>NC_064640.1:579242050-589242050 GCF_023864345.2 Schistocerca serialis cubense
GCTACCGTTTTGGGGCCCTACTTATATCCAAACTGGTTGGCTGCACAAAGGTACCATGCATTTCTCACAAACAGTTTTCTTTGACACTTCATTTCCACTTGATGTTAAACATCCAGTGAGTTATTCAAATGTTCGGAGAGGCATGGACGTCACTTTGATGATCTTCTCTGAAGACATTGTATGTTTTTTGAAAGACATAATGTCACTGATAGTGTGGCTATTTTAGTTTAGCCAAGTTTTGTATTTATTTATGACCTATCAGAGGTAATTTTAGTTCAAATACATGCTATTATTTATGATTATTTCTTACTTATCTGACAAATCATTGTTAAGGTCACCATTTAAATACTGTACTGTGTAATTGCATAACATTTAAGAAACATTTTAGACTACAGTATTATTGGGCAGACAAAATTAGAAAATAAAAACAAATGCGCCTCCATGCAGAACTGAAGCATTCATCTGCAGTATTCTAAGCAAACACTGTAGCCACTGTACTAACAGTGCTGTGTTTGAGAGTCCAGTATCTTTTTAGAACACTTTATTGCCTAGGCTGCAAGTTTTTTTTGCATAGATAACCAATTTCAGCTAGTTCAGTGGCCATCTTCAGATCTGTAAAAGTTCACATTTAAATACAGTTCACTACATCTTATCCAAACCAAAAATATAGTAATACAATTAAATAGAGTAGATAACCTGTACAGTAATATCAGTGCTGTTAAGTAACTAATTGTGTATTTGTGTACAGCACATAAAAAGATATAGTAGTTCATGGAACTGATGCGAATTCATCATCAACATTACGCCATTGTGCTATACGTACATTACCTATCCATAATTGCAGAACTTAACAACAAATTAGACATTTTATAGAGTGATGAGCACACTCAAACGGTGGGGGGGCATTCGCAGAATCCCGTATGTATGATGATCTTAAATTTTGTTAGATAATAACTATAAGCAATATAGCACTCCATCCTGCATGGTGGGGGAACTAGTTGAAGTTGCCCTCCTGACTGAAACAGGCAAGCTGTAGATCATTTAGACCTCAAGTCGTAGCTGTTGTCGCTGGGTGGCAGTACAGTATGATACACCTATCACGTGAAATTACACCACTGCATATTCTGTTATGAATTAAAATACACCAATTACCAAAAATCTGTTAGTAACCATTAGGTTGTATGTCAAACCTAACAGTATGCAATAGAACAGAGTGGAACTTGGTACATGCATTTAAATTCTTCACATATAAGCGACACACACATTTAAGGTACGGGATTCGAGCTCATTTATCAGAATTTGTTGTATGGCAATGCCATGGAACAGAGTAATACTAGTGTAAGAGATGTATATAAACTACCTGACACCCAGTGATATGTTAAAATACTTCAAATATATAAGCTGCACAAATCTTTAGGTTATGAGATTCATGCTCATTTTATCAATTTTGCTACATGAAAATGCCTGGAGACTGAGCAGTAGGAGTGCGGTAAGTTCATGTAAACAACCTGACATCTAGTAATTAAAAGGATAGGAACTTTTGGCAACTATTATATATATATATATATATATAGATGATGTGACTTACCAAATGAAAGTGCTGGCAGGTCGACAGACACACACAAACATACACACAAAATTCAAGTTTTCGCAACAAACTGTTGCCTCATCAGGAAAGAGGGAAGGAGAGGGAAAGACAAAAGGATGTGGGTTTTAAGGGAGACGGTAAGGAGTCGTTCCAATCCCGGGAGCGGAAAGACTTACCTTAGGGGAAAAAGACGGGTATGCACTAGCCTATATATATATATATTCATGAATCGAAATTTAATAGTTGCCAAAAGTTCCTATCCTTTTAATTATATATATAGACACACACACACACACACACACACACACACACACACACACACACACACACACACCGCAACCGCTTCGCGCCGCCGTGGGTATAAAAAGAGTAGCGATTCCTTTCTTATCACAGTCGATGCTTCTTCTGTTGGTGGCAAACAACACTTTGTTGACACTATTCTTTCTGTTTGGTCTATTTTGGAGTATTGTGTGTCTGAGGAACCTTTTGCGCAAGGTAATTTGACACGTCTGCATTGTTATATTAAGGTGAAAGTTAAGATGTTTTTGGAAGAAGTTTGTTCCGGGCTTGAATTTATGTTTTGTAATATTAATGGAGTTTTTGGTGTTCAAAATTGTAGGAGTCACAATTTTGAACATCAAAAACTCCATTAAACATCGAAAACTCCATTAATACTACCAAACATAAATTCAAGCCCAGAACGAACTTCTTCTAAAAACGTCTTAACTTTCACCTTAATATGACAATGCAGATGTGTCAAATTACCTTGCGCAAAAGGTTCCTCATATATAGTGCCTTGTTTTTAAGCATATTCAATGAAGGTGCTTCTAAATGTGATTACAGTGTTGCCAAAGTATCACTCTGACATCAATTTTGTACTGGAAACATGCCCAGGTGAAAATTTTGTAATAGATGTGTCTAGTGTGTGTGTGTGTGAATGTTCCTTCACTGTGGAGATCATCTGTTCAGTTGTTGCAGATACGTGTATTCTGATGCCTTGTAAAGAATGCCTGTGAAGCTGTAATTTAACTAATACTGCAAGGCACCAGGAGCCCATAACTTTTTATTGAATTCTGAATATAGTATTGCTGAATCTACTTCACCCACTTTTTTCTGCAGATTATTGTGCAGTATTGCATTTCATGTGGTTGTAAGAGAGTCTGAAAGACATATGTTTTCAGCAGGGGTAAAACCCCACATGGACAGAGAATGATAAGCAGAATTTGGTACAAAATTTTGATTTGCTTGAGGGACTTGTTACTCATCAATCATACTGCCTTTCACAGCCTAGTGACCGTCGGTAACATTTACAAAGATTTGCACAAAACTACAGTAATGATCAGTTCAGATATATACTGCTTGACAAAAAAAGTAAAACACCCAGAAGACATGGTTGGTTATCACTGTAACATCATACCTGTACAGACCCCCAGCAGTTATGTAAATGATTAGAGTTGCAATTCTCTGTGACATGTAGAATGGCCAGCAGAGGGCATTAGCGTTGTTCATGTTTAGCATTGCTAACAGGCCTGCTAGGGTACATTAGGAACCTGAACATCATCAGATGTGGAGTGATCACTGCAGCCGACATGGAGGTGCTTCTTACTATTGTTGTCAGAAATTGAAATAGGCCTCACCGTGGGTCTAAATTTCGTCTGCTGGGTGAGTTATCAGGGTGTATACGGCCCGGGAGATCCGGGAAAAACTCGGGAATTTTTTCATCCGGGACAAATCCAGGAAAAACCCGGGAATATTTTAGAATTCCGGGATTTTTCATTGTTTTAGATTTCAGTTAAAGTTTTATAAGTTTGACGTGTAAGATCTGATACGCTGACAAAGAACTTTAGTCCACTACTGCTGAATAATACTGCAGCAATGAAACATAACTCAGAGAATAACACCAAAATAAAAGTTTAGTTGCATAGAAAATTTGTAATTTACACAATGCACAGACCAGTTTGCCGACACCGAAAAATGTCAAAGGCTTTAGGTCGAAGATTATGCAGTACATCTGTAACAACTAACGTGCATTCAATGTGCGTGACGTCACAATTGTTTACATTTGTAACATATCACCAGAAAATATTATGAATAGTGGCTTCAGATGCGTTACTTTCAAAGTAAATTTCCACGCAAGATGATTTATGTTACGTGTGAGAATGTGCAGTGAATTTCTTTAATCACAGGGCGTTATAACTCTCATTCAAAACGTAACACTTTGAGGATCAGCCATTTGAAAAATGTCGGGCCCAGCAGATAAGTCATTTATGCCACTATTTAAAATTTTATCGGCACATTTGTATTTGATATGACTTAACGTGTAACACACGTTAAAAAAAGACCGAGCTTCAAGTTAGTTTCCATATTTAATGTTGTTCTTTCATAGATAAAAAATTATACAATCAATGGCAAAAAGTGTAAGTGACCTTCAAAAAAACTGTGCATAATGTGTTACTGAGCAATGTCACAAGTCTCTTCATGCCAGAACACTTCGACTTTTCTACGCAACTGGTAATCATTTTGGCACGATTTTAATTGCCAAATTAGAGCCTGTTAGTAGGCCTACGGACTTCCTATCATCGTAGGACTAATAACAGTGGATGCCAATAGATGATGCAATTCTTGTTCGTACACACACATCTACTTACGAGTTAACCGGTGTAGAAACGCACTTTGCTGAGTTGAGCGAGCTCGGCCTACCTCCGTAAAGTACGCGCCGCGGCCTGTCTTTCTCGTAGGCCTCGTGCTCTGAATAACTGCCGTCATTCGCTAGCGAGATCATGTGACGTGAGCTATGACTGGCTGACAAAAGTGCATTGCTCTACGCAATCTCTATTTTAGTGTTTCGGAGCTACCGTGCTGTAATTTGTGGAATTTGTGTATATACTTTCGCAGTACGAAAATAAACTCTGTGTATATTGTCTCGCATCAAACAACTTTCCAAACGCATTGTTTTTCCTGGATTTCGTTTCCTAAATTGCTGGGACATCCTCCGTCGGTATAAGACCTTTAGGATTCAAAGGACTGATAGGTTTTACAGCTCCGAGGGAAAGTATACTGTTACTTAACACAGATGTATTTTCACCCGCTTTATACGTAATAGGCCTACTCATTGTCAAGTTTCGGGTGGACCACATCTAACCACCATAAGGAAGCACATCATAACCCCTTCACATCGGTATGCGCCATCCAAGACCAAGTAATGGACTCCCTGCAACATTCTGTGTCATCCTGCACCATTGGTCAGAGACTAATAGGAGCCAGAATAGGAAGTGACCATCCCATGTTTAGCCTGCCATTAAAATTGCAACATAAACTGTTGAGTTTGGAACAGTGTTGTGACCACAGAGCGTGGACTGCTGATGAATGGAGTTACATTGCCCTCAGTAGTGAATTACAGTTCTGCATTAAACTGGATGACCATCGCCGGTGAGTGTAGTAGTGAACTGGCAGGAGTCCCATTCTTCCAGTGTTTTGGAGAGCCACAGCAGTGTTGATCCTGGTGTCCTAGTGTGAGGAGCCACTGGGTGTAACTGCAGGTCATGATTGGTAGTAACTGAGGTAATTACAATGGCTTGGCGGTACATCATGGGCTTTTTGTGCCCTCAGGTGATACGTCTCATACGACAGAATTGTGTTGCTTATTTTCAATGGAACAGAGCTCATTCACAGGCTGCACTTGTGTCTATGAACACTCTACACATTGTTGAGGTACTCATGAGGCCAGCAAGTTCCCCAGATCTGTTCCCAGTATAACATGTATGGGACCAAATTGGACACCAACTGTGTCCTAGTGCCAGTATTCAGGATATCAAGAACCAGTTACTGCAATTTTGTACTAGTTAGCTTCAGGAGAGGATACAATGGCTTTATGAGACCTATCCCGACTGAATCGCTACATGCATCTAGACAAGAAAGGGGTGCAACTCCTGCTGGTAAATGGGCTTATACTGCCAAGTTATTTGCAAATTTGGCTCGGTCTCAATCACTGAAATCGCAGCTCCACCGGTCGAAGGTTCGAGTCCTCCCTCGGGCATGGGTGTGTGTGTGTCGTCCTTAGGGTAAGTTAGTTTACTTTAGATTAAATAGTGTGTAAGCTTAGGGACCGATGACCTCAGCAGTTTGGCCCCATAAGACCTTACCACAAATTTCCAATATAATCACTGAAATGACTTTACATACACTCTCAACTCGTGCAGTTTCATTTCGTTTCTTCCTCCACTTCTGTGTGCTTCAGTTCTTTTGTCGGATAGTGTAGTTAGCAACCATGTTATATCTAGAACATGTCAGCTTTGTGAATGGAGTAATTAGCCTGGTAGTTAGACCTGGTGCGAGTCTCCATATGCAAGTCACCCACAAGTTGACGAAAACATGGAATCTCAACATATTTTATAGGGACCAGATGCATTGGTATTTCATCTCCAAAGTCTTGCAGGCATTGGGTTTTCCTGGTCTGCCGCATCAAGATCTACCACCCTGCTGTGTTCGACTGGCAAGGTCTGTGGCGTGTGCATTACAAGCATTAGCACTGATCATAACTGATTTTAACATCCACTTTACAGTGCAGCAGATCACTCATCAATTTGATGTGGACAACAATCATACGTGTGAATACACTCTCTCCCACCTTATCTGTTGATGAAAAGCTTTCGGGTTTCTAGGCGGCAGGCAGTGTTAAAAACCATGGCGTTTCAAAGAGTGTCATACTCATCATGTTTTGGCGAAGTGATGAGATATTTCAGATCCCGTAATATTTATACTAGTTGTGTGCTCCCCTCTACCTGGCTATGTGTACTGTGTACTGCCCTCCCAGTGGATGGGAAGGTGGGTGAGGTTGCAGTGGTGGGGGTAACTCGTGCATGTTTGCATCTTTATCTGAACATTCTCGCTGTGTCTTATGAGCAGGATCGTGCTGGGTATACTCTCATTATATTGCCAGCTATTGCAGAACTCCATGCCACACTCATTTGACATTCTCAATCCCTGTTGACCAGAGTCTCGTGAATCTATATTTCAATGGATTCCTTTATAATGCTGTCCCAATATCTGGTTGCTTGGCATAGCACCTTGGTGTTCTGAAAGTTGAAGGTGTGGTCTTCCTTGACGCACTAATCTGCTATCTCTTGATTTCTCTGTATGTTCCGGTTGCATATGCCTGATGTGCTCCCAGTAGTATTTTGAAATACAGTGCTGAATTTGCACAATTTATTGTTGGCCTTATTTGCAAGCAATGCTGTATATCCCAGGCATGTTAAATTTATTGGGTCTTTCACAGAGCCAAACCAGTCTTTCATCTTTGGTGGTTGTCAGCAGATAGTTTTTATGTTGTACTGTTCAAGTAGCCGCGCTATTCTGGCTGAGAGCAGTCCCAGGTATGGAAGGAAAGCAAGTCCCTTGTCTTCTTCTTCATGCTCTTCCTGATTTGCTGCATCTTTTCTCTTCTTGGCTGTCCTTCTGATCTGTGCTTCACTTTATCCATTCTTGTGAAACACTTTCTTCACTTGTTGTAGTTCTGCTGAGAGGCTTCCTTTATCACAGATAACCATGCACTCTGCATACCAGGGTGGTCAGCAGTATCTGCCAGTCCACTGGATGGTGGCAGCTTCTTGCATACTGGCACAGGTCTGTGCAAGTCTTCTTCCTATATACAGAATGGCTAGTGTAGCATCTGCCTCCTCCTTTGTTAGTATGTCCAGCAAAGGTAGAGAACCATTCTCCTCTCTTTCCATAGTGACAGCAATGTTTTGATGGACACTGTTAGGGTGGTCCAAAAACTCATCCAGTGCCTGTCTGCCATTTTCCGAAGCACAAAGGTATTGTTGACATAGTGGAAAAAGTGTTTGGGTTTCTAGCAAATGGTATGAAGGGCCACCTCCTCAAAGGATAGAAATTTGTGATCCCTGGAGATAGTGTGGCTCCTGTGGCCACTCCATCCACCTGTTCATAAAACTCACTGTTGCACATGAAGTAGGTGATTTTCAATGTGTGTTCAAAAAGTTTAACTATTTTGAACTCAAAATGTATGTAAGTTGGAACTTGCCAGTGAGCCTGCAGGTTTCCCATCTGATATCCTCTGCCAAAACGGGACATTATTAGTGGTGTGGTGGAAGTGGTTTGAGGCCAAGCAAAAGAAGAAGCCGGGGAGATCAGGCTGGAAACCTGCAGGGTCATAGACAAGTTTCAAATTCGAAAAGTGAACATGACTGCCACGGAATGGAAGGCTATCCAATCACTGAGAGATGATGCTGAAACTATGGTTCTTCCAGCAGACAAAGGGAATGTAATGATACTGATGTGCACCGATGACTACCATAATAAAATTGGCTCGCTGCTACTGTACTCAGCCTACAGGAAGCTCAAGAAGGATCCAACCTTGACAATGACCAGAAAAACAGTGGCTCTGCTGAAGAGCTGAGATGTACCAGAGGCAGTGAAGAAACAACTGCAACCCTTGGCACCAGGGATACAACACTTGTGTGGACTGCCAAAAAACTACAAGGGAGGGGTGCCTCTGCAGCCAGTACTCAACACCACAAATTCACATAGTTACAGACAGGCCAAGTACATATGTGGTGATACGTCTAGAATCCAATTCTGGGACACTAGTCATCATGGTAGGAACTTGATCAATTTCGTGAAAGTATTTAAAGACATGTGATGACAAAGAGATAACCTGCTTCTGAGTTTTGACAGTACATTGGTGTTCATGAAAGTACCTCTACAAGACTTGTTGACACTGCTGTCTCAACATTTTGAGCCAGAAATAGTAAACATGCACTGGCAACCACATACTTCAAGTGTAATGAAGACTTTTACAAACAGCTGGATGGCATGGCCATGGGATCCTTACTGGCTCCAGGGACTGCAAATCCCTACAGGGAACACTTTGTGGAAGTGACCCTTCAAACCGCATGTTAGAAACCAAAGCACTTATTATGCTATGTTGAAGATGCTATTGTGGTATGGGAACATGGCAGACAGGGACTGCTTTTGTTCTACAATATTATTTTTATTGTTAACCAGTTTTCGGCTTACAAGGCCATCTTCAGACATTTACTGAGTATTATCACCAAATAAGTTACAATGTTTGCAAACAACATTGGAAGAGAAGTAACACGTCTAGACTGAAGTAGAAACACACAGTAACATCTTTGACATTGTGGTGGTAGTACAATGAAAAAGTAAAAATTGAACAGTACATAAATAATAATGGAGTAGACAGGAAAACTTTTAACACAAAAAAAGAATAGCATGCCTACATAACAGTTTCTGTTAATAAACAAAACTAATAAAATAAAATTAGTACTAGACAAGGCTACATCAGGAGGTATGAAACATGAAGAGTGATACCCAAACGAATTAAGAGAACCGACAATTATCAATGTAACTACAGAATACATAATGAACTTAAGCAATATCAATAAGATAAACAGAAATAAATAAATGCAGGACTGGAAGCGTTTGAGGGAATCTTTGATAGCATGGTGGTACTGCATTTTAACATTAACATTATAATCAAAACAGTGGCTGTGTAGCAGTTTAATACAATTAACAAAGTAAAATATGAACAATATTTGATGAGACAACTACAAGGGGTGTTAAACATTGACAGTAAAACAAGTACCAGTTGAAAGAAAGTCTTAACTATTGAAACTACGGTCTATATGGAATACAAAGACAACTTCAACAAAACAAAATAACTTAATGAATACAGGAAAATGGGAATATGTAGGAAGAGACAGTGTGGGAAGTAATGAACAACAGAGATGATTATATGAAGTTTAGGAGAGGGGAAGCGTTGAGCTGTGTCTGGTCATTTAGGATTAGATCTGGACTGTGAGCAAGATGTTTGTTAATTTCCAGGGCTTCCAGCGGGTGTGAGTATATGGCCTTTGTTTGCTAGGTGAAGTACATAGGACACTGGCTGGTAGTTGTGACCCTCACTCAATACATGCTCAGCAAATGCAGTCTGAATTGTGCAACCTCCAGCTGCTTTCATGTTCAGCCAGCCTAGTTGCTATTTCTCTGTCTGACTGACCAATGTAAAATTTATCACAATCAGAACAGATGATTTTGTATACCCCACTGTTGGCTAATAATTAGATCTTATCTTTGCTATTAAAAAGGCACTGGGCTGTCATGTTCCTGACATAGTAGGAAAGCCTATACTTACAGGGTTTCAGTGCTTTTGCTACAGTCTGTGATATCTCACCTAGAAATGGTAGTGTACACCATTTCTTGCAGACAGTGGATGGGGAAGCAGGTGGGGCATAGAGGAGGGGTATAATTTTTCGTTTTTGTTTCCTGTGCAAGATGTGGTCAATAAGAACTGGATTGTAGCCATTGGCTGTGGCAATAAATTTTATTGTATCTAACTCTACCTTAAAATCATCTCTGGACATGGGGATGGATATGAGATGGTGTACCATTGAGTGGAAAGCTGCATGTTTGTGAACTGTGGGGTGTTTTGAGCAAGAAGGTATTACTGTGTCTGTAGTTGCAGTTTTTCTGTAAATTTTAAAACAATTTGTGTGTGTACTGATGTCAATGGTGAGATCTAAACTTCATGCTATATCTGCCCTTCTCCCTTACAGACAAGTGATAAAGGGATTTTCTGTGTGCAGATAATGTGCACAAATTTGTTCATGTACAGCACTTTATTGGAAACCTGTTTATCCAGTAAAATACTGCAGTCTCCTGTCACTGTGACATTGTGGTAGAATAGTTTAGTGTCTGCTCCAATCATTCTAGACACTTGTCTTGTTCCCATGGTAATCTGACTTCATTTCTGTCACACACATATGGGATTCTATAGAGAAATATGTACACACCATTTCTGACCAATTTCTGTGCATTATGTATGGCTGGCTTCCAGTGTATTTTGGAGTCTGTGCCATCATAAATCACTGTGAGTGTTAGAGCAATATGAGGAACTAAATGCATGCATCTCTCCATGCTAGGCTATCCTGTGCAAGTTTCTACATGTGTACATAACTACTGCAACCTGCATCTACCTGAATCTAGTTACTGAGGTAAAGCCTTGGTCTCCCTTACCACTCCCATCCCCTCCCTCTCTGCCCTTGCATGCGCGCGCGCGCACACACACACACACACACACACACACACACACACACACACACACAGGCAGACAGAGAGGGGGGGGGGGGGGGGGGGGCACACTTCCCTGCAGTATCAAATTAACTACTCCTTCATACTTCCTAATGTCTCCTATCAGCCTAGTCCTCCTTATAATCCTGGGAGCTACTAAAATGTAGACTTTCATGGCCGGAAATATCATGTCCATTATAATTATCCGGGCTGTTATGCCATCGTCGGTTGATGAATTCTGTGTCGATTCCCAACATTTCGTCTCCGACTGCGGGAGACATCTTCAAGGGGGTCCGTAGCTCAATGGGAGGTCCAACACACCCACTGGCTCACTACTGGTAGCGACCCCCTTGAAGATGTCTCCCGCAGTCGGAGACGAAACGTTGGGAATCGACACAGAATTCATCAACCGACCACGGCATAACAGCCCGGATAATTATAACGGACATAATCCTGGGAGCAAAAAGATATCTACAACTTCTACAGAAACCAGACTGAGCTAGTGTTGTTCAGTCATTATATCGAGCAGTCATTAAATGAAACAAAGGAGGAATAAAAACATTTAGTTTTGCTGGTTGCATTCTGTCATACAGTGGATGGCAAAGGACTAGGAAGATCATTTGGTGATTTAGATTAAGAAATGAAACTTCAGAAATAGTTTGAGTTTTGCAATGTGGGCAACAAAATAGCTGATGCTGACCCAACCAGAGGATACATAAGGTACAGACTGGTAACAGTAAGCAAAATTTTTCAGGAAAGAGAAATATTTTAACATAGAATATAAATTTAAATTTTAGGAAGTCTTTTTTTTAAAAGCAGTTGTCTGGACCATAATGTTGTAAGGGAGTGAAATGTGGATGGTAAACAGTTGAGACAAGAAAAGAATAAAAGATTTTGGGAGGATGTTGAAGATTCGATGGACAGATTGGATAATAATGATTAAGTTCTGAATCGAACTGGGGAGAAAAGAAATCTATGGCATAACTTGACTAAAAGAAGGGATTGGTTGATAGGACATATCTTGAGGCATCAAGGAAATGTCAGTTTGACACTTATCATGTGAATACAGTTTGTAATAGTTACACAGAGATAAACAGACCTACACAGGATAGACTAGACTTGAGAACTGCATCAAACCAGTTTTATGACTGACTGAAGGTAATAACAACAGCCACATGTAAATTGAGTGCATGTGTTTGAAATGTGATACAAAATACAAGCACAGTGTGAAAGTTATAGTGACAAAGACAAATGCCAAACTGTGATTCATAAATAATTTTGGGGAAAGTATAGCTTTTTGAGGAAAGAAATTTGTCGCAGAAAAAGTATGGGCTCATTTGGTTAGAATAACAGTTTCCCAGAGACACTCCATTCCATGATTAGTCAAGAGAAACATTACTCATAAATTTCTAGAAATCTGCCTGCACTTTGTTTTCTAAGAACCCATGTCATAGAAGAATCACATAGGATAAGATGAGAAAGATTAGGACATATTCAGTACCTTACATGTAGTTGTATGTGTGACATCTGGGGAGGGAACATGGAAGTAAAGGGTAATAACAGTTTTATGGCTAGCAATTTGTGAAGTGTCAATTTAGATATAGAAATCAGCATTTTGATATATGTATGTTCTTTAATAAATATGAAGCATCAGGCAAACAAACAAGCAGCTTCAAAATATGCAAATCGGGACCAGTGCAGAAAATTTTGCGTCCCAGTGCAGACAATTTTGCGTCACGCATGAGCGAACAGCCCCCGCACACCTGTAGCAGACAAGCCACTGCTTACCACTACCTGTAGCTGGCTTTCCCTCGTCCTCCTCGGAATGGAACATTGGCCACATCACGTGGCAACTATTTCAAGGCTCGGTAGATTAGCAACAATGACATACTGAATATCTGGAGAAAATTCAGTAGAATTCAGTTTCTCCAGATCTTCAGTGACAAACCTTGTGTGATATAAAATAGCAAGAGTTGTTTACTTACTTGTCTTGCTTTGTAGGCTGAAAGACCTAAACTTCAAAATACACAAAAACCAGTGCACATGGACAAAAAGGAAAAAAAAATAGTGTCTATGATAAGTGAAGGTTACTGCAGTTTAATGTCAAGTCTAGAGTGATGGATAGACAAATTTGATTGTCATGCAAACAGTGAATTCCCAGGCCCTGTTCGAACTCTTTGTAGAGACATTGGAAGTAATGTAAAAAAACTGAAATGATGCTAATGTCATACAGACCTTATCAGTACCAGAGCACTCTTCCATGATCATAGCACTGATAAAATGAACATGGACAGGAACAAACGCAGATGCTGTTTTGAAAAGTTTATTACAGGATTGTCACCTAGTACATACACATACCTTATGAACCAGGAGAAAGCCTCATAACATTTCCAGGTGCTTGATCATGCTATGAAGAAAGATAAGAATTCTGCAAGGCATGAATGTAACCTGTTTCAGCAGAAAGTATAGTGTCCTAGATAGTGCTGCAAACTGTGAAAATGGCATCTACATAATTTTTTTAATATAATATTTTGATATGTTAAAAACAAAGCAACATCATAGTCAATGAAAATATGGTTAACTTATTGTTTCAAAAGAAATAGTCATGTCTATTTTAATTAGATTCAATGAAACTAAATACAAAATGAATCCATAAAAACGACAACCTAAAACAATTGACCTTTATGAAGGCAGCATGATGTGCAAAGTCTGCTCACTCAACCTGGTCATGGTTTTAATGCTGACGGTCATCAATTTGAGAAAAGTTCACTGCTTTCAGAGTCATCTGTTACAGTAATTAAAACTAATTCCATACAAAAGATGTTAAGTATTTAATATGTGATTATTGTATGTAACAAAAGCTGGACTTCCAAATTTGTTTTTTCAGACGAAATTAAACTCTTTTTGAGCAAGTGCAGCACAATCTAGGATGAAACTAATATGATTACCATATTACCCTCCCCTTTATCCGCAACAAGCTTCACCTGAAATACTTTTGTTATAGGGTGCTTATTTTTCAAACATACCCAGATAGTCATGCATTTTAAAGTGCAACTTGCAGGGATAGGGAAGTGCACTGGCCCCAGATCAAATCTGCCTGGCAGATTGACGATGAGTCTGTGTGCCAACATTCCTGGATGTGAGTTTTAGGCAGTTCCCCACATCACACTTGGTGAACTACAGGCAAGTCCCCAAATCTCACCTCAGTTACAAGACTTGCAAGTATTTAGAAAGCTTTGGCTCACCTTCATGTGAATAACAAGAAGAAGAAGAAAAGATAGACTATATATTTTTCAAGATATCATTATGCAAAGATTAAAATGCGCCACTCTGTATGTAGTAGATATAGATCTCATTTGCTAATCTGAGTTACAGATTCTATCAAAAAGCAGTAGTTTTTGAAGATCATAGGAGGCAGTAGGTTTTCTTAATCCTCCAAAACTGGGGCGATATGCGTTTGCGTGATTATAATGCCATTTCTCACACTGAAACAATTCTCTGTAAGATCCTACAAAGTAAAGGAATGTTCAGTTTTAATCTTCTGATGTGAACATAAGTTTCAATACTTTAAATTATTGTAAATAAGACAATACTATTTTTGCTCTCTGCCAATTTGAATCCAGAACAAAAATTTAACAGCCATAGAGAAATCATCTACATTGTTATTGGTATGTTTGGTTAATATGAGGAAATACTGAATATACTTTACTGAGAAAGTCCTGATGAAATATTGATAGATTTCCAACTGTTAAGGAAACACAGCTTGAGACTAAAGCATTTGTTAATCAGCTAAAAATGTTTACTAAATATGTAAACATAGGTGGTTCTTATTTAAATGTGTGAACTTATTTTTATCTTTGAATGTGTGTGTGTGTGTGTGTGTGTGTGTGTGTGTGTGTGTGTAAGGCTGAAGTAGCACATTTTAATAAGTGTTTGCAACCATACTATTAATTTATTAGTAATAATGGAATAGAAGATACTTTCCAAGAAGGAAATACACTCTCCTATTAAAAGTCGTGCCCCCACTGTATATTTTTGTGAAGCCACTGTTTAAAACTACATCTTAATTTTTAAAAGATGTGACGTAGCTCTAATGTGCAACATTTTAATATTGTTATAGAGGGAGAAAGAACCTTGAGGGAAGCCTTCCATTTTTTGCAGCTGGTGTAAGTGCTGTAATTCATCCTCGTAACCCAATGGTACCAACAATTCATTTTAACTACCGCTACTTTGAAATAAAAGATAAAGAAGGAAAAACACAGGTGCGTGAAAGTTAAGTTGTTTTAATTCAATGAATATTTTCATTGAGAAGTTTCACAAAGTTTGGCAGTTCTTACTGACAAAACTTCTATACATAAGTATATTTGTTCTCACCATTTAAATGTGTATTTGTTTTCAATCTTTTTAGTGGTGGTTTGGTGGCGGCACTGATTTGACTCCATACTATCTCAATGAAGACGACTCAAAACACTTCCATCAAGTGCTGAAAGAAGCCTGTGATAAGATTGATGATACATACTACCCAAAATTCAAAGAATGGTGTGATAATTACTTTTATATCACCCACAGGGGTATGTTGAAGACATTATGCAATTATAAAAAGTTTGGAGTATTACAAAGACTAGATATACTGCTTTAGGGAAAAAACATAGAACGAAGCCTGTTTTTAAGTATTTTCTGATGTCTCGTGTCTTTCTCCCCCCCCCCCCCCCCCCCCTTTTTTTCTCCCTTATTCTGCCAGCTTGCATTTGTCCAATAGTAGTTTGATAGTTCTTTCATTTTGATGGTGAGTGTCCACTCTCAAACGTCTCCTACTAGTTTGCAACTTGCAGATCACGTCTGTTGACAGCCGTCATCTATCTTGCTTCTAGTGTATGTCTTGCTTATCTACAGCAGTAGTTAATTATTTTGTTTTGCTAGTTTTCTCTTTGACACCACTTTCTCTCTCAATCAGTTTTATGATGTGAATATTTTTATTGTATATTTGTGATATGAGCTATGTACTCATATATAGATAACCATAACCTTCAGTTTCAACAAACAGAACACGCATATGTTTACATTATGAGCACCTCTCCAGTTGATGATACACTGTGTGTGTGTGTGTGTGTGTGTGTGTGTGTGTGTGTGTGTGTGTAGTTGTGCATAGAAGTTAGTTCGATATATAATTTAGATTCCTAGTGTTATGCTATCCCACTTTTTCTTATTTCTTTTTAAACACATCATCAGAAGATGACTTGGTAATATGGTAATGGTGCCATTTGAGTGATCTGAGGCTGAAATATATAATAAGAACTTCAGAATAGAGCTATTTTTGTGTATAAAATGTGACAGAAAGTTGATAATTTTACTGATGATAATGAATGATTCTTCCATGCAAGTAGTAATAAATATGTGATATTTAATTTTGTCTCCAACTTTTGTTACCTAAAAGTCCCTCTCTGGTTTGGCCCCCCAACCCTTATGCTATGTTACCTTCTTAATTTGCCAATATGAAGCCACAATGTTATGTCATGCTGGACTATCTGACCTTTTGAAGACAGTCATGTGTGTGCCATATTGATTTTTATCATTTTCCAACTTGTTTTGGTTATTGCTTATGTGCAGCTGTCATTTAGTATTTCCTGTTCTAGATTCCCCTCTTCCTTCATAAATGATTCACCCAAATACAGTTCCTTCATATTTTTGTTTTTATTTATTTATTTATTTTTTTTTTTTTTTTTCAGGAACTTGATTAAATATACCCATTGAGGAGACACTCCACCCCATTAGAATTACCTTGATAATCCCTTGCATTTCCCAATTTAGGTATTGATTTCACAGTACATGTTTAATGTCAGTTAACAAAAGTTTTAAGTCTTCATTTTGTTGTATATTTTCACATAAAATTACACACATTTTACACTGCAGTGGATCGTGAAAAGTCGCGCATCATTAGGGAACTGTTGAACCTCCCTGTGGTCCGCACTTGGAATTCAGTACTTCTTTCTCTCATCCATGCCATCTCTCTTTTCTAATCTCATTTGTTTGTAGTCCCCATATGTAGGGGGCTGTAGAATAGCTCTTAAATTCTTCACGTTTTACTGTCTCTCAAAACTTTGTGAGTGGGTTTCTGTAAGTTTTGTAAGATAGATGCTGATTATCTTAAAGAGTCTACCAATTCAGGTTTTTTGACATTTCTGTGACGCTTTCCCATCAGTCACACACACCTATGACTATTTGAGCACCACTTCTTTGTATGCATTCGGTATCCTCTGTCAGTCATATTTGGTGTAGGTCCCACGTACTTGAACAGTATTCTAAGATGGGATACACAAGTGTTTTGTTGGCAATCTCTTTTGTAGATGAGCGGAATTCACTAGTATTCCATCAGTGAACTGTTATATCTTGTGTAGTGAGATGGTAACATCTATGAAAATGTTTGCAATAAGCATGGAGTACCAAGATACATGGTGCATTGATAAACACTGAGAGTCAACCTAACAGGTGACCTCAGAGTCCAAAAGTGTAACCGGGTACAAATACGAAACTATCAGAGTGCAACAGTGCGAATAAATCACAACATGAAATGCAGGCAAACATGCGTTGAGTAAGCAAAAATATGGGCTAAAGCTAACATGCAACTGACACCAGCATCCATGTGGTTTTTATCGGGAAAACTGCAATTCCTTGTATGCAGCACTCGCACCACTTATGGTGAAATTACAAATCACCCCCAAATAATGACCATGGATAACTCCTCACACGACGTACAGGATTCTGGCAGGGATACCAAAGAACCAAAATCTGCCACCTGCCTTACCTACGACTGACGTAATGTGATCATTCCATTTCATATGTCTACAAATGTTGACACCCAGGTATTTCTGTGGGTTGCCTGATTCCAGTTGGGATTTAGATAGCCAACATCCCTTTAGTACATTGATACAGAACATTATCTGCGATGGTAAATGAATCGAAAGCAGCCATCCAATTGCAACAAATGGTGGTTTTATTCAACCTTTGACCATGGTTTCAACAGATATAAACCCACCTTCTTCAGAAATACATATAACTAAAATTTTGCATTGGAAAACCTGCAAATAACAGAGTGAACTGATATTTTTCCAATGAAAATATGCTGTCGGCACACATCATTATTACATAATTAAATGTGCTGGCCCCTATGAGCAGGGCTTGTCAAGAAAGAATAGTTAAAATCCAGAAATAAAACCAATAAAATAAAATGTAAATGACCTACATGTCAACTCGTGTTCAAAATATTATGTAAAACACCCAGGCCACAGATTTCATCACTTGTCTCCTTGTGTGAATCTTCATTGTAACATTTAGTTTTCTACTAATACCCCTTTGGATTACAGTTACAATAATCCATCTATTGTCTTTCACTGTTGTATTTTCACTTTGTCTACTGGTACCATGTATTTGATATTCCAAGCTTGCTCACCCACAACCATGTGTTTGAGGCTTTTCTCCGCAGTCTGATCTCTCCTTTATCTTCTTTTTACCCCATTTTTCAAGTTGTCTTTGATGTTTACCTTCTTGGCTTGTCTTCCCTTTACTTGCTTATTGGTTTACTGTTTTGAGTAATCTTTTGTAATTTTATAGTGATTTAATTGGTTTTCCAGTGGATGAACTTTCTTATTTTGTGAAGCATTTAGACAATCATGTGTTTAATTTCTTTGTCTGATCAGTATTCTGTCATGCATACTGACAAAGTAAAAATAATGTAATAACTGCAATAAAGTAGTATCACAATATGTGTGTAATTCAATGGCTTGTTTATATGTCTCTGTTTGCTAATGCCCAGTGACAGCAGACAGGTTGCTAATGGCAGAACACTCCATACTAGATAGTTTGAACAGCAAATAGTAGTGAGTGGCAAAGAAGTGTGGTATTCTGTCTCATAAGCAATCATGCCATTAAAAGATCTTTGATTTGCTGTGCCATGTGTACATGATAGGGAGCTTACCATCCCTCATGGAATCAGTAGTTGGCCATGGCTTCTTCACAATCAGACTTGCAGTGGCTAGCTAATTGCCAAAACCAAGCAACAGACCACATTGCCTAATATGACTTTTGAATTAAATGGGAGGACCGCTAGATATGTGCCTGATAGGGCACTCAGATGGGACATGGGAGCAGAAGACCCACTAGGGCCACATATCAATAGACTGCTCCTTTCAAATGAGATTGGTGGTGCAGTAATTAAAGTGCTGGGCTTGAATCCAGGAAGAAAATTATACTTCGCTGAAGTCATTAACATCCTCATTTCCTGACCTGGGAACACATTAGTTAGCACCACCTGCTATCCTTCAATGCACAGAGCTCTCTGTCATAGAACACCCCTTTTAGTGGCTGGGAGGTTTGCAGTGCTTTGTCAGAGTGTTGAGATAAGGCCCCTAGACACGACAAAATCCGTAACCATATGCTGAGACATCTTCGTGCCAACAGCATGAAACATTTCCTTGGGCTTAAAAAGCTTCAAGACTTAATACTCTACTGTATTTGCTGAGAAGGAGAATTTCTGTCTCAATGGCAGGAAGGTATTGTTATTCTTGTCCTGAAACTGAGAAAGGAACCGTGTATCTTAACTAACTACCATCCAATCTCTCTGATGAGTGGGCTATGTAAGCTATTTGAATGAATGGTCAACTACTGTCCTTGTTGGTGCCTTCAAGTCAGAGGGTATATATCACAATTCCTAAGTGGCTTTTGGGCTTTCCGGTCCACCACAGATCTGGCTTGTCTGGAATCTGCAGTGCACAATGCTTTTGCACAGCACCAACATCTGACTGCTATTATGTTCTTTGACTTACAGAAGGCATACAATGCCACCTGGCAACATCAGATCATATCTGCACTGCATGAGTGAGTTTTCTGGGGCAGTTTACCCATTTTTATCCAGAGTTCTCTCTCTCTCCTACTTTTTAGGATCTGAGAAGTTCAACTCTCAGCAATCAGTATATACAAACTGGAGCCGCTCAGGGATCAGTTCTGAGCATAACGCTGTTTGCTATCGCCATCAGTGATATTATAAATGCAGTGGGCCCCACAGTCTCTCCGTCTCTGTTGTGGATGATATTTGGCTGTATTATGCCTCTGCATCACTGTGCACTGTTGAATGCCAATTTCAGGGGTCTGTCTGGAGAATATGTGACTGGGCCCTGAGTCACGGCTCTCAGTTCTGTCTTGCAAAATCGCGAGTTGTGCAATTTTGCTGACTCTGAACTGTGCACCCGCACCCGGAAATTTATCTTGGTGACTTGTTACTTTTCAGTTCTTAGTTATTTTGTTTAACAACAAGCTAACTGGGCTGCCACATGTCTGACAGTTCAAGGCAACTTGCATGAAGAAGCTAAGTGCTCTCCTTTTTGTTAGTAACTGCTTTTGGAACATGGGTCACATAGTTCTTCTGGGATTTTACAAAGCACTGATTTTATCACGCTTTGACTATGGATGTGTTACCTATGGGTCAGCAGCACAGTCTGTACTGAGCTTGCTGGACCCTTTTCACCACACTGGCATGCGGTTGGCAATGGAGACCTTCGGTACGAGCCCTGTTGACAGCCTCTTGGCAGAAGCTGGTGTCCCACTCTGCAGGTTAGAAGACAGCAGATTCTGGCAAATTACGCAGTCACATTCTGTCCGATGCCTACTCACCCATGTCATTCAACTCTGTTCCACAACAAACAGTTCAGTCTCTTTGCACAGTGCCATAAACTGGGTAGACCAGCTGGAATCAGACTTAATACTCTACTGAAGGTCCTCCAACAGCCTCCTTTATGCTGTGTTCCTAGAGCACCACCTAAACAAGCCCCATGATCCATACCCTGTCCTGTGATATGGAAGGACCTCTTTTGTGGCCCCAAGAAGGATGCTGACCCCTCCCTTCTATGACACCTGTTTCATTCGCTCCTCCACGATTATTTTAATTCGATATGCATCTATTCAGACTAATCAAAAATCAATGATAGGGTTGGTTGTGCTTTTGCGCATGCAAGGGGACACAAAAAGCATTGTCTGCTGAGTGCCTGCAGAGTAGACACTGCAGAGTTGGTTG
This sequence comes from Schistocerca serialis cubense, assembly GCF_023864345.2. Classification (NCBI taxonomy): domain Eukaryota; kingdom Metazoa; phylum Arthropoda; class Insecta; order Orthoptera; family Acrididae; genus Schistocerca; species Schistocerca serialis. The sequence goes on from NC_064640.1 coordinate 579,262,810, forward strand.
TTATATCTCAGGTTTGCGGTATGTCAAATCCCTGGCCATGAAGAACTTTCTGATATGTAGCAACTCCATGAGCTGCTTAAGAGGCATATCCTTGTGCAATCCCAAGAATCGTTTGGTCTTCAACATACAGGACCTACTGGTTGACATCTACAGCTCTGGAAAGACAGTGACCTTCATCTTGACACAGAGTCACATGGGCATTCCAGGATATGAACTCGCTGACCATCTTGCTAAAGATGCAACTACAGTAGATCAATTTGATGTTGGAATACCTGGCACTAACTTAAAATTACTATTTCAACTCAATATTTTGAAGCTGTGGGAATTGGAATGGCAGGCGACTACAAGCCAGAACAAGTTGAGGGCAATTAAAAGGTCCACTAAGGTGTGGCATACATCTTTCTAGGCCTCTTGGAAAGATGCCATTGTGTTGTGCCAACTAGCATTAACCACATGAGATTCACCCATGAGTTCCTTCTGTGTCGGGAGGATCCTCCTCACTGCAGCTGTGGTAGTCTACTGATGATAGTGCATGTTCTAGTTGAGTGCACCCTGGCTGGTCTGTGGCACACTCTCAGCTTGTCTACCTCACTACATCAGATACATATGGATGATGAGGCAGCCACTACCAAAGTATTGAATTTACTGAGGGAGAGCGGATTTTACACAAAACTATAATACTCCTCCACTGACAGTGTTAAGGGCTGTTGTGGAGGGGAGCCTCCCCTGTGATGGGTACTCCCCATGTGACTGCAGGTTGTTTTCTTCCCCCATCACCTTGTTGTGCCCTTAGATCCTCTTGTGCAAGATACTGCCCGGGTTATCTCTATTTTCTTTTACCTGTCGTGTTACCACTACTGTCGAGCCCTTTTTCAAACTCTTTGACCTGCTTATTGTGGAGCATCCAAGTCCCCACTTTTTTCACTTTTTTACCTTTTTGTGTGTTTCTTTCATGAAATGGAAGGACTGATGACCCAGAAGTTTAGTCCCTTTAACAGATAATCATAATCGTCATCAACTTTTCTGAGCTGTGGCCACCTTACTCATTGTGTCAAGGTTCCTAATTGGTCTCATGGACAGATTACAGCAACACACAACAAATGGCCATGGATAAATGCCACATTAAAGACAGGAGTTGTGGTATGGTACTTGTCAGAGATTGGTATTTGGCACATTGAGGTACAGGGGCATGTCATTGTACCAATGTGAATGACACAGAGGTAGAATAAATAATGATGATAACAGAATGACTGGAGACAATACCTGACAGTGGTTATTGGAGTGTTTCAATGGTAAAGAAAGCCTAGGGGTGTGGGAGGTTTTGGCTATACCTTTCTTTGCAGTTCCCATTCTTCCATGGGTGAAAATCAAGCAGGGTATGCAGGAAAGCTTCTGTGAAATTTGGAAAGTAGAAGAGAACCACAAGTAGAATTGATTCTGTTAGGGTGGAGTCCTGTGTTATGCTTGGGTAGCTCAGTTGTAAGAGGATCGCCACAAAAGGCCTGGTTCGAGTTCCAGTCTGGCGCACAGTTTTAATCTGTCAGACGACATCAAGACAGCACACACACTGCCTCAGAGTGAAAATTTCATTCTGGAATCAAGGTTTACAATGGTTTCCCAAAATCCTTTAAGGAAAATCTTAAGATAGTTCCTTTGAAAAGGCCACAGCTGATTTCCTGTCCCATTCTGTCCAGTTTGAACTCGTGCTTCATCTTTAATGACCTTGTCGTAGCTGGGACATTAAACACTAATCTTCTTGTTTACAGTAATAACGACTGATGAAAAATGGGTGCATGATTATAACCCTGAAATGAACCATCAGTGTACGTAAGAGAAGATATTGACCTTTCTGCACCTAAAATGGTGCTTAGCTTACACATAACAAATAAAGGAAAGGCTACTGTGACTGACTGATCAGATTGAGAGCAGACATTCAGCAAGGTGAAACTGTAGGAAAACATTGGAATTGTATTTGAGATGCTGCATTCAGTCTAATTGAGATTTTCTGTAATCTCCCTAAGTAATTTAAGGCAAATGCCTGGATGATTTCATCAACATTATAATGTAGCCTCATCAAACCTATATTCACTTATTTGGCTGTCAAACTAGTTACCTTGCATTGGTATGAGTATTATTTATTTGTGAGAAATGACTGGACCCTTATGTTGCACCAAAAGCAGAGCAACTCCCTGAAGATATAGAGGAAGTTTTAAGACATGTTTTCGCACACAGCTGAAATCAATCTTTGCTTTTGTGATGACAAAAACAATATGTTTTGAACTCTGGTTTACAACTTTTTAGACCAACAGAAGAAACAAATGCAACACTCTCAAGGACTAGGTCATTCTACTGACAAGAGAAAGATCAGACCATATGAAACATAAGTTACAGTAAAGGATGCCCCCCTCGTCCCTGCCACCACCTTGGCAGCAATGCACGCAATTATTGTCACTTGCAAATGATTATAAATGTGCTAAGTCACAGCCTGTGATAGACTGTCCCAAGCATCTTGCACCTGTTGTTGCAGTTCGGCAATGGTTATTGCAGGCCCGGAGAAAAAGTAAATTCCTGCTCCATTGTGTCCCATGCAACTTAAATTGGTAACAGGTCTGGTGATCTTGCTGAGCAGAGCAGTTGTACACAACACAGTGTATGTTGCATCACAGCTGCCGTATGGGGAAGTGTGCTGTCTTGCTGAAAAATTGCCTCACCATCCTGTTGAAGAAAGGGCAGTAGCCTTTGGATAAGAGTTTGTGCAATGTAGTGCACCTTGCAGAAACACCAAATGTGGCAATTTGTAATTGATGTGTTGCCGCCCCCCTCTCCCCCTTCCTCTCTCTCTCTCTCTCTCTCTCTCTCTCTCTCTCTCTCACACACACACACACACACACACACACACACACACACACACACACACACACACACACACACACAATGAAGCCTGGGATGGGACCTGTTCATCATGGGTAAATACACTACGGAATAGACAGCTGATCAGGTCAGCACCATACACATGTACATCTATCACTTGCTTGCAGGCAGAACATACTCTCATCACTGAAGACAACAAGCTGACATTCCACTTCCCAGTTAACTCTTTAATAACACCGGAGTAGCCATTCTAAGCAGTGTTGTGGTGTCAGTGGTAACCTGGCCAGAGGCACACATGATCTTAACCCTGCTGCAGGAATATTGTTCCGAATGGCCCCTCGTGTGACAGCAGCTAATGAACTGAAATCAGTAGTCACAGCACCTTTCAGTTATGGAGGTTATGATGGAATTTATTTTAAGATACGAAAAATTGCACCAGGAGGCTCTTTTCCCCATAATCTTCATAAGTATTGGGTCTCTGGTATCATATTTGACCACTCTGAACAAGAGAATGTGGTACATCAAAATAACGCTTTTCTGGTGTATTATCTCGACTATGAATAATAATTATTATTCCTATATTTATCCACAGCAAGAGAATCCTGCCCATTGTCCTTTACTTCTATAGCTCCTTCATTCCTGCTATTCGCCCAGATTTACAACAACATCAGGTCGGTGGAAACTGATGATTAGAAGCCTCAGATAAGATTTTCCCCCATAGTGATAAATCTGAATGTTCTCTTTTAACCACATTCATTCTGTTTTTAATTTGTCTGAAATGATGGTGAATGACACCATTATAAATTTTAAAGAACCACTGAAATTGATGAGTCTTACATTGGATGTTAAACTTAACTGCTTATCATGACTTACGGATCAGAAAGCACAGTTCACAGAAGCTCTGGATAAATTAAAATGTTTTAGATATAATTCATGAGGACTAGCCTGCCTGCTGCAGTTTTATAAAGTTGTTGCAACTTGTTTAGGAATGCATAGTATACAGTTCTGTTAGACCAGCCTATCTAAATATATTAGGTTTGATGCACCTCTGAGGAATTATACTGGCCACTGTGGTGTTTAAGACTTGTTCCTCTGCCAGTCTCCTTGCTGAGGCCATGGTGGAAAAGTATGAAGTATTTAGTGTAGAGCTGCTTGTAATCCTAAAGTCATTGGATAAGAAACAGCATCAGGGTAGCAAAAAATTTCCCATATTCTTCATTTCTCTTAGTGACTTACAGACAAAACAACAAATTTGATTGGCAGAGAAAATATTACTAATATACAAATATCAAAAAAAGGTTTGTACCACCCCGGTTCCCAGAACTCCTGAAGATAGGCGTTGACTGTGGATATTATATCACAGACACAGTCCTTATGACTGTTCTGCGACGTCCCTAAACCCACCCAAAGATGTAAACAACCATGCATGAGCAGCACTTATTAGACAGAGGGGGTCCGACAGTCGATCAGTTCCAGTCATTCCACCAGGAAGGAGGTAAACGGCTCATGTTGTCTGTAATTCAACCATGCCTAGATGGTCAGTACCATGGTTCGATCGCGTCCGCATTGTTACTTTGTGCCAGGAAGGGCTCTCAACAAGGGAAGTGTCCAGGTGTCTCGGAGTATTCCAAAGCGATGTTGTTCGGACATGGATGGGATACAGAGAGACAGGAACTGTCAATGACACGTCTCGCTCAGGCCACCCAAGGGCTACTACTGCAGTGGATGACCACTACCTACTGATTATGGCTCGGAGGAACCCTGACGACAACGCCACCATGTTGAATAATGCTTTTCGTGCAGCCACAGGATATCGTGTTATAACTCAAACTGTGCGCAATAGGCTGCATGATGCGTAGCTTCACTCCCGACGTCCATGGCGAGGTCCATCTTTGTAGTGCAATACAGATGGGCCCAACAACATGCTCAGGATTGGCATCATGTTGCCTTCACCGATGAGAGTCGCATATGCCTTCAACCAGACAATCGTCGGAGATGTGTGTGGAGGCAACCCGGTCAGGCTAAACATCTTAGACACACTGTCCAGTGAGTGCAGCAAGGTAGAGGTTCCCTACTGTTTTGGGGTGGCATTATGTGGGGCCGACATACGCCGCTGGTGGTCATGGAAGGTGCCGTAATGGCTGTACTATACGTGAATGTCATCCTCTGACCAATTGTGCGGCAGCATATTGGTTCGACATTAGTCTTCATGGATGGCAATTCGCGCCCCATCGTGCACATCTTGTAAATGACTTCCTTCAGGATAACGACATCGCTCAACTAGAGTGGATGGCATGTTGTGCAAACATGAACCCTATCGAGCATGCCTGGGATAGATTGAAAAGGGCTGTTCATGGACAACGTGACCCACCAACCACTCTGGGGGATCTACGCCAAATTGCCATTTAGAAGTGGGACAATCTGGACCAAAACTGCCTTGATGAAATTGTGGATAGTATGCTACAATGAATACAGGCATGCAACAATGCAAGAGAATGTGCTACTGGGTGTTAGAGGTACCGGTGTGTACAGCAATCTGGACCACCACCTCTGAAGGTCTTGCTGTATGATGGTACAACATGCAATGTGTGGTTTTCGTAAGCAATAAAAAGGACAGGTTTTTATGTTGATCTCTTTTGCAGTTTTCTGTACAGGTTCTGGAACTCTTAAGAACTGAGGTGATGCAAAACTTTTTTATGTATGTACTTTCCATCAACTCCATGTAATTTCCAGTTTAGATGGTTTCTATAAATCTGCCAGCATATATGAAAGACAAGTTTTTTCCCATATGTTGCCTAATTCTTACTTCACTTCCTTTTGTTTTACAACAAAATTTCATTTGTGGCATGCATGCTCAGAGGTTGTGAGTTCTAGTCCTAGTGACCATCACATACTTTTTTTTTTCACATTTTTTCCTCCCCTTGGAGCACTCATATACAGGTTGAACACAGATAAACAGATTATATCATTTTAGCCCAAGACTTGGCTACCTCTTAGTGCATTTTTTGCTGCTTAATGAATGTCCTCTACCCTGCAGAAGGCTGGACATCATTGCCAAGGAAACAAATGTTTAACAGTGTGGTCTTCACAATAACATTAAATGTTGTTTTCTTCTGTGTAGCCCCATACTGCATGATTAAGCATTGATTTGCCCACTTCTGATCTCAGCCTCTTAAGATATTTCTTAGTTGGTGAGTCCTCATTGTCAAGATGCAACATTTCAGTTTCTCTTTTCTATCCCAGAGAAAGGGTAATCTTGGTCCTTCATAGTTGCAAGCTTGTTTTTAACAGATGATGTAAGTTCCGTGGATGTTTTAAATAAACTCTCCCTTGACTTCAGTCCATGTCACTGTTGTGGTTGCAGTTCATGGCCACAGCAGGGTCTTTTTTCCACCATTTTCATTCTTTCTTTCCTTGATCACAGCAGTTTCTCTTCAGATGGTGGTGTTGTAGTGACAGGAAGGGCATCTTGCCCACTGTCACTAAAAAATCCATAAATTAACATGCCGACAGGGTAAAGCCAGGGAAAAAGAAAATAAGAATAGGAAGTGGTGGTATTCCAGCCAGGTACTGAAGCCATTCAGCTAGAGTTTGTCTGAATTCAAGCCTCTTCATGAAATTACGTTCCATATTGTGTAATCTTGTGTATCAAGAGGCATTAGCTATTATTCAATTATTGTAATTATTGACTGTGGCAGCAAATTGGTTTCCGGCCATTATGAAAAAGAAGTTGTGCAATGTACCTTCATGCTGTTGGACATTGAGCGTGGACATGTGTAGAATCTTTTTATAAACTTTGGATTTAGTGTGTGATCTGAGACTCAAAATGATGGCTCCAGATTTTCTATCCAGGTGGTGATACAATACAGAAATGCACAGCCTTCCTTGTTGTACTGCTATAGATGGTCCAGAGCCATTCTTTGAGTCTTATGTTCCTCCCTTTGTGTGAAACCCATTGTATACAATTTGATTGTTCATTTATTGGTGTGTTTATCATGCACAAAATAAGAAGTGCTACCATTGTATTTAATCGATACTATTGTGTTAGATCAGCCACCCGTACATCAATATCTTATATAATGATATGGCATCTGTCTCTTCAGTTCAAACATCTATCCAGGACCATGCTTCCATTTTAAAACTGTTTCTAGCCTCCTGTAGTCTCATAAACTAAAAAGGTGAACCAGACATCTAGGTTTTGCTTCACTTAATGCTGTTTTTGCTTTTGGCCACATACAATTATTACTTACCAGTTTTCATTAAATTAACAGAGGGTTAGTACATTTGCAAACTATGACCGTTCTGCTGGCCTTTTGTTGGTAGTAAATATCAACTTTGCTAACCTTTGCCCAGTCTGTGGGCTGATTTGACAATTATTAGTAACCACATGAACGTATAAAATTCAGGTAATGGAAAAACTAATGTTCACTGTGGATATTTCAGTGTTACTCTATGTACATCACATGCTGATCATGTAAAGGACAATTAAATTTGAACTGTTTCCTTACACAGGTGAAAGAAGAGGAATCGGAGGTATTTTCTTTGATGACTTAGATCAACCATCACAAGATCAAGCTTTCAAATTTGTTGAAACATGTGCTGATGCTGTAATCCCATCATATATTCCACTTGGTAAGAGTCTTATGAGAGATATATAAATTATCACAATAACAATAGGTCCGGTAAATCAGTTAGTTATAAGAAATGATTTTAGTGTTTGTATAATTTTCAATGTGATAGGGTCCGCAGCTGCGATGAATTTTTTGAATGTTTGTGTCCATATTATGAAGTCAGTGAAAATAACCTGTTCAAAATTTGCTCAGAAATGAGACTGTGACTCACATAGCATCCTGGTACTATCTGCATATAACCCTAAATTTTAGTATTAAAGTTGCATCATGCTGAATATAATGCCTATTAACAACACAGACTAATTGAAAGAATGGGTGTTGAAAGTACATTATGTTGTGATACCCATAAGAAATTGAATATCGTGGAGGTATTATAGTTTCATGATGTGGTTATGTAGTGTCCTAGTTTCACTGCAGCATCGCTCGCTATTGAAAAAAATTAACTGAAATTTGCCATAAATCATTATGAAAAGAATGATTGGAATTCTAGGCCTGTCAGCTACGTCTGTCTGTAGTGGCGTAATATCTTGCATGTCCATTTGTGTACCATACATAATACGAAACATTATGTTCAGACATATGTACACAACCAGACAAAATAAGTGTAGCACCCATAAGAGGAGGAGGAGGAAACAAAATGAAACTTCAGGAGTATGTGATTTTATATATGTGATTACAAAATTTATCAAATTTACAAAGAACTTGATAGCATGAGCCCACTTCTGAGTGTGATGTTGCATCCCATGTAGCCTGGATGCATGCACTGGTTTTATTAGGTAGGATATCATAAAGACATTGTATTTTCTACCAAGGCAAGCTGTCCCACAACTGTTGTAACTGGTCGTTGATGCCCTGGATATAGGCAGTGATTTGGAGTTGATGTGTGAACTGATCTCTCACGGGTTCTGTCAGGGTCAAATCTGAGAATCTTGCTGGCCACAGGAGTACCTAAACAGTACACAGACAGCTCATAAAGACACATGCCATATGTGGATGAACATGTCCTACTGAAAATACGAACCACAATGCTGTCTCATGAAAGGTAAAATGAGGACACAGGTTGTCCGTGATGTACCGATGTGCCATCTGAGTTCCCTCAATCAGTAACAGCTATGACCTGAAGTCATACTCAATGGCCCTCCACAGCATGATAGCAGAAGCAACGCAGCTATGCCTTTCCAAAACATTGAAAGACTGAGACCCCTACCCAGGTCACCACCATACTCACCGACAGTGGTCATCTAGATTATTTCAGAACTGTGTCATCTAGAGTATTGCGGGACTGCGATTCATTGTTGACAGTAATGTGACACCATTCATCAGCAGTCAGTGCTTCTTGGTCATACCACCGCTCCAAATGCAGCCATTTTTTGTGTTTCGCTGTTAATGGCTGGCTACAAAAAAGGGGCGGTAAGTTCCTAGTTTGGCTGCTGTTAGTCTCAACCAATGGTGCTGGATGACAAAATTTTGCAGGGAGTCCATTACATTTTCTTGGACAGAGGTGCAGATGTGAAGGGATCACTGTGGGAGGGCAGGCACAACACAGTGGCCCTCCCTTGTGGTGGTCAGACATGTTCAACCAGAACCTTGACAATTAGTGTCTCTCCTTTCTTGTTCTCATGCAGTCCAACATTAAGCCACTGTCACATCTGAATGTCCCACAAATCTGCAAATTGCATAATTTGGCCTCTCACCCCCCCCCCCCTCCTCCTCCCAAATTGAGATCCACAATGAGATCCCTTTAAAAATCTGTCAGGAGGCCACAACACTGCCTCTCACACACAAATAACAGTAATTTACTCTGGCGGCTGATGGACCATCACTGAGAGTTGTAATTCTTAACTATTTACATAACTACCAGTGGTGTGTACATGTATGAAATTACATTGACATATGACAATGTCCTCTGGGTGCTTCACCCTTTTTTGTCAGGCAGTGTATGAGGGTAAACCAGAACATAAGGACAATTATTCAGTTTGGTAGTTTTAATTTCACAGAACATTTACAATATCGCATCATTTGCAGAATACTGTCAACTGGAGTTAACACATTTATTGCAACATCTCACTCATTGATGGAAATCGCCAAGTGAGATAGCGCAGTGGTTAGCACATTGGACTCGTATTCAGGACGACGATGATTCAAATCCTCTTCAGCCATCCACCTTTAAGTTTTCAGTGATTTCCCAGAAGTACTCCAAGCAAATGCCCAGATGGTTCCTTCAAAAAAGCACAGCTGATTTCCTTCCCCATCGTTCACACATTCCGAGTTACTGCAGCATCTCTAATGACCTCGGTGATGACAGCACATTACCCATAATCTTCCTTCCTTCTGTCTTTCCTTCAACGGAAACTGTTTTTTAAGTTTTGTGAAGTTATGCTGCTTAGTGCCACCAATAATTTTGTTTCACATTTGTATCCACAAGGGACTTAATTTTTTTTGGTCACTATTCATTGTAAGAAATAAGAAAATTCTCATCCTCATCCAAAACTAGCCTCACACTCGTGTGTGTCATCATGAGCATTGCTGTGGAGGAGAAGCCAGTTACTAAATCACCAAAATGCACCTCATTCTGTTGTGCCTTATGAAATTGCTTTACTATTTGAAGGTAATGATGCTGCTAAACTTTGGTACCTTAGAAAACAAATTTGTAACAGACTCTCCTATTCAAATGAGAAAAACAAAGCAATTTAGTTTTTGCGTTGGCTTTCTCTTGTTGTGCTTCCTACAGTTGTGATGATGAAGCATCCTCTACTGGCTCAGTTGACTGATTTCTGGATGCAGTAATTGTTTCCAATGCTGATTTTCCAAACAGAACACAGATTTGATGTTAGAATGTCATTCTTCATGTCCACAATTACAAAATATCCAAACACATGATTGAATTGCATTAAATATACTTTTTGTCCCATAGAATCTTCTTGAGGGTATCATCATGTATGTAGAACATGCCATAAAATCAGAATATGTAATGCATATTTATTTATTAATGTGTCTATGCTTGGAGAGTGCTGTTACCCCATAGTTGCATATACAGTTAATGGAAGGCTACTTCTGTTGCTTATAGATACTTTATTAAAGTCCATGACTTGTTTTGTCCTTCACATCCAGACCATTTCCAGGTGGATATTGTGCTTTTGTGAAGCAACATCATTTGACACTGCTTCACAACAGTGCAATATCTGCTTGAAAATGAAAATGACCTGCATGTAAAAGCTGAAACCAGTCAGGAACTTCAAGCCTTTCCACTCTGATGATGAACCTCATTTGACAAGATTTTTCATAGCTGTCACATTCTCCATTCTTGAACCTGACTGTACTGGCATCAATGCATAGTTCCCCCCAGTCGACTCGCATATCTTTTGTGAGTATGTGCTTTGCCACCATGGTGCCTCAGGTCTCACAACACTACTTCCCTTTCTGTGCTGCAGGTCTATCTTTCTACCATTCTATTTTCCTCTCTGACTTTCCATTGGATGGCCTGCATGGTCCGATAGTGATTGGATCTGATTTGTGATTTTGGACACTCTCTTTCTTCCCTTCTGACAGTCTACAATTTTTCATTCTTAACTATATGATCCCTTTGTTGGGCCTGACTTGCTAGTCCTTTTCCAATTGTTACAGAAGTGCAGATTGTGCAGGGTAGGTCACCTAGTACAGCGTATATACCATTTTTTTTTCTCTTTTTACCTTTTCTCTCTTGCACCATTCCTTTCTTGCAAAGGTACTGTGCACAAAACTCTGCACAGTAGCCATTCTCTAGGGGAGGGGGAGTGTTATCAAGTACATACATGGTGGTAACTCTCTGATCACACAGGGACCCCCAATAGTTTCCCAAGCTGGAAACTACTAATGCAAGCCACAGAGTATGTGGCCGTCATGGCTGGCGCACGGGTACTGGGTGCTGTGGCTGAGTGGAACCTATGGTGAGAGTCCCCATTCAGAGTGGTGGTACCATGGTGGAAGATTCGCACATGAAGCAAATTAAACTTTCTTCCATTGGTGGCTGCAAGGGAAAGATTATTATAATGCAGAGAGATATAACCCTACAATGTTTTCTTCCCTGGCTACACTGAGGGAAGAGGGACAAGCCAAATATCTGCATGCGAATCACTTTCCCCCAATACTTGGCATGTACTAGGATTGAGGGGGATACCTTTAATGCAATGAAACCATTATTTTTTGCCAAAAATATTGAAGACAAGTGTAAGGAAGTGGGGTCTCTAGGTAAAATGCAAAATGGTTTGTTATTAATTAAAACTTCCTCTGCTGCCCAATCTGCTGCTCTCCAGGCATGTCATCATCTGACATACCTGTGATCATTGCCCCACACAAAATTTTGTACACAGTACAAGGAATCTTCTTCCACAGAGAACTTACACTCCAAACAGATGAGGAGCTCTGTGAGGCATACATTATACTAGCCTTCTACAAAAATTGCCCAAGGATAATTGTATGCGCACAGGCACCTTTGTCTTAACCTTTGAAAGGAATGTCCTCCTGGAGAAAGTTAAGATCATGGTGTGCAGGTTAGGTGTGAAACCCAATGTTCTACCATCTATGAGGTGCTTCAGATGTTCATGCCTTGGGTATATTTCATCTCACTGCACAGCGGACCCAAAATGTGTGTGTTGTGGACGATCACTCCATGAAAATAGTCCTTATGAACATCAACCTTTGTATGTCAATTGTGTGAAACATCACCTGCCACGTTTGCCAGTTTGACCACCTTTTCAAGAAAGAACAGAAGATCCAGGAATACAAATTTACTGGCCACCTGTCGTATACTGAAGCACAGAAGAAATATGAATGCCTACATCTTGTGGATATGACAGTCAATTATGCCAATTTACAACCATAGCTCCCCTCCCTCTATTTTTCCCAAATCAGGCCCCCCACTACCCTCCTCCCTGTGGATTCCACAAAACCGCATTCCACACCCAGCTGGAAAAGCATTCTCCTTCTTTGGCGTCCACTGGTGTCTCGGCTCCCTCTTGGAATTCCTCTCCCGAGAAATGTCCGAAATGGAGGCACGATGCCAAATAATGGCAGAATGGTAGAAGAAGACATGGCCTGTGGGTCCCAGTGCTGTCCGCTCTTCCTCTGCCCCATGCTCAGTGTGGTCGTTCCCTTGAATGAATCTTGCCCAACAAAGGTTACAAAAAGGAGGAGGAGGAAGAAGAAGAAGAAGAAGAAGAAGAAGAAGGCTCCTCCGGTGCCCTCAGAGGCACCAGATCCCACCATGCAGTCGGGTTCTGAGCCAATGTTTGTGTGTTTGGTTCCATCCTCACTGGTGACAGGCAGTGGTAATGCAGTCTGGCCGGTCCTCCTGGCCCATTCACAGCTAACCTGGCTCCCAGTCTCATTGTGATTGTAATGAGTACTACTGTCACCTACCAGGACTTCAGAACCTTATCCTTCCTCTTCTGTGGTCTGCATTGCTCTCCAAGACATGTACTAAACTGATGACTATTCTCCAATGCTCTGTGGGTATTGTGCATTCTGTGGGAACCATGCTGGTCCTGAGAGGCCATCTGGAGGGGGCTGTACTTTGGTTCATACAGATGTCTCCGGTGAATGGAGTCCCCTTTGTACCTCACTGGAGGCAATAATGGTGTGAGCGCAAACGAACTCAGCGATTACCATTTTCAATGTTTTCCTACCTCCAGGCAGGCCACTTACTTATGTTGAATTGGCCACAGTAATCCAACTACTTCCACCCCACCCCTTTTTCTCCTTCATGGGGGTTTTGGCACACACCACCTCCAATGAGAGAGTACCATTTTATCTGGTAGGAGCCTTCTAATTGACCAGTGTGTCACCGACAATAATTTTTGCTTTCTCAGTGATTGTTCTCCTATCCACTTCAGTGCCCCCAATGACAGACCAGTTTGTTGATACCTTCACTGTAGAATATTTGACTTTGTTGTCAGAGCTGAAGCCTCACCTCTGCTTCCCCCACCTCATCGCTGTCAAAGTGAAGTTCTAAGAGGTATTCTTTAAGTTTTGGAAACAGATGAAAATCAGATGGGGCCAAGTTGAGACTGTATTGGAGGGTTTCACTTAAAAAACTTGAGTAGTTTTCACATAAAAAATTCAGAGGCATTACTTTTCAGCACATTCTTGTATAATCTAAACAGTGAACATATAACCTGAAAAAATGTTAATTGCACATACAAAGATACCATCAGTTAAAGTATTACCTATGGTGAAGACAAAAAATCCCTGCCCAGAAAGTGTTTCAGAATTTCATGCACTAAAATCTGAGCATTTATAGGTATCAGTAGAAAGATAACCAGCAGAAAAGTATGGCAAAATCACAGCATATGTTAGCTGTACAGATATATGTGAGAATATTATTCTGCATCTTTATTGTTGCAAATTTTATGTTGTACGTTAGTACTTCCAGATGATGCTGCACACATTAAGTTATTCCGGTGTTCTCTGAATGTAGTGATATTCGATTGTATGGACCTTCAGTTTTTCATTTCTTCAGGTGAGGCACAGTTCAGCCAGTCATGGTATGTGAACTACCAGAACATTCACAATTATGTATCAGAAAATCTTCATCAGTATGATGAAAAGCCATTGTGTAATGTCAAGATTAGTGTTTTGCTATGCAATTTCTGGGCCAGCTTTCTCTTGGTCACCCTCTAGAACACTGTTCTTTTGTTCAGGTTTGTTTGATATAGTGTCATTGACCCAAAATGCGAAGAATACCAGAAAATTAATGACATGAAGGGTGGGAGTCCCATAACTGGCATTGCTCAAATGATTACAGAGCATTTTGCCGAAATTATCAACACTGCCATTAGCAATGTTGAAGTAGGGAGCTTGGAACATTTGTTCCAGCTATGGTAAATCCTACAATGCCCCCTTTGTCACACAGAGTTATGAGCTTTTTTTGTGACATTGAGAGACATATACCACCACCTGGTCACAGTAATGACCATTATAATATGTTGTGTAGCATCAGGTGGAATGCAAAGGATTCAGAGCAATTTTTTGTCTCATGAAGGAAATAAGTTTTAATCATTCCTCTGAACCTTTGAAATGCTGAATTAACCTTCTCAGTTATTTCCCACAATAGCTACATGGGAAACACAATGGAGAGATATGAAAACTACACCCTTGTGGGGCTTTTGCAATCCAAACTGCACTCTTTATCCTCAACAGCAACAACTGGAAAACATTCAATATTCACTGTGCGCCTAATTCAGTGTGCAGTGATGAGTGGTGTATTTACAGTGTATGGATGGGAGTTAGCTTCAAAGGGATAAAAATAAAACTTCTTCATTGCATACATGGTGGACAGAACATGTTTTCCAATCCAGGAAGGTGGAAATAGTTGCAAGGCACATCAGAAATGTTATTTGAAGTGAAAGCAATTCAGTACACGATGCTTTTTATCAGTTGCATGCCCTACATCTACATTTATACCCCCTAAAGCCAACTTACAAATTTTGGGGAAGGGTACTTCCCATACCACTACTCCTTACCCTCTTCCCAGTTCTATCTGTAAATAGTTGTGGACAGAACAATTGTTGGTAAGCCTCTGGTATCAGCTTGAATTTCTCTGATTTTTCTGTCTTGGTGATTTTGTGATATGTACATTGGAGGAAGCGACCAAAAAATGTACATTGGAGGAAGCGACAAATTCATTTTAGCTGGTAGATCTTCGAGATTATCTGGCAGCCTCTGCTTCTTGGCTTTAGATATTTGCCTTGAAGTGATTGTTCCTTAGCACCACCCAGAGGACATCTTTCACTTAAGGAATGTCACGGACACAAACATCAGTTGCTTTCATTGAGGTAAGTCCAGCATATGAAGCGGTTTCAAGGCATGGACTGTTTCATAAATTATTACAACTTGTTCCATGCAGTCAGTTGACAGAACTAGATGACAACATGTTATCTGGAAGTACATTTTCTGTAACTACAGGAAAATATACTAACTGTCCCAAAAATATGGAATAATTGCTTACCACAGGGATCCAGCCTCATTCCTGTCTTGTTTAATTTAGGTATATCTGACATTCCTCCAACACTGTCCAGGAAGTTTGGCTTTGGCAATAGCTACCCAACACAAAACTGTCCAATAGACTGACACACAGAGCCCTTGAAGGCTATTTTAAATGGGACAAATTACATTATGACTTGCATCCAAATACATTGGGATTGAGTTAGATACGACACTTTGTTTTAAGGAGCACTTGACATGAACATCAGCTCAGCTCAAAATCAAAAATAATGTTTTCCATAAACTGTATGGTACTAGTTGGGAATCATCAGCAGACACACTTAAAGTATCAGCACTCAGATTGGTATACTCAACAGTAGAGTACTTCATTTCTGTCTGGTCTAATAGTCCATATGTAAAAAGATACACAACTTAATGAAATCATGCACATTTGTGGTGGGTCAGTAGGACCTACTCCCACAGACGTTATCTAGCTTGAACTACATTCCACCTCCTGATATCAAACAGAAGAGCACACTACTATGTGAATACCAGAAAATTGCTGATAACATTGTGTTTCCAATAATAATATATTTTCCTTTGGAGCAAAAAACATTAAGGTAAAAATATCCCACTTTTATCAGAGCCAGGAATCTTACAGAAATTGAATCCGGTGGCGTCAGTGAGTGGAAACACTGTTGGTAACACAATGTCTGATCTGATTGCATCCAGGAGAACCCCCTGGATTTGATCAGCCTCTGACAATTTGGAATACCTTGAAATGCATTTGAATGGGTCATGGAAGATGTGCAGACACTCTCCCCAACTGGGGCAAATCCTCATCACCATCTTGTGTCTGTGGTGCAGAATGACAGGCAGCTGCTCATGTTGTGTCAGCATGTCCTGCACATCATTACAAGGCTCCTTTCGAAGATTTCCTGACAGCTATGAGTGTTGTGATAAACTACATAGAAGACCTCAGTGTTCACCTATTGCTGTTGTGATTTGTATTATATTATGCTGGAGAACTATGTTGAAAAGTTGATATGTAGTTGTTTAGTCATTGTTGTACATGTATAGCTATTTTTGTAACTCAGAAACTCATAACGTATGCTATACAATATATAAAATGGAGGAAATATTATGTTGTGTGACTGTTTCTGGAATGCACTTTGTATTTTAACAATAAACCTTTCTGTCTAGTACAGTGTCACTCTTGTAGCATCAGCTGCTGGAGTTTGATGAACATATCTGTCTCTCTCTCTCTCATACTAAAGGAAACCATGAACAAATGTTCCCCTTGTGTTTATATCTTCTCTGACTGGTCTGTTAATCATTCCTGGTAATGATCCCAGACTCATGAGTAATACTCAGGAATATTTCAAACCAGTGTTTTGTAAATTACATATGTCATTGGTGAATTGCATTTCCTACTAATTCTTCCAATGAATCTGTCGGGGTATCTACTTTTCCACAACTGTTATCTTTGTGCTTGTTCCTTTAGGCCTCTTTAGAAGGAATACCTGACCCACAGAATGATACATCAGCAACCAGAAACAGTGATCATGAGAAAAGTGATCTCTTCGTCATAAATTTAGTTAAGCAAGTGTAACATTTTTGCTGCTTGAGAAGTTGGCGTGACGTAGTAATTAATTTTTTCCCAAGGAGCAAATGTAAGTTGGTGTGGTAGGACTGCGCCAGTAGCTTATCAGGAGCTGCGAAATGGTATTGTATTGAGAGGAGGGGCATTGACTGCCTTTACAAAACCCTGACATTTACAGAACAAAAAGTTACAGTGACAGCATGTGATTGTTATGGGTCTGTCTCAACCTTAACAACAGTGCGGGACAATAATTTGGGAATGTGGGTCTCACAGGAGGCATGCCAGAGATAAGTCCCTGCAGTAACACTATCCTCTGTGTCCTCTTTGGCTCAGATGGATAGAGTGTCTACCATGTAAGTGGGAGATCCTGGGTTTGAGTCCCAGTCGGGGCACACATTGTCAACTGTCCCCGTTGACTTATATCAATGTCTGTATGCAGCTACGGGTATTCATTTCATTGTAATTGCATTCTAACGAGCTGCATGGTCACCGATCGGACTTGTCCGAAAGAACAGATACCATCACTGGCTGTGCCCCAATGACTGCTTCTGAAATAAATTAACTAGTAAGTTGCAGAAGTACTCGCTGGGTTAAAGGTTTGCACTGTGTTATGCCAATATCACATTATTATTATTTCTTTCTTTTCTCAGGCGTTATGTCTGGTCAAAAATGGAAAGTGACGCGGACCTTGATCAAACGTCACTTCCTTTTAACTGTACGGTATATGTTATATTGCATTTAGGAACTTTCGGGTAATTGAACATGTATTAATAATTACGGATTTCTGTAGTTGTATATATAAGTTTGGATGTAGCTGTATTGCATTGATGTTCTGGTGGATATTGTGTGGTATGACTCCTGTAGTTGATAGTAAAATTGGTATAATGTCAACTTTATCCTGATGCCACATGTCCTTGACTTCCTCAGCCAGTTGGATGTATTTTTCAATTTTTTCTCCTGTTTTCTTTTGTATATTTGTTGTATTGGGTATGGATATTTCGATTAGTTGTGTTAATTTCTTCTTTTTATTGGTGAGTATGATGTCAGGTTTGTTATGTGGTGTTGTTTTATCTGTTATAATGGTTCTGTTCCAGTATAATTTGTATTCATCATTCTCCAGTACATTTTGTGGTGCACACTTGTATGTGGGAACGTGTTGCTTTATAAGTTTATGTTGTAAGGCAAGCTGTTGATGTATTATTTTTGCTACATTGTCATGTCTTATGGGGTATTCTGTATTTGCTAGTATTGTACATCCACTTGTTATGTGATCTACTGTTTCTATTTGTTGTTTGCAAAGTCTGCATTTATCTGTTGTGGTATTGGGATCTTTAATAATATGCTTGCTGTAATATCTGGTTTTATTGTTTGATCCTGTATTGCAATCATGAATCCTTCCATCTCACTGTATATATTGCCTTTTCTTAGCCATGTGTTGGATGCGTCTTGATTGATGTGTGGCTGTGTTAGATGATACGGGTGCTTGCCATGTAGTGTTTTCTTTTTCCAATTTACTTTCTTTGTATCTGTTGATGTTATGTGATCTAAAGGGTTGTAGAAGTGGTTATGAAATTGCAGTGGTGTAGCCGATGTATTTATATGAGTGATTGCTTTGTGTATTTTGCTAGTTTCTGCTCGTTCTATAAAGAATTTTCTTAAATTGTCTATCTGTCCATAATGTAGGTTTTTTATGTCGATAAATCCCCTTCCTCGTTCCTTTCTGCTTAATGTGAATCTTTCTGTTGCTGAATGTATGTGATGTATTCTCTATTTGTGGCATTGTGATCGTGTAAGTGTATTGAGTGCTTCTAGGTCTGTGTTACTCCATTTCACTATTCCAAATGAGTAGGTCAATATTGGTATAGCATAAGTATTTATAGCTTTTGTCTTGTTTCTTGCTGTCAATTCTGTTTTCAGTATTTTTGTTAGTCTTTGTGTATATTTTTCTTTTAGTTCTTCTTTAATATTTGTATTATCTATTCCTATTTTTTGTCTGTATCCTAGATATTTATAGGCATCTGTTTTTTCCATCGCTTCTATGCAGTCGCTGTGGTTATCCAATATGTAATCTTCCTGTTTAGTGTGTTTTCCCTTGACTATGCTATTTTTCTTACGTTTGTCTGTTCCAAAAGCCATATTTATATCATTGCTGAATACTTCTGTTATCTTTAGTAATTGGTTGAGTTGTTGCTGCCAGTAGTTTTAGATCATCCATGTATAGCAAATGTGTGATTTTGTGTGGGTATGTTCCAGTAATATTGTATCCATAAGTGGTATTATTTAGCATGTTGGATAGTGGGTTCAGAGCAAGGCAGAACCAGAAAGGACTTAATGAGTCTCCTTGGTATATTCCACGCTTAATCTGTATTGGCTGTGATGTGATATTATTTGAATTTGTTTGGATATTAAGTGGGGTTTTCCAATTTTTCATTACTATGTTTAGGAACTGTATCAATTTAGGATCTACTTTGTATATCAAAAGCTTTTTGGTAATCAATGTATGCATAATGTAGCGACCTTTGTTTAGTTTTAGCTTGATATGTCACCTCTGCATCTATTATCAGTTGCTCTTTACATCCTCGTGCTCCTTTGCAACAGACTTTTTGTTCTTCATTTATAATTTTGTTCTGTGTTGTATGTGTCATTAATTTCTGTGTAATGACTGAAGTTAATATTTTGTATATTGTTGGTAGGCATGTTATGGGGCGATATTTAGCTGGGTTTGCTGTGTCTGCTTGATCTTTAGGATTCAGATAAGTTATTCCATGTGTAAGTGTATCAGGGAATGTGTGTGGGTCTGCACTGTAACTGTTAAATAATTTAGGTAGATGTGAATGTGTTGAGGTGAATTTCTTTAGCCAGAAATTTGCTATTTTATCTTTTCCAGGGGCTTTCCAATTATGAGTAGAATTAATTGCTTGGGTAACTTCATGTTGCAAAATTATCACTTCAGGCATTTGTGGTATCATCTTGTATGTATCTGTTTCTGCTTGTATCCACCGTGCATGACCGTTATGTTGTACCGGGTTTGACCACATGTTGCTCCAGAAGTGTTCCATGTCTGTTATGTTTGGTGGATTGTCTATTTTAATGTGTGTGTTATCTATTGTCTGGTAAAATTTCTTTTGGTTTGTGTTGAATGTTTGGTTTTGTTTCCTTCTATTTTCACTTTTTTTTGTATCTTCTAAGTCGTTTGGCCAATGCTTGTAATTTCTGCTTCTTTTCATCTAATTACTCTATCGCTTCTTGTTGTGAGATTTTACCTAACCTTTTTCATTTTTTTTCTGACATTTCGTTTCCTATAAATTGTGTTAGCTGTCCGATGTCTTTTCTCAGTTTTTCTATTCTGATCTGTAGCCTGTGTTGCCATGCTGGTTTTGTGGGTTTCTTCTGTGTGTTGGTTGGTTCTGATCTCTGCCTAGTGTGTATATTTAGTGTAGTGAGTGCTCCTATATAAACCAGTAGTTGTAACTCTTCCATAGTTCTGTTTTCATTTATTTTGTTGTGTATGATTGTGTTGATAGATTTTATTGTTTCGACTTGTGGGTTATTTGGCGGTCTATGCAAGAATGGTCTAATGTCTGTATTTGTGTCTTTGTATTCTATATATGTCAGCTGAAATTTTTCTTCTGTATCTAACATGTATGTTACTTCGAGTTCTATTTGTGCTTGTTCTGGTGGCTGTCTTAAGATTTCGTTTTCCTCTGATTGTTTAATTGATGCGTGTTGTTCTTTGTTTGTTTGCTCTGGGATGTTTAAGTCCATTACTGTATTTTCTTCTTCTTCTGATTGCACATTATTTTGTTCCAGTATTTGTTGTACTTGTTGTTTGATGTTTTCTAATTCTGACTGGGGTATCCTGTTATTTTTGATTATTACACGGATCTGATCAGCTAGTCGTTGTTCTGTTAAAAATTTTAATTCTGGGTATCTGATAATAAATGTTGTGTATACTTGTGATCTGTATCCAGTTGTGTTGGTTCCTAGGTTTGTTGCTTGGTAATAACAGAACATGAGGTGTCAATTAACTTCATCTGACCATCTCATCCTCTGTCTTTGTTTTCCTTCTAGGGTGGTTGCAGGAAGCATATCCTGCAAAATACCTCTATTTGGATTTAAATCATTTTCCAGTTGGCTAGCAGTGTCGTTACCATTGTGGGCGGGCATAGGGTTCAATCGTCGTCCCCGACCATGATGGTGCTTGTCCGAGGCTTCTTTAGTTCTGTCCTGAACCAACTAATCACACTAAAAGGGGGGTTAGCCCTATTAGTGGTTTGTTCTTTTCGTCGCCTTTTACGACTGGCAGAACATACCGGAGGCCTATTCTTTTCCCGGGCCTCCACGGGGGTATTATTATTATTATTATTATTATTATTATTATTATTATTCTTTAAACATCTGACATTAAAGTGCAGTTTGTCTTTGAAAGATAATTATCACTTAAAAATCTGGAGTAAACCTAGTGTCTGAGTATATAATGTAGTGTTGTAATTGGCATATTTCGAGATCATAAAAATTAGTCACTGAAGTTCACACACTTTTAATCTGTTTAAAACAGTTTTCCACAATGCTGCAGTTAATAAATTTAACATAGATAATAAGAAATAAAAACAGAAAGTAACATGTGGTGACTGTTATAAATAATCCTCAGTAAGGGGACCTGGACATCATGGCCTGTAGTTTTCATTAGTATTTAGAAATTTAATAACTCAAAAACTTTAACTGACATTGGAATGAAACTTTAACCAAATAATTAGTATACTATGACCTCTACGTTAAAAAATTTTTAAAAACTGTGGAATACATTGTGAAGTGAACAGTGATTTTTATCTTAAATACTGAATTAACGTGTAATTTTTATTTTAGGTACGCTGCAGTTCCACACTATTTAAAATAAAAGGTCAAAGCAAATTTATTTGTTTTACTTATTAACTTGTTGAAAAAGTAAACCAGGAATATTTATCAATTTGTTGTTTTGTGTATTTAAAAAAAAAGTTTTTTAAAAGTCAATTTTTCCGCTAATTATTTAAGAACATATGACATGCTCCAGCTTAAAATAGTTAATGCATTGTTCAATAATGTGGTTTACTTGGCAGGCAAGTATATTATATTATTATTCATACGATATTTTGTTTGATAACATTTCAGAACATTCCAGCTCTGTAATCTTGTTGATTCTAAGTGTCCTTTTCATCATCTTTAGTTTTCTTTCTTGTCTATGTTATTCTGGCCTCCATTGCCATGCTCCAGTAGCTTTTTCAGCTTGAGTGACACATTGCCTGTCCACTTATAGCAGCCCACTTTTCATGTTGTCCCCAGTTTTGATGCGTTCCTAGTCTGCTTATGGTTTCTAATCTGCTTGTCACTCCATCATTAAAACACATGAAAAGCTGACGTGCCAACGAAGAGAGTTTCTGCCAAGCTTTCCCAATTGCAACTATTGAAGCTTTCATTCAGATACTGTGTTTTGCCATGTAAACATTTTTCCAGGAATTTAGAATCTGAAAGATCTCTATATATATTTGTGTTAGTTCTACCGTAATGGTTTCTGGCATGGTGTTTGCATGTGTGTCTTTCTCCATTTGCTTTACACCCATTATACTTGCACCATGAAGTCTTTCATTTTGGGCAGAGGCCATGCTGTGAATACTCACCAGTGGATGTTCTGTGAAACAGAGTTGTCAAAATTGCTTTTCTTATCTCATTGACATTTTTTATGTTTCTCCTGATGGCTAGACCATGATATTCTGTGAGGTTTTCTATCTCTGGTTCAGTGAGTCTGCCTTGTCTACCAATTTCTTTGCCATCAGTGAAGTTTTTTTTTTTTCCTCTCATGTCCTTGCAGAGTTTCCTAAGTCTTGCCCCCATTCTCTTCTGCACATTTTCCATACATTCTATTTTTTATTTCAGTTTCACTATATGGTTTAGCAGCCACAACACTCCTAAAGCCTTTAGAGTCACCATCACCAAGGTTCTGAGTGTATCAGACATCGCGTCTAGCAAATGACGTGCTAAAAATAGAGACTTCTTCTTTGCATTCCATATCACCATTGAAACCTGCAAAGTTTCCATCACATTTGTGTTCATTTACCTTATTGGCACAAACTTGGCAGTGTTTTGTCACCATTCATGGTCCAGCACCTTCCCTGTATCTACAGAGGTAACTGTAGAAATTCCATTCAGCGATGTATGGTCTCTCGTCTGCCATGAACCGTCCAGTGCAGCAACAATATCAGTCAATTGACAAGTATCTACAGTTTCTTTTACTGCCCTTTGCATAGATGCTTCACTGACTTCTGTTACTGCATTATGGAAACATTTACAATGCCTCTCAAATGTGATAGGTGACAGTGGGAAATCCATCATAGATGGAATATCTTGGCTGCTTTTCTTCCCTTCCCAATACACCTCACGACATAAGCAAGGTGAATATTCACTTGTCTATACCGTATTTTGTACATATTACAGGAGATGTCATTGTACATTTTGTTACTTTACACTCTTGCCATTCCACCACAATTTTGCCGGATAGGACTCTTCTCTTACTTACATCCTCACTAAATGTAAGGGATTTTGCACTGTTACAGTGTTTACATTTAGTATCAGACAAAATCAATTATGAAAGCTTGCACATACTAATGTAAATGTTATTTTCACTATTTGCAACACCAGCAGCTTGTTCATTTTTTGGTGATGTGTTTCAACCTGCATTTTGAAGCACTACGTGGCAAACTTTTAGGCCTAACCTCACTTCACTGCGGCTTCATGATTTCTTCATTTTCACAATTTACAATGAAATGCCTGTGTTGATTACCTTAAAATTTACGACTGCAGTTTTACTTCTTCGTTTATGTCATTTCACTGTGCAAAATGGTTAAAATATGCAGTCACAACAACAAGTTTACAACCCGAGCACCCACTAAAAACATAAGTGAACTCAAGTAATCTACTTGTATTGCCAGAAAGATTTATTGCAATAGGTCCCTGCCCATTGTACTTTTGATGTGTTTTTCAAGGATATTACGCAAATGAGTTACTGGAGAAATGATGATGCCAGACTTAAATAACAAGACATTATAGGCAAGGTTTTGTGTTTGACAGTAGTGTGACAGCTAGGCTTTCGTGCATCACATCTGCACTTAATAACAAAAACGATGAAGGGCTGTACATAAAGTATAATTTTTTAGAAATGGGAAGAATCAAAAAATTTTATTAAATAAAAAATTCCATTTTTTTGGCCCTCATGACATCCATGGCCCCTTAAGCACCACATGAATTTTTTAGTTACAAAACTCAGAAGGAAAGATATAAAATACTGTAAGACTAACTAATTGTAGTATTTGTGCAAATCAACCAAAATGATATATGTTTTAATTTAAAAGTCATTGTCTTACTGGGCTTTACTGCTGTCTATTTCCTATTGTGATCATCCTGTTGTCATTCTTGTTGTAGTTTTAGAATATATTTTAAATTGAAGTAGTTATTCCAGATTGTAATTAGAGTATACCAACATGAAGGTATTAACCATGTTTTAAGTGTTAGTTAATCGAAGGATGATACACGTTGTTTCTGATAGTATTACTCATCTGTGATGCTGGACAAAACTTAAATATATAGTTAGTGTTCATGTCATTACAGTCAAGAAACACAAAGATGATGGTTACGGGTACAGAGAAAGAACCTGGCAGTTGCTTCGTAGAGGCCGTTACGTGGAATTCAACCTGATATATGACAGAGGAACAAAATTTGGTCTTTACACACCTGGAGCTCGCTATGAAAGCATACTTATGTCTCTACCACTTGTAGCTGTAAGTATGTTATTTAAGAAAGTGAAGTCAAAGATTAACACTAATAGTGCACCCCAGTGTTTTTTTAATTTGATTCCTGAGCTGCTTTTTTTTTTTTAGCATAATTTCAAAAATAAAAATTTATGTTGTTGCTTGTGATAGACACATAGTGGAGGAAGTTATTAATAGCCCTATTATAGAATGCTTTTAAAATGGTCTGTTGTTTTTCCACTTTATATTACAGGTAGAGAGAGAGAGAGTGAGAGAGTTTGTTTGTTTGTTTGTGTGTGTGTGTGTGTGTGTGTGTGTGTGTGTGTGTGTGTGTGTGTGTGTGTGTGGGTTTCTTATGTTTACAGGACATTTTACTTTTTACTTCTAGTGATCACACGTCAGTACAGGTATCTGATAACAAATTATGGTATTTTGAATGATAATCATCTATTACACTTGAAATGTGTTACTTATTCATCATTTTTCATCAGAATATAATTAGACATTAATATCTAGCATCATTTATAAAGTGAGGTATTCTGTTGTAATTTACTAGGATGCATCAAATCCTATGTTTGCAGAATTTTGTCCATTTACTTAGTATTGATAGTTTCGATATAAAGAAACATACGCGCACACACAGCTACTGCTTGCTTTTGTGCACGAGTTGTTCGTTATATCATGTGATGATTCAGTGGCATGAGCTATATTACATGTGTACTAAGCTTACGTGTTTCTGAAATACTTAAAATGTTTATTGCTCTTTGGTTAGAAATTAATTGAGGAGTGTTCATTCCCACCTTAAAAATGTGCAGTTGTTGTCATTTGAAGGTAACACAATGATGCTTAATGTGCTTTTCCATGGCTTAAGGTGCCATTTTATACTGTATGGGGTGTATAAAAAAAGAATCATCCGATTTATATTTTTGAAACTAGTAAACATACACAATGAATTTTGTTCTTTGATGAATGGGACACTCTGTTTTTTATTTTTTTATTATTTATTTATTTATTATTATTATTATTATTATTATTATTATTATTTTTACGTACCTCTTCATAGGTGTTCAATATGCCCCCCCTTGAAATGCACAGTATATGTCGGTGCAGTATTCAAATTGTTCACACACTGCAGCAAGCATGTCTTGAGTTACAGCTTCCATAGCTGCTGTTATGCGATGTCTCAGTTAATTTATTGTTGTTGGTAACGGAGGCACATAAACAGAGTCTTCTATAAACCCCCACAAGAAATAATCAGATACAGTCAGGTCTGCTGACCTTGGAGGCCAGAAATCTAAGGTTGAATCATTTGATTCAGTGTGACTGATCCATCATTCAGTAATCCTTTGATTTAAAAACCCCCACACTCCCAGATGTTAGTGTGGCAGTGCCCCATCCTGCTGGTAAACACAGTTGTTCGAATCGGTCTTGAACAGTGGGAAAAGAAAGTTCTCAAGCATATCAAGATATGTGTTTCCTGTAACAGTGTTCTCGGCAATGAAAAATAGACCATACACCATTTCCCATGAAACTGCACAAAAAAAATTAAATTTTGTAGAGTCCCTCTCATGTTGTATAACTTCATGTGGTTGTTCCGTACCCCATATCTCACATTATGATGGTTCACCTTTCTATTCAAATGGAATGTTTCCTCCTCATTAAACACTAAGCTTGGAAGAAAGCTGTCATCCTCCATCTTGCCAAGAACAAAATCTACATCTACATGATTACTCTGCAATTCACATTTAAGTGCTTGGCAGAGGGTTCATCGAACCACAATCATACTATCTCCCTACCATTCCACTCCCGAACAGCGCGCGGGAAAAACGAACACCTAAACCTTTCTGTTCGAGCTCTGATTTCTCTTATTTTATTTTGATGATCATTCCTACCTATGTAGGTTGGGCTCAACAAAATATTTTCGCATTCGGAATAGAAAGTTGGTGACTGAAATTTCGTAAATAGATCTCGCCGCGACGAAAAACGTCTTTGCTTTAAATACTTCCATCCCAACTCGCGTATCATATCTGCCACACTCTCTCCCCTATTACGTGATAATACAAAACGAGCTGCCTTTTTTTGCACCCTTTCGATGTCGTCCGTCAATCCCACCTGGTAAGGATCCCACGCTGCACAGCAATATTCTAACAGAGGACGAACGAGTGTAGTGTAAGCTGTCTCTTTAGTGGACTTGTTGCATCTTCTAAGTGTGCTGCCAATGAAACGCAACCTTTGGCTCGCCTTCCCCACAATATTATCTATGTGGTCTTTCCAACTGAAGTTGTTCGTAATTTTTACACCCAGGTACTTAGTTGAATTGACAGCCTTGAGAATTGTACTATTTATCGAGTAATCGAATTCCAACGGATTTCTTTTGGAACTCATGTGTATCACCTCACACTTTTCATTATTTAGCGTCAACTGCCACCTGCCACACCATACAGCAATCTTTTCTAAATCACTTTGCAACTGATCTGGTCTTCAGATGACCTTACTAGACGGTAAATTACAGCATCATCTGCGAACAACCTAAGAGAACTGCTCAGATTGTCACCCAGGTCATATATATAGATCAGGAACAGCAGAGGTCCCAGGACACTTCCCTGGGGAACACCTGATATCACTTCAGTTTTACTCGATGATTTGCCGTCTATTACTACGAACTGCGACCTTCCTGACAGGAAATCACAAATCCAGTCGCACAACTGAGATGATACCCCATAGGCCTGCAGCTTGATTAGAAGTCGCTTGTGAGGAACGGTGTCAAAAGCTTTCCGGAAATCTAGAAATACGGAATCAACTTGAGATCCCCTGTCGATAGCAGCCATTACTTCGTGCGAATAAAGAGCTAGCTGCGTTGCACAAGAACGATGTTTGCTGAAACCATGCTGATTACGTATCAATAGATCGTTCCCTTCGAGGTGATTCATAATGTTTGAATACAGTATATGCTCCAAAACCCTACTGCAAACCGACGTCAATGATATAGGTCTGTAGTTCGATGGATTACTCCTACTACCCTTCTTAAACACTGGTGCGACCTGCGCAATTTTCCAATCTGCAGGTACAGATCTATCGTTGAGCGAGCGGTTATATATGATTGCTAAGTAGGGAGCTATTGTATCAGCGTAATCTGAAAGGAACCTAATCGGTATACAATCTGGACCTGAAGACTTGCCCGTATCAAGCGATTTGAGTTGCTTCGCAACCCCTAAGGTATCTACTTCTAAGAAACTCATTACAGAACTCTACACATTGTTGTTTGTCACCTTCACGAAGAGCTTGCAGTAGCTGAATTTTGTATGGTTTCATGTGTAAACGTTGACGCAACACACACCAGATGGACATCGGGGGCATGTTGAGTTGTTGAGATGCATGGCAAATGGATTTCTGAAGACTCCTCGTGAAACTATAGCGGATGCATTTGATGTTTGTGTCAGACACTTGGGGATGGCCCAGCGATTTCCTGTTACACAAACAACCTGTTTCTCAGACTTGTTCATGCTGTTGTCTAATGATCTGTACTGCAGGAGGATCCACACCATACCTAGTATGAAAGTCATGCTGAACAGTTATTACTGAACCGCCCTGCACAAAATGTAGAGCACAAAACGCTTTCTGGTGTCCCAACACCACTTTTACTAGAACTGAAGTGGGTGCACACTGCTGCTACCCAGTGGGAACCATGTAAAACTCTAGAGTTTGTTCTTTCCAACAGTACATTGTTCATGCACATATATCAGATAACATAATAGTTACGATTTTTTATATCGGATGATTCTTTTTGATATACCCTGTATTTCTTATCCAGGAATTTTCAGTTCTCAACAAGAGCTCTTCATATATTAAAGAATTTTAGTTCACAGCTCTTTTTGAATGTTCAGTTGATTTATGGAGCCATCTAACATAGTCAACTCATTGTTGAATCTTAATACTTCAGACTTCCTCTGTTGGTGAATGAGGAATCTGTTATGTGTATAGAAGCTCTGCTGACCTTATGAATCCCAACGTGAGCAATAACACAAAATGTACCCATGAATTGGGAGAGTAAAAATCTTGTTCATTTATCATTATCAGACAGTTAGTGATATAATAAATTTTCTACAGTCTTCTTTTTCTGTTTTAATTACCTGACTTAATGGACCCACCACCAGCAAACTTTGAAAGTTTTACAAATTTGAGAAACTTTGTTCTGTTTGTTTTTGAAACAAAGCATGTTACACAAAATTATTTGGTTTAATATTTTGCACCGTTGTTTTTACTGCATTTTGGTCACGTACACACTGCCATTGGAGGAAAACTTTTATGGACATATAAAACAGAGTAAGCTTGCAAAATTTTCAGATCATTTTGTTAAAACATCTGTATGAATGAGAGTTACTTCATAATGCAACGTGTCATTCTCTTTCTATAATATTTACTAGTTACTTACTCCACTTTCTATTCATTCTAGTCGATTTTCTAAATACAGCAATGGACCATTACATATCAAATTACATTTATGTGAATATTTAACTAAGTTCACAGTATTAAGCATACTACTTTTCCTTAGATCTGTTTGTGTCTTCTACTATTGCTCTAACATTTGGATTTATATTCAGGGGCAAACAAAATCTCATTTGTCCCATATCAATAATTTTATTCATTATGCATCATCTTTTCTTGCTCCATATTCTATGTAGGCATGGGAAGTACAGTGTTCATCTAGGTACGCACCTAGCTACCTGTTGACCATATCCCATTGAATTATTGTCTGATTTACTTTGATTTATGGGTCTCTCATAAGTCTTCCTTTAAGTAACAGATATATTGATTTTTGAAGTGCGACCGGGAGTCGTGCCTGTGAACACCATGTATGAATAATGTTAAGGTGTTTGCTACAGTTATTTACCAGCAAATCTCAATTACTGGCAATTACAAAATGTAGCAATTTGCCAGTGTACACTAAAGCTCATAATAGTTCCTGGATCTTTTATAACCTCTCCAGGAGTGTTTCTAAGTTAACATCCCAGAATTTAGGACTGAAAATAGAACCCTTAGGACATCCCTTCATTATAGGTTCAGTGACTGTTAATGTAGGACATGATGGTGTCACATAGCACTCTCTACAGGTACCCAAGAGACAATAGTATAACATTCTTGGGCAGCTCATTTCCTTCAGTCTTCTAAAGAATAAAGGATACCATAAGTTACCGAAAATCCCAGAAATGTCTATCATTCATATCTACTACACATTTGTCTCAATAGTGTATAATAGTTTTCTTGAATCATTAATTTCATCCTCTTTACATTTCTCATGCTGAATCTATATTTGATACTATTTCATCATGTGGTATTTTAATCTGCTGGATAGCCTTTTCTTCCAAAATTTTACCCATTACTTTCCTCAGGCAGATAGGCTGGTATGACTTGGGGAGTGAGAGATCTTTATCTTCTCCCTTTTTCTATAATGGCAGCTCTTGATGATTTCCAGCACTTTGATAAATGTCCCTGGATCATACATTTTTTGATTGATATGCTCTTGTAAGGGACTACATAGGGAATTAAAGATTGCACCATTTGCCTGCTGTGCTATTCAAAGATGGAGCTCCAGTCTTTTTCATATTTAGATTGGATAATTCCATTAATACAAAAAAAAGATAGCAACAAAGTAAAGGATGCTGATTTATATTTTGCCATATTTATCACATCATTGACCCCCTTATGCATGTGAATAACTGATAAATTATGTCGTCATCTGATGTAACATTAATTTATTGCACTAAAATATTTACTTTGTGTTGAGGTCATCTCACTAACTAGTAATGTAATTTTGTTTTAGCGATGGGAGTACATGCATGAACCACATCCAGATTCTCCAGAAGCAAAATTGATGGAAGTGCTCAGAAATCCGAAGAACTGGGTATAATTTTGTAAGCAGAATCATGACCTAAAAACTGAAGAGTATATTTTTGTAATAACAGTATTCAACTGTGTGCTGGTTTTGTAAATATAAGAATTGTGAAACTTTTATATAGTTGTTTCAAAGTCATAGTTGTTTTATATAGTATTGATATGTGGGTGAAAAATACTGATTCATAAGTCCTTAAAAAAATTGTACGTATTTCTCTTGTGAATTTTAATTCCATGTGCTTTCAATATTTTTGAAAAGATTGTGGTAAGTACTTACTATTAATTACACTTGATTCTTCCTTTTTATGCAAGGTTGTATAATGTACACCAATCTTTTTCAGCTGCCTTCACTTTTTATTAAAAAAAATCAGTTAATTTTTATGTCTGAAAATGTAAGTGCCAATGTCTGCTATATTCGACACCAAGTCATTCATACAATACTATTACCAGATAGTAGAAGCATTGAGTCATTTGAAGGCACATAAACAGAAC
The DNA here is from genome assembly GCF_023864345.2 of Schistocerca serialis cubense. Classification (NCBI taxonomy): domain Eukaryota; kingdom Metazoa; phylum Arthropoda; class Insecta; order Orthoptera; family Acrididae; genus Schistocerca; species Schistocerca serialis. The sequence continues at coordinate 579,294,036 of NC_064640.1, forward strand.
TAAGAAGTTAGCTAACTTTTGGATCAAATCCCTATTATTTGGTGTCCAACAGAACTTCCCATTACCATACAATACAATTACCTATACTCTAACAAGTATCTGAATTGACACACTGCCTGAGACCACTATGATTATTGTGACAAGTAATTGCAAGGGCTTAGCATGCTGGAAGTTTTGGACAGCTGTATTAACTTATGGCATTCAATAGGTGGCTATATCTCACAGAGGTTGAGAATGTGATTCAAGCAGTTATTTGTATTCATTATACCATCTCATCAGCAGTAATTCATATGTGCTCAGCAGCATTAATGTCAAGTGGTCATGGGGATGAGGCAAGTGTTCATTATGCCACTCTTAGCAGGAGGGATGAGATTGTGCATTGCATTGCAGAATGAACAAGTCTGTATCAGTTATTGTACCAGCACACACTACTCAGCAGTTCCCTATGCCATTCGTGTGTAAAGAATGATCCCGATCACCATTAAAGAAACAAACTCTGCAGGCAGAAAGTTGGAAATATTGATTTTTATACTGTTTTATGAATAGGGATGGAAACTGGACTGAATGAATAAGTTCAGTAGCTTAGAAAATGAATGTGATATAGACGTTGACAAAAGGGCCAATTGGTTAACAAAGCCACATATAAGAAAAAGGCAAAAGATGTTGCAGGCATGAAGAAAAGGGGGGAAATCTCAAATGAAGTAAAATAACCATCAAGGAAAAGGTGAGTGATAATAGGAACATGATAGAATGTGCTGAATTAAATAAAACAATAAAAGGATGGCAGAATAATTAGACAGAGAGGAATTTATACCTGTTTTTCATGAGTTTTTGAATATTTGTTTAATTCAAGAAATTATTTTGAAACAGAGACAGTGAAAATAACATCATTCTGGAAGTAATGTCAGATAAGATGTATATAGTTATTTGAGGTGTGAAGAAAGGAAAAGTAGAACTGATTAAGGCTAGAGGAAAAGGTATACAAATGGAACTTGAAAATTTATTTACAGAATATTGACAAAAGATGATGATTCCCCAAAACTTGAACAATGTTCTTACTACTCCCCTTCACAAGGAAGAAGACACAAAATACTGAAATAGCTATATGTTCTCTCTCTGTCGTCATATGGTGCATGGTGGAAGGTACCTTTTCAACTGCTTATCGTTGTATTTTTCTGTCCCGCTCGTAAATGGGACAAGGGAAAAATAGATGATGATGATGAACCACTGTATGAACCCTAATTTCTCGTCTTGTCTTCACAGTCCGTGCACAAGATGTGTGTTGGTGGCCGTAGAATCGTTCTGCTGTTAGTCGCAAATGTTGGTTCTCTAAACTTTTTCAGTAGTGTGTTGCGAAAAGAAAATTGAACATTGCCTTCTTTCCAGGGGGTTCCCATTTGAGTTACCGAGCGAGGTGGCGCGGTGGTTAGCACACTGGACTCGTATTCGGGAGGACGACGGTTCAATCCCGCATCCGGCCATCCTGATTTAGGTTTTCCGTGATTTCTCTAAATTGCTCTAGGCAAATGCCGGGATGGTTCCTTTGAAAGGGCATGGCTTACTTCCTTCCCTGTCCTTCCATAATCTGACAAGACCGATGACCTCGCTGTTTGGTCTCTTCTCCCACACAACCCAACCCAACCTCATTTGAGTTTATGTAGCATTTCCACAATACTCACTCATTGACTGAATTTATTGGTAACAAATCTAGCAGCACCTTGAATTGATTTTATTTCATCGTTTAATCTCAGCTGTTGGGGATCCCAAACATTCGAGCAGCACCCAGGAATGGATTGCATGAATGTTCTATATGTGGTCTTCATTATAGATGAGCCACACTTTCCCAGAATTCTCCCAATAAACAGAAATTGACCATTCGCCTTTCTTACACCCAGACTTTCGTGCTTGTTCCATTTTGTGTCACTTCACAGTGTTATGGGTAAATACTGAATTGATGTGACTGTGTCAAATAGCACACCACTAATACTGAACTCAAACATTACAGACTTGTGTTTCCTACTCATCTGCATCAGTTTACATTTTTTCACATTTAGACCAAGCTGTTGTTCATCCCATCAAATAGAAATTCTGGTGAAGTCATCCTCTATTCTGCTAGAGTTACTCAGTGACACACTTTTCCTATGTATTATAGAGTAATCAACAAACAGCTGCCAATTACTGCTCAGCCTATCCATCAGATAGTTTATGTATATAGTTTATGGAGCACTCCTGATGATACCATTGTCTTTGTGTTGTCGGTCAGGACAACTAGCCTCTGTTCTGTAATGTACGGAATATTCACTAAAATTATCACTAACCACAAAAAAAAACATAAGGTTTCAATCAGATAAAGAATTAAATATGCTGTGGAAAGGGATGTAGCAGAATGACAGTTTTGAAATCTTGAACAAAATTACGGAAATGAACAATGAATATAAATTACCAATTTGACCAAGATTCATAAATATTGATATCTGGTCCCTTCAGCCCCCACAAACCGTAAATTTTGATAAAGTTTTTGATTCGGTTTCCACAGAATCTGTTTTGGCAATCCGTGAGAAATGAGGTATTGATTCAATGTTTGTTAAGTTTACTGGAAAATTTGTTTTCAATTGCTACTGTGAAACTTCATCAGGATAATGAGAAATTCAGAACTGGAAGATGAAGCAGACAGAGAGATTCTATATCATGGAAACTATCTTCAACAGCATTAGTGGAAGTTTTTAGATCCTTAAATTGGGGAAAATGAAGAGGTAATATGTATTGATGGATCATATATGAACCTCCATTGTTTTGCTAATGACTGTTTCCTTCTAGTACACACAAATAAATACAGCATGTGGAAGAACTTGATACATCAAGTTCGAAAGTAAGCCTTAAAATCAATTACAATAAAAGTAAAATTATGTGTAAAACACACACTGAAAATTGTACAAAATTACAATAAGTCCTTAGAATCATTTGTTCAGTTTTGTATTTAGGGCAGTTGAGAACAACTGGATATAGAGTAAAAGAAATAAACAGATGAATAAAAACAGTCCGTTGTACTTTGATAAATTAAATAGGATTACAAAACTGATCTACAAATGTGTGAAGTGAAAAGTTCACAATCAGTGTGTGTTACCTCTTCTGACATATGGCAGTGACACCTGGACTTGTAATATGAAAATCATTTGAAAATTGAGGGTTAGCGAGCAAGCAGTGAAGAGATGCATGTTGAGAATTACTACCAGATACAGTGAAACAAACAAATGTATCTGGGAATGGACTGGAATAGACACATAATTACAACTATAATCAAAATTATATGGAGGTGGACAGGATTTTGAGCCAACTGGATGGATGATTATGGTGATTGTAATGGCAAGCGAAGGAGGCTTGTTGCTGGATCCTAACAGATGAGAAAGGAGGAGACAATAACCGAATGGAGTGTGGGTAGAAGACAAGCAGACGCAACATGGGGTTATGTCTAGAGGTGGTCTTTATGCAGCAGTGGATGTCAAACAGCTGGTGGTGGTGATGCTGTGCCATTGGTATTTGACAGCAAGCACCCCACAACTCTTCAGACCAGGTAAGGATTTGTCGAATAGTCATCTTGATAATCTGTATGTCCTGTAATGCACACTTATGAGAGGCAGAATATGGTTATGGATTTTATGGCTACTCATGTGTCATTGTTCTTCTTCAGAAAGAAGCTATTGAATGAACTGCAGCACTGTGGGTGGTCTCTTAGCTGTTAAAATTTAAAGTTGCAATGGAGACCCCTTTTATCAATTGAAGACATGAAGTCAGTAAATGAGTCTGCAATAATTTTATTTTTGGCACTTTTATTTTCACAAGTCCGTCTTGATCTCACAGATTTCTTTACACTTTATTACCAGTTTCGGCTTACCACCATCTTCAGATTGTACCATGTACTCACATGTTTAACTCGACAGTGATTTTTTATTTAATGATCTGAAGATGGCAGCAAGCCAAAACCGGTAATAAAATGTAAAGAAATTTGTGTGATCAAGACAGACTTGTTAAAAAAAAGAGACCCCTTTCAACAAATGATGTGTTGTTGTTGTGGTCTTCAGTCCTGAGACTGGTTTGATGCAGCTCTCCATGCTACTCTATCCTGTGCTAGCTTCTTCATCTCCCAGTACCTACTGCAGCCTACATCCTTCTGAATCTGCTTAGCGTATTGATCTCTTGGTCTCCCTCTACGATTTTTACCCTCCACGCTGCCCTCCAGTACTAAATTGGTGATCCCTCGATGTCCTACCAACCGGTCCCTTCTTCTAGTCAAGTTGTGCCACAAACTTCTCTTTTCCCCAATCCTATTCAATACTTCCTCATTATTTATGTGATCTACCCATCTAATCTTCAGCATTCTTCTGTAGCACCACATTTCAAAAGCTTCTATTCTCTTCTTGTCCAAACTATTTATCGTCCATGTTTCACTTCCATACATGGCTACACTCCATACAAATACTTTCAGAAATTGTGCGCCGCCATATTGCTTTCCATTCTGTTTTGTGCTGCCGACTGCATAAGACGTTGTAAATATTCTCGCTTAATAAAGTCGTATTAATGTATGTTGGTGTGTTATTTAATGATCGCCGCCGCTCCGCGTATCAGGAATAACCACATGGGTGACCCCGATCTGTTTTAATTCAGTTCACGAGTGCTATTAACAGTGATTTGAATTGTGCTACGAATAATGTTTCAACAACCATTCAGTCCCTGTAATCCGACTTCTCAGACGCAGTTTTTCCAATTGGAGAATGAACCCATACCGGAAATCACGCCGCAGTTTCAGTGCCAAAGTGAACTCCGCTGTCTACCGGATTTTAACCTACGTGGCTCCGAGATAACCTCAACAGTTTCCGCTTGGCCGCCGCAGCATGTTCTCATGCCTACGGCTGCCTCACGACTGTTGGACTGCATTCTGCTTATCGACGCCCCAGCACTGCCAGCACCTGCCATTCCTGCTCATTTGCTGCACCCACACATGACGCCTGCTCTACAGCCGCAGACTACACAACTCTCCACAGACATCTTACAACCGCTCAGGTATGATGCATCCGCACCGCGTGCCATCCCAGCTCCTGTTCGTCTCTCACACATTTACCCGACGGTTTCGTCTGTCTCTGCCACGTCGGTTTCAACCGCGCCTGCTACACTCCCACACCCTTTGTTACCAGCTCCCACATGCCTACCGCCTGCTCCCGCGGCGGCACCGGCCGCCCCACCCGCGCTGGTCCACAACGTTTCATCGACTTCCGCGCCAGGTTCTTTCGCTTGGCAAACACCAGTCGCGTGCTCACCAATCTGAACTGCACCTGTTTCCACGGTACTGGAGAGTCTTCTGCACCCAACCGTGCCCCCACCAGCCGGGGCCCCAGCAACTGTACCTGCCTACACTATGCAACTGAACTCACATGTCAAGACTGAATTCTCTTCTTGCACTCCTGCTGCTTGTAAATCGTGTGGTTTTGTCCCTAATCACCAGATTAGTACAGCTACTGTGTGCCAGTCTCCTGGTGTCTACAATCCCGATTTGGCACGACTCTACACTGCTACACCATCTGCACCTCCAAGTAGTGTGTTTGCTGCACCGACCGTTCCTCAGTACCTCGTGCCTATCAGATTCCCAAAACTGCCAGCCCTACAAGCGGAGAACCCTAAGACGTGGTTTGCATTAGTGGACAAAATGTTGGACATTCATGGCGTCCAAGATGACGGTGCCCGATTTGTGTGCCTTCTTAGTCACCTGCACGATCACACGGATCTTATTAGTGACCTGCTGCTTTCGCCTCCCATGCAGAATAAGTACGAATTTTCTAAAACTTGTATCGTTGAACGCTTATCCCGTCCTCCTGCTGAGTCGATCCAACGCATTATCCATGAGGAACACATTGATGACCGTACCCCGTCACAGCTGTGGCGCCACTTACGCACCCTTGTGGACACAGACTTTCTACCAGACGTCGCACTTTGGACAATTTGGCTACTTAAACTTCCTTCTGAGCTACAACAGCAGCTATTGTCCCATGTCTCTGAGCCCCTCGAAGCACGCCTGCGCATCGACAACCATGCCTATAGCATCATTCAACACCGGTACCTCCAGCATTCGAGTCCGGCATCCGCCGCCCCCACGCATTATGCAGTAACAGAAGCTAAGCCTGGCTGCGGCAAGACATGCGCCTCGATGTCAGCGCAAGCAATGGCCCCGCCACCCCGCGGTTGCCCGACTGCACTAACTACTTTTACGTTGCCGCCCCAAAGGTCACAGGAGATGGCCGAGCGAGCACCTGAGTACACTCCGGCCGCACAGCTGGCTGCCTCACCGCCCAGCCATGCTCCTGCACTTCAAGCTGGCTCTCCTTATTGCTGGTTCCACACTAACTTTGGTACACGGCTCGCAACTGCAAACTCCCATGCGCTTTCGCAAATGCTTACAGCGGGCACATCTAGGCGCCACGTCCCACCGCGCTGCCTCACGGCGCCTACCAGCATCTCGTCCGATGCCTGCTGCACTGTCATCTGCTTCGCGTCTCTTCATCAAGGACACCAACACTGAACTCTGTCTTCTAGTGGATACTGGAGCCGACATTAGTGTTATCCCGCCCTCCCTCGCCCCTAACATAGATCCCTTATCTACACCACCACTGATAGCTGCTAACAATTCCCCGATTCTGGTGCTAGGTTCCTCACATCTCCTGCTTAAATTTGCCCCAGATCAGGTTTTCCCCTGGACATTTTACGTTGCGGAAGTTGATGCACCTGTACTGGGCCTCGATTTTCTTCATCACTATGCCCTCTCCCCTAATCTGCAATCCAGCTGTCTGACTCAAGTCTCCAGTTTGAGTGTTCCTGGTGCATCACAACATTCCCCCCCTTAGCTCGAAGTTCCTACTGACTGTTCACACTCTGCCCTTTCAGAGTGTGTGTCATTTGCTGCAAACCTTTCTTCTACTCTCTCAGCTTTCTTGTGTGAATGTTCAGACATCGATGCGTTGCGCACTCAGAATGTCAACCTGTGTGTTCGCATTGATGAAGTCTATGGGCAACTGTTGCAGACACAACAGCAGCTTCTGCAACTCCGCACACCCACTCTTGCAATCGTGGACTCGCCTCCTCAGCCTGGTCATTGTTCTGCAGCTGTGATCCCATTAACGGTTCGGCCAGCCTCTGCCCCTCCCCCCCCCGTCTGCCCCTCCCCCCCCCCCGTCTGCCCCTCCCCCCCCGTCTGCCCCTCCCCCCCCGTCTGCCCCTCCCCCCCCGTCTGCCCCTCCCCCCCCCGTCTGCCCCTCCCCCCCCCCGTCTACCCCTCCCCCCCCCGTCTGCCCCTCCCCCCCCCGTCTGCCCCTCCCCCCCCCGTCTGCCCCTCCCCCCCCCGTCTGCCCCTCCCCCCCGTCTGCCCCTCCCCCCCGTCTGCCCCTCCCCCCCGTCTGCCCCTCCCCCCCCGTCTGCCCCTCCCCCCCCCGTCTGCCCCTCCCCCCCCGTCTGCCCCCCCCCCGTCTGCCCCACCCCCCCCGTCTGCCCCTCCCCCCCCGTCTGCCCCTCCCCCCCCGTCTGCCCCTACCCCCCTCTGCTTCTCCCACGTTTTTGCATGCAATTGCCAATGGCACATGCCACAGAATAAACACAACTGAAGGACCCCCTGCGCAGCATAAGGTGCGCCGCTTAAATGCGCAGAAACTTCGCCGTGCTAAAGACATTGTTAAAGAACTTTTGGATTCCAACATTATCCGTCAATCTGATAGTAACTGGTCGTCACCAGTCCATCTTGTGCCGAAGAAGGACGGTACTTTCCGCCTCTGTGGTGACTACCGTGCTCTTAATGCACGCACTATCATCGATAACTACCCTATCCCCCACATTCACGATTTCACCCAGATGTTGCATGGTTGCCAGATCTCCGTTCTCGATTGTAGCAAAGCATATCATCAGATTCCCATGTTCCCTGACGACATCCCCAAGACAGCCATAATCACTCCATTTGGCCTCTTCGAGTACTGTTCCATGCCATTATGGTCTCAAAAATGCCGCACAGACATGGCAACGCTTCATCGACGCACTGTTATTTGACCTCCCTTTCGCCTATGCCTACTTAGACGATATACTGATTTTCTCTTCCTCACCTGTGGAACACACTCTCCATCTTTCCAGAGTGCTTGCACTGCTCGCTGCTAATGGAGTGCTAATGGAGTGGAGATCAACCACGATAAGTCTCAGCTTAGCAGTCCTGAGGTCACCTTCTTAGGTCACACAGTCACAGCCGAGGGCGTCCATCCTACCTCCTCTCAGGTTGAACGCATACTTAGCCTCCCTTCCCCAGAGGACTTCGCTAAACTTCACCATTTTCTAGGCATGGTGAACTTCTACAGGCGCCACCTGCCCCATGCTGCATCTATCCAGATCCCTCTGAAAGACGCTCTGGTGGGTAAGGATACTTAAGGCAAACGCAAACTCGTTTGGACACTGGAGATGGCCAATTCATTTAAAAATCTTAAAACAGCCCTCTCTAAAGCTGTGACACTCGCTCACGCTGCTCCTGACGCACCCATTACTATTATAGCTGATGCGAGCGACACTGCAATTGGCACGGTCCTTCAGCAACATGTATTGGTTACCCCCCAACCCCTCCGTTTCTTCTCCAAGAAATTAACCAAATCCCAGTCCAAATGGTCCGCCTTCGACCGTGAACTCCTCGCCCTGTACGAGGCGGTCAAGTATTTCAGATCCGATGTCGAGGGTCGCCTGTTCACGATTTATACAGATCACAGACCCTTGGCAGATGCAATCCGTAACTCCACACGCGATCTCCCCCACGACGCTTCCTCCATATGGATTTCATATCCCAATATTCCACTACCGCACAATATATCCGAGGCGCTGACAATGTAGTCAGTGGCTACCTGTCTCGTGTCAACATCATCACTACCCCACTTAACCTTACCGACCTGACCCGCCGGCAAACCGAAGACCCCGATATTCGTGCCTTGCAACAAGACACAACCTCTTCCCTTCAACTGGAACAACGTGCATTCCCCGGCACCACAGAACCAATCTGGTGCGATGTTTCCACTGGTAGTCCCCACCCTCTCGTACCCACAGCTCTCCGCCGCTCTGTTTTTGATGCACTCCACAACCTAGCTCACCCAGGCATCAAAGCCTCCACCAGACTGGTCACGGAGAGGTACGTCTGGCCCGGTGGTAAACATGATTGTAGAATGTGGGCTCGCGCCTGCGTACCGTGTCAGAGAGCTAAAGTGGGCCGCCATGCACTTCCTCCGCCAGGCACTTTCGACATACCTAAAGGACATCTACGACATGCCCATATTGATATTGTAGGTCCCCTCCCTCCCTCCAAGGGCTTTCGATATATCCTGTCTCTTATTGATAGGATCACTAGATGGGTCAAGGCAGCCCCTTTGGAAGATATTTCGGCTGAGTCTGTGGCTCGGGCCTTCGTTGCCACTTGGATTTCCCGATTCGGAAGCCCTACCTCACTGACCACCGACCAAGGTAGGCAGTTTGAATCACAGCTGTTTGCCTCCCTCTGTTCATACTGTGGCGTCGTGAAGTTTCACACAACCGCTTATCACCCCCAGGCCAATGGACTTGTGGAGCACTGGCACCGCACGCTTAAAGCCGCATTTATGTGCCACGGTGGCCAGTGGTCTGACACAATCCCCTGAGTTTTGCTAGGCCTCTGCACCGCATACAAAGAGGAGTTGCAAGCCTTTACGGGGAGCCTCTGGTTTTACCAGCCGAATTTGTCGAGGATACGCCGCTACCAAGCTCTTCCAAGCTCCCAGCACTCATCGAGAGCGTCAGAGGCCACATCACACTCATCAAATCTCCCTTGCCCTCTACTCACTGTAAGCCTCCTGTGTCATGCATAAGGAACTGGCCACATGTGAATTTTTCATGTTACATGACAACACAGTACAGACAACCCTACAGCCTCCCTACACTGGTCCGTTTAAAGTCCTGTCCCAAGGCCCTTCCACATTGTCGATACTTAACAACGGCAAACGAGTAACTGTTTCACTCCACCGAGTGAAACCTGCATGGATCTTGCAGGAGCACTCCGCAAGTGACCCCGACATACATGACACCTGCCCTCCTTCCCAGGAATCCCATCATGATTTGGATGGGCCCACCACCCCTCCCCCCCTTCCTGCCCCCTTGCAGCCTACATCACGGGCCGACGACTGGTTGGCACAATGATTATGTCCTAGCTTCAGTCGAGCTTGCTACACCTATTCCCAAGTGTTGTGCGTGTGATTTCACTATGGACAAGTGCTTTTGTGACCATCAAGTGTCCCACCCCCACCGGGCTGGCACAGCACTTGACGCACCACCGTGCTCCGCACTGCAAGGGGGGGCCTCTGTGGTGACTATCGACTCTACGAGTGATATATATCTGCCATAGCAGGCTCTCTGACCCATGCGGACCTATTATGCACCGCCATATTGCTTTCCATTCTGTTTTGTGCTGCCGACAGTATAAGATGTTGTAAATATTCTCGCTTAATAAATTTGTATTAATGTATGTTGGTGTGTTATTTATTGATCACCACTGTTCCACATATCAGGAATAACCACACATTCACGGCTGCTAAACAAACAATTCATAATACCAGGATTACAGTAAACACAGCTGCAGAACACAAACAGCCGTATGAAAATGCACTGCAGAAACCCAGACAGTGTGAAAACATCGAAAGACGTATCCCCCCAGACATTTGCTAGTGGTCGACTATATCGTTTTACAGATGCAGCATGTTACCGAGTCAGGAGACCATAATGAACACAAGTTGAATTTTGTGACTACACTCTAATAAATGTGCCAGAACAACCATTATCAAGTTTTTGACCTTTCCTCCCCTTTTCCCGTATCTACACCACATTCTGATTGTTTAGAGCGCCATATTTTCACATGGTGATAGGAAGTGGAACTATTATTTTTTCAGCATACTCCACAAATGCACTGATTAATGAGTATATCTACAATGATTTAGTGTCCTGTGATGTATACAGCCCACTCTGCAGTACTCAAAACACTGCTAGTTCAATTATAGCCACCAGGCACAGGTGCCGACTCCATGGGGCTTGACGGTGTCTGAGCCCCCTCAGAAATTTGTATGGGGGAGCGGAGGCCCCCCCCCCCCCCCAATAATTTAAGAAAATTATTAGTTATGTTATGCTTTGTAAAATCGCAAAGTTATGTTGGAATTTTTTATTTTCCTTGTTTGACGATAGTTACCTTTTAAAATACATTCAGTAATGAGTTAAAACAAATGATTATTATGGTAGTGAGCAGCCCACCCTGCTGTCACAGTCATTCAGTATGGATAGTTTTGTTCAGTGCATGCTGCAGACGTGTTTAGTGTTCAGACGTGTTTAGTGTTCAGACTTTGGTGTCTAGTGGACTATTTTATATGACTATATTTTATTCATTTACATTAGTCTCTTAGTGTATTGTGAATTAAGTTTGCAATGGATAAATTTCTTACCAAAAAGGCGCACTTGGAAGTTGATGATACTACAAATCAACATCCAACAATTATTGTGTCATCAACTGCTTCATCGTCTTCAGGTGAGAACCATTCACAGCTGAAACCTGGGCAAACCAGTAAGGGAACATCATTTCAGAAGTCTTGGTTGATCAGATATACAGGGCTAGAATATGAGGCATCTACCAAAAAAGCTTTTTGCAAAACCTGCAAAGAGGCAAATGCTAAGAACTATTACAATTTTCTTCAAAAAAAAGATGATGCATTTACTTCCGCGGGGTTTTCTAACTGGAAAATGGCTTTGGAAAAATTGAAATACCTGAGTTTAAAGATTGGTTAGGGCGTTTGGGGTATGAGTGGACGTCCCACGATATTCAAAACGAGATCATTGATCTACTAGGAAAGTCTGTGTTCAGAAAGGTAATGGCTTCAGTCAAGAAGACTGAACATTTTTCTATTATGGTTGACAAAAAAAGTGGTTCTTCAATTCACAAACAAGTGTCATTTTGTATTCGTACTGTCGATGATTCCTTAATCATCAACGAAGAAGGTAAGTCCAAAGGACTAAAAAAGTTAGTTTTGGAAATGTAACCAAAAGCACGTTATGTGCAACTTCACTGCTCACAGTTTAGACTTGGCCTTTGTAGATAGTCTCTGTCATCTTACATCTATGAGGGATATTATGGCTTTAGTCAAGGACTTAATAAACACTCTAAGGGAATCCAACGAAAGGATGGGACTTTTCAGAAGCATATGCTGTGAGAGTGCCAACGACCAAGCTGGTCACAACCCCTTTACCCGACTCAATGCACTATGCGAGCTTCTAGTATCTTGAGAATATTGAAAAACTTTGAAGAACTTCTAGAGTTTTTTGAAATATTTTTTGCAGAGCACAAAACAGAGGTGGGCTACAAATGTGCAGGCTACCTTGAGTCAATGGTACAATTCAAGACTGACTTATTTTTATGTCTTTATTGCCATGCAATGAACCCAGTAGAGGATGTCAATGAAAAAATTCAATGCCCTCATCTAAGTGTTGCTGATCTGGAAAAAATATATGAGGGCTTGCTTTGTATATTGACTGGAAGGCGTGACAGTTTTGTACACTTTTGGGAATTTTGTTGAAAAGAAAAACCTTGACAAGTTGATGATGCTTTGCTTCCTCAGGATAGAAATATACCAAAGAAGTATGAAAGCAACGAAGCCAGCCCACCGCACACTTTCAAAACCCCATAGGAATACTACAAAGCTATTTACATTGAAGTTTGTCAAACTGTGCAATCTTGCCTTACTGGGCACTTTGCTTCAACTGGACTCACACAGGTCATTGTAGTTGAACAAGAGTGCTTTATTTTAGTAAACAGAGGTGAAACAAATTTGGAAAAATCAACTGAGTTTTTCAAAAAACGGCCTAGACATTGAGAGACTGCGCTTACACTTGAATATGTTAGCCGATATCGCTAATAAAAAAACAACTGTTCCTAAAAAACATGCGTGATGTAAGAAAGTACGTTACACAAGAGCCTGCAGTTTGGGAAATGTTACGTGAAGTAGTGAAGTGCATTAAGCTTCTCCAAGTAGTTCCAGTCACGACAGCAACGGCAGAACAGTCATTAAGTGCCTTTAGATATCTGAAGTTATATCTCCAATCAACAATGGGACAGAAGCGATTGAACAACTTAGCTGTTCTTCATGCCCACTGAGATGTTTTGGATGAATTGGATATCCCTGACCAGTCATCGACGACTTCATATTCAGTAATCCAGTCAGACGGTCGACATTTGCACCTTCCTAAAGACACTCTAGGCCTAATAATAGCATTTAGAGCAATATTAAAAATCTTTATAAAATAGAGAATTAAATAAATACATAATGTTAAATTTTCAGTTTCTAAATATTAGTACTATTTTAGTACTGCATTACTATAGTACTGTATTAGTTATATTCAAATACTTAAATATTTTTAGGGTGTAAGACCCAATTAAAACCCGCTATTTACATACTTTTTGACTGAATGTATTAGGCATACTGTATTAACTTTTTTAACTGTATTAAAGCATGTTTTTATTTAATGAACTGTGATCCTTATTCACAATAAGTTTAAATTAGCTATTTCACTTATTAATCAAAGTTCTGTTACTGTGTGACAGCAGTATTTTATGTTTTATTCTTTTAATGATAGCTTAGGATTTATTTAAATATAATTTCAGTCTTTTCAGAGCTATATATTCACTGCTCTCTAATAGTCTATAAGCATGATTATTACTCTAAATTAAATTAGAAAAATACCATGCACGCTTATGATTTGTTTCTTTTTCAAAGCAAAAAAATATGTCAGGCCTCTAGAGTTTTCCAGAGTGTTGAGTTATTGAGAGTCCAGTTATTAGGTTTCTAATGTTGATCATATGACTCTAAAATGTTTAAAAAACTTTAAAACTCACTATGTTTCATCTAAAATTTCCTGGGGTAAGACCGCCAGTGTGGGTCCCCCCAATATTTTTTATAAGTCGGCGCCCCTTCCACCAGGTGCTGTTGGAAGAATATTACATTTATTCCACTTACCAAATTATTTTCTGTGCAGGAGCGGAGCATACATTTCAAAGATTCGAAAAACTCCCATTTGCTTTTGCATAAGTCGCCTGCCCTTTGTTCACTTTTTCGTTTCTCTGCTTTATTAATGTTTTGACCATACTTTGTCCACAAGTTACTGAATTTTTTTACGTATTTCAGTCTCTGTAGTTTCAAATGTTGCTGCAATATTTTCGAACAACATCCTGTTTTTAAGCCTATTTTTGCAACACATGTTTTGTGTGTTCCACAACATGGGAGAGCAGTCTGAATTAACAATTGCGTTTTTTCACTGGTCCAAGCGACTGTCTTTGGACTGGCTGTGTACTGATACTGTTGTGAGTAAAATAAGTTACTTTGATAATTTAGAGCTTAAGGTAAACATATTATGGTGTGTACATGTAGATTAGTAATTGTTCTCTCGAGGAACTAAAGACACAATCTATTTATTGAAAGAACAGGGGCATATTGTGTTTCGTTACTAACTCGTGCACAATGGCCCCGACCAGTTCGGAAAATTTGAATACTATTTACGAAATAAGTGAGGAAGCGTGGAATAAACCGTGTTCCTGTAACAAAACAACAAGAAAAGGCGTGAGTTGTGCAAAGTGTAAGAGGAAATTCCATTACTCGTGTGTAAATGCAACGAATAGAGTGAAAAGCTGGAAATGTAGTGATTGTTTTCATACTGAATGTGACGATATGGACGAAATCAAAACGGGCATGTTAAAAACGTGTGTGTGCGAAAAGTTAAATAATGAACTCAGAATAGGAAGAAACTAACTTAAGTATTCAGAAACAAGTATATGTGTACTAACAAACGAACTACAGAAGCGAGAATCAGACAAAGAAAGAAATGCGTAAAAACTACAGATTTGAGGCATCAAACATAAAACACAATTCACAACACAGCGTGCATACCACAACAAAGAACGCAGTTCAAAAAGGAAAGCAATCTATGGGTGAAGCAATTAAAATGCAAACCTTTGCTCCTGAGAGTGAGTCAGTGAGTAGGAGACCCAAAATATTTGTTGCCTCTGATAGCCATGGCAGAGACTGTGCAAGAAATATTTTAAACTTAGCTTCAAAGAAATATAATGTTGAAGGGAAGGTAATATCAATGGCCCCCACTAATGTAATATTAAAAAAATGCAATGACTTGCATAAGCTGACAAATGAAGATTTTGCAGTTATTTGGGCAGGGGCTAATGACTTACCAAAGAATTAAGCCAACTTGGCATTTCGTTCATTACATAAAGCCTTGTCAGCATTACAAAATACAAATGTTATTGTAGTTGGTGTACCAAACAGACATGACCTGCCTGAATGTTCTTGTGTAAACCAAGAAGTTCAATCTGCAAACAGAAAACTAAAAAAAATAGTGTAAGGCTTCCATAACACTTGTTTTGTTAATACTCCTACTAACAAGGAGCTATATACAGCACATGGACGACACCTAAATGCAACTGGTAAAGAACTAATTGCCACAAGGATTTATGAATCAGTGGAAACAAACAGGGAAGTGTACAAAACAGCAACAGAACTTAAATGGAAGGATACTGCAGTCTCAGATAAGAATCAGTGAATTGTTGCTGACTCAACTCCAGCACAAATAACAAAAAAAAAAGTTCAAATGCCTCTGAGCACTATGGGACTTAACATCTGAGGTCATCAGTCCCCCTAGAACTTAGAACTAATTAAACCTAACTAACCTAAGGACATCACATACATCCATGCCTGAGGCAGGATTCGAACCTGTGACCTTAGCGATCACGCGGTTCCAGAGTGAAGCGCCTAGAACCGCACGGCCACACCGGCCGACAAATAAGAGTAGAATCCTTAAAAGTGAGAGGACAGTTACTCAAGAAATAAATATGCCCAAGAGATCAGTGCAAAAGTTAGAAGAAGCAGCAAACGATGTGGCAGGAAAGAAGACACCATATAAGAAGAGAGAACTACTTGCAAAAGGAAGAATAGCAACTCAAGCTCAAGGAATGAGAATACCAACAGGTGGAATACAGCAGTCAGCCCGAAGAAGGAAACCACAACCAAGGGACCAGGATTTTTGGTGGTATCAGCGGTCGTTTCACAGAAGAAAGCAGTTAACAAAGTGAGTCATCAAGTGGATGAACAGGTATGTGACTATCATAACAAAGATGATCACAGTGCATCAAGATTAAAGACATTAACTGAACCAACATCTTCAAATATAGGGTCAAACTGCTCTCAGAGGAATACAGACAAAGACAAACTACTTACTTTTGGACAAGCTAACATATGTTGTATTAGAAATATGATTTTAGAATTAGAACATTTATGTAACACTGCCGGCCGAAGTGCCCGCGCGGTTCTGGCACTGCAGTCTGGAACCGCGAGACCGCTACGGTCGCAGGTTCGAATCCTGCCTCGGGCATGGATGTGTGTGATGTCCTTAGGTTAGTTAGGTTTAAGTAGTTCTAAGTTCTAGGGGACTAATGACCTAAGCAGTTGAGTCCCATAGTGCTCAGAGCCATTTGAACCATTTATGTAACACTGAGCATGTAGATGTTGTATGTGTATCTGAGCACTGGTTAACCCAAGAACAAGTAAATATGTTTGCTCTCCAAGGGTATGTTGTGGGAGACATGATATGGAAAAAAAAAAAACAGAGAAAGAATGGTGGTGCTGGAATTTTTGTCAAAGAAGGAATAAAGTTTTCCAGAATTTATGTATCTATGTACTCCTCAAAACTAGATGGGTAGTTTAGTTCTGTAACACTAATGAATGAAAATACTGTGGTAGTTAGTCTATATAGGTCGCCAGATGGTCATGTAAATTTGTTTACTGAAAAATGTGATTTAATAGTTGATATTGAAGAGTAAAACAAGAATTGCTATATGTGGTGATTTCAACATAGAAATGGTAAACATACAGAGGCCGGTTGCTAGGACAATTTTGAATGTGCTAAGATCATTAGACCTCTATTGCACAAATAATGGTGCCACAAATAAGAATGACTGCATAGACAATATTGTTGTGAATTTCCATAGGGAAGATTTTACATTCAGACTTGTGGGAAGTGGACTTGCAGATCATAAGCCACTACTGCTTACACTCTGTAAGAAGCAGCCAGTTAAAACTGAAGAACCTAAAGTAGTAATGGTATGATAACAAAAGGAAGAATACGTAAGTATGTTTGTTGATAGATTAGGAAGTGCAGGTGGGACTTTGTACATAATTGTCAATCTGGAAAAAGGGAAGCTGAAATTACCTTTCATAACTTTTTTTAAAAAGTACACAGCTTTATGGTATTCTTGCTCACCAGTAAAAAAATTAGATATCCAAGTTAATTGAAAAAGAAAAGTCTGAACTGGTTTACAGAAGAGCTAGCAGAAATTAGAGGAAACATGCATTTGCTGTACCAGATGCATAAGCAAGCCACTAAGCAAGGAGAAGAACAGAGCGTGAACATTTATAGGTCATATCTGAAATGCAAAAAATACTACAAAGCTAAACTCCTTCTGGAAAAAAAGCAAGCATTGGAAAACTATATAGAAAGGGTTCCCAATAAATTCAAGGCAGCACGGCAAATAATAGAACAAGAGAATACACCAAAACGCACAGAAACAGCTCTGCTTGAACCTGAGGAATTAAATCAGTACTTTTTAAACTCAGTTAAAGAAATAAGTAACAGTATTAAAGCAACAAATTCATCTCCAATGGACCTTGTTGGAACATCACTGCCTGTTAACCTGGTATTTCAATGGAGGGCTGTCACACCTGTTGATGTTATAAAAGCTGTATCCAAATTTTCAGGTTCTAAAAGTATGGACTGTTATTGATTATCAAATAACATAATTAAAAAGACAATACACTCAATCGCCAAACCATTAGCTTTTATTTTTAATAAATGTGTAGAATTTGGAGTTTTTCCAGATGCATTTAAGGTATCAAAAGTTGTCCCAGTTTTTAAAAAAGTGGACAGACATCTTTCCCAAAGCTACAGATCAGTCTCCATTGTTCCAATATTCCCAAAGATATTTGAGGCACTGATGCACACACAAATAAGCAGCTTCTTTGAAAAACACAATATCCTTTGTAGCAATTTGTTGGTTTTCGCAAAGGGACAAACCCAACAGGGGTCATATTGGAAATCATTAGCCAAACCTTAACAGCTTTTGAAAACAATAACATGGTATCACTGGTATTTTGTGACCTAAGCAAAGCTTTCCATTGCATCCCTGTTGATGTACTACTGGGGAAACTAGAATTTTATGGGGTGAGAGGGAGCACTTTAGCTGTGATAAATTCTTATTTAAGTAACCGAAAACAATTCGTTTCAGTCAGAAGTGGAAATCCTTGCATAATGGAAATCAGTACAGGTGTACCACAAGGATCTATCATTGGACCCTTCTTCTTCATTGTGGCTATTAATGATTTACTTAAAAACATAGTCCACCCTGTCGTGTGTTATGCTGACGATACAACACTATTTACCACACATCAGAACATTTCAGATCTGAATAAGCTAACAAAAGAAACATTTGATAAGGCTCTGGACTGGTTTGCAGCCAATAAGCTCCTGTCCAATCCTGATAATACCCAACAACATTTAATGGGAACATCAAATGAAGTAGGCAATAAGTCGGTAAAACTCTTAGGTATTCACTTTTGGCTATTCCAGTCACATATTTCATATGGTCTGATTATATGGGGGCACTCCTCACACATCAAGAACATCTTGAAATTACAAAAAAAAGTCTTACGCATAATATGTAAAAAGAGGTCATAGGGAGCACTGTTGTACCCGTTTTTCCAGACTCTGAATACTCACTATTATAAATTTATACATCTGTGTGTCTGTACTCTATATTCAAATTATATTTCAGAATTTATTGCCTGAGGGGAAATACATGAACACAGCACCAGGGCTAAAAGTAATTTAGACATACTGCGCCAAAGATAAGCAAGAACAGGAAATTCACACAAAGTAAACCCATTCAAAATGTTCAATAAACTGCCAATTCATGTTATATATATATATATATATATATATATATATATATATAATTTTTTTTATTTAATGAAGTGGTACATCTGGCTGTCAGATCATACATTCTATGACATTAAAGAATTCTTTGAGATGCCTGAGGAGGATATTAACATTTAAAAGTTGTCTGTAGTTAAACATATTATTGTGTGCTGTGGTTAATTGTGTGTAATTGCATAGTGTATACAATAAACAATACAATACTATATTATATTCGATTAGATTATAGTATAGCTTATTGCATTAAATTTTAGAAGCTATCCTGGTGTAATTTGATACACTGTCATGCTTGAAATGTATTCTGTAATGTACTGACACTTGTTTATTTTATTATTTTGTATGTACTAGTACATCCTGTATGACGAAGCCAATATCATTGTAAAATGATCTATGGTGAATAAAATTCTTGATTACGACACTGACATTTCATATTGTATGTACAATACTTCTGAAAGTTTACAAAAACTGCCAAGTTCAGATTATAATTGCAGAAGCTTTAACGAAGCGTTTACATTAACTTGCCATGCACTTCTGGAAGTTGACAAAACTTGTGGGAACTTGTAGAAGTCAACTTGTAGATGGTATTTCCATTCCCAAAGGACTAGCAAAAGAGCTTCTGCAAGAGACTTGCTCAAGTTCACTTGCTAGTGGACATGGACCTTAATAGCATAGCCTACTGTACACAAGGCGGATTCATGAGAAGCGGCAACGTTGTGAAGACAGCCTACTAAACTGAAGCAGTTCTGTGTTATGAGACAGAGAAATTGTGAATATTTGATTTTCGTTTGCTGGGAGATCTTCTGCAGTTGTTAAACTTTTCTCTTGACATCCAAACATTGCTGGTCTGTCTATAAAGGTGAGTTTTCTAACTGATACGTGCTTATAGAAACTAAATTTAAATTTAGAAGTCACGTAAAAGAGTGAAGTCATCTAGTAAACATGGCTGTAAAGAGCAGAGTGCTATCTGCAGTGATTTTTTTTAGATACCAAACAAGTGTTGTGTCACAGAATGTCACGCTTTCATCGCTCCAAGAGAAATACCCATGAGCTCGAGAAACATTTAGACATGGCGCAATACCAAGAGTTTTCGCCAATCTACCTCATTATTTAAGCAAACCACCTAAATCTGACTGTAGGAAAGACCCAAATGAAGGAAGACTGAAATGAGATGAAGATCTTTATGGGAGGCAAGGAGAGTGTGTTGTGGAATTTGTGTTTAAAAGTCTTATGTACTTGTGTGAAAATGTAGAGGGTGTTGTGCAAAGTGACATGTGGCACCATATGGTAATTAGGGATTCAATATGTTTCTGTAAGTTATCAGTGGAAGGCATTCAAAAAATTCTAGTTACTATAAAGACTGAAGGTTGTACACTATGTAATCAAAAGTGTCCGGACACTGTGCTGAAAATGACTTACAGGTTCGTAGCGTACTCCATCGGCAGTGCTGGTATTCAATATGGTGTTGGCCCACCCGTAGCCTTAATGACAGCTTCCACTGTCGCAGGCATACATTCAGTCAGTTGCTGGAAGGTTTCTTGGGGAATGACAGCCCATTCTTCTTGGAGTGCTGCAGTGAGCAGAGGTATCGATATCGGTCGGTGAGGCCTGGCATGAAGTTGGCGTTCCAAAACATCCCTAATGTGTTCTACAGGATTCAGGTCAGGACTCTGTGCAGGCCAGTCCATTATAAGGATGTTATTGTTGTGTAACCACTTTGCCACAGACCGTGCATTACGAACAAGTTCTCGATCGTGTTGAGATATGCAGTCACCATCCCCGAATTGCTCTTCAAAAGTGGGAAGCGAGAAGGTGCCTAAAACATCAATGTAGGTCTGTGCTGTGACAGTGCCACACAAAACAACAAGGGGTGCAACCCCCTCCGTGAAAAAGATGACCACACCATAACACCATTGCCTCCTAACTTTGCAGTTGGCACTACACATGCTGACAGATGACTTTCACCAGGCACTTGCCATACCCACACCCTGCCATCGGATCGCCACATTGTGTACCGCGATTCGTTACCCCACACGATGTTTTTCCACTGGTCAATTGTCCAATGTTTACACTCCTAACACCAAGCGAGGCATCGTTTGGCATTACCAGCATGATGCGTGGTTTATGAGCAGCCGCTCGACCATGAAATCGAAGTTTTCTCACCTCCTGCCTAACTGTCATAGTAGTTGCAGTGGATCCTGATGCAGTTTGGAATTCCTGTGTGATGGTCTGGATAGATGTCTGCCTATTACACATTACAACCCTCTTCAACTGACGGCAGTCTCTGTCGGTCAAAAGACGAGGTCAGCCTGTACACTTTTGTTCAGTACGTGTCCCGTCACGTTTCCACTTCACTATCACATCAGAAACAGTGGACCTAGGGATGTTTAGGAGAGTGGAAATCTCGGGTACAGACGTATGACACAAGTGACACCCAATCACCTGACCATGTTCAAAGTCTGCGAGTTCCCCGGAGAGCCCCATTCTGCTCTCTCACGATGTCTAATGACTACTGAGGTTGCTGATATGGAGTACCTGGCGGTAGGTGGCAGCATAATGCACCTAATACGAAAAACTCATGTTTTTGGGGGTGTCTGGATACGTTTGGCCACATAGTGTATGTGGGCTCAAGTACGTGTTAGCTATAATATTGTTAAGTGCCCAGAGTGCCTCTAAATTAGGAAGTAACTCGATGGTCACAGCTACAGAACATTCTGCAGAGGTATGTAACCATTGAAACATATAATAAGACTGCTTTTGTTTATGTTTGTGGGTATGCAGCACAAAAGGCTGCACAAAAAAGGTCCAATGAAACTTGTGTCGCAGTTCCTAAGTCAAGTGAAAGTTCTAGTCATTATTTTGACATTCTGAATTAGGTTGACTTAACTTTGGCATCCTAAACTGTTATAAAATTATGTCATTTAGCCTAGAGTATTTTTATGTACTAATATCAGAGTACTATGACCATTGCTTGATGGAGAAATACATCTATTGTAGAGGTAGGTGAAAATTCAGATTTGGCACAACTTGGAAATATGGAAAGATCTTGATCACACAGTTCTTTATTAAGTTATACATGTTTCAAAATATCATCATCAGGCAGAAGCTCTGGTACAAAGAAATTAACTATAGCAAGTATATACATAAGTATGCATATTAGTGATCAATACACATAATTTTCAGTTTTTACAATTAATATCATACTTACATTTAAAACACACTTTAGTAAAAGGCTCGTGAAAGTGAGCACATAGACTGAATATAATACAGATCCCATCTCATGCAGGCATATTTGACAGTGCCATTGTCTATTCGAAGAGAACCAGTGCCAAACTGACTGTAGCAAATAAGCCATCTGACAAGTAAATGAAGGCCTCTGCTGCTATTGCAGTCACCTGCCGTCTGTGAGTGGTTACTGCACGTTGATGTCAAACAGAAGCAGTGGTCACATTAATGTGTCTGGAATGTGTGGAAGTACCACTCCACGCCAATCGCTTATGTGCACAATCGATAACAGTGGCTGGCTGTGGCTGATAGTGTGCGAGCTGGCAGTGGTTGTACGTCGCAGTACACCATGTGAATCATATGACTGCGATGTATACAGCTTTCTCCCATGCTGGGGTTGCATCAGCCTCCCTCACATAGATGGTGTTGTGGGCTCTCGATTATATCTTACGTCTACTAGCTGGTGATATGTTCAACTGACTGAAGTTAAGGTTTATCGTCTTGAAATGTGGTGAACACATAGGCTATTGACCACTACTCTCATAAAAAATATCGCAATTTTCCGTCCTATGTATTTGTCACAGTTTTTATGGTTATGACTCGACTTGTAAATAAGTATAAACATGTTTTATTCTGTGTATGACTGACTGCATGTAAGAACGAAGGGTTCGTGGCAGAACTGTGGGTTTTCTATGAACAGTGCAGTTCATTACTTGTTTTAATAGCTGTCAGTCATCAGGCACATTCATTTTTCGTGGTGATTTTTCAAGCATTATGCCTAACCTAATACTGCACAAGCTCTGCTAACAGGATCAGTGTGCATCACCCCCTGGCGTTTAAATTCCCCCTGAAGATCCCTCACACTGTGTGAGACACAGTATGTGTGTGATGCTTCTGTGGATGGAGCCGTGAACCGTGAACACTGGCGTGACAACAGGGCGTGTGCGTCACAGTGCCTTTGGCGCAATCTGGCCCTGCACACCTCAGTGTGAACATGGCTGGCTGATGGTGGTATGACTCCCAGTTGATGTTGCGCCACTATGAGGCGGTAGTGGCGTGCTGACTGGAATGAAACTTAAGGCAAGTCAGCCCCAAATTTAATTTTTTAAACTATGATATCAGAGGGTTGGGGATGGGGGAACTGTTTAAACTCTGGACATTAGTACTTTAACTTGATGCAGGTGGTGAGTAGCTGCCCATTTTGAACCTAGGGTGACAATTGTTTAAACAGTGATGCCACAACATGGGGACTGCTTAACTTAGGACAGGCAGTGTGAAATTCCACACTTACAACAAGTGACCTTATTGCTATAAATAACTCTACACATCTTTACTGGACTGGCCGTTTTCTAGCAGGTAAGCTACTTCCCTTTGTCCTAGCATCTCGGTTTCTGACATTGTAGAGCTGTGCCAGTATTCCAGGTCAGTCAGCTTGGATTCATACTTAGCACAAGTGACCTACTACACCAGCATAACAATGCGCCATCTTTGATTTTTGAATTTTCCACAAATTTGTATGTAGCACAACAGCCCTACTTCCACAGTGACATCATAGGAGTGGGAGAAACTCAGTAGCACAGTTGGGTGATTTCTTAACTTCTCACCTGTTTGTGAATTTCGTCTTCGAATTTTTGAATTTCCCAGCAAAGCTCGAATTTTTTGCCATTTTATACATAGGGCAATCGACCTTTGTCAGAAATTCAGTATCAGTGCTTGCCATCATTGATGATGTCATCAGAAATCTGATGACAATGCACTCTGTGTTGGAACACCCTCAACAAAAGCCTTTTCGACAATTGCCATAAGAATGTTTAGTTCGCTGCCCTTGGAAGGTTAGATCTTGCTGCTGGAGAAGTTAAAGAAAAAATTCTAAGAGACCTAAAACTACACCTGTTATACTCAGTACAGGAAATTTTGGGCTTTGAAGACAGTTAATGGATCTACTGACATTTCTCTATACTTATCTAATTTGTTTATGAAATATATGTTGACAAAAAATGTAGTCTATGATAAAATGTTTAACTTGTTCAAACTAGCTGCACTGTCGCATGTTATTTGTGTTTGAATTTATTAATATTGTAAATTTGGTGCAATCTGTCCAGCCATGACTGGTGAATGATGCAGACCTATTGATAAAGAGTAATGGTAATTATGTACCAATTTCTCCATGACATTGCCAGAAGTTTCAATCTCTAGGTAAAAAATGGAAATGAGCGTATGGCATCGTTGGCCAGGAGGCCCCGTTCGGGGAAGGTTCAAAATGGTTCAAATGGCTCTGAGCACTAGGGGACGTAATATCTGAGGTCATCAGCCCCCTAGAACTTAGAACTACTTAAACCTAACTAACCTATGGACATCACACACTCCATGCCCGAGGCAGGATTCGAACCTGCGACCGTAGCAGTCGCGCGGCTCCGGACTGAAGCGCCTAGAACCGCTCGGCCACACCGGCCGGCATTCAGGGAAAGTTCGACCGCCCATTGGAAGTCTTATTTCATTTGACGCCACTTTGGGCCACTTGCACGCCGGTGATGAGGATGAAATGATGGTGAGGACAACACAACACCCAGTCCACAAGCGGAGAAAATCTCCAACCCGGCCGGGAATCGAACCTGGGGCCGCTTGCATGGGAGGCAAGCACTTAACCACCCAGCTAAAAGGCGGACAATCTCTGAGGTATTAGTGGAAGACAAGCTGTCACTTATTTGGACGTTTCCATGAAGACATTGATCATCATACTCTATTGACATTTTACGTATGTGAAGAGTATCCCACAAAACTAAGTGGATATTTTACATCAAAAGATAGCTTTTACAGGTGGTCGCGATTCTAATGGATGAATTACGAAATCTCTAGGTATTAGATACAGAAAATCTAATGATGGAAGCATATTCTGATGGAGAGATTCTATATTGTAGCAACTAGGACAACGTTTCTGAGAAAAAGGCACAGCATGGCAGGATTCGAAAGGCAATGGTGTCATCAAAGTGCTGAATGGCAAAAGAAATACACTTATTGGGCCGTAAGAATAAAGTGAAGCAAATGCTTTTCCTTCGAATTTCGAAGCTAAAGCTTCGGAATTTATGAATAAAATGTGAAGCAAGAGCTCTTGCTTGTGGGAACGAAAAGAACAGTGAAAGCTTTTGCTTTCTCCTTGAGCTCTTGCTTCGGTATTAGATGAACTGTAAGAATAAAGAGAACCTCTGACTTCATTCTGGAAGCAATTGCTTGTAAAACTTGAAGGCTGGTCAGTAGCTGGCTCACGTTTACAGAGTGCAGATATGGCTCAAATAGCAGCACGTTTACGCCGTGAAAAATGCTGCAGACCACGTCGATGTCCACCTGGAGAGCATTATGAAACTCTGTATCGTTTCAACGAAGAAAATGTAAAGTGGATTGCAAAGCATTTTCTGACAGAGACAGGGGAAAGAAGAGGTGGAGCACTATCGTTGGAACAGAAGATGAAGATTTTCCCTCGGTATGTAGCTGATCCAGGATTGCAGTCTGGAATAACAGAAGAAATGGGAATTCATCAAACTACAGTGAGTAAAACACTAAGTAGTGTTTCTAAAAAGATAATGGAAAAAGCTGATTTGTGGATCAAGTTTCCGTCATCAACACATGATATTACTGTGGCTAAAAATGAGTGGCTACAAAAATGTAAATTTCCAAGTGCTATTGGTGTAATTGGCTGTACACATGTGCGAATTCCAAAACCTGTGCAATTTGGCGACGAATATATCAACAGAAAGGGTTTTGTTGGTATATATGTGCAGGCTACATGCAATGTGAATGAACAGTTCACTAGAGTCGAGGCTAGCTGGCCCGGGTCAGTACATGACAATCGAATATGGAGAAATTCAAGTGTCTGGAAAGTGCTAAGTGAATGTAAGAACACTGTTCTTTTGGGTGATGAAGGGTATGGCCTAGAGCCCTGGCTGGTGACCCCCTTTCGTAATGTAACTGAGGACAGTCACAAGTCATTCAATAACCTTTTAAAAAAAGATAGAGTTGTGATAGAGCGTTGCTTTGGTCAGCTGGACCCTCTTTCGTAATGTAACTGAGGACAGTCACAAGTCATTCAATAACGTTTAAAAAAAAAGAAAGAGTTGTGATAGAGCGTTGCTTTGGTCAGGTGAAGAGGCCGTTTCGTGTTTCGCAGTATGTGTGTAGAGTTACCTTACCAAATGATCCAACAATAGTAGCTTGCTGCTTTATACTGCATAATGTTGCAAAACATCTACAAGATGAAGATTTTGAAGACATGGCTCAGGATTTACATGAAGATGGTGATAATGAGGAGGAGGAGCCTTTAACTTGTAATGGTACTTGAATTACGTAACCATTACAGCTCACCTCAACCTCTCGATACCAGCAATATTCTACTGTGTTTCTGCAAAATAGTTAACATATATCTGTGACAACATTCAGATTTGATTTCATTAATGTAGAGGTACCTCGATACATCGATATGTATATATTGCAATGATACTATTCTTATGTGTATTCTTTCTTTTGTCACTATGAGCTTTGACGTACTTGCAACTCTGATTTTTGGGCGCATAAGCGGTTATTAGGGAGTCAAGCTTTGGTCGTCATGTTAAAAAGATGCAAATTGTAGTCAGTTTGTGAAATGTGAACTTGAACAGTGAGGAAGATATTTTCAAGTATGTTTTATACTGTGAAGTGATGTTTTGAAACGAGTTACGTGATATTGCAACAAAAGTAATAAAAAAGAAGTGTAACTTAAATTCTGAGTGCTGATTACTTTTTTACATCACCATTGTCCTAACTTGCAAAAGTTTAATCTTCAAGAATGGTTTATGAATCACATCTATAAAACTTTTGAATATTGCAGAATAACACCTAGGCCTCTTTGCATCCGAGCTTGGAATCATCACTACCTAGATTTTCGACGATTGAGCCATGAGTTCACAACGAGAGCAGCGTGGGAAACACGAAAAGATGAGTGCCTAGTTTATCCATTATTTCAAGAAATGACTTTATTAACTGTGCTCTAATGACACCTGCCACATAATATAACTTCGTTGTTGCCCGAAAATGCAATATTTAGCAGCGTGAGCAACACTACAATCATAATTAATTTTTGACCTTTGTTGTGGTAGTGTTGTTAGAAACTGAAGCGGATATTCTTCGGAGAGGATGTCAAAGAAGACAAGAAATTGCAGCTCTAATACAAAATGCAGGATTTTGAATTTTTTATTTATGAAAAGGTACAAAACTACTGATCGTCTACAACAAAAGGAATATCACACTCTACAGAACGGTATATACATTAAAACTATTTTCATTTTCCTCCTGTTGCAAATTGTTTACATTATTAATCTTTATATTAAGAAAGTTCATTAACATAGCTTGTTTTCCCATTTGCAGTCGAGTGAGTTTCAGTTGCTTCAGCAGCACCAGCCTATGTAATTATGTGGTACTGAGCATCTTCGTCTCGTCTGTTTCTGGCAATGCTCCTTTCTTCAAGGGTGGTGGCCTGGCATGTGGACTTGCTCTAGATGAAGAGGATGGTGGACCAGCACGAGGTGTAACATCTGTTCTTAGAAACGCATATGTATATAACAGAAATGTATACAACGGTAGAACTCAACGGGTGTTTGCATTTTTATGAAGATTTACTCTACAAAGATAACAGCGGAAACTTTCCTTCGCCAAGGGTTCCCAAAAGTTGGCGGCCCAAGTTAATTCTAGCCATGGCACTTAATGAAACTGAATAGCAAACATGGCTCTTACATATCATATTACTTCTAGCACCACAAATAATAGTAATAGTAGTAGTAGTACTTACAATACAGTAATAAGAACATTTCGCTACTCTTGTGAAAAACAAATTTCCGCTAGTATCTTTATAAGTAGCGGTAATTAATTTTGTTTGACTAACAAAAACTAGAACTGAATGTGGTGTCACCGCCAGACACCTCACTTGCTAGGTGGTAGCCTTTTAAATCGGCCGCGGTCCGCTAGTATACGTCGGACCCGCGTGTCGCCACTGTCAGTAATTGCAGACCGAGCGCCGCCACACGGCAGGTCTAGAGAGACGTACTGGCACTCGCCCCAGTTGTACAGCCGACGTTGCTAGCCATGGTTCACTGAGAATTACGCTCTCATTTGCCGAGACGATAGTTAGCATAGCCTTTAGCTAAGTCAATTGCTACGACCTAGCAAGGCGCCATTTATCCTTTGCTATGTATCTAATGAAGCATGTACAGTAACAAGACCAATGTTCACCAATTGTGGATTAAAGTTAAGTATTCCAGCAGCTACGTACTTTTCTTTATAGCATTCATTACGTATCCTGTTTCAGACCTCACGTCATCCTGCGTGAGCTTATAGCGTGCATTTCGGCTTCCTCAAACAACACGGTGTTGGCACTTCTGCCGACACTTGACTGAATCTTACCAGATGACTCCGAGTGCTCTACTGGCTGCACTGCCGGTAATGTAGATATGACGGTGCATCATACCAGCTTATAATTTATCTTACCTGGTATCTGGTTCATTGTAGGATTCCCATCTCCTTGTAGCAGGCTGTAAAACTTTTTCTCCCAAACATTTAAAACAAACGGTTTATTTCCCGTTCTGTTCTTATCCGTTTTCCTTTTAAGTCTCAATTTCATGTTACTAACTTTCCTTAGCAATTGTTTCCTGTCAATTTGAATGCCAATATTAGTTTCAAATGAATGTATAACATTTAGGATTGCTTCTTCTTTCTTTCTTTCTTTTTGCTTCTGGATGTTGTGACTTCTCTAGTAACTCAAGATGATTTTCTAAAGCTGTGACTAAAAAGAACATCATACTTTCTGCACATACTGAGCTTATATCTGAATCGGACGAGAACATCTTCAGTTGATAAGTGACAGTACTCACTGAAAATAAATGAAGCGAAACACAGTCGCATGGCAAAGGAAACAGTGATGAAGCCTGCTCTTGCTCAACAATGGTTTGCTGACAATGCGTACCAAGCAGGCAGCTAGGAGCTTTTTCCACTGTGTTAGAAGTAAAAGATAGAGAGGAAAAGCAAAAGGTTATTCTTACAATCAGAAGCTAATGCTTCTGCTTTTACCTTTTGCTTCCAAGTGAATGCTCTTACTGCTAACTTTTGCTCCAAGCTTGTGGGTCAGTTTTATTCACATGGCCCAATGTCTGTCATGAAGGATCATCTGAATATGGGTTTATCACAAGCGCAAAGCTAATATTTACATTCAGTAAATCCAGTGATTATCATGATGAAATGCACAGTTATGTATTTAAACAGTGGTTTTTAGATTTATTACTTGGTTTAGAAGAGGGTTGTGCCATCGTCACACATAACACCAGTAATCAGGAAAAAAGGGATAAAATTCCTAATTCAAATAGAAAGAAGGAAGAAATTAAGCAATGGCCTGAAGAGAAAAGTATTTCAATTTTGGGCTGCTATACGAAAAGCGATGATGAAGGGGGTGAGAAATCACAAGCACCTTTAGAATCAATATGAACTTGACAACTTAGGAGCACAAATGTGCCATGTGGTTGTGAGGCTGCACCGTTATGAGTGCCAGTACAACCCAACAGAAATGTATAGACGACAGTGGTCGCATACAGAAACTGCAGATTCAAAATGGAAGATTTTTGGAATTTACATGAGAAAGTCATTGATGATGTCATGATGGAAGACTTGATTGAGTGCGCACACCATGCTGAAAATTCATATGAAAACGATTCTCTAAGAAACACAAGATAAAATTTCATTGAGAATTATCATTGCTTGGAAAGACTTCTCCTGAAGTGAGTTTTCGAGTGCACATAATTCTACAGAACAGAACAATTAAAAAAAGTAATATATGGTAATAAATGTTATGTTTCTCGTTTCTTTTCCTCCCCAAGGCAGTAATACTGTTCCTCTCACCGCTCCTTATCCTGTCGTCTTCCCAGTTCTTTATCCTCCCAAAAATGTATTAATATGAAGCACAATGGCCACCACGTGTGCTCTGCCTGTGCTTGCATGTTTTCGATGTTATTTGTGGAGAGCAGAAGACCCAGGCTTTCTGCTTTGTACCGAAATTAAAACTAATATGCTAACTTAAGGAATGCTTAAATGTTCACATAATCAAAATTGGAATAGCTTTATAAACTGAAAGAATTATTAGAATATAGGTTATAAATTATAGTAGAATACGCTAATGTGGAAAGGCTATTATATCACTGTAGTATTTTCTATACATTTTCTTGGCATATGGTTTCACAGCCATAATGAACTGTTTAACACGTTGATGACCCCAAATCCGCCAGCAGAGACAGACGCTGTGTGCCAAGCCGGTGGGCACATGCTCCACTATGTTTAGTAATTGGTGATAATAATTAAAGTGCAGCTATTCACAGAGGTCCAGTGTGGCTATAATTATCATATGGCGACGGAACTTGGCATGTAAGCTAATGTGTTAATGTAGAACCGATTTATACTGGATAACAAATTAGTTCCAACAGTGGCCACCAGGTGAAAATCTGGCTCTGTACACTGTTTGTATGACGGTACGACATCCATGCTGTCATTTGACAAGCTGTAATATCAGTAGACAGTGTAGCTATCGAGAAGGGAGTCCATGCACTCCTAGTGAAACTGTTGTGTGTGAATAGTAGCAATTATACTGCTGCATTGAGAGAGTATCACCGACTGAAAAGTCTGAGGAGGGGCCTGATGTCATTAAATGGCTTGAAGAAGGTGATAATGAAATTCGAAAACACAGTATAGCTTGGTGTGGCATCTCGAAGAGGAAGATGCCCTGTCTCAGTGGAAGCTTTTGACAAGGTTGCTGTTGCTGTAACTGACCATGCAGCACATGCAGTGTCACGAGAATTGTCCATCCATGGTCAACAGTATGGGAAGTCTTGTGGTCTATTTTACACTCGCACCCATACAAGACCGTGACGGTGCAGGAACTGAAACCTCATGACCTGCAGCAACGGTCTGTATTTGCTCTTCAGTGTCTGACATGGATCAAAGTTGATGACATCTAGCTGGACAATATTCTATGAAGTTGATGAGGCACATTTTACATTACAGAGTGCAGTGAACACACAGAATTGTTGGATTTGGCGTACTGCTGAACCATGTGTTGTGCATGAAGAGCCACTGCATTCGCTGTATGTCACTGTGTGGTACGGATTCACAATCGAGTCAATCCATGTGAAATCAACGAATGATCTGTTTCTTGATGTCTCAGATTTTGATAACTTTTTGTGCATTTGTAACACTATGTGTTTGCATGAAAAATCCCAAATTATAAAGTCTTTTGGATCTTTCATTTTCGAGTTATTAACTTTTAAAACCGCCAACATTAAGGGATTTTTGTTGTGCTTTTAAATTTTAAACTCAGATTATCTCATTAAGCATTTGACTTAGTGACCTAAAGTTTGTATATTTTATTCAGTTTCTGGTAAGCATTCAAAGTATATGCTAATTGAAACTTTCTGGCGGATTAAAACTGTGTGCCAGACCGAGACTCGAACTCAGGGCCTTTGTCTTCGTGGGCAAGTGTTTGATAGAGCACTTGCATCCGAAAGCCAAAGGCCCCAAGTTTGAGTCTCCGTATGGCACACAGTTTTAATTTGCCAGGATGTTTCATAGCGGTACACACGCCGTTACAGAGTGAAAATTTCGTTTTTATATGTACTAATTGATGATATTCATGACAATACTGGAATACAACAAGTACAGTATTCCACTTCACTGGCTTTGCTTGGCACTTTACGTATCTCAGCATGTGCCTTTCATCATTTTATTGGGCCATTAAGCATCCTAAATCATAACACTGCACTTTTCTGCCACTTTATCTTGTAAGCATATGTGCTTAATGAGTTATACATGCACACAGCAACTTGGTGCTCTTTCCCTCACCAGTGCTTTGGTAATTTGATCTGAACAATTCATCTCTGCTGAAGTGAATAACTGTCAGTGGAAGTGATTGTGCCTGTTTTACACACACACACACACACACACACACATACACACTGTTATTCTACGAATATGAACTAAACTACTGTAAATTAAAAGTTGTATAAAATGAAAAATGCATAGGCATCCCCTACATTATTTATGTTAATTGTTATATGGCATTTAGTGCATTTTTAAAATGATAAAGCGAAGTGTGCTTAATTAGGATCCAGTAATTTCATTTTAACTGTAGTTTTATGAACTAGCTTGCAAACAAAGTCCAGCTGAGATACAGTTGGCAATATGAATAGCAATAAAATAAAATTTGTTTTCGTATGTTTCCTTCATAATACCCCCATGTAACTTGTAGCAAACATAAAAGATATTGTGGAACTAACATACATTTCTTCAAAATTTTTAAAATTTATGGACGATTTGGTTTGGGAAAAATATAGAATTTTAATGAATTTTGTCAAGAAGCGCATATGTCTTTAAAGCTTATAATAAACTGAATAAAATTTTTCTAAGTTTCTGGTTTGTACATCAAATTATTTTGACATATGGCTGTTTTAAAGTTTCGAAATTTGCCAAAAATCACGCTATTTCAGAAAGTTTAAAAATTAATAACTCAAAACCCAAGTGTCCAAAAAATATTTAATTTTGGATTTTATCTTATTTTGATAGGTAGAATAAAATGAAAAAATTACTAAATCTGAACCACCAAGGTTCAAATTTATTTTTTTACTGGGTAATTTCACATAGAATGACCCAGGCACCTTTATTCTTAGACTAATCTTTTCGGAAGGAAATACACGCAAAGGTCCTGTCAGGTGTACTGCAATGTCTGCACATTATCAAGACATCATTCTACAGCATGTGATTCCTTCTTTGGAAGAGAGCATCTGTGTGGAAACCACTGTTTTCATACAAGATGGACCAACACTTCATGTCGCTCGCCCAGTGAAAGATCTGCTTAATGCAACTGTACACAAACGTGTTATCACCAGAGGTTTTCCTGATGCATGGCCTGCAAGTTCACCTGATCTGAATCCATGTGACTTTTGGTTCTGGATGTATCTAAAATAACGCATTTACCAGGGATATATTTGGTATCTACCTGATCTGGAGGCCTGTATACAGGAACACATTGCTCAGATTCCACCAGAACTGTTTCAGGCAACTGTTGACCACATCGTTTTGTGGATGCAGCATCTCATTGACGTCTCCTGTGCTCATATTGAACAAACTGTGTAAGTGGTAGTTAATAATAAGATCAATATTTGGCCTTTCTCACTTGCTTGATCTTTTCTGCCCACATCTTATTCCTCATTCACTACATATGGAAACACATCTATAAGTCATTCTTGTATTCACACTGCCAGATGTGCATCTGGTGGCCAAAATTCGAACTAATATTTTTTCCAGCTGAAAGTGGTTCTGCATTAACTCATTAGAATATCTACCAAGTTTCGCTAAAACGCAAAACAAACATCATACAAACAAGCCTTGAAGGCCCAATGGTATCGACTGGCCGTCGTGTCATTGCAGCCCTTAAGTATCAACTGATACAGATACAGAGGGGCACATGGTCAGCAGCAAATTGCTCTCCTGGTCGTTGTCAGTTTTCGTACTGGTGCCATTACTTCTCTATCAAGTAGCTCCTGATTTGGTCTCAAAGGGGCTGAGTGTACCCCACTTGCCAAAAGCACTCAGCAGACCAGGATGGTGACCCAGCCAAGTGCTAGCCACGCCTGACAGCTCTTGACTTCAGTGATCTGATGGGAACTGGTGTTACCACTACGGCCGTTGGACACCAAGTTTCGCTGCCATACAATGATTAGAGTCCACACTGTTCCTCTGTGAGTAGTTGCACATAATTACGACGACGTGGTACAAAATATAGAGCATTATTGTTCATTAATTTGTAATTCCTGAATGAACTGACGTTGTTGTATAGGAAATCAGGTACAATAGCTTGTTCAATGTTTTGAAGCGTGTTTTCTGCAACTTTACACGCCATCCAAAGGTATACTGTACTAAACAGTGTGGAACATGTGGCTGCTGGCAGACGGCGTAAGCCTCTGCAGTCTCTGCCTATGGCCTAGCTTGCATCACCATGTTATAATAAGTCATTGTCCGCTTGTGACTATAAAGCCGCTATTGGAATGTTCTATCTTCAGATTTTGGTAAACATGTCATTTTCAAGTGAGTGCTTTGTAATGCACTGGGCATACATGTGTCAGACAACATTATTTGATGGCATAGTTGCCAGGTCCATCTCGACATGTGCGGGCCTTCGGCTTGAAGACTTTAGACCTGTAACAGCTGTTGTTATATGTGTGTGTCTGTGTGTGTACAATGTCTTGCAAAAAAGTGAAACACACAGGAGGAGGAAAAAAAATGAAATTTCACCTGGTGATAGGATATATGTTATTTCTGTGATTACAAAAACGAGCAAACTTACAAAGAACTTCGTAGTATGAGCCTACTTATCAGTATGATTTTGCGCCAGCTCTGGTCCAAATGCAAGCACTAATTCTGTTAGTAAGGGTGTCCTAAAGCTGTTAAATCCTCTCCTGAGGCAAGATGGCCCACAACTCTTGTAACTAAAACACAACTGTCATATCACCACCTGTAATAATTCATATCATCACGAGTCCTGCAAAGTTTTGAGAGAGATAAATTAATAAAAAAGGCAATAAGTAAGTCTATCTAACTTACAATGCTAAATCTACATACACACACTTGTTAACAATAGTGGCTCATATTACGGACACTTTTGAAAGTATTTGGTCACCAGGTTAAGAACCTGTCCTACTGTCTAGGATATTACAGTTGTGATAGACAAGCGTCATCAACATAAGCAGCCCAGGCATTGACACAGGCCTTCATAGCTGAGTGATCAACACAACAGGCCCTCATATGTGGGACCTGACCTTGACTCCTGGTAGTGGCAGGGATTTTTTTCTTTGTGGGATAACTGGACCGGGATGCACTCAGCCTTGTTATGCCAATTGAGGAGCTACCCAATTGAGAGATAGGAGCTCCAAGGTTGACACGATGACAGTGGTTGGCAGTGTACTGTGCT
This sequence comes from Schistocerca serialis cubense, assembly GCF_023864345.2. Classification (NCBI taxonomy): domain Eukaryota; kingdom Metazoa; phylum Arthropoda; class Insecta; order Orthoptera; family Acrididae; genus Schistocerca; species Schistocerca serialis. The sequence continues at coordinate 579,329,395 of NC_064640.1, forward strand.
GTTCCCATATCCCTCCATACTGCATCCAATGATAAATGACTGAGCATGAGATGACGGTCGGCGAATATCATGTGGTCTTCAGGGCCTGATCGTGAAGTTTCCTTTCCTTTCAATCTCGAAATGGTAGCTTCAGAAATCAGCCCATGATTCAGAGATTTGGCCATAAAACAGAAGCTGCATGATAGCATAAATGTTGATGGCCTGATGGTGGATGATGAAGATTTATTGTTCATTGTATATAACAATTCAAGGAGTGGTATAGAGGAAATAGAATAGTGCCATCTTTTGTGAACTACCGGGAAAGTGTCACTGAGCTATACTGTCCTTAGCACAACAAAAACCTCTCACTACTAGAAGGAAGACTATAAGGAATTAAGTATTACTATAGTAAGAAGAATCGTGATAACAAAACATATAGGCGATTGGAAGTTGAATGGATGTACTTAATGTGCCATATTGGCGAAGCAAGTGGAAGAGGAACATATGAGATTTTCGACATTGTCAATATTACAAACGGTCAATATCGATTTCCCATAAAAGTAGAGTGTACTGCCGATCTGTACACTCAATTATAAAGATCTACAAAAAAAATCTACATTGAGTGAGTACTAAATTATTCCTAGAAATTTGCTCTGGAGATTGTACAGTAAATCATAATATTGACTGTAACAAAGGAAACACTTTTGTTGTGCCACACGTCTCCAAAGCCACTTATAATACAATGATGGTTGATGAAATGAAACTCCAGTAGCAGCAAACAAATCTAAAATTGAATAAATTAGTTTTATAAAGAACAGATTAGTTGGTGAAGATAAGTATTAGGTAGACGATAGGAAAATAAGTTATTCTTTTGCAATAGCAGTATGGACCTAAATATAGTTATTAAAATGACATATAGGACTATGATGGACAGGAGATAGGCAAAAGAATGTGAACAGTGGTAGTAATGGGATGGTTGTGTTTGACAATCAACAAGGCAGGCAAGGCATCTGTCGTGCTGGACTGTGCATTTTCAATATGGACTACGCATCAGTGCCGGTTGTTTACGAGCAGTGCACACTTCGTATTTGCATTCAGAGGCCGAGGTCGACTTGCAACGGAAGAGTTCCAAAGAGGGCAGATTGTGGGGGCCCGATTAGTTGGAGCATCAGTAACCTAGACAGCCAACGTATCGAATGTTTCAAGAGCAACTGTTTCAACAATAATGGCAGCCTACACAAAACAAGGGAAGACAAAGTCGTTTAAACGTAATAATGGGCGCAAATCAAAACTAAATGACAGAGATCTTTGTATGCTAACACGAATTGTGTCAAAACAACACAAAACTACGGTGGCTAAAGTGCCTGCAGAGCTCAACAGCCATCTTCGAGCCCCCGTATCTATCGATACTGTACGCTGAGAACTCCATAAAGCGAATATTCATGGACGACCTGCTACACCGAAACCATTAGTGACTACAACCAACGCGAAGAAGCGTAAAACATGATGTCATGAGCATAAATCCTGGACGGCTGACCAGTGGAAACACGTCATATGGTCCGACTAGTCAACGTTTTCGTTATTCCCAATACTGGGCCGGGTTTATGTCTGGAGAACGCCAAAAGACGCCTACAGTCCTGATTGCTTGATTCCAGTGGTTAAGTATGTAGGTGGAAGTATGATGCTGTGGGTTGCCACATCATGGTATTCTGCTGGTCCCATCATAGCTCTCAAAGGCTGTGTTAAAGGCAATGATTATGTGAACATTTTAGGTGATCAGGTATATCCCATGATTCAAATGTTGTTCCCCAAAAATAATGCCGTATTTCAGGTCGATAATGCATTCATTCACACAGCCAGGACAGTACAATCATGTATGAGGAGCACGCAACTGAACTGCAGCATCTTCCCTGGTCAGTACAGTTCCCAGACCTGAAGATTATCGAACCGTTCTGGGTGGTGTTGGAGTGCAGACTCGGGAGCAGATTTTCGCCTCCCTCATCACTACAAGAGTTAGAAGAGGTTCTGATCGAAGAGTGGCATAAACATTCCACTGGAGACTATACAATCTTCATATGCTAGTATTCCAAGAAGAATTGCAACTGTATTATGGGCAAATGGGGGTCCAGCCCCTTATTAATAAACCATTCCCAAGTAAGTACAGGTGTTCACAATCACATTATTTTGCCTATCCCCTGTACATGATGACACAGGACTGGAGGAAGAGTATATGACAGCCACAATAAACTGAGTAGGTACCAATTGGTAATAAAAGGCAAATATCATAAGCATGACTTACAGATTGAAGGGGCATAAATATAACTCCTGTATATTGCTTTAGTTATATAAAATTGCAAAATGTGATGCATTGTATGTTCTCATAATTCAGGGGCATCACATTGAACATTACCACCCATACCTGTGTTACGCAAACTACTGACTCATATGAAGCATTTCCCACAATGAAATAGTAAATTTCACCATTTTATTGAAAACCATATTCTTTTCTGTGAGTGATGTGTTATGCTAAAAGTAAAGTTCTCAAATTATGGAACTTTAGCTTTTATTTTGCTCCAAGTCACCCAGTGTTTAAAAGAAATTACAATTTTAACTTTATATAGTGTATAATAGATTAGATTGGATATATTTTCTGTTTCGTAGATCCATAGTGTGCCATAAAACCAGAATATGTAATTCATTCGTGAAAAAGAGAGATCTTCTTATGTTCTTCTCACAGATCTTATGTGAAATGGTTCTCACATATGTGGACTAAGTCAAGAAATTGTAAATATATTTCCATTTAAGAGATAATAACTCAAACAAGTAAATGTATACACAGACATTCATACAATATTTCTCAGTTTACTGTAGACACACGTCATAAAATGAAAATCAGTTTACAACATTTATTTACAGTGATTACGTTACTGCACTGTCGATGGGCAGAAATTTGATTTTATGTAAGAGTCGCATTATTTGATTTTATCAATAATATATACATTAGTTGGTTCTATCAAGAAATTCCTCAACTGAGTAGAAGTACCTGACAACCAGTAAATACTTTTAGCTCCTCTTCAACGAGGTTTATTAGTAGCTAAACATTTTGGGCTGCTGGCAAGTTATCGAAAATATGTTCCTGAATAATGGCCAAGTCTGGGGTTAGTGTCACATTTGGCTTACTTGAAGTGTGCTGCTGAACACTTACACGACATTTTGACGTCGCTTCCGAGTAAGCAGAGTGTGTGAAATCTTCTCCCAGGAACGAGAGGGGGTCTGTCACCAGTTAGTTTTACACAACCAATGAGAGAGTGGTGGACAAACGGCGTGATTCGAAGCAGAGAAAGACGTGTCATTCGCACGTCATTGTAGCAAAACCTCGGAAATCATATCACATTCGGAGGAAATAGTGACATATATGTTACAACCAAGATATCAATGTAATTGCTACTCATTTAGAACCTAGCCTAAGCATAAACTCGTAATTCGTGACATATTCCAAAAAAAGTCAAATATTTGGGTAACCAAGATTACCCCAGCTGTGTCCACCCCTGGTAGCTGAGTGGTCAGCGCGACGGAATGTTATACCTAACGGCCCGGGTTCGATTCCCGGCTGTGTCGGAGAGATATTCTCTGCTGAGAGACTGGGTGTTGTGTTGTCCTTATGATCATCATTTAATTCCCTCGACACGCAAGTCACCGAAGTGGCATCTACTCGAAATACTTGCACCAGGTTAACGGTCTACCCGACGGGATGCCCTAACCACCCGGCATTTCTATTTCTGTCCGAGAAATTTTAGATGTGCTTTAGGGCCCAACCTAGCCGTAACCTCGTAATTTTTGACATATTTGGTGAAAACAGTAAAATACTTGTGTCAACAGTGAAGAAAAAATGGTTTCAGTCTTGGCGCCAGAAATTCATTGCCTGTTTTCTCACCTTTTGTTGGTTGCGTGAATGTATCATCTTAAGAGCTACGTGAAGTGGAAGCATTGCCAGCCTACGAGCAGAAGACAAACAATGCCACGACTGGCGCTGGCCCTGACCTAGACTTCAGCTGCCTCAATCAGTGCCTTATTTCCACTGATTTACACGTTTAATGGATGTTTATGATGTCTGTAGAGACATCCATATGCAGCACTATGTTCATACTACATAGTAGGAATGTCTCTCCTCTATCATACTCTTAAAAGAACAGGGGGTCTCTCCGAGCAGCGAAACCGTCACACACGAGAACAGTGCGAAAGCGGCGTCGCTGATTACTTCCAATTATTCTTGACGAGCAGTAATCTGTTCGAGGAGCGGATACAAACCAGCCCCAAACGGTTGGGAACTACCAGAACTGCTGGCCGTTGTGGCCGAGCGGTTCTAGGCGCTTCAGTCTGGAACCGCGCGACCGCTACGGTCGCAGGTTCGAATCCTGCCTTGGGCATGGATGTGTGTGATGTACTTAGGTTAGTTAGGTTTAAGGAGTTCTAAGTTCTAGGGGACTGATGACCTCAGATGTTAAGTCCCATAGTGCCCCGAGCCATTTTTTTTTTTTTTGAACTACCAGAACTCGTCCAAAGATTTACCTCAAACTGCTCCAAACTGTTAGTTGCTACTTCACCTTTTGATTTGCTCTGATTTAGTGCAATCCATACAATTCCTATCTTGTACAGCGTTCTTCAGCTACAGTAATTCCGATTTTTTAAAAATCCGTCTTCCTATTTTTTCTTATTTTGTATAAAAGACAGTTCTTTCAATAGTTCAGTTTTTTATGATAGCCTATAAGAATCGTAATATTTTGGATGTTCAGGTATTTAAGAAACGAAATTTTTGTAGGTAGCTACTTTCATATCAAGGAGAAGTTTACAATTAGAAATTTTCATGTACTGAAATTGATGAAATGTATTCTTACAGAATTTATCAGCAATACAGTACACAGGCAATGTACATTATGAAATATGTGTTTAGCTACACAAATTCATTCAACAGATCCTAATTTATTGTGATCCACAAATGCATTATAAATCTATGATTTGCTCTAAAAATTTATTAAGATTTACCAAAGAATAACCAAGGTCGGTTTATCATAAATGTTCCTTGGTTTGATAGTCCAGGTGTGGCATCAATCTTAATGTCTAGTGTGGGTTCTGCTCATGGGTCAAGCACATCTGATGCTCTAGTTAGAACTAAAAACTTAAAATGTACTGTAATAGTAGGTTATAATCCATCTATCTTAAACGTTACATTTTAGTTCATTATTTTTTAATTTCACTTTACGTACAAGAACCATACACCTTGCTGTTGGTGTGGAGGCTTGCATGCCTCAGCGATACAGATAGCTGTACGGTAGATGCAACCACAATGGAGGAATATCTGTTGGGAGGCTAGACAAACATGTGGTTCCTGAAGACCGGCAGCAGCCTTTTCAATAGTAGCAGGAGCAACAGTCTGGATGATTGACTGTTCTGGCCTTGTAACAGCAACCAAAACGGCTGGTACTGTGAATGGCTGAAAGCAAGGGTAAACTACAGCCATAATTCTTCCTGAGGACATTCAGCTCTGCTATATGGTTAAACCATGATGGCATCCTCTTGGGTAAAAGATTTCAGAGATAAAATAGTGCCCCATTTGGGTCTCCAGGTGGGGACTACTCAGGAAGTAGTCGTTATCAGGAGAAACAAAACTGGCGTTCTATGGACAGGAGTGTGGAGTGTCAGATCCCTTAATTGGGCACGTAGGTTAAAAAACTTAAAAAGGGAAATGGATAGGATAAAATTGGATACATTGGGAATTAGTGAAGTTCAGTTGAAGGAGGAATAGGACTTCTAGTCAGGTGAATACAGGATACCTGTTACTAAGTGCTGAATTGCTGATAATAAATTTGTAATTGCCAATATTTGACTGCAAGTTAGAATATATTCTATAAAAGCAGTTGCTGTAACTAGAAATACAGTTGCTGTCCCAATTACTCCTGTATATATTTCTGCGAGCCATAATAAATTCCCTGCTCTACATAAAAATAAATACAGATGAAAAATATAAAGCACAATTTGCATGATATATACAAATAATTCAACCATTATTTACATCTCAAAAATATGGACATCACTTTTAAATTCCGTATTTGAAATGTAATGTATAGCTCATATTAATATAACTACAATTTGAATTACTAAACATAACTTTAGTAATGTTCTAAAGTGTCATCAGAATGAAATGTTTGTTAGTGCTGGTTAATAATTTTAATGAAAGTTATTAATAATTTTTATTAAAGGGTGCCTTGATAGAACGGGTTTATTCATTAGTATAATTATCTTGGTTTATGGATTGGTCCTTGATCAATATTAGAATTTTATCTAGTACTAATAATTTTAGAAAAAATAATTAATAATAATTAATATTGTTGTAATAATGGCTCTTTGGTTGTTATATATTTTTGTTAAGGTATTGTCATTTCTTAATTATTAATTGGATTATGTATATGTGTAGCTTCAGTGTATTTACAGAGGTCTGTATATATTGTTATATCTAGGATAATTACTGTAAATACAATACCAATTCATATTGTTAATGTAAAGATGATAGTAACTGATTTTGTTTGAAATATTTCATTTCTTGCAATTCTTGTAAAATAAATAATCAAAACCAATGCATCAAAAAGGAAAGTTACAAATGAACTATTGAATAATCAAAACCTTTCTATTCTTGTTGCTGTTATTTAACCAATAAGGGTGGTTGATAAAGTAATAAACAGTTTAATTGTTAAAGGGAAACTTAATTTAATGAAATTATTATTTATTATATTTAATATTTCTACAATTATTATTTTCATAATGTCAGAGGTTAGTTTATTAAAATATCGTTTTAGGGGTCCATGGATAGGAAACTTTTCCTACCACCAATGTCCCAACACTAGGAGCAAACTTATTTCTGGCTTAAAAAACCAATATTTTTTATACTGTTAAAACTGATATTTATATTTTTCTTCCTTTATTTATATTAATTATTTTTTTCTTATTGAATTTGATTTTGGTTTTTTCTGTTATTTATTTTGTCTTTTCTGTCTTTGAAGGGACTTTAGGTGTTTCTATTGTAGTATTTATAATTCGTTCTCATAATAATGCTTTCGATCATTCTTATACAGTGACTTTATGTTAAAGTATTTATTTAAATTACTTTTTTGATCCATTATAGATAACTCAATCATTGTTGATAATTGGTTTATGGTTAGGTGATACTGACAAGTTTTATTTTTATGATTTGTATTTATTCTTATGTTGATTTGAATTTAATTAAATCTTGTGTTGGTATTATCTTTGTTTTAATTTGATTTTGTTGAGTTTTTGGATTTGTTCATCGAGAAATACTGCTACAGGTTTAGTTTACTTACCCTCTTATCACTCTAATTGTTTAATTTTCTTTGTTTTCAGTTCGATAATTATGTTATATTATTTATTTGCTAGATGAAATTTATTATCATTTTGCACAATTTTTAGGCTTGATTGGTTTCTACTTTAGTTTTAGTATAGGTTGGGTTATCAACCTGAACATTTATAGGCTAGTGTTTATTTAATTTTTTATACTTCATTTGCTAGATTATTTTTATTATTAGTTTTATCTGGTGTTTAATGTTTTGCTAATACACTTTATTTTCTATTTTTATATTTGAGTTTCTTGTTATTTAGTTTTACATTTTCTTAATTATAATTTTTTTGTTAAACTGTCAATATTTTAACTGATCTTTGGTTTCATAAGGGTCATATACTCATAAATATCATTACGTCTCATAGAATAATTCTTTTTGATGTTTTATTAAAATTAGGCAGATATGGCATTTTTTGCCATAAAGGTTAATAATTATGTCAGTTTAAGTTTTAATTATTTATGATTGCCTTTAAGTTTATCGGCTGGTGTTATTGTTAGATTTATCTGTTTTGGCCTTTAGCTGTTTATGCTTCTGTTGCTAACATGAGTAAAAGCATTGTTATTGGTGATTTAATAACTGTGGATCAATGGGGTTGTATGAATTCACTTTTGCAGTTATTGGTTTTGGTTCATGTTTTTCTGGTTTATTTTGTTTATCAAATATTATTTATGAAAATTAAGGTTGATGTAGATTATGAATTAACAGAGGTATAGTTAACTTCATACCTGTGATGATTTCCTTCCAGATCATCAAATGTAACAGTTCCTTCTCCTTTAAATTTGCTAAGTGAATTGAGTTTGGTAAATAAAATTATAACTCCTTATTCCTTTAGAGTTAAGGCATCAGTTTTTTGTTTATTTGTAGAGCTGTTTTTATACACACACACACACACATGTAAATATTATATATATATATATATATATATATATATATATATATATATACCCTGGAAACAACAAATATTTGAAGGGTAAATATTTCTTTACTTAGTGATTTTGATTAAGTATTTTAATAACAATATATTTTGTGGGATCAGTGATACCGAGTTTTTCAACTTAGGCCATGTGTTTGTTTTTCTATTTGTTCATTAATTTTTCCTTTGTCTTATTTATGGATTATGGTCACCTTTTGATAGCACAATTCTATATATTTAAGGCTGAACAACAAGTAAACTGTTTATGTTCTACTGAACAGTTTACTTGTAATTTTTTCTTTATTTTTACTGAGGGCTTTAATTCTTTAATTCTTTAGATATTTAATAATTGCCTGTGTAGGTATTGTTGAGGCAAAAGTTTTTAATTTGAATGATTTTATGATGGCAGGAACTTTGATGTTGGATTGAATATCTCCTATTTTTTATCTTTTGTTATGTTCTTTAATTATTTATCATACAGAGGATAATATATCTGGTGCAAAGAATATAAACAATATTATTATTACTGTATTAATGTTTATTCTTTCAATAGGTTGTTTAATTATTAGTACAAATATAATTCGAATTTTTTGGATTGAGAAAATTTAGCGTTGGTTTCTTATGGTTTTATTACTTATTATCACGCTGTAACTCTTGTAGACCAGCTGTATTAACTACTCTGTGAAGTCGTAGTAGTGATGTTGCTGTTTAAATTTCTGTTGGTGTAAATACTAAATTTTATATTTACTATTGTGATTTTGTTTCTAATTCTTTCGAGATAAAGCTTCTTACTATGTTAATTGTTTTGGTGGCTGTAACTATGGTAGCTGGAAAGTAGTAGGATAAGGGTAGCAGAAGGGGACTTTCGATATCCAATTAATATACAAATTAATTAAACTGAATAGCTAAGCACGCACCTCCACCCCCATTCCCGGATGGGGGCTGTTCCACAACTATCTTATGGCACTCATCCAAGTGCACAAGAGCTCTCCAGATGCTTGCATGTCGAGAAGATAAGCACCCCTTACTGGTGTATAGTAGACATAAGAGTATTGTGGTGATGTTACAGATGGTTAAGAAGAAACATGTGGTTTATACATCATGGATCTCCAGACAGATGGAGTTTGAAACATTTTACATACATCAGATTTGCTATCAATTCTGGAGTATTATTCCAATGTCTGGAGTCACTACCAGGAGGTACCACCGGCACGAGAGAAATGATTGTTGAGCATAAACACACACTCCTGCTGTGGCTACACGATTCTACCCCTTAAAATGCTGCATTGTTAAAACCACATGGTTTCTGAAGTATTAGTTGTGCGGAATGCAACACCTTTAATACTCTAATGCAGGACATATATGTCCAACATCAGACATACAACCACCCTGCAAGTTTTCTACCCCAATCACTACGGCAACAAACTTTAAAAGGATAAAACTACTTCCTTCTACACTATTCTGGTGTCCTAGAAAGTGACGGAGCTGTTCCTGGCTATGAAGGTATCGTCAGTGTATATCCGCCACTCGTACTGCTTATAAACCAACTAGAGTGAAGTCTGGTGACTGCAGTTCTGTCTCTTAGGAAACTGATGGATTTTATATGTATTTTTACGTCGGAAACGTACGTACCCTCAATCACGTTTCCCATATTAGTCATGCTTATCAGTAATAGTAGGTGTTTTGACGAATGTGGCTATGCTTCACTGGGAAATAGAGTGAGGAAAACACGACATGAATATTTTCGATGGTCGATACATTGAGTTACCACCAACGGCCTGCTGCACGAAAATGCACACGAAGAAGCAGTGGCTTCTTACGAGGAAGTATCCAACACAATCAGTAGCCAAAGGAGATGTAACAGTCTTAATGATGTTTACAATAGCATCACCACCCCCACGATAGCATTCCTTTTGCACACAGACGTCATGGTCTGATGTTAGGTAATTTTACTTATGTGTAAGATAATATAGCAATTTCCTCGTAACACCGCATCTCTAGCATACACCCTACTCAAACTATTAAGTCTGATATATGTGGCATCAGTCCACTCTCCTACAGAACATGATACGGAATGGCTTAAGTCTGATACACATATTGATGCCTCTCCTTAATACTTATGTAATAATAACATTGCTTGTAGGAACCAACTGTAGTTTGGTAATATCTATATTCGACTGCATGTCTGAGAAAACTGTCCTGGATTGGAATAAATATGTTTCACCTGCTGTAATGTAGCGCTTCTGGTTTACGAAAACCCACGTAGTTTGTGGGGGGAGGGTAGGGTTAAAACTAAATACAAACAGAGCATAATTTTTAAGTTTTTCTACGTTTTGAGTGTCTGGTACCCCCAACCCACCTCAGTTCCCCCTGTTTCATGGTACTTTTTCTCTAATCTTATGTATTCTCTATTAATTTTCGCAATTTTGCGATTTTACATATTTCGCCGTAGTTCCCTCAATTTTAGGTATTCCCATCAATTTGTCGGAATTATACCGGGTTTTCCTCGATTTTTACCGATTTAATGTAGTTTCAATATTTTGGGATTGAGAGATATGCAGTAAAACCTTATAGGATGTTGTATTACAAGGAGTGGTATGATGGGTTAAAGTTTGGATGCAGGTATTTTGTAGTTTTTTTTATCTCCTCTGGATATTACAAAATAACAATGAGGAGTGCTCTCTAACTTAATAAATGACTGTATAAATGCCGATCTGTGTCGGTATTTAGTAAATCTGAAATGAATGTAATGAAAATTAGTAATTTGAATTCGATATTATGACTGCATTTATTATTATTGTCATGATTGCATGCTTAAAAATACATATCACTGCAAGCCTTGTGTTATTTTATACTTCATAATGTCTAATTATGCAGTTGACAGTATTTGAACTATAGCTCGTTGTGGAACCTAGAAATGATAGTGTTTTCCCTGGTATGTGAGTAGATTGTGTGAAACAGGCTGTTCTGTGATGATCAATTTGCTTATGAAACTATAGTGCAAGAATCTGCTGCTAATGTGAATGATAGTCTGCTGGATTTGGACTTCTTCTTCAAGTACAGGAGGCTGAAACTTTACACACAGGTCGGTAGAGGGGATTATGCATCAAAAATGTCAGATGTCAGCACACATATGGTATCTGTTTTCGATGTATCGGAGGAATTTTGTAGGGTTCTCTGTTAGGTGGTATTAGGAGGTTCTCTTACAAGACACACTCTCACGATTTATTTTTCTTATGTTTCTGAACGCCAGTGGAATATAGCAATGCAGTGGTAAGATGGGACTTTCCATATTGTGCCAAACAACAATATCCTCTTGAATTGTAGCTTGTTCTTGTTCAATGTAAAATGATTGTGTTTTGTTTCTGACCTGTGAACTAATGGTCTGAAAGGCTATTCTGTAACGTTATTTCACGTGTCTGATGTGATTGTAATAAACATGCACATGACAATTTATTTATAGACACTGATTTGACCACGAGAGACGTTCTCAAGCCAGGTAATTTTGTCTACCAAGCTGAAAGAAATCACTTAACATAAATGTTTCTTCTTTAGAGTTTAAACTATCGCTTTTTGTTTACTCTGATGACAGTTTCGAAATAAGATGGGCATTCTGCAGTTGTGATCGGTAGTTTTTGCAGCAAAACAGTGGAAGCTTTTTCGATTTTACACAGGGTGAACATGTATAGGAAATCTGAGATAAGTTAATGCCTCTGTCAGATGTCTAGCATCGACCTCTGTCGTTTGATCATCTGTAACTGGTGGCAGGGCTGCAGTTTTTTTTTTCAGTCTCTGGATGTCGTAAAATAAACGGTGGCATGGGGAGAGAGAGAGTGCAAATTGTATCCAGCAGTCGAACATAAGAGAATGACAGTATAGATGCCATTCTATATTAAACAGGACGTTTATTATTGTCATTATTGTGTTTACTTTTTGAACAGACGCTCGCTTATAAGAGATTCGTTGACATTAAATACAAGTGTTCTTTATTGCAGAATGACGGACACTTGTGGGAGTGGTGTGGTGGACAGTGTGGTACAGCAACTTTTTAGACAAACAAGTTGTGCTCAGGGTAGTCATCATTTATCTCGCTTTGTGCTGTAGGCAGCTGACATGGGACCTATTGTGTATGTCGGTGCAGACCAAACACCTGGACCATCCAGTCACATGCTCGACCTGGGATGCATTGGACTGGAGATTCTGCTTCGTGATATGGTGAGGGGGCTGCACTCAGCATAGGCAGCGTGCAGGAGCAGTAGCAGGTGTCCATGTGAAACAATTATCTAGGGAGTTCTCTGGAATTTAGTTGCTGTTTCATTCTTTCTGAAAAATACGTTTAACAGATTGTAGCAAGCATCCATCAGTGACTGAGTTTCATAGACCAGAGAGAGTATTTCACTGCCACCAGATGGATCTCATTATGGAGCATTGCTGACAAAATATGTAGAACAGGCCTGTATCCCTACCTATGGTGGGGGGAGGGAGGGAGAGGGAGGGATGAGGGTAGGTACGTGTGTCTCTAAGTTGGTTAGTTCGTGACCACATATTGATGAGAACACACTTGCAACCGTCACCTGTCTGTCCTGATGCAATAAATTGGATGATTTACCCAAATCCCCAGTACATGTGTTGCATTATGACCCACTGATTATAAGTGCTGTTTTTTTTTTCATGACACTTTTGATGTGTAATTAGAACAGTGAAGCCTTTTTCCAACAGTTGTGGTAGTGTGTATTGCTTTCCTGAATGTCGATTACTAGGGCTGTAAGGTGATTGTCAAGCAGTCCAGCGAGAGGCGTCTGTAGTGTACTCTAACATCAAACAGTGATAGACACAGTCCTGAGCCATATGCTTACAGATAATAACTTATTAAACTCCTCTCTATCCAACACCAGCATCTCGTCAGTTGATCACAATTCCCGCCAAAAATAACGATAGTACCTCCCACTCCAGCCTTTTTCCCGCCAGCTTCTAGGTGAAGGGATGACCCTATGTAGAATTTGAATACCTCTGCCACTAGTTTCGAGTGGTATTGTGAAATTTTTTTCCAGCAGCAGAACACCAGTTGTATGACATCGTCAATTTTTTAGCTGTACTGTGATTTTAGTCCCTCCTTGTATAGCGCTATGCATATATATGTGTAATTAGGACAAATCTTTATCATTAATTATTTAATTAGGGCTGATATTTACTTTAGTTTCCCAAGGAAAATAAGTAAAGTACATTAACCTAACCATCCTCTCCAACATGTGGACAGTTTCCATGTGTTGAGGGGTGCACTTGTACTTTTCATCGAGGAGGATCAGGTTTTGAGTCCCAGTAAGGGCATCCTCCATTTTGAATTTCCTACCAATTCCCGGATAGTGGATTGGGTGGGATGTCAGCAAAGCCTTTGGACAAAGAAGTTCCCGCCAAAATTCGAAATTCCCGCTAAATTTCAGAATTCCCGCTAAAATTCGAAATTCTCGGCAATAGGGTAGGTGGGGGAGGTGGAGAGGGAGGGGGAGGGGTTGGGAGGGGGTGAGGACCCGTGTGCCAGCTGGGGAAAACAACCATTATTGCTGGTGTGAAGCCTCCCGCCAAATTGGGAAATAGGTCGGAGGTAACAATCCTTGAATATGGCTAAATTGCGATTAGTTGGTGATGCAAAAATGTACATTCTGTATCACAAGACTCTTAGTAAGGCTTCAACATTTGATGAGCTGACTAATGGTCCCACCCAGTGTTATCATAAGCAGTATAGCACAAGGTTTTTCAGAGAGAAACTCAGTGGACTATCGAAGAAACACGGCGAGTCTGTAGAGTCTCTCTGTGACAGGATTAGGGAACTGAATCCACAAACATAAAAGCTAACACACAATGCGGAGGCCAACAGAGTCATCCTCCATGAGGTAGAGAATAGGGCTCTGGATGTGTGTGTAAGAGGTATTTGTTCTGAAATGTTAAGGAGAGTCAGCGTAGAGAACCTAAGTGATTTATCTGCCACCATAAGATCGTGGTGCACTAGAAGAAGTAGACACTGCTGCATGGAGGCAGAGTGACCACGGTGTTTTCTCCTCTGAGGTGAAGTGTTATATGTGTGTATGTTATCAGCCACATCAGGAAACAATTTAGTCATCTAAAATATTATGAAACCGACAGGGTTGGCCATAAGGCGCGTGATTTCCAGAAGAAAACACAGGACAAGCAGTGTCCAAATAATTGGTCATTAAACAGGAATGGAGTGCCTCATCAGTTGGACAGCATCCCCAGTAGAACAGGAAACTGAGAGACAGAGCGCTGCTTGCTAGGCAAAGTGGACAGTAAGGAATATAAATTTCTGGTGGACACAGGGGCTCAAGTGTTGGTCATCAGTCTGGACCTACTGGGCAGAAAAAGATTGAGGTCTCCTTAGTAAAGGTTGCTTGGTGTCAGTAACAATGATGTGAGGTCATTGGTGACAACACTGTTCAGTTTTAGCGTGGTCACTAAGCGTTTTCGGGAGCATGTGAAAGTATTACCACACGTTGAGGAAGGGTACTGTGCGATCGTAGCAGTCAACTTCCTTGTTAAACGTCTCGTAAAAACTGACCGTCCGAAATGTACAACTCAACTTTGTGAGGCATTGTTTCCTCTAGGGGCAACAGCTGCATGTGTTGGGATGTCTCAAGTTTTACCAGTCATGCATGTGGTACCAAATAAACTGCAGACACAGGCACTAAAGGCCAGTGTGCTTGATACAATATCACAAAGTACAGGGCAGTTTATCGGGGTTAGAGTACATACGGACTTACCCATGGGTTTGTTATGTGTTGTAGAGCCATTGGAAACTAACAAAGAATGGGATAAGTCACACTGTTTCGTACGCAGAAATATAGTATGCATCACAGATTGAGATTTTATGATTCCAGTCAGTCTTGGAAAGTTTGACATGGACGAAGCGAGTCTGTCAAAGGATATGTTGATTGCTAATTGGGATGTCCTGGAGGAAGATGATATAGACAGGTCAAGTGAGGACCTCTGCAAATGTCAATACACCTGCATTATGTGAAAAAGTAAAACATTTACAAAAGAATGATACCAAAGTTAAGGAAACCTTGTTTCTGCAATCCATAGATTTATTTACTCTGGGTGGTCCATTACCAGCAACACAAGTCACCCAGCACAAAATACCAACAGGGTATAATTTTCCAGTGTATAAGAAACCATACAGAATTCCGAAATGTATGCAACCGATAATGAAAGAATTTATCGACTAAGTGCTAGCAGACGTTATTGTTGATTGTAATGATAGCCAACCGAGAGCACCTGTCATTTTGGTCCTGAAGAAGTCACCAGATAGCACTGAGTGATATAGATTTAGCTGTGACTACCGACACCTTAATGCATGGATTATCACCAATGTATACCTCATAGTGTACATAACCAAGACTCTGGACAACTTGGGTCAGTGTACACATTTATCCACTATGGATTTGAAGAGGAGCTACCATCAACTGGAGATGGCGCTGGAAGATTGGCCAAAGACATCTTTTATAATACTCTGGTGCCATTTTTAATACTGTCGAATGGCATTGGCACTCAAGAATCCACCTTCCACTTTTCAAAGATCATCAGATCATGAACTTAGTGGACTAAAGCCAAGATAATGTATGGTTTATTTTGACATCATAGTGTTTCCAAAGGAAATGCTTGAACATATAAGACTGCTGGAGGAAGCATTGGTAAATGTCATTTTGGAGCAATGGAGGTAAATTATCTTGGTCACATCATTAGTCAGGAATGAGCGAGAACATCCAACAGTTCGAAACTTCTCGCTACTGCACACAGCTAGACAATTACAATCTTTTTTGGGTCACTGTAATTATTATCATAAATTTGTAATGAATTCCGGTGAATACGTTGAACCTTTGAACTGTTTTTTAAGTAAAGGAGCAAAGTTTGAATGGTCTACCAAATGTCAAACAGCATTTGATACATAGAAACAAGTGTTGACATCAGGTCCAGTTTTCATGTTTCCCAACTCTGAAAAAGAATTTATTGCGACTTGTGAGGCAAGCTGTATGGCAGGAGGTTGTCCTTAGAGTGTAGATAATAATCCAATACCATACGTGCCCCAACAGCTGAACAAAGCAGAGCGAAATTGTTCCATGACTGAGAAGGACATGTTGGCAATTATTTATATTATTTCTTACTTCTGCACTTATTTATGTGGCCAACAGTTTAAAATAGGGACAGACCATACTACATTAGAATGGTTACTGGGACTGAAGGATCCTTGCAGCAGACTGACAGTGTGGGGCCTACGATTAGGTGAATTTAGTTATGAAGTAGTGCACAAGCCAGAGAAGAGGCATATCAAAACAGATTGTTTGAGTACAAAAATTGCAGTCCTACAAACAGTGGGGTGGAAAATTGCTGAGTGACCCAAGACCCAACCAGCTAACACTGACTGTCAGATATTCAAGTCGCAACCGCACTTCATTGTGCATGACGGCTTATTGTGCAAAAGGACAAGGTGTAGACTATGAGTGATACGACGTGCAACATTCTGGGAGCAAGTTTTGAAACAAGCACATGGTGGATGGAAAGCAACTGATAGGCTGGTGAGAAATTTTGGTGGAGGACCAGGAAACGGGATGTTGAACAACATGTCAGGAGCTGTGTACCATGTGTGAAACAGGCTGAACTTATCCATTACAAAGGCTATTGAAACGTCTCAATCATTTCAAATGATATGTATGGATATTTTATATCCATTTAATAGGACATCAGCAGGAAATATTTCTCACGATGCATCATGATGGCTGCAGTCCATGACCAACAAGCGAGTACAGCAGCCTCAGAAATGGTAAACAATCGGTTGCTCACATTTGGTGTTCAAGATACTCAAACCACAGATCACAGAGCAAATTTTATGTCAGATTTGATGAAGCAATTGTGCCACCTGCTCCACATTTTCTGGCTGGGGACAAGCCCCTTTCACCCTCATGCCAATGGGAGAACTGAATTAGTTCAGTGCATGATTTCGAAGATATTGAGCTATTATGTCAATAGTAAACACGAAAACTATGATATGTACCTAAATTATATCACTGCTGCATACAATTCCAAAAACCACATGGCCACTGGTCTTTATGTGCATGCGGTAATATATGTGAGAAAAATGCCTTCACCTTTCGAAATAATAAAAGCGAAACTTGGAAGTGACGCTGAACTGGTGAAAAAATTCGCGAAAAGGTTGAGAGATGTTTGGCAATAAGTGAAACGCGCAAATACAAAAGATTTAGAACGTCAGGAGTGGATAGGACAGTGTATGGGGAAGTCACCACAATATAGGATTGGCCAGTGGGTAATTGGTAGCACATCAATACACACCCAAAGGCAAAACAAAAAAAAATTCTGACTTGATACCATAGACTGTACCAAGGAGGAGGAGGAGGAGGAGATTAGTGTTTAACGTCCCGTCGACAACGAAGTCATTAGAGACGGAGCGCAAGCTCGGGTGTGGGAAGGATGGGGAAGGAAATCGGCTGTGCCCTTTCAAAGGAACCATCCCGGCATTTGCCCGAAGCGATTTAGGGAAATCACGGAAAACCTAAATCAGAATGGCCGGAGACGGGATTGAACCGTCGTCCTCCCGAATGCGAGTCCAGTGTGCTAACCACTGCGACTGTACCAAGTGTTGGAAATGACATCACCTGTCAATGTTAAGTTACAAATGCTAACAAAAACTTCGATTATTTATGTGGGGGAGCACTAAGCCATTTAAGGGGGTTGTGGATGCATTGCTGCAAGTATCATCCTCATTTACAGTATGGAATACGAAATCTAGGAAAGCAAAGAGGAACAGAAGATTTGTAAATGAAGTATATTCAATAAGTCTCATGCACTTTGGCTACGACGACAGACAGGATTTGATATTACTATTCTGATTGTGTTTTACCTGTATTTGTTTTTACATAGGTTATTGGGGAGTATTGCAATCTTTTCGTTCTATTTACAGCTATGTTTTGAAGTGTTTGTTCGCTTTTCATTATTTGTTCATAATTTATGGTAAGGGATAGATCAGTATTAGTTTTGTACATGAGGGTTCTATAGTTTTGTCTGAGTGTCATCACCTGTCACAGGAGGGAGCAGAAGAGATAAAGTTTACTTTCTCTCAGAAGACATAACAGGAGGGGGGTCCTGGAGGAATGTCGTAATCCTGCTGATCCAGCACCTCACCTGAAGGGGAGGGGCAATCGCATTACAGAACCAGCCTCTAGAGTCTGGAGTACTGTACTGTAAACCAATGGACGTCCTACTGGCAAAGCATCAATGAGTATTTAGATTGAATTTCAATGTATGGGACGTTAGGAATGAAGTGTATAAACTACAGGATGCGTTTGTGGAGTTGCATCAAGAGGTGCAGAAAGAAGGTCTATTAACCGAAGTACAAGGGGAATACTGAGGCTTACAGTTCTTGTATGGAAAACTAAGGGAAAATCTGATGCAAACCTGAGCAGCTTGTGCTGGATGATGTAAGGGTAGTGCGAGAATTAACTTCCAAACTAGCGCAAGGTACGCGAGATACCAGAACAGCAACTTAGACGCAGTGCAAAATCGACTGAACACATCATACGGAAGAATGGCTGTTGCCTGGTTGCTGTGAGGGGCAGTACATCACGCCATCCACAAACAACTCAGTTCTACATTATTGCCACCACAGCAACTCTTCACTGGACTGTGCAAAGTGCCAAAGGAATTCACAGCAGAGTTAAGGCACATAGTGGAACCAACCAAAGGAAATTTGATATTATTCTGCCACGTGTCTGCCTTTGAAATAAGTACCGACAGTGCAAAGCTACATGTGTTAATTCGATTCCCAATAGCAGGCATAAACGCGACACATCAGTGCTTTACCGAGATGGGAAACTGCAGGGAAATGGGTAAGGTACAGTGTTAATAATTTTGGAGCAAAGAGAGAGCTACAGTCTTATGTCATTGGAAGATTTGCGAGTGTGTCAGAGGGAAAGGGTTACAATCTGCCCAAATAGGATGGTCCAGACTTCTGTAAGAACATACAAGATTCAGTTCCGCCTGGGACAAGCTGAAGCGAATGAATGTCAAAGGAAAGTGTAAATGTCGTGCTATTTCCAGAGAGTAGGCATCCACTGGGCCTACTTAGTTGTTCCACTGGAGATAGTAACTGTAAATTGTTATGAACACGTGAAACTGAAGGACATGACTAAAACTGGACTGTGGAACAGTGGAATACTAAGAAATGGTACAGCTTGGGACATAGCAGGCTCGACATTTCGTCTACCAGCTGCAGGCACTGGTAGAACTATACTCAAGTGGACATAACCTATGTTGCACTGGCCTCAGAAGCTGCAAGAGGTGCTCCTACCCAAACTTAACATTTTTAAACAATACCCCAAACCTGGACATTCTATGCTCACTTGATGAACTAGAAGCAAAGGGAGAATTACAACAGGGCAAATTCTGTGGCACAAGCAGGAATATCGCGATAGGCAATGTCACAGTATCACAACTGTAAGTGTAAGAAACTCAGTACATTACACAGATCTACATGTGTACCAAATACCCACTGATTGGTTTGTAAATAAAGCAAAGAAATAGTAAGAGATTACATATAAAGTTTTAAATGAACTTGAAATTATACGGAAAGTTTGTATTAGTGAGTAAGAAATAGTTTCGATAAAAATCAAAATGATTAACTCAATGTGTTGGTCATAGGGTGTAATGCTATCAGTGGACCACCCTATATGTGTATATATATATATATATATATATATATATATATATATATATATATATATATATATATATAAGGAAGACAGACAAAGGTATTATTAATTAGAAAACCTGCTGAAAATTTTAAAATATAAAATACCTCACAGCACATTGCATGTCATATTAAGGAGTTTCAGACACTAATCCAGTAGTGCCTTAGTTGGATATAGAACAAATTGCACCAGGTTCTGTCAGAGGAGAAGAAGATGAGATTCAATGATCATGCCATTCAACTTCCCATCAGACGTGCTTCTCGGAGACTGGGACAACTATTCTGAAAAAAGACAGACGAAGACTTTAAAAACAATGTATTTGTGGAAGCAGAATGTGGAGAAAATTAGGATGAATACTACAAAGGAGTTGAAGAAGAAGAAGAAGAAGAAGAAGATATGTACGATGCAGAAGAAGAAGAAGATGACGTTCACTACTGAAAGATTGTCACCAATAAAGCCAGCAGATATCAACCTAAATGAACTGGAAGGATTCTTGCTGGCTTCAAAAGCAGTGGCCAATAATTCACATGATAATGAAATAGTATCTACTAAAGAGGCACTTCGAGAAGCGTTGATCGTCACCTGAAGTTCTGGGAAAATTGAATGAAGTTGTGTATTAACTAGACTGGGAAAGATGATGAGAATACCTGCGACGTTGTCATTGTGTAATTTGCTGAATCTCAACTGTAAGTTAAATATGCAGTAATTCTCTAGATGAATGTAATGTTGTGTGTTTATTAATGAATGTTACACAGAAAATTTAGGTGTAAATATGTGTAATTTGCTTCCAAAGTGTGTCGAACGTTTGATGATTTTTAGACATGGTGAATTTTAAACTGTACGATGGACCAGCATTAATGCTCATATGTGATCAATTCTTACATATTTCGATGAATTTAATCTACATCTACATTTATACTCCGCAAGCCACCGTTGGGTGTGTGGCGGAGGGCACTTTATGTGCCACTGTCATTACCTATTCCTGTTCCAGTCGCGTATAGTTCGCGGGAAGAACGACTGTCTGAAAGCCTCCATGAGCGCTCTAATCTCTCTAATTATACATTCGTGATCTCCTCGGGAGGTATAAGTAGGGGGAAGCAATATATTCGATACCTCATCCAGAAACGCACCCTCTCGAAACCTGGCGAGCAAGCTACACCGCGATGCCGAGCGCCTCTCTTGTAGAGTCTGCCACTTGAGTTTATTAAACATCTCCGTAACGCTATCACGGTTACCAAATAACCCTGTGACGAAACGCACCGCTCTTCTTTGGATCTTCTCTATCTCCTCCGTCAGACCGATCTGGTACGGATCCCACACTGATGAGCAATACTCAAGTATAGGTCGAACGAGTGTTTTGTAAGCCACCTCCTTTGTTGATGGACTACACTTTCTAAGGACTCTCCCAATGAATCTCAACCTGGCACCCGCCTTACCAACAATTAATTTTATATGATCATTCCACTGCAAATAGTTCCGCACGCATACTCCCAGATATTTTACAGAAGTAACTGCTACCAGTGTTTGTTCCGCTATCATATAATCATACAATAAAGGCTCCTTCTTTCTATGTATTTGCAATACATTACATTTGTCTATGTTAAGGGTCACTTGCCGCTCCCTGCACCAAGTGCCTATCCGCTGCAGATCTTCCTGCATTTCGTTACAATTTTCTAATGCCGCAACTTCTCTGTATACTACAGCATCATCCGCGAAAAGCCACATGGAACTTCCGACACTATCTACTAGGTCATTTATATATATTGTGAAAAGCAATGGTCCCATAACACTCCCCTGTGGCACGCCAGAGGTTACTTTAACGTCTATAGACGTCTCTCCATTGAGAACAACATGCTGTGTTCTGTTTGCTAAAAACTCTTCAATCCAGCCACACAGCTGGTCTGATATTCCGTAGGCTCTTACTTTGTTTGTCAGGCGACAGTGCGGAACTGTATCGAACGCCTTCCGGAAGTCAAGAAAAATAGCATCTACCTGGGAGCCTGTATCTAATATTTTCTGGGTGTCATGAACAAATAAAGCGAGTTGGATCTCACACGATCGCTGTTTCCGGAATCCATGTTGATTCCTACATAGTAGATTCTGGGTTTCCAAAAACGACATGATACTCGAGCAAATAACATGTTCTAAAATTCTACAACAGATCGACGTCAGAGATATAGGTCTATAGTTTTGCGCATCTGCTCAACGACCCTTCTTGAAGACTGGGACTACGTGTGCTCTTTCAAATCATTTGGAACCTTCCGTTCCTCTAGAGACTTGCGGTACACGGCTGTTAGAAGGGGGCAAGTTCTTTCGCATAATCTGTGTAGAATCGAATTGGTATCCCGTCAGGTCCAGTGGACTTTCCTCTGTTGAGTGATTCCAGTTGCTTTTCTATTCCTTGGACACTTATTTCGATGTCAGCCATTTTTTCGTTTGTGCGAGGATTTAGAGAAGGAACTGCAGTGCGGTCTTCCTCTGTGAAACAGCTTTGGAAAAACGTGTTTAGTATTTCAGCTTTACGCGTGTCATCCTCTGTTTCAATGCCATCATCATCCCGGAGTGTCTGGATATGCTGTTTCGAGCCACTTACTGATTTAACGTAAGACCAGAACTTCCTAAGAATTTCTGTCAAGTCGGTACATAGAATTTTACTTTCGAATTCACTGAACGTTTCACGCATAGCCCTCCTTACGCTAACTTTGACATCGTTTAGCTTCTATTTGTCTGAGAAACTATTATCATTTTATTTAAGTAGTGCCAACAACCGAGCTGGCTGTACTTTAACAAGTAATACATACAATGTATGCGCATAAATGTTTAATCTGAAATCCACTGTGCATGCAAAGTGTGTGATATCTTATATATAATACAATCTTATATATAATACAATTCGAATTTTCGTTGAGATCTTGTATATTACGATAAACATGCAAGCTGTGTGTATTTTAAAAAGTTACACAGACTTTTAGAAGCGGAAACTCGGGGTGTCCATAATTAAAGTTCCAGTGTAAAAACGCTGAAGAAAGAGAACCACCCCTCAGAATGATTTCTAATTTGAACGGCATATTATTGACGAAAGAGCAGAAGTCAAGGAAAAAAATTCAATGAAAATTTTACCTACAGATTGCGCTTTAAGCGTGTTAAATAAATGGGGTCGGCTACAAATTACAGGTGAATCTGAATATGATAGTTATCATTCGAGTTGCACATTAAACCATCCGTACTGTTCAGTGTGCATGACTGCACAAGGTCGACAGTCAACAGTTGTGGCATGGTCGGTTACGCAAACTCATCCACCATGGCAAGGTCGTACCACATTGGATGGGAAAAACCAGTTTTTAATTGTCCTGAGGCCAAAAAAACGCATAAAAAGCAAAATTACGTGGGTTTTTAATTGTTTTGGGCCAAAACTGCCTAAAAAGCAAATTGACACGGGTTTCTAATTGTCGTGTGGCTGGTGCAAGACGTGGTCAGTACGCTATTCATCTTTTTCTGCCACAAGTTCAAATCGAGAAACAGCACATTCAACAGACTGGACTCTCTAGGTGGCCACGTTCAGAATGTGCTGTGCAGTGCACGCCTTCAATTCAGTTACGTACGAAATTGGAGCACTGAACACTACATTTTTCAGGTAACAGAAGTCACACAGATTAAGATCAGGTGATCTGAACGGCCAGGCTGTAGGCAAATGACGGCTGATAATTGTAGCATTTCCGAAATGCCTCTGCAGCAGCCGCTGCACTGACTGTGCAAGTGCAGAGGAGCGCCATCTTGCATAAAAAGGCTCCTACCAACACATCTATGCTGGAATAACGCTGGTGTGCAAATGACTAAATGCTGGACTCATCTCCTTAGAAAAAAAAAAAAACCGTGCTCTGATAAACGATGCCATCAACCCGCACCACACAGTCACCTTCGCAGACTGAATTGCTGCCAGCTGATGTGCATGCAAATTCTATGTTGCCCACATTATGTAGTTCTGTGTATTCACATGTCCTTGGAGATGGAAATGGGCTTTGTCTGTCAACATAATGTTCCATTATCATTCACTGTCCACTTCCATGCGAGCAAGAAATTTCAGAATGAATTGCTGGCGGATCAGCAGGAAGCAACTCCCGAACATGGACGATTTTTTATAGATAGCAGTAAAGGGTGTGTCATAGGATTTTATGCATCGTGCTCGCAGGAATGTCCAACGTTCGTGAAATTTCCCATGCACTGCATATTTGCACACCACTGCTCGACTCCTCGTGCAATGCTGTGGCCATATCATTGACAGACGTCGGATCAACTGCATTCCTCTCTCTGCCACACTGCATTTCAAAAGAACCTGTTCTTTCGAATTGGGTAATCATTTTCTACGCACATTTAGCAGAAGCTGGACCAATGCCTTATTTCGTATCCTTCAGTGTCCAAAACTTCTACAGGGCTACAGTCACACAGTCACTCTTCTTATAAAACAGCCTTACCAGCAGCACCTGATCCTTCTTAGAGAAAGTCATGTTGCGTGTCTCTGACGCAAACTGAGGAGCAGCCGTGTGCTGTGCGTCTGTTGGTGGGAATATGCTGACACTTACAGCGGCATCTATTCTTAAAATTTTCTTTACAATTTTATTTTTTCTGTGACGTTTCCTCCTGCATCAATTACATCACGTTTAAATTTGACAACATTCCAAGCAGTGATTCTCTTTTTGTACAACATTCTGAAACTTTAATTATGAACATCCTGTACTTAGTTTGAAGGTCCATAGAGCTTCCAAGTGTGATATATCTATCAAACTTTCAATGAAAACGAGTGCTGCTTGACCTAATGGCTCTAATTAGTAGTGCCAATGTGCAAGCTGCAAGTATTTCAATAGGTAATAGAGAGAATGTGGAGACAGAAATGTTTTATTTGCTTGCATAGTGTGTGAAAACTTACATTTATTATAATATACGATATATAATTTTATTCATTTTCGAGGTATCGACTCTGATGTCGTCTTTGAAGATCTCACGATTCTCTGTTACTGTCTTTGGTTGTGTCGTCAGTGTGTATAAACAAAGCATATCTTTCTGCAATTAAGTGATTTATCGTAATAAAACACCTTCTTCCTCCCTAAAATCGAAGTGATAATAACACTTTCTTCTTTCCTAAAACCGAATACCTTCTTCCTTCCTTCCTTCCTTCCTTCCTAAGATGGTATTTCTCTTTTGGTTATGTTGTGTGGGTCATGTATTTTTATTATATAATGGTGTTATTTTGGTGTTGTGTAAGAGTTTACGGTGGAACAGACGGTCCATAAAATCTTTAGAGAGCCTTGTTACCCATAGTACTGATTGGTAAACTTTGCAACTGTGGTGTCACCGCCAGACACCACACTTGCTAGGTGGTAGCTTTAAATCGGCCGCGGTCCACTAGTACATGTCGGACCCGCGTGTCGCCACTTTCAGGGATCGCAGACCTAGCGCCACCACAAGGCAGGTCTCGAGATACGGACTAGCACTCGCCCCAGTTGTACGGACGACGTAGCTATCGATGCACACTGATGAAGCCTCGCTCATTTGCAGAGCAGATAGTTAGAATAGCCTTCAGCTAAGTCAATGGCTACGACCTAGCAAGGCGCCATTAGTAACATTGCATGTATCTAAAGAGTCTCACTTGTATCGCCACAATCTCCAGATGTACCAAAAGGATGGATTAAAGTTAAGTATTCCAGAAGCTACGTACTTTTCTTTATAGCATTCATTACGTATCCTGTTTCAGACCTCACGCCATCCGGCTTTAGCTTAGCGCGTGCCTTTCGGCTTCCTCTCATTGTGTCTAGGCTGTCTTGTCTAGACACAACAGCAACCTTTATCGAAAGCTGTTATTGTGCACAACCACTAGTAGGCCTGAGTTATTTGTTATAAGAGCAATAATTGTCATCCATAACATTTTTCTAGTGATGCATTATTTTATCCCACCTGAAATGGTGCTGAGGAACAATTTATATGTGGAAGTATTTAATTAGAGGTTGTATTGTGACTTTCATCAAGAGTAGGATTTATTAGTTTGTGTGCTTGCCTGCTTAGCATAGTATTTTAGCTAATACGTATTTTCTGCAGTTATAAGTCTGTTTAGGTTTGTTTTACGATATCGATACCTTAGGCCTAACTTATAAATTCAACTGTTTTTTGTAACTATTTATGCATGGGGCTAGCTTTGGAGTAGTTACTTTAGAGTTGACTGTCATGTTGTAGGCACTAATTTGACGACTATGTGTGCATGTGGAAAATAACATTGAGATACTTGACGCCACTATTGTAGTTTTTGCGCTGTGAAACAGTGGTAGCTCGCGAGTATACATTCTCGGTGTTTAGAAATTTTTAAATTCATAAAAATTTGAGAGTGTGATATTAATAGCATTTGCTGTATAACAGTTATGCTTATCAAAAAGTGTATGCAACTACAGCCATGGCCAATTATAATAATAATCCCGTGGACGCCCGGGAAAAGAATAGGCCTCCGGTATGTTCTGCCAGTCGTAAAAGGCGACGAAAAGAACAAACCACTAATAGGGCTAACCCCCCTTTTAGTGTGATTAGTTGGTTCAGGACAGAACTAAAGAAGCCACGGACAAGCGCCGCCATGGTCGGGGACGACGCTTGAACCCTATGCCTGCCCACAATGGTAACGACACTGCTAGCCAACTGGAAAATGATTCAAATCCAAATAGAGGTATTTTGCAGGATATGCTTCCTGCAACCACTCTAGAAGGAAAACAAAGACAGAGGATGAGATGGTCAGATGAAGTTAATTGACACCTCATGTTCTGTTATTACCAAGCAACAAACCTAGGAACCAACACAACTGGATACAGATCACAAGTATACACAACATTTATTACCAGATACCCAGAATTAAAATTTTTAACAGAACAACGACTAGCTGATCAGATCCGTGTAATAATCAAAAATAACAGGATACCCCAGTCAGAATTAGAAAACATCAAACAACAAGTACAACAAATACTGGAACAAAATAATGTGCAATCAGAAGAAGAAGAGAATACAGTAATGGACTCAAACATCCCAGAGCAAACAAACAAAGAACAACACACATCAATTAAACAGTCAGAGTAAAACGAAATCTTAAGACAGCCACCAGAACAAGCACAAATAGAACACGAAGTGACACACATGTTAGATATAGAAGAAAAATTTAAGCTGACATATATAGAATACAAAGACACAAATCCAGACATTAGACCATTCTTGCATAGACCGCCAAATAACCCACAAGTCGAAACAACAATAAAAACTATCAACACAATCATACACAACAAAATAAATGAAAACACAACTATGGAAGAGTTACAACTACTGGTTTATATAGGAGCACTCACTACACTAAATATACACACTAGGCAGAGATCAGAATCAACCAACACACAGAAGAAACCCACAAAACCAGCATGGCAACACAGGCTACAGATCAGAATAGAAAGACTGAGAAAAGACGTCGGACAGCTAACACAATTTATAAGAAATGAAATGTCAAAAAAAAAACGAAAAAGGTTAGGTAAAATCTCACAACAAGAAGTGATAGAGCAATTAGATGAAAAGAAGCAGAAATTACAAGCACTGGCCAAACGACTTAGAAGATACAAAAAAAGTGAAAACAGAAGGAAACAAAACCAAACATTCAACAGAAACCAAAAGAAATTTTACCAGACAATAGATAACACACACATTAAAATAGACAATCCACCAAACATAGAAGACATGGAGCACTTCTGGAGCAACATATGGTCAAACCCGGTACAACGTAACAGGCATGCACGGTGGATACAAGCAGAAACAGATACGTACAAGATGATACCACAAATGCCTGAAGTGATAATTTTGCAACATGGAGTCACCCAAGCAATTAATTCTACTCACAATTGGAAAGCCCCTGGAAAAGATAAAATAGCAAATTTCTGGCTAAAGAGATTCACCTGAACACATTCACATCTAACTAAATTATTTAACACGACCCACACACATTCCCTGATACACTTACACATGGAATAACTTATCTGAAACCTAAAGATCAAGCAGACACAGCAAACCCAGCTAAATATCGGCCCATAACATGCCTACGAACAATATACAAAATATTAACTTCAGTCATTACACAGAAATTAATGACACATACAACATAGAACAAAATTATAAATGAAGAACAAAAAGGCTGTTGCAAAGGAGCACGAGGATGTAAAGAGCAACTGATAATAGATGCAGAGGTGACATATCAAGCTAAAACTAAACAAAGGTCGCTACACTATGCATACATTGATTACCAAAAAGCTTTTGATATACAAAGTAGATCCTAAATTGATACAGTTCCTAAACATGGTAATGAAAAATTGGAAAACCACACTTAATATCCAAACAAATTCAAATAATATCACATCACAGCCAATACAGATTAAGCGTGGAATATACCAAGGAGACTCATTAAGTCCTTTCTGATTCTGCCTTGCTCTGAACCCACTATCCAACATGCTAAATAATACAAATTATGGATACAATATTACTGGAACATACCCACACAAAATCACACATCTGCTATACATGGATGATCTAAAACTACTGGCAGCAACAAATCAACAACTCAACCAATTACTAAAGATAACAGAAGTATTCAGCAAAAGAAAAATATAGACAAAGACTAACAAAAATACTGAAAACAGAACTGACAGCAAGAAACAAGACAAAAGCTATAGATACTTATTCTATACCAATATTGACCTACTCATTTGGAGTAGTGAAATGGAGTAACACAGACCTAGAAGCACTCAATACACTTACACGATCACAATGCCACAAATATAGAATACATCACATACATTCAGCAACTGAAAGATTCACATTAAGCAGAAAGGAAGGAGGAAGGGGATTTATTGACATAAAAATCTACATTATGGACAGGTAGACAATTTAAGAAAATTCTTTATAGGACGAGCAGAAACTAGCAAAATACACAAAGCAATCACTCATATAAATACATCGGCTACACCACTGCAATTTCATAACCACTTCTACAACCCTTTAGATCACATAACATCAACAGATACGAAGAAAGTAAATTGGAAAAAGAAAACACTACATGGCAAGCACCCGTATCATCTAACACAGCCACACATCAATCAAGACGCATCCAACACATGGCTAAGAAAAGGCAATATATACAGTGAGATGGAAGGATTCATGATTGAAATACAGGATCAAACAATAAACACCAGATATTACAGCAAGCATATTATTAAAGATCCCAATACCACAACAGATAAATGCAGACTTTGCAAACAACAAATAGAAACAGTAGATCGCATCACAAGTGGATGTACAATACTAGCAAATACAGAATACCCCAGAAGATATGACAATGTAGCAAAAATAATACATCAACAGCTTGCCTTACAACATAAACCTATAAAACAACATGTTCCCACATACAAGTATGCACCACAAAATGTACTGGAGAACGATGAATACAAATTATACTGGAACAGAACCATTATAACAGATAAAACAACACCACATAACAAACCTGACATCATACTCACCAATAAAAAGAAGAAATTAACACAACTAATCGAAATATCCATACCCAATACAACAAATATACAAAAGAAAACAGGAGAAAAAATTGAAAAATACATCCAACTGGCTGGGGAAGTCAAGGACATGTGGCATCAGGATAAAGTTGACATTATACCAATTATACTATCAACTACAGGAGTCATACCACACAATTTCCACCAGTACATCAATGCAATACAGCTACATCCAAACTTATATATACAACTACAGAAATCTGTAATTATTGATACATGTTCAATTACCCGAAAGTTCCTAAATGCAATATAACACATACCATACATTTAAAAGGAAGTGACGCTTGATCAAGGTCCGCGTCACTTTCCGTTTTTAACCAGACTTAACGTCTGAGAAAGTAAAGAAAGAATGAATAATAATAATAATAATAATAATAATATGCATAACTTATCTGACAAAAGAAATAATTGTTTTTGGGGAATTTTGTTGTTTCGTACGTAATTAAGTACAGTTTAGGGCAATAACGACGTCATGTGTAAGCTTCGCCTCTCTCCATTTCGCATTTTTGTGTAAGTGGGAGTTTCTGTGCTTTTCCGTTTTTTCGGACAAATGTATAAGATCCCTAACAGGTGTATTAGTTCACCATTTACTTCCCGGCTGAAAACCAGATATTCTTGCGCTGCACCCACACAACAACTTGTGCTAACTGTACACTTCCTTGTTAAATGTTCGCTTGTAGTCACTCTCCAAATCAAAGGATCTGTTCTCGGAGGCTCTAGTTCCTTTGCGGTTAACTTTTCCCAGTAATTTACTTTTCTGTTACCGGAATGAGACTTTCACTCTGCAGCGGAGTGTGCACTGATATGAAACTTCCTGGCAGATTAATGCTATGTGTTGGACCGAGATTCGAATTCTGGCTCTTTGCCTTTCGTGGGCAAGTGTTCTATCGACTGAGCTACCTAAGCGCGACTCACGACCTGCCCTCACAGCTTTACTTTTCTGTTAGCGCTGAAAATAGATTCAACATAGTTCACGTTTACGCTGTACACAAAAGTCAATCCCCGCACAGTAAACAACCAACTCCAAACACAAAGTGCCATCTGTGGAAGTGATTAAACTCAAGCAGTAATGTCTACCAACGTGATCACTTGACTATAATACAAATCAGGCGCTGAGATCCATAAGGCCCTAAAACACGCCGTCATCGATCCCACGTTGAAGTGGATATCAGAGAAACCACTGATACTGCTTTTCGAGGGCCTACAGCACAGATAAATCTGACTCACTATAAGATCAACAGATTTCGGAAGCATGAATAAATGCTACAATCTCACAATCGACGGTGATGTGCTTTAAGGCCTTACGATTCTCAGCGTCTTAAATGGATTACTGCATGATTAAATTCATTACTTAATATAAAACCCACAGCTTTAACATATACTGACGTCCGATCTAATTTTCCTACGGTATATAGTGACTGAATTAGCATATCTGAGGAGTGTGCTATGATCCAGCTAGATTTGTGCCCAGGGAAAGGGGATAAAAGTCTGTCACAATGTGCTACCACCCACTGGCACCGACGTAAACTTGCAGTTGAGTGGCAAGGGCTAGTTATGCACATCGTGAACCGTTCGCGTTGTTTATCAGATCCGTATGTATTTGGCCGATAGGGCAATTATATCAGGCGAGTTATGCATGGGCAAAAGCTCCTTGAAACGTGCAGAACTGAAGGTTTGCTTGCGACCCTGATGCCAGTTTTCACGGAGCTTTGAGTAGCCGTAGCTTGGTAGATTTACGTGCCGTATCTTTCAGACTGCAGTGTCTATGTTATGTTTAACGGCATTCAAAGAAAAATAACCAATAAATCCGCAAGGTGTCGAAAGTTAGGACGTTCATGTGCTCTTACACAGCACCTGCCGCTGTTGTGAACCTATTTTTGCAGGCATTTTGGAATATTGTGACATTTGATAAGCATAATAGATGTGGAAAATAACTGCTAATCATGTTTTAGGTACTAATTGGACGGCTATGTGTGTACATGGAAAATAACATTACGGTATTTGATGTAAACATTTCGATTAATTGTGCTGCAGAAGTATTTCTGCAGACCTTTTAGAATATTGTGACATTTGATAAGCTCCATACATGTGGAAACTAATTGCCAATACGACGGCTAAGTGTGTGTGAGTGGAAAATAACGCCTAAAATACTTGACTAGGGAGGGAGATGGTACATTATGCTGTGTTTCTTAATGTAAATAATGTATATCTCTGAGTATTGAGCCATTTTTATGCATCATTTTAACATTGTATTCTGGTTGGAAACTAGAGGTCGTGGAGATACAAAGCACAATAGAGCTGGGTGTATCATTTTTAATACTATGCTGTACCTGCCGTAGATGGCGGCGGGGAGGGGAGGGGAGGAGGGGGAGGAGGACAGCGTTTTTAATTTCCCACTAAAACAATGGGGCTATCTGCAATATCTTGAATTTTTTGATTGGCCCTTTCATTTTAATACTGCACTGTCATTAGTTGAAGTGTAACGGAGAGGGGGAGAGAGTTTTTAATTTACACATTAACACAATTGGGTCACTTCCACCAGCACCTATTTCATTTTTAATACTGTGCTGTGAGTGGCTGGAAATAGGGAGGAGGGAGGGGTGGAGGAGGCATTTGTAATTTTCCATTAACCCAAGTGGGTTGGTTCCACAATCATGAATTTTTGATTGGCTCTTTCATTTTTCATACTACACTGTGATTGGTTTGAGATAAGCGAGGAGAGAAGGGGAAGTTTGGTGGACATGGTTTTTAATATCTCACTAACACAATTCGGTTATTTATTGAGTCTTGTAATTTATTTTTCATTGGTTGTTTCATTTTAATACTGTGCAATGACTGGCTGGAGATAAGGAGGAAAGGGAAAAAGTGACTCTGGATTACTACTGATAAGAATGGTGATGTTACTCATAAGGGGTAGGACTATGACAAATCTATATGGGTGAAGTAGTACATACCTATACTTTTAATGTGATCTGACCTGTTTGGAGTATTGTGCAACTGCAGCTTTTGTTCTGTTATAGAGGGTGGAGACACTAGGGGTTGTTGAAAAATATTCATGAACTAAAGCAGCAAATGGTGTTTATGCTTTTCCAACCCTGTTGTGGTGTTGTTATAGTGGGTGATGCATTGACATACGCATAAGACAGCAAATGGTCCCTCTAAGACCCCCCCCCCCCCCCCAATTCGGCAACACCCTCAGTGCCACCCAAGCACCTTTGTTGCACACTTTAAAAATTTATCTGTAAAGAGAAATCTCGTGATTGGTCCTTAGGCACCTGTGGGCAGGCATCCCTTTCGACACTCTACAGCTGAGAGGCGCTGCAAGGTTGCTGTATCACCTGCTTATTGCATGTGGAATCTGAGAAGTATCGAAGGAGTTGCCTGCCACAGGTGCCTAGGAATCGATTGAGGGTTGTCTGCATACAGGGATATTTTTAAAGAGATCATCAAAGATGTGAGGATGACATTTAGTGTGTCGCCGGACTATGGGGTCTTAGATGGATCCCATGCCATTTTATTCCTTTATGTCGACCCCTTACGTCCCCCCCTCCCCCTGGCCCACCAACCCTCATGATTACACCACAACAAGGTGCTGAGAAATATAAACACCATTTGCTGTTTTCGATCAGGCTCAAATTGCATTCTAGAATGGTTTTGAACAGTCCCGATTGGTTTTACCCTGAATACCAGAGCAACAACAACGGTTATCTTTCAGTGCAGAGGAATTGGATGCACATCGCACTGCAAAGTGTCGCTTTTGGCGCAAAATGTATGTAAATGAACGCCCCAAGGGAAGGGGTGATTTCACTGACACCATTTATGGCACTTCCTGACACCTCTTCATGTCGATTCTGAGCGGCAGTATGTCTGAAAAGTTTTCCTCTGCCACCTATAAGAAAACTGTGTGAATTCAACACTGGATGTTGTGGTTCTGACCATCGCAGAACTTTCAAGACGTGAGATATTGTGAAGAGGGTGTGTGACTACCTTCTCATCATGTGACACGTCCACGGTGGCGTTGGGCAGAACGGTGGTGAAATTCGGTGAAAGTGTAACCTAATCAACCACCTTGCACCTCACATAAACTTCTAATCTCTGAAGTTTCTTTCATACGTATTGCTACTTTGCTGTTTGAAGCGTTGTCGAGCCCTACGACGTCACCCTTTTGCGCCATTAAGGGGGGAGGTTGTAGAAACCTTTGAGCCATATTTCAACTTCTGCGTCACAATGAGGGAGAATGGCGGGATGCCAAAATGTAACTTTTATTCTTTACATAGTATTGTTTTTCTTGTTTGTTATATAACAGTGATGAGGCAACAAGGAAGTCTGCATAGAGGTAAAATTGTACAGATAATGAAGTACCTGGTATGATTTTGAGCACCGGAGAAGGCATAATCATGTTTTTGTCATATAATGCAGGCTCTGGCGCGCACGTGCCCACCCACCCACTCACCCACATTAGGCATATGCAGTTTATATATTATAAGAATGTGTGAGATTCGAATTTTAGTATGTGATGCATTTGTGGTTTTTGGTTGTTAATTCCAATGATTCAGAGACAACATTTAGTAGCATTAGCTTGTAAATGTTACTAAGTGGGAAAGACTAGTGAGGTTGTGCTGACAGGATGCCTGTCTCATACCCGTCCCTTCCCACATGGTGGAGCCAGTAGCTACTCGGCAATAAAGAACACAGGACAGGGCAAAACATGTCTTTGAGACACTGTACTTATGCAAAAGAAAGGGATACCTAAAGATGAAGATTCACTGTAGACAGAGGGTTCACTGACACAGAGGAATCATCAGTGGTATCCCTTGTGCTGGGTCCGGCAGACAGTTATATTTAAAAGTTGTGAGCCCAGCCACTCATCACTGAGGATAGCTGTTCCAGTTGCTGCCACGAGGTGAACAGCGTACCGATGACGCAGTCACCACCAGGCTTTGAGCAGTGGCCTGCTGCCTGACTACCGAGGCACTTAGCAGCTCTGCACTCTGCCACCTCCGCTGCTCTACGTCGCTGGGATATTGTGGTCACATCATGGTCTGAGGCACAAAATGGGATCCTCTAAGCTCCATGCCCTTGAGCTCGCCAGTCACCCTCCGCTGATCTCCAGTCACTAATCCAGAGTTTGACTCTGGGCCAATCTGCATCTGTAATAAAATTTCACTGATTACAAACTTGCATTACAGAGGCACACAATGTACTCTGAAAACGTTGCAAATAAAATATACTGAGTATTACTTCTTTAAGCAAAAGTAAATAAATGTAATTGGGTATTAAATGAACTTATTCACTTTGATGAGCACGTGGAGCACTTGAAATAGCATTATCGTTCAGATTAGAAAACTAGCTGCACTTAATGATTAACACACTTTGCCAAAGAAATTGATAAACTGTGTGAATAACTACTTTTACTTTTAGGATCACTTGGAACTGATTGTGGGTTAGGAGTAGGGTCCTAACATAAGTGACATGACGCCAGTGAAAGATGTATGTGTGACACACACAATTTCAATAAACTTATATCGAGTAAATGTCACAAAACACTGGTTCAAGCGTAATAATGTAATTCTAACTCATTACGTTGCCTGGACGTAACTGAAGAGTTGAGTTCTGAGGGGGAGGCACATGCCAGAATTATGCAACCATGGTTTTTCATATAACATGCTTTGCGAAACCTCAAGACCTCTTCTTGGTTTGGAATTATAAATCAGAGCATAACAGTATTTGGCACGCTGTCATGAACAAATGCCAATCCATCCGAGCCTCATTTAATATACTTTGGCTATAATTTCGCTTTGCTGTTCCCTTCAGTTGCTTCCACATCAAAGGCTGGCCCCAGATTGCTCTTTTCTCCAGTATTGTCGCGATAACTGTGCTCCTTTCCACCTTTTCAGTTGATGTGTTTACCTCCCAGGCATAAAGGGACTTCCCTCCACCTTTAATTGACATTTACAATTTCAATTCTCAAGCATGAATCAGTTATATTACATAGTAATTTAATAATTTAACATGTGAAGGAACATAGACTGCATAATAACATTGAGTATAAATATAAAAAAAGCAAAACACATAAATTTGAGAAAACAGTTGCACTGGGTGTTTAGCTTGGAACAACTATATATATCAAAGAACACCCAGCGTACGAAAAAAATATTCCAGATGAAAAGTTAATATTTTCAAGGATGACATCTGTCTGTACTGAAACGGGCCACACCCTACCCAGCCACTCCGTACTCCCCCCTCCCTCTCCCCCACCCCCGAGGCGGTGAACTTTCTATTTTCAAATGGAAACACACATCTTTACTGCAGATTCGGATTCGACGCCAAAAAATACCTGCTGTTTGCCAGAAACGTCTTTTCCATTGATGGTAGGTGACACTATAGTAGATAAATTTCAATTTTTCCGGTTTTTGCAATTAACAACTGATTCATCTGATTCTACTTTACATTTTCGATAGAAATGTAAACTATTTTATTCTAACCAGTTGATATAATTAAAATTTAATTTTGCAAATTTCATCCTTTACGTTTAGACATTTAAAACCTGGCAAATGAGCTGCATTTAACGTAACGTAGTTTTCTGTTCCGTTTGGGGTTTATTTAAGTCCCCACACCATCAGGATGCTTGATTTTGGTGAGTCCCCTCGAGTGTCACCATCAGGGTGACTGACTACTGTATGTTCTTCCGCCTAACCACCGTATCTCTCATATCGATTACAGTGCCATCTACCATGAATGGAAAAAAATTGTTTCAGATAAACGCTAGGTGTTATTTTTCGAAAAATACGCATCTGCAATACAAAAGGGGAGCCTCTATTAAAAAATGAAGAGTTGACCCCCCACGTGGGGGCAGGGGATTGGTGGGTGGCCCGTTTTAGCACACGCAGTTGTTCTCTTCCAAAATATTAACTTTTCATGTGGAACATTTTTTTTCGCACGATTCGTATTTTTCGAGATATTTAGATCTTCGAAGTTGAAGCAAACACCATACACTGAGATGACAAACGTCATGGAATACCTCCTAATATTGAGTCGAACCTCCTTTTGCCTGGCATAGTGAAGCAACTCGACATGGCATGGACTCAAGTCGTCGGAAATCCCCTGCAGTAATACTGAGCCATGCGGCCTCTATAGCTGTCCATAATCGCGGAGGTATATCCGGTGCAGGGTTTTGTACATGAACTGACCTCTCAATTATATCCCATAAATGTTCGATGGGGTTCATGTCGGGCAATCTGGGTGACCAGATCATTTGCTCCAATTATCCAAAAGTTTCTGAAAACTAATAACGAACAATTGTGACCCACTGACATGGTGCATTATCATCCATAAAAATTCCAACATTGTTTGTGAACTTGAAGTTCATGAATAGCTGCAAATGGTCTCCAAGTAGCCAAACATAACCAGGACACAGTCGATTCAATGTAAACACAGCCCACACCATTATGGAGCCACCCACAGCTTGCACATTGCCTTGTTGACAACTTGGGTCCATGGTTTCGTGGGGTCTGAACCACCCTCGAACCTTACCATCAGCTTTTACTAACTGAAATTTGGAGTAATCTTACCAGGCCACGGTTTTTCAGTCGTCTAGGATCCAACCAATATGGTCACGAATCCAGGAGAGGCACTGCAGGCATTGTGCTGTTAGCAAAGGCACTCCCTTTGGTCGTCTGCTGCCATAACCCACTAATGTCAAATTTCGCCGCACTATCCTAATCAATACATTTGCTTTTGTGTTAGCACTGACAACTCTACGCACTTGATCGTTAAGTGAACACCATCGGTCACTGCGTTATGTGTGGTGAGAGGTAATGCCTGAAATCTGGTATTCTCGGCACATTCATGACACTGTGGCTCTCAGAATATTGAATTCCCTAACGATCTCTGAAACGGAATCTCTCATTTGTGTAACTCGAACTAACATTCTGCGCTCAAAGTCTTTTAATTCCCATTGTGCGGCTGTAATCACATTGGAAACCTTTTCACATGAATCACCTGAGTACAAATGACAGCTCTGCTAATGCACTGCCCTTTTATTGCTCGTGTACGTGATACTACCGCCATCTCTATATGTGCATATTGTTATACCATGACTTTTGTCACTTCACTGTATATACAGGTCGGTCAGAAATAGTCTGAAAAGTTTGTAAGGGTGTTCCAGCCATAGGACGTGCTGAGAAATAATTGTTAAGAAAAAGATTCGATACGTTCCGCCATTTCCAAGTTAATTAGCATAGAAGTTACCCAATCAGGTCGTTACACACGCGCAGATTCGAGGGGCCCGCCAGAAACAGTTTTGTCAGTTGTTCTCACAGCGTAGATGATCGTGCAAGAGACTGATCAGCCTTTGGGTCGGGTTCGATGCTCTTTTACCGTCACATGTCCAGTTTTTGTGTCTGTCTCTTGTTCGGTTTCAAGAAACCAAACGAAGGACATGTTTGGTCACACTGTCTCTCTCATTAATGTTATGTCACAGATACATAGCGTAGGTATTACACGGGAGAGATACACGATCTCTTTAGAAGCAATTGGTATGGCATCGGTTAGAGCAGTTTTCTGGTTTCCCACCTTCTTTTTGCTGACTTTTATTCCGTATCTGAGTGGGATCGCCATGTTAAGTATTGGATTTAATAATGTTAGTGGTAAAGGATGACTGGGGTGCCCTTCATGTGCGCGAGGTCATCACCGCAACTCGTATTACATAACGTGATCACCGACCACATATTCAGAGCACAATGCTATGTCAGACGCGAAGAAGTAAAAGAAATAAGGTACTTATATCATATTTATTTATTCTTCGCAATTATAACCCATTATCTGGAAAGCTAAGGTACGCCATACAACACACATTTCTGGTTATAGTACTGGTACTGTAAAAAGTGTTCATCATAATAATTTATACCTGATGCTTGGAGACTTTACGAATAATGAAGAATCATAATACTATAACACTAGAAAAAAACCTAATAGTGCAAGGAAGAAGCAACAAAGGAGGATAGAAAGAAAACCACTATTAACTGCTATTAACCCCTTAACCAATTACTCAACTACTAATGTTCGTGCTATAGAATCTGTGATCAAAATCGGTACACTGCTGTGTTTACTCATTTATTATTGTAAATCTAAACCACAGAAAGTTCTTTTTGCTATTGAATTCATCCTCAAACTACAGTCAACAGGCATTGCCTGTTGGATTCCTTGCACATAGGGCAGCATGCCAGCAGCGTTTTCATTATGACAATTGGACATAAGGCAGCAAGTCAGTAGCATTTTCACTATGACAGTCGACTCCCCGTTTGACTGTAACTTCTTAGTATCCACATTTCCGCCGGCCGGAGTGGCCGAGCGGTTCTAGGCACTACAGTCTGGAGCCGCGCGACCGCTACGGTCGCCGGTTCGAATCCTGCCTTGGGCATGGATGTGTGTGTTGTCCTTAGGTTAGTTAGGTTTAAGTGGTTCTAAGTTCTAGGGGACTGATGACCTCAGCAGTTAAGTCCCATAGTGCTCAGAGCCATTTGAGCCATTTATCCACATTTCCCAAACCACTTGCATCAATGCAAAGTAATCTCTTGAAAACCATTTTATTTGGAGGTCGACAACCTCAGTTGCCTTCTCACTATCAGTAAGGAGAGCTGTATTACCGGAATGGCAGCATAACAACGTGTGGTTTAACGCCTCGTGATGTCCACCTTGGCCTTCCTGAATACTTCAGCTGCAGCAAAGCTGGGTTCATGCACGTAGCTAATGAGACGCCATAGGTTGGGGCTTGCTGTAATGGCACCGAGAGCTACCGTTCACACAGGATTCCACAGATTCAACGTACTTGCATAGCTTTCAATATGGCGTCAACTGAAATTATTTGGGCAGGTGTTAACGTTATAGTGCACGTAATGACGTTCCAGCTCAGAGTTACCTGCTTAAATTTATTTTAGTGAAAGTGGAACTGCAATGTTAATTGTCGATTAGATACTGAACTTTGGGGTTCCTGTTTTGAATGGTGGATATCTGACCTTAAAGCTGGTAGCTTGCGTAACGCTAACAGTTGGTGACAAAATTCAGCTGTGACAATGCGTACACAGGTCTAACTGCGAGAAATCTAAGAAAATTGTGTTCCGTCTGAAACTCATTGTTATCACAAAATCTGACTATGGGATTTGATGAAAGACTGATTGCTTTGAAACTGAAGTAGGTCCCTGTGAAACTGAATTAAAGAAAAACTCTTTTCTACACTACTTAGCTTATCTGGGTCGTAGGGGATAACGCTGTGCAAACCGCTCTCGTAGCTACAGCACGTGTCGATAACAGAGCTGCAAAATTTAACAACTGTGCTGAGATACACAAAGGTGCAATGCGCTCTCTGATAACATTGCTATCATTCTTGGTCCATAATTTTTTATGATTGTTTCAAATAAAACGAAAATTAATTGGCTCTTGCGATGTGGACAATGACTGTATTAAATGAACTCAGTAGGAGTCTCATATCATTTGACTTAATAAAATTTAATGAAACTTCAGTAACACTTAAGCTTTCTCTGAAATCATGAAATATAATCCGAGAATTAAAAAAATTAAACTTCACATGTATAATAATTCCCACAGCAAAATTCCAAAATCTAATTATTAATTGACAAATTCTGACAAAAAGGATGAAAAGCAAGGAGATTCCTGATCTGGATGTCTGACGAACTAAGAATGCTGCATTATCTAACTGCTGCCACAAATAAAACAAACTTAATCATTACCAAATCCAGTCTTCACAAAGGGTATAATCGAACCAAATGTAAAAATTGATTCTTTTTCTCTCCACAATAAGTCTTCCATTCATCCATAACATAATTCCTAAGAACCTCCATTGTTTGTTACTTACTGCTACTAAACCAAAACTCGTTTGTTCCCATCTAAAACCAAAGCACAACTGTCTATCTCTCTGCTGCCCGCGACAACAGAAAAATCTGGCGCCCATCTTCTCAGAGCACAGCTCACCTCTAACTCATCTCTGTGCAGCGCAGTTTCTCTGCCCAGACGATATGTTCATGTCTAAACAATTCAGACCTTGAGAGTCCGAAAACAAACATTCCTACCAAAATTTTCACTCACACCTTTCAAAGTGTGCCAAGAGTGAAATACAAGGAAAACGAACCAAAATGTTGGATTTGAAAATAGATTTCGTGTAGGGATAAACTGGGGGCCACAAACAGATTTACAAAAGAAATGACAGTCGAAGACGAAAATGTCATCTGCTGTGCCAAATTAACCATCATTTGCAGACACACCAGGTTTCCAAGATTTTAAGATCTTATTTTATTCGTTGATGTAAGCATTTTGAATAACTAATTTTCAGTTTAACAGCTGCCACAAAATACTCCGGAGCTATTTCCCGCACGTAAACCACAATTTATACAGTGATTGGTTTCAGAAATCACGAATTTTTTACGACTCGCTTTTTTGGTTACAGATTGAGTTTATTTATGTATTCATCCAAAAACCTTTCAAGATTCACATACACACACACACACTGTTACAGAAAATTAAACGTGGATTGTTGTTCTTGTAGTTCCACAAGCTGCGAAAGTGTACCCTAAAAACGCACTGAAATCGAACTCAGTACAGCAGCATACGTCGATTTTCAGTAGGATTTTGGAACATATACTGTGAATCACCTCGAAGGTAACAGTTCATTGGCACACAGTCAGCTCAGATTCAGACAATATCATTCTTGTGAAGCACAACTAGCACTTTTTTCGTATGAAGTAATGAATGCTATCGACAGGGGATCCCACATTGATTCCATATTTCCAGATTTCCATAAGGCTTTTAACGCCGTTCCTCACAAGAGACTTCTAATCGAATTGTGTGTCTTTGGAGTGTCGCTACATGCCGGCCGGTGTGGACGAGCTGTTCTAGGCGCATCATTCTGGAACCGCGCGACCGCTACGGTCGCAGGAGTAGGGGGACAAAGGGGGGTACCAGCTCACGCTGCATTGTTGCCAAATTTATTCAAGATGGCGGTGATGACGTCATCCAAGATGGCGGCATGTAGACTTGGCAACAGCGAGTGACGTCATCCAAGATGGCGGATTTTGATGGGAAAATAGGCCAATTGTGCTATGTCCACTAACCTAACCTCCAGAAAAAATTGCGGGAATTTTCAATTTTGGCGGGAAAATAGACCAATTGTGCGATGTCCACTAACCTAAGCCTCCAGAAGAAAAAATGACGGGAAGTTTGAATTCCAACAGGATAATGCATGCAAAAACGTACTTATCTTTATTATTATTGATTTATTAACATTCATTATCAATTGTTATTATTTATTATTATTTATTATCATTTACTATTAGTTATTATTATTGACCTGCCTCCACTAGAAAATTCCCTCCAAATTCAAATTCCAACACAATAATGGTTGCAAAACCTTACTTTTGTTTATTATTATTCATTACTATTCATTATCATTTATTAACATTCATTATCATTCATTGTCATTTATTATCATTCATTGTCATTTATTATCATTCGTTATCATTTATTATTATTATTATTATTATTATTATTATTATTTGTTACTATAGGCCTACCTCCACTAGAAAATTGACTCAAATTCAAATTCCAGCACGATAATGTCTCGAAAACTGTACTTCTATTTATTATTATCATTTATTATTTATTCAAGATGTCCGATTTTCTCAGCGAGAAAGCCATTTTCCTTACATCCATAACAAAAATCCATCACAAGTTCAAATCCCAACACCATAATTGATCACACGTACAAACTTTCTCCGTCACTTATCTTTTTTCAATGGTAGCCTATCATAATCGCGTCAAATAATAAACTGCACTTATAGTAATGTAAGTCACGTCCTTTGATTTTACAGGGGGGAAGGGACTGAAGACTTTATTTCAAGCAGTACGGTTATCAGTTGTTCTCCAACACAGTCAGCACACACATCTTTGATATCGCAGTGCAGTCGCCACTGCGTCCGCGCTCCAACTGAATTAGTTCATATCCTCGCCACCCCCTGGCCAGCACGCGGAGATACTGCCGACGCCTGTCACGTGAGGCGGCCGGCCACTCGCGCTGGAGTGGCGGTACGCTGGGGGGCGAGCCCAGCGATCGCTCCCATGTCGTAAACATGTTTTCGCTGGACACGCTGGAACTTGCCGTGTTTGACGTCTCAGCGGTCCCTTGTCCACTCACCACGTGTATTCTTCGCCTCCGCACGTTTCCCGCCAAAACTGTTTGCCTCGTAGCTGAATCACACAACGGCCGGCCGTTCCCTGCCACACTTTTGGGGCAGAAGTTGTTTTCCTGGGCACGTTCAAACCTGTCGATGCCGACCGCTCACCGTCCACCACGTGTCCTTGTGCGAGCGAGAACGCAGTGCTACACTTTTGGCGGCAAAGTTTGCTCGACAGTGAAATCCGCCATGACTATGTAACAGCACGTTTGGTCCGCACTACAACGCTCGCTAATTGACTCCCTCTCGCGCGCGCGTAATAACTGTACAATCGCTGCGCCGTCGCCCCGCTTACGTCACACACCTTCCATACACGTGATGGACATAGTCTTCTGTAAATACCGAAGTACTTAATTCCATTTCGATTTTAATCATATTAAATAATTCAATTTACAATTTCGTATACGTATGCAAAGGTGTTCAACTACCTAATTTCAACTACTTTTCGAGGACCAGACAGCCACCTCTTCCTAGGAACCAGCGCCGAGTTTGAATTCTGGCAGTAAAGAAAGGTCACTTCTGCTTTCTCTACCAACCTAACAAAATTGTTGGAAAGAAAGG
Organism: Schistocerca serialis cubense; assembly: GCF_023864345.2. Classification (NCBI taxonomy): domain Eukaryota; kingdom Metazoa; phylum Arthropoda; class Insecta; order Orthoptera; family Acrididae; genus Schistocerca; species Schistocerca serialis. Next base: position 579,372,901 of record NC_064640.1, read on the forward strand.
GCACTTGTACGAACCTCAGCCGCTCGACCGCCACGCCCTCCTAGGAACCAGCGCCAAGTTTGAAATCTGCCAGTAAACAAAGCTCACTTGCGCTCCCGCCACCGACCTAAGAAAATTGTTGCAAACGAAGCTCATCACCACTAAACTAAGCCACCAGCACTCAACCTCTTCCTACACGTTTCGGCTAAAAGGACTCACCCTGCACGAGGCCCGTGGATGGAGAAACCAATTTACTTTATTTAGGAATGGAGTGTATGTATCACACCGACATGTTCCACACCATACAGACCTGCAAAACACTCCTACATAACTCATTAATAATGCTCTAGACACACGCTTCCTAATTGTAAACAGTTAAAAATAACTTATAGCACAGCCTACAGACATGCGAACCGCTCGTAAATAATGCAATACATTTACGTGGAAATAGCCAAACAACTGCTAATTTTCCGCAATAATTTCAGTGCATAGGCTGATGGAAGGAGGAACGAGTGTACTTTATTTATTTGGGACATATCTTTTTGAAACTTTTGCATCTCATAGGTTTCGATATGTAAGGCTGACATAAGGCAGTTTCTGAACTCTAGTAGTGCACTACACGTGGCAAGACAACCACACCCACCATGATATTCATTCCAATCCAGACCTCTAACTCCTCTACAGATAAATTTGTCCAGTTATTTTTTAACTCACTCACAGTCTGACCAGATTGCAGTTTTTGCGCAAAAACCACTCAGACTGCGCTGTGCTGCTCGGGGAAGTAAGGAAGGGCTGCACTCTATTTATTTGGAGCCCTTTTATTTAGTCGTGGAGTGTATTTGTCACAAAACACCCGCACTGATCCGACTGTGGTCATCTGACACAGACCACAAACACGTAAACAACTCCTAATTTCACCGCACAATAGGAAACAGCTCTTAAATAATGCAGTCTGGAACCGCGAGACCGCTACGGCGCAGGTTCGAATCCTGCCTCGGTCATGGATGTGTGTGATGTCCTTAGGTTAGTTAGGTTTAATTAGTTCTAAGTTCTAGGCGACTGATGACCTCAGAAGTTAAGTCGCATAGTGCTCAGAACCATTTGAACCATTTTTTTTTAATAATGCAGTACTCAATACCAGCAGACACGCTCTGTACTCTTAAACTCTCCAAATAAAGCACCGCACAGTGCACAGACATGCTCGCAAAATAGTGCAACAGACGCGCCCAAAGACCCCCAGCTGCCAAACCGACCAAAAGTCTCTGCTTGGCCTCCCCCAAACATGACCTCAACACAGTCGCATTCACACCTAACACCGGAGAAATTGATATCGCCTATGCGCCTTAGATTACGCTCCAAGGCAGGCCACACGCATGTGCAGTCGGCGGGGAAGGGGGTTCCAGAGTCTCCAGCAAAGTTCAGCTTCCGAGCTCTCGCGACAGCCGACCAGAAAGGGCACTCTTCTCTCACACATGTGAAAGCTGCATTCTTCTTATCATGTATACCGCCGGCGTCTCAGGTCTGGACCCGCCTTCACGTCTATTGTCAGAATAGCTCATAGCTCGTTGACACACACGATTATCGCGGCCGGGAAAACATTTACTACTCACATGCAACCGAGATGGTGGCGGAAAACCAATCACTCAGATCTGCGCTGCAGGCGCATGTAATCATTGAGAACACTCTATTTATTTTTTCGAACAACTTATTTAACCATACAGTATATCTATCGCGCTATCACAAAACACCCATCCAGATGTGCCCTGGGCAATGTTGCACAGCCCACAGACACGCACCCAATCATAATTTCAGTACACACTATAGCAAACTGCTACTAAATAATTCCTCACACAGATGTGTAGATACGCTCAGTACTCGTAAACTATCCTAATAACGCATAGCAGAGCCTGTAGGTCCGCTCGCAGAATAACTCAGCAGACGTGCGCAGGTACCCCCTACTCCGCACCCTGCCCACAGGATCTCGAAGTCACCCATCCGTCTGATTTCAGACCTTGCACAGCCCCTGCTCGGCTTCCGCAAGCGTCAGTTGGCGCGGTCAACGCGCTCGTCAGCGGTCAAAGCACACACATACGTCCGCCCAGGACCGCGATCCGTCACAATCCCGAGCCGCGACCACCGAACGCGGGTGAAAGTCGACTTTATATCAACGTAGCATAATTCCAAAGTGCAACCTCCATACGCTAGACACATCATAGCAGCACATGTCTTTACCTCCTATGACACTGTATCACACTGCCCATTGCTCCTCACACCGCATTACACGGCCCTTTAACTAAACATAACTACACATCCCTGCTTTCGCCTAGTCGCGTGAACAGCCATCTAAAACCTTTCAATATTATTCTTGTTTACAACTTTTTTAAAAAAAAGGTAAAATCTAATTTACACCTCCCACCGCACTTAACCTCGCACCCTTCCCACCATCAACATACGCAAACGTCCTCAACCCTATCTTGACAGTCACATATCACCCCACCAACCATGTCCATCAGTCAATTTACCATTCTCATCCCCTCTTTTCTAATTACAAACATAGCCTCTATCTAAACACCAATCACCTCATCTTTCTCGCACTTTCAACAGTAAAATTAACTTTACACACACCCAGAAATACCAAACGCAATTAAAGAGTCATGCTTTTATACAGAGCATCAATCACATACCACACTCACACCAATATTCAAAGTTTGGTCCATATTTACAACCTCCACCTTGAATTAAATATTATTACCATTGCCGCAACGTTCTGCCAGCGTTCGATTTGTACCTATTTTTCCGCTCTTAACTGTTGTCATTAGCGGTCGAATATCACTATCTATAGATTGCATAAATTTCCACATAAATAAAAATCTCGCCCCGCCGTTTAGAGACTCCTATATCCGAACACATAGCATCATTCAACTATCACTTGCTCTTATCTAATAACTCATCCATCAGGTCTGGGGGCAAGGTCACCCCTTTCTTTCTTTCTTTCAGCAGCAGACAGCTATTTTTTTTTACAGTGGTAGCTAAATTGCGCCATCAACTTAACATCAACATTCGCGAAACATATCTTCAATTGCGTAAACACACTTACTCAATTACACAGTGGTCCCGCTGAGGACATGACCTTCAATGTTACAGTTGTTAATCCAATAACCACCGAAACAAGTACTAAATGCTCAAACTAATCCCATAGCGCCTTACAAAGCGAGTCTACGAGCGTCGGCGGCGGCATGTCACAGCCACATAGCTGTCCATCTGAACAGCCGTCCACTCAGCCCCCAGGACCAGAATGCTGAAGTGGGCTCTTCTGATACATGCTCTCCAGCTATTGTCTAACGATATACAGTGCACAAATGGACTCCTGAAATGCACAGATCTCTATCTCCCCCTTGCATCTCCAACAGCACATGTAAACAGTGTCTCCCCCAGCCAGAGAACACGACGTCATTCACCCGTCGCTGACAGTTTCCACTCACAAATCTTAAACACTCGCATATATAAAACCATATTCACTCCTGCGAAAACTCACTTAATAATAAAAAGGCATTCTCCCTTTCTAAGCATAGATGAGTATGCATTTATCTTCACCCATCTGATCTCTGCAATTTAAGTCAGAGAAAGACATATCTATTACCTTCTGCAACCTGTCTATAAACAGAACGATCTCAGGTACTACAACAGGTCCTTGATTTGACCATTCGCCGGAAATGCGCGCAATGTTGTACCCCTCAAACTAGGTACAAGTACAACAGATCCTCAACACCCTATCATCTTTATCCTCTACCATCAAACAGTGAAAAAGTCACGAAGGCACCAATGCGATCCATCCCCAGTGCGGACAAACTGAATTCACAATACTCTCCCCGAATAAATCAGAGTACGACCATCCAAGAATTCCTAACAGCTCGCCAAGTCCGACGCCTCAAACTACAGACGCCTATATGAACAAGATCATATTAAATATACACACGCTGCAGAGACCCCTTTAAAGTTTGATCACCCATACTCTAAGCGAGTGAGAAGCTGCTTCCGGCCCTTGTTCAAACAGTGTTTTCTAACACGCTTTTGCACACTGCCGAGCATTTCGTCTTTTTGCCGCGACGTCGAAGTCAGTGTCTGATTCTAAACAGACATTAACACGGACTGGTGCACGGCCTCTCACAGGAAACTATACCTTGCACCTTGTAAATCATATTCTTACAGTCGATAGCATAACATTCAATGATTTTAAATAAAGGACAGCCACAACACAAGGAAACTAGAAGAGCCTGGTGGCGTTGTAGCGACTACCCTCGAAAGTGATTGACCACCTCCACATTTAAACTCATATGTCGCAGTGACCGAATAATTATAACTCTGCGTTCCATTTCTAGTGATTGGTCATTTTTGCACACAAGTACGGGATCACCGTTTTCGGTGCTAGCAACCGCGGAAGTTGCGGTCCATCATCCAAAATTTGTCCCCCAACTCAAGCAAGCATTGTCAGTCAATCATTATGTCGTACCCAATGCACAGATGCGATGGATAAGACACCACTGATCTACTGTAATATTATCCATCACAGCTGATATCGCGAAAAATTTTACAGTAAGTCCAACACGGGCCAATCATGTAACAGCTTGTTTTCTTAATTTCAGTATCATAGATAAAACATACATCCTCTGCTTTGCAAGTACCTGTATCAGTGCGAACATTCATAGATGACTGCTCAGCACGTCTATTTACACTTAATTGTCGAACACATAAAGACGATCAAATTATGCTAGACAACGCTATACATATTTCCAAGACCTCATGCATAGTACTCGATCAATCTCTCTGCGTATGCCGGTCACAGAGCTATCTAGTCCTCTTACGTTAAAAGACCATACTCACCTCGGCATTGACCAACCTACCCTGCAACACCGCTACCCAATTATGCCTTAACCGAGCAGACGAATACAGCTACATTCCACCTCTCTTGAGTGAATAGAGGTTTCCTAGTCCTAACTCCTCCAAGTGCACCACATTTCTCGAAATTCAACCAAGTCTTGGAGCTTAGCACACCATATCGATCTATACTAACAGATCTCAAAGTGCCTTAATTTAATAGCATACAGTTAAGAAGAACAAGAACAGAGCGATACTTATACACAACGTAGTTCGATACATTTTTAAGTAAATCATCCAATGTATCATGTGTAAAGTATTGTTCTAGAGTCCAGGATCGTTGCATCGAAGGTTGCGGTAAGAGAGAGAGAGAGAGAGAGAGAGAGAGAGAGAGAGAGAGAGAACATAAACACACACACACTCCTAAGACTAGAACGTTCAGCACTTAAAAACGGGCGATAACCTTAGATCGCTTACTTTTCCGTCCTGTCATACATACATCCTTCTCCCCAGTGCCCCTACTCTGAGCTATCTCTATCCCAATCGTAAATCTTATCCTTTCTATGATATGAGCCCAATATAGCCCTGCGGACACGTCTAGTGACCAATGATCGCACCAGATCACGAGTCAGAAATAATACTATTACTCCATCAGGTCTATATAAAAAATGATAGTTATTAGCAGCCGGTACATCCTACAAGCAAACAGATACGTATAACAGCAGCGTCCAACATGTGAAAATTAAAAGCCATCCCGTCACCGACTCTGTAAACACGCGTCTGTCGGGTAAGTGTGTACACAATGATTACAGCCCCTCACAAATACCCACAGCTAACTTAGTTATGACGCTGAAGTCTCGATTTTACACCAAGCATGCGACAGGGTGGGGATCGCGTAAATCAAAGGGCGTTTAGAGGAATGTGTCAACTTTCATCACACATGAGATGGAAGTCCTCTGATGACCGACGGGTTCACCGTTAACGATCGCAAGTAGACGGTGCTTTAAACCACTTACCGAACACGTAGCCGCATACCAATAAAACGCGGCTATATCACGTGACTAAAGCATCCAAATAGAATACTGGAGAAAAATCGACCTTCAGCAACTCGTCCTACTCTAGAATAAATGAGTCAACGTTTGAATCGTACCTAATTGCAGCTCTGTCTCAATCGATCATCCTGTACACTCTCTGTTATCATTCAACACAGATGTGAGTAAGTTTAGACGTGAATGATTCTCTGTTCTCCTGAAAAGCATCAAATACAGTATTCAACTCGCATGTATCACTGCTACCTCAGTCGACATACACTATAATAGGAACTCAACGAGAAAAAATTGACTGCCTTGCTTATTCCGCTCGCTTTGATGTCATCGTTTTCCTGCATTCCTCTTGTTGCCGCATACTTGACTCCATGTACAAATTCCCCACTACCAACCAGAAGATAAGCAAGTACGTTCTCATTTTCACCGCATTTCGGTGTATATTAGGTTACTTTATATCTATGCGCTAATCAGTTTTCGCATTTCTTTCGATTTCATGTCAGATCCATACATGCGACCGCGACGTAAGCTTTCGTTCTGTGTTCTAAAATTGCCTCTAAATGTAACCAAGGCGTATCCAGTCACCTCCACATTCGGAGAGCGCTTGCTCTGTTTTCTGTATCTCTATGTACACGCACTCGTACTGGAACCTTCGATGCACCGATCCTGGACTCTAGGACAATACTTTACACATGATACATTGGATGATTTACTTAAAAATGTATCGAACTACGTTGTGTAAAAGTATCGCTCTGTTCTTGTTCTTCTTAACTGTATGCTATTAAATTAAGGCACTTTGAGATCTGTTAGTATAGATCGATATGGTGTGCTAAGCTCCAAGACTTGGTTACATTTCGAGAAATGTGGTGCACTTGGAGGAGTTCGGACTAGGAAAGCTCTATTCACTCAAGAGAGGTGGTGTGTAGCTGTATTCGTCTGCTCGGTTAAGGAATAATTGGGTAGCGATGTGCGGGGTAGGTTGGTCAATGCCGAGGTGAGTATGGTCTTTTAACGTAAGAGGACTAGATAGCTCTGTGACCGGCATACGCAGAGAGATTGATCGAGTACTATGCATGAGGTCTTGGAAATATGTATAGCGTTGTCTAGCATAATTTGATCGTCTTTATGTGTTCGACAATTAAGTGTAAATGGACGTGCTGAGCAGTCATCTATGAATGTTCGCAATGATACAGGTACTTGCAAAGCAGAGGATGTATGGTTTATCTATGATACTGAAATTAAGAAAACAAGCTGTTACATGATTGGCCCGTGTTGGACTTACTGTAAAATTTTGCGCGATATCAGCTGTGATGGATAATATTACAGTAGATCAGTGGTGTCTTATCCATCGCATCTGTGCCTTGGGTACGACATAATGATTGACTGACAATGCTTGCTTGAGTTGGGGGACAAATTTTGGATGATGGACCGCAACTTCCGCGGTTGCTAGCACCGAAAACGGTGATCCCGTACTTGTGTGCAAAAATGACCAATCACTAGAAATGGAACGCAGAGTTATAATTATTCGGTCACTGCGACATATGAGTTTAAATGTAGAGGTAGTCAATCACTTTCGAGGGTAGTCGCTACAACGCCACCAGGCTCTTCTAGTTTCCTTGTGTTGTGGCTGTCCTTTATTTAAAATCATTGAATGTTATGCTATCGACTGTAAGAATATGATTTACAAGGTGCAAGGTATAGTTTCCTGTGAGAGGCCGTGCACCAGTCCGTGTTAATGTCTGTTTAGAATCAGACACTGACTTCGACGTCGCGGCAGAAAGACGAAATGCTCGGCAGTGTGCAAAAGCGTGTTAGAAAACACTGTTTGAACAAGGGCCGGAAGCAGCTTCTCATTCGTTTAGAGTATGGGTGATCAAACTTTAAAGGGGTCTCTGCAGCGTGTGTATATTTAATATGATCTTGTTCATATAGGCGTCTGTAGTTTGAGGTGTCGGACTTGGCGAGCTGTTAGGAATTCTTGGATGGTGGCACTCTGAGTTATTCGGGGAGAGTATTGTGAATTCCGTTTGTCGGCGCTGGAGGTGGATTGCATTGGTGCCTTCGTGACTTTCTCACTGTTTGATGGTAGAGGATAAAGATGATAGGGTGTTGAGGATCTGTTGTACTTGTACCTAGTTTGAGGGGTACAACATTGCGCGCATTTCCGGCGAATGGTCAAAACAAGGTCCTGTTGTAGTACCTGAGATCGTTCTGTTTACAGACAGGTTGCAGAAGGTAATAGATATGTCTTTCTCTGACTTAAATTGCAGAGATCAGATGGGGGAAGATAAATGCATATTCATCTATGCTTAGAAAGGGAGAATGCCTTTTTATTATTAAGTGAGTTTTGGCAGGGGTGAATATGGTTTTATATATGCGAGTGTTTAAGATTTGTGAGTGGAAATTGTCAGCAACAGGTGAATGACGTCGTGTTCTCTGGCTGGGTCAGACACTGTTTACATGTGCTGTTGGAGATGCAAGGGGGAGATAGAGATCTGCGCTATTCAGGAGTCCATTTGTGCACTGTATATCGTTAGACAATAGCTGGAGAGCATGTATCAGAAGAGCCCACTTCAGCATTCTGGTCCTGGGGGCTGAGTGGACGGCTGTTCAGATGGACAGCTATGTGGCTGTGACATGCCGCCGCCGACGCTCGTAGACTCGCTTTGTAAGGCGCTATGGGATTAGTTTGAGCATTTAGTACTTGTTTCGGTGGTTATTGGATTAACAACTGTAACATTGAAGGTCATGTCCTCAGCGGGACCACTGTGTAATTGAGTAAGTGTGTTTACGCAATTGAAGATATGTTTCGCGAATGTTGATGTTAAGTTGATGGCGCAATTTAGCTACCACTGTAAAAAAAAATAGCTGTCTGCTGCTGAAAGAAAGAAAGAAAGGGGTGACCTTGCCCCCAGACCTGATGGATGAGTTATTAGATAAGAGCAAGTGATAGTTGAATGATGCTATGTGTTCGGATATAGGAGTCTCTAAACGGCGGGGCGAGATTTTTATTTATGTGGAAATTTATGCAATCTATAGATAGTGATATTCGACCGCTAATGACAACAGTTAAGAGCGGAAAAATAGGTACAAATCGAACGCTGGCAGAACGTTGCGGCAATGGTAATAATATTTAATTCAAGGTGGAGGTTGTAAATATGGACCAAGCTTTGAATATTGGTGTGAGTGTGGTATGTGCTTGATGCTCTGTATAAAAGCATGACTCTTTAATTGCGTTTGGTATTTCTGGGTGTGTGTAAAATTAATTTTACTTTTGAAAGTGCGAGAAAGATGAGGTGATTGGTGTTTAGATAGAGGCTATGTTTGTAATTCGAAAAGAGGGGATGAGAATGGTAAATTGATTGATGGACATGGTTGGTGGGGCGATATGTGACTGTCAAGATAGGGTTGAGGACGTTTGCGTATGTTGATAGTGGGACGGGTGTGAGGTTAGGTGCGGTGGGAGGTGTAAATTAGATCTTATCTTTTTTAAAAAAAAAGTTGTAAAGTAAGAATAATATTGAAAGGTTTTAGATGGCTGTTCACGCAACTAGGCGAAAGCAGGGATGTGTAGTTATGTTTAGTTAAAGGGCCGTGTAACGTGGTGTGAGGGGCAATGGGCAGTGTGCTTCAGTGTCATAGGAGGTAAAGACATGTGCTGCTATGATGTGTCTAGCGTATGGAGGTTGCACTTTGGAATTATGCTACGTTGATATAAAGTTGACTTTCACCCGCGTTCGGTGGTCGCGGCTCGGGATTGTGACGGATCGCGGTCCTGGGCGGACGTATGTGTGTGCTTTGACCGCTGACGAGCTCGTTGACCGCGCCAACTGACGCTTGCGGAAGCCGAGCAGGGGCTGTGCAAGGTCTGAAATCAGACGGATGGGTGACTTCGAGATCCTGTGGGCAGGGTGCGGAGTAGGGGGTACCTGCGCACGTCTGCTGAGTTATTTTGCGAGCGGACCTACAGGATCTGCTATGCGTTATTAGGATAGTTTACGAGTACTGAGCGTATCTACACATCTGTGTGAGGAATTATTTAGTAGCAGTTTGCTATAGTGTGTACTGAAATTATGATTGGGTGCGTGTCTGTGGGCTGTGCAACATGGCCCAGGGCACATCTGAATGGGTGTTTTGTGATAGCGCGATAGATATACTGTATGGTTAAATAAGTTGTTCGAAAAAATAAATAGAGTGTTCTCAATGATTACACGCGCCTGCAGCGCAGATCTGAGTGATTGATTTTCTGCCACCATCTCGGTTGCATGTGAGTAGTAAATGTTTTCCCGGCCGCGTTAATCGTGTGTGTCAACGAGCTATGAGCTATTCTGACAATAGACGTGAAGGCAGGTCCAGACCTGAGACGCCAGCGGTATACATGGTAAGAAGAATGCAGCTTTCACATGTGTGAGAGGAGAGTGCCCTTTCTGGTCGGTTGTCACGAGAGCTCGGAAGCTGAACTTTGCTGGAGACTCTGGAACCCCCTTCCCCGCCGACTGCACGTGCGTGTGGCCTGCCTTGGAGCGTAATCTAAGGCGCATAGGCGATATCAATTTCTCCGGTGTTAGGTGCGAATGCGACTGTGTTGAGGTCATGTTTGGGGGAGGCCAAGCAGAGACTTTTGGTCGGTTTGGTAGCTGGGGGTCTTTGGGCGCGTCTGTTGCACTATTTTGCGAGCATGTCTGTGCACTGTGCGGTGCTTTATTTGGAGAGTTTAAGAGTACAGAGCGCGTCTGCTGGTATTGTGTACTGCATTATTTAAAAAAAAAATGGTTCAAATGGTTCTGAGCACTATGCGACTTAACTTCTGAGGTCATCGGTCGCCTAGAACTTAGAACTAATTAAACCTAACTAACCTAAGGACATCACACACATCCATGACCGAGGCAGGATTCGAACCTGCGCCGTAGCGGTCTCGCGGTTCCAGACTGCATTATTTAAGAGCTGTTTCCTATTGTGCGGTGAAATTAGGAGTTGTTTACGTGTTTGTGGTCTGTGTCAGATGACCACAGTCGGATCAGTGCGGGTGTTTTGTGACAAATACACTCCACGACTAAATAAAAGGGCTCCAAATAAATAGAGTGCAGCCCTTCCTTACTTCCCCGAGCAGCACAGCGCAGTCTGAGTGGTTTTTGCGCAAAAACTGCAATCTGGTCAGACTGTGAGTGAGTTAACAAATAACTGGACAAATTTATCTGTAGAGGAGTTAGAGATCTAGATTGGAATGCATATCTTGGTGGGTGTGGTTGTGTTGCTACGTGTAATGCACTACTAGAGTTCAGAAACTGCCTTATGTCAGCCTTACATATCGAAACCTATGAGATGCAAAAGTTTCAAAAAGATATGTCCCAAATAAATAAAGTACACTCGTTCCTCCTTCCATCAGCCTATGCACTGAAATTATTGCGGAAAATTAGCAGTTGTTTGGCTATTTCGACGTAAATGTTTTGCATTATTTACGAGCGGTTCACATGTCTGTAGGCTGTGCTATAAGTTATTTTTAACTGTTTACAATTAGGAAGCGTGTGTCTAGAGCATTATTAATGAGTTATGTAGGAGTGTTTTGCAGGTCTGTATGGTGTGGAACATGTCGGTGTGATACATACACTCCATTCCTAAATAAAGTAAATTGGTTTCTCCATCCACGGGCCTCGTGCAGGGTGAGTCCTTTTAGCCGAAACGTGTAGGAAGAGGTTGAGTGCTGGTGGCTTAGTTTAGTGGTGATGAGCTTCGTTTGCAACAATTTTCTTAGGTCGGTGGCGGGAGCGCAAGTGAGCTTTGTTTACTGGCAGATTTCAAACTTGGCGCTGGTTCCTAGGAGGGCGTGGCGGTCGAGCGGCTGAGGTTCGTACAAGTGCCCTTTCTTTCCAACAATTTTGTTAGGTTGGTAGAGAAAGCAGAAGTGACCTTTCTTTACTGCCAGAATTCAAACTCGGCGCTGGTTCCTAGGAAGAGGTGGCTGTCTGGTCCTCGAAAAGTAGTTGAAATTAGGTAGTTGAACACCTTTGCATACGTATACGAAATTGTAAATTGAATTATTTAATATGATTAAAATCGAAATGGAATTAAGTACTTCGGTATTTACAGAAGACTATGTCCATCACGTGTATGGAAGGTGTGTGACGTAAGCGGGGCGACGGCGCAGCGATTGTACAGTTATTACGCGCGCGCGAGAGGGAGTCAATCAGCGAGCGTTGTAGTGCGGACCAAACGTGCTGTTACATAGTCATGGCGGATTTCACTGTCGAGCAAACTTTGCCGCCAAAAGTGTAGCACTGCGTTCTCGCTCGCACAAGGACACGTGGTGGACGGTGAGCGGTCGGCATCGACAGGTTTGAACGTGCCCAGGAAAACAACTTCTGCCCCAAAAGTGTGGCAGGGAACGGCCGGCCGTTGTGTGATTCAGCTACGAGGCAAACAATTTTGGCGGGAAACGTGCGGAGGCGAAGAATACACGTGGTGAGTGGACAAGGGACCGCTGAGACGTCAAACACGGCAAGTTCCAGCGTGTCCAGCGAAAACATGTTTACGACATGGGAGCGATCGCTGGGCTCGCCCCCCAGCGTACCGCCACTCCAGCGCGAGTGGCCGGCCGCCTCACGTGACAGGCGTCGGCAGTGTCTCCGCGTGCTGGCCAGGGGGTGGCGAGGATATGAACTAATTCAGTTGGAGCGCGGACGCAGTGGCGACTGCACTGCGATATCAAAGATGTGTGTGCTGACTGTGTTGGAGAACAACTGATAACCGTACTGCTTGAAATAAAGTCTTCAGTCCCTTCCCCCCTGTAAAATCAAAGGACGTGACTTACATTACTATAAGTGCAGTTTATTATTTGACGCGATTATGATAGGCTACCATTGAAAAAAGATAAGTGACGGAGAAAGTTCGTACGTGTGATCAATTATGGTGTTGGGATTTGAACTTGTGATGGATTTTTGTTATGGATGTAAGGAAAATGGCTTTCTCGCTGAGAAAATCGGACATCTTGAATAAATAATAAATGATAATAATAAATAGAAGTACAGTTTTCGAGACATTATCGTGCTGGAATTTGAATTTGAGTCAATTTTCTAGTGGAGGTAGGCCTGTAATAACAAATAATAATAATAATAATAATAATAATAATAATAGTAATAATAAATGATAATGAATGATGATAAATGACAATGAATGTTAATGAATGTTAATAAATGATAATGAATAATAATAGACAAAAGTAAGGTTTTGCAGCCATTATCGTGTTGGAATTTGAATTTGGGGGAAGTTTTCTAGTGGAGGTAAGTCAATAATAAAAAATAATAATAAATGATAATAAATATTAATAAATGATAATGAATGTTAATGAATGATAATCAATAATAATAAAGATAAGTACGTTTTTGCATGCATTATCCTGTTGGAATTCAAACTTCCGGCCATTTTTTTCTTCTGGAGGCTTAGGTTAGTGGACATCGCACAATTGGTCTATTTTCCCTCCAGAATTCAAAATTCCCGCCATTTTTTCCGGAGGTTAGGTTAGTGGACGTCGCACAATTGGCCTATTTTACCGTCAAAATCCGCCATCTTGGATGACGTCATGCGCTGTTTCGTAGTCTACATGCCGCCATCTTGGATGATGTCATTACCTCCATCTTGAATAAATTTGGCAACAATGCAGTGTGAGCTGGCACCACCCTTGTCCCCCTACTCGCAGGTTGGCATGGGTGTGTGTGATGTCCTTAGGTTAGTTAGGTTTAAGTAGTTTTAGGTTCTAGGGAACTGATGATCACAGATGTTAAGTCCCATAGTGCTCAGGGCCATTTGAACCATTTTTGTCACTTCAGTTGTGCGACTGGATTCATGATTCCCTGTCAGAAAGGCCACAGTACACAGTAATCATTTTCTGATCAAGTAAAATATAAGTGATATTCAACATTGCCCGAGGAAGTGTTATAGGTCTTCTGCTGTCCCTACTTTACATAAACGATTTAGGAGACAATATGAGCACCCTTCTTCGATTGTTTGCAGCTGATGCTATATTTTCCATCTAATAAAGTCTTGAGTAGATCAAAACCAATTACATAATGATTTAGACAAAATATCTGTATGGCGTGGAAAGTGGCAATTGTCTCTGAATAAGGAAAAGTGCGATGTCATTCATATGAGCTCAAAAAGAAATGTGTTACATTTCAGTTACACGACGTATCACACAAATATAAAGGCTGTCAATTCGACTAAATACACAGGAATAACAATTATGAACAACTTAAATTGTAAAGATCACAGATGTTGTGGGGAAGGAAAAGCAGAAACTACGTTTTATTGACAGAACGCTTACATTGAGCTGACAAAAGCCATGGGATACCTCCTAATATTGTATCGGGCCTCCTTTTGCCTGGCTTACTGCAGCAACTCGACCTGACATGGACTCAATACGTCGTTGTAATTCCTCCTACACAAATATTGAGCCATGCTGCCTCTATAGCCGTCCATAGCTGCGAAAGTGTTACCAGTGCAGCATTTTATGCATGAACTGACCTCTTGATTAGGTCGCATAAATGTTCTATGGGGTTCATGTCGGGCGATCTGGGTGGCCAAATCATTCACTTGAATTGTCCAGACCGTTCTTCAAACCAGTCGGGAACAATTGTGGACCAGCCATGAATGGCTGCAAATGGTCTCCAAGTAGCTAAACATAACCATTTCCAGGCGATGGTCGATTCAGTTGGACAAAAAGACCCAGTCCATTCCATGTAAATACAGCCCACACCATCATGGAGCTATCAGTAGTTTACACCATGCATTATTGACAACTTAGGTCCACGGCTTCATGCGGTCTGCGCCACACTTGAACCCTACCATCAACTCTTACCAAATGAAATTGGAACTCATCTGACCACTCTACGGGCTTTCAGTCATCTGGGTGCAACTGATAAGATGACGAGCCCAGGCGAGGTGCTGCAGGCAATGTCGTGCTGCCAGCAAAGATATTCGCATCGATCATCTGCTACAATAGCCCATTAACGCCAGTTTTCACCTCACAGTCCTAAGGATTACGTTCGTCGTACGAAAAATGGTTCAAATGGCTCTGAGCACTATGGGACTTAACATCTGTGGTCATCAGTCCCCTAGAACTTAGAACTACTTAAACCTAACTAACCTAAGGACATCACACACATCCATGCCCAAGGCAGGATTCGAACCTGCGACCGTAGCACTCCCGCGGTTCCGGACTGCGCGCTTAGAACCACTAGACCACCGCGGCCGGCCGTTCGTCGTACGTTCCACATTAATTTCTACGGTTGTTTCATGCAGTGTTGCTTGTCTGTTAGTACTGACAACTCTACGAAAGTGCTACTGTTCTCGGTGGTTATGTGAATGCCGTCGCCACTGCATTGTCGATGGTGATACATAATGCCCGAAATTTGGTATTCTCGGCACACTCGTGACACTCTGGATCTCGGAATATTGAATTCCGTAACGATTTCCGAAATGGAATTTCACATGCGCGTAGCTCCAACCAAAATTCCGCATTCAGTCTGTTTAATTCCTGTCGTGCGGCCATAATCACGTCGGAAAGTTTTTCACACGAATCACCTGAGTACAAATGACGGCTCCGCCAATGCACTGGCCTTTCATACCTTCTGTGCGCGATACTATCATTACCTGTATATGTGCATATCACTACCACATGACATTCGTCACCTCATTGTAGAAGATGGAACAAGTCTACTAAAAAGACTAGATTTGTATGGGATGCTTAGTAGATGCGATTGACGGAGAACATCAAAAAATTGTGCCCCAGGAATCTTTTAATTGTCCAATACAAGCACTCTGTACTTTGTTTCCTTAGCATGTGTAAAAACATATGTGTAGGTATTTAAGGCTTTTAAATTACAGACGGCCAGCAGTCCTGTTTTAGATTATTAGGTTTGAAGATGGTTCGTTCATACCGCAGGAGGATGGACAGAGGTAAATCTGACCACGATGTTATGCAAGAAGCTGTACAGGATGTTCTTAATAAGGGCATGGCAGTTCGCCAAGCAGCTAAATCTCATTCAATACCTTACACTACTCTTCGACAATATGTTCAAAACTTTAAATGTGGTTCCAGTGAAAGATTGACACCAAACTATGACAATTGTAAGGTATTTTCTGTGGAGCAGGAGAAAGAATTAGTGGAGTATTTGTTGTATTCTTCTAAGATATGCTTTGGTGTTGACACTAAAACATGCAGGCACTTAGCAAGTAAGCTGGCTTTGAAAAATGGTCTGATATGTCCTGAGAACTGGACGGAGGGAATGGCTGGTGTAACCTGGTTCGATGGGTTCAAGAAACGAAATCCCAGTTTAAGTATCCGAACGCCAGAGGGCTGCAGCTTATCCAGAGTAACGCCCTTTAATTGGTGTACTGTTTTGAATTTCTTCAAAAACTTGAAAGAGCTTTACCGGAGATACCCTACTTTCGCTGATGGTACAAGGGTTTGCAATCTGGATGAAACCAGTACCTCAACTGTATCAGATAGGCTTCCAAAGGTAGTGGCACAAAAGGGAAGTAAACAGATTTCTCAAGCTACTAGTGGAGAACATGGTGTCTTAGTGACCACCTGTTGCATAATCAGTGCAGGTGGTACTTTCCTGCCCACAGCAATGATAATTCCTCGAGTACATTTTAAACAACATGTGATAAGTAATGCACCAACAGGCACCCTGGGTTAGCAGCAAAGACTGGCTGGATGAATAGTGGACTTTTTGTTGATGTCATGAAACATTTCATCCACAAATCCAGCAGTAGCAAAGACAATCCTGCACTTCTAATTTTAGACAATCATGAAAGCCATCTGTCAATTGAGGTAATAGATGTAGCAAAAACCAATGGGGTGGTTATGCTAACTATACCCCCACATACCTCAAACAAACTGCATCCTCTAGATCTAGGAGTGTTCTCTTCATTCAAGGGGACTTATTACTTAGCATTAAATTCAAAACTCTTACACAGGAAAGGCACTCCTCTCACTATTCATGTTGTAGCTGCATGTGTCAAAACTGCTTGTGACAGATCAATGACACCCACTAACATATGTTCAGCTTTCAAGAAATGTAAAATATTTCCATTTGATGAAGACATCTTCACTGATGAAGACTTTATGGTCAGCGAAGTAACAGACAGGGTCGTGGAGGCAAACAGAACAACTTCAGATGTTAACTCTCTCCATCATATCAAGGATCCACAATCTGCAGGACAAGCCTCAGTCGATGTCAGCCAGTCACAACATCTGCAGCAAGTAAGACCATCTGCAGTGCTTAACATCCAAACAGTTTTTCCTAATGGAATTTCTCCTGAAATAATTCGAGGATATCGTAAAGCAGAGAACAGAAAGAAGAGCAATAAATGTAAGAGAGGACGAAGTTTAATTGCAACTGATACACTGGAGAAAGATTTGTTGCAAGCCACAAAACATCCCAATAAAAAGGTCAAGCGGAAGCTTTATAAGCGGGAATCAGACGGCGATATTAGTGAGGCGCATTATGAAGAGAACGATGCCAACGTGGATGTGTCTGGTGAATCTGAGTACAACTTTGAAGACTTGGATAAATTACCAGAAACAGATGATTTCGTTTTGACCAAATTTGAACAGAAAAACAAAACACCAGTTTACTATGTGAGGAAGATTTTGAAACTGAAGGATGACGCAGGAGACTATCAGGTATCATTTTTGAGAAAAAGTTAAAAAATCGGAGGGAAGTTTTATTTTCCTCAGGTAAAGGATGAAGCTTTTGTTCCAGCTAGCAACATACTTTACGTGCTCCCACGAGCTGCTACTGATGGTGCGATAAAGAGACAAAAATCATATTTCAAATTTGGAATCAGCTTTGAGTCTTTTGATGTTCGGTATTTCCTAAATAAGTTACATGATTGTGTGCCTACAGATGTAGGGCACAATGAACCATTTACCAAACTTTCTTCAAAGGCGTGCAGCTAAAAAATAATTAATGACAATGCAATCATATAAGGCCATTTGATGCTTGAATGATTAAACTGTAAAATATGTAAATCACAACACTGTAATAAAATTACTGGATGAGTAACACCGATAAATATTTTTTATGGTTCAATGTGCCCCACTCCCCCCTAATCTCAGTAGCATGCCTCTTTGAACTCTTCTTGACTTATGAAGCTGGCTTTACAAGCGGTAATATACGAGTCCAGATGGTCGCACCATATCCTCCTACTGACGCTAATGTAAGTTGGTGGTACGCCTCGATAGTTTTCAGGGAAACTGAAACTGAGTATCTGCGATGTTTAAAAATTTGTAACCCGCGCTTGTACCTTCCTGGCTGCCTCCTTTATACAGGGTGTTACAAAATGGTACGGCTAAACTTTCGGGAAACATTCCTCACACACAAATAAAGAAAAGCTGTTATGTGGACATGTGTCCGGAAACGCTTAATTAGAGCTCATTTTAGTTTCGTCAGTATGTACTGTACTTCCTCGATTCACAGCCAGTTGGCCCAACTGAAGGAAGGTAATGTTGACTTCGGTGCTTGTGTTGACATGCGACTCATAGCTCTACGGTACTAGCATCAAGCACATAAGTACGTAGCATCAACAGGTTAGTGTTCATCACGAACGTGGTTTTGTAGTCAGTGCAGTGTTTACAAAAGCGGAGTTGACAGATGCCCATTTGAAGTATGGATTAGCACGGGGCAATAGCCGTGGCGCGGTACGTTTGTATCGAGACAGATTTCCAGAACGAAGGTGTCCCGACAGGAAGACGTTCGAAGCGATTGATCGGCGTCTTAGGCAGCACGGAACATTCCAGCCTATGACTCGCGACTGGGGAAGACCTAGAACGACGAGGACACCTGCAATGGACGAGGCAATTCTTCGTGCAGTTGACGAGAACCCTAATGTCAGCGTCAGAGAAGTTGCTGTACAATGTAACGTTGACCACATCACTGTATGGAGAGTGCTACGGGAGAACCAGTTGTTTCCGTACCATGTACAGCGTGTGCAGGCACTATCAGCAGCTGATTGGCCTCCACGGGTACACTTCTGCGAATGGTTCATCCAACAATGTGTCAATCCTCATTTCAGTTCTCTTTACGGATGAGGCTTCACTCCAACGTGATCAAATTGTAAATTTTCACAATCAAAATGTGTGGGCTGACGAGAATCCGCACGCAATTGTGCAATCACGTCATCAACACAGATTTTCTGTGAACGTTTGGACAGGCATTGTTGGTGATGTCTTGATTGGACCCCATATTCTTCCACCTACGCTCAATGGAGCACGTTATCATGATTTCATACGGGGTACTCTACCTCCGCTGCTAGAACATGTATCTTTGCGAGTACGACACAACATGTGGTTCATACACGATGGAGCTCCTGCACATTTCAGTCGAAGTGTTCGTACGCTTCTCAACAACAGATTCGGTGACCGATGGATTGGTAGAGGCGGACCAATTCCATAGCCTCCACGCTCTCCTGACCTCAACCCTCTTGACTTTCATTAATGGGGGCATTTGAAAGCTCTTGTCTACGCAACTCCGGTACCAAATGTAGAGACTCTTCGTGCTCGTATTGTGGACGGCTGTGATACAATACGCCTATCTCCAGGGCTGCATCAGCGCATCAGGGATTCCATGCGACGGTGGGTGGATGCATGTATCCTCGCTAACGGAGGACATTTTGAACATTTCCTGTAACAAAGTGTTTGAAGTCACGCTGGTACGTTCTATTGCTGTGTGTTTCCATTCCATGATTAATGTGATTTGAAGAGAGGTAAGAAAATGAGCTCTAACACGGAAAGTAAGTGTTTCCAGACACATGTCCACATAACATATTTTCTTTCTTTGTGTGTGAGGAATGTTTCCTGAAAGTATGACCGTACCTTTTTGTAACATGCTGTATAATGTGTGAAATTACGATGCTCATCAACTTATACTCCTAGATATTTCCTCAGTGCACTTCTTCGAATTGTTGCATCGTTAAATTTATTTTCGGATTTCTAGAAATGTTCCTTTTCAGAACAAGGTACTTAGTTTTGTGAGATGCTACTGAAGATTCCCTTCGAGTTCATGGAGCACAGCATTTCATTTGTCATATATTTTCCCGAGTCACTGTTTACAAAAAAAACAACACATTATCTGCAGACTTCTACCAGTTTGCATCTGTTAGCTCTATTATGTAACTACTGTAGTATGGGCTTCAATTCTACATGCCAAAATTCTGGACGACACACTGATCTTTGCGGACAGCCTTTCAATGCAGTCTTAGTCATTTTCTTTCCTGGACATATTAAAGATGCATGTGTCACACTACAAGATTCCCTTAGGCGGTCGTACAGCGCATCTGAACACTCCAACTCCCTAGGGCTGTAAAAAAAAAAAAAAAAAAAAAAAGGTAGACGTCTGATTGGTGACATAAGGCTTGTGTCATTTCAGCAGGGATGCCATCTGGTCCTGGATATATTTTTTCTTTTTTAATCTTAAATAATCTTCCTTATTTTTTCTTGTGTGAGGGGGTTCACACGATTCTTATTTCTGTAGTCTCCCATAACAATGTTCGAATTCTGCACTAATTTTCTGTCTTGTCTTCTTTTTCATCGTTGGGTAGCTGTGTTTCCATTAGCTGGGCAGCTAGGTGTTCTCAACTTCCTGTTATCGTCCCATCAGTTGTTTTGAGCGTGGACAAGACTGTTGGTGACCTGTTTTCTAACAGACTACTTTGTATGGAATTCCCCAGGGATCGGTTTCTAAGTTGCTTTCCTCGAATTGTCTCTATCGTTCCATTTTTGTTTTCCATAGCTCTTCATTGAAACGTTGTTGGGCATGTATGTATCTGTACAGCCTTCCGATTCTTTGTTCTTTGGTCATGCTACTCTGGCAGAGCGTTCCAGCTCTCCCTGGCAGGACTTCTCATGATAAGTATTGGTTGGTTGGTTGGTTGATTTGTGGGGAGGGGACCAAACAGCGAGGTCATTGGTCCCGCTGGATTAGGGAAGGAAATCGGCCACGCCCTTTTAGAGGAACCATCCCGGCATATGCGTGAGGCGATTTAGGGAAATCACGGAAAATCCAAATTAGGATGGCTGGATGAGGGTTTGAACCGTCGTCCTCCCGAATGCGAGTCCAGTGTGCTAACCACTGCGCCACCTCGCTCAGTCATGGTAAGTATTGTTGCCTAAATTGCTTATAGGTATTGCCAGTTCTTGTGCTTTAAAGTCTACATCATCATCCAGCAATGGACTTTCGAGACTCAAACACCCTTCTCAGTTAGCTTTCTTAACGTTGTATTTAGCCCTCATATATTCGTTTTATGAGGTGTCTTGTGTTTTACTTCCAGTGGTGATACAGTGTATGATACTGTGATTAGACAATGTCACTCCACTCTCATCCTTCCAGCCTTTCACACAATGCACTGCACTCACATTTTCTGGGATGATGTCAGTAGAATAGCAGTGTGTGTTGTGACCAAGATAACGACTTCATCACGTCAGGTATCAGATTACACATTCAGTGTCTTGTTACATTCTTGAGCGACTTATATTCAAGGTCATCCCCACTCTATCCCCCAGAGAACCACAGGGAATTGACCAAGGTCATCCAGGAAATCACCCACGCAATTGTATCATGACGAATAAAAATGGCGGCAATACCCTTCCCTTGTCTTGTATATGAACTACAGGAAAATCAGGGTATGCTCATCGCTACTAAAGTAATTTCGACTGATCCATAGAATTCCAAAGACATACACTGGACAGTTAGCACACTGCAGAGATTAAAAAATTATTACTGCAGAAACTTATCTATGCATTAATAATCAATAACCTTCGAACATGGGAGGGACATATCCCCCACTACACATGAGCCATACCAGGTACACTGGGAAAAAATGTAATGGCAAAATACAATCCTTGAATCTCTTCGACAGTGGGTTAGATCTGCCATCTTTCCGAGACATGTAACTCACACAATATTACTATGTGAAGTCACTATAAAACTTGTAATTAGATATGGAAAGAATCCCAAGTATGTAAGTCATCACCACATGCAAACGAGGCTGAGTAAACACCACACTGCAGCAAAAAAATAAACTCTTCCTTCATACAAAATCAAAGACTCGCTGTATGATAAAAAATGCGACCTTAGAGTTCGAGTACCATCTGTCGAAAATTATATCCTCCAAAGACCAGTTAACCAACCACCAATGCGATTAAAAAATGGGAACAACTCATGCATAGTGACAGATGAAAAAAAAAACATGCTGCACATACCTCGCAACAAGACACTCATCGCCATATTTATGGCGAGATGTGCGTCCTTGTCGATCCAGGGCTGCAACTCCTGAGGAAGACGGAGCTCGAATACTGACCATACCTAGGCAGTGCAACGCCTCTCTCGCTAGTCTCGAGGTCCAGAACCTCAAAGTGCGGACGTTGGCTGACGGAAAGCGTGGGAAGCGGCCTATGCTAAGCTGATAAATTGGGGAAATCACCAGTCCAGTTAACGGACAGGAAATTCCTATGGCTGAACTACCATGAATAATCTGTCTTAGCCAAGCATGCTTTGGAAAATAGACAGCAGATAAAATTTGACGAAACCTTCGTCGTGGCTCACACTAACGGCTTCTGTGATTGTGTAATTAAGGAAGCCATTGAAATAAAAATCACCGATAACACCCTAAATATAGATGGTGGCTTGCAGCTCAGCACAACCAGCAACTGCGCAGTTGAAGTGGGCACATCAAACGCAGTGCCAACGTATGCCCATATATGGCGATGTTGTGAGCATACTGACGTCACAGCCAGCAGCTGGGTAATATAAGGGGCGTACCAGCAGCCAACTGTCAGTCATACCACTTGACAATAGCTAAGGAGTGCTTGGCTGAAAGCTTGTCTAATTTTAATCCCTTGATACAACCGGCAACCTGGTAAGTTTTTATTCAATGTTACTGCCGCGAGACTCTGCATTCTTACATTATGTACCTCTACAGGGTAGAAACATGATGCAGCTTGAAACATCTAGGGAAGCTGTACATCAAGGAGGCTAATTTATTGAGTTTGCTAGCGTTCCTACTGCACTGCCGTGATGAGAAGACTGTTCCAAGATTTGCTATGATATCCCATCATATTAACACCGCCGCCTCCAGGAGGATATTCCGTCATGCCAGTTTCATAGTAGTACGAGAAAAGATAACAACACCAGGCAACAGCTGCATACAAATCGTTGTGCTCTTATGGCCTTGCATCTGCAACTATCAAGGACACTCACAGCTTCGGACTAGGATTGGGTCAATGAAACAGCGGACAAAATATGACATGAAACGACCCGTGTTCTCACGAAAACAAGGTTACCAGAAACCAGCTTGACAGGGCTGAGTGCAATGGCCTGTGAGCGCTACACAATGATGAAAGCATTGTTATCCTTCCTGTTGACAAAGGCAGTGCATCCATAGTTATGGAATACACTAACTATGACACGAAGATCTGTGCACTAGTGGACGAAGATACTTACCAGAAACTCCCACACGACCCAACATAGAAAATGGTAACAAAGACACTGGAACTTCTCAAGCGCTCTTTAGTGGAAGACAGTGAGGTCACGAATCTTCTCCTACAGGCACCTAGACCACCTACTGCTTTTGATTTGTCAAAGATCTACAAGGATGGGATGCTATTCCGTCTCATCATATCCAGCATTACTTCACCAACATACAAGCTGAAATGTACTTGGCAAATCTCCTCACTCCATACTTTTGACACTCCGAACATCATATTAAAAAATCAGCAGATTTTATCAGCACCCTTAATGAGGGTGAAATTGTGGTCAGTTTTCATGTGCTGATGCTGTTTGCAAATGTGGTTATCAAAGACTCTTTGGACCTACTATCCCAGTTCTTTGCAGGTGATGTGGTCGAGCTATTTAGGCACACTTTTACACTATTTTATTTTCTGTACAATGACCAGTATTGCCATCAGATGGAGGGCGTTGGAATGGTTAGCCAGTTGGTTCCACCTTTTTGTTGTGAATTTTGAGGGTAAAGCCATAGACACAGTGTCATTAAAGCCTAGTCGCTTTTTTCGATATATTGACCTTACTTTCGTCATTTGGCCCCATGTACGTGAGAAACTTGACAAGTTTATGGAAGGCCTCAACAACATTAATAGTAACATTCAGTTCACCATGGAGGTAGAAAACGACAATGTGTTGCATTTCCTCGATGTCCGCATCCAATGCAGACGAGATGGGTGCTGTACCCACAGCATCTACAGGAAACCCATGCATTCCGATCTGTACTTGCACATCAGTAGTGGGACAAAGGTAGCACAAGCGCGTTTTGTTAGTACGGGTTGCCTAGATTCAGGGAAGAGCACGCACTCAGAGGTAAACCTATTGTTTTCCTTTGATTGACAGGTCCTTAACCTATTGTTCTGCCAAGAGGATGAAGACCCCCTGGGGATAATCAATCCTTTTTGATTGACAAGTTCATGTACATCTACAAGGATACTCTGCAAATCACATTTAAGTGCCTGGCAGAGAGTTCATTGAACCACCTTCACAATTCTCTATTATTCCAACCTCGTATAGCGCACGGAAAGAATGAACACCTATATCTTTCCGTACAAGCTCTGACTTCTCTTATTTTATCTTGGTGATCGTTCCTCCCCATGTAACTCAATGTCAACAAAATATTTTCGCATTTGGAGGAGAATGTTGGTGATTGGAATTTCGTGATAAGATTCTGTCGCAACGAAAAACACCTTTCTTACCTATGCGGGAAAAAGGTTCAGTTGATCGGTCATTTGGAGGGAATTCGATTGCAGTGTATGGAATATTCTTTAAATAATTTGGACAATGTGTGGAATATTGTTTATTTATTTATGGTGGTGTATGGAATATAGCTGATTTATTTAGTTAAAGAATTTGTCAGGAAATCGATTACAGTGTATGGAATATTGTTTAAAGAATTTAGACAGTATGTGGAATATTGTTTATTTAAACAATTTACTCGATTCAAGGTGGTGTTTGGAAAATAGTTTATTTATTTAGTTAAAGAATTTGTCGGGAAACTGACTGCAGTGTATGAAATACAGTTTATTTAAACAGTTTACAGGACATAGGATGGCTTATGGAATGTAGTTTATTTAAAGAATTTCTCGGGAAATCGATAGCAGCAGTGAATATTTAAACAATTGCGGCGCTGTTTTTTTTTTTATTCTGAGCACTCTTGGAAACGCTGAGGTGGCTTACTTTATATCTGCTGTCGACGTCAGGGATCTTAATGTTCTTATTTTCCCCACTTTTCGAAGCACACTGGTGTCCAAGCACAGACGAGAAAATCGGAACAATTAAATATCTGGAAGTTCATGACATATTTTGAAACGCACTGTCACTTTCTGCAGATGGACAAATTACTAGACTCTCAGAGGCAAGTACAAATAAATATCTGAAGGTCCATGACATATTTACAAACCAACAGTCACTTTCTGCAGTCAGACAAATTACTAGAATGAAACTTACTAGAAAATTACTAGAATCTCAGCGATAAACTATTTTGTACAGATCGAGAAACAACCAGCAGTCATATTGCACTGACAGTTAAACCCTGCAAAAGTGGTCCACTGGTCATGAATGGAATGATGTGAGGTATGGTAGCTGCCATTGGGGTCTCCTGTGTGTTTCTGTATCGTCAGGGCGCCGCAGCGAAGGTCAAAACCGCCCAGTGGCCTAATTACAGATCATGTTATTAAATACCACCGACCACAACCCACAAATCAGTCTCCTCTGATCTCGCAATTCCCAAACAAAGCGTCAAGTGGTGGCATTCGATTGATCGGGAAATTCCAGATTCACTTTCTGTCTCTGTCTTTCTCCAGAGGCCATTCCCTGCTTGTCTGTATGCACCAACGTCCCGAAACATGCAGACAGACGTTTGCATCTCTCCTGAGAATACTGTATTCCTGTTGGCTAATGCTTACCCTGCTAAGTTTTGCCGGCCGCGGTGGTCTAGCGGTTCAGGCGCTCAGTCCGGAACCGCGCGACTGCTACGGTCGCAGGTTCGAATCCTGCCTCGGGCATGGATGTGTGTGATGTCCTTAGGTTAGTTAGGATTAAGTAGTTCTAAGTTCTAGGGGACTGATGACCACAGATGTTAAGTCCCATAGTGCTCAGAGCCATTTGAACCATTTTTTTTTGCTAAGTTTTCTGATATTCAAAACCTGGAATTCTTTGGGTGCCCTTCCCTCCATCGACTCAAGACCATATATGAAAAAAGTGTTGCTGTGCCTGCTTATGAAAATGTAAAATTACTTTTAAGTTGGATCAGAAATAAATGACTCTCAAAATCTCCGTGTTCTTTTTTCTCTACCCTGCTCCTGTTGTGACAGTGTACAGTTTTTTAACCACATGCTATGTCTGTGGTTTTCTTCCGATACAGGAGATATAATTTTAGACATGTCTACTATATATCTTTGGAAACGGACACGGTCATGTGCCTCCCGCTGCCATAACCAAATTCGTGCTGCACGATAGGCGTAATTCCCTGCAATCATTATATGTATTTTGTTATCTTCCATCTTAAATTATTAAAAAACTAAAAACCCTCCTCGATTGCGAAAAAAAGCACCTAATGTTAAGTGTTAACCCAAGTTTCGGCGAAGATAACTACACCTTCTTCAGAACAACAATAAAACCCACAAGTGCCTAAGAAGACCTTTGTCAATGATCAAAAGATCACCACTGACAAAGGTCTTCTTAGACACTTGTGGGTTTTATTGTTGTTCTGAAGAAGGTGTAGTTATCTACGCCGAAACCTGGGTTAACACTTAACAGTAGGTGCTTTTTTTCGCAATCGAGGCGGGTTTTTAGTTTTTTAATATATTAACCAACGATTGCTGACGCGCAACAATGTTGAAGGTTCTTCCATCTTAAACTTCACCTCCTTAATAGCACTCATCTTCAGCAAAAACTAATGTCATTTGAGACGGTGTTCCCACACTGGCGGCAGCAGCAGTTTGACGGGTAAATTCAGTGACGATCGCGAGGAAGAATCCACCCTGTGCTATTCTGGGAAGCATTGGGGCATCTGTCTCGGCGCTAGACCTGCACCGCAGCTATGTGTCATCGCACCAGCAACAGTACCTAGGTGAACACGTGTTTCGACAGGAATTTCTTGGGCGTCATGTATGAAAGAGATGTCACCGCCTCATCCTTGCGGGACCCGAACTGACACCTACGCGTCGCTTGGAAGCTGGCGGCGGCGGCGGCGGCGGCGGCGGCGGGCGTTGAGTGGGGGGACTTGTGTCTTTTATTAGCGATCTTTTGTTTAAATTGTATTCTATCGATTTTACCGACCAATAGGATGCTGCAAATTAAAAAAAAAGCTACTCCATACATGTGAAAACTATCGATTTATTTAATTTGCATAAATTTTTTATATTATGGTGGCGTTAGCTGTACAATAGTTAGGGGGGGGGGGGGGGTGCGTGAGTGGGTGACATGGAGCAGAACATCAGGTTAAGTGCATAGCACTAGGTTAATTTGCATAATTTTTATGTAAAACGCAGTACAATAGTGTAAGGGGGTGGGTGACAAAATGGTGGGAGGACATAACTGATTACTTAATTTAGCATCAAAGGCGGTACAATAGTTTAAGGAAATGGGGGTGACATGATAAACCACTTAACAGAACAATAGGTTAAAAAAGACTTATGTACATCCTGTCCACCACAGGCTGAGTGTTTTTCAAATGGCTCTGAGCACTATGGGACTCAACATCTGAGGTCATCTGTTCACTAGAACTTAGAACTACTTAAACCTAACTAACCTAAGGACATCACACACATCCATGCCTGAGGCAGGATTCGAACCTGCGACTGTAGTGGTCGCGCGGTTCCAGACTGAAGTGCTTAGAACCACTAGGCCACACCGGCCAGCCTGAGTCCCTTTTCAGCCAGTTTCTAGGAAGAGGTGGCTGTCGGATGACTTAGGTTAGTGGAGGTAGCCCAAGGTAGCCCAAGTTCTCTTTGTCCCACCATTTTTTTAGGTTAGTGGAGGTAGCCGTGGTATGTTCTTGAAATTCCCGCCATTTTCTGGGGGAGGAGAGGGGGAGGGGAGGGGATTTACCAGTGGGTGAGAGCTTAATTAATTGATCTATTTAATTAATTCGTCAATCAAATTGATAAGAGTGAGAGGAGCTACTCCAATAACTCAGACCTGAAAGTATACCTGTAGCAGCGAGTGGGGTAGGGGGAGAGGGAGGGGGCAGGGTGACAATAGGATAAGTGCCTGTCAATCAAAAGGAAATGGGGGTGACATGGAAAACCTCTTAACAGAATAATAGGTTAACTACCTATCAATCAAAGGAGAACAATAGGTTTGCCCCTGAGTGCGTACCTGCCCCTGATGTAGGTAACCCACACTAACAAAACGGACTGACGTCCTTGATGCCCCCCCCCCCTGCTTCAGAGAGAGAGAGAGAGAGAGAGAGAGAGAGAGAGAGAGAGAGAGAGAGAGAGAGAGTGTGTGTGTTGGGAAGTAGAAGTCATGTTTGAGTGATCCTTTCAGTAGCAATAAGAGTCCTAGTCTTCAGAAAGGCATTTTAAAGACATAATGAATCCATTCAGAATTATATATATGTAAGCACTGGACTGTCAGTAAAACAGGCTTCCATGGATGTAGTTCTCGCCGTTAAGTTTCTCAGACTGTCAATCAAATCTTGGATTCTGTCTTAACACACCATGAAAATCTTAAACATTTTATATATGTGATAAACAATTAATGATTCGAAGACCAATTGCAGGCAACACCATACTGACAGTAGCACTGTGTAGTGGAATCGTGACACATCTAGAAAGACGACGATTCTAGTAGCCATAGCTGTCAGGGCATAAGAAGCTAATTGCCCAGTCTGGATTCTATAGGGTGTAACGTGGTCAGATGAGATGATTTCAATCATCTGGCACAGTAACTCTGAATGCCAGCATCAGATTGGCTACAAAACATCTGTCAGCACCGCTGTTTTTGTGTAATCGGTTTCCACGTTAAAAACTATAGGTATACTTCGAATAGTTTCATAAACCATTATGGGTCCTGACTGTCTCACTTTTGCATTATCAGAATTATTGCACTAGATTTGTTCTCTATATTCTTAATACACTAACAAAAACCCCTGTGAATCGGTGTTCATTCGAAAGCCACAGTAATGGCAAGTAGCAACAGGTTTTCGACACCATTGGTTGACCAAATGATTACATGAATAGGCATCCACGTCCTTCCGCCGTTAGCATATAATTATTTCATGACTGTCTACTTTTGAGCAGAGTATCAAGGTATTGCATCCTGCCATTATCGAATAATCCATTCAAACTACAGTCTCCCACATCATGTACATATCGTCTATATCTACATCTACATGGATACTCTGCAAATCATACTTAACTGTCTGGCAGAGGGTTCATGGAACTACCTTCACAATAATCCTCTATTATTCCACTCCCGAACAGCGCACGAGAAACCGAACAGCAATATGTTTCCGTGCGAGCTTTGATTTGCCCTATTTTATTACGATGTTCGTTTCTCCCTATGTAGGTCGGCGTCAACAAAATATTTTCGCATTTGGAGAGGAAAGTTCGTGATTGAAATTTTGTGAGATGATCCTGCATTTGTTTTAATGATGTCCACCTCAAATCCTGTATTGTGCCCGTGACACTCTCTCCCCTCTTTCTCGATAATACAAAATCGTGCTGACCTTCTTTGAACATCCTCGTTGTGCTCTATTAATCCTATCTATCCCACACCGCACAGCAGTACTCCAAAAGAGGACGGACAGATGTAACGTAGGCAGTCTCTTCAGTATATCTATTTCACCTTCTAAGCTTTCTGCCAATAAAACGCAGTCTTTGGTTCACCTACTCCACATCATTTTCTGTGTTATTTCCAATTTAAATTGTTCGTAACCGTAATTCCTACGTATTTAGTTGAATTTACGGCACTTAGATTTGATTGATTGATAACAGATTCCTGTTAGCACTTAAGTGGATGACCTTACACTTTTCATTATTTAGGGTCAATTGCCAATTTTCGCACCATATAGGTATCTTTTCTGAATCTTTTTGCAATCTATTTTTATCCGCTGATGACTTTACTATACGATAAACGGCAACTACATCTGCAAACAACCTAAGACGGCTGCTCAGATTGTCTCCTAAATCGTTTATGTAGATAAGAAACAGCAAAGGGCCTGTAACACCGAGGAACGCCAGAAATCACTTATTTTACTCGATACGTTTCCTTCAGTTCCTACTACTCACGAATCCAGTCAAATAACTGAGACGATATTCCATAAGCACGCAATTTGATTACAAGCCACTTGTGAGGTACGGTGTCAAAAACCTTCTGGAAATGTACAATTGTGGATTCAATTTGAAATCGTTTGTCGATAGCACTCAACACTTCGTGTGAGGCAAGAGTTAGCTGAGTTTCACAAGAACGAGGTTTTCTAAATCCGTGTTCTCTCTGTGTCAACAGACTGTTGTATTCGAGATAATTCATAACGTTCGAACGCAATTGATGTTCCAAAATCCTGCTCCATATCGACGTTAAGTATGTTGCCTGTAATTTAGTGGATTACTCCTGTTGGCCCTCTTGAATGCTGTTGTGACCAGTGCAACTTTCCAGTCTTCGGGCACGGATCTTTCGTCGAGTGAGCGGCTGTATATGATTGCTAAGTATGGAGCTATTGCATCAGCACACTCTGAAGGGAACCTAAATGTTATACATTCTGGACCGGAAGACTTGCTTTTATTAAATTATTTAAGTTGCTTCACTACTCTGAGGATTTATACCTTCAAGTTACTCATGTTGGCAGGTGTTCTTGATTCGAATTCTGGAATATTTGCTTCGTCTTCTTTGGTGAAAGAATATCAAAAGGCTATATTTAGTAAATCTGCTTTAGCAGCACTGTTGTCTATAATATTTCCACTGCTATCACGCAGAGAAGGCATTGATTTTGTCTTGCCGCAAGCATACTTTACATACGACCAGAATCTCTTAGAATTTTCTGCCAGGTCTCGAGACAGAGTTTCGTTGTGGAAACTATCATAAGAATTACGCATTGAAGTCCGCGTTCAATTTCGTGACTCTGTAAAAGATCAGCAATCCTAGGGATTTCGCTTTCATTTAAATTTGGCATGCTCTTTTTCGTTGCTTCTGCACCAGTATTCTGACCTGTTTTGTGTATCATAGGGGATCAGCTCCGTCATTTTTTACTTAAATTCGTATAAATCTCTCAATTGCTGTCGATAGTATTTTTTTGAATTCTAGCCACATCTGGTATACACTTACATTGTTAATTTGGAAGGAGTAGATATTGTCTCGCAGGAAAGCGTCAAGCGAATTCTTATCTGCGTTTTTGAACAGACATATTTTTCGTTTATTTTTGGAGAATTTGGGTTTTACAATATTCAATCTCGCAACGACAACCCTGTGTTTGCTAATCCCTGTATTCGTTTTCATGCTAGTTATTAGCTCAGGATTCTTTGTTGCTAAGAGATCAAGTGTGTTTTCACAACCGTCTACTATTCGAGTGGGTTCGTGAACTAATAACTCGAAATAATTTTCAGAGTGAGCCTTAAGCAAAATTTCGGATGATGTTTTATGCGTATCTTCGGATTTAAACATACATTTTCACCAACATATTTAGGGTAAATTGAAGACACCACTATATATATCAAGTTGAAAAAATATATAGCACTTATATTATTCGAATTTTACGTGTGATAAACAGAACGGACGTCATGATCAACACAGTCTGAGCTAGTATTATTTCCCCAGTAGACAAACTGGAGAACAATCTTAGGGTTAAATATACGAAAATTTTAATATGTCTGCTAAACGATTCTTTCCGTGTCAGAAAGGTATAATTTGTTCTGTATTTCTGCCAGCAAGACAATCAGTCCCTCTAGGGATGTATAGTTGTTTAGTGCATTCTAATATTTACGGTCATTAGAATCTTCTATATTCTTAACACTTAACAAAAAAAAGAAGGTACCTGAAAAGGTAATGTAGTCCATATTGGTTTGCTTACGACGAGAAGACAATCATTCAGCCCACGTAGTTCCACTGAACAGCTCTCACCATCGCTGCTTGGAGGCATGATTTTTATTTTCATGACTTTGATTAGATCTTCATACTACTGCTTGGCGTGTGACTCATTTTTAAACCCATGTAGCGTATATTTAACCTTTTTTCGATTGTTTTCTAGTTGTGGAAAACTTACTGCTTTCGACGCATGTATAAAGTGTTTTGGTGGAGACTGAACGTACATAGTTCGTGGATAGTCTAAGAAGCCTTTGGCATTGATACTGCTTCTTATCTCCTCGCTAAGGCGCTGTGCGGTAGGTTAATCTGACCTGACTTGTCAGGGTCATCCAGATAGCTACATCATCCAGCCTGCGACCTCCTGTGTCCATTCTCAGTTTAACATTTCACCATTATACGTTTTATAATTTAAATACACTTGTACGCTCTTTCTATGAAGTGGTTCGCTTGTCTTTAAAATGAATTTCCACCATTAGTAGACCTTTAGGGTAATGTTATGCATATAGGAAAGAAACACATCCATCCTACTTGCAGTCCGCAGGGTATCCGTGAGTAGGGGGACTGCACCGGTGTGGCCCCACATGCCATTGTTGCCAAATTTATTCAAGATGGCGGCGATGACGTCATCCAAGATGGCGGATTTTGGCGAGAAGTTTGAATTTTGGCGGGAAGAGAGGTCAATTGGGCTACCTCCAATAACCCAACCCTCCAAGAAAAAAATGGTGGGAAATTCAAATCCCAGCAGGATAATGCGCCACACCACGAAAATGGCAGGAAAATACACCAATTGGGCTACGTCCACTAACCTAACCCCCAACCCCCTACAAAATCGCGGCAAGTTCAAATTTCATCACGATAATGGCGGGAACGCTGGACTTGTCTTTATTATTATTTAAACAATATCATGCAGGTTTGTTGGCCAAGAGCTACGGACTTCAACTGGCTTACTTCATATTCTCGTCAGCAGAGGGTGCCACCCTTACATCAGATCATCACGCAACTACCGTTATTGAAGATGGCTGCACCCAATGCATCCACCACGAGGTCCAGAGCCTACTTCATATCGTCACCACCAGAGTGCACCACCGTGATATCAGATCATGACGCAAGTACCGTTATTCAAGATGGCTGCACGCAGTGTATCCACCACGTGGTGTACGGTTGTACACTTGGCCTACCTCCACCAACCTAAACTCCTCCCCAATGAAAATCTCGCAAAGATCAAATTCCAACACAATAATGCTGCACACCTACGATAATGGCGGGAAAAATGAACTTCTCTTTATTATTTAACCAATTTCAAGTACATGTGTTATCCACTGGGTCTGGACTCCAACTTGCTTAGTTCATATCGGTGCCACCAGAGGGCGCTCTCTTGACGTCAGATCATGACGCAAGTATCGTTATTCAAGATGACTGCACCCGTTGTATCCACCATGAGCTCCAGAGGTCAAGTGGCTTAATTCATATCGTGACCACCAGAGGACGCTACCGTGACAGCGCGTGATGACACAAGATCGTCTGCTCTCTCTCGGGCACATTATAACAGGACACGCGCCGCACACCGGCCCACGGGCGTCTGACCGCTTACGTCACACGCCCTCAGCCGCCACCTCCATACACGCGTCGGACATAGTCATCTGTAAATATGCAAACACCCACATCGCGCATCTAACCTATCAATCACCTAAGTACTTAATTCCATTTCAATTTTAATCATATTAAAAAATTCAATTTACAATTTCATATAGGTATCAAAAACGTGTTCACTATACTTTCAACTACCTAGTTTCCACTACTTTTCAAGGTCCAGACCGCGCCCCCTCTTCCTAAGAACCGTCGCTGAGTTTGAATTCTGGCAGTAAAGAAAGGTCACTTGCGCTTTCGCTACCAACCTAAGAAAATTGGGGGGAGGGAAAGGACACTTGTACTAAGCTCATCCACCCAACCGCCACTTCGTCCTAGGATCAAGCGCCAAGTGTGAAATCTGCCAGTAAACAAAGCTCACTTGCATTTTCACTACCATTGTAAGAGGACGCTGTAGTGACGCAAGTACTGTAATCCAAGATGGCGCCACCTAGTGGGTTCACCATGAGCTCCAGACCCCAACTGACTTAGCACATTTCCTCACCATCAGATGAAGCCACAGTGACACCAACTGATGAAGCAAGTACAGTTATCCATGATGGCGGCAAACAGTGTGTTCTCGACAACCATGATAGTACCACGAGCAGAGGACGCTGTCATCCGTTTCCTGACGTAAACCAAGATGGTGAGGGACGACTCAGCCTGGTCTGTGCTCCTGGGGGAGCAACGAATGACTGCACTCTATTTAAATTCGAACATTTTATTTAGGCATGGACTATATTTATCACACTATCACAAAACACTCATCCAGATGTGCCTGGAGTCATGTTGCAAAGCCCACAGACGCGCAAACAACTCCTAATTTCAGTATGCACGGAAATTCTTACCCTAACACTACCTGTTTACGAAAAATAATGCCGAATGCAGTCTCCCCAGCGCTCCTAACGTATTACGCTTCCAGATTTCAACATACGCAAACGTTCCCTCCGCTATGGAGAGACTCCTATATCACAGCAAAAACGATGTCAATGAATCGAGCATTCTGATTGGCTCTTACCGAATTTACACGCCGAATTACTTATGCCGCCGATATCGAAGCACCATCCACCTATTCTTTTCGGACTTCCAGCGGTTATTTTACACAGATCGCTAAATTGCATTCACAGTTAAACCCACAACATTGTCTCCAGCTTATCAAAAACATACCAGACTGACAAGAATGTTCGAAGCATGGAATATATTTACCAATGTAACTAGAATTAAATATCACCATTGCTGCTACAGTCTGACACCAATCATTGTACACGTCTCCTCTTGACAACTGTGCTTCAGTATCAATAGCGCTTATAATTTTCCACCTAAAAACTTTCTCTCATACCCTACTCTTTATCCTTGTGCTCAATCTATACGTCCCTCACAATAGGACACACAGCCATCGTCTCTAGTCATGCCATAATGAAAACGATATTAACTTTACAATTCAGTATATACGCATTTTAAACAATGTAAGCCACTCTAATCTTTTATACCTCTATAGTACCAGAAAAAATTATATATTTATTTAATAAGTGTTTGCCTACGATACGAAATAACACTGACCCAAAATCAACGATTTGTGTGCATGTGTCTTACGTTCTTCTTGCGAGTCCTACCACCATGTTATAGACGTAATCGACCAGATGTTAAAGCAAAAAACTCTATCCCAACAGCTACTGCATGTTACTGTCACAAGCGGTCTTCGTTCTACAGGTGCACACAAGTACCCTTGTTAAATGCTATACCCACTTTACTAATCGAGGTACGACATTAACGATGAATGAGGTTGTGTTTTTCAGGCAAATACCGTGACAGTGATCGTACGAATACGTATTACCAGCCTACGATGCAACTTTGTGATATAATCAATGAACTTTGGAAGTGACTCGGCTAAGGAACGTGGTATGTAAGACGTATTTGCGACTCCCTCAAACGTATAATTCTATACTATTTCCATCGCATTCTGTCTCGAGACCATATCAGACGTTCCACGATATATACACTGAGTTATAGGCGATGACTGATTGACAAGGAGCACAAACAGTAGTAGTAGATGATGTGCCGATTGAGATCCTAAGGGGGGGGGGGGGGGGGGGGGGGGGGGAATGTAGACTAGCTTCTCAGATCTCTAGTGTTACGATATATGTTAGAAATTATGTCCATCATTTGGAATGAGGTCTTCCATTCAAGCACATACTCGTATAACCTCACACCCACATGTGAATCATATTTCACGCACTTTCATATCTCTAAACGAGTAAACTTCCTCGAACCTGTCTGCTACAGTAAAATTACAGCCTCCTTTTAGTCACACCCTACACATCTTGCAGACACACCCATTTCTACAGCTTTCCACAAGTGTTCGTTAGTATTTAACTCGGAACTGTGCAGAAGTCGATGAAACACATACCCAAGACATTCCGCACTCCATGTTGAAACAGAACGACCAGAGGAGTGTGTTTTGTCGATTCGACAGAAATGCGTGCAATGTCCTATGTCCGCAAACTAGATACAAGTACTATATACATTCACGTCCATTCAAATCAATCAGCCACACATGATATCATCATTATTCTCTACCCCTCCAACATAGAAAAATTACCAACTATAAAAGCTCATCCTATTTACAAGTCACCTACGCACCGATGCGGGTGCAGTTACGTATAGCTGCGGAGAAAGAAATATCACAATACTTCCCCAGAATAGCACAGCGTGCAGCCACCATGGCATTCCTAATGGTTCACCAAGTCTGACACATCAAACCACATTTGCCAATGTGAAGACGATCATATTAAATATACAAATACTGCATAGACCACTTTAAATTTTGTTCACCTATACTCTAGATGAATGATCGTATGATATGCTCCCTCAGGTCCTGTTTAGCTGTTTGAAACACTTTGTTCTAACATGCTTTTGTACAATACCAAACATTTCCTTTTTTTTCTGCCGCGACTTCGATGCCTGTGTCACCTTCTAAACTGACATTAAGACGCCATGATCGACGGCCTCTCACAGAAAACTCGACATGGCATGGTGTAAATAATTTTGTTACTGTAACTACGATAATACGCGACACACGGTGGATGATTTTAAATACAAGATATTTACAGCATAAGGAAAGTAGAAGATTTTGGCTGTGTTGTGGAGAGTTTACAAACCACCATCCAAAAGTGTTTCATGACCTCTGCATTTAAATTCATATGTCACCATGATGGAATAGATGGCGGCTCGGCATTCCATTTCGAGTTATTCGTAATTTTGCACTCATGTACGCGATCGCTGTTTAGCTGCTAGCAACCCTCGGAAGTTGTCACCCATCCACAAAACTTCTTCCCCAACTCAAACAAGCTATGTCATTCAATCATTATGTGGTAAGCAATGCGCGGTTGTGGTGGAAAAGACAACGTCAATGTACTGTAATATTAAGCAACAGAATTGACAGCACGAAGAATTTTACACTAAGTTCAGCACCGACCAATGATGTGACAGCATGTTTCCCCAATTTCAGTATCATAGCTAAACAATGCCCTCTCCATGGTGCGAGTATCACTGCGGACATGGATAGATCACTGCTCAGCACACCCATTAACTAATTGAGTTGGACACATTTTTACCTAAATCAACGAAGCTATCAACTCTAAATTATTGTTCTAGAGTCTAGGATCTGGGCCTGGAAGGTACTTGTAAGACAGAGAACATAAACACACACACTCCTAAGACTACAACGTTCTGCACTTAAAAACGGGCTATAATGTTAGATCGAATACCTTTCCGGCCTATCAGACATACATCCTTCTTCACAGTTTCTCTACGCTGAACTGTCTTATCTAATAGTAAAAAGAGTTGCTTTTCATGATAGGAGCGCAATATAGCTTTGCGGAGACGTATTGTGTCCACTGTTCACATCCGCCCACTGTTCAGATATTATACCATGCATGCATAAGGCATACATAAGATGATAGTTACTAGCGGTGATACATCCTACAAGGATGTAAAATGGGTATATATTGTTTTGTAAAGTTAGTGTGGCTTACATTGTTTAAAATGTGTATATATTGCATTGTAAAGTTAATATTGTTTATGTTATGGTATGACTAGAGAGGATGGCTGTGTGTCCTATTGTGAGGGACGTATAGATTGAGCACAAGGATAAAGAGTAGGGTATGAGAGAGAGTTTTTAGGTGGAAAATTATAAGCGCTATTGATACTGAAGCACAGTCGTTAAGAGGAGACATTACGTGTACAATGATTAGTATCAGACTGTAGCAGCAATGGTGATATTTAATTCTAGTTACATTGGTAAATATATTCCGGGCTTTGAATATTCTTGAATCTTGTCAGTCTGGTATGTATTTGATAAGGTGGAGACAATTTTACGGGTTTAACTGTGAATGCAATTTAGCGATCTGTGTAAAATAACCGCTGGAAGTCCGAAAAAGAATAGGTGATTGGTGCTTCGATATCGGCGGCATAAGTAATTCGGCGCGTAAATTCGATAAGAGCCAATCAGAATGCTCGATTCATTGACATCAGTTGTGATGTGATATAGGAGTCTCTACATAGCGGAGGGAACGTTTACATATGTTGAAATCTGGAAGCGTAGTATGTTAGGAGCGCTGGGGAGACTGCATTCGGCGTTATATTTCGTAAACAGCTTGTGTTAGGGTAAGAA
The DNA here is from genome assembly GCF_023864345.2 of Schistocerca serialis cubense. Taxonomy (NCBI): domain Eukaryota; kingdom Metazoa; phylum Arthropoda; class Insecta; order Orthoptera; family Acrididae; genus Schistocerca; species Schistocerca serialis. The sequence continues at coordinate 579,411,183 of NC_064640.1, forward strand.
TTTCCGTGCATACAAGTTGAGGCATCAAGAAAGCGAGCGTTAACTATTTCTGGGACAATATACAATTCCCGAGAGGTTGACTTGGCTCTTATTTTTTTACAAAGCAATGTGACGCAAGAATAAGATTTGGAATGTTGTTAGATGAGTTTGTAATTATGCGCGTGCACTTGGAGGTGTTGCGTCGGTCATGGTGGGCCGGGTACGTGCAGTTGAATGCGTGTGTCAACACGCTCTGTGCTATTCGGCATTCAATGGTAAAGACAAGTGACACATGGAGATGCTGCGAATATGTGACTGGTGTGAACGCACTTTGGAATGCTATGACGTGTGTGTAACGGTGACTGTATAGAGGTATGCAACTTTCACCGGTGTTCGACGACGACGCAGGACCAGAGCTGCGGCTGCCTCACTTCGTGAGGGATTGGGCGCGCGTGGACCAGCTTCGCTTGCGTCATCGTAGGCGTCTAGGTGAACACGTATTTGGATAGGAATTTCACGGGCGTGAAGTATGAATGCGGCTGTTGTTACCTCATGTTTGCGGAAGCCGGACAGGGGCCTGTGCGCGGTTTGACAGTTGACGGGCGTGTGGCTTTGTGGGGGACAGAGTGTGGTAGAGGGTGCTTGCATGCGTCTGTTGTGTTACTTTGCGAGCGACTCTGTAGTCTGTTCTATGCGTTATTTGCACAGTTTACGCGTACTGGGCGTGTTTGTTTATATACGTACTGCATTATTTAGGAGCAGTTTGCTATTGTGTACTGAAATTAGTTGTTGTTTGCGCGTTTGTGGGCTGTGCAACATGACCCCAGGCACATCTGGATGCATGTTTTGTGGCAGTATGATAAATCTAATCCATGCCTAAATAAAATGTTCGAAAATAAATAAAGTGCAGTCATTCGATGCTCTCCCCAGCAGCACAAACCAGGTCGAGTTGTTTATCCTCACCATCTTGGTTTACATCAGGGAACAGATGACGGCGTCCTCTGCTGGTGGTACTATTAGACCTCGTCGAGAACACACTGTTTGCCGCCATCATGGATAACTGTACTTGCGTCATCAGTTGGTGTCACTGTGGCTTCATCTGATGGTGAGGAAATGTACTAAGCCAGTTGGTGTTTGGAGCTCGTGGTGAACCCACTAGGTGGCGCCATCTCAGATTACAGTACTTGCGTCACTACAGCATCCTCTAGTGCAGGGCTTAACAACTGGCCGGTTTTGAGCGCGAGTACTCGCGTCTGCTCAGGCACGTGCTCGCGAGCAGGTGCAAGGTCGCGGAGTAGGGAGGGAGGGGAAATGCGCGCGCACGTATGAATAGGACCGCAGCGTGCCTACTGAATTCGCGCCGACTGTGTAACGTTAAAAGTACTACGATCAGCTCTAACAGTCACTTCGCTGGTTAAGAATCATGTCAAGTCGCCGTTGTGTAACCCCAACCATGCTTTCGCAGTTCAACCCGCATTGGGAGGAATTGTATCTGTTTACAGAAAGAGATGGTGTTGCAAAATGTTTAGTATGTCACAAAACGCTGAATTCTTTTAGGAAATTTAATTTGCAGCGACATTATATGTCGTACCACGCGAAAGACTACGGAAGTGGAAAATGTGATGGACCAGATCGTGCACAGGAAGTTATTAAACTTAAAAGGAAGCTATCCGAAGAAGACCTGGATGACGAAGAAAAATCAACTGAGGCAGCTCTCAGAGTGAGCTACAAAATTGCTTTGTTTTTAGCAAAATCCCTGCGCCCCTTCACTGATGGCGATTTAATAAAAGATGTTTGGTAGTTGCAGCGGAACATGTGTGTCCATCTCAAGTTGAACAGCTTCGGATGACATGACCATTATGCGTCGCATACAGGACATGGCAGACGACGTCCGGAGCCAGCTTGCAAATATCTATAAAGATTTTATGGCGTATTCTCTAGCTCTGGACGAAAGTCTTGATATCACTGGAACAGCGCAGCTTTCCATATTTATTAGAGGTGTTAATAGAGATCTTCAGGTGAGGAAGGAGCTCCTCGATGTAGTAGCCATGAAGAACACTACAACCAGAGGTGATATTTTCAGTAGTGTTGAAGAAAGTGTTGGAAATATAAGATTGTCGTGGAATTCTTTAGTTTAGTGTCTACAGACGGTGCACCAGCGATGACAGGGAAAAAATTAGGTTTCGTTGCGCTGTTGAAGGAGAAAATGCAAAAACTGACCGTGCCAAATGAAATAAGGGGCGTTCACTGTGTGATCCACCAGGAAAACTTATGTGCAAAGAGTATCACTCTAAAAAATGTGATGAGTGTTGTTGTTCGTACAAGCAATTATATAAGGAAGCATGGGCTACAACACAGACAATTTAAAAGCTTTCTTGAGGATGTAGAAAGCCAGTATGGTAGCCTCCCTTATTACAGCGAGGTCCACTGGCTTAGTCGAGGCGAATTATTAAATCGAATTTTTGCCTATTAGATGAGATAAATATGTTCATGGAAATAAATAACATGTGTGTCCCTGAATTGAAAGAGCCTTCATGGAAATGTGATCTCGCGTTCTTAGCAGATTTAACTAGCCATCTGAATGCTTTGAACATTTCACTAGAAGGTAAAGATCTGCTAATTACTCATTCCATAGATCGAATACGAGCTTTTAAAATGAAATTGACACTTTGGGTGAGTCAGCTGGAAACAGGAAATCTAGCTCATTTTCCTAAATTACCATCCATGCAAGATGTTCACAAAGACTGTGAACGTTATTCACATAGTTTAGTTGCTCTTAAGGAAGAATTTGATCAACGCTTTCAAGATCTGACAGCACTAGACAGTGATTCTGATCTGTTCTCCTCTCCATATTCAGCGAATATTGAAGAGATTCGTCCTGAGCTGCAACTAGAAATTATTGACCTGCAGTGTGACAGAGAATACAGAGACAAATTTCAGAACAAGAAAAACATTTTGGAATTTTACGGACACTTCCCTCAGGATAGATTTCCTCATTTGCACAAACTGGCGGCTACAATAATATCAATGTTCGGTTCCACGTATGTTTGTGAATAACTGTTCTCTGCAATGAAATGTAACAAGACGCGCCTGAGAAACGCATTGTCTGATCGAAATTTAAACTGCACACTGCGCCTACGATGCACAAGAACAATTACTCCGAACATAGACGCAATTGTAAAGGGCAAAGAGTACAAGATAACAGAGAATCCCACACGTCAGTGACACCTTTTATTGTGTAACAGTTCACAAATTAATACGAATGTAGAGGCATACACTAAGCTAATAAAATTATGTGGCACGTGTCCATTTTCCTTTATTTGTTTCATTTGTCACAGTAATAATTCGTGAGTGATATCCCTGCAGGTGGCCGCGGATTTACATTGACTGGCGGCAGCTGTTGTGTGCCCCACGTGACTCTCCCCACACTCTGCTCTGGTCGGGTAGTGGGGGTAGCGTGCTCGCGCTGCTCCTTGCTCGCGCCTTGCTGCTCACAGCTTGCTCCGCGAGCACGTATGTTGTGAAGCCCTGCTCTAGTGGCATCGATATGAACTAAGTCAGTTGGGCTATTGACTCAATGTCGAATACACTTGGTGGTGGTGCTGCCTCTAATTGTTTAAATAAAGGCTGTTGTATAATTTCGACATTTGACAATTAGCAAGCAGAGTCTTTTTCATGGACTTTTGACAAGTTAGCAGTTGTTTGGCTACCTGGACGTAAATGCTCTGCATTGTTTACGAGTGGTTCGCATGTCTGTAGGCTGTGCAATGTGTTATTTTTGATGGTTTACAATTAGCAAGAGTATGTGTAGAGCTTTATACATGAGTTAGGTAGGAGTGGTTTGCAGGTCTGTATGCTGTGGGACGTGTCAGAGCGTGTGTTCTGTAATACATATACTCCATCCCTAAATAAATTGCTCGCAAATAGATAAAGTACACTCCTTCCTCTTTCCATCAGCCTAGTGCAGGCTGAGTCATTTTACCACCTGCCCCTAGGAAGGGGTGGTGGTCTGGCAACTTCGGTTAGTGGTTGATGGTGAGCTTCATTTGCAGCTATTTTCTTACAATGGTAGCGAAAATGCAAGTGAGCTTTGTTTACAGAAAGATTTCACACTTGGCGCCTGATCCTAGGACGAAGTGGCGGTCGGGTGGATGAGGTTAGTACAAGTGTCCTTTCTTTCCCCTGAATTTTCTTAGGTTGGTAGCGAAGGCGCAAGTGACCTTTCTTTACTGCCAGAATTCAAACTTGGAGATGGTTCCTAGGAAGAGGTGACTGCCTGGACCTTGAAAAGTTGTTGAAATTATGTAGTTGAGAGTATAGTGAACACGTTTTTGATACCTACATGAAATTGTAAATTGAATTATTTAATATGATTAAAATTAAAATGGAATTAAGTACTTAAGTGATTGATAGGTTAGATGCGCGATGTGGGTGTTTGCATATTTACAGATGACTATGGGTATATGGAGTGGCGGCCGAGGGCGTGTGATGTAGGCGGTCGGACGCCCGTGGGCCGGTGTCGTGGCGCGTGTCCTACGATGCGTAAGAGAGAGCAGACGATCTTTTGTCATCACGCGACGTCATGGTAGTGTCCTCTGGTGGTCACAATTTGAACTAAGCCACTTGAGCTCTGGAGCTCGTGTTGGATACATTGGGTGCAGCCATCTTGAATAACGGTACTTGTGTCATGATCTGACGTCAGGAGAGTGCCCTCTGGTGGCACCGATATGAACTAAGCAAGTTGGAGTCCAGACCCAGTGGAGAACACATCTGCTTGAAATTGGTTAATTAATAAAGACAAGTCCGTTTTACCCGCCATTATCGTACGTGCGCCGCATTATCATGTTGGAATTTGAACTTCGCGAGATTTTTATTGAGGGGGGGGGGGTTAGGTTAGGTTAGTGGAGGTAGGCCAAGCATACAATCTTACACCACATGGTGGATACACTGGGTGCTGCCATCTTGAATAATGGTACTTGCATCATGATCATATGTCACGGTGGCGCTCTCTTGTGGCGATGATATGAAGTAGACTCTGGACCACGTGGTGGATACATCGGGTGCAGCCATGTTGAATAACGGTAGTTGTGTTATGATCTGACATAAGGGTGGCACCCTCTGCTGATGAGAATATGAACTATGCCAGTTGGAGTCTGGAGCTCATGGCGAACACACCTGCATGATATTGTTTAAATGATAATAAAGACAAGTCCGGTTTCCCCACCATTATCATGTTGGAACTTGAACTTGTCGCCATTTTGTAGGGGGCTGGGGGTTAGGTTAGTGGACGTAGCCCAATTGGTCTATTTTCCCGCCATTTTCGTGGTGTGATGCATTATCCTGCTGGAAACTGAATTTCCCACCAATTTTTTTCTGGAGTGTTAGGTTAGTGGATGTAGACCAATTGACCTATCTTCCTGCCAAAATTCAAACTTCCCACCAAAATCCTCCATCTTCGATGAAGTCATCGCCGCCATCTTGAATAAATTTGGCAACAATGGACTGTGGGGCCACACTGGTGTAGCCCCCCTACTTCCATGTCACTGCATGCATATGACATAGTGTAATTACAATCACATTTAGAAGGTATGACGGGGGGATTTTAAGCCTTTACCAGTCATCGAAGGCTGGACGGTGTGGCTGAGTGGTTCTAGGCGCTTCGGTCTGGAACCGCGCGACCGCTATGGTCGCAGGTTCGAATCCTGCCTCAGGGCATGGATGTGTGTGATGTCCTTAGGTTAGTTAGGTTTTAGTTGTTCTAAGTTCTAGGGGACTGATAACGTCAGGTATTAAGTCCCTTAGTGCTCAGAGCCATTTGAGCCAATCATCGACTAATGGCGTTTGACTCATGCAAAATTTTATCTATCTGTCTATAACTTTGATTATTTAGCATGTAAATCGATTCCGTAAAATCGTGCTGCTGGTGTGTGGTCGTACAAATAAAAATAATGTATTCTGAGCCGTTTACTACTACTACAGAGGGTGCATAAGCGCTGGACTGAGGGCCAAAGTCTTAGATAATGCATATTATTTTATCAAAATACACGTTTAGTTCTACTTGAAACGATATCAAAGTCATCCATATATTATGACGACCCTCCATGCCAGAGTAGCATTATCATGTTCTTCCATATTTTTGTGAGACATGGGAGCTGTATTTCGAACTTTTTTTAACATCAGGACTGATACATCAATAAGTATACACCGCTAAGAATGTGTTTTTGGTGTGCTAAGTGCGCATGTTGCTCGTCGTTGTCGGTCCCTCCCCCTCCCCCCCCCCCTCCTCCCATGACTCTGGGATATCCAGGTCACGGTACAATCACATTCAGAAGATCGTGTGACAGAGAGAAACTAGAGTGAATAATCATCGCTAGTAAAAAGGCATTTGCTTTTGGGGGTCATCACTTGAGGTCTAAACAGACATCTTCCGGTGAATTAAACTAAATACTGTTGACGTGTGTGACAGCGCATACAATCAGAGTCGATAATTGGCTATAATACTATGATCTGTATGTTTATAGTTTTCATTATTTGACTTGAGATCGAGTCATGTAGAAAAAAATAATGCCACCAAACAGCGATGCTGACAGTTCTACTGTGGGCTATATCGTTGAATGGTTGTCTACTCATATGGGCGTCATTACCTTCTCAGCAGCTTTTTGATAGTGTTACGAATGCGGACGTTTTTAGTGATCGTAAATATGAGAATGCACTTTACAACTTACATCTGTGGAGGGTCTGATTGTCTTGCTGACAGAAATATAGAACAAATTTCGCTTTCCTGATACGTAAATGAGGCACTGTACGTTGAGCAGATCTATAAAAATTATCGTTGGGTAGATGGGGGCAAAGCCCTGCAATTTTCACTTTTTCTAATATTGTGGTCAAAGCGACGTAGATTTTCGCGCAATTTGGAATTGAAGTCATAGGTAGATTCGTTATCTATAAGCCATCCAAATTCCAGCTGTGCGGGTCTTCGCCCTATGTGTGATAGATATGAGTAAAAATGGATGACTGCATAATAGAAACATTTTAAATAGCGCCTTGTAAAATTTTTGTACTGTAGCCAATTCAGTTTTCCAAAGAGTACTCTATGGAAGTAGCCCCTTACTTAGATTGCGTTTATATGAATCTCTTACCTAGCAAAAAGTCACAAGTGATTGGAAAAAGTGTAGGTGACTCCTGCATATGTAAGCATTTGACATGGTGCCCTATCGCAGACTGTTAATGATGTCCGAGCACACTGAACGTTGTCCTCAATGGCGAGTGTTCATCAGCGAAAACGGTATCATTAGAAGTGCCCCAAGGAAGTGTGATAGGACAGCTCTTGTTCTCTATATACATAAATGACCTGAAGGGTAGGATGTGCAGCAATCTGTGACTGGTTGCTGATGATGCAGTAGTATATGAATAAGTACTGTTGTTGAGTGAGAAGTATACGTTACCAAAAAATAATCAATTTTTGAAAACATACTATAATTGGATAGATAAAATAATCTACTCATCAAGTGGCAGCAGGAGAAAACATACACAAAAGTTGTGGAAATCTGGAAGCTTCCAGAGCCAGTGGATCCTCCTCCTGGCAGAAGGGTCGAACAGGAAGGAAGAGGGATAAAGGCAAATTACTGGTGAGGTTTAGGAAATGATGAGAGTTATGGCAACATTGGCCAGAACGGCAGGTTAGGGTAAATGTACTGGACAGGATGAGAGGGAGAGACTGATTGTTGTGGACTGCACCAGATGAGATGCACCTGAGGGCTTAAAGATGTGAGGGCTGGGAAAAATAGACTAATCAGAAAATAAGAGAGATAGAGAAAACTAAAACGGAGTGGAGAAAAGGAATGACTACCGCAAAGTTATCAGTTAGGTTGAATGGGCACAGACAGAGAGTGTATACTAGCAACACAAAATAGCATGTTGCAGAGCAAGCTCTACAATGTGAAAATCATGACCTCAATGCTCATTCAGCATACATGCCATCTTGATTCTCTCCCCTGACACCAGTTTCTCAGAACCTGGAGGTGGGAACTAGCATTACAACAATGTCCTTGGTTCTTGCCACCCACATGACCTAAATTTACCTTAATTTCTTTGGTCTCAACATTTCTTTTCAGTAACTATTCCTTTTCTTCATTTCCTTTTACTTTTCTATCTCTCTTATTTTCTGATTAGTCTATTTTTTTCTGCCCTCGCATCACTTGTCTACCACATACAATGCACTTAGTTTTCCAGTCTTGCTAACTCTTTCACGATGTTTTGACAGTAATCTCTGTCTTGCTCACTGCCCTATCTTCCGCTTTTAAGCCCCTCAGGTTTTCAAATCTCATGTGATGCAGTCCCTAACAGTCTTCCTTCTCATCCCATTCGGTAAGTCTCCCCTGACCCAGAGTTCTGGGCAACTTTTCCATAACTTTCCCCATTTCCTAAACTTTGCCAGTCCATTTCCTTCGTTCCTTGTCCTTCCCTTTCAACCATCTGCCTGAAGGAGCCACTGGCTCAAAAAGATCACAGAAGCATGCAGGATGACTTCGCAGAAATTCTATTTGGTGTGATGAATGGCAGTTTGTCCTAAATGTAGAAAAAATCTAAGTCAAAACCCTTTTATGTTTGAATACAGTATTAGTTGTGCACTGTTTGACATAGTCACATCGATTATGTATCTAAGTGTAATGTTCCGAAGCAATGTGAAATGGAATAAGCATGTAAGGAAGATAGTAGGGAACACAAACAGCCAACTCTGGTTTATTGGGAGAATTTTAGGAAGGTGTAGCTTATCTAGAGAGGATACCACATATAGAACACTTGCTCAATCCATTCTTGAGTACTGCTCAAGTGTTTGGGATCCCCAGGAAGTCAGATTAAAGGCAGACATTGAAGCTGCTAGATTTGTTACCGCTAAGTTCGATCAACATGTGAGTGTTATGCAAATGCTTTGTGAACTCAAATGGGAATCCCTGGAGGGAAAACGACATTCTTTCATGAAACACAGTCGAAAAAATTTAGAGACCCGGCAGTTGCAGCTGACTGCAAAATGGTTCTATTGCCGAAAAAGTATTTTTTGTGTAAGGGCCATGAAGAAAAAGTAAGAGAAATTAGGGCTCATGTGGAGGCATATACACAGTGATTATTTCCTCTCACTCCATTTGCAAGAGGAAGAGGAAAAGAAATAACTGGTAGTGGCACACGGTATCCTCACCATACATCATATGGTGGCCTGGAGATTATTTATGTAGATATAAAAGGAACCTAGTGAGGGAACAGTGCACTTGCCAATTAAGTAGTGTTTCTTGCCATATCTTCTAATTTGTATAGATAGCTTTTTATACACTGCTTAAGGCTCAAACTGAAGAATCCACCAAAAGGTCACTACTGTTATAAAGATTTCATGCACAAAATATTGAGAACTGTACACTGCATCAAAAAATTCAGTTAACCCCACCCCGTTAAACCAATATAAAAATATTGTAAAATCCTAAGCAAAGTTATTCAGAAGTCAAAAAGTTTAAACTTCAACTCAAAAATTAATAAGTCTAATAACAAAATCAACTCTTAGGGAAGTAATATGGAGTGATACTGATGCAGATTTTCCCAGTAGGGCCAAAAACATTTCTAGACACTGAAGATAAGCAAGTACACCATCAAGAGACTGGCAAAAATCTTTAATGAACAATTTTTAAGTGTTACTGATGAAACAGGATGCGACAGATCTCCAGGAAAGGCAATTAGAATAATGAAAGAACATTTGCCTAATTTTTAGGAGCAGTTCTGTGCAGCCCTCATAACAGCACAGGAAGTAAGGAAAACCACCACTTCCCCAAACAGCAAAAACTTAACAGGCATCAATAATTTTTTGACCTAACTGCTGAAAGCCTACTATAATCAGTTGAGTAAACTTCTGGCTGACATATTTAACACCTCCCTCAATCAAGTACATCTACTAACAGGACAAAACATGCAGTAGTGTAGAACATCTACAAAAAAGGTGATACCAAAAAATGTTACAAATTAATCATCTTATCTCCCTTTTGACTGCATTTTCTAAAGTCTGTGAAAAAATAACGTGTGCCATGATAGTTCATCACCTTGACATAATAGGTGAAAATTTGGTTTGGGAATAGGTATCTTGATAATTGAAGGGGGGAAGTTAGGGCAGCAGGTGTATTTGACCTGTCAGGTGGGATGTAAGATTGAAAACAATGACCACAGAGTCCAAGTGGGCCCAGACGTCAACTGCTTCCAATGTGGTACAAAGTGGGATCCATATACTAACAACGTCCATACGGACCAACGTGCAAATGCCACTGGAAGCCCTCAAATGGCTGACCAGGTTCAGACAAAGCACAGAACCCAAGAAGGGTCACTGAGAGAGCATCAGTAAAATGAGATTCCTGCAGAATGACACAAGCTGCTGAATATAAGGAAATAAGCGGTTGCAACTCTGGGAAGTGATATAAGTAGCCATTAAAGTTCCATTGAATAAGCACAAAATGGGGATATAATTGGGAGGCAAACAGACTGAATCCATCACCAATGTGGATGGGATGACACCCATTAATAAGAGGTCAGGTTGTGAGGGGGGCAAGACGGCACCTCCTGGGGCACTGGAAGGGACTTATCCTGGGATTTATATTTCTTCTTCTTCTTTTCCTCTTTCATAGGTTGAGGAGGCAGGACATGGGAGGAGAGCAGGCTTCTGCAAAATCCGGAACTAAGAGAAAGCAGGCAGCCTTGTGGTGCACGGACTGTGGGTTCTGCAGCCAAGTTGTGGCAGCATACCTCTGGCCTGGGGGACACAGGGGGGCAAGGGGGGGGGGGGTGTCACGAGAGGGAGCCCCATCACTGGCAAGTAACAAAGAAGGGGAACATCTCTCCCCATGAGGATGGGGAGTGACACCCAGAGTGGAGGGCATGGAAACCACAGGGGAGAGGGGCAGGACTGGGGTGAGAAGGAAGGAGGAGGAGGGAAAAGATGTAACAGAGGCAAAGTCAGATGTCATCGACACAGGGTGAAAATGGTCATATTTCTGACAAACCTAAGTGAAGGAGGTGATTGTCATGACAATTAATAATACAGGTGGCGGAACTATGGGTCTCCCCTGACGAAGTGGGTGTCCACATTCACTGCATACATAGTCCTCCATACAGAGGGAAGATGTGCCTGTAATGCAAACATCGAAAACACTTCATGAGTGGCAGGACATATGGCTTCAAGTCACACTAATAAATCATAGCCTTGACCTTAGCTCTGGGAGGGTATCTCCCTCAAATGCTAGAATAAAGGTGCTGGTATCTATGTGATTGCCCTTATGATCTTTCTGAACATGCAGAACAAAGTGAATGTCCTGTCATTCCAGTTTGGCCCAGAGTGGTCCCTATGAGAAATGATTCCCTGAATCATATTGAAAGACTGGTGAAGAGTAATGGACACCGGGATGTCACCAATATGGTCCCGAGCATGAAGGGCTGCCGTATTGGATGGCAGAAGTAAATTTGATCAACAGCAAACCCGACCACGTCTTACTGAGACACTTCAGTTCGCCTAACTTGTCTTTCATATTTTCCACAAAAAATAATGGCTTGGTGGCGATTAATGTGTCCCTGTCACTCCCAGGTAGTGGAAAACGTGTTTCACCCCAAGCTGGCGAGCCTGGCCCCCCTCCTAGGGCGTGGCCAACAAAGGGAAGGCCATAGCGTCGTAAAAAGAGCAGCATTAAATGATCCGCTGCCAACTGAAGAAATGGACGTAGAAGAATGATCAGTTTTTTGGAGCTTGAGGAAGTGGGGTACGAGGTTAAGAGAGGAATCCACATCTTAGATGTCAGTGAGGGTGTTCTTCCCCAAATGGCTCACACTACAGAGAGAAAATTTAGAAGTGGTGTCAAAACCCAAAGGGAGACCAAAAACACCAAAAAGGAAATGTGAAAAAGAAAAGGTAAGGGAAACAAAAACCGAAAGGAATACAAGAAACCAGGTTGATTGCTAGGTCAACATTGGAATGAACACTGAGAGGGACAAAGGGGGAGAGTGGAAGGAGTGACGACAGGGAGGAAGGGGCACAGGGAAGGAAATTCAGCCTGGGAAGGAAGAATGGGCCACAATAGCACAATAGCTCAGGGACCCATGTGCACCAGGCTCAGGGACCCATGTGCACTACTCATGAACTCACAAAAAAGCCGTGAGCCCCAAGGGGGTTCAGGGTGATGGACTATAAAACCTCATGCCACTATCCATTCTTCTCTTATTGGGTTGTCCATCGGTCTACTGCCCATTACCACTTAAAAATGGCACAATTATCTTTTGGTAGACTATGCCTGAATCTTTTCAGCTCTTTCTACAAATTCGTTACTGTAAAGCAACATTCTTTTTTCTCTTTTGTGATCTATGCAGTGTTTTTCCTTGCTGACCAATGTATACAGGGTGTAAAATAAAAAGGTATGGCCCAACTTCCAGGACACATTCCCCACACCAAGAAGAAAAAAATATCTTATATAGACACAAGTTTGTGAATGCTTTAGTCCCATATAATAATTTGTTTTGCACAATTCTTCATAAAACGTAAATAATGTGAAACATACAAGTACACATTGCAGCAAACCATACGAAACTTTCTTACACAAAATGTTCAAAATGTAATCTTGGTTATGCCTGGAAAAATAAAATTCTTATTATATTTACTCACGTCCAGTATGCTGGATGGCAATAGGCAGCAACTTACTATGATTCAATGAAATTGCGAAACATCAAGGTGCACAGAAGTTTGTTTTTATTTAAATGGCGACAAGTTTCGGACTTTAGTTGACTATCAAGCCATCCACATATGTGTTACCATAACATCAAAATGTTTGTACACTGTCCACATTGTTTGTATGAACGAATAAGTGCAAGGTACTATTTCCATATGACAGTCCATCGGTGTTGCGCAGTAAAAAATGTTTATCATATATAAAAGAAAATTTTTGTCTTTCACAAGTGTTTGGGTTGTTTTTGGGGGAGGAGACTAGACAGCAAGGTCATCGGTCTCATCGGATTAGGGAAGGAAGAGGAAGGAAGTCGGCCGTGCCCTTTCAAAGGAACCATCCCGGCATTTGCCTGGAGCAATTTAGGGAAATCAAGGAAAACCTAAATCAGGATGGCCGGACGCGGGATTGATTCACAAGTGCATGCTTATTTTGTTTCTAACCAAACATCTTTAACCTATTCATACCAGGCATAATAAGTGATTTTGAGTTTTCTATTCTTTTCATGTATCCATGGATTCTTATGTAGGCAGTAGATGTCTACTGAATAGGTTTCCAATTGATAGGGCATCACATTTATACAATTCACTACATATAAAATTTCCTGCTGCACATTGCACATAGTGTTGCTCATTTGCTGTAGGGTTAACCCCCCTCCCCCCATTAGTGCATCTGAGATTCAGTGCGTTGGTGCATATGTCAAAGCCTAACAGAAGACATTTTGAACATTTCATTCTCTGTGTTATTGTACTACAAAGAACTGTAGACAAGTAGCTGTAACATGAAATACTGCATATCCAGATCCATGATACTTTAATTTCTTCTCCATTAAGGCACGAGTCATTAAGGTTGGGTCATTTACAGCTTCCAATAGTTTAATTGGCCAAAAGGTAGAGAATAAAATTCCACAACAGGACAATAACTGACAATGAGTTCCCCTCCATTACTACCCATAACACAATTGCTTTTCAATAAATTTGTTTTGTGATGTGCAAAGTAAGAGCTCAATTCTATTTTTACTAGTGCATTTTTGTCGCTTAGTATCAATTGAGGTAAATGAGATTTATTTGCCCAATTAATATGGAGATTCTACATCTAAATATACTATAAACCACTTGAAACATCTTTTCTAAATAAAGTAACAGCACTTAACCTAAATGGCTGCACAAGGTGCAAATTTCAACAAACCCTTGAGAACAGATTTCAGTACTATCAAAATTTACCTCCAGCGCATATAAATAATTTATTCCCCAATAACATATTACTATATGGAATAATAAGTGTAAAGTAATTTCTTTTCTCTTAGACTTGGGTAACAGGGAGTGAACTTGCAAAAAGTGAGCAACGGAAAAATTTTGAAGACCAAAAAAGCAGTAAAAAGTAGCATTACTCTTAGAACTGCTGCAGATCTATATGGGATGTACTACTCTCCTTTAGTCGGTGTTGGTTCATTGGTTGCTAGGTTGATTGGGTGATTTAAGAAAGGGACCAAACTAATAGGTCATAAGTCCCTTTGTCCTCGAACAGACAGGTCTACATAACTGTACATCACAGGTGGTCTGCCCATCTAGGGACCAGCTGGAAACCCCCGAAAACAGAGTACAATGAAGGGACACACATTGCCCCCCCTCATCCCACCCCTCCCCTTACCAGAGTTACCCCACTCCAAAATTGCCTAGGAAAGACTAGCAACACAGACATCGCAAGAGGAGCACAGATAGACAAAAGACAAACAATTCAAACAGACCATATCTGAAGGGGGAGAAAGAGCAAATGAGCAGGTAGAATGAGTGCCACGTTGGACCACCAGGACCAGACAGATGCAGCCCGGTCCACCCAAATGAGGCAACAGTGTGTTCTGCGATCCCCTCAATGGGCTGATGAGGTTAAGAAGCCATCCCTTAAAGTGAGTGGTAAAGGCCAACTTCACGATTAAAATGTGAAACTAAGTCTGCCACTGAGGCATTGTCTCCTAACACCAGGGACAGTGAGTCTGTGAGATTAAGAGTCTGCTGCAGAGTGGCTAGGTTGGGGCAGTCCAGCAAAATGTGGACCACCATCAAAAGGTAACCACAATGACAGTGGGGTGGGTCCTCATGGCGGAGGAGATGACCATAAGTCAGTCAAGTTTTGCTGATGCAAAGCAAGCAAATGGCAGTAGAGTCCTTGCGAGAAGCCTGCATGGAGGACCTCCACAGGTTTGTAGTCTCCTTTATAATTTGTAGTTTGTTAGGTGGAGTCAGAGTTACCCATTCCAAATTCCTAAAACTTGACAGCATAATACTGATCAGACATCTGTTTCCAGAATACCAATCTCAAAAGTCGGCTTACTGGTAGTCAGTATGGCTAGGCTATCAGTGAATTCATTTCCTGGGGTCCCAATGTGGTCACTGAGCATCCACACTGTTCAAGGGCAAGGCAGGATTCCCTGAATCCTGGATAGTCAAGACCACAGGATGGTGAGGGAAAGTGATTGAGGGGTCATTCCATGTCAATTCAACGCACCTCTCAACCTGACCCTCTCAGATTTCTTTCAAATTTGGGGCATTCAATGACCCAGATAAGAGATGGACAAATCCAATTTGCAGATGTATATTACAACATTGAAGAAAGTTACAGGTCTGAAAGTGTAGAATTTATCCTAAATTTACATGCGTATGTCACAGCATAAACAACTGTAATTCTGGTTCTAATTCTGTTACAGCAATGAAAATGGTACCATTGGAAAGCTAACGAATAGACCTTTACATTGATATGCCACATGGCAGGTTTCTAAGAATTTTCACACTAATGGTCACTGACCTTGACCTTTGATATCTCAAAACACCTCATCTTCAATTTTGTTGAAAAAAATATATTTAATTGCTCCAGTATGTTACTTTAAATATAGTAAATATCAAGATGGCATACCAAAGGCATCATGCACAAAAAATTGTTTTGTCAAGTTAAGTACACCATCAACATGCAATAAGCAGCTATGTATCCAGTTCTTTCTATAACACCAGCCAATAGCAGTTACTTTTATTCGGACCAGTTCTTTAATATTTCTAGCTGTCAACAGCCAATGAGACACTTATTTCAACCAATCGACATTAGCCTGTTTTAGTAAACAGCTAATCAGAGAGACTCTTATTTCAACTAGTCACCATTAGTCCACTGATCTCCACATATCATGCAAATTTTGTTTCATGGCTGTGGCTTGTTTAACAAAGTGCAGTGTAAATGTGTCGTAAAGTAATATTTAGTAAAAAATGGATTTCAAGTCAAAACTGTATTGTTGCAATCCGTTTAGGGAAGAGGGTAATGTAAGAGTGCAGAAGAATTTAAGGAATGTTCAAGAGTGGATGATAAACAAATATCCTAATGTATTGTTAGGTGGAAAAAATTTGCAGTAAATGTAGAAAATAAATATCGCAAACCCACCAATCACTGCAGATGTTGCCACAGTTGTGCCAGTACTTCCAGAGAAGATTTAAGTGAAGGTGAAGTAGCATCAGATCTGGCACTCGATGCTTTAAATAGTAGCCTTCAGTATTTAGGTGGATCTACTGTGAAGAAAAAGAGTCTTCAGAGTGAGAAAAAGTACCCAAAGCAAAAACTGAAAAAAATAGCCTCTGCGTTGGACCATACGTATGTGGCACAACCGGAAAAGGAAGAGAGTGATAATGGAGAAAGTGAAATTATCACCCAGCTGAAAGGTAAGTTTCACAATTCAAACCGTATGTGCGACAAAACACAAATTGTAACTGTACTTCCAAAGAGTATAAGGAAAACAACTACGAAAGAATTTTCTGCTTCAGATTACATGGTATGGGGAGCAATACAGTTAGTAGCAGAACATGGTATATTCGTGACACCAAATCCAAAGCCAGGTAAGACATGTGAGAAAACTGTTCAGTGTGTGTGTGATTTTTACTGTGATCATGACATGAGCCATATGATGCTAGGAAGAAAAGACTTTACTTCCAAAGAGTTGGAGTATAAGGAAAACTATGAAAGAATTTTCTGCTTCAGATTACATGGTACGGAGAGCAATAGAGTTAGTAGCAGAACATGGTTTATTAGTGACACCAAATCCAAAAGCATGTAAGACATGTGAGAAAACTGTTCAGTCTGTGTATGATTTTTACTGTGATGACATGAGCCGTATGATGCCAGGAAGAAAAGACTTTGTGTCTGTGAAAGAGAATGGAATTACAGTACATAAACAAAAGCAGTTAGTGTAGGATAACCTTAAGGAACTGTATGCATATTCCAAAGATAAATACCCAGATAAAAATATTGGATTCTCCAAATGTCGTGAGTTGCGACCAAAGCACTGTGTTCTTGCCAATGTCAGTGGAACCCATGCTGTTTGTGTGTGTGTCTTGCACCAGAATTTCAAGTTAATGATTGAAGGTTGTAAACTTAAAGCACTAACAAAGAGTGAAGAATACACATTACCATCATACAAGCACTGTGTAGCATTTATTACATGTAATCCTGCACTACCAGCATGTTTCTTAGGTTCGTGTCCCTATTGTCCAGGCGTGACCAGACTGACTGATTATCTGTATAGTCTGTTTAGTAAGAATTGCATTGACGAAATTGCATATAAGTGTTTGTTAACTACAGACAGGGTAGTTCTAGAGGCTATAACAAAGTCAATAGATGATTTCATTGAGGTGTTTTCATCGAGGTTACAACAGCTTCTACTGCACTCTTATCTCCCAGCAGCAGACACATTTCTATAAAATTGCTAAAGAAGGTCTCAAAGTAAATGGGTTCCTTGTTCTTTGTGACTTTGCAGAAAATTACTCCTTCACCATTCAGGATGAGACACAAGGATTCCACTGGAATAATTCACAGGCTACAATTCACCCATTTGTAGCTTACTACAGAGACTCAAGCACTAATGAAATATGATATGTAACATATGTGGAAATATCTGACTGCCTTCAGCATGAAACAGCGTGTGTTTATTCTTTCCAGACAAATTTCATCAATTTCTTAAAATGTCAGTTTTCAAATTCAAAGCACATTTATTACTTTTTGGATGGATGTGCTCCCCAATACAAAAACAGAAATAACTTTATGAATCCGTCCTACCATCAATAAGATTTTGATGTTACAGCAGAATGGCATTTTTTTGCTACAGTGCACGGTAAAGGACCTTGTGATAGGGTAGCAGGGACTGTAAAGAGATTACCAAGGCTTGCCAGCCTCAAGTGACCTTATGAAAATCATATTTTGACATCACGACAGTTGTCTGAGTGGTGCAAGGAAAATATTCCTTCATGTGTCTTCCATTATACATCGGTCTCCCATCATGATGAAAATATGGCAAAGCTGAAACAATGTTTCAAAAATACAAGGATGATTCCAGGTACCCATAAGCTTCACTGTGTAATACCTGTTAACAAAGGTTTAGTAAAGACAAAGACATATTCTGCTTTTTTGTGAGTAGAGAAGAGTCAGTGATTGCTATGGTGAATGAAATGCTGTTAACAAATATACATGGATTTGTTGCCTGTATGTATGACAGTCATTGGTGGGTTGCATATGTCTTACAAACATGTGAAGAAACAGATGAAGTGAAGGTCAACTTCTTGCATCTACATGGACCATCTCCGTCATTTGTGTTTCCTGACAAACCAGACACTTGTGTCATTAGAAAATGTGACATTATCACAAGAGTGGATCCAGTGACACCAACTGGAAGGACATACAATCTCTCTGCATCAGATCTGGCAAACATTAACAATTTAGTTGGAGAATTGTGAGGAGAGATCTAATAACTTTTCATTGCCTTTTCATTACAACTGTAATGTAAATAATGTAATGTAATGTAAATAATTCATAATACCACTATAATAATGTAAACCATATTTTTGTACAATATTACTTATGGGTTGTACTTTATCATAATTTGTGTTTCATATATGTGTGTGTTACCTTCTTCATTTCGGTAGTGTATTGATGCTGACAAAATAATTTTTAGTGCATGATGCCTTTGGTGTGCCATCTTGATATTTACCATATGTATAGTAACATACTGGAACAATTAAACATATTAAAAAAAACCGAAGAAAGGGTGTTTTGAGATATCCAAGGTCAAAGGTCAAGGTCGATGACCTTTAGAATGAAAATTCTCAGAAATTTGCCATGTAACATATCAATGTAAAGGTCTACTTGTTAGCTTTACAATGGTCGCAGAGTTAATTGAGTCCTTAGGGCCATGTGAACGGTCCAGGCGAAGCTGCGGCCTAGGTGTACACCATGGAGGTGTTCATGAATGAACCTCAAGTATAGGTGACAAAGGAAAGAACTCCAGTTCGGAGAGAAGGGATTGCACACGAATTGCAATTGTAAGCCCTGACCTGGGCCACTGATGCGGGAGATGAACCACCGTGGGTGGGAAAAGGAGATGGTAATTTGGATATGCATGAGAACTATGAACGTGCGCAACGCAACTGGAGAGCAATTGGACACGCCTAGGGACTCTGGCCTCCACCAGGATGCTGGTCACCTGACTCATTCTAAAAGCTCCTGTCGCTAGGTGAACACCACAGTGGTGCACTGGGTCAACTAAACGCAATGCTGAGGATGCTGCCGAACCATAAACCAGACTCCCATAGCCAAGGCGAAATTGAACAAGGGCTCTGTAGAGCTGCAGCTGCGTAGAGCGATCTGCACCCCAGTTGGTGTTGCTCAGGCAGCGGAGGGTATTGAGGTGCTGCCAGCACTTCCGCTTAAGCTGACAGAGGTGAGGAAGCCAAGTCAATCGGGCATCGAAAACTAGTCCTAAGAATCGGTATGTCTCCACTACAGTGAGTGGATCATCATTAAAGTTAAGTTATGGTTCTGGATAAATGGTACGCCGCCGACAGAAGTGCATAACACACGACTTTGCGGCTGAAAACTGGAAACCGTGGGCTAGAGCCCATGACTGCACCTTGTGGATGGCTCCCTGCAGGCGCCCTCAGCAACACCAGAACTGGTGGAGCAGCACGAAATGCAGAAGTCGTCTGCTAACAGAGAAGGTGAGATGGATGGCCCTAAAGCTGCTGCTAGACCATTAATGACCACTAATAATAGGGATACACTCAATACGGAGACCTGCAGGACTCCATTCTCCTGGATATGGGGGGGGGGGACTATGCAAGGCATCAACTTGTATACGGAAAATACGAAGTGACAGGAAACTGTGGATAAAAATCGGGAGTGGGCCTTGGATACACCACTCATATAATGTGGCAAGGATATTCTGTCCCCAGGTCGTGTCATACGCTTTTCGTAAATCAAAAAAGACGGCAATCAGGTGTTGGCGTCTGAAAAAGACTGTTGGGATGGCAGACTTGAGGGACACAAGATTATCAGTGGTAGAGTGACCTGGCGGAAGCCGCCCTGACATGGAGCCAGTAGGCCATGTGACTCCAGGACCCAACCCACCCAACCGCCGACACACCATACATTTCAGCAGCTTACAAAGAATGTTGGTGAGGCCGATAGCTATCCACATCAAGCCGGTTTTTACCAGGTTTAAGCACTGGAATGGTGGTACTCTCCCGCCATTGTGATGGAAAGACGCCATCATACCAGATCCAGTTGAAGATGACAAGGCGATGTCGCTTGCAGTAAGGCGACAAATGTTTAACCATCTGACTGTTGATCCGATCTGGCCCAGGAGCTGTGTCGGGGCAATGTGCTAGGGCACTGAGAAGCTCCCACTCTGTAAATGGGGCATTATAGGATTCACTGTGGCATGTAGCAAAGTAGAGGACTTTCCTTTCCATCCGCTGTTTGAGGGTGCGAAAGGCTGAGGTGTAGTTCTCTGACGCAGAGCCTCGAGCAGAGCGCTCAGCAATCGCGTTTGCATCGGTAGATAACACACCATTTATGTTAATGCCAGGGACACCTATTGCGGTCTGGTACCCAAAAAGACATCTGATCTTCATCCAGACTTGGGAAGGTGACGTATGGCACCCAATGGTCAAGACGTACCTCTCCCAACACTCCTGCTTCCATCTTTTGATAAGCTGGCGAACGCGGGCACGGAGCCGCTTAAAGGCTATGAGATGCTCGAGGGAAGGCCGCCGCTTATGCCGCTGTAGAGCTCGCTGACGCTCCTTATTTGCCTGAGCAACTTCTGGCGACCACCAAGGAATCGCCTTTTGCTGGGCGCACCCTAAAGTGTGAGGGATTGTGTTTTACAACACAATGAAGATTGTTGTAGTCACCTGCTCAACCATCACATCGATGTTACCATGTGGGGGAGAGTCAATGGTGACTGCAGAAGTAAAAGTTTTCCAGTCTGTCTTGTTTAAAGCCCATCTGGACAGGCGTCTGTGAACGCGACCCCGGGGCAGTGACAGGAAGATTGGAAAGTGGTCGCTACCACACAGGTTGTCATGTGTTTTCCAGTGGATAGATGGGAGAAGTCCTGGGCTGGAAATAGATAAATCAATGGCCGTGTAACTACCATGAGTCACACTGAACTGTGTGGCAGCCCAAGTATTTAAGAGGCAGAGGTCAAACTGAGACAGTAAAGTTTCGATATCTTTGCCTTGGCCAGTAAGCATGGTGCCACCCCACAAGGGGTTATGGGTGTTAAAATCTCCCAAAAGTAGGAAAGCTTTAGGGAGTTGATCAATCAGTGCAGCTAATACATTCAAGGGTACTGCACCATCTGGAGGAAGATATACATTTCAGACAGTTATTTCCTGGGTCGTTCTTATTCTGACAGCCACAGCTTCAAGAGGGGTTTGAAGGAGCACAGTTTCACTACAGACCAAGTTTAGGTCATAAACGCAAACTCCACCTACGGTTCCTGTAATATCCCCTACAGCCGCGGAGGGCAGGGGCCCATACTGCCAGGAACTAAGTTTCCTGGAGGGCAATGCAGAAAGCAGGAGTAAAGCTTAACAGCTGCCGAAGCTCAGCCAGGCGGTGGGAAAAACTGCCGCAATTCCACTGAAGGACGAAGTCATCGTGAGACTGGGAAGACATGGAACATTCAGTGAGGCAGTTTACACCTCACGGTCACCTGCTGCCACTGGCTTTTTGCCAGAGCAGTCTATATCCATTGTGTCTAAGGGTCTGGCGAGATCTAGGTCCTCAGCACACACCAGAATCTCCACCTTATCCCCAGACGCACAGCTTGTAGGTACATCTACATCTACATCTACATCCACACTCCGCAAGCCACCTGACGGTGTGTGGCGGAGGGTAGCTTGAGTACCTCTATTGGTTCTCCCTTCTATTCCAGTCTCGTATTGTTCGTGGAAAGAAAGACTGTCGGTATGCCTCTGTGTGGGCTCTAATCTCTCTGATTTTATCCTCATGGTCTCTTCACAAGATATACGTAGGAGGGAGCAATATACTACTTGACTCCTCGGTGAAGGTATGTTCTCAAAACTTCAACAAAAGCCTGTACCAAGCTACTGAGCATCTCTCTTGCAGAGTCTTCTACTGGACTTTGTCTATTATCTCTGTAATGCTTTTGAGATTACTAAATGATCCTGTAACGAAGCACACTGCTCTCCGTTGGATCTTCTCTCTCTCTTCTATCAACCCCATCTGGTACGGATACCACACTGGTGAGCAGTATTCAAGCAGTGGGCGAACAAGTGTACTGTAGCCTGCTTCCTTTGTTTTCGGACTGCATTTCCTTAGGATTCTTCCATTGAATCTCAGTCTGGCATCTGCCTTGACAACAATTAATTTTATTTGGTTATTCCATTTTAAATCACTCCTAATGCCTACTCCCAGATAATTTATGGAATTAACTGCTTCCAGTTGCTGACCTGCTATATTGTAGCTACATGATAAAGGATCTTTCTTTCTATGTATTCACAGCACATTAGACTTGTCTACATTGAGATTCAATTGCCATTCCCTGCACCATGTGTCAATTCGTTGCAGATCCTTCTGCATTTAAGTACAAGGGGGCAGGTGTAGCCTTCTGACTCTGAGAGCCGACTGGAATTCGCAGAACTGATGGGGCTACAACCGTTTTCATAGCAACGGCATATGAGGAGGCCATAGCCACAGGATGTAGGTGCTCATATTTTCTCTTAGCCTCAGTGTGGATCAGTCAGTCCAGGGCCTTGTATTCCATAATTTTCCTCTCTTTCTGTAAAATCCTGCAGTCTGGCAAGCAAGGTGAATGATGCAAGCCACAGTTGACACAGATGGGAGGTGGGGCACATGGATTATTGGGATTTGATAGATGTCCACGATCTCAACATGTGATGCTGGAAGTACAGCGGGAAGACATATAGCCGAACTTCTAGCGCTTGAAGCACCGCATTGGGGGAGGGATATATGGCTTGACATCACAGCAGTTGATCATGACCTTGACCTTCTCAGGTAAGGTATCACCCTCAAGGCCAAGATGAAGGCACTGGTGGCAACCTGATTATCCCTTGGACCCCGATGGACATGCCACATGAAATGATCACCTCACCGCTCTAAATTGGCAAGCAAGCTCATCATCAGACTGCAGAAGAAGGCCCCTGTGGAAGATAATACCCTGGACCATATTTAACCTCTTACGTGGTGTGATGGCAACAGAAAGCACCGAAGCTGAAATCGTTACAGGTACAGAAAGCTGGCTGAAGCCAGAGATAAATTATGCCAACATTTTTACAAAGGCACAGAAGGTGTTTAGAAAGGATAGATTGCATGCAACCGGTGGTGGCGTGTTGGTCGCTGTTAGCAGTACTTTATCCCGTAATGAATTATTATGGGTGGAGGTTATACTCAACAACTGAGCTGTTAATAATTGGCTCCTTTTACCGACCTCCCGACTCAGCAGCATTAGTGGCAGAACAACTGAGAGAAAATCTGGAATACATTTCACATAAATTTCCTCAGCATGTTATAGTCTTAGGTGGAGATTTCAGTTTACCAGATATAGACTGGGACACTCAGATGTTTAGGACGGGCGGTAGGGACAGAGCATCGAGTGACATTATACTGAGTGCACTATGCGAAAATTACCTCGAGCGATTAAACAGAGAACCGACTCGTGGAGATAACATTTTGGACCTACTGATAACAAACAGACCCGAACTTTTCGACTCTGAAAGCGCAGAACAGGGAATCAGTGATCATAAGGCCGTTGCAGCATCCCTGAATATGGAAGTAAATAGGAATATAAAAAAAGGGAGGAAGGTTTATCTGTTTAGCAAGAGTAATATGAGGCAGATTTCAGACTGCCTAACACATCAAAATGAAAATTTCTGTTCCGACACTGACAATGTTGACTGTTTATGGAAAAAGTTCAAGGCAATCGTAAAATGCGGTTTAGACAGGTATGTGCTGAGTAAAACTGTGAGAGATGGGAAAAACCCACCGTGGTTCAACAACAAAGTTAGGAAACTACTGCGAAAGCAAAGAGAGCTTCACTGCAAATTTAAATGCAGCCAAAACCTCTCAGACAAACAGAAGCTAAACGATGTCAAAGTTAGCATAAGGAGGGCTATGTGTGAAGCGTTTAGTGAATTCAAAAGTAAAATTCTATGTACCGACTTGACACAAAATCCTAGGAAGTTCTGGTCTTTCAGTAAGTGGATCTAAACAGCATATCCAGACACTCTGGGATGATAATGGCATTGAAACAGTGGATGACACGTGTAAAGCTGAAATACTAAACACCTCTTTCCAAAGCTGTTTCACAGAGGAAGACCGCACTGCAGTTCCTTCTCTAAATCCTCGCACGAATGAAAAAATGGCTGACATCGAAATAAGTGTCCAAGGAATAGAAAAGCAACTGAAATCACTCAACAGAGGAAAGTCCACTGGACCTGACGAGATATCAATTCGATTCTACACAGAGTATGCGAAAGAACTTGCCCCCCTTCTAATAGCCGTGTACCGCAAGTCTCTAGCGGAACAGAAGGTTCCAAATGATTGGAAAAGAGCACAGGTAGTCCAGTTTTCAAGAAGGGTTGTCGAACAGATGCGCAAAACTATAGGCCTATATCTCTGGCATCGATCTGTTGTAGAATTTTAGAACATGTTTTTTGCTCGCGTATCATGTCATTTCTGGAAACCCAGAATCTACTCTGTAGGAATCAACATGGATTCTGGAAACAATGATCATGTGAGACCCAACTCGCTTTATTTGTTCATGAGACCCAGAAAATATTAGATACAGGTTCCCACGTAGATGCTATTTTCCTTGACTTCCGGAAGGCGTTCGATACAGTTCCGCACTGTTGCCTGATAAACAAAGTAAGAGCCTACGGAATATCAGACCAGCTGTGTGGCTGGACTGAAGAGTTTTTAGCAAACAGAACACAGGTTGTTCTCAATGGAGAGATGACTAGAGACGTTAAAGTAACCTCTGGTGTGCCACAGGGGAGTGTTATGGGACCACTGCTTTTCACAATATATATAAATGACCTAGTAGATAAAATGTAATGTATTGCGAATACATAGAAAGAAGGATCCTTTATTGTATGGTTATATGATAGCAGAACAAACACTGATAGCAGTTACTTCTGTAAAATATCTGGGAGTATGCGTGCAGAACGATTTGAAGTGGAATTATCATATAAAATTAATTGTTGGTAAGGCGGGTGCCAGGTTGAGATTCATTGGGAGAGTCCTTAGAAAATGTAGTCCATCAACAAAGGAGGTGGCTTACAAAACACTCGTTCGACCTATACTTGAGTATTGCTCATCAGTGTGGGATCCGTACCAGGTCGGGTTGACAGAGGAGATAGAGAAGAACCAAAGAAGAGCGGCGCGTTTCGTCACAGGGTTATTTGGTAACCGTGATAGCGTTACGGAGATGTTTAGCAAACTCAAGTGGCAGACTTTGCAAGAGAGGTGCTCTGCATCGCGGTGTAGCTTGCTGTCCAGGTTTTGAGAGGATGCGTTTCTGGATGAGGTATAGAATATATTGCTTCCCCCTACTTATACCTACCGAGGAGATCACGAATGTAAAATTAGAGAGATTCGAGTGTGCGCGGAGGCTTTCCAGCAGTCGTTCTTCCTGCGAACCATACGCGACTGGAACAGGAATAGGAGGTAATGACAGTGGCACATAAAGTGCCCTCCTCCACACACCGTTGGGTGGCTCGCGGAGTATAAATGTAGATGTAGAT
Organism: Schistocerca serialis cubense; assembly: GCF_023864345.2. NCBI lineage: Eukaryota > Metazoa > Arthropoda > Insecta > Orthoptera > Acrididae > Schistocerca > Schistocerca serialis. The sequence goes on from NC_064640.1 coordinate 579,436,996, forward strand.
GTAGAAACATCTCCCAACTTGTTACAAACGAGTAATGCCCGTGACTGGGCAAAGGATGCCATTTTTATCAAAACTGACCCAGATTGCATTTTGGACAGGCCCTCCACCTCCCCAAACTTGTCCTCTAAATGACAAAAAACTGTGGCCTCACTGAAGCAAAGGAGTCCCCATCAGTTCTTGTACATACGAGGTACTGGGGTGAATAAGGTTTGCTGCCATTCTTAGCCTGGCGTTCCTCCCATGGTGTGGCCAGGGAGAGGTACGATTTAGGATCATACCAACTTGAATTGTACTGAGACTTGGAACACTTAGAGACTGTTGGTGTTTGATCACCAGCAAGTGATGACATTGTATGCTTCATCACGTGTCATCTGTCCTGATGCCACCCACTCCGACCAAGGGCCCTTCCCACGGGAGCCACCCAGCCTCAGCATGGGACACCTGGCAGGATGGCCATTGCCGGGTGTCCCGATGCCCCAGAGTGACAGGCACCTACTCTGTGGCATACACGGGAAGTTAACGGCGCAGGCATCAGCAGAGCGATTCGTGTGTTGTCAGGGGGCTACAACAACCAACAGGGTACATGGTGGCCCCACCACAACGGACTGCCTACCGTGCTGGATATGAGGTGCAAAGAAGTCTACAGTCATCATTGGCGCAAAAAGTGACACTGCATAGTGCATGGTGGAAAACATACCCAGGAAGGCATCCTCGCCCAAGAGATGTAGAATGAGCTGGACTGCAATGTGACAAAGAGAAAGTGGGCTAAAGATCTCAAGGCATGATGGACACGATGCAGCATAAAAGGTGCCCTTCTCCAACTGGCTCGCTCTTCGGGAAAATTTTGAAAAATGGAGGTCAAACCATACAGGGGACCACCACATACAGGCTGAAACGTGTGAGATTCCTTTTAGTCACCTCTTACGACAGTCAGGAATATCTTGGGCCTATTCTAACCCCTGAACCCGCAGCGGGAGATAGGAAATTTTGGATAAAAATTGGGAGTGGGCCCCGGAGACCCCACTCATATAATGTGGCAAGGATATGATGTTGCTAGGTCATGTTGTGAGCTGTTCATAAATCAAAAAAGACGGCAACCTGGTGTTGGAATCTGGAAAAGACTGTTCGGATGGCAGACTCAAGGGAAACTATATTATCAGTGGTAGAGCGACCCTGGTGGAAACCGCCCTGGCATGGAGCCAGTAGGTCACATGACTCCAGGGGCCAACACGACTGCCAACTTACCATACATTCTAACAGCTTACAAAGAACGTTTGTGAGGCTGGTGAGCCAATAGCTAACCACATCAAGTGGGTATTTGTTGGGTTTGGGCACTGCAATGATGGTGCTCTCTCACTACTGCAATGGAAAGATGCCACTGCACCAGCTCCGGTTGAAGATGATGAGGAGATGTCACTTATAGTCAGAAGAGAGGTGTTTGATCATCGGACTGTGGATCCGATCTGGCCCAGGAGTTGTGTTGGGGCAATGTGCAAGGACGCTGAGGAACTCCTGCTCTGTAAATGGAGCATTATAGGGGTGATTGTGACATTCAGTGAACGAGAGGGCTTTCCTTTCCATCTGCCGTTTGAGAGTGCGAAATGCTGGGAGATAATTCTCCTATGTGGATGCTCAAGTATAGTGCTCAGCAAAGTGCTCAGCAATTGCATTTGCATCTGTAGATAACACACCATCGATATTAATGCCAGTGATACCTCTCGGAGTCTGGTACCAACAAACAGGTCTGATCTTTGTCCAGACTAGGGAAGGTGACGTATGGTACCCTACGGTTGAGATGTACCTCTCCCAACATACCTGTTTCCATCTTTTTATAAGCTGGCAAACGCGGGCATGGAGCCATTTAAAAGCTATTAGGCGCTTTAGGGAAGGGTGCCACTTATGTCAATGTAGAGCTGGCCAACCCTCTTTTATGGCCCCAGCGATTTCAGGCGACCACCAAGGTACTGACTTTCATCATGGGCACCCTAAGGAACAAGGGCTCATGTTTTCTGCTGCAGAAATGATTGTTCTAGTGACCCGCTCACCTACCACGTCGATGGTACCATGTGGGGGAGAGTCAACGGTGACAGCAGATGTGAAAGCTTCCCAGTCTGCCTTGATAAAGCCCATCTTGGTAGACAACTGGGGGAATGGTGCTGGGGGAGTGACAGGAAGATGGGAAAGTGGTCACTACCACCCAAGTTATTGTGGGCCCTCCAGTGGACAGATGGGAGAAGTCCTGGACTGCAGAGGGATAAATCAATAGCCAAGTAAGTGCCATGAGCCACACTGAAATGTGTGGGGGCCCCAGTATTCAAGAGGCAGAGGTCGAGTTGACACAGGAAAGTTTTGGCATTTCTACCTCGACCAGTACACACAGTGCCACCCCAGAATGGGTTATGGGTGTTAAAATCTCCCGAAAGTAGGAGAGGCTTAGGGAGTTGATGTATCAGTGCAACCAATGTGTTCAGTGGTACTGCACCATCTGGAGGAAGATATACGTTGCAGACAGTTATTTCCTGCATCATCCTTATCCTGACAGCCACAGCTTCAAGATGGGTTTGAAGGGACACAGGTTCACTGCATACTGAGTTCAGGACATAGACACAAACTCGACCTGACACTATTATAGTCACTACGGTTCTTGTAATATCCCCTATAGCCATGGAGGGCAGAGGTCCGCGTTGCCAGGAACCATGTTTCCTGGAGGGCAATACACAAAGCAGATGTAAAGCTTAACAGTTGCTGCAGCTCAGCCAGGTAATGGAAAAAACCTCAGCAATTCCACTGGAGGAAGACATTGTCGTGAGGCTGGGAAGGCATGAAGCAGGTTACGCCTCAGAGTCACCTGCTGCCACCAATTGAGTATTTGTATCCATTCCTATTGTGGATGAGGCATCAGTGAAATCCAGGTCCTCAGGGGATGCTAAGATCTCCACCTCATAGTCAGGTGCAGATTTGGTGGGGAGTGGTGCTGTTGGGACCACCAGAGAGGTCCTTTTTCTTAGCAGATTTCGTTTGCTTACCCTCTCACTTCTCTTTAGGGCCTTGCTGGGAGGACTTCTATGAAGTGGCTTCAGGCACGGAGGAAGAAAGTGAAGCTCTTCGTCCAGCAGCTTTTGGCTCCTTTAGCCACTGGCAAGTGTCTGCTGTGGCATTAGTGGAGACCTTGGGAGAGAGGGTCCAAAGGGACCCCTTCCGCATGAGAGGAGCCGGAGGAGGATGTTGCTTCTCCGGTTGGGGGAGGGGACCGATGTCCCCTGCATTTGGGAGGGGGGGGGGGGGGCTTCCTCCTGAAGTAGGTACTTTGGGAGCAATGGAAGGAGATTTTCCCCCTACCACCAAGGGGGCGTATGCATTCTAGAGGCCCAGAGGGCCCACTGTTCCTGGCACAGAGCGTGGTACAATTGGTACTTGTGATGGGAATGGTAATGTAGCTGCAGCATATGTGGACAACAACCAAATGGGGTGTAATCGTTCAAATTTACGTTTAGCCTCTTGGAAAGTCAACCAGACCAGTGTCTTGTACTCCTTGATTTTCTGCTCCTTTTGGAGTACAGTGCAGTCTGGTGAGCAGTCTCCACAGTTGATACAAGTAGGAGGAGGCACAAATGGAGTATCTGGATGTAGTGGATGTCCGCAATCTCAACATGTGGTGCTGGAAGTGCAATGGGAATACATGTGCCAGAATTTCCATCACTTAAAGCACCGCATAGGAGGAGGGATGTATGGTTTAACATCACAACGGTAAACCATCACCTTGACCTTTTCAGGCAATGAATCACCCTCAAAGGCCAAGATCAAGGCACCGGTAGCAACCCTGTTGTCTTTGGGTCCCCTGTAAATGCACCGGATGAGATGAACACCCCACCATTCTAGACTGGTGCAGAGTTCACCGTCAGACTGCAAGGGGAGGTCGCGATGGAAAATAATCCTCTAGATCATGTTGAGACTTTTATGGCGAGTGACGGAAACAAGAATATCATTCTGCTGGTCACAAGCGAGTAACGCAACGGATTGGGCTGCGGATGCTGTCTGAATCAAGATTGTACCGCTTCTCATCTTGGACAGCCCTGTCACTTCCCCAAACTTATCCTCAAAATGTTCAACAAAAACTTGAGGCTTTGTAGGCAGAAAGGAGTCCCCGTCGATTCTGCTACAGACTAAATACCGAAGTGAATATGGATCTCTTCTTTCTGTAGTCCTACGCTCCTCCCAGGGTATAGCAAGCGAGGGAAATGATTTAGGGTCATATCTGTTAGGTTTATATTTGATCTTGCCCTCTTAGAGATTGCTGGCGCCATACGGTCACCATACGGTCACCAGCAAGAGATGGCTTAATCCGCTTCATTGCGTGTTATCTGCCCTGATGCCACCCACTCTGATCAGGGGCTATCCCCACGGGCACCACCCAGCCACAGCAAAGGCCATCTGGCATGATGGCCATTGCTGGGTGTCCTGATGCCCCAGGAGGACAGGCATCTACTCCTTGGCATACACGGGGAGTTAGTTTACAGCCCAGGCATCAGCAGTGCGATCCCTATGTTGTCAGGGGGCTACCACCAAATGGGTACACGGCGGCCCCACCACAATGGGCTGGCTACCGTGCTGGATATTGGGTGCAGAGAAATCCAATATTGTCATGGGGGTGAAAGAGGACAGGAGACAACGGAAGAAGGTGACATACCCCAGAGAGTGTCCTTGCCCAAATAGTTGAATTGCAGGTGGAAATGAAAAGCCATGACAAATGGTTCAGGAGATTGGATCTAAGGGCACTATGGATAACTCATGCACCATGTAAGGCGTCCTTCCCCATATGACCCCCACTTCTGCAGAATTTGGAAAGTGGCAGGTCAAACCATAAAATGAGACCTGAACTTACAGTGCCGAAAAGTGTGAGACTCCTTTTAGTCACCTCTTACGACAGGCAGGGATACCGCAGGCCTATTCTAACCCCCAGACCTGCAGGGGGCATGGGCCCTGGAGACCCCACTCATGTAATGTAGCAAGGATGTGATGTCATAAGCCTAGAATTTCACAAGCTAAATCCACTTTTTTTTATCGTTTCTGATGAGTAACACAATTCTTTATCTGAACTATCACCATCTATATCTTTGTTAATGACAAATACTGTACAATAACATGCTGGATACAATGACTTTTCTGGTATTGTAATGATAAAAGATCTTTCATTTTCAGAATAGTGATCTATCATTGTTTTCCTCAGACCTTTTGTTGGAAGCTTCTAATGTTTCTTACAAGAGCCCAAGCAAGACTGGCCAAAAAAGTGATGAAATTTCTTGAACTATTTAATTTAATGGTACTTGCAGGTTGAGTTAATTTTTCTTCTTCACTGTAATTTTCAATTAAAGTAATGACTTTAGCAAACACTCCCTAAACACTTTTATGACAAGCTTCATTAATAAGAACACCATTAGAACCCTGAGGGCCTCCTGTAGGAGGTGTAATGTGTGGGAGCACCGTCACCAACAAGAGATGACACTGTCGTTGTTGTAGCATATGATGCTGTTATATATGCTAGGTGCAACTGCTCATACTTCTTCTTAGCTGCTTGATAAGTTAGTTTGTCCAGAGTCTAGTCTTGTGTTTTCTTCCCTAACTGGAAAACAGTGCAATCTGGTGAGCAGGGAGAATGGTGCTTTCCACAGTTGACACAGATTCGGAGGGGGAGGGGGGGGGGGAGGGAGGAGGAGGACAAGGAGTGTTTGCATACAGCAGTTGTCCACAATCTCTACAGATGGAGCTACCATTGCAACCCGAAAGACATGTGCCTGAATTTTAAACCTTGAAGCACCACATGAGGGGGAGGGAGGGGGTGGGAGAGACATACGGTTTCACATCGCATTGTTATACTATCATATTGACTTTTTCAGGCAAAAAATCACCTTCAAATGCCAAGATGAAGACCCCAGTAGCAACCATATAGTCCTTTGTCCCCCAAGGGACATATCTCTCCAAGTTGGAGTGCAGCTTATCACCAGATTGCAAGAAGAGGTCTCTGTGAACAATGATGCCCTGAACCATATTTATTATGGGGAGTGACAGTCACCAGTATGTCACCCAGCTTGTTACAAGTGAGCAGCACCTGTGACTGGGAAGGGGATGCTGTTTTGATCAAAATTGACTCACTTTACATTTTAGAGATGGCTGTAAGTTCCCCAAACTTGTCTTCTATGTTCTCCACAAAGAATACGAGTTTTGTAGCCTAGAAGGAATCCCTGTCAGTCCTTGTGCAAATGAACTATTGGGGGGGGGGGGGGAGGGGGGTATTTCACTGCTTGCTGCTTAGCCCTACATTCCTCCTGTGGTGTATGCAGGGAAGGGAACATTTTGGAGTCGTATCTCTCTGCATTTAATGACGACTTTTTGTCCATAGAGAGTACTGGGGCCATATGGACACCATTGGGAGATAACTTCATCCACTTCACTTGTGGCTCATCCACCATGGTACCACATACTCTGAACAGGGGCTCTCCCCATAGGTGCCACCAAGCCTCAGCAACGGCTACCTGGTCAGTAATCTGTTGCTCAGAGTCCCTGTGCCCAAGTCATGATGGGTACATACTGCTTGGCATACCTGGTGAGTTTTTAGCTCAGGCACTAACGTTCAATCCCTGCATGGACAGGAGAAGGAGGGGGGTGGGAGGTTACCACAGTGCAGGTACTTGACAATGCCCCCCACAACGCGATGGCTACCATGCTGGGTTTTGAGTGAACTACCTTATTAACAGAAAGGGTGCCAAGGCTGAAAGGCACAAAGGTGGAGCATACACAGCATTGGGTGATGTTCCCTGCACGATCCACACTTCTGGAGAATTTTGAAAATCAGTGGCAGGTCAAACCCAATAACCAATAATGCGGAGCATGTCTTTCTTTCATGAAAAGTTGTAGAAAATGCTGGAAGTTGAAACTTGAGTTCCAAATCATAAACCAGGTCCAAGCAGGGCCTGCACCAAGAAAACCAACCAATGGAAAGGCAGAGGAAGAAAGGGATAGTGGAAGTATAAGCTTGCAGCACAGAAAGGTAGTAATGCTGCAACGGCTGAGGCCCTGTGGTAGCCATGCACATACACACAAAAGATTTTACCGCCCACTGCGGGGTTTCTTTAGTTGACAAATTAATGAACATTAAAGAAGTTGATATTAAGCTGAGTGATGGAAATCACACATCAACATCACCAAATTGTCATCATTCAAAATATACATATACAGTTTTCACTGCAGATGAAGAATCTAAGTCTTAAGGAACGTTACATATTAAATTTAATAATATGAACTATGGGTTGACAAACAAATATGATAGCTTGCATATGAATATGCAAAAGAGCTGAGCTCAAGCATAACTGAGTAACTCAACTGTTTCATGAGCCAGTATCAACAGTTCATCTTATAAAAACCTAAAAACACTAGCTCATCAAGAACAATGGCTTTTAATAAAGCAACTGTTATGGAATTTGTTGAATGTTATGGCTGAGCTATTCATTCAAGTGATTTCATAGGAGACTGACTCACACCCTGGATGTGGTAGTTTGTTCTTTGCATGTTGAAATGAACTGCACAACTGAAAATAAAACTAGCAAAAGCAAAGATAACCTAGCTGCAGTCCTAGGTCTACAACACAAAAAGCAAAGAACTGTAAGTTAACACAGGCGAAGGACACTTAAAGACAAAGATATTTGGCTTTTTCCAAAGGCAGCACCAAAAAGTAAACCTGGCAAAGAAAAGATAGGAAATAATCAATATTAACTGATACCTTAACAAATACTGAGTTGGACACAATTAAAAGAATGGAAAAACTGTCAAGAAAATCAAATATGAAAAAATACACAAAAAATTTAAATGCAAGGATGGAAGAAAGTTATAGTGGATCAGTCTTATGATAGTAAACAAAGTGAAGCTCTTTTGCAGGATAAGACTGATTGTTAAAATATGGACTTTAAATGATGATGATGATTTATTGTGGTGGTTGTCAGTCCAATCAGTGGTTTGATGCAGTTCTCCACTCTATTCTATCCTGTGCCAGCCTGTTCACCTCTGAATAACTACTACAACCTGTCTCCACTTGAATCTACAATATATCTGATAAGACTTTGTTCTTTTCTGAAAACTCCACTGGTATGAAATCATTTACTACTTCCAGCTTGTTGATGATGATTTAAGATCTACAAATAAATGATTTTGTGACTGTGGAGTTTACAGAATGAGAAACAACGTCCTATTTGTAAAAGAAAGAAAGCAAATATTGCAAATTTACAGGCCTCTTACATTAATAAACCATATATTTAATTGATTATTAAATAAAACAACTGTTTTTATTAAGGTATTGAAAAGTACCAACCCGTTCTGAAAAGTGCCCAATGGTACAGGCACATTTCAACAAAGGTATGCTTAACTGAAATGTAAAACTTGGTCTTTTTTTTATTAATAGGAAATGTGATACAAATTTACAAGTTGCCCAACATACTATAGTAGCTAATAATGCTAATTATAAAAATATGAAGTTCATTATTTGCTGAGAAAAAAAACTATAATCTGAAATGTATCCGCCCTTACCATTATATCTGAGGTACATCTACATCTACATCCATACTCCGCAAGCCACCTGACGGTGTGTGGCGGAGGGTACCTTGAGTACCTCTATCGGTTCTCCCTTCTATTCCACTCTCGTATTGTTCGTGGAAAGAAGGATTGTCAGTATGCCTCTGTGTGGGCTCTAATCTCTCTGATTTTATCCTCATGGTCTCTTCGCGAGATATACGTAGGAGGGAGCAATATACTGCTTGACTCTTCGGTGAAGGTATGTTCTCGAAACTTTGACAAAAGCCCGTACCGAGCTACTGAGCGTCTCTCCTGCAGAGTCTTCCACTGGAGTTTATCTATCATCTCTGTAACATCAATAATGTGATCAACCCAAGCCTGAACACTGTTGTCTTGTTAATTATAGCCAATGTATAAAATGGACTGAATGGGAAATGGTCCTTTTCTCTATTAAGTAGGCATATATTCTCTGGATATAAAAAGACTCAATCAGTAGAACTCCTGGGCAGATGGAAACACTGTCTGATAACACATTATGTGCACTGAAGCATTTCCCGATAGAAATGGTGGAACAAGTGGATGGTCAGTTGTAAGAGTGACTCTAATGTTTGCCTCATTGTGGCACGTAAACTTATTACTTATCTAGTAAGATCCATGTGCTGCAACAGCACCTGTTACCCTGGTGGCCAGTGAAACAAATGAGGAAAAGGCCATCACTGTCTAACGTAGCCATGATATCCCTCGCCCTCTCACCAATAGTCATTCTTCCTGTGGAGGTGACAGCTCTGTAGCACAGGGGCATCATTATGCTCAAAATATATCGAATGCGTTAAGTTTAGCCTGATCCACAGGATACAGGTCCTCAGCAAAAGTTCCGAGGGCATTCAAATATACTACTGAGTTTATTCATTCATCTTTCTGTTTGCATCTTTGGAAGCTGCTAAGAAAAGATGGAGGTGTGATATCAGTCTCACACAGACCTAGGAAAACAAAGTGATTCATGGGTAGCTCAAAATGTCTGGAGATGGTTCATATAACTGAGGTGGAACAGGTACCCGAAGACAGGCTGCAATTGACTTTTTTGACTCAATAGCCAAACACCTCACTGGCACTGAGCTCGCCTTGACTTCTTTAAAATCTTTTTGTCGCTATTTGTATCGCCCATTGCAATCCATACAGTTAAACTGTGATACCTTCTCTCCGAGCTACAGAAGGTTCTGCTTCTGCGTTAAACAAACACGCCAAACAATAAAAACTGAGCATCTAATTTCTTTCATTCACTTACAAATAGAATCTGCTTAAGTAGTGAACATGAACGATCAAGGATATACCACTGAATCCACAATTTGGGTGTTAATATGGTACGATATTGTCCCCAACATACATTGATTACTAAAAGGTTGACATTCACGAGTGCTGATAAAAACAGTTACTCATTGAATGGCTGAAGACTGATACTTTCTATACACAGAAAATTTTTCGTCCTTAACGGGGCCATTTTAAACACTCGGGGCAGTATTACACTATAATTCCTACCCCTTTTTCCTTCACAGATGACTAACATTTGAAAAGTTTGACACTTACCGATGTGTGAGATAACCGGAAGATTTATGTGTAAGTGTAATATGCTAAATGCCCAACCTTCTTAGACAACATTACAAATCAGATATGCCTATACAGAGGAACGATAAAAAGAAGTACGACAATATACTGGATAACAATTTCAACAAATGTTTAACACAGTGCAGTTACTCAGTTATGACATAAATGATGCTTCGCAAAACTTTTACAGGACACTTTCTTTCCTCGTCATCTTTAAGTAAATCAATGGAACTGGTTTCTTCTGTCTTCTGTTTGTTTCTCTTTCAAACTGGCGATGTTCAAATGTCAATCGCCACTTGTATCAGTTCATATGTTGGCAACATCCAGCTTACGTCAATTATTTTGTTTTATTTTGTCTCCTGGAGCAACGTGGATAGCTGGATACAATGTTGTTGTCAGAACTGAGAGTAACAAGTGTTTACAATGAGCTCCAGAAATAAAGGTTCTAGGGTAGAAAGGGAGACATCATCATCATGTGTGTTTTTTACATTTGTGTTGTGTATAGCAGTACTGTGGAGTTTACGCCGCTGGTGGAACAACACGCCTCATTTCCATTCTACTGCTGTCAGTCGAAGGAGAAAATTTACCCGGGATCCAGCAGATGGAAGGCGCCCACCACCTCTTCCCGTTGCAATAAGGGATCGATTGCAGGTGAACCTGGATTTTGCGTGATTAAATGGAAGATACATGAAGGAAATGTGCATGTGAATCTTAATTTGCAAGTGAGTGTTGACAGTGTTGTAAATTAACGGCTCCTCAGTAAGTGCCGTTAACGTCTGATTTCGGCACGAACTGCATTGATTCATGCAGGGCTGGAGCAGCTGGTTAAGGTTGTAAACTCGCCACGTGACGTTTTCGCGCTAAGATAAAGGCGGCAAATTTAAACTTCGTAAACACGTAGACTCTTTTGCGACTTTAACTGGTTACATTTACTTTGCACAGTACTATTAACACACAGAAATGTGTAGAACATACACATTGGTGAGGGAAAGAAGATAAAAAAATGCTCATGAGATTTTTAAAGTGACGTAATAATGTTCATTATGTCTCGTACTCTCATTGAAGAGTTTTAATCGTTCCAAGTCGATTGGAATAATATGCTGACTATTTTCCTAAACGTAAATCGTAATGCCTAGCTTTATGATTTGAGGAATTGTTATCTCAAACTTAAATATGCGTAGGTTGCAGATGTTGGTACACCTGCTACAAGTGTTCGAAATATCTGTCGATACATATCTTGGCATCTAAAGAGTAATAACACTGCGTACAATTTGGAGTCATCGACGGTAGCTGATTGTTTTTATTATTTAATCGGCGCCTGTGAAACGAATGCAGGATTAATGAATATATTAATAGATATCGGTTTAAACCTGACGAAGAAGATACGGGAGGTAGTTTCTTTACATATGTGAATACGGTATGCTGTGTTGATGATCTCGCGTAATATTTACTCACAGATAATTGTTTGTCGTGTTTACAGAAGGGAGGAAAATCGGATTATTTCCTTGTGATGCCAGGTAGCAGGCGAAATGTAACAAGACCGTCTTCTGGGCGACCGCCAGCTCTGCCGTTAGGCCTTCCGTCCTGCGATGACGTGCAGAAATCTAGGTAAGTCTGCATCATTATTATGTGATGGAACTTCACTGTACACAAAATTACTGCGGTACACCTTTTACGTTCATAAAATTTGAATAAAACATAGCTTTGAGAAAATGTTACTACTATAATATTTGCTGGGAGAACCCGGCCTCTTGATCACAAATTATGTTCGTATTAAGAAAAACGGGGTAACTGCTTATACTTCATGGCCTATTTTTGTTAAATTATGGGTTTAAATTTAAATACGATTCATGGCCGTCTTTCCATTTCTGTATCATGCAATGATTGTAGTGACTTTCAAATTTTAGTTTGCTGCAAAGCTTTTGAGATACTATTCAGTTATCAATTAATGTAGTGTGCAAGGAATGTTATGTGTGAAGGAGATTTTAACCCAGTAGTGAATGTGGCTGCTGCTGCTGCTGCTGATGATGATGACGAAGACGAAGAGTTCAATGCTTTATAACTGTGATTGGTGTATCTATGTTGCATCTGTCAGTCTCCACTGTTGCACGAAGGGAGACAGAGCTATTATCAGTTCTCTAGACTTGCAGTAGGAGACAGCTAGCTACTTATCTTAGTCTGGACAACCTAATCTAAATTTTGGATTATTTAACTCCATACAAAGGTGTTTGTGGCTCCTCAAAGAAAAACCTATGTTGGTTTTCCATCTTTCCTAATTCTGTCTTTTGTTATTATAACTGCAGCCCATCATCCATGGTTCACAGGATTTCATGTCAAAAACGGATAAGCTGAGTTTTGCACGAGGGATGCTTTTTAAATCTGTTCTGATCTGTAGACAGATTCTTTCTTGCCTCAAGTAAATATATTCAGTCTTAAAATATGCTCAAGAATTCTGCAGTAAACTGATGTTAAGAATATATACATCATCGATGTTTGTGACTTGAAAAGTTATCTGGAATTGATTTGAAACTGAGGTGCTATTCCAATACACTTGAAGAGCCTCTGCAACACTGTCAGAGTTCAGGAGAAATACCCATATACATTAACAATATTGGTCTGTAATTTTGTGTGTCCATTCTTTTACCCTTCCACATAAAGGGGTCAGCTGCACATTTTTCCAGTTGTGTGGGACTTTGTGCTGGACGAGAGATTTGTGACAAATGCAAGTAAGGTGCCCGATGCCGAAGATTACTCTGTGTAAAACCAAATTGGGATTCTATCTAGACCAGGTGACTTATTTGTTTCCAACTTTTTCAGTTGCTTCTCAATGCCAGGGATACCTATTTCTATGTTCTCAATACAGGAATCTGTGCGACAGTAACATGATGGTATGCCTGTATGATCCTCCTGTGCAAGTGATTTTTTGCACATGAAATTTGAAACTTCCGTTTTCCTTTTCTTTTCTTCTACTGCCGCACCAGAATGATCGAGTGTCTGGATAGAATCCTTTGACCCACTTTGTGATTTTACATAGGGCTAGAATTTTCTTATGTTTTTCAGCAAGATCATTCGCAAATGAATGACAGTGCAAGATTTTGACTGCTTTGTGCATCAGTCTTCTTATGGATACACAAATTTCTACTGATTTTTACTGTTGACATTGCAGTGTCTTTTGTTGAACCAGGAGTTCAATAGTCTCCTCTTCATCAGTATTTTCTAAATTTTGTTATTAAAACACAGTGAGTTCTCTCCATCCTTGTTGTTGTTGTTGTTGTGGTCTTCAGTCCTGAGACTGGTTTGATGCAACTCTCCATGCTACTCTATCCTGTGCAAGCTTTTTCATGTCCCAGTACCTACTGCAACCTACATCCTTCTGAATCTGCTTAGTGTATTCATCTCTTGGTCTCCCTCTACGATTTTTACCCTCCACGCTGCCCTCCAATACTAAATTGGTGATCCCTTGATGCCTCAGAACATGTCCTACCAACCGATCCCTTCTTCTGGTCAAGTTGTGCCACAAACTTCTCTTCTCCCCAATCCTATTCAATACTTCCTCATTAGTTATGTGATCTACCCATCTAATCTTCAGCATTCTTCTGTAGCACCACATTTCGAAAGCTTCTATTCGCTTCTTGTCCAAACTATTTATCGTCCATGTTTCACTTCCATACATGGCTACACTCCATACGAATACTTTCAGAAATGACTTCCTGACACTTAAATCAATACTGGATGTTAACAAATTTCTCTTCTTCAGAAACGCTTTCCTTGCCATTGCCAGCCTACATTTTATATCCTCTCTACTTCGACCATCATCAGTTATTTTGCTCCCCAAATAGCAAAACTCCTTTACTACTTTAAGTGCCTCATTTCCTAATCTAATTCCCTCAGCATCACCCGACTTAATTAGACTACATTCCATTATCCTTGGTTTGCTTTTGTTGATGTTCATCTTATATCCTCCTTTCAAGACACTGTCCATTCCATTCAGCTGCTCTTCCAAGTCCTTTGCTGTCTCTGACAGAATTACAATGTCATCGGCGAACCTCAAAGTTTTTATTTCTTCTCCATGAATTTTAATACCTACTCCGAATTTTTCTTTTGTTTCCTTTACTGCTTGCTCAATATACAGATTGAACAACATCGGGGAGAGGCTACAACCCTGTCTTACTCCCTTCCCAACCACTGCTTCCCTTTCATGTCCCTCGACTCTTATAACTGCCCTTTGGTTTCTGTACAAATTGTAAATAGCCCTTCGCTCCCTGTATTTTACCCCTGCCACCTTTAGAATTTGAAAGAGAGTATTCCAGTCAACATTGTCAAAAGCTTTCTCTAAGTCTACAAATGCTAGAAACGTAGGTTTGCCTTTCCTTAATCTTTCTTCTAAGATAAGTCGTAAGGTCAGTATTGCCTCACGTGTTGCAGTGTTTCTACGGAATCCAAACTGATCTTCCCCGAGGTTGGCTTCTACTAGTTTTTCCATTCGTCTGTAAAGAATTCGTGTTAGTATTTTGCAGCTGTGACTTATTAAGCTGATAGTTCGGTAATTTTCACATCTGTCAACACCTGCTTTCTTTGGAATTGGAATTATTATATTCTTCTTGAAGTCTGAGGGTATTTCGCCTGTTTCATACATCTTGCTCACCAGATGGTAGAGTTTTATCAGGACTGGCTCTCCCACGGCCGTCAGTAGTTCCAATGGAATATTGTCTACTCCGGGGGCCTTGTTTCGACTCAGGTCTTTCAGTGCTCTGTCAAACTCTTCACGCAGTATCATATCTCCCATTTCATCTTCATCTACATCCTCTTCCATTTCCATAATATTGTCCTCAAGTACATCGCCCTTGTATAGACCCTCTATATACTCCTTCCACCTTTCTGCTTTCCCTTCTTTGCTTAGAACTGGGTTTCCATCTGAGCTCTTGATATTCATACAAGTGGTTCTCTTATCTCCAAAGGTCTCTTTAATTTTCCTGTAGGCGGTATCTATCTTACCCCTAGTGAGATAGGCCTCTACATCCTTACATTTGTCCTCTAGCCATCCCTGCTTAGCCATTTTGCACTTCCTGTCGATCTCATTTTTGAGACGTTTGTATTCCTTTTTGCCTGTTTCACTTACTGCATTTTTATATTTTCTCCTTTCATCAATTAAATTCAATATTTCTTCTGTTACCCAAGGATTTCTATTAGCCCTCGTCTTCTTACCTACTTGATCCTCTGCTGCCTTCACTACTTCATCCCTCAAAGCTACCCATTCTTCTTCTACTGTATTTATTTCCCCCATTCCTGTCAATTGCTCCCTTATGCTCTCCCTGAATCTCTGTACAACCTCTGGTTGTTTTAGTTTAATACACTTAATTGGCACATACTTCACCAGAGCAGGATTCACAATCATTTTATACTTGGCTCATAATTTCTCCACGTCCATCATATGTGACCTAAGTGATGTCCATTCATTGTCTCACTTGCGTCTTAACAACAGCTTATCCTCTCTTTCCAGCATAAAAACTGTCCTTGTCTTGTTGATGGATTTATGACTATCGTTGTTGAGACACCATGATAACTAATCCCTGTTTCTATACTGACACTGTTGATCAAGTCAGGCCTTTTGTAGCTATGATGTCTAAAATATTTCCATTGCACGTGGTTTGTCAAAGTAGCTGCTCAACACAGTTTTTGCAAAACGTGTTCTGAACTACTTGACAAGACTGACCGTCTGTACCACCTGCATTGAATTCATGGATGTGCTAGTCTATATTCAGTAGGTTAAAATCACCTCCAGCTAATACTGCATGATCAGTGCTACTAATCGTAGACTTTGTGAATGGTTCTATTACTGTTACAGTGGGAATTTGTAAAAACATCCATTGATTATCTTGATTTGACTGCGGCTGTAACTCACGTCCACATAACTTTACAGTTGGACTCAATATCAATGCATATAGACACAATATTCTTGTCAGTTCCTATGAACACTTTCTCTCCTATGGTGTAGAACCTGTATTTTTCGGTATATGGCTCCTAACCAAAGGACCTTGATCAATTCTGGGAATGATACTGCAAATTTTGAGCTCGGCTTGCACTCTGCAAGTGAAATGAGCAGTCTTCACCACTTTCTCCAGCCACCCATAAGAACTGTGGATGGTCTCAGAACCCAAGTCACAGGCACCATTGGTGTCAGCATGAGCCACAAATTAAATGACTGCACCATCCCTAGTGGCAAGTTGTGCTGGCAGCATCACACATTGAAGTACCTGTGCCATGAGTTATGTGGATAGTTCCATTGGCATATGACCTTTCACAACTGAGTGATCACAATCTAGCACTTACCAGTTGTATAGGGAAGACATTGGAATCTAGAAACCAGAAAACTTCTCAGCTGCCTTTATTGTGGTTTCTGTGGGTACCACTTTACACTTGACAGTCTAATATTGCTCGATGCAGTGATACAAGAGTCTTTTTGCCTAGACAGCATGAGATAGAATTACTTTTTTAAATTGAAAGAGTGTATGGCACTACAGGAAATGATGATATGTCAAGGGAAGGAAGTATAATTATACCAGGTACCAGGCTATGTGGGAATACGAGAAAGTGAGCAAACTGACATGGCAGTGATGGATGCATATAAGGAAAGTGATTTACCATCCTGTGCTGCCCCCTTGAGTGCTATTACCTCATTGAGGAGGAGAGTTAGGTCAGTGGGAGGCTGTGCAGATGAAGATAAAAGGTACAATTTATGGCTGGTGAATCCTACAGTTTTGCATGTTGAATATTGTTTCAGCCAAACAGATGAAAGAAGTGGCTTTAACACAACTGAGAATTGGGCACACAGGTACCTCTTCCAGCCACAGGACCCACCAGTATGCTGTGCTTGTGGTGTAACAGTATTGTTTGCACCACATTATTCTTGATTGCATTTTATATTCTGAGAAGAGAGCTAAAAATTGTCTTCATAATTGTTTAGTCACTGTCTTAAAGAACATCGAACCAAGTGTAGGGAGTTTTACAGTTTTTGTGCTGTCCAGACTCCTGCCCAAATCCTTGGGTATTTTTGAATGTAGTCATACCCCGTTAGGCTGTTAAAATATTATATATTGCGATTACAATTTTGACACATGGTCATTGTCAAGCATACTGAAATCAATGAGTCTCTAAATTATTTACAAATTAATTACAAAATTAACAAACAATGAAAATGCATCTCAGAGTGGCAGGTTCTCTCTTTCTTTTATCTGAATCATAATTTTATGGTTTTGACTGTGTCCATTTATCTTTTGATACATCAAGATGAAGATGAGATGGGAGATATGATACTGTGTGAGGAATTTGACGGAGTCAAGACAAGGCCCCAAGAGTAGACAACATTCCGTCAGCACTACTGATAGCCTTGGGAGAGCCAGCCATGACAAAACGCTTCCATGTGTTGACCAAGGTGTTTGAGACAGGCAAAATATCCTCAGACTTCAAGAAGAATATGATAATTCCAATTACATAGAAAGCAGGTGCTGACAGTTAATTAAATCATCATTGCAAAATACTAATACAGATTCTTTACATAAGAATGGAAAATCTGGTATAAGCTGACCTCGGGGAAGATTAATTTGGATTCCGGGGGAATATAGGAACATGCGAGTCAATACTGACCCTACGACTTCTCATGAAAAGTAGGTTACAGGAAGGTCTGCCTATGTTTATTATAGCATTTGTAGACTTGGAGAAGGCTTTTGACAATGTTGTATGGAATACTCTATTTCTAATTTTAAAGGTGGCAGGAGTAAAATACAGGGAGTGGAAGGCTATTTACAATTAGTTCAGAAATCAGATGACAGTTGTAAGAATTGAGGGGCATGAATGGCAGGCAGTGATTGAGAAAGGAGTGAGGCAGGGCTATAGCCTGTCCCTGATGTTAGTCAATCTGTATATTGAGCAAGCAGTAAAGGAAACAAAAGAAAAAAATGGGAGTAGAACTTAAAGTCCAGTGAGAAGAAGCAAAAACTTTGAGGTTTGCTAATGACATTGTAATTCTGTCAGGGACAGCAAAGGACTTGGAAGAGCAATTGAACGGAATGGACAGTCTCTTGGAAAGAGGATATAAGATGGACATCAGCAAAAGCAAAACCAGGATAATGAAATGTAGTCTAATTAAAGAAGGTGATGCTGAGGGAATTAGATGTGGAAATGAGACATCGGAAGTAGTAGAAGAGTTTTTCTGTGTGGGCAGCAAAATAACTGATGATGGTTGAAGTAGAGAGGATGGCACGAAAAGCATTTCTGAAGAAAGATTTAAGTGTCGGGAAGTCTTTTCTGAAAGTATATGGATGGAGTGTAGTCGTGTAGGGAAGTGAAATGTGGACAATAAACAGTTTAGACAAGAAAAGAGTAGAAGCTTTTGAAATGTGGTGCTACAAAAGAATGTTGAAGATTAGATGGGTACATCACATAACTAATGAGGAGGTACTGAATAGAATTGGAGAGAAAAGATTTGTGGCACAACCTGATGGTAAGAAGGGATCGGTTGGTAGGACACTCTGAGATCTCAAAAGATCACCTATTTAGTGCTGGAGGGAACTGTGAGGGGTAAAAATCATAGAGGGAGATGAAGAGATTAATACAGTAAACAGATTCAGAAAGATGTACATTGCAGTAGTTACTCAGAGATGAAGATGCTTGCACAGGATAGGGAAGCATGGACAGCTCCATCAAACCAATCTTTGGGCTGAAGACCACAACAAGAACAATATATATAATTACACTAAACCTCAGGTTTTTGTTTAAGTATTTTTAATTTCCACTTACAGAACTAATAACCAACATTGACTTGTCAATTCATTCAGATTGGCTGTTCAGCTAGTGGTCCGCATCTATGGACACGGTATTTTGATGCTGTAACTTGACGTCCTCATCAGGTGGTTCCTGAGACTGGCTGCCTGGGTTCCATATTTATGACTGGGTGGTGCCTGAATTTCCATCTGCTGTTCACTCCTCTGGACTGGGTGTTACCTCTTTGGACTGTGTCTGCAAGGCGCGCCCCACAAGGCACACTCCCTGCAATCTCACGCTGCTGTTTGAGTTCCATTTTATGTCTACACTCCCTGCAATCTCACGCTGCTGTTTGAGTTCCATTTTATGTCTGTTATCACTGCAGCAACATCTTGTGGTGCAGATCACCCTCCGGTGATCCATATTAGGTCTGCTCTTGTGAGGCGTGATCCCTAAGGATTCAGGTTGTCGTTGTTCTGTATCTTGTCCATGCCTGCTGTGGCCCTTTCCCACAGCAGTGACCATCACATGTTGCTCTGTATGTGGTCTGATCCTGTCACTTACAACTGCAGTTATCCGAGGTTCATTACTGGAGCTGGGAACTTCTTTCTGGTGTTTCTGTTGCAGTTCAAATGCCAGATTCTTGTTTTCAGTTGATCCATTCATGACACTATCCCAGGATCTGGGGTTTTGGTCCAGGATACTCTTTTTCTCATAATCTGTGGTGCGTTCCTGGACCAGGCAGTGTTCTGCTATTGTTGATTTTGTGGAGTACCCTAACCTATTGTGTCTTTGGTTTTCCTTATATCTTATGTCAACTGTTCTGGTGGTTTGACTGATATAAGACATGCTGCATTCACAAGCTACGTGGTAAATGCCGGGTTTTCTTAACCCCAAATAATCTGTGGAAGAGCCCTGGTTTTTTTGGGTGAGTGGAAAACATTTCTGATTTCATATTTCTTCAGGATTCTGCTGATCTCTGCAGAGATAGGACCTGCATATGGTAGAAAAGCTAACTTCCTGGTCTCTTCTTCTTGTTCCTCTCCCAGTGTATCAGGTCATCTGGTGGGATGTAATGCTATGCAGATGTCCCTGGTTGAATATCCGTTGTCAGTGAATTCTCGTGGAAGATGTTCTAGTTCCATTGTCGAGCTGTCAGTTGGAAACTGTCTTGGCTCGGTGTACAAGTATTCTAAGCACCCCAATCTTCCATGCGGGGTTATTTCAGCTCTCGGGCTGTAGGGGTGTGTGTGGGTGGGGGGGGGGGGGGAGAGGGGGAGGGGGGAGGGGGTCTGCTCCAGTGAGGTGTGCGATCACTGAAGTCTCAGGTTGTTAAATTTGTTACATATCTCGTCTGCGCACACTGTGACCATCTCCTGCGGCATTGGCCGTTACCTGGTGCTCTGTATATGGTGTGATCCTGTCAGTTACACCTACCATTGTCAAAGTTCATACTTGAGCTGGAGTCTTTTTTTCCAGAGTTACCATAGCAGTTGAAACACCGGATTCCACGTAGTGCAGAGTTGGTATCCTGCCAGGATCCTGGTTTTATGACAATCCATGGTGTGTTCGTGCTCCATGCAGTGTTCTGCTATTGGTGATTTTTGGCCAGCCCTACACTAGTATGTCTTTGGTGTTCCTTAAAACTTATGTCAACTGCTCTGGTGATTTGCCCAATATAAGACATCATGCATGCACAGGTTATGTTGTGAATACCAGGTTTCTTAACCTCAGATCATCCTTGACCATTCCAAGATCAGTAGAATCCTGAAGAAACACGAAATGAAAAGTGTGGTACACCAACAAAATCAGGGCTCTGCTTGGAACGGTTGAAGATGATGTTTGGTTAAGAAAAACTGATATTTACCGCATATGTTGTGCATGTCATGTGTCTCATATTGGTCACATCACCATAACAGTGGACATAAGATATAAGGAATGCCAAAGATATACTACGCTAGGGGAGGCCACAAAATCAGGAATAGTAGAACAGAGCCTAGAGCATGAACACACTACGATTATGATAAAACCAGAATCCTGACCCAAACCTGCAGGTTCTGAGGTAGTGTCAGCAGTGAATCAATTGAAATCAAGATGGCAGAAACCCTAATCATTTAGGAAGCAGGATACCAACTCGGCACTGCATGGAATCCAGCATGTGAGCTGCTACAGAACCACTGAAAAATAGTGCCCAGCTCCAATAATGAACCTCAGACAATTGCAGGTGTAAATGACAGGATCAGGTCACATATGGAAACCAGGCAGCAGTCACCACTTTGGGAGACTGCCACAGTGGGCACGGACAAGATATGGAAAAACATCAACAACCTGAGACTTCAGCAATCACGCCTCATTGGAGCGACACTAGATGGTGGTCTCTGCTGCGAGAGGTTGCTGCAGTGGCAGTGAATGTAATACAGAACTACCGGAGCAGCATAGGCTTCCAGGAAGTACATCTTGCAGGTGTACGAAACACCAGCAGACTGACACCTCTATGAAAGACAATCATAGTAGACATGGATGGCATAGTGAACGCCTGCAGTGATGCGATACTGTAGGGAACATGACTCACGGATGCGGAGCAAAACATCAGTAGGCGGTTGTCACTGCGGGAGACAGCCACAGTGAGTGCCGACAGCATAGGGAAACCTGGAGAAGTGTGAAAGCGCACCTTGTGGGGGCGGACCAAAGAGGGAACACCCGATCCTTAGCAGATGGCAGATACAAGTTCAGACACCATCTAGGCATAAATATGGGTCTCAATCAGCCATGCAGCCAGTATCAAGTAAGACCTGATATATATGTTTAGTTACATCATCGAAATAGTGGGTTGGAAAGACACAGACAGCCGGCAGAATACCCATCAAAACGAGATGACAACTTGTCACCAGGAAAGTGTAAGAGACTACAACATTTAATTATTCTCACAGTTTTTGCTCTTATGTACATCTACACCTACATAGATACTCCGCAAGCCACCGTACGGTGTTTGGCGGAGGGTATCCCACACCACTACTAGTCATTTCCTTTTCTGTGCCATTTGCAAATAGAAAGAGGGGAAAATGTGCCTCCTTATGAGCCCTAATTTCTCGTATCTTATCTGTGTGGTCCTTATTCGCAATGTATGTTGGTGGCAGTAGAATCATTCGGCAGTCAGCTTCAAACGCCGATTCTCTAAATTTCCTCAACAGTGTTTCTTGAAAAGAACATCAGCTTGCCTCCAGGGATTCCCATTTGAGTTCCCGAAGCATCTCTGTAACACTCTTGTGTTGTTCAAACCAACTAGTATGAATCTAGCAGCCCGCCTCTGAATTGCTTCAATGCCTTCCTTCAATCCAATGTGGTACTGATCCCAAACACTCAAGCAGTACTCATGAATACATCGCACCAGTGTTCTATATGCGGTCCCCTTTACAGGTGAACCACTCTATCCTAAAATTCTCCCAATAAACCGAACTCGACCATTTGCCTTCTCTACCACAGTTCTCACATGCTTGTTCCATCTCATATCTCTTTGTAATGTTACACCCAGATATTTAAACGACTTGACTGTGTCAAGCAGGACACAAGTAATGCTGTATCGGACCATTACAGGTTTGTTCTTCCTACTCATCCACATTAACTTCATCACACCAACCAGAAATTTTGTCTAAGATGTCTCGTATTCCCCTACAGTCATTGAACTTAGACACCTTACTGTACAACATGGCATTATCGGTAAACTGCAATATACACTGCAACTTCTATGGCCCCTAATGTGTGTTCCCAATATACGTTCCATGACTGTCAAAATATCTTGGAGCTTTCCACTTCAGGCTTCAGCCAGCTCTAGGTCCCATGAATAATCTGAGCGTGAGAAATTTCCGGGAGGGCAGTTAATTCAGGAACTTTATTACGAATACTTCAACGGTTTACTGATAAAATTATGACAGTTGAAGTGTCTTTATTCTTAATGCCTTTGCTTTCCTTGCTGCGTATCGACTGGTGAGTGTTCATCAGAGCACCTCAATCTACTGCCTAGCCAGCCTGCCCATTTTTATTAGTGGTCAGTCAGCTACAGATACCAGGGAATGATATATTGCAATTTCTTCAGTTAACTCTGGTTTCAGTTGATA
This sequence comes from Schistocerca serialis cubense, assembly GCF_023864345.2. Classification (NCBI taxonomy): domain Eukaryota; kingdom Metazoa; phylum Arthropoda; class Insecta; order Orthoptera; family Acrididae; genus Schistocerca; species Schistocerca serialis. The sequence continues at coordinate 579,460,032 of NC_064640.1, forward strand.
TTTTGTGTCATGGCCATTCAGATGTGAGGAATGTGTGTGTAGAAAAGCTCATTCCCGTTTGTAATTTTTATATGGTCGGCAACCACCGTTTGTTGTCATTTGCCTGACAGTCTTTATAGTCCCTATTACGTGTCCATGGATCACCACCACGAGAAGATTGCTGATTGGTAAAGACTTCATTTTCATCAAGCATTTACATTATATTCTGTAAGGACTCTTACAACCCTGCAACTGAGTGCCCTGAAACCACCACCACCACCACCATCATACTCTCTTAATTGGGTTCTTTGGTGGCAGGAATTTATTCACAATTATATTTGAAAGTTCAGTAATGAATTTGGCTGCTATCTCATAGGTTTTGTTTCTGCAGTTCTGAAAATTTTGTTTCATTGCTCAGAGTAAAACCAAGATCTCGTAACTCTTACTACCTAATCATGATTGATCTCCCCCCCAGGGGGCTCACCACTCTTTGGTGGGTTCGTGCTTGGCTGCCATGGGGCTCCCAGCCTTTGCAGCATTTTTTCGCTTCTGTGCTAAGTATCTATCCTCTTGCTATTCTTTTTCCCCTCCCTTGGGGAACACGTCTGGGGTGTTATTGGGAATGTTCTGCATTGTCTGTCGCTGATGTAAGAACAGTCTCACCTTTGTTTTTCGCTCCATTTTCCTTTCTTTGTTTCTCTTCTCCTCTTGTTCCTCCGCTTCGGCATTTGAGGTTCCTCTTTTTCCTTCTTCCTCCCTGTGTGCTCCTGAAGGCCCACCCATGCATGTGACACGTAGTAGGTGACTGGTTAATGCGGAACTCCCAGCCTCGGTTGACAGGTAGGGTTTGCACGTACCCCCTGATACAGGCCAGGCCCAGGGTTGATTGCCTGAGCTGCAACCTTCCCAAATTGCCGATTGGTCCCTCTTGTCAGGTGTTCGAGAAGTGTGAACTATCACGTAAGGTGGGTGCTCCCCCTCGTGAAGGGCGTCCCCAGTTGGAAGGAGTGTGCCATCAGAGACACTGACAATCATGGGGGATTTTCTCGCAATGAGTCAATCATCTTCCCAATCAACATTTACAAAATGTAAACGTAATGAGGCTAATGATTCAAAGACCCTTCCCTCGGCCCCGTGGTTCCTCGTGGTCTCTCGTACTGAAGACGGTCAGTCCTTCACCACGGTAAATCCATTTATTATTCAGAAAGGTGCTGATGCAATTGCCGGCCCTGTGAAACCCTGCTCTCTTTTACGGAATGGTACTTTGCTTTTGGAGACTACTCCTGATTCTCAAGCACGACAACTGCTTGCTGCCTTGCTTCTGCACAGCTAACCTGCTCGTGTAGAGGCCCATAGAACTTTGAATTCTTCGTGTGGTGTAATTACCTCTCTGATCAGGGTGCCATTGCTGTCCATCGTGTAATGAAAAAGGTAGATTCCTCCTTAGTGCCCGCCAGCACTCTTTTTCTGATCTTTGATAGAGTGGTGCTTCCATCCAAGATCAAAGCAGGCTATGATATTACCACAGTCCGGCCTTACATTCCAAACCTGATGCGCTGCTACCAGTATCATCATTTCAACCACACTAGAACGTCTTGTCAGCACCCAGCCAAATGTGTAACCTGTGTGGCCCGCATCTCGTGGTCGTGTGGTAGCGTTCTCGCTTCCCACGCCCGGGTTCCCGGGTTCGATTCCCGGCGGGGTCAGGGATTTTCTCTGCCTCGTGATGGCTGGGTGTTGTGTGCTGTCCTTAGGTTAGTTAGGTTTAAGTAGTTCTAAGTTCTAGGGGACTTATGACCACAGCAGTTGAGTCCCATAGTGCTCAGAGCCATTTGAACCATTTGAACCATTTGTAACCTGTGGTAGTGATGCGCATGAGGACGATTGTCCGCCTCCTTTCCCCCGCTGTATCAACTGCAATGGCGGCCGTGCCGCCACCTCTCGAAATTGCCCTGTGTGTCTTCATGGGCGGGCTGTCCAAGAGATCCAGGTAAAGGAAAAGAGTGCCTTACCCAGTCATTTGCAAGTTACTGGATAGTCGTAAACGCTGTGTTCTTACGTCTGGCACCTATAGTTCTGTTCTTGTTACCACTCGCTCCATGAAGGTCATGGCCACGCAGACATGCGACCTCCAATTCAGCTATGAGGTTGTAAAATCACCCAGTGTCAAGGTAGCATCACCATCCCCTGTCCAGCTGTGCAACAAGCCATCAAACTCTCACATCAAGGGGCGAAGTCACCAGCTACACAACCAGTAGGCCAGAAAGGACAGAGGGAGTACTCCCGTGAAGACTTCCTCCGTCCCTTCAGCCAAACATCAACTGAGTCTTCCTCTAACTGGAAAGGCTTGAAGAAACCCACCAAAGGCAAACGGTCTTCTCCTTCGCCAACTCAAAGATCCTCTTCGATGGTGTCACCATGTGGTAACTTATCCCGGCTGGCCTCCATGTCACCAGTGTGCACCACCAATTGTTTTTCTGCGTTGGACTCTGCAGACTGACAGCACAAGCAAGCTCATGCTTCTGTGGACCCTATGGAGCAGTATCCTCCTGCTTCTGTGCCCTGTAGTAGTAGTAGTTCACCGGCTGTCACTTGGCAGCTGTTGAGGTGACACCCCCTACATCTCTTCCACATCATGACTCTCCTTCAATGGAATGTTCGCAGACTTTGGTCCCACAAAGAGGCTTTACGGCTGCTTTTGGCATTGCAGCGTACCCTCGTACTCTGCCTTCAGGAAGTGAAATTGCACCCTAACGACCGCTGTGAGCTTTCACATTTCTTACCAATTTGTTTTGACCTTCCCCCTGAGGTCGGCATTCCATCTTGTGGGTGCATCATGCTGCTCATAGGGGATGACATTCACAGTCAACCCATCTCCCTGACTACCCATCTTCAAGCTGCTGCAGTTTGCCTTTTCCTTCCCCACCTGACTTTTTCCCTCTGTACCATTTACGTCCCTCCATCATTCGATGTCACCAGAGCAGACTTTGTTCAGTTTACTGGGCAGCTACCTCCCCCATTTTTGCTACTTGGTGACTTTAATGCACATCATCCCCTTTGGGGTTCTCCCAAGACCTGTCAGAGAGGTGCCCACTTGGCTGACATTCTTAACCAATTTAACCTTTTCTGCCTTTGTACTGGGGCACCCACTTTCCTTTTTGACTCCTCGCACACCTGTTTCCATTTGGACCTATCCTTCTGCACTGCCCAGCTTGCCCATTGTCTTGAGTGGTCCGTTCTTTCTGACACCTTCTCGAGCGACCATTTCCCGTGTGTTATCTGTTTGCTGACTCCTACCCCATCCACTTGCATGCCCAAATGGCAGCTTACTAGGGCCGACTGGCAGCTTTACTCCTTCCTGGCAACCTTCGAAGAGCAAGATTTCCCCAGTTGTGATGACCAGGTGGAATATCTTACAAACATTATCCTTACTGCTGCAGAACATTCCACTCCTTGCACTTCCTCTTTACTACATTGTGTGCCAGTCCCTTGGTGGACTGAGACATGCTGTGATGCAGTTTGCGCATGGAGACGTGCTCTCCATGTTTTTAAACGTCATCCTACATGGCAAACTGCATTCAGTATAAACAGGTGTGTGCCAAGTGTCATCCTGTTCTTCAGCATAGCAAAAGAGCTAGCTCTACTTCTTCACTAGTTCTTTTAACAGTTCTACCCCTTCCTCTGTCATGTGGGCCAACCTCTGACGGCTCTCTGGGACCAAGATCTATTCCCCAATTTCTGGCCTGACAGTAACAGATGATGTCATCATGGACACTATTGCGATCTCCAACACCTTGGGCTGCCATTTTGTGAACGTTATGAGCCCTTCCCACTATCGCCCTGCCTTCCTCCATCGTAAACAAGCGGAGGAGGCTCGGGCAATTCCCTTCTCTTCTCCGAATTGTGAGTGCTACAATGTCGCCTTTACTATGAGGGAGCTAGATCATGCGCTCTGTTCATCCCTATCCTCCGCCCCAGGGCCAGATGCCATCCACATTCAGATGTTGCAGCAACTTTCTGTTGCAGGCAGGCAGTTTCTGCTTAACACGTACAACCGCATCTGGGCCGAGAGCATATTTCCTGGACACTGGTGTGAAGCTACCGCCATACCTATACCTAAGCCCGGGAAGGACAAAAACCTTCCTCCTAGCTACTGCCCCATCTCTCTTACCAGCTGCATTTGCAAGGTGATGGAACATATGATTCATGCCTAGCTGGTATGGTGGCTTGAGTCTCGCAATTTACTGACGAATGCACAGTGTGGATTTCGAGTGCGGTGTTCTGCAGTTGACCATCTCGTTACTTTGTCTACCCATGTCATGAATGGTTTTCTGCAGAAGTCCCAGACTGTGGCTGTGTTTTTTGATTTGGAGAAGGCCTATGACACCTGCTGGAGAACTGGTGTCCTCCGTATTCTTTACATGTGGGGCTTCCGTTACTGACTGCCCTGTTTCCTTGAGGCATTTTTAAAAGACCGAGTTTCAAGGCGCATGTGAGTTCTGCCTTTTCAGACAGCTTTATCCAGGAAAACGGCGTGCCTCAGTGTTACGTCATGAGCGTTGTCCTCTTTGCTATCGTGATTAACCTTATAATGGCCTGTCTCCTGCCGGACATCTCTGGCTCTCTTTTTGTCGACGGTGTTGCCATCTACTGCAGATCTCCATTGACCTGTCTCACTGAGCGGTGCCTTCAGTGTTGTCTTGATTGTCTTTGCTCCTGGAGCATCGACAATGGTTTTCGCTTTTCCACTGACAAAACCGTCTGTATGAATTTCTGGCGACGCAATTGGTTTGTCCCACCATCTTTACATCTTGGGCCTGTTGCCCTTCCATTCATTGAACTATGAAGTTCCTGGGGCTCATGCTTGATAGGAAACTCTCTTGGTCCTCCCATGTGTCTTACCTGGCAGCCCACTGTATGCGGCTCCTCAGTGTCCTATGTGTCCTCAATGGTATTTCCTGGGGTGCCTATCGAACCACCCTCCACCGTTTGTACCGATCCCTTCTCTGTTCGAAATTTGGCTATGGTTGTTTTGTTTATGCATGTGCATGTCCATCCCTCTTACGCCGTCTCAACACTATCCACCGTCGTGGCATCTGGTTGGCCAGGGGCGCCGTTTACACTAGCCAGGTTGAGAGTTTTTATGCTGAAGCTGCTGAACTACCACTGTCCTACTGCCGTGATTTTCTCCTCAGCAGGTATGCATGCCGTTTGATTGCCAGTATGGGGCGCATCCCTCTTCTCCATTACCTCGTGGAGTCCACTTTCAGCACTAGCTATGGCAGCTTAACTTCACACTACCTGCAACTGTTCTGCTGGGTGTGAACCCTTCACCACCTTGGCTTCATGAAGCGGCCCATGCGATAGTACCTTTGTTTACACTGATGGCTCTTGAACTGACTGTGAGGTCGCATATGCCTTCATGATTGGCACCTGTGTATTTCGATATTGGCTTCTGGCACACTGCTGAGTATATATATAGCTGAGCTCTTCGCCCTGTATCAGGCCATGGAGTACATCTGGCGACACAGCCTTTGTAGTTGTGACTTCTGCTCAGACTCACTCGGCGCCCTTCAAAGTGTGTGTGCGCTGTACACCACCCATCCCTAAGTGCAGCGGGTCCATGAAAACTGTCACTTGCTCACTCTTAGTTGAGCCAGAGTGATGTTTCTGTGGGTTCCTGGTCATGTCAGTCTGCCAGGAAACGAGGCTGCTGATGCTGCTGCCGAGGCTGCAGTCCTCGTACCTCAGCCCGTGAGTTCCTATATTCCCTCCGATGATCCCTGTGTTGCCGTCTGTCAGAAGGTGGTGTCTCTTTGGCATTGCCAGTGGTCCTCCCTTCACGGGAATAAGCTTTGGTTTATTAAGCCTCTCCCAGCAGCTTGGAGGACCTCCTCCTTGCCCTCCCGCTGGGAGGAGGTCATTTTAACTAGACTGCGTATTGGACACTGCCTTTTTAGCCATCGTCATTTGATAAGTGGTGCTACCCCACCACTTTGTACACATTGCGCCCAAGTTTTAACTGTTCACCACTTCCTGATGGAATGCCCATTTTTTTAACCGTTTACGTTCCCACTTGGGTTTGCCGTCTGAGTTTTCAGCCATTTTAGCAAATGACGTGCGGGCTGTTGATCACATTTTACTTTTTATGATTTCTGTATGGTGTCTAACCCTTTGTCCATGTGCCTGTTTCTAGCTGTCTTCTATTATGTCAGTTGCTACTGACATATAGTCGTTTTTTAACTCCTGTCTGTCTTCGTGTTCTATAGTTTTGACTTGGGCGCATATGACCCCAGATGTTTTTGCGCCCTAAAGCAAAACAAAACAAAACAAAACCAATGATCGATCTGTTCATTCTCAGTGTGGGCTTCTTTTGATTGGACAGCGTCCCTCTTGGCAATAGATATGCAGTCTTGTGAGCCATTGCTTTTCATTTGTTCGCAAACCATGCTTGCTTCTTATTTCTAGAACCAGATTAGTTTTATATATCTGTATTTAAATCTACTCCCACCCACTCTGCAAACCACTGTGAAGTGCTTGCCGAGGGGTACTTCCCATTGTACCAGTTACTAGGGGTTTTTCCCATTCCGTTCAAATATGGAGCATGCAAATAATGGCTGTTTAAATCCATTCCTGCGCCCTGTATGTAATCTAATTATCCCTTCATGGTCCCTATGGGAGTGATACATAGTAAATTGTAACACACTGCCTGACAAAAAGTGAAGCACCCAGAAAACATGGTTGGATGTCAATCTTACATTGTACAAATACATCCCATCATCGGGTATGTAAATAATATGAGTGACTGGTGGAATGGCTACCAGAGTGCATTAATGCTGTTCATGTTTAATAACGTTTCCAGGCCTGGTGGGATATATAAGAGGTGTGAACAGCATCAGATGGTGAGCGATCACTGTGAAGGGTATTGGGATCCGGCATATTTGTATGAGACAACGTTATCAGCACATGACAGCTTGAAAGTGGCCTCACTGTTGGCCTCTGTTTGGCTGACTAATCAAGTAGTGCAATATCCAGATTTGTGGGACATTTGAATGTGACAATGGCCTGATGTTGGACAGCGTGGGATGTGAGTGCACTGATTATCATGAGGGAATGTTACCCTGTTGTGAACCAAGCATGTCATAACCCTGTCACATCTGCATCTGCCATCTGAGTACAAGCAATGGACACACTGTTTCATCTTGTACCATTTGTCGAGGACAAGCAGCATTTGGGCTAGACAGTTACTGTCTCGTGTTTCGACTGCCATTCAGACAACCAAAAACAGCTGTTTTCTGAGTGGTGCTGTGATTGTGAAGAATGGATTGACGATGACTGCCATCATATTGTGTTCAGCGATTAATCACAGTTCCGCACTACTCTGGTTGACTGTAGCCAGCGGGTATGGCATCGGCATGGGGAGATGTGCCAAATTTCCTCTGTGTTGGAGAGGCACAGTGATGTCATAGTGAGGGGAGCCACCGGGTATGACTTCATATCACTGTAACTAATGACTGAAAGAACTCTAATGGTAAAACGATATGTCATGGACATGCTGCACCCTCCTGTGTTACCTATTGTGAAAAAGTTTCGTGCAATTTTTCAATAGGGCAATGTTTGTTTACACATCGAACATGGGTCTATGAACTGGCTGTGTGATGTTGAGACACTGCTGTAGCTAGCAAGATCCCCAATTCTGTCCATGGTATAACATGTGTGGGACCAGCTTGGACATCAGCTCTGTCCCAGTGCCAGTAGCTAGAATATCAAGGACCAGTTAAAACAGTTGTGGTCCAGCTTGCCTCGGGAGAGGATATAGTGACCTTATAACAGTGTTTCCAATTGAATCATTGCATGCACGCAGGCCAGAGAGTATGCATCATACTGATAAGTGGGCTCATACTCTGAAACTCTTTGTAAATTTGACTCGATAATTTAATCGCTGAAATAACATCACATATCTTGTCAACCTGTGAAATTTCATTCATTTCCTCGTCCCTCTCTGGGTACTTTACTTTTTTTTTATCGAGAGTGTATGTTCCTAGATTCATCATTTAAAGCTGGTTCTTGAAATTTGGTAATTAGGCTTTCTCTGAACTGTTTGCACCTACAGGGAGTGGACAAAAATATGGAAACACCAAAAAAACAACACATCTCCATGCCTAGTATGACATGGGAAAACTGTTGGCACTAATAAACAGCTTCTAGTCATCTCTTAATAAACAAATACAGGTCCTGTATGGTTTTCAAGGGACTTCTATACCCTACTTCCTGCAAAATAACGGCAATTTCAGGTAATGTTGATGGGGGTGGATGGCAATCATGCTTCATTCTCTCCACAGTAGACCACAAAGGCCCAATAATGTCAAGATCCAGTGACTGTGGTGGCCAGGGGAGATACACACATCCTTGTGCTCGCAAAACCAGTCCTGGATGATGTGAGCTGTGGAAATAGGGGACTTCTTGTCTTGAAACACAGCATTACCATTGGGGAACAGACATTGTACCATGGGATGGACATGATAGCCAAAATGGTCACATAATACTTGGCAATAATGCACTGACTAATCAGGAGCCATATGGAATATCACGATGTGGCTGCCTAAATCATCACTGAACCCCTGTCTTGTTTCACTCTTGGGCATAAACTAGGCTAGAAGTTGGAAACAGAGTGAAACACGATTCTTCTACCAAATGACTTTCTTGCATTACTCTTATAGAGTACTGCCTCTTTATCTAGTTTGCTGAACATATAAATTCCGCTAAGTGTTTTCATTGCACTTTGTACTTTGGTAATCATTGTTGCTCCAACTGCCTTGTGGTCACTGATAAGTTTCTACGCGTAAATCCTCAGAGGTCATGTCTGTTTATAACTTTCACATGTTGTTGGGGTGATCTCTGTTTATATAAAATTTTTGTGAAAGCCAAGATCACTTGATTTAAAGACCTTTATTCCAATTACTAGTTTCAACAGAATCGTGCTGTAATCTTCAGATTGGTATGACACTTTGCATATATGTTCACATACATGTTGTCAACATTTTTAGAACAAAGTGTAAATACATTAAAAACCTCGACATGGTTTGTCATTTATAAAACAGAATACCCCCAGATGGATTGTCAGAAGAAAGAAGGTAAAAGCACAACATCCAAAGCACCTATAGAGTTAAAACTACATGCCACGCTGACAACCTCACGTGGACTAAACTGAAGATGTCAACACGATTCTGTCGAAACTAGTAATTGGAGTAAAGGTCTTTAAATCAAGTGATTTTGGCTTTCATGAAAAATATATAACATGTCTGTCTGTTGTTATTAGATCCAATATATTTCTGTCATGAGCATAAGTGGTTACTAATGTTTCACTGGATGTCTCATCACGCTCACCACTTATGAAACTGTAATTTTTCCAATGGAGTTTTGGATGATGAAAGACTCCTCTAATGTGGACAGTATGATTGGGGAGCTTAGGCACTGGTGAACTTAAGATTTCTGTAAAGTTTTCTGTTGTATCTGGACATGAATCTGGTGGCTGATAGAGGGATCAGATGTTGCCAACCCTTGATACTGAGTCTTGCACAGACATTCTTTTATGCATTTTCAATTTCCATCTCTGTGGATTTGAGTTTCTTGTCTGCAGTGGCAAATACACCATCTCCATTTACTATCAGCCTGTGCTTTTGATATAATCTTAAACTTTCCCCATAAGACTCACTGCTATCAATTCTGGGTTTTAACAGTTTTCTGTACCTAGTGTTATCTGAGCTTCTCCGCTGTTTAAGAGTGCTCCAAACTAAAGCACGTGCCCCAAGGACTCACAATTCTTGTGAGTATGTGCTTGGCTACCACAGGGACCCAGCCTTTGCAGCACTACTTCACTTTCTGTGCTCCAAGCCTATACTTCCACTTTCCCTTTCCCTCTCTGCCTTTCTATCAGACAGTCTTCCAAGTGTAGACCCCCACTTGGACCTGGTACATGACTTCTGGCACTCTCAACAACTCATTAATTAGTACATGGTCCCCATTGTTAGATTTGACCTGCCACCACTTTTCCAAATTTTTCAGAAGTGCGGAACATTCAGAGAAGGTCACGCAACACGCAATTTGGGGTATTGTTTTATCCATTGAGCCTTTCCACCTAGGCACCATCCTTTCTAAGAAGGCAGTACACACAAAACCCAGTGTGGTAACCATCTCGTTGGGGGGGGATCAAGTACCTGCACAGTGGGAGCTCCCTGACAACTTGGGGATCACACTGTTAGAGCCCGAGCTGAAACTGCCCTATGTATACCATGGAGTACGTGCCCATAAAGACAGGGGCATGTGGACTCCGAGCAATGGATTACTGGCCAAGTAGCTGTTGCTGAGGCTGTGTGGTGCCCATGATGAGACACCCCTTTCGCAGTGGGTGGCACCATGGCGGGTGACGCAAATGAAGCTGATGAAGCTTTCTCCTGCAGGTGGTTATCCAGCCCCAGTTACCTCTTCAGAAGGAAAGAACTTGTTCAATGCAGAGAGATATGACCCCAAAATGTTTCCTTCCCTTGCTACGCTGTGGGGGGAACATACAGCTAAGAGATCAGCAGAGAAATTCCTCCCTCCCTCCCTAGCAATTCCTGGTTTGCACAAAGACAGATGGGGATTCATTTTTGGCCACAAAGTCTCTATTCTTTGTAAAGACTGTGAAGGACAAGTTTGGGGAACTTGCAGTCATCTCCAAAATGAAAAGTGGATCACCAGTCTACATTTTCATTGATACTGCAGTCCACGTTAGGGCTAGGAAGGTATCCTATACCACTACTAGTCATTTTCATTCCTTTTCCACTTGCAAATAGAAAGAGGAAAAAATGACTGCCTGTGTGCCTCTGTACGAGCCCTAATTTCTCGTATCTTATCTGCATGTTCCTAACACGCAATGTATGTTGGCAAAAGTAGAATCATTTGGCAGTCAGCTTCAAATGCTGGTTCTCTAAATTTCCTCAACAGTGTTTCTTGAAAAGAATGTCGACTTCCCTGCAGGGATTCCCATTTGAGTTCCCGAAGCATCTCTGTAACACTCTTGTATTGTTCAAACCTACTGGTATGAATCTAGCAGCCCGCCTCTGAATTGCTTCAATGCCTTCCTTCAATCCAATGTGGTACTGATCCCGAACACTTAAGCAGTACTCAAGAATACATCACACCAGCGCAACGTTACATCCAGATATTTAAACGACTTGACTGTATCAAGCAGGACACAAGTAATACTGTATCTGACCATTAGAGGTTTGTTCTTCGTACTCATCCACATTAACTTCGTCACACCAACCAGAAATTTTGTCTAAGATGTCTTGTATTCCTCTACAGTCACTGAACTTAGACACCTTACTGTACACCACGGCATTAATAGTAAACAACCACAGATCGCTGTCCACCTTGTCTGCCAAATCACTTATGTATATAGAGAATCATAGTGGTCCTATCGCACTTCCCTGGGCCTCTCCTGCCGATACCTTTGTCTCTGATAGCCACTTGCTGTAGAGGACAACAAGCTTGGTTTTATAACTTAAGAAGTCTTCAAGCCACTCACATATGTGTGAACCTATTCCGTATGCTCATACCTTTTTTTAACAGCCTGTGATGGGGCACCGTGTCAAATGCTTTCCAGAAATCTAGAAATATGGAGTCTGCCAGTTGCCCTTCATTCATAGTTTGCAGTATATCTTGTGAGAAAAGGGCAAGTTGAGTTTCACAGAAACGATGCTTTCTAAAAGCATGCTGATTCACGGACATAGCTTCTCAGTCTTGGGTATCAGGAGTGAGGGTGAGTTCCCATCTCAGTGGTGAGAAAGCACCATCGTCCCAGTACTGAAGCTAGGTAAGCACCCCCTAGAGATGGACAACTTACTTGAACATGTGGTGAGCCAGTGGCAGTTTTGACTCCCATGAGTCTCAAAGCCTTCTGGCTCCGTCCCAGTGCGGTTTTCTCCAAGGTTGTTGCACTGCTGATAATTTGGTTTGGCTGGAGTCTGCCATCCAGATGGCTTTTGACTGGCATCAACACCATATTGCTGTCTTCAACCTGCAAAAGTCTTATGACATCACATGGCAACACCACACACTCACTATCTGACATGAGTTCTCAGAGGCCCAGTTCCAATTTTTGTCCAGAACTTCTTGTCAATCTGTACTTTCTGGGTGCGAGTTTGTGCTACCCACAGTACCTCCATATTGAAAGAGAATGGGTTCCCACAGTGCTCTGTATTGAGTGTCCCTCTCCTCCAAGTAGCCCTCAATGTTCTAGCAGCAGCTGCGAGATCTTCCGTATCACCCTCCTCGTATGCCAATGGTTTTTGCTTTCACTGTTGCTCCTCTAGTGTGGGTGTTGCTGAATGTCAACTGCAGGCATCATTCAAAAGGCACAGTCATGGGCCCTCACCCACATCTTTCAGTTTTCAGCCACCGAGACTTGTCATGCACTTCAGATGAAATACCATCACCATCATACTGTTAATCCACAACCAGGACATGACCTCAACGACCAATTGCTCAGTGTGGTGGAGACTTACTGCTTTTCGGAACTGCTCTTCGATGCCCGGCTGACATAGCTTCCCCGTCTTCACCAGCTTAAGCAAAGATGCTGGCTACACCTTCATACATTTTGCTGCTTCAGGAACACTAGTTTGGGTACAGACTGCACTATCCTTCTGTGGCTTTACAAAGCCCTATTCCTGTTCAGTCTTGATTATGGGAGTCTGGCATATGATTCGACATTGCCCTCAGCATTGCGGTCACCGGTGCCGATACACCACTGTGGGGTCAAACTTGCAGCAGGAGCCTTTCGAGCTAGCCCTGTGAACAGCCTACTTGTGGAGACTGGGGTCCCTTTATTATGGAACAGGCATCAACAACAGCTACTCAATTATGCTACATATATTTGCAGCTCCTGTAAGCATCCAAACTACTGTGTCCTTTTTCCTAGTAGGGAGATCCACCTACAGTGACAGAGACTCAGAATTGGGTTCACAATTGCAGTTAGACTATAGAGAGTCTGCTCTGAACTCCAACTTCCCCACAGTTGCCTCTTGTCAGGGAGCTATTGCCCGATGTCGGACCTGTCTCGATTTATCCTTTGGACCAAAAGATTCAGTTGACCCCTGGTGTTTCGCCACCTGTTTCCAGCTGTATTCAATGCATTTCTGGTTTTGGGAGTGGTATACACTGATGGTTCAGCGGTCGATGGATGAACCGGTTTTGCATACATACATACATACATACATACAGGACTCAGTTAACTACGCTCCCTGATGAATAGAAGCAGTGTGTTCACTGCTGAATTTGTGGGCATCAAATGAGCCCTTAGCCACACTCTTTATTGGGCTGGAAAGATACTTCTAATCTACAGCGACTCCCTGAGCAGCCTTCAGGTTATAAACCAGTGCTACTCTTGTCTCCTGTTAGTCACGACTATGTGGGATCTTCTTTCTGACCTCCATCAAGGTGGATGGGCAATAATCTTTGTTTGAACCTCTGGAAGTGTTGGGATCTCAGGGAATGGATATGCCGACCACTTGGCAAAGTTGGTTACCAGACTTTACCAGTCTGAATTTCAGTGTTTAACAGCAATCAAATAACATTTACTAATCCTTGAATCTTGTCCATGTCCATATCACAACTATATGTTCCCTCACAACTAGCTAAGATGTGAGGTGACAACTATCACTTTGGAAGACTAGAGCACAGTGCAATGTATTGAGGTGAAATGCGAACTGAGTCCTGATGCGACATATTATTCTGGTACCGAGATTGAGACAGCATGCGGCCCAGTGGGCATTATCGGCATGTAGCTTGTGGGTGTGTCTTGGTCTTCTCTTGTCTTAGGCGCGTTTCGTTGAGTACCTGCTATACAATGTTTCCTAGTGCTGACCGGTGTGCTGGCGAAGGTGTATGCCAGCACACTGGACTCTCCAAACAAACTGAGGGCAATAAAGGAGAGCACGACCACGTGGCAGTGTTCCCTTCACTTCTCTTGCAGGGAATTGACTGTCCTTTGTTCTACATCTACATCCATACTCCGCAAGCCACCTGACGGTGTGTGGTGGAGGGTACTTTGAGTACCTATATTGGTTCTCTCTTCTATTCCAGTCTCGTATTGTTCGTGGAAAGAAAGATTGTCAGTATGCCTCTGTGTGGGATCTAATCTCTCTGATTTTATCCTCAGGATCTCTTTGTGAGATATACGTAGGAGGGAGCAATATACTGCTTGGCTCCTCGGTGAAGGTATGTTCTCGAAACTTCATCAAAAGCCCGTACCGAGCTACTGAGCGTCTCTCCTGCATAGTCTTCCACTGGAGTTTATCTAACATCTCCGTAATGCTTTTGAGATTACTAAATGATCCTGTAACGAAGCGTGCTGCTCTCCGTTGGATCTTCTCTCTCTCTTCTATCAACCCTATCTGGTACGGATCCCACACTGGTGAGCAATATTCAAGCAGTGGGCGAACAAGTGTACTGTAACCTACTTCCTTTGTTTTCTTCCAATGAATCTGTCTGGCATCTGCTTTACCGACGATCAGCTTTATATGATCATTCCATTTTAAATCACTCCTAATGCTTACTCCCAGATAATTTATGGAATTAACTGCATCCAGTTGCTGACCTGCTATTTTGTAGCTAAATGATAAGGGATCTATCTTTCTATGTATTCGCAGTACATTACACTTGTCTACATTGAGATTCAATTGCCATTCCCTGCACCATGCGTCAATTCACTGCAGAGCCTCCTGCATTTCAGTACAATTTTCCATTGTTACAACCTCTCGATACACCACAGCATCATCTGCAAAAAGCCTCAGTGAACTTCCGATGTTATCCACAACGTCATTGATGTATATTGTGAATAGCAACGGTCCTACGGCACTCTCCTGCGGCACACCTGAAATCATCTCTTACTTTGGAAGACTTCTCTCCATTGAGAATGACATGTTGCGTTCTGTTATCTAGGAACTCTTCAATCCAATGGCACAATTGGTCTTATAGTCCATGTGCTCTTACTTCGTTCTTTAAACGACTGTGGGGAACTGTATCAAACACCTTGCGGAAGTCAAGAAACACAGCATCTACCTGGGAACCCGTCTCTATGGCCCTCTGAATCTCGTGGACGAATAGCGCGACCTGGGTTTCACACGATCGCCTTTTTCAAAACCCATGCTGATTCCTGCAGAGTAGATTTCTAGTCTCCAGAAAAGTCATTATACTTGAACATAATAAGTGTTCCAAAATCCTACAACTGATCGACGGTAGAGATATAGGTCTATAGTTCTGCACATCTGTTCGACGTCCCTTCTTGAAAATGGGGATGATCTGTGCCCTTTTCCAATCCTTTGGAACACTATGCTCTTCTAGAGACGTACGATACACCACTGCAAGGAGGGGGCAAGTTCCTTCGCATACTCTGTGTGTTGGCTAACCATTGGTCACACTTTGCTGACCTAAGGCCACATTCTCAGACGTGAGGACCCACCTCACTGCCGATGTGGTGCTCGCCTGACGATGGTTCGCATCCTGCTCAACTGCCGAAATTTGGCTGTTTGATATCTTAAAGCTTCCTGATGTGCTTCCTCTGGTGCTAACAGACAACGCCAAAGCAACTTACCTGATTTTACGTTTCACCCACTAACATGGTTTCTACTCATCTCTGTGAGGTGGGGTACTGTGACCTCATTGACTGCCTGAGGGTTGGAGGGGCACCCCTTACCTGCTGTGGCCCAGGAGACCCTCAGCGACCCTTGCTCAGAGGTCTCGCCTGACCCTATTTTTTCTTGTGTTTGACGTTTTTAATGTTTTATCTTTCCTAAAATGTTATCTTGTCTGTGGTACTCATTTTGGTGGGGTAACGGACAGTGAAGTGGCACTGGTGGGATGCAGAGGGTCTCTCTCCTACCGCATAGTGTGCTCCAGGGGCCTCCAACTGCATTCTGGGCAGAGCGGCCTCTCACTCCCCTCCTATTTCTCCTTGAATTTGTCTCTTGTCTTACTGTATCTTACATACACTCAGGCTTCCCAGGATTTGCCTTTTGTATCCTTCTACTGAGGATTAGTCCTGGTTTGATAGATGTGGGATGATGGGGCTGATGACCTTGCATACTGTCGTTTCCCCCCCCCCCCCCCCAATTCAGGTTCAGGGGTTAAAATAGGCCCAAGGTATTCCTGTCTGTCATAAGAGGCGACTAAAAGGAATGTTCTATGTTTTGGCTTAATGATTTATGGTCTCCCTTTTGGGTTTGACCTCAATTCTACAGAAGTGTGGGCCATTTGGGGAAGGACATCCTATGTGGTGCGTCATGTGTCCATTGTGCCCTAAGACCTTCTGCACTTAGTATTGTAATGGAAATGTAATTGCACCTGTCATCCAGCCTTTAGGGCGAGGAAGTTTTGCGGGTTGCATACTTTATATCCATTTTGTGTGTGTGTGTGTGTGTGTGTGTGTGTGGGGGGGGGGGGGGGGGGGGGAGGGAGGTCATCATGTATCCTCTAGGTTGTAGCCCCCTGACAACACAGAGATCGCACTGTTGTGTGTGTGTGTGTGGGGGGGGGGGGGGGGGGAGGGGATGTCATCATGTACCCTCTAGGTTGTAGCCCCCTGACAACACAGAGATCGCACTGTTGATGATACCTGATTGCAACTTCCCATGTGTGCCAAGGAGTAGATGCCCGTTTTTTGGGGGCATCAGGACTGCCAGCCACAGCCATCATGCCAGGTGGCCTTTGTTGTGGCTGGGTGATGCCCTTGGGGAATGCCCCTGATCGGAGTGGTTGGTATCAGGGCGAGTGACACGCAATAAAAGGGATGAAGTTGCCCATTGCTGGTGGTCGAACAGCCCCAGCAGTTTCTAAGCAAGGAAAATGCCAGTATAATGCTGACTAGATATGACCCCAAATCATTCCCTTCCCTGTCTGCACCATGGGAGGAATGCAGGGCTAAGGATCAAGGAGAGACATACTCTCCCCATTTTTTAGTTTGCACAAGGTCTGATGGGGAATCCTTTTTAACAACAATGCATCTGTTTCCCAGAGAGCACTTAGAGGGCAGATTCGGGGCAGTGGCGGGAATGTCCACAATGAGGAATGGGTCAGTTCTGATAAAAACAGCCTCTCCTGCCCAGTCACAGGCATTGCTTGCCTGTGAAAAGCTGGGGGATGTCCTAGTTTCCATCACCCCACGTAAGAGCTTAAACGTGGTGCAAGGGGTTATATTTCATAGAGATTTTCTCGTGCAGTCCCATGATGAGTTGTGCATCAACCTACAGCTACGAGGTGTACACTTTGTCAGGCATGTGAATAGAGACCAAAGGACAGCAGGGATGCTACCGATGCCTTCATCTTGGCCTTAGAGAGCAATATGTTGCCTGAAAAAGGCAGGGTGATAGTGTACCAATGTGACATTTAACCCTGTGTTCCTCCCCCTCTGTGGTGTTTGGGCACATGTCCTCTCAGTGTAATGCCAGTCCAACATACTGGTAGTATGCACGTCCGTCACACGTGACCATTCCTTGTGCCCCTCCTGCCATTTGTGTCAACTGCAAAGAGCACCATTCCCCATGTACGCCGGACTACACCATTTATCAGGAAGAGGGGAAGATGATGGAATATAAGACCCTGGACAGGCTCACCTACGCAGAGGCACAACGAAAGTATGACTGTCTCAACTCTGTATGCATGACACCGTCATATTCTCCTTTCTGGAAACAGCATCCCTATCAGCTATACCCCTTAAAGTGGGCCCTCAGAGCCTCCAGACTATGCCTGCCCCCTTGATGATTGGGGGATATCCTCCTCCCATTGCTTCCTTCCCACCTACTTCGGAAGCAATGCCCCCACCCACAGCCATTGGGGCGGGGGGGGGGGGGGGGGACGTGGGACGTCAATCCCCATCCCTCAGCTGGAGAAGCATGAACCTTCTCTAGCTTCTCTTGCTGGGAAGCAGTCCCTTGGGACACTACCTTACCAGGTTTCTGCTACTGTGAGGCCATACATCAGGCAGTGGCTGAAGAAGCCACAAGTTGATGGTTGTAGGGCCTCACGTTCATCATCAGTTCCTGAGATCAACTCATGGAAGCCCTCCCGGACAGTTAAGCCTAAGGAGATGTGAGAAGAAGAAAGAGATCCCGATGGCCCCCACATCACTACTTCCGCCATCCTCCATTTGTGAGGATTTGGTGGAGATCCTGGTGGCCCCATAGGACCTACATCTCCCCAAAGCCTCAGAACCAATGGAAACAACTACCACAAGCACTCAACCAGTGGCATAAACTGCCCCCTCGGTCCCTTTGTGCCCTTCCAGTACACTGAGAGCTTGATCCTCCCATGGATCCTCCACCTGTTACTACAAATCTTAAGCACTTCTCCTGCTTTAGTCATTGCCCTTCACGAAACTTACTTTCCAACAAAGCGGACCCCCAACCTTCACGGCTGTTGAGGATATTACAAGAGCTGTACGGTCTATGACAGGGTGTCAGGTGATGTATATATGTCCTTGACTCTATATATGGTGAACCTGTGTGTCTCCAAACAACTTTGGAGGCTGTGGTTAACAGGGTAAGGACAATGCAGAATCTTACCATCTGCAATGTCAATCTTTCCTCAGATGGTGAAGTGTCTCAAAATGTATAGACTGCACTGGTTTTCAACACCCCCACCCCGATCTTTCCTTATTCTGGGTGATTTCCATTCCCATAACTCTCTGTGGGGTGGAACGTGAGCACTGGCTGAGGTAAAGATTTTGAAAATTTACTGGCACACCTCAACATTGTTTCTTAAATACTGGGGCACCCACACATTTCAGTATGCCACATTGCACCTAGTTGGCCATTGAGCTTTCAGTCTGCAGCCCTGGCCTTCTACCATCTATTCACTGGAGAGTTCCTGACGACCTGTGTGGGAGTGATCACTTTCCGATTTTCCTGTGCCTACCCCAGCGTCACTCCACTGGTTGCCTGCCCAGATGGGCTCTTGACAGAGTTGACTGCGTTACTTTCATCGCTGCTGTCATTGTTGGATCTCCACCGCATGGCAATATCAGTTTGGTGATCCAAAACACAGCTGCGACCATTGCTTCAGCTGCCTACTTAACAATCCCCTGTTCCTCAGGATCCCCTCGGTGGAAGACAGTGGCTTGGTGGTCGCCAGAAATCGCCGAGGCCATTAGAGATCATAGGCGGGCTCTCCAACATCATAAGTGGCGCCCATGGCTGGAGGATGTAATTGCCTTTAAATGGCTCCGTGCCTGAGCCTGCCAACTGATAAAGAGGCTGAAGCAGGAGTGTTGGGAACTGTATGTTTCAACTGTTGGATCCTGTACCTCTCCTCCTCAGGTTTGGACTAAGATCAGACACCTTTACAGATTCCAGACCCCTGCAGGTGTACCTGGGATTTCCACGAATGGAGCTATACAGGGTGTCCATTCATTGTGACTGGGCCAAATATCTTGCGAAAAAACTACAAAGAACAAAACGTTTCTAGCTTGAATGGGGAAACCAGATGGCGCTATGGTTGGCCCGCTAGATGGCGCTGCCATAGGTCAAATGGATATCAACTGCGTTTTTTTTAATAGGAATCCCCATTTTTATTAGATATTTGTGTAGTATGTAAAGAAATATGAATGTTTTAGTTGGACCACTTTTTTCGCTTTGTGATAGATGGCGCTGTAATAGTCACAAACATATAAGTACATGGTATCACGTAACATTCTGCCAGTGCGGACGGTATTTGCTTCGTGATACATTACCCGTGTTAAAATGGACCATTTACCAATTGCGGCAAAGGTCAATATCGTGTTGATGTATGGCTATTGTGATTAAAATGCCAAATGGGTGTGTGCTATGTATGCTGCTCGGTATCCTGGACGACATCATCCAAGTGTCCGGACCATTTGCCAGATAGCTACATTATTTAAGGAAACAGGAAGTGTTCAGCCACATGTGAAACGTCATCCACAACCTGCAACATAAGATGATGCCCAAGTAGGTGTTTTAGCTGCTGTCACGGCTAATCTGCACATCAGTAGCAGACAAATTGTGCAAGAATCAGGAATCTCAAAAACGTTGGTGTTGAGAATGCTACATCAACAGTGATTGCACCCGTACCATATTTCTATGCACCAGGAATTGCATGGTGACAACTTTGAACGTCGTGTACAGTTCTGCACTGGGCACAAGAGAAATTACGGGACGATAGATTTTTTGCACATGTTCTATTTAGCGACAAAGCGTCATTCACCAAGAGCGGTAACGTAAACCGGCATAATATGCACTATTGGGCAACGGAAAATCCACGATGGCTGCGACAAGTGGAACATCAGCCACCTTGGTGGGTTAATGTATGGTGCGGCATTATGGGAGGAAGGATAATTGGCCCCCATTTTATCGATGGCAATCGAAATGGTGCAATGTATGCTGATTTCCTATGTAATGTTCTACTGAGGTTACTACAAGATGTTTCACTGCATGACAGAATGGCGATGTACCTCCAACACGATGGATGTCCGGCACATAGCTCGCGTGCGGTTGAAGCAGTACTGAATAACATATTTCATGACAGGTGGATTGGTTGTCGAAGCACCATACCATGGCCTGCATGTTCACCGGATCTGACGTCGCCGGATTTCTTTCTGTGGGGAAAGTTGAAGGATATTTGCTATCGTGATCCACCGACAATGCCTGACGACATGTGTCAGCGCATTGTTAATGCATGTGCGAGCATTACAGAAGGCGAACTACTCGCTGTTGAGAGGAATGTCGTTACACCTATTGCCGAATGCATTGAGGTTGACGGACATCATTTTGAGTATTTGTTGCATTAATGTGGTATTTATAGGAAATCACGCTGTAACAGCATGTGTTCTCAGAAATGATAAGTTCACAAAGGTACATGTATCACATTGGAACAACCGAAATAAAATGTTCAAACGTACCTACGTTCTGTATTTTAATTTAAATAACCTACCTGTTACCAACTGTTCATCTAAAACTGTGAGCCATATGTTTGTGACTATTACAGCGCCATCTATCACAAAGCGAAAAAAAGTGGTCCTACTAAAACATTCATATTTCTCTACGTACTACACGAATATGTAATAAAAATGGGGGTTCCTATTTAAAAAAAAACGCAGTTGATATCCGTTTGACCTGTGGCAGTGCCATCTAGCGGGCCAACCATAGCGCCATCTTGTTTCCCCCTTCAAGCTAGACAAGTTTTGTTCTTCATAGTTTTTTCATTTGATGCTTATTTCGTGAGATATTTGACCCGGTCACGATCAATGGACCACCTTGTATATACCAACTGAGATGCAATCATCAAACATTATGCTGTGCATTGTGCTCAAACTTATGCATCTGAGAATTATCACCCTGCCTTTCCTATCCTAAAACAGCGAGTA
This sequence comes from Schistocerca serialis cubense, assembly GCF_023864345.2. Lineage (NCBI taxonomy): Eukaryota > Metazoa > Arthropoda > Insecta > Orthoptera > Acrididae > Schistocerca > Schistocerca serialis. Next base: position 579,481,426 of record NC_064640.1, read on the forward strand.
GAATGAAAGCGCTTAAGTTTTACTGCCCGCCACCTTGAGCCGCACAAGCTCCGTTCAATGAGTGGGAATTCCTCGGTGTCTTTGCCCATTGCCCTGATGCAGCTCCAGAACTAGACCATATTCACTATTAAGTGCTTAAACATTTCTCAGTGGGTTACCAGCATCACCTCCTTGCCGTCTTCAACCACATCTGAAGAGAGGGTGCATTCCCGTCGCAGTGGTGGGAAACCCATCATCATCCCATTGTTGAAACCTGGTAAAAATGCCCGAGAGATGGACAGCTACCGCACCATTAGCCTCACCAATGCTCTGTGTAAGTTACTCGAATGCATGGTGAGCTGGCAGCTGTGTTGGTCTTGGGGCCGTCTTGCTCTGGCCCTGGGTAGTTTCCGCCAAGGCTACTCCATCACAGATAATTTGGTATGCCTAGAGTCTGCTGTCCGTACAGCCTTTGTCCAATGTCAACACTTTATTGCCATCTTTTTTTACTTAAAAAGAAGGCCTATGACACAACAAGGAGACATCATATCCTCACTACATTACACGAGTGGGGTCTCTGATGCCTGCTCCTGATATGCATACGGAATTTTTTGTCGCTCCGTATTGTCCGGGTTCAAGTCAGAGATTTCCACAGTTCAGCCTTTATCGAACAGAATGGGATCTCGCAGGGCTCTGTATTGAGTGTTCCTCTGTTTTTAGTGGCCGTTAATGGTCTGGCAGCAGCTGTAGGGTCCTCAGTATCACATTCCCTATCTGTTGATGATCTTTGCATTCCCTTTCCTCCTCTAGTATTGGCTCTGCTGAATGATGACTGCAAGGAGCCATACTAAAGGTGCTATCATTGGCCCTCATCCTTGGCTTTCAGTATTCAGCTGCCAAGACTTGCATCATGCACTTCCCCATCGTCGTACTGTTCACCCACATCAAGAACTTTACCTCGATGACCAGCTACTTAACATAGTGGAGACTTATTGCTTGTTAGAATTGGTCGTCGTTGCCCAGCTAACTTGGCTTCCCCATATTCATCAGATAAGCAAAACTGCTGGCGGCACCTTAACAATCTTCACTGCGTGAGTAACACTAGCTGGGGTGCAGATCAATCTACTCTTTTGCAGCTATATAAAGCTCTAGTACAGTTCCACCTTGATTATGAGAGTCTGGCTTATGGTTCAGCATCACCCTCAGCATTGTGGATACTGGACCCAATACACCACTACAGGGTTTGGCTTGTGATGGGAGCTTTTCGAACAAGCCCTGTGAACAGCCTACTCGTGGAGGCTGGGGTCCATCCATTGCGGTCCGGGTGCCACCAACTGCTGGTTAATTATGCTGCATATGTCTATAGTTCACCTGAGCACCCAAATTACTGCCTCCTCTTCCCAACCAGGTTACTCCATCTCCCGCAACGGCAGTCCAGGTCAGGTATTATGATAGCAATCTGCATTTGGTCCCTTCTTTCAGAACTTTTTCCCTCTGCCACCTTTCCTCTGAGTCCACTCACGTACACATCCATGGTCCGTACCACTGCCACAGCTTTGTCTGGACATATCACAAGGCCCAAAAGACTTAGTTCATCATGACACACTCTGCCACCAATTTTTATCTCTTCTTGGTGACGTCCAGAGCTCAGATAGATGGTCACAGTCACTTGGCTTATGCTTAGGCTGGACATACTGAACAGCGCTCCTTGTCTGATGGCTGCAGTGTTTTCATTGCAGAGTTGGCATCCATCTCTCGCGCTCTTGAGCATTTCAGCTCCTGCACTAGGGAGTCCTTCCTCATCCTTAGTGACTTCTTAAGGAGCCTACAAGCTCTCGACTAGTGCTTCCCTCGCCATCCTTTGATAATGATTATCCAGGTGTCTGTTTATGCCCTTGAGCACCGTGGATATTCAGTGGCCTTTATATGTAACTCAGGACATATCAGCACCTGGGAAATGAACTTGCTGACAGGCTGACCAAACGGGCTACTGGTAAACTGACTGGAGATTGACACACCATAAACTGATCTCGGATCGGCCTTACGCCATAAAGTTTCTGGGATCTGGAATACCAAAGGGCAAACCCTAATTACGCTAAATAAATTACATCCTATAGAGGAGACAGCGAATATGTGGAGGGTCATCCATGCGAACTGCTTGCAGGGACACCATTGCTCTTTGCCAGCTCATCGGCCATACTTGGCTGACTCATGGTCATCTCCTCCATCGTGAGGACCGACCCCACTGTCGATGCAGTTCTCGATTGACAGAAGCCCATATCTTGTAGGACTATCCCAACCTAGGTGCCCTGAAGTGAATGCTTAACTTTCCTGACGCAATACCTATAGTGTTAGGTGACAATGCCCCAACAGCTGAACAGCTGATCTAGTTTTAAGTTTTATTCGAGAGGGGGGGGGGGGGGGGATTATCTTTCAATCTAAGGTTGGGCACCTGAACTTATTTCCCAGGTCTTCACCCTGTGTGCATTTTTTTACTTTTTTACTCCCCCTTGCTATTTCTGGTGCTGTTTCTTTGACTTGATTTTTTGTCTTTTCACTATCTGTTTTTCTCTTGTCTTGTGTTTTTAGGCTAGAGATTGTAGTGTGTTGCAGGGTGGCTGGCTCATCCTGTTTATTCTTGTGCTCAGCCAGCCAAGGCCATGTGCTAAATTGTTTTAACACCTTCCACCACTTTCCCTTTTAGTTAATGTTTTCAATTTTGGTTTTTCACTTTCATTTCTTCTGTGTAGTTATACTCACAGTTTTATGCATTTTGCTTTTCCCTGGATTTCAGGTGATAGGATTCTTTTGGGGTATGGTTTCAATCCAAGACATGAGTGACTAAGCAAAAAGAGATTGATAACCATGCAGTTTAGTCCCTTTGATCTACAAACCAACCTCACAGGTTGGGCCCTTTAACTCTAACAATCATTCAACCAACCAACCAACCACCTCTATGTTTGTGGCACTGTTTTATATTGACTATTAAAAGCTGTAGTACCTATTAATTGTAATGGATGAAAGAGGAAACAGTTAAAATTGCTATCTAGGTTTAGGATTTCTGGGGTTTATTTAAATCTCTCTCTTAAGAGAGACGTTGGGATGGTTTGATGAGAAACAATAAGCCTAATATCTTTCCAGGAGACGAGGTACTGACGGAAGTAAACCTGTGAGGGCAAGTTGTGAGTCATGTTTTGGCAGAGCACTTGCCTGAAGAAGGTGAAGGTTGCGAGTTCGAGTCTGTCTGGCACACATTTTAATCTGCCAGGAAGTTTTGCTAATTTCATCCCCCCATCAATCTACAATCTGAGCTTTTACTCCATTTTTACTTACCTTGTTGCTTATGGCAAATGAGATTCTGAATTTCTATCCTTGATGCATTGCTGGGCGACATATTTTGACCTGATTTATAGTTTTGCTCACTTGCTTAATAATCTTCCTGTAGAAATTTGATTTCTTTTATTATGCTTAATTTTTATGTCAGTACACAATACTACTAATCTCAATTATTTTTACTTTTTTTAAAAATTTTGCAGGGATGTTGATTCTGACAGCGAATCAGGGAAAAAGGAGACAAAAGTGCGGTAAGTTGTGCAAATATGCTGTGGGTATTGTAGGAATAGATATGTACCTTCCGTGAATGATATAATTGTAAATGACATTTTGGTGATCATTGGCAAGTTTAGATCCTGTTCAGATTATGTTAAAGAAAAGGTCAAGAAGTGACTGATATGGGAGGCGGGCATGGTCAGCTGCCTCCCACCCTCCTCCTTGTCCTCCCCCACCCCCTCTGCCACCTTCTCTGCTTTCTGCTATGTACACTCATGTCTATGGCCTACCAAAACACCATGCTAAGTGAACACAGAACAAATCTAAAGCGAACCCATGGAAGTATGCTTGTAAGTAATGATGCATACTAACAAAGTTGATTTTATTTCCAGTTTGGCAGTTCTGAGAAATATGGCTAAATGAATGTTTGTCATTTACCATTGTCAATCATAGTCCTTTTTTTTTAAATGGCATTGCGTGGTGGACTTCTTACTTGTTTGGTCTGTAGGTCAGCAACAATAGTGCACAAGCTTGAGCTCGGATTGAAGGATCCTTACAACTTTCGATCCAGTAGGAAACGGAGTTCACAGATAGAGTGAGAGATATCAGCAAACTAAGCATTGTCATTTTGTCCAGTGGGATTCTCATCTTGTACATGGGGCATACACAACTGTTGGTATCGATATGTGTCAATAGCAGACCCAGTTGTGTAAAAATTGATTTGTTGTGTCAACTGTTTCAACCCTTAGACCATTTCCGAGTCATCAGCAGTTATTAACAACACAATTGTGTTATAAGCCTATGAATGAGCTAAAACCAGTTGGGACAAGAGTTATATATTTTAGCAACTGTAGCTGCTTCTGAACCAAACAAAATATTATTATGGAATGCCTTTAGAAGGAAAATTTTGTGGCAGATATTTATTTGTTTACTGTGGAAAAGATGACAAACAAAATTACTAATAAATAATTTGATCGGTGGATTGAAGAACCTCAACAGCTGAATCAGAAGTGAGGACATGCCCAGGCCAAAATTTTGCAGAGTTCCAGGAGAGACAAAATATTTGGGAAACAATGTTTTGCTGTGTCTCTGTGTGAGGCATTTCAGCATCTGCTGGATGATCTTTCAATAATTTGATAATGAGAGTAAACTATGGCTCTCTCTTAGTAAGTACTGTAAAACACTTTGCGCAGTCAAACCTGGCTGCATACACCTGTAAGCAACACTCAGTGCCTGGCAGGGCTGCAATTTCATAAACACAGTGTGAAAGCTGAACTAATTAAGGCCACCATACACCACTCATACAATGCATCGTTATGAAGTGCACTAATGGATTCAAACAAAGATATGCTTGCCAATGTTCCAGTTGTCTCCAAGTAATAACTAACATCAGGGAAGTGACTCTGAGATTATCATTAGTAAATGGATGTATTATTGTAAATCTTAGTGTATATTGGAAAATTACAGTTGTTTTGACTTAATAACATCAGAGAGAGTTTTTAGTTAATCAAAGGGTAACTAACACCAATCTAGCCATGGTTCAAAATACATAAATTGTGTGAAAATAAAAGTAGTTTTAATGTACTTTCAACATATTACTGCAGCTGGCGCGTTTGATCCTTTCACTTCATTTCCTTTTCTTGAAAGTGTAACACTTAGGTGCATTGTTTATGTTTAACATATGTGATTAATTACCTCAATGTGCTGGATAATATTACAGATCCATCTCCTCACAAAATTACTTTTCAATGTGAGGCTAACAAATTGTTCACCATAATATAAATTGAAACATTCCTTAGCCAAAAGCCTTTAAATTCAGAAATGTGTCTTTCTGTAGCAGTTTGTAGAAATCAATCACGTTTTTGTAATTAATGAGTACTTCAACATGTTATTGCACTGTAAATCAATCACATGAAGTTGCAAACTGCCCACCACACATTCCACATTATGTCAAATGGATTTTAAAATATTTTTGTACATACTTTTACATTTTTTGAAACTTTGAAACATCATGAAAACTTATTTCATAGATAACTCGACTTCGTGCTGCACTGGACTGCTTTATAGACATTGACTGTTATTGAATTCAAAGTGGGGAAATGTTGAAATTTAATTTCATTCAGGTGTTTTGAAAAGAGGTAAAGATTCATTGTAAGTGTGTTCAATTTGAAATATAATTTAAGGGTAAGATTTTGCTTTTTCTTTGCATAATCGAATTCACCATACTCAAATAATCCATAATTCCAACAGGAAAACAAAAATTAGTTGCTATTGGAGATAAGAAACTTAGTGTGAAGTGTTACCCTCTTGCTTCATTACGAGAAACTGAACTGTAGCTGTGAGTTCCCACATTTGGTTCACAGGTTTTTCTGAATTGAGCTACCATATGTTTGCATGATAGGAATATATTTTTGATGAGCTTCAATATCCCCTCAAAACAAGATAAACTACTGTTGACAGAGACCTCTTGCTGTAATAAAGTTCATGATTTTTATCTTAATATCCACAACTTGGCTCATGTGTAATAACTACAATTTCAGTGCTTCCTGCAGTGTAGTACTATGAACAAATGTGATTTTGTGTTCTGGACATGTTTCTTGTACAGTTTGCTGAATTCTGTTAAGATGGCTAACATTATTAGGGATAAATTCAATGATCTATAACTAGCAAAACTCACCATTCCCCATGAAAGGCCCCTATTGTCATTGCACTCTTTGATTTTCATTAGCAAATCTCCTCCTGTTCATAATTAATTGACTCTCAAAATCTAGTACTGTGTTATAATGAAATTGTCATTACCATCACAGATAAAAGTGAAGCAGCTATTCAATGTTGGTTGTGTATGCACTTCACACTTCACTCCAGTGCTAGGATGTACCAGTCAAATAGCTCACACCTTTTCATCAGGCAATGGCAGGAAACTGCAAGCTTTCTTGGTGCTAGACACTCAGAATAACTGTTGAACCAATTAACCATGTGTTGTAATCATGTATATTTATTAAGCCACATAACAACCCTACTTGACCTGTCAGTTATTGTTGTCACACTTGTGGCTAGCAGATTATCATTTTCCTGAGGTAGTGAAATTAATTAATGAATTGTTGAAGAACTTTTGGTAAGTACCTTGGGTTGGCTTCTCATCCAAATAATGATACTCAGTCAGTGGCAAGCACAGAGTGTTTAAAGTGACTTTATGTAAAGATATTGTGTTTCATTACATGTGAAATGTTTGATGCTAAATTGAAATTTATTACTTGTGAATAAAACCCATTATATTTGATTTGTTTGATAACATTTATATAAAATAAAATTGACGAAGTCAAGTAGCTGATTTCGTAAAAGCTTTATTCCAGTTTATTTTGATTTCATCTTCAATGAAAACAGGCTTTCACTGTTTTTTTCCCCTTTTTTCAAGTAAACTTAATTTTTCTGTAAATATTTCATTTAAATGAAAAAACAGTCACACAGATATCCCATTTCTCTTTTACATAACTGAAAAAGCCCACCAAATTGCATTCTGTCAGTGAATGGTTTGTTTGTATATATTGATTCACTCTCAATGTACTACAAAGTGGTATAACTGTTTGTAGCATCTAGGAAGTAACTCCTCATATTTTCAGGTCACATCATAATTTGTATAGGGGAGCAATTGGAAGCATACGACTCTATCTCATTGAGCAACCACTTCACTTCTGCATGGATGGACTTTCATTCAGAGCAAGACAGAATGGGTATGTGTTTTTAAGATTTAGTGTTCATGTTTTATATGTTTTTCACAGAAACTTAAAATTTTAAATGTGGATTATCAACTGTAGCATGCAGTATCTCTTTACAAAAATATATGTCTCATTTCTGTTATATTTTGTGCACTTATGTACAGGTGAGGCTGACATATTGTTTCTTATTTAAATATTCAGAGGTAAAGTAATAGATTCACACACAATTGGATGTTGATTTGGAACATAACACATGAGAAGACTGACAACAGTAATTCTGCCATCATAATATTGACAATGAGGAACACTAACAGTGAAATCATTAATTTATAGATATTACGTTCTTGTAGTTATTCACAATTTTTATTCCATATTGGCAGCACTTTAAAGACAGCTGTTGTTATTAATTGATGACACACAAAACTTACCATATGGCATCACTGGCACTGTTCAGTAAATCAGCCTGCTTTTCATGGTTGAATTATTGTGTGCTGCATTTTCTGGCACATATCAGATTTGTGAGGTTCTGTGGTTTTGAAATGAAATTCATAGTAGCATGCTTGTAGTAATAGAACCAGATATGTGAAATTTGGTGCTGCAATTTTAATTTTTGTTCTTTTTAGAGAATTCCTGAAGGCTTCAAAAAGATAATTTTCTCTTTCTAGTGGTCTTCTACAGTTTTGTGGTGTTTTAGTTATATTAACTGGATGTACTTAGCATTAATTAGGCAAGGCTGTTCCAACAGTTCCCCATTGAGCATCACCTCCCATCAGATTACTCGTGGGCAGGTGCAGGTAGTATAATCTACCTGCTAGACAGCTCTGTTGGACGTGTTATGCACATGTATGTATCACATGGCCACCACTTCTGCCAGCAGGCGCGTGGCCAGAACAGTAGGATGGAATAAGCTATGCATGTCAGCTGGTTGCCTGTCTCTGTGCACCACTGGTAATAGTCATCCAGCTGCCTGTGGGTGGGCACTTCAACTTGAACAACCTAAGTTAGACAGTTGATGGTAAGAGTGTTGATTGATTTTGTGAGCTGAAATCCTGTTTCTGTATAGAGATAACTTTTGGGTGGTGAGTGCAGAAATGCCAAGAAGCAATAGCAGCATCATGTAGGAGGATAATATACTGCACATGGTAAATACTTTTAACGGTTTTCAAGTTTTATTTAATATTTTCCTACTTTAGGTCTTTGACTTAGATCATGTGGTTTCCCCTGCTGAATGACTCAGTAGTTCATGGGAACAATGAAGTATGAATATCATGAGATTTAGGAAAATCATGCTAGTTTTAAATTACTGTGTTTGAATATGTTCTCATTCTAGACTGTGCTCATCATGAATTAGTTTTAATTATGGCTTGAAATAACAAATACAAATGAATCCCAAAATACACTCCTGGAAATTGAAATAAGAACACCGTGAATTCATTGTCCCAGGAAGGGGAAACTTTATTGACACATTCCTGGGGTCATATACATCACATGATCACACTGACAGAACCACAGGCACATAGACACAGGCAACAGAGCATGCACAATGTCGGCACTAGTACAGTGTATATCCACCTTTCGCAGCAATGCAGGCTGCTATTCTCCCATGGAGACGATCGTAGAGATGCTGGATGTAGTCCTGTGGAACGGCTTGCCATGCCATTTCCACCTGGCGCCTCAGTTGGACCAGCGTTCGTGCTGGACGTGCAGACCGCGTGAGACGACGCTTCATCCAGTCCCAAACATGCTCAATGGGGGATAGATCCGGAGATCTTGCTGGCCAGGGTAGTTGACTTACACCTTCTAGAGCACTTTGGGTGGCACGGGATACATGCGGACGTGCATTGTCCTGTTGGAACAGCAAGTTCCCTTGCCGGTCTAGGAATGGTAGAACGATGGGTTCGATGACGGTTTGGATGTACTGTGCACTATTCATGTTCATGAGTTTGTCTCTATATCTGTACACATCCATCCGCTTGATACAGTTTGAAATGAAATTCATCCAACCAGGCAACATACTTCCAGTCATCAACAGTCCAATGTCGGTGTTGACAGGCCAAGGCGAGGCGTAAAGCTGTGTGTCATGCAGTCAAGGGTACGCGAGTGGGCCTTGGCTCCAAAAGCCCATATTGATGATGATCTGTTGAATGGTTTGCATGTTGACACTTGTTGATGGCCCAGCATTGAAGTCTGCAGCAATTTGCAGAAGGGTTACACTTCAGTCACATTGAACGATTCTCTTCAGTTGGTGTTGATCCTGTTGTTGCAGGATCTTTTTCCAGCTTCAAAGATGTCGGAGATTTGATGTTTTACTGGATTCCTGATACTCACGGTACACTCGTGGAATAGTCGTGCAGGAAAATCCTCGCTTTATCCCTACCTGGGAGATGCTGTGTCCCATCGCTCGTGTGGTGACTATAACACCACATTCAAACTCACTTAAATCCTTATAACCTACCATTGCAGCAGCAGTAATTGATCTATCAACTGTGCCAGACACTTGTTATCTTATATAGGCATTGCCAACTGCTGCGCCATATCCTGCCTGTTTACATATCTCTGTATTTGAATATGCATGCGTATACCGGTTTCTTTGGCTCTTCAGTGTAGCTTCAGTTAGCTTCTGCATAGATCATGGGTACGTGCCTTCCTACATAGCTTACATTTACTGCATCTTAGAAATATGGTTTCTTATGATCAAGCCACCATTATAAAAGAGAACATAATTATGTATAAGAAACTGGTGATACTGTGTTCCTTTGTAATTATGAATTAACCAGCTAGCAGCAAACCAACAATGGCTTCTCTCCGTAACATTATTTGTTACAGTAGTATTTCCTATCATGAATCTGTAACAGTTATGCTTGTTTTGTCTGCAAACAAAAGAGTTTCATAGTTGACTGCTGCAATAGAATGCAAGTGAAAATTTCAAATCAGAAAAAGTAGTGCACCTAGAGTGGAGTCCTCAGGAAAACCTCATGCCACTCCTCTAATCCTATAATACCCTGATTTACATGAGCACTCCTCTGGTCTTTATAATGGCCTCAATTCGGCAAGGAAGACAGTCCACAATTTTATGCTGATATGCCATATTCAGCAGAAGCCACTCAATAATAAGACACTGTAGAGCTACCAAATTGCAGGGCTGTTGGTTGCTACGTTTCAACCTCTGTTCCAAGTAGTTCCAGCAGGCATTTCTGTGGGATTAAGATGGGTGATTTAGTGTCACATAAGAGATGGCGTAAGGTGCCTAAGTGTTCGTCAAACAAGGACCCTTTACATGCAGACCTTTGAACATAGCTGTTACCATCTTGGAAGACAGGAGTGTCCACAACATAACTGATTGTGAAGATGTAGAAGAGGAAGACATTTTGTTAAAGAAAATGTTGGAATAAACACCCTGATTCACGTGTACAATAAAGTAAATGTGTAGGTTCAAGTCATATTATCAGACATACGCCTAAAACACCTCATAACTGTGCCTAGCGTGAACTACACCCTCCACACTTTGTGGGTTAAATGTTTCATTGGGCTGTCAGTGCAATTTGACACCTTACTGTTATTTCAAAAGAGGCAAAATTGTGACTCATTAGATCACACTGGATGCCTCCACTCGGCTTCTGTTCAGGGGCTTCTGTATGTGCCACGACAGCAATGGCCTTTAGTGAGGTAATCAACTTCCGACGTCCATTGCAAGTATTTTTCTTGAAGATGTTCACTCAGGATCTGGATGAGATGAATCTGCATTCATTGAAAGCAGCAGTTCATACTGAGTTAGAAACTGATTGTCATTGACAAGGTATGACACTCATTGTCTGTCCTTGTTGGTTAGAATCTTTTTATTGCTACTGCTCTTATGCCATATTATGTGATAGTGACTGGTACAACATTCCTTGTGGACAAATTGGATACTCCCCACAAACTGGACAGTCCCCAGTGGTACAGCAACATATCTGGCAACTTCATTCATGGTTTGGTGGTGGGGACATCTGAACATGACAGCCTTTTTCTGCCAATATCTTACATCTCCATGTTGACTGAAATTACTGTGCTGATCTCAGACAAACAACTGACACATACACACAGCTTCACTCTGTGACATAAGTTGTCAGTGGAGGACCACCTGACAGTCCAGTACCAGTTCTACACCATTGGCAGTTGTCCAAATTGACCAGGGGTGACTAACATTTTCTCCTGTGAGCTTAGTTTGAACCACAGAATATACTTGATGGGAATATGTCATTGTTATTTGTTTTTTTATTTATTTTTATTAATTGCTTCCACCATCCCATCCAATCAGGAATAAATTGATTGGTCAACTGACGGACTGTTCTTGAAACCAAACAGCGGCTCTACCATTGCGTTTTGTCCAAAAGGATAGGCAACTGCTGTGTAGGTTGAAAGTCAGTTATTTTCGAGGTATGTATTCCTCATAAGGATAGAAGCTGAAGTAATGAAATAAAATTTGTGCCAATGCCGGGACTTGTCATTCTGACAGGGACAGAAAAGGAGTTGGAAGTGGAATTGACACAAATTTTAATTCATTACTTCAGCTTTTATTCTTATTGAAGACAAAGTTGAGACTCGATATGTCTCCAGGAAAATGTAATTACATATGTATTCATATTTCAGCATTACATTGTGGAGGTGATTGGTAATGTTCCGTTCAAATGGTTCAAATGGCTCTGAGCACTATGCGACTTAACTTCTGAGGTCATCAGTCGCCTAGAACTTAGAACTAATTAAACCCAACTAACCTAAGGACATCACACACATCCATGTCCGAGGCAGGATTCGAACCTGCGACCGTAGTGGTCACGCGGTTCCAGACTGAAGCGCCTTTAACCGCACGGCACACCGGCCGGCTAATGTTCCATATTAAGCATTTGTGTTGTGTACATGACCTATTATTGTGATAGTTGCTAGATTATTTCCTGATAGTGAGTTGAATTTTCAGCAATTTTCAGGATGAGATCTGCATATCTGGGATGATACTACAAAAATTTTTGTTACTGAATCTTCGAGAAAAGAAAAGAAAATCATACCATATGATGCAGTGAGAACCATAAAGGCCTAAAGAACACTGTTATCAATTTTGAGATTGCATACTTCTGATATGTGTTAATTTTATGGTGAATTGGCTTTATCTACACTGTAGGTCCACATTGTTTATAAACATTCATGAAACACTCTCTCACTGTTTCTGATATTCATTTTCATATGGGCAGACGGCAGTTGTAAGAGTCAAGGGGCACCAAAGGAAAGCAGTGGTTGAGAAGGGAGTGAGACAGGGTTGTAGCTTATCCCCAATGTTATTCAGTCTGTACATTGAGCAAACAGAAAAGGAACCAAAACAAAAATTTGGTGAAGGAATTAAAGTTCAGGGAGAAGAAATAAAAACATTGAGGTTTGACAATGACATTGTCATTTTGTCAGGGACAGCAAAGGAGTTGGAAGAGCAATTGAATGGAATGGACAGTCTCTTGAAAAAGAGGATGTAAGATGAACATTAACAAAAGCAAAACAAGGATAATGGAATGTAGTGAAATTATGTCAGGCAATTCTGAATGAATTAGATTAGGAAATGAGGCACTAAAAGTAGTAATTAGTTTTCCTGTTTGGGCAGTTAAAGACCAGATGATGGTCAAAGTAGAGAGGATATAAAATGTAGACTGACAATGGCAAGAAAAGCATTTCTGAAGAAGAGAAATTTATTAACACCGAATATAGATTTAAGTGTTGGGGTTGTCTTTTCTGAAGGTATTTGTTTGGAGTGTAGCCATTTATGGATGTAAAATGTGGATAATAAACAGTTCAGACAAGCAGAGACTAGAGCTTTTGAAAAGTGGTGCTGCAGAAGAATGCTGAAGATTAGATGGTTAGATAATGTAAATAATGGGGGAAGGGGGGCGGGGGGGGGGGGGGGGAGAGAGAGAGAGAGAGAGAGAGAGAGAGAGAGAGAGAGAGAGAGAGAGAGAGATTGTGGCACAACTTGACTAAATGAAGGGATTGGTTGATGGACATGGGGGGCATGAGGATTTGTCAGTTTGTAGATGTCCTGCAAAATCTAGTGACCACGTACATAGATGGAAAGCAAATAGCAACCTTGAAACACAAAGACTTAACAAAACTACTATATTTCATGCGGAAGTGGCCAGACTGTTTTATCTGAACCTCAAGCTACATAATGTGCGTAATGAAAATGATGATAACAAGGACCATGAAACAGTTTGACGATTTATACAGGGTGGTTTTTTCCACTGTGTACAAACTCGAGGGATTGATTGATGAGAGGATCCAGAACAAGAGAGGTCTAATGAACTTACATCCGGAAATGCATGGTTTCCATGCTAGAGACCATTTATTAAATCATACATTGTTACAGCAGGGTGTATACGACCTGGGACAACCAGGAGATCCGGGAAAAACCCGGGAATTTTTCCATCCAGGAGAAAACTGGGAAAAACCCGGGAATTGTTTAGAATTCCGGGAATTTTTCATTGTTTTAGTTTTCAGTTAAATTTTTGTGATTTTGACTGGTAAGAACCAATACTCTAACAAAGGATATTATTGTATCCTGCTACTGCAGAATGATACTGCAGCAACAAAACATGAACGGGAGGGGGGGAACGAAAATAAAACTTAAGTTGCAAAGGAAATGCGCTGTATACAACAACAAAACAGTGCTCATACAAGCGTCTGCCAAATTAGATTCGTTTGAGCAGTTGCGGGCGGGCCCTTGTGCATGCGCAGTTCGAGTCACATATGAGTAGTACCATCCCCCACTTCTGGTTACGGAAGTGTGGCTGGGCACCACTACTTAATATTGCCCCGGTTCGGAACTATCTTAGATCCGGGGCTGATGCACAGAGCAGTCAGAGTTGTTGTGGGGAGGTGGGTCGTCTCCACGTGACCTGTGTTTACGTTAAGTGATTGTTGTTTCCTCTTCATTTATTGCTCTCACGTTAAATGATAACAAAATGGATTTTTGTGGCTGGGAGCTATCAAATGAATTAAAATATGTTCACATAATTACGGCAGGCTAAAACATGTTAATAGTTTCAGATTTTATTTCCACCTTTGACAGTCCAGCATTAATTGCCTTACAGAACAGTGAAGTTAATTTTGCTGGTTTGCTAAAGAGATTTGGCTTTTATTAATCCTTTCTACTGAGGCAGTCAATTTATTTGAAACGAAGTGTTTAATTTCACACTATTGGCTAGTTTCAACTGTTCGCTGCATTTCAAGTGCACGTATGGCATTATGCTATAATAAAGAACCAAACATGAGTATTGGTACTTCAAGAAAATTTACATACGGATGTGCGTTTTAAACCGAATTATGTACTTTAGTATTGTTCGCGAAATCCCAATGCTCTTGAAGTATCCTTTAATGTCTTGTTTCTTTTATGACATAATGTATGATCTTTTAATGTTGTACATGTACGAACATATGGGCTTCCTGCGTCATCGTAGCTGCGCAAGCCCAGTGACGCCAGTTATCTGGCGCTTTCTTGCAACTGCTGAAACAAACCTATTTCTAACAGGTCGCGGGAAAATATTGCGAATGGTGGTTTGAAAAGCGTTACATTCAAAGCAGATTTCCTTTTACGCAAGATGAATTATGTGCGAGAAGGTACGATGAATTTCTTAAATCACAAAGCGTTTGACTCTCATTTAAAAATCGGTTCTTTGAGGACGACCATTTAGAAGTATTTCAAGCCCAGAAGATGAGACATTTGCATCGTTATTAAAAATTTTACTGGCACATTTGTGTGTGTATCTCAAAGTGCAACACGTGCAAAAAAGATCAACATTATATGTGGAATCTTGGCTTCTCTTCCAACTTATTAACCTTCGAGACCAATATTATATGTGAATGCTATGTATATTAATTTAAGCCATTAACTTTTCTTATTTGTGTATTCGCGCTACTTAAGAGTGATCTTGCTATTGGCTGACTACATCACGTGTCCTATTGCTATCATCAGTTGGCGAGATGACGCTTACAAAAGCGCATCGCAATTTCAGTGCTTCGCAAAGTGACATGCGTTATCTGGTGGAATTCAAATTTATACCTTCGTAATACGAAAATATGCATCGTACATGTTGCTGCACGTCAAAGGTCTTCCAAACGTGTTTTTCCCCCTGAGTTTCATTTTCTAAAGTGCTGGGAAATTCTACGTCAGTATATAAAACCATAAACATTCAAAGGATTGATGACTTTTACAGTGCCAAGGTAGAGTATACTGTCACTTAACATGGAAAAAGTGTACTTTCATCTGGGAGAAAGTGGATTTTTAACCGGGAAGTCCAGGAAATATCCGGGAATTTTTTTTCCTTGTCCACATATACACCCTGTACAGAGACTGTGGTCTAATACGGGCTGTACCATGCAGCCACATTTATAGTGTGTGTTGAAGCTTTTATATGCTGTAGCATGTTCTGTCACATACACTCAAATGCATCCAAACACTGTCAAAGTCAGCATGAATACACTGCTCCAGTGTCTTCACATCTGGAATGGCCTGTGCATACATGATACTTCAGAGGTGGCCCATTAACCAGAAATTGCATAGGTTGAGATCCGGTGAATGAGCAGGCCATGCAACTGGACTCCCTTGTCCGATCCATTGACCAGGGAAAACACGATTGAGATGCATCTGAACATTAATGGTGAAGTGGGCTGGAGCACCATCATGTAGCAGCCACATAACTCTTCAAATCATCAATGGTGCTTCTTCCATTAGGGGAGGCAAGGTCACCCACAAGAAACACTGATAGTTCTGGTCTGTTATGCGACATGGAAGGAAGACTAGTCCCAGTATACGGTTGCCAATTATTCTGGTCCACACATTCCAGCTGCACCGATGCTGATGATTCGCTGTCACCATACTATGGGTCTTATGCATACTATCCCACAGATGCCTGTTATGAAAGTTAAAGATACCATTCTGCATAAAGGTGGCCTCATCTGTGAATAGGATGGATGACACAAGTCCCAGAATTGTGGTTGCCTGGTGAAGAAACCAGTGACAAAACAGCGGCCGATGTGGAAGGTCTGTCGCTAGTAAGCCATGCACACACTGTCAGTGGTAAGGGTAGTAACAATTGTCGTGGAGAATGTTCCAAACAGTCGTCTGGCTTACCCTGTACTGGCGGGCCAGCTGCCTGGTACTGATGTGGAGGTCATCTTCCACAGTGTTAATCACATTTTCCTCAAAGTCTGGTGTCCGAACATTTTGTGTACGTCCTTCATTAGTTCCTGCTTCCTGAAATGACCCTGTCTCAGCCAAACGACGGAACACTGTTGCAAACAGTGAATGCTGCCTGCGAATGTTGTCGGCAGGGATAGGTCTCTGATACAGCCTTGCTGGCGGCTGCCCATTGCCACCTGCCTTTCCTTAAGTAAACACCACGTTGGCAAGCTCTTGATTTGAATACGGAACCATTGTGTACAACTCTGTATCACATCTACTACAAGGTGAGTTGGCAAGAGGAGTGAATTGGACACAACACTACCAATTACTACGGCAGGAGGGTGCTCTAGGGCATGATGTATGGGGAATAGTATCGCCCTCTAGGAGGAAACAATGCATACTGTGACTGTGGCTGCATGGTACAGCGCATTTTAGACCACCATCTCTGTAACAAAGTATGATTGAATAAATGGTCTCTAGCATGGAAACCATGCATTTTCTGACATAAGTTCATTACACCTTTTTTGTTTCATATCCTCTCATTGATCACTCCATAAAGTTTGTACACAGTGGAAAAAATCATCCTGTATAAGTCACTGTCACTTTCAATTTCGGCTGTGTCGGTACTTTAGGATTCAGTGTCAGCTAAACCTGTGCAGGATGAGCTCTCGTGTCACACAGTCTCTGTATTAAAGGAATCATCACTAGAGGTGTTAGTATGTATTAGAATGTCATCAGCTACAATTTCCATTACACCATCATGCCTCTTATAATTGGGTAGCACATTTTGCACTTTCCTGCAGTACCCTTTCTAGTCATTTGGAGTGACAGAGTTGAGGGCATCGTCTGTAAATTTCTTGAGATTGGCTGCAGACATGTCGTCAGAGCGTTGTGCTCCCTCATGCTAGTTCACTTGCATTCAGATTGTAATTGTCGGACAACAAGCGAATCACAGTGTGGGCTACACTCTTAGCTAGTTTGTCTGTTACATACATATTTTCACTTAGTTAATTTGCCTGCACCAGAGCTTACAGCTCAACCTTTGTTATGCTGTTATTGCACTTTTTTTTTTTTCCCACCTATTCTACCATTGCCACCCTTGGGCAGTATTTTGATGGTGTTTCGTCCACCTGCCAGCAGTGATACAATGCATTGTCCATAACAATGAGAGAATTTTGTGTAAGATTTAGGAGCATGATCTCTGAAAACCATGTCTCAAAATTCTCAGAGATCATCTGGCCATGATAATCTCCTTGTGTCGATTTTGTGCAGGACTTAAGCTCCACTTGCTTCACAAAGCCAGTTTTTGAGCCAACACTTGCCACCATCATCCTTCTGGACGCTCTTCCCCATGACCTAACACCCAATACATCTCGTGGTCTCTGCTAACATCTGCCACACGTGAGATTGCTGTCAATTCATGCCTCATAAAGATAAAAAAAATGTTTTGTTGAGGTTCCCTAATGCTCCTGCTATGTACAAGGACATGAGACCTCCAAAGAACAATGCCACCATGGTCTAGCAAATATACAGCTGTACTTGTGTACAGTACAAATTAGAATTAAAATGGACCTTTCCTTTCCTGGAGTACTAGATGATTCACCTGGATGAGAGCTTGCAAACTATCTAATCCTGTCTATGGTTCATACAGTTTTTACAGCTCTCTTATGGGCCTGAATGATAGGTTGTAGGAATTTTTTGCTTTCCTTTTCCACCTCACAGCACTTCAACATATTATGCACCATTTTACAGGCACCAATTTGTACTACGGATCTCCCTTTCCCTTTTAGAGGTTGCAGGAGTCATACTCAAACCTCATGATGGGCTTGGAGTAGTGTCTTCGCTCATTTCAAAATAAGAGATGAGCAATAAGCAATGCACAACACAAAGCAAAACAAAATGGAGAATACACAAGGCATTTGGTAATTGTTGGCAGTGCTGGAAAAGTGGTGGGACAGACCCAACATCTACTGGTAACATCAGCACCCATAGATCACAATACCCCCACCTAAAACTGCCACAATACAGTGTCTAAACAATATTACCATCGGTATTAGATTTTTTTACTGACATGATAGGTATATTGGTTATGTAATTGTTTTAGGGAATTGTAACAAACACACATGAATGCAATGAAGGTGTACATATAACTAAAGTAAGAGACTATTGAGAACTGTTGAACCATGAGTCTGACTTGTGTTGGTGTCGTTAATTCTGTATGCATATGTCGAACCAGGCTTGTCTCGTTTATGTGTGATCCACATGAAATAGCATGAGGCAGGATCATGTATGTTGTTTATGGTTCAATTTCTTTACCACGTGACGCACTCATGATTGTAGGCAAAGGGGACCGCCGTCATGGTCAAGGACGACGCTTGAACCCTATGCCCGCCCACAATGGTAACGACACTGCTAGCCAACTAGAAAATGATTCAAATCCAAATAGAGGTGTTTTGCAGGATATGCTTCCTGCAACCACCGTAGAAGGAAAACAAAGACAGAGGATGAGATGGTCAGATGAAGTTAATCGACACCTCATGTTCTGTTATTACCAAGCAACAAACCTAGGAACCAACACAACTGGATACAGATCACAAGTATACACAACATTTATTACCAGATACCCAGAATTAAAATTTTTAACAGAACGACGACTAGCTGATCAGATCCGTGTAATAATAAAAAATAACAGGATACCCCAGTCAGAATTAGAAAACATCAAACAACAAGTACAACAAATACTGGAACAAAATAATGTGCAATCAGAAGAAGAAGAAAATACAGTAATGGACTTAAACATCCCAGAGCAAACAAACAAAGAACAACACACATCAATTAAACAGTCAGAGGAAAACGAAATCTTAAGACAGCCACCAGAACAAGCACAAATAGAACACGAAGTGACACACATGTTAGATATAGAAGAAAAATTTCAGCTGACATATATAGAATACAAAGACACAAATACAGACATTAGACCATTCTTGCATAGACCGCCAAATAACCCACAAGTCGAAACAACAATAAAAACTATCAACACAATCATACACAACAAAATAAATGAAAACACAACTATGGAACTACACTAAATATACACACTAGGCAGAGATCAGAACCAACCAACACACAGAAGAAACCCACAAAACCAGCATGGCAACACAGGCTACAGATCAGAATAGAAAAACTGAGAAGAGACATCGGACAGCTAACACAATTTCTAAGAAATGAAATGTCAGAAAAAAAACGAAAAAGGTTAGGTAAAATCTCACAACAAGAAGTGATAGAGCAATTAGATGAAAAGAAGCAGAAATTACAAGCACTGGCCAAATGACTTAGAAGATACAAAAAAAGTGAAAACAGAAGGAAACAAAACCAAACATTCAGCACAAACCAAAAGAAATTTTACCAGACAGTAGATAACACACACATTAAAATAGACAATCCACCAAACATAAGAGACATGGAACACTTCTGGAGCAACATATGGTCAAACCTGGTACAACATAACAGGCATGCACGATGGATACAAGCAGAAACAGATACATACAAGATGATACCACAAATGCCTGAAGTGATAATTTTGCAACATGAAGTCGCCCAAGCAATTAATTCTACTCACAATTGGAAAGCCCCTGGAAAAGATAAAATAGCAAATTTCTGGCTAAAGAAATTCACCTCAACACATTCACATCTAACTAAATTATTTAACAGTTACATTGCAGACCCACACACATTCCCTGATACACTTACACATGGAATAACTTATCCGAAACCTAAAGATCAAGCAGACACAGCAAACCCAGCTAAATATCGCCCCATAACATGCCTACCAACAATATACAAAATATTAACTTCAGTCATTACACAGAAATTAATGACACATACAACACAGAACAAAATTATAAATGAAGAACAAAAAGTCTGTTGCAAAGGAGCACGAGGATGTAAAGAGCAACTGATAATAGATGCAGAGGTGACATATCAAGCTAAAACTAAACAAAGGTCGCTACATTATGCATACATTGATTACCAAAAACCTTTTGATAGTGTATCCCACTCATGATTACTACAAATATTGGAAATATACAAAGTAGATCCTAAATTGATACAGTTCCTAAACATAGTAATGAAAAATTGGAAAACCACACTTAATATCCAAACAAATTCAAATAATATCACATCACAGCCAATACAGATTAAGCGTGGAATATACCAAGGAGACTCATTAAGTCCTTTCTGGTTCTGCCTTGCTCTGAACCCACTATCCAACATGCTAAATAATACAAATTATGGATACAATATTACTGGAACATACCAACACAAAATCACACATCTGCTATACATGGATGATCTAAAACTACTGGCAGCAACAACTCAACCAATTACTAAAGATAACAGAAGTATTCAGCAATGATATAAATATGGCTTTTGGAACAGACAAATGTAAGAAAAATAGTATAGTCAAGGGAAAACACACTAAACAAGAAGATTACATATTGGATAACCATAGCGACTGCATAGAAGCGATGGAAAAAATAGATGCCTATAAATATCTAGGATACAGACAAAAAATACGAATAGATAATACAAATATTAAAGAAGAACTAAAAGAAAAATATAGATGAAGATTAACAAAAATACTGAAAACAAAATTGACAGCAAGAAACAAGACAAAAGCTATAAGTACTTACGCTATACCAATATTGACCTACTCATTTGGAGTAGTGAAATGGAGTAACACAGACCTAGAAGCACTCAATACACTTACACGATCACAATGCCACAAATATAAAATACATCACATACATTCAGCAACAGAAAGATTCACATTAAGCAGAAAGGAAGGAGGAAGGGGATTTATCGACATAAAAAACCTACATTATGTACAGGTAGACAATTCAAGAAAATTCTTTCTAGAACGAGCAGAAACTAGCAAAATACACAAAGCAGTCACTCATATAAATACATCGGCTACACCACTGCAATTTCATAACCACTTCTACAACCCTTTAGATCACATAACATCAACAGATACAAAGAAAGTAAATTGGAAAAAGAAAACACTACATGGCAAGCACCCGTATCATCTAACACAGCCACACATCGATCAAGACGCATCCAACACATGGCTAAGAAAAGGCAATATATACAGTGAGATGGAAGGATTCATGATTGCAATACAGGATCAAACAATAAAACCAGATATTACAGCAAGCATATTATTAAAGATCCCAATACCACAACAGATAAATGCAAACTTTGCAAACAACAAATAGAAACAGTAGATCACATAACAAGCGGATGTACAATACTAGCAAATAAAGAATACCCCAGAAGACATGACAATGTAGCAAAAATAGTATGTCAACAACTTGGCATACAACATAAACTAATAAAACAACATGTTCCCACATACAAGTATGCACCACAAAATGTATTGACGAATGATGAATACAAATTATACTGGAACAGAACCATAATAACAGATAAAACAACACCACATAACAAACCTGACATAATACTCACCAATAAAAAGAAGAAATCAACACAACTAATCGAAATATCCATACCCAATACAACAAATATACAGAAGAAAACAGGAGAAAAAATTGAAAAATACATCCAACTGGGTGAGGAAGTCAAGGACATGTGGCATCAGGATAAAGTTGACATTATACCAATTATACTATCAGCTACAGGAGTCATACCACACAATATCCATCAGTACATCAACGCAATACAGCTACATCCAAACATATATACAACTACAGAAATCTGTAATTATTGATACATGTTCAATTACCCGAAAGTTCCTAAATGCAATGTAACATATACCGTACAGTTAAAAGGAAGTCATGCTTGATCAAGGTCCGCGTCACTTTCCATTTTTGACCAGACATAACATCTGAGAAAAGAAAGAATAATAATAATAATAATAATAATTATCCTAAATATTAATTGAAATTTTGTAACATGAATTGGATACTTTTTTTTTTAATAGGAAGTGTAGGATTTTGAGATTTGGTTAAAAAAGCTAGTCAGACTTATGAGACTGGTGGTTTGCTTACAAATTTGATTTTCACAAATATTTATTTTTCCCAAAAGTTTGTGCCTGTGCTTTGGGCCATTACGGTTCTCAGTGCCTTATACGTATGTTCTGTACAAAGAAGTTCCCATATAAATAGTGTGATGATTAATTATAATATTGAAACTGCTATATCCTGCTATATCCTGCTATAGCTGCACTCGTGAATGATAGCAGTCGAGTTCAGTCTTGTTCTGTGCACCTATGTCACACATTCTCTCACAGCCAATGAGCATTCAGCAGTGTTATGAGCACTGTGCTATGAATATCATGGCCAATGCGAGCATAAAACTTGATCATAGCAAGTTATTTACTGAATTTTAATTCTATTTGTTGCTTGTTGTCATCACTGATGGTGGTGGAAAGTGACAAATTCTACGTAAGTAAGCAAGAGACATAATTTGCAGGATACATGCTTTCTTCAAGTGTAAAGCAAGTGTATGAACATACTGCAACTGTCACTTGGAACCAGCAACTGTATAATCGCCGCCCATGCCTCAACCTGTGCGAACTGCCACCATTCGTGAATCGGACTATAATGTGTGTGTGTGTGTGTGTGTGTGTGTGTGTGTGTGTGTGTGTGTGTGTGTGTGTGCGTGCACACAGATTGTAGTGTTGCTGTGCATGTGTACTTAAATCAATTGCCAACCATATCATCAGGGGCCAGCCACTAGACGCCACCCGTAGGAAGCTTGCGCACTGCATGGTCTCTGCCGTGCCACCTACTAGTGACTTGCATCTATATATGTGCAAAGCAGTGCTGACTCACCCTCCAATCATGTGGTAACCGGGTAATATATGAAACCAATCCAAGTAACACAAATATGGCTTTATTCATAAACCTCTAAATAATAAGAGAAAAAAGCTTGTTGTTACTCCACATATAACAAGACAAAAGAATCACACAGAAGGTGCAACATATGTGATGCACAGAACAACTGATGTGAACAGTACAAACTAAAAGAACATAGTGAGTGTCAGCTTCTCCACATGTATATAGACGTGAGTTGCTGGTAGGTGGCGTGGTGGAGACCGTGCTGTGTGCACGCTTCCTACACACAGCCTCTAGTGCCCAGCCCGCACTGATAAAGTTGGCAGTTGATTTAAGTAAACACGCTCGGCGACACGACACTTCGTGCACTCATGCTCACACACACTAGTAGCAAGATACAATAAAAACTCGTCACAATGTTGTTATGATCTTAACATCTGTTTTGTTGCAGATCTCCGGGACAATACGGAGAAAATACTTCATCGAGGTTAATAGTTCCAAAACACATTCCAGTTCCAAGCATACCTCAAGATGGAAGTATGATATTTGAAATGCTGATGTTTATTTTCACTGTGGCCTCATCATTTTTACAGTTCCTCCACTTGTATCGAACAGTTTGGTGGCTGCCACAATCGCATACAAAGTATACTATGGTAAGTTTGAAATTGATCTCAGATTATACTAAATACATCATTAATTCCAGAAACATGTAGTGTGAGGAGATTCTTGTGGATACGGAACATATTAAAAATGCAATGTAGAATAACAGTTCATCCCGCAGATCCATATTGAAGACATTCTCCAGATTTTGGGAGGGGAGGGGGGGGGGAGGAGGAGGAGGAGGAGGAGGAGGAGGAGGAGGAGGAGGAGGAGGAGGAGGGGGGTAATTTCCATTTACAGAGTAATACAGTAATAACATAATTTCTATAGTATTATGATCAAGTGTAAATTTTGAATGCTTACTCATATTTATACATGGCACTGCACTTCGAAATGTGCAGAAGCCAAATGTTACATAGCTTTCACATTGTGTATTATTTTATATACATCAATGGTTTTACAAGGAAAATTGTCAGTGGGTTTGTGGGAATTGGCCAACAGTAATATCTTCAGGTTCCTCTTAGGGTTGTTAACTAAACCCATTGACAAGGAAAGTCAATGGCCCTAAGTTGGAAAGCCATCTGAGACTACCTGTATTGATAGGAGTGTCTCATTTGCTCATCAGAGTTATATGCTCCTCTGCCTTTTCTGGTTGTACAAGTCTCCTCCTTCATGATAGGCCATTATTTTTTAATTTCATTACAAGATGTATCTTCTCATAATATATTTGCTTAGATGTCTGAATTAATTTTTCCGTATTCTGCTGTACGCCTTGTGATCAGCTATAATGTCAGCATTAAAGCTGTTCTTTGCTAAGAGAGAATCACATCTCCCCCTCCCCCACAAATTTATTCCTACCGCTATGTCGTCGGTATAGCTGAACATTACAAAATCAGTGGTGACTATGTCGCTGGTGTAAAAGTTAAATAAAGGTGGGGCTAGAATTGAACCCTGTGGGAGACCGCTCTTTGTGGTATAGGATTTACTTGTTTTTTCTCCAGTGTTTAGCTTGCTTCTATAAATGATGTTAGGGCAAGAACTTGCTTGCAGCAACTTCAGTTTGCATGAAATCCTGCTTGGTGTTGAGGAGTTATGCCATCAATTATTCAATACATTAGGTTATATGGTAATCCTTCCAACATGTTGTAGCAAATCCTTAGTAGTGTGGTTAGTTAATAGCTCACTGGATCGTCTTTGGGTTTTTATGGCTTGAATATAGCAATAGTTTTTGCAGTTTTAAATTGCTGAGGGATTTTTCTGATGTCCAGTATTTCATTGTAAAATTGTAGTAACCACTGTCATGCTTTCCTTCCTAGTTGTTTAATGAGCTTGAGACATATGCCATCTAGTCCAGCTGTTTTCCTGTTTTTGAGAGATTTGAATGCTATGTCATGTAATTGTCTTGGGTGTGAAGGAAGAGATTGGGATCTTCTGTTTTTTTTCCCTCTTGTCACTAAATTTTTTCTTTATTTCTTTTTCAAAAACTGAATCAAAATGGAAATTTCCTGTGTGTTTCTTTATGTGTAAGCCTACGTGGCTTGGCAAGGTGTTATGTCAAATTCTTGATTCAGGACAACTCTTGCTACACCTAGTTTCCACAGGAGGGACCATGCTTTCCTACTGCTGTTAGTGAAATTTAGATTATCTATAGATTCTACCCATCTTTTCTTGCGTGATTCATTAGTAGATCGTAAGATCCTGTCTCCTGGGGCTAGGTTGTCCATTCTTTGATATTTTCTATGTGGACATCTACATCTGCATATACATCTAAACTCTGCAAACCACCATATGGTGTATGGCATAGGGTTCCCTGTACCACTACTAGTCATTTCCTTTCCTCTTCCACTCACAGATAGAACGAGTGAAAAATGACTGCCTATATGCCCCTGTATGAGTCCTGATTTGTCTTATCTTTGTGGTCCTTACGCAAAATGCATGGCGGCAGTAGAATCGTCCTGACGCCGACCTCAAATGCCAGTTTTCTAAATCAACAGTGCTCCTTGAAAAGAATGTTGTCTTCCCTTCAGTGATTCCCATTTGAGCTACTGAAGCATCACCACACTACTTGCATTTTGTTCTAACCTACTGGTAACAAATGTAGCAGCCTGCCTGCAAATTGCTTCAATATCTTTCTTTAATTCGATCTGGTGCGGATTCCAAACACTTGAGCAGTAATCAAGAATCGGTCACACTAGTGTCCTATATCCTGTCTCCTTTATAGCTGAACCACACTCCCTGAAAATTTTCCCAATAAACCGGAGTCAACCATTCGCCTAACCTACTACAATCCTTACATGCTCATTCCATTTCATGTCACTTTGCAATATTATAGATAGATATTTCATTGATGTGACTCTGTCAAGCAGCACGCTACTAGTGCTGCATTTGAACATAACGGGTTTGTTTTTCCTACTCGTCTACATTAAACTACATTTTTCTACACTTAGAGCTATTTCCCATCGATCACACCAACTAGAAATTTTGTCTGTATCCTCCTACAGTCACTCAAACATGACACCCTCCTGTACACCACAGCACCATCAGCATATAGCCACAGATTGCTACTTATCCTGTCCGCGAGGTCCTTAATGTATGTAGAAAATAACAGCAGCTCTATCAAAGTTCCTTGGAGCATTCCTGGTGATACCCTTGTCTCTGACGAACACTTGCTGTTGTGGGCAACATACTGAGTTATGTTACTTAAGAAGTATCTGAGCCACTCACACATCTGAGAACCTATCCCATATGCTTGGGCCTTCAACAGTCTGCAGTGGAGAACGGTGTCAAACACATTCCAGAAATCTTGGAATATGGAATCCACCTTTCCTCTTCCATCATGTGAGAAAGGGCAAGCAGAGTTTCACACAAACGATGCTTTCTAAATCCATTCTGATTTGTGGACAGAAGCTTAGTGTGTCAGAAATGTATTATATTTGAATTGAGAATTTTCAAGAATTCTGCAGCAAACCAACATTGAGGATATTGGTCTGCAAATATGTGGGTCCACTCTTTTGGTCTTCTTATGTACAGAAGTCTCCAGGTGTATTTCAGTCACTTTGGACTTTGCGCTGGGTGAGAAATTCACAATAAATGCAGGCTAAGTATGGTGCCAGTGCCACAGGGTACTCTCTGGAAAACTGATTGGATCTCCATCTGGACCTGACAATTCATTTGTTTTGAACTCCTCTAGTGGCCCCTCTTTGCCAGGGATGCCTACTTCTGTGTCCTCCATGCATGAGTCTGTATGGCAGTCAAATGACAATATGTTTGTACGATCATCCTTTGTGACTGATTTCTTAATTGTGACATTTAGAACTTCAGCTTTCCTTTTGCTGTCTTTCTATTGTCACCCCAGACTGGCTGATGAGTGACTGGATAGAAGCCTCTGACCCACTTCGTGAATTCTTTTATGACCAGAATTTTCTTGGGTTCTCGGCAAGGTCTTTTGCTAAGGTTTGACATAAGTATATGTTATATGCTTTGTGCCTTGATCTATGCACAGACACAAAAATTTTGACATACTTTTGCCTGTTGACATTTATATGTTGTTTCCTGAAATGAGAGTGTAGCAATCTCTGTATGCTCAGCATTTTCCAGTTTTGATTCTTAAACCACGGGGGTCTTTTCCCTCCTTAATTCACTTGGTTGGCAAATAAATCTCCAGAGCACGATTTACAATCAGTTTAAACTTTGCTCATAATTCCTCTATGTCCTTCATATTGTAACTAAATGATGTCCATTCATTGTCTAAGTGGGATGCTAACAACTGTTTATCTGCTTTTCCTAGCATAAGTGTTCTTCTAGGCGCCTTGAGTGATTTATTAACTTTAGTATCTGTAGTCACTATGATGACATCCTGGTCACTAATTCCTGTGTCTATATTGACACTCTCAATAAGGTCATGCCTGTTGCTGTTCATAGCTACAAGGCTTAAAATATTTCCATGGAGTATGGATTGTATGACTAGTTGTTCAAGGCAGTTTCCAGAAAATGTTTCAAAAGTCTTTTAGAAGACTGTCTTGTCTGTAACATCTGCAATGAATCTATAAATGTTCCAGTATACTCAGTAGATTAAAGTTGCATCCAGCTAACACTGTATGATCTGGGCATTTTTGTGAGACTGAGCGTTGACTTTCCTTGAATGATCATACAACTTTTACGGTGGAGTTGGGTGACTAGTAAAAACATACTATTATTAACCTGAGTTGACCTAGGCCTGCTACTCATGTCCAGATAACTTAACAGTCAGACTCAATTTCAATCTCAATGGACAGAATATTTTTGTTGACAACAATGAATCGTCCTCCACCTACGGTGTCTAACCTTTCTTTTGGATAAATGTTTCATGGCTCGTTAAATGTTTTGGAGCTTTCTACTTCGGGTCTTAGACAGCTCTTGGTTCAGAGAATAATTTGAGCATGACAACTCTTCTGATGAGCAGTAAATTAGGAACTTTCTTACAAATCCTTTGACAGCTTACTGTTAAAATTTTGACAGTTAAAGTGGCATTACCTTGTATGTGGTCTGTTTTTTTTTTCCCATGTGTATCAATTGACAAGCATTCATCAGAGGACCTCAAACTACCACCTAGCCTACAAAACACCCACATGCACTTCACAATTACTCTGCAACCCGAGTAGCTGCTTCCTTTTTGTAGTCCACCTGTGACCTGTCAAGGGGAGTCCTACAATCCTTCACCCCATAACTGAGGCCTAGAAATCTGCAGCCAAGACAGTCACAGAATCGGCATAGCTTTTGGTTAAGACCCTCAACTCAGCTCCAAACCAAAGGACTCCAATTAACTCTAAGAATGATCCTCAAGCTCTGCTTGCACACCGCATGTGAGGGCAGCAGCCTTCACCACTTCCGCCTGCGCCCATACAAATTGAGTCTTCGCAGCCCTGGACACTATTTCCCTAAGGGGTTCCATGTCACACTTGATGTTAGAGCTCCCAATAACTAGTAAACTGCCACTACCCACTTACTCCACTGCCGCCCCCTCCCCCCTCCTGCAAGCCTGCTGAGACCCTACTGAAGAAGTGACCACCTGTCCTCCTCGCAAGGTGAAGAATGGGCGAGGCCAGACGACCAGCCTCCACATTGACTTTCTGTCTTGAACTATGCAGATGTGTTACAACCCCACCACTCACCCTGTGGTGAGTGCAGATTCTCTGGAACGGTCATGGTGCAAGGTGCCTCTACAGCAGAGCCTGTGGGGGAAACAAGTGACACCTGAGGTGAGCCACACAATGTGTTAGATGCTCCGCCACCTTTAGGCAGTATCCTGCAGACAGCTGACAATGACCATCAGCATATTCAGCTGCTCGTGAACTGCAGCCTGCTCCTCCTGTGTCTGCACACACCACATGCACCTGCCCCCAGACCTGCACCTTCTGCCATGTGCCTACTTGGACCCTGCTAAAGGAGCGACAACTTGTCTGTTCACAAGATGAATGGCTGAGGCAAGACAGCCAGCATCCACATTAACTTTCTGTCTCGAGCAATGCGAATATGTTACTTACTACTCCACCACTCACCCTGCGGTGAGTGTCAATCTTCCATGACAGACAAGCTGCAAGGTACCCTGCCAACAGAGCCTTAGGAGGAAACGAGTGACACCGGAGGTTCCCCATGTGTTGCCCTAAATGCTCTGCCACCGCTAGGCCCAGAGGCAGCAGTCTGCAGACGGCTGACAGTGGCCGTAAGTGTCTTGGGCTGATTAGAAACTGCAGCCTGCTCCTCTTGAGTCCGCACATGCCATACGCACCCCCTGTCCATTCTAATACTACTAGCTTAAGAATTAAACTATGAAAACAAAAAGAAAAGCTAAATATGTGAATTGCTAGGCTCCTGGTGCTCCACCAACAAAGGCTGACAACTGACAAATGCTGCTTGAGAAACATAACACTGGTAAAAAGTATCTCGAGACATATTAGTGGATGTTAAGATGGGATATGTCCACCCTTCACCTTTATGATGGCTCAAATTCTGTTATGACACTTTAAATGAGGTGTATGATTGTCTGTGGAGGAATGGCATCCCATTCTTCCTCAAAAGCCAAAACCAGAGAAGTTAGTGATGTTGGATGATGAGGTCTGGAGTGAAGTCGATGTTCTAACTTATCGCAAAGGTGTTCCATTGGGTTCGCGTCGAGACTGTGTGCAGGCCAGTTCATCTCATTAATGTTATTGTCCAGAAACCATTGCCTCACAGAGACTGTTTTATGACAGGGTGCGTTGAGTCATGCTCATACAGTAAGTCAACACCTCTGACCTGTTTCTCTACTGTATGCTGTACACAGTGCCGTAAAATGTGTTCGTATCCTTCCGCACATAGCATTTTCTTAAGCACAATAAAGGGACCACACCCTAACCACAAAAAACAGGTCCTTACCATAACACAACCACCTCCGTACTTCACTATTGACTATAAACCTAATGGTGGATAATGTTCTCCATGCATTTGCCAACCCAAAGCTTTCCATCAGATTGCCACAAGGTACAGTGCGATTCATCATTTCAACTCCATTGTTTCCAGTCATCCACTGTCCAGTGGCCGCACACTTTATGCCAGGATAGGTGTCATTTAGCATTGACTACAGAAATGAGAGGCTTTTGAGAACTCCTCAATCATTGGGCCCCATTCATTTTACTCCTCATGCACAGTCATTATGCTAGCTGAACTGCTGGTTCCACTTTAAAATTTGAGTGCTTGTTTCCACAGATTTCATGCTATTTTTTACATCCACTCTCCACGATGCCATTGAGATACTCCAGTGGGCAGCAAGGTCATCAGATCTGCCACTTAATAGAACAAGTGTGAGAGCAGCTCGGACATCAGCTCCGGTCCAATGTCAGTATTCAGGATATCAATTAACAGTTAAAACAATAGTGGGCCACCTTGCCTCAGAGGATACAATGACTTCATGAAGTTATGTCTCTTCTTCTGGGTGCTTTAATTTTTATTTGGTGAAGCAGTGTACATGAAACAGTGGACATAGGCACCTTTGAAACAACAGTGGGTGTTGATTTGAAGACTTTATGAAATGAAATGATACTAAGAAACAAAGGTTAACAAGATTCAAAGCAGGCAAATTCACTGTGAATAAAATAATTTTGAATGTTAGTCTACAATGTTATAAAACACTAAAGCAACTAAATTGGGTATGTTTGAACTACTTTGCAGCGGTTGTCTTCTGGGCTGTTAACTGCTGGTTACTGTTGAATGTCTTGTTCCATATACTGTCTGTCTCGTTAAGCCGTTGGCACACGGATTGTGCATCCAAACGTTGAGCGTGCCGAGTTTCTGATGTAATAGCGTTGAATAGCATGCTCAGGAGTCTTTCCGAACGTGCAGAGCAATATCTGGCATGTCAGATATTAAGAGCGTGCATCTGAGCGTTGACCAATGAGATGGCACAACGCCACCTACGTCACAAGCACTCCGTCTCCCTTCGGTACAGAGCTGTGAAGCGCCATATTGGCATTCATTTCAAGCCTATATGTATATATGCCATTTCTGAGTACCAGCAAATTGAGAATCACTGGAAAACACGTCGTTAACTGTGTGATTCATTCCAATAAAATAATGAGAAACATCATATTCGTGGCAAAAGAATTATTGTAACTTGCGTATTATGAGAGTAGGCTATTTGAAGGCAGTGACATACTGATGATCCACCCAAAACGTATTGTTCTTGGCACAATTTGTTGTAATTAAATTTCAATTAGTAACATAGCTACGATTAAGGTTTTCAGCAAGGGGTAACATGATATCATTAGCTACAAAAGCTCCGAAGTTCATTTAGTGTAATGAGTAGCGTCACTATCCTGTAATGAGATGTTACTTCGGGCGGTGGTTTGCGTCTTGACGCTTTCAAATTTTTTTCGTAACTTTCCTGTTTCTATTGGGTTCTGGTATTTTATTATTAGTTTAATATAAATATATACTATAATATTTTATGTTATGTAAATATAAGTTCACCTTTTTTTGATGGGTGACTGTTCGATTGGCTTAATCTACAGAACAGCTTGCGCTGCTTGTATAAAAAAGATATTTTGCTCCTTTTTCTTTTACACTTCGTAATTCACATATTGCAAAGATTCTGCTACTGGGTAGGAACAGTGATCAAGTAAGACTGACCTTGGGGTTTTACTAAAATGTGGGAATGATGAAATAATGTTTATCTTATGTGGAGAAGTGTTCCAAATTTGTAACGCACTATTTGTAATGGAACTTTTATAAGCCTGTGTCCTTATTGATTGGACATGATACTTTCCTTTTCGTAGACGATGGAGGAAATGTGAGTTTTAATAGAGCTAGCGTGGGAATTTTACGCACGCCCGTTGAGTAAACAGTGTGATTTACGAACTAGAAACATCCCTCAACTGCCGCTCAAGTGCGTTGCGATCGCGTATACCACGTTGGGGCCCACGTACCGTATGCACAAGTCGCATCGTTCCTGAGCGTTCAGCAGCACGTTGAACTTAGCACGCTCAACGTTAACGTTCCACAGCACAGTCCGTGTGCCGACGGCTGTAATCTGGTGGCTACCAACATCACATATTTGGGATGTCTGTGGATGAGTTGAAGAGAGGTTGATGGCTGTACGGTAGGTTATTACCTGTACTGCTTTGGTAGGTGATTGATAGGCAATACTGAATATGCAGAATATTGCCTGCGCTACTCTAGTAAGTGATTGGTAAGCTACTCTCGTAGGTGATTGGTAAGCAACAATAAATCAGCAGTTTGTACTCAGGGATGGTGTCTTCCTGCAGTGAAGTGTTGGAAGCTGCATGGCAGTTCTCGCATGACCACTGTTTATCCTGTTAAACCTGGGCCAAGTGGTGGTGCTGGCTGGCTAAAACACGGGGTCCACTGGACTGTAATTGCTTGTAGCCAGGTTGTAGATAACTTGTATCATCCTCTCTGTCCATGCTACTGGGGCATTTAATTGTTTAGATAGTCCTCTTATTTTCCACTGCAGCATCCATGGCTGCCGGAAAAGCATGTGAGGTTCTTGAAAATTAATAGAACAGCCAAATTTCTGGTGGTGTTCAGCTACAGCTGCCCCAGTCATATGTAATGTTAATGCTCTGACACATCAGTGCTAATGCATCTGCCAGTTTCACCAACATAGACTTCACCACATTCACATTGAAGTTTGTAGATGCCTGCCATGTGCAGAGGATCTGAGGGATCCTTTTGTGTTCCTCAGCAGATCTCAGATTTTGCGTCTACTGTTGAATATGGATTTAGTTCCTTCTTGATGCAGAACCTTACCTGCGTAGTTACTGACACCTCTCTTATAAGGTAAGTGAGCAACAGGAAGAGTTTCATCTTTACCTTTTTCTTCATTGTGCCCCATAGCTCATTATGTTTCTGTTGCTATGTCCATTCACACGGACTGTTGTCTTGAGATTTTGCAGTTCAAGTTGTATGTGGTTAGCATCACTAATCCAGTGAGCTTGGGCTGTTAACATATGTAGCACAGTGTTCTTTTGTGCTTGAGGGTGGTGCAGATCCATATGTAAGCACCTATTGGTGTGCTTTGGTTTCCTGTAGACTTTTATGTCCTAGTTTGCTGGTAGATGTTCTATACGCCTCCACATCCAGAAAAGGAATTGTTCTGTTATTATTAATTTCTAGTGTGAACTGTGTACTCTGATATAAGGTGGTGAGGTGTTGGTAATATCTGTGTAGTTCTGCTTCCCCATGTGGGCATTGTGACAAACATATCATCCACACACCTCATCCAGCAGTGTGGGCACAGCAACATGGAATGTATCTCTGTCTGAAAGCTTCTATGAACGTTTTAGCAGCTACAGGTGAAAGGAGGGAGCCCATTGCCATTCCATCTGTCTGCTCATAAAATTTGTTGTGTCAAATAAATATGTTTATCACAAGCACAAGTTCACCAGGTCGGAGATGTCTGGTGATATTTGCTCCTGTGGGATGTTTGATTTCAGCAATACCCAATTGGTAAACAGAGATTTTATGTCAGAGCTAACAATAACATCTGTAGCTAGTACTTGCTGTTCCTGTATGAGCTGGATGAAATGTTTGGAATCCTTAACATAAGACACTGTGTGACCAGCCAGGCTATGTAATTTGTGGGCCGAGGGAGTACTTACCCACATATTATCTGGCAAAACATCTACAGCAGCACTGGTAATAACCTGCCAATTCACTATTGTGTACCAATAATTGTGTACTAGGTCCACCTTTCACTTACCAGAGTAGCCTACTGTACAGCCATTCCTCTCCACAGCAATCTCTCTTCAAATTGTCCAACAGCATCTCAGGTACACGAAATCAGTAGCCACCAGATAACTGAAATAGGCACTGTATAAAGACAGACATTCATCAGTATCCAGCACTTAACCACCCCGAAGACGACCACTGTAAAGTTGGTCAAAAGACTAGCAATTTGGTTGCTTTAGTGTTTTATAATGAAGCATTGTAATACCCTTCACTGGTCATTGGGGATCAGTTTGAAGAGGGGCTCATCATGGAAGACAATTGTACTCTATTCAGTGAGATTCCAGGCCGAAGACGTGCCTGGATACCCACTGGACAGCAGTGGGTTACCAGCGTGAATGTCACCTGCTGTATGGCCCTACAGTCAGGAGTGATTGCATGGCCTGCCATTTCTTTTCTTAGCCCATACAGCACAGCTGTACATTGACAATATTCTACAACCTGTTTTGTCACCCCTCATTGCGAGCTATCCTGGGCTTGCATATCAGCAGGATAATGCCCACCCGCACACAGTAAGTGTTTCTACTGCTTGTCTTCATGCTTGCTAAACTGTACCTTGACCAGCTAGGTCACCAGATCTCTCCCCAATTGAGAATGTTTGGAATATTGTGGGCAGGGTCCTTCAACCATCTCAAGACATTTGATGATATGACGTGCCAATTGGACAGAATTCTGCACAGTATCCTTCAGGAGGACATTCAACAGCACTATCAATCAATGCCAAGCCAAATAATGTCTTGTATAATTTCCAGAAGTGGACCGGCACGTTATTGACTTGCCAGTTTGTGAAGCTCTTTCTCTTGAGTAAATCATCCAATTTTTTTGAAATTGTGATCATTTTTTTGCCTGTATATGTACATCAAATCTACCAATTCCTGTCCAATTTGGATAATTGTTTTGTGTTGTTTCATTTCTTTCTCTCTAAGTGTAATTTTCTAAGAATGCATTTAGTATGATTTTGGACGATTTTTCACCGACATACCGAGGATAGATTGAAGTCGCCAAGAATAAACGTATGCATCAGGTACCTATTTGATATGAGACTTGATTTGTCTTTGAACTCTTCGGCAAATGTATCATTTGAGTCAGAAGGTCAGTACAAGGTGCATGCATTGGTGGTACGTTGACTCATGTTGTTGCTCATTGTTGGCATTTCATTATAAACTTCATTCTTCAAGTAATCCCACAAACAAAAGTCAGATGAAGTGAGATCTGGCGACTTGCACACAAAGATACTGGCCTCTTCCAATCCATCGACGATTGTACATGTCATCTAATACTTAGTGCTGCTGTAGAATAATGTGGTGGACAACTATCATGTCGAAACAACAGTGTCTGTTGCAAGTCCAAGGGAAGGTCTGCAAGCAATAATGAAAGAGCATCATCCAAGAATGTTCTGTATTTATCACCAGTTAAAGTGTCATCGATAAAGAATGGACCAATGATTTTGACACCAATTATTCCACAGCAAACTCGCATTCTACGGATGCTGATGTTCAAAGCAGTGTTACCAATGTTGAGTTTTCCACACTCCAATAATGCATGTTGTGTCTGTTAATCTTATTATGGTTCATGAAGGCTGACTCATCAGATAACAATATCGGAGCAGAGAAATTGAGATGTGTCCATATTTGCTGAAGCTACCATTGGCAAAATGTTACTCAGTTCTGGAAATCGTTGTTTTGAGGTTCCTGGTGGAGGGAAATATGAAGCAGATGATATTTTGTGTGTTTCAAAATTTAGCAAACAGTTGTGTGACTAACTTCCTATTCACGACATAACTGGTGAGTGTTTATGTGGGTGAATTGTCAAAAAAAAAAAAAAAAAAAAACCATGTGATTGCGCCCTGTTTGCAAGACATTGAGCATAAAGGGTTATAGCATTATCAACATTCCTGCCACATTTCTCCATAAATGTAAAACATTTCAAATTTCTCTTGTATCATAATAGCTTGTATTCTAACTAGTAACATAGCCTGTTTATGAAGGAGTGTATTTAAGAAACAAAGGACGACTTGCACACAATAAGATCAAATCAAGTAATGGATGAATTAATGTTTCAAAACCACTAAACAGAAAAACTGTCAAACGTGGAGTCATTTCCCACACACATCTGCTTTTATGTTTTGAACCATGTTCACTGTTTTTTTAAACTAATACCGTTTTGGAACTCAGTTGTGTTAAATTGTCGATTGCTGTGCCATCTATCTCCCAATGAAAAAAGTGTTAGATACAAAAGCTACATATTTTTTCTGTAGCATCCGATACTACGATGAAAGATGGATGCTCCTATTTAAGATAGCAAAATTGTCCCCCACTCTACCCTACCCCAGGGGTTAGGGGCAGGGTGTTCCATCTCACTGTTGCTGGATAACACTTTTAAAAGCAATAAACACACATTTTTCCATTTTTTAATATGAAGCATATTTTTTTGAAAAATGTTGTTGTCTCAAGTTATAGAACCTGCCCTATATATTGGACTTCACTGAAGTAAATATTTGGATTATTTGCAGAGGACTTACAGGGAAAGTAATGAACTGTAAGTAGTTTCCGCAGCATCTTAGCAGAGAACTAAGATATGAAAAATGGGGGAAGATGGGTGTAGAGGTGAGTCAGATAATTAGTAAAAAGCAAGTAAGAAATGTAGACAGTAGTGCAGAGTGTCTTCATGAAAGAATAAGATGATTGATGTAAGAAATCTTTGTGGGAAATTTATGAAATTAGTCTTGAAGCAGTTCATTGTTTGCATTCAGGACTCATGATAGTAAGAAAACATACAGGGTTACTTTAAATGATTGAAGGGATCTCACAGATTTGCTGTAGCTATGTTATTTGACATATTGTCACAGGGCTTTGCACACACATAAAAAACTCAAACTTTTTTGCATATCACAAGTGCTCCATATGTGCCCCCTACTGATTCTGCAGATATCAAGACGATAATCAAGTTCTTCCCACATTTGGCGCTGCATATCCCTATCAATCTGTTCAAAAGCACTGTTGATGTGAGCTCGCACTTCTGGTATGTTTGTTGGTAGAGGAGGCATAAACACTGAATCTTTCACATAACCCCACACAAAAAAAATTGCAAAGGGGCTAGGTCGGGAGAGCGTGAATTGCTGATCATCAACCCCACCATGACTGATCCATCAGTTTATCAATTTCCTGATTAAGAATTCACGAACACCATGATGGAAGTGGAGTGAAGCACCATCCTATTTGTGGATGAAGTCCACACTGTAAGTGTCCAGTTGAAGCATGAGCCAATTCTCCAGCATGTCTACATACGTGTCTCCTGTAACGCTTTCTTGGCAGCTGTCATCATCTTGCCTAAATGTCCACTGCTACTCTTTTGTGGCGGAAATCTGAAGTGCAGCTGCAACAATACAAAACTTTTTGAGTTTTTATATATGAGTAACCATGTATCAATTGGTGTAGTCCTTTGTTGTGTTATCTCAGACTACGTACAATCACAAATAAAAATGTAAACTACAAATTAAAGTAATATAGGACTTCAGTTCAAATGTTCTTTTCATAAATAAGTTCTTTTAAGCAATATGTTAAGTGCCAGTGTGGTCACTTTAAGCACTGCTGCAGTTTTAGGTATATAAAAAGTCCCACGACTCTAATTTTAAAACAGTCTGATACAGTGTTACCAAGAATTATCTTATTCTGGACAAAGTATATGCTGTGATGATTATATGCTTTAACATAAAACATTGTGCTGGACTGGAATTTGAAACTTGATTCCCACTTTTTTCAGATATTGTATTGCCAGTTACGTACATGTGGGTGTACTTCACAGACTAACTCAAGTCTCACCTGCAACGGATCTTTCTGTAGTATGGCATCCTGATACATGCTGTTCTCCACTGTGAATGCAATAAGTTCCATTCAGTTGTTGAAAAAGTCTAAAAATTTCAGTAGGCTCTCATTGTTGAAAGCCAACACTGATATGTGGTGTACAATGTGTATTCAAGTTCTAAGGCTGTAATTTTAATTTTCACAAAATACAAAAAAAATTGAAATGCCTGTCATTTCTCTGTGCTATCTCCTGGTAACTGCACACATTTTTAAAAATGTTTGGCAAGCCATCCAACATTGACATACTGGAAAACATGCTGCAGTACAGAATTCTACCAGGCTGCCACTGTGACACTCCTAGAATTTATCGGGAAGTCCTTCAAAGACTGCTCAACCTTCTATCTGAAAACAGATGGTTTCCTGGCTGTCAGATTCCAAGTATGAAGCAATAGTGTGTGTGGAGAGGGCATCTGCATTAGGACTTTGATGGGAAGGGCAATAATGTATGTAGTACTGGCAATTGGGTAAGTACGAAGCCAAATGATGAAGACTGTGAGCTATTTGTTCTAGCAGTTCAGCTTTGGACCCAAACAAAGACTGCAAAGGCTTGTGGTCAGTAACTAAATGAATCTGTTTCTGTACAGAATAATGCAAAATTCATGCACTTCAAAAATGGTAGCCAGCACTTCCTTCTCTGTTTACAGACAATGTTATTGAGCCGTAGTTAAAATTTTGGAAACAAACTATCTGGGAACTTCTGGGAAAGGACTGCCCCAGTGCCATGAGAAACTGCATCCATTGCCAAAATCAATGGAAACTGAGGCTGATACATCATTAAACAATATTTTTGAGAAACACCTGGATGTTTTACTAAGGATGTGTACCAGGTAATTTTTGGGAGCTTGAAAAAATTAACATGTAGAAAAACTGCTCCCATGACCCCTTTTATAAAGAGCTGCAAAAAACTGATGTAAAATGTTCAATGTTCCTCATTTGTGTGACCCCAACCAGGATTTTGTCACGATAACTGATGCATTGAGGACTACACGCTCCCAACTGTACAAAAACTTTCAGGTGCAATTGTTACCCTAAACAAGCAATCTGTTATACTGGTAAAGGCCAGAAGTGTATTCAATGCAAAGATTTTATTTGACTCCTCACACTGAGGTATGGGGTAGGAATACATTTCCACATCGGCATTGTCAGTAAGTTCAGAGTTGCCACACAGGGTATGGTGCCCTCAGGTTTCCATTCAACCGCTAAGGAAGAGAGGCTCATTGACTAAAGGGAATAGATGAAAGCACTTGCTGTTATTTGGCCTGTCAAATCTCAGTTTCACTTCATTGCAAAGGACCAAAGGAGTCAGATGGGCATTAAAGAAATCATTAGTCTGTGGAGGGTTTCAAAACAATGTTTGTCTGAAAAGTCAAGGCTGCCACTAGGTCAGACTTAAATAATGTTGCAGATTTTGGTAGTATTAACAGTATGCTGAATAGAAAAATCAAAAGCCAAATAGGCATCAGGTCCAGAAATATTTCCTGTAAGAGGATCGGTAACTATGAGAAAAGGCAATGTCCTGATCACTTGTTTATACTTTAAACAGAGTTTCATTTGACCTAACAACAGAATTTCGTGATCATCATAAGCCCAAAATTTGGTATGCATACTGTCCAAAGGCAGAACACCAGTACTAAAGTATGTTGATTGATTGATCATAGTGACAGACGTACCTGTATCAAATAAGAATGTAACAGGTCCATTTCTCATTTTCATGCATAACACTATTTTTCATGAATCCACTGCATGATAACATCCTGTAATGTTGTCGAGCTGGATCATAGAAATGTGTGACTAGGCACGTATTGGACTTTGTCATTTTTCTGCTGTGTGCCCCTTATGAAAACACTGTCGGCAGTCAGTGTGACAGTAAGGACAGCTAGGCAATAACCAAAAACGTCCCCTCTGAAACGCACTGTGTGGTGTAGGACAGGGCTGGCAGGATGCCACCTGATGAGACATGTTTGCCACATTATAATCTGAAGGAAAATTCTATTGGATTCCATTGGTCCTTACCAGGGCCATCATAGACTCTTCAGAGTTAATGGAAAATGTTTCCTGGATGACTTGAGAAATTTCGAAAGAAAAATTATATGTAGCTCCCCTGCTAATGACAGATCTGACTTATATAAAGCCTGTCCAGGTACATCTATCTGGGAAGAAACAAATTAAGACATCCGTAATTGAAATTTGTGTGCAGTAGGTTGCAAGCATATGCAAGTTTACACTTCCTACTCAATTTTTGAAACTCTGCAATTCACGAAGCATAGATTTCGGAGTGTGATTTATGATGATGCAAAAATTCTAATGAAGCTGTGACCACAACAAAGTGGAGTAATTCTAAGTTTTTTGACAGGGATCCCAATTTCTGCAAGAAATAACGTAACCAGGGGTTGATGGACAGCAAAAAAGTTTGCTGCCATTGAGTGCACCATGGAATGTCACTTGTCTGGTCACTTAGTCTGGTAAACGTCCCAGTCCTTTTGTGCATTGTTACAGTTGGAAAGCCAGAATAGCTGACAGAGATTGCGGCTGCCAGTGAACCTAGCTGGTCCATTGTTTCAACAACTCATGACGTTGATTAAGTTACTGTTGTCACAAGTCAAAAAATTTCACATCTGTGGTAGCTGCGCTATCTGATTGATATGAAACCTCCTTTGCCAAAAGTTTTGTAATCCCTAAGTCATTTATTAACACTTTACTGAATACACTGAACCGCAGAATAAATGATGCATGGCTCATAAAAGTCACTGTTAGTGTTAATTCACCAGGATTGCAAATGAAAATTATCAAAATTAACACAACCTGCATTATGGTGGTGGTAATCACTTACAGGTGGGGTTGAAATCAATCACTTGGCCAAAATGGTGTAGTCTACCAAAATAGAATTCTGTAGTGGTGGGTGGACATAGCCATACAAGGATCATAAAAAGGCCCAGTTGTTATGAAAAAATAACATGTCCGGTCCAAAGAATATCCAGATATAATCAGTGTACTGCAGAGTTGTTGTCCATACTTCAGTCAGCCATGGAGAGGAACAGATGAGCTATAGAACAGAAGTGAGAATTGGCTTCCTGCCACTTGGCCTTACATCGGCCAGCTGATGGGTGCACTTGACCTGCTGGCTAGAAATGCTGTGCTGTTCTCCTCTTGCATTGACACCATTGCAGATAGGTGTAAAGAGGTGTATCAATTGAATGACATAATCCATTGATAGGTCCCATGAGATTACAAGACTAAACATGCTTCTCAGTCTTTCAGTGACACTGAAAGTCAGCAGGTCATGATGCATGTTTTCATTAATGAGAATGAATTCAATGTTTCCTCTTAGTGTTTGTCAATGCAATGTTCTCTAGTGCATATTGAATATCACAGTGTACTAGAAATGAATGTGCATATTGTTCCTGGTTGTAAGACAGATGCTGGACATTAAATAAAGTGTTTTTATTCTGTTTGTGTACTGGGTGTCCCAGGAGGAATGGTCAATATTCAGGGAAATGAAAAACAACAGTCATTTGAACCAAAAGCTTCATGTGGATGTATGCCTCATTCCAAATGGTTTCTGAAATAGAACAAATTTAACTACATTGTTGTTTGTTTTGTGTATTGTTCAATATATTGTCAGGTTTACACATGTATAACAGTGAGTAAACATTACAGTATGCTTTTTACAAAGTATCAATTGAAAAATATGCCTTTTTAACACATTCACCTCAAAGCATTATCGTACACATCACATTACAGCTGTTGCACAGTTCACAATAAATGTTCAAATATCCCACCATCAACTTCAGTGCATTTGTGAACTCCTGGAAGAACATGTTGTGTTGCTTGTCTGAGTGCCTCTGTGTGTTCCCTGATGAGGGCAACAGCATCCATGAAGGAACCAAGCAGTTGATCTCACATATTTACCTTTTATTTGTACACCTCTAACTTCATCCAACCCCATAAACAAAAATCTAATGGCTTAAGATCTGGCAACAGTGATGGCCAGTTAATTGTACTACAATGACCAATCCAGTGATTGGCGTAAGGCACATACATGCACACTACTAACTCAAAAACAAACATACGTTAAATGTGGTCTATCTCAGAAACTGTTTGGAATAGGGCATATGTCCATGTGAAGTTGTTTTGCTTCAAATGAGCTTCCTTGTCCTAAAAGTCCATATGAAGTTTCTTTACTTCAAATGAACATTCTTGTCCTATCCCTGAATATTGACCATTCCTCCTAGGACACCTTCTAATATGGC
This sequence comes from Schistocerca serialis cubense, assembly GCF_023864345.2. Lineage (NCBI taxonomy): Eukaryota > Metazoa > Arthropoda > Insecta > Orthoptera > Acrididae > Schistocerca > Schistocerca serialis. The sequence goes on from NC_064640.1 coordinate 579,523,696, forward strand.
CCTTGCATTGATGAAACAAAATCTGTTGGCTTGTTTGATAAAACACTAAAACTAAACTAAACACCGCCCAAACAGGCCATGGAGGCCGACTGGCTGCCATGTTATTCTCAGATCACAGGCGTCATTGGATGCAGATACGGAGAGGCATGTGGTCAGCACACCACTCTCCCAGCCTTATGCCAGTTTATGAGACTGGAGTCGTTACTTCTCAATCAAGGAGCCCCTCAGTTCGTCAGTTTACTTCACAAGACCTGAGTGCACCCCACTTGCCATCGGCGCTCGGCAGAGAGTCACCCATCCAAGTGCTAGCCCAGCCCGGCAGTGCTTAATTTCGGTGATCTGATGGGAACTGTTGTTGCCACTACAGCAAGGCTATTGACTTGATAAGACACATGTTCCACATTTTTAAGGATTGCGATTCAAATTCCTATCCAGCTATCTAGATTTAGGTTTTTTGTGATTTTCCTATATCACTGAAGTAGAATGCTGGGACAGTTACTGAAAAAGACCTCAGATTTCCTTTCCTAATGCAAAGTTGTTCCCACACCAACGACATTGTTAGTAGTATGTTAAACCCTAATCTTCTGTCTTTCTTTTGCCTTGATTCTTCATTCAGCTGCTTGATATTCGTGGGTACAGCAAATAGTCACATATCTGCATGTAGTGAACTCAAATTTGCCATAGTCCATGGCTGTATGTTTAAACTTGCCTTCACATTTGCTTCATGTCATTTTCTATACTCCATATGATGTTTTGCTGTATTTTGCCACCCTGTGTTTATTTTGTTGATTATTTGGAAGATAATTAACATTTACAGTTATAATCATCTTCATCTACATGTACATCATATTCCACAAGCTACCTAATGGTGTGTGGCAGAGGGTACTTTTTGTACCACTAACTGAGCCCTCCAATGCTGTTCCACTCACGAATAGCACGTGGGAAGAATGATTTTGGTAAGCCTCTGTATTGGCGCTACTTTCTTGAATTTTCCCCTCATGGTCATTACGCGAGACATATGTGTGGTAAGTAATATGTTGTCCGATTCTTCTCGGAAAGTGCTCTCTAGAAATTTCGTTAGTAAATCTCTCCATGATGCACAACACCTCTTTTGTAATGTCTGCCAGTTGAGTTTGTTGAGCAACTTGTAATGCTCTTGTGCCAACTGAACGATCCCGTGGTGAAACATGTCGCTCTTCATTTGATCTTCTGTATCTCTTCTATCAGTCCTATCTGGTAGAGAGCCCACCTAAATGAACAATACTCAAGAATCGGTTGAACAAGCCCCCTTATATGCGATTTCCATCATGGATGAGTTACATTTTCTTAAGATTTTTCCAATGAATCTGAGTATGGCATGTGCTTTTCCCAGTACTTGGTTTATGTGATCATTCCACTTTGTCACTCTAGATAGTTACTCCTGGATATGCTGCGGCAGAAACTGTTTCCAGCGGTTTGTCATCAGTAATGTAGCTATACAGTAGTGGATTTTTTTCCCTCTGTATGCGCTGTATGTTACAGTTATTTACCTTCAGGGTCAACTGTCAGAGCCTGCACCATCCATCAATTCTCTGGAGGTCATTCTGCAAATCGTTACCGTATCCTGGTGTTGCTACTTTATTATAGACAACTGTATCATCTGCGAACAGCCTTAGAGAGCATCCAACACTTTCTACTAGATAATTTATATATATATTGTAAACAGTAATAGTCCTGTCACACTCCCTTGGGGTACACTGGATATTACCTTTACATATGTTGATTTTGTTCCATTAAGAGCGACTTGCTGAGTTCTGTCTGCAAGTAAGTCTTGAATCCAGTTGCAAATCTGCCCCAATACTCGATAAGCTCATTTTTTCTTCACTAAATGGCAGCATGGGATGGTGTCAAATGCCTTCCTGAAGTCGAGGACCATGGCATCAATCTGAGCGCCATTGTCTCCGACGCTGCGGATCTCATGGAGGAACAGAGCGAGTTCATTTTTGCAGGCTCTCTGTTTGCAGAATCCATGTTGATTTTTATAGAGGAGATTTTCCTTATCCAAGAACGTCATAATTCTTGAGCATAAAACATGTTCCATAGTTGTACAACAACGCTATTCGTCCACGAGACTCAGAGGGCCATAGATATGGGTTCACAGGTAGATGCCGTGTTTCTTGACTTCCGCAAGGCGTTCGATACAGTTCCCCACAGTCGTTTAATGAACAAAGTAAGAGCATATGGACTATCAGACCAATTGTGTGATTGGATTGAGGAGTTCCTAGATAACAGGATGCAGCATGTCATTCTCAATGGAGAGAAGTCGTCCGAAGTAAGAGTGATTTTAGGTGTGCCGCAGGGGAGTGTCATAGGACCGTTGCTATTCACAATATACATAAATGACCTTGTGGATGACATCGGAAGTTCACTGAGGCTTTTTGCGGATGATGCTGTGGTGTATCGAGAGGTTGTAACAATGGAAAATTGTACTGAAATGCAGGAGGATCTGCAGCGAATTGACGCATGGTGCAGGGAATGGCAATTGAATCTCAATGTAGACAAGTGTAATGTGCTGCGAATACACAGAAAGATAGATCCTTTATCATTTAGCTACAAAATAGCAGGTCAGCAACTGGAAGCAGTTAATACCATAAATTATCTGGGAGTATGCATTAGGAGTGATTTAAAATGGAATGATCATATGTTGATCGTCGATAAAGCAGATGCCAGACTGAGATTCATTGGAAGAATCCTAAGGAAATGCAATCCGAAAACAAAGGAAGTAGGTTACAGTACGCTTGTTCGCCCACTGCTTGAATACTGCTCAGCAGTGTGGGATCCGTACCAGATAGGGTTGATAGAAGATATAGAGAAGATCCAACGGAGAGCAGCGCGCTTCATTACAGGATCATTTAGTAATCGCGAAAGCGTTACGGAGATGATAGATAAACTCCAGTGGAAGACTCTACAGGAGAGACGCTCAGTAGCTCGGTACGGGCTTTTGTCAAAGTTTCGAGAACATACCTTCACCGTAGAGTCAAGCAGTATATTGCTCCCTCCTACGTATATCTCGCGAAGAGACCATGAGGATAAAATCAGAGAGATTAGAGCCCACTCAGAGGCATACCGACAATCCTTCTTTCCACGAACAATACAAGAATGGAATAGAAGGGAGAACCGATAGAGGTACTCAAGGTACCCTCCGCCACACACCGTCAGGTGGCTTGCGGAGTATGGATGTAGATGTAGATGTAGATTGATGTCAACAATAGGGGTCTATAATTGTGTGCATCTGTCCTATGGTCCTTCCTAAAAACTGGGGTTGAGGTTGGAGCTCGTCTGTCCATGTTTGCTTACTAATAAGTTCTTTTTGGAGAGGATCCACGTTGAGCAAAACACAATTTTATCTTTTTTTTCTATTTTCCATACATGTTTTGCTGAAGTTTCAGCTACGTCAGTAGGATTTTATTTTCTTTTTTGTTACCATATGCTGTGCTTTTCCCTTTTTTTAAGTACTTTTATTGCGCTTGTTTTCTTTAGTAGTTTGTCATTTTTTCTGATTTCCCCATTACCTTCATTGTGAAAACCTGTACTATTTAACTTTCACTGCCATTTTACAGATTATGAAAATGAGGTTTATAAACTATGGAAACAATGTGGCAGACAGTTGAATGTGTTCTGAGTGGGAACTTTGAGGTGTATCTGATCTGCGATAGTGTGTGTGTGTGTGTGTGTGTGTGTGTTTTATTTATTTAAATAATGTTTTTTTTTTTTAGTGTGTGTTTGGGGGGAGGGGGGGGGGGGAGGAGGAGGGTCTGATAGTTCTTTGTTCTGTTGCAGAGAGCTGTGTATTTATTATTTGTTTTCCTTTGACTGTGGGGTTTCTGTTTTTTCTTTTTTTTTCCCCCAATTATTAGTTTTTATGGGGGCTGTTGCTCCATTTGAGAATTTTTAAGTTGGTGTTGATGTCTGTTGGGCTGTGTTTTATGTCCCTGTTCACCAAATGGAGAATGATATCTGTCACTTCTTAATGCTCTTCTGTATTCCGTATATCTGGTATTAAAGTTTCAACTTGTCTGTCCTATAGAAATTGATTTGCAGTCCTGGCATGTCTGTTCATAAATAACAGATATGTTGTGTTTGTCTGGTTAGTATTGAGTTGTGTGTTCTGTAGGCGATTTGTACCCCCTTGCTTTTATTTTATTTATTTTTTATGTTGCCTATCCAGTGGGCTGCTCTGTTATTGTAAGTGACAGTGTACCATTTGCTTGTTGTTGGGGTGGATGTTTCCTGTTTATGTGTGTGTGTGTGTGTGTGTGTGTGTGTGTGTGTGTGTGTAAGCTGGTGATGAGCTGTTGTGTATTAGATATCCCTTCATTTCTGTTTTAATTTTGTAATTCAGTTTCTCTATAATGTTTGTATCATATCCATTCTCTACAGCTATTTGTTTGATTATCTGTAATTCATTTTTGTAGTTGTCTTCACTGAGTGGAGTTTTGTTCAGTTTGTGCAGCATATATTGGAAATGACTAGTTTGTGTGCAATTGGGTGATTAGAGTGATGGTGTGTTGGTGGTGGTGACTTTCCTGAATGTGAAGAATTGGTGTTGGTTGTTGGGTCTATGTATTGTAAGGTCAAGGAAATTTAACATTTTGTCATTTTCTGTTTCCATGGTGATTTTTTTTTTTTTTTTTTTAATTTTTGGGTGAACTGTGCTTGTGTATTGTAGAGTTGTTGGATGCGACTGGGTGTTTCATCTAAAAGGCATATGTTGTCATCTACGTAGTGATACCAATATATAACCCTGTATTGTTTGGGTCTTACTATTGTTTCAGATATTTTGGGAATATCTTTCTGTTGATCTAATTGTTGTTTGATGATGTTGATGGTTTCAGTGCTGGGGATATTCGTGTACATGGATGTGATGTCGAATGATGTGAGTATGGCTGTTGTGGGTATGTTGATGTCTTTGATATTTTGTACCGGCTCTTTGCTGTTGTGTATGCTTCTGTTGTTTGTGTATAAATTATGTCTCTGTAAGTATGTGTGTATTTCTCTGGCTAGGTGATATGTGGGTGCACTTCTGCAATTTCCAACTGTGCGTACCGGAATATCCTGCTTGTGGAGCTTTAGTAGGCTGTTCAGTGTGGGTGCCTTGGGGTTCTTATGTTTTAGCCATTTCACTTTCTGTTTTGTGAATATGTGTGAGATGTTTTTTAGACACATCTGTGTATTTTTCCGCTATCTTTGTGTTGGGTCACTGGTTAGCTTTATTATGTTGTCATCTAGAAATTTTAAGGTTTTATTTTGTATTCCTCCTGTTTTGTTACCATCATGGTGTTGTCCTTGTCTGATCTCGTGACGTGAACCCCGTTGTTTGTAAGCTTGTTCATTATTTTTCTGGGAGTTTTTTCTTCTTCACTTTTTGTTCCTGTCAGTATATTGTTTTTGTTTTCCTTTGTTATGCACCTGATTTCTTCTGCAACTAACTCTCTTGTTAGACCTGCATTGAAGTTTGAGTTATTGTTTCTTTCTTGTTGTTTTATTATGTATTCAGTTTTCGTGATAAGATTCTCCTCTGTCTTGTATGTAATGTGTGTGCTGATGATGTATTTAGGTCCTAGCAGATTTATTATGTGGTTAGTTAGTTGTATTTCAGTAAGGTTGACCATGTGTTTGTAGAAAGTGTGGTTTGTTTGCCTTCTGTTTTTTTTGTAATGATTTTATTTTGTTTCAAAAATGTGTTTAGTTTTTATTGTTGTTTCTCCATTTTATTTTTATTAGTGTTCCTGTGTTTTGTTTGACTGTATTCATGATGTTATTAACTATTTCACAGATTTTAACGTGTTTTTCTTGTTCCAGATGAATTTTGGATAGTTCTACAGTGAGTTGCTGCTTCTTTGTATTTAGACATCTAATTTCTTGTTTCAGCCAGCCAATTTTGGCTTTGTGTTTGGCATGTTGGTCTGCAGGAGACATACTGCTACATTGACATGTATACACTGAGGTGACAAAAGTTGTGGGTTACGTCTTAATATTGTGTCAGACTTACTTTTGACTGGTGTAGTGCAGCAACTTATGTGGCATGGACTCAATATGTTGTTGGAAGTCCCGTGCACATAAATATTGAGCCATGCTGCTTCTATAGCCATCCATAATTGTGAAAGTGTTGTCACTGCAGGAGTTTTTGCATGAACTGACCTCTTGATTAAGTCTCATAAATGTTCAGTGGGATTCATGTTGGGTAACCTGGGTGGCCAAATCATTCACTCGAATTGTCCAGAATGTCCTTCAAACTGATTGCGAACAGCTGTGTCCTGGTGACATGGCACATCATTGTTTGGGAACATGAAGTCCATGAATGGCTGCAAATGGTCTTTAGGTAGCCAAATTTAACCATTTCCAGTCAATGATCTTTTCAGTTGGACCAGAGGACTCAGTCCATTACATGTAATCACAGCCCGCACCACTATTGAGCCACCAGCAGCTTGCACAGTGCCCTGTTGACAACTTGGGTCCATGGCTTTGTGGGGTCTCTGTCACACTCGAACCCTACTGTCGGCTCTTACTAACTGAAATCAGGACTCATTTGACTAGGCCACAGTTTTCCAGTTGTCTACGGTCCAACCGATATGGTCTTGAGCCCAGAAGAGGCGCTGCAGGCGATTTCATGCTGTTAGCAAAGGCACACTTGCATTGGTCGTCTGCTGCTGTAGCCCATTAACACCAAATTTTGCCCCACTGACATAACGGATATGTTCGTCATATGTCCCACATTGATTTCTGTGGTTATTTCACGCAATGTTGCTTGTCCTTTAGCAGTGACAACTCTAGGCAAATGTCACTGCACTCAGTTGTTAAGTGAAGGCTGTCGGCCACTGCGTTGTCCGTGGTGAGTCGTAATGCCTGAAATTTGGTACTCTCAGCATGTTCTTAACACTGTTGATCTCGGAGTATTGAATTCCATACTGATTTCTGAAATGGAATGCCCCATGTGTCTAGCTCCAGCTACCATTCTGCATTTAAAGTCTCTCAATTCCCGTTGTGTGACTATAAACACATCAGAAATCTTTTCACATGAATCACCTGAATACAAGTGACAGCTCTGCCAGTGCATTACCCCCTTGTATACCTTGTGTACTCAGTACTACCGCCATATGTTCATGTGTATATCCCTATCCCATGACTTTGGTCACCTCAGAGTATCGTTAAAGGGACCTGGACGTTATATGCTGTAGTTTTTACTAGTATTTTGAAATTTAATAACCCAAAAACTTTAAAAGGTATTGGAATGAAACTTTAACCAAATAATTAGTATATTGTGACCTCTGTGTGAAAAAAAATTAAAAACTGTGGAATATACAGTGAAGTGAATATTGATTTTTTTCCTTGCTTAGAGAATTACATGTAATTTTTAGTTTAGGTACACTGAACTTCCACACTGTTCAAAATAAGAAGTCAAGACAAATGTCATTCCTTTAATTATTAACTTGTTGATACAGTAAAGCAGGAATGTTTGCCAATTCATTGTTTTGTTTATTTTAAAAAATGTTTTTTAGAAGTCAATTTTTTCTTCTAATAATTTAAGATCATATGACATGCTCCAGCTTGAAATATTTAATATAGTGTTGAATAATGTGATTGGGTTATTTTTCATGCAAAATTTTGTTTTTGTAGCTTTAATGTTGGGTGAGATAATGACACCAAAGTATACAAAAACGTTGATTATGGGAAATTGAAACTAAAGGTTTGCATTTTATTTTCTTCTCAACAATAACATGTCAAAACATTCCATTTCCACAGTCTTGTTGATTCTGAGTGTCATTTTCGTCTTCTTTAGTTTTCTTTCATTTCTTTGTTATTCTGGCCTCCTTTGTCCTGCTTTCTGCAGCTTTTTCAGCTTCGGTGACATGTTGCTTGTCCAGTTCACAGCAGTCTGCTTTTCACATTATCACCAGTTTTGATACCTAGTCTGCCCACGGTTTTTAATCTGAGTTTTACTCCAGCATTAAAACATATTATGGTGTCCACCACACCCATATTAACTTTAGTTCTACTAGTTTCTGGCATGGGGTGTACATGTGTGTGGTTTTGCCCATTAGATTCACACCTATTACATTTGCTTCATGAAGTGTTTCATTTTAGGTGGAGGCCATGTTGCAGATGCTCATCAGTGGATGTTCTGTGAAACGGTGTTCTCTAAATTGTTTTTCCCATCCCCCTGCCATTTTTGCTGTTTCTCCTGATGGCTACACCATGATACTCTGTGAGGTTTTCTATTTCTGATTTGGTGAGTCTGCCTTGCCCATCAGTTGCATTGTCATTTGAGAGTTTTATCCTCTTGTGCCCTTGCAGAGTTTTTTAAGTCTTGTCCCCATTGGCTTCTGCATATCCTATACATTACATTTTTTAAAAAAATTCAGTTTCACCATATGGTTTAGCAACCATGACACTATTAAAGTCTTCTAGAGTCAACATCACCAAGGTAGTGAGTGTATTGCACACCACGTCTTGCAATTGATGTACTAAAAATAGTGTGTGCTACCTTTCATTCAATACCACCATTGAAACCTTCAAAGCTCTTGTCACATTTGTGTTCATTTATGTTACTGGCACAACCTTGGCAGTATTTCGTGAGACATGCATAGTCCAGCACCTTCCCTATATCTTCAGGAATAACTGTGACAACTCCATTCAGCAATGTGTGGCCCATCTTTTGCCGGAAACCATCCAATATCAATAGACTGACAAATATGTACAGTTTCTTTCACTGCCCTTTGTATAGAGGCTTCACAGACTTCTGTTAGGGCATTATGCAAACCTTAATAATATCTCTTAAATTTGACTGGTGGCGGTGGGAGATTCCATCATAGCACAGAATATCTGGGCTGCTTTTCTTCCCTTCTCACCATAAAATTTACGACTGCAATTAAACTTCATAGCTTTTGGAATTTTAGAATGTAAAGTGGTTAAATGCACATTCACAACACATGCGAAGAACATAAGTCAACCCAAGTAATTTACTTGTGTCAACAGAAACATTGATTGCAATAAATCCCTGCTCATAATACAGTCTGTATGTTCTTCAAGGCTATTACACAAATGAGTTTTCTATGGAAGTAGTGGCACTATCATGAAATAACAAGGCATTGGAGGCAAGGTTTTGTGTTTGATGATAGTGTGACAGCTACGCAGTCATGAACTGTATCTGTTTTACCAAGGCATTTAAACACAAAAATGATGAGGTACTATACATAAAATATTTATTTTTAGAATGAGGAAGAATAACAGAATTATATTAAATAAAAAAAATTCCAGTTTTTGGCCCCTCATGCCGTCCAGGCCTCTTAAGCTTTAAATTACGTGAAAGACACATTCTGTTGAATGTTATGTTTAGAATAGTTTTTTGTAATTTTGCTGTGGTGTTTTCTAATTTGTTGTAGAGCTTGCCCGGAAATGCCTGGCAGAGCATTGAGCAAAACACAATTTTATCTTTTCTTATATTTTCCAGACATGTTTTGCAGAAGTTTCAGCATCGTCAGTGGGCTTTTATTTGCTTTCTATTAAACAACAGGAAATACGCTCTTTAAAACAGACAAAGCTTTGTATATGGACCTTGCTCATAGGCTTTGTTTCTTTCCCCCACAGTTTGTTATCTGCAACCATTTAGAGTTTAAAATAGAAAAGTTATTTACTTGAAAATTTTATGACTAGGGATGTTATGGTTAGGCCTAACATTAAGTAATTCAATCTGGAAGATTTTGTGTGTGTTTTTATTTATTTGTTTAATTTATTATTGTTGTTATTTGTGTGTGTGTGTGTGTGTGTGTGTGTGTGTGTGTGTGTGTGTGAGAGAGAGAGAGAGAGAGAGAGAGAGAGAGAGAGAGAGATAAAAAATGGCAGATACACCTCACAAAGATACAGACCTCCCGCTCAGAAAACATTCAACTGTACGACTGTCCACATCTTGTTTTCGTAGTTCGTAAACAATGACAGTGAAACTTACATAGTGCAGGTATTCATAGTGGAAATAAAGAGGAAACCTGAAAAAATGCAAACTGGAGCTGTGAAAGAAAACAACTGCAGTGATCAGAAAATAACCAGGAAAATCACAGCATAGGGTATCAAGAAAGAAACCAAAAGCCCACTAACAATGCTGAAACTTCAGCAAAACATGTCTGGGTTATAGAAGAAAAGATAAAATTGTGCTTTGCTGAGTGTGGACACCATCCAAAACAAATCTCTTTCCAGATGTAATTTGTGAACATGTTTACAGTTCAGTACACTTAGAATATAAGCAGGGATGCTTTATTTTATGTGAGGAATGTAACTTAATTGTAACTAGCTTAAAAAAAAAATGCAAATTGTGTGTGGAGCATTGAATGTATAGCTTACATACACCGATGACCCAAACATTGTGATCACTGCGCACCGCTACTGAATGCCGCATGGTGGCATTGCAGACGTGTGAATGAGGTAGGGAAAGTGTAGAAGCAAAGTAGAGTCAAATGGGGTAACCTTGTAGCAACAATACATGCTGCAATTGGTAAAATCTGCTAACATAAGCGTCTTTGACAAAAAGCAGATTGTAACGGCCTGGTGCCTGGGAATGAGCATTTCAGAAACGGTCCTTTCCTACTGTCGTGAACGTCTGTGAAAAGTGGTTTGAGGACAGTGAAACCATGAGTTCGCGACAAGGTGTTGGACGTCCACACCTCGTCCAAGAATGTGAAGGTCAGAGGCATGTCTGCTCTGTAAAGCAAGATGATAGGTGACAAACAGATCTGACAACCGTGTACATGGCTGATGTAAGTTGTGGAACACACCATTCATTACAAATTTTTGAACGTTGGTCTCCATGACAGATGAGCCCTGTGTGTTCCCATGTTGACCCAATGATGTCATCATCTGTGATTGCAGTGGACATTGGATCATCAACATTGGATTGTGGACCAGTAGAAACATGGTGCCTGGTCAGATGATTTGTGTTTCATGTTACATTAGGTCAGTGGCAGTGTCAAGATACGCCATGCTGTCAACCAGTTGGATGGCTACTCAAAATGTGCACCAACCATGGACGCTGGCTGTTGAGTACAGATTCTACTATGGGAGACATTCACATGGACTTCCATGGGACCTGTGGTAGTAATCAAATTACGTACACGAACATTATTGCAGAGCATCTGCATCCCTTCATGCTTGATGTCTTCCCCAATTGCGACAGTATCTTTCAGCAGCACGATTTTCTGTTTCAAAAGAACACAATCATGCTGCAGTGGTTTGGAGAATGTGATAGTGAACTCACATTGATGTCTTGGATGTGACGTTTGCTTGATCTGAACCTGACTGAACACACAGGGGAAACTATCAGGCATCAACAATGTGCTCACAAACCACTGGTCTGTAATTTACAAGAATTGATTGACCTGCATGTGGACATCTGGTGCCTCATACCTCCAGAAACCAACCAAGGACTTCTTGAATTAATGTGAAGTTGAATCCTTGTTGTATTGCAGTCTGAAGTTGGACCAACACATTATTGAGCAGGTGGTCATCATGTTTCATCTCATCAGTGAATGACTAAGTGAGGTGACATGGTTATGAGGTCCAATTATTACATATCTAATGAATGTAAACAGATGCTGATCTATAACTGATGCCCTGAAAGTGTTGTAAATGTATTCTTCAGTTCTGGGGGTTTATGTATGTGTATATATGTATATATATTTATTGAGTTTTTTAGCAGTGTTCTGCTGATATGTCACTTTTTATTTGTTACAGAACTTCTATCTTATTGATCCATACCTGGTAGGATTTATTGTTACCATTTTGGGTCGACGCCTTGTATATTGTGCCTTAACTCATTTTGTGATAACTTGGTGCCCAGCACAGCTGTGGCCCTTAGTGCAACAGCTTCTCAGGTGAGTTCATCTCTGTACACATATTCATCAAAAAGCATTACGAGGTGAGGTGGCCTAGTTGGGGAAGAAACTGATGTGTAATTGGGAGGACTTTGAATTTCAGTGCAGGAAACTTTGATTATTTTCCTTCTTTTCTTCTAAATAATTCTAGCCATGTGTTGATGTGATTTCTTTGTACTGATTCATTACCTAATGTTTATCCAGTCTGCACAAGTATGTGATCTCTGATGACTTTACTGTCTGCGAGATGTTTAGTTTCAATAAAATTTAAGAGAATTTTACATAAGGTGCATGTGTTTGAGCAGCAGTCAATCCTAAGTAGTATGTGATGTTAATGCAGTAACTTCATTCAAGCAACTGAAAATGTTAATAACCTTACATAATGCACTAATTCACAAAAACAGACGACAGTCCAGAGCCCATGTTGATTGACTTAATACTGGGAGTAAAGTGCATGTCTTGTTATGGTCATTATCAGGGGCAGCTAGTGGTTTCCATACTGGATAAGTCCGCAACATTTACTGTTCAGCAAATTTTAAGTGCGGGGAGGGGGAACAAAATCACACTCCAGCCAAACGTTTACATACTGTATCTTGTTTCCATTTCATAATCAACTACTGAATAACATCAAAACGTAACTCCAAGATAAAATCCATAGGTAGCTTATTTATCCCCAAATATCACATTTCCCAACAGTTTACCGCAACAGGTTGTCTAAAAGACATATTTAGGAGAGATCTTTAATGCGGTATATGTTGACTTCACTATGCGTTTAATGTTTTTACTGTTTTCATTTTTAAACTTCAGATGTTTAATGTTTTGAGTGCTCAAACCATGGCATTTGTGAGTTTGTGTGACAAAACATTAATGTTTCTGTGACATCATAGGTCTTGTACTGTCATAAGTTGACATGAGCAACTCGAACAACCATTATGTTAATTTTTACATACCGTATTCATCGTATTTATACTCGTGTATTACAAAAATATGAATTTTAAGTGGATATAGTGCATTAAAGATGTATGCAAAAGATGTTGCTTTTAGTATGGTTTCTTGTGTTAAAGTGTCAGAAAATGTGACGCTTTAGCGCAACAAACTGTACTATAAACAACGCATTTTGGAAAATGTGACGTCAGTAGCTAAAAATGTCACTACCCTAAACTAAATTGATAGTCACAACAAAATAATTGCTTCTTATCACCTGTTGATCCACTTTTGCTTATATAATTAATTTATTTATAGATGAAATCAATTTGGAGTCCCTTCAGCGGTGCAAAACGATCTATGACCATTTCATTGAAACTTGGCTGATTTGGTAGTTCATTTTTGAGAGATCACATCACAAGCGGACAAAGTCTGTCCTCATTCACAGTATTATGCCTGTGTGTTTTCAATCACTTTGATGTAGGGAAGAAGCCTTCTGCCCAGCCTATTGTCCAAAGGAAGGTTACTGTTATCTACAGAAGTTTCACTTTCAGGGAAGTAAGTTCAACAAGGTCAAAGCATCTGCCACATTCATAAAATCATTTCGGCTGTATAACACGTGCAGTTCCTGACCTAAGTGTGAAGACTGTAATTTAAACAAATTAACAGCTACTTTCAGTGCTTTTTCAGGGAAAACAGTTTTATGTTTAAAAAATAGAGTTGTGCAGTTGACAAGTGATCGTTAAAACTGAACTTGAACACTGATCTGCGTAATGATCCAGTTGCAGACATCTTGTACACATGCCATTTTTGATTCAGCGAAATGTTCCTGTTTTGCAGTTGGTTCTTCCTGTTCCCAGTGACTGGGACAGAAGCTGCAAAGTGAGATACATATTAAACATCTTTACTGCATCAATATTCCTTTGTTGTACTTGATTGAACAGAATGTTACAATGAGACATGGCTTCATATATCCAGAATAGAAAATCTTCATCTTGCAGGAAACTGTTCTGTCTCATAGCCTTGTTTATTGTTCTATAATCATTAGTGTTATCATTAGTAGTTTTTTCCATGCACTCAACAATTTCCTTTTGGCATTTGTGTATTGTGGTTACTCCCCATGCTTTGAAATTCCATCTGATTGACTGAGGAAAGTTAGGAATATGTTTCTTGACTATAACTTAGAAGTTCCTTCTAAGTCACTGGAGAAGACCTGCACTTGTTTATTACTTGTCACACAAGGCTCAACAATAAAATTTAACTGATGTCTATAACACTGGATGAAGTGAGCATTTTCATACACCTCCTTAATTGTGATCTGAACTCCATTTTTTGCAGTCACCCATAACAGGAGCACCATTGTAACACTGAGCCATCTATTTCTCAGATGTTTCATTTATGTTCATTTGCTCTAGATCACTGAGAACAGCTGCAGTTACATCGTATGCATTGTGATTCTTTGGTCATACAAGGGAAATAAATCTTTTTATTTATTTTCCATGGCTTGCCAAATTTGCACAGTCAGTGGTTTCGTCAACTTCGATAACAAGGAAATCTGTCTTCGACAGTGCCACCTTGATGAAATTGATTCCAGCTGTTTATTTTAAATTGTTTTGGATAGGCCTAAGACAACCAGTCTTCTTCTTTTTTTTGGGGGGGGGGGGGGGGGGGGAAGGGGGGGGTGCTGCTTCAAGATGCCGTCCTGTTCTGACATCAGAATAACTAGACTTTTAAACATTCCTGTGTGCTTGGAATTTTTAGTTACGTCATTGTCCCTTGAAGCAACCTCGAATTTGCCACAAAATTTAATGCAGACTGTCAGTTTACTAATGATACACCAGTTTCTTGACACATTTTCATTGTATGTCTTTGTATTAAATACTGTCTAGTTGGCACATCATGTCCCCTTTTCCTAGCATTTAAAATTCAGTAAAACCATTTAAATGTTTTTCACTGAAATTGTGTTTTTTCACCTTTGTGTGAAATTTTTTTAAGTCTGTGGTACCATTCTCAGTCCAGGACTATAACTACTCTGTATCACAAGACAGGTGAAACAGAACGATGTGTTTTTCACTTCACTACAATGCAATCACTGAGCTGCATTGTACATTGCTCTGTTAAAATTGCGTGTATATTTTTGCTTGGATTTGACACTGTTTTATCCTTGATTGATGTTTAGATCGTGTCTGGGCGCACCACATTCCTTCGCTTTCATCCTAACTGCATGTTCCAAATTTTTACCTGATAAAATGCATACTGAATTCATGTTGTGCTGTTTCTGACCTTGTGGTATACTGCAGTTAATTGTAAGAAAGTAAACTGACTAAATTCGGGCACAATACTCTCCAGAAAAGAATGTGCTGATGGCTCGCATTACCAGCAAACACAATCAGAAGCAAGGAAATTAATTGTTTGTGAAAACTGTCGCTAGATGGTGAGACCAGTACACTTTGACAAGACATCTGCAAACTTCTTTTAACAGTGGATAAAATAGCCAGTGGCAGAAACAAAAAACTTTCAAAACAGTAATGCTAAATGTTGATTAAAGATGCCTTAAAGTATAATACAGATATGCAGAGACAGGGATTCAGTAGCAAAGTTTCAGCAACTCTGTTTACACTTTTTGATGTAAGCAGTGGAACGTGAAAATTGTGTGGAGGTTGGTAAGACATCCTTAGGCTGGAAGTCCAGAGCCTTCAGGACAGCTGTAAGAACTGTTCTCAATAGAAGTCATGCCCCCCAAACCTGTGGTACATAGAGCTAAGCAGCGTTTAGAGGCATGGCCTTAAGACTAGCTACTACAAAAACATTACTTACTATGATGTAAAAACAGTCCCAAAAAGGTTGAACAGCATCATTTAAATCCATATGGGAAATATGTGAAATGCATACTGATAATTTGTGTAATACATTGCTGAGAAATTTATTGAAACATATGTTTTGGGGTAGCACCACATGGGAACCTTTAATTATGAGCCACATCTGGTCACTAAGTTTAAAGGAACGTACTGTGTGTGTGAGTAAATTGAACTGTTATTGATATGATGATTAAAACTCTTTGGTGGGATGTAAATAATAGTCTGCCCATCTGTGGATGGCGCATCTGCAGTGACAAGTAATCCCTTGTCCAGTATGATGAAGATCTTAACAAGGCCTACACAAACAGGCATAACTCCCGAAACCTAGTTTGCAAACAGGTTTTCCTTGCTGTATCCACACAAGCCCATAATCCTCTGAGCACACCCAGGAACCAGCTGCAAAGCATCACTCCTCTCATCACCCAGCAGCATCCCAGATTGAACAGTTTAACCATATACTTCACTATATCTTTGACTGCTTACTGTCATACCCAGAAGTGAGGAACACACAGCCGACCACGGTGGTCTCACGGTTCTAGGCGCTCAGTCCGGAACCGCGCGACTGCTACGGTCGCAGGTTCGAATCCTGCCTCGGGCATGGATGTGTGTGATGTCCTTAGGTTAGTTAGGTTTAAGTAGTTCTAAGTTCTAGGGGACTGATGGCCACAGATGTTAAGTCCCATAGTGCTCAGAGCCATTTGAACCATTTGAGGAACACAAAGCCCACAAACTTCACCCCTGCCAAAGTCATATTCTGCCATAAACCCAGTCAACACAATACCCTAGTACACCATTATGACGCATCTATTCTCAACCCCTTGCCGCACGAGTCATACTCATGGGCGACCCACGTATAAGACCTGTCCAATACACACACCCAGCATGTCCTACTCCAATGCTGTACAAATTTATCATATCCTGTTTGAAGTGGGGCCATGTGTAAAAGCAGTCATATTGTCATGTCGTAACCGCACTCATCAAAATCTGAAAGCAGGGTTGTTGTTGAAGCACAACACCTAGCACTGAAGGTATGTTTACTATGATCACCAACGTACTGCCAAAACACCTGCACATAGTGCTGCTTTTTATACAAACATTGAATATTCAAGATATACGAACTTTATAAGCATAAGATATTTTGAGAAACTTCCAGAAATGATAAATACTAAATAACGAATAATTGATGGTGGACAAGTTTGAACTAGAGATCTGCAGCGTACCATCCATTGATGTTAACCACTGTTCTGCACAGCATGCAGAACAGGTTGCTGGATTACTCCCTCTTCTAGAGAAACAGCAACCTATTGTTTCAGAAGTTCTCATTACGGCTAGCTACAGCATGTTGGATCTAGATCTTGTCAATGGCCCTCTGTATGGCACCACTGGTGGATCCCTCACCTTTTTTGGATTTTTAAATTCTGGTCCTCATTTCGGATTTGATGTCCACTTTCCAAATATTACAGAAGTGCGGGCAGTTTGGGGAAGGATGCCTTACTGTGGTACATTAACTCTTCACTGTGTGCTGTTATATTCTGCACCTACCAATCTGCACCTACCAATCAAGTTGATCTACCTCTCCATCCGAAATCCAACACGGTAGCCAGTCCATTGTTGTGGGTTTGTCATGTACCCTATTGGTGGTAGCCCCCCTGACAACACAGGGATTGCACTGCTGATGCCTGAACTGCAACCTACCCATGTCAGCCAAGGAGTAGGTGCCTATCAACTTCGGGGTACAGGGACTCTGTACAACGGCTGCTGTGCCAGGTGGCCTTTGCCTTGGCAGGGTGGCACCCACCAGGAGAGGCTCTGTTTGGACTGAGTGGCATCGTGGTGGATGATCCACAATGAAGCAGATCAAATTTAATGGTGGCCGTGCCAACACAGCCACGTTAACAGCTAGAAACAGTGACTTTTTTAAGTTTACAGTCCTATGACATTTCCGGCTCCAACCATGCATTAAGACAAGGGAAATGGAAATGGACAGTTTGCCGATTTCTTTTTTTGTTCCCAAATTGATGGCAGAACTTTCACTACAACAAAGCCAATGTTTTTAGGTGAGAATATTAAAGATCAATTTGGGGAGCTTGCAGCAATAGAAAAGGTGAGAAATGGATCTTTGCGTGATCAAAATGTCACACACCAATGAATCATGGGCACTTCAGGCCTGTTTAAAGATACAAGATGTACCAGTCACTATTTCTCCTCATAACAAGCTCAATAGAATTCAAGGTGTTATCTTCCATCAGGACCTAATGCTACCAACTGTTGAAGAGCTGCATAATAATCTGGCATGGTGTGGAGTCCATTTTGTTTGTCTCATCCAGAAGGGATGGACACTGGAGCTTTTATCCTGGTTTTCGACAGCAACATTTTGCATGAGAAGGTTAAGGTCATGGTTTATAGGTGTGATGTCAGGGCTTATCTTCTGCCTCTGATGAGATCCTTTAGGTGCCAGACGTTCAGAAACATGTCCTCCCACTGTTCTAATGAGGCTATCTGTCTGGCATGTGGCTGGGCATCCCATGAGGGCAGCCCTTGTGACCAACCTCCTCAATGTGTCAACTGTCACAAACTGCACCCTCCTTGTTCATCGCAGTCTCAGTGGTTAAGAAGGTGAAGAAAATTCAAGAGTATAAAACACTTGATCACCTATTGTATCAAGCTGCAAAGAAAAAGTTTAAAAGACTTCACCAACTGATAGGCCTCAAATTTTGTGACTATTGTCTCACAGTCCATACCTCACACAATGACAAGGTCATGAACGACACCTCCTGGCCCTGGTCATATTCCAGGGCCTGCCTCACAGTTGAAGGAGGGAATGTCAGTTCCCATGCCCGCTACACCTGTAGCACTGGTGGTTTCCACACCATCGGAGCTGCCAGTGATGCCTAGTCATCTCTGGCATCAATCAGGGACGAGGACACCTGTCAAGGTGCCCCCCTCACAAGGCAAGGACCAGCAGTAACAGGCTGTGGGCTGAAGAAAAGTACAATCCTCTTTGCTCCCAGAAGATGAACTGGAGAAAGCTTCACAGAAATTGAAGTTTCACAAGGACGAGAAGGATGAGCAGAAAGATAAACTACTTCCTGAGACTTTGGATGTTCCGCTACCCATCCCTGATGAGGTTGAGCCTATGCACCTTGACAGTGTATCAAACAATCAGGTGGACTGTGACCTGATAGCGAAATAGTCAAACCCATATTTTCCATTTGGCACTTTGTCAAGGCCTGACTCCAATGCTCCTTCAGTGGAACTGTAACGGCTACTATCTCCACGTGACTGAACTCCGTTCTTTACTGGCCACTTATTCCTTAGTTGGCATAGCACTTCAGAAAACACAGTTTACGGTAATACATCTTGCTGCTCTGAAATACTACAAACCCTACTATACAAATGCATTAATGTTGAGAGGGCATCCAGTGGGGGTTGTACCCTCATATGCTCTGATATAGCCACAGCCATCAGGGAATGCCTCAGTGCACTCCGACGTCATAAGTGCCAGACCTCTGTGGAAAATTTAATAGCATTCGAGAGACTCCAGGTGAAGGGCAGAAAGGAAAGCAGGAGTGTTGGGAGAAATATGTGTCATCCATGCAATCCCACATCCCATGATCCCAAGTGTGGACTAAACTCCATTGCATTTGCAGCCATCCACCACCCACAGTGGTTCCTGGCAACCATGTCAATGGTAACATCTGCACTGATCCTATGGTACTTGCCAAATGTTTTGTGGCACACTTCACTGAAGTGTCCACGTGCAGTAATTACCATCTTCATTTCCTGGCCCAGAAAAACCTCACCGAGTGCCACCTGCTATCCTTCCATGCACAGAGCTCTCTCTCATAGAATGCCCCTTTTAGCAAATGGGAACTTTGCAGCACTTTGGCAGTGTGTGGAGATATGGCCCCTAGACCTGACAAAATACATAACCAAATGCTGAAACATTTTTGTGCTGACAGCACGAAAGATATCCTTGGGCTCTTTGATCGTATTTGGCAAGAAGGAGAATTTTTCCTCTCCGTGATGGGAAGGTATTATTAATCCTGCCCTGAAACTTGGAAAGGACTCACATATTTTAAGTAACTGCCACCCAATCTCTCTTATGAGTGGTTTGTGTAAGCTATTTGAATGAATAGTCAATCACCATCTTTGTTGGTGCCTTGAAGCTGGAGGGCATATATCATAATTGCAAAATGGCTTTCGGGCTTTCCGGTCCACCACAGATCATCTGGTTCATCTGGAATCTGCAGTGCAAAATGCTTTTGCGAATCAACATCATCTGATTGCTGTGTCCTTTGACTTACCGAAGGCATACGATGCCACCAGGCGACGTCAGATCCTATCTACACTGCATGAGAGGGATTTCTGGGGTATTTTACCCATTCCTATCCAGAATTTCCTAGCTCTTCAACTTTCTTGGGTCTGGGCAGGTTCGACTCTTGGCAACCAATATGTACAGGAAACTGGAGTTCCTCAGGGATTGGTTCTGATTATAATGCTGTTCGCTATCGCTATCAGGGCTATTGTAAATGCAGTAGACTCCATAGTCTCTCCTTCTCTGTATGTGGACGATCTTTGCCTGTGCTATACCTCTGCATCACTGTACACTGCTTAGTGCCAACTTCATGGGACTGTCTGGAGAGTACATGACTGGGCCCTGAGTTACGGCTCTCAATTTTTGCCTGCAAAATCATGAGTTGTGCATTTTTTCTGACTCCGGACTGTGTACCCACACCCAGAAATTTATGTTTTTGACCAGCTACTTGAAGTCGTGGAAACTTTTCCAGTCTTAGGTATTTTATTTGACAACAAGGTAACTCGGCTTCCACATGTCTGCCAGCTCAAGGCAGCTTGCATAAAGAAGCTAAATGCTCTGTTTTGTTAGTAACTCCTTGTGGGTTGTAAACCACATAGTTCTGAGATTTTATGAAGCACTGATTTGATCCTGCCAATGGGTTGGCAGCACTGTCTGTACTGAGCGTGCTGTATCCTATTCAGACCCTGTTCACCACACTGACATGCAGTTGGCGATGGGGGGCCTTACGTACGAGACCTGTTGACAGCCTCCTGGTGGAAGCTGGTGCCCTACCACTGTAGGTTAAACGACAGCAGTTTCTGGATAATTATGAGTCACAATCTGTCAGATGCCTACTCACCCATGTCACTCAACTCTGTTCCATAATCAGCAGTTCAGACTCTTGGTGCATCAGACTCTTGGTGCATTGCCCAAAACTGGGTAGACGAACAGGAATCCACTTTGATACTGTACTGAAGGATCTCCAACAGCCTCCTTTAGTTTGTGTTCCTAGGGCTTCCTCTTGACACCCCCCTGCGGTCTGTACCCTGCCCTGTGATATGGATGGACCTCTTTTGTGGCCTCAAGAAAAACACTGATCCTACCCTTTTGCAACACCTGTTTCGTTCGATCCTCCACAATTATTCTAATTCGGTATGCATCTACATGGATGGCTCGAAAGTCAGTGACAGGGTTGGTTTCGTATTTGCAAATGCAAGGGGACATGAGAGGCTTTCTCTGCCTAGTGCCTGCAGTGTATACACTGCAGAGTTGGTTGCCGCATCTCAGGTTGTGTGGTTCGTCAAATCCCTGGCCACGAAGAACTTTCTAACGTGTAGCGATTCCCTGAGTTGCTTAAAAGGCACATCCCTGTGTTATCCCAAAAGTCTTTTGGTCTCTAATATCCAGAACCTACTGGTTGACCGCTACAGCTCTGGAAAGTCAGTGACACTGAGCTACATAGGCATTCCAGGAAATGAACTTGCAAAACCATCTAGCCAAAGACACAACTGCAGGGGACCATCTTGATGTTGGAATACGAGGCACAGACGTAAGATTACAACTGCGACGCAATGTTTTGAGACTCTGGGAAATGGAATGGCAGGCTACAACAAGTTAAGAGCGATTAAGGGGTCCTCTAAGGTGTGGCCTACATCTTTCCAGGCCTCTCAGAAAGATGACATTGAATTGTGCCGACTATGCATGGGCCACATGAGACTCACCCATGAGTTCCTTCTGCATTGGGAGATTTCTCATTACTGCAGCTGTGGTAGTTTACTGATGATAGCACATGTCTTCATTGAGCGTGCATGCCTGGCCAATCTGTGGCATGCTCTCAGCTTGCCCACCTCACTGCCTTGGGTGCTTGCAGATGACGAGACAGCTTCTACCAAAGTGTTGAATTTCCTGAGAGAGAGCAAGCTTTCACTAAACTATAATACTCGCCCACTTTCAGTGTTAGGGGTAGTAGTCAGTATGAGAGCCTCCCCCTGCAGTGGGTACCCCCCCCCCCCCCCCACATGTTACCACAGGTTACTCATCTCCCCCCCCCCCCCCCCACCTTTTTGTGCCTTTGGACCCTCTTGTGCAAAGTGCTGCCTGGGTTATCTCTATTTTCTTTTACCTGTCATGTTACAACTACTGTCATGCCCTTTTTCGAACTCTTTGACTTGCTTATATAGTTGCAGCAGCTAAGTCCCCACTTTTTCACCCTTTTACCTTTTTCTCTCATGAAATGGAGGGACTAGTGACCCAGTAGTTTAGTCCCTTTAAAAGCATAATAATAATCATCATCGTCATCAGGAATAACATCGGAAAGTGATGTGAAATGGAATGAGCATGTTAGGATTGTGGGAAAGGTGAATGGTCGACTTCGGTTTATTGGGAGGATTTTAGGAAAGTATGGTTCATCTGTGAAGGAGACTGCATGTGGGATCCTAGTGCGACCCATTGTTGAGTACTGTTTGAGTGGTTGGTATCTGCACCAGGTTGGATTAAAGGAAGACATCGAGCAGTTCAGTGGTGTGCTGCTAGATTTGTTACCAGTAGTGCTCAAACAACACGCAAGTATTACGGAGATGTCTCGAGAATTCAAATGGGTTTCACTGGAGGCAAAGGGACATTAATTTCGAGGAGCACTGCTGAGAAAATTTGGAGAACCGGCATTTTAGGCTGACTGCAGAATGATTCCATCGCCGCCAGTGTACATTTTACGTAAGGACCATGAAGATAAGATTAGACAGATAAAGGCTGATATGGAGGCATATAGATAGTTGTTTTTCTCTCGTCCTGTGTGCAAGTGGAACAGGAAAGGAAATGACTAGTAGTGGCACAGGGTACCCTCCGCCAACCACCATACAGTGTCTTACGGAATATGTATGTAGATTGAGATGGAAAAGAGTTACCAGGGAAGGTTGATTGCAAACATTGATGGCTGACTACTGTTTTGTGCCAATGAGAGATGGCACTGGTGAAGGGAGACAATCAAGGAAGAGAAGTTTCGCTTAATGCCAGAAAGAACGTGATGCAGTGAAATCAGCAAAGGGAAATTAAATTCTCTTACATGTGTTTTTGTAATAATAATTAACATTTTTAAATGAACATATGCTATTGTCTACTCAAATGCAGTATTTAGTGATTCTGTAAAAGATTACAAAATAAATCATTTATTTTTAATACAATTAAAAAAATTCCTGTTACAAAAAACTGTAATTCCAGCTAAAACTTTAGACTTGATTTGTACAAAAATCGATGTGATAAAGAAACATCAAAATCAGATTTGAAATTGGAATGAAAAATATTTAAATATCACCTTACAGCCATAAAACATCATTCCAAAAGTTTTAAGATGCAGCATAGTGTGATCAGATGATCCAAAACCTGAATGTTACTCAAAGACTCCATCTACTTGTAGTTTAAAACCTTATACCCAAAAATAAAAACAAATCTCTCAGAAGAAACGTAGACAGTCTATAGGACTAGTGTGGAGGGCACTGGTAGCCAGTCAAATGCCACAGTGATGGACTGTGTCTAACAGTTCCAGTGCTGAAGGTGCCACAGCATTTGGCTAGGTGTTCTCTCTTCACAATTGAGAGATAGTATCATCGTCCCAATCCTACCACACAAATATCCCACATCCATTGACAGCTACCGATTATGTAGCCTCAGCAACGTCATCTGCAAACTGTTTGGAAGAATGGTTGTCCACAGATTATGCTGGGTTCTCGAATCTCTGCACCTTTTGTTTCCCTTATCAGTGTGATTTCCAGGAAGGGTGACCGATAACTGACCATATGACCAGGTTGGAAATGGCAGTCCACAAGGCTTCAACACAAACACCTCATCAGTCTTTTTTTGACCTATGTAAGGCACGTGATATTCCTTGACAACATTACATTTTACTTACCCTCTATGACCAGAGATTTTGAGCCTCTCTACCAGTTTTTGTTTGTCAGTTTTTATGCCACGGGGTACTCCAGGTTAGGGCTGGTCCTCCACTCAGCTCTCAATGGGTCCATGAGAATGGCATCCCACAGGACTTTGTGCTTGTCACACTCTTCCTCATCACCATCAATGGGCTCATGACCTCAGTTGGGCAGCGGGTTACCCCCACACTGTATCCCAGTGATTTTTGCATTTGGTACAGCTCCCACTCTGTAGCCTTGGCTGAATGCCAGCACCAAGGTGCCGTCTGAAGGGCCCCCACTCAAGATCCTTTTCCCCACTCGAGATCCTTTCCCAAGGTTTCCAATATGCTCATGCAAAAATACAGGTCATGCATTTCTCTCATCATACCATGGTTCACCTTGACCCAAAACTCTATTTGGGGACCCAGCACTTGGACGTTGTTGCAGTCTTGTTTTTTGGCCCTCCACTTTGATAAAAAGCTGGCGTAGCTGCCCCATATTTGTCAGTTACAGACTTAGCTATACTCAGAAGCTTAACACTCGCTGTTTCACTGCCCACACCTCTTGGGGTGTGGATTGTGCTACTCTTGTTATTTACTGGGCACTGTTCTTGTCCAGAGTGGACTGTGGTTGCCAGGGCTATGGCTCAGCGATACCTTCAATATTGAAACTGTTAGACATATTTCATCATTGTGGAGTTAGACTGGACACTGGTACTCCATGGACGTGCCCCATAGGCTGTCCTCTTGTGCAAGTGGGAATCTTCCTTCTTCAGCTCCAGTGGTACCAACTTTTGTTCTGTTACGCAATAACCAGCCAATTTACCAAATTATTTATGCGCACGAGGGGGACTGATCCCCTGACACCCACCCTCAGTTGTGATCACTAATTGGAAAGCATCTTGTAGCCCTCTGCTGAGGCCTCTGCCTAATGTCCCTAGAATGTAATTCCTGTGTTTTCTCACACAACCCTCTTTAACTGGTACTCAAGCTACGAGTTTGAAGCGATCTATTCGATGATTCTAAAGTTTGTCATCCCCATGATCTTTTGGCATCCGTTCCATTCACTTCTGTAAGAATATCAAGGTGCTACTGTCATGGCTCTAACCATGGATAGGACGGGATATGCTTTTACGTATCCTACTCATCAGGAACAACGTTTGTCACTGGTGACGTGTAGTGTTTTTATGGTGGAGCTGATAGCCATTAACAGAGCTATACATTTTATTAAAAAAGCCTCAATTGACTGCATTTTTATTTGCGGTGATTCAGTGAGCAGTTTCCAGTCTGTTGATCACTGCTGCTCTTGTCACCATGTGATATCTTCTATTCATGACCTTCCCTTTTACCTTAGTCACACTGCCGTAATAAGTTGTCTTTCTCTGAGTTGCAGGTCATGTCGGTATCCCAGAGAATGAACTGGCTCACCATTTGGCTAGAGAAGTGATTACTTGCCTCCCATACACTTTAAGCTTCGACAGTCCAAGGTGCAGATCTGTTTATGCAAATAAGTCTTCCGTGAACTTGGAGGTAGAACAACATATGCTGGGCTAGTGCCTTTTCTAATAAACTCTGCACTATCGAGAAGGCTACCACTGCATGGTGCTCCTTCTTCTGTTCCTCCTGCAGGGAATCTGCAGTCCTATGTTGTCTCTGCATCAGGCATACTGGACTAACCTGTAGTTTTATTTTATGTAACGAGCCACTCTGGTTCTGTTTGTGGAGCAGTACATGTAGTAGCTCATTTCCTGGTGGAATGGTGCCTCCTCTTGCTAAGCATTGTCTTCCAAATTCTTTGCCCCTAATATTGGTGGATGG
Organism: Schistocerca serialis cubense; assembly: GCF_023864345.2. Lineage (NCBI taxonomy): Eukaryota > Metazoa > Arthropoda > Insecta > Orthoptera > Acrididae > Schistocerca > Schistocerca serialis. Next base: position 579,549,400 of record NC_064640.1, read on the forward strand.
GACATGGGCACTGGTTCTCTGTTTTCTCAATAAAATTGGTTTTTAATCTCAGATATAAGGTTTTAAACTGCCTTCGGGGTGGGGTGGGGTGGTTGGGGCTGGGGCATCTCTCCATGCATGCTTGGACTGGGGACCATCGACCCTACTTCCTTTCCCACCTGCCTCCTTAATACCTATTTTACTCTTGTAAAAACTGCTTTGAGGTGTGGTTTGCATCTTTTTCTGCTGAACCCTATTTTCCATTTTAGGTGTAGCACTCTGTTTAGTAATTGATGCTCTTTAGTGCCTTGACTTCAATGGACCAGGGATGGGACAGCTGTGGGTTGGATAGCTCCAATCACATGTAGAGCACTGAGGACAACCACCTGCTGCCTTACCAATTTCTCTCATCTTGTTTTTATTATTGATAGTCCAACTGATATACATAACTTGTTTAGCCTTCTCACTTTTACTGTTCTGAATCTCCTGACTAGAGGAGATTCTTTGCTCTGTAACTGCCTTTGTTCTTAATGTGGTTAGCAGGGATCAGCCATGGAAGAACCCTCATTTTCTCTGAACTACATACTTTCCCAATGCATATACTTCTCTACAAATTATTTCTGAGCTCTGACATCAATATTGCCTTCAGTGCCCCAATCTTACTGCTCCTATGGACTTTTGTGATCAGACATGTCCTGGAGTATTTCTCTAATTCCACATGAACCAAAGGACTGATGGTCTTGCTGTTTAGTCCTCTAACCCCCAACCAAGCAATCGACCAACGAACCAACCATTATCAGAGTTTCAGCAGTCAGCACAGGTTTGGTTACTGTTGTTGACTTTGGAAACCTCCCCAAGACATTGATTACAATTTGTAGGAATGGTGTTGCTGCTAGTGGAATTGGTATCAGTTGCTCTGGAGATAATTTTGGCATGGGCTGCCATCACTGCCATTCTTTACAGTGGCTCGCATAGTGTCTAACTGTTCGGTAGAGACCTTGCCAGTGATACTTGCGTCTGACTCTGTCTGGAATCTTCACAAATTCCAGCTGACCAGATGTAGGAGCATCATAGAAATACTTGATATTATCTGGCCATAGATGAGCTGGGATGAAATTCCAGCTGACCAGATGTAGGAGCATCATAGAAATACTTGATATTATCTGGCCATAGATGAGCTGGGATGATGAACAACCATATTTGCCCTATTGGATCATAGTTCCTATTTTACTATACTCCATTTATTAATTGGAGTCCTATTTTGGTTGCTTCTTTCAAGGCTTTTATGGTTTTCTGCAGAGGTGGTTCTTCCCTTGGTTCAACAGCAGTGTCATTTAAGGTAGCAATGACTGCTGTGTTCTTCCAGAGGATTCCTTGAAAGGCAGTCAGCATCTATGAGTTTTGCATCTGCATTTGTATACAACCGTGATGTCACACTACTGAAGCATCAGTGCCCATCACAATGGTAGACTTCAACAGACCCTTCAGGCTAGTCAGCAAGCATAGCAAATGGTTACCAATCTTGACAGTGAAAGGTTTGTCAATTAAATATGGATGGAACTTGTTGATGGCCAAACAAACTGCAAGGCAATATTTCTTAGTTGTAGAGTTGTTCATCTCAGACTTGGAGAGTACTCTCGAAGCGTAATCTATAACTTCTCCAGCACCTTACTTGAATATGCACTGGAACTGCTCCTATACCATAACAGCTGGCATTGATGTGGAAGTTTTGTTCATCATACAATGCGAAGACTGGAGAAGATTTTAGCGCTTCCTTAAGGACAATAGGGCATTTGACTGTTTCCTGGAAATTGTCTTAAATGATTAAATATCTTATGCTCCTAACACACTTATTTCCTCTTGAATGTCAATATTCTTGTATAAAAATGGAAATGAAATTCAGATAATTCGAAAGCTCGCTAAAATGCTCCATTTGAGTCATGTGCTGCCTGTGACAGTACTGGCTGGCTCACTGCTCTTACTGTCACAATGCTTATTCACATTGAAGCCTGTTTTGGAATTTATGTTGTGGAAAATGAGTTGCAAATGGTGTGTAGTACCATACTGTACAAACAAATCTACAAAAATCCCTGAAAAGTTGTTTTTGAGTGTTCCAGAGAATGAGAAGATGTGTAAAACGTGGTTGCACTGAACTAGCAACTTGCCACCACGTCGACGCACAAGTTCACGAACTTAATTAAAAATGTGTTGCACTTTGAAGTTAATTTTAACTTACCTCTGAGATATGCTGTCCCACTGTTAGAACGAAAGATAGCGTCATTCAGTGAAATTAAACTCTTGAAAATTGTTGTTTTACTCCACTACACCTCAGTTATTCAGTAGCTCAGTTGTTGTCAAATGTTCTGTAGGTATAATATGTGGACTCATTTGCAATTCCTTAGTTTTGAGCGAGATTAATGATGTTGCAGGGAACAGGGAAAAGAATGCCCATCGTTACTCATATCACTGCTCTATTTGAGTGGAGCATAAACACATCAACTTTTGCAAGGCTTCTGCTATCAGTATTCACAGAATTCCTTTCTATTGTGACTTAAAGGTTGTAATTGTGTTTTGCATCAATAAGCAGCTAAACTGTTTGCAGTAAAAGTATGTAAAAACCTCGTAACATCAGCTAATACTCCCATAACACACATAGAGCCTCATTTTATTCCTAATCTCTGTCACCAGAGCATCAGCTAGTAACAGTGTTTTTGATCATGTGACCCGATCTTAATATTTAATGATTTCTAAGCTTCAATTACACAAAAATAACAGATATTGTGTGAGAATATTGACAGCAGATGCTATTTATATGGTATTGTCAATCAAAATAATAACAATCCGAATCATATTTTTAACATAGGGAAATAGCCTATTCAAGATTTAAAGTCTTGAACATGGCCGTAAACAGCAACTGTAAAACTATAATCTTGGAAAGGCTGAAAAACTCAGCCAACCAGCTATGTAACACAGGTTTATTACATTCATTGATCTATATTTCAGTAATTGTAAAATTATTTTCTTCAGAAGGAGATTTAATGCATAGAAATTATATATTTCTTACAAATTACAATATTAATTGTCAGTTGATTACATGTAAGACACTGGATATGCTTATTTGTGCATTTTTTATGCAGATGCACGTAGTGTCTTCCATATGTAAGTTGCCTTAACTTAAGGATCTAGTACGTTAGTCAGTTGAGAAGTATTATCAGTGAAGTTCACACTGATGTTACTGATTACTGTGACTTGTTATTTTATTGATTTTGATGTGAATTTTTTACTTGACAAAAACCTGTGGCTTTATTCTAATGTACCTTTTCAACACATTATGTAACATGTAACTGTGTACCTTCGGCTTATAGTATTTTACCCACATTTACTATTTCTCTTTTAATTGCACATTTTGTAACCAATGTGCAATATCTAAGTGTTACAGTCTCCTTCAGAAGAAGATAATTTTGTAATTACTGAAACTTAGGTGAAGGGTTCTAATAAACTTGTGTTATGCACCTGGTTGGCTGTTTTTTGGCCTGCGATCTGAACACCCTTTAACATGGTTGTCAGACGGCTTAGCTGTTCTTCAGATGTCTTTGAAAAAATGACAGTATCATCTAGATACCAAAAGCCAGCTGTCCATCATATGTTGAAATGTGGCTGGAGCATTCCACAGTCCAAACAGTATGGCTTTGAACTCATAGAGACCAATTGGTGTTATGGAGGCAGTCTTTGTGTTATGAAGGTAGTCTTTTGCTGGCCAGCCTCATCAATCTAGATTTGTAATTAAGTTGTTTGCATGTTCATTGTTGATAAATATTTTGCTCCTTTCAAGCAGTCTAGGGTATCATTAGTGCACTGCATTGTGCACACACATTGTTTTGTGATTTTATTAAGTAGTCGAAAGTTGGTGCGAAAATACCACATGCCATCCTTCTTCACAAAGATGACAGGAGAGGATGAAAGACACTCTGAAGGTTTAGTGTCTTCATCTCACAGCACTGGTCTCTCTTCTCTGTTCTGCATAGGAAGGCATCCAAAAATTTGTAAAGAATGGCTAACATTTGTCAACATTGTTCTGTGGTCAGCTCAGATTCTACTGGCGATTCGATAGTAGCTTCCTCCCCTCTGTTATCTGCGATGGTAGCAGAGCACAATTCTTTGTCAATGACATTAAGGTGCTTTTCCTGGACTGGTTCGGCTGCCCTTATGCATACGTATAGGGATGAGTTGTGGCTGCTCGTGATAATTGGTGATCTGAAGTTTTCTTGGCCACCTACAATACTGATGATTGTCACTGAAATGTAGATTTCTTTTGTGAGCCTTTTGAAATCAATGAAAGCTTCACAGTTTAACTGTGCATCTTGATCGATGACGGGAACTTGTCTCATTGATAACAGCAAGGTAACATCATCTGCAGTGGCAGACAACTGCCCAGAGCAGGCTTTGCAGTGTGTTCTTGTTGGAATGGCTTTGTCAGTCTGGAGCTTTGATCTTCCACAGTCTGACTGCTTGTGATGCCTGCAGGAAGTCCCCATCCAAGAATAACTTTGACTCCATTCTGTTAAAACGACAAATTTGAAGAGCTGCAGTATATCATTGTATCTTTTTGGTCCATGTTTGCATAAAGAAATCGTGGAGTTGTTGGTCTGAATTGATGCAAAACAATTTTGTTTTATGTTCTTTCCCAACCTAGTTTCAGTGACAATATCACCATCATCAGTAAGTTTTTTTTCTGTATCATAAAATAAGCCAAATTAGCATTGGTAAAAACATTACAAAACATTATTACACATGTCTTGTTTGGTTCCAGGTGCTGTATTCTATGAATAATGTACTATGAAACTATTCACACACTACACTACCTGGAAACAAACAATACACATGTAGTAACATTTTGTAATGTTTATAATGATGCTAATTTTGCATGTTGTAGAGTAAAGAAAAATTCACTGATGATGGCGATATTATTGTTGAACCTAGTCTGGTAAAGGATATAAAACAAAAGTGTTTTGCATCAAGGTAGACCCACAATTCCGTATTGTTTCTGCATATATCATTGACAGTTATTTGTGCAGTACATGTTCCAGTAAGCTGGACATGTTTCCCGTTTGCAACCTTCTGTACAATCACTTTCGTATCCTGGATCGTAGTCTTCTTTAGTCCTTGAGTTCATTTGTGCCCAGATAAGTTGACCAATGATGATGACACCAGTGAATTTCCTGAAACCTTGATGACTGTTTTCCATGAAGGATTTTCATCTATGGCAGTCTCATCTCTGTAGATAGCTAACTCAATTAGCTCTCTTGTATTAAACAGCTAGGCAAATGGCAACCAGGAATGGTTAGGGAGTGCTGGAAAGTAACCTCATACAGATTATGCCATATTTTTTTTTTTTTCCTTCCCCCCCTCCCCACAGGTGAACTATAATTTTCTACAGATGACTGGCACCAACAGAACTGTTATAACGGTTGCCTCTAGTGGCATAGTGGTCATCAGAAAATTGCCATTTTTCTCTGCAGTAATACATAACTTGTTCAGGGCATCCACAGTGGAAACGCTTTGGCATGGTGTCCTCTGTCTTCCAAATGTCTGTTCGTCCGTGATGTGCTACACTTGGTGGAGGAGCAGGTTGTCTGTGCATCGGTTGGGTGCTGAGTGGTTGTTTGATGGCTCAGGCATAGTTCTGTATTGGCAGAGTCCATTCTTCCTTATACGTTCGACTAGTGGTACAGATTGATACTAATGACTGACACACCTCTTCAAAATTTTCTATTATCCCTGGCATATAGGGTGGATATTTGTGTCTGCTATCTCTTGCCTACTTGGTCTGGCAGTTCTCTTTGCCATAAAACACTGTATCTCTTCTCTTGCTACCTGACATATGAGAGAGTTGAGGTTGTGATGTAAAACACTCCCACAAAGCACGTTTATTATCAATGTACAGCCAGAACAGAACTGAAGTCCTGGACGGATAGTGCTGCTGTTTATACAAACATAGAATATTCCAGAATATACAAACATAACAAACATAAGAAATTTCGAGAACCTTCCAGAAATGATAAATTCCAGATAACTAATAACAGCTGGTGGTCAGGTTTGAACCGGTGACCCACAGCGTGCCAATGATCAATGCTAACTGCTACGTTACAATCCATGCACCACAGCTTGTGCCAATATTGTATACCACCTGTTCTTTAATTGTTGCGCAACATCATAAATTTGCATGACCACCAACCTGTTGTCACAGTTGTCAGCCTGAATGAATGCCACTGCCAAATGGTGCCAAGAACAGAAGTTTGAAAGAACACAATACCAAACACAACATGCTTGATTTCGATGTCTGCTTCACAATCCATGGCCGCTGGATCCTATATCCAATACCAGCTTTTGTGAGTTATGCAGATGGGAGTTGTCATTGCCACACACACTCCAGTCATGTTTTCATGGCCTCTAGCTCTGCGAGGCTTTGTGACCATAGCCACATTCCCTTCTTCCTCATGACCTGAATTTCTTTTATCCTGCACTCGTTCAGAATTTCTGCAGTCTCCCTCTTCCTTTGTTCTGTTTTCTCCTCCCAGTTGACTCGTCCTCATTGTTCTCCACTGTGCACAACTCCCCCTGTCTGAAATCAGAAGGAACTAACTGGTTGCATGTTCTTATCCCACCCTCTCCCTCCCTGTCAGCAGCCATTCTTCCACCAACCCTCCCTCCACTCCTGCCTTCTTTCTCCCCACCTTTCTGCCCACTTCACCTGATGCAACCTGTCATTCCAGTTGAGTGGTAATATCAGCACAATGTGCTGAGCCAAGGCAATGTAACTGGAACCGTATGTGTGTGTGTGTGTGTGTGTGTGTGTGTGTGTGTGTGTGTGTGTGTGAGAGAGAGAGAGAGAGAGAGAGAGAGAGAGAGAGAGAGAGAGAGAGAGAGAGAGAGATAGAGATAGCTTTGAAGAAGGATTTGTCCGAAAGCTAGCAATGTTCTGTCTTATTTATTTGACTCTCGATAGCTCAGTAACTCAACTGTACAGTGGATTATTTAGATGGGTGTTGTTCATATCTATGTGTTGTTCATGCATAGGTTAGCTTACCTGAACCTGAAGTTGTCTCCCCAATGTTGTGATTTACCAAACATGACCAATGAATAAATTGGCATATGTAGAATCATCTGCCTGGTATTCCTATAAAATGGTCTACACAGATGATAAAAATAGATTTTATATTTTGACAGTTTCTTATAATATCACCACAGGTAGCAATCTAAAGCAGAAATCTTTGTGACAAATGATCAGTGATCTTTTAAAATGTTTGTTTGCTTGGAAAGGGAAAACAATAATGAGTGATATTTTAGTTTGATAATATATAAGGGAACTGTAAATTTCATTCAGGTATTAGGAACAATGTGAAAGCAGAATACAGATACATTCTATAACTTGTACTTGAAATGTATCATTGAAGTTTCAGAGAAATATTTGTTGTGATGTATAAGTACAGAGTAAAAGCCCCTGAAGTCAAACATTCTCTTTATATTAGAAAAAAGTCAATACGAACAAACTTCTATTTGAGGCACAAGAAATAAAACACATGTAAGAGCTTCTGCTGCTCATCATGTGATTTTAGGTCATAGGTAATGTTAACTTTTCAGTTAGTTTGAGAGACATAAAAACTAATGTGTGTGTGTGTGTGTGTGTGTGTGTGTGTGTGTGTGTGTGTGTGTGTGTGTGTGTGTGTGTGTGTGTAATAAAACATTGTACATGTCCAAATAAGTAAATGGTACCAGGAAACCGTACATAAGAATAAATACACACTATGTGCCCAAGCTTGTACTATCCTGCATAGTGCTGTATTATACTTCACATACATTTATAGTAATTGTTAATGATGTCCACTTCTGTGTTTCACAATTATGGGCCACATCGGTTTATAAGTTTGTCTGTTGGCTTCTATCTCTGGTTCTACGGCTGATGTTCATTTGATGGTTTTTCTGATGTTTTGCCAGCATGAGTGGCTGGCATTGTAGAAGTTTCACCTCCATTGCTGGTGGTGGAACTTCAACAATGCCAGCCACTCGTGCTGGTGAAACGTCAGAAAAATCGTCAGACGAATGTCGGCTGGAGAAACTGAGACAGAATCCAACAGGCAGTTTGTCAACAAGTGGCCATGAAAGCCGTAACAGTTTTGTTATAAATTTGTACCTAGTACCACTGTCCAACCCGTACCCCTTTGTTCTTAATCATACCTAGTACCACTGTCAACCCATCCCCCTTTGTTCTTAATCAATCCATGTGTAGTGCCTGTAATATCGTGTCTGTAGTCCTTTCAGTATGAAAGGCGTTGGGGGAAGGCAGAGGTGAGAGAGTGTTTTGGTACAATGATTGTTCGTAGTGTTATTATAGTTATGTCAGAGTCTATGCTTAGTGTTTGTTTGTTTCTTTAAAATATCTGTGTGCCATTACCAAAACAATGTAAAGAGAATTTAAATACTTACAGGTTAATTCTGTTATGCCTGGTGATGTCTTCCCTGGTTTGGTCTGCATACCACATTTTGCAAAATCATCCAATAGTAAATATTTTCTATTTGTGCTATCCGTAAGTACTCATTTTGCTTATGTATTTTTTATTAATTCTTGTTTAAGCTTGTGAACAATAACCCCTTCAAAAATGGCACTACAGTACTCTGTGTGCTATGCAAATTAATTATGTATGATCAGATTTGTTATATGGCCAAAAGACTTCAGACACCCAACTGGACATATGCTGAGGGTTATCAGAGTATGTAGGGTAAAAATGAAAACACAGTATTAAACAATGGAAAATCCAGGATGGAATAATGACAGTATTATGAAAGGGATAGATTGTTACTCACCACATAGTGGAAATGTTGAATTGCTGACAGGCGCAACAAAAATACTGCTAAACAAGTAAGCTTTTGTGCTAAAAAAAGCCTTCTTCACACACACACACACACACACACACACACACACACACACACACACACACACAACCACTGTCTCTGTCTGCCAGGGCCAGACTGCGGGCTGCTGTTCGTGACGGGAGAAGCATTCTAGGTGGTGGGCATAAGGATGAGGCTGGGAGGGGGAGGGATAGCAGCATAGTGGTGGGGGACAGTAAAGTGCTGTTTCTGGAAGCATATATGGACAAGGTGGAGAGAGGGTAGGGCAGATAGGTGCAGTAGGGAGGTTAGACGGAGGGCAGGGGGGAATGGGAGGGGTCGGGAAAGTAAAGAAATGAAAAGAATGTGGATGTGTTGATGGAATAGAAGGCAGTGTAGTGCTCGAATGTGAACAGGGAATTGCACGGGTGGGAACTTTCCCTGCACTACATCCTATGTTTCTATAATTCTCCTTGTCTCAACCTTCATTAGTCATTGTCCTCTACCCACCTATCCCCTTCCCTGTTCTCACTCTAGCACTATATGTAATGCTATACCACCAACACGCCCACAATCTTTTTACTTCTCTCTTTTACCAACCCCCTCCCACCTCTCCCCGTCTAACCTCACAGCCACACCCAGCTGCCCTACCCTCTCTGCACCTCGCCCTGTATGCTCCCACAAGCAGCATCTTACTGTCTTTTATTCATGTGCTGCTACCTGTCTCCGTCCCAGCCTCCCCCACCACCCAGATTGCTTCTCCCGTTGAAACACAATAAAATAGAAATGAGTGAATTCAGAATGAGTGAACAGAGAGAACTTCCTGTTTTTGAATGGGGCACAATTGTAGGGGCCCACACATAGTTGCATTTCAGTTGAGAGTACTTCACATGAGTTACATGTGCCCAAGACTATTTTTACATGTGTTATTTTGACGTAGAAATGTCAGGGAAGCACTGAGCTCACCATACCTTGGCAAAGCCTATTATATAACCTCATACAGACCACTTAACTGTAAAGCAATTTGTGTTAAACAATCGCCAACATATTTGCAGTTACTGCAGAGTAGATCCATTGCATCGCAAGTGCATAAATCAGGGTCTGCATGATGTGTTGTTAAACAATAAGATCCAGATTACGTGGGTGTACTTCTTCTCAGAAAGCAGCCATTGACGCAAGGAGGAGTATGCAGTGTCACATAGGATAGGGCGAAAATGCTGTTTCTGATCAGCAGAGAACTGGCTGTAGATTCTGTTGATTGATGTGTCTTGTTAATTTGAATTGGCTTCCTTGGTACGTTGTGGAAACATGAAAATCAGTCGTAGTGATGCAGTGATCTGGAGGCTTTTGACTATAGTCTCAGCTATGCCAAAATGAATATTCATAACATGTGACAAGTTGCATGCTTTCCCACACTGTGGCAATGGTTTGCATTTGGATGTTGTACTAGCATTTTAATCATCTACTCTGTAGTACATGAGCCATTGCATTGTAGTTCAAAGAAAATAATTGGAGTTGAACACTGTAATATTAGCAAAAGGAGGTTCTGCAGGCTATTTGTTACCCAACTACATCTTTTAACTCTGAGGGGCAGATAAATGCCATAAAAATTTACCCTAGAGGGTAGGTGTCTACTGTAGGTTTGTAAAAATTCACCTTAAAAATAACAAAATATTAGCATTAAATGTGGTCATTGCAGCTAACCACCACCCCATTACAGTATACAAGTTTGATAGTTGGTGGATGAACTTTGGTGTAACTTTCTTTTTATTTTGATGCTATCTCTTAAAAAAGTTCTTGCACGCTGAATGCATACACACAGTTTGTATTGGGCTTTTTCTTGAACTGCAAATTGCACATCTTCTATTGGAGAACTTGTCCATTCCAGTCTCCTTCCACATAATGTATGAATTTCTTACATAGTCGTCTACAAAGTGAAAAAACAATCTGATCTACTGTTTCTAGCTCTTCCTGTGTGTAGCATAGTCTTTCATTCGATCAAAATTATCCGGATAGTTCATACTGGAATTGTAATCTTTCAACACAAGTGGGACAAGTGATATTGGTTATTGTTCATTTCTAATTCCATTGGGAACCGTGTGCACCATGACCGTATTATTGTCAATATATACTATGTCATCAAAAGTATCTAGACACCAGGCTGAAAATGACTTACAAGTTTGTGGTGCTCTCCATCGGTAATATTGAAATTCAGTATGGTGTTGGCCCACCCCTAGCCTTGATGATAGCTTCCACTCTCGCAGGCATACGTTCAGCCAGGTGCTGGAAGGTTTCTTGGGGAATGGCAGCCCATTCTTCACGGAGTGCTGCACTGAGGAGAGGTATTGATGTTGGTCAGTGAGGTGTGGCACGAAGTCGGCGTTCCAAAACATCCCAAAAGCATTCTATAGGATTCTGGTCAGGACTGTGTGCAGGCCAGTGCATTACTGGGACGTTATTGTCGTGTAACCACTTTGCCACAGGCCGTGCATTATGAAGAAGTGCTCAATCGTGTTGAGATATGCTGTCACCATCCCCGAATTGCTCTTCAACAGTGCGAAGCAAGAAGGTCCCTAAAACATTAACGTAGGCCTGTGCTATGATAGTGCCACGCAAAACAACAAGAGGTGCAAGCCACCTCCATGAAAAACATGACCACACCATAACACCACCACCACCTCCAAATCTTACTGTTGGCACGACACGCTGGCAGGTGACGTTCACCGGGCATTCACCATACTCACAACCTGCATCGAATCGCCAGATTGTGTACCTCGATTCGTCACTCTACGCAACGGTTTTTCCACTGTTCAGTCGTACAATATTTACGCTCCTTACAGCAAGCGAGGCATCGTTTGGCATTTACCGGTGTGATGTGAGGCTTATGAGTAGTTGGCTCGACCATGAAATCCAAGTTTTCTCACCTTCCACCTAACTGTCATAGTACTTGCAGTGGATCCTGATGCAGTTTGGAATTCCTGTGTGATGGTCTGGATAGATGTCTGCCTATTACACGTTACGACCCTCTTCAACTGTCAACGGTCTCTGTCAGTCAGCAGACGAGATAGGCTTGTAGGCTTTTGTGCTGTATGTGTCCCTTCACCTGTCCGCTCCACTATCACATTGGAAACAGTGGACGTAGGGATGTTTAGGAGTGTGGAAATCTTGCGTACAAATGTATGACACAAGTGACACCTAATCACCTGACCACGTTCGGAGTCTGTGAGTTCCGCAAAGTGTCCCATTCTGCTCTCTCATGATGTCTAATGACTACTGAGGTCACTGATACTTAGTACCTGGCAGTAGGTGGCATCACAATGCACCTAATATGAAAAACATATGTTTTTTGGGGTGTCCGGATACTTTTCATCACATAGTGTATTTTGGATAAATGGCAGCATCGGTTATAAATATTGAAATCCCCCTGTTGCTTCCGCACCACCTACTTAGGGAGCAACACCCCCCGAACCGTCGGGGACGTCCATCCCCACTTTTAAGCCGGAGAAGCGTTAGTCTTCTTCAGCTTCTCTCACTAGGAAGAGGTCCCTTGGGTCACTCCCTTCCCAGGTTTCTGCTAGTGGGAAAGATGACACCCGCCAGTCGCTGAAGAGCTCAAAAGCAGTTGGTCGTAAGGCTTCATGCTCATCTTCAGTCCCAGAGACTGAGCCAGTGAAGCTCTCCCAGCCAGGGAAATCCAAGGAGCAGCGAGAGAAATCCAAAAAGAAGACCCGTAAGACCAAGGAAATTGCGGTGGCACCCACACCACTGCTACCTACAAGCTGTGCATCTGAGGATGAGGTGGAGATTCTGGCGTCCGCTGAGGACCTAGATCTCGCCAGACCCTCGGACACAATGGATATAGACTGCTCAGGCAATAAGTTGGTGGCAGCAGGTGACTCTGAGGCATAAACTGTCTCATTGAATGTTCCATGTCTTCCCAGTATCATGATGACATCATCCTCCAGTGGAATTGCGGCGGTTTTTTTCACCACCTGGCTAAGCTACAGCAACTGTTAAGCTTTAACCTGCTATCTGCATTGCCCTCCAGGAATTCTGGTTCCCGGCAATGTGGGCCCCTGCCCTCCTCAGCTATAAGGGATATTACAGGAACAGTAGTGACTATAATTAAGTGTCGGGTGGAGTTTGCATTTATGTCCTAAACTCAGTCTGTAGTGACACTGTGCCCCTTCAAACCCCTCTTGAAGTTGTGGCTGTCAGAATAGGGACTGTTGTGACAGTGCCACGACATTTAACAGTGCCGCCACGACAGTACGCGCAAACGACGATAGAGGCGCTCCGCAACTCGGCTGAGTGCGGGAGTGCCACCTAGCTACGAACGACGCCGGCCGCATGTCACGGCACGGCAGTCGAATAAGAGATACTGAGTTGTTGTTATGTAACCAGCTATTGTTTCTAATTGAGTGTGTTTGAAAATCCACGCAATTATTGGTGATTAAAGGTTATAACACTTTTTGGCGACGAGGATAGGATATTTTCACTGCCTTGTGGATTTGTATGTTCGTGACGGGGCAGACATGGAACAGCTTATGCAAGCACTCATTGAACAACAAACACAGCTGACGGCTGCTATTCAGGCACAACAAACACAGCTGATGGCTGCTATTCAGGCGTTGTCGACGTCGCTTACTCATCGTCTGTCTTCCTCTTCTCCGCCTCCATTCCCTCCATACGACGAGGCCGCTGAAGACTGGGAGGATTATGAGAAGCGTTTGTGGCAACACTTCTTGGCTTTCGGTGTTGTCGACGCTCCTATGTGTAAGTCGTTATTTCTATCTTGGATTTCCCCACGGATCTATCAGCTGCTATCTCAGTTAGCCCCTCTGCGGGAACCTGCCTCTCTGTCCTTCCAAGAAATGTGTGACTTATTGTCTATTACCGAAAAAACATCCACGTCGTTGCCGCCCGCGTGGCGTTCTACCGGTGTTGTAAACAGCCCCATCAATCTTACCGGGCTTGGGCGGCGGAACTACACAGTCTGAGTAGGAAATGTCAGTTTATCACGGACACTCATCATGAGTCTTATGCTGATTCAATGGTTAGGGATGCTATTCTACGGCTTGCTCCTCATAAAGAAGTTCGGCAACGTGCCCTACAACTGCCAAACCTGTCGTTGTCGGAAGTTCTAAGCATCGCTCAATCCTTTGAAGTGTCTCACGCTGCTGGCACGCAAATAGACGCATGGTGTGATGTAGACGCTGTACAGTCAACTTTCGACACGGACAATTTGCCTGTTTCACAGGAGAACGAAGATGTGGCGGCGGTTCACTCGCGCAAACAACGTCGCGTTGGGCCGCAACGCTCGCAGCGAAAACAGCAACAACAGAAGCAGGTTCGTTCCGCACTTCCTTCTTGTCCACGTTGTTTCGTACAGCATGACAGGGCAGCGTGTCCAAAACATTGGGCCACGTGTAATTCATGTAGGAAAAAGGGCCACATTGCTTCTGTGTTATCAGTCCCCTAAAGTCCCTGTCAACGAGGACGAGGCATCGGACATGGATGTTAACTGTGTGCTTTCTCAAACAAATAAGTTGTTTGTTACTGTTCGTGTTCTGGATAAAGACATTCGCATGCAAGTGGACACTGGCTCTGCAGTAACTCTCATTAATTCTCGCATGTATTTGGAGTTGGGCTCCCCTCCCTTGTCTCCAGTTACGCGAAATCTGAGAACTTATAATAAACAGAAAATTCCTATCATTGGCCAGTTTGATGCTTCCACTGCCTACAAGTCTGTTGTTAGGCCCCTCACGTTTTATGTGGTGGATCATGCGGGCACTGAAAACCTGTTCGGTTATGATGCTTTCCAGTTGTTCGGGTTCTCCATTGATGATGATGTGCACCTCATATCTGAGGATATTCCGTATCAACAGCTGGATGGATTGTGTTCTGAATTTTCGTCCGTGTTCTCTGCTGGTCTGGGTCGTGCCAAGGATTTTGAAGCCCACATTACTCTTAAACCTACAGCTCGCCCTAAGTTTTACCCGGAACGTCCTATTCCGGTGGCGTTGTGTGCACCTGTCAAGGCTGAGATAGACAGGTTAACAGCTTCTGGGATTCTCCTTCCTGTTACCTCCAGCAAATGGGCATCGCCAATCGTGGTGGTTTCTAAACCAAATGGGAGTCTGCGATTGTGTGGTGATTTTAAAGCCACTGTCAATGCTTAGAGCCTCATTGACACTTATCCTCTTCCCCGTCGTGAGGAGTTATTTACCAAGCTTGCTGGGGGCCAGTTCTTTTCCAAACTTGACTTATCGGAGGCGTACCATCAGTTGCCGTTGGATGCTTCTTCCAGGGAATTTCTCGTCATCAACACTCCTTGTGGGTTGTATCAGTACCAGCGGTTACCATTTGGCGTCGCTAGCGCGCCGGCCATTTTTCAGCGGTTTTTGGAACAGCTCACGGCTTCCGTTCCCGGCTGCATAAACTATCTGGATGACGTTGTTGTCACAGGGGCCTCCACTGAGGAGCACCTTCGCAATTTGTGTTCACTGTTTCGGGTTTTGCATTTGGCTGGGTTGAGGTGCAATCTGGACAAGTCACAGATCTTCCAACCCTCCATTGTGTATCTTGGTTTCCACTTGTCCCGTGAGGGTATACGTCCTCTACGTCAGCACGTTGCAGCCATTAACGCTCTACCCTGGCCGTCTATGGTCAAAGAACTTCAGGCGCTTCTAGGCAAGATTGCTTATTATCACAAATTCATTCCATCCCCGGCGGCGGTAGCTCATCCTCTGCATCAGCTGTTATGCGAAAACGTCCCTTTCTGTTGGTCCGAGGAGTGTGAGCAGGCTTTTGTCCGCCTGAAGGCTCATTTGCAGTCGGCGCCTTGTCTTGCCACATTCCGTCCGGGTCAGCACTTGGTTCTGGCGACTGATGCGTCACAATATGGCCTAGGGGCTGTTCTTGCCCATCGGTATGAGGATGGGTCGGAACGGCCCATCGCCTATGCTTCCAAGACTCTCAACGATGCGAAATGGCGTTACTCTCAAATCGAAAAGGAGGCGCTCGCTATCATTTATGCTCTAAAAAAGTTCAGCGTTTTTTTGTATGGTTCTAAGTTTCACCTCACCACCGACCACAAGCCGCTGGTCTCTCTGTTCAGCTCATCGGCGTTGCTTCCGGATAAGGCAGCTCACCGCCTGCAACGTTGGGCCTTATACTTGTCTCATTTTCAGTATGAGATTCACTATCGCCCCACGGCCCAGCACGCCAACGCTGACACATTGTCGCGATTGCCGATGGGCCCCGACCCGGTTTTCGATTGTGATGAACTACTCTGTTTCCACATTGATGAGGGAGAATGTCGTGCGGTCAAGGGTTTTCCACTTACAGGTTCGCAGGTCGCGTTGGCTACTGCGCCGGACCCGGTCTTGCGTCAGGTGATCGGTTTTGTTCAACGGGGTTGGCCAGACAGGACAAAGGGCCGGGCATCGGATCCCCTTCGCAACTACCATGCCTTGCGCCTTCATCTGTCTGTTCGTGATGGTGGTGTTCTTCTGGCCATGGATGGCGCATCTCCACGGGTCGTGGTGCCAGCCTCTCTTCGCAAAGATGTTCTCAAACTGTTGCATGAAGGCCATTGGGGTATTTCTCGGACTAAGTCCCTGGCCCGGTATTGATTTGGACATCGCCCACATGGTTGCTGCGTGTGGTCAGTGTGCTCAACAACTGGCTGCACCTCGTACAATGCCCTCTGCGTGGCCTGATCCGGCGCAGCCATGGGAACGGGTGCACGCTGGCTTTGCCGGCCCCTTCCTCGGTACTTATTGGCTACTGTTGATTGACGCCTTCTCGAAGTTTCCGTTTGTTGCTCGATGTCCGTCGCCCACCACTGCGGCGACGACGCTGGCTTTGTCCAAAATCTGTGCACTAGAAGGTCCTCCATCCACGATCGTCGCAGACAATGGCCCTCAGTTCTCTTCGCAGGCCTTCCGTGATTTTTGTACTGGACAAGGGATTCATCATGTTACAGCACCGCCCTTCCATCCGCAATCGAATGGGGAGGTCGAGTGCCTTGTCCGCACTTTCAAAAGCCAGATCAAAAAATTCCTTAGTGATTTTTCCACAGATGACGCTCTGCTGCAATTTCTGAGTTCTTATCGCTTCACGCCTTTGGGTGATCACAGCCCTGCTGAACTCTTGCATGGCCGCCAACTGTGCACTCTACTGCACCTGCTTCACCCTAGTGCGGGAAAATACTCGGTGGGTGCCGACGTGTGGGCACGAGGGTATAGATCTCGCCCTAAATGGATTTCAGGGGTGGTCAAGGCTCTTCGCGGCTGCCGGCTTTGTGAAATACGTACGGACGAGGGCATGGTTGTTCGCCATTACGACCAGATGCGCCCACGAGTGGTGGCCACACCGGTGCCACCGTCCCTTCCTTCGCCTCCACCAGCCCGAGAAGCCAGTCCTGTCGCTGCTGCCGATCTACCGTACGTGTTGATGCAGCCAACGTCGCTACCACTTCCGAGTACGCCGGAACCGGCCCCAGTCGCGACGCCGCCTTCTCCGGGACCCATCTCGCTGGAGCACACCCCCAGGTCCACGATACCTATGGATGCTGCTCCGGAGTTTTCACCCATCATCTCGTCCAGGAGGCATGTTCCACGCACGAGCTTCTGTCCTGGACATTTTCGACCATACTCTCGTGTCTCTCCGCGGGATCTTCTCAGGGCCTCACAAGAGGCCATGGATGTCTCCGCACTGTCCATGTCTCCAAGGATGTGAGTGTGTAATTTTTTTTTTTTCCTCCAAGGGGGGAAAAGTGTTGTGACAGTGCCACGACATTTAACAGTGCCGCCACGACAGTATGCGCAAACTACGATAGAGGCGCTCCGCAACTCGGCTGAGCGCGGGAGCACCACCTAGCTACGAACGGCGCCGGCCACATGTCACAGCACGGCAGTCGAATAAGAGATACTGAGTTGTTATCATGTAACCAGCTATTGTTTCTAAGTGAGTGTGTTTGAATATCCACGGCAGTCGAATAAGAGATACTGAGTTGTTATCATGTAACCAGCTATTGTTTCTAAGTGAGTGTGTTTGAATATCCACGCAATTATTGGTGATTAAAGGTTATAACAGGGACGACGCAGGAAGTAACTGTGTGCAATGTATATCTTCCTCCAGATGGTGCAGTAGCCCTGAATGTATTAGCTGCACTAATTGATCAACTCCCTAAAGCTTTCCTACTTTTGGGAGATTTTAACACCCATAACCCCTTGTGGGGCGGCACCATGCTTACTGGCCAAGGCAGAGATATCGAAACTTTACTGTCTCAGTTCGACCTCTGCCTCTTAAATACTGAGGCCGCCACACAGTTCAGTGTGGCTCATGGTAGTTACTCGGCCATTGATTTATGAATCTGCAGGCCGGGACTTCTCCCTTCTATCCACTGAAGGTCATATGACGACCTGTGTGGTAGTGACCACTTCCCCATCTTCCTGTCACTGCCCAGGTGTCAGGCCCAGGGACACCTGCCCAGATGGGCTTTAAACAAGGCGGACTGGGAAACTTTCACCTATGCTGTCACTGTTGAATCTCCCCTACATATTAATATTGATGTGATGGTTGAGCAGCTGACTACAACAATTGTTTCTGCAGCAGAAAACGCAGTCCTTCGCTCTTTAGGGTGCCCCCGGTGTAAGGCAGTCCCTTGGTGGTCGCTGGAAGTTGCTGAAGCAATTGAGGAGCGTCGGCGAGCTCTACAGTGGCATATACGGCACCCTTCCCTGGAGCACCTCATAGCCTTTAAACGGCTCTGTGCCCGCGTTTGCCAACTTATCAAACAATGGAAGCAGGAGTGTTGGGAGAGATACATCTCGACCATTGGGTGCCATACGTCACCTTCTCAAGTCTGGGCAAAGATCAAACATCTTTTCGGGCACCAGACCCCAACAGGTGTTCCCGGTGTTACCATAAATGGGGTGTTATCTACTGATGCAAATGCGATTACTGAGCACTTTGCTCTAGGCTCTGCGTCGAAGAGTTACCCCCAGCCTTTTGCACTCAAACGGCGGCTGGAAGGGAAAGTCCTCTCATTCACTACATGTCACAGTGAATCCTATAATGCCCCATTTACAGAGTGGGAGCTCCTCAGTGCCCTTGCACATTGCCCCGACACAGCTCCAGGGCCTCATTGGATCCACAGCCAGATGATTAAACATGTCTCATCTGACCACAAGTGACATATCCTCGTCACCTTCAACTGGATCTGGTCTGATGGCGTCTTTCCGTCGCAGTGGTGGGAGAGCACCATCATTCTGTTGCTCAAACCCAGTAAAAACTCACTTGATGTGGATAGCTATCAGCCCATCAGCCTCATCAATGTTGTTTGTAAGCTGCTATAATGTATGGTGTGTCGGCAGTTGGTTTGGGTTCTGGAGTCACGTGGCCTACTGGCTCCATGTGAGGGTGACTTCTGCCAGGGTCGTTTTACCACTGATAATCTTGTGCCCCTTGAGTCTGCCATCCGAACAACTTTTTCCAGATGCCAGCACTTGGATGCCATCTTTTTTGACTTAGATAAAGCGTACAACAGGACCTGGCGACATCATATCCTTGCCACATTGTATGAGTGGGGTGTGCGGGGCCTGCTCCTGATTTTTATCCAAAACTTCCTCTGAACCTGACCTACGTTCTGACTTACGCCGTAGGGTTTTTCAGCTTTGGGAGACAGGATGGTATAACAGTACGCACAATAAAACTTCATGTCATTAAGGAGACTACGAATGTGTGGAAGTCTTCCATGCGGGCCTCTCGCAGGGGATCTATTGTCCTCTGCCGGCTCCGCATTGGCCATGCTTGGGCGACCCACGGTTACCTCTTGTGTCGTGAAAACCTGCTTCAGTGTCAGTGAGGCGCCTGGTTGACAGTGGCCCATATTGTGGTGCACTGTCCCACTTTGACTGCCCAGCGAGGAAATCTTGGGTTACTGGACTTGTTGCCGCTCATTTTATCTGACAACGCTGTTGTGTCTAGACAAGACAGCCTAGACACAATGAGAGGAAGCCGAAGGGCACGCGCTAAGTTAAAGGAGGATGGCGTGAGGTCTGAAACAGTATACGTAATGAATGCTATAAAGAAAAGTACGTAGCTTCTGGAATACTTAACTTTAATCCATCCTTTTGGTACATCTGGAGATTGTGGCTATACAAGTGAGACTCTTTAGATACATGCAATGTTACTAATGGCGCCTTGCTAGGTCGTAGCCATTGACTTAGCTGAAGGCTATTCTAACTATCTGCTCTGCAAATGAGTGATGCTTCGTCTGTGTGCATCGCTAGCTACGTCGTCCGTACAACTGGGGCGAGTGCTATTCCGTATCTCGAGACCTGCCTTGTGGTGGCGCTCGGTCTGCGATCCCTGACAGTGGCGACACGCGGGTCCGACATGTACTAATGGACCACGGCCGATTTAAAGCTACCACCTAGCAAGTGTGGTGTCTGGCGGTGACACCACAAACGCCTCATTGGCTGATTTAGTTTTATGTTTTATTCGTGAGGGTGGGTTTTATCAGATGGTTCAAATGGTTCTGAGCACCATGCGACTTAACTTCTGAGGAGTGGGTTTTATCATTTAATCTAAGTTTTAGCGCGTGTCCCCCTGTGTCCTCCACCCTGATGCTTTTAGGGTGGAGGTTTTAATGTGTTGCAGAGTGGCTGGTTTTTCCTTTTTATTGTCGTGGTCGGCCAACCACTGTAATCTGCTTTCTTGTTTTACTCTCTTTGGTTCTAGCATCTCCCTGTTGTTTTCTTGTCCTCTTTTGTTCCTTTTAGTGTTCGTTGCTTTTACTTTGTTCTTGTGGTTTTTCCTTTCCGATTTGTGTTGTATGTCTCGTCTGTATTACTTTCACACTTGTGGCATTGTTTTATTAGGGACAAGGGACTGATGACCTCGTAGTTTGGTCCCTTCCCCCCCCTCATTTAAACCAACCAACCAACCCACCAAACAACCAACCAATCTGTCTTTCATCCTGTGACTTACTTTGGACACACCTGATGGTGCATGACGTGTAGAAATAATGTTGACTGCCATTTTATCATTCTATCTATAGATAGCTACTTCATCATCGCTAATTTTGTAATAGAATTCACTTCTCTCAAGTTCGTTTTCCTTACTGAGATTTGGCATTTTTTCCGTCTGGAATTTATTGTTCCACAAGTGTACAGACCATTGAACTTTAGGTTCTTGAACAGATCATATGATGTAAAATAATTGTCCCTAAAAATAATATGACTCTTCCCATGAAGATCACTGGTTAAATTTAGAGCCACTTTCGGTCCTAACCCTACTATTGGAGACTGTGAAACTTCTACTGCATAAAAATCAAATTGAAAATATGTGCCAGGTCAGGATTCGAACCCGGGATCTCCTGCATACTACACAGTTGTGTTAACCACTGTGCCACCCAGACACAATGTTTATCGCAGCTGTGCAGACCAACTCAGCATACTTCTTGGCCAGCCCAAATTCCCACCTAGTGCCACTCCCCTGTCCATGTCCTCGATGCTCGCTAATTGGAGGTCGAATGTAATTGTGCATCCGCACTGAATGTGGTGGATCCATTGCCCATTGAGGCAAATCAGTTATACCAATGTGTGGACTCTTATAAGTAGTTTCACAGTTTGTCATAATTCTGACTGTTTGTATCAGGAGCCACAGAATTATCATTGAGGTGCAAGTTACTCAGTAACCAATGTTTTTACTGTCATAAACTTCAATATGTAACTTTCACTAAGGTCTGTATAAATGCTGCAGTAATCTCTGTAGCTATGTTTTTGGTGATTCCCATTTAAAAATTTATTCTGACAAAAAAAGTTTTTATTTCACGTTCGTTGGTGAGGACAAAAGATTTGCCTATTTGTGTTGCATATAAATTGGTTTGAAACAATATATGGTTTGTAAGTGTTTCAACAAAAACTTGCATAGTAAGTCAACTGGGTTGAGGTTCAATTTGTTCTTAATTTCTGCAACCGCACCACCTTATGCAGCAAATAATGGCACTTGGTCAACACTTGTTTCTTAGCCACAGTTTATCATGGCCATTGATAGAACAGTTAGCGACATCACATTGTTTTCAGTTGTCTCATCACTTTCTCTTTTATTCTCAGAATTGCTACTGCTCGACACGTGACTGTAAACAAAAGCAGAAGTTGCACAATCTGTTGTAAATATCAGGTCATTGACATCACTTTCATCATAGTCAACACTGTTGTCACTTGAAGAAATTCATCAAATAATATTCGGTAACATTCTTCCTATGTTCTCTTTCGACAAGACATACTGGATGGAAAAGAAGGGCAATGGTTAGCACCATTAACCACACAGAAATCTGTCTGTGATGTGTAGAAAATTAGATTTGAATAAAAAGTAATATTACTTTTAGATTTATGGAAGGTCAACATATAAATATAAAGTTACTTACCCAAATAGCTCCATAAAGAAGAGCTACAGAGAGAAAGGTATGACACTTCCACAGACAACATAAAAAATGTATGAAATATCAGCTCGTGTCGTAAATATGCGTCAAAAGTACTGCACTGTGATTCTCCTGCCATCCAGTGAAACTTCAGTCAACAGTTAGTTAGTTGAGGGAGCCACAGTGACCACAGCTCTTTCAAAACAGTCTGCCTACATATGTGGTAGGTTACAGTGATGCCTTCCCTTCAAAGAGTTAAACAAAGGGTATGGGCGCTTGGAGACTTTAGGCTACTACTACTACAACTACTACTACTACTACTACTACTACTACAACTATTACTACTACAACATGATCAGGTCCAGTGGACCGCATGCATCTACAAGTTTCCTCCTCCACTGTATTCTGTCCATTGCTGCTATCCGCCATCCGTTCACATCTATTGACACTTGGTTTAAATCTTTATGGAGTCCATCCCTCCAGCGCTTCTTGGGTCTCCCTGCTGGTCTCTTTCCTGTAGGTGTGAAATCCAGGAGCTTCCGAGGCCATCTGTGATCCTACATCCGGGCCACATGGCCGGCCCACTGCATTCGTTTGGCTTTAACAGTTCCTGCTATGTTGGGCTGCTGGTATATTCCTCAAGCTCTTGGTTGTATCTGATCTTCCATTTCCCTGTATCTGCATCCAGAACTGGACCGAAGACCTTCCGAAGCACTTTTCTCTCAAAAACAAGGAGCTTATGAAAGTCCTGTTTCCGGATACTCCATGTCTCACAGCCATATAGAACAACAGGCTGGATCAGGGTTTTGTAAAGTCGAATCTTGAACTGTCTGGCGAGATGTCTGGACCGAAGCAGTTGTGCTAGGCTGTGGTAAGATAGGTTTCCTGCTTGTATTCTGGCATTGATCTCTGCTTCACTTGACGAGTCCTCAGTGAAAAGTGCCCCTAGGTATTTGAATTCTTGCACTCTCTTGTAGGACTGGTCCCCAACCTGCAGTGATTGTAGATGATCAGCAGTCTGACAATGACCACACGCCATAACGAGGTACTCTGTCTTGGCTTCGTTCAGGCTGCATAATGTATATTATTAAGCTAATACAACTTATCATTGTGTTTACGAAACATTTTGTTTTACTTGATTAATGCTGTTCAGCATTTCTTTTATTGCTTCCAAGAGTAAACCTTAACTTCCTTTATTATTGCTTTTAAAGTGTGCAATTATTTACTATTAACTTCACTGAAAAGGAGAGGTGAACATTCTTCAAGGCTGTTATATTGGAATATTGCACAGTGATGATGTTTCCGTTATTAAATTTCATTGGGAACATTTTACTGACACATTAAAAATATTCTGATCGTAAATAACATTGTGCACTATATCACTACTAATCCATAAATAAAGGGGAAAATCACAAAATGACTGTCATAAAATGTCCTCTGCATTGATCTTTGTGCAGTGGGTGTAAATAAATGTGAGGAAGTGACTTGTTTCTTGAATGCTAGAGCTGTTGTACTGACTAAAATTCTGTTAAATATATACAGACTGTTTTAGCAAGAACAAGTGTAGTGAGGTACTTGTGGATGAAAAGTGCTTCAATGGTCTAACAAACATGGAAAACTAGTCTTGACTTGGTAGACCAGTGGAGGTTGCAATTGAGCATTTAGGTCTAGAATTGACTCAATGGCAGCAGCTGTTCATGTAGATTATTACAGACAGCAAGTGGAATGGAGATTTGTATTGGGTCATTATACCAGCTCCTCATGGCAGCATGGACATATATATAAAGTATTCTCAAAGCCAACAATGAGTTCTTTGATGTAATTATGAGGTTAACATACAGATGTGTGTCATCAGCTTATAGAATGCTATAGTGAAAACCCTGTTTCAGTCAGATATTTACTGGAAATTAAGATTAGCCAACCATATTTGTTCTAAAAGTCATAGAACCATTGTGGGATGTCTTTCAGACATCTCCTACCCTCTTGAAAATTGAAGTTTAACAATATAGGTTAGGAATGGTGTCATTACTGTAGACTATGTAATGTAGGCATGCCTATGGACACAGTGTCTTAAAACTGAACATTGGGACAGTGGTTAATGCACTGGACTCTTGAATGAAGTTTAAATTGCTTTCCTGCCATGATGGTGTAAGTTTCCTTGAAAAACTGTAGATGAATGCTGAGCTGGTTAATTATAGCTGATTTCTTTGCCTTCCCATGTACTGAGAAAGTGGATACTCACTAAGCACTGTAGTCTAAATGGAATGGAGAAAAAATCTGTTTCCCGGTGCTGTACAGTTAATATCAATGAACTATTTGTTTCCACAGGTATATTTGTTTTAGACTTGGGGTACCCTGCACTGAGAGAGATGTACACACACTCCATTCCAGATTAGGTGCCAGTGGACTGGGGTAGCATACAATGTAACATTTTTTCTGATGTTCTGGTGTTGTGCCAAATCTCATATTGATGGAAAATTTATGCCATGGATCACTGCTTGGTTTATCACTGTTTATTTGGTGTGCGCCTCCCTCCCCAGTTTCTTCCATTCCATTCATTGCAAGCCTGTGCTAATGCTGTCATTCTGTGTCTTCCTTTGTTTGCCATGCTCTCTGCATTGAATGTCCAGTAAGTTCCATTCCCCCCCCTCCCCCCCCCCCTCGCTTAATGTTGCAATTGATAGTATATCAGCTAATGCTGCAACTTGGCATTTTATTAGCCAAAACCTTTCTGTGTTCTCATGTTCTTCATTGTGATCAAAGTTGCAGCATAGCAGGATTTTACTTTGAATCACAAAAAATAATTAGAGACTGAAGGTAACATGATATAGTACCATGAATAAGATATATTTCAGTTGTGTGAGCAGGAGAAATGTAAAGTGCCTATTATCTCAATGTACAAAATTTTAAGTAATTGTGGAATGTGCCACCTCACCTCAGAATAACAGCAGACTTCATCCACGTAAAAGTAAACTCATGGAATACAAATGACTTGTGACTAGATTTATATTTAGGAGAAGTTAGGTAAAAATCCCAGT
Organism: Schistocerca serialis cubense; assembly: GCF_023864345.2. NCBI lineage: Eukaryota > Metazoa > Arthropoda > Insecta > Orthoptera > Acrididae > Schistocerca > Schistocerca serialis. The sequence continues at coordinate 579,574,744 of NC_064640.1, forward strand.
TTTACTATCCTGGTGTAGGTTTTCTTTTGTTCCCCTAAATAACTTCAGACAAATTCCATCTGTCTGTTAAATTTGAGGTAGTACACTGAATCTAATGACTGGGAAATAATGAAAGTTATTCAAATTTTCCTCATTTACTGTATGTACCACATGATTTAACCATTTAGTTGTATCTTCTTTTTGGCCTTTGAAATCTTCATCAGTACTCTGAAAGTTACTTATGATGATTGCTGAAGGGTAAATACTGTATCAGAATCATCCTCCAACTCTCTCCCCCATTCTAATCCAATAATGGATGGTATGAAGCAAGAAAACTTGTTGATGCCCATCTATAAAAGACCAAATTTATCTAATAATGCCATTGTGATCATTGTGCATGTGTATATGGGAGGAAGTAATATGTTCTTCAAGTTGACTCAAATGTCTTAAGAACAGTCAATCAGTACTAGCAGCTTACACACTTACACTTTGGATTAGCAGTAATTTTATACTCATGAGAGAAAACTCAGTTTATACAACAGCAAATTACTTTGGTGTTAGGCATTCTAGCGGCTTGTGTGATTATCATTACTCTTCAAGTCTTGAGGACTTGCAACAGAAGCTGGATACAGAATCTGGTGTTACCATCCAACCAAATCTTTCTCAATCCTTTTGAGAGTTACCAGGGCAAATGAGTAAATACTCCATCCGTACTGTGAATAATGTCTTACCTATCCTTTGCAACAGTGAAAAAGAAAGCTCCACTAAAGCTGCTAGGAATGGAGAGGCAGCAGTGCAGAATCAGAATAAGTTTCAAGTCAATGTGTAGGTAGATGTAAAACAATGTTAGAAGCAGTACAACAGAAAACCAGCCAAAGTTGCAATAATTCTAGTTTCTCTTTCAAATCATCCAGATAGTCAAAATTGTATTTCCAAAAATACAAGAACACACTATTATTATTTTTGTGAAGTGCAAATGAACAGTTACAGCACATACAGATATGTGCTTAACTGTTCATTTGCATTTCATAATACATGTAAACATTTATTGCTTTCAAACTATAAAAGATAAAAAAATACGATTCTAACATTAATGGAAAGAGGAAAGTTCAAATTTTTATTTGTTAAATGTGAGCACCATGCATTACACACAAATATCAATACAATGGCTCATTTCTTGCCACACACGAAGTAGCTCGTCTCTCATTATCGAATTCACAGCTTCGACAATGCGATGTCGCAGACTTTCAAAAGTGTTGGGCGTAGGGGTGATAAAAACACTGTCTTTTACATAACTCCACAGAAAAAGTCACAAGTTGTGAGGTGTGCGAGACCTGGGAGGCCACCGGTGATGTTCATTTTCTGCTCCTCCTGTTCTAATCCAATATCCCAGACCTCACACTTTGTAACTTTTATCTGTGGGGTTATTTAAAAGATGGCATTTTTATCCCCCCTATGCCTGACAGTCTTGAAAGTCTGCACTGGATTGTTGAAGCTGTGAATCTGAAAATGAGAGACCAGTTGCTTCATGTGTGGCAGGAAATGAACCACCATTTTAATATTTGCTGTGTAACTCATGGTGCTCACATTGAATGCATAAAAATTTGAACTTTTCTTTTTCCAGGAATTGTGTTTTTATCATTTGTTGTTTGGAAGCAATAAATGTTTGAAATCTATTACTTCTTTTTGAATAGCCCTATATGGTTCTTGTATTTTTGGAAATACCATTTTGACTATCTGGATGATATGAAAATGAGTCCTGGCCTGAAACTAGTCATTGAGTAAATAAAATAAATAAATAAATAAATAAATTTACAACTTAGGCTGGTTTTCCATAGTACTAATTAACAGAAGCTGCTGACCTGCAATTATTCCAGCGTGTTGGAAGCTCTTAAATGTTAGAAGCTTTTAGCTAAAATTTGAGGAAATTCTTGATCTTTGATATTTATGCGGAAAGAAGTTTGAGTCACATGCTTAACCAATCAATGGTGTGTTTGAGAAAAAGCATAACAGATGGTAAGTCTTGTAGTAAAATGGTTGGCAACTAACTGAAATGTGAAATTCTGAATTATGATTTCAGAGTTCTTTTAGTGAAAAATGAAATATTACTGTTAATCCATTTTATTAGTTCATGAATTTAAAGACAGAAGATAATTACTTGAATAGCTAAGTTGTTTTTGTATATTTTTTTCTTGTAACCAATTAAATACTTCTGCTTTTACTATAAGGAGAAAACATGCAGTGTGCAATTGATTGCTAAGTTTGTAATTTTATTATATGAATGTTAAGGTATAATAAAAAATACTAATCTTTAGTTTAACTTGATGTTAATCTTGTAATTTAGTAATGATGGTAATAGTAGCAATAAGCTACAGTTGGAGAAAACTGATTTCTCACTACTGTGGAATACTGCAACTGTTTTTCCTTATGAGTACAATCCAGAATAGTGCACCAGATTTGATACTAATGATTTTAATGATGATAACAGTATAATGACTTTTCTGTTTCACCAGTTATGCCTGTATTAAACAATGACTTTATTTTATTTCTTTTAGGATTTCTGTTTATTTTATCCTGTTTGGGCTCAGCATAAGCCCATTTTTTGATGTTACCTCATTATCTGCGGTATCAAAAGAGGAATGCAAAGGACGTCCAATTGTAGGTATGCTGAGTGAAATAAGTGTTACATACTACTAAGAAGTTTTGACGAATACCTTGTAATTTTGTAAATATAGATGTTTCATGCAGGCAGCTTGATTTGGAACTGGTTATGCAATAACTATACAGTTGAAGGTAGGTAGACAGAAATTGTATGCTTTTATCGCATGTCTGGACTGTAGTTGTCATCTTGCAAATGAATATGTAGTGTGTGTGTTTAAATATCATAGTGGTAAAATACTGAAGCTGCTTTGCTATAGTTCCCTGTATATTACCGTAAATTTTAAGACAATGTTTCTGTATAGACAGTATCTTCCATCAAAAAAGAAATTGGGGTAATGATATGAAAAACACATCAAGTCTCTTTCAGTCAAGAGTACGCAGTGTTCATGACAGTGTAAAAAGGGGACCGGAAAGTAATGCTTTTTTTTTTTTTTTTTTTTTTTTTTTTTTTTTTTTTTTTTTTACATAAATTCCAACAGATTAATTGTTAACAAATTTTGATAATATTATGAAAAGGAAAGACTGCTACTTGCCATATAGTGGACATGTTGAGTCACAGACAGGCATATCAAAAAGAAGGCCTCCTTCTGAATTAGACAATATGCATACACAGATTCAAGCAATTGAAGCTCTGGCTTTTCCATTGTTTGCTCACAACTTACTGCCTTTAATCAGTGTAATCACCCTCATTATCAACAACCTTTTTCCATCTAGTGAGCAAAATTTCAATGGCAGATCAATAAAAATCAGTTGGCTTTTGAGCAGAACACCTGGAGAAGGCAGTTTGGACATCATCCACATTTTCATATTTTTTCTACTGATTAGAAAATGTAGCAGTAGGAATAAATGGAAATTTTATGGTGCAATACGTGTGAGTATAGCTTTCACACTAATTCATTAATTTTTTCCAGGGTCCGTCTTGTGCAGTGTGATCTTGCATTATTGTGTTGAAGAATAATGCCTGTTGACAATTGCTGGGTACTTTTCAATTAAAGAATGATTTGCTCAATACAATTGTTCACAGTAAAGGCCTGGAGTCACAGTTTGTCCAGGTGTAAGCAAAGTGAATGACCCCACGAATACTCAACCACACACACAAAAGCACCATTTTGGGGTGTAAACATGGCTTAGCTGTACTTTGATTTTTCATCTCCAGTGATCAAGCATTCAAAAAATGCTTCTGTATTGTGCTGCTGAAACAAAAAGGTGCATGTGGTGGATCTGTTTGTTGTTTGTCTTTACCAATCTGCTGCAAATGTTCTTGGATGGTTGACCAAGGTTGATTAAGAGTGTTCAGCAGTTCCTCGATTGTCTGACACGGATTTCCTTCCACTGCTGCCCTTAACATGTCATTGTCCAAAGTTGTTTGTTTTTCTTATCAATATGAGTCAGACAGATAAAGAATCTCACTGAATTTGACATTAGAAAACCTTCTTGTGAATGTCTGATGCACTTGGGTAAACATCGCAAATGTAATTGGTAGCAACTGTTGTGTTACTACTCTTGTGAAACTCAAAAAGCATACGATCCCATATATGTACCTCTTGTGGTTTTTGGCTGGCTATTTCACCATAAATAGCTATAAATATAATAAGATTTTATGATTTACAAGTAAACAAGTCACTCTAACCTTAAAATGCTCTTGGAATGACTTTGAAGTACACAATGAGCTGATAAACAAACAAATATTAACATGCATAGAAACATTACTTTTGAAACAGCGTTACTTTCCGGTCCCTCTAGTAGCTGAAATGATTCAGGCTATGCAGAACTGTCTAGTCATACAGAAGAGAGAAGGCACATTGCAGGTGCTGGTTTGAGAAGCATCTCAGCGACTTAGAATTATGGACACTCAAAACAGAATGGAAAAATGTTAGAGGTGAGGTATATACAATGTGTATTTAATTGAGTAACCATTTTGAGTACGCTGCAGTTGCAGAATTTTGATAACTTAAGTTACATGGATGTCAGTGATATTCTAGTTTAGTATTTACTTTCCATTAAGAAGTCAGCACATTTGAGAACCAAAACTGTGAGGATCTTCTATAAAATTAGGTTCTTTGTGTCAGCATTTCCCTTATAGTTATCAATAAGATTGTCTTGGTGTTTAATAGTTTTATTGTTAATTTAATTTGTAATATTGAGTCTGCATTGTGCTTCAGTGCAAGTTTTCTGTAGCAATTTGTCTGACCTGGGTCATTCAGTTGCATTTTATATTTGCATCCCAAAAGTGTATTTCTTTATTGATCATGACTTCAGCTGTAGTTTTTTCCACTGGCTGGAAGTAATTGAGAATGTCACTAAAATGGCATGTTAGTCACGGAAAATTTTGTTCGGTGTGTATATCGCTTGACTTAAACATAATATCTGGTCATACATATTAAATTTATGTTTTACAGACCAAGTTGCATAATTTTTCGTATTTTCTTCAGTTTCTGCTGTATGTGCTGAAAAGTGTTAGGCACGTATTCTGGCTGCCTTATACTCTGTCAGTCACATCTTTTGACTCCACTTCTGCAAATCTTGAAGATGACAGCACCTTAAAAGTACAAAAAAATCATTAAGCATTAAATTTAACAACACTTAGTGAATGTTTGACAGTGGTATTTTCAAACTCATTCTTTTAACTCTGTCAGATGATCTTCAAAACAAACACAACTTTTCTCTCCCAGAAACATCTGCTCTTACTAGTGAATCAAAAGTAAAGAAAGTCGGTATTAATCTTTAACAATACGACATAAAAAGTACGCACAAATTTGATTCTAAAATTTTTAGTGGCAGGTTCTCCACTGAATTAAAATGAATTCAATGTACTTTCTGTGTCCAGAAAATACTGTATGCACAAAATGTTTGAAAAATTGTCATGATTGATTTTGTGCCCAACTTTGACCTTGTGTTTCATTGAAATGATAAATAATACAAACTTTAAAATTTAACAGTGTGAGTTGTAAATCTGATCAAACTAGTTTGTTTGGATTACTACTTGATTCAATGTTAAGGTGTCTTGGTTTGGCAAAAACTGTCATACAGCTCCCACAACTTATTGTAGACCCTACTGAAAGGCGTGAATTTTTTGTAATTTTAATACAAATTTTCCACAGCTTAGTTTTATTGTATAGGGGACGTCTGGGAAAACATAGCATTGAAGTTGGAGATGGTGGGGTGGGGGGGAGGGGGGCAATGGTCCTCTTAGTAGTGGAATGACCATATTCTTATAATGGTTATAAATGCTGGAAGTATGAGAAAAATGAGAAGAATTATGATAAGCCATGAAGTCCCTACCTCACACAAAACCAAGGTGTAACTGAGCCTGACAGCAAAAAATTTTCTGTGCCTAAATGTTTTTTTTGTGATATACCTTCTTTGTTAAAAAATTACTGCAGTATCAAAATGGTTGAAAAATTGCTCTAATGGATCACCCTCTCCCTTCATCAAGTTTGACTAAATGAAGTGTGAATGACTCAGCCATGTAATTTAACAGCATTTTTAACACACAAAGTTGTGCATCTGATCAAAAGATCTTCTTTGGGTGTAATATTAATCAGTTTTAAATGTGGCAAAAAGCTCGCAGGACATTTTGCAGCCCATCACCGAAAGCCCCGTAAAACCATGAATTTTGTGTAGCTTGAGTTCGGATTTTGCTTAGTTCAGTTTTGTTTTACAGGGAATATGTGTGCAAAATTCCATTCAAATTGGAGATTGTCCAGTGGGGATGCTTCCTAAAATTGGTCCACTTGATGTAGAATGGCCCAGTACTCTCTAGTAACTGAAGAGAGCTGCAACATCATGTGGATTTTAAGTACATGGTAGTCAGAAACAGTCTGAGAAACTTTTAAAGGTCTTGCTGGGTAGGCTGTGCTGAGAAATAATTGTTAAGAAAAAAATTAGATATGTTGTGCCATTTCAGAGTTCATTAGTATTGAAATTAGGCAGTCAGACCATTGCATGCACAAATTCAAGTGACCCACCAGATAAAATTAGTGTGAGTTGTTCTCATGGCGTAGATGATAGTGCACTTGACTACTCAGCCTTTGGCTCGGGTTAGATTCTTAGTACTGTCCCATGTCCAATCTTTGTATTGCTCTTTCAGCAGGTCGCCGAAGTGGCGTCAAATTGAAAGACCTGCACCAGGCGAACGGTCTACCCGACAGGAGGCCCTAGCCACACGACATTTCCATTTCCATTTGGTTTTAGGAAGCCATTCAAAGAACATGTTTGGCAGCACTGTCTCTGAGGGGCCACTTGAATTTGTGCGTGCAACTGCCTGATTGGCAAAATTAATGATAATTAACTCAATAACGGTGCAGTATATCGAATTTTTTTCTTGAAAATTGTTTCGAAGCACAACTTATCCTGTAACACACTTACAAGCTCTTCAGGCTGTTTCCAACCACTCTGTACAGGAAATATTCACTTTGTAAGAAATCTCAAGATATGAAAAAGATGTAAGCATATCCAAGTTGATGAACTACAGAAAAACACAGTTGTTTTCAGGTTTAGGCTGTATACTGCGATTTAGAAGTATTTGCTTAATTCAAACTCCATATGTAATTTGACAGATATGCATATTTGTAGTAATGCATGTTCAGCTCTTCATTTCAGTGCAATGGCACGTTCCAAAACTGCAGGCATCAACCTAAATGGTTTTGTAAATTTCTTTAATTTTTATGGAGTGTGTGTAATGGTATCTGTTCATTTGTTACCTTCTACTTAATGTATTTTATTTAATTGTGTTTCTTCTTCTCTTCTTTTTCAGGGAAGCCAATGCATAGCTGTTCAATGTCACCATACATAATAAGGGATGAAATAGAAGCACTGAAGACTGATTTTAATAATAGAATGAAACAAGTGCTGTTTAGCTCTGTACTTAATGCCTATTATGCAGGATTTGTGCCTTGTTGCTTTGCCCAGGTACTGTGAAAGAAGCACTTACTTAGATTTTATGTTAAGTTACTGTGTAATAATTCTTAAATGGCATGTGTAATTGCTGATTATATTTTTACTTTTGTAGTGTATTTAAATTGCATTGTCAGGGAGCACAAAGATAAATTTATACAGGTATAGCTGACATGATAATGTTCTCTCACAGAAAATTAATGCGTGCGGTGCATTCAGAACTTTTTTCATTCTGATTAATACAGAATGTGTAAAACCCAAGCTTAAATACCAATTATTTGTCAGAAGGAAGTTACACAAATAACTGTATTTCTCTTATAAACAGTACTAGCTTTCTATTGTACCCAATTATAGACAGCTGCCTCTTTTACTTAGAAATTTCCGTAGACATATTGAACTGTAAGGATAATGATGATATGAGATTAAAATAATATCAATCCCCTAGAATCAAGACACAATACAGGCACCATATACATTATTGTAAAGTGTATTGGTAATGGTATCTGCCAGTAACCTAATACTCGGGTATCCCTGAACCACCTCTGCAAATACTGTTACAATGAAACCCTAACTACCTACAATGTATCTCCCAATTTGAAACCCTTGTCGTCCAATGTTTATAAGACCATTCCAGACACTACCTCCAAATTTTCCATTTAGTGATACCCTGCTCCTGCCTCGGGATACCACTGCCCAACAAATCCTATCCTACCCCCGGTGAACCCCTCATGAAAACTGACCAAACAAGGTGACACAATGGTTAGCACACTGGACTCGCTTTTGGGACTAGATTTAGGTCTTCTGTGATTTCTCTATGTAACTGCAGGTAAATGCTGGGATGGATCGTTTGAAAGGGCACAGCTGATTTCCATCCACCATCTTGAAACAGACAGAGCTTGTGATCTGTCTCTAATGATCTTGAGGTAACGAGAAGTTAAACCTCAATCTCCTTTTGTTCCTTCATTAAACCCCTCTTACCACCCATACCTTGTCTTGCTCGCCTTTTGCATGTACCACATGTTGCAGAGCTTCTCCTCATGTCCCAAAAAACCCAGAACTCAAACAAATCAGAAAAAAAACTTTTGTCAGTCTGTGTACCAAAAAAATAAAAATCAACCCTATAATGTTTCAGTCCTAGACTAGTGTGTCTCACCATGAGCTTTGCCACAGATCTACCTATGCTACAGGTTTATAATGGAATTCACACAGGGCTTCCCAACCTTTTCAGCTGGCGGACCGCTTCTTCAGTCGAAAATCCATGGTGGACCCCTAGTCAGTCAAGAGCACAGTAACTTTAAATTTCAGAGCGAAACCCATGGGAACTGAAAGCTTCTTAATGCAAGTGCCATGTTCCCAATGACCCTCCCCCCCTCCCCAATTTGAATTCCCACTGTATCTAGACACTTACTAGCGGATTTACTCCCTTTGTTCAACACACTATAGCCTGATTAAAATTACTTGGTAATTGACATTTCACATGTTGGAGCTGCCTTCCTCCAAGAGCAATCAACGTCACATCCAAACTGTTCGCTGTTGACGAGCTGCCACTTGTGGTCTGTTCACTTCCACTGTTTGGCCACTGTTGTGTAAGGAGCATGCATATTTCGTAACAGTTTTGTGTGTGTGTGTGTGTGTGTGTGTGTGTGTGTGTGTGTGTGTGTGTGTGTGTGTGTGGTTTTTTTGTGAAATCTGAAGAAAAATGTTCAAATATATGTAAAGTCTATGGGACTTAACTGCTGAGGTCATCAGTCCCTAGTCTTGCACACTATTAACCTAAGTTTAACTTCCGCTAAGGACAACACACACACACACACACACACACACACACACGCTGCGCGCGCGAGGGGAGGACTCAAACCTCCGGTGGGGCTGCTGTGCAATCCACGACGACATGGTGCCTTAGACTGCGCGGCTGTGAAGAAAAGAGGCAGACCCATGATCCGGGATACAAACACATCACAAAAGAAAAGAGGCAAAGGAATTGCCTTTAAAGGACTATTGTGACATCTGTTGTGCAGTGTGTGGGAATACATTCACCCAGTTTACAAGCATTTCCAAAACTGGATTTCGTAAGCCGATGTCCCAGTTCTGCTTTTGGTTGGTCAGGTAAACAATTCAAAATCAGTTCTGGAAATCTGCTTTTATAAAGCTGTTTTCCAGTTCCACAATCGATTTTCGTGCCCATATAAACAGCTCGGAAAGTCTAGTTATTTTTACGTCTTTGCGTATCTACTGAACGGCAGCTGTCAGTCCATAGTTGGCAGCTAGCAGGCGGCGTTGCAACAGTGTACTGTCAGTTGGTAGCTGGTAACTGGCAGGCGGCGTGGCAACAGTTTAGTCACAGCTGACAACTTCAACTACTACTTGGATACTATATCGTGACAGTCAGCCTCGACTGTAAACAAATTAGGAAAACAAACAAACTGACTCTCTTATTTCTATATAAGAAGACAAAGCATTTCACAGAATGTAAAACTTTTTTTCTCAAAGGAAACAATTCTGGCAGAGGTGGTTTACCTTTTATAAGGTGGCACGTGAAAAGTTCTCATTTGTTTACTCTCGCAGCCAGTTGCCACAGTATAGTGTCAGAGTAATAGCAAGTAATTATAATTGAAGTATAGACAGGTCATATTTTTAACTGAGAGGACAGAATATATTAAAAGGAAAAGAACTTAGCTTTAGAGGTCATTTTCATTTTCGTAACAAAAATATCAATACCAACAGAATTCAATTAATAATTATTTTGTAAATGATAGAAGACAGAAACAAAATTCCTACAGAGTCATAGTTCAGGTACATTCACTGAGCATCTACGAAGAAAAATGCTTTCTTCTTTAATATAGATGAGTCTGTAGGAATAATAATGGAATCCTAATGTGATTGTTGAGGGTGCTTCTGCTGACACAATTTTGAAAAGTTGGGTTCAGTTCTTGACAACTGGAGACGGATGTCTGGTTCCGCATCTAGACAGCTTCAGTACTTAGTTTTGTGGGCAGCATAGATTGAGAATCCAGATTCACACATGTATGTTGTGGCAAACGGCAGTAGTACATGTTTTGCCTTTTCAACAAGGGGGTAGTATTTCTTGTTATCCAAAAGTGTGAGTAACCGTCAATGTCAAAACTTGATTTCAAGGTAGGGTCTGTGGCAATTTCTATCAACAACTCATATTCATTTGATGCTAGAATGTTAGGCTTTTTGGATACAGTGAATGGGTTGACCACCCATTAGTATTTCTGCAGCTTCTTATCTTCAGCTGTTGGGAAATAATGCTCCAACAATGTCAACAAGCTTTGGAGATGTTACAGGATTTGATGAAACAAATTCTTCCCAAGTGCCCGTGTTTTGTTTTTCAAAAACTCCTTGAGAAGAGGAAAACACTCGACCTCCGCCTCCTCGACACTCTCTGCCCAAATATTGATTTTCCTCTTGAATGCTCGAACTTTGTTGATAGCAGTGACCTCTGTTTCACTTTGTCCTTGGAGTGAAATATTCATTTCGTTCATTTTGGAGAAAATGTCTGACAAATAGGCAAGTATACACTGCCAATTTTTGTCATTAATAAGGTCTGCTAATTTGTTGTTATGTTTCAAAAGGGAAGCTAAGACTTCCAATCTTAATTCTTACAACCGAGGGAGTGCACTCCCATGTGAGAGCCACCTCACTTCTGTGTGGAGAAGCAGGGAACGATGAAGGCTTCCCAAATCTTCACACAGTATTGTGAAAAGTCTTGACTTCAACGTCCTTGATTTTATGTAGTTAATGATTTGAATGGATTTGTCTAAAACTTTCTTGAACGAAACAGGCATTTGTTTCGTAGCTAAAGCGTACCTGTGGAGAGCACAATGACTACTTCTGCAATTCTTGACGTTTTCTTTTGTTTTAGTTATTGCTCCAACTGTTGGACCCGTCATAGCTTTTGCTCCATCTGTGCACACACCTGTGCAATTAGACCATGAAACTTCGTTAGTCCTTAAAAAATCATCCAATAGATGGAATATTTCAGCACCTGTTGTGTTGGCAGGTAGTGGTCTGCACAATAAGAGGTCCTCCTCAAAACATCCAGAATATTCATAACAGAAAAAAGCCAATAAAATCGCTAATCCTGCAACATCAGTGGATTCATCTATCTGCAGAGAAAATGAATTGTGTTGGATGCGAGAAACAAGAGTGTCTTTCACTTCATTTGACATGTCAACAATGCGTCTCTTGACAGTATTGTTTGATAATGGCACCGAAGATACAAGCTTTACTGCCTTTTCATCTAGCATGCTAGAAACAATATCATTAACACACGGCTTTATGAGATTTTCTGCAATGGTATGAGCTTTGCCTGTTTTTGCCACTCGATAACTAACCAAGAAAGAAGCTTTTAATGAATTTTCGTTAATTGTTTTTGCGTGAGTTTTAATGCAGTGCTGAGAAGCAGTTAGTTCACCACTCTTCCTTTTGAAAAAAATCGATGTCTTTAGCCTGGAAATCCGGGTGAGTACCTTCAAAATGACGGTGCAATTTAACTGGAACAATTGAACTGTTCGGAAGGACTTGGGCACAAATTACACACTGAGCTTCACCCTCCTATGTCTCCATAAAGCCCATTTCTAAATAGCTTTCGTTGTACTTACGCTTCTTGGTTATTCCACTTCCACAGGATATTGCTACCAATGGAGTATTTGCAGCGTTTTCATATAATAAATCCAGGTGTGGAGCTTCTTTTGATTGTTCTTCCTTTGGTCGTCCTTTCTCTTCATTCATTTCAACTGGAAACTTCCCTTGTTGTAAGGTGATGGAGAAACTGCACCCTTCTTCAGTGATCCTGACTTCAGCCACCGATCCATGTTAGAAATAGGTAGTGCACTGACAAAGCAAGTTTAACATTTAATGATGCCTGGGGCCACATGCGTGCCAGCGAGCGCTATGATTGGGCGACAAAGCTTGCTCCGAACATGCATAAAAGGTTTCAGCACATCTGGCGCCATGAGCTGGTGCACAAACGACCCCCGTATTGTTGCGAAACAGTCGATCAGAGAAGCCGTGAATTTGATTTTCACATTTTTATTCAATAATTTTACTCATTATTTTACACAATTTGGTGAAATGTGGCTGCGGACTCCCTAGAAAGAGCTGGCAGACCCCTAAAGGGTCGGCAGACCACACGTTGGGAAGCCCTGAATTAACATAGTGATTTATGATATGATGCTTGTTAATAGTTCTGATATATCATACATCTGATTATGATGTCATGTGAGAATGGTCTTTTTATGACTGAAACTGGTTGTTTAATATAGTGACAACACAGCTGTGTGTAATCCATGATTTTCCAAAATTTGTAGAAGCTGTAAGTCATCGCCTCTTTAAAAGAATGGGGATTAAGTTTCTGTATAAGAGTTACCTGTTCACAAATATCAAAAGAGAAGTTGTGCTATTTAAACAGATACAAGGCATCTGAATGTGACTGATGTTGCTAAAGCTCCATCATTTTCTGGAGATGGATTTCCGAACTTAGGGTCATGTTCCTAGTAAATAATGCAATTATTTTTCAACAGTTAGATTTGCAGAACAATGAAATTAAATCCCACTGTCTTACAGAAGTGACCGAAAGTGTGCATCAGCTTCAGATGAGGAAACATGACTGCGAGTATAGCTACAGAAGTATCCTAGGTTTGAGATGTCAGTCTCCCTACTTGTATACATTATTCCTTATGAACTGTAACCAACATATTGAAATTGTATTTAAAGTTGAGAGCAGAATGATATTTCTTTTCAGTCTTAAGATATTGGCTTTTATACCTGGCAGAAGGGTCATGCACGGCATGTACAATTCTTCCCCTGTGCATAGGTAATCATGTGGTCATAGCATAGGTAATCATGTGGTCATAAAAATTGTTATATTTCATAAAAGGTTCAAGATATTGAAGTGAGGTTTTTTGCTAGTGACAGCACCCGAAGACAACATATTTTGTTGCATGGTTAATGCTTGAAATGATTTGCTCAAATGTTTAAGTGGAGCAAAAAGACGACTCACTATAAATTACACAGTGGGTTTTTATCTGAATTTTCATAGCCAAATGAAGAGTAAAAAATGGACAAGCAGGGTATTAAATTTCTTTTCAGTCTTAAGATATTGGCTTTTATACCTGGCAGAAGGGTCATGCACGGCATGTACAATTCTTCCCCTGTGCATAGGTAATCATGTGGTCATAGCATAGGTAATCATGTGGTCATAAAAATTGTTATATTTCATAAAAGGTTCAAGATATTGAAGTGAGGTTTTTTGCTAGTGACAGCACCCGAAGACAACATATTTTGTTGCATGGTTAATGCTTGAAATGATTTGCTCAAATGTTTAAGTGGAGCAAAAAGACAACTCACTATAAATTACACAGTGGGTTTTTATCTGAATTTTCATAGCCAAATGAAGAGTAAAAAATGGACAAGCAGGGTATTAAATTGACTAATGTGAGTTCTAGTTTTGCAAACAAATATTTGACTGCTTGAAAGTAATAGGGTAATTGAGAAAAACTTATTGAGTTAAGGGAAAATAGAAATATTTCATAGACAGCTGCTGCTAGTTATGTAAATGAAGTGTCAAAAAGTTCATCTCTTCAAGGCGTAGCTATTTTGCAGATAAAAAGATACTATGATGTGACATTTCACTGTCAAAAAGGTTCTCTTTGAACAAAGTATTAAATTTGGGACATTTTGAGAACGTAAGATGGTAAGAAGACAAATTAGGTGCAGTAAGATCCTGCTTTTGGAATAAAACCTGAAAATAAAAAAATAAAAAGAAATCAGTCAAATATTTTGTGAAATTATTGGTCTAAAAAAGATCAAATAGATTAGAGAAACATTTGACGTGCGTTTGAATCGTGCTGAAATCGTGAACAGCAAATGAGGTGCATTAGATGCTTCTCTAATTTGTTTTATTTCTTAATTTTAGACAAATCATTTCATAAAACATTTGAGCCTTTCTTCAATTATTTTGTATGAATTGTTCATGCAGACTCGATTAATTGAAACACTTGCCATTAACATTGATTACTGATGATGAATTGTGTTTCCAGCAATCAAATATCAGTAAAATTTCATGGTTGGTCATTGTGTTTTATAAGGAATTTAGTCTGTGTGATATTTTGGGATAGGTATGTACATACTTAAAAATCAAGTACTTTAACAGGACCTTAAAAATATATTTTGAGATGCAGTGCGAAGAGCATAGCTAAAATTTAATACACAGAACAGATACCAGGATTGTAGTTCTCAGTTAAAATATTAGCAGTAGTCAGGTCTGAACCTGAGACCCACAACGTTTTGGCTTAATAGCCAAAGTTCAGCTACAGTAGCCATCTTGTAGCAAGTGTTCACCGTCCACACGCAGGACACCCGAGCATATCGCCCAATGCTGCCGCTTGTAGCTGGTGTGTCTCATATCCAGATTTCATACCCTGTTGGTCGTTTCTGTCTCTTACATAGAACATGCCCTTACAAATCCTTCAGATGACTGAGGGATGAACTCTGAGCACCTTCACAATCTTAGTTCAGCCTGTCTTTGTCCAGCTTTTTATTTCATATTACATACAACTACTACTACTGCACTGATATCAGGGAATGCTGTCCAAGGCCGTAATTTATTATTTTATTCAGTCTTATTACTTAATTTGCCCTGTTACTCTGTCCTTTTGGTGTGCACATAGTTTTTAATTTTTTTTAACATACTGTGCATTGTATTAAATTTTTCTAACACATTTCAGTTTGTAAAAACCAAGTGCCATATTCTGACACTTATTTTTCCTTTGTGACAGAACAGGCACACACCTGTTTGAAATTATTAATAGTTAGCATAATATAATGGCATAAATTTTGAAAACCCTGAAAACCACTTTTCTCTGTGATTTTAGAGTTTCCTTTATTACGATGTCTACTGGGCAACACAGCATCTAGCATTTGTTTGGCTTGGGTGCTTTATGATGTATATTGTACATTGCTATCCAGTGAGGTAAGATGCACAGTTATTTGGAGTAATATTAGTATAATGTGTCAATGTAGTTTAATGTATGCTCAACCTTATCTATGCACACATTTCCTTACCAATGCTTGTTTAATTATTTGCTGAACGATAAATCTCACGTTGTGTTTGTGGTGTTGGCTGTGTGCACTGGAAACTTCGGATGCACTTCAAAAATGATTGATTATAGATCATCACTCATATAATAGGAGGGGGTGTTAAGCAGCAGATAGGCAAGTGGAGCTTTCCTAGCTTTAATACTTTTCTGTGGACATTTCTGCTGCTCAGTGCCTCTCGTATTGTGTGAGTCGCGGTCTGTCCTCATACAGATATTTTACATTGCAAGTTGTTTGATGGTTAAATTAATCACTTGAACTGGGGGCAATGAAATCATTTTAGTGATACTTCAGCAATTCATAAAACTGATTGTTACAAAGGGATTTCTTGTTGTGCCATGAGTATGGAATATGCAGCATCATTCCCATGTTGGCATTAATTACACTGAACCACACAATTTAAATTCTAGAACAAGTTTCCAGTTGGAAACAAATTTAGACTCACAGTTATAGTACCCATAAGAAGACAGAAGGAATTAATTGAAATATACATCAGATTTTTACTTCTTTAGCTTTTTGATGTGGTTGTTTCTGTATTTTGCTGACAATTTGAAAAATATTGTACTCATCCACTAAGTCAGACCATTCCAGCTTGTGCACACACCCGAGAGCAGCGGGGCAGGCAGGGGTGCTCAAATGGCTGACACACAGGCAGTCTTGCAGCTGTATCATAATTTGCATGATCTTAGTCCACTGGTCGAGCTCAGGTGGCCAGGGGTGGTTGAGTAGGCTGCCTGTGTGCAGAACGCACACAGTCAGGCCATCTGGCAGGTTGCTGTGCCACCTGCGCTTGCCTGTGGAAGAAAATTGTACATTTGATAGAGTGAAACTTTCTGGAGAAGATATTACTTTCCACTGTTATAAAGATGTATGTGCTCGTGGTCAAGTGATAAACATCACGAACTGTAGATGCCAAGTCAAAGTTAGAGTTCACTCCTTTGTGTATTATCACATTTCCCGTCTGCTAACATGTTAGTCTGGTGAAACCTCAAAGGTAATTTGCTTCACTTTCTTACTTGCCAGTAATCTGACCACTTGATGCCAGTAATGTCCACGTTATTACAGTGCTGTGCACTGTGGGCATGTTTCTGCTCTCACATTGGATACTGTAAAATTGTTTATTATTGTAGTTTGGCTTTTGGAACAAAATAACTTCGCTAAACTGAGTGAAAGCCACACAGTAACAACATGTGTAGTCTGCTATGAGTGTGCTTGTCTACTGTCATTTCTTATTTGAAGTTCTGATATTTATCATGCAGATATATATTAGATTTAACATAATTGAGTCCTATGAATGTTGTTAAAGTGTTACAAAGTAGCCACAAGTGGAAAACGGTTTAACATTTGTGACATATTGTTGGCTTTGTCTTTAAGGCAGCTCAAAACATATGTATCGTGTGTGGGGTGAGTGCTATCAAACAGTTCGCATCAGTAAAGGATTTTCTTGTTTTGAGAAAGATTGCTCTGTCACAAATTACTGATGTTTGCATTCAGGAGGCCAGGTTCAGAAGTCAGGTATAGGAGTACTGCATATTCTAATTTAAAGCTACAAAACTCAACTAGTTGACTAGTGATACATTTTTTGGTTGAACGTCACCTGCTTCCTTAGTAAGCATTCCTATACAACATTGTTACAAGTAATGAGTCATGATGCCATTGTTAAATTCCTAGGAAGAAAATAATGGCTGGACCCCAACAAAAGACATCTCCTTGAGCATTGGGCAATGTGAACGTAATATTTTGCATCTGGTGACCCAAAAAGTGTTTTGTGCACTGCAAACTACTCCCAAAGGGGATGTCCATTGCAGCTGGCATTTGTTGCCAATAACTAAGACATCATGGTCACAGTGTAAGAAGAGTGACGAAGAAAACTGGATCAAGTGTTGCTACTCCATAGAATGCCCACCAGCACTATGAAACTATCAAGGAGGTTCCCCCCTCCCCCTGGAAGTCATCCCTCACCCACCTATTCTTCTGGGTCTCAAATGTTTATCTTTCATGCTCCTTATTGAAAAGTGTCAAGCAAGCCCTGTTGCAGACAAAAATGAACTTTCAAACCTGGTTGCTGACATTGTAACTCCGAGATACTAGGTTTCGACAGATGTGGATGAGATAAGTAGACAGTAATATCTAGAGTAATCAATCCGTAAGTAAAATAGGCATTCATTGTATAGATACAGAATGAACAATAAGTGTCATCTACAACCTCTGTTAATTTTTTGTCAATAAAAGCAAAAAGCAGAGGTGTTGAGGAGCTGTTCTACTTGCTATATGTGTAAGGCAAAGAGAAACCAGAGTAGCAATAGGGTCACCACTGAGGATGGTACTGATTTTCTGTGCACAGTCAGCACAGTGTCTTAATACCCATTTGCAGTTAGCCATTGTGTGTGTAGAATGCTAAAAATGTCGTACGTCATGCAGTGTTCTATTTAAATTGCCATGTATTGTGCTGTATTCAATTTAAAAATGAGAAATGAGTTTCTCTTATCCACAGTAGTGTGTAGTTTATTATGCTTTTCAGATTTTAATATTTTTTCAGTTTAAATTGTGTATGAGTGACCAAATAAAAAGTATTTTTTATGATTTAATGAAAATTCACTAATGTCCATAAAATCTGTACCAATTTATGAGAAAAACGACATAGGAAAAATGAAATTTTTATTATTATTATTTACAGAGGTGGTAATATTAATAATAGACAGTACATTAAAGTCTGTTCAATGTATGCCGTTCTGTATTACTTAACATTTGCGTTTAGTGAAGAAATTCACCATGTAACCCCTTGTTACACCTTGTACAAACAGATCTGAACCTTGTGTTTTATCAAGATGTATACGCCCTGGGATAATTGGGAAAACCCCGTAATTTTTTTCATGTAGGAGAAAACCAGGATAAATGTGAGATTTTTTTAGAATTCAGAGAATTTTTCATTGTTTTAGTTTTGAGCTAAATTTTTGTAATTTTGATTGGTAAAAACCGTCATTCTAACAGAGAATTTTACTTTAGCCATTACTGCAGGATAATGCTTTAGCAACAAAATGTAAAAAAGAGAGAAACACCTATATAAAATTTAAGTTCCAAAGAAAACAAGTGTTAACTTGCAGCAAAATGTGTCAAAGGCTTTAGGACAAAGGCTATGCAATACTTTGTAACAACAAACTGCTTTCGATGAGTGTGGCGTCAAAATGATTATTAGATTGGTTTGCGTAGTTTCCAGTGAGCTCTTGGGCATGCACAGAACTAAAGTTGCATCTGAGTAGCGTCTTCTCCTGCTTCTTGCTACCTTGAAGTGTGGCTATTAGATGTATAAACAGTAGCTGCACACAGCGAGATGCTATCCGGAAAAATGTTTCTGGCATGCCCAAGCTGCCAGATTCACGTATGAGCAGAGCAGTCAGAGTTGTAGTGGGTGTAGCCTTCACGTGGCCCAGATTTACATCTCACGATTCTGCTGTTCTCTCTTTGTTTACAGCTCTCATGCCACATGAAAACAAAATGGATTTTTGTGGCTGGGAACTACATGAATTGAAATACATTCACATAATTACAGAAGACTAAAATTGTTGTTAGTTTCAGTTTTCTGATTTTATTTTATTTCCATGTTATTGGCAATCGTACATTAATAGCTTTGCAGAACAATGAAGTTATTTTTGTCGGTTTGCTAAAGAAATGTGGCTTTTATTATACTTTTTCACAGAAGCAGTCAATTTATTTGAAAAGAAGTGTTTTATTCCACACTATTAACTAGTTTCAACAGCCCACTGAATTTCAAGTGCATATTTTCATCTTCTAGCATGTATGGCATCATGTCATAACAAAGAAACAAATGTGAGATAATACAGTAATAGTACACCAAGTAAATTGGATTACTGGAAACCTCACTGAAAAGCTTTAGCAGAATTTTACATATCTGCCGTCTGTGAAACACAATGTTTTTCGAACACAAGACATATTTCAACTCTTGTCTGTTACTCCCTCTACCCTTGCCATTATTTCTTAATTTGTGTTCTTTGCATCGTAAATTTATAGAACGCCATTCTTCAGTAAATTATAGATTGGCAGCACACGGTGTTTTATCATTGTACAGGGTGTATACGACTCGGGACAACCGGGAGATCTGGGAAAAACCCGGGATTTTTTTCATCTGGGAGAAAATCGGGAAAAACCCGGGAATTTTTTAGAATTCTTGCAGTTTTTCATTGTTTTGTTTTCAATTAAATTTTTGTAATTTTGACTGGTAAGAACCGATACTCTAACAAAGGATATTACTGTATCCCACTACTGCAGAATAATACTGCAGCAATAAAACATGAACGAGAGAAAAAACGAAAATTAAACTTAAACTGCAAAGGAAACGTGCCATATACAACAACAAAACACAGTGCCCATACAACCGTCTGCCAACAGCAAAATATATCAAAGGCTTTAGGAAGACTATGCAATGCTTCGTAACAACAAATTGCCTCCAATGAGCGTGACATCACAACTGTTTATATTAGGTTCATTTTAGCAGTTACGAGTGGGATGATGAGTATGTGCAGTTGAGTAGTAGCTTCGCCCGCTTCTCGCTACAGAAATGTAGCTCTTGGCTGTGTAAGCAGTCGCAGCAAGCAGCTAGATGCTACTGGGAAAATTTTTATTGGAGCACCCAAGCTGCCAGATTCATGCATGCGCAGCAGGATCAGATCGGCGGGAGGGGGGGGGGGGGGGGGGGGAATTCATATTCTTCGGGGGAAAAAACCTTGTTTCACAAAGCGCCTAGCATCCAGCTCACGTTAGTTTATCGGTTATTCATATGACTTTGAAACGCACCCCTGTCGGTTTTTTAACACATTCTAAGTTTATTTCTGAATGAATCGTAAGTTGATTTGTGAATGCGTGCGTAGTGTACATGATGTCTCTTCTGTCGGGGGAATCCTCGTCGCATGTAGAAACAAAACTTTCCTACAGACAAAAGGGGTTTTAAGAGCTGAGCGGAGTAAGGCCGAATCTATGAATGCAAACTGCTGACTGTGTGGTTGATTGGGTTTGTGAATGATGAGGGTTGTTATAATTACTAGTGAAATCCATAGATTCAGACTACCGGAGTAGAAATAAACGAGTAACCGGTAAGAAAGATTACATATTAAAATGGCTCTGAACACTATGGGACTTAACACCTGAAGTCACCAGCTCCCTAGAACTTAGAACTACTTAAACCTAACTAACCTAAGAATATCACACATATCCATGCCCGAGGCAGGATTTGAACTTGCGGCCATAGCGGTCCTGCGGTTCCAGACTGAAGCAGCTAGAACCAGTCGGCCACTGTGGCCGGCGATTACGTATTACCTTCTCGGTGTATCCAAGAAAATTAAATTTTGACAAAATTTTTTTTGGTCAGATCGTTACACTAGTAAGGGCCAGTTGTACAGTCCCTGGCTAGCAGCCGCTTTAAGTTCGATTCTGGAAGTAGCACGCAAAACGTGTTGTATGATCACGTAACAACGCCTAACCGGAGAATAATTGCGGGACAACTAAACTGGTGATTCTGGTAGAGTTAGTGAAGTTAACCGGCGAATAAGCTTTGACATTGACAGGAATAGTTACAGAATTAGTGATAACAAGACTCTTTGTTAGAACGATGAAGGAGAAGAAACGGGGACATCACACAAATTATGGAACAATATGACCATTACAAGTTTGTATAAAAATTTCGTACTACTACTTTTCGATCTTATGCTTGAAAAACTGGGGTGTATGAATGAAGTGTGAAACTATTTCCTAAAGTAAAGCTTTTTGCTTGTAGTAGGCCTTTGTGCCAAAGCAGTCTTGTTTATTTGGTGTGTGTTACAATTGTTACATTATTAGAAAGGCCTATTTTGTTTTATCTAGCAGAGTGTGACAAAATAGACATAATCAGATCGAGAAACCACACCAGTCTTGGGTCCTATTTGTATTAACAGCTTTCTCAGTATTAGATGACGACATTTCGATTTTTCACATAGCAAAATGTTTGACGAACTTTGATGATGTAACAGATTCTTTCCCAGAAAGGAAAGCACGCCATGTAAAGCTGTAACAAGATTAGAGAGAAAAACATTCTAGGAGCTAAGGATTGGAGAAATGTGTATTGTCCTGCTTGTCTCATGTCTTTACTGGTTTTATGTATCCTACATTTAATTTTATGTCACAGAAAGCAGCAAGTTGTTATCTGATAGGGAATAAAAAGTGCAAATTTTCTGAAGAGTTTTTTTTTAAAAAAAAAAAAAAAGGGGACTGGATGTCAAACTGGCCAACTGTAAGCATGAGAGGCACCACAGGACATTTTAATTTCCACTGTCTTGAATATTGTTTGATGGCATCCACTACAAAATATACAGGTTTCAATTCCACAGAGTGAAATACAGTGACGTACGATAGGAGAAAGATGTGTGAAGAGGTGTGGCACTGCATTTTGGCAGACTTACGACCAAATAACATGTCTTATATTTCCTTGAACACATATGTTTTATGCATTAGACTGTTCAAAAAGATGTGCGCTACAAAATGAATATAGTTTTGAAAATTCGATTTTTTCTAATTTTTGACGTCTTATCTCAAACGCTCGAGGGAGTGGCGGGGTATTGCCCCAGTTCGGAAATATTGTAGATGCGCAGAGCAGTCTGAGTTATAGTGGGGAAGTGAGTAGTCTCCACGTGACCCATGTTTACATTTAGTGATTTTGCTATTTCCTCTTCGTTTACTGCTCTCCCGTCAAATGAAAACAAAACAGATTTCTGTGGCTGAGGGCTATCAAGTGAATTAAAATACATTCACATAATTACGGAAGGCTAAAATGTGTTGTTAGTTGCAGATTTTATCTTAATTCCACCTTTCTGACAGTCAAGCATTAACTGCCTTGCAGAACAATGAAGTTATTTTTGTCAGTTTGGTAAAGAAAATTTTTTTTTTTAATTTTTTCCGCTTAGGCAGACAATATATTTGAAACGAAGTGTTTAATTCCACACACTGTTCGCTGCATTTCAAATGCACGTTTTCAGCTTCTAGCACGTATGGCATTATGCCATAAAAAGAACCAAACATGAGATAATATAGTACTGGTATTCCAAGAAAATTTACATCCTGAACACTAAATTGAAAAGCTTAATATCAGGTTGTGGCTTACTTTACTGGGAATCTGGACATACGAATGTGCACATTTTAGTATGGTTCACGAAATTCTGATGCTCTTGGAGTATCCTCTGATGTCTTGTTTCTTTTATGACATAATGTAAGATCTTTTAATGTTTTACATGTACGAACATACGGGCTCCCTCCAACATCGTAGCTGCACAAGCGCAGTGTCGCCTGTCATCTGGTACTCTCTGGCAAGTGCTGAAACGAACCTTTTTCTAACAGGTCGCGGAAAAATATTCCAAATGGTGGTTTGAAAAGTGTTGCTATCAAAGTAAATTTCCTTTTACGCAAGTTGAACTATGTGTGAGACTGTATGATGAATTTCTAAAATCACAGAGCATTTGACTCTCATTTAAAAATCAACTCTTTAATGACGAGCCAGCCATTTAGATCAATTTCGAGCCCAGAAGATCAGACATTTATGTCGTTACGAAAAATTTACTGGCACATTTGTATGATATATCTTATATTTTAATACGCGCGTAAAAGACCAACATTATATGTGAAAGCTTAGCTTCTCTTGCAGCGTATTAATCTTATAGACCAATATTATATGTGAAAGCTTTGCTTTCCGTGCAGCAATGCTATGTATATTAATTTAAACCATTAGCTTTTTCTGTTTGTGTGTTCGTGCTTCTTAACAGTTACGTTGCTATTGGCTGACTACATCACGTGTCCTCAGCTCTGAATACCCGCTGTCATCGGCTGGCAAGATCACGTGACATGAGCTATGCCTGGCTTACAATAGTGCATCGGAATCTTGGTTTCAATGCTTCGGAAAGTGACATGCGGTGTTTGGTGGTAATCGAATTTATACTTTCATAATATGAAAATATGCAGCTTTGCTGCTCATCAAAGATCTTTCCAAAATGTGTTTTTTCCCCTGTGTTTGGTTTTCTAAAGCACCGGGAAATTCTACACCCGTGTACAAAACCATAACCATTCAAAGGACTGATAAGTTATACAGTTCCGAGAGAAAATATACTGTCAGTTAACAGGGAGAAAGTATGTTTTCACCCGGAAAAAAGTGTATTTTTAACTGGAAAATCCGGGAATTTTTTTTCCTTGTCCGCGTATACACCCTGATGTAACTTCTTACAAGGCTTTATATTTACTCCTGGAGTAGAATATGAACAGCCAGTTGTACAGTATCTTGTTAACTTTTATACAGTTTGAAAAGTCATTAAAAGCTTACTCTTCATAGTTCTGCTATATACAAACAATGGTCTTTCTTTTTATCTTTGCAAGAAATTTATATTCCTTCATACTAGCTTTTTGCATTGCTGTGTGGATATAAACTTGATGGGAAATGCTACGTAACAGTATTACAGACTATGAATAAAAAAATCTATGTTAAAGCCACAACAAAGCAAAATATTAGGGTACTTTGAGTTGTAGAGTCTACTTTTGAAACAAATATTGTGCCAAGGACTGCTTCCTAATTTTGCCTTCCTTACCTGTCGAGGATACGATAGAACAGTTGCCCCTAACTATATTAACTGCTTTATGTCCCCTCCGAAAAACATGTTGCATAGCCACACATGGTCATGTGATACTCCACTACACACTAAATTCCAAAAGCACATGCGACAATAGGTATAGGAGCACAGTCTTGCTACATCATTGTAGCTGCACATGCAAAGTAACACTTGTGTTCTTGCCCTGTTTGGCAACTGCTCAAACGGACCTCTAACACGTCGTGGGAAAATGGTGGTTTGAAAAGAGTTACTTTAAAAGTAAATTTCCTTTTACACGAGATGAATTGTTACATATGAGAAAATTTCTTAAATCACAGACTGTTTGACTCTTATTCAAAACTTAACTCTTTGAGGATGAACCATTTAGAAAACTTTCGGCCTAGTAGATAAGACATTTATGTCATCATTTAAAAGTTTACTGACAGATTTGTGTTTGAGATATCTTAAACGGTAACACGCGCAAAGAAAGACCAGTATTATATGTGAAAGCTTAACTTTTCTTGTTGCTATGCTATGTGTATATTAATTTAAACTATGAACTTTTCCTAGTTGTTTGTTCACGCTACTTAACAGTAATGTCGCTATTGGCTGATTACATCATGTGTCCAATGCTCAGAATATCTGCTGTCATTTGCTGGCGAGATAATGTGACATAAGCTATGATTGGCTGACAAAAGCACATAGCAATCTTGATTTCAGTGCTTCAGAAACTTATACTTTCATAATACAAAAATATGCGGGGTACATGTTGCTGTACATTAATTTTTTTTCCCCTCCAAAAGTGCTGGGAAGTTATATGCAGGTGTATAAAGCCTTTACCATTCACAGCATTGATAAATATTATAGCTCTGAGAGAAAGAATACTGTCACTTAACATGGAAAAAGTGCGTTTTTGCCCAGTTAAACGTGTATTTTTAATGGGGAAAAATACGGGGTTAGGTCGCGCCCCCCCCCCCCCCCCCAATCCCCCTTGTCCGTATATACAACCTGTTTATCTTTCACTAGTACACACACAGCATCTTGGCTCTCTCTTGTCTGGAAGTTTTTCTCAAACCTGGAGAACCATTAGGATCACAATTTGCATTTTGGTTGTGGTTTCTTTTCACCCCCAGCCTCACTGCTGGAAGGAGGTTTTGCTTACCAGACTGCACATCGGGCATAGCCCTTTCACACATGGCTTCCTCCTCTGGTGGGAGGATCCATCATTCTGTGAAGTTTGTGGCGTGCCGCTTTCAGTTCAGCATATTGTGGCTATGTGTGTCCTATATACTGATGTCAGGGCAGCCCTCGGTCTCGCTGGAGATCTGCCACACCATCCTCACAGATACCGATACCAGTGTTAAAAAGAGTGGTGAAATTTTGTGAACTGTCAGGCCTCATCCCTAAACTGGTGAGGAAGGGCGGAAGTCTTTAGTACGTTATAAAGTGCTCTGCATGTGGGGACAGCCTTCATCCCCACCCATGAGATTTCATGTTGACTTTTCGTCAGGGTGCTGATGACCATGATGTCGAGTGCCCCCTCAACCCAAATAATCATCATCATCATCATCATCATCATCATTATTTTTTCACCCCTCTCTAAAAACCATTTCAGCTGACAAAGGTTAGATTGCCAATACAGTAAAAAGATATTTGAAATAAGTTTCTATTCCTTTTTTGTCCTCTTTGTACGGTATGAGTTTAACACCATTCGTGACATAGTGTTGACAGCTACATTCTTCCAGTAACAGAGTAATCTCCTCTCATCCAAATAAGCATTCAGCATCATATCAGATGTGTGTGTTGGTCCATTACACCCATGTACTGTTTGTATTGGAGTATTATTTGTGCCTTTTTCCCTATTTTGTTTTTATGTTGGACTTCAATATCACCAATAGCAACTCTATTAGACAATGATAAGATAGGATGTTTGCTTGGATTTTTTTCTCTGTGCATGCACAAGGCAGTACTGGATCTGACCTGCAGTGCATCTTTCTCCCAACACCAAATTTATTTTTAAATTTGTGTGAGAAAAATTTTCTTTTTTCCATAAGTGCAAGTAATGTAGGTATTAATTTGAAAAGGCTTGGCTTTTCACAAGTAGTACAGACATAAAAAATAAAAAAGTAGCCTACAAAAACATGATATCCTTTGTTCAAAAAAATACCTAAACATAGTAACTTCTGAACAACACAGAATCCTAAGCCACCTTTTGAATCACAAACACAAGACAGTAAGTAGTGTGTTATGGAGTCGCAAAGCATCCAGAATTTAATTCCTCAGCAGCAGTGGTGGTGTTTGTTTGCAAATTCTGTAAAAGGGTAATGTGACATTTAGTATCAACTACCCTTTCATCAGTGCTAAGCACTTCATGTGGCGAGTAATGTATGAATACATTACTGGCACAATCAACCAAAGGCTGGTGTCTGATACACAGGTCCTAATCAGGATGACTTGGTGCTGGAAACTTCTCACTGTCACCACGATGAAAGAATTTCATAAGATGTCTAAATCAGTGAGCAGATCATATTTTGCCAAACCATGGAAATGCCTGGGATGGTTTTTGTCTTCCAATATGAAAGGATTGTAGGTCTTTTGTAGAGTGCCTGAGTAAGCATGATATAAAAGTTCTCTTCTCAGTTATTGTGACTTTCTTCCATTTTTCATATGAATTGGAGAAAGTAGCAGCCTGTTTCAATATAACCTGCATAGCTATTTAAATCAGTCAGTTGAAGAAATGCTGCAGGGAAAAATAAATTTAATATTCAATTGCAGAAGATTCCACTGACAGCATGTACTTTGGTCCATGCAGCCCGTGAAATGTGCTTCTCCCATTTTGTCTTCACTTAATTCAATATATAACCAAGAACATCACTTTCACTTTCTGAATTGCTACTACTTTCACTAAAATATTCTCTATCAGTACTATTTTCGAATAACTCGCCAATTTCATAGTCAGCAAGTCCTCTACTTGGGCCAGATTTAGGACTCATTAAAAAAAAAATCACAAAGGCAGATGAAATACAGAAACTGCAAACAAAAACATAAAGAAAAATAGCACAGAGGCAGTACTAAATAACAGTATGCACAAAATGACATAGGCTGAAATAACAGAATGCAAATGCAAACAAGTGCTATGAAGCATGAGGTCAACAAACGAACAACACAGTATCAGAGCTGCAGATTGTCTATATTTCGCTACAGCAGTGCTCAAAAGTCAACAACATCAACTGAAACATTAAGCATCAATACTGAGCACACTAGCACCATGTAGTGGTGAATTTTATAAGCTAAACGAAACTAAATGGAGTACTGATGAATCAGCTCTCTGACAGTACTGGCATCAGTAGGGCTGGGGATAGGGGGCAAGGTGCGTGTAATAGGCTGTCACCTTGCCATTCAGGGGGCTAATTTAATTCCTTATGGTTACATACAAACAACGCCTCTAGCCTACCAAATTATTCATATTAGATATATCAAGGTGTAATGTGATGGCACAGGTGAGTTGAAGGTTCTGTAATTTAAGATACTATCCATACACTGCTGATTCATGATGCCAAACTACCAGTACAGTAATTTAGCTGTAGTCATAGTTAGCTGGATCATAGCCCTGACAATTTCTACCTGTGGAAGAATTGCTCAATAGTGTGTGGTTACCACCAACACCCCTACACTCTACACACAACTCAGACCCATTATATGCCAGTTAATCACAGCAAAATGCACTGTACTTGCATATTTATGCCAGTGACTTAATTTATTTTGCTGGAGTGTGTCACCTTTTTGTGGAGGTGACACCATCGTTCACACCCACTCCTCACTGCCCCCACCCCCACTCCAGTTCACCCCTACCTATTGTGACATTAGATGCAGATTTATACCTACATTTCTGACAGTTTATCAGCTTTATGGACTAGATATTCTGCTGATGCTTAAGATAAATGTGTCTATTCTGTGTAGGGAACATCCAATATCTCGATTCTTCCAGCTCCACCATTCAAAAAGTAGTGAAAGTAGGTGACAGAAAAGTGTGTATCAACCAGTAAATAATAATACAGTAATAGTGTAGTTTGACAAATTCCATCTATCATTCGACTATTATGAAAAGCTACTTTTTTCGTCTACACAGCACACTGCGGTATGAACTCTTGTATTCCTTAGGATTCCATTACCAAACTTTTTTATGGTTGTTTTCAATTACATGAGGAAAATCATCCAGCAATATTTAAATCTACAGCTACAGGTGCAGTATCACACAACTAGTGAGGCATCGATCGTGTGAACAGTCTCTCTTTGGTGTTGTAGTGGCTGAGGCAGTATGAGGCAGTTTTCTCACAAAGTAGAAGATCAGAGAAATTGTAATTTACTCTTAAAATAACCTCCTTACAGTAAATTTTTTTTTCATACACTCTCTCTTGTAGTACACAAGAATTGTTCAGAATATCTCATCAATATCACAAGTACATGCCTGTTGAATGTAGTAGGGTAATTCAGCTCCAGTCCAGGAAGTAAGTTGACCTCCACAAAGTTGCCAATTTCTAGATGACACATCATTTTTTGCTAACAGCTGTCTTACTATCTGTTTAGTAGAACCTTCATGGTATCCTTTCTTTTCTGTTGCCCCACTAATCCATGTGAAATAAGGTGAATCAGAGGGCAGTGCCTATTTATTCAAATAACTAATTGACAAAATATTTCAGATAATTGGAAGTAGGATTGCATGGAGGTTATTACATAACTAACTTTAATGTATAGAACCTGTGTAGCGACTGTCATTTCAATTGCTTAGCAGATGATGATAATGTTAAGCAAGTGTAATTACCACAAAAGTGAACTCTCTCATCATATTTGTATCATTAGTAGCTCATGAATTGAGGGCTATGTTCATTAAGTCAGATTATTCAAATTGATGTCAAATACAAGAAAGTCATTTTCCAAATCGACCTTGAGGCAAACTGTATTGTAAGCAACATTTAATGTGTGATACAGTCCATAAAAATGTTTTTTGCAAAATGAGGTGCGTTAAAGATTTATTAAATTGTTAAAGCAGTGCTAAAACCGGCAAAATAAAGTGCGAAGCAAGCTGTGTTGAGTAGCATTATTTCAGTAATTACTTATTTCATGAAAAGTTGCAGCTATGATCCATAAATATGCCTTTGATTAACCTACAGTAAAAATGTGTTGCATCTACATGAGGCAACTTTAATTTGATTATTTTCTACTATTACTATTTTCTACTATTACCACTCACACGTATACTTGGCAGAAAGTTGGATAGTAGTGGTAATAGATTATCAATTTGCCAGAAGCGATAAACAGCTCAGGGCTATAGCCAAAAATTTAACTGTACTCTTGTAAACAGAAGCTTGCATTTAATTGCTTGCTTGCTTTTAATTGTTCATAACAACAGTACACATATTGCATCAATAATATCAAAACAATCATTAAATGGCAGTGGAGGAAAAATAAATAATGTTGGTGCTGAATATAACTGGCATTTGGCATTGCCTTGCAATCGCATACTGTAACAAAACAAGAATTTCATTTGAAAAGGCACTCAAGCTTATGTTCGATTCACAGCATGGTTCATGTCAGACAAAAATTTATTTGTAGCTTACTCAATTTTCATATCTTTTTCCCTTCACTCAAGAAGTTTATTGTAACTCATCATCTTGAGCAGCATACGTGCCTTGCCTGCTTGGCGCTAATGAGACATTATTTGTGTATTGCATTGAGCAGATCGACAGGTGTTTCTCTTCAAGTGTTAAGAGTTCTTTTGTTCCAGTCTCTTCTTGTTCTTGAGAGAAGCATGAGGCGATGTAACAGGGCAGGTGCATAGTGGATACTAGCTGGTGGAGCAGAATGAAAGAGGGCAGAGTTCAGTCAGAGTTGTCGTTCATAAAATGCAGTGACACCACCATGCTGTCTTTACTTAAGTAGACAGCACTAGATTGAATGTGTTACCATTAACCTCATTCAGAGCAGTTGGCCAGAATAACACACATCATTCACACAGTACCCGTGCCATTTTGATCGTAGAGTTAGTATAATCTACACACAGTGATTACATTATAACTGTTGCTGATGCTTTGCCGAGAAAAGCAAAATGTGCCTCATGAATCAGATTTTGTATTTCTAGTGTGCATAAAATAGAGAAAATCCAAAATAGTAATAAGAGGTTTACCAAACAAAGTCAAGGGCAGCCTCTGTGCATTTCCTTGAGTTCTTCCAGTTTGATCTTAATTTAGTTCCTGATAGTTTCATGCAGTAACTGCTCCTTCAGGCTGTGAGGATATCTGTATGGGAATTATCAAAGTGTAATTGCTGGACTGCACTGCCATCTTAAGTAGTACTCCATTTGGGGTTGAATATGACTCCGAAAGCAACAATAATTTGCTTCTCAGTCGATTTCCTGAGTAATTACTAAAGGATTCCTGAAATTATCTGACTGTTATGTTATCTGCCACATAAAATATGTAAGTCAGTGCTGAATACACCAGCACACAAAGATCTTCACTCTTCTTTGCTGCATGTTCTCCACATCTTAATTAGTAAAATAACAAGGCTCATTCTACGCGATGTCAGCAAGTCCTTAAATAGGAATGTACCTGATGGCGACTACGATAAGAATTTGGTGTCACACTATATTGAAAAATCTTAAAATATTTATTTCCTCAATCCATACTAAAACAAGCACTCTAGTGCAAAATGAATTACATCCTTTACTTATTTATTTGTGTACTACTTTCAAGTGCACATAAGCTACTTAGTTCTAATTTGTGTGTTATGCAAATTATGGTATCACCTGTGAACTGTGTATTATGGCAATTGTAGCCATAGATTCAAATCTGGCTGTAAAAGTATGTTTGAGGTCTGATGCTTTTTCTCTGTCTCATGTAACGGAAAACAACCACAAAAATTTAAGTAATGGAATCCTAAGGAACACTAGAGTTCATACTGCAGTGGTTTGTAGAAGAAAAAAAAAAAAAAAAAAAGAAAAAAAAAATAGCTTTTCATGATAGTTAGATGATTGATGGAATTTGCCAAACTACAGTAATTATTACTGTTGTGACGGTACAAACCCCCGTTACTAGATGAATATTTATAGTATGCAAGGATTGCTTTGTGGAGCGCGCTACATAGTGCATGTTTCATGGAAGTGTGTGGCGCACCCGCGCGAGATTTGCAACGGTCGGTGGGATGGTCCCCGGTGGCCACGTGGCCTGCAGCTTGGGGTATTGTTTGGTTTTTCGCGCATTACGCGGAAACCATGTAACTTATGGTGAAGAGCGATGGGGCAGTGGATTGTGGTCAGCAACATGCACCTTCTGAAAGATCGATCTTTATTTCAAGTCACGAGACGCAAAAGTTATAGTAACCTCAAAATCGGGTAATATCATGAATACTGAAAAATTAATAAAAATAGTAAATAACCATTAGACCCAGAAGAAGGCTGCTGCAATTGTGGCCGAAACGTTGGTTTTTCTCCAGCAGCAGTAATTTTTACATTATGACGTGGTACAATACCCAGAAAACTTTTATGTCGACTGACTCTGGCCGCGGAAGCCTACGCAATTATAGTAAATAACAATTTACAGGGATGAGCAAGCATTCATTAAAAAGTCTCGTCATAGTGGATCAAGTGCCGTAGTCATATGTTAAGATTCACAAATAATTAAGCCCGTAAAGAGCAATAAACAAAGTTTGAGGGGAAATTGTTTATAAAATTCATGACATAAAGAATGGCACTATATAATATTTGGGGTGGCATCACATGTATTTTAAACTCGTTATGTTATACTATACATGTAACTTGCAATAGTTTTCATTGTTTGCAAACTATTATTAACATTTATCACCCATAATTAATTATTATAGATATGAAGATTTTGAGCAGTGCAATGTGTAGATCACTATAGATTATGTCTAAAAATAGTGCTATATGCAGTTCCATGTTAAAACTTTGCAGCACAGATGTAAACAAACAAATTTGCACTAAGTGGCGAAATTTTGCAAAAACTAAAACTTGATTTACAGTCAATAGAATAATCCTAGAAATTAATGTAACATAGTAAATAAGAAGTACTTTTTAGCGCGGTCCTGATGGTGTACTTATTTCTGTCGAGGGATGTATGTATCAAAATTTGTAACCTTAACTGGTGAGACTGGTGCTTAAATAACCAGGGGGGTTGGACATCTGAGCCTATATAAGCAAGCAGCCATCTTGGCCAGGAGGAATCCAAACTCACAGCCACAATAACTGAAGAAGAGATCGAACAGTCACTACTAAAAGGGAAAAACAGTGCACCTGGTCTTGACAAAATCAGACAACAGCAACTTCGGCTAGCACCGCGAAAACAAATACTAGACTGCCTTAACGTCATTTACAATGCTGCCCTAAAACTACAAACCATTCCGACAATGTGGAAGGATGCCAAAATTATAACGATTCCGAAACCAGGAAAACCACCAAACAACCCTAAATCCTACAGGCCTATTACACTACTGTCGGTAATAGGAAAAGGATTTGAAAACATAATCAGCAACAGGCTCTCCAACTTTGCTGAGAAAAACATCATTCCGAAAACCCAGGCAGGTTTCAGGAAACATCATTCAACCATAGATCCTATAATCCGAATCTGCAGCAGTATCACAGAAGGTTTAAACCCGACGAAATATGCCTCAGCTCTCTTCTTAGACATAGAAGGAGCTTTTGATAAAGTGTGGCACAAGGGACTTTATAGTAAACTCCACCAGATGGGGGTGCTAACCTTGCTACTGACCCACATCTTAGATAACAGGCCATCTCGAGTATATGTAAACTAATCCCACTCACAAGCATATTTCCCAGAAGCAGGCGTGCCACAAGGAGCAATTCTGTTGACTCTCCTATATACCTCAGATATACCCCACCTGACAAGTTGGAATGAAGGGCTGGCACTCTACGCTGATGATACAGCCTACTGGTGCCAAGCACAAACGATAGAGCAGATCAACCGGAAGAATAACAATTACATCACCCAACTAGAAACATGGACAAGAAAATGGTGAAGAAAACCAAATGCCCAAAAAACGCAGCTGGTATTATTCAACCACAAACAATTCTCAAGACGGAGAGAACAACTACTACAAAAACTCAACATAAGACTATGTGGAGAGACCATCCAACCACAAGACACAGCTAAGTACCTAGGAACGATCCTTGATTACACGATGTCATGGATTCCGCACACTCGTAAAATAACCCATAAAGCAAACAACTGATGTAATCTCATCAAACTTATAAGGGGCAGAGCAAATGGTGCCAACGACGACACTCTAATCCACATGTATAAGGCGTTTATACAGCCAGTCCTCGAGTATGCCGCCCCAGTTTGGATGAAAAACAAAAATAACATGCAGAAACTACAAGATCTAGAGAGGAAAATACTTCACATTGCAGGAAGACTTGACAGGAGAACAGACAACAACACAGTCTACCAAAGCACGAAGGTACCCCCAATAAAAAAGAGATGGATCCAACTTATGGCAAAAATTGGAAAAAACAGAGAAACCAACAGAACACTTAACGACTGAACTACTTAACTACACACCAATGGAATTCAACTTTCCAGAACACAAATATGCTTTCCCACCTAAAACAATAAAAGAATGCATCGCATACACCGAAGACAGTAATGACAGAACCAACTTAATCAGCCACGTCATAGAAGATTAACACTCAAAGAAAAGTAGAACAACAAAGGCAGAAGATAAAAACATCAAAAACAAGGACCCTTGCTAAGATTTTTGAGAGGTTTGCCTTAGCACTTGGGCAAATGCCAGGGTTGTCACATCCTCTCACCAGGGCGGGCGGGCGGGCGGGCGGGCGGGGGGAGGGATCAACAGGAAACTAAAAAGAAATTTCCCCATCTCAACAAATAAATGGTGTCCCAACAGAACAACATAAGCTAAGCTAAGGCACCAAAGAGCACTAGGCTCTCCATGCGCCTGCCTTCCCCCATACGGGGAAGGAATGAGGGGGAGCCCCACTTGAGTGTGGCCCATGTGGTCGTTTGAGAATTTCTTCTCATGCCGATTTATTTCGACAAAGAGTCTTGTTTAATAGTGCTAGTGTGCAAGCATATATTTGGTGAACTGGAAGTGCTACGATTATTTGTGCGAGTACCAATTACGAGGTATGCATTGGCGTAAGTGAACATATGACGATCTGTGATTTCGCGCCAAAACTTCTAGAACAAAGAGGACAGTGGGACTTGTGGTTCTATTCGAATTATTTGAATAATTTTCGTTTATAGCAGCCTACATTACTGCTATTCGGGTCTCAGAGTCAAATTATTATTAAAGTAAAACTGTAAACTGTCTCACCAGAGCTAATTTCATTGTGTGAAAGAAAAGGACAATGCCAATAAATAGTGATTGAACTGTGTCATGAAAAAGTGATTTTAGTATAATAATCGCCTAATTCTTGTTCCCTAGCATAAACTGTACTTATGTCTGAGAGAGTAATTAATTTAAAAATTATAACAAATGCGCGGGTGTGGAAGTGTACTAGTGCATCAAGTGTGAAAATCATCCCCTGAGACTTATGAGAGAGCCAAAATTTGCAATAACATTTTTAAACCAATATTTGTATTTACACATTCGTGTGAACTCTCTGCAACCGCACTACTTCTTTATTTTCCGCCCCGTCGCACTGTATTATTATTTACTAGTTGATACACACTTGCCTGTCACCTATTGTCACTACCTTTTGGATGGTAGAGCTGGAAGAATCAAAATATCGGATGATCCCTATACGGAATAGACATATTTGTCTTAAGTAATCATCTTTGGGGCAACAGCAGAATATCTAGTCCATAAATCTGATAACAAAATGTCAGAAATGTACATATAAATCTGCACAGTGTCACAATTTGAGACATCCACAGTGGGTGGGGATGAATTGGAGTGAGTGGGTTTGGAGGTGGAGGCAATGAGGAATGGGTGTGAATGATGGTGTCACAGACTGTCTCTAGTTTTGTAGCCTCCACTATGAGGTGACACATACTGCAAAATAAATTAAGTCACTGGCATAAATATGTACGCATAGAGCATTTTGCTGTGATTAAATGGCATGTAATGGGTCTGTTGTGTGTGGGATGCTAATCACACACACTATTGAGCAGTTCTTCCACAGGCAGAAATTGTATTGGCTATAATCTGGATAACGATGACTACAGCTAAATAATGTAGTGGTAGCCACCTTTTTAATTCTCATATGATTATGGTGGTAGGCTAGAGGCATCGTTTGTATGAAACGATCAGGAACTACCAGGTGATCATAACTTTTCCTATGTGACACATTATAACATGAAAACTAATTACCATATGAAGTACCAAACTTGGTAGCATTAATGTCAAGGACATGGGGAAGGGAAATAGTGCAGAATCAATTCAACTGAAACATTTTTAATGTGCTGCTAGGTACTACATACCGGTACCAATACTGCTACAAAAGGGACTCAGTATGATGCCCAGCAGTGTCCAGAGGAGTCTGAAAGTGCAGGACAGCATTCTGCACAGCAGAATGAAGCATGTCTGTAGGTATGCTGGCTACCTCTTTTGATACGCTGTGCTTCAGATCAGCACATGGATGAATGTTCCCTTGGTCAACTCTGTCCTTCAGGTAGCCCCACAACCTGAAATCACAGGGAGTGAGATCAGGTGATCATGTCTACCAAGCATTTGGAAAAGATCGGCTGATACTTCAATCGTTTCCAAATATATTCTGGAGAAGCAGGTGAACTTCACAAGTGATGTGCAATGGGGCCCCATCTTGCATGAAAACTTCTGAGTTCAATACGTCTCTCTCCTGTTGGGCCAAAGCACATTGCAGTAACACTGGCCAGTCACACTGCACATCTGTGGTCCTTGAGTGCCAGTCTGTTCAAAAAAGAATGCTCCAATGATGAACGTAGCCATGAAGCCACACCATACAGAGGAACTTTATGCACAGTGACTGGAGGTGAAGATCCACACACTCGGCAATTCTGTGTGTTCACCTTACCTGTCAGAGAAAAATAAGCTTCGTCAACTTCAATCCGATTGAGAAAGTGGAAAGCGAAGTCAACACGTTGTGCATCCTGTGGTGCAAGTTGCTGTATGATATGGATCTGGTACAGATACCATTTGAGACCGATTCGAAGCACATTCTGTACAGTAGACCACAGGACGTTCAGCTGTCATGACACAGCTTGCACGCAGCCTGGTGATCGGGAATTGCACACGGCGGTGTTTGCTATAGCAACAGCGATTTCATCAACCACCTGTGGTTCAACTAGCCGTCGGCTTCCGCCTGGAGTGACGCCCAGTTCTCCAGTTGATTTGCACTTCATCATGCTCCGCACAGCATGTGGAGAAAGCGGATCCTTCCATAATCCTTTCAGCCGCTGATATTCTTGAAGTGAAGTGCAGCTGCAGCATTACTGTTGTTTTGATGATAGAGTTTTGCTAATAAAGCCCTGCTCCTTTTGTCCAATCTCATGTTGACATGTCAACAAGTGCACGATGACTGATCATGGCTCCTGGTGGCCATAGATGGAACTGGACATTGGTGCTGTGACACATGGAAATCATGCACCCCATACTCTGGACATTAATGCTACCACATTTAGTACTTGTCTGGTAATTAATTTCTGTCTTATAACATGTTAAATAGAGAAAGTTTAATTATAACCACCCAGTATATTAACACCACTCAGTGCCAATGTGAGAGCTGCATAGAAATTCCGCACCACACTCAGTGTGGTGAACCTATTGTTGTTTTGATTTCTCTCTCTGTCTCTGTCTAGACCATGTTGCAAGTAGAAAATCTCATGTGCACTCCAGCTACATTGTAGACTTTGGTGACTCAATTGGGCAATTTATCTAATAGGATTCATTACAGTTGGTAATATTAACTACACTGACCGGAAAGAGGAAGTAAGTGCACGATGTAGTGGTAAGCAGAGATGGGCATTATTGGAATGAATTTCTGTCTGGATAATTATCCGAGTAAGTATACATTCTGCCAAATCCATTCAATAATAAAATATTCACCAGTAAAGCGACTACTACTCACTGTGAATACAAATAATTATTTGTTACGTCGAATAATGTAGCACGCCACCACATTTTCTTTGTTTACTTCTTGTACAGGATTCTATAATTAGTGTTTGTTCCTTGGCTCAGTGCTTTATATTTGATAAATAAATTTTTAATGGTTGGTATGAAATGTGTCTTGGCAGCTCAGTGGACACACAAGCATCAAAGAAAATTATTGCAGTTTGTAAAGCTAAAGAAGCTAGCCAATGAAGTCACCACATCGAACACTAAGAGGAGCTATAGCTAGAGGGAGGGGGAGAGGGAGGGGGAGAGAGAGGGGGGGGGGGGGAAGGTTTGTTCCAGACCACAAAGCTAAAGGTTTAGGGTGTGATCCCCTTTTGTTCCTACAATTTTTTTATGTTATTTATCCCTTCTTTCATCTTTAACAATGAGAAAAATGCCAAGTAAAGTTAAACATTGTTTTGGAGTACATGTTGAACTGTAGGTCCCCCTCTAACTGGCTGTATAAGTCGGTTCAGAAGTGGGAGGAAGGCAAGTACACACATGATGCCGAGTGAAGCACTGCAGTGTTCAGAGCAACATTTGGGTTGAGCACAGCTTTACGTGCATTGCAGCGGGTAACCATTGCAACAAAAAAATACTTCATAGGGAGACGGCATTAGCTGTACACTGTTGTTGCAGCCCCACTGGGTTTGAGAACATAAAGAGATCATAATGTTGCAGCAGACTGCAACATTGTTACCGAGAAAGTGTCAAGAGACTATTGGGAGACTTTTTTTCGCCTTTCTACACCAACTGTAATTACTGCAGCACTGCCTTACCCACAATTTATAAACATATAGTTCACCTGTATTGCTGTCAGTAACCAAGGGAAGTCTTACAACAAACTGCAGACATAATTGTAATAGCCAAAGGCATGTCAAAGAAATTGAATCGTTAGTTTCAAATGATGTTATGACGCAAACAGAAAATTTATTTTGAACATGATTCGGGAGCTGAAACTGAAATGGAATCACAGTGAAGTTGTTTTCAAAATATACAGCAGAATTGATGATATCTCAATTTTTGCAGAAGAGAGGCCTTACATCATTATCCTGAAATAAGTGATTTCTGGAGATATAACACACCAGTATCTCCTTTGCATGCGCTGAATATATTTTCTTGAGTGTGTTACAATGACAAATCTTCAAAAATCAAATTTTCTGATGAGATGTTTGCTGAGGACTTATTCTAAAGTAATGAAAAGGACATTTGTTTAATGATTGATAAAGAGCTGGAGCAATGAATCTGTTATTCATTCACAAATGACTTAATGTTTTTATTCATGATAATAAATAATGCCATGACTAAATACACTCCTGGAAATGGAAAAAAGAACACATTGACACCGGTGTGTCAGACCCACCATACTTGCTCCGGACACTGCGAGAGGGCTGTACAAGCAATGATCACGCACGGCACAGCGGACACACCAGGAACCGCGGTGTTGGCCGTCGAATGGCGCTAGCTGCGCAGCATTTGTGCACCGCCGCCGTCAGTGTCAGCCAGTTTGCCGTGGCATACGGAGCTCCATCACAGTCTTTAACACTGGTAGCATGCCGCGACAGCGTGGACGTGAACCGTATGTGCAGTTGACGGACTTTGAGCGAGGGCGTATAGTGGGCATGCGGGAGGCCGGGTGGACGTACCGCCGAATTGCTCAACATGTGGGGCGTGAGGTCTCCACAGTACATCGATGTTGTCGCCAGTGGTCGGCGGAAGGTGCACGTGCCCGTCGACCTGGGACCGGACCGCAGCGACGCACGGATGCACGCCAAGACTGTAGGATCCTACGCAGTGCCGTAGGGGACCGCACCGCCACTTCCCAGCAAATTAGGGACACTGTTGCTCCTGGGGTATCGGCGAGGACCATTCGCAACCGTCTCCATGAAGCTGGGCTACGGTCCCGCACACAGTTAGGCCGTCCTCCGCTCACGCCCCAACATCGTGCAGCCCGCCTCCAGTGGTGTCGCGACAGGCGTGAATGGAGGGACGAATGGAGATGTGTCATCTTCAGCGATGAGAGTCGCTTCTGCCTTGGTGCCAATGATGGTCGTATGCGTGTTTGGCGCCGTGCAGGTGAGCGCCACAATCAGGACTGCATACGACCGAGGCACACAGGGCCAACACCCGGCATCATGGTGTGGGGAGCGATCTCCTACACTGGCCGTACACCACTGGTGATCGTCGAGGGGACACTGAATAGTGCACGGTACATCCAAACCGTCATCGAACCCATCGTTCTACCATTCCTAGACCGGCAAGGGAACTTGCTGTTCCAACAGGACAATGCACGTCCGCATGTATCCCGTGCCACCCAACGTGCTCTAGAAGGTGTAAGTCAACTACCCTGGCCAGCAAGATCTCCGTATCTGTCCCCCATTGAGCATGTTTGGGACTGGATGAAGCGTTGTCTCACGAGGTCTGTACGTCCAGCACGAATGCTGGTCCAACTGATGTGCCAGGTGGAAATGGCATGGCAAGCCGTTCCACAGGACTACATCCAGCATCTCTACGATCGTCTCCATGGGAGAATAGCAGCCTGCATTGCTGCGAAAGGTGGATATACATTGTACTAGTGCCGACATTGTGCATGCTCTGTTGCCTGTGTCTATGTGCCTGTGGTTCTGTCAGTGTGATCATGTGATGTATCTGACCCCAGGAATGTGTCAATAAAGTTTCCCCTTCCTGGGACAATGAATTCACGGTGTTCTTATTTCAATTTCCAGGAGTGTATTTTTGTTATTCCTCATTCAAATAAATTTTGCCCGATTTTGGGTGGTAAGGGAAGCTCAGCGCGTATGCACATACTACTAACCCACAGCCTCTGTGCTAATGAGTGTGAGTACAAAGCATCTGCATGGCTTTGAACAAGTGTGTTATATCCATGTGGCCATTAAGTGTTCACTCAACTGAGTTATTACGTGAGGGAGGATCGGTCACATTCAGCAACTTCCACCAAGTTATGCGAAGTGTATCCACTCTGTCTGATGTACCACAGCTGCATACAGACCCACAAGCCAGCAGAGCTCTAATGGATACCTTTCTGGCAAGGAGTTCATAGTCCACAACACCATTTTTCTGCTGCCAAATGCTAAATAGTATGTGTTTACACTGCCGAATTTTTAATAACAAGTTTTCTGCTTGGGTTCAGCCATTAATTACTAATTAAGAAGTTAAAACATAAGTTTGTAAGATAAAGGCATCACAGCTCATCACCAGCAACAGTATTGCATAAGAATGCTCACTGAATAAACTGATGATGTTAGTCAAGCAAAAATGCAGTATTAGTCACCCCCCTTGAGTTCTGTTGCTTACAAGGGAACCTCCCCATCGCACCCCCCTCAGATTTAGTTATAAGTTGGCACAGTGGATAGGCCTTGAAAAACTGAACACAGATCAATTGAGAAAACAGGAAGAAGTTGTGTGGAACTGTGAAAAAATAAGCAAAATATACAAACTGAGTAGTTCATGGCAAGATAGGCAACATTAAGGATGCTAGGACCGCAGCAGCGCCGTGGTCTCGTGGTAACGTGAGCAGCTGCGGAACGAAAGGTCCTTGGTTCAAATCTTCCATCGAGTGAAAACTTTAATTTTTTATTTTCAGTTTATGTGACAAACTCTTATGTTTTCATCACTTTTTTGGGAGTGATTATCACATCCACAAGAAAACCTAAATCGGGCAAGGTAGAAGAATCTTTTTACCCTTTCGCCAAGTGTACAAGTTAGGTGGGTCGACAACATATTCCTGTCATATGACGTACATGCCGTCACCAGTGTCGTATAGAATATATCAGATGTGTTTTCCTGTGGAGGAATCGGTTGACCTATGACCTTGCGATCAAATGTTTTCGGTTCCGTTTGGAGAGGCACGTCCTTTCGTCTACTAATCGCACGGTTTTGCGATGCGGTCGCAAAACACAGACACTAAACTTATTACAGTGAACAGAGATGTCAATGAACGAACGGACAGATAATAACTATGCAAAAATAAAGAAAGTAAAATTTTCACTAGTGGGAAGACTTGAACCAAGGACCTCTCCTTCTTCAGCTGCTCACATTACCACGGGACCACGGCGCTCCTGAGCTCACGTTCTCCTTTATGTTGCCTATGTGGCCAAGACTGATGACCAGTTTGTATATTTTGCTTATTTTTTCACAGTTCCACACAACTTCTTCCTGTTTTCTCAATTGATCTGTGTTCAGTTTTTCAAGGCCTATCCACTGTGCCAAGTTATAACTAAATCTGAGGGGGGTGCGATGGGGAGGTTCCCTTGTTGGAATTAGAGCATCAAGTACTCCTATACTCAAGATCTAAACCTTGCTATTGAATGAAAATGTCACACAAAGGTTAAATGGTTGGCTTGATGCGACTGTACCCATCCACACCTCTTTATTTGAAGGAAATTGATGGCCGTGAATGTCTTTCTTCAGGACACAAAAAATATGAAAATTGCATGGGGAGTATGTGCAAGGGCTTCCCAGTGAAACTTCTGCAGTGTAGCTGAAACAACGTTGGCAACACCTTGGGCCCACATGTTGCTCCAGTTGTTTCAGTACCTCCATGTGTGATTTCTATCTATTTTGAGCCCTGAAGAAATACATTCATGACCATCAATTTGCTCAAGATGAAGAAGGGCATGCCTGGGTGCGATCATGATTCTGTAGGCAACTGCAAACATTTTTCCATGAAGGCACTGACCATCTTGACGTACAATGGGGGAAATATATTAACAGCTGTTATGATTACTATTGAAATAATGAACAATTTACTTACTTTTTCCATCTGTGTTGTTTTCATTTGACTGCTCCTTATACATAAAGAAAACCCAAAGCTTAAGTACAAAATCCACCAAACATTGATGATATGTAAAAGGTACT
Source organism: Schistocerca serialis cubense (assembly GCF_023864345.2). Lineage (NCBI taxonomy): Eukaryota > Metazoa > Arthropoda > Insecta > Orthoptera > Acrididae > Schistocerca > Schistocerca serialis. The sequence continues at coordinate 579,617,022 of NC_064640.1, forward strand.
TCTTTTCATCAGAAATGAAGAGCATGGTTGGTTTCTTCCAATATTTGAAAATGCACAACCCTCATATCTTAATATAATATTGTGCACTATTGTGAAAATAATACATAAATATAAAATTAAAACTGGGTTATTTCTTTTACTTTTTATAGGAGAACAGCCAATGGACTAATGGTAGTTTCTTGTGATACTGGTTTGTGACATTTGTGGCCAGTTTAGTTGCTGTATCCTGTTACTATTCCAGATACTGTGATATTCTACATCGTGCAGCCTTGCACCTGGGATGCTGGTCGAGGATTGAAGGGAGATCTACTCATGTACCAACACACGTGTAAGAGAAATTAGCCAACTTTTATGATAATTAATAATGATAGTCATATATGAGAGAACATTTAATTAATGGGTTTACTATAAGTACATATAAAGTTCAGTGTAACCAAATGATACACTAATGTGCCAAAACATTATAACCACCAAGCACATGATGTAGTAAGGAAAGTATGTGAGTAGAGCAGAGACAAATGGGAACTCATTCTATTGACAATATGAGCTGCAGCTGGGAAAATCCACTGATATTACTGACTCTAAAGAAAGGGGGGTGGGATTATTGTTGCACAGTGCATGGGGACAAGTGTCTCGAAAATGATGTAGCTGGTCAGCTGCTTACAAGCTTTTGTGACACCTAAGGAAAGTGGTTGAAGGACAGTGATACCACAAGTACGTGACAAGGGACGGGACATTCAAGTCTAATTACAAGATGTGGCCAGAAGCTAGCCCAGTCAGTAAAGCAAGATAAGCAGTGATCTGTGTGAGATCTGACAACAATGTAGAATCCAGATGCACACACAGATGTTTCAGAGAACACCTTACTGCGCAGATTGTTGGAACACGGGGCTCCAGAAAAGACAACCCCTGTGTGTTGTCACATTGACCTCAACTAAGATAGCAGTGTCCACAGGATCATCAAGACTGGACCACTGATCAATGGAAACATGCCAGATAGTCAGACAAATTGCACTTCTTGTGACACCAAGTGAATGTTTGTGTCTGGATACATCACCGTATAGGCAAATGGCTGTTCGAATGGTGCACTGTTCCACAGATGCAGGCTGGGCTGCAGTGGACTGATAGCAGTAACTGAATGCACCTGGACTGCTGTGCACTGTGTGAAAATTATTGTAGGACACCTATATCCCTTCGTGGTTGATGTCAGACTGCTGTGTTACTGGGGCATGTGATGGATCCAAGGAGGATAGAGCTTCCAGAAAAAAGTCATTTATGACTTATGCACACATAATGATGGATGTTTCAGTGTCAGGCCAGGCCTTGGTGTCAGGTTTAAGGCTCTGCTGTCACCTCTGGCAGCCTCATGGCAGTCAGTGTGTTAAATACTTGTGTTATTTAGTTATAGCCTTAAGTGATCAAATTTTTATTTAGACAATGAATGTGACCTAGCTATTTCATTTGATGTCAGTGGAATAATATACATTCTGTTGTGGTTGATGAGGATTTCGTTTAGGTAGGAAACCCCCCTGAGTGTAACTTTCGTGGTTATTACGGAAGTCCAATAAATTTTTTAAAGAACAAATGTGGGTTTGTTGTCGATTAAGAATATGCTACAGAATGATTGTAAGACTGACTAAAGAGGGATGTTAGTTATGCATTTCCACATTTTCTCTTGAGTGGTAACACAATAATAATATTGTATATAGTGTGTTTCATTCCCCATTTCCAGCAACTGCTCTTTGCATTCATAGTGCATACTTTTTTCATCTTAGAGACAAGAGCTTCTAGAAATAACAGACTAATAACTATTGTTAATGAAATACGGTTTCAGTTCACATTTAGCATGCACTTTTTGGCTTGTATTTCTGCCTTAAGTTTCGGGCATCCAGCTTCTTGCATTTTGTTGACATTCATTCTGTTGGTAGAATTTCATATATTTTGGTTGCTCCCTCCCCCTGCACACACCTATGGAAATGTGTGATGTTTTAATGCGGTGTATATGGTATTTGCAAATCCAACTTTTTGACTTGCGCCTAAATTATTGATTTGAGGTAACTTGTTTTTTAGATGGGCCGAGTCAACAGTGTGGCATCATGGAGCATTGGTGAAACACTGCAAAGAAATCTACAGAGCTGATGGAATATCAAATGCAGCGGAACCAGGAAACCAGACACATGCAAGGTTCTATGTAAGATGTATACAGAAAAGTAACTAAACAATAAGCAACAACACTCTGATTAAAGCTACGTGTTATTTGACATTTGTTATGTGGCACTACAGCATTGTCACCTGTGATGAACAATGTACGGCAGACTGCCAAACCAAGCAGAATGTGCTGTTGCCTGCTGTGGCAGGCTGCAAATAAATGGGTTGCCAGCAGAGCACAAGAACAGATCACAACTTGAAAACTGCAAGTGATAGTGAATTGATGCTTTGTTGTTGCACTTTGGCAGTGGATGACAGTTTGCATGTGATCGTGAGGGCTTTGATTGGAAGATTTAAGTTTCAAAGTGTGAAGTGTCATCTAACAATTAATTTTAATCAGACTATAGTATTAGGAGAGACTTATTGGATGGGGTGAGAAGGAAAGATTGATACCAGATTCTCCTTCTCACCCCATCTGGTAAGTCTCCCCTGACCCGGGGTACAGGGTGACTTTTCCAAACGTACGTGTGTTGTGTGTGTGTGTGTGTGTGTGTGTGTGTGTGTGTGTGTGTGTGTGTGTGTGTGTGTGTTCATGTTCTCCTGCCAACACTTGGTGAGAAGACTTTTTTAGGCTATAGTATTAATCTCTCTTCAGTAAGTTATATGGAAAAATACAACAAACTATTAGTGGTTCGTATCTTCTCATTGTTTTATCTGTCCACTGTGTGTTAACTTCAGTTTGTGTGCTATATTATAAATCTGGAGTGAATAGATTTGGACATTTGAGGGATACTCTGATTTCAAAGAGTAATGTAATGGCTCTCATTTTTTAGACTGGAGTGCCATCACAGTAATGTAGAGAAATTTCCTTCAAAATTGTTGGCTAAGTCCAAACTAGCAAAAATAGCCTCAGCTAATCACGTTCAACTTGAGCAACATACTCCGTTAAGTGCCTTTCACATTTGAGTGCCATGTCATATACTGTTATTAATCACTCGGTAAAACCTATTTTGATAGCCCATCAGAACGTATTGCCAAAGGCAAATTCCACAATTGTTCTTTACAAAGGATATGATCAATTTTCTTCTGACAGTTTCCAATTGGAGCTAGTGCTACATTTTTTACGACTTTGTCATCAATATGAATAATGTAGGAAAATATGTCAAGTTGAAGAAAGGCACAATGAAAAGACTCATGTATTCCTTTCGGCCATGAAACGCGCATGCACACACACCTCTTTGCTCCACAACCTCCTGACGCTGCACCTGTTCGCAGTCTGGTCCCTGCACACTCCACTGAACAGTGTTAGTCTCTCTCCCCACCCATACACTACTATCCCTTCCCCTTCCCCACCCCCTCCAAATTGCTGCTTGCATCCCACGCGATGTTGCATTCCAGCCTGAGAAGCTGGAGGGGTGTGTGTGTGTGTGTGTGTGTGTGTGTGTGTGTGTGTGTGTTTTTTTTGTCTTTGTCTTTACTGATGAAGGCTGTGACTGAAAGCTGTACGTGAGTGTCTTTTAATCGTGTCTGTCTGCAACTTCATCTTCTGTACGGTAAGCAGAAATCTGTCTTCTCCTATATTGCAGATATTCCTACGTGGAGTTTCCATTGTTTGATTTCTCTCATGAATATGGTTTCATGTCACTATTTTCCTTCTTCCACCAAACATCAATGGTATTGCTTACACTACTTTGGCAATGTCACAAAAACAAATGTGTCATTGGTGACTTAGACAACAATATGACCATGAAAACTAAAATCAATTGCCTCTTATTAGAACATTGTATGTCCAATATCTGATGAATAATTTGAACAATACACTTTAGAGTTTGACAGAGACAACCAGAGTATTAGATTTACCATAGCTTGCATGTTTCAAATGACACTTGCCCTTGTAGATCTTATAATTAAATGTTTCCCTGAGACATTTAAGTCTCTTCATTATCTACGATAATGATCAAAGCAGAAGAAATCAATTAAAATTTGTGCTGTGGCTGGGACGTGAAGTTGAATGCCCTCCTCAACACAAACTTCAATTCATATCTTCTGCTTATTTTTCCTTACATTGCCAAGGCTCTCCAACATTGGAATAGCACCCCCGCGTTGGGTGTAATGGGGAAGTCCTGTACCATAGGCACAAATTTTAATTCATTTCTTCTGCTTCGATCATTATTGTAGATAATGAAGAGACTTAAATGTCTTAGGGAAACATTTAATTATAAGATCTCCTATGGTACAGGACTTTCCCATTATGTCCAATGCTGAGGTGCTATTCCAATGTCGGAGCGCCCTGGCAGTAGTGACAATAAGGGAAAATAAGCAGAAGATATGAATTGAAGTTTGTGTTGGGGAGGGCACTCAGCTTGGGTAGTTCATGCAGCAATGTTGACCATCGTGCTGTGTGGTGTAATGGTTAGCATTTCTGCCTAGCAAGCAAGAAGACCCGGGTTTGATTCCCGGCCGCAGCACAAACTTTAATTCATTTCTTCTGCTTGGCCTTGTAGTTAAGGATCATTCCATTTGGGATTAAAGTTCTCTTGGAACAAAATTGAAAGTGTGTTACATTATACTTGTTCCTTCTTATGTCTGATCATCACAGAAAGTATAATAATTCTTTACCACAATTATTTTGCCTTTCCATAAATTGCTTGACTCAGTGTGTTCTCTTAAAAAAATTCTGTGAGGCACTGCAGGCCTCACACACTAAATTACAGCACTGTGCTGAATAATACAACAGGTGATTCCAGTATCACACTTGCATACCAAGTTAATGCACAGTATACTGCTGACACATCCACAACCTCCAGCTTTGGGCTTACAAGATGTAGTCTCCAGAATAAGCATGTTATGAAGTTAACTTATTGGAAAATGTTATTTTAGTTATTTTTCAAGTTTAGCGAACTGTTATGTTTTTTTTTTCTCTTTCCTTTGTAAGTGACATCTCCATTTGATGGAAAATTGAAGGACTGTGGAAGACATACTGTTCCAATTGTATTTTAATGCTGCCCCATGGGGCACAGACTATGCTGGGCACTGTGCAGCTAGTATAGGCTACCCACCAGACAGCCCTATGATATGCAAGCCACTTAGCCAACTCTGCCAGTGTGCATTTGGCCAGTGCAGAACTGTCGTGTACACTATTGTGCAGCGCCCTTTAATGCCCAGGCATTATCTGTGACTAACAAAGCAGATGTTTGAGAGAGCAGTTATAATTTTGCTCAAAAATTAAAAAGAAACTAGAAAGTGATTTACTAGTATCTGCTGCATCCACAGTGTTGCAAGAACTTGCCACAGCTGTAATTTAAAATTGTGGACTTATTTCTGATTCTTGGTGACACAAAGATGATGATACTGAGATAAAAGACTATACGGGAAGCAATGTCTGGAATGAAGTTGAAATATGCAGACTTCAGTTGCCCAGTCCAAGTGAAAGGTCAGGAGACCAATGGCAGCTTCACAGAAAAGAGATAAATCAAATAGTGGTTCACAGTGTGGATGCTGATGGAATAGTGAGATCACCAGGACATAGTTTTGGAAGTTGGCTAGAGTGGGGGAAATTCCTGCAGATCAAACACTTCCTCTCTTGTTATAACAGTGAAATATGTATCTTTGGAATAAGATGTTGTGTGAATCAGATTATGTGTGTCTTCAACTATATTTGTGCATAACTTCCAATACAGTGATGATAGGGTGCTTACATGGTCTCTGATCTTTATTTCACAGTGACAACTAAAAATTGGTTAGCGTAAGTAATTCTTGTGAAATATCTCTAAAGAGAGCCTCCAGAATTACGCCCAGTTTTGAATGTGCCAGTATGTCTGCCATACACCCATTCTGACACAAAAATTACCTTGCCAACACTCACAGACTATTGATTGATGTGTCCAGTCACAGTACAGGCTAGAAGTGTACTGAGACGAGTTAACCAAGCACAGAATATTTCACTATGATGTACATCACTAAGTGAACTGATATTAATTATTCTGTTGTTGTGATTCATTGCTGTTCTGACAAAGAAATGGCTATAAACTAGCAGATCTGTTCAATTTATAATTGGTGTACAAGTCATCCCAACATTAAAATCAGAAATTTCTCTCAAAGCAACCTCAGCATAATAGATTCAGACACAAAACATTACCACCAACTATATTTGCAGTAAATTTGGGAAAAAAATACTTTTAAAAGACACAAACAAAACTGTTTTGCCTTCCCATCTAATTTTGTTTGACGCTTAACTTTCCAACAGTCAGTTGTGTCCTTAAGAATACTTACGTTTTACCCTTTGCTATTATTCAATTCAAAATCAGTTTATAAATGAATAGGACTAGTGAATTTATAAAAACCACAACACAATGAATTAAATGAACTGAGCAATAAGTTGATATTATGCACATGATCTGTAATAATACAACAGGTCTAAATTCATCCTTGAGGAATGTTTAAAAAAGAAGAAAAAATAGATGCTGCTGTAATCAGAAGTTTAATTACTGGATGAGTAACATGCCTAGCAATATTTTAGTGCTTTCAGTGGATGGGTTCAAAAATCCGTACCTAATAAAACTGGCGTATTCTGCAGTAGTAGTGTTCCAACCTTTTTTAAGGATATGGCCGTGGAGTAACTGAACTCAAAACAAATCATTAGGCTGCCCTTTTTTCGTATGTTCATTAAATTTCCGTACTGAGCACAAAATAATTTTACAATAGGGTTAAAATCAAACTCCACCCCAGAGGGCCCACAACTTTTCTCTTCAACCCCACTTAGGAGCTGTTGAGCAACTTCTCAACTTTATGAGCTGCCAATCACTCCATGGAATTATTTAACTTATAGGCCTCATGGCCAATCAGAATCAGGAGTGGAATGTACACATTTTCATTGGCCATTTCCTGCTCCTGCTTACAGCATTTTTGTAGGGTGCTACCTCCTTGCAAGACCTTTTTCTGCAACAGATGTTGGAAACATTGGCTATCATGGGGAAATTACTCTCCCTGTAATAAGTCCACCGAAAAGACTGGTGCCACAACTCATTTACAAGGTTTAGGCTGAACAGCACCGCACCCCCCCGCCCCTTTCCCTGCACCCAGAAATTGGCCAAGGTGACTGCAATACTGAACAGGGCTAGCACATGCAGGCAGGCTATGGAGCCTTCTATGTATGTTCACATTGTTGCAGTAATTTATGCCCACAAAACATTAAACATCAAATTTCCTTCTTGCCAGAACATTATGTTTCTGATACATTCCATCATTGTTAGCACAAACTATTAACAAGGAGTGCTTACCTTAACTATCAACATGTACAGTCTGTGCATGTTCTTGTTAAGTGATTTGCCTCATAAACAAGTTCCAAAGCAAAAATATCTAGATGCTGGAATTTGGAATACCTTTTACACATAGTGTACATGAAGTGAGATTAGGAGTGTAATCACAAAGCTACTAATCCACACCATACCTATGGTAACACAGTCAAAAGAATGTTTAAAAAACCGTTCACTCCCAGACAATGAGTGCCTTATTGTCATCATTAGGCATACCTGCACCTATAACCTACAAAGAGGTTATCAATATTCTATTGATATAATAAAACATCTAGAAGAAAAAATCTTTTTTTTTTCAAATCTGAAATAATCTGAGTTGAAAAGACTCATAGATGACTGACTGAACATTTTTGGCATGATAGTGTATAATCAGGCATAATCAGGCAACAGTATTTTAGCAAATTGAACTAATACTTGCAGAGTAACTTTAAACAAACCTGAATGTGTTTTGAACTGACAGTGAATTTTGTTATTGTTACAGGCCATATTCAACAACCCATCTGTTCTTCTATGCATCCTGTTGGGACTTCAGCTACTCCTTATTGCAATACAACTTATGGTGTTAATTAGGTGTTCAGAATGGTACCAAGTTATGTCACTTGCACTTTTGTTATTTGCAAATTACTATTCTCTTTTTAAACTGGCAAGAGACTATTTTGTATGTTGGAAAGTTTACAAGGCTGAACAAATGATACAGGATAAATTAGGAAGTTGACGTTTGTCAACAGAACCATCTCATAATGATCTCATGCTTCCTTTAGAAAATTGTATTTCTATTACCTTTTACATTGTGAGGTGTTTAACAACAGACAACACTATTTTTATAAAAAATATATTATTCCTATGGAATAAGAAAATTATACTGATGTGTTATGTAAACACAGCCTTTTAATACAAACATGTAATGTAAAACTACAAGCAATAACTTAGCACTGCCTGAAATGAACGCCTCCATGTTAATCCTTTGGATAGATAGCTTTTAAGTTTGGCCCTGGTATGTACTGTGCTCCATCAAAATACTCAAATTTACTGTCAACATCTGCATTCTGTATCTGCAAGAGATAAAGATTTTGCAGTATTAGTCAAGAAAGTGGAAAACTTAAAATACTTAATCTAACATTCTCTATGTACAATTCAGCAAAGTGCACAGGTTCAGTTCAACACAGACCATACAACTTTGGATTGCATGGTCTGTCTTACCAAGACATACACCAAGTTTCAATTTTACCTCTAACATTTTTAACATCACAGTATTTGTAATATACTGCTATAGCATGTGTTGGTAAATTTACTGACACTGTAAATATTGTTACATAGAAATAAAACACTATTTGTGGATTTTTAAGAAATCTCACGCATTACAAATTTCAGTATTCTAAAGAATTTATCACCAATCATCTGCTGCCATGCATCAGTATTATTTATGAAAATGATTTTATGGGTAAGAGTCATATTTACCCAATTCAACAAAACATGTTATTCTGGACACCTGAGATTGTTACCGACAGTCAGTCACTGCAAAATGAGAGAGACCACGCCTACTGACATACTGTCAAGTCACAAAAAATGCACTCTTTCGTAGACTTTCGCCCTACAATCCTTACACATGACAAAGCCATAATTGTCTGCAAGCTCTGCACTATTTGTATTTTAAGATTTTTCTCTCCATTTCTTTACACTGACAAACTACAATATCATTTATTTCAAGTAAGCTAATAGTAGTATCTTATAGCTTGTCATGCATTCATTGCATTGTCTTAAATTAATTCATTTGCTACAGATGCATTCCATGGATTGAAGTACTTTCTGTGATATATTATTAATGTCGAAATATTAATTGAGCAATACATGTGAAGTACGCATGATTTTATCTGGTCATTACAAAGATTACACTGCTTAAAAATATGTGAATGAGTCAAGAAAAAATAATCACATTTACAAAATTAAGTGTAAATGAGGTGAAAGCTCAAAAGGTAATACAGAAGAACATGGAAATAATGTATGAAGGCGTACTGAAAAGTAATGCCTCCAAATTTTTTTTATGGGAGGACTCTTAAAGCTTTATAAATAAAACACAGTATTAACATTCTACATCTTTAGTCTACATATTTATTTCTCAACACAGTCATCCTGACAACGAACATTTCTGCCAACGAGAGACCAGTTTGCTTATACAATAAGTGTAGACCAGTGGTCGTCAAACTGCGGCCCAGATCATGTTTTCATGTGGCCAGCGACCCTCCTTAGCTTTGCACAGGTAGCATTAGTTATCAACTTGTCTGGCATAGCAGCGTTTTGTTTACGAAAACTGCGTAGAATTTTGATTAAAGTTGGGGTAGTAATTAGACAACTGAAAACCATCCACCACTTTCATTTAATGCCACTTGACAGTGTTCCGCAGCACTAAAGGCGTGAGTGGCCTGTTAGCCAACAATGTCAGCCGTGCATAAAACGCACCATGCATGCCCACGGCTGCTCGTTTGTTGGCGGCGGGCTTGTCCTGCAGCTGCCTCATTGTTAGCTTTGTCGTGTCAGTCGTGAACTATGTTTCGGTGCCCCTGAGCGTTCGTCGCATATTGAGTGTATTTGTGCTCATATTTGGTGATATAATTATTAGTGCAATAAATAATGTCTGATGTACCCTCAAGAACAGTGACTAAGAGGAAAATATGGGAAGAAGAGTTTTGCTTTATAAGTGGACACAAAGAAGGTACTGCTACTTGCTTAATATGCCAGGATATGATTGTGGAACTGAAGAGAGAAAATTTATTTCACCACTACACAAGTAAGCAAAATTCATTTACAGTAGCTTTTCCTTTGAATTCAAAAGAAAGAAAGGAAAAAATTGCTCATCTAAAATCTATCATTCGTCATCAACAAAATGTTATGTTAGCAGCAGTTGGTCAAAGTGAGCCTGTCACAAGAGTATCAGACCAAGTACGTAGTAGTCTGGCAAAAAATATGAAAGCTTTCACTGATGCTGAATTAGTGAAGCAATGTATGAGGACTGCCTCTGAAACTTTGTTTCAAAACTTCTCCAACAGTAAACAAATATCAGCTGAAATAAATAAGCTCACACTTTCAGAATCTACCTGTCAGTGTCGTATTGAAGATATTTCAAAATATGTGTTTGAGGCAGTAATTAATAAAGTCAAACTATGCAAATAGCACATGTGATTCCAGTACAGATTTCACTTTGATGGCTCAGTTTTCATTATGTGTGTGTTATTGCACAAATGATGGGGTAATAGAGGAAGATTTTTTAGCAATTATAGCCATGAAAGGTCACACAAAAGGATGTGACTTTGTGGATGCAATTAAAGAATTTGTAAAAAAGAAAGACTTATCTATGAGCAAATTATTATCAGTATGTACAGATGGTTGTCCATCAATGACGGGCGTCAAACAAGGGTTTGATAGCACTGATTGAGGAGGAATGGAATTTGCCAAATTTACTCTCCATTCACTGCTTACTGCATCAAGAAAGTTTGGCATGTCAAATTTCAAATACCCAATTGAAGAATGTTATGCAAACAGTTATAAGTGTTATAAATTTCATTTGCAAGTTTGTTACAGAGATGTTCTCCTACATACTGCTGTCAAATGGCTAAGCAAAGGAAAAGTGCTGGAGCGGTATGTCAATTTGAAATCTGAAATTATTTTATTCTTACAACAAAGTGGCAAAAATTATCCGGAACTTGATGATGATGAATGGTGGACACTTAAAGCTTTTTTGACTGATATTACACAAAAATTCAACATACTTAACTTGAAATTACAAGGACCAAACAAGATAATTGGGCAAATGACTAACAAAATATTTGCATTTGAAGCCAAACTGCAATTATATATAAATGAACTCGAAGTAAAAGATCTGTCTAATTTTGCAACTGTTCCTATGCTCCGATCAGGCTTAACTATCAGATTTGCAGATGTTAGAAATATTTAAAGCTGTTTCATTCTCATAGAGAACCCTTGGCATGTTGGACATGATGATCTCAAATTATTCTGCAAATTTAGATTTCCTAAAACTAATTTGCTAAATGAAATAATCGAACTTCAGCATGACACACAACTTAAAAGCTCTGTTTATAGAACATCATGAAACACAACAGTACACTGAATTTTGGAAATGTGTACCTAACAATTATAAAAATTTACGAGACTGTGCACAGTTCATTTTAACACTATTTCCTTCAACTTACCTTTGTGAAGCTTCATTTTCAAAAATGAAGTACCTGAAAAATAAACATTGTAATCGGTTGTCCAATCATTTAGAAGACGCAATGAGGATTGCATGCAGCCCACACAATGCAGATATAGACGACATAGCCAAAAAAGTTCAACATCACAAGTCACAGTAATGAAAAATTATATATTTGTATTTATCCAGAATGAGATTTTCACTCTGCAGCGGAGTGTGCGCTGATATGAAACTTCCTGGCAGATTAAAACTGTGTGCCCGACCGAGACTCGAACTCGGGACCTTTGCCTCTCGCGGGCATGTGCTCTACCAACTGAGCTACCGAAGCACGACTCACGCCCGGTACTCACAGCTTTACTTCTGCCAGTACCTCGTCCCCTACCTTCCAAACTTTACAGAAGCTCTCCTGCGAACCTTGCAGAACTAGCACTCCTGAATGAAAGGATATTGTGGAGACATGGCTTAGCCACAGCCTGGGGGATGCTTCCAGAATGAGATTTTCACTCTGCAGCGGAGTGTGCGCTGATATGAAACTTCCTGGCAGATTAAAACTGTGTGCCCGACCGAGACTCGAACTCGGCAAAGGTCCCGAGTTCAAGTCTCGGTCGGGCACACAGTTTTAATCTGCCAGGAAGTTTCATATCAGCGCACACTCCGCTGCAGAGTGAAAATCTCATTCTGGAAACATCCCCCAGGCTGTGGCTAAGCCATTTCTCTGCAATATCCTTTCTTTCAGGAGTGCTAGTTCTGCAAGGTTCGCAGGAGAGCTTCTGTAAAGTTTGGAAGGTAGGGGACGAGGTACTGGCAGAAGTAAAGCTGTGAGTACCGGGCGTGAGTCGTGCTTCGGTAGCTCAGTTGGTAGAGCACATGCCCGCGAAAGGCAAAGGTCCCGAGTTCGAGTCTCGGTCGGGCACACAGTTTTAATCTATTTGTATTTATGTTTGTTTTGCAATTATAATGAATAAAAACCAGACTCAATAAGAGACCTGTAGCTTTCTTATATAGCCTATTGCATGTGCAGTGCATCTGCCCTTTTCTTATTTTTTAAATTTCTTATTTCTTTCTACATTTTTTGAAATGTTTGAGATTAATGGAATTATAATAAAGTTTTTGTGGCCATTTGAATAATGTAATACAATATTTTAATAATACATCTATCTCATACTGCATGAAAGTACTTTAAAATAAATTTCAGGAACAAGATACACTGATCCCAGATTTGTTTTTGGTAGTGGCTCAAAATTACTAATGATTCCCTTCCTTCCCTTCACCCTTTATATGCTCCTGCCTAGCTACATGAATATTGTAAGATTATGCAAGTCATGTGAATTTTATTTTCACAGAGATAATTAAACTGGAATGAATTTGTCAGATGCTCTGTATGCTTTTTACCAGATTACTGAAATTTGATCAGCAGCATTTTATGCAGTTTTCAGCACTTGTAAACATGGTGACAGTCATTCTGTGAATGGTACGTCATCATTGACTTGTGCTACCACAATTATTATTCAAGTCGGTCTCAACACTTGACTCCTGTTAAGACTGACTAAAAATATAATTGTTGACAATATGACAACAACTACTCTTATGTCTCCTACGAATATATCCCTCATAATCTAATAGTTGTCAAACCGGCGGATGGATATTTAAAAATCTTTTTCCATGTATTGCAGAATTTCGGTGTCATAAACATGGCTTATTGTTTTCAGCAACTGCATAGCAATGTTATTTGGTGGAATCACATACATCCAATGGTTGTGAGTGGTTTGTTTCCGAAAGTACTATTTCATTTTAACAGTTGCCAATGTTTACAGTTTCTGAAAGAACGATGAATGATATATATCCAAATCCGGTAAAGAATAGACGGTTTGCAGATGTCGGCTGTACCTGTCTCCTTCGTCAAACGAAAAATATACTTGAAGAATCATAAGCAGGACCACGTACAGTTGTTTTATCACCTTTACAGGTGCCACTTGGTACAGGAGCAGATAGATTTGTCATTGCGGTGGAAGGGGACGCAACAATGGAAATGTTTTCTTGTTTGTTTCTCAGTGCTGACAACAAATGGAAGTGTGTGCCTCATACCAGTTATCTGCTATTGTATCAACCTTAAATGAAAGTGCATTGGATTCATGAATACGCATTATAGAGACGGTCATATGTGGTACATATTTGTTAAAAGAAATAATTGGTCATTAGCTCTTAAAAATGAATGTGTGTGTGTGTGTGTGTGTGTGTGTGTGTGTGTGTGTGTGTATCCTCCACTTCTCCTCCTAAACCCTCGGATCGATTTCAACCACACTGATACATACATTATTTTCAATCTGTAAAGAAATATTGTGGGGTAAGCAAAGGCAACGTCTTATTGTGGCGGGGGATGGTAATGTGGAGGGGGATGGGGGAGGAGGACATGGACACATACAGGGGTAGTGTGAAATGGACAAACAAAGGGGTGAAGAGATGGTGAGAGAGGGGAAAGTCGAGATGGACGACAGAGAGTGAGGGAAGGAAGAGACAGAATAACATAAGATTGGAATAAATACATATGTAGCCAATGCTAGGTACCTCATCTAGTATGAAATAAAATTAAGGCTGTTGTAGTTCAGTCAAGTGAGTTGAAGAGAAATGACTTTCAAAACCTGTAGATAACAGTTGTGATCGTGTCTCATGTTACATAATACATTTAATAATTTGCTGTTATTAACCATATGTTCACAAAGACAATGCAGCAACATTTCCTCAGTCAATTACAGAGTTACAATTTATGGGTCATTGAGGGTGGCAACAATCTGAAACAGAGAGTATTCTGCACGTAATGGTCCAAATGGTATTGACTTTAATAATAAGTGCTAGAAAGTCAGTGGTAAACCTCTTGCTTCTTTACTATGGCTAATCAATTGGAGGTTCATAGCACACCATTTATGTGGTTTGCCAGTTAATAAAAAGACCTGGAAATCTGTGGCCCGAGGTGCCACATCATATTTTTAGTTTTGGCCCTTGCCCAAAAGTTTGACGACCACTGCTGTATATGGTTTGGCTTTGTTGAAAGAGCTATAACCTCACCTCTGCTTGCACTGCTTCATTGCTATCAAAGTGAAGTTATCAAAGGTTTTTTGGGACTTTGTGGAGGATAACAGATCACAGTGAACCCAGTGCATCAGATGTGACAACGCTCACGTGTGGTCTGGCACCACTGCCGTGCTGAAGGAGAGGGTGCTCCATGTGTGGATGAACTCCTTGAATCTCGATTACATCATGCTGTTTCTCATGCACCAACAGAGCTACGTTACACACCGCCATGTTACACACTAAATTTCAGAGCCCTCTAGTGGCAGACGACTAAATATGTAGACATGAAGAATAAAGATGCAGAATGTTAATAATGTTTGTTTTATTTTAAAGGCACATAAAAGAATCTGGGGCATTACTTTTCCGCACACCCTCATATGTAGTGAAATCAAACTTCATAAAACTATACTGTCTGCACTAGCTAACATTCCAACATATGACTGTAAAACAGGCTTATAGCCAGTGACTGCTTACAAAAGCAATTTGTGTGTGATGTGAAAAATTTGATGCTTCCCCTCAAATATGATTCCAGGCTTCTTTATTCAAATTACTAATCAACTGCATCAAAAGGTTGATATGAACCTGTTCATTCCCAACCCATCTCTAGGCATCTTCAAGAGGAAGGCAATGATGTGGGCCTTCCCGAGTTTGTGGTGTGATTACTTGGAATCTGAACAGTTAAATACAATAGTTATTGAACTTGAACATACTGAAGGTGTAAATCAATCCCTCGCTGCCTTTAGTAAGGAAAGTTCTTAAACCAGCTGAGATAAATTAGCACATTTCTTTTTTCAAAGAAGAAATGAATGCTTAACAGACACAATGTGCCACTCTGAAAGCAGAGATATCTTACTCTATCGGCTGAATGTTGAAAAGCCAAAATTCATTAAGACAAAAATTAAGTATATCCAGTGTGGAATTTTCTTTTTGTATTTTATTTTTCCCTTTCCACAGAGATACAGTTTAAGTTTGTGCAGTGAACTATTTGATCAGTGACTGAATCAAACTACATGACAAGTAAGGTCTACAGCAGGCATTGGCAAACTACAGCTGGGGGTGCCACTTCCAGCCTGCTGCTTCTTTTTCCTATGGCCAACAAGCTTAGAATGGATTTCAAATTTCAAAATTCTTAAAAAAAATTAAATGGGATAATACTGAATAAAATGTGAAAATTATGCAAAGTGATATTTCAGTGTCTGTGAAACTGTATTGCAAATAATCTTACGTTTTTGGATACATATTGCCACTGACTGGTAACTCGTTCTATCGATCGATCTGGGAGCTGGCAGTTGCAAGAAAAATTGTGTGGCATTTCTACATGCAGGAAGCCAACTGAGGACACCAGGCCTCTGCACTGCCACTGTGGTAACACGCAGTTCTACCAGTAACGTGCATCACTGTTGTGCAACATTCTCTTCTTGATTCTAATACAAGTGTATTTCTATCATGTTGCTTTAAAAACCACAAAAGAAAAGAAAAATGGAATTTCAGCATCCTACTTTTAAGGCGAGTGAGCTGACAATTATTTTGTAACTGAATTAGATGACAAAGCATTGTGTATATTGTGCAGTGACACTACAGCTGCACTGAAGAAGTACAATATGTGCCGGCACAATTTTACCAACTCACTGGAAAAGAACAACTGGAAAACTAAAAACTCTGAAAGTAAGTTTACAAACTGCTCATTTGCTAGCTAAGGAGGGAAAACTGTTTACTGATGGTGCGTGAATTAAATCAAGTCTGATTCTAGCAGCTGAAGAAATGTGTCCTCAGAAAATGGATTTATTTAATTCAATCACACTGTTCCTGAAAACAGTTGCTCAAAGTGTTGAGAATACTGGCAGCAACATTGGTAAGCAATTAATTAACAATGCAAATGATTTCGAGTGGTTTTCCTTGGCTCTTGACGAGTCAACAGATGTCACAGATATTGCTCAGTTGCTGCTGTTTGTTCAAATAGTCGAGGTTAACGTTGAAATGAATGAAGAATTAACATGTATGAGTAATCTGTGTGGAACAACTACAAGTGAAAATATTTTCAAATAACTTAAGAAAACATAGCAAAGTACAACCTGCAATGGGATCAGGTAAGATGTGTCACAACTGGTGGTGGTAAAAATGTGTGTTGAATGGACAACAGCTTAGTTGGACACATTTACAAGGCTTGTGAAAATAAAGGGTGTTCAAAGCCTATGGTTATTCATTGCATTATTCATCAGCAGGTACTCTTTGGCATATATTTGAATGTATAATGTAATATACAACCATTTGTGTTAAAGGTGAACATTTATTTTTGTGATCCACCATCAGTTCCATGATTTCCTGTTGAAAGGGGAAGCTGAATTTGGTGACTTGCTGTATAATACACTAGTTCAGTGGCTTGGCAGTAGCAAAGTTTTGTTAAGATTTTTTGAACTCGGGGCAGAGGCGTAGTTTACTACATGAGAAAAACTGCCCTAAACCACCATACTGAACAAAGAATGGCCCAGGAAATTAGCTTTTGCTGCAGACACTGTTGGATTTCTTAATGGATTCATTCTGAAATTACACAGCAAATCAGTGCCAATAAGTGAAACCTATACTGCATTTAAGGCATTTCGGTGACAACTGGCACTTCGTGTATTTCCCGTGCTGTCAAAAACTGCAAGAGGAGTTGAACTCTCCATTCCCTCACAAAGTTGCAAATGACATATTTTCCAGGCTCAGAAAACAGTTCCAGCAACGTTTTTCAGATCTTGATGTAAGTTCAGAAGACATTTCTACATTTTAAAATCCATTTTACTGTACCACTGAGAAATTTCCAACTAACCTTCAGATGGAAGTAATTTAACCTGTAATGTGACAACATGCTAGAGGGCAAATTTCAAGATCAGAATCTTAACAGAATTCTATAAGTGTCTTCAAAGTTATGAATATGGTGAACTAAGATCATATGATTGGGGTTTGATCTCCATATCAAGTACGTATTTGAGTGAAAAAACGTTTTCAGAGATGAAATATGTAAAATAATAATATAAATTAGCATTAACAATTGAAAATTTGCAATCAATTTTGATGACAGGGAGCACTAACTCTGATCCCATCTAGTGAAATGTTATCTACAAAAACAAAAAATTTATTAGTATCATTAGTGAAGTTGTATTCAGATGACAGCAACTATTTCTATAGAGTGTTTTTATCGCAATCAGTTTTTATGATTGCATTAACTTTGCCCCCAATTTGTTGAAATATTAGGCACTTCATTAATCACACTAGTAAAATTGTGCATCAAACAACAGTGTCTACTGAGTATTTTTATTGTATTAGATTTTTATCACTCTCTTTGTGCAAACTTGTTTTTCCTGTTTTTAGTAGAGCTGCCTGAAAAAAACTTGGGTATGGCCTACAGAGTATAAAATCTGTAATGTTTGGTCTTTTACAAAAAATCTTTGCCGGGCTCTGGTCTAGAGGATGGAATATTACAATATATAGACCCTAAGATATCAGTCTGCATATACTGCAGCTTGATAAAATGATTATTGTACTGTGGTACATGGTGGTAATTTGTGTTTAACGGCCAGCTTTAGCCTTGTTATATATCTGACTCATCTTTTCTATACATGATGCAAACAATGATCCTATGATACAATATGTTGACAAAAATGTTAGAATTGGGGCTTTAACTGTTCTAGGGCTGCAAATGATTTGCAGATTTTACAGAATCTTTATCATACAATTTCAATATGAGACTTATTAGTGATTTCTTTCTTTCTTTATTACTTTCTGTCTTCTCCTCTCCACCTCTGGCTCCCCACAATGTATTCCATAGCACAAATCTTTGTGGAGAATCAAACATGGAGACAGAATGTTGTATTTATGTGGTAGTGGTTTCCTAAAAATCAATTTCATCTTGTGTTGCATCTGATTTGTACTTGACTTTGTTTTCTTCAATGGTCTCTTTCCCGTCAACCCGTATCAATATATAGGGTATCCCACTCATACCTCCCTGATTTCAAGGACCCAGGAGAGAAAAATCACAGTAGATATGACAATGAAAAATGCACCACATTGTAGTGCATCTCAAAGAATTTATATTCCCACATCAGAAGTGCCAAGTATCGTCGCCAGAGTGCAGCATGGTTGATGAAGTGAAAATGGCGACACCACAGCAGTGTGCGCAAGCAGTAGTGTGGTTTGCAGAAACAAAATTGCCAACTACTGTGCAAAGAAATTATCGTTGTGTGTATGAATGTGATCCACCTGATGTGAAAACAATTAAGGAATGGTATAGGAAGTTTCTGGCAACAGGAAATGTTCTGAAACATTCTGGCGATGCATGTTAAGGAGTTTCAGAAGAGACAGTGGAGGACATAGACAAACGTTTCTCAGAAGCCCACTTAAGTCAATTCGTGAAGCATCTAGGCAACTTGGTATATCTCGATCAACATTGCATCGTGTAGTTCACCAGCGTCTTCGTATGTGTGCTTACAAAGTGCAAATTCTGCAACATCTGATGCTGAACAACAAACCATACTGACAACAATTTGCTGCAGATATGCCGCACCGTATTGATATGGATGCCAGCTTCGTGGAAAGATGTTTATTCTCAGATGAGGCAACCTTTCATCTATCAGGAAGGGTTAATAGGCATAATGTTCGGATTTGGGATTCACAAAATCCGCACACTGTCATTGAACACGTTCATGATAGCCCTAAACTAAATGTCTGGTGTGGGTTAATGCACGACAGGATTGTTGGACCGTTCTTCTTTGCGGAACAAACAGTGAATGGGTCAGTGTATCTGGACATGTTGGAGCAGTTTGTGTACCCTCAGATACAAGACTTACAACCCAACAACATTTTTCAACAAGGTGGAGCTCCACCACATTGGTAAATGGCTGTTCGCAAGTTCCTGGATAGGAAATTTCCCAATCGTTGGATTGGACGGGGAAGACCCATTGGCTGGCCAACACGTTCACCCGACATTATGTCGTTTGATTTCTTCGTGTGGAGATTCATGAAGGACTGCGTGTATACGACCAAAGTGGACGATATTCCTACATTGCGACATCATATCACTAATGCAACTGCAACATTAACAGAGGAAATGTTACAAAGAACTTGGCAAGAAATTGAATATAGACTCAATATTCTCTGTGCTACAAATGGTTCACGTGTAGAGGTGTATTGATGATAAATAAATTCTTTGAGATGCTCCACAATGTGGTGCATTTTTCATTGTCGTATATCCCCCCCCCCCCCCCCCCCGCTGCTGGGTCTTTGAAATCAGGGAGGTTTGAGTGGGACACCCTGTACTGTTCAAGCTACCTTAAGGTGTGAGAGGAAAGTGTGTACGCTACTACGATTATACCCTCGCCCCCTCTCTATTTTTAAGTTCCACTGTGAAAAAATCTCTTTCACTCACTCTCCTCCTGTATTCATAAGCTGACTGACTGACTCTTTAGTGTAATTTAACAGCACTTACAATCTACAAATATCTCAGTTTGTCACATCCACATTAGTAGAAAAATGTCAGTAGTAAATCTTTCCATGTTCACCATGTATCACACACAAGTGTTAGTACCCACTTCTGCTGCTAATATCTCTGCAGTTCTTTGCAAATGATGTAGTGGACAGTAGCACTTAATGATACCTTTTGAATCTTGCATATGGAAATATACATCATTTCCATATATAATTTCCTAATCTTAAACCATACCTGAAGAAATTTTCTCCACATCAAATTTTTGCCTAAAATGTTACTGTAAATTTGTGGTACTGAACAAATGTGATTGAGTCATGAAGTCTTTTTACACCTCCCGCCTGTTGCATGCCAAAGCACTTTGATAATAATATTGCAGCTTTTTCTTATTAAGAAAGTTTAAAGCTGACTGATATAATAACAATAATAATAGTAGTAGTAGTAGTAACAGTATCTGTGCATGGCTCAACAGCCTGCTATAAATCTTTCAACTGAATGCCACTTCAGTGACTAGCAGAGCCCTAACTACTCCAGTAACCCTACAGTTTAACACTGAATCTGAACCACATTTTGTTCCTAGGGAATCTTGACATCATTGAGAGGTGAAGGCTAGGTAACAGGTAGATAAACATTTCTTGGTTGAACTGGGATTCAATCCCATGAAATTTCAGTTTCCAGCCATGTGCTTTACCACTAGGTCAGCAGGCCTGACAATTAATTGATCCAGCTATAGTATATTTCCACTGAAATAGCAGAACTCTGAATTGCTTAAAACACACAGATCATACATTTATTAAGTGAAAATATGGGGTATAAACTTGCTGCCTCTCATCGTAATGAATTGGTTGTTTACACACACACACACACACACACACACACACACACACGTATTTGAAATTTGTGCACACTACTTACTTCAGTACTTTTCAATAATTCCAGGTCTTCCTGTACAACATATGTGGTAGGTACATTGGAAAATCTTATATAATCCTCTTCATATAATAGCGTAACATCTCGGTTGTCAATGAGAAGTGCATAATGAGGCCAGTCTCTAGTAACCTATGAACAAATTACACGTTGGTCTAAAACTCTTAACACATTCAAACAGAATCACTCCAATCTGTTTAAGGTACTTACCATGCTTTCGCCATATATTTTCTTAAGCCAGCTTTGTGGAGCCTGAAATGTAAAATATTTAAGTTCATAATGAACTTTCGACTAAACATGCACAAATATAAAAACACACTATTTTTATTTGGCGCATCAAGCTTTCTAATAGTTACCAAAGTATTTTAAGTTGCCCTAAAATATGAATGAGCATCAAATTTTTAGGCACTTTTGCATGTAAACATTTGTACACTGCTACAATCAAGGTAAAGAGCACTTTCGTTTACAGGGTATAGTGAAAGGCGAATAATGACTTCGATATCTCACAAAATGCCATAAAGGCAATTCATAGAGTTCATTATGCATCCAGTAATTTTACTCCAGTCATATTTGTGTTTCAACAGGAAATTATAAGGCAGTGTAGTTAGCCAGAATTAGATATACTATGTAACTAAAATCTGGGGGGCTGTTTTTGTGAGGCCAAATTAGGTTTCTGCCAACATGAGAAAATCTTGTTCACAGATGCTGATTCATTACATGAATCAGTGTCAACTGAAAACCATTACTCAATGTTACAAAGAGTTAAAATACTTTTCTCTCCAAGAACTGTGCAAAACTGAAAATAGCATACAACAATGACATAAAACTTTCGATGGAACAAATGAAAACTGCAGTCTATTCCAAAAACACAAATTTGTGAAAATTTGAAACTATACTAATACTGTTGGAATTTCCTGAGAACGGAAATGTTTGAACTTTCTTCTTAAAACCGACAAGTTCAATTCTTCATAATGTATGCCATGTGGATTTGTGGACATAAATCTTTACTATAAATAAAGTATCAATAATTACTCCAATCACTGAAGGAAAAATAGGGAAAAAATTGAGTAGTCACAAACTTTTGTACAGCGACAGGAGGGACTGTCATAAAACAACATACTGAAATTCTGAATGGTGGAGTGTGAGCGAGTTTAGAGGTCACTTTATGTTTCTCTTTAACATATTGAAAACTGCAGCTTCTAGTGAAAATGATTCGCAGTAAAAAAATTAAACTACATTAAATTTCCTACAAGAAAGCTGCTATTAATTTTTTTTCTGTAGGACTAATGGTTTCTGTGTTGCAGGGGATGACAAACACACAGATTATTAAAAATGGTGTTAATGGAATAAATCAATATTTATTGTTAATGAAGTGGGTTAAAAGCAAATATTGAATGTGTCTACTACGCCTGCGTGCAGAAGAACCATATTAAGGGATAAATGGTATTCTGGGGGTGCAAGAGGGTGGAACAGGGGTTGGAAGGGACTGATGTTTGAAACATGAGAAAAGATAGGTTGCCAGATTGTGATCATGCACTTCCCTCCTTCATAGGTCTGCAAACCGAAGAGTAAACACTCCCTATACCATACTAGGTCAAAAAATGCAACTGCAGTGTGTTTCACGAAGTTATATCAACTTTTCCACAGCTCATCTTATATATCACTGACAAGACAGTGTGCAGGTGATGTGTTCCGAAAAGTGCGTTAACACTACACGGAACACAGATATGAGTTACTAACAATACTGACTCACGAAATCCATGTGGACACAAATCTACAAAACTCTCTGCACAGTTTTCTACACTACTAGATTCCTAGTTACTGTGTACGGCAGTTGTTGTGCTTTCCCAGTAATAACACGAGGGTTGCTAACTTTTGAGCTTACAGACAAACTACACCTCCCTAACATTTCTTGTTCAGTTCTCTCATGCAAGGTAGTCAAAATAAATTCACTTATTTCATGTTTATATGACAGAATCAATTTTAGTTTACTAAGTAAGTACTTATTTGCAGTTGTTATGTCAGCTATTTGGTAAAAAGCCTCCACAGCTGGAGCTGTCAACTTTATACCACTGGCCCAAGTGTAGCATTCTGGCAATATGTACTCAGCAATTTTGATTTCCATTTCTCCACTATCAATGGCTGGAGTACTTTTTGCAACATGACTGGTATCATCAAATGCATCACCACAGCCCAGGCTCTCTCAAAATATGAAGAGTCCCTAAGGCTTAAATTGGCTCCCTGTTTAGCAGAGGTAGGTCACCTAGTTGATATGAAACTTAAGATATGCATTACAGCAGATTACTGTTATAGATCTGAATATGATCAGCCCTATTCCATCAGAGATACTGACACTCAACTTGCAAGATACACTGTGGATGTGTGGTAAGCGGCTTCACTCAGTGCAGCCCATTCTGCAAAGTGCCAGGTACCCATGAATGAAAGAGATTTATGCAGCCTACTAATAACATAATGGCGAGAGATGTGCAGTAGTTTTCTGGTCTTTCAGTAATTCACCACCAAATGAATACAACACACTTACATGGCTTTAAAACATGCTGCCAACGGCAAAGGGCAGCAAGATGCATTTACCAATCCAATCCCTTTCCCACCAATGCCACATAGGTACCTGACATCATCACATTTACAAATTAATCAGTTCTCACCAATTACTTGTAGGAAAATATTTTACTTATAACCTCACTAACAACTAAAAAATGAGTACTTATATAATAAACTGTAAATATCTCAACTATATAAATATGAGTTCAGTGAAGTTAGTCTGCTTATTTACATAAACAACTGGACAGGAAATGCAGGGGAGGTAATGTCTGCCTGTGAACAAGAAACTGAGCAGCCCTTACAGTGGAGGAAGTCATCTTTTCAGGAGGACCGCTACAACTGCTGTACTAGATGACTAAGAATCAGTTTCTCCATAGTAGTATAGAATAGTGTGCAGAGAGTAATGCTGAATCTGTTGATATGCTTTTCCTATGTTGAAATACTATTAGTAACTCATATCTGTATTTAATGTAGTGACACAACCCCGGAACACAATTTATCCCATAATATAGTTCTACAGCACTTACGTGTAGTACACATATTCAATATTTTTTTCTTTATCCACTTCATTTAACAATAAACATCAGTTTTATACCACTGAGAGACTATTCTTAATAATAAATGATTTTTCCATCCCTGCAACACAGAAACTATTAGTCCTAGAGAAAAAATGAATAGGACCTCTTTTGTAAGAGATTCAATATAGTTTAATTTCATGCTGGGAATTCTTTGCGCTAGAAGCAGCCGTTTTCAAGATATTCAAGAAAAATAATGCGACTTTTAAATGCGCCCCTACCCCACTCTCGTCCTCACATCAGTCAGGATTTGTACTTGCACACATCTGTGCTCTGCACGAGCATTTTAATTTTTTTATCACAAATTACCATTACATTAAGTCTATCCACTAAATGCCTCATTGACGACTGAAAAATGTGTAACCTCCTTCCTCCCTGCTAAGTTCTATACCTCTGCCAATAACTAAAACTCATTTTAAATGAAGTGGAAAAATATTGTTTATGTCAGGGTATTTACCATATTCTGTCAATTGATGCAGTTAAACAAGATTGCTGTGCTATGAACACACAACATTTCATGACCATACATACTGATGATCAGTGAAACATTCTCAGAGCTTACAGTAATTAATTAACAGTAATGTTGACCAGTTGCCCCAACTACAAAACCTAAGGCTGGCTCAAGATGAACATTTTTCAGTGGTCTTGCAGTAAAATTAGTGAATCACTAAGTCCCACTGAAGAAAACTTGATTCATGAGTCAGTAGTGAAAAATGGGGGCCCAATCAAGACTAAAATAAATTAACACTGATGATGCTAGTTTCTTGGTGGTATTAAACATCTATCAGCACGGTGTTAGAAGAGCCATATGTCATGTTTAAAACACTTTATTAAGTAATATGTTAGTATAAACATCACCACCACCAGCAGCAATGATTTTTATAGGAGTATCTTATTTTCAGATTTCCCACTTGTGCTGAGACTTTAGACTACTTGATCAAAAGTATTCGAACACCTATTAGTAGATATTAATATGTGGTGTGTCCACCCTTCACTTTTATTATGACTTGAACTCTGCAGGGGACACTTTCAATGAGGTGTCTGAATGTCCGCAGAGAAATGGCAGCCCATTCTTCCTCAACAGCTGAAACCACAGAAGGTAAATGACATTGGATGCTGGAATCTGGAGTGAAGTCTATGCTCTAACTCATCCCAAAGATGTTCCATTGGGTTCATGTCGAGACTCTGGACAGGCCAATCCATTTCAGGATTATTACTGTCCACAAGTCATAGCCTCACAGATGCTGCTTTGATAGGACACACTGTCTGCTGATACAAATGATCACTGTCTCTGAACTGTTCCTCTACTGTATACAGTACACAATGCTGTAATATGTGTTCATATCCTCCTGCATTTAGCATTTTCCCAAGCACAGTAAGGGGGATCACATCCTAACCTTGAGAAACACCCCCACATATCGTAACATCAACTCCTCTGTACGCATGATGGCAGGTAACACTCCCCATGCATTTGCTACAGCCAAACCCTTCCATTGGATTGTCACAGGGTATAGAGTGATTCAGCACTCGTTTCCAGTCATCCATGGTCTGGTGGCTTCGTTCTTTACACCAAATAAAGTGTCGCTTAGCAATGACTACAGAAACATGTGGTTTACAAGGAGTTGCTCGGCCATTCTACCCCACTATTTGTACTCCCTCAGTGCAAGTCATTATGCTAGCTGGACTGCCGGTAATGCTCAAACTCAGGTGTGATCTTTTCCACTGATTTCATATGATTTTTAACAATTACCCTCCAAAATGCTAGACAGCCCCTGTTCATCAGTACTAGATCTCTGCCTGGTCTTGGTTTAGCTGTAGTGGTTCCTTCACATTTCACTTCATAATCATATCACCAACAGTTGACTTGGAGAGCTTTAGAGAGATTGAAATGTTTATGATGGATATGTTATTCAGGTGACATCAAATGACTAGTCTATATTCAGAGCAACTGAACTCTCCTGCCTAACGCACTCTGCTGTTACTGCTTCTCTACTAACACAACACAACACTCCCCACCTCCTTTTACACTCACAGGGATCCATGTCTAATTATATCAAGCAGTCAATTGCACATACAGGTGTCTTGATACTTTTGAATGAGGCAGTATATATTTACTTTGAATGGGTGATTGCATATACAGTGTGTCCATAATTAAAGTAGCAATTTAGAAACTCTGTAGAAAGAGAAACACTGCTCAGAATGACACCAAATTTGAGCAGGTTATTATATGTACACAAACATACGTGTGACACACAGCTGTTCTTCAGTTTGCAATTGGGATGCCCAAATGACTGTATCTATGAAGGATCGGATGCTGCTGGTACAGCTCCTTTACAAGAATGGTGACTGCACACCAATAGTGCTGCAGAATTGTTCCAACGTCTGCTAAGGGTCTGGAGAAAAATTCAAAAAGACAGTTCAATGCAACAGGAGGAAAGCAATTGCTCCAACATCTGTCGAAGATGTGGCCACAGCATTGCAAGGGGGGTTGAGTCTTGGTGTATAATCATTCAGTGCACAGGGAATTGCTGACCGTTTGACATGCTTCATAAAATCCTATGCAACATCCTACATTGCTACCCATACAAAAATCACCTATGTTCAGGAGGTGCTACCTGCTGACCTGCCAGCAAGACAACCGTTCGCTCTGGAATTTCTTGCTCAATGGAATTGGACAATGTGTGGCCATGGTACATTTTGTGCACAGACAAAACCCATTTCCATCTCCAAGGACATGTCAATATGCAGGGTTGCAGAACATGGGCAACAGAAGATCAACTGGTACCACTTCATTCTGCAAAGGTGACTGTGTGGTGTGGGTTGATGGCACATCGTTTATTGTAAGGCAATATTATTTCGTGGAGATGAGTCTTGGAGGGTCCTGTTACCTGTACTGTCACCGGTAAATGCTATTAGAGTTTTTCATGCAGAAACATCATTCCAACCCTCTGACACCATGGGTTTGTGGGTAGGATCATTTTTATGCAAGACAGCACTCCTCTGCGCATTGCAGATGCATTTTGGAAATGCTATAATTATCTGCCATCATTTCCCTACAGCCTGGCCATCCAGATCACCTGGTCTTAATCTGTGTGACTTCTGGCTATGGGTTTATCTGAAAGAAATATTTAGTGCTACAATTACGAATGTAGCTGAATTGAAGGCACACACTGCACAACACATTCTGAACGTGACCCGCAAGACACTCCGATCTGTTGTGAAACATAATGTTTTTTATTTCAACTTGCGGCACAGAACAGTGGACAACATATTGAACATGTCTTGCGTCACTCTCATGACAATTAAAAACTGATGTCATTTTGCTTTTTATATGGTTTTTTACCCCAGGACAATTAAAAAGCAATGCCTTTTGCTTTTTATGCAGTTTTTTGCCTCAGAATAATTAAAAAATGATGCCATTTTGCTTTTAATGTGGTTTTGGTCTCAGGACAATTAGAAAGCAATTTCCCCCTCCAATGTCGTACAACCTGACCGTGGTGAATGTGCTAACCTAACAGTGCCACAACTAGTTGACAGCTGAACTTGAGCAGTCTTGCACACTGTACAGTATGGTTGGTGCAATGTGAAACTCAAACCATAGTCATCATATTGTGATCCATCTGTCATTTGTAGCAGACCCCCATTCATGTTAAGATGCTTCTGCCAACTACTGGTAAAATTTTCAGGCTGATAAGGCTGTCTTGATAGTATTCAGTAGTGCGGGTTTCTACAAAATTGTTCAGAATTTGAAGCAGTCTACCAACCCTGAGAAACTTACCCTTAATGAACTCTGTACAGTAGCAGCAAGGGACATGCTTGCCAACAATTAAGGGCTGGCAAAGTCAGACATACATGGTACACAGTTGTTGCTGCCCTGTGGAATCAGCAAGGCAACCTTGTCTTCCGGTGAGCTGCCATGTGCTGACGCCGTACCGATTCTAGAGCAGTGACATCACAGCGCTGCCTAAGTTCTCCTGTGTCGGGGGTACGTGTCATTCAAAGTGTCATAATTCCTACTCGTAACTTTATTTGGATTCTTTGTATTGCTCTCCTTCTGATCATTGGGAAAGCTGGTGGCTGTGCCCTGACTGTCTTATGGTGCATGTTCGACAAAACTGCTCACATGTAGAGAGATAATATGGGGGGGGGGGGGGGGGGGTCTGTCACAAAATAGGCCATTTAGCAACAGTTTGTGACAAATGGCAAGGCACAGAGCAGATGTAGGAGGCCCCAGTGCTTTCTCTGGACTCGGAGACTGTCTCCAACATCTTACAAACAGTGCTACAATGTATTCTGCTGTCATTGGTAGTGGATGGGCAACCAACTGAATTTCAGACAGACACAGCAGCATTGGTGAGCCTAATTAACTTAGATACATATAGGCTGTTGGGCTGCCCTGCATTGCAACAGCCGAACTCTATCAGTCTCTGCCTTATAGTAAACAATATATCCCTTTCAGGGGATAATTCTCTATCTCTGCATGTTATAAGAATGTGGAATGGCAGCTTACATTATTAGTGGTTAATTCACTTTTGGCTCAAAATATTTTTGGGTTAGATGCTTTTTTCTGTTAGTGGCTCTCAGATAGCTGACAAAGTATATTTAGTGTCTCAGTCAGTCCTCGACCGAGATGCTGACTCTTTACTATGGTTGTACAAGTCTCTATTCAAGAATACCTTCGTTGGCCAGAAAATTTCAAGGCACAAATCTCCCTTAAGCCATATGAAATATCTAACTCCCTTCGCTATTCATGATAAGATCAAGGTCAAATTGAGGAACTGGCAGGACCTCGGTGTTGTTTCTTTGGTGGTGATTTGGAAGCCAGATGGCACAATGCACCTTTACAGCGATTTTTAACAGATGATCAATGCTCAGACCTGTATCTCATCCCTTGACCAGAAGTGCTGTTGGCAAAATTGTGAGGGGGCCAGTAATTCTCGTGCATTCACTTGCATGATGCATACCTGGAGTTTCTTAGTGCTCATCACCCTCTTTGGGCTTTATCAATTTAATCACCTGCCTTTTGTAATCATGTCCATACCCAGAACTTATCAACAAAATTTGGAGAGACGACATTCCTTGTCACATGAACTACCTTTATGACATCTGGGTCATGGGCTCCAAAGCGAGAGGAGCATCTGTGAAATCTGCACAGGGTTTTCGAATGTCTGCTGGAGAATGGCCTTTGTTGTAAATCAGAAAAATGGCAGGGGTAGTCATCTAAAATATGGATCACTGTGAGGTGGGGCCTCACAACTATAAAGGGGGAGGAGGGGGACTCATTAAAAGTAAAAAACATGGGTTAACCTGATACGGCTGATAAGACAGCGGCAGAGGATGGTAGGTTACCACCAGGATAGAAGTCGCCTTAATTGCACAAAGTTTATTAGATGGTGTGGCCCCCCACAAGTCGGTCCATGACTGAGTGCAAAGGAAAATGACACGATACCGCAACTTCATTCCCTCGACACGGAGAAAGGTCGATAGGTGGCTGCCTCCTCCTCCCCCCCCCCCCCTTTCCAGCCAGCCAATCGGCAAGCCCAGTGTACCCTTGTGGCCAGGAACCCACAGGAAATTAACTGAAGAAGCAGCACAGTCAAGATCAGTGGGAAGGCCATGGATGGCAGAGACCAAGGGGTGGAGGGAAAAACACCACATAATAGCCTGAAGGATACTCATCTAGCCCATACACAACAAAACTCGGGTGAGGAAGGACCGTTTAATGAAGCAAAGGGCCAGGTAAACAGCTGTCACTTCTGCAGTCACCATCCCACACATGACTAGGAAGACATGGTGTTCTGTGCCAACAGAGGACATGAAGGCATAGCCCACATGACTGGCAGATTTAGAGCCACTGGAGAAAAAAATAGTATCCAAAATTCTTGTAAAAGTGGGTGGAACAAACAATGGAACATGGTCAGAGAGATGCAGGGTTTTGGACACCTGGAGTGGTCCATCCAAATCCTGGGCCGAGGAACTAACCAAGGAAGGGTATTTAGGAAAGAAAGTGGGGAACAGGTCTAACAGCTAAGATGGAAATCTTGGCAAAGAGAAGTAAGGTGGAGCCCAACTCGTAAACCTACTGGAAGGCAGACATGGAGCTGAGACTGTTGAACCAGGGGCGGGGGGCATCCCAGCATTAACAGAAGAATATCTACAGGGCTAGTGCGAAAGGCACCGGTGGCCAAAAGGATACTATGATGGTAGACTGGGTACAAGAGGTGCAGTGTGAAAGGGGCAGCTGAGCCACAAACTTTACAACCGAAGTCCAGATGGTACAGGACTATCGTCTGATAGAGGCAGAGAAGAGTCGAACGATCTGCACCCCAAAAGGTGTGGGCAAGGAAGTGACGGACATTGAGTTTATGGAAATAGCCAATCTTTGGGAGGAGGATATGGGTTATCCAAGTAAGCTTGTTGTCAAAATGAGGGCCCAAGAAACAGAACTGTGGGACAATGGTCATGCACTGGGTGTCGAGGTAGAGCTCCAGGTCATGACGAACCATAGTCCAGCGACAGAAATACACTACCCATGATTTAAAGGGAGAGAACTGAAAATTGTGAGAGAGATTATACACAGAAGTATACAGGATGGCACCCTGCAAAGGCCACCGAGTAGGAACTAATTCAGATGCAGAAATCATACACATACAGAGCAGGTGCTGTGACGTAGTCCAACAGAGGCCAAGAGCACAATAATAGTGATGAAGGACACTTAATACGGAATCCTGCAGAACATCATTCCCCCGAGTCTGTGAAGACCTGAGAATTGCTCCAACCTGTTTCCATAAGTGAAATTCCCTGATTTCCAGATAAGTTTTAGCATTTTTCCCTGGCAAATTTTGAGATCTCAAGGGTAAGTTAAAACGTAAGTTGACAATCTGTCTTTTCAGTTACAGTACAAGAAACAACAGTGCAAACAAGGAAATATCTAAAAAAAAAAACTTGTAAGCAAATGGCATTTCCTGATGTGAGCAAAAATCTTTAGTACCAGCATCCACATGTTTTGTAATGAACTGTTTTCAGATGGAGAAATCAAGCCAAATGGAATATGTGTTTCATTAAGACCACTGACATTATTTCATTTCAACAAAACAAAACATGTTTGGAGACAAAAATATGCATTTCCATGAAGTTGCAAGACAGATTTAAAATACCTTCACTGATTTCGGAAATAACCCCAGAAAAAAGTAGGCCTCCTGAAAGAAGTATAAGGCGGGGAAGAATTGTGTAAACCAAAACTGTACATGACCGCCAATATAATGTTGGTCCTATTATGTTTGTTATTGCCAGTTATTACCTGTTGTGGTATATCTATTATTTTACACATATTTTGTGATTTTTCTTTTGAGAAATATATGAGTACATAGTGCACAAACCGCCAGCAACTGACACAATTTTCTTCTTCTTACTGTCCATACTTTTTCACATATAAACTACTTTTGAAATGCCAAAATGTACTAAAACAAATAACATGTATATAAATTCCACACTGTACAATGTACTTGCAGCACGACAGTCACAATTTCTGAAATTCATGCCAATGGCCTCTGGTCTGCTGAGGAGCACTGTCCTGGGTCCAAGGATAAACAATGAAAATCCGCTACATTATGCCACACCCAGACAGACAGACCCAACCTGTAGGCAGGTTGGTGAGACTAGATCGCATGGGCAGGGCCTGTACATTAGTGGGAACCGAATGGCTTCAGATCAGTAGGCCTGATCCATTATAGATACCCACAGAAATGGCCTGCAGTTTTGGCCTGTCATGGAAATCCACTCGTACGGTCAGCTATTCATGAGCCACAGGCAGCATGTTGTTGAAATGAGACCAAGGTAATCAATCAAGCAACAGATAACTTGTTCAAATACTTTGAGAATCCATACTAATGAGGATAGGTAGCAACTCACTGTAAAGATGACTGCTGAGCCACAGGCAGGCATGTAGAGAAAGACAATCACACTCTCACAACCAAATTTTCAGCTGTAGCTTTTGTCAGAAAATGAGAGCACATACACATTCACACAATCACTCAGACACAACTCTAGTGGCAAGAAGTGGTGGCAGCACTGACTGCAAGCTGATGGGAGTGATAGAAAGAGGAGAAGCAGTAACAATGAGGGAGTAAGGAAGCAGCGCAGGTGCTCGGCTGCACCCGGCCAGCGACGATGCATGACATATCAGCAAACAAACCATTTCCCTGATTTCCCTTATGTGTCTGAAATTCCTTGATATCCAGAACCTGTGGAAACCCTGTAGCGTTACAGGAACTGGTGAATAAACATTGGGAAGGGCCCCAAAGACCCACACTCATGAAGTGTAAGAAAGATGTCATGGTGCCAAGCCATGTCATGTGCATTACAAAAGTTGAAGGAAACTGTGACAAAAGAGCGATGCTGAGAAAAACCCTGCCAAACTGGGGTTTCATACTGAAGCAGATGATTGATTGGATACCATCCCTCCTGAAAGCCACACTGATAAGGAGACAAAAGGCCCCCAAAGACTTGAGGACCAAACACAGCTGACGAGCCACCAGCCACTCGAATAACTTACAAGGTATGTTGGTCAGACTGATTGGCTGGTAACTACTGAGGAACGACGGATCCTTACTGGATTTAAGGACGGGAGCCACAATACTGTCCCTCCATTAAGAGAGGAAAACAACTTCGAGCCAAATACGGTTAAACAACTGGACGAATTATTATTGTTGTGGAGGATTGAGTCATTGACACAACTGGTCATGGGTGGAATTGGGGCCAGGGGCTGAATCGTGTGAAGAGGACAGGGCCATAAGAAGTTCCCATTCAGTACAAGGTTCATGGTAGGATTCCACCTGACAAGGGGTAAGCTTCAGCCTGCTATTTCTGGAAGAGGAAGGCATCTGGGTTGGAAGCTGATGCTGAAGCTGTTGCAGAATGGGTTACAAGACGTTACACAAGAACCAACTGCTCCACATGAAGGCCATATGGGAGTGCGAGACATAATGGAAGACAGCTGTTGGCATGACACATGTGATGAAGGGTCAGATGAACCTAGGCAGGTGAAAAGTGATCCCAACACACCTGATAGCTCTGTCAGATTAAGTAATGGGCTTAGGCATGAAGGTGTTTAAAAGTAATGAGTCTGGCAGAGGATGGGTGCCACGTAAGGTGTTGCAAGGCTCGATGGCAAAGGCCCTGCCCCACCAAGCGCCTGGATGGCATGTAACTAAGGGAAAAGGGGAGTGGAAGTGAGAGAAAGATCAATGGCAGAAAAAGTGTCATAAGCAGCACTACAATGGGTAGAGGAACCATAATTAAGAAGACACAGGTCACGGTCTGCAAGAAACTTTTCTATGAGGAGACCTCAACTAGATGCAGAGGCACTGCCCCACATGGGGTAATGGGCATTAAAATTGGGGACTGGGGGGGCGACATTCTAGCAGAAATGCTTGCTATTGGCTGGAGGACCCAGACGTCATGCTGAGGCTGCATTAGTGCAATGCAGCAGTGTGATTATATGGTAAACGTGCCACGCCAGAGATGCTATGGCAGATTACTCATCCATTTTACTTTCGGTTTGGTTCAATACACAGTTGGATAAATCAAATCAAGTGGCATGTCAGATGTATTACACGTTAGGACCAAGTAAATGATAATTAAGATGAAAAATAACTCACTTGTTTGATGAAGAAACATATTTTGATGTGTCCTGTTCCAGGTTTCTGTTGCTGTTTAACAGATGAAGATGGAATCCATAGCTGCTTCCTCCTTATGGCACATTTCTTCAAGGCTTTCAACTTTGCCTCTTGATTCAGATAACTAATCCTTATAAATGTTTTTGTTCTTACGTAATGAGAAATAACTGTGTCATGAAACTCAGGAAAAATTGTTTCAAAATAGAGCACAGGGACTTTATGACTTTTGGGTACACAAGCCATTTCCACAAAAAGCAGCAAATTTTTATTCAGATACTTCACTTTTTGCTGCTGCAAAACCTAACGATTTAACAACGTTTTGGCGCCTAAATGCAATACAACGTGCAATGCATTTACCGCATCTGGAAGAACATCTGAGATTGCAGAGTTATCACACACTGTTACCGCATCTGTTAATGAATTTTCTTCTACATTCACAGCATCTGGGAATTCTCATATTAACAATTCATCATCAACACAGAGCTCAATGGTAATGAAACTTAGGGGCACAGAATCTGAGCCGACATCACTCAGAGAAGATTCTTCATTTAATTCTTCGGTAACTGGCATGTTTCCAGAGAAAGAAATACCACTTGGTTTACCTTCCCCCTCAGAGTAATGAGATGCATCCTGTTCCTTTCTTCAAATGGTGTACAGTTATTATACAATGTACCTAAGCCTTGTATCCTAGGGAAAAAAAATCCAAGCAATCTTTATTTGGTGTGTCTTTCATACTTTTGAAAAGATCAGAGAGAGATTTTGCTGACTTCATGAAACATTTTTTGAAAGGCAACAATCTGTCTCAATCACCAACTTGCACTGCTGAAATAATGTCTGGGAATCTCTTTAGTGTAATCTCCTGAATTGTGAGATTCATTCCAAATCCACATGAACATTTTTCTTCCAGAACACTTAAGTTCAAGATGTCAAAGACATCATTAACAAGTTCAATAAAATTACTTTTAATGTCTTTGTGAAGTACATACTACCAGGCCTAAGCTGTTTGTCGTGAAAATGTGTCTGCGCTCATCAAGTTACATTTAAAGTGCTTCGGTAGTGCGGTTTGTTGTTTTTGGTCACTTTTTCATGTTTAAAAATTTCTTGTATAGCTGCCTTAGTTATTAGGTAGCATAATTAAATGGTGCCTCAATAAATTTAACAGATATGATACACTGAATAAAATCCATGCATTCCTGGTATTGTCTACTGGGTTTAAAAAGTATGTTTTATCTGTATCGACACACAATTCCTTCCAACCTTTTTTATTTTTTTCAGCCATATAACATGTCACAGCTACAATATGTGTCAAAGTCATAATAAACTGGTTGCTTTCACAGCTTAAAAAACCCGCACAAACTTGAACATTTGTGGACCAACTACAACATCCTCAAATGAATCTTAACACAAGCGAACATCACCACTACTAGTCCCTCTCGAGTACTAAAAGTGTTTGATTTAGCCTTCAATAAACGTAGGATATCTTTGAGAGGACCTGGTCTGCATCTAAATTCCTTAGTCCATTTCTGAAGTGTTGCCTGCATAGCTAAGGCATTTTTCACTTTTGCAAATAAGCATCTGTTTTTGATATTTGAGCAATGCATGGGTAATGTCCTTTGAATTCCACTTTATTCTTTTGCTTTTGATCAACAGACATAATATTTGCGGCAGTATAGAATGTTTTGAAAACGCATTGTTCACACTTTCATGTCAATATTTTTTTTTCTTTTTTTCTTTCATGTCATATGTCCTTTTTTCTGCATTAGCACTTCCATGTCAATATATTTTTTTCTGTTTTTCTTTCATGTCATATGTCCTTTTTTCTGCATTAGCGAGAGAACATAGTGAACAGCATTTGTTTTACTTCATAAGACAATATCACATCTCTTTGGCGTGGCTCCTTTCTGTGCATTTAGTTTTCTTAAAAAGTTCAATCTCAGCCCTCAGTTCCTTAACTTTTTTTTGAGTGACAGTTTCTAAGGTCATCAAGGCTCATTTCTGCAAAATTCTTGTTTCCCAGTGTTGTGCGTGACTTCCAGATCTCTAAGAAATGAATTTACTTTTATTATTCCTGGAATTATTTACTAAGTACTACACAACCACATTAACTTCTCATTACTAATTAAATAAATAATAGACAAAAATGATAAATATCGGTGACATAAATTGCTGCCATAGCTTACTTTGATAAAAATGTCAAGTGGTCGACAGGTTTCAAATTCATAGCCTTCATCATTTCAGCCACAAGCCTTATCAAATGGGACTTACACTGTTAATGTTGAGGCATTAGGGCAGCATGCCAAATGTGTAGGTATAACAGCTCAGTTGCCAGTCATACTATATTCTTAAACAGAGATCGTTAACACATATTGATAACAGAAAAAAAATATTGGCTAATTCCATGAGAAATGATGCTACAGTACTTGGGAGCAAAAGCTTGAAGGTGATCCTAAAAGTTTGTTTCTCAAATTTCGTTCATGATCTTCAAGTTGAATATGAACTGAACACACACGTGCAATTTTCAGATTCACTTTGTCTTTGCATTTGCATCAAACTATCCATTCACGCTGCAAGTGCTCATCTTTTTAGAAAACTATGATAAATAACATCTGTCATATTTCAAGCAATACACTGTAAGACAGCATAATTGTAGTGAGCTTTGCTCGTGATTGACTCGAAATGAGTTATTTTCTTTGGATGCACACCACCACTTCTGTGTTCTGCCAGATGCATAGACACAAGTGTCCTCAAAGTGATGACAAGGAGTGCAATAGCATCTGGGAATTTATTGCTCATCAGCAGCCAGAATGGCCTACATCCTTTTCTACATACTTTGATTGAAATCCACAAGGGTCAGGAAGGGAGGGAAAGTTGTTAAAGGAGGGCTGTTAGGGTAGCGGGCATATGTGACCTGTCAGGAGGGAGAGACAGATTGCAAACTGTGACTGCAGAGTCCAAGTGGACCTAGACAACAGCAGTTTCTGCTGTATGTACCAACATGCAAACGCCACCAGAAGCCCTCAAAGGGTCGACCCAGTTCCAAAGAAGCACACCATCCATGAAAGGTTGGTGAGTAAGTATCAGTAAAATGAGAGTCCTGTAGAACAACACAAGCTGTGAAGTAAAAGAAAATAAGGGATTGCAATTCCAGAAGATGATAGCAGTAGCCATTACAACTCCATTGAATAAACACGGAACAGAGACCCAAATGGGAGATGAATGGGTCAAAGCTGGTACGCTACCGTGTCACCAATCGTCATCAACAAAGATGGGGTTACATCCATATGATGTTGCAAGGAGTAGTCAGCACCTCTAGGGCCACCGGAGGGGCCTTGTCCCTGGACTACTTCCTCCTCCTCCTCCTTTTGAAGGTCGAGGAGGTGAGGACCTGTAGAGAGAGGAGGTGCACAGACTGTGTGTGGGTCCTGTAGCTATAATGTATGGCAGCAGACCTCCACTGGTAGACACTAGTGACAGTGGCACCAGAAGGGGGCTCCATCACCGGCAGAAGCCGAAACTAAGAAGGAGGAAACTTCTCTGGCCTGGTAGATGGGGGGGGGGGGGGGGGGCATACACACAGTGAAGGGCATGGGAACCACAAGGGAGGGGGAGAGGAGAGGGGCGCACAATTGAGATAAGGAGGAGGTAGAAGAGGGAAAAGAATGAAAGAGGCAAAGTTAGATGTGATAGGCACAGGTTGAAGATAATTGTATTTCTGATGTGCCTCAGAGTAGGATAAACTATCAAGAGACTTATACCCCTGTACCTTTTTTTCCATCTTATGAACCGGGCAATCCAGCGAGCATGGACAGTTACGGTCACGATAATTCACACACACAGGTGGCAAAAAGACAGGAACTCTCCTCATGGAGGGGACATCCACATTCACCATCCTGAGGGTTCACTGTACAGCAGGGAGATGTGCCTGAAACACAAACAATGGAAACACCTCATGGGTGGCAGGGGAAACACCTCATGGGTGGCAGGACATACGGCTTCACATAACACCAATAAACCATAACCTTGACCTTCCCTGGAGGGTATCCCCCCCTCAAGTCCCAGGATAAACGCACCAGTATCACTGTGGTTGTCCTGATGGCCCTTCCAAACACACCGGAAAAAAAAAAAAAAAAAAAAAAAAAAAAAAAAAAAAAAAAAAAATTGAATGCCCAGAGTTCCTCATCAGTTTGAAGGATGAGGTCCCTATGAAAAATGACACACTGAGCCATATACAAAGACTGGCGATAAGTAATGGTTACCAGGATGTCACCAAGATGGTCACAGGCATGATGGGTGGACTGAACCTTACTCAGAGAGTTCACTTCGTCAAACTTGTCTTCAATAGTTTCTGCAGCAGTGAAAGTGTACACCTCATGTAGAAAAAAAAAAACTTGAACAAGGTGTTAAAAGGCTCATTGTATTACTGTTTCCAACCTAATCAGTTGGTTAACTGCCAAGAACTGTAGAGGAGTCGGCAGCTCTGGGATCCATAGACTGTGGCTCCTTTAGCCACTGGCTAGTCGGATCGCTGGTCTGTTGATTTCTGGGTAGAGGATTCCGTAACGGAGGAGAAGGATGCTGCTTCTCGAGTTGGGTGCTGGAACTAGAGGACCCTGAAGACAGTGCTACATGAACAACAAGACGTCATGTCCTTGCTCCCTCATGGGCTGATTTACTTGCATGTCTACCAGAAGTCAGCAATGAGGGAATGGAGGGAGTAAATACTCAAGGTAGTGCCAAAGACTTATCACAGAAGTGGCAGAAGTGGACACAACTGAGACAAGGTATCACTGAACATACTTTTTCCAAGCTTCAAAATATGAGAGGTGATAGGCAGCTTCATGTTCCTGGACTAACATTCATTAATTAGGGTAGCACACTTCGGGGGAATATGGCTTCACATCAAAACGGTACCCCATGATTTTGACTTCCCCAGGAAGCAAATCCCAATCAAAAGTGAGGATGAATGTTATGGTGTTAATACTGTTGTCTGGCAGGTCTCAACATACACAATGTACAAATTAGACTCCTCACTACTTCAAGTTTTACACGGTTCCTCATCTGGCTGAAGACTTAAGTCCTGGTGAAAGGTTCTTATGAAATGTTACTGCAAAAGGTCCAACACTTAATGTTTTTACGAGAGAGTAATGTTCAAGACCAGATAGGTCTCACTGTTTTAATTGCGGTGAAACAGGTTCATAATTTACTAAGGATCAGATTTCCTTAAACATATCTGCAATATTCTCCACAAAGAGCATCAGCTTAGTAGACAGAAAACACCCTTCATCAGTACGCAAGGTAATGAGGAATTGGGGAGAGTAAGTTTCTGCAATTAGCTTGGTTTTCTTTTCCTTCCACGATGTAGCTGAAAAGGTAAAGTTCTTAGGGTCATAATCATCTGCATCAAAGAATCCAAGCTCGTCTGAAAGACTGCCAGAGCCTCATGGCCATTGGCTAAAAGCTTTGGTCTTTTCACTGCACCTTGATGCTGTGCGCTCTGAATGAGGTCTCTCTCTCTTAGTAATATGTTCCATAGTTTTTTGGTTTTTTTTGTTTTTTTTTTTTTTACTCAAATGATGTGGAATGGGTCAGTTTTTAATGTATGTATACATGATTAATTTTAATACTAACACTTATTTCCTACTGGGAAAGAGTTTTTAAATAAAAATTCATCTATGGAACAGGAGTTGCCAAGAAGAAATGATGTTAGGATATATTTAAAACTTGCTTTGCAACTTGTCAGACATCTTACTTTATTGGGCAAATGATCAAAACTAATGCACCCAGTGTTACTGTTATTCTTGCCTTTTCATTGCCAGAACTTCTTATAGTAACATTTTAACACCCTCCATGTCAAAAGTAACATTTCATGGCATATCAAAATAAATGGACATGTGATCAGCATTCCTATATGGCCTAGCAAATAGTTATACTGTTTTCTTAGATTACGTGATGCTGATACCCAAGTATATCACTGAAAATAACCCATTTTTGAAAATATAATGTAATTGGATCAATAAAAAATCTACTCACCAAGCAGTGGCAGGAGAACACACATATAAAGGTATTAAATTTTAAAGTTTTGGAGCAAGTTGTTCCTCCTCCTGGCAGAAGGGTTGAAGGGGAAGGAAGACGAGTGAAGGGAAAGGACTGGTGAGTTTTAGGGTAAGGGGTAGAAAACCTCAATAGTACTTTTTCTTCACTCCTCTGATACACAAGTTTTTCTTTAAACACCATGGTAAGTCGCTGAGCTAACCCCTGCCCTCTTCATCATAATCACACACCAGCCAGTACTTGCTTTGAATTCTGCAACACATACAATTGGAAAATTCTTCTATCTCCAGCACCTTCCCTTGAATAATTTCTTGTGTAATCACACAACTTTCACTGCATTTCTCTTGCATGTACAGAACAAGCTGCTGCTGCTCCAATTCATGAAACCATCCTTGC
This sequence comes from Schistocerca serialis cubense, assembly GCF_023864345.2. Lineage (NCBI taxonomy): Eukaryota > Metazoa > Arthropoda > Insecta > Orthoptera > Acrididae > Schistocerca > Schistocerca serialis. The sequence goes on from NC_064640.1 coordinate 579,657,407, forward strand.
TCCAGTCTCCTGAAGGTCTGGGACACAGGACTGGTGTTCTGCAATTTATTCTTTACCTTACACTGTTTACAAACATTCACTTCTATGGCAGAAAATTTTCTTCCTGATGCACAGTTGTTTGTGGCCTTCTGCTTCATGAATCACCATTAACTTCAGATTAGTGTCATACTGTCTCCCTGAACCAAATATGAACTTTGAATCCTTGTTTATCAAGTGTTCCAATTTACAGTTCTTACAATGCTGATAATACATGCACACACTGAACAACTAAAAGTAATGTGTAAGTATCTTTTTGTTATGCTTCTGCACAACACAACAATTCATCTTTATGGAGAGTAGCAATCTACCTTCTCCTTATATTGTCGATATTCTACTATGGAGTTTCCATTATTTTATTTCGTCTTATAGTAGGATAAATATGGTATACTGTGAAGGTGCATTTAAAATTCCTGACTCCTAAAGTTAATTGTTTGAGCACCACAATATTACAGATTTTCCAGTTCAAATTTCATCAATATGTTCACCCAAAAAGTTGGCATATTCTACCCTGCTTAATGACCCCTGTTCATGTACAACATCAATTGTTGGATCACTGTTTGCGGCTCACAACTAAATACATTTTTTTCCCCCAAAAATAAGAGAGAATCCATTTTCAGAGAATCACTAAATTCCTTGAAAAATGTTGTTAATAATTTCTCATTGCTTTCTCTCTAAAGGGTTTTATTATTACATTATTATTATCTGCAAAAAGTGCCAATTCCGCCTGACGAAGTTAAATGGATGGTATTTCACATACATAAGAAATAGAAGTAGACTAAATTGAACCCCGTGGGACTCCCTCCCTGATTTCTCCACATTTACAAAAATTTTCTTCCTTTCCAACAGTGTTTGAATTATTCAGTACAACTTTTTCCGTTCTGTTTGTTATGTATGATTCAAACCAGTTGTTTGTAAAGCCATCAACTCCATAAAATTAACTTTTCTAACAGAGTACTATGATCTAAGCAATCGAACACCTAAGAAAGAACACAAGAAACTACCAGTTTATGATATTTTATTACTTAAGGCTTTTCATGTTAGATCAGTGAATGTATTCTTAGTCGAGCAACCCTTCTGGAGCCCTAACCGTGATGCACTTAGTAAATTGTTTCCATTTAAATAACACTAACTTGGAGTGCATTACTTTCTCAAATATTTTGTAAAAAGCCTTCAAGAAGGAAATTAAAGGATAAATAATTATGTACTTTTGTCATCATTTTCATAAAGAAGCTTAAGACTGGGATATTGTAAACTACCTGGAAAAATTCCTTGAGCCAGTGATGCATTACGTGTATCACTAAGGACATTCATTACCTAGCAAAATAGACAAAATCTTCAGAATTCTCTTTCAAGTTAAATCAACACCATATGAGCTGTTGTTTTAAAGAACTTTTATAACTGTATTAATTTCAGTGAAAGATATTGGTATTATTATCAGTTGCAAAATTGTAAGTTGCATAAAGTTTTGCAAAATGACATTTTTAATATATTTCCTTGCTTCTTCAACTTAACCTTGGGGCTTTCAGTGTTTGTGAACACACAATTTTATTCATGTATATGGAACTGAATAATTTGCTAATTGCATTTCTTTTGGTGTATACTCCTACTGGCTCATTTCTATACTACTTGAGCATATGACACAGCACTGCACATAAACACTGACTGTTTAGATGTGAGAAGTGTGAGCACATATTTACGGCAGGTTTTTTTTTTGTTGGTTAGTTGGTTTGGGGGGAGGGGACCAAATCGTGAGATTGTTGGTCCCATCGGACTGGGGGAGGAAATCGGCCTTGCCCTTTGAAAGGCACACACACACACACACACCCACGCACGCACGCACGCACGCACAGCAGATAAGCATATGAAAGACATTTCTCTAACATTATCTAAACAGTCTGACACTGCAAATATAGTTTCCCTGATTTCACGCTTGCAAAAGCCAACCAGTTCAGAGTTAAAGATATTGTCACACCACATGTTGTTGTTGTTGTAGTCTTCAGTCCCGAGACTGGTTTAACGCAGCTCTCCATGCTACTCTATCCCATTTACTACTTTAAGCGACTCATTTCCTAATCTAATTCCCACAGCATCACCCGATTTAATTCGACTACATTCCATTATTCTCGTTTTGCTTTTGTTGATGTTCATCTTACATCCTCCTTTCAAGACCCTGTCCATTCTGTTCAGCTGCTCTTCCAGGTCCTTTGCTGTCTCTGACAGAATTACAATGTCATCGGTGAACTTCAAAGTTTTTATTTCTTCTCCATGGATTTTAATTCCTACTCCGAATTTTTCTTTTGTTTCCTTTACTGCTTGCTCAATATACAGATTGAATAACATCGGGGATAGGCTGCAACCCTGTCTCACTCCCTTCCCAACCATTGCTTCCCTTTCATGTCCCTCGACTCTTATAACTGCCATCTGGTTTCTGTACAAATTGTAAATAGCCATTCGCTCCTGCCACCTTCAGAATTTGAAAGAGAGTATTCCAGTCAACATTGTCAAAAGCTTTCTCTAAGTCTACAAATGCTAGAAACATAGGCTTGCCTTTCCTTAATCTATTTTCAAAGATAAGTCAGAGGGGTCAGTATTGCCTCACGTGTTCTAACATTTGTACCGAATCCAAAGTCCGCAGCTCGCGGTCTTGCAGTAGCATTCTCGCTTCCCGCGCATGGGGTCCCGGGTTTGATTCCCGGCGGGGCCAGGGATATTCTCTGCCTCGTGATGACTGGGTGTTGTGTGTCTTTCATCATCATTTCATCCCCACTGACACGCAAGTCGCCGAAGTGGCGTCAACTCGAAAGACTTGCACCAGGCGAATGGTCTACCCGACGGGAGGCCCTAGCCACACGGCATTTCCATTTACCGAATCCAAACTGATCTTCCCCGAGGTCGGCTTCTACCAGTTTTTCAATTTGTCTGTAAAGAATTCGTGTTAGTATTTTGCAGCAGTTGCTTATTAAACTGATAGTTCGGTAATTTTCATATCTGCAAACACCTGCTTTCTTTGGGATTGGAATTATTATATTATTCTTGAAGTCTGAGGGTATTTCGCCTGTCTGATACATCTTGCTCACCAGATGGTAGAGTTTTGTTAGGCCTGGCTCTCCCAAGGCTGTCAGTAGTTCAAATGGAATGTCATCTACTCCCAGGGCCTTGTTTCAACTTGGGTCTTTCAGTGCTCTGTCATACTCTTCACACAGTATCATATCTCCTATTTCACCTTCATCTACATTCTCTTCCATTTCTATAATATTGTCCTCAAGCACATCGCCCTTGTATAGACCCTCTGTATACTCCTTCCACGGTTTTGCTTTCCCTTCTTTGTTTAGAACTGGGTTTCTATCTGAGCTCTTGATATTCATGCAGGTGGTTCTCTTTTCTCCAAAGGTCTCTTCTAATTTTCCTGTAGGCAGTATCTATCTTACCCCTAGTGATATATGCCTCTACATCCTTACATTTGTCCTCTAGCCATCCCTGCTTAGCCATTTTGCACTTCCTGTCGATCTCATTTTTGAGACATTTGTATTCCTTTTTGCCTGCTTCATTTACTGCATTTTTATATTTTCTCCTTTTATCAATTAAATTCAGTATTTCTTCTGTTACCCAAGGATTTCTATTAGCCCTCGTCTTTTTACCTACTTTATCCTCTGTTACCTTCACTATTTCGTCTCTCAAAGCTACCCATTCTTCTTCTACTGTATTTCTTTCCCCCCGTTCTAGTCAATCGTTCCATAATGCTCTCCCTGAAGCTCTATACAACCTCTGGTTCTTTCAGTTTATCCAGGTCCCATCTCCTCAAATTCCCACCTTTTTGGATTTTCTTCAATTTTAATCTACAGTTCATAATGTCCTACAATTTAAAACCTGGTTCCTGAATCTCTGTCTTACCATTATATAATCTGATACCTTCTAGTATCTCCAGGCTTCTTCCATGTATACAACCTTCTTTCATGATTCTTGAACCAAGTGTTAGCTATGATTAAGTTATGCTCTGTGCAAAATTCTACCAGGCAGCCTCCTCTTTCATTTCTTTCCCCCAATTCATATTCACATACTACATTTCCTTCTCTCCCTTTTCCTACTATCGAATTCCAGTGACCCAAGACTATTAAATTTTCATCTCCCTTCACTATTTGAATAATTTCTTTTATCTCATCATACATTTCATCAATCTCTTTGTCGTATGTGGAGCTAGTTGGCATATAAACTTGTACTATTGTGGTAGGTGTGGGCTTCGTATCTATCTTGGCCACAATAATGTGTTCACTATGCTGTTTGTAGTAGCTTACCCACATTCCGATTTTCCTATTCATTATTAAACCCACTCCTGCGTTACCCCTGTTTGATTTTGTATTTATAACCCTACATTCACCTGACCAGAAGTCTTGTTCCTCGTGCCACCGAACTTCACTAATTCCCACTACATCTAACTTTAACCACATCTAGAATACATTTTGGTCTAGAAGGGAATTTTTTTGATGGCTGTAAGACAAGGTTTGCGAATGATCAGTATCTAGGAGTGCAAGAGGAATGACTTCCCACCCAAATTCCTAGATAACTTGTTTTATAATCTCAGCAGTGTCAGTAGACATTTTCGTACAATAGCAAGACTTGATGCAGTGTTGGTCATTCTTCTACTATGATCAAAAGGCTTCTCAGTTGTTGGCAACAACTGCCATTTACAATGAACACATTATTGGGGAGCAGTCTATAGTACACAATACCCTCTTTGTGCCACCAGATGAAAAATACACTGCCTGACGAAAGCTTGAAGCACTCAGAAGGGGAAGGGGAAGAGGAAACAAAATGAAACTTCACAGGTTGAAAGTGTACATAACGTTACCTGTGTGACTGTAAAACTGAGTCTAATTTATAAGAACTTGGCAGTATGAGCCCACTTCTCAATATGACTTTGCACCCTCTCTGGCCTGGATCCATGCACTGATTTGACTGAAGTGGGTGTCAAAGCCATTTTATACTCTCCTGAGGCAACCTGATTTCACATCACTGTACTTATCTTCCATTTTTTCTGCAAAAAACATTGGTTTCATATTCAAGAACAAATCTGTTGTATGGCCAAGTATTATTTTGCTTAATACTATTGCCAAACAGAAAATGATGAGGTGCAGATGTTATTAAGCCCTTGGCCTACAACCACGATTGATACTCATGGTCAGGGACTTGGGCTATAAACAATAAGCATGAGCCTGCCTCATGGTACTTTGTGCAGACCATATGTAAGTAAGATGAACCTGGCTTAAGGTATGTCATTTGGAACAAATGACAACACAAATAAAAAATAACAACATGAATTGGACTCGTGGGTCAACGGTTCTCAACAGTCTTCCACTTCAGTTAAAGGTACACCTTTGTTGTGTTCACATGTCTATTATAATTTCCTAATGGAATTAAACTACCTATATAACTATCACATCAGTAAAAAACATATCAAAACATGAGAAACACTTGAAGATAACTGTTGACAATCAGAAACTAGAAAATGTGAATTAGTTCAAGTACCTGGGAAGTTTTATCACAAACTGCACCAACGAAATCCAAGCAAGAATTGCCATGGCCAAAGCTGCTTTCAACAAGAAGAGGACTCTGCTGACGAGCAAGTTGAGTTTGGCATTGAGGAAAAAAACTGATAAAGTGCTACATTTGGAGCATTGCACTGTATGAAGCAGAGACATGGACCATGAGGAAGAAGGAGAAAAAAATACAGAGCTTTGAAATGTGGTACTCGAGGAGAATGGAAAAGATGAAGTGGAAGCATCGCATAAAAAATAACAATGTACGGTGAAGAGTAGGAGAAAAGAGAAGTATTCTGCATACAATTCTTCAGAGAAAGGCCAACTGGATTGGACATGTACTTAGAACAAGGGACTCATACATGATGTCATCGAAGGGAAACTCTGAGGAAACGCAGGACAAGGAAGAAGAAGAATTCAACATCTGGACGACATGAAAGATGGAAGGAGATACAACAGACTGAAGGAAGAAGCTGAAGACAGGGAACAGTGGAATCAGAAATTCTCTGTACGAAGACATGGAACTGCCACTAGGCAGAATACTACATAATAACAATAATAATAATAATAATAGTGGTCAGACAGTGATTTGATAGATCTTGCCCATAATGATAGTGGTATTACGTTTCCTGTGTGAAAACGTCACTCATCAAAGCTAAAAACTGAAATACTATGAAAAATATCTATAGTGCAGTGTTACAAACCTACATTGTATAATGTATTGGCAATTTTCAGAATCTCCTGTATTTTCCATTAGAAAACCTGGCAACCCCATATGCCACTAAAGATTTTTGCAAATCACTGGGTTTTTAGATTTTGCAAATAATGATATAACTGACAAGATGGATAAATTAGGTAAAGTCACACCTGTAATAAACTATCTTAATAAAAAATTCAAAGTAGGATATGTAATGGAAGAGAATATATTGCGACCAATGAACTGTTAATGAAATTTAACCCTAAATCACAAAGCCTAGTCATTCTGACGATGAATGGTTGGTAACACTATTACTTCTGTTATGGTTTTCATGCCCCACTGCTGTACTTCATGGTAGTTTCCTTGTGTGCACTGTTGAAATTCGTTTGTTTCATTCAGCAGCACTGAGCACCATGTTGCAAATTTTATGAGGCTTTGTGTTTATGTATCCAGAATGACACATGGTAAGTGCAACAAGAGGACCTATGTAAAAAAAATAATATTGGTTCAATAATCATATGCAATAGTGTAACACAAATAATATGTGCTGGCAAATATTTGAATTTTTATTCTATATTATTTATGATCCTTACTCTGCACGGAGATGACCAAGATTTGAAGAAAAGCTTATGAAAATGCTTGAAGAAAAACTAGATGAAAACAGATCTGACAGTGAGTTTAGTTCGAATGAAGACACTGACGAAATAATAATGGCTGATCCTGATTGTGAAGATATTCCAGGGCCAAATATTTACATTAGTCCGAGCATTCCCAGAGACTCTCCTGGGCTTAGGCAATGTGGATGGAAACTAAAGCAGCTTATATCTGAAAATTCTAATGAATCCACACCTGAGAGGTGAAGGTGGTGATATAATTTCCTCATCATTACGAAAGAAACATATATTTTGTTGCCACCAAGAAAGGATCTAAACTGTAACAACAATTACCACTGGTACAAGGTATCTGCCAGTTGTTCCTAGTTGTCCATTCCAAGCAGAAACATAATCCTCTTAATTCAGGCACCCACTGGGTAGCTAAGGCAGTGACAACTCATCAGCTAACATTTTTGTTGTTTTTCACAGATGATATGATAAACACTGTAGTGGCATATAGCAAGGAAAAAACAGACTCAGGAGATAAAGATACAAAGCAACAACACACACAAAATCAAACTTGCATAGCAGAGATAAAAGCCCTTCTCGGAATCTTTGTAATAACAGCAGCTTTGAAAAACAATCATCTGTCTGTAAGAGAAATGATCAATACAGGTTTATGGTGTTCTCTATACAATGCCACAATGAGCTCTGGACAGTTCGTATTCTTCACTCTTGCTTGAGATTTGATAACAAAGAAACTTGTCAAGCTAGAAGAGAAAACAATCACTTCACACCAATACATGAAATATGGGAAACCGTTTGTTCGTAACTGCAGAACCTGTTATAAACCAGACCCATTTGTTACAGTAGATGATCAACTGATGAGTTTTTGTGGACACTGTCCTTTCTGCACGTATAAAGCAAATAAAATGGGATAAAAATAGTAAAGGCCTGTAACACAAAAACAAATTACATGGTCGATGCATCTCCTTACTTCGAAAAGTGCATGGTCAATGCATCTCCCTATTTAGGAAAACGCGCAGACAAATGGAATGCCTCTTTGGGGATTTCATGTAAAGGAAATGACCACGACTCTTTGAGGGTCAAATAGAAACATCAGAGTAGACAGTTAGTTTATGTCATCGTAACTAGTAGGTAATCGTTTTAAGACTAAACTCAAACTGGTTGGCACTATTTACTCCGGCAAATCTGAAATACCCCTTGATCTACTTGTAACAAAGCAGGTGGATTCCTTCCTCCTGTTGTGCCCCCCCCCCCCCCCCACCAACCCAATTTTTTTCCTTGCTTTTGCAAATATTGTCAATGTGATCATTTATATGGCATGTGCATGGCACCAAAAATCTTGAATATTAACTGAGGGTTTATCCAATTTAACTTTATTACCTATTTTGTTCATTTTGTTAATTGAATCCATTAGTGTGACTACTTTACTAAAAGATGTGCTAATTATGAAATACCAGTAATATAAAACTTCGTTCTCATTGTTCATACATGAATGTTAACTTTCTGATAAAGTAGATGGAAAAGCTATGTAAGGACTGTAGCACTTTTAATTCCAGCATAATTAGCATTCTTAATTAAAACACTGTTACTGAAATAGAATCTCATGTTTTGGCAAAATATACAACATAATTCAATAGAAATTATTGCTTTACCTAAAAGTTCTCATTCGGAAAAATACTATTCTGCTGTTTATTTACTCAGAAACTTCAATCTTTAATCATAATTTGTAAAAAGTTAGTAAACAACAGGTAAATTCAATTCCAATTATTGAAATCTTATAACAGAGCCTGCTGTAGTTCACTGAAGGGGGGTGTAATAGATTTTGATCCAAAAAAATGATTTTTCAAAAATGTTATTTTCTTGATCTACACAGTTTAATTCATGTTGTGTGTGAATTTTATTCTGATAGCAGCTTTAGAAATGCCTTTAAATTGGTAAACTGATTAACTCTGCACTAGCGTCCACTCCCGCATTTTCCGACATTTGGGAAACTGCTTGCTTCAGTAGAATTTTTGTCAGTGTGAAGGCTATTTTCTTTCGATATCTTTGGCTCACATCTATATCTCTGGCTGATATCTGTATCTCTGGTTGAAAACTTTCTTGCATGTGGTTTATTTACATTTTGACAATATTAACACACATTAGTGGGTGGAAGGTTGAATTCGCAAACCTTTACGTGGAAGTCAAGTTTTATGCATAATGGGTGGTGGAAAAACTGTGTTTAGGAAATGGAGATTTCATGGAAATCAGTTTACCAACAAAAAACGAGGAAGCAGCTTGAAATGAATAATATAAGCTCTCAGCTCCAGCATTGAAACTTGGACCAGGAGAACTGTACAGGTGCATGGATGATGATGATGATGATGATGATGATGATGGATTCCAATGGATTCAGACGTATTGATTTAGAGCTTCTCTGCCAAGCTATAAAGTTTTCATTTTCATATGTTAGCTCTAAAAATATGGAATGCATAATTGTTGTTGAAGAAAGAAGAGTGGGAATAGCTTGTGATTTTCAAATTTATTTGTAATTCATGTGGCTATGAACTATCATTTTCCTCAAAAGACACCGACACCTATGAAAGCAATTTTAGGTTAGCATATGTTCCGAGATGCTTCGGACAGGGCAGAAAAGGAGGTAATTTATTGTGTTGTTTTCTGAACATGCCTCCACCTTGTGCAAGGTTTGAAAAAACAAATGAATAAAAAAAGTATCTGATGTTGTATGCAATACTGCCAAAGTTTCTATGAAGAAAGCAGTGGAAATAAACCAAAAAGAAATAGATCCTGGGGTAGATATTCATAACAGTGAATCTCCTACACATGTTACTGACCTGTATGTGTCTGTAGATGGGACCTGGACAAAAATGGGTCACACATTATGAATGCAATTAAGGCCAAGTTCAGGTTTCTTGAAAATCCTGATTTATTGAGGAAGCGTCTTCATGGAAAGACACAAAATGCAAATGAAAGCCTCAATAATTTAATTTGGATCAGATGCTCAAAAAGGAATTTCTGTGGACTTGGAAGTACTCAAAATAGGTGTCTGTGATGCAGTTTTATGTTACAATAACGGAAATAATGGCAGAACTGAAGTGCTGAAGAGAGTTGGTATAGATCCTGGTGTGTTTACAACAAAAGCATTTTACACCATAGACGAGAGCAGCGTCAAGAAAGCTAACAGATCAGTGTCTTACCTGCAAATACAGGCCACGCAGATTCGAAGAGAAGAGAAACCCAGAGGATGAGGAGTATCAGAATGGATGATTTTAAAACTGAGGTAAGCTTATGACATGTAGAAGTATGAGAAGAAAATCTTTGAATCTCATTTTCTCTGTTTTACATTTTTTACGTTAGTAGAAGACTCTTCTCAAAACATATGTATGCTAATGCTATGAAATTTTCAGGAATTGTTCACAATGTGTTACCGTCTCCCTGGACCTAAAAAATACAAGATCCTGCAATTACATTCTGATTAACATTGTTAATTATACAACTTGTACCATAAATTAATAACTGTAGTTCAGTAGTCTTATTACCTACTCAGGACACTACAATACAATTTTCACATTAACTGCATGATTAGAATTTGAGTGATGGCTTTTTATACAAAAGACAATAAAAAAATTAAAAATTCAAATTTCTGGCAAAATATTAAACCTGCATATTAATTTTCCCTTAAAACACAGCTCTTTTGCTTTACACGTGCAACATTTTACATTTGTACAGTAATAAATATGGCTGTAACAATTTTTTAAATAAATGTTTACATTTTCCGTTACATCCTCCCTTAAGGGGGGTAGGACGTTAAATGGGCTGACTTGGAGCAGGAGAGGCACCACAGGACATTTTAATTTCCACTGCCTATACTTTTACAAATAAATTCATAAAACTTTGTCAGTATAACCAGGAAGGATTCAGGATTCACACTCATAGCAGTGGAAGTTTGAAAACATAACAAAATATTTTTTTTACAAGTGAAATTTCATCATTTTTCACTTACTACTGGTCGCATTTGTTGCTATAGGTACACTTTTCTTCACAAGTAAGAGAAATTCTTCGATGAATTTTGCACAGCATACAAACCATACTTACAGGTGTATGAAATTCTAGAATTTATTTAATTTATGAAAAAATGAATGAGCTGTTACATTTTAAACTTCATATGTAGAAAAAAAAACTCATATTTTTTAGTTAATTATCTATTTGGAAAATCTGTTTTAATGGTTAATTGGACAGTGGATATACAATTAGTGTATTGGACTGTGCCAAACTTCAATAATGTTTGCTGTGATGATAGCAGTGATCATGAACTGTGTTACTTCCAAATTATAAGTACTTACTCTGCACTTTACTTTTGTAATGATCTGACTATCAGATTTCAAGGACAGTGATTTAAAAACTTTATTCAGTGACTGTGTTAGTTATACATTTGCCACACACAAACTTTTGTGTCACTTCAGTCTTAGGTTACTGTACTCTAACAGTCATGTTGTGGGACTTCATGTGAAGTATGTGGCTAATTTTTTATCTGTGCATAAACTGTAAGTGAGTTACCCGCCCATAAACTGTGGGTTATTCAACATCAAAGTGCAATTAAAGTGTTTGGACTGCAAACCTGGTATGACACACATGATTTAAAACAGTCTACTTTAGACAACCACTTTTCAGCCAGATTTGACAGAGGCACACCTATAAACGGCATATTTGCACAGGTACATACAGTTATGTTACATAATATCTACAAAATATGGAAATATATGTATGTCTCTGTTTTGCTTTGATAAACAAAGAAATGGCCAGCCAACTATCAGTGGCGTCAGTACGAAACTACACATTATAGAGGATTACAATGCTACAAGATTTGGAATAAATGCGTTGGACCAGATGAACAGCACCTATTTATGTACCTGGAAAACCAGGAACAGCCACAGTGTGCGTTTTATATCATGATAAACATAGGGTGTGTGAATGCTTTGGTTATCCATACCCACAATTAATGGCACCAGTGAGCCAACAAATTGCTAAACGAAAACTTTCTTATATGCTGAAAGTGAAGTCTCGCTAAAACTCTGATGTCTACGAGGCCAGAAACTCTCAGTCTACAAACACACCTTCGAGTAGCCATACAAGATGTCCTAACTAAAAGAGTCACCATTACAAAGGTACGAACAACCTACCACTGCCCATCCAAAAAAAAGGAGGAGAGCAGTTGCACATTGCAGAAAATGTCATCACACTTACTGCAAAGAACATTGAGTAAACCCATGCACAAACTGCTGTAAATGAAGCAATAAAAACTGTAGAAGAAAAATAAAAATTAAATGAGGTGTTTTTGTTTTAAGTTACACCATTTTTATTGTATCTTCAATTTACTGTATTTGTTTTTACGAATATAATACAAAGTATTACGATTTATGGGATTTGTGTTTATGTACTATATGAATATTCTTTGTATCTAGGGTTAAGGTATGCACATGTTTTAAACAATCTGATCTCTTGAAGAGCGCAAGATTTGGGATAAAATTTTATAAACTGAGAGAGTCAGCATTTGGCTATTGCTATAATTTTTAAATATATTCACAAAATGATAAAACAGATCTTAATTACAGTGAATCAGAAACTGTTGTGATGGAGCTACCAAAGTCAATACTCAATAAAGGACACAATGTGGATGGATAATTTGTACTCTTTGTTGAAACTGTCTGTGACTAGTTGAAAAATTGAACAAATGTTGAGACAGTAAGATTTAATAGGGGAAAAAAAAAAGAGCTGGGAGATTTTGTTACAGCAAAATTTAAGAAAAGGAATCTGCACAATCCATATTACTTCTACGAAGCACGAAAGTGCAAAAATTAAAAAAACAGAAGTCAATAAAACTCTACTTTCAAACCAAAATGTACTGTTGATAACAACAGGAGAATGAATGATATTGACCACCAAGATCAGATATTGGTGGCTTTCCCTATTATTAGGAAATACTTGAAAGGGTAATGAAACAGCTTTTCCTTATATGTCTGATACGGCACTTTATAATTAATATATTCTCTACAACAAAAACAATATGACAAAGAAACAGAATTGCTCAAGTACAGACTTCAAATAATAGCAGAAGCATTATTACAAAACTTGCCATCACAAGTTTATAAAAGACGAGGATAATTATTGACCAGAAATATACCAATGAGATAACACGCTCAACATGAGGGTAACTTTCCAAAACTTATAGATGCCCTGCCGTTGAAAAATAACCCAACGAGAACTTGCAATGACTGTACAAAAAATTAGAAATGGGGTGAAATGACATAGGAATTTAAAAACTATCTAGTTGATTACTTGTACCTCACTGTTTCAAAAAATATCTCACAGCTGAGGATTACAAATTACTATTGTTCTCAAACAAATAATTAAGTTACACTAAGTATTATTTACAAACTGTTACTGGTACATTACTCACTTGCAAGTAAATCAATTTTATTCACCAGTGAATTGATCAGACATCTTAAAATTATTAGTTGTGCTCAAACATTGTTTATTATTTCACAATTCCTTATGTTACATTAAAATATACATCACACAATGTATACATTTTGCACAGGTTCGAGCACGTGGTGAACAGTTCAATGGGTCAACACGTGACAGACCTTATTTACTATGGCCTTAGCAATCAGGAGATAGCAGATGGTCCAAGGAGTTAAAGAAAAGAAAACTGAAGTTTTGCAGGAGGACATATATTAAAAAAGAAAAAGTGTACATAATCTACTATCTATAAAATAGGTGTCAGCTGCTGTGAGAGATGTTTGGTGGTAAGAGGGAGGGCAGATATGTTTGTGTTCTTGCAATGGCTTGCCTTATTGCCTCTGTTATTCTGAACGCATTTTAAAAATATTTGGTTTCTGATATTCACCAGGTTATTACCTATGTAACACTCCTTGCCTCAATATCATCTTCCAGATTTGGGTGAGAAATATTTCCATGTCTTTGACCAGGTGCTGTGTGGGTGCTGCTCTGAAGGGGCCTTTTGGTCTGACAGGGATGCTATGTTTGTGTTTTTCTTCACATGTCTTGCATTTGGATTCTTATGTTATTCTTCCTTTTTATTTGTCTGAAAATGTTATTTTAGTGTGTTTCATTGTGTCTTCTGAAATCTGTCAGTGGGATCTGATTTCACCATTGACGAATGAAATCTATTACTTGATCTACATATTGTGCTTTGTCCATTAGCACGAATGAGAACTGCACTGTTAATGATTAAGAGCTTTTTGTAAAAGAAACTTCACTGTTAAAATGTAAATTTAATACACTGTTAGTAATTTTTACTTTCTATCCATGTATTAGCTATCAAGAGAGTTTGGCATCAGTCATTACATCCATTTAATGAACATGGGAAAAGAAAATGAGATTCCTTCATTTTAGATCTATTCATTTCTTATGAGGATTGCTACTTTCTGACTGTGCAACATTTCTACAAATGTAATACAGACTGAATACTCCATTATTTTTCTTTATTAGTGCAATGCTGGGCTGTTTAATGTAATATTTAGGAGATTTCAAAAGGCAGGCACTGATGTTTGAATGTATTTTGGTTGTGCTCGCAGATTCAGTAACAGAGTTATTGCTAATCAAGTTTTTGGTTTTATTGTTTACAGTTCACTTCAAACCACATGTCTGAAATAAGAATGGTTACTATATGAGGGGTAAGTAAATTATTATCTGCAATTTAGTTCTATTTTGTTTATTTTGGTAGTACTGTAATTTTACGTTGATGACACATGCTTTGTTCATTAGCTCTTATATCTTTGCAATTTTCAAGCTGCTAGGTTAGTTTCGTTATCACTGCCATGCTGTTAATCATGGCTGCTCTGCTGTCTATTTGCACCAATGAAGAGCAACATTCAATGATCTGTTTTTTGTGGTTGGAAGTTGTATCAGGGGCCGAAACACGGGAACAGTGTTTTGCTACTACGGAGTGTCTACGAATGGATTGAAAAATTCCGAAATGGTCGCACAAGTGTTATGCACGATGAAGGAGCCGGACGACCGTTTACCACCACAAATGAAGAAACCATTGAGTGTTCACGTGAAATGATTCTCTTGGACAATTAACTATTGATGAAGTGGCACATCGCCTGCAAATTAGTCACGGTTCTGCATACGAAATCATCCAAAACAGACTTGTGTTTCATAAAGTTTGTGCAAGATGGGTCCCAAAACAACTAACACAGCTGCATAAACAAACATGATTGGACATCTGCAAAAAACATTTGGATCGCTATGGTAACGAAGGGGACAACTTCTTATACAGGATAATTACTGGTGACGAAAGGTGGATCCATCATTATGAGCTGGAGAGTAAATGGCAGAGTATGGAATGGAAACATCCAAATTTGCTGTGCAAGAAAAAGTTCGAAACCCAACCGTCCGCAGGAAACTGATGCTTATGGTTTTTTGGGACGCACAAGGTCCAGTACTGGAACATTATGAGGCAAGTGAGCTTTGAGCAGCCGCTGGTGAAGTATCAGTGCAGCAGCGAGTCGCATATTTAGCTTTCATATTTGTTTTGTAGTTTGATTCGTAATTTCTTTCAGAGTGTTTGTGCACTTGCATATTTAATTACATAAAATCCTTGTGTATTCTCGTATATGAGAGGAGTAATATTGCTTATTGATAGCTGTAGAGTATAAATTCGCGGAGTCGTTAGATATTAGCAGTAGGATGGATAGGGTGTGCGCGTGCTGTGTGTGGGCGCAGGAGGAACTGGCCACGGTTTGCGAGCAGCTGAGCGTGCTGTTGGCCACGGTCAGCCCCCTTCAGGCTGCTGCCTCAAGGTGCAGCGACAGCGGAGGGTCTGGCGCATCGCTCGAGACACCACAGGTGTCGCTTGCTGCGTCTGCTGACTCAGCCGTCGAGGCCCCTCTAGTGTACCCGACGCGTTGGGGCCGCCCTCACCTCAGGGTAAGTGGCGGACTGCAATGCGTTCGCGTCGCTAGAGGCGGAGGGTCAATGTGGAGGCTGTCCGGCTGGCCTCGTCCATTCATCCTTTCAATGGGCAGGTGGCCACTCCTTCAGCAGGGACTGAGCAGGCACACGGGGGCAAAGGCTTGTTGGTTATTGGGAGCTCCAACGTTAGGCGGGTGATGGAGCCCCGTAGGCAAATAGCGTACAGGGCTGGAAAGAATTCCAACGTGCACTCGGTTTGCCTGCCTTGCCTGCCAGGGGGCCTCATCCAAGATGTGGAGGCGACCTTGCCTCTGGCTATTGAGCGTATGGGGTGCAGTCGTCTGCAAGTAGTTGCTCACATCGGCACCAATGATGCCTGTTCCTTGGGTTCTGAGGCGATCCTCAGTTCGTACAGGCAGCTGGCAGATTTGGTGAAGACCGCTGGCCTCGCACGCGGGGTGCAAGCAGAGTTCTCTATTTGCAGCATTATTCCCAGAGTGGATCGGGGTCCTTTGGTTTGGAGCCGAGTGGAGGGTCTCAACCAGAAGCTTCGTCGACTCTGTGACGGACTTGGTTGCAGATTTCGAGACTTGCGCTATTGGGTGGGGAATTGTAGGACACCCCTAGATAGGTCAGGGGTGCACTACACAAAGGAAGTAACTACTCAGGTAGCAGAGTACTTGGGGCGTGCACATGGGTTTTTTTTATGCTAGGCAGTAGTGCGAGGTGTCCTGATGAACACTCACCAGTCAACGCGCAGGCAGGGAAATCAGGGCGCGCTCAGTGTAAAGACACTTCACCTATCAAGATATTAGCAGTAAATTTTCAGAGTGTTCGGAATAAAGATCCTGAATTTACTGCCCTCCAGGAAGCGTGTGGCGCGCAAATTATTCCCGGGTCTGAGACCTGGCTGAACCCTGTGATAGGAAGTTCTGAAATATTTAGTGATGGTTGGAACGTGTATCGGAAAGACAGATTAGACACTGTAGGAGGTGGTGTCTTCATTGCAGTTGACAAAAATATTGTGTCTACTGAGGTCGAAGTAGAGTGTGATTGTGACGTTATCTGGGCACATTTAACAGGGCTAGAGGAAATTAAGTTAATTGTTAGGTGTTATTACCGGCCACCAGGTTCCACCGTGACTGTTCTAGAATCATTCAAAGGGAGTCTACACTCTGTATCGCAGAAGTACCCGGATCATGCTATATTAGTCGGAGGCGACTTCAACCTACCTAGTATAGACTGGGATGTCTATGGATTCATTACAGGTGGTACAGACAAGCCATTGTGTGAATTACTTCTGAACACATTTTCCGAAAACTGTCTTGAGCAGCTAAATTGACAGCCAAAGCGTAATGGAAATATTTTGGATCTGGTAGCCACGGACAGACCAGACCTCATCGACGGTGTCAGTGTTGAGATAGGGATTAGTGATCATGATGATGTCATTACGACTATGGTTAGGAAAGTTAAAAAGTCGGTCAAGAAGGCTAGGAGAGTATTCTTACTAGAAAGAGCAGATAAGCAGTTGTTAGCATCCCACTTAGTAAATGAATCGATTTCATTTACTTCCGGTACGATGGACATGGAAGAATTATGGGCAAATTTTAAACACATTGTAAATCACGCATTGAACAAGTATGTGCCGAAAAAGTGGGTTACGGATGGAAAAGACCCACCGTGGTTTAACAGCGCAATTCGGAGAATGCTCAGGAAGCAAAGGCAGTTGCACTCACGGTACAAGAAAGATCGGAAGAATGAGGACAGGCAAAAGTTAGTAGAGATTCGTGCTGCTGTAAAAAGAGCGATGCGCGAAGCGTTCAACCACTACCACCGTCATACCTTAACAAAAGATCTTGCTGAAAACCCAAGGAAATTCTGGTCTTACGTAAAATCGGTAAGCGGGTTGAAGGCTTCCATCCAGTCACTCACTGATCAATCTGGCCTGGCATTGGAAGACAGCAAAACGAAAACTGAAATTTTAAATTTAGCATTTGAGAAATCTTTTACGCAGGAGGATCGTACAAACATACCGCCGTTTTAGTCTCGTACAGATTCCCATATGGAGGACATAGTGGTAGACATCCCTGGGGTTGTGAAGTAGGCTAAATGGGTTGAAAATAAGTAAATCGGCAGGACCTGATGGGATTCCAATTCAGATTTACAGACAGTACTCTACTGCATTGGCTCTTTACTTAGCTAGCATTTATCGCAAATCTCTTGCCCAACGTAAAGTCCCGAACGACTGGAAAAAAGCGCAGGTGAACACACACATGCACACATTTTTTAATTGTGTAATGAAGCCTCACACTGCCACAATCTCTTATGTTTTCAAATTACATTACTTGAATTTCATAATTGTTTGGATATACAAACTGTATTTTTTTCAATTTTGTTTGTTTCTCATTGTTACAAGAATAACTTTCTATCAGTGTAAATAAAACTTTGCACAACTGAAGGGGTTGGTGAAAGAAAGTGTTAGCCCCCAGTTTAGTAAGAATTAGTCTGATGATGTTATCTGTTACATTTCCAAATGTACCACTGCACCACATGCTGGGTATTAGTAGTTTCAGTGGTACTATCAGAAAATATTGTCTACTATGTAAGTTGTTCTATCTTTCTGAATTTATGATCTTGTCTTAGACTTTGATGAAACATAGCACACAATAATTCCAATGTGGGTTAGCAGTTTTTTCTGTCACCTCCAGTTTAAGATATCATATACATTATTCTGCAACTTAAAAAAGAAAGAAAGATGCTTACTCTTTGTTTACAGGAAATTAAAAAATTAATTCGCAGTAATTTCATTTATCATCAGCTCAATCACAATAACACGTTTTAGTGCCTGGTATTTTTTTCGGTTTCCAAAACGGTCTTAGTGCATCAATTTTGCAAAAGGTAGAGTTGATGCTAACATACTCGTCTGGAGTGTGTGATGTCATAGTTTAACTGTAAGGTCTTGTTTAGGTAGCAATGAACACTGTGATTGGTGGAGGTAATAAACGGTTGACATATGAAGAGATGTGGTCATACATCTATATTTGATATTATACTATAGTACACATGAAAAATTGTGACTGTTGACATCGATTCTTCCAGCACCCCTTCACAAATACATGTCTCCTCAACTACCTTCTTGCTGACAATTCAAGAACTGCCTTATTGGATAATATTTTCAATTGCTTCTTTTGTCAGCATTTCAACATCAATGAATGTAAACTTCTTGTTGCTTCTTGCCACATTACCTTTCACCTTGACCCATTTACGTTCTGTCAGATACAAATGATCATGATACAGAGGAAGCCTGATTACACTACGCCCGTTAGTATTAGCCTGTTTGTCGACACTGCAGCATGGAGTTTTTGGCTTCCACAGTGTTACTAACTACTCCTCCTCCATGCCAGGCTCAACTTTATCCAATGGATCATTTCTTTGTACCCAGAGCAAAATATAATCTTTCCCCCACTGCATTATTGTAGTGTTATCCATCACAACAAAGTGGTATGGCGCGTTGTGCATCACTACTGCCAAATTTGGAGAAATATTTTGCAAAAAATCATGAGAAAACCACCTCATGAAAACTGTGGCATTCATTTCCTCATGATAGATGCCTTGCTTCCTCGAATGGAACAGCAATAAACAGTTCAGAATGAAGCCGTGAGCAGGTCCAGGGCGAAGGACGACTGTCCTGCCACCCTTGCCTGCTTGTGCTTTCACTATTCCTTGTGTCATGCAACCTGTCTACCCCTTTGTCAATGTGTGACAAGCATTAATGCACATCTCATCCAGCCACACTATGTCTTCAAATGTCATGCTCATCCAGGAATGGAGATATCTGCATCTCCAGGACACTGTGTCACTTCTGTCAATGATAGATGTCTGAGGCAAAAACTTTTCGTACCAGAAACCAAGCTCGTGAAGACAATTTCAAAGTGACAACCTACCCACATTGAACAGCTCTGCTTCTTTCAGGCTGAAAAGAAGTTTCTTTGAAGCATAGTATTTCTTGCATTGGTAATAAGTATGCACATGGATCAGAATTCTGCTTCCAATGCTCAATATCTTTGCAGCCAGTAACTTATTTTTAGACAACCTCTTCTATTGTGAATTTCATTTTCAGAGATGCTGCTCTGTTGTTATTAATGCAATGTCAATACAAAACAGTCATTCACAGGACCTGACAACTGCAGGACACTTTAACACGAAAAGAAGACCGCTGCACATTGAGAACTGACAAACATAGATGTATCTAATGCAGGACATCAAGTGGTACTATTTATCTATGGTGTGGCAACAGGGGCCCTTTACCAACTGAACTGTTGATGGCATGGTAGGAAAAGCCAGCTCACCATTTGTGTTACCTGCACAACTGTGTCATGTCTCCTCCAGTGAGAAAAATGTCAAACACCACAACTTATTTTAAACACACTATATGTGGGTTAATAGTTTATAAAGTGTGCGATTTGAGAGATTGTCTGATGATTTTTACAAGCTGTTTCTTATCTATTCTGATTTTCTGGATGTGGCAGTTTTCTTGCAGGGTGAGATGTTTCTCATTGTTTACTCTTATCTTTTCCATGTGTCCTTGGTAGTAATTTTATGTTGACGGTGTGTTTGGCAAAAGTTGAATGATTTCTCCTGTACATCCATGCTCTTTGTATCTAGTGTCATATGTTCTATTAGTTTCACCTATGTACCTTCCATTACATGTATTACATTTTAGTTGATATATTTCTGATATGGATCTGTATTTTCCACTGCTTTCTGAAAATGATTTTGAAATGAATTACTGGTTTGGTGAGCTGTTTTCATGCCACGTTTTCTGAAAACAGTAGATCTTTTGTGTGTATTTATGACTGTATATCACTGTATACCATCTTTTATTTTATTTTCTCTCACTGTGTTTTTCCTGGTCTTGGGTGTCTTATGTTCATGTGCGAGTTTATACTTGTGTTGGTGAGAGCAGGGGTTTCCTATTTTCTGTTTCTTTATTTTACAGTTCAGCTTTGTTACTAGGTTTTCTTTCTATACACTGTTCGTGCCTATTTTTACTGTGGTATTCACTGCTACTTGGTAGTTGTTCGTGTCTAATGATAAAGTGTTTAGTTTGTGAAGCATGTTTCAGAGTGCTGTTTATTTGTGTAATTTTGGGCGATTTGATGTATTACTGTATCTGTCGTGTTTTATCAGTACATATCAAATATTGTTTTTAAACTTTATGGTTAGGTCCAAGAAATTTAACTGTCTATTTTGCTCTTTCCTGCTGCAAAATCTACCTTACCATGAACAGAATTCAAGTCTGCATGTAGTTGGTCAATTTTACTGCTTGGTTCATCTATCAGGAACAGGATATCATGCACATATATAATCCAGCACAGGATGTAATACCTTTTTGGGACTATTTTGTTCAATATCAGCAGTTCTACAGGTTCATACTATGTTTGGTATGGTTCAGACACTGCCGATTCCATTGGTTAATCCTTTAATTTGCAAATAGAATTCATTATTGAGCTGGAAATAATTTTTTTTCTGTCTCTAGCAGCTTGACTATTTCTTCAATGTATTCACGTGGATGTTTACTGTGTATCTTAAGATTTTCTTCTATAAAATTTATTGTGTATTACTGGTATAATAGAATACATGTTCTCTACATCAAAGGAAAGGAGGGCGGTTCCGTCTGTATGTCTCATGTACTGAATCAATTGTGTAGCGCTTCTTGTAGTTCTATCCTCTTGTAATTTGCAATTCTGAGAAAACACTTTCAAAACGTATCTCACAAGTGGGTATGTAGGAGCACTTCTATAGTCTGTACTAGGTCTGACTGGGGCTGTGCACTGGTATTTGTTTACAACAGTTTTCTTTTTTCATTTTCTTCTTCTGTGTCTTCAATGCCTTTCAGTGTGTTTCGCAACTTTTTCTGGAATCCATAGTTGGATCTAATTTTAATTTCGTAATTTTATATTTTGTGATGAACTCTTGTGTACACTGTGTTTCCTTTAACTGCTTTGGTAATGATTGTGGTATGTTTCTGTAGTTCCTTTTTGTGTTTTGTCAATGTTATGGAGTGTATTAATTTGGTTTCCAGTGTTTATTTTCATCTGCATTATGCTTTTGATTTTATTGCTTACTAGCTTTTGTTAGACCAAAGTTACTCACTCATTTTATTTATATTTTGTTGTATGTGAATGTTTTCCAACTCAGCTACAAGTTTTTCAATGCAGTTATCATCTATCTGTGTACTGATATTGTGCTTGTGACCTTTTTTGAGCTGTTTTGTTTCTTTAGAATATAACACAGTGTCAATAAGATTTACCAGTCTCGGATAGAAGTGATGTATATAATTATATTGGATATTATTTGTCGCTGTGTTAGGTGTTTTTTTTCAGCTTTCAAAAATGCTGTATTTCTTTTGTGTTTTTTATTATTTTTAATTTTTCTATCACTGTATATGTCTGACTTTCAACCGTACTAACAAGTTGGAGTTAAAAGCAGTATTACTCAAACTTTTGTAAGATTAAGATTTGCCTTGTGCAGATTCCCATTCAGGTAGTGGTTTTTTAAGGTACTGGTTTTTGGCACAAAGAGATTTAAGCTTAGTTGTTCAGCCAAACTTTTCGAGCTATTTGTTATGTATTTGTGTACTGGTATAGCTGTTTTTAACCAGTACATTAATGTATTTAGGTATAATATTATTTGATTTGCAAATGCTGTTAAACTTTATATGCTAGGCAGTTTTATGTAGGTTGAGATTTATCCTTCTAAACTTCATGTAGAGATCACTTGAAAATGCCTCGGATGGCATCCACAACATATTTGTTCGCATGGCCATCTCATGAAATAGCTGATATAATCAGTTAATACTGATTTTTCTATCTTACGCTTACTGCAAGTAAAGAGTATTTTTCACCAGATACGTTTTGCTTTTTATTTATAAAACATCTGCTGTGTTCATTTTGGAAATATGGATACATAATGAGCCCACACATTTTGGTATTTATAAATTCAAGACATGTAGAACAAGTCAAATTTAGCAAAGTACTGCCGAAAAGGTATAACATCCTGTGCCTGATAAATGGCCCAAGCAGTAAAAGTGACGAATTACAAGCAGACTTAAATTCTGTTAGTAGTAAGATTAATTTTACAACACAAAACGGACAAAACAGCCAGTTAAAATTTCTTGGAAACAGCCATAATCGTTAAGAAAAACACTTATGTACTCAAGACATAACAAAACTCACAACAGATATAACAATACACCAGACGCCAATTACTCAGAGTCACACAAACACAGAGTGAGAAAGGAAAAGATGGTATATAATGACATTCAACCACAAATACATGCAGAGAATATACCAATAAAAATGTAATACATGTGATGGATACAGGCATGAAAATCATAAAAAAAGAAAAACACACACACACACACACACACACACACACACACACACACACACACACACACAAACAAACAAACTGTAGAGACAAATTATGTATCCATGTTTCCACAATGGGGCCACAGAAAGTGCTTTATAAATAAATAGCAAAAAGTGTCTGGTGAAAAATATTCTACTTGCAGAAAGCTTACAATGGAAAAAAAAACAATAATAATTTATTGTAGCAGCAGCTGCTAAGATGGCCATGCAAACAAACATATAATGTATATAGCGTTTACTGTTTTCCCAGAAAGTAACAATATAAAAAATAATATTGTCCACATTTCCAGTAGCTTCTGGTAACACAGGTGTTTGAAAATGTACAAGAAGACTTAAGCTTCACCTTGATGAGAATAGCTTCCAGAACCACCTATACTTGAATACTTGTTCGTTGACAGAACCGACTGTGGACCTTTGGTGCAGAGCCAGGTGGAGTGTCTGAATCAGAGGCTCAGATGGTTTTGCGACCGTGTTGGTTGCAGATTCCTTGACTTGCACCATAGGGTGGTGGGGTTTCGGGTTCCGCTGAATAGGTCAGGAGTTCACTACACTCAGCTGGCGGCTACACGGGTAGCGGAGGCTGTGTGGAGTGGACTGGGCGGTTTTTTAGGTTAGAAGGCCTCGGGACAGTACGGGGTGGGCTGCAATCTCAAAGTGTGCATAGCAAATACAGGACGTGCTTGGATCAAGGAACAGTCGGAATTGTAGTTGTAAATTGTTGTAGTTGTGCTGGGAAAGTCCCTGAGCTTCAAGCGCTAATAGAAAGCACAGAAGCTGAAATCGTTATAGGTACAGAAAGCTGGCTAAAGCCTGAAATAAGTTCTGCAGAATTTTTTACAAAGTCTCAGATGGTGTTCAGGAAACATAGATTAGGCAGAATTGGTGGTGGAGTGCTTGTGTCTGTAAGTAGTGGTTTATCTTGTAGTGAAGTCGAAGTAGATACTCTGTGTGAATTGGTATGGGTGGATGTTATACTTAACAGCCGAACTAAGTTAATAATTGGCTCCTTCTACCGACCCCCAGACTCCGATGATATAGTTGCTGAACAGTTCAGAGAGTCTCGTAACAAATAAATACCCCACTCCTAGGGTTATGGTTGGTGAGGACTTCAACCTTCCCTCGATATGTTGGCAAAAATACTTGTTCAAAACCGGTGGTAGGCAGAAAACATCTTCCGAGACTGTCCTAAATGCTTTCTCCGAAAATTGTTTCGAGCAGTTAGTTCACGAACCCACGCGAATTGTAAATGGTTGCGAAAACACACTTGACCTCTTAGCCACAAACAATCCTGAGCTAATAGAGAGCATCATGACTGATACAGGGATTAGCGATCACAAGGTCGTTGTAGCTAGGCTCTCTACCGTTTCTTCCAAATCAACCAGAAACAAACGCAAAATAATTTTATTTAAAAAAGCGGATAAAGTGTCACTAGAAGCCTTCCTAAGAGACAATCTCCATTCCTTCCAAACTGACTATGCAAATGTAGACGAGATGTGGCTCAAATTCAAAGATAGAGTAGCAACAGCAATTGAGAGATTCATACCTCATAAATTGGTAAGAGATGGAACTGATCCCCCGTGGTACACAAAACAGGTCCGAACGCTGTTGCAGAGGCAACGGAAAAAGCATGCGAAGTTCAGAAGCACGCGGAATCCCGAAGATTGGCTAAAATTTACAGACGCGCGAAATTTGGCTCGGACTTCAATGCGAGATGCCTTTAATAGGTTCCACAACGAAACATTGTCTCGAAATTTGGTAGAAAATCAGAAGAAATTTTGGTGGTATGTAAAGTACACAAGCGGCAAGACACAGTCAATACCCTCGCTGCGCAGTGCCGATGGTACTGTTACCAACGACTGTACCGCTAAAGCGGAGTTATTGAACGCAGTTTTCCGAAATTCTTTCACCAGGGAAGACGAATGGAATATTCCAGAATTTGAAACACGAACAACTGCTAGCATGAGTTTCTTAGAAGTAGATACCTTAGGGGTTGCGAAGCAACTCAAATCGCTTGATACGGGCAAGTCCTCAGGTCCAGATTGTATACCAATTAGGTTCCTTTCAGATTACGCTGATACAATAGCTTCCTACTTAGCAATCATATACAACCGCTCGCTCACCGATAGATCTGTACCTACAGATTGGAAAATTGCACAGGTCGCACCAGTGTTTACGAAGGGTAGTAGGAGTAATCCATCGAACTACAGACCTATATCATTGACGTCGGTTTGCAGTAGGGTTTTGGAGCATATACTGTATTCAAACATTATGAATCACCTCGAAGGGAACGATCTATTGATACGTAATCAGCATGGTTTCAGAAAACATCGTTCTTGTGCAACGCAGCTCTTTATTCGCACGAAGTAATGACCGCTATCGACAGGGGATCTCAAGTTGATTCTGTATTTCTAGATTTCCGGAAAGCTTTTGACACCGTTCCTCACAAGCGACTTCTAATCAAGCTGCGAGCCTATGGGGTATCGTCTCAGTTGTGTGACTGGATTCATGATTCCCTGTCAGGAAGGTCGCAGTTCGTAGTAATAGACGGCAAATCATCGAGTAAAACTGAAGTGATATCAGGTGTTCCCCAGGGAAGCGTCCTGGGACCTCTGCTGTTCCTGATCTATATAAATGACCTGGGTGACAATCTGAGCAGTTCTCTTAGGTTGTTCGCAGATGATGCTGTAATTTACAATCTAGTAAGGTCATCCGAAGACCAGTATCAGTTGCAAAGCGATTTAGAAAAGATTACTGTATGGTGTGGCAGGTGACGCTAAATAACGAAAAGTGTGAGGTGATCCACATGAGTTCCAAAAGAAATCCGTTGGAATTTGATTACTCGATAAATAGTACAATTCTCAAGGCTGTCAATTCAACCAAGTACCTGGGTGTTAAAATTACGAACAACTTCAGTTGGAAAGACCATATAGATAATATTGTGGGGAAGGCGAGCCAAAGGTTGCGTTTCATTGGCAGGACACTTAGAAGATGCAACAAGTCCACTAAAGAGACAGCTTACACTACACTCGTTCGTCCTCTGTTAGAATATTGCTGCACAGTGTGGAATTCTTACCAGGTGGGATTGATGGAGGACATCGAAAGGGTGCAAAAAAGGGCAACTCGTTTTGTATTATCACGTAATAGGGGAGAGAGTGTGGCAGATACGATACGCGAATTGGGATGGAAGTCACTACAGCAAAGACGTTTTTCGTTGCGGCGAGATCAATTTACGAAATTTCAGTCACCAACTTTCTCTTCCGAATGCGAAAATATTTTGTTGAGCCCAACCTACATAGCTAGGAATGATCATCAAAATAAAATAAGAGAAATCAGAGCTTGAACAGAAAGGTTTAGGTGTTCGTTTTTCCCGTGCGCTGTTCGGGAGTGGAATGGTAGAGATATAGTATGATTGTGGTTCGATGAACTCTTTGCCAAGCACTTAAATGTGAATTGCAGAGTAGTCATGTAGATGTAGATCTAACAACACGTACTTTCACTGAAAGGATTGCACTCAGAGAAAAGAAGAATAAGTCTGCAAAGATGTGGGTATTACGATACAATTCAGTAAAAGATAGGAGAAATCGTATTAGTACAAGGACTGTAGTGCAACAATCCAAGACCATTTTCAGCGCACAATGCACTACGAGGAAAGTGCATATTAAATTATTCACAATAATTACTGAAACATTAACTAACTTTGTGCTAGAACAATTCAAATAAAATCTACACATTCATTTACCAACCAACCATTCAAATTATGATCAGTATGTTCAGCAGACTCAGAAAACACTGGCTTGATCGATTAAGGGCTGCTTCTCAACCTAAAACAACCTTTGCAAATGAATAAGGTACTACTCACATACATCAAAGGAACAGAATGATCACATATACATGGAGGAGAGCAGGAAATGGTTTTTTTAGTGTATCACTTGTAAACAGAGCAAGAAGAATGACGAATGACACTTGCTTCCAGTAGTCTCCTCCTTAGACAATAACATAGTTTGTGGAATATACATGTAAATGTATAGTGACAATCTTAATTTTGTAACAAAATGCAACATTTGTAGGTATGAGTGTGGTGCAGAGTATTTTAAGTCTTTTTCTGAATTCTTGTACTCCTGTTCACATCAACATACTGTAGATAATTCACAGTACTATCACACAAGAAATGGAAGTAGCTCATTTACCCATCTCACTCCCCACCCCACTACTCAACTGCTATCAGTTTTGGATATTAAAATTAATATTAAGCAAACCGAGTTTCAAAATTGCTCTCTGAATAAAATTTTAATTTTTTTGTATTATGGACAAAATAATCATTTTCTTCACTTAGTAAAAAACATTTCAAACACATCTTAAAACTGGTCATCTAACTTACCTGTTGGTTTAGTGTAATTGAGAATGATGATTGGTAAATATTAGAGTTTATCTGTGTCAATGGAAATGTCTGTCTCCATATGTCTGCTTTGATCTGCGATGTAACAGTGTTCTGTTGTGTGACATCATTGAGCACAGCATGTTTGAAATAGATCGTGTTTGCAGATGGCATGTTGGAGTAAGTGGTTGCACATTTTAGTGTGGGATGCTTATGTTGCTGAATTATTTGTGAGTGATGTTTGTGTGGCACTGGACTTAAGTGTTGTGTGTTACTCGATGTTTTGGAAGTTTGTTTCGGTTGCCTTGATATTAGGTTTGTTTCATGTTGTTAATTATTGGTTACTGATTTGTTTTTGGTTTTGAAATTGTTAGTACACTGTGTCGTTAATAGTTTGAAAGATGCTTTTTTTATGGTACTATGTACGGATCTTACAAGAAAATTACTAGTGGTTCATGGGTTGCTACTACAGGCAACAATATGACGTCTACAATGATATTTCTCCAGTTACATGGTCTGTCGAAGGTGAAGATATCATGGAGTGTGTTGTACTTATTTTGGTCTCATTCGGTTTTGATAAGAGTTCTGCTACATTATTAATAGATATTAAGTTGTAGGTCAGTGACTAACTTCTAGGTAAGAGATTATTAGTTAATAATATTTCATCATCAATCACAAACTGATATTTTTTAATTGGTGTCCAATGTGATTCAGAGCTACAACTCCACTTTCAAGGGCTGTATGGCTATAATGGGCATTAAATTTGCTCCAGTTTTCACCTAACAGTACTAGAATGAGACAGCTGTTAAATTTATTGAGATAAACTGTACCACACATGGGATTAATGAGAAAATACTAGAGACATGTGAGAAATAAAGCCTAGTGATATATTTACTTGAGCTTGACCAGTGCATAACTATCATCTTCTGCACTGATGAAAAACTACCACATTTGAACTTATATTCTGCAATTTATTATCTTGTTTATGATAGCATTACATGACTCAAATGCTGCATATGTAACATATGTTACGGAGATGTGATGGCGTTTTGGATTTACTATTATGTAATTATCTCATTAAACCTAACAACTGTGTCATTCTGTTACTGTTAAGTGAAAAACTGAAGCAGGTGTAATGCACATTATAGCCATTCATAGGTTTCTCTAGACATGTTATGGTTGCCATACTGTTGATGCTGCAAATAGATGTGTTTGCCATCTTGATTAAGTCGCATTTCAAATGAGACTGTGGAATCTGGCATTTCCGTATTGGCTTTTTCCCCATCCTAGTTTCCGAGAGCAAACCAAACTACATAAAATATCATGGCACACTAGTTACTACGATTATGCTATATGAATACTAATGTATGTGAAATGAACTCCCAGCAAAATTTATTTCAAAGTACTGTGTAATCAAAGAGTTAACATCTTACATGTTACCTTGCACACAAGGCATATTTATAAACTAAACTAGTCAACAAACTGTCAAAGTATTGCCAAATCACAACCTACATATACAACCTCTCTCTCTCTCTCTCTCTCTCTCTCTCTCTCTCTCTCTCTCTCTCTCTCTCTCTCTCTCTTACCTTTGCAATAAGATCCCATCCTACAATCACAGCCCTATAACCTCTCTTTTGATGACGAACAACTTGTCCAATCCTGTATCTTAAATGTGAAGGGCGCTCATATCTTATTTCTGTGCCCATCCCAAAGTAACCCGCATTTCTATCATACCGCATAACTTCAACTGCAGGGGATGTATTGTGTTCATTGTAGACATAGCTTCTTGTGTAACTGCTCAATTCCGGAAAATAAACTGGAATAAAAATATATATATATATTTTTTTTTTTACAAACAAGAAAACAAAATTATTGTAGTGTGCTGCTCTTGTCACTTCCCTATTTACTATTATATGGCATTTTTATTTTTCTAAATGTGTAATATCAGTTATTTTCACAGGGCAAAGAATTACATTCACATACATGTAAATCACGAGATATACCTTGGACAAGAGATGAAACAAGACCATCCCATCGTTGTTTCCAAGCTCCTGCAGTGAACAGTAAATCAGTTACTTCTTTAAAGTCATTGATAATATCAAATAATGCCTGTGTTCTACCTGTTGTACTGCTTAAATATGAGGAAAACAGGTACTGAACAGGAACACACAGAAATAACAATCCAAGCTGAAAAATTTCACGATTTCTGAAAGGCATTTTGAAACCAGTGGGAGATCAATCTTTCAGCACATGACCTGCAAAGAAAAATATCATATTAAAAGCCTCATAACCTCATATGGTAGTAAAAAAGTGTTAAACATAATTTGGTTGGTTTATTTAGGCTATTCAACAGTGTTGTTATTGGCACCCTGACATATTAAGATATGAACGTAGTCAAAATACTCAAAATTTAAACAATTTTGGTATAAAATGTGACACAAATGCCAATTTATCACACTTACACAGTAAACTGAGCATGTAGAAACAAACTTTTATTTCAGTCATAGTGTAAAAATGTTTTGTGAAAAGTATTTACCCAGACAGTTCAGGTAACTGTGACTGGGTAATCAGTTACATAATAAATCAGGGATGGACAAATGCAACAGTACTACAGACACAGGGACAGCACAGCTTCAACACGTTCCCACAGTCAGCTAGTGTTAACCCCTCTCCACCCACTGTAAGACTTCAAGCATCAATTCTTCCAAACTAACATGAATACAACAGCACAGTGTGTTGACTTTGCATCATTAGTATTGTTTCTGTTAAGTTTTCATTTTTGGTAATAACAAAAAAGTTAGTGGGAAGAAAATGGGTCAGTAATAGTTAAGACTATCAAGAATCTAATAAATCCTTGAACAAGTATTATGAGAAGTGACATTTCCAACTGCTTCATATGAAATTAGTCATCAATATGAATACTGAAGACAGTAGAGTGAAATTTTGAGCTAAGACATAACAAAGAAAGAAGTAAGTGTTCCTGTAAATAGGTATATCAATTTTTTAATTACTATTAGTCACAAGATATTTAGAGTAAGAAAAAGCTTGTGGTACACAATGAAGTTGTGATGAAGCTAACCTGTCAAATAACTCTTGGAATAGCAAAAGCGGTGTGTCCTTTCAACGGTAGAGAATTTGTAAAAGAACGTTTTGTGGATGTCACAAGAATTCTATTCCAGCAGAAATTTCTCTCTTCGAAATGGTTCCTCTTCCAGAAAGAACAGTTTGCTGTAGATGTACTGCTGAAACAGCAAATTCTGTGGAAGAAGAACTAAGGGACAGGAATGAAGATTTGTTTTTTTATTTCCATTTTTATTTGGCAAAAGCACTAATGTAACTGATGTTGCTGAAATTACTGTGAGTAGTAGCTGCTGACACACAGTTCAACATCATAGAAGAAATACTTGATCTTGTCCCAATACACAACATTTGCAGCCAATGACATTTTCTAGTTTAGTAAACAAATTGACAAACATGGCTGCCGTTGGGAAATATTTTTGTCAGTCAAAATAGGTGGGCTCTTCCAATGACTGGTCTCAAGTCTGGCAAGAAAAACATCAAAAGAAGTTGGTCTCCAGCATGAAATACCAGAAATACACTGTATGTCTTCTACCTGTGACAGCTGCAGAAGATTTTCCCAAACACTAGCCACATAGTGTTCTTATAGCAACTGACCTGCCTGCACTTCCTGTGAGTCACCAACCGTGTAGCTCTAGTGCCCAGCACTAATAAATGGATGAGCCACCAATCCCTCATACGTGTTAAGATCTTATACTTTATTATGTGACATGTTGCAGTGGTAAGAGATATCATTCTCATTCAGGATGATGATAGTTTTCATCCCCATCCAACCAACCACATTTCTGTTTATGCATGGCTTTAGTGCTTAATGCAAATGTCAGTATGGTTCCTTTGTAAAGGATACAACCAATTTACTTCCCCAACCTAGGCTTGTGCTCCATCTCTGGACACTTAATTTGTGTGTGTGTGTGTGTGTGTGTGTGTGTGTGTGTGTGTTTTCTTCTTTTTTTTGGGAGGGGGGAGTAACACAAAATCGAGATGTGCTCTACTTATATTGAGAACACCTGGTAGGAGTACACAACGTGTTTTTTATAGAGATTCCCACTGGAGAGAGTTGAGCATCTAAAATCAGAAAAATACACAGCCAATTAAATGTTTCATACCTCTTTTCAAGCTTCAGCAAATAAGCGTCCTAAACAAATGATTCAATATTCAACCATGAGCCACACAAAAATATTAAACCACTATTTGTTCAAAGATGAAGCTTATAATGAACTCTTGTCCAACAGTTCCCATGCAAAGCACGAGATTCACACCGTTGTTTAAAAGAGAAACAAGATTTCCCCCTTTTATGTGTGATACATCAATTGTAATACACTTAGACCTACAATAATTTGCCAGTACCTGCACCAACTAATTTGCCGCATCCTTTGTAGAATACAAGGGTGGTTCGATAAGTCTGGTAAAAAAGGTTTGTTTTGTAAACAATTCACCTTACTTCTCTACAGTCTCCTTTGATGGATATACTCTTGTCCAGTGATCCTGCAGCTTTTCCACCCCATTGGAAAAGTAGGTTCTGTCAAACTCTGCAAAACACCCATCAACTGCAACTATCACTTCTTCATTTGATGAAAATTTCTTCCCAGCAAGCTAAAGCTTCAACTCAGGCAACAGGAAGAAGTCATGTGAGGCTAAGTCTGGTGAACAGGGTGGATGAGGAACACTTTTGTACATGCGAACATTTGTCTTTTTTCAGGCCATGCAGGTTTCAGACAATCCAACAATGAAGCACAATAGGGTCTAGTTATGATTCTGCCTTTCTCCAAGTACTCTATGATGAGTATTTCTTTGGGAAAAAAGAAACAATCCACAGTGGCCATCACAGCTAGACAAAATGGCATTTTTTTTTTAGAAGCCTTTGTCCATAGTTTTGACTGATATGTAATGATGAATCCAGGGTACATCAACAGTCACAAATCGACACAAAAGGTCTTGCAGATTGCGATTAAACATCACCAGACAATGTGCTGAAATGTTGTACCAGATGCACTATTGGTCAACTGTGAGCAGCTGCAACACCCACCTTGCACACGACTTCTTCGTAGCCAGTTCTCTGTACAGTATACTATGCACTTACTAGTTGCAATGCCTACAGTCCCAGCAATCTCATGAAGTTTTATTTGGTGACCTTGCACTACTGTATCATTGATTTTGTCACTGGTTTCCTTTGTGGTGACTTCAGTTGGATGGGCAGAGCAGCTTCACCTTTGGTGCTTGTCTGACCAAGATTAAAGTAATTAATCCCAAAGTAAACAGTCTTCAATGATGGTGCATTGTTTGTATGAACTTCATCCAATTCTGTTTAGATTTGTGCAGCAGTCCAACTCTTAAAATAAAAATGTTTAGTAACAGCACAAAACTGTTTTCTTTATCTTCAATTGCAGTCAACTCATTGACCAATTTGGACAGCATTCAACAATGAACCATACACTGCTGAAACACTTGACATGATCCTTGCAATAATCAAGCTTACCAACCATGAAAGCACAACAAAAACATTCTGTTGTTTCAGCGAAATTTACCAGACTTAACAAACCACCCTAGTACATAAACTTTTCTTGAAAGAGACTACACCTTACTACATATCACTATCTGCAGACATTTTCAATATGTACATGCAGATATTAAAGGCAATAATTTGTCAAGATAATCGTATAGATCCAGACTCATTTGTTGCCCCCCCCCCCCCTCTTTGCACCGTGAAATGTAGTAAATTACTTTAGGCTAAGTTAGGAGGCATTTTTTACAAACAGAAAAACTTGAAATCAGTGCCCAATGCATGTCAATGGTATACTCTTTGAAGTGCGACGTCATGTTTTATTGGTTTGGTACAGATGATTTTTTTATTTTTTTACAAGCGTCTGGATATATGTTGTTTGTGTATTTTGTGCACTACATGTTTGTTTGTTTACTTATACATTCATCTTTAAGCATTGGCACACAAACAATACTGTCATGAGTAATGTACAAGAGGTATTATAAAGTATGATAGACATGTTAAAGACACACCATGATACTGGCACAACATACAATGAAAGTACACAATAAAAGAACATACATGATACAACATGTGTGATACACAAGAGATTTCTCCACATGTTTAATAGTTAAATGCGGAACTAAACACATAAGTTACTTACTAAGTTCCACATAATAAAAGAATAGAGGACATACACAAAAATTCCCAAGGTGGTTAAATGTAAAATGAGAGCTGAACATTATTTAATTAATTGCATGTTTGTTATAGATCTGATACAAGATCCCACAGGAGAGAAAAAAGAAAATAAAGAAGGTAGCAACAAACAGTATTACAAGTTATTTAGTAAATTATGTCTACTTTTGAAGAGTTTTAAGATTCTTTAAGAGTGTAGGAAGCCCTGTCTTTCAACCATTTTTAGCTCTTATTTTTTTTTTAGAGATATGAGCGCCAGCATGTTCCTGCGCCCGTAATGTGTGTTTGCTTTATTCCTATGCATTTGCAACTGCCTTGTGTTTTTTAAGTTGAGGTGTAGGTATTTCTACCTTTAATGCTTTATTAGCAGTATGATTATATACGTGATGTCTAACGTTTACTTTAATGTACAAAAGGCAGCTGTACATAAAGAGAGATGTGATTTTCATTATCGGTAAATTTTTTAAATAAGGCCTATATGTTATGGTATTTTTGGTAACCCTGGAGCTAATCCTGATGGCTTTTTTTCTGCAAAGTAAAAATTTTCCTGGTCCCTGGATAATTACCCCATAGAAGAATGCTATAGCTTAAATGTAATATTACAGTGATAATTTCTGCTGTTGCTTTCTCAAGATAAACCCAATGTTATGTTGTTTTCCAGTGGCAATTTCCCAAGCCTATCTACAAACTGGGATTTAGCTAACAAAAATCCCTTGTGAAAATGAAAGGTTGCATACTAAAAAACTGCTTGCCTCAAGATTATTAGATGTTGAGTGTTAGCTCATGGTGTTCAAGGAAGGATCCAGCTGCAAGCCTTTGAAGATTCATCTTAGCATTTGCTTGAACTGATTTATGGAAACTACATAAACTCTATATCAAAATGGTCAGAGAAGGTATAAAGGAAGGGGGCTTAAAAAAATGTATATGCAATTTGTCATTCTAGACGAACATCCGAGTCCAGTAATTTAACTGCTCCATCACCCTGCTTCAAATCTTCAGTTAAATTGCACATCTGAACAGGCTTCTAGTAACAACAACTCACATGACAGAGTGAGTGGATAAGCATCAAATGCTTTTTGCAAAGAAAAACATGTCACACTACCTGCTTCCATCTCCACATTCCAGTTTGTTGAACAATACAAATTCTTTTCTGAAATGCTTGTAAAATTTACACCATGCCCCCCTTCCCCTATTCATTGTTCATAATTTATGTATGAAATACATAATATACATCAAAAACGAAGACATTACTCTCTAATACAGGTATTCTGAATTTACAGTTCAATTTTAGTTTTTATAAATGAAAAAACTTAGCTAGATATAGAAATGTGTATTAAACATGGGATGAAAACAGTCATCA
This sequence comes from Schistocerca serialis cubense, assembly GCF_023864345.2. Taxonomy (NCBI): domain Eukaryota; kingdom Metazoa; phylum Arthropoda; class Insecta; order Orthoptera; family Acrididae; genus Schistocerca; species Schistocerca serialis. Next base: position 579,692,658 of record NC_064640.1, read on the forward strand.
GACACAGCTACATTTCAGCCTCTTACCACAAACTTTATTTCACATTCACACTCATTGGCTTTGCAACCTTTCAACCCAATAGTCACTTTCCAACCAAACCTACACCTCAGGCTTTCTGCGTCAACACAATCAAAACTTTGCTTGCAGGTGTGTTGATTAAATTCAACAAAATATTGTACCACATCAAAGTAACCACATTCACAACTATAACTTGTGGCACTTTTGCTGTGGAGGAGTATGCAATATGGATTTCTGGGAATATTCTTATTGCCTAGAGGCCATAATTCCATATTCAGTAGAATGGTAAGCAACCAGAACAATCTCTCAAAAAAGTGATCACCCTCCATAATATTCCTACATGAGAAATAATTTTTCTAACTATGTTCTGGTGCTACGAAGCTCAAACAACAAAGGCTGTACTGGAAATTTGTAGTTCAAAAATAAATTTGTTTCTTGGGAAGGGCGTGTATCACTAAATTTAAACACTGACAGTGCATACAAGGGTAAGTTGTTTCCAGAAATAAACATTATGGGCTTTATACCACAACCTACATTTACGAAATGGCAAACAGTAGCTAATGGAAGGTGGGATCCCTCAACTTTTTAACGTTCAATTTAGCTCTATTTCCTATCGACCTGCAACAAACGGCAATAATTTGCGAATGTTACCGGTAATATTGCTTTTCTTGAACCTTCACATCCTAATCTGCACAACGATGCAAATGGCTTGTTCTACACAACCTTTGAAAACACACGCGACAACAATTATCAACTGTTCTCATTTATTGGCTGACACACCAAACAAAACATTATCACTAACAAAAACAAGAATTCGGGATACCGTTTTTCTATGGCACTTGGTGGGAAACGGGGAACTTTTAAATGAAACACAAATCGTTTACGCAGAATATATTAAACACGAACTGAAATACACTGGGTAAAAGTGAAATAATTTTTAGTACATATGTTTCACGCTAACTACCAATGGGCATCATGTTATCGAACATTATTTTTTCTCCAGTGCGTGAAACGCTTATGAGATTCTCGTGTACCTGCTCGTTTTATTCTGCTACACTTGTGCACTGGCAAGCCGAAATCATACTGAATACGAACTGACATATTAGCAACAACGCAATGGCATTATTTAGTCGCCGCGGCTTGTAGATGCATGAATTTTGCACCTCAACTGTGTCCTCTCATTTTCACAACACAAGCTGATCTATAGCGTTCACTATCATATTCCCACTAATTCCACACCTCCACACTTCAAAAACAGGACATTTGAACATCTCGCCACGAATTTGTATTGGAAGATAGTCCACAGGTCTTGCGAGACTGAACTTGCATCATTCGACTACGAGGTCAGTTTCAATTAAGATCGATGCACACCGGAATTGAACGTGACAACATTCTACAAAGCATTTGAAAAGCGACATTCACACAGGCCCTCGAGGGAACGGTACCGGACGTCAAGATCAAGGTTGTTAAAGAAACAAGGTTAGATGTCGACAATGAGGAAGAAAGGATATGGTCGTCTGCTTGGATATGAACTTAACCCATTTTCGCCTCGCTCACTCATATTGTAATAGACGATTTCATACCTTTCGGTCTTCGTAAGGCAGATTCATACAAGATATCAACGAAACTTCAGGTAACGCCACCGTTAAATGTTGTGTTCACATTATCGCTTGACCCAGAACCGAACGGTGAAAGTTTGATTAAGAGATACCACTTGTGATATAAAAATCAGAACATAGTATAATACTAGCAATAACAAAGTTTCTTAATTTTAAATTGCCAAAGCAAACTTCATAATGGAAGTTCTTTATCAATTTAGTATGATGAACTGCTGAGAAGTGAAACAACATTTCAAAACATTGAGATTCATTTGAGGGTGATAATATATACACAGAAACAAATTAAACAATATTTCTAAGTGAATGCATATAGTCTTTTTGTCTTATCCATTGTTTTTTCCCATGTAGCAAAGAATTTCAGAAACAACTGTAGTTCTCTCTTTCAATAGAGCTGATTGCTTTACTTGAGAGGAAGTTATTTAACCCTAGCAATGCATTCCCATAACCTGCATTAGCAGGGGGTGGGTAATTTACGTCCCCTCGAAAAATAAAGAGAATTTCGTCAACCGTTATTAACTTATATTCATAACATCCTTTTTAAAGAGATAATGATGTATTACTAGGGTCCAAAGTATGAAAATATCTTTTAGCACATACTTAACAACATCAACAAGCTTTCAGTAACATGACATGTACTACCGGGGGAGCGGGGTGAGCACTTTATGGCAGCCCTAAAGAATTTTAAAAAATTTAAAATGCAAATTTCCCAAATTGTTGTTGACCTTTACTAACAACATAATTTTTAAAGAGATACTAATGTGTAAATAAGGTCCTGAACCTGAAATTATTGAATATGACAACCACTGGCGAAAGTGAGAACTACTAGTATTTTAGGGTTAAGTTTAAGTGAAAAATTTAAACCATTTGTGGAGTCCAGTAGCAGAGTTCATTAAGAGAATAAATAATATTTGTTTCAAAGTTCTGAAATATAAAGTAACTAACTAGATTACAATATTTTCAAATGCTGGGAATAGAGTACAGCCCCCCCCCCCCCCCCCATCCTTGGTATTGCGAGAGTTAATGAAAATTGCATAAACAATTTATGTTCTTATTCACACACAGTGTAGCCATCAGTTCTGTTCAGTTGTTGTTAAAACTGAATCATTTTTTCTTTCAGATATCTGAGCTCATCAGCAGAAGAACACTGAATGGAAAAAATATGCAAGTCATCATGGAACATTTGCACAAAAACAGAGAAAAAAAAATAAAGACTAAGGATGTTAAAGCATGATATCCACGACTATAATATAAGTGAACACAGTGATGTTAGGTTAACGTTTGACATTAAGAGAGGACGACACCATTAACGACACCAGCGTCAACGTTGAAACATTCTTCCCTAGAAACCACGACCTTCTGTTCCGTCCAGTCCTGTTCTGTTCTCTTCCTTTGATGGCCTGTGTGAACGCCGTCATTTGAAATGCTTTCGGGAATGTTTTGACGTTACGTTCTGTCCCTTTTCATCAACTGTTGGGTTGGGTTGGGTTGTTTGGGGGAAAAGACCAAACAGCGAGGTCATCGGTCTCATCGGATTTGGGAAGGATGGGGAAGTAAGTCGGCCGTGCCCTTTTAGAGGAACCATCATGGCATTTGCCTGGAGCGATTTAGGGAAATCACAGAAAACCTAAATCAGGATGGCTGGACGCGGGATCAAACTGTTGTTCCCCGAATGCGAGTCCAGTGTGCTAACCACTGCGCCATCTCGCTCGGTCATCCACTGTGAACCTACCTTAAATCTTTAATTAATTATTTTTCTTTGTTTTAGTGACACACTACAAATGTTCCATGTAATTTGGATATTTTTTCCATTGAGTGCTCTTGCACGAGAGCACCAAGGTAACTGAGAGGGAAAAATGATTCAAGATGTACAATAACAGCACAGTGAGAAAGGTTACACTGCCTACAAATAAGAACATCAATTGATGATGCAGTTTTCGCTAAACAACATTTTGGATCATCTGAAATGTATGATATTGGGCCTCAGCTTTGGTGCATCATGTAACGATGATGTGTTATGTGATATCATGACGTTTGGTCTTTAGTTACTATAGCATGTATTGTAACAAAAATATTGTGATACATTTACCTTTCTCCCAAGAGCAATGTACATGATCTATGTTTATGATAAATTAAGGCTATTTTCGAGTTTTTTTGGCAACTACAATCTCAGAAAGTTTTAGGAAATTAGTAATTTGCACGACGTTTTTTCTGTTGCGTTAATAGAAATCTCGTTTTGTGTACTAATTGCTTCAGTTCATAAGAGATTAAAAGATAATGAGCAGGCTTCACTCGTTGAGTTCACTATCTCATAGATGAGACAGGAAGTGAATGTGAGAGTAACAAACCAAAATCAGAAATTTATAACGTCGTTTTCAAATGTTCCATTACACAGGTATACACAGGAGAGCTTCCCTAATTTAATTCTCATATCACGGAAAAGTTGATCGAAGTAGATATTAGTGTCAGTGGCATTGAGAAGAAGCTGTAATCGTCAAAACTGAACAAAGCACAAAGCTCCAGAGTATGATGGAATTCATTCAGATTCTATACTGAATTTGTGGCTGAATCAGCCGCTCTTTTAACTATAATCTATCGTAGATCCCTAAAACCAGAAACCATGTCCAGTAGTTGGAAGAAAGCACAGGTCACACATTTACAAGAAGGGTGATAGAAGCGATCACAAACTACTGTACAATTTTCTTGACATCGACTTGTTGTAGAATCTTAGAACATATTCTGAGATCAAGGACAATGAGGTGTTTAGAACAGAATGACCTAATCCATGGCAAGCAGCATGGATTTCAAAAGCATTGATCATGTGAAACTCAAATCTCACTTTTCTCATATGACTTGCTGAAGCTTTGGATCTAGGCAGTCAGGTAGATGCAGTATTTCTTGATTTTACAAAACTTATTTGACTCAGAACCACATCTATGCTTATTATCAAAAGTATGATCTTATGGGGCATCAGCGAAATTTGTGGATGGATTGAGGGTTTTTTGATTATCTCAGGTAGAGAGTCATCAAGAGATACAGAAGTTGTAATTTGACAGTGTCACATAGGGAAACAAACGATCTGGTATGTTAAAAAGTATGGATTAAAAACCCTGGGTGGTGGTGATCACAACAATATCTTTATTTACAACTTGTTTCAGCTCACTGATGAGCCATATTCATATCTAAAAACAGAAAATTGCATATAAGAGGTGAAATATAAAAAGGTATAATTAACAGTTAAACTTCCATAATACAATACATACCAACATGAAACAACTTTGTTCATTGTGTTCAGCCACCAGGCATTACACATCATCTTAATTTGTTGAGCTGAACTGCTCTGATTGAGTTGAAGAATTATCTGGACATGTATACTCTTTGACACAAAACTTGACTGACAGCAGGCCGCCATACAGTCTAAGTTCGCACCGATCGCGGCATGGGACAAATTAACTGTCTACACAGATAATGGGCTAAGTACCACATCTCCACAATCTTGCAACACTGTAAAGGCGGGTCCACACTGAGCGCGCAGCGCCGCGCCGTGCTGCGCCGCGCTGCTGCATCCCGCGCACAGCTGTAACAGAGGGGAGTGCGCCGTCCGCGCCCCGCCGCGCCGCTCCGAGGCGCGCACTGTGTTCCAGTTGGAGCGCGCACATGGTCTGAAGATGTGGCGAGCCGAAGCCCCGTCTAAACTGAGCGCGAGCAAACGCGCCACTTCCTTTGATGTACTGACAACAGCTGGAAAACTGCGCGGCGCGGCACGACGCGGCGCAGCGTGGTTCGCCGTCCACACTGAGCGCGCAGAGCCGCGCAAGGCCGTTTTGCGCAGCGCGGCGCGGCGCAGCGCGCTCAGTGTGGACCCGCCTTAAGCTTCGGCAGTTCCTTGAGGAAGTCTTCAGTTCGAGTTGCTTTTCTGCGTCTACGCCTTTGGTAAAGTGGTAAATAGCGCATAACCTAAACGCAACGTCTCGCGATCAAAACCAATTGTTGCCTAAATTTTTATAGCGCTTTTCATGTGTATGGTGAAGTATTTAGTGTAATAGTAGCACAGCTACAGTGTATTCTACTTTGTGACACATGGTAATAACAGTTACATCCGATAACATTTTTGTTAAAGATTTCTTGGGAGACTGTTTACCTCTGAAAGCCGCATGCACCAAGGTTTTCTGCAGCCCATTTGTTGGCGCACGCCAGCTGCTGCCAAGGCGGCGCTCCACTCCCTTGCACTTTGTCGATACTGTCAGCAACCGCTCATTGCTTTGGAAAGTATAAAATGCATTATTTTGCCGAGTGACACTTCACAAAAAAATTTCTTAGCATTTGGAGCTCGATAGCAAGGGAAGCAGACAACGTGTTTTTCTTTTGTTAGTAGTAGTGTATTACACTATTATGCAAGACATGAGTACGCCTCAAAATTAATTTTATAGCGTATGACCCAATGTTTTACGTTACTACATTGGTTAATGTTGTGCTTAATGCTTTACACCTCGTTTCTTTACCTATTACAAGCAATTCTTAATGCAACTTTTTGTCGGAAAGTCATATGTTTTCGTGAAGCCACAGTCAGTAACTGTGGAGTTTTATTGTCGTGGTTTGATTTCTTATTGTAAATGTATGCAATAATCTGTGTGAATATCTTGCAGTGCATGATCTATCGCAAAGCTGGTACACTACACATTCTGAGGTCCATATATTGATTTATAGAAAAATTTAAGGTCTTCAATGAGATTTAAACGGAGAAAATTGTCCATTTTTGAAGCTACACAAAGTGGAATGGAGTTGCCAGCATCGCTGTCGGCAAACATGTTCATGGGTGCATAAATGCTCTTTTACAGATTCAGTACAGAGGAACTGTATACACTCCTGGAAATTGAAATAAGAACACCGTGAATTCATTGTCCCAGGAAGGGGAAACTTTATTGACACATTCCTGGGGTCAGATACATCACATGATCACACTGACAGAACCACAGGCACATAGACACAGGCAACAGAGCATGCACAATGTCGGCACTAGTACAGTGTATATCCACCTTTCGCAGCAATGCAGGCTGCTATTCTCCCATGGAGACGATCGTAGAGATGCTGGATGTAGTCCTGTGGAATGGCTTGCCATGCCATTTCCACCTGGCGCCTCAGTTGGACCAGCGTTCGTGCTGGACGTGCAGACCGCGTGAGACGACGCTTCATCCAGTCCCAAACATGCTCAATGGGGGACAGATCCGGAGATCTTGCTGGCCAGGGTAGTTGACTTACACCTTCTAGAGCACGTTGGGTGGCACGGGATACATGCGGACGTGCATTGTCCTGTTGGAACAGCAAGTTCCCTTGCCGGTCTAGGAATGGTAGAACGATGAGTTCGATGACGGTTTGGATGTACCGTGCACTATTCAGTGTCCCCTCGACGATCACCAGTGGTGTACGGCCAGTGTAGGAGATCGCTCCCCACACCATGATGCCGGGTGTTGGCCCTGTGTGCCTCGGTCGTATGCAGTCCTGATTGTGGCGCTCACCTGCACTGCGGCAAACACGCATACGACCATCATTGGCACCAAGGCAGAAGCGACTCTCATCGCTGAAGACGACAAGTCTCCATACGTCCCTCCATTCACGCCTGGCGCGACACCACTGGAGGCGGGCTGCACGATGTTGGGGCGTGAGCGGAAGACGGCCTAACGGTGTGCGGGACCGTAGCCCAGCTTCATGGAGACGGTTGCGAATGGTCCTCGCCGATGCACCAGGAGCAACATTGTCCCTAATTTGCTGGGAAGTGGCGGTGCGGTCCCCTACGGCACTGCGTAGGATCCTACGGTCTTGGCGTGCATCCGTGCGTCGCTGCGGTCCGGTCCCAGGTCGACGGGCACGTGCACCTTCCGCCGACCACTGGCGACAACATCGATGTACTGTGGAGACCTCACGCCCCACGTGTTGAGCAATTCGGCGGTACGTCCACCCGGCCTCCCGCATGCCCACTATACGCCCTCGCTCAAAGTCCGTCAACTGCACATACGGTTCACGTCCACGCTGTCGCGGCATGCTACCAGTGTTAAAGACTGCGATGGAGCTCCGTATGCCACGGCAAACTGGCTGACACTGACGGCGGCGGTGCACAAATGCTGCGCAGCTAGCGCCATTCGACGGCCAACACCGCGGTTCCTGGTGTGTCTGCTGTGCCGTGCGTGTGATCATTGCTTGTACAGCCCTCTCGCAGTGTCCGGAGCAAGTATGGTGGGTCTGACACACCGGTGTCAATGTGTTCTTTTTTCCATTTCCAGGAGTGTATATTCACCTCATAATTATTCTCCTCACATTTTGGTGCTACGTGACAAAAAAACGCAAATTCATATGCTAGACGGTCGAGTGGAAGTTCTTCAGAGACATTTCTATTGTGAAGAAGATTAGTATTCACAAAACAAATGTCTATGACCATTGAGACAGTTTACTATGTCGAACTTATGAGAAGACTTAATGTGTAAAGCTTTTGTTCAGAATTTGTTGAAGAATTACTTCTACCAATTTGTAAGTGCATTAAATAAAAGGAAAAATGATAACCTAGAGTGCACTGCTCTGTGACGCAATTAGAACTAAGAACTCACATCGCCCTCCCATCATGAGAAAGGTGTGGAAAAATTGAGATAACAAGACACTGCTGCAATCAGGGCTGTCTCATCTCAATATTTGCCGCCGATCTTCATAACACAACGCTTAGGATAAAAACACTTGTTACTAATGTGAAGTATGGCATTCCTAGAGTAAAAAAATTAAATTTTCTCTCATACATGAGGATTACGTAGCAGAAATCATCGAAATGAAAAGAGCATTCCAAGTGAAGTTACCGGAAAGGTTCAGCACCACATTGGGGAGTAAGTGCCCTGTCATCAGGTTGCCAAATATTAGCAGCGATGCTGCCATTTTCCAGCTGTGTTAAGGACAGCTATCTAGCGAAATGTTTGTCACATTCATCATATATGGGTGCTCAAAGGGGAGCTGCAAGCCTTTCTAACATCACGTATTCTGCTGGCAAAACATCCAACATTCCAGTCTTTCAGATTCACTGGTCATGTGTATCAGTAGCAAGTAGGGATAGGAAAGATATTTCGAGTGAACGAAAAACAGTTGTAACAGTAACAATAACAATTAATAATGAATGGTATTTATTGCATTACAAGGAATGCTGACAGTTAAAAACAAAAATAAAATAGGCTGATGTTCAGTTCGCTCTATGCAAGGGTTTCCTTAGCGTTCTGTTACTTAATTCAATTCTGCCTATTTCCAGAGAAAAAAGAAAAAACTGAACTGATGGACAACCATAGTTCAACGAGATTTGATCCAGCAACTACCCATGCCTTTGCTCACAAGACGAGTACGCCACCAAGAAGGGAACATGACAGTGCTTCGTTTAGTTCTTTAGTTAATGCAGACAGTTCACAACATAAAATGTTGTTGTTGTTGTTGTTGTGGTCTTCAGTCCTGAGACTGGTTTGATGCAGCTCTCCATGCTACTCTATCCTGTGCAAGCTTTTTCATCTCCCAGTACCTACTGCAACCTACATCCTTCTGAATGTGCTTAGTGTATTCATCTCTTGGTCTCCCTCTACGATTTTTACCCTCCACGCTGCCCTCCAATACTAAATTGGTGATCCCTTGATGCCTCAGAACATGTCCTACCAACTGATCCCTTCTTCTGGTCAAGTTGTGCCACAAACTTCTCTTCTCCCCAATCCTATTCAATACTTCCTCATTAGTTATGTGATCTACCCATCTAATCTTCAGCATTCTTCTGTAGCACCACATTTCGAGAGCTTCTATTCTCTTCTTGTCCAAACTATTTATCGTCCATGTTTCACTTCCATACATGGCTACACTCCATACAAATACTTTCAGAAATGACTGCCTCACACTTAAATCTATACTCGGTGTTAACAAATTTCTCTTCTTCAGAAACGCTTTCCTTGCCATTGCCAGTCTACATTTTATATCCTCTCTACTTCGACCATCATCAGTTCTTTTGCTCCCCAAATAGCAAAACTCCTTTACTACTTTAAGTGTCTCATTTCCTAATCTAATTCCCACAGCATCACCCGACTTAATTAGACTACATTCCATTATCCTTGTTTTGCTTTTGTTGATGTTCATCTTATATCCTCCTTTCAAGACACTGTCCATTCCATTCAACTGCTCTTCCAAGTCCTTTGCTGTCTCTGACAGAATTACAATGTCATCGGCGAACCTCAAAGTTTTTATTTCTTCTCCATGAATTTTAATACCTACTCCGAATTTTTCTTTTGTTTCCTTTACTGCTTGCTCAATATACAGATCGAATAACATCGGGGATAGGGTACAACCCTGTCTCACTCCCTTCCCAACCGCTGCTTCCCTTTCATGCCCCTCGACTCTTATAACTGTCATCTGGTTTCTGTACAAATTGTAAATAGCCTTTCGCTCCCTGTATTTTACCCCTGCCATCTTTAGAATTTGAAAAAGAGTATTCCAGTCAACATTGTCAAAAGCTTTCTCTAAGTCTACAAATGCTAGAAACGTAGGTTTGCCTTTCCTTAATCTTTCTTCTAAGATAAGTCGTAAGGTCATTATTGCCTCACGTGTTCCAGTGTTTCTACGGAATCCAAACTGATCTTCCCCGAGCTTGGCTTCTACTTGTTTTTCCATTTGTCTGTAAAGAATTCGTATTAGTATTTTGCAGCTGTGACTTATTAAACGGATAGTTCAGTAATTTTCACATCTGTCAACACCTGCTTTCTTTGGGATTGGAATTATATAAAACCGAAATACAAAACCAGTCGAAATTTAAGCATGGAATTACTTTTCTATAGTCGAAAAATTAAGTTTACGATCTGGATCTCATATAAATGAGATGACTGTTAAGATTACTTCATCAGTATGAAAAGAGAATATTACGAGAGTTTGGTGGAATCACTCACAAGGGAAACTCTCTATTGTCCTCCCTCTGTTTTATAGGTAAGACGACCCAGTGGACAGCCAATCAAAAACTGAACACAGATGAAGCATGAAAACAGGAAGGTTTACTGAACTGTGAAAAAAAGTGAAGTAGAAAGAGTGAACAGTCCAAGCACAACAAGTGCGACATTGTGCAGCCTACAAGAGCAATGGTGCCATGGTTTTGTGGTCACAGTACTGGGCCACGAAGTGGGCAAACCATGTTCAAACCTCTCACATGCCTTTTTTTCCCACACAACATTATGAACTGTCCATCTGGCCAATGAAATATTTGTTCTCTTTCTTTAGTCTTGACAGTTGTCATACTATACATTAGTTATAGAATATGAATGTTGTAAGAATACATCATTGTCACAAGTAAATGTGATGAACAGTGAGAGCAGGTGAGATACCACATAGATGTCTAACAGAAATGAAAACATCAAATAAACTAGTGTGAACTCTGTTACAACAAAGGAATTCCAGAGTCAAAACTTCCAAAACCGAAAGCAAGCTCAAAAACGATACAAACATATGCTTTGACAGAACACAGAGAAAACTGTGAAACTAGTGCATTCATTTGTTGCAGCTTATGTGACAAACTACTGTTCTCATCATTTCCTTGGGAGTGACTTCATATACATTCATATGTGCACCAATTTTTTTACGATAATTAAAACTGTCATATAATAAATATCATAGAATCACAAAAATTGTTACAACCGGTGAAGCAAAATTTAAGAGGATATAAATTACAAAAGCATCATTATGTTATCAAAGAATGAAAAATTAGATAGCATTTTCACAAAAAATTAGGACATTTGAAAATGGATATATATTAATTAATTATCAAAATAATGTGTAAACGATATACAGAATATATTAAATTTTGAGAAAAAGGACATGAAAATTATTTATGTTATGGTGAAAGTTTTTTCATTTAGCTGGATATTTTGTAACTGGAGCAAAACAGCATGGAATGCAAAGAAGATTTTTAAAAAATCAGAAAATAAAATTTTAAGTTACACGTTTGGTAGTTTTGATATGTTCTGTGATCCATTTCTTAGATTTACTTGTATGTTCGTCTTTACATGAGAGACTTTGGATAGTAACAATCTAAATCTTTAATTTATTGACAGTTGACAAATTTTGTACACACTGTTGGTTGTTTACCATCATAAATTCAGTTTAGAATTCTGATCACTGGAAAGTCGTTCTTAAATACTGCTTGTAATAATATTTAAAAACATATTTCCCAGAAACACAAGGAATTCATTTATAATATTGTATGTTTTGATATCCATTTAAATATTTTCTACATATTGTGCTATGACCTTCTTTTATATATTTCTGGCAATTATGGTTATGAAATGGCTACTCCAAATAACAAGTTTTACAATTTTTAGTTACATCTATTTAATATAAAAATTTATTTCAAAATAAGAACCTTATATATATATATATATATATATATATATATATATATATATACATATACGTTCAAACCTCACACATGCCTTTTTTTCCCACACAACATTATGAACTGTCCATCTGGCCAATGAAATATTTGTTTTCTTTCTTTGTGTGTGTATATATATATATATATATATATATATATATATATATATATATATATATATATAAAGGAAGTATATATACAAAGAATATATATATGTGTGTTTGTGAGAGAGAGAAAGTGTGTGTAAATGGAGTGTATCCAAGCTACATATAAACCAAGACAGATCATTATACTCTAGCCTCAGGTAATTTGAAGTCATTTAATTTTTCTAACTATATATTAGTTTCATTTACCTGCATCTCTTTGTTATGCTAGAGTTCAATGGAGGTATGAAATGTGCAGGTGATGGCTCATAGTGAGAACATATACATCACTCATAGATAAATTTTATCACTGCATGAACCAAATAAGCAGCAGTATTTCATTTAGTATATTCAAAATATAATTAACAGAAGTATTATATAAATGGAAGGTATCCAAGCCACAAAATTCAGAATCAACAGCTATGTTAAATGTATTAAAATTCTTTAAAAATGATAATTGTCAATTAAAAATTATTTGGTTTCTTTTGTTTGAAACAAAATCTGTTGTTAACTAAGAATATTTTATCGTTTTACACTGTGCTGCAGAGTGAAAATTTCATGCTGGAGTATTTAAATTCCTTAAAGGAAATGATATTCCATTCACTGAAATAGTGAATATACTGAAATGAATATACTATAGTATAGCAGAGTATACGCTTAATGTTTATCTAGATGTACACAAAGTAGGTAAAAGTAAAGAAATGTACAGTATTCACATCAATAGTTTGTCTTATTTTGTTTTGAAATTATGTGATCAATCTAGCAATACTTTGATGAAGTAAATGACAAGAGAAAAATATGTATTATGAAATTTTGAATGAGTCTACTAGAGAATTTGATCAGATTTTAATCGAGGAAACACCAAAAACGAGAATCACCTGTACTAGATAATATGAACAGAGAAGATCTCGAAACAATTTTTTTCTGTGTACAGTGTAATAGATGATAAAGTTAATGTCAGAAGAAATAATTTATTATAGCTCTGTGAAACTAAAGGATACGAATCTAAGAGAAAAAAGCGTATAGAGAATCCATCAATAATTATTTTCTAAGAACCTACACATTAAGTTTAAGTACAAATTAATTTAAATGTAATTTTTGTAATAAACATAGACAATACTCATTTCTGCACCGTTCAGATGAAATAATTCAAAGCTAAAAATAACTTAAAGTTAAAGATGTTACTAAAATGTTGGAATCTAAAGATACTAAACAAGCTATTACAAAAAAATATGATGATTACGATTGTATTATGTTAAACAATCTATTGAATCTATAGTCTATTAAAAATTACTTTAGTATTGACAGCTGCGACCAAAGTGGTAGGGAGAAGGCCATGCGGGACACACGGCTTGGATTCAGCCAATCCTGTGATGGTTGTAGCTGCAGCGCAGCGGGCTGAGTTGCCAAATCTCAGTACACAACACTTCCACTTGTGCCGCGATTTGCAGTGAGTGAGTCTGTGCGATCGATGCATGCTGTGTTTGTTTCATTGCAGTTTAGGAGTTATCATATTGTTTCTTTGGCAGTAATTTGTTGTATCTTATTTAACATGTCAGAACGAAGTACACCATAAGTTAGAAGTGGAAAAATTCGACGTCGCTCTCGTGGACAGAGGATTGCTTTACGAGGACAGTGTAGAGAAATGGTTTGTTCGTTAAGAGCTTACTTTGAGAGTGAAAAGCTTAATGGTGGCCCAGTACTCTCCATTATCAAGGTAGTAGATAGAATGGCAGCAGCCCTGAGTATCAACAAAAACGCTGTAGTAAAAATTGGGAAGGAACTGTTTGAGACAGAAAAGGAAGTTGGAGAACCATCTACAGTTGGTACTCCCCAGAAGAAACGTTCAAAGGATAAGTGTGCTACGAATTTAGATTCATTTGCGGAGGATGCAATTCATCGACATGTTTATGATTATTATCACAGAAAGGAACGTCCCACACTCTCAGAGTTATTGGTGACAAGGAATCATGACGTTTTCAGGGCAGTGGAACATCATTATTCACAGTTTTGCACAACGTAGGATTTCACTACGGACAATTTTGCGGCTGTAAGCTATTGATGGAAAATGAGGATACTGCTGCATTGCGATGCCGATTTTTAAGACAAATATGTAGCATTAATGTTATTGAAGTGGTTTGGCTCGATGAAACATGGTTTAATTCTGTTCATGTAGTTAATCATGGGTGGATGGACAACATGATTAAAGGAACAATGCAGATGTCATCTGGTAAGGGGGCAGATTGATTCTACTGCATGCAGATACCTCGCAAGGATTCGTACCAAACTGTCTCCTTCTCTATAAATCGAAAAAGACAGGAGATTATCATGAAGATATGAATCACATTACATTCACAAAGTGGTTCATTGATACCAATCTAGATAAACTGTCAACAATTGTTTTAGACAATGCTCCATATCATTCAGTTGTTGTTGATAAAGCACCTACCATGGCAAAGCGAAAGGAGGAAATGATCAATTGGCTCGAGAATCGTAATGTAAATGTAGTTGATAACCTTAACAAGGTCGAGCTTATTGAAAAAACAAATTTCCATAAACCGCAATTTCCAAAATATGAAATCGACGAATTTGAAAAAATATAGGCATACAGTCGTCAGGCTGCCACCACATCACTGCCACTTCAACACTATAGAGTTAATATGGGCCCAAATTAAAGGTTACATTGCCAGGAACAATCAAAAATTTACGCTCTCCGCAGTGGAAGCACGCACTAAAGAAGCTATTACTCATGTTACCTCTGAAGACTGTTAGAAAGCCGTCAAACACACACATAACATTATGGAAAGAGCATGCAGGATGAAGGTGCTTTGGAGACTTCAGTGGAAGAGATGATTATCTCTGTAAATGACAGTAGTGACAGCAAAACTTCAAGTGTCTGTAATAGGGACGAGAGTGAAATCAATGGAGTTTTACCCTTATCCACATACAGATGCAGCACAAACGGATTCAGCTACATGTCTGGAGTGCACAGTTTGCACTTGTAAGTACTGGCATAACAGATTAAATTCACACAATGTTTTGAAATTTTACTATGGTGGCATTATCAAATATTAATTTCAAAGAAAGTACATTTCTAGAATTCAATCTGTGCATACATATTACAGTATACAAAATAATGTCTGCACTACATTGGCTGTTTTTGTATTTTTTGTTTCTCAGAGTAGATGTTACCCAATTTAAGATACCAAACAAGCATTATTTTATTTTTTTGTTGTGTTGGAAATAAGGGTGCATATCAGTAATGTATCAGGTCTTTACAAATATAGAGGTCTGTTGCCTATCGCTACTGTATGCAAGCAGACGATTGTGCAACATATTATTTACAGTCCTGTATCTCGTGTTAGAGATCTTCGACACAGATAATGTTTGAAACAGATGAAAAGTTCATGTTTTCTTGACATTTCATTCTGATAATGTGTACACCTAACTTCAATAACAAAAAGCTTTCTTGCATGTCGAAAATTTGATAATGTCGTCAGAAAGTTGTTTCTTGAAAACTGTCGTTATATTGTCTAAATAGCATTAAAAAAAACTGAAACCATCACATAGTGAAATTTAATAGTTAGCATGTGTGAGTGAGTTGAATGAAACATGAGATTATGTGTGCGTTCCGTGTGGAACTTGGCAACTCAGTTCTGTGCTTACCTGTGCTACTTCCAAACTGTTATACACTTTAATTTCATAATCAAAAGGGAAGAAGTCATGCTGTTCAGAAAATGGTTTGTGCGGTGTCACCGCCAGACACCACACTTGCTAGGTGGTAGCCTTTAAATCGGCCGCGGCCCGTTAGTATACGATTTGCGGCTAGAAAAAAACCGGACTGATGCTGGAAAAAACATTTATTTACAATTATTTACAAGTTCATGTTATCTCCTTCAATGTACTCTCCTCCTCGGTCTCTACACCGCTCCATACGAATTTTCCACTGTTCATAGCAATGCTGCAGATCATTTTCGGTAAGTCCATACATTACTTCCGTCGCTTTTTCTTTTACTGCTTCATCGGTCTCAAATCTAGTTCCTTTCAAAGCTGACTTGACTTTAGGGAAAAGAAAAAAGTCACAGGGGCCAAATCAGGTGAGTAGGGTGGATGATCTAAGATGGGAATGTTGTGTTTTGCCAAAAACGTCTTCACTGACAACGCACTGTGAGCTGGGGCATTGTCTTGGTGAAGGATCCATGACTTTTTTCTCCACAAATCGTTCCGTTTTCTCCGTACTCGCTCACGTAGGGTAGCCAGGACGCTAATGTAGTAATGTTGATTCACTGTTTGTCCCTCTGGTACCCAATCGATGTGCACAATCCCTTTGATGTCAAAAAAAAAAATCATCATTGCCTTGAATTTCGATTTTGACATTCGTGCTTTTTTTTGACGTGGAGAACCAGGAGTTTTCCAATGCATCAATTGGCGTTTAGTTTCGGGATCGTAAGTAAAAAACCACGATTCATCGCAAGTAATAGCATTTTGTAAGAAGGTGGGATCACTTTCAATGTTTTCCAGGATGCAAGAACAAATCATTCTTCGGCGTTCCTTCTGTTCAATTGTGAGACACTTTGGAACCATTTTTGAACACACTTTGTTCATGTTGAAACTTTCATGAAGTATCTGCCTAACACTTTCCTTGTCAACTCCTGTTAACTCAGACACTGCTCTGATTGTTAAACGGCGATCTTGTCGAACAAGTTTACCGATTTTTTCAATGTTTGCATCAGTTTTTGCTGACAATGGTCTGCCAGTGCGAGTGTCATCACTGGTGTCTTCGCGGCCATCTTTAAATCGTTTAAACCACTCAAACACTTGTGTTCGCGATAAACAATCATCGCCGTACACTTGTTGTAACATTACAAACGTTTCACTTGCGGATTTTCCTAGTTTGAAACAAAATTTGATGTTAACACGCTGTTCTTTCTGTACACTCAACATTTTCCGACGCACAGACAAAACGTCAACTACTTAAAACAGACGCCACGGGCAGACTGAGTGCAGGAGGCAGATGAAACTCGAGCAGTAGGCGGAGCGAGAGTCACGTGACAGGCCGCGCGACTTTCAACCTTATTGCATTCGTTTTATTGTTTCACCAGCACTAGTCTGGTTTTTTTCCAGCCACACCTTGTACGTCGGACCCGCGTGTCGCCACTATCAGTGATTGCAGACCGAGCGCCGCCACACGGCAGGTCTAGAGAGACTTCCTAGCACTCGCCCCAGTTGTACAACCGACTTTCCTAGCGATGGTTCACTGACAAAATACGTTCTCATTTGCCGAGACGATAGTTAGCATAGCCTTCAGCTACGTCATTTGCTACGACCTAGCAAGGCGCCATTATCAGTTGGTATTGATATTGTAAATAATGTACAGACAAGAGCTACGTTCAACATTAATGGATTAAAGTTAAGTATTCCACCAAGTACCACCTTTTTTCTGAAGTCTAAATTCCTTGTCCTGTTCCAGACCTCACGCCAGCCTGCGTGAGCTTAAACACGTGCCTTTCGGCTTCCTCCAAACTCCGTGGGTTGGCTCCTGCCAATCCACAACATTTTGCACATGAAGTTTTCCTATCGTTTCATGAATATGGAAAATATAATATTAGCAAAAAAGTAGCAGATTCATATAAAAATCAAATAAACTATAAAAAACGAGGAAATAACAATTACATGCAATAAATAATTTAAATGATGACATCATCAGATTAAAAGGTGAATGTACACCAAATGTAAATGAAATGTTACACGAAAGAAATGAAGAAATAAATGGAATATTACTGTATGTTGTACCTCAAGCAATTAATCAAAATTTATGATCACTTTTTGGTATTTTAAGATTATTTTATGTTAACTGTGAATTTTAGTACTATGTCATTACAACAGAAAAGAACTTTGCATAAGCAGTTGAAGAATGTGGGAGATAGACAACCAAACTGTGAATAAATATTAACACTTAGTTGTTATCATAATTCAGTAAGTTTATACCAAAGAATAAAAAAAAGTTTGAACATCATAAGTTTACTATGAAAAACCTAAACATTTAACATGAACTTTATTACATTTCTCTCTTATAACTTTTGCTATGAGATATACACCTGGATATTTTGTTTTTTAGGTCTTATTCACAAAAATTTCCATTGATATCTTTCAATTTGTATTAAAGTGAATATCCTGTTCCACAAATTTCTGTTGACCAGTTTTCAATATAACATTTTTCAAAACTTACTTTCAATTTCATTATTTGACTTTATCTTCTATTTTAAATTTGGGATTATGATCATCATGTACAATTTTAGTCAGATTTAAATAAAATTTATCTACATCTTTAGATTTTATCTTCATTGTTGAATAGTTTGTATTATTACATTCATCAACCCGTTTTCTAACGAAGCAAGTCCACGCATAATTATCTCGAAGAACAAATTGCTCCCCTTTTTCCCTTCGAAATTCTGTTAAATCTGTCAACAAGAGTTGCCCTTAATTCTGTACAAGCTGAGGAGTGGTTAATATGTTATGTTTTTATGGGTTTGTGAAACTAATTACTGCAAAAGTCTTTTGCATTATCTGCTTGAGATTTCTCAGAACTCTTAACACAATTTTTTTAAAAAACTTCTGAAACATTTTTACCTATTTTATCTTTAACTGGAATAGGCCAAGCAAATTTTGAAAGAACATTAATTACAGTTAATAAATATTTATATTCTTTATTTATCTTTAAAACTGCTTTTAAGTTCCTACAATCAATTTCAACTAAATGATCTTATCATAAATCATCTAAACCAATAGCAACAAGACACCTTATTTTAAAATTATTTCCATTGGTTTATGTAATTTGATAATAATTTCTTCATGAACATTTACAATTTTTAACATATTTCCATATTTATTTTTACAAATTGTGCGAATACCTTCACTTCTCTGTTTTTTTTTCATTTTTAGTTATTACCCTTTGAGGAAGATGAGTTTCACTAAATGTTTTATGTTTCAAACACCAGATTAGGGTCGCCATCTATATAGATTAAAATGTAAAATATTAAGCTCCAAATCCATCTTCAGGTGATGAATTATTTCACCACACAAAATAAATTTTACATCTACTGATGTAGTTTTATCTGTAGCTTTTAATCTTACAGTTATAAACATTCATTAATGCACTACTACTGATTGATTGTTATTATTTAATTCGTATAACTTATCAACTACACTTGCTGTAATAACGAAATCATTACATTTCAAATCTTTGTTCATATCCATCAGTTACAACGATTCTTTTGAGTCAAAAACTATACTCAAAACTATGAATTTTTGTTTATTTCCAGTCATAAACATAAATTCAATTTTTCTTTGTCAATATTTTATTTTCTACTGCACTACACCTATCTAATGCGAAATGTGTTCATGTTATAATTTTCTATATCATTATCGTAATTGGTGTTTCTTTTATTAAATAATAGTTATTAAATCGTATTTGAATACTTGTTTGCGTAGAGTTTGTGAGAATATTATTTAATTAATTTTGTAAATATCTTTTGGTGACTACATATTTTTGGCAGTTGGGTCTTTTCATTTACTAATCTTGTGGTGTTACAATCAGTGTAGCTTTTAGTTGGTTTTTTTTACATTTACTAATGTTGTGGTGTTACTATGAGTATAGCTTTTAGTTATTTTTCCCTATCAAATTTTTAACTAATATTTTGTATTTGATTGAACCTCTTTTAATCTAATTTTTTTTTACTTTTTCTAAGTCCCTAAATTTTATTTTTCCAGAGATAGGTACGCTTATCTTATTTACAAAAATTTACAATCTTAGATTCAAAATAACATTAAAATTATAATTTTTCTGGCAACAACTTTAGCACAAATATACACAAGTCACCACATATTACTACATGAAACTATTGTATCTGATGTCTATTACTGTAAAACTCACTTTGACTAATTCTTCAGGAACATTTCCTCAATATAAATCAAATACAAATTTCTTATCATTATACTTACAATAGCATACCCAATGAGTGGCAACATTGTCATAGATATCTAAGTTTACTATTGCGAATTCAATATTATTTGGTTTTTTAGGTAGTTCATCAATCATAAAAACACCATTAAAGTATTTAATTTTCAATTTCGTAGCAAGTATTCTTATATTAAAATAATTTAATGCATTCACATATACAGTGGTTTTGTTTTGCATCGTTTTTTAAACTTGAACTCTTTTTTTAATGCTTTAATTATATCATATTTGTTCTGATGATTTTGCATCATACTTTTGTTTGTCATGAACTGATTTTGCTACAGCTGCTCTGCCTGCTAATGAACAAATTGGTCCTAATTCTGCTAATAAAATTGTAAGGAAACCTTCTTCAAATTTATAAAATCCTCATCCTTGTTTCCTTTTTCTCAGATAGTAAATAATCTTTTTCATAATTAGTATACCTAATGTTGTAAGAGGATTTCCACCAGTTTTTGTATCTTTTTTGCATCAGTTAAATAATTATCAGTCCTATGTAACTGTTTATTATTGAGTTTAATTTAAAACTGCTTTTAGTTTAGTTTTGCCATTAGGTAGGAAAGTATAATGGCTGCTGAAGTAATTGATTTATATAGATCAAAAAATTAATAAAAAAGTTTATGTTTTGGTGAATTTTACAAAAATCTAATTCAATAACATATACCTTTTGGATTGCTGACAACAATATTATTTACTATTTAATATTTCTGACATTAACTTTTTCATTACAGTAACTTTTGTTTCCAGCTAATTCTTCACCATTAATTACTGCTAATCTATTGATTAATTCATGTACATAATTCACCCAAAGATAGTCAACTGGTTTTCCATTTATTTTATATTCATCCTTCTCCTGTTTTCTCTTTTTCTGAATACTCAATGTTTTTATGTAAAATATTTACTTTTCTTAAATTTGGAAAAGTTATTTTAACAGTTTATTTTACGAAATTATTGTATTAGTACCTTTATTTGATTTTATCTTATTTGGGTTTCTATCAGTATACAATGCTCTTGACTTGAATATAGATTTGCATAATTTGATAAATGAATACTCACAAGATTCAATAATCCATCTGTTCCTGCATATCGTCCTGCACTAATTGTTAATTTATCTCCTTCATCGTATTTATTCAATTTATTAAATTCGTCTTAATGGTGATAAGAAATCGGTTTTTCTTCAACTTCTGTTTTCTTAAATAGCTTTCAACACATTATCAGTTAAACCTTCAGTTTCTTGTCTTACTGGTTCAGTTATATCAATAGTAGGTTAAGCTTCTGTTTTATATTTTTAATGTACAGTTCCCTGTTGTTTCTTCCATTTTCAAAATGCTTCTTTAAATTATTCCTTTTTTTAACAACATCTGGATCATACACATTTTATTTTGTAAACAGTTAAGTAAGATATAAAGCATTAACAAATTATTTTTAATATTTATGTTAACATCTCTGTTTATACTTAATGTGGTCAACATGTTCAGTGTACATGTTTAATGTGTTTCACACTCATATTTAATGTGTACATTTATGTTTATGTTTAATGTTCATATGTATGTTCATATTTATGTTCCTAAAAATATTTAATTTTATATCAATATTTCCCTCTTCAAACTTTCTTGCCGTATCTATGCTAAAAAAACCTGAACTAATTCTCATTTTAACATTTACAACAATTTTCTTTAAAATCACCAAAATTTAATTGTCCACCAGCCAATTCATGGCAAATATGATTTAAATTTCTATAATCCTATCTAAATGTATTTAAAAATTTATATTATCTCTCACTAATTATTTAGGTATTTTTGAGTGTATTAGAGCTAAATAAAAAGCAATCAATTCCTATGAAAATGAGACAAATGAATTATTTCCACACTCATCCAATGGCATAGCGCTTAGATGGTTAAGTGCCATTACTTCATAGTTCATGAAATGTTTTATAACAGTAGTTGCTGCGCCCACCAACAGACTGCGAAGTGGTCACTTGTGGTTAGCTCAGGTAGATTTCTAAATGAGCAGCTCGTATGACACATGTATAATGCTTTTGTTTAGTTTCATTTTGTAATGTTCAAGAATTTTTTATCAGACATTAAGAATGGAGTAATATGTTTGTGTGTGTTTGTAGACTTTTTCCACAAAACTAATCTCAAGAATTTTAGCAGGAATGAAAACATGACACTATTTATGAGAGATATGAATACCATAATTTATCAGAAGTGCTTGTCTCTAGAATACCAAATAACGCGCTCTACAAGGACTCTCCCACATACAAAATACTAATTGACTTTTATGAAACCATCTGCCCAGAAAACAACACACTGTTTAAAACAGAACAATGGAATCTCTGTCACACTAAAGAGTACACTGAAAGTTTCTCAGTACTTATGGTCCAAAGGCTTTAAGTACATAATGATAGGGAAATTCAGCCAAGACCTTCTGGAACATGATTTCTGAGTTTTGAGGTCTATAAGTTGTGACAACCATCCATCAACTGTAGATTTTCTGCAATTACATATGTTACAGTGCTGTTAAGATTGCTATATCTGCATCTGGAAACTGGGAACCGAATTCAGATGCGTTTATGTGCTGAAGAAGTAGAAGTACGAAACAAACAGATTAAGTTATCTGTTGAGGACAAAATTAAGGAGAAAATAGTGACAGCAGAATTCGAGAATGATCTTCCTATTCCATATAAAGACAACATTTCAAAACAATTTTTAGTTTATCACTCTGCAGGTTACATTTGCTAAAAGCTTAATAAACATAGCAGCTCTGTGAATTGTGCTCAAACAGTTGTGAATGAAATGCCGTCTGACACAAAAGTTGCAACCTTCACCACCATAAAATACTTAAGATAAATAAATGGCCTTTCTTAATTGGCTTACCCATCCAAAAGCATTTTCAGCATTCTTTTACAGGTTGAAGTACTTCTCAAATGTATTGGCTGATATACACTCCTGGAAATTGAAATAAGAACACCGTGAATTCATTGTCCCAGGAAGGGGAAACTTTATTGACACATTCCTGGGGTCAGATACATCACATGATCACACTGACAGAACCACAGGCACATAGACACAGGCAACAGAGCACGCACAATGTCGGCACTAGTACAGTGTATATCCACCTTTCGCAGCAATGCAGGCTGCTATTCTCCCATGGAGACGATCGTAGAGATGCTGGATGTAGTCCTGTGGAATGGCTTGCCATGCCATTTCCACCTGGCGCCTCAGTTGGACCAGCGTTCGTGCTGGACGTGCAGACCGCGTGAGACGACGCTTCATCCAGTCCCAAACATGCTCAATGGGGGAAAGATCCAGAGATCTTGCTGGCCAGGGTAGTTGACTTACACCTTCTAGAGCACGTTGGGTGGCACGGGATACATGCGGACGTGCATTGTCCTGTTGGAACAGCAAGTTCCCTTGCCGGTCTAGGAATGGTTGAACGATGGTTTCGATGACGGTTTGGATGTACCGTGCACTATTCAGTGTCCCCTCGACGATCACCAGTGGTGTACGGCCAGTGTAGGAGATCGCTCCGCATACCATGATGCCGGGTGTTGGCCCTGTGTGCCTCGGTCGTATGCAGTCCTGATTGTGGCGCTCACCTGCACGGCGCCAAACACGCATACGACCATCATTGGCACCAAGGCAGAAGCGACTCTCATCGCTGAAGACGACACGTCTCCATTCGTCCCTCCATTCACGCCTGTCGCGACACCACTGGAGGCGGGCTGCACGATGTTGGGGCGTGAGCGGAAGACGGCCTAACGGTGTGCGGGACCGTAGCCCAGCTTCATGGAGACGGTCGCGAATGGTCCTCGCCGATACCCCAGGAGCAACAGTGTCCCTAATTTGCTGGGAAGTGGCGGTGCGGTCCCCTACGGCACTGCGTAGGATCCTACGGTCTTGGCGTGCATCCGTGCGTCGCTGCGGTCCGACGGGCACGTGCACCTTCCGCCGACCACTGGCGACAACATCGATGTACTGTGGAGACCTCACGCCCCACGTGTTGAGCAATTCGGCGGTACGTCCACCCGGCCTCCCGCATGCCCACTATACACTCTCGCTCAAAGTCCGTCAACTGCACATACGGTTCACGTCCACGCTGTCGCGGCATGCTACCAGTGTTAAAGACTGCGATGGAGCTCCGTATGCCACGGCAAACTGGCTGACACTGACGGCGGTGGTGCACAAATGTTGCGCAGCTAGCGCCATTCGACGGCCAACACCGCGGTTCCTGGTGTGTCCGCTGTGCCGTGCGTGTGATCATTGCTTGTACAGCCCTCTCGCAGTGTCCAGAGCAAGTATGGTGGGTCTGACACACCGGTGTCAATGTGTTCTTTTTTCCATTTCCAGGAGTGTATTTTATGAGCATTCAGACAGAAGTGTCGAAATTGTTTAAGGAATGTGTGATTTAGGATGTTGTAAAACATAAACTTGACCTCGCTGGTAAATTAATTTTCTACTTCATGAGTACTGCTTTTTCTTCCACACAAAAGAAATCAGCAATGAGCTCTTTTCAGGGAATACTGCAAAGTCATCACGCAAATTTTTCAAATTTCCCGACAATTAACAGCTACAAAGTATATAAGTAAGATTATATTATCTTTTATCTCCTATGTTTTAGTGTGTATTATTGATTGTTATGTGCCTCTGTAGATAATTTTTTTGGATGTTAAGCTGTATTTCGATCTTTGTCAGTATATTTTATTTGCTTGTAATACATGGCCCAATGTTTCATAACTGCTTTAAATGATATTAACGTTTTATATTTAAATGCAGATAGCATAGTTCACTCATCTCATCTTAATCTTATAAAATACACGGTCTTAATATTGTGTAGGATCCAATAAGCAAATATACTGGGATTTTCCTCACCTAGCACTAAGAGAAGATAGAGTCACATAGTGGGAGGCGCACAAAAACTTGTCGAATGCCTACAATTCTTGATGTTATATCAATGGTATAATTTGATCATAATTATCAATAAAAATAGCAATATTCTCTTTAACCTTTTTACAAATTTTCATTGATTCTTGATTTTTTGGTTGATATAAACTTTTACAGTAAACACAAAAATGATTTATTTTATCACATTTTTAACAATGCTGGAACTAAAATATATTTATCAGTCATCAATGTTTTTTCCACATTCAGGTGGTCCTATTATTGCACACTGAATGGAGGTAGGTGAATTTATCAGTTTTATATTTCTCTTTCTGTATTGGAATCTTAGGGTCTCAGTATGTTTTTATTTAATTAATAATAATTTATCAATAATAAATGAGTAGATTATTTCAACTCAGTGGTAATTCAGCAGTTCTAAAGAAAAGATTAACTGTACCTATAACTGCTAATTATAAAAACTTTGGACTAATTTGTTTTTATACATCATCTGTAACTCCAAATACCACATCAAAAAATAATGATCTGTATTATGATGGAGAAACAATAGAAATCCCCCTGCTCCATATAGTTTAAAAACTGCCTGTTGGTTTCTGTCTTGGGTTCTTTGGCCAACATTTGTTTCATGATTTTTTTGAAGGTCCTTCACAACCAATGGAGGGTGAAGCTTTACCAATCCCAGCCACTCATGCTGGCAAAATGTCACAAAAATCATGAAACAAACGTTGGCCAAAGAACTTGAGACAGAAGCCAACAGGCAGTTTGTTAACAAGTGGCCATGAGAGCCTTAACGATTTTGTAATAGTTTAAAGAGCTTAGAAATATTTATTCATATCTGAAGCCCTAATATATAAATCAAAGCAGATGAAAGTTTAAATAGAGTTGTCATTGAGAAGGACATTAAAGTGCATATGGATATAAAAGATAGTACTGGTAGTCTGTTAAGGTTTAATAATCAAATCATTCCAGCTAATGAAAAAGCTATTACTAATAATGTTCTTAAAATTATAAGATTTGAATTAATTAACATTAATTTTAATTTAGCATGGAATGTTCATAAAATATTATGTGTATTTTCAAGTGAAACTAATATTATTGCTCCATTTAAGACTAATACTGAATGTGCTGCTCCTGTCATTCATGACTCACATCATACAGTGTTTATTTCAATTTTCGATACTATTCTGGAATTAGAAATAACTGTTACTGATGAAAGTGATAGTTTGATTGCCATTAAATAGTCATCCTTCATAAATGAACAAGACCGATAGCTATCGTTTTTATTTTCTTCCTATGAATGAGGAAACATAAAATAACCCAAATATTCCTCATAAGGATACAAAAATTAACACTCATATTGGTGATGTTTGTGTGCATGCAAATTAAGCTCAACTGTTTTTGAGTTTTAAAACTGTCACAGCTGATGAAACAGATGAAGGAAAATCTAATAAAATCTTAATTGACAACTGCGAAGCAAAGCTATTTGATTTTGCTGCCTTAAAGAAAGGAAATAATATTTTATCTAGAATAGATTTCCTTTTAGTTCCTCATCAGTTTTATTAAATTCAACTTTGTCACTTGGTGATAAAATACACTTGGAAGTACATATGGTTAACAATGGTAAAATGAAGAGTGAAAATAATGAAGTACTATATCCAACAGATATAATGTAACAATTTTTTTGAAGATTATAAAGAAGTTATATCGGAAGATGATCTTTCTGTTTGTTTTACTTGTAGCTCGAGTGCAAACGTTTCTATTCTTAGATGGAGTAATTGCAATGATGCTGAAATTGAAATAAAAGATACCCTCAAAGGGAAGTAAAATTTCAGTAGAAAAAAGGAAATTTGAGTGCCTGTTTTTAAAACTTCAAACTGAATATGAACTTCAATGAGAGCAAGAAAGACTTAAAAATCCTAAAGTACCCATATCTTTCTATCAGTTACAAACCATAGGAACAACTGGTTTAAGTGATAGAAATCGAAATCACAAATTATTATAATTCAGCAGCATATGATATACCTTATTTTATATTTGTTGTGTTTCAAATTAACTGTAAAAATGACCAGTTGATTCGCTCATCATGATTTAATAATGTTAAACTTAAGAATATGTATTTGAAAAATGGAAGAAATGAAGTTTTTCCTCAAGAAATATGGAATTTACATCTTCCGTATAATTATTGGTAAGTTTAGGATTCATCTCATGATTTTAAAAATGTTACACAATCAAAAGGAGATGTTGATGTAAATTCACATAACTTAATAAAAATTATCCTCTTTATGTATTTAATCTAATATACAGAAAAAATTATGTAGTGACACAAAAAACTACAATGAAATTATGTGATACCTTTTATGATGAAATACCAATTGATATATTTGCTTACATAATTATGTATGAAAAGAAATATCTACTGCATGATGTACAACATAGAATATTAACTGAGAATTTTTGGATAAAATTTTAGTATGACAATTAGAAGAATATTTCTGTTTTCATTCTTTACTATTTTTTGATAGTTGTGTTAAAAGTCAGTTAATATTTAGTTGAGAAATTAACAAAAAGTTTTTTCTCCTTCCCTCTGCTAATTAGGCTACTCAACTTAGTTGTGTGCATTGTGATTAGCGGTTTTTCAGGTGTATTGGACCTACCCACAAATACAACTATAATTCACTTATCTGAAAAATTAAGAAGTTATAACAAAAGCTAATTTGATGTACCTTAAACTAGTCAACCCCACTTACATAATTATCCTGTGAAATCCTTAAGTGAGAGAAATTAAGCTTAAACTGTGCTATATGTGAAAAGAAGTACAAATTAACATTTGTTATTGCCAGCTAGTAGCTAAATAGATAATTAAATATACACTATAGATTCACTTTTATCTTAATTTATGGCGTTTTCATCATTAATATGTATTGCACTTCTGGAGAATCAGTAAGAATGATACAAGGTGTGAGTCAAAAGTTTCGAGACTTAAGGCAGAACTAAAAATTTATTGGTCATTTAAGTACAGTGGACTAAAATTCTTCAAAATATGATCCTTCAGCATCAACACAGTGCTGCCAGCGCTTCTTCCACTGTTCGTAGCCCTTCTGGAAGGTCTCAGGAGTCATGCTGTCAAGAGCTCTCGTCGAAGCCTACTGGATGGCGTTGATGGAGTCGAATCGCTTCTCTTTTAGACCTGTCTTGACTCAGGGGAAGAGGAAAAAGTCACTTGGAGCCAAGTCGGGACTGTAGGGTGGCTGCAGTAGTGTTGTCACATTGAACTTGACTAAAACTTCGGCGGCAGCGCGCGACGTGTGAGCGGGCGCGTTCTCGTGGTGAAGAATACAATCGCCCTCGATCGTCGGGCGGACGTGGCGAACTCGATCCCTCAAGTAGCGAAGCATTCCAGTGTAAACGTCACCTGTGACAGTCTGTCCACGAGCAAAAAATTCCTTGTGAATCACTCCTTTACCATCAAATAAACAATCAGCACGCACTTCACACACGAGTTGCTCATGCAAGCTTTCTTGGGCTTCGGCGAGGTAGCATTGTGCCATTCTGAGCTTTGACGTTTGACGCTTCGACTCAGGTGTGTACTTGTAGACACAGGTCTCATCATCAGTAACCAATTTCTCCAGAAGGTTCAGATCAACATTCAACCATTGGAGCATTTCCTGGCAAAGAGTCATGCGCCGTTTCTTCTGATCCACTGATAAAACTTTTGGCACCAGTTTGGCACACACTTTTCACATCATCAAATACTCCATCACAATGCTCCACACCGTACTCTGACTGAGTCCCAGTTCATTGGCAATCTAATGCTAAGACGATGGTCATTGTTTAAATGTTCCCGCATTCTCTCCACATTTTGATCTGTTTAGCTTGATGATGGCCTCCCAGAGCGGACGTCGTCTACAACATTCCAGCGGCCATCTTTGAAACGTTTGTGCCACATGAAAACCATTGCGTGGGACATGGCTTCTTCCTTAAAGGCCTCTTGAATCATACCGAGAGTCTCCGTGGCGGTTTTGGTCAGCCGCATGCAAAACTTAATCGCATAATGCTGCTCCACGTGCTGCTCTATTTTCGCCTCTCCGACTTTTCGACCGAGGTCAATGACATGCACTCACACTGCAAGCGATGCGCACTCGCCAGGGTTCTGGAGGCAACTGAAGCAGCGTCAGTTCATTCCCTGAGAACCCCCATTATTCCCCCACCTTGCAGATCCGGTCTGTGCACTTCTGAATCACGCCTTGTATATTTCCATATGTATTTCGTTATTTAGGATAATACCCTAATTACTTTATAATATATTAAATGTTCTCAAATCAACTTCGTTTCTCATAACTAAGTATACACTCCTGGAAATTGAAATTAGAACACCGTGAATTCATTGTCACAGGAAGGGGAAACTTTATTAACACATTCCTGGGGTCAGATACATCACATGATCACACTGACAGAACCACAGGCACATAGACACAGGCAACAGAGCATGCACAATGTCGGCACTAGTACAGTGTATATCCACTTTTCGCAGCAATGCAGGCTACTATTCTCCCATGGAGACGATCGTAGAGATGCTGGATGTAGTCCTGTGGAATGGCTTGCCATGCCATTTCCACCTGGCGCCTCAGTTGGACCAGCGTTCGTGCTGGACGTGCAGACCGCGTGAGACGACGCTTCATCCAGTCCCAAACATGCTCAATGGGGGAAAGATCCAGAGATCTTGCTGGCCAGGGTAGTTGACTTACACCTTCTAGAGCACGTTGGGTGGCACGGGATACATGCGGACGTGCATTGTCCTGTTGGAACAGCAAGTTCCCTTGCCGGTCTAGGAATGGTTGAACGATGGTTTCGATGACGGTTTGGATGTACCGTGCACTATTCAGTGTCCCCTCGACGATCACCAGTGGTGTACGGCCAGTGTAGGAGATCGCTCCGCATACCATGATGCCGGGTGTTGGCCCTGTGTGCCTCGGTCGTATGCAGTCCTGATTGTGGCGCTCACCTGCACGGCGCCAAACACGCATACGACCATCATTGGCACCAAGGCAGAAGCGACTCTCATCGCTGAAGACGACACGTCTCCATTCGTCCCTCCATTCACGCCTGTCGCGACACCACTGGAGGCGGGCTGCACGATGTTGGGGCGTGAGCGGAAGACGGCCTAACGGTGTGCGGGACCGTAGCCCAGCTTCATGGAGACGGTCGCGAATGGTCCTCGCCGATACCCCAGGAGCAACAGTGTCCCTAATTTGCTGGGAAGTGGCGGTGCGGTCCCCTACGGCACTGCGTAGGATCCTACGGTCTTGGCATGCATCCGTGCGTCGCTGCGGTCCGGTCCCAGGTCGACGGGCACGTGCACCTTCCGCCGACCACTGGCGACAACATCGATGTACTGTGGAGACCTCACGCCCCACGTGTTGAGCAATTCGGCGGTACGTCCACCCGGCCTCCCGCATGTCCACTATACGCCCTCGCTCAAAGTCCGTCAACTGCACATATGGTTCACGTCCATGCTGTCGCGGCATGCTACCAGTGTTAAAGACTGCGATGGAGCTCCGTATGTCACGGCAAACTGTCTGACACTGACGGCGGCGGTGCACAAATGCTGCGCAGCTAGCGCCATTCGACGGCCAACACCGCGGTTCCTGGTGTCTGCTGTGCCGTGCGTGTGATCATTGCTTGTACAGCCCTCTCGCAGTGTCCGGAGCAAGTATGGTGGGTCTGACACACCGGTGTCAATGTGTTCTTTTTTCCATTTCCAGGAGTGTATATACAAGGTACTAGATTCTGAACATCAGACAATCCCTGTACACATGCTGACCAAAGGGAGTGGTCATACTGGAAGTTAATCCAGAAGAGAGAGAGAGCTAGCCATTTAGCAAACTGGTCTTCAACCACACTTATGTGCTGAATAATAGACCAAATGATTGAAGCACTTCAGTTAATTCTGAAGTTATTCTTCTGTAGCACATATGGTCAGAGAAGTCCATAACAAAATCAGTGTGTAGGACATTGTGGGACTCGTTTAGCACTTTTTTCTGCATTTAACTCATTTTTTCATTCAAAATAGTTGTTTTGTTCAATAACAAATAACTTATATTAGAAATATATACTGAAGCCTTTTTAAATTTGTTATTAAACTTTCTCTACTTTAGAATCTGAAGAATGCAAGCTATTCTCACACATTAAAAAATAGTGAGTTAGAACTAAATATTTCATGTAACAACACTGGATGTGACTATTTCAATATTTGGCTTGAATAATAGATTTGTATGGAGTTCAATAATGAATTTAAAATTATTTTGCCACATAGATATTACAAATCAGTTAATTGTTATGATTCTGATTATTTTGAAACTGGAAATATTAAACTGAGATATAAAGGAATGGAGAAATGGCATGAATAAAATGCATTTCATGCTACTGAGTTTTTAGTTTAAATCTTTGATTGGAAAGCTCCCTTTGAAATTCTGAGGGTATCAGGGGTAAAATACAGGGAGCAAAATTATATTTACAACTTGTAAAGAAACCAGGTGATAGTTATAAGGGTGAAGGGGTGTGAGCAGGAAGCAATGGTTGAGAAGGGAGTGAGACAGAGTTGTAGCCTATCACTGATGTTATTCAATCTGTGCAATGAGCAAGCTGTAAAGGAAACCAAAAAAAATTTGGAGAAGGAATTAAAATCCAGGGAGCAGAAATAAAAACTTTTAGGTTTGCTGATAACATTGCAACGCTGTCAGAGATAGCAAATGACTTGGAATAGCATATGAATGGAATGGACAATGTCTTGAAAGAAGGATATAAGATGAATGTCAACAAAAGCAAAAAGAGGATAATGAAACGTAGTCAAGTCTGGCGTTGCTGAGGGAATTAGATTAGGAAATGAGACACTTAAAGTAACAGATGATTTTTGCTATTTGGGCAGTAAAATAACTGATGGTGGCCTGAATAGAAGGGATATAAAGTGTAGACTGACAGTGGCAAGTAAAGCACTTTTGAAGAAGAGAAATTTGTAGACATTGAGTATAGGTCTAAATGTCAGGAAGTCTTTTCTGAAAGCATTTGTATGTAGTGTAGCCATGTATGGAAGTGAAACATGGATGATAAACAGTTTAGCTAAGAAGAGAATTGAAGCTTTTGATATGTGGTGCTACAGGAGAATACTGAAGATTAGATGGGTAAACCACAAAACTATTGAGGAGCAAAGAAATTTGTTTAAGTATCTGATTAGAAGAAGAGATGGGTTGGTAGGATGCATTCTGAGACATCAAGAGATCACCAGTTCAGTACTGTGGGGAAGTGTGGGGTAGGGGGAGTAAAAATAGTAGAGGGAGACTAAGAGATGAATACAGTAAGCAGATTCAGAGGGATGTAGGTTGCAGTGGTTGCAGTAGTTACTCAGAGATGAAGAGACTTGCACAGGATGGAGTAGCATGCAGAGCTGCATCAAACATCAAGAGATCACCAGTTTAGTACTGTGGGGAAGTGTGGAGGAGGGGAATAAAAATAGTAGAGGGAGACCAAGAGATGAATACAGTAAGTAGATTCAGACGGATGTAGGTTGCAGTGGTTGCAGTAGTTACTCAGAGATGAAGAGGCTTGCACCAAACCAGTCCGAAGACTGATGACCAAAACAACAACAATTTAAATCTTTCAAACGTTTTTATGTTTCTTAACATTTATTCCTAGCTAGAACTGGCTTGTTCTGTCTACAGTATTATGTATACTTTTAGTAGCAGTTGAAAAATTAAATTCGCCCATTGCAAAAGTGCTCAATTCTCACCGCATAGCAAATGGAAATCAGAAGCAGGTGTAATGAAATTTATGAAATATACATCTAGATCAGTTCCAGGCTCCAGCTTTCTAGAAAATGCTTTGATATGCTTGGTTTGCTGCAAAATTATCGCCAGATTGCGTGGTATTTAGAACACTGACGAAGTTGCTTTTCCTAATGATGATCAATTAATGAACATGAATGTATCACATGTGCCTTTGCACTTTGCTGATGGTGCTTCGATTTTTTATGCTCTGGACGTTTTTGTGATTGACATGACCCTGTGGGAATACACTGGTTGCATAAAAGCAAAAATAAAAGCAAGAATTGGTGTACTAGAATTAATGTGCTTTCATTTTCAGTTACTGTTAGGTACATAAGGTTACATAATAAAAGTGATGATAAAACCTAATTTTAATAGTATTTGAATTTTTTGGGGTAAATGCTTCCATTATATTTCTCGCTGTCATAAAAGTAATGATGTCACTGATGTCACATAATTCTGTGGGAGTAAAAGAAAAGAATAACATCATTAGATTGAATTTGAACACCGAAAGCAAAAATTCGAACCTGTTCTGTTAGCCAGAATACTGCTATCGCACTTGGTATAACACAATGTGTGCTAACTGATGAAGTAGCACCAAAACATTGACTGTCACTTTCTAGAAAACTACGGAGTGTTGGCTCCTCAGAAAAAGTAACTGTGTATTTATTTTAGACCTTCTTTCACCAAGCAAAGTTTCGACTGAATCAGAGAGCGACCTACTGCCAGAGATGTACAAATTCTCCTTCCAGTCCACTTGTCCCTATCTCTATAGCAACCATTAAAGTTGAGACACAAAACTGATCTTGCAATTCGACTTGAAAGACTACAGTATGTTTATGCCCTGTCTGCAGGTCATGGTCTAGTGGCTAGCGTTGTTGCCTCTGGATCATGGGGTCCCGGGTTAGATTACCAGCCAGGTTGCGGATTTTCTCTGCCCAGGGACTGGGTGTTTGTGTT
This sequence comes from Schistocerca serialis cubense, assembly GCF_023864345.2. NCBI lineage: Eukaryota > Metazoa > Arthropoda > Insecta > Orthoptera > Acrididae > Schistocerca > Schistocerca serialis. The sequence continues at coordinate 579,726,544 of NC_064640.1, forward strand.
GTCCTTGTCTTGTCCTCATCATTTCATCATCCTCATTATCATTCGCACAAAGGGATGGCGACAGGAAGGGTATCCAGCCACCCCTTAAATGAGCCCTACCAAATCTGACCATAACCATGCTGACCCTGCAATACTGTTGGACAAAGGCACCAGGAAAAGAAGAAGAAGAAGTAAGTTTGTGCCCTGACAGCAATCACTTTAGCTGGCAAGCTTTCCACTTGTCTATCTGGCCATTCATCTGCTAAACTGATTGTGCCCTTTGACAGCGGTTGCTGTTGCTAGCCTGCATTGGACGGTATCACTTTTATCAGAATCTTACTTAAAAGTTGAATGTTGAAATAATTTAATAAAATGGTGGCCCTCTCATTTTATTATAAAAGTTATGGCAAAAGTTTATTGATCTCAAAATAGGACAACAACACAAGTTAAGCGATATGAGAAATAAATCATGAACTGTAGACAACACAAACAGATGCAAGATATAGTGATCAGTCCACTAGGCGATGATTGGTTGGCAAAGAGTAATGTTTACCTGTTTAATCTGTTTGCTCTGGATCAAAACAAGGATAACACAATCTGAAATTATCTAACGTTGAATAGACTTTGATGGATTTATTCTATACAGAAGTTGTACTACGTTGGTGCAGCTCAGAACAAGTGTCGAGACTGTGATTCTGTTCGCCCTAATAAGACGGAGCAGCAATACTATACCCCATTCTCGATGCGTAGCACTGTCACAGGTGATGGTCCTGGTGCAAGCGTCTGCAGAGAGGCTATGTTCAATGCCTGTAATTCGTTATTGCGGGCACGAAATATGAAAAGTCGAAGGCTGGCGATCTGTTAGACAGATCGCAATTAGTTTCTGATGGAGCCCTGAAATCTCAGTAGATTCCAGCATATGACGCTCCCATTCGCTGGTCATACCATGGATCAATTTGATGCACTCATATGGCAATGCACAAGGAGATGAAATGTGAAAGCGGCAGCCATAATACGAATAAGGCTGCCCTTGACACAGTGAGTTGTCTGAGATGACAGGTTGGTTGGTTGTTTCGGGGAAGGAGACAAGACAGGAAGGTCATCGGTCTCATCGGATTAGGGAAGGATGGGGAAGGAAGTCGGCCGTGCCCTTTGAAAGGAACCATCCCGGCATTTGCCTGGAGCGATTTAGAGAAATCACAGAAAACCTAAATCAGGATGGCCGGACGCGGGATTGAACCGTCGTCCTCCCGAATGCGAGTCCTGTGTCTAACCACTGCGCCACCTCGCTCGGTGAGATGACAGGTCTAAACTGTCAGTGCAGCTAATACATCACCACAGGCACCACTGTCAAGACTAATGCTAGTGCAATGCCATGCTCAGGATGAGTGTCCCAAGGGCAACCCACTCATAAAAAGAGTGAAGACCAGAATCTCCTCTCCACACTAGCGTCTGAATCAGAAGACCACATTTCTCCACTCCTCCTTTCCCATAAAACCTTGGAAAACTCAAAAAGGCACTCATGCAACCACCAATCACAAGAGTCTACGAACTCCATGTCTCACCTCTAACTTGTCTGCTTTACTCACTGACCAATCTTAATCAAAGTTAATAATATTCTTTTCCCTGCTGGAGAAGCAGTCAATCCCTGACTCGTAAATTCCCACATAGAGATGAGAAGACGTTACGTTCCCAAATTGTTTTTCCCATGGCCACTTGAGGCAGCGTGTTTTGAGTCTCCATTTAGGCCTAAAGTGAACAACTCATTTACCACAGAGAACATTATCTAGGCGAGCCGTACGTTACAGTATGTCCGACCAGGGGCCTTGGCTAAACAAAGAGAAGTGCTCTTGTGTCCCATTTCAGAGCCACCATAAATGTTGCATTCCATTCTAAAATTCTTCCAAAGGCCTGAGGCTTCCCAAATAACTTGGCAGACAGAGGGACGACACCACCTAATGGCTCCATTGATAGCGTCTGGTCCACAGTGAACATGGAAACTTGCGAATTTTTATGGTCACCTCCCTATGCACAGTGGGAATTTATGACACGGTCGAAACGCCTTGGCCAGAAAACCTACTTCTCTCATGTGTCTCTGTCCCTGCTGTGACCAGAGGCGCCTAACGGATAGATTCAGGTAGGAAGTTTTATCGCCTCTTTAACCGAAAGCATTGTCTGTTCACTGGTGCGAGAAATTCTTGTGTTCAGCATCCTGTTCCCATTAAGTGCTCCTAGATGTTCCTCTCCCTAATAGCCACACGTGGCTTCCAAGCCACAAACGTTCACTGCAAGATTTACTGTTAGATAGCCAAACTGCCTGCTTGTTCTCAACTCCAGAAAATACTATTCGATGTAGAGCCACAATAAAGATCGTGCATGCATTAACAAGGCACATGCTCCCATAAATGCCTGCTCATATTGATGACTCCCTGTCGTCTCACAAAAATCAAGTCTAGTGTGTAATAATAACATTAAAGCGTAGCCTTGAATATGAAAATAAGTGAGAGAGTGACTCGTCCTCTCTGAAAGCAGCTCAACCTGCAAGGGTAGGTGTGTAGTGAGGCACAGCGGTTAAATCAGGCCAACTTCATGTGATCCGTTCAGCGTGTTGCGCCTGCCAACAGGCCTTGCTATCAATCCAACATGACTGCAGAATAGCCAGATATATGTTTACGTAGGTAGTTTCACTGCTGTTCATTTCCCATAACTTTGGGAGCAGCAAAATGAACGAACCAAACTTACAGACGATTGAGGAGAAATTAGGAATATGGGAATATAGTATATACCAGTCGCGAAACAGAGCTCAGGGCTAACAGGGGAATCGTTTTCGTGTGTTTATGAGGCAGCTTCAAAACAATCGGTAGGTGTCTCGCAATGGTAATTGTGTAAAAAGTTACTTAAGCCTCATTTGGGAACCTCGAGTATGTTATGGCACGTTTGTAAGTTATATTAGCAGTTTCTTCATGCCATTTTGAAAGAGGACAAAGACTTATCGGCTGACAAGTGTATGGAAATGGGTGCTAAAGACTTTGCTCTAGACAGTTTAGCAGTATACAGCCTTTCTAAATTTAGGGCAAACATTGCATGAAATAAGAAGATACTAAAAACCAGATTCCGGCAGTATGTGATGTAATGTGAAGGAAACTTGCTATGGAAGAAAAGCTTCATATTTCAGACATGTACTTTTTAAATTAACATTATATGAAAAACGAACTTCGAGTTTGCTGAAATGCCTTTGGAGAATTTAGAACGAACTATTTCGGTGACTTAGAAGGAATTCACCGAACCCACTATACACGTCCTGGAAAAAGTAATTAAAATAGCATATTTCGCGGAAACACACTAATTTTACAAAACTAGATTTCCAAAACCTTACTTTAGTTGGCATTGCACTATAATAGACATCTTCAGGTTGTTAGGGTGTAATGTTGTTGCATTAATTTGATATGAAAGCGGTGCTGATAGACAATAAAAGCGGGTTAAAAGCTGTGAGCTCTCTGGGGAAGTTAACCTTGCATTACTGAGCAACTGTTTCACCAGGCATTTAGTCTAGCTTACCAAATTCCCAACCAGACTAACATTAATTATAATCTTTTAATCATCATATGACAACCAGTGATATATATATATATATATATATATATATATATATATATATATATATATATATATATAAAGAGAATTTAAATAAAAAGAAATAAATCAGTTTATATTTGGAAATTTATTTTAGCATTGATCATTGAAATTTCAGCATATTAAACTTGATTCATAACTAAACTGGTGCCTTATTTAGGATTGTGTAAATGTGAGTTTGTAATCTTATGGAACACATCAAATAGGGAGTCAAGATTGGGAGACTACATACAACACTATATTCATAAAATAACACACAAAGAACGTTGAAACATGTGCAAGAGGAAATTAATCACAACCAACCGATTCAATTTTCACCCAGGGAAGAAGATGGGTCAAGCAATTGTATAAGCACGTGGTAATGGTCTCACAAAGTACACCCCACGTGGGTTGAAAATAAAGAAAAGTTGCTATATTGAAAAATATTGTCAAGACGAGACGTTATAATCTCACGCACATTCGGATTTAAGATTGATGATCTTAGTTAGAGTTACTGGTCAACACGTGGTTCCACTTTACTCACAAAGTAGTGACAAAGCAACTACTGGAAGATATTCTGAACTTCACACTCGAAATACACTGTGTTGCAATTTAAGATAACATTAGATATTTTAGAGCTAAACCCGAAATAAAGGTGATTAAATTTTCAGTTAGGCTGAACTTAAGAAATCCATTGTCCTACGGACTTAGCAGACACGTGCTTAGCCGGAGATCTTACCACTTCAGACGCTCGCCGTGGACAGACTGACCTGGGCTCCTACCGAGCATGCTAACAGATACAAACGGAAGTCACCAGAGAGGCAGCTTCCTATACCAACATGACAAGGGACGGACAGGACCATACTAAGAATAGAAACCTCTCTGCTTTTAGAAAGCGTAGCTACCTGTTCCGACGTTGGTGCTACTGTTCTCTAGCTGACAGGCTTGTCTGCTACCCTCAAGCATGCAACTAGAAATACATTTGCTCATTCATTCTGTCACACAGAAGGGAAGGGAGATGACAGTATCTTATCATATACAGTATATAAAAGAAAGCGGATGTAGGTTCCGTATGAGACTGTGTGACATGAATTACATATAAACTGTGTTTTAAAGTGTAGTAGTGTGACAGATCGTTCTTGTTTATGTGTAAAAGTAACACGTTCCACTAATCAGTCTCCTCCCAGATAGTCAGAAACGTCGCAGTAAATTTAGAAGAGGAATTTATGCCGTAAATGACAACAGATTTAAGAAATTAACATGAAAGGACTCCAACAGAGACCTTTCAAGGGTACTAAGGATCTCGACTTTCAGAGATGGTTCTGCTTACCATAGAAAACCTGTATTGGAAGTGATGCGATACTGGTTCGAACTGAAAAAGAAAACACAAATGCAATCCACCATTTTCCGACCTACAGTGACCAAAAATGAGTACACACATCATTGACCCTCGTCTTGTGATAGTAGAGTAAAAAAAAAGACTTTTCATCAACTTTCGAACCTTACTTATAAAACTACAATGAGAGCATGCAGAGGAACTGCTACATAGCGTAGTACAGCGAGAACACGGGCAGGCAAGCAAGACTCCTGTAGCCTGCCTGGGTTGGGCATAGCGCTTGGATGGAAGAGAAGCAGCCTGCCCATTCTATTCATAATGCGCGGCGGCTTGCCTGCCTGGCTAAACGGCAAGCATGGACAGGTTAAAAGCGGAATGTGTACTCAAATGGTTCAAATGGCTCTAAGCACTGTGGGACTTAACATCTGAGGTCATCAGTCCCCTAGACTTAGAACTACGTACACCTAACTAATCTAAGGACATAACACAGATCCATGCCCGAGGCAGGGTTCGAACCTGCACTCATAACAGCTCACTATGTCGTGTCCATAAAATCTCCCCTATTACAATGTCATCCACGTAACATGTGATTCTTTCTTTCAGTTTGTCATCCAGTATTGTACCTAAGCCTCGAATAAGTGCCGCTGAGGAGATATTAAGACCGAAGTGTAGCCGTTGTCGAAAGCACTGAAGGCAATGTACTTATGATATCCCGGCGACAGTTTTGTTTGCCGGAAACTTGATCTGAGGTCGATGGAGGAAAAGGTAGATATTCCATGAAATTTTTGTTGAAGTTTCGTCAAGCTTTTCTGGCCCATCACTCTCTTCAACATTGGTTTGTTACGAGTCAAGGTGTAACCGGATGCTGTCGTCAAATGGTTCAAATGGCTCTGTGCACTATGGGACTTAACTGCTGTGGTCATCAGTCCCCTAGGACTTAGAACTACTTAAACCTGACTAACCTAAGGACATCACACATATCCATGCCCTAGGCAGGATTCGAACCTGCGACCGTAATGGTCACGCGGCTACAGACTGTAGCGCCTAGAACCGCACGGCCACTCCGGCCAGCAGATGCTGTCGTCCTTTTTGTCTACTGCTCGGAGTGTATAACACTCCTGTCTGTTGCTACTGTACCATAACCTTAAAGCTGGAAACAGGTTGTGAAATAAAACTATTTTGTTATAGCAATTATGGTATAAAGCAACAGAGCAGTGTTATCCTCTGAGAGGAATTTTGTTATGTTAACCGTGTTATTCCTAACGGAGGTGGCTTATCGGAAATGAAAGTCAGAATTACATAAATAATTAAACAGTGACAAACAAAATATTGCCTATCTGCACTGTTTAACGGACAACGAAAACGGTCGCCAGCCTAACTAGGCAAGAGAATGATTAATATTCTCGTTCAAGAAAATAGTTATTAGTAACTTTAATGGATAAACACAACCTATACTTGGCCACACACGAGTGCAATGAACTCTGACACACTCATATGTTTACGGTAAGATTGAAACTAACAGTTGGAGCAGCACAAACTATTTGCAAAATTATAACAGGTACAGAAAAACACTATCACTTTCAGGACTTACACAAACTGAGTGGTCTTTATAACACTACCATTAACATTCCCTCTAGGATCATAAATTGGACATAGGTTTAGGTTAAGTCTCTCTCAGTTAAATACTTTACTATTTAAAATGAGAGTTAGTTGAAATTCACTGACAGGTTACTTATCACTGTTTTTCTAATAAATAGATTATGATTTTCATAAATAAAGATCTTTCCGTTATTTGTTATCTCGCATTAGCACACTAGACAAACTGTGGATCCTGTTATACTGTTAATATGCACTCATAATACACAAGAGGGACAAACACTTAGTAATCATGAACATATAATTTACTACTATGCAGTTTTCCACTTTTACTACCATGAGACATAAAATTAACATTTATGTAAGATACTGACTCACTTTCTGCGATTAACAACAGGCAGTAATGTGATCATTTACTATGCAAAACTCTATAAGCCTCGGTCTTTAGAAATTTTAATTTGAAGTTGGCAACAACACATTAATAAGCAGTTTTACTAGGAAAATTATTTCAGCAAGCATCATTAACTTTAACTCACTCTCTTGCCACATTAACTTTAACTTTCTCTTTACTATGTTCAAAGGGGGCATTAATTAGAAAACTGGGTTTTAATGTACTTTCAGTAAGGACACTCGGTAATCACTTTAATTCAAACGGAGAGGACCCTGAGAGGTGTTATGATGAGGAGAAAAGTCAAGTTAGGTACATATATTCAGATATAAATTACCTTATATTTCAGCACATTAGCAAATCCATTAAGCTGATCCTTTCCCTGTACATCATTATAGTATTACGGTGCAATGATTGCGCAATGTGGTGGCAACTGCATGTTGGTAGGTGGAATTGCAGGCAGAATTGCTTGACTGTCATTTCTTGGTGGCGATGATAGATACAAATTCCAGAATAGTTCCAGCTATTTATCCATCCATCCGAGGCCTTGGAAAGAAGCAGGAAAAGCCTCTCTCGGAATCAACACAATATGCATCTTTTACATGGCAGTCCCCGACTCGTAGCTTGTCCCCGACTGACTATCAGTTCCACCTTTTCTACACAGGCCAGCCACACTTTGCGCGCGCTACACAGTTCCGTTCCCGAGGGGAACCACAACAATGTTTACATACAGAATAACTAAGAGCCCTAAGTGAGGATCAGCAGTTTACATAACAGCAACCAAATGCATTAAATAAAACAAAACATTTACACATACTGACATCTCTACAAAAAATTATTCACACAAAATTACAATTATATACATTAAGTTTTGTTCCCTCCAAATGGGTCAAAGCATTTAAACTGCAGATATACTACTTTGCATTGAACCAAAACATGATGTCAAAGTTTGTACAAAGAAAGGAGTATACAATTTTGTGATATCTATTCAATCAAACACATTTACAGAAGCACAGCAATGTAACATTAAATGAAACAAAAGCAAAATAAATTAGTACAGCATTAGAGCTATGGTGTTACACATGCCCCATGTTTCGTTGAAGTTTCCCGTCAGGGATACTTGAAGGAAACATCCATAACACCTAAGTGGTGTTGGCTGCAAAAAAAAATTTATTCCATCCAACTTCAGTTGGGACAAAAAAAAATACATATTACAGATATACAGTATATAATCTAACAACTTCATACATTTCTTCCCAAAACATTTTCAAAAATAAGACATTTACAGTTATTTTCATGCCCACACTGGTTTAAGGAGACTAATTTTCATTATTATACAAGATCTCTTTAAGCGTGTTATTTTCATACACATACAGTTCAAGTAAAAGACAAACAGTACACAAAATAAGCTACACATTAGTAGAACAGGTATATCCTTCAATAAAATTAAAAAAAATGAACACATATACAATAGCACAGAACATTCTAACTCAGCAAAACAGAAATTTGTCTTTCTATGTTTTTAAAGAATGTAACATTCAGAGACATACAAGTATACTCATGATCACAGTACATTTTGCAAGGTTCAGCAATTAATGAAATATTGAAAAATTCAGTTTGCATCCACATATGTACCAATATTTACACAAACAGCTATGAGAACCTTTTCCAAATGATTCTTTAAATACAAAAATAACTTTTCAAGGTTTTCTCAAAACAATTAACTTTAAAGCTGCTCTTCATTAATGGCAGTCCAAAACGTTTGTTGCACATAAACACATTAACCTATTCAGACCCTATCTTTAATCATCACTGCTGTATTTTTAAAACAAGGCAGTCCAAAACAAACATCTACATCCATTTGAATAAGAATGCATATATATTGTATAACAATTTTTCACTGACTTCAATAAGAATAGTCAGTTCATAACACACTGATCAAAAAACCTAACTTACTTCACTGCTTGCCTCAGTGCTAGCAGTCCATGTTACACATTCTGCCCACTATTGGTTTGGCAGTCTTTATCCATAAACATTTAGACACAAAACACAATTTAGATTAAAAACACTAAAGAAAACACATTTTTAAATTGACACACTGCCCCATCCTCTAGGTTTGGCAGTTTATGACCACTTATCAACTTTTTTGCCCCACAATGGCAAGTCCTTTGGCTACTGCTCACATAGCATTTTTGGTAGCCCTCAACTTCAAGACCACAGCATTTTTATTCTCGTTTTGTTTTGCTGGCCAACAACATATCTTTGAGCAGTTTATTGTCATCATCTCCAGGTTTTTTCATCTTTATGTAAAATCTTTGGTAATTTTTGCTTTAATGGTACAAAACATAAAACCTGCAACTTTGAAACAGTAATTAGACACTGGCAACACAACCATTTCTTTTCAAATGACAACATCAGGAAACATATACATTAATCAAGAAAATTTTAAGTGACATTTTTGGCATAATGACAATGTTCAGGGGTTATTTGAATCCCTGATTTGTGGTTTTTCTCCCCACTTTCTTACTTAGTAATATTTCTTTTAAAGTCAGTATCAAGTTTAGCTACACATTTAGGTCATCAGGTATGTCAAACTCAGAATAATAATTTTACATCCTACTATAAGTGATTTCTGCCCACTTTTGGTGGCACTAGACACATACTTCTCACATCTATTAGTCAGGTTTATCTCCTCAGTTTTAAACACACATACAGTTTTTCAACACCATATTAGCCCCTATTTAAAAAAAAAAACATTTACATTCAGTCATATTATGGCATTCATTTACCTTTTTTTCCAGTAACCTATTATTTTCTCATCTATACTTATCCATTACATTTTCTCTTTACAATATCCACAATACTTACATTCATATTAGTCATTTTCTAGTGTGCCCAATTTAATTATTGATTTACTTGTCCACAAACAATGCACAGTATTTTACACTATTTTCATACTCTTCAGTTTTTTCTGATAGAGAAGAAGGAAAGAAGATAGTAAAAGTTCTGAATGATGAAGAGGAAGGCTGGCAGCACGAAAAGAAATGGAAGTAGTGCTGGCAACGACTGAGGTACCTAGTGCTCGTCAGACACTTGACAATGCAAAGAGTGCATGTCCCCTGAGGCTTTAGCAACCCTCATTTGAGGACATGTATCTTTAAGTAAACCACATAATGAAAACATAAGCCTTTTCGGGTCTTTTAAGTATATTTGAAATTAATTTTTATCTTGAGGAGTTCTTTGCACTTTCATTAAGTTACCATAAGCATATTCATACATAAAGTTTTCATGTTTCTCATACTAGATGGCTCTATCTTCCTAATTAGACTGGCAACAATGAGTATCCAATTAAAATTGAAACAGCTCATAAGCAGAGTCATACAGTACAGTACAATAAATAAGCAACCTCCCCCAGGTCTCAGGATCAACAAAACAATAATTCACCTTCAGGTAACACTTGGATACAATAATAATAAAGACATGCATTACTTTAACAATATATATACATACATCCTGCCCCCAGTCTCTTTATTAACATAGCAGTATTTTATGGTTCATAAAATAGTTACTAAGTCTGGTGGTTTTTTAGGCCTCCTATTTTCTACATCTTTCACTAAGCTATTCAGATCTTGCCAACGTTTTGTTTCATCAGGTGGCTTTTTAGGTTTTGGAATTTCAAAGTCTTTAGCAAGGTACAACATCTCCTGCTCTGCTATCATTTCATCAGGTGGTTCTTTATGTTCCTGTAATTTACACTCAGTTAAAACATTTATTAAGGTTTGCCCCAGTATAGTATCGTCTGGAGGTTCCTGCAAATTATGCCCCTGTGTTATATTACTGAATAATTCCTTTGGTTTTGGCCCATTTTCACTTTCTGTATCTTGCTTTGGAAAAATGTCACTAATTTTCTCATACCCTCTTTCAGTAAATGTATATTCACTTTCGTTTACACCTGAAAATTCATCTTCACTGGAGTCGTCACTACTCCCTTCCTCACCATCAGATCCACTTAAGTACTCTACTTTTGAACAATAAGGGAAGTTAGTATATTCATTCTTATGTGTATTCGTATGCCCTTCATCATCTGAATTATCATTGATTTCATTTTCGTCATCAGATTCGAGCAGGAAAGCAACTTTTAAACAGTGGAGCAGATTATCCCTAGATGTTTCAGTCACTTCGTTTTTGGACTCATTTTCTACACAATGCACATCATTTGGACACGTAGGCACTTCAGTAGTAGCACTTTGGACAATTTCAGAGTTAGTTTCGTACATAGTATACTCGTCACATACATTGATAACCTTTGTTTCACTGATTCCATTACTATCAGTTTCAGATAATCGTGCGAAATCCCTACCAGACCCTTCTGCATCAGAGCCACAAAATACCTTTCCATCAACAACAATTTCGTCTGCACTGCTTATAATGCAATGTTTACTAAAGTCCTCCTCTACGTCATTTTCACCTATTATTAATTGTGCACACGTCTTTTGCGTGGCGTATTCTACCTTCCTCTCCTCTTTATTCATCATAACCTCCACCACATCTACGTCTTTTACCTCATACACATCATTAACAGTGCCAATATTCCCCTTTTCACTCGCCTTTTCTGTCTCCCTTTCATTCTTTAATAAAGTCTTTTCGCACGATTTCGACATTGAGTTATCCTTATCACATGACATATTAACTTTATTTTCAGATATACATTCGTCTACTACTGAAACCGGCCAACGGAAGTGTCCGATCCCGCCTCTTCTGTTTCTCTCTATGGCAGCCATCTTGTTCTGACGTCTGCCATTTGTGTGTGCTGCCAAGTGCAATGTACGGTACTCCGGCAACCGCTGGCCCGAGCACGAACGGTCACGTGACTTCGCACTGGGAACGCCACTATGTATCACTCCGCGCCCGTCTGCTATAGGTGCGTCCATAACCTTCCTGCCCTGTAGTTTACATCTTTCCTTCTCGAACCTAATATTTGACATCTTTTCTTTGGGCCCAAAACCAGTTTCCGCGTGAATCCGGCCCGTAACACACGCGGTTTTCAGTTTTCCCTTTCGTCTCTAGTTTGGAAATTACGCGTCATGTATCCTCTACCGCGCGTAGTATAATTTCCCCTGCCTCTCGCACGACCTCTTTGAATCGTGTTTACACGATATCTTTCGTTTTCAGGTCGTTCGTTTTGGTCATTGTTTTCGCGCGAATAATTGTTGTTATGATGGGGACGGGACTCGCGATTTCTTCGCCAGTGATCTTCATCCTCTACCCTTTCCAAGAACACAGAAAAACTTCTGTGGGTACTCCCAACATATCGTTTAGAATCCTCAGGCAGTTTCTGCCAAAGAACCCAAACGATCTCAGCTTCAGTCCTTCTAGCCTTCTAATGTATCAGTTTTCTGTACCATGATTCGCAAAATTCTTTCATGGTTTGTCTACCCCTGATGTCATATAACCTAGCCATTAAAAACTCACGCCACAACTGGTCTTGTTTTTGCTCTGACCAGTACTCGTCAGTAAATTTTTGCTTAAAATTTTCAAAAGACATCTGGCTTGTATCCAGATTCAACCCCCACCTTTTAGCTTCTCCCGTTAATGCACTGATTACAACATTAATTTTTTCCTGGTCAGACAAATATTCAGGAAAATTTCTTTCGCAATTCTTTACAAAGTCTAGGGGGTGCCATCCGTTATGTCTCTTCGCAGGGTCGAATTTTTCCTCGCTCTCTAATATTTTATTGAAAGGCATTTTTTCAGTAAAATGTGTAGGGCCTGATTGTATTTTTCTTTCCAAGTCATACATTTTGCCTTGGATTTGTGAAGTGTTATGTTCACACTTCTTTTCGTAAGTAACAATCTGTTTGGTTAATTCTCTACTTGTTTCTGTTACAGATTGTTTAATCTGTGCAAATTCCACGTTACATTCTGTTTGTATTTCGGATTTAATACCGAATACCTTTTCATTCACATTAGTACAGACTAAGGGTTCTATTTGATCTTGAATTTTAATTACTTCTGTGTCAAATCTTTCGTTAATGTCCTTGTATGTTGGCAATATTGCCATTGATGACAGTAATTTCGCTTTTAAGGTTTTTAATTTCATTACTCACAATGTCTACTTTTACATCAACCTTCTCAATCTGTTTACTAAGATTCTTGCCCTGCTCTTGCATTTGTTTACTAATATCACTACCCTGTGTTGTAATTAGCTGCCTTTTTGCTGCAATTTGTGCCTTAATATTGTCATTTTGTGCAGCGTTTTGTTGTCCCTGTGCTGCAATTAGCTGTCTTTGTTCTACATTTTGTTGCCCCAGTGCTGTAATTTGTGCAGACAACATTTTTAACAAATCAGTCACATCTGGTGTCTTTTCACTTTTGGTTTCAACTGCATTTTCGTGTTCAAATCCTACAGCCCGTTCTGTTTTTGGAGATTCAAACATATCTCGCGATTCATTAACATAGCCACTGTCTTCCACATCATCACTCATACTGTCTTGCTTAGTACGCGCGACACACATAGCTTCAATCTGTTTATTGACGTCTGCGTGATAACGTACGTAATTTAACTCGCGCGTAATGCCATCTGTTGGTGTGCTGCCTGAACGGCTCTCGATCGCATTCTGTTCTCGCGTGTCTAGATTTATTTCTAGTTTCCTGTCCATTTTAGCTATTATTAAGTACTGATACCTTTAATTTTCAATTTAAACTGAACTTTCACTATCCGTTCTGTCAACTAATGTACAGGTTCGTGCCGCTGGACGTTTTATGTTCATTCTATGTTTGTAAAATGCTAACTACTTATAATTTTTTTCCCGCTTGTAGGTGCAAACTGAACAACGTCCTGTCACGGTCGCCACGTATAACACAACATCAGTGTATTTACGTAGCTTATACTATGAAATACCAAGTCGGGCTTATTACGTAGTATGCCCCAACAGAACAAATAGTCCTGTCACGGTCGCCACGTATAACACTCCTGTCTGTTGCTACTGTACCATAACCTTAAAGCTGGAAACAGGTTGTGAAATAAAACTATTTTGTTATAGCAATTATGGTATAAAGCAACAGAGCAGTGTTATCCTCTGAGAGGAATTTTGTTATGTTGACCGTGTTATTCCTAACGGAGGTGGCTTATCGGAAATGAAAGTCAGAATTACGTAAATAATTAAACAGTGACAAACAAAATATTGCCTATCTGCACTGTTTAACGGACAACGAAAACGGTCGCCAGCCTAACTAGGCAAGAGAATGATTAACATTCTCGTTCAAGAAAATAGTTATTAGTAACTTTAATGGATAAACACAACCTATACTTGGCCACACGCGAGTGCAATGAACTCTGACACACTCATATGTTTACGGTAAGATTGAAACTAACAGTTGGAGCAGCACAAACTATTTGCAAAATTATAACAGGTACAGAAAAACACTATCACTTTCAGGGCTTACACAAACTGAGTGGTCTTTATAACACTACCATTAACATTCCCTCTAGGATCATAAATTGGACATAGGTTTAGGTTAAGTCTCTCTCAGTTAAATACTTTACTATTTAAAATGAGAGTTAGTTGAAATTCACTGACAGGTTACTTATCACTGTTTTTCTAATAAATAGATTATGATTTTCATAAATAAAGATCTTTCCGTTATTTGTTATCTCGCATTAGCACACTAGACAAACTGTGGATCCTGTTATACTGTTAATATGCACTCATAATACACAAGAGGGACAAACACTTAGTAATCATGAACATATAATTTACTACTATGCAGTTTTCCACTTTTACTACCATGAGACATAAAATTAACATTTATGTAAGATACTGACTCACTTTCTGCGATTAACAACAGGCAGTAATGTGATCATTTACTAAGCAAAACTCTATAAGCCTCGGTCTTTAGAAATTTTAATTTGAAGTTGGCAACAACACATTAATAAGCAGTTTTACTAGGAAAATTATTTCAGCAAGCATCATTAACTTTAACTCACTCTTTTGCCACATTAACTTTAACTTTCTCTTTACTATGTTCAAAGGGGGCATTAATTAGAAAACTGGGTTTTAATGTACTTTCAGTAAGGACACTCGGTAATCACTTTAGTTCAAACGGAGAGGACCCTGAGAGGTGTTATGAGGAGGAGAAAAGTCAAGGTAGGTACATATATTCAGATATAAATTACCTTATATTTCAGCACATTAGCAAATCCATTAAGCTGATCCTTTCCCTGTACATCATTATAGTATTACGGTGCAATGATTGCGCAATGTGGTGGCAACTGCATGTTGGTAGGTGGAATTGCAGGCAGAATTGCTTGACTGTCATTTCTTGGTGGCGATGATAGATACAAATTCCAGAATAGTTCCAGCTATTTATCCATCCATCCGAGGCCTTGGAAAGAAGCAGGAAAAGCCTCTCTCGGAATCAACACAATATGCATCTTTTACATGGCAGTCCCCGACTCGTAGCTCGTCCCCGACTGACTATCAGTTCCACCTTTTCTACACAGGCCAGCCACACTTTACGCGCGCTACACAGTTCCGTTCCCGAGGGGAACCACAACAACGTTTACATACAGAATAACTAAGAGCCCTAAGTGAGGATCTGCAGTTTACATAACAGCAACCAAATGCATTAAATAAAACAAAACATTTACACATATTGACATCTCTACAAAAAATTATTCACACAAAATTACAATTATATACATTAAGTTTTGTTCCCTCCAAATGGGACAAAGCATTTAAACTGCAGATATATTACTTTGCATTGAACCAAAACATGATGTCAAAGTTTGTACAAAGAAAGGAGTATACAATTTTGTGTTATCTATTCAATCAAACACATTTACAGAAGCACAGCAATGTAACATTAAATGAAACAAAAGCAAAATAAATCAGTACAGCATTAGAGCTGTGGTGTTACAAGTGGACTATTGCATGTAGATGCGGCTTGCTCAATTACACCATCATCTGACACCTTGTGCAGCTCCAGAAAAACCTTCTCTCTGTAAACTAGTGGAATTGCGTATGGGAGCACTCGGAAAGGTTTGTGAGATTTTACAGCAAGCCGGAACTGGAAATCCTTGATAGAACCAGGTTTTGGCAAGTATCTTTCCGCCCGTTGGTCTAGTGAGTCTTTAACCATGTTCTCAATTTCCAATTTGAGACAGCTCAAGAGAATCCGTCCTTTCATAGCTTGCTCCTCAGATCGAAGACTGATATGGATGGCCCTTCTCCCCTAGTGTGACATGTCTGTGTTCCATGTCCAATACTGCTTTCTTTTCACTCAAGAAGTCCGTTTCCATAATTATCCCTGTAGCTGATTTACGTACCCCGAAGAAGTTTGCTTCTAGACTGTGCCCTTGGCATGTAAATTCCAATCTGGTTTGCCTACTGATGTCAGTACATTCTCCTAATATTGCGCCTCGTATTTTGGTTTTATGAACCTTTAATGTGGACGTTTTCATATTTTTTTTTACATGTGTTATATAATATTTTGGAGATAGCCGACAGCTGACTGACGCTATCTTAAATTGCCCCCACTGTGATATCGTCGACTGAAATTTTGTATGATCGGGTGTAGGTCATGACTGCTCTTTGTCGCAGTTTCCTCTACTAATATTTCTGAAATGACGGCGTAGTCTACCATTTTCAGATGACCGCTTGTGATTTTTGCTGTGGGTCTGTCTACCGTCTTGTCTATTTTGCGTTGAAGTCAAACCTGCCTTCCTGCTTCGAGTATTGCACACGTGACTGTCTCCCACCTTTCATAGGTTCGTTACCCTGAAAATGCGACCCATTATCTCGTTGAAGCCCATTTAATTGTGGTTCTTGTTTCGGAGTTGCGGCGTATGATGGTGTGTCCAACTCCTGTTATCTTGCCAGCTGTCTGAATTGCCCTGTTTATTGTTATTTCGCGGCTGTTCAAAGATTACCTAGCGCTGTCGTCTGCCTGTTCTTCATTCAGCACAAATTCTAGCTCTGGCAAAATTCCTCTCAATCCCTCAACGTCGTCCCCACATCGATCTATCGATACTTGTTGATATGATAGCGGCAGCTTTGCGAAGCATATGTGTATGATCTCGCGAGGTACTAATTCTTCTTCGTCATCTGGTCGAAAGCTTTACGGTGCTCTTAAATCCAGAAGATCCGGTATCTCTATGCATCATAAGCTCGTGTTTTATTGTGTCTTCGGTGGTGCGCCATCAGTATCGAGGCAAGAATGCCTGTTTAAACTCGTCATACGTTGTGCATTTGATATTTTTCGCGTGGTCTCTGTGATTACAACTTCTCAGCGCGCGCGTACAAAACCTATCTTTTTCTGCACTGTCCAGTGTGTAGGTATGGTTTCCTCAAACTTCTCTATTAATGTATGGTGATGTAGACTGTTTCTGTCTTCTTTGTAGTGCTGGAACTTTCTAACTATGGGGTAACGTTCGTGGTCAAACACCAGTTCGGTGTCTCATTTGTCCCGTTCAGTCATGGTACTTCGTTTCTTCGCCTCGAACGAACGCGTGTTTCCCTGTAGTGCTTCATGAATCTTGTGATGTGACCCACTCATGTCCATATGTGCATGTCGTATCTTAGTAATGCAATGACGTTCTTGTAATGCAGCGATTCCCGATTCGAACTAATTTCTGGTATCGGTTCGGTATCCTGTCGGTGCAACGAAATTGGACTTGCACTTAGTGAGTTAGGTTTCGGCATTTGTCGGGTTTATTTATGCTGAACATTGCTATTGTCACGTACTGTTGGATACGTTACGTACTTCGTCTTGCTCACTCCTACGCTGTCTCGAGGTCACGCTATTTCCTTCCGTATTCGTGACATCGTGTCCGGGTGTGTCCATTTCCAGTCCATTGACACCGATTCCACAGATGACTCTTTTCTCTCAAAGAGTGCCAGGAATCTGTTCGAAACCTTGCTTTATGTCCTTGTACTTGGCGTCTTGGGCTTCAGCCTTCAGGTGGTCTGAATGCTGTTCCATCTCTTCTCCCAGTTTCTTTATTGGGTTCTGAATTTTGTTTAGCACTATTGTCCATTTCGCTTAGCACCCGTTGCAATAATTTTCACATTCTTCGCCTGTTTCCTCGTCTCCAAGTGGAGTACCATCATTTGGTTTTACATCTATACAATTTTATTTCCGGTTTCTTCTCCCATCTTCTTTATCTGTTCGATTTGTTTCTTTTCGGGCTTTATCAAGATTTTTGATTTGTGTTTACAAACGTTTCGCATTTACTATTCCGTCTCGCTTCATCCCTTCTGAGTAATCGAGAATACACACTACACAGTCATTTATCTTCCTAACGCGGGTTTCTGTGTCTTCATCTAAACTGGTGGGCGAGAGTCTCCACTCTGATGATACTGCCGGTTCCAGATTAAACATTTCAATCGGGTGTTTCTACAGTACAACCACGCCCTAATGAACACAACGGCGGCCCGCTAAAATTTCTCCTAGGTACTTTCGGGCTAGCGAACTGGTCCACCAGGTAGTTCCTGATCCTCACTATCGCCTCGACGTGTCTATGTGAACCTGAGTGACCTGCCACAACATTGTCACAACCAGTATCGCCTGCATATTGCAGCTCGTTTTCTGGAGCTGGCTGTACAGCCAGAATGATAATGTCCGCATCATCCAAAATATCTTTTGTACGTCACGTTTCTTCGTCAATTAGTCTCCGTTTCCTGATGTATGATGTTGACTAGTGTTACGTGCTTTACTTCGTGTCAGCATCGACACAGCTTCCAACTCTCCTCACATACATACAAACAATGAAAATAATGATAAAACTTATAAATTACTACTCACTATCTGGGCTTTAAACGTAGGTGACAGTACCTATTTGCTACCAACACATTACGGCATCCTAACTTTTTGTCATTTTGAGCTATACGGAATTCTATCGTAGTGAAAGAAAACCTAATACCCAACACAAGCAACAACAACAAAAAAACGTTAAAAAAATAATGTGTGGGGTCAGAATCCACTAAAAAATTCTGCAGAGAAAAAGTAAGATTAACGCGTTACAGAACATACACAATTTATTCTGCCATCTGAATTTACAATACACAAGTTGCGATTGTAACAAAGCTAGTTGTGTTCCGTACAACTGAAATCTAATTTTATTACTGAGTTAGTGGCCAATCTTCCTACAAACTCAGTCAACAAAAACTTCTGCTGAAAAAATAAGTCCCCAACTACATACAAACTCTCTCATAATCTGAACTATCATGGATCAGGGTCGCCATTATTTTATTTAATCCCCTGTGGTGTTGTAATGTACAGCATGTGTTTGTGTGGCTGCCTAATGTTGTCTCTGCAGAGGAATTCCCACACCTACAAATGATTAACATTACCCTGCCATTGACAGGCTACACCTAGGGATTTCCATAAAATGAAGAATCGTGTTGTGATTGGCTGATACTGATTAGCGGTGAAAAACAGAAGTTTTGCACCCTGACTGGCACCTGCAGAAAACGCTCAATGGACAAGCAAATGGAACTCAACACTTTTTCTATGAGTGTTTCCCTATCCACCGAACTGGAATGCACATATCAGCCCCTGAAGCACAGAGAGCAGTTTTGCTGCACTGATGATATGCTTGCTGGGGCTTTTGCCGCTGTGTAGATGATGTACGTAGCATACCTGCAATTCTCTACCCACACAGCGGACGCAATATGCCGTCTGAAAACTCATAGGGCTGAAATTGCCTCAGTACAAGACAGAACACTGTTCGCTCACTAGCCAGGAACAGAAATTCGAGTCAAGTATTCAGCCATGAAGAAGCACTTCAATGCGTGTCGGACTCCACAGATAGGTAACAAATCGTCACTCGATTATGCTGAATAACATCTCTGTCACAGAGAAACGATGTCACGTGCTCCCTGTGTCAAAAGCAACAGCCGAGCGGTCTAGGGCGCTGCAGTCATGGACTGTGCGGCTGGTCCCGCCGGAGGTTCGAGTCCTCCCTCGGGCATGGGTATGTGTGTTTGTCCTTAGGATAATTTAGGTTAAGTAGTGTGTAAGCTTAGGGACTGATGACCTTAGCAGTTAAGTCCCATAAGATTTCACACACACACAAAAGCAACAGTTTGCAAAACCTAACCGCCAGATTCTCCCCTGTTGCTCTCGTCAGAGGATGTTATGGAAGTTTTTATTTCCCCTCCTACATCTTTAGCACTCCGCCAATCATAAATGCGTCTTTGCGTTTCGGCGGGAGGCGTGCTTTGGTGCTTTCCGTCGGAGGTTCCTTGGAGGTCAGCTCGCGATCGTCATTCGTGACCCCGTGCATTCCTTTGCACTGAAAGGATATCTTTTCGCCTTGTTCCATACTTGACGCTCTTTCTCCAGGTACACTATTCTGAAATTCATTATCGTCCCACCAGTGAGAAAGATCCAGCCCGCTCTGTCCACGCTACGGGGTTTCTACGACCTCCAGTATTGTAAACCGCAACTACCATTCTCTGTTCTCTCTCAGGGTAATAGCTGTCCGTCCCTGCAGAACATGACAAGTCTCTTTCCAGCTGCTCCTTTGTCTTTCGCCTTTCCTGTAGTGCTTAGCTCTAATGAACTCCCCGACATGCAGTACTACAGAAATTGTTAGTATGCTGTACCAGCCAGCATCAGCCAATGAAATGATTAATTATCCAACTGAACGTCATCAACAGTGAACTAATATAAATATAAACCTAAAAGGAAATTAAATGCATGGTGGCAAAATCTTGCTGCCTTACACATTATGATTACCAATCCGATTTCCAGTTGAAGATTATAAGGTGACAATCCTTGCAATTCCAGCGAGTTTAAAAATTTGGTTGAATAGTTGATGACATTTTGGCTAGCAACAGATTCCACGAATTTGTACATCATCGATTCGCCAGCAATTACAATATGAATCTCGAAATTCGATTAGTCAAGATCAATGTTTTTCGCAGTAAACGTAGGACATTCGCTTAACCAGACCTAATTTTTGTAATTTTGAGCAATGTTTGGGAACACCTTTAGGATCAGTTCGGTCTTTGATTTGATGAACTGTCAAAAATAGAAAGGGAATGACATACAAC
Source organism: Schistocerca serialis cubense (assembly GCF_023864345.2). NCBI lineage: Eukaryota > Metazoa > Arthropoda > Insecta > Orthoptera > Acrididae > Schistocerca > Schistocerca serialis. The sequence continues at coordinate 579,747,515 of NC_064640.1, forward strand.
CAGCAGCAATGGCAATGGAGATTGACAATGTCCATCAACTGTTTTGAAAATATTTTTCAAGATTGGTCGTTCTGCAGCTCGGCACTCATGTGTATACTTAATTTGAGTGTCTTGGGTTTCCACATTGGAGTTCCATTGATTTATATATTCGTTGGCAACTTGAGTGCTGCATGAACTGTTCGATCACCTTCCAAAAACGTAGCTACAATTCCTGATGAAGCAAGTGCAAGTGCAAATTCATCTTCGCCAAGATTAATGCAATCAAAAACGTTCATCCAGTTTCACTGGGAGCGTAGCAGAAGAAAACCCCTCCAGTTTCATCACTCACTTCTTTCATGGGAGTGGCCTACGCATAATTTTATTGTTGATTCAACAGTGGAACGTTGGTTAGAACTGATTCTCTCAATACATCGCAATGACAATGTTTTTCTCGTTTCAACTCTTGATCAAATGCGTTGTCAATTGGACTATTGGACGCTGTCATGCCTAATTGAGGTAATAACTTGTTCGATATGATTATGCACATATCCTCAATCAATATCAGTTCCTGGTGATTTTTCTCGCTCAGTTGCAAATCTGGAGTTGATGTTCTAGTACATATGTGATGCAACATATCATCAGACTTATCATCTCTGTATTTGGCCCACAGATCAATCGGTTTCGATGAGAAGTATGTTGAAATAATTACCGAAAACAATGTTGGAATACGGTATAGCCGTTTGTGACTTCAAAGCTCACAGCATTTCATAAATAAATCTGTAAATCATTTCATAAAACGATTGCAACGTACTTACAATACAACCACAATTCAACTGAAACTTAACAACAACATCAATTTTTCGTCACTATGTAATCGATTGGCTTCATCCACATTTTGACAATCATCTGTCAAACGACATTTGCGAACGCAATAGCGAAATAAATTGGGATAGAAACAAAATAACTTCATTTGTTGGGCAGACTGTGAAACAACACAAAAGTAAAAACAAATGTAATTTTAAAATGAGATTTTCAAAAGTGTATACCGAACCGAGAGGCGGTCTCGGGACGTTTGCCTTCCACAGGCAAATACTCTACCGACTGAGCTGTCCACGTACGACTCAGGCTGTCTCCTTACCACTTCACTTTTGCAGTACCTCGTCTCCCACCTTACAAACTTCACAGAAGCTCTCCTGCGAAGCTTGCAAGACCCGCACTCCTGGAAGAAAGTATATTGCGGAGATATGGCTTAGCCATAGCCTAGGGGATGTTTCCAGAATGAGATTTTCACTCTGCAGCGGAGTGTGCGCTAATATGAAACTTCCTGGCAGATTGAGTTCGAGTCTCGGTCCGGCAAACAGTTTTAATCTGCCAGAAAGTTTCATACGAGCGCACAGTCCGCTGCCGAGTGAAAATTTCATACCGGAAGGATCTCCCAGGCTGTGGCTGAGCCATGTCCACGCAATATTCTTTCCTTCAGGAGTACCAGTCTTGCAAGTTTCGCAGGAGAGCTTCTGTGAAGTTCGGAAGGTAGGGGACGAAGTACTGGTGGATGTAAAGCTGTGGGGATAGGTCATGAGTCGTGCTGGGGAAGATCAGTTGGCACTTCGCCTCTAGCGGCGGAGCGGCTCGTATACCTGTTTACGTCCACGCCGCGGAGCGTTGCATGCGCGAAGTTATAAAATTACCTCTTGTGTTTCTCGCGAGTAATTACGCTATAGACACAATATGGTTCACTTGCGTAGAAAATCAACCATCAAGATCAGCTTCGCACTGGATTTGCGCGACCCAAAGCTTTCAAAATCGAGCCCTTGTACGGGGAGATATCAGAGATACACAGGATCTGCCAGGCATCCACCTCTCAATTACGAGCAGTGTGGTTTGTTAGATTGATCAACAACACAGTATGTGATAAAACTGTAGGTGACCATAAGAATGGGCTAAAATTTAAACAATGTGATAGCAACTGGGAGGGGGGGGGAGGGGGGGGGGACGGTGTCAATTGAACACGGGGGACTCGGACTCCGCACTATTAGGGTCTTTTAACTTCCCTTCGAGGATCCGGAAGGCATCGTGCTCAATGCTTTACAACCGTATGGACGCGTACTCAGCCGTATCACCGAAAATTGGGCCACTTTTATCACATACCCCGTTCTTAACGGGGCGAGGAAAGTACGGATCGAGCTTACAAGGCATGTCCCGTCTTACCTTCTTATTGGTGGCTGTGGAGAGATAATTATTTACAACGTGCAGCCCAAGACCTGCTCGGATTGTGATAAGGAAGGCCACGTCCGCTCAGAGTGCGACCAAAGCGGACGGAGCTGTGCCCCTACCTACGACAGCATCATGCCTCTTTAGTATGCTGACGCCTTCCGGAAAGAGGAAACCTTGCACGTTCGCATGTCACAGTCAACACAGGTGTATGGCAACGCGGCCGACATGTCAGGCGAGGAATGTCCCGCTGAGCAACTGCCAAAGATGTCCGATGTCGCAGGAACAGAGACGAATAGAAAATCGGCCGGCTGGTGGTGCCGACGTCCGATTTTGCACCCGACTTTCCCGAAGACGGGACTTCCAAACAGCATTCAGATATGGAGATAGATGTACGACAGCGCAAACGGAAGTCACCAAAACGAAGAAAGAAAAGACGTCGCACACCATCGGACGATTGCTTTCTCCGTGCGGGAGAAGATGAACGCGAACAGGCAGACGATGATGACGCCGCAGTAGAGAGTGCTGGAGTCTCCGACGATGACCATCGTTATATCACCGAATGCGATGGTCTTCTCCACACCAACGAGAACATTAAGGCAGATCCGCAGGAAGTCCCAGTACCTGGCACAGTAGAGGTAGACATTGGCCATAACAGCTGAGGTCGGGAATGTCCGGCTATAGAATTCGTGTTGGCAGAACTGAACCAATGACAGTGAGGAGATCCAGCCGCCTGCAACAGCGAGTATCGCGGTGGAGACGACGTCCCCCACAGAGCCCCATTATAACTGCCGATTTCCGAATCACTGACGCCATCGACGGAGGCCGCACCGACAAAGACTATGTGACCTAACATGCACGCCCCACAACAAGTAGGATGTCAACGGGCGTTCCGCATCGCATCCTTTAATATTAATACCATAAGATCACGGATAAAGATATGCTGCATGAGGCAGATATACACTGAAGCGCCAAAGAAACTGGTATAGGCCTGCGTATTCAAATACAGAGATTTGTAAACAGTCATAATACGGTGCTGCGTTCGGCAACGCCTACATAAGAAAAGTGTCTGGTGGAGTTGTTAGATCGGATCCGTCAACACCGACGTTGGACAATTGATAACTGGCAACATGTTGGCTGGGCAGACACGTCTCGTTTCAAATTGTGTCGAGCGGATGGACGTGTACGGGTATGGAGACAGCCTCATGAATCTATGGACACTGTATATCAGCAGAGGACTGTGAAAGCTGGTGGAGACTCTGTAATGGTGTTGGGTGTGAGCAATGGTAGTGATATGGGACCCCTGATCCGTCTAGATGCAACTCTGACAGGTGACACATATGTAAGCATCCTGTCTGATCACCTGCATCCATTCACGTCCATTGTGCATTCCGACGGACTTGGACAATTCCAACAGGACAATGTGACGCTCCATACGTCAAGAATTGTTTTAGAGTGGTTCCAGGACCACCCTCCTGAGTTTAAAACACTTCCGCTGGTCGCCAAACTCCCCAGACGTGAACATTGTTGAGGATATTTGGGATGCCTTGCAACGCGCCATTTAGCAGAGATGTCCACCCCTCGTACTCTTACAGATTCGTGGACAACCCTGTAGGATTCATGGTATCAGTTCCCTCCAGCACCACTTCAGACATTAGTCGAGTCCATGCCACATCTTGTTGCGGCACTTCTGTGTGCTCGCGGTGGCCCTACACGATATTAGGCAGGTGTACCAGTTTCTTTGCCTCTTCAGTGTGGATATGGTTCTTTTACGCCGATGAATTCCATTCCCTCTATAGTTGATGGCACCAGCTTCAGAAACCAGTAGTGGCTTAACGATACTCCTTAAGGAAGGTATCATCACGGAGGACGTCATCTACCTATCATCGTGTCACGCGAAATGGCTGTGACAGTGCTTCAAGTCCGGCTTATCAATATCTATGCACCTTCAGGCACGGACAAACGAATAGAACGATCACGCTTCTTCGCGGAAGAAATAATCCCGCTCTTTCTACGACGGCATGCTCATTACCTCCTCGGCGTCGACTTCAGTTGTGTGCTGGCGTCGAAAGATCAGTTCCCACGATATAACTCGTGCCCAGGACTGAGAATATTGGTACAAGCTCTGCAGCTGTCATGCTCGTGGGACATGTCCACGGAGACACAACTGGACATACATATGTAACTAGCCACTCCGCCAGCCGCGTCGATCGCGTCTACGTCAAGCGCCGCCTCCAAACTGACATGCATGCCACAGAACTATGGCCAGCGGCCTTCACTGACCACATGGTATATATCTGCACGATCGCCCTCAGAAGACAGTAGGTGTGGCGAAGCCGCAGCCAATGGGAAATGAATGTGACCCACCTTAAAGCTGCAGACTGTCACCAAGTTATTGAAGAAGATTGGCAGTCTTGTGAAGGGCGTCGACAGATATAGCGTACGACAAGTAAAAAATCATTGCTATTAAACGTTCTCATCTGGAAGGAGCAGCTGTTCACTCGAGGACTCGAGGACTCGAGGACACTAACACCCATCGATGCACCACGTCATTAATGAACATAAGCGGCGCCGCTGAGCCCTAATACATACCACTGACAAAGAGGACGGCACACGTCTGACGACACAAACAAACATAGTAAACATAGCAAATTCCTTCGCTAGCGATTATAATCGATTATATACCGAAGAAGAGCACGACAGGACGGTCCTACAAGACGTTGCTCACATGTCTTTGGGACGCTCCATAAAGAGGCGGAGTCCGTACTACTGGATGAGGTGGCAGAAGCTACAGCTAAGGGGGCACCCAATAAGCCGCCGAGGCCGGAAAGAATACGCTTGGAGTTTTATCGGACCTTCCAACAGTTCATGGCTCCCTTTTGGACTGAAATTTGCGCTATCTAATGTCTCCCGACGTGCTCTTTCACCTACCTTTGTAGGGGGGCTGATCATCCCAGTACCTAAACCTTCAGGCAGCACGCAAGTGAGAGACTACCGCCCACTAACACTACTCAACCGTGATTTTAAGATTTTTACCAGACTGATGGCGGCACGGCTTACAAGAGTACCACACTGCGTGGTGTCACTTAACCAAACATCCCTAGGCGGCGGCAGTAACAGCCAGACGGCACTCGGCAAATACAGCGATTCGTTCGCACTGGCGAAAGCATGCCGACTTCGCGGTGTTTTGATATCCATAGACTTCGATCGAGCCTTTGACGGGGTCAGCCATACCTACATTACGGACGTGTTGACACAAATGAAGTTCTCGCAGCCCTATATCGCCACGCTCATGCGGTTACTACACGGGGCCACCTCTAAAGGGCTTGTTAATGGTCGACTGGTAGGACCCCTTACTATTACGAGATCAATCCGACAAGGATATCCCTTATCCATGATCATATAATCACTGACCCTTGAAGCACTGCTGAGCAGCCTTTGCCAACATTTGATGGGACTAACGATACATAGACACATTTTTCTGTGCAAGGCATATGCGGATGATCTTACTGATGGTGCAGACTGGCAACGACACAAATGCGGCAATGGATTGATTTAATAGATACAGTGCTGCTATGGGTAGCCGAATGAACGTAGACAAATCGATCGCCCTGAATATTGGTACTGGACTACCTGCTGACTGCTTTGCCCCTAGCAGATACAGGACAGTATAAAGTTCTGGGTATCATGTTCACAAATGATGTATGACGCACGACAGAGATCAACTTCAAGAGGTTGGTCCAAGCTGTCCAGAATGGTGTGAGAACGAATATCTCGTGCACCTTAGACACGATTCGATGGGTCACCTACATAAATACCTACTTGGCGTTCATACGCACAGATTCTTGCGATGTCGAAGACGATCGATCGATGCATACTGGCAGCAGTTGGTTAGTTGGTCAGCATGGGATTAATTATCAAGATCTGATATGATGCCTTGACCCCAACCATTGGTAAAGGAGGCCTCGGGCTCATGCATGTTCACGATCGTACAGTGGCTCTTTATCTTGGCGGGATGATGAAAATGTGTGGTAGACAAAAGCCGAGTATGTCGGGACTCTTGACAAAGTGACACCAGGTTCTGGAATTGTACCACTAATGGTGAAGAACATGTCCCAACCATTTCATCACATAAGAGATTTTTTTCCTCGAATGTAGCTATTTCCTGACAGGCCTACCGGTCAACAGACTAGTGCCAGCGCAACATCTACCGAATGTTCACGAGCAGGTGGCCCGCCAACTCTGTGGGAGCATGACACCCCACAATCCACTTGCTGATGATATGGCAGACAATTCATCATACCACCCTTGACACACAAACACGAACAACATGGTACCTGGTAGTTATCGATAAAGAAGTCACGGATCCCGCCTCCACGCCATCAATATTATTAGATAACACTTTGATTTTGAAATGAGTGTAATGAGATCTCAGGACGACAGTAGATTTGGTTTAATTAACTTCTTTATTCCAGTCCTCGGCCGTAGTACATCAGGAACTGCTTGTTGGAGTCGTGCAGTTACCTCTTACGCGAAACAACAGACGTCCGGCATTGCTCTGAAAGCACAAAGAGCGGGGCCAAGCATGGTGTCACTCGAATGCGACTGTCAGTGACATCTGCGGCTGGATCCGTGTTGACAGCGTGGCAGCGCAGCTGACTAGGGCGGCCGTGACCTCCTTCAAGCGGGCGGCTCTCTGCTCTGACGGCGGCTGCTTCTGTGACTCAGGACAGCCTGCCCTGTCCCGCAGTCGAACAGTGGTCCCCATACTGCATTGCAGGATATCGCTCCGGGCGTCACAGACTTGTGGTGTAGGCTGTGATACTGAGATGAGAATATTTTAGTACATGAATGGCTGCGTACTTATATGCTCCAGACTGTTTGTTTAGAGCTTGAGGCACATACTCCAAACGCTTCTGCGGTGCAATTGAGGAAAGGCTTCCGCCCTTCCACTAGCGTATTGCAGCGTTAGCTGTTGCTGTATTGCACCCAGCTGGCACTGCTTCGCAACGCCTGTCGAGCGTGTTTTGCTTTGCAACACATAACACTTTTGCCTCCCTGTGGCTGGCGTGCTTCAACTCACACCCGCTCTGGTGTACTTTTTGACCGAATACGATCGATACGCTGACCTTTCCATTATGTCAGCTGTGTCAAATTTCTGTTGACGTTGCTCTATGACTTACGCGCTACCCTTCTACGAAAGTGTTTCATTTGGTGACGAAGATGATTTCCTCCCTTCTTTATGTAGGACAACACGCAACTGATCCTAAGATTGTTCTTTTTCCAGAAAGAACTTACTACCCATGAGCCAAGACGAACGCAATGACATGGCTACAAGCTGAAGTGGTGCATTGCCTGCTTTGTGATGGCCCGAAGAATGTGCTGGACTTCTGGGACCACCTGCATGCACAACATACGGCGACTGTGCGCAACCAGAAATACCAACAATACTTTTCCAATTTCCTGCAGAGTTTGCTATGAGATCTTCCACGCAGCTGGCACACGGTGACCATAACGAAACTTTTATCTCCTTCAATTCTACGAGACGACGTGCTCAGAGGCCGGTCGCGACTCTATTGTACCCCAGCGCTCAGGTGTCCGAACGTCCGTCTTGCTACTTCCTGTGTTTAAGCAGGACCAACACACCTGTGTGGCCCTTCCACCCAGAGCTTGAGTTCCGCCTGCCGTTTCATTTCCACGTCGTTCCAGCCTGTACTAATATGACAATAAAGACACTCCGTCACCTTCTTTGCAATAAGCGTTAACAATTTTTTACAAGGCATACGTTACAATGTCAGTCTCCTTTATAAATTCATATATACGATGTACAACCTATCACATGATACCTAATTGTGTTTGTAGATCACGGCAAAGTATGTGCGAAACTATAGCCACATTACACAGTGTGATCCTTTTTGTCCTCCACCCATCACCCTCCCCCCTTAGGGTCTTCAGCATCCTTAGAGATGACCTGTCATCCTTAGTCTGCATCTCTCGCGAGCAAGAGCACACTCACCATGAAGGACCAGAAATCATGTGCCGACTCTGAGGAGAATAAAAAGGAGAAGACATTTAATTCGAATGTAAGTGTTAATTCCTACATCTCTCCCATTATATTATTATTATTATTATTCGTCATTTAGTAATACTTTCTTTCTACTAAAGAGCAATGGACGAGGTTCCCACAGCCTGTATCGTCCAATTGTGAGCCTCCAACGCAGTAGCAGCAGCAGCTGGAGCAGCAGCAGTGGTCCACTAGTGGCATTTCGCAGGACGATATAAAAGAACTACTCTTCTATGATCATGAGTTAGCACTGTCACTTACGTCTGCACCACCATCCTGTGGTTACAGTGATATAACACATCCATTAAAGTGTTCCTATCGACAGTTATGCCCATTTTAAACGTGAGTGATAATAAACATACACTGAAGCGCCAAAGAAGCTGGTATAGGAATGCATATTTAAATACAGAGATATGTAAGAAGGCAGAAGACGGAGCTGCGGTCGACAACGCCTATATAAGTTGTTAGATCGGTTACTGCTGCACAATGGCAGGTTTTCAAGATTTAAGTGAGTTCGAACGTGGAGATATAGTCGGCGCACGAGCGATGGGACACAGCATCTCAGGACTGTGCCGTGAATATCAGGAATCCGGTGAAACATCAGATCTACGACATCGTTGCGGCCGGAAAAAGATCCTATAAGAATGGGACCAACGACGACTGAAGAGAATCATTCAACGTGACAGAAGTGCAACCCTTCCGCAAATTACGCAGAATTCAATGCTGGGCCATCAACAAGTGTCAGCGTGCGAACCATTCAACGAAACATCGTCGATATGGGCTTTCGGAGCCGAAGGCCCACTCGTATATCCTTAATGATTGCACGATACAAAGCTTTAAGCCTCGCCTAGGCCCATCAACACCGTCATTGGACTGTTGATGACTGGAAATGTTGTCTGGTCGGATGAGTCTCGTTTCAAATTGTGAAGAGCGGATGGTCGTGTACGGGTATGGAGACTACGTCATGAATCCTTGGACCCTGCATGTCAACAGGGGACTGTTCAAGCTCATGGATGCTCTGTAATGTTGTGGAGCGTGTACAATTGGAGTGATATGGGACCCCTGATACGTGGAGATAAGACTCTGACAGGTGAGACATACGGACGCATTCTGTCTGACCACCTGCATCCGTTCATGTCCATTGTACATTCCGGCGGACTTCGGTAATTCCAGCAGGACAATGCGACACTCCACACGTCCAGAATTGCTACAGAGTGGCTCCGGGAACACTCACCTGAGTTTAAACACTTCCGCTGGCCACCAAACTCCCCAGACATAACATTATTGAACATATCTGGGACTTCTTGTAACGTGCTGTTCGGAAGATACCTCGACCCCCTCGTACTGTTACGGATTTATGGATAGCCCTGCAGGACTCATGGTGTCAGTTCCCTCCAGCAGTACTTCAGACATTGGTCGAGTCCATGCCACGTCGTGTTGCGGCACTTCTGCGTGCTGGCGTGGGTCCTACACGATATAAAGGAGGTGTACCAGTTTCTTTGGCTCTTGAGCGTATAATCGTGTACATACCCTCTGGTCATGAGTTCAGTACTCTAATAGTACTGAAAATCCCCAACGTAGAGGTAAGAATATTATACTTTCATTTATAGTGACAGTTACGTAGGAATTTCCCAAAGGTAGCTAGCTTCCCTGTTCAACAGTAAAACTGCACCCCTTATGTTATTGGGTTGTCACTATTAAAATTATCAGTTATGAGGGTAGGTTAAAGTATACCCATTTATAGGAGGCGACATTCAGAAACTTGGTGTGTGCCAGTTCTGTAATTCAGTGTGTAGTGGATGACCATGTCAGCTGGTTTATGTTTACGAAATTTTTGTCATTATTTGGAGTGCTCTTCCAAAGCTGACTAACGAGAACACTTCTGAGGACGAATTCAGTAAAACTTTGATATGTGCTATGATACTGATCGCAGCATCTATGGTGTGCCACTGCTACCTGAGGTAGGCAAAGAAATGCATGCATACTTACATATGTTTCTCTTCCCCACAACGTTATCCAAAATTAAAAGAGAAAATAAATGACCTATTAAGAGTAACTGTTGTTATTTATTTCAAGTAACGATGCAGGGCTGTTGTAGCTCAGTCAGTAGTTTACTTGCACTGATAGAAAAAAATGAGTGTGTCCCCACTACAAACTGATTCTAAGGTAAACAAAGGCTATGCATTTTTACATGCAGTTGAACTACCTTAAGATATATGATAGGTTTTTGTTGTAAATAAAAAGATCAAGAGAGAGTTACACATGGAAACTTTCTGATTTATTCAGTAGATATACAGTAATTCTTTTGTGCAGAGATACATAGCATCTACTGGAAACTACAGAGATGGATTTTTCTTGGCAGACACCTCAATGAGTAGAAACTACAGAGATATATTTTTCTTTTAGATGTCTCAGTAACTAGACACTACAGAGATGCACTTTCCTTTGGTGGATGTCTTAATGACTAGTTGTTACAGAGATACATTTCATGTGACTAGAGACTTTATTAACTCTACTGCTACAACTCTTGTGGCAGTTTAAAATAAATGTCATCTTCTTGTTTTGATACAATATTAAATAGAATTTTATTATAATGCTTAACGCCTTTGATAATATAGTGTTAGATAGAATACTGCTTTGAAACAATATTAGAGATTTTGCGTAATGCACTTATCGTCTTTGACAATAGACTCGGTACTTCTTTTTTTTAATGGGGGACATATGATAAATATCCTGGATGGTCAGAAACAATTTGAAAAGCTTGTAAAGGTGTTTTAGGGGAGATTGTGCTGGGAAATGATTGTTGAGAAAAATTTGCTCCATTGCGCCATTGCCAAATTATTTAGCATTGAAGTTAGCCAGTCAGGTCGTTGCTCGTGCAAATTCAAGTAGCCCGCCAGAGACATTGTCACCAAAATTATTCTTCGTCTGGTTTCCTCAAGTTGAACAAATGTAGCAGTTTCTCACCAAGTGTAAATGTACCACTTCAGAAAAAGGCACATTTTAAATGGTAATGAGCATTTGGGCAACTGGTAATTCACTGACCCAACCATGTCTGTGCATTACCGCATTTTAACTAGTGCAAGTGCTTGAATTGGATCGCAGCGACCTGGTAGGCTAATTTAAATGCAAAACAACTCAGAAACGGCGCAACCTATGGATATTTTTCTTAACAATTATATATCAGCACAATCTCCCATGAAATACACTTACAAGCCTCCCAGACTGTTTCTGAACACCCTGTATACACTAGTATTACCAGAATGGCTAGCCGCAGGAGAAGAAAAAATGTATATATCCAAAACACACACACACACACACACACACACACACACACACACACACACACGCACACATGTTAAACATGTACACAGAAACACACAGATTATATACAGTTTACATGCACACATGATGTACAGCCAGTCCAATACAAACATGCATGTATACACATTTATTTACATAATTATGATCAATTGTACATGCAATTCTTCCACATACACTAACATCCATACTCGCTATTTACAAATAAATACCCATTCACCCATAAAATCACTCAAGCGAATAGTGTGAGTACAGGAAAGTCTCGATCCTGTCGTCATAGGTGAATCATTTACCGTCATTATGCGACAGACCGACTTTAAGTTGAGAAAAGGTATACAGCCATCATCTCATGATTGAAAGCTCTCTTGACGTACCATATGCGGAGAAGAATCCTCACCAGATAGCAGGCACTCCAAGTAATCATCAATCATGAGAGCCATTCAGGCTATGCGACACGCACCTTTAGCCAGCCTTAGGGTGGCACATATGTCTCAAGGAACATTGTATCGTAATTCTGACCAACACAAGCACTGCATTATCGTAGTTATTCGCTGACACTGGGCAAGCAACTTTCAATTGAAAAGTCTCCCCTGTATGGGAATATACATAATGAAGGTACAAGTGCGGGTTGTAGACACATGATTAACGATATATGGAAGTTTGTGTCTGGCCACGGAGCATGCTCAGATAGCCTAATGAGCAGTCACCCTTCGGCAGGCTAGCGGCATGGACGTCTTGTTTACGTCCTCACCGCACAGCTCGCTCGCAGAAGTGATCAAGTGATTCTGCCATCTTAGTGCGCTGTATTTTCCTAGAAAGAGAATGGCTTATGTCCACAGAAAATCGACACTGAAGATCAGCTTTTCCACTTCATATGGTCGATCAAAAGCACTTGAAATCGAACAGTTTATCAGAGATGAAGTGAAGATTGAGTGCAACGATCTTGTTGGCATCCACCTGCCTGTAGTGAGCAGTGTGGTACACGTGAAACTGATAAATGAAGAAGTATGTGTCAGAGTTCTACGTTCAACTAGAAGTGGTCTTAAATACCGTCACTCTGATGGACGCATCGGTGACATAACTGTGGAACATGCGGGGTTTGGACTGCGGACGATCTGTGTATTTGAACTTCCTTTCGAGGTACCTTCAGATGTGGTGGTATCTGCATTCTGCCCGTATGGGAAGGTGATTAGCCATAGAGCTGAGAAGTGGGTTCAGTTCACCACATACTTGCTTCCTAATTGAGTACAACAGATCCACATAGAGCTAACCAAACATGTGCCATCCTACTTACATATTGGCGGATGCGCGGATGCTATTCCACTATAATTTATTATGGCCAGGCGAAGATCTGCTTGGGCTATGGCCAAGAAAGACACCTCCGCTCCAGCTGTATGCAACCCAGAATCACACAGTTGCCATCTGGGACCCAACAGGCCATAACCCCCCCCAACGACTCTCCCACTAACGTTTGTCGAGGTTCTCCAAAAGGACCTTCGACCACAGTCCTTGCTGGTTCCTACTACTGAAACATCGGCGTCTTCCGTAGCGCCTCACGGTGTTGTGGACGGAACGATGCCTATGCCCTTGCCCCCTGCTTCTGTGTTGTGCAGTGGTGAGTAATCTCTGGCGCAGGGGATGGATCTTGATTTTATGGTTGTGCCTACAGATGCTTTTGTGCCTGACCATAAAGATCCCCAGGCGTCTTCAGACACTGAAGATCATGTGCATAAGCGATGGTCGCCAAAGGGACGTCGGAAACGGCTGATCGCCCCGTCTGACACCTGTAGGATACGATCTCAAGACCACACATACCAAGATGATTTCCTGATGGTTGATTGCGTGGTGGAAGCACCAGCCTGTCCAAGTTGGAGGTACAACCATCATTGCACGCACCGGGCATTGTGTGTATTGACGTTGAACAGCAGATGAGCCAGCACCACAGACATAACAACGCCTTCGGACTCGATATGCCATCCACTGGATGCACAGCATCCGTTCACCTTTGTGTAGTCTGATGATGTAGAGGACGAAATATCCATCGTTGCGACAGCAGCGAATGCTACTCCTCCAACCAACGACTGCTTATCGACATTGGTACTGGATGGGGTGTGCCGCCTGCTGGGTCGAACTCCTGTTCCCTGCTGCTCTTCTTGCCTCAATGAGCGTCCCAGTTGTCACAATTCCGCGACAACTTACAGGACTGGCTCCATCACCCCTGTCAAACTACAACTGCTCCACCAAATGTCGAAGGCGTCGGACCTCGATGTTGCCCTGCTGCAGGAAGTTCACCTAGCGGCGTTTCCTACTATCTGTGGTTATGTTTCTTGCCTCACGCCATGTGCTGACACTGGTAATGGGACGGCTATGATTTTAAAAGAAGGCATTGAGGTAGGCGAAGTGGCTTACCTAAAATCGATTAGGGGTCTTGCTGTGACCTTCCATAATGTCTGAATCATCAATGTTTACACTCCCTCGGGCATGGCCAAGGGACGGGAATGGTTGCGATTCCATTCGGAAGTGGTCGCTCCTTTGTTTCTGGGCCGTTATGACCATATTATTCTTGGCGGCGACTTCAGTTGTGTGTTATCCCAGAAGGAACAAATCTCCATTTGAGCACATGCCAAGAACTGAAGCTGCCAGTGCATGAACTGTATCTCACTGATACTTGGGGCCGCATGCATGGTGATTGGCATGGATGTAATTACGTCACCAGCCATTCAGAGAGTCGACTTGACCGTGTATATGTTTCCCAAGGACTCGCAACTGCCATGCTTGACGCTGAGTTATGGCCTACGCTCTTCTCCGACCATATCGCCCAGATCTGCATTGTTTCCCTACATCTGCAGAAGTTGTGGTGCGAGAAGTTGAATGTCGCCCATCTCAAGGATCCAGAATGCAGGCAGATCATAGAGGCGACATGGAACAACTGTGTGAGGCGCCTTCCAGCGTATCCTTCAACACTCTGGTGGTGACTCGACTGCACCAAGACTGTTTTACATCGTTCGTTGATGAATTCTGGTCGCGAGGAAATGCTGTGTTAACGACATACTATGGAATATCATTTCACAATTCTCCTCGAACTCTCATGCCTCCTTTGTTCAACGACAAGTTGAAATTCAACGGATTGAGGCGAAGATAATTTCTATAATGCGTTGCTAATCTGAAGGCACAATAATACGTGCAAGATTTCATGAGAACAACCCCCGTCCGTGCATCATATTCTTCAAGAGAAGCAGCGGTGTCTGAGAAAGCTGGTCAGTACCCTCGTCATGCCAAATGGTCACCGATTGATGTCCCAGAATGATACTGCAGGTGCCTTTGCGGATCACTACAAATAGTTCCATGCAGCAGTGGACCAGAACACCAGAGTAATGAATGATGTCCTCCACTCGTTGACAGAAACCCTCGACAGGGCTGCTGTGGAGATTCTCACAGCGACGATTACGGCTGACGAAGTCACTGATGCTCTTCATAAGGGTGGAGCAAACAGAGGTCCTGATTACTTACTGCTGGAGTTTTACCGCCCATTCCACGACATCACGGCTTAATGCTGGACTGCAGTGTACCAAGAACTGATGAACCCTGCTCTTCCCCTACCACCACAATTCGTAGAGGGTATGCTTATCCCAGTCCCAAGCCGTCTAGTGATCGGGGAGTTAGACAGTATTAGCCGTTGACAATGTTCAATCGTGGCTTCAAGACTTTTACCGGATTATTTACTACTTCGGGTCCTCCCCCAAGTCATATCTATGTATCAAACGTGCTTTGGTGGTGATAGTAACATTCAGACAGCGGTCAGCGATTACTGTGACATCATAGCCCTGGCAGCGACCTGCCGCTTTCACAGTGCCTTAGTCACGTGGACTTCGACCACGCCTTTGATGAAGTGAGTCATGGCTTTTAGGGAGAGTGCTGCGATGGATGGCCTTCTCCCCCACATTTATACACATCGCCTTGCGACTTCTCTAAGATGCCACCTCACGAGTGCTGGCAGGCCCTATTACTATGATGCAGTCGGTCAGCCAGGGATGTCCGCTGTCGATGATCTTTTATGCCGTTGCCCTTGAGCCATTTTTACGTGGTTTGAGGAGCTGGCTTCGTGACTACTCCATTTGTCGGAGATTTTACCGATGCCAAAGGCAGTAGTACACCGACTACAGGCGGCGATTGGCTACTTTGCAAGTGCTGGTGTTACCATCAAAGCCCGGTACGACAAGCTAACTCTTCCCCCTCGAAACAGCGGCCTCAGTTTTGTCAACGTCCATGTGAGAACAGCTATTCTTTATGTAAGTGCAATGGTTAAATCGTGGACCCGCTGCCGAAGCGGATTAACAGGAAGCCTGATTGATGAACTGGTCCCTCCCTCCCGAGTGGCACCCGTTGCAGTAGCACATATTTCTGCCTGCCGCTCACATGTCAGAACCTTTTTCGTCGAATATGTCCATACCGACTTACCTTGTACCAGGAACCCTATGACACATGAGATTTATGGGCTAATGATGAGCAATCATACTCGGCATGATGTGGGAAGCCAATATCCTACGATCGCATGGCCCCTCTGTCCCGGGTGGCACGCGTTGCACTAGTGGGTATCTCTGCCTACCGCTCACATATCAGGACCTTTTTCATCGAATATGTTCATACCGGATTGATTTCTACCAGAAACTCTGCGGTACGTGATATTTATTGTATAATGATGAGAAATCATACTCGTAATGTAGGAATCTGATATCCTATGATTGCATGGCCCGTGGTCTGGCGTTCTGTGCACCATATCCTCCTCGACAGGAACGCTCGTGCGATCTGGTATCTGGCTGTTAATGGGAAATACATGACACAACTTCGTCTACACGCCATTAACATGACAGAGTCGCTGCTTTGCCCCCACTGTCACACGATGGATACGGATGAATATCGACTGATGTGCGGATTTTCTGCAGGTGATTCAGAAAATGCTTGCCTTTCTTCTTAGTATGGCTTCTCATGCCATTGCACTGAAGCCACTTCTGTTCCCAGATGAGACTTATTTCCCACATATGAAGACTAACGCGGTGAACTGGATAAAAGGCCTATCGATCTCTTACTTGTTCCGTCAAGGAGATAAGAGTGTTCTTGATTTTTAGACATCGCTGCAAGATCGATTTACTTTTCTCATGCACAATCTGAGATACCGTCAATACTATGCTAACTTTTTGTGTAGTGCGTTCTTCAAGGCCCCTCCCCTCCCCTGAAGCTCGGGTGTCCCGGATATGAGAAGGTGATTTCAATGTGAGGGTGTAATACCTGCACTCGGACCATTGTACTGGCAAAAAGGTATATTCTACACATGCCTGATTGAGTTGGGATTCAGAGTGCATTTACCCACAGTCTGGCGGCGTGCGGATTCCATTTTGTTTTTTTCGCCAGGAGGGCGTTTTTAATTCCATTTATGTTTCGCTTGTTATTGATGCTAATTGCACATAATTATTTTTCTCCTGGAGGGTTTCCTATGTGATCTTAACTGTTTGTTATTTTGGTAATGATCACACATAGTGTATGAATCTGTTGTAGTCTATGCGTCCCCATGAACATTCCTTTTTGGGAAGAGAAACACCACAGCTTAAATTACAAAAGAAGGCAGGTAATAAAAAAACACAAAAAGGTGGCGTGAAATAAAAAGATTTGCACCAGGCGGCCAAACTCGCTAGAGTGGGACTCCCAGCCAAGTATGCTATATGCACTTGATGTTACAAAAACATCATTTGATTGCACAAGATATATATATAACAAAATGGTAAGGCGACCGCTCGCAATAAGTCGGAAATCTGGGATCAAGCCCTGGTCCGGCACAAACTTACATTATTGTCGTTCCACTACACAGCTGATACTTCTCCACATTCGCAACTGCGGATACATTTCACGTATTTCATAGTGACCGTAGTCGCCACAGCGCCTTCGAACGTGTTTACATGTCTGTAGGAACCTTGCATCGCAATTCTGAACAACACAGCCACATTCCAGTTTTGAGGTATAATACTATATAATCATTATTGACCACATATCCAGATGTCTCGAACTCTTTGGGATTGCACCCAGTTGCTTCATATTATCACAGCCATTCACACAGTAGATGAAACTGTCTGTATAAAGTAACTTTGGATCAGCGAATTTTGCCTTCTCCAAGCCATAGTGAAATCGGTACGTGCGGGGTTTGGAAAGATCCATATACACACATAGCAACATAAGCAGGTTACGTGAAATCTATCAAAACCTTAGGTACATGACGTAACTCTCCTCCTCATATGGGATATTCGTCTGGCGTGCCTATGCACACACTGGCGAAATCCTGCTTGAGTCCTACATTCGAAAAGGAGCAGCATGTCGACATTGGTTAGTAATTCAATGTCGACATGTGTCCTTTCCAACATTGTGGTGTAACAGAATGCAGAATCCAGAGTGTATGTGGCCATGCATACACTCCGGAATTTCTCTAAAATATCTGCAAGTAATCGTACATTCGTGTCCATATATATATTTGCATACTTACTTAAATCAGAGATGTCGAATTCCTGCCAAACACTCGTCACACACTCATACTCCGCATTCGTTATGGCATTGCCTGTGAGGTTACTGGTGAATGCGGTTATGTCGGGCAGTGTGGTTTCATTGAGTCTCTCCATCGAATCCAGGTATTCATAAGAAATGACCCCATTCTTTGTCACGAGCTGAAACTTGACATCATCGGGAAATACAGTTATAGTGAGATGCATGTCCTCCTGACGCATTGTCTCGGCAAGTTTCTGAAGCAGCGCTTCCATAAGTCGCAGTGAGTCCAGGAAGCCTAAGGTAAGGTTAAGCGTCATCCACTTAGAGAATGAAACGTCTCTCTCAACGCTCTCAGGCAGGACACTGATGTGATTGTTATGCAAACCGAAATCACACAAGTGCTCAATCTACATCTACATCTACATGGATACTCTGCAAATCACATTTAAGTGCCTGGCAGAGGGTTCATCGAACCACCTTCACAGTTCTCTATTATTCCAATCTTGCCGTGCGAGCTCTGATTTCCCTTAGTTTATTATGATGATCGTTTATCCCTATGTAGGTCGGCGTCGACAAAATATTTTCGCATTCGGAGGAGAAAGTTGGTGACTGGAATTTCGTGAGAAGATTCCGTCGTAACAAAAAACGCCTTTCTTTTAATGATGTCCAGCCTAAATCCTGTATCACTTCAGTGACACTCTCTCCCATGTTTCGCGACAATACAAAACGTGCTGCCTTTCTTTGAACTTTTTCGATGTTCTCCGTCAGTCCTATCTGGTAAGGGGCCCACACCGTGCAGCAGTATTCTAAAAGAGGACGGACAAACTTAATGTAGGCAGTCTCCTTAGTAGATCTGTCACATTTTCTAAGTGCCCTGCCAATAAAACGCAGTCTTTGGTTAGGCTTCTCCACAACATTTTCTATGTGTTACTTCCAATTTAAGTTGTTCATAATTGCACTACGGTCGCAGGTTCGAATCCTGCATCGGGCATGGATGTGTGTGATGTCCTTAGGTTAATTAGGTTTAGGTAGTTCTAAGTTCTAGGAGACTGATAACCTCAGAAGTTAAGTCTCATAGTGCTCAGAGCCATTTTTTTGTTCGTAATTGTAATTCCTAGGTATTTGGTTGAATTTACCGCCTTTAGATTTGACTGATTTATCGTGTAACCGTAGTTTAACGAATTCCTTTTAGCACTCATGTTGATGACCTCAAACTTTTCATTATTTATGGTCAACTGCCAATTTTCGCACCATTTAGATATCTTTTCTAAATCGTTTTTCAATTTGTTTTTATCTTCTGATGACTTTATTAGTCGATAAACGACAGCGTCAATTGCAAACAACCTAAGACGGCTGCTCAGATTGTCTCCCAAATCGTTTATATAGATAAGGAACAGCAAAGGGCCTATACCTTGGGAAACGCCAGACATCACTTCTGTTTTCCTCGATGACTTTCCGTCAATTATTACTCCCTGACCGGAAGTCACAAATCCGGTCATATAACTGAGACGATATTCCATAAGCACGCAATTTCACTACAAGCCGCTTGTGCAGTACAGTGTCAAAAGCCTTCCGGAAATCAATAGCACTCAACAAATGGTTCAAATGGCTCTGAGCACTATGGGACTTAACATCTATGGTCATCAGTCCCCTAGAACTTAGAACTACTTAAACCTAACTAACCTAAGGACATCACACAACACCCAGTCATCACGAGGCAGAGAAAATCTCTGACCCCGCCGGGAAAGCACTCAACACTTCATGCGAATAAGGAGCAGGTTGTGTTTTACAAGAACGATGTTTTGTAAACCTATGTTGATTGTATGTCAATAGACAGTTTTATTCGCGGTAATTCATAATGTTCGAACACAATATATGTTCCAGAATCCTGCTGCATATCGACATTAAAGATGTGGGCCTGTAATTAAGTGGATTACTCCTACTAGCTTTCTTGAATATTGGTGTGACCTGTGCAACTTTACAGCCTTTGGGTAAGGTCGAGCGAACGGTTGTATATGATTGTTAAGTATGGAGCTAATGCATCAACATACTCTGAAAGGAACCTAATTGGTATACAGCCAGGACCAGAAGACTTGCTTTTATTAAGTGATTTAAGTTGCTTCACTACTCCAAGGATATTTACTTCTACGTTACTCGTGTTGACAGCTGTTATCGATTCGAATTCTGGAATATTTACTTCGTCTTCTTTTGTGAAGGCATTTCGGAAGGCTGTGTTTAGTAACTCTGCTTTGGCAGCACTGTCTTCGATAGTATCTCCATTGCTATGGCGCAGAGAAGGCATTGATTGTTTCTTGTCGCTAACATACTTCACATACGACTAGAACCTCTTTGGATTTTGTGCCAGGTTTCGAGACAAAGCTTCGTTGTGGAAACTGTTATACGCATCTTCCATTGAAGTCCCCGCTAAATTTCGAGCTTCTGTAAAAGATCGCCAATCTTGGGGATTTTGCGTCTGTTTAAGTTTGGCATGTTTGTTCCGTTGTTTTTGCAATAGTGTTCTGACTCATTTTGTGTACCAAGGAGGATCAGCTCCGCAGTTTGTTAATTTATTCGGTATAAGGCTTTCAATTGCTAGCGATACTATTTTTTTAAATTCAAGCCACATCTGTTCTATACTTATATTATCAATTTGGAAGGAGTGGAGATTGTCTCTCACGAAGGCGTCAAGTGCATTTTTATCTGCTTTTTTGAACAGGTATATTTTTCGTTTATTTCTGGAGGATTTCGGGATTACAATATTCAATGTCGCTACGACAGCCCTGTGTTCACTAATCCCTGTATCCGTTTTGATGCTCGTCATTAACTCAGGATTATTTGTTGCTAAGAGGTCAAGTGTGTTTTCACAACCGTTTACTATTCGCGTGGGCTCATGAACTAACTGCTCGAAAAAATTTTCAGAGAATGCGTTTAGCACAATTTCGGATGATGTTATATTCGTACCTCCGGAATTAAACATGTATTTTCGCCAACATATCGAGGGTAAATTAAAGTCACCACCAACTATTATCGCATGAGTCAGGTACGTGTTTGAAATCAAACTCATGTTTTCTTTGAACCTTTTGCGAATTGGGAGGTCGGTAAAAGGATCCAATTATTATTTTATTTCGGTTGCCAATGATGATCTCTGCCTATACTAACTCTCAGGAACTATCTACTTCAATTTCCGACAAGATAAACCACTTCTAACAGCAGCAAACACGCCACTCCCAACCGTGTTTAGCTTATCCTTTCGGAACACTAGATTCTTCGCAAAAATTTCGGCTGAGCTTATCTCCGGCTTTAGCCAGCTTTCAGTGCCTATAACAATTTGAGCATCAGTAGTTTCTATTAGGGCTTGGAGCTCTGGTACTTTCCCAACACAGCTACGGCAATTTACAACTGTTATACCGATGGTTCCTGTATCTACGTTCTTCCTGTGTTCGGCCTGCACTCTTTGTGACCGGTGAGGACCGATTGGAGGACTCGGACGTGCTGGACGTCCGTTGGATCTTCACAGCCGGCCCACAACAGTGGTGCCCATCCACTGCAGCCTCAGGCTGTGTAGCTGAAGCCATCACAACCTGAAGCTGAGAGCGAAGTGCCACCAACTCGGCTCCCATCCGCACACAACAATCGCAGTCCCTGTCCATACTTAAGACCGTGGAAAACTAAACTATGCAGATAAACGGACTATCGGCACGTGCTGCGCAACTCTACTGTAGACCCTGACGAAAACGCAGGAACTGTGTCTAATAAGTTAGATTAATACGCACAGTTTCAAAAACCTAACTACCGAAGCACTCAGGTGAAACTCAATAATTCGCTCCTGATTAGGAACTTGTAATATGTCACAAAATTAATGGTGAAATGAGCGTCATACCCACTCAAATTGTGGAAGAAGATGGGCATGTTCATGGCACTTAATAATTTAAGTCGCGTGCGTTATGTGCTGCAGTGCAGAACTTCTCCGTTAGGTGACAGTGGTCTCTACGTGGATTTTCCGCTTTTCTGTCTAACAACAGCCCACAAATATGACATTTCATGGCTTTCTCGTACAAAGCATCATTCTCCAGCAAAATTGTCATGGGGATGTTGGTGCCATAAATGCGACCAACAAACCGCGCAAGTATTTCGACCTCAATGAGCTACCAACTCACTGGATTATTCCCGATTTATGACCTGAAACGATTTTCACTTGAGTCATATGAGTATACAATTTGATATGCAGCTGCATATTGTATGTGCCACTCTGTGAGAGAAGTATGCGGGGCAGTGGGATCCCCCTCACAGCATACTACAGGAGCGAGTAGCCATTCGAAATCAGCCTAAACTACGAAAGGACAATGCTCCTGGTGCTGGAAACTCTTAAACTTCAGAAACTTTTTTTCTCAGATGGTATTTCGAAACGTACCGGTTCCTGGCTGGGATAATCGATCAGATGCTTCCCCAGAACCTTACACATATTAAAAGAATTAAGATGTCTAGAGCAATAATGAGATGCAGCTTTCTTTTTACTCTTTTGTATAGAAAATAAGTGGGATGTGTTCTTGACCCATACGTAGTGCTGTTTCTCTGCCTTGGAGAATAACTGCAAATCTGCATGTTGTGCAATCTGAGTGGCTGCTTTGGAAAGGTAGAGGGGTCCAATAACTTTATGCTAGACTTCTACCTTTGCCTTCACATCGTACTCTACTGGTTTGCTTTCCTCCTTTCTCAGGCTAGAAACATGAATTGAATAGTGCAAGTTCCACATCTCAAACTTAGCTACATCCTGGAGTGTCACAGGGAATCAGATGCCATCAAATTTTAAAAAATCCACAAACATTATATGTCCCATATTCTCTTGGATGATGCGGTTATTAGTATCATTTATTTCACAAGAAAGTATTGACCATGCGAATCATAATTCGTCTTCGAGATTTTGAACATTGATAATCCCCTTTTCTTAGCAATATTCTTCGGGAGTTCGATATAGGTAGATTCCCCATTTAATGGGTTGAAACATCGGTGTGCACATCCAAGCAGTATAAACAGCTGAGTGCCTTACCAGACCCCCTTTCCTTCGTTTTGGGAAACGGGGCTAACATGACAGTCGGGATGAAATCATGGAATCACTCAGCGATTGAGTCATCCTGTAATATCACACCAGTGCCCCCCACCCCACCCCCACCCCCCCAAATATAGATGGTGGCTTTCGACTCCACATCACCGTCTTCTTTCTGGCGGAACGTTAGCCTGCAGCAAGATATAATGTAGAATTTTACGGTGGGATACAAAGGATCTATTGAGATTTTAGGCAGTTCCCTTTGTGGAATGGGTAAACGCGTGTTAAGGAATTAGCTAGGTCTATGTAGCCCACAGTGGAATTATCTATGTGGGCATTTGAGATCCACTCCGTAAATATTCCTGTAATCGTTGAGTAGTGTAATGCTGGTGTGTGAGTGACCTGGGTCAGTCCCAGTGCAGTAGGATGGGCGAAGGAGCTGCTGCTAACAGGCTGCTGACTATAATTAGGTGATCCCAGGAGATGAGATAGAGAGCAACACTATGATGACCCTGTAGACTGAGTCGTAGATAGGAAACACAGCCATGGTGGTCTCAGGTGAGGTGGCGGTGTTGTAGATGGGATTATAGACAGGGACTGTAACCATGGTGGCACCACACATTGGGGTCCATCAATGAAAGCCCCACACATAGAAACTGCAGCCATGACAGGCCTGGATGTGGTGATATCACCGTAGATGCCCCCACATGCAAGGATAGGATTGTAGGATCCGATAGGAGCCTGGATGGAGTGATGGTGGCGTCAGATGCATCACTGATGGGCTAGGAGGTGGTGTTATTGATGCCTCAAGTCCACCTCTGGCTGGCTCCCTCAAGTATTCTGCACGAAAGAAAAGGACACTGATAAGTATCTTGTACATGCAACGATTTCAGAAACAGAACAGTATATCATATGCCAACAATAATGACTAATCGTATTTACTCATAAGTTCATTTGCATCGATTATAGCCCTCATATCGTTGTCGTCTACTTGTGGTCCACCTCTTAGCAGCATCTCCAAATCATCACCACATCGTTATTGTTGCTGAGGACACCTAGGAAACAAAAGTGTCAGAAGTATTGTATGTAAGAGTGACAAAAAGTTTTTGCAGAAGCAGAAAAAGCATTACTCACGTATCTGATCGTCTACAGTAGGGCAGATCCATATCTGCAAGCTAATGGTCTCCTTCATGGGTTCAGGGGCTAAGACAGCTCGCTTACGGCTGCTGTACCTTCGACCCATTCCTCATGGCTTCATCATTACCTATAGCACTTAGAAACAGAAAGAACATCCTGTAAGCAATGAAAGCAAGTGTGAATTGTTATTATTATAGAATAAGTATGAATTACTACTACATACAGATGTGTTCATCTATTATTGGAGCCCCTCCCTGTGAGGAAATGGATGAAAATGGGGCCATGCTCTGAGATGGTTCATTCTGAATATCATTGGCATCTAGAGAGAGAACGAAGAAGAAGAAGAACCCATAAGTAATGCATGCAGATGTCGTTGTAATAACAGATGTAGAAGAAATATATATCACTACATGTATATGCACTCACTGAAAGGCTGAGTCAAGCCTTGGAAACTCAGACCTGAATAGAGAACAGATCATATCATATACATACCATGCACAAGAAAGAAACTCAAACACACAGAAGCAAGATTATGTTGCCACTCACCGTGTAGTGGAGCCAGCAGACTGCCTGCACCCCAGGTTGGATGAGCATGTGCTGGGAGTGCACAACAGTAAGAGTGCCGTGCTCAATCTGGGACACATTCGCCCCTGCAATATAAAAAAAACCTACAAAGAAGAACAAGTATGTCAGATAATCGTAGTAGTATTCACACACACACACACACACACACACACACACACACGCACACACGCACACACACGCACACACACACACACACACACACACACACACACACACACACAGATATACAGGGTGGTCAGAAACATACTGAGAAGCTTGTAAGTGTGTTGCAGGGTAGGTTGTGCTGAGAAGTAACTATTAAGAAAAAATTCGATACTTTGCGCTGTTCTGAGTTAATCAGCATTGAAGATAGCCAATCAGGCCATTGCACGTACAAATTTCTGTAGCCCTCCAGATACAGTTAGTATCACTTGTTCTCATAGTGTAGACTGTACATGGTAGTGCACAGGACTGTTTGGCCTTTGGCTCAGGTTCAATCCTTACTACCATCCCATATCCATTATTTGTATGCTATCTTATTTGCTCTTAGGAAACCAAACGAACAACACGTTTGGCGACGCTGTCTCTGGTGGGCCACTTGAATATGTGTGTGCAACAGCCTGGCTCGCTAACCTGAATGCTAATTAAATCAGAAACGGAGCAATTTGTCGAATTTCTTTGTTAATAATTATTTCTCAGCACAAACTACCCTGAGACACCCTTACAAGCTTTTCAAAATGTTTCTGATCACCCTGTGTATAAGGATGTGCACTTA
Organism: Schistocerca serialis cubense; assembly: GCF_023864345.2. Taxonomy (NCBI): domain Eukaryota; kingdom Metazoa; phylum Arthropoda; class Insecta; order Orthoptera; family Acrididae; genus Schistocerca; species Schistocerca serialis. Next base: position 579,773,138 of record NC_064640.1, read on the forward strand.
CCTCCACAAAGATCTCCCATCAGCTCTTCTGGAACCACAAATCCCAACCACCTCGCTCCCCCTCAGGACAATCAGCGAATAGGATATCAGTCTTGTCGCATCACAATAATGTCTAAAGTATACTGCCATCTACAACAACAGACTCATCATAATTAGTTATCAGCTATACAGCAACGAATGAGTACATGGACTCAAAAAGTTCACGATACATACCAACATCAGTACGAGCTAGCTTGCGCGTCACTCCATCAGAGGAAGAATAAGTTCACTGATTGAGGCTTCATTACTCCAAGTGGTTCTGGCGGCTGTCTGATCAAGACTGAGGTGTGGTCCCACAATGTGTTCTGTTAATAGTCCGCTGGTGGGTAGCAGCTAGCAACAGATCTGACCAATAGAGTGCCCCACCACCATATTTTCAACCAATATGAGCAGAGAACGCAGACATCATAGTTTTTCAACCATTGAGAACAGAGGATGCTCACGTCGTATTCATCGACCTATCAGGTGGACGCCTACGCTATTGCAAGCTGAGACAGGACCAAAGCTGCTCCTACATGGTGATAACGTAATATGCTCGCAGACCAGATTCACGCATAAGCCGTCTTCCACCACGGACCTGCTAGCGCAGTGCGGGTCCTGTGCCAAACAAATACTGAAACAGTGTGTTCTGTGTGTTGTATATAATAAATTTCATAGCGGCTCCACAGTAAAGTCCTCGGCTCCATATAATAAATTTGTGTACCAGAAGCAGCCGGGAGAGTAGAGTATTGTACGCTATATGGTAAACATGTGTGCCATACAACGTTTTCCCTAGCGGACGCACCAGGTTGAGCTTGCTCCCTTTCGTCGAAAAGCCGCGTAGCTCGCGGAGAAGCTCTATTGTCGTCAAGAGTCACTGACTCACAGTAACCCGTAACTTCGGTTACAAACCTAGCGAGACTCTCTCGTTCTGTGTTAGGGTTGATCAGTGCCAGGGGCCCGTTCACGTCGGACCACCCCGCGTACTGTAGGCCACTTCTCTTCCTCCGCACCTCCTTTAGGTGCCGCGCCACTGCACCAACGGCGCACGCTAGGCCGTAGGGCATTCCCCCTCTTCTGTAGGACCTACTATTAGCCTTTTCTTTTCAGAAAAAGCATAATTGTGCCCACCCATACCAAATAAAGCTCCTGCAAACACACGATGGCAGATTCCGCCGGTGTTTCCCCCGCCCTAACCCGCAGCAAGGCTGCAGCTAAAGAGGCGCGAGAGTCGGCTGTTCCCGTCGACGTCAGCGTCCCGCTTGCCGCCGTTGAGGAGGTGTTGGCCGGCAAGGACCGGCAGATCGCTGCGCAAGCGCAGGAACTGCTGAGCCAGCGTCGATTGATAACCGACCTCTGCGGCCCAAGTGAGTCCCCCACGCGGACAAGTACACTGCACATAACACTACATTCACCTGCATCTGGTGACTCATGCACCACTGTCCCACTGCGGCAGCCGACTCCAACGGCGGAACCGGCAGCCGCAGATGCGGACACAGAACAACACTACACTGGGCCCTGGCAGGTGGAGGGCCCACGACGCAAACAGAGAAACACCACGCAAACAAGCGAGCAACCACACACGCAAGGTAGCCGAAAGGCGCTGCTACCTACACCAAAACCCGCGCTTCCGGTTAGGAACACCAATACAACAAACACGACCCGACCTGCGGTCAGCAACACCACACAAGTACCAACCGCAGCTACGCCCACACAACAGAAGACTGGTTTTCCCCCAGTCGTAATCCAGAACTATGGGGACCTCAGCGTCCTCAACACAACATTCGCGGAAAGGCACTCACCTTGCACGCTACACACGAAGTACTCTGGGGATAGGGCCTCACTGTACGTATCAACTAACAGTGAATATAAAGATCTCCTTATCTTCCTCAAAGAAAAGGAAATCGAGCACTATACGTACAGGACCGCCGAAGAACGGACACAGCAGTACGTGGTAAAGGGAGTGGACCCCAACACCCCAAACAACACAGTACAAGCGGCGCTTAACTTCCTTGGATTCGACTGCAAAAGTGCTTCCAGGATGACAGGCTTCCGCTCCCACCACCGTCTACCACACTACCTGGTCGAGATGGCCGACACGGCCGCCTCCCGCGGCCTTCTGCAGATAAAAAGCCTTCTGCGGATGGACGTAAAGGTAGAAACCTACGAACCGCCACAAGTCCCCCAACAATGTAACAACTGCCAGCGGTTCGGTCATTCGGGCCTCCGCTGCGGCCTGGCACCCCGTTGCCGCGGATGCGCTGGCAATCACGCTTCCAACGCATGCACACTAATACACGAAAACATACGCCGTTGCGCCAACTGTGGCCAAGCCCATGGGGCCAACTACAGGGGCTGCAACGTATACAGAGAGGCGCAGAGGCGCAAAAACCAACAGTCGAAGCCACCCAACGTCATAACACGACCAAGGCCCGCACCAAACCCTGTCAGGAACGGTGTGTCGTTCGCCATGGCTACACGCCCTGGAGGAGCAGTGCAGGCCGCGGAACCTCTGCGCCCAGCACACACACCTATCACAACCGCTGCGACAGCAACACAATCGTCTCAGCCAACACACGACACTGCACCCACACTGGTACCAACACCAGCCCCCAGAAACAACACGACCCCACCCCCTGTAGCCACTGCCTGCGAACCTACACATGACACACAAGAAAACACACTAACACAGGGAACCCCAGAACCAAAAACCCAGAGAAGGCGTAGGCGAACACGTGGAAACAGGAGCGGGAACACACGCGCACCACAACAGAATACCCAGCGACAACAAAACCATGCCACACAGACACACAGTCAGCAAGCCAGCAACACCAGCACACACACTACTCCTCCCCCCACCACATCTAATACACAGGCACCTCAAAATGTTCCACACAACAACAACACAAGCGCCAGCCCATCCATAACGCCAACACCCGCACCAGCGGCCGCTAACACCACAACTGAGCCACAGGCCGACACACACAACGCCAACACAACATCTGGGGGTTTATTGGAAACACTATTCCCCCGTCACACGACCACCCAGATCCTTCACAAGATCTGGGCGGCCGTCGCCACACTCTTCACACAGCTCACGACTGCCCAACCCGGGCAGTACTGGGCTGCCATACAAACAGCGTTCACCACACTGTTTACACACATACATGGATAACACACCACACCCCGCCCCCATCGCAAACAACCAGACACTGACACAGATCCTGTTCTGGAATGCAGACGGGATCAATAACAAAAGGGCGGAATTCGCCGCGTTCATGGAGCGTAAGGGTATCCTTATCGCACTGCTGAGCGAAACTAAGCTCAAACCACGCAACCAACTAAACTTCACCGGCTACTGCGTCTATCGTACCGACCGACCGGACGGCTCCGGTCACGGCGGAACAGCCATCATCATACACAAAGACATAGAACACACAAACATAGTGCTCCCTGAACTCGAAAAACTAGAGGCAACCGCCGTCAGGGTCATGTTCAACGGAGCCTACACTACACTGGTGTCAGTATACAACAGCCCTAAAAACATCAAAACACGCGACATCAGCACAATACTCAACATATCACCGCGCGTAATAGCCGCTGGAGATCTTAACGCAAAACACCCGGACTGGAACTCACGAATACGAAACTCCAACGGCAAGAAACTATACGAACATGCACTAGGACGAAACTACATCACACTAGCGCCGACCGAACCGACGCACATTCCCTACCGGAGGGGACACAGGCCAGACGTGTTAGACATGGCCCTCATCAAGGGCATAACAACGACACTCAACGTTGCCGTTGAAAACGATCTGCCCTCAAATCACCAACCCGTTATACTGTACATTGAAGAAACACTGCAGAACATGGAACAACGCAGGATGTTAGACTACAGGCGCGCGAATTGGACCTAGTTCAAGGAAACGCTTGACAGTCGCATCCCACCAACCCACGCGATTAACGAGACAGCCCAAATTGACGAGGCAGTCGAAACCCTCACCGGCGCCGTCCAGGACGCAATAGCCAACACCATACCAATCCGCACGCCACAACAACACAGTGCTGCCCTGCCCCAGGAAATCCTGGGCCTAATCTAAATGAGGAACCGCCTCAGGAGACACTGGCAGCGTACCAGGCGCCAGCACTTCAAACGGCACATTAACAGGCTCCAGGGTATAATCCGGGAAAAAATACAAACATACAAGACACAACAGTGGGACCAGAAACTCGAAGGGCTAGACACCACGCGGCCTGGCGTGTGGCAGCTGGCCCGACACTTCACCAGGGAGAAACTGTACACCCCCACGTTACAAGGGCCAGACGGACCAGCATATTCTGCGGAAGAAAAAGCGGAACTGATGGCCCTCACACTCGCAGCGTCATTCACACCGAACCTGGATCCCTCAGACCCAGCATTCACACTTGATACGGACCAGGAGGTCACACGCATCTTGGCCCAACCAGCGCGCAACAACATCCGACAAGCTAGTACAGCAGAAATCAAATGGGCCATCATGCATACCACCGCTAGGAAGGCCCCTGGTCACGATGGCATTCAAAACCGTGTCCTCCAGGAGTTCACGGACAAAGCTGTAGACTACCTAGCACACATTACGAATGCCATACTCAAACACCAACACTTCCCCGCCTTTTGGAAGACGGCCAAGGTCCTGATGTTCAGGAAGCCGGGGAAAGACCACTCCCTCCCACAAAATTACCGACCCATCAGTCTGCTGAGCGCGCTCAGCAAGATCGTTGAGAAGGTAATATTAAAACGACTCACCAGGCACTGCATCACAAACGACACCCTGAGACCGGAGCAATTCGGTTTCAGGAATCACCACTCAACAACACAACAACTCTTCCGCGTCGTTGAATACATAACACACGGATACAACACAAGCAAGGCAACTGGGGCGGTGTTCCTGGACATCGAGAAGGCTTTCGATCGTCTATGGCACAACGGCCTAATACGCAAACTCAGTGACGCAGGGTTCCCCGACGGGCTCGTACGTCTCATACACTCATATCTCACGGACAGGAGTTTCAACACTGACGTGCAGGGCAAACAATCGACACGACATGGTATACAGCAGGCAGGAGTACCCCAAGGAAGTATCCTAGGGCCCTTACTGTTTAACCTCTACATCAACGACCTCCCAGCTACACATAACACGACGGTAGCAATCTACGCGGATGACACTGCCATCCTTGCGCAAGATTGGAAGCCGTCTAACATTAACTCACGACTACAGACCGCACTCAGAACGGCGGAGCCTTGGCTGGTGAAATGGCGTGTTAGAGTAAACGTCGACAAGTGCGAGGCCGTTCTGTTCACTAGAAGATCGAAGCAACTGCGCAAACATCAGCACTGCAACCCAATAACACTACAGACACGCCCAATACGTTTCCGCGAGAAGGTCAAATACCTCGGTGTCTGGCTGGACAGGAAACTACTCTGGGGGGACCACATTCAACACGTGACCAACAAAGCTAACGCGAGGCTCAAACAACTCTACCCTATGCTTAACAGGCGTAGCACACTAAACAGGAGGGTGTCTAGGTCCATGTACATGACACTTATTAGACCCCTGATGACGTACGCAGCCCCTGTCTGGGGATACGCTGCGCCAACTCGCCTGCGCCGTCTGCAGCTCATACAGAACAAAGTACTCAAAATCATAAGCAACGCTCCGCGCTACACACGCATCGCGGACCTTCACCGGGAATACCGGCTAGATACTATCTTGCACGTATTCCAAAAACTCTCCACACGACTGTACAATAACACGAGACACTCGCGCAACCCGTTTATCCTTTCTCTGGGTAACTACGATGATGGAAGCATAACAGACCAAAGACATTACTGGCTAGGAACTGAACATCTATGGTCTATAGAACGCTAACACGACAGTACTGGCGAGCCCCTGCAACACAGTTATTACTGGAAACCCAGATGTGCGACTAGCCGAAAAACAGGCAACCGCAGGGAAACCGTACTGTACACAGCACGCAAACCAGCCACACACACCCCCCTACACAGTCCGTGAGCCGATCTATGACCGATCGCCCACTAATCCACAACGACCTTGAACTGTTGCAGGGACGCAGCAACTGCAGCAAGCGCCGCAACAAGCTCCAACAACGACAAAGGTAACGATGCACGATACCTCGAACTAACACAACCACACCTTGCATGCACTGTCGCAGATAGCAAACCGCTACTGTCCTTACTACCCGTCCTACTGTCGCAGAGGTTTTTTTCCCTTGGCGCTGGCCTTGGCACTTTTTTTCCTCTGCTCTTACAACCGCTACCCTTCGATCGTTTTCGACCACTTCTATCTCCTGATGGACCATGTTAATGAGTAGCCTTACCCAGACGCATGGATAACATCACAGCCTGCATCCTGTGACGCCTGATTCAAAACTAACATGCATACGGAGGTGACAGTAGAACTTTTGTGTTGGTCACCACGTTGGTGCGGGCGTGGAGGGGCCCCATCCTATATATAAAGCACCTCCAGAGCTGAGTCCTGTGCTGTATATATAATAAATTTTGTGGAAGACAAGATCCGCCAGAGCACAGTGATACAAGCAGAGGAAGGTCCTCCAGTTAATTTTTGTGCCAGACGCAAACACCATCTCTGCTTCCTCTGGATTACGAGGTCCTGTGTTCAATCCCCGATTGGATTGGGGATTTTAGCTGCCCATGGATTGGGTGTTTGTGTTGTCCTCATCATTTCATCACCATAATCATCATTCGTGACATTGGCTAAATTGGTCTGTGTAAAAATTGGACTGTGTCAAAATTGGGACTGTGTACGGGCGCCGATGACCGCGCATCTGAGCGCCCCACAAACCAAACATCATCATCACAAACACCATCTACCAGAGCAGACAAAGCTACATAGAGCAAGCTGCTCTATCTCCCTTCTATTTATGCAACTGTGCATCTTAGCGCTAAGTTCTGCTTAAGGCAGGTCATTCTTTAACGCTTTGCTGTGCCTGTGAACGTAACGAATGCACTGGTTACACTCGGCTCTGTCGGAGATGATAAAGTCAGTGCTGTTATTATTCATTATGACTGACTCTCTCTTTTTAATGAAATGCAAACACCTTGAACAGGGTACTAGCAGTAAAAGATAGCCTGGGTGGCTGACTAGTGGGATAAGGAAATCATGTACAACAAAGTGGGAATTATATTAAAATGTTAAAAGTAGTCACAATCAAGCTACAGTAGCCCATTACAAACAGTATTGTAAGGTGTTTAAAAATGTTATTAGGAAGGCAAGGAGTATGTGGTACGCAAATAGAATAGCTAATTCACAGGATAAAATTAAAAGGAACTGTCTGGTCGGCAGCACAAGGTAGACGATATAAAATCAGTCCGTAGTAACAATATTTCTGTTACTGATAAGTGAGATATATGTACAGTATTTAACAGTCATTTTCTGAGCATAGATGGTCATTTAAATAACAACAGGGTATCATATAAAACTCTTGGAAAATGCCTTTCCGAAATTCGTGTCTGAAGTACTCCTGTGTGATAATGACAAGGGGGAGATTGAGTCAATAATTAAATCACTGAAGACTAAGGGCTCTCATGGATATGATGGAGTGCCTATCAGAATATGAAAGTACTGTGTTGCACATGTTAGCCCTGTAATTAGCCATATTTGTAATTTTTACTTTAAGAATAGTCAGCTTCCTGAACCACTAAAGTATCCTTTATAAAAAGGGAGAAAAGGATAACGCAGACCATTTTAGACCTAGTTCTATGCCATCAGTGTTTGATAAAGTTATTGAAAAGGCTGTAAGGATAATTGATCATTTTATTTTACATAATTTGCTATCAGATGCACAGTTCGGCTTTAGAAGTGGTTTAACAACTGAAACTGCTATATTGTCTTTCCTCTGTAAGGCACTGGATGGATTAAACAAAAGGTTTCGAACACTAGGCATCTTTATTGGTTTAACTAAGATGTTTGATTGTTTTGATCACGGAATATTGCTCCAGATGTTGGACCCTTATGGAATATGGGGAACAGCTGTCTTTAACAACAGAGAGCAAAAGGTCATTCACAGTGTTGAGAATGGCTGTGATGTGCAGTCTGAGTGGGGCACTGTGAAATGGGGGGTGCCCAGGTATCACTGCTGGAGCCACTCCTGTTCCTTATTTATATAAATGATATGCTCTCTGGCATTATAGATAATCTTAAAGTTTTCCGTTTGCTGGTGACACTAGCTGGTTAGTAAAGGATGTTGCGTGCAACATTGGCTCTGTTTCAAGTGGTGCAGTTCATGACACAAGTTCATGGCTTATAGAAAATAAACTAACGCTAAATCACAGTAAGACTCAGTTTTTACAATTTCTAACTATTCGAACAGTATCTGAAGTAAGTGACAGTTGGACACGAAAAGTTGTCTACTTCGCTTATGTCATATGAAATTATATTCTGGGGTAACTCTTCCCATTCTCAACGAATATTTTTGGCTCAGAAACGGGCATTTACGGCAATAAGGGATGTAAGTTCGAGAACCTCTTGTCGACCCCTGTTCACGAGTCTGCGTATTTTGACATTAGTCTCTCAATATATATATTCCATACTGTCATTTCTTGTTAATAATATTAGCTTATTCCCAAGAATAAGCAGCTTTCACTCAGTTAATACTCGACAGAAATCAAACCTGCATTTGGATTGGACTTCCTTAACTCCTGTGCAGAAAGGTGTGCAATATACTGCCTCATCCATTTTCAATAAGCTACCTCTCGAATTCAAAAATCTTAGCAGTAATCCACGCGCTTTCAAATCGAAACTGAAGAGATTCCCCATGGGTCACTCCTTCTATTCTGTCAAGGAATTCCTTGCAAAATTAAGCTGATTCTTGTTGTATTTTTGATCGCATTTACTTAAACGTACTGTTGTGGGTTGGCAGGAGAGCCAACCCCGTATTATTAGAGGAAGCCGAAAGGCACGCGTTTTAGCTCACGCAGGCTGGCGTGAGGTCTGGAACAGGACAAGGAAATTAAGACTTTAGAAAAACGGACGTAGCTGGTGGAATACTCAACTTTAATCCATTAATGATGAGCGTCGCTCTTGACGGTACATGATTACAGTATCAATAGTAACTGGTACTGGCGCCTTGCTAGCTCGTAGCACATGACGTAGCTGAAGGCTATGCTAACTATCGTCTCGGCAAATGAGAGCGTATTTTGTCAGTGAACCATCGCTAGCAAAGTCAGTTGTACAACTGGGGCGAGTGCTAGGATGCCTCTCTAGACCTGCCGTGTGGCGGCGCTCGATCTGCAATCACTGATAGTGGCGACACGCTGGTCCGACGTATACTAACGGACCGCGGTCGATTTAAAGGCTACCACCTAGCAAGTGTGGTGTCTGGCGGTGACACCACACTTACGGATTGACATTTTCGGGTTCATAAAAATTTTGTTTTTATCTGATATTACTTTTATGTTCTAATTTCATGCACTGACACGTTCCATGTCCTTGGGATATTGCTTCTCGATTTCGTTATGCGGAACTAGACGTGAAAAATTAAAGAAAAAATGAACCGCACAGAGAGAGTAGTGGTCAGTGTGCCTGGAGCACCTCAGCAGTCTGTACACCTCTCATAAACAGTACGTCCTTAGCCAGCCATCCTAAGAACACATGGGCCACCACTATGGTGGACGGCTGAGCCACTGGTGTAAGCAGAGGGGAGCGCGAGCCAAGCATTTGTATGGCCAGACGATGAGTTCACGTAAACCGCATGTGAGGTTTGGGGAAGAAAGCAACGCAGTTCACCTAATGATTGCTTGGTCATATGCATGTAAAAATAGGGGATACAAACATTAAAAGAGCAGTCACCACACTCTATCTTGGGGTACACATAGACTAAAAGCAAAATTTCCATGAACATATGCGCATTGTCACAAACGAAGTAGAAAAAATACTACACAAAGGAGCAAGACAAAATTCAGAACATCTTAAATTCCCCTATCAGTTACACGGACGTACCATTGTGCTCTCTTCGAATCGGTACTTAGCTTCGCCCCAGCACGTGGGCTTACAGCTTGAGCCTAACAAGCTGGACCCTCGTCAGACGAGGCCAAAGGAGTGGCTTACGTAGACTATTGGGAGCTTTCGGCACCACCTCAGTGGAATCACTCTGTGTGGTGCTCGGAAGCTACCAAATAGACATTACGATAAGATATAGAGCTACTTTGTACTGGCTTAGGTGGGAAGGCACGACCAGGACGAATGATCACTGGAGTAGCAATTGACACGAAACGCCAACTAAAAAATTGGAGGATCGATACCTGGCAAGGTGAGTGAGACACAAGTGATGAGGCCCTTAGGCTACACCAGTTCTTTCCCAATGTAAGCAAGAGACTAAAACTCAAACATATCAATTCCAGCCGCGGTATAGTCCACTTCTTAACAGGACACGGTCCTTATCCCACGCACTTAAAGAGTATGAGTCTGAGGCAGCTACCAACATGCACATGTGGGGAAGAAGGCTCTCCAGAACACATCGTCTTTTTCTGCGGACATCACACCAACATCAGCCGCGCAGCACACTTAAACCTCAACAATATTCAAGACCCCACATACGCAATGCTCAGAGACGAATACCAATGGACCATGTTAAACACACTCGTTGACGATATACCTAAAGTGACCTATAGAGAGTATGTCGGAGCCAGACAGGAAGCAATCAACAGGTTGGAAAACAACGCTGATTCCAACATGGAATCAGGTGATGACACTGATCCCTACATGACCGTAAATGAAAATGAAGAAATACCGCAAATAAGCAACACAATAGCCTAAATAAAAAAGGCTGTGATTGGCGGTTGGTGGCTTGATAGACAATCCGAAGACACTCACCGTCATACATACTTGCTGAAGGGACGTTCTTCCGCTATCATCTTTCATTTGTTCTGATTTTATTCTTCCTAAAAATATGGTTATGGTTTATAATTCGATTTTCCAAAATTTTGTTGATTTCATAAATGTTTAATATCTTTTATCTATCCATCTTAAATTTATAAATCTTGTTTATTTTAGAAAATTTTTCAAAAATCATAAGATGTCTGGAAGTTGTAATATGTCATAACCTCTTCTCTATCTTCATAAATTCCTATCTTCCATTCATAAAACGCTAATTTTAAGATTTTCTTTTCTTAATTACTTTTACGTTTCTAAGTATTTAAAGCTGCAATATTACTAATACTTTTTAAAAATAAGAAATAACAAATAAGTATCACATTCTGTACATGTACAATCTTGTATTGTGAAAATACGACCTGTCTTAGTAACAAGGTCGCAGGTCATTTGTAAATGGCACCAAATAAGTAATATAATAATAATAATAAATATGCTTACCGAGCAGCTTGTGCCAGAAAGTGGGAGACATATGCATTTGATCAACACTGCTTTGAAAAATGCATTCGAAAACTGTGTGAGATTCTGTCTCCTATTCTGGAACGTAACCACATGGGAGGTGTGTGGCAGAATTTGCATACTCACCATCTATTGGTGCACGAGGGGTAAGAGAATAAGTCAAATGTATAATTTAGTTTAAAAAATGATTTATTGGTCACCCAACTTAAAACTAATTTCATATCATTTGAAGCAGAAATAAAAGCATTGTTTCATACTTCGACTTCTTCTCCTCTGTACATTTTCTTGAGCTGTCAGATAACTGGGCAGCCATATGACTCAAGATCATGTATTGAAGTGCACTGAAATACTCTTCTCATCCAAGCCACCTTCTCACCACCTTTGACGTAAACTACACTATCGATGTGATCGAAATTCCGAAATGTCATTAGCAAATGTTCCAGAGATATGCCAGGTCCCTTGCGTCCTTTCACAAAGAATGTAGCTATTACACATCCAACGTAAGTAAAAGCACTAAAGGCCAGATTTTTAAACACAAACTGTCTGAATTCGTTCATAAAACCATGTGTGCTTAACGATAATGTTCGCACTCTGAGATTCCTTCGTGAAATTCCACAGATGTGACGCATTGCTCGTTAGTTAATATTACTTCTTGGACTATTCCAATCAATGGGCAGTAATTCAGCATCCCAATATCCAATAACAATTTTTCTGTGGTTGTTTTTTTTTTTAACAAAGCCGTGCCATGATTCAGATTCTGTATGAACATCAACACGACACCCTTAATGAGCTCGATTTGCTTTGAGGTGTCTATAAAGGTGATAGACGTTACTTATTTAAAACTCTCAGTATACATCTGGATCCATTGTCCATTTCATAATAGGAGAGACAAAACTCTGAACACATGTCATATAACAGACTGTATACTGTATTATTCCAGTTCAGATGTCGGTTATTTTATGGGTATACTTCATCATTTAAAAAAAAACTTAGCATTTGTTAGATTACAGTTATCGAATACGCTCAAATATTTCTTCAAGTTCCTTTCCTCTTGGTCTGCAGCGTCAATATGATGAATCTAACTGAACACTTGTCTTAACCGACCAAGACATACGTGAGGTGGTTCAAAGGGGTGGATATTCACGCAGTTTCCATGAACAGAAAGGTAATGGCAGCAGAGCAGAGGAATTCAGTACATTCAGGAATCGTATGTGTTCTTTACCTGATACTGAAATCTGCTCCATCTTTCATGTGACCTTCCCCAGCACTATTATATACTCTTCGGGATTAGGTTCTTCCTGAACATAAGAGTTATTATCCATCACACGTATCACTAAAATCAGTTCTTGTTTCGAGTTCACAATGACTCGTTACATATCTTCAAAGAATCCCATGAGCATCTTAAGTGGTAAGCATAAACTAAAGCGGTTGATTTAACCGCTCTATCTAGGAACCATTCTGCGTTCTGCAGACAAATCGTGTCTGAAGCAGATGTGGAAACATATGTTTTGAGGTTGATGTGATTCTCATATTAAGGATGTGGTCGATTTCGATGCCATTTAGTTCATATTCTATTCCTTGAAACAGAAACGTAAAAATGTTAATGTGAGTTGTGAAGTTGATCTAGGGTCTCCATTCTTTTTTAAAAACTGCCCTACTAGATAAAGGAAACTGTTACTAGGAACTGTCAATATATCCTGGTGTTGAACCAGAGTTCGTTTATCATCGTTATTATTAAACGTTGCTGAAGCAAAAGGTTTGTGGGAAATATATTGCTGATGGATGATTCATACAATATGTTGAAGTGGAGCTGTTATATCAAGCGATGTGAATGTGTAGTTTCAAATCTATTGCTTTAGAAACTTGTAGTTCTCCAATGTTATCGCACTGTGTTCAGGTTCTAAGTGGTGTACTGACAGCTGTGTGATTTTGCTTTACACGTCACTCCCATATTGGTTCAGGTGGAGACATATAACTATATCCTCACAACGAAAATCAAATAAATTTCTATCCTGATCTAGAATATTAATCTTGAGATGGTCTAATGCCTGGACTGTGCCTGGAAGACATATGGGGCTTTGTGGAACCTGAACAATCGTATATTCTTGTCCTACTGTAGAGCAGAACCCGGAGATAGTACACTGTCCAGGCACATTAATATGACCACCCGTCAAAAGCCTGAATAACCAACTTTTGCAACATGATACGTGCAGGGAGATAGTCAGTGATGTTGTGGAAGGTATTGGCAGGATTGTTGAACCATGCCAACTCCAATGCTGCGGCCAGCTGTGCTAGGTTTCTCCGTTGAGTATCAATGGTGCGAACAGTCCGATCGAGGTGATCCCACAGATTCTCGATAGGGTTTAAATCCGGGGAGATAGTGGCCAGTGGAGTACGGTAAGCTCATCCTGGTGCTCTTGGAACCACGCAGGTACACTGTGAGCTGTATGAAATGTTGCATTTTCCTACTGGTAGATGCCATCATGTCAAGGAAAAACAAACTGCGTTTACGTGTGGATATGGTCTCCAATGAGAGACACATACTTGTGTTGAGCCACTATACCTTCCAGAATGACGAGATAACCTAGGGAATGTCACGAAACCATTCCGCAGATAATGTTTCTCCCTCCTAGTTGCGCAGTGTTTGGTTTCAGATGTTTCACACTGTGTATGACACTGGCCATCTGCCCGATGGAGCATAAAACTTGATTCGTTTGAAAAGACTACGTCAAGTTGCGATATTGGTGTGCACATTTCAGCCTTCCTTACCAACGAACAGCTGTAAGCGTGGGTGCATGAACAAGGTGTCTGTCGCAGAGGCTCATAAGCAGCAACGTTCGCTGAATGGTCATTGAGGCGACATTATTGGTAACCCTCAGGTTGATCTGGGCAGTCAGTTGTTCAACACTTATACTTCTGTTTGCCCATACACATCTCTGCAGACGCCCTTCGAAGTCCTGTGATTAGGATGTTTCGTCCACTCACCCATGAATACGACTACAGTTTTAAGTTAGAATGCAAGAGATTTTATAGATAAAGAAAAACACGTATTACTCTTATATCATTATTCAGTTATAAATTTTTACTTATGTGAGGATAGATATTCTGTATGTGCCCAAATATGGTCATAGTTTGGTGCCCACATCATGAGTGGTTGGTTCATATATATTCCCACATATTGATGGAAAGCGTAGGTCATAAGGTTGAGCAATCATTTCTGCCAATTGATCCACATTTTCTCGAAAAATCTGTACACATATGGTTGTAAGCTTAGCCTCTTGTCTGAATTGCATAACTGACAATATATAAGATTTTAAATGTCTGTTCCTGTAGATGAGTGCATTCCTCTTTGTCATAAATTTTAATTGTGCTTGGAATGTTTCTTGAGGCGACTGCATGGTCACTCACTATCACTGATGGCGCCTGACCAAGGTCGTTGAACATGGTTGCAATCTGCATTTGAGTTTCACATAGGCAAATCCACTCATCTAGGGATATTATGGCTTTGGTACCACTCTGTCAAGGATCTTTGAAAACCAGCACTGAGTAGGACTCGTAATCCGAGATATCGCCACACTAACAAGTTTTCTGTCACTGACATTCAAACTGTAGATGGTGTTATATGATATAATTCTAACATTTGGTGGCTCCACCTCACCTGTGGGAAAAGTGAGAGGAGGAATAAATGTATTAGTTACTAACTGCAGCATGATTAATACTTACTTTCTGCCTTCATTGAGGAGGGGGCGTGCTGCAGTGCATGGCTCAACTACATGTATATCATCTTTGGTTTCAAGTGTGTGTGTGTGTGTGTGTGTGTGTGTGTGTGTGTGTGTGTGTGTGTGTGTGTGTGTATAAAAGCATGCAGAGAGCTCCACAGTCAGTTCATTGCATGACTCAATAAATAGGGGCATGATATTAGACACTAAATGCTGTAAGAAGAGAGTAATGGTATTAGTCATTAATTTACATGCAGGCAACGAGTGTATAGTGCAAGTTCTCAGCATCAAAGCATCCTTCAACACTCTGCAGTCGACTTTTAAGATACTGTTAACGGAAAACGACGTTTGCTGGAGATTGATGTTTTCAGGGGACCTCCTAAAACCAGCCATTCTAAATATTCTGGAATAAATTATACTGCAATACTTGATAATGGTGCAGCTAGAAGACTATTTATTCAACAGGACAGAGAGTGTTGATGTATATTGTTGTGAACTGGCCAGACAGCCAATCCACTATGACCGGTAGCCGAAAGGCACGCGTTTAAGCTCACGCAGGATGGCGTGAGGTCTGGAACAGGACAAGGTCTTTATAGTAGCAAAAATAGTACGTAGCTTCTGGAATACTTAACTTTAATCCATAATTGGTGAACATCGGTCTGACGGTACATGCATCACAAGATAAATAGCAATTGATAATGGCGCCTTGCTAGGTCGTAGCAAATGACGTAGCTGAAGGCTATGCTAACTATCGTCTCGGCAAATGAGAGCGTAATTTGTCAGTGAACCATCGCTAGCAAAGTCGGCTGTACAACTGGGGCGAGTGCTAGGAAGTCTCTCTAGACCTGCCGTGTGGCGGCGCTCGGTCTGCAGTCACTGATAGTGGCGACACGCGGGTCCGACGTATACTACCGGACCGCGGCCGATTTAAAGGCTACCACCTAGCAAGTGTGGTGTCTGGCGGTGACACCACATATATTACACATTTAAATGGCTTGAATCTAAAAATGTGTGTAAGGTGATTCTTTAATCTTGTAAAAATCTTACGAACAGGTGCTATAACTTGAATGCAATAGATTACTATCTGTTCACTAAAGAACTGATGCCTGCTTTGTGTAATAGTACACACAAATTTAACAAGCTGTAGCCAGTGTTTCAGAGTGATAAGTCTGTTTCCAAGTATGACTTTCGTGACAAGCCCTTTCAGTTGCATGGAGATTGTGAGGATGATGGCCCACCTCCTATTAAACTGTGCTGAGAAGGTTGTAAAAAGAGATCGAATAAAATAAATGGTTTTTTAATATGTCTTCTTATTTTTCATAGAAAACTTGCTACTAATTTAGCAGAAGCAGTTGGCCTGTGGGGCACGTCCTTTTCCTGTTTGCAAATGCCATACTGACTCTGCTAAACCAGTAACATATCTTTAAGCACTCTGAATAAGATGCTGCGAGACAGACTGCTGCTGTCAGACAGCAGACCTTGTGTTTGTGTATTTAAGTTCCTGAAAACGAGGAGGGACATGCTGGATGGCTACCCACAGCCAACAGTCCCCTGTCTGTGTTGTCTACCAAGGCTCACTCCAGTAGCCACCTAGCTTTATGTGGAGCTGTGTCCCCATCAGCCATCTTTCCCTGGACAAGCGTGGTGTCAGTGCGTGGAAGATATATAATAAGTTGCATAGCTAATGCATCCCTATGTTATTTGCTATGATACTATAGTGTCAAAGCAGCAAGAGCTAATTTTTTGGTGCAGTGTGATGTTAGATAACATTTTTACGCATGTTATTAGCTGCTAGTGTTAGAGTAGCAAGAGTGTATCTTTTATTGATACAGTGTGACATTAGTTAAACGTTATGCACTACCATTTTTGTTGCTAGATCCCGTATTCTCATGCAGGGTAGCAAGAGCATATTTTGGTGCACTGATGCGTTAAGTTCCATATTTACATCTGTACTATTTAACAGATCGGTAAATAGCATTGAGTGCATTACTGCGCCGGATATTGCAGACATTTTATGCTGTTGCTCAAGTGAGGTACAGATTAAGAATGACAAGTCATCTCCCAGGATGCTGGAGATACTAGGACGGCGGTGGTGTGGAGGGGGGGGGGGGGAGGAGGACTAATGGAAGCACACTGTAATACTGGTGGTGGGAGAAGGACCAAGAGGAGCACACTGTACCAGTGTGGGCAGGAGAGATGCCATTTTGGGTCATAAATCAACATGCTTATGATGACAGTTGTCACTTTACGCTAAAAGCATTTGACCATCAACTAACACCCGAGTAAACATGTGCACAAGTGCGTTAATCTGCTGCCATCTTGCCCATAAATTATGGTAATTATAATGACAGTTATAGACCATTAATTGCGCCTCTAATGACAGTTACTGTCGATTAATTCATCCTAAATATACAAGAGCCCAAGTGAGAGGTTTGTTTACATAAGGGGAGCTATGGCAAGTGGCAGGTTTGTTTACATAAGAGAACAATGTCCTCTTTGTTCTGAAGCCTGCCTTGGTCCACTATTGTTAAGAGGATGAAATAAACCTGCTCATGAATGTACGTGAGTTATCGAGTTAGGTAGAATGTCCCAGTTCGTTGGAAGAGGCGCAATAACTCACACCACAGTATAAAGGAAACAGGGACTAGTTTCTAGAGGGGTCTGATTAGGAACGCGAATACAAAAAGGGCTGCACCAAACTCAGATGGTGAGTTATTGCGAAGAGGTGCACAAAGCACTACCAGTGGTGCCTGTGATGATTCAAGATATGGAATTAGTTACTGATCTGGATTCTGGACGACCTGTCTACTTTTTCAGAAGGTAATAATTTATTACTAATAGAAAAGGGTTCGTTACCGATACTACCACTACCAGGTATCATATATGTAGAGGGAGAGGTTATTGTATCTTTAAGGAAACAAATCTGGCTGGCGGCTGCGACGAGCTATTAGATGTTTAGACAAAACATGATTTTCATCCCCTATTTGTGCATTCCGATCCTACTGGGGTAGGACTGGCTATGAAGTGCACGAGTCAGTTTGGATTTAGAGAAAGGACTCTTCACGGCTAAGTCTGACGGAAGACAGGTAACAGTGGCATTTAAAGAGAGGGCATTGCTTGACAGTGCCAAGATCCCAAGGTACTGTAAGTGTGTTCAAAATACAACAGTCAGTGTTCACTAACAGAAGCAGCGCACGCAGAATCATCAAGAGAATGGGCAGTAACTCGCAACAGATTCAGCAATGAAACAGAAGCAAACATCGTGGAACTGGAAGAGATAAACATACCAGGAGGAAAATCAGTTAAGCTAGTTGCTGTATCATTACTGACATGTACTTCCGCCACATTCTGGAGAAATTACGTAGTTTGAACAACGTTTCGTCTTTTTTCGCTTTAAGACACAATCATGATGCCTTAAAGTGAAAAAAGGCGAAACGCGTCAGGGAGAATAAAAGACAGTACAGCAAGAGAAGGCGTTTTTTATTTATAAAACAAATAAAACTTCACATGCTTGTTTATGCTAAAATATATCCGATCCCTCTAACAAAGAGAGATTTATTAGACAGAGAAGGTCAATGCATGCTGGATGGAGGCATCGTAGAACTGGCAGTAAGCCATTACAATAACCCAATAGCGGTTGTCTCCAAGAGAGATGGAACAGTGTGCCGGCCGATGTGGCCGAGCGGTTCTAGGCGCTACAGTCTGGAACCGCGCGACCGCTACGGTCGCAGGTTCGAATCCTGCCTCGGGCATGGATGTGTGTGATGTCCTTAGGTTAGTTAGGTTTAATTAGTTCTAAGTTCTAGGGGACTGATGACCATAGATGTTAAGTCCCATAGTGCTCAGCGCCATTTGAACCATTTTTTGGAACAGTGTGACACTCAGAAGCTGAATCAGATTTTGATGGAGGAGAGTGATTAGGGTCGCTAGCATAGATGTTACATGTGGATCGGTATCGACAAATTAAGCACCGTCTTTCTGATAAGACATAGCCTTTTCACACTAGGGCAAGGCTTGTCACTTTACAAGATTACCCGCTGGGCCCAGTATCTTCACTGCTACAATGGTAAGGGTTTTGGGCGACACCTTGGGCTACAGCTTTGACACTAAGGTCACAGTCTTCATAGACGACTTTCTGATTGCGGCCAGAATGTGGCAGGAACACCATCAGTTACTAGGACACGTATTTGAAGCTTTAGGAGATAGAGTTGGGGAGGGGGGGACAATACCTAATCCAGATAAGCTCAGTTCAATATGAGACGTCCCAATACCCACTACTGCATAGCAACTGCGTGCTTTTATGGGGCCTGTGGGATACTACAGCAGTTTTACCGGTCACCATGCCTTCAATACGCCACCTGTTTTATCATTGCTGTGAAGAATGCATCTTAGAAGTGGGCGGAGCGAGAAGTGGGCGGAGCAATGTAAACAAGAGTCTCATAGAATTAAGGACTAGTTAGGAAATGCGAAAGATTTAGCTCACCCCAATCTTTCACAGCCATTCCATCTTCCAGCTGACAGCTCCTCTTGGTGAATGGATATGGTCCTCCATTTGGAAGGGGAAAATACAAAGGCTCAGGAACACAGTTCGACTGTGTCTGTGAGTCAGATACTGAATAAGCGTGTCAGAAAGCATTAAATAAACGAGCCCGAAGCATTAGCAATTGTTGAGGTTTTTCTTATTAGATCGGTACACATACGTCTGGACAGACTACAAGGCGATGGAATTCTTTACAAAGACATTACTCACTCATGGATCCCTACTGCCATGGTTGCTGGCCTTGCAGGAGTTCAATTTTTCGGTCTGTTACTTACCAGACAAAGAGAATGTAATTGAACATGCTCTGTCACGACCACCAGTTGGGTGGAAAATGGCTCAACAGTGTCACAAATATCCTATAAGGATGCTGTGTATCATATGCAACCCATTTGAAACCTTCTTGTGGAATCTCTTTGATAATGTCGCAGAGGAACAGAGGAAAAATCTCATACACAATGTAACTGATCGGAGTAAAGATGGAGAGCAGAACAACATAAGGCAATTTTACTTAATTAGAAGTAAAGTTAGGGATATATTAATTGAGGCCATTCTGCAACTCCGTTTTCAAGGATATTTCCAAAAACTGACGACACTCGAAACAACGAAATTCAGCAACATTTCATGAAAAATCTCCCACACATACGTTTCAGCCTCCAGCCATTAAGACAACATACACTTTGAAAAGCCTGAAATACATTTGCTTGAGAAATGATACAATCACAACATTAGGCACAAGTTTGACAAACAATCATTGAATCACCTGATCAGTGACATTATTAGAGCTGCAAATTTTGGAATTGAACATCCAACAGAACAAGCAATAGAGCCTGAAAAGTCCAGCTTAAATCTGAAAAAAAAAACACTTGAGGAAGACCAGCAGCAACAGAATATCACATTTAACGAGAGGAAAGCAGCTCGTAATAACAGTCAAAAACTGAAAGAAAATGAGGCCATAGCTCTTAAAGCAGTTACAGGCAATGCCACTATTATAATGAAAATAGATGACTATGTACTAAAACCAGATGAGTTTTGTCTAAAATTACATCAGTGATATTAAGAAAGATTCCACTCAGTGTTTCCAAACTTGCAATGAAGAGCAGTAATTTCCTCTTCACAATATAAGAAACTAAAAACATAATCATGTTGAAATAACAAGTATATGTTTTAAGAGCCCAACCCAAAGTATATAAAGATTGTGTCCTGCTCATACCTGTAGTAAACTCAAGAAAAAGTTCAGCGTTCCAGCTAAACATCAACAGATATTGAAGCGCTTATTGAACTTGAAACTACAGGGTGTCCCACTCAAACCTCCCTGATTTCAAAGACCCAGGGAAAAAAACACAGTAGATACAACAATGAAAAATGCACCACATTGTAGAGCATCTCAGAGAATTTATTTATTTATAATCAATACACCTCTACATGTGAACCATTTGTAGCAAGAAGAATATCGAGTCTATATTCAATTTCTTTCCAAGTTCTTTGTAACATTTCCTCTGTTATTGTTGCAATCGCACTCCGTGTGCATACCGGGGGGAGTCATTCCAGATGTGGAAAGGGTCCTTCCGGATGCCATGAAGGGTACAGGGTGCACCCATCTGCAGATGGTCGCTCATGTCGGCACCAATGATGTATGTCGCTATGGATCGGAGGAAATCCTCTCTGGCTTCCGGCGGCTATCTGATTTGGTGAAGACTGCCAGTCTCGCTAGCGGGATGAAAGCAGAGCTCACCATCGACAGGACTGACTGCGGACCTTTGGCACAGAGCCGAGTGGAGGGTCTGAATCAGAGGCTCAGACGGTTCTGCGACCGTGTGGGCTGCAGATTCCTCGACTTGCGCCACAGGGTGGTGGGGTTTCGGGTTCCGCTGGATAGGTCAGGAGTCCACTACACACAGCAGGCGGCTACACGGGTAGCAGGAGTTGTGTGGCGTGGACTGGTCGGTTTTTTAGGTTAGACGGGCTCGGGCAAGTACAGAAAGGGCAACAGCCTCAAAGGGTGTGGGGCAAAGTCAGGACATGCTGGGACCAAGCAGCAATCGGTATTGTAATTGTAAACTGTCGAAACTGCGTTGGTAAAGTACCGGATCAAGCACTGATAGAAAGCACCGAAGCTGAAATCGTTATAGGCACGGAAAGCTGGCTGAAGACAGAGATAAATTCTGCCGAAATTTTTACAAAGGCACAGACGGTGTATAGAAAGGACAGATTGCATGCAACCGGTGGTGGCGTTATTGTCGCTGTTAGTAGTAGTTTATCCTGTAGTGAAGTAGAAGTGGATAGTTCCTGTGAATTGTTATGGGTGGAGGTTATACTCAACAACCGAGCTAGGTTAATAATTGGCTCCTTTTACCGACCTCCCGACTCAGCAGCATTAGTGGCAGAACAACTGAGAGAAAATCTGGAATACATTTCACATAAATTTCCTCAGCATGTTATAGTCTTAGGTGGAGATTTCAATTTACTACTGGACTCCGCAAACCACCCAATGGTGTGTGGCGGAGGGCACTTTACCACTGTCATTACCTCCCCTTCCTGTTCCAGTCGCGTATGGTTCGCAGGAAGAACGACTGCCGGAAAGCCTCCGTGCACGCTCGAATCTCTCTAATTTTATATTCGTGATCTCCTCGGGAGGTATAAGTAGGGGGAAGCAATATATTCGATACCTCATCCAGAAACGCACCCTCTTGAAACCTGGACAGCAAGCTACACCGCGATGCAGAGCGCCTCTCTTGCAGAGTCTGCCACTTGAGTTTGCTAAACATCTCCGTAACGCTATAACGCTTACCAAATAACCCTGTGACCAAACGCACCGCTCTTCTTTGGATCTTCTCTGTCCTCTCTGTCAACCTGACCTGGTACGGATCCCACACTGATGAGCAATACTCAAGTATAGGTCGAACGAGTGTTTTGTAAGCCACCTCTTTGTTGATAGACAAAGGCTCTTACTTTGTTTATCAGGCGACGGTGCGGAACTGTATCGAACGCCTTTCGGAAGTCTAAGTAAATGGCATCTACCTGGGAGCCTGTATCTAATATTTTCTGGGTCTCATGAACAAATAGAGCGAGTTGGATCTCACACGATCGCTGTTTCCGGAACCCATGTTCATTCCTACAGAGTAGATTCTGGGTTTCCAGAAATGACATGATTCGCAAGACAAAGGACTCTGCCAACGAATCTCAACCTGGCACCCGCCTTACCAACGATTAATTTTATATGATCATTCCACTTCAAATCGTTCCATACGCATACTCCCAGATATTTTACAGAAGTAACTGCTACCAGTGTTTGTTCCGCTATCATATAACCATACAATAAAATATCCTTCTTTCTATGTATTCGCAATAGACTACATTTGTCTATGTTAAGGGTCAGTTGCCACTCCCCGCACCAAGTGCCTATCCGCTGCAGATCTTCCTGCATTTCGCTGCAATTTTCTAATGCTGCAACTTCTCTGTATACTACAGCATCATCCGCGAAAAGCCGCATGGAACTTCCGCCACTATCTACTAGGTCATTTATATATATTGTGAAAAGAAATGGTCCCATAACACTCCCCTGTGGCACGCCAGAGGTTACTTTAACGTCTGTAGACGTCTCTCCATTGAGAACAACATGCTGTGTTCCGTTTGCTAAAAACTCTTCAATCCAGCAACACTGCTGGTCTGATATTCCGTAGGCTCTTACTTTGTTTATCAGGCGACGGTGCGGAACTGTATCGAACGCCTTTCGGAAGTCTAAGTAAATGGCATCTACCTGGGAGCCTGTATCTAATATTTTCTGGGTCTCATGAACAAATAGAGCGAGTTGGATCTCACACGATCGCTGTTTCCGGAACCCATGTTCATTCCTACAGAGTAGATTCTGGGTTTCCAGAAATGACATGATTCGCAAGACAAAACATGTTCTAAAATTCTATCACAGATCGATGTCAGAGATATAGGCCTATAGTTTTGCGCATCTGCTCGACGACCCTTCTTGAAAACTGGAACTACCTGTGCTCTTTTCCAATCATTTGGAACCTTCCGTTCCTCTAGAGACTTACGGTACATGGCTGTTAGAAGGGGGGCAAGTTCTTTCTCGTACTCTGTGTAGAATCGAATTGGCATCCCGTCAGGTCCAGTGGACTTTCCTCTGTTAAGTGATTTCAGTTGCTTTTCTATTCCTTGGACATTTATTTCGATGTCAGCCATTTTTTCGTTTGTGCGAGGATTAAGAGAAGGAACTGCAGTGCGGTCTTCCTCTGTGAAACAATTTGGAAAAAGGTGTTTAGTATTTCAGCTTTACGCGTGTCATCCTCTGTTTCAATGCCATTATCATCCCAGAGTGTCTGGATATGCTGTTTCGATCCACTTACTGATTTAACGTAACACCAGAACTTCCTAGGATTTTCTGCCAAGTCGGTACATAGAATTTTACTTTCGAATTCACTGAACGCTTCACGCATAGCCCTCCTTACTCCAACTTTGACATCGTTTAGCTTCTGTTTGTCTGAGAGGTTTTAACTGCGTTTGCAGTGAAGCTCTCTTTGCTTTCGCAGTAGTTTCCTAACTTTGTTGTTGAACCAAGGTGGGTTTTTCCCGTCCCTCACATTTTTACTCGGCATGTACCTGTCCAAAACGCATTTTACGATTGCTTTGAACTTTTTCCATAAACAGTCAACATTGTCAGTGTCGGAACAGAAATTTTCGTTTTGCTCTGATAGGTAGTCTGAAATCTGCCTCGTATTACTATTGCTAAACAGATAAACCTTCGTCCCTTTTTTTATATTCCTATTTACTTCCATATTCAGGGATGCTGCAACGGCCTTATGATCACTGATTCCCTGTTCTGCGCTTACAGAGTCGAAAAGTTCGGGTCTGTTTGTTATCAGTAGGTCCAAGATGTTATCTCCACGAGTCGGTTCTCTGTTTAATCGCTCGAGGTAATTTTCGCATAGTGCACTCAGTAGTGATACGATGTTGCAAAATAGGAATAGCTTCCACTTTGATCACATACACGTGGTCCTTCGCGAATCCTTACATGAAGAAATCAAGCGGCGTAATGTCGGGTGAACGTAGTGGCCAGGCAATGGGTCCTCTGCATCCGATACAACGATTGGGAAATTTTCTATGAAGGAACTTGCGAACAGCTGTTGACCAATGTGGTGGAGCTCCATCTTGTTGGAAAATAGTACTGGGTTGAAAGTCTTGTATATGGGAGTCCACAAACTTCTCCAACATGTCCAGATACACTGATCCATTCACTGTTTGTTCCACAAAAATGAACGGTCCAACAATCCTGTCGTGCATTACTCCGCGCAAGACGTTTAGTTTAGGGCTATCACGAACATGTTCAATGACAATGTGCGGATTTTGAGAACCCCACATCCGAACATTATGCCTATTAATCCTTCCTGATAGATGAAAGGTTGACTCATCTGAGAATAAACACCTTTCCAGGAAGCTGGCATCCATATCAATATGCTGCAGCATATCCGCAGCAAGTTGTTGTTGGCATGGTTTATCGTTCAGCGTCAGATGTTGCAGAATTTGCACTTTGTAAGCACACAAACGAAGACACTGGTGAACCACACGATGCAATGTTGATCAAGGTACATCAAGTTGCCTAGATGCTTGACGAATTAACTTACGTGGGCTTCTGAGAAACGTTTGTCTGATGTCCTCCACTATCTGTTCTGAAACTCCATAATGTGCACCGCCAGAATGTTTCAGAACACATCCTGTTGCCAGAGACTTCCTATAACATTCCTTAATTGTTCTCACATCAGGTGGATCACATTCATACACATGACGATAATTTCTTTGCGCAGTAATCGGCGATTTTGTTTCTGCAAACCACGCTACTGCTTGTGCGCGCTGCTCTTCGACCATAGATACTAGTAGACTGGCATTGCTGTGCAGAAGCTATAGGGCTGGTGTGGCTCCAACATAAACCACGTGACTGTTGGCAAAACGTGGCGGGATTTCAAATGAGCGGTCTGCCATCCTGTGTTTGTATCGTATTTTACCCATATTTCTCAATTGACTGCCAAACGCTTCCAACAAAAATTACTTTTTTATTTGTGAAAAATTATGTCAGAACTACATTTGACCTGGATTTGTTCACAGTACCATTTATAAAATATAAAAAATATATCGAAGGCCCCTCTGGTGGGCAGTGGGACTAAATTACTATAAACTATCAGGTAAAGTAAAACGTCGTTAAAATTCGCTTAAACAATAAGAGTGGGCTCGTGTCAAAACTTTAAATATTGGATTCGCCGCGTTTTGAGCTCTAGTCACTTATAAAAGAAAATGGGATATGGGAATTATGTCAACTATAGGTCCCAAAATTGTCGACTTTAGGAGCAGGTCCAATTTAGAGTATCAATTTTAGGTGCACTTCAAAGGTTCAGTTCCTACTATTTTTACAAAAGTTTAAACTATCAGTTTAAAAAAATGATATTTTAGATGAAAGGTGAGACTATGAAGTTTCAGAAAATAATTTTGGAACCTACATTTATTTAATAGTATTAGAAGGTAGAAAAAAATGCTCTTCATATGTCGACTATAGGTGCTCTTACCTTATTATAATCTCAGTTGTATATACAAAAAGGCGCCTATGTGCAGATGGCTTAAAGTTTTTCCGTTTCAGGGCCTATCCAAAGCTGTCTTCGGTTTTCATCCTTAGGGAACCTATGAGTAGGAACGAGAAACACTTATACTTACTTCTGTAACCGAGTTATCACAGATACTTTCCAAAATGTAATATGAGTCTGACTTTACAGGCATCACTTTCAACACTTTAATTTACGTGATACTCCATTTCAAGTGTAAAAAATATATAAAAGTCACTTCAGAAGATTTCAATAAACGCATCTGCATTATCATAGAAACACACGTGAAATGTAATGCCATTTCCTCCGACAAAACGCTGAGTACAGCCATAAGCGCAACACGAAACAACCATGTTTTGCCAACATTCACGTGACTTTAGCCCAGAGATGTTGGAGCCACGAAAATGACGTCAGGGACAGTCTATTATATTTATGGTCGAAGGCGCTGCTGTGGAGTCGCCATTTTCACTTCATGCAACTATGCTGCACTCTGGCGACGATACTTGGCACTTCTGATGCGGGAATATAAATTCTTTGAGATGCGCTGCAATGTGGTGCATTTTTCGTTGTCGTATCAACTGTGGTTTTTCTCTCCTGGGTCGTTGAAGTCAGGGAGGTTTGATTGGGACACACTGTACACTGATACATAATTATTTTCAGTTTAAAAACTTTTTTTATGAACAACCAAATGGATTAGGCCTGGATTCAAGTGTCTCTGGCTTGTTACGTTGATCATTCATGAAACCAGATTCTTTGTTCAAATCATGCATTAGTTAGAAAAATTAATTTACTATTACAGATATGTAGATGTTATCATTATACTTTTCCAGGGCAATAAAACTGAGGTAGAACAGATATGTAACTTTTTCAGCCATTTCGATGTCAATGTCAAGTTCTCCATTGAGCATGACACTGACAAGACATTAAATGTCTTATATCAAACTGTCTCCATGAACAACAACATACCTTCACCATACAGAAAAAAATAGCTACAGATGGAACTACCTACAATAACTCCTTCCATCCAACCACACAAAAACTACCAGCAAAGGGGAGCGTTATTAATAGGTCAATGAACATCTCAGTAACACGACATGATCTTGAGGATGCAACTGAATTAAATGCGTTGCAATGGTAAACCACAAGATTTACTTTTTAAAAATATTTTTAATTATGCTACCAGTTCTGAGAATGATACATTTTCACCATCCACAGTCGACCACTCTTTAATAACACGAAAAAGAAAGAAAATAGAAATGAAACAACACACTTGTTGTTAAAAGACATGAAAAACTGAAAAACATAAAATATTTCGGTATTCCATTGATTGGAAGAGCTTCTCAGGAAATTGCTTGAGTTCTAACGACATGCCATTAAAATAAGCTATGTCCTTTATCACATTTGCAGCAATCGCGACAAATATAAATAGCCATGTGTTCACAAAATCATGTGCCCCGAGTGTCCCAGTTTTTACATAGGTAGGAGTGACAGATTATTTGTTTTATTATGTAATGAACATATGTTAACTCTACGTTTAAATGTATATTAGCAGCAAACAAAGCCTTCAGATCTCTCAATTTTCCATATAAACCTTAGGCCATAAAACTCAGTGTACTAAAGGCACTATAAATGCACAGACAACTGATTTTCTAGCTTACTGACATGCTGAATGAACAGACAAATAGTGAATTCAATAGATTATTTTCTATAAGCAGACATCTAGAGGAAATAAATCTATCGACTTTGGAGCTGCCAACAGGAAGTATTCTGGTCTAGCATCAAATGATCTTGTGGGTATTCTCCTGCGATGTGTCATGGTGTGTGGTTCTCCACAATCACAAAGTCGGAATAGTTGCTTACCCTATCTGTGTAAAAAATATGCACATCTGCCGTGCTGCATTCTAATGCTGTTTAGCATTGACCATGTTTTGTGTGACAAGTCGAATTCTTGTGATTTGTGGGTGATGCACGACATACTATTATTTTTTTGTCCAATCCATTATTGAATCCATGCATTAGTAATGTTGAACTGATCTTCCCGAGCGGCCCTTGCTGCTTTTCTTGGCGTTCGTCTAGTGTGGAGTCGTTAATGGTTTGCATCATCGACATCTTAAAGGGATGGTAGCTTTTTATTATCCATGATACCATTTGTGTGAACATTTATGCCACATAGCTGAGGGAGTGAAATGTGGTTTAGTACTGGCAGCCATTCTCTAGGTATTGGTTTAATAACGCCAATAGTCATTCTCAAGGCGTTATTTAGTTGGACATCTATCTTTTGTGCATGTGGTCTTTTTAGCCAAACTCTGACACAATATTCAGCAGCTGAGAAGACAATACCTAGAGCAGAACAATGTAGATAGGTTGCTAACGCTCCCAAAGTTGTAACACATAGCTTTTTGATGGTGTTGCTTCTTGTTTTCGGTTTTTAGGTTATTTTTGTTTGATGCTCTCTGAAAGATAGAGTTCTATTAAGGGTTACCCTAGGTACTGTGGTGTTTTATTATGAGTGAGTGAGTGTGTGTGTCAAATTTTCTTCCATCTAGTTTATTATTTAAGTGGAAACAGGAAACCTCTGTTTCCGGGACATATGGTTGGAGTCTTCAGTTGAGAAAGTACTTTCTCACTACATCTACATCCTCCATTAGGATTTCATTTGACTGCTCAAAGGAGGTACATTTTGTTGCAAGTACCCAGTCTCGAGCGTAACCACACGTCCTTGATTTTGTTTTTGGCATGTCTGCTCTGTACAAGCGGAAGAGAAGTGTAGCAAGGACTGGTCCCTGTCGTAGACCTCTCCTTAATTTTTCTGGGGAGCTGATGTTGGTCTCGTGACTACTTGGAACAGTTGGTCGTTTAGCATATCGTCGATTAGACGAGCGATTGGTTTGCAATTATGTGAAGAAACTTGTATATCATGCATTCTCTCCACACTGTGTCATTTGCTATTGATAAATCAATGAATGCAGCTGTGGTTTTAAGTTTCCTTTGAAATCCTGCCTTAGTGTAGGTGGTGAGTGACAGAACAGGAACTTTGTAGCTTTGTTTTGTTTGGAAGCCTGGTTGTTCGGCTGGGATTGCTTCAAGTAATCTTGTACTTATTCCATTGTAAACTTTCTTTATTCAGTAATGACTGTCAATATAACGGCTTCTCAAGAAGAAATGAACACAGTTTTCCTTATCACTTTCTTAAACATAAATACAGTACATCATCTCCATTCCATTCCACCTATCCTGGTCTCTCTCTCTCTATCTCTTCATCCGCCCTCCCTTATACACACTGTTATGTTCCAGGTATTTATATTTCATTTGGATGTATAACTAAAATGAGGTGAAGTTACTGCTATGTTACAGTCTTGGCTAGTATAAAGCACACACTTATCAATAGAAGCAGTAAATTTTAGTGAGTCTTTTGAGTAACTCTGTATATCAATAAGCACGTGAAATCTCGTATTGAATATGTAAGAACGTGAAACATAAATTTCTAACTGTCGCTCCTCTAAGTAAATTGTTTAAATTTTTTATTTAGTTTTTCACCAATGCTGAAGATGAATGTTACATGCTCAAATACAAGGTATATGCTACAATACCTTATTTCTCTCATTTCTCTAGCATTTCTCTCATTAATCCCCCTGAATCAGTTTTCTGATAACATCAAACAATTATGTCATTCTGTTAGGTAAAAAACTGAAGCAGGTGTAACGCCTGTTATATATATACAGTCCTCGAAAATGGATTTGTAGCTGAGAAACGCATTGAACAGAGACTGGAAAATAAAAATATTGTGACTGAAGACAGAATATTATTAATTAATATATCCCTAACTTAGAAGTTACAATCACTGGCAGCCCAGGACTTAATTCCAAACAATAGCAAGAAGTAAAGTGCTTTTTCACTGGCACAACTGGGTGCAAGGTGAATGGAGTGTTTCCATGCCTGATGAAGTGGTAAACAAACATATCACCCAGGTGTATTTTGGAGCAGACTTCTGCTGGCACACATCCAGAGAAAATGCTACTTTTATGAACATAGTAAGACAAATAAGAACAATGTTGCACTCGTGTGAGGAATGTGTTATATTGGTAGAGAAGGCCGAAATGCACAAGATAAGCTCATGCAGGATGGCGTGAGGTCTGAAACAGGATACGTAATAAATGCTATAAAGAAAAGTACGTAGCTGCTGGAATACTTAACTTTAATCCATCATTTGTATACATCGTTCTTGATGAGACATGCTTCATACGATAACTATCAATTGCTATGGCGCCTTGCTAGGTCGTAGCCTTTGACTTAGCTGAAGGCTATTCTAAATATCTTCTCTGTAAATAAGCGAGGCTTCGTCGGTGTTGCATCGCTAGCTAAGTCGTCCGTACAACTGGGGCGAGTGCTAGTAAGTCTCTCGAGACCTGCCGTGTGGTGGCGCTCGGTCTGCGATCACTGACAGTGGCGACACGCGGGTCCGACATGTACTAATGGACCGCGGCCGATTTAAAACTACCACCTAGCAAGTGTGGTGTCTGGTAGTGACACCACATTCCTCCCCCGCAAATCGGCGTACGGTTGTGTTATAAGGCTTCCGTCCGCCGTGGAGAGGACCCCATGTTGGCGTATGCGACGAGGTGGGGAGCCTAACAACAGGCGAGGCTGTGCCACCCGCACCCTGCCATTCGGTCCGAGGGGAGCTAGGAAACGCCTGAAAACCTAGTGCAGGGTGCACGCCAACATGCGGTGTATGCGCCCGTAAAGAGACAGGGGGGGGCGAAGGGTCGACCTCCATCGCGTCGGGGTACCCGACGCTCGAAGACGCCATGTGGTCCGGAGCGGGCAAGAGGTCCATGGCGGAGAACTGCTGGTCATGGGAAGCGATCGGCGGCGCGTGACCCAGGGAGGCGCTTGGCGGCTGCAGCGACGCGTCCACTGCGGGCGGCGCCGGCAGGAGAACAGGCGGCGGTGGCGGCGCGTCGCCATGTGGCAAAATGGAAGGCAGCGTCGGTAACACCTGGGGATGAGGCGAGCCAGTAGATGGGTCCCCAGGGCGCTGACCGGACGGCACCGTCGCTGAAAGCAGACGGGGAGCGGCAGAACCCAGGCGACGACAGAGGCACAGCTGATTGAGATGCCGACGCACCTCACCAGAGGCCCCCAAAACCAAATACATCGCGCAGCCAAGGCAGCGAAGAATGCGCCCTGCGAGCCAACGCCATGAACCTCGATAGTTGCGATAGAATACAATGTCGCCTGGAGCAAAAACAGGAGTCTGCCGCTGCACAGGAACATGATGCGGCGGATGCAGCAAAGACATCAAGGTTCGATGAGGACGACCGTGGAGCAACTCAGCCGGCGAGCGACCATCGCGGGGCTGCGAGCGATACGAGGACAAAAAGAGCAACAACGTGGCCTCCCGAGAATGCGACTCTTTCAACTTCAACATCTGTGACGTGAAAGGCCGGACCAATCGTTCAGCGGCACCATTTGACTGAGGCGAAAACGGCGCGGATGTCAGATGTTGAATACCATTGGCCTTGCAGAATGAAATTCTGCGGACGTGAATTGTGGGCCATTGTCGGAAACAATAGTCTGTGGAAGACCTTCAATGCAAAAGATAGCAGACAACGCTTGGATGGTGGCAGATGTCGTGGAAGACATCTTGACAACAAAAGGAAAATTACTGAAAGAATCGACCACAACCAACCATCGAGCATTCCAGAATGGACCAGCAAAATCGATGTGCAAGCGTTGCCAAGGGGAAGTGGCTTTCGGCCATGCAAAGAATTTCCGTGGTGGAGCGGAGTGTTATTCGGCACACGCCATGCAAGAAGAGCACATTTTCGTAATCGCAGCATCGATTCCGAACCAAGTACAGTGCTGACGAGCAAGCTGTTTCGTTTGCACTATACCCCAATGACCTTGGTGGAGAAGCCGTAAGACAGAGGACTGTAACGAACGTGGGACAACGACTCTGGACTGATCATTATCCGAACGCAACTACAAAACACCACGTCGAACAAAAAGTATCTGCTTGTGAGCAAAAAATCGGCGAACCAACGCATCCTCGATGCGTGACTTTGACAAAGGCCATTGCGTAGCAACAAAACGCAAAACGGTAGCAAGGACAGAGTCAGCAGCTGTGGCTGTAGCTACACGACGAAAATCAATCGGAAACGACTCGACCACGTCATCGGTGTCCACATCAATGAACATGTAAGCAAGTTCGGAAGAATCGAATGCTCTATCCTCAGCAACAGGAAAACGGGACAACGCATCAGCATTGCCGTGCTTAGCAGTGGACTGATACAAGATATCGTAGCGGTACTGCGAGAGGAAAATAGACCAGCGAATGAATTTCTGCGCTGTACGTGGAGGTACAGGCTTGTTCGGATGAAAAAACGATGTCAAAGGTTTGTGGTCTGTGATGATGGTAAAGTGACGACCATACAAGAAATCATGAAACTTTGTAACACTAAACACGAGAGCCAAAGCTTCTTTCTCGAATTGTGAATAATTTCTTTGCTCAGATGAGAGCAATTTGGACGCAAAGGCAATAGGGCGATCATGCGCTCCATCTTTGTGCGCAAGCACAGCACCAATCCCGAAATCCGATGCATATACCATCAACAAAAGGGGTTTCCGGGGATCGAATGGCGTAAGGCAAGTATTTGAAAGCAACGCCGACTTCAACTGGCGAAAGGCGCGTTCGCATTCCGTCGTCCAGTGGTATTTGCAAGTACGCATCTGCTAGGTCCAACTTCGAAAAATATTTACCCGGGCACAGTTTATCAAAAAGATCTTCCGGGCGGGGTAAAGGAAAAGTTGCAATCACTAGTTGTGGATTCACTGTGGCCTTGAAGTCCACACAAAGTCTCAATTTTCTGGAAGGTTTTGGCAAAATCACTAAGGGTGATGCCCAGAGAGGAGCCTGCACATGTGCAATCACACCTTGTAATTCTAAATCGTGTAATGTTCTTGCGACCTCATCACACAATGTGTGGGGAACATTGCGCGCTCTGAAAAATTTTGGTTGCGCGTTTACTTTCAGTTCCAAATGTGCTTTATAGTTCGTAGCGCAACCAAGGCCCGGTGCAAAAATGTCTGCAAATTCTTCACATAGATGAGAAACACCGGCTGACAGCACTGTCTGATTCACTGATAGGACCTGATTTACGATAGACAAGTTAAACAACTGAAATAAATCTAAACCAAACAAGTTCACCGCAGAAGAAGAACGAAGAAAGTAAAATGACACAAGTTTAGTTTGTCCCTTGTATGTTGCAAGAAGGCTGCACTGTTCTAACACAGGGAGATGCTGTCCTGAATAACTAGTGAGCTTAACATTTGCGGCACGCAACGGGGGTGTGCCCAGTTGTTTGTACGTGTCTTTATTGAGCAATGAAACTGCAGCTCCTGTATCGAGCTGGAATGGGATCACGTTACCATTAATGTCCAAGTCTACAAAAAGTTTATTGTCCTGCTGACGACGAGAGCGACTGTCTCGGGCAATTTGAACAGACACTGGTACAGAATCACTTGCTAATTGACGTGATTTCCGGCGACGTCGACGCACACTTTTTGTGGGACGCACCCAGTCACTTTGAGAGAGAGTGTCACTGGGCCTAGGGGAATTAACTACATGAATGTTCATAGGCGAAGGTTCACGAGCCTGAGTATTCTTGGTTCGATTCCGGCGCGAAGCAAAGGGCCTGGAATGGTCGTGAGTGTCCGATCTGAGCTTTTTCTGGCAAACACTCTGAACATGTCCTTTTTTATTACAGAAAAAGCAAATAGCTTGGCGTGACGGGCAATTCTCACGCGAATGTCTAGTAGTACACCGCAGGCATGATTTCACGGCATTTGCATGCTGGCGCAGGACACGGGGCTGCGCGGACGTGCGCGAGGGCTGTTTACAGTTCCGTGCAGCTCGCCCGGCGGGCCGGTTAACGTGACACACAGCTGGCGAAGTTTCAAATGATTCCTGAGCAAAGTCAAGTGTGTCTTGCCTATCCAATATGTCTATCACTTGTTGAAGGGAGGGATTCACTAGTTTCAAAATTTGCTCCCGTATACGAACATGAGAAACGTTCTGTGCAATTGCATCACGTACCATAGTATCTGAATAAGGGAGTCCACATTCACACTCAAAAGCACAATCCCTTGTAAGGTCTTGCAAAGTTGCAACCCACTCCCGATTAGTTTGACCGGCCGTACATTTTGTATGAAAGAACGTATACCTTTTTGCAATGACATTGACTGTTTCTTTGAAATAGGCATCTAAAGCAGACAAAATTTCTTCGTAGGACAGAGTTGCTACGTCGCGTCGGGGAAATAATTTCACTATCACACGGTACGTTTGCACCCCTACACACGCCAATAAATGAGGCTGCCGCTCGTTACCTTCAATTCTGTAGGCGGCGAGATGAAATCCGAACTGGCGTGACCACTCCGTCAAGCTTTCCATCGTCTCACTGAAGTGTCGAAACGGTGGTGCAACTGCATGTTGTGGGTGCGGTAGCGGTGGAGCGGCGACGGCCGCATCGTTTTGCATTGCACGTTGACCCTGGACGAGCTGTCCAAGGGCATCCAATAAGGCCTGCGTCTGCTGATTCTGCAAGCGATAAAATTCGGACAGTACATCTGGAGATTGTGGCGAAGCCATGACACAAATAAATTAGAGCAATACGAACGCGAAATCCTCTTTTAAGCCTCGTCGCCACTTGTTATATTGCTAGAGAAGGCCAAAATGCACGCTATAAGCTCACGCAGGATGGCGTGAGGTCTGAAACAGGATACATAATGAATGCTATAAAGAAAAGTATGTAGCTTCTGGAATACTTAACTTTAATCCATCATTTGTATACATCGTTCTTGATGAGACATGCTTCATACGATAACTATCAATTGCTATGGCGCCTTGCTAGGTCGTAGCCATTGACTTAGCTGAAGGCTATCCTAACTATCTTCTCTGCAAATAAGCGAGGCTTCGTCAGTGTTGCATCGCTAGCTAAGTCGTCCGTACAACTGGGGCGAGTGCTAGTAAGTCTCTCGAGACCTGCCATGTGGTGGCGTTCGGTCTGCGATCACTGACAGTGGCGACACGCGGGTCCGACATGTACTAATGGACCGTGGCTGATTTAAAACTACCACCTAGCAAGTGTGGTGTCTGGCGGTGACACCACAGAATGTCAAAGAAATAAAGTCCTAACTGTGGTGTCACCGCCAGACACCACACTTGCTAGGTGGTAGCCTAGTTATTCAGGACAGCATCTCCCTGTGTTAGAACAGTGCAGCCTTCTTGCAACATACAAGGGACAAACAAAACTTGTGTAATTTTACGTCCTTCGTTCTTCTTCTGCAGTGAACTTGTTTGGTTTAGATTTATTTCAGTTGTTTAACTTGTCTATCGTAAATCAGGTCCTATCAGTGAATCAGACTGTGCCTTCCGCCAGTGTTTCTCGTCTATGTGAAGAATTTGCAGACATTTTTGCACTGGGCCTTGGTTGCGCTAAGAACTATAAAGCACATTTGGAACTGAAAGTAAACGCGCAACCAAAATTTTTCAGAGCGCGCAATGTTCCCCATGCATTGCGTGATGAGGTCGCAAGAACATTACACGATTTAGAATTACAAGGCGTGATTGAACGTGGGCAGACTTCTCTCTGGGTATCACCCTTAGTGATTTTGCCAAAACCTTCCGGAAAACTGCTACTTTGTGTTGACTTCAAGGCCACAGTGAATCCACAACTAGTGATTGCCACTTTTCCTTTACCCCGCCTGGAAGATCTTTTTGACAATCTGTGCCCGGGTACATATTTTTCTAAGTTGGACCTAGCCGATGCGTACTTGCAAATACTGGTGGACAAAGAAACCCAGCGTGTTTTGGTGGTTAACACGCATCTTGGGTTGTATCGCTTCAAAAGACTGCCATTCGGGTGTGCATCTGCCCCTGCATTGTTTCAGCAGTATCTACAAACTGTTTGTGCGTTGGTCCATACTGCAGCAAACTATCTGGACGATATTGTGATCTCCGGAAAGACAGAAGCCGAACATTTAGCCAACCTCCGCACATTATTTCAGGTCTTGCGACAAAATGGTCTTCGCTTGCGGAAGGACAAATGTGTGTTTTTTGCTTGTGACTTACCATATTTGGGACATGTCATCAATGCCCAAGGCATACATCCGAGTCCAGAGCACCTCCGTGCCATACAAAACTTGCCTTCGCCACAGAATTTGCAGCAGCTGCAGAGTGTGCTTGGTAAAATAAATTACTATCATCGCTTTCTGCGCAATGCCTCTTCCATTTCAGCTCCGCTTCATCGCTTACGCCGTAAAGGTGTTCCGTTCGTCTGGTCGACGGAATGCGAACGCGCCTTTCGCCAGTTGAAGTCGGCGTTGCTTTCAAATACTTGCCTTACGCCATTCGATCCCCGGAAACCCCTTTTGTTGATGGTAGATGCATCGGATTTCGGGATCGGAGCTGTGCTTGCGCACAAAGATGGTTCGCATGATCGCCCTATTGCCTTTGCGTCCAAATTGCTCTCGTCAGCGCAAAGAAATTATTCACAGATCGAGAAGGAAGCTTTGGCTCTCTTGTTTGGTGTTACAAAGTTTCATGATTTCTTGTATGGTGGTCACTTTACCATCATCACAGACCACAAACCTTTGACATCGCTTTTTCATCCGAACAAGCCTGTGCCTCCACGTACAGCGCAGAAATTCATTCGCTGGTCTATTTTCCTTTCGCAGTATCGCTACGATAACTTGTATCGGTCCACTGCTAAGCACGGAAACGCCGATGCGTTGTCCCGTTTGCCTGTTGCTGAGGATAAAGCATTCGATTCCTCCGAACTTGCTTGCATGTTCATTGATTCGGAAACCGATGATGTGGTCGAATGGTTTCCGATTGATTTTCGTCGTGTAGCTACAGCCACAGCTGCTGACCCTGTCCTTGCTACCGTTTTGCGTTTTGTTGCTACGCAATGGCCTTTGTCAAAGTCACGGATAGAGGATCCATTGGTTCGCCGATTTTTTGCTCACGAGGAGAGACTTTGTTCGACGTGGTGTTATGTTGTTGCGTTCTGATAATGATCAGTCCAGAGTCGTTGTCCCACGTTCGTTACAGTCCTCTGTCTTAAAGCTTCTTCACCAAGGACATTGGGGTATTGTGCGAACGAAACAACTTGCTCGTCAGCACTGTACTTGGTTCGGAATCGATGCTGCGATTACGAATATGTGCTCTTCTTGCATGGCGTGTGCCGAACAACACTCCGCTCCACCGCGGAAATTCTTTGCATGGCCGAAAGCCACTTCCCCCTGGCAACGATTGCACATCGATTTTGCTGGTCCATTCTGGAATGCTCGATGGTTGGTTGTGGTCGATTCGTTCAGTAATTTTCCTTTTGTTGTCAAGGTGTCTTCCACGACGTGATCTGCCACCATCCAAGCGCTATCCGCTATCTTTTGCATTGAAGGTCTTCCGCAGACTATTGTTTCCGACAATGGCCCACAATTCATGTCCGCCGAATTTCAGGCATTCTGCAAGGCTAATGGTATTCAACATCTGACATCCGCGCCGTTTTCGCCTCAGTCAAACGGTGCCGCTGAACGATTGGTCCGGACTTTCAAGTCAGAGATGTTGAAGTTGAAAGAGTCGCATTCTCGGGAGGACGCGTTATTGCTCTTTTTGTCTTCGTATCGCTCTCAGCCCCGCGATGGTCGCTCGCCGGCTGAGTTGCTCCATGGTCGTCCTCATCGAACCTTGATGTCTTTGCTGCATCCGCCGCATCAGGTTCCTGTGCAGCGGCAGCCACCTGCTTTTGCTCCAGGTGACGTTGTATACTATCGCAACTTTCGAGGTTCACGGCGTTGGCTCGCAGGGCGCATTCTTCGCTGCCTCGGCCGCGCTATGTATTTGGTGTTGGGGGCCTCTGGTGAGGTGCGTCGGCATCTCAATCAGCTGCGCCTCTGTCGTCGCCTGGGTTCTGCCGCTCCCCGTCTGCTTTCAGCGACGGTGCCGTCCGGTCAGCGCCCTGGGGACCCATCTACTGGCTCGCCTCATCCCCAGGTGTTACCGACGCTGCCTTCCATTTTGCCCCGTGGCGACGCGCCGCCGCCGCCGCCGCCTGTTCTCCCGCCAAGCGCCTCCCTGGGTCACGCGCCGCCGATCGCTTCCCGTGACCAGCTGTCCTCCGACATGGAACTCTTGCCCGCTCCGGACCAGATGTCGTCTTCGCCCGTCCGGTGCTCCGACTCGATGGAGGTCGACCCTTCGGCCCCTCCTGACTATCTTAGGGCGCATACACCGCATGTTGACGTGCACCCTGGACTAGGTTTTCAGGCGTTTCCTAGCTCCCCTCGGACCGAATGGCCGGGTGCGGGTGGCACGGCCTCGCCTTTTGTTAGTCTCCCCACCTCGTCGCATACGTCAACATGGGGTCCTCCCCACGGCGGGCGGAAGCCTTATAACACAACCGTACGCCGATTTGCGGGGGAGGAATATGGTGTCACCGCCAGACACCACACTTGCTAGGTGGTAGCCTTTAAATCGGCCGCGTTCCATTAGTACATGTCGGACCCGCGTGTCGCCACTGTCAGTGATAGCAGACCGAGCGCCACCACACGGCAGGTCTCGAGAGACTTACTAGCACTCGCCCCAGTTGTACGGACGACTCAGCTAGCGATGCAACACTGACGAAGCCTCGTTTATTTGCAGAGAAGATAGTTAGAATAGCCTTCAGCTAAGTCAATGGCTACGACCTAGCAAGGCGCCATAGCAATTGATAGTTATCGTATGAAGCATGTCTCATCAAGAACGATGTATACAAATGATGGATTAAAGTTAAGTATTCCAGCAGCTACGTACTTTTCTTTATAGCATTCATTACGTATCTTGTTTCAGACCTCACGCCATCCTGCGTGAGCTTATAGCGTGCATTTCGGCCTTCCCTAGCTATATAACACTAACAGTGGCTACTACGTCACCAATGTACAATACTGTTCTGAAATGCATTAGAGATGGGGTGGTAGTGGACTTCTATGGGCCTTTAACTAGTAGCAATGGGTATACGTATGTATGGTTGTGGTGGAGCTTCTTTCAAAGTTTGTGATACTTTGTCACCTTAGGAGTGCCACTCAAAAAGGATTTGCAAAAATATTTAACAGACAGTATGTTTCACAATGTGACAGGCCAAAGTAGCTAATATCAGAGTGCAGTTTGTAGCTAAAGGGTGAGCCGACGTGCTTAAGAACTTGAAAATCAAGCAGATACACATCTCCTGATATGATTCACAGGCTACTCTCATTGAACGTATTATGAGAGAGGTTGGATCGTTGTGCCGACTTTGTGACGTGGGCCAGTATACAGGCAAACTTTCATTTGTCTTGAATGAGCTAACGCACGGCACCAATGGATTTCTACCATGCGAAGTGTTGCTTGGACAGAAATCGATGGATTTGGTGAGAAAATGGGTAAGGTTTCACAAAATTAAAGTCCACAATAAGGTAATTAGCGCAGGAGCATATTGTAGAGGCAGCCAGGGGGGCTACGAAAACGAGATACGGTAAGAAGGCCAAGTCCATGATCTACCAGGTGGAGGACCTCGTTATGAGGAAAGCACAAGTGTGTTCCAATAAGGGGGAAGGAAAGGTAAAAAAGTTTTCTTCGAAGGGTGTTTCAGGATAAAGAGAATGGCCCTTGTGGAACAAGAGCACCCAGAGGTGCAATTTGGTCTACCTAAAAAATAAAAAAATAAAATCTGTTTCAAGTTAAAGTAGAGGGACATTGGGTATTTTTATGAGAAACATATCACTATGTTATATTGAGTCGGTTTCAGGGAAAGGCGTCCACGAGAGCCAGCAGAAAGAAACACTGATGGGTAAGTAAGGCCATACACATCGGAAAAACCTCTACAGTCACCAAACGTAAGCGTTCCTGACCATCTATGGAATAAATTGACAGAGAGGGTGTAGAACTGCACATCACTAGCAAAGTCGACATTAAGAAAATACTCCAGTAAGAACAGAAGAATACTGTCTCTGGCGTAATAAATAAACTTATAAATTCCAAGTCATATCGGTTACTGCAAATAACACACCAGAAAGGAAGGCACATTTAATATTTTCGAAATATCACACTTTATTTCCTGCCCACGGTCAAAAAATATCGACTATCAATTTCAGTCCATAATAACTCATTGTATCTGTTCAAGAAGAAAAAGATATAGCGACTACAAAATATATGAGCGGCTATGAATATTACAGAAAAGCAACAAGTTAATTAATGTACAACGAGCCTTACAATGCTGTTCACCGAGCGAAGTGGCACAGTGGCTAGCACACTGGACTCGCATTCGGGAGGACGACGGTTCAAACCCGCGTCCGGCCATCCTGATTTAGGTTTTCCGTGATTTCCCTAAATCGCTTCAGGCAAATGCCGGGAGGGTTTCTTTGAAAGAGCGCAGCCGACTTCCTTTCCGATCCTTCGCTAACCTGATGAGGCCGACGACCTCACTTGTCATCTTCCCCAAATCAACCAACCAGTGCTGTTCACGTTTGTATTTCTTCTGCTTTCTCTTTGAGAGATGTGTGGATTGTTATTGGTGACTAAAATCGGTAGTCTGACGACAACATTTTGTAATCACCGGCCTAGTATAAAGGAAGAAATTCTTATACATCCTGAATGAAGGTGTTTGTAATGGCGACTATGTTGCAGCTCGTAAATGATTTCATTGTAAAGCATCTGGTCATATTTGTCCAAAGATGAACCACCTTGTTATGTTGTTGCTACGTGTATTTCACAATTAGGTTTAAGTTCTAACATCAGTTCAGGCATAGTGAAAAACCCTTCTGCTGTTATGTGTAGCCAGCGAGGTGAAATTGGCATGACACATAGAGAATTTAAAACTCATTCTTTGTCTGTCAACAGCCTGTCGCTGACTAAAGGGATGCAACACAATCCAACAAGGGATGACTGCTCACACAAAAGGCACTATCGTCGATGCGAAAGTCCGAAGGGCTTCCGACAGTCTGTCATATCGAATTTCAGACAATACATTCAGACCAAGCCTGATCCGAATACGCTCTCCTGCTCGAAGCTTTCGACTGTCCCTCCATTACGCATCGAAAGCAGATGGTCAAATACGGACACAGAAGGGTTTAGGAAATCGGTTTGTCAAGTCTCAGTTACACTTGTAATGTGGTAGCAGCTGGTGACAGCCGAGGGGGCAGAGAGAGCCGCTCTGCACACACTGCCATCTCCTCACTCTCGTAGTTCCAGGAAGCGGCTGTCGCAACTCGCGGGATGACAGCAGAAACCGTTTTCCACCATTTAAGAAGCCCTTTCGCACGAAATGTTTTGTTTTGGGCTTCAGTCCGAAGACTACTTTGATGTATCTTTCCATGCAAGTCCATCCGGTGGAAGGCTTTTCGCCACTGCGTAACTACTGTGCCCTACATCCGTTTTAACCTGCTTACTGCACTCAATCCTTGGTATCTCTCTTCAATTTTTACTCGCCACACTTTTCTCTCTTAATAAACTGAGGACGCTTAGGTACCTCAGGATGTGTCCAATCAGTCTATTCGTTCTTGAAGTTAAGCTATGCCATAAACGTCTTTTCTCTCCAATCTTCTCCCCATAACCTTTAGCATTCTTGTGTAGCACCACATTTCAAAAGCTTCTATTT
Source organism: Schistocerca serialis cubense (assembly GCF_023864345.2). Classification (NCBI taxonomy): domain Eukaryota; kingdom Metazoa; phylum Arthropoda; class Insecta; order Orthoptera; family Acrididae; genus Schistocerca; species Schistocerca serialis. Next base: position 579,815,096 of record NC_064640.1, read on the forward strand.
TCTTCTTGACTAAACTCTGTCATGTCCACGTTTCCCTTCCGTATAAGGCTACGCTCTACAAAAACCCGAAATCACTCCTTAACATCTAAATTTGTATTGTTTATCGACGTAGTTATCGTTTTTGGAAACTGCTTCTTGTTACTGCCAGTCCGAATTTTGTATCTTCTTTATCTTTGCCAACCTTGTGTTACTACCGCAACAGCAAATCTGATCTTCTACTTTTAGTGTCTCATTTTCTGATCTAATTCTTTCAAAATCGTCTGATTACCCTTGGTATACCTTTCTTTGGTTTTCATCTTATAAACTCTTTTCAAGACACTATCCATTCCCTTCAACTGATCTAAGTCCTTTTTGCCTCTGAAAAAGTTACAGTGGCAACAGAAAACTTCAGTTTTTTTCTCCTCCTTACACTTTAATCGCTTTTCCAAATTTCTCGTCGATTTTCTTTACTGCCAGCTCTGTGAGCAGCTTGAACAACATGGGGGATACGCTTCAATCTTGTCCCATTCCCTTCTCGACTGTTGTCTACCTCTCATCTTTCGACTCATATAACAGCTGCCCGGTTTATTATAGATGATCTTTCGATCTCTGTATTCTATTCGTGATAAGTTCAGGATGTCAAAGAATGTATTCTAGTTGACACTGTCAAAAAATATGTTTAAATCTACAACTATATATTTGTCTATCTTCAATCTATCTTCTAAACTGACCACCCTCGATAAATTAAAAAGGGCATCGACGATATCATTTGTGTTTGTAATCGCTGTGAGAAAGGGTAAAATTTAAGTTCATGTGCGAGTGTTTGTTCTGGACATTGGTTGTGATAAGCGCGTGCAAAAGGTATATCGGAATTATAATGGTGGAAGAAGGTCAAAGCTAGTCTCAATGAACTGCGCGATCGTTTCCAAAGCCCTCACATGTATCTTAGTTTATCCCGCCAACGGATGGATTGACTTCAGCAGCGTGTCATAATTCTAGCAATTGAGGACAGTCTGGAGATCACGAAATGTACGGCACCACTTGTCTTACCCTTACCTGCAAAATACCATAGATGAATATTCTTCTCGTTACTGGTATTCGAACTGGCTATGTGCGGTGTGGGTGACGAAGTGACATCGATTTTTTGCGACGACTAGTTTCAACCTCGTCATAATATGCGTAGTAATGCTACTGTACTTTCTCAGTCTTCTTTCATTCAGTTTCGGTTGTAGGTACCCGACTCCTCAACTCGGCGATGAACACCTGCGTACTTTGCCTATTTATAACTGCTCCACCACTCACTTTAGAGTAACATGCTATGTATACATAGATACGAATTGATGCCGTGTTTGTTATTTTACAACTCTTCTCATGTATTCCTTTCAGGAAACCTGAATCACCTGCAATTAATAACATATGGTGTGTTCAGTAAGGTCCAAATAAACGTTATTAGGTACATCGTACGCGACGTGTCACGGCTCTAATGGATTTCCTGTAATTAATATGCAGCGGTAGCGCTCTTAACTACGCAATGGACCAAAATGCTACTTCCATTTCATTCCGCATACCATACAGCTTACGTACACTTAGCACTTAGATTATTATTCTGTCGATGCTTAACATGAAGCTCTTCACAGCTCAAGAGTAATAATGGATGTGCTCGTAATCTTGCATGCCACTATTAATAAACAATATTTACCTGTCTAAGCGCCTCTAGGATTCTTTTCCGAATCTCCATGATTAAACATGATGTAGCACGTTTTGTACTTCTGCAACTCATACTGTTGTATTTAGTAACAAGGAACAGGCATCAGGACGGAGGCGACCAGCTATAAATTTGCAGTGCCTTGTGGCTATTGGTGAGCGGGCTGATTTGTGACCGTCATCTTCGGCCAACATCGGATATGGGCCTCTTAGCACATCGGTTATTTGTACATGCACAAAAAGAAGACAGAAAGACTAGGGTCTATCTTCGCGTCGACGAGGAGGTCACTAGAGACGGAGTACAAGCTAGAACTGGACTTCAGCAGGGAAGGAAAGCTGCCTTGTCCTCTTTCAAAGGAACCACTACGGCATTCCCGTTCAGTGATTTAAGGAACCACCGGAAAACCTAATTCAGGTTAGACGGACGAGACCGTGAATCCTACTCCTCCAATTTTCCAAACGCTATGGCACCTCGCTCGATGGATACACACAAAATCTCTTGTTAACGAGAACCTTTTTTCCGTTTTCCTATTTCTTTAAAGCCCACTAGTCTTTTTGTCGCTTCATAGTTAACCTTACCGCATAGGGTAAATAAAGAAGATCCGAGGAAGTGCAGAGCATTTAATCATTGGTTCACTTTTTAAGCACGAGAACGTTGTGAAAATGCACATCAAAGTTCAGTGGCAGACGCTACAAGATAGACGATGTGCATCACAGACAGGTTTTATGTAAAATTCCTAGTACGAACGTTCCAAGAGGATTAAGCAACATGCTGCTTGCACGCACTTGTATACCACACGAAAGAACCGTGACTATTAAGGCAGACAAATTGAAGCTCTTACCGAGGTTAGCTGACTGGCGTTTCCCCGGACATCGTTCATAGACAGATTTAATGTCAACTTCCTAATACGAAAGTTCGAAGAGGATTAAGCAAATTACTGCTTGCTCGCACTTGTATATCGCACGAAAGAACTTCTGGCGTTCCCCTGCACGTACTGCCTTGAGCCGCAGGTCTGAAGGCAGCTTGCGGAGCATTCAGACACGTGTGGACGTACATTGGTGTGCAAAATGTAAGGGCCTTAGTAACTTTCGGATGATATGTCACTGCCAAGTAACAACGAGCGATGAAACTTTGACCATACAGAGAAAGAACTGCTACAGTACAGTACAGTACAGAAGGTAAATGAAAGAAATGCGCAATAAGACGAACAGAAATAAAACTTTTATTCAAAGACCGTTATTGCACCGAACTCACCGCGATTCATGACGATCCACTGGACGTTACAAAGGCGGAACATGGTTCTAAATAGGGTGTGTGATCACCACGAATCGTAAGGCATGCTCTGTAACGTACTCCCATTCTGGCCACCAGCGTCGTTCGTGCATGTGGAAGTACTGAAATACGTCTTCCCAACGCATCCCACACGTGCACGATGAGGTTCAAGTCGGGAAAATCGGCAGGCCGGCCGAATCGCTCAATATACTCTCGTTTCAAGGACTCCTCAACCACCGCAGTTCCTGCCGTCGCACCTTATCGTCCATAAAAATGGAGTCAGGACTGAATGCACCCCTGACCCCTGAAAAGAAGTATTTGAGGAAGGAATACAGTGTCACAATAACGCTGACCAATCAGTCTACCGTGTTCAAAGATTTGATGGTCGGTACATCCATGCAACATTATACCTCCCACAACATAACATTCTGATGACTGGGTGTTGTGTGATGTCCTTAGGTTAGTTAGGTTTAAGAAGTTCTAAGTTCTAGGGGACTGATGACCATAGATATTAAGTCCCATAGTGCTCAGAGCCATTTGAACCATTTGAACCATAACACTCGGACTACCAAAAAAATCATGTTCGACAATGCTCCTGGGTTCATTACGGGTTACCAGCTACCACCATATGAGGATACGTCCAGTACTTAGGGTCAACATTATTGTGGCACTGTACTCCTTCCTCATACGCGTCTTTTCAGGAGTGCATTCGTCTCTGACTTAATTTTTATGGATGACAATGCGCGACAGCAGCGAACTGTAGTGGTGAAGGAGCTCTAGGAATGAGCGAATAGTCGGCGAATAGACTGACCTGCCCGTTGTCCCAGACTTAAATCCCACTGAGCACATATGGGATTCGTTGGGGAGACGTACTGAGGCCGTCTACTTGCATCAACCATCCAGCAGTTGTCAACCGTCACTGGTGGACCAATGGGACGCCCTACCGTGGCTGTACGTTACAAGGAATGCATCTCCGTCCGTAAAGCTTAACTGAGAAAACTATCCGATTTTACAACGGTATATGTTTTACATTCGTCTGCCTCCGCAGCTGAGTGGTAAGTGTAGACCGCTGCCATATGAGGGACCAGGGTTCGTTTCCTTGTACCGTCAAGGACTTTAGCTTGATGGGACGACTGGTAAGGGGTGCACTCAGCTGTTTGACGGAATAACAGCGGCTCCACGATCTGCAAAACTGTCGGGAGAGTGGTGTGCTGACCACATGCACCTCCATACCACATCCGCATGACGCCGCAAGGCAGAGTATGACACGCTTACTGGCAGACATCCCTTAGACCTTCACAGCCTGAACGAGGAGCTCGTTTTTTATACATTTTACATTCAGGCACATACAACCTTAGGATAACTTCTAGAGTTAGGTTTAAGATCTGAGTTTTTATTTATCTTTCAGACATATCCAATGTGTTATCCATCAGACACTCGACAAACATCCAGAAGATAGTGCAACTCATGGTACACTTTGCGAGTATTTCTAGAGTTCCTGCATTCACTGCTGTATCTATGCCGCGTCGCAGGTCACCCAAGCAGACGCACATAGACTGAATCTTTCATAAACTCCCGCCAAAAACAATCACCTACCGTCAGATCGGGCGCCTTTTGAGGCCAGTGTGCAACAGGAGACAAGTTCTCCCCTTACGGTCGATGCATCGTTGAGGCAGCTCGTTGTCAAGATATGCTGTTACACGAAGGTGTCATCGCCCTGGTGCTCCGCCCTGTAGGAAATTTTCAACGTGTTCTCGCACTTATGGAAAAAGTCACATATCCAACATATCCAGGTACACGATTCCTGCAACTGCCTTCTGGGAGACGGAGAAAACCGCACGAAGCTTTGGAGAATCTCTCTAGTGTACGATTACAGTATGGGGCTTTTGTGTTCCCCGTATTATAAAGTTGTGGCGGTTCACCATTCCACTTAAATGGAACATAGCCTCATTAGCGAACACTAAACATGAAATAAAATTATTATCTTCCATCTTTATGCCCTGAAGGACTTGTAGCAGTTAAATTCCGTTTCGCTTGAAACACAAACGTCGCCGCAAAACGTGCCAGAGAGACACACGAGGAATAGCTAACTCTGATGCTACGGCAAGTGGACTTCTCTGGACTACATGCAGATCTCTGTGTAATGCAGTCTTCGTCCTGAACGAAGACATGGCGGCAACCTGTGGATTTCCCCTTGGATAAATAACCAGTGTATTGAAACTGCTGTTTTAACCGTCAACTGTATGAGCTGTATGGAGTACTGTGCGCGGGATTAGCCGAGCGGTCTTAGGCGCTGCAGTCATGTACCGTGCGGCTGGTCCCGGCGGAGGATCGAGTCCTCCCTCGGGCATGGGTGTGTGTGTTTGTCCTTAGGATAATTTAGGTTAAGTATTGTGTAAGCTTAGGGACTAATGACCTTAGCAGTTAAGTCTCATAAGATTTCACACACATTTGAACATTTTTGGAGTACTGTGCCGCACACTGGGTAACGAACGAGTGAGCCAGCGAGCTAGTTGCACCAGAGATCCCTACTGGCAACCACCTGAACCAATAACTTTCAAATGGCGCCAAGATAATCTTTTGATATCAGTCGGTAAGCTGAAATAAGTCTAAAGTTTTTATCTTCTTTCACGCCTTGTACCCCATTTTTCTGCACGTAAAAAAGGTGAACTTCAGCGTTCTGGCCCTAGACGGGCCAATCGGAACTGACTGACCGCCGTGTTATCCTCTGCTGGTGACGTCATTGGCCGCAATATGGAGGAGCATGTGGTCAGCACGCCTCTCGCCCGTTCGTTGTCGGGCTTCTCGACTTCGGAGCCGGTACTAACGAGTTGGGTAGCTCCTCTGTAGGCCTCATAGGGCTGAGCGCACTCTGTGCCAGTCCTACCATCAAGTAAAAGTCCATGCTAGCACCGGTAATTGGACACGAGACCTTCGCATTACAGTCAGCTGCGCTAACCGTTCAGTTACAGAAGTGGACATATTTCCCCCCGTCAGTCATTCATTTTCTTTATTTTCTTCAAGCAATTGAGATACGAAACGCATTGGCTTGTTTTTCGCAAGAAACTGAATTCATGTAGGATGTCTGCATTATCTTAGCTGGTAGTCATAATGTCCCAAATATACAACATAAGTTTTCAAACGATATCCCACTCGTGTTAGATACATGAAAGGTATCGAATAATTCCTGCCATAACAAGTGAATTACCTTCTTCGACCTCTTCCATCTCCTCCTCTACCAACTTCAAGAGGGGAAACAGTCGTACACTGTTACAGTACTAAAGGCTGAAGGTATTTTTCATTAAAACAACAGCTCTTTAAAGCACTTAACATTCCAGAAATCGAACTGAACTGTCTTACTGAAGATGAGGCTAAAGGAAATAGAAGGAACGATCCGCTTCTGGTTGACTACGCCATCAGTGATCGGTCGCAGCTGTCAAGTAGCTAGTGTATTTGAAGGGATTTTAGATGGATCGACTGCATAAACCTATCCGGAGTCCGGAGGGTAGGCGGGTGCCATGCTCACTCATATTGTAAAATCCTTACCAGGTTGCATTAACGGAAGAGAGTGAAAAAAAAAAAGATTTGTCAAGCAATGTTACTCTCTGAAACATACGTCTCACGTAAAGTGCACGTCTGTAAAAGTAGAAAGAGAAGGGCTAATAGAAAGGAATGTCGACAATCTTTCTTTCCGTGGAGAATTTGCGACTGGAATAGAAAAGAGGACTAAATGGCTCTGAGCGCTTAACTTCTAAGGTCATCAGTCGCCTAGAACTTAGAACTAATTAAACCTTACTAACCTGAGGACATCACACTCATCCATGCCCGGGGCAGTATTCGAACCTGCGACCGTAGCGGTCGCTCGGCTCCAGACTGTAGCGCCCAGAACCGCACGGCCACTCCGGCCGGCGAAAAGAGGACTCTTGTACACTATATACCCTCCATCACACACTGTATGGTGGTTTATGAAGATGGAGAACAGCTGACGAAGATCGATCTTGCACATAAAATCTCAATTACTACGTGGCCTTATTATTATTCACGAAGCTTTGCAGAAGTGATCCTCAGTTTAAGCGTTAGCTAGCGAGGGATATTAACGTCTTTGGTCAGGCATATTCCGGTAAATCCGCATCAATGTCGGATGTAATTTACTTCCGGCTTCCATTCATCGTAAGTAGGCCGACGCTTCCTTTCTGTACATAACGCATTCGTAACGAGGCTCTTCGAATAAGTAAACAAATTATTTGTTGTTTTGGGTTAGCGTGCGATTGTTCTTCGACCTTTAACTGTGACGATGAGCAGGTAACTTCAGACGTGATCCCGCGCTCGGCCACAGGCAAAAACGACGTAGCTGCTGCCCAGACATGTGTAAACACAAATAGACCTTCCCTCCACAGTGGCCAACAGTAATTGAATATATTTTGCAAGTACACAGATTTTTAGCAACAATGTCGTTTATTTTGTGTTGGAACTCGTACCTGATATTTTCCGGCAGAAACAATTACAGTAAACTACTCGTCTACCACCACCGAGTTGATCACTTTGTTGAAACTTATCACAATGTAAGATCTCAGTTCGAGGTCGAAATGTAACTGCGCTCTAAAATGCCACTACAAAAGTTCGCTAGTAATGAACTGAAGCTTATTGAAACATAACGCGAGTCTGTAAGAGACGAACTAGACTCAAGCACATGGAACTTATGCCATATGAGTAGTATATTACTCATGGCAACGAACTACGGCATGTGGCATGCCAGTGGCTCTTAGGCTGATAGAAGAAGTTAGAATACGTAAGTCCGATTCCCAAGAGGTTTATCGTGGGTACTATTTAAGGAACGCTGCAGTTTGTTAACTAAAAACAGTAGCCTTTCAATTCAGGTTTGGTTTGTGACTGAGGGTAACAAGAAAATGTGGCTGCAGACGCAGACAATGGCCAGCTCCGACTGGAAAAACATCTGCCGGTTTGACGAGTCCAAGTTCCGACACGGCGACGCGCCACCGCTCTGTTCACAGCCTCTATCATAGGACTCCTCCATCATATTTTCCAGTTGACTTCTCCCGTTTATTGCTAGCTAGCTACTAGACTTTTCATATCGCACAGTCTGCGTCAACCAAGGACTTTTAGAGAACCTCTAAACGGTAAGATTAACAATGCCGTTCCTATGAAACTGAGACCTTGTGTTCGTTCATGAGACACAGCAAGGCAATCAATAGCGACAGTCAGCTAGACGCCACATTCATCGATTTCCGAAAGATATTCCATAGAATTCCGCACCTTCATCTAGTAAACCAAAGCGGATGAGCAGTTGCATACAGGACTTGTTAGCGGATAGAACACACAACATCGTTCCGAACGAGATGAGTAACGTCGTAAGCACCCCAAGAAAGTGTTGTAGTGTCGACAGTGTTCATGAGATATACAGGGTTTAACAAAAATATGTGGTCCAACTTTCAGGAAACATTCCTGACACATAGAGGAATAAAATTTGTTATATGGCCATGGATCCAGAAACGCTTTATTTCCATGTTAGATTTCATTTTCTGCTTCTCTCCATCATCACATTAATCACGGAAAACACGCAGAAGTAGAACGTACCAGCATTACATGAAACGTTCAAAATAACCTGTTGGTTTAAGTTTGGTTAGAATGAATAGTAATTCTTAGGTTCACCTCTTGCGTATGTTGTTCTAGTGGACCGAAGATAATGTCGACATGTTAATCATTGGAGTGCTTGTGTGAAATGCTACTAAATTCATTGCTCTACTAGCATAAAATACGTAGCATCAAATGTTTAGCGTTAATCATAGATATGGTTTTCGGTACTGCCGCGTGGAGTGGCCGCGCGGTTAGAGGCGCCATGTCACTGACAGCGCGGCCCCTCCCGTTGGAGGTTCGAGCCCTCCCTCGGGCATGGGTGTGTGTGTTGTTCTTAGCATACGTTAGTTTAAGTAGTGTGTAAGTCTAGGGACCGATGACCTCAGCAGTTTGGTCCCTTAGAAATTCACACACACACATTTTTCGGTACGATGCAAAGGGAGTATAATCTGAGTTGTGAGATGCCCATTGCCTGTGCGGATTAACAGGCCCTAATGGCTGCGGCGCTCAACGTCTGTATCGCCAGGGATTTCTAGAACGACGGTATCCCGACGCAAGGAAGTTTGAAGCACTTGATCGTCGTCTTAGAGGGAATGTGACGTTTAAGCCAACTACTCGCAAGGTCTAGGAGGAAGAGGACACGTCGTCTGTAGACGCAACTTCTTCATGCAGTTGACGAAAACCCTAGTGTCAGCGTAAGACAACTAGCTACAACAAATAATATTGACCACGTATCTGTCTGGAGAAAGCTACATGAGAACCTGCTGTATCCATACAATTTAAAGTGTGTGCGGGCATTATCAGCCGCTGATGTCCTAGCAAGGGTACACTACTGTGATTGGTCCATTTGTAACACTTATATCGATTAGAAGTAGATTTATATTATGTAACTTTGTAATTACGAAGTGTTGATTCTTTGTTAGTTAAGGTCATTCATTTGTGACAGGAAATTTAAAGTTTGTAATGTATGTATGGAAAAAGATAAATGATTGTTTAAAATAATGAAATTTTATAATATGTGTAAGTTATAAGATAAACAATGTGTATTGGAAACTGGTTCATGCTTAGGACACTTGTAAAATGTAAAAGATGTAGTGAAGTCCCTCCACAACGGAAGTGGCGTGATGCGATGCAAAAGGTAGTTTTGGCGGTCGAACTGGGCGCCTCTTTGGTGTGAACGATACACAGTCAGTGGCTAGCCATTGAACGGTACACATCGACGGTGTCAAGGGAGGCAATTGGAGGCTGCTTTGCATGGGATTTTGCCCCGGATGTGGATTTGGCTGTTGCTTGGTACTCTCGGCAATAAGGAATGGCTCTAATAAGTTGAATAACCGTCGCCAAGAAGAAATTTTATAGGGCATTCAAACATCAAGAGCCGTGAGTACAGTTGGCCGCCACTTCGCTTGCCACCACAACTTCACCACTGCTCCACCAACTTCATGCACACAGATATGTATCACAGTATGGACCAGTTAATTTGTGTGAGTGATTTTAATAATAATCCAAATGCTTTAAATCTGTGCTTGGAACCGTATCTTCTATCCTGATCATGAACCTATGCAGGGTCCCCTTCTAAATGTTTATAAAAACCGAGTATCCAGTTTCAAATGAACTAGTGATTTATTTATGTTTGTCAAATGTGCAAGGATCAAAAAAATTGAAGTTAGTTAGAATTATGCAAAGTCTCGTTTTGTAAAAGTACTGTACCTGATTGTGTATATGTTACTGTCCACAATGCCTGATTCACAGGCGATGAAAAAGCAAATAAGTTAAACTCGTTTGAAACATCATTTAGCGTTGATTACTATCATGAATGATTTTTTTTAAGTTAATTGAGCTCAGTGTTGAATAATTTGCATTGAAATGAAAAATTTAAACTATCCCAAATGAAGCTAAGAAGTGACTTTGTTTAAATTAAATTTTGCTACTGAAATAATCACAGAGTTTGACGAGTGCTACTATATCAGTTTATGGATCCCCACCATATTCTTCTCATATAAGATATACAAATGGGATATTATTGCTGCTAAGGAAAACAAATATAAGCAGAGGGATATGAAAAGTGGTTCAAATCGTTCAAATGGCTCTGAGCACTATGGGACTTAACATCTGAGGTCATCAGTCCCCTAGAACTTAGAACTACTTAAACCTAACTAACCTAAGGACATCACACACATCCATGCCCGAGGCAGGATTCGAACCTGCGACCGTAGCGGTCGCGCGGTTCCAGACTGAAGCGCCTAGAACTGCTCGGCCACACCGACCGGCTATGAACAGTGTAATTGTGGTATCATTTATCTTTATTTTTTGTGGTTTTTACATGCCAGTTAAGACAGAGGCCCCTCTGGTCCATCTTTAATTCTGCACTTCTCTCATTAACATTTCAGTACTGGTTCAAGTAATGATCTTGAGTGTAACTGTTATTAGTATAATTTTGGTATGTTTTTTTTGCTTTCCATGACAACTAGTTTGTGCATTATAGGTAATTGCTACCACCCACAGCTCAGAGTGCCCTGTATCCGCTTGTATCCTGTGTCCTATGCAAAGGGAAATATTATTGAAATTAATTCCAATAACTAACATTTAATTTTCTTAAACATATATTTCCAAATTCAGGTGCCTAATTGGGCTGGCGACCGTTCATTTTTTCATTTGTATATGAATTTTTCTACTTTCATTAACCCCCAAAGTTTAAAGTCTGTTTAGTTTTTCTGTTAATTCCACCATATTCAAAATCATAGTCCCATACCTTCATCCATTAGGGGCACGAGCGGTCTAAACTCAAAATCCTTTTTGAGTGTAACATTAGCTTGTGTCACGGCAGGTTAGTGTTATACAGTCAATAACAGATCAAGCCAGACTTCAGTGCAAGCGTGCTGTTCAGGGATGAAGGTTCGTGAATGTGTTGAAGAGTTGCAGAAAATGAGCTCTAACATGGAAATAAAACGTTTTCGGACCCGTATTCTTCCTCTACAATTGAGAAATATTTTCTTTAAGACTGGCTATACCTTTTTGTTACCCCCTGCAGAGCATAAATGGTCTGGGAAATAAAATCGGACGCTCCACGAAGTTGAAAATTTTAATGTAGAGCAAAGAATGCGACAGAGGGTCGACATTTGATGCAGAGACAGGCAGGTAACCTTCGACGCAAGTATTGTGCATAAATGGACGGAAAACCAATTATTGTTCAATTAAATGGCTGGGAACAATCACCAGAGGCGATAACGATAGTTCAGTACCTAAGACTGTACGTCCGAATCGATTGAAAGTGGAACTACCGCATAAAACTAGTAGTAGGGAAGACAGATGCCAAACAGAGACTAATCTAAAGATCCCAAGAGAAATGTAACACAATCGTGAAAGCTATAATTAGATAAACCTCCGTTCTATTGCTCTTGAGAATTGCTGTTTCGGCGCGTTACCGGTAAGATTAAAGAAGTAGAGAAGATCCAGAGAAGAGCGGTGCGTTTTGTCAAGTTATCTTTTAAGAAAGGAAGATTGGGGTCGAACGTCTGGCCGACGACGAGATCATTAGAGTCAGAACACAAGTTTGGACTGGCGAATGATAGAGAGAGAACCAGGCCGAGTTCTTTTCAAAGGAACAAGTGCCTTGAGTGATTTAGGGTAACGACAGAACATACAGGAAATGTATTCACAATTGCATTTATGGACCATCATCGGCTCTGTATTGGAATGACGACAATGAAAATTTATGCTAGACTGGGACTCGAACCCTACGGGGTAGTAGCCTTAACGGCTTGTTTTGGATTCCACGTACGCGTTTTATTACTTTTTTGCGTCCTTCCTTACTTTGTTTACGATTCAGAAACTGCTTGTACGACAGGAAAGAACGGTCACAGTCAGCTTCAGGATGGGTGAAGACAAGGTGTGCAGGGGTCGAATCCCGAGGCCTGGCCACGAAGCTTCTCCCCTCCTGTCACTGTGCTGGTCCCTCACATTGACTGGCCTTTTTTAAATTTTTTAAATTTAATTTTAATTTTTTAATTTTTAATTCTTTTTTAATTTTTTGAGTCCTTACAGCTTGCTGCACAAACAGAATCGGAGCCCATCCTACATGGCTTCCGCCACTTAAAAAAGAAAACAAATTATTTTCTAGTATTGATTTTCTTTTTACTAACTAAAAAAGAAAACTAAGACAAACAGGGCCACAAAAATGAAATTAACTGCGTAACAATACTCCTGAATGGGACCATGACGAGAACTGCACAAGGATTAGTTAACTCAACCGATACATTGACAACGAAATACAAGGTTCAACATCTTGGCGAATACGTTGCGATACCGTGGCAGGGCAAACACTTCCAGTATGCAGTGGCCATACATTGGTGAAGGCAAATGGGTCCCTATCGCCCCCTCCATCTACAATGTAATGAACATAGTGGCCTAGCAACCACCCAATGGTATTTGTCTTCGCCCTCGGAGAGTAGGAGGAGTCTGGACTCAATAGGATATGGGCGGAAAAGGCAGTCTCAAAGGATCGAATTAGAAACGCTAACTGCTTTTTAAGCTAGTGCCAGTTCGCTTCGTGACCATGAGAGATAAGTCTATGTTGCACCGTGACTCTGGCGGGGCAGCGACTACACTGATCCGTGACACTAAGTCCAGTACAAAACAAGCGCTCATTGGTGGAGCACAGATTCTGTACCACGTGATACCAAGACGTAAAACATGAAGGCTCAGATGAAACCACCGTCTTCCAAGAAGTCTGTTGTGATGTCCGTTCGACTGGCGCCTTACAATCAATCCCTCTCTTGCGCATTAACAAAAATATGGTAGTGAGATGCTGCCTGTGTAGAATATCAGTACCCAAACAACTGACAGAAATATAAAATGTTTAACTGGAAGTTCACTCGACCAACATCGACATGCGTATCAAGACTGCGCGGCCAAAGACAGTAAAACATCCGCAACGTGACTGTGTGAACTGCGGAAGTGATAGTCAGCACGGTGCACCGAACACATAACACACACACTGTCCTTTGAATATCGGAAAGATCCAAAACTCCGCAACCACATCTATCGTAATCGAAGATACTTCCATAAAAAACGACTAGACAGCTGTTTTAGTTTCCTAGCCATCATCGTGGTAAGGGGAAAAATCTGAGCGATTTAATATGCTTTTCACAATTGTAGGACGACGGTTCAAACACGTATCCGGCCACCCTGATTTAGGTTTTTCGTGATTTCACTAAATCGCTTCAGGTAAATGCCTGGATGGTTCCTTTGAAAGGGCACGGTCGATTCCCTTCTCCATCCTTCCCCAATCCGACCTTATGCTCCGTCTCTATTGAATTCGTCGTCGACGGGACGTTAAAAACTAATCTCCTCCTCCTCCAAGACGTAGGTATGCAGAAGCCGAACATCTTGAAACAGGTTAAGGGAACGCCGTTCATGTTTCAGGAATGTTCCTTGTATCTTCTCCGTAACAGAATTCCAATTAAGTGTAGTCATTTGGAGTGTAGGACGGTCAACTGACCCCCAAAGATTTACGGCTACCGACCGCCGTCCCCCGCGAAATGACAGCACCATCAAAGCCACGTAATTTCATCTATCGGCATTTGCCTTCGTTGATGCGAGCGCCAAATACCAAAATGGCATCCTTGAGCAATGGAATAACAGCTACAGAAAGGCGTAACACCACCGCATCACGCGCGTACGCACACACCGAGATCGTCTCGTCCAAGAGTGACCATCCTTGTAACTGAGCGACGAGTCTTCCAAGAAGGGGCTCAAGTGACAGAAAAAACAATGACTTCCCTGAGGAAAACCCCTACGAATGGTAACAGGAGGTATCTGTTTGCCACTGACAGCCAGCGAAACTTGGACACCCGTAAACAGAATATACAAGACCCTGTGGGCGTCAGTTGTGGACCCAGCGGCTTCCTGTACCTGCAACAGGATGCCAAGGCTGACCCACTTGAACGTCTTGTCAAAATCCAAATATGCAGCAGCATAAGGAACACAAGTAGCAGCGGCCGCCTATATGATATCACGACGTTCTGCTACTAGGGTCATAATAGTAAATCAGGCAAACAACTTCGACGATCAGCAACTGCTTTCCCCAGCAACGCAGACAGCCAGCTATTCTCCACCCTAGCCACAGTCTTGTAATGAAAGTCCACTGGGGGCGGAACCGCACAATAACCCTGGGTTCGGTGTGGGTCGACGGTGGTGTAGGAGGACTGCTATAGCCTGTTGTGGGGTTGTGAACCACTGAGGGCTACGGCGGGAACGAAGTCTCTCCGCCGTTTCTAGATCCCAAGTGCAATACAATACAGTACTCTGGCAATACGGAGAAAATCGCAAGAGAAGTTTTACGCGTCTATTATGCCAATCATGTATCTGTGCAAAGGTGTCGGCCGTAAGAATTCATTGTGATCATGTGATTAGCGTTCGCGCAAGGGAAGCTGTTCGTGCACGAGGCGACGGATCGAATCCCCCCACTACTTATTTTTAATCTATATTTTTTTCATCACTTGTTGGTTGGTTTTTGGGGGTTGAAGGGACCAGACTTTCATCACTGGCCTCATTATTTAATTTATCTGACATTTGAGAAGTAACATAATGAAAAAATACGTGTATTTGCACGAAGTTTCAATTTATATTTCCCGTGTCTGTATGACAAATAACATCCTGCTACGTGTGATGTCGAGAGCACATCCGAAAAAAAAATGGTTCAAATGGCTCTGAGCACTATGGGACTTAACATCTGAGGTCATCAGTCCCCTAGAACTTAGAACTACGTAACCTGACTAACCTAAGGACATCACACACATCCATGCCCAAGACAGGATTCAAACCTGCGACCGTAGCGGTCACGCGGTTCCAAACTGAAGCGCCTAGAACCGCTTGGCCACAACGGCCGGCAGCACATCCGACAAATAATGCTACATCACTCTTTTGGTCTGACGCACTGTGACTTGCTATATCACTGACTGCGAATAACGTCATTCGCATCATTATTTATCGAGGTTTGACTTAGGCTCTCCAAGCCTACACCTTGTCCTCGGAAATTTAATTACAAATAACAAATAGTCAAATAACACATGAAATTCACTACAACTTCATGAAAATGCACGTGGTTTTTTTCCATTGTATTACCTCTCAAATGTTATATGAATTAAATAATGCGACAAGTGATGAAAAAAACATAGATTAAAACACTAGTGTTAGCGGGATTCGAGCCGTCGCCTCGTCCACGACTATCTCGCCTTGCGCGAAAGCTAACCACGTGACCGCAATGAATCCATACGGCCAGCATCTTTGCATAGACACATAATTTACGTAATAGATGCGTAAAACCTCTTGCGATTTTCTCGGAATTGCCAGAGTAGTGCACTTACTACTTTCACGCTAAGTTGTTTTAATGACTTACTAAAAGTGTACAGAGTTTGAAGCAAATCCTTGATTCCAACGTCATGGCCTCTCCTTGTAAGAGTCACACTAAAGACTTCCGTAACTGTTTTCGCACTTTCAAGCCCATCGGGAACGCAAGACTCAGCACTAAACGATGCATCAACCGACAAAGTTCGTTCAGAGAGGGTTGGCTGAGGAGTAGACGTATCCAACTCCCCACCATGATGCGTACGACGTCTCTTATGTTGCACTGCGGACAATTTCAGGACCGTGCTGCAAGTGTAAAAGCAGTAAACAGCTCTTCCTTTTATTGTTTCATTGCACTCGGGGAAGAAGTAGAACAAACCTCGTGAGCTTTGGAAACGAGACCAGCTAACGTAATAACATCTCTGCGCTGTTCAAATGAGGACTTCAATAGAAATACCCACCGCAGGCAGTTACATCTAAGGTGGCCACTTTCATTGCACAGAAAGCATGTCTTCAATTGCCCACTATACGTTAGCTCAATACAGTAACCACATGCCTGTAGCCGGCCGGAGTGGCCGAGCGGTTCTAGGCGCTACAGTCTGGAACCGCATGACCGCTACGGTCGCAGGTTCGAATCCTGCCTCGGGCATGGATGTGTGTGATGTCCTTAGGTTAGTTAGGTTTAAGTAGTTCTAAGTTCTAGGGGACTGATGACCTCAGAAGTTAAGTCCCATAGTGCCCAGAGCCATTTGAACCATTTGAACATGCCTGTGGATGGAAAGGAATGTTACGATTAACTACAATTTCCACTGATCAGATTCCTCTAATCGATGTTGAGCGGATCAACGTTCACATAGCATACCCCTCACATCACCATAAGGGAGCAACACCTCTTTGAGTAAACTGTCGTCAACTTCTGGCGGGAGACTGAACACTCAGACATTGATATAACCTGTTCAAACAAATTTCGGGCTTGCAGCCGGTCGTCGTTCAATACTTCGCACAATATTTCAACTGGGCACCTGCCAGTCATCTTCAGGTGAGCCGTCGCAGACTGGCGAAAACGTCTTTTTTTTTCTTTATTGTGATTTCATTCCCCTGCCCCATATGGCCAGGGGAGGGGTGTCAGTGGCACAATTCGCCGCTCTTCAGCCAAGTGACACTATAACTAAAACAAGAATAAAATGATACATACATAAGGAGATAAAAAAGGGGAACATAAAACAGAGTAAGGGGAGAAAATGGAGGTAATATATACACTGACATGGAGACGTTCGTGGGGGACAGATAAAAAAGTCACCAGAAAGTTAAAAAAAACACAGTTGGCGATTCTTAAAACACAGAGAAGACACTGAATGCACAGGCACAGGTTAAAAGTCGGTCACAGTAGTAAAAACACTGTGGAACAACACACTTAAAACCCACTTGGAGCACACACGACGAAGAATAAAACTGCCAGGTGGGACCTGCCGAGGGCAAAGGTCAGAGAGGATGGAAAAGGAGGGGAGAGCATGGGGCAGCTGGGGAAGCGGCGGGATGATGAGAGGAGGGGCATCAGTGGTTTCACGAAGAGGCAGGAGACACGTGTGGCAGAAGAGGAAGAGGGAAGACAGGGCAGGAGGGAGCGCAGAGACACTGAAAGGAGGCACAAGAGATGGAGGGGGAGTAGGAGGGGGAAGCCGCTCAGGAGGAGGGAGAGGCAGGAGAGGGAGCCCTGAGGAGGAGGCAGGAAGATGGGGTTAGAGTTGGTAGGAAGGGTACATGTCAGGGCAAAGCTCATCATCCGGGAGGGGTAGACGGTGGAAGTTGTGTTGGGAAAGGATGTAAAGGCACGGCAACTGGTTGGGGTGGAGAGGATGGGAGAAACCAGGGGGTGAGGGGGATCAAGGCAGTGGACAATATATAGTGTGCGGATGTGTTCAAGGAAAAGGAGAAGGTGGGGGAAGGGGATGAGGTCGCAGAGGATGTGCGTGGGGGACGGAAGGCGGATGCGGAAGGCGAGGTGGAGCGCATGGCGTTCGAGGATTTGGAGGGCTTTATAGAACCGGGGAGGGGTGGAAATCCAAGCGACGCTGGCATGACAGAGGATGGGGCGGATCAAGGATTTGTAGGTGTGAAGGATGGTGGAAGGATGCAGACCCCACGTCCGGCCGGACTGGAGTTTCAGGAGGCGGAGGCGGTTGTGAGCTTTGTTTTGGATGGTAAGGAGATGGGGAGTCCAGGTGAGGTGGCGGTCGAGTGTGAGGCCAAGGTATTTGAGGGTAGGAGTGAGGTGGATAGGACGGCCATAAATGGTGAGGTAGAAATCATGGAGGCGGAAGGAGCGGGTGGTGTGGCCTATGATGATCGCCTGGGTCTTGGAGGGATTAACACGGAGGAACCACTGGTTGCACCAAGTGGTGAATTGGTCAAGATGGGTTTGGAGGGTACGTTGGGACCGTTGAAGGGTAGGGTAAAGGGCTAGGAAGGCTGTGTCATCAGCGAACTGGAGAAGATGAACAGGAGGGGGAGGTTTGGGCATATCAGCAGTGTACAGGAGATAGAGGAGAGGGGAAAGGACAGAACCTTGGGGCACTCCGGCAGAGGGGTAGAAAGTATGGGAGTTGGAATTGTGGATAGTCACATAGGAGGGACGATGGGAGAGGAAGGAAGCAACGATACGGACGAAGTTGATGGGGAGAGTATAGGTCTGAAGTTTGAAGAGGAGCCCGGGATGCCAGACACGGTCATAGACGTTCTGGAGATCAAGGGAAACAAAGATAGCGGAGCGACGGGAGTTAAGTTGGAGGGAAAGAAGATTGGTAAGGTTAAGGAGCTGGTCGTCGGCGGAGAAGGAAGGCCGGAAGCCACATTGGGTAAGAGGAAGGAGGCGGTGCTGCTTGAGGTGGCAGTGAATACGGCGAGAGAGGATGGCCTCGAAGACCTTACTGAACACGGAGGTGAGGCAGATTGGACGATAGGAAGAGGTATCAGAGGGGGGTTTGTTAGGTTTAGGGAACAGCAGGACACGGGAAGTCTTCCACAGGTCGGCGAAAACGTCCTCCGTTCCGCAATATATAGCGTACTGTAACTATTCTGCACATGCGTCGAAAACTTGATAGTTGAACGACACTGCCCGCCGGCAGCGCCCTCGCTGGTGGAATAGCGGAACTCAGTCGCCCTCTGCGTTGCTGTTTGCCACGGCCGTCGACGCACTCTGTTGTCTTCGATTTGAGCAAATCGTGGAGATGATGGGATTCCATGCACTGTCCAGCTGGTAGCCGCTGTCACGGTTTAACAGATTTTCCGCCAGTCGTATTTCTACGGATTCTTTAATAATGGAGTCCCCGAAAGACGTTGCTGTGGACAAAATCATTGTTTTCTCATACTCCATTGAATGTCCAGTAGAAATACAATGTTCAGCAATAGCGGACTTGCTTGGCTGCAAAAGGCGGGTGTAACGTTGATGTTCAATGCAGCGTTCTTTCACGGTGCGTGTGGTTTGACCTATGTAAGCCATACCACATTGGCACGGTATTTTGTAAATTCCGGCCTTTCGTAGTAACAGATTGTCCTTAACTGATCCCACAAGGTCCGCAATCTTCGATGGTGGATTGATATAACCTATTTCCGCGTTAGCAAAAAGCACCATACTTAGGCCGCCAATTGTGAAATTCAAATTCAATTCATACTGCGCATGATAAAAGCTCATGGCCAGAGGTGTAATGCGGCAAAGCACCAAGATGCACTTCTCAGCCGTTGTCGAGAAAATCGACAGTTAAAATAAACCGTTGCGGTGAAATACTCTCAACGATTAATATTTATCGACAGCATCGTAGCACAGCGGCAAGCGCTCGGGATCGTAATCCGAAGGTCACCGGATCGAATTTCGCGCCATGCAATTTTTTTTTTTTCAGTATTTGTTTTTTGTTATTCAAATGTGTCTATACACACACACACACACACACACACACAGATATATATATATATATATATATGTATATATAATTCCCGGCAATCAGTTGCAACAATTATGCATATAATGAGTTGCTGAAGGTCGTTTGTCGTGGAAAAACTGGCGACTTCGAACATCATTATGTTTTCCGCAAATAAAGTTGTATTTCACAAATGTTATTAATTGTCTTCACAATGTTAACCACGTATAGTTAACGGAAGACGTAGAAACGATATTCCGAAACGAATACGTATAGCGTAAGTCAAACGTTCGAATTAGAATAGAGACCCCACGAACACAAATTTGCTGTGGCAGGTATGAAATATAAGCTCCGTTACTCGCTCGTTACACTTGAAGGACAGATGTTGAATGGGCCGAAACGAGCCGCCGCATAAAAGCGTAGTTGCCTGCTAACTTCGAAAGAAGGTAGATGCGGTCCCTAGCGCAACTTATAACATCGTCGAAAATCAGTGCGGACGTGAGAGCTTTGGTACACCCTGTTAAACAGACGGAAAAATGGAGGCGGTACAATTGGAGAGCGATCCGCCTTCACCAAAATGCATAAGCATTTCATTAATAGTATATATATATATATATATATATATATATATATATATATATACATTTGAATTACAAAAACCTAATAATAAAAAAAAATGTTGCATGGCACGAGATTCGATCCGGCGACCTTCCGATTACAAACCCGAGCGCAAACGACGCTGTATAAAACTATTAACCGTAGAGGGCATTTGACCGGAACGGTTTATTTTAACTGTCGATTTTCTCGACAACGGCTGAGAAGTGCATCTTGGTGCTTTGCCACATTACACCTCTGGCCATGAGCTTTTATTATGCGCAGTATGAATCGAATCTGAATTTCACAATTGGCGGCCTCCCCTTGTTAGGGAATCATCGCGATGCATAAAGGGAGCTTGAGAACCATGACAAAAGCAACCTATTTAGTTATATTGGATCCAAAAACTTTACAAAAAGACATAGTTATCAGAATTAAAATGGGCAGTATGAAACTGATCTGATGTTAACATGAATCGTACCAGTGACCCAATCATGAATCTCCAGAGATCCAGGCCGCAAGGAACGCGTGGATTTATCGAAACTAAAGCTGACTGTACCTTTTCCTGGAACGTACTTCGTACCCATGGCGGGCATTATGAGCGGACTACGCCGCTGCTAAAGCACACACAGAAAAACTAACGCTACGGACCAAACAAGGACGTGACACACACGAAGACACGAACAAGACTGAGGAAAGCTGTCGAAACGCCCGCGACGGTGCGGTGAGGCGATAAACTAATAACGTTACCGCTCGGCGATCGAGGGGGAGCTTATCGCTTCGGCTATCCGTACACGATTCACAGCCAGATCCAAACTTCCATGCATGCATGTCTGAAGGAACATTGTAACATACTTCTTAACACAGGCATTTCGTGTTTATTTGCCAATACCTGGCCCTCGTCTCTCAATAAATATGTCCTTCGTAGACGGGAATATACATAGCTTGCAAGTGCAGGTTGTGATATATGGACGACGACATATGGAAGTTTGTCTCCGGCCGTGATTTAGCCGGAGAAGTTACGGCGACAGCTTGCGTAATGCGGCAAAACCGGGTTCAAGAACCGGTTCGGCACAAATTTTCGTTATTGGCATGCCAATATAAAGCCGATGGTAATACACATTCGCAATTGCGAATACGTTTCCTGGATTGTCGGAGAAGTTACGGCGACAGTTTGCGTAATGCGGCAAAACCGGGTTCAAGACCCGGTTCGGCACAAATTTTCGTTATTGGCATGCCAATATAAAGCCGATGGTGATACACATTCGCAACCGCGAATACGTTTCCTGGATTGTTTGAATGTTGTTGTCGCTCCAGTACTTGTTCCTTTGGATATGCATACATGTTCGAAGGAACATTGCATCGTACGTCTTAATAACAAAGGCATTGTCCCTAAATCGTTCATATAGATAAGGAACAGCAGAGGGTCTGTAACGGTACCTTGTTGAATGCCTGCAATCACTTTTGTTTTAATCGATGACTTTCCATCAATTACTAAGAAGTGTGACCTCTCTGACAGGAAATCAAGAATCCATAACACACATATTGCTCCTAAACTGTATAAACTCTTACATATGGCCGGGTATATAAATAAACTTAAATAAGATCATAGTTCTGTGGTCACATCTGGTAACTTTGAATCATATGCCTCCACCTCCATCTATGCGTAGTATGCACCATAGAGTTGATCTGTGTTTTCTTCCAGTCGGTGGAGAGTTTGGTGAGCTACCTTCATCAGATTACTCCATAATGTCTTATAAGATAGGTCGATGTATGACTGTCACCTTTATCTACACTCTATCTCGTGCTGTGTTGCATGGTTGCTTAGCTGGCTTTCATTAAACTCTTAAAAGTCTGCTGCTGTAGATGTATGCGCGTTCTGTTATTAAATATTTCAATTGTTGGAGGGAAGTCTCCTACAAAGATTGTACGTTCAATCAATATCACCGACGAAGAGTAAATGTTTCCGTGGAACAAGGCTAAAATCTGCACTGACACATAGCACAGTCGACGCCATTTATCCATGGATAATGTTACTTTGACGTCACTAAATCGACGATTTTCATATACTATCACTGGATAGTTCTCCATAACAGATATCATACCGACACTGAAATGCTTACACCCATTGGTGTTCAAACTCGATTGGACGTAATTATTTCCACATCAGGTGGCTGTCGCTAAAATGACCGCACCTCACCTACAAGGAAAAACACATTCTTAGTTAAGCATATTTGTTTTTCCCCCTAGTCATCATCATCAGTGTTAATAGCTACAACCGAGCAAGGTGGCGCAGTGGCTAGCACACTGGACCCGCATTCGGGAGGACGACGGTTCAATCCCGTGTCCGGCCATCCTATTTAGGTTTTCCGTGATTTCCCTAAATCGCTCCAGGCAAATGCCGGGATGGTTCCTTCGAAAGGGCACGGCCGACTTCCTTCCCCGTCCTTTCCTAATCCGATGAGACAGACGACCTCGCTGTCCGGTATGCTCCCCCAAAACAACCCAATCCAACCCTCAATAGTTACAAATTCTCACAGTGGGGAGTACTGGTATATACGTCTTGAAATCCTTATGCTGTGATGTTTCTCTGACAAGTGGGTGAACTATTTATCGATCGCTGTAAATGCAGAGTGAGTCACGAAGATATGCAAATATTTTAACATGTTATTCTACAAGTTAAACTAAAGAAAATAGTTGATATAAACATAGGTCCGCAAATGTTTAGTTACGACGCTATGGCTAATAAAAGATTTCGCCTTAAATTTAGCAACTTCGCTAATATGAAACCATCGCAAAACAGTATGAGGTTACATACAGTAAAGCACGATTTCCATTTATTTTGTTGTTATTGGCCTGGTGAATCAAATAAAACATATCCCAGACGTGTATCTGCAGTAGTTTGCTAGAACATTCAGAGAAGCAAAGATTACCATACAAGTAAATTTGTTTACTTTCCATTAAGAATGTAGAAACGTTTATGTCATTGTTGGTAACCGTTACTGAATTCTCTCCGTCGTTTCCTAGCCTTGAGACCAGTTTGTTTTCTGCATTGTTCAGTGAAATAACATAACAACAACAGTGCATTTAAGTGAAACCACATAGTAAATGTTGTAGTTTGTAGATTATTTATGAAATAGGGATGCCCTTCAAATTTACGACAGAGGAATACGCCAATATGGTATGTATTTATGGCAAATGTGATGGTAATGCTACGGCTGCAGTTAACGAATATCGCGTACGTTATCCAACTAGGAGGACTCCGAATGCACGAACCATTAGTGGAGTATTTCGAATGTTACAATCGTCAACATTGTCACGACACAAATGCAGCGAGATAGGACTATGCATAGATATTTAAAATCTGTTACCTGTTGCTGCTAACTAGCGCCGTAGTAGTAACAGAAAAACCCTAAGTATAACTTGCTACAAAAACATAAAAACAATTATAGACAGATGAATACTTACTGTAATTATTTAGGCTTCTTGACTGATGAGAGACTCGATAGACATTTTAAAAACGGTAAGCAATTCCAACATATGCATCAGTATATCCGGTCTGGCATCTTGGATCACCATAGTGAATTTTTTAATTTCACACCAATACGACAACGTCCTATCTTATATTTTTGAATTTTCCACAAACCCATATTTAGAATAACAGCCCTACTTCTACACTGACGTCATAGGAGTGGCGGAAAAAACTGTGGCACATTTCGGCTATTTTGAATTTCCACTTTTTTTTAATTTCCCACCATTTTTTGAATTTCTCGCCGTTTTGTGCATAGGGCAATTTGTTATATCAGAGAGGGAAAATTTGGCAACAGTACATGCTATCATTGATGATGTCATGGGGGTGGGGAATCTGGAAATACCGCAGACTGTGCCAGAGCTGTCACTGCCTTACTACTGTTAACTGTGACCTGAACGTGACTGAATTACCATAAAAAGAAATAATTTGTTCCGAGGCGTTTAGAAGATGCTAGGTTGGGTCATTCTCTAAAATACTTTATGCACACAATGCATTCCTTGACATTATTTCAAATGACTTCCAGACATCCGTTAAGCCACAGCAGTTGTGATCAATATGACGAAGAGAAGCAGTACAACCTTACCTTGTGACTTTTCCAACTGAAAACATACTATGTGCTAAAGAAATCAGTTGTCACTACTCCTGAAGGGACAAAATTGAGAACTGTCTTTGTATCTTTACTCAAATTCGTTGGCTGAAGCTGTCATGACGTTTCACTACTTGACTTACGTAAAAATAAGTCAAGCAAGCACAATTTTGACCACGTTTGTAACCAACATTGCTGACCTTATCCAGAGAGAAATGTGAGCAATTGTAAATTTCCTTGATTTAAAAGTCTCTATCACTTTTGCATCAGTAGAGATGCATCTTCAGGTAAAGCTGTCACCTGAAGATGCATCTCTATTGATGCGAATCTGGAAGTGACTTTTAAATAAAAGTATTTTAACAGCCATTGCGGAAGATATTTTTTCACCACGAGGAATTTTGGCTGCGGTTGCCCGACCTCTAAAATAATATATTCAAAATGGTAAATTTGACTGTTTTACGCTAATACTGCAATACCTTAGTAATCAATTAATCACGAATTTGAGCAAAACGACCATTAACGTAAACAAGTAAAACTTAACTTATCTTTAAACTGTGACTTTTTCTGTTACTGTTCAGTTTCAAAATAATAGCAGTTTGGAATAAGAAATGGCTCAAATGGCTCTGAGCACTATGGGGCTTAACATCTGAGGTCATCAGTCCCCTAGAACCTAGAACTACTTAAACCTAACTAACCTAGGGACATCACACACATCCAAGCCCGAGGTAGGATTCGAACCTGCGACCGTAGCGGCCGCGCGGTTCCAAACTGACGCGCCTAGAACCACTCGGCCACACCGGCCAGCACCGTGGGCTTGTCAGCTGAGTTTCGATTTCAGTTGGTAAGCGCTGATGGCAGGATTCGAGTGTGGCGCATACCACACGAAGGCATGAACCCAAGTTGTCAACAAGGCATTTTGCATGTTGATGGTGGCTCCATAATTGTGTGGGCTGTGTTTACATGGAATGGACTGAGTTTTCTGGTCGAAATGAACCCATCATTGACTCGAAATTATTATGTTCGGATACTTGGAGACCATTAGCAGCCAAACAACGGTGAAATTTTTGTGGATGACAGTGCATGATGTAACCAGACCACAATTGTTCGCGATAGGTTTGAAGACAATTCTGAACATTTCGAGCGAATGATTTGATCACCTATCGAATATTCGTGGGACGTAATCGAGAGGTCAGATCGTGCACAAAATCCTGCACCGGGAAATTTTTTCAATTATAGACAGCTATAGAGGCAGCATGGCTCAATATTTATGCAGGGGACTTCCAACGATTTGCAAGTTACTGCACTATGCCGGGGAAAAGGAGGTCCAGCACGATATTAGGATGCATCCCATGACTTTGGTCACTTCAGTGTATAATCCCCTCAGTAAGAAATCAGTTATTTACAGATATATTTGCAGTTATTAAAAATGTAAACAATTTGATTTACAACATTGTTTCAATAGAGCAAATTACTCATATTTTGCACACGTTTAATGAGTATCAGCAGTTAATCAGTGGTTTCACTGATAAGGTAAAAGTAATCAGTATTAAAATATGGTAGCAAACACATGAGATTGTAAAATACGTTGTCATTACGTTATAATAGCAGGCAGAAAGTACAGGGGACGGAAGATAGTCTACAACTTTAATAAAAACTAGACTGCAGTTATATGAGTCGAGGCACATGAAAGGGAAGCACCAATTGAGAACGGAGTGAAACGGGGTTGTAGCCTATCCCTAACGTTACTCACAAGGAACTTGTTGAGTGTGAATTCGAAAGCTCAATCTTTAGTAAGGCTCATTTGAAAGTGTTGTGTTAACAGTTCTGACGGCAAAATATTAGTTGATAATGACTCACCATGTGCACCACGAGGGCGATAGAAAATGAGTGTCTGGGACATGCAGAGATAACCTTCTATTGGATATATGCATTACACTTCACAAGATGGACATCGTCGACATTCAAGAACTGTTCAAAACGAACTTTTTGAGAGTTACAAACCGTGCACGACGTTCAGCTAGGTGTGCGCTCTTAAAGAATGCATATAGAATCATATTGGTGTAATGGGATGATGAGAATTGATGGAATGCAACTAATGGATGCAACTGAGTGCGAAACAGTTTGTCGTGGAGTTTATCGTGAAACTGGCTATCCTTTAAGGCATAGCTGCAGAGAGAGCGATAATATGTTTTATAGGCGCGGAAAAAACAAACATCCATAGGGTGAATTTGTGCAGTGGTTCCAGTCGGTATGAATTGCAATGTCAGACACTTTTCAGGAGGATTAGTTCGCTCCAAAGGAATATGATTTTTATACCCAGACCAGGAATGTAGCAAAAGCAGGTTATTTTGACCAGCTATTGGCCAAAAGCAGTGCTCATACCATATCTTACGTCCATTTTCCCACTCTTGCTTGCTGTGACGTAAATATTCTCTACTGCCCTTGCAAGATTACGCACACGAGAAAGAATCGGAGGGGGCAGAGCACCTTCAACTTCTCTCAGCAAATTGAATAACTTCCCAGCCAATTTAGCATCCAGATCAACAGTCGGCATAATTGTATACGAAAGGGTTAAGACATTGAAGTTAGTTGATCTTGATACAACTCTCTTCGTGACTCTGATTCCCGGGGTTCCTTTCATATACTTTTCCTCTTTAAATCTCGATCCATCAGGACAATGTGCTGTGTCTCTCCTGTCAGTAAATATTCGTTTCTGTTCCTAATCTGATTAGGTATTTCACAGAGACGTGTTTTTTCCAGAATTCAGCAATGTGGTACTGAATCAAAAGCTTTTAGAATATCGCAAGACACTGAATCAACCTGATTTCCTCGTCTATAAATGCGGTGTGAGTGATATAGCACGGTAGTTCCGTGTATTATATCTACCGGTATTATTTGTATATGCGAGTGACGTGTGGTATTTCCGAAGATCAAGGTAACGTCCTCTGCACAAGGAATATGGTCAAGATGAAATGTAATTCACTTACAAATACTGTGTGAAAACTGAAAAGGGGCCTTTTACTATATTTCTCATATTTGCAGCGGTACATCAACATTCGTTTAGACAACATAACTTAGGTTTCCGTTCTGATATTATCTACAACAGCTTTCTGTTTCGTCCATACACATTGGGACACTAATGTTTATGCCTTAGCATATGAACGAGATGAGGTTAGCGCTCCACAGATACATGAAATAAAGACAGAAACGAGTGTGAGAATTGAATAATGTTAGATGGTATGAAATGCGACGGTCCTAAGAGACTTTCGAACTGTACATGATCGTAGACTAGTACGATAAATATCAGAAATACGCTACTGGCCATTAAAATTGCTACACCACGAAGATGACGTGCTACACACGCGAAATTTAACCGACAGGAAGAAGATGCTGTGATATGCAAATGATTAGCTTTTCAGAGCATTCACACAAGGTTGGCGCCGGTGGCGACACCTACAACGTGCTGACATGAGCAAAGTTTCCAACCGATTTCTCATACACAAACAGCAGTTGACCGGCGTTGCCTGGTGAAACGTTGTTGTGATGCCTCGTGTAAGGAGGAGAAATGCGTACCATCACGTTTCCGACTTTGATTAAGGTCGGATTGTAGACTATCGCGATTGCGGTTTATCGTATCGCGACATTGCTGCTCGCGATGGTCGAGATCCAATGACTCTTAGCAGAATATGGAATCGTTGGGTTCAGGAGGGTAATACGGAACACCGTGCTGGATCCCAACGGCCTCGTATCACTATCAGTCGAGATGACAGGCATCTTATCCGCATGGCTGTAACGGATCGTGCAGCCACGTCTCGATCCCTGAGTCAACAGATGGGGACGTTTGCAAGACAACAACCATTCGCACGAACAGTTCGACGACGTTTGCAGCAGCATGGACTATCAGCTCGGACACCATGGCTGCGGTTACCCTTGACGCTGCATGACAGACAGGAGCGCCTGCGATGGTGTACTCAACGACGAACCTGGGTGCACGAATGGCAAAACGTCATTTTTTCGCATGAATCCAGGTTCTGTTTACAGCATCATGACGGTCGCATTCGTGTTTGTCGACATCGCGGTGAACGCACATTGGATGCTCGTATTCGTCATCGCCATACTGCTGTATCACCCGGCGTGATGGAATGGGGTGCCATTGGTTACACGTCTCGGTCACCTCTTGTTCGCATTGACGGCACTTTGAACAGTGGACGTTACATTTCAGATGTGTTACGACCCGTGGATCTACCCTTCATTCGATCCCTGCGAAACCGTACATTTCAGCAGGATAATGCACGACCGCATATTGCAGGCCCTGTACGGGCCTTTCTGGATACAGAAAATGTTCGACTGCTGCCCTGGCAGCACATTCTCCAGATCTCTCACCAATTGAAAACGTCTGGTCAATGGTGGCCGAGCAACTGGCTCGTCACAATACGCCAGTCACTACTCTTGATGAAATGTGGTGTCGTGTTGAAGCTGCATGGGCAGCTGTACCTGTACACGTGTAACTATTACTATGTTTACGACGTTGCTCATCGAGGCATATACGTTATCTCGCATTTCTAGCTGCTTCTTTCACACAAATAATGATAAAAATTCAGAAATTCAGGGTCGCCACCAGCCCAAGCCCTTCCTAAGCATTTGTAGAAAAACGGACCTGGAAAATTATTAGTTTAATTAATTTAATAATTTAGTTACAAGTATGCAAATTTATTTAAGTAGCCAGATAAATAGCACTCCATGTCGTGCATGAAGCAACTTGATTAATTGAGGATTGGAGATCGGAGTAAGTGGGTAAGATGAACACCTCAGAATTGATCTTTCATGTAGGTTATTTATTGTATCTAAGTGTTTGGTTGCACATCCTAACTACACATAACTGGTGCCTGACTAGAAAGATTTAAGAATTACGTGAGAATGTAACATAGCACAATTTAACTACAACAAGAAGAAACACAGAAAACTGGGATGGGAGACAATGATACTATCATATCCTTTGCTTTCATACCATAAAAATATCTCAGTGCGATTCGCATTACGATTCTACGCATGCACTGTTCTGGAGAGAGGTTTAACCAATGCACGAGGCTGTGCGATAATTATTCAACGTACTAACTGCGTCTGCTGCTTGCAAACGGCCGAACTAGAGCACGTGGTGCATTCCGAATCGACCTGTTGTGCTGCTTTGTAGAAAGCGCACGAAAAAACAGATATTCTTGCAGAAATTATAGCTCATTAAACAAGCAAACGGTTAAAATAAAGCCTATTGCGGTGCCGTGGTGGACCAGAAGGGTCACTGATTACCAAACACGTGGCACAAAATCGACACACACAGACAAAGGCAATTTCCACAAAATATAAGATTAAAAATCATTAAAAAAATAACTCGCTTCTCACGTTTCAGTTAAGCTGAAGTTCTTAAGTATTTCACTAGGTAAACATAACGAAGTCTCCGTACTCACCAAGCGCTCACCGAAGAGTCACCTTTCTCTTTCCGGATTACCTAGCTCCTCGTGCAGCGGCAGCTACCTGAGGGGTAGCCCTCCGTCACCAACCTCACACACAAAAACAGCCTTCGACACAGCCCTCGACTAAGATGGGTAAACCTCTCTGTTCAGGTATTGGAAACCTAAGTTGGTCATCCTGTGCTCTCCTTTGAACGAGAAGCAACATCGTCTGCTCCCAGCAGACGATGACCAATTCAGCGTTTCCCACAAAACAAAACCAAAACCCACATTAAAACACACATATAATATTCAATAGGCCTTATTTGAGTGCTCAGTCTTTCTGGAAGAGTTTATGAATTTAGTTAAAATCAGGTAGTAAAGTGAATAAGTTGTACCGAATTCGACAAGCGTCTTATGAAACGACTTCACCGAGATGTTTCACACGCCATCCAAGCTCTGTTTGACTCAATGCCGAAGCGTATCAAGGCCGTTATTACGGCCAGAGGTGGTTGTTCTGGGTACTGATTTCTCAGGATCTATGCACCCAAATTGCGTGAAAATGTAATCACATGTCAGTTTTAGTATAATATATTTGTCCAATGAATACCCGTTTATCATCTGCATTTCTTCTTGGTGTAGCAATTGTAGTGGCCAGTAGTGTAGATAAAGAGACAGGACGAAACAAAATCACCAGAAAGGTAATCAGAATTTATGAGAGTTAAAATAAGGCATTAGTTTAAATTAAGAAACAAAGATTAAGAATAAAAATTACTTTACCTTAGACGATATGGGAATTTTGTTTAACAAACATTAGTTAAGCAAACAGAAAGAAAATGTTGTAAGCATCAACAAAAGAAAATCTCATATGGGACAAAGCAGCTGTTAAAGAGAAGGCGAGTGTTTCCATCAAACGCTAACACGAGCATAACTGAATACGCTAATTTAAACAAAATTATACGGAAATGTCTTCGAGAGATGTGAAAAGATGCAACGAAAATTTTCCTAGCTAAATAACTGAAAACAATTAAAATATGAAGAAAAAAGCTGCGAGGAGTGGCCGCGCGGTTTGAGGCGGCATGTCACGAAACGCGTGGCCCCTCCTGCCGTATGTCCGAGTCCTCCCTTGGGCATGGATGTGTGTTGTTCTTAGCATAAGTTAGTGAGGTCATCGATCCCTAGACTTACACACAACTTAAACTAACTTACGCTAAAGATAACACACACACCCATGCCCGACGGAGGACTCGAACCTCCGGCGGGAGTGGCCGCCCGATTCGTGACATGCCGCCTCTAACCACGCGGCCACTCCACGCGGCTCATTTATGAAGAAAACAACACGGAGACTTACGGTGAATAGACATCACGGTAGCTTGCATATTAATAATAACGGAGAGAAAACTGCATAAAAAATCGAGGATTCATTAGAAGTAATGTCAGGTGAGGCGTATAAACTAATTCGAGGTACGAAGAAAGCAAACAAAAAAATGGTTCAAATGGCTCTGAGCACTATGGGACTTAACAGCTGTGGTCATCAGTCCCCTAGAACTTAGAACTACTTAAACCTAACTAACCTAAGGACATCACACACATCCATGCCCGAGGCAAAAGCAAACAATACGGGACATTAATGGTATTCCAGTAGAAACACGGTATTCACTAAAATTATCACCAGCCAATAGAAAAAAATATTCGATTTTAATCAAAGGAGAAAAAAAGATAGCTTCACACAATAGGCCACTGGAAATCGTTAACGAAATTATAGAACGGCTTAATAAGTATGTATTATCGCTTTGAATTTGATTCCCAGATTTTGAGGGAGCTTTTGACTCATTTGCACAAAGTCTATATTAACATCCCTCGAGAGGCAGGCATCTATTCAACCCATGTTATAAAAAATATATACTTCTGTAATACAACTTCCATTAGGCTCCACCAGGATAGATAATGTGAAATTCAGTATTACAGGAGGAGATACTGTAGTATCTGACCCACCGTCACATTGTTGATGGTTTTATACTATCTGCCTGTAGTTCAAGTGAAACTTAAAAAACGAATGGAAGAACTCAATAGAGAAAGTTCGAACGTGTGCCTGAAAATCAACTGTAATAAGACTATAATAATGTAGAACGAACACATCGAAAAGAAAAAATTGCATGCTTGTGAGATAAGCTGACTAGACTTTCACCCCATGTGCTGCCGCCGTGCTTGTTAAAGCACTGCGTCCGGGACGGGAAGGTGCGCTGGCGACGGATTGCATTCGCTCGGCGTATTAACGACGAGGACCAATGTGCCGGCCAGCCTGCATGTAGTTTTTAGGCCTTTTCCCACAATCCCCTACGTGAATATCCAGGCTTGTACCCACTTCCCGCCTCAGCTACAAGATTCGCAAACAGTTCGACGAATATCGCTCATTTTCACACGATTTGCACTAAATGCAGTCAGTCGGGGTACACTTATTGTGTCCCAGGGGCTAAAGGGATGGCGACAGGATGGGCATTCTGCCATCTTTTAAATTAACCGTACCGACCCTGCACCAATTCTGGACAAAGACATAAGAAAATGAAGGATACCATTTTAAGCAAGTTTATTTTTAGTGTTTAAGCACGGAAGAAAGTCATACCTACATATAAAGAAGACGTGATTGGATGATGACTCGGCTGTGTCAAACTTTACAGCGAAGTTTCAGCTGGAGATCGCAAAATAGCATGCCCAGACGATGTACGCGTTTAGTTTACTATCTTTAGGACTTTGAGGAAGGTAAGATGATTGGCATGAAAGACATGGTTGTACCATACTGACAGATCGCTGTAATGTCCGCAGAACAAATGCTGACGAGACGGATTTACGACAAGAATACGGCAATGTGTGTGGGCATTGGTACTTTCAGA
Organism: Schistocerca serialis cubense; assembly: GCF_023864345.2. Lineage (NCBI taxonomy): Eukaryota > Metazoa > Arthropoda > Insecta > Orthoptera > Acrididae > Schistocerca > Schistocerca serialis. Next base: position 579,847,955 of record NC_064640.1, read on the forward strand.
AGGACAATAGAACGAGAAGACTGATGGGAGATCTGGAGAACGAGTTGGCTACCACTCCCACCACTCGAACTGCCTCTGTATCGAGGTAGGTCAGGACAGCATGGCCAAGATACAGCCACGCGTTATCTCGTTGAAAAGTAATATCATGGATACCAAGAAGATTGAACACAGCCACCGACTTAACGCATAAGATATGCTATTCAAATTACCTGGCCGACCGAAGTGGCCGAGCAGTTCTAGGCGTTACAGTCTGGAACCTCGCGACCGCTACGGTCGTGGTTCGAATCCTGCCTTGGGCATGGATGTGTGTGATGTCCTTAGGTTAGTTAGGTTTAATTAGTTCTAAGTTCTAGGCGACTGATGACCTCAGAAGTTAAGTCCCATTGTGCTCAGAGCCATTTGAACCAAATTAGCGAACATGCGAAAAAGAGGTGATCGTGTTGCGTGTCCAATCATACCACATACCATCACACGAGCTGCTGGGCCCGTTTGACCATGACGAATGCAATCTGACAGTGTTCTTTCTCCTCTGAGTCTCCATACACGCATACATCCCTCGTGTTTCTATACACAGAACTGGGACAAGTCTAAAAAGCCAACACGATGCTAGTGCAGCGTCTTTCACTGTTGCCGCGTGGGAAGCAGCAACAACGGTGTGAGTGTGGCTGCTGTGGGTATGCTGATGTGTACATACAGCCATATTCACATCATTCGATAATGCATCCATGTACACGAATATCCCCATCACAGAAAACAGCACTATCACTAAACAGAACAACAGAAACTGTAGTGATACACGTTGCTATAAAACATAGCAACGCGCCTCACTTTCGTTTCACTAGACCGGTGATAGATGTGTGTGTGAAAAACGTGACTTTAATTATTAGTAGAGTAAAGAACATCTATTGTGCCCGAGTTTGACGGAATTAGTGTGCAGATATGAGAAAGAAAAATGAATGCCGGCACAGCGCAGAAAGTGACGACAGATGTGTAATTTGGACTAGCCAGTGTGGGGTCACGTGCACTTAGCAGTCTATACCAGGCTATCTGGACTTAACTACGAGCTTATACACTGAAGCGCCAAAGAAACTGGTATAGACATGCGTATTCAAATACAGAGATATGTAAACAGGCATAATACGGCGCTGCGATCGAAAACGCCTATATAAGACAAGTGTCTGGCGCAGTTGTTAGAATGGTTACTGCTGCTACAATGGCGGGTATTCAAGATTTAATTGAATTTGAACGTGGCATTATAGTCGGCGAACGAGTGATGGGACACAGCATCTCCGAGGTAGCGATGAAGTGTGGATTTTCCCGTACGACCATTTCACGAGTGTACCGTGAATATCAGGAACCTGGTAAAACATCAAATCTCCGACATCTCTGCGGCTGGAAAACGATCCTGCAAGAACGGGACCAACGACGACTGAAGAGAATCGTTCAACATGGCAGAAGTGTAACCCTTCCGTAAAATGCTGTAGATTTCAATGCTGGGCCATTAACAAGTGCCAGCGTGCGAATCATTTAACGAAACATCATTGATATGGGCTTTCGGAGCCGAAGACCCACTCCTGTACTCTTAATGACTGCACGACAGAAAACTTTACGCGTCGCCTTGGACCGTCAACACCGACCTTAGACTGTTGATGATTGGAAACAAGTTGCCTGTTCGGACGAGTCGCGTTTCAAATTGTATCGAGTGGATGGACGTGTATGGGTATGGAGACAACTCATGAATCCGTGGACCTTGCATGTCAGCAGGGGACTGTACAAGCTGGTGGAGGCTGTGTAATGGCGTGGAGTGTGTGCAGTTGGGGTGATATGGGACCCCTGATACGTCTAGGTACGACTCTGACTGCTGACACGCACGTAAGCATCCTGTCTGATCACCTGCATCCATTCATGTCCATTGTGAATTCCGACGGACTTGAGCATTTCCAGCAGGGCAATGCGACACCCCACACGCCCAGAATTGCTACAGAATGGCTCCAGGAACACTCTTCTGAGTTTAAACACTTCCGCTGCCCACCAAACTCTCCAGACATGAACATTATTGAGCATATCTGGGATGCCTTGCAACGTGCTGCTCAGAAGAGATCCCCACCCCCTCGTACCCTTACGGATTTACGGACAGCCCAGCAGGATTCATGGTGTCAGTTCCTTCCAAGCAGTCCTTCAGACATTAGTCGAGTCCATGCTACGTTGTGCTGCGGCCCCCTCTTTGTGCTCGCGGGGGCCCTACACGATATTAGGCGGGTGTACCAGTTTCTCTGGCTCTACAGTGTAGTTTTGGTGAAGCACTGAATCATCATGTGTGAACATGTTGTCTGAAAAGCTTTGTGGATTATCAGTTACTTTGAGTTGATAACTTATTTGAATACAGAAGAATGGGAAACAGTGTTTTGTGAGTTCGTAGTGAGTTATTTAAATGTAGAACCTCTCTTTTAGCCCTGCAACTGGAAAAGAAGTCAGCGGTTAAATACGTGGCACTACATAGCAGGACCACAACATAAAGAGAAAACAAGACGGCGGCCCAGAATTTGGAAAAGAAGGTGACTGTTATTACCTGGGAACGAGTAAAGACTTGATATCTCGCAATGTATCGATCACATAAAGTCAACCCACAACAAGAAAAAAACCCTATGTGACGTCCTTAGTGAAGCATACATACGAGAAGAAATAAAATAAGAGAGCTATAACAAGAAATTAAAACTAAAATTTTATGAAAAACGGGAAGATATACTTCGTTGCCTAGGGCGACAGAAGTAAACATGCCAACAAGAACTGTATCGTAAGCATACACGCTGTAACGGTACAGACGACAGCAACATTATTCAAACTAAAGAGATTCTCACTTTAATTAAACCGAAACAATTTCGACTATCACGATCTTTGATAAAAGGAATACCAGTTGGCCACAGCAACCAGGTCAATAAGAAATATTACTCAAGTGTTGGAGTACGTTCTCGGCACGTAAATCACGAGAAGATTAGCCGACTATAGAAGAGATTTTTAGCGAGCCGTTTGGATGGCGACGAGTGGTGTGACTGCTTCGGACGGCAACACTCCATTGCTTCGTAGGCGGCGGCAGTGGCAGTGCAGCAGACTACGGCAGCGGCTACGCAGCTCCTCCCCGTGACGGCGCCACACACACGACGGCATCGCTAGGGCGCTACAGCAGCTGGTGAGGCAAATTAGGTGTGCTGTGCAGTTTACCAACTCCGGAATTTGTGTGTAGTTATTTAATCTGCGATAACTGACTGTGAACGATGTGATGGTGTAAATATATTGATAAACAACCAAGGTTTTTAGTGTAATGGACGCTTTAAGTTGTACGGTATTTGGATTAAATGCCTGTCACAGCCAGAAGTATGGATAGCACGGATTTAGCCGTAATTATATATAAAACTAAAGCATTAGAAAAACTAGAGGAGAGGTCTTGGGCGCTGCAGTCATGGACTGTGCGGCTGGTCCCGGCGGAGGTTCGAGTCCTCCCTCGGGCATGGGTGTGTGTCTGTGTGTGTGTGTTTGTCCTTAGGATACTTTAGGTTAAGTAGTGTGTAAGCTTAGGGACTGATGACCTTAGCAGTTGAGTCCCATACGATTTCACACGTATTTGAACATTTTTTTGAACAAAAGTCCAGCAGATAAACTACATGAACTATTTCGAAAGAGCAAAACTCAAGCGAGATAAACTACACGAACTTTCTCAACACAGCAAAAGGGAAGCATATAAACTATATGAACTATTTGAAAATAATAAAAAATTAGACGATTTTGCCACAAAAATAGATAAAATTTCGAAATTATAGGGAACCTTAGCTAATTTACCTAAGGAGTTCGAAACGAAAGTAGTCGAGCATTGTGATGTAGTTAGACAGGAAGTGAAAATACAGTTTAAAGATGTATATGGTAAGACGACACAGTTAGAGAAATCATCTTCGAGAAATTACGAAACTACTGCAATCAAATCTCAGAGACTCAAGATAAGATAGAAATATTAGAACTAACTAAAAGACTTATTGAAATTTCTAGAGATCCAAATACGTTAACTCATTTGGAGAAGCGTCTAGAAGAAATGTTAGAACAAAAAGTACACGAAAAAGTGGATACCAACAGCGCTATCTCTAATTTGTGGACGATACTGTTGATAATGCGAGTGAGTTACAGAAATTATGGAAGGAGTTAGAAGACACTAAACAGAAACTTAGAAGCAAAATAACTACATCTAACATAGGATTATCGCCAGAATTATTGGAAGAACTACAAATAGGAAGAAAAATTGACACTAGAGTTATTAGATCCTAAGTACTGTAATAGTTCATGGGGTACATGTAATAAGTGTACTGAGTGGCATACGCCTAAGTATTTAGATAAACCACTAGATGAAAAGCTGTATAACATTGATACACTAAAAATAATTAAGTCTTCGCGATAATCTGCCCTCTGGCAGGTTAGGCGGAGTGACGACCACCAGGTTCCGAGTTAATTGTTTCATTTTCTTCCGCTTTAGTTTTCTATGAGGCAATTTCTTCCTCTTTAACTACTCTATTGTCTTTCGACTTTCTCCTACTACCTTAGAGAGATTTTGCCAACATGAAAGGTAGCTATTAAAAGAGTACAGATATACCAATATTTCGAATACGTAAGTATAGGATAATCTTCGAAATTCGTTGCAGGAAGGTAAAGATTTACTATAAAATTGAAGAAAATTCCAGAGTACAATGAAATTAGGTATTTATTTCTACAATTGTGATTAAAAATGACCCAAATACGTTTATATGTTTTGTGTGTGGGATTACGTATTTTTTCCTTCCATATAAACAACAGGTTTATAAGGGGAGGTTAACTGCTGCAATGAATAATATATTCATCTAAGTACAACAGTACTCGTCACATGCTGGTATGCATATAAAATGACCAACTACTCACACGTGTGACCTGTGGGGTAGACGCGCGGTCAAAGGCGCGTTGCCACGGTTCACGCGGCTTCCCCCGTCAGAGGTTCGAGTCCTCCCTTGGGCATGGGTGTGTGTGTTGTCCTTAGCGTAAGTTAGTTTAAGTTAGATTAAGTAGTGAGTAAGCCTAGGGACCGATGACCTCAGCAGTTTGGTCCAATAGAACTTACCACAAATTTCAAATTTTACTCACACGTGTGTTAAGATACACAAAAACGTTCAGTTTCCGACAGTAAATTGAATGGTTCGAGCTTATATTTAGTGACGTCTTCTGAATGGGTGGGGTGTGTGTGTGTGTGGGGGGGGGGGGGGGGGAGATAGGACCGAAGAAGGTACAAATGATGAAGAAATTACGAAGTGACGTACTAATATAAGTTAAGTTATTCAGAGGCACTTGTGTAACAGGTAAATAATAAATAGAAGTGCTAAGAGAAAAGAAGGGAGTAAGAAATTAACATTTTATATAGATTTCGGATAGGATCACTATACTGTGGAGAAATATTCACTATTAGAAATGGTAAAAGCCATATTGTCAGAGCCTAGGCATGCGATTGTAAACATGAAGGTAGAATGTATCCAGATTTGTAGAGAGGCAGGAGGATAAATGCGTAGGTTCACCTAGGAAAAAGGTAACCTATACCTAAGGTCAGGTGAATCCACAGAAGGAAGGACCTGAACCAATTTGGTAAGAATGGGAGGGTTGGTTACTTATGAAAGAGGGAACCTATACCTAAGGTCGGGTGGATCCAAGGGAGGAAGGATCTGAACCATTTAAAAAAATATATATAGATCTGTGTATACGGTTATAAATAGGAGCCCTTACCATGCGAAGGTAATACAGCATGTTCAATGTATTTCTCTAGAGACTTAGATGAAAATGCTGCGATTACAGAAATACAAGACTAGGAAACTAAACTAAATGAAAACAGAGAAGTATTCTCGAAAATAGATAAAGCATATGGAATTACTATGACTCGATTGATTTCTTAGACGTTTCCTTCTTGAAAACACGCTGAACAAGAACAATTCTGAGATTTGTAAATGTGGAAAGTATATAAGAGGAAATGCCCGCATGTAACTCCGTAAAGTAAGTATCAGGGTAGATATAGCATCTCATGGTAACTAAACAAATAATGTTATTAAAATAATGATGTTAAAAAAGTATATATACATCTTTCGACTATACTTGTTTAAGTATGCATTGAGTTATACAGGGTGATTCGCGAAGTTACGCAAATATTTTAATATGTTATTCTACAACTAAAACTAAACATAAAAGTTCATATAAACATAGGTCCGCAAATGTTCAGTTACGGAGTTATGGCTAATAAAAGATTTTGCCTCGAATTTAGCAAAACTGTACGAGGTTAAAGTAAAGCAAGATTTCTATTTATTTTGTTGTTATTGGTTTGGTGAACCTAATAAAAAATGTCCCAGACGTGTATCTGCGGTAGTTTTCCAGAACATCCAGAGAGCAAATAAGTAATTTCGTAAAATTTTTTATTTATTCACTATTTGGCCCAATTTGTTTTTTTAAATTTAGACATAATTTATGAGGACAAAGTCAATACACGTGAGGCATTACTTGGTCGCATTATGAATCCAGTACATTACATTAAGAATAACCCTGTCAAACTGAAACGAGCATCAAAATCTATTCATACACGAGCATCTAAATGCATTTAACTCGGTGAGACATTTTTGAACATTTATTGTGAATGTACTGTGAAATTGTATGTACACTGTAGAAAATTAAATTCTCTGCAACTTCTGTTAAATTTTGTGCAACTATCTGGATTTAAAAAGCAAATTGGGCCAAGGAGTTAATAAATTAAAAATTTTACGAAATTCCTTCTTTGCTTCTCTGCATGTTATGGAAAACTACTGCAGATACTCGTCTAGGACATGTTTTATTAGATTCACCAGACCAATAACAACAAAATAAATGGAAATCGTATTTTACTTTAACCTCATACAGTTTTGCGATGGCTTCATAGCAGGAAATTTGCTAAATTTCTGCCAAAATCTTTTATTAGCCGTAACTCGTAACTAAACATTTGCGGACCTATGTTTATACGAACTTTTTTGTTTAGTTTTCGTTGTAGAATAACATATTAAAATATCTGAGTATCTTCGTGATTCACCCTGGTTATATGCACTGAATTATATATATATATATATATATATATATATATATATATATATATATATCCATTTTCTTCGTCTTTCGTACTATACTTGTTTAAGATCATGTCTCTGTTCCACTACATCGCTCAGTCACCTTCTCGAAGTCCTTTACAGTAGCAGGAACCCAACTCTGGAATAACCTCCCTCGTTATATTAGAGAACTTAAAAACATGTCCGACTTCAAAAAACAGTTAATGACGTAATGCCTTCTCTGTACATGAATGCCCTTCACCCCATTACTCCCTTCTTTCTTACTAGATCTTCCTCAGTTCCCAGTTTTTTCTTAACTGATGCAGCCTCCCTAAATTTCCCTTCCCCAAAACTCGCTATGCCAGTAAACAGGTATTTTATACACCAATATATTGATTTACATCTGCACAAATCTTCATTACTATTGCCAATTTTTCTCATGTTTACCATTACTATTTCATTTTTTTCTTTTACTGTTATTATTATTGCTTTTTCCCGAGGGCATGCAGCTTTACCGTATGGTTAAATGATGATGGCGTCCTCTTGGGTAAAATATTTCGGAGGTAAAATAGCCCCCTATTCTGATCTCCGGGCGGGGACTACTCAAGAGGATGTTGTTATCAGGAGAAAGAAAACTGGCGTTCTGCGGATCGGAGCGTAGAATGTCAGATCCCTTAATCGGGCAGGTAGGTTAGAAAACTTAAAAAGGGAAGTGAATAGGTTTATGTTAGATATAGTGGGAATTAGTGAAGTTCGGTGGCAGGAGGAACAAGACTTTCGGTCAGGTGAATACAGGGTAATAAATACAAAATCAAATAGTGGTAATGCAGGAGTAGGTTTAATAATGAATAAAAAAATAGGAGTGCGGGTAAGCTACAACAAACAGCATAGTGAACACATTATTGTGGCCAAGATAGACACGAAGCCCACACCTACTACAGTAGTACAAGTTTATATGCCAACTAGCTCTGCAGATGATGAAGAAATTGATGAAATTTATGATGAGATAAAAGAAATTATTCAGGTAGTGAAGGGAGACGAAAATGTAATAGTGGTGGGTGACTGGAATTCGAGAGTAGGAAAAGGGAGAGAAGGAAACATAGTAGGTGAATATGGATTGGGGCAAAGAAATGAAAGAGGAAGCCGTCTGGTAGAATTTTGCAAAGAACATAACTTAATCATAATCATTGGTTCAAGAATTATAAAAGAAGGTTGCACACATGGAAGAATCCTGGAAATACTAGAAGGTATCAGATAGATTATATAATGGTAAGACAGAGATTTAGGAACCAGGTTTTAAATTGTAAGACATTCCCAGGGGCAGATGTGGACTCTGACCACAATCTATTGGTTATGAACTGTAGATTAAAACGGAAGAAACTGCAAAAAGGTGGAAATTTAAGGAGATGGGACCTGGATAAGCTGACTAAACCAGAGGTTGTATAGAGTTTCAGGGAGAGCATAAGGGAACAATTGACAGGAATGGGGGAAAGAAATACAGTAGAAGAAGAATGGGTAGCTCTGAGGGATGAAGTAGTGAAGAAGCAGAGGATCAAGTAGGTAAAAAGACGAGGGCTAGTAGAAATCCTTGGGTAACAGAAGAAATATTTAATTTAATTGATGAAAGGAGAAAATATAAAAATGCAGTAAATGAAACAGGCAAAAAGGAATACAAACGTCTCAAAAATGAGATCGACAGGAAGTGCGAAATGGCTAAGCAGGGATGGCTAGAGGACAAATGTAAGGATGTAGAGGCTTATCTCACTAGGGGTAAGATAGATACTGCCTACAGGGAAATTAAAGAGACCTTTGGAGAAAAGAGAACCACTTGTATGAATATCAAGAGCTCAGATGGGAAACCAGTTCTAAGCAAAGAAGGAAAAGCAGAAAGGTGGAAGGAGTATATAGAGGGTCTATACAAGGGCGACGTACTTGAGGACAATATTCTGGAAATGGAAGAGAATGTAGATGAAGACGAAATGGGAGATACAATACTGTGTGAAGAGTTTGACAGAGCACTGAAAGACCTGGGTCGAAAAAAGGCCCCGGGAGTAGACAACATTCCATTAGAGCTACTGACGGCCTTGGGAGAGCCAGTCCTGACAAAACTCTACCATCTGGTGAGCAAGATGTATGAGACAGGCGAAATACCCTCAGACTTCAAGAAGAATATAATAATTCCAATCCCAAAGAAAGCAGGTGTTGACAGATGTGAAAATTACCGAACAATCAGTTTAATAAGCCACAGCTGCAAAATACCAGCGCGAATTCTTTACAGACGAATGGAAAAACTAGTAGAAGCCGACCTTGGGGGAGATCAGTTTGGATTCCGTAGAAATATTGGAACACGTGAGGCAATACTGACTTTACGACTTATCTTAGAAGAAAGATTAAGGAAAGGCAAACCTACGTTTCTAGCATTTGTAGACTTAGAGAAAGCTTTTGACAATGTTGACTGGAAACTCTCTTTCAAATTATGAAGGTGGCAGGGGTAAAATACAGGGAGCGAAAGGCTATTTACAATTTGTACAGAAACCAGACTGCAGTTATAAGAGTCGAGGGGCATGAAAGGGAAGCAGTGGTTGGGAAGGGAGTGAGACAGGGTTGTAGCCTCTCCCCGACGTTATTCAATCTGTATATTGAGCAAGCAGTAAAGGAAACAAAAGAAAAATTCGTAGTAGGTATTAAAATCCATGGAGAAGTAACAAAAATTTTGAGGTTTGCCGATGACATTGTAATTCTGTCAGAGACAGCAAAGGACTTGGAAGAGCAGTTGAACGGAATGGATAGTGTCTTGAAAGGAGGATATAAGATGAACATCAACAAAAGCAAAACGAGGATAATGGAATGTAATCGAATTAAGTCGGGTGATGCTGAGGGAATTAGATTAGGAAATGAGACACTTAAAGTAGTAAAGGAGTTTTGCTATTTTGGGAGCAAAAGAACTGATGATGGTCGAAGTAGAGAGGATATGAAATGTAGACTGGCAATGGCAAGGAAAGCGTTTCTGAAGAAGAGAAATTTGTTAACATCGAGTATAGGTTTAAGTGTCAGGAAGTCGTTTCTGAAAGTATTTGTATGGAGTGTAGCCATGTATGGAAGTGAAACATGGACGATAAATAGTTTGGACAAGAAGAGAATAGAAGCTTTCGAAATGTGGTGCTACAAAAGAATGCTGAAGATTAGATGGGTAGATCAAATAACTAATGAGGAAGTATTGAATAGAATTGGTGAGAAGAGGAGTTTGTGGCACAACTTGACAAGAAGAAGGGACCAGTTGGTAGGACATGTTCTGAGGCATCAAGGGATCACCAATTTAGTACTGGAGGGTGGCGTGGAGGGTAAAAATCGTAGAGGGAGACCAATAGATGAATAAACTAAGCAGATTCAGAAGGATGTAGGTTGCAGTAAGTACTGGGAGATGAAGAAGCTTGCACAGGATCGAGTAGCATGGAGAGCTGCATCAAACCAGTCTCAGGACTGAAGACCACAACAACAACAACATTATTGCTTTTATCATAATTTTATGTATAGCAGCTGTTGTAAAAATACTTCCAGTATTTACTTTACTAGGTCTTAGTCATTACTCTTTATTCATATTGTCACTAGATAAATCCATTTTTTATTATTCAAACTACTGTCATGATTTAACTATGATGTGTAAAATGCTGCATGTGTGAAACTCTGGTCCGATGCAAGAGGGCCTGATGGCCCTAATCTGATCAGGTTAAACAATGAACAAAACAATTAGAATTGATCCAGAATACCTTAAACTTAACAAGACGGAAATTTTCCAGGAAATTAGGCAATCAAACACAACGAACTGGAATGAACTTGCAGAAGTACTGAAAAACACTATGAAATTTGGCAAACCCCCAAGAAAGAGAAAACACAGATGGTGGAACAGTGCATGTGATCAAGCAACAGAAGAAAGAATACAAGCATGAAAAACTTTCAGTAGCAACAAAACTACAGAAAAATGGCAGGAACTTTTGTGTGAATACAGAAGAGTTCATCCAAGGCAATACGAAGAAAAAAACGTAGATATGATAAAAGCCGGCTTAAAGAAATTGAAAAAGAATTTACCAAGAACAACACCAGAAATTTTTACAAAATTCTCAAAGAAAACCTAACAGGGTATCAACCACCTAACTAGTGCTTTCACTGGAAACCAACCCTAAAATAACTGTCAAATTTTTACAAAATTTTCAAAGAAAACGGAACAGGGTATCAACCACCTAACCTCTGCTTTCACTGGAAACCAACCCTAAAAGAACTGTCAAACTGTCAGAAGTGCATAAATACCACGATCCAAAATTCTTTTGGTCGTGGGTGTAGCCAGTTACCTCTTCATCACTTCCGAAATGCCTGCCTCCCATTGCTTCTTCGAGAATACCGAATAGATGAAAGTAAGTAGGAGCGAGATCTGGCGAATAAGAAGGATGTACCAGACATTCAAATGTAACTTCCTGGATAGTCTCAACTGTCTTACGGGTTGTATGTGGTCGAGTATTGACAATGCTGCAGCAGTATTCCTGAACTTAGAATTACTCGTTACAATTCGGCAGTCAACTAACATGTCACTCATCTCGCAAACACCTTCTACATTTACATGTACACAGATACTCCTCAAATCACACCCAAGTGCCTTATTGAAGTAAAGACCACTGTGAACAATATTCTACGCTGAATCAATTCTAATCTTTAAAACGATGGCTATTTCGTTCGGGGTTACACAGGCTTCTCCACCAACGCAATGTTCTCGTCCTTCACTATAAGATGAGCCTGCTCTGGTCTTGGGGCATCCTCCACAGAAGTTGTACCGCTTTTAAACTTTCTATACCGCTCATACACTTTGATGCAGCGACAAACACGAATCACCGTACTGCGCTGTCATTATATGATGAATTTAGATTGGTTTTATACCTTTACCACACAAAAACGCATCACACATCGCTGCTCAATCAAGATGCATGTTGACAGTGTGGCAAAAAAATTTTGCAAATTTGTGGTAAAGTCTTACGGGACCAAACTGCTGAGGTCATCAGTCCCTAAGTGTACGCACTACTTAATCTAACTTAAACTAACTTACGCTAAAGACAACACACACACACCCATGCCCTCCTAGTGGAGGGGCCGCTCGGACCGTGACAAGACGCCTTGGACAACGCGACGTGTGGCGACCATCTTGTTGTGGACGCTGCTGCCTTCTCCTGAGTTGTAGCATCACTCTGTCACCTGTCTGTCACTTTCTGAACCTCAAGGAACACTAATGCCACCTACTAACCCCATCACACAACTTTTAGAAATTTTACAGAATTTTTAAGGTTTTCATTTGAATCACCTCCGTAGCAATACAGTCTGCTCACTGGTAGATATCTCAGTCATATTTACAAGCATTATCATCAGCAGGCATTTGGCATCTACTGCTGGGTAAAGCCTTCCCTCTAGGCTCTTCCATGTGCTACAGTCTTCAGAGACTTGGAAAATATGCTACATCTATCCACCTGCCTTTAAGTCGTCGTCTCCATCATTTTGTCTGTTGGAATCCAATAGGATTCCATTGGCCTGACTATATCTCCTGCCCACTTTCACTGCATTTTAATTTTTTCCTTACACTCCAGGCTACCCGCAGATCCACTTGTTTGTTTCCCTGTGTCTTCTCGTAAGTCCCAACAAAAATGTTCCCATTGTTCGTAAGCAACCCTTCGATTTTAATGGTTTTACAATTAAATCCATTTCTGCCACAATTCGAAATAGGTAATGCCAAATGTTTGTAGACTTTCACTTTCAGCCACATCGGAAGCGCAACGTTGAAAACAACAAAGCTTCATGTGTTGTATGAAAGATACGTTTTTTTGTACTCTACCAAATGCTGCTATTGCACAACTGGTTATTAAAATTGCGACATTTGGATGGCATGCAACAAATGTCATACTGGGGTGAAGTGTAGTACCGGGATATGGAAATGATTATCATTCCAGCACAATCGCACACAATTGATAGGGTTAATGCCAGTATGTATATAAGGAAGCGATTACACAGATTCTTACTCAGAAATCGCATTTTAATTTTGGTCACTCGAGAAGATCCTGTTATGCCTCGTCTAAGGAGTAGAAACGTCTACCAGCACGGAGAGCAGCAGGGTCGTTGTCTGCAGTCACTTCACTTTATCCTTCCACGATATTGCTGCACGCGTTGTTCGGATTTCCACGACCTTTATGTGAATATGGAATCGATGGGATGAGGATGGCAAACTCAACGCCATGAGGCATTCCAACTGTCCCACGGGACTAGCAGCCCCCTGGAGGACAGACATACTGTCTACTCGGCTGTGCAGGATCAACAGCCACGCCGCCTACCTAGAGTTAGTAGCAGGGCTTGTTTGCAGCAAAACAGGTATCCTTACGGACAACGTGACGACATCTGTAACACTTCGGACTGTCAGCACAGCTGTAATTGTTGCTATAGTCATCTTGAGGTTGAAGCTCTTCTGTTCATGATTACTTAAAAATAAATTTGTTTTTGGAAGGGTTCGCCTTGAGCAAAAAACACAGTTTTTTTCTGTCTGTTACCCAGACATGTTTGCTGAAGTTTTAGCATCATCACTGCGCTTTTAGGAGTACTTTATTTCTATTAAACAACAGGAAGATATTATGTACTACTTGTTCACTTATAAATTCGAGTTTTTAAAAAGGTATTTACACTACTGGCCATTAAAATTGCAACACTACGAAGATGACGTGCTACAGACGCGAAATTTAACTGACAGGAAGAAGATGCTGTGATATGCAAATGATTAGCTTTTCGGAGTACTCACACAAGGTTGGCGCCGGTGGCGACACCTACAACGTGCTGACATGAGCAAAGTTTCCAACCGATTTCTGATACACAAACAGCAGTTGATCGGCGTTGCCTGGTGAAACGTTGTTGTGATGCCTCGTGTAAGGAGGAGAAATGCGTACCATCACGTTTCCGACTTTGATTAAGGTCGGATTGTAGCTTATCGCGATTGCGGTTTATCCTATCGCGACGTTGCTACTCGCGTTGGTCGAGATCCAATGACTGTTAGCAGAATATGGAATCGTTGGGTTCAGGAGGGTAATACGGAACACCGTGCTGGATTCCAACGGCCTCGTATCACTAGCAGTCGAGATGACAGGCATCTTATCCGCATGGCTGTAACGGATCGGGCAGCCACGTCTCGATCCCTGAGTCAACAGATGGGACGTTTGCAAGACAACAACCATCTGCACGAACAGTTCGACGACGTTTGCAGCAGCATGGACTATCAGCTCGGAGACCATGGATGCGGTTACCCTTGACGCTGCATCACAGACAGGAGCGCCTGCGATGGTGTACTCAACGACGAACCTGGGTGCACGAATGGCAAAACGTCATTTTTTCGGATGAATCCATGTTCTGTTTACAGCATCATGATGGTCGCATCCGTGTTTGTCGACATCGCGGTGAACGCACATTGGAAGCTTGTATTCGTCATCGCCATACTGCTGTATCACCCGGCGTGATGGAATGGGGTGCCACTGGTTACATGTCTCGGTCACCTCTTGTTCGCACTGACGGCACTTTGAACAGTGGACGTTACATTTCATATGTGTAACCACCCGTTGCTCTACCCTTCATTCGATCCCTGCGGAACCCTACATTTCAGCAGGATAATGCACGACCGCATGTTGCAGGTCCTGTACGGGCCTTTCTGGATGCAGAAAATCTTCGACTGCTGCCCTGGCAGCACATTCTCCAGATCTCTCACCAATTGAAAACGTGGCTCGTCACAATACGCCAGTCACTACTCTTGATGAAATGTGGTGTCGTGTTGAAGCTGCATGGGCAGCTGTACCTCTACACGCCATCCAAGCTCTGTTTGACCTTATGCCTACGCGTATCAAGGCCGTTATTACGGCCAGAGGTGGTTGTTCTGGGTACTGATTTCTCAGGATCTATGCACCCAAATTGCGTGAAAATGTAATCACATTGCCGGCCGGAGTGGCCGAGCGATTCTAGGCGCTACAGTCTGGAGCCACACGACCGCTATGGTCGCAGGTTCGAATCCTGCCTCGGGTATGGGTGTTTGTGATGTCCTTAGGTTAGTTAGGTTTCAGTAGTTCTAAGTTCTACGGCCTCAGAAGTTGAGTCCCATAGCGCTCAGAGCCATTTGAACCATTTTTTTTGTAATCACATGTCAGTTCTAGGAAATTATATTTGTTCAATGAATATCCGTTTATCATCTGCATTTCTACTTGGTGTAGCAATTTTAATGGCCAGTAGTGTACTAATTTTAATCAAAGAGTAAGTTTTGTATGTACAGGGTGAGTCAGGAGGAAAGGTACATGCATTGCTGGGGGGGGATTTACAGTTTGCGCCAAGACAGCGCGAGGATACTGAAAATCTGGCGCGACGCGTATGCGCTGTAGCTCAGGTATTCTTCGTAGCCCAATTTGAAGTAGCTTCCCGACCTCCCGACCTGATGGAACACAGGTGTCCTGTATCAAACCGTTCGTCTCAGCTCCCTCTGCACTACCGTCGTACGTTGTGAACAATAACGGTGTTTGAATAACTCAGAAAATAAGTAACAAAATATTATTACATATGTTCTATCTCGGAAGCCATTCGCAATAGGGCGTATATCCGTATGAAGTTTTTTGTTCAGAATCACTTATACTAGCACCCCTCAAAGCCTGTACCTTTCATCCTGACTCACCCTGTATACCTTGTTACTACATGCTATGGTTTTCCTGTGTTTTTTTTAACGTTTAGCATTACAGTATTACAGTTGTGTTTCTTTCACAGTCTGTCATCTGCAACCATATAGTACTTACAATGAGTGGAATACGTGCATCCAACATCAGGCAGACTACGTCAAAAATGACATGGAAGTTTTTTGTTCACTGTTACAATTAAAAATATTATAGCTCTTTTAAGGTTGTCATATGAATCACCCTCGTAAATTGCCGAATACCTAACATAAGGAAAAGCTTGGAGAACAAGTATTATTTTTCTTTCGCTAGTTGTTGGTGTCCTGCTTCTTCTGGACGAGAAATTCCAATCGTCCTTCTCTCGGCAGTGAACCATCATGCCAGGGCACTGATGGTTTAGGTTCCGTGGTTTCCTAAATCGTTTGGCGTCAAAGCCGGGATGGAGAAAGACACGGGCCACTACCTACGCCAGCCCTGTCGTCTCAAATCTACTTCGTCCCCAAACGTCTCGCCGTCGACGAAACGCGAATTACGAATCATCGTTTTTGTCTTACTTGAACAAATGCGCTCTTTCAATTTTTTGGTACTCATGTTCGCAACGTCTTGTCAGTAGTTAACTGTTCGTTTGTACTTTTATTACGCGTACCCTAATGGGCACTCCTGTCTGAATGTGTTGCTTAGCATTCCGCTGGAGATCGCCATAAACAAGTAGAAAGCCTATTTTCTCAACACTAGTAGACATAGTCATCTTTTCGTTTAACTGCACCGTCGCTCGACAATATACAGGTGATTCTTATCAACGTTTAAAAAACCCCGAAGCGACGATGATGACGCTGAGACAAGTAATTTAAGACACACAGGGTCGCAAATGTCAGGAAATAACCCAAAAATGGATGTTGAATATGTGACGTCACTAGATGACGTATCTCGCTTCACGTGCAGCGGTTGGCCTTGGGCGTGAATGGATTATTGAGCGATGAGATAGTAGCGTTCGAACAAAGGGTACCAATTTCGAACACCTTTTGTAAATGTGATCTGTTGTAACTGTAGAAGTTACAAAATGATTGCCCTCGCTGTAACCAAGTAAAAGCTGTTCTTATTTTGTGTTTCTTTCATTTTACACATTCTTTTTTTGTTTACAGACATTATTTAGTAAAGAAAATGTAGGTCATTTAGTGGTAACGACGGGATTCGGAAGCTTACGCTCTTCTACTTGTAACGCAATACAGCAGGTTATTGTTGTACTGCACCTTGCAATAAACCAACGGAGACAGCGAGACTGGTAAACAATAAACAATACGTCTTACCTCAATGTAAACACATAATTGTATACCAGCGCGTGGACCCAGAGCCGCACCGACGTAAATCCTTGACTCGGGTCTGGATGATCAGGTGCGACACAACGATAGGCTCAACCGCTGCTAGTGCGGCGAGGTACGTCGTCTGGTGACGTCACATGTCCGGCATTTGTCATCCACTTTTGGGATATTTGCCGACATTTGCGATCCCATGTGTCTTATATCAAATTACTTGTCTCAGCGTCATCTACCTCTGTTCGGAGGTTTCCAAACGTTAGTAGGAATCACCCTGTTTACACAGCTATGTCACTGGAATAGAACTACCGTCTTCCCGCCTGCAGTAGACGCATACACATTTGAGGATCTCGTGACATTACCACAGATACAGTTGATGATTTAGATGGGTCTTGCCAGTGGAAATTCTCTCATTAGTCACCTGTCTATCGTGATGTGCCACGTGGTTGTCATTCCTGCCGACGTAAAGGTTTTCCTTAATTTCAAATGTCCCATCACGTGCATAGTTACTCAGTCGTTCGTTTTCTTTATTGCTTGCGGAATAGATGTAGAGATGGTTAATCACGTCATGGTAATAATGCTGTCTTTTATCAAGTGTCGCACATCCACTTTACATCTACGTGCCACTTACGACAGTAACACAGATCTCCGATGTAGGAAAAGCCATCAACAGCCTTAAAAGTAAAAGTTCGTACTGGCTTGATGATACTTTTAATACAACAGTATAAAGTTGTGGTATTGTAATGTGTAATGGTCTTAGTCGGATATGTTATAGACTAATTAATTCCTGGAATTTACCCAGGCGGATTAAAATATTCTACTGTTAGGCATTTTTATAAGAAGAGCGGCTCAAACAGCTCGCAAGAACTACTTAACTTTTAGGTGTTCAGTGCCCGAAGTCCGCAACTTGGTGAAATGTACCCTTACCGCCAGCACCTGAACTCTGCAAGTACCAACAAACCTGTGATTTTCTCTTGGCCGCTCTTTGCAACACACCACTAAACCATTTTCTAGGAATGTAGCAATGTTAAGCCAAAGACTACCATTACATTTTTATTAGAAAGTTTTAAAAAAGTAAATTATTATCTTAAATACCCTAACTGGTTCAAGGATGATGAAAAAGTGTTGCAAGAAAAGAGAATATATAATTAAGAGCTTCAATTACAAGCACCTTTATTTAGAAGTTATTTTTAAGCTAAGGACAACGATTAAACGTTGTACGAACAAAATTCAGTAATGCAATCCGTCCATTTCACGATTGTGCTATAGCACAATGTCGTTATGCATGTATACTTGCCTTTCTGCGGTTTTCTTGTCCGTTTGTAGTACGGAACTGGAGCGGACACTATTTTACCGAACATAAAAGTCTGTTTGTACCCTTCTCAAGTTACAAAAAGTTAAACGTTATGGTGTGCAGAGTCAACCTAAGAGTTAAAAGAACAATGAAAATCCTCCCATTCATTTGTCGTTCCCCAAAGCGCAGAGGACTTGGCTGCTCAGATTTATGCACTCGCTCCTCTACCAGAAGGGCAAATCGCAGACTCCGTGTAGGGCAAGGGCGCCCATACGACAGTTTGTAGGGTAGGGGGACTAGACTTGGGGGTATGGAGTATTTTTTATATTTTGAGAGACGGAAAGCTACTTATAAGTAGTCATAAAAAGTTCAGGTTCCGACCCGTTGAAAATTTGTCTAATGTCAACTTTTAAAATCATTTTCTTGAAAGAATAACACCTGACTACACTATATTTTTTCCTTTCCCATTGAGCTGGGGGGAAAGCGGGGGAGCGGCCACCCCTTAACCACGGATATGGGCGCCCTTGGTGTAGGGTCCAGTTTAGCTGCCCTCTGTAATAAAAAAAAACTGAGTTAATCGATCAACAACGAACTTAAACGGATGTCTTACGACGTCCGCCCCGACCAGATGCAACGAACAAATGCGAACAAAATGAGATTTTTAAAAAAAAAAAAAAAAGTTGGTGTCCGCCCGACTCTACCACTCTCTCGTCACACAGGTAAGCTAATGAGATACTTAGTTTGCTTTTCAAATGAACTTTTCTATTGAGACGGATATTTATACATTCACCAATCACGTAACAAATTTTTTACATGATAACATATCACCAGTTCAGTACTTTTGTGACTCTTCGTTGGCATATTGTAGTGACTGCATTATCGTTCTGTTAAGTTACATTTTTATGGAATACATAATCAGTACATGTCTAGTTAAATTTTTGTTCAAGAAACAGGACGTGAAAAGTTCAAGTAATTCACAGAGGAACGCCAGGTCATCTGCACAAGGAGAAACTACGTACAGTGCAATTCTTGCCCTGTGTTGCAGTTCTATTCTAATCAGGAGACAGAACTAGTTCTTGTCGCGGATGATACAGTTATTGTTGTCAGAGAGGTTTTCAACCGAGAAAACAGTAAATGGTGTTTTTGTGGAGGTATTAACTAGTTTTTCCCAACTGGACTAGTTATAAACTTTGATAAAAGAAAGTACAGCGCAACTCATCGCATTTCATTCGGTCAAAAATAAGCCACCCAAAATAAAAGTACTCTACCAACAAGGAATAATAAACAAGGTAGAAATCCTAGATTCTTGTGCGTGCATAGGAGAAACTCGGAGGAACGTATAACAGATAAACTAAAACGGTTAGCTTCAGCAGCTGCCTTTCCCTTAAGAATATATTGTCAATTTTAATTTCAGAGACAGCAGTAAGTTGTCATATTTTGCAAATTTTTATTTAGTCATGTAACGCGGGCTAATATTTTCGATTACAGCCGCACTTAGAAAAAAGTATTCATTGTACAGAAAAGTGTAATTCGAGTTGTGTTCATAAACATACGCCTTACATGCACATATATAAGCCGTTCGGAATGTTAATTTCATCCTCATCATAAACTTCTTTGCTGATGAAATTAGTTCTAAACGATCCAGTTTTGTTCAAAAGTAATAGCGCAATAACAGAGGATAAACGATATAACGTTTGCAAAACAGTGGGAAATACAAAGCTATTTTAGTTTTAACAATATATTAACTAAAATAAAATTTCGACTAACAGCAGAAGTATTTTCAGATGCAGATTAAAGTTGTTCCTTCTTAGCTACTTCTTCAATACAGTTGAGTAATTATTCAAAAGTGCGTGCAGTCTTAGTTCAGTTGACACGACCCACATCACAGCATTACAAAACACGTAACTAACAAACAAACTCACTTCGTTGCCAAATGGCTACTGCTAGGGATGGCGGTTATTGCTGAAACGGCAGATTTTCGGTTACATCGACTTTTTTAAAGGCCAGTGTAACCGGATTGTTAAAACTGCCCGGAGTAACTGGTTTCTGAAATAACCAATTTTTGGTGTTTTATCCCTGTTATTTCTTGTAATAAACGTAGAAATCGAACAAAAATTGAAAAATTTTGACACCCTCGCTTTCAAGATACACAAAAGCAAAATATTAAATTAAATAGGCAAATAAAGGAAAACTTGTCCGTCCACCGTTCGCCGCTTTTCTCGAAAAGTGATAAGTGGTTGACTACTACAAAGAATCACCAGTATTCTCCTACCGATTCTAATTTTTGAAACTCTGCTCAAATATCATTTTGTAATCGCGAATCATACCGCTACTGGACATTACGAATAGTCGGTGCTAAAGGGTGAAAAGTGAGGGTGAAGAACTATATTTTTCTTGTTAATTTGTTTGTTTTCAAGGGCTGCAAGCCGATGAAGACATCTTATGTAGACACAGGCAGCAATCAGCTGCTTTCTATTTTTATTGTAGCTATGAATGTACCATTAAGTTTTACTCTTTCTCCTTGTATTACGTCACATGTTTGTTGTGTCTTCTCCCGTTTTTAATCTTCTAAAGCAAGTGGAGCATTGTACTTCATTTATACCGCACGTCGTAAAACACTTGCAGACTAGAGATGGTGCCATTCTGTAATACAACTGATGTCCGACGACTACAGGAAGAAAGTATCATATTGTATTGTGTATTTTGCGTATTGAACCGGGGACCTAGAAACGACGGAGAGGCTTCGTCCCGCCGATGCCCTCAGTGGTTCACAACAGGCCACAGCAGTCCACCCACCCCACCGCCACGCCACACCGAACCCAGGGTTATTGTGCGGTTCGTCCCCCAGAACTAAAATACTGTTGTCGGCTTTTCTTATCCTTAGCTACTGCAGAGCAAGTCGTAGCTGTCACAAGAAGTTGAAGAGTAGAAGACGGATACAAATCCTCGATCTGCTATACTGATTCAGGTTTAAGGGCGATGCTATGTCGGTGTGATTATAAAAAAAGAATCTGAAAGAAGTTGCTATCGCAACTGTTCACGAGTCATTGCCAGCGCGTTCTTGGGACGCCTGGTTACCGATTCATTCGCAAAGATTGCCGCACTGCTGGAGAATGAGGTACGTTGAAGACGTAACGTTGCTAGATTTTCAAAATAATTGCACCTCCGTACCCTCAGATTCAGAAATTCTAACGCCTGGTATAGATATTGCAGACTAAAAAAAACTTCGCCTATGAGTTCCTTAGTGAGAGTAAAAAGAAATTTTCTATATCTATAACAGCTTACGATTTTTATGAGGTGAATATTTTAACTGCCTCGCCCGACAAATACAGAGCCCCAACTAGTTGCATTATATTATAAATATTTTATGTTACGTAACACCTGTGACTTTGAGTAAATCATGGTTAACAAAATAGTTCCTACTGTTCTTCTTACAGGAATATTTACTGCTGATAACTCAGCATCAATGCCGCCTTTGAATTCTTTGCAAGATTACACCGATGGAAAACGCGTTGTAGCAAATCATTTTAGTGGAACATTTCATGTGCAACATAGGGACGTAGAATCCAGCCATAACACGATTTAGTACTTCGTGATAATCACGGAGAAGTTGATATCTGTTTACGGAGAAGGTGCTTACACGACTCACATTTAGCAGCATTACATTTGTAAGCGAAAATGACATCCTTCTAGCTATATCAAAATTAGCGCAGTCATATACGGTCATTTTCCAGGTATTACAAAATTGTATCTGTAAGAATAATGTCGTTCAGAGCTTCTGGGTTTGCTTCGTCTCATCTCTTGACACATTCACTTGCCGCAGAGGCGCGCGATTCGTTCCAAGTAGTGTACACAAATGCCGCTAGATGTCAGCCAACGTACCACGCCGTTCACGCCGTGACGCGAAAGCTCTCAGCCGTTATTAATTACGGCGGCTTCGGCCACCGTGTCTCGCACAAAGTTATGTTATCCACCGATTCATCCAAAGCAATTATCGCTTTCGCCAATTGGCTTAAAATTTGAAACATATATCAAGTCTGCAAGGATCAACTAAACGATAAGTTTACTCTCGACAGTCAGATCAGGTTAACTTCGTAAATACGACGCGAAGTAGTTATCTCCAGACTTCTCATTTTCTTTTTTGCTATCAATGTGGAATCTGTCTGGATTGTTAAATCATGGCGAGCAGCAGTCCGCATTTTGGCAATTGATATTTACTTGCAAAGGTTCTGTTAAGGAGATGAATTAAGACAATGGGTCTTCACAGAGTTACGACTGCTATAGCTCGTAGATAACGTTTATAAAGTGGACAACGCCACAGATGCAAGCACGTGCTGCGAGGAAAGGAGCGGAACGGTAATTCTCAATCCAATATTAGAAAAAATTATCAGGTATTAAATGGTTCAAATGGCTCTGAGCACTATGGGACTTAACATCTGAGGTCATCTGTCCCCTAGAACTTAGAACTACGTAAACCTAACTAACCTAAATACATGCCCGAGGCAGGATTCGAACATGCGACCGTAGCGGTTGTGCGGTTCCAGACTGAAGCGCCTAGAACCGCTCGGTCACAGCAGCCGGCTATCAGGTGTTAAAGCGTATCTTCTATCATATCAGCATGAAACCATTCTCAGATACCGTTTATTGAAATAATTTTATTCGTGCAAATATTAGATGCAGTGCATCAACACGACAGTATTTCATGTGAATGGATTTTTTCCGTTGCTACTTAGTAAACTCATTTCATTGTTAAGAATGACTATCGCGAAACTTCCTGACAGATTAAAAACTTTGTGCCGGACCGGGACTCGAATCCGAAACCTTTCGCGAGTAATGTTCTTGCAGACTGAGCTTTTTTTATATTAAGCGTTTGATAAAAAACTTAGCCATTATTACTACATCCATCATTATTTATATTAAACAGATAAAGACTTTCAAAAATAGTGACAATATCAGTGGACATTTTTGTATCCACAATAATATAATTTTTTAAAGCAACATACATAATTTGTCTTCAACCTGTACAATATTTTATCTGTGTTATGTTGACACATTATTTGAACAGTTTTTAGATATAAGTTACAGAAATTATGCAGCACAATTTAACAATTGCCACAGAATGTTTGTTACCTTAAAAAAAAACCACATGTGCTGCGAGACAATGAGGATATAGAGGCACGACTCACAGCCTCACATCTGCCAGTATCTTTGTCTAACCTTTTGAAGTTTACTAAAGTTCTCCTGCATACCTTGCGAGAGTAGTGCCACTGGAAGAAGAGAAATCAGCCAGGAAGATTCAGAACAATAAGTTTTCCGTTGTAGGGTGAAAGACTCTTTCTGTAAACAATTCTGTAGGCTGTGCCTAAGCCACTTCCCCGCCTTGAATGTCTTCTGGAAGTGCTAGTCCCTTAAGGCATGCAGGCAGAACCATACTGTAGAGGTCCTGCGCTTCTGGCTGATTAGCAAGGAAACATTAAGGATTTCGATGCCTAATCACGGGTTAGAGTTTCATTCGCACTAGAATAACAACATTACCGCTAATGCAAGGGCGTGCTGAAAAGTAATGCCTCAGAATTTTTCATGAGAAAACTCTTAAAGCTTTTTAAATAAAACCAACGTTATCAACATTCTGCATCTTTATTTTTCATCTCTTCATATTTATTTCTGAACACAGTCACCCAGGCGACGAACACATTTCTCCCAACGAGACACTAGTTTGTTGATATCGACACTGAAGAATGTTTGGCTTTGTCGATGGAGCCACAACCTCGCCTCTGCTTGCACTATTTCAACACCGTCAATGTGAAGTCGTCGAAGGTGCTCTCTAAGTTTTGGAAATAGATGAAAATCGGATGGGGCCAAGTTTGATCGATACAGTGGATCCAAGGCGCTCGCGTGTGGCCTAGCTTCGCCGTGCCGATGGAGAGGGTGTTCCATGTGTGGACGAATTCATAGAATTCAAAACTCGATTACAGTACGCTGTTTCTCACGCACCCACATAGTCAGGTTACACACCGCCCGTGTTATACTCCGATTAACCCTAGCAATACCAACGCATTTTCCATAGCGCGTCATACGAAGGGGGCGGAGGGATACTTTGAGCCTAGCACCAAAAAACCTAAAAGAAACTAATTTCATTAAATAGGAGTGGTACAACACCAACACAAGAAATGTAAAAAAATACAAATTTCGTTAATTGTCGATGATTTTCATTTACAACATGCCTTTGAATTTTATGTAGATGTGTAAGAAGGGTCCTGAACCTGAAAATATGAATGTGGCATTTGTTGCGAAAAGTCACATTCAGTACTAAGACTTAAATTTTTGGGTTAATTTTTACTGAAAAATTTAAAACAGCTACGGAATCTGATACAAGAAATCATTTCAGTACCAGACAAGATTACAATGTTCCAAAATGGTGGGCACGAAGTACCCCCCCCCCCCCCCCCCACTATTGGTATTGTGAGAGTTAAAATTACTTTGTGATTGGCGTTTCGCCGGCCGCAGTGGTCTCGCGGTTCTAGGCGCTCAGTCCGGAACAGCGCGACTGCTACGGTCGCAGGTTCGAATCCTGCCTCGGGCATGGATGTGTGTGATGTCCTTAGGTTAGTTAGGTTTAAGTAGTTCTAAGTTCTAGGGGACTGATGACCACAGATGTTAAGTCCCATAGTGCTCAGAGCCATTTGAACCATTTGACTGGCGTTTCGAGTCGAGCGGTAGGGGCCAGCCGCCAGCCAATCGTTTTCCTTTTTTCGAGCGCCACGAGCTCGCTGAGTTGTCCATTTTGTAGCTACACGCAGCGACTGCAGTCTCTTACAAGGGGAGGCCGCCAATTGTGAAATTCAGATTCGATTCATACTGCGCATAATAAAAGCTCATGGCCAGAGGTGTAATGTGGCAAAGCACCAAGATGCACTTCTCAGCCGTTGTCGAGAAAATCGACAGTTAAAAGAAACCGTTGCGGTGAAATACTCTCTACGATTAATTGTTTTCTACAGCGTCGTGGCGCAGCGGTAAGCGCTCGGGTTCGTAATCTGAAGGTCGCCGGATCGAATCTCGCGCCATGCAATTTTTTTTATTATTAGTTTTTTGTAATTCAAATATATATATATATATATATATATATATATATATATATATATATATATATATATATATAACTAGTAATGTTGGTGAAGGCGGATCGCTCTCCAATTGTACCGCCTCCATTTTTCCGTTTTTTTAACAGGGTGTACCAAAGCTTTCCCGTCCGCACTGATTTTCGACGATCTTATAAGTTGCGCTAGGGACCGCATCTCGCATCTACCTTCTTTCGAAGTTAGCAGGCAACTACGCTGTTATGCGGCGGCTCGTTTCGACCCATTCAACATCTGTCCTTCAAGTGTAACGAGCGAGTAACGGAGTTTATATTTCATACCTGCCACAGCGAATTTGTGTTCGTGGGGTCTCTATTCTAATTCGAACGTTTGACTTACGCTATACGTATTCGTTTCGGAATATCGTTTCTACGTCGTCCGTTAACTATACGTGGTTAACATTATGAAGACAATTAATAACATTTGTGAAATACAACTTTGTTTGCGGAAAACATAATGATGTTCGAAGTCGCCAGTTTTTCCACGACAAACGACTTTCAACAACTTATTATATGTATAATTGTTGCAACTGATTGCCGGGAAATTATATATATATATATATATATATATATATATATATATATATATATATATATATATATTTGAATTACAAAAAACAAATAATAAAAAAAATTGCATGGTGCGAGATTCGATCCGGCGACCTTCGGATTACAAAGCCGAGCCCTTACCTCTGTGCCACGACGCTGTAGAAAAGTATTAAACGTAGGGATTATTTCACCGCAACGGTTTCTTTTAGCTGTCGATTTTCTCGACAACGGCTGAGAAGTGCATCTTGGTGCTTTGCCACATTACACCTCTGGCCATGAGCTTTTATTATGCGCAGTATGACTCGAATCTGAATTTCACAATTGGCGGCCTCCCCTTGTTAGTCTCAAAGTCATTTTAATCCGAGTACACACGCTACAGTTTGGAGACCTCGAGCGGCAGCGGGCTGCAAATATGTCGACATGAAGAATAAAAGTGTAGAATGTTAATGATATTTGTTTTATTTAAAAAGCTTTAAATATTTCCACATAAAAAATTCGGATGCATTACTTTTCAGCACGTCTTCGAACAGAAGTAACGCCTACTTTCACTGGACTTGCTACACCAGATGCCTTAACTGCGTCCTCCCCCCCCCCCCCCCTCTCTCTCTCTCTCTCGCACACACACACACACACACACACACACACACACACACACACACCTACACACACACACACACACACACACACGCGCGCCCGAGCGCACACACACAAACTACCTTTTCTTCTGAGTATATTTAACAAATTCTAAATCTGAAGGAGGCGCAATAGAGATTTGATACAAGAATTACATGTATTAAGCAAATTGGTTACTAAATAACATTAAGATTTTCGAAGTTTTTGCTTGAGTCAGAGCTTCATTCGCACTAGAAAACAACAAAACAGCTGATACGTAAGTGAGGACTACTTTCGCTGGTCTTGCTACTGCAGATGCTTGAACTTGGCAGTCGAGGCTTAATAGCAGAACGTACAAACACTGTTAATCTGTCACAGACGGCTTATTCGTGAATTCATTTTTTTTTTTTAATTTTATTTACGTGGCAGTTCTTACCAAACCGAGCTAGATGGCGCAGTGGTTAGCACACTGGATTCGCATTCGGGAGGACGACGGTTCAAACCCGCCTCCTGCCATCCAGATTTAGGTCTCCCATGAGTCTCCTAAATCGCTCCAGGCAAATGCTGGGATGGTTTCTTTGAAAGGGCACGGGCGATTTCCTTCCCCATCTTTGACACCATCCGAGCTTGTGCTCCATCTCTGATGACCTCGATGTCGATGGGACTTTAAACTCAATCTCCCTTCCTTTTTCCAGTTCTTACCAATTTTAGAAATTGCAGACCGGCAAAAATAGGGTCAAGTGAAACACCACCTTTTCTGCTTTCTTCCTCCATCACTGCATCTCATTCCAACCCTCAGTCGACAGAAACCGACAAAATTCGGAAGCCTTGCATACCTGTTTCAGCACTGGCACGCCGACCTTCGGAATCCTGCAATTCCGTAGCGAAACAGCAACAAGATCTCCATTGTTGGATACGAACGAGCTATGTAAGCTGCAGCACTGTCAAACGAGCGCACTGTTACGACATAAACCATGTTAATGACAGACGTCTGTTCGATAGAAGTCGTTTCTTTGTTATTTTGTTATGCTATTCGGACGAAATGGCACTGTAAAAACGATAGTGTGCTTTTCCAGTCGCGGGCCCAGCGGAGAAGTCTTCTCCTCGTAGGTAGAAGGTAGGAACACGAGAGGTAGAAGAACTCGAGTACCTCTCCTGGTTAATTCTTAGTCTTTCTTTTTCTTCCGGTTAGTTTTTGCGCCCTTTCTGAACCTAGGCCCCTAGCGGGGGCCTACCTCGCCATGCCCTCGGTATGGCTCTGCATGCGGGAGAACTTCTGTGAAGTTTGGGGTGTAGGGGAGAGGCAGTGGCGGAAGTAAAGCTATGAGGGCGTGCCTGGATAGCTCAGTCGGCCAGAACATTGCCAGCGAAGGGGCACACAGTTTTAATCTGACAGGAAGTTTCACATTAGTGCTGCACACTGAAATATTCACTCGGGAAAGGCTATAGTGGTTTTCATTTTTAAATATGATCCGAAATGTTTCAAACCTTTTATGTGCGGTAGAGTCAACAACCAGGTTTAATTAGGTAAAATAAGAATAATTACCAATTTCAGTTAATTTATTCTTCGATAACCAGTTTGAGCAAAAAATGTATTTCTTTTGTTCGAGTAGACATGTCCCGGCATCTCCCGTGGGTATCTGTTTTTGTATATTTTATTTTCTTATGTTTAATTGCCAGAAACAAAATTTATTTCTAAAATGCGAACCAAAGTCTGCGACATAGGTTGGAGTAATAAGTAACTCTCATATCTAGAGAATACTGTCTCTACTTTTCAAGACGGTAAAAAAAATTGGTTGGGTTACTTGTCTTCCGATCTCTTCAAGTAAAATACTGTGCGTATCACATACAGTCTAAGAAAAAAAAGGAAGACGCATATTGCTGGCGAAGGTAAGTAAGGTTTGGCAAGCACGAAGGTAGGCAGTAGTAACCCTCGCCGTGTGCGGGCGAGCATTATCTAGCTGAAATGTAATCCCAGGATGTCTAGTCATTAAGGGCGACAAAACGGGGCGTAGAATATCGTCGACGTACCGCTGTGCCGTAAGGGTATCGTTGATAACAACCAAAGAGGCTATGTAATGGCATGGTACCCCAGAGCATCGTCCTGGTTGTTGGGGCCGCGCGGGATTAGCCGAGCGGTCTTGGGCGCTGCAGTCATTGGCTGTGCGGCTGGTCCCGGCGGAGGTTCGAGTCCTCCCTCGGGCATGGGTGTGTGTGTTTGTCCTTAGGATAATTTAGGTTAAGTAGTGTGTAAGCTTGGGGACTGATGACCTTAGCAGTTAAGTCCCATAAGATTTCACACACATTTGAACACTTTTTTGGTTGTTGGGCCGTATGGCTGGTGACTGTAAGGTTGATATCCCACTGCTGTCAGGGGAGTCTCCAGACACATCTTCGCTGGTTATGGGGCTCAGATCGAAGCGGGCCTCATCACTGAAGATAATTCTACTCGTCAATGAGATTACAGGCGGAATGTGTCCGACACCGCTGCAAACGAGTTTCTTGGTGTACAGAGATCAATGGTAGTGGCAGAGTGGGCTCAGCCTCATATCTGTGAGCCCCCTGTTAATGGCCCTTGTGATCACTGAAGCACCAGCTGCACTTCGGATCGATGATACTAATGAATTCAGGGCTCTGAGTGCCTTTCAGACGATTGCTCGGTCCTCTAGGTCGGCCACTTCCTTCTTTACGCTGTGTTCGGCCATGGTTCACCCATTACTACCAACACTGTCGAATAGTGGCATCGTTCTTACTCATATCTCGAGCGATCCAGCGACTACTCCAACCGGTTCTTCGAGCCCAGCTAGGTGTCCTCTCTTAAATGCTGACATCTGCTTACATTGTTCACGAGCCTGTCTGCGAGACATAGTCAGTGCTACTCAGTACACGGAATGAAATTCGAAAACAATTTACGCCTTGGTACCGACATGTCTCTTGTTTGCTACCCTTGCCAGTTTCGCGCTGAAATTGCGCTGCAGCGTCACATCATCACCCATCGGCCGCCAAAGTTTATATTTTTGCATTTTCTCTCGATACCGTACCTGTATAATACAAATTTGTGACCAATTTGCATAACTCCTTCGTGGTGCGTCGTTTTTTTTGTCTTAGAGCGTATTTTGTGAATGTTTTCAGATCATGAAACTGGAAAAACGAAAAGTAATACTTGTTAATGGAATATATCTGTTGATCAAACACTGGTTGCCTCTAGTGCATATGAACTTCAGCAACGAAAGGAACCACTTAATACAACTGTACAGCAAGTAGGCCTTAAATTCAGTTACTGCGATAATAGATTTATGTGTAGACCGACCAGCGGTCCCGGTTTTGGTGGGACAGTCCCGGTTTTCATATAAATTATTCGTAGCACATAATTGTCCTGGTTTTTAATAGAGAAACAAATTGTGTGTAATAACATTTCACATTTAATTAAATATTAGTGGAAAACAAATTTCGTAGAAGTAGAACGTTACAGAAATATATATTTTCACAATATGTAGGCCTACTGCATTTGGTTTGACTACTCTTATGCCTAAAGAAAGAGTAAGAGATACGTTCGAATGCCGGACATTTGCCACGCCGGACATTTGCCACACCGGACATTTGCCACACTTGCCCCTTCGCCAGGTAGCTTGGGTAGCGATCCCTCAGGGAAGGGACGCCCTTCCCCGCACTACCTCTGTCCGCTTTCAAACCGCCGTCTCCACATCTTACTCGATACAACCAGTACGTAAGGGACCTTCTTCTTCGACATCTTGGCCAAATACAGAGCTTCTTTTCCGAAATCGAAATATTTATAACTTTTGGGAAACGAAAGCAATACCGACGATTATGTCAGTATGCAATTAGTTCTGCCAAGTATAAATATAGATTTCTCTGTCTGTACGGTAGCTTCCTTTCACGCTTCCTGAATGCGATAGAAACAGCCCATCGGCATGGGAGCAACAAGAAGGGAACGATGAAACGAGAATGCAAATGTACGCTAATCATTTCTTTTTTATCACTGCATTTGCGCCTACTTTAATTATTACAACTGCATACCCAAAAGACAATAGGGAAAGAATAAATGGGTTTGTGAATGTTTGAAAAGAAGAACGACATAATCCATATTAATTTACTCTCTAAACACATTAGTTAATAAAGTGTAGCGGAACAATGTTCAAAACATAACTGAAAACACGTTCACGAAATAGAGATAAGGACATCTGTGATTGACATGTCATCTAAAGTCGACTTACAATTTTAAAATGTTAGAAATAAGGAAATGCTACGCTTGTAACGTACGTTGTTGTTCTACATTGCTTAGCTCTGGTATTTACAGGGTCACAGAGAAAGCATCTTAGATTCTGGAGGGAAAAGCCGTAATTGTAATTATCTGCACTACAACAGAAACAAGGACAACTTAAGGAAAAATGATGTAAGCTCACAATCGACTTTGAAGCAGATAGTTCCTGTGACTTAGTATGGGCAGAGGTTATATTCGACAACCGGAATAAATTAATAACTGGCTCCTTTTACCGACCCCCTGTCTGAGATGAAACAGTTGCTGAACAGTTCAAAGAAAAGAAAACTTGAGTCTCATCACAAATAGGTACCCTACTCATACAATTATAATTGGCAGTTACTTCAATCTACCTTCCGCATGTTGACAAAAATACATTTTCATACCCTATTGTAAATAGAAAACAACTTCCGTAGTTGTTCTAAACGCTTTTTTTAAAATTATTTTTAACAATTAGTTGACGAGGCCATTCAAATTGTAAATAGTTACGATAACACATTTGACCTCTTAGCCACAAATAATCCTGAGCATCAGGACGGATACAGGGATAGTGAACACGCAGTCGTAGAGAGGCTCAGTTCCATAACAAAGAAATTCACCAAAACTAAACGCGAAGCATATCTATCCATAAAAGCAGCTAAAAATTCGAGTGACGTCTTTCTAAGAGATAGTCTCCAATCCTTCCAAACTATGTAAATGAAGACCATATGTGGCTTAAATTCAAAGAAATAGTATCAACAGCACTCGAGATATTCATACCAAATAAATTAATAAGAGACGGAACTGATCCCCCATGGTACACAAAACACGTCAGAAAGCTGTTGCAGGAGCACCGCAAAAGGCACGTATAATTTAGATGAACGCAAAATCTCCAAGATTGGTGAAGTTTTACTCAGGCTCGAAATTTGGTGCGGATTTCAATGCGAGATGCATTAAATAGTTTCCACAACGAAACTCGCTCTAGAAATGTGGCGGAAAATCCAAAGAGATACTGGTCCCATGTTAAGCAAACCAGTGGAAAGGCTCAGTAAGTACCTTTACTACACGACAGCGACGGTTATGTTACTGATGACAATGCCACTAAAGTGGAGTTAGTAAATGCATTTTCCGAAATTCCTCCACCAAAGAAGACGAAGTAAATCTTCCAGAATGCGAAATGAGAACAGCTGCAAACATAATTTAGAAGTAGATATCCCTGGTGTTGCAAAGCAACTGAAATTACACTGTCAGTGACAGAGGAAATGATCAAATATCTTTTCAAAAAGTCTCTAATGTATAAGAAAAGTAGGTCTAATACATTTGTTTCTGATGTTCTTTAGTAACAAATAATTTTCAGTAGTAAGCTCCTTGCTTTTACTGACCTGTTTAAAGAAAATCAAAAATTTAGTAAGAAAGTTTAATTTTTAAAGGACTATATCTAAATGTACTTAAGTAGATTTACATCTACTATAAATGTTTGCAGCTAAACTTAAATAAAAAATATTTGAGGAGCCAAAATTGTCAACCTTAGTATCAGATCAGTTTTGGGATGTCAATTTTAGGTGCAATTCAAAGGTTCAGTTCCCATTTTCTTTTACGAAAGCGTATACTATCAGTTTCACAAACCATGATATTTTAGGTGATAGTGCGATTCTGAAGCTTCAGAAAATTATTTTAGAGCTCACAATTATTTAATAGTATGGCCATAATATTGGAAGGTAGAATAAAGTTTTGTGAGGCTTGAAACACTTTTTAATTTTTACATTAAAGGCTGATTCTCATCACACTTTGCACAGGCTTTGAACCGTGAAAATGATAAATGACCATCTACCACTCTGGCGTGTGTAAAATCAGCCTAAACATGCTGAACTAATGTACACTCTATTTACAATTACAACTTAATATTAGCTCCGATAATGCTGCTTCAATGTTTTAATAATTTTATCTCAGTAATCTGCAAGGACTCAGTAGTCATCATAGTTTTTTAATACATTATTTTTAACATATTTTAGTACAGTTTCTGAATATGGGCAATGGCTTTCAAGCAAGGCCTAATGTTGCCAGTCTCTTCATAGTTCTTTACGATTCTCTCTATCCTGTCGTCCAGCTTCAAGTGCTTCTTCTTCCTCTTCTTACCTCCAAGATTCATTTCCAATTTCATGTACATGTAGTTTGTGAGCTCTGCTTCCTTTTTTCAAGCACTCCACCAAATAGTTGATTTTAGGGTGAGGGTTTCCAACAATACTATTTATTTTGTTGTGCCACCCTTCAACAGCATTCATCGTTCGGTGCCTTTTTCCGTAACAGTTCCACATTTCTATTGCGATATCCTCATTCTCTAGCCAGTTATCCACAAAGTAGTCAAAATATTGAGAGAACCTTCCGTTATCAGGAGCTTCTGCATGAGTCTCAATCCATCGATTGCTTACGTCCTCCGGTTTTACAACTGCCAGCGCTGCACACATGCTGACGTGAAGCCTTAAATCCTCGTTCTAGCGGTACTCCTCAGTTAGACCGAGAACTCGAGTTCTTCTCCATAAACTCTTCTTCATGTGGAAATAGAATCCATTTATTTCAGTTGTGTGGAAAAACTTGAAGAATGGCCGATATCGCAGCTGCCTCAAAGTCCACCTTTACTTGTTTAGGACACCACTCAGAGACTGCCTGTTATATCAGACGAAACAGACGAACATATGTGTCTTTCTTCTTATTAGGGAGCAGTGCAAATACAGTAGGAAGAATGTTTGTTTCTTTAATAGGGCCTCCTAAGTCTACGTGTATGGTGTAAATCTGTGCAAACTGCTTGCTGCATCTCTTAAATGTTCCATCCATAAAATAATGAGAACATGTTTTTAAACTTTCTTTTCCTTTGCTTCCACTAAATATCATTATTCTCACCTCTAATCTATCGTCTTCCAGAAGAAAACTACTGCCATCTCCCATTTTTAATAGATCTTCATGAAGATCAATTTCATAAGAGTTCTTAGGCTCTTGTTGGTTCCCCACTCTTGACTCCATCGACGACGCATGGTTCTCTTCATAGATTCTGAATTAGGTATCACTGTAACAAAGTCATAAACTTTACTATATAGATTTCCCATTTCATCTGCGTATATCTCCGACAACTGTGTAGTTTCTTCTCGAGACCTTCTCTTCGCTCTTTCCACTTGCTTTCTCACTTTCAGAGCTGCATCGTCAGGTGGTCCACAGAGATGTTCTAATACGCTCAACACTTCTCCGTTCCTCGAAAGCAGCTTTCCCTTGCAATGATCCGCTTTTCGGCGTAAGCACATCCATGTAACAACACCTTCTTTAGATTCCCTCTGTTTAAGATTCGCGTAACCTTTCTAATAAGCAGGAGGCCTGCCCTTGTTCGTTGTATTAACTTCCATACTGATGGTCACGTTAGGAACTTCGAAAGCAAACTGGGCGGGCGGGTGAGGAGGAGGGGGAGGAGATTGAGGAGGGGGGGGGGGGAGACAAGGGACCGAACCCTTCGGAGCAGGTAAAACCGTGGCAAATGTCCGGCGTGGCAAATGTCTGGCGTGGCAACTGTCCGGACACCGATATGTTCACAGGAAAAGCAGGTATTAACTACCCCCGCCTCTAACTTGCCGACCTTCTACTTTATGGTCCTCGAGACGAGCAAAGCCAAAACCAACGGATATATAAAGGAGCACCACTCTAACCATTTCTCCTAAAGGGAACGCAACCATATGGAAGTTAATTTAGTGAAGAATGTGAGCGATGCGGCATTTTTTAGCAGTGCGTATTGAATACTGTTTGGCATGTATGTTCACTTGTCCTAACAGTCTGCAGCCAAAAAAATCTTAAATTTTAATATGAAATTTATCATTTTAATCTGACTAATGGTTATTAACATTACATAGTTTTCTTTAGAATTAACAAATTGTACCTGGTAAGTGACTAAACATTACAGAAAATATATACGGGCTATTACAATAAAAAGTCCTTTTTATTTTTGAAGAAAAGAATTTTATTTTTGTGTAATGTACCTATTCCAATTCATAAAATGAAGATGCAGTCTTGCTATGGGTTTTTCAAGTTGCTACATCGTCATAGGCCTATTACTGATTTCAAAATATTACGATAACTAACAAAGAAGGTAAGCGTTAAGTGTAAAAATCACAGTCTGATACATTGTAGTAATGAAGTCAGGTAAACATTAGTGTCCCGGTTTTTTATCTTTGAAATATGGTTAGCCTACTTAAGTGTAATCAACATACCGAGAAGAAAATGGTACACATTTTCAATTTTGTATTTAGGGCAGAAGAAGGAAACTACTGAACGTGCAGAAGAAGAAAGAAACGGACAGTAAAAATTACACAGGGTTTTTAAAGCTAAACTTCCGATGTACCGCATCTGAAAAGGAAAGTTTGCAAGAAGTGTGTATTGCCAATTATGAATTCTGGAAGAAAGATGTGGCTTTAAAGCAAAAAACAATTGAAAACGAAGGGTTGCTCAGCGAGCAATGAGGAGAGGTATGTTAGAAATTACTAGGAGAGACAGAAATATATCAGGAAAGACGGCAGTGGAAGAGGAATTTGTGGATGAAATGGAGGTAGGTAGGAAGTGAAGTCAGGCGAATAGATGCTGGTTGAATTCAAGAGACAGCCTAACGGAAGGTCTGTAGATAGCTTTGTAACTCGTGCAGCAGCCACATTGGAGGGCAGCAGTGTAATGACAAATCTAGTGGAGACGTTCTAAGAGTGGGAAAATGACGGTTTAATATCCAGGATTGCATTTGCTTTAGACGATTTAGAGAAACCGCGGAAGCTTAAATCTGTAAGGCCGGCTCACCTCCCTCGGTCCCACAGTGGACGTCGGATGGCTGCTGCTGATGATGAGAAATGCATTCATAACGATTTTAAGTTTGTCAGTAGTCAATTTAATAGATACGAAGCCCTTATTCAAAGTTTTCCCTTTTTGCGAAGAGTTACCCCCTCACCACCTTGGAGTGATTTCGGAAAGCCGGCCGCGGTGGCCGAGCGGTTCTAGGCGCTTCAGTCCGAAACCGCGCGACTGCTACGGTCGCAGGTTCGAATCCTGCCTCGGGCATGGATGTGTGTGATGTCCTTAGGTTAGTTAGGTTTAAGTAGTTCTAAGTTCTAGGGGACTGATGACCTCAGATGTTAAGTCCCATAGTGCTCAGAGCCATTTTTTTGATTTCGGAAAGTCGTCGAAAACCTAATCCGAGTAGTCGGCCGAGAATTCAGAATTTGGTACGTAACGTTGCATATTCTGGCTCGATACATAAAAAATTAATATCTCTCCCACGGGTAATGTGTTAAGTGAGAACTGCCGAATGGAAAAACCAGTGTCGCTGCACTTACTGGCGTTCTCTGCGGAGAGACACTTTGTCTGCTAAATAGCAAACTAATAAAGCTCCATTTAAGACACTTAATACGACCGATATTTCACCACTGCCAACGCCATTTCATGAAAGCGAGGGGAGACGTATTGCACGGGTACAAAAAAAAAAAAAAAAAAAAAAAAACACTCAGTGGACGAATGATATCAGATTAAACGCGATCGTAAAACAGAATTTGCGCGCCGTATGCTGCAGCCGGTGCAAACATGATCTACCGCCGATAAGAACTGCCGCGCACGCAGAAATAAACCAAGGGGCGAGATTAAAAAGGCCGCGCGCATCTGCCGCGCCGTGACCGATAATGCTTTATTTATATTAGAGGCGCGCTCCCTTGGCGCGGATTAACCGGAGCTGTGCTGGGGAGAACGACACGCCCCCACCTAACCAATATATCCTCTGTCCTCGCCTGTCCTTCACGCCGTAACTTTTTGACGCGTGTGCACGTCCCACTGCGATCGGACGCCGTACCGAAACACTCAGTTTTGAAAGCAGTTTCCGAATATCTTTCTAATGACTATCTTATTCCCAGTTTGCGAGAGTAATAAGTCGAAATACTCGGTGAATAAGTAGTTGATCGTCTAAATACAGATCCCATTCGTTCATAAGATGACCCAGTTTTCATTAGTCTAACACACGTCCACGAAAAGGAACGCTAATTTAGGCATCGAGCGAGGGGTAAGAAATTGGAGCTACATTCATTAGGAGCTGGCTTCAGATCTCTTGTCTGGCGTTCCAGGTTTATGTACGCAGTCATTTTCTTTAATAGTATTAGGCGAATGCCGGGATGTATCCCGTGAAAAAATAAAGAAAAAAAGCTACGACACAGTTACTTCTCCATTTCGAGTTTGTGCTACGTTTCCGATGATTTCGATCCCTTCCCCCGTGGAGTCAACACACCGCTCTCCGGGCCGTTGTCAGCTTTCTAGACAGTGGGACCGCTCCTTATCGTTCAAGTAGCTTCCCAGTTGGCAACCGAGGCTGAGTGCACCCCGTTCCAGTCCTCCCGTCAAGCAAAAATTCATGGCTGAACTGGGATCGAACTTGGGTCCTCCGCAAAGCAGCCAAACACACCGACCGCTGAGCTATGGAGGCGAACGAAGGTACAGTAGGTCATGATTAAATAATTTTCCTGGATTTGCATAATCTATCTCTGCTGCTTGCTGTAATATCACAGCAAAGTGGCCGAATTTTGCCGGTTTTTCTCCACTTCTCTATTGTTTGGTAAAGAGCCAAGGTTTGCCCTTCTCAACTCAGCATTGCTGTTCCTTGCCTAGAAAAGTTACTGTTATTGCCAGTCTTTTAAACCTTTCAACACATGTATTTTATTGATGTGTGTCTCATTTCTCTAATTTTTTCTGAAACTCTGGGAAGAGGTACAATTTATTACCAGGCTTTTAGTACCACGCCCTAAATCTTCTGCAGCAGACATTAATACGTCAAATCTGTTTCTGTCACTGATCTTGCATCAATCAAAAACTGCAGAAAGACGGGGAGTGATAAAGGGCGAGGTACCTCGACTTGTTGGAACTGCTGCTTCTACTGTGATTTGTTGAATGATGGCAAACGATCTTTCACGTTCATCACCAGCATCACTGTTTTCGCTGGTTGATGCTGAGTAATTTTTTAAATTCACCAAGCAAAACTTCGTTCCATTTCTTCAGCAGTCCTTTTAATCCTGGCAGTTTCCACTGGAATGGACTTCAGTGGTCTCTCTGCCTCGTTTTAGTGTCTGATATACATTTTTCTGTCGTTGAGGGGTTAGGAAATTATATTTCTTGGTAAGTGGTTTTCCGCAGCTAATACGTACATTAGTATGTTTTTGTCTTCTTCTCCTTTCGTTTGTACTAAAGGATCTGACTGATTTATGTCAAAGAGATTGTCCATCATTTCCACCAAAAGATCTCGTTTTTCCTTGTCGGCAGTTCTACTCAAATGTTTCTCTAAGCCTTTCCTCTTATCATAGAGTTTCATTAATGTATCAGTGCAGCGATCAGTTATTCTAGAGCGAATTTGTGCTTTTTGCCAAAAAATAGAAAAATTAGAATCACCAATGATGTGCTTTCCTTTGCTGAAAGCCTTACGAGTCTTAGATTGCAGAAGAAAATGTTCAACATTTACCGCTTCGAGGATAGTTTGGATACAATGATTTAAGTGAAACATAGCCAACAAGCGCGATATAAAAATGTTTTATTGTTATTGTTATTATTTGTGAACTATTGGAAGAAGCTGATGCCATTTTATAAGTGTAGCAAGAACACATCACAGAACTCCCTTTGCACAAACAGCACAAATTTTTTGAAACAATAACTGAAAAATCATCTATGAAAGACAGCTTCATATTTGGTTATAAAATAAGTAAACCGAGCACACAAATTGACAAAAACATAAACGTTATAAAATAAATGTATCAAATAATAATTATAGTAACAGAGTAAGTCTAATACTAAAATGGTAAGGTTATGTAATAATATTAATGAACGTTCGCGTAACATAATTTGCATGGGAAACATTCGATGTTGTTTCATATTAACTTAGCAGTGGAAAATCACAAGTAACTGAAAACAAAGTGGATATGTTCATTAAATTAATGAAAACTCCCATTAATGTGCATTACTAGTGTCCATTTGTGATTGAAGATGAAATAACTAAAAAAATTAACCAAAAAAGTTACCTCCTTCGTGAAAATTTCAAAGCTTCGTGGTCCTATGAGGGGGTGGGGGGGGGGGCTGACAGTTGCTTGATTGAGCTTCATTCATCTATTTCTTGTTTACTGAGGCAACATACCGGGATGGAGGTTGAACTTTAAGGAAGTTGAAAAATACGCACAGTCAACGGTACGGCAAAGTCACTCTTAGGCACCACCCTATATTTCTCAAAGCAAATGGTCCGAATAGGGAACGGGTCTCCGAATTAGGTGGCTGGAGCCCCAGGTGACTAACCAGTCAATAATATTATACGAAGTTTAGATTTTTGCGAATTATTTATTGACAGACATACAGTCTAATTATGCAAGAAAATGCAGAAAGACATATGGAATTTCAGCTATCATCCTCACCATTTTATAACACAAAACATCCACAGCGATGGATATTGGACACAAAATTGGCTGAAAGAGGATAACTCATTCACTGGTAATTAAATGTGTGATCCATGTGGTGCAGAACGGTACCTAGAAGAATGTTAACAAATACGAAGTGATTCGAAATGGTACTTTGTCGTCTAAGTTCCACTAAGGTACTTTGCAAATCACGATACATAGTGGACTTCTTGGACTGCTAAATTTAGATGACTGGCAATGGCCGAGGGAGAAACTTTCATACATAATGATGACATTGCAACATACAGTAAAAATAAATGAAGAACAAAGCGTACTACTATATACTGTTACCTGATGTGTCGCCGCGCGGGATTAGCCGAGCGGTCTTGGGCGCTGCAGTCGTACACTGTGCGGCTGGTCCTGGCGGAGGTTCGAGTCCTCCCTCGGGCATGGGTGTGTGTGTTTGTCCTTAGGATAATTTAGGTTAAGTAGTGTGTACGCTTAGGGACTGATGACCTTAGCAGATAAGTCCCATAAAATTTCACACACATCTGAACATTTTTTAACCTGATGTGTCGTCTCATCTAAAGGAGGAAAATACCTAAAAGATTTCCTCTACTAACTCATAACAGCCCACAACAAAATTCTACAAATCCAAAAGTACAAGTGACACAAATATGCCGTACTATTTAGTATGAATAAAAATTAACAAATGAACCAAAATGAATCAATAACAATGAAAGACCCCCAAGGAAAACGCACATATAATACTGAGGGTGTTCGACCTATGGGTGTAATTAAATTCCAGACGCAATAAGGACAGTCAAGAGGCAAATTACTTGTAACACACACTTAACAAATCATTTACATACATTTTCTTAAACTGATAAATTGTCAAACTTTTCAGTTTTAATTACACTTCATATGAGAGCACGTAACTAAATTAGTGTAGGAAGAAGAAGGCTTTCTGAAGTTTTGTTAATCTTCATGTTTGTATAGCCGAAAGACCTAAAATATGAAAATATACAATAATTTTTTCCATAAATTCACTGAAATTAAGGACTATTTTCACATATTTGTATTTTGAGGCAACGAATACGAATTTTGTGACAGAAATTTCTCATTCAGGAAAAACCGAAGAAGTCTCGGCGGAGAATGATAACGGAGATCCCAGGGAAGACTAAAAGGAGGAAGGGGATCTATAAAACATAAAAAATGGCTAAAAGTTAGACTTCAAATCGACAGATTAAGATTTCACCCACAATTTCTTAGGAATTTTCTGTGACATTTGATTCTACTTTGAGTTCTG
Organism: Schistocerca serialis cubense; assembly: GCF_023864345.2. Taxonomy (NCBI): domain Eukaryota; kingdom Metazoa; phylum Arthropoda; class Insecta; order Orthoptera; family Acrididae; genus Schistocerca; species Schistocerca serialis. The sequence continues at coordinate 579,888,689 of NC_064640.1, forward strand.
ACAATACGCATATGTAAAAAATGTCGATTTGCGACTAGGTAACGTTAAATTCCGAGCAACAAGGAGCTTCAATTAACTGACTTCAGTGTGAAGTATACAGGGGAAGACTTCCGCTGCCCTTTCTTTTGGAAAAGGAACCTAAACCTATGCACGGAAATACGTCTGTTATTTATAGACTACAGGTGCAGGCATGGTTAGAATAAACCTGTATGCACAAGAATTTACGAAAGTTTTTGATGTTTTATTGAATTTATTATAAGGGGAATCTACATCTCTCAATCATGGACATATGTGTTTTGCAAACCACGGTAGGATGTGTGGCGGAGGGTACGCCTGCACTACTTCCACATACCACTGTCGCTACTGCTCTATACATAGCCAAATTTCTCTAGTTCTTCGCTCATGCTCATCACGTGACAAATACGTTCCAGGAAGAAGTATTCGTATTGGAAGGTGGGCTCTCAGTGTAGCTCTCCGTAATAGACACCGCCTTTCTCTTGGCGTCTCTCATCGAAGTTTGGCGAGCACGTCTGTGACTCTCTCACGCTGACTTAACGAACAAGTGACAGAGTGTACAGCTCTTCTTTGCATGTCGCTACGTGGTCAGCTCGGCTGCTTGTTAAGTGAAGGAGCGTGTGTTCGATTCCCGGTCGTGTCGGAGATTTTTTCCGCTCGGCTACTGGGTGTTGTGTGTCTTTACGTTCGTATCGTCGTAACTTACATTCACTACTGAAGATGGTTGAATGGGTACAGCCCGAAAACCAACAAAATGAAAAAATAAATAAAAATAAAAACTCTTGTAAGGGTTCCAGATCACTGAACAAAACTCAGCAATCGGTCGAACTAGTATTTTATAATCGGTGTCTTTCGTGTGTGTTTACACTGACTTAGAATTCTTCTGTCCAATCTGAGCTGACCTGTGCCTTCCCCAACGCTCCGGACAGGAGCTCCTAAATACTTGACGGTCATAACTTGATTGATTACCGTTTGTTTAGTCAAGTAATATCGGCTCTTTTCATGTATTTGCGCGCGTTGCTTTACGTTTAATTACGCTGAGGGTCAGCTGATAGCCTCTGCAGTCATTTTCAAATCTTCCAGCATATCTAAACAATTTTTCCTTTATATAATAGCATCCTCCGAGAAGAACTGATTGTTTGTCATTGACAGATAGATCATAAACAACCATTTTCACCTCTGACGGTATATCAGCACTAAGAAGTCTACCGAGTTCCGTTTGGCGCAGTCGCAGACCTTCTCCAACGTACCCCAAGTCCGTGTTTTGTTTCCTAGGAACTAAAACCCATATCAGTTTGATCTCTACTTCGGGATCACGTGAAAGAGCAAACTAATGTGAGTTTAACCCCTCTGGTGCTTGCTGATTCCTACATAAGAGTTGTCCCATCTCTACCTCATTGTCCCATCTCTACCTCAATGTATTTTCCATTATTCTACAATGTGGGGAAAAACGAACAGGGATTGTTGCGTAGCGGCCGTGAATAAATTTTCTTACGAAAAAAGCAGCACTAATATATACGCACCAACTGCTTAAAGCCTTTATTGATTGTTATTCTCCAACGCAAAATATAGCACAAATGAGTATGTGGCAAATGCTTATTGTTTTCAATTAAAAATTAAATTCTACTTCAAAGTTGGTTGAGGACATAATTTCCACGAAACGCACTGCACAACAAACACTTCGTCCAGTCTGGTGAATTCATAGTAAGAGGTATAAAATTAATGTAGTTTTAAGAAGAGCTGTTAATGAATTTTCATGTTCATTAATAAACTGTTTATAGCTAATCGATTATCACTAAAATTTATAAAAAAAATCACCGTTTACAGTTCAGAATCGCTGAGAGGTTTTGTCTAAACATATGCAAAAACTATTCGGACACGCAGTTAAAAGTGTCAAAAAAAAATTGATCATGAATTCAAATGAGAGCTACTGAAATGAAATAATCGTGTAGCGTTCTTGGCTTTTGTTGTTCGCACGCCTGGTGCAAATCATTCTGTTTGGGGCCACTTCTGTGACTTGCGCGTCTTTGTAATGAAGATAAGATGAAATGATTTGGACAACACAAACAACCAGTCCCCGAGCGAAGAAAATGTCCCCCCCCCCCTCCCCCGCGGCCAGAAATCGAACGTGGAACGGCGCGATTTAGCTGCAACAACGCAAGAACTAGACCATGAGCTACTAAAAATCTGAAACGCCTCTTTCTTTGAAATTTTAGGGTTGTCAGATTAAGGTGATGTAAAAATTATAAAGCTAGCATAATATGCTCATTTTAATTTCATATTATTTTGGGGTTTTCAATAAGCGAAACTGAAGTTTCCGTTGTTAAAGGGGTGTAATACGAATTACATGCCGAGTGAATTCGAGAAACCCTTGACAGCCTAGTCGAAGCTCTGGGTATACTGACTACTGTTTCTCAGTATGTTCATTTACTAACGAAATTTGTTCTAAGTATTATATCTCTCTTACAAACTAACAGCTCATTTCACGCAATCGATACTAGCCAATAAGAACGTAAAGAGTTAAAGGTACTCAGTATGGTCGGGAAAGGTTTCCATTGATCAGTAACACACATTTTCAATAACTTTCCAGTGCCGTAATCATAAAATGCTTAGCTGCTAATAAAGTGTAGTTTAGAGAGACTCAAAGGATTTTCTGGCTCCAGGGCCCTCTATTTCACTGATAACTTGAATACTGTGTAGGACATAGGACATGACTTTGACACAGCCTTGATTTGTGTAAATAAGCCTTGTTAATCGTTTCTTTTATTAATTTTGCGATGTTTGTTGCTGTGTTTCTGGTCCACAGTTTCCTGACATTTTGCTATTATATTATTTTAAAATTGATTGTCTGTCAGATTTTCTAACATGAAGTGAAGATTACTAAGAAAGACAAACATGATATTGATAACGTTACTAATTACTTAAAACTAACTACAGTTACAGTAAAGGTTACGACGGAAAGCTTATAGTAAAAGAAATTATAACATTATAACGCGTATATCAGTTTCGTCAGCTTTTAACGAAGAGACTCGGAGCCCGTGTGGAGTAACATCGGTGTATGAAACACGTGCTCTTCTGAACGAATAGGAAAATACGTTTAAGATCAACAAGAGGCAAAACTGTGAGAACGAACGGTCTGGTTCAGCTGATTCGTCGACAACGAGCGTTCAGCGTGCGATTCGTTGTCGATGACTTAAGGCTTGATGGAAAAGTAGTCCGCCGCCTTGTATCATTTAATACAGAGAGAACTAACGAGCAGAACGCGGCAAGAGCCATCACCTGATTTCCCAGAAACTTCGCTCAGTGGAAGAGGGATCAAAATAACCGAAAACATGTCTCGGCTTATCCGTAGATACACGACCGTTTCTGAAAAAACGACGGTCAAAGTTTTTGGACTATTTTCCAGGGACTTTGTATACCTTTTACCGCACAGTAGCCTCAGACGCACTGGTGGCATAATGATGAGCGTCTCGGCTTCGTAAGTTTGCGTCCCGTGTTCGAAACCCGATTATTATATATTTTTGTTGTTCATTTATGTACTCATTCTGTAGAAGATTACTACACAAACATTTTCCGGTGTATATTGCTAAACTTTGTCTATATTTGTCTAGTAACGGTACGAATGAATTTTTAAAAAAGAGAATATTATGTGAAACTGTTTTCGGTGAAATTCCTGTAGTGTATCTTGATTCGTAATTAATTGTGAGCCCCAGTTTTCGGAAAGGTGATCCGTTATGTATGGTTCGCGCGAAATTATTGCCGACGCGCGAAATCTTCGGCAGTGTTAACGACATTTCTTTTTCGAGTGAGATACATGTGAAGAAGTCTCACTGTGACAAACCTGCCTTAGTGCTATGCTCGAGGTGTATGGAAAATCTGTGTTTCGAATGTTTCTACGGTCGGAATGACCCAAGGGAATGCACCAAATCTCCCTAAAGTATAAACATATGAAAACATGTAAGAATTAATATAAGAATTGACATGAGAATGAAATATCAGAATATGAGAATTTAAAAAGATTGCAACCCAAAAACCTACCATACACACATATGTTATATAATAAATATATGACACTTATTGTGAAATCAAGTGGTAATTCTACAATTAATATCACGCCCTTGTATCCCCTAATCTGATAAGAAGCAATCGTCTAGTAACCTTCTACTGACATCGGTATATAAATGAAAACAATAAGAATAAAATAAAATAAAGGAAATAAAAACAATAATCGGGTTTCGAACACGGAGCGCAGAATTAAGTAACTCAACGTTAACTACTGAACCACCGTTTCGTCTCAGGCTAGCACGCGGTAAAAGGCACATAAAATACCGCGAAAATACATCTAAAAGTTTGACCGACGTTTTTTCAGAAACGGTCTAGTATCTCTGGACAAGCCTACAAAGTGTTACCTTAATTTGACTCGTCTTCCACTTAGCGAAATTCCTGGGAAATCGGGTGATAGCACTTGCCGTGTTCTCCTCGTAAGCAAGATAAACATAAGTACCATTATATTCAATAAAATTTTTCCGAATTGTGACCGCTTTGTCAGTATCTAAAATTACCGATGTTTTTAGTATATTGACAATGCGGTCACAAATCAGGAAAAATTTTGTTGAATGTGACAGTGGTCGCGGAAGCCTACGTTTATATGTAATTTCGATTATGCTATCAGTGATTCGACGGCTAATAAATCCGAAGACAGCACTACAATATCACTCGAAAGAAAAGACGTGGGCACTAATTTATCACTTTATGTCACAAAAAGAGTGATATGGGAGCACTGTCTCAACAAAGAAGCAGCATAGAGCACACACACAAAAAAAAAGGAAACCGTTTGTCACGGAGGAGAATACTGTATTATCAGAAATACAGTGTATTGTAAAATCGTTATTTCTTTCCAGTGACATAGACGTTATCTTCTCCAAACCTCCTGTGGGCGTGTAGACGAAACAGATTGTCCCATTTTTTCACTACACTGCAAAAATAATGCAAATTACCGTTGAAGCAACGGCTTTTAAGTATGTTGTGCCTGTTAAAAACCTTGCGTGCTTACTTTAGGTTAGTTTCAGTTGTCTGAAATATCGTATGTGCAGAATGAAGTTCACAAAGAGTTATCATCCTACACAATACGCGAACACATATAATTTGAAACAGTGGTAACACAAATGCATATGCGTACGTGCGTACTACTCCCCACCACGACGTTATGGCATTAGGCATCCCGTGGCCGTTATCGGAAACACTCGCTGACGTTATAGTAATCGCATCGCACTGCGAGTGATTTCAAGACATTTGTGCATATACTATCAAACGGTTCAGAGTTTCCTAGTAAAATTTCACGATAAAACCTCACGATAAGCCAATCGAAACGCCCTCACTTCCACGTGCTCTAATATTGTGGGCGACTAATATAGATTTCAAGTTAAATGTTGTATACAAGAGGATGTAAAATAATAAATAATGACATTTAAATTCGTATCAGGGGAAAAATGACATTTCAGATTCTTGACTCAACTTGTGACACACAACATTATCGAAAGTACCTTAGATTCCAATGACACTACAATGTGACCGCACTTTCCAGTGGCCAGTAATCAACAGTTACCCATTACCTTCGTTATTTATAGATGGTTTTAATGGTTTTCATTTCGTGCCTAACTGAAAACGTTTACCAGTGAAGCAACAGCAACCAGCCGACTTCTTTAAAAAGGCATTTTGCTCTACAGTCTAAACACAGCATTGCCCTTGGAATTGCAATCTCATAACACCTAAAATGGACACTTGTTTTCGAAACTGTTCTCCAAATAAGATAAGAAAACACAGCACGAAATCAGAATTTTTATATGTTTGATGCGAATTTCACGATAACCGAGTAAAATTTTGTTGTCTGAGACGAGGCACTGCTGTATTCAAAAAGTTGACATAAAGAGACGGTCTCGAAATTAATAATGAATTATTACAACCATGTCAAAAACAAATTATTAACTTAGACCTCTGTATGGGATAGACTTTGCCGAGACACTCCATAGTTCTGTGCTACGGCACACCGGGTGGGAAAGCCTGATGACTTTGTGCTTACTGCACTGAGAAATACGGCGCATCTGAATGGGTTAAACGTTAAAGCATGTACGAATATTTTACAGAAATGCTTTGAACCATGGTGAATAGTTACATTGTAAAGACACAGTAAGTCTCAACTCATAAAACAGGATCGCAAAAACAGCACTTAGTGTTCACTCAGTTTATTTTAAACAAATAGCCGTCGGACTTCGGGAGTGTTTTGGTTGCTTCTGAGAGCATTACGCCGTTTGGTGCAATGGCAACGGTATATCGTAAACGATTTTCTGCCGAGCTTTGCTAACAACGTAAAATGAACAATCTCCGTCTACAAAATTTTGGTGCAAGTTCGTAATAACAGGCAGAAGGCCAGAGTGGAACAGAACATGTAGATAAATTGCCGGTTTTTAAAACGTAAAATGTGGTATAATAAAATACAATTACGTTGAATGTATTCTTCAGACGTTCGAAAATTCGCTAGATTTTAAGCCAGTGATATATTTTTTCTACGATTTAAAAATGCTGCAAAAGCACACGCACATAATCCTAAATAGTGCTATTATTTTCAATTCAAAACAGACGGCGAATAATTTTCCCCAGAAAAAGGAAATGACAGTGCGGCTGTGGGGCCCGTAGCACGTGCTATACGGGTAAACCGCCTCTGAGAGCGACACTTTCGCCACTACAGAGTTTCTGGTTTTCTGTCCGTCTGTTGCCGTTTGAGTGTACGTGTTTGAGCTGCGAGCGCAGGTGAAGAGCTATAATTGGTTTGCAGTATGCGCGGCCAGATGCAACAGTTGCTCCTCCCACCGTGCCGTGCCCCCACCACCGACGCCTCGCTCCCCGCCCTCGCCTGACATCTGGCGGCAGCCGTGGGACACAGTGGTGGGGGGATAAGGCCGCGCGCCAGAGGCGGAGTCACTTCAGTCTTGGCTTTGCCGACCGCGGTGTAGTGTGTGTGGAGCCTGCTGCGTGCCTGCGCTTGGCGTCGTCGCGTGCGTACGTCCGAGCCGGGTCCGCACTTGGCCGGCAGTCATCGTGTGTGACCCAAGTCTCTGTCAGTGATGTAAGCTTCTGTTCGTTTCGAGGACACCACCCCTACCGACAATGAGCGTGTGCAGCCGAATTTGTTTAGCTATTGTTGCAGTATCATTGCTTTTTGATGTGGAAGCACGAAGCATCGCTAGTGAGCACGAGGACGTTCGTAAAGGTTGCGGTTGGGAACGTACGTCTCCTTACGACGTGGGACACGGAAAGGATGAAGACGCAGTCAGATTAGATTGTCAGCTACGCACTATCGACGGGATGCAAAGCGTAATAGAGAACCTGACACTACCACAGATAGACAAGGTCCAGTCGCTACGTATCGAGTGCAGCGACGTGCTTTTCTACGAGAGTAAAGTGTCGGGAGATGGTCTACCCGATCACACCGGCCGTGGCTTCCTGTCACAGCTACGTCGCCTCCGAGAGCTCAGCATCGAGACTTGCAAGATCCTACAACTGCCACGCGCCGCCTTTTCGTCGCTGAGGGACCTACGAAATTTGACGGTGCGTACGTACATCAGGGAGTGGCTTGCGGCGACGGCGCTCGAATTCGACCAGGAGACCTTCCTCGGCCTGTCAGAACTTCGCAGCCTCGACCTCTCGCACAATAACATATGGAAGCTGCCGGACGCACTCTTTTGCCCACTGTTTTCGCTGTCTCGACTCAATATGTCGCACAACAGGTTGCAAGACATGTTAGAACTGGACTTCTCCGCGTCTGCTGGCAAGACGTGCAGCTTGGTGCTAGAATTCCTGGACCTCTCCCACAATGACATTCCCTGTGTTCCTGACAACGGACTGACAAATCTCCGTTCGCTACGAGAGCTGTACTTGCAGAACAACGCTATTACCTCGCTGGGCGACAGCGCTTTCAGTGGAGTAAATAAACTGCAAGTACTGAATGCGTCTAGTAACGAGTTGGAGGCGCTTCCTCCCGAGGTGTTCCAGTCTACTCGGGGTCTGCGAGAGATTTATTTGAGAAATAACTCCATCAGCGTGCTGGCACCGGGGCTGTTAGAGGGACTAGATCAGTTAACTGTCCTGGACCTGTCGCACAACTACCTCACTTCTTCTTGGATCAACAGGAATACTTTCAGCGGGCTCGTTCGTCTCGTCGTGCTTAATCTAGGTTATAACAACATCGCCCGCGTCGATCCGCACGTTTTCACTGACGTGTACAGTCTACAAGTTCTGAACTTGGAGCACAACGGAATTGACACGATAACGGAGGGCGCGTTCAGCGCCCTAAGCAACCTGCACGTGCTCACGCTGAGCCACAACAAACTCGCACACGTCGACTACTACTACTTCAGCGGGCTGTTCGTCGTCAACCAGCTCTACCTGGACAACAACAAGCTGACTGCCATTCACCAGCGGGCCTTCGAGAACTGCACTCACCTGCAGGACTTAGGACTGAGCAACAATCTCCTCACGGTGGTTCCTGCCGCCCTCGGTAAGTTGCATTTCCTTCGTTTTCTGGATATAGGGAGTAACAGCATAGTTAATGTGTCTAATAATTCGTTCGATGGGCTAGGGGAATTATACGCCCTAAGACTCATGAACAATAACCTGGAAAATTTGCCGAGAGACACGTTTTCTAGCTTACCGCGGGTTCACTTTTTGAATGTGGCCAATAACAATATTCGCTTTGTTGAAGCAGGTTCGTTCGCCAACAACCCGCTTCTCCGGATGCTGCGTCTGGACGGGAATCAGCTGACGGACATTAGCGGCATTGTGTCTCATCTGCCAGGACTGATATGGCTGAACGTCTCCAACAACCGTATCGAGTGGTTCGACTATTCCTTCGTGCCCCACAGTCTTCAGTGGCTCGACTTGCATAAGAACAAATTAAAGGAACTACGAAATTACTACGAAACTGGCAGTACCCTCCGACTTCTAATGATAGATGCCAGTTTCAACTACATAACGGAAATTGGCGAATCTTCGTTGCCAGACAGTGTGGAAGTCGTGTTCTTAAATAACAATCGTATCACTAGTGTCGCACCGAATACGTTTATTAAGAAGACGAATCTCAGCAGAGTCGTGCTGTATGCCAACAACATAGAGAAGATGGACATGAGCGCACTGACAGTGAATCCGTTGCCGGAGGAGAGAGAGCTGCCGCAGTTCTATATCGGTGGCAACCCTTTCGTGTGCGACTGCGACATGGAGTGGCTGCAGCGTATCAACCATCTGGGCTACCTGCGCCGGCATCCCGTAATACTGGACTTGGACACCATCGTGTGCACGCTGGTTTTCTCTAGAGGCGTAAAGACGAAGCCACTGATGGAGGTGGATCCGTTGCACTTCGTCTGCACGTACGAAATGCACTGCTTCGCCCTGTGCCACTGCTGCGACTTCGACGCGTGCGACTGCGAGATGGCTTGCCCCGACAACTGTACGTGTTACCATGATACGGCTTGGGCCAGCAACATCGTCGACTGCGCAAATGCGGGCTACAAGCACGTGCCGCACAGGATACCTATGGACGCGACCGAGATATATCTCGACGGAAACGATATCGGGGAATTGCCGAGTCATGTCTTCATCGGCAAGAAAAAACTCGAGGTGTTGTTTCTCAACAACAGCAATATCGAAAACATCAACAACAAGACATTCAACGGTGTGACGTCTCTGCGGGTGTTGCATTTGGAGAACAATCGCATCCGGGAACTCCACGGTTACGAGTTCGAGAAAATGAGCACCTTGAACGAACTGTATCTGGAGAACAACGAGATCGCGAGTGTGGGCAACGCGACGTTCGCGGACATGCCGCACCTGGAGGTTCTGCGCCTGGAAGGGAACCGGCTGGAAGACTTCAGGCCGTGGGAGCAGCTGGCGGAGAGCACGCAGACGCGTCTCACGGTGGGCGGCGCGGGCAACGTGTGGCGCTGCGACTGCGAGAGCGCGGCACGCCTCCGCGCCTGGGCGCACCGGGACACGCTCGAGCGCCTCGCGTGCGCCGCGGGGGGCAGCGTGGCCGACGCGCTGCTCCGCTGCGACCGGCCGCGCCGCGGCAACGACGCCGCGCCCTCCTCCGTGGTGCAGCGCGGCCCGGAGGACGCGGACGGGGCGGCCGGCTCGGCCTTCGCCACCTACGCACCTTTCCTCGCCGCCGCCGTCGCCGCGCTCCTGCTCGCCGCCGCCGCCGCCCTGGGCTACCGATTCCGCCACGAGGTCCGCTTCTGGGCGCACTCGCGCTACGGCGTGCGCCTCTTCGGGACGGCGCCCGCCGCCGACCGCGACGACGACCGAGAGCGACTGTACGACGCCTACATCGTGTACAGCGTCGGCGACGAGGACTTCGCGGAGCGCCTGCTGGCGGCCGAGCTGGAGCAGCGAGGGTACGCCGTGTGTCTGCACTACCGGGACATCCAGGTAGACCCCGAGTCGGTGTACCTGGCGGACAGCGTGGCGAGCGCCGCGGAGGCGTCGCGGCGCCTGCTGGTGGTGATGTCGCGCTGCTTCATCGACTGCGAGTGGACGCGGCCGGACTTCCGGCGCGCGCTGGGCGCCGTGCTGTCCGCCGAACAGAACCCGGGCCGCCTCGTCGTGCTCGTCAAGTGCGAGCCCAGCCCCGACCTGCGGCCACTGCTGCGCGGCTGCGTGCCCATCGCGTGGGGCGACCGCCGCTGCTGGGACCGCCTGTGGTACGCCATGCCCGACGTGCGGCGCCGCGGCGGACGGCCGCTGCCCGCCGCCACCGCCGGCGCACCCGCAGCCGCGGCGGGCCCCGTCGCCACCGGCCGCCAGCGACAGGGTAAGACCGCCGCCACTGCCGCCGCCGCCGCCGCTGCCGCCGCAGGCGTTCGCCCCGTCGCGCGCTACACGGCCGCGCCCACGGCGCCCGAGCCGCGCGTCCACGGCCAGCAGCAGCAGCCGCCGCCGCAGGCCGCCCCCCGGCGCCAGCCCGCGCCGTCGGCCCCGCAGCAGCAGCAGCCGCAGCGGCACCCGCACCTGCACGCCCTGCGCCACACGCCGACCACGACGCCGACGCAGTCGACGTACGTGTCGGAGAACTCGTCGCAGCGCACCACCGACCACGAGGAGGAGGACGAGGAGGAGTACGGGCCGGGCCTGCACCGGCACAGCTACATGCAGATCGACGACGCCGGTGGCGAGCAGACCGTGCACGTGTACAGCAGCATCCCGGACACGCTGCCGCTGCGCGCCGTCGGCGCCAACGGCAGGACGTATTTCGTGTAAGCCGCGCCCCGCCGCGCCGCGCCGCGCTGCGCCGCGCGTTGCGCATTACACTTCACAGTATTATAAACTTTGCATTTACCTTATAAAGGACAAAGACTGTGCATATGGCGTTGATCGTCACCCGCGCATTCGGGGCAGAAACTCTGGTCATCCCTCTCGCGACTGAGAGTCAAGGTACGTGTGAAATTGTACGTAATCGTTCACTGTTACGAAAGTACGTGTACCGTGAAAGTGTCTGTTATAACGACGAATTACGATGTACTTTGCCGTAAGCTACAATTTGTGTGTGTTTATTCTAAGTCTTATATCTGAAACCAAATATTTGTTGTAAGATTTCGAGATGTTAGCCTAACAGAAGGTCGTAAACCGAATACGGGACGGTGCGCGCGAGGTGCAATCTTTAATTCGGTGTAATTTTCCACTACTTTATTAAAAATACGTTTTTATTTCTGTGCGCTTTAGATAGACTTTATTTCTCCCGAAATTTAAAATACGCGTAAAACTGCAATTTGCATTTTGAGATCGAGAACGATTTTACCTTCCGTGAGAATCGTAATTTTAAACTCGTGTGACTTTTTTGTTAAATTACCGATATCAAATCTCCGCTTTTATTTTTAAAAATTAGACTCGTGTTTGCGCCTCGCTTTCCTTCTGTCAGGCATCTTGAGAGAATTAATGTCGATGTCCTTATTTAATTATGTGTAATAATTTTTTTGCACTGGTACTTGCTTGTAGTTCCCTTCCTGAGGAGACATCAGTCTACCGTGTATTATTTTCTAGTTGTCCTGCTGTATGCCTGATGACTGTGATAACAACTGTACTGACAATGCAACGTAAAATAATAATTTATTATTTTGTTACCATTTTTTAAACTATCGTTTTCTTCCAAAAATTATTTTCCTTCGAAACCTGTTACATATTTATTTTGTTATTCGTTATTATTTTGTTTCTGTCTGTCGCACGTCGCATGTGTAGATCGTTTTCTACGTACTTTTTCTTTTTCTTAGTTCGCCGCAGCCGGCAGAGAGATTAATTTCTGAGCCTGCCATAATTTCCTTATGTCAATTTTTAGAGCTTTGCTTAGGTGTGGCCATGTTATCGTAAAATAGTTTCTGGAACGATAAATGGTCTGTAGAAACTAGCCGCAATATTCGTCAAAATTTTCTTACAAGAGATTTCGCTATTTCTGTAGAAATTTTTCAATTTCAGCACCAGTCTCCACATATATTTCCTGTTCACTTGTTTGTGATTACTTTTTCGTGCTAATAATACGTAAGGCCTCAGATCTCAGTTCTTAATTATAAAACTGTCGCTTCTTTTACACGACTGTTACAGAATGAATGTTATTTTTCTACTTAGCGCATTATTCCCTTTAAAATGATTGTGGTACTAATAATAGAATATTTTCACCGAAATTACATTAAATGTTGTTGTAGGTGACTGCAAAGCAAAATGCGATTCTCGAAGAAAGTAAGATGAATGAGTCTCAAGGCTTACGCTACGAAATATTGTTATTGCAATGATCGAATATATTTTCACACAACTCATGCAGGTTTTGTCGAAGAGAAACACAGTACAGAATGCTCTACTGGAAGACTATTACCGGAAGATTCTCTGACGCACCTCTTTATTTACAGCATTTTGATATTTTAAATATTTCCACTGAGCGCATAGCGTACGACAGTTCAGTTGAATTTCGTACTATAAAAAAGTAATGTAATTCAGTATTAACGCAGATTCTTTTTTCTGAAATTAACAAAAATACGCCGCGGGGTATCAACATCTCTAAATCACAGCACTTCATTCCGCATATTTTTGTTTAATTTGCTGCCGCAAGTGCCTGGTTTATTTGTGTTTAATTATTGAGAGTTTACTCGTGGCATCGGCTAGACTGCTTATTCATATTATATCATCAGTTTTACATGCTACAGAGAAAAAGGAAGCCAACCATCATAATACCTTTCCTCATTAAGCAGCTTATTCATGTGAGCGTCACTATAACAATGGAAGCGCTTATGCGCAGGGAAGGCAATTTGTATTGAGCTATGGGCGTCAAACACATGATTAACGGCAAGACGTCTCTATTTAACACGTTATCACTTAACTAAAACTTTACAAGACATGACTTTTGCTTTGGTAAATGTGAGCATCTTTGAATACAACAGCGTCGATTCCGTTCTCCTTGATGATATTTATAATTAACCTGCAGTTCAATTGACGCCCAATTTTAAGCTTCGTTTGCCTCTTGCTCATTTATTCAATAGGAATTCCTTTCCGGTTTCCACTCTTTGTAACTGAGAAAAAGAAACTGTATGCTTTAGTCGCTGTTCGTCATGTAGTGTTTAGAAATAGCTTAACTTTTAAATCAAAAACTATGAAGCCAAAAGCTGATGTTCTTCCCTGACAGTTGCTCATTTGTAATTTATTGGATTTTTTTAAAAATTTATAGCTAGCTTGAACACAGCAATATAAATTTATAACGCGGAGACTAGTATTAACTAGTTGTTTCTGTTTAGACGCTAATGCCTTGCATATCTTGGCGTCATGAGCGGCCTTTGAATGCATGCAGTGTCTCCTATTCTGTCGTGAAGATAATACTGAAATTAACTTATGGCTGTGCAACCCCTTCCTATCATTGTCGGTTTCATGATATTGATTCGTTATGATTGCTTTTCTAACAGTGTCATATTCACGCCCAAAAATGTGTTTCTCTAAGTAACTGTTGTGAAATATTTTCAAAGAATTCAAATATTTCTTTGCCGAAGGTTTCTTTTGACCGTCTAGTGTGTTCGAGATATTCTGAGCATTCGTTTTCCAGGAGTTCTTTATTTTTACTGCGTTTTGACAACTTTTGGCGTGTCAGCATTGTAAATCGCCAACAACTTATTCCCTGCGCCTTCAGAGGCCCCATAACAACTTCAGCATTTTTTAAAAGCACAATTATGTTGTCACAGGAACCGGTAAAATTTAACACATCACGAAATAACGTTGTAAGTATAGATGTAGTCATCTGGTGATACTAATTATGTCTAGACAATAAAAGCTTTCGCAAAACGTTTGTGGTTGGTTGTGGATTATTACAAATATTTTTGAAGCATAATAAGGAGGAGTGTCATAGCCATTTTTGAATTTATTTTGGATGTGCTTATACTGTTGCCTGCTTGAAGGAAGCTGTGCTTTCTTCTGTAAAAGAGTTACTTCGTTCTTAAACTGATTTTATTATTTCAGTTAACAGTAACTACTGAGTGGTCGCCAGGAAAACGGGCTTATTCTGGAACTTTTAATTTTAAATGAAACCGACGTTTCGTAGAATTTCGTGTTATTGACTGTGTAGAGTTACTTACTAGAGCCCTCATTTCAGATTCAGGTGAAACTTACACTGGTTAGCAATTGCTTGAAGCAGAAGCCTAGTACTTCTGAAGCTCGTAGTGTCCAGAAAGAAAGGAGTAAAAAAAAGTACACAGTAAATGCAATATAAAATTTTGCCATTACTTCGGCATTTTATGGAGTGACTTCCATCCAGAAATCCTGGTAACTTGCAAAATATCCCACAAGAAGTTACTGAGTGTAAATTCTACTGGAGGATTCGAATGTATTTCCCAGATTTATCTTTGGATCAGAATATTCGTGGTGAATTATTGAGTGTGGATTTTCAAAGACATTCATTACCAGTTTTAATTTCATGTCACATTATCGTACAGAATAGATACTGCTTTTCTACCAATGATATTTTCTCTGAATTAAACGTTTCAGATTAGTACATCATAAAATAATTTCGTTGAACTAGGACCTTCGAATATGATTTTAAACTTGATGAAAGTCCCATTTTGTCATCTGTAATTTCACTTAAGTAGGAAACTGCATAAATAGTTCATGATCGTGATCATAGACTTCGTAAAAGCCTCAACAAATTTGAGCTACTGGGAAAATTTGAATGCAAATATTGGTCTCATACTATGTGTTTCTTGTCAGATGACACCACGTGAAATTTTGCTTTATCTCTGAGTGCTCGTGTCATAGACGGTATTTGTGCTGCATACAAAGATGAACTCCGTATCTGATACATAAAAATCTGTGTTAATATATGTTCTTCAGAGTTGGAATCTTACTTTTTCCACAACTTTATATTTCAAAAGCAGTCTGCATTGGATCGAAGGAAAGGTTTCCTTTCTCATTCATTTTAATTAAACAGTCTAATTCGTTATTATTTTCAAAGTCTGGATTTTGTGATAGGGTGTATCCAGTGACTGTGTCTTTGGTTGGCTCTGAGCACTATGGGACTTAACATCTATGGTCATCAGTGTGTCTTTGGTTGATTAAAAGTTTGTTATATGTTAGTAATTTAGCGCTACTATATTTCATGTTCAGATATTTAGAAGGTATGTGTGTTATTTGAGTTCCTGTAATAGAGTTATATACCCATAGTATATTGTCACGTTGAATTCTCAAACGTTTAAGGTTGCACTGAAACTTCCAGTCGTTTGATGACCAAAACCTGGTTTTGTGTTAAGACTGCTCACTGTGCTCAGTTTTAAGATGACTGGCGCCAACAATAATCTAATCATGTACTGACTCAGGTCGACCGATTTATGAATATTTTTCCATTTCTCGAAGCAGCAATTCATTGCAGTTAACTCATTAGAGTATCTTCACCACTGAGGTCTGTGCCTCCCTAAAAAGGATGCAAACAAGCGCGTCGTTTCACGTATAAATTTGTCCAGTTAGGCTACTGGCATACACGAGCCGACAAAGGAAACGTCTTTCCCTGGGAAAGGGACACCTATTTAACTCAAATCGCTCCTCTCGTTGCACTGAAGTACTTCTGTGGAGATTGAGTTTACCCAGGTGACGAGGATCAGTGGCATCAGACTCTCTCATCACAGTCAAATGGGGATTAATACCTATGTGCTACGGAACAGCGACTATCAAAACGCTTATCGGTCTTATAAAAATCGTATCGCATGCAAAAGCGATAAAATAAAAGAAAAAAGCCTGTACACCTTCATGACTCAGGAAACCCTGAGAAACAGCGAGACTCACGCCCACTATTAATTTTTGTTCTCCAGAGAGTTTCTGACGTGAAAGGTATAAAGGTAAATTAGTTGAGCAACAGAGAACACAATAATCAAACTGAGTAATTTACTGAACTTTATCTATCCGCGTCTATATTTGATTAATAATTTTAATCTAATGACTGATTAACTGTGGGCTATAAATAAGAAGTACTGTTTTTATTACTGCTATCAGGATAACTATCACGCTCCTCGAAATTGCAAGTATTTCGACAAAAGGATTTCCACATAGCTCAGTTCATGTATATGATACAAAATACTCTATTAAATGTGTTTTGAATTTATAAGAATTCTGAAATGAGGGAATAATCGAAATCGTTTAAAGAATAATTTCATTTACGTTAACGTTTCCATGCCGACACTTGTGGAGTAACGGTCTTAACTTTCGTATCGTTGTAGCATTTGCAGATTATTAATACTGCCTTTTCTAATTTCTGATAGTCTTATCGTTCTATTATTCACAATATACTAATATTGCCATTAGCATTGTTTCATTGCTGTTCTGGATATTAAGGCTGTAACTGTTAGCTTTCAAATCTAGTAATTAAAATCCTATCCAGGTTAGAGTAGCTCGCTGCAAATCAGCTTCTGTACGGAAAACAATAGATGCCCACTAAACGTTTATCAAGCAGCATTAGCACGTTTTGCACACGATACTAGTGTTATAATAAATCCCATTACACAAAAAGTTGCAGTAGAATTTTTTAATAACGCTTTTCAAAGAATTATTAACTGGTGTTCTACAAATGAACTCTTCTTTAATTTTGAAAAAGAAAAAAAAAACACTCTGTGTTGATGTCTGTACAACAAACACACATATCAACAACTGCTATAGCATATGAACAGGAAGCAGTAAACATGGTAGAACACTAGGTTTTGGGTGCACATTAATGATTAAACGTGAACCGAAAGAAATATGTTTCTGAGCTGATCAGTTATGTTCACCTACTTTTGCTGTTCGTATGATTTGCTATTCCTGGAAACAAACGAATCAAACTCCTAACATATTTTACATGTTTCCACTTAATAATATCTTGTGGAATAATTTTCTCATCACTTAGAAAAAAAGAATTGCTTACACGAAAGCTAGCAGTAAGAATAATGTGTAACGTTCACTCATTTTCATCTTGCAATTTTTTTTTATTTTTTTTTATTTTTTTTTAAGGGAGGCAGGCGTTCTGACTGCACCTTTACAATACATATATGTATTCGATAATGAAATTCGTCATACACCATCCATCACAATTTGGGAAGAATAATGTCCATTTCTGCAGCAATCAACAATAGAAGGAAAAGTGACATTTACTACTCATTATTAATGAGTGGCTCAGAAAGGAGTTCAATATGCACCAATAAAAATTTTTGGTCATTTGCATAATAACATAGTGTCTTGACAGGTTGCAGCACGTTTTTTAAAATCTAACCTAAAATCATTTCTTCTGGGCAACTCCTGCGTTCCATGGACGAATTTGTGTTTAAAAACTGTTGACCTGATTGAAAAAAAAAAAAAAAAAGAAAACCTGCCTGCGTAGGACTGAAAACAATATATTCATTAATGTTAAAACTAATCATGAATAAATATCCTGTTAATTGACTTGTTCCACATCATTTCGATAAAAAATTGTTCAAACTAGTCATGGAACATGTAACTAGCTATCTAAGTAGCCGTAATAACTGTAACACTTGAATTGAATTTCCAGAGAACTACTGCGTTAATGATGAAGAAACAACGCCTCTGTTCCACAGCTAATATTGAGGGAGTCGATAACAATCTCCTACGGAGAAACTTTTAAAGCGACACAAAAAAATAAACGAGCAATTCTGTAGTTGAAGACGGTCGATTTTTTAATTTTCTTTTTTTTCGTGTGTGGCTCGCTTTTGGACTTGTTTTCGCAATCTATGGACAGATTGTTTCTATTAATCCAGTGGCAGTATGTTCTGATAAAGTCAGCTATCCAGTTGTAAACTGAAGAAGTAGGGACAGTAATGAGATCGTAAAAGCTTACTGAATGTAACCAGCGATACTGAATGTAACCAGCTTAAAGAATATACGTCTTGCTTACGCCACTTTCAAATAAGAACAGATTAGAGACGATGCACTATCATGGGGCTTTAAGTTATCCAGGCTTTTACTGCGTGATTGTCGATACATATATTTTAATTGGGAACGTAAAATGGTATCTAGGACCGGACTTGTTAGTAGTGCATTTACAGATATTTGGTGGACGGTTAGGTAATGCACGTGGAAGAATTTGAAAATTTTGTTAAAAAACCATGCCGGAATTTCTGATATGGTAGGAAATTCACAACTTGCACACTAGTTTATAGTCGAGTGTACATTTCATTGCAACACAGAACAACCAAATTCATAATAATTCATGATTATTCTAGGCTCAGAAATCAATAGCCTATACAGCGGACATCCTGTAGTATTGACTTTCTCGATACATCATATTGTTTTGGTTTATAACGATAGGTGCAAGAGACGTTCAAGTGGTCTGTTTAGATTATACTTACACCAAACTGCTACTATCCTATGCAGTGTTATGCGTAGTTGACGTATAACAGTAGCCACATTATATGTAAATTTGCTTTGTTGTTATTCGAGTTCAATGGCATATGATTCTTTCCATGGTCTTCGATGTGATCTAACCAGTGCAGATAATAAGTATGTGTTCTCTAATAGCGTCAGTTATTTGTTTCAGTATTAATTTTATTAGCCACTAAAAAAGCTTCACTTGACGTTTTCACTCGCAAAGAAATTCGCTGGTATATTGAGAAGCATAGCGTTGTAGACTCCGGTCTCTCGATTAGCAAACCTTGGACCTGAGCAACATTTGGTTTTTTGGACGTTAATTTCTGACCTGAGGCTTGTTTCTGTTTGCAGCACTCTTATATTTGAACAAAAGGTCCCCTCATTCGTTTTTTGCGGCAGTGTGGCTGCGTGGTGAGCGAGAGACTACAGCTTCAAAGGTATGGAGTTCGATCCCTAGTCAGTTCCTGTTTGTTTTCTGGGAGTTAAGCACTTATAGCAGTTATCTGTACAAATGAAGAATGCCAAACTGAAATGTAGTTCGAAATCCACAATCAATTGTAGGCGTCCATACCTAGCGAGGTCATTCATTTCACAGGTCGGAGGAATTACTTACAATAGGACAATGGTGTCCAAACCAATATTTAAGTAGAAGACAGTCCTGTTAGCGACTGTTGTCGGATTGCTGCGATGTCTTCAGCATTAATTACTTTTCGAGCTGCTGATTTCGACAAGGACGAAATGTTGGTGATGTCTTCCACAAATGATGTACTAGGGAACGGAACACAGTTATCATGTCGTGTGGTAGCTAAACTGCCCTTTCTATGCGGCACGCGCATCAAGCCAGAGGCTTACTTCTGCCAGTAACTTCTTAAGCGCCGAAATTTAGAGCCACCAGTGGACTTACCCTGACGCTCGTGGTTTGATCAGGAAATGCGATGTCAAGAACATTAATTTTATTTCTTCGTACGACAACATAAAGTACTTCATTCTTGTATTAAAATATTTCGTGATGAACCTGCCAACGGATGTCGTAAGATCTCATTTACTTTCAATGATGATGCCATGACTGATGATCGAAATGAGAATTAATCACTTTTATCAGAATTATAGAAAGTACGTGAACTTCATTTCCATTCTGCTATACTTGTGTTGCTATTTCGGTATTTAATAATACAGAGCATAAACCAATTTCTTCTTCTACCTCGCAGCCTAGATGGAAGATTTTTCAAGTCTGTGAAACCCTTCAGAAAGAAACTCACTGAAAGCAACCACTGTCTGGCTGAATTCCTTGTGAGGTCATCTCTGTTTTCCAATATTTTCTAAATTACATCAGGCGAATGGACAAATCCTTTAAACATTTTCTTTTTCCAATGACATGTACGTTGAAGTAAAATCTCTGTCGCCTTTTACACGAAATTAAATAATGTTTCTCTAGTAAAACCCTGTGTAAGCATGTTTGCTTATGAAACTTTAGTGAATTTGTCACTTGGATCTAACAATTTAATGCGAGCTTCCAAATTATTTTCCTCGATTACCCTGACAGATGCTTACACATCACCTACATTTTTGTTGGCTACATGCAATCAGAGCCACAAGAGACCGTTTCCACTGTTACCTAATTTGAACAAACTGGTAATCGTCGACTCATTCACTTCTTCCAGTGACTACAAAAAAATGTGTGTGAAATCTTATGTGACTTAACTACTAAGGTCATCAGTCCCTAAGCTTACACACTACTTAACCTAAATTATCCTAAGGACAAACACACACACCCATGCCCGAGGGAGGACTCGAACCTCCAGTGACTACAATAGAGCCACAAGAGACCGTTTCCACTGTTACCTAATTTGAATAAACTGGTAATCGTCGACTCATTCACTTCTTCCAGTGACTACAAAAAAATGTGTGTGAAATCTTATGTGACTTAACTGCTAAGGTCATCAGTCCTTAAGCTTACACACTACTTAACCTAAATTATCCTAAGGACAAACCCACACACCCATGCCCGAGGGAGGACTCGAACCTCCTGTGACTACAATGACATAAAACTCCCACAAACAGTTTTGCTGGTTATTACGTGAGAATGTACTGATTCTCATAGGAAGCAACTGAATGTTAAATACACTATCTGATCAAAAGTATCAGGACACCTAGCAGTGGGCATTAACACGGTCTGAGTCCATCCTTCGAGTTCATGACGGCTTGAACTCTGCTGGAAAGGCTTTCGATGAGGCGTTTCCTCAAGAGCCGAAATCTGATAAGGTAGTGACGCTGGACGGTGGGGTCTGGAGCGAAATCGACGTTTTAACTCATCCCAAAGCTACTCCATTGAGTTCAGGTCGGGAATATGGGCTGGCTAGTTCATTTCAGCAATTATTTTCCGCAAAACATTGCCTCAGAGATACTGTTTTGTGACAGCGTGCATTGTCCTGCTGATATAGCCATCGTCTCAGAATTGTTCCTCTACTGTATGCTTAAAATATGTTCGTATCCTTCCACATTTAGCGTTTTTTTAAGTGTAATAAGGGGACCATATCATAACCACGAAAAACACCCCTATACCGTAACACCGCCCCCGCCATACATCACAGTTAGCACTGCACTGATATCACGGCACTCGCTAAACCCAAACTTGCTATCGGATTGCCACAGGGAATAGCGTGAGTAATGACTCCAGATCGCTCGTTTCCTGTCATCCACTGTCCAGTGGCGTCTCTCTGTACTCCACCTCAAGCGACGCTTAGCAATGACTACAGAAATGTGTGGCTTATGGGAAGCTGATCGACCTCTTTCTCCCATTCTTTTTAACGCTTTCGGCCAGTCATTTTCCTAGCTGGGCTACTGGTAGCACTTTGGATATCACGAGTGATTCCTGCCTTTGGTTTCGTGTAATTTCGTCACAGTCACTCTCTGCAATCCTCGGCAGTCACTGTCTGTTAGTGTGTGAAGTCGGCTTTAGCTGTGATTGTTCCTTTGCGTTTCCACTTCACAGTCATATCACCAACAGTCCACCTGAGCAGCTTTGGAAGGAATGAAGTGTGTCTGATGGGAGGGTGTATCAAGTGGCTAGTCCCTGAGCAACTGCTTCTCTACTGACGACACAATTCTCCTCGCCTCATTTTGTACTGGTGGGTCCGTCTTTTGTGACATATACTGGTCAATTCCGCATTTCATTGAGGTATGCGGATATTTTTAAACAGAAAGTGTATTTCTTTAACGATGCGGCGTACACAAATGTTTGATACATGCTAACTTCATTCTTAGTTGATTCCGCCACGTAGGGAAGATCCTTACACTAAACACCTGTGAAACTAAGACTGCTCACACTTTCTCCGCTCTCCTAAATTTAAGCAAACTGGTATCACTTCACTCATTCGTGACATTCAAAGACATCAGTATTGATATACAGTTATGACCAAAGGCCAGCCGCGGTGGTCAAGCGGTTCTAGGCGCTTCAGTCCGGAACCGCGCGACTGCTACGGTCGCAGGTTCGAATCCTGCCTCGGGCATGGATGTGTGTGATGTCCTTAGGTTAGCTAGGTTTAAGTAGTTCTAAGTTCTAGCGGACTGATGACCTCAGATGTTGAGTCCTATAGTGCTCAGAGCCATTTCAACAATTTTTTTTTCTGACCTAAGAACTCTATTGTCTTTGAAAGGGCGACGTACTAATTCATGGTGAAAGACGTTGACATTTTACTAATGTTTCCTTAACTAGGCTGTCCATCCAAATATTTGTTTACATTTCTAGTAACTGCAAATATTGTTCTCAACTACCAATTATTTTCCTTCAGTATGCTGAAAATACACAAACATCATCTGTATTCTCTGTTGGTCGTGTGGTGTCTCTGTCACAGGAAATATCGTTTCCTCTTCCATCTGCGACTCCACGAGTACTGCCACTTTGTTGTCAGAACTTAATTTAAGAAAATAGACGATAAGGACGTAACAGTGTTTTGATCTTTCATGAATTCAGTCAGTCAGATGATACAAACCGTGAATTTATTGATGACGGGAGATACATATGGAGACCTGCGGAGGTCATGTTCATCTGTTTTTCGCCAGTTTGTTTGGTCTAGTTCTTTTTAGCGACAACACAAAATTTTGCACGAATAATTCGGTTACTATAACAAATTTTTTTCCTTGTTACTGCGGCTATTTCCTACGCACCAATACGCCTAGAAGTACATACGTATCATCTGCATTCCCTGTTGGTGACGTAACTCTGGCGTTACAGGGAAAGCCATTTCTGATGCCACATGTGAATCCACAGATATTGTTAATAAGCTTAGCAAATGCAGTTTAAGCATATGGAAACTAAGGACAGAACTTTGTTTACTGCAAGAAACATGCAATCAACAGTCGCTCAGAAACTCGGCCGCTTGGAGAAATGCTGACTCAAGCAAGATATTCCAATGAAATATTCCTGGCTGTATTACAGCATCATATGTAATGAAATTACTTAAGTTTTGGCTACGCAAGCAAGACAATAATAAATATTGTTTCAGAATTTTACCAGTTAGGACACGAAGTGTGAATTTATTGAAGAAGCACAATACATTTAGAGTCCCGATGTATCATTTTCAGGAGCATTACGGCAGTTTGTCATCCACGTTAGTGATCGCTAGTCCAGTTCCTATACCTATTACACCAACCAGTAGCACAAATAATACGTATGTCATTACAATATTTTTTCGTATTAGTGTGACTGCTTTCTTCAGCATGAATATGCTGAGATACGCATACACATTTCGTTTGCACTCTCTCTTGACTATGTGTCATGATTGTAACAGGGAAGATCGATTTCACTGTCATCTATGTAATCATTAGTACATCGAACCCATAGAGTATAAGAACACAACCTTGATTTACGCGTTTATCACTTCAGTTCAAAAAATGGTTCAAATGGCTCTAAGCACTATGGGACTTGACATCTGAGGTCATCAGTCCGCTAGAGTTAGAACTACTTAAATCTAACTAACCTAAGAACATCACGCACATCCATGCCCGAGGCAGGATTCGAACCTGCGACCGTAGCAGCAGCGCGTTTCCGGACTGAAGGGCCTAGAACCGCTCGGCCACAACGACCGGCCAATTCAGTTCATCTTAACACACGAACTATGAATTTACTGAAGACACACGATATACTTAAATCCCTGGGATCGTATTCTGCTATGTTATGATCAGTGACTGTATGAAGTTATTGCTAGTCCAGTTCTTATACGAGGGTCACTCCAAATGAAATGCAAACTATTTTTTTTAAATCCATATATTATTCTACACGTTTGAAAGTTGTACAGTGTGTAGATACATCCTTTAGGAACAATATTTTCATTTCTCCACATAATTTCCATCCCTTTCAACTGTCTTATGCCATCATGGAACCAGCGCCTGTGTACCCGCACGGTAAAATTCTGGACCAACCTGTTGGAGCCACTGTTTGGCAGCGTGCGCAAGGGAGTCATCATCTTCAAACCTTGTTCCACGAAGAGAGTCTTTCAGTTTCCCAAAGAGATGATAGTCACATGGAACCAGGTCAGGACTGTAAGGCGGGTGTTTCAGTGTTGTCCATCCGAGTTTTGTGATCGCTTCCATGGTTTTTTGACTGACATGTGGCCGTGCATTGTCGTGCAACAGCAAAACATCCTGCTTTTGCCGATGTGGTCGAACACGACTCAGTCGAGCTTGAAGTTTCTTCAGTGTCGTCACATATGCATCAGAATTTATGGTGGTTCCACTTGGCATGATGTCCACAAGCAAGAGTCCTTCGGAATCGAAAAACACCGTAACTATAACTTTTCCAGCAGAAGGTGTGGTTTTGAATATTTTTTTCTTGGGTGAATTTGCATGATGCCACTCCATTGATTGCCTCTTCGTCTCTGGTGAAAAATAATGGACCCATGTTTCATCACTTGTCACAATTCTTCCAAGAAATTCATCTCCATCATTCTCATACTGTTCCAAGAGTTCGCTGCATACCGTTTTTCTTGTTTCTTTGTGAGCTACAGTCAACATCCTGGGAACCCACCTGACACAAACCTTTTTTAACGCCAACACTTTCAGTATTCTGCAAACACTTCCTTCCCCTATCCCAACGTAGCGCGACAATTCATTCTCTGTGATGCGTCTGCAGCAGGCACCAATTCGTTAACTCTCTGCACATTGTCTATAGTGTGTGCAGTACGAGGCCTGCCGCTGCGAGGACAGTCCTCAATATTGCCGTGCCCGCTTTCATCACGTAGCCTGCTTGCCCACCGACTAACTGTACTGCGATCGACAGCAGCATCTCCATACATCTTTTTCAACCTCTTGTGGATGTTTCCCACTGTCTCGTTTTCACAGCACAGGAATTCTATGACAGCACGTTGCTTCTGACGAACATCAAGTGTAGCAGCCATCTTGAAGACATGCTGTGACTGCGCCACTCACGGGAACAGGTTGAACTAAGTTTGAAAACAAGCGGGAAGGATGTATCTACACACTGTAAAACTTTCACACATGCAGAATGAAAACTGTATTTTTACAAAAATAGAGTGCATTTTTTTGGAGTGACCCTCGTAGCTATTACGCAAAACTGGGGCAAAAATAATTCAGATAGAGTTAAATGTTTTTGCATATTGTTACGACGAAATTTGTTTCATGCATACTCTTCATCTAAATTCTCTCTTACTTATATAACCAGTTAATCATCTAGAACATAAGAATATAACCTTGCATTACGATTTTATGAGTTAAGCCCACTAGTTTATCGAAGATGTACATTCAGAAACATAGACCATTATGTTTGGGTGTGTAACCATTAATGCTCACATATAATTGTCACTAATCTAGTTCACATAGAGAATACACAAAATTGAAGAAAAAATAATTTACATAACATTGAAATATTTTGCATATTACTCTTGGCATTTTCCTGTGCATGTACGGGCTATGAAATTCATACATGTTTTCTGGACTCTCTCTTAGCTGATATCGCTGACGCAGGTAAGATTGTTTCAGCTGTCATCTTTGGATCTACGAAGATTCACTGGGCGTCTCAAGCCCAGTAACAGGTAGTGAGGATACAACCTTGCTGTACATCAATTCAGGTAATCTTTGGTGTCTACATTTCCTTTCGTCCTGTGGAGAGTGTTCGACTCAGTAAAGTAAGACAGTTGCAGGAGCCGTCTGCTGGACGATCTGCCTTAGAGAAATGTTCTGCTGGAGCATGGGAAGACGTACCGGGAGCCTCATGTATGGTAAGCATGTCATATAGCTGTTCTGTCATGAAGACTGCGTATGTATTTGAATGTTTTGTTCGAGTCCTAGAATATCTTTCACACAGGTAGAGGATAGATCTTCTGGTGCCAATCAGCTAAACACGCCGATATGTTCACAACATTCATCTGCGCCACATAGACGATTGTCCTAAAACGAAATATATTCACAGTTGGGAATATGGCTGTACAACGGAATGACGACAATGAAAATTTGTGATGGACTGGGACTCGAGCCCGGGTTTCCCGCTTATCGCGAGCGGTTGTCTTACCGGTAAGGTATCCAAGCACGACTCACGGCCAGACCCAGGCTTCCACATGTCGTCAGCCATGAGTTTACATCCT
This sequence comes from Schistocerca serialis cubense, assembly GCF_023864345.2. Lineage (NCBI taxonomy): Eukaryota > Metazoa > Arthropoda > Insecta > Orthoptera > Acrididae > Schistocerca > Schistocerca serialis. The sequence goes on from NC_064640.1 coordinate 579,915,217, forward strand.
GCACTCGTACATCCATTACGTATATTCCCGCACAGGGAAGACATTTTAATTGAGAGTCTCTTGCCTGTTTTCGGCGGATAAATACAATACTGCAGTGCCTGTTTTCTCCAGAAGTAAGATGCAGGCACGGCACGGCAATATCGTACTTATCCGTCGACACCGGGCAAGTGAATTTCAATTGAAATGCCTCCTCTGTATGGAAATATACATAATGAATGTGCGAGTCCAGGTTGTGGACACGTGGCTGACAACATGTGGAAGTTTGAGGCTGGCCGTGCGTCGTGCTCGGATAGTCTAATGGTAAAGCGACCTCTCACAGCAAGCGAGAAATCCGGGTTCGAGTCCCGGTTCTCCACAAATTTTCACTGTCGTCATTCCACAGTACAGCTGATGGTTCTCCATAGGCGCAAATGATGATACATTTCATGTATTTGATAACGGCTGTAGTGTCCGCAGCGGATGTTCCTTCGTGCAGGCATGCGTGTCTGAAGGCACTTTACATCGTACTTCTGAACAGCACAGACAATGCTTTACTGTATTTGTCCGCCGACAATGGGCAATCGACTTTCAATTAAAATTTCTCCCTTGTACGGGAATATTCTTAATGAATGTACAAGTGCAGATTGTAGACACATGGTTGACGACATACGGAAGTCTAGCCCTGGGCCGTGCTCGGATAGCCTAATGGTAAGGCGACCACTCGCGATTAGCGGGAAATCCGGGTTCGAGTCCCGGTTCTGCACAAATTTTCTCTGTCGTCATGCCGTTATACAGCTGATGGTTGTCCATATTCGCAACTCCGAATACATTTCATGTATTTCACAACGGCTGTAGTCGCCGCAGTGCCTGTTCCAGCGTACGTGCATGCATGTCCGAAGGAACTTTGCGTCGTACTTCTGAACAACACTGACACTGAAATATCCTATAAACTGTATATGAATATTTGGTTGTAGAACATCAACAGCTTTTGCAAGGCAATATTCGTAGTTTGCAAAAGGGAGGCATCTGAACAGAGTCGCGACAGTTGGAGCGGTGGCGGTGAACTTAGTAAGGGCGGAGCTGGTGACGGGACTTTTGTTTTTGCAGATATGGCGGTGGCGGGACGACGGGCCGGCGACAGCTGGCGAAGGCGCGCCGCCGCGAGCTAGCGCCCTCGCACTGTGAGTACCAGTTTCCCTAACTTACGGTCTCTATCGCAATTCATCGCCAAAACTGACACCGTTCAAAGTCTACGATAATAGAGGCAAATACGTTCCATTAAACACGAGACAATTACGACTGTGCGGTCAGCAGTCGCCACTTACTTCAGTATTAAATATTCTCGTAGTTAGTACAAATGTAAACTTTACGATTTGTCCCTATTTACGTGGGCTAAAATATCACTAATGTCCCACGGTTGGGGAAGGTGGTTAATTCACGATGGGGCAACGACAAATTTCTCTACTGATGGAAGGCGACATCTAAAATGCTCCAAGATGGAGAGATCGAGCAGAGCCCCCTTGGCAACCAAATTCCTACAACTCAATCCTCAACATTTTTCTGCCGGAATCATCTCATAAATATACTGTACAGCTCTCACGCTGATGCAGTTGAAGAATTGGAACAGTGAACTGTACGGTGTTATCAAGACTTACGAGAACATCCAGTGGGATTTGAAACTGCAGGGACGAGTGAAATATTGCCTCCAAATGTGAGAACGACACTTTTCACGCATCCTTTAATAGATACGAGGGTACAGTAAATATTATCATGTATCGTGCTGAAATAGCAGTGTTTTCTTTCCTTTTTTGCCAAGGTGGACCGTAAGAAGAATTCGAGCTCATTTAGATGGGAAAATTTATGTTTCAAACAAATCTATTCTAACTAGAACAATATTTCACATTGAAATCAGTACTAGCTGCTCGTAACGACGCATTCGTAAATATTTAGTGAACGGCTCGTTTTCGGATCTGTGTTTACTGTAACGTGTTTGCTTCTATTATTGCAAACTTTCAGCCGAGTCAGTTTTCGCTATTAATTACGATACACCTTGTATACAGCAGTGACACGTTCTTAAATGAAACCACAAACGCTGCCTCACTAAACAACATTTTATAGTAGCATCACATTGCTCATTGCGTATCTCGCACAAATAACTCTGACTCACCTCTCAATAGTTTCCATTCATTAACAGTGCCTTCCTCGCTGCCTTTTGAACATTCAGTTTAAATGCGAAACATCCTTTCTGATCGAGTTGCCTGTCTATGTTATAACAACATTTCACGATTATGACGGTGCGCTGAAAAGTAGTGCCTCCGAACTTTTTATTCTGTTCTCAATATCAGTTGTGGTATAACATGCATATTATTAGGTCGATTTCCCAGCTTCCCTGAGGCAACTTACAGCCCTCTGCCGCTGGAGGCGTCCGAACTGTAGCGGATGTCCGCCGCAGTCAGCGCGGCGTATTGCTAGCCGAAGGGTCCCGGGTTCGACTGCTGGCCGGGTCGCAGATTTTCTCCGCTCGGGGACTGGGAGTTGTGTTGTCCTTACGTTGGTATTGCCGTACTTGACATTTTACCGTTTAAATGGCTGTACAGGCACTTCGCGATAGCCAATGAATAAAAAATAAAATAAATGTACCGTGTAACACGGCGGTGTGTAACGTAACTTTGTCGGTGCGTGGGAAGCAGCGTGCTGTGATCGAGTTTCTAATGGCAAGAACTTTACTTGCGTAGCGATGAAGCGGTGCAAGCAGAGGTGAGGCTGTGGCTCCGCCAACAAAATCAAACGTTCTACAGTGACGGTATCAACAAACTGGTCTCTCATTGGGAGAAATGCGTTCGCTACCATAGTGACTATGTTGAGAAATGAATGTGTAGACATGTAGAATGTTAACGAAGCTCGTTTTATGTAAAAAGCCTTACGAGCTTTCACATAAAGAAATCGGAGCCTTTACTTTTCAGCACACCCTTGCATAAAGCATTTGAAGGTATTGCATCTTGAGTGTGCTGACTTTTGTTTAGTTCTCGACCAAACGCACTCGGATTTCTACGAAATTTACACATTTGTTCGCCTTGTATCTTTTTTGATAACGACGTCATCTAATCTCGCTCAGAGTTCTGCAACGCTTACAGGCGAAAGCTTGATTTTGGCATTACCGTGCGTACTTGTACCACGTCTCGCAAAAAAGGAACAACACTGCTTGCATTACTCAAAAACTACCATATTACTGATCGACTGTTTCTCGACCTTCGACTGTGTCATTTTGTTGGGTGAAGTTCAATCAGAATCGACGAAATTATTGACAGTTTCGAGTGATCTTCTGGCGCTCCACTGGAAGGCTAAAACGACGGAGCTGCTGCGCAGAAAACTTTCACATAAATTTTGAGTAGCCGTAGAAACAGATGTTGACATGTATGAGCTATAGCTGGTCCTACTTTGAACTGAATTCATTTGATAAATACTCATATTTGTGACACCAGTATCGATTATTTCGAATCAGAACGCGTGCACTGCACATTTTCTGGGGGAGAGCAAAGAAGACGTCCACTTCCTCTAAGAGGTCGAAGTACATTCACGCATTACTTTGTTACGTTAAATCCTTAAAAACGGGTCCAACTTCATCTCTTTTATGTCAAATCTTGTAAATTTTATACAAATAAATAACATAACCGCCAGCTCCTTGTACAGAATCTGTGAGCAAGCGATTATTTTCCTCTTATTCTTGTACTATTTAGATTGACACAAATAGAAAGTGTTACGCCATGAAGCAACAGTCCGATATTTATTACAGATTGTTTTGATATGTTCACCACATAACAGGTACTAAACGATTTATCTATTATTCTATTCGGAACCGATGCCTGTCATCAGCAGTACTAGGTGTATCCTTCCGCAGGCACTAATACACTATTGTATTTGTCCTGGTACGGAAGCAAACACTATCCGAACACCATACTGAGGAATTTATTACTATGCCTGAAACACATGCTGTACCAGTGCATGAAGACTATTGGCTGGAGGCTGTTATAATAAATATGCGTCTTCCCATCACATCCCAGACGTCCTGTATGAGTAACAAATCAGGCGAACGGGCAAGCCAGTCAAGGATCCGTACATTCTCGAAGCGTTTCTGGAGTGCGCGGCCGTGCTGGGTGTTGCATTATCCTTCTGGGGTATGCCGTTTGTTACGTGCGTCAGTGAGGCTGTGACAACAGGGTTCCTCATTCTGCTTCACTTCATCAATTACCAAATCAGTTCTGTCGTCATATGCAGTGACTCTCAAAACCATCACCGCAGGAGTTAGGCCGGTAGGGTATCGAGAATCGCCACTTCCCTCGACCCCTCACCAGGTCGTTTACGGACACGTCGGCGTTGATCTGACCACCACAAACAGAAGCGAGACTCACCGCTGAACACCGCAGAATGTCTCTCAGTGTCCAGCTGACCCTGTCTGTACAAGATGTAAGTCTGTCGTCTGTGGTATTGTGTCAGCGGCAAACGACGCTTGGCAACTCGAGATCTCAACCCAGCGTCCAGTAATCTGTTCCCGACGGTTCATGGTGATACTCTGTATGTAGTCTCTGCTCAGACGTGAACTGTTGTCATCCGACTGTTGCGAGTCGAATAATCCTACGAGCTTATCGTGACGTAGTCTTTCTGGAAGGATCAGTGGCTACTCTTCTTCGGAGTCTGTTTTCCTGAGTCCATCTCGTCACCACTCGTTCTGAAGATATTGCATTATAGCCAATCTGTCGGTAGGATGCTCCCCTGCCCCTCATGACAATTAATAGATATTTCTCAAAGTCAGAAATATGGTGTTAAGCCACAAGTGCACTTCCTCTGCGCATGCTGTGTTGCAATCATCTAAAAAGTTCCAGTATCATTAGACACAACAAATAACCATTACGCACCACACCATTCTTCATCTGTAAAAATTACTTTCTTCTGTACTTAAAAATAAACTCGCGCGAAGACGAAATTTTAATCAAAAGATTTTTAAGGACGGAAATATTCAAGTATCATGTCCGCCTCCTTAGCTGGGTCAGCGTGTCTGACTACCATACTCCGGGTTCGATTCCCGATCGGTTCGGAGATTTTCTCCACTCTGGGACTTGGTGTTGTATTGTCTTCCATCATCATTTCACCATCATCGACAAGCATATCGCACAACGTGGCGTCAGATGAAAAGACTTGCAACTCGACATCTGAACATCCCCAGGTGGCGACTCCTGGCCAACAATGCCATACGATCATCCCATTACATTTCACACATGTATCAGTTCGGTAGCAGTCGGTCAAGTTGTCCATCTGTGTTTATAGACTCCGGCCTTTAACTAACACCATCGAAAATATTTAGTGGAGAAAAGCCACGTGATCTTGATAACTGTGCAACGCCATCACTGCAAGCGATCTAACTTTGTGGACAAGTTTCGTTGAAGTACCTTAGCACTGACCCTGAGGAGTATTGTATGTTCAAGCAATCCTTCCTTGTCGAAGGAACACCCCCTCCCCCCCCCCCCTCAAGCACATAAGCATTCTAGCGATCTAGATAAGAAGCGCCACGAACGTAAATAGGTGCTATTTAAAAGGGCGTGCTGAAAAGTGATGCCATCAATTTTTTTATGTGAAAATTTTTAAAGCTTTTTAAGTAAAACAAGCTCGGTTTGCATTCTACATCTTTATTCTTCACGTCTACATATTTATTTCTTAACATAGTCAACCTGGCGACGAACACGTATCTCCCAACGAGAGAATAGTTTGTTGATACCGTTACTGTAGAATGTTCGACTTTGTTGACGGAACCACACTCACTGCTGCTTACAACGCTTCATCACTATCAAAGTGAAGTCCTCAAAGTCGTTTCATAAGTTTGGGAAACACTCCGAGCCCTGTCACACACGTTAAGGTTAGCACTACTGTTTCTTGATCAAGAGCACGAGCAACCCAACTTCGCACGTACTGTTGTCGATACAATCACCACCGTACACAGCTTTTATTCTTCTATGGATTTCAATTGGAGGCATGTTTTCTGCGATTAGAAACTCGTATACAATACGCTGTGTTTCACGCACCGACATAGTTACGTTACTCACGGCCATGCTACACGCTGCCGTCTAGCGACGGAGGGTTGCAATTGAGTGAGCGAAGCGGGAAAGTAGACCGAGTAATATGCGTGACATGTAATACCTCAATAAAAAATTCGGAAGCATTACTTTTCAGCCCCCCTTCGTAGAACAGACGATATATAAGGGGCGACCAAAAAGTTTGCTTTCGAAAACCGCACTGTCACCTCGGTGCTTATATATCTCCATCGGAGTCGCGATGGGTTGCATATACCCTGCAGCAAAGCACTCAAACGGAAACCCTTTCATCGCCCCTTATTTTCAAATAAACTTTTTCCCTTTCGTATGATCCATACCGTTACATCTTTACGAACCCCGTTTCTCCCGGAATATTCTGATAAGTGAAACAGTGGTTACTATGTTTTTTGAGTCTGTTGTTAGGACAGTGGTACCCGTTGTGTGATTAACAGTAGCACCCTGTAATAACAGTCACAACAATGTAATATCCGTAGCAACACTGCAGCTTACTAGTGTGCTCCCAACCAAAAATTCGTTGAGAACTAGTTCTTTCCTAAAACAGAGAAAGTGACTGAATGAATAGTGAAACGCAGCGAAGAGTATATGAAAGGAAAATAAAACAGCACAAAATAACTATACAAAGAAGACTGCCAAATTCTCCGAGCAGCACACACTCCTCTGCAGAGCTAGGGTCCCATTATTCGTCTTTGTTTTCGTATCAGTAAAGATACAGAATTTTTATAATTGTTCTAGTATTTTTAAAAAAATCACTGGATTACTTTATGACTATTTGTTATATCAAACGTTTCTTGGCATTTCGTTTCACGTAGTGAGATACTGGTTGACTCGTGTTGCTCAGCGATGGCATCATAAAGCTTTGTATTGGGCAGGAGTGCTTTTGGATTATACTTCAGACAGCAGATTAGGATAATACAGAAAGATAGAGTTGTCTGAGCTGATATTTGGTCGTAATTAAGAGAAGCCAGCTTTCCGTATATATCTTATTTGATTGGAAAACCATTAAGTTTGATGGAAATATGTAACATCAATTTACCGAATTGTGATAAACGTATTTCATTCGTCAACTGAGCAAGATTTACTGGACCTACTAATTTGTGAGCAGAATCCATAATGCCTTACAGCTGTTCTGTGTCGCACGCAATCTTCTAGTCTGTTGTATGTAACACAGTCTCGTGTGTACGCAAAAAACTTAGTGCGTCTTCTTATGTAATGAAGACCGCTAAAGAACGTGATTTACAGCAATGAGAGAGACTGTCCTAAATGTTCGTTACAATCGGAAGATAAAAGTTCGGATAGTTTGTGGCTGAGCAGCGCATCTTTGTATGCTTTGTACCAAAAACCGAAGGACGTACTGTGTCTCGGCTATAGATTTGTGATGTATGACCAGACTCAGAAACAATGTTGACGTGTAAAAAAGGTTTGCTTTCACACTTACAGAGTGGCTGCATAAACTCTCATTTTAATTTTGCAGCGTACTTCCTCATATATTTACGTTTGTGGGGGTATCAGTGTGTGTGAGCAGGCTCTTGTGGGTATTAGTCCGTGACTTAAAAAAAAACGTCCTTTTAAGGGCGATACAGTGCGTACAAAGAGTGTCACTTGCGGTCTTTGCAGAACGAATGTTAGGATTTAATATAGCTGTTCTGCGGACAAAAGAACAAATTGTCACACTCGGAGTAAAATTTTGCGTGCATCCGATGAACATTGTCCGCGCTTCCGGAGCGCCGATAGCACCTTTTTAATTAATAAAGTCCCGGCTAACTGTGCAACTCAGTGTTCATTTTCTCGAATGAATAAAGCGGCTTGTCATGACAATAGCTGATACCAAACAAAGGCTGGCGTTGGGTGAATCCTAGATTGGATTCGCCGTGCGTTGGCACCACCGCTTAAATATTTCACAGCATCCCATTCTACGTAAAAAGAAAAAGACTTCACTCGGTGTTTTATTTAACTTAATAGTAAGCGTGTTTACTGCTTTGCGGTGTACTAAATCTAGCTGTTAGGAACAATATGTTGAAATCCAACCTTTTTAATTTTACGGATGGTTTAAATCACTTGCTGGTCATAAAATCAGATGGTCAAAAGCTCTCGTATTTATGCATTCTTTCTTCGCAGCGAAACTGACGCCTATGTAAAATATCGGTGACCTCTAATATTCATATAGCAAAAATGAGGAGAAACTCTCCGCCCGTTCTTGCATGAGAGAGCAGAACTGGAGAGAGAGTCTGTTACTCTACTCAATGTAAAGTCGTGGAGGCGCAGCCCAGAGACAGTCTGTAATTTTCACATTTCAGTGTTCGGCACGCTTCGTCGTCCTTAATTTTACCGCATTTTTATAATTACTTATGAAAATTAGTGGTTTACATGTTGCTGCTAATGACTCTCATTATAAAACCGGGAGCTGTTATTTTGTTAAATTCTCGCTAGTCTTTAAAACTCAGCAGACGTCTCCAATCTTAGCTACAAACGTTTCTAGTCCAACTGTTTGTTCTATTTTGTTGTATTGGCTTTCGGGACACTCCAGTCAGCCATCTACATATTTAACATATGTGAAGAAAATATGTTAAGACGATCCATATTAGTGACACACATAAATGCAGTAGCTTGATAGTATACAGATACAGGAAGACTGGCCAATATTCGGGGTTATGATAGGAACGATCATTCGAAGCAAGGGGGTTTAATAGACATTGATTCTAAAATGCATACATTAAGGCCTATGAGCACTTGTTCATCTTCGCTACTGTGAAACACATCTCTTCCACTGAACAAGGGCACATAGCTCTTAAGGTATGCATTTTAGAGTTCATGTTTACAAGAAATTTTTATCTTTTCTTTGGTCCATACTACCTTCTCCCAAAATGTGGAAAGCAAAGAACTTGCAGTAGAAGAGATTTTTTCACCGTATTGAAGATGAAGAAGTGCTCATAGCTTTTAAGGTATGCATTATAGAGCCCATGTTTACTAGACTTTTTTGTTTCTAAAGATCGTTCCTGTCTTACCCCCGATTATGGAGCATTCCTTCTGCGGCACCCTGTATAATAAATGCTAGTGCAATCGCGTTCCAATATTAGAATAATTATTTTATATTTCATAAATATCTCTTATACGGTTACTTTCACTTCGACTAAAAAGTTATATAGAGCGATCGCCAAACTCTCTGACCATGGAAGATACTTCACAAATACAAAAAAATAAATAAAATAGTGAGCTATTACGGCTGAAACCGCTGTTTCTTTTAGACATTATGCTCCGCGGAAGGGGGTGGGGGTTCTGAAATTTAAAGAGTATTTATATCACTGTGGCGATAAAAGTTCAGCGTCAGTCCTGTGAAAGAAATACTGCCTGGAAGTAATACGGATATTTGGATCTAATAAAATGTTGTATAATCTTCTAGTGCATTTTCCTAAATTACACCATACAAAAATAAATGCGAAAAAATGCGAAAATATATTTTATTTCTGTATTTCAATGATACTCCTTTTCAGTCACTGCCTACTTTATGTTGGGAGGGTAGTTAGCGCTATTCGAATGGAGCTATCCAGACGCGCATTTTTGATTTTGTTTCTGTATTTGCTTATTACATCTATGGCAGAAAAGAAGTCTCGCACAGTTAGACTGAACTAAACAGTGCTCTCACAAAGACAGGATATTTTCCTTTGGACTCATGGGACCGAATACATTCATAAGTAGAGAGCGAGGACTTATACAACAAGTCACTTTGAACTGCTTTGACCTCAATTTCTTTTTCAGAGCTATCTTCTTGAAAGCCCTAAATTCTTCTACGTCGACTTAGATCAAAAGTGATGCGACAAACTGCGAGAGTTGTATCCTTATAGCAGAAATAATTTCAGCATTTTTGTCACTTTAGGGTAGTCATGAGAACTGATTATCCAACTTACCTTTCAAACAAGGGAAGTGTCTGACATCATCTTTGCTAAGACCTTTTCCCACAACTCAAGCTTTACTGAAAATGCATGAATGTCGGAATCATTTCTTTTAAGCCCTTGGAGAATGTAATTGAATTCATAAAGTTTCTCCACGATGTCTACCAAACATTCGAAATCCTACAGCCAGGCTGGGTTATTAAGTTCAGAGTAGCGTTTGTCACGTCCTTCAAAGAATTTTTCTAATGCAGGCAGTAGTTCACTGAGCCGCTGAAGAACTCGACCCTTAATCAGCCACCGTACCTCATTACGAAGTAGCATGTGTCCATACTCTCAGTCCATTTCATCAGTCAGTGTTTTGAACAAACTCCGCCCTGTATGTTGTGCCGTCACTTAAATTACTATTTTCATCACAGGCATAATAATTTCATTCATTCTGAGAAACTTTCCTCACCTAGCCTGCTTGTGTGAATGGTACAATGATACGAAAGGAACTCGGGAGAGTTTTCATCTTGCCGACACAATGAAATGAGTGTTTTCTTTTCCCCAACCATCCTTGGGTCGCCACCTGTCGTTAAACGCTGCGTTTCACATAATTATAGTAATTTTCTCAAAAGTAATAAATTTTTTCTCTCTGAAAACACGTCTTGTCATTAATGAGCTCTTTAAGAGGAATGATTTTATATGTCCTTTTTTTGTGAAATAAACAAAAATCATCTTAAAAAATGGTTAATTGCCCAGTACCGGCGACGTTTGTAGATTCGTCGAGTTGCAGTGAGAAATACCAGCACATATCAAAATTATTTTTCGCTTGTGAAACAACGTTAGTATCTATAACCTCAAATCGTCTCATTTCTGTGTTAGTAGATAGCTCTATGGATTTTACAGAAGAAATTATCTCAACTTTTCTCAAATCTTCAAACAATGCTTCACTAGCGTCTAAAGACGCTTCTTCAATTATATCACCGTCTTGACATGATTTCTTCTTTCGAGTGATGATCCTGGCCATGTATCATGATGCTTCAGTTGCAGTTTCATTCATGTTTGCTTTTTATAATACAGTGATTGCTATTTTACTAACATTTTTGGCTGCTTATTTTTTTCCAGAGGAAAATATTATTGAACTTCTGAATTGGTAGTTTTATAGTGGTATCCCATGTTTCCTTCCTTTTCTACAGCGACGGTTACATTGTACGACACACACACACACACACACACACACACACACACACACACACACACACACACACACAAACACTTCTACACCTAAACTCTGGGTATAAATAATCTTCCTCCTAATTCTGGGAGCCATGGAAGAAATTGCACGTCAACAACGACAGTTTCAGTAACGAAAACCATGCGAGGCCATCACCACTGTAGCGGAGACCCATGATAAAACCCACCGGCCAGTCACTTAGGCCGTTCGTTTCCCATTTCTCTCACTGTCCCTCTCACTATCCTTTAATCTTTCTTTTATTTTAAAATAAAAAATATATAAAAAATCACAAAAAAGGGAAAAATGCACAAAGCCAAGCAGTACGATAAGCCATGTAATTTTCTAGCCAAACCGTCATGCCAGAAGGTGAAGCGCCTCGTGCGCTAGAACTTCGCCCTCAGTCGAGGATATCTCCCTCCTTCAAATGTGCAGGTGCGAATGAAAATAGTAGGTCTTTCGTTTTGACTTGTAATCGCCATTCTTGAACACTTGTGAAGAAAGTACAAGACTGCCGCGCGGGATTAGCCGAGCGGTCTAGGGCGCTACAATCATGGATGTGCGGCTGATCCCGGCGGAGGTTTGAGTCCTCCCTAGGGCGTGGGTGTGTGCGTTTGTCATTAGGATAATTTAGGTTAAATAGTGTGTACGCTTAGGGACTGGTGACCTTAGCAGTTAAGTCCCATAAGATTTCACACACATTTGAACAAAGTACAAGACTCTTCAACTGGAGTCCAGAATAAGCTGGACTGGCAGTGCAGCCAACTATACGTGAGCCACTGAAACTATCTCCGCGAACTCAAGGTAGCTCGCGATAGACGGTATGCAGGTCAAAAGTATAGTGTTCTATATATATTACTTTCTACATATATCGGGCCAATGGCTACGATGGAGAAATCAGAAAAATTAGATCTCACACGGAGATTTATCGTCAGCCGTTTGTTCCTACGCTTCGTTCGGGACTGAAACGGGAAAATGGGGACAGTTATAGGGGTACAGTTTGTACACTAAGCCGTAGTACGGAAAACCAAAAGGGATGCTTCGGAGTTGATTTGAATGTGTTTGCTTCACATGGCCGGTCTAGAATACTGCCATTGGGCACTACGATCGACAGCTTAGCGTAGGCACTGTGTATGACCGTAATACTTTATTCATTACAAATGATCAGATTTCAACATTTTAACTGATACATTGCGTAAAATACAAAAAACACACTGAGTAGGTAAATAGATAACGTAATGCCATGTGCACTTGAACTATGTACCCAGTGCTTCAAGAAGAACGAAAGTTCATTTCTTGTCGCGTATCAGGCGTACAGCCACTGGTCACTGGATTCAAAGTATCAACGGTTCCGCGTCTAGGCCTTGAAATGAAACAAGCGTGAATGAAGAAACAGCGTTGTAGTTTATCCAACCGCACAGATAACAATCATGAGAGGTAACATCAGAGCAACTGGAAGGCTACGAAAACGTAGCAACATATATCTTTGTGTTCTTCTCGTCCGATCCAGCACCCGCGGGAGGTATGAGTAAATTTGCTTCAGACCAGTCACGCACTAATATGATTAAGTTTTTTGTGTAAGGGGCGATCAAAAAGTTTCCATTTTAGGGCGTCGCTGTAGCGCACATGAAACGTAGAGTGACTCCGATGCGGGTACATAAGCACCGACACGGAAGCAAGGAATTAGTGTGGCATTCGCATCTTTCCGACATGCGTGCGGTAAATACGGAAACGTGAACTACGGTGACCGCACTCGTCCAAACAGAATCAAAATGCTGTTATTCTTTTCTTGGCTGCCGAAAGACAAACACCGGTAGACATCCATCGGAGAATGAAGAATGTCTGCAGAAAACCATCGTTGTGGAATGGTGCGCTAAGGGGTGCTGCACGTCCCCATATCGCAAATGTCGTAACGCAGAAGTTACGCCAACTCAGAGGGGATACACTCGAGCACCCGCCCTGTACGAGTACTTCTGACCTCATGCAGTTGTCACTACTGCGATCCCCTAAACAAGGCCTTGAAGCCTCAATGATTCCTGTCGGACGAGGCAGCAGGCAGTTACAGACTTCTTCACGCCGCAGGACACATTGTTTTATCAAATGGGTATCTTCAACCCGGTGTGTTGCTAGGATGACTGCTTCGGTGCCCATGGCGATTTTGCCACATTGGCATACCGATGCTGGACTGTGCGGCCTTCGAACGGACACCTTTTTATCGCTCCTTATAGTTTGTCTGAAACAATAATTTCTCCTTGTGTTAACGGCAATTTCATATTGAAAAGAATGAAAAATGCTTTTTATCCATTAGTCAAATACAATTAGTCAAGTTTATCATTTTAAATAAGCTGTTATAAAAAAAAGAAAACAGTTTTGGATGATATAAATTGCTCAGTATTACTACATGTATTTTAGAAACACATGTAGGTTGTTACACTGGGTGATGCGTAAATCGTAATGAGATAGTGATAGAAATAACGACGGCTGTAATGCCCGGCCAAACTGCCGAACGGCTAACGAGCCGCCGTAGTGGAATCTGGAAGGATTGCAATGTAAGCGATCGAAAGAACAACGTCATTACAAAGGGAACGGAGGAAAGATTGACGTTTACCGTTATGATTTTGAGATCAGTGGAGACATAACATATATCTCCGAAAGAATTTATTTAAAAATAAAAGAATAACCTACGAAAAACCATGACTCTTGTTTTTTTAGATGGAACGACAACATCATTGACCAATTTGAGGAAACTATGCCAACATTTAGGTGAAATGATTTAGATAAACCACAGAAAACGAAAGGGGATCTGAACTGAAACAAAATGGAAGGAGCGTAAGTCCATCGAAGACTGCGGATATTGGTGCATTTGTAGGGCATCATTTTTTGAAATTATAATTGAGAGGAGAATGAAAATATCTTTATACAGACGCTATGGAATCTCAGTAAATTATGTTGCTATTACCGTATTGGAAAATCTGAACTGTATCGATTAGTCACTTTTTAGGTAGCCACAGCTATGATTTAACCGTCTTGCCATCTGTGATACCGAAAGAAATCATCGACAAAAATGTATCACAGTTTCAAAACTTCAACTATTTGTAACGTTTGTTAGAAATAACGAATAAAACGCGGCAAACTGGAGAAGAGTAACTGATGGCACAGCTGCCAAGCTGAAGTAATCCGAATATTTGAGGAAAGTTCTAGAACTGGTGAACTCACACTTCAAATTAAAATAAGGATTTTAGGAATACCAAGAAAAGAAATTTTGAGCACTAGTAACTCTGGGAGAGGGATAGGGACCCATCATTCGTCACTCAGTACAAGTGTGTCAACTTCATCATTCGGAAAATTTAATTATTGTTCACGCCAGGACATTCGTGTAGAACTAAAAACATTTTTTACCATCCGCTGCGATGCACCAGTATAACACTGAACTTTCCTTCGAGAGCCGTCAGGTTCAGACCCCTCTCCTATCATCCTGGTTTATGTTATCTGTGGTTTCCTTGAATTCCTGTAGGCGAATGCAAGCACACTGCCTTTAAAAAGCGCCGCCTCTGGTTCCATCACCACCCCCACCAAGAGCTAAGCTAATGTTACGACTTCGCTGTCGACTAGGCGCTAAAACTTAACGAAAAAGAAAGAAATGAATGTTATTTATTTCTGCCGAAATATTCTTAGCAGTACACTGTTCTGTAAAGCAGCATTCATTGCGTGGAACGTAGCTCAAGTTTGTCGCAATGGACCGGTTTCAAGGCGGAATGTGAGGGAGCACTTCCTCAGCGTCAGCGACTGCATTCCATTGCTTTCCTAACCCAGGAAAATACTGCTGTTGTACAATTCAGAGGTGTATTCGATGTCTCCCTTCGTAGCAACGCAGTTTTCGCGAGGGTATGTGCGGATAGAACAGAGTTTCGAAAGCTTTTATGGACTTAAAAAACTGCCAGGAACCCCTGATCAGAAAAAAAATCCACACACGTGGACTCTCGTCTTGAAATCAATTATGTAACCCACAAATTGTAATGTTCCGGATGTAGCCACTTTTTCGAATAGTGGTTCGATGTGACCCTTCTTACATCAAGTGTAGTGAATTACACGCATATCGAAAAAGAACAGATTAAAAAGTTGTTTCATTAAAAGGTATTAATATTATTAGTGTATTGTCACAGTTTTAATGAGAAATATATATTATTAAAAATGAAGATAGTGTTATTATTGAGAATTTTGAGCTTGTTGAAATGACTCTGATATTTCGATGTACACTATCTGGTCAGAAGTATCCGGACAGTAACGTTAAGTGCGTCCACCCTTCACCTTTATGACTGTTCGAACTCTTCTGCGTACAATTTCAGTGAGGTATCTGAGTGTATGTGGAGGAATGGCAGCCCATTCTTCCTTAAGAGCAGGAGCCAGAGAAGATGTTCCACTGTACTGAGGTCGGGACTCTGGGCTGGCCAGACCATTTAACGAATGTTATTGTCCACAAACCATTGTCCCAA
Source organism: Schistocerca serialis cubense (assembly GCF_023864345.2). Taxonomy (NCBI): domain Eukaryota; kingdom Metazoa; phylum Arthropoda; class Insecta; order Orthoptera; family Acrididae; genus Schistocerca; species Schistocerca serialis. Next base: position 579,930,893 of record NC_064640.1, read on the forward strand.
GAATGCTGTTTGTGGCAGGGTGCAATGCAATGCTGGTACAAACAGTCATCTCCTCTGAACTGTGCCTCTACTGTAAGCAGTGCACAATGCTGTAAAATATGTTCATATCCTTCTGCATTTAGCATTTTCCGAAGTACAATAAATGGGACAACACCCTAAACACGGAAAACACCCCCATACCGTAACATCACATTCTGCGCACTTCATTGTTGGCACTACACATAACGGCAGGTAACATTCGCCAGGTATTCGCCAAACCTAAACTTTTCCATCGGATTGCACAGGGTATAATGTGAGTCATCACTCGGCTCTAGTAGTCGGCGTCGCTCTTTATACTACCTCAAGAGTCGCTTAGCATTGGCTACTGAGTCCCATTCTTGTTACTCCCTATACATAGTCACTGTGCTAGCTGGCCTGGAACACGAGTGCTTCGTTCCGCTCATTTCATGAGAGTTTGTATAACTACCCATGGCAGTTCTTTTCCGTAAATACACGAGGTCTGCATGCTCTTAGTTTAGCCGTGGTTGTTCCTTAGCGTTTTCAATTCCAGTCGCGTTACCAACAGTCAACTTTGGCAGCTTTAGAAAGGTTGCAATGTCCCTGATGGAGTTGTTACTCAGGTGACGTTCAAAGTCACTGAGCTCTCCTGACCAAACTGTTCTGCTGTTGCTGCCCGTCTGCTATTTTTTCCAGACCTCAAATTGTCTCTTCACAGTGACAACATGTTATTCCGAATTTGTCAATATTAATGGTAGAGGATTGCCTTACGCCCTTCATGCTCCGCTCCCCCCCCCTTCCCCCTTCCCACCATGACGGAATATGTGTACCCTATCTGTCTGCATCTAGTGTTATCCCATGTGAAAGTGTGAGAACGTTCTCGAAACTTTTGTGAATCGCTTAACTGAGGCGAGACGTGATTACCAGCCCAGTATTCACTTAGTCGGATGCGGAAATCCGTCAAAAAAGCATAACCAGGTTGGCCGGCACACCAGCACTCGCCGTTAAAAAAATCTAAACTCCAGCCGTACAGGCCATGAAGGCCCAACGGTACCCACTAGTCACCGTGTCAACATCATCCCACAGTCGTCATTGTATGCGGATATGCGGGTGCCTGTGGTAAGTACACCGCTCTCTCAGGTGTATGTCAGTTTACAAGACCGGAGACGCTACTTCTCAATAAAGTAGCTCCTCAGTTTGTCTCACAAGGGCTGCACTGTACCCCGCTTGCCAACAGCGTTCGGCAGACCGGATGGTCACCCATCCAAGTGCTAGCCCAGCCCGACAGTACTTAACTTCGGTGATCTGACGGGAACCGGTGTACCACTGCTGCAAGGCCGCTACCCTCGCCGTTAATCAGCCGAGCGGATTAGATCCACAGTCTTCGCTACTCCCCAAATCTCGGAAGTGGCGCCTTAACGCGCGTGGCTATCTGCGTGAGTTTACTGCTTTATTATCGACGACATAATACTCCCTGGCTTCTTATACGTATACTGACGGGTCTGCCTCTGGCGACATCTTGGTTCAGTTCCACATTACATAAGAGTGTTCGTATATTTTTGATCAGATAATGTGTGGTGCCGTATTATCACTGCAGTCTTAAATATTGCTGCATTTCGCTATTGACGATCTCCTTTCCCTTTGTTAATAATTTGTCGCCTACGCTGGAAAATTACTTTGCTGTAGTTCATGAAGTTGGGTATAATACTGGAATTTCCCTTTGAACCCAAAAGTATACATATTATTTTCAATATTAGATCTTCTTGTTGACAATTCTATAGCTCCTCCTGCAGTGATAATTGTGATATTTGTCTGTTTGAAAAATATTTAGTATCCAGTCTGAAATTATCATGTTAAGTACAGTTGCTTCGAATTGCTAGCGAAATGCTTGAATGTTGTCACCATTTGTTTCGAATTGTCTCCCACGCAAATTTTTATTTTACAAGGCAGTTTTCCGCGAACACAGGAACAGTTATCTTTACTTTCATCTGGTTCATATTAATGACGATCGATATTAAAAAAAAAACATCGATGGCAACATCATCACCGATTCAAATATACCGATGTACGAAAATACCGCAAGTAGAACATTGATGTCCGAAAACATCGATGTTTTGCCGGCCGCGGTGGCCGAGCGGTTCTAGGCGCTCCAGTCCGGAGCCGCGCTGCTGCTACGGTCGCAGGTTCGAATCCTGCCTCGGGCATGGGTGTGTGTCATGTCCTTAGGTTAGTTAGGTTTAAGTAGTTCTAAGTTCTAGGGGACTAATGACCACAGCAGTTGAGTCCCATAGTGCTCAGAGCCATTTGAACCAAGCCATCGATGTTTTGGGCACCAAAAATCCATTATTTTATTTACTAAATGTATTCACCATGCAAAGTAGAAGAAAACTAACATTCCCAGTATCTTTTGGGTACACACTGCAAAAAAATAACTATGATACCGTTTTTTTTAAGCCTGTTTCTTTGTTGATAGAGGTGTTGACCAGCTTTTGAAAAAAAGTATTTACGGAGCTATCGAAGTCGCTGTGCAGCACAAATGTTTAATAGCCACCTTCTTCAACTTCAGATAGATGGATCCTAGGACTTGATACAAAAGTAATGGATCCTGCTTTAAATCAGCTACTGCACTTTTTAAATAATAACTTAGTTTCGTAAGCATATTGTTGTCACGTTGTTCGCCCAAAACATTATTCTTCTCAATAAAAAGTTTACAGTGATCACTTCATGTATTTGTGGTTTCCTCCTGTGTTGTGCAATTCTCGGGTATTTGTCCATTTTGACTTTGTTCATGCCCCTCAGTTTTTGAAACCCTCTTCTTGACACTCTTCATGGCTCTTGAACAGGGTAGTGCATCGTAAAATGTATATTCTTGAATCGTAAATCTATGAGAGGGGCGACAGCAAGGATACAAACATTTTCATTATGTAGCAATCTTTCTTTTTTAAATACTGCAATGAAGTTATTCGTTAAACTCTCTGTAGTTGTTTGTTTCTGTTGAAAGACAGTTACTTGTATAGAAAGTAATCTGGTAAGTGATATTACTTTACTACATGTTATAAATTTTTAACCACAGACTTCGCGAGACATTATGTCAGTTGGTCATAATATTTCACACACTTCAGTCAAATCAATTATTTGTCTTGCATTCAAAATTTGTGGTGCACTGGTGTGACAGTCAATAATTTTATTGATTTCAGGGTGCAGTATTAAAAATCTTTTAAAAATTAAAACAACGTTAATGAACTTAAAAATCGGATTCTTGCCTAACACATTATTTGAACCATGTTAGTATTCTTTCAACTGCTGCTATTAAGTCAGACAAATGAGACGGTTTTTCAAATGATTTTCATGCCACCAAATTTAATATGTGGTAGTAGCATTGTAATGACGATTTCTACCAAAAGCAGTATCTACTGTTTTTATGATGTTAGCGGCAGCATCAGTGAGAACTGCCAGAATTTTATTGATTCCAATATTCGACTCCTCACAGGTCTTTAGTAACCGTATTTTCAATGTATTCTCCGGTATAGGATTGAGCTAAATCATAAACTCCTAACTTTACAGACTCTAATTGTTCCTCATTAAAAACAGCACAGTAACTTCCAAAAAACTTCTTGTTTGCGTCGTGTCTGTGCAAATATCTGTTGTTAAAGGCAAACTACTCACTCTCTGAAGTTTTCTTTACAGTGATCTCTAATAACATCATCTTGATTTGTAACATTCTTTTCATAGTAAATCGTGATCGCACCTTGTATAATGGGCAAGCAACTTTCATAAAATTCGGAAAATCTTCGTTTTCTACAATTTGAAAATGCTGGGAATCCTTACAAATCAAGTATAAAATACTATTTGTCAGCCAAATTCCTTTTGACCCCCATATCAGCATATTCGGATAAGTTTTGAAAACTAGAGCTTAGGGTTGGTTCCAGTAATGATGTTTTGGCCCTATCTGTGTCACTTCTTTCCGAATGACATCCACTCTGAAATTCGGATAATATTTCTGATGTTACATTACCAGTACTAGTTGAATGCACAACATTAGGTTCTATAAAAGTTAGTGTTGGTGGTGCAGCAGTCCTAGAACATTGGACGTCCTTAGACAGAAAATTTTGATGTATTTTATCTACATGACATTTCAGATTTGTAGTGTTACGAGAAGTCTTTTGTATTTTTCCACAAGAACGACATTTGGCGGCAGAATTAGTTATTTTTTTCGAAATATTTCCAGTATTGACATTGAAAAACGGCTATAGACAAAGTTAATCTTTGTGCAATACAGAAAGCGTTTAGCATTCAATTCCAAAGCCGCCGACGCCGAAATAAGGAGTTGCAATTTCGTTTCTTTAAATACTTTAAATAAATCAGTTAAAAACAATACCAATCCGAAATTTGGATAACTTGCCTGTTAACGAACCACCGTTGACTTTAAAAACACTTTTATATATAAGTTAAAGAGATCATAAAACCTTTTTAAGGCGTTGTCCTTTGATATCTATGCCAGGACTATGTAATGTAATGTACTAATACTATTGATGTGGACTGACTTTGCTTAAAAATTTCAGAACTAGTTTCCATGACTTTTGGTACTAATGAAAGTTTTCAGTACATTCTTGCCCAGGGGATTTCCCTAAATTTGCCTCGAACGCTGAGTCGGCGGTATAGCCCGAACGAGTGGCGTAGAAGAAAGCCCTTGTGTGTCGACGCCCTAGACACACAGAAGCGCTTCCCGCGCCTCGAACTCAGTGAGTTTCGTAATCGGCGGCTTTGCTGCTCGTGAAAGTTACGATTGCACACGACAATGACCTTGGATGAGAGCGGCCTGGGAAGTATCTCAGCGGTACTTCTCTCCTGTTGTGACATAAGCGCAGTCCGTAGCGTAGGGCGCTTGTGGAACCCACGTGCTGAGCTATGAATGTGTCAGCGTCAGACTTTCTCTTTCCGAAAAACCAAGTAGACTACCATACTCAACAGACGTAACTACTGCTTTCCACATTGTGTTGTTTTCTGATCTAATAATTTTCATCATCTGCCCGGACTCCCACAGCAGCATTTTATGTGGCCAACAGAAACTGCTTGACCGAAATTTCGTTCCATTCTTCTGGCGCCAGAAAATTATTAGTTTAACATTATTATTTGTAGCGTGGAAACTGCAGCCATCCGCTTTATACAATTTATAAACCTTTTATTGTTCCGTTAGCCAGCTTTTCAACGCACTGCAAGCTTATCATCGATTGGTGGATACTTACATTGAACTTACGTTGTATACCATATACAGGTATTCTTTGCGTTTCTGGCGCTGTTTCAGACCTTTTAAGAAAATCACATTTTTAAACGTCTGATACTACTTTTCGAAAAATCGTATTTGTAAACGCCTGATACCCGTCATGTCTGCTCTGAATGTTGTCCCTTTAGTCCACAAGTGTATATGCGGAACTCGAGCTTTTTGTCTGTTAGGCCTATTCAAAACTTTCTTTTTTGTGTCATAATTCTGTCTGATGTAATGCGACCTGCTGCGAGTTCTTCTCCTGTGGCTGCCTATTCACCTCAGAGTAGTACTTGCATCCAGCATGCTCAGTTATTTGTTGGGTGTATTCAAATCTCTGTTTTGCCCCAAATTTTTCGCCTTTGCTCCTCTCTCCAGTAGCGTGGAAACTATTAAAACATGTTCCGTCATCCTGTCTCTTCTTCTAGTCAGTGAATTTTTTATCTTATGAGTCCTCCTGATTTTCAACATGCTTCTATAGCACTCCATCTCGAATGCTTAGATTATTTTCTTTTTGGGTTTCCACGATTCACATCCATGCAGTGCTGTGCTCCAAACGTACATTCTCAGAAATGTCTTCCTCGAATTAAAGCCTATGTTAGACACTTGTAAGCTACTTTTAGTGAGGAATACCATCTTTGCCTTTGCTAACCTGGTTCTTTTATCCCTCCTGCGTCGTCCGTCATCCGTTATTTTGCTTCCAAGTGAGCTGAATTCCTTCACATCGTTTATTTCGTAGCCCTCAGTTTTGATGTTAAGTTTATCACTAATATGATATCTGCTACTCCTCATTACTTTTGTGTTTCTTCGGTTTACGAGCCGGCCGCGGTGGTCTAGCGGTTGTAGGCGCTCAGTCCGGAACCGCGCGACTGCTACGGTCGCAGGTTCGAATCCTGCCATTTGAACCATTTTTTCGGTTTACGCTCAGTCCTTATTCTTTGCTCATTAGACTATTCATGCCATTCAACAGGTGCCTTAATTTTTCCTTACTTTCACTGGCGATAAAAATGTCATCAGCGAATCTTATCATTGATACATTTTCACTCTAAACTTTAATCCGACTCCTGAATCTTCCTTTAATTTCTGTAATTTCTTCTTCGATGGACAGTTTGAACAGTAAAGGATTTGCACAGTGAAGGAGAAAGACTGCATCAATGCCTTACCCCCTTTTTAATATAAGCACTCTTTTCTTGGTCTTCTGTTCTTATTGTTCCCTCTAGGGTTCTCGTCCATATTGTATGTTACCTGTCTTTGCCTATAGCTTATACTGCTCATTTAGTGTTAAAACATCAAATATAATTTCTTCATCTTTTCATACATGATTTGGAACAGCTATATGTAGTAACTTCCGCCAATCAAAACGAATATATCAAAGATCATTATCATATTTCATATCTTATCGCCGTTAGCGCTTAAGGTGAATGTTTACAAGCTACATGTTAAAACTACGCGCTGCATTTCCACGCTGGTATGTAATGGATTCTTTTAAAGTGCCAAGCTGACAACCTCCTAGATTAAACGACGTATGACTAAGCAAATAAGAAGGCTATATATCATTTTTTCATAATTGTGTCTAGATAACTCTACCTATATCCGTCCATTTTCGCCAGTACCACAATCCCAGCGACTATTTACGGTGGCTCCGTAAATAGTCACCATCTTAGGTGAGCAGCTGCAATGAAAAAAGTATGATGTTTTGATAATTGATAACTCTGCAACAAGACGTACCACGCCACTGCGGTACTGACTGTTGCATAAACTGGTGAAAATACACTACTGGCCATTACAATTGCTACACCAGGAAGAAATGCAGATGATAAACGGGTATTCATTGTACAAATATATTATACTAGAACTGACATGTGATTACATTTTCACGCAATTTGGGTGCATAGATCCTGAGAAATCAGTACCCAGAACAACCACCTCTGACCGTAATAACAGCCTTGATACGCTTGGGCATTGAGTCACACAGAGCTTGGATGGCGTGTACAGGTAGAGCTGCCCAAGCAGCTTCAACACCTTACCACAGTTCATCGAGAGTTGTGACTAACGTATTGTAACGAGCCAGTTGCTCGGCCACCATTGACCAGACATTTTCAATTGGTGAGATATCTGGAGAATGTGCTGGCCAGGGCAGCAGTCGAACATTTTCTGTATCCATAAAGGACCGTACAGGACCTGCAACATGCGGTCGTGCATTATCCTGCTGAAATGTAGGGTTTCGCAAGGATCGAATGAAGGGTAGAACCACGGCTCGTAACTCATATGAACTGTAACGTCCACTGATCATAGTGCCATCAATGCGAACAAGAGATGACCGAGACGTGTAACCAATGGCATCCCATACCATCACGCCGGGTGATACGCCAGTATGGCGATGACGAATACACGCTTCCAATGTGCGTTCACCGCGATGTCGCCAAACACTGATGCGACCATAATGATGCTGTAAACATAACCTGGATTCATCCGAAAAAGTGGCATTTTGCCATTCGTGCACCCAGGTTCGTCGTTGAGTACACCATCGCAGGCGCTCCTGTCTGTGATGCAGCGTCATGGGTCGCCGCAGCCACGGTCTCCGAGCTGATAGTCCATGCTGCTGCAAACGTCGTCGAACTGTTCGTGCAGATGGTTGTTGTCTTGCAAACGTCCCCATCTGTTGACTCAGGAATCGAGACGTGGCTGCACGATCAATTACAGCCATGCGGATAAGATGTCTGTCATCTCGACTGCTAGTGATACGAGGCCTTTGGGATTCAGCACGGCATTCCGTATTACCCTCCTGAACCCACCGATTCCATATTCTGCTAACAGTCATTGGATCTCGACCAACGCGAGCAGCAATGTCGCGATACGATAAACCGCAATCGCGATAGGCTACAATCCGACCTTAATCAAAGTCGGAAACGTGGTGGTACGCATTTCTCCTTCTTACCGAGGCATCACAACAACGTTTCACCAGGCTACGCCGGTCAACTGCTGTTTGTGTATGAGAAATCGCTTGGAAACTTTTCTCATGTCAGCACGTTGTAGGTGTCGCCACCGGCGCCAACCTTGTGTGAATGCTCTGAAAACCTAATCATTTGCATATCACATCATCTTCCTGTCGGTTAAATTTCGCGTGTGTAACACTTCATCTTTGTGGTGTAGCAATTTTAATGGCCAGTAGTGTATTTCATGGAGATTATTTGTTGTACATGCATTGTGATATTGAAATCCAATGTCCTGTTACATTAATGTGACCACTTGTCGAAAGCCCGTATAACCAGGGCGGACTGCTGCGGGACGTGCGGGAAGAGAGTCAGTCAGGTTCTGGTAGGTTCCGACAGCAGTGTGGAGCCATGCCGAATCCAGTGCCGTGCTCAGCTGCACTAGCTTTCTCGTCTGTGGATCCGTTACGGGAATAGTCCGACCGAGGAAGTCTCACAGATCCTCGACAGGTTTTAAATCCGGGGAGTTTAGTGGCCACAGGAGTACGATAAACTCATCCTCGTGCTCTTCAAAACATGCACGTACACAGTGAGCTGTGTGACAAGTTGTATTGTCCTGCTGGTAAAAGTAAATTGCAATTTGTGGTAGACATGGTTCCCAGTGATTGATACGTACTTATGCCGTCCATTGTGCCTTCCAGAATGACGAAATAACCCAGGGAATGCACGAAAACATTCCCCTGACCATAAGGTCCCTGCTCCGGCTTGGACCTATCCGATAATCAACGGCCATCTGTCCGATGAAGCATAAAGCGTGATTCATCTGAAAAGGCTACCTGTCGCCACTCAGTGGACGTCCGGTTGCAGTACTGGCGTGCAAATTCACGCCTTAGTCGCTGCAGTTAGCATAGGTGCATGAACCAGTCGCCTTCTACGGACGCCCATACCCAGCAACATTCACTGAACGATTGTTGAGGAGACACTATTTGTAGCTCGTTGGGTTGCTCAACAGTTGGACGTCTATTCGACGGTACACATCTCTGTAGCCATCGATCATGTGATTGGACCGTGTAATTACTTCTAGTTTGAAAGTGTTGTTTTGGCAGAAGAGCCAACACCGTGTTACTAGAGGAGGCCGAAATGCACGCGTTTTAGCTCACGCAGGCTGGCGTGAGGAGGGAAGGACTATACTGACGTGAGGTCTGGAACATGACAAGGAATTAGAATTCAGAAAGCGGACGGAAGTAGTTTGATACTTAACTTTAATCCCTTAATGATGAACGTCGCTCTTGACGGTACATGATTCACAATATCAATATGAATAGTAACTGAATATGGCGCCTTGCTAGGTCGTATCAAATGACGTAGCTGAAGGCTATGCTAAACTGTCGTCTCTGCAAATGAGAGCGTGTGTAGGCAGTGAACCATCGCTAACAAAGTCGGCTGTACAACTGTGGCGAGTACTAGGGAGTCCCTCTAGACTAGACCTGCCGTGTGGCGGCGCTCGGTCTGCAATCACTGATAGTGGCGACACGACGGTCCGACGTATACTAACGGACCGCGGCCGATTTAAAAACTACCACCTAGAAAGTGTGGTGTCTGGCGGTGACACCACAGAAAGTCTTTAAGAATTTATAATTTAGGCATTGTGCATTATAAATTACTTAGTAGAATACTCGACAGAAAATTTTCCACAAATTGTTGTGACAGAATTCGTAAAGAAAAAATCTAAATATACAGCGAAAATTGTGGACATTGTTGAACACTGCGACTAAGATGTGCCGGCCGCGATGGCCAAGTGGTTCTAGGCACTTTCGTCCGGAACCGCGCGACTGCTACGGTAGCAGGTTCGAATCCTGCCTCGGGCATGGATGTGTGTGATGTCCTCAGGTTAGTTAGGTTTAAGTAGTTCTAAGTTCTAGGGGACTGATGACCTCAGATGTTACGTCCCATAGTGCTCAGAGCCATTTGACCCATTTTTTTGACTAAGGTGTAAACAGAAGATGAATCTAGCAGAAACAGCAACTAACCGTGATATATTTTCCTGAAAAACTCCCATAACCAAGGTTTATCTAGCACCTTTCCAGATGATGGTTCAAATGGTTCAAATGGCCCTGAGCACTGCTGAGGTCATCAGTCCCCTAGAACCTAGAACTACTTAAACCTAACTAATCTAAGGACGTCACACACATCCATGCCCGCGGCAGGATTTGAACCTGCGACCGTAGTGGTGGCGCAGCTCCAGACTGTAGCGCCTAGCACCGGTCGGCCAGTCCGACCGGCCCAGATGACGCGATATTTGCTACATCGCATCGTATTGTGAGAAAGCTGCGTGATATTACAATATCGGTTATCCTCGCTGGTTGGTGGTGAATCTTAACTTAGTGGATTTCGCCAATATTAAAAAAAAAAAAAAATCAGATGACTGTGCGGGTGGTTCTTTCAGAATGCCCATAGTTTAATTTCTTGTCCAGTACAAGCGCGTCTTTTACGACTCCGACGTCGACGTGTGGTTACATTAAAATACGTTAAACCCAACATGTGTACAAAACTGTCTACACGCAAGAACAATATGTGGCTCTGCGCTAGGAGAATAATGTGAACGGACTACTATTCGTCTGCAACACGTAATGAAGTTAGAAATTGGAAATTTATGTCCTATTGGAGAAGTACCTCGAATGTGTACTCCACGCCATTAGTCCTCCTTCGCTAACAAAACGGAAATAAAAACGTTTCCATGTTTTAACTCACATTCTTTTCTAATTACCGATTGTCCAGTGAACGGCAACATCCGTTCAACATTTACAATTTATGTTCATGAGGAACAGGACTTTGACAGGAAAAAATCAATTGTTTTTCCAGAGCGCGAGACGAAGTAAGGTGTGGGAAATTATCACGGAAAGAACTTCTCTTTCCGCTTCTGTTCTGGTGTTCCTGCAATTACTGTTGCAAGCTATCTCTGAAACAAGCAGAAAAAAATATTGTTCTACGTTTGCCACAACACGAAGTATATGAAAAGTTATGTCCAGAGCTTTTTTTCCCTTCCTGGGACGAGTTCACAGCAGAGAGGAAGAAAATGAGAACACGGTTGGTGTGGGTCAATGTATGTAATAACGTGTCTACTGCTCGTCCCCTTTGAAATGCTTTATTGGAATTCCAAGACGTTGCTGGGAGAAGTCAAGAATTTCTTGTTTTGAACGCCAACAAAAGAAGATCTTCATTTCGAAACTGACGCCGTTGCGAACGGCAGATAAATGATGAACATTGCACCCGACTCCGTTTTTCATAGCAATCGAACATTTATGGTATTGCATAGAATTGTGTCATAGAATACCTACAAAAACTTCATTCCTCTAGGAGTGGTGAACTGGTGTATAACGCACACTCGCGTTCAGTAGCCTAACGTTATGAAGGTGACATGACGGCAAATTTCTTCGCATGTATGTTTCAGAAGTAAACATCCAATATTTTCGTAATGCAGCCGGCCTTTTTTCTTCTCTGTATTGAACATTTTCTTTACCAATGATTGTGTGTTAATTAATTTTGTTTGGATTTCCATGCAGCATATGTTGTCTTCTGTATTTAAGATACCTAAAGAATAAAATTTATAACCTTTCCTATTTTATTTCCTTCAGTTTTGATCTTATCCTTGATTTTGTTACTATAATAATTTTGTTTCTACCTGTCAATTTCTTACTCGAGCTTGTTCAATATAGTTACAAATTTAGATATTGCCCTAATAGTTGATAAACATATGCAGACTATACTACCCAAATTTTCTAACAATAATGAAAATGTTCGAACTCAAAAGAAGGAGAAAAAAATAAAATTATACTAGTATGCAAGTCGAAGATGAGAAGAGCATCTCAGACTGAAATTGAAAGAAATAAAATGGAGTAATTTGATAAATTATAGTGTCTAGGCACCTTAATTATCAGATGCTTCGTGGAATTCAGGAAAGTAATTGTTACAGCAAAATGATCGTTTGATGAAAGAAGACAACTATGTGGGTGCAACTCGCTTAATGTAAGAAGAAAAAAAGAAACAATTTGGCATGAGCTTCACCTGAAGTATGCTGCAGTATGGCTGTGAAGACTGGACGCTGCTGATGACAGACAGAAAGCGCTTAGACTTTAGAGGCAACGGAAATATGGCTTTGGAAAACGCTGATGAGCAACAACTGAACAGAAAGGAAATCCAATGAAACTGTTTTGCAACAAATTAAGCAGCGAAGAAATCTCTTACCATCTTTTCAAAAACGGAAAACAAAAACTTTTAGTCATTTATTTGGACTTAATAAGTTCTTAACAAATATACTGAGAAATAAGAGATGGCCAATAAAGAAAACAGTAGAATATTTAGTGTAAGTAAAAATTATCAAGTAATGAAGAAAATTATCAAGTAATGAAGAGGACTGCACAAAGGAGAGAAGACTAGATACAGGAAGAAGTTGTAGATTTTAGAATTTGATGAAGATGATTATGATTCCATTTATTTTCCACTTAATGTAAGGGTCAAAGACTAAGGGCCGTTGTAATTGCACTCATTTTTAGTCTGGGGAGAAAAATTCTCTTTTGTACTGATACAATATTGGCAAGGCACGCGAAGCTGTGAACATTACGCCAAAGTTCTGCAGAAATGCACAGACTCTAGTGAACGCAGTTGTTAGTGAATTATTAACAGTAGTGCGACACCAAGTGACAGACGGCTTGAGAGCACAAACATTAAATTTGAATATTTTCGGGTAAGGTCAAAATAACAAATATTTCAACATCTACACTTCAAAATTAATGTACTGTCTGTGCATAAAGACGGAAAGTGCTGACAGTAAATCAAACTAAACAGTAGATCATGTTACAGACTCCGTTTGTTGCACTTCCTAAACTTAACTTCTAACAGCGATAGGTAATAATTAAAATGCAGCGACTCACAGAGGTCCAGTGTGGGGTGTAATTATCGTGTGGTAGCTAAACTTGGTAGATATTCGAAGGCAGTAATGAGGAACCGATTTACGCTGGAAAAAAATTTGTTCAAATTTTTGCCACCAGGTGCAAATCTGACATATAGAAATGTTTCCTTATGTATTGGATTAGGAATGAGACGTGGGCAGAAAAGATGAAACAAGTGAGAGAGACGTACCGTTGATTTTATTATTAACCGCCAGTTACACAATTTTTTCAATACGAACGCCGCAGACGCCAAAATTGGGACTACTTTTTCCCCGCGTAAATCGGATCTGCGTTGACGCATTATCATATGTACCAAGTTTTGCTGCCCTACGATAATTGTAGTCTGCACTGGACCTGCGTGAACAGCTGCACTTTAATTTTAACCACCCGGTATTTTCAAAACACTTTGTTCGCTGATTTCGTAACGTAAGTAATATGCTTGAACGTTTTCAGCCTATCGTTTGATTTTTGGGGAAGCATCATCCTATTTGGGTATTTTGCAGTTATCTTGCGTGTCTCTGAGAATTCGATAGATAGCTGAAAGCATCAATATTTTATTGCTGACCTCCGACGTCACGGGGTGCGGCCCAGGCATACAGTCTCGCGTGCTTCTGATATTTTCTAGATTTGGAACGCTATTTCTGGTGCACTGAAACGAAGAAGGGCTCGTTAATTACATGTTCATTCCTGTTTATTTAGAAATAAGCAGCGCAGTTGTACGGTTCTGGAAACAGCCGTAGCGTTTGCTCTTTATGACTTATTAACGGCAGTGAGGACAGCCGTGCGGACCAGCAAGGAAACATTTGTGGGCTTGCGTTAAGAAGTCTTTCAACATTGGCTTGGGGTGCTGATGAGAAAATTAAATGGGAAGAAACCTGAATCACGTCCTACAAGAGAGTGGAATTATTCCAGTGTCATATCTCTCCCATAGATTATCATGGCCTAACCCGTTAAGATTACGCAGAGTAGCCTTAATACGACGTTCTCAAAAATTCTTCAGGTCCGCAGCTCGTGGTCGTGCGGTAGCGTTCTCGCTTCCCGCGCCCCGGTTCCCGGGTTCGATTCCCGGCGGGGTCAGGGATTTTCTCTGCTTCGTGATGACTGGGTGTTGTGTGATGTCCTTAGCTTAGTTAGGTTTAAGTAGTTCTAAGTTTCTAGGGGACTGATGACCATAAATGTTAAGTCCCATAGTGCTCAGAGCCATTTGAACCATTTAGTACTAGAATTTTTCTCTAGAAAATCGATAATCAGTTACGTAGCACAGCGTAATCATTCCAAACCACACAAATAAAAATTTGTGAAGCATAATAACAGTTGGAAGTTGAAAGGTGAAATCTTCATTTTTTAAGTACGTTGGTGTCCAAAATTAAAGCAAAAAACGGAAATTTTGCAACGTTGCGTTTATTTCGCAACAAAACAGTATAAACAGGTGATATCAAAGTAGAAACAATGTAAAGAATGCAGAATGCAAACAGCAGTAACGTACATAGCATTAGACGAAAATGTTCTTCGTTTCTTCCAACTTAACAGAGTTGCACACAAATTCCAACAATGGTTAATGTGCTCAAAATGGGGTGCGACAACCTCTGGCAGCAATACAGGCCTGACAACGACGGTGCATGCTGTACATAACGTCATGTTGAGACAATAACGACCATTCTTCCTGCGGAGCTGCTCGCAAGTCTTGGAGAGTGGTTGGTGGATGCTGACACGATGCAACCCGTCTCCCTAGTGCATCCCAGACATGCTATAAGGAATTCAAATCGGGAGAGCGAGCTGGCCACGCCATGCGTGCAGTATCTTCCGTTTCCAAGAAAACATCAACCGCTCGTGCTCTATGAGGTCGAGCATTATCGTCCATCAATACGAAGTCTGGGAGCACAGCATGTCGCAACAACCGTACATTAGGTCCCAAGACCTCGCCACGATACCTGACAGCAGTTAAACCTTTCCGATTCACCTGTACAATTTCATGAAGAGCTGTTCGAGTGGTCAACATAATCCCTGCCCACACTATTACCGATCCTCCTCGATATCGGTCTCTTTCCACAATGTTCGGGTCTCGAAATCGTGTTTCACATTCCCTTCAGATCCGAATCCGTCGAGACTCACTCTCCAGACGAAGTCGAGACTCGTCTGAGAAAAGAACATTGGACCACTGCTATACTGTCCAGGTTGCATGTTGGCGACTCACCTCTAGACGTTCCCTTCTGTGAAGACGCGTCAGAGGCACACGTACAGCAGTTCTCCGACAATAAAGGCCACTCTGTCGGAGCTTTCTTTACACCGTTTGCCTCGATACGACACGTCCAGTGGATGCTGCGAGGTCAGATGCCAGTTGCTGCGCAATACTAAGGCGGTACCGTCTTGCCTTTACAGTCAAATAACAGTCCTCTCTTTCTGAAGTCACTAGTGGTCAGCCCTGCCCTCGTCTTCGGGATACAGTTTCGGTCTATAAACTGTTGCCGCGTCCGAGAAACAACAGAACGATTCACCTTAAGTCATCGAACCACATGAGCCTGCGACTGTCGTTCTCACATTCTTCCTATGGCCCTCCACCGCACAAAGTCTGGTAGACGTCTTTTCTGTGTCATACTGTACCCTCTGTGACTGTGTACACAGCGATTGTGGATGTGGGACTACGCGGCAACACTACTCCGTTTGATAGGTGCCCTGACGTCGACTTTTGGTGCAGGGATTGGCAGTTGACCATCAACATTAACAAATATAACGTATTCTTTTGTACCACTGGGGTACGTGGAGTGAGGCCTGTGTGAATAATGTGCAGAATGAAAGTTTCAAACGTTTATTAATTAAAAACGTACATCTCATTTTATGAAATAATTTCTTGAAGTGAATTTCATATTTTACAATTACAAAAAACAATACAACTAGTTAATAATGATTTTAAGAATGAAATGATAAACTGATTTTAAAAGTATAAAATGATTTTTAGAATCAGCCACATGTTGACAGTTTAACAAAAAAATTAGTTAACAAAATGATCTTAGCAACCAAGTTCAGCGGACCAGTGAAAGCTATGTTGGAAGTTGTACAATATCATATTACAAAAATGGCGCTGGGAAGTACTTAGACGAAGTGCGTCCACAGGGCACCAGATTCAATGCCTAATTTCCACATGGCCATCATGACCGACTACATAAGACAATAACTTCAGTCACCTGAAAAATAACAAATAGTAGCAATCATTAAGGAAATATTACATTCACTATCGTACTAGTATAGATCCGTATCTATTATTTCTTCACATTGCGCCACGACATAGGTACTAGGCGCGTTCAATGAGTAATTCAACACTTGTAGTTCTGAAAACAGATGGCTTTTATTCAGGATTCCAATACATTGTACTATTTTCCACTCTTCTGCCTGTTTTTCAACACAATCTCCGTTCAATATGACGGTCTTACGCCACCTCACTGGGAAGGCCTGATTGCTCGCATGGTACCACTCTATTGGTTTACGGCGTAACCAACTTTCAGCTGCATCAATAACCTCCCATCATCCACGTACTGCTTTCCGCGGAGTGTATCCTTCATTGGGCCAAACAGATGGAAGTCGGAAGGTACGAGATCCGGACTGTAGGGTGGATGAGGAGACGAGTCCAATGAAGTTTTGTGAGCTCCTATCAGATGTACAGAATTGTGAGAGGCCTTGCGATGTCATGCAGAAGGAGGAGTTAGTTTGCATTTTTGTGACGTCGAACACGATGGAGTCTTTCGTCTCTTCAGTTTCCTGAGGGTAGCACAATACTCTTCAGAGTTGATCGTTGCACCATTACGAAGGACGTCAAACAGAGTAACCCATTCAGAGTCCCAAAAGACCGTCGCCATGACGTACCCGGCTGTCCGATTATGATCCGTTGACCACCTCGAATGAAAATGTCCGACGGTCCAACACTGCAGCCGTCACAGCTGCGTGCGGCCGGTCAGCAAGTGCGGGATCGGACAGGTTTGCGCGATCTTGTTGCGATGATAACAGACGCCTCGACCAACTATTTGCCGTGCTTTTATTCACTGCCAGGTCTCCGCAGACATTCTACAAACGCCTGTGAATATCTGCCATGCTACGGTTTTCCGCCAAAAGAAACTCAATGATAGCTCTCGGCTTGGAACGCACCTTCGTTGCAGACGTCGTTTTGAAGGCTACGTATAGTGTTGCCACGAATCGGAAATCCCGAAACTATAGGGGCTGTAGTACGAATATTCCAAGATGTACCCCAACAAATTCCAAATTTTCTCAAGGGAAATTGGCCGAAAAAAATGTATTGCATTACTTATTGATCGCCCCTCGTATAATAAACGAATCGCAATATAAATTACCCACCAAATTACAGCAGGAAATTTTCAACAAATTCTTCAATGTTATTATTATGTACAATAACGTGTATGCCAACTCACACTAGGCAGGTTAAATTTTTGCTAAGCAGGAGAACAAAACAGTTTAAAATTGTATCCCATGATGTTACCACCGATCGCAATTACTTTTTCTAACTGACCTCGGCACCCGACAATAGGAAATCACAGTACTCGAACTGTACAATTACAAAACTGCTTTTAAAATGCAATCCTTAGTGAATGAACTATACATCAAAGTTAAACTTATGTAGATTCATGATTTTCCGGCCGCGGTGGTCTAGCGGTTCTAGGCGCTCAGTCAGGAACCGCGGGTCTGCTACGGTCGCAGGTTCGAATCCTGCCTCGGGCATGGATGTGCGTGATATCCTTAGGTTAGTTAGGTTTAAGTAGTTCTAAGTTCTAGGGGACTTATGACCACAGATGTTGAGTCCCATAGTGCTCAGAGCCATTTGAACCATTTTTAGATTCATGATTTATTAGACTTGACAACTTGTACAGTATCGCCAATTACACAAGGTAACAAGACGTTCATAAATACAAGCCACAACGTCTAACTGATTACATGAATAACTGCCATTGTCAAAACGGAGGCACCACCTGTGAACATTGTATCAATAATTTGTTTAAGTGAACGGCAGTATTCGTCAAGAATGTTCAAATGCACTTACTGAAGTCACAAAGTAGGGAAAACAAAACCTAGGTATCGTCTCAGTTGTGCGCCTGGAGCCTTGTTTTCCTGCCAGAAAGGTCACATTTCGTAGTAACTGACGGAAAGTTATCGAGTAAAATAGGAGACAATCTGAACAGCCCTCTTAGATTTTTTCGGATGATGCTGTCAGTTACCGTCTTGTAAAGTCATCACATGATCAAAACCAATCACAAAATGATTTATACGAGAGATCTATATTTTGTGAAAAGAGGCAATTGCCTCTAAATAATAAAAAGCGTCAAGTCATCCACATGAGTACTAAAGGGAATCCGCTAAATTCCGTTTACACGATAAATCACAAATCTAAAGGCTGTAGATTCAATTAAATACTTAGGGGCTGTAATTACGAATAACTTAAATTGGAACGATCACATGGCTAACGTTGTAGGGAAAGCGAACATGAGACTGATATTTATTGGCAGAACGCGTAGAAAATGCAATAGATCTACAAAAGAGACTCCCTATACTATGCTTGTCCGTACTCTTCTTCAGTATTGCTGCGGGGTATAGGATCCGCATCAGATAGGATTGACGGAGGACATGGAAAAAGTTCAAAGAAGGGAAGCACGTTTTGTGATATTTGAGAGAGTGCCACCCTTCGGGGACAAATGCTCTACCGAATGAGCTATCTAAGCAATATTCATTGCTGTACCATTGCTAGTCTTGCAAGTTTCACAGGAGAACTTTTGTGAAGTTTGAATTCACTCATGCATGGCCTCAACAATGTTTGCCAGTGGCAGAGTACCGCAATCCTTCTGTTTTGAAGCTGCAGGCTCCCACGATACACTCTTTCTTACATTTGCAACAAAATGATTTTCTGTAAGGAGACTGCAGCTGCATATTTCATTGTTGTTACATGATTCATTCTTCCTCTTGCTAGCATCCAGCCCAAATCTGAAGGTATCTTTTCATTACTCAGCCGTGTTTGTACTTGAAGCTGGGTACGAAAAGAATGGCACTGGACATTTTTGTGAATAGGTGGCAGTCTTGCCAGTTTTGGGTTTAGCCGCAGATTTATAGAATTTTCAGTAGCAAGTGTCGTTTGGTATATCTCTGTTTATGTCTCTGTTGCACGATAACACAAGAAACCTTAACCATGATTCATAAATTTTCGCGCTGTTTGAAAATACCAGTACAGACAGGGAAGAGGTCTTTTCCGTAAATTTCTTATTCCGTTGTCAAGTAGGATTCAAACAGTGTCACTCCTGCTTGCTGCATGATAGGAAGAATAACCTGTGGATTAAATTTGCAGGATGATGACCAGTATGGAATGCTGGGAGTATTACCCCTCTCACTCTTCTGGAAATAGGTGTATTATGAGTAGAGAGTAATGCTGTCAGCAAAACCACGATATCTTCGTCTTCGCCTATGGTGGTAACACTTTCGAAGTCAGCAGTCTTACATATAGTGGTGTTCATCTTTATCACATGGAAATCTTCTATTGCTTGGTTGACTACAATATCCTTTGCTGTCATTTCAGTCAACAGCATTGAAATGATGTTACAAAAATGGCTCTGAGCACTATGGGACTTAACTTCTGATATCATTAGTCCCCTAGAACTTAGAACTACTTAAACCTAACTAACCTAAGGACATCACACACATCCATGCCCGAGGCAGGATTCGAACCTGCGACCGTAGCGGTCGCGCGGTTCCAGACTGTAGCGCCTAGAACCGCTCGGCCACTCCGGCCGGCGAAATGATGTTACCTTTGTTGCTGTCATTCGATAAAGAAAATCCTTCTAATGGCTGTTGTTGTGGAGAAGACCAAGTTTGTGAATGAGTGCACTGAAGTCCGCGTTGCTTTATTGCTTTGGTAATGGATATCACTACGATACCATTCAAAAAATGCTATAGCATCACATCGTAAGTGTTTTTGCACATAGTCTACGTAAATGTTGTTCACTGACTCGAACGTGGCTGTTGTTGTCATACCCCATAAAACATTATGTAAAAAGTATCCAGCATCAATTATTGGACGTTTGTGTATCCCAAAGTCCACTTCTTCGTGTAGCGGAGTGAACGCTGCATGCAACACTGGCTTTTCACTCTACCGGACACCGACCTCAGCGAAAAGACGCATCGGAAGGAGTGCAGCTCAGATTTGAACAGTTCACTAAGGCTATTTTCAGAGTGCTTCTTAATGAAAACTTCTCGGAAGAGAGTAAGAGGATTAACTGCACCTTCTCTGTCTGCAATTTTCAGGGTACTCACAACTGAGGCTGGACTAACAACTTTATTCCTTACTTTTTGAACTTCACATCTTTTAAATTTTCTCGCGACGTATTTTTCATGCAACTGAATCCAGTACCACCGCTAATTAATAGTTCACCTCTTGGTGACCAGTTCCTCCTGTGCTAAGTGGCACTATCTTCTTAGTGTCAAGGAATGGTGGATGTGCACAGAATTCTAGTTACACCGGAAGGTCCTATACCTAAGTGTTATTTAAATGTTCCTGAACGTACCTCAGTGAAGACCTGATGTCTGGTCAGATGATGATCAGAATTTTTCAGTACAATAAATGCAAAAGCAGTCTTCAGCAATAAGCTTTCGAAATTCTGGAGGGCCGGTTATGTCTTTTTGGCTGATAATGACCTGACAGTACAGATATGCCATGTTAGCATAGTCGACATGATCTACTGCATAATACTGAAGGAAAAATTTCGCAACATCAAGAAGGAGTTTGCGACATAAACGAAAGTTAGTAGGCGTGTTTTTACATCTGAAAATAATGCAACAGGCATGGAACTCCATCCCACAAACTGACATCCGGTACCTGTGCAACACAATGCGTGCACGTTTGCACGCTTGCATTCAACATTCTGGCGGCTACACCAGTTATTAATGTAGCACAATTTCACATTTGCAATGGTTTATCTCGCGCTTACATTAATCTGTGATCTTGCAGTGTTATTCACTTAAAAATACTACCTAGACAGATTTCTTCCAGAAATTTCTTTGTTCGACATTAATTATTTTTTGTAGTTGCGATTTTTTTTTCAGTGCAGTATGGATTCATTTCTTTTAGACATTCGACGTGCAGGTTCCAATTCCACATACGTTCAGCTGTAATAAAGTTAACCATTAGGGCACACATGCGAAAATGCTGAATCCTTAGAGCAGGAGTAGGGCCACAGTATGATGTAAAGAAATCCCATTGTTAACAGAAGCCAAGGCAGAGAGGGAACCGACCGCTTCAGATCTGCCAAGGACATCAAGCCACATGGCCACCCAACCCTCCAACGCAAGCACCACTGAATACTGATAGGAGGGAATGGGGCTTCTTTGGGCTGATAAACATTGACCGATCGAGACAGGTACCATTATTCTTTTAGATAATATTGTAAATTAAAGTTATAGTGCAAAAGGCGCGCTTCTTTGAATTTTTAGGTGATTTGGCGTTCCTTCGAAGCTCTGTATCTTGTTAAGTATCTGGTACAAAACGTTGTTTGATCGGTATAAATTGTAGGAAAAATAACGCTCTACAATAAAGATCTGAGTTCTTTTTTTCGTAAAACGTAATGAAAAAACATATAAACAAAATTTAATACCAAAATATCACGGTTTTTCGTTTCCCATCAGGTTAGTGCAAGTTTCTCGGGATCAAAAGTTGGATTCTACACAACAAACCACTTACGTACTACATAATTAAAGTTCAGAAAATCCGGCCCTTTTGTAAGGTATCCCTCCCCCTCCTTTTTGAGCATCTGCCACCAGTACTATTAGCAATTGGGTCATAAAAGAGAAATGGCTCAGCTCGCCCTGCCCTCTCTCTATCTGTCTTTGGCTGTCTGACCCCATATGTCATCTTAGCAGTGTGACCTGTGAAGTGAAAACGCATTAGGGTTAGATAGTGAATGATTCTGACTTGCATAAGTAATATTTTACGAAGTTGGTTTTAATTTTTCTGGATTCTGCGATTTTGAAGGACCAGTGATACCACTTTGCCCTATCCTACTGAGCCCAAATTTCACACAGCTCATTCCTACATGGAATGGAGCCAAACGGGGAATAGGTATGTAACATTATTGTGACTTTGTTTGACAGCAGTTTGATATCATAAGTGACTTTCCGTATCCGCGTCGTAGGGCGTTGCGATCGAACAAGAGATGTATATTTCATTCATATATCCCATTTGAACCTGACCTGTTTCAATTAGTTGCCTCTTTTCCTACAGTGTTTACTTGAAATCCGATCTATGATGTGGTGTGAAAGCGTGAAGATTGCTAGGTTTCGGAAAAATTTAATTTTTCACTGCTGTTTTGTTGTGTAAAGTGGCTGCCAGAACACGAAATTTCTTGTTTCCAAACAACATATCACTGTATCCTCTAATAGTTAACCAACACTTTCTGTTTACAATCGGTTACTGTGGCCCACGAGGATGTAATCATTTCACAGTTTACTGTATGTATAAGCTAACACCTGCCAAGATTATGCAGTAAAATTGATTTCGTGATTCAGTTTTATACACAATGCCTGGCAAAAAAGTAAAGCAAACAGAAGACGCGGTCGTGTGTCAATGTAACTTCGTACACATACACATCAGTGGCGAGAACGTAAATGATTAGAGTTGTGACTCTCTGTGGTAGGTAAAAAGGCCAACAGACTGCATTAGTATTGTCCATCTTCAGTGTTGCTACCAGGCCTGAGAGGATATAGAAGGTGCGTAAATAGCGTTAGATTTTTAGTGATAACTGTGAAGGATGCCAAAAAATAACCGTAGATGCCACATAATCGTCTGAGACAGCTTTGTCAGCACTTGAAGAGGCCTCATTGAGGGTATCCGTTTAGCTGACTGGTGGAATCGGGCAATATCCAGATTTGTGGGGCTATTGGATGTGACAGTGCCCCGAAGTTATTCTGCGTGGGAACATGAGGGCTGGCATACTCAGGTTCTGGCCGACCGTGCTTGATCGCACCAAGGACCTCGTAACCCTCCACATCCGTACCTGGAATTAGAGAACAGGTAATGGACTCGCTGCAACCTTCTATGTCATCCTCCACCTTTGTTCGGAGACTAGCAGAGCCCAGACTGGGGAGTTACTGACCCACGCGTAGGCTGCAGTTCCACGACACAGACGGCTGCGTTTGGAGTGGTTCTGTTACCGGGACGCATGGACTGCTGATCAGTGGCGTCGCACCGATGATCCACGGTTCTACACTACCCTTGTTGACCATCAACAGGTAGTATGGCGGCGACCTCGGGGGAGATCACAATGTTTTGTGGAGGCTCACCGGTGCTACTCCTGGCGTGGTGATATCGGGAGCCATCGAGTAGGGCCTCAGGTTACGGATAGTAGTGACAGAGAGAAATCTGACGACACAACGGTACGTCACGCATATCCTGCATCCTCATGTGTTACCTCTCACGACAAGTGGCCCATCGGACCATTCGACCGCCGTGTCATCCTTGGCTGAGGATGCGGATAGGAGGGGCGTGTGGTCAGCACACCGCTCTCCCGGTCGTTATGATGGTTTTCTTTGACAGGAACCGCTACGATTCGGTCGAGTAGCTCCTCAGTTGGCATCACGAGGCTGAATGCACCCCGAAAAATGGCACCAGCGCATGGCGGCCCAGGTGGTGCGCCCATCCAAGTGCCAGCCACGTCCGACAGCGCTTAACTTCGGTGATCTGATGGGAACCGGCGTATCCACTGCGGCAAGACCGTTGCCTGTATATTTTTTCAAGGTCCGACGTATAAACGACGAACAGCTGAAAACGACCCTATTACTTATCAATTGTCCGCCTCTGGTAGCTGAGTGGTCAGCGCGACAGAATGTCAATCCTAAGGGCCAGGGTTCGATTCCCGGCTGGGTCGGAGATTTTCTCCGCTCAGGGACTGAGTGTTGCGTTGTCCTAATCATCATCATTTCATTCCCATCGACACGCAAGTCGCCGAAGCGGCGCCAAATCGAAAGACTTGCACCCGGCTATCAGTCTACCCGACGGGAGGCCCTAGTCACACTTATCAATTCAAACAATCACCGGTCACTTATCCTAAGACTTCGTGTATGAACGAATATGGAAACACTGCACCTGAACGATTCACAAGGCATTTTTGTCTTCGGTATTTCTTCTTCATAAGACGTCCGTTACTAAAATAAAGAGGTCAGAAACTAGTCTGACAAAATTTCGACAATTCGACTTATATTGCTATAATCCTACATCACTCTTTTGCGATCAATAGATTTTTTAATGTAACAGATTATGTGGCCTTGACAATCCGTGATCGCTATCACCATCATTTTCTTTGCGGATTGCTTAACTTAGTTGTTTTACGTCTGCAAACCAGAATGTTGCCTTTGAACTCTGGACTTACCCAAAGTGCATGTTTTTTCTCTGTAACTATGAGTGGATGGTCATCGCAGTTTCTGGCTCAAATCGCTGACATCAGCATCAGCACTCCAGGAATTGATGACGCCAGCATCCAGCACTCATGCAATGGCCTTATCCTCCCTCCTTCCCCCGTAGCCAATCTGCACACATGAAGCGTTTGTTGTCCTACAGCGACTCTCTGTTTTAAGCATATTAATGTTTGCACATAACTAAAAGCCTTGTACAAACTGATTATATAAGCTTCCAAATAATTAATATCATATGAGCCAGCAGGTTTCCCCACAACTTCAGCACTTCCTAAATGTATTTTATTGTTCGCCTCGGTGATGTTAGGTATGCCGTTATGTGTTTCACGACCGATCCAAGCAATACGCCACTCCTCCTTACTTCAGTTTATTGGGGGAATGAAGTTCACTCTTAATACCGAGGAGTGCTCCTTTAAAGTAAGAGAGTATGACATCACGTCTAAACCTCAATCAAAGTAGTGCTGCGTCCGTCAGGAGAAAAATGAGACATATATGACCGCAGGGATATGAATTGTTAATCTTGTTAGTGTTAAAAACTGTAGAACACCTAGTTGCTGTCAGTAAAGTATTGGCGCAATTCTTCAAGTTGTCTTAAATCGCCATATAGGTTAAAGTAGTAGATGGTATTTCCAGCCATTGCCAAGTCCTCCCGATACACCTAAATTGACAATCCTGTATTCCTTGTATTTCCAAATTTAAATACAGCCATTTATAGATAGCTGTTACCTCCATTTCCTATTATGACTTTTGATTTCCTGTAGTTGCTCCTTTGCATTTCGAGCATTCTTCACTGTTCGAGCTATGACGGAAGCTTTACAACCGAAGAACTGCCTGCTGATAGCATTGGAATTAGAAATGGACAGATTCCACCAGAAGTCTTCGATATTGATAGAATCCTTGGCATTTTATCTTGACTTCTTCTTCTTCCTCCTTTCTGCTTCACAGCACTTTTAACTGACGCCAGCGCCGCTTGGATGCAATTGTTTTCAAAACAATTTCAAGGGCTTTTTTATTTAGCGCACGATTTGCATTTATGCGACGTGGATTTATAATTTGTTTGAAACTTATTTTGGCTCCCAAATTAAGCGTTGCCCACATTTCCCTATCAACTACGAATGCTGCAACACATTGTGCTATGCCTGTGTCCTTTCTTCTATGTATTTTCCTAGCTTCATCAGCCAAAATTGGAACTGCAGCACGACGATCTGTATTTGTCGCATAAATATTATCGTGCTATTTGCGAGTGTCATTCATTACATTAATTCCTTCATCACCATGAGCTAGACGCTTTTTCGGATTTATTCCGCAGTAGTTGTATCCAGAGAAATGAAATTCAACTGGTAATTTATTAAGAATACCACCGCCCCCTGTGACATAGCACACATGTCACTCTACTGCATGGTTTGAGGATTATATGTCTTGTAAAGGCAAATGACAATGGGCGGCGGACAGAAAGGTTGTATCAGGAGAGCTATCCCCGCCGACAACAACCACAGCATTCAATGTTTGCAACAGTGTTTCGCCTTTTGTCTGAGACAGGATCGTGTTAGGAAGAAGGAAATCACGAAGGACGTATCCGAAATGTTCGGACACTAGACTTGGAGGAAAATGTGACTAACACTGTGGAAGGCGACCGCTGTGTTAGTACCAGGCAGTTGGCCCTCCAGTACATGGTAAGCCAGATGATCGTATGAAATATTCTCCATGACAATTACTACTACCCTTACCACTTAGAGAATGTGCAGGGTTTACTAGTGACAGACTTTCCAAATCAGGAATAGTTTTGTCGCTGGTCTTCACCAGGCAACCATGATTACAGGATTTGTGTCATCCATCCTATTGACAGATGAGGTAACCTTTACACAGTGTGGTATCTTCAACTTTCATAACAGTAAAATAAAGAAATAAATCTCGTGTGACTAGAGCCTCCCGTCGGGTAGACCGTGCGCCGGGTGCAAGTATTTCGATTTGACGCCACTTTGGCGACTTGCGCGTCGATGGGGATGACATGATGATGATTAGGTCAACACAACACCCAGTCCATCAGAGGAGAAAATCTCCGATCCAGCCATACGATGGGAATCGAACCGGGCCCTGAGGATTGACATTCTGTCGCGCTGACCACTCAGCTATCGGAGGCGGACTTCATAACAATCATCTGTGGGATAGAATGCAGAATCCCATGGTATGGTGACAGTGAAGCATTGGTGAAGCCGGAATGTGTGGGCCGGGATAATTGGCGACCGTATTTTGGGACCATTCGAAGGGTTATGTGGCTGCTACATGATGGTGCTCCAGCCCACTTCGCCATTGACGTCCGGACGTATCTCAATTGTGTCTTCCCTGTTCCATGGACCGGACGAAGAGATTCAGTTGCATGGCTTGCTCATTCACCAGATCTCAACCTGTGCGATTTCTGGTTATGGGACCATCTCAAAAGTATCGTCTACGCAGAGCCCATTCAGACAGTTTTGTATTTCTATCATTAAATATCGACAGCGGAAAACAGGAACCCACCAAACTTCCATATAAATCATAAGTGAAACCAAATAAAAAAGACGTCCTTGCTGGAATATGAGCCAAAACATCGGCTAAGTCAATTCACTTCCGGCTCTCCCACGGCCAAGCAGCGAATCCTCGACGTATTATACCTCACGGACACATGTAGCACAGCGAGCGGTGGCATCTTTAATAAAAGACGTCTCTCGTGCTTCCAGATATGAAAAATACACTGCATTACTATGCATGCAATTTAAAAGGTATCGGAATTTCTCAGGCAAATAAGATAAGTTGCAGTTGATCGAAGGCACTTACTGTGCTTCAGTTAGGCTTCCTTTAGGAGAAGAAGAAGGGACATTTACGTTACTTAGAAAGTTCTAGATTGAAAAAAGTAGAAAACGGCTCGTTTACGGACGGATGCTTATTGGAATGTTTTTACTTCTCTTATCGTATACTTTCACTCGTGTCAATTTTCGCTATCAATTATGACGCATCGCACAGAAGTATTAAGAAAGTAACAAAAATCATTCAGTTTTTAATTATTTATATGCATGCATCTGCGTCATAGTCTTGGTCGAATATTAAGGTGAGACGTTATAAATGGTTTCTAGGCAAATTGTGTACTTATTAATAAATTTTTTCATCAAGATATTCTCTCTTGCGCCTCTATTGCAGGTCGTTTAATGCACGAAGTGATAAAAATCAGAATTTCTTCGGTCATAAAGTTGTTTTCAACAAAAGAAAATGTTTATAATAAGATAACAGAACGATGAAATGAAACTGGTATGAACCCAAAATTAATGAAAAAATAAAGCTAAACACCACCTATGTACAACAGATTTATTTGTTTTCTAGAGGTGTTCACTGTTTCGTGGCTACCATGAAAGAACCGCGAGTCTTGTTAACTGAAGTTGCTATATCTAATATACTCGGTAGCACCCGGCTGCTCTGTATCTTGGCACTACTCGAGTATTCGAAAATCTCCTCAAACTCTCATATTGAATTCGGCGTGCTACTTATGCCAACAATGTGCTGACAAACAGATATATATTCAGAACATTTAAATACACATGAACATATCGTTCATATGATTCCCAATTGCGTCGATGAAATGCCACTTAGTTGTATATTACTTCCGACCCGTAATTCAGTTCATTTCAGATATGCGATATTTCCTCAAAATGCACGAAAATATCCACGGACTGACATTGTTGTGCGTGGGATATTTGACTACGAGTTACCGTCGTTCTCCATTCTTCACTTGCAGTATTCACATTCATTTCGCCATCACTTGCGTCTGCAGCTCTGTGAAAGACACATCTGTAGCCAGTAGTAAGTCTTGTCTTACTGGCAACAAATCACACTAGTATCATAACTTATGGAGCGCTAATTTAGCTACTCTATGTGCAGTTGTGTCCACTAGGAACCACTGTTTAGAGATCCTTAGTACATCACGCTCATATCCTGAAAGTAAATGGCTGCCTAATGTCTACCACCAATGGAAAAACTAATATTGTCTGCTTGGGAGACTGGCTTGTCCATTCTCATATATTTCTGAGCATTGTTTAAGCAAATAATGTGTGTATGGCTGCTGGTGGCCTAATTTGTTTTAACATGATTCAGTTGTCGTTTGCTGATAGGTGGAAATATAGCATACACTTCTCTCGCTTTGTTAACTTCCTCCCGTTCATATCGCCACTCTTTCATTTTACGTATTTCTAGGCTGCCTCTACCTGTGAATATAGAATCTGTGGTTTCAAAATCCCACTAAGATACAGCCACGTTCTTACAGTTAAGTTCATGGGACATATTGTGTTGTCCTGAAAGTCTTAGCAGTGCACTCCCTTGTAACATTCTGCTAGTTCTCAGCTGTACTTTATGTGCAGCCATACACGCTTCAAAAGAGACAAATGTGCTGTTCCAAACCTTAGGGTCAGACTGCTAAACCGAGTATATTGGCTTGGTCAGAAATTCTGGTTCTTGGAGTTACCTTAAAAACAATACACAATCGTTTCTGAAGTGACCACGGTGGTGTTTTGTTTACAGGTCATGACTGGTTGCCGAAGATGGAGGATTACTTGTTACAGGAATTCGCAGTCGTGCACTAAATGCATGGTATACCAGGGAAAGCGAAAGTATGTGCAATGATAAAGTTCCGAAATAGGCGTGACCCTAATTGGAAGAAGTTTATCTTACCGATTGAGCTACCCATGCAGGACACGCGACCCACCCTCACAGCTTTACTTCTGCCAATACCACTCTCCTACTTTCCAAGCTTCACAGTTCTCCTGCACACATTGTGGGACAAGCGCTCTTAGAAGCTTGCAAAATGCCCTGGGCCATGGCTAAGCTATTTCTCCGCAATACCCTTCCATTTTCAGGAGTGCTAATACCTCAAGGAGACCCACCGGGATAACCGGGTGCCTTCAACGCGCTGTTTTCGGGACACTGGGAGGCGAGTATGACCTGGATTCAATCCGCCTCGAAAATTAGATACGAAGAGCTGGTATGCCAGCCAACCTGTATGTGGTTTTAAGGCGGTTTCGTACATCCCACTAAGTGAATACTGGGCTAGTACTCACTTGCCGCTTCAGATACACGCTGTGCAAACATTTAGAAAACTTTATTACACTTGCACATAAGAGTTACTCTAGTCGCAGGCAGGTGAATGACTGTAGGATGGTACAAGATGACTTAGACAAAATTTCTTGTTCCTGTGATGAATGGAAACTAGCTCTAAATGTAGAAAAATGTAAGTTGATGCTGATGAGTAGCCAAAACAAATCTGTAATGATCGGATACAACATTAGTAGTGTCCTACTTGACACAGTCACGTCGTTCAAATATCTGGGGGTGACGTTGCAAAGCGATGTGAAATGGAACGAGCATGTGAGGACTGTGGTAGGGTAAGCGAATGCTCGGCTTTGGCTTATTGGGTGAACTTAGGAAAGTGTGGTTCATCTGTAAAGGAGACCGCATATAGGACGCTAGTGCGACGTAATCTTGAGTACTGATTTAGTGTTTAGGATCCGCACCAGATATCGAAACAGTTCAGAGGCGGGCTACTAGATTTCTTACCGGAAGGTTCTAACAACACGAAAGTGTTACGGAGATCCTTCGCGACCTCAAATGGGAGTCCCTGGAGGGGAGGCGACGTTGTTTTCGAAGAACACTGTAGAGGAAATTTAGTGCACAAGCATTTGAAGCTGACTGCAGAACGATCCTACTGCCACCAACATACATTTCGCGTAAGGACCACGAAGATAAGAAAGGAGAAATTAGGGCTCATATGGAGGCATATAGACAGTCGCTTTTCCCTCGCTTTATCAGCTAGTGTAACAGGAAAGGAAATGGCTAGTTGTGGTACAGGGTGCCCTCCGCCACGCACCGTACGGTGGCTTGCGGAGTATGTATGTAGATGTAGATGAAGCACACAAATCCTGTTTCTGGGGTATGAATAAGAGACTGATGATCATAAATATTTAGTCTCTTTAAACCCACAACAATAGCAATCATCAGCAGTACCACAAGGTATGCAGGAGAGCTTCTGTGACGTTTGGAAAGTAGGTAGATATACCAGCAGAAGTAGAGTTGGGAGTGAGGGTCGTGAGTCCTGTCCAAATAGCACAGTCGGTAGGAGCAAGTTTTATAGTCCGCCACACAGTTTAATCTGCCAGCAACTTACAAAACAGCACACACTCCACTGCAGAGTGATAGATTCGTTTTGGAGTTACTATGAACTTACGTAGTTTCTATAAGATTTAAGTTGTTCGTGTCAATGAGAATAGTGAGTTAGGATCCTCTGCCGCAAGTATAATTTTTGTCCTAAAGGTTTTGGACACCTTGTACAAACACAATAATTTCGCACACGAAGGAGAGGATGGTAGAGGCGATAACTGAGGGCGTTCCACTAACGATTGGTTCTGAGAGGCTGTCGTCAAGTGTGCAAAATGGGCTATGCAGCTGTCCAGTTGTTCGTTATGCCACTGCATAGATTTGTGCGGCGCGCTAAACCGGTCATTTTAAGCTCGGCCGGCCGCAGCCTACAGGGTAGGGAGGAGGGCTGTGTCGATGTAAGCTGGCCGCCGTCGTCATTTGGCAGCGTCCTCGTTGTTAGGAAATTCCACTCGGCATTCGCAGCGCGGACCGAGTAAATAAACGCAATGAGACCGCAGCCGAGCAGTGGACTGGGGGCCGACGCGTAAAACCGTGAAACCGTGAATATGGGCAGACTCGCTTCCCGTAACGACTCGCCCCGGGCTCCTCCGCGCGTACATCACGACGCGCCTAATTTTTGTGGACTCTTCCTCTCTTTCGTTTCTTCCTTTCATTTTCCGCCGAACGTCACTAAAAATTTAGCAGCTCCGGCCATTTATTTTAACGACTCGAAGTAACGGTGGTAAAATCGGCGAGACACAGCAGCGAGAAACCGCCGCTGGCCAGACTGACACAGTGCCTACTAACCAACCTTGTCGTCTTTTGTTACGAAATCGGTGGAAACGTGCAGAAATCAGACCGATTTACAGTGGTTATTCTTTTGGGATCGTTATCTGCGTCCTGAATTTTCCATAAATACTTGGACGAATTATAGGACAAAGAATGTTTTTCCTTCGGGGCTGGTTTCCATCTATGGCTTGTTGACGTGCTAAGTACGGGAGCTAATGCAGAAAAATACGCTAACGTTTGTGACAATCAGACACGATGTATCATAGTGTTCCATTCTGAATTCTCTGTTGTCCCTCATATACATACTGGAGGGGAATTCCGCGTTGAGCAAGACACCTTTGTTATTCCTTTTCACCCAGACATGTTTCATCATTTTTTTACTGTTTTCAGTGGGTTTATCTGTTTATTTTCCTTCTTTCGTGAAGCTATTCGATATTTATGCTAATAGCTTTGGGTCTACTACAAAATCTACATGATGTCATAGTTTTTTATGTTTGCGGTGTTCGTATCGAGGTAACAAGCTTATTTCTTGTATTTTTGTTGTCACACATTCATTTTTAACGATTTGTCTGCCAAGCTTAGCGAACAAATCGTAAAAAATAAATGTGTGACGACAAAAACTGCAAGAAACAAGCATGTTACCTCAACACAAACGAGGTATAAATACCACAACACCAAAAACTATGACATGCTGTAGATTACGTAGTAGACCCAAAGCTACTAGTATAAATATCCAATAGCTTCATGTGAGAAGGAGAACAAACAAAGAAACCCACTAAGGGTAGCACAAAAAATGCTAAAACAAGTCCGGGCGAAAACGAAACAACAAAGGTGTATTGCATAAGGCGGAATTCCTCTCCAGTTTTCTTAGCAAGCGCAGACAGAACTGCAACATTCACAAGACGATAATTACACATACTGTATACAATATATAAATGACCCTCTACTTTGCTGTGGCGTAAGATCCTTATTTCGTCCATTTTGCAGAAGAAACAAGTATTCGGATAAAAAGTTGGACGATTCTTCGTACTGAGAAGGCAGCTAACATAATATCTGAAAACATTAACAGATGTAAGGAGAGAAGATGGCAGTCTTCGGTTCATTGGTATAAGAGGCGATCAAGAAGTTTCCGTTCGAAGGCCGCACAGTCTAGAATCGGTTTTCCAATCAGGCAAAATTGCCTTGAGCATTCAGGCACTCATCCCACTAGGTTAAGAACAACATTTTGGTAAAACATTTTGTCCTGCTACGTGAAGAAGTCCGTAACTGCCTGTTGCACATCCTCGTCCGACAGGAGTCACCGAGCGTTCAAGGCCTTTTTTAAGGGACTGAAGGCGCGATAATCGCATGGGGAGAGGTCAGGAATGTAGGGCTTGGGCTCGAGTGTCTCCCACTTGACTTGGCGTAACTTCTGCGTTGGGACGTTTGCGATATGGAGACGTGTGTTATTATCAAGCAGCAGAACTCTTTGGCGCACCATTCCAAAACGGTGGTTTTCGACAGACATGCTGCCCCTTACGCATTTTTCATTCTCTGATGGAAGTCTACCGGTGTTTGTCCTTCGACAGCCAAGAAAAGAACAACAGCACATCGGTCCTGTTTGGACGCATTTGGTAATAACGTCGCCATAGATCACGTTTCCGCATTTACCGCACGCACATTAGAGAGAGATGAACGTGACACTAATCCCGTGCCTACATCCCTGCATAAGAGTCGTGCTACGTAGCATGTACTCTGCAGCAACTCTCTCAAACGTAAACGTTTTGATCGCCCCTTACAGAATATTGGGAAGATATAAAGAGTCTACAAAGGAAACTGTTAAAGGGTCACACCTGCGACCCGTCATAGCGTTTGGAACCCATACCAGTTAGAGCTAAAAAGGGACATTGAAAATATACAACGAAGGACAGCACGAACGGTCACAGGTTTTTGCTTGACCCACAGGAGAGCCTCACTGGCATGCTGAAAACCTGAAATGGCAGACACTCGAAGATAGAAACGCCTTAGCTAATCTACGTTTGGAATGTGCATAATAACTCTCATTGGTGGTTTAAAAATGAAGAAATGAACCAAATGTGGACTCTGTGTGTAGCCCGGGCGGCATTGTCCTCTAAGTGGAGAAGGCCATCCCGAGAGCAATTGAGAGCACAGACTGCTGTCAGCTGCACATCGTCGCTCACAGCGACACCACTGACACCTGTCGCCTGAGTTCTGAGACCATCCTCAGTTGTTTCCGGAGACTGGTGGGTGTGCTGAAGACAGATACTTAACAGCCTCTGCACAGCTGTCGATTTGAAGCATTATTCCCACACGCGGCCGCTCTGGCTAGGAGCCGAGTGGAGGGTCTAACCCAAAGGCTTCCTCGAGGCACACTGAAAAATGGGAACTCCTTAAGTGGCCCTTGGTATGTCAGGTATGCGCTGTATACCAGAAATGGCCACTCGGGAGACAGAGAACGTCTGAAATGCTCGTGGACTTTTTTTTAGCTTTGGCGAAACTCCGAGATCCCAACAGAAATATCAGCATCATAAACCAGTGCTACGTACATTTAGACATAGAATTTTCTACACTTTTCATTCTGTAATAAGCTATGGAATCTTTTTTGGGAAACTCAACTTCCAGTGGTAGTATCTTCGGAATATAGAAGCGTCTTATGAGAATTACATCTGCAGTGACCTCTTCAAAACACTTGGTATTTTAACAAATGCTTCATAGGTTAGAATAATTTTTCATTAGCAATACTTCTCTTTGCTAAAAAAAATAATGGAAAAACATGAATATAACTCTAGGATTAAAATTAACCTCTAAAAGTTTTCAAGGGCTTAACGTTACTACAGGAAAGGGTAAGAGCCGTGTATTCAACAACCTGCCGAGCATATTCAGTCTATTGTAGGTAATGGGTTGAAATTTCAGACTGAAAACGTTCTGTTGATCATCTCCTTCTATTATATTGAAGAATGAATTCACAGAAGCCCTTAAAATTAATGTTTTAGTTCATTTTATAATTAACAATAGCCATCATGCAATATTATTTCACAGTGGCAGTCATTTCACTTTGTTACACTTAAATAAAATATGCATCATCAAAGTCTCTCCGCATACTAGAGACGCTTTTTTGCAGTACCCATGGAGTACGATTAATTTAATGTAATGTAAAATTGTACCACCAGCCTGCATTAACATAACTAACGTGATATATACACAACAAAAGGGTTGCCAGACAGATGAACATGACTATATGTCTACATCGCTGACGTAACCTACTGTTGATTTATGAAACAGGTTTTGTACTCGCGTAAATTAACATGGTGAAACTCAGACAGTAGAGAACAGTCTGGTTTGTGTACCTTGACAAATTTTGTGGCTAGGACCAGTACTTCCCAGCAGATAGAACTTAACACATCATACTTAACGGGGCGAAATCGTCATGTCTGAAAATAACTTTAGACTTACTCTTAGTGAGTCTTACAGGTCGTCAGTGTTCAGAGTATTCACACTGATGAACCAAAACATTATGACGGCTGAGGCTGAAAACCACCTGGTGTTGCTGCGGACACGTGACGTGTCATGGAGAGAATATAAATGAAGCAGACACGATAGAGGAATCACTTTAGCAACAATACAGGCGTACTGGCATAAGCCGCTTTGACAAAGGACAGAATATTACAGTACAGTGCCTGGGAACGAGCATCTCGGAAGCGGCGAAGCTGGTCGGCTGTTCATGTGCTACTGTCGTGAGCCTCTGTCGAAAGTGGTCGAAGGACGGTCAAACCATGAGCAAATGTCAAGTTGTTGGATATCCATGTCTCATCAAAGAGCATGGAGGTCAGAGGCTTGCGCACTCTGTAAAGCAAGATAGGCCGCGATTTATGATGGATCTGATGACAGAGTACAATGCTCGTACAGGCACAAGTGTTCCAGAGAATACCATTTAGTGCACATTGTTAAGAAGCGGGGTTCCACAGCAGACGACCCCTACGTGTTCGCACGGCGGGACGTGGGATAATCGAGATTGGGCCGTGGATCAATGGAAATTTGTGGCCTGATTGGATGAATTACGTTTCTTGTTATAACAGGTCGATGAGCTTGTGAGGATGCACCGTCAATCACGTGAACAGCTAGTCGAAATATGCACCGCACCTCCACGGGGGCAGGTGGGAGCAGAATAATGTTATGAGGGAGATTCAACTGAACTTCTGTGGGAGATGTGGAAGTAAAAATGGTTCAAATGGCTCTGAGCACTATGGGACTTAACATCTGAGGTCATTAGTCCCCTAGTCATAGAACTAATTAAACCTAACTAACCTAAAAACATCACACACATCCATGCCCAGGCAGGATTCGAACCTGCGACCGTAGCGGTCACGCGGTTCCAGACTGAAGCGCCTAGAATCGCACGGCCACACCGGCCGGCTCTGTGGTAGTAATCGATGGTACCACGACAACTGTGGAATACTTGAACATTATTAAGCACCACATGTATGCTTAATGTCTTCTCTGACAGTGATGGCATCTTCTATAACTGCCGATGTCAGGAGACCAGAATCGCGCTACAGTGATTTGAAGTGCATGACAGTGAACTCTCGTTGATATTTTGGCCACCAAATTTACCTGATCTGAATCCGATGACATACATCCGGGTGCGGTAGTGGGTTCCAGCTCTGTGTGTCCGCAGCTCTTGGTCGTGCGGTAGCGTTCTCGCTTCCCACGCCCGGGTTCCCGGGTTCGTTTCCCGGCTGGGTCAGGGATTTTCTCTGCCTCGTGATGACTGGGTGTTGTGTGATGTCCTTAGGTTAGTTAGGTTTAAGTAGTTCTAAGTTCTAGGGGACTGATGACCATAGATGTTAAGTCCCATAGTGCTCAGAGCCATCCAGCTCTGTGCCCACAAACCACCGGCCAGTGAATTGAAATGATTGCATGGTATTATTGGCCAGGAGACTCGATGTGGGGTTGTTCGGTCGGTTAATACAAGTCTTTCTATTTTATGTCACTTCGGCGACTTGCATGTCGATGACGATGAAATGATGATGAGGACAACACAACACGCAGTCCCCGAGCAGATAAACAATTGAGTCCACAGTGTCGCAGAGACAACAAGGAGCGCACGTGGCCGAGGCAGCTGCCTGGGAATCGGCCGATTGTCGGCCGGCGGAGCTAGCTCCCCGGCAGCCCAGTCTGCTGCGCCGATTATGACGTTCATAGCACTGGCAGAAGGACCACAAGGATTGCGACTCAGGCAATGGACATGGTATGTGAGAGGTTTACGTTTCAATCTTGCGGGACGGTACAACAATCTAGTGCTACTGTCACGAGAGAAGTACTTCAACAAATGCCAACAACAACAGTTTCTAACGGCAAACAAGTGTGATCGTGGTAAACAACACTGCTGAGAAGAATATAAACATTCACGAATGAAGTCATCCCATTACTCACACGAGAAAGTGCCTCGGAAGAAGAGGGAGCGGACATGGTGTCAACTTTAGAATACAGTGAGGATCTCGAACTGATGAAACAGGAACCTAAGAGAGAGGATGAAGAACACACAGACGTAGACGTCTTCGTCCCAGTACATCTCAAACGACAAACTGCCGACTTTCATGCGAAGGTGGCAATCCGCAAATGTTCAAATGTGTGTGAATTCCTAAGGGACCAAATTGCTTAGGTCATCGGTCCCTAGACTTACACACTACTTAAACTAACTTAAACTGACCTATGCTAAGAACAACACACACACCCATGCCCGAGGGAGGGCTCGAATCTCCGGTGGGAGGGTTCGCGCAGTCCGTGACATGACGCCTCAAACCGCGCGGCCACTCCGCGCGGTGCGGCAATCCGCAAAAACGGCTGATAAAAACCGTGGAAACTAACGACAGATTTACGCCAGTTGCTCCACGGGATACACCTACTGACGTTAACAGCATGGCAGTGGACCCCAGCAGGGTACTTCAGAACAAGCCATCACTGAACAGTTGGAAAACAGCGGACAGAAGGAGGTCAGCCGGTCACTATCTGTTACACTGACCAATACGTCGAACAGAAGAATGAGCTCAAACAGCCAAACCCACCTAAACGTGCGATTAGAGGACCCGACGGCCTTGTATATAATCCGTTCGGCCAAGCCGAACTCTATGCAAACGTTTATGAATAGCGAATGATGGCTCTTCCTCCACAGGATGTTGTGGATATCTGCGAAAAAGAACGCATCAGATGCTGCATCGCAGAAATACGCCAAACGCCAACTGCAGAGAGACCACTACTTACCGTCCCCGCCAAGGTTAAGAACATCATCAGACATACAAACAACTCGTCACTGGGCCAGGACCGTGCCAACCTCAAACACCTCCCCAACAAGGCAATCATTCTGTTAACTCGTATTATTAAATGCTGTCTCCTTAATCGGTTCTTTCCAACGGAATGGAAGACAGTGAAGACCACTACTGTCGCCAAGAGAGGAAGGAACCTGGCACTTCGAGGCAGTTATCAGCCCATTAGCCTACTGCCAACGTTGGGGAAGATACTGCAACGAAAGCTGCTTACTTAAGTAAGTAACTAAAGAATTTTCACTTTAATAGTTTGTTTACATCGTTTGAAATCGTTGTGAGACACAATTGCAATTAAATAGACAGTTTCTCGCGTCATGATTTGGTTGTAGGGCATCACCCAAGGAATATTCACCACATTCTGGAATAAAAAGTGAAAAGTAAAGTAAATTACAAGAAAAATACAAACCGTCTGATGATTCGAAACCGGTAACGGCACTACTTTTGTGAACAAATACCATTATAAAAAGTGGCGTGTTGCTGTTATCTTGTCTCAAGAATCAGCTTGTCTCATGTACAATGACAGAAAAAAAAATCACAGAACTAAGAAGGAGTTGTGCGACGTATAAGAAAGTTGGTAGGCGTGTTTCTACGTCTAAAAGATAACATCTATTCAGATTTCGCGCCAGTCGCGTAGGAGTGGCGCTAGTAGTGTCACTATGACGACGGAAATCAGGTTTGCTTTTAATACACGCTGTATCGGTCGTGTGCGTTAGTTACCTTCGAGATTAGAGGTGGTGAGTTGATATTAGTCAAGAATGCCTTTAAGGTGACAAAGACGTCATCGTCAAAACATCACTGAGTTTGAACGAGGAACTTAGATGTTCGTTCCGCGATACTACAGAAAGACTTGGTAGGAATATAGTCACTGTACATGACTGCCGCCAGCTGTTGTCACGAAAATGTAGGGTCACAAGAAGACCAGTTTCTGGACGGCCACGTGACAGTATCGAGAGCGAGGACCATAGTGTTCGGCGTATGTCTCTAGCGCATCGTACTGCATGTGCAGCAGTAATATAAGCAGCAGTTGGTACCACAGTGGCACAAAGAAATGTTAACAAATCGGTTACTTGAAGGACAGCTCCGAGCCACACGCCCTGTAGCGTACATTCCACTAACCCCAAACCACCGCCATTTGCGACTCCGGTGGTGTCAAGCGAGAGTTTATTGGAGGGCAGGGTGGGGGTCCGTTGTGTTTTCTGATGAAAGCTGGATTTGCCTTGTTGCCAATGGTGGTCGTGTGTTGGTTAAAAGAAGGCCAGTTGAGGGCCTGCAACCAACCTGTCTGCGTGCTAGACACGATGGAATCATGATCTGGGTCGCGACTTCGTATGAGAGCAGGAGCACTCTCGTGGTCATCCCATGCACCCTGACTGCAAATTTATACGTCAATCTGGCGATTCGACCTGTTGCGTTGCCATTCATGAACAGCATTCCAGGGAGTGTTTTCCAAAAGGTTGACGGTCGTCCACATACCCCTCTTGAAATCCAACATGTTCTACAGACTGTCGACACGTTACCTTGGCTTGCTCGATCACAAGATCTGTCCCCAATGGAGTACGTATGGAAAATCATCGCATGACAACTCCAGTGTCATCCACTACCAGCATTAACCTCCCTGTACTGACCGAGAAAGTGCAACAGGCATGGAATTCTATCCCACAAACTGATATCCGGCACCTGTACAACACAATGCATGCACGTTTGCATGCTTGCACTCTCCATTTCCATTCTCGCGATTATAATGTTGTCAACGTACCAGTGTTTCACATTTACAGTGGTTTATCTCGTCCTTATAGTAACCTATGATTGTGCAATGTTAATTACTTAAATATGTTACCTCAACAAAATATTCACAAAATTTCATTACTCTATATTGGTGCTGCGATTTTTTCCGTCAGTGTACTTCATTGACTGCTTACCTCATTTAATCATGCTATATATCTTGTCATGAAATCATAGCATTCTCCTGTTTGTATCAATATGTTGTCTAATCGTATCTGGCGAAATGGGCCCTGCTCGAAACCAAACTAAAAAAAAAAAATACGAGGGGTGTTTACTAAGCCATCGAACACCTTGTTGTTCTGAAAGCAGATTGCTGTTATTCAGGATTCCAATACACCATATTATTCCTCACTCTTTGGGCCACAATACCCTATATTTGAACATAATCCCCGCTGAATGAGACGAACTCACGCCACATTACTGGGAGGGTCTGTATGCCTGCATGGTATCACTCTACTGGTCGACGTAGGAGCCAACGACTTGCTGCGTCAATGATCTCCACATCACCGACGTACTGCTTCCCGCTGAGGGCATAGTTCATTGGGCTATACAGATGGATGTCGGAAGATGCGAGATGTGGGCAGTAGGATGCATAAGGAATAATAGTCCAATTAAGTTTTTGAGCTCCTCTCGTGTGTGCAGACTTGTGTGAGGTCTACCATTGCAATGGAGGAAGAGAAGTTCATTTGCATTTTTGTGCTGACGAACACGCTGAAGTCCAACGTTGCAGGAGTCACAACTGTCTGCGGTCTGTCGGCAAGCGCGAGATCGGACGGGTTTGCGAGACATAGTTGCGATGGTGACGGAAGCCTCGCCCAAAGAGTCACCATGCTTGTTTTCGGTGCCAGGTCTTCGTAAACATTCTGCAAGCGCCTATGAATATGTGCGATGCTCTGGTTTTCCGCCAAAAGAAACTCAATGACACTCTCTGCTTGGAACTCACATCCGATGCAGACTCCATTTTGAAGGCTACGTATAGCGTCGCCACCTATCGGAACTTCGTGAAACTATAGGGGCTGAAGCGGAATAGTTATTGAACGCACCTCGTGGCAGATAAAAAAAAATTAAGTTTGCGTCAAACTGATCAAGAACTCTATGTTTCGGTCGCTGGCTAACCAGATTCTCCATCCGGTAAGAAAAGAGGCATGGATTTTTTTAACAATGAATGCATGTTCTGTCTGAGGAACGAAATGAGCAGTAGAACAGAGAAAAACGAAATTCTGTCATTTCTACGAAGACCGTTGGTAGACCATCGCCAGACACATACTAGGAATAAAGACAGAGGGCTGCATCGATTGTTTTTATCGAAAAAGACGAAAATTAAAAACAATATGCTGCTGCTTAAGATTTCAAGATTAGAGGTATAAATGCTACTAGGAACAGATTAGTCTAATAAATACGTGCACAAATTGAAAAATTAAAAATGAATAAACAAATAAATAACAAATAAGATGTACGATGCAAGAAGTTTAGGGTCAGAAGATTACAGATCAAAAACATAATTTAGATGATGTGCTACTCTTACTGAAATGAGAACCGCAAAGTAGAGGAGTATAAGGGGCAGTCAAAAGAAAACGAAACAGACAGAAAAAAGTAAGTTAAGTATTAGTTATTTCAAAAGCAAATGCCATAACGGTTAACACATTTATCCCACTGTGAAACAAGACTGTCTGTGCCTTTATAGAAAAATGTTTGTTGTTGCCTACTGAACTGCGACTATACCAAGGCGTGCACCTTTTCGTCCGAAACAAATCGACAACCACGAATGTCTTTCTTAAGGGATTAGAAAATGTGGAAATCGCATGGGGAGAGACCACGAGTGCCTGGAGGATGCATAAGGTTTCCGAGCGAAACTTGTGCAGCATAGTCTAAACAACAGGAACACCATCTCCGAGAAAGTCATGATGACCTTTTTCTTTAACTGCTCATTTACTCTGCGGAACACAGCGCCACAATTAACACATAGGGGTCTGTGCACACTTTGTAAAAGTGTAACATCAACTCTAAACGCCCAGAAATGATGACGAATGACATCATTCTGTTCCAGGAAAATGCCCGCCCACATGTTACCAATGTCGTTTCGACTTCCCTGCAGAAGTTTCGCTGGGAAGCTCTCACACATTTTCCATACAGTCCCGATCTCTCCCAGTGCGATTTCCATATTTTTGGAGCCGTGAAAAAAGACTTTCGTGGGCTTCGATTTTTTTCGGACGAAAAAATGCACGCCTGAGTACAATTATGTCTTCGAGGCAACTGTAATTAATTTTTTCCATGAAGGCATTGACCAGTTTGCCTCAAAGTTCGATAAATATATTGTCGCAGAAGAAAGTAAGCAGCACCGTCACTGTAGTGTAGCGGTTATGATACTAGACTGTTGCATGGAGGGTCATGAGTTCATAACTCCCCTGAACTGTACAATTTTAATTTCTGTATTCGGTTCGAGGACATTCTAGAAGTATCCACAAATATCAAGAATCATTGTGCTGGAATGTTCTGTACCTGTATATATACCGTATGTGTTCTGGCTGGAGGTAGTTCGCTCCGAGCTCTTGCATGTGCAAGTACTGAATAAACCTTCGTTAAGTGAAGTTAGTGTTCGATCATTCATCTGATTCCTCCTCCTTCTACGTCACATGACTTTGGTGGAGACGCTGGGTATTGGAACTTGTGATAGCGCACATTATCGACGACACAGTGGCTCCCATCAGGCCACGATAGAGCCACCATTTACGTGGCGAGAAATCCGAGTTCGAGCCATACTCAGCAGATCGCAATCTATCCGACATAGAAGAAGAAGGGGACGTTACGATGACAGCAACTGTGTGCCACCACATGATACATCATTCCGGGTTCTCTTGGGACCATGGCCAAGATCCAAACAAGTGGCTGAAGGTATACGAGCGTATAGCCAAATTTAACAAATGGGATGACACCGTGTGTTTGGCAAACGCATTTTTCTACTTGGAGGGCACTGTCAAGCAATGGCATGAGAACAACGAGGAGAAGTTCAGAATCTGGGAAGTATTCCAGACGGAACTGCTCAAGTATTTCGGCGACACACAACGACAGGAGTGCAAGGCTGAAGATAAATTAAAGTGCAGGGCACAGCGTCCAGGAGAAACTGCAGCATAATACATTCAAGACGTCTTGGAGCTGTATAAAATAGTAGATCCTAGCATGAAGGAGGAAGATAAGTTTGCACGTCTCATGAACGGTGTTGCTGAGGATATGTATTAAGCCCTAGTCCTGAAGGAGGTTTCGACAGCTGACGACTTCATACAATGGTGCCAGTACATCGATACAATGCATCAAAAAATAACTACACGCAAGGAGTTTGAACGGCTTCCAAACGTCGTATCGATGTCTGTCATGGAGGAAGAAACTGATTTCGCAAGTGTTCTTCGTCAGATAGTGAGAGAGGAGAAGTTCAGAAGGCACCTGTATTGGACGGTGAGCAAAAAACCGTGATGCTTCAAGAGGTCATAAGGGAGGAAGTTGAACAGACATTGAACCCAATCTCCCGTCCTTCATTTCCCTTTAAAACGGTGAAAAAGTCAGGACCCAGGCGAAGTTACGTTCCTACAATGCCGCATGAGGAACCTGTTTGGGCACCAAGAAAGACTGACGTCTGGAGGACTCAAGATTCCAACCAGTATGTTCCCACTGCAGACGACCGGGACATGTGGTGCGCTATTGTCGACAAAGGCGGCGGATATTTGATGACGCCTGCGCCAGAAGACAGCAGACCGATCTGAGCCGACGCCAACTCCGGGACGACGAAGATGAACAAGAAGATGTGGATGCAAGACGACGTAGGTCACCATCGCCGTAAGCTAGCCGCTGGAGAGGACGTTCCCCAACACGCCGATCAAGGTCTCCATCACCGTTTAGAAGCTCCAGCCGATCACCTAGCCGCCGCAACATGGAAAACTAAAGGGTGCGATCTTCCT
The DNA here is from genome assembly GCF_023864345.2 of Schistocerca serialis cubense. Classification (NCBI taxonomy): domain Eukaryota; kingdom Metazoa; phylum Arthropoda; class Insecta; order Orthoptera; family Acrididae; genus Schistocerca; species Schistocerca serialis. Next base: position 579,974,483 of record NC_064640.1, read on the forward strand.
TGGAGGTGAGGCCGCCGAATAGAAAAATCCTCCGCCATCGATCACTACAAAAATGATAGGACACTAGTTGATACCCTCATGAATGGCCGACCAGCCCAAGCTCTTGTGGACTCTGGAGCATCAATTTAGTCATTTCGGAGAAGTGCCGTCGCCAGTTGCAGAAAACCGTATTCGTCGACAGCAAAACATTTCGGCTGAAGGTGGCTAATGGCCATCGATCACTACAAAAATGATAGGACACTAATTGATACCCTCATGAATGGCCTACCAGCCCAAGCTCTTGTGGACTCTGGAGCATCAATTTAGTCATTTCGGAGAAGTGCCGTCGCCAGTTGCAGAAAACCGTATTCGTCGACAGCAAAACATTTCGGCTGAAGGTGGCTAATGGGAAATATGTAAAACCTACAGGAAGACGTACCATTCGTGTGTTTATAAGTGGCCATACACAGCCCTTAGAATTCATCGTCTTACAAGAGTATAGTCATGACGTCATTCTCGGATGGGACTTTTCGAAAGCTTCTCAGGCAATTATAGATTGCGGTCGTTAGAAGATTATACTAGACGAGATGAGATACTGTGGACAGGAAGATGCGCATCCGAGTGTGTGGAGACTATGTGTGGTGGATGAAGTGATCATTCCTGCAGTCAGCGCTAGAAAGGTAACTGTCATGTGTGGTGCCATGCATCAGCCCATGGATCTTGTAGTGGAATGTAAGAGAAATATACCACTGAAGAATAACTTGGTCATCCCAGCCTCTGTCGTCTCGTTTAAGAACGGATTCGGTGAATTGTGGATAGTTAACTGTCGCCGAGAACCGCAGATCCTTCCAAGACGCATGTGCGTAGCAAACGCTGAGCTGTTAATTGCAGAACAGCTGAGCGTCATAGAAACCTCCCATGCCGAGTATGTGGGCGAAATTAGCGCTACCACTACGAGACAAGATCTTCTAGCTCGACTGTCACCATATCTCACTAAGAAACAACAGAAGAAGCTACTTGTCATTCTTCGAGAGTTCTCTGAATGCTTAAATCCACAGGTGAAGAGCAAATTAGACAAATCGACGGTGAAGCACCGGATTAGGACTGGAGACCATCAGCCAATATGCCAGAGAGCATACCGTGTGTCAGCAACAGAACGTCGAATAATTCCCGACGAGGTAGAGAAAATGATGCAGAATGACATCATTCAGCTTTCACAGAGCCCATGGTCGTTACCAGTGGTTCTCGTCAGGAAGAAGGATGGCAGTTGGCGCTTTTCTGTTGATTACAGGAAGCTTGATAAGATAACTAAAAGGGACGTTTACCCTCTTTCACGAATTGACGATTGTCTGATGGGGGGCTAAGTTTTTCTCAACCATGGACATGTACTGGGACTACTGGCAAATCGAAGTAGATGAGGCTGATCGTGAGAAAACTGCATTCATCACCCCTGAGGGCCTGTATGAGTGTTAAGGTAATGCCATATGGTTTGTGTAATGTACCAGCAACTTTTGAACGGATGATGAATAATCTTCTAAGTCACCTGAAGTGGATGATGTGTCTTTGTTATTTAGATTACATTATAGTATTCTCAGAGACATTTGACGAACACATAAAAAGACTGATGCCATTCTTAAGTGTCTCCAACAAGGCGGACTGAAACTTAATCCAAGAAAGAGTCTCTTTGGAGCAAAATAAATAAAAATACTTGGACACCTTGTGTCAAACAAAGGTGACCGGCCAGACCCAGGAAAGGTGAGACCTATAACGGAATTTCCTATTCCTAAACGTATTACAGATTTGAGAAGCTTCCTCGGATTATGTTCTTATTACCGTCGTTTTATCAAAGACTTTTGTATCAAAGCCAGGCCACTCCAAGAGTTGTTAAAAGCCGATGTTAAATTTATCTGGGGTGGTGCTCAACAAAACTCTTTCGATGTGCTGCGAAAAGCTCTGACGACTGACTCTGTACTTGGTCTGTATGATGAGAGAGCACCTACAGAACTACACACAGATGCCAGTGGGTATAGAATCGGTGCAGTTTTGGTGCAAATTTCAGATGGAAAAGAGAAGGTTATAGCCTAAGCGTCTAGGACACTTACAAAAGCCGAGAGAAACTACTCAACTATAGAAAGAGAATGTCTTGCTGCGATCTGGGCCATGTGCAAATCTCGACAGTGTCTCTATGGAAGGACATTCACAGTTGTTACAGACCATCTTTCACCTTGTTGCTTGACAGGTCTTAAGGATCCAACAGGACAACTCGCCAGGTGGGCACTACGTCTTCAAGAGTATGACATTACCATAGTGTACAAAAGTGTAAGAAAACACAAAGATGCCGACTGTCTCTCAAGAAATCCTGTGCAGGACCACCAAGACTTTGATGAAGATAGTGACTGCCTCGCTGCACTCCAGGATCTCTCCGCTGAGGAGAAGAAGGACGCCAAGATATCTCAAATTATACTTGCCTTAAATCAGCCAGAGGATGCGAAAGGACAGTTTAAGGTAGTTAATAGATTACTTTCCAAGAAAAACTTTGATCCGTTTGGAAGGAGATGGCTACCAGTGATTCCAAAACATATGCGCTTAGATGTTCTACAGAAATCCCATATCACACCTGAGGCCGTACATTTAGGATTTATTAAGACATACGATAGGATGCGCAAGAGATTTTTCTGGCCAGGTTTATTAAGGAATGTCCGTCACTATGTGTCGCACTGTCGAGGGTGCCAGAGGAGAATCCCACCAGCTGAAACGCCTTTCCAGCGTGTTGGGACTGACCTCCTCGGACGATTTCCAACGTCTGCTAGCAGCAATAAATGGATTATTGTTTGCACTGATTATCCGACACGCTATGCCATAACAAAAGCAGTGAAAACAGCTGAAGCATTCGAGGCACAATTACGGATAGTGGGAAAGTTTTTCAATTGAATCTTGTAACGGAGATAAACCTTCGGTGCAACATTACTAATCACATGACGACTGACCCGCAAACTAACGGGATTACTGAACGCCTTAATAAGACCTTGGCCGACATGCTGTCAGTGTTCGCCAACGTTGAGCAGAGCAACTGGGATGAGGTGCTACCTTTCGTGACGTTTGCCTCCAACACCGACAAACAAGACACCACAGGATTTACGCCATTTTCCCTGGTGCATGGGCGTGAAGCGACTACGACGATGGACACTGTGTTTCCGTTACATCCTGATTACTTGGACGACGACTACATCGGCCAGGTGTTAACCAGAGCTGAGGAAGCTCGGCAGTTAGCTCGACACCGCACGCTTCAGGCTGAGGAAAACGATCGCCGAAGGTATGACGCGAGCCACCGCCCTGTTGTCTACCAGCCTGGTGACCTCGTCTGGATCTTAACTCCTGTTCGGAAGGTTGGTCTCGCTGAGAAGCTCATCAGGCGCTACATTGGACCTGATAAGGTTGTAAGACAGTTGTCTGATGTTACTTATGAAGTTGAAGATTTCGACCCCGACACAAAACGACGAAAGATCAGAGATACGGGCCACATCCTTCAAATTAAGCCCTATAAGGATCCTGCAACCCAGGGTAAATTCGAAGCTCCAGCGACAGGCAACAAGCGGAAAGGTGACGAAGAGCGTAGCGGCAAAGGAAGTTCTAAGAAGATCACCGCCAGGGCGAACATCAGTCATCGGGGGTCAAAGTATACAGGACCGATGACTCGTTCCCGGGCTAGGAGGACGTAACAACGAGACGCTGTTCTCTTAAGGAGGAAGCAATGTCGCAGACATTTCAACAGGCATATGGAATGCTGCTGCTCAACGTATTTTCTTCACGTCACCAACTATTACAGGAATTGTAGCGCTGAAGTTAGCTCCAATAGTGGATATGTTTTTCGTAATATCTGCTTACTGTATACCTTGGGATCTGTACAGTTGATGTCACCTCATACACACGTGCATTCCACAGGATAAACATATTTCTATACAGTGAACGCAACAAAACAAAGCAGAAGCAAGACTGAGTGAAACTAAACGTGAAAAGGTAACAGAAACAAGACAATAACAGCAAGACAAACGGAAGAACGATTTTGAATATTTATGTAGATATTTGTGAGGACATACGTGTGTTCTTTAACAACCAGCGACAGACGACACATCACAGCCCTAGTGTCACTGTTCTCTCTCTCGCCGTGTTCACACTCTCGTCTATTCTCATGAATATGGCAGTCGTAGAAACAAAGAAACTTTTGTTTTATATAATTTCTTTTGGCATTTCTGTTTTCGGATGACGATGTCATTCGGCCATATCAATAGATTTAGTCACCTCTAGGCCTTCTGCATGAGGGACATAATCTTCTTTGTTGCAACACAAACTTTTGTCATGACGCCGACTTCCTCTAGCCTATTACTGCGTCTGCTACTACCACTCACGTCCTTTTATGTCCACTGTCACTCACACTCAAACTAGCTGGCAGACGACCGATTACCTTTGGTTGTAAATTTTACACATATTTTAAAATGTTTGAAAGTAGATAACACTGTTCGAGTAACGCGTCAGTGCCTTCCTCTTGCGCACTGTAATGTACCTTACACTATACACCGTTTATTTTACACCTTTTTCTGACCTCGTAATTCAAATCGACGAGATTCTGATTCCATTAACAGCAGCTGCTTGGTAGTTGCCCCTCATTCATGCATTGTTTCACATATTCGCTGACACATATCACACATATGCACTCACATACCCGCACACATATGATGCTGGCGAACAATATGTCTGTCCTTTGGGTCGCTCGTCACGCGCGGCCGTTGAGATCCTGCGTGGCGTTGATTATGTCCATGTTGAACACATCGATTTCATATTCGCGTGACAGTCGTGAAATCCCGACCAACGAGAGCACCAGTAGTTTAGATCTATAGACTACAGTCTAAGTAGATCATCATCCTGCCACTGTCCAATTCTGACATGTTTCTCTTTCTTACATGAGGCTTAAGACGATCCTCTCAGAAACAGCCAACGTTCAAATGCGGTTTCTGAATGAGCAAGTGAGTGTAATCTTTTCGTATGTAGCTCGCGTTACTCCTTCCTATTTAGTACGGTAGCGTCAATTCCTAATCATTTGCTTACACAAGTATGTGGCACATTTGACGCAAGTTTGACGTCCCTTATATGCCACCTTCATGCTGTTGCAATTTTGTCAGCAGGGTAGCCTCTGGGTAATTCATAAGCAATAACGTACGTCTAGACAATCTCTGGTAAGAAAAGTGTGATAGCGGCCGGATATGAAGTACTTCAATAATAATAACTAAAGCCAACAGCTGTATTGGAATCATACGTAGTTTATTCAACACATGTTGTCAGTTTCGACGCGAAAAAGCGTCATCTTCAGGCCCCAATCGTAACCTGCCATCCACAGCAGCAATGACAAAGACCAACGGTGTCTTCAAATGGAAACATGTGCGGCAGCATGTGAAACGAATAAAGTCGTGTGCAGCCTGGCCAAAATCAACTGGATTCCGTACCTTCGTAGTAGTAACAAGCCCAATATCGTCAGACCACAACTGCCGTCTGACCATACCGGGATTGTTACTGTTACGAAGGTACGGAATCCAGTTGATTTTGGCCACGCTGAACATATGCTGTTGTTGATGGCAGGTTTCGCTTGCGGCCTGAAGACGCAGTTTGGCGTCAAAACTGGTAGCATGTGTTGAATAAACGACGTTGGATTCCAATACAGCTGTTGATTTTAATTATCATTATTCAAGTAATGTAGACAATCTGTTCCAAATAACATGTTGTAGTGGCCTCCTACAGACGTATTTATTATCGCAGATAGTGCTAGTTAAGCCTTAGGCTCTTTCCATTTAGATGATTTGTTCATTTATTGAAGAGTTTTCTAATTCATTTTCTTGTACTGTTTCTCAGAGATTTTTGAACTCTCCTACCTTTTCTGTCTTATCCGTTTTTAATTCTGTGTATTTAGGTGCATTTTTATATGTTACACGAATTCTTTTTCGGTTGACATTTTAAGTCCTGTCAGTTGCCTGTTATTCCTAAAAGATGTAGCTGGGTGATTGTGTACGCTGCCTTCACTGAAACTAACTCAAAATCATTCGCAGAAAATTTACCGTAGTTAATTTTATTATTTTATCCATTTTGGGTAGAGAACACAGCAACATTTTTCGTAAATTACACTGTAGGAAATAATGCAACCAGCCACAAGTATTTTGAAATGATTTTGTTGTGCCATTATTAGTTTCGGGCCTGAGTCCATCGTCAGATGGTAGCGTTGACTTCTTTTTAAGTTTTAAATTTGCATCCTAAAATACAACAAAGTTTTGTGATGCGCAGTTTGCAAAAAGTTCTGCATTTTCGTCCTAAAGTATAACAAAGATTTTGTGATTACATATTTTTACACATATACGCTCTATACATTGTACTTAATATCTGAAGGAGGGCTTTTCAGGAAGTAAGTACAGTGTATAGAGCACATGTAGGTGTAAAAATTTGTAATCGCAAAAACTGTTATATTTTAGGACGCAAATGCAAAACCTTTTGTAAACTGTGCATCGCAAAACTTAGGTAAATTTTAGGACAAAAATGTAAAACTTCCAAAGAAGTCAAAGTACCATCTGACGATAGGCTCAGGCCCGAACATAGTTGTATCTTAAATTAATTTTTATTTCATCTGGTCGTAGTGGCATGATCGATCTTTTTCGCTTAAGTTTTAGTTTTAATGTTGTGTTTGTCGCGATTTCGTGGATAATAGTTGCTAATATTGCTTAAACCAAAAGTTCTCCGTCACACAGTCCTAATCTGCTAGGAAGTTTCATATCAGCGCACACTCCGTTGCAGAGTGAAAATTTCATTCTGAAAAATTATCTGATAGTTTTATCTCAGATTTGTCTATCTACTGAGTCAAATCATTCTTATAGTCTATCAGTAAAACTACTGTCACTTTATTGTTTAGAATTCTGTGGCGAATTATTAATTTTAAAGTAGAATGTCAACTACACAGTATCATAGCTTTTTATAAACACTCTGATATTCTCTTATCTTATTTGCCTAATGCTGTCGACTTCGTCTAGAAAAATTCTTAGCAGACTGGTTAAATCCGCTGTGATTTGGCAACATAGGCCGAAGAGCCATCTCAGCAGTCATTTGTGGTCGCATTCATTTCATCTGTATTCAACACACGTTATTATTTTGCAGGGCGAAGATGGATTCTAGCGATAAACATTCGAGGTTGAATAAGTTCCTTTACCGAACGTCCTCTAATTAAGATAACTTAGATTTTTGCGGACTGTTATAGAGTAATTCGTTCGGTTTGTTACTCCACACGTCACCGGGTAGACCTACCTAACAATGCTAGTGTCCGTAACGTGTGCAAATCCGACCTGTTTGACTATGTCGGTGCCTCAAATGCCAAGTTAGAATGGTTATGATCAGACAAGTTACATGACAACCATCCACTGTATCAACTTTTCAGCGTGCATGGCCCTGAGTACCTCGCGTCCCAGATAATGTACCTGTCACTTCAACATGATCGCAACTTAAGATCTTACTTATCTACTTTCGTTGTGCCCATCCACAGAGGGAAAACATTCTCATACCATTTCTGCCTTGCTGCTTTGCGCATGTAAAATAAGCAGCCCTGCAATCTATGCACAGTTATATTCCTTGCTGCACGCAACAAGAAGTCGAAGCATTTCTCTCTCATATCTATTCTCACACATCCATTGCTGCCACAGAAACTAAATATGGCTGTAAATTATTTCTGCAGTCCTGCTTTTAACATTTGAATATAAACAGTATTATTTTAATACTATATCCGCTACGGATTCATTTTCATTATGGCTAGCTGGGGACCACGATCTTCTCATTTACTTTTTTTATTCTCGTCTGATTTTCTTTTATGTTTTCTATCTGTCTCTTTTTTTCTTTCGTCAGATCACGTTGCACAGGTTATCATGTCGCTTCTCAAATGGTAGCCTATAATTTCAACAATTTCCTTCGGGAAACGTTTCACTGTCTCGGGTTTACCTTGTTGTTAATTCCTTGTCCCACAGATACTTAAAAATCTGATTTTCAAGCCTAATGACGAAAAGATAACAGTTCTCCTTTCCTTATTCTAATTTTTTCCTTATTTTGATATATTTTTGCAATACCTCTTAATTTCTAGGCTTATCTGCTTCCTATTGGAACTAAAACTTAATTCATAATCCTTCTTTCTAATACTTCTAGTTTGTGTACTTCATGGTTCAGTACTAGGGATTTATCGGCAAAGAGGCGTTCTCGTTCCACTACTATGTTGAAATTCACTATTTTCGCATTTATCAATATTGCTTTATATTGTAAATATTCTCAGTCATTTAATATATTCTTCGAATTTTCCTCTACTGTTTTAATTATCTCCAAGAGTAAGATCTGTTGTTACACGATAGTCGTAACGAATGTGCGAGGGCTATTCGTAAAGTAAGGTCCGATCGGTCGCGAAATGGAAACCACACTGAAGATCTGATGAAGCTTTATGTAGATGTGTCGGCCAGAGTCTTCAATATTCCCGTCAATCGCTTCACATCGCTCTTTTCAGCGCTGAGCGCACAGTCAGCACGCAAAGATGGCTAGAAAATTGTTGTCCCCCAGCAAGTATGAGTGTCTGTCAGAGATTTCGCCTGATTTCATTGAGCCCACACAACGTAACTGTCGTGCATGTCCCTCTTCGTGAAAATTCTGGGCCGCACACTGCAGGGGGAATGAGAACGCTCCCGCAGCATTTTCAGCGAGAAGTGTTTCATCACCCACCATACCACCCGGACTTTGCTCCCTTTGATTTTCATCTCTGTGTTAGCCGCTGGTATGACGACAATTTTTTGGCACAAACAACGCGCTGCAGATAAACATAGAGAATTGGCAGAAAGCACAGGCGGCTGTATTCTATGACGAGGTTGTTGGGAAATTGATGCAGTGCTACGACAAATATTTCAGTCGGGGCGGTGACTACGTAGAGAAGTAGCTGGAATGTGCAGCTAACTGTCGAAAATAAAAAAAATTAATTTTCACTGGGATTTCCATTACGCTACCGGTCGGACCTTACTTTCTGAACAGCCCTGGTAATGATAAAGTATGAAGTATGCCTGATTAGATGTAAGAATGGGACTTTTCGGTTAGCTTTGAGCTTGCGAGGATAAATAAATAAATACGGGAGGCGCGACTCGAATGCCAGACCTTCACTTCACGAGCTGACGACATTACCCGGACTCCATGTAAGTCTGCATTGTTAATATTATTGTTGTTATAAAAGCAAGAGCAGTATTTATTTGCACTGTGGAGGGGGCACGTGTCAGGTGGTGTGCGCGCAGTTGCAGCACATGTTATTTCTGTTAGAGCGTCTGCACCCCGCGGTACGCTGCGTGCGTACTGAGAGACAGCAAACTAAACACGGCACCGTCTTTGTCGACGTTTTATATCGTTCCGGAGAGAGGCGTGGTATTTATACTCCTGGAGCTCGTCATCTGTCATAGTCTGATTTACAGCAGCTCGCCATTCGGGCTTTACGGCCGCTGCGCAAATTCTGAGGAACCACTCGCGCTGCTCCCTGAAATGGGGGCCGGCGCGAAGGCTCAAAAAATAAAGGAACTCCTTACTGGCCTGTGTCTGAAATAACGCTGCCCCGCACACGCCGGACTGTTCAAAGTGACGGCGCGCTCTCCTGCAGTAAGAAAATGGGTGATGGGGTGCCAGAACCAACAAGGGACCGAGCTTATAGAATCTTTATGAATTTCCTATCTCCAGAGGGTAGATCCTCACTAAGTAGAAACGGTTTTCTTATATGAGGGCACTGAGGTTTCAGTGATTATGTCCATACGGAGCGGTCGAGTGAGAATACTAGAAAATTAAAAGTTAGTGGCCTGTGAGCTCCAGATATACGTTTCTTTTCCCAGAGAAGCACTCTAAAAATGCTGTATCTCGGTTCCTCTACTGTCATCCTTAAAAGGCATTTTAATATATAGGACGTTATATAAGTTCCTAGTCGAAGCAAAAGTAGCCTAATTATAAGAGGTACAAAGCAATGATTTTAGTGTTGGAATCTGATTACCATATTTGCATATTTACCTATTATGTATCATTTTGATATATTTGCTTTGTGTCTATTTACTATGTAGGTGGCCGAATGGGGTAACCTGAAAACCGGGTAAAAAATATACAGAAACGGCACCGCACGATGTGGTAGAAACAGAAAATCACAACAGGTCAAATTTTCTAAAGAATAAATCAGTGAAACATTCTGAAAATCGTATACGCTTATTGAGGTGAAATCATTGACGTCTATGCAGCAACGTGATAACTCTGTTATGAGGAACAGAAGACTTCTATGAAGAGTTGCAGAAGATGACAAATTATAGTAAGTTGCACTGCTGGATGGCAATGTAGCCTTTTAATCAGAAAATAGGACGAAAAGTAACGAACACAATGCTTCAGTTTGAAGATTCGAATGCCAGAATTGACGGCAGTCCTACGTTAGTAGAATTTAGCCGTTAGAGCAACGTGTTTGTCTTTAACAAACTTTTTCAGGAGGAACCAAATAGAATGTGGACAGGGCAAGGAACTAAAAATGAAATTTCGCATTTAATGTCATGTCTCGGAAATGAGTGACCTCAATTGTTATGATGAATGAAAAACACTGTCTGGATCACTATTTCTTTTATTAGGGATGACCGGTTTTGATCTCGCTAGCAGATTATCTTCATATATATCTGATGCTGCAAGAAGCAGTTTGTCGGTAGTGGTACCAGGCTATTTTTTATTAAACAATGAAACTGGCAGCATTTTTTCAAATAATAAATAAATTGAACAGTATGTGATGGTTATAAACCATTTTGCATGGAGCACATTGCGCTAATGTGGGAGCCATCTAGGTGCTTGTAAAGCAATAAATTGGTAGCCAAGATCGCAGGAATTCTTTTTATTCCATGATTACCGGTTTCGGCGAAACTAAAGCCTCCATCATCGGATCTTAGGACACATACAGGTTACAACATCAAGGCAAACAATGGTGTTATTAATAGCTGCCTATAACACGCAGGCCTTACAAAATTGTAAGTAATACATAGGCGTCCAAGAGAGATGACATAAGATCCGATGATAGCGGCTTTAGTTTCACCGAAACCAGTAATCATGGAATAAACAGAATTCCTGCTATCTTGGCTACCAGTTTATTGTTTTACAAGGTTATAAACCACTTGAGGATTGCGATTCGTCATAGACTTGTAGGATGCAGAGTAGAAATAGATACGAAGCTACAAAGGAACAGATTCATCAAGTGTGACGTTAGAAATGTAGATTATAAGAATTTGTTTAAGAACTAGCTGAGTACCTGGCATTAACCAGATATGTTCATATTCAAATCTTCAATTAGTCCATCTCCTCCTTCCCCCGGTCTTTGTACATCTCCCCCTTCACCCCTCTCTGGCCATCTCCCCCCCCCCCCCCCTATTTGTCAACCTCCTGCAGCCCCACTCTCTTTCCATCTCTTCCTCCCTCTGCTCTCTGTCCATCTACTCCTCCCTCCATTCTCTGTTCATCTGCTCCTCCCCCCTCTGTCCATCTCTTTCTTTCGCCTCCAATTCCATATCCTGCCCCCCTCTCTGTTTCCTCCTACCCCTCTCTCTGTTCATCTTCTCCTCCCCCTCTCTCTATCCATCTCTTCCTCTCCCCTTTCCCTATTCCTCTCCTCTTCTTTCCTTCCTCTGTCCATCTCCTTCTATCCCCCCTCTCTGTCCATCCCCCCCTTTCCTTTCACTGACCATTTCCTCCTCCCACTCTCTCTGTTAATCTCCTCCTCCCCTCTCTCTGCCTATCTCTTCCTCCCTCTGTCTCTGTCCATCTCTTCCTCTTTTCTTGCTCTGTCCATCTGCTCCTCTCCCATCTCTCTGTCCATTTCCTCCTCTGTCTGTCCATCTTGTCCTCCCCCTACCTGTGACCATCTCCTCCTACCCCTACCCCTCTCTACCTTCCATCTCTTCCTACCCCTTCTGTCTCTCACCCTGTTACCAACAGGAGGCTGGTGGTTCTTGCCCCCATAGTATTTATTTCAAGAATGGAACTAATATGTATACAGAATGTGTTGAAATCGTTCCAGCAGTTTAGGATGAGCTTTTTCGCCACGACTTTGCCTGTGTATGCATGTGTCAAATATATTTCACAAACATTTATCATATTTTACACGTGTTTGTACACGTATTTCACCTGTATCTTTAACGAATTTCGCCCAGCAGATTAATTTTCGCGCAGTTCAGTGTTTATGATATCCTATCTCATGAACCATGACCTCTACAATGATACACTCCTGGAAATTGAAATAAGAACACCGTGAATTCATTGTCCCAGGAAGGGGAAACTTTATTGACACATTCCTGGGGTCAGATACATCACATGATCACACTGACAGAACCACAGGCACATAGACACAGGCAACAAAGCATGCACAATGTCGGCACTAGTACAGTGTATATCCACCTTTCGCAGCAATGCAGGCTGCTATTCTCCCATGGAGACGATCGTAGAGATGCTGGATGTAGTCCTGTGGAACGGCTTGCCATGCCATTTGCACCTGGCGCCTCAGTTGGACCAGCGTTCGTGCTGGACGTGCAGACCGCGTGAGACGACGCTTCATCCAGCCCCAAACATGCTCAATGGGGGACAGATCCGGAGATCTTGCTGGCCAGGGTAGTTGACTTACACCTTCTAGAGCACGTTGGGTGGCACGGGATACATGCGGACGTGCATTGTCCTGTTGGAACAGCAAGTTCCCTTGCCGGTCTAGGAATGGTAGAACGATGGGTTCGATGACGGTTTGGATGTACCGTGCACTATTCAGTGTCCCCTCGACGATCACCAGTGGTGTACGGCCAGTGTAGGAGATCGCTCCCCACACCATGTTGCCGGGTGTTGGCCCTGTGTGCCTCGGTCGTATGCAGTCCTGATTGTGGCGCTCACCTGCACGGCGCCAAACACGCATACGACCATCATTGGCACCAAGGCAGAAGCGACTCTCATCGCTGAAGACGACACGTCTCCATTCGTCCCTCCATTCACGCCTGTCGCGACACCACTGGAGGCGGGCTGCACGATGTTGGGGCGTGAGCGGAAGACGGCCTAACGGTGTGCGGGACCGTAGCCCAGCTTCATGGAGACGGTTGCGAATGGTCCTCGCCGATACCCCAGGAGCAACAGTGTCCCTAATTTGCTGGGAAGTGGCGGTGCGGTCCCCTACGGCACTGCGTAGGATCCTACGGTCTTGGCGTGCATCCGTGCGTCACTGCGGTCCGGTCCCAGGTCGACGGGCACGTGCACCTTCCGCCGACCACTGGCGACAACATCGATGTACTGTGGAGACCTCACGCCCCACGTGTTGAGCAATTCGGCGGTACGTCCACCCGGCCTCCCGCATGCCCACTATACGCCCTCGCTCAAAGTCCGTCAACAGCACATACGGTTCACGTCCACGCTGTCGCGGCATGCTACCAGTGTTAAAGACTGCGATGGAGCTCCGTATGCCACGGCAAACTGGCTGACACTGACGGCGGCGGTGCACAAATGCTGCGCAGCTAGCGCCATTCGACGGCCAACACCGCGGTTTCTGGTGTGTCCGCTGTGCCGTGCGTGTGATCATTGCTTGTACAGCCCTCTCGCAGTATCCGGAGCAAGTATGGTGGGTCTGACACACCGGTGTCAATGTGTTCTTTTTTCCATTTCCAGGAGTGTATAATTTTGCAGGTACATCCAGTGGTATATGTGGCTGCTTAGCGCGAAATTGGTTGTGAATAGAGATACTAGTAAAGAAGTAATAAATTGAAACATCGTACATGGTGCCACAGTTTTTCACAAATCTCAGTATTTGACGTCATATCTCCTTTGCTACGTATCGTACAATGATGCAATTTTGCTGGGACATTCAGTGGTATACTTGAATACTCTCTGCAAAATGTATCATGAACATAGTTAGTAGGAAAGAAGTAACAAATTAAAATATCATACCTCATGCAGCAGTTTTCTACATCTACACATACACCATATTCCGCAGGACACCTAATGTTGTGTGGCGGAGGGTACTTTCGGTACCACTATCTGATCCCTCCAATCCTGTTCCACTCGCGAATAGTGCACGGAGCGAATGATTGTAGGTAAGCCTTTGTATTGGATCTAATTTCTCGAATTTTCTCCTCGTGGTCAATACGCGAGATGTATATGGGGGGAGTAATATGTTGTCCGACTCCTCATGAAAAGTGTTGTCCCGAAATTTCAGTAGTAAATCTCTCCGTGATGAACAACGCCTCTCTTGTAACGTCTACCAGTGGAGTTTATTTAGCATCTCCGTAACGCTCTCTCGCCAGTTATACGATCCCGTGACGAAACGCGCCGCTCTTCGTTGGATCTTCTCTATCTCCTCTATCAATCCTACCTGACAGGGATCCAAGATAGATGAACAATACTCAAGATTCGAGCCAACAAGCGCCTTGTAAGCCACTTCTATCGTGGATGAGCTATATTTCCTTAAGATTCTTCCGATGAATCTGAGTCTGGTGTCTGCTTTTCCGACTCTCTGTTTTATGTGGTCATTTCACTTAATTATCGCGATAGATAGTTACGCCCAGATATTTTACGGCAGACTCTGTCTCCAGCTGTTTGTCAACGATAGTGTAGCTGTACAGTAGTGGAATTCTTTTCTTATGTATTTACGTTGAGTCAACTACCAGAGCCTGCACCATTCATCAATTCTCTGCACGGCGTTATGCAAGTTCTTACTATCTTCTGGCGTTGATACTTTGGTATAAACAACTGCATCATCTGCGAATAGCCTTAAAGAGCATCCGACGCTTTCTGCTAGATCATTTATATGTATTGTAAACAGCAACGGTCCTATCACACTTCCCTGTGGTACTCCGGATATTACCTTTACTTCTGTCGATTTTGTTCCGTTAAGAGTGACGGATTAAGTTCTATCTGCAAGAAAGTCTTGAATCCAATCGCAAGTCTGTTCCGATACTCCGTAAGCTCGTAGTTTTTTTTATTAACCGGCAATGCGGGACGGTGTCAAACGCCTTACTGAAATAAAGAAACACGGTATCAACCTGACAGCCATTGCCCACTGCGCTGTGGATCTCATGGAGGAACAGAGCGAGCTGAGTTTCGTAGGATCTCTGTTTACGGAACCCAAGTTGATTTGTATAGAGGAGATGTTCATTTTCCAAAAATGACATAATTCTTGAGCGTACAACATGTTCCATAACTCTACAACAGATTGACGTCAACGATATAGGTCTATAATTGTGTGGATCTGTCTTGCGGCCTTTCTTAAAAACGGGTATAACCTGCGCTTTTTTCCAGTCGTTAGATACCTTTCGTTGCTCAAGCAATCTACGCTAAATTGCTGCTAGAAGGGGTGTAAGTTCTTTCGGATAACCTTCACAGAATCTGATAGGTATCTCATCTGGTTCTGACGCCTTTCCACTACTAAGCGATTGTAGCTGCTTTTCAATTCTGCGATCGGTTATCTCAATATCTGCCATTTCGACATTCGTTTGACGATTGAGAGGAGGGACAGTGTTACGATCTTACGCAGTGAAACAACTTCGGAAGACCGAATTCAGTACTTCGGCCTTCTCTCTTTATCTTCCGTGTTGGTGTGGTCGTGAGAGAATGAATGATGATTTTGACCCACTTACTGATTTTACTTACATGTGACCAAAATGTCTTAGGGTTTTTACTCGGGTCGGTTGACAACGTTTTACTTTCAAAATCATTGAACGCTTCTCTCATTGCTCTCCTTACGCTCATTTTAGCTTCTTTGAACTTTTGTTTGTGAGCTAGGTATTTACTTCTCTTGAATCTGAGGTGATTTGCTCTTTCTTTACGTAGCGCTTTTCTAACACGGCTATTAAACCATGGTGGGTCTTTCTCATCCTTAAAACCTTACTCGGAACATACTTGTCTAGGGCATATTGAACGATGCCTTTGAATTTTTTCCATTTGTTCTCCACATCTTCGTCCTCATCACCGAATTTTGATCCTGACTGCTGAGATATTCTGAAATTGTATCCTGTCACCCTTGGTGAGCAAATATATCTTCCTACCTTTCTTAACATTCCTTGTGAGTCCCGTCGTCATAGGTGTCTTATGATCACTGATACCTTCCTCTAAGTTAACTCATTCGAAAAGTTCAGGTCTGTTTTATTGCCAGGAGGTCTAAGACGTTACCCTCACGAGTTGGTTCTCTAACTATCTGCTCAAGGTAATTTTCGGACAAGATATCCAGAACAATGCCACACGAATCCCTGACTCTGGCACCAGCTTTTATGGCATAAAACTCCCAATCTATACCTGGAAAGTTGAAGTCACCCCCTATTAAAACGGCATGATCAAGAAAATTACTAATGATATTTTGCAAGTTCTCTCTGAAGCGCTCTACAACTACAGATACTGACCCAGGTGATCTATAAAAGTATCCGATCACCATTTCTAACCGTTCTTTGATACTAAGTTTCACCCAGATTAATTCACATTCGGAATCTGTGATAACCTCGCTAGATTTTATCGAATATTTTACTGCAATAAACACGCCGCGACCATTGGCGAATATGTCCTTACGATAAACATCACAATCTGAACTTAGGATTTCGTTGTCATTGACGTCTGGTTTCAACCAACTTTCTGTTCCCAATACTGTCTGTGCATTATAACCTTCAGTAAGCGATACTAATTCTGGGACCTTTCCTTGGATGCTCCTGCAATTTACTAAAATCATATTAATCTGTTCTATATCTGATCTGCGAGGACCAAGATTCTCTGAGGTCACTGTGGCTGATTTAACAGGCAAGTCGTCTTTGATCCCAAGGGACGGATTCTCTAACCTAAAAAAGCCGCATGTGCACGCCACATGTACTCCGCTACCCTAGTAGCCGCTTCCTGCGTGTAGTGCACGCCTGCCCTATTAAGGAGAACCCTACAATTCTACATCCGATAGCGGAGGTCGAGAACTTCACATCCGATACCATCGCAGAGCTGCATGGACAGAGAAAATGTAGAAAATATTTTTTTCTGTATAATTCCACTTAGTAGTCATTAAAGAAACGCGCTGCTCATAAGGAGCTGCTTTGCTGTTGTGCCCTATTAGGTTTAATTCTCTACGCACAGTCACTATGCAAATTGAACTTTTGTAGCACTTTTGAACTCACGGATTCCTTCCGCTTATTTCATGCAATTTTTTATAACTACCCTCCGCTATGATAGACAGTTCCAGTCCGTCTGCCTGCTCTTGCTTTAGCTGTGGTTGTCCCTTCACGTTTCAACTTTGCAATCACATCGCCAACAGTCAACTTAGTCAGCTTTAGAATCCTGCGCGGCTGGATTTGTTAATCAAGTGACTACCAATGACACATTCACGTTCGAAGTCGCTGAGCTCTCCTCCCAGACCTATTCTGACAGTGTATATAACCAACATTCCGAACAAAATATGTGTCTGTTGGCAGTGCACTGTTCAAGGTAGTTCGTGCTAACTGTACGGGCACGAAAAAAACGAAACAGAAAATCGAAATTGCCTGTCGTCATTTTGATAAATTAAGTGGCGTTTCTAAAACCAAGTGTGTGATGTGTCGGAAACGAGAAGCTTTCAATCTGTGTGGATTGCCAGTTTTGAACTATGATAGTGAGACACGCACTTCTAATGCGAAAAATAATCAGAAACTGAGGATTGCTCAGCGAGCAATGGGGAGAAGAGTGTAGGGAATTACTAGGGGAGGCAGCAAAGCAAACAAATGGAGCAGGGACGGACCGGAGTGGAACACGCACTTATGAAAGTGAAATGGAGATGGGCGGCATATGTCGCCAGACGAATAATGGAAGCTGGACCAAGCAAGTTCTTCTCTGGATTCCACGGGAAAAGAAAACACTGAGATGACGACCTAATGGAAGGTGGGCAGATGACATCTGAAAGCTTGTATTAGCAACATGCATGCGTATAGCTCAAGACCGTGATGTATAGGAAAGTCTAGACGGCCCTGTATTCAGCAGCGGGTTTCAAATGACTTTTATGATGACGATGATGATGATGATGATGATAACGATGATGTTGATGATGATGATGAGTGAACTCTTAACAGTGTGGTGTAATGTTTCCCCGAGAGACGGTGACGGTGGGTGCACACGAGCTATGAAAAGAAGACAATGAGGAATATTAAATTTTTAACTTACCGTCAACGATGATTAAATTGTAGAAAGAGTGCACGTTCAGGTAAGAGAAGGAAAATTGGCAATGTTCTCTTCAAAGGAACGATGTCGGCATTCGTCTTATGAGATTAGTGGAAACTACGGAAAACCTAATTTTAGGATAGCCGCTTCTCAGAAGAGCGAGTTCTTTGTCTTAAAAATTGCTCGCTTGACATTTATTGCGCTGCCGAGGACGCCTTTCACAAAAATGTCAAAAATATTGTTAAGAGGTCGTCTGGGTCGGTTTAACATTCAGAAAATGAAATGAAAAGGATAGGGCAAGACTAACAAAATATTTTAGCTTTTTTCACGATAGTATTGTTGTATAGTATGTCATCAGAAGAAACAACAGAAAGGAAAAATCGTGATTATCTTATTTGACAGCGAAATGTTTAAAGTGACTTAGATAAATTGCATAAAAACAATAGTTGCGTAATTAATTTACCTGTAATACCTGCAGATGGAAGTGATAGCTTTAATCTTGCTCTGTGTGTAGCGGAAAATCTGCGCTCACGCTATTATTCCTCATACGGACTGCGACGACTGCGAGAACAGATACACTGTGAGCGTCAATATAACGGCAAAGTGGAGTGGAAAAATTTGTCTCTGCCTCAGGCCTTATCATAGAAAGTAGCCCCATATTTTCACTAAGTCAACGTCATCCCATCGATAGTGAAACCAAACAGTATTTCTTATTACTATAGCAAATTTTTCATACAAAACATTAGTGCACTTGTTAATTTGAATTTTTTTCATGTTTACTTTTTGATAAATCATTGTTTTGACAGGTCGCGTCATCCCCAGAGGATACTGTTCATAAGAACCCCCCATTCGTACTAAACTTCCAGAAATGTGTCAGTTTAGCCGGTGAGCCAGTAGATGGTGGTATAAGGAGCATAGAGTATAGCTTGCCATGCTTCCTCACCCGAGTTTTGCGATAATTAAACCAGTCCATCTTTGAACTGACTTAGTCAGCCGCCGCATGGGAATTCTTCCTATCTGTTACGTGGAGATGCTCTCTGAGTTTTGTGTTCCCTTGCAGAGCCGTACCAGTGCCGTCGGATTCTGAAAGTGGAATACGGCTGTTTATGTTGTAGGTAATGAAGTGGGAAGAAGATTTTTGTGTAAATAATGGCACGTTTATTTAAGAAACACATTAAAATGAACTTTGTTAACAGTGATTATCAGCTAACTATTAACAATACAAGAGTATCGTCTACCGCATGACTACATCGAAAGGCATACTATCGACGACTACCGAGTACAGCGTACAGTCTGTAACCTGAATGTACAATCAATATAATTCGTATAAGATTGTATATCTTTGATTATGCCAAAGTTTTTAATTTATTTATTAATATCAACTTTTCCTGGCATTGTAAAATTTCTGAAAGATAGTATTTATGACCAGTAGACTCCTTCTAATGTCTGAGTAACAAAAGGCAACTTTTGTTAGAAATATTTATTAAAAACAATTACGTGATTCGCACCCGAATAAATGTACTTTCCCTACGTATCTCTTTGCTGACATCACGAGCGATTTCTTCACCGGCACCTCATCCCACTGGCTCTGAAAGCGCCAGATGGCCTGGCCAACAGCCTCTGCTAGCCAGTGTGGGAAGCTACCGCTTGCTCCTTACTCTGTATATACTGAAGTGCTGATACATTCACTTCACATATGTGAAATAACAAAACTGGAAATAAAGTAAAATGTGCTCTTATCTGCAAATAAGGGATACCTTACATGTTCTACGAGTTAATGTATAATAGTTCGGATTAGGGCGTTAAACACGCCCGTGAGAGCCGAACAAGGAGAACTAAGAAATGCTGTCCATCTCAACATGTTCTGCACTTTCACACTGAATCCAGAAGAACGGCAGTGAATGATTAGATGTATTGCGTTGAATACGCGCATTTTGAAATAAATTGTAAGAAAATGCCAAATAATTTTTTAATGTAATTATGAACTTCTCTTCTAGTATTGAATTGATTGCAGATTCCATGCCAATGATGAGACTTATATCATTATGAATGATTCCATAAAACTACATTTTCATCAATACGCAATAGTCAACAAGTTCTTTTCCAGTTTTGATGAGTCTTATGTCATTACGAGTGAGTCTGTAAGGCTTCATTTCCATTAATATGCGATATTCAACAAGTTGCTTTCCAATTTATTGAGAGCAACACGTTTTCTACCTAATTTTTCAGCCGTTAAAATATTTCCATCTACGACCTTTCTAACCACCTTTATACATACTATACTGGTATACTGAAATATATTTCTGCTTCATTTAGAATTTCAGTTTTATCCCTTATACCCAGTATTCTTCAACCATATCTTCGGGTCACTATTTCTGTCGCATTTCCTCCTTTTCAGGGTATACCCTATTCATGGTATAGTGACACAAAACAATGGATAGCTCTAATATGGGACAGCGTGTTTCGTTTTCGCATCCGACGCCATTTTCGAAACTAACCACTACCTTTCGATAAACAATTTCAAGTAGCTACAATTGTCATTTGTAAGTTTAATTCAAATAATAAATCATAAAATGGAAACAATATGCACATTTGTAAATCAGGGTTAACAGAAAAAAATTGAATCTTACCATACAAACATTTTTGGAGGTTGAAACACCAAGAGTGTCTACTCACGACGGTACACAACGTGATAATAACGTCTGCTGCCTCTAGTGGACGAAACAGAACATTATCGTTATGATAACTATAGCTGCCAGTAAATAATATTCTCTTTCTTATTACAACCCTGTTTCACATTACCACTACATTCTCTGATAAATTTCACTAACATCTTACGACTAACTACAATTATCACATCCAGAGAGCCTTCTTCAATGGAGAATCATCTGACATTTGCTAATCCGTAAACTTTATACCATTTACAGCTTAAAATTTCCACTTTCAGATTAATTAGAATATTGGCTGTGCAATTCACTGCAGTCAAACATCATACGTCAAAACCGTGTGAGCAGATAAAAAAACGACGATCAAACTTAAAACTTAAAGCCTGCAATAACAACGTCATATCTTAGCGAAATAACTTTTCAAACGTCGTAATGCTTGCATAGTTGTTGTTGGTCGTCCTTTCAACAGTTACTCCGGGCCGGCCGGAGTGGCCGAGCGGTTCTAGGCACTTCAGTCTGGATCCGCGCGACCTCTACGGTCGCAGGTTCGAATCCTGCCTCTGGCATGGATGTGTGTGCTGTACTTAGGTTAGTTAGGTTTAAGTAGTTCTAAGTTATAAGGGACTGATGACCTCAGATGTTAAGTCCCATAGTGCTCAATGCCATTTGAGCCAGTTACTCCGGGTAAAGGCTCATTGTGTTTGCTAATGGAGACGTCACAACGTATCCCAATTAGGCGTATTCTTTTCTGGGTGAATCCCATGTTTATATAAAAGAGAGCGGCGCTTTTATCTTTTTTTTTGAAGCAGGAAGTAAGACAACGAAAGCTACAACCGTTTTGTCGCTGAGAGAGTTGCAGCAGTGATTGACGAAGTGCAATCGTCTTCAGAAGTATGACATGACGCGCTGGAGTGCTATATTAACCGATGCTGCTTCACCCCTCTTTACCTTGGTAATTTAACTACCTATTTTCTTTTTTTGGTATCATTTAGGAAGCGTTCAACGACGGCTGAATTGAGAACAGTTATGAGCGAATCACAAATTATACGTTTTATTACCGACATTATTGCTCATTTCAAATATTTCAAAAATACACTCACAAGGGATCCATCAGATCTGTTAGTCACGGATTTTGATGAGGCTTAGGTATGCTGTAGGGGCACCTGTTCTCAGTACCTGGCTAGTGGCTGTTCATTCGACGGCATCTAGTTTCCGCGAAAATCTATGTTGAAGTTTTATGGGCACTTCCTGCACTCATAACGTTCGCCACGTTTCGACCAACCGAGCGTAGCGCAGGGGCTTAACGTTCACAGCTACCACGCTTGCGATAAGGATTTGCTAATCCTGTGATGTTTGCTTTTACGGACAGATTAAAATTTTCGCAAAGGATTCGAAATGCTCCCGGCTTGCTGAAGACTAATAGAGCAATCGCTTCGAGGAAAGATTCCATAAAAATATATTCTTTAATTCTGCGCCAGTTTAGAGCACCTCTTTCCACAGGAATGATCAAGTACGCGTGGTTCGCATCGAAGTTGAGCCAAGAAAAAACAAAATTTTTGAATTTAAAAGAACCGTATAATATCCGGTATCGCTTCTGAAAAATCAGTGTGCCTGCAGTGGAGTACCTTTCATCAAATGTGCGTGGTGTTTTACGGATTAGTGTTTCGGATGCTTCTGCAACAAATGCCACGCGAAATTCTGTTGTAGCACAGCGAAGGATGCTAAAGATAGCGTGTAAGACGATTCTGTAATCTATTCTGTAGAAAACGGAATAGACATTTGAAAAAAAGTTTGCTGTAGGGATTGATTTGTTAATGAAATTAACACTGTGAAAATGACTATTTTTGAATAATTTTGCGTGACATTTACTATTTAATGATTTTTGTACGATGAAATAGGCAAAATATGAACCTCCCGCCAGCCGTCAACCTTAGCTGCTGCGCTACCCGCGCTCAGTCGGAACATGCCCGACGTTACGAGTGTAGAAGGTGCCTATAAAACTTCAACTTCGATTTTCTCGGAAACTAGGGGCCCTTGCAAGAAAAGCAGATAGCCAGGTACTCAGGACAGGTGTCTTCATTCGCAAGACTCATCAAAATGCACGATTTACTTGTCTGATGGTTCACTTGTCAGCGTTAGCAACGTACCGCATATCACCATACGACAATAACCGTTTCACACTGAAACATTAACATCGTCAGAATGCTGCGCGGATAATTACGCAGAAAACGCATTTAGCGAGAACGTCGGACCCATACCAGCTCACTCCACTTTACTGCCACGCCAAGAGCTCGCTCCAGGCAACAACAGTCACCACTCCTGGACGCATTGTCAGCGGGCAAATGCTGTCCGTACTCGGCTAAACCAGCGGTAGGTGCAGTAATATAATACATAATCTACTATGACACAAATCGTTAAGCTTATGACCAGTGTCACAAAGGATGACAAATACACTGACGTAAAAAAAACCACAACACCAACAAGGAGTTGTGCGAAATATAAGAAAGTTGGTTGGCGTGTTTATGCATCTGAAAGATGATGTCTATTCAAATTTCGCGCCAGTCGCATAGGAGTGGCGCTAGTGACGCAACTATGAGGAAGCAAATCAAGTTTGCTTTGAGTACAATTTGATATTGAACGTGATGAGCTGAGGATAATCAAGAATGTCTTTAAACCGACAAAGACGCCATTATCAACACCTCATTGAGTTCGAATGGGGTCGTGTAAAAGGGCTGCGAGAAGCTGGCTGTTCGCTCTGCGATATTGCAGTACTCTGTGGAATGTAGCCACTGAGCATGATGGCTAAACTGTTAGAAATCGGTTACTTAAAGGACAGTTCCGAGCCAGACGCCATGTAGCGTGCATTCCACTGACCCCAAACCACCGCCATTTGCGACTTCAGTGGTGTCGGCGAGAGTTCACTGGAGGGCAGGATGGAAGTCTGTTGTGTTTTCTGATGAAAACTGGTTCTGCTTCGGTGCCAGTAATGGCCGCGTCTTGGTTAGAAAGAGGCCAGTTGAGAGCCTGCAACCAATCTGTCTACGCGCTAGATTCACTGGACCTACACCTGGAGTTGGAGTCTGTGGTGCGACTTCGTATGAGAGCAGGAGCACTACTAGTGGTTATCCCATGCACTCTGACTGGAAAATTGTACGTCAGTCTGGTGATTCGACACGCTGTGCTGCCATTTATGAACAGCATTCCAGGGGGTGTTTTCCAACAGGAGAACGCTCGCCCACATACCGTTGTTGTAACCCAGTATGACCTATAGAGTGTCGAAATGCTACATTAGTCTGCTCGATCACCAGATCTGTCTACAATCGAGCACATATTGGACATCATCGGACGACAACTCCAGTGACATCCACAAACAGAGTTAACTTTCCCTGTACTGACCGGCCAAATGCAACGGGTTTGGAAGTCCATTCCATAAATTGTCATTCGCATTTGTGAAACACAATGCATGCACGTTTGCATGCTTACAATAAACATTCTGGCTGTTACATCGGTTATTAGCATACCAGCATTTCATACTGGCAATGGCTTATGTTACGCTTGTGTTAACCTGTGATATTGCAATGTTAATCACGTAAATATGTTATCTAGACAAATATATTCCCGAAATTTCATTACTCCATATTAATCATTATTTGGTATTCCGGTTTTTTCCCGTCAGTGTATATCGACGTGGAAGGATGTAGGATCCTCGCAGCAGGATTACGTTTGAGCATTCGGATTTATGCATTCTGTGGTTAACTAAAGTCATCCAGAGCGATTTCCAGGATGATGGGCTCGACAAGGCCTAGCCGGTTTCTTTCTCCATCCTTCTCCAACCGACACGGTGACCTCAAAGTCGATGAGACTGCACTCTGTACTTCCTTCCTTAAATCGTTCTGTCATCCTGCTTCCCAGTCCCGAGAACGCTCAGATGCCTTTGACCTTTTGTTTCCTATCTCAAGGCACTCGATTTTCTTATACGCTAACGGTCCCGTTTTTACCCGACAACCGCAGGTCTCCAAGTATAATAATTCTAGTTGACGGACGAATCCTGACAGCAGGATTCAGCTTAATATTTCTAGGCATTATTGAGCGGATTTCTACATCTAATAACGCGCAGCAGACAGTCCATCCAGAAAAAAATGTGCAGCAGACATTCCGTCCAGAGCTATACGTGTTCCAAACTTCACAAAGATAGACATCAGCGGAATCACTACACTCTTCTCGTGGTATCCTAAACCACTGTAGTCTCGTAACACGTTTCACTTAACTGACTGTAGTGTGGTTAAAAAAAATTAAAATTGATAGGTGATTGTCTTTGTATGACGTAAGTAGATGCTTTAATACTTTGAGTTTTTTGTTGTAGTTATTTGTTTTTTAAATCTTATTTTCTTTTCTTTTCTTTGAGGAATCATTTACGGTCATTAAGGACAAACACAGTGGGAAATATAGCTAATATGAAATTGCAATACCCCTTCTCTAAATTCTCTGAGGTGCGGTAATACTTCCTAATATTTGTATGTCTAGCATCTTAACTATGATTGAATCTGGTCTATTTAGTTCATATCTAGAGAACGTTGTGGCCAAATACTACACGAATAAAAAAGAAGAGTTGTGACCAGGTAATTATTTGAAATACTTTAACAAGAACAATTTCGTGTAGGCATGAATCCTGTCGTTGTCGCGATAACAACTAATGAACGTTACTGCTCTGTGGAATACAAGTCAGGTCGGTTGTGGATATAATTCTGGTATTGTGTAAGCCAGTGTGGCTGTCCGCTGCTTGGGATAACAGTTGCCAGACGTCATATGAAGTAACAATAGTTTTCCAGTCCGTTGTCCACAGCGGAAGGTGACGATTTCAGTCGAATGTTCCCAGTACAACAGGGCCACAGTGGTTGAATGCTTGCAAAACGTGAACGGTGGTTTCTCTAATTCGTCCTGCACTCCACTTTCTCCACCACGCTAACTCTTGTCTAAAGCCCGAGGAACGGGGTAAACACACAAGTAAACGAGTCAAATGGTAGTTCCCTCTGGTCTTTTCTGATTTTTGGTCAGTTTACTTCTGGTGTCTCCTAGTTTGTTCGCCGTTTTGTCCGTTGTAAATTGCGGGCTTAGTGATACGTCGTCTTACCGTAGATACCTCGTTTTGGCTTTGCTACCACCAAATAAGCAACTTATTCAAGGCTGAGCACAGTCGAGGGTGAATAGCATATGCCGATGGCGGTGTCAGTTCACCGTGATCTCCTGATTTATCCCGGTCAGTATACGAGGCTCCTCCTGTGTTAGACGGCATGCGAGCCACTAACTGGGTGTCCCTTATACAAGAAGTGAAAATCAATGTGGACACTTCTAAAGCGAGATTTTGACATGCATGAACACAAAAGCATGGGCTGTTTCTTAATGGCATTCAAAGGAGGGAATAAATAGTGTCGTTCCTAGACTTCAGCTGCATAATGGTGGAGACACAAATTGTACACGACCATTCCGACGTATGCCACAAGTGTTTTTATGGAAACTGTACATAAACTAAATTGAGATGGGCGGACGGGTATTTCAATGCCGTTGCTTTCTTAATTCCTGCGATACTTTGCACGGTAACGGTATCCGATGGCTGTTAAAAACGAAGTAGGGCGATATAACACCCATTAAGATATTGGGTGAAAAAAGAGTAACACAGAAATGTTGAAAAATATTAACTGACTGGTATTTGAAGAAAGACCCCGTTCGACTCCCGAGGAAACTTGAGGAACAGTCTTTCAGTGCGGAAACTGTGAATACGAATATTTATCTCGTACAGGTCGTGCAGATAAAGTTAAACGAATAACAGTTCTCTTCGAGGAGCACAAACCTTCTTCCCACGCTTCTCCGTTGAATGTTTTACCGGAAGAAAGCTTAACCTATGGCACAAAAAAAGCATACTCTTCTACGTACTCCACAGAGAATAGTTGTTAGCTCCAAGGCTGGCGATGCCAAGTGAAGATCACATAACACTCTAACTGGACCGCACTGCCACCGTTCGATGCTCATTTTTTGATGTTTACGTGGCGATACTACACTTAGGCGGTGCTAGATTTCACAGTTAGCACAATCTGCGCCAAAAGTACCGTTACAATTGTTAAAAAGTTTTGTATCACTGTATTTATTTTTACAATAGCTTTCCCGTGTATTTAAAAAGGTATATCGTTTCATTAAAAAACATAGTTTATTCTACACTGTCCATTCACATTAATGTGTCAGAAGCCTGAATAACCACCGTTTGCAGCACGGACAGCTGCTAGACATGCAGGAAGAGAGGCAGTAAGATTCTGGAAGGTACCGAATAATGAGTGGAGGTATACCGAAACCAGTGCTGTGTCCAGCTGCGCTAGGTTTTTCGGTTGAGGTTCCATGCCGCGAACAGCCCGATCGAGGTGGTCCCACAGATTCTCGATTGTGTTTCAATCCGGTGAGTCTGGTGGCCAGAGGAGTACGGTAAACTGATTTTGGTGCTCTTCGAACCACACACGTACACTGCGAGCTGTGTGACACGTTGCATTGTCCTGCTAGTAGATACCATTTTAGTTGTGGAACTAGTTCTCATAGATAGAACATATTTCTGTTGATCCTTGTGCCTTCCTGAATGGCGAGATCACCTAGGGAATGCCAAGAAAACGTTCCCAAGACCATAACGCTCCCTCCTCCCGCACTGACCATTTGCTTTCAGACGTTTCATGCGATACACATCACCGATCATCTGTCCGATGGAGCATAAAACGTGATTCATCTGAAAAGACCACCAGTCGCCACTCAGTGGACGTCCAGTTGCGGTAATGGCGTGCAAATTCCAGACTCCGTCGCCGATATACAGCAGCCAGCATGGATGCATGAACCAGGCGCCTCCTGCGGAGCTCCATACGCAGCAATGATCCCTAAAAGGTCGTCGAGGAGACGCTTTTGGTAGCCCCTATGTTCATCTGGCCGGTCAGTTGCTCAACAGTTGCACTTCTATTCCGCGGCACACAGTTCCGCAGCCGTCATTCACACCTTTCATCTATGGTCCATGGTGCATCACAATTGCCTCGCCGACGGTTTTGGATAGCGCCAGTTTGTCATGCACGATAAACGCCAACCACGCCAGTATGCAAACAGTTTACGTACTTAGCCGTCTCGGAAATGCCCTTGGCCCGAAAGCCAATGATCATGACCTTTTGGACGTCAGATAAATCATTCCGTTTCCGTGTTACGACAACGACTGCACTATTATTTGCGTCCGTCGACACGCGTTAGATACCCTCCACTGCTAGTGCTGCCACCTGTCGTCTGTGAGTGGTTACTACTCGTTGACGTCGAACGTAGGCGGAGGCCACTTAATGTGACAAGTCTGTGTGTGTCTCAGAAGATGAAAACACTGTTGTTGTTGTGGTCTTCAGTCCTGAGACTGGTTTGATGCAGCTCTCCATACTACTCTATCCTGTATCTCCCAGCATCTACCGCAACCTACATCCTTCTGAATCTGCTTAGTGAATTCGTCTCTTGGTCTCCCCCTACGATTTTTACTTTCCACACTGCCCTCCAATACTAAACTGGTGATCCCTTGCCTCGAACATGTCCTACCAACCGATCCCTTCTTCTAGCAAGCTGTGCCACAAACTTCTCTTCTCACCAATCCTATTCAACACTTCCTCATTAGTTATGTGATCTACCCATCTAATCTTCAGCATTCTTCTGTAGCACCACATTTCGAAAGCTTCTATTCTCTTCTTGTCCAGACTATTTATCGTCCATGTTTCACTTCCATACATGGCTACACTCCATTCAAATACTTTCAGAAACGACTTCCTGACATTTAAATCTATACTCGATGTTAACAAATTTCTCTTCTTCAGAAATGCTTTCCTTGCCATTACCAGTCTACATTTTATATCCTCTCTACTTCGACCATCATCAGTTCTTTTGCTCCCCAAATAGCAAAACTCCTTTACTACTTTAAGTGTCTCATTTCCTAATCTAATTCCCTCAGCATCACCCGACTTAATTCGACTACATTCTATTATCCTCGTTTTGCTTTTGTTGATGTTCATCTTATATCCTCCTTTCAAGACACTATCCATTCCGTTCAACTGCTCTTCCAAGTCCTTTGCTGTTTCTGACAGAATTACAATGTCATTGGCGAAACTCAAAGTTTTTATTTCTTCTCCATGGATTTTAATACCTACTCCGAATTTTTCTTTTGTTTCCTTTACTGCTTGCTCAATATACAGATTGAATAACATCGGGGAGATGCTACAATCCTGTCTCACTCCCTTCCCAACCACTGCTTCCCTTTCATGTCCCTCGACTCTTATAACTGCAATCTGGTTTCTGTACAAATTGTAAATAGCTTTTCGCTCCCTGTATTTTACTCCTGCCACCTTCAGAATTTGAAAGAGGGTGTTCCCGTCAATATTGTCAAAAGCTTTCGCTAAGTCTACAAATGCTAGAAATGTAAGTTTGCCTTTCCTTAATCTAGCTTCTAAGATAAGTCGTAGGGTCAGTTTTGCCTCACGTGTTCCAATATTTCTAGGGAATCCAAACTGATCTTCTCCGAGGTCGGCTTCTACTAGTTTTTCCATTCGTCTGTAAAGAATTCGCATTAGTATTTTGCAGCCGTGACTTATTAAACTGATAGTTCGGTAATTTTCACATCTGTCAACACCTGCTTTCTTTGGGATTGGAATTATTATGTTCTTCTTGAAGTGTGAGGGTATTTCGCCTGTCTCATACATCTTGCTCACCAGATGGTAGAGTTTTGTCAGGACTGGCTCTCCCAAGGCTCTCAGTAGTTCTAATGGAATGGTGTCTATTCCCGGGGCTTTGTTTCAACTCAGGTCTTTCAGTGCTCTGTCGAACTCTTCACGCAGTATCATATCTCCCATTTCATCTTCATTTACACCCTCTTCCATTTCCAAAGTATTCTCCTCAAGTACATCGCCTTTGTATAGACCCCCTATATACTCCTTCCACCTTTCTGCTTTCCCTTCTTTGCTTAGAACTGGGTTTCCATCTGAGCTCTTGGTATTCATACAAGTGGTTCTCTTTTCCCCAAAGGTCTCTTTAATTTTCCTGTAGGAAGTATCTATCTTACCCCTAGTGAGATAAGCCTCTACATCCTTACATTTGTCCTCTAGCCATGCCTGCTTAGCCATTTTGCACTTCCTGTCAATCTCATTTTTGAGACGTTTGTATTCCTTTTTGTCTGCTTCATTTACTGCATTTTTATATTTTCTCCTTTCATCAATTAAATTCAATATTTCTTCTGTTACCCAAGGATTTCTACTAGCCCTCATCTCTTTTCCTACTTGATCCTCTGCTGCCTTAACGTTCATCCCTCAAAGCTACCCATTCTTCGTCTACGAGGTGCATTCAAGTTCTAAGGCCTCCGATTTTTTTTCTCAGGACTGGAAAGAGATAGAAACATGCGCATTGTTTTAAAATGAGGCCGCGTTCATTGTCAATACGTCCCAGAGATGGCAGCACCGTACGGCAGATGGAATTTTACCACCAGCGGCGAGAATGAGAACTGTTTTAAATACTTAAAAGGGCGACGTTTTCCTTACTTGAACAGCGTGCAATCATTCGTTTTCTGAATTTTCGTGGTGTGAAATCAATTGAAATTCATCGTCAGTTTAAGGAGACATGCGCTGATGGAGTTATGGATGTATCGAAAGTGCATTCGTGGGTGCGACAGTTTAATGAGGGCAGAACATCATGTGACATCAAACCGGAACAACCTCGGGCTCGCATAAGCCAGTGGTGGTGGTGGTTAGTGTTTAACGTCCCGTCGACAACGAGGTCATTAGAGACGGAGCGCAAGCTCGGGTTAGGGAAGGATTGGGAAGGAAATCGGCCGTGCCCTTTCAAAGGAACCATCTCGGCATTCGCCTGAAACGATTTAGGGAAATCACGGAAAACCTAAATCAGGATGGCCGGAGACGGGATTGAACCGTCGTCCTCCCGAATGCGAGTCCAGTGTGCTAACCACTGCGCCACCTCGCTCGGTGCACAAGCCGGTCTGACAATATGATCGAGAAAGTGGAGAGAATTGTTTTGGGGGATCGCCGAATGACTGTTGAACAGATCGCCTCTAGAGTTGGCATTTCTGTGGGTTTTGTGCACACAATCCTGCATGACGACCTGAAAATCCGAAAAGTGTCATCCAGGTGGGTGCCACGAATGCTGACGGACGACCACATGGCTGCCCGTGTGGCATGTTGCCAAGCAATGTTGATGCGCAATGACAGCATGAATGGGACTTTCTTTTCATCGGTTGTGACAATGGATGAGACGTGGATGCCATTTTTCAGTCCAGAAACAAAGTGCCAGTCAGCTCAATGGAAGCACACAGATTCACCGCCACCAAAAAAATTTCGGGTAACCGCCAGTGCTGAAAAAATGATAGTGTCCATGTTCTGGGACAGTGAGTGCGTAATCCTTACCCATTGCGTTCCAAAGGGCACTACGGTAACAGGTGCATCCTACGAAAATGTTTTGAAGAACAAATACCTTCCTGCACTGCAACAAAAACGTCCGGCAAGGGCTGCGCGTGTGCTGTTTCACAAAGACAACGCACCCGCACATCGAGCTAACGTTACGCAACAGTTTCTTCGTGATAACAACTTTGAGGTGATTCCTCATGGTCCCTACTCACCTGACCTGGCTCCTAGTGACTTTTGGCTTTTTGCAACAATGAAAGACACTCTCCGTGGTCGCACATTCACCAGCCGTGCTGCTATTGCCTCGGCGATTTTCCAGTGGTCGAAACAGACTCCTAAAGAAGCCTTCGCCGCTGCCGTGGTATCATGGCGTCAGCGTTGTGAAAAATGTGTACGTCTGCAGGGCGATTACGTCGAGAAGTAACGCCAATTTCATCGATTTCGGGTGAGTAGTTAATTAGAAAAAAAATCGGAGGCCTCAGAACTTGAATGCACCTCGTACTGTATGTCTTTCCCCCATTCTCGTCAATAGTTCCCTTATGCTCTCCCTGAAACTCTATACAACCTCTGGTTCTTTCAGTTTATCCAGGTTCAATCTCCTTAAATTCCCACCTTTTTGCAGTTTCTTCAGTTTTAATCTACAGTTCATAACCAATAGATTGTGGTCAGAGTCCACATCTGCCCCTGGAAATGTCTTACAATTTAAAACCTGGTTCCTAAATCTCTGTCTTACCATTACATAATCTATATGAAACTTGTCAGTATCTCCAGGCTTCTTCCATGTATACAGTCTTCTTTTATGATTCTTGAACCAAGTGTTAGCTATGATTAAGTTGTGCTCTGAGCAAAATTCTACCAGGTGGCTTCCTCTTTCGTTTCGTACCCCCAATCCATATTCACCTACTACGTTTCCTTCTCTCCCTTTTCCTACTGACGAATTCCACTCACCCATGAATATTAAATTTTCGTCTCCCTTCACTATCTGAATAATTTCTTTTATTTCATCATACATTTCTTCAATTTCTTCGTCATCTGCTGAGCTAGTTGGCATATAAACTTGTACTACTGTAGTAGGCGTGGGCTTCGTATCTATCTTGGCCACAATAATGCGTTCACTATGCTGTTTGTAGTAGCTTACTCGCATTCCTATTTGCCTATTCATTATTAAACCTACTCCTGTATTACCCCTATTTGATTTTGTGTTTATAACCCTGTAGTCACCTGACCAGAAGTCTTGTTCCTCCTGCCACCGAACTTCACTAATTCCCACTATATCTAACTTTAACCTATCCATTTCCCTTTTTAAATTTTCTAACCTACCTGCCCGATTAAGGGATCTGACATTCCACGCTCCGATCCGTAGAATGCCAGTTTTCTTTCTCCTGATAACGACATCCTCTTGAGTAGTCCCCATCCGGAGATCCGAATGGGGGACTATTTTACCTCCGGAATATTTTACCCAAGAGGACACCATCATCATTTAACCATACAGTAAAGCTGCATGCCCTCGGGAAAAATTACGGCTGTAGTTTCCCCTTGCTTTCAGCCGTTCGCAGTACCAGCACAGTAAGGCCGTTTTGGTTAGTGTTGCAAGGCCAGATCAGTCAATCATCCAGACTCTTGCCCCTGCAACTACTGGAAAGGCTGCTGCCCCTCTTCAGGAACCACACGTTTGTCTGGCCTCTCAACAGATACCCCTCCGTTGTGGTTGCACCTACGGTGCGGCTATCTGTATCGCTGAGGCACGCAAGCCTCCCCACCAACGGCAAGGTCCATGGTTCATGGGGGGGATGAAAACACTAATCGTATAGAAAAGTAACCACTTTTTGGGGTTGTTGAACACATCATTTTTTGATATGACGGATCGTTTATCAAGATTATAAGTATACACGTTAATTGGGGTGAGTTGTATACAAGGTACACTGCCTGACAAAATAAGTTAAGCACCCAGAACGGATGGATTTAGAGGGTTTGCGATCTTATTTCAGTGGTTACAGTATCGAGTGGTACTTACAAAGAACTTCGCACTATGAATCTACTTTGAGTACTACTTTGCACCCCCCTCTGGCCTGGTTGCAATGGCACCACGGTACAGTCGCATGAGAGATACCAAATCACATACCGAGCGATATGGCGCAGTTGTTAACACACTGGAGTCGCTTTCGGGAGGACAACGGTTCAAATCCGCTTCCGGCCATCCAGATTTAGGTTTTACGTGATTTCCCTAAATCGCTCCAGATTAACGCCGGGATGGTTTCTTTGAAAGGGTAACGGCCAATTTCTTTCCCTATCTTGGAAACATTCCGACCTTGTGCTCCGTCTCTAATGACCTCGTTAAACTCCAGTTTTCTTTTCTTCCAGGTAACACGTGAGAGTGCAGGATATCGGTAGCATACCAGTGTGCCTCAAGAGTTCCCTCAATCATTGTCAGCTACGATCTGATGGTTCTTCACATCATTCCCTAGTGCGGCGGATTTTACTGGTCTCTGACCACTGGTGTCGGATGACACAGAATGTTGTACGGAATCCGTTACTCGTACGTTCAGATTCAGATTTGAAGGAGTAGCGATGTGCTTAGTGTCCTTTCTTGTGGTGGTCAAACGTGGTACACCGGAACTTTGACGAAGAGTATGCCAGCCCTGACATAACCAGTACAGTCCAACATCGTGTCTTTGTAACATCCGAATGTCCCAAATATCTGGATACTGCACTATTCGACCAGCTGGACAAACGGAGACTCAAACTCTGCCAAGTGCCTATAACGCTACCTCACCCGAGTACGAGACATCTTCGTGTCCTTCATAGTGATTAGTCAACATCTGACGTCATTCACGCTCCTTACAGTTATATCCCTTCAAGCCTTGTAATAACACTAAACATGAGCAATACGAATGCACGCTGATGGTCGTTCTTTTTCCATACCAGCCGATGGTGTGTGTTCTGTGTACTTAACTTTTTTTCTCGCATTGTATTAAAAAAATTTTTTGAAGTATTCTTCCTCTCTTCTTAACTGTCGCTTGGGCCTTGGAGACCATACGCGTTCTCTGCATTCTTCTTCCAGTGCTCTCTGTTTCTGGCTTTTGTAGTCCCTTCTCCTTTACTGAAGCCCATTGCCACCCCGTCCTCGTCTATGTCACTCTTCCATCTGGTTCGTGGCCTTCCTCGCTTCCTTCTGCCCCTATGAATCCAGAGAATGCTACTTTAGGTAGTCGTTCCTTCTCCATCCTAATTAGATGTCCAGCCCACATCACTCTCCTCCTCTGACTAATATCAGTCTGTTGATATAGCTCCTTCAGTTCCTGGTTTTCAAGTATTCTCCATTCCTGTGTTTCTGGGTCTCTCTCGGGTCCAAAAATTTTCCTTAATATTTTCCTTTCAAAAACTAATAATTTTTGTTCACCTGCTTTTCTAAATGGGAAGCTTTCTGACCCATATAGAGCTACTGGCAGAATTACACTCTGATATAGCCTAAGTCTGAATCTTCTGGAGACGGCTCTACGGGATAACACATCTCGTAGGCCAAAATAAGCTTTCTTCGCTGCTGCTATCCTCGCTTTAATTTCAATTTCCATTTTATTCTGTTCATTGATGATGCTTCCCACATATTTGAAGGTGTGTACTCTTTTAAAAGTGAGATCATCAATTGTCAGTGGACTACCATCATTGAGTGCCTTGCTTACGACAATGTACTCTGTTTTCTTCTCATTAATTTCTAATCTGCTCTCCTTGCAATGTTTCTGTAGGAAATTGTCATGACTTGTAGTTCTTCTTTGTTTCCACTTATTAGGTCAATATCGTCCGCATAAGCAAGGCGATGTATTTTATTCCTACCCATCTTTACTCCAACTTGATGCTCTCTATCTATCTTTTCTAAAACCAGATTGAAAAGTATTGGAGAAAAGCATCTCCTTGTCTAAGACCTGTTCTGACTTCAAACTCCTTTGACACTCCTGTCCAGGTCTTTGCAATAGGTTACCTCCAAGCACATCTGTACTAGGCGTATTAACTTTCCAGGAAATTGCAACTCTACGAGGACCCTGGTTATTGTGCTCCTGTGTATGCTGTCGTAAGTTTTTTTGAAGTGAACAAATACCATGTGGACGTCAACGTTTGTTCCGACGCTTTCTCAGTTATCTGTCGGAGTGTAAAGAGGTGACCACTAGTTGACCTGTCTCTCCTAAAACCACACTGATAGTCACCTATAATTTCTTCAGCTAGTGGTATCACTCTTTTGAGTAGACACTGTGATAGGATTTTGTAGGTTACATTAAGGAGTGAAATTCCTCTATAATTATCACAATCCAGAGGGTCATTATTTTTTAAAATGGGACAGATTATGGCCGTTTTCCAGTCGTCAGGCATTTTCTCATGTTCTCACACTTTCCTTATCAATTTCGCAATTCTTTTTACCGATTGTGGCCCTCCATTCTTTATTAGTTCACCAACAATTTTATCCTCACCTGAACCTTTATTATTTTTTTAATTATTAATTATTTCCTCTATTTGTTCTTCTCTTGGTGGCTCTACTTTGATGTCTACTGTGTCTGGCACGTCACATAAAAGAGATTCAGTGGGGTCTTCGCAGTTTAGTAAATTAGCGAAGTAGTCTGCCCAACGCTGTTTTACTTCAGCATCACTTGTGAGGATTTTTCCTTGGGTGTCTTTAATAAATATTTCTCTCTTTTTATATTTTTGTGTTACTTTCTTTACTTTTTAGTACATCTGTCTTTTCCTGTGATGAATACAATCCTCTTCTGCCCCTTTTATTAGTTCCTTGTAATACTTCCGTTTCTTTTGCCTTAGTATAGTAGATGTTTCCTTTCTTATTCTGGTGTACTTGCTTCTGAGATCGTGGTCCCCCAGATTTTCTAACCACATCTTCCTTGCCAACCTTGTTTCTTCAATTTTTTGCTGGCGCAGTTAGTTGCAACGCACTTTATCGGACTTTTTCTGTTTACCCAGTATCTTGGAGGCTGCACTGTTTACTGTCTCCTTAATTTGAGATCACTGGCACTTTCCAACTCATCACAACTCATTAGGCTTTCTGCTACTATTGACTCATAGTTTCTTCTTACCTCTGTTTCTTTTAACCCATTTGTGTTATAAGGTATAGTCTTCTTAGATATTCTACACACTTTCGTATATTTAATGTTCATTCTACTTCTCACAAGGAAGTGATCTGAGTCACAGTCTGCTCCCCTATAGGTTCTCGTATCTTTGATGCTATTTGCATAGCTCTTCTGAATGCATACATGGTCTATCTGGTGTACTGTGTGCCCATCTGGTGCCATCCATGTTCCTTTCTGAATGTCCTTACAATGGAACCTTGTACTCATGATGCATAGATTGTTGTCAATTGTGAAATTGGTCAAATCTATGCCATTGTCGCTGGTTTCCTGATGCAGGCTTGCATTACCTTTCTCCGATTTATAGATGTTTTCTTGACCCAATTTGGCATCAAAATCACCCAATACTATTTTGACATTGTGATTTGGCTGTGAGTTATATACATTGTCTAATTCAGTATAAAATTCCTCCTTAAAGTAGTCATCCTTATCCTCGCATGGTGCATGTGCATTAATAAAGGATATATCACCACCTCGCCCTGCGATTCTGATGTAGGAGATTCTGTTGTTAATAGATTTAAATTCTTTCACTACTTTCATTATTGAGTCATGTACATAGAAACCAGTACCTAATTCGTGGCCCTCGCCACGGTCTCCATACAGTATACTTCCTACGTTCATCTTGATTCGTCCTGTACCTTCCATCTAATCTCATGGAGGGCTACTACTTTCAGCTGGTACTTCTCTACTTCTTTGGTCAAATTCTGCACACTTCCTGGTCTGTACAGGCTCCTGACATTCCATGTTCCAAAAGAGAAATCCGTTGTCCGTTGCCGTTTCCGATCCCAGTTGAGACATTCCTGATTCCGGGGCTTATGTAGAGTGGCCTGACCCAGATAATTTTTTTATGTGAGTGGGGAGGTAACCCTCTGCACAACCGCCAACCTGGAGGACCAGGGCATTTTGTTCGGATGCCACTCCTAGAGGCGTTGCCTCCTCCACGGCTCTTGACCTGCCCCTGGGCAGTAAGCTGATACATTTGGTCCGCCCCGAGTATTTTATTTCCTCGGTACCCACTATATCTAGTGAGCGTTCCTCGATCCTCCACCTGAGGAGGCGCCCGATGGAAGACTAGCAACCCCACACGGGAGTTTTAGGTATTACTTAGGGAATATCGAATACGAAACAGTGAATAGTAACGCATTTTCGAATGACTCTGCAAACTTCGCTACAGAACATCGAAGATATGGCTGTCAAAGCCTGCCATCTCAGCTGCAATACCCCTAATCGATATCCACAAGGACCAATGCATAACTTGTGTAATAAAGGAAACATAAATGCAATCATAAACTAAAAGGAAACACAAATTATTTCCTCTTTCATCAAAACACACAAAGCAACTTCAAAGAAATAGCCTCTACTAATCAGTCCACTGTAAATTGAATACAGTCAAAATGGAAGGAGGTGTTGGAAGTGTTTGCGTCCAGACTTGTAGCATGTTATCCATCAGTGTACCTTTGTCCGACACAGTTGTTCGAAAATGAATGACGAAGTGCGGACATTTTTATCTCTGCATGCACTTTACCAACTGAATCAGTCAACTACTGATATTTCACAAAACTACAGTCTTTTGCTGCCCCAGAGAATCAAATTCAAGAGTTTTCATTCGTGGGACAGAGACTGACCCCATATTTGAGGTGCTGTGCAGAACAAATGGCTGAGATTTCTGGACATAGGTTCAGCTTTTTCTGGATCATCTTCAGTGGCCAGTGGGTCTGACTGCCATAGGGATTCGACTGAGAATTTTTCTATAGAGGGAGCACAGATAAGGCTCCACCCAGCCTCATGAGATCAATTTAACATCAGCTTGAAGGAGAAATAGTGGCCAAGATCTCGAAAGCCGTCATTAATGGCCAGGGAGCGTTACATCTCATTCTCCTCCATCATTACCTTCCAGCATCTCTTAAGACAGGGAATGAGCCAGCAACGTACTGGCAGATCACTGCCCTTTAGGACTGTAGCACCTTGGAATTGAGTTTGATGTACATTTACCTTCAGCCACACGCTGGGAACAGTACGGCCACACGAGCACCGGTGTAAGCTGCCGCCACCTGAGTTTTTACGGTGTCAGGTCATGGGGCCAGACCACATCTAGAATCGTAACCTGTAAGGCGTCCGCCCCCGGTAGCTGAATGGTCAGCGCGACCGAATGTCCATCCTAAGGGCCCGGGTTCGATTCCCGGCTGTGTCGGAGATTTTCTCCGCTCAGGGACTGGTTGTTGTGTTGCCCTAATCATCATCATCTCATCCCCATCGACGCGCAAGTCGCTGAAGCGGCGTCAAATCGAAAGACTTGCACCCGGCGAACGGTCTACCCGACGGGAGGCCCTAGT
This sequence comes from Schistocerca serialis cubense, assembly GCF_023864345.2. NCBI lineage: Eukaryota > Metazoa > Arthropoda > Insecta > Orthoptera > Acrididae > Schistocerca > Schistocerca serialis. The sequence goes on from NC_064640.1 coordinate 580,013,263, forward strand.
CACACGACATTCATTCACCTGGAAGGCCACACTGTGGGGTCAGTGGCATAAACAGGTCGAAGGCGAGAGAGGGAAGTGGGGAGCAACTGCGGATTCTGTTACGGGCTGACACTGCCGCACAATTAAGGTAATTTCGCCACTGCTTGACAATGAGTAGCCGCTAACGTGACAACACGTGACGAAGTTTACTTTAAACAAGATGCCACTAAATCTTCATTTTTTTATAGTTTCTAATGCTCCACTCTTCAGTTAGCAATATCTCTATCTTTCTTCACCGCTACAATAAGCGGAGGGTCTTTTTTTACCTTATAGATTGCTTAGAACTGTACGAAAAAGCTGTGTAGCAAAGGAAAGAAATAGTAAACCTTGGACACTGGCGTTTATTTCTATGCAGAAAGTAAAATGTTATCCGAAAACTAACTTCATTTTTGTATTCCAATTTGCTTCATTTATACAAAGCTGTTTTCTTTAAAATGAGAAGATGCGATGAAATGCTACATTATGGGCACATATGTGCTAGATACACATCCGAGAACCGGGAACCCTACAAATACAGCCAAACAGGTGCGTGGTGCTCCTCGTAACAGTTCTCCGTTCTCAGGTGTGTGGTCGATCCCTTTTCGTTATCGACAGCAGGATACTCTATTCCCTTAAATTCTTGATACTGACCGTGAATAGCCTGGAATTGTCGACTCCCACTGCGTTACCACTTTAACTGCGCCTGCTAGTTCTCAAGTAGGAAGCTTTTCCAGACGCTAAAATTTCAAGGAAAAAACTAGCTGCAGCCATAAAATTAAGAACAGATTTTTGACATGCTGAGAGAAAATACTAGTTGATGTCATTTGACGTCCATCCTACCTCTCTGACCTCGCTCTAGTCTTACCCACGTTAGAACAAAATGGTTAAGTAAACGTTTGTAGAATACACCCACGTGATCCTTCTGAAGGTGAAGCTCAGGGTATGGAAGAGCTGCCCGTCGTATTTATCGAGATCGTTAGCCACAACGTCCGACTCCATCGCGTACCCTTTTCGCCACAATTAGGCAACGGCTTCCGGAGAGGGTGCCTTCACCGTCAGCAGGCGTGACTGGTGCTCCAAGGAGTAGCCGCGCACCGGAATTTTAAGAGGCCGCTGAAGAGAGCCTGTCAACGAGTACGCTAGTCATTTCTTTGAATATTAATGATGAACTGGGTCATGTCTAATCAATTACTTGTAGAAGTGATCGTGTTACCAACCTGTTTTCAATCATTTTCTCCACATCCATTTTTTAACACACACACACACACACACACACACACACACACACACACACACACACACGTTTTCAAAACGCTGTAGCACGGAAACGGTACGTTTCAGGATATGGATTACAATTCAAAATATTGTCTACCCACTCTTCTTCACAAGTCCTAGAAGTTTGTAGCGGTAATTTCCGAACACCCTGTATACCTTTCATGAATATCAGAATTTGTACGTAATTTTTTTAGGAGATATAAATTCTAATCCTCGTACTTGTTAGTAGGTAAATATCGATAAATTAAAAAAAACCTCTTTCTGAAGCTTATACATAGAAAATGCTATGCTATACGAAACAATGCTTGTCGCAACAACATCGCAATTAGGACATTAAATTCAGATTCCAACTAGTTTAAATCGTCCTCAACAATGACAGTGGCACAGAATTTGTTTAGATACTTCCGGCTTTTTATACAACACTGTAAGCAAGTGTAGTGAGGAGAGACGTGGCGGAGGAGAAATGACGCTCCGTGCTGGTTGAAGCCTTTTCCTGCGACGCGGGTGTCCAGCGGCCAGCAGCCTGTTGTCCCCGCGTCCCATAAAATGGCATTGATCTCGGACAGGGCGCGTAGCGTCCGTGCGTTGATAGGAGACTCGGCCCATCGATCCCCAGCGACGCGGTTTATGCGGCAGATAAGGCTGGGACCGACTGGCCGTTTCCCTCCACGCTATCATTATCGCCTTCCTACCAGGTGCCGTTTTCAGCACAACCACTCTTTTCCACTCTCATTATGCCTCTTAACAGGAAACGCATCTAACAATGCGTCGATGTGTCCACAGCTTCGTCTGCCGTCTCCAGATTCTGCGAGCTCGGGCTGTTCTTATTCTCTGGCTGCTACCACAGAAGTGAATGTCATGTGTTCACGGGCATCCGTTCAGCGGATATCTTGCTTCCACTTAATAGCTATTTGCCCTTATTTATCCGCAGTAGACTGTTAAAATATGTATCCGATGTATCGAAATGTAGTACAGAGATAAATGGACCACGAACTATAAAGATACCGTTATTTAGATGGAAATCATCACAAGGGTTCTTCATCCCGGAAGGTTATCAGCTTCTCTTGGAGCCTGCTGAAAAGGTAGACCAGAGATCTTCTTGATTTGTTCTGTCCACCTGCTCGCTGCTCTTGCCCCTCCCCCCCCCCCCTTTCCCTTTCCCTCGATCTTCCCTTTCATGATTAACTTCTCTAGATTTTCTTCATCTCTTCTCACAATATGGCGAAAGAACTGGAGAAAATTTTGGATGACAAGAGAAGAAAGGCACCTGAAGATACTGAGCTCTTCAGTAATAGGTACATTTGTTATTTTTCTTACATGTAAAATATTTACAATAGCTTTGGCGCTTGAGTGGGTAAGGATGATTTTAGTTTTGAAACGGGATTAAGTTTTCAAGAAGGATTTTAATTTTCAAGAATTTCTTTAGTCTCAAGAAGTTTTTGTTTCAGGAAGTCTTTTTTCTCAGTTTTAAAAGTTTCTAGCTGTCCAGACGATTGTCTTTATTGTTCTGTGATTCTTCACACATGTGGAAGCTTGAATGAGTTTGTATTACATACCACACTTCATTATTCCTATCACAAGGGAGCACTTCACGAGAAAATAGTTATTTTAGTCAAGTGCTAACGGCAGTAAAGGCTTTATGGACAGCGCAAAGTGGGCTAGAAGGAAAGAAAGAGTCGAATAAATAAATTAAAAAGCCGGCCGAAGTGGCCGTGCGGTTAAAGGCGCTGCAGTCTGGAATCGCAAGACCGCTACGGTCGCAGGTTCGAATCCTGCCTCGGGCATGGATGTTTGTGATGTCCTTAGGTTAGTTAGGTTTAACTAATTCTAAGTTCTAGGGGACTAATGACCTCAGCAGTTGAGTCCCATAGTGCTCAGAGCCATTTTTGAAATAAATTAAAACGAAAGAAACTCACTTCTGTCTAATCGCAAGAAGCCGACCGCCGGAGTTAATGTCACCATCCAAAAGACTCCTCACTACCAACAGTGTTGCATATTGTCACACCTGAAGACAATGTGGAGGGATCTGGATGTCATCAAGGACACTGGAGCAAAGTCTGGAGATGAGGCACCACCTTTGCTATCCCTTCCGGCGAAATACTTTCTACCATCATAATGCTTCGAACCGGGTACTACCATCGTGATTCGAGCCGACTGCCCCCGAGTCCAGCTCTGTCACTATTGCGTATGGTAGATGCCCGGTGACGACTGATACCCTAAACATAGTGTACCACCTCATTATATGCTCGATTCTCTCCCAGACCATATGTACAAGATCCAATAAAGTCAAGATCACGTGACATTTATTGTGGAGAAAGGGACGTCGTGTATCCAATATTACAGCTAACTACAGTTCAGTTGCCATTGGAATATGCTTCGTTACACCGAATCAAAGAGGCATTGATCGCATTTCATAACGTGTCTGTAACTGCGTCATACTGTTAAGCGATATTTATGAGGAAATGGGTGTGACACTGCGCACTATCGTTAGGCGTGAGCTTAAAACTGAACACATTTCCGAGCTATCGTTGTACTAACAATGTAATTGCTTCAAAATATCTGAAAAAAACTGAAGTTTTAACCGCGCAGGAAAAACTGTGCGAATTTTGTGTGATAATAGTGAAAGTCCTCGTCAAAACAACCAGATTTAGTTTTTCACTTAAGGCGATTTTCTGGGAGGAATATTTATTACACATGCCCAAATTGCTAGCCCAGTCCGCCTCCGTAGGGCAGCGCTAGCGTTATCGCCTACCACGCAAGGGGGCCCGTGTTCGATTCCGGGCAAGGTGTTGTATGTCATTCTACATGATTTTCGTCATCATTGACTCGCAAGTCGCCGAAGTATCGTCAACTAAGAAGACTTGCAATACGGTGGCCGAACCCCGACGGGGATATCCCGGCCAATAAATGCCATACGTTCATTTCATTTCATTGCTAGCCCATTCTTGTACATTTCGCTGTCGAAGCCGATTTGACATTGACTTTTATTTTTTTCTCCGTGTAGCAAAATACTTTTCCCTTAGCGCACAATAACCTGCTTAAAATATGTTTCGATATTCCGAAATATCAGAGATGTCAACATGTCGTGGTACATTCTGACTTGAAAAAATCGAACACCATCTGCAAATGATACCAATGCGATTCTGTTTACGGGAACACAACTGTTATCTTTCGCTCTGCACGTTTTCTTCTGAGTTCTTGTCAACGAAGTAGTGTCTTTTTCAATGCTACAGGTGACGATGCGTGTAGGAAAAGATCACGCAGTCGAGCGAGCTCCGAGACTCCTCGTTGTACGGCAGAGTTTAACGCTGAAGGTTCTGACGAGCTGTAAAAAAGCGTGACGGTAGGGCGCGTGCGACGTCGCCTGCAACGAGCTGCTGTAGCTGCGCAGTGCAGGGCTTATCTGGCTGCGAACAAACTGGTGCGTCCTTCCGGAAAGGAGCCGCCGCTGTCGCCACGGCTGCCTCCATAATTAGCTTTACACTTTGCGTAAGCAAGTAAACAGGCTAGCTTTCCTGTGAGAACGCTCCTGTCTTATCCGCAATCGTAAAGCGCCGCGTGTGAGTGCCTATCCGCGCGCTTGCTCGCCGGCAAAGGCGGTAGTCAAATGTGCTTCTTTGTTCCAGTGTTTACGCGAGACGGGGCGGGACAGCGAACCGGCTGTGAATGGACGGCTAAGTCCAATGAACCGCTCCGTAACACTGTTTACAATTGCCGGCTGAGAGTAAAAAAATAAAGCAGCCATCCACGCTCAGGACCGTTTGAACGCCACGTTGTTTTAATAGGTGCGATCCTCTCGGAAATGGTGTGCTCACAGCCGCCAACGATATGTTCAAAATGTTAAATGGCTCTGAGCACTATGGGACTTAACATCTGAGGTCATCAGTGCCCTTGACTTAGAACTACTTAAACCTAACTAACCTAAGGACAGCACACACATCCATGCCCGAGGCAGGATTCGAGCCTGCGACCGTAGCAGCAGCGCGGTTACGGACTGAAGCGCCTAGAACCGCTCGGCCACAACGGCCGGTACCTACGATATGGGAACCATTTTATGCAGCCAATTACTGGTGAACAAGGAGAGTTGACGGAGGACTTACAGTTCAATGCGCAAATAAGAGCTCAATGGAATTTATTATTTTTACCATACGGATAGAAATATTATGAGTATCGAACAATTTAGTTATGAATAAGGGGTACCAAAAGATGACGTACTGTTACTAATACAATGAGAGTTGCCTCTCGGCGTTCCTTATAGTCCAGGCACTATGGAGACGTCACTGCAAAAGTTGTTAATTAAAAAAATGAGTGTACAGAGAATTAAATTTGAAACAAAATTGCTTTCTCATGAAACCCGATCCAAGATGGCGAACATGGCTAAAAATTCCGCAAAGTTATAAAAAAAGGTTTTATCTTAAATAAGTTAAAAACTATAACTGCTATAGAAAAATGTTAAAGGAGAAAGCTGTAGGGCTTAAAAAGATCAATCGATGCTTCTAAAAAGTTATGTTGAAAACATCGTTCAAAATCTCGTTAACATTTACGTTAAACATCACGTTAACATTCACATTCTCATACTTGATATTTATTGTAAGTATAGCCCACGGTAAATAAAAAAAATACCATTTTCATAAATAAAAAAATTTTAAACCAATTTTCTAGATATATCGATTTTTTTGAAAAAGGCGCTCTCGGTGATTGGCTAGATCTTCTCAGTGAATGGCCTTACAATAACGATTGTAGGCTTATTTCCTTGCCAAAAGATTGTGCTACCATGCTAGTAAGTAATTTTTAGAATTTTATTAATTGTAAGGATGAAAGTATGACTTCCAAAAACTTGCACTTATGTTGGGCTTGTTTTTGTTTAACTAACTATTTCAGTTTTATTTTATGAACATAACGTTCAAAGAAAGAGATTGACGAAATTTTCCAGGAATTAAAAGAAATGATCTGCAACCTGCTGGGGTCGAGTTAACTTTTTTAACCTAATGGACGCAATTAACATTGTACAGGGATGCGCTCGATGGAGATTAGGACTGAATACATATATTTTCAAGAAAAAATGTAGTGGGATATGTTGACTTTTAGTGATCGAAATTGAGTAATAAGGTGAAGCGTGCAAGCACGAAGTTTGCTGGAGCAGGCGGAGAAGTGGGAAGAACCAGCGCGTGTTCGCTCTGAAAAACTGATTCTATACGGCCTGTGCTTGCATAATCTTTAATACTTTAAAAATCCTTTTGTATTTACTCTGGGGTAGCATGACGAGATAAACCGAATGTTTTATTTGCTACACAAAAAGGTCCTGCAAAGGTATTTCTTAAACAAAAATTCCGTATAAAAATATTTTGTGAACTTTGTGTTGCAACAACGTATAACAATAGATTATAAGAGTGTCTAGAGTAATGCACTGGTGTGAAATAATGAAAAATATATTTAGAGAATTTTCCTGTAGTAAATATACGTGTAGAACTTACTCGTATAGAAAATCATGCGTATATAGGCAATCTTTTTCAGACTATCCCCGAATCGTACTCACCAAAAGTTATAAAAAATCTTGTCCCTTGTAGCTCACGTACTTTTTTATAATGCACTAATCACTATTTCGTAATTACACACATTACAAATTCGACTTTGGACAGTAGTTCGCTTGTAGACAGAATTAAGGTACTATGTGCAGGGCGAAGGGTCTTTCTGGAAGTTTCCTGATATCGGAGAAAACTACGGAGTGCCCTGAGATATCAAAGATTATGAAAGCGCAGGCCGTGAGCCGTTTGGAATCGTTTTCTGAACGAGTGCGCTCCAGTCCCCCCCCCCCCCCCCCCCCTTCCTTCCACGCTTCGCTTTATTACTTAATTACTAATACTAAAAATCTGTGTAACACATCCTACTATATTTTGTTTTGGCGTAACAAGCTTGCTACGCCACACTGGGAAGGGAGCCGAAAGAAAGGCACGCGTACACACACGCCGACTGGCGTCAAGTCTGGAACAGGATAACTATTGAATGGTAGCAAGAAAAGTACGTAGCTGCTTTATACTTAACTTTTATTCTTTGATGAATACAGCGTTCTTCTTGAGACATTTATACGATAACTCTCAAACTAGGTAAGGCTAATGGCGCCTTGCTAGGTTGTAGCCATGGACTTTGCAGAAGGCTATTCTAACTGTCTCTCGGCAAATGAGAGGAAGGCTTCGTCCGTATTGTCGCTAGCAATGTCGTCCGTACAACTGGGGCGAGTGCTCTATCGTATATCGAGACCTGCCTTGTGGTGGCGCTAGGTCTGCGATCACACAGTGGCGACACGCGGGTCCGACATGTACTAAATGGACCGCGGCCGATTTAAGCTACCACCTAGCAAGTGTGGTGTCTGGCGGTGACACCACATATTTTATTAAAAATATAAGTATTCAGTACTAACCTACATCAAATACAACGCAGGCACTAGATTAAAGAAAAAAGTTATCTCGACTACAGAAGATCGTAGAATTTTTTTTTTTTTGAATTCGTGAAAAAAATGTCACCAATTTCTTTCTTCAAAAGATATTTACACAAAATAAAAACTAAGACAGTTGTATAAAAAGAAAGATGCCCAATATAATTGCAAGTTTTTGGAAGTCATATTTTGAGCCTTATAATTAATAAAATAGTGAAAATTATTTAATAGCAGGGTAGCACCACTCTTTGCAAAGGAAATTAGTCTACAATCGTTACTGTAGAGCCATTCACTGAGAAGACGCAGCCAATTATCGAGAGCGCCTTCTTTTCAAAATATCGATATATCTCGGAATACTGTTAATATTTTTAAAATTTTTCAAACTTGACTTACTGCGAGCTATACTTACAGTAAATAGCAAGTATGGGAATGTGAATGTTAACGAGCTTTATAACGTTAATAGTAACGAGAATTTTAACGTTTTTTTTCGATAAGCCTCGAAACGTAACTATCAATCGATACTTCTAAAAAAGCAGTAGACAGATCTTTTTATGCTCTACAACCTTGTCATATAACATTTTTCGGTAGGAGCTATAGTTATCAACTTATTTAAGCAAAACAGTTTTTTACAACTTTGTGGATAAAAAAAAGTTCAAATGTGTGTGAAATCTTATGGGACTTAACTGCTAAGGTCATCAGTCCCTAAGCTTACACACTACTTAACCTAAATTATCTAAGGACAAACACACACACCCATGCCCGAGGGGGGACTTAGTGACGCCCTCCATCGATAATGCTGGAATTCAGTATGGTGTTGGCCCAACCTTAGTCTTGATGACAGCTTCCACCCTCGCAGGCATATGTTCAATCAGGTACTGGAAGGTTTCTTGGGGAATGGCAGCCCATTCTTCACGGAGTGCTGCACTGAGGAGAGGTATAGATGTCGGTCCTTGAGGCCTGACACGAAGTCGGCGTTCCAAAACATCCCAAAGGTGTTCTATAGGATTCAGGTCAGGGATATGTGCAGGCCAGTCCATTACAGGGATGTTATTGTTGTGTAACCACTCCACTACAGGCCGTGCATTATGAACAATGCTCGATCATGTTGAAAGATGCAGTCGCCAGCCCTGGATTTCTCTTCAACAGGTGCTTAAAAATTAACGTAAGCCTTTGTTGTGATAGTTCCACGCAAAACAACAAGGGATGCAAGCCTCCTCCATGAAAAACACGACCACACCATAACACCACCGCCTCTCAATTTCACTGTTGGTACTACACACTCTGGCAGATGACGTTCACCGGACGTTCGCCATACCCACACCCTGCTATCGGATCACCACATTCTGTACCGTGATTTGTCACTCCACACAACGTTTTTCCACTGTTCAATCGTTCAATGTTTACGCTCCTTACTCCAAGCGAGGCATTGTTTGGCATTTACCGGCGTGATGTGTGGCTAATGAGCAGCTGCTCGACCATGAAATCCAAGTTTCCTCACCTCCCGCTTAACTGTCATAGTACCTGCAGTGGACCCTGACGCAGTTTGGAATTCCTGTGTGATGGTCTGGATAGATGTCTGCCTATTGCACATTACGACCCTCTTCAACAGTCGGCGGTCTCTGTCAGTCAAAAGACGAGGTCGGCCTTTCGCTTTTGTGCTATACGTGTCCCTTCACGTTTCCACTTCACTATCACATCGGAAACAGTGGAACTAGGGGTTGGGTTTTTTGGGGAAGGAGACCAGACAACGAGGTCATCGGTCTCATCGGATTAGGAAAGGACGGGGAAGGAAGTCGGCCGTGCCCTTTCAAAGGAACCAACCTGGCATGTGGAACTAGGGATGGTCAGGAGGGTGAAAATCTCGCGTACAGACGTATGACACAAGTGACACCCAATCACCTGACCACATTCGAAGTCCGTGAGTTCCGCAAAGCGCCTCATTCCGCTCTCTCACGGTGTCTAATGACTACTGAAGTCGCTGATATGGAGTACCTGGCAGTAGGTGGCAGCACAATGCACCTAATATTAAAAACGTATGTTTTTGGGGTGTCGGGATACTTTTGATCACATACTGTAACTGGAGAACTGGAAACTGCTCCTGGAGAGGTCGACGGCCAATTGTGCCACAAATTGTTGAAGAAGTTACTGTTTCCATGGCTGAGAATGCTGGACGCAGAGTGGTTCACCGTTCGAAAAGTGCTGCGAACAATTAAGGAGTGGTATCTGTAGTGCGGTTCCAGGCCGTCGGCGTGGATGCAGGTGGTCGTCACATTGTAACGTTTGTAGCCTGGAACGTAAATATGGGACTCAATTAAGAAATGTTACCCTCTCATGTGGAAATGAAAATGTGTTCCTTTCAATGGTGTATTTGTTATTTCTCTTCAGCGTGTCCTTAAAAATGTTTCCACCGAGTCTCAATGTCCTACGAGTACGATCACTCGTTTTTGATAGGAGCCCTGTCAAGTAGTGGAAGTTTAATTACAACCACCCTGTACTTTACACAATGTGTTGTCGCAGTCACAAGCTCGACTATACCAGGCAGAAACATTATTATCGTTATTGCTGTTACTGCCCTTTAATCTATAGATGAAGTTGTTGCGGACAAAATAGAGACATAATCCTGAATTACTAATAGTACACTACGATCCAACAGGTATCCACGCTACGAACATCAGAAAATTGTGAGGTTTTTGTGGAGAATGTTTGCAAAGAGGCGTTCTGGAAGTCTGTTACGAATGACTTATGGGCTTGATATAAAGTTCCGAAGGATTTCAACAATCGTTTTATTCCACTAATAATTTTTTGGAATGCCAGATTTTTATATTTTTTGTCGTTTGTGCAATATTAACTTTTTACGTTCCTGTTAAGCGGAACGGTTGTACCAGCGAAGTAGTTTATTTTTATATTTTGTCAATTTGTGACTTGTCTAGGGTATTTATTAATTCAGTCGAACAGCATCATTGACCTATGGCGGCTAGAGTTGGGAAGGTTGTATGGCATACTGCGTTGCAGGAGCTCTTGACTCTAATCTTCCTGCTGCCATGGTCACTTCATTGGTGGTTTGTCCCTAATTACCGAGCAAGATGCCGCAGCGGTTGCCACATTGGACTCCTGTTCGGAAGGACGATGGATCAAATCCCCGTCTGGCCATCCACATTTGCTTTTTTTTTTTTTTTTTTTTTTTGTGATTTCCCTGAATTGCTCGAGGCAAACGCCAGGACGATACCTTTCAAAGAGGTACGACCGGTTTCTTTCTCTATCTGTTCGTAATCCGGGCTTGTGCTCCGTCTCTTATGACCGCGCTGTCAACGGAACGTTGAATTCTCATCTTCCTTCTTTTTCTTGTAGCTTATTCTTTGCCATTTCAATACGTCCCAAGCTGGAGGATTAATATTTCGAAATAAGTAGAATGTAATTGATGTCGTTGTATTTTATTACTGGCATATGGTTTTGATGGTAACAATGGTATCCAGTCTATTGCATACGAAAGATATGCGTATCAGAACTATATTGTCGCCATCTCCCTGTTAATCTATGTCTGTAGACTAAGGGAGAGTTTATAGTTACTGAACTTAAATTTTTCCTGGCATTGTAATCTTCACAGTCTTTTGACTCACTATGTTGAATATTGGAATGTGTCTGTTGTAATAATTTTCTCGGGCGATTAATTTGTAGCTTGGAGGAAGCACCTCGTTCTGAACCGCCAGTACGAAGGCTTTTATTTCGGCGTATAGGTTATTTTCGGACAACTGTTTCCCCTTCTTCGTCCACATGCTGTTGGTGTAGAACACGGTAACCTCCCCAACCTTGTGGAGACCACCATCCTTCAATTTTAGTCTGTTCTCTTTGATGAACGCCAGTTTGAGTGACCAGGTGAGGTGAGTTGTAGTTTGTATCTGCCTTTGAAACCAGTTCCAGCAGTTGAGAAGTTCGGGCCTTTTTACTGAAATACTTGCTGAGGGCTTCAGTCTGTTTGAAGCCTGACTTTTTATGTCAATTTATCCTCTGCCACATGTGTTGCTTGGTAGGATAATTATTTCTGTGCCGAAGTAGGGTGCAGAAACCTGCGATTTGCTATAGTAGGGGTTGCAGGTTGTCTCCACAAGTGTATACTTCTGAAGCTGTGTGACAGTGCTGCAACGGTACATATATTTATGAGATTTTTTCTGTTAACATGTGACTTACAGGGAAGAAGAGGTCTGTCTTTGAATTCTTTTTGACTCGACTTTTCATTAAGCTTTCACTAGTTCCAGATGCCGTTTGTTATTCCCGGAACCTCGCATAACTCGTACTAATTAATACCCAGAACGTATACGTGCATTGCATTTGAGTGAAGACGGGCGGAAGTTCTGATCGAATCACTTCTACACTGCCATCATGATCTGACTGTTTCTAAAGCTTTTCGGATTAATGCTGGTTGTATCCACCACATCGGAATCATCATAATTAATATTGCTGCTTTTCTACTCTGGAATTGTAACGGTCTTTCTATCAGACTGCTGACATACGAAAATGTTCGGCGTTGTAAGTTGGTGGGCATTTCTTACAAAAATACTAGTAAAATGACATCTATTGACTTGCAACGACTTTAGCGGAGGCTGAAGTCAGTATGAGTTAAGTTTCTTCATTCAGCAATTATTTTTCATTTTCGTAGAGTCCTCATTTGAAAAGTCCGTAACGGGAAAAGTAAGTGAAACCTTATAGTAGGTACGAGGCTTCTGCTGTCTTCGAACGCATTTTCGTTTCGCGCAAAGAATGGGAACCTGTCGATGCTCATATTGTCGCCGAGGTGGAAAATCGACGCTGAACACGCCGTTACACTTGTCATCCGTAATTCGCACCAAAGACGTTACTGCGCTGTTGGGCAGATATCGGCTGACGGCCTCAGTGAATTACAGCCAACCGCTACTTGCACACTCTGGGAACGCATCACTCACGGGGTGCCGGAAACGAGTCACAGCGAAATTACTTTATTCGCGGTGGCAGGTGTTTACCCAGGCTGCACATAAAGCTCTCAAATCGGGGCGGCGGTTATTTCCAAAATGAGGATGGCCGGCGCGCTATCTGCGTGGGCCGCTGCTCCCAACACAATTACAGCGATAACGCCACAGCCGCACCGCAGTCGCTGTCAACGTCCGAGAGGAAACTGCTCCTCCCTCGCCCGATTAGGCGTTTCAATTCCCGCGCTCGCTATGTGGAGTTCAGTTTGTCGCTTTCCTGTACATAACAACTTCTCGGTCGCAGAGTTGCACAGTGCTACTGAATAAACTTCGCACCGTCGCCTCACCGTCGTCTGCACTAACTTCTACCTCTCGGCTATCTAATTACTGGTCAGAAAAGTCGGTGTCATCAAATAAATCGCCGAAATGTGTGCAAATTTCTTAAGCTTTGGCTGCTTCAAATGATATATCTCAGGCTGCCAGATGATTAGAGGTTACAATGCGTGCGATTAGCTACAAGACGTCGATAACTGGACCGGTAAGACTTACTCCTCACATTAATACACTACTATCTCGTTGCGATACAAATCAGATTACTCGAATTGCTGAAGAGATACTGGTTATGATCAGCTCTGTGGAAAGCCCGCGATAGATCTCGTCAGGCCCTCAAAAGTGAATACTAAATGTACTACCTGTCTGTTCATTTTATACTTGTATTACGAACCAATAATGCCGATAGTAAAGGAAGTCGCGCAAGACTGTTTTTCCGCTTTCATTTCTCCCGTGGTTCACCAGCGTGCTCAGTCTTATGGATCGGGGAACGATTCACAAATGAAGGAAGCCCCCGCCACCATAAGTGAGTGCTGAGTGTTACCCTTCCTCACTACTTACTAGCTTCTCGCAATAAACTGAAACCTGAACTCCACCGACAAAATTTCGTTGGTTGATATTTTCTGAGTATTTTGTTATATGGAATCCATGTGTCCGGTGGCTCTTTACGGAGTAATAACGTAATTTATTTATTTATCCAATTCCACTGCAGCCTGTTAGCTGCTATTTAAACATAAGCTGTTTTGATTCTTACAGAAATTATGTAATATACATTAATACTTATTTTTTCCTACAGAATACTACCTCCCATCACCATAACTATTTTTATTAATAATAAGAATAACAAATGATAATAATAATAATTGAAAAACAGTTTTTACTATGAGAAAAACCTACAACTACTACCAAATCTATGTCTGCTACTTTTATGATAACTTCAATTCTTGTCTGTCACATTCCACAATGTGCTCCATCGCTTCCCGGTCCATAGGCACGCCCTTCCGGTCCCTTGGGCTCTTGTAGGGCGTTGTGGTTGTTATCTGTCACTTCCATTGTTTGTTGGCTCCCTGGTTGCAAAGACGTATTACCCTGTTCCAAGGAGCATCGTTATTGACGGTGACGAGAGCAGCCATCCGCCGGCCCACGACACCCCTGTTCTGGTTCCTTGGGTGGCGAGACACGGCACACGGCTGTGTTTCTCTCTGGCGTGTTACGATGCCTGCACATACAGGGTTGGCAGATCTTCGCTGCGTTGCTTCTCGATCTTCTGTCGCAGCCTCTCGTAGTGCAGTCAAGGGGGTTGGTTGTTAAGATAACGCGCTACCCAAGAGTTTCTTGAAATAGTACCAGGAGCGTTGTCTAAGATCTTCCGTTCCGCTTCGCAGTGCATGATCTCCTTGACATCGAGTCTTCCGTTCCGATTCAGTTACTAGCAATCAATATCAGCTACATTGGCATCCGGAGGACATTCCCAGATACTATGTTCTGTCCTACCTTCTTCGCCACAGGTACGCTCGGAGGTCTGTCTTCTACCAATTCGATGACAGTAAGCGGTGTACGGGCCGTAACCAGTCAATAAGTGTGTCAGGGGTCTTAAGAGATTCAGATGCTTCATTCCCAGTCTCTCCTTCATATTTGGCAAAAAACCATAGCTGCACCTCGTTCTTTGGGCATCATCCCATCGTTTCTGTCGTAGGTGGAGAATCTGATTTTGAATTTACTGCTTACTTGTGGCCCGTATTCCCGTTAAATTCGGCCGTGCAGTCTGGAACCGCAAGACCGCTCCGGTCGCAGGTTCGAATCCTGCCTCGGGCATGGATGTTTGTGATGTCCTTAGGTTAGTTAGGTTTAACTCGTTCTAAGTTTTAGGGGACTAATGACCTCAGCAGTTGAGTCCCATAGTGCTCAGAGCCATTTGAACCATTTGAACCCGTTAAATTCAGCACTTCATGATATCCTTCTTTCTTCGACCAATACATCGCCTCTTCTTTCCGTATTTGGAGATCGAGTGAACACATTCCAAGTATTACTTGCAACTGACACAGTGCCAAAAGCTCCCGTCACACGAAGAAGTGTACCACGTTGCACCCTATTAATTATCTATGTTGGCGTTACGAAGAAGAGTCTGTGGACCCAAGCACTCGCACAATATCCCATGATCGCAGTTCAGATAGCGCTGTGATATGTTCTTATTGTTTGAACTGACAGCTTGTAGTCGTCATTGGCGAGACTAATAATTTTGTTCATCGTGTTCCTGGCTCCCTTCCTCATTTCTTCAATGTGTGCGCCATAATTTTTTCGTTCGTCCAACAAGACGCCTAATTATCTGGTGACGGACTTTCTCTTTATGGACCTGTCGCTTAATTTACTGATTGGGTCTCTTCCCTTTTAACAGCATATACGTGGTATTTTCACTCTTTGACTCCTTGGCATACCAATGTCATTGTTGAAGGACTATGTTACATCCATTTTCCAGGTTGCTTCTGAAGCTCCCCTTCACAGGGATAATCAGTTCGTCGGCATATGCCATTACTCCTACGACTCCTTCATTAACCTGTAAGATTGCTAATAACAGGTCGCGTACTGGACTCCAGAATGGATCCCAGTGGGCAGCCTTTTGAAATTTATTTTATTAGGGTCTCTCCTGGACACGACAGTGTTGCTGCTCTGTTTTCATAGTAATTCTTAAAGCAGTTGTATATTGCCCGTGGGCAGTTCAAGTTCCTCAGGCGGTCAAAAGGACTGGCCACCAGAAGAATCGAAGGCGCCAGCAATGTCTATCATTATGACTACGATATATTTATGCGGAACTTTTTCACAAGTCTAATCGCCTCATTTACAGCGTCTTCTACCGACATCCCGTTTCTGAAATCATACTGTTGCGAATTCATTCCATGAAGGAGTTCTTTCTCCTGTAGTCTACCGCATTTCCTAAGGAATCGGAAAGGCAAATTGGAGACAGGGGATCCTTGTCCTCACCCTTTTTCAAGAATGTCGCATTTGCTTTCTTACATATTTTTGGTTTCTTCCCTGCAATAAACACGAGTTGCAGAATTGGCATAAATATTAAGTAATGTGTAAATTAAGGGCTTGTAGAACTTCAGCAGGCATGTCGTCAGGGCCAGATGATTTATTCCTTTTCAGTTTCAATATCTCTTTTCTCATCTTCTCATTCTATAATGGACAAACTGTCCCATATACACAATATGCTTCCCTACTTCTGTTCCGCAGTTCTCTATGTTCATCAAATTCGTCCTCTGCAGTATCGCCTGGAAAGAGTGTGTCCGTCACTAACTGTGTGGATTGACAACATTTTTCTGTCATGTAATAATGTAATGTGGTTTTATTCCTTTTGCCGCCCCAGTTGTCTTCGTTTCTGCGAAAATATCTTCACAACAGTCAAAAAGACTGTAGAATGCAATCGCCAAAACATTAGAACACAAAACACCGAGCAACAGCCCTCAGATGTAAATGCCCTGAAATGCACTTATTATTGCTGCAGGAACAACTCTGCAGCATGTCATTGTGCTGCTCTTGCATTGCATGCAGTGAATCCGTACACGAGATGCATATCGTCCGTCTCTTCATCAGTAAACCTGTCGATACTGCTGTGAATTACTGTTAATGTACAACTAACACTACCTGTAAAACAAACCCGAGACCGAAACGAGCAGTTCTGAATAGAAGCTGCAGTGTGAGGAGTAGAGTGGCCATTACTTTTGTCAACAGCAACTACTGTCCGCCTCAGTAGCCGCGCGGTCAGCGCGGCGGACTGCGTTCGATTCCCGGGCGAGTCGGACATTTACTCCGCTCGGGGGCTAAGTTTTGTGTTGTCCTTACGTTCGTATCGTCATAAGTGAAATTCCCATAAAAATAGGCAGCAAGTGCCGTGAATCAATGGAAAGAGATTGTTTCCAAACAAAACGCGCAGCGCGTAACATAGAAATCTGTAATGGTGTGCAGATATTTCGAGTGCAAAACAGATTCAAAGATAAATGTGGGATAAGTGATCACACGAAATGTGATTACTATGTAACGAACCACTGGAGACTACGGGTACCTTATAGCAAGTGCTCAAAATAGGTCCCTGCACGTGCTTCGAAATTCGGAGTTGGCTTCACCCTGTATATGATAGTTGCAGTTCTTACATTAATAATCTTTAAATAATATTTGAGATGTTCTGTATGTCAGATGGGCTCGTTGCCGCAGTCCGTGTCCGGAAAGAGAACCACAGCGAGAACTCGTGGACCCCACACTGAACATATCTGTTAAATGAACAAACTCGAAACAACAGTCTCGTACGTTTTATGTCTTGAGGGGGGACGGTTTCTTTGAAAGAGAACACAGCAAATTTACTTCTCAGGTATCTCCAACATACGCCTGTGCCCATGATGGGCCATGAAACGCTAACATTCCGTCCTCCCCCGTGTCAGTCCTCGGACACTCATCATTCATTCTCTTATCATGGTCTGAAGATCCCATCAAGAAAGAGAACCATCAGGTATGTGGAACGTGTCGAAGTATACAAGAGCAAAAGACAAGTAATTCGTAGACTTTTCAACTGTTCACTGCAATAACAGTAAACTATCATGATGCTACTTAATACTGTTCCTGTCGATGCAGACTAATATTTAATCAATGAATTAGAAAGAAAGGAAGCAGCTACTTAGAAAAACAAAATACTTCCTTCTCAGTTTGATTCAATAGATGTTGTTTATCTGCTATTGCCAGCTTAAGATATACTCGATCATAATGGTATTTTTGAAGGAACACTGCTAGCCACACATGTAAATACTGAATTCTGTGTCCAGCACATTACGGTACCTGAAATGCAGCTTTACGACCAACAGTGCTACTCGAAAAGAAGCCAGCAGAACTTTACAGTCCTTGAATTTAGATATTTAGATAATTTCTAGAAAGAGTTGTAAATGAGGTACGTTTTAAATTTTCTTTTGAACTAGTTGGGATTCCAAATTTATTGCTTTGTGTTAGATGGAAATGTATTGAATGCCTTTGCACCACAGGGCATAATTCCATTCTGCGCCATAGTGAAGGTGGCAGTGTCTGCCTAAAACCGATTTTTATGTCCTGAATTATAATTGTGTAGTTTACGGTTCAGATGACAATGATTTTTGTTGTCAGCATCGAAACACCTTAATGAGTGTAAACATTCCAAGTTCTTTAAAAAGGCTTCTGCAGGACGCACAGTTACTGCTATACACAATATTCTTACTACGCGCTTCTGCTGAATAAACCTTTTATTTATTTTAGGTCCACAGCCTCTAAAAGATAACTCACCAACACAAAGATTAGTAAAAATATCCAAAATAAGCCAATACTCTTGTCTTAAGGTCAACACAGTGAGAGCTGTTTCCAAGTGCAAAAGATATTGAGCCGAGCTTCTAGTTTAGTTTTTCCATTTGTTGACTTATTTTTGCCTTGTTACCCAATTTGGCACACAAGAATTTTACAGAAGGTCTTCCATTTTTGCTTGTTGAAATCGCCTGAGTCTTTGTCGCAACAAGACATGCAAGCCTATTTAGCTGAGTTTTGTCTGCTAAGTTTTCTTCCTCTAGAACCCAAGAAAACTTTTCAAGTACATTGCTCGGCCTAAGCTTCGTCACGTAGCTGGTGTTTTCATTCTTTGTACCCTGTAAAAGTTTTGTTTTTATCCCGGCTGGTCCTGGCACATTTCCCTCTTTTTAACTGCATTACAACCGTACTCAATCGGCTTTGAGGCAAGGGCGTTAATGCGATGTCAGTTTTTTTCAGAGTCTTTACCTCATTTCTTAATATTTTGAGCTTATTCGTTCCTCTGCTGTCACCATCAATGTCTTCATTAACAATTCTACGGAATTCTGCTATCCTGAAGTCATGGATTCAGCGACTGTTTTGTATGGAGCTACCCAAATATTTTTTCTTAGTATTTCTTCTGTAAATTTCTCAAAGTGGTCCTGTTTTGTTTTCATTATTTTTTCTTTGTATAGAACTTTGATCTCTGTGTGATCATACAAACGTCCAGGTCGTTTACCCTCTTCCAAGAACTGCTGATAGAATTTTATGGCCAACAGTGGCTTTCTTTTCAAGGTATTTAATGTGTCACTCTAAGGATTTTTTCGTCCCCTCGAAGTGGTTCGTTACTGACATTACTATTCTTTAAGGATGGTCTGTTGCTCTGAGCATGCTTTCATCAGTTCAAGATCCTTCGCGTCCACGTTCACATCATATTACGTTTCACGTATTATTAGCAACCTTAGCTATGATCGTAATGCCTCCCTGTTAGCTTTCTTTATTTTATATGTGTGTTTTCCTCGATTTCGATTTCTGTTGTAGTGCCTACATCAGACACATCGACGAGTGTAAAGTTAATGTCACACTCTTTGATATCATTTCTGAGTACCCATAATTTGGTTTTTCTAGCCTCATATGTGCTAGCTACTGGTAGACCTATGTTACCTCACGCTCCAACCATACTATGGAGGGTGGCTAAGTTTCCTGCTTAGGTGATTATTTACCGATCAAGTTCATGAATGATACCATCTACCTCTGAGTCTTTATCAACTGTTTGCTTGTCGAACGACAAGGTATAGAGCTGTTTGGCATTTGCATTCGTGGTGAATATGTACCCTGTCTCCTGATTTTGGGGGCGAATTAGGTTTTTTTCTCCCAAGATACGACTGAATGTCATTGACTGCATTGAAAACAGACTTTCGTGTTTATGTCATCTGCTTGCTCCATGCTGTATGTATGTGCTGACTGGATGATAGCCACACTGCTGTGCTGTGTTAACTATGATTGTATCTTTCCTTGAAACTATATCTGATGCCATTGGACGGATCCTCTTCATGAGAAGTTACGTTGATGGTGGCACACGACGAATTTTATCATTTATTCTGGATGGGTGTTGCACACAGATTAGTTATTTTATTCAGTTTCTTCATCAATATCGTACATGTAATGGCATTTACTTGGCCCTCATCCTATCGTCGCATTTTAACAAATAAATGCGGTAAGATGATGACGAAGGAAAAGAAGTAAGGAAGATTAGGGCTAAACGTCCTGGTGATCACGAGGTCATTAAGGATTCCACAGAAACTCGGATTAGGGAAGGAAGTCGATTGTGTCCTTTTTCGACACTATCCTTAAGAAATTTAGGGAAACCTTAATGTAAATAACTCTACGGGGAATCGAGTATATGTCTATGTCAGCGAGAGACTGGTGTCTTAGCCATACGTCAAATACTCGGTCCATGTGAGGAATACGCCTCCCTGCTACAGTATGCTGCTCGAAACAACGCTCTATTCCTACAACAAAAGAAATTCAATGTTTGAGGGCTCAACTTTTAAAGCTCAGGAAGGGACTTGAATAACTGCATTTACTTCTACCTACCTGCCACGCAAGTATAGTGTTTCTTACAGGGTGCTCAAAAAGCAATCCCACGCCCGGGTTCGATTCCCGGCGGGATCAGGGATTTTCTCTGCCTCTTGATGACAGGGTGTTGTGTGCTGTCCTTAGGTTAGTTAGGTTTAAGTAGTTCTAAGCTCTAGGGGACTGATGACCATAGATGTTAAGTCCCATAGTGCTCAGAGCCATTTGATTTGAAAAAGCAATCCAGCCTTAAGGGAAACTTACAAAATTACAAAACTCGTGAAAATGTCTTCCATTATGCGATACTCTTAACTGAATACTATATTGCACGTTCTTTAACACATGCTGTACACGCTTGTCGAGAAACATCAGCTACACATTGTTCAATTTATTTCTGCTATTCGGGAATAGTATGAGGCTGAGTTTTGTGAGCGGCATCCTTTAGGATATCTCCACTAGAAAAATTCAGTTACAGGTAAATAAAGAGCTGAAGGGACCTACAACTCTTCGAAACCACTTGACAGTGTAAACAATGATCCAAGAAAGTCAGAGAGTCTACAACTATATGAGCAGAAGGTCTGTCTTACGGATATCACATGTACTATAGTTGGTCTACAGGTACAGCGAATGCAGATTTTGCACCAACTGTTTGTAGCACTCATTGTTCACCGTTCTGTGAAAGAATACGGTGAAGATTCGCCTTCGCGATATTACATGAGAAACACATAGAGGAGTCTTGCGCAACTGGTGTGGATTTTCCGTAGCCAAAATGTGTGTACTGAGTTCTACATCTACATCCATACTCCGCAAGTGTGGCGGGGGGGGGGGGGGGGGTACTTTGAGTACCTCTATCGGTTCTCCCTTCTATTCCAGTCTCGTATTGTTCGCGGAAAGAAAGACTGTCGGTATTCCTCGGTGTGGGCTTTAATCTCTCTGATTTTATCCTCATGGTCTATTCGCGAGATATACGTAGGAGGGAGCAATATACTGCTTGACTCCCTGGTGAAGGTATGTTCTCGAAACTTCAACAAAAGCCCGTACCGAGCTACTGAGCGCCTCTCTTGCAGAGTCTTCCACTGGAGTTTATCTGTCATCCCCGTAACGCTTTCGCGATTACCAAACGATCCTGTAACGAAGCGCGTTGCTCTCCGTTGGATCTTCTCTATCTCTTCTATCACCCCTATCTGGTACGGATCCCACACCGGTGAGCAGTATTCAAGCAGTGGGCGAACAAGTGTACTGTAACCTACTTCCTTTGTTTTCGGATTGCATTTCCTTAGGATTCTTCCAATGATGCTCAGTCTGGCATCTGCTTTACCGACGATTAAGTTTATATGGTCATTCCATTTTAAATCACTCCTAATGCGTAGTCCCAGATAATTTATGGAATTAACTGCTTCCAGTTGCAGACCTGCTACATTGTAGCTAAATGATAAAGGATCTTTCTTTCTGTGTATTCGCAGTTGGAACATTGTCTTCCCTTTCTGGCGTTATAGATGAAATGAGCCTCTGACAATAAGCTACACGCTTTCCATCGTGCTCTTGGATAACAAGTCATTAACAATACAAATTCTGTACGAATGCCTGTTTAAGCATTTGCATATGGATATTACCAATGGAGCGACCTGGCTGGCTGGATGGGCTAGCAACTGTTACGATGTGGGCACTGTCGGTGGACCACTCTTGGTTGCACCATTCACTTTTCCTGTCTTCTGAAACTTATCGTACAGCTGCTTGCTGGTGAATCTTCGCCATATTTTTTGTGGAAGCATTCTGAGACTCTGCATAACTGGGACATCTAATGTAACGTGTAGCCCTTCTTCTTACTGTAGTGTTCAGTCCGAAGACAGGGCACTGTACGCTAGCTTGTCCTCTTTACTTCTGATAATTTAAGTTGGAGCACAATCGCATATGGGAAAAAGTTGGAGAAGCGAATCGGCCGTGTATCTTTCAGACTAACAGTACTGTCACTCGTGTTCATCGCTTTAGAGGAATCACAGAAAATCTTAATCAAGATGGCCGGATGGGGAGTTGAACCTCACTGCTCCCGAAAGCGTGTCCAGTGCGCTACCCCACTCTGTTCTTGTGTAAATGTGTGGAATTTAATCAAGAGTACCGGTACAAATTTTGCTCTCTTTCTCCCCTCTACAGACTGCAAAACATAAGTGATGAAAATGTCTTTCACTACTAGAATCCGAACAGGACTGGGGCACCATCAGACTGGCGTCAGTGGCTTCGAGCTTGGGGATCTGGAGTAATACTCTTTGGAGTAATTCTTAGAAACCAGGAACTACACGAATAACGACAGTGTTCAAATATGTGTGAAATCTTATGGGTCTTAACTGCTAAGGTTGCCAGTCCCTAAGCTTACACAATACTTAACATAAATTATCCTAAGGCCCATGCCCGAGGGAGGACTCGAACCTCCGCCGGGACCAGCCGCGCAGTCCATGACTGCAGCGCCTGAGACCGCTAGGCTAATCCCGCGCGGCAAATAACGGCAGTGGAAAAGTTGATTGCTCTCGGGAAGAGAATGGAGCATTTTATTGTTGCGTTAATAGCTTGGCACCAGCTAATAGAGAATACCAAAGGTTTCGTAGGATACGCAACGAAATACAGTGCAGCTATCAAATGCCTTATCGGAGGAGGAGCAACCTGTAACCTGCAACACTGTGTCACTCGGCTGCAGAGGCGCTTGCAATCTGTTCCATCTGCTAATGTCCACAGACACACAGTACACTTATATTCCTTCCACTCCCCTCGAGAGATCATTTTCTCCCTACTTTTTCTTACCGACGATGGTGTTGTAAAACCAGATATCACTACACGAGCGAGGAAGAGTAGGGTTCTTGGGGCCCAAAACAACTATCCTCCCTACCGGCGGGCGGCTCGAAATGCTGCATTGTTGATTTGGGAACGGAACTACAGGCACCAGCCCTCTGGTAGTGTCATAAAGTGTATGAAACAGTATGAAAGATTGTAACGATGTTTCAAGGTAGGTTGTACTAAGAAATAACTGTTAACAAAAAAATTCGATACTTGTGCCCTTTCCGAGTTAATTAGCATCCAAGTCAGCCGATCAGGCCGTTGCGCGCGCAAATTCAAGGTGTCGCCAAACGTGTGCTTCGTTTAGTTTCCTAAAACCGACCACCAGAGCAGAACAAAAATTAGACATGGGGTGGTAGTAAGGATCGAACCCGAGCCAAAGGCTGAGCTATCTCGTGCGCTATCATCTACATTATGAGAACAACTGACACTAATTGTATTTGACGGCCGCTTGAATTTGCGTGCACTACGGGCAGATTGACTAACTTCAGTGATAATTAACTCGGAAATGGCACAACATATTGATTTTTTTCTTAACAATTATTTCTCAGTACAGCCTACCGTAAACTCTTTATAAGCTTTTGAGACTGTTTCTGACCACCCTGGGAACATTTTTCCTATATGTGTAGCAGTTTTACAAAAATCGTCTAAGAGACATCGCAGTACGTCGTCACTATTGTTAGTACGAATGAATTTGTGAAATTTACATTTTCGCTATATGTAGAACGCGCACTTAAATAGACCCCAGTCATAGGTTTCTTACTATATATCTTTCATACATTTTAATTACTCATATAGAACAAGTTTTGCGGTACTCAAGGTGAAAAATATCATCAAGCTATGCAACTCTTTCTTGTGTCTTTTTTTTTAAATTTTAGGCACGATTCCATATTTTCATCAATAAGGTGACTTCTCAGTTTGCTCTTGATAAGGTACATGCTTGAAATTGATTGCTTGCATGAATATGAAGACCTGAATAAAGAATGATCAGGAAACGATAGTTTTTGAGCTGATTATATGAGTCAGGAATACTATTCCACGTGTTAAAAATCAACTTATTTTTCTTCTTCAGGTTCTTGAAAGAAGACTATTTCCGCTGTGAACTAAATTCACATTTATTTTCCTCCAATGTTTTTATATCAGCACAAAGGCATTCAAATTTCTGTCTTTATAATTCTTTATTTTTTAAATCCAACAATTACATTTCAAAGTTGAAAACGTCATCATTGAAGGAAAAAAATTGAAAACTCTGTTACAGTCGCATGAAGAGGGCGTTTTTCACCAAAAAAACCGAAGGTTAACGTAGCTTTGCTGTTTCCGGGAATTCTGAAACATGTTGAGAAAAGCTTCCCTAATACTTAAAAATGTTGTTATGAAATAGCAAATTATCAGAATTATGTTCTTGGCGATATTTCAAAAATGTTTAAATGCGTGTGAAATATTATGGGACTTAACTGCTAAGGTTGTCAGTCCCTAAGCTTACACACTACTTAACCTAAATTATCCTAAGGACAAACACACACACCCATGTCCGAGGGAGGACTCGAACCTCCGCCGGGACCAGCCGCATAGTCCATGCCTGCAGCGCCTCAGTCCGCAGCTCGTGGTCGTGCGGTAGCGTTCTCGCTTCCCACGCCCGGGTTCCCGGGTTCGATTCCCGGCGGGGTCAGGGATTTTCTCTGCCTCGTGATGACTGGGTGTTGTGTGCTGTCCTTAGGTTAGTTAGGTTTAAGTAGTTCTAAGTTCTAGGGGACTGATGACCATAGATGTTAAGTACCATAGTGCTCAGAGCCATTTGAACCATTTTTTTGCAGCGCCTCAGATCGCTCGGCTAATCCCGCGCGGCGGCGATGTTTCAACAGGCTTCGAAAGTGAATGAAATTGCCTCTTTCCAACTCTAGATCTAATTTGTTTTGAGTAAACTAACTTCTCGTAACATGTTTCCTTTCTCTTGTAGTTTTCGGTTAAGCTGCTTTAGATGAGACGTAACGTCTACTATGAACTAAAATTTTTGGATCCGCTGACCGTTCGTTAGTTCAGGATAGTCATGCACCCTTCTCAAGGAGAAATGCTCTAATTTCTATTAGTTAAGGAAGCCCAACGTTTCAAAACGTTTGCTCTTGACAACCAACGTCCCTTGTTATGCATAAAAAGATCTACGTACTTACTCTCTATTTCAGCCACATATCCTTTCAGCTGGCTATGATGAAGAGCTTTAGCACTGTACGTCCGTGCCCACACTTGGTATTCTGCGGAAGAACCACACTTAGGAGGCTGAAGAGCCGTATGTATCTCGCGAGCCACAGTTTTCGACCACTGCACTAGATCATAAACATTAATAAAGATGGAAGAAAACCTTTTTGGAATGAAATAAATATTTTCAGTGATTTAGCCTCAGGAAATTTTAGGTTATTTAATAAAAATTATATATTTATTGATCCGTTACTAACCACCTACGTGGTTCAGTGTTTAGCGTTGATAACTTCTACTGAGGAGGTCTCGAATTTGATTTCCGCTAACAATCTGCACTTTTAACGCTGCTAAAAAGACGGAATCGAGGTCAACACAGCCTCGTGATACCAAATAAGAAACAGCTTGAATAGATAAGCAGCAACGCATGCAAGCCAGCCGCTGGCGTTAAATTGAAAGACGAGATATTTACATAACACTCTTGAAAAACACACGTTATATGTCATTACAATTAGCATTAATTGGAAAAAGGATAAAAATGTTAATTATGGGAATGTTTTGAAATTATGCTGTGGAATATCTGATATTACTGCATGGACATAACATGTTCGCCTCCGTAACTGTCTGGGCAGCGTTTCTGACTGCCGTGCGGAGGACCTGAGTTAAGTTTCCGGTACTGCCAGCTATTTTTCCCTGGCAAGAGGACTGGAACGGATCTACAAAGCCTCGCGATACCACGTGTGTAAGGAGTGGCGGCTCCAAAGTATGGAATGTCGACAAGGCCGGGAGAGTGGTGTGCTGATCCCATGCCTTTCCATACAGCATCCGAATGACGCCACAAGGCAGAGAATGACACAATGATCGGGTGGAAATGCGCAGGTCTCTAGGTTTGATTACGGAGTTCAGGCTAAGGCGTGGTTCTCGCTGAGGTGATCCGATATGCGATACTATACGCTATGCGCCTGGGCATATAGCACAGAATCAACCCGTATTGGTGGAGCACACAGAAAAGTAGTTGGAGCGAGTTAACTGGTTCACACTGGGACGACAGAAATACAACACCAACCCTTACTCTATCGTATCGCCCAGTGCAACAGGGAGCGCTGGTTGATCCACGCAACTGTATCGTGTAATTCAAACTTCGAGTCATCAGAAGTGCCTCAAAAAAATTGTTTTGTGTAAATGAAGCAAAGCTAATTAGTTTACCAGTAAAACCTTTAATTTTTGCTTAAAAAATTAAAAACCACAGTTTTTATATTTACGTGTGCACTCTGTTACGCAGGCTTCCTCGTTTGATTCTAAGGAAACTATTCGGCAAGGGAAATGATTTTTTGACAGCTTATAGCCTCACATCACAGCTTGATAATGAACTGCATGAATTGTATCCACAGTTGTGAATAAGGACAACCATCAGCTGTATAATGGAATGACGACAAAGAAAATTTGTGCCAGACCGGGAGTCGAATCCGTATTTCCCTCTTATTGCGAGTGGTCGCCCAACCATTAAGCTGTCCGAACACGCTTCACGGCCAGAGCCGAACTTCCACATATCATCAACCATGTGTCAACAATCTGTGTTCGTACATCCATTTCGGCGCCTAAATACGATAGTGCAGTGCCTGTGTTGTTGTGAAGTACGATGCTTTGTTCCTTCAGACATTTCAGTGTATTTATGAGCAACACAGCCACTGCAATCGTATGTAATGCAAATGAAATAGTTTGCTGTGAATAATGTTCTCATTGGCCAGTTTACATTTGTAGAGTTTTAGGTCATACGCTTCTGTGTACAAAATATAGCAAACGCACCGAAGCAAGGGAAAGTGAGCGATATCTCCTTCCATTCCCAAGACAATATGTGAAATATTGGAAGTTGTTCACAACTTGGTTGGCGGCTACCCGCCACACGTGAGCCTATGGACTGCCATGCGGAGTGCAGAGCTGCCTCGTGTTTCTCCTTTCGTGTATGCTGCTGATACAAGCCGAAGCTGGAAATGAAAAACTTATTGAAATGAAAAGACACCGGGAGTCATCAAATGACGACGCTAGCTGCCTTTTTTTTCATTCTGTGCTCCCTGACTTCAGGAAACTTTGTAACAGGCGTAAAAGAGATCTGAAAGCTAAATTCCTATTGTTTTTCAATGAGCAGCTGGACGAAGCCGAGGAGGACACGTTCTGATTACCATTATCACAATGACCTGCTCCCAGTTCTGCAAACAGATTGTCTATCCCCACACAGTTCACCACTCACTGCTACACTATCGATGGTGGCTGATGTCACTCCAAACCCAGCGTTTCTTCTCAATACTTCTCAATCTGAATCATTAACTGCTTTTCGAAACTGAACAGTTGTAGAAATACATCTTAGCTTTATTAATTTCTATATATATTGGATGAAGTACCATACTAGGTGGTCTTACAAAAAATTAACTTTTCAAGGTGGCATTTTTAACGTCATGCACACACTTTCACTATCTTACCATATTGTAATGAGTAGCTTCTCAGCAGGAGAAACAAGTCGAAAATTTTTCTCCTACTTTATGAGAGCAGCTGATACTCGTTGCTCCCAAAAGTGGTAACTGTTTGGTATTATTCTGTAGAATTCGTGGAACTTGTGTTCATGTTGAGAGACCTCACGAGAAACGACAGCGAACTATGTATGATATGTATTGCATTGAACGAGCGCACCACGTATTTGCTTACCTTTTTCAGTTGTTTTGAACCTCAGATAATGATTAGCCACAATGACGTCTTCCTTAGAAGAGCTCATGATTGCAGCTGAAACTGAAACAGAAACGTGATTCGTGCTGTCTTGTTGCTTGTGGCATCACGAGTCGCATTGCGTATCGTATCGCATATCGCATCGTCTCAGTGAGAATCACGCCTTAAGCACGACCATTAGATATTTATTTATTGACTGTTGAACAAAATGGTTCAAATGGCTCTGAACACTATGGGACTTAACATCTGTGGTCATCAGTCCCCTAGAACTTAGAACTACTTAAACCTAACTAACCTAAGGACATCACACAGATCCATGCCCGAGGCAGGATTCGAACCTGCGACCGTAGCGGTCACGCGGTTCCAGACTGAAGCGCCTAGAACTGAACGGCAACACCGGCCGGCGACTGTTGAACACGTATGTTGGAATATTTCACAGATTTAGTGATCTTAGATGAATCGCAGTAAAGGTAGAGCAGTACATTGCTAGATTTATTAAAATTTTGACTTTCACATTTATAAGAAGTATTGTGGTAATTAAATTATAGAACATTTCGGCCGTCGTACCAAAGAGTCTTAGGTCTATATTACTTTCATTTCTCATAGTCTACACTCTAGAGAATGGTTGAAATCTTAGTTCGATTTAAAAAGTTATTTTTAATCAGAATTTAAAAGATCGGAAACCAGAAATGAGGGGAAACAATAACATTTCTACTTGATGCTGAGCCGCCTCATTACCGGCAGCGTATATTTTGGTACCTATAGCATGTACTAGCTATAGTAAAGTCATGTAGAAAGAAAGAGGTTTCTTCGAAGTAAGTGACGTGGCTCTTTATTATGTGACAGTTCGTTGAGAATTGTGTTCCATCTTCTCAACCATAAGCACTGCAGAGCTATGCTCCTCTTGGTCGTAGCTTACATGCAATCGCTCGAATGATAATGAGATTAATGTTCACTAACAGAAAAATGTAGTGGTATGATCTTTCCTTACACTGAGGTGAAAAAAGTCATGGGGTACCTCCTAATACGGTGTCGGACAACCTTTTGCCCGTCGCACTGCAGCAACTAGAGATGGTATGGACTCAAGAAGTCGTTGGAAGTCCCCTGCAGAAATGTTGTGCCATGCTGCCTCTATTGTCGTCCGTAATTGCGAAAGTGTTACCGGTGCAGGATTCGATGGGATCCGTGATTGGCCATATGTGTGGCCAAATCATTCGCTGGAATTGTCCAGGATGTTCTTCAAACCAGTCGCGAAAAATTGTGGCCCGCTGACATGGCGCATTGACATACATAAAAATTCCATCGTTGCTCGGGAACATGAAGTGCATGAATTGCTGAAACTAGTTCCAAGAAGCCAAAAATTACCATATCCAGTCGATGATCGGTTCAGTTCGATGTAAACACAAGTCACGCCATTGTGGAGCCACCATAAGCATGCACAGTGCGTTGTCGACAACTTGGATCCGTGGCTTCGTGGGCTCAGCACCACACCCGAGCCCTACCATCAGCTCTTACGAATTGAAATCGGAACTCATCTGACCTGACGACGGTTTTCCTGTCGTCTAGGGTCTAACTATATGGTTACGAGCCCAGGAGAGGAACTGCAGGCGATGTCGCGCTGTTAGCGAAGGCACTGGCGTCGATCGTCTGCTGCCATAGTACATTAACGCCCTCTGAGCCTCGTGGACGAATAGAGCGAGCTGGGTTTCACACGATCGTCTTTTTCGAAACCCATGCTGATTCCTACAGAGTAGATTTCTAGTCTCCAGAAAAGTCATTATACTCGAACATAATAAGTGTTCCAAAATTCTACAACTGATCGACGTTAGAGATATAGTTCTGCACATCTGTTCCCTGTCCCTTCTTGAAAACGGGGATGACCTGTGCCCTTCTCCAATCGTTTGGAATGCTACCATCTTCTAGAGACCTACGGTACACCGTTGCAAGAAGGGGGGCAAGTTCCTTAGCGTACTCTGTGTAAAATCGAACTGGTATCCCATCAGGTCCAGCGGCCTTTCCTCTTTTGAACGATTTTTATTGTTTCTCTATCCCTCTGTCGTCTATTTCGATATCTACCATTTTGTCATCTGTTCGACAATCTAGAGAAGGAACTTAAGTGCAGTTTTCCTCTGTGAAACAGCTTTGGAAAAAGACATTTAGTATTTCGGACTTTAGTCTGTCGTCCTCTGTTTCAGTACCATTTTGGTCACAAAGTGTCTGGACGTTTTGTTTTGACCCACCTACCGCTTTGACATAAGACCAAAATTTCTTATGATTTTATGCCAGGTCAGTACATAGAACTTTACTTTCGAATTCATTGAACGCCTCTCGCGTAGCCCTCCTCACACTACATTTCGCTTCGCGTAATTTTTGTTTGTCTGCAAGGCTTCGGCTATGTTTATGTTTGCTGTGAAGTTCCCTTTGCTTCCGCAGCAGTTTTATAACTCGGTTGTTGTACCATGGTGCATCTTTTCCATCTCTTACGATCTTACTTGGCACATACTTATCTAATGCATATTGTACGATAGTTTTGAACTTCGTCCACTGATCCTCAACACTATCTGTACTTGAGACAAAACTTTTGTGTTGAGCCGTCAAGTACTCTGAAATCTGCTTTTTGTCACTTTTGCTAAACAGAAAAATCTTCCTACCTTTTTAATATTTCTTTTTACGGCTGAAATCATCGCTGCAGTAACCGCTTTATGATCGCTGATTCCCTGTTCTGCGTTAACTGTTTCAAATAGTTCGGGTCTGTTTGTCACCAGAAGGTCTAATATGTTATCGCCACGAGTCGGTTCTCTGTTTAACTGCTCAAGGTAGTTTTCAGATAAAGCACTTTAAAAAATTTCACTGGTTTCTTTTTCCCTGCCACCCGTTATGAACGTTTGAGTCTCCCATTCTATATCCGGCAAATTAAAATCTCCACCCACTTCGCGGCACTATCCCAACGGATGCGTTCGCTGTACATCCCACATTGATTTATACGGTTATTTTACACAGTGTTGCTTGCCTGTTAGCACTGACAACTCTGCCCAAACGCCGCTGCTGTCCGTCGTTAAGTGAAGGCCATCGGCCACTGCGTTGTCCGTTGTGAGAGGTATTGCCTGAAATTTGGTATTCTCAGCACACTCTTGACACTGTGGGTCTTGGAATATTTTATTCCCTAATGATTTCCGAAATGTAATGTCCCCTGCGTCTAGCTCCAACTACCATTCCGCGTTCAAAGCCGTCATATGGCCATAATGATTTCAGGAACCTTTTCACATGAATCATGTGAACACAAATTACAGCTCCGCCAATGCACTGCCGTTTTGTACCTTGTGTAGGAGATACTACCGCCATCTTTATATGTACATATCGCTGTCCCATGACTTTTGCCACCTCACCGTATGTTCTCCGCGTATTCTTTAAAAGTACATTGGCCTATTTAAGAGACTCTTACTTCGATGTACCACTATGAAAGAAAACCTCACAAAAATACTCGCTCTTTTGTTTTCTACGATTTGCTGAAAAAACCTGGTTGCATTTCTATAATTGTGTATGTAATGTTTTGCGTGCACAGGTTACGGTCCTCTCAAGATGACGGAGGTTGTGAATTTGAACTTGGGTTCATATCGCAAATGTGGAATAGTTCTTTATGCAGCTCCTCAGTCAGTAGCTGCATAGGATGACAGGAGCAGCACTGACCGTCATTCGTCAACAGTTTCGTGGCGCAGCAATGTGTTCCGCCCAGCCAAGTTCAGGAAACAGCGCACCACGTCCATTACGCGCAGAACGTTGAGTTACACTTCCGCCGCCGAATTCGTGTGTAGCTGCTGCCGGCCCTTCGCCTGTGTCATCGGAGCCCACTAATTAGCGTCCTTTTTTCGTTCAATTTACGTCCACCCTTCTCTGCCAGATACGCAAAATAAGAAAGAGAAAATATTCGCTCCCAAAGGTGGCGGCGCTCTCTGCGTGCTTCTCTCATTTGCATTCCTATTATCTTGCGAGGTCCCAGTCGGTGGCCTTACTCGCAGGGAATGGAATGGTCGCGCTACTTCCTAAGGAGTAGGAATAAAGACGTCTGTCGTACCGCTTGCCGTGCAAAACGCCGTCTGGAAGGCAGGTACTGCGCGGAGGCAGAGTACTATAGGGACGGGAGACGCAGCACTTTCTCCTTTATTTGCCCCACCGCTCTACTTTACGTCATTTCAATAACTTTAGCGAAACGTATGGATGCTACTCCTATACTCCGATTAAAATAACTTTGAGATTGACAGATTGCAGCCGCGAGGGGTGATGTTGGCGGTGTGTAGCTCTCCGCACTTGACGAGACTCTGTTCGTGCTTTCAGAATAGTCATAAGAGCGAGTACGTGGCATTCGAGAAAGAACTTCGATTGACAGTCGACCAACCTCTACTACTCGACTCGATGAAAGTCAATAACAAAGTTATTTTAATCGTATTATAGTACAAACGCACCAGCTACTTCTCTGGTACTACTGAGCTTCGAAAATACTTTCAATGACATGCTCTTCTTTTTGGTTCATGCTAGAGTCAATCTGTAGCTACACTGTCAAGGAAACATTCTCAAACGTAAATAAACGACCTTGATGAAAGAAGTGGTGCATTCCTGGCTCGCAGCTCAACCGACAACCTTCTTTCATGAGCGCATCAGGAAGCTTGTACAACGATGGACCGAGTGCGTTGAAACGCAAGGACTACGTCGAAAAATGATGTTCTTGTAAGTTTTCTATTTGATTACAATAAAATTTTTAACTACTTTGCCGATAATAATTGACTTACCCCCGTATTTCAGCATTCGCGGTGACCAAATGCTGACCCGCCACCTGCATCTTCATGATGAACGTCAGTTAGTATCGTGTGCTTGCTGTTGTAAATACTATTACACATGTTTACGATTTTTCAGTTCTGATCATGACCAGATAACCTACCAAAATAATATTGTATTTCGGTAGGACCAAAGACAGCTATATAGTTGAGAACAGACATGAAATCACTGATGGTTCTCTATTTCAACCCGAATGCTATAGTTCACTTTTGATTCCTTCAGCAGGGTACCGTAGTTAACCGTCATAACCAACTACAAGTTGTAAAACGATAGTGGTGGCGTTAAAAGAGTGTCTCGGCTACGTTCCCATTCAAAAAGCGTTGAGTATCAGCAAAAACAAACTGAAAACGGTTTCAGGCCCCTACCTTAAAAACTGTTTCCGTCTATAGCTTAAACTTCTGGACAAGCGCATCAATCCCATTGCACACTGATGCAACATTGTACATGTTCTGTGAAATCCAAAATGATTGGACTGAATAATGGCAGGCGATTTCGGCTCCCACACGTACGTTTCAGAGACCCAGCGGCCATTAAAACAAAGTGTGTACAAGGTACCATTGTACCACATTCATTATAATTCATCTCGGTTTTGAATTTTTATTTTACAGACTCTTATTCTCGATCGTATTCTGTAATTTTCCTATTTGCTATTGCTTGCTTAACCGATAGCATGTCAAATTTTGACACGAAAATAAAGCTTCGTGTAGATGCAGGAGTTTATCTGTTAGGCTAGACTGTTTTGCGTTACCGCTCGATGGTGCGAAAACGCTTCGACTGAAGTGTAAAGTAAGGTAATTGTGAGTGAAATTGGTGCATTTTTCGTAGTGGGAACTGAACTGCAAACAGAAGTACTTTGTTCGCAAGGTTCTTGTGACAGATCTGCCCTGATGGGATGCCTTTCGCGTGGTGCGGCGGTATGATTTTAATATTAATCGTTGGGCACAGAGGCCGCGTTGTGCTCACTCCTGTCGCTTGGCAATGCTGGTGAGTGCCGCATTGATTTCGCCCACGTGGGCTGCATAAATATTCTGAAAATGTAGCCGCACCACCGCTGAGGACTGCTCGTCAGCCGAAGCCACGAGACATGCAACCATGTAGTCTCCGCCACTCTTCACTCAAAATCACTACTCGAACTTTGTACTTTCTAGAATTGTCGACTTATTCGTGTAAACATTTGCTAATTTTTCTCCACGAATGCATCTGCGATATTCTTTCTTAACTTGAACAAACTTTCCTTACCGACAAAATGTCCGATATCCCCCGTCAATTGAAGACTGTTCTTTTTAAGTGCTCTTTTCGCTGTAGGACTGTCGTTTCTTAGTAATTGTCCAGTGAGACGGACGTTTGAAATTACTTCCCGAATGAACCCATGATGTTTCTTTTTCAAATTTTTATCGTTCTTGTTATCAGCTTTTTTTCAAATCAGTGATTGGAGCTAGACACATTATTCCTTTAATCAGAGGTTACTGTCTAAAAAATGTGATACACAATTTAACATTTGTCTATGTTCGAGTCAGATCCTGATAGTGACTAAACAGACTGCCTGGCTAAAAAAGTGAGGCACCCAGATGACATGGTCTGAAGTCAATGTAACTTCGTACACGTACCTACCTTTAGTAACTATAGTTGCAAATCTCTGTGACAGGTAGAACGGCCACAACCGTGCATTAGTATTGTTCGTATTTAGTTCTATTACCAGTCCTGGTAGGGTATATAATGGACATGAACGGCGTCAGATGTTGAGTGATCACTATGTAGGATACGTGATGCAGCATACTCGTGTGAAACAGCACATGACGGAGTTTTAAAGGGACCTTATTGTGTGTCTCCATTTGGCCGACTGGTCAAATTGTGCAATATCTAGATTACTGGGGCAATCGGAGACAGTGGCTCGACGTTGCATTGCATGGGAACGTGATGGAAGGCTTACTCGTCGTCAAAGTTACGGTCGGCCACATCTGAACACCACAAGGGAGGATCGCCCTATACTCACCAAGCACAACGTAACTCTTTCACAACTGCGCCAGCTATCCGAGACTCCCCGCAGCATTTTGTGTCTTCTTGCAGCATTGGTCGGGGACGAGGAGCTGCCGGACTAGGGAGTTATCGTCTCATGCTTAAGCTGCCATTAACATCACAACACAAGCGGCTGTGTTTGGAGCAGTGCTGTGACCGGGAATCGTGGACTACTGATGAACGGCTTCACATTGTGATGAGCGATGAATCACGGTTGTACACGACCCCAGTTGACCATCGCCAGTGAGTATGGTGGCGACATGGGAAGAGGTGCCATGGTTCGCAGAGGAAAGCAATGTTACTCCTAATGTTATGGTTTGGGTGGCCATAGGTTATGACTTCAGATCAATGCTAGTAGTGATTGAAATAACTCGGAGGACACAAGGATACATCACGGACATTCTGCATCCCCGTGTGTTACCTCAGTGTCTTGTTCTGTTCTTCAATAGGACAATCCTCGTCCACAAATGGCACACGTTTTATGAACTGTCTGCGTGATGCTGATGTACTCCTGTCGCCAGCAAAATCTGCGTATCTGTCCACGAGAGAACATGCGTGGGACCAGCTCTGACATCAACTCCGTTACCGTGCCAGTGTCCAGTTTATCAAGGAACAGTTACAACAGTTGCGGGCCAGCTGTCTCAGGAGAGGATACAACGGCTTTATGAGAACCTTCGCAACCAAATCATTGCATGTATCGAGGTCAGGTGGGCTGCAACGTCGAACTGATATATGGGCTAATACTGCCAAGTTATTTGTAAATTTGACTCGATTTTGTAATCACTGAAATAACTTCACATACCGTCTCAACCCGTGCAGTCCCATTTCGTTTCCTCCTCCATTCTGGATGCTTCACTTTTTCTGTCAGGCAGTATATTTATGCATGCTCTTTTACATAATACTATGTAACATTTACATACCCTTTATGAAGGGCTGCGACTAATAATTACCTCGTCTAAATGCAGAGGCCATTGCTGCCACTCTGAGTTAAACCGAAGAAAACGCAGCAACCAGCCACGGTTTTTTCTTGAAATATCTGGTTTTTTTTCCATTAGCTAGCACAAGGTCTCAACAGTCTCATTACCAAAAAATAATATTCTGAATCTGTCATGTACAGTCACGAGCTAAAATATGATGGCCTTTGCTGACTGCGAGATTGAGTGCCTCGTGGTGGCGTTGCGGGCAGAGCAGAGACGAATGGGAACTCACTGTTTTGAGTTAGCGATGTAGAAGCGTGCAGAAACTAGCTCGAGCGCTGAATCGCTCGACAGTCGGTCCATCGCTCCAGCTGCGACAAAACAAGCTCTGAGAACAGACGCTGCAATGGATTACGATTTGGACAACATGGCTTTGGCAGTTCTGTTCCAGGATTCGGAAGATGAACAACCGACTAGGCTCCACCAATAAGAGCCGTGAGAAACAAAAGAAGAACTCTGGCTATCACCGCCATTATATGAAACACGCTGAAAGGGATGGCCCTTCGACCAGCGTGAACAGACGACCTACCACTATTCAGTTTTAATTCAAAGGCGCACTCAACAAAACATTAGAGGACTTTCTCACCAGGTTCAAGATGGGCATATTATTCTTGTCTGAGACAAATCTCTGTCCCACTCAGATCTTTAAACTGCAAAATATGACGGGTTATCGAACAGACTTGGTAAATGGACAAAAGGGTGGAATGACTCTTTTTATCAAGCGCCACTTCATTAGTACTCCCCCAGCTAGCGACCTTGGAAGCAGATCCACCAGCTGACACCGCACATCTGGTCAACATACTCAACGTGATTTTAAGGACCGGGCGCTATCTTTTGGTGTGGAAACATGCAAAGACAATGGTCATACCGAAGACTGGTAAGCATATGCCACTTGCGCGGTATTATAGACCTACACGCTTACATCAGCCCGATACACAGTGCTCGAGAGGGAATACCGCAAGAGGCTAACCATCTCACTTCTGACATAATACTACCCTTCGAGTTTCGGAGAGCTCATTCAACGGCGTATTACCTCCAGTGATCAGAGGAAGAGGCTTTCGACACACAGTAGCGCCGCATGTGCTTCGATGGGGTGCTCTTTGACGTTTCCAGAGCGTACGACAATGTGTGCAAGACGGACTCTTGTCCAGGTTACTTGAGCATGGGGTGTCGGTGTCACATGTCTGCCTTATCCGCTCCTATCTCGACGACAGGATACTCTATGTGCGAGCTGAAGCTGGACTGTTTACAATTCTCTACGATCTGTGGTGGCGTACTACAGGTCTCGGACTTCACCTCTAACAGCCTGCGCACTTCGGTCGTCAAGCGGCACCTTGGATTCAATGCTACCAAGATGCAGTTCTTGGTAGTTACTCGCCACTCCATCCCTGCAACGCTTCCACCCACCAACATTGCAAGCAGCCCTGTTCCGCAGAGTAACACTGTGCAATATCTTGGTGTGCCGCTAGACCGCTGTCTGAAGTGGTACCAGCGTGTACGAGAAGCTAGGAACAAATCTAGTGGTGGGCTCAACACGTTGTACACATTGCCGAATCCATCTTTCATCCAGCCACCGCAGCTTGTTCCTCCCTGTACTGGAACACGCTGCCATCTTCTGAGATCAAGCCGCCGAAACGCGCATACGGATGCTACAAACAGTGCAGAACCGTGCACTGCTGTTGGATCTGCATGAAATGGCTGAGGTTCCAAATCTCACAGACCGTTTTACAGCGACTTCCCAAAGCTTATAAAAAATCTGCAAGAAATAGGAGCAAAAATCGTATACATCTTCCGTACTGAAAAAATAGCTGGAGAATTATGCATAGATCCGTGAAGATCTGTTCTAGTGACGACACAGGCAGAAAATAGCGAAATCCAATAACATAAACGATTTTGAGAAAGAGAAGATTGCTATATCCGACACCTATGAACGAGCACCTCGGAAACGGCGAAGCTACAGTCGTATCTACATGATGGCTGGTCTAGACATTGGTGTTTAGGATCACACCGCTCAGCACACATTATTGAACATGGATCTCCACAGCAGACGACTCCTACATGTTCAGATGCTGACCCAACTGTCTTTTTCTTTTTTCTGGACTTATCCCGTGTCTTCACAGCGTCGGCATGTTAATCTCGATTTGGCAATGTTAGTCGTACAGAGTGGCCGGATACCATTCCTGCCACCACCCCTTCCTGCCAGGATGGAATTTACGCACCTCATCTGTCTACGTTTAGCGTTATCCCATGTGAAATTGTGTGAACGTCTGTTTGCAGATTGTGTAACTGAGGCGGGACATGTGTACGATACCGATATTCACCTTGTCGGAAACCGCCAAAAACCATTGGTCCTAGTTGTCGGTCCGCCGGGTGGATTCAGTCTGATGCCGGTGTGCCTCCCCGAATCCCGGAAGCGACGTGCTAACGCACGCGGCTGTCCGGGCGGGTCCCCATTTTAACCCAACAACGTCGCCAGTTAACACAGTATCATTGAGATTGGGCCACGGAACAATGGAAACGTGTCGCTTCGTCGGATGAAGAACGTTTCTAGTTACACTAGGTCGATGATCGTGTCCGAAGACGCCATTATCCAGGCGACGACTGCACGAAACATGCACCGCACCACGGACGCAAGCCATTGGGGGCAGAATTTTACTATGAGGGACATTTACTTGGGCTACCATGGGACCTGTGGTAGTAATCGAAGGCACCATGACAACTGTGGACTTTCTTTCTTTCGGCCTTTGTTCCGCTTCAACGCGGGGTCGGCCGTCTTAGTGCGGAATTGACAGTGTTAGTTGCAGAGGCTGGCCGGATGCCCATCCTGACGCCATCCCAACCCCCCCGGGACGTAAGTAGTGTCTGCGCCTAGTGTAAGCCATGAAACAGTGCGAATGTTTTCAAATGTCTGTGGGTCGTGTAACTGAGGCGGAACGTGGGGACAGGCCGGTATTCACCTAGTGGGATATGGAGAAACATGACGTCTTCCCTGACAGCGATAGCACCTTCTGGCCATGGGTTCCTGAAACGCGCCCTTAAAAACATTTTCATAACAATTAAGGGAGTAGTTCATCGATTTACGTTGCAGTAACGGTTGTACTGACTCATGAGGTACGACTCTCTGGAGGGAAGAAGAAGAGAGGCTGGTGAAGTTAAAGAGAAAAAGCAGGAAGGGTGTTAGGAGGTGTCTTTTGGGTAACAATTCTGGGGTTGCAGACTGTGACATGCTAGGGTGCAGGAAGAAATAAAGTAAAAGTTAATGTGTATTAATTTTGGATATGGGATATTTGTAACTTTTTGGATCTTATGAGGCGTGCTATTCCATAGTGATCACAAGGCTGAAGGAAAACGAGTGGTATGAAAAGGGACTGACAGTAATTTAGAATGGAAAAATCGAAGATCACGTGACTATTGTTGGTGTAAAATTGATATATTTGACACTTATTTGGAGTTATTATTACCGAGGAGACGGTGGAGCAAACATAGTATGTGATAATCTCGAAATGTTCAAATGTGTGTGAATTCCTAAGGGACCAAACTGCTGAGATCATCGGACCGTAGACTTACACACTACTAAAACTAACTTAAACTAACTTATGCTAGGAACAACACACACGCATGCTCGAGGGAGGACTCGAACCTCCGGCGGGAGGGGCCGCGCAATCCGTGACATGGCGCCTCAGACCGAGCGGCCACTCTGCGCGCCTGATAATCACGCCTTAGCACTACGTAATGAGGATAGTTTTCCATATGTGGTGATCTTGTTTGTACATTATTGACCTCACGAAGGAATTTACAACGAGTTCAAGGCTCCGGCAGCTGCTTTTTGTTCTTGTTAAAGGACATTGCAGTAGTCTGAGATGGGGGACCAGCAGGCTCCCTCCGAAACATTTTCCTTTTGATGTGTCCTGAGAAGATCTTTCCGTGCTTTGCTAAGTTATAAAGTGAATTATATATCTTTCAGTCCACAGATACAGCATTAGCAGGCCAGTTTAACCTTAAATCCTGTGATCTCTAACTGAAGGCAGACGGAATGTACACCAGAATGAAGCCAGTCGGATTGTACACCAGAAACTCAACCATAATACATCCGATGTAATGCATTCAAAAGTATAAACGCTGTCAATCTCAGCTCGGAAGCCAGGCAAAGCGGCGCAGTGGTAATGAGAGGTGGGATGTGCGATATTGGTTCCCGTATAGTCATACCAATTTATGTCTCCCACGATTTCCGAGATCTTCTAAGGCGATCCTCGGATGTTTCATTGAAGTACACAGCGCTGGAAATATTACCTCATTTTTGTCCTACTAAACTAGTAATACGGCTCTAATGAATTCGACAAAGGTAGAAAATTCTCTGACCTTCCTTCTTTCCATCAACAGCTCGGGAAACCACAGTCGAGTTGGGGTAAACTTGTCTCTTGTTGTGTGCGTTCCCCAGAGGGTAGCTAGTACGTGCGATGAGAAAAGAAGGAAGAGCGAGCGAAATGAGTGTTTATTGTGGGAACAGATGCAGTAAGCGGGCTGCACGGTCCTCTCAAAGGCGCATCGGAGCTACAGTGGCCATCTTGTGCTGCCTTCTGTCGCCTTACAAACGAATCTTGTTCACAACAGATCTTTGAAGCCGGGTAGAATCACCCTTGCTAATAAAAATGATACGACTGATGAGCGAAATTTGTTTCTGAGGGCATGGCATTAGATCTACCACGCTAGTGTTCATCATCACGTAGCGAGTGTTATTTGCACCTGCTGCCGCATCTCTTCCTATTCAGCCAGTCCCCTTCCTGGCGCTCTCTGTGCATTATTGCCTATTAGACAATTTTCGTCCTTGTTCTTGGTGGGCGTACTATCTTCTTTGTCCCTTGCGAAGTTCAGTTCCAAATTATTTCTGCCTGTAAGTAGTCATCTATCCTTTCTAGAAGGCTGACCCACAATAGCTATTTTGTTTATATTTCAACGATTACCATCTTTTTGTAGTCTTTTTTGCCTGCTGCGATGTATATGTCTTTTAAGGGCATTATGTAATTACGGTTCCACAAACGCTGCGAAGTCAGGTCGTTTTATTCGTTACAATGGGCCTATTGTAAGTAAATGGTACATGTTTTGGGTTAATACACATTAAGCAAATCGACTTAAAACACAGAAAAATACATCGAAAACTTCACTGAAATTATCAATCAAGAAAATGGATAAAGACACAAAATATTACGAAACAACCACAGATTATACAAACCACCAACAATAACACTATGAGAGGTTATCGAAATTGCAACATGCTAAATAAAACTGATTGTAACCATACAATATCTCTGGTACATTGTCAAATAAGCTGTCACATAATTATTACTCTAAAGAAAAGAAATAACAGTACATATCTAGTACAACCAACCGCTATTACTTCAAGAACACTAATGAAAGTTAACTGAAAGAAAGAGACAGTGAGAGAATCACAATAACGTGTGGGTGTCAAACCTGTCAGACGTGTGTAACAAATTTTATAAAAATGTTTCCTAATTAATACTTACTATGATATTAGAAATATTGCACCAGAAGTGTGTTCCATTTACTTACAAATAGTCCGACAATGGCTATTTGCCGAAGTAGGGCTATTGTAACGAATAAAATAATCTGACTTTGCAGCGTTTTTGAAATCGTAATTATATGATGATTAACGTCTTGCTGCCTCCCATGATCTCCCTTATTGTATTATTTTTCACATGGTCCATCCTATAAATGCCACAACTCCTTTTCCGAAAGACCGTTTTCATTGCCAGCATTCTTTCCCTCTGTCTTTAATTCATCTCCGATGTCTCTGCAATGTGATTTTGCTGTTTGATGACAGCGATGCTCCCAAATATCTGAAAGCGTCACATTCTTGGATTTTTGTCAGTTGTCTAGGTCTTATATATCTCTGTCTCCTACTCTTAAATATTCACTTTGCTGAATATTAACTGTCAGTCTCTAATCTTCGAATCCTTTGTTCAACGAAGCTTGCATCATTCTTATCTCCAGCTAAACTGTCATGATACTATGCGAATAGAAGTGTCTCCAAATTTGATCTTCTGCATGTATTTCTCCATCTGCTACGGGCTTACTCGATGTAAGTTTTAAATAAGGTCGGTACCGTAGAGCATCTTTGTCGTAGTCTGTACCTTAACCTTACTCGCACAGTGTGTATGGCTTCGTACTGATCCAAAACCTGTTTCATGATATGGCGTCATAGGCTTTTTGCAAATACACAAATATTAAATGAGACACAACTGTTGCTTTGGATGTAATACCCATTCACGAATCTGTAGCTCGAATATACTAAGTTCATGACTACTAACAGACTGCAGCGATGTAGAGAAAGGAATAGTGAGGGGGTAGCAGTGTTCCTGTTGGACATCCAGCCACGCTTGACGAGGCTGAGAGACGTGCAACATAACAAGCACGTGCAGCTCCAGGAACAACTGCAACTCACGTTGGCTCCTCCCCCCCTCCCGCACATACATATACATTCGTTATGATAAATCATAACATCATTTAAAGCAAAATATATGTGCAAAGTACACAAGTACGAATAACCTAAGAAAAATCACAAAGCATAGCTATAACTTGGCATCACGTAAAAATATAGTATGAGAATTTACTACATTGTTTCAGCGGTGGTGATGAATAAAACTGGCACTTGCAAACCAGTTGCGTTGGGATCCGCTGGGCCATATGCACATAATAAATATTTGTCTGTTCTGGAGTACTACGGATATTAGCAATTTTGTTTATTTATTTATAAATTTCATTTTTATATCCAGTTAGTGGCTATCGAAAACTACAATAACTTCTACAGAAAAAAACCCCAAGGTGTACTGTAGGTCTCTTTGGTAATATAGTGAACATTAGTCAGACATCTGAGACCTTTGATAGAATACAAACTAGAAAATCATAAGAGAAGCAGTGAGATAAGAAAGGGGCTCTATGTTCTAGGAACAGTAAAAAATATCCAACAATATGCGAAGAAAAAGGCATGACCATCTACTACGTAGTAAACCAAGCTGGATGCCAAGGAAAACCTGTGGCTACAGATGCAAGGGTATAAGCAGGATAGGCAGACAACGAAGAAGATGGTGGATCAGCTTTAATCGGCTCGGTTTCGGAACAGGCAAAGATGCCTAATCCGAAGGTGTACATGATGATGTTAAGTCAGACATCGAGAAAATTATCATTTAACAGTTACCAGATTTTACTGTGGAAATATTTCTCATTTGCTTCTAAAACTCCTAATAACGTACATTGCAAACCTTTACAATTGCAACATCAGGAGAAATAGCAAATGGCTAAATGTTACATATTGTGCTTATATAGTGCAGTAGGAAAAATACAAAGCTAAAGTTAGAGGTGGTTTAGGGCTATACAGGGTGCGCGGTGTAGTTCAGTCCTGTCGTATGTGGCAGTAATAATGGCTCTAAGCTGGCTGAATCGAGTCGAACCTGAGCTTCGATTGCAAATACGGGTACGTCATTCCATGGTGCCATGGTGCTTCAATATCTGTGGTGGCGGGAGAGTAGTTGCCTGCCTCCAGTCTCTTGGCAAACCATAACCGGATATTTTCTATGGGTGAGACATCTGGACGACGTGCTGGCCATGGCAACATTCGCGGCAGATTAGGACAGCATAGGCAGCATGCCGTCTTGCGTCATCTTGTGAAACAGAATGTCAAGGATAATTGAAGATAGGACACTGTCACTGGCCTTAACGCAGTAGGAATGTAACTCCTGCTGCAAAATTACGAGCTATGAGAACGAATGGTGATGGTGTTATGTATAAAATGGCACCAAATACAATCATGCTAGTTACTGTGCCATTTTGACTATGGCGAATGTAGTCTGGCAACATTCGTGTTCCGCTGAGTCCCCACTCAAATACACCTCCATGGTGATAGGGTACGCAGAACCGGGTCTCATATGAAAAAACTAAGTGGTACCATTCCTGCATCAACTGTCGGGCGCACTACTGTCGGTTGCTGTGTCAAGGAAAGCCTGTATGGGTACCTGTCTTGCTGAAAACAAGCCCATTTACTAAACCTGGATATTGTATGACTCTTCACAGCCGACCGTACGATATGTCCGTCCTCTCGCTCGTTAGTCCTATGTGGCCGATGAGATCCTCCATTGCAATTAGATGGCCCCCATAAACCCACTGACCTCATATTTGCGTGAAAGTCGTGACAGTCTAACGAACGTGAGCAGAAATACCGTGAAACGATAAACTGCAGTTCCGATACGCCACAGTTCTGCTGCTGTCGAATTCTGACACTTGC
Source organism: Schistocerca serialis cubense (assembly GCF_023864345.2). Lineage (NCBI taxonomy): Eukaryota > Metazoa > Arthropoda > Insecta > Orthoptera > Acrididae > Schistocerca > Schistocerca serialis. The sequence goes on from NC_064640.1 coordinate 580,057,480, forward strand.
TGGCAGACTTTACCTTTCTTACTCAAGTAACTGCACGATCTTCTCACAAACAAGCAACACTCAGTTGCAAAATCTGACAGGGAAACTCAAAGCGTAATATTTTCCTTATATACAGAATGAAGAATGTATTACTCCTAGCCGGCCGGGGTGGCCGAGCGGTTCTAGGCACTACAATCTGGAACCGCGCGACCGCTGCGGTCGCAGGTTCGAATCCTGCCTCAGACATGATTGTGTGTGATGTCCTTAGGTTAGTTAGGTTTAAGTAGTTCTAAGCTCTAGGGGACTGATGACCTTAGAAGTTAAGTCCCATAGTGCTCAGAGCCATTTGAACCATTTATTACTCCTACCTACTGCGTGCCATTGCTCTGAAGCCCTAATCATTTTCGGACCGAGCGAGGTGGCGCAGTGGTTACCACACTGGTCTAACATTCGGGAGGACGACAGTTCAAATCCGCGTCCAGCCATCCTTCTTTTGGTTTTCCACGATTTTCCTAAATCACTTCAGGCAAATGCCGGCATGGTTCCTCTGAAAGGGCACTACCGATTTCCTTTCCCCTCCTTCCCTAATCCGAGCTTATGCTCCGTCTCTAACGACCTCGTTGTCGACGGGACATTACACTCTAATCTGCTCCTCCTCCTCTATTATTTTCGTATCGAAGGATGCAACACACTTAATTCCAATTTGATTTTTGTTGCGTGCCTCCTTCATGGTTTTGTAATTTCAGTGGCCAGCAGTGCTGTTTCATCCGCATTTTAGTGGTAATTCACTTTCGGTTACCTCATTCGATCGGGGATACTGGGGTTACTTATTTTTTCATGCTTAGCCCAACGCATTTCGAGAATTAATACCGATTTCCAAGTGCATTTCCTTACATTAATATTATTTGTGATGTTTGCATGAGTGATTTTCTGCCTGTCTTGTAGTTTTCTTTTTGAGGTTATACTGTAATCGGAATATTGGACAAAACGAGTGTTGCAATGCTTTTATATGCTAATGTTAGAGATGGTAATTTTGGTTGACTACTTACCAGTCTTGTGGCTCATCCATTACAAAGAATATTACACAAAGACAAATTATCACTTACGTTGTTGCACTCATAACCAGTTTAAACAATCTGCAATAGCAACACACATAAAAAAACACCGGACACCATTTGAAAACGTAGAAGATCTTAAGGTACTCCATCACTTCCCAAAACGACATACAATGGATATAATGGATGAGCTTAAATTTTTGTACCCACAAAAATATATGAGAAAAAATTAACAGTGACAAACTAAATGCCGGCCGCTGTGACCGAGCGGTTGTATGCGCTTCAGTCCGGAACCGCACTGCTGCTACGGTCGCAGGTTCGAATCCTGCCTCGGGCATGGATGTGTGTGGTGTCCTTAGGTTAGTTAGGTTTAATTAGTTCTATGACTAGGGGACTGATGACCTCAGATGTTAAGTCTCATAGTGCATAGAGCCATTTGAACCATTTGAACAAACTAGATAGCAAATCAATTATTTTTTTCAAATGTTTCTCCTGCATGTTATAAAATAAAATATGTACATTTACTCATAGAGAAACAGAGAGAGAGAGAGAGAGAGAGAGAGAGAGAGAGAATCTAATCGGTAATTCAGTAGCTAGTAACGGCGAATTAAAATGGTTAAAATGGCTCTGAGCACTATGGGACTTAACTTCTGAGGTCATCAGTCCCCTAGAACCTAGAACTACTTAAACCTAACTAACCTAAGGACATCACGCACATCCATGCCCGAGGCAGAATTCGAACCTGCGACCGAAGCGGTCGCGCGGTTCCAGACTGAAGTGCCTAGAACCGCTCGGCCACACCGGCCGGCACAGTCTAAGTGATGATTTGCCTGTGTGTGATATTTTGCGTAATAAAGGAGACACAAGACTTGTAAGCAGACAAACTGAAACACCATTTTCAACATCAGCATATAAAAGCATGCCAAGATTCATTTTGTCCGATTTTCCAATTGCAGTGTAACCTTAAAACGAAAACTACAACCCAAGAAAGGCATAAAAACACTCATGCAAACGTCACAAAAAATATTTATGTAAACAAATACACTTGAAAATGATAATAAATTCACGAAACGCGTTCATTATTTAGTTCATGAATGCAGGCTTTCCAAAAAATATCTATTACGATGAATGAAATTAAGATATTGGGGTTATTATAGAAAAATTTAAAGCGAGGCACGTCAAGTTATCAAAATTTTGTACAATCGGTAGACGAAAGATACATTTCGAAAAATGAACATCCACCGAGTTAGCGTGCCAGAATGAACCGCATAATTGTCCCCAAAGTTTGGCAGAAAACAAGCGCACCTCTGGAAATAACAGGAAGTGGAGCTTTATTGCCGTTTCGTAACTACCCTGCGTGCGAGGGAGGGTAAATCAAGGGAAACGGGGCGAGGGAATGATCCACGCTATCTGGCGGGTAATTGGCTGCGAGGATTGGGCCGAAACGTACCGGTAACCATTTTACACATTTCGCTGTAAACAGCCAAAGCGGGGTTTTCAGTAGCGACGGTCTGTAATAAGTGCTTTGTATAACGTCCACGTAAATATTCCAATATACGTTAATTGTATGTTCGGCTAAATCAATATTGAAACGAGAATCATTAATCGCACATTTTCCGAAAACAGTGCGTAGGTGATTATAGACCGATTGTCGAACTGCATCTGAAAATATTTGACGAAAAATTTCAACCATTAGGATCAGTGATTAAACACGGAGCCTGCGAAATAAAAGCATATGCAAAGCGAAGTCCCCGAGACTTTTCTCGCTGTGTAGGAGTCTGTTTTTTCCTAGAGTCTTCTGTTTCATACTATGCAGCAACAATTTCCCTGCATTCGTATTCTCTACACGTGGCGGACGTTTCATTTCACAACACGTGTTCCTTGCATGTGGAAGACGTTTTATATCAGGGCACAAGAAATATCCAGGAGCTGCGTTGTTGAAAAAAAAAATTAGCTGGCTCCGCATTGAATTCCAACGTGTCGTCAATTCATCTCGAACCAGACGGACAGATTTTCTTTAAAAACATGGTTCCTTCAGTAATACAGCAACTTCTAGAACTTGAGACAATTTGAGGTTTGAAACGGGTGAAATCTAGAAAAGAGGAAGGGAAACTAGAGTTTAACGCCATGCCGACGACGTCGCTATTGGAGACGAAGCACAAGCTGGGATTGGACAATGGTGGCAAAGAAAATCGTCAGAGTCTTCCGTGAAGGAAACGCACAGGCTTTTGTCTCATCCGATTGAGGGAAATCTTGGAAAATTTATGTCAGGTTGATCCGTCGGAAGTTTGCACCTCACTCAGAATGTCAGGTCAGTGTCTTCAGCACTGCGCCAAATTTGGCCCGTAGGTCAAAAGCAGAAATGCTAAACTGGTTGATTGTGATTTCTGCACAACTACACAATTATACGGAAGTAACAAAGAGAAAAAAATATTTCGAAATTATATTATTACTCAACACGATGTTTCCAATCTCAAGCAAGAAAAGAAAAGCAAGCCGTAAAAGCCGACGTCCTGTAATAGTAGACAATAACTGGTTATGTGTGATGTTTTGTTCTCTTATTTCTAAAAATAATCTTATTGGTACAATTTTCGTAATGAATTTTAGAAATGCGAATATCATTTGCGTAGCTAAAACTCCTAGAATGTGTCGTAACCTGTACTCAAACGTTCAAATTTCAACGGAAATAACAATTAGTAGAAAGAGCTTTAAGTTTAATGCATACAAGGTTTCTATAACGCTGTTTGTCTTGAAGATTTTCCAGCTTGAACAATAAATTAAAAACCCACAGAAGCTGGCATACAATGCCATTATTATCTGGATATAAGCTTCCCCTTGGAAGCTAGCAAAAAACTTCCTTGGTCAATATACTATGGCGTGCTGTCAAGGAATGCCTGCGATTTCTTTATTCTATTCTCAATGTAGAATGAGGTATTACATGCCATGCGTATTACTCGGTCGACTTTCCTTCTTCGCTGACGCAGGTTACAACGCTCTGCCGCTATAGGGCTCCGAATTGCAGCATGTAACACATCGGTGTTGAATGTTAACTAGGTCGGTGCGTGAGAAACACCGTGCTGTAATCGTGTTTCTAACCGCAGGAAACGTACCTCCAATTAAATTCCACTGAAGAATGAAAGCTGTATACGTTGATGAGTGTATCGACATCAGTAATGTGCGAAGTTGGGTTTTCCGTGCTCGTAATGAAGGTTGGTTGGTTGGTTGATTCGGAGTTGGGTACCAGACAGCGAGGTCATCGGAAGGTTACGGAGGGATGGGGAAGGCAGTCGGCAGTGCCCTTTCAAAGGAACCATCCCGGCATTTGCCTCAAGCTATTTAGGGAATTCGTGGGAAACCTAAATGAGGATTGCAGGAGGCGGGTTTGAACCGTCGCCCTCCCAAATGCGAGTCCAGTGTGCTAACCACTGCATCACCTCGCTCGGTCGTAATGAAGGGTGACGGTGCTATCCTCAACGTGTATGAAGGAGCTCGGAGTATACGACGGCGTACGGAAATCGACGAAATTCATCGGAATCGAGTTGATGGACTCTTCTGTGACTTCTCTTTGATAGTGACGAAGCGGTACAAGCAGAGGTGAGATGATGGCCGCGTCAACAAAGTCAAACGTTCTACAGTGACGGTTATCAACAAACTGGTCTCTCGTTGGGAGAAATGTGTTCCTCGCCAGGGTGTCTGTGTGAGGAATAAAAATGTAGACATGAAGAATATAGATATAGAATGTTAGTAAAGTTTTTTTTATTTAAAAATCTTTAAGAGTTTTCACATAAAAATTTCGAAGGCATTACTTTCCAGCACAATCTCATATCACGCATTCACCTGGCTAAATGTCCTATCCACTTTGATTTCATTTTTAAAACAGTCATAATAATTTCTTCTACTCCCTTGTTCTGCTTGTTTGTTTTCGTGTATCTCTAAGAAATTCCTAGCATGTATCTGTCCAGTGCGAGCTGATGAAGGAATGAGGATCAATATGCCGTCAGCACACAAGCTGTAGGGCTGGTAGAGTTTTGTGAGGTCACATCGTGAAAAACGCGGAGCATTTTCATACTTAATGGGCAGAATCAGACACGTCAGATTTCTGCTTCTTGGAGAGGAATTTTGCCAACGAGTTGCAAGCTCTCTTTTACGGCACAAGCAGAACTTTGGAGACGCCGTACTGGACTTTGTCGTATGCAACTGAAGGCCAAATTTGGTGATATCTATATTACAACTTACGTGCTTTGAATACGTGTGTTTCAAAGAGATTGTACGAGCGGCGTCCAATAAGTAATGCAACACACTTTTTTCTGAAACGGGTTGGTTTTACTCAGGATTCCAACACATCATATTATCTCCCAATCTTGTGGCTATAAAACCCTATATTTGAACATAATCTCCGTTCAATGCGTCACCCTTGCGCGACGTTACTCGGAGGGTGCGTATGCCTGCATGATACCACTCTACTGGTCGACGTCGGAGTAACGTCTTGCTGCATCAGCAAGCTCCCCAGCATCCACATACACTTCCCGTGGAGTGCATCCTTGATTGGACCAAACAGATGAAAGTCGGAAAGTGCGGGATCTGGGCTGTACGGTGGATGAGGAAGAACAGTCGAGTGAAGTTTGGTGAGTTGCTATCGAGTATGAAGACTTGTGTGAGGTCTTGCATTGTCATAGAGATGTTTGATTGTGATCCGTTGATCACCTCGAACGAGTGACTGCACGTTCCAACACTGTTGGAGTCACAGGTGTGTGCCGCTGGCCGACACCTTTGAGTTCCGATAGGTTTGTGGAACCTTTTTGTGATGATGACAGGGGCCTGACACAACACTCACCGTGTTTTATTCACTGCCAGGTCTCCGTAGACATTCTTCAAACGCCTTTGAATATCTGCGATGCTCTGGTTTTCCACAAAAAGAATATCAGTGACACCTCTCTCTCTGCTTGGAGCGCATCTCCGTTACAGACGCCATTTTGAAGGCTACGTTTAGCACCGCGATCTGTCGCAACTTCAGGAAGCTGTAGGGGCTGAAGCGAGAATATTCCACAATGTCCCACAACAAATTCCGCATTTTTTCAACTGAGATTGGCTGAGAAAAAAATATGTGTTGCGTTACTCATCGAACACCCCTCGTAATGTTTGCAGTAAGAAATATTCCATTTTCTTATGTTAAGTCTCTTGTATTTCATATGTGCATTAAAATTCTGGCACTGAATAGAGAAAACCATGATCGTACCCAGCCGTGTATCCCGTCCTCCGAAGCAAATCGAAGGCCACGAAAGCCTTCCTTGGGGGCTCCAAAAATATGGAAATCGGATCGAGAGATATCGGAGCTGTATGGAGGATATGTTAAGGCTTTCCAACCAAACTTCAGCAGCGTTGTCAAAGCAACTATGGTAACATGTGGGCGGACGTTGCCCCACAACAAAACAATGCCGTCCGTCAATATTCTGGTTGATTGTACATGATGGCGCACTTCAATTTTTGCAAAGTGTCCACGTACCGCTGTGCGTTAATTGTGGCACCGTGTTCCAGAAGGTCAACGAAAACAGTCATCAAGACTTCCCAGGAGCTGGCGTGCCTATTGTTTCGACTACGCTGCAGAGGTTTCGCTGGGAAGCCCTTCACATCCTCCATACATTCCGGATCTCCCCCCATACACACCGAGCGAGGTGGCGCAGTGGTTAGCACACTGGACTCGCATTCGGGAGAACGACGGTTCAATCCCGCGTCCGACCATCCTGATTTAGGTTTTCCGTGATTTCCCTGTGAAAGTACACGGCCGACGTCCTTCCCCGTCCTTCCCTAATCCGAGGAGACCGATGAGCTCGCTGTTTGGTCTCTTCACCACCAACAACCCAACTCCACTCTCCCCATGCGCTTCCCATATTTTTGGAGGCCCAAAGAAAAATTCGTGGCCGTAGATTTGTTTCGCACGCGAAGAGATGCACGCTTGGATACAATCATGGTTCTGCAGGCAACCGCAGACATTTTTTCATAAAGACATCGCGGTCTTGTCTCACAGTGGGGTAAATCTATTAGCAGTAACGGTGACTACTTTTGAGATAATAAACAATTTACTTACTTTTTTCTGTTTGACTCATTTTTATTTGACTGCCTCTTACAGAAAAGAATGCATTGAGTTTTGTTGAAGGCAGAATTTAAAAACCCAAATTTGAATTAGACCGTTGACGAAATCTTCATTTTCATGCATTGCGAGGGATCTGTCTAAAAGAGCTCGTGACCCAGGCCAACTCTAATTAAAAAATAGTCATATTCTATCAGAAACCAATTGTCAAATACCATTACTGATAAATTCGTGGGATTTATTGGTTCCTACCTGATCCCTTTTAATATATTTGCTTTCTTGTTCAGCCTCACGATCGTATGCTTTTGCAAGTTTCATTTTTGGTCGAGAAAACAAATTAAGATCGAAAAGTCCAGGGGACAGTGTCAGGAGACGTGTACAATAGATGATTTTCAATTTTTATAAAGCCACACCAGAGATACGACGATCGGTGATCTGATATTTGTGTGCCTCCTGAGCCGAGTGTCGTGCGGAGGACCTGGATTCGATTACGTCTACTGTCATGGCTGCTTCCTCGGTGGGTGGGATGGAATGGGGTGCACTCAGCCTCGTGATGCCAATTGAGGAGCTACTTGAGTGAATAGTAGGGTCACCCGATCCGTTAACCCGACAACGCCTGAAAGTGGGATGAATTAACCCTGACCCCTCCATACTGCATACCTAAGACGCCATTGGTTGATAGCTGACACGGTCAGAATGACAGTGCTTAAGTTAACCTGATGTTCATTTAGATTTTAAAGAATGTTGAAATCCTTTGGATACAGACGGGGCGCACAATCTAGTTTCGAAGTACGCACTGACAAGGAAATGAAAGCCGCGCCGCTTAGCCGCGCGGTCTAGAGGGTCGTGTCACGGTGCGCGTGGCTCCCCCCGTCAGACCTTCGAGTCCTCCTTCGGGCATGGGTGTGTGTGTGTGTGTGTGTGTCGTCCTTAGCGTAACTTAGATTAAGTAGTGTGTAAGCTTAGAGACCGATGACCTCAGCAGTTTGGTCCCATAAGACATTACCACAAATTTCCAAGAAAATGAAAATTGCATTCCCTTGTTGTATGATAATTTAAATTCATTACGGAACATAAGCGTTTTAAAGCAATAAACAGCCTTTAGATTACGGAAATATATTTCTCGAGGTGGACTCGCTAAGCACAACACAAGTAGTGTTGCACTTTGACACACATTTCACGTTACATATACGGAAATTGTATAAGAAAACCACTGACGTTTGTTTGGCAGATGGTAGTTTGCCTTCATTTATTTCTTGCGTATACTAACCGAGCAATTAAATTGTCTCCCGGAAATGAACTGAAGACAAACGATAAGACTTCTAGGTCCTTCGAAAGTGAGGGATGATTAGGGTTCTACGTACTAGAACGGCTCGCTGTTCCATTTCCTTACATGTGTGGAGTCACATCACCCTACCAACGAGGTCCATCAAACGAGAATACATTCAGTTAAGGAGACGAAAATAAACTAGCGGCCTACATTAGACAATGAATGAATCTGTCATGTAGAAGTGATGTTTTGCGAATTCCTCACTTACCTTTCATGTATTTTCCTATTTTGGAGGCCCAGGAGCACCTTTGCCCCTTTTCCCACTGAGTCCAATTAATTTTTAAGTGGAGTAGAACCAAACTGCGGTGGAGGGGAGGTACGATAGCCCAAGAAAGAGTATTTAAAATTTTAAAAGTTTTGTGTAAGAGCCACCTGGCATATAAATTGCACAATCAACCTTACGATGTATGACATGGTACAGCGCCATCATTTACCACTTTACCGTTCGTGAACGGTACAAGGAAGGAACGGAAAGCCTCCTCATGAGCTAGAATTTATCTTCTTTTACCATCAACGATATTTCGCAAGATGTGTGGGAGGAGCGATGTGTTGCTTGACAGTTTTAAAAGTAAACTTCTTCGTGGTGCACAACGCCTGTATCGGTAGCATATGCCATTGGCGTTGGATGAGAATCTCATTGACGCTCCCGCTTCTACTAATCAAGCCCGTAACGAAATGTGCTGCTTTTCTTTGTATACTCACCATCTCCTCCAACAATCACCAGTGGTAACGAGCCCATACTGGCAAATAATACTGAACAACGTTTGGGACGACGTTTCTGTACTCTGCACCACTGTGTGCGAATTGCATTTCCTTTGGATTATGCCAACGAATCTTAGACTAGCAGACTGGCACTGGATATCAGTGCTCACAAAGATGGAGCTGTAGCTCGGAGTCGGTGAAAGTGTGTCATGATTTGCTGGAACTCGCAGTTCGAAACTGAATCCAAGCTTATTCATTATGAAACAAAACTTCGCCTCGAATGAATGGCTGGAACTACTAAAATTTTGATATTGCATGTTCGATCTGAGAGAAACTTTTTGTTGATGCCTATCTAATCCAGAAAGTGGCTCGTTCGAAATGCTTTGCTTATATTTAGAATGTTTTTTCTACTGACAAAAAACTAGCTTTGTATTGCAACTGGAAGACCGAGAGGACTCTTGTAAAAATTAACAAAGTGAGATGAGGGCTACGCGGTCTCTTGTAGGGTGTACAGAAAAAACTCTCCGAAAAAGAGTATTAGTGGAGCTGCGAAAGACAGCAAAGTGTGTCTCGCCGTAAGTATGGAAAGTCTTTCACAGATTTGGTTCGCGGCTCGCGACATGCACTCTAGGCCCCATTCACACCGTAGCATGCGCCATTCAAAGTGAAAGACGTGCTCTGAAGGAAGAATGGTGTCGTATCGTTTCTTCTGATGAAGCGCGATATTGCGTGAGCCGTTTGGTGGCATGTCGTGGTGTTATGCTGCACGGGCCATCAGAAGCGGCCGCTCACGATGGAATCAGCGGCCTTATCTCCTTTCTACGCCTGGCTCCGTCTTACAGCTTTATGTACGGTCGACTAGTACCATATATCGGTGTGGGCTACCTCACAGACTACGGTACTGGACTCGCATTTGGGAAAAGTAGGAATCAATTTCCCGTCTTGCCATCCAGATTGGATTTACTGTAGTTTCCCCTGAATCGATTAATTCTAATTCCGAAGTGGGCTTACTGAAAACTGCACGACCGATTTCTTGTATTTTATTGCAGCACAAAGCAATCCCTATTTATTAACATAGCAATCCCTATTTATCCGCGCTGTCAACGCAGAAACCGATCCTATGGATATTACGATGATACGATTAAATGTGCAATTACATTTAGAATCCAGGTGCTACAACTGCAACCAAATACCGTTCCAGATCCTGTCTGTTCACTAAGTCCCTCGAACGGGTTGTGACCTGAATCACTTCACTAAGCATAAGTCGAATCGTTCGCGAACCGTGAGACGGTTCTTTTTTCTTTCTTGTTTTCATTCTGATTTCGCGGCTGGCAGGCAGCTGCAAAGTATATGCTCTTTGATTATATAGATAGTAAGTACGGCAACAGTTAAAGTAAAAACATTACAAGATGATAAAACAGCCGTATTCATTAATTAGAAAGGGTAATCGTAATGTAGCGAAGGATGATTGCAGCGATAATGCAGTTGGCGTCGTTATGTTGGTGAGGTGTGTTTCTTCTAAAAGTGGTCTTCGGCAAGTTGATGATTATCTCCAGATAAACGTTTGATGGAATGGTATTCTGGAAAGGGAAGTGAAGGTGGAATGTAGATAGGAAGATATTGAGAGGTTGTAGGTTTGAGTCGGAAAATTTCATGTCAATATTCCGAGCGCTGAGGAAATGAAAGCGGATCTGGATGTGTGTGTGGTGGAATTTGGGTGTAGCACGACTAGAGATGCTGGAGAGGGTTGGGTGCTATTGCCGGCCGGAGTGGCCGAGCGGTTCTAGGCGCTACAGTCTGGAACCGCGTGACCGCTACGGTCGCAGGTTCGAATCCTGCCTCGGGCATGGATGTGTGTGACGTCCTTAGGTTAGTTCGGTTTAAGTAGTTCTAAGTTCTAAGGGATTGATGACCTAAGAAGTTAAGTCCCATAGTGCTCAGAGCCATTTGAACCATTTGGTTGGGTGTTATTGGGCTTCAACAAGAGTATCTACGCCTGAGAAAGTGCTTATGAGAGTTTGGCAATAACGTGAAATAGGACCAGGCAGCCAGTGACATAAACTGGGACTCTGCTTAAACTGAACTCATTTAACGGTGTTGGCTCGTACGGACTTCGTATGATCCGCGAGTTCTGCGTCGCTTGGTGAAAGGTGGCAAACTCTCTTCACTGGATCCATCGCTCAACACATCATCGGTTAAGTCCTTGAGTTCCGTCTCTAATGACCTCATCGTTCGGGGTGTTAAACCCTAGTCATTTTTCCTTCCTCCCTCTCTTCATTTTGCATAAGATACTGACTAATTTGCTATTGAGGGAGACTAAGGAGTAGAACACTGGCTTCACGCTCTGCTGTCTCAGTCTCATTTCGGACTGGTCCATACATTTAAATTGTCGAAGGAGTGTACAATAAGTTGCTCTCACACATTGGTAAGTTGAGTGTCAGACTGAAAGGTATTAAAGGAAGAAGGTCTGAAATTGTGTTATTTCTTGGTTTGAATGTAGTAACGAATATGAATCTCTTCCCCCACAGTCGTTGAACGTGTTCAGATAATCAACAGTCTCCAGTACTTCAGACTTCACTAACATTGGCAAATGAACAATTTGCTGCAGCCATTCAACATTTCAATTGACATTTTTGTTGCCAGTTGCTTTCTGAGATGGAACACTGCGTAATATGAGAGCAGCTATGGATAAGGTATGGATTCTGAGTTGATGTAGGGTCTTACTACATGATTAGTAGGAAGTATATCCTGAAAAATCCCGCACAATCTCAATTAAGAGGCGTTTGATGGTCGTATAGGTTAGAAACACAGCGTTTTGTCTCTGCAGTACTGTACTCCATCTGTTGCTCTATAGAGTAGCATTCGCTTTGGGAAGTCTTAGTGTCTGGCAGGAAATGGGCTATCGAACCATTTTATAGCCCAGCGAAACACATCTTTCTATCGTAAACAAAACCCTCTATTAAAAAAAAATGGTTCAAATGGCTCTGAGTACTATGGGACTTAACGTCTGAGGTCATCAGTCCCCTAGAACTTAGAACTACTTAAACCTAACTAACCTAAGGACATCACACATATCCATACCCGAGGCAGGATTCGAACCTGCGGCCATAGCGGTCGCTAGGTTCCAGACTGAAGCGCCTAGAACCACTCTGCCAAAACGGCCGGCAAAAACCCTCTCCATTTCCGTTCGTGCAGAGGCGTCACTTCGATAGATGAGTTGTTGTACAGTCACAGTTCACATCGGTCAGCCAGTGTCTTTTAGACCCTACGGTTACGATCGGAATGTCAAGCTAATTCTTGGCAGTGCACTGTCTGTTCTTCTATGTAGATGTGTGACTGAAGTGATCCTCGAATAACTGGCTTACTGATATTTCTTCTGTCGTTTTCAATGGATCATAGTCCGTATGGAATACAGTGCCATTATGGTCTGGAAGTCCTTATCTACAATGCAGATTCCACCAGTGTCGAGGGTTTGTTTTACTGTTATTCCTTTTTTTCCCCTCATGAGTTTCAGCTCACATTTCCATCATATGTTTCCTTAGTATGAAACTTGTTCATAAAATTGTCCTTTCTTTTTTCGTTTATTGATAGGTGTCTGATTTAGTTAGTATCGTAAATCCTTGTTGGTAATCAGTTCTGATCATTTCTCATTAACAATTTTCGTAAAACAAGCATTTAAACATGCCCTGGTGCTATTGCCTAGTTACATTTATAACTCTCCATGATTAACATCCATAAATCTGGAAAAATATCTAAAACCTAATTTTTTGTTCTACTCGAAATTACCATTTTTCAACATTTTCATGGGGCTTAGAAGGCATACATTGTTAAAGTGCATGTTACAGAAACTTCATCAGAAGGTTATCTTTTCGTTATTCTGGTCCCGTGAAATATAGTCGCTTGTTAACTCCAACAGATTCACTCATCACACTAACAGCAGTAGAACGATTTGAAGGGAAGAACATACTCCCAAAGAATTACATACTTTACGGCAGTTGTGTGAGTCGTTTTCGTTTCATGTGTCATTTTACGATTCTGGGCGTTCCGGACTCTTCTCAGATTGATCACCTAAGTTGCATGTTCAGTAAATCCAATATTTTACATGTCAATAAAGCCTAGGCGTAATGAACATCATCATTCTGCGATTTGCTTCAGAAATTCAGGTTCTTGTTTGTTCTGTCTGAACTTTCTGCCTGGGGCATGGGTGTGTGTGTGTGTTGTTCTTAGCATAGATTACTTTAAGTAGTGTGTAAGTCTAGGGACCGATGAGCTCAGCAGTTTGGTCCCTTAGAAATTCACACAAATTTGAAACAATTTCGAACTTGCTGGAATTCGACAGCGATAAAGAATAACTGCACTCACTCTTCAGGCAGCATTTAAGGAGTAATATTCTTCTTGAACTGCAACTTTCTGAGAGATTGTTTTTCTTTGCCTGCTTCACTATAAGACTCACCCCCTTCTTTTACGTGAGTCGTGTCTGGTAACTGATGGCTGGTGTCAGGGCCGGCAATGTTTGGAAATCCAGGAATTTTACTACGAGCCTTTGCTTTCAAAGATGCGAGAATAGGAATATCTGAAACGGCGATACGAAGTAGAACGGAACCAGAATTTCATTTCTCTCTTTGCCAGGACCTGGTTTTGCTTAAGCTTGTGTTTGGCTAGGTCTATATCAATACTTACTACTTATTCATAAGCATTCGTCTTTCTGCAACTTCTTCTTCAACATACCATCTGTGACTTTGTCTTCGGCTGCAGTTGCACATTTTTCTTTCTGTGAATGATGAGTTTTAATCTGGAGTACGATCGTCTATTTCATGCTCTTTGTAGTCTATTGTTGTCTCAGAACTGTCAGCAATAACGATCGTTTTTTGCCTACATCTGTGTTAACGTCTGAGCCACCTATGTTTGAGGCTAACACTTCAAAAGTGATTCTACACCTCTGCCGTAAACAGTGCTAATATTCCGTAATCCATAGTTACGATTATGTTATTGTTAGATAATGGTTGCAGCTCCATCCTTGCTTTTAACTATGGACACCGCGGGAGGCGACTCACACTCTACGTTTGCACCCATGAGGAGCGAGCTTCAGATCGAGATTTCCGTTCTCGTAGTTTCACCAAATCGCTAAAGGTGAATGCCCAAATTAATCGGCAGATTTTACTCCCCTACCGTCTCCAACCCAAGTTAACAACTATAAATTTTATATGGCACTCGTTTGCCGCTCGTGGTCTCGCGGTAGCGTTCTCACTTCCCGAACACGCGGTCCCTGGTTCGATTCCCGGCGGGATCAGGGATTTTCACCTGCCCCGAGATGACTGAGTTTTATTGTGTCGTCGTCGTCATCATTCATCCCCTTTACGGTCGGAGGAAGGCAACGGCGACCCACCTCCATTAGGACGGAGTTGCGGGTCTGCCGCATCGTTCCCCTACCTGTCAAGCAGCATGGGACTTCATTTCTTATAAGATTATGATATCTGATTGTTATGTTAATAACTGCTAACTATTCAAATGTGGCATACTCATTTCTTTGGGAATACTACGGGTGTAGCAGTGTAGGATGTGGTGAAGTAACTTGACGTGCTTTAGAGGGTTGAGGAATTATAGCACAGGATGCGGTGGTAAAAGATGTATTCTGATTTTTAATAATTTCGAAATTCAGTACATCGTCTCAAGACTATTACATTTCAAAATGGACTCCTGTATCTGTTGTGAAATATGCGAGCTTCGGCCATTTCCGAAATCATCAGCCATTTCTATCAAAAATGATTTGCCTCCTCAAGTCACACATCGAGTTATGGTTTAGGCAGATTCCTCCAGTTTGGCTTGTTCTCTGCCACGTATCTCTTGCAACTTTACGGATCTCATTGTCTCACCGATCTGGTGGCCTTCTTCTGGTCTCTATCCATTGTCGTGTCAACTCTGTTCCCTGTCATCTTCCTTCTGGTAACGTGACTTCCACAGTGTCCTTTTCACGATGTTCCTGAGCTTTGTGATATGTCGCGTGACGTCTTCATATATTTTTCGGGAGTCGTATAGAGGACATTTCAAATGGCTCTGAGCACTAGGGGACTTAACATCGGAGGTCATCAGTCCCCTAGAATTTAGAACTACTTAAACCTAACTAACCCTAAGACATCACACACATCCATGCCCGAGGCAGGATTCGAACCTGATCCCTTAGCAGTCGCGCGGGTCCGGACTGAAGCGCCTAGAACCGCTCGGCCACCGCGCAGGCTATAGTGGACATTCCTATAGCTTTCAGGGCAGTAGTAAAATTTGCTTTGGTTCAATTCGCACAGTGTCTAGGTCTAGCAGCCATAGCTAAGCACTGCTAAAACGCACTAATAGTGAACTATTTTATTCATATTTACTGGTATCGTGGATATGAAGACTGAAGAGTGTTACTTAAATACTTGCCGTCCTAGTTTGATGCAATGTAACATCATTCACCATGTTTACAAACTGATCAATATAGATGTGTTTGCCGACGCCTCTTGGAGACATTTATCAGTTTAAGAATTTCATGCAGCGACCCATTTGTGGAACATAATCCTAGTTTTCAAAGTATTCATGCAGCGGACAGTTACCTAACTTTTGGAATCAGCATCAGTAAAGAAAGACTGGAATTCGTCACTGGAGTTAGCCAATCGTAAAATATCGCCCCAAATCTCAACTTGTTCAACATTCTTCCCTTCACACTAATTCCGCTATTTTCCCAGTTCGCTTCCGACTTTCCCGTATCAACGACTGCTGACAGCCGCCAAAGTGAAATGGAATTAATTTAGTCTGAAATCTCTTTGTATGGTGTACAATGATTCGCTGAGCCGAAAACCATTTCATAACTGGAGTGAAATAGGATTAAAAAAGGTGGACTATTGTTCTATAACCGTCCAGAATTCAGAATACTTTTGTTCACTGAGCTAGGCTGAATCAGGAATGAGACGTTCTGTTTAAGAGGCTCCTCGCAAAAACTTTGTGCATCACGGAGAAAGGTGATAGGAATATAGTTTTTATTTTGTTAATTTTCTAGAGAAGGCGAAGTATGCAAGTAGCAGTTTACATTTTAGCATGAATAAGTTCACAGCAAATGCGTGCTTTCTACAGAAAGCAGCAAGGAGTTATGTCTTATTAACAAGCACCCAGTGGACGTCGAATCCAGTTATGAAGGTACTGGATCTCCTTATGTTTTTTGTTTGTTTGCCCCAGAAAGCCACTTAACTTTACGTCGTCATTTTTGTCAGTTCAAACGGGAAGGAGAGGACGGTGCCGCGACAAAGGTTCCTTTCTGACGAGAACTTGTCTGGGGTGGAATAGTGAAGTTTTTCACGGCGTTTTACTGGCAACTTCCGATAAATGTGGAACACTGCGCTGCACCTGTGCTGGCTCGCGGCCGCCCGAGTGAGTTGTTGACCTTTCCAGCGGGCACGTGAGATCATTAAGGTCGAGTTTCGAGCATCATTTACAACTTTTTGTTGTCTTCTGCCGCTGTAACTACATAGGGGCTTCAGGTTCCCTGCAACACGCTCTCATTCACGACTGAGACGCACGGATTCTACGAACAGCTTTATAATCCTGTGGACCAAACACACAGATCCAGCGAAAATATACTGGCAAGGCCAAAACGCATAACACTTTAATAAATTTTCTGGTTAGCTCACCACTTAGAAAGACAGTACCATTTTCACAACAGCAAGCATTGAAAATACTATGTAACGCTCACCCTCAGTGGTCTTATAGACGCCGTTTCAAGGAGCTAATTGCTTAACAACTCTTTTATAATGTGTATACTCACTAATAAAGCTTAGTTAAAACAATATAACAATTTGAGAAGAATATTGAAATCCTCAGTTACTAGAGCTGTCAGTAGCTCATACAGGAGTTTAATCTGCACCAACAATAAATTTTGATCATTTGCTCAATAACATAAAACGTCTGACAGGTAGTAAAGCAATATTAAAATCTA
Organism: Schistocerca serialis cubense; assembly: GCF_023864345.2. Taxonomy (NCBI): domain Eukaryota; kingdom Metazoa; phylum Arthropoda; class Insecta; order Orthoptera; family Acrididae; genus Schistocerca; species Schistocerca serialis. The sequence goes on from NC_064640.1 coordinate 580,074,597, forward strand.
ACCTAAACTCATTTCTTCTGGTCGACTCCTTCTATTCATTAGATGAGTTTTTATTTAAAAACTAATGACCTGTTAAAGAAAAACTAATTTTAAGTGTAGATGCATAGGTAGAACTGGAAAAATAATATGCTCATAAATGTTAAGACTAATCATGTATACATATCTTGTGAAATGATTCCATCATTTAGATAAAGAACCATTCATAAGCGCCAGGGAACATGTAACTAAGTAACCAGCCCTAATAGTCGTATCATTCGATGTGAATTCAAGAACTACTGCGCCAGTGATCGCTCGAAGAAGAAATACATCTGTTCCACAGGTAACATTAAGAGAGTCGGCAACAGTCTTCTGCGAAGAAACCTTTAAAGCAATGCAGAAAAATAAAGGAACAGTTCTGTGGCTGAAGCTGGTTGATTTCTAAAATTTTCTTTTAGTTCATGTGTGGCTCGCATTTGCGGTTGTTTTACCCTGCTATACACCAGACGCGTCTGTTAATCCGAGTAGGTGTTGTTTCCAATAAAGCCAGACATCTAGTTATAAACTGAAGAAATAGACAGCATAATATCTTAAAACATACTAATATTTCATCTGAAGGAGTTCATTGTCTTAGTTTTAATTTCATATTCACCTTTCTCGGTTTACATCTGAAGTTAAATCCACGTTGAGCCTTATAGAGTAGTTAATTGGTATGGGTTTAGTTTATACTTAAGGGGTTCATTTAATTCGTTTAGCTGGGCCCCAAGCTAATAATAACAAGTAAATTAAAGCAAACTATAGAGTGCGGGTGATAACAGTAAATTAATATAGAAATTTGGGCTATCAGGCAGTGAAACATTAACGTTTGTAAACAAATGTATTGAAAAATTACAGTCGAACTTTTACCGATTGCCCATAGAGCAAGAGTATTACAGCATGCTTTGCCTGCGCCCCTTGAGATTTACGCTATATGAAATTACAAGCTATTGTCTACGGCGGGGCGTGGCATTAGAAAAGCAAAGTATTGCCGCCGAGCAGAGCAGAGTAAACGCACAAGAAGGTTGCAGCAATAGGTGCTCATGGCCACGGTCCTCCTCAAATGTGGCAGGGCAGACATTGGCAAAATTACCATTGGGAGCTCTGTGTGCCAAATGGTCTTCTCCCAGGGTCCAACTGAATTCATGTCCCTACCCTTGCTCTACTTTTCTGATGGCTTACTGTCACTGGTTCGTCTGCTGTAGTTTCTCCAACCAATGGAGTGTGGCGTTACAAACTCGTGGACTGCACGTAGTTTCCTTGGTGCTGGTTTGTGCACCCGAAAAAAAAAATTCCACGGAATCAGGACAATTGTATTTTCCACTATGTCCCTGTCATTTTCTAGGGATGGTCATTTTTTGCACATCCCAGCGACCAATACGTTACAGAGGGCTGCCAAGCCATCTGCCATCAAACAATTCCAGACTTGTTGACTTAGGGGTATTCCTGAACTGCCGTTGTGGAACTGAGTCGTGTACACTTGTGATTGGAATCACACTGTACAAAATTAGAATCACTTCAGTCCTATGTTTGACGCCATATAAACACATTTCTGCCGTGGGAGCATGCAACTGCTACAAGCTGTTACTGCTGGCTGTTCCCTGAACCAGAACAGAGAATCGTGCGCTACAAACCGTGGAATATTATCTCGCTTTGCGACTGCGTTTGCTGCTCATCACCATCATCAGGTTTCTGATATATTAACAGGTACTTCACGTCTCCATTGCTTCCTTTTTAACGTTGCTTTATGTACTACCGTCCATTACATCAGCCAAGATCTGAAACCTCATGCTCCTTCGCCTCCTCTTCCCTTCCACTTACCCTCTCAGACTGTTTTCATAAGTCCCGTCTTCTTCATTAATTCAGTAATTGTCTTTGATTTCCTACTCTTCCCAGTACCTCTTCATTTCTTGGGGTATCATCCTATTTCATATAGCATAACTCCGTGAAACCATAGCGAGAATGAATATTATACAACAGATATAGCTTTAATGTTATTATTGATGTACGAAATCCATAATGCTGTTTTTCACTTAATGTGGATTTCCTTCAAGCTGTTGTTTAAGTTGCGTTTGGGTTGTTTGGGGAAGGAGACCAGACAGCGAGGTCATCGGTCTTATCGGATTAGGGAAGGATGGGGAAGGAAGTCGGCCGTGCCCTTTCAAAGGAACCATCCCGGCATTTGGCTGGAGCGAGTTAGGGAAATCACGGAAAACCTAAATCAGGATGGCCGGACTGTTGTGTAAGTGTTTCACAATATGACAAGTTGTTACAACTTTATCGGAGTTTCTACTTAATACTACTAATCCAAATAAAACACAGTTGCCTCTTATCTTTAGCTTCCGTTACGTCACGCAACTTATCTCTTTCTTCATACCGCGAAGTGCGCGATTTGGGCTACCCTTACAGATGCTAGGCAGCAAGATCTCAGTTTAACATCCCGTCGAGGTCATCAGACGATAAACGGTAGCTCAGCTGTACAAAGAATTGGTAGGAAATTGGACACAGCATTGTAGAAGGAATTATGTATCTATTTGCGTTATATGAAAACGTGTTTATTTACATTTACTACAGTGAGGCAGTTATTTTGGGACCCCTTCTGCTGTCGACGGAATGGTGATTTGCGGCGCTGTTATGTGGCTACTGTTAGATCAAGATGCACACATGTTACGTCATTGAAAACCTCTTCGAAGGCTCCTTCGATGCCACAGAAGAAGTATATATTATCATCAGAAAATAAAGTTACTTTCATAATTCTTCTGCTAAAAACGATAAAAACTTCAGAATATACGCGCCACTGTCCGCTATTACCGTGGCGGAAACTGATACGTTTACTCGTTCTAGACATGTTTATGGTGGGCTGCCTTAGTTACATCACCCTGTCTATGCGCCATACTGGTATAATTGACAGCAAAACGTCACTGTTGGATTTAAATGAGAACTGTTAATTTAGTAATTATTATTAACTATCACTCCTTTCTAAACATATTAAGCCAAAATTAATTTTGTGGTATTATGCAGAATATTACTCGGCTGTTCTCAAGTTTTCATTAAATTCTGATGCACGTTATTAACTCTGCACCCAGTCAACACAAAGCTCAGTGAGCGCGTATTTGGGCTGGGAAGTCGGTGGAGTGGGTGGTGGCAGGGGGGGAGCGGGGCGTGGGCGGTGGGGCGGGGGATGGCCGGGGGGGGGGGGGGGGGGGGGGCGAGCTACAGCAAAACTAGAGCCACTTGCTCAGCCGGACGCTGGTCAACAGCCGCTTAATTCTTTATTCAGCAGTTAACAGTTTTATGTGCGATCAAAAACATCTGCACGTAATAATTTAGCCTATCTAGCTACTAACACGTGAGGCAATACTGACCTTACGACTTATCTTAGAAGAAAGATTAAGGAAAGGCAAACCTACGTTTCTAGCATTTGTAGACTTAGAGAAAGCTTTTGACAACGTTGACTGGAATACTCTCTTTCAAATTCTAAAGGTGGCAGGGGTAAAATACAGGGAGCGAAAGGCTATTTACAATTTGTACAGAAAGCAGATGGCAGTTATAAGAGTCGAGGGACATGAAAGGGAAGCAGTGGTTGGGAAGGGAGTAAGACAGGGTTGTAGCCTCTCCCCGATGTTGTTCAATCTGTATATTGAGCAAGCAGTAAAGGAAACAAAAGAAAAATTCGGAGTAGGTATTAAAATTCATGGAGAAGAAATAAAAACTTTGAGGTTCGCCGATGACATTGTAATTCTGTCAGAGACAGCAAAGGACTTGGAAGAGCAGTTGAATGGAATGGACAGTGTCTTGAAAGGAGGATATAAGATGAACATCAACAAAAGCAAAACAAGGATAATGGAATGTAGTCTAATTAAGTCGGGTGATGCTGAGGGAATTAGATTAGGAAATGAGGCACTTAAAGTAGTAAAGGAGTTTCGCTATTTGGGGAGCAAAATAACTGATGATGGTCGAAGTAGAGAGGACATAAAATGTAGGCTGGCAATGGCAAGGAAAGCGTTTCTGAAGAAGAGAAATTTGTTAACATCCAGTATTGATTTAAGTGTCAGGAAGTCATTTCTGAAAGTATTCGTATGGAGTGTAGCCATGTATGGAAGTGAAACATGGACGATAAATAGTTTGGACAAGAAGAGAATAGAAGCTTTCGAAATGTGGTGCTACAGAAGAATGCTGAAGATTAGATGGGTAGATCACATAACTAATGAGGAAGTATTGAATAGGATTGGGGAGAAGAGAAGTTTGTGGCACAACTTGACCAGAAGAAGGGATCGGTTGGTAGGACATGTTCTGAGGCATCAAGGGATCACCAATTTAGTATTGGAGGGCAGCGTGGAGGGTAAAAATCGTAGAGGGAGACCAAGAGATGAAAACACTAAGCAGATTCAGAAGGATGTAGGTTGCAGTAGGTACTGGGAGATGAAAAAGCTTGCACAGGATAGAGTAGCATGGAGAGCTGCATCAAACCAGTCTCAGGACTGAAGACCACAACAACAACAACAACATCTAGCTACTCTACTGGCTTCTACTTTGAAAGCCAGTATCGACGTGTACTGACTGGCAGCAGATGCGTAACTAGGATAGTGCAAGGCTCTGGGCCCCCTGGAGCCCAAAAGAAAGAAAGAAGGGAAGAAACAAAGAAAATTTAAAATGAACGCAAATCGCTGTAAGCGATTTCGGAAGATTCCGTCAAACCTAAGCCTGGATGGTCGAGCGGAGACTTGAACCACAGCCTTTCCGAATTGGAATTCAGAGTGTTACCACTGCTTGTATTCTCAAAACAATAGAAATATGTCCAGCAACAAGAATTGTTTGGAAAATAGACAAATGGGGCAGAAAAAAGTCATCAGGATAACGTGGAAAATTTTTTAAAGGTAAATAATGAGCTGATGCCGATTCAACATTTGTCTTCCTGTGCGGGATTCACGACTTGTTAAGTATAAGTCTTGCGATTACTTGACATACGAAAGTTTGGATCGATGCTGGAGGCGTGCTACGATAGCTGTCCGCAATGGAGCGGTTTGGAAATCCTGTTTATGTTCCCGCCACGATAGCGCACCCGCGGTGTTGTGGTGGTTTACAATAGTCTCCTTGTAACTTACTTCCTTTGACGGACCTTGATATTTTCACAACGAACATCGACTTTTTTTTTGTTTAGGTTTTAGGGCGCAAAACTGATATGGTCATTAGCGCCCGGCCCGTGACTTAGGAAACAGTAAAAAACCGAAATTGAAAACCAGCAGCAATGGGAACAAAGTCATAAAATTGGAGAAACTAAAAGCAGAAGGAAGGCTTAAAAATCCACTACAGAAAGGGGTTGGTTGTCCCCAAAAAAAGCTTCAAATGACTGACGTCATTTCACTGGCACTAATAAACTGGAGAACGCGGTCGGCTGAGCACGTGTCATCTGTTAAAATCGACGATAGATCAGGCGATAGCTGTAGACGGGAGCGTAACGGATTAAAATAGGGGCACTCAATTAAAAGGTGTCTTACCGTCCACAGCTGAGAGCAGTGGGGACAGAGTGGGGGAGGATCGCCGCTTAAAAGATGTCGATGGCTAAAAAGACAGTGCCCTATCCGGAGTCTAGTAAAAATTACCTCCTCCCGACGACGCGTTCGGGAGGAAGAGGTCCAAGCACAAGGAAGAGCTTTCACGTCCCGCAATTTATTATGGGGAAGTGTTGACCAATGCGCGTGCCATAAATGAACAACACGACGACATAAAACGCTCCGTAGATCGGCGAAAGGAATCGATTGAATAGCTGGCCGAAGAAGAGAGACTGCAGCCTTGGCTGCAATATCGGCTGCCTCATTTCCACAGATACCAACGTGTCCCGGGAGCCAGAGGAACGCCACCGAGACGCCCCCCAGGTGGAGCAAGCGCAGACAGTCCTGAATCCGGTGGACCAGAGGGTGCACAGGATAAAAAGCTTGGAGACTGAGGAGAGAGCTGAGAGAATCTGAGCAGATAACGTACTGTATCCGCTGATGGCGGCGGATGTAGTGGACAGCCTGGAGAACAGCATATGGCAGTGGCATGTTATGTATGTGGGGCCTTGGTGTTGGTGGGCTTTGACCACGTTTTTGATAGGGTATGCCATGAATGTCATGAGAAGGTGCTGCAGTGCCTGGCCCTATCTCAGTCCTTCATTAACACTGTCATGTGCCTTCTGTGTGGCGTGACTTCACAGGTGATGATAAACAGACAAACAGTGTGCACTATCACTATTGTCTGCTCTGTGGGGCAAGGTTGCCCCATGTCAGTGATTCTTCATGCCATTGCTATGGAGCTTCTGTTATATGGACTACAGGCCAGCTACAGGGACTTACATTGAGAGACCACACCTTTGTCTATATGCATGTGAACGATCTGATGTTTTTAGCGCAGATGCCAGATGAAGTCGAAAGATCACTGGACTGTATTGCCTGATATGATGCTTCCGCCAGAAGCCATTTGAACTGGGAGAACTCTGGGGTGATGGTCATTGGCAGGACCTCCTAGAAGGGAGCGTGGCCCCATACTCGATTTGGGATATGTTCAAATGTTTGGGGGTCATCTTTACACATGACAGTGTATGAATGGCACACCTTACCTATCCCATCTCTTACAAGGAATGCATACATATGTCTGCAGCAGTTTTCTGTGGCCTTTAAACATGGTCCAGTGGGTGGCTTATGCCAACGTCTATCACCGTACAGGATAGCCCATCTGTCTACAGTTCTCCTGATGCTGAGGACGATGGACTGCAGTCTAGAGGTAGTCTTTGGTTTCTTCACCAGCGAGGGAATGATCATCAAAGTGTGACACGATATGCTCACCCTCCCTAAGGGTGACCTCAGAATGGGCGTTGTGGGGGTTAGAGCTGCTGCTTTATATGTCATCATGATGATGATGATGCGGACTTGAATCTAGCACAGCTTCATAGGAACTCTGATCAAAGAACTGGCCCCCACCTGTCACAAACCACTGATTGCAGTGGCGTATATTTCCCTACCGCTATCTCACCTTAAAGAGTTTTTTGTGGACTTCCGTTACATCAACGCTGACCTACCAAGTGAGTGGCTGCAGAGAGTCAGTAACTTTTACTGCTGGATGATGACAGGCCATCCTCAGAGTCTGACTGAAAACTGTGTCCCCTTGGTTACCTGCTCAGTGGTCTGGAGTTCAGTGCATGGCGCTTTCCTCAATTCGGACGCTAGAGCGGCCTGGTACTTGGTGATCAATCACAAATATATGAATCACCAGAGACTCTATTCTATATATACGATAGACTCTTCGCTATGTCTCCATTGGCATCTACACCATCCACAATGTGGGTCTAACATGAAGGTACGGAGACCTCCATTCTCTTCCAAGATACGACATTTTATCCACATGCTAAAAGGCATGCAGTGGCATGGATCAAGAGTTTGACCCTATTGTATCTTTACCAGACTGGTGACAAACACTTTCTAGATTTTTGGAACTTCCTATTGGAACGATTGGCAGTGTCTTCCTGGACCTCCCCCCTCCCCCTGCATCTGGGCTGAGTATGAGAAGTTAACCTTATGTATGGGACAGTTTTATAGAGCAAATCAACTAACAGAACCATACGGAACCTACCTTTGTGAAGACATGCCAGGACCCAATGGCGGAGCATCCGCGAATAGCTTGTCGATAGTTCTGTGGGAGTAGTGGCTAATGTTCGCACTGCTGGAAGGGCTATCTTCACGTTGTGCTAACGCTTCAACTTTTTTCTTGCTGTTTAGATACTTTCTTTACACCTAAAAGGGCACAACTGTACGAATAAAGATTGTTTATTTAACCAGCCATTTTGTTAAAAAGAATTCAGAGGTGTCAGTCCAGAGATGGGAAGGAGGAGGCATCGTAGCCAGGTCTCGGGTTCTGACCCCTGCCTACCCTGCCTCCACCAGCCTGAAGCTGACCGCTATACTTCCTTAAAGCAATAATAATGATTAAAAACAAGTGGCAGAAATTGCACATGCATCCATCAACCACTATTACTGACTATATGAGGAGGTGCACCATAGTGATGTGGCCTTGGCCCACAGACCTTCACTGGCATTCTTGATGATACAGTGTCGGCATCCCTTTTGGAGGAGATGACGAGTGATGATGTTGTGGATGCCACTGCCAAAGGGACTGTTAATAAATCACTGGGACCAGATGGTTTTCCGTTGGAATTATACCAGACCTTTGAGGAACTGATTCCCGTGCAGTGGAAGGAGATGTACCAATAGTTGCTGACATTAGCAATCCCTATACCACCTGATTTCATGGAAGAACTCATTATTCTGGCGCCCAAGCCAACTGGAGGCACACGGATTGAACATTACCATTCCTCATCTGTGATTTGAAGATCTTCACCAGAATCTTGGTGATGCATTTTCAGCGAGTATTCCACCACGTTATTTCATATGGACAAGCGTCTTGGGGGGGGGGGGGGGGGTGGAACTGGACATTAATATCCAGATGGCGCTTGACGACTATCAAGATGATGTGATCATCAACCTTGAGTTGTCCTGTTGGTTACATAATGTCCTGGTCTCAGTGGACTTCGATCACAAGTTCGATAAAATGAAACATTCTGTCATGGCTGCTGTGATAGATTGTATAGCCTTCTCTGCCACCTTTACCCACATAATCGTGCACATTCTCCAAGGTGCCTCATCGAAGGTGATAATTAATGGTAGGGTGGAAGGACATACCCCAATTTTACCTTTGGTCTAACAGGGCTGTCCCTTCTTAACGACCCTCTATGCAATTGTGATAGAGCCACTTCTATGTAGGGTGATAAAATATCTTTTGGGGATCATACTCAGAGGACATAATTTCCAATGCCATGCCTACACAGATGATCTAGTCGTTTTCGCCAGTTTTGAAGAGGAGATCTCATTGCGCTAGGACGGATCAAGTGGTGTGGGAATACAGCAGGCAGCAACATGAACAGGGTGAAAGAGGGCTCCAAGAGGGAAATGTGGCCCCACTGGAGATGATGGATATACTACAGTGTTTGGGCATCATATTTACGAGATATATCTGCCATACGATAGCATCAAATTATAAATGCCCTTTACAAGCTCTTCGCACTGACATCTGGGGACACCTCCTCTAAATGGTAGATACGAAGCAAGGGGTCGCCTTCATTAACACCCACATTGCGACATGGAATCCTTCATTTGGTGCAGATCCTACCGATGACTCCAGTGATGGCACAGCGGATCCAGGGAGCCTTTGGCTATTTCGTTAGTAATGGACTTCAAGATGCGGCACGATACCCTCACCCTGCCCCCTGACGGCAGAGGACTGGTACTAATGAACGTTCGTGCGCGTGCGGCGGCCCTTTATATCAACACCATGCTCACGATGTGGACCCATCGTGGACATAGTTTTACTGTTCTCCTCATTGATGAATGGGCACCTCTGCCCTGTCTGTCTCCCGTTTCACTCATTCAACTAGCGCCTGCGCTCTCTCACGTTAAAATGTTTTCCTCGAATGTAGTGTGCACAACAACTTCCCCTGTACCAGGGCTCCAATGGTTGGTGATGTGTACTTCCTGTCACTCTTGGTTTGTGGTTGAGAGACGCCACCCAGATGTGGCTTGGCCTGTAGTATGGCGAGAAATTCACCAAGCGCACCACCTGGTACCACATGGGTAATGAGAAGTTTCTAACAAGACGTAAACTGCACAATACTGCTTTGGCTGAATCCCCAGTGTGCATGTCGTGTCTTGGGACCAACATGGGTGAACATTGCCTGGAATGTGGACATTCCGCGGATGTGTGATTTATAATTCAGAAGATGCTTGAGCGTGCCGCCCCACACGACCGAGCCTGGAATGCTCCTTCGCTTGGTTGAGACCTACTTTCCCCAGTCAAAGATACATGCGATGAACTGGACCAAAGGACTTTCGGTGTACAGCCTTTTTCGAATCTCTCTCAAAGATGTGTCGACCTTTGGACTTTCCTGCAGGAGAGACACGAAGAATTGCGGTACTCTTCCAGATATCGTAAGATTTTTGCTAATTACTTAAGCATTGTATTCAAGGATCCTCCCTGCAGCTGGGATGTACTGGGTAAGAGAAGATGATCCTGGTGGACAATGATTTGCAACTAGGAATAGTCCATTCAGCAAGAATCTACTCCGATAAAACGTACGCCGGTCCCCACTGTGGAGAGTTGGGACCAGACAGCGTTTACTTTCTGATGTTTCGAGTGTTCTCGTTCTTATAGTGTATTACCGGAAGAGTATCCTCAGTATGGTTGTATTCTGTTTTATACTGTTTTCGAATAAAATACATCTCTGTCATGAGGGTTTCATGTGTATTGTAATTTTATTTTGTTTACTATCGTTGGGACCACGTGAATCCATTGGCCTTTAAAAAAGCGGTTGTCTTGCAAGAGAAAAAATTACAGTGAAATTTTTCTCGTTCATATTGTACAGTGCATTTTCCATGTTGTCATTATTGTGAAATATTTTTATTTGTGATAAGGAAGAGAGGTGGTTAAGGTGGAAAAAAGGTTGGCAGAGCAGTTAGATGTATAATTAAGGTGATCGCTCGCGGTAAGCGGGAAATCCAGGTTCGAGTTCCAGTCCGCGACAAATTTTCGGGTGTCGCAAACATCTGACGTCAATGTATATTAGCGAGATCCGAATCTGTTTTGTAATGTTTATCACAGCTATAATTGTAGTGACAGTGCTTGTTCCTTCAGACATGCCTGCATACATCTGCCGTTGTCAATTGCCTGCGAACGATACAGGATTCTACTGACTATGCTTTTGTACCCATTTGTTCGCCTACAGACGACTTGTTACTTCAGAAAAAAACACCACTCTCTATATGTAGTAAAAATAATAAATGTAACAGTCCCCCTTTGCAACAGCAACGTTAAAATAACTTCATTATTCGCCTCCGTAAGTTCCTAAATCGCAAGGCTTGAAGCTTGCTCTCCCTCTTCAGTGCACGTCAATGCCGTATGCCTCGTCAAAACGTGTGATTAGTGGACTAAACTTGCTTAAGAGTCCTTTTACTGTGACGAAATGCAGTACTAGTAAAACAATTAAATATTGTATTTTTTCTGACGCGAATCACAATTTGAACAAAGAATGCGCCGAGAATGGCTGAAAGCGTGATATTGATTTTTTACTTGTTTTGCGCTTTTGACAAGATCTCCCTCCGTGATTAATGCAGATAATATAATGACATGATATTAAATGCAGGAGATTGCCAAAAATATAGTCTCTTGAACTATAATTTCCGTGGAAACATTTTTTTAAAACGTTTTTTGCCTTTTTGCCTTCCTCCGTTCAACAAATTTATGCGCTCTTAAGTTTGGTAAGCGGGCTAATATATTTATGAGGAGGTGATATCAGATTTCAGAGATTTGAGATACTGCAAGCATTTGCATGACAATGTCCATTCAGCAATGAATAACCGTGTGTTACTGATGACAAAAGCTTTCGCTGGAAATTGACTGTTTGAAGTGGCTATATAGGCATGGTATACCAGCGCGGTCAAGGCCATGGGCAGTTTCCCTGGAAGAACCAGCCAAGTAGAAGGTATTCTGACTACGGTGCAGTTCCTATATGATGTTTATATGTTATTTGTTGTTGCTCAGATTAAAAATGTATTGCAACGAGTATACCAATATTGTAACAATACTAACATGTTATTTACTCAGTATTACTAATAAAACGGGAAGTGTAAGAACTGCGAATTCTCAGTCAGCGAGACATTAATTTATGAAGTTACTGTCGTGTGCTATAGTATTTCAGGTATCAAAGGACCATATTTTAAATGACCTCGGCATATAAATTTTCCCCCTGTGACAACACACAACTCGTGATAAAATATTTCATGTCGTTGACGTGATGAAAACGCGACTGAACTTTGTGAAACATTTGTGCTCCTTAATCCATGCATTAACTCTTCCCCCCAAGCCCTCAATCACTTCTGAACATCTACCCTTTCACTATTCATCGAGAACATTCCAAGGTTGTGTTCGTCGCCACTTACGAGCCGTTGATCGACTTACAGCGACGTCCTTATGAACCTTACAGATTTTACAGTGAATGGTGATGCTATCATTTTTCACATATTCTGAAAAAGAACAAACCCAGAGTACTATCACATGTGACAGCTGTCTCTGTTCTGTCTTTTTTTTTTTCCTTGTTTAGCACGAGTCGCACATACCTAACAGTTTAGTCTGACTGGGGTTCATTTCCATTTGAAACAGTTCTTTTTGAGAAGTGTGTGCGTGAATGCTAAGCACAGCGGTGTTTTAGCAGGATTCATTAATTGAACTCACTATTCTAGCTGGAAGATTTATTGTCTATCTAAATCGTAAAAACTGACATTTTACTATCAAACACAGAAAAGAAGGTCACGAGTTATTCACGGTGCTTATAAAATATTGATCAATGTGGGGTTTATTCCACCAAGGATGTGAGTTAATTTCCATGAATAATAGGCAAAATAATGGTTTTTTATAACAGTGTTGACTTAAAATTTTCTATGTATGATGACTAGATTTGCGTAAGTTAACAGTCTACCCTTAGATCACACTTAAATGAAATCATTATTACAGCTGAGTCGAAATGCCTCTCCTGACATCCAAACGTTTTTGCTATCGTTACGGTGGTGGCTGAATTACGTGGTAAAAAGTGTCAGTAATTCGTGATACGAAGACTTCGTAAGCCGTTCTTCAGACTCCTGAGTTCTTTCAGTGTAGAAATTGAATGAGCAAGCAGGACAGTTTAATCAACTTCTTAGTAAAATTATATGCAACCGAAAAATTGGCTTAAATTATTATGGCATGGCATCTCAAATTTTCGAGATTATCAGTATAATGAAGCAGATCATGGAAAAGCAGTAGTAAAATAAAATGTTCTGTTCTATGGTTTAGAATTTCCATATTCTTGGAAATATACACATAAAAGAAAGAAACTAACTACCTAAGAGTGGAATACTCACAGTTTTTCTTTACGATCCTCTCCAATGGCCCCATCGAGCGTACAGGGCGTCCGAAAGCTTTAGGGAAAAATGATATATATGCTAAACATAAGTAACTAATGCTTGGCATTTAATATTTAAACATGAACAACGTAAACCCTACAGCAATAACTTAAAACTCATACGAACAGGTCAAGGTAAAGACCGCCAACTTGTCGGCGTACACTGATGAATTTTCTTCCAGACGATCCAACACATTCTCCTCAGAGTCTACGCGAAAAAAAATTTCTTGGGAAACTTGGCCAGCTCTTCGTTGTTTGACAAAGTTCTATCCACGTTGATAAATTTCTTCCATTTGCTACGAACTCTGTTGCGAAACTTTTCTGGGTGCATTTGTTTGGCTTTCCCGGGAGTACATTCTGCCGTACCATATATTAAATGAATGCCTGAATGTTTCTGTAACGAGTAATGCTCCAACTAGGACAATAAGTGATGAACTGTAAATAATGGTAAACTCCATCTTGGAAACATCACAGGCGATTGTTTAGAGCTTCTCAAGGCAGTGCCACCAACGTCGATGTGTGATGCGGCTGTCAGTTATTTGTTGTAAGCAGTTTAGAAACACGTGCCTCGTACGCAACATCTCGTACCGTGTGGAATATTAATTTCCGACACTTGTTTTCTGATCTCAACATACTCATATTATGATCCTTTACTGTCTCTACACTACTGGTTTGGGATACCCTGCGTAAAGAGAATTATTGCCGTAAGGGTGATAAAACAACACTGGATCTCACTGAAAGCGATTTCTTTTGGTTTTGAAACACTAGTAGCAAAAAAAACAACGAAGCTGTTAGAATATCTGCGCAGATCGTAAATTACGTTTAGCAGGGCACAAGCATGACATGTGCTTATAAAATCGATTTGTTTTTCTCGCGGCTGTTATCATACGCACTTATTGTGTGCATAACACATGCTTCCATTCGTAAGCGAGCGTCAGACTTATTGTCTCAGATCGGACAACAAACTCTGGTCTGTGATTTATGTTTGTGATTGGTAGCGCCTCGCTCATCGCTTTAAATAGCCAGCGTGTTGGACGTGTTGTGGGCGTTCGAGGCGATCGTTGTCTGTATAAGCTTCAACGTGTGAACTTATCAGGGCATTTCAAACTCAAATTAATACTGTATTGTTTTTACTTATTTAATATTACGTCTTTCCATCGATACTAATCATTTAGGGTTATCACAAACTTACATCGGTAATTCAATGTTTATTTTAAGATTGTGAAGTAAATTTTTGAAAATGAACATATGTTCACATTATGCTACACAACTGCAGCTTGTTTAAATTGAAAACGCAGATAACAGAGATGAAAAACGATGTGAAAGAACGGATTTGTTTCTAAGTTTAGGGAACGTTAGTAAAATCGAGTCACTGCACCTGTGAGGAATTCATTTTGAATGACGCACGTACAACTGCATCAGTAAGATGATTTGTCACTGTCGTTATTCGTTAAAGCTGAAGACTCGATATACTTACCACATTTTTACCGCGCTCATAATACTACCGCTGCTCACGGATTGTCTATAACTACAGCCAAGCATTTAATCGATGTGAAGATAACATTACTGTCTCTTCTCTCCTTTGTGCTCTATAAAACCGTCAGGTAGCGATACGGCTGAGTTAGGTGTACAGATTCATCCAGAAAGATTATTCATAATGAGATAATAATAGCCATATAATCATACGTAATTGCACACAGCCCTTTATTATCAATTAAGCATTTGTTTACACAAATTGTCTTGTGGCATGGTTCGATTATCGTTATCTTTTTGTATACCATGAGCAATTATATCAGATCGTAATCACATTCTGGTGTTGCCACAAACTTCCTTGATACAGTTGATACAAGTAAACGATCTGAAGCATCGTGTTTCATTCTACTCTACAGCATATAAAGAGATGGAGCTTAAATGACACACATGAGCTGAAGTTTCTCTTATAAAAACTTAATTAGTTTCTCTCCTGATTTGACGAGCAGCTGCAGCAGCTTCATAACAGTATAGTTTATATATGTCATATCAGTTTCTTATTTTGCCTCCATACTGCAGCCCAGCTCAACTATTCGGTTATTTATGAGACACACGTTGCTTTTCGAAGGAGTTTTTCTCCTTTCTGTGTGTCAGTTATTTCATGCGTTATTTTACAACTCAATATTCTTGTATATTCAAGTTATACCTTATTTTCATATTAGTGGAAGTAGCGATTCATTGACTGAAAACTATTGTCACAAATTCGCAACTGCTGTTTAGTGTTCGAAGAGCAAATGCGTAACGCAGGTTCGATGCGCAAAAATGACAGTAAAAAGCATATCGAGCACTGTACACCGAATACTGTTTGTATTGACGGTTTTCTCCACAGTTTCGGAGACTTTGGATTTCTTCTTCTTTAAACTCTCTCTTGTTTTAGGCAAATAATAACTATGGTAATATTTGTAATGGTGGCAACAAGCAACACCAAGTGATTATACTGTAGTATGTAGTATGCAGTCTCATTTGCACATTACTGTTAACTGACGACCGTTTTCGGATAGTAATCATCTATTAAAAAGTTTCAAATAATGATGATACGGTCACTTCGTAACGGAAATCTCTGTGACGAAGTGGTGGCAGGTTGCATCATCACTATTTGAAATTTGATAACGGAATCTTGTTATCTGAAACCAATCGTCAATAAATTGTAATGTCCGAGCGAGACTTAAATTACGAGTACGTACTGTAGTAATTCTTTGAAAAAGTGGGGAAGCTAATAACATAGAGACCGCAAGGGAATCAGTTAAATTTTAAACGTATTCGTTTGTTGTGGATTAGTGTCTGTTGGTGACTATACTTTTCCTTCAGATGATTTTATGCTATCTCAGCGAGTGGTACCGTTCTGCAAATAAGATTTACTTTTCCTACAAAAATCCGATTTCTTCCAAAAGGGACAGTTTTCTATTTCCAGTAGCAGATGGTAATAACACTTCTTTTCTTTGGAAGTTAGATGCAAACTTCTTACAATTTTGGACCGAATGCCTAGTGGAACATACAGTGA
The DNA here is from genome assembly GCF_023864345.2 of Schistocerca serialis cubense. Taxonomy (NCBI): domain Eukaryota; kingdom Metazoa; phylum Arthropoda; class Insecta; order Orthoptera; family Acrididae; genus Schistocerca; species Schistocerca serialis. Next base: position 580,090,661 of record NC_064640.1, read on the forward strand.
CTGGTATCTGTAGAGGTGCTCGCAGAGCACACGAGTACGTAACTAGTACTTCTCAGTCGATTCAACTTGACGCCAAGAGCTCCAGCGATCTGAATCACTACCGCAGAAATGTCTGATAATGACGATCACTTAACTAGGAAAAAACGGACTGGACGAACATAACATGTTGGCTGTAACACACGCGTTCTTGGAAGACATTCCCTCGAATTGCACTTTAACATTTTAATGTTCAGAATACACTACAGGCCAGTGCTTTCCTCCTATGCTGTATCGGAGCCATATTCACCAGTTCTGTCACCTAAAATTCCTGGGAAACTATTTTAAAAATTACGAAAAAATAATTACCTTTGTAAACTCTGACAGTTTGAAGGTCGGTATTACATTTATAATCTTAACGTAGATAGCAGCTTAATGTTACCTCCTTTTACTAACTATATGTACTCATATCTGACACTTGAAGCGCCAATCGTCAATAAAACTTGCTGTCATTTTTATAATTTATTATTAATGTAGGGAACAAAATGCAGCGCTCTTTGCAACAGAGCGCTTATAAAAATTTTGTGTGGTACATGCATCTCAGTAACACTATTTTGTAATAATCTTGGTGCTACAGTGCGCTCGTGGTGTTTCTGAATACAGTGGCAAAGCAAACCATAAATCACGTGCCAATCCCTACTCTGCTTATATTATTCAACGGATATGCAAAGTATTAACTCGAGTGCAAGGAAGTACCCATAGACGAACCGCTATTTTTATAAAGACATACACTGATGCACTACTATTAAAACAAAAAGTTGCAGATGTTTATTACTTACATTTTTCCCTCACTCAACTATTTATCATGCTTTAATGTACTGATATCCTTCGAAAAGAAGTAACTTCGCTTCGGTGTAGTTATGGGAATGTTTGATGGCAAGGAAGTCATGACGACGAAGATTAGTCCGAACGCTGTTGCTAGTAACGATATGCTTCTCTCCTATAAACCAAAACCAGCTCCCTAGTCCAGCCATGGGATGCAAACATGGTTTCTTTTGCAGATGTTACGCATCTGAGAGCCGGTTAAGTTTTGTTTATTTTTAAAAAAAGTTTGACAAAGTGTAGTTGATCAAGACTGCAACTCTGCTAACTGCGATCTATATCGGGGCCATTTTCGTGACAAAATAATGGTATTATTTCACACAGCACCTGTTGTAAGGTTTTTCGTTATGTGCTGTATGATTTAAAGCTGACAATGAAGTTTTATACCACCAATTGCAGGCAACTGAGCCATACCGTCATGACATACGTAGCTGCTCTTACGGAGACATCACAACTAGACAACCATGTATTGTAAGAGATCTATCTGGTTTGAAAATCAAAAATGTTGTTTAGGATCAGGGGTCGAATCTGTGTTTCCTGCTTTTCGCGAGCAGTCACGATTTTTTAATTTTTTTAATTTTTTGCGAGCACTCTTTCTCCCCCGCTTTCCCTTCCTGCGGTCGCCAAATTTGCTTTCTCGGTCTGACTTCTTTGTTGTAGTTTCCCTTTGCAAAAAAGTTGTAAAATAGCCTCTGTTTCACACTACATGAATAAAATTTTCTTTGTAGAATAAATTGGTTGTCCTTTAAATGAAGAAGACTATAAAAACCTTTTTTATACTTGATAATCATTTTTTATTTCTTTAAATAAAAATTTCAAGTTGAATTTTACTTTGCGAAGAATCGGCCCTACGTCGAAATTCGTCGTTCTGCCAAAACTCTTACAAGAGAAGCAACTCACTACTAATGCCGTGTTTACAGTTTTGAAACATATTCCAACAATTTTTCTGTAGTGACGTTTCGCCCCTCCTGTTGAATTTTTAGCTATATGTGGTATGCATTCGTCTACATTTGCGGTCTGTTTTTTGCTGTTATGTAATGCACCATGTAAACTGATATGCACACGTTTAGTTTATTCTTAACCACAGGAAAATGTTAGCAGTTCGGCCGTAGTGCTAAGTACCTGTATCATTACGATTCTTAAGTGCACACATTTCCCCAAAAATGAGTTGCCTTGCCGCATTCGGATAATTTCCTCAAATTCTGTACTATATAGCACGAAGTGCATTCTTTCGGCGAGATTATTTCTGCGAAGCCTTCTTCTCTTTTTACATCGTGGATTTTATTTCAGCGTCTTAAAGTTTGCGTCAGATATTTCTCGACTCATTTGCAGTCAGTTTTTTCATATTTGCTTTCAACTACATTCCGCCGCTTATTTTGCAAGAGCAGCAATATACACGCGGGGTACTGACTGCTTTTCCTTTCAGTGTTTCAAGAAATTTTTAACTTACCTTACATCATAATTGTCTGAACTAATGTTTATTGTTGTGTCTTGACTTTCTTTTTGTACTGAGATGATAATCACTTTTAATCGGCTTTTTGTGTATACGTTTAATGGTATTTTACCTTACAACTGCTTGAGCTTTGTGATACAATCCGTGAAACCTAGACCACTGTCTGTTAGAATGATAGTTTTAATCCTCTGTCTTGCTCTAAAAATGTTCCTATAGGTACAAGAAAAAATTATTGATATAATCTTGTCTTAGATCTCTCTCAGGATTGGGAAAACTTGATCCAAGTGCCATAACTTTGATAGTACATAAGACTTTACAAACTGATCTCGTTTTATTAGGCTCTGTTTCCTGATCGTACACTGTTGAAGAATTACTCGTCTCTTGCGGAGACATGTCTCCACTTTATTGTCACTGTTGTGAAGGGACAGTTATTTCAGTCTACACCAAGGATTTTATGGCACGTCGTTTCAGTTAATCAATACCACAAGCTTATCTATGCACGCGTATTAGCATGACTAAAATGCTCAATGCCATTCCACGTTCTTTCCCATAGACTGAACACCTATAATGCTGTAAGCAGTTAGTCTCACGTAAATTATTAAGTTCATGTGTTAGCTCTGAGCACTATGGGACTTAACATCTCAGGTCATCAGTCCCCTAGAACTTAGAACTACTTAAACCTAACTAACCTAAGGACATCACACACATCCATGCCCGAGGCAGGATTCGAACCTGCGATCGTAGCGGTTGCGCGGTTCCAGACTGAAGCGCCTAGAACCGCACGGCCACCACGGCCGGCTAGTTCATGTGTTATATGCATGTAAATATCATGAGACGTGTATTGTTATTACTGTTATTGTTATTATTAATTATCATTTGCTTAAGGGGAACAACCGGTTGCTGTCATCAGAATGATAAACACGATGACCTGGATAACGCTCTAATACAACAGAAAAAAATATACTTTAACGCCACATCTCCAAACAGATTTTTAAGTATCGTTTCTTTGGTGACGAAAACTGGGAGTAACAGATGAAAACGCTACTCGAGCTAGGGCGAGCGCCATCCACGTACGTACTACAATTTTTTGTGAAGGTGGATTCGCCGTCCACTCGTAGCCCTGTCTGATGAACTAATGCCCCGCGCTGTTCTTCGACGTTAAGACCACATGTGCGTAAAATATATTCGGGTTGTGTCACGTTTTATCGTAACTGTTGCCATTACTACGGACAGATGTAATTTAAACGAGGAGAGTAATTTTTATACTCAATATGCTCACACAGGTTTATACCTATTACCACTTTAATTGCAGGTTCCGGACGCCGTGACGGAATACGAATTCATTGAAGACAGTCCTGTGTCTCGGGATTGGGATTCCTTGCTTGTAATACTTTGACGACTTAATGATATTCTGAGCGAGGAGAAATAAATCATATGAGCTTCGGTCTGTTGTTCAGTAATTACATAGCTTTGCATTGATAGCACATCATTACAATCTTTATGGGTCTCTGAGGACAGCAACAATTATCGTTCCTAAGAAGTGAATGATTTTTAAGTTTTCGTCTGACCTTGAGATAAACTACCGTATTGTACAATTCATTTTGAAGTTTAGTTGTTTATTTCTCATATACTTGCATGTCAGTTTTCGACCGGAGCCTAATATACATTTCGGATATATTGACCTCTATGTAACAAGGTAATACTGTTACTTCCTTCGGGATAAAAATGCCGTCACCGTCTACTAGAATTTATATTTTCTTCCTTTGTACATTGATTCAGAAATTACAAGAACTAAGAGATATAAATTTCGTTCGTTAGGAAAACCGTGTCTTTAATTTTTAATCAGAGATATGTAGTCTCTGGAATTAAATGTTTATAATTAGGTATCACGTTTATTCAGCTATCTGTGGCGATGTCTTCTCTTGCACGTACATCCCTTTTTATTAGCCTTAAGTTAATCTCAGTGTGTCTGGTACTCTACAGTGTCTTCCAAGAACCTCAGTTTAAAGTATCTTCTCGTCAGTTGGCACCATACTTTCCGTTATGGACTCTCTTGTGAGAAATGTTATTGACAGTGTAAATTAAAAAAATTACAATCTAGCGTCGGTTACAAGATTTGTGTTTTGATGGTTATACAGGCATTATCATATGGAAAGCATCTTTAATATGACTTTTTGTAACGGCACTACAACAGCTTGCGAGGGGGAAAGAAAATTAAGGCACGTTTGCACTGGCTGATTAATTAGTTAGTTACATGTTCCATTCAGTCTGGAGCCGAGCGACCGCTCCGGTCGCAGGTTCGAATCCTGCCTCGGGCATGGATGTGTGTAATGTCCTTAGGTTAGTTAGGTTTAATTAGTTCTAAGTTCTAGGCGACTGATGACCACAGAAGTTAAGTCGCATAGTGCTCAGAGCCATTTGAACCATTTTTTACATGTTCCATTGCTCATTTGAACGATTCTTTTATCGAAATGATGTTACACGTGTCAGTTTACGGTACATGTATGTACAATTAATGTTAACATTAACGAATAAATTATTTTTTTTAGTCCACTCATGCCACTACACTTCAAAACTAGTTTTTTTCTACGTTTTTCAATAGAACTTCGTCCATGGAATAGAAGGACTTATCCAGGAGAAATGATTTTAGGTTAGATTTAAAATTTGCTTTGTAAGTAACGAACTAAATATTGATAGGTATGACGCAAAGAATACGTGCACAATATTTACTATGGGAAAGGTGAAGCGCATTCGTCGATATTCGTAAGAACAATCATGCAGAAAGTGCCATCCATCTGATGATAACAGTGTGGCCGTTGAAACAAACCACGGAAAACAAAAAGTTACAAAAACTATTTTGAATAACGATTGTAATTTCATGCAAATAGTACGTTTCATTGTAATGAGGCATGCTGTTGTAATTCCAGTAGTACTGAAATTTATCTTGTATCATTTCTTAATATTATGCAAATGAAAAGCGGTAGATAGTAAGCGAAAGTTGAATGTCAAAATCAATTGGTATGTACACTGAAGAGCCAAAGAAACTGGTACATATGCCTAATATCGTGGAGGACTCCCACGAGCACCCAGAAATGCCGCAATACGACGTGACATGGACGCGACTAATGTCTGAGGTAAGCTGGAGAGAACTGACACCACGAATTCTCCATGGCTGTCCATAAATCCGTAAGAGTACAAGGGGTGGAGATCTCTTCTGGACAGCACATTGCAAGGCATCCCAGATATGCTCAATAGTGTTCAAGTCTGTGGAGTTTGGTGGCCAGTGTTTAAAGTCATAAGAGTGTTCCTGGAGCCACTCTGTAACAATTCTGGACGTGTGGGGTGTGACATTGTCCTGCTGGAATTGCCCAAGTTCGTCGGAATGCACAATAGACATGAACGGATGCAAGTGATCACCCAGGGTGCTTATGTACGTGTCACCTGTCAGAGTCGTATCTAAACGTATCAAGGGTCCCATATTACTCCAACTGCACGCGCCTCACACCTTACAGAGTCTTCACCAGCTTGAACAGTCCACTGCTGACACGCAGGATCCATGGATTTATGGGGTTGTCTCCATACCCGTACACGTCCATCCGCTAGATACAATTTGAAACGAGACTCTTCCGACCAAGCAACATGTTTCCAGTCATCAACAGTCCAATGTCGGTGTTGACGCGCCCAGGCGAGGCGTAAGGCTTTGTGTCTTGCAGTCATCAAGGGTACACGAGTGTGCCTTCGGCTTCGGAAGCCCATATCGATGACGTTTCGTTGAATGGTTTGCATGCAGACACTTTTTAATGGTCCAGCATTAAAATCTGCAGCAATCTGCGGAAGGGTTGCATTTCTGTGACGTTGAACAATTTTCTTCAGTCGTCGTTGGTCTCGTTCTTGCACAATCTTTTTCCAGCCTCAGCGATGTTGGAGATTTGATGTTTTACTGGATTCCTGATATTCACAGTACACTCGTGAAATGGACGTATGGGAAAACCCCCACTTCGTCGCTACCTCGGAGATGATGTGTCCCATCACTCGTGCGCCGACTGTAACACCACGTTCAAACCGAGCGAGGTGGCGCAGTGGCTAGCACGCTGGACTCGCATTCGGGAGGACGACGGTTCAATCCCGCGTCCGGCCATCCTGATTTAGGTTTCCCGTTATTTCCCTAAATCGCTCCAGGCAAATGCCGGGATGGTTCCTTTGAAAGGGCACGGCCGACTTCCTTCCCTAATCCGATGAGACCTATGACCTAGCTGTCTGGTCTCCTCCCCCAAACAACCAAACCAAACCAAACCACGTTCAAATTCACTTAAATCTTGATAACCTACCAGCAGCGGTAACCGATTTAACAACTGCGCTAGACACCTGTTGTCTAATAGAGGCGTTGCCGACCGCAGCGCCGTATTCTGCCTGTTTACATATCTCTGTATCTGAATATCCGTGCCTATACCAGTTTCTTTGGCGCTTCAGTGTGGTACTACGTAAACTTACAGTGGAAACTGTAATTCAGTGGAATAGGTGGGTCTAGAAGACAGAAGTTTTTGTAACATTGCCATTCAGATAAAACAATAAGCTCCGTCTTTAATGACCTCGGTGTCGACGGGACGTTAAACCTAATCTTCTTTCCTTCTTTCTATAACAATAAGTTGTAAACGGTGTCTGTACGATAGGTCGTGAGACACGCTTAATTACTCTCCCCATATTACCGCGTTGCCACATAACGTAATTTATCAGAGATTTTCTCGCAAACGATGGGTCGTGCGTACTTTTGACAAAACGTGTCTTTGTTTTAAAATTCAGTTCCGCACAGGATGGCGAGGAAATTCTGCGCGACTTTTACGACAGCCAGTAGATTTTGGAGGTACCTTAACTCTCATATGAGTGGTAAAGACAGGGCTATCTACGCACAAACCAACATATCTTCATCATTATCATCATACTGCATGTTTTTTGCAAAGAAGCACGGCTCAGAATCTCTTCAGTAATTACACTGTTGCACTGATTATGGATTCAGTTTCCTTTCGAAACTGCGCTTGTTGGCGTTGTAATATATCGGCTCAAAAATGTATGTTTCCTTCGGGATTACTATGATCCATTGTAAAATGCTCAAACTGTCTTCCTGTGAGTGTGAGAGACCTACCACGTTGCAGCTGTCTCATAGAAAACGGAACATAAATAATTTACTTAACGGAAATTGCCTAGTTCTAACACTCTTCCTTCATGAGACTGCTGCCCTGTTCTCGCAGTAGTCCGTCATACGATTATTATCGTTAAGGAACCGACAGTTACAAAGTGATTAAGTCTCCGATTACAGGTAACCTGTCGGGGCTCTAATAGTCGGGAAAAAGGGGGGGGGGCGGGGAGAGGGGCCTGGTCGTTTGGTAGCGGAGGGCGGGAGGGGCGGTCACTAGGGAGGTAGGTTATCGTTCACCTCTCGAGTTCCAGTTCTGCTTTAAGCCATCCCACCTTCTGTAGCGACCCCTCCGGCTGCCGGTTCGGGATCACGACAGCGCGTGTGGAGGGGTTCAGACAGTTGCTTTGCATGCAAAGTCCCCGCGGCTACTCCCTGGTCGTGGGGAGGAGGGGTTTGCGTCGTGTCCCGTCCCACCTGTCGCATGGCTACTTCCTTTCCACTATGCTTTATTACTTTCATTTTTGTTCCGAATTTGCTTTATGAGGAATTAATGACATGTATTAAACAATATTTCGTGCATGTTCATGCTTTCTAAAACCAGTTTCCTTTAACTCTTTGCTGTCGGATATCGTCAATATTTCTTGCAGACTGATCTCACACATGTGATCCTATCTGGGCATCAGCCTATACTTACGAAACGCTGCTCTCCGCTTTATTTTTTTAGTATATCCGCCTTCTGTATCGCAACCCTTTCAGAAGGATTCAAATATTGTGTTAAAAAGGGGCATAATAAACCAAACAACATGTAAACACTATTGAGTAACAAAGAAAGTGAAATATGACTGGAAGTGACAGATTAAGTTGAACAAGAAGCAGAAAAAACATAAACAATAGATTGACGTTGGACAAGTTATCGTGATCAGATACTAATGCTCCCATCAGAGTGAAAATTATTTCTTAGTTGAGTTTCAAACACCGTTATCTGATTTATCCGTGCAAATTCGTTCCATTATAAATTTTCTGTAAAACGGATGTCGTTTCGATCTGTATCAATATTTTTGAGGAGTTTCATTGGTGTGTGATGTGACTCCCGCTCAAAAGCAAGTGTTATAGATTAGGTTACGATCCGTAACACATAGGTAACAACAGACACGTTTTTACATTAAAAGTAAAAGTCTTCCGCAAAATAAAATATGGCACAAAATATTTGAACGACGTAGATGAGGAAGTTCTTAAGCGTGCTAGAGGAGATTGATAACTATCGAATATAATGCAATAGACTTTTGTCCTTCCACACAATACGAAGTTTTGCAGCTGTTATTGCATGGAAAAATGTTCACGAAATAAAGATATCTAATCAGAAACTTTTAATTGGAGTAATCTACAAACCACCGAAATTCATACTTTCTCATCCTGTCCTCGCTGGTGTCACAGTATGAGCATGTAATCGTTATGGGAGACACAAATATAGACCTACGCTCTGCAGAGAATGTGAGGAGACTTTTCCAGTCTAACGATATGAGCACTATATCTAGATTCAATCCATCACACTCCACACAGCCCCACCCTTATATATATACAGGGTGTTACAAAAAGGTACGGCCAAACTTTCAGAAAACATTCCTCACACACAAATAAAGAAAAGATGTTATGTGGACATGTGTCCAGAAACGCTTAATTTCCATGTTAGAGCTCATTTTAGTTTCGTCCACCTACGCTCAATGGAGCACGTTATCGTTATTTCATACGGTATACTCTACCTCTGTTGCTAGAACATGTGGCTTTACAAGTACGACACAACATGTGGTTCATGCGCGATGGAGCTTCTGCACATTTCAGTCGAAGTGTTCGTACGCTTCTCAACAACAGATTCGGTGACCGATGGATTGGTAGAGGCGGACCAATTCCACGGCCTCCACGCTCTCCTGACCTCAACCCTCTTGACTTTCATTTATGGGGGCATTTGAAAGCTCTTGTCTACGCAACCCCGGTACCAAATGTAGAGACTCTTCGTGCTCGTATTGTGGACGGCTGTGATACAATACGCCATTCTCCAGGGCTGCATCAGCGTATCAGGGATTCCATGCGATGGAGGGTGGATGCATGTATTCTCGCTAACAGAGGACATTTTGAACATTTCCTGTAACAAAGTGTTTGGAGTCACGCTGGTACGTTCTATTGCTGTGTGTTTCTATTCCATGAATAATGTGATCTGAAGAGAAGTAATAAAATGAGCTCTAACATGGAAAGTAAGCGATTCCGGACACATGTCCACATAACATATTTTTTTTTCTTTGTGTGTGAGGAATGTTTCCTGAAAGTTTGGCCGTACCTTTTTGTAACACCCTGTATAACAGCGACGAGAGAGGATATATAAAGTAATTTGAGCCAGTCAGATTTCTGCCCCAGGAGTTTTTGCTCTTGTTGTGATGTTCTTAATGTACTCACTACAGGCCACTAGAGAAAAATCTCTCCTAACGGCCTACAGGAACTTAAAAAGCAAACACCCTTCGAAAGGACAGTTCAGATGTTCCGTGGTTGGATATAAACAGTGAGCCAACCACAGACGGTGAAGTCCTGGAATTGAGTCACACAGTTATTGCGCTATATGACTAACATGTCCCTAAACGCTCTATCAAAGTAAAGAGAACTCCTGCTCTATGACTGACTACAGAAATACGAGATAATGAATAAACTAGATTCTGCACATAGAAGGTTAAAGAGATCAAAATCCAGAACTATCAGGTAGGTCAAAACAAAGCGATACAAAACGTGCGCAACACCAAAATCAGACATGCACTCTGATTGGATGAGTAGCATGTCGAATACTGCAGCTTCGGTATAGGAAAGGCGAAATTTGGTTCTGTTTTTCAAGCTCCTTCGGATGAATTAAAAGTTTTTGTCGAACTGTAATCAATTCTGGAATTGCGATAAATCATTAGCAACGAGGAGGCACTTGCTCGAAAAACGAATTTTTCTTAAAAAAGTAAATATTAAATAATATAAAAAAATAAAAAAACGGTACAGAAAGCAATGATGAAAATTTCTTCTGGGGAAGTAGATAATGATGGAGTGAGAACAGGTGTGCTTAAAAACGTTGTCGATACTATCGTTTTGTCACATACATTTTAATCTCTCTCTTGTTTGTGGTACATATTCCACTGAGTGGAAGCATAGTTTAATTCAACCAGTACCCAAGTTTGATGTTCCAAAATCACCAGGTGACTAACGTTCGGTCAGCATATTACCCACAGTAACCCTTGAAGTGAATCGTTCTTGAACAGCCGACGTAATACCTCAAAACACGTAACATCCTTTTCTCTGCCTCGTGATGACTGGGTGTTGTGTGATGTCCTTAGGTTAGTTAGGTTTAAGTAGTTCTAAGTTCTAGGGGACTGATGACCATAGGTGTTAAGTCCCATAGTGCTCAGAGACATTTGAATATTTTTGAACGTAACATCCACGATAAATATCAAACTTTCGAAGACACCATTGTACAGCAACTGCATTAAGCAAAGTGACTGAGAACATAAAAAATGCCATGGACAGACCTGACTGACAATCTTAAAATTTCAGCAAGGCTTTTAATTTCGATATATCTACTCTTCTTCTATCATGAACTGAAGTCCGCCTATAGTTCCATCTCAGGAACTACTCGAGCGATTTTGATACGGTTTTCACTAATAGATTAATTTACAAGAAAGGTTCGAGTTCGCAATTGATAAATATTTCTCGCAAATTGGCTGATCAATGATGAATTTATGTAAGTCTCCCACTGCTGTCAAAACGATGACGTTGCCATCTGGCGATGAATGGCAGAACTTGAAATCGCGTTAGCTCGAGTTGTGTCCTGTACCAGTGTTACGTGGCAGAAGGTGTTTCGTAACAATATTAAGTGGCAGAAAGTGCTTTGTACCTGTGTTGTGTGGCGAAGGATGCTTCTCACGGATGTTGTGTAGCAGATTATACTTGTGGATTGGCAGGAGACCAACCCACTAAATTGAGAGGAAGCCGAAAGGCACGCGTTTTAGCTCACGCAGGCTGGCGTGAGGTCTGGAACAGGACAAGGAAATTAGAACTTAGAAAAACGGACGCAGATGGTGTAATACTTAACTTTAATCCATTAATGTTGAACGTAGTTCTTGTCTGTACAGTATTTACAATATCAATAGCAACTGATAATGGCGCCTTGCTAGGTCGTAGCAAATGACGTAGCTGAACGCTATGCTAACTATCGTCTCGGCAAATGAGAGCGTATTTTGTCAGTGAACCATCGCTAGCAAAGTCGGCTGTACAACTGGGGCGAGTGCTAGGAAGTCTCTAGACCTGCCGTGTGGCGGCACTCGGTCTGCAATCTCTGATAGTGGCGACACGCGGGTCCGACGTATACTAACGGACCGCGGCCGATTTAAAGGCTACCACCTAGCAAGTGTGGTGTCTGGCGGTGACACCACAACACTCTTCGCTAATGTTGCGTCGCAGAGGGTCCTTATCATCAATTCTTCATTGCAGAGGGTGCTTCTCTTCAATTCTTCATGGCAGAGGGTGCTTCGTACCGATGTTGTGTGGCAGAACTTGCTTCATACCAACGTTGCATGATGGAGGGTGCTTGCTGAAAGTTATGTGGTATACGGGCAGTGGGAGCTTTGTAGCGATTTTATGTTGCACAGGATGCTTCATACCACTGCTGTGTGACGGAAGGTACCTCTTACGAATTTTACATAGCAGAGGGTGGTATGTAACGATGTTTTGTGGCGGAGGGTGCTACGTACCAGTTTTGATCGGCAGAAATTGTTGCTTACTGATGTTGTGTGCGGAGGGTACTCTGTGCCAGAGTTGCATGACAGAGGGTGTGTTGTACAATGTTGTGAGGTGGAGGCAGCTCCGTACCAATTGTTTGTGGCAGAGGAAGCTCCGTACTAACGTTGTTTGGCAGAGAGTGCTTCATATCGTGTTTTGAGTTGGAGAGTACTCTGTACTTATTGTGTGTGGCAGAGGGTGTATCCTACCGATGTTGTGTGGCGGAGGGTACCTCTTGCGACGTCACGTTGGGAAATGCATGAAAATGCCATACAGAAGCTGTAAGTCGCGCCCGACTGACACTGGAGTGGGCAGGTCTACAAGTGCCTATAGTGTGCACTGAATCTGTTATGGACAGGTGTAACGTATGTAATTTGCATCAAACTAGCGCTGCAATCGGCAGACTGGATAGCTCGGCAGCTCGCAGCTCCCATCGTTGCCATGAGCTGTCACTCCAAACGCCACTTAAATATGGAGCAGATAGTATTCACGGCTCCTGAGAACTTTCCTGGCGTGTGCTGCTTAAATCATTCAAGTTGTATGAAAGTGTTGATATTCAGTTATCTAATGTTGTTCTCTGAATTTTTGTCATAACTCGACAAAATTACCGTTATGCTAAAAAGTCGTCCGGCCACAGGTACTTAGTGCTACTCGTGTGAATCCAGGACGGGTTATTAGTTACTTGTTGAAACGGAACATCTCAAGTTCTCGACAGTGCAGTACTGTGGATTGACAGCTACAACAAAAACCTATATTAACAAGCCACTTGTGGCTCGAAGAAATCATCACTTAAAAATGTTTTCTCAGGACTCACACAGGGTTCCATAGTTGGCCCACTGTATTTCTGGTTTTATGTAATTGACATTTCACCTGTGCTTCGCTTTTGTAACTACCACTTATATGTTGACGATATCCAGTTGTACATAAGTGCCAGACCGAACAACGTCGCTGCTGCCAGATCACGTACGAATGATGATCTTTGTTCAATATTACGATGGTCCCAACTGAACTGACTAAACCCTCTGAAGTCACAGGCCATCCTCATATCTCTCCAAAAGTTAAGCAGTGAACATCTTTGTGACCGTCCCTCCACTACTTATCAATGCCATCCAATTACCATTTCAAAAAAAGTAAATGAATTGTCATAACCTAGAATGAGCATCTAAATTGGGAACAATAAACTGTTGCAGCTTGCTGGTTATTTCTCTCCTGCCTAGATGCAATCTAAAAATTAAAGAAATATGTTTACACCTCAGATTAACCAAAAATTAGTCCAATCTTTAGTGCTGCCAGAAGTTTACTACTGTGATGCAGTCCGTAATGATAGAAATAGCCAAAACTCCAGACGGCTCGAGAAAGTGATCATCGCTTGCGTGAGATATGTGTGCAGCATTCGGCTGTGCGATCATATCGGCCCTTCTTATAGTCAGGCTGCCTGCAACTGGATAGCTGGCGTGACATCAACACGCTTTGTGTATTCATCAATTTCTCAATAGCTGGTGCCTTCAGTGCCTCTCCTCCCGTATCAGGTACCTGTCATCATTCCACAACTGCAATACCATGTCGGTTGCGTCCAGTGTCTTGGCTGTACCTTTGACCAACACAAAATCTCTTTCTCCATCTCCTTCCGTATTTAAGCCATACGATTATGTAACAAATTACCCTGTTACCCGCGTCTTATACAAAACCACCCTACTTTCAAGAGGAAAATAAAGCTTTCCCTTTTGTCACCGGTGTAGCTTCTGTCTCTATGCTTTCCTGATTCCTCTCTATTTCTCCGTATGTCCATCTTCTCAGAGATGGTTGCGGGACTCGTCTGTTCAGTACAGAATGTCAAAGCGAACACTTTTAACCCGTCTAATTTCCAGACTGTTGTTTTATTGGGCCACCAGTTTCGACGATATATTACGCCGTCTTCAGGCCTCCTGCTCGATGTATAGGAAGATGCCAACCTCCGTTCCGGTCAAAATAGGGGCCAGCATTCAAAGACTGCCATCTGTAGATTTCTGCTTGATACAGCGATCACTTCAAAAATCATCTACCAACTGTTGACCTAACAGTCAACAGAATATATTAATTTTGAGTTTCAAGTTTAAATTTTTTGTGTGATTACACAATTCTTATTGTAATTTTTCATATACTTTATTAATTTTGGAATTTTATTAACATGCATTGTTAATTGGCAACTGCATTTGCTTTGAGTTCGTCTGCTCTCGTCCCTTTTACGATTACTGTTAAGAAGAAAACGGTACAGCCGACGATAGGGCTATTCCTGTTACGCAAATGTCGACTTGTCCTATGGTGCACTTCAATGGATATGCAGAAACCTCATACCAAACAATGGACGTGCAGTCGTGCATCAATTACGGGTATTGTATTGTACTGTGTATTTAAACCGGGAACCTAGAAACGACGGAGAAGCTTCGTCCCGCCGTAGCCCTCAGTGATTCACAACCCCACAACAGACCACAGCAATCCACCCACCCCACCGCCGCCCCACACACTGAACCCAGGGTTATTGCGCGGCCCGCAGTGGACCCCGCCACCGGTAACGTCTCATACCGCACGACTATAACCCCAAATGTTTGCGCTGTAGAATAATTATGGTGTACGCATACGTGGAGACAGTGTTACGGGGATTACTTTGCTTTCAAACTTTACAGATGCTCTCGTGTCGTAAGCATAGACTGTCAGGGAGTGTTTGGGAGAATGAGCCAACGAGGCACGGAAGTCGGGCAGCCTTACGCCTATCGTAGCTAGATAGCAAAGGCACAACGGTAAGGGAATTCGCTTCATCGTATCTCATTCAGTTAGCGCTAAATATTTGCAAACTGTTCATGATTCTAGGCCAGAAGGAATTACCTTATAGGTTTTGATGTGTGAGTTTGCGAGTGTCAAAAAATGGCTGTATCTTTGTATTACATTGATTTGAAAGCTTAAATATTTTACACTGCCAAGGGACAGTAGATCTTATTATGTTACATAAAATTCAACTTGATAGCTCTGACTGTTCCTGAGAAAATGAGGTCTCAACAATCGGACAGGCAGACAGGCGGAGAAAGAAGTCATCCTATAAGGCCTCTATTTTTACCGACTGAGGTACGAAATTCTAAAAGGAAGTTATTTGTTCAAAGAGCGAAGTAAAATTTGTGAATTTTAATAAAGTAAATCATAAACCTAGAGAATTTATGAAATATTACTTTCAACTTTTTTCAATATGAAATTTGTGGATCCCACCTCATGAAAAACACTTTTGCTACACCCAAACTAGTTTTACAGGAATTTCGTCATTATATGTGGTCTTTTATGCTCTTTCATTTACTTTTCTTACTTGTTACCAATCTGTCACGCGATGCATTTCCTCATACAACACACCATATAACCAGCCTCTATTTATTTGGCAACAAGTTTCAGTTTTCATTGTATAGCTAACTTCTGATAATATTTACCTGCCCATTTTCACCTCCTATCTCCGTCGCTAGTACACAAGCGTATCACTGACGATCTCAACCACCGGCGCAAGGTGTATTTCGGTGCAACGTGAACCAGTTTGCTCACGCGTAGAAAAAGAAAATAACAAGGACTAAAAGCCTACTATCATATCAAGTGTTTTATTATTGATTAAAAATAGAATAAATACTTAGCTCCTTAACGGATTGTATCAGCAACGATCTACTGAAGAATATTTGATATCAAGTCTTTATATTCGAAATCGCTTGCTTTGTTGCTTTTACAAGAATTTTACGTAGCTCTTAAAAAATATGAATTTTGTTTACTGGAAGTTTTAGTGTGATCGTAAAATTATTAACTGCGAGAAGTATGAATTATGATAAATACGTATTTTCAAAGGATTTTTACGTCCGGCAAATGCACTAGTGGTAATAGTGACGCAAAACTACCACAATCAGCATAAATGTTTGTCACATCGCTCGTCCGTCATTGTTGGTCACCTTGTTTTTAAAGGAAGACACGCATTAGGCTACTTATTTCTAAAAGTCAGCATGTGGCAAATTTCCAAGAGCAGTAAGCCCGCAGTATTCACACGAACTGGTTGTAAATTACATATTATGCCATTATACCAGCTATAATTGACGAGATTACATGTGCGTTATTTGTTTTAGAGCATGTGAGAATGTGCGTAATGGAGAGTTGCATGTCCTCCCGAGAGTTCATTCGCATATTACGGCCGGAGCTATAGCAGCGTAATTGTAGGTTGCCCGCGGAGATGGCGCGATTTTTGCTCACAAGATAATAGCCGATGATCGCTGCTGAATGGGGTACTAACTTGGGTAGATTATGATTTATAGTGTCTTCTCGACAACACAATTTTTTTCTAATTTCGACTGAACAATAATACTTTTGCTAAACACATTTGGGTTCTCGGAGATAGCTCCTCGTTTGACAAAAGAAGAGAAGTGCAGTTGCCCCGCCAGCGGCTCAGCTGCATTCCACCGTAATCAGAGTGCGCTGACTCGCCTCCACCGTCCGCCAAACAGCTCTTCGCTTTCGCTGCTGCATAATGTGGAGCCTCACTCTCCTCCACAACGTAAGCCTGAGGTTGATGATTGACGAATTCGCTAAGCAGCCAAGTGGCGTGCCTCAGTAAGATATTTTCCTTCCGGTGCAATTTTCTTCCAAACTCAACAGACCCCTGTCTGAGTCCTACATGTATGAAAATTGTTATAACGAGGTACGCGGTAAAGTACGAGGCCTGATCCAAAAGTAACATTGCCTGCATTACTGACCAACTGTATGTCTTGACGTATTAGTGCAGTGCACTAATTGTTTTTATCTCGAACTGTGTTCTTGCGCTGTAACAAGTTTAAAGTTTCTCGATCAGCTTAATGACCGTTGACGAGGAGTTGATTACAAACGTGTTCATGCGCTCCGCTACAAAATTCGTTTTTGTAGTATGACACAAAAATGAGTACCTACCAAATATTTCAGTTAGTATTACTTGCATTCTCGTTTGGTGCAACACAAGTGGGCAGTTTAGTAGATCACGGGGTTACGATTGCGTAAGATAGAAGAAAACAGTCAATATTTCACAGGTAGCCTGCCGTTCATTCTCAAGGCAAGAACAGAAAATGACAAGTGCTGACAGGTGGTGAGCTAGCAGTCGAAATGTCGGCTGTTTTAGACGATTTTACCCAGACGCATTCCGTGATCTAAGCGAACAGTCCATACGATGTGAAAATCTTAGAATTCGCAAGTCTGCATTAGTTCCTTCCAGTGCTGAAAATGCTTTTATGAGAGAGCGGAGGAGTTCCACTGTGTTTAGCTACCAGCGGAGCTGAGGAACACGTCTGTTGTAAATTGCTCGACACTACCACAGAGTCTATCGATTTTATCAGGACGTAACGATCCAGTTCGAAATCGACAAACAGGCAGACACCGATACGCCGTTCTGCGACAAATAATGAACGAGTAACGTGACCAGACTCGTTTAGCTCTCTCTCTCTCTCTCTCTCTCTCTCTCTCTCTCTCTCTCTCTCTCTCTCTACACACAAACACACACACATACACCTTTTTTTCCAAATATCCCATGTTCAGAACTACGAAAGCCATACAGAAGGTACTGTTAACAACAGTTAACAGCAGACTTGCGCAACTATTTGCCGTTAGCTTGTAATAAGCTCAGCGGACAAAAAATTTGTCATTCCAATGCGCACGCACGGATGAATGGATAAGCCTTTACAATTGGCACGGCGATCGAGTCACGCGCTCAACCTTGCACACACTTCCTCTATGTGAGCACAAGGCAGTAGCGATCGGTGACACATTTATGTTTCTAGCGGAAATTGTATGTAAACATGGGTAAATGTAAGGACGTGACGGAGTGGCAAAAAGCGGCAATCGTGTTTGGCCGTGACCACGATCATACGGTGTGTGAAGTTGCTGGACTCGTTCGTGTTTCGCGGAGGACTGTTCAACGTGGGTACAGGCAGTAGTGTAACACACTTGACCACGAAACACGATGTCAGCATTGTGGTCGGAAAAAGGTCCTGACTAACAGTAACTGGAAACGCGTTTCACGGTTTGTGAATCAAAATCGCTTCCAATCCCAACAGGGACTGCTGCAGGTGGTGAACGAAGGTCCATCACAACCTGTCAGGGAGAGAACATTGCGGCGGGAACTACACACAATGAACATTTGGAACATCACGTCGCAAGAGGCCATTGCTCACACAGGCACATAAAGACGACAACAACAAAGTTCATCGGATTGGAAGAATATGTGACTAGTTTTTTGAACATTCCCCTATTCTATTACATCACGACTGGCCTGCAAAATTACCTGATTTGAAGCCCACAGACAATATGTGGGGCATGTTGGAACAGCGGTTAAAACGCCACATCAGCATCCTCACAATATAGTGGAACTTCGTGACCAAATCCGCAGCAAGTGGCTTAACTTGGATGCGACGAACCTTGTGCACTTACTTCCTAACCAAATCCAGGCAGTTATTAATTTCTGGATCGGGGTTACTCGGTATTAAATGATGCTTGTAATGATATCTGCAGGGGTGACTATTTTTTTTGTCAGGGAGGAGTGAGCCTTCTCATGAGCATTTCTTAGCGTGAACCTCTTGAAGGATATGAAATGAGATAACCGGACGAAATGAGAGTCACCCCCTTAACGGAGCACGCTAGTCTCTTAGGAGCGCTGTAGATAGTGTTTAACTGGTACCAGACGGTCATGTGACCTCCATCCGATGTCATAAGTCATGACAGTGCAGTCAAATTTCAAAGATATGGCGGAAGAACCGAGTAATTGCTATACTGAAACCTGGTGAAGAAGGAAACAGTGCAAGGAATCTTAGATCAATCGCACTGCTTTGTCACCTTTACAAACTACTAGAGAAAATGGTTTTAAACCGTCTCTCACATATTATTGATCCCTTGCTTGTACATCAGCAAGCTGGATTCCGCCCTGGTAAAAGTTACACAGGATAAGTAATCTGTCGTATACAGTTCATAGAAGGTGGAAGCCCGTAAGGTGACAGGAGTGGGATTTGTAGACTTAACAGCAGGGTACGACACCGTCAACTACCAGTTACCATTAAACAAGGTCTACAACCTAACCAAGGATTTTAGCCTCACCAGGCTCATCGCCAATCTTCTGCAGAACCGAAGATTGTTCGTTGACCTCCAAGGACAGCGTAGCCGATGTAGGCTGCAGAAAAGTGGCCTTCCCCAGGGAAGTGTGTCAGCTCCAGTTCTATATATAAACCAACGACTAACCCATAGACCCGACGGCAGGAGTTTCTTGTATGCTGATGATCTCGCTCTGGCAACTCAAAAGCACAACATTCTATTCAATAGAAAGCACCCTAAGCAATGCTCTTCAAGATCTGTCAAAATACTACAAAATAAACCTGCTTAAACCCTACCCATCAAAGACACAAGTGTGTGCTTTCCATCTGAGAAATAGGGAAACCACTTGCAAGTTAAAGATAGAATGGTCAGGGGTTAAATTAGAACACTGTGACACCCCAAAATACCTAGGAATAACACTTGACAGATCTCTAACTTTCAAAAAACGCTGCATGACTTTCAAATCGAAAGTCTACTCTAGGAACAACCTACGGAGAAAACTGGCCGGATCACAGTGGGATAGTCAAGCTGAAACCATCCGAACTACTGCAATGGCATTATGCTACTCCGCTACAGAGTACGCCTGTCCTGTTTGGTATAAGTCAACACAGGCCAAACAGGTAAATATTGCCCTAAACAACACGTCCAGACGTATAACAGGCCACTTGAATTCAACTCCAGTCGAATGGCTCTATCACCTTGCAGGAAGTGCACCACCTCCTGTTCGAAGAGAAAGAGCAGCGAACTGGAGCAGGAGAAAACGCATCCCATGCTTGGGCAACAACGCTACCCACAGCAACTAACATCAAGGAAAAGTTTCCTTAGAACACCAGAGAAACTAACAACCGCTGATGAAGAAGCCTGGCTGTAACTATGGAGGGCTGAGACATCCCACCCTCCTGGTTGGTAAGGATTTTCGAAATCTTTACCCTCTGGTCATGATGAAAATTGACCAGTCTGGAAGTCCTCGAATAGGCTGAGGTCAGGAGTGGGCAGATGACGGGTTAACTTGGCAAAATGGGGATACACTAAAGAAAACACAACCCAATGTGACTCCGGGGAAGAACAGACTATTCAACATATTCTTCAGTGTCGACTGTGTCTAGCCATCTGCACGGAAGAGGACCTTCACCAGTCAACGGAAAATGCACTGGAAGTGGCCAAATTTTGGTCAAAGATTTTATAAACTGTGTTGATCTGTGAACAATTGTATCAACTGTATTTTTTTCATGTTTCTGTAACGAGACTAATAATGACATTAATGACAGTGTAGTGGTGTGTGTGCACCAGCCTGTAGTACAGAATCAGCGCAGTAAGGCGGGTCCACTTACCAGAATGCCAGAAGGGAGCTATCGTGCTAGGTCGCGCGCAGGAACTCGCCTTAAATGAAGTTGCTCGATTCTTTTGTGTATCTAAGCAAACTGTCCAACGTGTCTACAACGACTGGTGTACCACACGCAGCCATGGAAACCGGCGTAAGAACAGTGGTCGTAAAAACCGATATCGAGTGCCACTCCTTTTCAATGCCAGTCGATTTCAGAGCCGACAGGAACTGCTGCTGTTAGTGAATGCAGATCCATCCCAACCAGTTTTCGAGTAAATGTGGCTCAGGGAACAGTACAAAGTGAACATTTTGAATCGGAGACCTTGGAAAAGGCCATTGCTCACAACAGCACATTAAGATACACGTCTTTAGTAACCCAAACAAGACAGAAACTGTGCATCTACCTAGATGACAATAAGTGTGTTCACAAATCTACATGCTTAAGTGCCTGGTTTTACGAACAATCAGGCACCCTAGTTAGTTAATTAAGCGCTCCATAGATCATTTGAACGATTCTTTTATCGAAATGATGCGGAACGAGTCACATTGCAGGATGTGTATACATGATCAGTGTTAACATTAGTGAGAGCATTATTATTTTTAGTCCTGCTCATGCAGCAACACTTTTTTTTTACAGGATCCCAGTTCTTGAGCAGAAATTTGTCAGTGGAATAAAAGAAGCTGTCCATGAGAAATGATTGTAAACTAGGTTTAAAACTTAACTTCGCCACCTGTCAGACAGTTCATGTTGTTGGAAAAATGATCAAAAATTCTTGTTGCAGCGTATTGAATTCTTTTCTGAGCCACTGACAGCTTTACCAATGAGTAATAAAAGTCATTTGTGCATCTTCATATTTTCGCGGCGCAAATACTGATCCATAAAATTTCGGGCGTGCAGCCGCATAAATTAGAAGAAGAAGTCAAATTTATGCGGCTGCACGCCCGAAATTTTGTGGATCAACAGTCATTTTTCCCTATACCGTTGCAGGACATAACTGTCCTCAAATTTGGATGGATAATTTATGGCGAATTTCATTAGCGAATATATGTATTGTGACGACGCAGTTAAAATGCCTAGCTCCTTGAAGAGGTGCCTATATGAGGTCCATGAATTTTTACAGCTGACTTTTGTGCAATCATTACTGTCTTTCGAAGTGATGAGGAACTCCAGAAAACTTTTCCGTGAGATATTGTTGAGTGAAAATATACGAAATATGTCAGGAGGTTGATACATTTGTTTCCAAGATTAGCTATTATACGAAAAGCAAAATAGCTGAACTTAATTGCTTGAGAAGCTCAGTAATATGCTACCTCCAGTTAAAGTTTTCATTAATATGTACACCCAAAAATGTGGAGCATTCTATTCTATTTACTGATTCCTAGTCATGTTCTGCACCAATTGTTGATATGGTCCTTATCTATTGCACAAAAATGAATGTATTGTGTTTTTACAAAATTTAGGGAGAATCCATTTCCAGAGAACCACTTAATAATTCTTTGGAAAATGTCATTTACCAACTCTTCTATTACTTTCCCTATAACAGGATTTATTATAACACTTGTATCGTCTGTAAAAAGTACGAATTTTGCTTATTGCATGTTAAGTATAATGTCGTTCGCAAATATAAACAGTAGGACTGGACGCTAAATTGAACCCTGTGGGACTCTCTTTGCGATTTTTTTTCCCCCAGTCACCACATCTTCCTATTTTTCCCACACTGTTTGCATTATTCAACGCAACCTTTAGTATTCTGTTCGTTAAGTATGATTGAAACCAGCTGTGTGTAAAGTCACAAATGCCGTAAAAATTGAGTTTTTCTAAGAAAGTAGCATCATCTACACATTCAAACGCCTTGGAAAGAGCGCAAAAAATAGCAGTTGGCGATGTAGTATTATTTGAGGTTTGTACTATTTGGTGAGTGGATGTATAAATAGCATTCTTAGTCCAGCAAGCCTTCTGGGATTCAAACTGAGATATGCTAAGTTAATTGTTTCTACTTAAGTGTGCGTCTACTCTTGATAACTTTACTTTTTCGAATATTTTGGAAAACAGATGTCAGTAGGGAAATTGTTTAAATTTGTCTTTTCACCTTTCTAATGAAGTGATTTAACAGTTGCATATTTTAACCTATCTGTAAAAATCCGTGTTCCAATGACGCATTCCATGTATCATGAAGGATATTTCTTATTAAGTTGAAAATTTTTTTCAGAATTCTCTTTGAAATTACATCAATCCTATTTGAGCATTTGCTTTCCAGAATTTTTGTGACTGAATTAATTTTAGTGAATGATGTTGGTGCTGCTTCCAGTTACTTAAAGTTGTGTGGAATGACATTTTTAATATATACTGCTGACTCTTCAACTGAACCATTTAATCCTGTACTTGCTGCTACGTTTAGAAAGTGATTGTTAAAAGTACTTGCAACTTGTGATTTATCAGTCACAACATTGTCATTTAGTCTGATTGTTATTGAATCTTGTACAACTACTGGCTGTCTCCCGTCTTTCATTTAACAAGGTCCCATTTAGTTTTAATCTTACTGTCCGCATTACTTATTTCTGTCAGGACGTGCATAATTCTGGAATCGCACCACGCCTGATCTGCTAAATTTCCCAATCGAATGGAAAACGTCTGGGACCATTTGTAAAAGCGGGGTAAACGCACACTCAACATTTGTGCAGTTTGCTAGTTCTACTGTATCTGCAAGCCTGGTTTACTTGTATTGGCACATCTTGTTGCAGTGAGGGTGGCTGTACTCGATACGTAGCTATAAAACGTCCCCTTAGATTGAGGAAACAATCAGTCGCTCATCCACGTTTGTAAGTCCTTAGATCTCTTTTGGCGCCTCCCCCGTGTGCCTCTGGTGCATTTGTTGCATGTGTTGTAGGTGGTTCTACAATGGGAAACTGGACAGTAGCTGATCATTAAGAAAACTTGGATATCGAAAACCGAGGAAACGTTAATATAAACAATCGAAACCAATGACTTTACGACCAGTGTTTTCAATGATTTATGAGAATTCAACTCGTAAAACAGTAATAATACACTCAAAATACACAAATTATTGTTAGACTCGTAGTCTGGCGTGAGAAAACAAAAGATACAGTTTATTATTTTGTGTGTGAAGCACTTGTTGGGTTAAATGACAAGGCGAGAACTCTGGGTGTCTTCTTTCAATGATCTTTCATTAAAAATGACATATCATATTTAAAAATTCTATTTGCACGTGACTGAAGTGTAATTATGGAATTTGTGTACTGGAATGTAAATTATTTAGCGACAAATTATTTAGAACAAATTGTAGTTTATCGGCATCAAAGCGCAATGCATGACGTTTGTGACAAGGCCCTCCTAAAAGCGAAATATTACTATTATCACAGGTTAATCAAATAACCAGTGAAGAATATTTTAAGTTCTTAGGAGTGAAAATGCATGGAAAGCATTCTTCGACATAGCGCATCCATCTTGTGCAGCAACTGAATGCTGCTGTCTTTACTATAAGAATTTTCTCCGTTAACACTGTCATTCAAATGCATAAACATGTTTATGTTGTACGCTTTAAATCTACTGAATCTTCAATGCTATTTTGAAGCAAGTCTTTACGTTCAATAAGAATATTCCTAGTCCAGAAAATGGCTGTCAGTACAATATACCGTGATTTTCGTGCTAGCGGCTTTTTAAGTGTTTCGGAATTCTTGCTCTACCGTCTCTGTACATACACCGTCGTCCGAAACGTTCCGAGACTGGTTTAATTCCCGGAGTAAAAGCGCCGTCAGCGAAATAGGTAGCAGCGTGAACTAACAACTGAATGCGAGTATACTGAAATAAGTGTCACTTTCCCCAAACCGAGTTTAACTTCCGTCTTTAATAACCTCGGTGTCGACGAAACGTTAAATTTGTTTATTTGATTACAACAATGGTTCAAATGGCTCTGAGCACTATGGGACTTAACTTTTGACATCATCAGTCCCCTAGAACAATAGAACTACTTAAACCTAACTAACCTAAGGACATCACACACATCCATGCCCGAGGCAGGATTCGAACCTGCGACCGTAGTTATTTGATTACCCTCGTACTTAAGAAATGGTAAATGTTAAGAGGAAAGCTGCGTATATTTCAGAATTACTGGTTTATCTAACTATAAAATAAAAGTAGTTTCTAAACATGGAACTTCTTTGCAACATCGCTCATAGCACTCATGTTTTGAACCTTACGACGAAAATCTGAGTGTAATTGAGGCCTTTATTGTCGGAGGAAATAAAAATATTGTTTCCAACATCGTGCTTACAGAAGAGAAGTATACCAAGATCGATACTGCTCGAAACACTATTCCTAACAGACATAAATTCACGCAATTATGGAGGTTTAAACCTCTGAAACGCATAGTGAAAATAACATAAACTGTAACTGGTAACAGTAAACTTGTAGTCTCAGCTGAATAACGTACGTTTATCTTAAATACGTTACAAGGGTTCGAGTATTGTGTTCACATAAGTCCTATCCTTTTCACTACTGACAGGCACTGTAGTCGTTTTCTCGTTATTTTTCTGACGAGACAAATGAACAGCTCTTTTGTACGACGTATATGAAAAAAAAGGACGCACCACGAAGGAAAGATCAGAATGGGACGGAAATCGATAGATGTGATGTACGTGTATAGACAAACAAATGAAATGATTTCAGAAAAATTGATTGATTTATTCAAGAGAAAGAGCTTCACACATTGAGTAAGTCAATAACGCTTTGGTCAACCTCTGGCCCTTACGCAAGCAGTTATTCTGCTCGTCACTGACTGCTAAGAGTTGTTGGCCGTTCTCCTAAGGGATATTGTGCCAAATTATGTCCAATTGGGCCTTTAGATAGTCGAAATCCTGAAATGATCGGAGAGCTCTCCCCTAATGTTCCTATCGTTCTCAGCTGGGGAGAGATCCAGCGACCTGTCTGGCCAAAGTAGGGTTTGGCAAGCCCGACAACATGCAGTAGAAACTGTCACTGTGTGTGGGTGGGCATTGCATTGCTGAAATGTAAGCCCACGATGGCTTGCCATGAAGGTAACAAAATGGGCGTAGAATATCGTCGACGTACCGCTGTGCCGTAAGGAAGCCGCGTATGACAACCAAAGAAGTCCTGCTATGAAATAAAATGGTACCCCAGACCATTCCTCCTCGTTGTCGGGCTTTATGGCGGGCGGCAGCCAGGCTGGTATCCCACCGCTGTTCGGGGCGTCTGCAGACACGTCTTCGGTTGTGTTCGGGGCTCATTTCAAAGCGGGATTCATCACTGAAGAGAATGAGATTCCAAGCCGATTATAGGCTTAAAATTCAGCAAGATAATGCCTACCAGCACACGGCAAGAGTTTCTACTGCTTGTCTTTGTGCTTACCATACCCTACAATGGTCAGCAAGGTCAATGGATCTCTCCCCAACTGAGATCGTTTGGAGCATTATCGACAAGACCCTCAAAACAGCACGGGATTTTGACGATCTAGCTCTCCAGTCGGACAGAATTTGGAATGATATCCCTCAGAAGGACATCCAACGATTCTTATCAATCAATGCCAAGTCGAATAAATGCTTGTTTGAGGGCCAGAGGTAGACCAATGCATTACTGACTTTCTCAATTTGTGAAGCTCTTTCTCTTGAATAAATCATCCATTTTGTTGTTTTTGAAATTGTAATAATTCGTTTTTCTGTACATATACATCACACCTACCGATTTCCGTCCCATTCCGACATTTCCTTCGTGGAGCGTGATATTTTATTTTTTGTTTTATTTTTATTTTCTTTTGTCCTAGAGTGTATTTAGATTCCAAAATCTAACTGATTCCGCAGATTACGTGGAAGCCAGGAACAAGGCACACCTATCTTTTCGAGTCCTCACATACATCAGAAATTTGTTAAGGAAGAATTCTCAGCACTGCATAACGTATCCCTTATTTGAAGAAGCATAAAGTCTCACTTTACACGAAAAAAAGAAAAAAAGAAAATGTTGTTGCTTGTGAAGAGATCATACATAGATTTCTATTACTGCTAAAGATTTTACATACAAATTTTGATTTATTAGTGAAAGTAATTAGTTTCCATTGGGACAGCATAGGGCGTTCGGGTTTATTGATGTGCAAAATTCACACTTTAGTGTCTTCAGTCTTCTCCTGTATTCATGAAGCACAGCCAACAAAATTTTCACTGAAATCCCATGGTGAGCCGCAGTAAGCTTCTCGTGGAACAGATAGCGCTCTTTTTATCCTTCCTGCCTTCGTCATTACCAACGGCAGCGCGAAGCCTTCAAATCCTATTAGAGATCGCTCGGCTTTCAAAGGAACATGAGTGCTACACAGGAAGTACGGAATGCCTGTAGCTTTCTCACAGCTTACGCTATACACTTTTTCTGTTTTTCGAACGCAGAATGATGCTCAACATTTTTTGTTCTCATCTGTCAGGCAGGAGAACCCTGGTCACATTTATTTTTATAATTTCTATTGGTCAGTTAATGTGGGAACCTCGAAGTTTCCTGAGAGAGGCTGAGAATGCATAATTCAGAAATTGCGTTTCAACGACTGAAATTGCTCCGAAGCTGTTCCAACAAAAGGCGGCCTTTTTTCAGTTTCTCGATGCATTTCTTTTGTTGAAAGTTGTTTCTAAACAGAGTATATAAATACTGCATTGAAGAGCAATTTTTAGTACCAGTGATTTCTCAGACTGACTGATACCGTTGCCAGAAACAGAAATTTAATTTGACAAGAAAGTGACATAGAGCAAGAGTTCCGAGTAGGTAATTTGCACAAACTATCGCACACGTAGAAAGTTGGATCTTATTTACAATGAACAAAGTGTTTCCGAGGATTCCTCAAAATTCTGAAGTAAATTGAAAATCTGTATTAGTTATTAAACTAGGATAAGCGACTTCCACGTCTTTGATGCAGTAAGCTAATGGTGACGATCAAGTTTCTCTGACACTCCAAAAGGACGTAATACGAAAAATATCGACTCTCGCTGCTCATGTTAAATGTGTGGCTTTCCAGTGCTATCCTTCGCAGACTTTTTTGTAGAACTCGAAACAATATTTTCTTGGTGATTATGTGTGACTGAATTACTGGTCTGATAGTGCTGAATCTCGAGCTTTATTTTCATTGCCACTAGGTTCCAACTAACATGGAAAGCTGGCTAGGTGGCTATGTGCTGGACGACAATAACAGAAGCCCATGCTTCAATCCTCAGTCCATCATACATTTATTTTCCTGTCATTCATCTCTTCTTTCCATCTGGCACTGATTTGCCGTTGATCGGTGTCCACGTTGAACAGTAAGTTCCTCTGTAAATTGGTGGATAAATTAGTTCGAAGGTAGGAGTGTAAAGAATCTCCAATGAGACCATGCTAAGGGAAGTAATACTGTGTTCAAAACAACCTTTGCTGTGAATCCAGCCTTACCATAGCAGATAATATGTGAAATCGTCTCTGCTTCTGATTTTTTCCCATATAGAATTTTGTTGTCAAGCTCAAGTTATTTTATCATTCAATTTTCATGACACGTTTCGGTAGTCGCCATAATCGCATCATAACTAAGAAACGTAAAAAAAACACATACAGTTTATTTTATCACAAGGTACGATACAGTGCAAGAATAAGTTATTCACCGTATTCTATTTCTAGCTACGCCAACTGTGACTTAATGCTCAACGTTTCGAAAATTACCACCAGATCCTTCTTCACGTTCAGTCTTCATTCACAATTTACGCATCAAGAACACCGATTGCCTTCGATACGCAATACACGTTCAACTACTTTCTCACTTTCTTGAAGAGACAAACGATTCGAAAACGTTACTTTTTTGCCGCCCAAATGCTTTTTTGTCCAACCGTGCTCTAAAGGATAATATAGGATTTCTCATTGCATAAATGGAATGCCACCGCTGTACAAAATCGTGTAATCAAAAATGCATAGACACCGATCAGCCAGAACGTTGTGACCACCCACCCAATAACGCGTATGTCCACCTTTGGCACGGATAACGGCGGCGACGCGTCGTGGTTGGAAGCAGTGAGAACGTGGCAGGTCGCTGGAGGGAGTTGGCACCACATCTGCACACATGAATCACCTAATTCCCGTAAATTCCGGGCGGCGATGAGCTCTGACACCACGTTGAATCACATCCCAGAGGTGTTTGATCGGGCTCAGATCCGGAGAGTTGGGGGGGGGGGCAGCACATCAACTGGAACTCGCCACTGTATTCCTCGAACCACTCAAACACACTCCTGGCCTTGTAACATAAAAAATGCCACTGGCGTCGGGAAACACGATCGTCGTTAAGGAGTGTACGTGGTCTGCAAACAGTGTACGGCACTCCTTGGCCGTCAGGGTGCATTGCACGAGCTCCACTGGACCCATGGATGCCGACGTGGATGTCCCCGAAGTATAATGGAGCCGCTGCCACTTTGTCTCGTTTCCGCAGTACAGATGTCAATGAGCTGTTCCCCTAGAAGACGACGGATTCGTGCCCTCTCATCGGCATGATGCGGAAGGTATCGGGATTCATGCAACACTCTGCCACTGCGGCCGCGTCTAGTGCCGATGGTCACGTGCCCCTTACAGTCATAGTTGCCGATGTGGTGTTAACATAGGCATGAGCTGTCGGCTGCGGACGCCCATCCTAAGGAGTGTTCGGTGCACTGTGTGTTCAGACACACTTGTAGTCTGCGCGGCATTAAATTATAATGTTGGTCCTGCCACAGTTTTACCGATTTCTTTTTCTGCAACCTAGAATTCAATTGACGCATTTTGCTTCTAAGGACTTTATCGCATAGACACTAATTCGATGCTTCACTGCCGCTCTGCTCTACATCTGAGTTTTTCGTTATTCGGCACACGTGCAGAAGAAACATCAAATTTGAAGCTCCTAAAAAAGTTTTCATAAATAATATCAACGGCTGTAAAAATGGGGCATTATTTATTGTACGACCCTCGAACAATATACAATTTGTTCCTTTTTATTTATTTATTTTATTCCTTGCCCAAATACGCGTCGACACCGTCATATTAAGTGGTCTCGTTTCATTTATAATAACATCCACCACCAAAGATATACAATACGACGTAGAAGGTAAATGCAGAATATCTACTACTGTTACACTCTGGAAAAATTTACAAAAACAATTACTCTTTGCTAGAAGATATATATTTTCCTGACCACTTTGCAGATAAAGCTATAAAACGAATGAATTCACGCCATCAGTTACAGTCCCATCTTTAAAATTAACGCTGTTTCATGTAAGCAGTCACAACAAAATAAACTGGTCTAAAACAGAGAACCGACCAAAAATTTTGTGTCATATTTTATGGACGTAAAACGAGACCAATTGCAGATGACACGTAGCTGTCGAAACATGCTTGAGTAAAGAATAAAAAAAGAAAAAACGTTGTATTTTACAGAAGGTGGAGTTGTAAAAAACAAAGCTGTCCTTGCTATTGACATTCTGTGTTTTTCATCCCCTTTACCTGTTGAGAGGCCAGACAAACGTGTGGTTCCTGAAGAGGGGCAGCAGCCTTTTCAGTAGTTGCAGGGGAAACAGTCTGGATGATTGACTGATCTGGCCTTGCAACACTAACCAAAACGGCCTTGCTGTGCTGGTACTGCGAACGGCTGAAAGCAAGGGGAAACTACAGCCGTAATTTTTCCCGAGGGCATGCAGCTTTACTGTATGGTTAAATGATGATGGCGTCCTCTTGGGTAAAATATTCCGGAGGTAAAATAGTCCCCCATTCGGATCTCCGGGCGGTGACTACTCAAGAGGACGTCGTTATCAGGAGAAAGAAAAGTGGCGTTCTACGGATCGGAGCGTGGAATGTCAGATCCATTAATCGGGCAGGTAGGTTAGAAAATTTAAAAAGGGAAATGGATAGGTTAAAGTTAGATATAGTGGGAATTAGTGAAGTTCGGTGGCAGGACGAACAAGACTTTTGGTCAGGTGAATACGGGGTTATATATACAAAATCAAATAGGGGTAATGCAGGAGTAGGTTTAATAATGAATAGGCAAATAGGAGTGCGGGTAAGCTACTACCAACAGCATAGTGAACGCATTATTGTGGCCAAGATAGACACGAAGCCCACGCCTACTACAGTAGTAAAAATTTATATGCCAACTAGCTCTGCAGATGATGAAGAAATTGATGAAATGTATGATGAGATAAAAGAAATTATTCAGGTAGTGAAGAGGGACGAAAATTTAATAGTCATGGGTGACTGGAATTCGAGAGTAGGAAAAGGGAGAGAAGGAAACATAGTGGGTGAATATGGATTGGGGGAGAGAAATGAAAGAGGAAGCCGTCTGGTAGAATATTGCACAGAACATAACTTAATCATAATCATTGGTTCAAGAATTATAAAAGAAGGTTGCACACATGGAGGAATCCTGGAAATACTAGAAGGTATCAGATAGATTATATAATGGTAAGACAGAGATTTAGGAACCAGGTTTTAAATTGTAAGACATTTCCAGGGCAGATGTGGACTCTGACCACAATCTATTGGTTATGAACTGTAGATTAAAACTGAAGAAACTACAAAAAGGTGCGAATTTAAGGAGATGGGACCTGGATCAACTGACTAAACCAGAGGTTGTACAGAGTTTCAGGGAGAGAATAAGGGAACGATTGACAGGAATGGGGGAAAGAAATACAGTAGAAGAAGAATGGGTAGCTCTGAGGGATGAAGTAGTGAAGGCAGCAGAGGATCAAGTAGGTAAAAAGACGAGGGCTAGTAGAAATCCTTGGGTAACAGAAGAAATATGGAAATTAATTGATGAAAGGAGAAAATATAAAAACGCAGTAAATGAAGCAGGCAAAAGGGAATACAAACGTCTCAAAAATGAGATCGACAGGAAGTGCAAAATGGCTAAGCAGGGATGGCTAGAGGACAAATGTAAGGATGTAGAGGCTTATCTCACTAGGGGTAAGATAGATACTGCCTACAGGAAAATTAAAGAGACCTTTGGAGAAAAGAGAACCACTTGTATGAATATCAAGAGCTCAGATGGGAAACCAGTTCTAAGCAAAGAAGGAAAAGCAGAAAGGTGGAAGGAGTATATAGAGGGTCAGGTGAAGAGTTTGACAGAGCACTGAAAGACCTGAGTCGAAACAAGGCCCCGGTAGTAGACAACATTCCATTGGAACTACTGACGGCCTTGGGAGAGCCAGTCCTGACAAAACTCTACCATCTGGTGAGCAAGATGTATGAGACAGGTGAAATACCCTCAGACTTCATGAAGAATATAATAATTCCTATCCCAAAGAATGCAGGTGTTGACAGATGTGAAAATTAGCGAACTATCAGTTTAATTAGTCACAGCTGCAAAATACTAACGCGAATTCTTTACAGACGAATGGAAAAACTGGTAGAAGCCGACCTCGGCGAAGATCAGTTTGGATTCCGCAGAAATGTAGGAACACGTGAGGCAGTACTGACCCTACGACTTATATTAGAAAATAGATTAAGGAAAGGCAAACTTACATTTCTAGCATTTGTAGACTTAGAGAAAGCTTTTGACAATGTTGACTGGAATACTCTCTTTCAAATTCTAAAGGTGGCAGGGGTAAAATACAGGGAGCGAAAGGCTATTTACAATTTGTACAGAAACTAGATGACAGTTATAAGAGTCGAGGGGGATGAAAGGGAAGCAGCGGTTGGGAAGGGAGTGAGACAGGGTTGTACCCTATCCCCGATGTTATTCAATCTGTATATTGAGCAAGCAGTAAAGGAAACAAAAGAAAAATTCGGAGTAGGTAATAAAGTCCATGGAGAAGAAATAAAAACGTTGAGGTTCACCGATGACATTGTAATTCTGTCAGAGACAGCAAAGGACTTGGAAGAGCAGTTGAACGGAATGTACAGTGTCTTGAAAGGAGGATATAAGATGAACATCAACAAAAGCAAAACGAGGATAATGGAATGTAGTCGAATGAAGTCGGGCGATGCTGAGGGAATTAGATTAGGAAATGAAACACTTAAAGTATTAAAGGAGTTTTGCTATTTGGGGAGCACAATAACTGATGATGGTCGAAGTAGAGAGGCTATAAAATGGAGACCGGCAATGGCAAGGAAAGCGTTAAATTTTTTAACATCGAGTATAGATTTAAATGTCAGGAAGTCGTTCCTGAAAGTATTTGTATGGAGTGTAGCTATGTATGGAAGTGAAACATGGACGATAAATAGTTTGGACAAGAAGAGAATAGAAGCTTTCGAAATGTGGTGCTACAGAAGAATGCTTAAGATTAGGTGGGTAGATCACATAACTAATGAGGAGGTATTGAATAGAATTGGGGAGAAGAGGAGTTTGTGGCACAACTTGACAAGAAGAAGGGACCGATTGGTAGGAGATGTTCTGAGGCATCAAGGGATCACAAATTTAGCATTGGAGGTGCAGCGTGGAGGGTAGAAATCATAGAGAGAGACCAAGAGATGAATACACTAAGCAGATTCAGAAGGATGTAGGTTGCCGTAAGTACTGGGAGATGAAGAAGCTTGCACAGGATAGGGTAGCATGGAGAGCTGCATAAAACCAGTCTCAGGACTTTTTTTTTGTGGTTTTAGTGCGCACAACTTCAACGGTCATTAGCGTCCAGACTACGTTAGGAATGCACCGCGAGTCACAAGTTTAAAACAGCAACGAAACGGAAAACACGATAAAAGACAGACTGACAGGCATAGGATTAAAAAAAACAGCATAATCAAATGTCCTTACAGAGGGTTGTCAAGTTGATAAAATGAAGAACGCGAGCAGCTGCTCGTGGGTCATCCGCTAAAATGGCATCTAGAGTACATGGCAGGCCAAGATCAAGACGCAGTGTGTTAAAATCCGGACAGGACGTTAAAATGTGGTGGACCGTCAGCGATTGCCCACATGGGCAGAACGGCGCCGGCGCAGCCGTCAGCAGATGGCGATGGCTGAACCGGCAGTGTCCAATTTGTAACCGGGCCAAAACTACCTCCTCCCGCCGAGAAGGGCGTGAGGAGGACGTCCAAGCCGCGGGAAGAGGTTTCAAGGCCCGAAGCTTGTTGTCTGTAAGTGCAGCCCAATCGGCATGCCGCAGCGATAAAATGCGCCGACAAATGACCCTGCTACAATCTGACGAAGGGACACAACAAGAAGCTGTCCGAGGCTGGAGGACCGCAGCCTTGGCCGCGGCATCTGCAGCTTCGTTCCCAGGGATACCGACATGGCCAGGAACCCACATAAAGCTAACCGGAGAACCGACGTCCACCAGCTGCTGAAGAGAGCGTTGGATCCGGTGCACGAAAGGGTGAACCGGGTTCGGATCACTGAGGCTCTGGATGGCGCTCAGGGAATCAGAGCAAATGACATATGCAGAATGTCGGTGGCGGCAGATGTAAAGAACAGCCTGGTAGAGGGCAAAGATCTCAGCTGTGAAGACCGAACAATGGCCATGGAGCCGGTATTTGAAACTTTGTGCCCCGACAATAAAAGAACACCCGACCCCGTCATTGGTCTTAGAGCCATCTGTATAAATGAAGGTCGTATTAATGAACTTCGAACGAAGTTCGACAAAACGGGAGTGGTAGACTGAACCGGGGTAACCTCCTTTGGGAGCGAGCAGAGGTCAAGGTGGACGCGAACCTGAGCCTGGAGCCAAGGTGGCGTGTGGCTCTCGCCCACTCGAAAGGTTGCAGGGAGTGAAAAATTAAGGTGTTGAAGGAGGCGACGAAAGCGAACTCCAGGGGGTAGCAGGGCAGAGACATACAACCCGTACTGACGGTCGAGAGAGTCATCAAAAAAGGAACGATAAGACGAGTGGTCGGGCATTGCCAGTAGCCGACAGGCATACCGACAAAGCAGTATATCGCGCCGGTAGGTGAGTGGCAATTCACCAGCGTCAGCATGAAGACTCTCGACGGGACTAGTATAAAACGCTCCGATCGCAACTCGTAAACCCCGATGTTGTATGGAGTTGAGGCGGCGTAAGATGGATGGCCGTGCAGAAGAGTATACGAAGCTCCCATAATCCAGCTTGGAGCGGACGATCGACCGATATAGGCGAAGTAGGACGGTTCGATCCGCTCCCCACGACATACCACTGAGAACACGGAGGACATTTAGAGAACGGGTACAACGGGCAGCCAAATATGACATGTGGAGACCAGCTAAGTTTCCTGTCAAATGTAAGACCTAAAAATTTTGTTGTCTCCACGAATGGGAGAGCAACGGGACCGAGTCGTAAGGACGGTGGGAGAAACTCTTTGTAGCGCCAGAAGTTAATACAGACCGTCTTCTCGGCAGAAAAACGGAAGCC
Organism: Schistocerca serialis cubense; assembly: GCF_023864345.2. Lineage (NCBI taxonomy): Eukaryota > Metazoa > Arthropoda > Insecta > Orthoptera > Acrididae > Schistocerca > Schistocerca serialis. The sequence continues at coordinate 580,125,635 of NC_064640.1, forward strand.
ATTGGCGACACTCCAGGAGTAAAGACGGTCAAGAGAACGCTGAAGACAGCGCTCCAGGAAACACGTACGCTGCGCGCTGCAGTAGATGGTAAAATCGTCCACGAAAAGGGAGCCTGATACATCAGCTGGGAGGCAATCCATTATTGGATTGATCGCTATGGCGAAGAGAGCGACGCTCAAAACTGAGCCCTGTGGCACCCCATTCTCCTGGCGAAAGGTGTCCGACAGGACAGAACCCACACGTACCCTGAACTGTCGATCCATTAAAAAGGAACTAATAAAAAGAGGGAGGCGACCGCGAAGGCCCCATGTATGCATGGTGCGGAGAATGCCCGCCCTCCAACAGGTGTCGTAAGCCTTCTCCAAATCAAAGAACACAGCCGCGGTCGGGCGCTTTCGCAAGAAGTTATTCATAATGAAGGTTGACAAGGTAACCAGATGGTCAACAGCAGAGCGGCGCCTACGAAATCCACATTGTACATTGGTAAGTAGGCGTCGAGACTCGAGCAGCCAAACCAAACGGGAGTTAACCATTCGCTCCATCACTTTACACACACAGCTGGTAAGCGAGTCGGGTCGATAACTGGAAGGCAAGTGCTTGTCCTTCCCCGGCTTAGGGATCGGGACAACAACAGACTCGCGCCAGCATACGGGAACATGTCCCTCAATCCAGATGCGATTGTAAGTACGAAGAAGAAAACCTTTACCCGCAGGAGAAAGGTTCTTCAGCATCTGAATATGAATAGAATCAGGCCCTGGAGCGGAGGACCGTGATCGGCCAAGTGCGTTTTCGAGTTCCCGCATGGTGAATGGGGCATTATAACTTTCACGATTCGAGGAGCGGAAGTTAGGTGGCCTAGCCTCCTCTGCCTGTTTGCGGGGGAGGAAGGCAGGGTGGTAATGAGCGGAGCTCGAAACCTCTGCGAAAAAGCGGCCGAAGGCATTGGAGACAGCCTCAGGGGCCACAAGGACGTCATTCGCGACCGTCAAGCCAGAAACTGGTGAGTGGACCTTAGTGCCAGATAGCCGGCGCAGGCTACCCCAGACAACAGAAGAAGGAGTAAAACTGTTGAAGGTGCTTGTGAAAGCAGCCCATCTGGCTTTCTTGCTTTCTTTAATAATACGACGACACTGTGCACGTAATCGTTTATAATTGATACAATTCGCCACTGTAGGGTGGCGTTTAAAGGTGCGTAAAGCACGTCGACGAGCACGTAAAGCGTCTCTACATGCTGCGGTCCACCAGGGGACCGGTACGCGACGTGGAGAAGAAGTAGGGTGAGGGATGGAATATTCAGCAGCAGTGAGAATGACTTCCGTGAGGTGTGCGACCTGACGATCGCAGCTTGTGAAGGTTTGATCCTGAAAGGTCGCCCTGGAAGAGAAGAGCCCCCAGTCTGCTTTGGAGATGTTCCAACTAGATGAGCACGGAGAGGGGGTATGCTGCAGGAGATGGATAACACACGGGAAGTGATCGCTCGAATATGTATCAGAAAGTGCATACCACTCAAACCGGCGTGCAAGTTGGGAAGTACATATAGACAGGTCTAAATGGGAATAGGTGTGAGACGTGTCCGAAAGAAAAGTAGGGGCGCCAGTATTGAGGCAGACAAGATTGAGCTGGTTGAAAAGGTCTGCTAACAGGGAGCCCCTCGGGCAGGATGCTGGAGAGCCCCAAAGGGGATGGTGGGCATTGAAGTCTCCAGTTAACAAAAATGGTGCAGGTAGCTGAGCAATAAGTTGCATCATGTCTGCCCTGGTAACGGCAGACGACGATGGAGTGTAAACGGTACAAATGGAAAATGTAAAAGCGGGGAGAGTAATGCGGATGGCAACTGCCTGCAGGCCAGTGTGCAACGTGATGGGATCGTAGCAAATATCATCCCGGACCAGCAACATAACCCCTCCATGAGCCGGGATACCTACCACAGGGGGTAGGTCAAAACGCACAGAGGTGTAGTGTGCCAAGGCAATTTGATCGCATGGGCGTAGCTTCGTTTCCTGGAGGGCTACGACGAGCGGACGGTGCAAGCAGAGCAGCAACTTCAAGTCCTCTCGGTTGGAGCGAATGCTGCGAATATTCTAGTGAATAAGTGCCATCGTAAGAAGAAAAGGAAGATGAAAGAAGGGGTCACCTCGAAGGCCGCTGAGGGCCTGGCTTCGAGCGAGCACTGCCGCCGCTATCAGTAGGCGGACAGTCATCGTCCATTGGTTCTATAGGTTCATCGGCCATCTTGGTAAGATGGCCGGGAGGGGGAGCTTCCTCCGCCGGTGAACGGCCAGATGTTCGGCTACCAGCGGTGCGGCCAGGCGAAACGGATGACGGCCTGGGGCGGCAACCGCTGGGTGGCGCAGGAGAAGAAATGCGCCGTGGCGGAGAAGGAGAACTGTGCTTCCTATGAGCCTTCTTGGAAGGTCGTTTGGTGGAAGTACCGGTCGATGGCTGGGAGGTCGAGGTACGTAGGAAGTCTGCACGGGACGGTTCCTTCTTGAAGGCCCGTGCATCTGACTTCTGGGTCTTCGTCTTAGCAGAAGCTGATGAAGGGGCTGGTGTCTGTGGGGTGATGGGAGGAAGAGGAGACGTCGACCGCGCGATCTTAGCACTGGCCGAACGGACGACCGTGGTGCTGAAGGTCAGATCGCATGTCTGGGTTGCCACCTCCCTGGTAGTCCGAGGAGAGGCGAGGACAGTACTGTATTTCCCCGCTGGGAGCAGCGTGGGCTTCCTACTAGCCAATAGCTTGCGAGCAGCCGAGGTGGACACTTTCTCTTTGACCAGAATTTCTTGGATACAGCGTTCTTCCTTATAGACGGGACAGTCGCGGGAGGATGCGGCATGGTCACCCTGACAGTTCACACAGTGAGGAGACGGAGGTGGACAGTCACCCTCATGGGCATCCCTGCCACAAGTGACACATTTAGCCGCATTGGAACAAGACTGTCGAGTGTGACTGAAACGCTGACACTGGTAGCAGCGCGTAGGTGTCGGGACATAGGGGCGAACAGAAATAACCTCGTAGCCCGCCTTGATGCGCGATGGCAGCTTAACACTATCAAAGGTCAAGAAAAGTGTCCGGGTCGGTACAAGGTCATTGTTGACCTTTTTCATGACCCTATGGACAGCCGTCACGCCCTGCTCAGCGAGGAAAGATTGAATCTCCTCGTCAGTCAATCCGTCGAAGGATCTAGCATAGACCACACCACGAGACGAATTCAAAGTTCGGTGAGCCTCCACCCGGACAGGGAACGTGTACAGGAGTGTGGCCCGAAGCAGTTTTTGTGCCTGAAAGGCGCTCTCAGTTTCTAGTAACAAGGTACCATTACGCAACCTGGTACAAGATTTGACAGATCCGGCTATGGCATCTACGCCCTTCTGGATAACGAAAGGGTTGACAGAGGAAGAATCCTTTCCATCCTCAGATCGAGAAACGACGAGGAACTGTGGGGTAGGCGGTAGTACTTTCGTCACTGGGGGCTGGTCATGTTTCCGTTTGTGGGCAGAAGTCGAGAGAGAAGAAGAGAAATCCATTGCGGAGGAATCCCCCATGATTGCCAGCGTCTCCGATGGCGCGCTCCTTCCTTAAGGGGACCCTCTCAGAGGGCACTCCCGCCTTAGGTGAATGTTTACACCTCAAGTCACACCTCCCGAGAAACAGACGGAGGGACCAATCGGCATGGTCAGAAGGTATCAGCTCAGGCAATCACCCCTCCCTGGGCCTGGCCTTTACAGGGGGTACGTGCGTGCCTTACTTGTCTACCCAGGGCGGGAAATTACGCGTTACCCCGTCACCGGCTACGCGTGCGAACGCGTGGGTCGGCCTTCAGGCGCGCACAGGGAGGAAGGAAGAAGAAGAAAAAGAAGAGAGAGAGGGAGAGAGAGGACAGACTGTCTCAAACGCCGAGGCGGAGACCAGAGAAGGCAAGGAGAAGAAGGCAAGGAGAAGAAGGCAAGGGAAAGAGTAAGGAAGACAGTGAGATGGAGAAGAACAAAGAAAGGAACCAACCAAAGAAGGAAGAAACGAGAACTGAAAAACCAAAAAGACCACAAATATAGGTCGTGGGACCGTCCGTCTCCGGATGCAGGCCCTAACTACCCCCTTGAGGTGGATGGACTCCTTTTAGTCGCCTCTTACGACAGGCAGGAAGACCTCGGGCCTATTCTAACCCCCGGACCCGCAGGGGGGGGTCTCAGGACTGAAGGCAACAACAACAACTATCTCTGCCGTCGTCAGTAATTTCTTTCTCAGACAGGATTCCACTACCCTTACGTTACTTTTGTTGATATTCATCTTGTAACCTCTTTCACTAGAATATTAGTTCCGTTTAGCTTGGTCGATAATCATATTATAACTTCCTTACAAGACAGTACGCATTGCATTTAGTTGATTTTCGAAGTACTTTGCCATACCAGACGGAAATGCAATGTGATCGGCAAACATTTTTTTTCCTTGAACTTTAATGCTTTTCCAAATTTCTTCACGGTTTGATTTACTACTTAGCCAGTGTACTGACTGAATGACGTGAGCAATAAGGCTAGCAACAGCCAGCTGGTTGTAGCCTGTACAGTTCATTTCATAAGAAAGAGTACGGTGATGACCATAGTTGCTTTAATTAATGCGTAAGAATAAAACAGTATATAAAGCAAAGCTTAACTTCGTAAATGTCCCACATTATATTCCCCTTCCGCCTGCCACGCAGTCCGCAGAGTCTTACACTTGTTTCAAAGAAGCGTCGAACCACCGTGCAGTTAACCGTCCGTCGTGAGCAGCAGTCCATCGCGATTGTGTGAATGGAAAATAAACCCAAAGTGTTTTACGGCAGACTCTGAGCTGGGGCACAGATTCAGCGGTAACACTTCCATCGAGATGGGAGAAATGAGATAGGGCGGCGCGAAAAATGAATGGCGCGCCTCTCAGCCGCTACAAGTCAGAGGAAGACGGCTGTCGTGTCAGGCTGGCAGGGTTCGAGTCCCGGTGCGGCTCGTTAGCTCGCTGACAGCTCAGACGTACGGCCGTCCTTGTGCTACCGCCGCTCGCAACGGCTGCAGCTAATCGTCGCCGGTAATTACGCAACAAGCCGCCGTAAGCCTCTTACTCCGTTTCCGCTACACGAGACATCCCGTGTCACAACGCATCTCACTCCCAAACAGCGACAGCAAAAAGTATAGCGTGGTTATAATTAAACTTTCACTATTTGATAGAGGCCCCATTAGAAACGAGTGATCGTAGGACAACGAAGTTTGTGGAAACATTTGTAAGGACACGTGGAAGGGAAGTATCATTTACAATTTATTTTACAATTTCCTACTACTGTAAACGTAAACAATTAAGTATTGTTCCAAATGTTCAGTAGTAAGATTGTGTCTTCGATCACTCAAAACCAGAGACACCATTTCTCAACTGTTCGGAACACTTTTCGAACGGTGAACCATGGAATGTTCAACTGTCGCGACACAGGTCGTGCGCTGCTTGAAGATCGCACATTGCGTCCAGCATTCTCAGACATGGCAACAACTTGTGGCGCTTCTCCAACAATTTGAGGTGCTTCTGGCCGTCGCCCTCTTCCCGGAGCAATTCCCAAATCGCCACCGAATTCGAACTTCTGAATCGTGTTACCTATCTATCGTACCAGTGCCATCAGCTAACGGTAACTCATGACATTCTCACAACTAACAACACAAATCCTGCAGCGCAGCCGGCCGGGGTGGCTGTGCGGTTCTAGGCGCTACAGTCTGGAACAGCACGACCGCTACGGTCGCAGATTCGAATCCTGTCTCGGGCATGGATGTGTGTGATGTCCTTAGGTTAGTTAGGTTTAAGTAGTTGTAAGTTCTAGGGGACTGATGACCTAAGAAGTTAAGTCCCATAGTGCTCAGAGCCATTTTTGAACCTGCAGCGCACAGTCTGAGCACCATTCCTATAAAGTTGAGAAGCTATACGGTAAATAGTTTTCCGTCTACACTGCCTCAAGTAGCGAAAGTATAAGTATAGCCACCCCGCATTTTCAACGTTTGGGAGATTGCCAGAAAATTTCTCAGAGCGTTCGAGGAATATTAATTTATACGTTGCCGAAGGTACGGAGCGTGTCTGTGGGTCGAAGTGGCCAAGTTTCGGAACACAAGTCCTTACCTCTGTGATTCAGTCCTCACTTTTTCCAACATAGTGAGTCCGAAAGTTGGTCCCAAAAATCATTGAACTTTTCAAACGTTTTTAAGAATTGCCTGGATATGTAGTGAGTCGCAAGGCAGTTGGTACTTGGTACTTACTTGAATCCAGGTTGTGAACACACACGTGCGTTAGCCTAGTTCGAAATTTCACAAAAACGTAGAATACTTGCAACAGATCTTTAAAAAAGGGCCCGCGCATCAAAACCATGCTTTGCTACAAATCGTAGTATTTGGACTTTAACCTGGTGGTGAGAAATTTAATTAATTCTGTGATCGTAATGTCAGACTTACAAAAGTCATCAGTTATGGGATTTTCAGCAGGAATATTTCGACAAAACAATTTATGTTAAAGATAATGAAAACATGGCAAAAAACGTTTCTTCATGCGAATGCAATTTTAGTTATAGGTTCGAATTTTACTGGGGAACTGGTACACTTAATATCAATTTATTTCTGCCCCTTCTTCTCCTTCTCTCTCTCTCTCTCTCTCTCTCTCTCTCTCTCTCTCTCTCTCTCTCCTCTCTCTCAAAATAATTTAAAAAATCCAGCCATCCACATTTGGGTTTCCCGTTGAACCAAATACGCAATTGCATATGGAACATGCAGATGCATATAATGCGGTCTCTGACGTCCATCTGCGACCCTGACAGCCTAGAAGGCCAGGGCCGAGTTCCTTCACCACCTTTCCTACTGAAATTAGGATAATGTTTGATTTTATAAATTAAAACAAGAACCGTTTTTAAGCAACATGCTGATTTCCGTTCTTGTTTGCAACAAATATACGGGGTTACCAGAAATGTGGAAACACCAAAGACACAACACTTTATTATTCCTAATACGGTGTAGGAAAACAGTTGGCATTCAAAACAGTCACCAGTCGTCTCGGAATGCATAAATAGAGGACTTGTATGGTTTTCAGTGGAATGTTATACCATACTCCCTGCAAAATAATGACAAGTTCAGGTAACGGTTATGGAGGTGGGTAGTGATCACGTTCCTTTCTCTCCAGAGAAGACACAAAGACTCAATGATATTGAGATCTGGCGACTGTGGTGACAAGGGGAGATGTGACAATTCATCATCGTGCTCACAAAACTAGTCCTGGATGATGCGAGCTGTGTGAACAGGGGCCCTGTCGTCTTGGAATACAGACTCACCTTTGGGAAACGAAAATTGTACCATGGGATGGCCTTTTTGAGCCAAAATAGTCCCATAATCCTTGGCAGTAATGCGAGCTTGCAGTCCCATGGGACCCATGGAATACCACGATATAGATGCCCAAATCGTCACCGAACCACCGCCTTGCTTCACTCTTCGGACTTAAGCTTAGCCAGAAATTGGAAACAGTGTGAGACAAGACACGTCCGACCAAATGACTTTCTTTCATTGCTCCATAGTTCAAGTTTTATTAGTTCGCCACTACCTTTTCGCTGATAATTGGTTTCGTGGTTTGGAATTCCAAATTGCCCTGCAGTTCCCTTCTTCTGGCGCTCCGTTTTTGTTGTTTTGATGTCGATAGGGTTCGCGAGTACGAAATTCAGTTCTGCAGTGACCCTTACAGCTGTCGTCCTGTTATTTTTCGTCACAATCCTCTTCAATGATCGTCTGTCACGATCACGTAACACACAATTTCGTCCGCGTTGTGTCTTATCGGATGATGTTTTCCCGCCTGCCCTGTAGGCGACATAAATGGTCGATACGATGCCACTTGAAACATTAAACACTTTGGTTGGTTACGGAAGCACCCACCATCGGAGTACCAACAACTTGCCCACGTTCGACTTCACTTAGCTCCGACCTAATGCGAAAACAATTACACAGAACACAGTTCTGAACACGACTGACACTTGCAACGTATCGAGAGCATTGAGAGCATTGCACAGGTGCTGTTCGTGGTCAAACCCAACAGCCCAACCTGCAGGCTTGGTTAGCATCTGCATTTATGCTTAAGCACACATTTCCCTCGGTATTTCCATATTTTTTTCCAACTCCTGTGCAACGCTCTTTACCTCGGTATACAGTTTTAATCGCAGTTATCGATGACGATGCACTGAGGACGCTGCTTTTGCCATATGTCGCAGCTGCGTGTATACGCGTACTTGACACCTTATAGAGAACGCGAATACGATAGGAGCCTTCTTTGGCGTATAGGTGGGCGACATCAGTACAGCTGGTGTTTCGCCTAATAATGACGGTCAGACGAATCGGTGAAACATTGAATTTACGTATATGCAGGATCCAGTAGCAAAACAGACAAGAATACGAAGAAGATTACATCGAGAAACCATGTCTACTACAATATCATTAGAGATTGAACACAGGATCGGAAACATCGCGCAGTTCTCTGAACCGTCGGCTGAGGATTTGGATTCTGCATTTCCCGAATATGTGTCGAGTGTCTTAATAACTGAGTTATCACAGCCTCTGTTTGATAATAAAACGATGTGGCACAAAAAGCTGAACTCTGATCGTTTGGTTCCTCTATCTTCCGCATGTCGTCTGGCACAATTTAACGTCAATCATCATCTGAAAAATATGGATTTTGTTGTCTAACACGTGATTACCGTATCTTTTATAATGATTGATCAGCCGTATGCCTGTTACCAATATCAACAAAAAATATCAAACTAATTTGTAAAATCCTTGGTGTATGAGTATATGGAGTATCTCAGTGTAAAAAATAATAATTTTCATGGTACTGTAGAGCCCTTCACCGTTGGTATTATACCAAAAGTACCAAAAACTCTCGCAACGCTCACTGCTGTTAAGTTAAAAAAAAACATTCGTGTATCTCTTTAACACTCTCAATTGGAACTATTACAGTGTAATCTTCGATAAAGACTTTATACTTAGTTCAGATAAACAGACGAAGGAAACTGTCACGATTCTTTCTGTAGAATGGTGCACAATTATAGCCGTTTAAGGCAGTTTTTATTTGCATACACAAACAAATCTATATTTTTAGATCGGCGGTTCCACCAACCTCAAATGGTAACGTTCAGAGCAATGAGCTGACCATGCCCTGTCACTCCACCGCAGCCCAGTGATCTGACGGAACCAATAATCTAAAAATGTAAACGTGCAACTGTGAACTGATGAGTGATGCGAATTACACGCTACTTCATTACGATTTGTACTATCAGTAAGCGCAGTGGCGTTGCCTTGAAATTGTGAAACAGCAGACACCTGTGAACATCCACGAGGAAAAGATCTCTAAGATAGAAGAGGTGCAACAACACTAACCATTAGGTCTAAAAACTCATAGCACAATGCTCAGAACAGGGCAATTACATCAACAATGACATTGTCCATTTGCTGTAAATCTGTGGCTGAAATTGTTATCCGGTCACAGAAAAACGAAATATAGTCTAAATATAAAAGAAAGTAAGCTCTCACTGAGGATAGTATAGTGATTAAACATATCTTGACAAACATATGATGGCATGCTGAAAAGAAATGCCTACGAATTTTTTATTCTGTTCTCGATGTCGGTTGAGGTATTACGTGCCATGCGTATTACTCGTTCGGATATCCTGCATCGTTGACGCAAGTTGCAACCCTCTGGCGCTATAGATCTCCAAATTTTGCCGTGTAACATGTCGGTATGTAACGTAACTATGTCGGTGCGTGAGAAACAGCGTGTTGTAATCTAACCGCAGAAAACGCCCACACATGAAACACACTCTTCTTCAACATGACAATACTAGTCTACACACAAGCGCTGTGACATCTGCAACAATCCGACGCCATGGTTTCAGTAACCAATCACCCTCCATACAGTCCCGATTTGGCCCCATCCGATTTTCAGCTGTTTCCAAAACTTAAAGAACATCTTCGGTGACTTCACTTTGATACTGATGACGCATTGCAGGCAGAGGTGAGATTGTGGTTCGATCAACAAAGTCAAACATTCTAGAATGACAGTATCAACAAACTGAGCTCTCATTGGGAGAAATGTATTCGTCGCCTGGGTGATCATGTTGCGAAAAAAATGTGTAGATACGACGAATAAAGGTGTAGAATGTTAATAAAGTATATTTTATTTAAAAGGTTGTAAGCGTTTTCACATAAAAAGTTCAGAGGCACTACTTTTCAGCACACCCTCTTATAATTGTGTTTTGCGAAATACTTACTCTGTTAACCGTATTTCATGCGGACATAGACACAAAGCTTAAAGAATCTAATATAGACAAGGGCTAATGGACCTCTGAAAGTTTGTCGGCCAAGTTCGCACCCAACTCAGTATATTTACTCACCCTCTGACACAATCCCTGACGTCAAAATATTTTCAGTGCACGTCCGAAGGCGTTTGGCCGCACGGTGTGCCATTGTCTACCTTTCAGAGCATTATTATACGGGTCTTTAGAGGCTGGCTCACGCGAAACTTAATTAATATCATTTTGAATGACTCAGGCGAACGAAACGTAGGAAACAGGCCGGCAGCTGTGATGTCTGACGTGTAGGCAGCGCAGCCAACAAGAACCAAGGCGCACTGGCAACAACGGATGCCCTCAACCGCTGCCGCATTCATAGCGCACACCGCACGGCCCGCCTCACACACAACCTATAGGCCAGAATTTGCACCAGTTCTAATCATGCGTTGTGTGCTTACGCTATCGATTCTTTTAACATACAGTTACCAGGCCCATTTGTTAAAATCGTCAGACTGTATTCCACTTCTATACCTCAATTAAAGTTTCTTGAGGTACTCGAGCGGAGCGTGAGAAAATTACTTGTTGATATGCATTTACGCGAATTGTAATCGATGTAATTTAAACACACTTGCGGGAGCAATGTCTAAAAGGCTAAAGAATATTCCAAGATTCTACTCTCAAAACAAGTAGGTAATCAGATGGCTTTAATCGTCTAAGTGGTTCAAATGGCTCTGAGCACTATGGGACTTAACATCTTAGGTCATCAGTCCCCTAGAACTTAGAACTGCTTAAACCTAACTAACCTAAGGACATCACACACATCCATGCCCGCGGCAGGATTCGAACCCGCGACCGTAGCGGTCGCTCGGTTCCAGACTGTAGCGCCTAGAACAGCACGGCCACTCCGGCCGGCAGAGAGAGAGAGAGAGAGAGAGAGAGAGAGAGAGAGAGAGAGAGAGAGAGAGAGAGTAGACTAATACCCACAAAAATAATGGTAATCACCTGTATCTTTTCTTACGTCATGCAAACCTCAACGAACATAGACATAATTTGCCAGTGATTCTAGCTTGTAACCCTTCCCGCTGTCCGCGCGACGGCTCCGGTTGCAGGTTCGAATCCTGCCTCGGGCATGGATGTGTGTGATGTCCTTAGGTTAGTTAGGTTTAAGTAGTTCTAAGTTCTAGGGGACTGATGACCTCAGCAGTGAAGTCCCATAGTGCTCAGAGCCATTTGAACCATTTTTCAAATGGCTCTGAGCACTAAGGGACTTAACTTCTGAGGTCATCAGTCCCCTAGAACTTAGAACTACTCAAACCTAACTAACCTAAGGACATCACACACATCCATGCCCGAGGCAGGATTCGAACCTGCGACCGTAGCGGTCACGCGGTTCCGAACTGACGCGCTTAGAACCGCACGGCCACACCGGCCGGCGAACCATTTTTGAGCCTTCCCGCTGTGATATGAATTGTACAATCTTGGGCAGTAATCAAATACCCGTCATTCAAGTGTTTTGTAAGCAATCTCTTTCATAGGATTCGTAGTGTTGTCTATTGTTCTGCCCGAGAACTGAATGAAGCCTGCCGTTTGCATTACGAACAACTGAGACTGTGCAATAATTCTACACAATATTTCCATGTATAGCTACTTCCTATTTAATTATACACGATCGTTTCCAGTTATGGCTCAGTAATCCTATTGTTAGAGGCCATTGATTTTCTTAAATCTAATGAAGTGTACAACATTGCGTCCATGAATTTAAGAATTTGATTTTCAATCTCTAAGCTCTAAGCTACTCTGTAATCAAATCGAAATCATGGTATGATAAAACTAACAGAACAAAATCCTCATATACTTTTAACTACATTCAGCTGAAACCAAAATAATGCTATCTCAGCAACAAAATCTGGTATGGTGGAGTGTGGGAAGGATACTCGAATGCCTCTGTGCGAAATGTTATTTACCTAAGTTTATTTTCAAAGTGGTACCGAAATGTAGGACTTGAAGAATAACTAGATTCTGTCATTAAATTCAGTTCTTGAACATTTACGAACTGGCTTTCGCGAAATGTTGGACTTATCAACTTTCTGTCAATCGAGATTTTTCAGCTTTTCTCTTAGAGACTCCCGCTAAGCAAACTGTGATTATTCACACAGTCCTTTCTAAACGCTAGATGGCGCCCATCGCTTCAACATGATACATGTCCCACACTCTTGAGATGTATTTCAGTGTAGGTCACATAGCTGTCTCGTAAACAATTTCTTTTGTATCCAGGATGGGTGGGGTTCCTCTGCTGCTGCGGTCTGTCTTAAGTGTTTTTGTTAAACAATTCCATTTAGGCGGCTATACTATGCTTCGGACCTATTTAGACAAAGCATTTTTATACATCTCTTTGCAAATGTGTATCATTGAGGTACCCATCATAGGTGCACACTGATATCGGGTACTCTGTTAAAAATTACTTTGGGCGCTCGTCAATCCAAATTTGCGCCAGTGAACATCATTATACGCAAGTATATTCATATTGGTAACAGTAGTTGGTTGGTTGTTTTGGGGAAGGAGACCAGACAGCGTGGTCATCGGTCTCATCGGATTAGGGAAGGATGGGGAAGGAAGTCGGCCGTGCCCTTTCAGAGGAACCAACCCGGCATTTGCCTGGAATGATTTAGGGAAATCACGGAAAACCTAAATCAGGATGGCCGGACGCGGGATTGAACCGTCGTCCTCCCGAATGCGAGTCCAGTGTCTTAACCACTGCGCCACCTCGCTCGGTGGTAACAGTAGTAACTTTATTTCAACGGATATTATTGTGAGTATATCATTAAACGTATTGGGATTCTTCAGCTTCTCCCAGGGTAATTCTTAACGAAATAGTTCACGGGTGAACGGCCGGATGTCGGTGTCCAACGGACACAATATTTCGGCAAGCATCCACGTTACTGCCACCATGAGGTGCGCTGACGAACTCTCTGTAGCCCATGTGAAAATGCCAGAGTAGTAGTTTGCGAAATATTGTGCCCGTTGGACACCAACATCCACCCGTTCATCCGTGAACTATTTCGTCACTAAATGCAGTACTGAAACTACATCGGTTGCAATAAAGTGTCAAACCTGTTGTGAAATCAGCACGTTCGCCGTCACAACTAATTTCTTCCCCTATTCTTCTCTCAGAGAGTTGTCGTTTCTCTAAAAACTTCAATATTCCACAACGCAAAATTTTGGCTGGGCGTCCCTATTTCAGGACACATTTCAGCAATTAGTTGAAATGAATGAGACAGATCATTTGTTTACATACTTGACTCGTTTTTAGTCAAAAACCGAATTCCAGGGTTCGTATGGTTGCCTACCTTCAATTTTTGTTAGTATCTCAAATCGGAGGAAGGAGTTATTCAAAACAGAGGAGAATTCAATCTCCCTAAGTTATTTTAGATGGGGAGCAGCTGCGGTCCTTAACCTTTCAGACGGCCACGGCTTGGCTGAATGTGGCTGTCTTTCAGGTTTCATAGAGCTTCCCAGTAATTAGTTACAGGCGAACAACATGTTAGCCACATAACTGCCGCCGCTCACTAAGCACCTGCTACTAGTGCGACACGCTTCATAAGCTACGTGCATTAACGCTGCGTGCTACAGATATCACGCCACCAAATTAGCCATCACTGTTTTTTATGTTTCACTGCTCTCTAAAAATAGGACATTCTGAGAAAACGTATTATTCTTACCACCATCCGCGTTGACTTCCAATACTTCGATTATGTTCACTGTGGTCTTCAGTCCGATGACTGGTATGATTCAGCTCTCCAGGCCTCTCTGTTCTATGTAAGCCTCTTCATCTCCGAATGACTGCTGCAACTCACATCCATTTGAACCTGCCTGACCTGCCTTTGAAGTTTTACCCCCCCCCCCTTTCCCCCAAAACTAAACTGACGATTCCTTTACTTCTCAGCATGTGTCGTACCAACCGATCCATTCTTGTAGTCAACTTATACCACAAATTTCTTTTCTTTCCAATTCTGTTTAGTGCTTCCTCATTAATTACGCATTATACCCATCTAGACTTCAGCATTCTTCCATTAGCACCACATTTCAAAAGCTTCTCTTCTTGTCTGAAATACTTCAAAAATGGTTCAAATGTCTCTGAGCACTATGGGACATAACATCAGAGGTCATCAGTCCCCAAGAACTTAGAACTACTTTAGCCTAACTAACCTAAGGACATCACACACATCCATGCCCGAGGCAGGATTCGAACCTGCGACCGTAGCAGTCGCGCGGTTCCAGACTGAAGCGCCTAGAACAGCTCGGCCACACCGGCCGGCCTGAAATACTTATCGTCCACGTTTATCTCCATACAAGACTAAACTCCAGACAAATATTTTCAGAAAAGACTTCCTAACCCTTAAATTTATATTCGATGTTAACAAATTTCTCTTCTTTAGAAACGCTTTTCTAGCCATTGACAGTCTACGTTTCATATCCTCTCTACTTCGCCCATCATCATCAGTTATTTTACTGACCGAATATCAAAACTCATCTATTGCTTTTAGTGCCTCTTCTCCTAATCTACTTCCCTCAGCATCGCTTGATTTAATTGTACTGAAGTCTGTGACCCTTGTTCTGCTTTTGTCTTTCAAGGCACTGTCCATTCCGTTCAACTGCACTTCCTAGCAGTTATAATAAAATAGACTGCAAACGTAACTTTTTACCGCTAACGTCATATATAGTTTATTTAGGAAATTTTGTGACTTTGACTTCATCAGATGAGGAGCGTCTATTTAGTACTCTATTTCGCTATTTCCCTGAGATTGCATGTATGAATCTAGTGAATGGTCGTAGTGCGAGCTCGTGGTCTAGTGGCCAGCATTGCTACCTCTGGATCACGGGGTCCCGGGTTCGATTCCCGGAGGGGTTGGGGATTTTATCTGCCTGGGATCTGGGTGTTTGTGTTGTCCTCATTGTTTCATCACCATCTTTATCATTCGTGACTGTGGCTAGATTGGACTGTGAAAAAATTGGAACTTTGTATGAGCGCTGAATACCGCACAGTTGAACGCCCCACAAACCAAACAACATCATCATCATGGTAGTGCGAGACTTGCAGTCGTGGACTTCAAAGCGCCGTCCAGCGATCCAGATTTACGTTTTTCGTTATTTTACTAATTCGCTTAAGGCAAATACCGGGATGATGGCTCTGAAAATGACACGGCCTGTTTCCCCAAACCAAGCTTATGTTCCGTCTCTAACGACCACGCCTTCGACGGTACGTTGAACCACAGTATTCCTTTCAAATTATATGCTGCCGAAACAAAGGCTTTGGACTTTGATAGACGAATAACATTCCATATTTTACAAATAGGAATCTACATCATCTTAAGATAACTACTCGCCGACTGTGCGAAAATGAAAGTTTATTTTTTTAAGTGTTTAATTTTTTTAGGTCCGAAATGTTCAAACTTGAGTTAAATTAATCGATTGTACTAATTTACTTTGAGGGTGCCCTTTCGATCATTGTATATATTTATCTGTGTATGTATCTTACCTTTCCATCCTTTGATATATCCTCTTATTTCTCCTTATCTAAGGTCAGTATCATCGACTATGGATACATGCTGATGCTGACAGCATCAACAATTTTTATTAGAGATTCCAATCTTTTTCTTTCGAACACATGTTCCGCTGTTCATTGACATGTATTCGTACCACTATTTTGGCAGCAGTGTTGTTACTTTTGTAATAACACATTTCAAGCGATTCTCATTTCTCCAAATTAGACTACTATTTTCTTCAAAGTTGCTTTAACGCGATTAAATGCTACGCAAACACCTATTGTTACAGAAAACTTTCCTCACCAGCGCGAACCCAGTGTTAACATCTTTTCTATATTAATTTTACGTAAGTTTGCTACCTCAATTTCGTTAGTACTATCTCTATCAAATTTGATTTTCAGTATGTTTTTACTCCTTCTTATTAAAACAAACATAGACTGAAATTGCAACATATTTCTCAACCAATTCTTAACTAACGGAAATGCCGTGTGACTAGGGCCTCCCGGCGGGTAGACCTTTCGCCTGGTGCAATTCTTTAGAGTTGACACCACTTCAGCGACTTTTTTGTCGATGGGGATGAAATGATGATGATCAAGACAACACAACACCCAATCCCTGAGCGGAGAAAATCTCCGACCCAGTCGGGAATCGACCCCGGGCCATTGGGCACGAGATTCCGTCACGCTGACCACTCAGCTACCAGGGGAGGATCTTAATTTAACTGACTACGTTCCACTGTGATGACACTTGCTACAGACTCAAAAAGTAAAACACGTACGTCTGTAATGAAACCCAAGGAAATCCAGTTACTGACGTAGATGTCTTTGGTACTGTCCCTGATGGGATAGAGATTATAAGGAAATTCAGTTACTGGTGTAGGTGTCTTTGGTACTGTCCCTGATGGGATAGAGATTATTATTAACGGACCAGCTGTTCGATTAGACCGAGTTCTGCAAGGAAACCGGTCACTATATTTTTGAAGGAATAATGTAGGATTTAGCGACACCACGGAAATACTACATGGGGACGGCGAGTCACGAATATGAACGGCGATCGCATCGAATATCAATCTCGTGCCCTACCCTTCGTGTCCCTTCGCTAGTGAGAAGCCATTTCGATCATTTCTCATGAAAGTTTAACCTGATTGCAAAAACTGAAAAGGAAAATAGGCATCATTTATCTAGATTTGGGGATTGATATTTATTTAGAGTAGAACTCTGAAAACACGTGATCGATTCTGTTCTAAAGCACCAGATCACGGAAATGTCCTTTCACAAGTTTGTGTGTCCACTTTTGTCCGCCAAGCGAAGTGGCTGCGTGTTTAGGCACTGAGCTCGCATTAGCAAGGAGCGGAGTTAGTATCCCAGTTCGATCGAGGATTTCTGTTGGTGTCCTAACTCACTTCTGTCATATGGCCGAACCGTCCCTCTGAAAGGGATACAGCTTACGTCCTGTCCCATCCTCGTCGTATCCAAGTAACACTGTTTATAATTACCTACAGATGGCGAGATGTTAAAGCCAAATCTTCTGTCTTTTCTTTTACTTTTGTTAAAACATATAGGTCTTCACTTTCAAAGACGTTAAACCCACAGCGTGTCTGAGTTACATAGATCCAACATGAGTGAAAGGGAGAAGAAGAGAAAGAGATCCTCCTACAGTGGGCTTGTGGCAGATCACATTCAATTGGTGTTGTTGATCTTAGTTAGCACTAGCGACCTGCTTTTGTGGAAAGCCTATGCGTATAGGAACAAATGTAATCGAGATCTATAAGGACGGAAGTAATTTGGTTGTTCATTATTCCTCTGAACAATAAAGTTTCTAGTAATAGAGACCAAAAAACTTATCTACAACTAACTATGAAGATTACTACACAATAACGAGAGCGTCGTTCATACACGTAGGTCATCCACACACTAAAGGCATCTGAATCGTACTATTCACGTAAACCGTTTTGGACCTGGACACTCTAGTCACACCGTATCGGCAGAACTAAGCGTCTCTGATTAACCGCGTTTTACATAGAATGTTGAAGAGTCAGCGTTTGTCTGCGGTAGCCGGCGTGTGCTTCTTGTTAGGCTCCAAGAATGTTCGGCATTTCCAGACGGGTGAGGCAGCGAGATAAGACGCACGCCAGAATTGAATGTGCTTGACGGTAGTTACTACAGACTCACTACCGTTAGGGCGGAGCTGCGATATTCATCAGCTCCCTCGTTCTCTCCTCATCGTTTTGCTCCACCTTAATACGTCAGTAATATGCAGAAAATTGCCCTATAAAAAAGCCTATGAACATTGTTATACTCCGTTACTTCGGAAACGGCGAGGTAGGCCTTTTTTTCGCTGGCAAGAAATTCCTTTTTGCATATTTAGATGCACCATTACAGAATTCATTCTGAGAACGATTGCATTGTTGCGGTATATCGCAGGAGTAAAGTAATAGTTAATGTGGTAGTCGCGCTTTTTTATTCGCTTTAGGTAAATTTGTCTTCCAATTTGCGAAGGATAGTTCAAACGCTGTGGCTTTACTGCAAAGAGCTTCTTAGCTAAAGTGAAGCAGTAAAGAGAACAAAACAGCTATGAGAATGTAACTTGAAATGTTGGATAATCACAGCAACAGATATTTTTGTCTAGAATGCGATGCGTTTTCAGACTTAAAACAAGAAGTGCTTTGCTACAGAATATAAGTGACAGTGAATTTGATTAACCGTGGATGGGTAACTGAATTTAATAGCTTTGCTGATGGCACGGAAACTGCTTGTACGGTACAAAATAGACAATTAACTAACGGGAACTCGATTTAAAGAACTTGCGACATGTTTATTGTTCGGGTCTAGTAGTTCTTTACGATGTTAATATGTCAGACGAACAATCGTAATTGCACTTATTGTGCGACAGTTTACATATTTTTACTGCAACTGGTTTTTACTGAAACATTGGACATCATCTCACAATATCATTTACATTTTAAGACTCGAATTGTGTTTCTGTTAATAGGGCTTGAGTAATGTTACGGATATTAGTTTGTTCGAAAAAGTTCCTTATATACAGGGTGACAATTATTGAACCATATGAAATAAAATAATCATAACTTCTGAACGGTTTGGGTTAGGACATTCAAACTGCACAGTTGGTCGCGGGGCATGATGGGAATTAACATGGGCTGTGTGGTTTGGTTTAGCAGCGAAGCCCACTTTCATTTGGATGAGTTCATCAATAATCAAAATTGGCTCATTTAGGGGACCGAGAATCCACATTTCGCGATCGAGAATCTCTTCACCGTCAGTGGGTGACTGTGTTATGTGCAATGTCCAGTCATGGAATAATCGGTGCGATATTCCTTGATGGGACGATGACTACCGAACGGTACTTGAAGGTTTCGGAAGATAATTTCATCCCCATTATCCAAAGTGACACTCATTTCGACAAAATGTGGTTCATGCAAGACGGAGCTCGACCCCATTGAAGCAGGAGAGCGTCTGATGTCTTGGAGGAGCACTTTGGGGACCGCATTCTGACTCTGGGGTACCCAGAGGCCACTTGCATGAGCATCGATTGGCCGCCATATTCTCCGGATCTGATCACAAGCCACTCCTTTTTGTGGCGCTATATTAAAGACGAGGTGTATAGCAATAACCCCAAAACCATTGCTGAGCTGAAAACAGCCATTCAAGAGGTCGTAGACAGCATCGATGTGCCGACACGTCAGCAGGTCGAGCAGAATTCCGCTATTCGCCTGCGCCACATCATTGCCAATGATAACACGCATATCGAACATGTCATAACCTAAATCCGAATATCTGCAGTGACGTTTATATGTTGAATAAAGTGTTTGCATGCCGTAATTTGTAACTAATTTACTTTTTTTCATATAGTTCAATAATTATCACCCTACATATAAGGCTTCCTGATATCCTCCGCTAACTGCAGTAATACCCATAGCCACAAAATGGAGTTAGCGGGGAAGCGTGCAAAGTTGTACGATTTAAAAGAATAAAGCAGGCTGCTTGTTGTTTTCTTCTCTACAATAACCAACGTGTAATAAGTGAATGTTGTCCATAACTGAAGCAGCTGCACTCCGTAACTGTTCCTTTATGGAGTGTAGAACAAGAGCCGCTACGAGGAAATTTGTGGGACTGTTCAGTATAATCACACAAGCTTTCGCTTTAATGGATTCTGAAATCTAAACGATCTGTTCTGCTACCTCAACGACAGATAATGCATGCATAAACAGCATCAACAGTAGTCGGTTCCATTCCCGACGAAGAGGATGTATTTAGTCCTTCCCTTGTTGACCAGGCGAAAATTCCAGGCGTCGTTTATATTTGAGTATCACGCTGAAATACTTGCGGGCGAGAAATAATTACTAGAATATTCATAATTTGTATAAATGCTGAGTTCTCAGAAATCTATAACCTTTAGTTTATTCTGTCCGAAGATCGGACAAGTTTAACCATCAGCAGCTTCAGGAATTGCTGGATAAAGGCCTCTTACAGACTTCTCGATGAATTTCGGTCTTCAGCTATACAAATCCAGATGCTTTGTTGCTGCTTGCTTTCTAATGTCATCCATGCACCTTACGTACCCTTTCATCTAGGTGTTCTCATATCTCTTGAAAGTCCTAGAGCGTAACGTCGAATGACCAGGAAGACGGGGCCACCTCTGCCTGGAAGCGCTTCCAAGCGCTTTCACATACAGTAGTCTTGTTGGTGACGCAACATCTTGTCGGTTCCTTGTCAGCTAACTGTGGTGACGTATACAGCTACAACATGTTAATGTAACTGATAGACTTAATGATACAGTATGGTCCAATAATGCGGTCAACCATCAAACAGTACCACATTTTCACCTTAGGGTTCTCATTAACCATTGCTCTTACAGAGACTGGATTGGTTTTGTCACAGACACAAGTATTATATTTGTTTGTTATACCACATAAGGGAAAAATGAGTTGGTCTGAAATTATCACAATGTTTAAATGCTCAGAAATATTCACAAAAAACTGCATTTCCTTTTCAGTAACTGCATTGGTTATGGGTCCAACGGTAAACGTTTCCTAAGGACTCGATTCACGGTTACCTTAAGGACAGATACTCCCGTGAGGCTATCCGAAGAAACGCTGGAATGTAACTCATATACGTTTTATGTGTGCTTGACGTGCCCGTGGTTGCCCAGAGCGAAGCTTCACCTCCAAATTGCCTGTCTGCAGGAACCTACAGGAGCGACTGCCGTGAGGGTGGTTTATTTCCGTACCGTATGGCATTTGGAAGTCCCTATGCTGTCTTTTTTCTTTAGCGAGTATTAATGTGCTAAAATATTGATACTCTCTGAAACCACAAGCACACTAAGAAACGAACACTGTTAGTATATGTCATTTGCTTGGGATGTTATAAAATATTAGGTAGCATTTGGACAGCGCTTATAGTAACGATGTTTGATTCACAGGCACCAACCGCTGTGTATACATGATGTTTGATTTGCTGGCACTAACCGCCGCTTACAAAGTATGCCTAGGCTGCAAGGTCAGCCTTCGCCGAGAGCTAACAAAATAGATAATTCGTAGACATCACAATCCAGTTATTGTAGAAACCACGTAAAAATGAAATACTACTTTTTCCGGAATCAGTGTAGGACTGACACTCTATGACTTTATAGTCATAATGTTCTGACTAATCAGTATACATTACACACAGAACAGTAATCTTTGAAGTATTTCACTTCCGCTCTACTACGACTGTTTACGCAATAGTTTCAAGTACAGCGAACGATAAGAAGTAGTTTCGTGCGTAATATCAGTTTTACTGTATCTAAGTTCGTGAAAGTTTTTCGGGCACTATTACAATTTCATTTTTCAAGAAACTTTGTACCTTAAAATGGTAATTACACAAAAAATGGTTCAAATGACTCTGAGCACTATGGGACTTAACTTCTGAGGTCATCAGTCCCCTAGAACTTAGAACTACTTAAGCCTAACTAACCTAAGGACATCACACACATCCATGCCCGAGGCAGGATTCGTACCTGCGACCGTAGCGGTCTCGCGGTTCCAGACTGTAGCGCCTAGAGCCGGCCGCGGTGGTCTAGCGGTTCTAGGCGCTCAGTCCGGAGCCGCGCGACTGCTACGGTCGCAGGTTCGAATCCTGCCTCGGGCATGGATGTGTGTGATGTCCTTAGGTTAGTTAGGTTTAAGTAGTTCTAAGTTCTAGGGGACTGATGACCATAGATGTTAAGTCCCATAGTGCTCAGAGCAATTTGACCCATTTGTAGCGACTAGAACCGCTCGGCCACTCCGGCCGGCGGTAAATACACAGTCAGATGATTTATGTTTATATCACTTAACTGAAAAGACGTATCTGAATTCTTCCGCAGTCTCGAATACCGTCAGCAGACACTATCGAAAACAGGAAATGTGAATTAAAAAATTCAGGCGTTGAAATGGCGTCTTTCATTTACGGAAAATAAGCAACATTGGATAGTGAAAGGTGGGACGATTTTATATTCCATTGAATTCTATCCAGTGAATATCTTGAGGATACTTCAGATTCGATTCGATAATTTTAATTGTTTTATGTCGCAGGATTTGCTTCTTAATTAAATTCCCTGCGTGTACCGTTTCCGTACTTTTTTACACTTGAGCATGTTTCTTGTCGTCAGCGTACTGAATACCGAATGGATATTAAGTAAACGTTTAGACTGAGACAGTTGTCTCAACAGATTCCTAGAAAATTATAGTTAGCTCTTTTGGACGTCGTCTTAAAGTAATACAATTAAGAAAAGTTGAAAATTAAATTCGCATTGGACCTGTTTCATTTACTGCCGGTTACTGTTTTCCCTGTATTACAGGTCAGGCTTTATCTGAACCTTAACGAGCGTCGTAGAAAGAATTCAGACTCACAGGGATATAAAATTCTTTGTCGCTGTTAATAGAGGGCTTTGTAGAGAGCAAGGAGTGTGCGCCCGCGGCCGGCTCACAAAATAAATAATGGTCGCTGCTTTTGTTGCTTGCACCTCACTCTCTTCATATGCACAATTCGAGGCAATCATAAAGCACTGGCAAGCCATATAGATCTGCGCAGATACAAACCTGCTATTGTTCGGTACCAATGGCACGAGTGAGCACGTATGTGGAACTCGATGTGCAAACCTCTTCCGTTCAACTGCAATGCTCTTTATTTGTTTCCACTTATCAGAGATACTGTTAGGCAGCAGCATGTTCCTTTATCCACTTCTGTTGATCTTCTAATTATCCTCTTCCGGTTTCCTCTGGATGCGTAAATGGTGGGTACGTGCTCTTCACCGAAACCTTCAAACTAAGATAAAAATGATTTCTTTGTTCTTTTCTGCTCTCTGCGTCGTACAATGGAAGACGCTTCAGGTTGCCTTGCGTCAGTTACACAGAAACGAACTAAAGTCTGCTACACTACAGTGAACATGTATATACTTTTTTCAGTCTGTTATCGGCAAACCTCAAGTCGATTCCTAATTTTTAGTCAGCGAAAGGGTTTAACTGACTTAATCTTCCAACTGATATAATGGAATGAATTAAGTTATTTCTATTTATTAGACTATTTATTATGCACTGAAGGCCATATAGCATTTGTTGCGTTACCCGCTGTTTTCATATGTCGATTAATGCCCAATAACAAGAAAGCGACTAAAAAAATCGTGGATAACGAAGTTTCCTCATCTGTAAATGATAAACGAATGCAAATGAACCTAAATCATGTTCGCACTGTGCATATAAGATCCACAAACACATTAAAAATATCAACTACGTAATAATATGAAAGATTTATTTTTATTTTTAGTCATTTCACAAGTGCTCGGATGAAAAACATGTTTTATCAGTTTTTGAGTTGTCTGTCAGGTACAAGATGAAGCTTCTGAAAGTTTTGCTGTGCTCATTGTGATTAATATTAACGTCGTCAACAAAGTGGTCCTTGTGCAAGAGGTAATTTATTTAAAACTGTTTCCAGGAAATCTTACGCTAATGCGGTATGCACTACGCAAATACCATTCAAAGTTGCATGAAGGGCAGCGTATTAGCTCACGTAGTGTTTGCTCGCAAGAAGTCATGAAATAGTAATGAGATACTTTCCTCAGCACCCTCCTGTTCGTTCCAATGCACCATGAGACGTTTTTGAGTGGCAATGCTGCTACCAACTTAGCCCAATGTTGACATGCTATTCTTTCTTACTCGGGAATATAAGCTGCGCCTGAGTTCAGTGGTAATTTTTAAATTCGTTGCTGTCGGTTTCCCGCACGGTTTTTCTGGTATTCACCCGATGATGTTAAACCACAGACATAGGGACGCGTAATATTCCGTATTGCTTCTAGGTGCCTGAGGCAAAACAAATATTACAACGTATGTGATAAGGTAAAAGCAAAACTGAATCGTATTTTACTTCTTTTTTCTTTTTACGTAGACGTTCCCTGTTCTGAGCTTTGATGGACACGCCCCGAAGGCGATGGCCAAGAAGCACTTGTCGATGTACCAATGAATGGTGGGTCTGTCTCGCTGGTCAAGGTTTCTGCAACTCCACCGGTCGCTAACCTTTCTTCTCCTGGGTGGCCTACTCCGAACGGGTTTAACGTAATGGCTTCTTAATTTTCTTGTATTGTTTAATGGAAATTTGAGAACATCATCGCAAATGGCTGACTAACAAGATCTTCAGATGCAAGTTACGGAAGCATCTTTAATAGTGTTTCGAGGTAGAATACTTTCTTTAAATAATAGCAGTCCTCGCTTAAAAGGTTAACAACAGGCTACACAAAGTTTTGAATCAGCTTTGTTAATGGCTGTGAACGAGATTCAGGCTAATAGTTTTTAAGGAGTACAGTTGCGCTATAAAATTTCTTGCTGTTTTCAGTTTAAGCCATCCCGTTTATACTTTATCGCTCCTCCCCAAAAAAGAATAAAACAGTGCTGGAGAATGATTTATGATGGTCGTGTTTTCTTCTTTTATTTAAAATTATTTTTACTTTGTCTCTCTTTGTCTCTGACACGAACGACAGATGTTTATAGACTTCACTCCTTATCGCAATTGATGGGACCTTGTAAGCAGGAATATTACATACCGTATAACTGTTGTATTAATCATTGTGTAGCACGAAAACTCAAACTATCTTCCTGTGCTAATACTGAAATTAAAGTTTATAGCTCGAACGGAGCTAAAGCTGGAACACGAATTTGAATTTCTGACGGAATAGATGAAATGAAATCGTGATGACATAGAAAAATCTATTTCGGAGTGGAGAAATAGAGAGACTAAAAATTACTGCATTGTTAATTACGAAATGGAGCTACACAGTTCTTACAGTACTTTGCACAAAGCATTCGACAAGGACTACTTACTTTTATCAGTGCAGTTTCGCGTCTATAAAATACGAATAGAAATTGGAGAAGAGATTAAGATTGAATTTTTAACTTATGGAAAATTATCTGAATACTGTCACATATAAGGGTCTAATGTAGCCGTTAAGTTACGAATATAACTGCAGATGTATAGTTCTCGACTGCTGTAAATCTGCACATACAAGCCGTGTGTTTTACCTGGGAACTTACTGTTCAATCAGACGGAAGGAAGCTTGGAGATAAACGCCCCATAATCTTTGAAACCATAGGTTTTGCCACAAACTCTGACTATACATCGACAGAGCCGAAAATAGGCCATCATCGTTTCCTTATAACATGCGAGTTCAGTGAATTAGGGCAACCACATAGAATCTACGAAGGAATGGTCGTACGAAGTAAGGGTCTAGTGCCTTAAGTACTGCACAACTCGCTTGATAATAGAGTTAAGTAACTTCTTAAAAGCGGTATGTCCAATATAGTTTTTGTTGTTTACGTGAAAAAGCTAAGAACATTGTAAAATGAAGCAGTATTACGTGAGTGAGAGAAAAAGCCCCTGAAAAGTAGCAGTGCGAGAACCCATAGGTAACTGTCGTCGGAAATAAAATTCATCGCCGGCATCATGGAGGAGGGGTCCTGTATTAAACTCTTAAGATAACTTCTAATGAGGAACAACTTCCTTTACAGATATTTACCGACACGGTGCTTTTTCTTGTCGTTTCATTATATTTTGATATTCACTCATAATATCTTAAGCGCAACATTAATACACACTACAATGATTTACACTACACAATTACCTATAAGCCTGACACATTGCGTACGGTGATCGGAGGAAGAAAACGACAAACCACCTTCACTAGGTGTCTACCGTGCATGCAGCGAGATGCACTGCCTGATAAAATAAAGTGGAGAACCCGGAAGACATGGTCGAATATCAACGCAACTTCGTGCACGTACATAACATTGGCGAGTATGTAAATATGTATGTGCTGTCAGTGCTTTCGAACATGTCCGAAAGAAAGGACACCATTTTGATCCAGCAGCTACTGTGAATTAAGACAGAAAGGAATTAGGGGCATTGGCTGCGAGTGGATATTGACTCAAATGGATGGGGAAAGTTGAAAATTTATGCCAGACTGGGATTCGAACCCAGGTCTGCTGCTTACTGGGCATATACTCTGACCACTAAGCGATCCGGTTACAGTGGCCATCACAACTCGGGTAGTCCGTGTCTGTTCTTTCGGACATTTTCCGTTGGCTTAAATAAATGCCCACTCGCAGCCAATGTCTGTGATTCCTTTATGTCTTAATTCATAGTTGCTGGTGAATCAAAATGGTATCTGCTCTTTCGGACATGCACGAAAAACAGACAACACATATATATAATTAAAGCGAAGATTGTCAATGATCTCTTCAGTGCGGATGCACGCCAGACCGGAAGCCTTACGGGAATCGTAGAAATGCCACGGGTAATGAGGTAATGGGCAAGGGGAACTACATTAGTTGTGTTTGGATAAGCTGAGAATTTGTGTTTGACGGGAGGCGTGCAAGGGTAGTCCATGCAGTTGCGGTGGCCACTTTGTCTGGATGGCTTAGTGGTCAGAGCATCTGCCTAGTAAGTGGGAGACCCAGGTTCGAATCCTGGTCCAACACAAATTTTCAACTTTCCACACTGATAAATACGAGTATATGCCCACTCGCAGCCAATGTCCGTAATTCCTTTGGAAATGTAACTGACTGATGATGATGATGTTGTTTGGTTTGTGGGGCGCTCAACTGCGCGGTTATCAGCGCCCGTACAAATTCCCAACCTTTGCTCAGTCCAATCTCGCCACTTTCATGAATGATGGTGAAATGATGGGGACAACACAAACACCCAGTCATCTCGAGGCAGGTGAAAATCTCTGACCCCGCCGGGAATCGAACGCGGGACCTCGTGCTGGGCAAGCGAGAACGCGACCGCGAGACCACGAGCTGCGGACTAACTGACTAGAGTTGCATTTCTCTGTAACAGGTGGAACGGCCGTCAGAGTGCATTTGTGTTGTTCATTTTCAGTGCTGTTACCACGCTTGTTTGGGTACATAAGGGCTGGAACAGCGTCAGATGTTGGGTGATCAGTGTAGGACGCAGAAATGCCGCGTATGCATGTGAGACAGCGCTATCAGCACCTGACAGAGTTTGAAAGGAGACTCATTGTGGGTTTTCATCTGGCCGGATGGTAGAATCGTGTAACATAGAGATTTGAGTAGCATTCATATACGGCAGTGATCTGATGTTGCACTGAATGGGAACTTGAGGGCAGGCACACTCGTCCAGGTTCCGGCCGACTACGTCTGACCACTACAAGGGAGGGTCACTGCATTGTGCATCAACCACATCGTAACCCTCTCATATCTGCGCCTGTCATCCGAGAACAACTCTCTGCAACATCCTATGTGATTCTACACCATTCATTGGAGAATAGCGGCTGTCTGGCTAGGGAATTGCCGTCCGATGTGTGGGCTGCCGTTAACACCACAACACAAACGGCTGCGACTGGAGTGGTGGTGAGACTGGGAAGCATGAACTGCTGATGAATGGCTTCGCACTGAATTCAGTGATAAATTGCGGATCTACACCATCCCACATGACCATCGTCAGCCAGTATGGCGGCACATGGGGAGAGTACCTTTTTTCCACTGGTTTGATGGTTTGGAGAGGCACAGTGGTGTTACTACTGGCGTCATGGTGTGGGGAACTATTGGATATGACTTCAGGTCACGGCTGGTAGTGACTGAGGAAACCCTAACACCACAACGGTACGTCAAGAACACCGTGCACCGTCACGTGTTACCACTCATACGACTGTATCGTGGCGCTGCAGTCCGGAACCGCGAGGCTGCTACGGTCGCAGGTTCGAATCCTGCCTCGGGCATGGGTGTGTGTGATGTCCTTAGGTTAGTTAGGTTTAACTAGTTCTAAGTTCTAGGGGACTTATGACCTAAGATGTTGAGTCCCATAGTGCTCAGAGCCATTTTTTTTGTATCGTGGCGCTATTTTTCAACAGGACAACACTCGTCCACACAGGTAACGTATATCTATGAATTTTCTGTGTGATGCCTTGGTGCTCCCGTGGTTAGCAAGGTCCCAATATTTATCCACGATAGGACATGGGTGGCATCAGCTTGGACGTCAGCTCTATCCTAGTGCCGTGATATCGGCGAGCAGTTACGACCGTGGGCCAGCTTGCCTCAGAGAGAATGCAACGGCTTTATGACGTGCCTTAGAATCGAGTCACTGCATACATGTGGGCCAGAGAGGGCACAACAACGTACTGATAAGTGGGCCGATGCTGTCAAATTCTGTAAATCTGATTCGATTTAGTAATCACTAAAATAACATCACACACCCTCTCAGTCTCATTTCGTTGCCACTTCCTCTTCGGGTGCTTCACTTTTTTTTCCCAGGCAATGTAATTCTCCGCTTTCTGTCGCAGAGCAGATGGACGACCCTAACGTTTTAAAAGAGTCAACAGTGGTTTCGTAGAAGAAATCAGTTAATTCGAATTTCAGAATGCTGACCGCACGTTTGCTATCCTGAGGAATGAAAGAAGTCGTCAAGTGCGCCTGTCATTCAATATGGAATTCTCTGTGACATATTCTGATATCCCCTATATAAAGAAATTGGTTACTATGCCGTTACACTTAACACAAACTAAAACGCTCATGAGTAAGAAATGCACGCATTTCCGAAATCGGAACTTTTGAAGAAGATGGGAGCATGTGAAATCAGAGGAAATTTGTGGTTAGGATGAGTTTTAGGATCCGGTGGAGGGAGCTTTACATAAATGCCGTGGCGGCCACTTAACTTGTGTTAACGAGACCGCCATTTAGGCAGCAACGTATTATTTACCAGCAGCCCGGGCCAGGGCTGTTTCGGAACACGAACGAATGTAAATAACAGCCGGCATTACAGTAATGACATCAAATCGCCGGCGCCAGATTCTGTGCCGTTCCTGGCTTTGCAGCAACGTGATGGCTTTCGGTAACTACATCCCTGCGTCATCTTACAGTCATGCTCGAGTTTCTTATTAAGAAACAATCGCATTTCGTCGTCCCACAATGCTGAAATATTTAGCTCATTTTTGTTTGACATTACGATGTCGTATCGGTGTGGGGCCATCTCGGACGATTCAGTCTGGATTGGCCTTTGTGGATGAGTCGCTCGTGACTTAGCTAACGAGCCGGACTAGGGTGATTAAGCCAAGCCGTGGGAAAACTGGCGGTCGTATGATCACATTGAGAATTCAGCTCTGCTCGTGCCGAACACGGGTTTGAAAATTGAACTACGCTGCCTCATCTACATGACCCAGAGAGTGCTATAGTCGCAGCGTATACCCTCAGCAATAACGACAAACATGTTTTTTTATGGTTAGCGTCTTTCTCGTCGTGAGGAGCTACTCATAGTACCTTGAAAGTGCCCGTAGAAGGTTTTCACATTTTTTAATCGATTGTGGTAGTCGATGTTTTTAAAAATATGGGACGATGAACTAGTCTGTCACGATCGGCTGGCCTGTTCAAATAACAGTAGATAGAACGAGCGAACCATATGTCGATTCACTCATTTCAGAGCGACAGATATCTTCGAACCTAGATGTATGTCTCTTCCTTGAGGAAGTATCGTTCTTCTGTCCATCCTGTAGCTCGTCAAAGAGGCTTCTCAGCAAATTTGTGACTCTTAGAAATTTTGTTACATCTTGAATGATTTCTCCAGGTATTTCAATTTACTTGTCTTTATGATTCCTGTGAGTCATTTGAGTCATTTGAGTCAGTTCTTCTTCGAAAAAGCGGAAATGAGAAGTTTCTTTGTGGGCCTGTTGTGAGGTGGTGCACTGGTGAGACTTTATACTCGCATTGGCATGGACGACCTTGTCTGGCTATCCATACTGAGTTTATGCGTGGTTTCCTTCAACAGCTTAAAGCTAATTTCTGGGAGTTTCCCTTAAAAGGGATATGGCGTATTTCCTTGTGGAGCCTTGGGATCGGTCTCTAGTGACTTCACTGTTGATGGGTTACTAACCGCTAACCATCATTCGCATTTGTTGTTGCTATTCATTCTATAAGTGGCAGTCAAATGAAAACGGGGCACATGTAGAAATGGAAGTAAATGGTTTATCATTTCAAAAGTAATCCTCATAACTGTTAACTAGGTCAGCCCACAAGTTGTCAAGTTTGTTTCGACTACGCTGCAGAAGTTTCACTGGGAAATCCTTACACATGTCATAATCACTCGAGTAACCACATTATTTCACACAGCCGAAATAAGGTTTGTTTTTCGGTCTATCGTTATGTGAAGGGAAAGAAGCACAGTGTTCGTGACGTAAAATTTTGCATAATGGAGGCATTATGTTTACGGAAACGTTTGAACTTTTGAAGCAAGCTGAGAAAATGTAGTAGTGTGTTGAATACAATATCGCAAACGCTTATCCCGACTCAGATGTGGTGGTCGTCTGTCAGTTTACTATGGCCAGAGACTGCGGAGGTGATATCAAGTGGTGTCGTACACATTCACATATTAGGGTTTAACTGCAAAACTACTGGCAGCAGAGGTTCGCTCGTTTCATAATCTCCAGACATCACTCCAAGAGTTTTTTTCTTAATTTAAAAATTCAAATTAATTCGGGTATTGAAAGGATGACATTTGGACATCACTGATTATTTATAACTAAAATTACCACTCGAACTGAACGATACTCCGAAAGAAGTATCCCACATTTACGTGGCACATAATGCTACGAATACGTCCACAAGAATACCGTTCTTTATGTGGCAAAGTAAACGCCTTTGGGATAAATGGGAGGGGAGTACTTTGAGCGTGAAGAGATTGTACATGTAAATCTGAACATAAGAACAGACATCGAACGAATTCAGAGACCTGCTATAAGGATCGTAACAGGTGAGTATAGATAGCCCTTACGGAAGTGTAACAGAGATACTTGGGAAATTTAAATGGCCAACTTTGGAGAGAAGGCAACGTTGTTCTTACGAAACGCTGTTCAGTAAATTTGCACAAGCTGTATTCGAGGAAGATTACCACGAGAAAAACACAAGAGAGATTGGGTCTCATACAGAGGCAGACAGTCATTCTTCCCTGCTGAATACACGAATGATATAGCGCAGAAAATCGCCAATATTGCAACGAAGCATCCTCTGTCACTCGTCGTGTAGTAGTTTGAGGAATATATGTATAAATGTAGCTATATATTACATTTCGGAGGCTCGATGCATTCAGACGTTTGGTTTGTAGAGCCGAAGACAAAGTGCGTCTGTAGCTACGTTCTCGGGTCGTGTGACGAAAGCACGCAGCGAACCATTTGTTCAGTGGATGGCTGACAAGAAACTGGAGAAACAACACGGAGGCGAAACGAGCGAGCTGTGCGAATTGGGACGGCTGTTCCAACCGGTCCGGGCATGTGTGGTGAGCCGGAGTAAACAGACGGCCGGGCCACGCACAAATTATTATCATCAGCTCAGGGGTCCGTCACCACTTTGCGTGCCTTCGGCTGCGCTGGAATAACCATTATTTGCTCAACGAGAGAGATGCCGCTACACGACTGCCCCTAAGTTGGAAAGAGATGCGCGCCGCAGCAAAAAAAGGTACCGTCGGCACATAATCCGCTGCAACAGGTGCCCGAGCCGGCTGCGCCGCTCCGCTCCGCGCTGCTTAATGGCCAGTATTGGGTTTCACAGTTGTTACACGTATTTCGCGGTGCATGTGCCTCTCACATCGCCATAGCCAAGCCGGCTGTACGTCTTCTTCCTCGTCCAATTCGCGAATCTTCATATTTACGCAAATACGTACGCAACCGAACTGTTACGTCGTCTACAAATATTTGACAGAGGAGTAAAGTCGACATCCAAATGTAATTAACAGAGCGAGGTGCCGCAATGGTAAGCCAAATGTCTCACACTCCGATGAAACCCCCATCCGCGAATCGAGATTGAGGTTTTCAGTGGTTTCCGTAAGTCGCTTAAGGCGGGGGCAGGGTACTTCCTCTAAAAGAACTTCGTGATTTCCTGCTATATCCTTTCCTCATCTGAACTTGCGCTCAGTCGTTAATGACTTCGTCATAAACGTGACGTTAAACCGTAATCTTCTTTCATTTCTGAAATCAAATTTTACAACTGGCTTCGTGTATACAGCGTGTTCGGAAATTCCCGTTAGAAACTTCTAGGACTTCTACAGGGCGGTGAGTACACAATAGTTTTAATAGGAACCCATGTCCTGAAACGTCATCCAACGACGTTGCAGAGCGTCTGAGTTATAGGCGCTGGCGCCTGTAGATGTATGCATAAACAGGGTGATTCCGTTACGATGTTACAACCTTTCAAGGATGATAGAGATGTATCAATTTGAGGTAAGGATCCCTGGTTCGGAAACGGACGAGTCGAAAGTTACAAGCGGAAACCGTGGTGATACCTCTGACAGTGGAATACAGGCACCGGTACTGTTGCTGCTAAGAATGTAAGGTACATAACTTTCAGAGGTGGTAGTATGGACCAAAATAGGTAAATATTTGTGGTAAACATGGGTTCTAGAATGCGTACCTGAGGAGCACGAGCACACATGTGAATTGGTGACTACACTACTGGCCATTAAAATTGCTACACCAAGAAGAAATGCAGATGATAAACGGGTATTCATTGGACAAATATATTACGCTAGAACTGACATGTGATTACATTTTCACGCAGTTTGGGTGCATAGATCCTGAGAAATCAATACCCAGAACAACCACCTCTGGCCGTAAAAACGGCCTTGATACGCCTTGGCATTGAGTCAAACAGAGCTTGGATGGCGTGTACAGGTACAGAGTAGTGACTGGCATATTGTGACGAGCCAGTTGCTCAGCCACCATTGACCAGACGTTTTCAATTGGTGAGAGATCTGGAGAATATGCTGGCCAGGGCAGCAGTCGAACATTTTGTGTATCCAGAAAGGCCCGTACAGGACCTGCAACATGCGGTCGTGTATTATCTTGCAGAAATGTAGGGTTTCGCAAGGATCGAATGAAGGGTAGAGCCACGGGTCGTAACACGTCTGAAATGTAACGTCCACTGTTCAAAGTGCCGTCAATGGGAACAAGAGGTGACCGACATGTGTAATCAATGGCACCCCATACCATCACGCCAGGTGATACGCCAGTATGGTGATGACGAATACACGCTTCCAATGTGCGTTCACCGCGATGACGCCAAACACGGAAGCGACCATAATGATGCTGTAAACAGAACCTGGATTCATCCGAAGGAATGACGTTTTGCCATTCGTGCACCCAGGTTCGCCGTTGAGTACACCATCGCAGGCGCTCCTGTCTGTGATGCAGCGTCAAGGGTAACCGCAGCCACGGTCTCCGAGCTGATAGTCCGTGCTGCTGCAAACGTCGTCGAACTGTTCGTGCGGATGGTTGTTGTCTTGCAAATGTCCCCATCTGTCGACTCAGGGATCGAGACGTGGCTGCAAGATCCGTTACAGCCATGCGGATAAGATGCCTGTCATCTCGACTGCTAGTGAGTGATACGAGGCCGTTGGGATCCAGCACGGCGTTCCGTATTGCCCTCCCGAACCCACCGATTCCATATTCTGCTAACAGTCATTGGATCTCGACCAACGCGAGCAGCAATGTCGCGATAGGATAAACCGCAATCGCGATTGCCTACAATCCGACCTTATCAAAGTCGGAAATGTGATGGTACGCATTTCTCCTCCTTACACGAGGCATCACAACAACGTTTCGCCGGCCGGGGTGGCCAAGCGGTTAAAGGCGCTACAGTCTGGAACCGCGCAACCGCTACGGTCGCAGGTTCGAATCCTGGCTCGGGCATGGATGTGTGTGATGTCCTTAGGTTAGTTAGGTTTAAGTAGTTCTAAGTTCTAGGGGACTGATGACCCTAGAAGTTCAGTCCCATAGTGCTCAGAGCCATTTGAACCATTTTGAACAACAACGTTTCACCAGGCAACGCCGGTCAACTGCTGTTTGTGTATGAGAAATCTGTTGGAAACTTTCCTCATGTCAACACGTTGTAGGTGTCGCCACCGGCGCCAACCTTGTGTGAATTCTCTAAAAATTTAATCATTTGCATATCACAGCATCTTCTTCCTGTCGGTTAAATTTCGCGTCTGTAGCACGTCATCTTCATGGTGTAGCAATTTTAATGGCCAGTAGTGTAATTTCTTTTACTCTATTGTTTCCTTTTGATCAGGAGTACAAGAAATAGTGCCTCCTTGACGTACGGAGCTGTGATGAGCCAATATAATTCTCTGACTGTTTGCTAAAAACCCATTTACTTTCGCCAGACTAGACAATGAATCCTGTAGATAGGATATTAGCATGTGTTTCTCTAATCTACTGAACACATGAACGCTACCGGCCATTGTGAGAAAGAGTCTTCGCCCTGGCAGCTGCCATCACCATAATAATATTATGGTGGTTGATTCCATTATTGCCCACATGTGTTGAAAATACATATTAATTTTAAAGATGTCCTATGTAACACTGACGCGTTTGGTTTGCTAGGTACGATCGATTGTTTTTGGTAACTTTAGAATTGATTTTTATAACACTTGATCGTTTTTCATACTTTTCTTAAAAAATTGATAGTATCTTTACCAACTAGTTAACTTCAGGCGAGGAAAATGTTTCTCTGTTTCTTCTATAAAGTCTTAAATCTCCTTAAGAAGTATATCCCGTTTTGTAGTAACATTTACTGCACAGAAAAACTTTCCAAATGAGCACTGTAGCGTTATATCCAAAGTGTAGAGCACTGAACTTTGTCAGAAAGGTACGGTACTGGTGTTATGATAAAACCCAATTCTCTCTAGCAGTGCCTTTCAGCCAGTGATTTCTGACTTCAAACAACTCTCTGCACACATACGCATTTTTGTTCAATTTTTTTCCACACTCGTGTTCCCAACGCCAATTTTTCAGCCTCACTTGTCATCGGGTAGTGTTTTGAACGAAGTAATCTACAGACGTCCTGCCGATTATTAAAGGACAGAATATTTCGACCTCTGGTCCACTAGACGCTCCTGATGATTGCGTCTGGATAGATGACCGAAATACTGCGCCCTTTGAACACCAACAACAGCCAGTACACCCGTGGATTATTTTGTTAGAAAATACGCCGGGTTAAATTAAAGAACTAATATTATTTGATCTGCTTTAAAGCAATTTCATTACGTGTTAGGCATATTTCTAGCACTGCAGAAAACTAATAAGGTGTTCGGTAGTCGTATAAAATTGTCAGTGGACGGAATTCAATTAGAGCTCTCTCAGTTGATTTTTATCCGTTGTTGTTGCTTCATTCATGATACTGCATCTATTGCCTTGTGAGCAATTCTAGATGCTTGTCTAATTGTTTTTATATCCCTTGACTCCACCGTTGAAACAATCATCATTACTCTGTTATCTTAAGGAATCTGGTCTTTTTTTTCAGCATAAAATGCTTTCTGTGCTTGTTATGCAGTTTTGTTTCGTAAGCATGGCGGAAGGAATTGGTCGCGGAATTACTGAAGGAACTGCCGTTGATCCGATTTTGATTCCTTCTGTATTTCCTCAGTAACCACACTCGTCTTTTAGACCGAATACCTCTTTCGTGGTCTGCTTTTTATCCTCCAAGTTACAGGTTTCGTCTCATTTCGAACAAGAAGTGTAGGTTCCGAGTAAAGAATTCAGTTGCGATTTAGAAGACTTTTCCACTGTATGTACAACAGCCGATAGCCTTTCATAGAACATTTAGGTTTAAGTACAAAAATAATTTATTTTCCATTTAAATTTCAATAACATGTAGGCAAGGGATTAATGTGGCATTCGTGTCTTTCCGATGTGCGTGCGAACGTGAACTATGGCGACGTTGTTACCAAATGCGTCCAAACAGGACCAACGTACTATTATTCTTTTCTTGGCTCTTGAAGGACAAACATCTATAGACATCAATTGGAGAATGAAGAATGTGTATAGGGCAGCACGTCGGTCGAAAATCATTTTTGTGGAATACTGCACCAATGGGTGTTACTGCAACGAACGTCCCCATATCGAAAATGTCGAAACGCAGAAGTTACGAAAACATAAGTAGGAGACACTCGAGCACCCGTCCATAGTCTTCATCTCTTCCTATGTGATTATCACGCCTTCGGTCCCTTAAAAAAGACCTTGAGCGGTCGACGATTCCTGTGGGACGAGACAGTTACGGACTTCTTCACGCAGGAGGACATGGTGTTTTAGCAAACGGGTATCTTCAACGTGGTGGGGCCTTCGAACTGAAACTTTTTGATCATCCCTTACGCATTTGTTAGAAGAACGATATCCAGTGATCTCTAAATGCGGTAAGAACCCGTGGATGTGCATTTTATTTAAGTGCAAAAGGTATAGAAGCCGTTCTAAAAAGTTACCTGAGTGTGTTCCTTCAGCTAGAGGACTGCTACTGCAGTGAACTGGTAGCTTTGCAAGAAAGAAGATTTTCAGGTGAAACTAAAAGTTTACTGTCACCAATCCCAATTTATTTTATTTCCACTATTTCAGAGGGTTAAACCTTCATCATCAGGTGGATTTATGTGAATTAGTGCGGCATGTATATGTTATGTATACAACTATAAGGTAACTTGCGGGACTGTCTAATAACAGATGACATAACAGTACTTTAGTGATCATAAGGCCGTCTCAGCATCCCTGAATATGGAAGTTAATAGGAATATAAAAAAAGGGAGGAAGGTTTATCTGTTTAGCAAAAGTAATAGAAGGCAGATTTCAGACTACCTAACAAATCAAAACGAAAATTTCTGTTCCGACACTGACAAAGTTGAGTGTTTATGGAAAAAGTTTAAGGCAATCGTAAAATGCGTTTTAGATAGGTACGTGCCGAGTAAAACTGTGAGGGACGGGAAAAACCCACCGTGGTTCAACAACAAAATTAGGAAACTACTGCGAAAGCAAAGAGAGCTTCAGTCCAAGTTTAAACGCAGCCAAAACCTCTCAGACAAACGGAAGCTAAACGATGTCAAAGTTAACGTAAGGGCTATGCGTGAAGCGTTCAGCGAATTCGAAAGTAAAATTCTGTATACCGACTTGACAGAAAATCCTAGGAAGTTCTGGTCTTACGTTAAATCAGTAAGTGGCTCGAAACAGCATATCCAGACACTCCGGGATGATGATGGCATTGAAACAGAGGATGACACGCGTAAAGCTGAAATACTAAACACCTTTTTCCGAACTGTTTCACAGAGGAAGACCGCACTGCAGTTCCTTCTCTAAATCCTCGCACAAACGGAAAAATGGCTGATATCGAAATAAGTGTCCAAGGAATAGAAAAACAACTGGAATCACTCAACAGAGTAAAGTCCACTGGACCTGACGGGATACCAATTCGATTCTACACAGAGTACGCGAAAGAAATTGCCGCCCTTCTAACAGGCGTGTACCGCAAGTCTCTAGAGGAACGGAAGGTTCCAAATGATTGGAAAAGAGCACAGGCAGTTCCAGTCTTCAAGAAGGGTCGTCGAGTAGATGCGCAAAACTATAGACCTATATCTCCGACGTCGATCTGTTTTAGAATTTTAGAACATGTTTTTTGCTCGAGTATCATGCCGTTTTTCGAAACCCAGAATCTACTCTGTAGGAATCAACATGAATTCCGGAAACAGCGATCGTGTGAGACCCAACTCGCTTTATTTGTTCATGAGACCCAGAAAATATTAGATACAGGTTCCCAGGTAGATGCTATTTTCCTTGACTTCCGGAAGGCGTTCGATACAGTTCCGCACTGTAGCCTGATAAAGTAAGAGCCTACGGAATATCAGACCAGCTGTGTGGCTCTATTGAAGAGTTTTTAGCAAACAGAACACAGCATGTTGTTATCAATGGAGAGACGTCTACAGACGTTAAAGTAACCTCTGGCGTGCCACAGGGGAGTGTTATGGGACCATTGCTTTTCACAATATATATAAATGAACTAGTAGATAGTGTCGGAAGTTCCATGCGGCTTTTTGCGGATGATGCTGTAGTATACAGAGAAGTTGCAGCATTAGAAAATTGTAGCGAAATGCAGGAAGATCTGCAGCGGATAGGCACTTGGTGCAGGGAGTGGCAACTGACCCTTAACATAGACAAATGTAATGTATTGCGAATACATAGAACGAAGGATCCTTTATTGTATGCTTATATGATAGCGGAACAAACACTAGTAGCAGTTACTTATGTAAAATATCTGGGAGTATGCGTGCGGAACGATTTGAAGTGGAATGGTCATATAAAATTAATTGTTGGTAAGGCGGGTACCAGGTTGAGATTCATTGGGAGAGTCCTTAGAAAATGTAGACCATCAACAAAGGAGGTGGCTTACAAAACACTCGTTCGACCTATACTTGAGTATTGCTCATCAGTGTGGGATCCGTACCAGATCGGGTTGACGGACAAGATAGAGAAGATCCAAAGAAGAGCGGCGCGTTTCGTCACAGGGTTATTTGGTAAGCATGATAGCGTTACGGAGATGTTTAGCAAACTCAAGTGGCAGACTGTGCAAGAGAGGCGCTCTGCATCGTGGTGTAGCTTGCTCGCCAGGTTTCGAGAGGGTGCGTTTCTGGATGAGGTATCGAATATATTGCTTCCCCCTACTTATACCTCCCGAGGAGATCACGAATGTAAAATTAGAGAGATTCGAGCGGGCACGGAGGCTTTCATACAGTCGTTCTTCCCGCGAACCATACGCGACTGGAACAGAAAAGGGAGGTAATGACAGTGGCACGTAAAGTGCCCTCCGCCACACACAGTTGGGTGGCTTGCGGAGTATAAATGTAGATGTAGAAATAGATGTAGCACATGGCTTAGGTTTTTGTGGATACCTTTGATGACAACGATGACAAAAAATAGAAATGTAAAAATATCCAGAATAGTCAAAGGCTCCTTTTCCTGTCGTATTTCGATCACATGCACTTTGTAAACAATGAAGAAAGCAAATATAACTTCTAGAAACAAATAAGTGCAAAAACCGTATAAAAATAATAATGTTTCGAACAGCTGCAAAAAACAAAACACTGTTTTAGTGTCTCAAACTATTATGGAGATCATTGTCTGCAAAAATGAACAAACATATAAAAGTTAATATTTCTCGTGATCACTGAGTCTTTGTTATCTTATTTATGGTAAGTGCCTGTGGGACCAAACTGCTGAGGTCATCGGTCCCCATGCTTACATACTACTTAATCTAACTTAAACTAACTTACTCTGAAGACAACACACACACCCATGCCCGAGGGAGGACTCGAATCTCCGACGGGGGGAGTCGCGCGAACACTGAGTCTTTTACTGTCGTGTTAACATAACATATAATTTCTGTATTGAAAATAAAACAGTTACGGTCCCTTTTGCAACTGCAACTGTTTGATTTTCAATGTGTGTGTGTGGTCTTCAGTCCTGAGACTCGTTTGATGCAGCTCTCCATGCTACTCTATCCTGTGCAAGCTTCTTCATCTCCCAGTACCTACTGCAACCTTCATCCTTAATCTGCTTACTGTATTCATCTCTTGGTCTCCTTCTACAATTTTTACCCTCCACGCTGCCCTCCAATACTAAATTGGTGATCCCTTGATGCCTCAGAACATGTCCTACCAACCGATCCCTTCTTCTAGCAAGCTGTGCCACAAACTTCTCTTCTCCCCAATCCTATTCAATACTTCCTCATTAGTTATGTGATCTACCCGTCCAATCTTCAGCATTCTTCTGTAGCACCACATTTCGAAAGCTTCTATTCTCTTCTTGTCCAAACTATTTATCGTCCATGTTTCGCTTCCGTACATGGCTACACTCCATACAAATACTTTCAGAAATGACTTCCTGACACTGAAATCTATACTCGATGTTAACAAATTTCTCTTCTTCAGAAACGCTTTCCTTGCCATTGCCAGTCTACATTTTATATCCTCTCTACTTCGACCATCATCAGTTATTTTGCTCCCCAAACAGCAAAACTCCTTTACTACTTTAAGTGTCTCATTTCCTAATCTAATTCCCTCAGCATCACTCGACTTAATTAGACTACATTCCTTTATCCTCGTTTTGCTTTTGTTGATGTTCATCTTATATCCTCCTTTCAAGACACTATCCATTCCGTTCAACTGCTCTTCCAAGTCCTTTGCTGTCTCTGACAGAATTACAATGTCATCGGCGAACCTCAAAGTTTTTATTTCTTCTCCATGGATTTTAATACCTACTCCGAATTTTTCTTTTGTTTCCTTTACTGCTTGCTCAATATACAGATTGAATAACATCGGGGAGAGACTGCAACCCTGTCTCACTCCCTTCCCAACCACTGCTTCCCTTTCATGTCCCTCGACTCTTATAACTGCCATCCGGTTCCTGTACAAATTGTAAACAGCCATTCGCTCCCTGTTGAAATTTTCAATATAATCACGAAAACCATTTGCTCTATCAATCAACCAACGATGGAGTGGAGTTAATACTATTATCATTTCTATGTATTTTATTAGGCAAAGATATCGGATTAAAAGAATAAGTGCAAAGAACATATGAAATAATTATGTTCCCAACAGTACCAAATTTTAGTAACAAGTTTAATTATTATCATTATGTTGCACCGAAATTTTGAAGCAACCGAAAGAGAGAGCAGTGTTTTGATTATGACAGAGCTGTGGATTGTTACGCTTAAGATTCCTGTAAGCTTAGTTGAACAGAGAACCCCATTAAAAACCGAACCGAATCGTAGAGCAACATTTACTTTAGATTTTACACAGTCTACTTAACATACTTCACGTGAATTCTAGGATGACTACTTTCATAAATACTTAACAAAGATGGCGAGGGAAGCCGACCATTATCTTTTCGAAGTAAACACTCGAAGTAAGCACTGGTCTGGCGTGATTAAGGAACACGTCGGGAAAGTTGAACTACATAGCAGACGGGGACTTGGACCGTGGTGA
Source organism: Schistocerca serialis cubense (assembly GCF_023864345.2). Lineage (NCBI taxonomy): Eukaryota > Metazoa > Arthropoda > Insecta > Orthoptera > Acrididae > Schistocerca > Schistocerca serialis. The sequence continues at coordinate 580,166,817 of NC_064640.1, forward strand.
ATCCAAAAAGACTTCTGTTTTACACGTAACACGCCATAGTAACATCGCAGAAATGTGCGTCTTATCGTCCGTGCTTTTGCGTGTGATTTAATGATTTAAAGAAAATAGCGTGTGAATCTGCGACAGAAAACAAAATTGCAATCCCCACTCAGTGTAATTATACAGGATTATCGGAAATTCCTGTCACAGACTTCTAGAGGGTAGTGACTACACAATTTTTTTGAGTAGGAACCCATGTCCGTAAACGTCATCCAACGACGCTACGGAGCGTGAAAGTTATAGGCGCCGGCGCCTGTAAATGTACATAGCGTGTTTCCGTTACGATGTTACAAATTGTCTAAGATGGTGGAGAAGGATAAATGTATCAGTTTGAGGTACGGGTTCCTGTACCGTAAACAATCGAGTCTAAAGTTATAAGCAAAACCTGTTCTAATACCTCTGGCACTGGAATAGATGTACCGGTAATGTTGTTGCGAAAATTGTGGGGTAGGCAAGTTTCAGAGGAGGTGGTATGGTCTTGCGTGAAGCCTTAAACGAGATTCAGAGTCTATTTATGACAAATATCTCTCGAAAATTCACAGAAATTTATGCGTTATTCAGACTGTCTTGTGCTCCTGTCTAATCACTAGTGCGTCACTCTGGAACCGAAACATAAGCAGCGTGGACTTAAGTTTCTAGACCGGCATTTCTCCAACTGTTTGCTGAAATGTCGCTAGAGTTACGTTATTTATGTGGACTGCCCATTATTTTTATTTATTTAGATTTCATTCGTGGACGCACGGACGTAATCACGCACTGATGTATATAAGCAATTATTGGTTGCACGCTATATCTGTGAACGGAACTATAATAACCCTGATAAATGGCGCAACAAGTACCATCTGCCGTGTACTATATCATGTACGCGAAGTATATACGTTGTTGGAAGTGTAGACAAGTAATACCGTCGCAAAGAGACAAACATTCATTCGTTATTGTTACTTTTCGGGTTTCACAGCGCACAAAGAAAACATAATCGAATTATGAAAGCACTCTGAACTAAAAAAGTAGACGCGTTATCATTTCTTATTTCGTTCTTAGTCGTAAAAGAGACGGTTTCAGAAGAAATCTAATTATAAGTCATCTTCACTACAGTTGGGTAGAGCGTGTGGGGTGGTATTTGCGTTTCCCTATAGTCGTCATACGGTTACGCTCACTTACCTAGCAGCTGGCGCTCATTAAAAGTTCTCGAGCAAACGGCACATCTATAAAAACGAATGACAGAAAAAAAGCTTGAGTGAACTACAAGAAATTCATTGTAAACGTGGTCACATAATGTAATCGTAATAACAATCGGGCGGTATCGGAGCTAGCTGCTGGAAGCTCAGTTCTCGGGCGGCAGATGGCTCTCGCATGCACGTCGATACGTGTAGTCGGAAGGGAAGCAACTTCCCCTCTAATTATTAGCAATATCCGGCCGCCACTGAACAATGAAATGCTCACTTTATTAGGACAAAGCCTCCTACACAACGATAATTAATATAATTATTAAAATGTTTCGTTTCCTTTCTTGTATTAAAACTACTCTAAGTAGAGTGACCTGTCGAATACACATCGCTTACGTCAGAGAGCAAACGAGCTCATTTCCTTTTTTGGTCATACCGGTTATAGTTTCCGTTATTTTTTTCTCCGAGTCTTTTCAGTTCAATATTGGGTCAGTTTCGAAATCAAGCTCATAGGTGTTTTCTTGTCCAGTAGTCCAGCTCATCACTGGTCACACATTTATAGGATTATAAACGTAGAATCTATTCATTGTGACTAATTTCCAACCAGTAAAGAAATAACTAACACTTAAAATGTCCCACAAGTCACTGACCCGTCCTCCTCCCCGCGACCCAACTAAAAACGTAATCTCACAATCTGTTGTTGGAGATATTTCGATTTATGTAACCTTATTAAGATCATTGTGCCCTCTATCTACACTAGCCAGCCTCAGTTTTTAACCAGTACTCGTTTTATTTCGGCTTTTGCAAGTATGCAGTGCTGCCACGACGTAAATATAAACTCATAAGGAATGGAATTAAATTTAATTTTATCCATATTTTGCAGCTGCAAATGAGACTGTATTCAATACATTGGAAGTATGAATTAGAAAACGCCTTCAGTCACAAATATTCGAGTTTTATTAAATACACGATGCATTTTTGACTCTGTGGGTCCATCATCCTTTTATGACAGAGATGAGGGACCCACAAGGTGCGAAATGCATCTTGCATTTAATAAAACAAAAAAAAATTGTGACTGTGGGACTTTTACGATTCAGACTTCCAGTGTAATGAAATTAAAGTTGGTTGTTCTGCAGCTCATGTCATTACAGAGACTGAAATAGTCCGGCATGTCACGTGACTATGTTGTCATCATCCCATGCGCAAACCCTTTGTGACAGACAGGTGCAGGATGGAAAATAGATACGCTGTCAATGCCTTCGAATGCGACGAAATCGTGGATGACCGACGCATGGGATACTCTGTCTCTGAGCTCGTACTGGGACTTAGCTTCTTACGTGCCTCGGGGTCAACAGTGTGCCGGAAGCACGTCACTTCGAGAGCCAACTGCTGTGGGGAACAAAACTTTTACGGCAGGTGACAGTCTACTATCGCGGATTATAAAAGTGAGTAGATGGGTTACGGTCCAGTAAAACACTCAGCAACGATGGACAGCAACAACCGACCTGTCGTCATACGATCTCCTTGCTGTGGAATTCGTTTGAACCGTCGGTATTGGGTACCGAAAGCTTCGCCTTACATGCGTATTTCGTTTCACAGGGCATCGCAACAGGTCGTCTAACTTCAACAATATCTACTTGATTTAATTCACTTTGGGGAAACGTCTTCCACCTGTCATTCACAAGAGGACACACTGGACCAAAAACAACACCCTGAGTTCTTTTATACTTGTCTATCAAGAGCTTCCCAAACTCGAAATTTAATTTGGCCAATTTATGAAGAATGGCCACGAAATTTGGAGGAGCCCATCAAAATATTAATAGCGAATTGAGAAAATTTTTGCGTTTACGCCTGCATCTTCGCATTCTCTGTTTCATAGCCAATTCTTGTTTAATTTGTAGTTTTTAACTGTTTAACTGTATTACTATTCCAGAATGCAAATAGTGAATAGGTAGGTTAGTTACTTCAGTTTGTACACATCCTTCCCTTAAGGTTTTACTGCCGCGTCTGATAATCATTTAAAAAGAACGCGCAACGGATAGCTATCTTTTACATTCAACATGTTAATCAAGGAGACAGAATAGGACGTACAATTCACCTATGAGGCTTCTCCACAAATACTGTGGGATTGGGGGATGGGACTACAAAAACACAAATCGTGAAGTATTTTTCAAATAGTGGTCCGAATGATTTATTAAACAGACAAAACAATACTTTAAAAAAATGGTAGATAGGCATGGTCCTCTACCTTAAACGTAAGTTCAGTGAAATACGTCAGTATACAAATCGAAACAATGATGTGGAGTGGATGGGATAACTAAGAGAAACAGGCATTACGAAAACGAATCTAGCTCTCGTACGCCGAAATAAACAGCTCATTATTACTACCAAACCTTCCACAAAACCCAATGGCTACTCATCAGAGATGTGAGGTAAAACGTGGACTGATCAACACATGCTCACAAGAGGCACAATACATACAAGCGAAAGCCTGTCATCGCTTTGAAAAAATTTACAGAAGTATAGTAAAGCCTAAAAACGATCCAGAATTTGTCGGAAAGGACGAAATAAATTTGATCAAGTACCACAATGCATCAAAGTACTCTAAACTGCTCAATTCTTGAACCACAAAAATAATTTGGATGAGCAAATACATATTCCACGCTACACAATGAGATCAGTCTACTGACTGATTGTAAAGAAGCAAAACACTTTACTCTGTGCATACGTAATTGAGGAACCCAAATACCCGGAATGAAAAAGTATCGAGATATAACAGAAAAATTCAACAGAAATTTCGAATGCATTTCATATAACACTCACGCAATGAAGGAGCACACATTCGCTGTCGGTTAACTAAGGAAGTGCTCTGACCACGTGGCAGCGTGGCTGCACGAAACCACCAACTGTCACGCTCCAAAAACTCATGAACGATCGAAAATTCAGTCTCGCGCCTCTTGTAATTTCATTTAATGAATTTACCCTTTACACTGAGATTGAATTCACTACACTATCGGTCAGGAAAGTCAAAGTCCTTTTTGACCTACCCTACACGTGGAGCCTAACTCATACACAAAGTATTCTTACTGAAAACTCAAGAATGATATTAAATCTCATTACGAATTATTCCCACGTTAACTGACATGATTACTTCTGACTACTAAAAGAACTGAAATAAAAATGATTGAAATGCACGCACTAAATAATTCAAGTAACTCCATCTGTGTGCTGTCCACAGATCTGTCCGTACTCATCAAGATCCAGCAGAACAGTCGCAGTTTTCCCACAACTGCCTAACCGCTTCCACTCGTCTATGCCTTCACAGACGCGAACGTCGTTACTTGCCAATTCAGACATTATACCTGATATTGCTCCAGATCCGATGATCTAGCTAGAATTCTCTGCTTTTCTACTGCTACTACAACTATTGGCAAAACTGGAGCAGCAGACGAAACTACAGTAACAGGCAGACAGCTACTGGCTACTCTCATGAAAAGTCATATTCACTCGTTTCAGTCACACACAAGAGGTTAAATAATGGTATAAGGATATGGGAGTGGTTCATGGGCCCAATTACTGGTAACATAATAAAGAAAAGAAACGACACACTTCCTTCCGAGAGGTTCGTGGTATAGAACAACAAATATAATATATATATGAGGGATCTGATGGATCTCTCTCAATTGCCCTCGTTATGCAAGCTCTTATTGTAATTCTAAATAATCGAAGAGTACAATTAGAGGGGAGAACTGTTAACGAAAATCATAAAAGGTACATTACAGGCACTCACATGAAATCACGACTGTAAAGTGCAGAATATTTGAGGACTTGTAAATGTGAAATTACCGAGACAGCCTTCAAGAAATAGGCCGAACAGCGTAACTGCGAAAAATTTCAGATTAGACCTATAACTCTTCTTTCGTTGCAGTCGTTTACTTAATGGTAATGTGGACTCTCATCCGAAATTACGGTATCGTATGTTAAACAGGCGCTCTCAGCGGTCAACGGATGTACTATGTAAAGCGTATCTGGCCCAGATAGCAGCTCCTGGTTATTTAATGATCGTAATCTCTTGCTACATTGAGCCTTTAAAATATTTTTTAGATGGCCTCTACAGTAGTAGTGATACGAAACTCTTCATAGATTACTACACCGCAGCAACGCAGACTATATCGTTACCCGAAATTAATTGACAGTCGCATACTCATTGTCGAAAATCCTGTTCTTTTGAAAGTGCTTTCCCACCTCTCCTAATGTAAAGATTACCATACAGTCATTTCGAAAACTCTTCGGGAATTTCCGTTCTGATAAAGGTGATAATTACAACGCTAACTGCATGGAATTCTGAAACTTAATTTTAATAACCTACACAAACGGAACGGGTTTATTAATTAAATGGGAGCTTTATACATTTTTTACTTTTCTTCTATGTTCTTTACCTCATTTACATGGTTAATAGTTGTTTTTCCTGCACATGCCTTTCTCTGATCTACCATCTTTTTTTGGTAAATTATTCTCTAGCTTATTTGTTGTATCGCTTGACATGTCCACACGTGTAATTTCTTTTTTCCTTGCGTAATAAGCATTTCAGCTCTTCACTGTTAAAGCGACGTGACATCGTTTATGTACCGCATTATGTAAGATTCGAGATTCGCTCCCTAACTGATGCATATTATTACGTCTTTCGGAAAAAATATTCGAACTTAGAAATTTGGACGTTCGAGTATTGTACTGGTCTCAGTAAGCAGTTTTTATCTCAGTTTTGAAGTACGAGGGCGTGCACAACAGTAATGCCTCCGAATTTTTTATGTGAAAAATCTTAAATCTTTTAAAATAAAACAAGCGTTATTAACGTTCATGTCCACATATTTGCAGCCCTCTGCCACTAAAGGTCTCCGAATTGTATTATGTAACAAGCCGGTGTATAACGTAATTGTGTCGGTGCATGAGGAACAGAGTGCTGTAACCGAGATTCGAATTCGAGGAGATAGTCCACACATGGAGCACCCTTTCCTACAGCACGACAATGCACAAGAGCTAAAACGTCTGCAACAATCCGGTACCTTGGGTTCCCTTTCATCGCTCATCCTCCATACAGCCTCGACTTGGCCCCGTCCAATTGCCATCTGTTTCCAGCACTTACAGAGCACCTTCGGGGACTTAACTTGGATAGTGATGAAGCGGTGCAAGCAAAGGCGAGGTTGTGGCTCCGTCAACAAGGTCAAACATTCTACAGTGACGATATCAACGAACTGGTTTCTCGTTGAGAGAAATGTGTTAGTCTGCAAGGTGACTACGTTGGGAAATAAATGGTTCAAATGGCTCTGAGCACTATGGGGCTTAACTTCTAAGGTCATCAGTCCCCTAGAACTTAGAACTACTTAAACCTACCTAACCTAAGGACATTACACACATTCATGCCCGAGGCAGGATTCGAACCTGCGACCGTAGCGATCGCGCGGTCCCAGACTGTAGCGCCTAGAACCACTCGGCCACCACGGCCGGCTGGGAAATAAATATGTAGACGTAAAGATTAAAGATGTAGACTGTTAAGAACGATTTTTTATTTGAAAAGCTGTAAGAGTTTTCACATAAAAAATTCGTAGGCATTACATTTCAGTACGCCCTCGTATATAACTCCTGTGACTGCGGACGAAAGAAATCGTGAAGCTCATCGACCTCATATATAGTCTTGACTCGGTTAAGAGACCTAGATACATATTCAGGCAACAGTTTTGGACTTCAGTTCGTCAGCGTAGCTCACATGAATACATCACCATTACACATTTTGCTGTTTCGTTCCATTTGCTAGTTACATTACTTCAACAGCTACTACACTAAGGTATACTGACAATATATAGCTATTCTTCTTTCTATGAGAGCCAAATACTAGACCAACTAACATCCCGACTAAAAACTAACAAACGTAACTCAGCATGGTGTTCTAAATTGGTGCCATTGCTCAAGTTGTTGCCGGTGTACCTCTAGGTGATCCGGTCGTTGCTATGTGTTGTCTTGCCGACATTAAATCCTCACCAGGATAACACCGGATGCAAACTGGACCAAGTTGTCCAACATACAACGATCTGGCATTGATACGAGCTACACTGAAGAACTGAAGTCCAAAATTATCGGCTGAAGATGGATTTAAGTCTACGAAGCATATTACACTACTTAATGCGTATATATTTCAGTGTCTCGTTACGGAGTGTACCTGCTGTTCAAACAAAACCCTATGCTTAAAATTTACTTCATTTTAAAGCGATCACGTTATGTTTTTTGGCCCCGGACTCTATTTTCAAATACTTCCGTAAAGAAAGGAGTATTCACGTGTCGTGTATTACGAATAAGATGTGTATGCCGTGTCACTGAAATGAATTACTGGGAAATTATTTTACTAGAGAAAAAAGTTATACAGCTAAAATGTAGAGTCATACAAATACGTGCAGACTACGTAATTCTTGTTAATTTGGTATTCGCGCTTGCAGTACATAATTCACAAAACTAATTTACACGAAATACGGAAATGAAACAAAAACATGTTTACACGGGATTCTTGTGACTGTATGTTTCAACTATAAATAAATAGACACATCATAAACGGTAACTGGTCATGAATTGCCTATTCAATTATTGCGTGGAAACAAGTTATGCACAGATAATACGCATTTGAGCAAATGTTACACATATGATTGAGACTTACAGGAGTTTCACTGGGATACTTTTTTCCTTGAAAGATGCTAATCAGTTATGCTATTGTTACTTTTGAAACGTCATATATATACTTAATATGCAAAACTTGAAGAACATATAGTAGTAAATCTACATCTTCATCAATACTTCGCAAGCCACCTGACGGTGTGTGGCAGAAAGTACTTCTGGTACCACTAACTTGTCCCTCCTTCACTGTTCCACTCGCGAATCTCTAATTTCTCGCCTTGCCACGGTTCGCGCGGGTCCCCCATCGGAGGTTCGAGTCCTCCCTCGGGCATGGGTGTGTGTGTGTTGTCCTTAGCATAAGTTAGTTTAAGTTAGATTATGTAGCTGTGAGGCTAGGGACCGATGACCTCAGCAGTTTGGTCCCATAAAACTAACCACAATTTTTTCTAATTTCTCAAATTATCTCGTCTTAGTCATCTCGAGAGACGTGTGTAGGAGGAAGTAATTTGTTGTCCAGCTCTTCTCGGAAAGTATTCTCTCGAAATTTCAATAGTAAACCTCTTCGTGATGCACAACGCCTCTCTTGCAGTGTCTGCCACTGGAGTATGTTGAGCGTCTCTGCAACGCACTCGCGCCGACTGAACGATCCCGTGACGAAATGCGCCGCTCTTCATTGCATCTTCTAGATCTCTTCTATCAGTCCCGTCTGTTAAGGGTCCCAAATTAATGAACAATACCCAAGAACTAGTCAAATAAGCTCCTTGAAACCCACTTCTTTCATGGATGAGTTACATTTCCTACAGATTCTTCCTATGAATCTTAGTCTGATACCCGCTTTTCCTACTACTTGCTTTATGTGGTCTTTTAACTTAACGTCCGTCTGGATAATTAGTCTTAGATATTTTAAAGTTGATACCGTTTCAAGCAATCTGTCATTAATAGTGCATTTATTTACGTTAAGAGCCAGAAGAATCTATTTTTAGACATACGGCACCTGCAATCAATTTTTTGTGTCTCATCATAAGTGAAGATAGAATATTACGACGAACTGGCGAACTGGTGCTAATGGGGTGAGCTGTTGCTAGGTACGATTTACGTGTAAGGGAACGTGTAGACGAATAGGAAAAAGTTGCATAAAATAAGATCTTACATTACCAAACGTAGGACTTACATTTCACGGGGTACAATATTCTGGCATTTAACTTCTGATGTTTTCAAAATGGTTCAAATGGCTCTGAGCACTATGCGACTTAACTTCTGAGGTCATCAGTCGCCTAGAACTTAGAACTAATTAAACCTAACTAACCTAAGGACATCAGACACATCCATGCCCGAGGCAGGATTCGAACCTGCGACCGTAGCGGTCACGCGGTTCCAGACTGAAGCGCCTTTAACCGCACGGCCACACCGGCCGGCTCTGACGTTTTATTTCTAGATTAGAATCACGTGTAAATGAAAATCAGGTCAGCACTGTTACACTTTAACATGTAAATTGGAACAGGGAATTACGTGCACGTAAGTGGAAGCTGAACTTTGTAAAAAGGTCAGCTTCGTCACCTCACAGGGGTCGAAGTGCAGCTTTCAGTCTGCAGCTCGTCACATCGGCTACTTATACTAACTCTGCAGTTGATAAACTAGTACTATGCAGCTATTCTCCTTCTATTGAAGGCAAATACTGGATCAACGAATATCTCGACTAAAGACTAACTGACAAACATAACTCAGCGTGACGTTCTAAATGGGAAGCCATCGCGAAAGTTGCTTCCGGCGTTCCCCAAGGAATTGTGATAGGCCGGTTACTATGACCTACCAGACAACGTCAGTAGTTCTCTGAATCTGTTATCTAGAATCATTTTTGTGTGGCATCCAACTCGCATAGTTGCAGAAAGACTTATAGATGAGAGACGTTAGGCAGGCTGACCAGTATGAGAAACTGTGATGTGATATATCAAAACGCACGAGAAATGATCGACAATTAGTCAGTGGTGTCAGTCAAAAGTTGTCAAGAGCGACAGTCAGGTGTCAAACTGAAATTTGTAAGCTATTTCATCCGAGGATGAAATAGCTGCCGGCCGAAGTGGCCGTGCGGTTAACGGCGCTGCAGTTTGGAACCGCGAGACCACTACGGTCGCAGGTTCGAATCCTGCCTCGGGCATGGATGTTTGTGATGTCTTTAGGTTAGTTAGGTTTAACTAGTTCTAAGTTCTAGGGGACTAATGACCTCAGCAGTTGAGTCCCATAGTGCTCAGAGCCATTTGAACCATTTTTGATGAAATAGCTTACAAACTCTTGACCAATCAGTTCTTGATTATTGCTCATCGGTGTGGGACCCTTGCCGTGTTGGATTAACGGAAAAGGACACAGATAAGAATCTAAGAAGATCTTCATAATTTATCACCGGTTTGTACTCACCAAGAGTCACACATTCACGAAGTGGCTTCCGCATCACATGATTCGCTATTTACGTATACAAAATAACGAAGAAAAATTAATTTGGTTATTCATTAGTTTTATCCGGTACGAATTGCATCTGTATTTATCCAAGCTTCATTACCAATCACTGTCAGCGGTTTTTTCTTTTTGTTGTGCCTGCGCCCATCTCTTTCACAAAGAGGTGCGCCCGCGAACATACACACAGACACACACACACACACACACACACACACACACACACACACACACACACACTCACAAATGACTAAATGAGTTAATCTTAAAAAAAAAACAGTATTTTTGAATCTGTTTTTATATCTATACTTCTATACGTGCGTCTTCACTGAATTCGTCAGTTCCACGTCGATGAACATTCCTCCACCAAAATGAAGGATAGAAGGTTAGAGTTTAACGTCCCGTCGACAGTGTGGTCATAAGAGACAGAGCACAAACTCGGATTATGAAACGATGGGGAAGGAAATCTGCCGTATCCTTTCAAAGCAACCTTTCCGGCATTTGCCTGGAGCGATTTAGGGAAGTGACGAAAATTAAATGCGGATGCCCAGACCTGGCTTTGCACTATCGTCCTCTCGACTGTGAGTCCAGTGTGCTAGCACTGAGCCAACCTCGCTCGGTACATTCTTTCATCACAGCTGATAATTTCCAACACATGCTGACAATTTATTTTATAATTTATACTTCAGTTATTCATTAGTTCTCGACATGAATACAGGACGCTGTGAAAGACAAGTCAACATGCCTACTGCACACAGTTATAGTAGTTCTACCGTACTTAATACCGAACAGTTCGATAACGCTACCAATCGCAACGCAGTAGAACATGCGGTTTCCAGTTATTTTCTACTGAATTCTTACAGGGAATACTCACCATCTTCTTCTTTCTTTCTTTCTTTCTTTGTCTGAGCCTTGTCCAGCAGTTACGCAGGGTCAGTTATGGTTAATCGGATGTGGTATGGTTTTAAGGGGTGGCCAGATGCCCTTCCTTCCACCACCCCGTACCCCCCGGAAGGAATTAGTGTACCCCAGCTGTCTGTGTGTAATGTAAGCCATGGAATAGTGCGGATGTGTTGCAAATGTCTGCGAGTCGTGTAACTGAGGCGGAACGTGAGGACCAGCCCGGTATTCACCTAGGGGGATGTGGAAAACCGCCTAAAAACCACATCTCGGCTTGCCGGCCCACAGGCCCTACGTCGTTAATCCGCCGGGCGGATTCGATCCGGGGCCAGCGCGCCTACCCGAGTCCAGGAAGCAGCGTGGTAGCGCTCTCGGCTATCTTGGCGGGTACAGGAATACTCGCCATCTGATGAGTGGAAAGGTTAGCACGTTACTCTGATACTCTGAAACCACACACATTTACCGATTGTAGTTTTGGAATACAGTATCCGCCATCATTGATGGTTCAAATGGCTCTGAGCACTATAGGACTTAACTGCTGTGGTCATCAGTCCCCTAGAACTTAGAACTACTTAAACCTAACTAACCTAAGGACATCACACACATCCATGCCCGAGGCAGGATTCGAACCTGCGACCGGAGCAGCAGCGCGGCTCCGGACTGGAGCGCCTAGAACCGCACGGCTACCGCGGCCGGACGCCATCATTGAGACGTAGATTAGAGAGTAAGAGTCAGTCGTTTATAATGGCAACAGATCCATGCCATTTCAAATTTTAGGTCGATTATAACACAAGCCTAAGTTCGTTACAAAGACAGCATTTTCGAAATGCTTAGCACAGGTGAAAGGTATCACTGCAACTCCTCGCAACTCGTAACTAAACTAAAGCATAAAACTAGATCCGTTTCTTCGAAGTCTATTAGAGAAGTGTATCATTTCATACACTGCCAACAATGGAAACCTAATGGCATTTGGCTCATCGCATATAATGAGGCTTGGTGGCTGCTTGGGTCATTAACTTAACGACGCCTAAATAAACAGCATTGCGATGGAGCAGTTGTTTCTAAATAGCCAAAACCCAGCACATTATCTTTAATGGAGACCAACTGCAGATAAAGAATTAGTATGTAGTATATCCCACGGGAGTGTATTGCTGTTCATTTCCTACATTAATGAATTAGTTGCAATATCAGACGTCTTGAGAATGTTACGGCTATGTAAGAGGAAGTTTTGTCTGATAAAATTTGTCGTAATATATAGTTAGATCTTGTCAAAACATCATCCTCGTGGAAAGACTTGCAATGTAGTGCACTCTGAAAATCTTGAAGCCTTTAACTACATGATTCATGATTTGTCACGCCATACTGCAAACAAAAGTGTACAAAGGAGTAAAGTGAACCGTGTACTGAAGCTCAGTTGCAGCAAGCAGAATGCAATGTGCTTTCGAATACGATCATCTTCAAAACGCTTGTACGACCCATTTTGGAATACTACACAAACGTGTAAAACACGTCGGACTAACAAGGGATATACATGAACTTGTTAATAGTCACAGGTCTGTTCCGCTGACGGGAGAGTATCAGAAAAGACGGATTATTTCCCCTGCCAGACGCTGTGTTTATCATGAAAATCTGTGTATCAAACTGAAATATCCTTTTTTCGGCGCAAAAACTTCAGCTCTTTATGTAACTGTCCTGAAGAGAGCATCAAGATACAATTAAATTAATGACAGCTCCCATATATGCTTTATAACTCCATAATTACAGCGTTTAATTCTTACTTGGTCCTAGACTTATTTTCTGGTACTTAACGTGACTTTCACACGTGGCAACGGTTTTTGTTTGTGAATAACAAATGAAGTTTTTAATTTTTTGGGTTTAGGGCTAAACCGTACATACTGCAGCAAATGGATAGGTAAAGACAAGGGCTTACGTACCACCTTCGGTAGGCTGTTGGGTATTTATGTACTGTGATGACAAAGCAAACTTGTGCATTATAGGCAGCCTTACTATCCTCGATACGGAGTTTCTAAATGGACAGTCGGCACTTATCTGGCAGTCACGTTTGGGTTTTCTATTGTGTCCCAGAATCGCTTCCCGTTGATGCAAGGAACGTTCCTATAACAAGGGCACGACCGATTGCTTTCCATATTCTCGACTACCTGGGTGACGTCGACAACCAGAAGTCACTGACTGTCCTCATTTATTTCCATTCTTAATGTTGTTTATAAGATTACTGGGAAGCCTTGAATAGTTGTCGCTCACATTTGGAACTCAATTGCAACTACATCGATGTACGGAGCGAGGGGGCGCCCTCTTAAGACACTGGACTCGAAGTCAGGAGGACAGCTGTTCAGATTCGCGTCCCGCCATCAGTGGTTCCCCTAAATCGTTTCAGGGAAGTGCCGGAATGATTCCTTCGAAAAAAGCACGGTTTAATTCCTTCGTTAGCCTCTCAGTTTCGTGCTCCGTCTTCAATGAGCTCGTCGTCGATGGACGTCAGTACTTAATCCTCCTTTCTTTATTTTCCGTCGGTGGGAGTCATTGACGACAGATGTACCTCCGTATTACGGCAACACGATCAGGAAAGGCTGGTGATATATTGGACTCGCTGAGCTACCTCGTTGCATGCATTACCTCGCTGCAGAAGAAAAGAGACTTCGCGCAACACGACGACGTTAATTCCTTAGTAATGGTATCACTCTGATTTCTTTGGATAAACGTAGCTCACTTCATAATGTTCTATACTACTACCGCTTACCGTATCTCGATTTTCCCCTGGAACATCCTATATACTAGAATCACATATCGTTCGAAAGTTTATCGACGCCCGATTGCCATTCCTGATTTACTTTTGTGTAGAACCCTGTAGGGCATATAGTATCTGACCAAAGGTATCCGAACACCCCTATGACCACTAGATGTCACAAAAGGAGGTCCCGCCGCTATAAAAGGAGGCGGGGCTGTACTGTGTTGTCAGAAGAGAAACAGTAACAGCAGAATGGGTCGGTCAGGATAGCTCAGTGACTTCAAACGTGATGTCACCTGAGTAACAAATCCATCAGGGACATGCCAGTCCTTCTAAATTTGCACAAGTTGACTGCTAGTGACGTGGTTGTGAAACGCAAACGTGAAGGAACAATCACAGCTAAATCAAGATCAGGCAGACCTGATGTACGATAGGGACCGTCGAGAATTGCGGAGGGAGGGTGTAAAGTGATCAGTTGTCAGTGCTAAGTGACGCTTGCAGTGAAATAAAGTGCGACGCCGCTAGAAAGTGGTTAACTGTAAACGAGTGATTTGGAGTGATGAATCACACTATGTCCTGTGGAACGCCTGGAGAGCCATCATGTGTAATGCCAATAGTGAAGAACAGAGGAGGTGGCGTTACGGTATTGGAGCGTTTCTCGTTCTTCATCTACATGGATACTCTGCAAATCACATTTAAGTGCCTGGCAGAGGATTCATCGAACCACCTTCACAATTCTCTATTATCCCAATCTCGTATAGTGCGCTGAAAGAACGAACACCTACACCATGTAATCACAAGTATCTGGACACCTCCAAAAACATACTTTTTCATACTAGGTGCATTGTGCCGCCACCTACTACCAGGTACTCCATATCAGCGACCTCAGTAGTCATTAGACATCGTGAGAGAGCAGAATAGGGCGCTCCGTGGTAGTCACGGATTTCGAATATGGTCAGGTGATTGGGTGTCACTTGTCTCATACGTCTGTACGCGAGACTTCCACACTCCTACCCATCCCTAATTCCACTGTTTCCGATGTGATAGTGAAGTGGAAACGTGAAGGGACACGTACAGCACAAAAGCGTACAGGCCGATCTCGTCTGTTGACTGACAGAGACTGCCTATAGTCGAAGAGGGTCGTAATGTGTACTAGGCAGACATCTATCCAGACCATCACACAGGAATTCCAAATTGCATCACGATCCACTGCAAGTACTATGAAAGTTAGGCGGGAGGTGAGAAAACTTGTATTTCATGTCGAGCGGCTGCTCATAAGCCACACATCACTCCAGTAAATACCAAACGTCGCCTCGCTTGGTGTATGGGGCGTAAACATTGGTCGACTGAACAGTGGAAATACGTTGTGTGGAGTGACGAATCCTGGTACACAATGTGCCGATCCGATGGCAGGGTGTGGGTATGGCGAATGCCCGGTGAACGTCATCTGCCAGCGTGTGTAGCGCCAACAGTAAAATTCGGAGGCGGTGGTGTTATGGTGTGGTCGTGTTTTTCATGGAGGGGGCTTGCACCCATTGTTTTTTTTCTTGGCACTATCACAGCACAGGCCTACATTGCTGTTTTAAGCACCTTCATGCTTCCCACTGTTGAAGAGTAATTCGGGGATGGCGATTGCATCTTTCAACACTATCAAGCACCTGCTCGTAATGCACGGCCTGTGGCGGAGTGGTTACACGACAATAACGTACCTATTATGGACTGCTCTGCACAGAGTCCTGAATCCCATAGAACATTTTTGGGATGTTTTGGGACACCGACTTCGTGCCAGGCCTCACCGACCGACATCGATATCTCTCCTCAGTGCAGCACTCCGAGAAGAATGGGCTACCATTCTCCAAGAAACCTTCCAGCACCTGATTGAACGTATGCCTGCGAGAGTAGAAGCTGTCAACAAAGCTAAGGGTGGGTCTACACCATATTGAATTCCAGCATTACCGATGGAGGGCGCCACGAACTTATAAGTCATTTTCAGACAGGCGTCCGGATAGTTTTGATCACATAGTGTATATCTTTCCGCACGAGCTCTGATTTCTCTTATTTTATCATGATGATCGTTTTTCCCTATGTAGCTCGGTGTCAATAAAATATTTTCCCATTCGGAGGAGAAAGTTGGTGATTGGAATTTCATGAGAAGATTCCGCCGCAGCGAAAAACGCATTTGTTTTAACGATGTCCGCACCAAATCCTGTATCATTTCAGTGACAGTCTCTCCCCTATTTCGCGATAATACGAAACGTGCTGCTCTTCTTTGAACTTCTTCGATGTACTCCGTCAGTCCTATCTGATAAGGATCCCACACCGCGTAGCAGTATTCTAAAAGAGGACAGACAAGCGTAGTGTAGGCAGTCTCCTTTCTAAATGTCCTGCCAGTAAAACACAGTTTCGAGCTTAAGTTTTTCGTAATTATACTTTCTAGTTATTTAGTTGGATTTACGCCCTTTACATTTGACTGATTTATCGTGTAACAGAAGTTTAACCGATCCCTTTTAGCACTCATGTGGATGACTTCACACTTTTCGTTATTTAGGGTCAATTGCCAATTTTCGTACCATACAGCTATCGTTCCTAAATCGTTTTGCAATTTGTTTTGATGTTCGTTGTGGGGTGTGGTCCCCTTATTGCGCTTAGGAGCACGCTAAATGCAGAAGGATATGTAGACATTTTACAGCATCCTGTACTGCGTACTGTGGAGGAACATTTCGGAGTCGATGATTGTATCATCATGACAATGCATCCAGTCATGAAGCAGCATATGTGAGGCAATGGTATGTCTGCAGCGTCATCCCTGAAATCTAGCGGCCTGCACGCAGTCCCGATCCGAAACCAATGGAACGTCGACTTCGCTACGAACCCCAGCGTCCAGCATCTCTACCTTCTCTGGCTTGGGTTCTTGATGAAGAATCGGCTGCCATTCCTCAGACTGCTCATTAAAAGTGTCCCAAGCAGAGTTCAAACTGTCATGTAGGCAAAGGGTGGGCACAGCCCATATTAATGTCTACTAATACGTGTCCGAATACTTCTGATCGGTTAGTGTTTAAGCGTCTGCATTTGAGGCTATGATCAGTCATTCTCAGATTCAACATACGTCCCACAGCAGTCCTATGTAGTTAACCTATGAGCGAACGCCGAATTAAATTGTCAATGGACGCTGTCCAAATCACTGCCAGCGATCAATCGCTACAACAGAGGGCCGCGTCGTAAATAATACAGAATCACGGAGCGACGGGTCGCCATAGAGGCTCATGTTGTCACAGTGCTGGATACATTTTGTTGATACACAAATTTGCTGCATAAAAAAGTTACACATTAATATGCCACGAAAAATAGTTCCTTAATAATGCCAGTAATTTGGTTTCTTTGTGCTGTGGTAGTATTCTCTCAGGAATATCCATTTTGATGTATCCCAAAAGCGATGCACTTTATTTGTTCAAACGTCGTAATACCTTTTCGCGAACCCTTCACATCTGATTCTATCGCGATAAACAAACACTGTGAATGATGTATTGGGTGTTTGTGAATTTCTGAGACATGGAGGAGGCACAATATCTGGAGAACATAGAAAGACTACTAGAGGGTAAGAGGCACACACGCAGACATCACATCCGATATTAATGTACAAGAGGTATTCAATAAAAAGGATCATAAATTTTTTACTGCCATGATTCTTGTATTAGAGTTTAAGCTTATGATATCCTGTTAGGTTTATGTGTAGCAAACACGCCGTACTAGTTTCATTGCGGGCATTCCTGGTTTACGACTATGAGAGGCGGGCTACCTGAGACATGTTCAGTATCTTTACTGCAACAATGGAGGTGACGCGCGATGAACAATGTACGGTTTTGAAATTCTTCTTTCGCCTCAAAAAATCTTTAGTAGAGGGCTATGAATTGTTGCAGTAGGCCTGTGGCGAGTCTGTTCCTCCATAAAGCACATCTCGAAGACGATTAAAATTGTTTAAAAACTATCAGTTTCAAGGGAAGGTGGACCCAGAGCTTCATTTACTGCTCTTACGGAAGGAAACGCCAGTAGCGCTGCTATCATTGTGAGAGAGGGTCGACGAATAACTTTGTGACACTTTCTGAAATGCTAAAAATTGCATATGGTGCCACCTCCACACTAGTGACAGAAAATTTACGCATGAAACGTGTTTACGCGCGGTGGGTTCCAAGACATGTGATTCCCGAACGGGAGGACATTCGTGTGCAGGTCTGAATGCAGTTTAAGTTGATCTTAAAGGAATATCCAGAGTTTCTTTCAAATGTAATCACTGCTGATGAAACTTGGCTAAATCATTTTGATTCTGGGGGCTAACAGAAAAAGCTCAGTGTGGAGGTCTCCTACATCAACGACCTCTAAAACAGCAAATGTGGTTGCTTCTGTTGGGAAAGTTATGATCATATCACTTTTTTATGTTCATGGTTTGTTTTTTTCAGGATGTTGTACCTGCACACATACACATAAATAGACAATACTACAGGGATGTTCTAAACACTCTGCAAGTCCATATCAGGCGCAAAAGGCCACACATCCGTGAAACATGCTGGATGCTGCACCATATATCGCAAATGTTGTTATTGAATATCGTGCATAAATCAATGTGAAGTGTATCCCTCACTCTCCCTTTAGTCCAAGGTTAGCTCCGTGTGACGTTTCTCTATTCCCTAACATGGAGACCCTATGGAGGAGGCATTTCCCATCACAAGAAGTGTTAGAGAAGACAGCGGAGGCCATTTTGAACGACATTTCAAAAAATCGTTTCCAGAATGTCTTTGCAGACTGGCAGAAACTCTGGGACTAGCTCATTGCATCGAAAGAAAACAATTTTGAGAAGGAGCATCAAAATTATGAGGATGAGTAAAGGTATGTTGGAAAAAAAAATTAGGATCGTTCTTTATTGGACAGTCGTCGCAGTAAATTACTTCACTTGAAAGTGGGGAAACATTCTGAAATGTGTCGTGTGCGTGCGACGAATGTACGAGTATAACTGATACAGTACTTTGTTATATAAATCGTTTTTGGCACAGTTGCAAACTCTCAGAAAACATCGTTTTTGGTGGGTGAAATTAAGTAATAGCAGATTGCACCTAAAAATGTAAGAATTACGGACGGCCGGACGCGGATTCAGACCCCGATCTTCCTAAATGAAAGTCGAGTGTCTTAACAAATTAATGGCTAGAAACTTAGAATGAGTCGTCTGTGGCACAGGAAGCCGAGCTGTGGCAGCGGCCGAGCCTCCTACACACTGGGCCAGTAATTTCACGGCTCTTCAGCTGCTGGCAGCAATTAGAGCCGCCGAACTTGTTTGCAGTCTCGGGTGTTCACCTGTGGTTACCGCAGCCGCTCCCTGCCTGTACAAACAAATTTTACTTACAGTCTTGCTCTTTTTGGCTCTGCGTCCGAACGAATGCCTGCGGCGTGGGTTCCGGAAGAGCCAGCCCGGCCGGCCTTGCACGTGCGCCCCTCACAACAAAGAAACCCTTCGTAGCAATTGCTGCGTTCGGTCGCTGTAGCTCAAGTCGTGTCTCCTGCTCACTTGACTATTGGAGTCCAACTTTGACTCAGCGACTATAAAAGTAAATAGCTGTGGGGCATGATCGGCTTGGAGTCCCTCAAGAGGGATGTTCAGTCGCCTGGAGGGGCCTCGACTCAGAGTCATTTTCTGTATACGAAGGAAATGATGGAGGAAAATTGTTAGTGTAATGATCGGGATGAAAGATAACGGTGTCTTAGTGACATTAGACAGAAGAAGAAAAAGTAACAAAGTCATTATGGATGTGTTTAACGTTACTCCATTCGCATTTGCCAAAAGAATGTTCCATCTAGAGAGAAAGCGGATCTTCAAATGATATTCTACATATTTTTGGAACAATACCTTACGTTTTTTCTCATTTTAAGCGTTTCTATAAAGTTAATGGTGTCCTTCAATTTTTTCAGAAATTGTGACGTACATATCAAAAAATAAATAAATAAATAAAAGAATCGCGAGTGCTCGTATCATCTGTTGAGGCATCCATAAAATTTCATATAAGATGTGCTAACTAGCTACGTAGGAAAAGACTACAACTAGAGATGTGTACAGATGGAGTGAAGAGGAGAATTTACAATTACGTTGCGCTGTTTTCGAGTTAATTAGCATTGAAGTTAGTCAGTCAGGCTGTTGCGCGTGCAAATTCAGTGACGATGTAGCCAAACGTGTTCTTCGTTTGGTTTCCTAAAGCCGAACAACAGATCGATACAAAAATTGGCGGTGGGACGATAGTAAGGATAGAACCCGAGCCAAATGCTGAGCAATCTTGTACGCTATCATCTACACTATGAGAAAAACTGACACGAATTATATCCGGCGGACCGCTTGAATTTGCGCTCGCAACGGCCTGATTGGCTAACTTCAATGCTAATTAACTCGGAAACGGCGCAACGTATCGAATTATTTGCTTAACAATTGTTTCTGAATACAGCCTACATTGCAACATCGTTACAAGCTTTTCACACTGTTTTTGATCACGCTGTATATATGGACGGGCTCACACACGCGCAGAGAGAGAGAGATAGAGAGAGAGAGAGAGAGAGAGAGAGAGACGATTGGCCAGAAAAGACTTTGAGGGTGCATATATTTTGGACACGGTAATGTAGCAGACATGAGATATTACAACAAAAACATTGTAACTCGATCTAGTTGAAAGCCGCGCTCATCGTCTTGCTAATACGTAGATCACGGAAAAATGACCCTAAACTGAAGCTGTGTCGGTGTCGAGAAACCGCACACAAAAATCCCGAATTTCGGCTCTTTAACTTCCTTTTTGCGGTGAGAGATTAATAGTCCTGCGATAGGGCTTGCTGCTGTTCCTCTATATAAAGGGTCTTTTTGCTTGCTAGTGCTCAGAGGTCGCAGCTTCTCATGCAAGGCTAGGCACTGTCACGCGACGTAAATATCAGTCCTAGCCATCGTGCAATAAATAACTGCAAACACGAACTGTAGAAATTGTAAACTGTAATTTGCACGATATCCACCGGCAACGCACTGCCAATTTTTAGAACGCAAAAGAAGCCGAATGTAGTAGGGCAACAGCAATGATCACCAGAGAGCTGGTTAGTTACGTGTTCTGTCGGCCACATCCTCAATGGCCATTATGACTGGAACCTGTTGTTTGTTCGGCAACTATGCACATTAGAAAACGGTTGTATATGACTACATGCTAGCCATTAACGTAAAGGTAACAGACTAATTTCTACCTCCGAAAGAAAGCTCACCTATTGTATAGAAATAACTGTTGAGAACGGAAAAAGTGTCTTTCGCTTTCGAACTTATTCTGCAGTATACTAGATATTTCATTTATGTGGGCGAAATATCAAACAGTTTTTCACCGATATAATGAAGGTGCAGGCCACATAAAGGCGTTTTCCTTATTTCGTCTAGTTACGCCTTTCATTAACAGCAGTTATTGCTACGATATCTACAACACATACTCTAATGATACGGACTCAGCGAAGCTTGTCAAAAACTAATGGGTGAAAAGTGTTTCGGAAATATAAAACTACAGGTGGGACTGCCACATTACGTTTCTCAGAAACATTTTCCCATCTCTTCCACGATGAAAACTTGCGAACATTAAAAGCGTTAATAGGCTTTTGGTGTTCAGATAACTGCAGGAGTGGTCACCAACACACTCGAGGAATACCGCGTCCATAAGCTTGAAGACGAGAGTAAGGAAGAATGAATTGCGGCCGTGCTTTATCTGAACCCACAGGTGTGCATGGTACGGCCAGGCGCCACACGCAGCCTAACTCACGGCCCCGCCGCTCCATAAATCTCACACAACACATCTGTATTGCATTCACCGTGTAATCAAGATAAGAACGACTGGTTTGTGTATCAAAAGATTTCTCGCGGCCGCGACAGATGACGCGATAGCATAAATGGCAAGTATACAGATTTAGATTAGCTCCTACGCCAGTCTAATAAATTTCAAAGATTATCTAGAAGACCAGCGTGCATAAATATTGACTTCTGATAATAGCAAAGAAGCTAAGCAGCGTTCATTCGTAGATTCCGTGGGCGCGTGGAAACAAGTCTGCTGCGATACTCAGCGGTGGAGCGCTTCAAGCTGAGCTGGATACCTTTTGTACAGTCCTATACTATTTACAGTGTATGGAATGTCGAATATAAACGTGCTGGTAATTTGTTTATACAGACGTCTTTGTTTCTGGAATCTTTCTCTACAGGAATGCTTCAGTTGCGTAATTTCACATAAAAATCCATGCCTTGACAGTTCGTACATATGTCGTTAACGGCTAAACACTTGTTTTACCTTTGTTCTGAAATTTAATAATGGCTAATGGTTTCCATCTCAAAAACAAATGAACCATTTCGACATCTTTATACACATATAATTTCCGAAAGCTACTGTACAATGCATGACCGAGGTTACATTTTGTATGCGATTTCCTTTACAGTTGTACCATACTTTCCCACAACACTACGAACAAATTTCAGTCTTCCGTTCATCTTCCCTAATTCTGATTTTACGACATCGTCTCTTTTCATACACACAGATTAAAAAAAGTTTTGCATCACCTCGGTTCCGAGAGTTCCGGAACCTGTACAGAAAACTGGAATAGAGATCAACATAAACATCATTACCGCCCTTTTTATTGCTCATGAAAACCACACCCATACAGCGAGACCTTCAGAAGTGGTGGTCCAAATTTTTGCACACACTGGTACCTCAGCACATCCTCTTGCATTGATGCTTGCGTATATTCGTCGTGGCATACTATCCACAACTTCATCAAGGCACTGTTGGTCCAGATTGTCCCACTCCTCAACGGCAATTCGATGTAGATCCCTTAGAGTGGTTGGTGGGTCACGTCGTCCATAAACAGCCCTTTTCAGTCTATCCCTGGCATGTTCGATAGGGTTCACGCCTGGAGAACACGTTGGCCACTCTAGTTGAGCGATGTCGTTATCCTGAAGGAAGAAATTCTCAAGATGTGCACGACAGGGACGCGAATTGTCATCCATGAAGACGAATGACTCGCCAATATGTTGCCGATATGGTTGAACTGTCTGTCGCAGGAGGGCATTCACGTATCGTACAGCCGTTATGGCGTCTTCCATGATCACAAGCGGCGTACGTCGGTCCCACATAATGCCACCCCAAGACATCAGGGAACCTCCACCTTGCTGCACTCGCTGGACAGAGTGTCTAAGGAAGTCATCCTGACCATGTTGCCTCCAAACACGTCTCCAACGATTGTCTGGTTGAAGGCATTTGCGACACTCATCGGTGAAGGGAACGTGATGCCAATCCTGAGCGGTCCATTCGGCATGTTGTTGGGCCCAACTGTACCGCGCTGCACGGTGTCGTGGTTGCAAAGACGGACCTCGCCATGGACGTCGGGAGTGAAGCTGCGCATCATGCAGCATACTGCGCACAGTTTGAGTCGAAACACGACCTCCTGTGGCTGCACGAAAAGCATTACTCAATATGGTGGCGTTGGTGTCAGGGTTCCTCCGAGCCATAATCCGTAGGTTGAGGTCATCCACTGCAGTAGCAGCCCTTGGGCGGCCTGAGCGAGGCATGTCATCGACAGTTCCTGTCTCTCTGTATCTCCTCCATGTCCGAACGGCATCGCTTTGTTTCACTCTGTGACGCCTGGACACTTCTATTGTTGAGAGCGCTTCCTGGCAAAAAGTAGCAATGCGGACGCGATCGAACCGTGATATTGACCGTCTAGGCATGGTTGAACTTGTAGACAACACGAACCGTGTACCTCCTTCCTGGTGGAATGACTGGAACTGATCGGCTGTCGGACCCCCTCCGTCTAATAGGCGCTGCTTATGCATGGTTGTTTACATGTTTGGGCGGGTTTAGTGGCATCTCTGAACAGTCAAAGGGACTGTGTCTGTGTTACAATATCCACAGTCAACTTCTATCTTCTGGAGTTCTGGGAACCGGGATGATGCAAAACTTTTTTTGATGTGTGTAGCTTCTTAGAATTACTCCTAAGATTCATACAACGCGATGTGCTCAAAATGTTCACCATTATCATTTGTACACATTATAAGAAGTCTTACGCATCAATTTACGATATTTTTAAATCGTTGTTGCTTCATAACTTGGGGAAAGTGGAAGACTATTGAAAAACCGACAGGGAAGAACGGCAGGATACAGAACAGGTGGTCATCGCCTGCCTTCTGCAGAGGACAGGGAGTATCCTGCAGCAGTGGTCAGTAGGCCACGTTTCTTACCGTATACAAACATAGCTGCGACAACGAGCTTAAACTTATATCAAAGGCTATTAAATATGATGAAAAAATGCTGTTCACTACTTTCTAGAGCGAAAATGAGGGACTCCATGCTATTTACAAATATAAGCCCATAATTAAAGTACTATAAGTTTTTACATCAATCTTACTAAGAATAAGTTTTTACATCAATCTTACTAAGAAAGTATGTTTTGAAAGAATATTATGACACTGAAAATTAAACTATTCGTTTCTTTTCAACAGATGCAGTATAATGTATGGTCAGTTCTCTTGATCGTTACAAACAGAAGTTGCGAGTTACCTTTTACGCCATCTCTTTTTGCCTCTCAGGTATCCTTCAGCTAGAAGCGATGCTTTGCAACATGTATTCAGCCTAATTTGTTTCGCAGCTGGAAATACTTTTTAAACAGTTAATAACTGATTAGCAGAATTTTTAATGGTTCCAGTAACATTAGATGACTGAAATCCAAGCAGAAGAAATTCGTGTCTTGTTGTTAGACAAATTGCGGTATCTGTTTCAAGAAACAACGCAACATTTTGTGTATTCTGTGCACCATTTATTTGTTTCTTGTTTAAAAATGAAATCCAGCAGCATTCGTTTGTCAGCGAACAGTTGCTTAGTGTTTAGTAGGCAACTGAGTAATGTTTTCCCATCATAAAACGACGTAAAATAAAATATACAGAAGGAAGGTCAGAGTTAAACGTACTGTGCACGTCAAAGTCAATGAAGGTGCAGCATACTCTCGGACGGAGAAGGAAAGCGGCATCAGTCTTGCTTATGAAACGTCCCGTCTTTCGGTAAATCAGAGAAAACTTGGCGAGCATTTGGACCTCACTCTTGTATTCGTCACTGTACCACTTCGGTTTATGTAACTCTTCATCATCAGCATGTATCCTAAATTCTGCAGGCCAACACACACAAGTCTACGATGGGCTCTTGTAACACTGTCTCGGAATATTTAAATTTCTATTGGACTTCTTCTTTCGGAAATCCGAGAAAGTTAACGCATATTCTCTACCTTGCGTACTGCATGCTGCATTTGACAAATTTATAAGGTTTCGTAAGACAGGATGTCAACGATATATTATCACTCTCGTTCGAAGCAAAAGTTCAGAGTTGCACATACTCTATGTTTATTTTTCTGATGTTTCGTATTGTGTCACCAAATAAGTTACAGAAATGGATGAAATATTGTAATTGTTTAGTACGTAATGCTACAGCATAACCCTCTCATGCAGTGTGCATTTGGTTGTGAAATTTACGGAGCGTTATCCATTTTGCCATTACACACTTTGTTGTTGCTTTCTGTAGAATTTGTTCATGCTTCAATAACCATGAAAAATATTATATTCAATTTTGTCATGTCAGCTGCGTGAAATAGTGATATTAATATACTCTGGGTTTTGTAATGATACAGTTTAAATCGAACAGCTAATCTGGTAAGGATATCCCAAGACAAGGTACCAACGAAAAGTAGAGTAGACCTATTCCATGTAAATTTGACACCAAGAGTCTCTTTTTCGACAGATAATCCACAGTTCTGTCTTGGTACTCCTCCAGCAGTTAGTACGGGGTATTACACCATTTAGTACATGAACTACACACATACGTAGTAGCGTGTGGAACCGCGTTTCTATCTGATTACAGTCGTCAATGTGTCGTGGTACGGACTCAGCTAGCGTTGCCGAGTGACCTGATCTAAAATCTGCTTAATGGTTGCCGACAACTCACGAATTCTGTCTATGGCGCACGCATCTCGCTGGATGCGTTCTACACCATCGCGGCTACTGATCCGTGCAGTGTCTTCAAACCTCTCTGGCACAGTTTGTATTTATGGAAATATGCTTTGTGTTGTTCATGATACCAGTCAGATTCGAAGTGCTGTATACAAACAAACAACTGCACACGACGGAACAAGATGTTAATAAAGTATCCTCACATAGAGACGTATTCGAAAGTAAACAAGTGAATATCTTCAGCAATTGCCTGAAGATGCCTCCTGTTCTCTCCTTTATCGCTGTGTCGTTGTCGACGCAGCCATAGGCTGGCAAAAGCCGTGAAATAAGTACAGTCGTACATTTTTCATGTTCGGAACATGCAATAGCGGTGTTTCTTCACGTAAGATAATCCCCGTGTCCTGTGACGAGCAGCAATCAATAGTGCACGCGTTGGGCGACGGCTTCTGTGCCCCGTAACAAGTAGGGGGGTCTGAGTGGTGTGGCTACACACTGAAACGAAGACTGATTTGCTTCACTTGGATCGGCTGATGACTGTTACTATTCCCTGTAGCCTACGGCGACCCCAATCATGAACAACAGTAGCCCACGGCGTTTGACTTTCACGACAGCTCTTTTTCCCGCATCGAGATACGACACAGACTTGAGATGCTGCTGCGTAGAAAGGCCAACGTTTGCACCACCTCTGAGATGGAGTACCCACTGCCGCGGGCACTATCGAGAACGCTGATATCTTGCTCATCGTGCCCTCCAGTGTTATGTATACAGTCAGGACAGGGTCTGACTGCATCTCAGTATTGATATACCCCACGCTACTCCATTCACCGTATCAAGTGAAACGTTAGATCTGCATTACAGAAGCTATCTCTAATTTAGCTGATCGTGATCGGTTGTCCGCCTCCGTAGCTGGGTTGTCAGCGCGGCTGACTGCCACGGACTTTTCTTTAGCGATAGGAGTGGAACGCGACGCACTCAGCTTCTTGATGCCAACTGGGGAGCTCCACGTCACGAAAACTGACAACGGCCGGGAGAGCGCTGTGCTGACCCCACGCTCCTCCATATCGCATTCAGTGACGCCATTGGCGGAGGATGTAACGGTGGTCGGTTGGTACCGATGGGCCCACCAAGGTCTCTGGACGGAACAGAATAGAGTGTAATTAACAGATTACAACTGTAACAACGACTAGACAACAAATTACTCGCGCTCTTGCATCGAGAATACACGGGAGAATGGAATAGCTAATTTTACGTGACTGCTCCTCTACCGTACCAGACTTTCTACTCAGAAGTGTACGTGCTAAGTCTCCACTAACGTAACGAGACTTCAGAAATTACGTGCGCATGTTGATGACTGTCAAAACCCTCATCTTCATTTTAACTGAGGCAGCAGCGTTTCAGTAAACATGCCAACTAAAGCCGATAGACGAGCACTGCATTTATATTCTGTTTTTGTGGAGTAAAATGGAGAAAAGAAAAGGCGCCAAGTTTCTCGAAGATGAGAGAGAAGACAACACATTCTGACGGACTGAAAGTTGTCACCGCAGCGTCGCTGGGGCGCCTGTTAAAATGGAAGAAACGGCGGCCGAGAGCTGGCAACAGGTGTAAGGAAAGGTACGAGAGGGCGAACAATGGCGGCGTGGCGTTCGCTTTTAAAATACAGGCCACTTGTTGCTAGCCGTTAATACTGCAGGCCGCGGCGCTGGCGCAGCCGCAGCCACAGGTGCGCCGCCATCACACCTACACAACAAATTATAACGAGCGTGCCGCCTCACGTCTTAGTGCGCGCCCGCGTCCGCGCCTTGGCTCGTTTTCGCTTTTACGGCTGCCCGCTTCTGACTGGGAGGTGAATCTTTCTGCCCGCTGCTAAGCCTCGCCAAAATATTCACAAACCGAGAAACAGCTCTTTTTCCGAGTTATCAACTTAATTCCCTTGTGTACGCACCTCCTAAAGTCGTTACAGTAATAAACACTCCGCAATCGTCCGCAAATACCTC
Source organism: Schistocerca serialis cubense (assembly GCF_023864345.2). Taxonomy (NCBI): domain Eukaryota; kingdom Metazoa; phylum Arthropoda; class Insecta; order Orthoptera; family Acrididae; genus Schistocerca; species Schistocerca serialis. The sequence continues at coordinate 580,194,798 of NC_064640.1, forward strand.
TGTTTTTGAAACTTCCTTTTCTTTTTCAGCCCATTTCGCTACCACAGTGACGGCATCTTCAAAAGGCTCATGTTTGACCGTAACAAAGAGCAGAGAACATAGATGAAACATGCCTATAAGCGTTTTTGTAGCGGTGATGTTAATTCCTTTAATCACCTTCAGGATATGGGCTGACATCAACTTTCTGATTTTTTTCTATACCGTTACAACTTCATTGTAGATGTTTTTTTAAACCCAATAGCGTTTTTATTTTATTGCTATTCTTTCTTCTGCACTACGCCGCAAAGAGATATTTGCTCTGTGACCTTATCATATGCAAGATTATGATTCTTTGATGTCAAGTAATTAGGACTCTGAGCATTTATCAATTTTCGCGACTTTTCGTGAAGACTGAAATATCAAGTGTAATGTGTGATGTCAATATATATGCCGAATGGTTGGCTCCTGTGACTGCTCGTGCAGTATAATGTAGGGACCTGACCTGATGGCCAATGAAATTAGACAGCCATCTGCCAAGGATGTACGAACGTACGAAAACACAGCGGGAAATGCATGCTTAAACATAAATAATATACGTGCCAAACCTGCAGGTTGCGCTGTTGTACTTGACCGAGAACGGCACCTCTGCTACCTCCTCAGTGCGTTGTTAGTCTCAGTCGTGGTCAGAGCACTGTTCTGTGCGGTTGTGAGTGCATGGTGTCCAAGTTAAATGCATTCGAAAGTGGGAAAACTGTTGGTGCCTGTCTAGTGGCTGCTTGCATAACCAAGGGAACAGCACTGTTTGAGATTTCAAGAGACGCCGTATCGAAGATTTCTAAATCATACCAGGAAAGCGGAAAAAAATATCATCAGCTAAGTCACCACGCATATGTTGAGTGATAGTCACAGACTGCCGTACAATAAGATTGTGATGAAAAATAAGAGGACGACAGCTGCAAAAGACACTGCAGAACTAAACGTTGCACTCGTGAAGCCGCGGAGTGGCCACGCTGTTTGAGGCGCCAGGTCACGGATTGCGCGGCTCCTGCCGGAGGTTCGAGTCCTCCCTCAAATGGTTCAAATGGCTCTAAGCACTATGGGATTTAACATCTGAGGTCATCAGTCCCCTAGACTTAGAACTACTTAAACCTAACTAACCTAAGGACATCACACACAACCATGCCCGAGGCAGGATTCGAACCTGCGACCGTAGCAGCAGGAAAGCACGGCGCCCAAGCCATTAATGCTGGAAAATAGAGCAATGGAAAAATGTCATTTTGTCCGATGAGTCTTGTTTCACACTGTTTCCAACTGATGACAGCTTCCCGTCCTAATAGTGTAGCATGGTGGGAGTTCTGTGATGATTTGGGCAGCCATGGTCCCCATGGTTACTCCGCGAGGACACATTACTGCCAGGAGTTATGTGACTATTTTGGTGATCAGGTCCCTGCCATTGTACATCGTTTGGTCCCCAATAGTGATGCTGTGTTCCAAGACGGTGTTCACACAGCTCGTACCATTCCTGGATTGTTTTTGTGAGCACGATGATAAATTGTCGCATCTCGTCTGGGCATCTACTGAAAACTTGTACGGTCTATACTAGAATACTGCCCAGGTGTGTGGCACCCATTATTAACCATTTATGTGACAGGGTCACGATATACGGGCTGCAAAAGTTTGAAAAGGTTTGCCGGCCGCGGTGGTCTAGCGGTTCTAGGCGCGCAATCCGGAACCGCGCGACTGCTACGGTCGCAGGTTCGAATCCTGCCTCGGGCATGGATGTTTGTGATGTCCTTAGGTTAGTTAGGTTTAAGTAGTTCTAAGTTCTAGGGGACTGATGACGACAGTAGTTAAGTTCCATAGTGCTCAGAGCCATTTGAACCATTTTTGAAAAGGTTTGCAGCAAATTAGCGAACTCGACATCTGTTACTAACGTATGCCCTCAGGAGGAAGAAGTTTTCCAAAGGACTGGAGTCCAAAACCAGACCATGCATATAAAACCCACATTTGCAGCCACTTCAGTATCAGAGTCAGTTTCGCGACGTTCACGAAATGCTTCTTTCTGCACAGGCTAACAAAATGGCGCTGAGCACTATGGGACTTAACTTCTGAGGTCCCCTAGAAATTAGAAGTACTTAAACCTAACTAACCTAAGGACATCGCACACATCGATGCCCAAGGCAGGATTCGAACCTGCGACCGTAGCGGTCGCGCGGTTCCAGACTGAAGCGCCTAGAACCGCTCGACCACACAGGCCGGCGCACAGGCTAACAGTGTCCCCCTCTTGCTATACCTGTGCTAGACGTTTCACCCACTGGCCCACTTGATACTTTGTTGCCCAGACTACCGTTAGTTATTGTAGCAGTGTTTGAAACTGTATAAATAGTGGCTGTATTATCTGTCAGCGTGTCCTTTTAATTCTGCCTTGCGGTCTCAGGCGCCTGCCGCGGTTCGCGCGGCTCTCCCCGTCGGAAGTTCGAGTCCTCCCTCGCACATGGGTGTGTGTGTTGTCCTTAGCGTAAGTTAGTTTAAGATAGATTAAGTAGTGTGTAATCCTAGGGACCGATGACCTCAGCAGTTTGGTCCCATAGGAACTAACCACAAATTTCCATATTTTCCAAATTCTGAATCTTCTGTGTACTATTCTGCAACCTCTTCCCAGCGGTTTATTACAAATCGGACAGATTGTCATCTGCCATGAAGTCGTTCTTACAGATCTAAAAGAAATATTCACGAATGTCACTGTGGTCGCTCTAACTGTAAAAATGAACCAAAAATGAGTACACAGAACGTATATTAAATTTAAACGTGTGCGCAACCTGTTTTTGTCATGTTGCATATTTTTACTGATCACCTTACATGTGCACTGTCGGGGTAAATAATGTACATTGTCTCAGTGGCTAATCGAGATAATTTGTGAAACAATATTATCTGCAATGTTCAATCATGATTGGAAGAATCATTTCACTGCATATAATCAGTAAACCTGGACATAATTTGAACTTAATTCACGACAATTATTTGGTTACATGTACAGCCTTGAAGAAAACTAGCTAACAAAAGACTCCAGTATTGATTTGATGCTTTATAATGTTCTGTAAATTGAACTTACCGTCGTTTATATCAGGAGATATCAGAAGAATAAAGCCACAGGTGACAAACGCTAGCTGATCACTAAACCAGCTCTGAACACGAATGCCTCAAATGCAATCAGTTATTTATACTATTACTCACTTGTTCTCGAGCATACCGACTTATAAACACAAAATTGGTATTCATACTTATCTGAGTAACCGCTGTGAATTCATTAATATCAGTAAAATCGAGAGTTTGTAATAATAATCAATATTATAAAATTAATAATGTCGTGTGACGAGGGCCTCCCGTCGGGTAGATCGTTCGCCGCGTGCAAGTCTTTCGATTTGACGCCACTTCGGCGAATTGCGCGTCGATGAGGATGAAGTGATGCTGAGTAGGACAACACAACACCCACTCTCTGAGCGGATAAAATCTTCGACCCAGCAGGGAATCTAACCCCTGCGCTTAGGATTGACATTTTGTCGCGCTGATCACTCAGCTACCGGGGGCAGATAATATTAGAAAATAATAAAAAGCATTTAAACCAGTAGTATCTACACTTACAAGTGCCACTTAAAGGACTAAGTCAAAATAACAGCGGGAAAATATACAGTGTAAACCACAGCTCCACCGGTATAATTTCTGAGGGTGTTCTGTGATACCTTTTGAGCATTTTAGTATAAGATATCCGTTGTCTCACGTGGCGCGCTAAAGAGTAATCGCATTTCCACTGTAGCCGACATATTCGGCAAGCGAGAACTCAGCAAATGTACTGATATTTAAAAAAATTATACATCGTTTATTTTTTAGTATTAGTTGCACACTATTTTACAGCATGGCTAGTTTCAATGTTACTGTATCATTTTGAGATCTATCTAATGTTTAGTTCCGCTACAGACGTTGTTGACGGAACCACGTAGATATGACGATGATCCACGTAGACCGAAACAAGTCATACTGGAAAGTATTATGCAACTGAGACTGAAAAATAAACGATATGTGACAAAATATTTAATCACATTTAGTTTGATTTCTTATTCCCATTTTTACTTCTGTCTGTATAGCACTGAAAATATCGGAACAACACTGCCAATGTCGACCATATGCGTTGTTTGTTTTGTTTGGAACCGAACTTGTTTAAATCGCCCGCTGCACCTGCCGCTGATAACAACAGCGCACACATTAGTCTTCACCCTCGAGCTCGCATTCAGTACTGCTCGCTTCCGTCTCAAGAGTTGTTTTTCCGACCATATTACTGGTACGTTAACAGTGGTACACAAACAGTATCGATAGGCTTACGGATGAATAGTTTGCTGACGTGCATCTCGTGTCGCTACGGTCGCAGATTCGAATCCTGTTCCGGGCATGGATGTGTGTGATGTGGCCTGCCGGGGTGGCCGAGCGGTTCTAGACGCTACAGTCTGGAACCGCGCGACCGCAACGGTCGCAGGTTTGAATCCTGCCTCGGGCATGGATGTGTGTGATGTTCTTAGGTTAGTTAGGTTTAAGTAGTTCTAAACTCTAGGGGGACTGATGATCTTAGAAGTTAAGTCCCATAGTACTCAGAGCCATTTGAACCACGGTGAAACTAGGCATTTTTCACATCAGCAAGCATCGCCAGAGGTGAAAGAAGTGATAAGTGACAGATTAAAATCCTATGACTGACCGGGAAACGAAACCGAGACCTTTGGATGTGTAGTCAGGTAGCTTAACACTTAAAAAATATATACGAGGGGCGTTCAGAAAGTAAGCTCCGATCGGTCGCGAAATGGAAACGACTATGAAAATCCGATAAAGCTTTGCACAGATGTGTTGGGTAGTGTCTCTAGTATAACCCCAGTTAGCATCACGTCGCTCTTCTCATTTCTGAGCTCGCAGTGAGTGCGTAAAGATGTCTAGAAAATAGTGTCTGCCGCCAAGTACGAGGGCCTGGTGAGAAATTTCGCCTGAAGCTATGCAGCTAACATTACATAACTGTCGTGCTGTTTCTTCTTCAAGACAATTCTCAGCCGCATTCTGCAGGGGCAATGAAGATGCTCCTGCATCGTTTTCAAATGGAAATGTTAGATTACCCACAATACAGTCCGCAATTGTCTCCCCCTGAGTTTCATCTCTGGTCACATGAACCGCTGTCTTTGAAGACAACATTTTGACACAGACAACGAGGTGTAGGCCAGCGTGGAGAATTGGCGGAAAGCACTGGCGGCTGCCTTCTATGATGAGGCTATTGAAAAGTTGGTACAACGCTATGACAAAAGTCTAAGTCAGAACGGCGACTACGTAGAGAAGTAGCTGAAAGGTGTAGCTAATTGTTAGAAGTAAAACATTTCTGATGTTCACTGTGGTTTCAATTTGGCAATCAATCGGAGCTTACTTTCTGAACAGGCATCGTATATATACACTCCGAAGAGGCATTAGGCGCATTTCCTCTGGTGTTTCGGTAGACATTTGCAATTTAGTATCTGCAATGTGACAATGTGTAGCTAGAGTCAGCACAAACAAATACTGCAAATCGCGTCTTTCATGCGACGCGCAGCGTCGACGAAAAGTGTCAGTTTCTGTCCCGTTAAAAAAATTAATGAAAAAACGTGCCCGTTCGATACAGTTGTCATAAATTACTCTAGTGTGATATTCGTTTCATCGGTATGTATCAATAGGGGCAGTAAAACACGAAGGATAAGCAGATGCTCCAGCAGCGTATGAGCATCGCTACTGCGTGGTGGAAGCAGTCAGCGCGGGCCTAGGTGCTAGTATCTCTTCTGAAGTAGTGGATATCCTTCGTGTTTTACGGTCCCCGTTAATACTTCGCACAAGACTAATGTGAGACCGCTATATCGAATGAGCAAGTAAAATTCCTCTTGAAAACCATTTTGTTTGTAACGGGAAACAAACCGACTATTTCTATCGACATTGGGCGTCGCATAAAAGGCGTGATGAGTAGCATTTGTTTGGGCTGACTCCAGCTTCACATTGCAAAAACGAAATATTCCCGTGACCAACCGAGCTATTCATCCTAATACGGGGTCTCAGGCACATTTGGCTTGCGAAAGAGTAACGGAAATGCTGAACAATCTCAACTGATAGATATTCACAGAAAGATGCATGGATAACCACTTAGGAAACACCAAAATCCATATTCAGGTGTGAATTTATGGGTGTTTTACACATGGGTCTTGCAGATGCCGTGAAGTTAATATTCGAACAATAACAGCCGGCGCAAACGTTCATACGCATTACAACATTTAACTCTTGTTGCGTCAGTGGAACGGGGAGCAACGTCATTGTACGGTACAATAAAAACTGCGCTCTGACACGTGGTTCATAGATATTTACAGAGTCAGTTCAGGTGTCAAAGGACACTTCCTATTCGACGGCCGAATTAGCACCAAATGTGCTATATGCTTATGTCACTTGAGGCAAAGTGGACGGATTTGGAATTAAACCCAGCACATTGCCAGATGGTGCAGTGATCTCCACGCCCCCGTCTTTTCTCCAATTTAGAGCCAAATATTGTTGATTAAAATTTCTATTATTACCAATATTCGACTCACCTTTGGGTTTGTGCCACCACGACACTGCTAGTAAGGGACTAAAAATGAAACTTATACTATGCATATTTCGTCCATAAGTGACGAGATTATGAGGGCTGCATCTATTGATAAACACAAATAAAAAAGTTTCTGAGTAAGTCACTTGTTTATTTTGCCACTATGCGCTTCCATGATTCCACCATCGTCTTCCGGTGGGGAATTATTTATTTACGTGACTGCTGTTGGAGAAGAGTACAGACGTCTTTTCACAGTTGCAGACCAAAGCCTGTGTAGGTTATTTTTCGACTTTTCTAATAATAAAAATTGTTTTTTAGAAAGGCACTTTAGAGGTTAATAAACATGAATTTCTCACAATGAATTGTACTTAGAGGGACGCTATAGTTGTAAAAAGTCTGTATACTGTTGCCTGATGTATGTCCTCTTCACCGCACATTACATTTACATTGTCTTTTCAAAGATGTACGTCTTACAGATATGTTTGTTTACATTGGATACAGATAAAAGATTATATGGTTTCTACAGAAATATGTTTTTTTTAAAAAAAAAACATGAGAGGGCTGGCACGACAATATTGACATGTGCACGACTCAGTTATTATATTAGGTAGTTACATATACACTTTTTTTGTAAATATGATTGTGCCGCAGCATTAGGTACAAAAATAATGATTAAATGGTAACGTACATAAATATGTTTTCCTTTTGTTTTAAAAAGTGTCGATGGGCTGCACTTGAGTATAAATATGTGCACACTTCAATTATTTTATTAATTGTTCGTATGTCAGAAGATTATAACAGCTCAAGCATATGTATGGTGGGTTGAACTTACTGAGGGAAGAATGAGAGTGGTTACATCAATTGTTGTGTATTGAAACCGTAATTTTATGAGAACGCTTTAAGTATTTTGTCAATTTTGATTTATGTACTGAGCTGGTTCTTTACTACATACGATATTATAAATGCGAGATGATGGAAACTTATTCTGATTGCTTTTTAAGTTATGATGAAGTCTTTGGCAAATTTTATTATTCGATTGGAATGCAGGTCTTATTTTGTGTCGCTTGAAGATATTGGTAAGTTTTTGGGAGATGTTGTAGTCAGTATATTTGCTTAGTTCTTAGTGGTTATTGTGGTTTTTTAATTTTTTTATCTAAATTGTCTATTAAAAGGGGTTTATACCCATTGGTTGTAGCTTTATTGGTTGCAGGGACAATAGCCGAAATATTCCTCAACCACCTAGAACACAAACTTTTCACGAAAAGAAACCGACATGTATTCAAAAAGTTCAGTTCTACAGAAGGTATGTATATGATACATTTCTGATCATTGATGGAGAAAACAAAGATAATGACCAAGGCATCCTCCAAACATTCAGCACAATGCACAGGAGTATTATATTCACCTGTGTGCAGGAAATAAATAATACCATTAACTTCCTTGAATCAAGCTTCTGCAAACAAGATAACAAATATGTCTTCGTAATTTACAGGAAACCAATTACCACAGACATAAACATTCTTGCTTCCTCCTGCCACCCCAACTTGCACAAACTAGCCAGTCAATGATCCATAGAGCTTTAAAACTCCCACGGAGTGATGAGGGCCTCCAGAATGAAATAAAAATCATAAAACCAACAACTGCAACTAATGGGTTTAAACCCACACTAATAGACAATTTCGTTAAAAAACAGAAAAGGAAATGAACAAAACAATCACCAAGAACCAAGAAAATACGCTGACAACCCTTCCTCGTAACATCTCCCAATAAATTGCGAATACCTACAAGCGACACAAAATAAGAAATGCATTACAATCAAATAATAAAGTTTACCAAACACATCCTCGTAGCTGAGAAAGCAGCGAAGATAAAATTTCATCCTTTGTCATATATAAAATCATATCTAGTAAATAACCAGCTCAGTATATGTTGTGGGTTGGCAGGAGAGCCAACACCGTGTTACTAGAGGAAGCCGAAAGGCACGCGTTTTAGCTCACGCAGGCTGGCGTGAGGTCTGGAACAGGAAAAGGAAATTAGAATTTAGAAAAACGGACGTAGCTGGCGGAATACTTAACTTTAATCTATTAATAATGAGCGTCGCTCTAGACGGTATATGATTCAATATCAATAGTAACTGGTAATGGCGCCTTGCTAGGTCGTAGCAAATGACGTAGCTGAAGGCTATGCTAACTATCGTCTCGGCAAATGAGAGCGTATTTTGTCAGTGAACCATCGCTAGCAAAGTCGGTTGTACAACTGGGGCGAGTGCTAGGAAGGCTCTCTAGACCTGCCGTGTGGCGGCGCTCGGTCTGCAATCACTGATAATGGCGACACGCGGGTCCGACATATACTAACGGACCGCGGCCGATTTAAAGGCTACCACCTAGCAAGTGTGGTGTCTGGCGGTGACACCACAGTATATAGATCAAACCGACACATCAATGCCTTTCGGTACAACACACCACACAAATCTGCAATAGCCTTCCATATAAAAGATACAGGCTGTCCATAGGACAGTCTAGAAAACAACCTTGAAGTACTACGTATATTGAACAAAGGAGGCCCGCATCTCGTGGTCGTGCGGTAGCGTTCTCGCTTCCCACGCCCGGGTTCCCGGGTTCGATTCCCGGCGGGGTCAGGGATTTTCTCTGCCTCGTGATGGCTGGGTGTTGTGTGATGTCCTTAGGTTAGTTAGGTTCAAGTAGTTCTAAGTTCTAGGGGACTGATGACCATAGATGTTAAGTCCCATAGCGCTCAGAGCCATTTGAACCATTTGAACAAAGGACACAGCATGTCTCTATATGAAGAACTAGAAATCCGTATACACAGAAAGGAACGTGGGGAGCGTCTAATCAACGACAATACCGAAACAGATTCAACCAACTTTTTCAAAAGCTTTGACAAAATACTTAAAGCATTCTCATAATTTACGGTTTCAATACACAACTATTGATGTAACCACTCAAGTTCACCCTCAGTAAGTTCAAACCACCATATATATGAATGACCTGCTATAATCTTCTGATATACGGAAAAATAAATAAAATAATTGAAGTGTGCATATATTTATACTCAAGTGCAGCCCATCGACATTTTTTTTTAACACAAAAGGAAAACATATTTATGTACGTTACCGTTTAATCATTATTTTTATACCCAACACTGCGGCACATTCATATTTACAAAAAAAGTGTATATATAACTACCTAATATAATAACTGAGTCCTCCACATGTCAATATTGTCGTGCAGCCCATTCATATTTTTAAAAAAGAAAAACATATTTATGTAGAAACCATTTAATCTTTTATCGCTGTATCCAATGTAAACAAACATCTCTGTAACACGTACATCTTTGTAAAGACAATGTAAATGTAATGTGCGCTGAAGAGGACATACATAAGGCAACAGTATGCAGTCTTTTTACAATTCTAGCGTTCCTGTAAGTTCAATTCATTGTGAGAAATTCATGTTTATTAACCTCTAAAGTGCCTTTTCTAAATAAACAATTTTTATTATTAGAAAAGGTGCAAAATAGCCTAGACAGACCTTGATCTGCAACTGTGAAAAGACGTCTGTACTCTTCACCAACACTAGTCATGTAAATAAACAGTTCTCCACCTGAAGATGATGGTGTGAATAATGGAAACGCGTAGTGGCAAAATAAACGAGTGACTGTTTTATTTGTAAATTTTACTATGTTTAACAATGAATCAATGAAAAGATTTAAGATTTAGACCAGTAATAAGAAGTCTCAGTTCTAAATTTGTTGAAATTTGGAGCTAATATGAACTAAAAAAATAGCTGCTACATGTTAAATTGTCGGATAAGAAGATGTATGCTAGGCCGTCTGGATCATTCGCTTATTAGTACATAGCTCCGGAGGTTCTAACTCAAGGTGGCCGATAGAGTAATGCTTGTTGCTCGTCTAGAATAATGCCTTAACGTGTATGCTGAACGTACTTTTTCTTCTGAACAGTTTTCGATGACAGACAATATATAGCCCTGGATATGGAAGACGTCTCCACGGCACAGTATGCATTTCTGTTAGACCCGGCCGCGTCATTTCCCAGGAAAGTATCCAAGTGTTTCACTTAAACGATCTGGAAAAACTAAGGAAAATCTAAACCTGAAATGTCGATTGGGATATCGTCCCCGGTTTTCCTGGATGCGACTCCAATACTGTAGTACAGCGCCACGTTGCTCACCTGTGCACCAGAACATATGCGAACGTCATGAGTGAAATTCTAGAATTTTCTCAATGTGGCGAGGAATAAGGGCGAGTGTTAGAGCAGACCTTTATCCTTCCACATGATCTGGATGTTAAGGTTGGTGGTCCCTTAGGTACTACTCGACAGTCATACGTGACACTCCCAGACCGATCGCTGATGTCGCGCTCTCACTTTTATCCCATAGCCAACCATGACAACAGAACCAGAACACAGTTCTGTACAAGTGGTCATCACAGTTATGCACATGATAACACCAGAGAGTCAACGGCACCTTACCCAACTCTATAGTTTTAATTCCCGCATTGTTCAAAACACTCGTCTAGGTACAGGAATGTTCAAGACCTGTAACAGAAAATCCAGAATCCTACAATAGCGCAAAGCATGTCTCGCCAAATACAGAGGGAGTTCAAATTAAAGAATAGAGAGGAGCGATCCCACTGGGAGATTCGGTTTCCATGTGCCGACATCATCGCTTCTAAGGGGCGTTGTGCCACATCTGATGAGCATGGAAGTAGCAGACCAACACCAACGCCGGTCGGGGATGTTTCGTTGACGGCTGAAAACAAAACGCTGTCCCAGTGGGTGTGCTCTCCTCTTACAGTTATTCCAACCACTGACTTCGTACAGTACGGTCTCGTGCTCTTAATGGTTTTCGCGCCATGGGCAATATAGACTATTTATTCTAAACAAAGAAGACTGCCGACAGTCTAGGTTAATATTCTGCAGAATGTAAGGCCTACTGCTCCCGTTGCTTGAGAGCGAATTCACGGTCATAAAAAGCACCCTTTAGAACGCTCCAGTGGTATTTAGTACTCTGCGCTTTGAAAGACCAGATTCTATCCAACTTGTGCCAAAGATTCCCGTAAATAGCTTTTATGAGACTTGGTACGACTTTTACTCGTCGTGCATTGGCCATTCATTAAACTTTAATAACTGAGAAAAGTCCCAGTTTTTATCAATGTGGTTAACTGAGCACAATGTATCTGTCCTCTTCATGTAGTATTACTCGGAGTGATACTCCAGGTGGTCAAAAACGAAACATTCTTCCTACGGTCTACTAGAATACTTTAACTAATATCTCAGATGTTCTGGTCAGCACAGTAGAAACAGTAATCGTAATGTAAGCAAAATTACAGGATCTAAAAATTTATATTTTAGATATGTAAATTACCAATGGCCTCTGACACCGGTTCCTGTCAGATCACTGAGGTTAAGCGCTATTGGGCTTGGCTAGCAGTTGGATGGGTGACCGTCGGGATCTGGCGAGCGCTGTTTCCAAGCGGGGTGCACTCTGCCCTTCTGAGGCCAATTGAGGAGCTACTAGATTGAAAAGTAGCGGCTCTTGTCTTGAAAGCTGATAACGGCTGGGAGAGCGGTTTGCTGATCATATGCCCCTCCTTATTCTCATACAGTGACGCCTGTCGGCTGAGGGTGACACGGCGGTTAGTCGGAAAAGTTAGGCCTTTCGAGGTCTGTTCGGGCGGAGGCTTTTAGATACGTAAATTAATAGCAATGAGCTACAACATACATAGGAACCTCCTGACACCGAAGAAAGCTAACGATTTTTTTCCAATTGGCTACGCAGCTGTTAATGGAAAATAACATTTTCGTACTTGCAAAGTTGGAATAGAAATCGATAAGCGGAACGCAGTCGTCCACTCCCATTCTATTATTTTATTTTTTGCTAGAATGGTTAGATATCATGCAGTATAGCAGCTACTGTAATGGAGATTGGAGCTATTGGGACTAGCTACACGCTTGAATGCATTTGTAATTTCCCGTTGATTTAACTCGAACGAACGGAACGATGCAGAGGGAGAATTGTTCTGTTTCCAGAACCGCGCTAGCGGAAATAGTAATTAAACGCTTTTTTCTTGTTTTAAGGAATGTTTTCCCTTCATTTTCAGTTGACATCGTACGTACTGCCGTTCAGCTCGACCCGGGCGTAATAATACACACACGCCCATCCTCACGCTCGAACACACACACACACACACACACACACACACACACACACACACACACACACCCCGTACACTGACAGATATTTCTGTAATTGTAAGCGTGAGTTAAAGCAGGTAGTCTGATTATTTCTGATCGATACCACGCGGTAAAGGAATGCTGCTGTTAGTTAATCGGCTACAGCTGGTAATCAGTGTTTGGATGGTTACGTTCAGTTTGTAAAAATCAACCAAATAGACTTTCTTTTGTAAATGAGTGACTGTTTGTGAATGAAATTGTTCTTTATTTATTTATTTATTTATTAAGACCTAAACATACGAGAACATACATAACATACTTTTGTATTTTCGTTGATCCGGTTAAAGGCGCTTCAGTCTGGAACCGCGTGACCGCTACGGTCGCAGGTTCGAATCCTGCCTCAGGCATGGATGTGTGTGATGTCCTTAGGTTAGTTAGGTTTAATTAGTTCTAAGTTCTAGGCGACTGATGACCTCAGAAGTTGAGTCGCATAGTGCTCAGAGCCATTTGAACCATTTTTTTCGTTGACCACATCAAATACCAACACAGATACCAGCTTCTGCGGGGAATCTGTCAGTACCGCCAATAGCTGCCACTAGAGGGATATACAGGACGTAATGTACATGTAATGTAATGTAATGTAATGTAGGCGAAGGTTGTGCAGCTAATCTACGAGGGCGTGCTGAAAACTAGTGACTCCGGATTTTTAATGTGAAAACTCTTAAAGCCTTTTAACTAAAACAAACTTAAGTAAAATTTTGCATATTTATTCTTCATGTCTACATATTCATTTCCCAACACAATCAATCTGGTAACGAACACATTTCTCCCAACAAGAGAGCCGTTTGTTAATAATAATCACTGTAGAATGCTTGACTTTGTCGACGGAGCAACACTCTCACCTCTGCTTGCACCGCTTCGTTACTATCAAAGTGAAGTCCTCAAAGATATTCGTAAACTTTTCGAAACAGTGGAAAATCTCTCGGGGTCAAATCGGGACTGTATGTACGACGATCGATGACAGTGAACCAAAGAAGTCGGATTGTTGCAGATGTCGCAGCACTCACGTGTGTGGTCTGGCATTGTCAAGTTGAAGTGGGTGGAGGGGGAATCATCTGCGAACGAACGTTTTCTGCCGTTGAAAACTCGATTACAGCACGCTGTTTCTCATGCACCGGCAAAGTTACGTTACACATCATCGCCGGCCGTGATGGCCGAGCGGTTCTAGGCGCTACAGTCTGGAACCGCGCGATCGCTACGGTCGCAGGTTCGAATCCTGCCTCGGGCATGGATGTGTGTGGTGTCCTTAGGTTAGTTAGGTTTAAGTAGTTCTATGTTCTCTGGGATTAATGACCACAGAAGTTAAGTCCCATAGTGCTCAGAGCCATTTGAACCATTTTACACATCGCCATGTTAGACGCTACAATTCAGAACCCTCTGGCGGCAGAAGGTTGCAACTTTCATCAGCGAATCAGGGAAAGTCGACGGTGTAATACGCATGATATATAATATTTCAATTGGTGTTGAGAACAGAATAAAAAACTGAGAGGCATTACTTTCCAGCATGATCTCGTGCTACATTCAGCTGTAAATATCTTTATGATGTAAAATATCATTTCGAAGTAATGAAAGTCAGATATGCTTTTCATGTGTTATGCGGAGAAAAGGCAGAAGGAATATGCATGACAGAAGGAATATTCTCTAAATGAATTCTGTAGGGGATAAAGTATGACGCATACGCTACGAGAACACAAATAATTTACAGTGCTTAAGTTGATAGTATATAATGATTTGCTCTTCATTTCTATTAAATAGACTACACGCAACCCCTAAAATATACACCGAGCAGTGTAACACTCTAATGGTCGGCAGTTCAAATTCCGTGTGGCCATCCAGATTTAAGTTTTCCGTGGTGTACCTAAATTACTTAAGGGGGGTAGGACGTCAAACGGGCCGTCTTGGAGCAGGTGAGACGCCACAAGACATTTTAATTTCCACTGTCTATACTTTTACGAATAAATTCATAAAACTTTGTCAGAATGACCAGGAAGGATTCAGGATTCATAATCACAGCAGTGGAAGTTAAAAAAAATTACAAAATAATTTTTTTTACATGTTAAAATTCATCATTTTTTCACTTCTATTTGCTGCGTTTGTTGCTATAGGTACACGTTTCTTCATAAGTAAGAGAGATTCTTCGATGAATTTTGCACAGCATACAAACCATACTTACAGTTGTATTTATGAAAAAACGAATGTGCTGTTACATTTTAAACTTCATGCTTAGAAAAAACTGAAATTTTATAGTTAATTATCTGAATTTTTACCACAGTTTTTAATAGATTTGGAAGAAGGGGTGGGGGGGGGGTGGTTAGTGTTTAACGTCCCGTCGACAACGAGGTCATTAGAGACGGAGCGCAAGCTCGGGTTAGGGAAGGATTGGGAAGGAAATCGGCCGTGCCCTTTCAAAGGAACCATCCCGGCATTTGCCTGAAACGATTTAGGGAAATCACGGAAAACCTAAATCAGGATGGCCGGAGACGGGATTGAACCGTCGTCCTCCCGAATGCGAGTCCAGTGTGCTAACCACTGCGCCACCTCGCTCGGTGAGCTTTGGAAGATTCTAGAGTTTCATACATCTGTAAGTATGGTTTGTACGCTGTGCAAAATTCATCGTAGAATCTCCCTTACTTATGAAAAAAAAGTGTACCTATAGCAACAAATGCAGCCAATGGTAAGTGAACAAAAGGTGAAATACAAATGTAAAAAAAAATTATTTTCTTATATTTTTGAACTTCCATCACTATAAGGGTAAATCCTGAATCCTTTCTGGTCATTCTGACAAAGTTTTATGAATTTATTTCTAAAAGTATAGACAGTGGAAATTGAAAATTCCAATGGTGTCTCTCCTGCTCCAAGTCGTCCCGTTTGACGTCCTACCCCCATTAAGGTAAAGCCACTTTCCAACCTCAATTCTACCTTGTGCTCCATCACTAACGAGCTCGTCGGCGACGAGACACTAAACCCTAATCTTCCTACCCTCTGTTTCTATCAAAGATATGACTGCCTTACCAGGGGGAACAATGTAACGTACGCGTGGGGCATACAATACTCATTAAAGCCTGTACTATGGTAAGTGAGTAGGGTTTACCTTACGAGACAGGATTTTTGTATAGATATTGACCGCGTGTACCTGAATGGTGGCAAATCAGACTTACACCCACTCTGTAATAACAATGATACGTCAAGCAAGTCCGAAATGCAACTACACGTCAGGACGGACAAAAAGCAACACAGAAGATGCTACCAATTTGTTAATAATACGGTCGCCAGCCTAATTAGGAAATAACTGAGTTTCTTCCCTGTACAAGTTGGCAGATATTCGTGCAAAGCAACAAGTAGTAACACGGCATAATATAGTAGAATTTTAGAACCAGAAAATCTATTGAACTGATAGTTTCACGTTCTGTACTGATATGGAAAAACCATAAATACATAACACTACACTATAATGTGTACTACAAAACTTCGTACTGTCTATTGATCTGATTAAAATCGGGCATACGTTACCCTAGAAATAGCACTTTGGGGCCACACACAAAATGTCAGTTTTGATAAAGATAAAACACTGATAACTTTTGGCCTATATATTGACTTTAACTTTTGCTAGTCAAACCAATTTAGAACACTTCAGAATTCAAATGAAAAAAAAAGGGGGGGGGGGGGGGGGAGGGACCCAGAAACTGTTATGATCACTGTATAAAAAAATTAATTACTGACACCGTTATGCGCTCAAGATTTCCAATATATGAGTTACTACTCTCTTTATCTTATTTCCTACTCATTTAAATACCTTTATATCTGTCTCGAAATAATTAAACTTCATTACTAAATCAATATTAAAGTTATCTTCCAACTTTATCAGACCTTCGTTATTCATTTACTGGTTCATTAACAAAACAGTTCTTTAAACACCATTCTAACATAGTTAGGTCTGCAAGTAATTATTATTAACACAAAATTTAATTTTTCATTTCGGGACACTCGGATTGCACAACATTTGGAAAGGACCCTATCTAGGTTAGTTGTGAGGATAATTAAATGATAGGAAAGTTCTGGTAAAATTTAAGTTGTTATTGAACAGTATGGAACAAAAGTAACACTGGTCCATACGAATACAGTACTAAAAGTTTCAACCTGTTTGTATCGATGCGGCGGTTGGCAGGCGGCGAGATGGCGAGGCACAAAGCACACATACAACCACAGCTATGGCTCTTGACGTATCGGCACTTTATTTCTTCATAGCGTCGCAATACTTTTCCATTTAGTGCCTATGGAATTTTGCCATGCTGTATGGGCGTTGGAACGGCATACCCGAGGCTCAATGAAACTACGTCTTCCAGGAGAGCCTCCTCGCTCCAGAACGTGTTGCTCTGACCAATGCCAAACTCCAACTACAACTGCTGAGCCCCGTTGTGCCGTGCAGCGCCCGTGCGCATTTTCCCGCGCTCGCCTGCCATCCACCTTTTACCGCTCCCTTACAGACAGGGTATTCACCCGAGGTTTTGCATTCTATATATTCTAACACATTGCCTACGTATGGACCAGACGCACAATTACAATTTTAACATCTTACAACAGTCTCAACATTTGTTACACTTCAATTGTATTACAATATTGCTTGACATTTGACATAAACATTAATATTCACATTGAAATTCGTTTACAGTTTTCTTAACACAATGACATGAAACAAAAAAGAAATGAAATCAGAACATCGATTACACTAATTTATCGAAAAATTAGATGGAAAAAAATTTACTTACATGTACAATAGTACAGTGTTGTTGTTGTTACAACTAAGTCCAATTTCTACTTCCATCTACTCACGAAGGTTGGAAGGAAAACAATTTCAAATCCTCATTTTGTAGATATTTTTCCGTTGCCTGTACAGCTTAATCAATAATATTCACAGAGAGGTGACTAAATCATTACCTATAACAGAAAAACTCCCGTGTACAACAACGATGGAAGCACATAGACAGAAACAATTTTAAACTTCAGCCATTGCGGTCAGTGTTCTGGCAGAAGCTTTTAAAGAAATTTAAGAGTTTTTTGAACAGAGGCACATGCATGGTTTGTGTAGCTGACAAGCAGCGTCTGCGTGCGTCGATTATAGCCGAAAGCACCACTCTGAAAGATCCCAGGTGGGTATCATACACTCCTGGAAATGGAAAAAAGAACACATTGACACAGGTGTGTCAGACCCACCATACTTGCTCCGGACACTGCGAGTGGGCTGTACAAGCAATGATCACACGCACGGCACAGCGGACACACCAGGAACCGCGGTGTTGGCCGTCGAATGGCGCTAGCTGCGCAGCATTTGTGCACCGCCGCCGTCAGTGTCAGCCAGTTTGCCGTGGCATACGGAGCTCCATCGCAGTCTTTAACACTGGTAGCATGCCGCGACAGCGTGGACGTGAACCGTATGTGCAGTTGACGGACTTTGAGCGAGGGCGTATAGTGGGCATGCGGGAGGCCGGGTGGACGTACCGCCGAATTGCTCAACACGTGGGGCGTGAGGTCTCCACAGTACATCGATGTTGTCGCCAGTGGTCGGCGGAAGGTGCACGTGCCCGTCGACCTGGGACCGGACCGCAGCGACGCACGGATGCACGCCAAGACCGTAGGATCCTACGCAGTGCCGTAGGGGACCGCACCGCCACTTCCCAGCAAATTAGGGACACTGTTGCTCCTGGGGTATCGGCGAGGACCATTCGCAACCGTCTCCATGAAGCTGGGCTACGGTCCCGCACACCGTTAGGCCGTCTTCCGCTCACGCCCCAACATCGTGCAGCCCGCCTCCAGTGGTGTCGCGACAGGCGTGAATGGAGGGACGAATGGAGACGTGTCGTCTTCAGCGATGAGAGTCGCTTCTGCCTTGGTGCCAATGATGGTCGTATGCGTGTTTGGCGCCGTGCAGGTGAGCGCCACAATCAGGACTGCATACGACCGAGGCACACAGGGCCAACACCCGGCATCATAGTGTGGGGAGCGATCTCCTACACTGGCCGTACACCACTGGTGATCGTCGAGGGGACACTGAATAGTGCACGGTACATCCAAACCGTCATCGAACCCATCGTTCTACCATTCCTAGACCGGCAAGGGAACTTGCTGTTCCAACAGGACAATGCACGTCCGCACGTATCCCGTGCCACCCAACGTGCTCTAGAAGGTGTAAGTCAACTACCCTGGCCAGCAAGATCTCCGGATCTGTCCCCCATTGAGCATGTTTGGGACTGGATGAAGCGTCGTCTTACGCGGTCTGCACGTCCAGCACGAACGCTGGTCCAACTGAGGCGCCAGGTGGAAATGGCATGGCAAGCCGTTCCACAGGACTACATCCAGCATCTCTACGATCGTCTCCATGGGAGAATAGCAGCCTGCATTGCTGCGAAAGGTGGATATACACTGTACTAGTGCCGACATTGTGCATGCTCTGTTGCCTGTGTCTATGTGCCTGTGGTTCTGTCAGTGTAATCATGTGATGTATCTGACCCCAGGAATGTGTCAATAAAGTTTCCCCTTCCTGGGACAATGAATTCACGGTGTTCTTATTTCAATTTCCAGTAGTGTATTACGATCACGCCAGGTCAATACTGTGGAGCTGTTGCTTCACGTTACGTTCCCCTTTACCCTACAAAGTTCGTTTTGGCAGAAGGAAGATTACACCCTTTAACATGACTTAACGACTCTCGCGATTCGCTTTTCAAATAGGTGTCTGATTTGTAGCCCGATTTTTATACTGATCATATCTCTCGATTCCTATGTAGGACAAGTTTGTTACGTTACTTTGTTTATGAGAGCTGTAGGTCACCCAGCCCACTTGTGTAAGCTCTTAAAGAGGACTGAGACTGTTACATGACTTCGATGTGCAAACAGAACATATTGCATGATGTAGTGCTTTAATTTAGTGCTAGCACAAAAGCTGATAAGTTTTTAATGGAGAAGTGCCCACCGGGAAAGAATTAAAGAAGCAGAACTTAAGAAGGAAAAACTACTTGGTGGAAATTGGCTGTCTGTCTGAAATCAAAATGCTTACAACAGTTGACTTACGAAAAGGTTCTGTAGAGTATTAATAATGAAGGCGTTACCTGCACGTTACAAGAGAACTCTTCGTACCAGAATTGTTTTGCAGTCCTAGAAAATTCTTAAAACCTGCTCTGGAAAGTGTTAACTACGTAAACTATATATGGCTCAGCTAAGTTTAAAGAATGGAGTCACGTATGTATAATATTGTGATAATAGAAATCCGCTTCAGAAGAAACATCAGTTTTGGAAAGCTGAACTTCTTGTGAAAAATCTTGCTCACATCTACTGTTTACAGACTTCATGTGACGGAAAGAGAGGGAGACGGGCTGGAAGGGACAAAATGATTTTGTTCAGCTCGCCACAGTAGCTCCTTTAGTGTAGTGCGAGTTCGAGCAGCCCCTTTGAATGCTTCAAGCATGAGAAAGTCACCACTTGTCTAATATGTTGGTAGAGACGCTCTGGAACGAAGATTCGTATTATTGCGGGAAACAAATCAATATTATCTAATAACGATAGACAGTTGCTCTACTTACTGCGACAGCGGTCTGCTTGTTTGTGTGGGATACGAGTGAGGGAAGCTTCCCTGCTGTAGACTATGATCGAAGCAGAAAACTTGCTTAACCAGCCAAATAAAATCTGTCTAGAGGTCCATAATAGGTGGAAAATACCTAGGAACACTCTTAAAAGTCGTGGTTCACAAATTGAGAAAGCGTTTGTCAGCGAATGCTTCATGGAGACAAACTACCTGCATCGAAATTCTAATAACTGTCACGTTGTGCTCAATACGTTAAATGTAGACTGCCTTCAGCGTAACATTATTTAAAGTCATTACTCTGCAAAAGTTCTGCAGTATCTGATTTTTATTCCTTTCAGTAACTGGTCGTTATGAGATGTCAATAGCCAACAGTCTCTTCTGGAGAGCTTTTGAGAACGCGTGACTTCACATTATAAAACTGTCTGTGCATTTCTGAAAAGATTAAAGTAATGAATAATAGCATTTCCAGTGCGATAATTTGAGTGTATCATCTGTTTTAGTTGTGGCTAATCCCTTCGTTTTATTTTTGCGAAGAGTGACTCTACGAATGTTAACACGGAAAACTAATTTCTTCATCGATTAATAAATCATTAGTGATACAGAAACACCAGACTAAATTATCTTTTGTGTCTGACTCAGGCGAGTGGTGAAACTGTAAGTGGATCGATCCATTTACCTGGGGGAGGAAGTAAAATCACATATAAAAGGTCAGAATCGTGGTCTCCAAACTCTGCCTTATGTTATCCTTGCGGAATCGAGAATTTAGATCGTACATACAGCACGTCTGAATGAAAACCACAAGGAGCAAGCAGCCAGTCTGATTTGCCGTGTCCACATTTCCCGTCTTCATATGATCAGCTTTACGAATCTGTTTTCATTGCCGTTCTTTACGATCCTACTGGGACAGAGCCTCGAGCGATAACCATTTACAAAAGCGTGATTCAGACTTTATTGGGTGCGTGTGGAGGCGTGCTGTCACAGACCATCGGAATTTATTTGCATTTCCATTATTACGAGTACAGTTGACTTATGTTCTAGTGGACAATAAAGGCTGCGGAGGGAAAAGGTTTAGTGGTCCGCCAATTAATGTTTAAAGGTGCGCCCAATTATCTCTTGTCCATAGCGCATGGTGCTTGATGATTGTTTCACAGGATGGCCGGATGTTTATGCAAGCAAACTCTGACTACCCATTTTGAAGGTGCAGAGGTCACGAAGGGCACAATTGCCCTCCACAGTTCCCAATTAATCCGGGCTACACTTAGTATTTACGGCAAGGTGGGCCTTGTTCAGAATTTCATTATTCGAGGAAGTCGTTCTATCCTCGTTCGTGATCGCACAAAGAAAACTCGTTAACATAGAGGGGATTTATTGTCTATCTGATTGTTACCTGCTACGTAGTAGCAACAGAATATGTGACTCCTCTTGTCAAACAAATGCACGTCGATCCACATGTTTCTAAGCTCCCGAGCGTCACAACATGGAATTCCATAAACAATGTTTTCGCTTTCATTTGTGCATACTAAGCCATAAATTAGTATCATTATAATTTTTTTCTTGTGTAGGATTTTCTGTCTGGATATCTCAAATTCGTGCATCTAAAGGGCCAGAAACTTCCGTATTTATGCATAAAAACTGAAACGCATCGTAAATGGAAGTGGAACGTTGTCAGTCGTCGGAAGTATGTACCAATAACTTAGATTCTTCATGCTTTGCTATTATTCCAAAAAACAGGCCTTCCTCCGTTTTTAAACTTTTATATATTGTTTTATGGCTTGCAATCCATACTGACATCGAATGGATGTATAATTGTTAGAGATCAGGGGTTGCAGTAAATAAAAACCGTAGATTGTTAGTAAAAACGTCAAGTAAAAATGCGAGCCTAGTCGAATAGGAAAAAAAGGAAAAATTGAAAATCTATTAAATTGTAATTTTTTTATATTTTTACATTTAAAATTTTGTCTGGTTACGCTGTCACTTACAGAGGAAACATGCATCTAGCACAAGGACTAGGGGACGCAAGGCTGCGATTAGTTTGCCTATATCGTTATCTAGTTTTTGTTCTCTGCTTTAGTGTGACAACGCAAATCGTGGACGCTTTATGCATTATATTCCGCCAGTAACGTGTGGGAATTGACCACAATATTTTAGTTTTTTTTTGGTATCTTTGATATGTAAGTAGAACTGATTAAAATATTAAAGATTTTAAACTTTTAATGTAAACTTTTTCTGTTTTTCCGACTGT
Organism: Schistocerca serialis cubense; assembly: GCF_023864345.2. Taxonomy (NCBI): domain Eukaryota; kingdom Metazoa; phylum Arthropoda; class Insecta; order Orthoptera; family Acrididae; genus Schistocerca; species Schistocerca serialis. The sequence goes on from NC_064640.1 coordinate 580,217,488, forward strand.
AGATTTTGAAGATGGCCAACTTATGGTCGCAACAGGCGAGGACTGTAAAGACATTCTGTGATAATGTCTAAAAGACCTAATATTAACTGTAAGGGTTCTACAGGTTCATATACAGTCCGCAAGCCGCCTTACAGTATGTGCGGAGGGTACCTCTTGTACCATTGTCTTTTGCCCCTTCCCTGTTTAACTCGCGAATGGAGGGACCCTCCATGGTATACTGTAGATAGAGAGGTGCTGTATAGAACGCGTTTGGCTATCAATAGAGCAATGTGTGAAGCTTTTAATGACTACTTTTGCAGAGCTCCGTTGAATTATCATTCACAAAACCAAAGAAATTCTGGTCGTATGTAAATGTTGTTTGGACCACTAAAGCTAGTGTCCAGTCACTCATGGACAAGATTGAATCTATATGTTTGGATAGCGAAACAAGATCAGAAATGCTTAGCTGTTTTACTTCTGAAGATATCACACGCAGTCGGAGAGGAAACGTTAGGAGAAAATTTTATACATCGACGAGGGCCTAATAGCCCGGGAGTTTTAAGTGATGTCAGTACCAGCCATGAAAATTTAGATTGTATGAATACTTAACTCTGTTTTCAAATGTTAGTTTACAAAGGAAAATCCAGATGTACGGACCCTGTTTAATTCTCGTGCCACTGAAAAGATGAGTGAAATAGATATCAGTATCAGTGGTGTTGAGAAACAGTTGATGTCATTAAAACTGAACAAAGCTGCAGGGCCCGATGGAAACCCTATTACATTCTATAGCCAATTTGCAGTTGAGTTAGTCCCTGTATTAATTACAATTTATCTTATATCCTTCTAACGAGCAAACGTATCCAGCATTTGGATGAAAGCACGTCACACCTGTATACAAGAGGGGTAGTAGAAGTGATCCACTGAACTACCATCCAATATCCTTGACATCAATTTGTTGCAGAATCTTAGAACACGCTCTGAGCTCAAACATAATGAAGTATGTCGAACAGAATAATCTCCTCCATGCCAACCAGCGCAGATTTCGAAAACATCTTCAAGTAAAATACAACTCGCAATTTTCTCACATGACGTACTGAACACTATGCGTCAAGGCAAGTCAAGTGGATGCAGTATTTCTCGATTTCCGAAAAGCACTTGACTCAGTACCACAGCTACACTTATTATCAAAAATACGATCGTATGCTTATCAGTTGAAATTTGTCACCGGATTCAATATTTCTTGGTAGTGAGGACGCAGCAAGTTATCTTGGATGGAGAGGCATCGATAAATGTAGACGTAACGTCAGGTGTAACCCAGAGAAGTGCGTTGGGGCCCTCACTATTCGTGATATGTACTAATGACCTTGCGAACAATATTAATGGTAATGACAGACTTATCGCAGATGATGCAGTTATCTATAATGAAGTACGGTCTGAGAGAAACTACACAAATATTCAGTCAGAGCTTGATAAGAGTTCAAAGTAGTGCTAAGACTGGTGACTTCTTTTAAATGTTCAGAACTGGAAAATTGTGTACTTCACAAAACGAAAAAACATAGTATTCTATGACTGTCATGTCAGTGAGACACGAATGGAATCGGTAAACTCATAGAAATACTTGGGTGTAGCAATTCGTAGGATCATAAAATGGAACGATTGCATAGGCCCAGTTGTAGGTGAAGCAGGTAGCAGACGTCGGTATATTGGTAGATTACTACGGAAATGTTATCAGTCTACAAAAGAGATTGCTTACAGATCAGTCGCCCGGCACAATCCAGAAGATTGCTCAAGTATATGATGGGACCCGCACCAGATAGAATTGACAGGGGATATTGAACGTGTACAGAGAAGGGCAGCACGAATGGTCACAGGTTTTTATGAACCTGTGGGAATGGGTCCCAGAGATACTGAAAGAACTGAACTGGCAGGTTCTTGAAGATAGACAGAAACTATTCCCAGGACGCCTACTAGCAGAGAATCAGGAATCGCCTATTAATGACGACTCTAGGAATATACTGCAATCCTATACGTAATGCTCCAGTAGCGACCGACAGGACAAGATGATATTCATTACAGCACGCACAGAGGCATTTAAACAATCGTTCTTCCTGTGCTCCCTTCGTGAATGGAACGGGAAAAAGTCCCAGTAACTGGTGAATGGACGTACTCTCTGCCACGCACGTTACAGAGGTATGCAGAGTACGGATGTAGATGTAGATAGTGCGTCTACGTGATTTGCTGAAAACAAAAGGTGTATCGAAATGATTCAGTGAATAGCTTGCTATGTGAATGGTAACTTGAACGAAAAATAGCGTGTTTATGCATGGAGAGAGATTCTTAGAAGTATGACGCGAAGTATAACATCCAAAGCGAAGCATATTGCTCCGCTGCTGACAGTTGAATGTAGTGGAGGTGATGTGCACGGGAAACATCACATTTTGTTACAACCGTGATCGAAGTGACACTGGTGCAAGCATACCAGAAAACGTGTTTGCTTTCGTGACAAAAAGGTAGTTGTTGACGATGCACCATGTTCGAGAAGGGCAAGTATGGCAGATGTTGACGTAAAATCAGTGACTTGGAGGTAAAGAGGAAAGGGTTGGCACCACAGTTCACAAAAAGATGAGTAATCGGAAAATATGTTCCAGATTTCCGCCACACCAACTGTCTGATGAGATGACAACAAAAACGTATGGGATCTGTTGCAGATTTCTTTAATGCGTTTGACAGACGTCCATCTTCCTTGCATAGACTTATCAGAAAGAATGAAGTATGGTGCTAATATTTCAAGCCAGGTCCATAGGAGAATTCATGAAATTTAATTCTGTATGTTGCCCTCTCCCGTGGAATTCTAAGAGGCACGTATTTTCATACATACCGCATATTCAAAGTCGTGTGACTTTCATGCTTCGATCGATTTCAAAAGAAGGTTTCAGCGATAGTTTACATCAGCGTTATAAACATTGTCACATACATTGTCACCACCGAAAGTTAGTTAGAACGTGAATAAACGTGATAGCATTTACCGAACAGCAACACGTCTGTAAGTGATAACATGTGGTAATTTAATTTGTGGTAAGGTCTTATGAGACCAAAGTCTACACACTACTTAATCTAACTTAAACTAACTTACACTACGGACAACACACACACCCATGCCTGGGTAACGTGTCTCGTAAGACACCACGTGAGGTAGATTTCTGTGAGTGGAACAAGGATTCTCACAAAAGCGAACAGAGTTAAGGGACTGGAATCTGTGCAAAATATTAACGCGAAGAAAGCCGCCTCCACGCGGCGCAGCCTCTTTCGACTCGGACGGAGTGTCTAATAGAATTACACGTCCCTCGTTTTTGTTCTCGCTGCTCTGCGCCTTTGCCCGAAAACTGCGGAATAACAGAACAGCGTCGGCGGTGGCGGTGGTGGCAGGGATGGCAAGTTCCAAAGTTACGGGCAAGACAGCGCATCTTTCCACACTGGCAACCGTGACGGATTACAGCAACAAGGCGATCCGCCCCGCACGGCTGCGCGCTGCATTCCGGAAGTTGTCCCGACGGAGGATCAGCGAAATGAAATTAATTTGAAAATTATTTTAAGTTCCTCTGCAACTCTTCTTGTGTTTCATTTGTGTGACTTGGGACTGTGAATTTATAATTCTCGCTCGTCTCTCAGGCAGTAAGGGATTGCAGCACAAATGTTATTCTGCAAAACAGTGTATCAAACGATGTGTCTTCCTTCATAATTCTGTACATACCACTAAACTAGCAACAAAAAAGGATCGTTCTAGAAAACTTTCGTTGCAAATATCTGTAAAATTAAAAATTAAATACGCAAAAGATGCGCCCAAAAGTTCGGAACAAGATACCTCAAAGCAAAGAAAGTAGGAGATTCAAATAAAGTCACACCATTCACATTCACAATAATCTCCATTGGCTACAATTCATTTTCAGTTAAGCTTGTAAAGCCCCAGAAAACTAAACGAAGGCTTTTCTGGAATCGCTGTCACACGTGTTTGGATGTCTGCCGAAACTTGAATCCGGCTTAGGTGTACTGACCTGTTTTGGTTATTTTCCCAACTCTGGATGGACCAATTTATGCCACGCCCATTACGAACAGATCTTGTGCTTACTCGATGTTTTGTGAACGATGGTATTCGAACTGTCCATGCTAATTTCCAATTCTTCCGGTATCAGTTTTAAAGACACCTGAGACACCTGGTTCATTTTTGTTTTTTTTGGGCACCATCTGTCGCACCTAAACTTTCATATACAGGTTAATACGAAGGCCGCGAATTGGAGGCAGTAATTGACAATGGAGCGTGACAGATTGTAGCGTACCTGCCATGTTACTCAGTCTGCGCAGTGAGCAAGAAGTAAAGAAAATTAAGGAGAAATTTAGAGAGAGAATAAAAGTTCAAGGAGAAGAAAGAAATCGATGGTAGTCAATGAAAACCTCGTAACCCCATTTATCTCTGAAAGCTCATAATTGCATTAAGAAGTAAAATTTTATTGATTTTGCGTTGTCAGTTGCTTTGCTTGGACTGACTGAAAGGTTGTTTGAGAAGTTGCTTCTACTGCAAACAATGAATCGAAACAGAAGTTAATCTGACTGCGTGATTTCCAAAAAGGTGTACTGAGTCGCCTAATAAAGAAAACCAGATTCTATAGAAGTTCCCTTAAAAAATAGTGATACTCTGTTTCATACCTCTTTGCTTCTCTGACATGAAATCTGACAAAACCTTAATTGATTTCTGATGTTACGAAAGGTTCAAATGGCTCTGAGCACTATGGGACTTAACATCTAAAGTCATCAGTCCCCTACATCTCAGAACTATTTAAATCTAACTAACCTAAGGACATCACACACATCCATGCCCGACGCAGGATTCGAACCTGCGACCGTAGCAGTCGCGTGGTTCCAGACTTCGCACCTAGAACCGCTCGACCACCGCGGCCGGCGGTACCAAAGGAAGTTCCCTGAAATCTGAAATGTATTTTTCTTGTTTTTCCCTTTTGGCTTACCTGTGACAGTGAATAACGCTCGGATAGCTGCTCTCTGGAAACTGCTGCTGCTTTTAAAAGCTACGAAAAAGGCGCGTTTCATTTACTGGGCAGTAAACTAACTACAGGTGAACTCCGTGTGCAGTGAGTCCAAGTAATGTGTTTGCATTTTAAATTGTAGTTGTGAAACTTTACCTAACACACGACAAAGATTGGGAAATGGATGATGATGAGGTAAATTACGTTAGCGCTGATTCCTTTAAAAGTTGTATTGGTGAATTTAGAAAATTCACTTTACAAAAATATTCTTCATTGGGATCGAGAATTACAAAGAAATGAAAAACTCTGAAAATAATTTAAATTCGTTTGTTCAACAGTGTCATGTTGAAAGAGTTATTACAGAATATACACACTGAAGCGCCAAAGGAACTGGTATAGGCATGCGTATTCAGATACAGAGATATGTAAACAGGCAGGAACTGGCGCTGCGGTCGGCGACGATCGTATAAGACAATAAGTGTCTGGTGCAGTTGTTAGATCGGTTACGGCTGCTATAATGGCGGCTGAAGATTATCTTTTAGCGTTAGAGATGTGCAACCCTTCAGCAAATTGCTGCCGATTTCAATGCTGTCAACGTGTGAACCATTCGACAAAACAAAATCGATATGGGCTTTCGGAGCCGAAGACCCACTCGTGTACCCTTGATGACTGCACGACACAAAGCTTTACGCCTCACCTGGACCCGTCAACATCGACATTGGACTGTTGATGAGTGGAAACATAGTACCTGGTAGGACGAGTCTCATATAAAATTGTATTGAGTAGATGGACGTGTACGCGTATGGAGACAACCCCATAAATCTATGGATCCTGCGTGTCATCAGGGGACTGTTCAAGCTGGAGGAGGCTCCGTAATGGTGTGGGTCGTGTGCAGTTGGAGTGATATAGGACTCCTGATGAGTGTAGATACAACTCTGACAGGTGACACATACGCAAGCATCGTGTCTGATCACCTTCATCCATTCATTGTGCATTCCGACGGACTTGGGAAATTCTAGCACCTCAATGCGACACCCTACACGTGCAAAATTGCTACAGAGTGGCTCGAGGAACACTCTTCGAGTTTAAACATTTCCGCTGGCCACCAAACTCCCCAGATATCAACATTATTTAGCATATCTGGGATGCGTTGCAACGTGCTGTTCAGAAGAGATCTCCACCTCCTCGTACTCTTACGGATTTATGGACAGCCCTGGAGAATTCATGGTATCATTTCCCTCCACCACTGCTTCAGACATTAGTCGAGTCCATGCCATGTCGAGTTGCGGCACTTCTGCGTGCTCGCGGGTACTAGGCATGTGTTGAGAGGCACCCACTTGCCTTTCTCATACTGTGGCATCAAGCAGTCAGGCCTGCAAGATGTGTGGTTTGCCAAGCGAGTGGAATCTTCCTTAATTTATCGAGCAACATGAATTCTCGTATCTTACTATTTAGTTACAAATTATCCTCCTGTATGAATAATACGCAACGGAAACACGCATCTGACTATCAGTGATTTATAGAACTCTGACTGTACACTACGCACTGGCAATACCACATTTACCTTTTGTCTTTGATTTAACGGCTTTTATATAAATTCGGGACATTACGATAACATACAATTTAATGAAAAAGGCCACCAATCTCTTTCTTTTCACTATTTGATTTATTCCTAAACACACAAATTCTACAACCTACAACAAAATCACATGAGAAATTCCGCCCAGTGGGCATGGCTTTACGTTAGTGAATCTCTATACTATGGTCTCGTAATCTATTTACCGCAACAGTGCACTCCCTGGATCGGATGGTGGATCTTTTATTATACCTCACACTTCGCCTCTCACAATAATCCTCACGAAACTTTCCTCCAGATCGAGCGATACAGAAGGAACAGGCATACCCACAAATCTTTCGAAACTACCTTGCTACTCCCATGCAAAACACACATACCCAAATTACAAGACATACACAACACAACAATATGAAATATTACACAAAGAACGGTTACAACTTCATCACTTTCCGCTTTCCCACTTCAATCAATATTTATCCCAGTTTCACACGACACTGCCCCACTTTGTAATTTCTACTTTCCTAATGTGAACTCTGGAGATAAACGCACGTCTTCCTGTGCAATGCAAGCCATGTGGCGTTGCTGGAAAAACGGCCGACTCACCTTGATTCTCTCTCAGAGTTTAAATTCAGCGTCACACGGAATGATATTTCTTAAATACTTCAACTTATGATACACACGCTATTTCTTAAATATTTCAGCTTATTGTACACACGCTATTAATTCTTAAATATTTCAGCTTATTGTACACACGCTATTAATTCTTAAATACTTCAGCTTAAGCTCACGGAAGTATCTCAACTTATATCTACACGTGGGCTCTTTGTGACCGTTGGTTTACTACAATCCCCTTAAAATTACCTGCCTCACTTTGTAATTTTCCCCACAAAAGGTCCTGTGAAAGAGAAATTATTAATTCTAACTACTCTTAAATATTCCACATCCATACCATGCCTCCACTCTTTCATTCCGGAGCACAACAAAAAAACAGGTCTTTACAGCAGAAGGTTCAGCGGCAGAGTGCTGAAACATGGCCGTATTCTGATTCTCTCGCACCTCTCTCGAAGTGGGAGAAGCACCTTGCTACCTTATTGGTCAGCCACATTTCAGACGCTCAAAGCTCTGGTAACTTCCATCTCTTTGGTCTCACCAAAGGTAGCCAAAGGATCGACTCAAAGATGATCATATATTCCGATTCACTATCTGTGGTTAGCAGTGACCATACATTCATTCCTTTCACAGATCTCACCAAACTGGATGTAGGGATTTATTTTGAGGGAGTGCACATGTGATCAATTAAATAAATAAATTGTCATTCTTTCCCACACTGGTATCCGGCTTCGCTGTATTAATTGAAATTGAGTTACTTTTACACAAAAAATGTGTTGTTCTGACAAGAATTTCGTACCTATTTTCAGTGTTGGGCGGTACTGTACCCTTTCAGTGTACCAGTTTCTCTGGCTCTTCAGTGTATGTTCATCGTAGATTACAAAACGTTACATTAATTGAGATTATTTTTCCTGAATTGTCGCTAATGTTATTTAATTAAGAAGAAGGGGAAAGTCTGTGTTGGATATTAAATTGTTATAATGATGTACAGACAGCAGTCCGCGCCGGCCGGTGTGGCCGAGCGGTTCTAGGCGTTACAGCCTGGCATCGAGCGACCGCTACGGTCGCAGGTCCGAATCCTGCCTCGGGCATGGATGTTTGTAATGTCCTTAGGTTAGTTAGGTTTAAGTAGTTCTAAATTATAGGGGACTGATGACCTCGGCAGTTAAGTCCCATAGCGCTTAGAGCCATTTGAACCATTTGAACAGCAGTCCACGCGCAGTTAAAGCAAGGAAAACTGATTATTAAGAAGTCTTCAACAAATCAATCAAAAAATCTTTCTGTTTCGCAGTAAAGATATCAAAAACTATATTATGAAATCAGTTTTCTCAACAAAGATAAATTTTCATCATTCTTGCTCGACCGTGGCTCAATTCTCGATTACAAGATGCGGACTGACTGTCTCTGCGATCAGCATCCGTCAGGAGCGACTGACGTAGAGATGTTATTGCAGACACGGTACTGCGCGCTGTCTAAGAAAAAAAGTAAGCGTGATTGCCGCCTGTGACCCAAGTTACAAGAGAAGCTAATTCTGAGCAAATATCAACAGCCCTTTCATCCTGCGAGGTAAAGCACTACGCTTCCCAAACCGCCGTCCGACTTCCTGTTATAAAGCTAATACGCCAACTATAATGGATAAAATTAAAAACAATCCAATTTGTATACCGTACACAACCTCCAGAACTTTGATAAATCTCTTACGCACAAATGCTTTAAGCAAATCACCTTCGACTGATCATCCAATGTCTGAAACAAATCCTCGTAATTTTTGCGGCTTTCTCCATTCTGACTACAGCATAATGGTTGTCACATAAATACTTTTTTGATTTTCAATATTGAATAGTTTTAAACTTTTGGCAGTCCTCTTTTCTGCTATTCGAATATGTTGTCACCATTCAACCTGCCCCGTGAAATACCTAACAGAATTAGAACAAAATATAGCGTTTACTTTGGCGGCAGCTGCACTCGGATGTAGTATAGATAGTAATGCTTTTCGAAGCGAGACGGAAAGCCATTGATCTGCCGTCAGCGCGGCAGTTAGCCGTGTTCACAATCTGGGCCCTGTTTACGGCGGCTGGCGTCGTTTCGGCTGATTTACGAGGCTCTCCTCGACTGTCAGCGCATCTTGTCTCAGTGCTCGCCTCCACTGTCTCAGTTTCTCGTGGTTACTGAAGCCATTGGTGTGTTACCTCTTTGTCTCACTTATTTGCATGCTTTAAATTCCAGCAGCGAAGATACAAATTCAGCGAAGAGTTGCCAAAATTGTTCAGCCAGAAGAATTCGGCCAGTGGCATTTTCTTAGAATTGCCGTTCAGCGCTAATTAACGACGTATTTAAGTCGTGATTTAGTGTCTTGGTTACAGTACTTTTCATTTTTTTTATTTTGACTGAAATTTTTATCCACTAAACCAGTTCCAACAAACGATGTTTGAATCGAAATTGTTCTACAGCCTATGTTCTAATTCATTTAGAGGCTATTTTCCATTGGTGTGTGTTCTAGTGCATATACACGTGCGGATAAGAAACCACAGTAAATATTTGTCGTGGCGGATTAGAGCGCAACTCTTTTTGACCTTGATCTGTGTGCTTACTTTATGACAAGATTCATCCAAAGCGATCAGCTCGAAGGTGGCTGACGAGCACTTTGCTACAGACATAAGAAAAATGGGAATATTATTAACAATGGAGCTCACACTCAGATTAGACACTGACGGGGAGGAAAATTGTACATATCTTTTGCGAAGGAACAAACCTCATATTCTTATGGTCGGATAGTGATTTGAATCCCCTCCTCGAGCAGTGTCTTACCATTTAAGTCGGTTCTTGTGCTCGGCCGAAAGGTAAAAACGGAGAGGAAGAGGTCCAGGAAAAAATATCTGGAGTAGCGAGGAAAAGACTGCAGACGTGTGTGGTCTCTAATAAGTTCTACTTTGAAGGCACCCACTAGTAATTGGACATACTAAGAGAAAGAGCGCAGTATTTGGCACGCTAGTTTGCCATTCGAAAGAAGTGTGCTTCAAGTCCTGATCCAACCATCCTGAGCTAGGTAGTTTGTGGTTGCCTTGCACTGAGTAAGACGAACGTCAAGGTGGTTCCACGGAAAAGGCCGTCAACTGTTCTTCGCTTGCACTATCAGACCTTGCAATCCGCCTGTCGTGTCTAGGAATCCTGCATACTCGGTTCGCTAGACAAACAACAAACAACTCGTATTAAAGAGTTTTATTACAATAAGACAATTACAGTATTTAACTTTAACAGATATGTCGCAAGCAGAGGGCGAGATACAAAATAATCAGTCTTCTTCAGAATAGATAAACACATATCTGTTCTACGTAGAGATAGCTAACGAAGTCGCTGACGTGAAGCTGCTATCGAAGTGGGTGTCACCAGTCGGGCGCGGCCCTTATGTCCTCTTCAGGGGCCGCTGATGTCACGTTGTCGTCGTGTAGGGAGGTCGGTCAGCGTGCGATTGGCTGATCTCTTCTCACTGCCTTCTCTTCCTTGTCGTTCCCGACTGGCGTGCCGGCGCTGACATTACGCCGTAACACCGTCCGCAATGACCTCGAGACCAATGAGGCATTAAATTCTAAACTTCATTTTCCTAACTAAACAAATTTTTGGTTTTTTTAGCTGACCTCGTACACATTTCGCGACGCAGCGCAACATGTGTATAGTGATCGTTCGTCAACTGGCACTCAGTTGATCTATTAAATTTCGTCGAAGTGTGTCACAACGTAAGTTCACAGTTCTAGGTCGAAAAACAGGTGTGTACTGCTGCGCCACGATGTGCACTCTCTTTATAATTCAAGCAATCCCTTCTTTTTGTGTTCAAGTAGACGTTATGTAGAACAAATATGGCGATTGCTCTTTAATGAGTCCCACTGAACTGGGCTTTACGGGCAGTGATGCAACCGTAATATCATGGAGATCCGTTTTATATTATCTCCTTCAGCTGAGAATCTACCAGCTTTAGTTGTCGCAAAATGTTACTGTATTGCCGCAAGCTTTATTGTCCAACCATTGGAACCGTTAGGAAATTAGAAAAGAAAAAAGGTAATTAGTTTAATGTCCCTTCAGTGTGGTTATCATTAGTGACAGCGCTTATTCAGTTGGCTAAGTACGGGGAAGAAACCTCGCGTCAGCTGACTGAAGGAGCTATTCCAGCATTTGACTTACGACATTCTGGAAAACGACTGGAAACCTAAATCTTGTTGCTGAATGGAGATCTGACCCTTGACTCTTCTGGGTGCGAGACCAGTGTTTCACCTATTGTGTCATTTATCTCGGCGGCTGGTGACCAGTTAGGCATTAGTTTCCAACGTCTCGTTGACTTCAAGATAGTTGGTTGCAGAATGTTTGTTCACTGGCTGTGAAAGAACAAAAATTCGTTTTTAAGGTTTATTAATTTCTCCGTGCCTAGGGAGTGCTGTTGCTCCGCAACATAATTAATGAATCGCTGCTCCAGTTGCTAATATGTTTTATGTTTCAGTTCACAACCAATTTCGGCTTTTATATTTAAGCCATTTTCTAGCAGATCTAAAATGACTTAAATGCAAGATCTGAACCGGTCGTCGACGAAAACAAAGAAGACATTAACAACTGGGGCGGCAATTCAGTAAATATTTGTAAAGACTCTGCCGGTATTCGCAAAAATGATTTAGGGAAACAACTAAGCTCACCAAGTCGGTGACCGAGCTCTGAGGACGACGCCTTGCTAATCAGGCACTATGTTATCGTCTGCCAACATATCGAGCCAGATGGCGCCGTGGTAGGACTAGACACTGGACTCGCATTCGGGAGGACGCTGGTTCCACCCCAATTCGGCGATTCGGGTTTGTGTTTCCCTAAATTGCTTCAAATTAATGACGGGGTTGTTTCTCTGAAAAGGAAACGGCTGATTTTTATCGCAATACGAGCTTAAGATCCATCTATATGACCTCCTCGTCAATGGAACGATAAACCGTAATCTTCCGTCTTTCACCTTTCATTTGGATGCTGCATATAGCTTGCACAGCTTTCTCACCGTGGAAGCGCTCTTCTCGCTGAGTAGCTACTCAATAGCAGTCTTGGGGTACCCCATTCCAGTCCTTCCACGACAGATAAATCCCTGACAATTCCAGGAATCGAGCCCGGGTCCTCCGTATGAAACTGGACACGGTGAGCGCCCACCTATGTCGAAGGTCTAAGGAATTATCGGAAAACCTACATTAAATGACCATACGGGGACTTGAGACCTGACTACGAACTCGTATCGAGCACAGCTTCAGCTTGTTCACTAAGCAATGCCTCCATTCCCAAGTCGAGTTTAATCTCGACTGTAAATCTTGAGAAAGCAAATCCACTTGTATGTTGTGTAGCATAAAATGACGGTTCTGGAGCAGGGAGGACGGATCTGCAGACGTGCACTGCACTACGGAGCGAAGAGGCATACTTGTTAAGGCACAAGCCTCATCGGATTTTAGATATATCCTCCCCACCGGAGACCAATTGTATACAGGAGGAATGGTCAAAATTCAGGGACGATCATTTAAAGCACAAAATTTCATACGGACATATGCCCTACTCCTAATGGTGTCCGAGATAGAACGCATTTAATGTAAATTGTTATTTATTTTCTGTACTGTACAACGCATTGTCAGATCTATTTTATAGATATGTACAACAATCAACAAACATTACTGCATGCGTTTTACAAAATCTCAATTAGAAAATAGGTATTTTGAACACATTCACTTCTAAGCATTGTCATACACGTCACTTTACAGCTGTTCTACAGTTCACAATAAATGTTGTAACATTCCATCGGCAACCTCAGTTCATTTGTGCACTCTTGGGATAACAAGATGTGTTGTTTGTCTGAGGGCCTCTGCTCATTCTCGAATGAGTGGAGCAGCGTCCATGATGCTAGTAAGCAGCTCATTTCGACTATTCACCTTTTGTTTGTACACTTGAGACCTCATCTAACCCCAATTAAAAAATCTAAGCAACGAGGTAGTTTGGGCTAGAATAAAATGTTAAAGAGATTGGCTGGGTAAGACACACACGTACTCATAACTAGCCCAAAAACAGATTTGCATTAAATGTTTTCTGTCTCGGAAATCATTCGGAGTAGAGCATACACCGATCAGCCAGAACACTATGACCACCTTCCTAATAGTCGGTATTTCCACCTTTGGCACGGATAACAAGCGAAGACGCGTCGTGGCATGGAAGCAATGAGGCCTTCGCAGGTCGCTGGAGGGTATTGGCACCGCATCTGCACACACAGGTCACTTAATTCCCGCAAATTCTGGGGAGGAGGGCGATAAGCTCTGATTTGAGCTCTGGGGCTACGTTCAATCACATCGCAGATGTGTTCGATCGCGTTCAGATCTGGTGAGTTGGAGAGCCAGCACGTCAATTGGAACTCGCCACTGTGTTCCTCGAACCACTCCATCACACTAATGGCCTTGTGATATGATGCATTATCTTGCTGAAAAATGCCACTGCGTTGGGAAACATGATCGTCATGAGGGGGTGTACATGGTCTGCAGCCAGTCTACGATACTCCTTCTCCATCATGGTGCCTTGCACGATCTCCACTGGACACACTGATTCCCACGTGAATGTTCTTCAGAGCATAATGGAACCGCCGCCTGCTTGGCTCCGTCCTGCAGTACAGTTGTCAAGCAGCTGTTCCTCTATAAGATAACGGATTCGCGCGCTCCCATCGGCATGATGAAAAGGTATCGGGATTCGTCAGACCACGCAACGATCTGCCACTGCGCCAACGTCCACTGTCTATGGTCACGTGCCGATTTCAGTCGTAGTTGGCGATGTCGTAGTGTTAACATTGGCCCATGCATGGGTCGTCGGCTGCGAAGGCCCGTCTTTAGGAGTGTTCGGTGCACTGTGTGTTCAGACACACTTCTACTCTGCCTAGCATTAAAGTCTGATTTTCATTCATCCACAGTTTGCCGACTGTCCTGTTTTAGCAGTATGCCCACCCTACGAAGTCCGACATCTGTAGTGAGGAGTGGCCGCGCAATCCCACGACATATTTACGTGGCTTAATCTTGGTTTCTTTTCGTGTTGAAGAGCCTCAGCACAGGACTCCTCGAACACCCGACAATCGTGGAATTTCAGTAGTCTTCGTGCCGAGTCCCCGGGCTATAACAATCAGCCCTCAGTCAAACTCAGATGGATCGTGCGCCTTACACATTTTACACACAGGACGGGCAGCACGCTCACTAAGTACTACATGCACTGTGTGTCTATCTGACTAGCAATCATTCCTCGCCAGGCGACGTTGCTATCACCTGGACACTGATTGTTGACCATTCCTTGTTAGGCATCCTGTATAACCTTTCGTTCCCTGCTGCCTTCATAATATCCAAGAGTATATTCCTGTCAATACTATCAAAAGTTTCATACAGAAGAGCTGCATGCACTCGTGAAACATAACGGCTTTTCCATGTTTTCAGCCATTCGCAGTATACGCACAGCAAGGCCATGTTGAGCGACTTTACAGGAACAGATCCGTCAATCACCCAGACTGTTGTCTCTGTAATTACTGAAAAGGTTGGCGCCCCTCTTTAGAAACCACGTGTTTGTCTGGTCTCTCCACAGATAACTTTCGTTTGTGGTTGTACATAGCCGGCCGAGGTCGCCGAGCGGTTCTAAGCGCTACAGTCTGGAACCGCGCGACCGCTACGGTCTTAGGTTCGAATCCTGCCTCGGGCATGGGTGCGTGTGATGTCCTTAGGTTAGTTAGGTTTAAGTAGTTCTAAGTTCTAGGGGACTGATGACCTCAGAAGTTACGTCCCATAGTGCTCAGAGCCATTTGAACCATTTTTGTTATACATACGGTAAGACTATCTGTCTCGTTGAGACAGTCAAGTCATCCAACTTCGGCTAGTCCATGGTTCGAGGGGTGGGGGGAATTAGAAGCACGCTTTCCAAAAATACAGCAGGTACGACAGATACATCAGACCACGATGTAGCTTCTCAAATGAAACTGTAAAAACTGGAAGATTTAACTTGCACCTCCAAAATATATATCTTCCATTGCTTGTTTTTGCCAAGTGTAACCAAAGGCTTGAGTCAAACGTATATGAATTATGTCATTTCTGACAAGTCATTTCTTCCATGTATTTCCGTTCTTCTATCTTTTAATTATAAATCAGATCGGACTTCATGTTAGACGTTGTTGTAGTGAAACGAAATTTTGAGTGAGAAGAAGATGAAATTAAATTCCTCGAGACGATTATGCACTAGATTTCCAGAGCGGTAGTCGAGATTATCAATAGATATTTCGCGGAATCTGCGGCATTATGAGCGATTTCGCTGTCTTAAACCCAAATCCAGGTTTTTATCTATTGCGTTTGCTTTCTTGTTTGTGTTTAAGCTTTGGAGCATGCGATTTGGAATTACACTCCTGGAAATTGAAATAAGAACACCGTGAATTCATTGTCCCAGGAAGGGGAAACTTTATTGACACATTCCTGGGGTCAGATACATCACATGATCACACTGACAGAACCACAGGCACATAGACACAGGCAACAGAGCATGCACAATGTCGGCACTAGTACGGTGTATATCCACCTTTCGCAGCAATGCAGGCTGCTATTCTCCCATGGAGACGATCGTAGAGATGCTGGATGTAGTCCTGTGGAACGGCTTGCCATGCCATTTCCACCTGGCGCCTCAGTTGGACCAGCGTTCGTGCTGGACGTGCAGACCGCGTGAGACGACGCTTCATCCAGTCCCAAACATGCTCAATGGGGGACAGATCCGGAGATCTTGCTGGCCAGGGTAGTTGACTTACACCTTCTAGAGCACGTTGGGTGGCACGGGATACATGCGGACGTGCATTGTCCTGTTGGAACAGCAAGTTCCCTTGCCGGTCTAGGAATGGTAGAACGATGGGTTCGATGACGGTTTGGATGTACCGTGCACTATTCAGTGTCCCCTCGACGATCACCAGTGGTGGACGGCCAGTGTAGGAATCGCTCCCCACACCATGATGCCGGGTGTTGGCCCTGTGTGCCTCGGTCGTATGCAGTCCTGATTGTAGCGCTCATCTGCACGGCGCCAAACACGCATACGACCATCATTGGCACCAAGGCAGAAGCGACTCTCATCGCTGAAGACGACACGTCTCCATTCGTCCCTCCATTCATGCCTGTCGCGACACCACTGGAGGCGGGCTGCACGATGTTGGGGCGTGAGCGGAAGACGGCCTAACGGTGTGCGGGACCGTAGCCCAGCTTCATGGAGACGGTTGCGAATGGTCCTCGCCGATACCCCAGGAGCAACAGTGTCCCTAATTTGCTGGGAAGTGGCGGTGCGATCCCCTACGGCACTGCGTAGGATCCTACGGTCTTGGCGTGCATCCGTGCGTCGCTGCGGTCCGGTCCCAGGTCGACGGGCACGTGCACCTTCCGCCGACCACTGGCGACAACATCGATGTACTGTGGAGACCTCACGCCCCACGTGTTGAGCAATTCGGCGGTACGTCCACCCGGCCTCCCGCATGCCCACTATACGCCCTCGCTCAAAGTCCGTCAACTGCACATACGGTTCACGTCCACGCTGTCGCGGCATGCTACCAGTGTTAAAGACTGCGATGGAGCTCCGTATGCCACGGCAAACTGGCTGACACTGACGGCGGCGGTGCACAAATGCTGCGCAGCTAGCGCCATTCGACGGCCAACACCGCGGTTCCTGGTGTGTCCGCTGTGCCGTGCGTTTGATCATTGCTTGTACAGCCCACTCGCAGTGTCCGGAGCAAGTATGGTGGGTCTGACACACCTGTGCCAATGTGTTCTTTTTTCCATTTCCAGGAGTGTATTTACGTTAGCTTCCAGCTTTGAGCTCGCGGCCTTCCTTGTCTGTACTCATTTTCATTCTGACGTTCAACGTGTTCCGTCTATTGACGAACTTTCTGAAGTCATGATACACCAAATCACACTCTAAAGAAATACTAGGACCTAACACTATTAGATTATAAGCCGTAATATAAATACTGTTCATGATTTACCCAGTAGTTCGAAGAAAATCAACAGCAATAATATGAGAATGGCCTTTTACATTCTCTACCGTATTTCCAAAAGCGGCAGCCTCCTCCCCGTCATAATTTCTGCGTTAGACTTTACCAGTGTGCCGAATTTGCATTTGTTTCCTAGTGGACTTTGGCCATGGTTATTCTCCTGTCAAAGATCTCCAGCTCCTCCTGCTTGTAGTGCATTACAGTTACATCCCGGCGTACTGGCATTCTATTCTAATCACAGTGCGCGATTGTATCTCTTTGGAATTTTTAGGAGATGAAATCTCATCGTAGACGTTTTTCTTAATTTCCATAATCTTCATTTTTTTATTCGATGTTTATCTCTGGAAGTGAATTCTCTCCTGTGTGTTCACTGACTCACCTGAAATTTGTGACTTCGGTCATTACATCTTTTCGTCCAAAACAGATCACGTTTATCCCGTCCACCAACCGATTCGAAAGCTTTTTGGAGCATAGGAGCGACACGACGATTTTCTTGTCGGTGTGCAGCATGTGCCAGAGTGATTATTTCACGTTCAAGATTTACGACCTCCCTGCAATTTATTTAAGCAGTTTAGTTGTTTAAGGGAAGCAAAGGGCAAACCAGCGTGTCCCCACGCAGTAATTAGGGACCGACGCCGGATGTTGTCGGTGCACAGCGACACTCTAATGAGCAACTCCGGCCTATAATGGCTGGATACATCTCCATTACGCGCTCTGCCGGTCGGCGAGGAGGCGACTGCCCAGTTCGGACTTTCACAACGTCACATACAATGCTTGCTATCGGCCCCTACGCACGGGGTGCATGTTGGCCAGTGTGAAGTTATCTCACACCAACTACAGAACATTCACTGAACTTACAACGGTCCCCTGAAAGACGGAAAAAATCGCTAAAACAGCACGTCGAGATTTATGAAACTTAGACAAAATCAGAACCCTAAGATGGAGCATAAATAAAAATAAAGATACGTCCAAAACGGGTGCGTCAGTTTGGCGGCCAGAAGTAACGCCGCTGCGCCGTGTGATTACCCTTAGTAGCGATACAACGCAAACAGTAATTCGTGGTGACGTTAATGATACTGTCATCTGTATTCTCCAAAAAACTAAGGGAGAAGACCTTGGGAGAAACATAGTCACTCCTCCCGGAATCATCACAAAAACACACTGTGGAACACAATTTGGGAGATTCAGTTGACCATTGGCATTCTTAGAATGAAATTTTCACTCTAAAGCGGATTGTGCACTGATATGAAACTTCCTGGCAGATTAAAACTATGTGCCGGACCGAGACTCGAACTCGGGACCTTTGCCTTCCGCGGGCAAGTGCTCCACCAACTGAGCTACCCAAGCACGACTCACGCCCCGTCCTCACAGCTTTACTTCTGCCAGTACCTCGTCTCCTACCTTCCAAACTTTACAGAAACTCTCCTGCGTGGTTTCATTGGCATTCTTAGTTGTTGAATACCGTTCACAAGATGAATCTCGGGCAGTCTAGAGTTGTCGACCAATAGGGCGAAAGGACAACCTATTGGACCACTACATGTGACTATCTATGCGTCATTGATATCAACAGTATAGATATTCCCACTTACTATTCCATATTTTGAAGACAGAGAACCGTGCTTCCACCTATGGATATAACATCCGTCACACAGAAAACACCTTGTCTGACGAAATAGCTTTCGCTAATGTTTGATAGTCAAAAAATATAACTGAAACTATACTGGTACTCATATGTGAAGAAAATGATTCTCCACTCGGCTTGATTCCAGTGTGCGAGTGGCGTACCCTCACAAATTTTGACCTACTATATATCTCCCATGCTTGTATGAGGGTTTGTATACACAGTGATAAAGATCAGTACAAGTGACTGCTCTTTGGAAAGGCTGTAATTAGGATGTAGGCGTTGTCCTGTTCCTCTGAGTGCATTACTCAAACATCAGTCATCAGTGCAGTGCACATTTACACAAGGCCGTTTTTGTCGAAAGCTCCTAAATGTTCAAACTGCGGCTATAAAATATTGCCTTCAATGGGATAACTGCTCACCATCGCAGTTCGTTCCGAAAAAGATGCCCAACGTCATCTGACCAGTTTGGATATACTTGCTGTCTTCTTCTATTACTACAGCAGCAAATGTCGTTCTTCTTGGCCATTCTACGTACAAATGGTGCAGACGGATTACCAGGTCTCGGCGTTTCTCCTGTAGACTTGCTGCAGCACAGCTGTGATAACCACACAGTCAGCTTTTGTCTCAAGTGACTTATATTTTCCAAAGTAATGGCTGTTTTTGCGATTTCCCCGTAAATTATGGATTTGAGTTTTGGTTTCTTTAAAGTGCTAATTTAGTTTGGGATAGCCAGCGGCCTTGCCGCAGTGTTAACAGCGGTCCCGCCAGATGACCGAAGTTAAGCGCTGTCGCAAGCACTTGAATGAGAAGTTGCTTGATAAAGAAATGGCGGCTCCGGTCTCGAAAACCGACAACGTTCGGGAGAGCGGTGTGAAGACCACATGCCCCTCCATATCTACATCCAGTGATGCCTATTGGCGGAGGATGACATGGCGGTCTGTCGGTACCGGTGAGTCTCTCGAAGCCAGTTAGGACGGAGCTTAGTTTTTTTCTTTGGTATAAGCTTTCAGGTTTGATAACATCATGTTATCAGCGATGATGAGTAAACTGCCAGAGGTCGTTAGTTTTACCTTTTTAAACAGTGTCCTTCACCGGTTTTGTTTCCTCCTGTGGTTGTTTTCTCATTCAGCTTGCCGCGAGGTCTAGGGCACCTTGCCACGGTTCTTGCGGCTCCCCCCCTTGGAGATTCGAGTCCTCCCCCGGGAATGGGTGTGGGTGTTGTCCTTAGCGTAAGTTATTTTAAGTTAGATTAAGTAGTGCGTAAGCATAGGGACCGATGACCTCAGCAGTTTGGTTCCACAGGAGCTTACTACAACCAACCTCATTTAGCTTCCTCGTCTATTACATATCTGCTGAGTGTGTTGTAGGATTTCATAAACCATTAATAGTACATGATTTCCGTTTGTTAAGTGAATGTTAAATTGCGTATACGTCCCGTGATAAGTGCATTAGTGGTCCCGGAAAATTACACCGTATAAATAGAAAACACAATACATGGTTTTTTGAACGTGTTCTGCTGTGATAATGAATCCATTTCTATGTATAAAATAGGTGTTGGACGTAAGTATGGAAACAACAAAAACACAACACATTACCATTCCCAATACGGTGTAGTAATTGGCATTCAAAGCAGGTTCCAGTCATTTCGGAATAGGTAAACACAGGTCCTGTATGGTTTTGAAGGGAATCTTATTCCATTCTTCTGGCAAAATAGTGCCAAGTTCAAATAACTATCACGCATCCTTCTCTCAAAAGTAGACCTCAAGGGCTCAATAATATTGAGATCTGGTGACTGGGTGTCTAGCGTAGGTGCTACAATTCATCCTTGTGCACACAAAACCAGTCCTGGACGATTCGAACTGTGTGAAAAAGGGCGCTGTCGTCTTGGAGTACAGAATCACCATGGCGGGGACAAACATTGTCCCATGCGTTAGACATGAGCAGCGAAAATGGTCATACAATTTTTGGCAGTTACGCGACCTTGCAGAGTAACCATTGGGGCTTTTGGAGTATCACGCTGTGGCTTCCCAAATCCTTTACCGAATCAGTGACACCTTTCACTCTTCGGCAGCTGGTAACAAAAAAATCATTCGATCAAATGAATTTCTTCTATTGCTCCAGACTCCAGGTTTTATGCCTTCGGCACCATGTTTTCATGTTACGGCCATTTGTATCACTGACGAGTGGTACTGATATTCCATCTCGCCATGCAATTATCTGCTTCTGGAGCTCTTTCCGTGTTGTTTTGGTGCTGACAGTGTTCGCGAGTGCCACATTCATTTCTGCAGTGACTTTTTCAGATGTCGTCCTTTCATTTTTCGTCACAGTCCTCTTCGATGACCGTCCGTCAGTACCATTCAATACACACTTTCGTCTGCGTTGTGACTTAGCGGATGATGTTTTTCTGCTTTCCTTGTATCCGGTTTGTATCCTCAATACGTTGTCTCATGAAACACCGAACACTTCAGCTCCTTTGATTACAGAAGCACCCACCATACGAGCGCCAACAATTTGCCCACGTTCGAGTTCACTTAGTTTCGACATAATGGACTCACAAATATACAGAACACTGTTCCGACACGACCGATACTTGCAACGTATAGGGGGCGTTGCACAGGGACCGTTCGTGGTCAAACACAACAGTGCAAGTTGCAGGTTTGGCTACATCTGCATTTGTATTCAAGCCTGCATTTCTCTCGGTGTTTCCATATTTTTGTGCAACCACTTTATTTGGACGACTGGCCTACCTGCGAACAATGGTATCGCTGCTTTTGTTCTCTGGTTGCGGCAGTCCTCGAAATATTGAGGTAGAAATGGCAGAGTTAGATCAACTAAGAACATACTTTCAAGGAATCCCAGTCTTGTTCGCAAAAACCGAGTGAAATGACGCTATGGTAAGACACTGAATTCGTGTTATGGAAGTCAACGGTTCAAATATCTGTCCGGGAAACCTGGTTTTGTTTTTTTGACGGTGTCCCAAAGTAAAAGCAAATGCCGGGATTATTTCTTTGAAAGATAACGGTCGATTTCCTTTCCTACCCGTCCCTAATCCCAGCTTGTTCTTTAATTTGATGTAGTTGGTGTCGACGGAACGTTAAACAATAGTATTCGTAATATTCCTTCTGTTTTTATAAAAAAAAATATAAACCACAGGATAAACTATGTCGTGTTAGACGACTTTTCCGCTTTAAATTTTTTGTTTTTCAGTAAAGGGCTGTCCTCAACTGGAAGTTTAGTTTGAACAACGCAGTGCTTAATTACTCGCGGTCCTTCCTTCCTCAGCCAGTTACAAGAGAAACTACTGTTTGACGCTGACTAACAAGCACAGTAGGATTTGAAATTTTTCACATTAACCAATTATTTCCAGAAGGAAAGTAGCGATAAGTGGTAGGAATCTTAAGTCCAGAGATCTATGTGCACCACATTCATACTTGTGTCATGTGTCTGTTAATGCTGTAATATGTTTTCGTGTGTATGCGACCCGAGCAAGAAAGCAGTGGTACTACTTGCAGCACTTTTGGGACAAGATGAGACCACAGAACGTTCGAGTTTTCTTTAAACAGCAGGGGCTGTTCGCAAATCTTCGTACCGTTCTGCAGTTATTGTCACGCTTCGGTAACTGGAGATAAAGTAGTTGTCGAACATGTTAGCTCAGGAGCACTTCACAGTATGCTGAGCGCTTAAACAGATTGTGGCTTTCTTCTTGGGACCATGCTAGTGGAACAAGAAAGAATAAAAGACTAGGGATTAATGTCCCGTCGACGACCAGGTCATTAGAGACGGCACACAAGCCTACACTGGGGAAGGTTGGCAAAGGAAATCGGCCGTGCCCTTTTCAAAGGAGTCATTCCAACATTTGCCTGAAGTGATTTAGGGAAAGCACAGAAAATGTAAATATTGATGACAGTAGCGGATATGAAGTGCTGCCCTGTGGCATGTGAGTGCCGTGTCTCACGTGCGGGCCTCCTCGCTCGGTCACTTCAGTGGCCCAACATCCGCCTCACCTCTTTCGGTCATGGATTGGAATACAGTGATGACGAATTCAGTTTTCATTTGACTATATTCCAAAGAATTTACCACACTGTAACTCCCTCTTGCACAATGCCCGCACTGACATATCAAGATTTACGGTATACGTCATGTCACTTATTTAGTCTCATTTCTTCCCGCACGTTTTACATTACGATTAACAGCAATTTATTTGAAGGAATTATAGTAATAATTGTAGGTTTACAGAGAATCTGATATTTTTAAAGATAAGTGATTTGAAAGCTGTGCAGCGGTCTTTAGAGACCTCCGATAAGTAACAGAGGAGGTGCATATCTTTTTCTAGAGAGGTAGTAACTAGTCCGAAAATCCTAAGTAATCCAGTTTCTTGTTCCGATGAAATTTTGTTCGTGACTTATTTTAGAACATTGTGGTACGAGTGGAGACGTGAATGATTTTAGCGATATTCTCTGTCAGATATTTAATCCTATTGAGTACATACGTCAAGACCATAATTGTCGAGCCCTCGCAGTTGACTACAATGAGACTCATACGGATCGACGCGGTGCGGGCAGAAGGACCCTGCGAGTCTTACGTTTCCCTTGTTGCCCCTTATTCACTAAAATGCACGTTGTCAAGGTCACAGCCGATTTATTTCCCAAACTTTGTCTGTTCTGACTGACGTCGACGGGGCGTTAAAAGCAAATCTTTCATCCGTTGACTGCGCTGTTGACGAAAGCTACCACAAAGTTACACAATATCAAACTAAAATGGGGAGCTATACTGTATGTGTCTGCAGCATTCTTCTTCACTTACTAGCTTAATTCGGTTTACTTTCCAGATAAGAATAATTATTATTCGTCCGTTACACCAGAAGTTTATTCCACCAGACGTATTTCACCTGATTGTTTTAGGCCTCTTCAGTGGTTTACAAGGGAAATGATTACTACAGTAATTACTTGATTAATTTTAAATATTTGGAAGTACTGAATGGAAGCGTAGGATTGGGTTTCGTCTGATGACAGTTTGATTGATAATCTGTCTTTTCGCTAGCACGTGTGGCTGGCATTCTCGAAAAATTATTCCTCGCTGTCCGTGGCGGACTGTAGCCGAGCTCACGATTGGAGTTATACGATGTACTGGTAGCACCGTTGTCGAAGGGCTTTCCCATGGTCATTACCGGCTTTTCTTTCCACTTGCCATCGATCGTCGTTCTTTGACAAATGCTAGCCACTACCTCTGCTGAAATGTCAGATTATCAATCAGACAGCCGTTGGCCGAAGAACCCGCTGCAGACCAGGCAATACGTGAAGAAGTCGTGGTGGTAATATAAATAATTTTAGCTGCATGGATATGTGGTGTTTCACAGCAACATTTTTAGGTTAATTCATTATTTAGATTATTTGTAAGTGAAGGATATGCACCTACTTTTACCTCCGCTTTGTTTCATGGGTGTCCACTGGCTCCTCCAATCCCTTTCAAAAATAACAGAAAAAGGCACGTTTATTCTTCAGAAAGAAGATTTCACTCAGAACACTATGAAAAAAAGAAAAAAACGCTCAGCGATCAAAAATCACCAGCAGAAGAAGAATATTCCCCCACCACGTATATTATTTAGCTTCATGTATACATATACGAATATAATAAGAACGGCGCCCTTACCACAACACGTCGACACAAGCCAGAATCCCAACTCCAATGCAATTCTTTGGAGTCCACAACTTCCGGCGATCCCTCAGTTAACCTAGCAACAAGACTGAGTGAATAGCAGGGTTCTAAAATTTTGTACACTGAAAACTTACGCACAAAGAAGATTAAGTCCAATAGAGAATAGAGAAGTCAATGGAAAGTCATAAAACATGAAAGTAAGTGCGAAATCTACAAACTTTTCTTATAACTTGCATCAATAATGAGTTAATCTGAAAGAACAGTTGTGGAGCACTATATATATATATATATATATATATATATATATATATATATATATATATATATACAAACAACTAAAAAGAATGTATGATTTCGCAACGATGAAAATTTAGTTCTGATGGACATCTGGAGTTCAGTAGTACGAACAGATAGCAAAGGAAATATAGTAAGAGAATCTGGAATCGTGGAAAACTATGAATGGGGAAGCCGTCTGGTAGAATTTGGAAAGAGCACAATTTAATCAATGCTTATACTTGGTTTAAGACTCATGAAGGAGGTTTGTATACGGGGAAAAGATCTTCAGACGTTGGAAAGTTTCAGGTTACATAATGGCAAGATTTCGAAACCAGATTGTAAACTCAAGAACATTTCCAGGGACTGATGTGGACACCGACCATAATGGATTGGTTATGAACTGCAGATTAAAACTGAGGAAACTGCAGAAACATAGGTCATTAAGAAGAAGGGATCTGCATAAATTGAAAGAACCAGATGTTGTTGAGGGTTCCAAAATTAGCGTTAGGCAGTTATTGACGGAAACAGGGGAAAAAAGTACAATAGAAGACGAATAGATAGCTTTGAGAGATGAAATAGTGTTGAAAGCAGATGAGAGATGCAAATCTGTGCAAGTATGCCCATTGCCTTTACTGTCGGCAAATAGTCACGTTAACCTCCAAACAGGCGGGAAAATCGTGAAAGTCATCTGCTTGTGACCCGTCTACGTATTTTTTTTCTTTTTTTTTTGGCGAATCTTGCTATTGTATGGTATGTCTTCGACACAGCCCTTCATTTATCTAGACGGATCTGGGAAACGCACTTCAGGAACAGTCGTTTATCCGGCTACGTAAAACTGTGTGTGAAGAGGCGAATGCTTTCAAACTGCGGGTGGTTAATGCACTTCAAAGAAATGCGATTTCAGCACTAACATAGTGCATTCAAAATGACTTTAATCGTTCTTATCAAGGTGTTTTTCCTGACTTATTGTTCGTTCATAAGAATTACGGTATTCTTCGTAAATGATTAGACAAAAGGTGTGAAAGGAAATAGAAGGGCTGGCCGTCGCCATACGTTTTTGCTTATCAAAGAAATCCTGAGAGTGGTACGCCCGCCATTTTCGTGTGGGAAAAGAGGTTGTTTATTTGTTCGCGTGAACGTATGCATGTTGTCACTCACGCAGCCTGGGAGATGGTAAATTGCAGATTGCGGTGGCCCGCCTATGGCGTCCTTCTTTTGTGAGACTTTTTACTTTTGTTGTGGCACAGGAACCAACCAGTGCCGGAACTGGGTAGTTAGGCCCTACGTCACTTCCTCCCAAGTTCCCGCCCTCGGCGCACGGCACTCAGGGGTAACACGCCATTAATTCCTTCACAGCAACGTTTTCCACTCGTCCAGTTCTTGGTGTGCTTTTCGTGCCACAGGCATGCACCTTATTCTGAATACTCAGAATACGTGTCGTGTGATACACAATTTTTTTTAAAGAAATTGTGACTGAGAGGAAAAAGTAGCTATACAAAGGGAATACAGATAAGGTTGATTTTGTGGACGTGTACACGTTATTATATGTCAGCTTTACCGAGGAAACGTACGCCGTCACCATAAATTGGCGCTGTAAGGTAGATTAGATTTGATAGTCTCATTGAGATCAAGGTTGTTAGAGATAAATCTCAGCATTCACCTGAAGACGTTTAGTGAAAGTAACATCATAATGGCAGGAAGGAAATCGAATTCCACTCTTCCTCGACATGACAGTGATGTCACATAACCATTACACCACTTCGTGTCACTACTGCTTACAGACTATTACTCCATAGCTTCTCGTATGTTGGGTGTTCCACAACTTGTATTTGCTTGATAGAAGAGATCTTGTTGTACATCGTGAACTGCATTTCAAAAGTGCGTATTTTCCACGACGGTATTTCGGCTTACATATACTAAGCACGTCTACATCAAATTTCTTGGTCTCTCAAGTATAAAACCTTTCTGATGATTAAACATTCAAATGGTTCAAATGGCTCTGAGCACTATGCGACTCAACCGCTGAGGTCATCAGCCGCCTAGAACTTAGAACTAAGTAAACCTAAGGACATTACACACATCCATACCCGAGGCAGGATTAGAACCTGCGACCGTAGCGGTCGCTCGGCTCCAGACTGCAGCGCCTAGAACCGCATGGCCACTCCGGCCGGCGGTTAAACATTATCTGGATCTCTGCGGCACACAGATCGTCGTGCGCACATGTTATAACTGTGAAATGCCCAACGTCCACACCTTATGGTCGTGTCTTATATGAGCTGATTTTTATACAGTATTCCAGTGAGACAATACTAGAGGATTTTTAAAAATATTTAAGATGATGGCGGCTGATGAATTGTAGATTTTTTTGTAAAGTCCCTACACCATGGGTATATCCGAACTGTATAGCCTTTGCAGTAAATTTAGTGTAGTGCTAAAAGAAATTTTATCGTATCTGTAGTGTACCAAACGAATAGTTAGTGTTTTCTTTAGAAAAAAAGTTGACTTCTACTGTGAGGAAATTGTTTTGAAGCAATGTCAAACATAAAATATAAAGTCGTCATACTGTACCAACAATAACATGAGGCTTCTACATTTTCATTGAAGCTGCAGAGATCGATTCTTCAAATTATGACAATAATGCAAATACGAGAGCTTAACCTTGGCACTGTTTGTCAGCTTTCATATTAAAAGACTATTGACCGACAAATATCAACTGAAAATAAACAAATTATTGTAATCGTATTCATTTAATGGCTAATAAAAAGAAAAAGTTTCAGCATAATTTCGCTTTATGTACTACACTGAAACCTCTACGAGATAAAAATAAAACTCTGTTTATCATAACTGCGTGAAGAACGTCAAAAAAATTTGTCAAACGACCACATTCGCGGGGTGTGCGGTTTGCGTTGTGGCGTGATCTTGTTGAAGAGTAAGCCGCCAGACTGGAAACTGGTGCACTGGTGACACGAGAGTAGAAGCGCGACCGTCAGCTTGGAAATAATTTACAAGTGGGCGGTCCCCCAGTCCTGCTCGTAGCTCCTCGCCGTAGGGAGCTCCACAACCCACACTCGTGTCCCTGCCACCAAGCCGCACGCCTGTTGACTTTTTACAGCAAATTTGCGGAATCCACGCGGGAAGTAGACGATGCGAAATGTGGAGCTTCTCATGCGAACAAGAGTTTCTAAGAGAACTTGAATCATTTTTCGTTTATTCTGCATTTTCCAGACTTAATTTTGCGTATTACTAAATAAATGTTGTCCGTTAACGTATCTCCTACTTTCATGACAGTAAGAGGCTAATTCTATTTTTATACCTGCTTCGTGTCGATTTTTATGATATAATGTTGATGTTTATATAGTATCACTAGGAATTATATATTTAATGGACATTTTTTCTCACGCTCGTTTCTTTATACTGAACCAACAATACGACTACAGTTCTACCTCTGTTTTCGCACTGCACTCTGGTCTCTTATTTGGAAAATAGAGTTTCTCACTTTATGATGCCATTTGTATTGTAGATGAAATTTCATGTTACTCTACATTTGAATAAAAATTATTTTTATTTATAATGAAAAAATGTCTTAACTAATTATTTTAAGCATTTCGGGGGTCAACAAAGAAAATGATAATTATTTGCGATTTAATGTTGCTGTAGATATCTTCAGTCCGAGGACTGTATTGGTACAATTCTCCACGCTAGTTTATTCTGTACAAGCCTTTTGATGTCTGGTTCCTTTCTACGATTCTTGTCCCCCTCCTCACTCCCCGACCGCGACCCCTCCCTCAACAAATACGTTGCTCCGTTACCAAACAGCCTCAGCATATGCCCTATCAAGGGAACACTTATTTCGCTTGAATTGTGCCGTAAATTCCTTTTCCCCCCCAGTTTGTTTCATTGTTTCCTTATTAGTTATTCAATGTACCCAAAAAATCTTCAGCATTCTTCTGTAGCATCACATTTGAGAAGTTTACATTATTTTCTTTTCTGAACTGTCTATTGTCCACTTTCCACTGCAGTATAAAGCTACACTTCAGAATAATAAATTCAGAGAAAGACTTCCTAACACTTAAATATATATTCGGTGTTAACAAATTTTTCTTTTTCAGAAATTCTTCTTTTGCTGTTGCTGGTTTGTATTTTGTAGCCTCTCTACCTCGGCCATCGTCAATATTTTCCTGTCCAAATAGCAAAAGTCCTTTACTACTTTCCTGGTTTATCTGTCTCAGCCTTATTTAATTCGACTGCATTCCATTACCTTTCTCTTATTTTGAGAGCGCTATCCATTATGTTCAACTACTCCTCTAAGTCGTTTTCTGTTTCTGACAAAATTGCATACCTTCGGCAAACCCCGAAGTTTTAACTTTTTCTTCCTCAACATTAATTTGCTCTCAAAATTTCCCCTCGGTTATCTTTGCTCCTTGTTCACTGTACTGATTTAATAACAGCAGGTAGAAGTCTGTCTCACTCCCTTCTCAACTAATGTTTCCCTTTCATGTCCTGCTTTCCGTGTCTTGTCTTTCCTTAACCTATCTTCTACGAGAAGTCGTAGGGTCAGTATTGCCTGACGTATTCCAGTGACTAGCATAGCCACTCTCTGTTCTTGTTCCGATTGGGCGGGAAAATCGGCCACTGGTCCAACAGCACCTCTTACTCATCTCTAAGGCGTAAGGAGCCAGCTGCGCGGCCCGTTCTCTCTTTAGGCTTCCGCCCAGTGACATGCAAATCCACCATTTTCTGTCACACATTCTCGAGAGAAGAAGAAGTGGCCAGATATTGGGTATCAGAAGACAGCGACAATCTGGTCACCAGAGGACCCTAATGGCACGAAGGGTCTCACAGGTCTCATCGCCGACGCCCTGGTGTCGACGCAGCTATAAGCAGTAGCCACAAGCCTGGCGACCACGGCCAACACATCCTCCAATTTTTAAGGACAGCAACCAGTTCTCCTTGTATCCACTCACAACAAGCACAGTCCCTATTCATATCGTACTGTGTAAAATAACTGTTTAAAACCTCAAAAATACAAACAAAACTGTAAGGTGTAGCCGAGGAAGTACGAACAGCCCCCCTCTCCCAAAGAGAAATTTTCCTGACTGTGGTACTACCGAGGTTGGAATGTACGCAAAGCAAACAAGGAGAATAAACAAACACTAAAATCTGCTGTACAGCTCACAAGA
The DNA here is from genome assembly GCF_023864345.2 of Schistocerca serialis cubense. Taxonomy (NCBI): domain Eukaryota; kingdom Metazoa; phylum Arthropoda; class Insecta; order Orthoptera; family Acrididae; genus Schistocerca; species Schistocerca serialis. The sequence continues at coordinate 580,247,456 of NC_064640.1, forward strand.
TCCGTTATCTCTCAAAAAAGAAATAAATTTATCTATTGAAAATGGATGTATCTATTGTTACTTTTAAACAGAAACTCTGCTTGCGCGGAAGCTACTGCAGGAAATAGGTACACTAACTAGAAAGCACTGATCTAAAGTATACACTGCGTACTAGCACGAAATTTAAACGGAGTCACATGACGTGGCCCTACAGGCGGTAGTAAACACTAGTCTACACAGTAAAGTGGTCAGAATTCAATTCCTCGCGGAAATTCGTGAAAAACAGGAAGTGGGCTAAAATACTGTGTATCAGACAAGCTCGTATACAGCTACAGGCGTCCTCTTTGCTCCGTGGCAGTTGGAATACCTAAATCTGGAAGGTCGAGTGGAGATTTGAGCCTAGATCATCCCGAAAAAGCGATGGGTGAATTAATCATTTGGAAACATCTCTCAGTTGTTCTTCAAAAATGTCAGTGAGATATCCTCTTTCATCCTTGTCTCTACTGGCCTAGATGTCGACGGGACGCTGAATTTTACCTCTAATCCTCGTAATATGTATCGACCGATGTGGTATAGACGTTAAGGCATTGCACTTGTTTTTGAGTACAGGCAGGTTCTAATCTTGGGCCAATCATCTAGAATTAGGTCTTCAAAGTGTTCTTTAAACTGACTGAGTTGAGTGCTGGACTGGCTTCTTTGAGACGTGCACGACCGATTCCCTTCCTCGTACTTGTCTTACCCGAGAGAGTGCGCCATCTCTAATGATCTCATCGTCAACGGGACGTTTTAGTTTAATCTTTCCTTTTTCCCCTTTGTGTATGCATTTTACTTCAAAATCCGCCACTAAATGTTTCATTGGACTTGCGAGAATGTTCGAACTCCTTATAAGAAATCCGGTGGATTATTCAGTTTGACTGGTATTTCACCATATTTGTTATTTCACTTATACGTGCGTAACTATCTGTCTAGTAACCTAACTACTTTAATCTAAAAATAAATCTTGTATTGATAAGCAAGTATTAACATTCTGAAAGTTTACTACAATATTGACGTAAAACACTCTATCCTTACTTCCAGTTTCTGTAAATATGGCTTGTATATCGTATGTCAGTATAGCGGTCTGAAGTATCAGTGTAAAACGGGCGGTAGTAACGTTTCCTGCGGTGACAGAAGCACAGTACTGTAGCGACAGAATGGGTTTTTGTTCATATGGCATCCGTGTGCCACCTTACCGGTGAACGGTTCTGGAAGTTTATTAAACTCAAAACCTCCCACAAATCGTGAACCGCTTCCAGCAGCCCATAAAATGTGTAGCAGACGTAAATGCGCTGCGAACAGGGTGCGCGCTTTGCATGTAAATGATCTGTCGACTTAGCAGTACGAATTTTTATGGTGAGGCGGGATGTTTGATAGAAGGGCTTTCAGAGATAAGCCGGCACGCGAAGACGGTCGCACAGTGTGGGCAGTTTACGGCCATGTAAATTACGCATGTCTGGGCTTAAGGGAGCTTAGAGATCCTCGTCGCCGGAATAGCAAGCCATTCATCGGCCTCTGCCCTGAAATTTTCAGGGTGGAGGTCCGTGTCTTTGCGAGGAGGCCGCTTACAGCAACTGATAGCTTGTTCGTTCGACGACAACGGTTATTTTAACTATAGTTTTATTCTGCGACGACAGCGGGAGTTTTTATCTCGGAATTTATCGTTTTTCTATAATGCAAATTTATGTTATTATTAAGTCCCCTGCGGAGATGGAGTGAGTTACGTTGCCTGACCCGGGGCTGTGAAGTGCAGCATAACAGGCCGGGGTACATAATGATTATCATTGACAAAGTTACAGGTTTGAGTGCGAGCCTGGTGCTGCAGCCTGTTATACAGCTTCATTTGTCGTGCATAGAAAGCGCCAGGAGAACATCTGTCAGGCGTTCAAGACCAGAAACTGCCCAAATATCGCACAGTATTTTTCATATGCCCTTACTCTCCAAATAACTTAGTAAATAAATAATGACGTGAAGCTTTGCTAGAAACTAAGTCAAAACAAATAGCAGAATGTGTTTTACCGCCTCACTGACGCAGTTGCTGCAGTCGTTAATGTACTCGCTTTCAGAAGGATCCATTTACCTTTTGGTTTTCAGTGATTTGTTTGAGGCCAATGCCAGCCTAGGACAGGCCCACTTGCTTGTGCTCGTCATCGACGAGATGTTAAATCCCGATCTTCCTCCTTCATTAGTTATTTAGCTTGTTAGTTACATGCTCCGTAGCTTTTTTAACGATTCTTTTATCGAAATGGTGTGGAACGAGTCAGTTTACTGGATATCTATACATGATTAGAATTAACATTAAAGGACACATTATTACTTTTATTTCTACACTTTTTATCAGTTTTTAAGTAGAAATTCGTCACTGGAATCGAAGGAGTTGTCCAGCAGAAATTATTTTAAACTAAATTTAAAATCTGCATCGCTACCTGTCAGGCATTTTATGTTATTGGGAAAATGATCAAAAATTTTTGTTGCTGCGTATTGAACTCCTTTCTGAACCACTGACAGCTTCAACAATTGATCATAAACGCCATTTTTCCCTGTAGTATTGTTCTTTTCAAATTTTGATCGATTACTTAAGACGAATTTCATTAGTGAACGTACGTGTTGTGATGGCGCGGTTAAAACGCCTGTCTCGTTGAACAGGTACCTACATGATATTCGTAGGTGAACACCACATATTATTGTTACAGCCCACTTTTGTGCAATCAACACTTCCTTTCTATGTGACGGGGTACCCCAGAATATTATTCCGTAAGACATTATTGAGTGGAAATATGCAAAAAACGGCAGGAGGCTGGTACGTTTGTTTCCACGATTAGCAATTATACGAAGAACAAAAGCAGCTGAACTTAAGTGCTGAGAAGCGCAGTAATGGGCATCTTCCAGTTAAAGTTTTCATCAGTACTTACACCCAAACATTTGGATCATTCTGCCCTACTTACTGACTCCTGCTCACGTGATACATCGATAGCTGATACGTCTCTATTTGTTGTACAGGCCTGAATGTAGCGTGTTTTCTCAAATTTTAGGGACAGTCCATTTTCAGAGAACCACTTCATAACTCTTTGTAAAATATCATTTACCAACTCCTCTGTACTTTCCTCTCTAATTGAATTATCATAACACTAGCATCGTCTGCAAAAAGTACTAATTTTGCTTGTTGAATGTTAAACCGGTCATGCACATATATAAGTAGTAGGAGTGGACCCAAAGTTGAACCCTGTGCGACTCCTTCTGTAACTTTTTTCCGCAGTCACCTAAATGTTCTGCCTTTCCGACATTATCTTGATTATTCAGCCCAACCCTTTGCATTCTGTTCTTAAGCGTGATTCAAAATCAGCAAGCCATCAGTTCCATAAAACCTGAGTTGTTCTAAGAAAGTAATATGACCTTCACAATCGTTTTCGACCATTTTTCCGGGATCTCACTGTGTTAACGCATATCTCAACGACCACAATCAATTCTATTGTGGATGTTAGTCAGTCCGAGCAAGCCGATCTTATATCTCGCGACGTATGTGGTAGAGGAATTAATTTACGAGTGTACAGCCAAATCTCAGTTTCCAAAGACATCATACTTTGGCAAACGACCATGTTGACATCACTGACTCCCTATGGACGATCGCCTGACTAACAATAGTATAAAATCAGGATAAATCACACGAAATTTAAGGCTGTCGACTCATCTAAAATACCCAAGAATTACAATTGCGAAGAGCTTAAAATTGGAGCCATCATATAGAAAATATGTACGATCGTGAGCCGAAGACTGCGTTTCATTGCCAGAACACATCGGCGATGCAAGTCTAATAAACAGATTGCCTGCACTACGCTTGTCCATCCCCCTCTGGCATGTTCCTGAGTGGTATGCGTTCCATACCAGATAGATTTGATGGAGGAGTTGCACAAATTTCAAAGAAGGGCAGCTCGTACTCTGCTAACACGAAACAGGAGCCACGGTTATGATAAATGAGTCTAAAAAAGGCATTTTTCATTGGGGCGAGATCGTGTCATGAAATTTCAGTCACCAACCTTTTCCTCTGAATGACAAAAACAATATGTGGACTTACATCTACATAGGAAGAAATGATCATCAAAATAAAAGAAATCAGGGCTCGCAAGAAAAAATTAATGTGTTCGCTTTTCTCACATGCCATTAGAGAACTGAACGGTCGATAAGTAGTCTGAAAGTATTTCTTTGAACCCTCTGGCAGGCATTTAAGTGATTTAATCTTGTAGATATAAATAAAAAAATAACAGTCCCCTCGAAAACTGCTTGTGAAGCCGCCTAACTTAAGCTTAATGACCAACCTTCAAAAGCCTATAAGGCCAACAAAGTACAATGTCACATAAACATTAAAAATGATAAATGTGAAACTAAAAGAGATATTGATATTGATGGCAGACAAAGGAAATTCTATAGTAGCAATGCACGAACAGAAATACTTTAGTAAAACTCGAAAATTCTTCAGCAGTAATAACATGAATGTAGTCCAAAAATATTCCTCGTCTAGGCTTCAATCAAAACTTAAGAAAATGTTCAATCACTGTCAACTTATTATGACCGTGCAGTAATGAACTCATTAGTATTAAAACTGCACTCTCAATATAAGATTCACAAAAAATTATAAGTTCGCTTAAGATCCTACACGGCCTATAGTTATCTCCATAATCAGTCCATTATAATTTACACCCTAAGCAAAATAATTCAACCGAACACTCAGAAAAGTCTACATCTCTGAAAAGAATTGTTATTTACATAGTAGTCAAGAACTTTTTCAGTGTATGGTAGACATTCATCTAACATAACTGAAACGTCCCCTTAGAAAAATTGTACATGACTGTGCTTAAACTGACACACAATATTTTTTAGCGCAACGCAGTCTGACTTTCAGTAATCCCTACAACAGAATGCCTCTGACTAAATTAACCTATACGTTTCACAAATCACTTACCTCACAAAAATCTTCGTTACTCGAACTACTGCAATACAGCGAGCGCCACTACTGCCAGCTAAATAAAAGATTCAAACTACGGAAGGCACTAACTACTGATAGGCATAGTTAGCAAATGAAAGATTTTAATAGAGAACAAACAATGTATTTACCTTAATAGTCATAATATATATAACAGTTCATGACATCCATTCTTACAAATGTACTGTTTCTGATGGACACACCTCCAGATTATCCATTCTCAAAACTCGGTCATCTCACTTCCCCATATCCACCACTGCTGGCGGCTCGCCTCCAACTGCCCAACGCTACGCGCTGTTAACATCCAGCTGCCCAACACTACAATGGCAGACAACAATGCAAACTACCCACAGACTGCACACAGCACAGCCAGTGATTTTCATAAGAGCGCTACGTGGCGTTACCAATAAGAAAACCTAAACAGTCTACTTACATAACAAACTAAATTTGCATCATTTGGCACAGTGAATCTCTAAACTAACGGAAACAACTGCTGTAATTAGGAACAATGCATGGAAGTATAGAAGCTGTTTCTTCCTGAAATGTTCTTGGAAGATACGTGTTCTTATGCTATAACCTCTCACGTTTGTGATGCCATAAGTTCATATTATGGTAGTCACACTTAAAAAAATAGAAGAAAATGCGAATTTCAAGAGCATTTATTACACCTACTGCTTGCATTATGGAAGACTCTAAAAGTACTCGTTGTATCGATGTTTGTGGAAACGTCTGAAACCAGTTACGAAGAATAAAGCACCAGAATGAAATTTTCACTCTGCAGCGGAGTGTAAACTTCCTGGTAGATTAAAACTGTTTGCATGACCGAGACTCGAACTCCGGACCTTTGCGTTTCGGGAACGAGTGATCTACCAACTTTTTTTTTTTAATAATCTTTATTGAACAAACTAAAAGTACATATATATTCACTATGCAAGAAAGAGTTCTTCAAGGTACCATTTTAACATATACAAATGACTTAGTTAAACAAAAAAAATATTTAAAACATTAAATACAACAAAATATAACATATTCTGTCTTCTTCCTTTTTTTTTTTTGTTTTTTGGTCGATACATGAGAACGTGGATAAGGGTGGTGTATCATGTGACAGGTAGGCATGGCACACCCCAACTTTGAGGGGGGTCAAGGAAGACGTTGCGGAGATATCCGGCAAAAGTTTGTCGGTAAGATGGGTTTCGGGTGAGGGTGCTATGCGCGGTCACAACTTTGTACCAGAAATCAAGGACTGTATGCGGAACCACTCTGAAAGAGGTATTCTAAAGCCTGTCCTCGAAACCAGATTAGGGTATGGTGCTTAGCAAGAGCGTAATGAAATGTCTGTGGCAACAACAGGAAATCCGGGGTTACCGTCGTTGGCGGGGCACGGAGGTAAAAGCCCATGATTCGTTGGATGAGGACCCATACGTTTCGTTTTAGGTGGCACGTAAGACGGTGCTCGTCGGTGTCTTCGAGCTGACAGTCAGGGCAGAGTGAGGAGGCGGCCAGTCCCATGCGATAAAGTCGACTGTTAGTCGGGAATTTTCCATAGACTAAAACGTACCAGAGTGCAGACACAGACGACGGTAAAAAGGGTGCATGCACACCCCTAAACCGTTCGCCAGTAAATGTCAGGATGCTGTAGCACCATGGGGTCGCAAGGGTTGGACAGCATAAACAAACGATAATAATCTTTAGTACGGGGAGGACGGGTGACTGGTAGATCAGCCCGAACGTGGCTGAGTTCTATGAAACTATTGGCGACGTGGTACAATAATGGAGAAATAGGTGCCACACTGATCGGTGGATCGAGAGAAGCTGGTCGGAGGATATCTAAGAGACTGCAAAAATATCAAATTTCTCTCGTTGGCGTCTTCGCACTGGGACAGTGTTATTAAAGAAGCGGTGGAAATTCGCAGCTCGACAGATCTGCTGAACAGAGATACAGGATACCAACTTATCACAGCAATGGATCCAGTGCCGGCCATGTTAAAATCACAGCGACCACAAAGGGGACTATTGATTGCACAAGGGATGGCGCTTCGGTGGCGACAAAGATATTCAGATGACAACGACGAGGATGGGCACACGCCAGCCTTGATGTATATATCGGCAGACGGCTCCAGGCAGAGGACGCCGGGGAGGTCGACGGATCCGCATATTATGATTGACAGCCTTGGCGCGTGAGCGGAAGTTTTGATTCTTCGTTTGACAGGTGTTGTACAGTCATGCTCATAAATTAAGGATAATCGCAGGATGAGGTGCCACACAACGTGGCACTACACAAAACTGGCAAGTCCACGGTATTGGTGATAAGTTGAGAAAACCGTCATGAAACACATGTGCTACGAAACACCACTGTTTCCTGCGCATGTACCCCGACATCAATATGGGATATGATCACCATGCACACGTACACAGGCCGCACAACGGGTTGGCATACTCTGGATCAGGTGATCGAGCAGCTGCTGGGGTATAGCCTCCCATTCTTGCACCAGTGCCTGTCGGAGCTCCTGAAGGTCCTAGGGGTTCGAAGACGTGCAGCGATACGTCGACCGAGAGCATCCCAGACGTGCTCGATGCGGTTTAGGTCTGGAGAACAGGCAGGCCACTCTATTCGCCTGATATCTTCTGTTTCAAGGTACTCCTCCACGATGGCATCTCAGTGGGGCCGTGCGTTATCATCCATCACGAGGAAGGTGGGACCCACTGCACCCCTGAAAAGGCGGACATACTGGTGCAAAATGCCGTCCCGATACACCTGACCTGTTACAGTTCCTCTGTCAAAGACATGCAGGGGTGTATGTGCACCAATCATAATCCCACCCCATACCATCAAAGCACGACCTCCATATAGGTCACTTTCAAGGACATTAAGGGGTTGGTATCTGGTTTCTGGTTCACACCAGATGAAAACTCGGCGAGAATCACTGTTCAGACTATACATGGACTCGTCTGTGAACATAACCTGGGACCACTGTTCCAATGACCATGTACTGTGTTCTTGACACCAGGCTTTACGGGCTCTCCTGTGACCAGGGGTCAGTGGAATACACCTTACAGGTCTCCGGGCGAATAAACGATGTCTGTTCAGTCTTCTGTAGACTGTGTGTCTGGAGACAACTGTTCCAGTGGCTGCGGTAAGGTCCTGAACAAGGCTTCCTGCAGTATTCCGTGGCCGTATGCGGGCACTGGAGGTGAAATATCGGTCTTTCTGTGGTGTTGTACACTATGGACGTCCCTTACTGTAGCGCCTGGATACGTTTCCTGTCTGTTGGAATCGTTGCCATAATCTTGAGATCACACTTTGTGGCACACTGATGGCCTGGGCTACGACCTACTGTGTTTGACTAGCCTCCAGTTGCCCTAATATTCTACCCCTCATAACGTCATCAATATGTGTTCTTTGAGCCATTTTCAACACACAGTCACCATTAGCTTGTCGGAAAATGTCTGCACACTTACTCGCTGCACCGTACTCTGACATGCACCAACACACCTCTGCGTGTGGACTGCTGCCAGCGCCACTGTGCCACGACCGCAGGTCAAATGCACCGCATGACCATACCCCGAGGTGATTTAAACCCGCAAACCGCCCACCAGAGCGTTGTTTTACCATGTATCAGTATTATCCTTAATTTATGAGCATGAGTGCATAATTATTAACAGGGCATAGTTGTCAAAGTAATTAGCTAATTCTAGGTGTATGTTTATAAGTTTCCTGTTGAGCAGGTCTTTATTTTTGTGAAGAAGCTTGATTTCAGATTCCAGCCAGTATTTTTCAGTTTTTTGTTTTGATTTTCGGCCTGATGTAGAGGTGCTGTTGCCAGTATTAATCTTGATGTATCTGGGAGTGATGTTTAGTTGTTTGCATTCCTTGTTGAAGCGTAAGTTAGCTGTAGTTTTGAGGAGCTTCATTTTCATGTTTTTGTGACTGTATATAAATTGTGGTCGGAGTCCACATCTGCCCCTGAAAATGTCTTACAATTTAAAATATGGTTCCAGAATATCTGTCTTAACCACTATATAATCAATCCACAGAGACAGCCTTTCTACATGATTCTTAAACCAAGTGTTAGCGATGCTTAATTTACTCTCTATGCAAAATTCTACCAGGCAGCCATTTATCTCAGCGTTGTTTCCAGGCAGCGCTTGGTGCAGCGGAAAAGGTACAGAAGGGTAATTTGAAGGTTGTGGGATCGAGTTCCTTTGCGGGTACTACTTTTTCAATTTTTACGATGCTTACACTTTAGATAAACCGAGGTAATGCTCAGTATATTGTATTTGATGTGATAAAACAGAGAACAAATTTCTTCTGTTAATTGACTCTTGGGGAGGACAAACGAAATCACAGTTATAAGACGAGATTTTTCAAGATGAAGGACTGCCATTGTGCAGTATTAAAGTGTTTCTTACCCAAGTACATTCCCTTTGTGCAACCCTGCGACGTCCAAGAATTTGATCAAGAAGCTTCAAAACTTCTCTTATCTCCTCGAGAGAAAAAAATAAGAAATCGCATCCCTTGAAGACAGTATCAAGATATATTTCATTGTATATCACCAGATGTTCTCGCCAATGTTAGCTGAAGTGATACTTAACGTGTGGTCTGCTGCCAAACTGTGAGATGAGGGAGAACGTTTCATGAATGTAAACCAGATTTTTTTCTATGGTAATGTTAAAACAACCATGTAACTCTAAAAATGCGTCTGTTTTAATGTGTACAAGATGTGGTGAGAACTACTGCTTTCCCAGTTTTTACGATGAATATTACCGCATTACTGTAAACCATCAACTGTAAAATAATGAAAGTATCTCATTTTATGTAATAAGTTCTCCTTTCAGGTTCACAATCCCTTTCTGGAAATTTATTTGGAAATCCCAAATTTACCTTTGCTTCACCTTTTATGAAAATAGTAAAAAATAAAATATATTGAGCATTATTTTGGTTTGCAGTGGAAGTAATGCATTAACTGCCAATAAAAAGTTTCCCCATAAGGACTCGAACACAAGAACCTCGGATCACCGTTCTACACTCTTTTCATCGCACCAACAGCCGCCAGGAAATGACACACATAAAGGGCTCATGTCCCACCCGACCTGCGCAAAGAACTATTTTTTTTCCTAAACGCTTGGCCATCTGTAGCTCCCACTTCTGTCATTTTCATTTGTGACCAACCTCTGCTATAAATTTGGACGAAATAGGTGATGAGGAGTAGGCGCAGTCCTATTCGCTGCACCTGATGATGTCGGTCAGTAGCGTAGATGAAATATAATGTAAATTTCACAACGACAGCTGACGTCTCTCCCATACTTTATGAATGGCATATTAACAATGGGGTAGATTCTGATGACGAATGTCAATAGTGATATCCAACTGTGGCTAACGAAGTCACATTAAGTGATGTGTACCACCAGCTATCCTTCAAAATTTAATTAAAGCTTACGCTAGTTAAATAATTATAAGCAATGTGCATTAATCGTGAAGGTCTCCTACGTAAACAGTTTCGAAATTACACGAAAAAAACAAGCTTCTTCTGTATGAATTAATATTTTTGAAATTTCATTAATACCTTTCTGATAGTGTCTGACTTCGGCCGTTTCATCGGAACCCGTTATGAAATGGCCGCACAGGTTGATGAATACGTAATTTCGCTATTTAACTATCAGAATAATTATGGTTTATTGTTTTGAGCATTTCAAAGAATATTTTTGGAGGAGAAAGCCTGGCTGTTCGTGGACTGCGATATTACATTCAGCATAATCACGTTATTCAGAATAGCTTCATATGTTCTCACGTAACAAAATACATATGTTGTCTTAATCTCTGTACAACCACTGTAACCTAAATCCAGAACTTGCTTACTATTATTAAACGTTTACAGTTTCCTCCCCTCGCCACCACTGCTCCCTCCCTCACCAAATATCCGATTCCTTTATGTCTCAGGATGTGTTCTTCGAACAGAGCCCTTCTAACGTGTCCTGAAAACTACTTCTCTACTTATTTCAGTACAGTACCGATCTAACCATCTGATATTCAAATTCTTCCGCAGCACCACATTTCAAAAGGTGCTATTCCCGTCTTGTCTGAACTGTTTATAGTCCATATTTCATTTTCTTACAGGGCTACACTCTAGACAAATATAGTCAGAAAAGTCTTGTTAACACTTTAAAAATTTTCGATACTAACAATTTTTTCTGAAACTCTTTTGTTACTATTACCAGTCTGCATTTTAATACTTCTTTATTTATGCCTTCAAAGTCATTTTACTTTCAAAATAGGAAAAATCATCTACTGAGTTTAGCTTCCCATTTCCTAAGCTAATTCGACCGCATCCCAAGACTGTTTACTTATTTTTGTTGGTGGTCATCTTATAATCTCTTTTCAAGACACTATCCATTCCGTTCAACTTCTTTTCCAAGACTCTATGTCATCAGCAAACCTCACTGCTTGCTCAGTGTACATGCATATTCAGATTAGTTACCCACATCGTGAGATACAGTTAACATAGTAGAATCATATACAGTAGAGCTGCACACTCGTCTTGCTATAGAAGAGCAGTTAACAAGTCTTAATAGTGACCCACCGATAAACACAAAAACATATGGTACAACTGTGTCTATACAATGTTTAACTATCACCAGTTTATGATTGAACAACTGGAACTAACTCTTGGTATTGCTTTTCTATGTTGCAGGCTATCCTGATGCGCTGTGTTTACAACCCAGAGAGCCAGATGCCAGCTGTCTTCTCTGAGCAGCTCTTCACAGATAGCTTTATGCCAGAGGACAGAAACAGCACTGCATAACGGCTCGTTGACAGTTATTTGATTTTTTTGAGTGTATATAGTGCTACACGAATCGTCAATAATCATGTATCAGTGGAACAATGAAACTAAAAGATTACGTAATCGTCTGACTGTGAAAACAATAGGTTTGTTTATAAATAACTAATCTGTTACCAGTCACGATTTTTCTTTAGTTTATTTTTCGCACGACGCGTTTCGGGAAATGATTCCCATTTTCAAGTGCGTTTTTTGTGTTTGTTATGTCATTCCTATGTGATGTTGTCAGTGTGTGAGATTCTGCTTCATTTCGTTGACTTTACTGCAATGTATAAGAAAATACACGATGTTTAGTTGGTTGTCGATCTTCTTGTGAAGTTAGTGGCGAAATTTAGATTATTTTGTACTTACAGTTTCCTTATGGTACATTTGTGGAAAGTCTCACACACACTAAACATCACACACAACTTGTTGTACACTTTTAAACATAGAAAACATTTTACATAAACAACAGATGTTTCTACATGTAGGAACATCTGTGTAACTGCTTTGTTTATGTAAAACGTTTTAGATGTTTAAAAGTATACAACAAGTTGTCTGTGAAATTTAGTGTGTGTGAGACTCTGCACAAATGGACCATAAGGAGACTGTAAGTACAGATTCTTCTAAATTTCGCCACTAACTTCACAAAAAGATCGACAACCAATTAAAAATCGCGTGATTTCTTATATATTGTAGTAAAGTCAACGAAATGAAGCAGAATCTCACATACTGGCAACATCACATAGGAATGACATAACAAACACAAAAAACGCACCTGAAAAAGGTAATCATTTCCCGAAACGCGTCGTGCGAAAAATAAAATAAAGAAAATTCGTGACTGGTGGCAGATGAGTTATTTATAAACAAACCTATTATTACGTAATCTACATTATTGTACATATTCCCCTCAAATGAAAAGAACATTCTACGTATATTGAAGATAACCTCGTTTTACACAAGTCCTGTGTGAGTGCGTTGTGTGAAACGTCGGATGAGTGCAGTAATTCTAAGAAAAAAAATGAAAGTGAGGTCTTAATAGACAGCACTGACAAGGTTCAGCATGAATGTTTCAATGGAAAAATGAAACGAAAAGATGACATAATCGACACATTGTTGTACATATTCTTCTCAATTGAGAACATCATTCTACGTTTCCCATAGGTAACTGTATGTGGTGTAAGTTGTGTAGGAGTGCATTATGTAAAATGTCGTATGAGTGTAGCAATTCTACGAAAATAATGAAGACCGTGAGCTCTCAATACACGGTATGAACATGTGTCAGTATGAATGAGTCACTGGAAAAATGAAACAAAGAGATTGCGTTATCGACACATTATTGTAAATATTCCCCTCAAATGAAAAGAACATTCTACGGATATCGAAGATAACCTCGTTTTACACAAATCCTGTGTGAGTGCGTTGTGTGAAACGTCGGATGAGTTTAGTAATTCTAAGAAAAAAATGAAGAACTTGAGGTCTTAATAGACTGTACTGAGAAGTTTCAGCATGAATGTTTCTGTGGAACAATGAAACGAAAGGATGACATGATCGACACATTATTGTACATATTCCCTCAAATCAAAACAACGTTCTACGTTTCCCACAGATAACTGCATGTGGTGTAAGATGTGTAGGAGTGCATTGTGTAAAATGTCGTATGAATGCAGCAATTCTACGAAATTAATGAAGACCGTGAGCTCTCAATACACGGTATGAACATGTGTCAGTATGAATGAGTCACTGGAAAAATGAAACAAAGAGATTGCGTTATCGACACATTATTGTAAATATTCCCCTCAAATGAAAAGAACATTCTACGTATATCGAAGATAACCTCGTTTTACACAAATCTTGTGTGAGTGCGTTGTGTGAAACGTCGGATGAGTGTGGTAATTCTAAGAAAAAAATGAAGAACTTGAGGTCTTAATAGACTGTACTGACAAGTTTCAGCATGAATTTTTCAATGGAACAATGAAGCGAAAAGATGAAATAATCGACACATTATTGTACATATTACTCTCAAATGAAAACAACCTTCTACGTTTCCCATAGGTTAACTGCATGTGGTGAAAGTTGTGTAGGAGTGCGTTGTGTAAAATGTCGTATGAGTGTAGCAATTCTAAGAAAATATGAAACCGTGAGGTCTGAATAGACTGAAACGAGACGTGTCAGTATTAATCTGCCAGTTGAACAAGGAAACAAAAGACTGCGCATTCGACATATTGTAGTACATACATCCCTCGAATGAAAAGAACATTCTGCATATCGCAGAGGTATATGTGCTCAACGGAAGTTGTGTATGAGTGTGTTTTGTGAAATGTCGTAAAATGTAGTAATTCTAAGAAAAAAATTAAGACCATGAGCTCTTAACGGACTGTAGTGAGAAGTGTCATTATGAATGTGTCTGTGGAACGATGACGAAAGAAGACTACATAAGTGACACGTTATTGTACATATTATCCTCAAATGAAATGAATGTTATATGTATCCCAAAGATAACGCTATTGGTGTAAGTTCTGTATGAGTCTGTTGTATGTACTGTATGAGTGAGTGTCGTAATTATAAGAAAGAAATGAAGACCATAAGGTCATAATAGATTACAACTAGAAGTTTCGGTATTAATGTGTCAGTGGAACAATGAAATAAAAAGACTGTGCAGTCGATACGTTATTGTACACATTCCGCTCTCAAAAACATCTCCACTTGGCGGAAGTCCTGTATGAGTGCGTTGTGTGAAATGCTGTAAGAGTGTAGGAATTCTAAAAAAAAATGACGGTGAGGTCTTGATATATTACAACGAGAAGTGTCGATATTAATATGATGGTGGAACAGTGGAACAAAAAGTCTGCGTAAACGACACGTTCTTTTACATATTCCCCTCAGATGAAAAGAATATCCTATATATATCAAAGATACCTACATTCAGCGGAAGTTCTGTATGAGTGTGTCACGTGAAATTTCACTGAGATAGTAATTCTAAGAAAAAGAATAAACCACGAACGGAAAAGTTTTAAATTGATGTTTCAGGAAACGGGGGGAATGTGTGAGAACGAGATTTGCCACCACTTCTCTCAGTGAGGTGAGATATTCGAAGCAATGTGTCTAAATTAAAACGAAATTTTAATGAAGCATGCAAGCGCTAATACATCTGTTTTTTTTCATCATATGTATTAATGTATATTCATACATACATATATATCTATATAAATCGTTCAAAATTGTTGTTGATAGGCATGATTTTCGCTTTATAACAAACAAGACCATAGAGGCAATTTAGTAATAGAAACCCTAGTCATAGATTCCCCTCAATGTATTATATCCCAGGATTGTTAAAGTGATTCCTCGTTTTCCGTTCACACAAGCTGTTATGTTCTGGAGATAGCACAAATATGTACCTCTGTCACAAATTTAATACCTAAACCTGCCTGTATGTTTTTCGTTCATGACTTTTTACAGAAAGATATAAAATTATATATAAAATGGCAAAATAACAATTACGAAGCAAGAAAGATTTTGCTATCAAGTAACATGTACTGTCACAAGTCTGTACAGACTGCACAGTATTGTACATATGGAACAATTTATTTGATTAACATTCTTTTTGCCCTTTGTATCAGCTTTTGTCTTATTTTGAAAAGTAATGCTTTTTTTGTACATTAGCTTCAGGAGCCTTAAAAATATATTACGCAATTTTTGTCTGTATGTGTACATCTCACGGGATGAGTTTTTAGTTAGTAACAGATTATTATTTATGACACTGATGTAAAATTATGCTTATTAGATAAAGAATAGCAGTTAAGTTCCATAAGATTTCACAGACATTTTTTTAGATAAAGAATGTTTCTGAAGTACTCTGCACTGGGTGGATAGGTCTGTCAAATCCTGAACTCCAGTTATGAGACACAGTGGCCATATACAGTATTGGCTGTGAACTAATTCATTCAGATAGGAGTTGTGAAGAATTTGTTCCTTCACTGAGTAAAAATCAGACACGTTCAAAATGAGACTAAGCCATCAGTTGCAGATCATTAAACATATACTTATTTATTTGTGTGATGTGCAATTACTTAGAGTTTAACATGTTTTTTTGCCAATTTATTTAGTTATTATGGATGAACTATGTTAATATGTAAAATGAGAATAGTAATATGTTGTCACACAGTTTATTCAGTGTAAGTAATCAGTATTGATTATCTTTGCAAGTCATACTGTCAAACAGTGAACATGTATGTGTATTCTTGCTTGAGAAATTTATGTTCCTTTTCTCTCTGTTAAAGTAGAAATATTTACTATGCATAACACATTTTCATTACATGTAGTGCTGCCAATTACTAGTGGAATTAACTTGCTGTTGTCTTATTTATTAGATAGCTATGAAGATAAGTGTAATAATAATAAGTGGTGCATTGCATAATATCAAATTTCGGTGTAAAATGGCTTTGATTGCTCAACTGTAGTGTCATATGAAAGACAAATTGTTTGTCAGATGCTTAATTTGTTTGATGTAGTTATGTCTGTTCTCCTAGGAGTCCAGATATCATAGTAATGTCTGTTTTTCTGAGGCTGTGTTTGTGATTTCATCTAACTTGATGTTATAGTATTGTGTGTTATTAAAAAAGAAAAGAAATCCTGATCAAAAAGGATCTGTTTTCATGGCTTGTGAATAGTAAATGACCACATTATGATTGATAGAATACAGTTGAAAGTGTATGCAGATCCAAAGAGTAATGGATTTTCTCAAAGGAGTCATGTGTGCAAATATTACAGATTGAAATAAGTATATTTGAGTGTCAGTTATAAGTTGATCTTCCCATAAATGCTTTAAGAAAATGTAATCATGCTGTGATGTGTAAAATTCCTAATATAATTTTATTTTTTACCTTGTCATAATTCATCATAATTACATTGTTCATGTAATTGTGTATATGAATGTATGTAAATAGAAATATGTAATTTTGAAATATACAAATCCGAATTATTGTGCTCTAGAATGGCATGAAAAACATTATATCACAATGAACAGCTGTCTTAATCCTTGTTGGAACCACTTTCTTTCTTGTACAACATTATACTATAAATGCACATTCCAGAAATGTCCAATTCAGACTGTTAGAGAAGCAAAGATGATGACAAGACTGGTTATTTGTTGGAGAGAAAAGTGATATATTTTGCTGACTCTAGGTTTAGTTCCATACTGCTGTAAATAACCCTGTAAAGATCGAAACAATATACTTATGAAATGATTTTAACTTCTTAAATCTAATTGTGATTTCCTTGGATTGTGAAGAGCGACATCATATCTTACTATACCATCACTTGTTGTCATTCAGTTCTCAAGAAAGCACAAATATAACACTCTGTAGTCACATATCGATGAAGTTAACAGTCACCAGTACTTACAAGAATATTTTTAGGCATTTCAAATGTTTACATCATTATATAACAGTGTTGAGTGTTCATGATAACCCATGTATAAGTGTTAAAATGTGTGTACTAATATGATATACATTAAAATGTGGACTTATTATATAAAAAATAACATAATATTCTATTGTAGCTAACATAATGAGGAGCTGAGAGTAGACATAATACAAGTGACATTTCACAACAACAAAAAATGAGCTAAAGACTCGTTTGTTAAGTAACACTGAGAGGTCCCTAGCAGTGGGATCGACTTTTTTAACATATTTTTACGATGGTGTAGGTTATGGTTCGAGATATCACACCGACTAGTCATTCACCCTGGTGAGTCCTTCTTTGTGAGAAATTGACAAAAAAGTATTGTGGAATTTCACATGATGCACTACAGCTTTAAAAAAGTAGGTTTACAGAGATGAGTTGTGTGGTATGATAGTGAATGTCCAATCCTCACACGGAAATGGTTGTGGGTTCAAATCTAGTCTAGTGCTTTGAAATATTTATTTTTAAATCTTTATTAAAATGACTTTGGTTGATGTTATTATTCAATTAATTGGTTTAAATGTAACTTTTCTGTTTATATTCCTACATCAGATCATTTTAATCACTGTATTAACTTTATCAGTTGTTTTAATTTTTATTTCTATCGTTCTCTTTCCAATTGGCATCTTTTTATGTGATTTTAATTACTTTTCTGTATTATCTTAGATTTTATTTCTTCTATTTTGTCATTCTGTATTTTTGTCTATGTTATTGCATTCATTTATTTTCCTTATTTGTTCCAGTTTCGTTTTACTTGTAGTCCCTTCTTTCATTCAAATTTTCATCTGTGCTATTTTGTCCATATCGCTACTAGAATTCTTTTTAAATGTTTGTATGGAGATTGTCATCTAAATAAATATACATCTTGTAGCAAACAATTCATTTTTTACACTATTGAGCTGTCAGTATACATATATTATTCCTATTTTCTTAACCATCAGATAATCATTTGAAAATATTTAAATATTATGATACATAAATAAAAATAATAAATTCATATGCACAAAGACTGCATGTGGAAAAGAATGAAAGGAAGAAAAACCAGAACAATTGACAAAGCTAATACAGTGATTAAAATAATGTGACAGAGAAATATAAATAAAAAGTTACATTTAAACTAATTAACTGAATAAAAATATTGATCAAACTAATTTTGATAAAGATTTAAAAATAAATAATTTCAAAACACTGGACAATATTCGAACCCACAACCTTTTGGAGGTTAGGAACTCACCTTAACTGTTACATTATGCAACTAGTCTATAAAACATTATCTGTCTAAAGTTGTAAAGCATCACGCAAATTTCTAAAATTTTCTTTCATCAACTACTCGCAAACCAGGGCCTGTCAGGGTGAATGAGTGCACAATGTAATATCTGGAACATTACTCTCCATCACTGTACAGATGATTGCAAAAAGTCGATTATACTGCTGCGGACCTCTCCTTGAGAGTAAAAGAAGTTCAATGACTGTTAGGGAAAAAAATCTGATGTTTCGATAATAACCAACATAACTTATAAACATCCATTTAATTTTCGATATCAGTTTGCTTCAGCAAGTACTTGTATCACTTACACTCTCAGTCTCTCAAATATGTGTATTAAACTGTTATGTCGTTGATGTTTGAATCGATGTTGTATAAGGAATGCGCTTCAATTTGATGTTTAGATGTTGCAATTACTCAAAAATTACTTATCTCTATAATGATTTTTCCTTTTTCTTGGAAACAAACTTTCGCTTTTATTTTAGTTACATCCTTATATAGTATAAGTTAAATTTGAAAAGACTTGGACACCATTCCTATTTTCCTTAAGGTTTTGTGATGTACATTTCAAAATACTTCATTTTGTTTTGCATAAGTATGATTTTTTGAAGATTTGTCTATGAATTAATTATACCAGTGCTGTACTAGTCAATATATGTTCTTGATGTTGCAGTAAAATAAAGAACTCGTTCTAATTTTGCATTTCTTTGATTACAGTATCCTGGCTATTAAGCTCCATACCCTCTGCATTTAATATACAGTGCCCAGAAGAATTGTTGATCCCAGTTATTTGAAACCATGTCTGAATTACAGATTTCGATTTGAAACTCAACAGCCAGAGCCAATATTTTCATTACAAGTGACAGAGAGTGATCCTTCCTACAACAACTTAGTAATGGACCCTGTCATGAAACAACTCTATAATTTTAAGCAGCAGGAAAGTTCACTCATTATTTATCTTTAAGGACACAAACTTTTTACCTTCAGGATACAAAGTAGTCTCGACAGTCTGAAGCAGCTGCTTAAAATTTAATACGCAACATACAAATATAACTAAAACAAAACTGTACTGTGTGAATAGTTCTCAAACAATAAATAATCCTGCAAAATAAAATAACTACACTTAACTATTTTCGGTCATGGTGACAAAATGATGCCTGAAGAAAAAACAAAGGTTCATGTTTTACCTAGGTGTCTTAGGCAAATTACTTACCAGGCCACCTGTTAAAATTAGAGATACTGCATGGAGTTTGAAGCCGTCGATAATGTTCTCATTAACACCGGTGGTATCTCCTCTACTTTCGGTGTTATTTAAGGCAACTAATAGTTAACGATCGCCTATGATTTAGGACAGTTTTTGAACAGTAGATGTCTGGAGTACAAAACTGTTGACGGAAAATACTCTAGAAAAAACAAAACCCATGTTGAGCTTTTCAGTAAGAAATAATAAACAGCACTGCCAGGGGAAGAGAACCCGCAGTCCCATCTTAAGATTAGGCCTGAAAGTTAACCTGCAGAATTATTCATCAGTTCGTTAGCTATTTGCCAAATACTGATGCAATGTTTGGTATGACGATAGTCTGCGAGCAACTGGTTTCCAGTAGCCGCTCATGGATAAAACTGACAGCTATACGGTTAAAATGATCACAACTTCAAGAGTAACCAACAGATTCAATTCTTACGTGTATGGAGAGATTGTTTTCATATTAAGAACGAAAAACATCAGCGCAAAGTAAGCTCGTTTACTGATAGGTGATAGCGTTCGTCATTGATTCTAAGTACATAATTAATGGATAAGCTCGTTTTGAAGGAAAAGTTTCTTTACATCAAATAAGAGAAATTGTAGAAAGCCTTTACACACGAATTTCTTGGTTTCGATTGTCTGTGCCTTATGCCTGTAGTTTCCTCTTTTACTTGTTTAACATATATTATAGTGAGGTAGTCCTTTGCCTTTCTATTTATTCCACAGCCCAGAGTCGTCCTATTTTCTTCTTTTCCTCTTTCTTCCCCTCCTAAACTCCTTCCTTTTTTTTTTAAATCTCAGGAATTATTGAGAAATATACTGCAATGCGCATTACTGTATTGCGCATTTTGTCCCCTGTACATTAAGCTATTTACAAAACTAGGAAGTAAAACGTTGTTAAGGTAGTGTGGTCCATAGTAATAGTTATAATATCTATGAAACACGACTTGAAGTAGTTTCTAGGTGTAGGTCATATGCAAAGCAGCGAGTAATAAAAGAGTCTGGAAACTCCAACACAGTAGCACGTTGTTCCATACTGGACCATATGTTAGATGACAAAGAGCTTTTCAATTTCTATGTTATTCTTCATTAACTTGCATCGCCCCATTACGACTATAATAACTCATATCAGTAATAAGGTCGCCAAACTGAAACAGATATTAATTAACTAACAGTACCAGAAAGATAGCAGCTTTATAATTTATCCTCGCTGGCGATGTCATTAGAGATGGAACGAAGGAATGCTTGGAAAAAAGAGAAAAAGAAACCAACGACACTTCTTTCCATGCCGGTAGTTAATGTAGCGCTACATTGGGAATGTATGCAGAATTCGTTCTCCGATATTTTGAGGGATTAAGATACTATATACTGTAGGAACTATAACTACACTGCAAAATTGTGATAGAAATCCAAGAACGTGTTATTAACACTCTTATTACCCGAGATAGGAAAAAAAAAGTTTGCCTGGAGTCAGCTCACAGCCTTGTACAACGAAGACATTGTTTCAAGTCTTTCACGATGGACTGATTTTAAAGAGGAAGAATGAAGAGAGGAGAAATTAAATTTACTGGAAAAATAGTTTGGCGTTATTTTTTACTGTTCTCTTATACTTTTCATTAAAAATAATCATTTTCAAGCAGTCCTGGTTTACATGTAGTTCGCCTCCTCCGAAGTATTCATTTGTCCATAAGAAATTACTGCTTCCAGGCACTTGCGTAATAGAGGCAAAGTAAAGCCGCATTTCAGAAGAGCGCAATGAGTCTCCAGTCTTGAACGGAACAATGTTGCTTGTGTACGCTGCTGTGTCCATCAACGTGTCTCTAAAGATCATTTCAAGCTTGCACCATGGACATATTCTCACTTTACGGCTAAAAGGATTGTCAGCGTGCAACGCAATGTCGTCATTCGAACACTCAACCGCTATTATAAGACACAAAACAACGAAGATCTGTCTCAGTGCTTGCTGGCGGACATCAGTATCAGCTCATGACCGTTACCCACAAATTATGGATCGTAGGAAGGAAAGAAGGATAGTGATTAATGTCCCATCGGCAACGCGGTCGTTAGAGAAGGAACACAAGCTCGGATTTGGGAAGGGCAGTGAAGGAAATTAGCCGTGCCCTTTCAAAGGAATGATCCCGGCGTTTGCCTTAAGCTGTTTAGAAAAATAGCCGAAAACCTTAGTCTGGATGGTCGCACCGGGATTTGAAGTGTCGTTCTTCCGAATGTGAGTCCAGTATGCTAATCACCGCGCCACGTCGCTCGGTACGGGAATCGTAGGTACCGCTAGCGGATATCAACAGAACTGCCTGCTGCCGCATCACAGGAAAGTCGACTCAGACAGTATGAAACCTTCTCAATATGATCAATTTGACGTCTAGAAGTCCGTGGTAAGTGAAGAAGGTGGGCAGGGGAACACGTGTAATGGAATTCCTGATCAAAGACACTGGCTTCTCTAAGCAGACGAATGGAGGATCTCTCTGACTCCTGATGAGCGTCTTAGAAGTGTATAGAGATGGTCGGTCAATAACAATTCATACCCAGGTATGCATTTTCACGGATTCAGTAGTGAGGTATGTCAACAATGATTTGGCCAGTCTCATACGCAGATGAGCGGAAGGTTATCTTTGCTACTGAGGATCATTTTTGACTGTACAGTACGGACATAGATTCCTCCTACTTGTTGTCCAGCTCTTCAGTCAGCACACCAAGGAATCAGAGACATTAGCTGTCAGTGGGGATTGATTTATATCAATGGGGCAGGTTGAAAATTTGTGCCAGACAGGTATACGAACCTATGTCTCGTGCTTACTAGGCTGATGTGCTGACCATTGCGCCATCTGGACACAGTGGTCATCACAACTGCACCACCATTGGCCTGCCCAAAGCTACCCAGGGTGGACTACCCTAGCACGTGCCCAGTCAGACCCAAAGTCTCAGATTACACCACACAGTATTGATGTAGGCCCCTGCTACAATTAACATTGGGTTGAGCTTTCAAGACGGTAGTGCACGAGAATTTCGCACCCACCCTATGAATATCTTCCTCCATGACGTAAGAATCATCTGAATAGGATGGCCTTGGGGTCTGCTGACATGAACTTGTTTGAGCCTTCTTGGGACGTAATGAAACTTACAGTGGGTCGTCAACAGAATCCTTCTCACACACTCGATTAGTACAGAAGGTCGAACAGTGGAACGGGTTTGAGAAGCAACGTCTCGAACAATCTATGGACAGCGTACCAATGGGGATCCAAACGTGTTACATTGCATAGGTGGAGCAGCACTGCACTGAATGTTAACCAGCAACAACTTTCATTTCTCATATGTGCGCCGTCGAACAGACTAGTTTTTTTAGGATATTGTCACGGTTTTTAATTGACAGTAAAGTGTCTTTTCTAACCAGAGAGTTTATTTATTCATATATTTACTCTCTATGTCCAGGACACCATACATTAAAGTATAGTACAAGTCAACTGTAATAAACTTTAAAGTTTAAATATATTTTGCCCAATAATCAGCTACACAGATGGCCTTATCATTAGCTAGCTATAACTGTAAATGAACATCAACAAAAGCAAGACAAGGATAATGGGATGTAGTCGAATTAAATCAGGTCATTCTGAGGGAATTAGATTAGCAAATGAGACACTTACAGCAGTAGATGAGTTTTGCTATTTCTGCAGCAAAATTACTGAGGAAGTTCGAAGTAGAGAGGATATAAAATGTAGACTGGTGATGGCAAGCAAAGCATTTATGAAGAAATCTGCTAACATCGAGAATAGATTTAAGTGTCAGGAAGTCTTTTCTGAAAGTATTTGTATGGAGTGTAGCCATGTATGGATGTGAAAGATGGACGATAAACAGTTTAGACGAGAAGAGAATAGACGCTTTTGAAATGTGGTGCTACAGAAGATTGCTGAAGATTAGATGGGTAGATCACGTGACTAATGGGGAGGTACTGAAGAGAATTGGGTAGAAGAGGAATTTGTGCCACAACTTGACTAGAAGAACGGATCGGTTGATAGCACACGTTCTGAGACATCAAGGGATCACCAAGTTAGTACTGGAGGGGAGCGTAAATATCGTAGAGGAAGACCAAGAGATTAATACAATAAGCAGATTCAGAAGAATGTAGGTTGCAGTAGTTACTCGGAGATGAAGAGGCTTGCACAGGATAGAGTAGCATGGAGAGCTGCATCAAACCAGTCTTTGGATTGAAGACCACAACAACAACAACAACAACAACAACAACAACTGTAAATCCATCTGGGTACAACTTGTGCAGAGTTTTCGACATGTCCCTAGGTGGTTGTCCATTTGGACATTCCCACAGTCACATACTGGTTCTCGATCGAAGTAACCCCACTGGGCAAGGTTGTACTTGCAATTTTCGACCCTAGTCTTCAGCTTACTCAGAGCCTTCTAGGTTGTGAGGGATTTGTAGCCTCAAGTGCCCCCTTCAGCTCCAATTCAGGATCTGGTGCTGCCTCTTACTATAGCTGAAGTCTCCTGTCTTGGACAATGACTCTGATTGGCTTTGAAGTCCGGAGGAAGCTCTTTCTTGAGCAAAGCCACCTGGGCTGTTGTTGGTGCTTATGTAGAAGGTGAAGTTTATCTGTCATCTGGGCACAGAATGAAGCACCCAGAAGATCGAATAAAGACCGGGCATCCCTGGAAACGGCACACAGCCAGCTAATCCTTCTAAAACCAGTACAAGAAGGAGAAATATGAATATGAACAAAAGATCCTTTACAGAAACCGCAAAAAAGAAGAAAATAGGAATATGGTACTGAATGATTTTAAGACGAAGTGTGCGTAAGGCATTGCAGTACTTACATGACTGCAATGACAGTGTCACGTTGCAATAAAGTTCCAGATGATATTATCCAACCTTAGGTGTACTATACCAAGAAAGAAAATGAAAGTAAGGTGACCATATTGCTTTATTATGGCTTAATTGGCTAGGAGACCCCATCTGCGAATGTCTAGTCGTCAGGTGCAAGTCTTTGTATTAGAATCCGTTTTGGCGACTTGCACATCTGGTGAAGATGGTGTAAATGATGAGGACAATACAAACATCCAGTCCTGGGCAAAAATAATCCTCAACCTAATAATTTTTTCATAATGCGGGGCCACAGTCATAATATATTTCTTTAAAGTCAGTACCGCCATTAGACTTGTTTATGTACAGTGTTACATTTACACTTACACAATCATGATTTCGGCTTCATTATCTAGTGTTTTAAGTGTTATACATTGCCTAAGATCGTATACTGTCGTAATAAAATACACTATTAGTGTGGGACACTGCTATCCACCCGAGTGCACAACATAGGGACAACGAGTACGCGCAGGAGTGACTAACGGACTCAAATCCGGAGGGCCTGGGCGATGCTCACTCGCCTTCGCGGGCTGGCGAACCATGCGGCGACGCAGCAGCCATCGCCGCGACGCAGGACAATGGACCTCACCGGCGTCATCGGGCGTTTGCATGCACACTGTGCGGACTGAGGCGGGCTGGAATGCAGTATAAGGCTGTTTTAATAAACACATGTCAATACTACAACTGTTTAACTTCATTCCCCGACATGAATCTGGTCTCTCCCTCACAATTTTTCTCGCCCGGAATGGGAAGGGTCGTTACACAACTAAATTCTACCCTACACAACACACAATTTTTTTCAGAAAAAACGCAACACACAAGAGACGAGCCTTATAGTACACACACAACAAACAAAATATTAGCAAAATCATAAAATATAATACTTAGCAATTACTTTATCGGCCTTAACGCTTACTGAGAATGAAATAGCCGAGGTTCCTCTTACCGTCGTTTATTCTTCTGCTTCCTGTTCTTTTCATCTTTCTTCGAATTTATTCCAATTTCCCGTGCTATTGCTAACATAAAAGTTTTAATGTAACATAATCTTTGGCCTGAATGGCTACTTATGACCATAACTCTAAACACTGAAACAAGACGACCCATACACCATACTCAAAACCAAAATACACTGCCTGTTCCAAATGGCGTAAACCAGCACACATATTCTACCATGCTCAGAACAGTCCCTGAGTTCACTTTACTCCAACTGTACATACAATTACAGCTAAACATCTGAAAAAAAACTCAATGATCTGTCAATGAACCTTGCAGCCAAACAAAATCACAAAAAAACACTACACTCACCATACCGTATATTGACTAAATTGCATCCCTGTAATAGTCAGCCATCTTCTTCAGGGATGGCGGCCAGCAAGCTTCTTCTGTCACCCAAATGTGAAGGTGACAGACTATTCTGACAGCAGTTATAGACGCCAGGGGTATGATCTCTAATGTGGTAGGTTAGCAGTGGATGGGGATGATGATGATGATGTCGGTCGCTGTGGCAGAGTGGTTCTAGGCGCTTCCGCCCGGAACCCCTCTGCTACTACGGTCGCAGGTTCGAATCCTGCCTGGGTGTGTGTGATGTCCTTAGGTTAGTTAGGTTTAAGTAGTTCAAAGTCTAGGGGACTGATGACCTCAGATGTTAAGTCCCATAGTGGTTAGAGCCATTTGAACCATTTTTTGATGATGATGCTGATGTTTGGTTTGTGGAACGCTCAACTGCGCGGTTATTAGCGCCATTACAAATTCCCAACCTTTGCTCATTCCAATCTCACCACTTTCATGAATGATGATGAAATGATGAGGACAACACAAACACCGAGTCATCTCGAGGCAGGTGAAAATCCCTGACCCCGCAGGGAATCGAACCCGGGACCCTGTTCTCGGGAAGCGAGAACGCGACCGCGAGACCACGAGCTGCGGACGGTAGCAGTGGAGTAGTGAATGGAGGCCCGATAGTGATCTCCCATATGGTTATGAAAACTTCAATGTTAAAACATTCATTTATTGCACAGCAGACTACATCAGTTGTCACGACGCTCAGAGGAGCCAACGGTGCCAGGACGTAAGCTGTCGGCGGTCTGCAGAGAGATGCAGCCGTCAGCAGCTTAACGCTGCCGGCGGAGTGATGATGTCGACTCGAGAAGGTCGCTGACCACAGCAGGAGCTGCGGTCCACAGTGCAAACTAGAGGCATCCTAACTGCACAGGACGGGGTGCGCCAAGGTGCGCATAATTACGCCTTTGACCCAGCGTGGATGATACACCTCACAGCAGCAGAAGCATCTGCCCACACGAGCAGAGGTAGGCATCAAAGACTTTTTTCTACACGAGCGATGGTGGCTGAATGGCTGCATGGCCGTGAGCTCGAACCGTGGACCACAGGGGAAGGAGGCTGGCAGCGGCTGAAGTAGGCCTTCTGCTGGAGGGAGCTTAGTAGGCAGCATTCGAATCAATGCGAACAGCAGGACCACAGCTGGCAGTGGAAGAGTCCGGAGGTGATGATTTGTTGACCTATGTGGACCAGCTGGTGGCTGGTGGCTGGCAGGCTGTAGAGCCTGTCTCTAGAAATGAGAAGTATTTATGTAGGCCTGGACCGTCCATGTTGTGCTAAAGGATCGTTTCCTAACCCGTAAGTCGCAACAGAGCTATGGCTCAGACCACCCACGCTATAGTGCCTCTGCCTTTCTGCTGTGTGACTGCTATTATGCCTCTGGTCTCTCATGGCGTAGCATGTGGTAACCTCCTTGATGCCTGGGAGATAGTACTCGCCGAATCAGCAGGTAACCCGTGATCTAACTTTGACTGGGCAACCTGAATTGACCTTATTCTGCTGCCACTTACATTCATTGTGGCAGTATCTCAATTCTACGCAGCTGTGTCAAATAAACTATTGAGGCGCAACACTGTTATTAATTCTGATATAACAAATTTACTCTAGACACAAAACCTTGTGTTAAGAAAAGAAAGAAAAAAAGAAAGAAACAGCTCAAATATAGAAAGTAGGGTAAATCGAAGATAGTTGGTTCACTTTTTTCCTTCAGCATAAAATCTGTGTGTTTTTAACTCTTTTTGAATTCTGGCAGCATGTTTGTACAGAGTGTCACATAACTTATGTACAGTATATTATTGAGGTTCCACCACTTGAAATACAAGAGATACGATAAAATGAAAATATACACGAGTGGATCATCTCACCCATAGGTATATCAGTTTATTAAAAATCTTGATTCAGCATTGGCTTGTTGGTTTTGATCAAGCGTTAGTCTGTCTTTCTGACATCACAGCAATTACACTTACTACCAAATGCTGAACAACATTCATGTCACCATTATGAACGGGACACACACTGAATCCAGTTGTCATTTTTATTTATTTCCTAATAGATTTCACTACACCCAACACATTTATCTTCATCACATTCATCAAAGTTATTTTCATAATCTACTACAATGTCTTTATCTGATGAACACGGTAAGCTATTTGCTATATTTTTCTTTTTAGCTTCTTCAGTCTGTTTGTCTCTTCACTAGTATTTCCATTTGGTGATATTTTAGTTCCTCTTTTCTGGTTCCTTCCTTTTCTTATCCCACTTTTTCTTTAGAGTTTCAATATTTTAACCCAAGTTTAACCCTTTGGATACAGTTCCTGTCTTCTTATTAAAATTTATGATTTTATCAACAAAAGGAATAGGTGACATTTTTTCAAAACGTTTTGTCTGTGTTGTCCCAGGAGTAGTTAGGTTTAGTGGGAGTGGAGACTGAAGTTGGGTCAGTGAAGGAATTTCATTTGTGCAGTTAACTCTGTTCCTTTGATGTGACTGGGAACACAAGCTCTTTTGATGAGCTTTGAAGCGCTTCGTTGGTCCATGTGTTAGATTCTGCTCTTCCATTTGTTGTCACAGATCTATTGTCCGACAAGTAAGCATAGTGTGGGAGTGAATTGATGCTACTGTACATATTTTTTCCTGCAGACGGGGTAAAAACATCGTGAACTATAAGGCGCAGTAATATCTCTCGGGAAATAGTTTGCTAAATATTGTAGATATTTGTTCCTGGAGATTAGGTTTGATGCCGTGAAACGCATTGTACTTCTATTTGATTTCAGTATACGGTTCGTTTTTGTTCCGTATCGGAAGCTGAGCTATTAAGTCCATGCCGCGAGGCGAAGGAAGGTCAGGAGGCGTCAGCTGGTGAGTGGGTGGGGAGTGTGCGAAGTCTGATGGCGGAGAGCGGACGGTGGAGGGCTGCGGGAATGACCAGGCCCGGGGGCAACGGCCGGGCCAGCCATCAAGCGCACGCCGCCACCTTCCTCAGCACGTTCACTTGCAACAAAAGACGGTGGTGACCGTAAATTGAAACTTGCTCTGTGTTAAGTGTCCATCATTATACTAAAAGGGAAAACTCAGAACGATTTCGTTATTTTTTCAAGAACTTGGAAAGCCTTGTCCACGGGTGGCATAATGCGCACTATCATCACAGCGCCGGCATCCCTTTGACATCTTATGCCTGATGAAAGCCCCCTTAAGACTTTTCCACGTTGCAGTTTTCAGCTTGATGTCATTTACGTATCTTCCATTAGATATTCTTTTAGATTTTCCCATATGTTTTGGGATTCAGTAAAGACCTTGCTTGCTCTATTTACTATCCAGTCGCTTGGCTACATGTCCGGACACCTCAGTTTCATTTTCATAATATCGTCTTTCGTTAGTATCCATCCAGTCATTGTCTACTTATCAACTGGTTCTACGTTAATTGGTACTAATTCGTTTCACTGTTTTGGTTAAAAATTATCTTAATATAATGCACTTTCAAAGCTGCTTTCAAGCTTACTCTGTTAAGTTCCTTCATTCGTTGTTAAAGTTTATATGAAATGGAGACAAGTGATACGAGTGAGATATTGCGTCAATAGACTGGAACATAACAGCCAGTTCACACACCATCCATAATAATTTTTCTTCCTTAGTATTTTTCATCCGATACATTTTTTTGAATGTCATGACAGAATTTTAGATCTACATCTACATACAGAATTCTATATCTACAGCCACTATTCGGTGCGTGGCGGAGGGTACCCTGTACCACTACCTGTCATTTGCTTTCCTGTCCCACTCACAAACAAAGCGAGGGAAAAACGACTATCTATATGCCTCTGTATGAGCCCTAATTTCTCCTTTCTTATCTTCGTAGTTCTTACGCGAAATGTATATTGGCGGCAGTATGGTCGTTCTGCAGTCAGCTTCAGATGCTGGTTCTCTAAATTTTCTCCATAGTGTTCCCCGAAAAGAATGTCGCCTTCCCTCCAGTCATTCCCATTTTAGTTCCTGAAGCATCTCCGTAACACTTGCGTGCTGTTCAAACCTACCGCTATGAAATCTACCAGCCTGCCTCTGAATTACTTCGATTCCTTCCTTTAATCTGATCTGTTGCTGATCCCAAACATTAGAGCAGTACTGAAGAATAGGTCGCACTAGATTCCTACATGAGGTCTCCTTTACAGACGAACCACACTTTTCTAAAGTTCTCCCAGTAAACCGTAGTCGACCATTTGCCTTCCCTATCACGATGCTCACATGCTCATTTCATTTCATATCACTTTGCTACGTTACGCCCAGATATTTAAACGACGTGACTGTGTCTTGCAGGACACTACTAGTACTGCATTCGAACATTAAGAGTTTGTTTCTCCCACTCATCCGCATTAACTTACATTTTTCTACAGTTAGAGCCAACTGCCACTGATCACAAAAAATAGAAATTTTGTGTAAGGTATCTTGTATCCTCATGAAGTTACTCAACTTCGACACCTTGTCGTACACTTCAGCACCATCAGCAAACAATCACAGATTGCTGCTCTCCCTGTCCATCAGATCATTTATGTATAAAGTAATAGCCTTCCTATCATACTTCTTTGGGGCACTCATGAGGATATCCTTTCTCTGATGAACACTTGCCGTCGAGGACAACATACTGGGTTCTATTAATTAAGAAGTTTTCGAGCCACTCATTTACTTGGAACCTATTCCATATGCTAGTACCTTCGGTAACATTCTACAGTGTCAGATACTTTTGGGAATCTAGGAATATGGAATCTGCCTGTTGCCTTTATCTATAGTTATCAGTATATCGTGTGAGATAAGGGCAAGCTGAGTTTCAGTCGCGCTGGTTTGTGGACATAAGCTTTTCGGTCTCTAGGAAATTTGAAATAAATGGTTGTAGCTCCATCATTGAGTTGCGTTAAGGAGTAACTTTTTTATTTCTTGATGAAGACTAGTTTCGTACACCTATGTCCATTTTTGAGCCATCCACACCGTAAGCGTGACAATACACGCGAAAGCCTATGTACAAAAACTGACCCGGTTATGACAACTGCCGACCTAATCTCGCCTGCAGCATGCTGCAAGTTCGTTTCGAGGAAATTTATTATCTAGCGAGATGCTAGCAACTGATTAACTGTTTTTTTCTAAAGAAAAAAACACTTTCCCAACCTTCTTGACTTATTTATTACCTTAAGTAACAATAGTCGCTATGATAACATCATACTGACGTCATCGATGAGGTCCACCCTGGTTTATCGCTACAAGATCTAAGATATTTTCATTGCGCGTGGTCTGCCGAACTAACTGCTCAATACAGTTTTCGGGAAACGTGTTCAATTGCACTTCACGATACTGTCTGCACCCCTGTAATGGAGCCATAGACGTCCGACCCTATTCCGTATTACTCGGTAGGTTAAAGTCGCCTTAAACTAGTATTGTGTGATCCGTGTATCTACGCGCTATCGACCGTAGACTTTCTTTGAATGACGGTCACAGCGGAATCAGGTGGCCGGTAAAGACATCCAACAATTAAGTTGGTTTCACCTAGTCTGTTATACGCTACCAGATAACTTCACAGTCACACTTAATTTCAGTCTCAATAGAGACAGTATTTACGTCAACTGCAGTGAACACTCCTCCTGCTATGGCGTCTAATCTGTCCTTCCTATAAACGTTCCATTACTCGATAAATACCTCAAAACTTTCTACTTCGAGTTTTAGCCAGCTCTCGGTCTCACGACTAATTTGAGCTTGAGAACTTTCCCGAAGGCAGTAAATTCGGGAACTTTGTAACGAATACTTCGACAATTTACGTGTAAAATTTTGACAGTCGTAGTGCGTTTACCCCGAACGCGATCCGATGTCCATATCCGCGAATGGACTGGTGAGTGTTCATCAGAGTACCTCAAACTACCGCTTAGCCTAAAAAAAGCCACTTGCACTCCACAAGTATTCTGCTATCCGACTAGCCACTTCCTTTGTGTAGTTACCCCTGACCTATCAAGGCGTGTCTTGCAATTCCCCACCCGATAAAGCAGGCCTTAAATTTGCCGCACGACTGTCACATAGTCGACGAATCGTGTTGCAGAATAAATTTTATTCGACTCTTGCTCTTTCCTGCATTAGCCTTCCGAACGTGGTTCCAGCCGGGTTAAAAAAAAATTCCAAGTAAACATTTTTATTTCAGTATTATAATGCAAGCCATACACTAACATGAGATGTGTACAGCTTGTCCAGCCTGATGAGTGTAATGTTAGCGGAGCAAAAATTATGTATATAATAATTTCGGTAAGAAATTAGTCAGTTATAAAGACAGCAGGTAAGGCACAAGGGAGGCACGGTTTTCTCATTTATTTGCATCGCCTTTATGTAAAAAAGTAGGTCCGAATTCCTATTTCAGAATACTCAATGTAACGCACTATATCATTTCTTCTTGTTTTAAGAGTGGCTCACTCGTTTACGGCACTGACTTTGTATTAAAAAGTGGGGGCAGTGTATTTGTGCAAACCATTCTGGACGATTTAACATGATACACTAAATCACGACATTATTCATTTTCATTTTGTTTCACTTCCATCATCTAAGAGGAATCGTAGATTTTTGCGAAGTTCCATGTTTTGTTTCCCAGCGATGACGTGGAAGTGACGTCCACATGGTGTTTTTGCGGAGAACTGATACTGGTTACAAGTACACTAGTCTGGCAAGCCAAAATCTGTCAGTTAAATACTTACAGGCAGCGACATTACAACTACAGCAAATCTTTCAAGTCAGCTGCTCTCAGCCCTGTGGTCACCTTGACAAGCACGGATACTTACGCTATATCAGAGTCATTAATCCCACGTCTATCCTCGTAATACCAAAAGATTCTACGTTAACTGCAGATTAAAGGTATCAATATTTGTAAGTTCTTGCTACTGAAAAATATCCTACTGATAAGTTAGCTGATAGTTGGTGTACCGGAAAAGTCAGTTTATTTTTTATTGCTTACATTTGCAAACATTAAGATTTTAGTCCACCGTTAACATCGTTTCATTTCGAACTATCCTCATGGTGATTTCTGGTTTACATTAACGCTCCACTCAGCTCTCTCGTATGGAAAGTTGGAAGTCTTCTACTCTATTCGCAACTTCCACTGC
The DNA here is from genome assembly GCF_023864345.2 of Schistocerca serialis cubense. NCBI lineage: Eukaryota > Metazoa > Arthropoda > Insecta > Orthoptera > Acrididae > Schistocerca > Schistocerca serialis. The sequence goes on from NC_064640.1 coordinate 580,280,575, forward strand.
CGAAATTATTTCGCATGTTACTATCTCCCAGATTCACTATAAAAATGCGAGTTTGTACCTACCTGTCGATAAATGTCTTTCGGACGTCGGTAAGCATTGTGGGAAGCACTCTCTGAGTTAAGGTTGCACGAGCCACAGAGATCCGAGCGCGCCTTTTCTGTGGGCAGGGTGGTTCACACACAGCGTCAGGAGGAGTCGTATGGAGATGCCTGATCTGTTCGGCATGCTGGCACGTTTGGTTGTATGAAGCACTGCAGTTCCGTAAGATGTTGTCTGATGGTGTATGCGATGAGCACATTTCGAATACGAGCCTGTGAATCATTTACAGATATCGTGTGGTTTTCGCCAATTTATTTTCTTGTTTGTACTGCGAGGCTACAAGAGGGGAACTGCAACGAAATTTTCATGTTCCTAACGCGTGTCTCTCTCTTTGAGATGCTGTTTTAGCCTTTCTGTGAAGGACGTAGACTTCGATGCATAGTACAGAATTTGTCTGCTATTAATCCATCCGAATGCTACAGAGTTTACAGTAATCACACTACGGGCTAATGAGCGTTATTCAATGTTTCTAGTTGTTTACAGGGTGAACATTAATAAAACCGACAAACTGCAGGAACGGGTTCCTTACTGGAAATGGAGGAAAAAAGGTATTATGAACATGTGTCCGGAAATGGACGGTGTGCATGCAGCGATAAGAAATCATGCCGGAATACATTACAGAGCTGCGTCGCGTCCACGCGTCACAACAGATGTTCAAAGTAGCCTCCCTGAGAAGAAATGTCATGCAGGAGACACATAATCGTACTTTGGCTTACAAAATGTTGGCATGCCACGTGCCTGGAGCTTGTACGAGTGTTCGCGCCAATATCCCGCAGAACCCGATCCTCCAAATCTGCTGTACGCACAGATCGCTGTCTTTCTGTACGTTCGTCTGTCTGAAAGGACTCATGATCACACAAACGCCCAAAAAGCCCTTGAAATGTTGTGTGATGTGGTTGGTGTCTGTGAGGGGACTTGTTTTAGTATAGCTGTGCTGCCTCTCGACGGTTTCCATCTGCTTGGCCGCACACCGACGCCATCTCGGCTTGTTCCCGACATGAAAACCAGACCGGTCTGCTGCTTACAGTACGCTGCGTCAGTCACACAGACTACTGTACACAAGGAGCACGCGGCACGTAGTCAGAGGAGCTGTATTCGTCAGCGCCATCTACCGTGGCAACGTTGCATTTCCGGACACATGTTCATAGGGCCATTTCTCCTCTATTTCCAGTCAGCAATCCGCCCTAGCAGTCTGCAGTCTGTCGGTATTATTAATGTTCTTCCTGTGTACATTTCCCTTTGTTTCAAGCTGTCACGTGTTGAAGTTTTTCGTACCATATGTTGTGAGCACTCATTTTGTATGTGCCATCATGACTTAAATGCGGTTTGGAGATAATGATACACTTTTCTAGCCACACATTTTTCACATTAGTTTGATTTCCTTACCATCACTTTCCTATACAGGGTGTTACAAAAAGGTACGGCCAAACTTTCAGGAAACATTCCTCACACACAAATAAAGAAAAGATGTTATGTGGACATGTGTCCGGAAACGCTTAATTTCCATGTTAGAGCTCATTTTAGTTTCGTCAGTATGTACTGTACTTCCTCGATTCACCGCCAGTTGGCCCAATTGAAGGAAGGTAATGTTGACTTCGGTGCTTGTGTTGACATGCGACTTATTGGGCAGGCATTGTTGGTGATGTCTTCATTTGGCCCCATGTTCTTCCACCTACGCTCGATGGAGCACGTTATCATGATTTCATACGGGATACTCTATCTATGCTGCTAGAATATGTGCCTTTACAAGTACAGCACAACATGTGGTTCATGCACTATGGAGCTCCTGCACATTTCAGTCAAAGTGTTCGTACGGTGCTCAACAACAGATTCGGTGACCGATGGATTGGTAGAGGCGGACCAATTCCATGGCCTCCACGCTCTCCTGACCTCAACCCTCTTGACTTTCATTTATGGGGGCATTTGAAAGCTCTTGTCTACGCAACCCCGGTACCAAATGTAGAGACTCTTCGTGCTCGTATTGTGGACGGCTGTGATACAATACGCCATTCTCCAGTGCTGCATCAGCGCATCAGGGATTCCATGCGACGGAGGGTGGATGCATGTACCCTCGCTAACGGACATTTTGAACATTTCCTGTAACAAAGTGTTTGAAGTCACGCTGGAACGTTCTGTTGCTGTGTGTTTCCATTCCATGATTAATGTGATTTGAAGTAATAAAATGAGCTCTAACATGGAAAGTAAGCGTTTCCGGGACACATGTCCACATAATATATTTTCTTTCTTTGTGTGTGAGGAATGTTTCCTGAAAGTTTGGCCGTACCTTTTTGTAACACCCTGTATATACGAATTCACGTTGGGTTGTACTTTGCAAATGGTTCAAATGGCTCTAAGCACTATGGAACTCAACATCTGATGTCATCAGTCCCCTAGACTTAGAACTACTTAAACCTAACTAACCTAAGGACAACACACACAGCCACGCCCGAGGAGCAGCGCGGTTCCGGACTGAAGCTGCGCTTTGCATTTCGGACGGTACCACTCTATACAAGGTGCACAACCTAGCCTTCAGCAAAGATAAAAAGAAGTAATTCTGTATTAACCTCAAGTCTTGCACTAATCACGATGAACAACACACGCCATTAGACTATGCATATTTTTTCAGAACTGAAGGTAGGTATTGGAGTTTGACCGAGCTGAAAAAACTGCAGATTTCCATCCTATCAAGTGTGACTGTTTTACTTCATATATTTTTGTGCTATGCTAACAGTGTGGGCACGTCATGTCCACTGCACACAGCGGCACTACAAGCACAGCTTTTTACACGTTTTTCAGGTAAATTCACGTGTTTGTGATGACCAGTCAGATTGAAGTAAGTAATTAACTATTTACTTTGTCAATGATCTTATATTGCCGGAATAAGTCTCTCCTGTTCTAGGTCATATTATCATATCAGATCACGTTACTTTATAGATTCATATGTCTTAATTTAGTAAATTAGAGGGCTTTCAGTTCAGGGCATAATTCTGACTTACTTTTGTAGTAAACCTTTTGTAAAACCGATAGGGAGCTTACAAGCTCTATGAATCTGTTTCCTTCCCACTGCGTATACTCACAAGGAATTGGAGTCACCAACATAGCAGCGCGTAGTAGCACAGAACAGAGGTGACGTGTAGTGACATGGAACGTACGAGGCCCTGTAAGCGTTGGGGAGTCGTCATGACTAATACTGTCTGCAACTCACGGAGCTTGGTTGGTGCTATGTCCAAACAAGACACAATTCGCTCCATGCCGGCGCATAAGAAGTAAGATCACGTGACCTCGGGACTGCACGTCCATAGGCTGTCCCTCAAACCATTCTGACTCAGTTTGGGATCGATGGGGCGGTGCATTGTCTTGATGAAGGAATAGGTGGCCTGTGGAATGACATCAGTGAACAAATAAAAAAACATAACGGGGCAGTAGATATCTGTATAATTCACCGGTTATGGTCGATGGAAGACATATAAGAGGCACTATTTCGTTCTGTTCACACATTATCCACGCGTAAATACCTCTGCCACTTGACTGTACGGTGCTGTTTTGATCCAGGAAGCATCGCCTCACATGATTATCGATCTACTCGCACCTGTTATCAGCTGGTACAGACAAGTCTGTGTCTCTTGATTCCACGGTTATTCAGTGCGCCGAACATCCGGTGACGGTGTCATAGCGACCTTGCTAACTTTCTTACCATATGACGTAGGTTGAGCAGAGGTACAAGAATGGGGCGAAGGCATTTGTACCATATTTGTTATACTATGGCTATCAAAATACGCAATACTCAGTGGTGGCAGCTATCATCAACATGTTGTTGCCCCCACCAGCTGAATTTGGCAGTAGCAGTGTTTACCAAATCGAGTTTCGAACGCTGCATCCTTGACTCTTTGATGCGGTGGCATTTGGACCTCAGTGCATCAGTATTCTCAGAGATTAAGTGTCCCAGCGAAAAGGTGCACTCGTTCTTCTTGCCCTCAGCTGTCACCTACCGTCGAGATTTCAGTCACGTGATATGTCGCACTATACCATTCCACTTGAGAAGAGGAGCGCTGTCTCTCAATAACGCAACCATCTGTAATTCAGTTTTTCACGGTTTTAATACTATTTTCTTACACTGACTCGGAGCTCTTAACAACAGGTGACTTTTCAAAATGTCGCCTCGACAGCACCACTACATGAGGAAATAACAACCATTATCTTTCACTTTGCTTCCATTCGTGCGATTGACTTATCACTTACCTCGCGTTATCCCGTTGACTCAGCAGATCAGTTAAAATACCTGTTGTGAGACTACAGTTGAGATTTAAGCATACCGCTGTAACGCTAATAATAATTGAAACTGATGACCTTTGCAGTGAACAGATAGTTCCCTACAAGATCATGTGAATAATTAAACAAAAATTGCACAACAGATAATAACATGAGACATCTGAATTTAAACAGGGGTGGCTCATTTATACACCAAATATGGATGTCATGCCTCACATAGATGTAATGTCTGGTGTTTCATCTAACTATGGAATGTACGTCAGAATAAAGTCCTGTTTATAGGTAAAATATATGGGCATGACATCAAACATCGAACCGATAACACAAGTAGTTATTAAGTTCACAGTGGTTCAAATGGATTATTAAACATAGATGGCAATACCTTGACATAAGTGGGTGGAACTGCGATACCTTGACACAGGTGGGTGAAACTGAAAAAGTAATTATAATAAAGATGTACAATTAGCTGTGTCCACGTAAACAACCAGTGATTGCTGGATTCGCTAACATATTAAAGATATAAACCAGAAAATTACATATGAGCACCAGTTCCATTGCCTAATCACATGCTGAGTTCACTAGCTGAGCATCTGTATTAATTCAGAAAAGCGTAAGTCTAACTCGAAACAAATGACTTTACATCCGCTTCAGCACATCAAGTGCAAATGCTTAACATACTTATCCTTGTTCTACAACTCAAACGCAGAGAATGACTGCGGTGGTAGCTGGAAGCTACACGTTTGGCGTTGTCCTCTGTGCTCGGCTCTGACGCAGAGTCTCAATGCGATCCATCAGCTAAAATTTTGTTTGCTGGAAGTGCAGACGAATGCGAAGTCCTCCCTCTCTGGAGCTCTAAGATGCAGTCCTCATATACTCGGCTTCCAAAAATCTTGCTGGCCGGAGTGGCCGAGCGCTTCTAGGCGCTACAGTCTGGAACCGCGCGACCGCTACGGTCGCAGGTTCGAATCCTGCCTCGGGCATGGGTGTGTGTGATGTCCTTAGGTTAGTTAGGTTTAGGTAGTTCTAAGTTCTAGGGGACTGATGACCTCAGATGTTAAGTCCCATAGTGCTCAGAGCCATTTGAACCATTACACGAGGTCAGTACTGAGGTGGGTATCCTGTTGCTAAGGCCACAACCTTTTTAATTCACAGTCATACTTAAAAACATAAGCCCCACAAAACTATTCTCATTTTCTGGTGTCAGGCTAAGGAGGAGCACCTACTCACAAAATTCCATTTACACTTCCCTCGTTATTTTATAGTTACTGAAAACGGCATTGCCTTCAAAGTCTCAGCCACGTGTGGACAGCTTATTATTCAAAAGTAAGTCATACTCATCAACGAATAAATAGGTGTTGAATAAACACTCGCTCTTACTATATTACAATGACTAATAATTCACATTTTTACTCATGATAAAAAAAGTTAAGGACAGAAAGCACTTAAATACATCGACGTCTCATTGAAAATGCCATAAATCAAAACAAAATTTCACATGAATACGTAGCATCAACACTTGAAATATGATTACATTCGTAAATATCTAGTTTTGTCACTACATGTTAACATTATGTACAGATTGGTACATCTTTTGCAGGTGTTGTCGGGCCTAAACTAACGTACAACATAAAATCCAAAGGTTGTCGAGTAAAAATTACATGTGATAAGAGAGAAAACACTAACAGTTTACGAAAGGAAACACCTCTGATGGAGTCCTTAAAAATTTCGGCGTTAGATAGGCAGCCCGCTTGAGAATAGTTAAATTGTTTATTAAAATTGACCAGCAGGGCAGTCCCAGAAAATGGAGTGTTGACAAAACACACTTATTACATTTAAAAAAAATATATTGTTCCTGCAAATGCGATGTTGAGAAAACACGCTTACTACATTGAAAAAATACGAGGGTTGGAACTTTAATAGAGGCAACTATTTATTTACAGCTCGTACAAAATCGATACGTGTTTCAAACTTTTACTGATTTTCAAAGTAGTCACCAGCATTGTGTACAACCCGTTACCAGCCATGTGGAAGTCGTAGGATACTCTTAGTAGTGCCAGTTGTGTTGACAGTTCGAGCGGCGCGGTCTATTGCCCGACGAATTTGTAGCAGTTCTGAAGCGGACGCCGTGGACTGTTTTCTTCAGTTTAGAAATCGAGTTGAACTCACGAGGGCTTAGTCAGGGGAGTGCAGTAGGTGTTATAGCACTTAGCAGCCCCATCAGTCAAACAAATCAGTAACATGTGAAACTTCCTGGGAGATTAAAACTGTGTGCCGCACCGATACTCGAACTCGGGAACTTCGCCTTTCGCGGGAAAGTGCTATACCATCTGAGCTACCCAAGCACGACTCACGACTCGTCCTCACAGCTTTAATTCCACCAATCGCTCGTCTCCCACCTTCCAAACTTCACAGAAGCTTTCCTGCGGACCTTGCAGAACAAGCACTCCCGGAAGGCAAATGTCCCGAGTTCGAGTCTCGGTCCGGCACACAGTTTTAATCTGCCAGGAAGTTTTACATCAGCGCACACTCCGCTGCAGAGTGAAAATTTCATTCTGAAATCAGTAAGAGCTTGCACTGTACGTGCTTGAGCATTGTCCTGCAAAATGATGGTCACGTCCTGGAGAAAGTGTCATCACTTCTGTCTCTATGCTGTTCATTTTTGGAACACAACCTACGACCAGCTTAGAGACAGAAGTGATGACACTTTCTGCAGGACCTAACCATCATTTTGCAGGACAATGCTCAAGCACGTACAGTGCAAGATGTTACTGATTTGTTTGACTGATGGGGCTGCTAAGTGCTATACCACCTACTGTACTCCCCTGACTTAAGCCCTCGCGATTTCAACTCGATTTCTAAACTGAAGGAAACAGTTCACGGCATTAGCTTCAGAACTGCTACAAGTTCGTCGGGTAATAGACCGCGCCGCTCGAAATGTCAACACAACTGGCACTGCTAAGAGTAACCTAGGACTTCCACATCGCTGGCAACGGGTTATACACAATGCTGGTGACTACTTTGGAGGTCAGTAAAACTTTGAAACACGTATCTGTTTTGTACGAGCTGTAAATAAATAGTTGCCACTATTAAAGTTCCAACCCTCGTATACGCATACACATATATATTGCACTGAAAATACAACATTGAGAAAACACAAATACACTTCACTGGTTCGGGCAAACCACACTATCACATAAATAGTCCCTCCCAATAGTCCTGCACGATAAAGGAAAGAGTACGATAAAGTTGACGTTGGCTATTATGTAAAAAATCACTTCATGGAAGCGTTATGCAGTTCACGAGCTCGAATTTAAAGTTTTTATGACTAACTTTCCCATATATCTATGTTTTGTTGTTAAGAGCTAGTCATTGTGACTGTGCATGTCCATAGCTTGTCTGACATGACACTGTTACTAGGGTTGCCGAGAAAGTAATGCACCGCATTTTTTTTTTCTCAGCCGAAAACTAACTTGCGAATGCCAAACGTCACGTATGTATTATTTAAAGTCTCCTAAGAGTGTGCGCCAAGTTTCCGTCACTTCCGACAGATAGTGTAGCTACCGGACAGTTTTAAAATGGCTTCTGTAGGTGATGTATGTTACAAGCAACGTGCCGTCATTGAATTTTTCACTGCAGAGAAAGTACGTGTGGGGAATATTCACAAAGGCCTGTGCAAAGTGTATGGAGCATCTGCTGTCGACAGATGTACAGTTAGTCGCTGGGCACGGAGGGTGAGCTCATCAAAGCTCCTGGATTTGCAGTGGTCGGGGAGATCATCCACGGCTGTCGCATCCGACATGTTGCAGCGAGCTGATGTTGTCACTCGCGAGGACAGATGCATTCGTGGAAGACATTTTGAGCGCGATGATGAGATGATTCACAAAGTGAAGCACTGGCCCCGCCATAAGGACAAGGACTGGTACCGACTGGGCACACACGCCCTTATTTCACGCTGGAGGAAGGCCATAGAAGGGGATGGAGATTACGTGGAGAAATAGGGTGCGTAGATAAAATCCCATTCTTTCGTGTGCGTAATTCTCATTCTGTTCAATAAATAATTGTTGAAGAAAAACAATGCAGTGCATTACTGTCTGAGAAACCCTCGTAAAATCACCATTCTTCTCAATGTACTATACAGTATTGTTCTTGTTGATAATAGTAATATCAGGTTCATATGGCAATGCACAGAAATGTCTTTCATTAATTAGTCATATGACGTTAGTGTGAGATACATATGAATGTTCATCCTGACGTAGTAACAAATGCAGCTGAAACTGTAATGTTTATCAGTTTGGATATAATCACACTTGTATTACATGCCGGCCGGAGTGGCTGTGCGGTTCTGGGCGCTACAGTCCGGAGCCGAGCGACCGCTACGGTCGCAGGTTCGAATCCTGCCTCGGGCATGGATGTGTGTGATGTCCCTAGGTTAGTTAGGTTTAATTAGTTCTAAGTTCTAGGCGACTGATGACCTCAGACGTTAAGTCGCATAGTGCTCAGAGCCATTTGAACCATTTTTGTATTACATGTAGACTGCCTCTGTATGTTATGTATGCACAAATATTAGAGTTCCGGAATGCTTGGTACACATTTTAAACTCATGATTTATTGCTTTACGTTGATTTACACAGCCAGCCTGTTAGTGAAGTCTCTTATATTCACGTACAGACCCCACACAAACCAACCAGCTGATGTTGTAGAGCAACTGATAGTCTGCCTGGTTCTTCTATTAGAACTTGAGGAGATCTCACTTGAGGTGTAGCCTTTTGACGTTGCTGTAGGACATCGGTTAAGATACTTCACCAGAGGATTAGGCAGTGGACAGACAGTTGACTACCGGTTTGTGGTGTATGCCGCTTGTACTCAGCTGCGCCGTAATGGATTACGACAGTGGCACGAGCCAGTATGCCCTCCCGATATGACATGCCTGGGGTGTACTCGACCAGCAGCTCAGCTGCAGGCAGACAAGAACGGACCCAGCTAGGCCCGGCAGGACCTTGTGCTCGCTTGCCCCTGCGGTGAGCCCAAAGTCGCCCATGCCCTCATGACAGCAGTCTCCGTCAACTGGCTTTTCTCCATTGTCGCATTTTGCGTCACCATGTGGTACGGTCGCCCTTCCAAAGCCTACTGTAAACTGCAGACCGGTCCGGTATTCAAGTCGGGAAAAACCCGAGATGGTGTTCGTGTACGGCCAAGCAGATGGAAACGGTCAGAGGCAGCACGGCTGTACCAAACCAATTACCCTCACAGACACCAGCCGCATCACACAACATTTCAAGAGCTTTTTGGACATATATTTGATCATGGGTACTTTCAGACAGACGAACGTGCTGGGAGGTGGTGGACTGTATGTACACCAGATTTGGAGACTGGTTTACACGGGATTTTGAGACGAACTCTGGTACAAGCTCGGAGAGAGGCCGGAACGTGCGAAAGAGAGCGGCAGTTAATCATGCCCATGGAAGCTACTTTGAACATCTGTTGTGATGAGCACACGATGCAGCTCTGTACTGTGTTCTGGGCAAATTTGTTGTCTTTGCACGACCACCATCCATTTCCGGACACAAGTTCAATCTTTTTACCTCCAGTTTCAGCCAGGAATCGGACCTTACAGTTTGAGGTTTTATTAATATTCACCACGTTTAGAGGCTGTCAAATGCCAAGCAAGCCAGCGTTCGGCGACATTCGAGAGACCCGCACGACAGCAGTCTCGGATGGACGAGCCTACAGCTGATGCGATATAAGAGAGCAGCAGACTCAGTCAGCTTTGTGCACTAAGAAGGACTTGCAAAAGCTTGCCTATACGTACCTCTTAGCTGCGTTTATTCATTTCAGTCGTTAACTTATCTACGTGTACCTACACTATATGATTAAAAGTATCCAGACACCCTCAAAGACATACTTTTTCATATTAGGTGCATTGTGATGGCACCTGGTGCCAAGTTCTCCATATCAGCGATCTCAGTAGTCATTAGACATCGTGAGAGAGCAGAATAGGGTGCTCCGCGGAACTCACGAACTTCGAACGTGGTCAGCTGATTGGGTGTCACTTGTGTCATACGTCTGTACGCGAGATTTCCACACTCCTGAACATCCGTAGATCCAATGTTTTCGATGTGACAGTGAAGTGGAAACGTGAAGGGACGCGTGCAGCACAAAAGCGTACAGGCCGACCTCGTCTGTTGACTGACAGAGACCGCCGACAATTGAAGAGGGTCGTAATGTGTAACAGGCATACATCTATCCAGACCATCAAACAGGAATTCCAAACTGCATCAGGTTCCACTGCAAATACTATGACAGTTACGCGGGAGGTGAGAAAACTTGGATTTCGTGGTCGAGCGGCTGCTCATAAGCCACACATCAGGCCGGTAAACGCCAAACGACTCCTCGCTTGGTGTAAGGAGCGTAAACATTGCACGATTGAACAGTGGGAAAACATTGTGTGGAGTGACGAATCACGGTACACAAGCTCCTTCTTGTTTACCACTGTTGAAGAACAAATCGAGGATAGCGATTGCGTCTTTCTACACGATCGAGCACCTGTTCATAATGCACGGCCTGTGGCGGAGTAGTTACTCGACAATAACATCCCTGTAACAGACTGGCCTGCACAGAGTCATGACCTGAATCCTATAGAACACCTTTGGGGTGTTTTGGAACGTCGACTTCGTGCCAGGCCTCGCCGACCGACATCAATACCTCTCCTCAGTGCAGCACTCCGTGAAGGATGGACTGCTATTCCCCAAGAAACCTTAAAGCACGTGATTGAACGTATGCCTGCGAGAGTGGAAACTGTCATCAAGGCTAAGGGTAGGCCCACACCATACTGAATTCCAGCAGTACTGATGGAGGGCGCCAGGAACTTGTAAGTCATTTTCAGCCAGGTATCCGGATACTTTTGATCACAAAGTTTATGTCAGTGTGTCACGTTGTGACGAGTACTTGAACCTAAGAGCCCAATTAGAACAACATAATCTGGCACGTCTATGGGATGTAGTCTGTAGTACCACACATTAATCTATGTACTAGAATCTTAATCAAGTTATAGGTTAAGCCTCAGCAATATTTCATGCTTATTGACGTTATAAACTAGTGTCTGTGCACTTCTGCATGTTCCTTGCTATCACGTGAAGAAGCAGTAAAAAGCAGACAAGTAATCCAGCCCAGAGTCTCATTTTCCCTACCATCACCATATCTACCTACTACCTTAGCCTACCATTTGAGTCAATCTGTACTGTCTCTAACCATAGAGGCCCGAAAAATGTCAACTTCGCTCCTGTGCGCAGACACTTTCGTACCAAGAAACGAATTACCAAAAATCTGCTTCACCTCTGATCAGAGTGTGAGTTTGCTAAAATAAGTATGTCGCGACCTACGTCGTATTACGACATATCAAACAGGTGTCAGATGTGGGATATAGATATACTTGATTATATATTTGATGATATCTTTGATGATATATTTGATACATATAATACTCGTACAACACGCATTATAGTGTTACAATTTTACATGTTTTTAAACTAACAACAGTGCCAAGTTATCTGTCATTTGCATAATATTCGCGGGGCTGAGTACTTCTCACTGAAAACAACACATTATTTCCCCTGGAACATACAACAGAAACACATATATAATTATTTATCAAAAGCAAAGCATCACACGTAAGACTGACGATTAATTCCTTGTTAACCCATTTTCGCACCTGGTGAGTCTTACTCACACATATACCATTATCTCATCGTGTTCTATATTTCTGATTCGTTTCTTCCTTGTACTGGTACTATTAATATCCATTTCATTTGATTAATTGTCTTATTGTATCGACTTCTTTCGGACATCAGCTATACTTCCTGCGAATAGCACAGTAAGTACAAAAAAATCTTGCATCTTTCATTAATCAGACTCAAGCACATGTATGAAAAGTGGTGCGTCTGTATATTTGCTCTTACTGTCAATGGCTCATTGCATACCACTACTGGCTCTTTCAATAATAATAAAAAAAAATCTAAGGAATCTGTGCTTCCCTGCTACCAGCAAATCATTGCATTGCTCCTGATAAAACTCCAAAATGCAACCCGGCAAATTCATCCAACGGTTCATCTAATGATTTCTTCCTTGTCATCTTCCACGTGGTTACAGTAATTCCAACTTCCGTGGGAAGGCATCCATATATTAATTTACCATTAATTCAATTCCCAATTAAAGATAGATCACATTGCTTTTCCTTCGCTTTAAATGTACCTCCTTTCACAAGTATGAGATGTGCTTTGTCAAACTCTCTTTATTCTGTAAATCGTTTAAGATGGAAAATGTGTTTCCGGACCTTCGCTTTGCGGCTCCTCATGGTTTTGATTTCTATAACATTGTTCTGGATAATTCTCCTCATGTGATACAATCCACAGGAGATGTAGGAAAACTTGTGGACTTGTGGCTTATGAACTTGATTTTATGTGACCCTTTCCTTGCTTTCAACACATCTCATATTGTGAGCTTTATCTGCCTTATTCTATCTTTCCTTATTGTGATGAATTACAAAAACATCCATTTAATTCATGCGTACATCCTCATGGACATTCAGATCATATTTATGGTAAGTAACCTACTAACTAGTCAGTCATAGCACATACAATCCCATACTTCGGGTATTTACCGTTTTTACTCATATACGCGTTGCATAAGTTGCCCCACGGGTCATCCTTGTTGTCACTGTTCAGAGTTCCATTTTTTTCCATATCTACTATTAGAACAGCTGGACTTACTATGTTTGTAACACACTTGTCTTCCCAGAGTTTTACTATGTGTTCGCCATTTACTGGTACCCATTTCTATTCATCAGTGCACGAATTATCCTTTTCAGGCATGTTTAACATCGCATCTACCCAATATCTTCAATGAAGGAGAATGTCGAACGCACTAATTTGGTATCCGACTCCTCTTCTTCTATTGTTTCTGTTGTCGGAACTTGAGTCAAGTCAATCTGATTCAGCTTTTCTTGGCTATGTCCATTGACTGTACTTGTCTGCTTTCTGATGGCACTTTTCCTTCACCAGTGAGCATGATCTCTAACATATCAAGGCCCCCATCAGACAAACTGCCTAAATTATCCCTGAATTTTAATTTAATTTCGATGCTGTTCAGGTGCACCAACGCAAGTGTTTCTTTGACGGGCAATACTACTCTGGAGAACTTCACAAAGTCGAGACCCAGAATATTCTGCACAGTCAGTTTCCATATAACCTAAAGGTTTGCACCGAATACGTTCGATTGAGGTTCGATATCGACCTTGATCTGCTCTTCGACTTCTCCACGCCTCGCACTCTCGGGACGTTAACTCGGCCATAAGCAGGAAAAAGTCTGAAACAAGACTCATCCGACCAAATGGCTTTCTTCCATTGCTACATAGTCCAGAATTTGTGGCTTCGGTATCATCTTTTCTAGTTACAGGCATTTGCATTCATTGATGAGTGGTTTTAGGATTCCAGCTGGCCCTGCTCATGGGGCACCCTTCATGTTGTTTTGGTGCTGACAGTGTTCACGAGTGCGACATTCATTTCTGCAGTCACTTTTGCAGCTAACCCCTTATTTTTCGTCACAATCCTCTTAAATGACCGTTCGCCACGATCACTCAACACATATTTTCGTCCCCACTGTGGCTTAGCGGGTAATGGTCTTCCACTTTCCTTGTCTGCGGTATAAATCTTCGATACGGTGCCTCTTGAAACACCAAACACTTCGGCTCGCTTGGTTACGGAAGCACCCACCATACAAGCAACAAGTTTTCCCGTGTTAGAATTCATTTATCTCCGCATAATGCACTACAAATACGCAAAACCTGTTCTGACCACGAGAGACACTTGCAACATATTGAGGTCACTGCACAGGTGCAGCCATCTACATTTATATTCATGCACATAATTCTCGCCGTGTTTCCATATTTTTGTCCAGCCTCTGTACAGGATGCCTAGAGGTTGCTGTGACGATCAAATAGATACACATAGTGGAACACTGAGTCCCTGTACTGTTAACTGGTGAGAGACAATTACAGTCGTATCTAGGTGCTTTGAACAGTGGCACTGGTGTACGCCATAGTTGTTGTTACCCATCATTGAACTGAACTGTTTGTTACGTGTGGCCCGTTTACTCGTTATTGTGATCGGCGATTATCGACGTCTACCCGCATCATTAACACATGGTATTTAACTGTGGCGACGGAGTTCTTTACTAATTGCAGTACTCACGGAACAGTGTTGACACCATTGTATGTGGAAAGCCCATTATCTTAATTACTTCGGAGACAGAGACACACGTCGAGCGAGCGCGATGAAATGGCTTTCCCATTCAATGCTCGGTAAAAAAATATGATGACATCCCAGTCACATGATACGCCGAGCTATTCCATTTCCTGTCAGTGCTGACTCCAGCACAGCAGCTACCTCTCATGAAGTTTCCGTACGTCACAGATATGCTGCAGAGTGGAAGATTTATTTTGGAAAGATTATCAGCAATATCCTTTGTATAGAAGATATAGAGAAGAGACTGAAAAATAGGAGAGAGGAACGGTGAAACCCGATTGGCATTTCATTGCAGCCGCCGACCTGGCATGGACGCGGGCGATCGCTGTGGTGAACTAATATGTGCTTATGCGAACGCCGAAAGTCTACAGACTGGAAGGAGGACTGCAAATTTCATGACAGAAAAGTGCATGTGGAAGAATATAATAGGATTCAGATTCCCCGTTGATCATCTAGAATTTCAGATATTGATAATTGATTAACCGACAAGATAGGCGTTAAGTGGTCTGATTGCAGTGTGACTTTATCCTCAATGAAGTCTATTTTACGCTACTCCTGATGAAATTTGCTTACATGTAGTAACCGAATTCAGTAGGATATCAGACTTCGTGACCACGACATATGAAATTTGTAAAGCGTCAATTACCCATTTTGGCATTCGATTACATTTAATAAAATCTCACAAAGTACCTGTAGGGGTGTTAATGGTAAAATAACTTACCCATTAGCACCGTAAGGAAAATTTTTCCAAATAAAACAGGAGGAATATTAGAGCAAGAGACAGTTTAACGTGGATGATGGTTAAAAATGGTTCAAATGGCTCGGAGCACTATAGGACTTAACAGCTATGGTCATCAGTCCCCTAGAACTTAGAACTACTTAAACCTAACTAACCTAAGGACAGCACACAACACCCAGTCATCACGAGGCAGAGAAAAGATGATGGTTAACACCATCCGTCCGTAGAGAAATGAAGAAACACATTTCTACGTATATTTCGAGTCAACAAACCCTGTTTCATTCTCACTCAAAGGCTTGAACCGTTAAACGCTAGTAATGAAACTCACTCGAATAAATAACGACTACACAAATGTGCATTTACTGACAACGAGACAAGTACAATAAACACTGTGACTGGGAACTCTTCACAAAAAAAAAAAAATAAACAAAGGGGAGTCAGAAATAAATGACTTAGCCGCGGACAATATCCATATTACTCACAGTCCAGGCTAATGGGAAGTCCAAAATACAGCAGGTACACCAATGGACCCATTCCAAGTCACAGCTTATGAACCCCATTCGGCTTGGTCTGAAAATAAGGAATAGCTATTTATTTATTTCTACAGTTAATGGCTCGGACATACACGACAGATACGCTTAATCTGCTTAGATCATTATTTAACGTAAAAATTCTAAGATTAAAACGGTATACGCTTCAGAAAGTGTGAATCCCTAAACTCATCGATATTAATGGTTATGCAGGTAACATCAGCGTAGGCCTGGGAGCCAGTACGACTGTCCTATGTAAGGAATCATTTACATGCCTCAGTCCACCTTCCCGTCGCTCCTCGACAACAGAGTGTCAACATAGGGATTGTTGCTCACAAATAGGTATTCCAGTGACAAAGCCACGACAAAGGACTTACGGAAGCTATATAACTACTGTCCTCAATATTCCGCTAGCTTCTATTATATATGATTAGATTTTAACAGTGTGTTGCAACATCTTGATCACCAGATTCGGAAGATTAATTTCAGCGCAGAGCTTCAAATTTTTACGCGGGAATTACAACTCGTACATTCGTGGAAACATGTACCATCTATCGTAATTGCTTGCACTCACAGGACGGCAACGTTAATGAGCAGACTGAATAAGCTAAGTATTTCCGTAATATGATGTTTCGGCCAGTTTAGTCCTTTGCTAACAACGGCCAGTCAGGTTGTCAGACCACGCGGTGCAACACATATCCTTTAATTACAAATCTCAACGGATCTCCAAAGTACGGAGGCTGCGGAACATGACTGTCATCTACTTGAAGAAACGGACCTCGAATATTGTTTAACATTTGACTGACCAAACCTCCTCACACAACAGTCACAGTTTCCACCTTTACTTTTTTGTGGTCTAAATATGTCAAAGTTAAAAATAGCTCTGGTCAAATCGAGTGCAAGGAATCAAATATCTTGGGGACACAAGAGGGAGTACTATTTCCTCGCACTTCCACAAATCTATTGCTTTCAAAAAATTCAAATGGTTCTAAGCACTATGGGACTTAACATCTGAGGTCATCAGTCCCCTAGACTTAGAACTACTTAAACCTAACTAACCTAAGGACGTCACACACATCAATGCCTGAGGCAGGATTCGAACCTGCGAACGTAGCAGCCACGTGGTTTCAGACTGAAGCGCCAAGAACCGCTCGACCACAGCGGCCGGCTATTGTTTTCCCACCACCTTTCAAATGGCTCTGAGCACTATGGGACTTAAGAGCTGAGGTCATCAGTCCCCTAGAACTTAGAACTACTTAAACCTAACTGACCTAAGGACATCAGACACATCCATGCCCGAGGCAGGATTCGAACCTACGACCGTAGCGGTCGCACGGTTCCAGACTGAAGCGCCTAGAACCGCTCGGCCACCACGGCTGGCCCTCCACCTTTAGAGCACTATATATTTTGAAGGTATAATTTTCTAGGTTGTTAGGCCGCGTCATATTTCTCCTAATCGATCGAAATTTCGATCCCTGAGCAGGGATCTGCTTCAGTATTTTGTAGTGTTCAGGGTTAGCTGGTAACTGTCAAAGACCTGTGTCGCTTTTACTTATAAATGACAATTTTCTCTCGTTCATTTTGAAGATATGGGACTATTGGCTAAAATTTTTCTGGCTAATGTATCTTTTATTTACAGACAATCCTAGACATAAGACGTTCAATCCTCGGTAACAGAATCGATGTTCGGTATTTCTCATACATAATTCAAGAGTTCTTTTGAAATTAATCCTACCAGAAAATTGTATTTCATTGCATTTCTCCTTGATTTCTTTAATGAAATCAATATCACTATCTCTTCAAAGAGTAGAAAAATTCCGAAGGAAAAATCAAAAATAAAAAACTCCAAAAGAAAAGCTCTGAGAGAAGACTCTGGAACACCATAATCGTTATTACTTATAGTTATCTTATATAATTTCTTTGTCTTTACTTAATGTGACATCTGCATAACCATCCTCCTTCATGTAACATCTATATAAATGTTATATTCATTATTTATATCAATTTATATAATTGCAATTAACCTATGAATGCAATTTTAAAATTAATAATTTACAAAAAATGTGAATATTACAATTTTGCGTGTAATACGAATTTATGCATGAGCTGATTAGGTTTGTAATGATGTAAAACTTGGAGGAAGGCTCCTTCGCAACGAAACTAACTTGGCTGGAATAGAAAAGGTGTGTATGTCAGTCGATCTGGGAGACAGGAAGAGTCGCTGGCAGACATTACTCTTATTGAAATGGTAACATACCATTTAAATTATTAGCACACAACTGTGATCAATCAAAGTAGTACTGACTAGTAAACTTGAAGGGCCAGGATGAAGAGTAATCATCGTACAGGTTTGTATGTAATAGTTTACATCTATAATGATCATTAGCTTTCTGCTTTGTATGCAGATAAAAAGTGTGACTGAAAGCTAGTTTGTTTCAAGAAAGGTTGACATTCCATCTGCGTTGTCCATGCTACACTTCTGTTACATTGTTTGATAAATTGCGCTACTGTTTGGTACCTTATTTGCAATATAAAGTAAATTCAATCCCAGCAGCTAATTTTCTTTTGTGAACAGTCATAGTACTTACAATTAAACGTACCCGAGGAACATACTTCGATTTTAATAGGATTTGAATATGCTGTAGTGTAGAGAAAAATAAGAGACATATGTTTTTATATGTGCCCATAGTGTTTCTGAATGAATACCATGGAGAAAACCTCAAACAAAAGTACTATGATTTTTAATGCACGTTACAAAGGAGCACCTGTATTTGTAGGAAACGTCATTTTTTTCGAAACTTCCTTCCCCACACCATTTTGCTTCTCGTTTCGACATCTGAAAAACTGCAAAACGTATAGCATCATTAACACCAAATGCGGTAATATACACTGAAGACCAAAGAAATTGGTACACCTACCTAATATCGTATAGTGTCTCCGCGAGCATGCAGAAGCGCCGCAACACGGCGTGTCATGGAGTCGACTAATGTCTTAAGTAGTGCTGGAGCGAATTGACACCATGTAGCCTGCAAGGTTGTCCATAAATCCGTAAGAGTACAAGGGGTGGAGATCTCTTCTGAACAGCACGTTGCAAGGCATCCCAGGTATACTCAATAATGTTCATGCTTGAGGAGTTTGATGGCCAGCGGAAGTGTTTAAACTCATAAGAGTGTTCCTGGAGTCACTCTGTAGCAATTCTGGACATGTGGGGTGTCGCACTGTGCTGCTGGAATTGCCCAAGTCCGTCGGAATGCACAATGGACATGAATGCATGCAGGTGATCAGACAGGATGCTTACGTACGTGTCACCAGTCAGAGTCATATCTAGACGTATCCGGGGTCAAAAATTACTCCAACTACACACGCCCCACACCACTACAGAGCCTCCAACAGCTTGAACAGTCCCCTGCTGACATGCAGGGTCCATGGAAAATTTGGAAATTTGTTGAAAGATCCTATGGGACCAAACCGCTGAGGTCTTCGGTCTCTAAGTTTACACACTACTTAATCTCACTTACGCTAAGGGCAACATTCACACCCATGCCCGAGGGAAGAGTTGAACCTCTGACGGAGGGAGCTGCGCGAACCGTGACAAGGCGGCTCAAACCAAGTGGCTCCCGTGCGGACAGGGTCCATGGAGTCATGAGGTTGTCTCCATACCTGTACGTGTCCATCCACTCGATACAATGTAAAGCGACACAAGTCTGACCAGGCAATTTGATTCCAGTCATCAACAATCCAATGCTGGTGTCGACGGGCCCAGGCGAGCTGTAAAGCTTTGCGTCATGCAGTAGTCAAGGATACACGAGTGGGCCTTCGACTGCGAAAGCCCATATCGATGATGTTTCGTTCAATGTGACACACACACACACACACACACACACACACACACACACACACACACACACACACACGTATGTATATTTCTCTCTTAAGTGCTATCCGGAAAATGTTTGGCAACTCAGTGCTAGTGACGGACTGGAATTGCATTAACCTACTCATTTCACTAGATATAGTTGTAATTTTCTGAACAGTTCATATTTAATAAGTGACAGCGATTTGGAAAATTAACGTTTGCAAGATGGTTACATTATGCGTTACTTACAGTGTCTCTCATCGTTTACTTTGTGGGAAACCTGCTTCTTTCTGCCCGAGCCAGCAATGAGTGAATGCTCACATCCTTGATACCTCATTGGATGTGTTACTGTAACTGCAGCCAAAGATTAAATTCCCGCTGGAAAAGTATATTTCAAGTCAGATGGTCTTGCTCCTTCTCTACCGTCATTGAGAACGAACATAACGTAGTGAAGTATAGGAATCCTACGAAACCCTTCATACTGCGGTGCGGTACAAATGAAAAAAATTAGTTTTTCACAATTATCAGATGACAGATGGAGTTTGTCAGATTCTACGAGTTATGACTGCATTATTAACTGTTGGTTCAAAGGCGCTTTTCTGCCGCTTATTGTAACTATTTTTTGAATGTTATAGCTGGAAGAATAGAAACATCAGATTTTCGCGATACGGAATATCTGAATTCACCTTTAATCTTCACGTTTCGAGCAACGGCAGAATATCCGTCAGAAAAGCTGACAACAAGAAGTCAGGTCATGCCTGTCTTCTGGCAGGTTTTATAATGACAGTGACCTCAATAACAATATTACATAGCGAAGATACGTTGACAACTCAACCACTGGAGAAGCTACAAAATTGTGAATCGCGTGTGATGAATATGCTTTCAAGGTTTCGGTCCGATTAAGACAGTAAAACGCAAATAACTGTTGCAGTTATGAATTTATGACGTTTCGATTGCACTCAATGCATCAATGTATTACAAGTAATTACACTCTATCCCATAAACTTAGTTACAGAAATGTGAATAAGACTCACTGTAATATAATGAGGATATTCCGGCTCTTATCACCCACAACTTGGAGACGAAGCTATAGTCACTTCCGAGGTCACTCACAGAACACACCAGCTGGTTCCTTCCTGGTAGTATAACTGAACTTGGCAAAAACGCAGATTACGTTTGGCAACTCTGTGACCGACGAACTGCTTCCTTGATGGCACAGAACTATCCTACTAAATTCACTTGATATCATCGTGTCATTTCAATTGAATGATGTGAGTGATTTTCTCTTGTCATGTGGTATAAGGATATCAGTTAATGCTTTGGAACCCACGAAAGTCGTTCCACAGGGGAAATACAACTACTGTCGTCTCTTATCTTGTTATTTATCTGTCATGGCGACTACAGGGCCAACAAGTAAGACAAATATGCCATAAGTCTTCGCTAGCTATGAGATAATGTGCTTGCCTCCCAATTACAAGCTGCTTTCGTCGTTGCTACAGTAATGACGAAGGTTCTCATTCTAAAGGCAGTAACCGTGCACCTTGCACTCATAAATAAACAAACAAACTTTCTGAAAATTGAAACATAGACGTTATGTGAATATAAAGAACCTTGAGGCTACATCTCTTCTATTTAGGATAAGAATGCTCGCGTTAAATCAGATTCCTTCTGTAGTGCGAGAAGGCAGTAAGACACGTCAACATACGTAGACGGCGCTTTTTGCTTTATCACGCTGTATTCAAAACTGCCGGCAAATAGCCATCCATCTGGACCTTCCATTTTCTTTGCTGGGAAATTTTCGCGTACTCTTGTGTAAGGTCGTATTGAAATTCGACTAGAGATTTGCTCTTCCTTGCCGAGCAGAACTCTACGAACTTACCCATGAGCCAATAGGTCGAAAGTCGTTTCTGATTTGGATAAGGCCATCTTGTGGGAGCGAGCAGTTCTTCCAGAGCTATATTGTCATCAGTCGTGCGGTACATGATAGCCAGTTTGCGTCGTGTACATAGGCATGCCTCGTTAGCGGCGCCAAGTAAAACGGTGAAGTAGAGTATCAGTCGTCTGACAGCCCCAGCATTGGTCGGTATTTGACAAGCCGGTCTTAAAGAGACGCTTAGTTGTGTTTATGGTGTTGTATGAAGCGTAACACCACGTAGCTCTTACATGTGACGGTAAGGTTGTAACATGAACGTTTTGCCAAACTCGACTCCAAGTGATTGTGGGGAATTTCTTCGCTAATATGCTTATACATTTATCTTCCGTAAGTACTTTATAAACTTCCTTGCTTGTATAGTTCCTTACACTTTATCGGATGTAGCTGTTCTCAATAGTATATGTTTTAATATGCGCAATCTATAATTTGTACGGCCGACCATAACTGGCACCCTGTTGTCTGGAGGAGACACTGCACAAAGCTGTGAGATTTCCATCATCTGGTGCTAGGGCCTTTGCCGTCCGAGATACCAACAGAGCTCTGCATTTGTCTCTAACATTGGTGACCTCTCCTAAACCACCTCTCGTTTCGGGTAGAGTCATGGTTTGATAATCTACCCTAAGGATTCACCCTCTCCATATGACCCAAGCTAGAGCAGATTCAATTCGTTTCCCTATTGTTGAAGGCAAAGGGAAAATACTTGCGAGGTAGTACACCTTAGGTAGTATAGCGAGATTTATCAGCGTGATTTTTTGTATCAAATCTAGAAAACGGGTGGAATTCTCTCGTAATACCGCACGGAGACTGTCGAGCTTCATTTTCCAATTCCGGGCCGCTGTCTTGACAGGACATTTGAAAAACCGTATCCCCAAAAGTTTGACGGTACCCGCTTGTTCAGTCGGTCCTGTTTCAACGAATCCTGTCACTCTGCCTAACTGTAAAAGTCTAGATTTACTTACATTGATTTTTTTAGCTCCTGAAGAAGATCGATATATCTAAATAACGTCCTGTATCTTCATAACATCGGTCGGATCATTCAGATACACGGCCAGGTCATCAGGGTAACATCTGCAGACAAATTTGCTGCCTCCAATTTCAATTCCAGGGAGCTTGACAAGTAATGATCGTAGAAGAGGCTCGATTGATAAAGAGAACAGCTGCATCGAGAGGGGGCGACCTTGTGGTATCGACGCTAGGATGGGAATTCTCGCTGTGTATTGTCCATTGACAAGAATTCTTGAAACTATCTTGGAGTCAGCGTTTAGGAGTGATATAGGAAGCATGGTTTTCAGATCATTAGTACATCCAATTTTAGGAACCAGCACTATAAGCCCTTCTAAAAACTCACAGGAAATAGTGGCAGACGTACGTAGTTCATCGAACACTCCAGCCAGCGTACTACCAATTAAATTCCAGTACTTTAGGTAAAACTCTACTGGTAACCCATCGGGTCCAGGAGATTTGTTCCTGGGGCTTCCTTTCAACGCTCCGTACAGTTCTGTAGTGATAGAGGTTCCAGTTCTGCGTTTTCTGCATCCGTCACAGTCGGGTCAACGCAGTTTAAAAAGGCCTCACAATTGTCGTTGTCGCCAGGACCCCTTCAGCATATAATCTCGTGAAATAATCATGGACAAACTTTTTGATGTCCTGCTGATGAATAAGTTGGATTCCATCATCATTTCGGAGAGGACTTATGTGCAGCCGGCGTCCTCTTTTGAATTTGGCCAGAAAGTGGAAAAGTGCAGTTTTTTCGTTCTAAATGCCACAGTTGTCTCTCGTTCTTATTTTAACTCCCTCTATTTGCTGGCGTTTCTGAACGGTTGTTTTGGCCTTGATCAGTTTTATTCTCATGGTGTAACGTGATACACTGGCGATATCTGCGTATAGTTCCCTTGGGCACTGGAAGTGGAATTCCACTGTGTGCCTTTCCCACTGCTTCTTTTCAAAAGTGTAGTGTTTAAATAAAGTTCGTATTTTAGGTTTTGCCTGTGCTACCCACCATTCCATTTTAGTTCTGTAGCGTCGTATATTCCTTAAGCACATATCTCAACCTCTCGTTAACTCGTGCTCAATTCCAGTGCCCATCAGGTGTGGGATATTGAATTTCCAGATACCCTTACCCCGAAATGTCCTTTGCCTGGGCATGTTAATCGTAGCCACAACTGCCAAATGGTCAGAAAAACTCAATGGAGAGGTTTCAGCGCTGAGAAGACTATTTTTTAGGTGACGAAAGGCGTAGATGCGATGCATCCTACTCATGGAATGGCTAGTAATATAAGTGAACACTGGGTTCGCTCTTGACTGGCTTTGCCAGTTGTCGGTGAGGTGCAGCCCGTTCACTAAGTCTGCCAGTTCCAGGCATATGTCAGGATTGGGTATTTGGTCGGCGGCGGAAAGAACACAGTTAAAGTCACCAGCAAAGATGATGTTCTCGTTGGCGCGAGTGATTAACTCAACTGTACATTTCTGAAAGAAGGTAGATCGATCCAGGGTGGCTTGTGAACCGGACGGAGCGTAAATATTAATAAGCTGAGCTGTGTCTGTTTCGACAGAAATTTCTCTTCCACTTGCTAGCTTTTTAACACCTCTAGGTATAATCCCGTCCTTGAATAACGAGGCAGTGACGCTTTCAGGTCCTCTATTAATGACAGCATTGTATCCTGCGATATGTTCCACTCTGTCCGTACACACTTCTTGCAACATCACTATGTCTATATAGGAAACGTATATAAAATCACGTAGGCATTCAATTTTTGTCAAACTAGTTATTCTGTTAATGTTAATTGTAGCTATACTATACGATTGTAGATCAGTGCTACTACACATTTATGTCAGGTTCCATTCACAGTTGTGTGTTAATAGAAGTTATCTTCCATGTCTGCATCAGTTCCACCGAGCTTCAACGGCTCGCGTCCACCACTATGTGCTGACAGCGGGTTACACTCCTCCGTGTCTTCATACCAAGGTGAGTTGTCCTGTGGTGTTGCAGACACGCCCATACTGTTAGGAGCGAGTTTGTCACTACGGCGATCACTATGTTCTATGCCAAAAGTCGCGGATTCTCTGCTTTGTTATTTGTTACGAAACGTTTCTCCAGAGACGATAGATTCAGCGTCTGCTGGTTGCGATGGGGGGTCTCGTGTTGGACGGAGTCCCTCTCCTCCTATTCTTCATTCCTTGCCTTCAGGTGTTGCTGCCATTGCTTCGTTTTGAGTACAGACTTCCTTATCCTTCTCCCATGCCCCTAGATGGTTGGCAATCCGTGGTTCTTTTTTCCCCTTCGGTGCGTCTGTAGGTTGGTTGTTCGTGTTTGCTGTGCCTTTTTGAATCATTATGGTGTTTGTGGACTCCTATAATATTCCTGTTTCTCGATATGACAGTACTGATCCTGTATTGTATGATTATATGACAGGGGAACAAACACTGGTAGCAGTTACTTCTGTAAAATATCTGGCAGTATGCGTACGGAACGATTTGAAGTGGAATGATCATATAAAAGTAATTGTTGGTAAGGCGGATGCCAGGTTGAGATTCATTGGGAGAATCTTTAGAAAATGTAGTCCATCAACAAAGGAGGTGGCTTACAAAACACTCGTTCGAACTATACTTGAGTATTGCTCATCAGTGTGGGATCCGTACCAGGTGGGGTTGACAGAGGAGATAGAGAAGATCCAAAGAAGAGCGGCGCGTTTCGTCACAGGGTTATTTGGTAACCGTGATAGCCTTACGAAAATGTTTAATAAACTCAAGTGGCAGACTCTGGAAGAGAGGCACTCTGCATCGCGGTGTAGCTTGCTGTCCAGGTTTCGAGAGGGTGCGTTTTTGGATGAGGTATCGAATATATTGCTTCCTCCTACTTATACCTCCCGAGGAGATTACGAATGTAAAATCAGAGAGATTCGAGCGCTCACGGAGGCTTTCCGGCAGTCGTTCTTCCCGCGAACCATACGCGACTGGAACAGGAAAGGAAGGTAATGACAGTGGCACGTAAAGTGCCCTCCGCCACACACCGTTGGGTGGCTTGCGGAGTATAAATGTAGATGTAGATGTACTGCCCTTCGTGATTTCTTCGGCATTTGTTGATGTTCTTCCTGGCTGACCGATGACATGTCATGCCGTACCTGCTGCGCTTTTTCTCTCAAGGTGGGCGCAATTTTTTCAGCTCCTTGATGGACAATCCTGCGTGTTTTGTTTTCGTTTTCGTTGGTGGAGATTGCTGGTGTTTTGTTGTTTGTCATCAGTGCTTCAATTTCATGTGAAGACTGCTTCTCGTTGTTCGGAGCTACGGTCGTGCCAAAGTCTGCCTCGCTGTCTCGTTCAGTGTCAAAGGGATCAGCTGTATCTGTATCTTCTATAGTTTCTTCTGCAGTGGTCGTTCTCATTCGAGTGTCCTCTTCGATGTGGCCTCTGCCTCTGCCTCTCATGTCGTAGCTGGGGTTCCACGAGCCGCTGCGACATAAGTTATCGGTAGCTGTGACATAGTGGGTGGAACAGGTGCCTCCCCCGTCGGTAGTTGTGTCACTCGGCGCTGCAGACACTGAACGCGTAAGTGTCCTGTGGAGCCACAACCAGCGCATGTTCTAGGCTGCCCCTCATTAATGACAATGGCCCTATATCCACAGACTTTATCAAGTCAATTTTAACCTGCCGCACCTCATTTACGACTGGGAATTTATGTTCACCGGACCACTTCTCAGCAATGTTAATTAGAATGGTGCCATAAGGCTTCAACACTGCATTAATCTGCTCTGAGGTTATTTCAAATGTTAGTCCGAAAACTCTAACACTTATGATTACAAGTCCAGCGTGAATAAGTTTAACGTTACCGACATTGCCTCAGAATGTTTGAACTTTAAGTTGTTCCCATATAATTCTACAATTTGGTCACATTTTTCTGGATTCTTTAACTTAAGATAGACGGTACTGCTACTGATCGACAGATGAATTCCAATTATATCCTCAACTGTTAACTACTTCTTCCAGAAACTCCTCTACTTCAAACGATTTAGGTCGTGCATAATTATTGTCAAACATAAGCTTCAAAGTATCTTTCCTTACAGGTTCTGCCATTAGAAATTGAATATGCTCTGCGCGAGTAAGTTAAGAACGCTCTAAGGCGTTACACTTACCGACAACTGTTCACAGCCGCTAGCTGCGGAGACATAAACACGGCTCACTTCCGCACGCCACGGCCGCCAAGGGCCGACTCTCCACTAGACTACAGGCTCAGATAGCACAACAACCTCTCGGAAGTAGACAACACTTCCTCCTGACACTTCTGCATCTTACAGTGTTGCCAGATCGTGCAGATAGCCGGAGTTCGCGTTGTCAGGGGCAGTCGGTTTTATTGGTCACCTTAAGTGAACGACTCGGACTTAGTCTCCGTGGCGGCCAGCCGGCGATCAGTTTTTATGTCTAAGACTGTACATTAGAAACCACGAACTTTTAATTTATTTATATCTGTTACCGTTTCAGCGGCATTCATTCAGAAATATTAAACTAAATTCTTTTCAAGGGGGTATTTCATCACTTTAACAGCCTTATGGGAACATATAAAAATATGTCTCTCTTATCTTGCTGTACACCGCAACGTACTAAAAGATGATCAGAATCGAAGTGTATCCCTTGGGTAGATTCCCTTATTAGTACAACTTTGCCTAATTAGTTTAGCGACCGTTTACTTTTGCGTAGTCGCAGTTCATTTCATACTAATAAAACCTTGGTTCGAGTCCCATTTGCTTTAATATTACCTCTTTCAACAGAAATCTTCAGAGAAACGAAATAATTCCAATACCTTTCCATTAGGCACCATCATGGTCAAATTAGAATCCTTTCACAGGAGCAACATTATCAATGTATTGCTCATTTAGTTCAAAAAATGGTTCTGAGCATTATGGGACTTAGCTTCTGAGGTCATCAGTCCCCTAGACTTGGAACTACTTAAACCTAACTAACCTAAGGACAACACACACACCCATGCCCGAGGCAAGATTAGAACCTGCGACCGTAGCGGTCGCGCGGTTCCAGACTGTAGCGCCTAGAACCGCTCGGCCACACCGGTCGGCCGCTCATTTAGTAGTAGCCGGTAGTGTTATACTTGGCTTTTCCCGTGACAGGACTAACAGTATTGATAGGGGAAGTGTCACAGGTATCGCCGCGTGATATGACGTCCTTCAGTTTGTTACATACCAAAACGCAGACTACAGTTTACGTACTAACAGCGAAACAAACGTATTAAGAGCGTTGAATGTCCAGCAGCAAGAGCTCGCGGTAAATTCAATAAGGCAAACGATATGAAATATTACAGGACTTTGGAAAGTAAACTGTAAATCACATTCAGCATTAAAATGAATACAGAAACAGCAGTAGACCAAGCGTGCAGAACAAGAGGGTACAGGGCGTTCCAAGAAACAGCATGGAACCTGGTAGCAATAACTGAAATGAATATACAGGTAGCGCCACATAACTACAATTGGCTTATGTTAATGTATACCACTCGTACGCAAACGATCAAATTCAGATGATGAGCCCGTCACAAATCAAACAGGAACCAACGGACAGAACAAATGAGGAAGCTTACAAGGTACATAATGATAACGTAAATGAACCAGCTGACATGTTCAGCTCGCCACAAATAGAGAAAGAGCTGATAGAATCACATGATGTAAGACCAGAGTCTGAGGATATGGTAGAACAGGACAGCTAAAATCCTTTGCACATATACGATCTGTTAAAAAATTTATCTACATAAATTCAGGTTCAAGATATTAGCCTTGAGAGCTACTGAAAACGCAGGCAAGCGGTATTAGTAATCTTGACAATCAGCTCAAAACGCAAGCAGGTGGCCTTGAGAATCCAATGAAAATACAAGCAAGTGGTATTCTTAACCTTAACAATCAACTTAAAACGCAATCTGATGTCGTGAAAATACAAGACGTTAAAATCAGTGAACAATTTGACAAAGTAGACAATAAAGTAGGCGTTTTGGGTACTGCATTCAAGGACATGAAGCTTGAAATAAATACCATAAATACCAATGGGGCCACTATGCAGGGGCTGGTCAATGATTTCAATGAAAGGTTCCATTCAGAAATCATATAGATCCAAGAAACGATACAACCTTTAGTAGTAACGAAAGTGGACAGGAAATTTCTGGTCTATAAACCGAAATGTAGAAATGAAATCTCAAATTTAAGGAAGATAGTATCTGATTCTGAAAAGGCACCGGATAAACAAGTAATAATCTGCGAACAGAAGTGTGATCAAAACGCTTCGCTAGTTCAAGACAAGATTTATGACTTGGAACAGAAAATCTCAGACAAGCGTAGTGGTGTAAATGATAGATTACCTTACAACAAACTGTTAGCGGCGAGGAAAGCTTTGATTCTACCAAAAGACAAACTGATTGGTACCCATTTGATTTCCTGAAAAAGCACGAAACAATTTTTCCCGAATATTTGACAGATCAGGAGAAGATTAACGTACGTTAGCACATGGTACTAAACGGTGGGACTACTAAATTTGAACGCTGATCAGATGACGTTCAGTAAGTTTAAGAGAGGTTTGCCGAGAAATTTGTACAAAGCAAACACAAGATTGTTTCTGACCAGAATTTATAATGGCCAGACTATATGATGATAGGGCAGAAACTCCATGAAAGGTTTCTGAGAATCCTGGTACTGAAAGCTGACGTAGTTAAGAAGTAGACTATCCGAATCCGAGATTATTTGTGAGCTATGGGATTCGAAGACATAATGGGAAGCAATCATAAAAGCTATTCTTCGTTACTGTAAAAAGTCAAGGATAAAGCTCACAGGAGAGAAAATCGTGAGTACTGTCAAAGTAACAACGATAACAGAACTAATCACAGTTACAGTGAACAGAATCACTGTGATAGGTATCGCGTTAATATGTTTCAACGACGTAGAGGCAAAGGTTAAAGTATTTAAGCCGCTCGCGGTAGAGGATTTTCACCACGACATTACCACGACAGCAACTGAAATCGGCGTACGCTGCTGGCCAAACTAAAGCGGACATATTTTCATGGCCCAAACGTGAGAAACAATACCGACGTAGACGTAACATACGAGAGAGTGATTTCCAAACACCGCAGACCGCTGTAAGCGAAGCGACGTGTGTGCTCAGGAATGGGTCACGGCTGGCGGGCGATAAAACTAATACTAGCTGGCGGACAGACCGCCCGCCAGTAACAAAGAAATCAGATCAATCAACTGTCCGTATGGAAGCAGTAGTTGCGGCAGCAGAACAGAATGAGGGTGTCACAATGGGATGCAATGAACCAGCTATGGTAGATAACGAAACCTGGACAAGAGAAAACGTGGTTCATAGGCGAGGAAGAAAGCGCCGACGACAGTTTAAATAACAATAAAGTTGGAGAAAATGAGTTTTCAGGGATTGTAAGTTGGTGTGAACAGATGGATGATTTTTTCCAAGGGCTAAAGCAGTGCAAGTGGGAGTGTTTCAAAAACCGCGCGGGGTACACGCGCGGTCTAGGTCGCCTTGCCATCGTTCGCGTGGCTTCCTCCGTCGGAGGTTCGAGTCCTCTCTCACGCATGGGTGTATGTGTTGTTCTTAGCGTAAGTTAGTTTAAGTTAGATTAAGTAGTGTATAAGCCTAGGGACCGATGACCTCAGCAGTTTGGTCCCATAAGAACTTACCACAAAATTTTTCAAAAGTAATTATGCGATCGGAAAATTAGGTGGCAGTGAAAGAAGGAAAAGGGACGTTGAGGATAGGATGCGGCCCGAAGTAAGGAGGAAATCGACGTATTTTAGCGCCGCGAAAAGTTCGCGAGCAGCAGTTTGTAAATAGATGGTAGACAGTGAGGAAAAGGGCGTCGTGAAAAGTGTGGTGTCACCGCCGGACACCACACTTGCTAGGTGGTAGCTTTAAATCGGCCGCGGTCCATTAGTACATGTCGGACCCGCGTGTCGCCATTGTGTGATCGCAGACCGAGCGCCACCACAAGGCAGGTCTCGAGATATGGAATAGCACTCGCCCCAGTTGTACGACGACTTTGCTAGCGACTACACTGACGAAGCCTTTCTCTCATTTGCCGAGAGACAGTAGAATAGCCTTCAGCTAAGTCAATGGCTATGGCCTAGCAAGGTGCCATTAACCATTTTAAGATAAAGTCTCACTTGTATCATCAAGGAATGCTGTAGACAAATGAAGGATTAAAAGTTAAGTATTATAGCAGCTACGTACTTTTCTTGTTACCATTTATTACGTATCCTGTTTCAGACCTCTCTCTAGCCTAAGTGAGATTAAGCGTGCATTTCGGCTACTTCAGTGTGGCGTAGCTGTCTTGTTATGCCACAACAGTTGGCGACGAGTCAACAGAAAGGGTCTTGTTCTTTCTAATTGCTTACATTTACTTGTGTCATGGTTTCGCCAGATGTACTGTCCGAATTTTATCGCTTGCAGAATCGGCAGATGCAGACGTTATTGGATGCCCTGGGACAGCTCATCCAGGGTCAACGTGCACTGCAACATGATGCGGCAGCCGCCGCTTCACCGCTACCGCAGCCACACCATGCAGTTGCACCGCCGTTTCGCAAGTTTGACCCAACCCAAGAGACATGGACTGAGTGGTCACGCCAATTTGGATTTCATCTCGCCGCCTACAGAATTCAAGGTAACGAGCGGCAGCCTCATTTATTGTCGTGTGTAGGGGTGCAAACGTACCGTGTGATAGTGAAATTATTTCCCCGACGCGACGTAGCAACTCTGTCCTACGAAGAAATTTTGTCGGCATTGGATGCCTATTTCAAAGAAACAGTCAATGTCGTTGCAAAAAGGTATACGTTCTTTCATACAAAACGTACGGCCGGTCAAACTAATAGGGAGTGGGTTGCAACATTGCAAGGCCTTACACGGGATTGTGCTTTTGAGTGTGAATGTGGACTCCCTTATTCAGATACAATGGTACGTGATGCAATTGCACAGAACGTTTCTGATGTTCGCATACGGGAGCAAATTTTGAAACTCGTTAATCCCTCCCTTCAACAAGTGATAGACATATTGGATAGACAAGACACGCTTGACTTTGCTCAGGAATCATTTGAAACTTCGCCGGCCGTGTGTCACATTAACCGGCCCGCCGGGCGCGCTGCGCGGCCCGGTAAACTGCCCTCGCACACGTCCACGCAGCTGCCGCCACGCTCTAAACCAGGTGTGCCGCGACAGCATACAACTGCAGTGAAATCATGCCCGTGGTGTGCTACTAGACATTCGCGTGAACATTGCCCGTCACGCCAAGCTATTTGCTTTTTCTGTAATAGGAAAGGACATGTTCAAAGTGTTTGCCAGAAAAAGCTCAGATTAGACAATCACAATCATTCCAGGCCCTTTGCTTCACGCCGGAATCGAACCAAGGACACTCAGGCTCGTGAACCTTCGCCCATGGACGTTCATGTAGTTAATTCCACTTCGTCCAGTGCCACTGTCTCTAACAGTGACTGTGTTCGTCCCACAAATACTGTGCGTCGACGTCGCCGGAAATCGCGTCAATTAGCAAGTGCTGCTGTACCTGTATCAGTTCAAATTGCAGGAGACAGTCGCTCTTGCCGTCAGCAGGACAATAAACTTTTTGTAGATTTGGACTTTAATGGCAAGGTCATACCATTCCAGCTCGATACCAGAGCTGCAGTTTCATTGCTCAATCACGACACGTACAAACAACTGGGCAAACCTCCGTTGCGTGCCGCAACTGTTAAGCTCACTACATATGCAGGACAGCAGATCCCTGTGTTAGGACAGTGCACTCTTCTTGCAACATACACGGGACAAACAAAACTTGTGTCATTTTACGTTAACTTGTGTCATTTTACGTTCTTCGTTCTTCTACGGCAGTGAACTTGTTTGGTTTAGATTTATTTCAGTTGTTTAACATGTCTATAGTAAATCAGGTCCTATCAGTGAATCAGACTGTGCCTTCCGCCAGTGTTTCTCGGCTATGTGAAGAATTTGCAGACATTTTTGCACCGGGCCTTGGTTGCGCTATGAATTATGAAGCACATTTGGAACTGAAAGTCAACGCGCAACCGAAATTTTTCAGAGCGCGCAATGTTCCCCACGCATTGCGTGATGAGGTCGCCGGAACATTAAACGATTTAGAATCACAAGGTGTGAGTGAATGTGCGCAATGCCTATTCTCTTTCAGATCCGCTTCATCGCTTACGCCGTACAAGTGTTCCGTTCGTCTGGACGACGGAATGCGAACGCACCTTTCGCCAGTTGAAATCGGCGTTGCTTTCAAATACTTGTCTTACGCCATTCGATCCCCAGAAACCCCCTTTGTTGATGGTAGATGCATCGGATTTCAGGATCGGTGCTGTGCTTGCGCACAAAGTTGGCTCGCATGATCGCCCTATTGCCTTTGCGTCTAAATTGCTCTCGTCTGCGCAAAGAGATTACTCGCAGATAGAGAAAGAAGCTTTGGCTCTCGTGTTTGGTGTTACTAAGTTCCATGATTTCTTGTATGGTCGTCACTTTACCATCATCACAGACCACAAACCTTTGACGTCACTTTTTCATCCGAACAAGCCTGTACCT
Source organism: Schistocerca serialis cubense (assembly GCF_023864345.2). Taxonomy (NCBI): domain Eukaryota; kingdom Metazoa; phylum Arthropoda; class Insecta; order Orthoptera; family Acrididae; genus Schistocerca; species Schistocerca serialis. The sequence continues at coordinate 580,313,876 of NC_064640.1, forward strand.
CTGCGTACAGCACAGAAATTCATTCGCTGGTCTCTTTTCCTCTCGCAGTACCGCTACGATATCTTGTATCTGTCCACTGCTAAGCACGGAAACGCCGATGCGTTGTCCCGTTTGCCTGTTGCTGAGGATAAAGCATTCGATTCTTCCGAACTTGCTTGCATGTTCATGGATGCGGAAACCGATGACGTGGTCGAATCGTTTCCGATTGATGTTCGTCGTGTAGCTACAGCCACAGCTGCTGACCCGGTCCTTGCTACCGTTTTGCGTTTTGTAGCTACGCAATGGCCCTTGTCAAAGTCGCGGATCGAGGATCCGTTGGTTCGCCGATTTTTTGCTCACAAGGAGAGACTTCTTGTTCGACGTGGTGTTTTGTTGTTGCGTTCTGATAATGATCAGTCCAGAGTCGTGGTCCCACGTTCGTTACAGTCCTCTGTTTTACGGCTTCTTCACCAAGGACACTGGGGTATAGTGCGTACGAAACAACTTGCTCGTCAGCACTGTACTTGGTTCGGAATCGATGCTGCGATTACGAATATGTGTTCTTCTTGCATGGCGTGTGCCGAACAACAATCCGCACTGCTGTGGAAAGTCTTTGCATGGCCAAAAGCCACTTCCCCTTGGCAACGCTTGCACGTCGATTTTGCTGGTCCATTCTGGAATGCTCGATGGTTGGTTCTGGTAGATGCCTTGAGTAATTTTCCTTTTGTTGTCCGGATGTCTTCCACGACGTCCTCCGCCACCATCCAAGCGTTGTCTGCTATCTTTTGCATTGAAGGTCTTCCACACACTATTGTTTCCGACAATGGCCCACAATTCATGTCTGCAGAATTTCAGTCATTCTGCCAGGCTAATGGTATTCAACATCTAACATCCGCGCCGTTTTCGCCTCAGTCAAACGGTGCCGCTGAACGATTGGTCCAGACTTTCAAATCACAGATGTTGAAGTTGAAAGAGTCGCATTCTCGGGAGGACGCGTTGTTGATCTTTTTGTCATCGTATCGCTCTCAGCCCCGAGATGGTCGCTCGCCGGCTGAGTTGCTCCACGGTCGTCCTCATCGAACCTTGATGTCTTTGCTGCACCCGCCGCATCAGGTTCCTGTGCAGCGGCAGACTCCTGCTTTTGCTCCAGGCGACGTTGTATTCTATCGCAACTTTCGCGGTTCACGGCGTTGGCTCGCAGGGCGCATTCTTCGCTGCCTCGGCCGCGCGATGTATTTGGTTTTGGGGGCCTCTGGTGAGGTGTGTCGGCATCTCTATCAGCTGCGCCTCTGTCGTCGCACGGGTTCTGCCGTTCCCCGTCTGCTTTCAGCGACGGTGCCGTCCGGTCAGCGCCCTGGGGACCCATCTACTGGCTCGCCTGATCCCCAGGTGTTACCGACGATGCCTTCCATTTTTCCCCATGGCGACGCGCCGTTGCCGCCTCCGCTGCCGCCGCCGCCTGTCCTCCAGCCGGCGCCGCCCGCGGTGGACGCCTCGCTGCAGCCGCCAAGCGCCTCCCTGGGTCACGCGCCACCGATCGCTTCCCGTGACCAGCTGTCCTCCGCCATGGAACTCTTGTCTGCTCCGGACCACATGACGTCATCGCGCGTCGGATACCCCGACGCAATGGAGGTCGACCCTTCGGCCCCTCCTGTCTCTTTACGGGCGCATACACCGCATGTTGACGTGCACCCTGGACTAGGTTTTCAGGCGTTTCCTAGCTCCCCTCGGACCGAATGGCCGGGTGCGGGTGGCACAGCCTCGCCTGTTGTTAGGCTCCCCACCTCATCGCATACGTCAACATGGGGTCCTCCCCACGGCGGGCGGAAGCCTTATCACACAACCGTTCGCCGATTTGCGTGGGAGGAATGTGGTGTCACCGCCGGACACCACACTTGCTAGGTGGTAGCTTTAAATCGGCCGCGGTCCATTAGTACATGTCGGACCCGCGTGTCGTCACTGTGTGACCGCAGACCGAGCGCCACCACAAGGCAGGTCTCGAGATACGGAATAGCACTCGCCCCAGTTGTACGACGACTTTGCTAGCGACTACACTGACGAAGCCTTTCTCTCATTTGCCGAGAGACAGTAGTATAGCCTTCAGCTAAGTCAATGGCTACGACCTAGCAAGGCGCCATTAACCATTTTAAGATAGAGTCTCACTTGTATCATCAAGGAATGCTGTAGACAAATGAAGGATTAAAAGTTAAGTATTATAGCAGCTACGTACCTTTCTTGTTACCATTTATTACGTATCCTGTTTCAGACCTCTCTCTAACCTAAGTGAGATTACGCGTGCATTTCGGCTACTTCAGTGTGGCGTAGCTGTCTTGTTACGCCACAACAAAAAGTACGTCAGTTGACAATAGTAGTGAGATTAATAGTAGAAAAAGAAATGCGGTCGCAATAAGGAAAAGGGGAATAGAAGAGGATGAAATCTTTACCGTTGCAGACGAAGCACTCATGACTAACGAAATGCCAGTAAAATGAACTGTTGTCAGTATACAGCAAGACGTAGATTCGGGCAATTGCTTAAGAATTATTGCTAGTTCACGATGACTACACAAAATAAGAAGTAAAAGTAGACGTCATTAGAACCGATGAAGATGACAGCCAGACGAAGAAGCTGCTGTGACAGAAAAAGAAAACCGTGATCCTGAATACTTAAGATCTGACAAAGGTCAGAGGAGGAACTTAACATCTCTCTAAGAAAAGTATTTCTGTTAGCACCGAACAGTGACCAAGAATGGTGAGATATAGAAGATAGTTCGTATGAAGAACACGTTTAAGTAAGAGAAATCGAGGAATGCGTGACGAAATGTTGTTTTGTACCACAAGATGAACCAGTTTTAAAACAAGAACCAGAGATAGACATGGAACCAAGAAAGAAAGAACGTCCAGATGATACGATACCTGGTCAACAATGGATTTAAGTCATAAAAAACTTTGAAATCCGAAAACCGAAAAACCTCCAGACATACGTGACCTGCACTTGAACAGAACAATATGTCTTCCAATGATCTTACGTTCTACCGAGATTTGGTGTGGGAAGAACAAAATAACTCCGAAAGCGGAACAAACAAACAAACCATAATTCCTGTCGATATTTGTTATATTAGATCATAAATCCTTTCAGACACTGGATCGCACATCAGCGTTATATTACAGCCATTTTCTGAATACTTCTCAGACAAACCCGGATTGTTGGTGATGTCTGTAAATCAAAGTAGTACTGATTAATAAACTTGAAAGACCGGCATAAAGAGTAATTATAGTACAGGTTTGTAAGTAACAGTGTTTACAATTTCATGTGTGTGTAGTTAAAAGTGCTTCTAATGTCGTGTATTGACTAAAATGTTCAGCCTAGATCAGAGTCAACTTATAGATTAGTTTGTGGGGTCCCGATTCTAACTGCTGAAACAGATTTAAATTTCATCTTACATCTACAGCATTAATGAAGTGCACTTTCCAATTCTGTAACATTTGTGTGATATGATAAGCAAATTGGTACAACTATTCAAATTATACTGCAACCAGGTACCCCATGTCTCATGTGAGTTATATAGTACAAGGAAATGAATGTTCGTTGAGAATAGTAACAATAATCAGGAGAAACGATTTTCTGAAACCCATTTCAACGGCAGTATTTTACCAATAATTAAACTAATAAAAGATCGTCATGTCCAAGTTAGTAGTGGTTGTAATGGTACTTGAATTACGTAACCATTACGGAACCTCACCTCAACCTCTCGATACCAGCAATATTCTACTGTGTTTCTGTAAAATAGTTAACATATTTCTGTGACAACATTCAGATCTGATTTCATTAATGTAGAGGTATTTTGATACATCGATATGTTTATATTGCAATGATATTATTCTCATGTGTATTCTTTCTTTCGTCACTATGATCTTTGACGTACTTGTAACTCTGAATTTTGGGCGTGTGAGCGGTTATTAGAGAGTCAAGTCTTGAAAAGACACAAATTGTATTCAGTTTATGAAATGTGAACTTTAACAGTGAGGCAGATATTTTCAAGTATGTTTTATATTGTGAAGTGATGTTGCAACAAAAGTAATAAAAAAGAAGTGTAACTTAAATTCGGAATGCTGATTACCTTTTTTACATCACCATTGTTCTAACTTGCAAAAGTTTAATGTTCAAGAATGGTTCATGAAACACATCTATAAAACTTTTGAGTATCGCAGAATATCACCTATGCCTCTTTGCATCCGAGCTTGGAATCACCACTACCCAGATTTTCGACGATCGAGCGATGAGTTCACAACGAGACCAGCGTGGGAGACACGAAAAGATGAGTGCCTAGTTTATCCATTATTTCATGAAATGCCTTTATTAACTGTGCTCTAATGACACCTACCACATAATATAACTTTGTTGTTGCCCGAAAATGCAATATTTAGCAGCGTGAACAACACTACAACCATAATTAATTTTTGACCTTTGTTGTGGCAGGGTTGTTAGATGGTCCACTACTAATAATCATTAACAAATAACGATTATTAGTTTTCTGTTTTAATATGCAGATAATAAGTGTTAATGAGAACCAGTTGTTGCAAAAACTATGTTTTTCGTGCGAAACTACTGTCACATTGCTTGATAAATTGCGCTACAGCTTGGTATCGTTTTTGCAAAACAGAGTTTCAGTATCAAGTATATCCAACTCCAGTATTTAACTTTCTTTTATGAACGGTACTAGTGCTTGGTACAACTTCATCTAATGACGGTGGCGACCTTCTCCTATTGTGTAACTACTGTTTACATTATTGCGAATAAAATCTTGGTTTGATACAATTTTTTCTGCTATTACTTCTTTCAATAGATATCTTGAGAGAGCGAAAACAGCCAGATATCTTTCCATTACGGACGATCATGGTCAAATTAGAATCCTTTCGGACGAGTAACATTGTCCGTGTATTGCTAATTAATTAGTAGCCATGGGCGTATCCAGCGAGGGGAGGGGGGGCCGCTACCCCCCCCCCCAGAAGATATTCGCAGTTTTTTACTAGTTTGGTGTTTTATTTAATAAGATATGCTGCATGTTTTCTCGGATTGTACAAGTGCCTTCTTGTATTTAAAATGTTTATTAAAAGCAATTTTTCACTGGTTTACTGTTTTATTTAATAAGAAGTGCTGAATGTTGTCTCGAGTCCTTGTTTCCTGAGACTAGTATGACCCTCCCCCACTCCCTAGTTCAGATCCTGGCTACGCCCTTGTTAGTAGCCGGTAGTGTTAGAACTCGACATAAATTGCATAATGGTGTCAAGGAAGGCGAAAATGGTGAGCCCTAGGCAGGTCTATAAAGCAACGTTCTAAGTTCGAGTAACGGTCGAGTACAAAATTTTAGTTTACCAAGAACTTTCACAATAGCGTACATGTTATGCAGAGTAGAAGATTCATCCTCAGATGCTAATGCTGCGTTCGTAATAAATTGCGAATAGTAGCAAAACGAATCTAGTAAAAAAAGTTGTCTATTTGTAGTATGCTTGCAACGGATAAACATTAGTATAATGAATTAGTTTCAGTGATTATCCTGTCGAGTTGGACATGCACACATTCTTAATTCGGAACATATCATTCAGTTCTTATTGGCGGCATAGGTCTTGTGTTGTGTACCTTACAACGAAATAGGTAGGGTAAATGACCGGTGTTTACAGAAAATTTTCTCGAGCGGTTCATACTAGCCTACTTTTTTTGTGAGTCTAAGCGCCACTTCCGTTTTTCATCCGTCAACAGCCTCGGCCCAACGCCGAAGGTTAAACTGGCATTCAGCGTCATCCGTCAAGCGCTTCTCCGGAAATTGTTGCAATATTATGAAATCGCTTGTGCTTTCTACCGACTTTCTGCGAGCTTTGTTGTTTTCGTATTCATTCTCACCTCACGGTGATGCAACTAACACATCTTCGTGGAAATGAGCCTCAGAAAATGTGCGTGAGGAATTTTTGTCTTTTTTCCATCCCTTTCCTTTGTCATTGAGCAACTCATGTATTAGATGTGTTTCATTTCTGTTTGCATTCGGTGTTCTACGGGCAAACGAGTCACAAACTATATATCAACATTCGTTTACGTCGTCTTTACCCGTTCCGTTTCGTTCAGAAGCTATTAATTGTACTAAAGCCGGATGAAATGGCCCGAAATTTCACCTTTTTTCAAGTTCACTGCGCCGTAGATTGTCCTGTCACAGTATTTTCTGGTTCTACGTTGTGTGACCGAAAATGATCTACCGACAATGGATGTAATTATAACAGCGAGTCGCTCCTCTACGAGCACTCAGAACTATGTCGACGCATAGACTCTTAAGAGGTAGTGGAATCATTCCGATGAAACCTGATCCATAGATCTTGCAGTGCTACCTACAATTATTATTTTGTAGCTGGTTCTGGTTTCATTGATCACTGAGCGTAAGCGGATATCGACACCATCTAAAACTGGATTAAGGTAGAGTGATCTTGCCTTTGGTCCCTGCAATCTGACAATGCGGCTTGACTGCGACCAGGCGAACACAGTCCAAATCATAACTTGGCCACTTCCTGCCTGGTCTCTACCTTGTCGATACTCGGGATCCATTGGTTCATGGCGCGTACGCCACTCTCTCAAGCGCCCATCAGATCGACAAAACTGATACTAGGATTCATTGGAGCATGTTGCACGCCGCCACTGTTCCATTGTCCAGTGACAATGCCAGTTGTTGGCTCTGTGCCGAGGTGTCAGCAAAAGGAAACTGGTCGGTCATCAGCCGCTCAAGCCTATGCGGTGCATTTGGCTCTGGATAGTCCTGCTAGAAATGACTCCCCACAATCTAATAGGTGCTGACCTGATTCACTGTAGACCGTTGATCGCCGCATATGCTTCTGTTTACGTCAAGTGATATCCGCTTGTCGAACTCAGTTATGCGGTACGGTGGTTAACGCGTGTGAAAACATTGAAGATGTAATGGTCCTATGTATAACTGGTAGCACTATCATTTCCCTGTCGGCTTGTGATTGTTGCATGAGAAGGACGGCTGTTGAGAAGGCTCCGTTCTAGCTCTAATTTCTCAGATTTTCTCGTCGAGTGCGAGACGGTTTACAAGCCTCTCTTATAGCATAAGCCACTGGTGTTTGTTGAGCATATCTGTAACGCTCTCGCGCTTCCTGTTGATGCAGTGACGAAACAAGTCTCTCTTCGTTGGATTTTCTCTATCTCCTCTATTAATCCAGCCTGGGAGGGTCCCAAGCGGAGAAGAAAAATTCAAGAATCTGTCGAGTAAGCGTTCAGACACCGTAACATCCGGTGCTCAGGCAATTGTGGTTGTCATATTTCACCGCTACCAGCATCAGCATTCCTAGAATTCGCCCCCTGTGACCCAACAGCCCGCCACTCTTCACAAGAGCGCTTGTCGACGTCATCGTGCTGTCTGCCAACGGAATATAAGATTCCGCCCAACACCCTTCATGCAATTTTCATTTTTATAATTGGGTTGTTTGTGTGCTATCATTTGCTGGCTGTAATTCGAGGATGAAGAGGCTCCCACTGCTTTCGAGTAATATGCTCTCCACTTTAATTCAGTGCTCGGGCACTTGTTGTAACCAATAATTTTTTGCTCAAAAGTATCCGAACGATCTGACGGTGTTGTACTGATGTATACGCAGTGTAATTACGTCGTGATGGCGTAACGTAGGTGTGACACTGGTGTTATGCCAGCGTAACACCAGCGTTATGCCAGCGTCATGTCGACGCCGCATTACTTAAGCGTCATGACGGGCTGCTGAGACCAATAATTAATTTAGTTCTCAAAAGTCCCTGTATTATTGGCGCAGTTGTTAGCACACTGGACTCGCATTCAGGAGGACGACGGTTCAATCCCGTCTCCGGCCATCCTGATTTAGGTTTTCCGTGATTTCCCTAAATCGCTTCAGGCAAATGCCAGGATGGTTCCTTTGAAAGAGCACGGCCGATTTCCTTCTCCATCCTTCCCTTACCCGAGCTTGCGCTCCGTCTCTAATGACCTCGTTGTCGACGGGACGTTAAACACTAATTTCCTCCTCCTCCTCCCTGTATTATTTATCAGTCATGTGCTGTTGCTCTCCACTCGAGGCCTTTGCTGTGTAGTGAAGGGATCATGTGCTGTAATGAGAAGTGGAATTAAAAATTGGTGAAATAAGATACTTCGACAGCATAAGATAATGACGTCATAGAGCAGTTTGCAAAATGTTAGTCGAGTGGCACCAAATCCGGAAATTGGTAATACTGGCGTACAATAGCAAAGTGGTAGGACATGATAGTGTAACAACTGTGTACGTCCTGTCTCGAGTCGAGGGCAAGGCTTCTCCCAGTAGGCAGATGATAGTGACACAAGTGGTAGGAGAGTTCGCGTACCTCTCTTGTTTAATTCTTAAATCATCTTCCTTTTCTTCTTCTCCTCCTCCTCTCTCTGTCTCTTTTTTTCGGCCCCCCTCCGCCTGCGCGCTTGGCGGGGACCTATCTCGCTATACTGCCGTGACCTGAGGCAGTTAGGCCGGCCGGGGTGGCCGAGCGGTTCTAGGCTCTACAGTCTGGAACCGCGCGACCGCTACGGTCGCAGGTTCCAATCCTGCCTCGGGCATGGATATGTGTGATGTCCTTATGTTAGTTAGGTTTAAGTAGTTCTAAGTTCTAGGGGATTGATGACCTCAGCAGTTAAGTCCCATAGTGCTCAGAGCCATTTGAACCATTTGAATCTTAGGCAGTTAGGCAGTCTATCCTATGATACCAGTGGCCTCACATATAGAGTCGCCGTTGTGTAACTGTTACTCAACTGCCCTAAGGTGATTTATATACCTTCCCGAAGCCTTTTTTTTTTTTGGTCATCGGTCTACTGACTGATTTGATGCGGCCCGCCACGAATTCCTTTCCTGTGCTAACCTCTTCATCTCAGAGTAGCACTTGCAACCTACGTCCTCAATTATTTTCTTGACGTATTCCAATCTCTGTCTTCCTCTACAGTTTTTGCCCTCTACAGCTCCCTCTAGTGCCATGGAAGTCATTCCCTCATGTCTTAGCAGATGTCCTATCATCCTGTACCTTCTCCTTATCAGTGTTTTCCACATATTCCTTTCCTCTCCGATTCTGCGTAGAACCTCCTCATTCCTTACCTTATCAGTCCACCTAATTTTCAACATTCGTCTATAGCACCACATCTCAAATGCTTCGATTCTCTTCTGTTCCGGTTTTCCCACCATAAGAACATACTCGGGGCGAACTGAAAAATCAAGCACATAAACTCGAAAGAGCAAGTTTAGAACATATTTAGGACGAATTGTTGAAACACTCTGGCAACTACAGCTGGAAATGCGCACAAAATATGTCCCATAAGTTAAAGGGGTGGTGAAACATAAGGGCATAATCACATGATGATCAGTTTCATCATCACATGATGCTTTGTTTTTATTCTTTGCATCTTCGCTGAGTCAATGAAAATTTTGAATAAAACGTGATTATGATTCATAAAATTTCGATGAATTTTACGAAACGTGCCCGTCAGTTCGTCATAATTTATTTCCTTAGTGTACTGAGCTCTCTAAGCTACCACGTAGACTTTTGTTTCCTTTTTTACTGCAGATGCAATCGCAGTAAGTTCTGCAAACACAAAGAAGCTATTTATGGAGTTATCAATCAGCCTCTTTTCCATTTTGCTTTGAGGCCGCAGCGTGGATGGCAGAACACAAATACTAGCAGTGTTCAGGCTCTGTAAGAGAAATAGGAATAAGCAACGGCCAACGCCGCGTCGTATCAAGTGTTTTTACCTTATTTGCTTTTTTCGGTGTTTCTTTTCTTTCCGTTTGCGCAGGCGTGATTGCTTACCTATCATCCACAGGCCGACAGAGAGAGAAGTAATCAGTTAGCACAATGCTCGCAAGTAGTTAGATCGCTGGCAGAGCGAAGTTGCAAGATTAAAAAATGTTCCTGTACATTGTCCTTGGCACAGTCCGAAAGGATCTATTTTAATGAGATATTGTTGTCTGAGTGAAACGTCACTCGCAGTCGTTCCTCGTTAGCTACCACCAATGACTCAATAAAGTTTACAGATGTAAACGTAAAATGAGATCGTCTGTTGCAACGTCTTTACTAAGCAGCAAATACCGACGTATAGTATTCGGATGTGGTCGCATCTACAACGACGTAATACCAATATTAATATTTCTCGGTAATTTCTGACTCTCCGATTTTGTGTGTACCACATAACGTCTGTGTCAGTTTCGTGTCCATGCTGCACTGCCGAAAGACGTGGAAAACAGTAAGTCAACTGCTACGAAAATAAAGGAAGTATTATCTACAAGAACTGGTCCCTTTTAACATGGACGTTATTAGAATTTCGTAGAAATGTTCTTTGATTTCTTCAATATTGTTACTCTGCAAATAAGGAAAACAGCACTAGCTTCTACGCTCCGCTGGTGGGTTACTCTTCGAAGTGCGTTTTCCACTTCGTGCGCTGCACCTGAAAGGATTCTCTGCGATCCTTTGTAGATTTTAATACGTGCTGAGGACTGATTGCTTTCCGTGTTTGCTGACAGGAGACACGTTTGTTGAATGTCTGGGAGTGGCCGATGTATAACTTTCTCACCTTCTTCTCAATTCACAAACAGCTGAAGCACTGTTTTGCACACTCATGAGGGTCGAGGTGGAAGTACGGTGACGACAATCAACTTGACTGACTTCGTGACTTTCGCGCCACTGAATAAGCTATGAGCTTTTGGAAGACAGGAGGATGATGCTACGTAAAGAGTATGCTCTGAAAATGAAGCATTGTCATTTCATTCGTTACAATCTACCCTTTTGTTACCAGGGTTTACTCTTCTTGTTGAGGGGACCTACAGATAACTGTCTTTAAAAGAGTAATTTCACTAAATTCAATTGCTCCTGCACAACATTCAATGACCTGTTCGTTGTGCAGACGTGATATGTCAATACATTAGAATGGAATACCATTTTCTATATGCTCGTAAACTGATAATTAGTTCTCCGTTCAAATTATCTCTTATAGGGAGATGTCACTATTACAAATCTGTGTGAGACGATTCAGTAAGCCCGGGTTCCCGGGTTCGATTCCCGGCGGGGTCAGGGATTTTCTCTGCCTCGTGATGGCTGGGTGTTGTGTGCTGTCCTTAGGTTAGTTAGGTTTAGGTAGTTCTAAGTTCTAGGGGACTGATGACCATAGATGTTAAGTCCCATAGTGCTCAGAGCCATTTGAACCATTTCGATTCAGTAAAACAACTCGTCCAGACAAGTGATCCATCCCACTGCTCCGCAAGTGTAAAGAGCAAGAATTTTAAAAATATTTACACCATGTGGTTTTCAGTCAGGCTATCATAAAGGGTGATAATTATTGAACTACATGAAAAAAAAAACGTAAATTAGTTACGAATAACGGCGTGCATGCACTTCATTCAACATGTAAACATAACTACAGATATTAGGATTTAGGTTATCACATGTTCGACATTCCTGCAATCATTGGCGATGGTGTGGCGCAGACGAATAGCGAAATTCTGTATGACCCGCTGAAGTGTCGGAATATCGGTGCTATCAATGATCTCCTGAATGGCTGTTTTCAGCTCAGCAATGGTTTTCGGGGCTATTGCTGTACGCCTTGCCTTTAATATAGCCTCACGAAAAGGAGCTACATATATTCAGATCCGGAGAATATAGTGGGCAATCGAGGCCCATGCCAGTGGCCTCTGGGTATCCGAGAGCCAGAATGCGGTTCCCACAGTGGTCCCCCAGGATATCAAATGCTCTCCAGCTTCGATGAGGTCGAGCTCCGTCTTGCATGAATCGCATCTTGTCGAAATCAGGTAACTTTGGATAACGGGGTGAAATCATCTTCCAAAACCTTCACGTACCTTTCGGTGGTCATCATGCCATCAAGGAATATCGCACCGATTATTCCGACACTGGACATTGAACACCACACAGTCACCCACTGAGGATGAAGAGACTTCTCGATAGCGAAATGCGGCTTCATCCAAATGAAAGTGGGCTTCGTCACTTAACCAACCCAAAAAAATGGTTCAAATGGCTCTGAGCACTATGCGACTTAACTTCTGAGGTCATCAGTCGCCTAGAACTTAGAACTAATTTAACCTAACTAACCTAAGGACATCACACACATCCATGCCCGAGGCAGGATTCGAACCTGCGACCGTAGCGGTCGCTCGGCTCCTGACTGTAGCGCCTAGAACCGCACGGCCACTCCGGCCGGCTAACCAACCCATGCATTCGCACGCTAATTCCCGTCATGCCCCGCGGCCAGCCCTACAGTTTGAACGTCCTAATGCAAACCGTTCAGAAGTTATGACGATTTTATGTCATTAAGTTCAATAATTGTCACCATGTATGATTTCATCATGTCCACACCGTATAAGCGACAGTAAATCGCATCAGTGAAATAAACTGGCGATTACTGAGTACCATCGGAATTCTCTATAAATTTCCTATTGCCTTTGCAACAACGTTCAGTTTCAGTGGAACTGCACACCTAGCCAAAAGAAGATCGACGTTGACACAACAAATTTTTTTACCGATGGTATGTTCCTATCACCGCCTACTGTAACGAACGCTACTTGTTTTTGTGTTCAGATTACGAGTACTGATTGTTCATAATGAAAATCCTTTTCTTATGTGATTTGCAGATTCCATGTAATATACTTTCACTTGTGGCTTCCAGTTTACTTTCAGAGTACATCTACATCTACATCTACATTTGTACTCCGCAAGCCACCCAACGGTGTGTGGCGGAGGGCACTTTACGTGCCACTGTCATTACCTCCCTTTCCTGTTCCAGTCCCGTATGGTTCGCGGGAAGAACGACTGTCTGAAAGCCTCCGTGCGCGCTCTAATCTCTCTAATTTTACATTCGTGATCTCCTCGGGAGGTATAAGTAGGGGGAAGCAATATATTCGATACCTCATCCAAAAACGCACCCTCTCGAAACCTGGCGAGCAAGCTACACCGCGATGCAGAGCGCCTCTCTTGCAGAGTCTGCCACTTGAGTTTGTTAAACATCTCCGTAACGCTATCACGGTTACCAAATAACCCTGTGACGAAACGCGCCGCTCTTCTTTGGATCTTCTCTATCTCCTCCGTCAACCCGATCTGGTACGGATCCCACACTGATGAGCAATACTCAAGTATAGGTCGAACGAGTGTTTTGTAAGCCACCTCCTTTGTTGATGGACTACATTTTCTAAGGACTCTCCCAATGAATCTCAACCTGGTACCCGCCTTACCAACAATTAATTTTATATGATCATTCCACTTCAAATGGTTCCACACGCATACTCCCAGATTTTATACAGAAGTAACTGCTACCAGTGTTTGTTCCGCTATCATATAATCATACAATAAAGGATCCTTCTTTCTATGCATTCGCAATACATTACATTTGTCTATGTTAAGGGTCAGTTGCCACTCCCTGCACCAAGTGCCTATCCGCTGCAGATCTTCCTGCATTTCGCTACAATTTTCTAATGCTACAACTTCTCTGTATAGTTACGGATCGTTCCTCTGGCGTATTTTTCAACCTGCTAGCAACAACAGCGTCCCATACAATCATAATCTATATAGAAACTGGCCAGAGGACAACAAAATCAGGCGAATAATTTAATTTCGTCTGTGAACTGAAAGGCAGGTCTTTCATTTACTTAGATATGTGCGCTCCTCCTCTTGCTGATACTCCTTAAACGCTCTATTTTTTTTTCTCTTTTAAAACTTTCATAGCACGTTATCTATTCTCTATGATGACCTATATCAAAAATTATGTGGTAGGTCTTAACTTCATAGCTATCTGATGTTGTGGCACTTTTAGTTTCCGAGCACAATCTTCTTTTTTTTCATTCAGTTGACGGGATCCAAATCCATTGTGCATCATCACGTCCTTTGTGTTATTAATAAAGTATGTGAATCTACTTCATGCCCTACAGCACTTTGTGATCATCGCTGAACAGTCTTATTTATTTGTACACTCACATTTAGGATCCCGAAGTGCTTTATCAAAACTTTTTCCTTACCTTAATCACTTAATCCATCTAACATGTTTTCATTAAAGAATTCCAGTTCCTTTTGAAAAATCACTATATTGACTGCCATTAAAAGGAAATGATAAATCCATTTGCACCTACTGCAAACTGTAAGCCAGCGACGGTAGCAATGTAAACCAAAGTTTTTAAGTAACTGGCCAGGTAATGACATATTCAGGCGGGTTGTTCAGTTGAGCATGGGACTCGAAAGGTATGTCTGCTCACAGTACGTCGTGCGATTGAATAAATAACGCTTTTCAGTCAGGCTAACAGCAGACATGGACGCTCTGGCTAGTTCGGGGGCATTGTCGCGCGTCCGGATTTGTTACACATCCGCCGAGAATCCAGAGACAGGTCTCGTATTATTTTATGAACTAACACACGCTGTGCTGTCTGTGTCCTCTGCTGAGAGTAAGCTGCTTTATAAAAGATGGGAAAGTGAGGTCAAACCGCGATACTTAACTTTTTTCATAGGACTATACATTATGTCAGTGATCAATACGTTTGCAAATTAAAGTTATTCAAATGTCTTAGGCTATATATTTAACAGCGCCATACTAATCCGGTTTCAGCTTAAAAGAAACCATATCATCACAAAAAAGAAACCTCGGTAGGTGCAAAATACCCGGTTTGCCCCGCCTGTGGGTTAAAATGGGGTATCATTTCAAGTTGCAGGAAGGTACACTTGAAAAAAGGGAAAATCGTTTTATTATACGGCAAAAATTTTGTTAAAACTTACAGAAACCCTTAAAATTACTACCAAGGGAACCAAAACCGAGTTTTAGCAAAGAACTTAAAATTTTCAAATATATTGCACTAATTCTCAATATTGGTTTTAATATAAAAGAAACGTTATTAAGAGCAGAAATCGCAGATGAAGTTCTTGTCTTCTTCCTCAGCATTGGAATATTGTTCATGAGCCCAACCATGACAAGACAGACATCCCTTCTTTGAGTCTCAATATAGCCAATTGTAAACTATATATGCTTCGTATGGGTCCTCTTTGCCTGATTAAGTCGAAGAATTATTTTTTAGCCTTTCTATTCTTTCCAACTGTCGTTTCCAGCTTCTTCGCCTTCTTTACAGCTTAGTCCGTTTGCTTCTTCCTCAAAAAAGTTTTCGTTTTGAGTTTTTATTTTCTGCTTTCTCTTCCCTGGCTTTTTCTTCGGGTTCCAAATCATTTTTGTGTGGAGAGGAGATCTGCATTAATGTTTTCCCCTTCTTCCTATCACTGATTTTCTTTCAACTTGCTATCCGGTCGACTTTTGGAGGAGGCATTACAAGCTTTAGTGACACAGAGAATGACGATGGCGTACCAGAAGTTTCAGTAACCGCAACCAAACCGTTCGATGTTATTTTAAAAGTGCCAAGTAAAGCTGCCCATTCGTCTTGTGGTTCTGGTAATTTTCCGGTTGTAGAATATTGAGAATCTTTGTTCTGGAGTACATTGACTTGATGGGCGTTGTCTTGAAATGTCACAGCTTCTGACACAACCTGTCGTGGTGCTTCGCCGTGTGGTCCTCTTTTTCTCTTGAAAGTGTGGGGAAAAACCGTGTAGGCCCGGTTTTGCCCGACAAGGTGTACCCGGTTTTGCCCTACAGCGCAAAATTGTACAAAACATGACGTTGGAAAGTTAGCATTTAGATTATTTGCGCCATACAAACATTGAAATACATTGAAAAAGATGCTTAATCGAAATAATTACTTACCTATTTCTTATCAGTAACGTTTGTCTTCAAAGTACTGGACCGAGAAGTACTAAGATCGGAGAAATTTCAGCAAAAACATTAAAACAGTTCTAGAAAGAAAAGGAACAGCAGTGAGCTACTGAAAATTATCTAAAAGTCCCTTAAATGGCAGTTGCTTCCCAGCATTATTAGACGAATGGAAGGACTAGTCATAGAGATCTGGAAACACTCGGTTTGACCTCCAACCCGGTTTTCCCCCATTCGCCTCTAAGTGGAGCGTTTGCACGCAGTATGGACTCGGGAGGCGTGGCGCGTGTTTTATTCAACTGCTGATCATAGCGGTTAGTTTGTGTTTACTGTTGTTGAGACAGCTTATTTTTCGCTTTAGAGCTTAAGAATTAATGAGAACATAATCGGAAGGAATTTGTTACGCGAAGCCCTTACCATGGAATGAGTACAGCCTATGTGCTGTAGGAAGGGTTCGAAGTGGGTTAACCACTCGCATCACATTGCGAAAGTCATCAGTCAGGTGATCTCGTCAAAAAGCAGTTCGGAGTTAAAAAATAAAAATGACAGGAAATTCAGTTCGTGCTATATTTTAGAAGTACCCTCATTGCTGAGCAATTCCAAGTAAGTTGGAATTCAAAAGAAAAAAAAAATCACTTTATTGGTTCGCCGACTTCTATTCAAGTCTTAATTTGCAAAATTCCACATACCGTAAGTCCAAAGAAGTAGATGAAGTTTCGGAACTGCAGCCTTACACAATTTCTTCTGTCTTCTGATATTTAGGCTACAAAACGTCCATCCATCTTCTGAGCGAGCCCTCCTGCCTGCGGTCACTGGAATACGTAGCTGAAAAAATTACAGGTCCATGCGCAGCATACAAGACATCTAAGTTAATTCGACGGGGGCACAGTACCGTTATTTATGAAATTTGACCACCGAAAGCGCTGGATTCTATACTCTGTCCAAATCGAAGCTACCATTGCTACTGAGAAAGTAGTCCGCCAGGCGGATTTCAGGAACTTCCATACTAGGATACAGATTAGCTTGCAATTTTTCAAGAAGCTCTTTGCGGAATGGGTGCGTGCCATTCATTTGAAAAACGGTATTCCAATTTGACTTTATTGACGTGTCAAAGCAATATAACAAACAAGACAATGAATGTTGTGCAGGAGCAGTTGAATTTAGAGAAACTACGCTGTTAACGACAATTATCTATAGATAACTTTACTCTGATTTCAGGAAATTCTGTTGAAACTATTGAGAGAGTTCTGCGTTAAGTTTACAGCAAGTAACAACAATTAATTGTATAGGGTGACTCTGATATTAATTTTATATCTCATCTCCTAAATTCATATCATCTGATGTAGACTGTATTCTTTCTAGCCAGAAAGCAGGGGAACACTAGAATAATTTTACACAACAATTTTGTTCAACGGATAAAACCTTCCCGATTTTCAAGCCGCGTCAATTCCAATAAAATTCTCGAGCTTTCGATGGCTAGTTTTATTCCTGACGAAGATGCGGAGCTAGCTGTCGAAAGCTCGAAAATTTTATTGGAATTGACGCGACGTCAAAACCGAGAAGATTTATCCAGTCATGCCGCCGCGAAGTAGTCCGAGGACACAATTTTATTCATCATTCAGTACTAGAAAGTCATTCCGTTTGTGAAAGGTGAATGGCCATTCAAATCATGACCCACAAATTTGGAAACCAAAAGGAATATGTGCTCACTCGCGTGTTAAATACAGTTACAAACTATCTTTCTTGTCTTTGGCTGTGATTTGGAGTTCTCTTAAATCATTCTCCGTTTCCTTAAATCATTTTTTGTTTTTGCTGCAGAGGTAGTAAAAATTTTTTGAGTGATCTATTTGGGTTTTTTTGAGGATGTGTCCATAAAAATCAGTTATTATTTTCTTTATTATATATAAGAGTTTTTCTGTAATTTGATAAAGAATTTTATTCCTGATGTGGATGAGTTTGTTGTTGTGGAAACTGTGGGCAAGGATTTTTGTTAGTATCTTCCTTACTTTAGTCTCCTACCTTAAAGCTGGGCCATGGTTTGTGATGGACTCTGTCTCGGCTGCACACAAAGGCCTCTGGTTTGATAGCTGTGTTATAATGTGTTATTTTTGCATTCCGTGAGAGGAACTCCTTGTTATATGCGTTTTTGGCTGGTTGGAAGGTCAGTTCAGCTTGCCTTTTTGTAAATGTTCAAATGTGTGTGAAATCTTATGGGACTTCACTGCTAAGGTCATCAGTCCCTAAGCTTACACACTACTTAACCTAAATTATCCTAAGGACAAACACACACACCCATGCCCGACGGAGGACTCGAATCTCCACCGGGACCAGCCGCACAGTCCATGACTGCAGCTTGCCTTTTTCTCGAGGATATTCCAGCTGATGCTTTCTCCAAGATATTTGAATACTTTGACGATCACTATGTTTTCCTCCCACTTTAAAATATTGTCATAGGTCCTTTATGTTTTTCATTATCTTGGTGTTTCCGAAGGAGATTTTGAGACTTCTTTCCCTGAGTATTGTAGTTCGAGGGTCTGTTCTTATGCTTCTATCCACATCTCGACTGGTAGGGCCGTATCATCTGCAAAGGCTAGAAAATTGAATTCGATGCCCTTGTTGTTTGTTCTTAGTTGGATACCACTATGGATCTTCGTGTTCCACTCTCTCACTACTTTTTTTAGGGAGTAGGGAGAGTAGATCTTACTGTACACCAGTTTTTATCTCAAAAGAGTCAGAGAGTTCTCCCATGAATTTGACTGTAGACTACGTTTTGGGAAGGATTGACCAATTAGGAGGGTGTTGTTTCTTTTGCTATGTAGGTTTAATTCTTTTAGTGTAGAGATGAGGGATTCTCGGTCTGGTGATTCGTTTTTGAAAATCAATGAATGTGACAACATATTATTTTGCTCTTGGTTTTTGGTAGGCCATGAGGATTTTGCAGTTTAAGATTTGTTCTGGGCAGGATCTTCCTCACTGATACCCCCTTGGTATTCTTGTAGTTGATGGTCTAATTGAAGTTCTGTTCTCTTTAGTAGGACTTTAGAGAATATCTTGTGTGTTACGTCTAGGAGTGAGATTCCTTTGCAGGTGTTGGGATCTGTTTAGGATCCATTCATACGGAATGGGTCGATGATGGCCGTCTACCATTCATCCGGAATTCTTTCATTTATCCAAATTTCTTCAGAGATGTTTTGGAGAGGTTTCGGAGAGAGTCTGTGGCTTTTTTATCGACATTTTTCCAAAGTTCAGCAGTGATTTGGTTTCCTCCCGCGGTTTTATAGTTTTTGAGATTTGAAATAACTGTCTGTAGTTTTGTGAGTGATGTTTACCGATAGCCAGAATTCCACTAATGTTAGTCCTCGGCCTTTATACGGTACGATCTATAGATAACTTTATATTTCATATCGTAAGACGTTCCTCACAGATCAAATGGAGACAGAAAACTAGCGTTACTTAAAATTATGGCTATCAATAAACACCTGTCTCATAATCCTGACTTAATCCTTAATGATCAAGTACAGTTCCATTATTTACACTTGCTAAAGAAGCAACTAATTAACACTGTTTTCACCCTAAGTTGATGACTAGCTGTAAATTAGGTGACAGTTCCCCCCTCCCATATTACACCGTATCCTTACTACCCTCACATCACATCCACCAGCCTCTGAATTTTTGCCTATAACCATAGCTGTCTGTGCCACTACTCACTTGGTGTACAGTATTATCCTCTATATTCACATACTTTTAATCTATGTGTACAAAGCAATATAAGGTTTATTGGTCCATAGCTTCATTGTGTATATTTCAATATATGTTAGATCTTTTAGTTAATACCTGTATAACTGGCGTCGTTCGATATGTTTAGGTCATTCGATTATGAATGTATACTCGTATATTTAGAGTCTAAAGTATTCAGTACCTCGTTAAATAATGTCTCTTGTTTGGTACCCATGTGCAACTAAATCATTTCAATTTCTTGTTTCCTTTATAGATGTAAAATTTTTAATGACATATATGTTTCGAAATAACTGTCTTTGTGGAGCAAGAAGTCCTCTCTGATATTTTGTGGACTGTCTGTTCAGTCTTAAGTTTGTCTGACGATGGCCTAGAACGTCAAAAGCCGGTGCACAGTAAAATATGAAATAAATATTATTGTCGAATATTAGTATTGCATATTTCTGTTATTAAAATGAAAAACACGTTGAGGTGACTGCATGTTAAAATAAGGCTGTAATCTCTTTATCAAGGCGTTTCTCGATAAAAAAAAAGACTGTGCAAGCAGAGCTTTTGTAAACAGCAATGCTACATAAAAACTGACGAATTAGTCCGAACTGTTTAACTTTAGAGGTTTCATCTGGTTGATGATACCTTTAACTCAGCTGTGGATATGATGACCCACTTCCCTACAAGTGGTCTCAAAACTGAATACAAATTTTCCCAATGTAATGCGTCGGACGTAGCGTTACATCGCTCTTGTGAACATCTGGTTGTCCATATACTCGTAGTCTTTGCAAAACCACGGCTCTTCAATTTTTCGCAACCTCCTGAGGGCATAAAGTATGCAGGAGCCCAGCATTCTTCCGAATCACCTGGTTACACGGATGGTGGGGTCCTTGTCCAGCTTTACTGAGGACTCTCACAGCAGACTCTATATTTTGGTGCTGAAACCTCACTTGACAAGAAAACAAACGCATTATCCTTATCAACCGTCAGGATGACGGTATTAAACAGCCTTACGAATTTTACTTAGTACGGTCCTCTCTGCAGAGAAAATTAAGCTTTCTTACGGGCGAGTTTTCACAACAGTTAGACAGGTTTCCCACAGTTTTTCGTCTGCTGAGTCCAGAGAAGTGGTCGAACGGCTTGTTCTACGCCATGGTGAATGCTGGAATATGGAAATGGCGTGGTGTGGATACGAAGTTTAATCCTTTATCTAATCTGAGAGGGATTTCGACGACGCAACGTTTACAGTCGTAGGCATCAACTCCGGCGCTTTGAGTAGTCAAATCTCGTAGACAAAGGTCACAGTGTCTCCAGAGCGCCTCACAGAGATCCGCTATAGAGGGCGCGTAGGGAGCGGCTAGAACGAGTCGTCTTATGAGCTGATTAGTTGTAAGACTGACAGCGCCAGTTTCTATGGTGCAGAAATTTCATAAAATGGCACTTCATTTAGTATACTAAACGACTGGAAGACAAATGTAAGACAACAGGCAATGATACGTGGAGGACATCGGCTCGAATATCCGTCCGACCATCCAGGTTTAGGTTTTCCGTGATTGCCCTAAGTCACTCATGGGAAACGCCGGGTTGGTTCCTCATCCTTACCTAATCTGGATTTGTGCTCCGTCACTTATGACCTAGTCGTCGACGAGAGCTCATACAATTATCTTCCTTTCTACCTCAGTTGAACCCCAAACGTGTGAAGAAATGGACCCTCGCTGCACACAGGAAGTACTGGAGAAGTGTCTGTAACAACAGAGGTAGAAAAAGTCCACGTTCAGTGTGAATGCAGTATTCTTTACTTGGATACTATTGTTGTCAATACTCTTTGACTTAATTTTATTCAAGGGAGTGAGTAATAAGATCCACTGAATAAGTATTTAAATGAAACTGTGCCAGTAGTGTCACTCGTAACGCATGTCACTGCAAAAGGTGTTGCACAGGTTTGTGGTCCTCGGGAAGAAAGAACTTCTGTGGCGGGGAAAATGAAATGGAAATTACGTCAGAAGTAACAGAAGCTTAGACAAAAGTTGTGTAACTGGTAATATTGAAAATGAACTGGAAGAGCAGTTCGATGTTTTTCCTCAGGTTAGATAGAGAATGTATTAAAATGCATGTGCGCTATAAAAACATCCAAAAGTTAATGACCTAGCAAAACTATTTCTTCTCCCTTGTCATTTTTATTATAATATTAAATACTTCTTTCTTTAGTTGAGTATGTTATTTGTGACATAAATCGAAAGAAATCTGTATTAAACAAGGTGATGCTTACGATAACAGTAACTGAACTGGGATCGGCCAAAACAGCTTAGCACGCTACACGTCGATCTGTAGTGCCAGTATCTTGTGGTGCAGAGGTAGCGGTGGTACAGTCGCAACCACCGTTTGATGCTTTAGTGAGCCTGAGGCTGAAAATTAAACACATATCAAGTTTGACCGGCAGATTAGAAAGATGTATACCTGTATTTACTGAAGTATAACACCATTTCCTAAATAGAAAGATTTTAAGTTAATATTATGAAATGTGTATAGCAATGGGAGATTCCATCATCAAATTTTAGACTTTGTTCTAGTTTGACACAACTGCATAATGTTTTGGACAGAATATTATTTGAGTATTATTTGTTTTTATCTTTATTTTTATCGACAATTCCGTCCAGGTAGGTTATTTACTAAATCCACAATAAATGAAGCAAAAGTTTGTAATGGTTAATGTCTAATTCCTAAAAAAATAGTATAATTTTCTAGAAGGAAGGTCAAAACTGTTCATGACATGGGAGAAACATATTGTTCACCGCATAAATTTACATCAGTGATAAACATGTCACATCAGTTTAAAATGGCAATGTTCTATGATTTCTGTGAATAGTAATCATGCAGCCTTTGGTGTTGGTGGATGTAACTGTTGCAGATCGGCGATGAACTACGGACTAACATTGTTCCCTCGCAGAGCACCTACCTGCGGATCTTCGTTTCTTACAGTAGGTGTTTCATTGCCTAGATAGGAACTTATTTACAAAAGGGGCAGCGGGGAAGCTACAGACAATGAAAGACGGAATACTCTGGAGAAACTTGTATTCAAAAATAAACACATAAATGAGAGGTAGCCTGTTACAAGTTTCCATAAATTGTCATTCACGGACTGTGGCCGCTGGGCGAGCAATAGACTTACTGTGGGACGAATTGAAAGCACAGAAGTTCACATAACTAAACCGTTTTCAGAATAAAGAACAGTCCATACGGAGGCACAGAAATAAAATAACGGGTATGACTGTAACAGAAGAAATTAAACAAGGTGATGCTTACGATAACAGTAACTGAACTGGGATCGGCCAAAACAGCTTAGCACGCTACACGTCGATCTGTAGTGCCAGTATCTTGTGGTGCAGAGGTAGCGGTGGTACAGTCGCAACCACGGTAATTACTATGTGCTTAGTATCTCTAAACATCACGAGTGGTTCGCTTATGACTAACCTAGGCTGTTCTCAAGCTAATGTGTATGTGAATGTCTAGGTGATGTTGGAGATAGAAAAAACAAAGTAATGTGCCTTTAAAATGTGTGCTCAGGATGCCACGACATATAAATCGGATGAAAATGAGATTTCTTGTACGAACGCAGAAGAAATGCTCGATATGCTTCTTGAACTGAAATTGAAAATGTTTGGTGATTGAAAACACTGCTGTTACCGATTGCAGTGTGCAAAGCATTAGGTAAGTGGAGGATCTATCCTCATTTTTGTTGTTTCCAACCTGGAATTTACATTATTCAATCACTGAAGAATCCGGGATTGTCAGTGAATTCAGACAGTTAAGCTTTTTGTTTCAAGCAAGTTTTCATGAGTAACATTCATTCACCTATGATGCCATATGCTGACGGACCAGGAAACAATTATTCACAGTTTGCAGCATAATTTATCACTTCAGTTTCTGTTTACTTGATAAGCCCCTTAGCAAATCGAATAATTAGATTTTGTAGGGAGCACATTGTGCTCATCTGGGAGCGATCTATGTGCTTGTAAAACAATAAACTGGTAGCCAAGATCGCAGGAACTCTTTTGATTCCATGATTACCGGTTTCGGCGAAACTAAGGCCGCCATCATAGGATCTTGGGACACATACAGGTTACAACATCAAGGAAAACAATGGTGATATTAACAGTAGCCTATAACATGCAGGCCTTACAAAATTGTCGTGAATAGCTCATAGGCGTCCAAGAGAGATGACATTATAATTGTTAAGTGTCTCCATCACATACAAGCGCAAGCTAGGTACCTACAACCGCAAGCTAGGTGATGGAGACACTTAACATTTATAATGTCATCTCTCTTGGACCCCTATGTGCTACTCACGACAGTTTTGTAACGCCTGCGTGTTATAGGCAACTATTAATATCACCATTGTTTGACTTGATGTTGTAGCCTGTATGTGTCCTAAGATCCGATGATGGTGGCTATAGTTTCGCCGAAACCGGTAATCATGGAATAAAAAGAATTCCTGCGATCGTGGCTACCAGTTTATTGTTTTAGAAATAATTAGATATTCACTGCTGTCTCTGCAGTCAGAGCCATCGGAACCCAAATTTTCATGGAGCATCTTTAATGTTTATTAGATACATGTAACTCTAAAACTAGAGATGCTTAGAGACTCAAACAACCATTATGATTGCAATATCTGAGTTAGTAGGAATAATTTCTTCGTGGGCCAATTAGTTTCGTCATTCAGTAAGTACTGATGATGTTTGTACACTAGTTGATCACTTTGTGTGTGTGTGTTTTTGTGTGTGTGAGGATGTGTGTGCGTGTGTGTAAGACGTACGAAGTCCGTGCAAGATAAGGATATCATACGTTCCAGCTCCCACACAAAGGCAAAAATTTTTGCTCAAATTTAATGTTGCTCATTGACGGTCTGGAGAGAAGGTTTGCCAGCCATAACTTGACTTTACGACATAGGGGCAGTGAGGTAAAGCATATTAAGGTGTGGATACAAATTGTAATCCTTTTTCTAATCTGAGAGAGGTTTTGACGACGCAACGTGAACAGTCATAGGTATAAACTCAGTCAAATCTCATAGAATACGACACAGACCCCTCGTCTGTTTGGCCTAATGCTTATGGCTGGGTAAATCACCTGGAGTGGACGTAGGCATAGCATATCTCTTCAGCAGCCACTCCCAGCGTTAAATTTCTCCCTTCCTTTACTGCCTGTGCCCGACTGTGCGTCAGCACATTCCGCACACGCTCAGAAATGGCTGGACGTTTCGCAGCCCTAATATCAGAAATGGAGATGAACTGGTTACTACTGTAAGCCAGGAACTTCATGGATCATGAAAATACGCCTTGGACATATACGTTAAAAGTAGTAATTGGCGGTACTGCAGTTAATTTATTCATAGTTTGGTATGGGATACTCTTCCAATTCCTTCCCACACGGATCATCTAGTATGTATACGTATTAGACGGTTTAGTTTCTTTAGTACAAGCGCCATATTCATTCATGCTGAAGGATGTTCTCCTACGCACTACTGCTTAAAAACTGAATCCCGATCATTCAGACGTGCTGCAGCTGCCATGAATTCAAGGTATCAGTTTGCTACAGTATCCGTTTTTGAAAATACACTATTTAATGATAAATATGTGTTTTAATATTATTGATTTTTGGACTGTGAGGCAACGGTTGTTATACTTCATCAGTAATAATTATTTGCATTTATACAGGTTAATAGTACTCGATACAGTTCAGCTCCGCCTTTCGAGAGACAATGTTCTCATCATCAGCTTGTTGACACTTAGTTCCTGGTGTTCACTGCATAAAATAAAATTAGCAACACATGTGACTATGGATCCTCATCTTACATAACATCATTCACTTCACATTCCAAGACTGCGCAGCAGCAGACCGTGGGTCTTCAGCTGTGGCTACCAAGAGTGTCCAGTTGACTTGTCCACAGGCAGTGTCGGGCTGCTGTGCACGAGGCATCATTGCGCGTGTACAGTCTGTGTTTATATTTCCAAAAGATGATATTTGCCAACCTCTACCTATTGATTCCAGGGAATACTAAATACTTATAGCTATTCATTTTCATTAAAATAAATCGAAAATACTGTTAAAAATATCCTCAAGGAAAAGAAAGAAAGCCGGCCGAAGTAGCCGTGCGGTTAAAGGCGCTGCAGTCTAGAACCGCAAGACCGCTACGGTCGCAGGTTCGAATCCTGCCTCGGGCATGGATGTTTGTGATGTCCTTAGGTTAGTTAGGTTTAACTAGTTCTAAGTTCTAGGGGACTAATGACCTCAGCAGTTGAGTCCCATAGTGCTCCGAGCCATTTGAACCATTTGAAAAGAAAGAAGAAAACTCGACTTGCTGGAAAATTTATGAATAGTTATTTGCGAGACCAAATTCAACGTTGTTCGTAATGTGCAAATGAATGGAAACACAACGAGATATTTAAGAGCTTTTTTGATTTGTTCTGATACAGACGAATAGCTATATGTATTTAGTGTTCCAAGAAGTAGTAGCCAGAGTTTGGCCAAATCAAATTTTTGGAAATATGCGAGTGGCGTTCAATAGGTACTACAACACTTTTTTTCTCGATAATTTCGGTTAAAAAAATTCGAAATTTGTTGTAGGACATTGTAGAATATTCCTGCTTCAGCCCCTATAGTTTCATGAAGTTCCGATATGTGGCGGGGCTACACGTAACCTTCAAAATAGCGTCTGTAACGGAGGTGCGTTACAAGCAGACAGCTGTCATTGAGTTTATTTTGGGGGGAAACCAGAGTATCGTAGATATCCATAGACGCTTGCAGGGTGTCAATGGAGACTTAGTAGTGAACAAAAGCACGGCGGCTCGTTGGGCGAGGTGTCTGTCGTCATTGCTACAAGGTCGCGCAAACCTGACCGATCTCCCGCGTGCCGGCTGGCCGCACACAGCTGCGACCCCTGCAGGGTTGGAACGTGCGGACACTCACATTCCAGGTGATCGACGGATCGCATTCAAACACCTCGCTGCACAACTGGACGTCTCTGTGGGTAATGGTGACACACTCGTTCACCATTTGGGGTACTCAAAGGTGTGTGCCCGCTGGGATCAACTCTGCCTAACAGAAGACCATAACGAGCAGCGAAGGACTATCTGCGCGGAATTGTTTGGTCGTCACGAGGCTGATCGTGACAATTTTTTGTCGAACATTGTCACAGGCGATGAAACATGAGTTCCTCACTTCGAACCGGAAACAAAACATCAATCCGTGAAGTGGTGCCACAACATTTCTCCTCCGAAAAAAAAGTTCAAGGCCACACCCTCAGCCAGTAAAGTCATGGTTGCGGTCTTGTGGGACTCTGAAGAAGTTACGTTATTTGGTGTCCTCCCTCACTGGCGCAATGATCAACTCTGATATGTATTGAGCTAGCATAAGGAAATTGACGAAACGAATTCAGCTTGTTTGTCGTCGCAAAAAAATGCATACAAACGTCTCGAACTACACGACAACGCAAAGCGTCACACGAGTCTGCGCACTAAAGAAGAACTCACGAAACTTCATTGGACTGCTCTTCCTCATCCTCACTACAGCACAAATCTCGCACCTTCCGGCATCAATCTGTTTCACCCAATGAAGGATGCACTTCGCAAGAAGCAGCACGTGCATGGTGGGGAGGTTATTAATGCAGAAGACGTTGGCTCTGACTGCATGATACTTGCTTTCCGCACCCTCGGCAGGCCTCCTCAATTTTATAAATGGCACCTGTACTATAGAAGACGCCGGCGGCCATTTGCAGCAACAAGCATCAATACTCAAACTAAAGTTTTATTCGGTGGTTTTGATCAAGTTAGAATTAGAATATTATTATAATTAAGTTTTAGTACCACCTTACAGAGTTTATTAAATGAAATATGCCCATGAGTGGGACATAGACAGGTGATTAACTGAAATACGCATACCAAATATTCTGCGAAATGATAAGGGAATATGGTGTGGCTGGGAGAAGTCACTGTAACATATTTATATAATAACACAATCACATTTATTCAATAAACATTACCATCTCAAATATTCCCTCTCACTTATCACGGAATGCTGGCGTGATACAAATAGTATCATATCTAAGTAAACTTAGTTAAACATCCGGCTAACATGTGCCGTGAATCGACAATGACTACCGCCTGCACGTTTCTATCATCATTTAGCCACACACACACACACACACACACACACACACACACACACACACACACGCACACACACACACACACACTAACATTCACTCTATTCATTTTGTCTAACAGATAAAAGAGGAAGGTTCCCATACACCAAGTGGGACAACATTGGGAGAGAGCACATGGTTCCAACTGTAACTTCAATTCAGGCAAGTCCCGTCTTCACGTTTAACTAACTCCGCGAGTTTTACTGGATATTATGAAGGAACAATTAAATCACACGCGTGAATTTACGTAGAAGATCCAGCTCGATCACGAAATGTGATTACGTCGAGCTGAAGCTTCTCACCAAGAAATGCACGGGGTCTGCGGACCACGTGTTACCAATCTCTCCACAATCAGGAGTCAATAAACACATTTAAATAAAATACACTTTGCATATATACTTCACACTCAGACTCAAATGCAAATTGAGCAATTCTGAGTATTACTCGGCAATGAGCGCCCGTTCACTCGCAAGTGCAGTGAACACAATTCCCATGAAATTACTTGGCAAAAGAAATCATCTCCCTATCTCTCCAAACCGAGCTGATTCTAGGAAATACCATAGTGGCTTTCCTCAGCAGGGAAGCTGCTTCCAAGTTCAAAGTGAACATGGAATTCTAAATCTTCGCTAACTATCGGAGCGATAGAGCAGAGCGTGCTTACTCACCCAGGTCTTCCCAGCAACAACCCCGATACGGTCTCCCTCGTCCGGGTCCACACATCGTGGCCGCAGGGACCCAGAGATACCGCACACGGTTATTTGCCAACCTAACGAGCGCTAATGACGCGCGTGGAGCTTATGCCTCTCTGGTCCAGTGCAGTCGCGCTCTACTAGATTCGAGGTTGGCTACACTTCCACTATGCCTATAGCACACCCACAGCCGACATCTCACGCATACCTCATCATACGTTCGCATTCACACCTTGCAGACAATTACCATATCTAATATTAAAATGATCGTCTTTATTTGAATAACCCTATCTTACTAATTATCATCAGACTCTTCCCTGAGTGTCGGAAGGGCACTCAGGTGTCTTTAGTTGTGGGGTCGAGCCATGTAGCGGCTTACATGGAGCCGTTACATGACATTGACCATTATAGTGGTACCATGCGGGCATACATGCCCTCCAAGTAAGGTGGTCTAAGGCTGTCGCATTGACGGAGATTATGTTGAAAAATAGGGTTTTGTAGCCAAAAGAGCAGGGA
The DNA here is from genome assembly GCF_023864345.2 of Schistocerca serialis cubense. Classification (NCBI taxonomy): domain Eukaryota; kingdom Metazoa; phylum Arthropoda; class Insecta; order Orthoptera; family Acrididae; genus Schistocerca; species Schistocerca serialis. Next base: position 580,342,753 of record NC_064640.1, read on the forward strand.
ATAATGTGGTGTGTTGGAATCCCGAATAACAACAACCTGCATTCAGAAAAAAAGTGTTGGATTAGTTACTGAATGCCCCTCATAAACACAAGCTGCACATAATCGTACACATTGGTACCTCGAGCAGAAGCGTCAAGTATGTATTCTTGGTAGCCACAGCAGAAGAAAAGGTGTTTGCTTGCGGTTTGTGACACGGACGTTTTAAGTATAGGGAGGACCCGATTCTTTGCATTTTTATTTTATTTTATGGCTAAAACAAACAGTGTGTCCATACGACGATGATGAGAGTATTGTCTCTTTAAAAGCTAAGTTTAATTCTTTAAAGTAATATTAAAGTGGTTAATCGCAAATAATTGTGGCTGATAAGTAAGCACGGGGCCAGTTTAAGGTTCAGCGGCAAAAGCCACCACTGAGAGGGACACCGGAGGCGCCATAACTGTAAGGTTTATATATAGGACGTGTCACAATTAGTAGAATCCACTTGGGGCGCGAAGGTTAAAGGGGCGCCTCAGTGTAAGATTTGTATACAGTGCGTATCACAATTACTAGCGAAAACGGACACGGGTGAAAATGTACGTGGGATAAGGACGCGTGGAGGTGCATCAAATAATAAGGCGCTTGTGAGGAAAAATGTTCTCGAACCGGTCGTGAATATGTTTTCTCTCTTCTATTGATGTCGACCACGCGATGACTGTATGTGGACTGATGCAGTGTTTGAGAACGGGCACAACCACAACATGTGATGTTATACAGTAATACCGAATTCATTCTTAGCCAAATTTGTCTTCAGTTTCTGGATATAGGTCTTTTCCAGTCTTCGCAGTACATTACCTTATTAAGCTTTTCCCATCCAACTTGTTCTACTAGTATCCTTATGTCGTCAGACAATCTTCCCTTGGGACATTCCCTAAGTCTTTTATTATCTTGAGGATTTCAACACAACAGTTACCAGAACTTACCTAGTACACGCATCCGTCAACTGGTCCCGTACATTCGTCGTTAATCTTTACTACGCAGCTGGCCATTCATATCGCAACACCATGAACGTGGCATGAAACAAAGTCCAAATTGGCATGAATGGTACTTACTCCATGTTTTGAAAAGTAAATCAATATCATTTCAACACAACCACACGAAGTAGGTATGAGTGATGCCATCTACATTGTGTATGCAAGGAAAGATTACGAAGTGGGATCTTAATTCAGAAATAGTATTTTAATGTTGCCTGTTTGTTAACGACCATTTTATGTCTGGTACAAGAACGAGTAATATTTACTGTCAAAACGTGTCGAAACTCAACAGCGGCTGGATGGCAGACTATCGAGACTTTGGTTTCTCGTTACACGATATTGCTGCACATATCCGCTTGCACGTGTAAAGGCTCCTAGAAGAACGAACGTTGCGAGTTTGTTTACGCCGTCATATGGGGACAGTATCTGATGCAATGCCGTAGGATTCCACTGGGTATACAACAGTATCATGTGTAACTCACGCAGCCGGTAATTTGGACACCAGGCTTTACATTCCTGACATGTTACGGTCAATGGCTGTGCCCATCTTCAAGGATTCTGTGACTATACTTCAACGAGACAACGTATGATAGCATGTTGTCCGTAATGTACTGATCTACCTCGAAACAGAGGTTGATCAATATCTACATAAATGCTCCACAAACCATCGTAATGTAGCGCTGGCCAGCACATTCTCTGGATCTTTCAACTGAAAGCATCTGGCCATAGGCTGCCAAGAGACTTGCATGCCAACACTCGCCAGCCAGGTGCGATAAGACGAAATCAGGCACTGATTAGAAGGTGCACAGACTAACGTACTGCTTTCTGTCACCTAAGTTCATTTGAACTCGATGCCCAGTTCAGTAAGAGACATGGCTCTTACCAGGGGGTGGCAGCGGAGTGTACCAAATTTCGCAGCCTGTGTAACCCGAATCACCTACAAACCGGTACCTAAAATGTTCCAAAACGTCGCGCATAGAAACAGAATTCTTCCGGGGCTCATACCTTAGGTTCGGTTGGTGACAGAAAGTCAGGGTCAAGTGTTTTGGACAGCCCTTGTGCTAGGCACCATTTGTATAACAAATAGAAGAATCGTCTTAGTGTCACTATCCTACAGCACAGGCTCAAAGTATTAATATTACACACTTCCTCCTGATTTGGCAAATGGAGGAAATCGTTCGGTTCTTGTTGCATTTGATGGGGTTTATGATGGGCCTCAAGGGTCTAATGGAGGTACCATTAGTTCACGGGCGGTTCCTTTGTGAACACGCCACCCCTCCAAAAACAAAAATTCTTTTAATCATTTTTTCGTACCAAACCAGAACCACGGATTCCAAGACGGCTACGCACAGCAAATGGCTGAAATGATTAAAATATATTCCTAAGATCCTGATCTCGAACAGGTTTGAAAATGTGACTGATTTCTTTATCTGTTTCCAAGATACAGACGCCAAAGTTGCCTTACGTGTAACGTAAAATACGCACTTAAAATCCGGTGTGAGGCGAAAACTTAGTTTATAAAGTGACGTAGCATGGAGAAATATCCTATAAGTTGTCTCTGTTATCAGAAGAAGGGTTCTGGGAACCCATTGTTGTAGTGCTGAAGCACACGGTCTGAGATGTAAAATTAGTTTTGCTTTATTTCAATTTCACATAAATAAACTATCAACATTTTCATGACCCACAAAGATTTTTTCATGTGAGTGAAGGGAACCAATGGGGCAAAAAAAAAAAAAAAAAAAAAAAAAAGGGGGGGGGGGCGGATATGCTCCTGTTCAAAAGACTCTGACTGAAAAGTGGTGTACCAGCTGCCCAATTCTACCTTTCTCAGCATCTTTAAAAATGAATGTGATAGTAGCAGAAAGAGAGAGCAAGGGGGAGACATTGACAGTGAGGGGAGACAGTAGCAGCAGGAGAGAAAGGAGGAGACTGTGTCTGTGAGACGAAAGACAGAGACAGTTAGAGAGACACAAAGAGGTAATGTGTGGGGCTGAATGAGTGAGTGAAAATGGGCAAGTGGGAGTGAGTGGGTATGAGCGACTTACAGCGATGGACTAGCGGGTGTGGGCGAGTTACTGTTGGGGGAGTTTGTGGAAATGAGAGGTGAGTTCCACGTTAAAATGAGCGCAAATATTTTCGCATGTCAATGCTTTTGGGAAAATTTTTAAAGGTGCTGAAGGAGGGACAATTAGGTAGCAGGTCAGTGTCTTTTAAACAGAATATTATTCGCTTTTTTGTGCTCCGATACGAGAATTTTCCGCTGGCTTAATAATTTAGTCCTTCTATCATTATGTATACACATAAGAAAAAAATTTTCGATATACACTGCCGGAAAAAAACAATCGCAACACCAAGAAGGAGTCGTGCGACATAAACGAAATGTGGTAGGCGTGTTTCTACGTCTGAAAGATAATGTCAGCTTAAATTCCACACCAGTCACAAAGGATCTGCGCTAGTAGCGCCACTATGAGGTTGCAAATCGTGTTTGCTTTAAATACACGCTGTAACGTTCGTGAGCGTTAGTTACCTTTGAGATTGGACGTGGTGAGTTGATGTTAGTCAAGAATTCCCTTAAGGCGACAAAGACGCCATTATCAACACCTCACTGAGATTAAACGAGGTCATGTAACAGGGCTACGAGAATTTATATGTTTCTTCTGCGATATTACAGAAAGACTTGGCAGGAATGAGCCATTCTACATGGCTACTGGCATCGGCGGTCACAGGTATGTACGGCCGCGAGATGACCGGGCTCCGGACGGGTACGTGGCACTACCGAGAGGGAAGACGGTCGCGTTTGGCATATGGCTCTTTCGCATGGTACTGCATCTGCAACAGCAGTCTGAGCAATAGTTGACACCATAACGACACAAAGAACTGTTACTAATCGCCTTCTTCAAAGACAGCTCCGAGCCAGATGCCCTGTAGTGTGCATTCCACTAACTCCAAACCACCGCCATTTGCGACTTCAGTGGTGTCAAGTGAGAGCTCACTGGAGGGCAGGATGGAGGTCTGTTGTGTTTTCTGGTGAACGCTGGTTCTGCATTGGTGCCAGTGTTGGCCAAGTGGTGATTAGGAGGAGGCCATTTAAGAACCTGCAACCAACCTCTCTGCATGTTACTCGACATGTTGTGCTGCCATTCATGAGCAGCATTCCTTTATTCCAACAGGATAAAGGTCGCTCACATACCGCTGTTGTAACCGAGCATGCTGTACAGTGAGACCAGATGTTGGCTTGGCCGGATCAGTCACCAGATCTGTCTCAGCCGAGCACATATGCGTCATCATCGGACGACAACACCAGCGTACAAGAAACAATAATCGTCCCTGTTACAGATCGACCAAGTGCTATAGGCATGGTACTCCATAGCACAAACTGACATCCGGCACCTGTACAACACAATGCGTGTACTTTTGCATGTTTGCATTCAACATTCTGGCAGTCAAAACAGTTATTGATGGGCAAGCATCTCAGTTTTGCAATGGCTTATTTCGTGCGTACATTAACCTGTGATCTTGCAATGTTAATCACTTAAATATGTTACCCAGACGAATGTAGTCCCATAATTTCATTACTCTACATTAATTATTTTTGGTGTTGCAATTTTCTTGTCATTAGTGTATGTAGTCGAAAGCTGTAACAGCTAAGATGAAGGCAGTTGAGGAGAGATTGTACTCTCAAAGAAACTTTTAAGCCCATCACCGAAAAACTCCAGAACCACCAGTACCACTATTCATAAATAAGGATGACAAGAAGAAGGAAAATGAAAATTAGGTTTTAACTTCAAGTTCACGATGAAATAATTTGAAGCAGAGCAAGAAAATTGACACAATATACGGAGTGTGCAAAGAAATAAATGGATTTTTTGTACTCAGTAAAATGCCTGCATGTTAAGAAATTCCACGATGGAGTAAAAGGAGGACATTTTCATTCTTGAAACTCCCTAAATACGAAAAAAGTAGATTTTTTTGAACATAGTTTAATGGGTTAACTTCGCTCGTTGCTTTTATAAACATACACTCCTGGAAATGGAAAAAAGAACACATTGACACCGGTGTGTCAGACCCACCATACTTGCTCCGGACACTGTGAGAGGGCTGTACAAGCAATGATCACACGCACGGCACAGCGGGCACACCAGGAACCGCGGTGTTGGCCGTCGAATGGCGCTAGCTGCGCAGCATTTGTACACCGCCGCCGTCAGTGTCAGCCAGTTTGCCGTGGCATACGGAGCTCCATCGCAGTCTTTAACACTGGTAGCATGTTGCGACAGCGTGGACGTGAACCGTATGTGCAGTTGACGGACTTTGAGCGAGGGCGTATAGTGGGCATGCGGGAGGCCGGGTGGACGTACCGCCGAATTGCTCAACACGTGGGGCGTGAGGTCTCCACAGTACATCGATGTTGTCGCCAGTGGTCGGCGGAAGGTGCACGTGCCCGTCGACCTGGGACCGGACCGCAGCGACGCACGGATGCACGCCAAGACCGTAGGATCCTACGCAGTGCCGTAGGGGACCGCACCGCCACTTCCCAGCAAATTAGGGGCACAGTTGCTCCTGGGGTATCGGCGAGGACCATTCGCAACCGTCTCCATGAAGCTGGGCTACGGTCCCGCACACCGTTAGGCCGTCTTCCGCTCACGCCCCAACATCGCGCAGCCCGTCTCCAGTGGTGTCGCGACAGGCGTGAATGGAGGGACGAATGGAGACGTGTCGTCTTCAGCGATGAGAGTCGCTTCCGCCTTGGTGCCAATGATGGTCGTATGCGTGTTTGGCGCCGTGCAGGTGAGCGCCACAATCAGGACTCCATACGACCGAGGCACACAGGGCCAACACCCGGCATCATGGTGTGGGGAGCGATCTCCTACACTGGCCGTACACCACTGGTGATCGTCGAGGGGACACTGAGTAGTGCACGGTACATCCAAACCGTCATCGAACCCATCGTTCTACCATTCCTAGACCGGCAAGGGAACTTGCTGTTCCAACAGGACAATGCAAGTCCGCATGTATCCCGTTCCACCCAACGTGCTCTAGAAGGTGTAAGTCAACTACCCTGGCCAGCAAGATCTCCGGATCTGTCCCCCATTGAGCATGTTTGGGACTGGATGAAGCGTCGTCTCACGCGGTCTGCACGTCCAGCACGAACGCTGGTCCAACTGAGGCGCCAGGTGGAAATGGCATGGCAAGCCGTTCCACAGGACTACATCCAGCATCTCTACGATCGTCTCCATGGGAGAATAGCAGCCTGCATTGCTGCGAAAGGTGGATATACACTGTACTAGTGCCGACATTGTGCATGCTCTGTTGCCTGTGTCTATGTGCCTGTGGTTCTGTCGGTGTGATCATGTGATGTATCTGACCACAGGAATGTGTCAATAAAGTTTCCCCTTCCTGGGACAATGAATTCACGGTGTTCTTATTTCAATTTCCAGGAGTGTATGTGAACACTTGACAGTACAAAAGTGGGTCGTCGACTGAAATTTGAATTGGTTCAAATGGCTCTGAGCACTATGGGACTTAACATCTGTGGTCATCAGTCCCCTAGAAGTTAGAACTACTTAAACCTAACTAACCTAAGGACATCACACACATACATGCCCGAGGCAGGAAATTTGAATTGCTCGACATTTTACGCAGGAGCTAATGACGTTACAGACTGTGCAGTACTGCTCACAAATAAGTTAAAGAAACGAGACTTGTAATTGTGAATCTAACTGAAGGAGTTACGCCTTCTTGACACTCAACAGGCAGCATGAAACCTCTAAAATCTCTGAAGAAAATCTGCTCCGTGTCATGTCTGTGATTTCAGACATGGTAAAGGCACATGAACTCTGACAGGAGGATTCAAGGATGGAACAACAGTAAAAAATATTTGATGGTCACAGCGCTTAGTTTAGTGACTTCGTAATTCGGTGTGTAGCTGACGAACTGAGAAGCAACTGTACAGAGCTAGGATTGGAATCTATTCCTGCTTTCGAAAATTGTGTTTTGGTTTCCTGTGTTAAATTTTTTAATGCTTAGAAAACATGAAATTATGAGAATGAGCAATTCATGGTTTTTCAGATTTTTTAGTACTTTAAAAGAGCACAGCATGTTGTCTCTTTAGTGCTTAGTCCAAAGGATTTTCTCTTCAATAGCCACCTACATCTACCTAGAGAGGAGTCAGTAATGTCGGAAACAATTCTCTTATTTTCTGTCATTTACTTCCAGGCACCTAAGGCGACGGTCCAAAAGGCACCGAGGTTTCTTGGCGCGAGTAGGAAGATACATTTCTAGCATCATCCGTTCGCGCTCTGCCAATACGTTTCCCAAGGGGCGTAGATCTGGTGCAGAAGGAGACGAGAAGAAAAAATGACTTTCAAATCTGCAAATTATGCACCATAGCTGACACGTATATTAGAGCCTGATGTAGTTTAATTCCTCAGAATACAGATGTCGCGATGATCAACAAACGCTAATTGGTAGAATCGACGCCCATGACGAAGATTCCTCTTGACAGCCAGACATTTGCTTTGTGCTCCAGACTTCCGATGCTAACGGTCAACCTTGTCAACCGACCCAGGAAACGCAAAAGCATGTTTCAACTAAAGAGCGTTTAAAAAAGAATTCTTGCTGTGATGTGTTTACATGTTCATTATCCTGGATTGGTGATGTTACACACCAGCATCTTGTTTCCACACTCGTATTGTGTGGGATACGAGGTCTATTTGGTGCAACAGACACAGGCAAGAGGCGAGCAGTTACTCGCGTGATCACAGTTGTAGTAATATTTTTAATTATTGAAATTACATTCCTTGATGACCTATTATTTTGATTACGGGGCTATGTTCAGAATGCCTAAACACCCCAGAATCCGGAAGTTCTTGCTCTGGTGAACGATGGTTCGAAAGTTATTAGTCTTATACCGAAATTTGATTGCAACTGACATCGACTCCAGATTAAAGCTACAAACATCAAATTTGGTATGAGAGTCTAGGTACATATTACATTAATGATAGTAGTACTGTTTTGTGATCAGAGTAGTAGTTCTTGAGTTATTCATTTATATTTTCATTTTTAATTGTGCCTTTGTAGATTATCGAGTATCAGTTGCAGTCGTGGATCAAAATTATTAATGGCGTTGTGTAGGGCAGTTCAAATGAGAAATCTGCTCCAAGTTTGAGACTGTTCAGGACGACAATCCAGACCAAGAAAATTTTGAAAAATCTCGTATAAGTCGTAAAAACAATCTTTTGTCAGTTATAAAAATCCTGTGGGAACAGTTTCACAGACAGGAAGATAGGTATTACACTGGGCAGTAAGTGAGTTATCTACTTTCAGGAAATTAGCAAATGGCCTGAATTTGGTAACGGGAAGCGATTGAATGCTTCATCAGATTAAGGCTTGACTGTAAGAAGGTCTATGCAAGTGTATAATTCAACAAGCGTTTATGTGCGATCCGCTTCAGTTATATAAATACGGAGTGGGGATTTTAGTACAAGGTTAGTAGACAATGAAGGCACGCCAAGAGCAGGTCGCTCAATTCTCTGATCCGCGGAAGGTGACAAAGTTACGGACTTGAAACGTTTTTTGCCAAGTAGCGACGTAAAGGTATTTTAAAAAATTAACGGCGAGTTTCGGAGTTAAGTTTCTGTAGAGCGGCACCGAGTTGACACTTCAGAGTAATTCTGTGGTGCGAACTTTGTTGACTATCTTTAACTCACACGATGGTACTGGACAACGGTTCTCAACAGTTATATCGACTCGGAACATTAAATAATTTTGATCAGACACGTTCAAATGTGGCACTCTGAACATTTCCATATGCATTCCGTCCTAAGATATAAAAATCACTTGGCATCATAAACGCCTTTCGGACATTTGAAAGCGTTCGTGTTTTAAGACGAACAAACATTTTATTAACGTCCACTATTTCTCATTTTTTAAGAGAGGTAAAGTTAGGATTTTGAAAGATTTTGTATTGCGTTGTTCTGAGTAACAACTGATGCATATTCTAGAAAAATATACAGTGTGTTCGGAAACTATTCGTTCATATCAATGCAGGTGTAGTGAACATCGAAACATATATATATATATATATATATTTAGATAACTAACGTATGGTCTCTGAAGTCAAATTGTAATTTTTTTGGAAAATTTTGTTAGTGCTACTAATGCAAGCTGTTGTGTCGGTGTCGCTGACTGGGAATGTGAACTGACATTCAAATGTCACAGGCGAATCCACGACGTGCTCGACCTCGTGCTCATCAACAGCAGTTCTGTGTTAATGTGTGGGCCGATATCTTTAGTGCATTCGACCATACATTCTTCCATTCCACCTCAACGGACGGAGACATGGCATCTTTGTGGAACACGTGTAGCCAGTATTGCTGGCGGATGTACCTCTGAACCCTAGACAGAGGATGTGCTTCCAGCACGATGCGGCACCAGCCAATTTCAGCATTGCTGTGAGGAGTCATCTGAGAACCACATCGAGAATCGATGGATCGACTGAGACAGCGCTGTCGCCTGGCCGCCAAGGTCACTTGACCTCATGCGCCTGGCTTTCTTCCTCTGGGGCCTGTGAAGCAGCTGGTATGTGAAACCGATGTGAGAAAAAAAAAATAAAAATAAAAAAAATAAAATAAAAATAAAAAAATAAATAAAACTCGTCGCTAGAATTGCGAGCGCTACTGGTACCATTGCCGACGTTCAGGAATCTCCGAACGGACACTACGATCAATGCTCGGATGATTTACTGCGTGCATTAGCCTGTTAGCTGCTGATTGTTTTTTACTGAGTAGTGTTTTGTGTAGGTGTATGTCTTAGGTACAATCTGGTTAAGTTTGTTTGTAATTTTGTAATCTGGGCTGTTTCTTGAGTTCACAATTGGGTGAATTGGACAGCCTTCTTCATGTATCTTTGGTTGTGACCTTAGCTTTGGTGCCTGAGGATTCATGATAGTGCTATATTTCTTTTCACTGTGTGTTTTTAAGAACTGATTTGAGTTTTGTCTGGAATGCTTTTGTTGGGTCTTCTTGTATTTCAGTGATGCCATGTTCAGTAAAGAAATCTAATGTTTTTCTTATGTATTCTGCTTCTTTCAATATACATAATGTATTGCCTTTGTCTGCCTTAGTTATTATGTCGTTATGGTTACTTAGCTTTCTGTTTATATCTTTGAGTGTTTTTCTGTCCTCTTGGTGAGCTTCATAACTTGTTTCTTGTTTGTTTAGTTCATTGTTTATGGCTTTCATAGCCTTTTGAGCTATAACTGTCTTTTCGTCATTGTTTAACTTTGCTATATCTGTGGCATTTTTAGTTGCAACAATAATATCTTTTATGATTTTGGGGTTTAGTTCAGGTTGTACATTATATTTGAGCCCTCTGTTTACCAAGTTGTTTTCTCTGTCTGTTAATATTATCTCTGTCTGATTGATAACTCTATCGTAAAACTGATGTGTGTGCATTGCGTTATAACTTTTGTTGTGCCTGTGTAACTGCTCATTTTTTAATTTTTCGATTTTTTGGAACTGTTTACGAGTGATCTTCATATATTCATTAGTTACAGTAATGATGGTTTCATCTATAATTATTAACAGGGTGTAGTTGTTAAAGTAATTAGCTAATTCTAGGTGTATGTTCATAAGTTTCCTGTTGAGCAGGTCTTTATTTCTGTGAAATCGCTTGATTTCAGATTCCAGCCAGTGTTTTTCAGCGTTTTGTTTTGATTTTCGACCTGTTGTAGAGGTGCTGTTGCCAATATTAATCTTGATGTATCTGGGAGTAATGTTTAGTTGTTTGCATTCCTTGTTGAAACGTAAGTTAGCTGTAGTTTTGAGGAGCTTCATTTTCATGTTTTTGTAACTGTATATAAACTGTGGTCCACATCTGCCCCTGAGAAAGTCTTACAGTTTAAAATATGGTTCCAGTATATCTGTCTTAACCGTTATACAGGGTGGTCCATTGATAGTGACCGGGCCAAATATCTCACGAAATAAGAATAAAACGAAAAAACTACAAAGAACGAAACTTGTCTAGCTTGAAGGGGGAAACCAGATGGCGCTATGGTTGGCACGCTAGATGGCGCTGCCATAGGTCAGACGGATATCAACTGTGTTTTTTTAAATAGGAACCCCCATTTTTATTACATATTCATGAAGTACGTAAAGAAATATGAATGTTTTAGTTGGACCACTTTTTTCGCTTTGTGATAGATGGCGCTGTAATAGTCGCAAACATATGGCTCACAATTTTGACGAACAGTTGGTAACAGGTAGGTTTTTTAAATTAAAATACAGAATTTAGGTACGTTTGAACATTTTATTTCGGTTGGACCACCCTGTATAATCAATCTGAAACCTTCCAGCGTCTCCACAGAGGCAACCTTCCTACATGATTCTTAAACCAAGTTTTAGCGATGCTTAATTTACTTTCTGTGCAAAATTCTACCAGCCTGCTTCCTCTTTCATTCCTTTCCCCCAGCCCATATTCATCTACTATTTTCGTTCTCTTTCTTTTCCTACTATCGAATTTCAGTCCCCGACCACAATTAAATTTTCGTCTCCCTTAACTACCTGAATAATTTCCTCAACATCAACATACATTTCTCCACTCTCTCCATCATTTTCAGTGCAACTTGGTCTATATCCTTGTATTACTACGGTGGATCTGTCTTGGCTATGATAATGCGTTCACTATATTGTTTATAGTAGCTTACGTACATTCCCATTTTCTTATTAATTATTGTCCGCCCCTAGTAGCTGAGTGGTCAGCGCGACGGAATGTCAGTCCTAAGGGCCCAGGTTCGATTTCCGACTGGGTCGGAGGTTTTCTCCGCTCAGGAACTGGGTGTTGTGTTGTCCTAATCATCATCATTTAATCCCCATCAATCTTCAGGTTTTGGCGGCGCAATGACTGTTCCATTAAGTTTCGGGTGTGCAGCCGCAAGAATTCTCCTTCTTCTAATATTTCAGCTGTATAACGTCCAGCTATCTTCAGAGTGAGCAGAAAGACAGACGCTCCAGTTTTTTTTCCTTTATTGATTTTCAATTCCCCCCGAAGGGGGCGGGCTGGCAGCAGTTTAGTACGCTGCTCTACAGCCTACAGACTTTTTTTAAAAACGGAAGAAGAAAGAAACAAGAAAAACAGGAGATAAAACGGTGACTTAAAGTGTAAAATGGCGGAAAAATGCGGAAAGTTAAAACAGAAAGCAAAAGGGGTTGGCAATGTTAATAAAATACACAGGAATCAGACAAGTAACATAGTAGACACACAATTAAAAAACATGGCGACAGTCTGGTTTCTGTTCGCAAGAGATAAAAAAAAATCACACCCAGCGACAGTACGATGGCCGTTTGCAACACTTCTCAAAAGACACAACACGGAACACTTAACTGTAAAAACACTCGCTGTAAAACACTGCACGAAAATGGCGGCACAAAGATGACACTTCCAAGGCAAAGGCAGATGGGGGGGAAGACCTGGAGGAGGAGGAAAAACAAGGGGGGAGGAGAGGAAAAAACAAAATGGGGGGGAACCAAGGAGGGAGAGGACGCATAAGGGGGGAGAGGGGCAGGGCAGACGCGAGAGGGAATGAGAAGAGGCAGAGGAGGGAAATGCAAAAGGACTCGGGGGGAGAAGGGGGCAGAGAGAGGGGAGGTGGGGAAAAAAGAGGATGGAAGGGGGGAGAGGGAGCCCAGGAAAAGGACAGAGGAAAGGAGGGAGACTGAGGATCCGAGTTGATAGGAGGGATAAATGGAGGGAGAGAGGGCATCATCCGGGAGGGGGAGTTGATGGAAGCTACCTTGGGAAAGGAGATGAAGGGTGTAGAGATGGAGGGTAGGGGGGACACAACAGTGAAGACATGGCAGGGGGCGGGGATGGAAGAGGAGAGGAGCAACCAGTGGGTGAGGGGAATCAAGGCGGCGGGAGGCGTAGAGAATGCGGATATGTTCGAGGAATAGGAGCAGATGGGGGAAAGGAATGAGGTCATAGAGGATCCGCGTGGGGGTCGGGAGGCATATACAGAAGGCGAGGCAGAGTACATGACGCTCAAGGATCTGGAGGGACTTATAGAACTTGGGGGGGGGGGGCATAACAGAGGATGGGATGGATTAAGGATTTGTAGGTGTGGAGGATGGTAGGTAGAGGGGTGCAACCCCCATGTCTGGCCAGAGAGGAGTTTGAGGAGTCAGAGGCGGTTATGGGCTTTGGATTGGATGGAGCGGAGATGAGGGATCCAGGTGAGGTGACGGTCAATGATGAGGCCAAAGTAGGTGAGGGTGGGGGTGAGGCGGACAGGACGGGCGCAGACGGTAAGCGAGAAGCCGCTCCAGTGCTCGCTTCGTCCCCTTCTAGTCGTGTACCACGCAACTGCGCATGCGGCCACAGATGCAAATGCACCAGAGACGTTGGTCGGCGGCAGAGACGTGCACAATGCGCTAGTTATTGCTATTTGCACTGGTTCGGCGCAGAGAGGATGTCACTTTGGGACATGAAGTGTATCAGAAGCCGAAGCACACGGATTTGTATTCACTTGCAAATAGCTGCCACCATCGTGCCCAGACGATGAGTGTTCTCTGAACTTTGACCCATAGAGCGCATATTATTTCTGACGAAAGCAGTCTGCAAGATGAACTTTCCCACTTACAAAGAGTGTTTGAAGGCAGTTGGTACTCCCCACAGCAAATACAGAAGGCACTGAAAATGAAACTAAAAGAGGGCACAAAGAAAGCAGAAGAAGACGAAGAAACCTTTAAATCGATGGCTTTCCTGCCATATGTGGGTAGCCTCTCATCAAAAATAGGACGGATTCTTAGCATACACAAAGTAAAAGTGATTTTTCGTCCTCCACCCAAGACAGCTGCACTCGTGGACTCCGTCAAAGATGATTTGCTGCTCCGAAAATATGGAGTTTACAAAATTTCATGTGAATGTGGCCTTTCTTACATTGGATAAACAACTCATACTGTCCAAGAAAGATGTACAGAACACCGGAGGTACACTCGACTTTTACAACCTAACAAGTCGGCAGTGGCAGAGCACTGTATTGACGCTGGTCACAATATGTTGTATGACAACGTCGAAATTTTGGCAACTACATCATCTTTTTGGGACTCGATAGTGAAGGAGGCAACTGAGATTCGCTTGACGACAAATTTAATTAATAGAGATAGTGGTTTCAACCTTGATAAATCATGGAATCCGGCACTTGGTGTAATAAACTTACAAAGACGTCGTCACAGTGCAGCTCACAATGATATATCGACATGCCAACACAGATCGGCTGCGGAGTCATAGATGTAACTCGCGCACTGTGCACGTCTCTGCCGCCGATCAACGTCTCTGGCGCATTTGCATCTGTGGCCGATTGCGCAGTTGCGCGTTACACGAGTATAAAGGGACGAAGCGAGCACTGGAGCGGCAGAGGCCCACGTCCCTTCTGTCGCCATCTACCCCCACCGTCCTACCTTACCCACACAGGCCGTCCTCCTCCTCCGTGAATCCCGCCGTCTCTACCGTGCCTTCCTCCGCACGCGTGACCAGACACACTACGACGCCACCGGCAACTCCAGAGACACATCCGTAACTTGCTCGCTGCTAAGAAACGCCGGGACTGGCGACAGACATGTACCCGTTTAAACGCTACCCTTTCTATCAACTCGTCAAGTACTGGTCAGCCTTCCGCCGCCTTACCGGATCTAACCCCCCCCCCCCTACTATCCTCTCCTTCATGACAACCAACCCTTCCCTGACGCCGTTAGTAAGGCCAATCACTTTGCCTCCTACCTCTCCGATGTCTTTACCATCCCTGACGATCCCCAGTTCGATTACTCCCTCTTCCAGGTGTCTACAATCGAACTGACACCTCTGTTCCTCCCCTCGCAACTGGTTTCCAGTACTTGGACAACATTGCACACACAGAACTCAATGCCCCTATCACTACACAGGATCTCATCGCTACACTCCGCACAAAACGCAACACCGCTCCTGGTCACGATCGTGTCACCTATCGCCACCTCTGCGAAGCTCCTGCCTCTTTCCTCTCCACAGTTTTCAGGCTCTACAATGTAGTCTTGTCCACCGGGTACTACCCCTACCTGTGGAAAACCTCCCATATCCTGATGTTCCTCAAACCTGGTAAACCGCCGTCCGCTGTCTCCTCCTACCATCCCATCAGCCTTACCTCAGTCTTCAGCAAGGTCCTGGAATACATCCTCACCCGATGCATCCACCAACATCTCTGCCAGCACTGCCTCCTTCCCGTTACCCAGTGTGGCTTTCGGTCGTCCTTCTCTTCCGATGACCTTCTCCTTCACCTCACTCATCTCCTCTCTGAACAGCTTAAATCCCGTCGTTCCGCCATCTTCCTCTCCCTTGACCTTGAACGAGCCTATGACTGTGTGTGGCATTCCAGTCTCCTCTTCAAGCTCCAAATCTTCGCCCTTCGTATTAACTACGTCCGTCTGATCGGCTCCTTTCTTTCCCAACGTCCTTCCTACGTCACCATCCACAACACGGATTCCTACACCTTTTTCCCCCTCCGCCGGTGTGCCCCAGGGCTCCGTCCTCTCACCTCTTCTGTCCTCTTGTATACGGCTGACATGCCTCCGCCTTCACCCCCCAACCACCTTCTCCAGTATGCCGATGACACCACTTTCCTTGCCCTTGCCCCCACCTTGCAGCGCTCCCAGCACCTTCTCCAATCCCATCTTGACTGGTTCACTGCTTGGTGCAACCAGTGGTTGCTTAAGGTCAATCCTTCCAAGACCCAGGAGATCATTGTAGGTAAAACCACCCCTTCCTTCCGCCTCCTCGATTTCTACATCACCATCTATGGCCGTCCTATCGCCCTCACCCCCTCACCCCTACCCTTGAGTACCTTGGTGTCACCCTCGACCGTCGCCTCTCCTGGACCCCCCACCTCCAGACGATACAAGCCAAGGCACGCTCCCGACTCTGTCTCCTCAAGCTCCTTTCCGGCCGTACTTGGGGTCTGGACCCCTCAACCATCCTCCATACATATAAATCCGTCATTCACCCTATCCGTTGCTACGCCCACCCTGCCTGGATCTCTGCTCCCCCTACCTTTTACAAATCCCTTCAGATCCTAGAACGCCATGCTCTTCGCCCTTCGCCTCGCCTATCGCATCCGTCTTCCCTCCCCCACGTGGATCCTGTATGACCTTATTCCCTTCCCCCACCTCCGCCGGGATCAGCCGCACAGTCCATGACTGCAGCGCCTTACACCGCTCGGCTAATCCCGCGCGGCCCTGGCGTTGTGTAAGGGGCGTTTGAGCCTCTTTTGTGTCACAGCTTTCCGCGATCAGTCATGCATGTCCTTGAGGACTCGAATGCTTGCTTCGGTGTTCGCGTCCGATGCCTCTGCCCACTCACTCAAATCTGGAGATTGATCAGTAGATGCACGTTTGTTTTCCATCACAAATTGCTAAACTCAAATTTTTGGTTGATCGAGTCCGCCATTATCCCTGCTTGAAAGCTTGGGGTAACCCATGTTCATTCAAACAGCCTTTCTGCGGTATTCGCGACGGGAGGTTGACGCGACTTGACAACGAGCGATTGTGGAGTAAACCCACCAATCTTTCCATATAAGTGGGAGTTAGCGAAAAAATATTCAAATGTGTGTGAATTCCTAAGAGACCAAACTACTGAGGCCATCGGTCCCTAGACTTACGTAATACTTAAACTAAGAACAACACACACGCCCATGCCCGAGAGAGGACTCGAACCTCCGGCAGGAGAGGCCGCGCAGTCCGTTACATGGCGCCTCAAACCGTGCGGCTAGGAGTTAGCGAGTGCATATCATATCCTGCATCACGCCCTGTTGCATTGGCTGCATTTGCGATAATGGGACGTTGACACGGAAGTGGTCGACAGCCATGTACGTCTTTTTCAGCTGTTAATGACCAACGCGCGAAATCGTCGGGTGTATGTATATGATGGTATTCATTACCTCAGGTCTATTTTCAACGACGGACGCCATTGTCAATGTTAAAGAGCTTTAAACGTTACCACTGTTGTTCAGGCACAGTATCTACAGTTCCGAATCATTTCAAAGCACGTGTCAGCATTGAACATTCCAACGTGTAACGCATTATCAACGAAATTTTACTGCAATCCTTCCCCCTCGTTACTCTGTAAGCTTTTCTGATCGTAAAGCGTCACCTCTACGTCTAGGCTTCGAGGTATGTCGAATCCATAAGGACAACCGAATCTAATGGTGTGTCACCTGATGTTTACCTACACGTTGTCTTATCAGAGTACTTACATTCGCAGCAACTTGATTGTGGGGACGGCTCACGTGAGCTGTAGCTGCCGCAAGCGACTTTCCACTGCACTGGAATGCACTACAATATCACTGCAGTAGAATGCACTACAGTAACGTCCAGGAAATTAATCCCTGTTAAGGGGCTGTGTAGTATCGCTACTGCTACTAACAGCGCTGTTTTATATGCAGCAAAGCGGTTATATCTTCTTAGAGTAGATCTAGATTACAGAAAAAACGATTTTTGAGTGATATTTAAATTTGCAATTCCCCTTCCGCATACTCTCCACTCAATCTAATAAAACAGAATGTTACATTACGTCCCCATCAACACTGTACCGGACTTCGACAGTGGCTGCAGTTTTCTGCAACCAATTTTTGTGCTTCGAAGTGTACATCAGTATCAAGTAAACCGTTTGAGCGAACAACTGATGATCTCGTAGTTTGCATATACACTATGTGATCAAAAGTGTCCGGACACCTGGCTGAAAATGACTTACAAGTTCTTGGCGCCCTCCATCGGTAATGCTGGAATTCAGTATGGTGTTGGCTCACCCTTAGCCTTGATGACAACTTCCAGTCTGGCAGGCATACGTTCAGTCACATGCTGGAAGGTTTCTTGAGGAATGAAACCCATTTTTCACAGAGTGCGGCACTGAGGAGAGGTATCGATATCGGTCGGTGGGGCCTGTCACGAAGTTGGCGTTCTAAAACATCCCAAAGGTATTCTATAGGATTCAGGTCAGGACTCTCTGCAGGCCAGTTCATTGCAGGGATGTTATTGTCATGTAACCACTCCGCCACAGGCCGTGCATTACGAACAGGTGCTCGATCGTATTGAAAGATGCAATAGCCATCCCCGAAATGCTCTTCAATAGTGGGAAGCAAGAATGTGCTTAAAACATCAATGTAGGCCAGTGCTGTGATAGTACCACGCAAAACAACAAGGGTTGCAAGTCCCCTCCATGAAAAACTCGACCACACCATAATACCACCGCCTCCGAATTTTGCTGTTGGCAGGACAAACGGTTGCAGATGTCGTTCACTGGGCATTCGGCATACCCACACCCTGCTATCGGATCGCCACATTGTGTACCGTGATTCGTCACTTCACACAACGTTTTTCCACTGTTCAATCGACCAATGTTTACGCTCCATACACCAAGCAAGGCGCCGTTTGACATTTACCGGCGTGATGTGTGGCTTATGAGCAGCCGCTCGACCATGAAATCCAAGTTTTCTCACCTCCCGCCTAACTGTCATAGCACTTCCAGTGGATCATGATGGAGTTTGGAGTTCCTGTGTGATGGTCTGGATAGATATATGCCTATTACACATTACGAGCCTCTTCAATTGTCAGCGGTCTCTGTCAGTCAACAGACGAGGTCGACCTGTACGCTTTTGTCCTGTACGTGTCCCTTCACGTTTCCACTTCACTATCACATCGGGAACACTGAACGTAGGGATGTTTAGCAGTGTGGAAATCTCGCGTACAGACGTATGACACAAGTGACACCCAATCACCTGACCACGTTCTAAGTCCGTGAGTTCAGCGGAGAGCCCCATTTTGCTCTCTCACGATGTCGAATAACTACAGAGATCGCTGATATGGAGTACCTGGCAGCAGGCGGCAGCACAATGCACCTAATATGAAAAACGTATATTTTGGGGGTGTTCGGATACTTTTGATCACGTAGTCTATATGCAGGGTGTTCGCGGTATACGTGCAGATACTGTGATCATTATTACCGTAATACGTACCGAATTCAATGTGTTAGTTTTTTTCTCTGTTTCTAACAGTCTTCCTGCAAACACGCCACATAATTTACTACCTGACGTTTTCTGTACGGTCGTAACAACACCACTAGTGCGCTAACCGTTATGTGTCCACATGTCTACCCTTCAACAACAGACTTGCTGCCCATGGGAAAATAAGCATAAAGGTTTGCTCTTCTTACATGTACATGGAGGTACTAACCGAACCTAAAAATGTATTACTCTCATTAGCTATAATTATTAGTTTTCATATTAAATAAGTACTGACGTAATGTTCTTCCGTACACCATGATCACGTGTCATGGTGACAGCTTGATTTTATCGCGGTGCTAATGAAAAGTTTAATGCTACCACTCATACACCCTGACTGTTGTAAGCTTTCCATTTAAGCCATGTCGAAGGCAGGACTCTGAAATATTTGTTTCCCTCACAGAAAGGAAACACTCCAGGCTACTTTTACCCTTCCATTAATGCCTTTGGCTGTCCATCCAGCTGTTGTCTTTAGCTGCCCTAAATTTAGAAACCCGGAAACTGATTCTAAGACTTCATTATAATTTTTTTTCAATCCTACGTGCTTATTAATCATTATTTTACCTTTATCGTTGATTTTGAACAAATTCACAAACTTGACATATTAATATACAGTGTGAAGCGCCTAACTTTTTCTTCCCAAATTACTTTTGACTCATTAAAGACATCTGTAATCTTCTTTTACCTAGAAGAACAGTGACCATCAGCTCATGAAAGAAACAGCAATGCATTCTTTGTAACTTCAATAATAACTAACACACATGCTTCAGTTTTTTATTGAACTGTGATACATTTGCAGCCAGAGAAGCAGATCTCTGTGACACAAATTTAGTGATATAACTCTTCTGTAGAACTAACAGGAAATCGCGGTGTAAAATTGTTTTGAAAATAGGGATAAATTTTGTGCCATTGTCGTGGCCGTTGAATGGGTCACCGCAAGCTCGTTTACTCCACTCTCCAGGAAAACTTGGACCACCGTGTTGAAACGTAAAGTCGTGTCAGTCCTTTAGAATTTACAAAGGTTTCAACATGTTTCGTATAAGCAAAACGTTATATTGATGAAAAGTCGTTCAGCCGGTAGTAAGATGAGATAAACATTTTTTACCTCCCAAAATTTTTAACAAATGGTTAGATATCCATGAGAATGTCTGATATTTGTTAGTGATAACGTTATTAGAATTTGCAGAATAACATTTATAAAATTTATTATTTTAAATGAAAATCGAATTAGTTCTTCCATTTGTTTTACATATGTGGCGTCATTCACATGACAGTAAAATATCATACATGAATCAAAGGACATCAAAGACTGTGAAAAAACAGCGAATACTATCAATTTTCTGGTGGTGAGATTTTTAAAAGTATATGTTCAAAGTGAGAATCATATCTGTGTGTTTTTCCCAAGTATAAAAAAAAAATGGGTCAAATGGCTCTGAGCACTATGAGACTTAACATCTGTGGTCATCAGTCCCCTGGAACTTAGAACTACTTAAACCTAACTAACCTAAGGACATCACACACATCCATGCCCGAGGCAGGATTCGAACCTGCGACCGTAGCAGTCGCGCGGTTCCGGACTGAGCGCCTGAACCGCTAGACCACCGCGGCCGGCTACTCAAGTATCAAATACCGAAAATTCAAACTGAGTGCAGATATCTTTGTTGGTGCCAACGGATTTACCACGTTCGTGACACCGAAGTTAAGCAGTGTTGGGCCTAGCTAGTAGCTGGATGGGTGACCTTTCGGTTTCAAGACCACGCAAGTCACCGAAATGGCGTCCATTTGAAAGACTTGCGCCAGACTGTGGTGCTTTACGAGGGTGGAAACGGTCGAGAGGCAGCACGGCTATCCAAAATAATTATCCTCACAGACACTAACAACATCATGCAACATTTCAGGCTCTTTTTTGGCGTTTGTATGATTATGGATCCTTTCAGACAGACCAACATGCAGGGAGGCGGTTGACTGTGCGTACACCAGATTTGGGGCGTCTACTAGAGCTCGTCTCACTATTCTGTGGAACCCAGTCCTCCAAATCTGGCGTACGCACAGTCCACAGCCTCCTTGGACGTTCGTCTGTTTGAAAGGATCCATGATCACACAAACACACAAAAAGGGCGTCGAGTGTTGTGTGATGTGGTTGGCGTCTGTGAGGGTACTTGTTCTGTTATAGCCGTGCTGCCTCTCGACCGTTTTCATCCGCTTAACCGTACAAAAACGCCATCTCGGCTTGTTCCCGACGTGAACACCGGGCCATTCTGCTGCTTACCGTACGCTGCGTTAATCACACAGTCTGCAACACACAAAGAATACACGGCACATAGTCAGACGACCTGTCATTCGACAGCGCCAGCAACAGTGACAACGATATATTTCCGGACATATATTCGTAGGATCTTTTTTCCTCCATTTCATTTCTCTGCCTCGTGATGACTGGGTGTTGTGTGCTGTCCTTAGGTTAGTTAGGTTTAAGTAGTTCTAAGTTCTAGGGGACTGATGACCATAGATGTTAAGTCCCATAGTGCTCAGAGCCATTTGAACCATTTTAACCTCCATTTCAAGTCAGGAATCCGTCCCTGCAGTTTGTCGGTCTTATTAATGTACACCCTGTACATTCACCCTTCCTTGCGACACATTTCTGCCAGTGATGAATGACTGGGTAGAGGGCTTGGCTGTACAAATCGGTATTTTGGCTGTTGAGGAAACTTTCCACTCCTTCAGTGGGGCAAACGGAAGAAGTCACTGGGTACCATTGTAAGTAATGGACTTTCCCAGACCGATTAACGCTCACACTAGCGAGGGCTGGGAAATCATTACATCTAGCCCACATAAAGAAAGAGCATTTAATAAATCCAGTCAAATTCATATCACGGACTCTAACAACGGATGAAATTACAAATCGAATGACTGCAATCGCGGGTCAATTACAAGTAACTTATATTAAGTAACGATATAAACTTAATATGCAAATCTTTCCCACTAAATTAATTATGTGTGAAGTTCGAAAACTACAGATCTGTTGTGCGAGGATTAGACTTTTGGACGGTGATGTCAGAATAACTAAGTGATTACCACAAATCACTTTTATTAAAGATCCTAATCTGACAGTGGCTATTAGGAAAAACCGTGTCCCGTGCAGTTGCAGAGGTAGATGTTTACTTCCGTTTCTACTAGTTGTTGTCACGTAAAGAGGGCTGGCCTTGAGCTAAAAAAGACCTCGTCTCCACCATAAAGACGTAACCGGAGTAGGTCAGTGCAGCTTCCCTGTAAAGTTGGCAAAACGGATTATGTTCCTGGCCGTGGAAGCACACTACTCAGGTTATAAACAGCTTGCAACACCGCAATTCACCTCGCTCACTCATTTCTCTCATCCGTTTCGTCTCATTCGTCGTATTCCTTTCTCGTTCACTTTCGGAGGCTTATTCGTTCTTTGTCAGCGAGTACATGGTCACAGCATCCGCCGGCGTACTAGGAACAGCATGCTCCGATCGCCAGTACCTTGGAGTCAGAGTCCAGGCTTGTTATTAATTCCATCTCGTTACGACATTATGACATAGAGAGAACCCAAGTTAGAGACCACACACTCGTGGGTTCGAAGCTACAACTTGCTACCCACCTGCGAGCTATCGATGCATTGGTAAGCGATATAGTCTATGCTGCGCCTTGAAACGTATCTTTAGAACTATCATGGCTGGTTAACAACGAATATTCTCTCTCTCTGCATAGTTCTTCCCCATTGTATTTGACATTCGAAACATTTTATTTGTTTTGTATCCAAGCAAGATAATTAATCCATCCAACAGTCCACTGATGTACTGCCGGTTCATAGTGTCCAACGAGCACAATATTCCTTCGATTAAACATATTGCTATCGTCAGGTGCGGTGACGAACTGAGCTCCTGGTGGCGTGTTTATATCGCTTCCCCCCCCCCCCCCCAAGCCGTTATCTACACGGTCCACGTCTGAGGGCGCCGTGGGCGGCCGAGTAGGCGATGGCGTCGGCGTCTGTGGTAGCGTAGGTGTAGTTACTCCGTCCGGCCTGACTGCAAGATCGTTGTGATAGCTGAGTATCTTCTTAATTAGATTCAGTGCTGGACCCTGAGCGTTGCTGAGGTTATAGCCATAGTCCGGTTGCTGAGACTCCCTGGTGCGAATTTCGATGGCTGTTACACCGAATGTTTCCCAATACTTCGAAATCTGTGCTAAAATCCTGGTACGTTCATATTACATCACATGATTCTCGGATAATCAACTGAAATACTGAAAGTATCAGGGCTAAAATACAGGGAGCGAAAGACTGCATACAACTTATACAGAAACAAAACGGCAGTTGTGAGAGTCGAGGGACATAAAAGAGAATCAGTGGTTGAGAAGCGAGTGAGATAGGGTTGCAGCCTATCCCCGATGCACACTGAGCAAACAGTAAAGGAAACCAAAGAAAAAATTGTAGTACAAATTAAAGTTCATGGAGAAGAAATAAAGACGCTGAAGTTTGCCAAGGATACTGTAATTCAGTCATTGACAGCAAAGGACTTGGAAGAGGAACTGAACGGAACGGACAGTGTCTTGAAAGAAGGATATAAGATGAACATCAACAAAAGCAATAAAAGGAAAATGGAATGTAGTCAAATTAAATAAGACGACGCTGAGGGAATTAGATTAGGAAACGAGACACTAAAAGTAGGAGATGAGGTTTACTATATGGACTGCAAAACATGTGATGATGGCTGAAGTAGAGAGGGTGTAAAATGTAGACAGCAATGGCCAGAAAAACGTTTCTGAAGGAGATAAATTTGTTAACATCGAATATAGTCTTTTCTGAAAGCATTTCTATGGAGTGGAGCCATGTATGGAAGAGCAACGTGGACGATATACAGTTTAGAAAAGAAGAGAATAGAAGCTTCTGAAATGTGGTGCTACAAAAGAATGCTGAAGACTACATGTTAATGAGAAGGCACTGAACAAAATTGGGGAGAAAAGAAATTTTGTTACAACCTAACTAGAAGAAGGGATCAGTTGTCAGGCACCAAGGGATCACCAATTTAGTATTGGTGGTAAATGTGTGTACGTGTATGTTCGTGGAGGGAGGGAGGGGGGGATCGTATAGGGAGAACAAAAGATGAATATAGTGAGCAGATTCAGAAGCACGCAAGTTGCATTAGTTATTCGCAGATGAAGAGACTTGCTCAGGGAGGAGTAGCATGGAGAGCTGCATGAAACCAGTCTTCGGACTGAAGACCATAACAACAAGAAGAAATTACTTATCTGCGAGACAGAAAAGTAGAGGCAATTAGTGAAAGACAACAGCCAAGCTTTATCTACGGGGAGTGAGACAAAATTTGATAGCCCGAAGAAGCAGCATGTTTGACTGTCCTGGCAGAATGATAAGGGACGTCGTCGAGGATCAAATACACGTACTTGTATAGCATCCCGTGCGCTTCGTCTTAACAGACTCACATAACCTCGTCAAGGGATTTCGGCAGCATGTTCTTGTGACGGTTTCCCCATATGAGCATGATCTGTTAGCACCACATATTGGCTGTCCAAATAAACACCCAGTATCACCTTGTCCGATACCTTTTCGGCGATGGTGAATCCTTATGTTTCCTCTGCTTGCTTTGCTTTTTTGTCCCATCCTACTGATACAGCGGACACTCGTCCGTGAGATTAAGCGGCTAAATAAGTCAGCTGAACCGGCCTAACACAGCTGCTGCATTTCTGTTGCTGCCTCGATTCGGCGAGCTTTTTTAATGGTTGTGGACAGTCGTGGAGCCGAGGGGGCGGCAACTTTTGTTAGGTTCAAAAAGTAGAGCAAGTTGTTGAAAACTAATTCATGATTGATTTTCACTTTTCTCACGGTCACCTCGATTGTGATACTCTGGTCTCTTCTCTCACGACTTCCGGTTCTTCACAGACAGATCGTCTGCCATTTCGTTTTCGTCATTCATACCAATCTGGCCACACTGGAAGCGTCTGAGCCACCTAATTTGTTGCCGTACACATCCACCGACTCAACATGGATTGTTACAGCGTTGTTGCTCTTCAAATGAGAAAAATGAATTACCGAATGACACTACAGTTAACAGTGGACTGCGCAATTTAGTTTTGGCTCTCGCAGTGGAGTGCTGCGGTATTGTGGGATTTCGAAGTCTGCCATGACTACAGATACGTACCAGGAAACAAACTAAAAATTAACTTCATATCTTTATTCGTCCGTGGTTATAATTAAATCTTAATGAGTACCCCTTTCCCCAACGCCCCCCATGTATTAGCAGTTTTTACTTATGACACCGTGACGTAGACTTTTAACGTGAAAAAATGTTCAAATGTGTGTAAATTCCTAAGGGACCAAACTGCTTAGGTCATCGGTCACTAGATTTGCACACTACTTAAACTAACTTATGCTAAGAACAACACACACACCTATGCCCGAGGGAGGACTCGAACCTCCGGCGGGAGGGGCCATAACGTCAAAACCAATCAAAAATTGAAAGTTATTCAGTGGCTAGAGGGTGGATGCATAAAGGGAGCTACTAGGAGAGGTATAGGCCAGGAAACAAACTGAACTTGGAGAAATAATTATAACAGTAGCGAAAATGAAATCGTTGTGGGCGGGTGGCCGATGGCTGAAGACCGTAATGCATGGAGTTGGTACTATGGAAGAGTAGATGCAAAATGGTCGCAGATGATTCACGCCTACAGAAAACATGAAAACAAGAACTCTTCGCCAAAAGAGACGCACTGTAAACACGGCCACAATTCTATCGCCACATCAAAAAGAATGGACAGC
Organism: Schistocerca serialis cubense; assembly: GCF_023864345.2. Taxonomy (NCBI): domain Eukaryota; kingdom Metazoa; phylum Arthropoda; class Insecta; order Orthoptera; family Acrididae; genus Schistocerca; species Schistocerca serialis. The sequence goes on from NC_064640.1 coordinate 580,368,629, forward strand.
AGCAGATAGACAAAATGGAACTACGAGTTTTTCGATACCAAATCCTAAACGGTGATGAGCACCAAAGAAGATCTCAAGCCACTGTAAATCAGATCTGTAGACGCCTTTGACAAAGATAGTTTTCACAAACAGTTCTTAACAAACTGGGTAAACCAAGACCAACAACTACGAGCGTTTAGTAAGAAAGGCAACACACATTTTTTCTCGGCCAGCTTCGGTTGAAAAATTGCTGAATTTGTTGTGGGACATCATGGAATATTCCCACTTCAGCCCCTGTAGTCTCATGAAGTTCCGATAGGTCACGGCTCTATACGTAGTCTTCAAAATGGCGTCTATAACGGAGGTGCGTTCCAAGCAGCGAGCTGTCACTAGCTATCTTTTGGCGGAAAACTAGAGCATCACAGATATTCATAGGTACACAGAATTTCGATGAAGACCAGGTAGTGAATGAAAGGATGGTGAGTCGTTCGGCGAAGCGTTTGCTATCGTCCCAGCAAGGTCGTGCTAACCTGTCGGATTTCCCACGTGCTGATTGGCCGCACACAGTTGTGATTTCTGCAATGTTGGAACGTGCGTACGCTGTCATTCGGGGTGCCACAAAAATGCAAGCGATCTTCTCCTTCTCACAACGCAACGCCCCAAAATTTCACTGGACTGTTCATCCTCATCCACCACACGGTCCGATCTCTCACTTTCCGCCTTCCATCTGTTTGGTCCAATGAAGAATGCACTCCGCGGGAAACAGCACGTGGATGTTGGGGAGGTTATTGATAGCCGGCCTGAGTGGCCGAGCGGTTCTAGGCGCTTCAGTCCGGAACCACGCTGCTGCTACGGTCGCAGGTTCGAATCCTACCTCGGGCATGGATGTGTGTGATGTTCTTAGGTTAATTAGGTTTAAGTAGTTCTAAGTTCTATGCCACTGATGACCTCAGCTGTTGAGTCCCATAGTGCTCAGAGCCATTTGAGGTTATTGATGCAACAACCGGCGACGACCAGTACAGTGGTACAATGCGGGCATACATGCCCTCCCAGTAACGTAGCGTAAGGCCGTTGCATTGAACGGAGATTATATTGAAAAACAGGGTTTTGTAGCCAAAAGAGTGCGAAATAATATGTGTATTGGAATCCTGAATAAAACTAATCCGATTTTAGAAAACGTTTGTTGCATCACTTACTGAACGCCCCTCGTAAAAGAAATCGAAATGTCGTTTGGACTAAGACCTACCCTCAAAGAAAGCAAAGTTTACTGTCAGATACAATGAGGAACAGCGCATTTTTAGTTGGTCTCTATGAACGTACACAACATTATTTAAAAAAAAATAGTCTACCTCAGGCAGTCACCCACACTGAAGTACGTAATAGAGGTAAGTCTGTTTCCTTCTGCAAATTTTGTTCATTTTATGTAAAAGAGACCGTGAGAAATGTCGTTCAGAAGTTTTGAACATACTGGCAGACACTTGCGACTGCAGGGCATAACCTCATATATGTCTACACTTCTGATAAATATAGCTTTCAAATTCCAAAGATGACTCACTTGGGAAATGATAAAGATATTCGTCACCAAGGGATACAAATGTCTATTAACAGTTCCAGGTCACAACTTGGAAAAGACGGAGTACATTATATTAACAAAAAAAAAAAAAAAAAAAAATTGTCGTATAGCCCATTATTTTTTATAGAGGTACCTATGAGGGTAAGTCAGTTATTATCCGCAAAGTAGTTACAAAATTTTATTGTAATCAAATAGGAAACTTACGAGAACATCATTTTTCGACATAGTCTCCTTGCGTTTCAACGCACTTGGTCCATCTTTGTACAAGCTTCCTGATGCCCTCATAAAAGAAGGTTCTCTGTTGAGCTGCGAGCCAAGAATGCACCGCTTCTTTCACTGCTTCGTTCGAGGCAAATCGACGGCCCTTTAATGCCTGTTTGAGTGGACCAAACAAGTGATAGAACGGGCAAGATCGGGACTATATGGACGATGATCCAGTACTTCAAATTTGAGTTTCTGGAGCGTTTCAGCAGTGTGGGCAGCAGTATGCGGACGGGCATTGTCGTGCAACAACACAACACCTTTGACAGCAATCCTTGGCGTTTGATTCGAATTGCAGGCTTTAGCCTGGCACTAAGCATCTCACTTAAAGTACGCTGTTTCTTGTTGTGCCCCTTTCCCCATAATGTTCCAGTACTGGACCTTATGCGGCCCAAAAAACCGTAAGCATCAGTTTTCCTGCGGCCGGTTGGGTCTTGGACTTTTTCTTGCACGGCGAATTTGGGTGTTTCCATTCCATATTTGCCGTTTACTCTCCGGCTCGTAATGATGGATCCATGTTTCATCACCAGTAATTATCCTGTCTAAGAAGCTGTCCCCTTCGTTACCACAGCGATATAAATGATTTTGCAGATGTCAAGTGCGTTTGTTTATGCAACTGTGTGAGTTGTTTTGGGACCCATCTTGCACAAACTTTATGAAACCAAAGTTTGTTGTGGATGATTTCGTAGGCGGAACCGTGACTAATTTGCAGACGATGTGCCACTTCGTTAATAGTTAATCTTCCGTTTAAGAGAATCATTTCACATGAACGCTCAATGGTTTCTTCATTTGTGGCGATAAACGGTCGTCCGGATCCTTCATCGTGCGTAACACTTGTGCGATCATTTCGGAATTTTTCACTCCATTCGTAGACGCTCCGTTGTGGAAGAACACTGTTCCCGTACTGTACCTAAAGTCTTCGATGAATTTCGGCCCCTGATATGCCTTCCGACCACAAAAAACGGATCACTGAACGTTTCTCTTCTTTGGTGCAAGTAGATAGCGGAGCAGCTAGCGATAACGAAACTAACATAGCAGCTTGAAAATTGCAAAGATATAACAGCAAATAAACAAAGCATTCGTCATCAGTATAAACGAAATTACTTCCAAAATAAACAAAAATATAACTAAATTGCGCCGGCTGGAGTGGCCGAGCGGTTCTAGGCGCTTCAGTCTGGAACCGCGGGACCGCTACGGTCGCAGGTTCGAATCCTGCCTAGGGCATGAATGTGTGTGATGTCCTTAGGTTAGTTAGGTTTAAGTAGTTCTAAGTTCTAGGGGACTGATGACCTCAGATGTTAAGTCCCATAGTGCTCAGAGCCATTTGAACCATTTTTTAACTACATTGCTGATAATAATTGACTTACCCTCGTAGCTACTAGAAAGCATTTTTAGCTTTACGGAGCATTAGTAACTGCCGAATATTGCTACAACTAAGTAAGTAGGATATTTGGAGACACATAAAGAACAATTTTCATAGAAAATAAATTAGTAATTAGAATTTCATTTTTTGGTGCAGACACGACCATCTCGAAACTGAAATATTGCTAGGTTCTAAATATCTCACAAATGTAACTGAGTCACCTGTTCTTGCCACTCAATGGGAAGTTTCCGTAAGCCATGCGAGACAGTAGACTACACGTAATTCAGGACAGTCATTTAATGACACTAGGTGAAGGAAACTCTGTCATTTGTAAAGATCTACAACAGCGCGAGGAACGAGTCTTCTCGTCAATGTGCTGCCATTATCGTGTTCCTTCCATCGTTCTTGCATAATTTGTACACTGCAGTTTTCCTTTACCATGTCTCTTGGTGAATCCTCTCTTACGTACGGGAAAACCAAGGACTCTCCGCTGATGCTAATGTCTGAACTCAGTTTTGTATCCTCTGACGGCATCTTGGATTCCAATGGGAGTATAAACCTCCCAGGAGCTTCACTATCTCTGAGCGCACACTGCTAAGCCTGCTCTGAAGACGTGCCCCTCTCAGGGAGTGATATAGTCTTTCTTCGCTACTTCCTGCCACTTCTTATGCCTTTCGTGTTAACTTCTTCCGCGTCTCCTTGACATCTTACTATAGATGGTACTTACTTCTAAGAAACCCTTTCATTATTTTGATTCTGACGCGTTAAGCAGCATTCATTTTCTTGCGGAGCATTTAGAATTGATTGTAAAAATTGCTGTGTTCTTTAAATTAGTGCACTAGCTAAGAAGGCCATTTTTTCAAAGTACAAATACGAGAGAGCGCTGTGCAAAGGAATTTAAACTCTCGATAGGCGGGGCTACGCCGACCAACATCCATACATAATACGGCATACGCAAAGAGACAATTCACACCGTAAACAACTAGCGCCTCCACACAAGGCAAAGATAACCAACTTCAAATTCTTCGATAGTGAAACTTAATTGCCAACGGATGAGCAAATAACTTAAAGTTCAGTAAAAAGTCTGACTATTGTGTTCCTCGTAAATAGGTCGAGTGTCGAGAAAAATATGAGTGATATTTAGCAAGAAGTGCAGTGTTCTGCTCCGGGTGTTACAGCTGTGTAGGCGGTGTAGGTGGATTACACTTTTGCTGGCTAAGAAAGATGCACAAATGGGAAATAATTTTAGCCGATGTTAGGCACCTCAAACAAGAGTTAAATGAATTTGTCACGATTTCTGTCTTGTGTTAAGCTTTTGAGGGCCGAAAAAGCACGCAAATTTTGGACTTTTTTCACTTTTTCGCTTCTAGCTCCAAAACGAAACATTCTACAGAAAATTACCAAAACACCAGAATGAAAAAGCATAAAGTTTTATGTAGAATTATCTAATTAAAATTTAAAATTGGTTCAGTCTTTTAGTCTCCGTTGATTGTGAAATATCGGCAATTTTTGACAATTTAGCGGTAAAGTGACATATGCTCATGCTCGTACCTGTAACTCAAACACAGCTACTCCAAATGAAAGAGTGTTAGGCATGAAAGTTGTATAGTATCAGATTTGCGTAATAAGAGATCCTGAATATTAAAATTCACTCATTCCTTTGGAGATATAAGAGTAAAAACGCGAAAGTATTCATAGCGCTAAATTCCTACTAAGATTTATTTATGAAAATTACTTTTGATCACCAAATCTTCCACATTCGTCCAAACATTCAGATATCAAGACAATTTAATTAGGTACCTACCTACCAAGGCAGCTAGCTCCTATGTATTAATATTAATTAATTACCATGCCAATCTAAGATGATAATAAGTGGGTTTAAAATGCGAGAAACAATATCAAATGAAAGGGTTTATTGATGGAAAAATACTTCAAGTACAATAGAGCAAACTCCTTCTCAGTTTCCGCTGTCCGCCTCTGGAACAAACTGCCCCTTACTTTGCGCAAAATTCAATCCCCTGCAGCTTTTAAGAAGAAGCTGAAGCATTTCCTACTATCATCCTCATAACATTTTCCACAAAATTAATATAGAAGGCCAAACCTCCCCTCTGTCAAATAGCAAAGCCAGTGTCTCCTATTTGCTCCTTTCTCTTCTTCCTCCTCATCTATCTCTATTAGCCACGCAACTTCTTTTCCTTTATATTTCATTAATTATGTTTCATCATGTCCCTTTCTTCTCCTCCCTTCAACACCAGTCTCCTTCATACCCCCTGCTGCTAGCACTCCTATCTAAAATCTGTCTCTATCATAACGTCTAATTGTAGCAGCACTTACTATCTGCGAATATAAACCGTGTGTGTATATATTTTTCCAAGAGTGCCTTTTTAATTGTTTATTTCACCTTTTGTACTAGATGTAGTTTAACATGTCACTAGAACATATGAAAGTAAAATAAGTAGAATGCCTGGTTAGATGCAAGAGAGGGCCTGATGACTCTAATCTTGCCAGGTTAAATAAATCAATAAATAAACAAATGAGAGATAATTTTTTTACAGATATTCCATGAGTAATTATTTCTCTGTATTTACATTCATTTGAAATTTATTCTTTTGGTGTTTCTCTGTGTTTCGAAGAAGATGGTCCCAGGGTGGAAACGTCGTTGTCCAAGTCTTCATCTTCTTTTAGCATGGGATCTAAAGCGATTTCCTCGTCGACGATGTCAGTCTCATCGTCCATATGCGTCAAACCAAGGAACATGTACTTCGCTGTTAGAGAGTTAGGGCGTGAAAGCCTCTTCCAATTGCTGCATATAGCCGAGCACTTTATTGACGCATTCCTGCAGGAACAAGCTGCTTGGCATCTGTTGTTGCACGTGCAGTATATTGTGTTGAGCGGTTCCAGGGGATCTCCTGGCTGTGTGGTAGAAATGGTGATAAGACGGTGTTCTGTGGTCTTCCGCACCATTTCAGTGGATGTAGCTGATTGTTCTTCCAGAACCTGCAAGAAGACACTGAGGGGGTGCTAGCGAGCGGCAGCTTCGGCGAGAGGCAAACATGCCAAACTGAAGTTATTATTTTTTGATAAGGCTCTCTGGAACAATTCCAGTCGAATTTTATTCAATGGTTTTGATCTTTCACTCGTGTTCAAACACACAATGAGCATCACTCCTGCCTCAGTGACCTTATCAGGAGTGGCGTTGGGCTCCATGAAGACTGAGGCGACGTGTTGGAGCTTCGCGTTATTTTGAAATATCTTTATAAATTTGATTCTGCCCCGTCGAAAAAATGTAGAGGTTGTTTCACAGCCACAGAAAGCGTAAAGAATTAACATATTTTTTTAGTTTCTTCAGAGAGCTTAGAATTGTTGAGGGTGTAAGTGAATGGTTGTCTTTTTCAGGTTTCATAACGAAGATGTTGGTGACAACTTCTTCTTGCTCACTACCATCTGCTATGTGGTCAACATTGTGATAAGACGTTTCTTATTCAGTTCGTTTTGTAAGAAGCGTTGTTTTGGCATAATTGGCGGCATTCAAATGGTTCAAATGGGTCTGAGCACTATGGGACTTAACATCTGTGGTCATCAGTCCCCTAGAACTTAGAACTACTTAAACCTAACTAACCTAAGGACATCACACACATCCATGCCCGAGGCAGGATTCGAACCTGCGACCGTAGCAGTCCCGCGGTTCCGGACTGAGCGCCTAGAACCGCTAGACCACCGCGGCCGGCTTGGCGGCATTGTCTCAACGAATAAAACAGAAGCGGATGACATAGCGTGGACTGTTCGAGCAGATTTTATGCTTTTGTGAGCTCCCTCCCCACGGTATCCATCAATCACTATGGTACAATTGGACCCAAAGTGTTTCTGACGTAGTTCACGTACTTTTCAAGGATGGAGGAAAACACTTCATAGGTATTCCACATAACTCGGTGTAAGAGAAACCCACAGTCAAGGACGAAGTCTGCATTGCTTGGGATCTTAACATTGTCTGGGTTGAACAGTTTAAAGGGGTGTGATTATCTTGTCTTGTGCATTATTTCATTATCATCAAAAAAGTTAATGGATATGGAGCTAAATCAAAGGCGAAGAATGACTCGAGCTCTTGTGGTGACTTCATACGGAAAGGGATTCGATAAAAAATTGTATCAGGACTGGCAGGGACTGGTTCACCATTTATCTTGACTGTATACTTCATGGCCAGTAGGGGCACTACTCGGTTCTTTCTCAGGGACTGCACTTCCTTAAATTTTTTCCTTGAACATTTTCCATGTTTGTCTTGCATGATTACCATAAACGCAAGTATTTAACACAAAACACTGTAAATTACCAAGTTGATTAATTAAATTCATAAATAGAGCTAACTAACTAGGTGGGTAGGCACCTAACGAACTCGCCCTTAAATCTGAATATCTGAACTAATGTGGATGATTTGAGTTTAAAAAGTAATTTGTCTTCACAAAAAAGTCTTACAGGTAATTAGCGCTACGAATACTTTCACATTTTTATTTGTATCTTTGCAAAGGAGTAAGTTAATATTAAAATGTAAGACCTCTTTTTACGTAGTATTTAATAGTCTACAACTTTCATGCATGACTTTTTCATTTGTAATAGTCGTTTTAGAGTTACAGGCATGAGCATCTGTCACATTTCTGCCAAACAGGCAAAAGATTGCCAATTTTTTACCATCGATTGTGGTTTAAACGACTAAACAAATTCTAGCTTTCAAGCAGGTATTTCTATGCGAAATTTTATGTGCTTTAATTCTGGTATTTTTAAAATTTTCTGCAGGCTGTATCTTTTCCGAGTGATATGCGAAAACCTGAAAATGTAAAATAAATTCATGGTTTTTCGGCGCAAGTCACAAACAGTCGAAGACCCATTTAAATGTTATTTGGGATGTCTAATGTCGGTTACAATTATTTACAGTATGTGCATTTTTTTGGCCGCCGTGGCATTTTTTCGGGCTAATTTTCTTAGACTATAAAGGTAGTGAATTAAAAAAAAAAGAAATATGCGGTGACAAAAAGAAATTACAACTTTACGTACCGTGCTGGAGTTGTCTTGGTAATTTATTTCCATTCTCTTCCGAATCTCTGATTCCAATCACACTTAAAATATCACTGCCGTCAGTTAACACTGACCTGCGCAAAATGATAGGCGGTAGTGGCGTGATATCTTATTCTCCACTTATGAGAAGTGGAGGTAGCTTAGAGTTTTATGTCCTGTCGGTTTTGAGGTCATTATTGGTGAACAGCAATGGCCTGTTTAGGAGATCATCTAGGAATTCGTCTGAAGTGATTGGGGGGCACTGTGCGAAACCTAAATAAAAGCAGCTGAAAGGGGATCTGATTCTGCCGCCTCTGTAACTGCTCCATCGAAGAGGTACTTAAGAACGTATATATTTTTGTTTTAAAACAATATGTATTAAAATAAATTCACACCGAACTAGATGTAGCTGGCTTAACGCGTGGCAGAAGCTCTGGTTGGGAGAGGACTGCGGAGGTTATCTATCATGACATTTTCAAAGCAACCATCTCGGCATACTTAAAGAAGTCATTGCTAACGGAAATATGGGCGATCGAGTGTGCAATTTGAACTGCTATCCAGCCAAATGCGAGTTCACTGATTTCACCACCTAACTTTGTAAAGCACACGCAAGTCACAAAATATGCTTCTGCAAACTGCCTCTGAGAGATCAATGGTCTACCAACCTTACCATGTCCTTAAGAGGATGTGGAGCATCATCATTTTCCATCGGCTGCACTACAGCTATGGAGTAGTCACTTAGATACACAGACTAGTGAATCGATGTGTATTGGTCGTAGATTTACAACTCATCCTTCTTTCTGAATATTCTATGTAGCCGGAACAACACCAACAACCTTAATATATTACCAATCTGATTTTACTGTGTAACATGGTATGATCCAGATATGGTATGCTCATTGCTTAGATAGTAACAGCGCTGAAATGCAAATCTTCACGGAGCGTATACCAGATTATCCAGAATACTCTTTTGTTCGTCCCTACAGACATGATGCTCCACAGGGTGATTTTTTCCACCGTGTACAAACTCTAGGGATTGATCGATGAGAGGATACGGAAGAAAATCGATCTAATGACCTTATGTCCGAAAATGCGTGGTTTACATGCCAGAGACCATTTATTCAATCATACATTGTTACAGCGACTGCAGTCCAATACACACTGTACCATGCAGCCACAGTTACAGTATGCATGGTACTGTTCCTCATACGCCATGCCCTAGCGCCCTCTCCTGCCATAGTAATTCGTAATGTTGTGTCCGATTCACTTCTCTTGCTGACTCACCTGGTGGTGCATATGTACAGCGTTGTAAACAATGATTCAATATTCGAATCAGCCGGCCGGTGTGGTCTAGCGGTTCTAGGCGCTCAGTCCGGAACCGCGGGACTGCTACGGTCGCAGGTTCGAATCCTGCCTCGGGCATGGATGTGTGTGATGTCCTTAGGTTAGTTAGGTTTAAGTAGTTCTAAGTTCTAGGGGACAGATGACCACAGATGTTAAGTCCCATAGTGCTCAGAGCCATTTGAACCATTTTTGAATATTCGAATCGAGAGCTCGCCGACTTGGTGTTTACTTACGGAACGACAATTGGCAACGGGCGCCAGGCAGCAAGATTGTATCAGGAGACTTATCCCCACCGACAACTACTACAGCATTCAATGTTTGCAACAGTGTTTCGCCGTTTGTCAGAGAAGGTCGTTTCAGGAAGCAGGAAATCATGAAGGACGTACCGAAATGTTCGGACACCTGACTTGGAGGAAAATATGACTAACACTGTGGTAGGCGACCGCCATGTCAGTACCAGGCAGTTGGCCCTCCAGTACATGGTAAGCCAGACGCCCGTGTGGAACATTCTCCATGACAACTGTTACCGCCCTTGTCACTTACGGAGTGTGCAGGGCTTACTAGCGACAGGCTTCCCACATCGGGAGCAGTTTTGTCACTGGTTTCTTCACGAGGCAATCATGGTTCCAGGATTTGTGTCAACCATCCTATTCACAGATGAGGCCATCCTTACGCGGAGTGGTATCTTCAACTTTCATAACAATCATCTTTGCGATAGTATGAAGAACCCCTGCGGTTTGATGACAGCGAATCATCAGCATCCTTGCAGCTGGAAGGTGTGGGCCAGGATAATTGGCGACCGTATTTTGGGATCAGTCTTCCTTCCACGTCGCCTAACAGGCCGTTTCTACAGACGATTCTTGTGGGTGGCCTTGCCTCCGCTTCTGGAAGAAGTGGCATTGATGATTCGAAGGGTTATGTGGCTGCTACATGATGGTGCTCCAGCCCACTTCACCGTTAACGTTCGGACGCATCTCCATTGTGTCTTCCCCGGTCGGTCGATCGGACAAGGTGGTCCAGAATTTATGGTTATGAGGCCATCTCAAAACTATCGTGTATCCAGAGCCCATTCCGGATGTGGAGACACTGGAGCTGCGTATTCATGCTGCCTTTGACACTGGTCGGATTCAGTCTGGCTGATGTCAACGTGTGACACAGAACATGCAACGGCGGGTACACGCATGCGTGGTGGCACATGGAAACCATTTTCAAGACATATCGTAACTGTGGCTGCATGGTACAGCGTGTATTAGACTGCAGTCTTTCTAACCATGTGTTATTGAATAAATGGTCCCTAGGACGGAACCATGCGTTTCCGGACGTATGTTCATTAGACCCTTGTTTGTTCCATATCCTTTCATTGTTCAATCCTAGAGTTTGTACACGGTGGAAAAAACCGTGTGAGTTGTTTCATGACTATAAATTTCAGTGATAAGTGAAACTATTGTCTAAAGTGACTTTTTCCTTTTCCTCTGTTGATATTATTGCAATTAATTCCTTAACTTGGTATTCCACTCAACACTTCAGCTGAGAACCCGTGCAAAGATTCTATCTGAAAATCATCAGCTGTTCCTTCTTGTAACTTCGGGTGTCACATAAACAACTATCTAACTAGTAGCAGTAAATTCGGTATTATTTTAGCAAACAATTGCACAAGACAGATACAAAAGATAGTAAGCTGTCTTCGTACATTCGATGAGATTAGCAACTTATCGACCTGGATTATTGGTTTGAAGGTAGCTGCGGCATACGATGGAGTAGTTAATTCATTTATTAACTTTACAGAGTGACCCCCCGCCTTCGTAACGATGGTAGGTCTTTGCTACTAAAAACTAATAAGAAAGCTGCAGACATTGTCTCTTAGTCTTTTTGTGCAGCTTCTCACATTCTGTTATTTCTCCTCTCTTTATTTACTTAATTGCTTGCTGATAAGAAAAAAAATACGACACATAAAATAAACTTTAGAAAAGGAAAATAAATTTTAGCATATTACTAAGCAGAAAAATAGATGATGGGAAAGATGTAGATAGAAAGAAAGGTCCCTTTAGCTGGCTATCTCAAGCGGGAGGGCTTCGGTAAACACTTTGAGCTTGTCTTAACCTGAATTAGCATATTCTATTCTACTATGGTTACTACTATTTAAATGCAGTTTATGAGATTAGCTCTACGTGGTTTGTCTAAGAGATATGATAGTATTATTTAGTACTGCAGTTACTTCCTCCCTTTGCCCTCTTAATAAGCTGGAGGGGAGCTTCGGAAGGGTACCTCTAGCCTCATCTCCCCGTAGAGGACTTCTTATCTATGTTGTGCTTTATTGTTTATGCAATTAAGTCTCATTATATTGTATATGTATTTTATGTACTATGTTATAAATATTACATATTTTACAGTTTGCATCTGATACAGTTTACATTTTACGCAACTACATGTTTGAAAACAATAATCCGAGTTACTAAGCAATTACATGTTTTACTTTGTACAAATAAGATAATTCGTTCTTTTATTACATATTACTATGTTGTTTCTAATTCCATGTATGTGTTACCTGCTCTGGATTGTGTGATCTGTTAATACGCCGTATGTGTGTGTCTATCTGGTAATACTGGTGTGTTCACGTCATTTTCTGTGCCTGTGTGTACATATTTCCATATAAACGTTTGAATCTGTGTTGTGTCATGTACCGTGTTGTGGCATGGTGTGTGTGTGTGTGTGTGTGTGTGTGTATGTGTGTGTGTGTGTGTGTGTGTGTGTGTGTGTGTGTGCGTGTCTGGTCGTGATCTTGTATATGGGCGTTCCTACATATAAATCTTGTGTAGCGCTCTTGATATTTTATTAGTGATGCGGTTAAGTATGCGCCATTTATCTGGGACTCTTAAAGCTAGCCCTGTGTCTTCGATTTGGGTCATCGGACGTACGTATGTGAGTGTGCCGCATTGTACTGTTATGTATTCGGGGGACCCATATTCCCCACATGCACATGTTTCATTTTGGTCTGTAGGTGAGGGTCTGTCAGTAAGTTTACCATACCGCGGCTTGTGTCAACGTGTCTCAGCCTCAACCGTTCCCAGATGTCCGCGAAAGAGAAGACCCGACGACTCTTGTCAGATGTTTCCCATTCTTTCTGCCCAGTCTCTGTCTTACAAAGATTTAACTCTGGCTTCTCTGTAACATGCTCCTCTGTTATCCCATATAACTTGTCCAGTCTTCCCCCCCGAGCACGGAGTCCCGGGTTCGATTCCCGGCGGGATCAGGGATTTTCACCTCCCTCGAGATGACTGGGTGTTTGTGTTGTCCTCCTCATTTCATCAACATTCATGAAAGTGGCGAGATTGGGCTGAGCAAAGGTTGGGAATTTGTACGGGCGCTGATAACCGTGCAGTTGAGCGCCCCACAAACCAATCATCATCATCATCATCATCATCATCCATTCTTCCCCTTTTGAGCCAGTGTGCTGCTACTCTGTGCCTGGTAGTTGTATCAACGGGGTATGTGACAAGTACGGACGTGGTGCCAAATGCCGCTGACATCCTGAGCAACGCACTTTTTTGTCCAAGCCTCACAATGATTTTGTGGGTAGTGAGAGACAGTCGTATGCCCAGGTACTTGCTGCGAAGCGCGTAATAGACTGAAACAGGGCTGTATGATAGATTCGTAGTGTCTGTAAGGGTACCCTGTAGTGAGTTGAGTTTAACGTAGCAAGTTTGTGCGTTAGCCTTGTTGCTTTTTGAAATGTAAGTCTTATATGCTCGTTGAATGTGAATAATTCTAAGCGACCTATTTCACCGCTCTGATAACTGTCTACAGTGCTTGTTCTTATAATGTCCTAGAAAGCGATTAAGCCGCTGGCAGTTGAATTCGGGTGAGGTTAACTCCATTTTGCATGTAGCTACTGAGGTGAAAGGCATAAACAGGTTCTCTGTATGATATAAAGTGGTTAATTGGTTATTTCGCTCGTCGAATTCATTACATCAATGCTTTTTACAATGCAAAGTCAAAGGAAAAATCTTTTCTGACGAAATCGTTAGGAGCTAAAAACTAATCAGTGGCCGGCCGGTGTGGCCGTGCGGTTAAAGGCGCTTCAGTCTGGAACCGCGTGACAGCTACGGTCGCAGGTTCGAATCCTGCTTCGAGCATGGATGTGTGTGATGTCCTTAGGTTAGTTAGGTTTAAGTAGTTCTAAGTTCTAGGGGACTGATGACCACAGAAGTTAAGTCCCATAGTGCTCAGAGCCATTTGAACCATTTTTTTGAACTAATCAGTGAAGGAAAAAATGCGAGGAGGATATAATGTGATTGCCTGTTAATTTAGCTACTTGCAGTTTATTTTAGAGAATATTGTAGGGAAACTCGCATTATAAATCAGCTGTATCTCGTATACTCAAGTCCATTTCATAACGGTATGTGCAGAAGCGCATATGTATTTCATTTCGTTCGAACTCGAATTTTCAAAGCCAGTCTGCTGAATGTTGTTCCAGAATTACTATCCCTCTATTAATGAGCTTGAAGCCCATCCATGATGGGATACTCAGGGTTTGCAAATTGAATTTTCTTTAACTTTTCGGTCGGATCCCCTCCCTGACGCCACTTCGTCAGTTACCTGAGAGAGGCGAGGCGTGTGCGCCACCAGTCTATGAACTGTGTAAGCTTTGCTCTGTGTCTGAGCGTATTGCAATTTTCTGCCAACCATTACAAATGGATTCCCAAGTTTTTCCTTCCGAAATATTCAGGAAGTGTTCCTGAAGTCTTCCTTAATAACATTTCTTTGCTTTAAGCTCGTACGGACTGAGAAAATTACAGTCGTTAATGGCTCAATGAATTTAAACTTGGAAAAACTACGCTCTGCTCCGAATTCCACTCGAACGCTCGTAGCAATTTACTCCAGTGCTTTGTCGTTTCCCCGTTGGTATTTCCTAGCCCGCTGTTGGCGTCGGCATTCCGTCTCTCAAAGGATTCCAGGTCATCGCATGACGCATTTTAATCTAACAATGGAGCGCTTACAGATCGATGTGCCTTATTTACTCCTTCAGCTAAGGAAACCGAAGGTCGATGGCTATTACTGGTACAAACGGTGGCACTATGAGTTATTCAACAGATTCTAACTTTGTGACCAGAAGGAGAGCGTGACATTCCAAAAGCAGCCGCCACCGTCATGTCTGCTAGGCGAGCCGTCTGAATAATGAAAACAGCACCAGCTACATGTTTCATCGACACACGGCAACGAGCCCTGTCCAATAAATGGAACAGCCGACAGCCTGCTCAGTTGTGTTTGCAGGCTAGAGATGCCGATTTCGTTACATAGCAGTTTGACATTCCGGTCTTTTTTAGTTCTGAAGGTAGTTATGTGTCCATGTCTGGCTAATGAAGTAAATGTGATTTTCCATTCGAGTACGTAAAACCTACGTTTCGTCAATTTAGGAGATTCATTCTTCTTTCTACACTGCCAAAATTTAGAAAATTTTGATGGCTGTCCTGAATGTGTAAGTCTTGGCTCTAAGATCTTTAATAGTCTTGAAAACGAGCATCTGTTCCACTACCTCTGTAGGTCATCTGAGGTACACGGGGAAAGCGTTGCTACAAGACGAATACTTAGTAATCTTGCCATATGTAACAGTTGGCAAACTGTCTTAAGCGCATTCTCTAATACGTGAGAAACTGTGCACGCCAAAACACATCAACAAACTGCAGCTACGAGATGCGGATCTTCTACATCTACATCTACATTGATACTCCGCAAGCCACCCAACGGTGTGTGGCGGAGGGCACTTTACGTGCCACTGTCATTACCTCCCTTTCCTGTTCCAGTCCCGTATGGTTCGCGGGAAGAACGACTGTCTGAAAGCCTCCGTGCGCGCTCTAATCTCTCTAATTTTACATTCGTGATCTCCTCGGGAGGTATAAGTAGGGGGAAGCAATATTTTCGATACCTCATCCAGAAACGCACCCTCTCGAAACCTGGCGAGCAAGCTACACCGCGATGCAGAGCGCCTCTCTTGCAGAGTCTGCCACTTGAGTTTATTAAACATCTCCGTAACGCTATCACGGTTACCAAATAACCCGGTGACGAAACGCGCCGCTCTTCTTTGGATCTTCTCTATCTCCTCCGTCAACCCGACCTGGTACGGATCCCACACTGATGAGCAATACTCAAGTATAGGTCGAACGAGTGTTTTGTAAGCCACCTCCTTTGTTGATGGACTACATTTTCTAAGCACTCTCCCAATGAATCTCAACCTGGTACCCGCCTTACCAACAATTAATTTTATATGATCATTCCACTTCAAATCGTTCCGTACGCACACTCCCAGATATTTTACAGAAGTAACTGCTACCAGTGTTTGTCCCGCTATCATATAATCGTACAATAAAGGATCCTTCTTTCTATGTATTCGCAATACATTACATTTGTCTATGTTAAGGGTCAGTTGCCACTCCCTGCACCAAGTGCCTATCCGCTGCAGATCTTCCTGTATTTCGCTACAATTTTCTAATGCAGCAACTTCTCTGTATACTACAGCATCATCCGCGAAAAGCCGCATGGAACTTCCGACACTATCTACTAGGTCATTTATATATATTGTGAAAAGCAATGGTCCCATAACACTCCCCTGTGGCACGCCAGAGGTTACTTTAACGTCTGTAGACGTCTCTCCATTGATAACAACATGCTGTGTTCTGTTTGCTAAAAACTCTTCAATCCAGCCACACAGCTGGTCTGATATTCCGTAGGCTCTTACTTTGTTTATCAGGCGACAGTGCGGAACTGTATCGAACGCCTTCCGGAAGTCTTATGGACAGTTTCAATGTAGCTTCCTTATTTACAAGAATTAGACAGTCCGAATCATTTGAGCTAATTGGTAAGAAATAAATTAGCGAATATTTTAACAAGATACCCCGAACACGTTCTTACTGCAATTCATGATATATTTGATGACATATACTATTATCAAACTGTGGGATTGTGATAATGCACTGCCGGCCGGAGTGGCCGAGCGGTACTAGGCGCTACACTCTGGAACCGCGCGACCCCTGCGGTCGCAGGTTCGAATCCTGCCTCAAGCATGGATGTGTATGATGTGCTTAGGTTAGATAGGTTTAAGTAGTTCTAAGTTCTAGGGGACTGATGATCTTAGAAGTTAAGTCCCATAGTGCTCAGAGCCATTTGAACCATTTGATAATGCATTATTAACACATGGTGTAACGAAGAGATATATGGAAAATTTTGAGGGAAAGACACTATAACCTTCCTGCACAGAGGGGAAAACACGTTGTAATATGCCGACATGAGACGGAAAATGCGAAAATGTAATCGTCGGTCAGGCTCCACACCATAAAAAATACCTTCTAGTGTTCCGTCAGTTTTCATATTATCAATTATATATGTACTTTTTACGTTATACTCAGAGAAGATAAGCGCACAAACAACTAATCAGAGAAGGTTGTTGTTGCCATAGCGAACGGAATTGTTAAGCATGTCCCGTGATTGGTATATTACACCAGGAAAATTATCGAAAATGGGGGAAATAACTCATACAGTTTTGAAAGTTTGGGGACACACTCATAGGGGATGTAGTATTAATAATAAAAACAGAAAAGTTCCCTCACCTAGCTGGTGAGCTTTATGTGCCCCACCCCAAACTTATTCTTTTACTTTTTCAATTTTTACAAAAAAAGTTCTTTTTTCCAACACATCTATCGTGACAAAAAGTATTTCTATTAAAATTATGCTCAGGAAGGCAGTATGCATGTTTTAAGCAAGATAAACAGTTTTCGCGGCAATCTATCTGGAAGGTTAAAAGTCAATTAGCGTATGAGCTTGGCATGATTTTCAACTCGATTTTAATTCATTTAAATCTTTCTTCTGTATCTCCGCAACTACTTGCCTATCATACATACGGAAAAATATATGTATCACATACATGTTAAGGGGTGGCCGAGCGGCTCTAGGCGCTACAGTCTGGAACCGTGCGACCGCTACGGTCGCAGGTTCGAATCCTGCCTCGGGCATGGATGCGTGTGATGTCCTTAGGTTAGTTAGGTTTAAGTAGTTCTAAGTTCTAGGGGACTAATGACCTCAGAAATTAAGTCCTATAGTGCTCAGAGCCATTTGAACCATTTTTGAACATACATGTTAGTACAAATCTGAAGGTAAGAAAGAGAGAGCGAGTGACACAGAACAAATTTGCTGCACAGTTTTTTGTTCAGTATTATGCATCTTAATGTTTGTACTGCAATGTAAATCATTTGCCATGAGAGTTAAGAGTTACTGTAATCAAAAATTACTGTTTTTATAATAAATTTAAGGTCGTCATATGTTCAACATCCACAGAACTAAAGTCCCTCAAAATTTTTAGAATAAATAAGTTGTTCTATATAATTACGAGGGCGTGCTGAATAGTAGTGCCTCCGAATTTCTTATGTGAAAACTCTTTACGTTTTTAAAATAAAAGATACTTCATTAGCATTCTACATTTGTATTCTTCATGTCTACACATTTATTCCCAAAGGTAGTCTCCTTGACGACGAACGCATTCCTCCCAAGGGGAAAACAGTTAGTTGATACCTTCATTGTAGAACGTTTGACTTTGTTGACGGAGCCACAACATCACCTCCGCTTGCACCGCTCCGCTCCATCACTATCAAAATGAAGCCCTCGAAGGTGTTCTTAAAGTTACGGAGACAGATGAAAATGCGATGGGGCCAAGTCGGAACTGAATGAAGGACGATGGATAACAGCCAGCCAATGGCGTACGACTGTTGCATATGTCACAGCGCTCCTGTGTGGTCTGGCGTTGTCATGGCGAAGGAGAGAGTACTCCATGTGTGGACGAACTCCTCGAATTCGTGCTTTCAGCTTTCTGAGGGTCTCTCATGCACCGACATAGTTACGTTACACAGATAGGAGCAAGGTTGCAGTCGCATCAGCGAAGAGGTAAAGACGACCGGTAATCCGCATTACATGTAATATCTCAATCGATATTGAGAACACAATAGAAAAGTCGGTTGCGTTCCTTTTCAGCATGCCATCGTTTATACTGAAAACAATACTTGAAGTTTTCTGCCAAATCACTGCGAGTCACGTTAGTGCTGCTACATCCTCGAGATCTTTTAATCATTGTTGTGCAGCGTGAGTAGGCCTTCACGGATTTGCATTTTCTTCCACAAACCTTGGGTGGAGTTGCATGAAGTCGGTAGTAATATCTTGCCTGGAACTGATGGTCGTTTCATGTGAATTGAAGGGAGGGATGAGTTTGATTCCCTTCGACCCCAGCTTCTCGAGTCCACGCTATTTCGCAACCATGTAGATTGGTAGGAGTGGAAGATGTTGCGTCAATCGTGGGTGGCAAACGAGAGAGTATGACAGCATTGCTTGCGTGACCCACAAGCAAATTAAAACACTGAAATCACCAGAACTCTCTTCCTCTTTTTGTGTAGAGAGAGGGGTGAATTTATTCCTGATTTTGTATTAACCGCAGGAGACGAAGCTGGATCATTAACATTCGTAGCTTATTATGAAAAGACGGGGATCGGTTAAATAGTTTTAAAGTCTGAAACTTTCCTTTACCAAAAGAAGTACTGTCCTAGCTGCTTACTACAAGAAGAAATTGGACTGATTTCTTGCGGCCATGGATGAGTGAGCAGATACGTATATCTTTAGAACTGTAACACCTTGTTCTGAAGCTACCTTTACCTTCCTTCATCAAGATAATGACTTTGTCGTCTAGAGAAAGAATTATAAGTAGCACAAGAAGATCAACATCTTGGGTGAAAATAAAGACTTGCCGGTACAATTATGAGGTACTTATTGATTTTCCAGCAACTGCAAAGTCTGCATAATGATTTCGCAATATCGGTTTCAATATGAAAACTGTCTAGTTTTTGTACAAGCTGTGTAACAAACCTTTCTTTATTGCTGAGATTGCCACGAAAGAGGGACTGAGATTCAACACAAATTATCTCGACTCTGCAGATGATGTCTGCATCATCGGCGCCCTTTGACGTGCAATAGTTTTTTGTGCTGAGAGAACTTTCTGAATATCCGTCAAATACAACCGCAACATTTTCTTTCCAATGTCTCTCAATATAGCATATTGAGGCTTCGTTTATGTCCCCAAAAGTTCAAAGTTTAGGCCGCAGAAATGATGAATGAGAGACCTTCCAGCTATAACAGAGAACTTAATTTTGGGCACCTAATCCTCATTTCAACAATACTGAACACACAAGCAATTTCATCAAGTTGAAAATGAAGTATTTCTATGTACTTAACTATTCTTTTCATTTACATAACTGAAGAAGCAACAAAAACTGCAAAAGTTATTCATTAACCTCATCCTATTCCAACTCTTCCCCCCCCTGAACCATGGACCTTGCCGTTGGTGGGGAGGCTTGCGTGCCTCAGCGATACAGATAGCCGTACCGTAGGTGCAACCACAACGGAGGGGTATCTGTTGAGAGGCCAGACAAACGTGTGGTTCCTGAAGAGGGGCAGCAGCCTTTTCAGTAGTTGCAAGGGCAACAGTCTGGATGATTGACTGAGCTGGCCTTGTAACAATAACCAAAACGGCATTGCCGTGCCGGTACTGCGAACGGCTGAAAGCAAGGGGAAACTACAGCCGTAATTTTTCCCGAGGGCATGCAGCTTTACTGTATGATTACATGATGATGGCGTCCTCTTGGGTAAAATATTCCGGAGGTAAAATAGTCCCCCATTCGGATCTCCGGGCGGGGACTACTCAAGAGGATGTCGTTATCAGGAGAAAGAAAACTGGCGTTCTACGGATCGGAGCGTGGAATGTCAGATCCCTTAATCGGGCAGGTAGGTTAGAAAATTTAAAAAGGGAAATGGATAGGTTGCAGTTAGATATAGTGGGAATTAGTGAAGTTCGGTGGCAGGAGGAACAAGACTTTTGGTCAGGTGACTACAGGGTTATAAACACAAAATCAAATAGGGGTAATGCAGGAGTAGGTTTAATAATGAATAGGAAAATAGGAATGCGGGTAAGCTACTACAAACAGCATAGTGAACGCATTATTGTGACCAAGATAGATACGAAGCCCACACCTACTACAGTAGTACAAGTTTATATGCCAACTAGCTCTGCAGATGACGAAGAAATTGAAGAAATGTATGATGAAATAAAAGAAATTATTCAGATTGTGAAGGGAGACGAAAATTTAATAGTCATGGGTGACTGGAATTCGAGTGTAGGAAAAGGGAGAGAAGGAAACATAGTAGGTGAATATGGATTGGGGGACAGAAATGAAAGAGGAAGCCGCCTGGTAGAATTTTGCACAGAGCACAACATAATCATAACTAACACTTGGTTTAAGAATCATGAAAGAAGGTTGTATACATGGAAGAACCCTGGAGATACTAAAAGGTATCAGATAGATTACATAATGATAAGACAGAGATTTAGGAACCAGGTTTTAAATTGTAAGACATTTCCAGGGGCAGATGTGGACTCTGACCACAATCTATTGGTTATGACCTGTAGATTAAAACTGAAGAAACTGCAAAAAGGTGGGAATTTAAGGAGATGGGACCTGGATAAACTAAAAGAACCAGAGGTTGTACAGAGATTCAGGGAGAGCATAAGGGAGCAATTGACAGGAATGGGGGAAATAAATACAGTAGAAGAAGAATGGGTAGCTTTGAGGGATGAAGTAGTGAAGGCAGCAGAGGATCAAGTAGGTAAAAAGACGAGGGCTAGTAGAAATCCTTGGGTAACAGAAGAAATATTGAATTTAATTGATGAAAGGAGAAAATATAAAAATGCAGTAAGTGAAACAGGCAAAAAGGAATACAAACGTCTCAAAAATGAGATCGACAGGAAGTGCAAAATGGCTAAGCAGGGATGGCTAGAGGACAAATGTAAGGATGTAGAGGCCTATCTCACTAGGGGTAAGATAGATACCGCCTACAGGAAAATTAAAGAGACCTTTGGAGATAAGAGAATGACTTGTATGAATATCAAGAGCTCAGATGGAAACCCAGTTCTAAGCAAAGAAGGGAAAGCAGAAAGGTGGAAGGAGTATATAGAGGGTCTATACAAGGGCGATGTACTTGAGGACAATATTATGGAAATGGAAGAGGATGTAGATGAAGATGAAATGGGAGATATGATACTGCGTGAAGAGTTTGACAGAGCACTGAAAGACCTGAGTCGAAACAAAGCCCCCGGAGTAGACAATATTCCATTGGAACTACTGACGGCCGTGGGAGAGCCAGTCCTGACAAAACTCTACCATCTGGTGAGGAAGATGTATGAGACAGGCGAAATACCCTCAGACTTCAAGAAGAATATAATAATTCCAATCCCAAAGAAAGCAGGTGTTGACAGATGTGAAAATTACCGAACTATCAGCTTAATAAGTCACAGCTGCAAAATACTAACGCGAATTCTTTACAGACGAATGGAAAAACTAGTAGAAGCCAACCTCGGGGAAGATCAGTTTGGATTCCGTAGAAACACTGGAACACGTGAGGCAATACTGACCTTACGACTTATCTTAGAAGAAAGATTAAGGAAAGGCAAACCTACGTTTCTATCATTTGTAGACTTAGAGAAAGCTTTTGACAATGTTGACTGGAATACTCTCTTTCAAATTCTAAAGATGGCAGGGGTAAAATACAGCGAGCGAAAGGCTATTTACAATTTGTACAGAAACCAGATGGCAGTTATAAGAGTCGAAGGACATGACAGGGAAGCAGTGGTTGGGAAGGGAGTAAGACAGGGTTGTAGCCTCTCCCCGATGTTGTTCAATCTGTATATTGAGCAAGCAGTAAAGGAAACAAAAGAAAAATTCGGAGTAGGTATTAAAATTCATGGAGAAGAAATAAAAACTTTGAGGTTCGCCGATGACATTGTAATTCTGTCAGAGACAGCAAAGGACTTGGAAGAGCAGTTGAATGGAATGGACAGTGTCTTGAAAGGAGGATATAAGATGAATATCAACAAAAGCAAAACAAGGATAATGGAATGTAGTCTAATTAAGTCGGGTGATGCTGAGGGAATTAGATTAGGAAATGAGACACTTAAAGTAGTAAAGGAGTTTTGCTATTTGGGGAGCAAAATAACTGATGATGGTCGAAGTAGAGAGGATATAAATTGTAGGCTGGCAATGGCAAGGAAAGCGTTTCTGAAGAAGAGAAATTTGTTAACATCCAGTATTGATTTAAGTGTCAGGAAGTCATTTCTGAAAGTATTTGTATGGGGTGTAGCCATGTATGGAAGTGAAACATGGACGATAAATAGTCTGGGCAAGAAGAGAATAGAAGCTTTCGAAATGTGGTGCTACAGAAGAATGCTGAAGATTAGATGGGTAGATCACATAACTAATGAGGAAGTATTGAATAGGATTGGGGAGAAGAGAAGTTTGTGGCGCAACTTGACCAGAAGAAGGGATCGGTTGGTAGGACATGTTCTGAGGCATCAAGGGATCACCAATTTAGTATTGGAGGGCAGCGTGGAGGGTAAAAATCGTAGAGGGAGACCAAGAGATGAATACACTAAGCAGATTCAGAAGGATGTAGGTTGCAGTAGGTACTGGGAGATGAAAAAGCTTGCACAGGATAGAGTAGCATGGAGAGCTGCATCAAACCAGTCTCAGGACTGAAGACCACAACAACAACAACATTCCAACTCTTATATCTCTAGAACTACTCGTATGACTTAAAATATTCACAAGACCCTTTTATGTGGAATAATACATAAAATATTTTTGTAACTGCAGTTCTCTTTCACAAATGAATCATGTTGTGCAAAAATTTAAAAAAAATTCAGAAATAGACTTTGGCTTCTTATGGGGAAAACTTTTCTGTTTCTCACTTTTACACCCCATTTGATTATTTTCCAGTAGTTTCAAAGCTTTATAAATTATTTACCTCTTTTTTTTACTTAATTTGCCTGGAATATGTGGTCATATTGGTGGTAGACGTAACAGCCTTCGGTTGCATGCCCTGCGAATTTGACGTGGCGCAGCATCAAGCGATTCCGGGAAAGCCGTCACCATCACTCTCAACTAGTACAGGCGATAAACTATTGGCACATACCGCTGTCGACTGCTGGTCTAGAATTCTCGAGGTGAACTTACCGTCTGGAATCTGAAAACAAATCATTAAAGTAATGGAAATCCTTGCTGGCCGTACAGTTCGTACTACATGAGAACTGGTTATCGTCGAATCAATGACTGAGCCGAAGGCACAAGATAATTTTTCTTACTATTCCTACGCAAGGGTTAGCGTAAGGCCTCATGGTTACTCATTGCCACCATCATGAAGGATATACTTCGTTTAGTTAAACTGATGAAAAGTACGAAATGTAAGTAAAGATATGAGAGTTTCTTTGATTTGTCATTATTAACTCCCATTGAATACAGATGATTTTAAATAGACCAGTAACATTAACATTTAATGAATCACATGGTACACAGGCCACTATCATATGAAGACCTACTCTTCCGAATAATCATGAAATATACAGAGTCCAAAACCTTTTGTTGAATGAAATATTGGCCTAGTAAACTCAATTACGAACAAACCCAGCATATGAAAGGAAAAAAAATTGCCCCACATTAATTATAACTAGGACCATCTCTCTGCTATTCTTTCGGCTTCAGTAAACGTGATATATTACTTTTTGTCTATGGCTCACCAAGTCGTAAATAAAGAAACACATAAACTTGTATTCCGGTGTATACGAATGGAGAAATATTGCGTACAGTTCTTAGTATCACATCATGAATACAAACCATAAGCTGATTTGAGATCTTACTCTCTATTTTCTCAGTATAATTCAAAGCAGCCACGCTCAAAAGCACACAATATCACTCACAAGCAAAAGTACACCTTCCTTCCAGAACAAAAAAAAAGAAATGGTTCAAATGGTTCTGAGCACTATGGGACTTAACTGCTACGGTCATCAGTCCCCTAGAAGTTAGAACTACTTAAACCTAACTAACCTAAGGACATCACACACATCCATGCCCGAGGCAGGATTCGAACCTGCGACCGTAGCGGGCACGTGGCTCAAGACTGTAGTGCCTAGAACCGCACGGCCACTCTGGCCGGCTTGCCTTCCAGAACAGCTAACACGGAATAGAATGAAGAAAAATCTTTATTCTCCTTGAAACTTTCAAGCTATGTGGTCCGTGTAGCGTCCTCAATTCTCATTGGCCGAGGACGTTCTCACCTCAGAAATTTTTGGCAAGATAAACTAGCATAACAGACGCAGCAAAGAGTTCATCGAAAGTCGATATTACAGCAAAGATTGGTCGAGAGAAGCAGACCTGCAAGAACATATTGTATGGATGTTGGCAAGTCGGCCGTTAAGACCGAGCGGTTCTAAGCGCTTCAGTCCGGAACCGCGCTGCTGCTACGGTCGCAGGTTCGAATCCTGCCTCGGGTATGGATGTGTGTGATGCCCTTAGGTTAGTTAGGTTTAAATAGTTGTAAATCTAGGGGGACTGATGACCTCAGATGTTAAGCCCCATAGTGCCACTTGAACCATTTGATGTTGGCAGATTATAACAAACACCTTTAAACTGGAGATAGTCACAACTGCTAAATTTCAGAGAGTATGCATCTGGAGAGATTTGCTTGAGAGTGACCAGATAAACGTCGTTTCAGGAAAGACAGATGCCGTACTGAGATTAATTTAAAGGGTCTCCAGTATTTGTATTTCGCCCGGGAAGGAGGTAGCTTTGAAGATTCTGTTTCGACCGGTTCTTGAGAATTGCTCGTCACTCTGTGATACATAACTGGTAGGGTAGATACAGAAAATAAAGAAAACACAATGTAATTCTGCTCAGTGAGAGTGAGAGTTTCAAGGAACTTCACATTCTGCTCCAGTGCTACTGGAGGCGTTGCGTATCCACTAGTCACTTGCAGTAAAAATTCGGAAGGAGTACGTTCCAAGAAAACGAAAGCCACCGCTTATATCAAGGAATGAACATAACAGTAAAATCAGACGAACTGGAGCTTGTAAGAAGACATTAATTCTTCCCACGTACCGTTAGCCAATTGAGAAGGAAATGGAAGAATTGGTAGTTACCAGCAGCACCTTTCGTTATACACGACAAAGTGGCTTGCGGAACATACACTGACAGGAAGAAAAAACACCAAGAAGGAGTTATGTGACATAAACGAAAGATGATGGGTATGTTTCTACATCTGAAAGATGATGTCTATTCAATTTTTGTCAGTCGCAGGAGAATGGCGATACTAGCGCCACTTTGAGAATGAAAATCAGGTTTGCTTTAAATACACTTTGTAACTGTTGTGAGCGTTAGTTACCTTTGAGATGCGACGTGGTGAGTTGATATTAGTGAAGGATACCGTTAAGGCGATAAAGAGAGGCCATTATCAACACCTCACTGAGTTTGAACGAGGTCGTGTAATAGGGATACCAGAAGCTAGATGTTACTTCTGAGATCCTGCAGAAAGACTTGCAGGAATGTAGCCATTGCACATGAGTGCTGGCAGCGGTGGTCAGGTGAATGTTCGGTCGCAAGAAGACCGGGCTCCGGACGGCCATGTGGCACTACCGAGAAGGAGGACCACTGTGTTCGGCGTACGGCTCTGGCGCATCGTACTCCACGTGCAGCAGCAGTCTGAGCAGCAGTTGCCACCACAGTGACACACTGAATTGTTACAAGTTTATTGCATCAAGGACAGCTCCGAGTCACACGTCCTTTATAGCGTGCAGTCCACTGACTCCAAACCATCGCCGTTTACGTCTTCAGTGTAGTCAAGTTAGAGTTCATTAGAGGGCAGGTAAGAGGTTTTTTGTGTTTTCTGATGAAAGCCGGTTCTGCCCCGGTGCCAGTGATGGACGTGTGGTGTTTAGAAGCAGGCCAGTTGAGGGCCTGCAACCAACCTGTCTGCGTGGTAGGCACACTGGACATACACCTGGAATTATGGTCAGGGGTGCGATTTCGTATGACAATAGGAGCACTCTCGTGGTTATCCCATACACCCTGATTGCAGTTTGTAAATCAGTCTAGTGATTCGACCAGTTGTGCTGACATTCATGAACTACATTCCAGGGAGCATTTTCCAAATACCGCTGTTGCAACCCAACATACTCTGCTGATTGTCGACATGTCGCCTTGGCTTGCTCGATCACCAGATCTGTGTCCAATTGAGCACATATGTCACATCATCAGACGGTAACGCCAGCATCATCCACAAACAGCAATAACCTCCCTGTATTGACCGACAAAGTACAACAGGCATGGAACTCCATCCCACAAACTGACCCATAAACTGACATCCGGCACCTGTACAACAAGTTGTAGAATTTTAGAACATGTTTTTTACTTGCGTATCATGTCATTTCTGGAAACCCAGAATCTACTCTGTAGGAATCAACATGGATTCCGGAAACAGCGATCGTGTGAGATCCAACTCGCTTTATTTGTTCATGAGACCCAGAAAATATTACATACAGGCTCCCAGGTAGATGCCATTTTCCTTGACTTCCGGAAGGCGTTCGATACAGTTCCACACTGTCACCTGATAAACAAAGTAAGAGCCTACAGAATATCAGACCAGTTGTGTGGCTGGATTGAAGAGTTTTTAGCAAACAGAACACAGCATGTTGTTCTCAATGGAGATACGTCTACAGACGTTAAAGTAACCTCTGGCGTACCACAGGAGAGTGTTACGGGACCATTGCCTTTCACAATATATATAAATGACCTAGTAGATAGTGTCGGTAGTTCCATGAGGCTTTTCGCGGATGATGCTGTAGCATACAGAGAAGTTGCAGCATTAGAAAATTGCAGCGAAATGCAGGAAGATTTGCAGCGGATAGGCACTTGGTGCACGAAGTGGCAACTGACCCTTAACATAGACAAATGTAATGTATTGCGAATACATAGAAAGAAGGATCCTTTATTGTATGATTATATGATAGCGGAACAAACACTGGTAGCAGTTACTTCTGTAAAACATCTGGGAGTATGCGTACGGAACGATTTGAAGTGGAATGATCATATGAAATTAATTGTTGGTAAGGCGGGTACCAGGTTGAGATTCATTGGGAGAGTCCTCAGACAATGTAGTCCATCAACCAAGGAGGTGGCTTACAAAACACTCGTTCGGCCTATACTTGAGTATTGCTCATCAGTGTGGGATCCGTACCAGGTCGAACTGACAGGGGAGATAGAGAAGATCCAAAGAATAGCGGCGTGTTTCGTCACAGGGTTATCTGGTAAGCGTGATAGCGTTATGGAGATGTTTAGCAAACTCAAGTGGCAGACTCTTCAAGAGAGGCGCTCTGCATCGCGGTGTAGCTTGCTGTCCAGGATTCGAAAGGCTGCGTTTCTGGATGAGGTATCGAATATATTGCTTCCCCCTACTTATACCTCCCGAGGAGATCACGAATGTAAAATTAGAGAGATTCGAGCGCGCATGGAGGCTTTCCGGCAGTCGTTCTTCCCGCGAACCATACGCGGGTGGAACAGGAAAGGGAGGTAATGACAGTGGCACGTAAAGTGCCCTCCGCCACACACCGTTGGGTGGCTTGCGGAGTATAAATATAGATGTAGATGTAGATGTTCAACACAATGCAAGCACGCTTGCGTGTTTGCATTCAACATTGTTATGGTAACACCGGTTGTTAGTGTTCCAGCATTTGACATTTGCAATGGCTTATCTCGTGTTTACATTAACCTGTGATCTTGCAATGTTAATCGTTTGAATACGTTACCCAGCGAAATTTTTTTCCGAAATTTCATTTCTCTGCATTAATTACTTTTTGGTGTTGCAATCTTTTTTTGCTTCAGAGTAGATGTAGATGTATGGACATTATCCAAATACGCAATTTTTTAAGTAAAACTGCCGGCACCGGTACTTTTTACAGTCGAAATCTAACTGCATGAACATCTTTATTGTATTGTTGGAGCCTCCTACTGACCGATTATATCTCACACAGTGAATTATTCCATCGCTGTCAAATCTGTGCAACATCCCGTGCTACTGTGGCTCCCAGGTAACTTAATTTCGATCCCAGATGTGCAGTAGAACGAGATGTGCGCGTCTTGCAGCTAGCTTCAACAGTCTGGGAACTACAACAAATTTCGGCGCCTGTCAGGTGATAATTGATGAGAGTGGCACACCGATGTCTCGTAGAATTCCTTCGAAGACTAGTTGTCGCTGTCTTTACGCGGAAAGAAGGTGCTCCCCTATTTATCCACGAGTACAATTTTATGTGTGGTCGTCAAGTTTGTTTTCTCACTTTGAGATATTTCAGTTGTTATGAAACTTCTTTTTAACAAGTTTCTGCTGCAGTTCCACTCAGGAAGCACAAACGTATGTTACATTTGCGTATTACATAATTGGCGCTGTGAGAATAAATTCTTCCTCGCTGTTCAAGTGAAATCATTAAGGGCTGCTAAAGAAGCGAACTCTTCCAGATAATTCAATATTTCAATAATTAGAAGAATATTTACGCCTCATTTCTCCGAAAAGTTTCCGGAACCCAATGTTGGTTTTTCTGCTAACCGTTACTAGTGCTCACTGTCCGCAGAACCCTTACGATTTGCTTGAAACTCGTGCGCAGGAGACGATGATCCACATTGATTATTTTAGTTATTTTGCTCGACATGATGTCTGACACGACTTTATGCCACAGTTTTTTTTGTTTCCCATCATATCACCGGAGTTAAGCACCGTCGGACGTGGCCAGACCTTGGATGGGTGACCGTCGAGATACGCCGCGCGCAGTCAACATTTTTCACTTTGCGTTTTCGGTAGAGTGGACAGGAGGAATGAGGGCGTGGAGTCCCTGGCCACCAGTGTTTACGCCAAATGTCCTGGATCAAATTCCGGACCTCTCCGTGGTGTCTCATGAAGTGAGGACATGTGACACTGTTGATGGTGATCCGTCCGTCGGATGCGGACGTTAAGGTCGGCGGCCGCCCTAGAGCTCTTCGGTAGGAGTAGGCTATGTGCCAGCACCGGATTTCACTCTCTCCCTTCTCTCATCATAAAACTACGCTACACGCACACCCATCACAGTCACCTACACTTAACAGATACAGTTAAGTATACAGCTCTAATATTTCGCGAAGAAATGATGCCTACGAGCGAGAAGGACAGGAAAAGCCTTTTCTATGAGGCGGCTGAACCTGCCCTTTTGGGTCTTCATGCCATGCGACGATACTTTAGTTTGAACCTCAATGTCACAAGGCGACTACAGCCGTTATGAAATACAAGAAATGTATTCGCAGTTGCAAATATGGAACCTTGCATCGTAATTTGGAATACTTGACACTGCAATATTGTTTTTACCCGCCGAAACGGGGCAAGCGACTTTCAAGTAAAATGTGTCCCGTATACAGGAATATACATAATGGATGTACGAGTACACGTTGTAGACTCATGGTTGACGACATATGGAAAGCCAAAAGATAAGGCGACCGCTCGCAATAAGCGGGAAATCCGAGTTCAAGTTCCGGTCCAGCACAAATTTTCACTGTCGGCATTCCATTATACAGCTGATGATAGTCCATATTGGCAACTGCGAATATAGTTCTTGTAAATGATTTTCCATTACTCCTCCATTTGTGAACTCCAAGCATCCAGAAACGTTCCCATTTCTGTTGATACGTTCACAATTGTCGTGATTCTCACTGTGTTAATTTCATAATAATAGCTCTGACGTAACACTGGTTACAGGACACTGGAAAAAAATTGCAAGAAAAACATTGACAACTGCCGGGTTGGCGGCGATTGGAATCATGTCTTCATTGCACGACGACACAGCAGATGTTTCCGTAGGTTTTACGAAACATCATTATTTCGATATCGCAGTAAATAATTGCGCAGGCGGATCACGAAGGGCCTGTCACGAAGAGACTGGAAAAGATGGCAAGAGAGGCGATGGCGTGGGGCACGCTCTACAGAGTCCCTGCTATCTTTACTGCCATACAGTAGTCACATAACAGCGTCGTCCACTAAATATCTCGAGCTTCCGTTTTATAGAACTAATAGTCTCTATGTTGCTACAGCTTGAACTATAACGCTTCTGCTATCTTATGTTCTTTGTGCACGCTTCGCATAACTATCGTGCAGCAGTCATTCATCTTATACAGTGTAATTTCGTGATGATGTTACAAACTTTCAGACATGATGGAGAATTCTAAATATATCAATCTGAGGCAAGTGACCCTGGTCTGCAAAAGACAGAGTACTAAGTTATAATCGAAAATCGTTCTGATACTTCTGACAGTGGATGTCTTTTATTGCACGCTCTTTGTTTTCCTTATTTGGGAGGAGGTAGTATGGACCAAAACAAGAAAAAATGGTTTAGTAAACACGAGCTCTAAAGTGCATACCTTAAGAACTATGAACAGTTGTTGAGCAGAAGAGATGTTTCGGTGTAGCAAATATAAAGAAGTGTTCATCGCTGTTAAGGTATGCACTTCAGAGCCCATGCTCACTAGACAATTCTCCCGTCCTTTTGGCCGTACTACCTCCCACCAAATATGGAAAGCAAAGAGCTTGCAATAGAAGAGGTCAACAGTCAGAATGATTTTGGCTTACAACGTTCCATTCACTCGTTTCCAGACGAGGGTCCTTTACTTCAAATTGATACATTTACCCTTCGCCATCATTCCTGAAAATTTGTAACATTGTCACAGAATCACCCAGTGTACAGCGTGAGGCAGTTAAAACATGCCACACCAGATGTATCCGGAATGAATGAATAATTGAGGTGCGGTTTTCGCCGAGTTATAGTGGACAATATGGCGAATTTCTCTATCTTCGCAAGTAATTTTTGTTGTTCATACTCGCCGAATAATGACATCGTCATAGTTTTTCTCTAATTGGATATATACTTTTTCTGTAGCATTTGAAAGAAACTTCTAAGAGAACTTCAACTACACAACGTGTATGGGACTTGATCAAATAGTATCGAGGTAAGAGCGCCGCAAAGTACTGTCCTTCCGTCAGTACAAGAGGTTCCACAAACTTCTGCCCTATTATACCAAATGTGAGCAAGCTCGTAACACCGGTATGGTTCGTGTGTTTATTATCACGGCTGTCATACCAAGTGCTCAAAATGCTGCCAATGAGCATTGCTACACGCTGTACACTGAGTTGATGAAAGTCATGGGATACCTCCTAACATCGCGTAGTACCTCTTTTTGTCCGGCATAGTGCAGAAACTCGACGTAATATGTACTCAACGAATCGTTGGAAGTCCCCTGCAGAAATATTGAGCCACGCTGCCTCTACAGCCGTCCATAACTGCTAAAGCGTTGCCGCTGCAGGATGTTGTGCTCGAACTGAGCTCTCAATTATGTCCCACAAATGTTCGTTGGGATGCATGTTAGTCGATCTGGATGGTCAAATCCTTCGCCTGAAGTGTTCAGAATGTTCTTCACATCAATCGTGAACAACTGTGGCCCGGTGACATGACATCGTTATTAGGGAACATGAATTCGAGGATTGGCTGCAAATGGACTCCGGGTAGTCGAACATAATCATTCAAGTCAATCATCAGTTCAGATGGACCAGATCACCGAGTCAATTCCCAGTTAACACAATCCACACCAGTATTGAGCTACCATCAGCTTACACAGTGCCTTACAGGCAACTTGGATTCATGGCATCGTGGGGTTTGCGCCACACTCTTAGCAACTGAAATCGGGACTTATTTGACCAGGCCGCGGTTTTACAGTCGTCTAGGGTACAACTGATAAGTACGCGAGCCCAGGAGGGGTGCTGCAGGCGACGTCGTGCACGTACTAGAGGCACTCGGGTCGGTCATCTGTTGCCACAGCCAATTAACGCCAAATTTCGCCGCACTGTCCTAACAGATACGTTCGACGTATGTACCACATAGATTTCTGCTGTTATTTCACTCATTGTTGCTTGTCTGTTAGCACTGACAACTCTACGTAAACGCTGTTCTCGGTCGTTGTCCGTGGTGAGAGGTAATGCGTCAAATGCGGCATTCTCGACACTCCCCTGACACTGTGGAATCTGGAATATTGAATTCCCTAACGACTGACAGCGGTACAATCAACCTGCTCTTCAGCGACTAGACATTACTCACTAAACTTAGAAGCTAAATATAAAACAGGGAAAGATATTTGCCATGAATTCAAGTTTTTTATGAGGTGATATTAATGGGATAATAAGAAATGATACTGTCTGCACGAATAGTTTAAAAACGGTGATAATATATGGACAGATTCAAATGGCTCTGATCACTTCAGTCCCCTAGAAGTTAGAACTACTTAAACCTAACCAACCTAAAGACATCACACACATCCACGCGCGAGGCAGGATTCGAACCTGCGACCGTAGCAGCCGCGTGGTTCCAGACTGTAGCGCCTAGAACCGCTCGCCCACTGCGGCCGGCAAAATATTGACAGACAGCACAGTTAAAAACACTTGAAGAACAATAAAAACACTTGAGAAACACTGATCGTAAAAGAAGAGACACAGGCCATTAAGAACGAAGCGCTGTACACTTTCACCTAAAACTGGAAAGGACCTTCCCTGGGATGGCAGATTGTTGATGAGAAGAGAGATGGTTATAAAGGGAGACAGGAGAGTAATGGTGATGAGGACTGAGGACTGGTGTGAGATAGCGATCTGATCTGCAACTGCATCTACGTAGATACTCCGCAAGCCACCGTACGGTGCGTGACGGTGCGTGTACTACAACGAGTCATTTCCTTTCTTGTTCGACTCGCAAACGGAGCGAGGGAAAAACGACTGCCTATATGCCTCCGTATGAGCCCTGATTTATCGAATGTTATCTTCGTGAAGTGGAAAAGTGGAGGGACACGTACAGCACAAAAGCATACAGGCCGACCTCGTCTGTTGACTGACAGAGACCGCTGGCAATTGAAGAGGGTCGCAATGTGTAATAGGCAGACATCTATACAGACCATCACACAGGAATTCCAAACTGCATCAGGATCCACTGCAAGTACTATGACAGTTAGGCAGAAGGTGTGAAAATTTGGATTTCATGGTCGAGTGGCTGCTCATAAGCCACACATCACGCCGGTAAATGCCAAACGACGCCTTGCTTGGTGTAAGGAGCGTAAACATTGGACGATTGAACAGTGGAAAAAAGTTGTGTGGAGTAACGAATCACAGTACACAACGTGGCGATCCGATGGCAGGGTGTGGGTATGGTGAATGCCCGGTGAATGTCATCTGCCAGTATCGGTAGTGCCAACAGTAAAATTAGGAGGCGGTGGTGCTATATTGTGGTCGTGTTTTTCATGAAGGGAGCTTACACCCATTGTTGTTTTACGTCTCACCATCTCAGCACAGGCCTACATTGATATTTTAAGCACCTTCTTGCTTCCCACTGTTGAAGAGCAATTCAGGGATGTCGATTGCATATTTCAGCATGATCGAGCACTTGTTCATAATGCACGGCCTGTGGCGGAGTGGTTACACGACAATAACATCCTTGTAATGGACTGGCCAGCACAGAGTCCTGACCTGAATCCCATAGAACACTTTTGGGATGTTTTGCAATGCCGACTTCGTGACAGGCCTCACCGACCGACATCGATACCTCCCCACAATGCAGCACTCTCTGAAGAATGGTCTACCACTCCCCAAGAAACTTCCCAGCACCTGACTGAATGCATGTCTGCGAGAGTGGAAGCTGTCATCAAGGCTGGGGTTGGACAACACTATATTGGATTCCAGCATTACCGACGAAGGGCGCCTCGAACTTGTAAGTCATTTTCAGCCAGGTGTCCAGATACTTGCAATCACCGAGTGTAAATGAAATTCTGTACCATGCTATTTTTGCCTTTTGGTGCTGCTATTGCATCTTTTGTTAATTTTCATAACTTTGCTAGCTTACGGCACCAAGGAAGTTTCGCCCGTATGCTGTCCGAAGTTGGTATTGCATCAGTTTGAGAGATTGCAGGGCACTGTCACTTTTGATATGGTGTCATGCAGCTTAATGTTCATAGGGAAGGTGATCTTTATTACTTGGTTGCTATATTTGATACGGTCTGACTTCATTCATATGATGAAGTGGTTGGCAGTAGTTAATGCTCTTGCTTGTGTGCTCTAGTGAAGGCATATCAGTAGGTTTTACCTGTGTTCAAAGGAGGAGTGTGCTGAGTTAATTGACTGCAGTAAAAGCGTATGGTGGCTGAGATCCGAGGGGAGCTTTTACCTGCGAAAACTGGGTGAAAACGTTTGCCGACAGTCAAGTCCCCCAGTCTCATTGTGTAGACACATTCGGTGGCGCCAGTCGGTCGGCGGCCGCGCCCATGTACGCTGACTAGCGCCGAGGAGTCGCTGCAGCTATGAGTAGGGCATTGTAAGATCTGAGGGTTGGCAATAAAGCAACGTATGGGCCCTTGTTAGGTAGAAAGTGGATGAGACGGCTGAGAGTTTCTGCGAATTCCGTGGGACTGGGCAGTGGCGTCCAGGTGTCCAGACTCTGCTACAAAATATATTTGTGAAGGCACGAGGCTTGTAGCGAGTTAATGGCCGTTCTTTGGAAAGTTCGAAATGGACGCAATTCGCGAGACAACGATCTTTTTATGGAGGTCTGTGGTTCCATCCAAGTCATACTTTTCGCAAAGACACGGCATAAACACGTGGGAAAGAGGGTGCAAAGCTGAATCTTTTTTCATTTTCTCCTAATCACTTTTTAAAATCGCTGATTGGTCAAATCTGTGAATGCAGAGCAGGGGGGCGGTCTCCCAGCTTCGAGTGCCGAGCTCCAGCTCGTGATTGGCTTGTGCTAAAGTGGGTGTAGTCTAAGCATGCAAATGTGCTGTGCTATCGAGCTGTGGAGGAAAGCCGTAGAGAAAGCGATGATGATGATGATGAGGCCCATACTTCGAGGAGTGTAGGGAATGATGCGGAAGACCCACACCGCCGACTAGGCAATGTCGTAGCGGAGGTGGTTTGCCATTGCCTTCCTCCGACCGTGATGGGGATGAATGATGATGATGAAGACAACACAACAATTCCTAGTGATGTCGAGACAGGGAAAATCCCTGATCCCGCGGGGAATCGAACCCAGGACTCCGTGCATGGGAAGCGAGAACGCTACCGCAAGACCACTAGCTGTGGACAGAGAAAGCGAAGAACATTCTTATACTAGCACTTCGCTAGTAAAGAACGCCAGGTCTTTACCCGGACGGTGAGACTTGTGTTCTTTGCTAGTATGCCACTTGCAGAATGTGCCAGTCACCATCTGAACCATCAGAGGTACAACTTCTTGCATCACACACACAACGAGTTACGCGTTCGTGTACTTATTTGTTTTTGAGTCAATCATCTAAACTTCCTTCCCTAATCCGGTGGAACCGATGACTTCGCTGTTTGGTCTCCTCCCCTGAATCAACGAACCAACCAACAAATCTTTCCAGTTCTCTCCAACTGGCTATTGATCTCAAGGCCCTGTCATTCACCACTATATTATATATGTTATTTGTGTGCCCAGCCCTTCCGTGATACGGGGACGGTTGACTTTCATTGTTTAGTATGTACAGATTTGATTCGTTTAAAACATCATTTATTATTCGTCTCCTTTCGCCTGTTGTATGCCACAGCGTCGAGCGTGCGTCTATATCTGCGCAGATAATTAACCTTCGTAACCTGCTATACCTCGTACTCGTATTAGTTGAGCGTAAGGATTTATTTCATGACTGTAATGGGCGTAAAGTGTTGCTACCACACATGTCTCGATTCATTCACCGATTTCTACTGTCACATCATGACTAGTGGCCAGCTGTCCAATTTTTTCACATTTATTTCTGTACTTACCACATCGACAGCTGCCGTGGCTCGATGACCTCCAGAGGTCACTCTGACCTGTAGGGGAAAAGATGTTAGTTCCTCCTACCTTGTGTAATGTTCTTGGAGACACAGCAGGTCCACACGAATCTCCACCACCACTCTGCCTAGTTCGCTGTTTAGATGGATGCTCCTCATTGAATTAAGTCGTAATATCCTAATTATAGGCATTTAGTGAAAACTTAACACTGTGGTGTAATCTTAGTGTGGTCAAAGTTTGTACTGCTGTATGTCTTATTAAGTCTTCAGAAATTTGCTCAGGGATCAGTGTTTCAGACCTCCTCACCCACACTTTAGTTAGAACGTCACATAGTTCTCTCGGATAAATCGTTATGTTTTCTGATCTTAACATCGTACACTCAGTTAGTTGCATCGCTGGGTAACATTTATTATTCCCTATGGGTAGAATAGTCATGTAACTAGTCGTTGTGCTGTTCGAAACAGATCTTTGTTTCCAAGTCTAATTAGTACGATGTCTTCTTGTGTGGTTTCATAATTTAGATGGTGCCAGATAGGTGGTGTTTCTGTGGTGGTCGACGTTGATGATGGGGTTGAGTTTGCCGTGATGTGTGTGCCTTCAGAGTTGTTGGAGGTTCCGTGGCAGCTCACTGGTGGTGGCAGTCTCTGAAGACCATACGTCAGTGATGCACAGGCTGACAAGCAACATCCAGTAGCGAGC
Organism: Schistocerca serialis cubense; assembly: GCF_023864345.2. Lineage (NCBI taxonomy): Eukaryota > Metazoa > Arthropoda > Insecta > Orthoptera > Acrididae > Schistocerca > Schistocerca serialis. The sequence continues at coordinate 580,405,685 of NC_064640.1, forward strand.
CGGTGTTTCTCCCCTTGCAGTTATTCTTCATTGAAGGCTCGGATGTTCAGGGGGTTGTGTTAGGCGTTATGGAGGGGTCATTACACATACATCACTTAGATTTGTAGTATTCACTTTTGTATTCACATTTGTAAATCCACCTGAGACGGAGCTTACTGGCTTTATGTAATAGTGACACTTGGCAGTGTCTATGGGTTTTGACTTTGATTCGCCTTCGCATCCACAACTACAGCTGGTTCTGGTACTTAGTAATTTCTGTCTGCGTAAGCATTTTGTGTGTCATTGTTAACGAGTCATCATCTTGCAGTTGTCCAACTGGTTCTTTACTTCTGTAGTTTCCACACATGAGTATTTCCAGCTTGATGTGATCTATATTTGTTGTATATCTTTTTCTGTTGGGATATTTGTTGCAGTCCACAGAGTCTATTTGTGGTGTATAATTGTTTCTGTTCATGGGTTTGCTGTGATGCACTTACCCTGTGTCTGTATTTAATATCTCTTCTTCTAGCTCTTCAGTCCATAGCAGTAGACTTCTCTGAAACGTGTCCTATTGGAAAAGCTCCCATTTCAGTTGCGTTGCCACCCCATAGTTAATTCAGGTTGCCATCGACCTATTCTGTATTGTCGATGTAGCTCAGCTGGACTGCCTGTGGACTGAGAATGTTTGTGTTATGTTGATTCTCATTAAGTAAATCTACTAGCCTCCGCAACGAGACAAATCTGCGCCAGGCACGTGCCCCCAGTGCGAGTGATTTGTACCTGTACTGTGTCTATAGTTTCCTGTATCCTCCGTGTGTTCCAATTCACTGTTATAAGTGGAGTCGCGTAATGCTTGTCCACCTCTCGGGTTGCTATTATACACTGAAAAGCCAAAGAAACTGGTACACCTGCCTAATATCGTGTAGCACGCAGAAGTGCCGCAACACGACATGGCATGGAATCGACTAATGTCTGAAGTACTGCTCGAGGGAATTGACACCATGAATCCTGCAGGGTTGTCCATAAATCCGTAAGAGTACGGAGAGGTGGAGATCTCTTCTGAAGAGAATGTTTCAAGGCATTCCAAATATACGCAATAATATTCAAGTCTGGGGAGTTTGGTGGCCAGCGAAAGTGCTTAAACTCAGAAGAGTGTTCCTGGAGTCACTCTGTAGCAATTCTGGGCGTGTGGGGTGTCGCATTGTCCTGCTGGAATTTCCCAAATCCGTCGGAATGCACAATGGACATGAATGGCTGCAGGTTATTAGACAGGATGCTCACGTACGTGTCAGAGTCGTATCTAGACGTATTAGGGATCCCATGTCACTCCAACTGCACACACAATTCGAGAGTCTCCACCAACTTGAACAGTCCCCTGCTGACATGCAGGGTCCATGGATTCATGAAGTTGTCTCCATACCCATACATGTCCATCCGATCGATTTAATTTGAAACGACACTCGTCCGACCAGGCAACATGTGCATTCGTCAAGGGTACATTAGTGGACTTTTGATTCCGAAAGCACATATCAATGATGTTTCGTTAAATGGTTCGCACGCTGACACTTGTTGATGGCCCAGCACTGAAATCTGCAGCAATTTGCGGTAGGGCTGCACATCTATCACGTTGAACAATTATCTTCATTCGTCGTTGGCCCCGTTCTTGCAGGATCTTTTCCCGGCCCCAGCGATGTTGGAGATTTGATGTTTTACCGGATTCCTGACACTCGCGGTACACTCGTGAAATGGTCGTACAGGAAAATCCCCACTAAATCGCTAACTCGGAGATGCCGTGTCCCATCGCTCTTACGCCGACTATAACGCCACGTTCATACTCACTTAAATCTTGTTAACCTGCCATAGTAGCATCAGTAACCGATCTAACAACTGCGCCAGGCACTTGTTGTCTTATACAGGCGTTGCCGACCGCAGGGCCGTATGCTGCCTGTTTACATATCTCTGTATTTGAATAGGCATGCCTATACTAGTTTCTTTGGCACTTCAGTGTATTTGTCCATTTTCAAATTTAGCCGAACTCAGTCCTTTCCAGCAGCCTACCCAAAAATTATTCATACGTTAGACAGCCTGGTTAGCCACCTGTATTACAGCCTTACCTATTTATTTTCTTGCAGCGGATGCAGTCTACTCCTACTTCCTTATTTTGGTAATCTCCTTTTTTGTGTCTGTGACGCGCACACTTATCACGCTATCTCTTTCTCGTAGCAGGCCTTGGTAGGTTGGTTAACGTCACAGTACTTATAACATTTTGCTGCAGAAAAATAGTTCTTAACCTATAACGAGAGATATTTAAGGAAGACATGGTCTTTTTGAAGTAAGTATCTTGTTACGCGTGTCTGACTTCAATCGCATGCTTCCCCGTTGATCGTCGCTTTGGTCCCGTTTTGATGCGGAGTTCCACCTCTGATTCAAACTCTGAAGGGGCCAACTGCTCGCACAGGCGGAGATCATACATGTTTCTGTAGCGTGGGTATCGAGCGGCTCTTACGAGGAATAGTGCCGGACGTAACCGCTGTCGGCGCTACCTGCGTCATCAGTTCCAGTTGTTATGTCGATAGCAGAGAGAACAGCTGGTGACCGCTGCTGCTGACATCGACGGCGCGTCGCGTAGCAGCTGGTGGCAGCTGCCGATGCGGAGGATTCGGCTGCGGCTGGCGAAACCGACATGCGCTTGTCTAGCGGGTGGGCGACGGCTTCTCAGCTCACGCGGCGAAACAGTGCTAGAGTATAAAACGCTTCTTCAAGTACTTTAATCACTCTCTCTGTTTAATTCACAAAACCTACTGAATAATCGAGGATGCACTGTGTCAGGTAACACCCACGGTAACCGTGAAAGTAAGCAGGCTACTACTGTCCACAATCAACAAAATTTTAAACCTAGGAAAACTGCGTCCGAATGCGGATCCACATAAATCAGCGACCGACTCGGCCGCTGTCTTTTGCTTAAGAGTCAATATTGCTGTGTTTTCAGTAATTTTTGTTTATTGTAAGTTGGATTTTTCAGTGCTATGCTGTGTAACATCGTGAAACTCTGCCACAGCCCAGAGCTGCAACAAGGCCCCTGTCGCCACCAGCAACCACAAAAAATGGCTCTGAGCACTATGGGACTCAACTTCTGAGGTCATTAGTCCCCTAGAACTTAGAACTAGTTAAACCTAACTAACCTAAGGGCATCACACACATCCATGCCCGAGCCAGGATTCGAACCCGCGACCGTAGCGGTCTCGCGGTTCCAAACTGCAGCGCCTAGAACCGCACGGTCACTTCGGCCGGCCCAGCAACCAGAGATGAAGCCCTTTCGAAGCAGCAACTCTTAACTGTTGAGACACCTGCGCAACACCCTCCTTCCGATTGGCGACACCTTCATCTAGAACAGTGGCCCCGTACGAGACTTTTCGAGGCGATACAGCAATATGACTCCTTCTGCAGAGGTCAGCATCGGACAGCAGTATTTAAACCCCCAAGAGCCAGTGTGGCATCAGTCTATACAGCTGGGTCATGTTCAGTAAACAAAAGGAAAAGTTTCAAATATTTTGGAAAAAAATACATATCACTAAGGCATTAAAGCGTGTCCCAGGTTTGACTTCGAATGATCAGATTGAATTGAGACACTACAACATTCTATCGAATTTTGATCATCTGAATTCTCACCGGTAGCTACCAGAATGGTTTTCACTTTAATTTAGCTACAACATTCTATGGAATTTTAATCATCTGAATTCTCACCGGTAGCTACCAGAATGGTTTTCACTTTAGTTTAGCAAGTGTATAATGTTCAAATATTACTACTTTGGCAATTTTAGAATATTGAGGTACTGATGTAAAGCAGATTATGTTTTTTGTGTTTCATTTAATATCGACCTAAACTACTGATTGTTTAATGTTATGTAATGCAGTTACCAGGCTTCGATTTTTTTTCTTGGTTATGATTTCCTTCTTACAGCTCTTCGTGTATTTATTTTGTATACCTCTTTTGCAAAAAGAAGGTTCAAATGTGTGTGAATATTTCAGGGACCAAATTGCTGAGGTCATCGGTCCCTAAACTTCCACACTACGTAAGCTAACTTAAACTAACTTATGTTAAGAACAACACACACGCCCATGCCCGAGGGAGGACTCGAATCCCCGGCGGAAGGGGCCGCGCAATTCCTGTCATGGGGCCTCAAACCACGCGGCCCCTCTTTTGCACCGTGGTCTTCCTCCTTCCAGTGTGCTGGTGGCCTCCATGGGCTGCTTGCACCACATTAGCAATACGGCGGAAGTACGCACATCACAAAGAATGTTAAGTTTTACTTACATCGCTTTTATACATCTGGTGTCTACCAGATCCTGTATTATATCCTACGGGATATTATGCAGTAAGCTATTTTTCAGGTTTCTTCCATTCTCAAAGTTTCGGTTCCATAGCATAGTATAATTTTTTGGATAATATTTTCCATTGCTTCTAGTACTTTTCGCAAACGTTAGTTAATTTTTAGGCATTTTATCCCCGTTCACATTAGTGTCCCATTCGCTATTTGTTTTTTCCCTGCGTTTTTCTAGGCCTGCCTCATTCAGTAGTCATGCTCTGTACACTTTGACAAGCATCTTTTGAGTGTGTTAAATTTTTATTATGACAGCGCACCAGTGTGGTTTGACCCTTAACATGGATAAATTCGCTAATGCTGGGACTCCATAACTGTCCAGCTACATTGTGAAAATGTAACCACTGTGAGTACTTGTCATTGTTTTTTGTTGAATGCCAACACTATCTATGGTTCCGTATTTCTATCATTTTACAAAATTTCTCACAGTGATTTGTATTCTTGGCAGATAAACCAGAAGATGCGTCTATGCCGACGTGAAACCGGTGGTTCTGAACAAAGCACCTTCATACAACATGCGGCTTTTGAAAACGCTTACTCATTCTTTACTTTTCTTAATTTTTATGACAATTTGAACGGTTATTCGTTACTTAAATGACTCTCTAGACCCAACCTTCTCGCTTCCATGGGTCAGATGATAGCCGCACCAAATGGTTACACGACGGTGGAACACCTGCTCGATCATGTGAAAAAATATCAGACCAAACATTGCCACTGACTCATTTCCATAGGAAGTTTCAGATAAGCTGCGTGTGTAATTCTGATAAGAAAAAGTATTGTGTATTGCCACCTGTGATGTAGAGTTGTCCAAATCCCAGACCATTATGGGCTACCTGTTACACGCTTGCTGGCTTCAACTGCGGGACACAGCCAACCTAATGCAAACCAGAGCCGTGGATTTCCATAAATGCCTACTGGGACATCGCAGATGAAGAGAAGACTGGTATGCTGCCAGCCCTCCTCCTACTCATTCGTCGATGATCTGCAAGCTGTCATCCACACACTGTCGTGAATCAGTTTGCACAACTGATTCATCAACGTCTTTTGCAGTCTTGGTCAACTCATGGTGGATGATAAGGGCCTAGCCTTCACGACAACCAGCATCCTCGCCTAAGCACACCACGGGCTGTCTACGAGAGCGCTGAGGTGTAGGGCAGCACTCTACCACAGAAATCTGGAGTGGGCAACGCCTGCCCATCTAGTGTGTCCGCCTGCATGACAAAACACTGGCTGCAGCACACTGACTTGTCGCTGCAATGTCACATCTCACTGACGAGGCGCATCAGCGCTTCTTCACAGTGTACGCTATGGCCCGGTGACTATGTGATGCACAGAGGCAGCTTTGTTATTCTTAGTCTTCACGAATAAATGTTACCACAAATACAACTGTGTTTCCAAAATCCCTGGAAATTTCTCTGGACTACTCTCCCACACTCCGTTCTCTGGCCTCTGAATGCAAAGTGGTCACAGCTCCCGGAACGCAACACTGATGTCAGAATTCTCCATCACATCAGGACTTTGATGACAGTGGAACAACGTCAGCAAAATCGATCATCGTCTACCAATACCGGCACGACATGTTGTGGTGAGTGAACATTTTCTTTGTTGTGTGCGTGTATCTTGTTGGGCTATGTAGGGTCGCAGAGACATCAATAGCATTTTGGAAGAGTCGTTGTTAAGCAGCAGGAGCCTGTGGACTTGTCGTTAATTTGATGAAATATCAGGGAAACGTATTTGACGTCAGTGTGGTGTAGATTCTGCAACCTGTCATGACATGAATTGTCATGAACCAAGGCTGTGCCAATCACATGTAGTACTTGTTGACAATTTGGACATTTGGCACAAGATTGTTCTGAGCCCCAGTGGGCAACGACATTTTGAAAGGATTTGTGCGTATTTTTTGATTTGAAATGTTATTTTCTCTCCTTGATGTACTCTTTTATATTGGTTTTATTTTGAAATGAGAAGTTCTGGGGTTCTGCAGCGGTTGTGCAACCTGTATGCCACCCTCACAGACGCAGCTAATGAGATCTCCGGACGTTGAATAATGATTCATACAGAATATAATACTCAAATCTTTCCAGTAAAAGGTCCTCAAATTGATCTCAGTGGGAGTACGTGTATACAAGGGATTGCAAGCACAGCAAAGATTAAAATAAACAAATGTCGCTCGACGTATTTATAAAATTTTCAGCAAATAAGGGTCGCCTCTTGAAAGTCACGAAGTGAGCGAAATAAGTTAAATTGGTCACTTTTAATTAAGTCTAGTATATTTCGTTGATGTAGAATACACAATATAATCTGAGGTCAATGACACTCATAGGAAAAAATAGACTTCGTTGTGAGAATGGAATAACAAGAACAATCTAGCTTGAAACTAAAAATATGGTTCAAATGACTCTGAGCACTATGGGACTTAACATCTAAGGTCATCAGTCTCCTAGAACTTAGAACTACTTAAACCTAACTAACCTAAGGACATCACACACATCCATGCTCGAGGCAGAATTCGGACCTGCGACCGGCCGGCCTGAAACTAAAAATCTTGGAGTCTTATCTATGCACGAAATACTCAAAGAGTCATAATCTTTCGTGTGCAACACCGTTAAACTAATTATTAACAAAGATTCTACACGAAGAAGATCAGTTTAGTAAACCAGGCAGTTAATGATGGTTATCTGAACAACATACAAACTGCTATGAATTAAACCCCAAATATTTATGAGAAATTCAAAGTAATAACGAGTAAGATTGCTAGCGGGTGTGTAGATGGCGATCGAATAGGTCTGAGCAGCACATAAATGCAATTAAAGGAAACTGTTGAAAACTAAACCCAACTCGGAATTAATACAAATGTAACACAAGTTGCGATTTAAAGGACACACAAGTTTCGAGATGGTCAGAGTTAAAACGACTGAGCTTCTGCGAAACTGCAACACTTACCCGAACAGTAAAACCGTAAAAGTTTGTAACCAGCGTCTCGGCGATAGAAAATCGGCCGTCACGGACCTAGTACCAACAGGTCGCTCCCCGCCCTCTCTACAACCACACACTCCGGCTCTAGAACACTACGTTTTCTAGGGAGGAGTCTATCACGGTTACTAGCCTGCCAACTGAAGATTTCTCTTTCCAGCACAAATCGCAGGGGAGAACCTGCAAATCATTGAATAGTATCCACAGTGTATTCCTGAGTTGTCTGAAGGTTGGCACGCCGATTGCTATGTCGCCGTTCATTGAGTAAGCCAAAAATAGAGGTGGGATGCTGCTGGATCTCCCAGAACACGGAAAGTTCTCACGCTGTGTAAACACAAAATGGTGGAGTCATATACTTCAGCGCCCTGCAGTAAGAGCTAATTCGCCATACTGGCAAACACTCCCGGGACTCAACAGAACTTCGTGACATCAACGGACAAGAATTGTTACAGGCACCATGTTATTTCTCAGAATTTCGCTATCCTTGAGAAGTTTAGGAAAGGAGCATTGTGTTCCTAAATGACCAGCCATCCCAGGTACGACATTGACTCACTTGAGCGTCTCAGACAAGAGAAAATACTATAACTTGCCTCCAACAGCGACTACATCTGTCTGTTCTCGCACAGTTAAGAAAACACAGATGTTTTCACACAAAATTAAGATCGCGTAATGACGTGTAACAGACCAGTTGTATAACAATACCCATCTGCCTCCCCCCCCCCCCTTTTTGTAACAGAGCTCCCTTGATAGTCATCCTCGATTGTCAAAGCATAGATATACTAAAGAAAATAAAACACGAAAATTAAAGTAGCCCTAACAGTCTTCTTTAGGCAACACCAAAATTGGTGGGAAACTTTGTTCCTGAATTAATAACAAAGACTTATTTATTGATGTGCCTGGGTATGACATTGCAGGCTTACTTCTAATCAAAAACCAGCATCATATTAATATTTAGCAAGTGTTTATAAAATTGATATGAAATACTTATTGACACAAAAAAGTCTATGACAACTTAGTGCACATAGCAAAAATATGTAAGAATTTTTGGCAATAGTTATTGAGAAACATAAAGAACGGTGGCTACCTCATCTGACTAACCACAGAATGAAAAATTACAAAATTTTATATATTAAGTTTATCGTGTTTCCACATCGGGTGTTGTATGAGTCATGGCTTTGAGTACATGTGCACCAGTGTTTACTAAGTTGGTAGTAAGGCTTCTCGCTGTCCTAAAACAGAGCCAAATATCGACCCTGTTCGTCACAAGTGTGGACAACCGCTGTTACCTTTGAGAAAAACGGCTGACGGCGCCGACAAACCAAGCTCGGATTACAGGCCGTAATCGTGGTCTGTCGGTGGGAGTATCTCGAAACATCGGCTACCTGCTTGTCGCTGTACAGGCGGCTGCCGTCCCACCACCATTCTAACTGCAAGCTGGCGCAGGCGACACTTCAACCCGAAAGTGCATCTAAAAAACCCAGTCTCCAACCCTCTCTTCTTCACAAATACCTACGCCTGAATTTATTGTTAGTCTCTTTTGTTAATAATTTAGGAATTGAATCCGTGGAAGGAAATGTCAGAATCTTTTCTAAAAATTATTTCATTTCAAAATTGAAAATTATTCATGGTATCCACAATAAATCATAGAAATTTAATAGAAATGTAGAACAACGCAATGATAAGATAACAGCTGGAATGATAATTTCAGGAACAATAAAATGCTTTTAAATTCCACAAAAACAAATAAATTAAAAGCATATTTGATGTCACCCATTTTTTCCTTTTAAAATCAACCCATGTGATTGGCATTTATGAAAAGGAAATTCTGTACACTTCGTTGGGGGTATCGAGCCTCAGTTGTGCACGTCACGCAATAAAAACACAAACATTGGCGGTACTTACTGTATTCCCTGTCTCCACACCCCCCTCCCCCCACAAAAAAAAAGAAAGAAACGAATACCGTCTGGCTAGCTGAGTGCATCAATGGCTTAAACTGGCTGCTGACGAAAAAAACAACAAAACACTCTATGCAGGAAATACAAACGGCAATTTACCAGTAGAGCTCGAAGTCTCTCCCGGTGGGACCTTTACTATCGTCACCATAACCGCCTGAATACCGAAACACTGTCCCTCCAAGAATCGTTTGCGGCTCTTTGCGGCTCTTATCTTTCTGAAAGCAAAAAGATCGGTAGAGACCAAATTGCCTTCTACTAATGAAACGTTCCACACTTCTCAAAGAAAATAAAACACAAATCCACAAACGGATTTGATAACGCGATGCATGAATGAAACACCAAATTAAAGATATCAAAGAGAATAACGGTATAAGGAGATGATACACGACATTTTTACCTCAGTCTCGACGTTGAAGTTCCTCAGCTGAAACAGCGCCCGTTTCTGAACTTCACTGCGCCGTAGGCTGATCTAAGACAGACGACAATAACATGTTAAATAACGCAGGCAAAACTGTCATTCACAGGGCCACGAGGTGAAAAGGAGCCTATAGCAAAATAGAAACCGCGTGTCCATTGTTATACAACATTCAGCGATATTCAAACCGTGCTGCTAACAAAAATGGAAATCATATTGGTACACATGCTCTAACCATATTCGCAAAATTCAGCCTGTACATCAAGACTCGCTAAATGCGAAACTGATTTGGCACACATAAAACGCAAAGAAATAATGGATTAAAAAAACTGCACCTATACAAAAAAGGTAAATGCATCTATATCTAACTTAAACTGTGACTTACACACTCCTGGAAATGGAAAAAAGAACACATTGACACCGGTGTGTCAGACCCACCATACTTGCTCCGGACACTGCGAGAGGGCTGTACAAGCAATGATCACACGCACGGCACAGCGGACACACCAGGAACCGCGGTGTTGGCCGTCGAATGGCGCTAGCTGCGCAGCATTTGTGCACCGCCGCCGTCAGTGTCAGCCTGTTTGCCGTGGCATACGGAGCTCCATCGCAGTCTTTAACACTGGTAGCATGCTCTGTTGCCTGTGTCTATGTGCCTGTGGTTCTGTCAGTGTGATCATGTGATGTATCTGACCCCAGGAATGTGTCAATAAAGTTTCCCCTTCCTGGGACAATGAATTCACGGTGTTCTTATTTCAATTTCCAGGAGTGTAAATAGCTCTTTTTTTACTTTATTCTTTGTATCCAGTTTTCTTGCGAAGTGCCAAATAACTTCGAAAATTAGTTTTCTCGTCAAATAATGCTCAGTTTTTTGCTGTTGAAATAATTTTAATTAAAACATTTCATCTATTTACGTTCTTATTTACGAATAGTGTAGACCTTTCCTCTATTAAACGAAGGTGCCTTTTTGCTTTCAGATATTTCGTCTCTCTTGTAGTAGAACACTAGCACGAAAACCTATCAGGACGGTGTGTAACTTTTCAGTGTGTGACGGAAACAAAGCAGATAACACAATAAAGATTAGTAATGCAAAAAAAAAAAAAAAACATTTCTGTGAGCTCGGCCAGAATAGATTAGCAGACGCGCCCACTGTCCCCTGCATATGCGTACGTGTAATGTTCAGCGTACTTAGAAATTTACAACTCCACACTCGGCACAATCCATAGATCGTTGGTGCCATAGACACATTGGTGGCGTTGTTGGTTGCTGATTTACACGCGCACTTTCGAGTAGTCAATTTTGACCAGAAATTCGCTCGTGTAAAACAGGCTAGTCTACGCGACTTCTACACCGTGACTTGTACTCGCCGCCTGTCGTGACTCATATTTTCAAGTCTCCAAAAAGAGCTTACTACTTCCTTCTCAGTAACAACATGCGTGCACTAATCCTCTCAAAAGTTACTACAGACTGCCAATGGCGTAATGTTTCGTTGACAAATATCCTGCCAAGAAAAGGCGAAAAGTCAACAGTCAATGAATTAGATTTGCTCCCTCTTTGCTAAAAACCTTCCCGATAAGTGTTACAACCTACTGAAGTCACTTCTATCACACCAGATTCTGCTCATTCAGCCAGCAGTTGCCTTACATTACAGATACTGTGAAATGTTAAAAAACTGTACAAGAGGTTGATCATCGATTCTTCTGCAACTTCTGAATCTTAAGTAGGACAGAGCTGTTTTCTAAAGCTTTTAGGAAAGTCAGGAGATGTTTACTGATCAAGTCTTTCGTTTAACGTGCTCCTAGCTCCTACCACCCACTGACAGATTTCCGTCATGTAAAATGAAAGCTTTTATCTCGGGCCAAAGAGCTAGCCGCCTTTCAGCTTATGGTGAAACTGTCGGTGATTGCATTGAACAGGACACAGGCGAATTCATTCCTCATACTCCACTCTGAGATTGTGCTCCGTCCCTGATAACCTCGCAGTCGACGAGTTGTCCAGCAATAATCCTCCTTCCTTTTAGCAGAACAGTTGTCGATCATAGAATAGTGAGCTATAGATAAATAGCACATGAATGTTGTTCAGAGGACAATAATTCTACAATTCTCCACTTGATAAGCATTTGTTAAAGAACAGAGTTCCTTATGTTGATGTTCTATCTCTCCAAAGACAGTAATGACTGATAAAACATCCTATCTAACAAAAAAGAAGAGAGACATGTCGCATTTGTACATAATTTTTGTCGTGGCGTTTTAGAGCAAAACTGTTTCTCGAATTGGAACTATGTTTTAGGCAGTGACAAACTTCATAAAAATCGATCAACTAAGTGGTAATAATTATTTATTTTCAACATCTATGTTCTTTCATTTCACCCAATTAAGACGCATAGGGAGCACACGACAAAAGATAAAAGACTGATGCTGCAAGCTAGTATACTGGTTCATATATATTCAACCAGTTGGACCCATTTGCGTGCACACACGTTTCACACTGCTCTAAATATTTCCACATGTACCTTTGCGCCGTTTATGCCTTGCGCTGGCGTACAAGACTTATTGCTTCTATACCACATTTTTCAGCGGGGAACAAGAAAAGTCAGTAGTAAAAAGCTTGTACACCGTTGCTGATTTGATAGACTTTGATGAAAACTGTTACAGCGTAAGGACACAATTAAAGTTCGAAAGACAGCCGAACGATAAATAACAAGTAACAACCTCGTAAAGCGAGCAGTCTCTTTCTTTTTTTGTCGTTTATCTTGTGTTAAGTGTGGTACGGGGCACTATAGTAACAGTATGAGAACTTCGATAGAATTAGTGAGGTTTACTTTGCAGTTTCTCATCGATGTACCGACTGGTCACCTGCCTCTGAGCTGAGTAAGTCAACATTCCGTTGTGGATTCGACCGGCCTCTCTGTGGTGCACAGACGTGGGGCTTTTACCGCCTGCAAACAGCTCATGTTTGCTCAATATCACAACTCTCGCCCACCAGGTGGCGTACCGCTTCGCGTCCTGTAATGCAGAACAGCATGTTAAACGATTTTGCTAACGCGACGACCACTTCTGCTAGAGTTCACTGCTTCTAGTCCTGTTCGTCACACTTCATACGTCTCCTTACAGCGGGGTTTACTTCCGTGTCAATCGGTAAATGATATCATAATTCATGAACTGTCATTTTTGTGGGGCCATATTTCATATTTTCGGAGTGTCTTCTTCAAAATGAATTACGTATCTACAGCGCCATGAAACCTACCTTCATTTCAATTTGGAACATAATGTTATATGCTCTGTCTCATTAAACAAAATACAAAACATTGCAGAATACATTGTTTTCAGTTATGCACTTTCTTTTAAATTGTGGCGGTACTGAGAAAGACTTAACACATAAAAGGGATCAAGATATGTTGGCGATTTAACTGTTCTGTCATTCGACTGCTGATAGGGTAAAGTAAGATGCTGTGTAGTTTAAAAATTATGCACCGAGCGAGGTGGCGCAGTGGCTAGCACACTGCTCTCGCATTCGGGAGGACGACATTTCAAACCTGCGTCTGGCCATTCTGATGGGAATTTTTCTAAATCGCTTCAGGCAAATGCCGGGAGGGTTCCTTTGAAAGGGTAGGGCCAATTTCCTTCAGCATCCTTCCCTAATCCGATGGGACCGATGACTTCGCTTTTCGGTCCATTCGCCCAAATCAATCACCCAACCACACTTGTTAATTACAAAAGTCGCACCAGGATACAAATTGGAAACGGCATCCAACGAACTGCACAAGGAAATTATCCCCACTAGCAAATTACCCTTATATTCTTCTTAGGTGTCGGCTTACGAAAGTGTAAACTCTTTCCGAATATTTCAGATTTCGGAGTTAACGAGGTTACTTGGAGAGGAATATCACTGATTTATCAGCACAAGAAGAGAATTAAATACAAAATACTTACCCAAACATCGTTAGGCTACTAAACATTTTAAGAATATCAGTTTACTCGATACTTTTGGGCAGTGGACAAAATACGAGCTTGCGGAATTTTTCTAGAGGGAACCTCTTCCTGAAAAGGCACAGTTTGGACCCAGTGGGCTCTCAGAGATTGTGAGCGGTGGCGTCAAAGATTCTTCAGACCTAATTTGGTATCTTAATTATTTCCTGAACGAATTAGCCATTACCGGAAGGTGGTTGCAGGTTCGAATCCTGCCTCGGGCATGGACGTGTGTGATGTCCTTAGGTTAGTTAGGTTTAATTAGTTCTAAGTTCTAGGGGGCTGATTACCTCAGATGTTAAGTCCCATAGTGATCAGAGCCATTTTTTTGAAGGTGGTTGCGCGGATGGTGCCTGCGAATACTTAGCGAGTTGGGTAGGATGGTGAAGTGTCATTTTTTTCAAGAGAGAATTCATATCAGGAAATCCAGGCGGTGAGGAGCTCCAAAGTTTCAGTATGGTTTGGAAATAGCGAGGGACGTCAAAAAACTCAATGTCAGTACGAGACGGTGCAGTAAATTACAAAAGGGGTCAAAATTTTGTCCTCCAACTTGATTGCAGAGTGTAAATCGGAGCAGTAAAGACTGGCGTGCATGGTGAAATAAATCCAGCTACTCAAACATGCCACGCCCGTTGGCACCAGGATCGACTCGTTGCCACAATGTTCAAAACGAAAACAATGTCACATGGGGCGTAGGTTCGTGTAATTCAACTGCTCAGCTTCGCGTATACTGCCGGGAAACATCGATTTTGGATCATGAATGGGGTTAGGCAGAGTTAGTATGAATGGAAGCAGGCAGTCAGAAATTATATGGACCTTTTGGCCAGCTTTCTGTCGCCTTTTACAGCGAGCAGAATTCCTGAAGGATCCCATCAAGACCCATAGTGCGCCCGTCGTGTCCAGCAGCCGGCGTATCCCAACACGATCATTTGCCTTATCTGACAGTATATATAAATGACTGAACGGGGACGCCATTTCAACTGATCGTCTGTACAGTCACCATATTTATGTGCCCATTGGTGTAGTGACTGACTTGTATCTTGTATATTAGCTTACTCAAATAAATTCGTCCTTACAATGAGAACAGCCCACGAAAATCTGATTAGTTTCTTCCGTTCTACGATCTTCTTTCTCAGAAAGGGAGAGGTCAAAATTTACCCACTGCCAGAGTAGCTTAAATCAGTAGCATTTCAAATTTTCTGTACTTAGAGTTGACAGTACAACTTCCCATAAGCCCGTTATCAATCTTTCGCATAGAATAATGAGTCCTCTAAATGATCAAGCCATGTTCACTCCCTTGGCAGAAACGTCGCCATGATATTCATTCTCACCCCTGTGTGTACAATGTTGGCCACTGAAATTACAACAACAGAAAATATAACAAGTAACTTTGCAGTGTAGTAGGAAGAATACATGATCAATTTTGTGTGTGATTTAGAGGTATACAGTGTGTGACGTTTAACACATAGAGCTGCCATCTGTGACAGGAACAATGGTCCTAACCGCATGTGGATTCAATGGAATAGAGTCTGGATGACAGATTGTCTCATTCTGTTCTGATCTAGAGTTCATCGATCGTAGTGGCTGGTGAGTGGTGGCGTGTTAGTCTCTTTACAACCCGTAAACACATGTTTTCAGTGGGCGAGAAATCTGGAGAAAGCACTGCGTGGGGCAACAGTTGAACACGCTGTGTTTGCACTGACTACATGCGGTCTTGCGTTACCTTGTTGAAATGTAACGTCATGGACACGTCGAAGATAGGGTACAGTCATCAACTTTAACACATCAGAAACGTAATGCCTGCTATCCAATTTACCTGCTATGTGAACCAAAGGTGTTAGTATTCTACAACCAAAGGTGCCCTGTCCCATCAAGCCAGGTGCTGAGCCCATACTACAATGAAGAGTGCAGTATGACAACTTTCGGTTTCATCGGAACCTCCACACACGCATGTGTCCATTGTACGCTGTACATAGAACCAATTGTCTGAAAAAACTGTGCTGTGCCTCTCCTGTGTACAGTGTTGTTGGGCACATCCTCGCTGGCAAGCCACATCAAGGGATGCTACAATACTTGTCGCGATACTGACAGTCTGTGGTGTTTCAAACTTGGTCGCACTATCCGTGAGGCTACTTGCCTTATTACAAACATGCCATTTCCTGTCTCAAGGTATGGACGCAGCTGTACGATACTGCACGGAAGAGTGATTAGAATGTCCGTTAGTTGCATAGGGCCTCTCAAATGCTGCACGGTGTTGAGCAAGATAAAATAACTCTCCCCAGTCAGAAGTCGGCTCTAGGATTTTCTGCCCATACTGTGATATTCACCAATGCAGACCAGCAGAGTAAAAACCTCACTCAATAATCTGCAGAAACTTAAAACAGGTTAATCATAATGCCCTACAAAAGGATTTTCCGGTATTCCATGGCAGGAAACAAGCAATGTGCCCACATTACAAGGTAAAATCTGGGCATTAAGCCGTGACATATAGCACTGTATGACAAACAAGCTCCTAAACCTTCTATCAAAGTGAAGAGAGACTGTGGAAAAAACTGCTCAGCTTCGACGTAGGAAAGGCTAAATATGATATTGTTTTTCAAACCTCTGCAGACAAATTAAACGAGTTGTATCAACAACAGACAGTTCTGAAGTTGCTATAAATTTTCAGCCACAAGATGGCATCTTCTGGACAGGTCTGTTTTTATTAAAACACGTTTCAACGCACGCGTGTCGAAAAAAGCATTCACGACAATTTCTTATGAGGTAATGATACATTGTCGGTGTTACATTCAATTTCTATTATGGGCGCAAAAGATGGATCTTAAACTAAACCCTAAGAAGTCACGGATCATACTCACATCTCAAGGTAAGTTGATCAGCGGACATTAGGTATTCACTGGACATTTTCGTGAAACAGTTCTTCCAGTACATCTCAACGGTACCCATTTAGCGTTTCCAGAAAACATTAAAAGATCTTGACATAATCTTGGATGCTACGGACGCAGGTTCGAATCCTGCCTCGGGCATGGATGTGTGTGATGTCCTTAGGTTAGTTAGGTTTAAGTAGTTCTAAGTTCTAGGGGACTGATGACCACAGATGTTAAGTCCCATAGTGCTCAGAGCCATTTGAACCATAATCTTGGATGAACATCTGAATTGAGAAGAACAAATTGATGTAGCCTGCAAAATATCACTCTTGTGACTACATGCAGTCCAAAAATTTAGAAAAATATTTCGACCTCAAATTAAATAAAAATTAGCTGGTTGGTAGGTTGATTTGGGGCAGGGGACCAAACAGCGAAGTCATCGGTCCCATCGGATTAGGGAAGGAAGTCGGCCGTGCCCTTTCAAAGTAACCATACTGGCACTTATCTAAAGCGATTTAGGGAAATCACGGAAAACCTAAATCAGGAGGGTCGGACGCAGGTTTGAACCGTCGTCCTCCGGAATGCGAGTCCACTGTGCTAACCACTGCGCCACCTCGCTCGGCCAGATATTAGTCCAGCCTTTAGTCGTGTGAAGTCGTTCCTACAGTGCTGTAGCTCAACTCTACACAAACAGTTAGTACGCCAGACGATCGGAGCTGCGATGAACGCTTGCGTAAGTTATTTGTGCAACATTCGGTTTTTTCATCATATCAGTCCTTCCTTTACTCAGCTAGGTTGGATGCGAGCCGATAGGTGGCGAAATTTGCCCCCGCTCTGTTTACTTCATCCGTTTCTTACTCACTGCCTCTCGCCACGTGTCGCATATCTACGATCATTCCACAACTGCAATACCAGATCGGATACTCTCAGCGCCTTGGCTGCAGCTATGCACAACACAAAGTTTTTTTTACATCTCTTTCCCCACACTTCTTGACGGTTACTCCTAGACGTATTATGGGTGACTTATCAGAAACAGTGTAATGCATCAGGAATGAGTCTTCCCTCCTAACTATACACAATACTCTACATTTATTTATACCGAGAGTCAAGTGCGAGTCCCTGCGCCAAGCGTCGGTCCTCTGCAGATGTTACTGGATTTCGCTACAATTTTCTTTCTTTGCAGTTGCCTCTACCGTTATGCAATATTGTAGTCCGCAAACCGTCTCACCGACCTTCCGATATTTTCCAGTAGATCACTAATATACAGGGTGGTTATAATTAGACTTTCGCTACTTGAGAGGGCCCTCATGAAAAACGAGTGACTGTAGGACAATGAAACTTCTGTAAACATTTGTAAGGACATAGGGAAGAGAAATAACGAATATCACATAGAATTAAACATATTTTAATTTCCACAAGGGAGGGTAACAGTTGTTAATTGTGTACCACATTTACGTTCCAGTTTATAAGAGCTTGTGCTCCGTCTCTAATGACCTCGTTCTCGACGGGACGATAAACACTAATCTCCTTCCCCCCTCCCTCTCCGGGTTACAAACGTTGCTCAGTGTGACTACCATCTGCATCCACAACAACCTGGAACGCATTCGAGATATAATTTCACAATAGCTCGTAGCACCTTTCGAACGGTGGACCACGGAATGTATAGCTGTCGTGACACAGCTCGTGGATTGCTTGAAGATCGAACATCGTCTCCAGCATTCTCAGCCATGGCAAAAGTAACTTCTTCAACAATTTGTGGCGCAGTTGGCCCAATGCCTCTCCCAGGAGCAATTCCCAAATCGCCAGTTAATTCGAACTTCCGAATCATGTTCTTCAACCGGAGTGCAGAAAAAGGACATCTCCGTATTCCTTCAACGTGTTGACACTCGCGAATAACAACAGCACTGTTGCTGTATTTTTTATAAAACAGCTTTACGAGTAAAACCCTGATCACGTTGTCCAGACTGTCAGCAGCTGTAATGCACACTGATGCTTGTGTTTTCAGCCCTGTGTCGCCGTACAATACCGGCGGCTAAGGGCAAGTCGTGACACTAACACTACTATCAACCCAAATCCTGCAGCGCACTGTCTGAACACCATTCCTATAAAGTTGCCTACCCATACGATAAATTGTTTTAAGTTTAATTGTAACTACCGTATATATTGTGGACCGTAACGGCTCCGTAACATTCTGTTTGGGTACTTCCAAAGTTACTTTTAAATCAGATGAGAATGTGACGTTAAGAACTGTTGGGAAGCCCTGAATCCAGTCACAGACCTGTCCAGATCGTATTTTTTCCTCCAACCGACAGTGCACACTCTATTGAATGCCTTTCGGAAGTTAAGAAGTACGGCTTTAACCTAGGCGCATTCGAGTACGACACAACGTTCTCAAAATGTACCTAATTAAATTTCTGAAAGCTGTGCAGCACATATACAGGATACGTGTAGCACCGTTTTCCAGTCTGATTGTGGGCCGAAACATCTGGAATCGTAGACCAGAACACATGCGGACGGAGAACCTCAGCGAGTGACGTATAAATAGTGGGGCCGCGCCCAGACATCGGGACAGCCGTCTTCCGCGCCCACGTGTTCACGTTCATCCCCCGCCGACACCATCAATGTTACTCCGGCGCTAAACCGAGGACTACATTCTCGACGAGGTGCTCTTGAGTTCTGGACAGCTGCCTGCTCCTGTCACAAGGTTGAGAGATTTTCTGGAACCTCTTACAAGAGCTTGTGAGCCCTTCCAGAGGGGATGTGATAAATAATAGCCTGTTGCAGGAGAAAAACAATGCGTCCCTGTCGTGGACGTTTGCATGGTTTTTCAATGCAGTCAATTAACACTAATCAACACTTATTAACGAAAATAAAACATCATTATAAAGGAGAATTTGCTATAAATCCTAAGACAGTTTGTACACAACCAGTTGTTTAGAGTGTCTACCAAGCGATGTTACGCTGTTATAACGACACTGTGCCAATATTTTTACCGAAGTACAAGAGACAACGAAAACAAATAGCAAGGTTAACGTGTCTAGTAAACAAGATAAACAAGCAGTATTGTTATATCTCAAGAAGGAATTCAAAACTTTCAGCTTTGGGCAGAAGCATGTAGAAGAACTTTAGGTCAGATTCAGAAGAACATTTGACGAAGTAGTGGATTTATAAGAACCCAATAGAGCAGTTTGTAATGGGAGGATCCCTCCGTGGTATACAATCTCTGCAAATAAACTTCTGAAAAATCAGCGTTTACAACACAAGAGGTGCACAACAAAGCTAGGAGTGTATATAGCGTGTCCCTGTTAACAGTCATAAGGCGAATTTTCTCTGGTGTTTCGTCAGATATTTACAATTTCGTGCTTGGAGTATGTAGCTGGAATCAGCTCAGACAAATACTGCTCATCACGTCTTTCTCGCGACGCCCTGTGTAGACGGAAAAATCCGGTTTGTTTCCAGTTACATACAAGACGACTTTTAAAAACGGTATTTTTGCGTGCCTATTCGACAGAGCGGTCCCAGCTTAGTCTAGTACGTTATTCGTTCTATTGATATGTATCAATAAGGACAGCAAAATACGAGGAACAGCCAGCACTCCAGCAACAACTGAGCAGCATCTTGGCTTGCTACGGCCATGCAGCGGCGCTGCTCAGTTTCAGCTGGAGTATCGGTTATTCTTGGTGTTTTGCAGTCCCTGTTGATAAATGAAGCTAAAACAAATATCGCACTAGACTAATTTTCGTCCGCTCTATCGAATGTGCACGTAAAATTCCTCTTTGAAAATAAGTTTGTCGTTAAAGGGAAGCAAGTCGACATTTACCGCCGCCACTCGGTGTCGCATGAAAGAAGTGATGAGCAGTAGTTGTTTAGGCTGACTCCAGCTACACATCGCAAAAACGAAATGGCAAGTATCTGTCGAAACACCAGAGAACATGCTTCTGACGACTCTTAGGAGGTACGGGACAACCTGTATAGAGAGCTGCCAAATGAGAGATGTTTGTCACTAGGGCAATGGGTGAAGCCTTTAACGACTACTACTGCATATTCTTATCTAAAGTATTCTTATAAAACCTAAAGAAATTCTGGTTATATGTAAAGGGAGTCTGTCGCATCAAAGTTAGTATACAGACAATTAGATTAAGAGTTAGTTACGGACAGGATCTGTTTGGTCTAAAGCCTGCTTGGTATTCGCCAATTTTAGGTTCTAACTGTTCTTGCTCTTGATCAAGTAAATATTGTGAGAAAATTTTGTATGTGATTGCGAAAAAAGAAATTCCTCGGTAATCATAAACATCGATTCTATCCTCTTTTTTATGTAATACATGAATTAAGACAGTTTTCCAGGTATCAGTTATTTTCCCAGACTGCCAGATATGTCTTATTAGTTGAGTGATCTCTTTTTTTTTTTGTGCTAGGGCCGGCTGATTTTAGTAGTCTAGAAATTATACCGTCTTTTCCGGACGCTTTGTTTTTAAGTCTCTTAATTTATTTAGTTATTTCTATTTCATCAGGTTCTTTAGAGTCAGGGTTTGTGTTATTAGTTTGCTGTGGTTGGAATTTATTCGCTGGTTCTGGACAATTTAATAGTTTTTCAAAACAGTTAACAAGTACCTTACAAATTTCGTGGTTGTTAAGAGCCAAACTGCCATTTTCATTTTTGGAACAAAGACTGTAAGTTGGTAACCGGTTAGTTTTTTTTTTTTTGAATGTTTTATAACAGTTTCTTGTATTGTTCTTCTGGAAGTCTTTTTCGATTTCTAAAAGTTGGGTATTTTGGTACTTCCTTTTAGTCTGTCGGATTAATTTAGATATATCTTTGCTTACAGTTAGAAAGGTGTTGTACGTATTATCAGTTTTGCTACTGTTTCAATTTTTGAATGCCTCATGCCTAGACTTAACTGTTGTTTCACAATCGGCGTTCCACGACGGCTGTTTTTGTTTCTTTCGAAGTGGGATTAAATTTTGTGCTGTTTTGATGAACTTTTCTTTTAGGCTTTGCCAATTGTTGGATTGTTTTTTGTCAAGTTCACTTGGTAGAGTTGGGGTTATTTTAGCAGTGTCCAATTTTGGGATAACAGTTTTTTGTTTTGAAGAGTTTTTGAGGTTGAAGTTTTACTTTTATTCGCGTTATATAATTTAATGAAACTAATAATTTATCACATTGACAGATTTTTAAAAAATTTCATGTCGTATTATATAGGGCTTACAGTTGAAATGAGCGGAACAGCGCCCCTACCCTCAGCATACCGCAATCGGCTTTGGACTGAAACTTGCAATTCCATTGCCGACTGTGATACGCTAGTAGGAGTGGTATCGATATGTGATGCCACAGCTTCTACTTTCAAGAATAGTGTCACGTAATTTTCTGAATTTTCATTATTTCATGTAAATTTCATGAAATATACCGAGGACAGCAGGTGGGGTCAATAGGCCCACAGCTTAACTCCCTTTCAGAATATTGCTGTTCTCGTAATTAAATAGTTTATCAGAATTACAAAGGCAATTTCACTGCATTTTAATTTGATCGACAGCTATTGTCTGGAATGCTGATAGGCGCTGTGTCGGAAAGGTTTCCACGACTGACATCGTAATGCAACATTTCAGTCGCATTTGTTGTTGTAACTCGCTTAATCGGTTAGACACTTTTTTTTCTGGCATGTGACGCAAGTTTTAAATTCCGTCGCATCAGTGTGGTCTTACCAATGGAGAGATTTTGAGCGTTCTGCAGAAATCATTCATCGAATCAGAAAGTGACTTACTGCATTCATAATAAGGTGATCATCTGCCAGAGTAGCGGGTCTTGGAGTAGTTATCGATAGTAGATGTCTCCCCTCTCGGATGATTCCACCACAATCTCAGAAGCCAAATGGCACAAATATGAAGACGGCAGCTACATGTGAAACGGGATGGAAGGTGGTTAAGAAGGGCTGTGTGGAACGTCCAGAAGGAGGACTGCCACGGAGCGGATGAGCCGGCCGAAGTGGCCGTGCGGTTAAAGGCGCTGCAGTCTGGAACCGCAAGACCGCTACGGTCGCAGGTTCGAATCCTGCCTCGGGCATGGATGTTTGTGATGTCCTTAGGTTAGTTAGGTTTAACTAGTTCTAAGTTCTAGGGGACTAATGACCTCAGCAGTTGAGTCCCATAGTGCTCAGAGCCATTTGAACCATTTGAAAAGAGCGGATGACGCCGTTATCAGTGCTTTCCTACTTCTTTTTGATGAACCGATCCTGCGTATTACTAAACAGAAAGCACACAGAATAAAGTGCTCGGAACGATATAAGAAACACCACTGTCACCGTGTCGTTGGAGGAATTGGAGCCGGCCGTGGCCAAGCGGTTCTAGGCGCTACAGTCTGGAACCGCGCGACCGCTACGGTCGCAGGTTCGAATCCTGCCTCGGGCATGGATGTGTGTGATGTCCTTAGGTTAGTTAGGTTTAAGTAGTTCTATGTTCTAGGGGACTGATGACCTTAGAAGTTAAGTCCCATAGCGCTCAGAGCCATTTGAACCATTTGAGGAATTGGAGACAATTATTTGTATCATTTACGCCCGAGATGCTTTTTGCGCTAAAGGTGTTTTGTTTTATGACCTTTGGTTGCATTCTTGGTGAATTAATTTCAAAAGGGATAAAATGACAAGAACGATACAGTCATTTTTGAATAGGTCTTATTCCAAACTTGGATAAAATGAGTTAAGAACGGCACCAGGATCTATAAACATACGTACAAGCATGAAAAGGGCGTTATCTCACACATTATAAGTGTGTGTTTGAAACTTCATTACAGCGATGTTACTTTTGAAGCGGCTTTACTACAGAAATAACGACATTTCAATAATGAACATCGTCAAATGGTTCAAATGGCTCTGAGCACTATGGGACTTAATATCTGAGGTCATCAGTCCCCTACAACTTAGAACTACTTAAACCTAACTAACCGAAGGACATCACACACATCCATGTCCGAGACAGGAATCGAACCTGCGACCGTAACGGTCGCACGGTTCCAGACTGAAGCGCCTAGAACCGCTCGGCCACTTCGGCCTGCGATGAGCATCTTCGCATTCCATCTACCGAATACCTAATGCATTATGCGTCACGTTCCGCTTGCCGTACTTCAGCTGTTATTTCTGCACATGTATTGTGAGTTACAAAATGGCATCAAATATTGAGCTGGAACGTACTGAAAGTACGAAGAAACGATATGAAGGAGAATGCAATTTTGGATATTACATACAAAATGGTGGAAAAACAGTAAACGTGAAAAGTCATGAGTATACTACTCGGGAAAGGAGAACATGTTGCAGAAAGAAGTACCGGTGATCCATGCAGGTCAGTACAGTGTTTTTATAGCTGCATTAAAAAATATTATTACATTTTTTGGTGCATATTGCGTCTGAAATTAGGATGACGAAGTAATGGTCTATTCGTTTTGCTTCTTTCTAGCTGCAGTGACACAAAACTAGTCGGTTGTAGAAGGAAGGCCACGGGGGATGAGTCTACAAGGAAATGGTCACCGACATCTTCCTACGACTTTTTTGTGCCAGTAAACCCTGAACAACGGAAATGGTACCGTACGGCTTCGTTTCTCTCTTTGGTGTAACAGAGAAAACAGTAACGATACTTCAGTCATTCTTTTTTCAAAAGACGAGTTCACGAGATATGAAGGGAACTGATAGAAAGAATCATGCTATGGCACCTGTTCCTGTGAAACTCATTCATGATCACATAGACTCATTTCCTGTACAAGAGTCACAGTACTCTTCACATGAATTTAGGCTCACAGTTCAGGCTATGTATGACTTGTTTCAAACAAAACATCGCAATTCTGGCATTGCATACAAGTACTGTGCCGAATATTTTAGGAAACATTTCATTCTGTCATTCGATCCACTACCAGTTGACACATGCATGAAATGCGAAGAACTTAAATTAAAAATGAAAAGTCCTATGTTGAACGATACGGCTAAAAGATAAGTTGCTCCGGGGCTTGTTGTAGATAAACGCCGAGCTGAAAAGTTCTCCAAGATCATGAAAATTTCTGAGGAAGAGCGCAAACATAGTGATTGACTTCTTGGTAGTTGTTTTGACTTCATGAAAAACCTGCCACTGTCATAACTACCTATACGGCATGTATTTTATCTTCGGAAGCTATGTGTACAAATATTTTGCATCCATAAAATGAGGAGTAATGAATCTGTAATGCCTGTGTGCCATGGAGGCACTACGAAGAAAGGAGCAAATGAAGTGTGCTCCTTCCTATTTGATTGCATAAAAGAATATGTACCAGAAAATATTCCGACGGTTGTGTTGGGTAAAATAAGAATGTCTGTATGATTAGAATATGTGCATCTTTGGCGGAGGCTAAACGCTTTGATACATTGGAACGTTTTTTTTCCGATTCGTGGACATTCGTATAATGTATGTGACAGGAAATTTTCCATGGAGAAACGTGTAACCGGAAGAGCTAATAGAGAGCATACGGTGAAAGAATACTGTGAAATGAATGCCAGTGCTTCCCGAAATCCTAAGTTCACCCTGAAGCTAATATAAAGTGAAGATATCTACAAGTCGTCTAATTGGTGGCCATCATACTTCAGGAAAGGGGGGTAGTCGAACGAATCACGAGGTAGACATACTCCAAAAAGCCGGGAAGTCAGGGTTCAACCACGTTCCTTCATGAATTTTAAACATTGGAAGTTACAGTCAGGTGTTGTGGCTTCTGAATACAGAAGAGGATTACGGAAGAGTACATTCGATATTTTATTTCCGGGAGTGTCTCTTGCTTTTAATTTCTAGAAGGCTTACATCGGACCTGTGACTATTGGCAAGAACAAAATGCACGCCACTCAAAGTTTACTTGATCATATTCCGTCTTAATATAGATATTTCTGCCATGATTTAATCAAATGGCCATCACATAACACTGCTGCTGATGAAGATCAATGATGCCACGGTGTGTGTACTTTGATTGATGCCGCAATCAATACTGTGACAATGTATGAGTAAAGAAATGCACAGCTTCAAATACTAATGAAGTCATAATTTTGACCATGCGTGTGAATTACTTCCTCAAGAAAAGGGCCGAAGGACCTTATTCCAAGATTTTGGACTTATTTTTTTCAAAGAGATTGCAAAACTTAGGAAATGCAGTAATGCCATGATATCCATTTCATGATATTCTTTAAACATTGGAAAGACCATCTTGATACATTCCGTATATTCACACACGTAATGTTTTTCTTCGTTCCTGAAAACTTAAGGTTTTGCAGTATCGCCCTTTAAAAAATGACTGTATCAATTGTATTCCGTGAAAGCGTATTCCTTCGCTTCTATGAGAAGTCACCCGGAGCTCAGTACATTCCTCCAGACTCTTCACTCTTGCTTATGAAAAATGGAACAAATTCGGGCAAAACTGCTTTGCTATTATCGCTCTAGTGAAAATATTGCAAATTATGAGCCATTTCTTGCAAGTAGACCAAGAAACAGATTTACCCAGTTTATTCGAAGCAAACCTGACTTCTGGATAGCTACAGACGTGGCGTCCAGGTACATTTGCAATACCCTCATGTACAGCATGACAGTTATTGAACTACATGAAAAGAAAGTAAATAAGTTACAAACTAAGGCGTGCACACACTTTATTCGATATGTAAACATCACTATAGGTATTCGAATTTAGATTATGACATGTTTGATATGCTTGCCAACATTGACGAAGATGTGGCGCAGAGAATAGCGAAATTTTGCATGACCCGCTGAAGTTCCGGAACATCGATGCTCTCGATAACCTCCTGAATGGCTGTTTTCTGCTCAGCAATGTTTTTGGGGTTATCACTGTAGACCTTGTCTTTAATATAGCCTCACAAAAAGGAGTCGCATGTGTGCAGATCCGGAGAATATGGAGGCCAATCGAGGCCCATGCCAGCGGCCTCTGGGTGCCCGAAGTGCTCATCCAGGACATCAAATACTCTCCTGCTTTGATGGGGTCGAGCTCCGTCTTTCATGAGCCACATCTTGTCGAATCATAATGATAATGGGAACGAAATCATCTTCCAAAAACTTCACGTACCGTTCGGTAGTCACTGTGCCATCAAGGAACATTGCACCGATTATTCCGTGACTGGACATTGTACAACACACAATCACTCGTTGAGGGTGAAGAGACTTCTCGATCGCGAAATGCAGACTCTCAGTCTCCCAAATGCGCCAATTTTGCTTATCGACGAACCCATCCAAATGAAAGTGGGCTTCGTCGCTGAACCAAACCATGCATGCACATACAAAGTCCCATGATGACCCGCGTCCAGCCGTGCGGTATGAACATCCTAACGTAAACATATCAGAAGTTGCGATGATTTTATTTAATATAGTTCAATAATTGTCACCCTATCGCTAGGTAAAAAGGAAAGCTTACGTGACAACCAGCTATTGACAGAGCTCGTCGTTCTTCGTTTCATTGTGCCATTTGTAAACAGAGTAAGGAAAGTGGCAATAGACAACTTCATCGCATCCCTTCAGCTAGCCAAGAAACTCAAACAGAGGGAAACCTCGTTAGTAGGAACCGTGAACAAGATCCGTGGATCAATCGCCACCTTTGGAAAGAAGAAAAATTCTGACTTACATTTCTCCATCATTTTGAAGAAGACTGATAAGGATTGCATCCTGACGGTGTACCAGGAAAGAAGAATAAGAACGTCATTATCCTCAGTACACAACATCCTAAAGTAACAGTGAGTAATGGAGGAAAGAAGAAACCAGAAACTGTTACCTTCTATAACACCACGAGGTGTGGTGTGGGCGTCGTCAGTCAAGAAATCGTGAATATTCAACGAAGGTTGCTTGCGTGACATGACCGATGCGTGTCTTTTACAGCATCCCCGACATGGCAGCAATAAATGCACCTAACATTTACAGTTAAATAACCAAAAATAATCACTAGAGGAAAGTGTTCATTCTAGCACTGGTAAATGAAATGACGAACGGGAAACAAGAAATAGCGGGACAGGTGCAACAAAGCCGACTAAACGAAGAATCGGCTGTCAGACTGGACAAAGAGAAAAAACGAAAGAAGTGTAAGACTGGACCACTATCTCTAAGATATGTAAAAAACCGACAACATGAAACGTGCAAAAGTACCAATAACTTCCTCAAAGTTCGATCCGAATGTTTAGAAATAAACAAGTGAAATACATGAAGAAAAGTTAGGAACTTTTGAGATTGGTCACATTTGTGGGCAGAAATGCAGAGTTTTGTACCCAAAACAGTAATTTAAAAGTGCTAGAACTTGGAGTTAATGGTTCGACTGATATGTGTACATGACATATGTCCTGCGATACCTCGTAATATCGTATCGGACCTAATACCACCATCCGACGCAGTGCAGCAACCGACGTGGCATGGACTCAACGAGTCGCTGGAAGTCCCCTGCACAAATATTGAGCCATGCTGACTCTATAGCCGCCCATAATTGCGTAAGTGTTGCCGGTGCAGGATTTTGTTCACTAACTGACCTCACGATTATGTCCCATAAACGTTCGGTGGAATTCATGTCAGGCGATATGGGTGGGCAAATCATTCCCTCGAACTATACAGAATGTTCTTCGAACCAACCTCGAACAATTGTGGTGGCATGGCGCATTGTCATTCATAAAAAAACATCGTTGTTTGGGAACATAAAGTCCATGAATGGTTTGTAAATGGTCTGCAAGTAGCCAAACATAATCATTTTCAGTCAGTAACCGGTTCAATTGGATCTGAGTATCCAGTGCATTCCATGTAATCACAACCCACATCATTGTGGAGTCACCATCAGCAGTGCCTTGTTGACAACCCTGGGACCATAGCTTCGCGGGATCTACATCACACTCGAACCCTACTATCAGCTCTTACCAACTGAAGTCGGGACTCGTCTGATTAGGTGACTGTTTTCCAGGCAAGAGCCCAGGAGAGGCGCTGCAGGCGATGTCGTGCTGTTAGCAAAGGCACTTGCGTCGGACGTGTACTGCCATAGCCCATTAACGCCAAATTTGGCCACACTGCCCTAATGGATAGGTTCGTAGTGCGTCCCACATTGATTTCTGCGGTTATTTCATTCTGTGTTGTTCGTCGGATAGCATCGAAAATCCTACGCAACTGTAGTTGCTCTCGGTTGTTAAGTGAAGGCTGTCGGCCACTGCTTTGTGCGTGGTGAGAGGTAATATCTGAAATTTGGCACTCTAGGCACACAGCGGATTTCGGAATACTGAATTCCCTAACGACCTAATGATTTCAGAAATGGAATTCCCGACACCACACTTGCTAGGTGGTAGCCTTTAAATCGGCCGCGGTTCGTTAGTATACGTCGGACCTGCGTGTCGCCACTATCAGTGATTGCAGACCGAGGGCCGCCACACGGCAGGTCTAGTCTAGAGAGACTCCCTAGCACTCGCCTCAGTTGTACAGCCGACTTTGCTAGACTTCACTGTCTACATACGCTCTCATTTGCAGAGCCGACAGTTTAGCATAGCCTTCAGCTACGTCATTTGCTACGACCTAGCAAGGCGCCATATTCAGTTACTATAATTACTATCTTCAAGAATGTATTCTGAACAGATAATATTGTGAATCATGTACCGTCAAGAGCGACGTTCATCATTAATGGATTAAAGTTAAGTATCAAACTAATTACGTCCGCTTTCTGAATTCTAATTCCTTGTCATGTTCCAGACCTCACGTTAGTATAGTTCTTCCCTCCTCACGCCAGCCTGCGTGAGATAAAACGCGTGCATTTCGGCCTCCACTCGTAACACGGTGTTGGCTCTTCTGCTAACACAAAAGAATTTCCCATGCGTCTAGCTCCAACTACCACTCCTCGTTCAAAGTCTGCTAATTCCCGTCATGCGGCCATAATCACGTCGGAAATCTTTTCATATGAATCGCATGAATGCAAATGACAGCCCCGCCAATGCACTGTCCTCTTATACGTTGTGTACGCGATACTACCTCCATGTGTCTGTAAGCATATCGCTATTCCATAACTTTTGTCAACTCAGTGCACAAGTGAACGGAAAAAATAGAGGTCTTACTTTAATCATATTCTAGATTTTTAATAAAATTCCCAGTACAGGTCAAATGACCCTTTCCCGATGTTCTAGGTGGTGTCATATTTTTCTTTGTTCTAATATTAAAATCCCTGCATGGCCATCTAAATTTAATTATTACGAGATTCTCTAAATTATTTTGTTCGTAAGCAGGGATGGTTCTTTGAAGAGGCCACAGTCGATATCCTGCATAATCTTTGTCCAGTCGTATAGCCTAATTCATTCCTCACCTATGACGTCGTCGATGGGACGTTACGGTAAAACTCCCTTTCGGAATGGGTGTGAGTCAGCAGCTGCTACGCTAGACTCAACTGCGCACATGTGTGTGTGTGTGTGTGTGTGTGTGTGTGTAGTTCTTTAACTTCACGGGAAGATCAATTCCTTTCAAAGTCATCAATTGAAGGAAAGTAAGAATGAAGATACGAAGGAAGGAAAACACACATTTTAAGTTCCTTCGGTATTAGAGGCAGAGCATGCTATCGAAAACCCACCTTCGGAGCCGAGGTCGCTACCGCACACTTGTGCGTTGGTGCTCCATTCAGGGTAGAAGATATTTTCATGGCCAGTATTTGGCGAGCAACAAGGGGAGTCTTGGTGGCATACAGCTGCTGCCTGCAGGCCATTGCGTCAGTGTCCTGGGTTGAAATCCCAACTTCTCCGTAGTGTCTCCTGGTGTGAGAGCATATTAATTATGATCTGTACGTCGGATGTGGGTATTATCTCGGTAGTCCTTTCCGTGCCATTCGAGAGGCTCTCCTATCCCCCACTCGCCCTGTCTCTCTCGCCCCCCCCCCCCCTCTCTCGTCATCTACAGTTCAAATATGACATCTAATTGTAAACGCACTCATAGTCATCTATACTCGGCAAATATAAGTAAGGCACAGTACCCAAGGCACGCGGAAGAAAGGTGTCATCGTGCGAGAGGAAAGAAAACCTTTCCAATTAGGTGTCTCTATTACCACTCGGGCATCTTTTAGCCAACAGTACCATACGACCTTACTTTCCATTTCGTTATTCAGCTTAAATAATTTACTGAAATCACGGAAAATTTAAATGAAGATCACAGAATGAGGATCTGACCTCCGCTCCTAAGGCAAGTCAATTTCATTGACACTTGGCGCCTTCGCGGTCGTTGAGGTTATAACTGAAACGCGGTGCGGATTTCTCATCTGCTGATGAAATCTATACTCAAAATTTTAGGGTAGATGAAAGCGATGATTATAACATCGTGCAGTATCACGACAGAAAGCACAGTGGCTGATTTAGTTTATTGACAGGACAATAAACTTCCACATCGCTACATTTTTACACAGCGTAATATCAAAACAAAATTTTATAAGGCGAGCTGATAGTGGCCGCAATTCGACGACGAAGAGAGCTTCTTCTTGTATGCGATATCCAGCTGAAGCCACCCGTTAACGATTAGATCCAGCAGAGCTGCAACATTTGCGGTGACCTCGTGCGCTACGTTTCACGTGCGGGTCCAAATAATCCCAGACATTTTCTATATGGTTAAGATCGGGTAATTTAGCGCGTCTGTGGAGACGAAAGTTTAATGGTGACGGGGGCTTGGAGTTATATAGCAGGAGACGAAAAAGAAGGGAAGGTGGTAGGAGAACTAATGTAAGGGGCAGACGCTCGATAGAATTTTGCACAGAAAGCAACTTGCAACATTTTGTTTAACAATCATGAAAGACAGTTGAAGATATGCAGATGATCCGGAGACAACAGGCTTTGAAACCAGATTTTAAACTGAAAAACATTTCCAGGGCCAGACGAGGACTCTGACTATAATCTATCGGTTACGCATTGCAGATTACAAGTATTTCCTGAAGTTAAGATATTAAGGAGATTGGACACGGATAAGTCTGAAGAAACAAAGTTTACTAAGAGTTCCAAAAGGAACATTTGCCAACCAATGACTGACACGGACAAAAGGAAAGCATTCAAAGACTAATGGGTTGCTTTGAGAGATGAAATACTGACGGCAGAGGAGGATCACATAGCCAAACCCACAAGGCCGAGTAGATATCCTTGGGTAACACATGAGATAATGAATTTAAATGTCGAAAGGAGGAAATACTAAAAACTAATCAACCCTTAATATGCGGTCATCTGGAAAAGCTGAAAAGTCGAAGGAATATATAGAAGGACTATACAGGGAAAATGAACAGTTTTATAGAAGGGTGTAACCTCCCCACCGTAATTTTTAAAGAAAAAAGAATGACAATACTTAATAGAAATGGGAGCCGAGTGTAACCTCCCCACAAAATTTTAAAAAGACAGAATATTATTTAAGAATGCTAATGGTCATTGCTCTATACGTAACCTGCCCACAATGAAATGTACTGAAAATGGGAACAAAAATGTGAAATTCGCAATCTGACTCAAATATAAATTCTTCACCAAAAATTAAAGTCCATTCAGTGACAAGAAAATTCAATTAAACCGAAACATCGGTCTTTGGCCCTGTGTAAAACAATCAGAATTAAAGTCTTACCTCAGAATGACTGGATGTCAAATTTCTGCTCTTATTTCTGCGCACGGCTTGGAGGAAATGCATTGCAAATAATAATATTCCTTTTTTTCTGTGAATTTACTGAAATTTTTCTTCAAAAGAAGTGGAATGAAATGGGAAGTGCAACGAAATCTTTAGTTCAATAAAAAATTAAATTTTTGAAAAAATGCTTTTGAAATAAAAATTATTATTGGGGAACTTGTTGGAGAATAATTACAATAAATAGATTTTTACATTATCTAATGATTATATTAATTAATAGTGTACCTCATTCACCATCTTGACCAGTGTTGCCGACCGCCTACATCACACAACCGCACTGGGCTGCTACTATTGACCGACCGCTCTGCATGACGACTATTAGCGTACTGCTCTGCACGACTACACAGAGCTACAGACTCGCAACGACTGCCGACAGAGAACTGAGAACCGCTCGCAACACTCGCGCGGTCAAGCGCAAACTCTCTGGTCACAGATGCTACAATGCCTCGCCATCGCTGCTATGTTACATACGTGTTTCATAACCCTCCACTGGGGGGGCAAAAATTTGGCAGCGATGGTGAGTCATTTGGACTTGCCAAGCGCGGCAAAATTTTTCTTTAATTAACAAAATTCTTCAACTTACAGAATATTTAAACGTTGTGCACACGCACTAAGTACAAAATATATCAGACAAAGACAAAATGTGAGTACAAAACATAGTAGCAAATCAGAAATAATGCATATACAAATTATTTGACAGATAACAAAGTGCACAGGCACTGAAAAAATTCTTTAGCATATCCAGAACAAATAAACAGACTGGTAAGAACAAATATCATGATGACAAGTGACATAAGTGTACTCGTATTGGAGTACAGCGAATCGAAAAATGTATAACCTATGAACATAAATGATGTTAGCAAAAAATTTTTTCTTTATGTGACAAGAATCAGGATAGGAAAGGGAAGGATTGCATCATGGTTGTAGCACTTTAGATTGCACACAGCTGTTCTGAAAGTCCATATCTTTCCACAGAAGTACAACACCAAGTGACACAACTTGAAGTTCTTTTCCCATCAGAATTTATCAGTGTAGCCAAGACACTGAACTGTCGTAGTAATGTTCCATGTTTTCATTTTGGCAGTACCATACGTACACCAAACAGTGGGACCATAATAATGTCTTCATCGCTCACGGTGGTGGACAGCATGTCGTGTCAACACCACGCTCTTACAAGGCACACCAACGTAGAATTAGTGCAAAACCAAATATAGTGCTCCATGATCACTAGGATAAACAGGACAAATGGACATTGCAATAATTCAGGGTAGTTAGCTCATGAGGTGAAGGACATTATGTCACATACCATTGACAATTACAGTCTTCATTAGTAGTTTGCGGCATTCATAGCCCAGTTATTGAACATTTCTGTACTAAGTATGCAGTATTACAGAAAAATGTTCATTAATTGTTTTACATAGAATCAGTAGCCTTCTTTTCCTGGTTACAAAGTATTATGAAATAATCGCATTCTTTTCAGTTACAGAGTATAATCAAGATTCATTAACCTTCTCCTAATTACAGTTAATTAATCATTTGTCATTCCAATAATAATCATTAGTCTTCTCCTAATTACAAAGCATTATTAAACAGTCACATTCCTTTCTGGTTACAAAGTATCAACATTGGAAACAAGAGCTAATCAATGGCATAATTAATAACAATTCGTGGAGTGACATTAATTATTGGCACTCAGTGGCCAGCAAGTATTGAATAGAATCATCATTCAGTATTATTCAGATTATTACGAAGTCATTATTAAAAATCAGTTAATTACAGTCATAGAATTAATAATCATGGGCATTACAAGTACTCATTACAATAAACAGTGTTTCTCCTTCAGTAGTATTCAGATCATTACAAAGTCATTATTAAAATCAGTTAATTACAGTCAAATCATTAATAATCACAGGCATTATAAGTAGTATCATTACAATAAACAGTCTTCCTCCTTCAGTAGTATTCAGATCATTACAAAGTCATTATTAAAATCAGTTAATTACAATCAAAGCATTAATAATCACAGGCACTATAAGTAGTCTCATTACAATAAACAGTGGCAGTTATTAGCTAGTGACAAAGCATTATCTTAAATATATACCTTTTTTTTGTCTCATTAAGAAGTCATTACTCAAGTGACGTACTATTCAGAGCTAATCAGTATTATTCAGAATTGTCTCAAACTGGTGTCACTATTTGGGACTGGTAATACCTTTTTTTTTTTTTTTTTTTTTTTGTTAGCAATGCATTGCGTTGGGATCGATAATTAATTGCTGAGGCATAACACTATTTGCTTTTGACCTATTGCTGCAAACGAGGATAGGTAACGTCATTCGTCATGAGTCAGCTGTAGCAAGGTTATGTAACAAGGCAGTATATGTGATCACATTTATAAATGATAAACACAAATGGGTAAAAATACAAAAAAATGCAAGTACTAGAACAGGTATAATAAGTAACAGGTTTAGCAAGTATCATGAAAAGCTTCTCCTGGAAAAAATACAAAATGGATTATTGACCTGAAAGAAGAAAGGCACACTATGCTGAAAAGTAGTGAACTTCGAATTAACAGGTAGTGAAATGTGTATAAAAATGTGTTCCATAGCTGTCCTTCCAAAAACTTTCCGTCATCCTACTATGCAATATAACACCTGCTGTCAAAACAAACTGCAACAAATACTTAAATAACTACATAGCATAAATATAAAACTTCAACATTATCCTCATCTGTAAAGAAAACTTCATTATACATCTCAACATAACACCATTATCATCATCACCTGTAAAGAAAAACTTCATTATTCATATCAGCATATTCTTCATCATTATTCATCAGCACTAAATATCATCTGCAAAAAATCACTTCATTACTCATTATACAACTATTCTTTATCTCTAGCATATTTCATCACTAAATCTAAGATGTGTAGTTCAGTCTGACAGCCTGCATCAATCACCTTGTATTCTGAAAGAAAAAATTAGTTAAGACTGCTATTCTGTGATGAGTATAGTATATTCTTGTTAATGTTTGTTAATCCTGATCCATTTACTCTTCCTCATAAAGTTATTGCATCTCCTTTCGTTTATTCCGCAGGTGAAATTCCCATTTCTGTTGGATTTATTTCTTACATACATCATTTCTTTCTGAAATTGATGAACAGAGATTAATGTCTTGCATTTAAATCATATACCCACTAAATAATGACTGGTTTATGGTGACACAATTAACCATACAGCATAGCATGACAGAAAACGTAATATGTTAAAGACGTTGACAGTGTTCAGATGTGAAAATGTACACAGAATAATACAATGCAGTAGCAAAAAAAAAAAAAAATGTAAAACAGTCACGATGTTGAGATGTCATAAGGCAAAAAAATGTCAAAGTCGACTGGTGTGTGTTATATCTTAACTATTTCACAGTGCATATAAACAAAACTGGAGTACAATCATATACACAAAAAAGTGGAAAAAATGTGCACGGTCTGATGTGTAACGACAAGAAAAGCGACCTGCTAACCTTACCTTGCCGGGCACTTGCCAAGAAAAAATACGATAATCATCAGTAATTAGTCACGTGAAATAATTGCATTAGTAAATGGCATCATAGTGTGTTGAATCATACAGTGGTTTCACTCAATAAACGGTTTAATGTTTGAGATATGGTGATTGCCTTTCGATTTTCTAGTTCTCAAAGTTTCGACGTGTACAACATTGGGGTGAGGGATGCTGCGAATCCGATACGGACCTGCGTATAGAAGTTCAAATTTACTGCACTTACCTTTTAATTTGCTGGATAAATAGTGTGTACGTACTAGTATCTTCTGTCCAACGTGAAAGTCTCGGCGTGTACAAACCTGTTTTTGCTGTCTTCTCCGGCGCTCTGCGGCACGTTTGATGTTGTTCAGCGCAATGTCAATTATTTCGTGGTGTCGTAATCGACGAGATGTAGGAAATGTTATTAATTCTTTAATTTTGTTAGGTGGTTCAGCATTTTTCAGTATAACAGACGGAGATAGCATAGTGGATTCATTTGGAATGGAATTAATTACATCTTGGAATGAGGATATGTGTGTGTCCCAATCAATATGTCTTTTGTGGCAGTATATTCGGCACAGTTTACCAATTTCTTTCATTAATCTTTCACAGGGGTTCGAAGAAGCGTGGTACTTGGATATATAGATCGGAGAAATGTTTCTAGCTCGTAACATGCGTGTCCATACGCTACTACGAAATTGTGATCCATTGTCAGAAATTACTTTCATCACATGCCCTACATGAAATAGAAAATGTTTTACAAATGCTTTCGAAACAGTTTTAGCAGTAGCTTTGCGTAATGGAGTGAAAGTAACAAATTTTGAAGTGAGCTCAACAGCGACAAAAATGTAGCAAAAACCTCTGTTAGTTCTCGGAATCGGACCAAAAATATCTACTGCGGCCATATGTCTTAATTTAACAGGTACAATGGGATATAAAGGAGGAATATGTGAAGTGGTGTCTGATTTAGCTTTCTGGCAAATTTTACAAGACGCTAAAACTCGTCGTATACGTTTTTCCATGTTAGTAAAATAACAGTTCTGTCTCAGTATAAGAAAACATTTTCGTGCTCCGTAATGTGCGTAGCTTAAATGAGTGTACCAAATTAATTTGTTAACCAGTTCGTCAGGTATGCATAATAACCAATTGTTGCTGTCAGGGTGAGAGCGGCGAAACAGAATGTCATTGCGTACAGTGTAATGGTTTCTAATCGTTACATTATTCCTATCTTGCCAAAGGTGTTTAATTTCTTTCCACACGTTGTCTTTATTTTGTTCTCGTGCTATGTCCTGTAATGACGATGAAATAAAGTTTTCAAATGCAACTTGCTGAATGTACATGACACTGAAATTTGTTTTGCAGAAGTTGGTTGCTACGTCTTGCTGATTGTTGCCGAGAGAACGCGATAGTGCGTCTGCTATAACATTTTGTGTGCCGGGAATGTGGACAATCGTAAAATTAAATTCTTGTAAATATAGTTTCCATCTGCTTAACCTGTCGTGAGTAAATTTAGCCGAGAGTAAAAATTGTATCGCTCTGTGGTCTGTGTAAACGGTGGTATGTCTGCCATAAAGAAAGTGCCGAAATCTCGTAAAAGCCCATACAACACATAATGTTTCCAATTCTGTAACGGAATAATTTCGTTCAGCAGGTGACAGAATGCGGCTTGCAAATGCGATGTTTTTAATAACTGTTGAACCATCTTCTTCAATTTCCTGGAAATTATGTACGCCTAAAGCGGTGTTAGAACTGTCGGTGGCAATGGAAAAATTTCTAGTAAGATCTGGGTGCGATAAAAGTGGTGCATTCAACAAAGCATGTTTCAGGTTCATGAATTCAGAGTGTGCTTGCTTATCCCAAGACCAAATACTGTTTTTACCTGTTAATTGGCATAGTCTAGGCGTGTCTAAAGCAGAATGGTGAATAAATTTACGAAAAAAGTTAATTAAGCCCAAAAAACTGCGTAATTGCTTCTTTGTCGTAGGAACGGTAATGTCACGTAGAGCTTGAAGTTTTTCCGGATCAGGTGCAATGCCTTCTGCTGAAATTACGTGTCCAAGAAATTTTATGGAAGTTTTGCCAAAGTGCGATTTACTAAGATTAACTGTAAACCCTTGTGCATGAAAAGTTTGTAACAGTTGTTCAAGAATCAGATTGTGTTCGGACCAGTTAGCTTCTGCGATAAGAATGTCGTCTACATACGTCGTAATTCTGTCTTTAAGTTCTGTCGGAAGTATAGTGTTCAAACCGCGAATAAAAGCTGCAGAAGAAATAGTTAAGCCGAACGGTAGTTTGCAAAATTGATAACAGTCGCCGAAACAGAGAAAAGCTGTATATTTTCTGCAGTTCGGATGAAGTTGAATTTGCCAAAATCCCGATTTCAAATCTAGTGTAGAATAAATAGCTGTACCATGAAATTTCTGTAAAAGTTCCTCTAGTGTCTGTGGTCGATCTGTTTCGTTAATAATAATGTCATTAATGTGACGTGAATCAAGTACAAGGCGAAGTGAGCCATCTTTTTTCTTAACAATATGTAGCGGGTTTATGTACGGACTAACTGCTGGTTCTATAATTCCTTGGTCGAGCATATCCTGCAATTCTTTTTTAACCTGTTCTCTGTGAATGTATGGAATAGGATAATGCTTTGCTTTAAATGTGTCGTGCGGTTTGACTTGAAATTCATACATAAAGCCGGACATAGTACCAGGAATGTTGTCAAAAACTGGAGCTTGCTGTAAAAGAATTTTGTGTAATTGCGTTCGTTCGTCGTCTGTAGTTGCACTGCTTTGTCTAACTTTATCGGAAATCATTTGTATTACTTCGTAGTCCATTTCGTCTGGAGTATTATAGTTGTGTACGTACGTATCCGTTAACAATGTGGGATTACAGTCTATGTCACGTGTTGCGGAAATGACCTCTGTGCGGTTGATTGTTTGTTCTTCCGCAGATAATGAGTGCTGAAATTCTAAAGCAAGTTGTACATTTTCATCCTTTAACATTAAATAAGAATTCTGAAAATCGATAACTGCGTCGTGTTGTACCAGAAAATTCGTGCCTAAAATAACGTCTGTTGTCAATAAAGGAACAATCCAAAAATTAGAGTGAAACGTGTGACCTGCGATACAAAATGATAAATGCGTCTGTAATTTAACGTCTACTCCTTTACTCGGTACTGCTCCTTTCACTTTTGTTTTGCCTAAAGGTAACGTCGGATAGGTATTCTCTTTGTTGCACTCATTGAAAGTCTCCTCATTTATTACTGATATTGGTGATCCGGAATCAATTACTGCTGAGAATTTCGATGAACCAATTTTAATTTCGATAACAGGATGTGAAATGGTTTTCTGAATAACTGGTCTTTCCTGTAAAAGAGTGTCTCTGATGTCGTCAAAAGTAATTACATTTTCATGAACAACATTTTGCGTGTCTAAAGTAGTGCTTGTATTATTGGAAGATGCGATCTGTGCAGTATCTAGTCAGATTCTATCTGACGCGTTATTATTATTAGGAGGATGTTGTGGCATTTCGACTATTTGAACTGTCCTATTACTTCTTCCAGACGTATTACGTTCTGGATGGTACCTACTGTCGGGTTCATTCATGAGAATAGGTCCTTGTTGATTATTTTGTTGCTGGTGAGACCGACTGTTATTATATGTACGCTGATAATTCTGCTCATCGTTTTTACGTCTGTCGTGATAGTCATTCCTATACGGTGCATTACGATAGGCATTGAAATACTGTCTTCTCTGTAGGTAATTGTTTCCTTGTTGCTGTGCGTTACTATTTGTTGGATCTGGTACTACACGTGCACGCGGCGGAACATTAAAGCCTGGTTGACCTTGTGCATTACATTGTTGGTTATGTATTCCAACCGGCTGACTTTCATACTGTTGTGGTGGAAAACGTCTATTGTTACCAAAATGTGTTTCCTGTCGCTGAAAATTTTGACGATATTGATAATCTGAATTCTGTCTGTTATTAAAGTTTTGGTAGTTGTCGTTCCTAAAACGTCTGTTATCTTTCCGATTGGAATTACGTCCCTGATCATAATTGCAGTACGGTTGTTGACCTTGGTTGTTACTCAAAAAGTTTTTGTTTACAAAAGAATAATCAGATTGCTGTACTTCCAAGAGCTGTAAAAGATCTCTGAATGCTGAAATGTTTTCTTTTTGCTGACCTGTTAGGAGTGACACTCGTAATGACCGTGGTAATTTGGAAATGCATAATTGTATCAGTGCGGATTCACTGTACGGTTCACTTAGGTACTGGTTTTGTTGTACCATGTGCTCAAAAAATTGCGTTACACTGGGAAAATTTGAGTTTTCATAGTTTGGCAAACTAATTAGTTGATCTTTAATTCCGCGCTGTGTCGTCTTCGACCAGTACGCTGACAAAAAAGCATTCTGAAATTCCTCTACCGAGTAACACTGTCTCGCGATTGGTCTCATACGAGTTGCCGGTTCGCCTTCCAAAAAACTGCAAATAAATTCAAGTTTATGTGTTACAGGCCAAGTCGGTGGAAGAGCAAAGCTAAACTGTTGAATCCAATCCAGTGGGTGAATCTGCGTTCTATCGTTTTTAAAAACTTTAAACTTTCTCACTGACAGAAAATGTTTGTAATCGAAATTATCATCTCTGTGTGATGCAACAGGTTCAGGATCGTAAGAGTATCTATTGAACTGTGGTTGTTCGGAATCTAAGTCCCGTACTCTCTGTAGATTACCCAAATTATACGCGCTGCGTGAGTCTGACACATGTTCATAAAGTGGCGTCTGTTGCGGTATGTTATTAACTGAAATGTTTTTGATCTCTGTTACTTCTTGTTGTAAATTTGACAACTTCCTACGTAACGTATTGTTAGATGAATCGATCTCATTAATTGTCTGCTGTAAATTTTGAAATTCAGGTGTTTGGTTAAATGAAACCGGTGCAGTATCGTCTGATTTATTGTCATTAGCACTTTCGATAGCATCAATACGACTGGCCAATTCATCATATTTTTCTGTCAGTATTTTTGCCTGATCATCGGTTTTAGAATCGGACGCATTAATCTGTTTTTGCAACTTACGCGTAGTTTCGCTCAGTTTTTTAACATCAGCTTTGATGACATCGCAATCCTGTGTTAGATCTAATTGTTCGAATCTATCTGTCACTGTTTGAATATTTACTGTGTGTGTGTCTGTTTTTGATTTAAGATCAGAAATTTCATCTCGTAATTCCGCGTTCAATTGTTCTATGGTATTAATTTTGTCGGACACTGTAGTAATATTATTGTCTACATACGTCTTCGCTTTCGCGAATATTTTACGTTTGTCCTCTTGTCTTTGTGCAGTGATTGTTTCCATGACTTGTCGTTTTACTTTGTTTTGATCCTGAATAAATTTGCGGAAACGCGTATCACTGTTCTGTATGTGCTGATTAAAGCGCTCGTTAATCTGAGTGTTCTGCTGTTCGAATTTCGCGTCTATCTTTGCGTCCACTGTGCGCGAAAATTCTACCGTCATGGCTTTAAACTCTTCCCGTAATTGTGTAGCTTTTTCAGAGCATTGTTTAGCGACTCCGCTAATTTCGTCTCTGAGTGTTTCTGTTGCGGCTGTCTGCATTTCCCTTAATTCTTGCGCAACAGACTTTATTTCTTCGCTATTTTTTTGTGAACAAGTCTCAATTTCCACGCGCAACTGTTCCTTAGTGTCATGGCACTGCGCAGCAACGGCTCTAATTTGTTCACTAAGCTGTCTCGAATTGTCGTCTAATTTTTCATTTAAGTGTTGTTTGAGATTTTCATTATCTTGTTTGTTCTGTTCCCTAAGTTGTTTGAGATCTTCGGCATTATTGTCAAGTTTTTCGTTCTGTTGTTTGACCTGTTCTCTGAGTTGTCTAAAATTTTCGCTCTGTTCACTAAATTGTTGTTTGAGATCTTTACTACTGTTGTCTATTTTCTCACTTTGCTGTTGTAGCAAACTTCTCATAATTCGTACCAAGTCAAAACTAGCGTTTATATTCTCTGTGCTGTTTAGTGGTGGATCTGGAATTTTCTCGTTTTGTGTGACCATTTGGTCATTCTGTAATTTACAGAAAGGTTTATCAGTCGGACGTACACTGTCAGTCACTATTTCGGAATTAAATAAATCCGCCGTACTTTCAGTATCCTGTTCATTTTCATTAGACAAATTTGTCTGTTCGTTACTTAAGTTTTCCAAATCGGGTGTGTTAAGCTGGGCAGCGCTCATTACAATAGAGCGTCCCGAGTCATCGATTGTCGTCAAATCAACAGAGGACATAACCGAGTTCGTTTGTTCATCATTAAGACAAAAGTCATCATTAATGGTTGTAATGCACTGATTGTTAGTGAACGCAGGATTGTCATCATCACACTGCGTGTCATAATTACTATCGGTCACGCTGTTTAAGTCGGTAATTTCATTCAAAATACCTCGCGATACACTATTCACAGTCTTTCGCGGCATTTTTACAATAGTCACAATTTTTCAGAAAATAAATAAGCACAATGCAAAAGCAACACACAAATACAACAAAGCAACAAATTGCCGTTGACCTGTAGAAGGAAAGTCACAAGATTAGTAAAAGCGTTGCGCCAAATCCTAATTATATCTAAGCAAATAAGAGCAGATATCTGACTGTCGCTCAAAAGACTCTCAACGAAATACGATCCTGGACTGGGTGTCGCCAAGTGTAACCTCCCCACCGTAATTTTTAAAGAAAAAAGAATGACAATACTTAATAGAAATGGGAGCCGAGTGTAACCTCCCCACAAAATTTTAAAAAGACAGAATATTATTTAAGAATGCTAATGGTCATTGCTCTATGCGTAACCTGCCCACAATGAAATGTACTGACAATGGGAACAAAAATGTGAAATTCGCAATCTGACTCAAATATAAATTCTTCACCAAAAATTAAAGTCCATTCAGTGACAAGAAAATTCAATTAAACCGAAACATCGGTCTTTGGCCCTGTGTAAAACAATCAGAATTAAAGTCTTACCTCAGAATGACTGGATGTCAAATTTCTGCTCTTATTTCTGCGCACGGCTTGGAGGAAATGCATTGCAAATAATAATATTCCTTTTTTTCTGTGAATTTACTGAAATTTTTCTTCAAAAGAAGTGGAATGAAATGGGAAGTGCAACGAAATCTTTAGTTCAATAAAAAATTAAATTTTTGAAAAAATGCTTTTGAAATAAAAATTATTATTGGGGAACTTGTTGGAGAATAATTACAATAAATAGATTTTTACATTATCTAATGATTATATTAATTAATAGTGTACCTCATTCACCATCTTGACCAGTGTTGCCGACCGCCTACATCACACAACCGCACTGGGCTGCTACTATTGACCGACCGCTCTGCATGACGACTATTAGCGTACTGCTCTGCACGACTACACAGAGCTACAGACTCGCAACGACTGCCGACAGAGAACTGAGAACCGCTCGCAACACTCGCGCGGTCAAGCGCAAACTCTCTGGTCACAGATGCTACAATGCCTCGCCATCGCTGCTATGTTACATACGTGTTTCAAGGGGAAGAAGAAATAAATCAAGACCAAATGGGAGATGTGATACTGCGAAAGGAATCTGGCAAAGTACCGAAAGATCTAAGTTGAGGAATGGCACCCGGAGTAGATCTCTTTTCCTGTGTATTATTGAGGTTGTTGGAGGAACATGTCATGTCGGAACTACTTCATATGGTACGCATAGCATATGGAACAGACGGAACACACTGAGCCCTCAAGAAGAACGTAATAATCCCAATGCCGAAGAAGGTAGGTTCAGACAGGCCTAAATACTACCGAACCATCTTTTTAATAAATCGTATTTATTTACAGAAGAATGGAAAGACTGATAGAAGCTGACCTCGGGGAAGATCAGTTTGGTTTTCGGAGTAATTTAGGTTCATACGAAGTAATTCTGTACCTACGACTTGCCTTAGGAGATAGATTTAAGAAAATCTTACTTACGTTTACTTAATCTGTAAATTTAGAGAAGGCTTTTGACAATATAATTAAATTCCCCCGAGACACTTAAGTCTCACCTTTATCCACGACAATGACGGAAGCCGAAGAAATGTATTAAAATACGTAGTACGGCCGGGACTCCTAGCTTATAAGGCAGTATTGCTAACCATTACACCACTGCAGCACTATGAACAACATTCCTGCACGAACTACCCGAGTCAAACGCCCTCCCCAACACAAACCGAAGATATGAAGTTCGTTCTGCGGAAGGCATTTAACTTGAGTATTTCGTTCAGGTCGGTGCTGCAGTAGTGTAATGGTTAGCATTTGTTGCTAATAAAGAAGACGACCCAGGTTCGAATCCCAGCAGTTGCACAAAATTTAAACCATTTTTTAGTTTCCATCATTTTCGTAGCATTTGACAATGTTGACTGGAATACATTCTTTGAAATTCTGAAGGTAGTGGAAAGTAAATTCGCATAGTGGAGGGTTAGTCACACATTACGCAGGGAGAAATGATCATCATAATAAAATAAGAGAAAGCAGAGTTCGAACGGAAAGATTTAGGTGTTCC
Organism: Schistocerca serialis cubense; assembly: GCF_023864345.2. Taxonomy (NCBI): domain Eukaryota; kingdom Metazoa; phylum Arthropoda; class Insecta; order Orthoptera; family Acrididae; genus Schistocerca; species Schistocerca serialis. Next base: position 580,449,957 of record NC_064640.1, read on the forward strand.
TTTTTCCCACGCGCCTTTATAGAGTGAAATGGTAGAGAAGTTGTATGAAAATGGTTCGATGAACCCTCTGCCAGGCACGTAAGTGTGAATTGCACAGCAAGCATGTAGATGTAGATGTAGAACAAGACTGCAGTTGTAAGAGTCAAAGGACATGAAAGGGAAGCCGAAGTTGAGAAGGAAGAAAGAGCCATAACCTTTCCCTGTTGTCAAACTTTTCACTGAGGATGCAATAAAGGAAACCAAGAAAAATTTGGTAAATGGAATTTATTAAGTTCATGGAGAATAAATAAACACGTTGATGTTGACCGACGAAATATCAGTTCTCTCAAGCACGGCAAAGGACCCTGAAAATCAGCAGAAATGAATTGATAGCGCCGTGAGAAGATGTTTAATATGTACACCAACAAAAGTAAAACAAGGATAATGGAATGTATTTGGATGTCGGCATGAAACTGCCGGTAGACGTATGCGACCATTATTATTAATATAATTCTCTGAACGTTAGAAAAGCTGAATCGTCGCTGAAAAACAGGTAGTAGTTGTTTTTTGGTGCATTTATTCCAAATGACATTTGGTGTTTTTAAAAAATGTATAACTAATTACTTGTTATGTTATTTAGGCCAGGAAATCTGATGATGAGCAGAGCCCGAAACAAGTCATTTGGAATAAATGCACGAAAAAACAACTTGTACCTGTTTTTTGCGACTACTCAGTTTCTCTAAAATCCAGCCAATTATAGGAATGTATTCGAATTATATTAGGCGATACGGAGAGAATAAAATTTGGAGGTGAAACTCGAAGTACTAGATGAGTTATGCTGTTTTGGAAATATGGTAACTGATGATAGCCGAAGTTGGAAAATATACAATGCAGACTGGCGATATCAAAAAACACATTTCTTACGAAGATAAGTTTGTTAACTTGGAATAAAAATGTAAACAGCAGACAGTTTTTTCTGCATATACTCTTCTCGAGTGTAGCATTGTGAGAAAGTGAAATTTGGACGATAAACAACGCAGAGAAGAAGAGAACAAAAGCTTCTGAAATATTGCCCTACATAATAATGTTAAAGATTAGATGGGTAGTTCTAATAATTAATGAGAAGGCACTGAATCAAACTGTGGAGAGAATGTACGGCATAACTTGACTAAAGGAAGGTATTGGTTGATGAATACTTTCTGAGGCATCGAGGAATCGTCAGTCTGGTATAGAAGTAAGTATGGTGGAGCCGAGAGTAAGATTGTAGAAGGAAACCGAGACTGGATTACAAAAAGCAGGTTTAAAGGGAGGTAGGCTGCAGGAGTACAGAGATGAGGGGTCTTGCCCAGCTTGGAGAGCTGTATGACAACAATATCTCGCATGAAGCGCACTACAACAACGACATTAGTTAAAGACTATGTGCATTTAAAACAGTACTTTTAAGAACTGTGAGCTGAATGACTGTGAATGTGCACGAGATTTTAAGCGTATGTTACAACTTTGTAGAGCAAGAACTTCTATTCTGAAGAATGTTACGCTGGAATATCGTTCCATATGAAATTAGCCAATGAAAATTACAAAAAGTGAAATTATTGATTCCGCTTGTCTGACAAACGTTTAGAGGCACTAAGTGCTGATATTCTTGACACTGATTGTGCAATAAGTGTCTTCCATTTTAAACGCTTACATATTAGCCTTAAACTTTGGACGATTTTCCTTCACATAAAAACGTCTGACGATTTTCTACGTGTATGATGGCTGTCGGGCCATTTGATCCCGAACAAAATCAATCGGTGACTTAGATGGGCGACGCACTTTAAAACTCATGGCAGATAGTATCTAATCTTTATAGCTTTTTAAGTCACAAAGTGTGTCTTTGTTTCAGAATAAAGTGTGCGTGATACCGGAAATGTTACTTAAACTCATTAGTCTTGCAGCTTGAAACTTCAGGATATTTTAACGGAACTCGAATACGGCACAGTAATTAAAGAAATTACATTTGAGTAATCTAATGCCGTTAATTAAAGACTCAGTTCTGGTGAGAAACGTTAACAGCTCTTGCATTCTGGAGGATTCCAGATATTTCTTAACAAGTGTGTTCTCAGAAGGCAGTCAGTAACCTTCCGCTTGGTCTGACAGCCAGGCGCTCAGCGGATGACGCGCCTGGTCCGCCGCTGATAGGGCACGAGCCTCTGAATCACGCCCTCGCAACACGTGCGGCGGCGCACTGAGTACCGGCTTCGTCGTCTGTTTTTATTTTTGGTCGCCTTCAACGTAAGTACACTATTAAACAATCAAAAATTGCAAAAAATATATTTCGTAATATAGAAGTGAAAATATTAATTTAAAGTAATTTAACAATATTTCTTCACTGTTAGATGAAAAAGAATAGCTTAATTTCTGAAGACTGAAGTAATAATTACATTTTTCTCTACAAATATTGACTACAAAAATATTGTTAATTCACTACTCTTTGCGATACAAATTATTTTATAAGTAATATTAAAACTGGGGATTAGAACTTCTCTGTAGGTCTGTTTCCAGATTTTAAAATTTCTAACAAAGCTAAATCGTAGACATCTGAGATCTGCTTTATCATTCTACACTCCTGGAAATTGAAATAAGAACACCGTGAATTCATTGTCCCAGGAAGGGGAAACTTTATTGACACATTCCTGGGTTCAGATACATCACATGATCACACTGACAGAACCACAGGCACATAGACACAGGCAACAGAGCATGCACAATGTCGGCACTAGTACAGTGTGTATCCACCTTTCGCAGCAATGCAGGCTGCTATTCTCCCATGGAGACGATCGTAGAGATGCTGGATGTAGTCCTGTGGAACGGCTTGCCATGCCATTTCCACCTGGCGCCTCAGTTGGACCAGCGTTCGTGCTGGACGTGCAGACCGCGTGAGACGACGCTTCATCCAGTCCCAAACATGCTCAATGGGGGACAGATCCGGAGATCTTGCTGGCCAAGGTAGTTGACTTACACCTTCTAGAGCACGTTGGGTGGCACGGGATACATGCGGACGTGCATTGTCCTGTTGGAACAGCAAGTTCCCTTGCCGGTCTAGGAATGGTAGAACGATGGGTTCGATGACGGTTTGGATGTACCGTGCACTATTCAGTGTCCCCTCGACGATCACCAGTGGTGTACGGCCAGTGTAGGAGATCGCTCCCCACACCATGATGCCGGGTGTTGGCCCTGTGTGCCTCGGTCGTATGCAGTCCTGATTGTGGCGCTCACCTGCACGGCGCCAAACACGCATACGACCATCATTGGCACCAAGGCAGAAGCGACTCTCATCGCTGAAGACGACACGTCTCCATTCGTCCCTCCATTCACGCCTGTCGCGACACCACTGGAGGCGGGCTGCACGATGTTGGGGCGTGAGCGGAAGACGGCCTAACGGTGTGCGGGACCGTAGCCCAGCTTTATGGAGACGGTTGCGAATGGTCCTCGCCGATACCCCAGGAGCAACAGTGTCCCTAATTTGCTGGGAAGTGGCGGTGCGGTCCCCTACGGCACTGCGTAGGATCCTACGGTCTTGGCGTGCATCCGTGCGTCGCTGCGGTCCGGTCCCAGGTCGACGGGCACGTGCACCTTCCGCCGACCACTGGCGACAACATCGATGTACTGAGGAGACCTCACGCCCCACGTGTTGAGCAATTCGGCGGTAGGTCCACCCGGCCTCCCGCATGCCCACTATACGCCCTCGCTCAAAGTCCGTCAACTGCACATACGGTTCACGTCCACGCTGTCGCGGCATGCTACCAGTGTTAAAGACTGCGATGGAGCTCCGTATGCCACGGCAAACTGGCTGACACTGACGGCGGCGGTGCACAAATGCTGCGCAGCTAGCGCCATTCGACGGCCAACAACGCGGTTCCTGGTGTGTCCGCTGTGCCGTGCGTGTGATCATTGCTTGTACAGCCCTCTCGCAGTGTCCGGAGCAAGTATGGTGGGTCTGACACACTGGTGTCAATGTGTTCTTTTTTCCATTTCCAGGAGTGAATATTAGAAGATCACTAATGCTTGTAGGAACGATAATCCAAGTTTTCTCTATTCTAAGAGAAATTGTTTTCTCTGATTCTGCAACCCTCGTTCGTTTCCGTCTACACTAAGGCACACGAACACACAATCAAAATTAATTTTATCAACTGACCCGCACACCCCGATACTCCGAAGATGATTTGTCACTAAAAATCGAACTCACAAAGGAAGAAGGGACTGCTCATTGTAGAAACCAAACTGACAGGATAATAAAGACAGATGGTTTAGATTTCCGTCGCTCGCCCGTTATTAACTTCAACAATTGAACCGCTACGTGCAACACGGAGCTCAGGACGCACGAGGAAGTGAATGGATTCCAGTTCCCATTCTTCATTGATGGCTTCTCTTAGTCGCTATAGGCGAATACCACAGTAATTTTTGAGAACATTTCTCACGGAGAACAACTTTTTTTTAATATTTTCAAATGAACACTGACGTTCATGGACTTCGTATAGCCTACTCCGTTCGCCTCCACCGCCTACCATCATGGGGGGTTCGAAAGTGGCTTCGAGCACTATGGGACCTAACTTCTGAGGTCATCAGTCCCCTAGAACTTAGAACTACTTAAACCTAACTAACCTAAGGACATCACACACATCCATGCCCGAGGTAGGATTCGAACCTGCGACCGTAGTCGTCGCGCGGTTCCGGACTGTAGCGCCTACCGTCGTGGTATGAGGTCTGAAGATGGTCAGAAAGTGACCGAAACCGGTAATCACAAACATGAAGGTTTCCTTCGGTTGAGACTTCATGTACATTTTAGAAAACCACAATGTTATTATCATTATCGCCATATTGATTTCTCCTCAAATTGAGGTTTGATATGGACAACTCGAAAATTGGGTGGGACAGGGTTTTAGTCTGTCTTCAGCGTTATTTCATCTGTACATTGAGCAAACTGCGAAAGAAAACAATAAGTAGTTTGGAAATGAAATTAAAGTTACGAGAGAAGAAGTCAGACCTTAGAGATTTACTGATGACGTTGTTATTCTGATATACACAGCAAAGGACTTGGAAGTGCACTTGGATAGCATGGAGAGCATCTTGAAAGGAGGATATATGATGAACATTAACAAAAGAAACTCCAGGGTAATGGAATGTAGTCGAATTAAATCAAGCGATGCTGAGGAAATTAGATTAGAAAATGAGACTCTATAATTAGTCGGTGAGTTTTGCTCGTAGGGCAGTAAAATAACTGTTGATGACCAAAGTGGAGAGGATATAAAATGGAGACTGGCAACGGCAAGGAAAGCGTTTCTGAGGAAGAAAAATTTGTTAACATCGAATATAAATTTAAGAGTTAGGAACTCTTTTCTGTAGACAGATGTCTGAAGTGCAGCCTTTTACGGAAGTGAAACGTGGACGATAAGCAGTTCAGAATAGAGGTTTTGAAATTTGAAGAAAGCTGAAGATTAGATGGGTACATCACATAAATAATGAGAAGGACTGAATAAAATTGGGGAGAAAAAAGAAATTTGTGGTATAATCTGACTAAAAGAAGGAACTGGTTGACACAGCACGTTCTCATACGTCAGAGAATCGTCAGTTTAGTACTAGAGGGTAAAAGCTGCAGAGGTAGACTAAGGGACGAGTACGGTTAGCAGGTTAAAATGGATGCTGGTTGCAGTAGTTATTCGGGGATGAAGAGGCTTGCATAGTTAAGAGTAGCATGGAGAGCTTCATCAAACCAGTCTTCGGACTGAAGACCACAAAAACAACAATATACAACCTTTTTGTCGTAGTTAATGTTGTCGACGGAACTGTAAATTCCAATGTAAGGAAGGAAATAAAATTCGCTAACATACTGCAATTAGTTTCACCGTAACAGTAGCGAATTAGCTATAGTCATGAAACACTCTTCGCATAGTTTCCTTTGTAAACTTCTAGTAAATTGTATGCGATACAGAGTAAAGGCAATACATTTGTGTGTACGAAATACACCAGTAACGCTCGTGGTACCAAATCAGTTAGAATGATAGAACAGGATAGGACCGATTGGTTTTCACTTCCCTTTATATTATTGCTTAGGAGACCAACGTGATATACTTCAAACCTTCAGAGCATTGGAAGCACTTTTGACCACTCAGACTCCTTATTACGAAGGCGTGCTCAAAAGTAGCGCCTCCGAATTTTTATATGAAAACTCTAAAAGCTTTTTAAATAAAGCAGACGTTATTAACATTCCACATCTTTATTCTTCGTGTCTACATATTTATTTCTTAACATAGTCACCCTGGCTACGAACACATTTCGCCCAGCCAGAGACTAGGTTGTTGATATAGTCAAAATGGCTCTGAGCACTATGGGACTTAACATCTATGGTCATCAGTCCCCTAGAACTTAGAACTACTTAAACCTAACTAAACTAAGGACATCACACAACACCCAGTCATCACGAAGCAGGGAAAATCACTGACTCCGCCGGGAATCGAACCCGGGAACTCGGGCGCGGGATGCGAGATCGCTACCGCACGTGATATAGTCAATGTGGAAGGTTTGAATTCGTTGCCGAAGCCACAACCTCACCTCTACTGGTACCGCTTCATCGCTTTCAAAGCAGAGTTCTTGAAGGTGTTTAAGTTTTGGGAACAGATGAACGTCGAGTGGGACAAAGTCGCGACTGTATGGAGGATGATCGATGACCGTGAAACCAAGGCGTCGGACTATTGCACATTTCGCAGCGCTCGTATGTGATCTGGCATTGTATGCTGAAAGAGAGGATGCTCCACGTGTGGAAGAACTCTTCTGCAATTAGAACCTGGATTACAGCACGCTGTATCTTAGTCCCTGCCATAGTTACGTTACACACTACCACGTTACACGCTCCAGTTCGGAACTCTCTCTCGCTACAGGGCTACAAATATGTAGACACGAAGAATAAAGTTGTAGGAAGTTAATAGCGTCTGTTTTATTTAAAAAGCGTAAACGGTTTTCACATAAAAAACTCTGAAGCATTACTTTTCAGCATGCCCTTGTATAAATCATTTCCTTCTGCAAGAAACATTCTGTAATCAGTGGTCGTTAATAATTATATTTGTATACGGAAAAGAAATTCTGCAACACAGGTATTACATGTGTATTTTGCGAACCTGTTTAAATGAACTTTAGCTTCACTTTCAGTGTAATAAATTTATGGTTGATAGTACAAGAAGGGCACACCTATCAAATCAGAACACTATCCCATCAACAAGTATGAAAACAATAAAAACTTCTTCGAAAAATACATATATCAGTTCGACTTACATGTGAGAGTGAGTGTGGCGAAACAAGAGCTGTATCATTGTTAGAGATACAGAGGCGAGTGAGTGTCCCGGTACTTACCTCAATTCACTACTGCCAGCATCACGTAATCATAACGCGTCTGTTCTCAGCACCATAAACGAGTGACCAAAAAAATTAAAATAACTTTTCCAAACTTTGTCAGCGTGTGTTACAGCATATTAATGTTAACATTGTGAAGGCTCAGAATAATTTAATGAATATATTTCTCCAAATATATTATTTTAAGAAAAAAGTAAGTGGCCCTAAATAATGAAGCTAGAAAGCTAAAAGTTGTTCATAATCTGCAAATGTATGTCACAATCAAAGCTTATAAGTCTCAACTTAATTGAAGCAATATTTTGGTCAAAATCGGCATTTTTGCAATAAAATGAAGGGCCTAAATACACTCCTGGAAATCGAAATAAGAACACCGTGAATTCATTGTCCCAGGAAGAGGAAACTTTATTGACACATTCCTGGGGTCAGATACATCACATGATCACACTGACAGAACCACAGGCACATAGACACAGGCAACAGAGCATGCACAATGTCGGCACTAGTACAGTGTATATCCACCTTTCGCAGCAATGCAGGCTGCTATTCTCCCATGGAGACGATCGTAGAGATGCTGGATGTAGTCCTGTGGAACGGCTTGCCATGCCATTTCCACCTGGCGCCTCAGTTGGACCAGCGTTCGTGTTGGACGTGCAGACCGCGTGAGACGACGCTTCATCCAGTCCCAAACATGCTCAATGGGGGACAGATCCGGAGATCTTGCTGGCCAGGGTAGTTGACGTACACCTTCTAGAGCACGTTGGGTGGCACGGGATACATGCGGACGTGCATTGTCCTGTTGGAACAGCAAGTTCCCTTGCCGGTCTAGGAATGGTAGAACGATGGGTTCGATGACGGTTTGGATGTACCGTGCACTATTCAGTGTCCCCTCGACGATCACCAGTGGTGTACGGCCAGTGTAGGAGATCGCTCCCCACACCATGATGCCGGGTGTTGGCCCTGTGTGCCTCGGTCGTATGCTGTCCTGATTGTGGCGCTCAGCTGCACGGCGCCAAACACGCATACGACCATCATTGGCACCAAGGCAGAAGCGACTCTCATCGCTGAAGACGACACGTCTCCATTCGTCCCTCCATTCACGCCTGTCGCGACACCACTGGAGGTGGGCTGCACGATGTTGGGGCGTGAGCGGAAGACGGTCTAACGGTGTGCGGGACCGTAGCCCAGCTTCATGGAGACGGTTGCGAATGGTCCTCGCCGATACCCCAGGAGCAACAGTGTCCCTAATTTGCTGGGAAGTGGCGGTGCGGTCCCCTATGGCACTGTGTAGGATCCTACGGTCTTGGCGTGCATCCGTGCGTCGCTGCGGTCCGGTCCCTGGTCGACGGGCACGTGCACCTTCCGCCGACCACTGGCGACAACATCGATGTACTGTGGAGACCTCACGCCCCACGTGTTGAGCAATTCGGCGGTATGTCCACCCGGCCTCCCGCATGCCCACTATACGCCCTCGCTCAAAGTCCGTCAACTGCACATACGGTTCACGTCCACGCTGTCGCGGCATGCTACCAGTGTTAAAGACTGCGATGGAGCTCCGTATGCCACGGCAAACTGGCTGACACTGACGGCGGCGGTGCACAAATGCTGCGCAGCTAGCGCCATTCGACGGCCAACAACGCGGTTCCTGGTGTGTCCGCTGTGCCGTGCGTGTGATCATTGCTTGTACAGCCCTCTCGCAGTGTCCGGAGCAAGTATGGTGGGTCTGACACACCGGTGTCAATGTGTTCTTTTTTCCATTTCCAGGAGTGTATTAGACTCAGAAAGATGAAAATTCTTATGTAGGCTCAGTTTGATATAAAAATAGTAACTATGTGACTACAGTAAGTTAGCTTTATTAATTTTCAAGTTATCTGCTAAAAACCAAATTGGGAATGAGAACATCCTTACTCATACTAGATTAAGTATCATTTGCATTTGTGATAGAAAGTGAAAATTACAGTACTCGATTACATTGATGAAATAATGCAGCTTTACTAAGCTTCAAGACTTTGATATAAATAACAATCATTAAAAGGAATCTTAAAGAGGCAGTTCAGAGGTCAGGTTCTGCTGTCGGTTCCATTCTAAAAAATTTAGCCGGCCAAGTTTAAAATCAGTTGAGCTAAAACTTTTTCAATAGCTAATGCAAACTTAACTTTAAATATGTAAAAATTAATTACATTGTCAATTGTTAAACGACCCAGAAGTTAATTAATATGCGTCCAAGAAAGATGCTGCTACCTGTGCCTAGAGCGGTTTGCTGGAGATGTTCCGCTTGGCGGTCAGCTGTGCCCATATCTAAATACAGTCGGAGAGGCAGTTGGAGGAGACACTTCGGACCGATATATCAATCTGTCCTCGTCTGTCAAACGCATGCGTACGTTGGCCCTCGGATGACGTCAAGCCGGATAGCGACCAAAAGCGTTTTCGGTAAAAGTAGGAAGTGAGCTCAAGAGGACTGTACATCGTTCTCAATCGCTTAGATTTCATGGAACTAACTGTTTGTGCGTCGCCCGTAATTTTGACAAAACCACATGGCAAGTGACGATATTATTTTCCATTTTTAAGGCGAGCAATTATCTTTGATGATCAGAACTCAGGGTGATAAACCATTTTACTTGGAACTCCATAGAGGTTACCTCTGAACTGTTAATAGTGCTGTTTCCGATAGGGGCATTATTATCATTATCAGGAATATTATTGTATTTTGTGCATGTGAAGTGAATACATTAATCAGTTACAAGTCGAAACTTTTATTTATAGTCATAGTTTCTGATCCCACTCAGTAAATATCAAGTAGGAACATTTTCTTCCACTGAATACGAGGAGTAATGTGGCCGGCCGGAGGGTCCGAACGGTTCTAGGCGCTCCAGTCTGGAACCGCACGACTGCTACGGTAGCAGGTTCGAATCCTCCCTGGGGCATACATGTGTGTGATGTCCTTAGGTTAGTTAGGTTTAAGTAGTTCTAAGTTCTAGGGGACTGATGACCTCAGATGTTAAGTCCCATAGTGCTCAGAGCCATTTGAACCATTTTTGAAGAGTAATGTGGACTTGCAGACTGGAAATTATGGTCAGTATGTGCTTCATCGCTCTCTGGCTGACCGCAAAAATATTTTTCATGAACGGTGAAGATAATTTGCCCGCCACCCCACATATGGTGCATCGGTCGGGAAGCTGAACAGCGATAGTGGTCGGTACAAAACTGGGAACTCGGTAGGCACTAATAGGAAACCGAAGTGAAATGTGCAGAACCTAGTACGAGAACCGTGTTAAGATTTGCTCACGAGTGTGGGAGCTGAAATGTAAATGTTAGCAACAATAAAGTTGAACGTGTCGAAAGGAGGTAAGAGGACGACAATAGATAGGTGCTACCACAGACGCTGAAGTTAGAAGAAGACGGTGCATCATAACGGAGCTGCGTGGACCTGTAACCTACCTATAACGTACCGAGCGCGCTCACCCGACTACCCACCCGGCCGATCGAAGTGGCGCAGTGGTTAGCAAAATGGACTCGTGTTCGGGAGGACGATTCACACCAGCATCTAGCCACCCTGATTTATGTTTTTCGTGATTACTTCACACAAATGACGGGATGATTCCTTTGAAACTTCACGGTCGGCTTCTTTCCGCATTCTTTCCTAATCCGATGGGACCGATGACCTCGCTGTTTTATACCCTCCTCCTAATTAACCAATACACGACCTAATTATCTTGGTGAAGGCCGTGGTAGAGGAAGATGAGGTAGACAGTCACCGCGCTTCCGCAATCATTACTAGGAGGAAGGCAGAAATATAAGTAATGTACTGTTGAGACAAGACGGAGACGCGAATACTAAACAGGCTACGTGTGGGAAACTAAATCCCCTCTATTATCAGATTAGCTCTCAACAGGTGGAAACAGTGACACAGAAAGGAACCAAACACAAACCTCAGTCAGTGAGCACACGCAAACCGATCACAGGGATGATGAAATACGAACAGAGAGTATCAGTAATGTTCACTCTCACTGTCTAGTCGACAGCATTTTGGTCACATTAGAAAAATGGCACAAGAAAGAGAAAGAAAATGCCACAAGTAACAGGGAAGAACAAGTTAACTGATTTAAAGATGAAGTAAATAATCTTCGGCAATAATGGCAGTCTGGAGGCTAAAGTTTCGGTAGAGGAAGCAGAGTCAGTGTTGTAAGGCTTTAAAGAGGAGAAATTGTTAGATGCAGCGGGTAGAAATAATAATGAGGACAGGGTACCTATTAGCTGTATTGACTTGTCGCAAACCGTTAAAGCCAACGACAGTATTATAGATAGCAATGTTGCGCAGGGACGCAGCTGCTCAGAAGTAGACAACAGTTTAGCTGATGTGCAGCAGACGAAAGTAGAGGAGGTCGTCAAGTGCTTTGATTTAAAATTGGTGGACGGTTTGGAAGAGGCGGCTGCAAATGTAAATGTTGATGGCCCTGTGAATCTAAATGGAAATGTGCTTGAGACTGAACAAAATTACTTTAGTTGGAAACAGACTTAAAAGGATTTATTAGAAGACTTTTATGAGGAATCTGTTCAAACTAGAATAACACACTCTATTATAAAAATTAACATCTCAGGAGTAACAGTGCGTTGTCTTCTTGATAGTGGCAATGAAGCAAATGCTTTGCCCCAAGCATTCTTTGATTCTATTCCTAATAGAAATGAGTTAACTATCATGAAACTATGTGGCTTAGGAATAACGGGTATTATTGGAAAAGTTTCTAGACCGGTACAGCACGAAGCTTTGATATCACTTGTTATATGTAACAAGTATCATCCTTGTTTAATCGTTCTAAGTTTAAGTGTTGAAATGTTAATTGATACAGATCTTTTAACGAAAGGTAAAAGACAGATTGACGTTGATCAGAGCACTTAGTATTAACTATACCTGAGTCTCTAGTGATTACAGAGCCTTTCATTGGAAATTATGGGGGCAGTAATAATGAAGCATGGGTACTGCCTACCAGAGTAATAAGGTATAAGGGATACTTGCAGGTAGTACTGAATTTGGGAAGATGTGCAAAATGCTAATGTGGAAAAGAACTATACCCTAGAATAGAGAGAGGCTAAGGTACAGTCAACAAATCAGATTTCTGATAAAAGAACGTTGTACAGAAAAAGAAGGCATGACGCAAAATCTTTCCCAACTAGTTTTAACATTGGTGAATTACTGTTAATCAAAACTAAAGAAAAATGTAAGAAATTTTCAGCGGAAACAAAGACGTTTATGCATGTTCATCAAGGACCACTAAAGATAATAGCTAAGCGTCATGCAAACGCATACCGCTTAAAATACCGGAAAAGTAAGAAAGAACTAGGTCTACGAAACAGTAGATATGAAGCTTTTCAAAACTGACGGTAATTAAGTTGCAGAGAATCCGCCACTCTTCGGCGGACAAACAGTTTGGGGTATTATGCGATCCATTCTGGATGAAACTTTCTTTCCCTTTAAAGTTTCATTCTCTCCTGTCCTATCTATAGTGAGTAATGAATATATGCCTTCATCTTGTAGGTTTGCTATTAGTTTGCAGTATCTTAATAATAAGTAAGAATGGTTCACAAAAATGATTATACCCGAATGATTACTTAGAAGAGAAGATGAGAGGTAGTTCGCAGTAGTAAATTCTAACTGTTAAAATAACAGTGCGTAACTTATGAACACCTATGACAGAAAAATAATGGCTAAAGTTAATAAATATCAAATGATATCCACAGAAAGGATTAGTAACAACAAAGAACAGACAGATACTTTGCATTAAGAGAAGTGATTGAAGCCGGAAATTCCTAAAATCTGAGAGAATATACTCTGCATAAATCAATAATTTTCATGTAGGAAGTAAGGTTGTCTCTAGTTAAGAGAGAATAATAATGTGGTGGCAACAGAGGCAAGCCATAGCATTTTTATCTTATTTAAAAGGAGATGTGTGGAAGTGGTGTGAGGATCTCACCAAAAATAAATGTAAATAATAAGGTCAGCAGACTGACGAAGAAAACAGGGAGAAACAAATGTCGAAATGTGCAGGAAAGAGAAATGTATGGATAAACGAAAATAGGGAGGAATAGGTATAATGAAGTCAGTAGCTTTTATATGAGGTAAAATTGAGGAAAATTTGTGTGTCTAAGTCCCTCCGTCTTGGAAAAAGGTTCAGAAACGAGTAATCTTGCTTAAGGCAGGTGGTCAATTAACAGATAAATATTGACAAGCACAGACGACAACATAGATAAACGAAGGTCTTAAAAATGCAGATTGTAGTGTATTGTAATGTTATAATAAACACTGCTTTTTGATTATGTGTGCGACAAAGCAAAGTAACTGCGGACAAACAAACAACTTCTTTAATATACTGATCTGTACGATAACTGAGCCACATGAAGATAGAGTTTACAAAGGTTACTCAGTTTTATAAATACAGCAACATCTAAGGTAATGGAGTAAATCGCGTACTAGCCCAAAATGTGACTATTTAAAAAAAATACTATGTTGACTTTCAGAGCCTAAAAGCTATGGTTTATACATAAAAAAAGCATTTGCAAAACTTGTGAGTAACGATGTAACTAGTAAAAGTGAGATAGAGTAACGTCACGATTTTATGAAGCGGCGATTGCCAATAATCATTTTGAAAACGTTAATAAGAGTTTTTCAAACACTAAATTTAAAAAAAAAAGAAAAATTATTTCTTATAACTCGTTAACTGTTTATTTAAATTAAAGAAGGAAAATGGAATATAGAAAGTGTATTGTCCTCCCTCAGATGTAAGTTGAGAACAGAAGCTTAGGCTTTGTTATCCATTTCTCAGGGACATGGAGGCTTCATGAATGGTAGCCTTCAAGCTCACTTAGAAACAAGCGGTGACATCTACCACCGCGGTTCCACTATTTCCCTTTTAATAATAGAGTATCGTGAAGAGAGCCATATATAGTGACTTCCCACCCTATACATTAAATGTTTTAGTGATAGTGTTTCGTAAGGGCACACACAACAGAGCCTATGGTTGTGATTAAATGAGTGAGTACTGAAATGCGAAATATGTTTGTAAAGACTGAAAAATTCTAAATTACAAAACTAGTTTTGCAATAAGGGAAAACTTTTTTCAAGTTTCTATGTTACTTCCTGTACATAATTTTTAAAAATCCACTATATATATGGTTAATTATGTGGTTCTAGTATTAAGAAAAATCAGTTTCATTTAAAAGAGATAAGCTGCGGTTACATAACTTTTTACTAATATTTATTGTAGTATTTTGTTCAAAAATAAAATTTTCACAAAAATAAATAAGGATTGATGAGGGGAAACAAGCATTGAATCCTTGTGAGAGATACAGAGGCGAGTGCGTGTGCTGGGACTTACTCCACTACACTAGTACCAGCACCACACCATCATAACTCGCTTTTACTAAGCATACAAAGGATTGCACCAATATCTAAAAGTGAAATGCCAAACTTTGTCAGTATATGTTTCAGTATATTAATGTTATGTGAAGTCTCAGAACGACCTAATGAATATGTTTCTCTAAATATATTATTTTAAGAAAAAAGTAAGTGGAGCTAAATAATGAAGCTAGAAAGCTAAAAATTGTTTGGAATTTGCTATTATATGTCAAAATCGAAGGTTATAAGTCTCAACTTGATTGGAGCAATATTTTGGACAAAATCGGCATTTTTGCGAAAAAATGAAGGCCCTAAATATTACACTCAGAAAGATGAAAATTATTATGTAGGCTCATTTTGATATAAAAACAATATCTACGTGACTACAGCAAGTTAGTCTAATAGTTTTCAAGTTATTTCCTAAAAACCAAATTGGGAATGAGAACAGCCTTACTCATAATAGATTAAGTATCATTTGCATTTGTGATAGAAAGTTATAATTACAGTAACCGATTGCATTGATGAAATAATACAGCTTTACCAAGTTTCAAGATTTTATTATAAATAACGATCATTACAAGGAATATTAAAGAGGGAGTTCAGAGGTCATTTTCTGCTGTCGGTTCCATTCTAAAAAATTTAGCCGACATAGTTTAAATGAAGCTGAGCTAAAACTCTTTCAGTAACTAAAGCAAACTTAACTTTACTTATATAAAATAAGTAAGATTGCAAATCATTAAACGACTGAGAAGTTAAGAAGTGTCCAAGAAAGGGACCATTTAGATGCTGCTGGCTGTGCCTAAAACGGTTTGCAGCAGACGTTTCGTTTGGCGGTCCTCTGTGCTCATATCCAAACACAGTCGGAGAGCAGTTGGAGGAGACACTTCGGACCGATATATCAACCTGTCCTCGTCAGTCCAACAAGTGCGGAACCTGTGTCTCGGATGACGTCACAGCCGGATAGCTACCAAAAGCGTTTTCCGTAAAAGTAGGAAGTGAGATCGCGAGGACGGTACACCGTTCTCAGTCGGTTAGATTTCATGGAACTAACTGTTTGTGTGCCGCCCATAATGGTGACAAAACCACGTGGCAAATGACGATATTATTTTCCACTTTTAAGGAGAGCAATTAACTTTGATGATTAGAAGTTAGGGTTTTTTTTGTCATCAGTCTACTGACTGGTTTGATGCGGCCCGCCACGAATTCCTTTCCTGTGCTAACCTCTTCATCTCAGAGTAGCACTTGCAACCTACGTCCTCAATTATTTGCTTGACGCATTCCAATCTCTGTCTTCCTCTACAGTTTTTGCCCTCTACAGCTCCCTCTAGTACCATGGAAGTCATTCCCTCATGTCTTAGGAGATGTCCTATCATCCTGTCCCTTCTCCTTATCAGTGTTTTCCACATATTCCTTTCCTCTCCGATTCTGCGTAGAACCTCCTCATTCCCTACCTTATCAGTCCACCCAATTTTCAACATCCGTCTATAGCACCACATCTCAAATGCTTCGATTCTCTTCTGTTACGGTTTTTCCACAGTCCATGTTTCACTACCATACAATGCTGTACTCCAGACGTACATCCTCAGAAATTTTTTCCTCAAATTAAGGCCGGTATTTGATATTAGTAGACTTCTCTTGGCCAGAAATGCCTTTTTTACCATAGCGAGTCTGCTTTTGATGTCCTCCTTGCTCCGTCCGTCATTGGTTATTTTACTGCCTAGGTAGCAGAATTCCTTAACTTCATTGACTTCGTGACCATCAATCCTGATGTTAAGTTTCTCGCTGTTCTCATTTCTACTACTTCTCATTACCTTCGTCTTTCTACGATTTACTCTCAAACCATACTGTGTACTCATTAGAATGTTCATTCCGTTCAGCAGATCATTTAATTCTTCTTCACTTTCACTCAGGATAGCAATGTCATCAGCGAATCGTATCATTGATATCCTTTCACCTTGTGTTTTAATTCCACTCCTGAACCTTTCTTTTATTTCCATCATTACTTCCTCGATGTACAGATTGAAGAGTAGGGGCGAAAGGCTACAGCCTTGTCTTACACCCTTCTTAATACGAGCACTTCGTTCTTGATTGTCCACTCTTATTATTCCCTCTTGGTTGTTGTACATATTGTATATGACCCGTCTCTCCCTATTGCATACACCTACTTTTTTCAGAATCTCGAACAGCTTGCACCATTTTATATTGTCGAACGCTTTTTCCAGGTCGACAAATCCTATGAAAGTGTCTTGATTTTTCTTTAGCCTTGCTTCCATTATTAGCCGTAACGTCAGAATTGCCTCTCTCGTCCCTTTACTTTTCCTAAAGCCAAACTGATCGTCACCTAGCGCATTCTCAATTTTCTTTTCCATTCTTCTGTATATTATTCTTGTAAGCAGCTTCGATGCATGAGCTGTTAAGCTGATTGTGCGATAATTCTCGCACTTGTCAGCTCTTGCCGTCTTCGGAATTGTGTTGATGATGCTTTTCCGAAAGTCAGATGGTATATCGCCAGACTCATATATTCTACACACCACCGTGAATAGTCGTTTTGTTGCCACTTCCCCCAATGATTTTAGAAATTCTGATGGAATGTTATCTATCCCTTCTGCCTTATTTGACCGTAAGTCCTCCAAAGCTCTTTTAAATTCCGATTCTAATACTGGATCCCCTATCTCTTCTAAATCGACTCCTGTTTCTTCTTCTATCACATCAGACAAATCTTCACCCTCATAGAGGCTTTCAATGTATTCTTTCCACCTATCTGCTCTCTCCTCTGCATTTAACAGTGGAATTCCCGTTGCACTCTTAATGTTACCACCGTTGCTTTTAATGTCACCAAAGGTTGTTTTGACTTTCCTGTATGCTGAGTCTGTCCTTCCGACAATCATATCTTTTTCGATGTCTTCACATTTTTCCTGCAGCCATTTCGTCTTAGCTTCCCTGCACTTCCTATTTATTTCATTCCTCAGCGACTTGTATTTCTGTATTCCTGATTTTCCCGGAACATGTTTGTTTGTACTTCCTCCTTTCATCAATCAACTGAAGTATTTCTTCTGTTACCCATGGTTTCTTCGCAGCTACCTTCTTTGTACCTATGTTTTACTTCCCAACTTCTGTGATGGCCCTTTTTAGAGATGTCCATTCCTCTTCAACTGTACTGCCTACTGCGCTATTCCTTATTGCTGTATCTATAGCGTTAGAGAACTTCAAATGTATCTCGTCATTCCTTACAAGGGAACCTCCCCATCGCACCCCCCTCAGATTTATTTATAAGTTGGCACAGTGGATAGGCCTTGAAAAACTGAACACATATCAATTGCGAAAACAGGAAGAAGTTGTGTGGAACTGTGAAAAAATAAGCAAAATATACAAACTGAGTAGTTCAATGCAAGATATGCAACATTAAGGACGATGGCAACGCAGAAGTGCCGTGGTCTCGTGGTAACGTGAGCAGCTGCGGAACGGAAGGTCCTTGGTTCAAATCTTGCTTCAGGTGAAAATTTTAATTTGTTATTTTCAGTTTATGTGACAAACTCTTATGTTTTCATCACTTTTTTGGGAGTGATTATAACATCCACAAGAAAACCTGAATCGGGCAAGGTAGAAGAATCTTTTTACCCATTCGCCAAGTGTACAAGTTAGGTGGGTCGACAACATATTCCTGTCATGTGACGCACCTGCCGTCCACCAGTGTCGTATAGAATATATCAGATGTGTTTTCCTGTGGAGGAATCGGTTGACCTATGACCTTGCGATCAAATGTTTTCTGTTCCCATTGGAGAGGCACGTCCTTTCGTCTACTAATCGCACGGTTTTGCGATGCGGTCGCAAAACACAGACACTAAACTTATTACAGTGAACAGAGATGTCAATGAACGAACGGACACATAATAACTATACAAAAATAAAGAAAGTAAAATTTTCACTCGAGGGAAGACTTGAACCAAGGCGCTCTCCTTCTGCAGCTGCTCACGCTACCACGGGACCACGGCGCTCCTAAACTCACATTATCCATTATGATGCTTATGTCGCCCATGGACTACTCAGTTTGTATATTTTGCTTATTTTTTCACAGTTCCACACAACTTCTTCCTGTTTTCTCAATTGATCTGTGTTCAGTTTATCAAGGCCTATCCACTGTGCCAACTTATAACTAAATCTGAGGGGGGTGCGATGGGGAGGTTCCCTTGTTAGTACTTCCGTATCCCACTTCTTTGCGTATCGATTCTTCCTGACTAATGTCTTGAACTTCAGCCTACTCTTCATCACTAATATATTGTGATCTGAGTCTATATCTGCTCCTGGGTACGCCTTACAATCCAGTATCTGATTTCGGAATCTCTGTCTGACCATGATGTAATCTAATTGAAATCTTCCCGTATCTCCCGGCCTTTTCCAAGTGTACCTCCTCCTCTTGTGATTCTTGAACAGGGTATTCGCTATTACTAGCTGAAACTTGTTACAGAACTTAATTAGTCTTTCTCCTCTTTCATTCCTTGTCCCAAGCCCATATTCTCCTGTAACCTTTTCTTCTACTCCTTCCCCTACAACTGCATTCCAGTCGCCCATGACTATTAGATTTTCGTCCCCCTTTACATACTGCATTACGCTTTCAATATCCTCATACACTTTCTCTATCTGTTCGTCTTCAGGTTGCATCGTCGGCATGTATACCTGAACTATCGTTGTCGGTGTTGGTCTGCTGTCGATTCTGATTAGAACAGCCTGGTCACTGAACTGTTCACAGTAACACACCCTCTGCCCTACCTTCCTATTCATAACGAATCCTACACCTGTTATACCATTTTCTGCTGCTGTTGATATTACCCGATACTCATCTGACCAGAAATCCTTGTCTTCCTTCCACTTCACTTCACTGACCCCTACTATATCTAGATTGAGCCTTTGCATTTCCCTTTTCAGATTTTCTAGTTTCCTACCACGTTCAAGCTTCTGACATTCCACTCCCAGACTCGTAGAACGTTATCCTTTCGTTGATTATTCAATCTTTTTCTCATGGTAACCACCCCCTTGGCAGTCCCCTCCCGGAGATCCGAATGAGGGACTATTCCGGAATCTTATGCTAAAGGAGAGATCATCATGACACTTCTTCAATTACAGGCCACATGTCCTTGGATACACATTACGTGTCTTTAATGCAGTGGTTTCCATTGCCTTCTGCATCCTCATGCCATTGATCTTTGTTAATTCTTCCGTCTTCAGGGGCAAGACAGTGCCCTGAACCTCTGTCCGCTCCTCCGCCCTCTTTGACAAGGCCGTTGGCAGAATGAGGCTGACTTCTTATGCCGGAAGTCTTCGGCCGCCAATGTAGATTATTTATCAAAATATAGGCAGTGGTGGGGATTGAACCCGGGACCGAAGACGCTTTAATTATGTATCAAAGACGTTACCCCTAGACCACGAGTATGGGTGATAAACCATTTTACTTGGAACTCTGTAGGGGTTACCTCTGAACTGTTAATAGTCCTATTTCCAATAGGAACATTATTATTATTAGAACGAATGTTATTGTATTTTGTGCATGTGAACTTTTACTGAACGTATTTACTGAATAAGTCAAAACTTTTATTTATAGTCATAGTATCTGATTCCACTGAGGTAATAGCAAGTAGGAACATATCTTTCAATGGGTACGAAGAGCAATGTGGACTTGCAGACAGGAAATTATGGTCAGTATGAACTTCATCGTTTTCTGGCTGACTGTAAAAATGTTTTTCAGGCTCTTGTAAACGGCGAAGATAATTTAATAGCCTCCCAACATGAGGACGTATTGTTTGCTCCTTTCTTTATGTCACTGCTTAGGAGAGGACGTGGTTTACTCCATTACAGTCACTGTAAAAAAAATACTGTGTAAGATACGTTCAGTAATGTGAGTCGAAGGCATTTTTTATGCTTTCGTAGGTTGGCATTAATTATCTGTAGTGTGGGATCTATTGGCACAGACGTATAAAGGTTTTGTATGTCAAATGAGGCAAGTGTGGCTCCATCAGAAACTTCTATGTTTTTGACATATTGTGTAAATTGTGCTATGATTTTAAGTGGTCTCTCATTATTGAATGTGTATGCTTCTTTGAGAATTTTGAAGAGCATTTTATTGAGTTTGAAATTTGGGCTGTTCCTTCAGTTCACTGTAGGCCTATAGGAGGCCCTTTTTTGTGTATCTTTGGTTGTGATCTAAGGCAAAGTGCTTGTGGTCTCATAATTATAATGTTTCTTGCTTCTTGGATAATGAGTAGGAAGTTAATGTTATTTGAAGTGTGTTTAATCTCTTTTGGTATTCTGGCTGTTGAGTCCTTATGTATTTCTATTTCTTGTTGGTTTGGAAGACGTCTAAAGTTTTTTCCTATGTCTATAGCTCTGTTCATTACAACCTTGCCAGCTATTACAATATTGCATTACTCATGTTTAATTTAGTCTTAATAGTGCGTGTAAGGGCTTCTTCTCTTTTCTCTTATGCTGGGAATGGTTTCCTTCTCAATGATTTCGTTGATTTTGTGGCAGGCTGCTATTCTGTCATTTTGCTTCTTACAAGCGATGGTTGAAATCTGTGTGACGCTAGTGATGAGCTTTTCTTGGTTCTTTTGGTGTAGTGGAACATGAAAGTTGTGGCTCGGGCTCTGAGCACTATGGGACTTAACATCTGTGGTCATCAGTCCCCTAGAACTTAGAACTACTTAAACCTAACTAACCTAAGGACATCACACACATCCATGCCCGAGGCAGGATTCGAACCTGCGACCATAGCTGTCGCGCGGTTCCGGACTGAGCGCCTGAACCGCTAGACCACCGCGGCCGGCCATGAAAGTTGTGTTTTAAACCTTTGCAGAGTATTGCCTCTTCTTCTGCAGTGAATATTATGTTGGAGTAGTTGAGGAAAAGTGTGTTGAATGTGTGTTTCCTTCTGCTGTTTTGGTTCAGTTTGGGAGGTAACTGATGTTTTATGACATCGACTAGTTTTTTCATCTGTGTGGCTTTTGTGTTCTGTATGATGAAATCGGTGTAATTTCTGACTTTTTCGGTTATGGAATCATATTCTAGTCTATGAAGCTACTTTCCCAACTGTAATTCTGCGTTATAAAGCTGTGTATTGAACTTTTTTTTTAATATAAAGTCCTTTCAGTTCGTTTTTCACTCAGGGTTTTCGCGCTTTTTCCGATGTTTTCTTTGCAGTTCTTGTGTTTGTTTTAAAGTCAATCTTGACATAATTTCGAATAACGTTATTTTTGAGACAATTTCTATTGAAGTGAATATGCTGTGACGTCACTGCGAGCTTTTCTGAGGTGTTTTTGTACTCGAAAGTAGCCTTGATTGCCTGACTTGGCAAATTAACTTTAAATGGGAACATCTTAGGTTAGGCTTTGCCGTTATTGTTATTGTCATTAAATGCAACACCAAGCTCACTGTTACCAGTCACTGTTTAATTATCCCCACCACGCGTTTCAAAGGCTTAAACCTCCATCGTTGTGTGGATTGTTTCTGTGACGTGTGTGTGTGTGTGTGTGTGTGTGTGTGTGTGTGTGTGTGTGTATGTGTATGTGTGTTGTGTTACGATCTTTGAAGGAACTTATGGCACTGGCTAGTGAAGAAACAAAACACTATTTCAGAACATGGTTTCGGACTTTTTTTCACAAAAAACTAAACGTATATCTTACGGTAAAAAAAGTAAAATAAAGTACCTCCAGTGGTCACTGCTTTCTTTCGCTGTCGTAAACAGCTTGTAAGCCCTATCAGCTTGAAGCTATATATACATTAACTAATGGCACAAACTGTACATCTGTCTGCATAGTTTACAGAATTAACCAATGCATTACGCCAATCTTTAGGCAGTTATCACACGTAACAGATATAATCTTAAGAACCCCCTGCTTTGGAAAGTTTGCTCTCATCCAATCTCTCCTTCCACCCTCTCTCTCCCACTCACTTTCTCTTTCTCTTCCTCTCCCTCTGCCTCCAGCCTTTCATTTCTGTCTGTGAACCACAACCAAAATTGTTATTTGTGTATAATTGTACCACTGTAGCCAACATAATTAAGTAATTAAGGTTTACAACATGTCATCCGATTATATAAACGAATGTGAAGTGTAGGCTATATTAACTTGACAAAATCGGGTTTATATACCATCTGAAATAGTTACAGTTTCAACACACCTCAAAGCAAAGATCCCAAAAATCCTTTAAAACTAATTTTGTTACGATGTACATTCTTTGCATTTTGTGATAATATTTCCTTTCTGCTATATAATCCTTGCACCTAGTAGTTTCCAGACGCCATATTTGTGTACAAAACATGACAGTATACATGTGATGTGGTACAATAGTGAATGGAACCTGTGACCACCGGATGTACTCTAATTTACTTATTTTATTTTTACCGTTTGATATATGTTTAGTTTTTTATCAAAAGGAATCCGAAAACATGGTCTGAAATAGTGTTTTGTTTCTCCACTAGACAGTGCCATAAGTTCCTCCAAAAATCGTAACACAACACAGACACACACACACACGCATGCCACAGTAACAAATGTAAATTCAGCTGATGATGGAGGTTTAAACCTTTGAAACTCGCCGTGGAAATAAATAAACAGTGACTGGTAACATAGAAGTTTCTGATTGAGCCACACTTGCCTCATTTGACATACACAACCTTTATACGTCTGTGCTAATAGATCGCACACTTCAGATAATTAATGCCAACCTACGAAAGCATAAAAAATGCCTTCAACTCACATTACTGAATTAATGGACCTGCTCGAATACAAACTTTCACACTGCTATTTTATATTTAACAATAAAATCTACAAACAGATGGCAATGGGCTCAAACCGTTCTAGGTTATTAGCGAAGGTATTTATAAGCAATTTAGAAGACAAAATCCTGAGTTCCAATCACCACCTCCTCGAAAATATCATCTACTACTACAGATATGTAGATAATACCATCATTTTAATCAATGATACAAAATATGACAGGAATAAGTTGAACCAATTATTCAACAACTCCCATGAAAACATAAAATTCACAACAGAACAACAAGCAGGTAGCATTATAAATTTTTTAGATCTTGCCATTAGAATAAAGAGTAACAGACATCAGCTTGAAATTTATCGGAATCCTACCACAACATATACTACAATCCAAAGCTCTTTTTGTCATCCCACAGCCCACAAAATGGCAGCATCCCGGCTCATGATCAATAGAGCTATCCAATTACCACTCTCCGAAGACAAATGTGAAGAAGAAATTGAAATAATAAAACAAACAGCTACTGCAAATGGTTATAATAGCTCCATAGTAAACATCCTAAAACACTCAATAGTGGCAAAGCGATCACGTCACAAAAAAAACCACAATATCTTCCATACAATCCCCCTTCTAGATAATATTTCATATCAGATTGCCAAACGAAAAGGCATAAACATATCCTTTACCACAAACAACAAGATTGGACAGACGTCACCTCATAACATCAACACACGAAACCCACTTAATGACACAGGTGTGTACAAAATTGAATGTTTGGACTAGGACTGTTTCTACATAGGCCAGACAGGCAGATCATTTGAGATTAGATTCAAAGAACACATGGCAGCAATAAAAAACAAAAAATACGGCACATCAGCAATCGCCACCCACCTATATGAAACAAAACACCATTTTAACCGCACAAATATCAGCCTAAAGGCAAAAAACTAGGCATCCTCGAAACACTCCAGATATACAAACGGCAAACAAAATAACCTGAATCCATCTTAAATGATAATATTTACAATAGTATCATTTCTGTTTCCAGTATCCCCAAATGTAAAAGGGGGTGACCTCATTTACAAATGTACCATCACACCAACAGCTTGTATCCCCTGTCAACTTGAAACTATATGTACATCAACTAATGGCACAAACTGTAGTTGTACCACTGTAGCCAACAAAATTATCTAATTTAAGTTTACAACATGTCACTCAATTATATAAACGAATGTGAAGTTAAGGTTATATTAACTTGACAAAATCGGATTTATACCGCGAGAAGAATATGCCAGAGCACTAAAGGCTCTAAGTCGTAACACAATTTTTGAGATCCTTGGGAGAGCCAGCCATGAACAAACAGTTCCATCTGATGTGCAAGATATAAGACAGGTGAAATACCCTCGGACTTCAAGAGTGGAGTAACTCAAATTCCAAAGAAGACAGGTACTGTCAGGTATGAGTATTACCAAACTATCAGTTTAATAAATCATGTTTGCGAAGTACTAATATGAATTACTTACAGAAAAATGGAAAGACTGGTAGAAGAAGACATCGTGGAAGATAGTTCTGGGTGCCAGAAAAACGCAGAAGACTTACCTTATAAGATAGGTTAAAGAGGGTCAAACCTACTGTTATAGCAATTGTAAACTTAGAAAAAGCTTCTGACAAAGTTGGCTGCACTACACTCAAAATCCTGAAGGTACCAGGAGCGCGTATTGACACTGCAGGGCCATTCAGTACCGACCGGCCATCTAGATATCCCATGCAAATGGCGTCTTTTGGATACAGTATGGAGGAACATTGTGTCAAAACTCTGCTCTCTCCGCAGTTTCCCCGACCTAAAGTAGCTCCTCAGTAGACTACACGATGCTGCATGCATCGTGTTCCAGTCATTCAGCGAAAAACACTTGGCAGTATCGGAAATTGAGCAAAAGTCCTCTGCATAGCAGTCAGACATGCTGAACACTTAGCTACAGAGGTAGACAGCTTTTATGGCAGCAGGAATAAAACAGAGGGAGTGAAAGATCATCCTTAGCTCGTACAAAATCCAAAATGCACTTACAGAGTCGAGGGACATAAAAGGGAAGCATTAGCTGAAAAGGAGTGTGACATGGTTGCATTCACTCCCCAGTGATATTCAATCTGCACACTGAGTAGGATGTAAAAGAAACAAAGGAGGCCAAAGTTCGAATACAGTTTGTAGGTTCAAATGGATATAATCTGCTGTAGTTATGTAGAGATACACTAGCTGATCAAAAGTATCCGGACAGCGATTAGTGCACAGTAATACGTGGTGTGTCCACCCTTCATCTTATGTCGGCTTTAAATTTGCTGCAGACACTTTCAGTGAGAAGCATGAATGTCTGTGGAGGTATGGCTTTCCATTCTTCCTCGAGAGCCGAAAACACAGAAGGTAATGACGTTGGATGCTAGAGTCTGGAGCGAATTCGAAGTTATAACTCATCGGAATTGTGTTCCATTGAGTTTAGCTAGGGGCCCTGTCCAGGCCAGTCCGTTTCAGGAATGTTATTATCCATAAACCATTGGCTCACATACGTTACTTTGTTGGGGTGCTGCTTCGTTGGGGTGCTTTGTTAGGCTAACACAAACAATCATTGCCTCCGAACAGTTCTAATGTACGCAGTATACTGTGCTGCAATATGTGTTTCTGTCCTTCCGCATTTAGTGTCTGTATAAGCACAATCACCGGACCACATCCCAACCGTTCACTGTTGGCACTATACATGGTGGTAGTTAACGTTATTCAGGCCTTCGCCAAACCAAAATCCTTCTATCGGATTGCCACAGGGTGCGGCGTGATTAGTCATTCCAAATCACTTGTTCCCAGTAATCCACTGTCCAGTAGCATGACTCTTTACATCACTTCAAGCGCTTAACGCTGACTACAGATATGTGTGGCTTATCTGGAGCTGCTCGACCATTGCACTCAATTCTTTTTAACTACCTACACACAGACATTGTCCTAACTGGACTGAAGGCAAATTGGAACTAACGACTAATTCCTTCTGCTGTTATCGTGCGATTTTTTACAACCACGCTCTGCAGTGCTCGATGGTTACTGTCCGTCAGTGCATGAGGTCTGCCAGTTCTTTGTTCAGCCGTGGTTGTTCCTTCGAGTTTCCTCTTCATAATCACATCACCAACAATCAACGTGGACAGCTTTAGAAGGCTTGAAATGTGCCTGATTGGTTTGTTTATCAAGTGACATGCAGTGAATAGTCTATATTCGAAATGTCTGAGCTCTCCTGACCGATCCATTCTGCTGTTACTGCCTCTCTGCTTAAAACACAATACTTCCCGCCTCCTTTTACTCTGGCTGACCCTTTTTTGAGACATCTAGTGATCAATTCCGCATTACATATTGGTGGTGTCCGGGTACTTCTAATCAGATTGGAACTAACGACTAATTCCTTCTGCTGTTATCATGCGATTTTTTACAACCACGCTCTGCAGTGCTCGATGGTTACTGTCCGTCAGTGCATGAGGTCTGCCAGTTCTTGTTCACTCAGTTTGTTAGAGGATAGAGTAGCGTGGAGAGATGCAGTTAACCAGTCTTCAGATTGAGTACGATAACAACAATAATACTCAGCGCAAAGTAGCACCTCTGTAGTCCTGCTCTGCAGTTGGTATAGTGCCTATGGAGAAATTTTCCTCGGAGGCTGCAATGAAAAGCCTGTGCCATATCTATTCCAGGTAAATTTATCATAAGTCGAATGGGAGGTGATGTAATTGCGAAATTAGGAGCGGCAGTGGGGAGACACGAAATATTGATGTTATGTAATTTTGTCAAATAAAGACATGGTTGGAGACAGTGGCCAATATGTGAAATGAATTGTTAATGGTGTACAGCGACCAGCCACAAATTGATTTTAGGTTACCTTATTCAAAAAGTACCGTTACCGGTTTCGAATTCTTCTCAGTTGATCATCAGAGGTTTTTTCATGCTTTCATTAAATCAAATTATACCTTTGTTTCCCGTGAGTTGCCGTGAAATGTCCATCTGGTGCATTTGTTTTTTCAGTGTTCTTGCAATGAAGTAATTCTCAAGGATGTTTATATCTTCACAGTCACAAACGTTGCAATGCGTTGTAAACCATTTTCAATGTGTACCACATATTTTGATTTACAACATATGTATTTCGTACACCATCAACAATTTATGTTGCTATTAGGTTAAAAAGATAATTCAGCAAAGAATTTGGTTTATTCGCAGGTATATTTCAAGAAAGTTAGGATAATGGTGATCGAATGTATATCATTTTAACGCACGCGGTTAATAGCTAAATGTTCATAAACAAGAACCCAGACATGTGTTACTTAAGCGAGAAACGACCAACAAAATGAAGCGAATATTCACTCACAAACTACTGCAAAACTGTGATAATTGATATGAAACAATTTAAAACATCTTGTTAAAGATAGAAAGTTGGATGTCAGCATGGGCCATTATACAATTTATACAACCGATCAATCATTATCTGATTTAATTTTGAGTAAATAGAAAGGGGTTGCTATATAGCCACAGAAATACAATGGTAAATTGATCACACTGTAAATTTAGTTTCTCCTAATAATTAGCAAAACAGAGCGGCGTACATACGAGGAGAAGTGGCATCACGAAACAAAACATACATTTTTTGCCTAACATACCTGCTCACCGAGAAGCGACGTGCACAGAAAATCTGTGGTTACACGATAACATGAAAATTATTCCTGGTATATATATCCTCCTTTGACCTAACGAGAAATAGTCTAAAAACCTAGCAACGAATCGCATAATGAGACAATTTTCCCAGATTCCTGATCATGCGTTAGAGTTAGCAGCATGCCAGCCCATCTGACCAGACAGTCATCCTTTCTCAAAGACGCTGCGCTAGGTGTGGCTTACACAGATCTTAAATCTGCCTTGCTCTGAGCGTAAGGTATTTTGTCGCCACATCAAGTGACCACTCTCATACACGAAAGCGAAACAGGTCTTCCTCATAAGACTCTGAAATTTTACCTTTGACCCAAGCTACAAAGACATTCCTGCATCGAAAAGACGGATAGTGGAAGAAGCAAACATCTGCCTCTATGTGCTAATTGATGTGCTAAAGAACAATGAGTCCACACACCTGCAATCTATCTTTTACGGCAGGGCAAGCATTAGAACGAGAGAATGATGTGAACGAGGTCACCTTTCAGCATACCGTAGGAACCACTTTTTCATTTTATCGTAAATTTTGTATACTCCGCAGCCACCGTGCGGTGCGTGGCGGAGGGTACCCTGTACCACTACTAGTCATTTGCTTTTCTGTTCCGCTCGCACACAGAGCGTGGAAAAACTATTATCTATATGCTTCCGTAGGAGCCATAATTTCTCGTATCTTATCTTGGTGGTCCTTAAGTGACAGGTATATTGGTGGCGGTAGAATGACTATGCAGTCGGCTTTAAACTCCGGTTCTCTAAATTTTCTATATTGCGTTTCTCGAAAAGAATGTTGCCTTTCCTCCAGGGATTCTCATTTGAGTTCCTAAAGCATCTGCACAATACTTGTGTGTTTTTCGTATTAACCCTACCTGGTACGGATCCCAAACACTTGAACAGTACTCAAGAATCGGTAGCAGCCGCGTCCTAAATACGTTCTCCATTACAGATGAATCATACTTTCCGAAAATTCTCCCAAAACTCGAAGTCGAAGCCTTCCCAATCACAATCCTAACGTGCTCATTCCATTTCATATCTCACTGCAAAGTTACACCCATGTATTTGAACGACAAGCAGGACACTACTAACGAAGTATCCGAACATTACCTGATTGTTTTTCCTACTCATCAACATTAACTTACATTTTTATACATTTAGACCCAGCTGTCATTCGTCACATCAGTTATAAATTTGTCTAAGTTATATTGTATCCTTCTACAGTCACTCAACTTCGACACCTTCCCGTACATTACAGCATCATCAGCAAACAACCGCAGATTGCTGCCCACCCTATCCACCAGGTCGTTTATGTGTACAGGAAACAACAGTGGTCCTATCCCACATTCCTGGGGTGCTCTGACGATATACACTCACTGTTGTGGACTGGCAAGACAGCCAATCCACAGTGACGGGTAACCGAAAGGCACGCGTTTAAGCTCACGCAGGCTGGCGTGAGGTCTGGAACAGTTAAGGGAATTTATAGTAACAAAGAACGTAAGTAACTACTGGAATACTTAACTTTAATTCATAATTGATGAACATCGGTCTGATGGTACATGCATCACAAGATAAATAGCAAATGATAATGGCGCCTTGCTAGGTCGTAGCAAATGACGTAGCTGAAGGCTATGCTAACTATCGTCTCGGCAAATGAGAGCGTAATTTGTCAGTGAACCATCGCTATCAAAGTCGGCTGTACAACTGGGGCGAGTGCTAGGAAGTCTCTCTAGACCTGCCGTGTGGCGGCGCTCGGTCTGCAATCACTGATAGTGGCGACACGGGGGTCCGACGTATACTATCGGACCGCGGCCGATTTAAAGGCTACCACCTAGCAAGTGTGGTGTCTGGCGGTGACACCACACTCACAGTCGAGGACAACATACTGGATTCTACTACTTAAGACGTCTTCGAGCCATTCACGTATCTGGGGGCTTATTCCATATGCTCGCACCTTCGTTGACAATCTGCAATGGGGCACAGTGTCAAATGCTTTCCGGAAATCTAGAAATATGGACTCTGCCTGTTGCCTTTCATCCATTGTTCGCAGTATATCATTAGTGAAAAAGACAAGCTCAGTTTCGTACGAGCGATGCTCTCTAAAACTGTGCCGATTCGAGGACATAAGATTCTCGGTCTCAAGGGCATTTATTATCTACGAACTGGGAATATCTTCAGGAATTATGCAGAAAACTGATATTAAGGATATTGGTCTGTAATTTAGCGGATCTGTTCTTTTACTTTTCTTATACAAAGAAGTCACCTGCGCTTTTCTCCAGTCACATGTGACTTTGCTCTAGAGGAGAGATCCGCGATAAATGCAATGTGTGCCGTAGAGCTCTCTCTATAAAACCGTAATGTGATTCTACCTGGACCTGGTGACTTATTTGTTCCCAATTTCTTCAGTTGTTTCTCTACGCCGTTGATGTCCATTACTATGTCATCCATACGGAGGGAGTCCGTTCGATGGTCAGATGTTTGTATGATCCCTCTGCGTGAGCGTTTCCTTAAAAGCAAATTTTAAATCTTCTGCTTTCGTTTTGCTATCTTCAAATACCACACCAGATTCGTCAAGGACTGTCTGAATGGAAGCCTTAGACCCGCCTAGCAATTTTTCCATAGGATGAGAATTTTTTCGGGTTCTCAGCCAGATATTTTGTTGAGGTATGACAGTGATAGTTGCATGCTTTCCGCACTGGTCTTTAAATAGGCGTACGAATCTCTACTATGCTTTTACTGTCGACATTTGGGCGTTTTCTTTCGAACAGAAAGTGCAGTCTATTTTTTCATACTCAGAGTATGTTCAAGAATCCTGCAGCAAGGCAAGCCTTTGCTTACTCAGAATTTTACGAATTTCGTTGTTGAACCACAATTGATCTTTTCCGTCCTTAACCAACTTACTCGGCACATACTTCTCCCGACTACGATTTACAATCTTTTCAAACTTTGTCCACAATTCCCCTACGTCCATTATAATCGAATTAAGTGATGTCAGTTCACTGTATAACTGAGATGCTAACTACTGCTTACCCGCTCTTTCTAACAGAAACTCTTCCCTAGCCTCCTTCACTGATGTATTAACTTTCGTAAACATATGGGTTATGATGAAATCATGATCGCTATCCGCGTTTCTATACTGACGCCGTAGATACCGCCCGGCTTATTCGTAACTACCAGATCTAAGACATTTCCATTGCGTGTGGACTGCAGAGCTAGCTGTTCAAGAGAGTTTTCGGAAAACGCGCTCAAAAGCACTTCACAAGGCTGTCTGTCTGTGCCCCTGCAATGAATGCGTAGACGTCCCAGTCAATGCTTAATAGGTTAAAGTCGCCTCCAACCAGTATTGTATGATTTGGGTATTTACGCGCTACTGACTGTAGATCTTCTTTGAATGGCTCTGGAACTGTCACAGCAGAACCAGGTGGTCGGTAAAAACATCCAACAATCAACTTTGTTTCACCTAAACCTGTTATAAGCGACCAGATAGCTGCACTGTTACACTCAACGTTGACGTCAATAGGGAGAATATTTTTGTCAACTACAATGAACAAATGCGCCTATGGTGTCTAATTTGTCTTTCCGATATACGTTCCATGACTCGCTAAATATCCCAGAGCTTTCGACTTCGGATTTTAGCCAGCTCTCGGTCTCAAAAATAACTTGAGAGCTGCATCTCTCCTGGAGGGAAGTAAATTCAGAAACTTTGTCACGAATACTTCGACAATTTGCTGTTAAAAGTTTTGAAGTCGAAGTATCTTTGTACCTTTACGCTGAACGCTGTGTGATTTCGCTGTCTGAGTATCGACTGGTGAATGTTCATCAGAGTGCAACAAACCACCGCCTTATAAAAAAACGGAAAAGAAGGAAAACCATGTGCACTCCACAAGAACTCTGCTACTCGAGTAGCTGCTTCCTTTGAGTAGTGCACCGCTGACCTATCAAGAGGAGTCTTACAATTCCCCACCCGATAACGCAGGTCCAGAAATGTGAAGCCAAGACCACCACAGTCGACAGAGCCTTTGATTGATATCCTGCACTCGACTCCAAACCAAAGGACCCTAATCAATTCTGGGAACAATGCTGCAAATTGCGAGCTCTGCTTTCACATCGTATGCGAGGTCAGCAGCCTGAACACCTGCGCCAGTCGCCTGTATGAACGGAGGATGGCCAAGGAACTCGTGACAGACGTCGTTGGTGCCAACGTCAGCTACAACTTGCAGACGACTGCACCCTGGACTCTCGATAGCTGCAGGCAAGGTCGCCTCCACATCTCGGATGAAGTCCCCCGGCAGACATACCAGGTGCACGTAGGCCTGCTTTCCAGCCCCGGATACTATCTTGTTAAGGTGCTCCACAACGTGCCTCGCGTTGGCGCTCCTGGTAATTAACGAAGTCCCGCTCACATGTGCCTTCTCGGACCCTGCTGAAGGAATGGTGATCTCTTCACTCACAGGACGAACAGGCAAGGCCAGACACCCAGTCTCCACGTTGATCCTTCACCTTGAGTGACGAGAACGCGCCACCACCCGCCGTTCGCCCTGTTGTGATCCACCGCGTCGGGTACATTAGGAGGTGACAGCAGCAGGGCCCGTGGGCGAATCAAGTGACAGCGAAGGCGTCCCGTGCAACGTGCCAGATTCTCCGTCATCGCCACACCCCGAGGCAGCACCTGAAGGCGGCTGACCGTAGCCAAAGCGCATTCAGTTGTTCGCGAACTGCAACCAGCTCCTCCTACGTCCGCACACAACATGTACATACACATCCTACCCTCCTAGAGAGACTAATTGAAGAAGTGAACTATAAAAGCAGACAGAAACCTAGATACGCAACTTGCTACCCTCCTGATGGGTCACCAATGGACGCTGATGCATTAATAAGCTGTGTAGTTGGCTGTTAAGAAGAAATGACAACTGCGCTACAGACTGCCCGAATTTACGCTTACTATTATAAACTCGATATCAAACCTGTTAAATAAAAAAACCATGCACGAAATTTGGGAAATATACTACGAGGAAAACACCGGCAAAGATAAACATGTAACTTGTCGCTCTGTACATGTGTGTTAGCCGACATCGTGGGCTTATTGAGCTTGCCTTCGCTTGTCTTTGAAACAAAACAAATGAGCAGCTACTGCGCTATTGACTGAATGAATTTATACTTACAAAAATGTCAGATCAAACCTCTTAAACAGAAAAACACAAACAAAATTTATAAGTATTGTACCCTCCTCTTCCTCCACAGATTGCATAAAATATAAACATAGCAGTTATTTTGGAAAATATAATTGTATGTTATGATTTTATTTGATGTCACTGCTCCGATAAGGATTCTAAATTTATTACCCAGGGTATATACAGCCAGCCATGGTATTTTAGACATACACCTCCGTAGCTGCGTAATCGGCTTGGCTGACTACCCTGCCGAGTAGCCAGGTTCAAGTACAAATACTGAGAGTGATATACTTTTTGGAGTGAGAAATAGAGTGGGGTTACTCAGTCTTATGATGCCAACGGAGGAGCTTTGAGAACGAGAAGCACCTGTTACAAGGTCTTCAAAGCCAACAACGGCTGGGAGAGCGCTGTGCTGACGCCACGCCCCTCCAGTCCGCACCCTAATGACGCCACTGGCTGTGGATGATACTACGGTCGGTCGGTCCCTATTGGTCTGTCTGAGGGCAGGACAGCTGACGGTAAGCATTTAGGCAATAGACCACAAAGCTATCGCAATAATAAATAAATGAAACATAAGTTCGTCAAATCTTCATTGGAACAGTGAAAATCATCATTACGAAAGTAAAGGGAAAGAAGAATTAAGGTTTACTATCCCATATTTGACGGAGTCATTTGAGGCTGTAATAATTTCAACTCCACGACAGATCGTGCCAAAATGAGACTCCACATCGAAGCACTTCCACGGAGAACAGAAAGTAATTTACGGTAGCTATGAGTTTACGGTATCCTAACAGATTAAGAATGGAGTTACTTCAGTTTTATGTCTGAACTATCAAAGTGGCAAAAACTGGTTTAAGTAAACGAATACGCCATCGTATATCATCTCTTGTGCCGAGGACTGTTACTGAAGGTGGTATGAAGTATTTGAAAAAGCTATTGTGGTGATATTTATAAAAAATGCAGCTGACTTGAATATTTAATAACGTATCTGGTTGGTCATTGATTCTCCAACATTTTTCCCTCTAGTTCACAGATGCATCTTATGGGTACAGAACTGATACACACCTGTTTTCATCTCCACTTATGAGTAACGACTCTGTTGGATAACTGGGATTTAACTGGGATTCCCGATTGAATCTCGTCGTTTGGGATATGGTAATTAAAGCCCTAGTAGTATTAGTGAACGACACCAACGTCCAGTGTCAGCGTTTCATGTACACTCCTGGAAATTGAAATAAGAACACCGTGAATTCATTGTCCCAGGAAGGGGAAACTTTATTGACACATTCCTGGGGTCAGATACATCACATGATCACACTGACAGAACCACAGGCACATAGACACAGGCAACAGAGCATGCACAATGTCGGCACTAGTACAGTGTATATCCACCTTTCGCAGCAATGCAGGCTGCTATTCTCCCATGGAGACGATCGTAGAGATGCTGGATGTAGTCCTGTGGAACGGCTTGCCATGCCATTTCCACCTGGCGCCTCAGTTGGACCAGCGTTCGTGCTGGACGTGCAGACCGCGTGAGACGACGCTTCATCCAGTCCCAAAAATGCTCAATGGGGGACAGATCCGGAGATCTTGCTGGCCAGGGTAGTTGACTTACACCTTCTAGAGCACGTTGGGTGGCACGGGATACATGCGGACGTGCATTGTCCTGTTGGAACAGCAAGTTCCCTTGCCGGTCTAGGAATGGTAGAACGATGGGTTCGATGACGGTTTGGATGTACCGTGCACTATTCAGTGTCCCCTCGACGATCACCAGTGGTGTACGGCCAGTGTAGGAGATCGCTCCCCACACCATGGTGCCGGGTGTTGGCCCTGTGTGCCTCGGTCGTATGCAGTCCTGATTGTGGCGCTCACCTGCACGGCGCTAAACACGCATACGACCATCATTGGCACCAAGGCAGAAGCGACTCTCATCGCTGAAGACGACACGTCTCCATTCGTCCCTCCATTCACGCCTGTCGCGACACCACTGGAGGCGGGCTGCACGATGTTGGGGCGTGAGCGGAAGACGGCGTAACGGTGTGCGGGACCGTAGCCCAGCTTCATGGAGACGGTTGCGAATGGTCCTCGCCGATACCCCAGGAGCAACAGTGTCCCTAATTTGCTGG
Organism: Schistocerca serialis cubense; assembly: GCF_023864345.2. Classification (NCBI taxonomy): domain Eukaryota; kingdom Metazoa; phylum Arthropoda; class Insecta; order Orthoptera; family Acrididae; genus Schistocerca; species Schistocerca serialis. The sequence continues at coordinate 580,485,477 of NC_064640.1, forward strand.
GAAGTGGCGGTGCGGTCCCCTACGGCACTGCGTAGGATCCTACGGTCTTGGCGTGCATCCGTGCGTCGCTGCGGTCCGGTCCCAGGTCGACGGGCACGTGCACCTTCCGCCGACCACTGGCGACAACATCGATGTACTGTGGAGACCTCACGCCCCACGTGTTGGCAATTCGGCGGTACGTCCACCCGGCCTCCCGCATGCCCACTATACGCCCTCGCTCAAAGTCCGTCAACTGCACATACGGTTCACGTCCACGCTGTCGCGGCATGCTACCAGTGTTAAAGACTGCGATGGAGCTCCGTATGCCACGGCAAACTGGCTGACACTGACGGCGGCGGTGCACAAATGCTGCGCAGCTAGCGCCATTCGACGGCCAACACCGCGGTTCCTGGTGTGTCCGCTGTGCCGTGCGTGTGATCATTGCTTGTACAGCCCTCTCGCAGTGTCCGGAGCAAGTATGGTGGGTCTGACACACCGGTGTCAATGTGTTCTTTTTTCCATTTCCAGGAGTGTATTATGCGAAAGTATGGTACACACTGATCAACAATCTACCTACTTGCTTTGCGAGCTAACATCCCAAAAATTTTCGGGCTCACACGCGAAATGTCATCGAAATGTCAAACTCACAAAATGTTCAAACTCGTCTAGGGGTTGAACCGCACGTGTCGCATTACACGCCCTAAATTAGACACTTGTGACCCTTTGGTTAAATTGTCTGGCTGATGGCAAGTTTGCGAAATAGAAAGTTAATATAACATATAATAACAGTAATGATAATATAGGGAACTAAATTAACGACCCATAAATGATGTAGGCCACACAGTTGCGATAGGTTAAAATAATGTTTATTCAGAAAACAAGCTAAGTGTGAAAGTAGCCGTATTTAGAGTTACTGTTACACTCGGGTGCATGTCCATTTGACACAGTTCGGTCATTCACAATCTCATCGCGAAATACAAGTCATCTACGCGAAACGTAAGTGTTCACACCAGGCGCGCGGCTGCTCACCGCTCAGAGACGAAGTCCCGCGATACCACACAACGCGAAATTTTCTAAGTTGTTTCCCTTCCTAGCTGCCTAAGACCGACTGTACCCTTTGGTGTCTAGACCAGAACTGTGCCTCTGTCCGTCTCCGGCCGCTTTTCCCGAGCGCCGAACATCGTCGCTCAACTGTCTAGGGCAGTTCCCTTTCCTGAAGCCGTCCATCTAATTGTCTACAGCTTACTCTACATTATTTTACATTTTAAAATATTTAAATAATCAAAGCTTCACCACTTTTACTTTCTAAATAAAGTAATAATAACATCCATTACATAATAAACTTTAAAATCTTGTACGTAAAACCAATACAATTTCGTTCTTAGCTTTGAATGACACGGCTAGTAGCCTTGCACCAATGTGCTTTCTGATGAATAAATAAAGAACGAGAGTAACTATTATGCACTAAATTTTACAACAAATATTCTGTTACCTAATGATTCAATAAGGTGTCATGCTGTCATCAAATGGTTCAAATGGCTCTGAGCACTATGGCACTTAACTGCTGAGGTCATCAGTCCCCTAGAACTTAGAACTACTTAAACCTAACTAACCTAAGGACATCACACACATCCATGCCCGAGAGAGGATTCGAACCTACGACCGCAGCGGTCACGCGGTTCCAGACTGTAGTGCCTAGAACCGCTCGGCCACTCCGGCCGGCCATGCTGTCATCGTTCAGTGAGTTTTGTGTGGAGGAAATGATGATCTGATGGTTAACTGAAAATACTGATAATTTAAAGTTACTATATCTTTTTAACAAATAAAGTTACAAAGTTGATATTTACACCGTTTGTCACTCTAATGATGCCCTTTTCTATGAAATGACGATCGTTAAGATCGACCAAAGCGTTCAGATTTTAGCATTCAAGTCTTCGTTACAAAACTTGTTAATTTCACTTTAACAGTAAATCCTAAACTATTACAGATATGATCAGTATTTAGATTTTAATTGGATCACCATGAAAATTTGTGGAGGATAGCAGATTAGGATTACTGTGGCTTCATTCCCTGCACTGCTACAGAATTGAATAATTTTCAAAAATGTTTCCCTTTATGGCCGATCTCAGGTCCACCATATTTAACACTGCTTTGTCTCCTTCGCCACAAATGCCTTCTATTAGGTTTCCCTATAACGTAGGTTTCCCGTGTGTCTCACTCGCACACTACAACGCTTAGGCCTTAATAGACAATAGACGTCTGTGAATTTCCCCATCTCGTGGTGAATTTGCGCCCTTTGTGGCACGCGGTCCTGGACGACAGGGTTCGTTTCACAATTCCTGTAGGCTGACTCTTTCGGCCATATATTTAAATGAGAGCGCAATGCTGGTTAACTCACAGTGTGTAACGTTCCATTTCGCGTGACCGTAAGACAGTGGACGTATTAAAGAATTTTGACCTTTCAGCACAGCTCATGCAGGGCGCCAGGGCGCAAACACCCCTCTTGATAGCATTACAGGCATGCTCGACAGTACTGAGGGAAGATAATCTCCGAAGCCAGAAAACTACCGCATTTGCTGTGAATTGTTTACCACATTACAATGACACTATTCGAACACTAGCGTGATATATTGTATTGCTGAACGTGCAAGTCACCAATTGACTTCTGTAGGTGAGAAAATGCATGTACATGTTCTCTTGCGGGTATCGTTTCGTTTCCTTCTAAGGGACAGTGACTAATGTAGAGAAATTTGTACTAGAGGCTTGATCTGACCATTGACTTGGACTAACCCACGCTCTCTCATCGCCTGTACTGAAATGTATGGTGTTTTACTGTGGTTCGGACGTCTAATAGTAGTATTCGTCCTCTGCTGTGTAGATGGTGTCACGCACCTGGCAGAGGTAAGGTGACGCACGTACCCTACAGAGAAAAGATGGGATTCAGTGAGAAGGCTGCATACATGTTATCATCTTCCAGCACGGAATGAGATGAATTAGAGAGAATCTCTATATGCACTGTTGCAGCTCTGCCTAGCCGACAGTATCCGTTCTACATATTCATCTATAGTTATCCTCCAAAATATATGTTACTTTGGCAACATACGTACTTTGTTCTTAGAGAATAGGATCTATTTAGCATGTTTCAGAGAGTGACCAAAAGTACCCAGTGAATTGTGGAGGGAATTGGCGGTAAAGTGACCCCAAATTCTGATTTATGACTTAGCAAAACAACAGCCTTGATGGGCAAATTGGTTCATGTATTCTACTAAGTGGTAGTATGACGCAGAGGCAACTCCACTCATTTTTAGCTTTTTAAAGTATACGTCAGTTTTAGATACAGTGTGGTGACACGAGAGATCAATCTGCAAACAAGACAGATCTGATACGCAAAGGTTCCAGAGATGTTTTCATGTCTAAATGAAATGAGCGTACGGCATTATGGGCCGAGAGTCCCCCTATCGGGGAAGTTCGGCCGCCGAGGGCAAGTAATTATAATACTGTATGTATTATGTACATCTGCAGTCTGAAACTGATGTGTTGGCAAATGTGCCAACACCTTGTAGATAGAGGAGGCCGAAATGCACGCTATCTAACGCAGACGGGCGTGAATTCTGGAACAGGATAAGTATTGAATAGTAGCAAGAAAAGTATGCAGCTCCTCGAATACTTAACTTTTATTTATCGTTGTTGTGAATACAGCATTCTTGATGAGACATTTCATACGATAACTATCAAACTATGTAAGGCTAATGGCGCCTTGCTAGGTCGTAGCCATGGACTTAGCTGAAGGCTATTCTAACTGTCTCTCGGCAAATGAGAGAAGGCTTCGTCAGTGTAGTCGCTAGCAAAGTCGTCGTACAACTGGGGCGAGTGCTATTCCGTATCTCGAGACCTGCCTTGTGGTGGCGCTCGGTCTGCGATCACACAGTGGCGACACGCGGGTCCGACATGTACTAGTGGACCGCGGCCGATTTAAGCTACCACCTAGCAAGTGTGGTGTCTGGCGGTGACACCACAGAAACGACCACTGAAAATACGTTACAAGACCGGGATGGAAACCGGGTCTCCAGTTCGTTAGGCAGATGCACTAATCACTACACCACACTGGCAAAGTGGCTTTGCACAATTTCGGGGACTACACCAGCATGCCTCCCTCCTCAGTCCAAATTCCCATCCACGCTTCAGCCCACTTGGTATTCTCCATTAATTCTAACAGCGTTGCAGAGTCTCTTCGGCTGTACTGGAATAGTACCTCAGCCTCGAACGAAACTGGGGATGCCACCTGAAACCTAGGAGTAGGTGCTTTAATAAAATGAAACTATAAGATTCAAGAGACTTATTAAAGTCTCAGATATCTATGATGCTACGATGTATATATGCAAACTGAAGCGACGAATGAAAAGCACCTATGGTTGGCTTTCAGGCAGGATTCTCCGTTTTGTTCGATGATGAGGTGCTATTCCAAGACAGTTGGGGAGCCTCTGCAATGCTTTTCGATTTCATGGGCATACCAAGTGGGCTGAGGCGTTGATGTGAATTTTGATGGACGAGGGAGGCGTGCTACGGTAGTCCGTGGAGTTGTGCAAAGCTGCTGCGTCAGGGCGGCGCACTAGTTTCACGTCTGCCTAGTGAGCGGGAGACCCAGATTCGAAACCCGACCTTGGCACAAATTTTCATTCGTCGCTTTGCTCTGCACACATACATCACAGACCTTATACTTTTGGGAATTGAAGGGAGCCGCAGGATTTGCATATCTGTAATAAATCATCTGACAGATACATTAATCTTGCTTATTGAGGCTACTGGACGCCGACATATGTTTCACTCTACATCTACACACTTCGGCTTGTGAAAGCGTCTTTACAAATAGAGTGTCACACACGTGGGTCACTCGATCTCATGCGCTGATATGATGCCTCTTGCAAGTTCTGTACTCGACCGCCAGAATGAAGTCTGACGACATCCCAGTCCCGTGACCAAGCGATTCAAATCCTTCTCGGATCGTCTGGATTTAGGTTTTCCTTTGGTCACCTAAATAGGTAAAGGCCTGTGCTGGGATTGTTCCATTGAACATATCACGGCCGATATCCCCAATCCGAAGTTGTCAGCCCGTTAAACCCCAGTATTTTTATCTCTTCCACATTTCTTGATTCTACTCTCTCATTCCCTTAGCCTTGCCTTTTAAACTGCGTTATCTGTTGCTCCTGATTTTCTCAGGTTTTAACTCCCACTTTTACGTCTCTTTTGACCCAGGGACCTGGGTAAATTTTCTCCAACCATCTCCTACCTATTGATTATAATATCTTCAGTCTATTGTTCGTTGCAAGAAATACTTTTTCACATATTATTCTGTAAACGCTATCCGGTTGCACAAAACTAAACATAAACAAGTAAATTTCTAACAAATTGCCAAGAGTTCAACATCGGTTATGACGTATGCTCACTGGTTGTACTTTTTCGTTTTCTGTGAAAGTTATAAATAATATCGGTCTTTACGAACAGTATAGTGTGAAAATGATGTATTGTTAAAGAAAATATTCACTAGATTGAAAGGCTGACTTTTAGAGTAATGAATTTGCGAAATACGAAATACTCCACAAACAAACGAAATCTGTAATAAAAGCTCATTACAATTTCGAAGGTGGCTGAAGGTGAAGAAATCATGTGAGAGATCCATGGAACACTACTGCACTGCTTATGTTCTGTCTCTGGCGTGAATAAAAATTACGCAGAAGTCAACTTCTCTGCACAAACTGCGAAACAAAGCCTTCCATAACCACAAGCGGCGGTGCTTATTACAAGGCAGACCGAGAGCAGCTGTATTTCTGTAGAAGTTTGTTAGAAACTTCTCAAGAGCAACATGAAGTGTTTGGACCATATTTCCGAGAGAGTGCGTTTGCTTGACTTCCTATCGGAGAAAGCAAAATGTTATGCAGTAGCTCATAGTTCCCAGCAGGACAGATCTCGAGGAAATGTAAAAATGTATTTTCGCTCGTACAGAGGAAAAAAGTTAAGATGAATACACTGAGGTGACAAAAGTCTTGGGATATCTCCTAATATCACGTCGGACCTGCTTTTTCCGGCGTAGTGCAGCAACTCGACGTAGCATGTACTTAAAAAGTCGCTGGAAGTCCCCTGCAAAAGTAATGGGCCACGCTGCCTCTATAGTCCTCCATAAATGTGAAGGTTTTGCCGGTGCAGAACGTTGTGCACAAACTGTCCTCTCGATTACGTCTCATAAATGTTCGATGGGATTCGTGCCGGGCGATCTGGGTGGCCAGATCATGCACTCGAATGTCCCAAAATGTCCTTCAAACCAATCGCGAACAGCTGTTGCCCACAGACATAGCGCATCATCGTTTAGGAACATTAAGTCCATGAATGGCTGCAGATGGTCTGCAAGTAGCCGAACATATCGATTTCTAGTCAATTATCGGTTCAGTTGGACCAGAGGATCCAGTGCATTCCATATAAACACAGCCCACAGCATTATGGAGCCACCACCAGCTTCCGCAGTGCCTTGTTGACAAATTGGGTCCATGGCTTCGTGGGGTTGCACCACACTCGAACCCTGCCATCAGCTCTTACCGATTGAAATCGTGACTCATCTCACCAGGTCACGGTTTACAGTCGTCTGGGTCAAACCGATATGGTAACAAGCCCAGGAGAGGCGCTGCAGACGATGTCGTGTTGTTAGCGAAGGCATTAACGTCGGTGGTCTACTGCCGTAGCCCATTAACGCCAAACTTCGCCGCACTGTCATAGCGGATAAGATCGTCGTACGTCTCACATGCGTTTCTACGGTTATTTCACGCAGTGTTGCTTGTCTGTTAGCACTGTCAACGTTACGCAAACGCTGCTGCTCTCGGTCGTTAAGTGAAGGCGACGGCCACTACGTTGTCCGTGGTGAGAGGTAATACCTGAAATTTGGTATTCTCGGCACACTCTTGACACTGTGGATCTTGGAATATTGAATTTCCTAATGATTTCCAAAATGGAATTTCGCACATGTCTAGCTCCAACTACCTTTCCGTGTTAAAAGCCTGATAATTCACGTCGTACGATCAAAATCACGTTGGAAACCTTTTCACACGAATCTTCATACTACTCACATCGTACGACCATAATCATGTTGGAATCCTTTTCACACGAATCTTCATACTACTCCTCTTTTGAGATCGTTTATCATCCACCACCACGAAAATTCCCGGGTCCTTGGTCCTCACTAACTGTTTCCTTCGGCCATTCCATTTTTCACTTCTAATTGACACGCCACCTTGCTACACGAAAATACAGAAATTGTGACATTCTACAGTAATATACATAAATTCGCAACCAAGTGTTCCAAATCTTTAATAGTACCTTGTTTGCTGGAAGTTTAAGTACGTGATACCTGTAACACACTAGGGATGGGAAAAATCGACCGGTTAAAACCGATCCCGATATTTTTGTGTTGAATACATAGTATTTTTTGGTATTTGCTCAGGCCCCGTTGTAACAGGTACTTTTTATTTTTTGCTAATAACTTAGTAAAAAAACTGAAATATGAATTAGCCATAGCAGTAATGCTAAAATTTTTCGTTTTTAAAGAAACCTTTTTTCAAAGCAGTAATTTTTATTCGTAAAATTTCCATTGGCTTGAAATATTGCGTTATTAAAGAAAACGAGAAAAGCGATAATTGCTACTTTAATAATAATGCCGACAGAAACACATGGCATGAGAATTTGTACAGCACTGCTGAGACAATAATGTCATTGTTTGTCGTGTATCATGGCTTAAGGTAAGCGTGTACGTGCAGTGTGCAAGACTCGCCCCACCTGGTCTGTACGGTAGTTTCTCGCGGTCGTCGCCGGACATCCGTTGTGTTGCACAATGACAACAACCCAAATATGGAAATATTTTTACGAAGTGGCGTAGCAATGAAGCACAATACTTCATTCGCTTAAAAGTTTAAAGATTTGTCTGCCACTTCTATGAAATAAGAAATAAGGAACGAATTTGTAGCAGTGGTAATACATAAAAAACTTAACAATTCCTTCTTAGTATAGTTCCGTATGGACGACATAGTAATAAGCATGCTCGACATACAGAAACAACTGAAAGATTTCAAAGAAAATAAGTCGCAAGGTCCGGATGGAATCTCAGTTCAGTTTTACAAATAGTATTCTACGGCACTGGACCCTTACCTAGCTTGCATTTATCACTGGTCTCTCGCGCAGCACAAAGTCCCAAGCTACTGGGAAAAAGCTGAGGCACTCCTGTATATAAGAAGGGTAAAAATCCAGACCCGGAAAATTACAGACCAATATCCCTAACGTCGGTTCGCTGCAGAATCCTTGAACATATTCTCAGTTAGAGTATAATATATTCTCTTGAGACTGAGAAGTTTATGTGCACGAATCTGCATGGTTTTATCTCACATGATACACTCTACGAGCCATGAATGTAGAGAGGCACATAGACTCCATATTTATAGATTTCCGGAAAGCGTTTGATACTGTGCCCCACTGCAGGCTCTTTAAGAAGGTACGAGCATATGGTATAAATTCACAGACGTGAGTCGCTCGAAGACTTCTTAAATAATAGAACCCAGTATGTTGAGCTCGACGGCGAGTGTCCATCAGAGACAAGGGTATCGTCAGGCGTGCACCAGGGAAGTGTGATAGAACTGCTGCTATTCTGTATATACATAAATGGTTTGGCGGACGGGGTGGGCAACAATCTGCGGTTCTTTGACGACGGTGCTGTGGTACACGGTAAGGTGTCGAAGTTGAGTGACTCTAAGAAGGTACAAGATGACTTAGACAAAATTTCTAGTTGTTGTGATGAATGGCAGTTAGCTCTAAATGTGGGAAAATGATATTTAATGTGGATGAGTAGGAAAAACAAACCTGTAATGGTCGGATACAGCATCAGTAGTGTACTGCTTGATACAGTTACGTCGATGAAATATCTGAGCTTGACGTTGCAAAGGGATATGACATGGAACGAGCACATGAGGACTGTGGTAGGGAAGCCGAATGGTCGACTTCGGTAAATTCTGAGAAGTTTAGGGAAGTGTGGTTCATCTGTAAAGGAGACAGCATATAAGGCCTTGGTGCGACCTATTCTTGAATACTGCTCGAGTGTTTGGGATCCGTACGATGTCGTATTGAAGGAGGACATCGAAGCAGTCCAGAGGCGGGCTGCAAGACTTGTTACAGGTACGTTCCAGTAACAAGTAACTGTTACACAGATGCTTCGGGAGCTCAAGTGGGAATCCCTCGAGGGAAGTCGACGTTCTTTTCGAAGAACAGTACTGAGAGAGAAACGACATTTGAAGCTGACTAGCGAATGATTCTTCTGTAGTTTAAGGACCACAAAGATAAGATACGAGAAATTAGGGCTCATACAGAGGCATATATATAGTCCTTTTTCCCACGCTTTATTTGCAAGTGGAACAGGAAAGGAATTGACTAGTAGTGGCACACAGCACCCTCGGCCACGCACCGTATGGTGGCTTGCGAAGTATCTACGTAGATGTAGATGTAAAAGTAGAAAGTAGCTGATCTGCTGCCTGTGTCTAGATAATATACCTTCACCTGCTTGAAACCTTTCAAAATGGACAAATTAACACGGAAAACAGAGTCTTCAACCTCAGTTTTCACTGAATATTCGTAATGCTTAAATAGAGGTCTGATCTCCGATTCAACGTAATGTTTGAGCAGAGTTTCGGAAAATTAGAATCAATTAGAAAATATTGGTAACTTTTGTACTGTTCAACCACTTATCACTTTTCGAGAACAGCAGCGAATCTGGGACGAACTAAGTTTTCTTTTACTTGCTTATTTAGTTTAATATTTTGATTTTTTGTGTCTTGAAACTAAGAGAGTCTAAATTTTTCAATCTTCCAGTTTCTACGTTTATTACAGGAAACAATATGAACAAAAAAACTAAAATCGGTTATTTCAGAAACCGTGTATTTTGAGCGGTTTTAACACTATAATACACCCCACTTCCGTGGCCGTTCACGTTCATTTTTGCGATGACAGTCGACTCGGACCAGTTCGGCTCTTGATGGTAGAGAAAATTTTAATGCCCGGCATTTGTCTGATAAGGGAATGAGAAGTGACGGCATAATGTTTCTGAGCATCAATCATTGTGTAGATGTTGCGAGTCTAATTCCAAACCTTTCTGCAGTTTAATGTGGAATGAGGACAAGTGACTGTTAATGATGATGAGACGGTTTGATGGAGATGTTAAGCTCTGCCTGCCTCTTGGTGCCAGTAGAGAGGAGTAGGCTATGAGCGTGCACACGTTTCAATCTCACTCTTCCCTTATTTAATTAATACAGCATGATACCACACTCTACACGTTAATTTTGCCGATATTCATAGGGCAGCTTCTGACGGTGCCCATCACAACCTGTAGGAAATTTTACGAATTTTTTGCAGTTTGGTTTCAAGTAAAGTTTGATTTGAATATGCATGCACATATAGTTACTACGTTAGGCAGTGACCACTGACGAGGGCCGAAAAACAAATCTCTTTATGTATTTACTGTATTACTACTATCTTTAATTACATCGAAACTGATATTACATGAAACAATTTGCCGGTGTCACGCCAATCGGAAAAGAGCAAGTGGTACCACAAGGACCTACGAAAATATTATACTGCACTGGAATGTCAATCGGCGTCATGCAACACTGTGTATCACTTATGTTTCAGATACAAGAATTTAGAGTGCGGCGTGCGATTTCATCTAACTTTTGTCACATGATATGTGGTTTAATATGATTCTGACAACTTAAAAGTTGTATAACGAGCAGCCTATTCCCAACGATGAGGTATTTATACAATTCTGAATTTTAAGGACACAGTATAGTTGATAGCTCCTCCCGATATCTTATAACGACTGTACCAGTGGCCACGCTGCGAGTAGTAGCGACCTACCCAGAAAATTTTACTACAGCCAATGAAAGTGTCTACTACAGGAGATCAGGACAACAAAAATAAGCTCCCTGTGCAACGTGTTATCCAGAGTAATTCTAAGTTAGCATCAGTACTACCTACGGGTAAAGTGATGGGACATATTCTTGAGCGTACAAGGAGGTAGCTAGCAAGTAACATCCCTGCTTTGCAGCATACCACGAGTTTTGGATCAGACATTAGAATCTTATTTCAGTAAAAAGCGATAAAAGGCGAGTGTTTCTTTGAGACTACTGTGATGGATTAAAAGCAATGGAGGAAGTTAAAAGATAGTATAGGTTACTTGCGAGTGGTGAAAGTGGTACACGAATTACACAACCTTCATTCCGGGTGATATGGAAGGAAGACGAACGGGATGTGGTTTCTCGAGGGACCTGAGGAAAGAAGGGGAAATATTGGAGACGATGGTGAGAACAACGTGGGAGTGCTGCAGCCGAGGGCAGCTGCAGAGATGGAACATCGACTTGGTGTGGCGCAACCAGACGCACCATGAACGATAATTCCGTAGACGCCTGTGATATCTGTTTCTTTTATCAGAGATAAGCAGAGTACCCGGTGTTGCCAGGCTACGTACATTTTCCCCCTCTGTCTGCCCGTCTGCTCTGTGCACTTCCTCCACCTGCTCACCTTCTCTTCATGCCTATCTCTCGCCGGCCGAAGTGGCCGCGCGGTTCTGGCGCTGCAGTCTGGAACCGCGAGACCGCTACGGTCGCAGGTTCGAATCCTGCCTCGGGCATGGATGTGTGTGCTGTCCTTAGGTTAGTTAGGTTTAACTAGTTCTAAGTTCTAGGGGACTAATGACCTCAGCAGTTGAGTCCCATAGTGCTCAGAGCCATTTGAACCATTTTTGCCTCTCTCTCTGTCCATCTCCTCCCACTCCTCCTTCTGTCCATCTGCTCCTCTTCCTGCCGGTCGCTGTGGCCGAGCGGTTCTAGGCGCTTCAGTCTAGAACCGCGCTGCTGCTACGGTCGCAGGTTAGAATACTTCCTCGGGCATGGATGTGTGTGATGTCCTTGGGTTAGTTAAGTTTAAGTAGTTGTAAGTCTAGGGGACTGATGGCCTCAGATGTTAAGTCCCATAGTGCTTAGAGCCATTTGAACCATTTTGTAGCTCTTCCTCTGCCCATCTATCACCTCTTCCCCCTCCTGCAGTTCATCTCCTCCTCCATCATCTGTCTGTCCATCTCGTCCTCCTCCCTTTCTCTGTCCATCCCCTCCTCTAACGTTTCTCTGTCCATATCTTCCTTTACCAAGACAGCAACGTTTTGCAGAAGTTCGAAATACACTGCGTGCTTCAATGCGAGATGCTTGTAATAATTTCCACAACGAAACTCTGTCTCGGAATCTGGCAGAAAATCCAAAGAGATTCTGGTCATACATAAAGCACACCAGCGGCAAGACTCAATTAATACCTTCACTGCGCGATAACAATGGTGAAGTCACTGATGACAGTGCCACTAAAGCAGAGTTATTAAACAAGATTAATGCAGGAAGATCTGCAGCGGATAGGCACTTGGTGCAGGGAGTGGCAACTGTCCCTTAACATAGACAAATGTAATGTATTGCGAATACATAGAAAGAAGGATCCTTTATTGTATGATTATATGATAGCGGAACAAACACTGGTAGCAGTTACTTCTGTAAAATATCTGGGAGTATGCGTGCGAAACGATTTGAAGTGGAATGATCATATAAAATTAATTGTTGGTAAGGCGGGTACCAGGTTGAGATTCATTGGGAGAGTGCTTAGAAAATGTAGTCCATCAACAAAGGGGGTGGCTTACAAAACTCTCGTTCGACCTATACTTGAGTATTACTCATCAGTGTGGGATCCGTACCAGATCGGTTTGACGGAGGAGATAGAGAAGATCCAAAGAAGAGTGGCGCGTTTCGTCACAGGGTTATTTGGTAACCGTGATAGCGTTACGGAGATGTTTAATAAACTCAAGTGGCAGACTCTGCAAGAGAGGCGCTCTGCATCGCGGTGTAGATTGCTCGCCAGGTTTCGAGAGGGTGCGTTTCTGGATGAGGTATCGAATATATTGCTTCCCCTACTTATACCTCCCGAGGAGATCACGAATGTAAAATTAGAGAGATTAGAGCGCGCACGGAGGCTTTCAGACAGTCGTTCTTCCCGCAAACCATACGCGACTGGAACAGGAAAGGGAGGTAATGACAGTGGCACGTAAAATGCCCTCCGCCACACACCTTTGGGTGGCTTGCGGAGTATAAATGTAGATGTAGATGTAGATGTAGATTTTCCGAAACTCCTTCACCAAAGAAGACGAAGTAAATATCCTGAATTCCAACCAAGAACAACTGCCAAGACGAGAAACACAGAAGCAGATATCCTCGGTGTAGCAAAGCAGCTTAAAGGAGAGGCCTCCGGTCGAGATTGTATACCGGTCAGGTTCTTTTCAGATTATGTTGATACAATAGCTCCATATTTAGCAGTTATATACAACCGCTATCTCATAGAAAGATCCCTACCAAAAGACTGGAAAATTGCCCAAGTCACACCAATATCCAAAAAGGGAAATAGGAGTAATCCGCTGAATTACAGCCCCATATCACTAATGAAGCAATGAGTTCTGTCGACAGAGGATGTCAAATTGATTCCATATTTTTTAAATTTTCAGAAGACTTTCGACACCGTTCCTCACATGCGTTTTCTGACTTCGCTGCGTGCCTATGGAATATCACCTCAGTTGTGGCACTGGATTCGTGATTTCCTGTCAGAAAGGTCGCAGTTCGTAGTAATAACAGGAAAGTCATCGAGTAAAACAGAAGTAATATCCGACGTTCCCTAAGGAAGTGTTACAGGCCCTCCATTGTTCCTGATCTAATCTCCTGGAAATGGAAAAAAGAACACATTGACACCGGTGTGTCAGACCCACCATACTTGCTCCGGACACTGCGAGAGGGCTGTACAAGCAATGATCACACGCACGGCACAGCGGACACACCAGGAACCGCGGTGTTGGCCGTCGAATGGCGCTAGCTGCGCAGCATTTGTGCACCGCCGCCGTCAGTGTCAGCCAGTTTGCCGTGGCATACGGAGCTCCATCGCAGTCTTTAACACTGGTAGCATGCCGCGACAGCGTGGACGTGAACCGTATGTGCAGTTGACGGACTTTGAGCGAGGGCGTATAGTGGGCATGCGGGAGGCCGGGTGGACGTACCGTCGAATTGCTCAACACGTGGGGCGTGAGGTCTCCACAGTACATCGATGTTGTCGCCAGTGGTCGGCGGAAGGTGCACGTGCCCGTCGACCTGGGACCGGACCGCAGCGACGCACGGATGCACGCCAAGACCGTAGGATCCTACGCAGTGCCGTAGGGGACCGCACCGCCACTTCCCAGCAAATTAGGGACACTGTTGCTCCTGGGGTATCGGCGAGGACCATTCGCAACCGTCTCCATGAAGCTGGGCTACGGTCCCGCACACCGTTACGCCGTCTTCCGCTCACGCCCCAACATCGTGCAGCCCGCCTCCAGTGGTGTCGCGACAGGCGTGAATGGAGAGACGAATGGAGACGTGTCGTCTTCAGCGATGAGAGTCGCTTCTGCCTTGGTGCCAATGATGGTCGTATGCGTGTTTGGCGCCGTGCAGGTGAGCGCCACAATCAGGACAGCATACGACCGAGGCACACAGGGCCAACACCCGGCACCATGGTGTGGGGAGCGATCTCCTACACTGTTTGCCGTGGCATGTATATCTCACACATATACATATTTCACGTGTATCTGTATCGCAATATGCCCTGCAGTTTCGATTTAACGCAGCTCAATAATTATTACGTCATATCACCTGTAATTTTGCAGGTACATCCAGTGATACACGTGGATACTGCTGCTAAATATGTTGCGAATAGAGTTAGTAGCAAAGAAGTAATAAGTTTAAACGTCATGCATGAAGCGGCTGTTTTTCATGTATTCAGTGTTTTTTACGTCATGTCTCCTGAACTATGACTCGAGCAACGATATGATTTTGCTGGTACATTCAGTGATATATGTGAATGCTGTTTGGAAAACGTCCCGCGCATAAAGCTATTAGGAAAGAACCAATAAATATAAACGTCATGCTTGATGCCGCAGTTTTACTGGATGAACAGCGAAAATATAATAAACAACAAACTTTTTTCCTTCCATCACTTTGTGGGTGTTCTCATCGAGAAAAAAATTTCGTAAGGCTTTGAAATTATGCACAAGATTTGTTGCAAGTGAAAACGTGCTCTCATTCTCAAGCATTGAATGAATATATTCTGGCTATTTGCACGTGGTGAGCTACGCTACTTTTTCATCTTCACCCCCATCCCTTTTAAAGGTAGGTGGTTCTTACGCTTGCAGTGTTTCTTTCCAGTCAGTAAGTAATACGTGTAGCAAGTTTGGTTGAATTCGATTCAATGGTTTATGAGGAGATTTGCATACATATGTACTTCCATTTTTATAATGTGTATGGATATGATGACGAAATCCGTTGAAAGCGTGATCACATTATGCTGCAGAGGGTCATCAAGATGGTGGATAGTATCACCGAAGCTGTTTCTAATAAAATGAAAGTAATACACAAAACTGATTTTGTTATTGTTGCTATACACGAATAAAAAGAGCTACTCTCCTAATACCCATTAAAAGATAGCAGTACGTCCTTCCCTCTTTGTTGGCATACTGTCCACTAAGTGACCTACGCATTGAATGTTGAGGCCTGTCCTACAACATCTTTTTCTGAAAGTTGATGATGGTTCTATGCGGAATCCCAGTATACCATAGACTTCCCACTCCTTTTGCTACAAAATCATAATTTTCAACATAATCTTCTTTCAATTCGACGGCCTTACGCCACCTTTCTGAGAGGGCCTGTATGACCACATGTTACCACTCTACTGGTCGACGTTGGAGCCAACGTTTTGCTGAATCCATAACCCCCCCTCCCCCCCTCATCGTCCACATATTGGAATGCATCCTTCATTGGGCCAAACAGACGGAAGTCCGAAGGTGCGTGATCCGGGCTGTAGGATGAATGAGGAAGAACAGTCTAATGAAGTTCTGTGAGTTCATCTCGGGTGCGCAGACTTGTGTGAGGCCCCTTGCGTTGTCATGGGGAGGGAGAAGTTCGTTCACATTTTGGTGGCGACGAATAAGCTGAAGGTGTTTCTTCAATTTCCTGAGGTTAGTGCAAAACACTCCTGAGTTGGACGTTGCACCATGAGGGAGGGCACCTAACAGAATAGCCACTTCAGAGCCTCAGACGACCGTCGGAGTGACTTTATCGACTTGGGGTGCATTTTGAACTATTTCTTCGGAGCAAAGGAGGTGTGCCGTCACTCCATGGGTTGACGTTTTTTTCCGGTTCGAAGTGATGAACCCATGTTTCATCGCCTCTGGCGATGCTCGTCAAAAAATTGTCGGTACCAGCCCCGTGACGCGCAATCAATCCCTCACAGATGGTTCTTCGTTGCTCTTAATGGTCTTCGGTTAGCCGGCGAGGAATCCAGCGAACACACATACTAGAGTACTCCAACTGGTGGACGAGTGTCTCAGCACTACCAACAAAGACGTCCAGTTGAGCAACGAGGTGTTTCATTGTGATCCGTCGATTATCTCGAATGAGAGTGATCGCACGTACCAACATTGGAGAAGTCACAGCTGTGTGCAGCCGGCCAGCACGCGACCTTTTTGTGGCGATGACAGACCCCACGCCCAACCACTCACCGATCTGCGATGCTATGTTTTTCCGCAAAAAACAGAAAAACAATCTCAGTGATAACTCTGTTGCAGATGCCATTTTGAGGGCTACGTATAGTGCCGCCACCTATCAGAACTTCTTGAAATTATAGTAGCGGGAATATTCCATAATTTCCCACAAAAATCGTCGCACCTTTTCAACGAAACTGGCCGAGAAAAAAATTAGCATTATTTATTGAACGCCGCTCGTAATAGCCCGCTTGAGGTCATGTATTATGTGACGGTGGATCCTGCCACACCACACTGTAAATTTTAACTAGTTCCGAGCGTGTTCTAAAGAGTTCATATTAGCAGACCATTCCATTCTGTTGAACCCTGCCTCCTGCAAGAAGGTGTGCTTGTGATCTGCTGAACTGCGCTCAGATGCAGGTTTACGTTTGCCTCCATGACACAGATGGCTGTACGTAACTATTTCCAGTGCTCAAAGGAGTATGGAGAAGCAGATTTCCGATTAAGAAAAACGCTAAGCTAACCAAGAGGGAGACTTAAAATGTTTTTGAACAGTGTATATGTAAATTGTCAAGTTGTAATGCTATTGTAAATATAATACTGCCATTAATCTGTATATTTTAAATTTTTTTTGTTCTGTAATAATTTTGAAAAATTAAGCAAATACTATAACGAGAGCAAGCTTTTGTTAAGTGTAGTTTATCTGTTTAAAATAACCTCTTTGACGTAGGTGGTATAAATGTATTAAAACATATTTGGTAAATAATTATATAATATTTCAAGTACAACTGTAATTAATTGTGTCAATTTTGTATGTATATGCTGTCATGCAATAGTAGATGGTTCATACTTAGGGTTTTTGTAAGCAGAAGTGTAAATTGAAAAGGTGTAGGGATCATAGGTAGAACGGAACTCCGTTCTGTGTTGGAATGGAAAAGGTGGTGAGGCTCGCGAGTGAGAATTGGCGCGCAAGTGGCTCAGTCAGTCGGTAGCTGCCCTGCAAGTGGTTAACACGCATTACGTTGGTCAAGCACTAGAGGCCCCGAATTTACCTGCAAGACTAGGTTTTGGCCTCGGTCGTGTTCTACATGATTGGCGCAGTACGGCAATAAATTAATAGCTCAGAAATTGGCAGTTTTAACGTCGCCATCAAGAGGAAGACAGAGCTATGTACATCAAGAGCCGTACCTGCGCAATGTTACTACGCAGCACCGCCTCACGCCACCTTCGACATCAGTAACAAAAATGGTTCAAATGGCTCTGAGCACTATGGGACTTAACTTCTGAGGTCATGAGTCCCCTAGAACTTAGAACTACTTAAGTCTAACTAACCTACGGACATCACACACATCCATGCCCAAGGCAGGATTCGAACCTGCGACCGAAGCGGCCGCGCGGTTCCAGACTGAAGCGCCTAGAACCGCTCGGCCACTCCGGCCGGCCATCAGTAATAGGCAAAGTACTTTATTTAGAAGTTTATCACAATATGAACCATTCATCTTCAATCAGTGGAATATAAGTGTTAAATGTACCTTTCTGTTTAACGGTAATTTTCCTATTTCATTTACCTCAGTAGGGTCCTTACCTAAACGAATTTATTCCGAGTTTCCTGATGTTTATTGAAGCTGGAATTATAGTAAATTACTGGAAATAGATCTGTTTTGGTAGTAAATTCTGAAAATCATTATTAAATACTAAAGTTTGCATGTATCAGTTTAAGGGCCACCGCTTTGCGTGACCATGAGGATAAGTTTTCAATAGCATTTCTGAAAGTATAGTAACATAATTGTTTAACTGCAACAATCTTAACAGTAATTGTTCGTGTTGCTTCTCCATGTCAAAGAAAGCCAGACAAATATTGGTGTTAGTAAAACATTACCAAATAACAGTCCTAACGAAATGAAATTTAGTCATGTTAAATAATAGTTTTGGTCATATGAATGATAGCTATAAGTTTAATATTTTTTTTGTATCCTTGTTGAAACGTATGTGTGTTTTCTTTAAATAATTACTGAAGTGTATTGATAAATTCTATAAATAACAGAAAGTGGAATTAATAGTACTTACTGCCAAGTGACCGTAGTAAATGGAAATTAAGTGGTTGTGTTTAAGTTACGTAGTAAGTGAAAGTACAAAATTGTTAAGGCTTTCGTGGCCACTTGTTGACAAACTGCCTATTGGCTTCTGTCTCGGGTTCTTCGGCCGGCGTTCATCTAATGATTTTTCTGACGATTCGCCAGCACGAGTGGCTAGCATTGTCAAAGCTTCACCCTCCATTGCCGGTGGTGAACTGGAGCCGAGCTCGCGGCCGCAGACTATATGTACCTGGCGCGCCAACGTCCGAGGGCTTCTCCGCTGTCATTTCCGGTGCGGTTCTCCTCTTGCTACCTGCGACGGTCGTTCGCTGCAGTACGGGAAGCCAGGATCCGTTTACCTTAAGGCTTTCCTCTTTCTTGTTGAAACTGTTCGCGTGTTTTTGTATTTCTACAGCTTCTCTGAACAAGCGCGTGTGATAGTGCTTCTCTACAGCCAGAACTTCCGTGTCGGCGAATTTTATTACGTGGTCGGTCTCATTCAGTGCGTGCTCTGCCACGGCCGATTTCTCCACCTGCCCCAACCTGCAATGTCGCTTATGCTCTTTGATCATGGTGTTAATTGATCGTCCAGTCATTCCGACATAAACTTTTCCGCATGTGCATGGTATACGGTATATTCCTGACATTGCAAGTGGGTCTCTTTTCTCCTTCCCCGATCTAAGACACTCTTTGATCTTCCTTGTCGGTTTGAAAATCGTCTTTACGCCATGTTTGCGCAATATACGGCCGATTCTGTCCGTCACTCTGGGAATGTATGGCAGAAAGGCCGTACCCGTCATTTCTTTTTCTGGTTCCTTACTTCGCCTAGTGTTTAGCTCTGTTACACTTCTACTGTAATTTGTGGAGTACCCATTGCTCCTCAGTACAGTTTCCAGGTGTTGCATTTCTCGTTTGAGGTGTTGCGGCTCACATATTCGTCCTGCTCTCGTTACGAGCGTACTAATCATGCCTCTTTTCTGGCTCGGGTGGTGGTTTGACAGTTTGTGCAGGTATCGGTCCGTGTGTGTCGGTTTTCGATACACGCTGTGTCCCAGGTTTTCGGCTTCCCTTGTGACCAGCACATCTAGAAATGGCAGTTTCTTGTCCTTTTCTACTTCCATGGTAAATGTTATGTTGACATGGAGGCTGTTCAAGTGTCTTAGGAAGTCACCGAGCTGTTCTTCACGAAATTGCTGGCGAAACGTCAGAAAAATCATTAGATGAACGTCGGCCGAAGAACCCGAGACAGAAGCCAATAGGCAGTTTGTTAAGTGAAAGTAGTTATTTATTCAGTGTCGAAAATTGACTTCATCTTTTTGTGTAGACACTGTGCTCGATTTAGGCTGGCGGCCGTTTTATTAAGCGAAACAGTTTATTGTTATAACAGGCTTTGTCTGATAAAAGGTCTCCAAAAGTAATTATTCTCACTGCTTTTCCCACAAACTGTATGATTCGGAGAAAAATAATTCGATACTTTACTCTTAGGTTGAACACGGTTAAAATCTCTCTCCGAGAGTCGATGGTTTGGAGTGTTGTTGTTGTGGTCTTCAGTCCTGAGACTGGTTTGATGCAGCTCTCCATGCTACTCTATCCTGTGCAAGCTTCTTCATGTCCCAGTACTTGCTGCAACCTACGTCCTTCTGAATTTGCTTAGTGTATTCATCTCTTGGTCGCCCTCTATGATTTTTACCCTCCACACTGCCCTCCAATGCTAAATTTGTGATCCCTTGATGCCTCAGAACATGTCCTACCAACCGGTTCCTTCTTCTTGTCAAGTTGTGCCACAAACTCCTCTTCTCCCCAATTCTATTCAATACCTCCTCATTAGTTATGTGATCTACCCATCTAATCTTCAGTATTCTTCTGTAGCACCACATTTCGAAAGCTTCTATTCTCTTCTTGTCTAAACTATTTATCGTCCATGTTTCACTTCCATACATGGCTACACTCCATACAAATACTTTCAGAAACGACTTCCTGACACTTAAATCTATACTCAATGTAAACAAATTTCTCTTCTTCAGAAACGCTTTCCTTGCCATTACCAGTCTACCTTTTATATCCTCTCTAGAATGGGGCAATGCGTGTGAATTACCTCTTGATCCGAGGTGGTGTTCCTGCCTCTACTTACTGCACAGTTCTGACATTCCGAATCGCGGATCTTCCGTCTTTACAGTGGTAGAACTTAAACGTTCTGGTACAGTATTGACGAGAACGCGAGAGTACCGTTGCAAAGTTAATTAATCATAGAATGGGGCAATGCGTGTGAATTACCTCTTGATCCGAGATTCGTAGATTCTGAGAAAGCTCCGGACTCAGATATTACAAAATCTGTATTGACAGTCCTTGAGAAATAAGCCATTAGATCAATGTACGTAAGTATACTAAAGAAAATGTACATGTATGTATTAAACTTCATTAGGACAGTGAAACACTCGTTATCGAAGGAGGAGTCATCTAAGGGGAGTCCATGTCACAACAATTATGTCAACGGCCTTTCCTCGCTGACTATACCAGTTCCCGTCAGATCAAAGATATTAAGCAACGCCAGACGTGGCGGGCACTTGGATGGGTGATCATCGACCCAAGTACGCTGCGCTCTGCTGCAAATTTTCCCCTCGCCTTCCCCGAAAAGAAGAGCAGGGATGATGGCATAAAGTTCCTGATCACCGGACTCTGTGCCATTGTTCTGGATTAAATTCGAAACCTCTCCGCAGCGTTTAATGGAATGAGAGCAGTGCGTTATTGATGGTGAAAACTCCGCTGGGTGGGGACGTTAAGCTCGGCGGGGCTCTAGGTGCTGTTCGAGATGACCTGGCTGTGTGCCGGCACCGCGTTTCGTACTCTGTCTTCTCTCATCATCACACAACGCAAACATGACACCACATTACACACACTCCCATTAGTGTCATCTGCACGTAACTGAGACACTTAAGACACAAGTCTCGCGTTTCTCGAAGGGAAGATGCCATTGTGCGAGGAAGATAGGAGAAACGTTTCCAATTAAGTGGTTGAACCTCCCCTCGCGGGTCTCCCAGCCAATCATGACACACGACTTCAGTTTTTTTTTATTTTTTACCAAACTTGCTCTCAGCAGTCCTACAGGAAACTGATGTTGCAAGTGTGGAAAAGGTGAAAGAAAATAAAACCTCACTTGGAAAAATGCAGCTGTGGAGGAGAACGCCAAAGATTCAAACAATTGATAATAGTACAATGAGAGAATATAGTGAATGAAACAAAATGTTTAGTAGACGTCATTGAGAGGATGACATAGGATACAATGAAAATTTGGTAAAATAAACGTTTAGAAGCACGAAAAGCCTGAAGAAAATGAAACAAACGCTATCGTTAGCTAGGCACTATACTTTATCTGTTTAGATGGCAAATGGCACAGTAACTTACAACAGGAAGCAAACTGAGCAGCATTCCAACTTTTCCTTAAGAATTTTTTGCAGTTTAAGAGATGAATCAGAAACCAAAATAGATCATAATGAAAATAATGAGACTACGGAAATAACGTTCGAGTTATGAAGAAACGAAAGGCGCGAGTAGATATGGTGTTTCGAGAGGAATGATTATGGCTGGAGGAGGCATTTTACAAAATGAACCTGAAAAGTTATTCACAGATTAATTGTGAAAGTAGACAGTTCTCAGAAACTGAAACAAACTGTAAGTATTCTCCTTCGCCAGAAAGAAGACAGGAAAAACATATAATATTTGACCTGTCAGCTTTGTCTCTAGAATAACAAAATATTCAGCGAAATTATCATGAACTGCACAGGAAAACATTAGATTTGAGACAGGTAGAGAAATAAACTAGTTCTAGAACTGGATTTAGCACAATGACAATTAGCAAAGCGTGAAAAATTTGTAGTGCAGCAATGAGTATGAATTATCACTTTGTCTTGTGTTCTTAGATTTTGAGATAACTTTTAACTCGGTTTCACAAAATCTGTACTGGCAGTTCTTGGGAAACAAGGCGATGATTCAACCTATCAGTCTGACAGCTTGATAGTGAGAGGCTGAGAACTGAAAGAGGGGTCAGGCAAAGATGCTCCATATAAAAAAACTATTCACATCCTCAAATAAGTGTTAATGGAACACGTCTGGACCACTGTGACAGTACTATTTTTTTTGTCTAAAGTGCAGATAAACTACAGCAAGAATGGAAGAGCTTAATAGGGCAAATCTGCAAGTAATCTTCGAAAAAAATTACAATAGGTCAAAAATAATGGTTAACTAACATATCGAAAGGAAAACAATACAAATCAGTAGGAGTGATAAAACCAGTCAATGAGTTCTTATGTTACAGACAATGATTAGTTGGACAACATATGAAATAAACAGAATAACAAAAATGTCCTAGAGTGCTTCTGGTAAGCCAAAATGAATTTTTATACATTGAGCTTTTTAAGTGTCCGAATGGAAAGTTTAGAATCAATGTATATTATCCGTATTTGACTCACCACTGTGAGGCAGAGATTTTTCACGAGAAAATTCAGAGAAAAATGGAGAGATGCGGCTGGTGAATTACTCAGAGACACATGAAAAGAATCATATAGGTCAAGGAAGAGACTGGAATGTCAGACATACTTATGAGCAAATGAAAGTGAGATGGAGGTCGACGGAACGTGTATCCAGGCGAATGGATGATTAGTGGATCAAGGAATTGCCGGTTTGTAAGTATAATGGTTTAATTATTAGTTTTGTTCAAACACCGTTAGCGAATTACTCCATGAGTAAAACTGTCCGTCGTGTAGAAACATAGTTCATCAATAAAAGCGACACAACATAGAAACAAGTTCCGTTTACTAGAGACCTAAGTACGAACTGTTTCAACAACTGGATCACTAAGCGGTTTAGTTAATGAACTTTCATTAAAAACGTAATGTGTCTAATAAACCGATGGAAGGTGCTTAATACCAGACTGCATGGGTATTATGGTTTTTGGACGTTTTAGTTGTTAAATTCACACAAGAATCAGTTTAATATAAGGAACGTGATCTCAGCAGTGAGGCCATACAGATAACGTTTGGTGCACGTGTTGGTCAGTCACTAAAAGTATCAAGAATAAAAGTGGGGACTCGAATTTTGCGTGATGTCTCGGGTGAAGTGATTTAGAATTGGTGTGTGATTCGGCTGAGGCAGTGCTTCGGAACTGTTTATTAATACAGAAGAGATGGAGCTCAGTTGTCGGTAATGTTATAAATAGACTTCATTGTGTATTGCCTATGGTTAGTGGTATTTAGAAATCTGTCACGTAGTGTGTTCCGAGAGTGGGACTGGACTCGAGTGAGGTCATGACAATGATTAAGCAGTACATTTCCAGGGTTCTAACTCATCGAAACTCTTACAACCACCATTGATTCTGGATATTTTCGGATTGTGAGAATATTGCTGTCTTTCACTGAAACAACATGATTTCGCTGAGTAAACTGCACAGTTCACAGTCAGTACACATCGTTATTTTGAAACTTACCAACAATTACTTCAAACAATTTCAGCGAATGATAACGATGTGCTTGGAATAAAATACACTTTCACAATAACGTATGATCCCATAAAAATATCTAAGCAATTAGGAGGTATTAAGCAACAGCCAATCAGCTGAGGCGCTGATGATAATACTTCAGTATGGGTGTTTGAATCAAAAGATCTGCCTGTGTAATAATTCGTGGAAGCATATACAAAACTGGTGATCAGAAACAGAATTATTGTATGCTGTAACAAAATAGCGGTGTAAAGTCTAACATGTCTTCTAGTCGTCTTCATGCAAAATCTACTAAATCGCCGTATTGTTCTGAAGCTCTATATACAGGAAGCTGTTCTTAATCCCGGTGGTTGATAAATATTACATTCCTGCAGTAACACTACCAGCTGTAGGCTTAATGGGAGCGTAGAGCTCCAGACCGTCAAGTGTAGCTGGTAGCTCTGTTGTGGTTCTTCTGCAGTGAGAATCTAAGAAGGTACTATTGGTGACTCGTCCGTCGTTAGGTGTACGTTTCTTAATATCGCCCCCCTAGTGCTTTTCAGGAGCGCATATACAAGGGCATACAGAAATGTGACATTTCGGATTTTTTATATTAAAGCTCTCAAAGGATTTTAAATTTAATGTTAGTAAGATGCTGCATCTTTATTCTTCATATCCACATATTTGCAGCCCTCTGTCGTTAGAGGGCTTAGAATTCTAGCATGTAACATGGCGGTGTGTAATGTAACTATGTTGGTGAGTGAGAAACAATGTGCTGTAATCAAGTTTCGAATTCGAAGAGTTCGTCTACACATGGACCATCCTCTCCTTCAGCATGACAATACCAGGCTACACACGAGTCCTGCGACATCTGTAACAACCCGACGCCTTGGGTTGGCTGTAATGGACCATCCTCCATACAGTCCCGACTTCGCCCCATCCGATTTTCACCTGTTTCCAAAACTTAGCTGGCCGCTGTGGCCGAGAGGTTCTAGGCGCTTCAGTCCGGAACCGCGCAACTGCTACGGTCGCAGGTTCGATTCCTGCCTCGGGCACGGATGTGTGTGATGTCCTTAGGTTAGTTACGTTTAAGTAGTTCAAGTGTTCTAGGGGACTGATGACCTCAGATGTTAAGTCCCGTAGTGCTCAGAGCCATTTGAACCAAAACTTAAATCCTATCTTCGAGAACTTCACATTGATATTAACGAAGCGGTGCAAGCAGAGGTTGGTTCTGGCCCCTTGAACGAAGTCAAACATTCTACTGTGGCGGTATATAGAAAGTATAGTGACTATGTTGAGAAATAAATGTGTGTAAGTGTGTGTGTCTGTGTAAGAGTCCACGCTCTCCCTTGCAAGCCCCCTCCTTGTCCGTAATAACACAAAAAGAACATTATACCGCTTAACTACTCGTGATAGTCATTCTCGCAAGAATGTTACACATTTGGCGTATGTATTTATAAGAAGAAGATAGAATAAAATTAAGGGTTTGACGAACTGTCGACGAAGAAGTTATTAGAGATGAAGCAAAAACTTCGACCGATCAAGGAAGGCTGCGGTGTTCTCTTCAAACAAACCATTTCAACATTCACCTAAATCAATTTTGGAAAACCACGGAAACTTATATCTGGATGGCCGGGGGAGTATTTATACATGGCTCCTCCTGAATGATGTCTGTTGTATTGTACCCAGTTCTGTTAATAATGTTACATACACAGTGGCAACAGAAATATTGAATTTTTTGTTGAATAAGTGTGGGTAAAAACTATTGAGAATCTGATGCCCATCCTCGCTATTCTAACCTTAGAATCTGCACCAACATCTTCCCAAGAAAGAAATATTAGACTGTCCGAAAGCTCGTTAATGACAATGGAATGTTTCTTCTAGTCAGTGACTCCTCTTCCTGTCATATACAAGTCTGTAAATATTTTCCTTTGGCGTTCGCCTCTCACTAAGTGCACAGCTAAGTCGTATAATTCCTGCAGAATCGTAAGAATGTGTTTATTGAATTATGTTTTTCTACGTCAATAGTTTACTCCGCAGTAAAATGGAGACTTAACTAGTGGAATGTCAGTATTTTAGTGCAGCAACAGTAAAATAAAGCAGTACATTATCATTACAAAATACGATGAACTTCTTTCCTATTTACACGTTTATGGCATTACCCTTGAAACTGTTAGGATCTACTTACGGGTTCTGTCTGTAGCAAAGGAAAGTCTGGAAATTATATCCTCTAACAGAGCATCTGGGCAATTGATGAACGGTACGAACTGACAGACTTTGTTTTCTCCACGACGAGTAACTGTGGGACAGCGTCTCCGTATGCAACGAGCGTCAGAACCGAGCCACATTGATTATTTTCTGCCTTGTCCCAGCTTTGATTTCCGTTCCAATAGATGATGAATGCTGTAGGTCAACCTTTCCCTTCCAGCGCAGCTGCTGCCAAGAGCTATTTCTGGTGTTTCAGAAATATCGTAAGCCATTCGGTCATATTCTTATTGGGAGATATAGAAACGAATTTAATTAAACATATGTCAGATGTACTGTATGGTCGAGTATAATTACTACTTCTCAAATCGAATTGTTTAAAGTTTATTTATTAAACGAAGTTAGATACTTACTTCTTGTTTTTAAGTTATCATTTACGGAAATTCCATGTAAACTCCTGAGATGAAGTAGATAATTACTAAATTAAGGGATTTTGAGATCAAAACTTCGAGTATACTCTTATTACTTTGAAAATATCAGCTGAACTAATAGATTTATTTTAAATCACATCCAAAATTCGTTCACTACATAGAACTATAAATGAACCACATTACATTATGGACCCTCAGAGTAAATACGTTAACATGTTGAGGTCGCTCTTAGGAGCAATAGTATTAATAATAGTTGATTGAATAACTCTAACAGAATGACCATGCGGGAACACTGCGTGAAGAACTGCGGTAGGACAAAAGCAGTAATTTTTTAAAGTACCAATAAACGAATAACTAGAAAGATGATGATGATGAGCGTTTGGCGTCATTGGCCGGGAGGCCCCTCGCGGGGCAGGTCCGGCCGCCATATCGCAGGTCTTATTACATTCGGCGCCACATTGGGCGACCTGCACGCCGGATGGGGATGAAATGATGATGAACACAACACAACATCCAGTCCCTGAGCGGAGAAAATCTCCGACCCAGCCGGGAATCGAACCCGGGCCCAGAGGATGGCAATCCATCACGCTGACCACTCAGCTACTGGGGCGGACACTAGAAAGATATAGTTATATTTCTTGGTATCAGTGCTTTTTAAATGCGTATTATTCTTTGCTATCAAATACTTGTAAAAACTCTCTGTTGAAGACAACTAAATGTCCTTCGTTGTTACATATGAAATGACTATCACATAGAACAGCTGACTAAGCAAAGTGAATATGAAAGCCGCTTTGAAACGTATTTATCTGGTGTCCCGTGTGATTACGATTTCGTATACTGTAATATTTGTGAGTCAAATTGTCAATTGTGATATCAACGCACACTCCGCTGCAGAGTGAAAATCTCACTCTGGAAACATCCCCCAGGCTGTGGCTAAGCCATGTCTCCTCAATATCCTTTCTTCATATCAGCGCACACTCCGCTGCAGAGTGAAAATCTCATTCTGGAAACATTCCCCAGGCTGTGGCTAAGCCATGTCTTCGCAATATCCTTTCTTTCAGGAGTGCTAGTTCTGCATGGTTCGCAGGAGAGCTTCTGTAAAGTTTGGAAGGTAGGAGACGAGATACTGGTAGAAGTAAAGCTGTGAGGACCGGGTGTGAGTCCCGAGTTCGAGTCTCGGTCGGGCACACAGTTTTAATCTGCCAGGAAGTTTCAAAAGTCAAACTGTTCGCCCGGATGAAAAATTCGACTTCAATTTGTATTACCTACTGAGCAGTCTATAATGTTGCGACCCAACACTAAAGAGCCAAAACGATTGTTAACTATTCACTCTTTTTCAGACATTCCTCTGATAATCAAATAGCAGCTAATTTATGTTTTATAGTAAAAAATGGCAACAGATTTACGTCCATATGGATAGCGAAAAAGAAATGAAAAAATTACAAATAATCTGTTTAATTACATACTGTATCATCCACAAATGAAGCAGTAAATTGAAGTTTCTAGCATTCGTAGACACTGGTCTTCCCTGTCGATGGCGGTTTCCTCGTAACATAGCTATGATTTTTTCTCTCCCTAATAATGAATGTCTTAAGGAATCTCCTCTACTGAGAAAAAAGTGTTGTGGGATGATTCAGTTTTAAGCTGTATATTTCTGAAAGGCAGAACAAATTTAAGTCTTTCACGAAAGCAGATTATTTTCTTTAACTGCAGAAATATGGTTTCATCGTTCTGTCTGTGATATCCGTAGTATGAGTGTGCTGTGAAATGTGTACTGTTGTTTTTTAACACAATACTTCCTAGTCTCCTTAATTAATTACACATTAGCAATGCTGATGTGACGGTAAGAAGGCCCTCTCTCGTACTCATTCACCAGCAGAGCTCATTATCCACGAGAGAAGCAGAGTCATATTGCAGCTGGCTGCCTTATCCGCGGTGTGGTGTATTGTCGCTCAGGGACCATCTTCAGTTGCTGGGGGAGTGTGGCGGTGCTTTTCGTCGGCGTGTACTTTGACTCGGGTAGTAGTCAACAGAACCGATCATCAAAAGGTTATTTGTCAAAAAGCACAAAATACGTTACTATAGTACCATTCACCCATCACTCATAGATAGTTTATCGTCGAAAACCAAAAGTAACCGAGGTAAAACGTCCAAAATTGAATCGTCTGGTATTCTTATGTAAGGAGTAGCCAGATCGTGCCAAGCTCTCAAGATCTGTCCTTGTAAACATTATAAAAATGTTCTATATACTGGAAGCATGGAGAATAAAATACGCCAAGGAAACAGAAGAGCAATTAATGAAAGAAATGAAACTGACATTTTAGCAACAGTAACAAACAATGCAAATGTCACGAAGAGACATCTCGGAAGAACTCGAGGGATCAATCAAACGGCTGCGAACACTGCATTCCATCGCATTTCATCCTCTTCACATTTCGCTGCAGAGTTTCTTGGCAGATCGGTTGCAGTTCTCCGAATGTTATCTACGAAATGTGCAGATGCTATGAAAAACTTTGTTTAAGGAAGGAGGATCGTTTAGAAACCATGAGCAAGTCAATGGTTGCAATATGCACTGATCGTCAGCTGAAAATCCACGCTGACACAAAGAAGTGATTAAAAACTACTTTCCTTGTCTATCCACTTTTGATGAGCTTTTTGCAAGACTCGCGTCATTGTTCCCAGTTTTATTGATGGGACTCTAAATACACTCAGGTATCTCGAGTTCCTGAGATATGCTGCTGCCAGAGTTAATGGCATATGTGCCACTGGGCATACGACAATTAGTGTGGTACCAACATGACGGCTGGCGCTCCTATGCTACACATGTAATGACAGGACGTTTGAAATGTACATTTGGATAGCATTGGAACGGTCGTTCAGGAATCGCAAAATAGCTTGCCATTCACCAAACGTAACACTTCTATACTTTTCTCTGTGGCGGAAATTAAAACAAGAGGTCTATTAGGAAAATACGACGACCCCCTACGGCACAAAATGCCTTATAACATGGGCCTGCGTTGCTGTTGGCTCCAGATGAAATTTAACGTGCTGTATTGTTTCTCCAGAATCACTTTATAGCGTGTAGCAGTGCCCAAGGTCAACATTTTAACACGAACCTTATATGTGCTACGTGCTTGCTTACATTTGGTATAACAGAGCAGACGTTTGTGAAACCTCCTCTCCCGACGGCGGGACAGTGGTCTGAGGCGCTGTTATCTTTATACTAGTTGATCAAGTTCCATTCATGTTATGTCGTTGAAGTTCTCTTAGAAGCTTCTTTTGAACGTTACAGAACAAAATTATATAGTTCCATTACAAGAAAAAACCAAGTCGTTGTCGTAATTCGTCGACTATAAACGATAAAAAATTGCTTGCGAATGTCAGGAAATTCGCCACATTATCCTCCATTAGTCGGTGAAAATCTTACATCGATAAATTTATTCATTCTGAATTATTTGGGGTGGTCTGTCGTAGTTGCCTCACCTTGTATACGCAAGTTTTTTACCGTTTAGATTGCAACAAATGGTTCAGATGGCTCTGAGCACTCTGAGACTTAACATCTGAGGTCATCAGTCCCCTAGAACTTAGAACTGCTTAAACCTAAATAACCTAAGGACATCACACACATCCATGCCCGAGGCCTGATTCAAACCTGCGACCGTAGCAGTCACGCGGTTCCGGACTGAAGCGCCTAGATTGTAACATTTTTCACCTGAACCTACTGTTATCGTGGAGTCTTGAATTACCAAAATCTAACGAAAGCATAGCTTTATTATGCGGTAGCATACAGATATTGTAGTGTCTACCGTACGCACCTAAGCACAACGACATAGAATGGCTACCGTAGTCATTTCATAAAGATTTTATATATTTCATATGTACATAAATACTCCGTAATTGCATGGGCAGTGTCTGGATGAGGATACTATATACCAATTTTAGCGATTTTCTGATCTAATACAGTCGCCTATAGAGAGAGAGTTGCAACTGACCTACCTGCCTCCGCGCTGGCCCTAATCTATCTTACTATCCCTATATGAGATACAGGGTAATAGCAGCACATTTGTCGCACAGTCTTCCCCGAAAAACCCGTTCTCTGTATCTACCCGACAGAAGTTTACGAGCACAAGATAGCCTTCCCAGAAAAGGTTGCCATTTTAGTTCTCGTAGCACCTCTGTCACAGTTTCGTATGAGCTGTATCGAACCCAGCAGTCTATCTCCGAATACGTTCAAAGTCTGCCGTCATGAGGACTTGATGACGACTCTAAAGCTCCGGAGCAGTACTCTGAACCGCACGCGCTAACGTCTTGCATGCGATTTTTCTCCAGAATAATTCTTCTAATCTAATTCTTCCGCTTGCCTTCCTTACTTACGATGTTGCAAGTTCATCTCCTTCAGTATCGATTCTTAGGATTTGTACAACCCCTGAATATTTAAATGCTAATTGAACGTTTATTTTCCTGTAGATTATAGCATCGTCAGCTAACAAAATTATAGTAATATTGACCCTATTTGAAAATATATATACCTGTATGTATGTATATGCCAACGGTCTTGCATCCTGCACGGATGGATGCCAGAAGCTGAAGAACTACCACCTGGACACAATGAAAACTGGCAGGTGTGAAATCTTATGGGACTTAACTGCTAACGTCATCAGTCCCTAAGCTTACACTACTTAACCTAAATTATCCTAAGGACAAACAAACACACCCATGCCCGAGGGAGGACTCGAAACTCCACCGGGCCAGCCGCACAGTCCATGACTGCAGCGCCTGAGACCGCTCGGCTAATTGCTATTTCATGACCTGATTGCGTATGTAATGTTATTTTCGGTCATTGGCCCTTATATCAAAATATTCAGTTTAGGATCCTATACTGTCTGTATAATTTTGCGACATGCTGCACAGGATGAGGTACTTAAGACAGGTCTCCTGAAATATACCCAGAGCGAGGAAATATATCGAGGTGCGGTTGTCACTAAGTTACGGAAGACAATGTGGTAAATTTTTCGATGTTTGCAAGTTATTTTTAATGTTAATAAATGCCGAAGATTGACAAAGACATTGTTTTTCTTTCTGTGCCATTAGAAAGAGACATCGAAGAGGATTTTAGAAACGTAACATGTGCGAAAATGATCACATAGGAACAAGGTAATAGCGCCGCAAACCTCTGTACCGTTGTCAGGAAGAGAGATCCCACAAACGCCAGCCACAATGAACCAAATGTAAATAAACACGTAACTTTGGTACGGTTCATCTGTATACCCGTGCGCTTGAAACCCCTCGGCCTGCGCACTGTTGTTTTAACGATCAGACAACTTGCTCGTAAAGCTATTTACACTTTAATGATGTATACGAGAGTCAGTGAAGTACATGGTGAACACCGCCTAACTTTTAGATCAGTTGTTTCATGCTGAAAGGTATCCACGCGTTCACTCTCCATCTCTGCAAAATCTACTTAAAAAAAAAAAGAATCCAAAATACAGGAAGCGTGCAGAATAAAATATGCCGCTAAAAAGAACAGCACCTGCTGAGAGAATTGCAACTAACATTTTCACAGCGGCCGCACATAGTAGACGTGTTGGCGTGGCAACTTGACTATGCAAGTGTAAACCGTCAAAAGAGTGTTCTGCAAATACAACACTCCAGCTCATTTCATCTTACCTGCTTTAAGTGATGACATGACAAGATTTCACCAAATTATTGTAAGAGATCCGGAGAACACGCTGACCAGGACAACAGTCGAACGTCATTTCTATCGAAGTAAGTCAGGACATCATGGGTGATGCGCTGTACTTATGCGAAATTTCGTTTGAGGGAGTAGCATCGTTTATAGACACTGGAGAAATCTATCTTCGCACTGTGATCTACGGTCAGCTGATATCTGTACTGCCTGATAGAAATGGATAACCAGCGATCTTGGTCTGTCAACGTGTGGTAAGGGTTTTTCAGGAATCGCATCGTTGATCTCAGTTTTATTTATGGGACTCTTGTTGTACCCATGTACCTGCTGCTCCTAACAGATATGCGGCACGTTTACTGAAAAAATATTTCAGTGAGTGTAAGACAGTTCGTGGGATACCACTGTAACGGTTGCCGTCCCCCTCCCTCCCATTCAGCCCCTTCTTAACCGAACATTTAAAAATCATAGAACCAGTCGTTCGGGAAACGCAAAACTCTTATCACTGGCCAGATTTAACAACTATGAACTTTTATACACAGAGAAAATTAAAACAAGGAGTCTATAAGGAACCACCAATTTTTCCATAAGTCATAAATTTCAAGATACAGTATCGACTGTGTGGAAAGCTTCATAGCGTCTATCACTGGTAGATGTTTGTGGAACCTCTTCTCCCGATAGAGGGACAACGATTTGCTTTGCTGTTGTTTTGTCAATATTTGATCAAGTTCCATCAATGTAACGCCGTTGACG
This sequence comes from Schistocerca serialis cubense, assembly GCF_023864345.2. NCBI lineage: Eukaryota > Metazoa > Arthropoda > Insecta > Orthoptera > Acrididae > Schistocerca > Schistocerca serialis. The sequence continues at coordinate 580,518,739 of NC_064640.1, forward strand.
TCTTCTTCGAAGTCTCCATCTAATACCACGATAAAAGTGTATAGTATCGGTTGATAAGAATGTGGATGTCATAATCAGGCAGATATGAACGATCAATCTGATTTGTGTACCTCAAACTATCTGCCACATCGTTACCTATAACCTGGCGAAAACTTCACCCCCGCTGTATTTACTCGATTATTATATATTTTTGGTTGACTGTCTTAGCTGCTACACCTGTTGTAGTGATGGGCGGCTAGTTAGCAATTTTTTCATACGGAAAAGATTATGTCAGGTCTAGCACAGGCATGCATTCAGAAGGGTGAGATTGTGTAAAATGGCTTTGAGCACTATGGGACTTAACATCTGAGGTCATCAGTCCCCTAGAACTTAGAACTACTTAAACCTAACTAACCTAAGGACGTCACACACATCCATGCCCGAGGCAGGATTCGAACCTGCGACCGTTGCAGTCGCGCGGTTCCGGACTGAAGCGCCTAGAACCGCTCGGCCACCGCGGCCGGCTCAGATTGTGTACACAGTTTTCTAAACAGCCTTGTAAGAGTAGCACGGCATCCAGCAACATCCAGCCGCTAAAAAAAGGGTGATAGCGGGTCGAGCCATGTTAATGGACACGTTAAATAATGATGGGTGTGGAAGTTTTGGAGTAAAAATTGGCAATGATGAAGGAACGTCGAGTAAATTTGTTTAAAAATTTAGTTTGATTGTAAGGAGCGAAGACTTTCGTTGTGTTGAAGTATGTTAAGTCACGAACATGGCAGAAAGCTACTTGTGGGCACAAACAGCTATGACCTTCACGTATCTGTCTGTCGATTTTGCTAAAAGTGCATAAAAATAGTTTAGATGTGTAATTCGTTGAGTACGTGTCGGGCTACGAATCTGAATATCCGCACTTCTTCTATTCCATGCTGCCCCCCCCCCCCCCTTTGGTTTCGGTTCTTTCAGCACTGGCAGCGATCTGATAATCTGAAACACAGCAGTCTGCAACGTGGTTGGCAGTAGATAGTAAAATCTTGATTCCCCTGGAAATGACTGGCTGAGTCGGAGGGGTGCTCATCCAGTAAGGCCGCATCAACACCAACCACCAGGTTTCCTTTACTTACAGTGCAAGGAATTACAGGTCGTATTACAATTGACAGTGGGATCGGCCACCCGTGGGGAATATAGTACAAGCGAAACAAAAACCATCAAGTAAACCTGCGTCTACACGAGAGCCATTTCCGAAATAACTGCAAACGTGTGGCTATGATCTGCCATTGATTTCAGTGAAATATTGTCCTGGTTCGTAAAAATGAGCGGGGACGCGGTGAAAAGTAATGCCTCCGAATTTTTTTATGTGAAAACTCTGGTTGGTTGGTTGGTTGGTTTTTGGGGAAAGAGACCAAACAGCGAGGTCATCGGTCTCATCGGATTAGGGAAGGACAGGGAAGGAAGTCGGCCGTGCCCTTTCAGAGGAACCATCCCGGCATTTGCCTGGAGCGATTTAGGGAAATCACGGAAAACCTAAATCAGGATGGCCGGACGCGGGATTGAACCGTCGTCCTCCCGAATGCGAGTCCAGTGTCTAACCACTGCGCCACCTCGCTCGGTGAAAACTCTGAAACAAAACAAATGTTGTTAACAATCTTCGTCTTCATTCTTCATGTTTACATATTTATTTCTCAGCTTAGTTACTCTGGCAAAGAACACATTTCTCTCAACGAGATACCAGTTTTTTGATACCATCAGTGCAGAATTTTTGACTTTGTTGACCGAGCCACAACTTCACCTCTGCTTGCACAGCTTCATCACGATCAAAGCGAAGTCCTTGAAGGTGTTGTTTAAGTTTTGGAAGCAGATGAATGTCGAGTGGGACCAAGTCGGGACTGTGCAGAGGATGACTGATGACAGTTACCCTAAGGTGTCGGACTGTTGTAGATGTCGCAGCACTCGTGTGTGGTCTGGCATTGCCATGCAGAAGGAGAGAGTGCTTCGAGTGTGGAAGAACTCTTCGAATTCGAAACTCGATTATAGCACGCTGTTTCTCACGCTCTAACATAGTTATGTTACGCAAAGCCATGTGATAAGCTACAATTTGGCGTCTTCTAGCGGCAGAGGGCTGCAAATCGGCAGACATGGAGAATAAAGATGTTGAATGTTAATACCGTTCATTTTATTTAAAAACCCTTAAGAGTTTCCTCATAAAAAATTCTGAGGTATTACTTCGCACCACGTCCTCGTACAGTATTTGAAGTGTAATTGTTCCCAAATTTCAATCCATGGCCTACCTTAACAAGAAAAACAGTACTGCTTCAACACATTGCATTTTAGAAATTACTCTACAGTCATCCGTGTCAAAGCAGGTGTTCCATGTATCGGTCTCACATTTGGATGCAATAGTACACTCGTACCTCCAGTTAGTTATACAGCCTTTCTAACACCATGGATCATTTCGTAAATCTTGACAAAGCAATACAATTCTTCAACCTTACCAACGGGAGAGCTTTATAATTTACTTTAGAGGTAGCTCGAGACAGGATAATTATTTAAATAAAAATAAATTTTTAATGTAACAGGTTTATAAATCAGCCTATAAAGTATAAAATAATTTCTCCCAGCCCATATAGATTCCTAATTTTTAATAGCTATAAAAATACTTTAAAATTTATAACGGAAAACGTGGGGTGCATGTAAGGCGTAATTGCATGAACCCCACGTTTTTCGTTATAAACCTCACGAGTATTATCATAGATAATGAAAATTCAGAATCACAAATATTACATCTACCTCGGTAGGGTTAAGTATCTGAATGTGACCCAAAGAAATAATTTGATAATTTAGTATAATTTAAAAACGTATTATATTAAAATTTGTTTTATTTAAATAATTATTTTCTGCTTTTTAGTCTCATTTTACTGTTACAAATCATTGTGGTCCGAATATAACGAGGATAAGGAATGACTCAAAGAAGCAGCAGCAACTGGCAGACCGCCAAAAGGCTGTCAACAGCGGTTAGCCGAATGGGAACAAGAGGATAATAACAAGAGGTAGAGGCAACACAGCAGAATAGCGAAGTTTTGATGAGCAGTCGATAAGCGAAAACCTAAGGCATAGTGAAATCTGAGACCAGACGAGTTGTATGTAATGAGGACGATACGGGAGCATAGAGGATATTTAACTAAAGTAGAGCCGTGGTGCGACTAGCTTAAAAGTGGAGCTGCAAGCGCTAATTGGATGGTGAGGTGTTGCTGAGAAGATAATAGCACTTACAGATGTTACAGTGCCATTTAGCGGCCATCATCGAGTTCCACACATACTGCTTGTACGCCACCGGGTAGCTGAGTTGTGCGACAGAATGTCAATCCTAAGGGCCCGGGTTCGATTCCTGGCTGGGTCGGCGATTTTCTCCGCTCAGGGACTGGGTGTTGTGTTGCCCTATTCGTCATCATTTCATCCCCATCGACGGGGAAGTTGCCGAAGTGGCGTCAAATCGAAAGACTTGCACCCGGGGAACGGTCTACCCGACGGGAGGCCCTAGTCACACGACGTTTACGACGACACATACTGCCTGGACTGCATTCCTATACCACACAACACACTGGTGCTCTAGCATAGCCGGGATGTCAGGGTTTCACAGTCCTTTTCACTTCTACCCCCACCTCTACCCTTATGGAAGCTTGGTGGATCAGTCAGACAAAAAATGAATTAGTACTGTCGTTTCACTCAAATACAGGTAAGAAAGCGTCCTAACAGAAACTTGTTAAAAATCTAGATGGCTAAAATTAGATAAGCTAGGACGCAAAGATATAGGTCCTGACTGACTTACCTTCTTGGACCGTGTCAGTGCATCAGATGTCTTACATCAGCAGAAAGAAGTGCCGGTGCCCCATCATGCCTGTAAAGTTTTCTTATTCCTCAGCTACGTTCGGTCCATGGGCAAAATTTGAGCCCAATGAAATGGGGACGAAAAAAATTACTTTCCAACAAAATTTTTGCTAAGTAGGACAATGTTTCATCCTAAAGTCAGAGGCAGTTTGTAACCACACATTGAAAATTATCTCACAAATGTCTCGTTTATGGACTCATGCTTACTGGAACGTTTGTGCTTTTATTATCATATAATCATGTCAGTTTTCGCTATTGATTATAGTACATCCTGTATATTGGCATGTGCAAGGACTGTGGAGGTATATGCGAACGGACAGTGTGAAATGATACTTTAACGAATAACTGAAACTTCGTGTACTTAATTTTCCATTGCCAAATCTGACATTATGAAGCTCTAGCAAAGTGAAACTACGTCTTTAGAGCTTTATATTAATATTGACATGAATCAGCTGTGGAGTACAAGTTGATCAAAATGACAGTCATCAATTAATGTAAAAACACACTGAGCTCGGCGGGATGTGACCAGGAGACGTTAGTAAAGACAGGGAACCAAAACCAAAATAAATGAATAAGAGTAAAAGTACGGAGGACGAAGATAGCTTTGTTGCGCTGTGATAGATTTCCCGTGCGTGCAGTCTGAGTGAGATGGATCACGTCTGCAGGGACGTAGGTCTCCCTGTGCGGGCGAGAAACCGCAGCCAGGTAGGCTCGTTTTACGTACACTGTCAACGGAAACCACGCCGTCTGGCGTCTAACTACTTTCCTTAAGAATGAAAACTATCCGTTTTTTCTTTTCCTTAAAAGCAGTTACTGAAAACTGTGAAAAGTGTCTGACAAGACTATATAGAAATATGCAAAGAGTATGGCTACCGAACTGATATCATTAGAATAATTTAGCATTATTTTAGGGTGTAAGTTTTAGCTAGATTCCTTAAGGATTCGTTGGTGGCAGTGGGAAGGGGGCACCTCAGAAGGCAGTGAGCTTTGTAGCACGAGCTTCTGTTAACGGAGTGATGCTGTTGCCGGGCTGTTGAAGTGCTCGCCTTAATTAGATTTCCTGAGATAGATCGACGACTAGCATTCCTTGGCGTCCCGATTACGAGAGCGCCTGATCCACGCAGTGTACAGTAGGTGAAAACACACAAATGCGGAACTTCTAAAATCGCCATCGTAGACAGAAACGAAGTATGATGCCATTGTCATCAGTCTTGCTAAATACATATGAGAATTTTCATAACGTAAAAGCGAAACTTAACATCTTAAACCACATTCTTAGAACGAGTATGTTTCAGCCAGAGGGGAATTACGCAATGGATCTTGGAATCTACTCCGAGTTTACAGAATATAAATATGTAGATCGACAAATCCACGACTTTCATTGATACCATAGTTATCTTTTGCTATATCTTCTCGAAGTCAAAACTACTGGTATAGGTCTGCGGCTGTCCTTGAGGTTCTGAGGTACATTGCTTTGTCATATTGCCAAAGAGTAAATTACATAATCACCTCCTTGTAAAATGCTAATACTGAAACTGTCTGAAAATTCAACGTGTCCTAAATCAGTGTTGTCCACATGAAAACATATTGACAATTTGACAAGTAACAATTGGGGGTACGTGGTGTCTCTGCTAGTAATTCTCAACAACGTCTAGTCAGCTTGGTTCATTCTGTGACCGTTGACATCGTTATTCCACTACCAAGTGAACTGCAGGCCATAATGGGAACGAGATCAGAAAATTATTTCATACTATATGTACTAATTAATTAGCATGAAATCCAATTTTATGTATAATTCAGTCATTTATGATACAAAAGGGACAAAGAGAGTAGCGTTTTCGTATGCATGCAAATAATGTTTATAACATATTTATTCACCATCAGATGATAGAGCTGTAGACATATTATTAACAAAATAAAAACTGGATTGGAAATTATCATCATGAACATGTAAAAATAATATTTGATCTAAGGTATTTTAATCTGGAATTACACTGTATGTAGGCAACGTGTATCAGAAATAATCCATGGTATTTTGCCGATATTTACTTTTGTGCATATTAAATGAAACATCGTTTTGCGTATCAGACTACGTGGTAGAATGGAGATATTTTCATCTCATGCTTCGAATGAAGTAGCTCTGGTATTTCTGAAATGTATTTACAACGTTCCCATAGCATAAATTTGATGGAATTAGCTCATCGGAGATGTCTCATGTAACTGGGAGTTAAAGATGTAGCGTTAGGCATAATTTCTGAAACGTAACTTGAATCACGTATTGAAAAGTAATTGAGAAACTATATTTAAAATGAATAGTGTTAAAGGAACAGTAAATTTCAAGCTGTCTTACGTTGTAGTCTAAAGTGCATGTTATATTGCAGCAGAGCGAACTTTCAGTTAAGATAGAGAACCAAAGGGATTAAAGTCAGAAGCAAACAGTCAGGTATCAACCGAATGCTTGTTATCGATCTTTAAACATTCAGAGTGGTGGATTCGTAGGAATTATATCACAAACTCCTTCGTAGGATTCACCAAATGAACTAGAGCTGAGAGTGTGTTCCATCGTACATCGCTGCAGAGTTTTCCTTTTTTTTTTTTTTTTTTTTTTAAAAAAAGAAAAAGTCTGAGGTGAACTGTCGGTTATTTACACCAATCATTCATCATCAGCAGGTCATCTGAAACTACGAAACAGTTTCCAAATCATCAGATGCATTATACCTTGTTCCCATACTGTCTGCAAGGTGTAGCTCAGTGAACTGAACTCGCATTCAAGAGGAAAGTTGTTCAAATTATTACCCTGCCATCCGATTTCCATGGTTTCTTTGCATAGATTAAGGAGAATTCTGGGATGACTCATCTGCATTTGCAAAGGTTGCTACGGATTTCCTTGCGCATCTTTCTCCAACCTGAGAATATGTTTCATCTCTAAAGACCTCGTCGTCGTCGGGAAGTTAAACTCTCATTTTTCTTCTCTAATTTTTTCGCATTTCGCGGTCAAGCAGCTTCAACACTGCCTGTCAGCGCCATCAGCTAGTCGCTGGTAGACCTGATGGTTTCGGGTATCGAGCCGGTGTTATCAAGGAAAGACCTCCTCTAGGGCGTCTTCGATACACACTCCGCTATCTCCAGGTATTCCAGGTTCAGCATAGGGACCAGGCCTGCTGTTCACGGCCGTTGCGGCGTGTGCCCGCTAGCTCCTGAGTTGCCTACCTTGCATCAGCACGGCCACCACGTTGTCATGACCTTCTACTGAGGCAGCACCGCTGCCTTACATGCACACACACTGATATGTGCCGAGACACCGTCGGGTATTACGCTGAGGTAGCAACCGCTGCGTAAGTCACCACACACGTCACCCGGAAGCCGTCATCAACTTGTGGATGTGAGACTTGCAGAATAAAGAATATTATAACTTACTGAGCTCCCCTTACTCCGCACTGACTGTGATACTGGTAAACGCAATCCACAAGTCCTCCACACGCCATTCTGGGACAGAAGCGTGTATCGCGGTCTATCGCGGTTAAAAGTGGTGTCTGCATCCCAGACACCATTAAAAACATGATCCTATAAAAACAAAGATAGAAAGAGTAGGCGAACTCTAAATGATTGTTACAGTACTGTGTGTGTTGGAAAGGAATATAACCTAGCTCGAAAAGAAAAATCAATAGATTGGGCTGTGTTCCTCAGTCGTTTGTTTCAGAGCACAGTAGATAGTGCAGCTCAGGTTGATGCTGTTTCATCTAACTGCAAAGTAATTAATTACGAAATGTTCACCAAATGGAAGCTTAAGACCTCACATAAAATATATTATTATTTTCACGAAATGAAAACAAAATCAAATTACTAACAGAATGTCAATGGTGTAAAAGGAGAAACTAACAGCATATCAATAATATGAAGGGAGAAACATTTACTACTCTAGCTCAGTATTTCTACAAAAGATAAGAATGCGTTTGGTGTTTAATGTCACATCTAATTACACACAAGCAAGAAAGTGTACCTCAAGAATAAACAAGAAGGCACAATGACGTTTCAGGTGTGATCAACTTTCATGCTTACTAGCTAGAAAGATATAAGAAATAGATAAAAATTTATTTTCAAGTTGGTATTGACAAATAGAAAGATAAATGTGTTGCATGCCGTCAACAAACATTGCAAAATAAATATGAATTGTGATAAGCCTGTTGAAAGAAAACACTACGCTAACGCAAGCGTAATTTGCATCTTTGTTTGCCACAATGAACGTCAGACTACACGCACATGTAGCGACGAATGAGTGGATGTCTGCTACCGAATCAGATTGCTTGGGTTCGAGCGCACACTTTGCACGTAGAGTGGCCACTTTAGCGAGTCATGTCAGGCGGCGTCCTTGCGATAGCTGGTGCTGTTTGGCGGTCAACCACATTGGCGATGATTTTGACGTCCCGGATACCTGAAGAATGGCTGAAAGCCAAAAAAGCACAGCTAAATTGCCCCCGTGTGCATGAGGCCTGCGTTCTCCCACCAGGACTGGGCGCTCCGAGACGTAACCTTAGCCATGATTTTCGTCGCGATATATTCGCTATTCTTCTGTTGTTGCATCAATTCTGTGTACATGTAAGTAACAGAATGACTCAAGGGTCCATGCAGCAAGACACAAAACAAAGTATGTACAGTGTTTTAACACACCTATAATCTTCATTACTACTCCCGTAAGTGTCGCAATGCCAAATATTAAGAAAAAAAAACGTGCATTGTTATCAAAATCGACATTCCTGCAAGCACCAGATACTTGCTGTGCAGTGATGTGGTGCTGAAACAGTTGGTCATTTCGAACTGGTATAATCAAATATGCTGTCGACTGCTGTTTTTCATTCGAGTTTACGGCGATAGCACATTATTTTTACTGTTTCAGCACATGGACCTGTCACACTATTCTATGTAACGGTTTCTAATTACTACGTTCCAGAGTACACTCTTTTGACTATGTTTCACCAGAAAACACATTCTTTTACGGTAAACCAACTATAATCTCTCTCCCACTATAATTTATTGATTTTTAATTGAAACAGTTTTTTCGCTGCTATCGAACACGCATAACGGATGGATAACAGAGAACTCGCTTCGTACGAAATCTATCTAAAACGGAAACGTGACTCTTTCTTTTACTGGTTCTAAGGTTCTTCAAAATTAGGTGAAAACAGATGCTTTGAAGGGATACCATTTACTCTGATTATTAAATTTTTAAGTAACACTGTTTCTAACAACGATTAGACCCAACCATGATCACACTGGCAGTTAAACTTAGATCTACTTTCAGAATGACGTTTGCCATTGCTGTATTGCTTTTACATATTAAACTGTCACACTATAACAGTTCACGGCAGCCTTAATATTTTTTCATGTAATAATACAGGTCGCCAACTGAACCTATTGACAAAGAACGAAAACACTGATTTATCCAGGCGTATTACGCGGAACCTCGGCGAATAAACCGATTAATCACTCGCTGCTGCCCTACTATTCGACGGGAAACTTCCAAACTAGTATTTTGTCAATATCTTCAAATTGTTCATTTACGTTTTGGTGTGTCTCGACAGCATACGACCGTTCCACGCGAAACCTGAGTGCGACTGCCCTCGCTTCGCATAAAGGTACCTGAACGGTAGCGCTTCGTCACTGCTGAACGAAACAACAAGGCAACTCCGGAGAAGGTTCGCTCAGCTCCATATATTCCAGGGAACCGGGTATGCGTAAGAGGTGCGATTTATTACGTCATATCATAAGGGGAGATCAAAAAGTTTCAGTTCGATGGCTCTAAAATCAAGAATCGGTATGCCAGTCAGGCAAAATCGCCGTGAGAATTGAGACAGTCATCCCACCGAGGTACTACGTTGAAGATATCTGTTTGGTACAAACACCATGTCCTTCGGCGTGAAATGGTTAAAATGGCTCTGAGCACAATGGAACTTAACATCTGAGGTCATCAGTCCCCTAGAATTTAGAAGTACTTCAACCTGACTAACCTAAAGACAACACACACATCCATGCCCGAGGCAGGATTCGAACCTGCGACCGTAGTAGTCGCGCGGTTCCGGACTGAAGCGCCTAGAACCGCTCGACAACCGCGGCCGGCTCCCGTGTGAAGAAGTCCGTAACTGCCTGCAGCTCATACTCATCCGACAGGAATCGTCGACCCACAAAGCACTTTCTAAGTGACCGAAGTCGTAATACTCGCGTGGGGAAAGATCAGGACTAGAGCTCAGGTACTCGAGTGTCTCCAACTTGAGTTGGCGTAACTTCCGCGTTACGAAATTTCCGATATAGGAATATGCGTTATCATGAAGCAGCAGCACCATTCCACAACAGTGGTTTTCGAAGGCGTGCTGCCCGATACACATTCTTCATTCTCGGTGGATGTCTACCGGTGTTTGTCCATTGGCAGCCAGGAATAGCAGCACATTGGTACTGTTTGGACGCATTTGTTAATAACGTTGCCATAGTTCACGTTTCTACATTTGCCGCGCGCACGTCCGAAAGGCTCGAATGCTATCCCGGATGTTTACCAACAGCCATTCTTTCTACATATCAATCTCGAATGGAACAGGGAAGTGTGGGAAAGATAGTAGTGCTACAAGTACCCTCCGCCATATATCGTTGTGTGGCTTTCGAAGTAGAGACGTTGTTGTAGATGTAGAATCTTTTACGGATATTTCAAACACTTCTATATTGATAATCATATAGTATTATACCTTGGCGTGCATATATTTTTCCTTGTTTTTCAGTTTTGTTATGTTCTGTAGAGTTGATGAAGATACCCAGAAGCCGACAACAATTATGATCCGATAAATCAGTTTACAACTATGCTTGAAAAGAATAATTACTTTTGAATCTTTGTAAATTCTTACATGAAGTTATTTTGAAAATACAGAAGTAGTTTGCTATATTTCTTTTCAACAAAACTGAAATAATAAAACGATACAAAACATACGAGACTGTACGCATTACTGAGAAATTATTTGCTGTTTCCCATCATTACAGTGAATCTACGTAACTCTTTCGAGACGGGACGAAATGTTCCTTGCTTTGTCGATAGTATAATTATTACACTGATTTAAGAAATATCGAATTATAACTGTTGCCAAAAAGTAAGAAATATGTAACAGTATATAATGTTGCATGTACTAGAACTAGTGATTTGGACCCAAACATTGGCCCGCCGGAGTGGCCGAGTGGTTCTAGGCGCTACAGTCTGGACCCGCGTGACCGCTACGGTCGCAGGTTCGAATCCTGCCTCGGGTATGGATGTGTGTGATGTCCTTAGGTTAGTTAGGTTTAGTAGTTCTAAGTTCTAGGGGACTGATGACCTCAGAAGTTAAGTCCCAAAGTTCTCAGAGCCATTTGAACCATTTTTTCATCCAAACATGGGGAAACAGCCAGTACCACACCAACAACTTCATCAAATTTGACAATTGCTTAGACGCGCAGTGATAAACACCATTATTCAGGAATCCATCAGCTTCACACACTCTCATCTCAGTACCACATCATATACCGTGGCTCATAACTTCATGTAAACGTCATGTAATGCTCCATGGACTAATGATTCCGTCGTGTGTATCAATTTAGGTTACGCTGCTCGTACATTACGTCCCAGAATTTGGCAGACCCTGTTGGTTAACTGCTCTGGAGAACAAAAAGGCTGTTTGGGTTTAATGCGTTCCTGTCACTTCCATTCCTAAATGACATAATTATCTTCCAAGGTTCCGACAGTAAAGAAATAAACGAACAACATATTACGGAAGCATTTTATTACTAATAAACTTCATGAAACGCAAAACATTTGCTCGGCTCTAGAAGACGAATGAAAATTCACTGGCTTGCGTATCCAAATGCATCGATAGAGAGCCCCGTTATTCAGCAACAATTCCTTTCAGTCTGTAATACAGGTAGTGAGCTCTCTTTCTATGTCCACGTGTTATGTTTGACGTCATACCTAGAGCCATTATTCAGTGCACTAGCAAAATGAAAAATTTTATAGTATATTATTGACGATGATTTACATTTTGCTTTCAATAAACAAAAACCACACAGAATTTTAATAGCCGCGTAAAGCACACGGCTGCAGCAAGTAAAAGTAAAATAGACACACTTTCTTTGATGTATTCTCTTTAAAAGATGTCGACTCAGGATTAGTCACAGTTCTGTTTACTATTAAAGCATGTATTGAAGTTTCGTGTGTACACAAGGCATCAAGTATGGGAAATATATTATGCAATTTGAAAATGTGTATGACGACCGAATGTTGTGGCGTATGACCTACGTGTGGACATGGTATCTTTGCAGTATGTTACAGGTGCGTGTAAAGAGAATATTGAAGAGTGTCGCGTGTTACCGCCGGCCGGAGTGGCCGTGCGGTTCTAGGCGCTACAGTCTGGAACCGCGAGACCGCTACGGTCGCAGGTTCGAATCCAGCATCGGGCATGGATGTGTGTGTTGTCCTTGGGTTAGTTAGGTTTAAGTAGTTCTAAGTTCTAGGGGACTGATGACCTCAGAAGTTGAGCCCCATAGTGCTCAGAGCCATTTTTTGTCGCGTGTTACCCGACTTCGAACTTGAAGTGGCAAACGGGGTAAGCCGCATGGGTTATAGCACATCCGAGATTACACAAGAATTCAGTTTTCTGAGGGCAGCAGTGTCTAGGGTGGATCTTCAATATTGCAGAGACATTGTTTCTACATGAGTAAACTGCCGCGGAGGACTACCACAAGTGTTTAACGAACGGAAGTAACGTCGCCTCTGAAGTACCATCCTACACTATGTGATCAAAAGCATCCGGACACGTGGCTGAAAATGACTCACAAATTCGTGGTGCCCTCCATCGGTAACGCTGGAATTCAATAGGGTGTTGGCCCACCCTTAGCCTTGACGACAAGTTCCATTCTGCCAGGCATGCGTTCAATCATGTGCTGGAAGGTTTGTTGGGGAATGGCAGCCCATTCTTCACGGGGTGCTGCACTGAGGAGAGGTATCGCTGTCGGTCAGTGAGGGCTCACACGAAGTCGGCGTTCCAAAACATCCCAAAATGTGTTCTATAAGATTCAGGCCAGAACTCTGTGCAGGCCAGTCCATTACAGGGATATTATTGTCGTGTAACCACTCTGCCACAGGCCATGCATTATGAACGGGTGCTCGATCGTGTTGAAAGATGCAATCGCCATCCCCGAATTGCTCTTCTACAGTGGGAAACAAGAAGGTGTTTAAAACATCAATGTAGGCCTGTGCTGTGATAGTGCCACGCAAAACAACAAGGGGTGCAAGCCCCCCTCCATGAAAAACACGACCACACTATAACGCCACCGCCTTCGAATTTTAGTGTTGGCACTATACACGCTGGCAGATGACGTTCACCGGGCATTCGCTATATCCAAACTCTGCCATCGGATCACCACATTGTATGCCATGATTCGTTACTCTACACAACGTTTTCCACTGTTCAATCGTTCAATGCTTACGCTCCTTACACCAAGCGAGGCGTTGTTTGGGACTTGCCGGCGTGATGTGTGGCTTATGAGCAGCCGCTCGACCATGAAATCAAGTTGTCTAACCTCCCGCCTAACTGTCGTAGTACTTGCAGTGGATCCTGATGCAGTTTTGAATTCCTGTGCGATGGTCTGGATAGATGTCTGCTTATTACACATTACGACCCTCTTCAACTGTCAGCGGTCTCTGTCAGCCAACAGACGAGGTCGGCCTGTACGCTTTTGTGCTGTACGTGTCCCTTCAAGTTTCCACTTCACTATTATATCGGAAACATTGGGCCTAAGGTTGTTTAGGAGTGTAGAAATTTCGCGTACAGACGTATGACACAAGTGACTCTCAATCACCTGACAACGTTACAAGTCCGTGAGTTCCGCGGAGCCCCCCATTCTGCTCTCTCACTATGTCTAATGACTACCGAGGTCGCTGATATGGAGCACCTGGCAGTAGGTGGCAGCACAACGCATCTAATATGAAAAACTTATGTTTCTGGGAGTGCCTCGATACTTTTGATCACAGTGTATACATGGTAGCACCTAAAACTTGGACCTCAAATGGCTCTGAGCACTATGCGACTTAACTTCTGAGGTCATCAGTCGCCTAGAACTTAGAACTAATTAAACCTAACTAACCTAAGGACATCACATACATCCATGCCCGAGGCAGGATTCGAACCTGCGACCGTAACGGTCACTCGGTTCCAGACTGTAGCGCCTAGAACCGCACGGCCACTCCGGCCGGCTTGGACCTCAAATATTACCGAAAGGGAAAGTACTACTGATGTGTGGTTTAGACAAAATGGATTGGCAGTCAATCAATAGACTGTAATAATACTTAGGAAGTGTACTTTTGTGCAAACAGACTTTTTAAATGGAATAATGTCTATCGTCTTTATCAAACTAAAAGTAGGGTAAATTGGAGGGTCAGTTGTTTTCGTTGCAGAATTCTTGTGCAAACTGTTTATGAGGTACTGTATTTTGAAAAGTTTCCACATCGACACCTGTGGTAGCACACACTAAAGACTAAACCTAGTGCGTGCACTAGTTATGTGGATTCTAACCAGTAACGAGACAACTGACCATCACAGATTGTGTTCAGATTGACCACCGCCAGAGGCAATACACGCTTCCAGTTTGGTATGGAACGACTGCTGCACACGTGCTAGCATTTCAGCGGAGGTGTTCGAGTAGCTTGCAGTAATATGTCATTGTATATCGTCGGGTGTAGTTGGTATGCCTTTGTAGACAGCGTCTTTTAGCTTTTCCCACAGAAAAATGTCTAGAGGCGTAAAATCCTGGGAACTGGCCGGCCAAAGTACAGATCATCTGTGTCCAACCCACAATTTGGAAACAATTCGTGAGGACTTGCTGTAGTATTCGGTGCACACTGGGTTGGACAGCCATCATGTTGTTAGCACAGCTTTCTCCTACCCTGCAGAGGAACGTCTTCTAGCATTCGTAGAAGATGGTCTGTTAGGAAACCGTGATACTTGTTCAGTGTTCCGTCTATGAGAAACGTGCCAGTGAGCTGAGATGGTTCACTATCACACATCACACGTTTACACTCCATGGATGCTAATGTTCCTCCTGACGAAGTCAATGGGAATGGTCAGCAGACCAGTAGTGCATGTTTCGGTGGTTTACCTGGCCATGATTGGTAAATGTGGCTTCATCACTAAACAAGATACATGGTACATCTGGAGTATCCTGACGTAATGGCTGTCTATAGAAGTTAACATCATTCTCATCATTCTCATTAACGTTTCCATGCACCTCTCGATGAAGAGAGATGTGATAGGGATGGAACCTATGTATGGAGAATGCGTAGAATACTTGCCTGACTCACCACTTCCTCGTGCGATTGCGTGGGAGCTAATGCTGATCAACTGCAACAGCAGCAAGCACATAAATTTCCCTGTCTTCTGTCGTCACATATATCCTTCTGTTACACTGTCTGGGTGTTACACTACCACTTTCATGTAATTGGCTGAAGAGGTTGATAAATAACTGCCGATGTGGTTGGCGTTTATTGGGATATCTTGCCGCATACGCCATACAAAAACGTACTGCACTCTTCCCACACTCTTCATACAGCATGAGCCTGACGGCTTCTTCTGTACTAGTAAATCCCATTGTCCACTCGCGAACAATTGCTTGGACTGCTACACACTAACAGACTAGCATGTCGCAAAGCACTCAAGGAACACACAAGTATACTGTAAGCAATTATTACAGGTACCTAGCAACTACGCAGGCTGAATGGCACATGCAAGTGTCGGTGCGAAAACTTTTCAAAATACGAAACTCGTAAGCGATTCGCATTAGAATCCTGAAACAAACACCACTGAAATTCTAATTTACCCTACTATTAGTTTGTTAATGTTAATAGGCATTGTTGCATTTAAAAAAGTGTATGTCTGAAGAAATATACTTTATAAGTATTATTACAATCCGTAGATTGGCTAACATTACGAGCCCCTGACAACCAATCTATCTATGAAAACAGCATATCAATAGCACTTTCCATTTTCGCAATATTTGCCGTGCAAATTTTAGGTGATTAATCCTGTATGCTGAGAGTCGCTTCACCGCGTGTTTGATTCTGGTACGTCTATTACAAATTTCTTCCGAGGCTGTAAGGAGGCAACTGCACTGCCTAGCCTTCAGCAGTTGACGACTGACTCGTGTCCCTTTGCTGACACCTCGACGCAGAGCTCAACGGCTGTCGTGAATTCGTGAACATTGTCACTAGCCTATGGAACAGTGGCGGCGTGTAGTATGGTCTGATGAATTCCAGTTTCTGTTGCACTGTCCTAATAGTCGCGTGAGAGTGTGGCATATGCCCACGACGCTATGGATTCTTTGTGTTAACATGGTTATGTACGGGCAGAAGGTGGTTCAGTTATAGTCTGGGATGTGTTCGCGTGGTAGCAGTTAGGTCCCATTTTAACAGCTGCTGTGACTAATGACAGGTGAACGCTACGTGGTCATCCTTGCAGAACATCTGTATCTCATTCTGGAATTAGAGTATCCTGACGGTGCCGGCCGGAGTGGCCGAGCGCTTCTAGGCGCTTCAGTCTGGAACCGCGCGACCGCTACGGTCGCAGGTTCGAATCCTGAATCGGGCGTGGATGTGTATGATGTCCTTAAGTTAGTTAGGTTTAAATAGTTCTAAGTTATAGGAGACTCATGACCTCAGAAGTTAAATCTCATAGTACTCAGAGCCATTTGAACCATTTTATCCTGATCGTGATACCATATTTCGACATGCCATTGTGAACGTCAGCCCTCTTTTTTCTCATTCTGGTGGCTTGGCGAACGCTCAGGCGAATCCACGACCACTACATGTGTCTTTATGGAGATCTTGACAAGTCGCGTCTCGACTACTGGATTTTTCTACAAAATGCTCATGACGAGATACAACTAAGGTCCGAGTATTGGAAAACTTCCCCAACTATCTCAGGGGAGTATTTAACGATCCGCAGCAAAGTTGTGGTGTGCCCGCCTCATATGGAGTGAGCGTATAATTTCCAATATAATGGTGAGCACCTTTTTCTTGTTATCTTTTCCCATTCCTGTGGACACATTTGGGCATGGACTGCGCCGACATCCCGACCCCTTCTGGTTTCATCTACAGATTGGCGTTTAAGGGCCACATTGTTTATTCCCTTCCTCCATCGCCGACGATTGTAATGGTAGTGCCGGGAACGCTGTGGCCAGGCTTCATATGTATGACCTCTGCCCACTCTGTCCCCACATGCTACTGCCATGACGGAGGCGTATCGCTTGCTTTTATCCTCCTATTTGTCCCCTGTTTCTTACCCTTATCTTCATACACCTCGCCTATGGTGATACGACTTCAAAATGGTTCAAATGGCTCTAAGCACTATGGGACTTAACATCTGAGGTCATCAGTCCCCTAGACTTAGAACTACTTAAACCTAAATAACCTAAGGACATCACACACTGAAACGTCCCCTTATGAACAATTGTACAAGACTGTGCTTAACCTGACACACAATATTTTTAGCGCAACGCAATCTGACTTTCAGAAATCCCTACAAAAGAATGGCCCTGACTAACATTAACCTATGCATTTCACAAATCACTTACCTCACAAAAATCTTGGTTACTCGAGCTACTGCAATAAAGCGAGCGCCACTACTGACAGCTAAATAAAAGATTCAAACTACAGAAGGCACTAACTACTGATAGGGATAGTTAGCAAATGAAAGATATTAATAGAGAACAAACAATGTATTTACCTTAATAGTCATAATATATATAGCAGTTCATGACAAATTACAAAACTCCGCCATCTCTCTCCCCACATCCACCACTGCTGGCGGCTCACCTCCAACTGCGCAACGCTACGCGCTGTTCACATCCAGCTGCCGCTGCCCAACACTACGATGGCAGATAACAATGCAAACTAGCCACAGACTGCACACAGCACAGCCAGTGATTCTCACACAGAGTGCTACGTGGCGTTACCAATAAGAAAACCTAAACAGCCTACTTACAACACATCCATGCCCGAGGCAGGATTCGAACCTGCGACCGTAGCAGCAGCGCGCTTCTGGACTGAAGGGCCTAGAACCGCTCGGTCACAGCGGCCGGCTGGTGATGCGACTCCAACGTGCTTTGGACAGTGGGTGTGATCATAAAAATATTAATAAAGTTATATTTTCTTTATGTTGTTCTGGTAAAAAAATAAGAAAGTCGTGGAGTAGCGGATAAAGAAGAATTTTAGAACAGCAAAGTGACAAACAACTCAAAAGGTCGTGGGTTCGGTCCCCAGTCACTTCTAGAATTTTAATTTGTCGCTTGTTACTTCCTTCACCTCTGCAGTGACTGTGGTGTGGCAGCCTTACTTATTTATTTAGGGAAGGAAATCGGCCATTCATATCTCAACATTTGCCCGGAGAAATATAGGGAAAGCACGGAAAATGTTGATCTGGTGGGGATTTGGAACGTCGGACACCCGCATGAGGTTTTGGGTCTAACCATTGCGTCACCTCAGTACCCACAGGAACAACTCCGGATACCATGAATGAGGAAACGAAGCCTACAGTATAGCCATTTATGAGACGCGAGAGAGACGTGCCGTCGCTCCAGCTAGACATTACACTTCTCCCGTTACTCAACACGCTGTCCGAGGTATTCGCCAGTTCCACGGGTAGTTCAACAACCTGACTTCTCCCGTTGAACATCTGTGAGACATGGTGTGTTGCCACAAGTGAGGTCTACGTTAGAATCGCTGAACAGTATCGAGCCACCTGCATATGACTGCAAATAGTCTGTGCTTTGCTCAAAGCACATTTGTTCAAAAATGGTTGAAATGGCTCTGAGCACTATGCGACTTAACTTCTGAGGTCATAAGTCGCCTAGAACTTAGAACTAATTAAACCTAACTAATCTAAGGACATAACACACATCCATGCCCGAGGCAGGATTCGAACCTGCGACCGTAGCGGTCGCTCGGCTCCATACTGTAGCGCCTAGAACCGCACGGCCACTCCGGACGAAAGCACATTTGTGGTAGATGTTTCACCGAGTCGGGTGGTTGAGGCAAACCGCCAACCAGCCGCATCTCTTTCTCGAGCGCTAGGTTCTCCATGTGTGGCATGCATGGTAGCTACATGTGGACGAATGTTTGGCTACTTCCATCACTCCAATCTGCCAATTACAAAGTTACTTTATAGGTCTTTTTTTAGGGTCTATTGGACTATATTGCAAATGGACAAACGTTGAAGCTCGCTTCTTATTTGCTGAAAGTGTATGGCTGCTCTGAATAAACGACTAAGACGGTTTATCAATTTGATAAGAATGTACTAGTTGTCATATTTTATTATAGTGCCTGCACCTCCCAGCGTGAGATCAGGCCCGACAGATTTATTCATTTGCCGCGATCTGTAACTTCATTTGTATACTGCGTTACTGAGGGTTGCTGAGGTTGACAAATAATATCAATAAAAATTTTTTCACTGGTGCAAACGTACTACACATCCCTGATATTCTAAGTGTGCAACTGAATGGAAATCATCGTTATATCATATATCCACAATGTGAGATCACTATCACGCACATAGATTTTGTAAAGACCACATAATCTATAAAAGAGGACTTCTCTATAATAGCGTATGAAATCACTTCCATTACGTATGGCGGCAGCGGCGGGGTGGATCAGTGGTGTAGCGGTTTCTAGAGGTCATGGAGGCCCCTGTGACCTGTTTTTAGGCGGGACGTACAATCGTCAGTTTGACTGGGAAACAGTAACAACGCAACGTGATCGGGAGAAACCTCCGAAAATGCACATTTTTGGTTGTAAATCATTCAGCATATCGCCCACTTTCTGAAGATTTACGTCACTCATACTCTGTCATCCCGCCGATGAGACTAACTGACTAAAATTCTCGGTCATTTTGTTAATAATTAAGAGTCATTAGAGGAAATGAAATAGGAAGTTATCTGAAACAACAACCGGAATCTAAATGGAGTGCTTTGTAATGAACAATAATGCATAGAATGCTAGTCAAATTGTACCAGGAAACTTCTGATTGAAAGCAACTTTAAAAGACAACAGCAGTGTTTACACCGCGAGCATGTGAGCACAATTGTATGACGAGCAAGAAGATCGCGTGGTTTCCTTATTCTCGTTTGAAGTTGCGTTTACTAAATATATATTGAGTAACTAATTATTTAACATCTTTATTTTATAACAGTCAGACAGAGACACTAACCTCTCTGCATTAACGGCGAGAATTTTGGCCTGAGACATAACAGAACAGGCGCCAGTAGCCAAGTCAGCCTGCAGAGGATGCTCACAAGCTGCTAACTGCATATAAACAACTCCATACTGAGACCTGAAGATGTCACTGTCATAACTTTCAATGTGTCATTCCTCCGTCAAGTACCCAAGATCGCTTTCATGGTCTTGTGTTTTCCTTTCGTGTCTTTACGGCTTACATGTACCGTCTGTCGTCAGAAGCATTCCCTCTTGTGTTTCATCGGATATTTGCAGTTTCGTTTTTGCAACGTTTAGCTCTAGTCAGCCCAAACAGTAACTGCTCATCACGCCTTTCATGCAACGGCCAGTGACAACGGCAAGCGTCGCTTTGTTTCTTACAAACAAAATTATTTTTAAATCGGAATTTTACTTGCCCAGTCCATAGAGCGGTCCCAAATTAGTCTAATGCGATGTTCATTTTATCGCTCCGCATGAACAGGGACAGTATACCTCGAAGAAGCGCCGCGTGCTTGGCCGTAATAGTCAGCGCGGGTCCAAGGCAGTGCTGTCGCTGCTTGTTTACTGGTTATTCTTCGTGTTTTACTAGCCCTGAATACAATGCGATAAACGAATATCGCGTTAGACTTCCTCTTTAAAAATCATTTTGTTTGTAACGGGAACAAACTGACGCTTACGGCGACACTGGGCGTCACGTAAAAGACGTCATAAGCAGTATCTGTCTGGGCTGTCTCCGGCTACGCAAAGCCAAACCGGAATTGTAAATATCTTCTGATACAACAGACAAAATTTGCCTGACGTCTCTTAGAGAGGCACCGGGTACATATCATAATGTCTCTTTCTTTGACTCTTGTGATAAACTGGTAGTTAGTACAGCTGTTCTGTCGCACTGGTCAATTTATGATGTACTGTGAACGGCGCAGAAACTGTTCAAGTGCTGCAAGAAGTCACCAATTCGTTATTTATCAAAATAATTGCAGTGAACCTGCTAGCATATTAATATCACTCTAGCTTCTTGGTTGGTGCTACAGCGCTGTGGGGTTCACGTTCCTGACGATAACACACAGGGTCTCTTCAGCTTATCAGATGGTCTCATAACGCTGAGTGGACGATATTCCATATCACAGTCGAACCTTGGACCTTATCATCTGTAGCTAGCAAAGTCAATTACTATGTCACGGATATATTCGCTATTTGTACCGACTCTCCATGTATTAACGACACGAAATACACTCCTGGAAATGGAAAAAAGAACACATTGACACCGGTGTGTCAGACCCACCATACTTGCTCCGGACACTGCGAGAGGGCTGTACAAGCAATGATCACACGCACGGCACAGCGGACACACCAGGAACCGCGGTGTTGGCCGTCGAATGGCGCTAGCTGCGCAGCATTTGTGCACCGCCGCCGTCAGTGTGAGCCAGTTTGCCGTGGCATACGGAGCTCCATCGCAGTCTTTAACACTGGTAGCGTGCCGCGACAGCGTGGACGTGAACCGTATGTGCAGTTGACGGACTTTGAGCGAGGGCGTATAGTGGGCATGCGGGAGGCCGGGTGGACGTACCGCCGAATTGCTCAACACGTGGGGCGTGAGGTCTCCACAGTACATCGATGTTGTCGCCAGTGGTCGGCGGAAGGTGCACGTGCCCGTCGACCTGGGACCGGACCGCAGCAACGCACGGATGCACGCCAAGACCGTAGGATCCTACGCAGTGCCGTAGAGGACCGCACCGCCACTTCCCAGCAAATTAGGGACACTGTTGCTCCTGGGGTATCGGCGAGGACCATTCGCAACCGTCTCCATGAAGCTGGGCTACGGTCCCACACACCGTTAGGCCGTCTTCCGCTCACGCCCCAACATCGTGCAGCCCGCCTCCAGTGGTGTCGCGACAGGCGTGAATGGAGGGACGAATGGAGACGTGTCGTCTTCAGCGATGAGAGTCGCTTCTGCCTTGGTGTCAATGATGGTCGTATGCGTGTTTGGCGCCGTGCAGGTGAGCGCCACAATCAGGACTGCATACGACCGAGGCACACAGGGCCAACACCCGGCATCATGGTGTGGGGAGCGATCTCCTACACTGGCCGTACACCACTGGTGATCGTCGAGGGGACACTGAATAGTGCACGGTACATCCAAACCGTCATCGAACCCATCGTTCTACCATTCCTAGACCGGCAAGGGAACTTGCAGTTCCAACAGGACAATGCACGTCCGCATGTATCCCGTGCCATCCAACGTGCTCTAGAAGGTGTAAGTCAACTACCCTGGCCAGCAAGATCTCCGGATCTGTCCCCCATTGAGCATGTTTGGGACTGGATGAAGCGTCGTCTCACGCGGTCTGCACGTCCAGCACGAACGCTGGTCCAACTGAGGCGCCAGGTGGAAATGGCATGGCAAGCCGTTCCACAGGACTACATCCAGCATCTCTACGATCGTCTCCATGGGAGAACAGCAGCCTGCATTGCTGCGAAAGGTGGATATACACTGTACTAGTGCCGACATTGTGCATGCTCTGTTGCCTGTGTCTATGTGCCTGTGGTTCTGTCAGTGTGATCACGTGATGTATATGACCCCAGGAATGTGTCAATAAAGTTTCCCCTTCCTGGGACAATGAATTCACGGTGTTCTTATTTCAATTTCCAGGAGTGTAGCTATATACAGTGTAGGCCGATATCCTGTTTTTCAGACTGCTGTGTTAGCTAATTGTTGGGCGGTTGACTTAACAGCTGACTGTAGAAATAGGCATTTCGTGCGAATTAGACTGGCATTGGTCACATACCTAATCGTTATCAATTCCGACCCGGAATAAGCAAACGACATATTTCAGCAAAACTTTTAGCTTAAATTTCGCAAAAAAAGAAAATAAATGGTAGTGATGCAGATACTGACTAGGACGTCATTACGAAAAAGTATCATTCGGTAACTCATTGCTCAGATATAGTGTCTACCGTCGCACTATACACAGCAACTACACTATCTAATAAGAAGTATCCCGATAGAGCTATGTAATGCGGAATTGGCACTAGACGTGACGAGAAGTGAACCCACCAGTACAAAAGGAGGCGGGAATGTTATGTTAACAGCAGAGAAGAAGTAACAGGAGATGGGTCGCTCAGGATAGCATTGTGACTTCGAACGAGGACTAGTCATTGGATGTCACCTCTCTAACAAATCCATCAAAGACATTTCAACCTTTATAACGCTGCCCAAATTGAAATTGTAAAGTGGAACCACGAAGGAACAGCCACAGCGAAACAAAGTGTGGTGTCACCGCCAGACACCACACTTGGTAGGTGGTAGCTTTAAATCGGCCGCGGTCCATTAGTACATGTTGGACCCACGTGTCGCCACTGTGTGATCGCAGACCGAGCGCCACCACAAGGCAGGTCTCGGGATACGGACTAGCACTCGCCCCAGTTGTACGGACGACGTAGCTAGCGATGCACACTGACGAAGCCTCGCTCCTTTGCCGAGCAGATAGTTAGAATAGCCTTCAGCTAAGTCAATGGCTACGACCTAGCAAGGCGCCATTAGTAACATTGCAAGTATCTAAAGAGTCTCACTTGTATCGCCACAATCTCCAGATGTACCAAAAGGATGGATTAAAGTTAAGTATTCCAGAAGCTACGTACTTTTCTTTATAGCACTCATTACGTATCCTGTTTCAGACCTGCTTTAGCTTAGCGCGTGCCTTTCGGCTCCTCTCATTGTGTCTAGGCTGTCTTGTCTAGACACAACAATTTTTGGCGACGAGGATGCGATAAGGGTCTTGTTCTTTCTAATTGCTTACATTTACTTGTGTCATGGCTTCGCCAGATGTACTGTCCGAAGTTTATCGCTTGCAGAATCAGCAGACGCAGGCGTTATTGGATGCCCTTGGACAGCTCGTCCAGGGTCAACGTGCACTGCAAAACGATGCGGCCGCCGCCGCCTACAGAATTCAAGGTAACGAGCGGCAGCCTCATTTATTGTCGTGTGTAGGGGTGCAAACGTACCGTGTGATAGTGAAATTATTTCCCCGATGCGACGTAGCAACTCTGTCCTACGAAGAAATTTTGTCGGCATTGGACACCTATTTCAAAGAAACAGTCAATGTCGTTGCAAAAAGGTATACGTTCTTTCGTACAAAACGTACGGCCGCTCAAACTAATAGGGAGTGGGTTGCAACATTGCAAGGCCTTATAAGGGATTGTGCTTTTGAGTGTGCATGTGGACTCCCTTATTCAGATACTATGGTACGTGATGCAATAGCACAGAACGTTTCTGATGTTGGTATACGGGAACAGATTTTGAAACTAGTTAATCCCTCCCTTCAGCACGTGATAGACATATTGGATGGACAAGACACGCTTGACTTTGCTCAGGAATCATTTGCAACTTCGCCAGCCGTGTGTCAAGTTAACCGGCCCGCCGAGCGCGCTGCACAGAACGGTCGACTGCCCTCGCGCACGTCTGCGCAACTGCCGCCACGCTCTAAACCAGGTGTGCCGCGCCAGCATACAAATGCAGTGAAATCATGCCCGCGGTGTGCTACTAGACATTCGCGTGAAAATTGCCCGTCACGCCAAGCTATTTGTTTTTACTGTAATAAAAAAGGACATGTTCAAAGTGTTTGCCAGAAAAAGCTCAGATCAGAAAATCACAACCATTCCAGGCCCTTTGCTTCGCGCCGGAATCGAAACAAGAATACTCAGGCTCGTGAACCTTCGCCCATGGACATTCATGTAGTTAATTCCACTTCGTCCAGTGCCACTGTCTCTAACAGTGACTGTGTTCGTCCCACAAATACTGTGCGTCGACGTCGCAGGAAATCGCGTCAAGTCACAAGTGCTTCTGTACCTATATCAGTTCCAATTGCACGAGACAGTCGCTCTTGTCGTCAGCAGGACAATAAACTTTTTGTAGATTTGGACTTTAAAGGAAAAGTGATACCATTCCAGCTCGATACCGGAGCTGCAGTTTCATTGCTCAATCACAACACGTACAAACAACTGGGCAAACCTCCGTTGCATGCCACAAATGTTCAGTTAAATAGTTATCCAGGTCAGAATATCCCTGTGTTAGGACAGTGCACTCTTCTTGCAACATACAAGGGACAAACAAAACTTGTGTCATTTTACATTCTTCGTTCTTCTACTGCAGTGAACTTGTTTGGTTTACATTTATTTCAATTGTTTAACATGTCTATAGTAAATCAGGTCCTATCAGTGAATCAGACTGTGCCTTCAGACAGTGTTTCTCGGCTATGTGAAGAATTTGCAGACATTTTTGCACCGGGCTTAGGTTGCGCTCAGAACTATGAAGCACATTTGGAACTGAAAGTCAACGCGCAACCGAAATTTTTCAGAGCGCGCAATGTTCCTCACGCATTGCGTGATGAGGTCGCAAGAACATTACACGATTTAGAATCACAAGGTGTGAGTGAATGTGCACAATGCCTCTTCCATTTCAGCTCCACTTCATCGCTTACGCCGTACAGGTGTTCCGTTCATCTGGAAGACAGAATGCGAACGCGCCTTTCGCCAGTTGAAATCGGCGTTGCTTTCAAATACTTTCTTACGCCATTCGATCCCCAGAAACCCCTTTTGTTGATGGTAGATGCATCGGATTTCGGGATCGGTGCTGTACTTGCGCACAAAGATGGGTCGCATGATCGCCCTATTGCCTTTGCGTCCAAATTGCTCTCGTCTGCGCAAAGAAATTATTCACAGATAGAGAAAGAAGCTTTGGCTCTCGTGTTTGGTGTTACTAAGTTCCATGATTTCTTGTATGGTCGTCACTGTACCATTATCACAGACCACAAACCTTTGACGTCGCTTTTTCATCCGAACAAGCCTGTACCTCCGCGTACAGCGCAGAAATTCATTCGCTGGTCTATTTTCCTCTCCCAGTACCGCTACGATATCTTGTATCGGTCCACTGTTAATCACGGAAACGCCGATGCGTTGTCCCATTTGCCTGTTGCTGCGGATAGAGCATTTGATTCTTCCGAACTTGCTTGCATGTTCATTGATTCGGAAACCGATGAAGTGGTCGAATTGTTTCCGATTGATTTTCGTCGTGTAGCTACAGCCAAAGCTGCTGACCCTGTCCTTGCTACCGTTTTGCGTTTTGTTGCTACGCAATGGCCTTTGTCAAAGTCTCGGATCGAGGATCCGTTGGTTCGCCGATTTTTTGCTCACAAGGAGAGACTTTTTGTTTGACGTGGTGTTTTGTTGTTGCGTTCTGATAATGATCAGTCCAGAGTCGTGGTCCCACGTTCGTTACAGTCCTCTGTTTTACGGCTTCTTCACCAAGGACATTGGGGTATAGTGCGAACGAAACAACTTGCTCGTCAGCACTGTAGTTGGTTCGGAATCGATGCTGCGATTATGAATATGTGCTTTTCTTGCCTGGCGTGTGCCGAACAACAATCTGCACCGCTGCAGAAATTCTTTGCATGGCCGAAAGTCACTTCCCCTTGGCAACGCTTGCACGTCGTTTTTGCTGGTCCATTCTGGAATGCTAGATGGTTGGTTGTGGTAGATGCCTTCAGTAATTTTCCTTTTGTTGTCCAGATGTCTTCCACGACGTCATCTGCAACCATCCAAGCGTTGTCTGCTATCTTTTGCATTGAAGGTCTTCCGCAGACTATTGTTTCCGACAATGGCCCACAATTCATGTCCGCAGAATTTCAGTCATTCTGCCAGGCCAATGGTATTCAACATCTGACATCCGCGCCGTTTTCGCTTCAGTCAAACAGTGCCGCTGAACGATTTGTCCGGACTTTCAAGTCACAGATGTTGAAGTTGAAAGAGTCGCATTCTCGGGAGGACGCGTTGTTGCCCTTTTTGTCATCGTATCACTCTCAGCCCCGAGATGGTCGCTCGCCGGCTGAGTTGCTCCACGGTCGTCCTCATCGAACCTTGATGTCTTTGCTGCATCCGCCGCATCAGGTTCCTGTGCAGCGGCAGACTCCTGCTTTTGCTCCAGGCGACGTTGTATTCTATCGCAACTTTCGCGGTTCACGGCGTTGGCTCGCAGGGCGCATTCTTCGCTGCCTCGGCCGCGCGATGTATTTGGTTTTGGGGGCCTCTGGTGAGGTGCGTCGGCATCTCAATCAGCTGCGCCTCTGTCGTCGCACGGGTTCCGCCGCTCCCCGTCTGCTTTCAGCGATGGTGCCGTCCGGTCAGCGCCCTGGGGACCCATCTATTGGCTCGCCTCATCCCCAGGTGTTACCGACGATGCCTTCCATTTTGCCCCATGGCGACGCGCCGCTGCCGCCTTCGCCGCCACCGCCTGTCCTCCAGCCGGCGCCGCCCGCAGTGGACGCTTCGCTGCAGCCGCCAAGCGCCTCCCTGGGTCACGCGCCGCCGATCGCTTCCCGTGACCAGCCGTCCTCCGCCATGGAACTCTTGCCCGCTCCGGACCAAATGGCGTCTTCGCGCGTCGGATACCCCGACGCAATGGAGGTCGACCCTTCGGCCCCTCCTGTCTCTTTACGGGCGCATACACCGCATGTTGACGTGCACCCTGGACTAGGTTTCAGGCGTTTCCTAGATCCCCTCGGACCGAATGGCCGGGTGCGGGTGGCACAGCCTCGCCTGTTGTTAGGCTCCCCACCTCATCGCATACGTCAACATGGGGTCCTCCCCACGGCGGGCGGAAGCCTTATAACACGACCGTTCGCCGATTTGCGGGGGAGGAATGTGGTGTCACCGCCAGACACCACACTTGGTAGGTGGTAGCTTTAAATCGGCCGCGGTCCATTAGTACATGTCCGACCCGCGTGTCGCCACTGTGTGATCGCAGACCGAGCGCCACCACAAGGCAGGTCTCGAGATACGGACTAGCACTCGCCCCAATTGTATGGATGACGTAGCTAGCGATGCACACTGACGAAGCCTCGCTCCTTTGCCGAGCAGATAGTTAGAATAGCCTTCAGCTAAGTCAATGGCTACGACCTAGCAAGGCGCCATTAGTAACATTGCAAGTATCTAAAGAGTCTCACTTGTATCGCCACAATCTCCAGATGTACCAAAAGGATGGATTAAAGTTAAGTATTCCAGAAGCTACGTACTTTTCTTTATAGCACTCATTACGTATCCTGTTTCAGACCTGCTTTAGCTTAGCGCGTGCCTTTCGGCTCCTCTCATTGTGTCTATGCTGTCTTGTCTAGACACAACACAAAGACCATGAAAACTTCATGAACTGACGGATAGGAACCACCGAGCATTGCGGGGGGTGGGTGTAAAAACTTGCTTGAAATCGGCAGAAGAAATCACTCATGGGTACCAAAGTGTTACCAGTAGTCTAGCTAACACAATGACTACGTGTGGGAAGTTAAAACGAATGAAATACAACGGCCAAGCAGCGTCCCAGAAGCCATACATTTGTGTACTCATTGCTAAGCGACGTTTGAGAGTAACACCACCAGACACTGTGAGGCTAGGAACGAGTGATTTGGAGTGATAAATCACGCTATGCCCTGTGCTAATACGTTGGAAGGGTTTGTGTCTGGCAAATGCCTAGACAACGTTACCTACCATCATTTGCATTGCCATCCGTGTAGAATGAAGGAGATGGTGTTGCGGTGTGATAGTGTTTTTCATTGTGGTGCCCTTACTGTGATTAGTAAAACACTAAAAGCGGAAGAATATGAACACATATTACAGAAATGTGTACTTGTACAATAGAGGAACCGTCCATAGGCGATGTCTATTTGTATCAGTAAGATGGAGCACCCTTTCATGAAACACTATCTGTGAGGCAATGGTTTGTTGGCAATAACAGTCTTGAAGAGTACTGGCCAGAGTCCCGACCTGAACCCATTGGGATATCTTTGTCACGAATTAGAACGTCAGTTTCACACCATACCCGAGCGTCCAACATCACTACTTGCTATGGTTTGTTATGGAAGAATGGCTGCTATTCCTCCACGGACATTCAAACACCCACTGAAACCGTGAAAGGTCTCTGTTGGATTCCTTCCATGTTAATTTCTTAAATCTGTTGTCATTTACGGCATAAATTCCTCTTCTAAATTTACTGTGGTGTTTCTGACTACCTGGGAGGAGACTGAGCAGCGGAACGTGTTACTTTTACACATAAACAAGAACGTTCTGTCACTCTACTACACCTTAAAACACAGTTTATATGTAATTCATGTCACACAGTCTCATACGGAACCTACATCCGCTTTCTTTTATATACTGCATATGATAAGATACTGTCATCCCCCTTCCCTTCTGTGTGAGAGGATGAATGAGCAAATGTACTTCTAGTTGCATGCTGGATGGTAGCAGACAAGCCTGTCTGCTAGAGAACAGTAGGACCAACGTCGGAAGAAGTAGCTACGCTTTCTAAAAGCAGAGAGGTTTCTATTCTTAGTATGGTCCTGTCCGTCCCTTGTCATGTTGGTATAGGAACCTGCCTCTCTGGTCACTTCCGTTTGTATCTGTTAAGCACGCTCGGTAGGAGCTCAGGTCAGTCTGTCCACGGCGAGCGTCTGAAGTGGTGAGATCTCCGGCTAAGCGCGCGTCTGCTAAGTCTGTAGGACAATGGATTTCTTAAGTTCAGCCTAACTGAAAATTTAATCACCTTTATTTCAGGTTTAGCTCTAAAATATCTAATGTTATCTTAAATTGCAACGCACTGTAATTCGAGTGTGAAGTTCAGAATATCTTCTGGTAGTTGCTTTGTCACTACTTTGTGAGTAAAGTGGAACCACGTGTTGATCAGTAACTCTATCTAAGATCATCAATCTTAAATGCGAATGTGCGTGAGATTATAACGTCTCGTCTTGACAATATTTTTCGATATAGCAACTTTTCTTTATGTTCAACCAACGTGGGGCCTACTTTGTGAGACCAGTACCACGTGCTTATACAATTGTTTGATCCATCAGGTTAATAGTAAGACGATAGTAACCAGTTCGAGGTTTTTCTTTTGTAAATTGCGTTTCGATGTAATTTATTTTAAGTATCAGAATTATTGTGGAGTTACACTCTTTGTGTAAACCAAGTTGACCACGTGAAGCATGTGGTATAAGCATCAAAATAGCCCTCAGCTATTCTTTTCGGGAAGATTTCACAGAGAGTTAGTATTAATTTAGTATACCAGTGTGTGGTAATTACATGACGGACAGGATTGCGCTACGAACGTAACTTCTTTGGGTGAAAATTGAATCGGTTGGTTGTGGTTAATTTCCTCTTGCATATGTTTCAACGTTCTTCGTGTGTTATTTTATGAATGCAGCGTTGTATGCAGTCTCCCAATCTTGGCTCCATATTTGATGTGTTCTGTAAGATTACAAACTCACATTTTCACAATCCTAAATAAGGCACCAGTTTAGTTACGAATCAAGTTTAATATGCTGAAATTTCAATGATCAATCTTAAAATAAATTTCCAAATATAAACTGATTTATTTCTTTTTATTTACATTCTCTTATATATATATATATATATATATATATATATATATATATATATATATATATATATATATATATATATATATCACCGGTTGTCGTATGATGATTAAAAGATTATAATTAATGTTAGTCTGGTTGGGAATTTGGTAAGCTAGACTAGATACCTGGTTGAACAGTTGCTCAGTAATGTAAGGTTAACTTCCCCAGACAGCTCACAGCTTTTAACCCGCTTTTATTGTCTATCAGCACCGCTTTCATATCAAATTTATGCAACAACATTACAACCGTCTACAGTAGAGTTCAAGCCATCATGAAAGTGAAGGGTGGATAAATTCCATACTGAAGTCCAATAATAGGTGTTTGGATAGTTTCGATCAGGTAGTATAGATTTCAGGAGAGCCATTACATTTCACATGCGCTTTCAAGTAGGTGACTTAAGAGTTAGACATGTTAATAATATATTTTACTATATAGTTTCTCATATTACCAGTGCGAGAACCATCAATGAACTCAGCCTTTTTTAAATCATTGATACGTGTTTAATATTTTGTTTGTTTGATTTTAATTGCTTGCTGGTTTTCAATTTAGTGGAACAGACAACAGTTCTTAACCGTTTGTCCTTGCGACCGATTTTAAAATACCTGCCTCTTTTCTAAGCTCATTTTCGATTTCAGTGCTATTCATGGGGGTCTGGACTATAACTTTGGTGCCATGGGTAGCCCCGCCATATAACCAGAATTTCTTTGGGCTCTAAGAAATGTATTCCGATAAGATTCTGCTACAGTGGTCGTCGGAGGCTTCCACATTTTCCTGCTGACAGCCAAACGTGTCGCAGTTAACATCTCTGTATCAATAGCTCTAAACTTTGTTTGACACCTACTACGCAATAGTCACTGTTTCTTTTACAGTTTCGTTTCAGAGACGGTATGCCATAAAGGGTCCCTTGCGCCATCAACTTTTGTACTACGTACGAGGGATTGCTGAAAAGTAATACCTCCGAACTTTTGATGTAAAACACTTAAAACTTTTTAAATAAAACAAACGTTATTAATAACCTAATCTTCATTCTTCTATATATTTATTTCTTACCATCGCTACTCTGTCGAAGAACACATTTCTCTCGACGAGAGACCAGTTTGTCGATACCGTAACAGCAGAACTTTTTACCGAGCCACAAACTCACTTCTGCTTTCACTTCTTTATCGTTGTCGAAGTGTCAAAGTGAAGTCCTCGAAGATGTTCTTTAAGTTGCGGGAAAGATGAAAATCAGGTCTGGGCTGTATTGAGAGTGATCGGTGAAAGTGACTAAGGCGTAGAATTGCTGCAAATGTCGCATCACTCGTGTGTGGCCTGGCATTTTCATGCTTATGGAGAGGATGCTCCGTGTATGCAAGAACTCTTGGAATTCGGAACTCTACTACAGCACGCTGTTTCTCAAGCACCGACATAGTTATGTTACACACCCCATGTTACAAGCCACAATTCTAAGCTCTCTAATGGCAGAGAGCTGCGAATATATAGACGTGAGGAATAAGTATACAGAATGTTAATAACGTTTGTTTTACTTAAAAATCTTTAAGAGTTTTTACTTAAAAATTCGTAGGCAAAAGCACGCCCTCGTACCTATCTATGGCGCTCTTGTTCCTCTATTCTTCCGAATGGCGTTAGAGTTCCTCTGAATGCTTCTGCTTTGAGTGCTTCCCTGAGATATAACACGAATGGCTCTTTATCTACATGTGGCTCATAAAGAGTAGTGTACAGTGATTTAGCCCGATATAGTGTTCATATTCTTTGACAATTTTCTGTTGGATCAAATCGTTAGCTCCTGGAGGTGCTACTCGAAGAAACGGATATGTATTCTGCTGAAGCGAGAATAAGCTTCAGCATTGGATTTTGGTGCGACTTGCTGACCTTCACATCTTTGAACTGATACTTATTCCGGTTAATTTTTACTTCTCTTACATGTATTTCTTGACGCCGTTTGGCGTGTTTTCCAGTCAATCCACTTGCACAGTTTAGTGATAGAATCACTGTTATTTGATATGATCCTAGTAATGTATGCGTAAACTGACAAAATGGCCGGGAGAGCGGTGTGCTGACCACATGCCCCTCCGCATCCGCATTCAGTGACACCTGAGGGCTGAGGAGGACACGGTGGCTGATCGTTACCGTTGGGCCTTCAGGGCCAGTTCGGGTGGAGTTTAGTTTAGTTTTAGTAATGTGTGCCAGTAGCGATGACGTTGATTCAATGAAGCTCGTGCAGAGTGTGTGCACGATAATGTGATTTGACTGAAATTCGCTCTCTTAACAGAGGAGCAAGATGAGGACTATGCAATTCCCACTATTCATCAGTAAATTCCCTCTCGATGTCTGCAACAAGTGATGACTGCCTGGGGGCATAGTCTTTTTGTGAGAAGCGCTAGACTATCTGCAGAAGTTTCGAGAGATGCTAGAAAAGTCTGAAAGTGAGTACAACAAATTTATTACGTATAAATAGGCAATGTTTCTTCTATTGCATCAATATCAGTAGGAACGTGCTCGAACAAACTGTTGGTAAGAGCTGCTTGTAAACATAGGGCAACAACTGGGAAAGGCTAAAGCCACATTGTAATTCTTTAGAAGTGCGCTCAGATAATATAGGAAGTGGTTCCCAGGAAACTCTCTTCGGCACGCAATGGAACATTGTTGCAGTGTGTGACATCCTTCCTAGGTCAAAATGACACACGAGATTTACAGATTTCCAAACAAAACTGCCAATGCAAGGTATGCGACACTGCTTCCGCGAGTGTAAACTGCACTTGGTAATTACAAATACGGAAACAGAAAATGTAGGACACTTTGGAACCGATATTTCCATGTACCGTTCATGGCAGCCTGAAGGCTCTGGTATTTGCAAGCATGATAATTCGCAGAGTATAGCTTACTGTTTATGGCACCTGGTTGTAAGGTTCAAATGGTTCAAATGGCTCTGAGCACTATGGGACTTAACATCCATGGTCATCAGTCCCCTAGAACTTAGAACTACTTAAACCTAACTAACCTAAGGACATCGCACAACACCCAGTCGTCACGAGGCAGAGAAAATCCCTGACCCCGCCGGGAATCGAACCCGGGAACCCGGGCGTGGGAAGCAGGAACGCTACCGCACGAACACGAGCTGCGGACCGTTGTAAGGTGTCAGGCAAATCCAACACCATCCATGAAAACCCTGACATGATAAGCAAATCCAGTAGTATGTCACACAGCTCCGAATAAATCGTGACATTAAATTAACCAAAGTAATACGAGTAACGAGTGAGCAAATGGAATACCACAGACTAACCCAAGAATGCATAAATGCATGTCATACCTTCCCACCGCGAGACTGACGCAGTTGCGAGGGGAGAAACGAGAACAGAAGCCGAGAGCAGAACTGTGTTAAGTTAGAAGGCCCTACGATAAGGGACGGACACCCACGTTGCCAGTTAACCGCTAGGACCACCCCAGACGCAAGTTTTAGCGTGAGACTTTTTCGCGTCTCTGTTACGTCAGGACCACCCCCCAGCCCATGTTAAAAGCTAGAGCCTTTCAGAAGAACAGTATAGATCTTACGATAACACAAAAAGGGCTACCCCAGCTCCAAGTTTTAGCGTGAGACTTTTCCACGTCTCTGTTACGTTGCAAACTTTAAAAACCTTGCCCCACCACGAAAAGTATAACATTTCTCATTGGATAGACAGAATTTTTGTAGGCGGAGCTTAAGGTTAACATTGAGACCCTGATTGGTCAGATGAAAACACAGCCAGATAGTTTTTTTAAACCAACTTCGGTAAATTGTAGTAAGGAGAAGTTAGGAGAGAGTTGCTTCCGAGACGGCGAGGTGAGCGGAGCTGTGCTGCCCGCCGCCCCCTGACTAACACCGACAAGGTAATGAGCACATGCGATGCTGCATAACAGTGCATAAAGCTTCACTCAGAACTGCAGAAGTCTCATCTGTTACACCCCCTTTTTGCGTAGTACTAGTGTCGATCGTCAGTTAAAGCTCATGGTGTTCACATTTGCCACTTGAAGTAAAAATCTGAAACGCGATGATTTTTCTGTTATATAGTTATTGAGAAGCCACATCAGCCACTGTAATTTACGACAAGTTAGATAAGTAATTAAAGATAACTGAGGGTCACTGTAGACCATTTTGATAGTTTTCTCTCTTGTGAAACTTAATTTAAACCTAGATTATAGATGTGATATGGTATAGGTCATCCTTCGATCCATTGTAGAACTTGGAAACCCACTCAGGGAATATTCATTCACATTTTTGTTGAACGCAGTTGGTTTTTACCATCCTGTATTAAAACATTTCCTTTTATCAATAGTGCAATTTATAAACAATGTTTTGTGAGTAGAATAAAATTTCCAATGGTAAACTAAACTGCTTTTTCGACGTTAATTCACCAGCTAACTAAAAATAGGAAAGCCTTGAACCCCTTCCACTAAATTTAGTTAGTATTAAGATTCTTTTACAGGGAGTGCAGTGGAGCTGACGCTGAAATCATTAAGTATTTGGTTATATCATCGCTAGTCTCACTGAACTCTTCTGAATTCTACATGTCATGTGTGGTTTGGCGTCTCCTTATCAGCAACAGGTCCCAGGTTCAAACTAGTCAATTCCCTAAAAACCACGCTCAGAGCATTGTTGCGCGAAAGTGGTGGGGAGACACGATATAGAACAAACAGACACCACGCAGAATGTTAGATGGTTACAATTTAAAATGTCTGACTTGTGTCATTGTAGAGATATACAGGGTGATTCAAAAAGAATACCACAACTTTAAAAATGTGTATTTAATGAAAGAAACATAATATAGCCTTCTGTTGTACATCATTACAAAGAGTATTTAAAAAGGTTTCTTTTCACTCAAAAACAAGTTCAGAGATGTTCAATATGGCCCCCTCCAGACACTCGAGCAATATCAACCCGATACTCCAACTCGTTCCACACTCTCTGTAGCATATCAGGCGTAACAGTTTGGATAGCTGCTGTTATTTCTCGTTTCAAATCATCAATGGTGGCTGGGAGAGGTGGCCGAAACACCATATCCTTAACATACCCCCATAAGAAAAAATCGCAGGGGGTAAGATCAGGGCTTCTTGGTGGCCAGTGATGAAGTGCTCTGTCACGGGCTGCCTGGCGGCCGATCCATCGCCTCGGGTAGTTGACGTTCAGGTAGTTACAGACAGATAAGTGCCAATGTGGTGGCGCTCCATCCTGCTGAAATATGAATTGTTGTGCTTCTTGTTCGAGCTGAGGGAACAGCCAATTCCTGGGCTGCGAACAAATGCTTGCTGGATGTGTGCTACATTTTCATCACTCGTTCTCGGCCGTTCAGAACTTTTCCCTTTGCACAAACACCCATTCTCTGTAAACTGTTTATACCAACGTTTAATACACCACCTATCAGGAGGTTTAACACCATACTTCGTTCGAAATG
Source organism: Schistocerca serialis cubense (assembly GCF_023864345.2). Taxonomy (NCBI): domain Eukaryota; kingdom Metazoa; phylum Arthropoda; class Insecta; order Orthoptera; family Acrididae; genus Schistocerca; species Schistocerca serialis. The sequence goes on from NC_064640.1 coordinate 580,554,753, forward strand.
CACGCTGAACAACTGTCGTCGATTCACTTCTGCCGTGCTCAATAACACAAAAAGCTTTCTGTTGAGCGGTCGCCATCTTAGCATCAACTGACGCTGACGCCTAGTCAACAGCTCCTCAAGCGAACAAATGTATAACTAAATGAAACTTTATAGCTCCCTTAATTCGCCGACAGATAGTGCTTAGCTCTGCCTTTTGTCGTTGCAGAGTTTTAAATTCCTAAAGTTGTGGTATTCTTTTTGAATCACCCTGTATATGGATGACCTTATGCCTTCAGATGATTATATTGGCCAGTAGTAACATTTTCGTTTTGAAGCATTCTATTCGAACGAAAAGAAAATCCCTGAAAATGGGAGTGTTAGATCAGATGCATCATTTCTATTTTTCAGAGCAACTACACTACTTTCTCAGCGGACAGGACCAAGTAAGCTAAAAACGGAGCATTTAAACGACGTTAAGGAGACGTACTGCATTCATTGCATTAACAACCGTGAGCCCACTGAGGAGCCACAATTGTAACAAGAAGTCTCATTAACACGCCTGCAGAACTGAAGCACAAGTGTTCATCTAAAGGAAGATTGTCATTTACCGGCTGAGTTGTTCGGAAAGAATTTCTTATTGACTTTAGAGACAGAGGTGCCATTAACAAAATTGTGAGGCGGTTGAAAGCTGTCCTTGTTGGCCTGCGGCATAACTTTCCCAAGCTTTTAGGCCGGAGAGCGGCTGTGTGGCTCTCGGCTGCAGCCCTTAAGACTGTAACCTGTGTCAAAGTGAAGTGGCTGCCGGGGCGGGCCGCGTAACAAAACTTGTTCTGTTCCCAGCGTACGACCGTCCACAAGCTGTCGCTGTTCTCTAGTGTGTTGAGTGAGTGTAGCCACGGTTACACATTTTTATATGGGTTTACCTCCAACAAATCTTCTGAGCGTACCATAGGAGTCCACAGAGGAGCAACGACATTTTAACGTACACGTACAATTACAACAAAAAGATTCTTACGCAATCAGCATCTGAAAATTTTGCTTTCTTTCACGAAAGGCAATAAATAGTGCAGGCTCCTTTATTTTGCGGGGCGGAAACGACAGGCGTTGTTAGCGGTTACTGCAGTAATGTTGCGACCGCTTCTTAACAGTAATGTCTACTTTTAACTACAGTGCGCTTTGTCGCATCGCCGACCACAAGCCTTTACTAACAGGTAAACTGTTCAATAGTGAATAGTCAGCCCTGTAAACCTGTATCGCTGACAACAGAGTAGGAAAACGGTACAGAGGTTACTATTGTCTTAGTAGAGACTGTTACGTCGTCAGATTATTGGTGTTTCTACATTTAATAACAATATTCACGGTGACGATTACAGACCTGTCCACAGACCTATCTGCAATCAGACACAGGCATTAAAATACAGCAAGAACAATAAGAAAAGGAAAGCACAGCTGACGATGTTTTCGAAATTAGCCTAATCATAATGAAACAAAATAAGTTACTTCTACATGATTTTTCCTATTCTCATTCTAGAGTGTCTTCAAGTTTCTGAAGAAAAATAAATATGAAGGATATTGCACTCTCAGAACTACAAGAACCTTCTTCAAACAGCTTCAATATCAGCTGAACGTTACTGACCACTGTATGCCCTCTAGGAAATCGATATTTTATTTCTGTCCATTGACGGTGAACCAAGAATAATCTGGCCGTCATGCTACACGACACTTCTATCGACCAAGTACTCCTTTCGGCTCGTTGCGCAACTCTCGCTAGAAGCTGACGTGTATCTCTGTAGAGAAATTCCTATTCCTTCGTCAGTGTTCTCAGACATACATTCTTTTTCTTTTTAAAATATAATTTTATACACGGGAATTTAAACAAAACTGTCCTCTGCCCGATGCGCCAAGGTGCTGTACCATGTATGGTCCTACCGGACATTATATTATATTGCTTTCCTCCAATTTACCGAGGGAGTTACAGGGAGACCTACAGTTCAACTAGTGGAAACCGAGCCATAATGCAAACTGATATTTTTTCCGTATTACGTCGAGAAGTGAAACCAGCGTTAAGTTAAAGATAAAAATCCTTTAAGAAGTTGCAAATGGTTCAAATGGGTCTAAGCACTATGGGACTTAACATCTGGAGTCATCAGTCCCCTAGAACTTAGAACTACTTACACCTAACTAACCTAAGGACATCACACACATCCATGCCCGAAGCAGGATTCGACCCTGGGACCATAGAAGCCGCGTGGTTCCGGACTGAAGCTCCTAGAACCGCTCGACCACAGCGGCCGGCTAAGAAGTTGCAATTTCAACACCTTTGCACCCCAAGAACCAGTGCTGCAGTGTAACCAGTTCCAAAAGTTCTGAGGGAAATGTATGACTTCGCAGTAGATTAAGACCGGCATTTCTTCTCATAAGCTATTAACGTAGTCGATACCGAGTGATAAATTGTAGATATCACCATTTATAAACTTTATTTTGACATGATATGAAATCCATCGCATACATACGGATACTCGTATTTCTCTAAATGTATTTTCTCATTTTTCTTTTTGTTTCTGTGGGAAATAGACAACAGGCGTGTTGCAGCAATAATCGGAGAATACATCATTCTGCGTTCTTTGCTTTTCAAACTGTTTTCTTCACATTTGGGAGTAATTACCGAGATTTGTATCAGAAGGCTTCGCTTTAAATCATCCGCCATATTAATAAAGCATCGAAGACGCTACAATAAGCTATGCACCAAGTGTGCTCTCATTTTAAGAAATACCATGAATATCTACTACGTAACTCCTCAGTAGTCTTGCTTTAATACGTATCTAACGCCCCGTTATTCCACTTTATACGTTTATCGTCTTTCGTTCCACGCCCTGCATCATAATATGATTCTATAAACACAAGAAAGGTCCTGTGGGTAGAGTGCAACTGGCAGGCGGGCACTTCGGCCAACGAACAGCTGCGTTAACAATGCGGAAGGACTGCAGAGAAGGTGCGTCTCTAATCACCATGTTGCAACACCCAGTAATATGTAAGCGTAGACAAATGGTTCAAATGGCTCTGAGCACTATGGGACCCAACTGCTGAGGTCATTAGTCCCCTAGAACTTAGAACTAGTTAAACCTAACTAACCTAAGGACATCACAAACATCCATGCCCGAGGCAGGATTCGAACCTGCGACCGTAGCGGTCTTGCGGTTCCAGACTGCAGCGCCTCTAACCGCACGGCCACTTGGGCCGGCCTGTAAGCGTAGCTCGGAGGGGATATGACTAAGTATTTTAAAAGTACAGAAGTTCGGAGAGTAATCTTCTGTCTAATCTGTCACTTATCGCTCTTTCACATCGTGCAGTAATTAGTACATACGAAGATGTCTAATTCATACTATAGTTTGGAGTCTATGTTAAGCAAGAGGTGCCTCTACAAATCTAAGTCAGTTCAAAGAATGGAAGAAGAGAATGTCATACCAGTTCCGATAGGGAAATGTCTAGTAAAACACTACAGTGGTCAAGTCGAAATACGTTTTGAGAACAGATTTAATTCAGTACAGGTAATGTTCTATCGAGATAGAGATCGAGAAATAACATCGAACCGGAATTTATTTGCTTATGCTCTTCGACAAAGACAAGTATATGAACAACCAGCTGAGTACCCGGCGATTGTATTTATTTCAGTCTTCTATTAGTCCATTCCCTCTTTCCCCCCTCTCTGTCCATCTCTACCACCCCCTGCTTCTGTCCACCTCTTCCACCCCCCACTCTCTGTCCATTTCCTCCTGACCCTAGACCCTATTTCTGTCCATATCCACCTACCCCCCCCCCCCTCTCTCTGTCAATCTGCTAATATCCCCTCTGTACACCTGATCGTCCCCCTCTAATTCCGCCTCTCCTCTTCCTCTCTCTGTTCATCTCCTCATCCCCCCTCTCCCCCTCCATCTCCTCCTGCTCTCTCACTGTTCATCCCCACCCTTTCCTTTCTGTGTCCATCTACTCCTCTCTCCTCTTTCTGTCTATTTCCCCCTGCCCTGTGTCTGTCCACCTCCTCATCTTACTACCTCTGGATATGTCACCCTTCCCCATCGCTGTCTGCCTATCTACCTTCTATCTCCACTTCATCACATTCATTCCAATAAAAAGCTGGTGGTTCTTACCCTACAGTGTTTCTTTTCAGATCGTAACTAATATGTATACTGAATTCGCCTCAAATCGTTCCAGGCGTTTAGGATGAACTTCTTATCTGTAGCTTTACTTATACGCTCATGTAGAATACATTTCACACATATTTAACATATTTAACAGGTAATTCTACACGTCTTTCACCTGTCTGTCTAGCAAATCTCACCCTGCAGTTCCATTTTAATGCAACTCAGTGTTTATGATGTCGTCTCTCCTGAACTATTTGCTCCACAATGATACAATGTTGCAGGTACATTCAGTGATATATGTGCCTACTGTCTGCGGAATGTGTTCCTAAAAGTGTTAGCAGTAAAAAAGTAACAATTTAAAATTCATACATGATGCGGCAGTTTCTTAGGCATCTCAGTGTTTATGACGTCATATCTCTTGAAGTATGCGTAGTACGATGATATATTCTTGTAGGTACAATCAGTGGCGTATGTGGATACTGTCTGCAAAATGTGTGATGAATACAGTTAGCAGTAAAGAAGTAATAAATTAAATCGTCATGCTTCATGTGGCAGTTTTACTACATGAACACCGAAAATTTAATAAGCGATAAACTTTTTTCGTTTCATCATTTTCTGGACGTCGTTAGCGGGAAAAAGTTTCGTAAGGGTTTGAAATTGCGCGTGAAGTTTGTTGCAAGTCTCTAAGTGCTCTTATTCACAAATAGGGGTGACTAAAGTACGAGTATTCTAGCGCCGTGAGGTACACGATATGTGAAACCGTCTGCACCTCCCCGCTGCAGTCGGAGCTTGGTGTCTCTCGCCACCCGCAGCTGTGCGGCTGACTGTAGAGGATGAGACAGCCGAAACGTGTCACCTCAAATGTAACCACAACGAAAATATCTATGTGAGATTTCGATAAATTACACCGGACACTTTGGTAAATTCTCCCACATGCACAACATTTTTATGTTTATAGGCGGCGAATGATGACACCGACATTTTTCCTTAATGGTACTACACATTTTATCTTCGACATTGGAAAGAGACTTCGAAAATTACGTGTTCCGTTTAGTCCCGCGAAATCGAGTGTAGATTGCACTGGTACACGCTTGTCCAATGCTGCAGCGTCATCCAGTCAGAAGTCGGTACGATACGTGCCGTAACAGTTGACGATAAAGGGTGAATCGGACAATGACACATTTTTCAGATATTGTTTGTGTGACCTGTTTAATATATGAAAGCGATCCCGCCTAGTTTCCGGATCAAATAAAATGGGTAGCACCCCAGAAGATATGTTTATGATATTTTTAAGCAGTGGAATGACGTATATAGATTTAAAAATAAACTAAACTATTACCGATATTATCCGAATCGTTTACTAAAAAATTTCCTGTGCGTGGTTCCACTTGCGTAAAAAGCTTTCTTACTACCTTACCGGCATATTTAATGAGTTAAAATATATTTGCGATTTTTGGTTATTTTAGTTTTTAGCAGTGCCACAAGGTAAAAATGCGTGTCTCATTATCGCAATTATCTCACAAACTATTACCTGTACAAAAATGTCATTAGGGTTTTCTATGGAATTTTTGAGGAACTATTTGGAATTGTGACTTTTTTCCACACGCTGGCAAATAATTTTTTATAAGATTAAAATATCCCCGAGTAATATTCTTTTTTTTTCGCGTAATGCTGCAGAACTATTAAATTTTTGTACAGAGAACTCAATGACTGAAACATATCTATCAAGAACTACGAAAAAAAAAATTGTGTTTCTCCAAAGTCGGGTGCTAACTTAACCGGACTCACAATATTATTTAATAATGACCCATGCAGACATCAGTCCAGATAGTTTTAAAGCATGAGTATGCCATAATAGAAGCTGCTCCGTTGCCGGTTGGTTGGCTATCCTGCGTTACCGAGAAGAATTTACACGCAAATATTCCCGTTAGATAACTATGCTTTTCATGTTCCATCGGCTTCTGGCACCTTCGAATCCATCCATCTCGAGAGTCCAGAAAATGAAAATTCAAGGAATTAAACAGAAGCCACATGAGGTAAAAGATCTTTCCGAACCATCTCCCAGCGGACCACCCGACCACCCGACATCGACCCATCTGAAAGCAATAATGACACAAGCGAAGAATACGACCATGATTTCGACTTAAAAATGTAAAATATCGAATAAAACATTTCAATACGGCAATTTCGACTTCTAACTTGTTAACAGTGACCTCACAATACTTTATACCTGAAGTTTGACTCGAATCCGCTAACTTTATAGTTTTTGATCCACCAAATAGGATCCGCTATTTTGAATTCCGTAACTCCGACATCCGAGTCCTAGTTAGAGATCTACAGAACGTGAAAGTAAGACAGTTTTGTAGGGTCTCATACCCATTTTTCTATTACATTCAGGTTTTGAATCGAGTTGACCCACTGTGAGCCGTCAGGAAAATAGATCTTAGAAGCGTACAACACTCATTAAACACGTAAGCTCAGATATGCTTCGTATGTTGATTATGATGACTGTTACATCAAGTGCTTAAATGTTGACCTAGGCCAATAATACATAGTATTATGCGATTCTGGACAGACAGTAATACTCGTTGAAATTCATCTGGACTGGGAGTCGTCAGTGTTTCTTTAAAGACTTATTGTTTTAGTTTTCCCCACAGACAAACGTTCAGAGGTGTTAACTTGGGTCAGTTACAGCATTTTGTATTTCCCGAACGACCTATCCAGCGACCTTCAAATGTTCTGTTAAGAAGGTCTGTAACTATCTACACAGAACGCAGAACGGGCGATACCACATGGATTGCCTTACTCCCAATGAGATGGCTTCCAACAACTGCGAGAACATATCTCTTAGGAACTGTAGATACAACAACTTACGGCTCTTTAGAGTGCCGTCAATAAGACATAGAGGATGACACGACTGTGGAAGAGCCTGGATCTCTCACTGACAGACTTCCTTTAGGGTGGATTTACAGTTGCATTGTAATGCAATTGCGAAGACTGATTTGCCCACGGTTTCTTGATGATGTTTCAGTTGTAAATATGTTGCATAGAAATGCCGAGCCATTTCGTAGTTTTCGTACACGCAATTAGGAAAACAGTACCCGATTTTATAAGTTATTGCCATGAAGCTGTTGACGGAGCAAACTGTAAAAGCGATGAAATGAGCTGGGATGTAGTATTTGTAGAACACTCCTTTATCGGATTCCACTCGTACATTGAAGCTGCCTTTTAGTGACATATGCTTTGTGTATCTCGCTGCTAAAATGTTATTTGCGTTCTTCTCATCTGTTGCTGATCTTTTTTGTTGGCGTGTTTTATTGTTCACATTTCCAGTTTGTTGAAATTCTTTTATAATTTTTGCAAAAACAGGTAGTGAGGGCTTGGCGCCATCTCTGTATGCCTTTCACCACACAACCGGAGAGATGTTCTAACAGTTTGCCGACATTCGCCATAAACGAAAATCACATCAACTTTTTCGAGTGCAGTACATACTGTGGATGTGAGCGAGTTGACGAGCAAGTTTTGTGATAGCTGCAGCAGCGGAGCACAGACTTATTAGCTTCAGGAAGATGGATAACCACACTAACAGTACCACGATTACATGCTAGCTTGCGTTTGGCACAACTAGGCTTGCGTTCGTTCGTGTGAATTCTTGACGGTGGGACAGTAGTTTGCACCGCTTTAATCTTGTTGCTATTTATCACGTTCCATACGTGTTAGGTCGCTGAAGTGTTTTTAAAGTCAATGCCATGCCTCAGAAAGACGTACATAATCCCACTAAAAAAAAGATCCGTCTCATAATTCGTTATTTATAAGCGCTGAAAATAACTTCTATTCGTTAGAAAACTTGTCACATTGTCCATTCAAACTGCAACTCGATGGGTAAAGTGGTTGTGGATACAAGCCTGCCTTCGGTTCCTCACCCTCTTCCTTGCAGTTATGCTTCTAGGGCAAGTGACAGCAGAGTGAAACCCCTTTATCATGTGTTATGTAGTCTGAACGAGATAACATAGCTGTTAACATATCTTGCATTCAAAAGGAGTGGCTATGAAATCTCTGTCTAGCAATCCCTAATTACACTTTCTAACACTTCGACATGGACGAGATGTTAAACTCTAAATTTCCTTCATTGTTCAATTCCTGTAAATGTGCATTACGGAACTACCGTACAGAGAATTCATTGGGATCGACACAGCCAATCAGATAAAGACGAAGATTTGCAAACCAAGAATCGAATAGCATTCCTTCCATTAGGTAAAAGAGACTAGGAGGGTACCCTGCTGCAACCGGTAGGCCCGTGCCTCATCAAGTCTGTTCCTCGTAATGAAACTGAAAAGGCTATAAAAGGTATTAAACGCTCGTCCTAAAAGTGCATTGCAATAGGAAAGGAGAGTGACGCACTAATGCAAGAAATAGTAATAGATGTTAGAATATGTGTAATTAATGATCGTTAGAAAACGCGTTATGTCTTTGAATATAGGGTACTGTCTAAGAACAAATACGAGCTTGTAAAATTCAAAACGACAAGAACGTCGTGATGTTTACGACACAGACGTTTCCATAATGAAGTAATACAAGGAACTACTGGTGCCTAACAAAGCTGGAAGTCCATGAAGTATCAGCAGAACTTGGAGACTGGATTAGACAATTTTCTCTGGGAGAAGTTAGCATGTTGCGGTGGATGGGAAGGCGTTATCCGAAGTTGCCTTCGGCATCTCGCAAGGGAGTGTGTTGGAGATGCCGCTTTCTTGCTGCACGTAACTGACTTTGGCACTTCCTCCGCAAGCGCCGCAGTTATTTACGCCAGCCTAGCGCCTGTCGCCTGCTGCCTGCTTGTTCTCGCCGGGCCGTAGACTCGTTAATTCACTACCGAAGAGCGTTGCTGCTAAACTATGTCGCTGTCAGATTCTGGGACGATTCCTCTGTTCTTTCCCAGGGTTACGATTTCTTCTTTTCCCTCCGGGTGTGTCAGTATGGTTGCTTTAGAAATATCAGCCATATTGCCAACGTTTTAGCAATTTAGTCAAACTATTCTGCTTCGTACTTGACGTAATCTGAAAACGTTACTAGGCCAACACACTGAATGCGCAGTGATACCTAAAAACATGTTCGTGATGCCTCTTTCACAAAATTTGTCCTGCAGAAGAATTTAACTTGGAGACGTCCTTGACTGTCGTATACAGACAGGACACTGTGACAATTTTATTAGATATAAGAGCTTGGTTTTCCTTAGCCAGCAGGAATCACCGTTTATATTAAAATCTGTTGTCTCAAGTAATACTCACCATAATGTATATCGTAGATCGTTTTTTAACAAGAATTAAATATTGCATCCGAAGAAGGCGTCCTGCAGCGTTACCACGCAATGGCAAAAATTAAGTGACGTCATTATTCTTTCAGGTCCAGACATGGCCGTTTTAATGGACAAGCGAGACAAGCCGTCGCTTGGAACGCCAAGCTAGACGAGTGCCAGGGGCCCCAAGTGCAAGATTTGTATACAGAGCGTATCATTAGTAGCTAAAATTGGCACGAGTGAAAGTGAATGTCGGAAAACCGGTGGGAGGGGGAGAGCCAAATGATAAGTCGCTTGAGTGGAAAAAGGTTCTCGAACAGGCGCTTGATCCAAGACGCTAATATTGTTTCGAAAAATGTTAAAATAGCTTCCTGCGTAATGCATCTACATCTGAATCTACATGGATACTCTGCAAATCACATTTAAGTGCCTGGCAGAGGGTTCATTGAACCACCTTCACATTTCTCTATTATTCCAATCTCGTATAGCGCGCGGAAAGAATGAACACCTATATCTTTCCGTACGAGCTCTGATTTCCCTTATTTTACCGTGGTGATCGTTCCGCCCTATGTAGGTCGGTGTCAACAAAATATTTTCGCATTCGGAGGAGAAAGTTGGTGATTGGAATTTCGTGAGAAGATTCCGTCGCAACGAGAAACGCCTTTCTTTTAATGATTTCCAGCCCAAATCCTGTATCATTTCTGTGACACTCTCTCTCATATTTCGCGATAATACAAAACGTGCTGCCTTTCTTTGAACATTTTCGATGTACTCCGTCAGTTCTACCTGGTAAGGATCCTACACGGTGCAGCAGTATTCTAAAAGAGGACGGACAAGCGTAGTGTAGGCAGTCTCCTCAGTCGGTCTGTTACATTTTCTAAGTGTCCTGACAATGAAACGCAGCCTTTGGTTAGCGTTCCCCACAACATTTTCTATGCGTTCTTTCCAATTTAAGTTGTTCGTAATTGTAATACCTAGGTATTTAGCTGAATTTAGGGCTTTTAGATTAGACTGATTTATCGTGTAACCGAAGTTTAACGAGTTCCTTTTCGCACTCATGTGGATGACCTCACACTTTTCGTTATTTAGGGTAAACTCCCAATTTTCGCACCATTCAGATATTTTTTCTAAATCGTTTTGCAGTTTGTTTTGATCTTCTGATGACTTTATTAGTCGATAAACGACAGCGTCATCTGCAAACAACCGAAGACGGCTGCTCAGAGTGTCTCCCAACTCGTTTACATAAATAAGGAACAGCAAAGGGCCTATAACACTACCTTGGGGAACGCCTGAAATCACTTCTGTTTTACTCGATGACTTTCCGTCAATTACAACGAACTGTGACCTCTCTGACAGGAAATCGCAAATCCCCTCACATAACTGAGACGATATTCCATAAGCACGCAGTTTTACTACGAGCCGCTTGTGTGGTACAGTGTCAAAAGCCTTTCGGAAATCCAGGAATACAGAATCGATATGAAATCCCTTGTCAATAGCACTCAGCACTTCATGTGAATAAAGAGCTAGTTGTGTTTCACAGGAACGATGTTTTCTAAACCCATGTTGACTATGTGTCAATAGACCGTTCCCTTCGAGGTGATTCATAATGTTCGAACACAATATATGTTCTAAAATCCTGCTGCATATCGACGTTAACGATATGGGCCTGTAATTTAGTGGGTTACTCCTACTACCTTTCTTGAATATTGGTGTGATCTGTGCAACTTTCCAGTCTTTGGGCACGGATCTTTAGTCGATCGAACGGTTGTATATGATTGTTAAGTATGGAGCAAATGCATCAGCATACTCCGAAAAGAACCTAACTGGTGTACAGTATGGACCAGAAGACTTGCTTTTATTGATTTGAGTTGCTTCACTACTCCAAGGATATTTACTTCTACGTTACTCATGTTGGCAGCTGTTCCCGATTCGAATGCTGGAATATTTACTTCGTCTTCTTTAGTGAACGCATTTCGGAAGGCTGTATTTAGTAAATCTGCTTTGCCAGCACTGTCTTCGACAGTATCTCCATCTCACAACAACAACCCTGTGTTCACTAATCCCTATATCGGTTTTGATGCTGGTTTTTAACTCAGCATTATTTGTTGCTAAGAGGTCAAGTGTGTTTTCACAACTGTATACTATTCGCGTGGGCTCATGAACTAACTGCTCGAAATGATTTTCAGAGAATGCGTTTAGCACAATTTGGGATGATATTTTATGCGTACCTCCGGAATTAAACATGTATTTTCACCACATATCGAGGGTAAATTAAAGTCACCACCAACTGTTATCGTATGAGTCGGGTACGTGTTTGAAATCAAACTCAAGTTTTCTTTGAACCTTTCAGCAACTGTATCATCTGAACTGGGAGGTCGGTAAAAGGATCCAATTATTATTTTATTCCGGTTGCCAACAATGAAAAAAAAAACTTTTACGTTAGCGTTAAAATGTGCACAGTGCAACAGATCACCAAAGGTATTGGTAGAATTTGCTTCCTGTGTCACGAATGAAAAAGTTTTATTTTCTATGAAACATGTTCATTTCGAGAAAAGAAAGGCGTGTAAAACATTGCTAACATTTAAATCAGCACAAGGCTGCAAAAGTGAATCATATGATTGTTACGCACGCTCTTTGCCTCTGCCGTTAGTTTTATGGTAGTTATTTGTTTGTGTATAGCGTTATACACTGATGAGCGAAAACATTATGACCACTGCCCTCCGCGAGAGTGAATACCACCCCTGTTGTTGCGGGCACGTGACTTGGTAAGGAAAATTTATAAGCGGAGCAGCAGCGAATTGGGAATCATTTTAGCGAAGATACGGACCAAAAATGGGGGAATACTCTGGCATATGTGACTTCTATAAAGGGCAAGTGTTAACAGCCTAGGGCCTGGGAACGAGCGTCTTGGAAACGGTAAAGCTGGTCGGCTGTTCGCTTGATACTGTCGTGTCTATGGAAAGTGAAGGCACGAGTGGGCGACAAGGTGTTGGACTTTCACGCCTCATAGCAGTATAGATCCGTGGTTGCCCGCTCTGTAAAGCATGATAGGCGGTGATTTATGGTAGACTTGACGACAAAGTACATTGCTGGTGCAGATACAAATATTACTGGGAGCACACCGTTCAGCGCACATTGTTGAACATGGAGTTCCGCAGTAGACAACCCCGCATGTTCCCATAGGAACACAATCAATTACAATCGCACTGGGCTACCTACCATCGTGACTGGGCTGTGGATCAATGGGAACGTGTCTCCTGTTACATCAGGTCGATGGTCTTGTGCGGATTCCCTGTTACCCAGGCAAACGGCGCTCGAAACACCCACCGCGCCACTTACGCATATTAGTGGGTGCAGTATTAAGCATTGAGGAACAATACCTTGAGCTTCCATGGTTTGTGCTGTGGTAATTGGAGGTACAATGACAGCTTTAGTCTAAATCACCATTATTGTGGACCACCTGCTCCCCTTCATGCTAGACGTCTTCCCCGACGTCGATGACATATTCCAGCAGGATATCTAACCGTGTCACAAGGCCTGAATCTTGCTACAGTGGTCTGAGAAGAGTGATCCTCGGTTTACGGTGATCTCTTGGTCACCAAAGTCACCTGACCTGAATTCAGTGGAATACATAAGGGACGCTATCGGGCACCAGCTCCGTCCCCATTGGATGTCCGTCCTTAATTTGCGCGAAGTGCTTGAGCTAAAATATGGTAGAAATCCGGTGCCACACACGCCCGAAAACCTATCCAAGACTTGTCGAAACCATGCCACGCAGAATCGCTGTTGTATTTCGTTCCAAAGGTGAACCAACACGCTATTAATCAGCTGGTCGTAATGTCTGGGCTCATTAGTGTATTTGGTTTCGTCTACGGAACTTGAAGTTCTTTTAATCGTTACGTATGTTTCTCTGTACAAAATTAGACAAGTGATTGAAGGATTTAAACTGCTAACGATATATATAAATGTATTTAACTTTCTGAAACTGTTCACAAGTGAAGTAGTCGATTAAGGAAATCTCTTATTAACAAATTTGAAAAAATCAAGTAGCCTTTAAAATTATCCACGTTTGTAGCAAAGAATGTCATCTGAGTTATTGAAGTTTATTCCGATACACAATGCACTTCCCTATAAACAGTACTTCCCTATAAACATTTTACTATGGCTAGCAGAGTCAATTTCTCATTATTTCCATATGGCTAGCAGAGTGCAGAGGATGATGTACATATGTACATGTAAACTGTAGATGCCAATGAGGCTTCTGTTTTGAGCGTAGCATGTAGCGGATAAGTGGAGAGTGTGACAGAAAACTGTATCCGGTTATGTGATGTACTCTGCTTGTGCTTGTCATTACTCTTTAGTGGTTGAAAAACCACTCACAAATGAGAAGTATCTGTTCACCTTAGTGTTGGCTGCCTATATGTTCGTGCAACATACACTATTTATCCGCAGGGAAGATATATTAACCGTCTATTACCGTTGTGACACATGTGTCTAGGTCGGTGGTCTCACTATGAACAATTACACTGCTTCTCAGAACGAAAAAGTAAAGCAACCCTTTTTGAAAGGAGACACAAGTATACCGTATTCTGGTTTGTAATAAAAGCCGAGCATTGGTTTTCTTACTAATTCACGTGACTATAGTATTCTTTCCTGTAATGAAAAATAAAGAAGGGTAAGCCAGGTAGCTCTGGCGTGCAGATGCCCACTCCCAAAGAGTCTGTTAGTACTGACTATTCCTGTCCGCTTTTGATAAAGAGAAGAGGTTCCTTTTATATCACTGCAGTTGATACCATAAAATACTTTTTTCAAATCTACGGATGCAATGTATAAATTTTTAGGTTTTCTGTAATTACTCGCAGTGCTTAAATTGCTTCACGGGAATATCTAGTTTTCCTGGGCCTCTCCTAGTCTACTTTCAGATTTCCTTTCCATATTTCTGTCAGGTAATCTTGTGGGTACCCTCAGCACATGCGATACTAAACTGATTATTTGGAAATTTTCACTCATATTTGCTCTTGCATTTTTCGGAAGTGTAAATATTGCATTCTTTTAACATTTTCATCAGTTTTATAAATCTCAACATAATGCTTTCAACTAAAATATGTTGCTCCGCTCCTGGCCTGTTGACCACAAGAATTAAGCTGGTATTTCACCAATATCTGCGTTTCGTTCTTTCCGTGTTCCGGCAAAACGTTGTGAAATCCACGGATAAGCTTTCAATGTCCCCTAATATATTCTTGCTTACTCTCACGAGGGCTATAAAGCCTCTCCATGCATAGTTTTCATTTTCTCACATTATTCCCTACTTCCATTACCCAATTAATTTTGGTCATTTCTAATGACTCTGCTCCCTAAAGTGATTTCTTATTAGTGTGTGTGCAGCATCAAACAAGTTAACGAACTTGTTTGAATTTTTACCGATCTCATGGAATGCTCCGCAGCAATGGCCCCTCTTTAGCACGTATGAAGCGTAAATCTCTCAGCGAACAGTCCAAGTGAATCGGAAAAATCGCAAAGAGGTACAAAACAACGTTCTGACGAATTTATTGTCCAGCATACTTCACATTTGTCTGCTACAGGATTCTTGTGCATACACTATGTGATCGACTGTATCAGGATACCTGTTAGAGGACGTTGAGATGAGGTGTGTTCACCCTTCGCCTTTATGAAGGCTTGAACTCTGCTTGAGACTCTCTTAATGAAATGCCTGATTTTCTGTGCAGAAATGGCAGCCCATTCTTCCTCAAGACATGAAACCGGAGGACCTAGTGATGTTGGACGGTGGGATCTGGAACGAGGTCGATCTTCTGACTCATCCTAAGGGTGGTCCATTGTGTTCAGGCCAGTTCCTTTCAGGAATGTTGTTGTTCCACAAACCATTGCGTTACAGATACGGCTTTATGATAGGCTACCATGCTGATACATACAGGCATCGCCTCAGAGTTGTTCCTTTACTGTACGCAGCACACAGTGCTGTGAATTTCAGAGTTTAGCATTTTCCTATGAGCGGTAAGGGGACCACACCCTAACCACGAAAAAGATTCCCATAGCGAACATCGCCTTTTCTGTACTTCACTGTTGGCAGTACGCATGACAACAAGTAACATGCCTCGGGCATGGATGTGTGTGATGTCCTTAGGTTAGTTCGGTTTAAGTAGTTCTAAGTTCTAGGGGACTGATAACCTCAGAAGTTAAGTCCCATAGTGCTCAGAGCCATTTGAACCAACCAGCTAACGTCTTCCAAGCATTCGCCAAGCCAAAACCCTTTAAGGGGCTCCGGAACGCCCTATACTTGCAATGTTAAAATAATGCTTATAAATTACATCTTTCCTCACAAAGTATTTGAGGTAGGAAGTTGAACTTTTTACAGATTATTTATTGGAATATGGGCTACAACTTAACACAGGGATTTTACAAAATTTTAGTTCACTTATTAAAGATGATTTTTTTTCAATTGTAATGAAAATTCACAACATTTTTTTGCAATTTTTTATTTATATGTTCAAAAATATACAGTTTTTTGGAAAAAGGCTGTGTTAAATTATGCAGAAGGTACTGTGTAACATTTATTGAAAGTTTGAAACAAATATGTTTGGAAGATCCTTAGAAAACATGTAATTAGTATGAGAAAATAAAAGTTTTGGCAATAGAGCGACAAAGATTGGATTAACTTTTTAGTGCATTCCAGGTCCATAGGATGGATTATCTTCATCCTCTTCAAACTCCTCCTCCAGCTTCCTCTTGTTCCTCCTCCTGTTTACTCTTGCTTGTATTTCTAGACTCTTTACAGCCCTGTCTGCAGCCCGAAGGCGTTCCTTGTCTAAAGCAAGCATCGCTCGTTGTTGTGTTCGTAGATTTTGCTACCATTTTCTTCAGTTGCAGTTACTGCAACACTGTTCCAAAAGGTGGTCATGTATGAACACTTATCACATTTCAGTTGTATTTCACTAGCAAGTCCTACGTGCTTTATTATGGAGAGTTCCAGACCAACTTCACTACAATGAATACATCTAACACAGTTTGAAAAAATTCCTTTGAGAACCGACATATCAAATATTTCATTCACATCCGATTCGCCCATAAAACATTCATAGTTTTCACTCATTGAACCAAGCTTCTTCTGTGAAGTATTTTCTTTCCCACTTTGACTGCTATGGGCAGGTGTACTTGAGAGGTTAGGTTCACTCACTTGGTTATCGTCTTTATTGTTTACAGTAATAACACATACCTTTGGCTTTCCAACATTTCTCCTTTTCTTAAAAGCCTTCAGAGGATTTCTAATAACTTTACTTTTACTCATTATTATACTTCAACAAAACAGAGACTCAAGAAACAGAATTAATTACGAATATTTTCGAGATAACGACAGAGTAAATAAACATGAAACAATCGACAATCACACCAGCGATATATATTGAACCATCACAGGTTAGCCACAACACATACTTTATCTCACATCACTAAAATGTACCTGATGAACACGGACGTTAATAATAACACCATTTGACAGCAGTTTAACAGCGCCACAGTGGGTCACGCCCATGTAGAACACATTTCAAAAAAAATTTAAAAATAGTTGTAGTCTTCGGAATTGAATAAATTATATATCTATTAAAAGGTAATAGTCTGCAGATTCAGAAAACGCAAAAAAGTAAAAATTGAACTTTTCATGATTTTGAGCCTTTCCGGAGCCCCTTAATAGGATTACCACAGAGTATAGCGTGATTCATCATTCCAAATCTCTCGTTCCCAGATATCCACTGTCCATTGCCCTCTCTCTTAACACCACTTCAAGCGTCGCTTAGCACTGACTGCAGAAATACGTGGCTTATGAGCAACTGCGCTAACATTTTACCGCATTCCTTTTAACTTCATACCCACACTCATTGTACTAACTGGACCGCTAGCAGCGCTTTGGAAGTCATGAGTGCTTCCTTCCGCTGATTTCACGCGATTTTTACAGCTAACCTCCGCCATGCTCGACGACCCCTGCCCGTCAGTACGTGATGTCGGTCTGGTCATGCTGCAGCTTCGGATGCTCCTTCATGTTTCCGTTTGACAGTCACATCACCAACCGACGACTTGGACAGCTTTAGAAAGGTTGAACTGTCCCTGATGAATTTGTTACTCTCATGACATCTCTTGAATAGTCCACGTTCGAAGTCACTAAGCTCTGCTGACCAACCCATCCTCCTGCTACTGACAAGACATTTCTCATAGCCTCCTTCCATATTGGTCGGTCCACCTCTCGTCACGTCTAGTGGTCAATCAATTCCGCATTACATGTGAGTGTCTGGGTACTTTTGACCAGATAATGTGTTCTAAGCTCGAATATCGCATGTTTCTTAGTGAGAAAAAAGCTTCTATCCATGGGGCAGCAAGGTTTAGAAAGCATCGCTCGCGGTAAATGCACTTAGCCACTTTCACACATTGTATCACATGAGCCATGGGTGCATGGGAGATGTTATATTACTAGATTTTCGGACGGCGTGTGCTCATTAGAGACGACATTAACACCAAAACGCGTCAGGGCAGTGTAAGAGGACCGCTCCTGGTTTCCATGTACAGTAAATAAAACATCTGTCGGATGGATGAACTGTTGGTTTAGATTTTTGCTGTATCGACAGTTGTGTACGAGCATGTGTCGCCGTTGAACGACTGTAGAGGGATTCATGTAACATGGACAGAATTTGTATTTCATACTATGAAGGGCAGCTTGCTTCAAATATGGATAAGTGTAGGTTATTTTGTACGGATAATAAAAAAAAGTTTCTATGACATCAAATACAGTATTAATTATGTGCTTCCTGCTGAGTTATGTCGATTAAATATCTATGCCGAATGTTACGAAACTAGATAAAATGGAACGATCAGATATGGTCAGTTATAGGGAAGACGAATAGCCGACTATGAAAGGTGGCTGTAGTTTTAGTTACGTTTATCGCTACATCATTAGTTATCGTCTGCTAACTCAAACAAATAACCTTGTATTTGAACAAACGCGTGCGTTAGACCTGTTTGGAAATCTGGACTAGGTTGATAATAAATGACGTCAGTGGTCTTCCTGCCAAATTAACGTGTAGAGGTAGAACTTTGGGCGCCACACGGACACATTCTTCCTGGATACCATTTCGAGCAGACTGACCGCACCTGTCGTGGTGTTGCCATACGGCCGTCGGCACACGGACCGTGCTTTCGAACGCTGAGCGTTGAGAGTACCGAGTTTCAGACCTCTTAGCGTGGAAAAAGCCGGCTGGGAAGTTTTTCCGAAGGTGTAGAGCAATATCCAGCATGACAAATATTCTGAACGTGCGTTTGAACGTTGACCAGTGAGACAGAAGAACACCATCTAGGACACATGCACGCCATCTCTCTTCAGTACAGAGTCGCAGAACGCTATATTGGTTTTCAGTTGAAACCCACATGTATATGTAGCGTTTCTAAGCATCAGCGAACTGAGAATCTCTCGAAAACCCGTCTTTTATTCCATGATATGTTGTAATAAAATGACGGGGAACGTCGTATTGGTGATTAAAGAACTATTGTCCTTTACGTATTATTAAAGTATGCCGTTTCAAGATGACGCCACACTGAGAATCAATCACAAACGTGCAATTCGTTATAATTAAATGTCAGTTTACAACATATCTAAGAGTAAAATTTTCAGTTCATAATATACAAAGTATGGAGGAAGAATATGCGTGCTGCGTGTAGCGAAATGAGTAGAGTCATAGAATTGTAAAGTGGGGGATGAAGTGTTTCTGGTTCGCGTCTCACTGTATTCGTAACTTCTTTTTCCTAGCCTTCGTATTTTCTAAAAGCTTCTGATACTTTCTTATTAGCTTAATAAAAGTAAATTCTACAATATTCGATGTTATATAAATATAAGTGCGTTCTTTCTGAGGAATGAGTTTATTGGATTGACTTCATCTGCAATATGGCTTGCACTACTTGCAGTAAGATTTTCTGCACGTCCCTGTTTTAAGTTTTGTATTTCGCAAGAAAAGATCTTCTGCTGAGTAGGTATAGTGAAGCAGTTCTAGGCGCTCAGTCCGGAGCCACGCGACTGCTACGGTCGCAGGTTCGAATCCTGCCTCGGGCATTGATGTGTGTGATGTCCTTAGGTTAGTTAGGTTTAAGTAGTTCTAAGTTCTAGGGGACTGATGACCTCAGCAGTTAAGTCCCATAGTGCTCAGAGCCATTTGAACCAATTTGAACCTTGTGTGGAGAACCTTAATAAATTTGTACCGCGCTGTTTATAATGGAACTTTTTAAGCCGATGTCCTTAATGACTGGACATGGTACTTCCATTTTTGGCTTATACGCGTTCATGGACATTGAACTTTTTATTGATGTATATTATAGGCAGAGCACCATGACTAGCATTTGGATATTGGTGGCAATGTGCATTTTAATAGAGCTAATGCACCAATTTTCCGTTCGTCCATTTCGCAGTGTGATCTGCGAGCCAGTTAACGGCCCACAGGAGCCGTTGGAGCACGCTGCGATCGCGTATACCACGTTAAGAGACACGTACCATATGAACAAGTCACATCGTTTCTGAGCGTTCAGCAACACGTTGAACGCTCAACGCTGACGTTCGACAGCATGGTTCGTGTGCCGAGGGCTTAAGTGTGCTGAATATGGTAACGTGTATGAGTGCTTTTGCGAGCACTGCGATCTCTTACAGTCTGTATTACGATTAGGACAGAATAATAATTCTACTGATGCCAGATTAATGACTGGATAGTCACTGACTTGTTAGATGCTTCGCGGTAGCCATGTTGGCCTTAGGACTGAGTTGTATGAACCCATTCGAGCCTATAAGTCGATTTTATACGAAGGACCGGCGTGATAATAATTGTTACATGGAGTCAGACTTTCCTTTTAACAGAATTACGTAGAAATCTGATACGGGGAAATGCGGACAGCAGGTTTTGCCGGAGCTTTGCGGACACTCCTACACCAGGCAGTTTGCGAAGCGACTTATCGTGTCGACGGCAGGCCTTCCTCGAGCTGGCAATGTCAGCAGATCTCCGTGTTTGAGACGTCGTCTCTGCATCTTTCCCGACTTTGGTAGTACATCAGGGGCCCCTCATGTTCAGTATTTACTTAGAATACTGTTCTGTCAGTTATTCTTTCAATATAATAAAGGCGCCGTCACAACGTCAATAGCTATGTCAGTATTTTAATTTGGCAACGCGATTTCAAGAAGCCAAGATATCGAAGAACGATTAAGTATTTGTTGCTACTTTACTAACTATGATTACACAAAAAAAAATGGCTACATGGACGGTTGAAAAATAGAACGACTTACTCCATATTAATTTTATCACTGAAATTCCACTACTCTTGCGGCATATGACAAATTAATAACGTTGATATCACGAGATAGAATAGGAAAGGAAAACACGGTAATCAGAGAGGAAACTGCATTTGAATAATGGTTACGAGCAAATGAAATTTATGGCTTCAGGAAGGTCATTTGAGGATGTTTAGTGTTCTAATCAGCAAACGCCAGCAACGGAAATGTCACAAAAACCTTTATATCAGTCATCCAACAATAAATTTAGTTAATTAAAGAAAAGTAAAGAAAAAGGTTTGTGTTTTTGTGAATACTATTTCATATCGCATGAACATCAATTATACTGCAGAGTAGTATGAAAATATTGAGAAACAGAGATGAAAGTCTTAAATATACACATATTTAGATTTTCATGAGCACGTAACTAAGTATAGCTGCAGGTAGCCGCCCAGATTCCTCAATAATTTGTGATAACTTCGTGATACTAGCGTGTATTTAAAGAGCATAAGAAATACGATGTACGGGAGAGTGTTCTATCTTCGAACACTTTACAGACTCTTGCCTCTAGACAGCCCTGATATAAGTTTAATATATTTTCTTATTCTGTGTTGAAACGTCGGAATTCGCTTTATGTGTGTTGCAGTCTTTTTCTGAAAACGCGATTTACCTAGGAAAAAATATTCTATTCAAATTTAAAAGTGTTTCTAGGGAGAAAATTTTGTCTATACTATTATTAATAGTTTGTGTGATACATTATTACTTTACACACACCAATAATCGGTAAGTGAAATCAAATTAAGAAGGAGTAGTATCTGCAACCAGTTAACAATTTAAAAATATTTTGAAACAGAAGCTACTGGCAACTACCACAAATTTCCATTTTCAAGACAGAGAAAATTGTTAAGACATTAAAGAAACTTATTTCATTTGCAAATATCAGGTGTTACATGGTGCACACCTTCCGTTTCAAGGTATAAGGCGGTGCAGTGCTCACAAAGTGTGGCTTAACCAGCCACACGTTATGTAACTAGTTTTACTCACCGTAAAACTCTGCAACTGAAGAATTAACAATATCTTCAATAGCAAATGCACTGATCAGCCAGAACATATGACCACCAGGTGATACAAGCAGCGTCACCTGGCGAGGAATGACTACTAATCAGACACACGCACGGTGCATGTAGTGTCAGTGAACGTGCTGTCCGTGTGTGGAATGGGGAACGCGCGATGTGTCTGAGTTTGATCGAGGGTACATTGTAATGGCTCGGAGGCTTGGCAAGAGCATTTCGAAAACTGCACGTCTTGTCGGATGTTCAAGGAGTGCTGTGGTGAGTGTCTTGAACACGTGGCGAAACGAAAGTGAAACCACGTCCAGACGTCGTGTGGTTTGGCGGCCACCCCTCATTACGGATGTCTGACGTCGCATACTGGGCAGACTGGTAAAACAGGACTGTGGTGGAACTGACGTCAGACTTTAATGCTGGGCAGAGTACAAGTGTTTCTGAACACACAGTGCACCAGACACTCCTAACGATGGGCCTTCGCATACGACTTATGCCTGATGAATCCCGATACCTTCATCATCATGCCTATGGGATGGCGCGAATCCTTCATCTTCCAGGGGAAGAGCTCCTTGACACCTGTACTGCGGGATGGAGACAAGCTGGCGGCGGCTCCATTGTGCTATGGGAACTATTCACGTGGGTGTCCATGGGTCCAGTGGAGCTCGTGCAAGGCACCATGACGGCCAAGGAGTATCGTACACTGGTTGCAGACCATGTACACCACTTCGTGTTTCGCAATGTCATTGGCATTTTCCCACAAGATAATGCGCCATGTCACTAGGCCAGGAGTGTGATGGAGTGATTCGAGAAACACAGTGGCTAGTTCCAGTTGGTATGTTGGCCCCCAACTCGCCAGATCTGAACCCGATCGAAGACCTCTGGGATGTGATTTAACGTGGCGTCAGAACCCATCACCCTCCTCCCCGGAATTAGGTGGCTTGCGCCAGCAAATGCGGTGCCAACTCCCTCCTGCGACCTACCAAGGCCTCATCCCTTCCATGCCACGACGCGTCGCCACTGTTATCAGTGCCAAAGGTTGACATACCGGCTATTAGGTAGGTGGTCATAATGTTCTAACTGATCAGTATATGTACTGTGCTGTTCATAAATACGTAGAACGCATAATATTTACAAACGCAACAGAAAACACAGCCATGTCTCTCACGGCAGCAAAAAATAAAAGTAGAAAATGCCGGAAACTACTTATGGCGGTCTCTAGGGCGTGTTACTTCATGTGATTCTAAAATTGGTCCCTAGACTGAAACACCAGTTGGGAAATATCGTGTGTTCCTGGGTACACTATCCTCGAGGTACAGCACTGTCCTCTGCTGTTCGAAATGGAAGCTGTCTTCCGCAGCTACAATTAGAAATACAGCTGTGATTTAATTCTATAACATTAATCCATGATCTAATATTTCAAATGAAATCAATGTCACAGAGAATCTTTTATTATACACATCCCGAATTGTTAAATATAGTTATTACTCCATTGACTTGCGCTTCCTAAGAATTTTGTATTAAAACACTGTTCAAGACATTCAGTCTGATGACCTAGATTATAGCATATGATGGTATGTGTGGATGCATATACTGCTATTTCAGGAGTATTCTGAGGCCAAGGAATTGTTTTTGCTTGTTAATATACTAGAAGACGTGGAATATTATTTGAGCACTTCTGTATCGTTTTTGGTACCAATTTAGAGGTAGATAAGAGTGCGTTTTCAGGAAAACTATCCATGTGTAACAAGCACAATTCAGGTTAAACAGATACCAAAAAACAGTACGCCTTCACATAACAAATTATTATCGAAAAACATTGAAAAGAAACCTTCAAAAATTCTGAAAAAATAGACCACTTCAAAGATTTATTTAAGGTAAATACAACACAAGCACAATTGTTTTAGCTGTATTACATTCATTTTTAAAACTTTTCATTCGTTCGGGGAAATTACTGGTATCAGCAAAGAACATTTGTGTTCTTTTTACAGTGTCCCTTTCCTCCCATAGCGATGGGCTATTTCTTTCGCACTCAGTACATTGAAGCATTATTTCTTGCTTTATTTTACAAAGCGATATTCGTAAACTAAAAACACGATCACAGTTCGAAGAATGACAAGAGCAATATGGACACTGAAAACGTAGAGCACACGAGTGGCTGATTCATGATACTCTCCAGTGAATGACGAACACGTAGCACGAATTGACAACACTGAAAATGTTTTTGGAGGCATCAGTGCTGCCCGACAATATTTCTTGTATTTAAATACGTCAATACCCGCCATCAGGCAATCAATATATTGATATATTGAGATTATTACTGAAGGTATTAAGGCCACTTTAAGCTCAGAAAGGGATGGCCGAGACGGAGAGTGAAGAAGCTACAAGGTCAAGAAGCAAGTTTTAGAGGGGCTGTGAGACTTAATGGTTCAGTAGAAGCTGGTATCTGCGAACTGAAATTATTTAGCGAAAAGTTAGATAAACTAAATTAAGTAAATATCGGGAGTTTACTGCGACAGTAAAATCATTTGTATCTCAGAGAGAGAAAGTAGTCACGCTTATTAACTGCGTGTTTGTTATTTAGCGGTAGCCAAGCCGTTAATATCAGTACTAGTTATCAAATGCCCCTGGTCAAAGTTAGTCAGAATGAACTATTGTTCATGAACAATTTATCTGTCGTGTTTTCATTATGTAGCTTAGTGCAAGATTTTTTTCCGCTTTTCATTCTCCTCCTTTATGGCTAAGAGTGGGCTGTTTGAACGCATGTATTGCCCTTTCCACTCATACGTTACGTTACATTAATATTTTCTTTATTAGATTTATTTTTCTTGCAGCATTTACAAAGTGCATTAATTTTATTTAATTTTGATTTTACATTTTATAAAATTATTTATGTCTTACAGATATAGAATCTTAAACTCAGAATTATAATTTTTGAATCTTTCTACATTTATTTTCTAGAACAATTTTGGTTCGTTGGAAGCTACGTAAAATTAGTAATAAGCTAGGAGTTTGAGACACAGTGAATAATAAAGAAGTTAAAACGTAATTGAGGTTGTAAACCATTTGATATGGTGTAAATCATAATGAAGAGTGGGAAACATAAAAGAGAAATTACTGTTATAAAACATAAAACATAAGTAGTATTAGAGGGATGGAATATAACACATAAAATAAATAAACATTTTTAAGGAGAGATTAATTCTGATGCATGAGTTGGGGTGTAGCATGAGAGCATATTTAAGGTGAACAACGGTGAGATTATTGTTGTAGGGTGTTTGGTTGATTGGCATTTGGGTTGATCATTTAGAGTTACAATAAAGTGAGTGTTTAGGATAAAGCAGTCGACCAATCTTCTTGGCTGTGTGTGTGTGTGCGTGCGTGCGTGTGTGTGTATGTATGTTGCCTTTTGTCTTGTTTCTAGTGTCAAGGTGCGGGTGTAGGGCAACGCTGCTGCTTGTAAGGCTCCATTATGGGTATGGTAGCTGGGTAAATCTTTGTGGTGCAATGAGCTACTGTACACGCTGGTATTATGTATTTGTGTTCGGGTCGTCTTTTGGTTTGTGATCTGCTGGTGATCAGGTATTCATGTCTGGTCTTTCATGTTGTATATATTTGCCATAATGTGCTCTTAGTTTGATCCCTCTTCTCTGTAGTGGTTCCATGTTCGTTATTTGATAGATGTCGTCACTGGGAGTCAGTGGGTGTAGTTTGTTTGTACTGCGAAGTAGCCTTCTTTCTGTTCGGTAAAGTCTCTCAGCTTTTGATCTTGTTACTCCTTCCACGGGAGCAGAAGTATATTCTGTTGTCGATCTTATGAATGTTCTATACGTATGTATTAAGATCTTTACGCTGCACCCGTCGAAGAGTTCTTGTACTAGCCTTATTAGGTTTAGTAGATTTCTGGTTTTGTTTAGGAGGTACATCAGGTGTGTCTGCCAGTGCAAGGCTGCGATCTGCGAGCTGTTGTTGTCGAGCGGCTGAGGGGGGGGGGGGGGGGGGGTGAGGTCAGGGCACCCATGTCTTCTGACCAAGTAACTCCTTCTTTAAACCGGTTGTGTCCGCAGACTTCTGGTGTCCGCAAGTCTCCGTGTCCGCATATCTCACAACGCCCTTCTAATCATCCAACGATGTGATTTGGTGTGTTCAAATGGTGGTCGTGTGTTGTGGATTTTACGTAATCTGAGTTAATGAACGGCCAGAGACTTCTCGCTACGTATGTGTTTCGGAAGCTGGCGCATCATCCCTTTCTTCTCGGAATTTAAAATATTTCATGCAGAAATCTTTTGACGAATACACGTGATGTTGCATAAGGACAGTATCTGTGTTTCATGGTTGTTGCACGTGGCCATAACCAACACATTTGTCTAAAAGAGGCGCAGACTTGAACTTAAAATGTGAATGGAACTTTTTAACCATGTATTTGCTTTCTTAGTTTTTATAAATGTTACACTGAAACAGAGTTTTGACTGCCATTTCCTCACGACTTCACAGTTCCCGCGTACTATTGAAAAACCACATTGTACAAATGAACACATTCGCATTGCGCAACAGCGTGATTAATTTGATGTGCAGATTCTTAGGATTATATTGCATCTGATGTTGCAGACTAGAGCGAATCTTCCGTTGCGCGGGAAACACTTCTAATTTCAGGGCTATGTGGAACAGTTCTTTGTGTGTTTTAGAGCGACAGAGCATGTCTCCTGTTCTTCATAAGTTCCAAAGTAGATTCATTCTCATAGTGAATGACAGTTTTAGCATGCAAAGCTTCATCTGTTAAAACCAAGGAATAGTTGCACATTTAACAAATTTCACAGATTATAGTTTCACATGTTAAAGGAAAGGAATAGCAAATATTAATAAAGTTGACGTAACAGGGTGTCACATAATGGGATTCACGTGGTGAGCTTCAAATACATTTTATTGGGAGGATTATGAGAAAATGTAACACACCTTTAAAGGATATCGCATTCTGTCGCACTCTTGTGCCGTCTATTCTTCCGTACTGCTCGTGTATTTGGGATCTGCAACAGATCGGATTAAGGAAAGAGATTGAAGAAATTGAGAGGCTTGGTGCTACATTTGCAGCTGGTCGATTCGATCAGTACGAGAGTGTTATGGAAATGAAAGAGCTTATACGGCATTCCTCGGAGGATAGGGGACGATCTCGCGAAACGCTACTGTCGAAGTTTAGGGAACTAGTATATGTGACAGACAGCAGAACGATTCTATAGCCTCCAATATTCACCTATTTTAACGATCACAGCGACAAAAGAAGACGCAGCAGGGTTAGTACAGTCATGTACAGACAAACATTTTCCCTCTCGCTTCATTTGCGAGTGAACACGGAAGTGACTGACAAAAAACGGTACAAAATATCCTCCGACATACGCAGTACAGTGTCCTGTGGAATATTTATGTAGATGTCACATTAGCAAGATGTTCTTTTATCTTCCACCCATTATATTCCATTGGTGTAGAGGAAAAACGCCATCGTTCGATTGTGTGATGTAATTTCGTGCGGTGGCGTTGTTCAAATGGTTCAAATGGCTCTGAGCACTATGGGACTTAACATCTATGGTCATCAGTCCCCTAGAACTTAGAACTACTTAAACCTAACTAACCTAAGGACATCACACAACATCCAGTCATCACGAGGCAGAGAAAATCCCTGACCCCGCCGGGAATCGAACCTGGGAACCCGAGCGTGGTGGCGTTGTGCTGCATCTTAATATGCGTAGCTATCGTCAGTTATACAAGTAGCTGCGAACTGTTTTCCTACAGAGCTTGCAGACGATGGTCCAACGTGGAATGAGAGGAGCGAGCAGGCTGGAGGCTGTTTAGCTTAAGGGGCCATCAGCTGGACGTGGCACGCAGGGCTCCGAGTCGTGCTCTGTCGGCTTTTGGGGTTGGCCGGTTATGCTGAGTCCCGTTAAGCAGTATGTGGGAAGCACGTGCTTAGAATAACAGCGCCACACAAAGGGCCGCCTCCGCCTGCGGCCAGCGCGGAATGCGTCCTACAGCGCCTCCGCACGCCCTCACCTTCCGGCCGCCCAATAGGAACCGGCCTTCGCGAAATACCAAGAAACCGCTCGTCACAAGCGACCATAATAAATTACTTCTCTCGCCGCAAATTTGGGGCTATTGTAAGTGTGTGGACAGCTATTGATGGACCGCACAACGTGGAATATCGGCGCTGTGCGGTGATGAACGTCAAAGGCTCGCTTTTCTAACAACAGAGCTCTAGTCACTGTCTAGCCATTTTTATTTACATATTCTGTGCTTTCCATGAGTTACTCCCGGAAAATTATACAGTGGTTCGCTTAATCAGATCGTGGTTGATTTCATCCCTATCCCTGTCCCACTGGGCAAGTACTCTGTATATTCATTTCATCAGGAAGAGATATTCGTGCAAGACTGGATTAACACTTTAATTGAAGAAAAAAAAATAGTGTAACTGTGGTGTCACCGCCAGACACCACACTTGCTAGGTGGTAGCTTAAATCGGCCGCGGTCCATTTAGTACATATCGGACCCGCGTGTCGCCACTGTGTGATCGCAGACCGAGCGCCACCACAAGGCAGGTCTCGAGATACGGACGAGCACTCGCCCCAGTTGTACGGACGACATTGCTAGCGACTACACTGACGAAGCCTTTCTCTCATTTGCCGAGAGACAGTTAGAATAGCCTTCAGCTTAGTCAATGGCTACGACCTAGCAAGGCGCCATTAGCCTTACATAGTTTGATAGTTATCGTATGAAATGTCTCATCAAGAACGATGTATACAACAAGGAATAAAAGTTAAGTATTCGAGGAACTGCATACTTTTCTTATTAGCATTCACTACTTATCCTGTTCCAGAATTCACGCCCGTCTGCGTTAGATAGCGTGCATTTCGGCCTCCTCTATCTACAAGGTGTTGGCACATTTGCCAACACATCAGTAACTGTATCCTAGCATGTGTTGAGGGTGCCCAAAAACATTACGGGTAACAATATGCAAATGACAGAGGCTTCTAAACTAAGTTCTTTAAGATAAGAAATGAATTTTTTTTATTGCTGCCATGTAACAGCAGAAACTGAAGCTCATCGCATCTATTGCGACGACCTACAGTCTTAGTGCGTGCTGTACAAATTAAGCACCACTGTTCTGACCACAGGCGGGCCAGTCGGATCCGCCATGCCATCAATCAGCCCATGGCTTCATGTGGATGCGGCGTGGAGAGGTGGGGGAAACGCTGTGCACTCTCAGTCGTTGTCGTGAGAGCACACCTAGTACCACGACTACTCATTCAAATAACTCCTCATTTGGTACCAAATGCTGATTGCTACAGTCCTCCCACCAAGAAAAAATCCCTGGCAGTACCAGGAACCGAACCCAAGTCCTCCATATGGCAGCCTTGCTGAACACTTAGCTACAGATTCGAACCATGCAGTGTAAGGGTGAATTAAATTTGTTGCACACTTTGAAATATACTTGTCGTCTGTCGTGCAATGAAACAGGCAGCTAGGACGCTATGAATCCGTTGCTCTTAAAGTTATAGTGCAATAAACGATATCATGTAATACTTTAGGAAAAAACCGTAAAGAAGTGAGATCCCTCACTGAGGACCCAGAACCAAGCTGTTGGAAAGTATGGGAAGGGAACTGGAAGAAGAAGAGGTCTGATACAGAGAGAAAAAGAAATATTTGCTATAGCTGGAGGCTGCCTAAATTTATGATCGGATTTCGTGAACAAACAGGCGGAAAGTCGTGGAGACCGTATTGTTGTACGTTCGATTTGTGCTGATTGAAGCGCGGCAAAGTACGTGTGTTGATAATCATGAAGGAAAAGAATGAGTGTCTGGTGTCAAATGTGAAGGCTTCGTAAGAGAGGAGAGAAACAGGAAGTGCCATCTATTTGGAAGCAAACAAGCACAAGAAAGAAGATCGGACTACATTCAAGCGGCGCTCTTTTTACAGAGCGCGTATATTGTGGTCGACTGCGTTTTCAGAGAACATAATTCGACTCTATATGGGTTCTTTTGCACGTGTATCGAACAAACCGAGAGAAGTGTTATAGCACATTTTGAGGTCAAAACGGGGATTATTTAGTCCTCTTGCACTCCTAATGACGTGAGCGCAGATCACTTTTGTCGAATCACGCCCTTCTGTAAGTAACCACCATGGCTGTTCTATTAAAAATCACATTAACAGCGTAAAGAATGTAAGTATTATGCCGAAGCTATTAGGATGGCGGGAAGATTTTGTGACTAATAAAATTCAGCACATTGCCTTGAATGACGTGCATTGTATTCGATATAGAAAGAGGTAACACCTCTGGTACCCACAGGAAACATAACGAGATGCTGGTGGTCTCAATCTACGCAACGAGTCTCACGTGACAAGGCCATCCTAAACGTTAATAAACGGGTCAAAAAATAGAATAGTGGCATTCAACGGATGCTAATACGCCATGAAGCGAGTATTGCGCTCCACAGTAAACACACGTAACAATGCATCGTTAACACCTTTGCAACAAAAAATATTGATTGTGTTGTGTGAACGATTTGCTTCGTTCTGGCGACTTTATTAAATATTGCGAGACTCATGAAAAACAACGAAAATTTTTGTGCACATGACTCCTAAATCTGTTATTTTGATTGCACTCTCGAGAAAATTTTATTGTGCACTCTTAGATACCGACGTTCGCGTAGAGAAACAGATGTAACGTAGGAAGTCGTCATTGGTGTTAAACGTGTCTGGAGGTAAACTATTAAAAACTATGTTATATTCACACAGCTCTATGCTGATGTTCTTTACTGAAATTAAGAGCTTCAGCTATACAACAGAACATACCCAGATATCTCATGTTTATAATCAGTTTTCTGGTCCTTTTGTCACCATTTCCTGTTGTTTCTCGCTTTGTTCTTAATGGTGCTGTATGTGCTGCCGCCGAGCATATCTTCCAGGATCTGAAATGTCTTGGTCCTCATCCCTTCCACATACCCCACCAAGACTGTTTTTTTAAGCCCTCCTACATTCTTAATGTATCCAATTAATTTAAGTTTTCTTTCTTTTTCCACATTGTGTAATTGTCTTTGCTCTACCACTCTTCTCCGTACCTCTTCGCTTTTCGCTCTGTCCATCCAACTTATTCTTTTCATCCTCCACACTGTCCTCATCTCAACAGCCACCAACCTTGCTCTGCCTTTCTTCCTCATTGTCCACGTGTCAACACCATAGAGGGGGCCACTCCATACAAAATATTTTATTCAACTTTTTCTCAGATATTTGTCCATACTGCTGCACAAACTCTACGTTTCTTACAAAATACCTCTTTCGCCATTACTATCCTGGTTTCAATTTCTACGCTGTTCTTCCTACTTTCTGCGTATTTAAAGCTTAGCACATATTCCAATATTTCTCAGTTTATGAATGTCATACTCCCTTTATTTCCTCACAGTGCTATTACTTTTGTTTTCTTTGTATTGATTTTCATTCCGTAACTCTTTCATTTAGCTTCATTCGTGTCCACTATATCCTGAAATTGTTTTTCACCTGTTGCTAGAAGAACGATGTCGTCTACAACCATCTAATACCGTATTCTTCTTTCTCCAATTTTTACTCCTTGTCGTTCCAGGTATCTACATATACAGTTAACAAAGACCATAATTAAGAAAAATGTAATGTAATTCCATCAAAGTGTAGTGTGCATCATGCGAAGAACGCACGAAGTTAATTTAGTGAGTGGTATCTTTCGTCAATACAAGTTTTAAATAGGGAACTTAATTTCTAAAGTATTGTGGTAAGAATATATTCTATAGGAAACTCGCCAAAGTCAAATAAAAATGATAACAATATGTGTAGCAATGCTATTGTATTAGCCACACAGACTGTTACCTAGCATCTTGTGGAGTGAATTGTGCAGAATACGTGTCATATCATAAGACAAAATACTTACATGCATGCAATAATAGTATCAGTGCTGCAGACTAAATGTCAAATGCGGAATGAAGTGATCTATTGGCTCAATAGCTCTGAGCACTACGCGACTTAATTTCTGAGGTCATCAGTCCCCTAGAACTTAGAACTACTTAAACCTAACTAACCTAAGGACATCACACACACCCATGCCCGAGGCAGGATTCGAACCTGCGACCGTAGCAGTCGCGCGGTTCAGGACTGAAGCGCCTAGAATCGCTCGGCCACCGCGGCCGGCAGTGATCTATTCGTCATGTGGTGTATCAAAGATGGATTGGTGTAAATGAAGAAAAACTAGTCCATGGTAATTGGTTGTTAAATGCAACAAATCACTGTCTGCGACATTTAAGAATGAATGAATTAAGTAATAGAATTAAGGTAACGAAACACATGGAAAATGGAAACGAGGGTTACCAAATGATAAAAAAATGGATAGCAAATATCCGTTTGTCAGACATATCAACTTGAAACATAAAGCTTCATTGAGTAAAATGTCGAATGACTAGCGAAATCTAACGACTGGCAGCATAAGTCAATGTAAGCATATAAAAGTTAAAAAATACACTATTCAGAACATTTAACGTAGTCATAATATTCGAATAAAAAATTGGTATACATCTACATGATGTTACATTATGATTTTCGATAAATGTCTTTAAATTGTAAACCATCACATCCTCGAATCATTACTGCGGAAGGGACTTTTAGAATTTTTATTGCGGAATATCGTAGACCTTCTTTTATCCCTGCTTACCAATAAGCTGTATTAGACCTTCTTTTATCCCTGATTACTAATAAGCTGTTTACCTCTCAATACATTGTCAGTATTTGTGTAGTTACCCAGTTTTACCATGTTTGGTACACTACGGACAGCTGTTGCAGTATACTTGGCAGTATTGCAGAAGAAACTGATTTCATTATTGGAATGAGTAAGGTGGACATGTCTTGTCGTGTACAATTCGACCTTTCGTCACGACGTTTTTATTCTTCAGCTCCGTAATGGTGAAGATGACTTGCCCCACGCTAGTCTGGAGCGTAAAGAGACAGGAGCATCGAGATCTCGCAGCACGGTAACACGCAGAGCTGCCGACAATCTGGCACGCCACATTATTGACCAAGTCCAGGATTGATTTCCGTGGTGCTAAGTGTAAACATAGCTGGCCAGCCGTTACCTGACATGACATCCAATTATCCCACAGCCCGATAATCAAAAAGATTACTTGTGGCGTCGCTCAGCGCACGTACGCATTTTATTCGGCTGGCTTTGCGCATCATTAATCAGTGCGTTTAGGCGACTCGGACGCTCGTGAACAAAGAGAAGAGTGGAGAGGGGACCCCCAAGAACTCCACGCGTTCTAAATTATAATCGACAGGTCGAGGTGGCTGCGAGACAGTCCGTAAATTGACTGAGAAGCTGGTAGCGCCCTGTGTGTCGAGGAATGGCCACAAGTTTCGTGCTGCAACCAGTATGAGCAGCTTAATGACAGATTGTGTAATTACTCTTTTATGGCTGTGCCGCGTGCTCGGACGTGTGTTCCTCACGCAATTAGGAATACTAATGCGTTTACATTCCACCTAATCAATTCTCTGATATTTGTAGTCTAGCGTGCTGTTTGCTTGTGCCGCGGAATGAAGTGGAAACCAAGGACGCAGAATAAATACGGAGATTCATAAATATTAATAGAGTAAAAGCAATTAAATCATTCAAATTAATTTACGATGACCCCTGTATCGAGGTTTTCTTAGTTACCTTAGAGAAATGAGAGAATTTCCACTTTAAATGTAATATTACTGAAGACGGCAGTCCAATAGGGCGTATCGTGTGAGTGCATATTCTGTTCTTTTCGTTGTGTTTTTATTGTAATTCTCGTTTAGAGCAACGAAAAACGTCGATACTCACTATTTTTAACGTCTATATTGATTACATGTTAAGATTTCCGTGATAAATATTTTTTACTGGCAGAAAATGAGATATCCAGTAAATTACATCCAGCCATTAAGTAACAAATAAACGCTGATAATGAAGGTAGCATCGTCGCATTTACATAATCATTTAAGAGCAAAGAATGAGCCAGTTCAGTCAGAAAAACAACACGTACCTGGTGAGTAAAAGCTAAGATATTTTCTCGAACACATGATTAAATGATAAAATAATTAACTCATTTTTACAAGTAGCGATACACAACAAGACGCGTGCATTCTTATTTCCGTTACCCGTGTTCTTTGTTGACCTCTCCACTCGATGGTATGCTTCGTCAAACAAGACTGCAGTCGATACTCTGTCATGTCTTGGTCTAGCCGAAATTTCAGTCGACGTTGATGGCATTAGAGACGAGGTCGGATGAGTCTGTTTCAAAACAAGTTCCCCGAATTTGACTTAATCAAATTAGGGAATTAGTCCACTTTATTACCTCTCCAAAAATTCCTTTTCAATTTTAAGACACGGAAGAAAATTGTTACAACGCTGTATTCTTCTATCAGATCCATCTCCCATCGACGGAACTACATGGAGTGTAGTGCTTATTTATCCTTAGCTTTCTAGGAGCTTATATAGCCGCTGTGAGCTCTTTTATAAGAATATATTTCATCCTTAGCATTCTAGAAGCTTATATAGCTCCTGTGAGCTCTTTTATAAGAAAATAATTCATCAATTTGTGTGATATTAACATAGAGTTTAGCTAGCTTATAGTTATTATCGGCGAAATTGTCTTATTTTCGAAGTACAAGCTACGTTTTTATGTTTTGTATTAAATGATAGACATGGTATTAAAACTGACACAGGTGCTTCTGGAAAAGAAAATGAAGATGATATTCCAGCCAAGACACGCAGATACCTCACACGTGTACCGACGATGTTTGTACTTCCGGAACAATTGACAGCTCTCGTATACAGCGTCTGTAACTGTGACCGTATAATGCGTTTTAGCAGGACTGATCTCTTCTTTTTTTAGCTAAAAGTAGTTTTAAAAATCTTGTTGTTTTCTCAGATATATTCAATATTAAGGAACCGCTTGTTGCTGCATTATTTAAATACGCACTTCCTAGTAAGTTAGGCGTAGAAAGTATCGTATTTTATTAACTCTCGACCTGAAGAATTAGAGCGGTGAACAAAACTTAAAGACGAAGATAACTTTCACATGATGTGTCACTGAAAAGTAACATGGCTCGATGAAACTTGGACCATACACGGGAAGAACTTCTACAGTATAGGACAGAAGGGAACTGAAATAAGTACGCAGTGACACGAACAGAAATGACACGGAAGTCATCGCTATCCGTGGTGGTCCCCATGATATTTCAAAGAACGGCACGAGGTTCTTAATGTGGTTTGTGATGACCATCGACGGCAGTGTATGCTCTGCAACGTGCTCCCATTTTGGCCACAAGACTGGTAAGGAACCCTTTTGGTAGGCTGTTCCATTCCCCCACAAGCGTCGGTTGACAACTGCTGGATAGTCGTTGGTGCACGTGGACGCGCTACAGTATGTCTACCCAACGCGTTCCATACGTGCTCGATGGAATTTAAGTAGAGGAAAATGACAAGCCAGTACATTCGCCGAATAACCTCTCGTTCCGAGAACTCCTCCACCTTTTATAATTGAAAGAAAAACAGCCCTCCGTCACTATTTTTAACAAATTAACTAGGACTCAGTTTTGCAACCTGCACCACGCAAGTAACGAGTAGCCCTTAGTGACTCGCCATCACAGTTTTCTTTATCTTAAATATCTTTGTGACTAATGCCCTTATGGCATATTTATTATTTTATAAATGACATATAAGTACTGCCAGTCTCTCACGATGATTCCGTACTTATACCCTATTATACATTTTTAGTCATAATTCTGTGACCATGTTATAGAATATAGACCATTGTTTGATTTAAATTCTAAGGAAGACACTCCTAGCAGTTGAAATCAGGTTAATTTGTTAAAAATAGTGACCGAGGGCTGTTTTTATTTCAATTGTAACTACTCACGGTCTCTGAACGTGCAGCCATGTAAGGAAAAAAAAAATTAATCCTCCACCTGTGCTGTTCGATGTGGCTGCACACTATTATTCATACAAATAGCGTCAGGACCGAGTGCAAGCCTGGTGCGAGTTGCAGTACGGTAGGTTTCTGCTCGGCTTTCCTACCGGCGATCTGCTGCAGGTTCACAGGTAGGTGCAGGTAAATGGACAGAAGAAACTGCGCCGCAGCCACTCTATGATCACCCAAAAACTGTATAACCCTTCCTCAGATTCGAAATGACTGAGGCGATATTCGCACATCTGCTATTGTCTGCTATGCATTACCGCAGTGCCTGGAAACGCCTGCTTCACTCGGCACATACGTCCGTTCTAAGCGAAAGATTCAACGCGTGACCTCTGATTATGCGACATATCTGGACATTGCGTAAAACACGGCTTTTCCCTGGAAATGACTCCATCCTGGACGATAGACGCACTGTGACTGACGGTTTCATTAAACAAGAAAAAGAGCAGCTCTTTTCCGCTTCTACAGGAATGCCAGACATAGTCTTTGGGAAGCGAGCTTTCCCCTAAGATACGTATAGTTCAATAAAAATAAAGGCATCTGACGAATTTTATTACTAAAACATACTGCAAGATTTTCTCCCCCATACACCCGATGGTGAATGCTTCCATGTTCCAGCTGGTGGCGATGATTTTCTTTGCTGTGGCACGGTCATCATATTTATTGCACCTAGAGTCTTCCCATCGTGCGATCCGAGTCATAAAGGACCCTCCAGTCCTAGTGATGGGCGGCAGACTGGTTTTCTCTTTTGGGTGTATTTACGCATTAGTAGAGGAAGAAAACATTAATCAGCGTATCTGGATCGAGTTTCTACATTTCTTGACTTTTGAAGCACACTGCTGGCCACTAAAATTGCAAAACTGGAAAGGATAACATATAAAGAAGCTTTATTTATTGTACATATACGGCACAGAAGGAAGAATATTTTATTAAATTCGTATGCGATTTGGGAGTACACAGGGTGCGAAAGTTACTACATAGATCTGTCGCATCTGGCAGCGATAACGGCTCTAATACAGCTGAGAACCAGATCGATCTGAGCTTGGATGATATATAAGGGCACGTCATCCCACGCTGCTTCAGCTCTATGTCAGTATTTATCAGTACTGGTGGCTTGTGAGTTATGGAACGAAGTCACTCTGCAACCCAAGTCAGATGTTTACATCTGAAGAACATGCTGCCCAGGTCAGTACTCGAATACCGCTTGTATCAAGCAAGGTAGGTCAGGACGCAACTGGAAATATGTGGACTTGTGCTATATTGTTGGTTAGGTAACAGTGCACAGGCACCGGTATTAATCTGTTAGAAATGTAATGGCTACTGTCCAAATTACCAGCTATGTGGACCTCAAATGAGAGTCAATGGCAGTCCACACCATGACACCAGGCGCTAGGACCTTAGGACGATGGCAAATACAATCTGCCAATGCTTATTCTTTTGAGAGCCTCCACACACTGATACGTCCATTGCAGATCTGTACACAGAAATTGGACTCGTCTAAGAAGAGGACGTTGTGGCACTCCATTGTCCAGTGCTGTGGTTCGGTGCACCGTTATCGGGGTGGCTTTCTCTGCTGTCGCGTCAAGAAAAGCTGCAACAGTTGTAAGGTGGCTATAATTTCGCACCTTACAAGCACTCATCTTCATACTTTGCCGTGATTTGCAACCGGAATTAGGTGTTATTTGGTAGGTTTTACATCGTATATTTGAATATCTAAAGAAGACTGACATTGTCTCATACACCTTGTAAATGGTTATTAACGTTTATTGCATGAAAGGTGATGGACTGTTTTTGTTATCAAAACGGTATAATGAATGATTGCCTATACTAGGAGAGGTTGGAACACCAGTGGAAATGAAAATGCAGGCGTAACTCAGGCCCTGGGTGGAAAAGCCCGCACAGGTGTGTTGGTCCTGCTAAAAACAAGAAGTAGCCCAAGACGGACGGCAGGGGCACCTGAGCGCTGAAGCACAATAGAGTGGCAACTATCCGGTACCATAGCTAGGCCGCAAGGATAACCGGAAATTCTGATAATCCTGGACGCAGTAGAGAGGAACAAGGAAGCGTTCCTTCGGAAATCAGGAAGGCTGGGTTATTTCCGAGGATTTTTTACTCAGAGAAGCGTGCCATTGTATGAATTCCTAATCGACGGGGATAGGTATTTCCTCGCAAACTTTCCGTGCTGGACAACAAAATACTAAAATATGGTTGGTCGGTATCCGGAATAATCCGTAGAGAGGGAGAATATTCCATGGTTTCTGGAATATGATTTGCCTTCTGTAATTACGAGGGAGAGGAGCCGAGCTTTGCTGGGAAGTCAGCGGTGGTGAGAAAGAGGTCCTCCGTTCTGAGCGCCCGTGTTTGATGGTCGCTTAGTATCAGCTTTTGTTGGTACAGACGGCCTTGCTGTCTTTGCCCTCAGGAGATTTTATAGTCAGGCGCTGTACTGTTGGGAGCTCATACGATTCTGGACTTCGCCTCTGAGTAGGGATTCGTCATTGAGTACGCAGCGTTCAATGGTTGAGAGCACTTTCTATGTCTACAATCACATGGAGATGTTATCTGAATTCCGCCCTTGGGCTGGGAGCTCGTGTTTTTTGTCTGTAGAACACACAGAGAAGAAGACAGTATGAGATCATACTAGCCAGAGGACCACCTTCTGCCATCCTAGTGTTTGAAAGAGTTTTTTATTTTGTGGCTGGAGTTCTTCGATCGTCGCAGACGTGTACGAGAACCATCACTCCGACGCACCGGACGCAGTGCATATGGTGATATTGCTAATTGCTTCGGCTTATTAGGGCTATAAAGTTAAAGAGCTGTGATCACATAAGTTTTATTTCCGCTGAGGTTGCACACCACTGTAGAGCATTTTTGAAAGTATTGTCTTTGGTATATAGATGATGTCAGTCATCTCGCGTTATTTATATTTGATTGCGTAACCATGAAAAGGGGTAGATTTGGGCAACTGATCGGTAATACAAGATAGGAAATTCATTTGTGTCTCTTTATGTCCATTGGACGTTGATATATAAACATTTGTAATATGTAAAAGGGTTTTAATCTACACTCCTGGAAATTGAAATAAGAACACCGTGAATTCATTGTCCCAGGAAGGGGAAACTTTATTGACACATTCCTGGGGTCAGATACTTCACATGATCACACTGACAGAACCACAGGCACATAGACACAGGCAACAGAACATGCACAATGTCGGCACTAGTACAGTGTATATCCACCTTTCGCAGCAATGCAGGCTGCTATTCTCCCATGGAGACGATCGTAGAGATGCTGGATGTAGTCCTGTGGAACGGCTTGCCATGCCATTTCCACCTGGCGCCTCAGTTGGACCAGCGTTCGTGCTGGACGTGCAGACCGCGTGAGACGACGCTTCATCCAGTCCCAAACATGCTCAATGGGGGACAGATCCGGAGATCTTGCTGGCCAGGGTAGTTGACTTACACCTTCTAGAGCACGTTGGGTGGCACGGGATACATGCGGACGTGCATTGTCCTGTTGGAACAGCAAGTTCCCTTGCCGGTGTAGGAATGGTAGAACGATGGGTTCGATGACGGTTTGGATGTACCGTGCACTATTCAGTGTCCCCTCGACGATCACCAGTGGTGTACGGCCAGTGTAGGAGATCGCTCCCCACACCATGATGCCGGGTGTTGGTCCTGTGTGCCTCGGTCGTATGCAGTCCTGATTGTGGCGCTCACCTGCACGGCGCCAAACACGCATACGACCATCATTGGCACCAAGGCAAAAGCGACTCTCATCGCTGAAGACGACACGTCTCCATTCGTCCCTCCATTCACGCCTGTCGCGACACCACTGGAGGCGGGCTGCACGATGTTGGGGCGTGAGCGGAAGACGGCCTAACGGTGTGCGGGACCATAGCCCAGCTTCATGGAGACGGTTGCGAATGGTCATCGCCGATACCCCAGGAGCAACAGTGTCCCTAATTTGCTGGGAAGTGGCGGTGCGGTCCCCTACGGCACTGCGTAGGATCCTACGGTCTTGGCGTGCATCCGTGCGTCGCTGCGGTCCGGTCCCAGGTCGACGGGCACGTGCACCTTCCGCCGAACACTGGCGACAACATCGATGTACTGTGGAGACCTCATGCCCCACGTGTTGAGCAATTCGGCGGTACGTCCACCCGGCCTCCCGCATGCCCACTATACGCCCTCGCTCAAAGTCCGTCAACTGCACATACGGTTCATGTCCACGCTGTCGCGGCATGCTACCAGTGTTAAAGACTGCGATGGAGCTCCGTATGCCACGGCAAACTGGCTGACACTGACGGCGGCGGTGCACAAATGCTGCGCAGCTAGCGCCATTCGACGGCCAACACCGCGGTTCCTGGTGTGTCCGCTGTGCCGTGCGTGTGATCATTGCTTGTACAGCCCTCTCGCAGTGTCCGGAGCAAGTATGGTGGGTCTGACACACCGGTGTCAATGTGTTCTTTTTTCCATTTCCAGGAGTGTACAATAAATGTATAAGAAGAATCAACATTTATCATTTTGTAGTTCCCTCAATCATTCATTTATGTAATTTATATGTTAAAGAGCACCAAGGAGGAAATAATATCACCATTAAGAGATCCTAAGATCTGCTTCAGAGGGTAGTCAGACAGGGCCAAATCTTCATTTTCGCATTCAGTATTTTCTGTTGTGCACATTCATTTTTACACCTGTCTGGGGTAGCATCTTGGATATGGCGACCCTGCCAGTTCCTACTTAGTGTCTTCTGATAGTAGTCGTAAAGTGGTCTGAAACCTCAGAAATTTTCAAAAGAATTTTTTTCCACATTTATAATGTTTAGGTGTTACTGTTAGTGATCACCAGCTTATGTGTATAGTTTGCAGTGGCAAAGTCATGTGATAACATTAAAGATAATATTTGTGTATGTTATTGTATTTCTTTTCAGAAGTATTGCGCTTCAGCCCACTGGCTGCAATTTGTTGATATTTACGTTATGCCATTTGTTGTTGTATTTTGTTTGTATTGTAACGACACTGCTCGTTCACAATGTTACCATTAGATTAACTTGTTTGTTGTAAATATGTTATGCCATATGCTCATTACATAATATATGTGGGTAGAGTAAATTGTATGTACTTTTAAGAGAGAACTGGTATCAGGGGTCACTCCATGATAACTAAGCACGCTTAGCAGCACAACAGAGCACTAGTTATAACAATATAGAAATGGCAGGTACACGGGGTAATTAAGAAAGCCTACGGGATGAGAAAGAGCTAGCTTTGTTAGCAGCACAAGGCACAGGTGAGGCGAACACCGATCCAAAGGAACTTTTTGATGATGATAAACACAGTCAAGCCCATGGTGGTCAATGTGATGGCGAAGATGAGGAACAGAGACACACTGAGGCAATCATAAAGATACGGGACTATAATGTAGGGAGTCCAAGTGAACGCGGAACAACTAAGAATCGTGGTAGATCGCCGTTAGTGACATTGTCACGAGGCATCATATCAGGGGTGCGTGGTGATGACTTTTTTGAATACCAAGAAATGCAAAGGGAAAAGGGAAGAATATCACCTAAGATTAGTGGAAGAGAAAGTCGCAATAGGAAAGAAGATTTAGAGAACAGAGGTGTCTTGGACATCCTACCATACCTAAGAGCAATGGCAAGGGAAATGGGAAGAAAAATTCAGAAGGTCAGCTCAGAAATGGGAAATATAATTCAAAAGGTCAGCTCTTAATTGGGAAGCCAAATAAAAAGGGGAAATGATGAAGTACGCACTGAACTGGGAGCTCAAATAGAAAAGGGGAATGATGAAGTACGCGCTGAATTGGGGGACAATATAAAAAAGAGAAATGATGAAGTACAGTCTGAAATGGGAAGTAAAATTCAAAACGTTAGTGCTGAAATGGGAAGTAAAATTCAAAACTTGTGTCAAGATTCAGTCGATAAAACATAAAACGAGGGAAGTGAAAAATGATGTAGTGACACTCCGAACAAAACTTGAACGAGAGATTGCGGAGGTCAGAAGAACGGTGAATGAGGCGCAGTTACTAGCGAGGGTTGCAAAACGGATTGCTCTTGAAACATTAGACAAAACAGATAATACAAAGATAGCTAGAGGTGCATTAACGAAGTTGCATAGGCGCTTGGAACAAGTAGAAATAACGCAGCTGCGAAAGACAGAAATTGCACCAAATAACGCATTGACCACGGAGCTCTCACAATTTAAACAAAACATAGAAAGCGAAATTAAGCAATTATCTCAGGCAGTCAGGTCGTAGCCTACTCAAAAATCACATCTCATAAAAGAAATAGTAGGCGATTTGGAAAGAACAGAAATCGAAAGAGCCAGTTCAAACTCAGCACGATCATGTCGAAGCCCAGGCGATACTAGAATGTGCTCGAATGTAAGAGTTGCTCGTCAACTACAAACTGAAAGCGAATCTGCAGAGCAACGAAATATCGCTAGAGATATGGTCCCCGCGGCTACACAGGGCACGACTGGGTCACAAATTGCGAATACGGAGGACAGCAATGAGATAGTTCACATGCATAATTGTTTCCCGTTAATGCGTACCATGGGACATTTTTCCAGTGACGAAAACGTGACAGGGAATAGAAGAGAGGATGTCCAAGGTAACGGTAGACAGGAAACGTTAGCGCCAATTGAGAATGTCGTAGGCCGAGTGGGAAGAAAGTCTAATGAAATTTTCGATTTTAAGCATTTTATCTCTATACGAAATTTCCAGCATTACAAAGACGAGGGTAACGTTTTACACTCAAAAACTTTTATTCGACAATTTGATTTATCATTACCTCCTCACTGGTGTCTGATGTACTAACTGGACTTCGTATTTTCACATATCGAGGGAACATAGGCCGAATGCATGCGGAACATGGCGAAAACATGCACATCATACGAAGAGTTTCGTGACGCTTTTTTAAACAAGTACTAGTCCAAGGAGACACAGGACAGGATCAAACAGGAAATAATGATGGGCAGAGACTTGGAGAGTTCAGGGTTCCGTAGTCCGGTGAAGTATTTCGAAAACTTGACCAAGAAAACTCAGTATTTGGAAGACCCATGCACACCGGCTGAGATCATAAGATTGTGTTAAATGAAGTTGCCGATTCCCTACCAGCAAACGCTCGTCGGCCGATGTGGAAGTGATGTAGAAGGTTTCAAGGGTATCCTAAGAGAGCTGGAGTTCGCTTTCAACGAGCAGCAGGCGCGAGAACAACGTAGGCAGTGAGACGCGCAAAGTGAAAGACAGGCGAACAACGGAGGGAATAACAGAGGCCATAATTGGCAAAACAATGTAAATCGACCGCCTCACCAAAACATGGACCATAGATATCGTAGTGGAACAATGTACGGTGGAAGAACTATGGCAGAGAATATAGACAATAGAATGAAAGCAGATGGGAGCCACAAAATAATGGCGCATCATGGGGCGACAATAGAGAAACTTGTCAACGCTCTGACCCAGCATGAGGTGGAATGAATAACAACAGGAATCGGGAATAATCAACTGAAATTAGACCACCTTATCCTGGGAGAGTACGCCAAAATGACGTAGAAAGTGAACAATGACTAGGCCAGACAAGGGGCACTAGTGAAAATGCACCTGCATTATTGAATATGAGGTAATGAGGGAGATATTACTTGATGAAAAGGAAACGGTACCCAAATAGGAAATCTGTCCGGTGGTAAAAGTACAGATTGGAGGAATTATGGGTACTGCTGTAATAGATAGTGGAAGTGAACTCTCAGCTGTTCGCTAAATGCAAGCATTCAGTTAATACACCAATGCAAACAGTACAAAAAACAAAGGTACGAGTTGCGTTAGTTGGAAAGATTTTGAATGCCAAGGACACCAGATGACTGCAAATCTGTTCATAATACCGAAACTAACAGCTGATATAATAAACGTGTAGATTTTCTTTCAGCGCAGAAAGCTATCACTGATCTAGGAAGAGGGGAGTTAATGTTAGGGAAAAAGAATAAAATAACAATCAGATTTGATGAGAATTCCAGCGAGCTGTTTAAAACTACAATTCACGGACCAACATGCAGTTCAGAGGGAAGAGTGTAGAAAAAATAATGATAATAGAGCAGAGTTTATGTCAGAACGTGAGCAGATTAATGAAATTAACAGTAAGATTGATTCGAAACTCGAGAATCGGGAAAACATAGGTAATATGGACAGGCAAGGGTTGGAGATTGCACTCAAAAATGACGCAGAGATCTTCTTACCTAAAACCGGATACATTAAGGGGTATCAATATAAATTTGAGGTAAAGAAAAATAGACCATTTCGGGTAATTCCTTATTCCTTATGAGCAGATTAATGAAATTAACAGT
Source organism: Schistocerca serialis cubense (assembly GCF_023864345.2). Lineage (NCBI taxonomy): Eukaryota > Metazoa > Arthropoda > Insecta > Orthoptera > Acrididae > Schistocerca > Schistocerca serialis. The sequence goes on from NC_064640.1 coordinate 580,598,886, forward strand.
AAGATTGATTCGAAACTCGAGAATCGGGAAAACATAGGTAATATGGACAAGCAAGAGTTGGAGATTGCACTCAAAAATGACGCAGAGATCTTCTTACCTAAAACCGGATACATTAAGGGGTATCAATATAAATTTGAGGTAAAGAAACATAGACCATTTCGGGTAATTCCTTATGACATCCCGTGGTCATACCGGGAAAGGATTCTCGGTGAACTACGAAGAATGGAGGACGAAGATGTAATTGAGGCCGCGAGATCTGAGTATAATATTCCACTACCCATAGTAGACAAAAAGGACGGTGGAATTCAACCGGTGTTAGACTCGCGCCAAATAAATACCATTATTGTGCCAGAGACGGATCGCTCTGAACGGCTTGAGAAACTCCGTCAAAGATTTCATGGGATTTCGGTGTTTTCCCCACTTGAATTGCGATCGAGCTTTTGGCAGATAGAGCTCGATCCTGACTGCCGAAAATACACGGCCTTTATTGACTTCGGAAGGTGTTTTCAATTTAGAAGGCTCCCTTTTGGATTGAATATATCTTCAGCTGCATTTATCAGGGGTTTTATCAAAATATTGAATGAAGAGTTAAAAGAGAAGATCACGTGTTACGTAGACGATATACCGGTAGCAGAAAATACCTGGGAGAGACATAACAAACTCTTAGAGGAAGTGTTAAGCAGTTTGAAAAGGTATGGGGTGACTGCAAATATTGAGAAGTCTTGTTTTGGGAAAGTAGGGTTAGCTTTGTGGGATACGTGATAACAGGAGAAGAGATTAATAGCGACCCAGAGAAGATGACAGCAATTGCAAAGTTTGCCACTCCTACAACCAGAAAACAACTGAGAGGGTTCCTAGGGATTATAAATTTTTATAAAAAGTTTATATATGTGGAAACATTAGCTGGTCCCCGATTATGCCAATTGACGGGAAAAAGAACGCCCTGGGTGTGGGATGAGTGTGCACACCGAGAATTCAATAATTTGAAGGCGCCACTCGCCAATGCTCCTATTTTATCACATCCTGACTTATCACAGGATTTTTGTATGGCCACTGACAGCGCGAAGGCTGGTTTGGGTGTTATGTTGTTTGAGGAGTTTGAACAAGATGGCATATTAGTACAGAGTACAATCGCCTTTGGTAGCAGGGTACAATGCAAAAGTGAAAGAAATTACTTTGTTACCGAACCTGAAGCCCTTGCAAGAGTATGGGGATTTAAAAGTTTAGGTACTTTCTGTTCGATAGAAAAACAAAAGTCTACACGGACCATAGGGCCATAGAATTTCAACTAACAGCCAAACTTCCACATGGAAGACTAGTGAGATGGGTAGCTGTGCTTCAAGAATACCAGTTTTCAACAGTCTATGTGCCTGGTCTGACAAACGTCATTACTGACGCCCTGTCCTGATCACCTACTGGTATAACAGAAGAGACGGCTGACGCATTAGATCAAGAACACTTTTGGTTGTTATACTTCAAAAGGCTTGCATTTGGAAACTTAGTCACTCTAACAATGCGGAATGAGCAGGACAAGGACCCAGATTTAGTCAAAATAAAGAAACAATGGAAGGATCGGACGCAGGCCCGCATAAGGCAGCACTACCTCTTGAGAAAAGGGATTCTGTTTTATAGGGCAAACGTTAATTATTCGTTGTGGGTGGTGTGAATACGAAATGAGTTCATAAGTAAGCTTATATGGTATACACACCTAAGTTACGCGCATTTTGGTCCACGAAAATGTTTTATGAAAATGAGGAGTGTCTGCTATTTTAAAAACATGGAGAAACGTATAAGGAAAGTACTAGCCATCTGTAAAACCTGCCAAAAGGCGAAATCAATTACTGTAGGGACCCAGGCTCCTTTATACCCAATTATTCCTGAGAAATTAAGGCATATGGCAGTGACGGCTTTAATGGGAGCATTACCCAACACAGGGGCCATCAGTATATATTGGTAGTATTGGAGCTGACATCCAAATTTGTGACGTTGAAGACTGGCGACTGGCGCAACTGTGAGTAGAGCGTTGTGCAGAGACTTCATAAGCCAAGTGGGAACTGTAGATTGTATTTTCTCAGATAATTCACCTCAATATAAATCTGAGGTATGGAAAAGAACACTAAGAAGGTATAAAATAAGGTCCATATTTATTAGTAGATTTCATCCAAGTTCGAACCCTGCGGGGAGAATGATGAAAGATTTGGGTAATTTATGCAGACTATACTGTGGAAAGAATCATGCTAGCTGGGATGTATTTCTTTAAGATTTTCAGTATGTGATAAACGAGCTTTCCCATAGTACTACATTGATGTCACCTATGGTGGTACTGAAGAATAGGGACCCTCCAGATAAAATTCGAGGACTGATCGATTTTCCACAAAGGACGCACCGACAACATAAAGCCATAGTGGAGGAGGCTTTGCACAACATTCGGGTCGTTGGAGAGAAGCGCAGGGTGCACGTGGACCAAAAGGCGCACGTAAGGGAATTTGTAGTTGGGCAAGAAGTCTTATTTAAGTCTTGTAGGTTGTCCAATAAACAAATGAAGCTATGTCAACAGTTCTTCAAGAGATACAGCGGCCTTGTACGTATAAGAAGACTACCGCACACAAATGCGGTTGAAATTGAGTCTGTGATAACAGAAAACCCTTCGGGACTCCATCATGTTAGCCATCTCAGGCCATTTATAGAATAAGCAGGAAGAATTAAAGTGAGCTTGTATGGCGAAAGTAAGGTATATTGTTTATAGTTAGCAATTAAGGTAAGTTATTGCACTGAAGTGATATGTGGATTTATCAATGTTTTCTGTGCTATTGTCATGTTAAAAGACGTACGATAGTGCATAAAAAGGGCAGGATGTCGAGGATGAGAAAATTAGGGTATGTTTCTTTATGTAGGCTGTAACTATGTGCACAGCAAGCTGAGTGCAGGATTTAAAAGGTATTTGGAGTTTAAGATGTGCTATCTGTCCATGAATGAATAAAGTAAAAATGAGAGATGTGTGGTGCTGCAAAAATGTTTTAAAGATGTGTGAATAGCTAAATGTGTTACCCAATTGATGTGAAACGTATTAGCAGAGAGTGTCTGCATTTTGAAAAGATTTTAGAGCTACTTCATGAAATGTTTAACAATGGGGTCACGAATGAGTGACTTGCTGGTAGTAGTTTGCGGTGAATGCAGGTGTGTTGTCCAAGTATGATTTGTCTCCATTCAGAGAAACGAGAGTTCACTAGGTGGCCTGCTCCAAGTGCCTACGCGAGAGCTCACTGTTATTTGTACATAGAAGTATTGTATTTATGTCTGTTCAGAGGTGATAATGATGATGTTTGGTTTGTGGGACGCCCGACTGCGCGGTTATCAGCGTCCTTACAAGTTCCCAATCTTTGCTCGGTCCAATCTCGTCACTTGAATGAATGATCATGAAATGATGAGGACAACACAAACACCCAGTCATCTCGAGGCAGGTGAAAACCCCTGACCCCACCGGGAATCGAACCCGGGACCCCGTTCTGCTCAGAGAGACGGAAGAATTGCGTACATGGTGACCAGTTCTGTGGATCACCATATGAGTGCACCGAAATATTGTTTGAGTGTTACAGAGACATGAAATGGAAGTAATACCTTGATATAGACATGTAAAAATTAATAAAGAAAAGTAAGAAATGCTATACACTCAAAGCACATGACATTGTTGGTAATACATAAGGGCATGGCAATCATGTTGACGAGCAGTGATCTTATAAAATGCACTAAAAATCTCTATATTTGTAGGTACCACTAGTAAAATAAAGTGTAACTTTATTAACATAAAAGGAATAGTTAACAACAGATAAAGGTAATAGCAGCAGCTCCGGAAAATGGACAGTGACAGAGAAGGTATTACTGAGTAAAAACATGAAAGAATGTGCATGACAGTAGGATTAAGGAAAGTACCAGTAATTTTGTACTAAACTTGCTATGTAGTTTATGATTGTCCACAGGAAGCACGCCAAAGCATGAAATGAAGAAGAGGTCTGCCTAATCATTCATTCGTGTATGTTTTGTGCAGATATGCACTTTATTGTTCACAGATGTTCACCACGACATCCACAATGAAACCAAGAGACATGAGATCGGACGATCTTGTGATGCCTAACGGTAGTGTAGTATTTTGAATAGGGTTGTAGTTAGACTAGTATAAACATCCTACTGGCCAGTAGCTTAGCAAGTAGTTCAACAAGTAGTATTTGCAATTATTAACATCGGGACCTGGTGATGATAATAATTTTACTGTTACGTGTATTTTTTCATAGATATACAGGCGCCGACAGATATTTAATAACTAAATTACATGGGCTAAGGAATACGTTCTTTTTTAATGAACATTAACTTTGTACATGAAATTTTGATCAGAATAATAAGAGTAAATAAGTGAGTGTCTTGGCTGATTGTACAACTTGAACAATAATAAATGTAAAGATAAATGACCTCACTGGTGAGTGCATCTTAAAAAAAAATATATCATATTTCATAACAGAACATGTCTATGATTTTGTTTTATGTATTGTATCGTATTTGTGTAAATCGGAATCTAATTGCATGTAATAGTGAATACATGTTTCACAAAAACAAACTTTTGCGAGACACACTGGAAGCAACAACGTGATGTGTGGTCAGAACGGGTGGCTAACGTGACAGCTCTAGAGAAAAGCGGAAGCAAGGGACGCAGTTAGTAAGCCAAAGCCATGTCGCGGACATGGGCAACAGCAGGCCAATTCAACTGCGGCTACCTGAAGACTTCGGGCGGCAAGCAACGACTGAGCAGGTAGTATGCGGAAAATTCGCGTCAGACCTGCTGGGTCGGGTCAAGATGGGTGTTTAAACGGCCACTAATGACTTGTCTCCACTGTTGTACTACATGATGGAGACGAGATAAACAAATTTGCACACATGATGCAGTCAGTTAACTCTACAGCACAACTGCTAATAGCTGTACAGAACTATGAACTCTATTTTCTTGTCTTTCTGCTGTTCTCTGCCAGACAGAGACTAATAAACATCATAATCTGTAGCAGTCAGTCACCTGGACCTGACTTCTGAGGAATCTTGAGTCACACACAACGACTCAAGTTCCAAGTTTAATGTCACCCAACAGATAACCAACCTGAATGAGATTTTCACTCTGCAGCGGAGTGTGCGCTGATATGAAACTTCCTGGCAGATTAAAACTGTGTGCCCGACCGAGACTCGAACTCGGGATCTTTGCCTTTCGCGGCCAAGTGCTCTCCCATCTGAGCTACCGAAGCACGACTCACGCCCGGTACTCACAGCTTTACTTCTGCCAGTACCTCGTCTACTACCTTCCAAGCTTTACAGAAGCTCTCCTGCGAACATTGCAGAACTAGCACTCCTGCAAGAAAGGATACTGCGGAGACATGGCTTAGCCACAGCCTAGGGGATGTTTCCAGAATGAGATTTTCACTCTGCAGCGGGAAAAAAATTTTTCAAACGTAAAGAGCTGACATAAAATAATGAACTTGTAGTAAATAAATTTATGACAGTAAGCCCATGAATGAACGCAGAATGGCTGTAGAAGAACATATCATGATCCAGTTGTTCCTCTGCCCTCATATTCTTATTAGTTCGCTTGTACAGACAGTTGATGGTTATATTATTTTGTACTGGATGAGATAATACTATAAGAATTGCCCCATCCCAGTACAAAATACTTCATTAGGTGGGGGTATTATAAGGTGGCTATAATTTCGTACCTTACAATCACTCATCTACATACTTTGCTGTGACTTACAACCGGAATTAGCTGTCATTTGATAGGCTATACAACGTATGTTTGAATATTTAAAAAAGACTGACATTGTCATGTACACCTCGTAAATAGTTGTTAACACTTATTGCATGAAAGGTGATGGATTGTCTTTACTAGCAAAATGGCAGAGGTTGGAACGCCAGTGGAAATGAAAAGGCACATGAATTCCTAATTAACGGAGATAAGTGTTTCCTCGCAAACTTCCCTCGCTGGGCGACAAAAGACTAAAATATGGTTGTTCGGCGTTCGGAAACAGTCTGTAAAGAGGAAGAATATTTCGGGGTTTCGATAATATGATACGCCTTCTGCAGTTACGAGGGAGGGGAGTCGAGCTTTGCTGGGAAGCCAGCGGTGGTGAGAAAGAGGTCTTCCGTTTTGAGCGCCCGGGTTTGATGGTCGCTTAGTATCAGCTTTTGTTGGTACAGACGGACTTGCTGTCTTTGCTCCCAGGAGATTTTATAGTTAGAACGCTTAGACACTGTACTGTTGGGAACTTATACGACTCTGGACTTGGCGTCCGGGGAGAGAGACGTCGTTGAGTACTCAGCTTTCAGTGGTTGAGAGCGCTTCCTGTGTCAATACTCACATAGAGACGTTATCTGAATTCCGTCCTTGTGGCTGGGAGCTCGCGTTTTTTTTTTTTTTTTTTTTTTGCGGTATGTATGGTGATATTGCTAATTCCTTCGGTGTATTATGTCTATAAAGCTAAACAGCTGTGATCGCGTAGGTTTTATTTCCACTGAGGTTGCACACCACTGTAGATCATCTTTGAAAGTATTGTCTTTTAGTTTTTTGTACATAGATGATGTCAGTCGTCTCGCGTTATTTATTTTAGATCGCGTAGCCATAAAAGGGGATAGATTTGGGCAATTGATCAGGAATATTAGTTAGGAATTCATCTGTGTCTCTTTATGTCCATTGGACATTGATATATAAACTTTTGTAATATATAAAAGGGGTTTTAATCTACAGTAAATGTATAAGCAGAATCAACATTTAACATTTTGTAGTTACTAGTTCCCTTAATCATTCGTTTATGTAATTTATATGTTAAAGAGCACCAAGGAGGAAATAATATTTCCATTAAGAGATCCTAAGATCTGCTTCAGGGGGTAGTCAGACAGGGCCAAATTTTCATTTTCGCGTTCAGTATTTTCGGTACGGCACATTCATTTTTAGACCCGCCTGGAGTAGCATCTTGGACAGTATTCGCCGTGCTGGCAGTCTGAGTCCGAGGTGTTCCAGATGTCCTCGCAATATCCGGGTGGGTACTTGTCGTACTGCAAAACGAGCCCTTTATCTGACCAAGTATACACTGCAAACACTCAGCACTCTCCACATCCGGAAACACGCAGCTTGGACGCTGGAGAGTTCGAAGTTGAGATGGATGTGCATTGGGTTCCACATCAATAAACGCAACACGAGTAGCAAATCACGCTGTCTACATTACAAACGGGCTTCGAATTGTGTACTTCCTACGTCAATGCAGAGCCTACATCGGTGGTGCTCAGCCTTACGCTTATGAGTTAATACGTGCGGTTATCTCTGAAGTAATTCAGTCCAGCTGTGGATTCGTGCAATAAGGCCCTCCGCTGACGTTACGTTTGTGCCATACACCATACTCTTCATACCACCCGACAGAAAATAGTGGAGACGCCTTAGATCTGGCGACCGTGCTGGCCATGGAACTGGCCCACCTCTACCAAACCATTGATTGGGATATGTGACGCTGAGGTGATTCCGCACATCGATATCAAAGCATGCTGGAGCTCCATCGTGTCGCAGGCACGTATTCATCCGAACATTTAGTGGCACTACATCGAATAGGGTAAGCAAAAGAATTGTATGTGAAGTAGATGGGGCCTGTTGATCTGCTTGGCAGAATAGCGGCAGTCGCCGAGCCGAGAGGACGCGCAGCAAAGCAGCAGCAGCACTTGTGTGATAACAGTAAATTAATTTAGTCTGTGTTTTTTGATCACTTGCTTCTGCAAAGAAGTGAACTGTACGTGTGTATTTTACTGTGCACACTAATGTTAGAAAATTAATCGCAGTTTTTGTTTTCGCGGAAGTCTTGTGAATATCCTTGTGTAGGGCTGCTTCCTAGCGTAAATTTTCCGTGTAGAGAAATTTATTTCTGTTTAATAGCTTGCGGTCTCAGAGTCCAGTGAGAAATCTGCACACCAACTTTTAGTGTTCCTTTATTCTTCTTGGTTATATTTTCAAACTCAGTAGCGCCATTTGAGACCTTGTATCTATATTATACACAGTACGACATGGTTAGGGACTGTGCTTGTTGTGAGCGGACACAAGGATGGTTGGCTGCTGTCCATAAACAGCTGGAAGCTGCGTTGGCTACCGTTGACAAGCTTCTAGCTAATACTCGAAGTTGCGGTGGCGTCGGGGCGCCAGTGACGAGACCCGCGACACTTTTGGTGTCACTGGAATCCCCTGGTGGCCCGGACGTCACTGCGGCTTCCGATACGCAACATCTGACCTGTCTGTCCTCACTCCAGAGCGGGTCGCAGACTGTGGTAGGTTCGCATGTCACTGCGCGGAAGGCGAAAGAGGGAGTAGGCCTGTGTGGCTGGCTCCCTACGTCTTAGCAACAGGTACGAAGTGCTTCACAGTGTTGATAGCAACTCCGAACCAGCACGGGATGCCTCTAGTGTTGGGCCAGCGGTCGATTTCCTGCCCAGTCCGAACAAGTACAGAGGGTGGGTATGCTACTCATTGCGAGCTCCAATGTTAGGCGGGTGATGAAGCCGCTCAGGGAAATAGCAGGCAAGGCGAGAAAGAATTCCAGTGTGCATTCGGTATGTTTGCCGGTAGGTCTCATCCGTGATATGGAGAAGGCCCTGCCGGCGGCTAACGAGCGCACTGGCTGCAACCGACTGCGTGTAGTGGCACGTGTCGGCAAGAATGACGCCTACCGCTTGGTTTCTGAGCCATCCTCGGCTCCTTTCGGCTGCTGGCTGATTTAGTGAAGACAACTAGCAACGCACACGGGGTGCAGGCTAAGCTGTCCAATTGTAGCATCGTACCAACCAGAGTTGATGCCGGTCTTCTGGTTTGGAACAGAGTGGAAGGCTCATACGGCTCTACGACGGTATCGGATGCGAATTCCTGTGCCTTCGCAATCGGGTGCAGAATTGTAGGGTTCCCCTTAGTAGGTCAGGCGTGCACTACACGCAGGAAGCGGCTACTAGGGTAGCATAGTACGTATGGCGTGCACATGTGACTTTTTTAGGTTAGAGGACCCTTCCGTTGGGAGAAAACACGATTTTCCTGTTAAATCAGCCACAGCGACCTCAGAGAATCTTGGTCCTCGCAGATCAGAGACAGAAAAGACTAATATGATTTTAGTAAACTGCAGGAGCATCCAAGGAAAGGTCCCAGAATAAGTATCGATTATTAAAGGATATAATGCAAAGGCAGTATTGGAAACAGAAAGCTGGTTGAAGCCAGACGTCAATGACAACGAAATCCTAAGTTCAGACTGGAATGCTTATCGTAAGGACACGTTAGTCGCCAATGGTGACGAATTGTTTCTTGCGGTAAAAAAATTCGATAAAATCTAGCGAGGTTATCACGGATTCCAAATGTGAATTAATCTACGTCAAACAGAGTATCAGAGAACGGTCAAAAATGGTGATCGGATGCTTTTATAGACGACCTGAGTGAGGATCTGTTGTTGTAGAGCGCTTCAGACAGAGCCTGCAAAATATGATTAGTAATTTTCCTGATCATACCATTGTAATAGGGGGTGACTTCAACTTGCCAGAGGCAGGGAATCGTGTGGCACTGTTCTGGATGTCATGTCCGAAAATTACCTTGAGCAGATAGTCAGAGGCCGGCCGTAGTGGCCGTGCGGTTAAAGGCGCTGCAGTCTGGAACCGCAAGACCGCTACGGTCGCAGGTTCGAATCCTGCCTCGGGCATGGATGTTTGTGATGCCCTTAGGTTAGTTAGGTTTAACTAGTTCTAAGTTCTAGGGGACTAATGACCTCAGCAGTCGAGTCCCATAGTGCTCAGAGCCATTTGAACCATTTTTTAGATAGTCAGAGAACCAACTCCTGAGGGTAACGTCTTAGACCTCCTGGCAACAAACAGACCTGAACGTATCGAATCAGTTAATGTAGAGGAAGGTATCAGTGATCATAAGGCTGTGACAGCATCTATGATGACGGGTCCTACAGGGGATGTTAATAAAAATAGGTAGATATATTTGCTCAGCAGGGGTGACAGGATACAAATTTCAGAATATCTCAACAGTCAGCATGAAATATTCGGTGATGAGGACGAAAATGTGGAGAACAAATGGAAAAAATTCAAAGGCATCGTTCAATATGCCCCAGACAAGTACGTTTCGAGCAAGGTTTTAAGGGATGGGAAACATTCACCATGGTTTAATAGCCGTGTTAGAAAATTGCTGCGTAAACAAAGAGCACTTCATCTCAGATTCAAGAGAAGTAAAACCTAGCTGACAAACAAAAGCTGAACGAAGCGAAAATGAGCGTAAGGAGAGCAATGAGAGAAGCGTTCAATGATTTCGAAAGTAAGACGTTGTTAACCGACCTGACTAAAAACCCTAAGATATTTTGGTTGTATGTAAAATCAATAAGTGGGTCAAAATCAACCGTTCATTCTCTCAGCTACCACACCGGCACCGAAACGGAAGATGACAGAGAGAAGGCCGAAATACTGAATACGGTATTCCAAAGATGTTTCACCGCGGAAGATCGTAACACTGACCCTCCTTTCAATTGTCGTGCGAACGTCGAAATGGAAGATATTGAGATAAGCGATCGCGGAATTGAAAAGCAGCTACAATCGCTTAGTAGTGGAAAGGCTTCATGACCAGATGAGATACCTATAAGGTCCTATAAAGATAATGCGAAAGAACTTGCTCCCCTTCTAGTAGTAATTTATCGTAGATCGCTTGAGCAACGAAAGGTACCTAGCGATTGGAAAAAAGCGCAGGTAATTTCTGTTTTTAAGGAAGGCCGTAAGACAGATCCACACAATTATAGACCTATATCGTTGACATCAATCTGTTGCAGAATTATGGAACCTGTTTTATGCTCAAGAATTATGACGTTCTTGGAAAATGAACAGCTCTTCTATAAGAATCAACATGGATTCCGCATTGAGAGATCCTGCGAAACTCAGCTCGCTCTGTTCCTCCATGAGATCCACAGCGCAGTGGACAACAGCGCTCAGGCTCACGCCGTGTTCTTTGATTTCAGTAAGGCATTTGACACCGTCCCGCATTGACGTTTAATGAAAAAAATACGAGCTTAAAGAGTATCGGAGCAGACCTGCGATTCGATTCAAGACTTTCTTGCAGATAGAACTCAACACGTCGCTCTGAACGGAACTAAATCGACAGATGTAAAGGTAATATCTGGAGTACGACAGGGAAGTGCGGTAGAACCGTTGCTGTTGACGATATATATAAATGATCTAGCAGAAAGCGTCGGATGTTCTAAAAGGCTATTCGCAGATGATGCAGTTGTTTAGACCAATGTAGCAACGCTAGAAGATAGTAAGAATTTGGAGAACGACCTCCAGAGAATTGATGAATGGTGCAGACTCTGGCAGTTGGCCATGAACGTAAATAAATGTAACATATTGCGCATTCACAGGAAAAGAAATCCACTACTGTACAGCTACACTATTGATGAGAAACAGCTGGAGAGTCCGCAGCTCGTGGTCGTGCGGTAGCGTTCTCGCTTCCCGCGCCCGGGTTCCCGGGTTCGATTCCCGGCGGGGTCAAGGATTTTCTCTGCCTCGTGATGACTGGGTGTTGAGTGATGTCCTTAGGTTAGTTAGGTTTAAGTAGTTCTAAGTTCTAGGGGACTGATGACCATAGATGTTGAGTTCCATAGTGCTCAGAGCCATTTGAACCATTTGAACAGCTGGAGACAGTGTCTGCCGTAAAATATCTAGGCGTAACTATCCAGAGCGACCTCAAGTGCAATGACCATATAAAACAAATGGTGGGAAAAGTAGACTCAAGACTCAGATTCTTAGGAAGAATCTTAAGGAAATGTAACTCATTCTCGAAAGAAGTGGCTTATAAGGCGCTTGTTCGCCCGATCCTTGAGTTTTTTCATCTATCTGGGATCACTATCAGGTAGGACTGATAGAGGAGATAGAGGAGGTACAACGAAGAGCGTCGCGTTTCGTCACGGGATCGTTTAGCTGGCGAGAGAGCGTTATGGAGGTGCTAAACAAACTCCACTGGCCAACGTTACAAGAGAGACGTTGTGCATCACGGAGAGATTTACTATTCAAATATGGGGGGATAGCACTTTTCAGGAGGATTCAGACAACATATTACTGCCCCCCCCCCCCAAATATATCTCGCGTATTGACCACGAGAAGAAAATTCGAGAAATTAGAGCCAATACAGATGCTTACCGACAATCATTCTTCCCACGCACTATTCGTGAGTGGAACAGTGTTGTAGGGATCAGGTAGTTGTACCCAAAGTACCGTCCGCCATACACCATTAGGTGGCTTGCGGAGTACGATGTAGATGTTGAGGTAGATATGGCCCAATGATATGGTCACAAATTATCCCGGCCCAGATGTTAATACCGACCTGTGTTAGTGGTTTTGAATCACCGGCGTACGCGGATATTCGTCCGTACAAACACGCGTTTTGTGTAAGTTTAATATGCCGTCTCTAGTAAACGTGCAATCACCCACGAAGAGCACCAATCTCTGGAATGTGGCTGGAGTATGCACTGTGCAAACTAATCCTCGTGCAATGGAAACTGGTAATTTGTGGCAAGTTCCTATGGAACCAACATGTTGAACATATTATTTTACCACGCATAATGCACTTTTAACGTTTTTCTATGTAATAGGCAACGGCCTTGCTGCAGTGGATACACCGGTTTCCGTCAGAGCACCGAAGTTAAGCCCTGTCGGGCGTGGCTGGCACTTGGGTGGGTGACCATCCGGGCCGCCATGCACTGTTACAATTTTTCGGGGTGTCCTAAGCCTCGTAATGTCAATTGAGGATCTACTAGACCGAATAGCACCGGATCCGGTCAAAGAAAACCATCATAACGACCGGGAGAGCGGTGTGCTGACCACACGCCCCTCCTATCCGCATCCTCAACTGACGATGATACGGCGGTCGGATGGTCCCGATGGGCCACTTGTGGCCTGAAGACAGAGTGCTTCTATGTAATATTTCTTTTTTTTCATTCTTCATTTTAAATGTAGGTCACTAATTTAAGTTGAAGACTAGATGGAAAGAAGGGATTAACTCCAAATCTCACTAAAATGAGTTAGTGGTATGATTATGAAGTTCATCAGATGTATTTTCAGTTGGGTGAACTTCAATGAATGTGATGGGTGTAGTCATGGAGTTATAGCCAGATTAAAATATGGTATACACGGAGAAAACGAGTCAAGTCCGTCCAGTAAACGGACAGAAAGAGAGAAGTCCAGCAGGTGAGGATTTCTGAGCTCTACTGATTTTTGTCTGCTTGTATGGAAGTCTCATTGTTGACGTTGTTAAATGCAATGTCATTGTTGATCTTTCTTATGTATTGTCGAAACTAACTTGGAGCAGATTTGACATTTGCTTCTTTGCTTTGTACTGTGGTGGAACTGAATTTCGTGCCGTGATTTGTGCTAGCACAGAGCAGCCTTGACAATCGCTTGAGCGCTCTGTGATGTGGTAGATAGAATTGAATTTCATGTAAAATGCAACTGAAGTCGGTGTTTCAACTGGTGATGGAATATCCAGAGTCAAGCTGCAGTGATAAGTGTAGAAAAGGACAGAACTATGGTAGACAATCTGAAGTATCCAAAAGCTAAGAACATTGTCACATGAAATAGGAGAGCATTGTAACTGCAGGGAGAGTTGTACTGATTTGTCAACTAATGCAGAGAAGTCTACATTAATATCTAATTTCAATTTGCTGAAGGACTGAAATGAGCATAGTTGTCACCTGACAGGACTGATTTCTGTTGACATTGTACAACGCCGAAGGCCTCTCAGAGATGAGACAGTAGCTACTATGCGTGATTACACATTTCTCACGAGAGACAATACTGTGACAGAATTGTCTGTTTGTCAAACGGCCTGCATGGTATTTCAAAGAAAAGATTAGAAACTACCAGGAATTCCTTAAAACTGAAGGCATTTCGCCAGTTGATAAACGAGGGAAACACGGAAACCAAGTTCATAAACTTTCAACAGAAACAGAGCAAAACATCTGCGCTCACATTAGGTCATTTAAATGACGGTCCAGTTATTACAGCATAAATAAAACACAGAAACTGTATTTGCCTGAAGAACTCACAATCAAGAACATGTTCAAGATGTTTAAAGAGACATATTCTGCTTGTTCTGGATCATGTGTAACTTATTGTAAAATATTTAATACAAAATTTAATATCTCAATCGGTTTCCCTCGATCTGATACATGCAGTACTTGTGATAAGTTTTCTGTAACTTTCAAAGCTCTAGAGGCACAACTCACTCGTCAACAGATGGAAAAGAAAGATCAGATGTTCAAAGTAATATTAAGAGAGAGAAGATTGTATATGAACTGAACCGCCTAAAGCTGATGCATTCTGTCAGCTTAAAAGACAATCTCGACAGAGAAGCAGAAAGTTTACAAACACAGAATCTATGTACAGGGATTTCCAACGAAATCTTCCATGTCCAAACATCATCACCAACATTGTCTATTATAAGCGACATCTTTCTCTGTATCTATTTAACATACATCGACTCTCAGGCAGCAATGCAGTGTTTAATGTTTATCCTGAAACTATAGGGAAGAGAGTTTCGAATGACGTAGTTTCTTTCCTGCATCATTATGTTACTTTGTTTCTGGAAGCTGAGGCTAAAAATTTGGAAATCTTCTGTAACTTATGTGATGGTCAAAACAAAAACTACACCCATTTCAGGTTCACCCATTATCTTGTCCATGATGCAAAGCGATCTGAATCAATTCGTGTTATATTCATACCTGGAACGTGACAAAGACATGGGCCTCATCAGACGTAATCAAAAGCTGTGCTCCCAGAGACCTGGAGAGACATAATTAAAGATACGCCTGCGAAACCCACTCCTTTACAGGTTGTTGAAGTTGATGGCTCAATAACACGTGACTGGATTGATTTCTTGCAACCAAGATACCGACCAAACCGTACATTCCCACTGCAGAGTATGAAGGAGATGAATATAGAACGTCACCATCCATGGCTTATCATGCATCGTGACACTTACAACGGATCTTGAATCACAGCAGTTGTTGCTACCCCTGCTGGACGAACGGAAGAGGAACCAGAACTTACAGAAGGAGAGTTTTTGTTCCCTTCACCCTGTTACGAAGGTAGGCTGGTAAAGATTTTAGTGACAATAATTAAGTGAAACTTGATCATATCAGTGTGAGAAATAGCAAGTCCTTTTTTATTACAACAAACCCATTGAGATACCATGCTAACAAGAGCTCGCATGTCCAATGTTTCAGGACTGCTACCTATCACCAAGGAAAAGTATCGTGATCTGCAGGAACTGAAGGTATTCTGTGACACACAGACCCTAGAGTACTATACAAATATTCCCTTCCGGCAGTGAATTTACAAAAACGTTTTGTGTTATTTGTTTGTAATAAGTAAAACGTGAGAAATGAAGACTGTGGGTTATAAAAACTGTGATTTATGCTGATAACTGAAATTACTTCCTAGTAATTATATTTTGAATGTATGTGTTGTAATCATTTATTGAATAATTGTTGGTAGTTGTATACCAGATAATTTAAGGATAGAAAAGTTGAGACATGGGCTTATAAATCATTGTTATTTACATGAGTTCAAGGAAAATAAAAACAGAATATTGATAAACAGTATTGTTCCTAAAACCTGATTAGCCATGAACATCCTATACATTAATGACTAGACTCAAAGATGAATAGATCTTTGTCAAGGGAGTTGCAGGGAAGTTTAATAGTGAAGTATCATCGCAATATAACATTACATTCTGACTTTTACAATCTAAGTAGTGAATTATACAAAGAAATTATAAAATAGACATTCAGATAAAAAGACATACAGGATCCAATTTTTAATAATATTTTTTCCACTTTTAAGGAATCCTAAAGAAAAGGTCGTTGAAAGTACTGTATAAATTACAAAAGCATATTTCAGTAACCAATGGTACTGTAACGTTTTAAACTTTAAAATTGCTCTCCTGAAAAATCTATAAAATGGACTTAGCCCCATCTTTCCGTGTGGTCTTCAATTGCGAACTGCCGGGCTAGTGGTCCGCGTTCTTCTTCCCGTCAACAGATGGCAGTACTTTTGCCACTCTAGTTTACCAGTTTGCTTCCTACTTCCATTCCGCTACTCGATGCTCTGCGCTCGTTTGTAGCACACCGCGTCTTGTACTCGTCCACCGCGGCGCTCAAGGTCACACCACCAAATCTAAGTGTCCTGGTATTCTTTGCATACTTGTTTACCCATTCAGTAGTTCGTAGTACTGTCTGGTGTCACTTTGGCATTGGCTTTGGTTTCACAGCACCTACCCTGACCGGTGGTTTTTGAATGTGTTTAAATGTTTTATGGATTTTTTTTGTTTTTATGTGTATAGCCTCGTGTAAAAAATTATTTCCCGTCTCTTGCTATTTTCAGTACGGCACCTGAAGATAGGCGTATAAGATCCCGAAACCGGTCGTGTGTTAAAAGAAAGATACAACTGTAGCGATATTTTCAGCCTCTGGTAAACGTAACTTAGTTTTGCTAATTTGATTGTTTAGTTATTTAAAAGTCTGGCAAATAAGCTACATGTTTTAACATTTTATTTTTGTGGGGGTTCACAGCCTCAATGAGTTCTGTAAATGAAAACATGGTCCAGGTAGACTATATAACACAGCCTACCTGGAACATGTTGTCATTCACTAAGCTACATGTAATATAAAGCAGTTTTCTGTTTCCTTCGGCGTTGATTTCTGAGAGTTCCCACACCATCAGCATGCTTGATAGCGGTGTGTCCTCACCATCAGGGTCACTAATTTCGGTGTATTCTTCCGTCCAATCGCAGTAACTCTTGCGCCGATTACAATGCCATCTACCACGAATGGAAAAAAAAAAAAATTGTTTCAGATGAACCCTACGTACTTGGTGTAGAATCCAAATCTGAAATAAAAAAGGAGGTTCCAGTTTGAAAATGCAAAGTTGCCCCCCACGGGGTGTAGTGGTGGGTGGTTAAGGCGTGGCCAGTTGTAGCACAGAGACATATCCCCTTTGCAACAGTAACTTTTCATCTGGTATTTTTTTTTTTCATGCGATGCATATTTCTCCGAGATTTTAGTTATTCCAAGGTAAAACAAACACCCTATATACCGTGTGATTCCTTGACAACATTACAAAATTTCTTGGAGGATGATGAAGGGTAAACGTATCAATTCGAGGGCAGGCACCCTGAGCCGGAAACGACCAAGTAGAAAGTGACAGAGAAAATCGTGATACCTCGGACATTGGATGTTTGCTATTGCAAGCTCTTTGCTTTCCATAATTTGGAAGGAATTAGTACGGATAAAAAGAAGAAAAAATTGTCTAGTAAACATAGGCTGTAAAATGCATATCTTAAGAGTTATGAGCACTTGTCTATCTTTGCTACTGTGGAACTCATCTCTTCTATAGAAGGATTTTCGGATATAACTTTAGACAAGGCCGTTCCGAACAAGAATGCCCCACCTCAAATTGATACATTAACCCTTCCCCGTCATACCTGAAAGACTGCACCATCACGACGGGATCACACTGTATAGTACTATATGATAACATGACATATGTTTAACTTCCAGTAAATGTTAAGGCGGGGCACACTACTTTGCAGAATAAAAGATTCATTTCCAAACGAATACTTGTCTGTTGCTTAGGCCATATCATATGGGGTGAACTGTATAATTCATAAGAAATCTATTTTCTTTCCAAGGGTGAGAATGGTGAAGGTGCCGTTCATACAATCGAAAAGGCAACAGAGCTACATTGTATTACAAAGAGTATGATTTCACTTTCCTTTTAGTTGAACCTAGTGCTTACTTTTGGCTTTTTACAATGCTCTGAAGAAAATGCTTCATATACACTAACGTCTTTGTATTAAAGCGTAAACTCTGAAATGGTATCGGATAATTAAATGAAACTGTGCCATGGAACCCGGTCCATTCCTGTCTGGAGGGACTTTGACGTCTGTCCTTCAGATACACGGCCGCAATCAGACGACAACAATACCGGTTGTTTCCGCAAGAACTTTTGATTTAAGTGCGAAGACATGCCATATATAAATTCATTTTTGAAAGATGAGTCTGACAGGACAAATATTAATTTACGATACATTAAAAACATCGAAATTGTTATGAAAAATTGGTTAAACACTAAATACGGGTATCTTTTTACCTTGGTTGCCCTGACATGGCAATGAGGCGTACGAATTAAGGAGGGAAAAGGGCTCTAGTTTCCGGTACATCATCCACATTTAGGTTTCATGTGGTTTTCTTTAAACACTTAAGGCAAAGGACAGCTGTCATGATCTCCATTTTTGCATGAAATATGTTTTTGGCGCCGTTTTCATATTTTATGCTCTGTTCATAATTGTTAATTTGATCTAACAGTTCAAGTGCAGCAACTTTTCATGAAATGTTTTTAACAGCTTTGTATTTTTTACTTTTATTGTTCTCGGGTGTCCAGCGGGGTGCAGTCGTTTACGTAATAAGAAATTTCGATACCGTATCTTTCCGTCGTCTTCAGATGATACCTGTAAAATTGCGAGGTGCCGGGGCTACCAGTGTATTTACCACTAAATTCTTCTAGAATCTACATATGTAAATGATGCTCTAAGCCCCCCCCCCCTATTCTAAGTCCGACTTTTGCTGTTGCACAAGGATTAAAAAAAATACGCGAACTGACTCTAATCAATCCTGCCAGTGGAGTAGAAGAGAGTTTGGCACCTGCAATAATTTAATTTGATAAATAAGTTAAATAAACGAAGGTTTCATTAACATAGTGAGGAATGATAGGGTTGCTCTACCGATTAACAGAATGAAAGTTCTGTCCAAAATAACAATATGATTTATTAAGACTAAACACAAAATAATAAACAAAAACACCTGAAACATTTACAATACATCAAATTGGCTCAAATTGGATACTCCAACAAACGCTGTGAATGTGAAGTTGTGCCTAAACTAGTTTGTGAGGATTATGACGAAGTGGTATGTGGAGCCAATTCCTTGCAACTCAAATCTTAAGAGAAAACACATAGCCAACCCAACATTAATTGCTGCTACCCAAGACAGAACAAAGTTAGAAAAATACGAACAGGCGCGCTCTGCTGAGCTCTGATTATCACCTAGGAAAATCCCTGTCTGCCGGTGCTGCGGACATACATTACCAATCTGTCTTCTTAACTGCAAGAACACGATTTGGCGTACCGGAGGCGATGGCTGGTTGCTTCGACGTCCTCGACCGAAAGGCGAGAGCCGACTACCTAGAGCACCCGTACAGGCTGAACACACAACATTCCCGCCCTCACGACAGTGGCCGTGGTTAAACATTCCAATCAGCAACTCGAAAACCGGCGGAAAATTCCACTCCCTTGCCAGAACACTACCATTCCACCAATGGAGATTCTTGGCGCCAATTTCTGCGCTGATTTTGCTACGTCACGGAGCTATGCCCTGAGCAAGCCAATCACAGTTACTATTTTGCAGAAAGCGCGGGAATTTTCCCGCCACAACTGCCTGGGTACACAAGTCATTCCCACGCGTCGTTGGTAGCCCGCCAGAAAGTGTTTTCGCTAAGTTTCTGCGAAGTAACGGAACCTCTAGCCCAGCCGCTACTTCAGACCCCTCCGGGCGTGTCTTTTGACAATGTCGGCGTCTGCAAAGCATTCACTCGACTTCCTCACACCCGTCGGCTTAACCCTTTCCAGATCAGGAGAGCCCGCCTGTCACCGGACCACCCGGGTGACGAGAGTCGCTGCGTGGGAAGTCCGCATGTGAAGGAATAGCAACTTTTCACCGCATGCAATTAGAGACGAAAATCGTAAGATAGAAATATGAGAGGGGGCTCATTCCACCTCTCAAAATGAACATCTTTGCTACATCGGGTCTCCTTCATTTTTTTTGTTGTATTAAGATGTAACTACTATGTAGTATTTATAGGAAACTATTAATAACCTTGGCGTCGAAATCGGTTATGGCAGGATAAATAAATAAATATTTATTTTCTAAAGAAAACAAAGTCAGAGTGGTTCACTTGAATGGTAGATAATCGAATTTCCAACGCTAGGATTGTTCCTTCGAAAAGCGTAGAGCTCAAGCCCATCCTTCTCGTTGTCTTATCCGAGCTTATTGTTGGGAGATTTAACACAAATTTTTCTTTTCCTCGTAACATCGGAAGTGTAAACTACGTCTCCGTAATTTTCGCGTTTCAAAAAAAAAAAAAAAAAGGTCATCAGTCCCTAAGCTTACACACTACTTAACCTAAATTATCCTAAGGACAAACACACACACCCATGCCCGAGGGAGGACTCGAACCTCCGGCGAGACCAGCCGCACAGTCCATGACTGCAGCGCCCCAGACCGCTTGGCTAATCCCGCGAGGCGCGTTTCAAACAACATAGAAATTATGACTTATACAATTCCATTTGTTAAGCATTTAACCCGTAGAGGACGAACATGCGACTTCCTCATTAAATTTGAGACAGAATTGGATAATTTAGATGCACGTAGACCGTTTTAGATCACCTCTGCGTCACGAGGATGCTACGTTAACAAATAAAATGCAGACGTATCCAGAGAAAAACTTTAAGTTATCAAAAGTCATGCCGAAATGCTCCGATACGCACATTAATTGTCAGGCGGGCACCGAAATTAAGTGGGAAGTTGCAATCAGGCTGTTAAAAGCAAAATGAGCGAGAGGCGAGCGCGGCGTTGGCGATCTCGTTTCCACGAAGCGGTGCGGTCCCGCGCCCCACTGGACACTAATTTCCATTATCCTGGCGCACGGCCGCCGTCCCAACTAGCGGCCTTGGGCCATTGTTCATTTTCGAGCAAACACTCCCAGCCCAGTACCTGCGGCCGCGCTCTCCCCACTTCACAAAGGCCGGCCTATTGTCGTAGTTTATACTGGCGGCCAGGAAAAGAAGGGAACGCCTGGCGGGTCGTAAAGTCCTTCGTCACCTCGCCAAGAAGCAGGCCGCACCGTAAACAGGCTGCCCGCGTTCGCAGACGGACTATAGCTCGCTGCCGCCAACTGATATCGAACTGTCCCTCTTTGCTGGCATTCTCGGGTATCAACCTAAAGGGTCGTCTATTTCACACTCCGGAAAATTTGCCACTGCACCTTACGAGTCATGCTGTACACTTTCGGACACCCTTAAAACCCACGCGTATTTTCTCCTGTCTTCTTTACACGTCCTCCACACTCTTTGTGCCCGGAACGAATAGCTGTTTCTTTGAGTTTTGTACCGTGATTTGCATGGTTCCTTTAAAACAGACGACATTCAGTTATCTGTTATACAGCTAAGACTACAAACCATAAGATGTTAGCTCCCATACTGAAACCTCGTTCCCTTAATGTCCGATGGAATTATTGTATAACTTCATCACTTTTTATATTACGAAGGAGGATCGGATAGCTACGCACAACGATTTTTTCTCTCCTGGTATTACAGCTAGAATGTTGGAATTTCATGACGATATAATTTGAAGTGGGTACTACAGAGGGTACTTTGTTTTCATGTGCTACTCTAGCGAGAGAAGCCTGAACTACGAAACAAACGTGGCGTGCATGTTACTGTCGTCAACTTGTGAAGAGCATCGAAGTGTAGTTCGACATTTGTGGGCCAAAAGCCATAAATCGAGTGAAATTCACAGGGTTATGCGAGGCGTGCATGGGGAAGATTCTATGAACCGTAGCAATGTCTCCAGGTGGTGTCTATTCTTCCAAGAGGGCCGTGTGAACCTAATGATTCACCACGATCCGGGCGCCGCAACCTCGCAAACGTCGAAGCCATTGAGGCACAAGGTTGAACGACCGGCGTGTGCAACTGCGAAGCTTATCGCAGCAGTTCAAAATTTCCTGTGGTGCGGTGTACGATATTGTCCATGACACGTTGAAATTTCGTGAAGTTAGTGCTCGCTGGGTGCTTACGAACTTGACAGACAACCATAAGGACCAGCGAATGACGACAAACTTGGAACTTAACGCATTACGTCGCAGAAGGGAGTGACTTACTGAAACGTATCGTCACTGGTGAGTCGTGGGCGTGCCACTACACGCCCGAAACCAAGCAGGGCTTTATGGAGGGGAAACATCCTGGGTCCCCAGTTTGAAAAAAGTTAAAAAAAAATGGCTCTGAGCACTATGGGACTCAACTGCTGAGGTCATTAGTCCCCTAGAACTTAGAACTAGTTAAACCTAACTAACCTAAGGACATCACAAACATCCATGCCCGAGGCAGGATTCGAACCTGCGACCGTAGAGGTCTTGCGGTTCCAGACTGCAGCGCCTTTAACTGCACGGCCACTTCGGCCGGCTGAAAAAAGTTCAGAGTGGCTTAATCTGCTAGGAAAGTGTGTGTGATAATGTTTTCGGATATGTATGGTGAGTTATTGACGGACTCTGCTGAACACGGGACCACTGTGAATGCTGCCTACATTAAAACTTAGGTTAAGTTGCGTCGTTCCCTTCGTGACAAACGCAACAACATTAATGCTAACGGTGTCTAACTTCATGACATCGCTCGCCCCCATGTTGATGCTCCAGTTTTTGAGAAAATTTTCATATCTGGAGCTTACGGGCGCTCAATGCCGAGGTTGTCAGCAACAGTTAGGGTGGGAGGTGCTCCATCATCCGCCATATAGTCCAGACCTTGCACCATCGGACTTTCGTCTGTTTGATCCCATGAAGAAATTTCTGGACGGCCAACGCTTTGCGACAGATGCGGAAGAGAAATCAGCAGGCCTCAGATGACTATACTCCAGCCAAACGGCATTCTACGAACAGGGCATATTGAAACTGGTATCGCGATGGGAGAACATGTAGGAAAGGAGGTAAAAGTTGTAAGTTCATTTGGGATTGTTTCTGTTTTGGTACCTATTAAATATATTGGTAATAAAATTATTGTGCGTTACTTTCCGATCTTCCCTCATATATTCGTTGAGTCGAATTTACACATTCCTGAATATGTGGAGTCTAATGAAAGGTAATTGGTAATCGAGTCCCGTTTCCCCGCTAGCAGTTTACTTAAAAATTTGGCTATCTAAGCACACCTGCGGCTCTAATTTAAACTTTCAATATCACTGGTTTTCCTTCTATTATTTCCAGACAAACATCGACAGTCACTATTTTGGAATAGCGTACCTGAGGAACGGGCCGAAGCTTACCGTGCCACAACAGGGATTACACAATCACTCCAAAAAGTTCCAAGATTGATTATATACGTGGCATGTAAACGCAGTAACTACGGAGGTAACTTGAACTAACAGCTGTAAACAACTGATGACCAGTCAGTTGTGAGCAGGCAGTGTTAAGTAGTAGACGTGGGACTCTAGTGTGTCAACGTCTTTGTGTCACAAATCGCAATGAAGTAACATCTCCAAGTCAAGTGATAAAGACATTCTCCAGAATTTTTTGAGGAAGAGAAATGTGTGTGCTATGTTTGTCCCGCATGTCTTGACTCTCGAACAAAAAAACAACGACCTGTGGACGGGAATTCACGTGAAAGGTCAAGGCTTTGAC
This sequence comes from Schistocerca serialis cubense, assembly GCF_023864345.2. Taxonomy (NCBI): domain Eukaryota; kingdom Metazoa; phylum Arthropoda; class Insecta; order Orthoptera; family Acrididae; genus Schistocerca; species Schistocerca serialis. Next base: position 580,622,469 of record NC_064640.1, read on the forward strand.
GACATCACAGACATTGAAACCAATGTGATGCTCGAGTTGAACACACAGGACTTCCTGACAGTTTCACATGGTACTATGACCTGTGTATGTATTATACTTTAGTGGGTGCAGATTATGTAGAACATCCGAAGCACTAAAATCACATTTCTCTAATTTTGATTAATCCAGTCTCGAATCTCGGAAGGTTTATTGCTGTGGGGATGTATATGAAATAAAAATGGATGATATTCATATGTAAGTATGTATACATGTATGTTTATATGTATATTCCACATTATCACTTGCTGTCAGGAAACAATCGCTGTGGGGGTAAGAACCATCTAACTATCGACGGAATGGGGGTGATGGTGAAAAACTATCGTTACTCGCGACCCGCAAATAGCCAGGCTGTGTTCATACAATATTTGAAGATGAGAGCACTTAATTACATAATTTCAAACCTTTTCTCGTTGATAACCCTCACAAAATGATGGAAAAAAAAAGTTTATCGATTACTATATGTTCGCTGTTCGTGCAGTAAAATCGCCACATCAGACATGCCGTTTTAAATTATTACTTCTGTACTACAAACTGCTTTCACGACATATTTCGCAGACGGTATTCACATATACCACTAGATGTACCTGCAAAATTATGTCATTGGACGACACATACACGTCATAAACATTGAGGTACGTGAAAACGAAACCGCTGGGTGAATTTCGATACAGGTACAGTTGAAATCTGTGCACAATTATGTGAGAAATATGTTAAATATGTGTGAAATACATGTAGCATGTGTGTACATGGGCAGATCCACGTAGAAAGCTCCTTGCTCCTTCCAAACCTGTGGCTCGATCTAAACCAAATTTGGTACACATATTGCTTATTCCCGCCCCCCCCCCCTTCCCCATACCATGGACCTTGCCGTTGGTGAGGAGGCTTCCGTGCCTCAGCGGTACGGTACAGATAGCCGTAGCGTAGGTGCAACCACAACGGAAGGGTAGCTGTTGAGAGGCCGGACAAACGTGTGGTTCCTGAAGAGGCCTTTTCAGTAGTTGCAGGGGCAACAGTCAAGACGATTGATTGAACTGGCCTTGTAACAGCAACCAAAACAGCATCGCTGTGCTGGTACTGCCAACGGCTGAGAGCAAGTGGAAACCACAGTCGTAATTTTTCCTGAGGGCATGCAGCTTTACTGTATGATTAAATTATGTGGCGTCCTCTTGCGTAAAATATTCCGGAGGTAAAATAGTCCCCCATTCGGATCTTCGGAGCGTGGAATGTCAGCCCTTAATCGGGCAGGCAGGTTAGAAAAAAGGAAGAGAAGGAAAGTAGTAGGTGAATGTGGACTGGGAGTTAGGAATGAAAGTGGAAACCTCCTGGTACAATTTTGCACCGAGAATAACTTAACCATCGGTAACGCTTTTTTTAAGAATCATGAAAGAAGGTTCTATATGTGGAAGAGACCTGGAGACCACGGAAGGTCTCAGATTGATTATATAATGATACGACAGACATTTAGGAACCAGGCTTTAAATTGTAAAACATTTTCAGGAGCAGATGTGGATTCTGACCACAATTTATTGGTTATGAACTGTAGATTAAAACTGAACAAATTGCAGAAGTTAGGAACTTTACGAGATGGGACCTGGATAAACTGAAAGAATTAGAGGTTGTAGAGAGTTTCCGAGGAAGCACTGGGGAACGATTGAAAAGAACAGGGGGAGAGGAATACAGTAGCAGAACAATGGGTATCCTCGAGAGGTGAAATAGTGAAGGCAGCACAGGATCAAATAGGTAAAACGACGGGGGCTAGAAAAATCCTTGGGTAAAATAACAGATATTGAATGTAACTGGTGAAAAGAGAAAATATAAAAATGCAGTGAGTGAAGAAAGCGAAAACGAATATAAAAGTCTGAAAAATGAGATCGACAGGAACTGCAGAATGGCTAAGCAGAAATGTCTAGAGCACAAATGCAAAGAAGTAGAAGCATATATCACTAGGGGTAAGATAGATAACATCTACAGGAAAATTAAAGAGACCTTTGGCGAAAGGGGAAGCACTTAAATGAATATCAAGAGCTCAGATGGAAAACCAGTCCTAAGCAAGGAAAGGAAAGCAGAAAGGTGGGAGGAGCATATAAAGGGTCTATACAAGAAAGATGTACTTGAGGCGAATATTATGGAAATGAAAGAGAGTATAGATGAATATGAGATGAGGGATATGATACTGCTTGAAGAATTTGACAAAGCACTGAAAGACCTAAGTCGAAACAAATCCCCGAGAGTAGACAACATTCGATAGAACTGCTGATAGCCTTGGGACAGCCAGCCGTGACAAAACTCTTCCGCCTGGTGAGCAAGATGTATGAAACAGGCGAGATACCCACATAATTCAAGAAGACTACAATAATTCCATTTACAAAGAAAGCAAGTGCTGACAGTTGTGAAAATTACCGAACTATCAATTGCAAAATACTGACACGAATTCTTTACAAACGAGTGGAAAAACAGGTAGAAGCCGACCTCGGGGAAGATCAGTTTGGATTCCGTAGAAATGTAGGTACATATCAGACAATATCGAGCGAGGTGGCGCAGTGGTTAGCACACTGGACTCGCATTCGGGAGGACGACGGTTCAAACTCGCGTCCGGCCATCCTGATTTAGGTTTTCCGTGATTTCCCTAAATCGCTGCAGGCAAATGCTTCGATGGTTCCTTTGAAACAGCACGGCTGGCTTCCTTCCCTAATCCGATGGGACCGATGACCTCGCTGTTTGGTCCCCTGCCCCAAATCAGTCAACCAACCAACACCAGGCAATACTGACCCTAGGACTTATCTTAGAAGAAAGGGTAAGGAAAGGCAAACCTACGTTTATACCTTTTGTAGACTTAGAGAAAGCTTTTGACAAAGTTGACTTGAATAGTCTTCTTCAGATTCTGTAGGTAGCAGGGGTCAAATATAGGGAGGAAAGGCTTTTTACAATTTGTTCAGAAACCAGATAGCAGTTATAAGAGTCGAGGGGCACGAAAGGAAAGCAGTGATTGAAAAAGGAGTGAGACAGGGTTGTAGCCCATCACCGATGTTATTCAATGTGTACATTGAGGAAGCACTAAGTGAAACAAAAAAAATTGAAGTAGGAATTAGAATCCAGGGAGAAGGAATAAAAGCTTTGAGGTTTGCCGACAATATTGCAATTCTATCGGAGACAGCAAAGGACCTGGAAGAGCAGTTAAACAGAATGGATAGTGTCGTGAAAGGAGTATATAAGACGAATATCAGCAAAAGCAAAACGAGGATACTGGAATGTAGTCGAATTAAATCAGGTGATTCAGACGGAATTAGATTAGTAAATGAGACACTTAAGGTAGCAGATGAGTTTTGCTATTTGGGCAGTAAAATAACTGATGATGGTCGAAGTAGAGAGGATGTAGAATGTAGACTGGCGGTGGCAAGGAAAGCATTTCTGAAGTAGAGAAATTTTTTAACATCGAGTATAGATTCAAGGGTCAGGAAGTCTTTTTCTGAAAGTGTTTGTATGGAGTGTGGCAATGTTTAGAAGTGAAACATGGACGAAAAACAGTGTAGACAAGAAGAGAATAGAAACTTTTGAAATGTGGTGCTACAGAAGAATGCTGAAGATTAGATGGGTAGGTCATGCAACTAATGAGGAGGTACTGAACAGAATTGGGGAAAAGAGGAATTTGTGACTCAACTTGACTAGAAGAAGGGATCGTTTGGTAGGACATCAAGAGATCACCAATTTAGTACTGGGGCAAGCGTGGAGGCGTGAAAATCATAGAGGGAGACCAAGAGATGAATACACAAGCAGTTTCAGAAGGATGCAGGGTGCTGTAGTTACTCAGAGTTGAAGAGGCTTCCACAGGATAGAGTAGCACGGAGAGCTGCATCAGACTGGACTGAAGACTGTAGCAACAATAACTTTACTTACTGTCTGGGAAGGAACACTATAGGGGTGAGAACCAGCAACTTCCTGTTGGGGTGGGGTGATAACTTGGAAATAGAAGTGGGGAGGAGGTGAAGGCCAATAGAGAGGCAGGAGGATGAGATGGGCACAAATAAGGGGGTGGGGGGGGGGGGCGAGGAAATGGGCAGAGAGAAGGAAGAGCTGGAGATGGATAGAAACGGGCAGGAGGAGATGGACAGGAAGAGGAAAGAGGAGGAGATATGCAGAGGTAGGGGTAGGAAGAGATGGACAGAGACAGGTGGAGGAAAAGTGGACAGAGGAAGGAAAGAGGAGTAGATTGACTGAGAGAGAGAGAGAGAGAGAGAGAGAGAGAGAGAGAGAGAGAGGAGAGAGGAGGAAGTGGACAGAGTAAGGGAGAGGAAGGAGTGAACAGGGGGAGGGGAAGGAGGAAATGGACAGAGAGAGGGAGAGGAGGAGATGGACACTGGGAGGGGTAGGGGAAGATGGACAAAGAGAGAGGGGAGGGGCAGATAGATACGGCTTAGGTGTGGAGGAAGTGGGCAGAGAGGTGGTGGAGCAGATGGACAGAGAGGGGGAAGAATCAACAGATGGAATGAGAAAGGGAGAAGTAGGAGATTAATTAATAGAGGTTTGTAATAAATAAATTTCCAGTTAACAGCGTGAAGAAGTTTTGTTTCGAAGGCGTACAGTCCAAAATCGGTATGCTAATCAGGGAACATCCCCGAGCACCAGAATGAAGATCCCTTTTGCTAAAACGCCGTGTCATACTGTGTGAAGAAGTCCACAACTGTCTGTTGCACATCCTCGTCCGACAGAAATCGTCGACCCGTCAAGGCGTTTTTTAAGTGACTGCAGGAGCGAAAATCACACGGGTGAAGATCAGATTATACGGCGGGGCTCGAGTATCTCCCACTTATCCGTAAGACTGTAGTCTTGTGTCGAACCGCGACGAGCACGAAAGTTGGTGTACCATTCCACAACGGTGTTTTCGACAGACATACTGCCTCATACACATTCTTTATTTTCAGATGGGTGTTTACCGGTCTTTGTCCTTCGGCAGTCAAGAATAGAATAACAGCACGTTGACTCTGTTTCGACGCATAACGTCGGCATAGTTCACGGTTCCGCACTTATCTCTCGCAAGTCGGAAGGTCACGAATGCCACACTGATCCTTTGCCTTTATGTCGACGCTTATACAGGATGTTACAAAAAGGTACGGCCAAATTTTCAGGAAACATTCCTCACACACAAATAAAGAAAAGATGTTATGTGGATGTGTGTCCGGAAACGCTTAATTTCCATGTTAGAGCTCATTTTAGTTTCGTCAGTATGTTCTTCCACCTACGCTCAATGGAGCACGTTATCATGATTTCATACGGGATACTCTACCTGTGCTGCTAGAACATGTGCCTTTACATGTACGACACAACATGTGGTTCATGCGCGATGGAGCTGCTGCACATTTCAGTCGAAGTGTTCGTACGCTTCTCAACAACAGATTCGGTGACCGATGGATTGGTAGAGGCGGACCAATTCCATGGCCTCCACTCTCTCCTGACCTCAACCCTCTTGACTTTCATTAATGGGGCCATTTGAAAGCTCTTGTCTACGCAACCCCGGTACCAAATATAGAGACTCTTCGTGCTCGTATTGTGGACGGCTGTGATACAATACGCCATTCACCAGGGCGGCATCAACGCATCAGGGATTCCATGCGACGGAGGGTGGATGCATGTATCCTCGCTAACGGAGGACATTTTGAACATTTCCTGTAACAAAGTGTTTGAAGTCACGCTGTTACGTCCTGTTGCTGTGTGTTTCCATTCCATGATTAATGTGATTTGAAGAGAAGTAATAAAATGAGCTCTAACATGGAAAGTAAGCGTTACCGGACACATGTCCACATAACATATTTTCTTTCTTTGTGTGTGAGGAATGTTTCCTGAAAGTTTGGCCATACCTTTTTGTAACACCCTGTATACCCGCATCGGAGTCACGCTACGTCGCATATGCGCTATAGCAATGGCCCCATAAAGAATATATATAGGGTGAGTCAGGAAAGATATAGGACCCCTTTTATTTCGTGAACAGTTCCTGATATCGAAACGAGGTTTTCGGCAAATGACAGTATGCTAAGAGGCACGTACTTTTATTATGTGATAAAGAGTCTTAAGTCTTGTTTCAGTGGAGACACTGAAACAATTGATTTCTGAAGAGTATGATACAGTTTTTTTAATAGCATCCCAAAACTCTTGAAAAGGCGACTGCGGTAGTATAATGCTTGTTAATTTTGTGCTTGAAATTCTTCACGAAAGAATACAAGAAATATTCTATAATTGACATGAAAGTCGCCCGGAATCGACTGTTGCGTTGTAATCACGCTCATACTAGGCTACGTCGTCGTATCAAGCCTTTCGCTGTTTACTTGTCTGCACTACAGCACTAGCAAGGATCGTCAGACACTTGCACGAATTATTAGGTCACTAGTGCGAACAGGCAGTTTCATCGTGAAACAGAGGACGAGCTAAGACTACCACTGAGGGAGCACTTGAAGAAGCTGTTCTGGCTACGACGCTTATCACGCAACATGGTGACATGAGAAGTATTGCGAAGGAATGTGGGATCAGCCAGACGATTGTGATTCGCATCTTGCATTGATATAAATTCCACCCTTGTCATCTGTCGCTACGTTAGGCACTCGGAGGACGTGATTTCGAGCATCGCATAGAATTTTGTCGGTTTGTTCTGCAATGTCTGGGAGACAACACTACATTTTTCCAACGTGTGCTCTTTAACGACGAAGCAAAATTTTAAAACCACGTTACTGTAAATTTACGTAAAATGCGCTACCGGTCAGCGGAAAATCCACGCTGGCTTCGTCAGATGCAACACCAACAACCGTGGAGCGTGGGACATTATTGCACCCCAAGGGTGGTGAATGGAAATACGTATGCACACGTATGCATATCAGGGATTATTTAAGTTAAAGTGTTCCTTAAATATTATTCAAAATGACCTACCGGTTTGCCCCACATATTTCCTATGGCAGTCATTGCATGTAATGCAGTATAAACCAGCTTCATTATATTTATTTATCATAGCTTTTTCCTTATGCTTGAGTTTACTATCTAGATGCGAAGAATTAAAGTATACAGGAATAATGTTTTTAGCTGTCAAACATCTACCTGTTTTTTTCGGATCCTGCACCCACACATTGTATTCTAGAGCATTACTTTGACTGATCTGCTGGTGATGTGACTCTGATCCACTATGGGAAAGAAATTTTCTTAATATACTTCTGTTAACTGCGTTAACAATGTTTAGATCAAAACCACTTTGATACGCTATACTGTATAACCTGGTATTCAGTCATTTGAAGTTCGCTAGTAAGGGTCACTTCATACGTACGGTTTAACGCGGCTCGGAATGCAGTGAATTTATATTTCATTGGATGACATGACTGCCTGTGTATAACAGATCAGTCAGCATCAACAACGCTCTTACGCAAAGCGTAGCCCTTCAGAAAATTAAAAAATACTGCACAAAAAGGAAAAAAATCCATACTTTGAATATGTTAGGGGAAGCAGAAATTTTTAGGTATAAAAAATGCACAGTCCACGTTAGATAATCAAAAACAGTTAAAGCTTCATAGCATTCTGGCTATTTTGATTCTTCAAACGATGAAGTGTTAGAACGTAATAAAATTGAGTATTATTCTCGCTTGTAAAGGGAGCGACTCAGCGCTCCTAGTAACGTGTACGTGCCGTCACACCATTAACATAGATAGTTTCTGTTCCGCCAGCCCGCTAGTACGAGTGGTTCAAATGGCTCTGAGCACTATGGGACTTAGCATCTATGGCCATCAGTCCCCTAGAACTTAGAACTACTTAAACCTAACTAACCTAAGGGCATCACACAACACCCAGTCATAACGCCGCTAGTACGTCTCAGTCGCTTGTGCAGTCCGCTCCCACTCTTCCCAACCCTGGCTTGTCCTGCCGTCACGTCGACAAGAAAGTGCCACCTTATTCAATTCAGAACAGTAATATGCATCGTGATCTGATTAATCATCTTAGTAGTGATAACCTTTTATTGCCAGTTCGACCTCTTAAAAATTTTTTGGCGTCCTCTCACTATAAAATATTTTTTCTTCTTATAGATGCAGGAACATTTTAAAAAATCGCTCTATAACTACATGACCTACCCACCAGCAAATTTTAAGAAATGAATGGGTCACTTCTTAGGCACCCTTCGTTCTCCAATGTAATGTAGACAATATTGCCTGAATAATATACCTTAACTAGCAGCGACGGGCACACTTACGAAATTTTAACATCGTGTGTATATTTTAGATATTGCTTTTGTAAATTTTAATATGCACCAAGATGAGACACTTAGTATGTAAGTTGCCGCCGCGCGGGGTAGCCCCGCGGTCTGAGGCGTATTTTCGCGGTCCGCGCGGCTCCCACCGTCGGAGGTTCAAGTCCTCCCTCGGGTATGGGTGTGTGTGTCGTTCTTAGCGTAAGTTAGTTTAAGTTAGATTAAATAGTGTGTAAGCTTAGGAACCGATGATCTCAGCAGTTTGATCCCATAAGACTTTACCACATTTTCTAAGCTGCCCTGATGCTGCGGCTTTAGGCCGCGAAAGTGGTTGTGTTTCAATAAAACAAAAAATTTACCAGCTGTTAGCGGAATTCTTCTTAACATCATGCCTTTCAACAGCTGCTGGTGCCAAGAGGATAAAATATTTTTGTTTAAAGGACAGTCTGTTTGAATGTATTATCTTAGAGATATCAGTGGACCATTTGACGCTAGTTTGGAAATTAAATTACAATTTAATGGAAAATTTTCCACAATGTCTCAACCGATTAAATAAAGTGGAAGACCAACATCAGCAGAAGAATTAAAATTTTTATCCTGCACTTTTGGCAGTTGTGATAATAAATCTGAATTCGCGTGTTGAGCTGAGTACCTGAAAATTCTCTCATAGTTACTGTTCAAAAATAGTACTTAACACTGAAATCTGTGAACAGTCCTGGAAGGAATAATGTTATTTGGCCCGAATACAGCTAGGGCTAATTCGAGAAAAAGTTCCCACACAAGGGGATCCTCATTTGGCATCCCCTTTCACCCCTCTTTTTACTCTTAGGCTTTCAATCGTGTCGGTTCTCGCTATTAATTTTGATCACACTGCATACAAATCCTGCAGTTGGGTGCCTCTTCAGCCTGGAGCCTCAGGCGGTTGCTGCTAATGGTGATACGTCCTGTATCAGCTGTGGCGCCTCTAGCGCTCCTCCCAGCTTGGCGCCCCGAGTGGCAGCTTGTGTCACTTGTGCCGGAAACCGGCCCTAAATATAGCCACAGAAGTCTTGTGATCTGTAAGCAGAATCACTCGTTGGCCGTAAAAATATTCATGGAACATTTTAGCAGCGAAAATGAGTTAAAGACCTTCCCTCTCAATCTTACTCTAGTTCCTCTGAGCAACTGTCAGTATTTTTGACTTGAACTTTAGCGCTCATTTGAAACCTTGTTGTCTATGTGAAAACACGGCACTGATTCCGTATTGCCGGCCGAGGTGCCCGAGTGGTTCTAGGCGCTACAGTCTGGAACTGCGCGACCGCTACGGTCGCAGGTTCGAGTCCCGCCTCGGGCATGGATGTGTGTTCCGTCCTTACGTTAGTTAGGTTTAAGTAGTTCTCAATCCTAGGGAACTGATGACCTCAGCAGTTAAGTCCCATAGTGCTCAGATCCATTTGATTTGATTCCTTATTCCGAAGCATCTGCTGTAGTTTTTAAGGTTTTATGTGGGTCATATGTTGTGAGATTTTTTGTCACCCAACAAACTTTGTTTGGTTTGTCGAATGTCAGTTGGCATTCACTGTTCTAAATCCACTTTGTGCCTTTGGCCAGAAAATCAGTGCGAATCTAATTGTGAAACCTAATGTATTGGAAAATCAATGTCCACCGAATGTTTTCCTTTACTTGAATTGATAACTGTGAATCCGATCTGTTTAGTAACCTGCTTGTATAGAGTACTCCCTATAAATTGACCTTTGGAATCTGTTCGTCGCTGTAGCGACATAGTGAACTCTGGAATTCATTTAATTTCGATGATCGTAATCTCTTGTACACTTGTAAATTAATTAAAGAATCTGATGAACCTTTGTCAGTTTGAAATTTCAGTACCCCTTTATTAACACTGAATGTCACATATAAAATCTTGTCATTTACTGAAAAAACAGCCTTCACTTTCCTTCTTGTCAACAAAATTTTATTTATTTGCTCATGTTCGATGTGAACGTCATTAGAATTTTTATTATAAACCACTTTTAAGTGTCTGACAAAGAGACATCATCAGCGATGGGATCGACTTTCTGAAACCTTCTATACAGTATTGTAGGTTAAGGTCCCAGGTATTACGCCCTGCACCCATTCACCATAGCGAGCCCTCGTTTGCGAATAATTATTTCGGAGTTTTGCGTGATGCTCTAGAGATTCAAACAAGAAACTTCACAAAAATCATAAACTAGTCGTGTAACGTAATGGTTATAATGCAATCGCCGTATACAAAAGGTTGTAGGTCAGAATCTTGTCATGTGCTTGGAAGCTTTTTATATTTAAATCTTCATCGAAATGACCTTGATAATTTTTTAATTCAGTTAATGGGTTTAAATGTTGTTTTTTTATTTGCATTGCTTTCTCACATCATGTTAAGCACCATATTAAGTTTTTCGATTACTTTAATTTTTTTCTTCCTATGATTCTTTTTCCACTTGGAACCACTGTGCATGTGAGTTTCATTACCTCCGTGTATTACTGTCTACTAAATATCTTGCTTTTCATCGGTATATATTTTCTTCCAAGTTATTGTATTTATTATTTCTATTCCTCATTTTACTTGAATTTCATTTTACTTATAAGCCGTTCTTTCTTTTAAATCTTCACCTGTGTTACTTGTCCAGATTGCAATAAGAATTTGTCTTAACTGCGTATATGACCAATACCATCCAAGAAAACGTTACGTCTTTCACGAAAATTACACTTTTTACACCATATATAAATAGATTATTTCGTCATTTTCTTTTCAACCGATAGATCGGCATTTTCAAAAGCTTAAACATTAATAAAGATAAATAAAAATAATTATGGAAAAGTTAATTTGGCGAGTAAACTTGCTTGACGGAGGAATAGAGGTAGTAAAATTACATTAAAACCAGTTAACTGAATAAAAATAATGATCTAAGTCATTTAGAAATAGCTTAAAAAATAGCTGAACGAACAACCTGTGGCGTAGGAGGCTTATACTATATCCATTATGCTACGAAGACAATCTGTGTAACATCTCATTTTTAAATCTTTAGAGTATTACGCGAAATTCTACGACTTTTTTCTTCGCCGATTACTCGAAAATGAGGACCCACCATGGTGAATGTCCGGCCGCTGTGGCCGAGCGGTTCTAGGCGCTTCATTCCGAAACCGCGGTGCTCCTAGGTCGCAGGTTCGAGTCCTGCTTCGGGCATGGATGTGTGTGATGTCCTTAGTTAGTTATGTTAAGTAGTTCTACGTCTAGGGGACTGAATACCTCAGATGTTAAGTCCCATAGTGCTTAGAGCCATTTGAACCATGGTGAATAGCTGCAGGGTGTGATACCTGGAACCTTGACCTACAATGCCGTCCAGATGGTTTCAAAAAGTCGATTTCACCGTTGGGGACCTCTCCTTGTGAGAGTCTTATTACAGTGCCTTATGCGCTTCGTGTCGCAGAAATCTGTTTCGTGCCATGACTTTTCACCGTAATTGCGTTGTGCATTTCATAAGAAACAACCTTCGCGCTTGTGGTTAACTTCACAGCCTGCACAAGTTCTTAATTTTCCTTTAGGGAATCTGTTTACAAACTTCTGGTTCCATCTGCTTCCCTGTGAAGTACGCTGGCGGCTGCGTCACTGGCGTAGCCGTGCAGGCTGTGTAAAGACGCTAGACTCTTCGTACTGAAGTGCCTCTGCTGTTATTAGCGTTTGTTCATGTTGCCAGATTAAAGGTAAACTGTCCTGCAGTGAAGACCTTGATAAACTAACCATGACTTTCTTTAATTTACTGTTAGGGGAGTGCACGGGAGTGCATGATAAGCTTGTCACGAATGAGAAAATTAGAATAAAACTTTTTGAACTAATTATTCTTTGCAGTCTCTAATTAAACACTGCAGTTATGCTATCCGCTCTATACAGCCTTGATTTGATTTCTTAAAGCGTCGAAAAGGTTTATTCCTGACTGCTGCAACACCTAACTGTGAATCAGAATATGATTCTAATTTATCTTTAATTTTAGACTATGAGAGCTCACTAGGACTATTTCAAGACACAATTTTTGGACTAGCTTAAGCATTTCAGGCCCTGAGTTTGAAAACAAGAATAGCGTTGTGCTCAACTTGGTGAGCGATGAAATGTCCCAGTCGTGAAATGTATTATGCAAGGCTTCAGTTTTCTGGTCGAAAGCCGGAAATGGTGGCGGCGATATTTTGAAATTTCATTGAAGAGTTTCCTTTTCTGCCTTATTTTTAGCCAGCCTTGCCACCAGCAGATTTCGTTTAGTTGGTAGCTGTTGAAGAAACAGATTCATTGGCTGCAAGGTCTCTGGCTGATCCATGTCTGAAAAATACACTCAGAGCAGTAAACTAAATTCTTAGAAATTCTTGGAAACTGGTGTTATGTACTATAGTAAAAGCCAGTGTAGCCTAATGTGTTGCGACAAAAAATTGTTTGGGTACCTTTGTACTTGCCAATGTGCTTTACTATTAGTAGTCTCCAATGTTATGTATTGGCAATAAGCCTTTACAAGTTCTTAAGGCCGCGGACCCTGATCTCCAGTTTTATGCATAAGGGGTGGAAATCCTTTGAAAATCCTTATCGCCAATTTTATATTGTATTCACCAAATAATAATGTAGCAGGAAATGAATCCCCTACCACAGAAAAGAAGTTGTCGTACTGAAGTGGCGTACTTGCTTGCTTGCAGCTAATCTCGTCACAGAGTTGGAACTGAAACACAAATAATAATGGCAACGCCAGAAGTTGCAAATAACAGTCACTTATTAAAATAATGTATAATAATATATTAATCTTTCGTTTGATGATGAACAGGTGTGGCACTGCAGTTAAAGATATGGACACTGAGCTCAGTGATGAATAAATAATCTGATAGTTCAGTCTGGACTGCTGTTAGGCAGTTTATAGTTCAGGATTAGTATATGATAAACACTTCGACCCTCAGCATTAACTGTCTGCTAATCAGTCGGCGATACCTGCTGGGTTGTAACTACATCCCAATAACTAGAACTGCTCAACAACTGCAAGTGGTCGGTAGTTGGCCGAGTGAAGGTGTGTGTCCACATTCATCAGAAAATAGCGGCATGATCTCTATCAGCGACAGTCTGGTCCCTTTAATCCCACAAACCAAACCTCCATCAGCGAACTATTTGTTGGATGAAGCAAGTAATACCTAGTATCAGCGCTATCTGTGGCGTCAACCGTAACTGTTAGTGGATAGAGAGGACTATTTCAGTGGCTTGATGGGGAGCATAATAAGATTCCTGCTACGTGCACCATGTATGTAGAAGCAGATCATCTGGCCGCTAGTGCCCTCTGTGTGCCGCCAGTGACTTTGTACACAACACTTACATTAATCCAAGATGGTAATGGTGCCAGCCTGATGAGCAGTCATCAAGAATCGGTCAGACGAGTGAACCGTAAGCTACTTCGTCTGTGGATGAATTGTGTTTCCTAAGCTACTTCCAATAAATATTAGCTTGGCATCTATTTTTCTTGCAGATAGTTATCTGTTGTCTTTCCACATTTGGTCCGTCTGGATGGTTGCTGCTAGACGTTCAAGGTAGATACTTTTTCCAGTGGTTTATCGTCAATAATACAACGGTTATGTAGAAGATCTCTCCGCTGTTTACGTGCAGTACATTACATTTACTTATATTCGGCGTCGACTGCCAATCCTAGCAGCAACCGTAGATTCTCTGCAGGTTTTCCCAAATTTCGCTACAGTCTCCCAGCGTTGCAACCTTACTATGAACAACAGCGGTCCGCGTACACAGGGTATAAAAGGCCAGTGCATTGTCGGAGCTGTCATCTGTACTCAGGAGACTCACGTGGAAAGCTGTCCGACGTCATTATGGCCGCACCACGGGAATTAACCGACTTTGAACGCAGAACAATAGTTGGAGCTCGACGCATTGGACATTCCATTTCACAATTCGCTAGGGAGGAATGCAATATTCGAATATCCACAGTTTAAAGACTGTGCCGAAAATACCAAATTTCTGGCATTGCCTCTCCCCACGGACAACGCAGTGGCCAATGGATAGAGTTGTCAGTGGTAACATAAAAGCAGCACTACATGAAATAACAGCAGAAATCAATGTGGGATTTACGACGGACATATCCGTTAGTAAAGTGCGGCGAAATATGGTGTTAAGGGCTATGGCCGGAGACGACCGATGTGAGTGCTTTTGCTAACAGCACGACACCGCCTGCAGCGGGCTCGTGACCGTAGCCATTGGACCCGGGATGATTAGAAAACCGTGGCTTGGGCACACGAATCCAGATTTCAGTTGGTAAGAGCTGACGAGCAGATGATAGGGCTCGAGAGCGGCGCACACCCTACGAAGCCAAGGACTGAAGTTGCCATAAAGGCACTGTGCAAACTGGCGGTGGCTCCACAATGGTTTGGGCTGTGTTTAAACTGGGTGCTCTTGTCCCACTGAAGCGAGGATTGACTGAAAATGACGACGTTCGGTTACATGGGGACCGTTTGCAACCATTCGTGGACTTCACGTTCCTAAACAACGATGGAATTTTTATGGAAGTCAATGTGCCATGTCACCAGGCCAGAGTTGTTCGCAATTGGTTTGAAGAACATTCTGGACAATTCGAGCGAATGATTTGCTACCAGATCGCCCGACATGAATGTCATAGAACATTTATGGGACATAAGCGAGAGGTCAGTTTGTGTACAAAATCCTTCACTGGCAAGACTTTCGCAATTATGGGCGGCTATAGAGGCAGCATGTTTCAACATTTCTGCAGGGGACTTCCAACGACTTGTTCAGACCGTGCCACGTGTACTTGCTGCACTACGTCGTGCGAAAGGAGGTCCGACACAGTATTAGTAGGTATTTCATGACTTTTGTCACCTCAGTATATATTAAACAGGAACGGTATCTGTTCGTTGATCCTTCGTGGGAACGGAAAAATACCTGCGCTTTTTGGCAACCACTTGCTCCAGAAACCTACGATAATCGACTGCTAGAGGCAGAGTAAGTTCTTTTGTATAATCTGTACTAAATCACAGTTATCTCATCCGATCCGAGATAACTCTCCACTGTAGAGCGATTTTCGCTAACATTCTATTTCGCAGTCACTTATCCCAGTATCTGCCATTTCGGCATTCGCGCGATGGCTGAAAGGATGAACCGTATCACGACAGTCCACAATGAAACAACTTCGCTGTCAAATGAACTACTGTGGAGTTTTTTAAAGGCTGTTTAGGGAAAGCACGTGAAACCTAAGCCTGTAGGGCCGTCCTCGCGAATGCTTGTCCAGCGCCAGTGTCTTACCGCGGCATTACCTCAGTCGGTGTCTGAACAGTTGGAGAAATCCAGGCTTATAAGAAGGGTTGTCGATAGGTCTTCTTTTCGTGAATGGAATAGGAAGAACCGAGATATATTTCGGCATGTTATGTATCCTGCACTACACTCTGTATGGTAGCTTGTGAAGCTTAGATCTACGGGTCGACGAAATCAACTGATAAAAGCAATTCGCACATACTTATTAGCTGGACGTAGTCAGTCCGAGCCGTTAACACCAGGCGATAGCTGGTCAGTGATGGGCGCCATTCCTCGCATGCAGCGGCGTGAAAAGAGGCGACCGGGGCAATCGGCTGCGAGCGGCCACTGCACCTTAGCCAGCTGCCGGCCGCCGGCTGAGTGGAGGAAGGCGCCGCTTCATCAATCATTTACAGCCGAGGAAATCGATCCGCACGATTTCGGGCCAAGCGACGGATGGTGTGCGTGTTGGTCAGCGCTAGGGCTCTCCCTGGAATCGTGTCTGCTGCCTGCATTTCCGACTACCCTACCGCTGCGGTCTTACATACCAATTGCATCGTGTTGCGTTTTCATATGAAGAGCGCTACGATTACGTGCAGGGACCCTCCCTCGTGACAGCTAGTAAATAAATTCTTCCTAAAACCTCATTATCAATTAGGAATCCCTCTTTATATATAGGCAATTTGGAGGAGAGAAAGTCGTCGCTAGAAGGTACAACATTCGTTATAAGTAACTCCGGAGCTTCACAGCCGTCGGAAACCATAAAAACTGTGTTATTACTTTTCTACCCGATTTTGGTTCTCTGTCTGCGATTGTGCGTATTGGGATATGTTCATCCTGCAATGCTAACCCTCTGGAACAGTGATGTTCGATATATATTAGCTTTCTGGCTCTGATAATGTCATTAGATTAGGAGCAGTAGCTCAGCTGCAGAGAAATCCACGAAACAATAGTCTGCGAAATATTTGAAGGAGAGACCCCAGCTGCGCGGAGTGGCCGTGCGGTTTGGGGCGCCATGTCACAGATTGCGCGGCCCCTCCCGCCGGAGGTTCGAGTCCTCCCTCGGGCATTGGTGTTTGTGTTGTTCTTAGCATAAGTTAGTTTAAGTAGTGTGTAAGTCTTTGGTCCCTTAGGAATATACACAAAATTTGAACATTTGAGAAACCCCAAAACAGTATTGAACCATTTAGGTAAACGATGGAAAATCAACACCACGAGTCTCGGAACGAGATTCCAATGCACTTCCTCTTGATGCGGTAACAATTTTTTATCCATAAAAATATTTTATTTCATAACGAACTCGCTCAGTTTGGTAGTTACACTGAGACATGTGAACCTTGACGGAACGCAACCGAGCTGATATTGCAGTATTTCCGTGCTTGATATGTTGAAACCTAGAAATAAAGAATGGTTTGAGCACACATTGCTTATTGGGTGTGGTCACTGGAATTGTTTAAGTGGAGAGGGTAATGCAATGTGTCAAGAGGACGTACACGTACAGCTTATCATAATCTTGAAGACTCTGAGAAAGCTCGAATAATTGGCGTGAGTTACACAGAGGAACAATGATACCGAAAGATCACATAAACAGTTGACTGTGGTGCAATGACTGTAGAATGAGTGAGGACGAGATTGACTCACGACAACAGGATGGCAAGGAGATTAGGCACAGCTTCTTCCAGAGTGACTATACCACGAAAATATCGTTCTATTCCTCCAATGTCTCTGAGTAACAGATCGGCGCCATCAACTGAAATCCGGGCAGAGGTTACAGCAGACGATTACAGTAAACAGTCGTGAACAGATTACTGGAAATTAGGCTGAGATCCCGAGTTTTCATGCGTCGTTTCCCGCTGACACTGCACCGCAGACAACAGTTATTAACACCTACAGCGTACTCCGCAAGCCACCTAATGGTGTGTGGCGGAGGGTACTTTCGGTACCATTATTTGATTCCTCCAACCCTGTTCCACTCGAGAATAGTGCGTGGAAAGAATGATTGTCGGTAAGTCTCTGTATTGTCTCTAAATTCTTGAACATTCTCCTCGTGGTCAGCACGAGTATGTGGGTGGTAAGTAGTATGTTGTCCGCCTCCTCCTGAAAAGTGCTGTCCCGAAATTTAAATAGTACATGATGTAGAGTCACAGTCAAATTCAACACTATCATCGTGAAGAGTTCAACGATGTATATTCGTTCTGTTTGTGGCAGTCAGATCGACGCTGACTTGTCTGTAGACGCCTTGGTGAAAGGTCATTGTTGTTGTTGTTTTGGTCTTGAGTCCTGAAACTGGTTTGATGCAGCTCTCCATGCTACTCTATCCTGTGCAAGCCTCTTCATCTCCCAGTACCTACTGTAGCCTACATCCTTTTGAATCTGCTTAGTGTATTCATCTCTTGGTCTCCCTCTATGATTTTTACCCTCCACGCTGCCCTCCAGTACTAAATTGGTGATCCCTTGATGCCTCAGAACATATCCTACCAACCGACCCCTTCTTCTAGTCAAGTTGTGCCACAAACTCCTCTTCTCCCCAATTCTATTCAATACCTCCTCATTAGTTATGTGATCTACCCATCTAATCTTCAGCATTCTTCTGTAGCACCACATTTCGAAAGCTTCTATTCTGTTCTTGTCTAAACTGTTTATCGTCCATGTTTCATTTCCATACATGGCTACACTCCATACAAATACTTTCAGGAACGACTTCCTGACTCTTAAATCTATACTCGATGTTAACAAATTTCTCTTCTTCAGAAACGCTTTCCTTGCCATTGCCAGTCTACATTTTGTATCCTCTCTACTTCGACCATCATCAGTTATTTTGCTCCCCAAATAGCAAAACTCCTTTACTACTTTAGGTGTCTCATTTCAAAATGTAATTCCCTCAGCATCACACAACTTAATTCGACTACATCCCATTATCCCCGTTTTGCTCTTGTTGATGTTCTTCTTATATCCTCCTTTCAAGACACTGTCCATTCCGTTCAACTGCTCTTCCAAGTCCTTTGCTGTCTCTGACAGAATTACAATGTCATCGGCGAACCTCAAAGTTTTTATTTCTTCTCCATGGGTTTTAATACCTACTCCGAACTTTTCTTTTGTTTTCATTACTGCTTGCGCAATATACAGATTGAATAGCATCGGGGAGAGACTACAACCCTGTGTCAGTCCCTTCCCAACCACTGCTTCCCTTTCATGTCTCTCGAACTGCCATCTGGTTTCTGTACAAATTGTAAATAGCCCTTCGTTCCCTGCGTTTTACCCCTGCCACCTTCAGAATTTGAAAGAGAGTATTCCAGTCAACATTGTCAAAAGCTTTCTCTAAGTCTACAAATGCGAGAAACGTAGGTTTACCTTTCCTTAATCTTTCTTCTAAGATGCGTCGTAGGTCAGTATTGCCTCACGTGTTCCAACATTTCTACGGAATCCAAACTGATCTTCCCCGAGGTCGGCTTCTACCAGTTTTTCCATTCGTCTGTAAAGAATTCGCGTTAGTATTTTGCAGCTGTGACTTATTAAACTGATAGTTCGGTAATTTTCACATCTGTCAATCCCTGCTTTCTTTGGGATTGGAATTATTATATTCTTCTTGAAGTCTGTGGAAATTTTGCCCGTCTCATACATCTTGCTCACCAGATGGTAGAGTTTTATCAGGAATGGCTCTCCCAAGGCTTTCAGTAGTTCTAATGGATTGTTGTCTACTCCCAGGGCCTTGTTTCGACTAAGGTCTTTCAGTGCTCTGTCAAACTCTTCACGCAGTATCATATCTCCCATTTCATCTTCATCTACATCCTCTTCCATTCGCATAATATTGTCCTCAAGAACATCGCCCTTGCATAGACCCTCTATATACTCCTTCCACCTTTCTGCTTTCCCTTCTTTGCTTAAAACTGGGCTTCCATCTGAGCTCTTGATATTCATGCAAGTGGTTCTCTTTTCTACAAAGGTCTCTTTAATTTTCCTGTAGGCAGCATCTATCTTACCCCTCATGAGATAAGCCTCTACATCCTTACATTTGTCCTCCAGCCATCCCTGCTTAGCCATTTTGCACTTTCTGTCGATCTCATTTTTGAGACGTTTGTATTCCTTTTTGCCTGCTTCACATACTGCATTTTTGTATTTTCTCCTTTCATCAATTAAATTCAGTATCTCTTCTGTTACCCAAGGATTTCTACTAGCCCTCGTCTTTTTACCTGCTTGATTCTCTGCTGCCTTCATTCCTCAAAGCTACCCATTCTTCTTCTACTGTATTTCTTTCCCCCATTCCTGTCAATTGTTCCCTTATGTTCTGCCTGAAACCCTGTACAACATATGGTTCTTTCAGTTTATCCTGGTCCCATCTCCTTAAATTCCCACCTTTTTGCAGTTTCTTCAGTTTTAATCTACAGTTCATAACCAATAGATTGTGGTCAGAGTCCACATCTGCCCCTGGAAATTTCTTACAATTTAAAATCTGGTTCCTAAATCTCTGTCTTGCCATTATATAATCTATCTGAAACCTTCTAGTATCTCCAGGGTTCTTCCATGCATACAACCTTCTTTCATGATTCTTGAACCAAGTGTTAGCTATGATTAAGTTATGCTCTGTGCAAAATTCTACCAGGTGGCTTCCTCTTTCATTTCTTAGCCCCAATCCATATTCACCTACTACGTTTCCTTCTCCTCCTTTTCCTACTGTGGAATTCCAGTCACCCATGACTATTAAATTTTCATCTCCCTTCACTACCTGAATAATTTCTTTTATCTCATCATACATTTCATCAATTTCTTCGTCATCTGCAGAGCTAGTTGGCATATAAACTTGTACTACTGTAAGTGTGCGCTTCGTGTCTATCTTGGCCACAATGATGTGTTCACTATGCTGCTTGTAGTAGCTTACTTGCACTCCTATTTTTTTATTCATAGAATGTCAAGGTCATAAAAATCAGTTACTCCGGAAGCCCAGACCTCTCCAAAACCTGGAATCGTGGTGTGAAGAGCTATTGGATATAAGAAAACGACTGACTTGACCGTTGTTGGCTGGGGCCGAAATGGTTACAGGAATGTGGCAGGGATGGTAAACCATGTTACCATACTATCCACGATCAAGATACCAAATAAAATACTCCAGCAACATAATCGGTGATTGGCCTGTCCAGCCCCTGAGTTGTTAGGGGACTGGACATGCCTGAGATGCGGTGGAAAGGCGTATACTTTCGTAATAATCTGCAGCGAGGTATCTTTATGAAGTGACGCAGCACGTATTTCAGGACGAGCCAGAAATTCCTCAAGAAGATGTTCGGAGTCAGGTTAGTTTCCATGCTACAATACAAGAATGTATTACGACATACTTTGTGCCGATCCTCAGTATGAAATGCATGTTTTTAAACATCTGTGCTTGCGTAGCTCCCTGCAGGTTGCCGGTGATAGAACCTGTGGATAACATCGGGAATGTGTTGAGACGAAATGTCTGATTGCACAAAAAATAGAGAACAGTTTATGGCCACATTATTCAGAGCCATTGTGTAAATCCGTATCGCTTATAATTGCGAAAGCAGACCCTGTCACGTAAGTGTTGTTACTCTGCGGGCGCTAAACAAGATATGTTTCACATCTGTGGGACAAAATAATCCTGATGAAAAGCACAATTTTTGCTTTAGTTTGAGATAGTTCGTAGGAGCGTCGCAGTTACAATGTAAATTTGCGTACAATCAACGTAAATTTCTTATTTAGTGAAAGATAAAACTTTGGGATATGAAGCTACACTTGACTAGATCGGCTATAGATTTCAAATATAGCATGTTCTAAATAATCACTCCATACTTTGCTTCACATATAGTTATTAGTCTTACTGCAGCTTTACCTTTTTCCTGAGTTTAATGTTATAACTGAATGAAACATTTGTGTTTCTCTGTCTTTCCATCTGTCTAGACGGAAATGTCGTTGAACTGTTCGTGGCATGCCATACCTTTCCAGAATTTCACAAACGATACTAAGATCACTGCATTCATAGCATATACAGTTTCATTTGCCTGGCTGCGATTCTCTTTCTCTCTCACTTATTCTATAGCATCCTCTTGCATTCTTCTCTCTGTCTCTCCGATGTTGGACATCAGTTGTATTCTGCTCGCGTTCCACACCGCGCGTGCTACACAGCTTGCTATTAAAACTGACATGTCCGGTCTATGGATGCGTGAACATATTTATTATCTTTTTTAACGATACTGCAGCTAATTTCACGTATATTCGCTTGTAAGTAATTCATAAAGTTTCATGTTTTGCTATTCACGCAACCACGTTTATGGGAGGCATGTTTGCAGTGTTAGGTACCATAAAAATAAATACCTGCGTGTTGCAACGTAACACATAACCGCAATCTTACTTCAACCCTTTGATCATGTTCGTCTCTTTTATGGATATTCCCCGACGTCCTAATTGTAGCTATTACGTTGTTAACGTGCAAAAAACAAACTGACAGCTGTTATCGGTGTTGTAATGCAAGAGCAGTTGATATAAAAGTGTCCTAAATCCCTAAATCACGTAATGCCTTACTTTTTTCAATGTTTAAGACTGCTACTTGGTTTCAAAATACAGAATTTCTTTGTGGTTCTTTTTTATTCGTGTAAATGCTAGAACGGTGCAGCTGCTCCACGTAAGAAGGCACCATGGCGGTCATGGTCATAGCTTTGGCTACTAAGAACGAAATGAGGAGCACAGTTGTTTTGCATTTTAATGAGTATGAAAGTGATTCATTGTACCATTTTCCTTGGCCTTATTTCTGTTTCGTATAGGTGCGGTGGTACAATATAGTTATCTACAAGATCAACAAATCCCTAAAGATGAATTTATGTCTCGAAGTGTCTGTGCCTCAACTTGGAACGTACCAGAGAGTAAGAGAGGTTGATGCTGAGTGCCTCATTTGGCAGTGAGGTTGTTGATGCAATTTAGGTACTTCGTGGGTTAGTTACATGAGCTCACTGCACAAGAATTACTCACCCACTTAAAAGAGCATATTTACCACTTTGGAGCGTTGTGGGTGGTGAAGATCTAGTACCAGATGGTCATGTTACAGCGAAGTGGTGTGTATCTGCCAGTCGATTTTACCGAGTCAGCACAGTAAAAAGGGTCGGCGAGGAGACGTGGCACAATTGAAGAAAGGAGCTACCCCGGCTGGAAGCGCCCACGACCACGCAGTGAATGAAGTTACCCGATTTGTTGGTGTATCAACGTGTCTATAAGAAATAGTGTACCATTCGTAGTCACTTCACACAGCTTAAGAACAGTGATCGTAAAAAGATCCTAGCTCACACGGACCGGAGATGAGTTTCATTCCCGTGTAAATAACAACAGTGATGCAAGAAGAGACAGTCAGAGTCGCAACTAAAGTGAATGTTTATTTAACGGTGACCAGTTTCGGCTTACACTCATTCTCAAACCAACCAATGTTTGCCAACTAAAATGTCCGTCCAAAATAGCATTATATAAAGTGGGTACATATGTGTATGGTCCCAACTAATGTTCGTTAACGAACAGGCGATTTTACCGAGTCAGTTAACGAACATTAGTTGGAACTTTACATATATGTACCCATTTTATATACTGCTTTTTTGGACGGACATTTTACTTGGCAAAATTTGGTTGGTTTGAGAATGACCATAGCCCGAAACCGGTCACCGTTTAGATAAATATTCATTTTAGTTGCAACTCTGGCCGTCTCTTTTTGTATAACAATCCAAAATGAGTTGCTATCCCACATTACCCATCACGCTGGATTTATGTAAATAACAGTAGGTTTGAAATAGAGGGAAAGTGTCGCTGCCACTTAATGCAAGTTTATTCCGACGAGTTTCCGAGCTAACGACTACATGCAATGTACATTTGGAATCGGGTACTTTGCCAAGGTCATTCCTCACAGTGAATGATACCTGTCGTCTTTAACTATTGCAAGGTACTAGTAAGATCATCTTCGTAAAACACCTCTTTTCGGATTTCCTAAATCCCAAGAATTACTATGCAAGTAGAGCATACGTTCGCTTGTCTCGAACAAGAACCAAATACAAAATTTATGATTAGTGGGCCAAATTTATTTAAATAGTAGTTAATGAAACTGATGAAAATGCACCATCTCACAAATCATTTGGTGATTTAATAAAATACCAATCCATATATTGGATATACAATAATCATGATAAATTTCATTAAAACATTATTAAGGGGAGGTGCAAACTGACTGATTTTAAGGAGTCTGACTAGGGAGCGGAAGAGCGCTGTGAGGTATACTAGCAACAAATTTAGCAATAATTAACATTTATTTCTTCATTAAAACTAACATATACACAGATGTTAAGCTAAACCCCGTTATTTGGAATGCTTGCGCGTGAATCTCGACACATGGTACAATATCCAACGCAACAACTGGACCGATACGTGTGAGTCAAGTCTGCTGAATTACTGGTTACAATTTAGCAAGATCACACACACCACGTTCACACGTATCACTTACACAACGAAAGATAGAATTCAGAAGAAAGCTTCCCTTCTCCACATGTAATCTCCCTGGGTCAGAGCGCGACTGGCTTTAGCGGTCTATTTCAGAGAACAAAGCCCACTTTCGACATTCCGTGCAACTCAGTAATTTTGTAAATAAATTTACCAAACATGGGGACATTTACTCCGCAATGAAACTGAAGTTTCAAATCGAACACGAGAGGAGTTTACGTCAAATTGGAGCCTCACGGTTTACAAAAAAACGCACTTGGTGCAGCAGAGTACCGACTCCTAAGTCCGTGGTAAACTAAATAAAATTTAACACAAGCATTCCACAAAGCACTTGACAAATTCATTCATAATACACGAAAAAACTAAAATAGTACATCACGTGGCGACACCTCTCGTCCACGTCAAGTTGCAGTTGTTCAAAAGATCTCCTCGAATAAGCAGACTGTTAATGAAATTAATGCTGTTTACTGATTTAAACAATTGGTGCGGTATGATTATCGGCGCCACAGACCAGAGTGACTACAGGAAACTCAAACAAAGCTAACTCATACAAGTTACTAACCATAGATAGTGCTCAGAGCATCCTTACTCACTGGCGTCCTGGGGAAGAGTAAAACTAACCTGCCCCGTCGCTGGGATCTACGCAGCAACTCGGGAGGGCTCAAAGAGCGTAAGCGGTTTCTACCTGTACCTACCTCACAATGGACGCCAGTGGCCACTAATGCCTCTTTGATCCGATGTAGCCGTATTCAAAGCTCTACCACGGCCGCCTCTATTGGAGGACAGAGGCCTGAAATGTGGCTACATTGCGTTAAGGCCTATTGCGTGGCTGTGCCTGTATGGTGCTGAACAGAAGTGTTTGTTTATGTACTTTAGGGTTGAATGTTTAACTTATTTTACAGTGGAATTATGCCATACTGGACACTGCGAAAATTGTAGCATATAGCTGTGCCTACAGTCGAAAATAAAATAGCAACGTAAGTATAAAAATCAGTAAACCTTGAAGCTGTTTTAGACGTATATGTGCAGCTGTGCTACCTGAATGACTTCCGCATACAGATTTGAAATAAAATCTCTATACTTAACTTGGAATTAATGCTTTAGATTTATAAATTTAGCCGCACTGGCTAGCCACGCGTACCACAACATGTTTCTGGCATCTGCAAACAGAATGATGCACTAATTGTTAGCACCTTAACCTAAAATACTATTATGTAAGAACAGCAACCGAGAATTTCAATACACTGGTTTGTTGTACTACTTGGGCATCACAAAACTTAAGTCTATGAACTGAAGTGAATGTTTGGAAATATTCATAATACTACCACATAATCACTTCTGAGGAGATTCGTGTACTAAATTTATAAAAAAAAATAATTATTATTATGGAAATTTGTGGTAAGGCCTTATGGGTCCAAACTACTGAGGTCATCGGTCCCTAAGCTTACACACTACTTAATCTAACTTAAACTAAGTGACACGAAGGACAACACACACGCCCATGCCCGAGGGACGACTCGAACCTCCGACGGGGGCAGCCGTGCGAACCGTGACAGGACGCCTTAAACCGCACGGCTACCCAGCGCGGCGGCGTAACAAGAAACGTGATTCGCACGACCAGGCAACATGTTGCCATTGATTCATGTTACTATCTTGATGAAACTGTGCCAGCTGCATTCGTATTTTATGAGATCGTAGGGTGAACTCGGGAACAACCAGAGGTCGTCTACTTCAGACTTCAGTGTTCAACAACGTGCGCTCACAGATCGTCGCCTATCATGCTTTACGAATGGGCATGCGTCCGACTTCCATGTTCTGTGTTGAGACGTGAGCGTCCAATATTTTGTCGCGTACTCGTGGTTTCACAGTCCCTCAACCATTATCCAAAGATGTTCAGGACAGTAGCACTCGAACGACCAACTGACCGGCTCCGCCGTTTCCGCGAATATCGTTCCCAAGCGCCGGGATGTAACTATGTGCCTTTTGTTACAGTCACATATGTCAGTGGCTACCGTACGGTGCGTGACGGAGGGTACGTTGTACCACTACTTGTCATTTCCCTTCCTGTTCCATTCGCAAATAGAGCGAGTGAGAAACGACTATCTATCTACACTGAGATGAAAAAAGTCATCGGATACCTCCTAATATCGTGTCGGGCCGTAGTGCAAAAACTACACTTGGCATGGGCTCAACTAGCCGCTGGACAACCCCTGCAGAAATATTGAGCCATGCTACCTCTATACACGTCCATAACTGCCAAAGTATTCCCAGTGCAGGATCTTGTGAATGAACTGACCTCTCGATAATGTCCCAAAAATGTTCTATGGGATTCATGTCGGGTGATCTGTGTGGCCATATCGTTCGCTCTAACTGTACAGAGCGTTCATCAAACTAATCACGATCAATTGTGGCCCTGTTGTATGGAGTATTGTAATCCACAATCCGCGTCAGTGACTGACACTGGAGGAAAATACAAGTTTACTTTGCGAGCAAATGACATACGAACTTGGAATCTTAGGATACGTTTCGTTTGCGTGACGCACATTGAATTCGAGATGCGACGACAACAGTGCATTTTCATTTGATGTGGGGTGAGATTCCCAGACTTTAAGAGAATGATTAGTAAGGCTGAAAGTATCTTGGGACTTCGGTCTGAATGAGGTTAAAGGTAATTTCTTGCCGAAAAGAAGACAGAATCCGGTCTAATTTATCTTTTATATTTATTACAAAAGAACAAAAATGGTTCAAATGGCTCTGAGCACTATAGGACTTAACATCTATGGTCATCAGTCCCCTAGAACTTAGAACTACTTAAACACAACTAACCTAGGGACATCACACAGCACCCAGTCATCACGAGGCAGAGCAAATCCCTGACCCCGCCGGGAATCGAACCCGGGAACCCGAGCGCCGGAAGCGAGAAGGCTACCGCACGACCACGAGCTGCGGACACAAAAGAACAAATCCATCGCCGATTCTAAAGCTTTAAGATCCGTCATTACTACAAAATAAGATTTTTGTAACTTGTACTTGCTTTTAAACACGTTGTCTGCCAAAAAAAGGAGAAGTACACACAAAGGAGAAGGAAATGAAATGAAATTTCACGTGCTGAGAGGCCATGAGATGATATTTCAGTTATTAACAACGAAGGTTCATTGGCTAGCTGTGTACAAGACATTACAAAATATATACAGGGTGGTCCATTGATCGTGACCGGGCCAAATATCTCACGAAATAAGTGTCAAACGAAAAAACTAAATAACAAAACTTGTCTAGCTTGAAGGGGGAAACCAGATGGCGCTATGATTGGCCCGCTAGATGGCGCTGCCATAGGTCAAACGGATACTAACTGCGTTTTTTTAAATAGGAGCCGCACGAGATTAGCCGAGCGGTCTAGGCGCTGTAGTCCTGGACTGTGCGGCTGGTCCCGGAGGATGTTCGAGTCCTCCCTCGGGCATGGGTGTGTGTGTTTGTCCTTAGGATAATTTAGGTTAAGTAGTGTGTAAGCTTAGGGACTGATGCCCTTAGCAGTTAAGTCCCATAAGATTTCACACACATTTGAACATTTATAAATAGGAATCCCGATTTTTTATTACATATTCGTGTAGTACGCAAAGAAATATGAATGTTTTAGTTGGACCACTTTTTTCGCGTTGTGATAGATGGCGCTGTAATAGTCACAAACATATGGCTCACAATTTTAGACGAACAGTTGGTAACAGGTAGGTTTTTAAAATTAAAATACAGAACGTCGGTACGTTTGAGCATTTCATTTCGGTTGTTCAAGTGTGATACCTGTACCTTTGCGAACTTATCATTTCTGAGAACGCATGCTGCTACAGCGTGATTACCTGTAAATACCACATTAGTGCAATAAATGCTCAAAATATTGTCCGTCAACCTCAATGCATTTGGCAATACGTGTAACGACATTCCTCTCAACAGCGAGTAGTTCGCCTTTCATAATGTTCGCACATGCACTGATAATGCGCTGACGCATGTTGTTAGGCGTTGTCAGTGGATCACGATAGTAAATATCCTTCAACATTCTCCACAGAAAGATATCCGGGGACGTCAGATCCGGTGAACGTGCGGGCCATGGTATGGTGCTTCGACGCCCAATCAACCTGTCATGAAATATGCTATTCAATACCGCTTCAACCGCACGCGAACTATGTGCCGGACATCCATCATGTTGGAGGTACATCGCCATTCTGTTATGCAATGAAACATCTTCTAGTAACATCGGTAGAACATTACGTAGGAAATCTGCATACATTGCACCATTTAGATTGCCATCGATAAAATGGTGGCCAATTATCCTTCCTCCCATAATGCCACACCATACATTAACCCGCCAAGGTCGCTGATGTTCCACTTGTCGCAGCCATCGTGGATTTTCCCATGTCCAATAGTACATATTATGCCAGTTTACGTTACCACTGTTGGTGAATGACGCTTCGTCGCTAAATAGAACGCGTGCAAAAAATCTGTCATCGTCTCGTAATTTCTCTTGTGCCCAGTAGCAGAACTGTACACGACGTTCAAAGTCGTCGCCATGCAATTCCTGGTGCATAGAAATATGGTACAGGTGCAATCGATGTTGATGTAGAACGTGATACCACGTACTTATACGTTTGTGACTAATACAGCGCCACTATCACAAAGCGGAAAAGGTGGTCCAACTAAAACATTCATATTTCTTTACGTGCTACACGAATATGTAATAAAAAATGGGGGTTCCTATTTTAAAAAACGCAGTTGATATCCGTTTGACCTATGGCAGCGCCATCTAGCGGGCCAACCATAGCGCCATCTGGTTTTCCCCTTCAAGCTAGACGAGTTTCGTTCTTTGTAGTTTTTTCGCTTGATGCTTATTTCGTGAGATATTTGGCCCGGTCACTATCAGTGGACCACCCTGTATATCGCCAGCAACTGGGACCAGTATCTTAGTTTCAACGTTCGGCAGCTATATATACCGCGAACAGTGTGTTGTACTGTGTGACACGGGACATCGCGACCAGACAACGAAGTACATTTGTGCTTTTCTTTCTCTCCAGGTGTCCCACAGCATGCTCCAAGGCAATAATAAGATGGGAAACATTTTGTTCATTAGGATATTTTTTAAATATTTTTGTAGTTGCCTGACGAGAAGGTTTTTGTAACGAAAAATGTTGGGAAATGAAAATTTAAGCAGGATACTACTGTGTCTAGTAGCCGTTACAGTAGAATTTTACACTAATTTCACCAAATAGTTACGGTTTTAAAACAGCCAATGGGGCTGCAGATTGTAGTGTGTTTGGAGGCTTGAGCAGGACAAATGCAGATGAAATACAGTGCATCTGATTTGGCCGGAGCTGGATTTATATCCTCTATCAGCCATTCCGATTTACTTTTATCATAGGATTGGTCCTTAATTGGGCTACGGTCAGTTTCTTTCCCTGGTATTGTGCAAATCGTCGCTGATGACATAAAAATATCTCTGTCTCTAGTCTAAGAAAAAGATAAAATTCTATTGGGGTACTGAGAAACACCATATGAAAATTACTGGAAATATTATTCTGAAGATAGCCTGCTGTATAAGTTTAGTGGATTGCACAGCAAAACGGAGTAAACATTTAATAGTGACATTATCTGCGAAGAAACGTACAGCCTCATCTCGCTGTATGTTGTACATCAGTTTTCCTTTCTGTCTTTCTTCTGTCTCTAATGTGCAGGTTAACAAAAAGAAAAAGCCTGGCTGAGACTGCGCAACTTACTACAGAACTATTTGTCATTGATCTTGAATGGGATCTTGACGTTGTGTCAGGTCTGACCAAAATTTACCAAATTCGTGGCAGTCGAGAGGAAGTTACTGTACTAGTCATCCACTCTGCCAAAAAAGGCGTATATAAAGTTTGACACAAAGGTAACAGTCTTCCGATGCAAATTTTCGGTTAGTGGTGTTACCCTTCAAAATAGGATTCAACTGACTCCAACCATTTCCACATTCATTGATTCCTGCCACTGCCCACAATTCCTGTGAGACTGAGAAGGAGCAGAGGAGCAAGGCAACAACGTAGTAAATTGGTCAGAGCAAATCGCAGCTGTTACAGCGAAGGATATAATATTAGGTTGAAAAACACTGACACGCTAATATTCTGCGGCAAATAGTTTATTAGTAAAGCGAGTAGTCTCTCTCTTCTTGCAAAATACGTTTATTATTACTTCTGGAGCAGCATAAATGAGCGAACAAGTGGATTACTCTCAGTGGATACCCTTTGTCTTTTATCTTTCGTTAGAGTAACTATTTCTTTCTGAGAGATTCTGTAATGGCTGTTAGTGTCACTACTTCCTTTGCTATTCTAACATATATTTCTTGGTGTCTTTTTTCAGATGAGAGACCTACCCCGATAGCAGCTCTCATTAGCATGCGCGTGCACGTGTGGGACTTGCTGTGACGCGCCGATCCGGATTCTCTCGGTTCTCGGCGGACTGATGGTGCGCGCGGGGGGGGGGGGGGGGGGGTCGATTTGTCGGCAGCACGGATGTCGTTGTTTCTAGGTGATTTCCCTCATCCGACGAGGTGAATACCAGGCCGGTACCGACTTCCCGCCGACTCCCAAACACCAAAACGCCTCACACACTCACATGGGCTAACACACGACCCAGACTTATGGGGAACGTAAATACATGTTCCACCGGGGTAAGGGGAGGTGGAGGTGGTGGGAGGTATAGCCACAGGAAGGGAATCCAGCAATCCTCTACCCTCTACAATTAACATTGACAGATCTAGATTAACATGCCGACGCCGGCCGAAGTGGCCGAGCGGTTAAAGGCGCTGCAGTCTGGAACCGCAAGACCGCTGCGGTCGCAGGTTCGAATCCTGCCTCGGGCATGGATGTTTGTGATGTCCTTAGGTTAGTTAGGTTTAACTAGTTCTAAGTTCTAGGGGACTAATGACCTCAGCAGTTGAGTCCCATAGTGCTCAGAGCCATTTGAACCATGCCGACCCCGAAACTATCATGTTCGACAATGTTCACGAGTGCATTATGTATCCTCAAACGGCGAGCCATGGGAACACATAATGGATTCAGAAACACTGTCTAAAATTATCGTTTTGATGTCCCAGTTATTATGGTGTGTTGAGGCGTAAAGCTGCATGGGCTTACTGACCTCCAAATCTTTGAACACAGTACACTCACCAGTTAAAGTTACTGTGACACTTTACGCGTGCCCAATTTCAGGGGTATATTCGGTCCTGAATTGATATTTGTGCGTGACTGCATCGAACTGCGTAGGTGAAGAAGGTCTTGGAACGAGAAGATATTCGGAGAATGAGGTCTCCTGCTCGTTTTCCCGACACAAATTACATCAAGCACATGTGGGATACGTTGGGGAGACTTGTTACGCCAACGATAATCCAGCAATTATGAACCCCTGTGGTGGAGGAATAGAACGCTCTCCCGCAAGAACTCCTTACCAACATAAGCACGACGATGACCATGACGTTTCGTCAACAGTGATCACACACCCTATTAAGTACCACGTAATGCAGTTTTTAATGTCAGGAGACAACTATAAATCGCGAGGACTTC
The DNA here is from genome assembly GCF_023864345.2 of Schistocerca serialis cubense. Lineage (NCBI taxonomy): Eukaryota > Metazoa > Arthropoda > Insecta > Orthoptera > Acrididae > Schistocerca > Schistocerca serialis. The sequence goes on from NC_064640.1 coordinate 580,654,057, forward strand.
AGTGTAATTATTCTCTTTGCATAAAAGTGTCATTCCTGTGCATCTCATTACGTATTTCTTTCGGGTATCTTCTGTACTACGTGTGGTCGAAGTTTAGTGGAGCCATGCTCCATGGTAGTGACATATCATACGGAAGTTTCTGTCAAGCACAGACGGAAAATTCAGTTAATGTTAGAGAAATTTGGATCGGCTAAGGAATATTTATTTTTCTTTCTATATTCATCTGCGTTTCACAATTTTTTGTATATGGCTTTTTCTTTTCGGTCGCTTTCTTCTGCTCCCTTAACCAATGTCGCTCTGCATCAGAGGTAGTGAAACTTTCCTACCTACCGCCCGGTTTTGTATCTCTGTTAGTAGTAAACTGTCCTAACCGCCCACAAGTTCCACAGGAATGGTGACTTATAAAACAGGGAAGCAGCTTTACTTGATAAAATTTATAAAAGAGAGCTAAAAGTTAAAGCACATAATAATAATTACTTACGAATACTTTATGTCAAAATTCTATGAAAACCTAATGAAAATGTTTTGAAAACCCATACCCCTCCTGCCCACCATTAAAGATGAAAACCCCACTAGTGTGCGGTGCGGACCAGATTGACTATCACATTAATCATATCAGCGATTTCCAAATCATTAAATGTGTGAGTCTTCTGTAAATGTTAATATTATTTTAATGTTCTGGCAATTGAATGTTTGTCATTCGTATTCTTGGTTTACAAGAGAATACTCTTAATTTTGAATTACAGTCACTTAATTTTGTACACTTTTTTACATGTCCGAACCTATCTTGTGACACAGAACACGTTCTGGAGACGACAGGATGGAGATATTATGCAGATACGTGGCCAAGCGTTCATTTCCAATAGTCAAGCGCAATATCGTTCCTGATTCCGTTCTTGGTCCGTCAGGTAATCGCCTATGTGGTTTCTTCAGATCTTTCTCCCACATAAGGTTTTATCGGATCATTTTAATTCGTCCTGAGATATATTGTTAATAGTGCGTTTCCTGAAAAAATTGACATGTTAATCTTTCCATTCTGTTTAATTATTGTGCCCTTCTTAGCTAGAAATCTGTTTTTTCATTGCCATGTAAGCCACAGTGAGATGATATCCGCCGAATTACAATTGTCTTGTTCTTCTTTTGTTGTGATTTGATTACTTCATAGACTTCTTTAACCTGAATGATTTTTGTGTCTTGTGCATTGATAACTGCCAATATTGATGTTCTTGAATCACAAAATATGACTGCTTTGTCGAATTGTATAAATTGTTGTTTACCTAACTTTTTGCAGTTCTGATTGCTTTAATTTCACCTTCAAAATTTGAGGGGTACGGTCATAATGTTTGATAGAAGGAGCAAATTTTGCTGTATATTCCTACGCCAAAGCTTACTTCTGTTTCGGCTGATGAGCCATCTGTGCATAAGCAGAACCAGTGATCTTGTGGGAGTCTCTGATTTATTGTTTCCAGTGGTGTAGCTGTCATTATTAAGTTGTCGTGTTTCATTTTTTTTATAATTGTCCATTATATCTGTGCATAATTGGTAAGAGTGGAAAATAAATTTTTCAACACCAACTTTCGGCAGCTTATATCGCGATCTCACCTCTTGTACTTTTTGGATAAAACGAAATTGTGTTTTCAACTGTTTACTGTTATTGTTACATGAATCGTTATATTTTAATCATTTAGTGTGTTTGGAAATACCAATTGTTTCTCATACTGAAGCAGTGCTAATCTTTCTGGGTTTCCAAAAGTTCAGATTTTTAGCTGAAGACATTTCTCCAGAATTACATTTTCATGTGTTTAACGACTTGTTCACTTGACTCTGTATGGAGATACATGTTGAACATCGTCTCCAGATCATTTTGCGTTATCCAGGATGCACCTGCTGACTAAAGTAGGTTGTCTACACTACACCACTATGTAAATGCAGTCCGGTGTCTCTGTGAAACAAAGTATCTGTTTAACTGAGCCTATATCGACTCTTGTTTAAGAACAGTTCTGCTGCTTCTTCCGTCCTTAATTTTAATAATGGTTGGTCACCATCACTGGCATCAGAGGTGAACTAAGCCTACAGAAGAAGAAGAATTTTATTCTTCAAGCAACGGCCAGGACAGACAGATAACAATAATTCTATTTAACACAAGAACACCATGCAAAAAAACTTCAGTGCCATGAATATGTATGGCTGAGGTAGCAGGAGAAGTGCTTACCACTTCAGTTATTTCTATCCATCTGTGTCCAGAAATTTAGCGGATTATAATGCGGAGACATTTTGAAGGGAAAGAGCATAGATGGTGCTGCCATAACGGCTGGCCATGCCACTCCCTATCACAAAGGAAGAGGGGCGAATAATGTTAATTTAGTAATTTCCGTCAGAGTTTCGATTTCATTGATAGTAATACCAGACCGGAGAAATCATTAATTAAGAATTGATAAAACTAAGTCATTCAATTTGTGTAATTAGATTAATTTTCTCTGGTCAACGGATACCACGATGGCGCACCTGCGTCAAGGATCATCGATTGCAGCGGGGAAGTAATTTCACCATTTAATTAATTTACAAAGCACACAAGATGGCGAAATTCTGTAAAGTTTCGAGCCATTACGTTTGAATTTAAGTTGTAGCAACGCCATTGTGGAACCCTCTAATCCCCCCCTGCCCCCAAATGGGCTTTCCGATTGAGCGTCAAGAGCCATACCGGCTCGCAGGCAGAGGTTGCAGCAATGGTTCTGCCTCAAACCCCTGTCATGTTACTACAGGAACATTTTTATTGTCTGCGGACGCACATTACAGTGTGGCGTACGAGTTTAATAATACATGGTCCAGTCACATTAATGCGACCACCTAACAGAAGCCGAATAACCACCGTTTGCTGTGCGGATGTGCAGGAAGAGAGTCAGCGAGGTTCCAGAAGGTACCGACAGGGATGTGGAGCCATGCCAACACCAGTGCCGTTGACAGCTGAGCGAGGTTTCACGGCTGAGGATCCATGGCACGAACAGCCCGATCGAAGTGGTCCCACAGATATTGTATTGGGTTTCGACCTGGGGAGTTTGATGGCCTGGGGAGCACGGTAAACTCATCCTGGTGCTCTTCGATCTACGCACGTACACTACGAGCTGTGTGACACATAGCATTGTCTTGCTGGTAGACGGCAACGTGCCGAAGAAAATCAGACTGCATGTGGGAGTGGACGCGTTCCCCTAGGATAGATGCATACCAGTGTTGATCCATGGTGCCTTCCAGAATGACGAGATCACCAACTGAATACCACGAAATTATTTAACATACCATAACGCTCCCTCCTCCGGCCTAGACCCTTCCGACGATTGTTGCAGGGCCATACACGACAATGGCCGTCCGTCCGATGGAGCATAATACGTGGTTCATCTGAGAAGGCCACCTGTCGCCACCCAGTGAACGTGCAGTTTCGGTATTGAAGGGAAAATTTCAGCTTTCGTGGCCAATGAACTGCAGTCAGCATGGGTGCATTAACCAGGCACCCGCTGCGGAGGCCCATACGCAACGGTCGCTGAGGTGACACTGTTCGTAGGCCCTCTGTTAATCTGGGCCGTCAGTTGTTCAGCAGTTGCACTTCTATTTGCCCGTGCACGTCTTCTCAGCCGTCGATCGTCCTTGTCATCTATGGACCGTGGTGCACCTCGGTGCCGGTTTTAGATGGCATCATTTTGCCATGCACGGTATATTGTACTTTAATCACGGAGACACGCCAACGGTTTACAAACCTTGCCGTTTCGGAAATGTTTTCACGCTTTACACGAAAACCAATGATCATACAATCTTGGGTGATAAATCGCTCAATGCCGGCCGCGGTGGCCGTGCGGTTCTGGCGCTGCAGTCCGGAACCGCGGGGCTGCTACGGTCGCAGGTTCGAATCCTGCCTCGGGCATGGGTGTGTGTGATGTCCTTAAGATAGTTACGTTTAAGTAGTTCTAAGTTCTAGGGGACTTATGACCTAAGATGTTGAGTCCCATAGTGCTCAGAGCCATTTAAATCGCTCAGTTTTCACACTACGACAACGACTGCATTTATATCCACGTTCCCTCGACACGTTTTATACACCCTCCACTGCTAGTGCTGCCACCTGAAGTCTGTGAGTGGTTAGTGCACGTTGACTACGAACATATGTGGTGGTCACATTAATGTGACTGGACCGTGTAGTACAGAGAAACGCTGTACAGCCCATGCGGCTGCTGATCTTGACGTCTTCACTTCGCAAATAGTAGCAGTGCGGAAGTTACCGCCATTTTGGGTAAGCAAGTTTGTCTTCTGTCATCTTGGGAGCACCCTTGTACTAACACCATGGGGTCTGGTCAGCATTATTTGTGACAGGAGACTTATTACAACTATGTTGGCTGCTGTAGGGCAATCACACCGTTTGCACTGCAACTATCCGGCCTCGCGATGCCATTGATTTTAATGTGGTGACCTGTGTTGTTCAGCTCCTGTCTCTGTAGTCACATAACGGAACTCACGGATAGCATCTCTCATTCTCTTGATTCATTTAGACTAAATATTGCTCGCTCTCTCTAAGGACTGGACGTACACTCGTTTAATTTTAGTCGTGTTTCTATGTACTTTCTATTTTATTCCTAGTCCAGATTTCCTTTGTGATAGGGAAACGGTGGTAGGCAGCACATACTCCATTCTAGCAGACGTCACAAGTTTCCTGTGGGTTTGGTTGGTTATGTTAGTTGCTCAGGCATTTAAGATTCCTCGATACAAAGTGAAAGCTCACATCCACCGCCCTGTTACTTCTAATATAATTGTAGTAGATGAAGAAGAGGTCTTCATTTCGCAGCATATTGTCAACTGTAAGGTGCTGACAGTCGTCATTATGTACTGTCTACGTGAGGTTGATGGCCAAGGAAGAAGGAGGTTTATTGTTTTCTTATGTGTGACGAGCGTCAGTAAGTTGTGGCCTTTTGGAGATCGCAGTGAGCCAGAATTCAGCAGACAACAAAGCGTAGTGACATTCCAGTTACGAGCTACACTGCTTACACGCCGTAGGAATGTTGCCAAATGAAAGACTCTGCCTGCGACTGCGGTCAAGGAGGCATTCCGTTGCAGACTGCCTTGCCTGCGGACCTTCGAAGTCTCTGTTTACAATGGATACGCGAAAACAGGTAAAGGAGTGCGTTTTTGGCAATAGGTTCTGTTTCTGCCAAAAAGATATTACTAATTGGGACAACAGGGATGGCTTTGGACGCTATTGCGTGGTTTGCGACAACAGGCATGCCACTAGTGCAGTGCTTCCTACCGTTACCGCTGAACGAGAATTATACCATCAACGCAGTTAAGTACCCAAAAAGTATAAATTGAAAAGATAACACTTCTTTTTTTAAAAATGACGAAAAATGTTTATGTACGAAGAACTGGACGGAATTTCCGCCTTACGCAAGACAAAATTTATTGTCTTTTTCCCCCAAGTATATTCCACGATTTTATGTGCTCTTTTCAGTATTTGTTTCTTAATTATTATGCAGTTCCTGCTGTAATCGACTTGTTCTCTGTTGTGTTAGACTATTAAGACACTTATTTTGTTCAGTGACGCAGCTTTAACTATTACAAGCGCTCTTCGCTTAATCTGTAAAGAAAACGCCGGCCGGTGTGGCCGTGCGGTTCTAGGCGCTTCAGTCTGGAACCGCGTGACCGCTACGGTCGCAGGTTCGAATGCTGCCTCGGGCATGGATGTGTGTGATGTCCTTAGGTTAGTTAGGTTTAAGTAGTTCTAAGTTCTAGGGGACTGATGACCATAGATGTTAAGTCCCATAGTGCTCAGAGCCATTTTTTTTGTGAAGGAAACACGAAGTTTATAGGAACATAAACTTCGAAGTAAAATAGAACACATATGTAATAACTGAAATAGCAATAGTGAACAAAATAAGTGACTTAACTCGACTAATACAATGATAAATAAAACTACAGCGTAATAACTGCAAAATAATAATAATAATAATAATAATAATAACAATAATAGTAATAATAACCATGGATAAGGCATTGTTCTGGCGTGGTGGCTTAGTATGTAATGATCCAGACGACCAGGCAGGGAAGGTTAAGTTGCTGCCTTACAAGAGGAGGGCGGTAGCGGAGAAGTCTGCAACACGGAATGTGCAGCGGCAAGGAAGGCGGTGATGAAGACCATCAATACGGCAGAGATGGCGGAAGAGATATCCTGCGAAATCCAGTCCGCGTCTGACTTGTAGCAAGCAGCCAAGTAGTCAGCGTGTATTCACCAGAGGTGTGGATGAAAATATTCTCCAATCTAATAACTTCGAGCAGTATCTTTAGAGGACCTGTTCCTACAACTCATCAAACAGTCGACGTAACGATGCATTTTTTAAGAGATTCTACCCCGGGAGAATAGCCAGTTTGCTATTTCTAAGGACATGTAAAGTAAGAATTCTGATTCCGGGAACATACAACATTGTGCATAGGATAAGGCGGCGCGACATGAAACACGCCTAAAATCGGGAAGACTTAACATTAAAGATAAAAATATAAATTAACCAGTCACTCATAATGCGAAATCCCGTCTAAAAACATAAGCTATTTGACATCCATTGCTGCATGAAGTCCTCATCTATACATTTCAGTGTATTGCAGTCTTCAGCTGTACTTATCATATTAGCCTTGCATGTTTTCTAATGCCATCTACCCAGCTTCCAGTAGCTCATCGTCTCGGTATTTTCTTATTTCTTCGAATCCCTCAAAGAAATTCCGTTAATCTGTCTTCATTTATCGCCGACCTTCATTTCATTTTACTTACAATACACATAGTCTATTTTCCTATCTACTTAGCCTAATACTTATTTCTTATGTGTTATTTGGTTTATTATGGCTCTTTATTTTTTACTTTGTGATGTATCATTGTCTTCACCATGTCGAATGAATAAAAATGTATACACTGCTGAGAAGTACTCAAATTTTTGAATGATTTATCACATCAAAAGTCCTTGGCTGACTGCCATAAGTCAGAACAGGCAATACACGTTCATTGTCAATTTTCTGTTTCCGGCAGACCGAAATATTTGATTTGGGAATTTCCTTTAGAATACCATTGACACTTAAAGCTAATTTGAGTGTTCATTTCTTTTTCTGGCATTCAGTTTTCTTTGGCTACTTGATATACAAACCTCGTTAATTGTTTGTATAAATAAATTATAAATATGTACAGCTATCTTTCCTTTTTTTGTCATCAGTTTTTATAGCTTTACTGTTGTGACGTTGGCCGGCCGCGGTGGTCTAGCGGTTCTAGACGCTCAGTCCGGAACCGCGCGACTGCTACGGTCGCAGGTTCGAATCCTGCCTCGGGCATGGATGTGTGTGATGTCCTTAGGTTAGTTAGCTTTAAGTAGTTCTAAGTTCTAGGGGACTGATGACCTAAGATGTTAAGTCCCAAAGTGCTCAGAGCCATTTTGTTGTGACGTTCTGTCACATATCGCTATGCGATGTTATTCCATTTGCTGCAGCTATTTCGCAGTCTCCTAGTGAAATGGGACAGTGTGTCTGAGAAAGCAGCCCGAGCCCGCTTCGGTGGGTGGTTCGCTAACAAAAGCGCCTTGGTGGCGTAAAGACCGTCGCTGAATCTACTACCTCGAGCGTGGCCCATATAGGAGAGAATGGGTTGGTTGGTTGATTGATTCAGGGGAGGGGACCAAACACCGAGGTCATCCGTCCCATCGGATTAGGGAAGGATGGGGAAGGAAGTCGGACGTGCCCTTTCTAAGGAATCATCCCGGCATTTGCCTGAAGCGATTTAGGGAAATCATGAAAAACCTAAATAAGGACGACCGGACGCGGTTTTGAACAGGCGTCCTCCCAAATGCAATGTTGGATGTCTCATAAATCGCTCAGCTTCCACACTACGACAACGACTGCATTTATATCCAGGTTCCCTCGACACGTTTTTTACACCCTCTACTGCTAACCATTTTGCCACCTGGCTCGGTGTGGGAACGGGCATTTTGCACATCCTGGGAGACGATGTTGTCTGTGGCTATTGAAATCCGGGCTGGCGTATGTATCCCTCGGTGGCAATGTACATAATGGCACCCCTATAGTCCGCAGAGAATAATGGAGAGCGACAGTACTCCGCGTGGCTCCAAAAGGCAGACACTGTGGAGCCATTTCGCCAGCGTGGGAGAATCAGTTGCATTCGCTCTAAAAATGTGCTTCAGCCTACAGTATTGCTTCGCTCCGGACAGAGTTTTTGGCGCGTAAGGCTGACCAATCATGATGACACTGCTCTGGCTGAGTGCCAACTTCGCATTAAAAATGTGTGTCTGGTACGCAAAAGGATGGAAATAAAGTGTCTTTTCTTCTGCTTTGTCATCGATTTTTTAACAATTCTTGTGCATCACTTTAGCAATAGCATCCCTCCATGCGCAGTTTGTGAGTGTCTAGAACTGTGATTATGGGCACTCTGCTCTGGCCCATCGAGGGGACGGCATCATCTTCATCCTCCATTCAGTGCTGGTCGGCACACGTTAGCTGTTTAAGTGGATGTAAGTGGTGCAGCTGCAGTTGAGACCCATATTCTGTGCAGATCGCTAGTTCCTTACTTTGATATGCAACTTGTGTTGCTAACTTAGGCTGTATTTGTGGCTTCGTGTTGTAATCTTGTTTCTGATTACCTGAGGTCCCCAGATAAACGGATCTTGCGCGCTAGCTCCAAACAATCTTCCATAGTGTTTTGGTACCTACCACTGTGTTAGCGTAATTTTTAATCTAATGGATTCAGGATGTTCCAGAAACGTTGCGACAAGCTTCGAGGGGTAGTAGAGGGTGTCTTTAGGAACAAATTGCTGATGGGAACCGTGTCCGGGAACGTCATCCAACGACGCTACAGAGAGGCGAAGTTATAGGCGCCGATGCGTCCCATTAGGCCACCCCTCAGCAGCAAACGTGACTTTGTACGCTGATGGGCCATAGGCAGAGCGTCTCTCAATGTTGTTTGTTATTCAGTGATTGCGATCGCCAGCGGAGAAGATGGTGGTAGCTGCAGCCTAGACAGGCCTTGTCTCCAGCGAATAAGATGACATTTTGCTCCGGTGAATGTCGGTTTCGGACAAGGGTTTATAACTGCTGTTTATTTTTCTCCTTTACACCGAGAAAACAACCACGAAACCTATATAATGTATGCGCAGACGGCGTATCTATCTGTTAGTGCAGAGGCACACTAATGTGAGACCTCTCACGGGAATACAGTTGACTGGGAGTGAAGAGGAATAGTGGACACGGGACACTACACCGTTGTGTCCACATATGGAGATTTGGGTCGGACTGGAGATGTGCTAGTATAACTGAAGCGCTTAAGGCGACCACTCGCGGAAAGTGGGACATCTGGTTTTGAATCTCGGCCCGACAAAAATTTTCGTCTGTCGCCACTGAGTCATCTGAATGCCCAGTGCTGCAATAGTGAGACATTCTTTCGTCAAGTGTGTATATCAGGAGCAAACAAAAATGTTGTCCGAATTTAATGAAGTACAAGCAGGTATCAACCGTTGCAATTGTGAAGAGCTGGAAGAATTGTTTAAGGAGAACGAATGGATTAGGGGTTTAGAGAACAGCACGAGGATCAGAGAAACGTTGATGAGTGAAGAAAAAGAAATGGTTCAAATGGCTCTAAGCACTATGGGACTTAACATCTGAGATCTGTAGTCCCCTAGACTTAGAGCTACTTAAACCTAACTAACCCAAGGATATCACACACATCCATACCCGAGGCAGGATTTGAACCTGCGACCGTAGCAGCAGCGTGCTTCCGGACTAAAGCGCCTAGAACCACTCGGCCACAGCGGCCGGAGATGAGCGAAGAAGATAGGGAGAAGGAAGAGGAGAAATTACGTCAGTTAACAGACAGACTGTGTCGTATATGCGACAGTCCCGTACCACACCTGTGAACGTACTTTCAGCCGTACCAGTAGGAATAGTTTATCAAGACATCGAACAGGATGAACTTAGATGATACTTTGTTTTGTTACAGAAGTACACGCTGTTTGCAGACAGATAGAACAGTTTGCATCCAAAAATTTGGATCGAACTTTTCCAGGGGTGATTTCCGATTTCATGGTCCGCCAGATACAAAACCAGCTTCGTTTATGTGTGTCTTCGAAAGAGGCAGCCACCACAATGTGAGTGACTGCAGCAAAGCGAAGGAATTACGAGGAATTTAAACAGACGTTTCTGCGCGAATTTAGGCTGCAAGGGAAGCAGGAGCACGTCAGATCGGAATTTTTCCTATGGAGTTATGCGGGATCGCAGTTTTGTAGTTCAACTCAGTATTTTAAAGAAACTGTCAAAAGAAACTATTTCCAGAACGCACCGATTGAGCGGAAACAGCAAATACGGATCTGCCAAACGGAATTACCTAACTGACTTCAGAAAGATATTACGTTGGCTAGTAGTGGAAAGAAGGATGTGAACGCATTTTTACATTTACATGGCGAACTTGGTTATGATCATGAAGCTGAATGTCAGAGAACCGGTGCACTTTGTGCAAACACCCTACAGGACACCGCAACTTGGACTACCTAACGCGAACTGGCGAGAGAGGCATCCACGACACAAAAATGACAAAAGATGGAATAGGAACAATACTAGAGTTTTATGGACAAATCAGATACGAAGCTATGGAGTATACGATAATCAGAGCCACGAGGGTGGTGACATTGTAGAAGTGCGCAATCCAGACCCAAAAAGAAACCCATGAGGAAATACGGAAGAGAGAAATATGACAAGAGACTGACTAGTGAGCAAGGCCCGACTTTGCTTCTAAATGGAATTCAACTTCCAGGAACCTTACTTGCCGAATATCAAGGCTTAAAGAATAAGCTACTGGAAAGTGTTGCTGAGTTCGACAAGAGCACCAAGAACATTGCACACCTAATGATTTATGTGATGTTGAGAGATGTAACTGCACTATGTACTTTGGATTCAGGAAGTCAAATCGCGGCACTAATCAAGTACCGCGATTTGACTTCATATATATATATATATATATATATATATATATATATATATATATATATATATATATATATATATGTGTGTGTGTGTGTGTGTGTGTGTGTGTGTGTGTGTGTGTGATAAGGATAAGAAGTGGCCGGTATTTAGGATGCAAGAGATGAGAGTGTATGGTGCAATACACAAAAAGTGCACGGAAGTAAAAGAGCAGATCAGAGCCGACATCGCATGTCAATAACACTTGCTTAGTACTAATTTTCTAATTACAAAATGGTTCAGATGACTCTGAGCACTATGGGACTCAACTTCTGAGGTCATCAGTCCCCTAGAACTTAAAACTAATTACACCTAACTAAACTAAGGACATCACACACATCCATGCCCGAGGCAGGATTCGAACCTGCGACCGTAGCAGCAGCGCGGTTCCAGACTGTAGCGCCTAGAACCGTTCGGTCACCCCGGCCGGCTTCTAATTATACGGAACCTGACTGTGGAGGCAGTTCTTTGCCTCAGCTTTTGCAAGATCTACAATGTGTTGTTGTACTTGAAACAGGATTATGCGCTAGGGAGTTTATAACAGGAAATGATTGGAAAAGAGCACAGATAGTCCCAGTCTTCAACAAGGGTCGTCGAGCAGATGCGCAAAACTATAGACCTATATCTCTGACGTCGATCTGTTGTAGAATTTTAGAACATGTTTTTTGCTCGAGTATCATGTCGTTTTTGGAAACCCAGAATCTACTATGTAGGAATCAACATGGATTCCGGAAACAGCGATCGTGTGAGACCCAACTCGCTTTATTTGTTCATGAGACCCAGAAAATATTAGATACAGGCTCCCAGGTAGATGCTATTTTTCTTGACTTCCGGAAGGCGTTCGATACAGTTCCGCACTGTCGCCTGATAAACAAAGTAAGAGCCTACGGAATATCAGACCAGCTGTGTGGCTGGATTGAAGAGTTTTTAGCAAACAGAACACAGCATGTTGTTATCAATGGAGAGACGTCTACAGACGTTAAAGTAACCTCTGGCGTGCCACAGGGGAGTGTTATGGGACCATTGCTTTTCACAATATATATAAATGACCTGGTAGATAGTGTCGGAAGTTCCATGCGGCTTTTCGCGGATGATGCTGTAGTATACAGAGAAGTTGCAGCATTAGAAAATTGTAGCGAAATGCAGGAAGATCTGCAGCGGATAGGCACTTGGTGCAGGGAGTGGCAACTGACCCTTAACATAGACAAATGTAATGTATTGCGAATACATAGAAAGAAGGTTCCTTTATTGTATGATTATATGATAGCGGAACAAACACTGGCAGCAGTTACTTCTGTAAAATATCTGGGAGTATGCGTGCGGAACGATTTGAAGTGGAATGATCATATAAAATTAATTGTTGGTAAGGCGGGTACCAGGTTGAGATTCATTAGGAGAGTGCTTAGAAAATGTAGTCCATCAACAAAGGAGGTGGCTTACAAAACACTCGTTCGACCTATACTTGAGTATTGCTCATCAGTGTGGGATCCGTACCAGATAGGTTTGACGGAGGATGTAGAGAAGATCCAAAGAAGAGCGGCGCGTTTCGTCACAGGGTTATTTGGTAACCGTGATAGCGTTACGGAGATGTTTAATAAACTCAAGTGGCAGACTCTGCAAGAGAGGCGCTCTGCATCGCGGTGTAGCTTGCTCGCCAGGTTTCGAGAGGGTGCGTTTCTGGATGAGGTATCGAATATATTTCTTTCCCCTACTTATACCTCCCGAGCAGATCACGAATGTAAAATTAGAGAGATTAGAGCGCGCACGGAGGCTTTCAGACAGTCGTTCTTCCCGCGAACCATACGCGACTGGAACAGGAAAGGGAGGTAATGACAGTGGCACGTAAAGTGCCCTCCGCCACACACCGTTGGGTGGCTTGCGGAGTATAAATGTAGATGTAGATGTAGAAGGAATTTAAATTGACCTTCAGGGTGAGTCACGCAATAAAATCAATGAGATGTTACACATCGCACTGACTAGTAGATGAAGTATATTGTCACGAAATGATAGTGTACAATTACTGGAAACAGACAGAGAAGAATTAGGAATAGGTAGAGAGACTGAGAAAACTGTTTCAGCAGGAGTTCTGAGGATGGAGGCCACGACTAAGGTAATCATGGATGAGAATGAGTGCTTATGCAGAGAATCTTGTGAGTATTGTAACAAATGGGAAGAGGTTTGGGCTACTGACTCCGAGAATACAGGAAAAATTAACAAATATTTGGGGCGTTATACATTAGCTCAGGCTGGTGAAATTTTCCTGTGTTTCTCCGCACAAAAGAGATGATAAACGCGTCTTTAAAATTGTCAGAGGAAAATGATGACTCCAGTGGAGATAAATTTGAATGTGTGAACGGCGAGCTAAGAATTAAACCGAGAGAGGGAAGGTATGTTCCGGGTAGAGGAAGCCCAGGGATTCTGTTGATAGAAACAGAGTAGAAAGCAATTGAGGTATCGAACAGCGATGTCGTGGACAAGCCATGGGGCACTTCATTTGACATCAAAGGTGAACATAGTCTATAGTTACTGGTAGTACAATGAGACTGAGTGACATGTTAGTCAATAATAGGAACTTGGACTGTGTGTGCATGCAGAACGTACCAGTTGTATTCTGCTGATTTATGAGATGGCATGGAAGCTGCAGAGCACAATGAGACGAGGCAGTTTACTGAGGACAACGAAATTATACTGAAGATAACAAATAGAGCACACGGAAGTAAGTTCGCAAGCCATAACTCCTTTGACATCTGTTGTGGGCCATACAGAGAGAGGAAAATAATACATAGTAATGACGTTGACGTCGAGACCGTCAGGCGTCACCAAAAGAAAGGTCGGTGACATATCTCGCGCTTAAAGAGATTCTTTGAATGTGCATTATTAAAGAACAAACAACCATTCTCACAATAATGGGCGACTGTTAATGAAAGAATGTGGGAGAGTGATAGAGGGGTGTTTTGTTATGAACTGCATATATACGACCCCCAGGTAAAGTTTAAGCAATCGAGACAGTACTGGAAGATGACAATGATGAAAGCATCGGATACATTTAACCAATAAGGATGGTTAGCATGCAATAGTTTCGATATTTGATGTGAGTAGCGAGGAACGCTGAGCGGTAATTGCCAGTAGCAATGGAACACTGAGCCTGTTATGTTTACCTGGATGTGATGGAGTGTCGAGCCTATGAATGTTTTTTTAAAGTTGGCACTGAGTGATGATATTGGGAAGGAGAAATTACTAACACACCAAGTCACGTAAACATAACAGAGTCTGATCATTTGAAGGTGCGGTATTTGTATGTGTATTTTACGCATACTGTTCGCAGGGGATGTGACTGTCATCTCGAAGCAAGCCGTTATTGTGATGTTACGTATCTTGCAGCAAGAGAAGCATCACCCTTGAGTGTAATGATCTGGTGATGAGTATTCTAACTTAAGAAAGAGGTAAGCTGTCACAAATTCAGGTATGGAAACTATTCTACATAAATATTTTACTCTTACTGTGAGTACGTTAAAAGAGTGTTTTGTGTTTCCTTGAGTTGTCACCCATATGCTATGCTTGTGTGTCTTACATGTATTTCAGAGGAGTCATGTGTAATGTAGAAAGACCAATTGCTTTCAGCATTTGAGGATTGCAAAGACTAGGAAGGGCGCGCCAATAGCTAATGCAATATGCGTCCTCAAAAGAGTAGAGAGGATTCTATTTAGCATCTGCGGATATCTTAAGAAAATATAACATCAGTCACATACGATATATATTCATTGCGTGTCCAGTAACCACAAACATTTGCCATGTAACAGTTCGTCGTTTTTTAATAACCGTTAGATACAAGGAACTTTAAAAGTTTCACACCCCATCGATCATCTGTGAAGTCATGTTTGCATAAAAATTATTAATTTGTTGCTCATTTGTTGAAAGATCCAAGGAGCCTAAGTTAGGTCATTCCAGGTTTTAGAGGCCATCGAGCTCCAGCCACATTTGTAGCATACAGAGCCTATCTCATGAATATTTTATGGCTTTTGGAGGCCAAATAATCACATTCTTTCATAATCCATTCACTTTTTGAGGCCAGAAAGCCTTAAAATTTATGACGTGTGTGTTATTAGCAGTTTTATTAAGCAAGGACATTGAGTGTCATTGTTGTTTTGTACCTTCTATTTCTGTGTTGCTAATTTTCCCCTGTAACACTGTTTGAGAGCAGTGGGATCAACACAAATGATATGACCCACACGAGATGGTGATGTGGTCGTCTGTGTGCAAAAGCTAGCTGCCAGGAAGAGCAATGGGACCTTGATACACTGGTTAGGTGAGGATAGACGCCTCGCTGAGCGACTCCGTCGAGCGCGTGCCACCTTCTCCACCACAGCTGTGCCTGCTTTCCAGGGCCACCAACCTGTCAGAGCATGCATGCCCACTTCAACTCAGGGCCAGTGCAGTACACCTGCTCAGCTGGTTCCTAGCCCCGGGCGACCCGGACAACTCACTACGCATGCCGACACAGGAGATTATGCTCTGTTCACCTGCTTAAGACAACTGTGACATTAGATAAGAGTTCAGTCATGAATAAATGCTGCAAAGGACATCAAAACCATGTCCACAAAGTCAATTATCAGGAGTCTGTAAGTCCATCTGATTCATATGCGAGCCTGTGTGGGAGCACTGCACAAGGAACTCAAATGGCTCAAATGGCTATGAGGACTATGGGACTTAACATCTGTGGTCATCAGTCCCCTAGAACTTAGAACTACTTAAACCTAACTAACCTAAGGACATCACAAACATCCATACCCGAGGCAGGATTCGAACCTGGGACCGTAGCAGTCGCGCGGTTCCGGACGGAGCGCCTAGAACCGCTAGACCACCGCGGCCGGCCACAAGGAACTGTCTATGAACTCGCTATTGTTCTACCCACAGGGTCATGGTAAGTAAATGAACAAATTCTCATCAGACAGTTGCTGCGAACTCTTTCTGGGTTACACACTTAAACTTTGAGTCATGTGATACTGATGTATTCATTTTGAAGTTACAGGTGACGTCACACTTCTTCATTGCTTGTGTTTCATACACTTTCATTATACTCTCTACAACATCAAACAATTTGTGATTTATCGGTTTTAACCTTTGCTGTTACTGACTTACTATCTGAAGACTGATCACTAATTAGGGCAGGAAACTCAGGAGCTTCATTTTGATAGACACGGTATATAATGTGATAAGGAATCAATTGCTGACACAAGCAAGCTACGGACATAATCTTCTGTGCTAGCTATCCCATTAATTACGACTGAGGTGTGCCATCAGTTACTTGGGCGAGCTGCTAACTTAAACTTATGATTCCAACTACAAAAATGGTAAACATTAATTCTTTCGTTCACGAGTCATTTTGTGTGCTGAACTATTTGTAAGAACTTTCATGCGACAAAAAGTGCGTTTGCCTGAGATCAGTGAAGTATACTCATGTTTTTTTTGTGCTTCTAATTGTAATCGTTCAGGAGCAATATCAAAGACTGGTCTGTAGGCCTGATGAACAGGTATTCATTAATACAATAAATTTGACACAGGCAATCAGCAGTGCTGTAGACTGTTTGCTTTTGTAATTTAATATTATCCTGTTGATCAACGTTGATACGTACACAGCAATGTTGAAGTACACTATCAGTCGTGTCACAATTTGTGTGTATTTTAATCTTACGATATTTCATTATGAAGATATGCTGTAATTGTGCTATTAATTTGTTTAATACTGTCAGTGTTAACGTCACAATGATGACGTATATTTATTAATATGTACACTCGACAGCACAAAAAGCGGGCCACTCCTCAATTCCAGTGTGTAGGCCGCACCTGTCTGCATTTGAGCAACATAGCATAGTTGTGTCGCAGGTCCTCTAAAATCTCTGCAGTACAGTCGCTTGACTATACACAATGAGTACCACGAGGGCCTACTAGAGAACACTACCCCTTATGACCGTCAGTCTAGATGTAAACCAATACCGTCACAGAACAAACACCAGAAAACACGTAATCAGAAATGAGACAGTCCCTAACACTTGTAAATTAAACTTCATTACAACAAGTGACACTGAAGAAGTCCTATCACACACATTAAATGACATGACAGGTTGTTGTTCATGAGCCGAATCTGAACCACTATTAACCAAACAAAGCTTGCCTGTCTGATCCAGACTCGACTAGGCATAAAGGGACGTAAAAGTGTTCACCAGCAGCAGTTTACAAGGTCGAATATCCGAACATGGAAATAAATGCCGATACGTTTAGCGCTGCTCCAGGATCCCCGTGAATCTTATATTCCCCTTGAGAAGTAACCATGAAAGGTATATAATAGAGTGCAATGCACAAGTGTGAAACGCCAGGAAGTAAAATTGTGGTGATGGACGGGGAGTAGAATCTAGTAACTATATGAACTGTTAATTGAGCACAATCAGATGTCAGATATTAAATATGTTCACCAACAGCGACATGTTGGAACCTGGAACAACGATACAAATGATTTTTTCCTGGCAGGGATTCGAACCCGGCCCTTTCACTATTGTCTTATATCTACGAATACACTTGAAATATTTATTGTTTCTTCATCAGTAGCGAGATGTGCACATGTTTGGCTAGAGTTAACGCAATAAATAGTCCTGCGCTGCCTGGGACTACAGCCCCGCACTTATCGTCGTTGTTGACCCCATGCGAAGAGGTGTAAATTATCAAATTCTCCTTCACTAGTAGTTAGGATCGCGCCGTTCGTAGATACCTGGAGGAGTTTTGCATTGTGAGGAAACAACAAATGAGGGACAGTATCATCTCGAAGGGCTAAAATCCAGAGAAACCCCAGTCGAGTGCCAATACTGTCAAAATCTCAGGGTCACTTAAAATAAGAAATGAAGGTCCTGTGACCTTACATGACGATTGACCCATGAACTAAAATAATATTATTAGTGTAAGAAAGCTTATTAGAGACAAAGTTTCTGCAAGCAGAGACTTTTGTCTTTGACAACCAGAAGTGTTCTACTCAGCAGCGAAAGGACATGTTTAATGTTGATTTGGAACCACAGCACAGTTCTACGTTCTTTACTTGGCGTTACTGGAGGTGAAGAGCGTATGTTTGTGGCTGTTAAAAACTGGTAGCCTCAGTGGGAATCGAACCCACTCTTTAGCCATTACAGGCTAGTCTCAGTCCAACCAACCACCGAAATTCACATATGTTAGCTTCTTGATTTTGTCATAATGGGGTACGCAAAGCACGATAGGAGAAGTGTTAACTTCCACTTGAGCTGTTGTTGTGAATAACGTATTCGTGGTCTAGTAGTCAACGTCCTGCAGTGCGAACGCAAAGCCGTCATATCAAACCCATTATTTTCTTTCCTTTTTCAAGCCGTATTCCCTCTGTCTGCTAAGAGCATCAGTCTGACAGAATGTCAGAGTCAGTTTCGTTCATTTTCTTACTAGCTAGTAATAGTAGGATGTTGCGGAAACATATTTATGAAACGGTTCGTGGGTGCCTGTCATGGTAAGACCAATTTCAGCACTATCAGCGAGCCAGCGGCTGCTTCATACAGACCCGCGTCCGCCCAAGTGGGAGTGTTTGGCGCTCTCCTGCCGATGTACCCAGTTGTCCACCTATAAATCACATCAGTCTTAGTGTGAGCCCTGATAGCAGCAGCATCGATATTGATCGGTCGCAAGTAGAGTTATGTACGACGAGTTCTTTGATTGCCAGGGATTTCGAACTGTGCCGGCCGGTGCGGCCGTGCGGTTCTAGGCGCTTCAGTCTGGAACCGCGTCACCGCTACGGTCGCAGGTTCGAATCCTGCCTCGGGCATGTATGTGTGTGATGTCCTTAGGTCAGTTAGGTTTAAGTGGTTCTAAGTTCTAGGGGACTGATGACCACAGATGTTAAGTCCCATAGTCTCAGAGCCATTTGAACCATTTTTGATTTCGAACTGTAGACAACTGACTGACTGACTGGTCGCAAAGGACATACCATTTCGGGAGCTGGATATAAGTTCTGCAAAATGGTTGATGGTGAATCTTACCGGCACACTGTCGCCTCAACTGGCATTACGCTGTAGACGGTTCTGAGTTGTATTGTAACTTCAGCCGAGTCGCGTGTCTTCGTGAAGGGCTTCGAGAAAGTGAAGTAGGTTAAGGACTTGTTACTGGGATATGATGAGGAAGAGGGGCGTCCCTCACTCTCTGCTCTCGGACATAAAATAAGTATTGATAAATATGAACCAGGGAGTACTGAGTTAAATGTGAAGTTATTGGAACGTTGGTGGTACGATCATCATTCGCATGTGACAGAAATGAAATGTCTACATATGTTAAAATAAAACCTTGCTGTCAAACAAGGGCATGCTATGTTTTTTTATCTAAAAATTTCGTTACAAAAGAATACTGTAAAAAAAAAAAAAACAGATCCCACGAAAAAATGTTCTATTTTCAACCGACATAGAGGCAGTATGTCAACTTTAAAGGCACGGTGCGCTGCCTCGTGCTCTGAGGCATTTATCAGCCAAACAGCTTGATATTCAGTATGAAGTATATCTCCTCTCAGTGTGGAAATTCAACCGTTTAATGTAATTGTCTTTTTCGATAAACTAAAGCCATATCATGGGCTAGCTCCACCACCATTTGTAATTGTCACTGCTCGTGGGCCGGCCGGTGTGGCCAAGCGGTTCTAGGCACTTCAGCCTGGAACCGCGCGACCGCTACGGTCGCAGGTTCGAATCCTGCCTCGGGCATGGATGTGTGTGATGTCCTTAGGTTAGTTAGGTTTATGTAGTTCTAAGTTCTAGGGGACTGATGACCTCCGATGTTAAGTCCCATAGTGCTCAGAGCCTTTTTTTTTCACTGCTAGTGTTTTATCAATATTGTTCTGATTTGGAGATGCAATTTGGTTTATTTATTCCATTGTGGATGGGTTTTGTGTGGTTATTGATTTCGTTGTGCTGTTGTATCATTAAGGAGTTGCTGCGGTAGCAGATTTTCAGTGAAAATAATACTAGAGTGCTAGTTTTGTAGGATAATGACTTTTTATGTGCTGCATTTATGCTGGCTGTATTGTGGCGTATTCTGAGTTACGTTGTATCTGTAAGACTTGGACAAGTGACAAGAGCAGTGACTTGCCCCTTGATTTTATTATTTTAAAGTGTGAGAGTAAAGTGAATATTTACACAGTAACAGGGCCCGTAAAACTGAATCATTTGTACGTTTCTTGATGACAGGTATTAATGAATGGGTTACGGAGGATGCGCGTGTGTTGCTGGCACTACATAAATACAATGCGATGGTTTTCGCGAAGTCTTAGTAGTCCAACTAAGTTTTTTTAAAAAAATTGAGTAACACAGAAGTGACACAAGTTCCACGGTCCACTTTTATTTCATGCTCACTAAGAGATTTTTCGCTGTACTATTTCGAAATTGTGTACTCATTGAGATTTCACTATGGGCAGTTATTACTGAGTTTGATAAGATAAACGAAAACAAGGATGTGAAAGATAGCTATTACACTCTCATATATTAGCTTCTACAAATACCACAAAGTTTCTGATGCTGTTTTAGTAAAGTTTTGCTATTAGGGTCTACTATCTTTAGAAACACGAATTGCAAGTGAAGCTCTTTGTGAGAAACCCAAGTTAGCAATGATGAGTGAGTTATTTAGTTGTATACACAGAAGTTAATACTAGAAACTAATTTATGCAGCGAAAAACATAGTAAGATTGTCAACACAGGAGGCAAAAGTCAGCGTCAATACATGTTTGCTATAGTTTAACGATATTTGCAAAAGCAACAGTTAACACATATTCTGAATTTTCTTTAGTGCACACAAGTTGGAAGTAGTAATTCATGAAACAACATTTTTTATTGGAAATTGTAACAGTTTTCTGCAGTCAGTGGACAATTTACACTGTAACACTTTGTCAGAAGCGAAGTCTATCCTCATATAAGGTACAACATCTGAAACTGTTGAGCAGTACCTCTATTCGTTAAACGATGTTTGATTTGCGAATGCAAAAGAAAATATTAGCTACCATTCTGCTCCGGCTTCCGTTCGGTGTTGGTCGACGTACGTCAGCGGTTTACGCGGATGTAAGTAATGCAATTACTTGCTTATTTTGACGCGCAACTTGTGTTGCTCCATTTGATTGTATTTGTGGCTTCCTGCTGCAGCATTGCTGCCCAGGTAAGCAGATCTAATGCGCTAGCTCCATACAATCGTGCACAGTATTTTGGTATCTGCCATTGTGTTGGCGTAATTTTGTAATCTAATTTTAACTGTTAATCTCATTGCGTTTCATGTAAATCATTAGAGCAAATGAATAACCGTCAGTCTCAAACATGACTCAAATTTCAAGATCGTTCACCTTTTAGTATAATTTGTCCCGTTTAGGCGACCGTTTAAAAGTAAATATAACAGCTTGTGCTCTCAGTTGGTGCACTTCACCGCGTCGGCCTTGTCCTTACGCACAGTGGTCCACTACAGGATATCTAACTTATTGCACTGTCAAAGTAACGAGCTCTGCTTTCGCTCGTCTTGTATCAGTACGATTTAGTTTCTGCAGATATTATTTTCTCAAAGCAACGAGCATTGCAATCTCTCATCGTATATCAGGAAGAGTTAACACAAATTGCTAGTGAAGCTATCGGTGTGAAACCCAAGTTAGCAGTGATGAGTGAGTTCTTTAGTTATACGCACAGAAGTTAATACTAGAAACTGATTTATCTGAAAACATACGCTCGTGGACAAGTGTGTATGAAAATTTACACATGATGTCCCCGTGTTTAGCTATTCAGTACAGTACGAGCACTGCACTCTCTCGTCCTGCATCAATAAACCGTACTCTTGAGTGGAGGTGTGTGGAAGCTACTGCGGGCATTGCACACGGCTCGACTTACATCACCGTGCAGACTCTAGAAGCCTTCTGCAACCTTTCAGTGTAATTAATTTGCAGGCTTAATTTCGAACTTTTTTTGTTAAGCTATAATGCCCATATTTTGTTTATCGAACTGTAAGGCTGAAGGTTTAGTTACAGTGTTACACCATTGTTCGCAGTAGTAAATGAAGTTGTACAAATTGCTCTCAGGGAATACAATGTTTCCTATTTTGCTATATCTTGAAAAATAAACGTCGGTGGAAAACGTGATAGGAATATTAGTTTTTTTAACGACTTATATAGCTTTCTATTATAAAGACGGTGGGGAGGTGGGGGGGGGGGGAGGCGGGCAGGCTGCAACGGTGCTTCAGAATGAAATGGCACATGCTTGAGACTCTGAATGTTTTATTTTGTGAAAGCAGACGGAACAGGAAATAGGAACTGTAGATATTTTTCACTTTTTTCTGATAAAGATAACCATTTGACAGCGCGCTGGAAGTGTAGAAATTTTTCACTTTTTTCTGATAAAAGTAACCATTTGACAGCGCGCTAAAACAGTATATTCGGTGATGCAAACAACGATAACCACAGACACTGAGAGGCTGAGACTAAATGCAGCCACGGGCGTCATACCGTACCGTGTGCTCAGGCAACCCGGAATTTATGGAACGCAGTACCTTGCGAATGTTAGTATTTAATTTTATTCTGAAAACATACAACTACATATGTTCGTGGACAAGTGTGTATGAAAATTGATACACAGTGTCCCCGTGTTTAGCTATTCGGTACAGTACGATAAATAGACCTTCATTAACTGCCGTTACTGCCCCATTGTTGGGCTACTTAAAATTTTTCCACTGCAAATTAAAAGTGGTCTGCAATTTTCATCCGGAGAAAAATAGTCTGAGGAATATATAAAATGCAGTGTAAATGTTTGCTGTTATTTGGAAGTCGTTATCTTCGTTTCTGTCTGTTCTCCAGTGACTGAAGCCTTTTTTTTTTTTGTGCCTTCTGTAATATTTATTTTTACCTCAGACGGTGTTTTTCTGTAAGAAAACGATTTACTTTTTATGAATGCGTCTGTGTTTCTCATTTCATTGTCAGTGTCCAGAAAAAATACTACATTATTGCAGTTAATTCTAATACAAAAAAAAAAAACCGTATTGTCTCTCCTGTGCAGAATTCAGATCTTTTACTTTTAATGTGAATAGAATACTTCGATTTTTTATAATTTTCTCTTTGATAAGATCAGCGCTTTTGCTTCTTGTTTGGGAAATACGCTTACGTAGTACTAACTTATAACTGATGAGAATAAAACATAAATTTTGAAGGATGCTGTAGATAAACAGGTATGGTTACAATGGATGCCTATCAGGCTTGACCGACACCATTAGTTCAAATGGTTCAAATGGCTCTGAGCACTATGGGACTTGACATCTGAGGTCATCAGTCCCCGAGAACTTAGAACAACTTAAACCTAACTAACATAAGGACATCACACTCATTCATGCCCGAGGCAGGATTTGAGCCTGCGATCTTAGCAGTCGCACGGTTCCGTACGGAAGCGCCTAGAACTGCTCGGCCTCGGCGGCCGGCTGACGCCATTAGTATTCCTTCACAGTTGCGAGGGGCATTCAGTACGCAAAGCAACACACTTTCTGAGCGACTGTTGCTTTATTCAGGATTCCAATACACCGTGTTATTCTCCACTCTTTGCCGGCCGGAGTGGCCGAGCGGTTCTAGGCACTACAGTCTGGGAGCGCGCGACCGCTACGGTCGCATGTTCGAATCCTGCCTCGGGCATAGATGTGTGTGGTATCCTTAGGTTAGTTAGGTTTAAGTAGTTGTAAGTTCTAGGGGACTGATGACCTCAGATGTTGAGTCCCATAGTACTCAGAGCCATTTGAACCATTCTCTACTCCTTGGGCTGCAAAAGCCTGTTTTTCATCTTAATCTTCGTTCCATGCGACGGCCTTACGCCCTCTTCCTGGGTATGCCTGATTGCCCGCACGGTACCACTCTACTTGTCGGCGTCGGAGCTGTCGTTTTGGTGCAGCAAGAACCTCCTCATCATCCACGTACTGCTTCCCGCGGAGCGAATCCTTCATTAAGCCCAAGAGATGGAAGTTGCAAGATGCGAGATACGGGCTGTAGGCTGGTAAAGGAAGAACACTCCAACGACGTTTTGTGAGCTCGTGTCGGATGCACAGACATGCGTGAGGCCATTTCTGCAGGTGATTCGAATCCATCACCTCGAATAAGAGTGTCCGCAAGTTCCAACATTGTAGGAATCACAGTTTTGTGCGGCCGGCCAGCACGCGGGAGATCGGACAGATTTGCGTGACCTTTTTGCGATGATGACAGACGCTTCGCCCAACGACTCGCAATGCTTTTGTTCACTGCCACCTCTTTGCAGACAGTCTGCAACCGTCTATGAATATCTGCAACGCTCTGGCTTTCCGCCAAAAGAAACTCAATGACAGCTCTCTACTTGGAACGCACCTCCGTTACAGACGCCATTCTGAAGGCTATGTATAGCGCGGCCAACTATTGAATCTTCATGAATCTATAGGAGCAGAAGGGGGAAGATACCACAGTTTCCGAAGACAAATTTCACATTTTTCCAACCGAAACTGGCTGAGGAAAATATGTGCTGCATTACGCCCTTCGTATTATTGGTGAGTACTATACGAGGGCGTGCTGAAAAGTAATGCTTCCGAATTTTTTATGTTTACACTCTTAACGATTTTTAAATAAAACAAAATTTATTAACATTCTGCATCTTTATTCTTTATTTATTTTTCAACGAAGTCACGCTGGCGACGAACACATTTCTCCCAACGAGAGACCAGTTTGTTGATACCACCACTGTAGAATGTTTGACTTTGTTGACGGAGTCTCACCCTCACTTCTGCTTGCACCGCTTTATGACTACGAAAGTGAATTCCTCGAAGGTTGTGGGACAAGATGAAAATCGGATGGTGCCAAGTCGGGACTGTATGGAGGATAATTGATGACAGCGAACCCAAGGCGTCGGATTGTTGCAAATGTCGCGGCGCTCGTGTGCTATCAGGCATTGTCATGCTGAAGGAGAGGGTGCTCCACGAATGGACAGACTCTTTGAATTCGAAATCTGTCTTCGGCACGCTGTTTCTCATACATCGAATTAGTTACGTTACACACCGCCATGCTACGTGCCACAATTCGGATCCCTCTAGCGGCAGAGAAATGCAGCTGGCGTCTGCGGAGCGGGAAACTCGACCGGGTAATATGCATGCCATGTAATACGTCAACGATATTGAGAACAGAAAAAAAATTCGGTGACATCGCTTTTCAGCCACGCTCTTGTATTTAATCTGAAATGCATCAACATTTGCAGCAAATCAGTGCTAGGAGTAACAGATTACTTCATATAATGGTATTCAGAGTTGAGTAATGTAGTCCAGAATGCAACCGTAATGGACATCAGCAGATAAACAGGCCTGGTATTTTCTGAATATACAATCAACGACATTCCTAAGGTAAATAGGAGCGACTGTTCGAAAGGGTATCGGGTACAACGACTAGAATTTTGTCTAGGTAATGGTAAATTCTAAAGTACGGTTAAATGGAAGAAAATTAAGTGTTCTATTAAAGTAGGCAGAAAATCAGTATTCTATTGCAACTTTGGTAGCTGGTTGTGTATCGGTATCCTGCAGAAATTAAGGAAGGTCTTAATTGTTCATGAAGCTATTTCGTCGAATTGGGAGTGTCAATGAGATGCTCAACAAATTCTAATGAGGAACAGTAGCTTAAAAACGCCGTGGTTTAGGCGGGGACACATTTCGATTCAAATTCACTGTCATAACCAGAGACACAAAGGGCACACCAAATATAACGCATTGGTCTATTTGTTGCAATTTCTCTGTTTATAATTTATTGTTTTATGCAAATATGACCGAATATGTGTGTAAATCCAATACCTTGAATATTCTCTACATGACTGTATTCTTTTTTAATTCTTAACTATAGAAGTGCGATAATAATTATAATGCAGTATAACTGAGCAATAATTATAAAACTCTTAGTTGATTAGAAGAATTTCGTTTGAAATAACTCACAGAACATACCCAAAAATGAATCTGGAAAGCTGCTTCCAATGTTTCCATCTACGTGGATTTTTTTTTATGTTCTTCGATTTGGCGCTACTTTAGTAGATCTTCGAGTTCTGCGTGGACCTATTCGGAAAATCTTCTACACTCACAGCCACCTGTGCATTTTCTACATCCCTATATACACTACTTGTATTCTATATAGTAAGTAGCCATCCAATTAGTATGTGTGTGTCAATAAATCTCGAGCTAGCGTAACTCCTGACGGGTTTCGTACATATTTCATAAATATGTAAGTTTGATATTAATTTACTAAGTAACATTTATTACTGTAATTTGGTAAAATTGCAGTACAGTCACAGTTAGCTGACCGGCGTCTGCAAGTAACTTTTGTGAACGGTATCGTTAGTAACCCTCTTCCTCTATGCGGCGATATCGATGTACAAAACATAAATCATAGGCCCAGAATATATTCGACAGTCATGGAGCGTGTTATTGATTGTAACCGAATCCTAAATTAGAGAATTATTAGTAAACGCAGTTCTGATACTGCGTATATGGATATCAAACATTTGCATTTCTTAAGGCTGAAAAACAAAATGGGTTTTATTTGTTTAATTCGAACCGGTGTTCAGCTTGTTGGTGCATCGTCATGAAACAATCGACTTGCATCCACAAGAGCTACTAGTGTGTTGGAAACAAAACGCTAGAAACATAGACACTATTAACACACATAAAATCTTAGGTCTTGAAAATAGGTGAGAAATGTCAAATTGACCGTTCATCACTTTTATTATTCATCAAGCATGTTTAATGACATAGTTCTACTACAATTTACAAGTTGGATAGTATCAACGTGGATTTCTATATCCAAACATCTGTATTTCTTGCTTTCCAGTTTCTTTTGATGGATGGATGAGCTGCTTCATGTTCACGTCATTCACTCACAAATGTACTGCACTGTACATTGTTTCCCCTATTTTGTGCCTCAAGACTGAGCTGGAAGCTTTTTCATACCTTTCGATGGATAAATAACAGACATTGCACACTTACTGTAAATCAGTTCTCGTAGGTCAGTCTTACGATGGAGCTTTGTATCTCCGAAGAAGGTTGTAGTTAAACTAAACATAATAAATACAACTGTAAGGATGCAGAGGCTGAATGTGAACTACAGGCTGGTTATAATTAAACTTCAGTTACTTTAGGGGCCCATCCATGAAAACCATTGAGTGTTGCACAATGAAACTCCGTGGAAACATTTGTAAGCACATGCAGAAGAGAAATAACGAAGAACCCGTTGAAACAAGCATATTTTAATTTCCACATGAGAGGGCCACATCTGTTAACTGGGTACCATATTTACGTTCTAGGTTACCAACGTTGCCCAGTGTGACGACCATCTGCATCCACGACAACCTGGAACCGCCCTAGAGATACCATTTCACAATTGTTAGCAGCACTTTTCCAAAGATGGGCCGCTGTCGTGACACAGTTCGTGCACTATTTGAGATCGCAGCATTCTCAGCCGTGACAACAGTACCTTCTTCAACGATTTGTGGCGCACTTTGCCGTCGACCTCTCCCAGGAACAATTCCCAGATCGCCAATTAACTCGAACTTCCGAATCCTGTTCTTCGACCCCGGTGCGAAAAGAGACCTCTCCGTATTCAGTTAATGAGTCGGCACTCGCGAAGAGCAGAAGCACTATTGTGGTTGATTTGATAAAACAACTTCACAGGCTAAGCCTTGCTCACCTTGTCCAGACCCATGTTGAGTGTCTGCAACTGTAATGCGCACTGATTCTTGTGTTTCAACCCCCCGTTGCCTTACCAGTACCGCCGCCTAACAGCAAGTCGTGACAGTAACACTACTTTCAACGTAAGTCCCGAAGTGCACAATACGAACATTATTCCTACGAAGTACGGTAAATAGTTTTCCATTGACACTGGGTCTAGTTTTATTACAACTAGCCTGTACACTGAAAAATTTTATAGGCTCATCAAATGTATGTTCTGGGTATGTTGGTATGAGGTCTCTGTGATCTCTGGTCGCAGGTCACGAAATAATTACATTTCGTTTGAGTTTTTGCCTTCATTTGTCTTTGCATCTGTATTGAACGGAAAATGTCTGAACGACAATGTATATGTCAACGGTGAGCGCTATTTCTCTAGGTTGGGAACCAACTTGTTCGATTAACTGACTCCAAATGCTGTTGACAACAGTAGTCCCCACTTTACTCTTCGGCCTCAAGTCTTCCACTCAGCACTTGTGGATTCCGTCTCGGGTTTTCTTTCCCGGTAGCGTTATTTCATGTAAGCAGTCATCCATATCAGTATGGGTAGGTTCACTGATGAAGAGGTGGACAAAGTTTTCCATCAGCCATGGTACTGCACAGGCCTGGCCAACATTTGCGCTCTCGGAGCGCGAACAACACAGTGCGGATATTTCTAAGAGGATAATACTGAAGCAGACTTTTATGAGCAGCATTTTATCATGTATGTTTACAGAACTATACCAAGAATTACATACAGGTATTTAACATTACGATGAGGTGTTTATAAACTTATAGACATTTTAGAATGTATAATGTAACTGAAACTATGATTCGTGACAGTCAAACGCATTTGCTTGTCGGGTAACATTTTATAAAGGTCCTGTAAATTCCTGGGTAGGACGAACTGATCGTTGAGCTGTGTGCTCCACTGCACATCTGTCACCTCAAGTCGGATGTAATGAGCTACACGAGCAGCGAAAAGCGGAAGTGGCCTCACTAATAAATCGGAATCTGTCTTTAGTCGTGCAATGTCTTGGAATCTGAGAACTCATGATGAAATATTTCAATTACTGAAACGTAATCGGTCATGTATGATCGACAAACGACTGCCTTGAGGTACAGGAAATGTTTCATGTCCTGAACTCGAAGCTGATTTTTCCATAGGATTAATTTTTGTTTTACAGCATCACATGTCTTGCAAATGATTCTCCCCATGCAATAATACAGTTAATGAATGCAAATAATTTGTGATATCAACAATAAAAGATTTTTTCGCCACTCTACTCACACTGAAGTCAGTTTTATTCCGTATTGGCCACTTTCAGTTCAGCCAATATTCACCGTCGTTCGTCAGAAAAAAAACATCATATTATCTTTGTAGCTGGTGTTGTAATGATGTTCCAATAAACGTTCTTGTAGCTCATAATAGTGCGATGGCGTATTAAGACCTTTCACTGACCTTTAAACGATACGAAAAATAAGGCAGTACCCATTTGGTGTTGAACCAGTGGCTTGTCCATTGCTTCTTTTTTCGACAAGTGTATTGACGTCACAGAACTCCTAATGCAGAGCTTGAATCGAATTCAACGCAGGTAGTGCTCCCGGCAACCTGCTTGGCGTGTGACAAGGCGACTGCACCGCTCCAACGGCGTCCGGCTGCAGCCTTCATCGTCCGCTTCCTCCTTTATTCCTCAGACCTGTGCCTGGAGCGCTAGCGCTCACTGAGAGCTATTTGGTCATACCTGGTACAGAATTTTGTTTTGTTTGCAGATAGTGTCTCTTCCCTTGTTTTAAGAATTCCGTAGTCTGTATACTTCTTAGATCTGTTCTACACATTAAAGCAAGTTTCTCGTTTGCCCACAGTCGTACCTACCGTGTACGTTGCTGTCCATAGATCTGGACTAAAGACAATCTTCCTCTCTGAAAGAAACCAGATTTGCAACCCAAGTTGACTGCACTTTTAGAGTTAAATGTTAACAGGTTATGTTTGCCCATATTTCTGTCCAGTTTCTATCGGCGTAGTTCCTTTTCACTCTGTTCACTTCAGATATATGGAGCATCCCTTTACACACATCATTAGCTTTTATGTAAGTCTTACGTCCCATCCTCTCCAGCTGTATTCCTTGAATTATGACCTAATCCAGTCGATGACATAACTAATGAGAGATATATTCGCTGTTGGACCGAGGCCTTATGGTTGCACCCTTTCAAAATTACAGTAGATACACCATTCGGTAGCACTTTTACTTCCTTCCGCAGTCTATACAAATGCATAGTATCACATCGTCTTTTAAAATCGCACGGTCGTAATCCTCTCTCGCTCTCCGGTAAAGCTAAAGTTAATATTTTAAACCTGAAGATATTATACGGCCAAATACACTGAGGTGGCAAAAGCCATGGGATAGCATATATGCACATATAAAATGGCGATAGTGTCATGTACACAAGTTATAAAAGAGCAGTGCATTGCCAAAGCTGTCATTTGTACTGAGGTGATTCTTGTGAAAAAGTATCTGACGTCATTATGACCGCACGCACGGGATTTAACAGACTTTGGAGCTAGACGCATGGGAGATTTCATTTCGGAAATTGTTAGTGAATTCAGTATTCTGAGAACCACAGGGTCAAGAGTGCGCCGAAAATATCATATTTCAGGCTTTACCTCTCATCATAGACAACGCAGTGCCCGACCACTTAACGGCAGAGAGCAGTGGCGTTCTCGTTGATTTGTCTGTGCTAACAAACAGGCAACACTACTTGAAATAACCGCAGAAATCAATGCGGAATGTAAGATGAACGTATCCTTAGGATAATGCGGCGAGATGTGGTGTTAATGGGCTACGACAGCATAGGACGGACCCGAATGCCTTTGCTAACAGCACGACGTTCTCGTTGAATTGTCTGTGCTAACAAACAAGCAACACTACTTGAAATAACCGCAGAAATCAATGCGGAATGTAAGATGAACGTATCCTTAGGATAATGCGGTGAAATGTGGTGTTAATGGGCTACGACAGCAGAGGATGGACCCGAATGCCATTGCTAACAGCACGACATCGCTTGAAGCTCCTCTCCTGGACTTGTGACAGTATCGGTTGGACCCTAGACGACTGGAAAACCGTGGCCTGGTCCCATGAGTCAGGACATCTATTGTTCAAGCTTGGCGCAGACTCCACGAAGCCATGGACTCAAGTTGTCAACAAGGCACTGTTCAAGCTGGTGGCGGTTTCATAATGGTGTGAGTTGTGTTAACTTGAAGCGGAACCGATCACTGACTGGAAATAATTATTTTCGGCTACTTGGAGACGATTTGCAGCCCTTCATGGACTTCATGTTCCCAAACACCGCCGTTGTTTCCTGATTATGCTAACCAGAAGCGATGATTTTAAATCGGTACAGATGGACGGGGTAACACCAGTGTCCAAACCTCACGCTGATGAGAGAGGTCACATGATGTCTATTAAGCTTCACCGATTCGGTACACATGAGGTGACAAAATTCATGGGGTACCACCTAATATCGTTTCGGAACTCCTTGCGACCCTAAGGAAATGTTGAGCCATGCAGCCTCTATAGCCGTTCTAGAGGAGAATGACAGACACGGCAACTTATAATTGAAAGCTGGACAAAGGCGTCATTTACAAAGATATGTTCTTAATACAAAGTAATAAAGAGAAACAGACATCCCAGTTTTTGAACTGGGCCGGTAGCATATGTGTGGACGAGATCCACAAAACATAATAGGCCAAGGTTGAATACCGGCGTCTTTTGAATAGTTCGCGAGGAAATAATAAAATGGTTCAAATGGCTCTGAGCACTATGGGACTTAACATCTCAGGTCATCAGTCCCCTAGAACTTAGAACTATTTAAACATAACTAACCTAAGGACATCGCACACATCCATGCCCGAGGCAGGATTCGAACCTGCGACCGTAGCGTTTGCGCGGTTCAAGACTGAAGCGCCTAGAACCGCTCGGCCACCAGCGGCTGGCGAGGAAATAGTAACTATATGAACTAAAGTGACAAAATTCATGGGATACCATATATGCACGTATACAGATGGCGGTAGTATGGAGTACACAATGTATAAAGATACAGTGCATTGTGCTCAGGTGATTCATGTGCAAAGGTTTCCGACGTGATTATGACCGACAGCCTTCACTTAACGGCCGAGAGCAGCGGCGGTTGCGTAGAGTTGTCACTGCTAACAGAAAAGCAACATTGCGTGAAATAACCGTAGAAAGCAATGTGGACGTACGACGAACGTATCCGTTAGAATAGTGCGGCAAAATTTAGCATTAATGGACTACGGCAACAGATAACCGACGCGAGTGCCTTCACTAACAGCACTATATCGCCTGTAGCGTCTGTCCTGGGCTTGGGACAATATCGATTGGACACTAGACGAAACGAAAACAGTGGCCAGGTCAAATCGGTAAGAGCTGATGTGAAACGTCCCCTTAGAAAAATTGTACATGACTGTGCTTAAACTGACACACAATATTTTTTTAGCGCAACGCAGTCTGACTTTCAATAATCCCTACAAAAGAATGGCCCTGACTAACATTAACCTATACCTTTCACAAATCACGTACCTCACAAAAATCTTCGTTACTCGAACTACTGCAATACAGCGAGCGCCACTACTGCCAGCTAAATAAAAGATTCAAACTACGGAAGGCACTAACTACTGATAGGCATAGTTAGCAAATGAAAGATTTTAATAGAGAACAAACAATGTATTTACCTTAATAGTCATAATATATGTAGCAGTTCATGACATCCATTCTTACAAATGTACTGTTTCTGATGGACACACCTCCAGATCATCCATTCTCAAAATTCTGCCGTCTTACTTCCCCACATCCACCACTGCTGGCGGTTCACCTCCAACTGCGCAACGCTACGCGCTGTTACCAGCCAACTGCCCAACACTACAATGGCGAATATTACAACAATGCTAACCAGCCACAGACTCCACACAGCACAGCCAGTGATTTTCATACAGAGCGCTACGTGGCGTTACCAATAAGAAAACCTAAACAGCCTGCTTACAGATGGTAGAGTCCAAGTGTGGCGCAGACCTTACGAAGTCATGGATCCAAATTGTCAATAGGCCACTGTGCAAGCTGGTGGTGGCTAAATAATTGCGAGGGCTGTGTTTACATAGTATGGACTGGGTCCTCTGGTCCAGCTGAACCCATCATTGACTGGAAATATTTATGTTGGGTTACTTGGAGCCCATTTGCAGCCATTGAGGGACATCTTGTTCCGAAAAACAACCATGGAATTTTTATGGATGACAATGTGCCATGTCATCGGGCCACGAATGTTTGCGATTGGTTTGAAGAACATTGTGGACAATTCGAGTGACTGATTTGAGCGCCCAGTTTACCCGACACAAATTCCATCCAACATTTATCGGACATAAATCGAGAGGTCAGTTCGTGCACAAAATACTGCAGCAGCAACACATTCGCAGTTATCGACGGTTATAGAGGCTGCATGGCTCAACATTTCCTTAGGGTCGCAAGGAGGTCCGAAACGATATTAGGTGGTACCCCATGAACTTTGTCACCTCATGTGTACCGAATCGGTGAAGTAAGCAGTTACACTTGTGGGGAGGAGATAGCACTCGCAACCAATTTCTTGTACAGGACCGCCTGTGCGGCCGAATACTTGCTATAAGCCAATATGACATGGTTCAGATCCGCCACCGCCGTTGTTTCCTGATTATGCTAACCAGAAGCGATGATTTTCAACCGGTACAGATGGACGGGGTAACACCCGTGTCCAAGCCTCACGCTGATGAGAGAGGTCACATGATATCTATTAAGCTTCATCTTGTTGAACTGTGGCCAAAAAGAGATGTTCGGTTGTATGGCCATCAGATGGCCTCCCTTGTAGTGCTGGGATAGGTGCGGTTTACTGTTACAGACGTGATAAGCAGCTTTCTTGACTGTCGAGTTCAAATCCATATAAGGGATTGATGTTGGCCGGAACTCTTCTTTCGTAATGCTCATCTTAGTGAGGTGGTCGACAGTTTCATTATGGAGAATACCTTGATGACTTTTTATCCAAAGTAAGCGGACGTCAATGCTCAATGTCCCATCCTCCGCGCGTCTTAGTCTCTTTATCAAACGCCGGATGCTGTAGTTCCTGCAACACACTTTGGTACTCCGTGAGGATCAATACGAGCCGGATGGTCTGCGTGCCATAGTTAATAGCCTCTCTGGTGGCTAGTAACTCCGCCGTGTAGGTAGACGATTCCAGCCGCAGTGCAAACGTATGGTATGTGTCAGTAGAGGAACTGAAGGAGTCGTATGCCACTCCCACCTTACTTTTAGAGCCAACCTTATAAATGGAAGCATATTATGGCCAACGTCGGGTAAGAAATTGCTCCAGGTCTGAGGTCCCCGTTCTGAAAACACGGCAGACAAGAACGGACAGAGACCACAACGACCGATATCGGCAGAGGTGAGTAATAGGCTAAGTAACAAGTATTAGGACCGACAGAGGGTTGAAACCCAAACTTTTGTATTTGTAGTCAGACACTTAGCCACTTGACCACTCTGACACCGAGCCAAGACAAAAGTACTATTTGCTCTCTCCGTTGATACAGAATAATCAGACAGAATACGACCATGTAATAATTCAATAATCACTCTACTTCTCTATGCACACGAAAACATCATTCAGTACAAGCTTATAAGATTTTACAGCTCCCGTATGGGAGAGCCATAGATAAATCCTAGACGATTTGCCAAGACATTCCAGACGAGAACGGGGCCTGAGATGAGGCGGCTGCCTAGTGATCTCCCGTGGCTTTGTGGCATTCCACGCCGCAACATGTTAGCCGTGCCTCGGCCCGCATTATTGAAATATTGAGCAGGCGCGGGCCAGCCCGCACTACAAACATCATTTATCTGCGAGGTGAGGATCCTTGACGGTGCAGAAACACCTCTGGGCTGCGTCGCGCTGCTGCCTGATTCACGGTTCGCCTTCTTGGCCGGTCGGCCTTTTTTATCCTCCCGAAATTTATTGACCCTTCAAATGCCTCCTCCGTTCCCGGCGGTCCGACTGGCGCGGCCCATCCTAACCCCCGCTGGCTTCTTGTTGCCGTCAAGTCACGTACCATTAAGTTCTACTTCACATTCATTAGCTAGGCTAATAAGGCGGAAGGTGGTGACGTCTAGTTTATTCCTCTTGCACGATGCTCCGGCTCCGATTAGAATTGAATTACTTGTACACCGATGACGTTGCGGCCCGCGAGAATAAGTGTTGCGCCGTTAAGTTTCATTTCTGAGAGCGCCTCATCAATACCACGAAATCTTTTAGCGGCCTCCATTGTGTTGTTCCCCGAGAGGGGCGATAGAATTCATAGCTCCGGTTTAACAGTGTATTTGTTCGCCTTGCTTTTATTCCGTACTGCGGAAGATGAAATCGCGTACAGCACTAAAGCTACAATGATTCACGCGGAACTTCTATTTCTTCTTGTCACTCTACGGAATCTTATATGTTGTCCTTCTCGTTTCATTCTCTTCGTGCCCAATCATTTCTTGGGGTTCAAAAGTACCCGTAGTATCTTCGATTTTTAATAACATCGTATTCAGCCTCTCATGACGGAACGTGAATTACTTATTACAAAGCGCTAATCACGTGGGTGACTGTGGCACTCTAAGTTTCTCTCTCTGAAGCACACACGCACGCACACACACACACACACACACACACACACACACACACACACACACAGGGAGAGAGAGGGGGAGAGAGAGAGAGAGAGAGAGAGAGAGAGAGAGAGAGAGAGAGAGGGAGAGAGACTAATGTTACAGTAACAGGTTATATGGATCTGGTACATCAATATGTACGAGTACGGTGTAGCCTGACAACTCTCTAGAGCAGTGAAATCGTCAACAATACAATCACATTCAAATGGTTCATTCTTTATCCATTAATTTTTCTGAACAATATCAAGTGTAAGCATCTAATACATAAAAAAAATGTTTATGCTTTATTCATTGACGACAAATTTAGTATATAATTCAGTAAAACAATGTATTGTAAATGGTACAATCACATTCATATGCTCTGTCAGTCACTTCCATAATAACTTTACACATTGCATGTAACGTGTCGTGCATAAAGAAGAAAAAAATTTAAGTTTTATTCACTAATAACAGTTTTTAACAAAATTTAACACATTCATATTTTCTCTTTTCCCCAGCGAGTAGTAATGATTGTGTATTCTTGAGTTCGTAAATCAGTGAAATGAAATGAACCAGTAGGAACTCCGATTCTGTTAACTTTCCCTTGGAGCACACGTCTGACCTTTTTGGTGGCAAAGATGTTCTATTAGGAGAAAAAGAGAGTGCGCGTCCAGAAGAGCGACACTGATGGCTGACTGAAGTGCCAGGATACGACAATCAGTGACGAATTGGTCCACGTTGTGGGCTGTCGCAGGCAGTGGAAGCAATTTAGAATCTAGGCGCTTGATATTTAGTTTGCTTGCATAATCGCCAATGATCCATGTGACTTTTATAAAGGGAGTGTTCAGAACAGCTTGAATATTAGTACACATTCCCACCTATCGAAGATTATGAAAATGGTAATATGCACGTTGTAAAATGTTTTGAAATTACGATCAGTCCTAAAGCAGACATTCTTTCATAGTGACATCGAGAAGCCCGTGTGAGTTATAGTCTATTATTACACATAACAATTATTTATTTGAAATTGCTACCAAAGGATGAAACACACTTCTTTACCATCTCATGGAATGACATCAGTTTGACATTGATTTAACAACATGTTGATAATGTAGTTAGACGCTTGCTAAGTTGTCACATGCGATTGTAGATTAAATCTGAGAAACCACAGGGGAACAGTGATTTACTCTATATCCTTTGCAAAACACAGTGGAGCACTGTTTCGCTCATGAGGAACAGAATTAGACAGACAGAAGGAGGATTAGTGTTTAACGTCCCTACGACATTAGCAAGGGAATACAAACTCGGCTTTGCGTGATTTGTCTGAAAGGATTTGGAGAAACCACAGACAACCTAAATCTGGACTGCCGCACAATGGGCCAACTTTCCTCAAAACCTCCACGTTATAACTTTAGTCCCACGAGATCTTGTGTAGATTGCCCTGGTGCATACTCGTCCAATGCCGTGCTGTCATTCCAGCCTCATATTGATATGATACGTGCCGTGGTAGTTGACTGTTAGCAGTAAATCGGACGACATTTTTCAGATATTGTTTGTATGGCCTGTTTAATATATGACGTGAGCCTGTCTACTTGGCAGGATAAAATAAGAGGGGCAGAGCTCCAGAAAGTATGTTTACAACATTTTTAACCTGTGTAACGACACATATCGACTTAATACTAAACTACTACCGATTTTATTCGAAATCATTGGCTTTAAAATGTCGTCTGTGCTGCTCCACTTTTGTAAATGGATCTCCTACTACCTTAATAAAATAGTTAATGAGCTGAAATGTATTTTCGTGCACATATTTGAACGTTTATAGTGGACCATCTTTTTGCAACGAGTGGCACTGCCACATAGTGAAAATTAGTCCCTCATAATTGCAATTATCTCACAAGCTGTTACCTACACAAATAATGTCATTAGGTTACCCGTTGAATTTTTGGGGAGCTATACGGAATTGTGACCATAATTTTTTTTACAAGTTGGCAAATAAGTTTTTACAAGTTTAAAAGTTCCCCATGTGAGAGATTGCAGGTCACTCTCACTTCGGATTTGGTGTTATGCCACTTCATGTTCTTAGGGAAGATGATCTTTATTACGATTTGACTTCATACATTATGATGAAGTGGTGGGCAGTAGTTAATATCCTTGCTTGTGTGCTCTAGGGAAGGAATAACGGTAAGCTTTACCTGCGTTCCAAGGAATAGGGTGCCGACTTAAACGACTGCAGTTAAAGCACAAAGATGGTGGGCCGAGGGAAGCGCGTTTTTTCTGCAGAACCTGGGTGGAAATGTTTCCGGATGTCTCAGTTCCGTGGTCTCATTGTGCAGACACTTTGGATGGCGCCAGTCGGTCAGCATTCGCGTCCAGGTAGACTCGGTTGCGTCGGGAAGACGGCGCTGCAATGACCAGCGCTTTGTAGACCGGCAATAACGCAGAGGATAGGCCCTTGTTAGGCAGAAAGCCGACAAGACAAATGTGAGTGTTCTGCGAATTTCCGTGGGACTGGTCACTGGTGCCCAGACGTCCAGACTCTGTTACAAAACATATTTGTGAAGACACGAGGCTTTCAGTGAGTTTATGGCCGCTCCTTGGAAACTTTGTAATGTTGTTGCATTAATTTGTTCTGAAAGCGGTGCTGATATTCATGACCATAAAAGTGGGTTAAAAGCTGTGAGCTATCTGAGGAAGTGAACCTTGCATTACTGCGCAACTATTTCACCAGGTATCCAGTCTAGCTTACCAAATTCCCAACCAGACTAACATTAATTATAATCTTTTAGTACTCATCTTATGATAACCGGTGATATATATATAAAAAGACAATTTAAATAAAAAGAAATAAATCATTTATATTTCGACATTTATTTTAACATTGATCATTGTTCCGTTAAAATTTCAGCATATCAAAATTGATTCATAACTAAACTGGTGCCTTATTTAGGATTGTGTAAATGTGAGTTTGTAATCTTACGGAACACATCAAATAGGGAGCCAAGATTGGGAGACTACATACAACACTGCATTCATAAAATAATAGAAGAAGAACATTGAAACATATGCAAGAGGAAATTAACCACAACCAACCGATTCAAGTTTCACCCAAAGAAGTTACGTTCGTAGCGCAATCCTGTCCCTCATGAAATTACTACACACTGGTATACTAAATTCATACTAACTCTCTGTGAAATCTTCCCGAAAAGAATAGCTGAGGGCTACTTTGATGCTTACACCACATGCTTCACGTGGTCAACTTGGTTTACACAAAGAGTGTAGCTCCACAATAATTTCGATAATTAAAATAAATTACATCGAAACGCATTTTACAAAAGAAAAACCTCGAACTGGCTACTATCGTCTTACTGTTAACCGGATGGGTCAAACAATTGTATAAGCACGTGGTACTGGTCCCACGTGGATTGAACATAAAGAAACGTTGCTATATTGAAAAATATTGTCAAGACGAGACGTTATAATCTCACGCACATTCGCATTTAAGATTGATGATCTTAGTTAGAGTTACTGATCAACACGTGGTTCCACTATACTCACAAAGTAGTGACAAAGCAACTACCGGAAGACATTCTGAACTTCACACTCGAATTACACTGCGTTGCAATTTAAGATAACATTAGATATTTTAGAGTTAAACCTGAAATAAAGGTG
The DNA here is from genome assembly GCF_023864345.2 of Schistocerca serialis cubense. Taxonomy (NCBI): domain Eukaryota; kingdom Metazoa; phylum Arthropoda; class Insecta; order Orthoptera; family Acrididae; genus Schistocerca; species Schistocerca serialis. The sequence goes on from NC_064640.1 coordinate 580,693,218, forward strand.
ATTAAATTTTCAGTTAGGCTGAACTTAAGAAATCCATTGTCCTATGGACTTAGCAGACACGCGCTTAGCCGGAGATCTTACCACTTCAGACGCTCTCCGCGGACAGACTGACCTGGGCCCCTACCGAGTGTGCTTAACAGATACAAATGGAAGTGACCAGAGAGGCAGCTTCCTATACCAACATGACAAGGGACGGACAGGACCATACTAAGAATAGAAACCTCTCTACTTTTAGAAAGTGTAGCTACCTGTTCCGACGTTGGTCCTACTGTTCTCTAGCAGACAGGCTTGTCTGCTACCATCAAGCATTCAACTAGAAATACATTTGCTCATTCATCCTCTCACACAGAAGGGAAGGGGGATGACCATATCTTATCATATACAGTATATAAAAGAAAGCGGATATAGGTTCTGTATGAGACTGTGTGACATGAATTACATATAAACTGTGTTTTAAAGTGTAGTAGTGTGACAGATCGTTCTTGTTTATGTGTAAAAGTAACACGTTTCGCTGCTCAGTCTCCTCCCAGATAGTCAGAAATATCACAGTAAATTTAGAAGAGGAATTTATGCAGTAAATGACATCAGATTTAAGAAATTAACATGAAAGGAATCCATCAGAGACCTTTCAACTTCAAAATGGATGTGGAAGATGGGAGATAACAAGTTTTTTATGGAGGGGTGTGGTTCCATCCTGGTCATGTTGTTAGAAAAAAACACGGTGTAAATGTATGGGAAAGAGACCACGAAGCTGAATCTTTTTTTTTCCTTTTCTTACAATTAACTTTAAAATCTTTGATTGATCAAACTGGTGTATGCAGACCAAGGGGCGCTCTCTGAGCTTTGAATGCAGCACTCCAGCTCGTGGTTGGCTTGTGCTAAAGTGGGGAAAGTCTAAGATGTAAATGGGCTTTTACTACTGAGCTGATGAGGAAAGCGGACAGAAAGAGGAGATCACTCTTTCACTGGCACTTCGCTAGTAAAGATATTCAGGTCTCTACCTAAACAGTGAGACTTGTGTCCTTTGCTAGTGTACCACCTAGAGCCTGTGCCAGTCACCTTCTGAATCGTCAGAGGTACTGCTTCTAACATCACACACACAACAAGTGATGCGTGGGTGTACTTATTTGTCTTGAGTCGGCCGTCTAAACATTTGACATATTCCGTCACTCATAGTTGTGGCACAGAGTCGAATTCGTTTGGCAGACCTACAAACAGGTCCACCTGCACACTGTAATCCACCGGGGTTTCAGAGGATCATAGGGAAATACCTGCGTTCCGAATTAACCGAACGCGAGACCGCGTACTGGTATTTTTCGGGCACGCGCCATTAATAACAGATTGCGGCCATCCATGACTTCAGTCGCCGAACGCATCGTGGTGTGCCGTCTTGACCAGCAGGAGGGTAAAGTATTCGCTGATACGGCATAGGACTCAAGTATATGTTTCTGAGCGCCCTGTTCTTTCGAACCATATTTTCCTTTTTTTTTTTAATAGTAGAGTATAGATGCTGGCGCAGTTTTTGTGCCATAACCCGGATTCATGTGTATGAAGTCAGATAAAGCGATTAGTGTTCTGGTTAGTGTCGTGTGTCGATCCCCAGCTGATTACTTTGTCCACCATAGATCTCATATTAGTGAAAGCGTTTGTCAAATGAAAATGTTTGTGTGACAGTTCTTTAGTATTTTTTTGTCTTGTGATGTTAAGAATGAATATATCTATTGTCATTTAGATCACAACTTATCCCTGTGTTCTGATTAACAGTACCTTGCCAGTTTTATTAAAGTCTATAAAAGAAAGTAGTAAGCTTGCAAGTAATACCAATTTTTTCGCAAAATGCTGCAGAATTATTCAAATTTTGTGCAGAGAACTCTAGAACTAAAACATGTATAAAAAAAATGGCTCTGAGCACTATGGGACTTAACTGCTGAGGTCATCAGTCCCCTAGAACTTAGAACTACTTAAACCTTACTAACCTAAAGACATCACACACATCCATGCCCGAGGCAGGATTCGAACCTGCGACCGTAGTGGTCGCGCGGTTCCAGACTGTGGCGCCTAGAACCGCTCGGCCACATCTGCCGGCTAAAACATGTATACTAAGAACTCTGAAAAAACGTGTATTTCTCAAAAGTCCGGTGCCAACTTCAGCAAACTCAGAATATTCTGGAACAATGCACGATGCCGATATCAGTCCACATAATTTTGGTGCACATGTAAGCTATAATCGCAGTTGCTCCATTGCCGATTGGTCGGCTATCTGATAAGGCACAGGAAGCTCGGAATAAGGATACCTGGCGTTACCGAGAAGATTTTACACGCAAATGTTCCCCTTGAAAAATGATGCCTGCCAAATTTCGTGGGATGTGGCATCTTCGGATCCACTCATCTCGAGATTCCAGAAAATAACAATTAAAGAAGATAAAAAGATGCCTCCACAAGTAAAAGATCTGCTTTCCGAACCATCACAGAGCGGACAACCCGACAGCGACCCTCCTGATAGCGATAATGATGCAAGAGGTGAATGTGATTCCGATTCCGATTCAGAAATGTAAAATATGGAATAAAACATTGCAATACGGCAATTTCGGCTTCTAATTCGTTATTACGGACCTCACAATACTTTATCCCCGAAATTTTACTCGACTTCTCTAAATTTATACACTCCTGGAAATGGAAAAAAGAACACATTGACACCGGTGTGTCAGACCCACCATACTTGCTCCGGACACTGCGAGAGGGCTGTACAAGCAATGATCACACGCACGGCACAGCGGACACACCAGGAACCGCGGTGTTGGCCGTCGAATGGCGCTAGCTGCGCAGCATTTGTGCACCGCCGCCGTCAGTGTCAGCCAGTTTGCCGTGGCATACGGAGCTCCATCGCAGTCTTTAACACTGGTAGCATGCCGCGACAGCGTGGACGTGAACCGTATGTGCAGTTGACGGACTTTGAGCGAGGGCGTATAGTGGGCATGCGGGAGGCCGGGTGGACGTACCGCCGAATTGCTCAACACGTGGGGCGTGAGGTCTCCACAGTACATCGATGTTGTCGCCAGTGGTCGGCGGAAGGTGCACGTGCCCGTCGACCTGGGACCGGACCGCAGCGACGCACGGATGCACGCCAAGACCGTAGGATCCTACGCAGTGCCGTAGGGGACCGCACCGCCACTTCCCAGCAAATTAGGGACACTGTTGCTCCTGGGGTATCGGCGAGGACCATTCGCAACCGTCTCCATGAAGCTGGGCTACGGTCCCGTACACCGTTAGGCCGTCTTCCGCTCACGCCCCAACATCGTGCAGCCCGCCTCCAGTGGTGTCGCGACAGGCGTGAATGGAGGGACGAATGGAGACGTGTCGTCTTCAGTGATGAGAGTCGCTTCTGCCTTGGTGCCAATGATGGTCGTATGCGTGTTTGGCGCCGTGCATGTGAGCGCCACAATCGGGACTGCATACGACCGAGGCACACAGGGCCAACTCCCGGCATCATGGTGTGGGGAGCGATCTCCTACACCGGCCGTACACCACTGGTGATCGTCGAGGGGACACTGAATAGTGCACGGTACATCCAAACCGTCATCGAACCCATCGTTCTACCATTCCTAGACCGGCAAGGGAACTTGCTGTTCCAACAGGACAATGCACGTCCGCATGTATCCCGTGCCACCCAACGTGCTCTAGAAGGTGTAAGTCAACTACCCTGGCCAGCAAGATCTCCGGATCTGTCCCCCATTGAGCATGTTTGGGACTGGATGAAGCGTCGTCTCACGCGGTCTGCACGTCCAGCACGAACGCTGGTCCAACTGAGGCGCCAGGTGGAAATGGCATGGCAAGCCGTTCCACAGGACTACATCCAGCATCTCTACGATCGTCTCCATGGGAGAATAGCAGCCTGCATTGCTGCGAAAGGTGGATATACACTGTACTAGTGCCGACATTGTGCATGCTCTGTTGCCTGTGTCTATGTGCCTGTGGTTCTGTCAGTGTGATCATGTGGTGTATCTGACCCCAGGAATGTGTCAATAAAGTTTCCCCTTCCTGGGACAATGAATTCACGGTGTTCTTATTTCAATTTCCAGGAGTGTAATTTTTGATCCGCCAAATTTGTTCCACAACTTTTTATTTTGTACTTCTGAGTCGGATCTCCAATCAGCGGCCCAAAGGATCTAAAAAGAACACAGTTTTGTAGGATTTTATATAAGTTTTTCTATTAAGTCCTGTTTTTTAAGCGAGCTGGCCCAATGCGTGCCGTAGAGGGAACTGCAGACAGTCCTCTGGAATATGATTCCAGTGTCTTAAGCGCTGCGTCATCTCGCTCGGTAATTGAATCAGGGATAGCTGCTACACTGGTGAGAAAGTTGCTACGACCACGAATTTCTGAAACTCGGACTGCTGGGAGACTGAGATGTCGGCAGGGCTTGTACAGTTGAGCGCAAAATGGGTAAGACGCGCAGTATCAGTGCATTTGATTGCGAATAGATTGTGGGTGCCTGAGGCTTGGAACACTACATCCCCAAAGTGGCAGAGGTCATACGCTTTTTCCGCGCCAGCTGTGTCGAGAGTATACGAGTATAGCCAAGATATTGATTCGGGGAGAAACCAGCGCAGCGAGTATCAACGGGCAGTGTTAACTACCGCACATTGTAACTGGGGATAGTGGAGGCACAGCGCGGCAAGTTACTCACTATTCAGTGCTGGACAACAAAAACTAATAATAATTTCACGTGTCTCAGTGGCCTGGTGCAAGCTTTTCAGTTGGACGCCACTTCAGTGGCTTGAGTGTTCCTAACGTATTTCATTTATTGAATCGGGGAAAGGGGACTAGTGCCCAGCCGTAAGAATAAGAACGATATTGTAACTACGTGGAAAGGAAGCTACTGCTCCACGCAAATTCCTCTGTTCTCTGTCACTATGCTTAGCGAAAAAACGCTGTCAATGGACGCTCGAAACATGGAAAAAAATTTGTCTACACTAATGAATACGAGAAACATATGAGACGATGTGTTTTGCTTGCAAAAAGGAAATAATTGAAGCACGTGGTGAAGATTTTCTCGTGCGAAGATCTTTAAATGAAATGGAATCCTTTATACGCCTGTTACCATGTTTCTCATATGGTCGGTATATAAAACTACTTCCGAATAAAATACATCAACTTGTTTACCAACCACGCCATGCAGGTCGACCTATAATTTAATTAAGATACTGCACCACTCCATCACAACAGAATTGTGTCAGAGTGGTTTGAGAAACACTCCACGGACATCTACATATACAGGATGTTTAGAAACAGTCTGAAAAGCTTGTAAGGGTGTTGCAGGGTAGGCTGCGCTGAGAAATAATCCTACGAAGACATTCGATATGTTGCGCCGTTTTCGAGTTAAATAGCACTGAAGTTAGCGAATCAGGCCGTTGTGTGTGAAAATTCAAGCGACCCACCAAATATAATTAGTACCAATAGTTCTCATAGCGTAATGGTACCTCTCGTGACAGCTCAGCCTTTGGTCCAGCTTATATCCTTACTACCGTCCCATGTCCTATTTTTGTGCTGCTCTCTTGCTCGGTTTTAGGGAAACAAACGAAGAACACGTTTGGCGACACCATCTCGGGCAGGCCGCTGCAATTTGCGAGCGCAACAGGCTGATTGGTTAACTTCAATGCCAATTAACTCGGAAACGGCGCTACTTATCGGATTTTTTCTTAACAGATATTTCTCAGCACAGTTTACCCAGAAAAACATTTACAAGCTTTTTACACTGTTTCTGACCACCCTGTATAGACCGCAAGCCACTGTACAATGCATCGGGGAGGTTACCTTGTAACGATGTTAAAGATTTCATGCCAAATTCCATGCGCGCAAATAGTGAGGGAAAAATATCTATCTACATGCGTTTGTTGGCGCTCTGATATCATTTTATTGTCATGATCCCTTGTTATGGGCGGGGGGGGGGGGGGGGGGCGATTATAGCAACCGAAATTCTCTTTCGTCGAAATACTAGTTCTGTCAACGTATCCAACAGGGTTTCACCAGAATAGTGTCGCCTTTCTTTCATAGACACCAGTTTGTTTCTTGAGCACCTCTGTTACACTTATCAGGCTCTACCGTCGTGTTTACAACCTAGCAGCGAGTGTCTGATCTTGTTCAGTGTCCATTTTCATACTTGCTTGATAAGGACTCAGAACGCTGCTACAGTACCCTACAGTTGATCGCAGCAGCGTATAGTAAGCGACTTCTTTAATAGATGGACTGCATTTTCCCATAGTCTTTCTAACACACCCAAGTCTTCCGTTCCTGTTCCTTTTTGCGTGATCATCCTATTTAATACATATATTTAATGTTACAACTAGATACTAATACAGTCTGATGTGCTCAAGGCGTTCTTCGCTAGTTTCGTGTTTGGATACTATAGATGTCTTTTCTTTATTATATGAACTATCTAGCATTTATCTGAATGTAAAGAGATTCCGTTAATTAGACAAAGTGGAAATTTTGTTTTAGTCTTCCCACATTTCCTTACGATCTTACAGCTTCCTTGTTGAGAAATGCATCTAGTAGTGTTGCTGATCGTATATGATAAATCGTTTGTGTTTATTTAGAACACTAGAGTCTTATTGCGCTTTGCTGGGTTGCACCCGATGTTAGTTTCGTTTCTGTTTAACATTCGCCGTCCGATATGACTTATTGTTTTCTACTACTCTAAATTTCATCCAAACAAAAACGTGTCTGCGAAGATATTTCGAATGATCGTATATTGCCTATTAGTCGACAATGTACCGTCTACGAAACCTGTCTGAAATCTACGAGGACAGATTCCGATTGTTCACCTGCATCTTCTTCTTCTTTTTATTGTTCCGCCCGCATCTCGTGGTCGTGCGGTAGCGTTCTCGCTTCCCACGCCCGGGTTCCCGGGTTCGATTCCCGGCGGGGTCAGGGATTTTCTCTGCCTCGTGATGGCTGGGTGTTGTGTTCTGTCCTTAGGTTAGTTAGGTTTAAGTAGTTCTAAGTTCTAGGGGACTTATGACCACAGCAGTTGAGTCCCATAGTGCTCAGAGCCATTTGAACCATTTTTTTATTGTTCCTTTGTCCCGCATCGGTGCGAAATCGGCATCGTTATGAAAGAATTTGGCATTATCAATGTAAAGGGTGCTCGGATGCTCTTCCTGTCGTCACCCCTTTACCCCTGGGACAGAATATGTGTACCATAACTATCTGCGTGCAGTATTAATCATGTGAAACAGAATGAAAGTTTTCTGAATGTTTGCGAAACATGTAACTGCGGCAAGACTGGGTACCAGCCCGGTATTTCCGAAGTAGGATTAGAGAAACCGCCTAAAAGCAACATCCTGGTTGGCCGGCACACCGACCCCCGTCGGGGTGGATTCAATCCGGGGCCGGTGCACCTCCTCGTCTCGGAAGCGATGCTCAGTTGTTCAGCTGCATCTGCTGTTTGAAAAATAACCGAACTGTTTCATCCGCATGAAACCACGCTGATTCCTCGAGAAAAAAACATTTTTCCCTCCAAGAAACTACATAAAGTTTGAGGTCTACCAGATGCGCAATACGTGGGCGTCAGTGATATTGGTCTGTAATTCTGTGCATACACTCTTTTACTTTTTTTTATGAACTGGGGTGACCTCCTCTGCCATACCGAACTCAATCCCAATGAGCACATCCGAATGCCACGAAGCGAAATGTGCGTTGTTGGCCTGAGTGTCGACCAATATTCGTGAGACGTGAGCAGCAGCTGAGCAGTGACGGACAGGACTGGCTGCCCCATGCTTTCGATGTGCAGTGCAATCATAACCATAAGCAGTTCTAAAGTAGATGTGTTAAACTAAATGCTCGCGAGTCCATAATCGTAAATTTTTGGTTAACAGTTTCATTCGAATGATAATATTAGGGATGATTGGAGACAGGAAAGGAAAGGGGATGGTGCCACATGATTCCGCAGAATGCTTCTAGTGTCCAATAGCATTGCGGAGACCGTCAAAGTTCACGTCGTCATCCTACTGACAGACCACAATACCTCCCCACTCCACAAGATACATTGGATAGGTTTGGTATTCAGTCTAGGGCATAGGTGCACTGTCTGGCAGTCAGGAACTGTGCACCATGACCTTTCTCAACCTGTCGACCAAATACTAACAAGGGTTTGTTGATCCTACCCACTACGTGGTGCCGGTGATCTTGAGAACCATGGAAGTTTACACCTACTCTATGGTAGCCACTATTATTTGCAGTTCGCATCCATATTTAACTCAGCAAGCCTGCATTTGTAAACTGAAGGGCGTACATGAGACAAAGCGCTAAGTGAAAGCATATATTTTACAGATATTTAGTGTGGGTAACAGACGGTAATAGTACTCAGCCTTATTAAAAGTGTAATTGAACAACTAGTTCTTTCATTTTATTTCATTCGAACAAGGGTGTAGTGTTCATTTTGAGGCTGAAGTTCACTCTTGTGTCCGTGTTTGGTTACAAATAAATTTGTTTTTGCATAGTATACGCCTTGAGAAAAAAAATATATTTTTCTTTTTACCCACATATGTTTTGCTTAAGTTTGCCACCATCAGTGTGTATGTGTATAGATGTTAAGACCAATTTTCTTGTTATTCAATAGAAAGAAAATAAAAAACCGGCCCGATGCTGCTGTAACTTCAGCGAAACGTGTCTAAGTAAAAACAAGAAAAAAACGGATACCACCCAACACAAAGAATGTAGCGAATCATCATTGGCAGCACCGCAGCGGTCTCATCCTCCCTTGTAGCCATGTGGTTGTACATCGTTGATATCTCGTTTAGCTTCTGAGTTATTATTGTTCGAGTGAAAGATGATACAGAGTCCGCGAAGATTATTGCAAATACCTGATTTACGGGTGTAGCAAGGCAATATTAAATGTTATCTGAATAAAATCAAACACATAAGGAAACGTTTGAATTTACGAAAACAGATTATGGGTGTGATTCTTTACGCCGAAGTCACTGTCACGAATGGGTCTCCCGATTAAAAGGTGAACATCAGTCAACTGAAGATGACACTTCGCCCAGGAATGCCTTCGAACTCAAACGAGGACGGTCACTTTCATGCACCTGGAGTCTGTCATGTGTCATCCCTTGAAAATTTAATCTGAAAATTTAACATACAAGAAGTTACAGAAAAGTGTTTTGTCGTACATTTATAATTATTAATTCCGTGCTTAACGTGAATAATTTGAAGGAAACATTGATGATGGTTAAGCTACGCACCAACATTTGTAAAATATTGTAATTCGTCGTATTTTAGTACAATTAAATACTACATTATTAAAAAAAAGTCATCGTAATCTAAGAGTAGCGCAGTAATCAAAACCTCATGGGTCGGGAGTTCGATCACAGCCACTGCTTTTATTCTGACTAGAAGTCATCAGAATGGCTGTGTAAACTTGCACACAAGGAGCAACCCTCGTTCTGTCAATAGTCTTGTCAAGGAGCGTGGAGGTGGTGTTCTGGGCATACTATTGTCCTTCTTATAGGAAACTGCTCCTAAAAGGCGAAAGAATCAGAAGTGATCAGACGAATGACGAATTCAAAAGAGAGTGGAAAAAAGTGCATTAGAGACACCTAAAGTGTATGCACAGGAAAACTGGACTGTGATTGATAGGGTGTAGTGATGATCTCTCCACTGGAAAAGGTTCGAATTTGTTACCCACAAGGATCTCCAGGAGGTCAAGTGAGAGGAGACTATGAAAAAAGATTGAATAAACAACGAAAGGATAACATTACACAAATCGGAGCGTGGAATGTCATAAATGTAAATGTGGTAGGGAAACCAGGCAGTCTGGAAAGGGAAATGCAAAGGCTCAATCTATATACACTGAAGGTCAGTGAAATGAAATGGAAATAACACACTAATTTCTGGCTACACGAATGCAGAGAAATAGCATCAGCAGGAGGAAAAGGTATAACGGGAGAGGGATTGTTTATGAATAGGAAGGTGGGTCAGAGAGAGAGTTACATTGAACAGATCATCGGAAGGATCGACGGCAACAACAACAGTTCAGGTATATATGCCGACGTCACAAGCAGGAGATGAAAAGAAAGAAAGAGAACATGAGGGCATCGAAAGTGTCACTCAAATTGTAAAGGGAGATGAAAATCTAATAACCGTGGGCAAGTGGAACGCTATGGTAGGGAAAGGGACAAAACAATTGGAGAAGGCCTGGAGACACGAGGAGATAGCTATTGGATTACATCAAGGTGAGATAGAGAAATCGAAATTAGATACTGAATTGTAATGTGTACCCGGGAGTTTATATAGACTCACACCACAATTTAGTAATGACGAAGAGTAGGTTGAAGTATTAAGAGAATCGTCTGAACGAATCAACGGGGAAAAAAGTGGGATATTGAAGTATTGAGGAATGGTGAGATACGTTTGGAGTTCGCTAAGGCTGTAGATACTGCAAAATGAGTACCATAGTGACCATTTCAGTTGAGGAGAAATAGACAGTTCTGAAAAGGGCAATCACATAATTGGAAAAGACAAATATACACTGCCAGACAAAAAACTGAAGCTCCCAAAATGGCTGGAGAACTCTAGTGAAACATACAAAGAAATCAGCAGTGTAAGTCCACTTATGAATATGACGTTGTACCCCCTCCTGCCTGGATGCGTGAACTAATTTGGTTGGGATGGGTGTCATAAAGCCGTTATATTCTCTCCTGAGGGAAGCTAGCCCAGTGCTGTTGTAACTGGTCCTCGATATCCTGGAGAATGGCACTGTGATGGAGTTCACGTCCAAGATGGCCCCACATATTTTCTACAGCAGACACATCTGGGGAACTTCTTGGCCATGGGAGTACCTCAACAGCAGACAGTTCATAGAAACTCGTGTCACGTGTTGGCGAACACTGTCCCACTGAAAAATGGCACCACAATACTGTCGCACGAGAGGTAACAAATGGATGTTCGTGACGCACTGTTGTGCCCTCAGAGTTCCCTCAGTCACTACCAGCCATGACCTGAAGTCATATCCAATGGCTCCCACCTCATGATGTCAGGAATAACACTGCCTTGCCTCTCCGAAACAGTGGAAGGATGGGATCACTCTCAAGTCACCGCCATAATTGTCGACGACGGTCATCCAGCGATTCATCACTGGACACAATGCTACGCCATTTATCAGTCGGTCACGGCACCACTCCAAATGCAGCCGTTTGCGTTGTGGTGTTAACGGCGCCTAGCATGGGACAGTAATTCCCTAGTTCGTCCCCTGCAAGTCTCTGAACAATGGGGCAGTATAACACAAAATGTGCCAGGGAGTCTATCACTTGTACTCGGATGGCAGGCGCAGATGTGAAGGGGTTACCTCCACTGTGGTGATCAGACGTGGTCTACTGGAATCTTGACGAAGAGTATGCCTACCATCGCGTTCCCATGCAGTCAACACTAGGCCACTGTCAGAACCGAATGCCCCACAAATCTGGATATTGCACGATTAGACCACCTTACCAAATAGGCATCCACAACGTGACTCCTTTCAAACTCTGTCAGGTGCTCGTAACACAGTCTCACCCGACTACGTGGTATCTCCGTGTCCTTCAATATTATCACTCAGCACCTGACGCTGTTCACGCCATACGAGGCATGCTAACACGAATGACAGTAATGAACGCTGGTGACCGTTCTACCTATCACAGACCGCTGCAGCTCTAATCATTTACAGTGATGCCAATTCTGTGTAGATGTACGAAGTTACTTTGATGTCCTGCCATGTCTTTTGGGTGCTTCACATTTTTTTGTCAGGAAGTATAGGTATAAAGAAGGTTTCCGAAAGGAAACCTTGAGTAACAGAAGAAACACTTCAAATGATCAACGAAACAAGAACGTACAAAGATGCTCAGGAAAAAAAGGAATAAAGTAATATAAGTCACCTTTTCTTAGTCATCAGTCTTCTGACTCTGAACTTTGACTCTTTAATTACTACTTTTAATATTTAATTTACTATTTTTACAGTTCAACCGTTTCTTGTACCAGTTAGCGTAGGCTTTCCGTAAACTTGCCTTATGTACCTAGTATCGATTTCAAACAATTTAGTTATATTTGGGTCAGTCTGTGAGGTATTCAGGAAGTGTTGTTTTAGTTCCGGCTGTGCCGGCCAATCAACTCACAGTTGATAATTCTGGGACATGGATTTGAAGAAGACACTCGCGTGTTCCATCGTGCTGGAGGTCGGTGACATTCAGGGGTCTAATGCCGCTTATCACTGTTTTGCTGTAGGGTGATGCGGTGAAAGGTAGTTTGGCTGTACGCAACAAGAACACACTCGCAATACGATTGTGCTAATCACTCACAGCGAACACGTGGTTCATGTGTAGATATTTTCTTGATGCGTGTAGTGATGCTGCTGTAACTTTCATGGCCTCGAAGCGTGCCTCATATGTGGAGATTCGGACTTTGTGAGGAAAATATGTTTTGAGGCTCTGTACAGAGTCTGTTTATTATCAGTCCGGATGCTAGTAAAGTCAGTTTCGTCACAGTCGATATCAACGAAACTTTGGAACTACTTGGAAACTTGTAAAGATTATATTTTATTTGATTTTCATACATATTGGAACCCTATTTGCAGTATGTGTATGTGTTCTGAGCACTTACGTTGTTGTTGTTGTGGTCTTCAGTCCTGAGACTGGTTTGATGCAGCTCTCCATGCTACCCTATCCTGCGCAAGCTTCTTCATCTCCCAGTACTTACTGCAACCCACATCCTTCTGGATCTGCTTAGTGTATTCATCTCTTGGTCTCCCTCTACGATTTTTACCCTCCATTCTGCCCTCCAATGCTAAATTTGTGATCCCTTGATGCCTCACTCAGAACATGTCCTACTAACCGGTCTCTTCTTTTCGTCAAGTTGTGCCACATACTCCTCTTCTCCCCAATTCTATTCAATACTTCATCACACGCACTAATATGATTGAATTACTTTGTGAGAGTCAATTGTATGGATTTACATTCAAATATTCTTTCAAATTAATTCTCCTTGCTACTAATTTTCCTACACTTGACGAATTACGCTGACTTGCGCTCAGCTGTTGGACTACGATGACTTGCTGTGAAACGTACCATTTGACTTTAGCAAAAGAAAGAATCTTTAGGAGTTTATTACTTCAATTAATATCAAGAAGACTGCTGACTAGTAATCAATACGAGCATCATATTTTGCACTTGCATGCATGATTTTCAGAAGAAAAGGTGGTTGTTGCTATTGATGCAGCTGGTAGACACGCAGTACTTTCTTTTATGGAAAAATGTGCTTATTTGATGCCTTTTATCTGTGAGTCGTTGCGACAGATTGGGTCCAAATGCCCACTGCACTGCATGAAAGTACAAGCCACAGTGCCGTACGCATCTTTATGGCTGGTGAGACATTTGATGCAATTACACATGTTCACCGAAATTCAGTTTTCTTTTATTATGCCCACTGTAAATCGTTGCGCAAAGAGGTGTTCACTGTCTAGGTACTTTTCTACAAGCTCTTTGCTGCAAGGTCACGTTACTAATTTAATTCATCAGTCTAAACATTGTATTTAACGAGGCATGTTTCTTAATTCAGGGCATATTCGGACTTACCTTCGTAGGTAATCCATATTTAAAACCTAGCAGGAACCATACAACTGGTTTGATGTGGTCCGCCACGAAGTGCTCCCTTCTTCCAACCTCTTCATTTCAGAGTAACACGTGCATCCTGTGGCCTCAGTTATTTTTGGACGTCTTTCTCAACGGTTTTTACTCTCTACAGATCCCTCTAATACTGTGGAAGTTATTCCCTGAAGTCTTACCGCATGGCCTATCATCCTATCTCTTATTCATGTCAATGTTTTCTCTTAAAATGTCCCTTTTTCAGCGATTTTGCGGAGAATCTTCTCGTTCCATATCTAACATGATCTCTTCAGTTATCTTTGCTTAGGAATGAAATAAATAGGACGTACACAGAATCTAAGGCGAAATGGCTGTAGGACAAATGTCAAGAAATTAGAAAAGAAATTGTCGTTGGAGGGACAGTTTCAGAATATGTGAAAATCAAGACAGTCTTCGGTTAAATTAAAGGAAAAACTGTCGACATTATGAGTCCAGGAGGAAGTCCATTGATTAACTCAGAGGCGAGAGCTGACAGGTGAGAAGAATACAGTGAGAACCTCTACGAGGGGGAGGAAGTGTTTGCTGACATGACAAAAGAGGAAACGAAAGTCGACATGGAAGACATAGGAGATCTAGTATTACAGTCACAATTCGAGAGAGCTTAGGAAGACTTGCGATCAAATAAGATGAAAGGTATAGACAACATTCCTTCGGAATTTCTAAAACCATTGGGGTAAGTGGAAACCAAACGACTATTCATGCTGATGTGTAGAAACTGTGCGACTCGAGCCACACTGCCATACTTTCGGAAAAATGTTATCCGCAAAATCCCGATGACAGAAAGGATAGCTTAACAGCTCATGTATCCAAGTAGCTGACAAGAGTAATGTACAAAATAATGGAAAAAATAATTGAAGATCTGTTAGATGACTATCAATTTAGCTTCAGGAATGGTGAAGGCTCCAAAGAAACATTTCTGACGATGTAATTTACTTTGAATGCAAGACATATAAAAAGCGTTGGACAATATAAAATGTTCCAAGATATTCTACGTTCTCACAGAAATATATTTAAGCTATAGGGAACTGCGAGTAATATGCAGTACGTATAAGAACCAAGAAGGAACAATAATAATGAAAGAACAGGAACGAAATGCTCAACTTAAAAATGATGTAAGACAGGGATGCAGCCTTTCTTCCTTGTTCTTGACTTTGTACGTCGAAGAAGCAACGAGGAAGTAAATGACAGGTTCAGTGGTGGGGTTAAAATTCAAGAGGCAAGAATATCAATAACAAGATTTGCTGATGACACTGCTACCCACAGTGAATGCGAGGAAAAATTACAGGACATTCTGAAAGGAGTGAACGGTCAAATGAGCACAAAATGTGGATTAAGTGTAAAACCAAAAGAAAACAATGGTAATGAAGTATAGCAGAAAGAAGGTCACTCATAAGCTTCACATTAAAACTGGTGGCCACAGATTAGACGAAGAAAACGAATGCTCCTACGTTGTAAGCAAAATAACGTGTGTTGTAAGAAACTATCAGGATATGGTAGTGAAACATGGACTTTTGGGAAACCTGAAGAGAAAAGAAAGAAAGCGATTGGAATGTGATGCTATAGAAGGGAAATTAGGTGGACTGATTATAAAGGAGGAGGTTCTCCGCAGAATAGGCGAGGAAAGAAATATGTGAAAAACATTTAAATTTGTTTAGACATCAGGAAATGTCTTCAAAGATTCTAGGAGAAGCTGTAGATGGTAAAAACTGTAGGGTAACACAATAATTGGAACACACACAGCAAATAATTCTGGACGATGGGTGTAAGACCTACTCTGATATGAAGAGCAAGTCGTGGTGGGTCGCATCAAACTGTCTACTGGACTGAAAAAAAAGAAAAAAAAATACGATTCATGCAAAGGCCGATCACAGGCGACAAAATTCCAGTCGCCTCAGTGGACTAGCAAACGATCTCAATTCCCAATATAGTCTTAATCGAATGTCAAACTAACGCTTACAGATTCTTTTCATATCAATGATTTCTAATTTTAGCTTCGTCAGACAATTAACTGTTAATCCCATGCAAACGTTTTGAAAACGTTTCGCGAAAAAGATCCGCCAGAAGACCACTTTGCCTCAAGAAAACTTATGGTTTTGTTTAGTTTTGTGCCAAAAGAGGACAGCCACTGAAGGACGTTCGAAGAAAAGCTCTTTAGGACTGCCTGGTGAAATAAAAACTCTGCCAAGAGAAGGGGATGAATAGAGGAGGGAGTAGTTTGAGGAAGATAACAGTTAAACGTCTGAAAGCTAAATAAAAATGTTGTCTAAAAGTTCCGTTACTGTTTGAACAGAACTCATACGGCATATCGTGTCACCAGTAGGCAAAAAATAGAGACAGATTATACAATATTAATACAATGTACTTCATTTATGTTCGTGAGTGGACTTGTTAAACCGAAAAATTTGCAGTTAGCGCAGAATTTATCCAAACAGATGTGGAAAAACATTTCGAAGTCACGGACAGGCTGGAAAGTTCCTTGTTGAACACTATAATGGTAGCGGCCACGCCTTACCGATGCAGGAACGCATTCGCTACTGCGTTCCGCTTTGTTGGCCGCCCAACACGCAACCTTTTCTGCAGTACTGCACGTTACGGCAGCAAGGCCACCTCTTGGAAGTCTAATGCCAGTAATAGCCTAGTTCCCGTTACGATAATAATGACTTATATTCTCTGCAACTCGGGGCATAGACGCGTAAATGTCGTAGGTGGGCTGCTGAGACTGGCACAGTCGTACACTCTACATGTGGGGGACGGGCATCCACACTCAGGTTTTCCGAAATTACAAATTACAGGATCGATCCTATGAAAAAACACTGCCTATTGTCTTCACAACCTTTCGCCAACCTGAAGTTATACTCAGTCTATTGTGACTTCGTCAGATATCGCCCAAGCAAGTCTATGAAAGGCCAATCAAACGGAAGTAAATCTCACAAAGCCGGCACCATGCTTGAAGAACATAACCTAAATCGAGATGCGTCACGTTTGTCTACAAAGAAATATCTCACTGTCAGGAAGTCGATTGAAATATCGAACAAGAAGGAGAACAGACCACACTTTAACCCTATTTAACTACCTGAAGAATTGTTAAGTATCTTTTCTCACAGACGTAACAGTACATTAATAGCTGTGAAAACTTTGAAAATGCTCAATCGAATCTCAGAGGACAGGTGATCTTACAAATGAAGACCATCGATGAAACTTAGTTTCTGTCATGCAATACTTGCTTCCATTGACTTTAGACACCTGTACTCTCACATCGCAGATTCCGTCCAACCCAGAGCTAATATCTAATTACAATAATTCCTTCTTTCACTCAGTACTTTATTGATAAAATTAATCACTTCTTGGGATCATGGACATACTGGCCAGCGTTTTCCTTAAAGAATATATGCAAAATAAAACGTTTAATAGCATACTAGAAGCAGAATAGTAGGAATATAATGTGATGAATATTTATCAGAGCCTAAACTATACAAAGTGTTTCGCAAATGAACAACGGAGCAATTAGAACAGCTGAACAGGAAATCACGCTGCTAGAACTAGGTACGCATAAAAAATAATAATAATCAGCAGACATGTGAAGGAAACTCACAATTATGGACACAAAAATGCACAACACGTACGATTATACACAAGCATGCTAGTTTAGCACACAGCTACTCAAACAAATTAGAATTTCTCTCATCACAGAATCACAGGCAATACGTAAATACAAGCAAACAAACGAAAACAGGAAATACAAAAGAATATGGATCATAAACATGAATAACAATCTGTAAAAAGTGTAAATGAATACAGATGATGGACGCTACAGAAGCAGTACTCAGAAATAGCAAATGTTTATCAGAAAAAGATAACAATACACAACATACTAAATAGCAAGTGAGCCCTCCGCCCTGTACAGCAACACAGTCACGCAACAGTGATCTGGGTTTTCAAAAAAATTGAAATCAGAAAATCGACATGCAATTATGCTAATGCAGAAAACACCAATAACAGCTAACATAACTCGCGATAAATTGAAAAGTGAAATTCAACACATTCCCAGTGTAATGATAACTCCGTGATATTTCGGGCGAATGCCGGATTTCTGTAACTTCCTGCCAATAAATTTCGGCACTTAGTCTCTGGCCCTTCTCATATGAATACTAGCGAGAAAATACTTTGTGTGTGTGTGTGTGTGTGTGTGTGTGTGGTAGATTCAAAGTGCTACCTTCATTTGAATCCGGACTTCTGGGGTGAGGGAAGTTCATGATTCAATTTTGGTCTTATTTTGGAATGAGCAGAGGCTTCGGCTCGTAGTCTATAGGCCCTACTACAGTGGCGGTTTCTGCGATTAGTTTGTAGTTTTATCGTGGTGTCTCCACAACTGCACAAGGCACTTTTACCCAGTTCCACAATTCTGGGGTGACTGCGCCTACGTGTTCCAGATTTCTGTTGGTAAGCCGTAGCTCGAAGATTTTGTCCAGTAGAGTTTGTATTTGGTCGCAGATCGGTGCTTAGTGTTCTTGATATAAGTCGTTGATTCGAGCCAATCTCGAGGAACCAAGGATGAGACTTAAACAACTGTTCAGGATCACCTGCCGTGGCTTGAGATTTGTGCTGCTAATCATTCCCTCCGTTGAGCAGCCGTTAGGTAATGCGGGTAGGACCATTGTCGTAGCGTTACACAGTCTAAGCTTTGTCTTCACGTTCTTTTGCACGCTGGCCATTAGGGAGGTAGAGTTGGTGCAAGAGATGTAATAACTGCACCTTCTTAGACTTGATGTAATATTTGAAAAATTATTTGCTGTCCAGAATTTACCTCTGATATTTGACTTGACTGGTCCAGGCGATGAATCGGTAGTGAATAATAAGTCTTTCACTCAGTTCGGGACGTCGGCGAGTGAACATGATCGCACTGGTTTTTCAAAGTCGAGTTGAATGTGGTTCGTTGCTTCCCATTCTTCCGCTGAAGCGAGCTGACGTTGTAATCGCCCTATGGCAGCGATGATTCGTCTGCTGTTCGTTAATAGGGCGTCGTCGTCTGCAGACTGGAGAAAAAAGACATTGGCAGCACTGGTAAAAAACTTTTACATACGCGGTAAAGAGTGTCGGTGATGCTTGTGGAGGGCCTTCTCGAAGTAGTTTCTAGCTTGGTAGTTGTCAATAAATACCGAACTTTGTCCGTTGGTACTGTAAAAAGCTGGTAATCAATCTAAGGCAGCAGTCTGGAATGGTCTGGAGATATTCAGGTTTGAGAAACAGCTTATCTCGCTACACCCTGTCGTAGGCCGTTTCGATGTCTAAAAATATCACTGTAGTACAGTTACACACATTGAGAGAGTAGGCTATGTATTCCATTCTCAGCAGGAGTTGGAGTGCTGCAGACAGCGAAGGCTGCAAGACGAACTGATCAGGCCAAATGACGTCGCGATTAGTGATGAAAGGTCGTAATCGGTGCAGGATAAGCTGTTCCAGAATTTTGACAGTGTGATAGAAGGCTGATTCGTCAACAGTTGGCTGGTTAACTTGAGCCTTTGCTAGGTTTTGGAATTGGGACGACATTGGCAACCTTCCATAGTCCTGCAAAACAGCCAAGCCTCAGGAGACTGTTGTAAATTCTCGTGAGCTGTACAAGATGTTTACGAGGAATGTATTTGAGATGCACGCTTGTAATACTGTCTGGACCAGCGGCAGAGTGAGTTCCCAGTTTTATGATTAGCTTCTTGACCTCTGTTGGGATAGTCAGTACTAGTATAGTTCTTAGCTTGTTGCCTTTAATTTCCTGAACCCTGTGGAAGACTCGTTCAGTCTCGACATCGTCTTCCAATTCTTCGATCATATTTTGGGCTTCGAAGGTGGTCACAAAAGTTCCTACCTTGCCCGACGGGTCATAAATCAGACCCGGCTGACCCTGAATTGCTCGCTTCGGTGACCCTGGGTTTTGCAGATTTCTGACCTAATTCCAACGGTCTCGTGACTGAAGTACAAGAGAGGCCATCTTGTCCTACCCTAGTTCCTCTTTTGTTTTTCAGCTCGTTGGTGCAGTTCTCTGGAGAGCCTCCTCATCCCTCTATGGTCCTCTGAGTTGCAAAACCATTACCAGCGTCTTGATGTCCTGTGTTTGAGGGCTTTGAGGTGCTGCGGCATCGATGGAAACGGATCCTGGTACGAGACATAGGAGAGGCCCGTTTAAAAGCTCACTTGGTTTTCCCTGTGAGGTTGGAAATGGGTCCATCAATGCGCACTGCAGTCGATAAAACATCAGTTGGGTGCTCCTTATTGATCAGTCACCGTTCGGCTGATCGATATCAGTGGACGTGGCAGGTGCTCCAGAGCCTCAAACATTACACTGATAACCGAGTGATGATCAGATGTAATCTCATTAATTGTCTGTAAATGGAAGTTCAGTCGCTGGTTCTATAACATGGCCATGTCCAAAAAGTCGGGGCTGTGAGTAGGATTTGCCAGGATATGGGTTGGATCTTCCGCTATGAAAGTAATCGCTTCGAACCCTTCTTCCCGGTTGTAATGTTGAAGTCCTCATGGGTTGGTTCTCTGTGAATTCGAAGCTTGGTGTTTGGCGTTTAAGTTCTTACATAATAGCACTTTCGGATAGTGGTCGAAACGCATTTAGAAATCGTCTTCCTCGAAAGGTAATTGCGGGCTGACGTGTGATGATGCCGTAGGAAGACGAGACCACTATCGCTGTGGCTTCCAGAGTTGCCAATGGTGGGAGGGCGGCCAGAGCATGTTCAACTGATTTACTGATTAAGATCACTGTACCTCCCCCATGGCCATTTGCACAGTCCGTCCTACATTCAGTCATGTTCTTCAGTTTGAAGGTTTGGGTCGGACGTAGGCGCATTTCGTGACTAAAGCATGTCTATCCGGTGCTGTATGATGAATTCTTCCAGTTCGAGTTTTCTGTTTAGTATGGCGTTGGAGTTAAATATGCAGAATGAGAGTACTTTGATCCTGATGGATTGCGATGTGTCATCGTTACCGTTATCGCTCGTTTTCGTGTCGCGTCCGTTGGCCAGGTCTCTCGCTTGCTGGGCTCTCCTCCTCCGATCGTTGTCAGTGGTCTTCTAGTTGCTGGCCGGTGGAGGTTGAGTGTTGGCAGCTGCTAGATTGTACTCCCTCAAGTGTGAGGGTCTTCCTGCCGTAGCCAAGCCCGTCATAAGCGGAGCGGCCGATGGCGCCGCCGGCTTTCACCTGTCACATAGGGAACACAGTATGGTGACTATCACGTGATGTTACTGGCGATTTTTTCAAACGAGCTAAGGTACAGATCGGTCTGTTACCACAGCCAAGGCTATTGAGTATCACATTCACTCAAAACCAAACTGTTACCTTCCAACCTAGCCTATGTCTCGAGCTGTAGTACAGGCCTGTGTGTCATTACAAGCAGTTTTATTTTATTGTTATTATTATTGATTTCAAATTCGTTGGCTTCTCCAACTAACAACAAAACTGCAAATATATGCACCAGGAGGTGACGTGACAACAGCCATTAACATTACGTCACTGGCCAAAGCCGACGACTCGTACCGAACTTCCGTCTAGACCCGAGAAGCCACAACGGACGGCGAACAGTCGTAGCCAAGGCGGCTGTCTGGGCCGCACGCGCACCGCGGTCCGCCCTCTGTGGCATCGCTCTCTCCTCTGTTGAAAATACAGGGAGCTCCGCTATTTAAGACCCCGGTGGTACACGTGGTGTACCCAACTGTCACTGCGCATGCGTTGCTTCAGCGCATGCGCTGTTGCTACAACTCAGTGCGCTGCGCCGAGCGCTCTCCGAACCGAAAGCTCGCATCATCGATATCACATCGGTCGTTCTCATACGCTCACATCGGAGACCGGCGGCCGATACGTAGGGCATTAAGATTTTTTTAATAACAGGATTCCACGCAATATCTAAATGGAATCCCCATCCGACTGATAAGGTCCTCAGAGAGTCGTATTTCGTCTGACTCATTAATTACGGAGTTCTAAAAGTTTCACCGATGGGCCACAATTTTTGTTTCATTGTATTTCATCGAATGACTCGTTGAAACAGACCTGCTGGCTTGGAGGTGGCGAGTATGCTGCTAGTGTTCATCGACGCGTTCCGTAACAGTGCTCGTCGTTTGCCCTAGATAGGGTGGTCAGGAACAGTCTGAAAAGATAGTAAGGGTGTTTTTGGGTAGGTTGTGCTGAGAAATGTTTGTTAAAAAAAAAAAAAAGAATACCTTGCGCCGTTTCCGAGTTAATTATCGTCGAAGTTAGCCAATCACGCCGTTTCGAGCATATATTCAAGCGGCCCGCCGCAAGCCGTGTCGCCAAATGTGGTCTCCGTTTGGTTTCCTAAAATCGAACAAAAGAGCGATACAAAAATTGAACATGGGACGGTAGTAAGAACCTAAATGGAGCCAAAGGGTGAGCAGTCTCGTGCGATATCATCTATGCTATTAGAACAACTGACAATGATTGTACCTGGTGGCTGCTTGAATTTGCTGGCGCAACCTCGTGATTGGCTTACTTCAGTGCTCATTAACTCCGAAACGGAACAACGTATCGATTTTTTTCCAAACAATTATTTCTCAGCACAGCCTACCCTGCAACTCCCTTACTAACAATTCAGACTGTTTCCGACCACACTGAATAGTACAGAATTTTATTGTTAACAGCTACACTCCTGGAAATTGAAATAAGAACACCGTGAATTCATTGTCCCAGGAAGGGGAAACTTTACTGACACATTCCTGGGGTCAGATACATCACATGATCACACTGACAGAACCACAGGCACATAGACACAGGCAACAGAGCATGCACAATGTCGGCACTAGTACAGTGTATATCCACCTTTCGCAGCAATGCAGGCTGCTATTCTCCCATGGAGACGATCGTAGAGATGCTGGACGTAGTCCTGTGGAACGGCTTGCCATGCCATTTCCACCTGGCGCCTCAGTTGGACCAGCGTTCGTGCTGGACGTGCAGACCGCGTGAGACGACGCTTCATCCAGTCCCAAACATGCTCAATGGGGGACAGATCCGGAGATCTTGCTGGCCAGGGTAGTTGACTTACACCTTCTAGAGCACGTTGGGTGGCACGGGATACGTGCGGACGTGCATTGTCCTGTTGGAACAGCAAGTTCCCTTGCCGGTCTAGGAATGGTAGAACGATGGGTTCGATGACGGTTTGGATGTACCGTGCACTATTCAGTGTCCCCTCGACGATCACCAGTGGTGTACGGCCAGTGTAGGAGATCGCTCCCCACACCATGATGCCGGGTGTTGGCCCTGTGTGCCTCGGTCGTATGCAGTCCTGATTGTGGCGCTCACCTGCACGGCGCCAAACACGCATACGACCATCATTGGCACCAAGGCAGAAGCGACTCTCATCGCTGAAGACGACACGTCTCCATTCGTCCCTCCATTCACGCCTGTCGCGACACCACTGGAGGCGGGCTGCACGATGTTGGGGCGTGAGTGGAAGACGGCCTAACGGTGTGCGGGACCGTAGCCCAGCTTCATGGAGACGGTTGCGAATGGTCCTCGCCAATACCCCAGGAGCAACAGTGTCCCTAATTTGCTGGGAAGTGGCGGTGCAGTCCCCTACGGCACTGCGTAGGATCCTACGGTCTTGGCGTGCATCCGTGCGTCGCTGCGGTCCGGTCCCAGGTCGACGGGCACGTGCACCTTCCGCCGACCACTGGCGACAACATCGATGTACTGTGGAGACCTCACGCCCCACGTGTTGAGCAATTCGGCGGTACGTCCACCCGGCCTCCCGCATGCCCACTATACGCCCTCGCTCAAAGTCCATCAACTGCACATACGGTTCACGTCCACGCTGTCGCGGCATGCTACCAGTGTTAAAGACTGCGATGGAGCTCCGTATGCCACGGCAAACTGGCTGACACTGACGGCGGCGGTGCACAAATGCTGCGCAGCTAGCGCCATTCGACGGCCAACACCGCGGTTCCTGGTGTGTCCGCTGTGCCGTGCGTGTGATCATTGCTTGTACAGCCCTCTCGCAGTGTCCGGAGCAAGTATGGTGGGTCTGACACACCGGTGTCAATGTGTTCTTTTTTCCATTTCCAGGAGTGTATTTCTCAGCACAACTTACCCCGCAACACCATTACAAACTCAGACTGTTTTCGATCACACTGTGTAAGATTTACGGCACTCGCACGGAAGCCTATAAACACCTGATTTGCGCAGCTATATGTCGTCTTTGACAGATTTTAGAAGCGATGGTATATTTGATTGAGGACGAAAGATCGCTTTAACCTTATATATACTAACAGCCTGTAAAAACAGGTCTGTATGAATTTTCTTTAAAAATCTCAAACTTCCAAGTGTGCCATCGGTCTTACGTCGTACTAAGACGTATACAAACGGCATATAATTATCTTGGTCCATCTCTGTGGTAAACTTTATGCTGAAGAAACTCATGGAGACTGTCCAGTTCATGACGCTTAATAATAAATTGCCATAATATTGCTGGTATGAAAACTGCTCATTCGGCTGCCCACTCCACAAAATCTTCCATTAAATTTTTTGGTCATCAGGGAAAACGAAGGACTCCCCATGGTGACACTGTCAAATTGTTCAAAAAATTCGTTCTTACATAAAAAGGTACTACGAGGAGATAGTGTGATGAAACATCTTAATGTCGGCCACAAACCTTTTGCCATTGAGCTGTAGCGAGTTCACCAAGGCAACTTTTATAAAAACGGAAACAGCATCAAAACTGATGAAAAAGACGTTGCTTTCCCTCTTAAGTGACTGAAGTCTGCTGATAAAATAAATACAATTTCTTACATGATGTAGACACTTGTTTAGAATAGGCCTGAGTAAAGACGCAAAGTACACTGCTGATAAAAATATTCAGCACCCTCAAGTACTGTGCCCAGTGGCACCAGAGTGCAACGTATGCATTTTGAGGACTCGTCATTCATTTTTCGAGGTCATCTCCGATTATATGTCTCCCAGGAGGCCTGTCTGTGCACCCTCTTTTTAACTCTGCCGGCAGTAAATGTGCTGAGCTTGCAGGAAAACAGGGTTTTCAACATTCATTATAGGGTACAACTTTGCCCCCCGGAGGGCACACACATCTGTTGAATAGTTTCAGCCATTTAAACAGGGTCGCAGTGTAGACGTGCGGGAAGCTGTACGGCCGTATATTCGAAATCCTGCACATGGGCACAATGCAGCGGTGGCGTGTCTCTGGTTTGAGCAGTCGTCTGTAGAACATTACCACACCTGCAGACCAGGTTCTGGATGTCTGCGTAGTACAGACACACGTCAATCCCGACGCACTGTGCAAGCAGCGCTGGCCGACCTGACGTTATCCAGGGACGAAATCAAGGTACATGTTGCACCTGCTTGTTATCAGCGACCATTGGGAGCCAGCTGCTAGCAGCAAGATTAAGATCACGTTTACCTCTGGCCAGGTTACCACTGACACTAGGACACTGCTAAGCGTGGCTACTATGGCGTCATAAAAGAGTTGACTGGAGAGTTCAAAATGGTTCAAATGGCTCTGAGCACTATGGGACTTAACATCTATGGTCATCAGTCCCCTAGAACTTAGAACTACTTAAACCTAACTAACCTAAGGACATCACACAACACCCAGTCATCACGAGGCAGAGAAAATCCCTGAGCCCGCCGGGAATCGAACCCGGGAGACTGGAGAGTGCTCTGGCGGTCTGCTGTCTTCAGTGATGAAGGCAAGTTCTGTCTGTCTGCGAGTGATCGAAGTAAGCGTGTGTGGCGTATACCTGGTGAACTGCCTATTCCAAAGTGCATTCGCCCACAACACATAAGCTAGGTGAGGAGGCCCATCAGTTACATCTCGCGGTCACATGTGGTTTTCTGCGGGGTGAAGTAACCAGAGCCCGCTACATTTCACACGCTACTGCCTTTTATTCGACAGAAAGGCGATGTGCTTTCTCAGCAGGACAGTGCACGTCCGCATACGGCTGCTGCGACGCAACACGCTCCTCTTGGTACGTAACAGCTGCCCTGGCCAGCAAGATCGCCAGATCTCTCGTCAGTTGTACACGTATAGGACACCATGCAGCGGGAACTTACCATACTCGTTCTCCAGGGCCTGCGAGAACTATTGCCGAACTGCAACAAAAGGCGGAAGATGGCAAGACGCTTGGGATAATCTATTGTAGGATGCCATTAGGCACCTTTATCATCGTTTACATGCGAGAAGATACATCTGTGTTGACGCCAGAGAGAGAGACGGGAGTGGGTGGGGGGGGGGGGGGGGAGGGGTACACTGAATATTGATGCGACTGTTTGGAAATCTTTTAATGCGACATTTGGTTTGAATTTGTTATCATACACTCTTACAATGATGAACTACCTGTCACCTCACTTGTCAATAAAATGACGTTGTCCTTGAGGATGCTGCAGTTTTTCCCCACATGGTACTTGTCCAATTCACAGATGGTTGCTCCAATATTGATCCAGTATAGCAGTATTGTTGTGGAAGCACGCCTTCTTTATAGATTTTAAGTAGTCCATACAGCTTAGGTGGAACTGAACTATGTGGTCACAGTCTCTTAATGACTTCTTTTTGTAGAGAACTGGAAACTATAAGTTTCACTTTTTTCTCACTATGTAGTTAGTACAATCCTTACCGACCTTGATATACGTCGAGATAAATAATAAAATACTGATCCTATGAATATAGTCCTTCTGCGACATGAACATGGCAGCATTACCTCAATCCGCTTCGAGTTATAAAGCATCCACATCTACCCAAAATTTAAGGAGAGTGGTGCTCCCAAAAGGTGAAGCGTTGCTCTTCGGCAATGTGACTACATCAACACATAACTAGACACCTGACAACTTCCCCCTGCTGCATATGTTAGAGAGGCCCGTATCTAGGGAGGGGGTTAGGTGACGGGGGAGGGGGAGACCGGGTTATTTGCCCCGGGCGGTAATTATCATATTCTAGAAGAAAAAAACCTTGTTTCACAAAGCGCCTTAGCATCCAGCGCACGTTAGTCTATCGATTATTCATATGAATTTGAAATCCATCCCAGTCGGTTTTTGAACATTTTTGAACACATTATAAGTTGATTCCTGAACGAATCATAAGATGATTTTTGAATGCGGGCATAGTGTACGTGATGTCTCTGCCAGGGGAGTCCCCGCCGCGTCTAGAAATAGAAAACTTTCCCGCAGACAAAAGGCGACGGGTTTATACGAGCTGAGCAGAATAAACCCGAACGGGTGAATGCCAATCGCTGTTTGTTTATGTCGTTGATTGGGTGTGCTAACTATCATCGTTGCTATAATTATTAGTGAAATCCATAGATTCAGACTATCAGAATGGAAATAAACGAAAGATTACACATTATCTTCTCGGTGTATCCAAGAAAAGAAATTTTGACAGATAATGTTTGCCAGATCGTTGCACTATCAGTTGTACACGCCCCAATTAGCAACCGCTTTAAGTTCTGTTCTCCGAATAGTGCGGAAACGCATTGTACAAATATGTAATAACGTCTAACTGGAGAATAAACGCAGGGTAATTGAATCTGTGTTTCTGGCATGGTTAGTGAAGTTAACCGGAGAATAAGTTTTGGCAATGGCAGGAATAGTTACAGAATTAGTGTTGACAAGATTGTTCGTTAGAACGAGGACGGAGAAGAAACGCGGATATCACACAAATCATATAGAAGAATATGACGATTCCAAATTTATATAAAAATTTTGTACTACTGCTTTCGATCTCATGCTTGAGAAACTGGAGCGTATGAATGGAATGTGAAACTATTTTGTACCATAAAATGTTTTGCTTGTAGTAGGCCTAATAGGCATTTGACATTGGTACTTCTTGAATTATGTTCTATCGTGTTATTTATGTAAATGAAGTACATAAAAATGATCATTTGTACCAAAACAGTTTCACTTATTTGGCGTTTATTACAACTGCAACAATATTAGAAAGGCATGTTTCGTTTTATCTAACAGACAGTGACAAAATAGACGAGATAAAATTGAGAAACAAACCAGTCTTGGGTACTATTCATATTAACAGCTTTTTCAGTATCAGACATCGACATTTTGATTTTTCATGTTGGAAAACATTTGACGAACTTTCATGAGGTAGTAAATTCTTTCGCAGAAAGGAAAGCATGTCGTGTGAAGCTGCAGCAAGATCAGGAAGGAAAAGAAACGCTGGGACCTAAGAAATAAATAAATGTGTGCTGTATTGCTTGTCTCTTGTCTTTATTGGCTTTGTGTTTCCCATATTTAACTTTATCTCACACAAAGAGAAAGTTATTAGATAACAGGCAATAAAGAGTGCAGAATTTCTAAGAGTTTTTATTCCCTGGTTACAAGTAATCCCATCGAGTGCTATTTCTTTTTAAAGGGGTTAGGATGCTAAACCGGCCGACGGGGAGCAGGAGAGGCACCACAGGGCATTTTGATTTTCAGTGTCCTAAACATAGGTTTGACGGCTTCCATTACAAAATATACACGTTTGAATTCCACAGAGCGAAATACAGTAACGTACGATAGAAGAATGCTGTGTGAAGAGGCATGGGACTGAACTTTGGCACACTTAAGACCGAATAACATGTTTTACATTTCCTCGAACATATATGGTTTATGTAGCAAACTCATCAGAAAGATGCACGCCACAAAATGAACATATTATTGAATAGTCGATTTTTTATTTTTTAAGTTTTCGACGTTCTATCTCAAACGCTTGAGGGGAAGGGGGGCACTATCAAATTTTTGCCCCCGTTCGGAAATATTGTAGACCCGGGGCTGCTGTTAGACGGCGCACAGCCTCTTCGATAGATCTGATAAAGTCAACTAGTGGTGAGGAAACAGACGTAAAACGAAATTAGTTCTGCTGCTACATATAAACGCAAATAATATGTATCCCTGGAAAAAGAAGCCAAATGACGCCGAGTAAAAAAAAACACTTTCCCTTACCAGACGCATGCTCGCTTTGAATTTGATGTTATTTACAGCTGCGGTAATAATAAAATACACAATTTTCGCGAACAATGGAATAACGCCCCTGTCTTTGCAACCGAATGACAATGTCAATGAGATCAGAACGACGCTCTTCTTTCACGTACCTTATCCGAACTTCGGATACAGTGCATCATTTCCTCCCCATAGATCTGATTGAAGTGAAATTTAAATCTCTGCTAGCATATAAGCTGTTCTACGAAATTTCGAGAGAACTGAAGGGTGTCTATAACTTGCTGCCACAAAATATCGGAGCAGAGTTCTCAGGTCATCTTCAGGTGAATATTGACAAGAATTCACCAAGCTCTTCTGTTAAAGGCACCGGTGTACATGTGTGGTACACCCAGTTGTTGCCCATGCTTTACTTGAGTGCGTGCGCTTCTTTTTCAAGTCATTGCTCTGCGCAGAGCGGCCTCCGCGATGATGGTTCGTCTCATCTGTATCAGACCTAACATCTTCAGAAAGACGCCGGCTTATATAGGGAAACCGACGGGCACCGTTCAGGTGCGCATCGTGGAACACCAACACCCTTTCCACCCCCAAGTCAGCAGTCCGCTACCACTGGATACTGTGTTTCTACGGGCTTTTTGATGAAATACAATGAAACAAAAATTGTGGCCTGTAACTTCGTAATCAATTAATGATAGGAAATATGCAGCAGTATGGCGGTTTCGATTTGGACCCTGCATGAAATCCCGTTATGGGAAAACTTCGTGCTCTATGTATCCAGCGTCTTTGCCCGATGTTACTGCGTGTGAAGACGACCGATCTGCTATCGAAGAAGCGAGTTTTCAACACGGAGGGCGCTCGGCGGAGCGGGCTGTCTTGCAACGGAAGTGCATGTGCAGTGACAACTGTGTACACCACGCATTTACCATCTTGGTCTTAAATAGTGGAGCTCAATGTGTTTTCATCAGATTACACCTGAGGACAGCCAGAAGAGTCAATGCTGAAACAACGTGGCGGAAAGTTACAGACATCTGGGAGGTCGCCCAAAGTTTCATGGAACAGTGCTGGAATATTTCAAATAACCTGTATCAACTCTCCTCTGTGAGAGTGTAATTTGGGACGAGGATCTGTTCTATCTTTTTGAACGATCCAGTACGAAAAAGTTTGGGAGATTGTCAAACGTATTGTATTGTGTTTATAGCACGTGTGTATTTGCAATTTCCAGTTCGGCGCTGAATTATGAGACAACAGTATAGACATTCAGGACGTATGGATCTTCCTATCAGTTTTCGGTTTTCAGTGCCGTAGCGAAGTTAGAAGAGGGCAAGAGTGATACTCATCGGAACTCCGGAATCCATCTTCGATGTCACTACGTTGGTACCTCGGTAACTACTTTTCTTGGGACGTGAGAAACATACGTAAAATTCTACAGTGCCTGTTACATCAGAATTAATAGTCATATAAATTGAAAGCGTTGTTCACTCACAAATCTGCACACACAAAGATTACACTCGGAGGTAGGCCGCGTCACAATTGAATATAATGTGTGGAGAAATGCTTTCGATATAAGTGAAACTGATAAAATCCGTCTCGACTACCAACTGAAGCAGTGGAGACCGAAAGAAGGTTAGGGATGGCGTGTCGTAAGCTGTCAGCTATCAACAGAGTCGAGTCACCGTAGGGAGAGCGCTTCTACGCCTGCATCTCACGAAATACGTAAAAAGGTATTACATTTCGTCCCAGTATCGTAGTTAGCGTAAGGAGAAATTTCTCTCAGACTACGTTTTGTAATATTTCATCGGGCTGTACTTTTAAATTTCACTGTGGCGGAGAAAGCCTTGTTATTCATCTATATTATCAAATGGTTCAAATGGCTCTAAGCACTATGCGACTTAACTTCTGAGGTCATCAGTCGCCTAGAACTTAGAACTAATTAAACCTAACTAACCTAAAGACATCACACACATCCATGCCCGAGGTAGGATTCGAACCTGCGACCGTAGCGGTCGCTCGGTTCCAGACTGCAGCGCCTAGAATCGCACGGGCACTCCGGCCGGCTCATCTATATTATCGACATACACTAAGTGTGGCTACCCTAAACGAAGCTATTTACTGCGCACGTATTTCAGTTCGTAAAAAGGACGTCCCCGAGAGCGGAATATATATGAGCAGCAGTTACTTATTTAACTTTTTTCTGTTGTAATAAAATTGCTCGGCTTAAAAATACAAGTAGCTAAGTGATACAAGATATGGCTATCGAAGGGAGCGATGATATTTCACGGAAATTTAAGCTCGAAATTTCGATGCAAGGTGACATCGAACAAATAGACGACATTTCATTGAAATTTAAGCTTGAAATTTCGATGCAAAGTGACATCGAACAAATGTTTTAATTGTTGAGCAATCATTATAGCACGAATCAGGGAATTTGGTAACAGTTTTGTCGAATTTTAAGCAGAGATACTACAAAGCAATTAAAATGATAAATTACCATGCCTTTGACGAAATGCTACGATGTATATTAATGTAAAAAAAAAAAAAACTTACATTGAGACCAAAAGGAAATATTATATCCTTTTAAAACAGTAACTCGATATAATTTAGTTGATTTAGAAGTTTCGATCAAGTTGGCTTTTTTAAAATGTTACTTTAAGGACGATTTGCTTTTGCTTTGAATGATTATATACAATGATTGGACGTGGTGGACAAGGAAGAATGATCGTCTAACATATTCGTATATTTAAGTAGGGCCTTATCTGGAATCGTATGCCACAGAATGATCGTGTAACGCCAAAATACTTTTAAATGGCATGCGGGGATTATTTTTTTCTGTTTCCTTTTTCTCCAGCGTGACCATGGTGTGAAGCTTGTTAACATAACGTCGTGGAAGAGAGCAATAACCTTGTTACATAACTGTTGAAAGAGGGAGGGGATGGCTCGCTTTTCATGAGGGCCAAGGATGGCTGCTTTGAAGGAAAATACTCTCCTGCGTTTTGTGGCATATGGTTCGGCGACTGAAAGGATATACCATGAGTTAGGTTCATGTATGAACGACCCTGAAGATCGTAGCTTGCATCCCGCATACTTTTATAATGTGAAGAACATGTACAGTGTGTGGTTAAACGACAACAACAACAATAATACTAACTATTACTCCACTTCCTGTAGATACAATTCTGTGATCGAAGAAAAGTATTTAAGATATACTAGACACACAGAAAGGCAATATAGATACTAAAGTTGCTTTTATTTGGCACATCTTTCATTCTATTATTATTTTCCGGGAGCTACCTCCCAGTTTACTTTCATTCCATGTAAAAAGTGCTGTCTTGGGCTGAGTAGGATAAGGGTCTTCAGAATCGGAAAAAGTATAAAAATAAAGCCATCGACTTCATAAAATATTACTTTTGCATGAAAAGCTTTTGACATACTTTTGCTTGTCAAATATCGCATCGATTGGGTTTGTGATGGCTCAGCGATATTTAGAGAGAGGACAGAGGGAGTGGAAACGTTTGTTTTTACGACTACTTAAAGTAGTCTTTACCTTTCGAAAGAAGTTAGTAGTCGCAACAAGTCTTTGCTTTTAGTTCGTTTCCGATGAAAATTTATTTACTCGCGTTTTACTCCCATGCAGCAACTGGAAAGAAACTGCCATCAGTCAAATAAAAAGTTAAAGGCTCTTTTTTATAGTTTGCATATATGTAAATTATCTGTGCTATTAAGGAAGTGATTATTATTTATTTTGAAAAGAACCAATTCCGATACAGGAGCTGAGAATTTACATACCAAAATTGGAAGCTTTGTATCAACAATAGAGGAGACTACAAAAACATGCCGGACAATTGTCGGATGTTCAGATTTTATGCAGCTAGAAAGAGGGGAGAGCGAATTGAATACGAAATTCTACTACTCAGAAAGAAATTTACGTATGAACTTGTAATATAAATTTTATACCTAAATAGATATGAAAATAAAAAAAATACACTACTAATTCAATGATGGTAATATTACTTACATTTCGGGAGTTTAACTTGCTATCGTTCAGATCTTTCTTCTAAAATTTTCTCAGACCAACCTGTCGAACTGATAGCGTTAAGTCCAGCTAGTGTTTAATTACCTGACTTAAAAAAGCTCCAATAATATTAACTTATAGCACTGCTTCAGAAATTAAATTGCCAGAACTAAAATAGAGACCAGGACTTCAAACACTAAAAAGTAAATTCGTAGAGCGTAATAGGCTGAGAGTCCCACATGAGGAGTTTTTGGCCTCCTCTTTGAAAGTAGTAATAACTCCAAAGCTTGCTATTATTGCCTTTGATAAATGTAGGGTGAGTAACAGGAAAGCAGATCACATCCTGATAGCTACAATCGAAGCGCTGTGTCAAGATATCGAATATTTTACAGTCAACAGACGACTGAAATAAAGAACAAATTTAAGGACATGAAACTGCGGGCTACTGCCGTCCATTGAGATGGTTAACTCCTACCTCCGATTCTTTCAAATTTTGCTACTGTGAAACTTCTTTGAGTGCTTGCTTTGCGATCTGCGCGTTAAAAAGAGCATGCTACATCTGTGTATAGAGTTGTCACTGTATGAGGTATTCAGTAATGGGTCAAAACATTAATTTTTGACAGATCAGCATTAAAATAATGGAAACTAAAAGATGTTTGTTTTAATTGAAAACTTTTTAACAAAAGAGCTTGCTGGCACACATATATTTGATCATTTTAAAAAGTATTTTGGGGGAGTAGATGGATTGTAGATGTACAGATACGACTTAACAATCCAATTAAAGCTACTGATCTGAAATCTATGTTAATAAATTCCAAACTGGAATTTAGTACTGAAAAGTCAAGGAACACTTGGATCAAACCCATGTGTTTTGAATTTTTGATTTTTTCGACATACTTCGAGAGATCAGCAATCGAGTATGAGAATTTCTAGAGTTAACAGATCTTTCTTGGTTAAGAACACTCTTTTGGTGTATCTTCCCGTGGCCGAAGGGATATCCATCGTACATGGTGAGTGGCGAAAGCTATTTGCTGCTTGAAAATAGTTGTTTTCTGAGGTGAATATCAGTTATCACTGCCAGAAGTTAATGTGCTTTGTGTTATGTACATTTTCCTTTTGAGTGCGTAAGTCTATTCGTGGTTCTCTGCCCCTTCTCTAGCGAAAGCATCGTGCATGAATTTCATCAATCTTTCAAAGTTTTATGAACATCAGGTGATGTCTGGTATATGACTTTCCAGTAAAAGCTGAAAAATCATTTGTAGTTTCTGTCATCAGAATCCGTTGCCTTTGCGTTCTTTGATCCTAACTCGTCTTCCGGTTAAAAAACGAAAATGGTCAATACATTGAATCTTTAGAGTAACTGTCGGACGAAAACATTAAAAGGGCCAAAAAAAGATTTCCAGACATATGTGTGGCCACGGAAATTTGTGGACACCGGAGATTTGCGAACACTACCCCTCCCATACTTTGCAAGAGCGGTGTGAAAACCATTCCCTACCTCTCAAAAGCAGTGAGAACGTCACGATGGTCGAAACATAAGTCCCTGTGCTTACTTTACTCCCAAAGTAAAAACAGAACATGGTAGTGTTTTTAGATGAAAAAAACCAGTTGTTCTAATAATAGTTGTAAATTTTTTCTAGCTTATAAACAAGTTGAGAGTACTGTTTAGCTACAGAATATGCCTTGAAAAACAGTGTATAAATCCGGGTATGTCTTCGTACTACGCATTTACGACACAAAACCTGATTCCCCAGACTGAATTTTTTGAATAGCATTTTAACATAAAATTCTTAGATATCTTAAGTTTAGGCATTAATAACATGTAAATCATTTTTTTGGCATACAGCTTCCGTTTTAAATATTAAAATACATTATTACTTTGTCTACTTACCACAGTAGCATTTCACACTGCAGCTGCGGAAAACTGTTTCCACTTCGAGCAATTTTACAGTAAATTGTAGTCAGTTAAATTAATGCCAGTCTCTCGAAGGTATCACAAATGATTAAGAAATCTGGACAATCAGCTGTAACACTGCTTACTTATGTGCTGATCAAAATGTAAATCTGTATGTATTTATGATTTTAATCCCTATTTGTTTATATTTGCCTATTCTTTACAGTAGCATTCATCTCTATGTCATACGAAGTAATAATAACAAAACACAAATAAGTTTCTTTTTTTTTGTAATTTACTAAAACATTATTGCACCACAGATAAAATTGCTTTGCAGGTTTTCATGGCAATTACATAGATGGTGTTTGCTCTTATTGCAACTCTAAATATCACTCAAATGATCTTCATGTCTGCAGAAATTTCATTTACTCCTAAACTGTTTTCAAATGCAGTTTCTTCTGTAATTATGCTCTCTTTCTCTATTCGGTTCAGTGAAGTCACTAATAATTTTTCACAAGCCGCTAGGGGCATCAGATTTCAGTGAGCACATTAACATGGAGTAATATTTCTCAACCATTCGAGTTGCCATTTTTTTGCTTTTTATTGTTTTGTTTTTGACATTCATAGTTAACAATATAGCAACAAACTCTTAATTGTTCTTCGGTATCTTGGCTTCTTGAAACCGTGTCTCCAAATGAAAATACCGACATAATTACTGATCGTGTGTGGTAGCTTCAGTATGTTGAAGAACTGAAAGTGTAGTATTTAACATGTGGAGTCCCCTGATGTCCTGGCGGTGTCAGGAAAGATACGGTAACGATGGCTTGAAAGCGGAGAATTGCGGAACACAGCGATCTAGAAGAAGGCCTTTCCTGTTCCCTGTAGATGGGTGGTCAAACTACCTGACACATGTGGGTAACGCTGCTGTCCGCATATCACCGTGTCCGCATTTCTGCGGCATACTCAAGTAATCCCAGAACTCATCAATAATGGAACCAAAGAGCTCGTTTACAATAAAATAAGATTCAAGATTTGACTAGTGTGACGCGTTCCTTCAGACAGTACTTCCACCGTGCCATGAAAACGAAGATACCATCAACGCTGTACACCCAATAAATGAACTGAAAATTATAAACGATCTTGCAGAAAGAGTCATCAAGCTCACAGAAGATTAAAATAAACTATTAAAAATAGGAAAAGAACGACAAATGCGAGACGTATCCGTGAATCACCGTAAGTTTCCAGACGTAAAGATGACACCATCAAAACATCTGGATACGCAAAAGAAATTTTGCTTTTCTCGTCATATACTGTATGACACACAAAAATTGTACAAAGCAGTGTTTTAAATTGAATTAGCGCAGTTAATACAACAAAATTAATAATTAAGTTAAGAGTAATATGTTAATCAGCTGATTCAGAGCAGTATTTTAGAGCAAATAATGTTGTATGTGGTTTTAGCTTCTCTTTCTTTCAAATGAAGGTCTCTAGACGTATGTCTTCCCCTATTTTTAAGAAGCAAACATTGCACACACAGCTTCTTTTGATTCGTGCCATGGAACCAAACTAGGGGAAAAAACAAATAAAAAATTAAGCCTGAAGAACAGGAGCCAGTCTAATGGACATATTTATTGGAGCAGACTGTGGTAAGTGCCACGTACCTTGAAACACTTTATTCATGTATGAGGCTTCTATAGCTAAAATATACACCAATAAAAGGAAATAATGAAATTCAGTATGCATGATTTCATAAAGCATACCTTAAGAGGTATGAGCTCCAGTTCATCTTTGCTACTGTGGACCACATCTCTTCTACTGAACAAATGCTCTAAGCTCATAAGGTATGCATTTTAGAGCGCATGTATGGTGGACGATTTTTTCTTGTTGGGTCCATACTATTCCCCCCCCCCCCTTCCCTCAAAAAATATTTGGAAAGCAAAGAGCTAACAGTGGCAGATGTCCACTGTCAGAGGTATCAGAATGATTTTCGGTTATAAATTTCCACTCTGTCGTTTGCGGACCTGGGTGCCTTACTTCAGAATGATATAGTTACTTTTCTCCATCATCCCTCAAGCGTTGAAAATAAAACTGGGTGCAAAATCAACGGCTGCAAAGACGCAAGAACTATGCACAGTCAGGCACATGGGAGCACACGTATTCAACAGCTTTCCAGAACATATTAAGTGAATCATATGTAATGTGGTGGAGTTTAAAACAAAGTAAAGATCTTTCTGCCCAATATCTCGTACACCACTGAAAAATATCTTAGCATAACCTCTTAAAACAATGTTTTGCTTGTGTTACAATAAAATAATATTTAATTATGTTAAGTCATTCATTATACTGCATTTATGGAAAATGAACATCCGAGAATTCTTTCGACGTCCTAGGCATCTCTACGTGGCATACGATTAACGTAATTTAATGAAATCGTGAAAAATACATTCAACATTTACTTCAGATTCACCGAAGTCACTACTGCATGCTTTTGACGAAACATATTTTCTGCTGATCGTAGCAAAGTCAACTTTGTGTCATGTGTTAGTGAACTTTTTCACAGCCGAGAGCAGCCGTTCAAGGTTCTCAGTTACATACAGCTGGCGAAAGAACGGCGACTTCCTCATAAGCATGGACAGAAATGGAACGTGAGCACTTTTGTGAGCGTACTAATAATCTGAGCTATTTTGTTTTGCTTGATAACTCGAGTACAACTGCGCGGTAAATTTGCAACAAAAACACTTTTATTTGACAGTCAGAAAACGCTTGACGAAAACTGTCTCTCGGTTGTTTGTTTGAAGGCATCAACGGATTTAAAAATGTGATGTACGAATGTTTGCGTTAAGTACAAATTCGGTGGCCATAAGTTACGGAAAGGACTCTCCCATTTCAAGACTGCCGTGTATGATGCCCAAATGTTGCAGATGGCACGGATTTGGACACGTATATGAGCAGTATGTTACATACTAATGTATAGTGCACATGGCAGTTGGTCGAGAGTTAGCAAATTTTGAATGTTGTATGACAATCGTTTCAAGACTCATGGGTCATAGTATATCGGCGATTACACAAGAACCCGGGTCAACAGTGCCTACGGGTAGATCTTTAGCATCTCGAGTACAACGTTTCGACACGAGTAAACTGCCACACAAGACGAAAACAAGTGTTTTCCACATGGATGTCACACGTAGCTCTCGTTTGAAGTTTTCTGAACATCTTTAATTTTTTAAAGCTACGACAATTTTTCGTTGGGCCAGTTGAGCCTGTGATAGAATGCTCGCCTGACCTGTGGGTGATCCAAAGCGATTCCCGGCTGATACAGATTTTTAAACAAAGGTTCACGTCCTATAAGCTTTTCCGTAAGTCGTAAAATATATAAAGACGAAAAAAGTCAAATATTTTTTAATGTAAATAACCTCGGTTGACAATTTTTTTATGAGTAATAAAGAATTTATATTTGCAGTGAAAACGGGAATTTTGTGTTCGATATGTAATTAGAATGAGAAGACGAGAAGTTTTCAAAAAATTAATTAGTTATTTGGTAATTAACAGATATCTGATGAATTTTTTATTTAAATGAAGTGGGTATTAGAACTAAAACAAAAAATAAGGAAAAAACAAGACTCGAACCTGTGATCGAACGATTATTAGTCCCGACCGATACCGACTTTTTCCCTTCTTTATGTAGTTTATACTTCAGGAAAATTTCGTAGAATATGCATCTTTATTTATAAACTTGCATCAGCTGGATATCGAACCCAGACCACCCACGCGTGAGGAGAACAGTCTACCACAACAGTCTTCGAATTAAGGCACCATGGAGGTTTATCGTTGTTCAACACAAACACGTTATTTAGTGACAGCCTCAGGTACACGTTGTTACTCTTAAGTACTTTTATGAGAGGTACGATATTTGTCTTCTGAATCCAGGCTTTTCTCAAACTGTGGCTCTAACTTACTCTGTTGTACCAGTCAAATACCTCGTAAATGTTCTTCATTCGTTTATATTATTCTTCATTCGGTTTACTTCTGAATTTACATTCTGTAAATTTCAGCTAAGAAAATGTTTGTTCACATTCATAGATAGAGCAAAATACAAGTGACGAACCTTGTGCCAGGTCTTTGATCTGGGGGTAGTTTTCTCCCAGAAGAAACTAATAAAACTGAACAAGCCTTCCTCTTCAAAGTCTGTCCTTCATGGTGCCACCAGTTTGCATATCAATGATGTCCATTGGCAGTGCTACCTGTACATGTTGCACATCACAAGCAAAGGAGTTCTGGAAAATTAGGAGCTCCTTGTAATGAGAATTTAAGTACAAGAAACATGGAAAATAATTCTTTTTCCAGATAACCAAGAAATTCCATTGAAAACAGGAGAGGAATGTTCGCGCTTCAACTACTAACAATTGGAAAAGAGAAAATTTTCTGTCGGACGTTTATTCACTTTATTAAAATGGAGTGCAACATCAGCAAAAAAAGGTATTTTGCATAGACATTCTTGTCATACAGGACTTTCAAAGAATTGTTTTTCTTATTCAGAGATATTACAGAATCTGTTCTCAAAGAAAATAAGCCTACAAGTATTTAACCGAAGTTCACTTTCGTGTCTATGAGAGATCACTTGAAAGGGAAACACCTATTCTAGGAAAGAGCCTAGCATGGAAATGAGAACTGTTAGTTCTTCAGTAACTTCGAAGTCTGTGTTAATACCTTTAAAAAAGAATAGGATTTGAGTGGGATCAGAGTTTTCTATAGATTCGTCCGGCGCTATTCATTACCAAGAGAACTTAGAAAATTAGGTGCCTTTTCTTGTAAATGATTTGATCAATTACATTGAATGGCTAGACTTGTTTGGCGATTTCAAGGGTATGTATGAATGCAAGGTCTCGCGGCGATATGAGTTAATAATATCTTCTAGGGCTTCCAGCAGCGTCAGGTGATCAAAATCCCACGAGCTTTCGACCGAGCTCTCCTCGGCCATTGTTAAATGGTAAATGACTGCCGTGTCACCTTGACTTCACCGTCATGTAGCCGCGTTGCTGGCTGTGAAGTCACTGGTGCTCTATTCCTCGCCGAATGTGGTAATATTTTCTTCCTGCGTCCGTCGCGCCTGCTTCAGCCTCCCGATAGCCGGGTCCCATTCTGTGCTGAGCTGCAAACCGCCATCCCTGTTGGTGGTGATTTCAGATATTTTTATTTCTGCCGCTTCTTTTATGACGCTATTCCAAAATTCCTTCGTTCTCATAATGAACGGAGACATCAAGGAAGGGCGACGACATCTTTATCATCTGGCCCCACGGACGTGAGAAACTGCAAAAATTCTTAGAACACCTGAACGGCATTCACGACAACTATAAGTTTACCACGGAAGTAGAGACATATGGCGCATTGCCCTTCCCTGACTTCCTCGTTCGCCGGAAAATCAATGGACACCTCACCCACAGCGTGTAGTGGAAACCTACACACCCGGATCGGTATCCACACACTCTTAGCAACCAGCATCCGGCACAAATACGTGGCGTTCTCACCACTGTTGTTCACGGTGCTAACGTCGCCTCAGACGCTGAAAATCTGCCACTAGAACTAAGCCACATTCAAAAAGTCTTCCGGGAAAGCGGCTACAATCACCGCCAGGTATCACAGACTATTTCTAGTGAGACACACAGGAAAAAGACGACCTAAGAAGAGAACAAGACACTTGGGGTTTTATCCTTCTGGGGCACAACACCAAGAAAGGTCAGCCAGCTACTGAAGAGACACAACATCTCAAAATTGTTCAGGGCCCCAGTAAAAATACGACACCTCATGAGGTCTGTGAAGGATGATCTAGCGCTTTGAACGTCTGGAGAATACAAGATATATCGTCAGTGTGGCTGCTCCTACGTTGGCCAAATTGTACACACTGAGGAGCAATGACAGATGAAGCAGCTGTATCGGAACACGTTGTAGAAAATCGGCACCGAATGCTATGCGACAAAACATCTGTTATTATAAGGACGAAGGGATTTTGGGATAGCGTCATAAAAGAAGCGGCTGAAATAAAAATATCTGAAAACACCATCAGCAGGAACGGCGGCTTGCAGCTCAGCACCGTCTGGAACCCGACAATAGCGAGGTTGAAGCTGGTGAGACCGACATAGGACGAAAACGTTACCACATTTGGTAAAGAGCAGAGCACCAGTGACTTCACAGCCAGCCGCGCTCAGACGTCGCTACAGACGTAAACAACGGTGGGCCCAGAGCCCGGCCACGGCCGGTAAGCCCGCGTCCTCGAAGGCAAAGGTCGACGTCTGGAACGAGGAACAGCTCTGCGGTTAGGACCGTTGCGTTAGGAACGCACACTTCGCGCTTTATCAACATCGCACCCAAAGAAGTGGACTGTGACCAACCGATCACCAATGAAGATAGACGACGGAGGGACAAACTGGCACGAGACACGGCCGCCAGACAGGGTCAGATAACACCAGAACGTGACGCACTCAGCACTCCAGGAGAGGACAAATCACAAGAATCGGTCTCAGAATCCGATTCGGATGTTTACCTGCAGCGAGAACACGAAGGTGATGTTCAACTCACCAGTAGCAAACGAGCAGGAAGGAGAGTAAAGAACGCTCAAAAACTTACCGAAGCCACCAAGATACAACCACCAATTCTGGCTTCAAACCAATTCACCCCGGTACAACCAGAGGATTAACAAATGGATGTCACACCTGCACCTGGAACTGAAGAGGGCGTCCCGCCATCGTACCAAGCACTTCGCAGGACGTCAACACGTCGCAGGCTAAAATACCATCCGTTACCTTTCAGTACACGGCGTAATATCTATCAGTGACCGTTGAACTGGAGAAACATGTGGTCGGCTCAATTAAAGCGATTCACAAGGCGAAACTACGAAGTACCATTTTGACACAGTGTCTGATCAACGAATAGGACTTCCTTCTTGCGGAAAGCGGAAATCCCCTTCTGTACACGCCAACAACCTTCAGGGAAGACACTTAAAGTTGTAGTCAAATACTTACCAGCTAGAATACAAGGGGAAGAACTAGAAAAAGAATTCTGCGCCATTGGATTTCAGACTGAATCAGTGCATCAATTCAAATAACGCGATGGAAAGGCCGTCAAACTAATTCCACAGCCAGTTAA
The DNA here is from genome assembly GCF_023864345.2 of Schistocerca serialis cubense. NCBI lineage: Eukaryota > Metazoa > Arthropoda > Insecta > Orthoptera > Acrididae > Schistocerca > Schistocerca serialis. The sequence continues at coordinate 580,734,875 of NC_064640.1, forward strand.
TTGCGTCACGCTACCGGCTGGGCCAACCAGTGAATCCATTTATGATATGAAACACTTTAGGGACACCAAGATCCACACGAAGGACCACCACAATGTAAATGCTGTCAGCGTTACTTTCATACAGCGGATTATTGCAACTTATCAGCGTGATGAGTGACGTGTACAGGACACCACCTATCGAAGGACTGCCATAAGATGTAGACCCATAAATCAAATAGCGTCAATTGTGAAGGCGAACATCCCGTCACGTGGAAAGGATGCCCCACTTTCCAGCAAGCACTAAGGACATACACGGCGCAAGGCCAGTCTGCACGACTCCGAAATCTACAACCAGCCAATACTTCTGCTCCACCACGGCTCAAAAACGCCAGGGTGACGCCCCTACTTCTACTCAGGCCGCCTCCTACTTCTCAGATCTCAAGGAGATATTCTCAAGTATCACGGGCTTCCTGGCAATACTCCCGCAGAAGAACATCCTCCCACCATTCAAGAAACGTTTCAACAGTTGAAATGTATATCAGACATTGTTTCCAAACTACACACCGTCTTCAACGCGCCTCTGAAAACGGCCCGTAGGCAGTCACGGAGAGATGACCTCATATTTTGTATCTACAATGCCAATGGAGTTGTAGTATCGATAGCAACGATGCCACGGCATAGTTTCAAAGGTTGGCACTACTACGACAGACAGCGACGACAGCGCCCTCTAGCCGATGCTGTGGAGAGCTCTACGAGCGTCGCTACAGATTCTCCCCTTTTCATCAGTTGCGGACAGCCAGGAAACATCGCTTCAGCTTAGTTTGCTATTGAGACTTTGCATCAGTAACGATGGCGCCACAATGTCGCACCTACGTGTCATCACCTAACGTTATGTAATATGTTTGCATATGTTTATACACTAGTAAAGGTGCTTTAACTGTATTTGCAGTACCGACGTGTATTACCTTTTCCTGCTCCTACACACGCGCCGCCTTCCAGGCGGAATACAAAAGGAGTGTTACCTAGGAAGCCAGAACTGGAAGACTTTATCACGAGATTCAAGGTCGATGTACTTTTTCTGACAGAAACACATCTTCGGCCTATGCAACAATTCAATTTTGATTACGTTTCTTCACTACTACGCGATATCTCATTCGCTCTCAGCCTGTAATCGCCTGGCTTGTATAACAACTTACCTCAAATTTAGAAACGGGCGTTTCTTGAAACAACTGTACGGGCTGCGGCTCGAGATAATCTGTTTCTCGTCTTATGGGGAAGAAGAGAACACAGACTATCTTTTCCTTGGCTGCCCCGATTGACATGAAATTGCAGCAGTCCTCTTATACAAACGTGTGCAGTGGCTTTGTTAGCAACGCAGGGGCGCAGAACGTAGGACGCGCTCTTCAGATATACTGCAGTTGTAGACCTTCACATCTAACACAAATTCAGTATTTCTCTTGTGTTTAAAAACCTGCCGGAAAAGTAATGATCTTTAACAAATCTATCAAATTTGCACCTTTTTTCAAAGAATAATCTGGCTGCACGGCACTATCTAAACGCCAATAAATAAAATAAAAATATGCTCATAGGCTTTTTTTATTATTGTTTTTACGATTGTCGACGGTTTCAACAATCATCGCATTTCCCTCGCCTTCTTGAAATAAAATGATGAAATAAAAGTGGGAGTACGTTGCTTCGGGAGACAGTTTTTACGTCCATTATAGCTCAAGACACAAAAGCATGTTAAAAGCCATTAACAACTGTAGTAAATATGGCCCTTTGTTACGTCGAAAAAGCTTGTGAAAGGTCAACTTCAGATTTTTTCCATCGGAGAGCTTGAAGCTTCAAAGATACTAGTAAATCGCAAGCTTCCTTAGAAACTAAATCTGACAGTATCGCAGAGTGCGTCTTCCATACATGAGACGAGTTACTTACGAATAAACCTGGTAATGGATCGTTTTCCTACTGGTCGAATTTCCCCACATTTCCCCTCCAGTGAAATTCCAATGTATTTTCGTAGCAGCGAAATTAGTAGAGCACCAGCCACTGGCAAGATTCGCTCCAAATGCGTTATTTATTTTTCCAAAATTGTCAGGAAACTTGACTAATAGTGAGACACGGCAAGTGCCATTTTCATTCTTCATGATGAGAAGCTACTTGATGACTCCTAAAGTTCTGGCAGCCGTAGCCACAACAGTGTTAGAATTCCTATGTCTCAGCGAAATAACAACAAACACCTTGAAAATGGTTTCCTACAAACAGCCTCACGTTACACCAAACACAAAAAGTCTTGCACATTTTACTATCTAACTTATACGTAAAACTGAATTGTTACAATGAGCATTGACGATGCTTTACAGTAAAGCAGGCTCGTCTTGTCTTCTTAGAGATGTAGGTGTTTGCAGAAACATCCTTCAAAACATATTCTACGTTTCCTTCTTTTGTTTCAGGTCGCTGGTGATCGGCTCCCTTGCCGTGGTAAGTAAAACGCCGTACAACCATCAGTTGGAAAGGAACAGTTACTCTCATTGACAATTGCTTTTAATTAGTTTCAGAGTGATAAAATCATTTATCATGTTCCTTTTAAGAAGTTAAAGGCTGAGATCTTTTTTATGTTGCTATTGGCAATTAATACAAGATTAGAGTCAGGGAGCAGAAGGGGCGGGAAAGTGAAGAATCATGCAGAACACATAGAGAATATTCTAAGAACATTGTTAGCGGTCCGCAGCTCGTGGTCGTGCGGTAGTGTTCTCGCTTCTCGCGCCCGGGTTCCCGGGTTCGATTCCCGGCGGGGTCAGGGATTTTCTCTGCCTCGTGATGACTGGGTGTTGTGTGCTGTCCTTAGATTAGTTAGGTTTAAGTAGCTCTAAGGGACTGATGACCATAGATGTTAAGTCCCATAGTGCTCAGAGCCATTTGAACCACTGCTAGCGAACATGCGATTATGTTTTGCGTGAAACTGTTAAGTGAAAAAAAAAAAAACCGGTTGCCACGATTAATATTGGGAAAAGTAAATCCCGTAACGTTTGTCTCAATGGAGATATACTGCGTCTTGAGCAGCAGAGTGGTGCGGCTACCTGCACTGTGCCAGGGGGTCTGCGTCGGCGCCGACTGTACTGGGCTGCCCCAGGCGGCTGCCTGCCCGCCGGCAACAGGTCAGAAAAACCATTAGTTTTGTCCTAACAGATACACTGATTATTGGTTTTAGGTATCTTTAGAGACCTCAGCCATTCTGGGCGTTCATAAAAGTGACAGCAATATATATACCCTCCTCATTATTTGTGACTGCCGTTCAGGCAGCGAATCTGCGAAAATAATGGAGCGAACTGGAGTGTTCATTTCATCTTGTGTGGCTCTGGAAAATATATTCAGAATACCAAGGTAATTTTAGCAAGGCAAACCCTCAATGAAAACAGTGCAATTATATCATTTTCAAACTGAAGGATGAGGCAAGCTTCAGTGAAAAGTTATTGTTTTTGTCTTGAAATTTATCTCAAGCAAATTTATGCTTTCTATTTTGCAAGAGTAAAGAATTCACGTGTGTAATTAACATACATTTCTCTGAATGAAACCATTAGAAATATATAAGATGCTGCAGGGTACTGTCGGCACAGAATATGTGACCTATTGTTTGAATATAACGGGTGGTTATAATTAAAGCGCAGCTATTTACAGAAGTCTGTTGTGGGCTATAATTATCGTATGGCAGCGAAACGTAGTAGATATTTTAATCAATTTATACGGAACCGATTTACGGTGGAAGGAAAGTAGTTCCTGTGGTGTCACCGCCAGACACCACACTTGCTAGGTGGTAGCCTTTAAATCGGCCGCGGTCCGTTAGTATACGTCGGACCCGCGTGTCGCCACTATCAGTGACTGCAGACCGAGCGCCGCCACACGGCAGGTCTAGAGAGACTTCCTAGCACTCGCCCCAGTTATACAACCGACTTTGCTAGCGATGGTTCACTGACAAAATACGCTCCCATTTGCCGAGACGATAGTTAGCACAGCTTTCAGCTACGTCATTTGCTACGACCTAGCAAGGCGCCATGTTCAGTTACTATTGATATTGAGAATAATGTACAGTCAAGAGCGACGTTCATCAGATATGGATTAAAGTTAAGTATTCCACCAGCTACGTCCGTTTTTCTAAATTCTAATTTCCTTGTCCTGTTCCAGACCTCACGCCAGCCTGCGTGAGCTAAAACGCGTGCCTTTCGGCTTCCTCTAGTAACCCGGTGTTGGCTCTCCTGCCAACCCACAACAGTTCCAATTCTGGGCAGCAGGTGCAAATGTGGCGCTGTGAATGAGAAAGTCATAATCTTGATTTTATTATTAACCGCAGATTACACAATTTGTTCAGTATGAGCGCTTAAAACGTCGACTAGATGCTATACAACAAGAGATCTGCACCTGGTGGCCAAAATCGGAGCTAATTATTTTCCAGTGTAAAACGGTTCCGCATTAACACATAGCATATCTACCAAGTTTCAGTGCCTTACGGTAATTACAGCTCAAACTGGACCTTCGTGAACAACTGCACTTTAATTATTACCACCGGCAAACGGCTAAAACGGTCATCTAGTCACGGTTAAAGGTTGCCCATGTAATGGCTTCCAGGGACAACAAAAATTTGATTTTCAGGATTTCATATAGCTATTGACTGATTTTAAAAATTTAAAATCCTGTCTTAATTTATTCATTAACAGGTATAATCTTACGTAAATGGTTTAACACAGTAAGTAAAGTATTAAATCTACACATGTTGTTGGAGCGATATAACATTGTAATTTATAATATTAGAAGCCAAGATCGCTTGATGTGAAATAGTTCATTTCATTACCAGTTTCGACAATAACTAGCTGTCATCCTCAGATTCTCAGATCTCCCAGAAATATAAGGATACATAAGTTATATTATATTAATGCTATTATAATTGTAGCGTGTCCTCAGTTTATCGACAAGACTGATGTGTAGTTATACTTCTGGGAGATCTGAGAATCTGAGGATGACAGCTAGTTACTGTCGAAACCGGTCATTAAATAAACTACTTCACATCAAGCAAGCTTGGTTTGTAATATTTAAGTATTAAAGTTAGTAACTGAGTACATATCTTGACGACCGTTAAGTTATGAGGCGCACCCTGACTGCAGATTTGTACGTCAATCCGGTGATTCGACCTGTAGTGCTGACATTCACCAACAGTGTTCCAGGGGTTGTTTTCCAACAGGATAACGCTCGCCCTCATACCGCTGTTGTAACCCAACATGCTCTACACAGTGTCGACAAGCTGTCTTGGCCTGCTCGATCACCAGGTCTGTCTCCAATTGAGCACATACGCGACATCGTCGTACAACCGCAGAGTCATCCACAAACAGCATTAAGCTTTGCTATTTGACCACCCAAATCCACTGAAATCTGGCACATGTACAACACAATTCATGCAAATTTGCATGCTTACATTCAACATTTTGGCGGCTACAACGGTTATTAATTTACCAGCATTTCACATTTGTAATTGCTCATATCGCGCTTACATTAACCTGTGCCCTTGCAATATTAATCACTTCAGTATGTTACTTAGACAAGTGTATTCCCGAAATGTCGTTACTCTACATTAATTTTTTTATTGTTGCGATTTATTTTTTGTCTGTATAAATATGACTTAATACAAAACAATAAATGTGTCTTTAAAATGTCCGTCTATTGTTTTTAATTTAGATAATTGTGTTAAAGGTAAGTAAATAATAACCTTATAGGAGCATTAAAATGTAAGGGCTTTCATCTTTCATTGTCGTACTATCTCAGAAAGAGTGTATGTTAAAATACTCATTACACGAAGATGTAATACAAAAAGGACACTTGTTTACCACAAAACTCCATCAACCGTACGTACTTCTGTATCACAAGTGCTTACGGCTCTTCGAGAAAAACTTCTGGCAGTGCTTCTACCCTCCCCAGATGAGATGGACTGAGAAGGGAGAGCTGAAGAGTTTTAGACTCGATTGGGTTTTCCTAACCGCGCTGCACACATTTATGATATGCATATGAGATTAATAGCATCCGCATATACCGAAAGTCTATTGTTCGACTACAAGAGATACTTTGGCTGTCCTTATCGCTATGGTTGATGCCAATTGCTGGTCTTTGGTTGTTAATATGGGTTCGCGTGGTACAGAAAGTGAGCTGGAGTATTCAGAAAGCCTGAAAATGGGAATTCTGGTACAAAGTGAAACTGTTTGCTCCCACAACATTTCCTAGGTCCAAGTATTTTGTTGCCACGTGTGATAGTAGGTGATGAAGCCTTTAGGCTAAGCGAAGTTGTCTTGAAACCACACTGCAAAAAGCAAGTCTTTGTAAGATGCAAGAAAGCGAACATTTAATTACCATGTGAGCAGAGCGAGCAGAGTTTCAGGAAAGGCTTTCGGAATAATGTGCGCCACTTTCAGAATTTTCTTGGCTCCCAAAAATATAAAAGCTGAAGCTGCAAATCTGACAAATTTGTGTTGTTGTTGTTTACCTCAATATGCTCAGGGAGGAATATTTTTCTGTTAACTAAAAGAAAACTGATGAGTTAGAAACCACTGAGGAGTTTTCTATGGAAAATATAAATCCTCTAGCGGGTAAAGGCAGTTTTGCTCAATCCCTGGAATTTCAAGTGAGTAGCCCGTTCACAGACTATATCAATAGTACAACATAGGTTTGCAGTCGCACTTTGAAAAGGCAACGAATCGTACTTTACTTACCAACTACTGTTACTACAGCTCTTATGGGCCTATTCCCGTGGATTTTACTAATTATGGTAATAATGTTCTAATAATTTACTCTGAGGTGATAAAAGTCAAGGGCTAGAGATGCAAACTTATACAGATCTCGTACACGTGGTATAAAAGGGCAGCGCATTGGCGAAGCTGTCATTTGTACTCAGATGATTCATGTGAAAAGGTTTCCGACGTCATTACGGCAGCACGACGGCATATGACAGACTCTGAACGGGGAACGTTAGCTGGAACTAGACGCATGGAACATTCAGTTTCGGAACTTGTTAGGCAGTTCAATATTCCGAGATCCACAGTAGTAAGAGAGAGAGGAGAACACCAAATTTCAGGCTTCACCTCTCACCACATATAACGCAGTGGTCTGCAGTCTTCACTTATGGACCGAGAGTAGCGATGTCTGCGTAGAGTTTCCAGTGCTAAAAGACAAGCAACACTGCGTTAAATAACCACAGAAATCAATGAGGGACGTACGACGAACGTATCCGTTACGACAGTGTGGTGAAATTCGGCGTTAATGGGCTGTGGGAGCAGACGACCGACGCGAGTGACTTTGCTAACAGTGCGAAATCGCCAGCAGGGCCTCTCCTGGGCTTGCGACCATATCGGTTGAGCTGATGATAAGGTTCGAGTTTGGCGCAGACCGCACGAAGCCATGGAAGCAAGTTGTGAACAAGACGGTGTACAAGAACGTGGTGGCTCCATAGTGGTGTGGGCTGTGATTGCATGGAAAGGACTGAGTCCTCTGGCCCAACTGAACCAATCATTGACTGGAAATGGTTATGTTCGGCTACTTGAATGCCATTTGCAGCCATTGGTGGACTTCATGTTCCCAAATAACGATGGAATTTTTATGGATGAGAATACCCCATTTTACCAGGCCACAATTGTTTGGCATTGGTTTGAAGAATATTCTGGAGAATTCGATGGAATGATGTGGCCACCCAGATCCCCCGACATCAATCCTATCGAACATTTGTGGGACATAATCGAGAGGTCAGTTTGTGCACAAAATGCTGCACCAGCAACGCTTTCGCATTTATGAACGGATGTATAAACAACATGGCTCAGTATTTCTGCAGGGGACTTCCAACGACTTGTTGGGTCCACGCCACGTCGAGTTGCTGGATTACGGTGGGCAAAAGAAGGTTCTATACGATATTAAGGGGTGTCCAATGACTTTTGTCACCTTAGTCTACTTAAATATTGATAATAATGCTGTATTTTGAATTTGATGTAAATACTGTACCACAATGTAGTACAATAGCGCGTTATTAAAATGTAGATTCATCATGTCCCTTACACAAACATTACGTCCACTAACAGTTCATCTTCCTTAGCACTGGAAAGCACCTGTAGTCTCTCAGCACAGTTCATAGCCATTTCACGCACGAACGTTACCTGAACTGCAGGAACTGCTTCACTGGGGCCTACAAAGCATTAGACTCGTCCAGAGACAGCTGGCCTGCCACGCCTGCGCCTGACGTAAAGCACTGGCGCACTACTCATTATGGTCTGTCGGGAAACATCTTCACTGTTCCGTCGTTGCCTAGGGGATGACGCACCGCGCCGGGTGCATTACGTACTACTCGGAGCAAAATTCCTGCTTCTCGGAAAACCCGACTTAACGACGCCTCTGACGAGTCGTTAGACTGCAGGCCTCCTTCCCTTCGGGTTCGACAGCACATTAGCGCGGCACGGCTGTGTGTTTTGCGCTCCTTTTCACATGCCGACCACAACCGCCCGTGCCGGCTATTGGTCAGCGCACTTATAATTATTATTTGTTCTTGTGCTCCCAGCCGCTTGTTAGCCGCGTTAATGACTGGTGAATAAATTAGATGATGGCTGGGAACCTCTAATCAGGGCTCGCGCGGTGGGCGGTGGGCCGACAGCCGCTTATTTAGGCGCGCCCGGAGGTCCGGACTTCGCTGCCCGCGACACGCACTTAACCTCACCTGCCGCCTTTTGTTTCCATAAAATTATGGACGCGACTTCGAATATCCGGAACTCCGTCACTCGCCAGGAATTTCTAATAGTGCCGCAGCACGCCGTTTCATTAAGCTACCAATCGATGCTTCCCACATTTGCAGGGCATGGGCAAACTAGCGCAAATTCCTTGTTCCTGGGAAGTTATTCTCTTCCCAGATACTACTGCTTGACGGGTATTTGTCATGATATCACATTGATACTGTGCAATATACTGTATTATATGCTATCAGTATGTATCCGTTTCTTAGCACAGTGTGTTCAGTTTGGTATTAGAATAACGGCAACCCTCACAACCTTCCGTAGAATCGACTAATACCGACACGCGTAACAGCCGCACGGTTAGGAAAAGATTAGACGTAGTGCAGTTATTTAGATTAAGATGTACGACGAGGGAATGGAAAGGCACCAGTCTTCCCTAAACAGTTATGGAACAATGAAGTGGTGAAGAGCACAAATAATTTTGTAACATGGAGATGCGGCTAAGTTTCTTTTTTTTGTTGGTGGTGCATTTATACCAACTTCATTTCGTTTCATCGCACACATTATACATTAAATTGTTTTCTTTCGCCACAGATTTTGTACAACATTGGATTGTTAATACAATGACATACAAATTACAACAAACAAAAAAAACTAAAAAAATACTCCAGCCTTAATGCGATGAACGCAAGTTGCAATATTGTTTAATAATTTCTTTGGTTGTCGTCTCGATCATTTTTCATATCATTTTACGCCTGAAGTGCTATTGTCATTGTACTCGCACACGCGAAACGTATCTTAGACTGATTCAGTCGCGATAAGCGTAACGATATGGCAGTATTATAACTATTGATATTAGTACCATTATTAATGAGTTATCAAACAGACGTAAAGCTAATAGAAATTTTTAGAAACGTAGATGAACCTTGCGCCATTTCTCGAATGCTCACGGTTATGTGTTTCGTTTTTCTAAGTATTTGCTAATAAACACTACTCTTCGTCTCAGACTCTACAAAAATAAATCTCTGTTTCCAACTAGCATGCGTATTTGGAGGAGAGAAATAGCATTCCACACGATAGGTCTGTCATCATAATTTGTAGGCTCTATGAGAAGTTCTTGCTGTTGATCGCTTCACTCTTCACGTCACAATGACTGTTATTAAGATTTTTTCCCGAAATGTTAGTCTTCTGCCGCGTTTTCTTTTCTTCTAAATCTGTTTTAAAAATTCTGTCATACTTTCTCAATACTTACCCATCAAGCTTCTTTTCGTGTATTCAGTTACATACAATAATAGCCTTTATTCTCAAACTCCTCTCAGTACCTCTTCCTATATCACTCTGTCTACCAATTTTATTTAATTTTTTTCTCATGCTCGCCACGTCCACATTTGTAAAGAAACGCACTACTTCTTCACGGCCAAGGTTTGGTACCGTAGGACATTCCAGACAAATCATTCAGCAGCCTGTCCCTTACCCCATTTACGTTCCGCTGTAGAAAACCCATCTCTCCTTAGAAAATGCAAATTTAACTGTTATTATTCGTCGTATACTATATGAGCTGTACATCCTGTTGCTTTTTGCTCTACTTCCTAGATAAATTATTTAGCGCATATTCCAGTCTGTCAGCATTCAGATCAATTTTTACCCTTTCAGCTGTTAGCGTGATTATTTTCTTTTTCTTTGCGTTTATCTTCATTCAGTGATCTCATGGATCTGTATTTTAACTCTTCGTAGTACAACCAATATTGCTGCGCATACTTTCTGATATTATTTATTACTCAAGTCTCGGGAAGGAATAAGCAATTTACTTGTACAATAAGTTTCAGTTTACGTAAATTAATTGATGTTTATACTTTATGAGCTACCGTATTTCGTCTAAGTGGATGAAATATCGGAGGGACTAATATGTAGAAAGAGGCACCAGTCATCGAAGTGGCCAGTTTCGCTTTGTTTCAGATGAAATATCGGAGGAACCAATATGTAGAAAGAGGCACAAGTCATAGAAGTGGCCAGTTTCGCTTTGTTTCAATATATACTGTCAGAAGTAATAAATGCAGTTACTCTAATATCTTCTAGATACTACACGATGTAAGCGCTGGTGGCCATTATCACTATGAATGTAATCAAAGCTGACGAAAGCGTTAAAAATGTTACGAGACAAGAAGAACACGGAGAAACAAGTAAAGAAAGAAGATGAGCAACAAGAAAGCCATGACAATTATCGTCACGGGAAGCATTTGGAGACACAAGGAGCAGTCACAGACAGCAAAATGTTACAAAAAGCTGTCTTAAAAGTCATATGAAGTACCTGAGCAAGAATGATGAAATTATGGAAGAAAGAAGGCTACGAGTATTGAAAAATGAACTCAGTAACTGTATTTATTGAGTATAAAAGTTTGTGGCAGTTATGATGTGACTGTTGTCTATGATTTAGAGAGCAGTGTTGTTAATGTGTACGTAAACAAACTACTACAATAACTTTACAAAATTATAAATGAAACTTTAAAATATGCTGTACTACTGCTGTATCTATGCACTTAATATGTTACTAAGAATGTCCCATAAATTTCAATTATGTTTATTCGTATGGCCAGTTAAGGTGGTCTGTACCCACAGCACAGGAAGACGAGATCCTTCTGCATGACAGTACTACCTTCTGTGTAATATAAAGTAAGATCAGGGTTTAATATACCGTTGATGACACGATCATTAGAGATGGAACACGAGCTTGTATAGTAGAAGCATGGGGTAGGAAATCACTAATGCTCTTTTCGAAGCTTGTTAATCTTAATCGGCGTCGGGAAATCACAGAAACCCTATATCTGATGAACAACCTGGGATTTAAACTATGCTCCTAACGCTTAATTCACAACTTTAACCAATTATCTACCAAGTGCATGCACACTAAAAGTTTGAAGATAGCTGATTATCGTGTAGATTACAAGTTTAGGACTGTGAAAGGAATTTTCACTTACTGCTCTTCCCAAAAAACTATACAGGATCCCAGATGAACTTTAGAGCAATAAACAGTGTAGCAAAATCTTAAGGAAAGATTGCTTCTGCTGCCCTGTAATTTCCCTACATATTAGTTTTTCAATCTTTTAAATTACTACAATGCGAACGGTCGGAATGCAACAACTCCTTTTTCTCGGCGTTCAAGTAATGTTTAAGTCAAAGAGGATTGCTGAAGTGAGTTTAATTGGCGCGGCTGTTACAAGAACTGCCACACTTTCCATCGTGTTAGGTGGTATAATGTCTAATGTTATGCCAGCGTACAGAAATCAAAGTAAAGCCACACGTCTAAAAAAAAAAATCACAAATTGTAGGCCTTGAGTCTTACGGTTATTATTAATGGACCAGTCTGGTGAGTAAGTAAACATCTTAAGAATGAACTGCATCCCATGATAAAGATATGACTTTCTAAAAATGATTCAATGTTCTAAATGACAGCGCACTACTACTTATAAGAAAAACTCTTCAACCGTTGCTCGATGGAAATAGACTCAACATCTCCAGTGGCAAGCTACACCCTTCAATATTAGTATTATTTCGGAATTCTGGTATGTTTTAGATTCTACCATTTTTGTTCCTAACTCATCCACAAAGCAGCTGAACAACATACGGTTCGAATGATTGTACAAAGGTTTCCTTGTGACAAATGAGAGGTCTTATCATTTTTTCCAACACAATCCGAACATTAAAATCCGTAACATGTAGACATGAAATTACCTTCCTAATGAAGAAACATGTATTATGTTTTAATCTTTTTTTATTTGTTTACTTGATCTCGCGAACGGCCTTGCTGCAGTGATAACACCTCTTCCCCTCAGATCACCTATGCGCTTCGGGGTTTGGCCAGCACTTGGATGGGTCACCATCAGGATGGGTCACCATCAGAGTCTGCCGAGTACTGTTGGTAAGCGGGCTGCACTCAGCCCTTGCGAGGCCAGTTGACGAGCTACTTGAATGTGAAATAGCGGCACCAGTCATGAAAACAGACAACTGCCGGGAGAGCGGTGTGCTGACCACATGCCCCTCCACATCCGCATCCGGTGAAGCCTAAGGGCTCAGGATGACACGGCGGCTGGTCAGAACCGTCGGGCAGTCAATGGCCTGTCGGATGGTGTTTGTTTTGTTTACTTGGTCTCGGTGTATATGAGAACTAATGACAATGAGTTTACCTCCTGTGTTGACCTGAATCATACTTTCCATTCATTGCAAGATGATTGTTTCCTCGCGTCGTTGGGGTGTAGATGCAATCAAAATAATAAATAAGAATGAAGTTTTTGGTGTACTGCACCCTGGTATTCTCTGAAATATTTCCTTAAAGACTACTGTATTTAAAGTTCTTGGCGAATTTTAATCTAGGTGAATGGAAGGGAAGTTGAATCCAGAATTTCCCGAATGCAAACTGAATGTCCTAACTCCGCCATCTCACTCTAAGCCTACTAGTTTCAGAGAGGGGCTGAAAAATCAAGAAGGAATATTTCTTTTCTGATTGTTGAAATCTCACTGTATGAGTCTTAAATAAAGAATTACTTCGTTTTGGCGGTCTTTCTTTCGGTCAGAGGTTTATAAAAACGTATTAGAAGCCCCTCATGTTTTAGATGTCTCATCTCCATAGTTCTATTATAATTTATGTCACTAACATATAGTACATTGACTAATAGCCTGTCACTTGAAACAATGCATTACATATCGAGTTTGAGGTATCTTACTTTTTCGCTCTCAACCTACGAAGATGGCAAGTTCTTTAGCAGCCATCGCATTCCACGTGTCTTAATGCGTCAAAGTCGTTCTTGGCGGAAGTCATTTCTCTCCAAGGACAACATCGACATTACAATTAGTTACCTATATAGGCTAAATTGACGGAAATTTATGAATTATTCAGCATATAAGGAACCATGACGATAACGCGTTCAGTGTTAGAAAATCATATGAGAGAAACAATTAACTCATATGCTGAAGGCCGGCCGGAGTGGCCGTGCGGTTCTAGGCGCTACAGTATGGAACCGAGCGACCGCTACGGTCACAGGTTCCAGTCCTACCTCGGGCATGGATGTGTGTGATGTCCTTAGGTTAGTTAGGTTTAATTAGTTCTAGGTGACTGATGACCTCAGAAGTAAAGTCGCATAGTGCTCAGAGCCATTTGAACCATATGCTGAATACCAAGAATAAAGTGAACACGACTAAAATCAGAATGAAGAATTATTTGGACAAGAGAAAGTATTCCTGTACTCTAAAGAAATCTTTAAGCTCTGTGAAAATATAGTGAAGTAAAAATCGTATCAAGTTTTTTCTACAAACAAATCTGTCAGCATACGCAGATTTAATAACCAAATTAAATACATAACAACATATTTAGAAAGAAATACAGGTTGTGACAAAACTATTTTTAGACATAAAAACATATACTCGATCCATCAGAAATTATTTTACCAATTTTGGGATGGAATCCTCACCCCTAAAATAAGAAAAGTGTCCATCTAAACATAAGTTCGAAATTCCTCCGTTTTTCTGCCATTAAAAAAATTATATTCAAATCGTTTCGAGCTAAAAACCAACAACTGAAGTTGTAACCAATCATTAATATTCATTTTATTCGATAGTTGAGTAGCATTATCAATACATCCCAATCTGATAATACTCTCATTGTATCCTCGACAGTGATGTTCGCTGCGGGAACATATTAATATTTGACGTTTGTGTACCTTTGAGGTAAGCCTAGTTAATTACGTGATAAATGTTCCTTTTAAATAACGCAGGATATTCATTTCGGGACTAGATGTGATTCGTTACGGTTACGTAATGGCAAATGTGTCATAAACTAGAAAGCTGGCCTGAACACCAAACTACTGGATGTAGTTTGCCCCTGCCCTCCTCCGATCTTTGAATTACTCATAAATTTTCCACTCAGTTATATGAGAAATTAAGGTTTGACGTGGATACCGGAAGATGTTGCAACTCAGCATTTTTCACATTAACAATCATTTCCAGAGGTGAAACAAGTGCTAAATGACAGACAAAAATCCTAGGAATCATTTAGGGATACAGGAGACACGAGCTCAGTTTAGAAAGGGGCTAGAGCGGTAATCACTTGTAGCCTTATTAAAGGAACTGTAAAGATTTTTTTCTGAAACTATTCAGGAAAATCCGTAAAGAATCGAAACTGAAATATCCTGAGCGGGATTGTGATGAAGAATGCGCACTGGGATTCGGCGCAAAGCAGAACCAGTAATGCCAGATGTGGTCTGAACGCTATTCTCTTCGAATACGACATCACTTGCTGAATCCCTGCGCCACATCGTTCGCTCATTGCAGATTAAATTCCAGCTGAAGACTATTCGTTCTACAGAAAACCGTACGAAAAAGCTGGTGAGTTGTCTGAAGTACTTTATTTATTATAATCTAAAGAAATATACTTTTAGTTTTTTCAGTTAAGAACCCTATATTCAATCAAACGGATAACTGATGTGTAATGTACGATATATCACGATCCTCTGACTTAGTTTCCAGGTTCAGAGTGCTGAAATTACACTTTATTCAGCGAAGTAACAAGTTGTTTAGCTTATCAGATAATACACATCCTGACAAACAAAGTGAAGCACACAGGAGGGGAGGAGGAAACGAAGTAAAACTCCACGAGTGAGAAGGTACGTAATATTATTTCAGTAGTTACAAAATCAGGTCAAATGTTTCAACGAACTTAGCAGTATGAGCGAACTTACCACTATCACTATGAAATCAGCCGCGCGGAGTGGGCGCGCGGTTTCAGGCGGCGTGTCATGGTTTACGCGGCACCCCATCGGAGGTTCGAGTCCTCCCTCTGGCATTGATGTGTGTGTTGTTCTTAACATAAGTTAGTTTAAGTAGTGTGTAAGTCTAGGGACCGATGACCTTAGCAGTTTGTTCCCTTAGGAATTTACACACATTTGAACATTTGAACACTATGACGTTGCACTGGATTGGGAAGGATGTCATAGGTTCATTGTATGCTGTCCCGACAAAAGTAGCCCACAGCTGCCATCACTGTTCCACGATATCCTTGATGCTGGTACTGGGGCAGAGCTGTCGTCCGGACATGTTCTACAGGAGACAAATCTGGAGAATTTGCTGGCCACGGAAGTACCTCAAATTCACGCGAATAGTTCATAGAGAAACATACCGTGCTTAGGCGACCATTGTCCTGTTGAAAAATGGCAGCACGATACTATCACATGAGAGGTAACACATGAGAAAGCATGTTATCTGTGAGTTACCTTTGTGCATTTAGAGTTTCCTCAAGTAACTCGGATGTGCCTCCCTGGAACATTGAAAGAATGGGCCCTGTCTCAAGATCGCTGCCATATTCGCCGACGATTGTCGTCCGGGGTAATGCAGAACTGTGATTCATCGTTGAACACAGAGCGACGCCATTGATCAGCAATCCATGTTAACCTTGACGACTAGTACGCTTGTCCTTACGCTCCCATACAGCTGAATATCAGCAAACGGTCGCATCTAAATGTTCCACAGAATGTGGATATTGCACGATTCGACCAGCTGGCGAAATGGAGACCCACACTGAGACATCTTCAAAACTCTTTCAGGTTCTGATAAAGCTGTCTGACACGAGTACACGGCGTCTTCGTGTCCATCTCAGTGATCTCATCTGACGCTGTTCACGTCCCTTGTGTACCATAACACGAACGACAGTAATGGACTCTGGTGGTCGTTCCACCTGTCACAATGAACTGCAACTCTAATCATTTACATATCCGCCAATTTTGAGTACCTGTAGGGAGTTACACTGACATTAGACCTTGTCTTCTGAGTACTTTACTTTTTTTTTCAGGCAGCGTATTACAGGCGTTAGTGAAGAAACGTGCCTGTCGTACTTACATCTCTTAATGGCAAGTAAACTTGGCATGAAGTGTTTCATTAGAGGTGAAAACCGTACCATATGCCCTGTTATTCGCTTCTAGAGTGAATACATATTCCAAAATATTCGCGCGCTTTAGAACTCTCCAAATACCCGATTATGAAAGGACTCCCGCAAGGATGCATCTTATAACCTGTACTCTGGAATGCCTATATCGAGCACCTCCTAGTTCTGTTTTATGGCTGCGAGAAAACTGATGGGATTGTTGCCTTTGCAGATGACCTGCTGAGTGTGATTTTAGGAAATACCAGGGCCACACTACAGAACAGAGCAATGGTGAGCCTTGACCGAATTCAGCGGTTTTGCAGTCTATATCGACATCTCTACTCTGTAAACCACTGTGAAGTGTATGGCTAAAGGTACTTAACATGGTTCCACATGTTAGACTTGTTCGCATTCCAATCGCGTATGAACCGATGTAGGAATGACTGCTTAGATACCCGTGTGCATGCCGTAATTAGCCGAATATGGTATTCGCGGTCCCTACGGGCGTGACATATAGGGATTTGCAGTATATTCCAAGACTTCTCACTTAGTACTGTTTCTCGAAACAAAGTTAGCAGGCTTTCGGGGGACAGTTCACACCTATCTACAAGCGTCTGCCTCATTACACTTTTCAGCATCTCAGTAGTGCTCTCCTGTGGCCCAAACAAACGTGTGGCAGTTAGTGCTGTGTACGTTAAATATTCCGTATTATTCTGATTTGGTAAGGGTCCCACACACTTAAGCAATATCCTATATTACTCGTCTTCGCTGTGACACGAGAATTAAATTGGAGCATTACTCCTGGATTTTCCTTTGTCGAAGAACATATGCAAATGATGTTCAGCATATTTGCTTTTGCAGTAACAGCAAACTCTTAGTTGCTGTCGGCAAACGGTGTACATGCGGTTGTAAAGAAAGCTGTCATCAGTACGAAACTCAGCCATATATTAGAGTGTACAGTGATGACTAAGTATACCCTGTCAATTCTCAGGAGTTTATCTTGATGAAAACACCCTGTCGATTCTCAGGAGTTTATCTTGATGAAAACACCCTGTCGATTCTCAGGAGTTTATCTTGATGAAAACACCCTGTCGATTCTCAGGAGTTTATCTTGATGAAAAATTAAATTTCCATCATCACGTTACCATGGCAGCAATCAAAGCATGTACGATAGTGCAAAAATTAGCCAGAATTGATATCTATATACTGGGTGAGTCAGGAGGAAAGGTCCATGCATTGAGAGGTGATAGCATTAGTGATTATGAATAAAAAACTTCGTATGGTGAAATGCAATGTTCCGAATGGTTTCCGAGATAGAACACATGTAATATCATTTTTGTACGATTTCTGGAATCACTCGAAAGTCGCACCCTCCAGCGACAACATGTCGCAGTACAAATTTAAACTACATTCAGTTTCCTACGAAAAAAGGACCTATTCATGTTTCTCTAGGACTTATAGTTTGCGCAAATACAGCGCGAGGATACTGAAAATCTGACGCGACGCGACGCGCCTGAGCTGTAGCTTAGGTACTCTTTGCAGCCCAATTTGAAGTAGCTTCCCGACCTGATGGCTTGTGGCTCATCGGGGGCCTGATAAGCAGCCACCGCTTGCAGGGCATATAGCCCTCTAATGGTGGCCGGCGGACCGATACACATTCGTGCCGCCTCAGTAAAGTATGAAATAAGATTTTGTCAAACAATGCTAACACTGTGGCTTAATGGGTAGTGTATTTGATTTCTAAACATTAGGATGTACTTTCTAAGCTTCCATATCTACAAATATTATTATTATTATTATTTTAAATATGTTGACTAGAAAAAATCATTTATTTCCCTTTCTACGACCAACACAGTGATTTCTGATAGGAGGAGGTCATTTATTCCGGCATTGTGCATCCACATTATAATGTTTGCAGGACTCATGCATAAAAAGAAACACGTCAATATTAAACACTTGAGGCAGCAAATTACAACACACAGCAAACGTATATGCTGTGCAGGAAACAAATAATAATTTACAGCATTTAAACTGTGACATACTTAAGAAAGATATCCATAAATGTTCAAAAGCGCTTTATAAATGTTCTCGATTTGAGGCACTCCAACATGTAATAATAGTAACACATGATTGCCATAGTCTTCCTGGAAGCCATAGTCCTCTGGCTGAAGCATCGCAAGTTGTTTAGGAATATACAGAATGTCTCGATTAAGTCGTCTTCTTGAACAGGCCAAAGATGTGCAGTCAGTGTTCTCTCTCAATAGGAAGGTAATGACCGACGCATCAGCGGACATCACCCGCAGTATAGACTCACTGCCCTCACACAAATGAACGATTAGTACCGCCACTCCACAAAGCATCATAACCTTCTTCATTCTGATGATGAACTGGCAGGAGAGCCCAGCATAATCGTCTCTGATACTGCGGCATCTTTTTAAAAAATTGCATACACTGCTGCAAGTAATTTATATCAACAGTGATCGACAAATAGTTCACCCAGTCGTGAGAGAGTCAGCAAGGGATGAAAATATCAAGGTGCGTAGCAGGTGATGTGAAATTGTCACAGCAGCAACAGGGCGCTGTAATTATGTTGTTTAACTTGAGCTATGTGGTACATCAATGCAGATTTCTGCGATGTTCCACAGGGACCTCCAATCTTCGTCAGTAATGCTGGGAGGTCACACGATCACAGCAGGAAACTTCCCTGGAACAGTTTATACATTTAACAGTAGAGAGCCCAAAATCTACAGGAAGAGACGTTTAAGAATCTAATGTGCACAAGTTATGCTATAAAATGTGCTGTATGCTGCAGGCTAAGGTATCGTATCTAGACTGGTATTGCGAGTCATTGAGGAGCAAACTGTTGGAGGAAGCTCGCTAAACACTGCACACGTCAGAAGAAACCACCTCTCAACGCTAAGGTTCAGTGTTGTGTTTATAGGAAAGTATAAGGGTACGAGCCAGAAGTTCCAGCTAAAGGCACAGAACTGCTGTCTTATTGAACTCTGTTCATATACCCTGCAGTATGTAAGCGTTCATAATTAAAAATAGTTTAAGAGCTATAAAATATCCTGCATGCCAATGTAAGCAGGTAGCCGTCGTCACGACCGAGTGTATGAAACATGCCCATCACAAAACGTCTTGTCTAGAGACTTATCTTGTTCTAACACTGTTAACACACCCTGAGGTGATCTAAGTCCAGCATGTAAATATTTTTCGAAAATCCTGTTTCGGGAAATTGCAGGAGATTTTGCATTGTATCGATGGAGTAACATACCAGATGTTCAGCGAAAGCACCGATACACAACCACCTGAAAAAGTAAAGCCAAACAGAGTATTCATATTTGAAAACGAGGAAAAGCAGAATGAGATCCGGAAATATTTTACAAAACGTTATTCGAAAGTCAATGTCTTTAATTTGAGCCACACACAGCCAAGGTTTCTGAAGCAGATGGTCGATTTCAAAGAGGATAATCTAATTTTAAAGCATATTTAACAGGCGCATGTAAGGACTGACATGTCGTTTAATGAAACTGTCACCATATGTGGGTACCTAAGTAATAACTCACAATATTGCTTTTTGGTTATTGATAAAACGAGGAACCTGAATGAAGTCTGATACAGACAAAATTTCGAGGAGATTCTGCAAAAAGGCAGTGTGCCAATACTTGACTGTGTCAGTACATAATAGGCTATGTTCTCTATATGGTCCAATATTCAATAACATTGAAAAACAAGGAGGGTACAAAATAATCTACTGGTACCGATATGTGGATGACATTATCTGTCTTGTAGATGAACCACTCAACGCTAAGGTTCAGTGTTGTGTTTATAGGAAAGTATAAGGGTACGAGCCAGAAGTTCCAGCTAAAGGCACAGAACTGCTGTCTTATTGAACTCTGTTCATATACCCTGCAGTATGTAAGCGTTCATAATTAAAAATAGTTTAAGAGCTATAAAATATCCTGCATGCCAATGTAAGCAGGTAGCCGTCGTCACGACCGAGTGTATGAAACATGCCCATCACAAAACGTCTTGTCTAGAGACTTATCTTGTTCTAACACTGTTAACACACCCTGAGGTGATCTAAGTCCAGCATGTAAATATTTTTCGAAAATCCTGTTTCGGGAAATTGCAGGAGATTTTGCATTGTATCGATGGAGTAACATACCAGATGTTCAGCGAAAGCACCGATACACGACCACCTGAAAAAGTAAAGCCAAACAGAGTATTCATATTTGAAAACGAGGAAAAGCAGAATGAGATCCGGAAATATTTTACAAAACGTTATTCGAAAGTCAATGTCTTTAATTTGAGCCACACACAGCCAAGGTTTCTGAAGCAGATGGTCGATTTCAAAGAGGATAATCTAATTTTAAAGCATATTTAACAGGCGCATGTAAGGACTGACATGTCGTTTAATGAAACTGTCACCATATGTGGGTACCTAAGTAATAACTCACAATATTGCTTTTTGGTTATTGATAAAACGAGGAACCTGAATGAAGTCTGATACAGACAAAATTTCGAGGAGATTCTGCAAAAAGGCAGTGTGCCAATACTTGACTGTGTCAGTACATAATAGGCTATGTTCTCTATATGGTCCAATATTCAATAACATTGAAAAACAAGGAGGGTACAAAATAATCTACTGGTACCGATATGTGGATGAAATTATCTGTCTTGTAGATGAACCACATACCAGGATAGAAAAGCTACACTGTAACATCAACACAGTACACCTACAAACCCACTTCACAATGGAAATAGAAAACAACAAGAAAGTAAATTTCTTAGATCTTACTATCTCAAGAAACAACCACCAACGTGAATTCTCCATCTACAGAAAACCCACATCGACAAGCACTGTTATCCACAGCTCATCCAACCACCCGACAATTCATAAATATGCCAGTTTCACACACATGCTCCACAGGATAAACAGAACACCTCTTAAACCAGAAAACTACACACAGGAACTAAATATAATCAAACAAATTGCTGTTGAAAACGACTACAAAACAGACTTCATAAACAAACTCAACAACAAGGTAAAACGGAAACATGCAGTACACACAGGCAATACAGCAGACCACACCACTTCAGAAAAAAGAGAGAGATGGTACACACTAAGATACAATAACAAAATATCACATAGAATAGGAAACATCTTGGCCGGCCAGTGTGGCCGAGCTGTTCTAGGCACGTCAGTCTGGATCCACGTGACCGCTACGGTCGCAGGTTCGAATCCTGCCTCGGGCATGGATGTGTGTGATGTCCTTAGGTTAGTTGGGTTTAAGTAGTTCTAAGTTCTAGGCGACTCATGACTTCAGATGTTAAGTCCCATAGTGCTCAGGGCCATTTTGAAACACCTTGAAAAAGCAAGGGATCCCAGTAACATTCAGAACAAATAATACAGTTCAGAAAAGACTAAGACCAGTCAGACAAATTCAGCAACGCTGGAATATATCAACTCACTTGCAACTCCTGTCAGGCCCCTACATGGGACAAACAAGCAGAAAATTCCGAACGAGGTACACAGTGCACATAAGAGCTCTAAAAAGTGACAGCACACATTCAACTTTTGCAGAACATCTAATGAACAAAAACCATAACCCCACTAATATCGAAAACGATCTACGCATTCTGAGAAACAGCAACAGTCTATACCGACAACTAACAATAGAAGAAAATTACTTCATACAAAAGGCTAGAGTCGAAGGGAAAAATGTAATAAATGAAAACACAACACTCTGCAACAACACACTCTTTACAGCTCTGAGAGAACTGACCAAGGAAACAGAACAGAAAGCACACACAGGCAAAAGAACCACTTCCCCATCCCACACAGAGACATAAATAATGAACAGAAGTCGTAATTCGCGCTACAGTTTTTCATAGCCTTTCTCGCCACATGCGATACGCCTCTCGCGACACACGCGAACAGCAAGATGGCGTAATATTCTCGATCAGAAACAAAGTGCAAAAGTTCTGTTTTTCTATGTGTAAAAGCAGCCACATACCATCCAACGAACGTGAGAACACGAATAGCTAAGCAACAGCTTAGTACACACCAAACAAATGGTTTCCACAGTACTACCCCAACCCCAAGTATATACTGCTGACACACGAAGTTCACCTTTTAGTATTTGTTTACTAACAGCCGCTAACATGGTTGCAGCTGACATGATCTTCGCTAAGTAAAAAGATGGCAACAGAAAAAAAAGAGCACAGAAAATATGTCGCAAACAGCGCCAATAATTGCTTAAAACATGCTGTAACATACAATAAATAAGGTAGTATGAAAGTATCAACAGAAAACTATATTTCAAAAGACGAATTGTAAAAACGTAATAATGTTTTACTGTGTTTGTACAACCATGCCATGTTCTGCATGTTTTAGATTAAAAAAGCCCACTGATGATGGTGATATTTGTCGCCGAATCTAGTTTGGGATAATAAAGAAATAAACGAATAACAAGGTGTTTTGCATCAAGACGGACTCCATTTCTGATATTACTGTTTAACTATGCTCGTATACAAACCCAGCCGGTAGTGACCTGGAAACAGTGCTTTGTACCTGGCCTGCTATCCATTTATGCAACTCTTACTGGCTGGGAAGGGTGACCTGAATATAGTTGAAAGAATATCTAACTGCAACATCGGAGATGAAATCCAGCTGAAACGCTGGAGAATGGATGTTTTCACGCAGACTGCGGCACCTCTGATAAGGACAAACAGTTCTGTGAAGTTTTCCCAAAATTGGAAGAAAAATTGAAAATGTGCCATATTTCAATAGTCGGAGCATCGTTCACTTTATGACTATGCATGGTCCTTATCTGTAACGCTACGCAGAATGCAGTGACGAAAACAGGGATAATGCGATTGTGGAAATACTACAAGATATTGTGTTTCATTGTCCAAGCTAACAAGCGTACAGCATTGTAGGCGCTCTAGACTATTCTCTAGTCAGCTGTCCTGGCGACCCCGAACTGTGAAAGTATGCTTTAACACTGCAGATGCTATTTAAAGACACCTGTTCTCTGAATTTTTAGTGGTGGACTGTGGGGTCAGTCTCAAGCTCCGGTAATGGAGTGTCAACGTGACATTCTTCACGTGTGAAACAGCTAGTGCAAGTGATCCATCAAGTGGCGTACTGTGCAGTACATTGGCGCTTACATATCCGTATGAACATTGTTCAAAGTGTATCGGAGGTGAATTACTAACGCATAATAATTGTTAATGTAGCTGAAGATATTACGCTAAAAGTACCGGTAATACACAAGGTTTGTAATGCACAGGGGTTATACGCTCACAGCACGTAGATTAGATAGGTTCGCCGTACATTTTAGTAAAAACAGTAATTAGGTAGTGCGACACTTTACGTTATCTCGAAACATTCACTAGGCCAGCGGATTACGCAGAAACCTTAAAATAGAGAAACAATATTGTCTGGAAATGGTTCGGTTTGATGTTATTGTTATTATTTGCATCACTTCAATACAGTATATCATTAAGTAGTAACTCAATTTATCAAAAACGTTTTTATTTCTACATTCCCTGACAAACAAGTGAAGCAGCCAGAAGACATGATCGGAACTGTAACTTCTTACACGTACTCTTCAGGCCTGGTAAGGCATGTAAGACGAGGAAACGCAATCAGATGTAGTTGAGTGATCACTGTGATGAGCACGGAGACGCCGAATGCTCGTGTGAGATAGCGTCATTGGCGCTTCACATTGTTTGAAAGGGGTCTCATTTTCGGTCTCCATTTCGCCGACTGGTCGAACTGTGCAGTATCCATATTTGTGAGGCATTCGGGTGTGACAGTGGTCAGATGTTGGACTACACGGGAACATGAGGCTAGGTACTCTCTTTGTCAAGGTTCCGCTCGACCATGTTTGACCAGAAAATCCCAGCATTGTGCACCAACTCACCATAACCCTTAGCGTCTGCGACTCTCATCTGATTACAAGTAATAGGCTGCCTGCAATATTTTGTGTCATCCCGCACCATCGATCGGACATTAACAGCAGCCGAACTGTGGAATTAGCTTCCCAAGGGTAGGCTGCCGTTGACACCACAATACAAAACAAACAGCTATGTTGGGAGTGGTCCAGTGACCAGAAAACATAGACTGTTAACGATCGGTGTCGCATTGTACTCAGCGATATCGTGGTTCTAACGTCCCTGTATGCCCATTGTCGGCGGGTATAGCGGCAGCCTGGGGAGAGGGCCCAGTCTTCCAGAGTTCTGGAGAGACGTAGCGTTGTCACTCATGACGTTATGGTGTCGGGAGCCATTGCGTATGATTGCAAGTCACGGCTGGGAGTGACTGAGGGAATTTTAACGGCACAAGGACATCCTGCATCCTTACGTGTTACCACCCATACGACAGTATCATCGTCCATTTTTCAACAGGACAATGCTCTCCCGAACATGGTACGAGACTCTACAAACTTTCTGTACACTAGTGGGCAGCAACATCCACATCTCTGTCTTCCATAGAACATGTGCGGGACCAGCTCGGATGTCAACTCCGTCCTAGTATGACTAACCTCGATATGAAGTACCAGTTGCAAAAGTTGTGGTCTCAGGAAATGATACAAATGGCTTTATGACAGCCTTCCCAATCGAATCAGTGCATGCATCCAGGCCATAGGGGGTGCAGTGTGGGCTTATACTGCCAAGGTCTTTGTAAATTTGAAATTGAAATATCACCACATACCCTCTCAACCTGTGACGTTTTATTTCGTTTCGTCTGTCTCTTCTGGGAACTTCACTTTTTTTATCAATGGATGCTAAATGAAGAGTGAAAACAAACTGTATCAACTACAATATACTGATAAAGAATAGTTTAATACTCTGTGGAAATTCAAATCATTGAAATTACTGCGTACGTACTAAAGACACTATAACAGGTCATTGTAGTATGAAAAATCAGTGGGATATTCATTCTGGATTTACAATCTAGAGGTGATGTTCATGCTTAATTCTCAAAGGGATTGGTTTCTGAAATGAAATATATGAGTGGAGTGGCAACAGTCTTACAAAGAACACACGCGTAATTCCACCAAACTGATGACTAAGCTATAGGCTCCAAAGAGCACTATGCGTAAGAAATCTGAAAAGTGTAACGGACGGCAGATTTCTCAAACAAAACTTCGTAGAAAATGTACAGTTGCTGCTAAAAAAGCGGGAGTGGAAAAACGTAGTAAATGCCAAAGGCCAGAATGGACGTATGATCTTATGTTGATGAATGCAACAGGACTTCTTCACTTCGATAACCTCTCGGCGGGGATACGAACGCCTCCGCCTTCCCTTCCTTCCCCGACACCTACAGAATGCCTTCCGCCACGTCCACAGATACATGTTTACAAAGCAAGATCGAAGCGATTGCGGGAGAGCTCGGTAGCTGAAGTGGTCTCCGCGTCTGCCCTTGGCGTATGACAGGGCAACCGGTAATCGGAGAACGGAACTATATGAGACAATGCGGTGCGTGACCGCGTGGGCGAGGCCGGAAACAGCCGGCTGACCGCAGCCCTTCAAGGCTGACACAGCAAACACTGGACATCTGCAAACAGGCACCCAGCTCCCTGAAAGGCCGATTTCGACTAACAGCATGACACTGTCCAAACACTCTTTTGGAAAGGGCAAATACTCGTAGTTTGCAACTGGTCTGGTTACTGATTCTTCCTTCGATTTCCAGAATACTGTTTTCTTTCATGCAGGCCGTCTCAAGCCTTAAGGATTTACAATATATATACGGTAGAGAACCCAAAATGATCGTTTTTTGTCGCCATAAAGAAATTACAACAAAAATTTGAAGTGATAGTACCCATTAAAAACAGCGACAACAAATTCCAGTACATGAATCACCGCATAATATATTAACAGAACTGACCTCTGGTTTCAAAACCAATTGGGCCTTTTACTTGCACGTGCTGTTCATCAGAGAAATGCAGGTGCTGCTCCATCGACACTGCCCACACTAGAGTCTTCAAAGCGTGCGTTTCACAGGCTAGTTGACGGGTGCCTTTTTATGAATCTTCTTTCACACGATGTTTCACCAACTCGTCAAATATTTCTGAGCGAGCAAATCACTGTCGGGAAAATTGGCAAGTTCTCTCTGACCTGAACGATCTCTATGGATTTCTCGTAAGCTTCTATACATCGCGACGCAGTTCCTGCATTTAGGACGACAACTGTACGTTCTTTTATCTGTACATTCTCTCGGATTTGTAAATACTAGATCCTGCTGCACCGGACATTAAGTGCACGTCTGCAAGTTTCTGTTACGAGTAACGCAGTATCTTCGGACTGTAACTAACGATAAACTACACCATGGAGGCATGAGAGATGATTGTGATTTGTTTTCCGAGGTAGCACCAATAATGTCTATGCAACAGGCAATTGTTGGCTTGTAACAGAAACAGTTGTGAACACTTCTCTGATGCGATATGCTCATTCAAGTCTTCGTGCAGTCTGAAACATTCATTTGGTTTGTTATCTAAAAGTAACGCGTTTACGATTCTCTACTGTGTGCATAACTTAAACCCTAAGGGTTGGGACACACTGTATATTGAGATACCCTTAACATTAGATGGCTCATCCGTCTTCAGGACTCTTAGTACAGAAAATATACTCTGATTAAAGGCTGTGTTTAGCCTGTATAATGGGCAACGATAGGGGCTCCCTGACACGAGTCAGTGACCGTCATGCCGATGATACGAAGTAGCGCGTCTCACGGCAGCTGATCCTCGTCACTAAACATTTTGGCTGTGGATAAATATTGTAAGCTGGAAGTAGTTAGTATTTAAGTAAAGCAAGTAAGGGCAGGAGTAAAGAGAGAGATCGGATACGTCTTACAGACTAATTTCTCAGTCGTAAAGGAGGACGTCATGACCTTCAACAAGAAATTTATTGAGAATGTAATTCACATTGTCTCCTATAAAAAAAAGGGAATTCTAAATGTAATCTAAATTTTCATTGTGACTTCTTGAAGCATATACGTATAAATTCAGTCACTAGAACATGTCGTAAGCGTGGCGTGTACCGCGAAATAAGAGACCCCATTTACTCACGAACGTAGGGGGACATGTCTTCCGATTCAGATTTAGGAATAAATTAAGGAGCTGGTTGCGTATTATATGCTCAATGAAAGACCTAAAACCTACCCTACGTGGCGTTCAGCAAGCACATTGTACGGCTCTAAATCATAGATTTATGTATGTTTGGTTAGTTGATTTCGAAGCATAACAATAACTCAGTTAGCGTAACAGTTAGCGTAAGGAGGGCTATGCGTGAAGCATTCAGTGGATTCGAAAGTAAAATTCTATGTACCGACTTGACAGAAAATCCTAGGAAGTTCTGATCTTACGTTAAATCAGTAAGTGGCTCGAAACAGGATATCCAGACACTACGGGATGATGATGGCATTGAAACAGAGGATGACACGCGTAAAGCTGAAATACTAAACACCTTTTTCCAAAGCTGTTTCACAGAGGAAGACCGCACTGCAGTTCCTTCACTAAATCCTCGCGCAAACGAAAAAATGGCTGACATCGAAATAAGTGTCCTAGGAATAGAAAAGCAACTGGAATCACTCAATAGAGGAAAGTCCACTGGACTTGACGGGATACCAATTCGATTCTACACAGAGTACGCGAAAGAACTTGCCCCCCTTCTAACAGCCGTGTACCGCAAGTATCTAGAGGAACGGAGGGTTCCAAATGATTGGAAAAGAGCACAGATAGTCCCAGTCTTCAAGAAGGGTCGTCGAGCAGATGCGCAAAACTATAGACCTATATCTCTGACGTCGATCTGTTGTAGAATTTTAGAACATGTTTTTTGCTCGAGTATCATGTCGTTTTTGGAAACCCAGAATCTACTATGTAGGAATCAACATGGATTCCGGAAACAGCGATCGTGTGAGACCCAACTCGCTTTATTTGTTCATGAGACCCAGAAAATATTAGATACAGGCTCCCAGGTAGATGCTATTTTTCTTGACTTCCGGAAGGCGTTCGATACAGTTCCGCTCTGTCGCCTGATAAACAAAGTAAGAGCCTACGGAATATCAGACCAGCTGTGTGGCTGGATTGAAGAGTTTTTAGCAAACAGAACACAGCATGTTGTTATCAATGGAGAGACGTCTACAGACGTAAAAGTAACCTCTGGCGTGCCACAGGGGAGTGTTATGGGACCATTGCTTTTCACAATATATATAAATGACCTAGTAGATAGTGTCGGAAGTTCCATGCGGCTTTTCGCGGATGATGCTGTAGTATACAGAGTAGTTGCAGCATTAGAAAATTGTAGCGAAATGCAGGAAGATCTGTAGCGGATAGGCACTTGGTGCAGGGAGTGGCAACTGACCCTCAACATAGACAAATGTAATGTATTGCGAATACATAGAAAGAAGGATCCTTTATTGTATGATTATATGATAGCGGAACAAACACTGGCAGCAGTTACTTCTGTAAAATATCTGGGAGTATGCGTGCGGAACGATTTGAAGTGGAATGATCATATAAAATTAATTGTTGGTAAGGCGGGTACCAGGTTGAGATTCATTGGGAGAGTGCTTAGAAAATGTAGTCCATCAACAAAGGAGGTGGCTTACAAAACACTCGTTCGACCTATACTTGAGTATTGCTCATCAGTGTGGGATCCGTACCAGAATGGTCTGACGGAGGAGATAGAGAAGATCCAAAGAAGAGCGGCGCGTTTCGTCACAGGGTTATTTGGTAACCGTGATAGCGTTACGGAGATGTTTAATAAACTCAAGTGGCAGACTCTGCAAGAGAGGCGCTCTGCATCGCGGTATAGCTTGCTGTCCAGGTTTCGAGAGGGTGCGTTTCTGGATGAGGTAACGAATATATTGCTTCCCCCTACTTATACCTCCCGAGGAGATCACGAATGTAAAATTAGAGAGATTAGAGCGCGCACGGAGGCTTTCAGACAGTCGTTCTTCCCGCGAACCATACGCGACTGGAACAGAAAAGGGAGGTAATGACAGTGGCACGTGAAGTGCCCTCCGCCACACACCGTTGGGTGGCTTGCGGAGTATAAATGTAGATGTAGATGTAGATACGATGAAACAACAACAATTTAATATTGAATATAAAATACGGGTCTATAATTTATCACAAATTTAGGTTTTTTACCCAGTTAACCTTCTAAAATCTGCTGAGAAATAGCACAAGGAGAAAAAACCTCACAGAATGGATAATTGTGATTTTATACACTAACTAACGTATAGCAATATATTAACTTAAGGGATGGATGAAGCCTATTTTCTTCACGGAGCATTAGCATGTAACTTCTTTCGAGTGAGTCTTTTAGTACTTAACGTCCACAAAGTAATAATAAATATAAAAGCTTGGTAACAAACTTAAATTTGAAATTAAAATATTTCCCATAGTTTACTAAAAAGAGTAGAAACAAGATAGTAAGTAATTTCGGTGAATATGAAGTTGATTTTAGGAAGGGCGGACTGTAACGCAGTGACTTTGTCGAGCACAAAACGCGCGTGGCAAGAGCACATCATCTCTCCAGACCAGCCCTCACCACAAAGGAAGAGAGATTAATAAAATTAATCCTTTGATTCTGATCACAGATTCAAATTCCAAGTACAATTCCGAGTAAACTGATACTTAACTCAGAGCAGTTGATATACACTCCTGGAAATTGAAATAAGAACACCATGAATTCATTGTCCCAGGAAGGGGAAACTTTATTGACACATTCCTGGGGTCAGATACATCACATGATCACACTGACAGAACCACAGGCACATAGACACAGGCAACAGAGCATGCACAATGTCGGCACTAGTACAGTGTATATCCACCTTTCGCAGCAATGCAGGCTGCTATTCTCCCATGGAGACGATCGTAGAGATGCTGGATGTAGTCCTGTGGAACGGCTTGCCATGCCATTTCCACCTGGCGCCTCAGTTGGACCAGCGTTCGTGCTGGACGTGCAGACCGCGTGAAACGACGCTTCATCCAGTCCCAAACATGCTCAATGGCGGACAGATCCGAAGATCTTGCTGGCCAGGGTAGTTGACTTACACCTTCTAGAGCACGTTGGGTGGCACGGGATACATGCGGACGTGCATTGTCCTGTTGGAACAGCAAGTTCCCTTGCCGGTCTAGGAATGGTAGAACGATGGGTTCGATGACGGTTTGGATGTACCGTGCACTATTCAGTGTCCCCTCGACGATCACCAGTGGTGTACGGCCAGTGTAGGAGATCGCTCCCCACACCATGATGCCGGGTGTTGGCCCTGTGTGCCTCGGTCGTATGCAGTCCTGATTGTGGCGCTCACCTGCACGGCGCCAAACACGCATACGACCATCATTGGCACCAAGGCAGAAGCGACTCTCATTGCTGAAGACAACACGTCTCCATTCGTCCCTCCATTCACGCCTGTCGCGACACCACTGGAGGCGGGCTGCACGATGTTGGGGCGTGAGCGGAAGACGGTCTAACGGTGTGCGGGATCGTAGCCCAGCTTCATGGAGACGGTTGCGAATGGTCCTCGCCGATACCCCAGGAGCAACAGTGTCCCTAATTTGCTGGGAAGTGGCGGTGCGGTCCCCTACGGCACTGCATAGGATCCTACGGTCTTGGCGTGCATCCGTGCGTCGCTGCGGTCCGGTCCCAAGTCGACGGGCACGTGCACCTTCCGCCGACCACTAGCGACAACATCGATGTACTGTGGAGACCTCACGCCCCACGTGTTGAGCAATTCGGCGGTACGTCCACCCGGCCTCCCGCATGCCCACTATACGCCCTCGCTCAAAGTCCGTCAACTGCACATACGGTTCACGTCCACGCTGTCGCGGCATGCTACCAGCGTTAAAGACTGCGATGGAGCTCCGTATGCCACGGCAAACTGGCTGACACTGACAGCGGCGGTGCACAAATGCTGCGCAGCTAGCGCCATTCGACGGCCAACACCGCGGTTCCTGGTGTGTCCGCTGTGCCGTGCGTGTGATCATTGCTTGTACAGCCCTCTCGCAGTGTCCGGAGCAAGTATGGTGGGTCTGACACACCGGTGTCAATGTGTTCTTTTTTCCATTTCCAGGAGTGTATTAATTATCAATTGATCGAACTGAATTAGTGAACTGATACTACTATATTAGTTTTCCCAAGTCCACAGACATTACCGAGGTATTGGACCATCGGTTGGAGGGGGCAGTGCAAATTTAGCATTCTCCGATTAATTAATATAGGAAACACCCAAAATGGCGAAACCTAGCTTGGTTTTCTGACCGTTATTTCGAATCTTCGTTGGCGCGGGTGCACGCACAGTTCTCTCGGGTTCTGAGAATTAGCGCCAGTTCAGGTCACCCAACTTGAGGGCCAGCATTCGGCCACTCCAGGCGACCAGGACAGCAGGAAAGATATCACCTCTCACGCAAGTTAGGTTGGCTGCCATGACCTCCTCGTGTGCCGTGGAGTGGCACCGTAGCTCATCGACTGAGTTTTCAACATCGCGAGTTACGGCAACTTAGTGGTTAGTGCATCCCATTACCATGGGAACAGCTTAGGTTAGTCATCCGCGAACCATTGGTGATGTTTAGTGTTACTAAACACATCGCAATTACAACGGTTGCCACTATTCTACCACTACGTCTGCACGGCATGATACTGGCGCTGCGGATCACCCATGTAGCGTTGTAAGCTGTTTCGGCCGACCCATGTTACTGTTATCTAAAGCGTGACCCATCGTTAGTTTCTTATGTTATAGTGATACGCTTAATTTCATTTCTATGCTCTCTCTAGGGACTGGCCTTTATTATAAAGACGGTTATGTTGTGTGAACTTGTGCGCTTTCAACTTGTTCTATAGTAAGTCTATTGTTCGCCCAGCGGCCAGATTGTGCGAGTGACAATATATGAAAACTTGTGACAGGGCTACCTCTGATTTACATGTTCATTTTTGAATATAAGTTTCTCCAGATTATCCGGATTTTCGTTGTCTGTTGCTGCCCTACTTCTCCTTTCGTAAATCAGTTTCTGTCTAGAATTCCGACGCCTGAGATAGAAGATCCGCAGATCAGCGACCTGCTAGGGAACAATGTTAGTCAGTGCTTCTTTGATTAATCTGTTACAGTTGCATCTACCAACACGCAAAGGCTATAAGATCATGTTATGAACAAATATTTAAGCTGAAGTCAACCATTCGCCATAGATTCCTAAATTCAAAAGATATTGTAGTAATGTTTGTTGATTTCAAAATGTCCTTTGATTCCGTTGACAGAAAAGCTAGAGATAAAATAATCTGAAAGTTTGGCGTAAAGTCTAAATTAGCAAAATCAATTCTCGAAACACTTACAGACAGTATTTAACACGAAATTTGTGGGAGAAATGTCTCAGCCCTTAGAATTAAATACAGATTTACGGCACGGCGATGGCCTATCCCCAATTCTTTTTAATTGTGTTAAAAAAAAAACAGAGAGAATTTGGAATCAAAACAAAATGAATAAACTCCTGGAAATGGAAAAAAGAACACATTGACACCGGTGTGTCAGACCCACCATACTTGCTCCGGACACTGCGAGAGGGCTGTACAAGCAATGATCACACGCACGGCACAGCGGACACACCAGGAACCGCGGTGTTGGCCGTCGAATGGGGCTAGCTGCGCAGCATTTGTGCACCGCCGCCGTCAGTGTCAGCCAGTTTGCCGTGGCATACGGAGCTCCATCGCAGTCTTTAACACTGGTAGCATGCCGCGACAGCGTGGACGTGAACCGTATGTGCAGTTGACGGACTTTGAGCGAGGGCGTATAGTGGGCATGCGGGAGGCCGGGTGGACGTACCGCCGAATTGCTCAACACGTGGGGCGTGAGGTCTCCACAGTACATCGATGTTGTCGCTAGTGGTCGGCGGAAGGTGCACGTGCCCGTCGACCTGGGACCGGACCGCAGCGACGCACGGATGCACGCCAAGACCGTAGGATCCTACGCAGTGCCGTAGGGGACCGCACCGCCACTTCCCAGCAAATTAGGGACACTGTTGCTCCGGGGTATCGGCGAGGACCATTCGCAACCGTCTCCATGAAGCTGGGCTACGATCCCGCACACCGTTAGGCCGTCTTCCGCTCACGCCCCAACATCGTGCAGCCCGCCTCCAGTGGTGTCGCGACAGGCGTGAATGGAGGGACGAATGGAGACGTGTCGTCTTCAGCGATGAGAGTCGCTTCTGCCTTGGTGCCAATGATGGTCGTATGCGTGTTTGGCGCCGTGCAGGTGAGCGCCACAATCAGGACTGCATACGACCGAGGCACACAGGGCCAACACCCGGCATCATGGTGTGGGGAACGATCTCCTACACTGGCCGTACACCACTGGTGATCGTCGAGGGGACACTGAATAGTGCCTGGTACATCCAAACCGTCATCGAACCCATCGTTCTACCATTCCTAGACCAGCAAGGGAACTTGCTGTTCCAACAGGACAATGCACGTCCGCATGTATCCCGTGCCACCCAACGTGCTCTAGAAGGTGTAAGTCAACTACCCTGACCAGCAAGATCTCCGGATCTGTCCCCCATTGAGCATGTTTGGGACTGGATGAAGCGTCGTCTCACGCGGTCTGCACGTCCAGCACGAACGCTGGTCCAACTGAGGCGCCAGGTGGAAATGGCATGGCAAGCCGTTCCGCAGGACTACATCCAGCATCTCTACGATCGTCTCCATGGGAGAATAGCAACCCGCATTGCTGCGAAAGGTGGATATACACTGTACTAGTGCCGACATTGTGCATGCTCTGTTGCCTGTGTCTATGTGCCTGTGGTTCTGTCAGTGTGATCATGTGATGTATCTGACCCCAGGAATGTGTCAACAAAGTTTCCCCTTCCTGGGACAATGAATTCACGGTGTTCTTATTTCAATTTGCAGGAGTGTATAAGATTTCATGATTGAGGTTGGGAAGAGGTAACGCAAATACTACTTTCTGAAAAGTGACATCTGCTGTAACACAAATTAATCGTTTACAAAAAATTGTCAATAGAATCCGTTTCTGCAGAAGAAACGACATTATTACAAACATTAAAAATGCACCGTAAGTTCTGAAAACAGATATAGGCCATATTGAAAAGGTTCAAAAGCTTAAATAACATGGGAAGGCAATCCATGGAAACCGATTGGGAAATTCTGCAATAGAGAAAGGGATATATAGAATGAGAAGGGCATATGGAATAACTACAGACTTTTTCAGTAGAGGAAGAGATACATACAATGGGAAGGGCATATGGAAAAATTAAGGACTTTTTCAACAAAAAATGCCTCTCTAAAAGTGTAAAAATAACGCATTACAGTAGCGTAGTGCGGGCGGGCCCACATGTCACCAAGGTTGTTTCGGATACGCTGCACGAGTTTTTCTGGGAAGCCCTTACATATTTCCCATACAGTCCCGATCTCTCTTCATGCTATTTCCGTTATTTCCGCATTTTAGGAGCCCTGAAGAAAATCATTCGTGGCTGTCGATTTGCTTCGGACGAAGTGGTGCACGCCTGAGTACAATCGCGGTTCCGTACAGTACCGCAGTTTTTCGTGAAGGCATTGACCGTCTTGTCACTCAGTGGAATAAATGTATTAACAGTTATGGCGATAATTTTGAAATAATAAGGAGATTATTTAATTTTTTCCATCTGTGTCGTTTTTATTTGATTGCCCTTTGTATAACAAAGCTGCTGTCTAGCATTACGCTATAATTTAGATAAATTAGAAATATTAGAAAGGCAAATCCTTTGGAAAACTTTAGGCTCACGATAAACACTGAAAGCTTTGAAATTATGCAACAATGGTGAAATTTATCCGAATATGGAAAGCATATCTCAAGTAATAAGGAAAAGAGCACTGGTAATTTTTACACAAAAAAATGGCTCAGATGGCTCTGAGCACTATGGGACTTAACATCTGAGGTCATCAGTCCCCTAGAACTTAGAACTACTTAAACCTAACTAACCTAAGGACATCACACACACATCCATGCCCGACGCAGGATTCGAACCTGCGACCGCAGCAGTCGCGCGGTTCCAGACTGAAGCGCCTCGAACCGCTCGACCACCGCGGCCAGCACTCCTCATCACATTAAGTCCCGATGTACTGGACTCAATTCCACATATGCCGGATGGTTATAATTAAAAATCAGCTGCTCAGAGAGGCCCACGTGGGCTGTAATTATCGAATAGCAGCTGCTAATGCAGGAAACATGTGTAGAAATGTTTCCAAATGTAATGGCTTACAAGCGGGAGGTGGGCAGAAAAGGTCACACAAGTGAAAAAGGCATAACATTGATTCTATTACTAACCACTGCTTATACAATTTGTTCAATATGAGCACCGAAGGCGTCGAAGAGATCAACAGTTGCTCACGGCAGTTCTGGTGGACTCTGAGTAACATTTTCCTGTATACTGGTCTTCAGATCAGGTAGAGACAGAACGTGTCCCTGGTAAATGCCTTCTTCCAGATACCCCAGAGCCAAAAATTCAGATCAGGTGTCTTATAGGTATCCAGAAAACCTCTGCAGATAACACTTACGTGGAAGGTTGCATTAAACAGATCTTTCACTGGGCGAGCGACATGAGTTGTTGGCCCACCTTGTATAAGAACAGTGATTTCCCCATATTTGCGCTCTACAGAAGCAGGAGTCACATGCTGTACAAGGAACGGATAACGTGCAGACGTCACGGTACACCTGATAGGTCATGTGGGTGTATTCTCTTAGAAGACGCACGGACAGAGGATAAAGGTGCTTGTGAGTCGTGACCACACAGCCACATACGGCGAGTGCAATGGCTGTTAGTCCTCAATACGTAGTTTCACGGTACTCATATTCGGTAGTTCTATGTATTCACTGCACCTTGTAGTGTAACATGAGAGTCGTCACTCCATAGAGTATGGCCCGGCCTCATGTCCTCAACGTCGATCCGTTCCAGAAACCAAAGAGCAAATTCAGAACGTTGCTATAGATGATGGGGTTTCAGTTGCTGTTCCGTTTGGATCCTGTATGGGTACCGCAAAACGTCCTGTGCTGTTGATCATGGGACGAACAACTCTCGTTACACTGCACAAGCAATATCACTAGCCGGTGCATATGCTGCGTTGTCAGTTACAGCAGCAGCAACCACGTCAATAACTTCCTCCATAATAGGATACCTCCCTCTTCCAGGTGTCACACCAAGCTCACCCATGTTTTCCAATTTCATTATCATCTTCTTTAAACTGCTTAATGACATCGGGCCTATCATCAGACCTTTCAGCTGGCGATACTCTCTCAATGCAGCACTGTAATTGCTACTGTTCACGTAAAACAGTTTCACTAACAATGCACGGTCTCTCTTATCTATAGCCATACTGTTAACTCACGTTGTGGCTTGTCGGATGACAGCGTGGATATCATACCGTCCTGCAAACAGTGTACAGCACCAGACTTGGTGTTGCCCACAACTGGAACTAATTTATTTTCCAACATTAATCGGCTCCATATTAATGCATTAACATATCTACCAAGTGTCGCTGACATGCCACAATTACAATCCACACTGGACGTCTGTGAGTAGCTACACTTCAATTTTAACCATCCGGCGTCTGCAGTGTCTCATAAATTGCGAATCTGTGATAACTCATGGCAATCCATCCTCTGAATTAGAGGTTAACCTCATTTAGGTCGAACAAACTAAGTACAGAAACCTTGTTCCACACTAGTCATTAATTACACAAATACAATAGAGAAGTCTACTAAAAGCACTAATAAGTCGCATTCATCTAACGGAGCTGCAACACCCACCTGTTGTCAGTGTTGGTACCAATGTCGACGAAAGAAGAAATACTTTTAAATTTAATGTTTGAATAACCCTTCGAGATCTCCCAGCAAATAATCCCATGCGTCTCAGCTTTATCCCCCTTTCTTAAGCTGAACGTTTCCACAAAGCACTTCAATAACATTAACAACGAGCTTCATATATAAGGAATTAATCCACAGCTCAATAAAATAACCCATCTGATAATAGAGGAGTTCTGTCAAACATTCGCTCACCGCTCACTTCATGTTCGGATCGATGTTCGTGACTGAAAATTCCTACATGACTGAAACCTCACACGAAACCTTAAAGTTTTTTATTGCTTTACTTTTTCAGAGTTAGAGCTCACATCACTAATTTGGTCTTTTTCAAAGTCACAATATTTCTTGTGCCCTTATCAACATCAAAATCCACACCAGTCCCGTGAATCCAAATATCAGTCCTAAGCCTATTAGAGGGCCTCTTCTTTATCAGATCTTTTCTGAGTCAACCTTAGAATCCCACGTCTCCTTCCAAGTCTCTCTTCTCCACTAAATCTGCTGCTAATTTCTCGTAAGAATTTGTTTGTGGGCCATTGCTAGATTATTGTCACGACCATGCCACTTAGAAAGTTCCCTTGAAACACAACTCAGTTTATAAACTGATGTAGAAGCGCAGAAGTTGTCATTTGCTTTATCCCCACGTAATCCGGTCTCCTGTTATACAAAGCTTTTGGCTCATGGTTCTTAGCTCGAATTACTGTTTAATTGTCCTTGTCAGAAAGAAGGTCTTTGCTATCAAAACAACGTGTAGCAATACTGCCACAAGAGTCTGACATCTTTGAGGCCTCGACAGAGCTAATAGTAGTGCTACCGCATCCAGTACAACTCGGAAAACTATTTCATATGATGTGCTGGTGTCTTATCCATTGTCACTGGATTCACGTAAGTGATATTATACTAAGGTAATCCTAGTAAAATTCAACACTAACAAGTAAGTGTGAAAGAACCGGCCTAGGCCAGTTTACTTTACGGTTGGCTGTTTCCTCGCATTCAGTATCCGTGCTTTTCTACCAGGAAACAATGCTAAGTCTACTGCAGTATTTCTACGTAACACACCACGACGAAACAAAGCACTCTCCACAAAACTGCCATTATTTAAGCGTACCACATTGTGATATTACAGCAGTAAGAAGATGTTTCATGTCAGTGGATGTCTCTCCGTGCTTCTGCAAAGACGCTGACCAGTTATTCATCCAATGCTGCTGGTACATCTACATCTACATTTACATATATACTCCACAAGCCATATCCTTTCTTGTTGCACCCGCAAGTAGAGCGAGGGCAAGATGACTGTCTAAAAGCCTCAGTACGAGATCTAATTTCTCTCATGTTGTCTTCGTAGCCCTTACGCGAAATGTACGTGGGCGGCAGTAGAATCGTTCTGAAGTCGGCCTCAAATCTCTGTGCTCCAATTTCCACAATAGTGCTTCCTGCAAAGTGTCTCCTTCCCTCCGGAGAATTCCATTTGAGTTCACGAAGCTTCACTCTAATGCTTGCTAGCTAATCGAATCTACCAGTAACAAATCTATCTGCACGCCTCTGAACTGCTTCGATGTCTTCCCTTAATCGAACTTGGTGGGGATTCCAAACACTCGAGCATCATTCAAGAATGGGTCACACTAGCTTTCTACACGCCTACTTTAAAGAAAAGCTACAGTTTCCCAAAATTCCCGTACTACCAACATGACGTGCCCAATACACTTCATATCGATTTGCAACCTAGCGCCTAGGAATTTACTAGGTGTAACTCTGTCAAGCAGCACCATACTAATGCTGTATTCGAACGTTACAGTATTATTTTTGCTACTCATCCGCAGTACCTTACATTTTTCTACTTTTAGCGTAAACTGCCTTTCATCATACCAACTAAAAATTCTGTGTAAGTCATCTCGTATCATCCTACAGTCACCCAACGACAATACCTTAGCGTACAAAGCAGCGTCATTAGCAAACACACGAAAATCTCTGCTCACTCTGTCCGTCAGGTGATTTATGACACACTTCCCTGGGGAACTTCTCACGGTAACCTTGTCTCTGAGGAACACTCGCCGTCGTGGACAACAAACACTGGGTTCTGTTACTTAAAAAGCCTTCACCTTCGTGAACAGTCTGCAGCTGGGCACCGTGTCGAACGCTTTCCGGAAAGCTAGGAATATGGAATCTGTCCGTTGCCCTTCATCCATATTTCGAAAGATATGTGGACAAAGAGTAATGCTACCTAAATCCGAGTTGAATTTGGTGACAGAAGCTTTTCTGTCTCAACGAAATTTATTGTATTCGAAGTTAGAATGTATTCAAGAATTCTGCAGCAAACCGATGTTAAGGGTGTTGGTCAGTAGTTATGCGGCTCCTTTCCTTTACTTTTTTTCTTTTTTTTTTTTTACAGGGTGAAGAAAAATTTGCGCATTCCTACTTCGCGGCGCGATTCTTCGCTTACTAGCAATACAAAAATACCTGTCACAAAATTTCGTCCTGCGCATATTTCCGGCAGTAAATAGACGTTGGGAAGTGGCAATCTGGCAACACTGTAATGACATCTACGGTAACTACCTCTGTTAGCAACTGCTAGTTATGCTGTGCAGCTGGTGCAGTAGATAGCGTTTTGGGTTACCATGCAAGAGGTCGAGGGTTCGATTTTGAGTCGACACGTACTTGGTTTTATTTGCTAAATGTAGTCTCCGTGGTACGGTATCTGGCTTCTTAATCGTCATACAGCGATTACAGTGGGTCTTCTACAAAAATTTGGGATTATGAACTACGAACACAGAAATGGAAGTACAATCGTTTTCACTAGCAGCTTTAAAAAAGCCTTTTGCATGTAATGGACGCGAATTGCTTAGCACCACTGGATCTGCTAGATTCCAAACCTGTTTTCTGTGTACCCTCCTCGCTCCCCCCCCCCCTCCCCCCTCCCCCCCCCCCCCCACCGCACCCAAGTGGTCCCATCGGTTATTACCATTGTTCACTCTGGCCACTTTCAGGTCCATTATATTTCGTTAGGGCCTTATGTCAACAGTGGGCTATCAAAATGCTTTGCAAATAATTTCCAAACTTGGTCACCATTTCACCATTAACACCATGGAACCGCTAATTATGCTTTTCAACACCGAGTCTGATAAGCGCATGCGCATGCTGTTTACTAAATATCTCCATACGTTACTATTATTATTACTAGTATTATTATTATCAATGGAAATGTGGAAACATCACATTCATTACGAACATTTCATAATTAGCAGTGCTGGGATGAATTATGCAAAACAAAAAGGAGAGGTGACGCGCGTTAGATGGAATACCAAGCTGCTATTAATCACATGTTTATACTGTATGCATTGTTCACCAGACACGGACTAGTTTCTAGCGGAGTAGTGCATCCGTGACAGACTCATGTACATTCGTGAACATATCATATTTTCTTCTTGTTTTGTTCTAAAACAGTGCGGCAGACGCATAGCATACACAGGCGATGCATATGTAGATATGCTTCTGGTCTTTGGCGCATCTGGTAACATCTACATCTACATCTACATTTATACTCCGCAGGCCACCCAACGGTGTGTGACGGAGGGCACTTTACGTGCCACTGTCATTACCTCCCTTTTCTGTTCCAGTCGCGTATGGTTCGCGGGAAGAACGACTGTCTGAAAGCCTCCGTGCGCGCTCGAATCCCTCTAATTTTACATTCGTGATCTCCTCGGGAGGTATAAGTAGGGGGTAGCAATATATTCGTTACCTCATCCAGAAACGCACCCTCTCGAAACCTGGACAGCAAGCTACACCGCGATGCAGAGCGCCTCTCTTGCAGAGTCTGCCACTTGAGTTTGCTGAACATCTCCGTAACGCTATCACGGTTACCAAATAACCCTGTGACGAAACGCGTCGCTCTTCTTTGGATCTTCTCTATCTCCTCCGTCAACCCGATCTGGTACGGATCCCACACTGATGAGCAATACTCAAGTATAGGTTGAACGAGTGTTTTTAAGCCACCTCCTTTGTTGATGGACTACATTTTCTAAGGACTCTCCCAATGAATCTCAACCTGGTACCTGTCTTACCAACAATTAATTTTATATGATCATTCCACTGCAAATCGTTCCGCACACATACTCCCAGATATTTTACAGAAGTAACTGCTACCAGTGTTTGTTCCGCTATCATATAATCATACAATAAAGGATCCTTCTTTCTATGTATTCGCAATACATTACATTTATCTATGTTAAGGGTCAGTTGCCACTCCCTGCACCAAGTGCCTATCCGCTACAGATCTTCCTGCATTTCGCTGCAATTTTCTAATGCTGCAACTTCTCTGTATACTACAGCATCATCCGCGAAAAGCCGCGTGGAACTTCCGACACTATCTACTAGGTCATTTATATATATTGTGAAAAGCAGTGGTCTCATAACACTCCCCTGTGGCACGCCAGAGGTTACTTTAACTTCTGTAGACGTCTCTCCATTGAGAACAACATGCTGTGTTCTGTTTGCTAAAAACTCTTCAATCCAGCCACACAGCTGGTCTGATATTCCGTAGGCTCTTACCTTGTTTATCAGGCGACAATGCGGAACTGTATCGAACGCCTTCTGGAAGTCAAGGAAAATAGCATCCACCTGGGAGCCTGTATCAAATATTTTCTGGGTCTCATGAACAAATAAAGCGAGTTGGGTCTCACACGATCGCTGTTTCCGGAATCCATGTTGATTCCTACAGATTAGATTCTGGGTTTCCAAAAACGACATGATACACGAGCAAAAAACATGTTCTAAAATTCTACAACAGATCGACGTCAGAGATATAGATCTATAGTTTTGCGCATCTGCTCGACGACCCTTCTTGAAGACTGGGACTACCTGTGCTCTTTTCCAATCATTTGGAACTTTCCGTTCCTCTAGAGACTTGCGGTACACGGCTGTTAGAATCGAATTGCTATCCCGTCAGGCCCAGTGGACTTTCCTCTGTTGAGTGATTCCAGTTGCTTTTCTATTCCTTGGACACTTATTTCGATGTCAGCCATTTTTTCGTTTGTGCGAGGATTTAGAGAAGGAACTGCAGTGCGGTCTTCCTCTGTGAAACAGCTTTGGAAAAAGGTGTTTAGTATTTCAGCTTTACGCGTGTCATCCTCTGTTTCAATGCCATCATCATCCCAGAGTGTCTAGATATGCTGTTTCGAGCCACTTACTGATTTAACGTAAGACCAGAACTTCCAAGGATTTTCTGACAAGTCGGTTCATAGAATTTTACTTTCGAATTCACTGAACGCTTCACGCATAGCCCTCCTTACGCTAACTTTGACATCGTTTAGCTTCTGTTTGCCTGAGAGGTTTTGGCTGCGTTTAAATTTGCAGTGAAGCTGTCTTTGCTTTGGCAGTAGTTTCCTAACTTTGTTGTTGAACCACGGTGGGTTTTTCCCGTCCCTCACAGTTTTACACGGCACGCACCTGTCTAAAACGCATTTTACGATTGCCTTGAACTTTTTCCATAAACACTCAACATTGTCAGTGTCGGAACAGAAATTTTCGTTTTGATCTGTTAGGTAGTCTGAAAACTGACTTCTATTACTCTTGCTAAACAGATAAACCTTCCTCCCTTTTTTTATATTCCTATTAACTTCCATATTCAGGGATGCTGCAACGGCCTTATGATCACTGATTCCCTGTTCTTCACTTACTGAGTCGAAAAGTTCGGGTCTGTTTGTTATCAGTAGGTCCAAGAATTTATCTCCACGAGTCGGTTCTCTGTTTAATTGCCCAAGGTAATTTTCGGACAGTGCACTCAGTATAATGTCACTCGATGCTCTGTCCCTACCACACGTCCTAAACATCTGAGTGTCCCAGTCTATATCTGGTAAATTGAAATCTCCACCTAAGGCTATAACATGCTGAGAAATTTTATGTGAAATGTATTCCAAATTTTCTCTCAGTTGTTCTGCCACTAATGCTGCTGAGTCGGGAGGTCGGTAAAACGAGCCAACTGTTAACATAGCTCGGTTGTTGAGTGTAACCTCCACCCATAATAATTCACAGGAACTATCCACTTCTATTTCACTACAGGATAAACTACTACTAACGGCGACAAACACGCCACCACCGGTTGCATGCAATCTATCCTTTCTAAACACCGTCTGTGCGTTTGTAAAAATTTCGGCAGAATTTATCTCTGGTTTCAGACAGCTTTCTGTACCTATAACGATTTCAGATTCGGTGCTTTCTATCAGCGCTTGAAGTTCCGGTACTTTACCAATGCAGCTTCGACAGTTGACAATTACAATACCGATTGCTGCTTGGTCCCCCTTGTCCTGACTTTGCCCCGCACCCTTTGAGGCTATTGCCCTTTCTGTACTTGCCTGAGGCCATCTAACCGAAAAAAACCGCCCAGTCCACGCCACACAACCCCTGCTACCTGGGTAGCTGCTTGCTGCGTGTAGTGGACTCCTGACCTATCCAGCGGAACCCGAAACCCTACCACCCTATGGCGCAAGTCGAGGAATCTGCAGCCCACACTGTCGCAGAACCGTCTCAGCCTCTGATTCAGACCCTCCACTCGGCTCTGTACCAAACGTCCGCAGTCAGTCCTGCAGATGGTGAGCTCTGCTTTCATCCGCTAGCGAGACTGGCAGTCTACACCAAATCAGATAGCCGCCGGAAGCCAGAGAGGATTTCCTCCGATCCATAGCGACACACATCATTGGCGCCGACATGAGCGACCACCTGCGGGTGGCTGCACCCTGTACCCTTCATGGCATCCGGAAGGACCCTTTCCACATCTGGAATGACTCCCCCCGGTATGCACACGGAGTGGGTTGGTATTGCTGCTCGTGAACATGCTGCTAGATATCCGGGTCGGCGTCATCCAGATAAAAATTTGTTTCGTAGTCTGGAGCTTGGCCTTCGGGAGACACGTTCTCTCCATCCACCATCGCCGTGACAGACGTCGTCCACTAACCTGCCGTACTCCAGCTGCTGAGGAAGCTTGTAAGTAGGATGCTTAGGTCTTGCACGGAGTCTACAATAGCAACTTGACCTAGAACCCATTGACCGGTATGATACTTTTAGTACCTTGGGGAATTCAGACTTACAACTAATATGACAGAATTTCAGGGTCGCCACCAGCCTAAGCCGACTCTTAAGACAAGAGAACCGACCGAGCTGGAAATTGTTTATAAAAAAGGAATCTACAATTGTTTTCCCCCCTTTTTCTCTTTGACCACTTAATTAAGTTGTTCTTGTGATTTTCACCTCTCTTATTACTGCCCTTACGCAATGACTTGTCGAAAGATATAAAAATGAACAGAACATTCATGCTGATTTTGCAACTGAAACCGGGAATTAACCTAATGATCGTGAAATAATACGCAGGATTGATGGTGTAAAGCTTATCGCGGGTTTATTTAATTAACAGTGCTCAATAATGGAGGGAATCAATTA
The DNA here is from genome assembly GCF_023864345.2 of Schistocerca serialis cubense. Lineage (NCBI taxonomy): Eukaryota > Metazoa > Arthropoda > Insecta > Orthoptera > Acrididae > Schistocerca > Schistocerca serialis. The sequence goes on from NC_064640.1 coordinate 580,779,792, forward strand.
CATTATTAGAGAAAAATGGTTGCCTGGTCCTGGAACAAGATAATCTGCTTCTCTTTAATGAGAAGATCGTAGCATTCGTGAAATTCAAGGGAAGGAAAAGGACGTGTGGTAATAAGGAAATGGCCATACACTCAGTCACTCAGTTCAGATTCAGAAGATGAACTCAAGCAAGAAACCACCACCAGCATTCGCATGCAAAGGAGGAAAAGTGGGTGGAGAAAGTGCATTTCCATCAAAGAATAGCAGCCGTATAAATCAAATCAGTGGGGAATAATCTGGTCCGGCTGAAGGATCCAACTATTCCACACCCACGTGTTTCTCACACAATAGATTTGTTCCGCCAGATTTCCGCACTTGCATGAAAACTTCGAGAATTCACAAACAATATCACAAACGGAATTACTTAAACTCACACCGAAAGAAACTTATTATAAATGAAAGATTGAGCAGGTGGCTCTCCAAACAACGACAACGATTGCAATTCGAACGAAGGGCACGACGATCTGTTTAGAAATCAAGGGCGTAAAGAAATTGAAAAACGCATACGCATGAAGAAATAATCACCCTTACTTTTCACACGAAGTAGCGGCAAGTTATTCTAACCTAAACATGATGGAAAGTTCCTGTGGTGAGTGAATTGCACCACGTGGTTCTACTGGAACAATGCCAAGTCAGATCAGTGCAAAAATTGCACATAATCGTCAGCCATTACTACTACCTCATAGCACAAAGGCCCTGGAAGATCCATAGCGTTTCAGATGAAGCGAACTTAAATATTTCAGGCTATTTACAACGGATAAAACGCAAACTTCGGAAGTTTCTAGCAGAGCAACATAGGACTAAGCCTGTGCTCTCTAGTAACCAACAGCAGAATGCCTTCCTCTCCACAAAGGTTCCACCGGCTACCACGTGAAAACGGAAACCAGAGAGAGCTTCCGTCACCAACCTGACAAACCAACAATACCCCCTCCAGAAAGACTAGACCTCTCTGCCCAGGTACAAGGGTCTTCAGTTGGTCATCCCGCTCTCCCCTCCAAGTAACGAGCACACAGCCCTCGCTCTAGCTGACGACGACCAACTCAACTTCCACCACAAATAGATAGAAAAGACATTCAAACACTCATTTGTTCACATTCACACACACAAGACGGTTCAGGGAAAGGAATAGGTATATATGTGGAAACGTGGAACATAATAAATGACATGATATAGGCAAACACTGATGACCTTTGGCAAAATACTTGGTTATGTGGCAAGAAAAAACATTTTCTGCCATCAGTCCACCTATTCAAGCCTTCATACATTTTTCTGCTGTCAGTCCACCTACTCAAGCCTTCTGGGACGGTGCATTCGCTCAACCACAGTTACACGGTGGGCCACGGTGGGCCACATAATTCATAATGGATTTAGTTAGTGGGAAGTTCTTATGGAACGGCTCTGTTGAGACGTTTCCAGCTGTTCGAGAGATCATACACTAACAGCCCCAACGAAGGTTGGTTCAAATGGCTCTGGGCACTATGGGACTTAACATCTGAGGTCATCAGTTCCCTAGAACTTAGAACTACTTAAACCTAACTAACCTAAGGACATCACAAGCATCCACGCCCAAGGCAGGATTCGAACCTGTGACGGTAGCAGTCGCGTGGTTCTAGGCGCTACAGTCTGGAACCGCGCGACCGCTACGGTCGCAGGTTCGAATCCTGCCTCGGGCATGGATGTGTGTGATGTCCATAGGTTAGTTAGGTTTAAGTAGTTCTAAGTTCCAGGGGACTGGTGACCTGAGATGTTAAGTGCCATAGTGCTCAGAGCCATTTGAACCATTTTTTAGCGGTCGCGCGGTTCCACACTGAAGAGACTAGAAGCCCTCGGCAACAGCGGCCGTCTCCCAACGAAGGAGGCAGCTACGTGTCTAGCAACGTACGGTCGTTGACGTGTTGTACGAGCATGGGCGGCATCCCTATCATTATTCTATAACGCAACATCTGTATCCTGCAGACCGCCGTTTGCATATGCAGTTCTGTGAATGGTTCCAACAACAACAGAAAACTAACGACGGCTTCATGAACACGGTAATATGCTCGGATAAAGCAGCGTTCACGCGTGAAAGTGTCTTCCGTATGCACAGTGTCGTTAACCCGCACGTCACCCTCGACCGTGGATATCAAATTCGCTTTGTCTCAATGTCAGGGTGGAATATTGTGAGACATGAGTTTGGGTCCCTTCACGCATTACTCTCTAACTATTTCCCTGACGCACTGGAAGATGTTCCACTTCATGCTGGGCAGAGGTTCCAACATGATTGTGTACCTGCATACATTAAATTAATGTGCGACGGTATCTAGACAAAACATTTCCATGGAAATGGCTCGGACAGATAGGTCCAATTGTATGGCCTCCGCGTTCAACTTACCTAAATCTCTTGGATTTCTTCCTGTGGGCACACTTGAAGGAGCACGTGTATTCTACTCCGCCGACACATGTGGAACAACTGAGAGCGCGTGTTCATGCTACTCTTGTATCTGTGGATGCAGCCGTGTTGCGAAGAGTCCAGAGCAGTAAGATCCAGCGGGTCGCGGAATGTTTGGACGTGCAGGGGTCGCTTTGAGCATCTACTCTGAGGACAACATATTGTTTTGTAAACGTCCTTCGGTCATTAATATAGAAATTATTATGGTCTCTGTTTGCTAACGTGTTGCATCTGAGTGGACGTATTGCATGTAGTATAAATGGTTACTAGATGTTAAGTTATTTAACTGTGTAATCATTTTTAGCATCTCGAAATTGATGTTGTTTTTGTAGTTATTCTGGCCTACAATAAGTCACTTGTTTCAACTATCTATTGCTGACTTGTCTGACCAAGTTTTTGTTGTGTTCACCGTTACGGAACACTGTACTATGTAAAGAACGTCGGACACGTGTGGCTTAAGAAACGTGTATACATACGATATTATATGGCAGAATGAAATTGGCAAATAAAAATAAAAACGCCTCGAGCAAGAATCGAACCTTTGAAATCACACTAACTTTTACCTGCCGACATTGGCGCTTTTCTTCTTTTTTCTTTTTTTATCCCTGAGTGCAACAATCTCTCTTTCCTCACTTTTTTCGAATTTGGTTATTAAACTACCGATGATCTTTTCCGTCCTTAATCCACTTACTTGGAACATAAGTCTAAAGAGCGCAACTTACAATCGATTTAAACTTTATCCATAATTCCTCTACGTTTGTCATATTGGAATTGAATGATGTTCAGTCTTTGTGTAATTAGTATGCTAACAACTGCTTATCTGCTTTTTCTAGCATCAATAGTCTCCTAGCCTACTTGACGGCTTTATTAACTTTAGTAATAATCACGATCACTAATCCCCGTCTCTCTGCTGACACTGTCGATGGCGTCAGGCCTGTTTGTTGCTACAAGATGTAAAACATTTACATTGTGTGTGATTTGTCTAACCAGTTCTTAAGGCAGTGTTCGGAAAACTATACTCGGCAGATTAAAATCGCCTCCAATTAATACCACAGGTCTTGGGTATTTCCGTGCCAATGAGCTTAATTTCCTGGAGTGATTCTGTAACTGGCGGCGGAATCAAGTGGTCAGTAAAAACATCCGATGATTAACATGAGTTCACATAGGCCTTTTCGTCGTGTCTCATTTTGGACTTCGACAGACACAATATTTTTGTCGACAGCAATGAACGCTCTATGGCAAGGTGAAAGAGACAGGTAGAGATAGGGTGAGATATACAGTACGTACGGAAGACCCCTTGCCTCGAAAATTTCTCTCCTTCATACTTCCTCTGTGTTACCACAGATAACGTGTCACCGACCTCATTTGTACTAAGATTGGAGTATACGCGTGGTGCCTATTTCTTTCCACCGCTCTTAGTGGAATACGTAAGTGCTAATTAATGTTCACCAACTTGCAGTCTTCTATAGTTGTCCCCTGCGCAAGAAACAGCACGAATGTCGCGAATCCGTTATCTTGAGACTGCAATAAATTCTTAGCAAGGAACTGATATTTTATGAATAATTAAATTTCCAATTGATTTGTTTGTATGAAATGCCACTCGCTTTTTATTAGCAGAGCACGCGAAACTGCACAGTTACATTCCACTTTAGAGTCACAAATAATTTCCATTCTTCAACAAAATAATGACTTGCGCATTTCCGTAATTACTGTCACACTGTTGTCAACTACATGTCCAAATAACCAGAAACTGCTAATAAAGTCTAAACTGGTGCCGATCGCGGCAGACAACGTGTCTGTCGTCCGAAACCGCCGAATCATCTCTGATCTTAGAGTCGACCCACTTCGCCCACCATCCACGTTAGGCGCGATCCGAAGTTCACCAAAGTGATTCGACTTCCCACTGCTGTGTTCTCAACTGCTCTAAGAAGAGCTTCTTGTACCTGTCAAAACATAAATATTACAACTCCCTAACCTTTGGCTTTTAATCTGTCTTTCTGATATATGTTCCATGCCTCACTAAATGTTTCTGAGCTTGGTACTTTGGGTTTCAGCCAGCTCCCGGTTCCGAGAATAATTTGAGCGCTACTACTTCCTTGGAAGATAGTAATTTCAGGAACTTCATTACGAAAATTTCGAAAATTTAGAGTTAAAATTTAGACAGTAAAAGTGTACATGATCTGCTTGCGCTCTCTCGACAGGAAAGCAATCATCAGAGGGCCTCAGACTACCGCCTAGCCTGGAAGACCATGTGCGCTCCACAAGTAATCTGCTACCCGAGTAGCTGCTTTCTTTGTGTAGTGCATCCCTAAGCTATCAAGCGGAGCGATGAACACTCCAGCAGAATTAGTCAAAGCTCCCCTCAGTCCCTCTCACGTCTCACCATGACCACAGCTTGTTACCGCCGGCTCTGGCGCGTTGAGTGGGGACAGCTGACGTCACATTGTGTGGGCGCGAGGCCCACGAGAAAGACAGGCCGCGGCGCGTACGTCACGAAGATAGGCCTGAGCTCGCTCACTCGCTTAACTCAGCGGGCAAAATGCGTTTTTACACCTATTAACTCGCAACTGGGTGTGTACGTATTAACGAGTATTGCAACTTCTTCTGGAATCTGCAGTTTCGAAGTCTTACTGATTACTAGTCGCGCAACAAAGTTTAAAATCAATTCTCGACATAAATGGTATACCGGCTTGTTTCATTTAGTCTCCTCTGCGTAACAGTCCTCATTTAATAGATGATGTGATGCCTTATGCAAATGATTAATCATTTTGGCATGATTTAAATTGTACCCCAGTACAGCCGTAACAAATTATTAGTAGGGCTATGGACATGCTATCAGTGCATGACTAATAACAGTAAGATTCCATAACAGTGAATTGCAGGAGAAGCTGCAATTCTCGTTTTTACATACACACCTAGTTACTAGTTAACAGGTGTAGAAACGCAGTTTGTCTGGAAGGTGGGGGAGGGGGTGGGGGGTTAACTCTGACACCATGTTCAATCACGTCCCAGATGTGTTCGATCAGCTTCAAATCTGGCGAGTTGGAGGATCCAGCACGTCAAATGGAACTCGCCACTGTGTTCCTCGAACCACTCCATCACATTTCTGGCCTTGTAACATGGCGCATTGTCTTGTTGAAAAATGCCACTGGCGTCGGAAAATATGGTTCAAATGACTCTGAGCACTATGGGACTTAACTTCTGAGGTCATCAGTCCCCTAGAACTTAGAACTACTTAAACCTAACTAACCTAAGGACACCACACACATCCATGCCCGAGGCAGGATTCGAACCTGCGGAAAATATGATCACCATGAATGGGTGTACATGGTCTGCAACAAGTGTACTATACTTCTTGGCCATCACGGGGCCTTACACTGGCTCCACTGGACCCTTGGATGCTCGCATAATCACAATGGAGCCGCCGCCAGCTTGTCTTCGCCCCTCAGCAGACGTGGTAAGGAGCTGTTCCCCTGGAAGACGACGGATTCGCTGCCTCCCAGCGGTATGATGAAGGAGGTAGCGGGATTCGTCAGACCATGCAACGCTCTGCCACTGTTCCAACATCCAGTGCCGATGGTCACTTACCCATTTCAGTCATAGTGGCTGATATCGTGGTGTTAAAATTGGCACATCCATGCGTCATTGACTGCGGGTGCCCATCATGAGGAGTGAAGTGCGCTGTGTGTTGAGACACACTTGTAATCTGCACAGCATGAAAGTCTGATGTTAGTTCTTCCACTGTACGCCGCCTGTTCCGTTTTACCAGTCTGCCCAGCCTACAACGTGCGACATCTGTAGTAAGGGGTGGCCGCCCAACTCTATGTCTGAACGTGGTTTAACCTTGGTTTCGCCAGATGTTGACGACATTCACCACAGCACTCCTCGAACATCTGACAAGTCGTGCGGTTTCCGAAATGCTCGTGCCGAGCCTCCAGACCGTCACAACGTGCCGTCGGTCAAAGTCAGATGGATCATGCGCCATCAGAGCAGAATGGGGCGCTCGGCGGAACTCACGGACTTCGAATGTGGTCAGGTGATTGGGTGTCACTTGTGTCATACGTCTGCACGCGAGATTTCCTCACTTCTAAACATCCCCAGGTCCAGTGTTTCCGATGTGAAAGCGAAGTGGAAACGTGAAGGGACACGTACAGCACAAAAGCGTACAGGTCGACCTCGTATGTTGTCTGACAGAGATCGCCGACAGTTGAAGAGGATCGTAATGTGTAATAGGCAGACATCTATCCGGACTATTACACAGGAATTCCAATCTACATCAGGATCCACTGCAATTACTATGACAGTTAGGTGGGAGGTGAAAAAACTTGGATTTTATGGTCGAGCGGCTGTTCATAAGCTACACATCACGCCGGTAAACGTCAAACGACGCCTCTCTTGGTGTAAGGAGCGTACACAGTGGACGATTGAAAAGTGGAAAAACGTTGTGTGGAGTGACGGATCACAGTACACAATGTGACGATCCGATGTCAGGGTGTGGGTATGGCGAATGCCCGGTGAACGTCATCTGCCAGCTTGTGTAGTGCCAACAGTAAAATTCGGAGGCGGTGGTGTTATGGTGTGGTCGTGTTTTTCATGGAGGGGGCTTGCTCCCCTTGTTGTTTTGAGTGGCACTATCACAGCACAGGCCTACCTTCTTCCTTCCCACTACTGAAGAGCAATTCGGGGAAGGCGATTGCATCTTTCAACACGATCGAGCACCTGTTAATAATGCAAGACCTGTGGCGGGTGGTTACACGACAATAACATCCCTGTAATGGGCTGGCCTGCACTGAATCTTGACCTGAATCCTACAGAACACCTTTGGGATGTTTTGGAAATCCAACTTCGTGCCAGGCCTCACCGACCGACAAAGATACCTCTCCTCAGTACAGCGCTCCATGAAGAAAGGGCTGCCATTCCCCAAGAAACCTTCCAGCACCTGGTTGAACGTATGCCTGCGAGAGTGGAAGCTGTCATCAAGGTTAAGAGTGGGCCAACACCATTTTCAATTTCAACGTTAGCGATGGAGGGCGCCACGAACTTGTAAATCATTTTCAGCCAGGTGTCTTCTGATCACATAGTGTACATGCACCATGTGTATGTCTCACTTGCAGTCATTCCTCGCCTGTCGTCTGGACGGGTTTACATCGATAGCAAGCCAGTGGTCGTAGTGATCTGGCTGATCAATGTAAGTTACCAAAGAATTTATACTATCATGCGATGCAAGTAGTAGTGTTTTAGGTGCCATTTTAAGTCAAAATGTAGATAGAAAGGAGCATCCAGCGGCATATACATCTCATTAGCTAAATGAAAAGTTATTCGACTACAGAAAAAGAAATGTACGGTATTTCGTATTTATGTTGTTACCTATATACGTTCTAAATTTAAAGTTATTATGGATCATGGATACTTGGAGTGGATATTTGGACTAAAAGAACCTTCAAGTTGACTAACAGGATGAGCACTAAAGTTAAGTGAATTTCAGTATGAGGTAGTTCACAAGGCTGGCGTTAAAAACACAAATGCGGGCACACTTAGTAGGAAAATTGTGGTGTTACAAGTATCTGATTAATTCTAGCAGACTGGAAGATGGCACTAGCATTGGATAAAGGGTGCCAACTGTACAGCAAGCAACCACAGTTTCTTATGCATGAAGGTTTACTGTGTCAAGAAGATGTAGACCATGTGCCATCGTTCCTTCCGCACTGTGAACCGAAGCGCTGCAACAAGCACATGACATTGTACTGACATGATATGGAGGTAAATAGCTACTGGCAGAGCTATTGCAGAGAGATTTTAGTGGAGAACACGACGTGGTGATGTGGAGCAATATGTTAGAAATTGCATCCTGTGTGCTCAATGAACAGACTTGAGTCACCAGAAAATACTGCTACAAAGGTTACCAGAATCAGAGCATTCATTTCGAGTGTATAAATTAACAAAAAATGGCTCTGAGCACTATTGGACTTAACATCTGAGGTCATAAGTCCCCTAGAACTTAGAACTACTTAAACCTAACTAACCTAAGGACATCACACACATCCATGCCCGAAGCAGGATTCGAACCTGCGACCGTAGCGGTCGCGCGGTTCCAGACTGAAGCGCCTATAACTGCTCGGCCACATTAACATTCAAGGACCATTTAATAAGAGTTTAGTAAGAAATAAATATGCACTAAGTGTGATCGACCATTTTTCGAGATACCTAGTAATGATAGCTGATGCCAGATCAAAAAGCGAGCACTGTAGCTCAAGCCATGGTTTATAACTGGGTACTTCAATTTGGAGTATCTGAAACTATTGCCACAGATGAAGGAACTAATTTTACGTTTCATATGATGAAGTAGTTATACCACCTGTTAAAAGTGAAGAAGTTGCGTACTAGTCCGTTTCACCCTGAAGCAAATGATCGTATGGAGCACGTCCGACATACCACGGCATAAATGTTAAATTATTACGTTAACAGCCAACACTTATACTGTACATAAAATTCTAAAATCCGCACACGAACACGTCGTTCGCCATAAGTAGTAGTATACGGGCGAAATATGCCTTCACTTTAGGCATGATACAGCCGAAGTTAGGTATACAGGGCGAACATGTGAAGCAGTTCGGAACAAAAAAAAAAAACGTTGAAAGAAGTATGGGAACAGCTAAAACGTACTAGAGCGTCAAGAGCGCAATGGTCAAGGTACAACTAAGTTACCTCAGTAAAGAGTACTGCAATGGGTCCTACCCTTGTACGCCAAAGGGTTAAAGTAAGAAATTCATGACAGATTTTCCGGGACTGCATTGGGTAGTGCATGTTTGTCGGATAAAGCGTTTTAAGAGTACTGTTGATGTATACTGTCTCCGTTACGACATAAGAAAAAAACTACCACGTGGACCGAAACTATCATAGGAGGTATTGTATGGACTTAGGTCTAGGGATAAGAAATAGAGTAGCAGGTTATTAGTGTTTAACTTTACGTTACCTAGGTTAATTTCATTTTATTTAGTTTGCTATAGTATATGTACTTTTTATTCTGCTACTCCTTCATTCTGAGGAAGGGCATCCATGAGAATTCCTTTCTCCTAGGTTGCGTCGAAGATGGTATTAAAATATATTATCATGAGTATAGGGGTCTTAAACACATATGAGGCAGAGATAATTAAGAATCAGCTTATGGACAGTAGAATCTTATTCTTAAGTCAAGCGGACGTTCTTCTCACGAACCACAGATCGTCGCTAAAACTCACATTTTTACATCTTGGAGGTAAGAAATGAAGTATGTCGATAACAAAATATGTCCATAGACTTATCTACTGAAGTAATCAAAGGAGGAATGCTAACGGATATGCATACTGATTATCAGACACTGAAGTTTTCCTACGAGAAAATAAGGGCTCAACTGCGCATCTGAAAGGGATGATTCCTGCTTCAGATTTGGAAAGGCAGACATCGAGGATTTCGTGAATGCGCTAAGTATGGTAGAGGAAATAGCCAGGAACACAGAAACAATTGTAAGTTGGCATACCACACAGATCACGAATACGGAACCAGGAATGTTGAACATTATAAAAACTACGCACAAATTAACAGCCGAGTTGCAACAATATACAAAAGGAACGATGGAAACGTTAAGCAAGGATATGAGAGATAAACAAAATCATATAATGACACCAGATGAGAAACTAGTAGAGGCGAGACTACTGTGCGAACTAGCCAATAGCTTGGAAGATATCAGAACACAAACTGAAGGGGCACAGGAAGCAATTCACCACACCCCACATGGACAGTTAAACATATCACTATTAAGGCCACAGCAGTGTTTGTTAGAATCACAGCAATCAGACAAAAGAATTTCGAACAGGGTTATGAGGTATTGTACCTGTTGTAAAACGTAACATACTGTTCTTTTATCACGTTTCTTGGGTTAAGGTTTATTCGGATCGGGCGGGGGTATACATTAATATCCAATTTCCAGTAGCAGTTTTAAACTCTTGATACTAGTGTTCCACAATTCGTCCGTATCCAGTAAAATGGAAGTTAGTTAATAAGTGGATTAAAGTTCAAACTAGCGATGTATTAGTTGTTTCAGAACAAAGGGTATACACGTTGTCATCTCAAAGGAGATCTTAGCAACTGTATCACGGAGTCAGTCACCATTTATCCACTTTATGTGGTGTGAACTGACAAGCGATCGTATACAGTCCCGTTATCCCCACGTAAAATGGAACACCAGAATGCAAAAAGGAAGTATCAGAGCCACAACCAGACTTTCAGCGGGTTGGCGATCACTGGATTTATTTCATGTCCTCACCAGAGACAGTAGTAGCTAATTACTATAATAATAGAAAGTTTATTGGTATGATAGAATTGCCACAGCATGGGCTATTGATTAATGGGAACAAGTGTAACATAAATGGAACGCAGTTTCACCTTCCTGCTACAGTTACAGGCACCACGATAATTACAGGAACTCGACGCAAATCGTACTGGCCAGAGAAACCTCTAAGTGTGTTAGGCATGCAAAATCTTACCTTCCTGAACAGTACGTTGCATTCCACATTACTGCAAACGATAGATGAATTAATCATTTCAGAGAAAGGACAAATTTCGGTAGGTCGTAGACAGAATATCATTACAATCAGTGTATCAACCACTAATGTTATCGAGATACTCCCATTTATTAGTACAGTTTACTTTTTTCTATGACGGAAAGTTACTCATGCAAGAGAGGCAACCGTTTATGAGATTCCCTTGAAATGAATTCGTACTAGCAAGTAAGAGATTCTAGAGGACATAATGTATAAAGAAGCAAACTAGGAAGATAATACGAAACTAGGGTGAGATTTCTGCTGTGATTCAATGACGCAAACGTTCAGAGCAAATGTATGTAAGATGGTTAACTAGCAGACAACGAAACAGTAAAATATGGGACAAACTTTTTTAAGATGTTATGCATAAAGATAGTACGGGAACGGGAAGGACAAATTTTTTCTAAGTCCCTGAAGACCGGCATTGCTCAAGCACATGGAATTATCAACGCGAGCCAGTGGCTAAGCATAAACATCTCGATATGGCTGGTCACTCACCAAAAGTGCGACATTAACATTTCCATGAGTGAGTGCGAGCGAGCTCAACAGAAAAGTGTAAGACAAGACCAACCTGCCTCTGTTACTCTCATAACATTAAGTAAGAAGTACTGGGTAGGATGCAACGACACCTATCAGGGGTAAGACGAAGCAGTTATGATTCTGAAACAAACTGATTGGGCCAATATAGCGAAACTGAAGACCGCTGACGACTCATAATGAGTGAGGCCGATTCGTTCACTACAAATGATGTCGTACAGCGAAGCCACTCCTCATAAATACTCCGCCCACTAGGGTAGAGTCAGTTGACAGTAGGATCGATGGTGTTCATGACATTTGCCCCTGATGGGTAGTCCCCAAGTGTGCCATGGCAATACTGTTCCAGTTCAGGGCACCGAGTGCTCTGAAACATCAGCAACGTTTGGGACTGACAGCCTATCAAACTGGCGAGCCAGGATCAGCATTATGTACATCATAGTATCTGATATTGCTGTCTATCTGATGCTACAACCTGAGAGGACAGAGCATGTTAGTGTGTGAGCCAAACACACATGTTCAACAATCATACCCTCATAAGTAACAGACCAGCCGATGATTAGCATCTTCTGAACCAATGAGCTGGCAACTCGCCACACTCCGAGCCTTCAGTTTGCACGGAAGGCGCAACCTTCGGCATCCATGAGCCTTCCTCTGGATTTAGCAGATTCCACTCGGGCTTATGAAGCCGCCTGCTACAGCGGAAGACACGGCGCCACGACGTATTCTGAGGAATGAAAGAAGTAATATTTAATCTTGTTTTATCGCGTCTGACGGCGCCGCATAGGTTCCTCAGCCTACATCCCGACGAAACAGTGAAGGTTTTCAGCCCAGGGGTGTGTGACCCCTATACCTTGTATCCAAACTTTTTAAAATCAGTTCATTAAGTTTCAGTCTTGCTCTTTCACTGTGATCATTACGTCTCGTGTAATTAATTGTTCAGCACTGTCTGAAGAGGTAGGGAAAAATATAGCGCAGCTTACATTACTCGAGAACTGGTTGTATTGTGTTTTCATGGCAGCTAGCTCATTCGACTTTATTTTCCTTTCTAGTTGTGATCGTGCAATCGTCCAGCCAGATGTGTTCGTAATCTGTTATTTCAGGCTTCGCTTTAATAAGGTCACTATACCTTAACAGTATATTTTAAACGAAGATTACATGAATTACATTATTAGAGTAATAACGCTATGTAGCTCACTGGCTGGTGCAAGTCTTTCTACTATACGCCAGTTCTGCGGCTTGCGTCATCCTAACCCAATCCAGTTATCCAACTGGGGAAAAGGAACCTACAGATTAACGTGAATGCAAGCAACGTGTTGTTTCTGGCGACTCATCACATCGTTGAGAAGTTATGGCTAGGTTGAAAGGTAGACCGAAAAATCCGTGGTCTGACCTATCTCTTTCGAGGAATCCCAACAATTGTATTGTTATATGTTTTATTTAGTGTGACAAGCAGTGTGATTGCACGTAAGGATGGAGAAGACTGAATGCTAATTTAATCATACTCTTTTTCTTGCATTTTTGAGTTTTCATATGTTTTTCTTTTTTTTTTTAAATTTTTTAAGACTGTATTGAGAGATTTTTGAGCTTCCTGAAACCCCACTAATCAACATTGTATTTTGCCAGGAAACGAAATCTTAATTGTTTCGCGGACAGTAACGTATATTACTCAGGTGAAAAACAATAAATTTACTTATATTTTCGTTTGCAGAACCTACACAAAATTTTTGCTGATGCTTGAAGCTGATTGACCATTGTCAAGTATTAATTAATACAGTTAACTGTTTTCCATTTAGTCTAAATAAAAGAACTGTATGACCGAAATTGTAGCAAATATTCGTCTCTTTTCATTTCTGACACTGTTTACAGTTACTGAGACATTTTGCATATGCTTGCATAAAGGCAGAATTGATATTGGAAACAAGCTACACAGGCCAGCAGCAAACGCTTCATTATGAAGAGATTTTTTCGGCTGCATAATCATAAGCGAACACGGTATTCGTAACTACAAGCCAGATATACGCTTCCAGCCAGTATTGTCTGTGAAGCATTTCCGATTACAGTATTGCTGGGTTTCACAACAAGAATGCACTCAGTGTATGTATAAAGTCACTATGTTTAAATATCCACTTAGCTCCCAGGCATTACCAGAGGCACTATTTACCTCGCTAACGGTAGCCATTGAGACGGAAAATTCAGTCGACCATTATCTCTCGTAAGCCAATACAAGGCTACAACTAATTTGCGGGATCACCGCTAATACTCGCGTTAACTGTATTAAGGACGTAATGCAGTAGCGGTATCGATCTAATACGTAGCGGACGGCACGTAATTCTGTAATGAACAGAGGTCGGGTGCAAACTAGCGACAAATCTCTATTGGCCCGTCGCTCGCTGAGAGTACCGTTTATCGTCATTTCCTTGCGACAGAGCGCGAACTGGCAACAGAGCATTGCTGCTTGGCAGCTCAGAAGGCATGAACGGTCACAACAGTGGAGACATGTTTCTTCTTTTCAAGAAGCATTAACCTGAATGATGGAAAATATTTTAGTTTTGGGCAAGTGTGAAATGTTCGCAATACTTATTGAGAAGCGCAGTATCTTTCCAGGATCCCTTGCAATGTTCTCTAGGCAAAAGAAGAGTGTACTGATTTCATCCAACGCCACTGAATCATTTCCAGCTGTTACTACAAGTAGGCTACGATTCAGCTGTTCACTAACGCTTTTCAGTTTTCTGCCTAAACTAACCGGCAGTAAAATTATGGTATAGCTACATTGCAAAGAGGAACTTTTCTCCTAATTATCAGTGCAATAGCAAAGAGCAGACGTCACAGAAAATATCGTGCAATTACTTACTCAAAGAAACTATTGTTGTTATATACATGCAGCTTGCTACCTAGCATTACCTATTTATCCCAATCTTTAATGAGACAGGAAGCTGAATAAAACATATCTACAACGTAAAATCAAAATTATTTCATTGGTCAGTACACGGTTTCAAAAGCATAAGTAAAGGATATAAAATAAAAAGGAAAATATAAGTGAAGTTCGTTATACTATTACGTAAAGTAGAAGCTCGATTATAAACACTTGTAGTTTCCATGGTTGGAGCAAGAAAGTTTTAGCTGGATAAATATGTGCACACAGGGTGAAACAGATAAAGCAGGACATTAAAATAAATCCAGACAAGTAAATAGGTCAAGGTGCAGTTTTCACTAAGTTGTAGCGGAAGTTAGCATTATTATTATTATTATTATTATTATTAACTTTTACAGCTGCCGAATAATGACATAGAAATTTTAATGGAAATAAATAATTTTCTTTTGTGACATTAGAAAGGTCCTTCATAGACGACTTGTACGAAATAATATATGTAGAACCTTAACGGATAGTAAGAGGGTGTGCTGAAAAGTAATGTCTCAGATTTTTTATGTGAAAAATATTAAATGTTTGTAAATAAAACAACGGTTTTAACACTATACATCTTTAGTCTTCAGGTCTACATCGTTATTTCTCAGCATAGTCACCCTGGCGACTAACACATTTCGTCCAACAAGAGACCACATTGCTGATAAAGTCACTGTAGAATCTCTGACTTTGTTGACGAAGCCACAACTTCACCAATGGCTGCCTGCCTCCCCTCATCACTATCAAAGTGAAGTCACGAAGTTGTTCTTTAAGTTCTGGAAACAGCTGCAATCGGATGTGGCCAACTAGGGATAGAATGGATGATCGATGACAGCGAACCCAAGGCATCGGACTGTTGCAGATATTCCAGTGCTGGTGTGTGTACCTTAGAATTTGAAACTCGAATACAGCACGCTGTTTCTCACGCACTGACGCAGTACCTTACACACTGCCATCTTACATGATACGATTCGGAGACTTCTAAGAGCAGAGAGCTGCAAATATGTAGTCATGAAGAATATATATGTATAATGTTAATAAAGTTTGTTTTATTTACAAAATTTAACAATTTCCACATGAAAATTCGGAGGCATTACATTTAAACACGCCCTCGTGTGAAAAGATAACCCTGCAACAAATCACTGCCCCGCAGACAGGATAAAGAGGTCTCACTAACGGCTGCTCTACTGTACCAAATGTAAGCAAACACGTAGCTAACAGATGCGATTCGCTTGTTACATTCCTCTCCTAGCTGCCGCACCATGAATCCGTTGCGACTTGCGCAGCTAACTAACGACGCCATACGAATATCGCTTCTCATCCCTAGTTCTTTATACCCTACGTGTTTTGAAAGATGAATGAATTCTCAGAACACAAGGACATCAGAATACGTTCCTACACATCTTCAGAAGGTCCTATTAAACTAGACTTAAATGTCTTTGACACAATCAAATGTGTGTGTGGATTCCTAAGGGACCAAACTGCTGAGGCCATCGGTCCCTAGACTTCTACATCTACATACATACTCCGCAATCCACCATACGGTGCGTGGCGGAGGGTACCTCGTACCACAACTAACATCTTCTCTCCATGTTCCACCCCCAAACAGAACGAGGGAAAAATGACTGTCTATATGCCTCTGTGCGAGCCCTAATCTCTCTTACCTTATCTTTGTGGTCTTTCCGCGAAATATAAGTTGGTGGCAGTAAAACTGTACTGCAGTCAGCCTCAAATGCTGGTTCTCTAAATTTCCTCAGTAGCGATTCACGAGAAGAACGCCTCCTTTCCTCCAGAGACTCCCACCGGAGTTCCTGAAGCATTTCCGTAACACCCGCGAGATGATCAACCTCACCAGTAACAAATCTAGCAGCCCGCCTCTGAATTGCGTCTATGTCCTCACTCAATCAGACCTGATAGGGATCCCAAACACTTGAGCAGTATTCAAGAATAGGTCGTGTTAGCGTTTTATAAGCGGTCTCCTTTACAGATGAACCGCATCTTGCCAAAATTCTACCAGTGAACCGAAGACGACAATCCGCCTTCCCCACAACTGCCATTACATGCTTGTCCCACTTCATATCGCTCTGCAATGTTACGCCCAAATATTTAATCGACGTGACTGTGTCAAGCGCTACACTACTAATGGAGTATTCAAACATTACGGGATTCTTTTTCTTATTCATTTGCATTAATTTGCATTTATCTATATTTAGAGTTAGCTGCCATTCTGTACACCAATCACAAATCCTGTCCAAGTCATCTTGTATCCTCCTACAGTCACTCAATGACGACACCTTACCATACACCACAGCATAATCAGCAAACAGCCGCACATTGCTATCCACCCTATCCAAAAGATCATTTATGTAGATAGAAAACAACAACGGACCTACCACACTTCCCTGGGGCACTCCAGATGATACCCTTACCTCCGATGAACACTCACCATCGAGGACAACGTACTGGGTTCTATTACTTAAGAAGTCTTCGAGCCACTCACATATTTGGGAACCAATCTCATATGCTCGTACCTTAGTTAGGAGTCTGCAGTGGGGCACCGAGTCAAACGCTTTCCGGAAGTCAAGGAATATGGCATCTGTCTGATACCCTTCATCCATGGATCGCAAGATATCATGAGAAAAAAGGGCGACTTGCGTTTCGCAGGAGCGATGCTTTCTAAAGCCGTGCTGATGCATGGACAGCAACTTCTCTGTCTCAAGGAAATTCATTATATCCGAACTGAGAATATGTTCGAGAATCCTGCAACAAACCGATGTTAAGGATATTGCTCTGTAATTTTGACGATCCGTCCTTCTACCCTTCTTATATACAGGGGTCACCTGCGCTTTTTTCCAGTATGTACGAATGTAGACTTATACACTACTTAAACTAACTTAATGCTAAGAACAACAGCCACACCCCCGATTCCCCAGGGGAGGACTCGAACCTCCGGCGTGAGGGATGGAGTGGGGCGGGGGGGGGGGGGGGGGAGGGGGAGCGTGCAGTCCGTGACATGACGCCTCAAACCACGCGGCCACTCCTCGTGGCGTTGACACAATCGTTAATCAACTTATCGAACTCGAAAATTATAAATTAGACACGAATGTAGTTAATTTTAACTTCTTTCAAGCCCACTCCTACCCATATCGGTACTGTCTCCAACTAGCTTAGTAACGTCCTAACATCAGTAGTTTTCGATTGTTTTTATACACCACCCATGCCGGCCGAAGTGGCCGAGCTGTTCTAGGCGCTGCAGTCTGGAACCGCGAGACCGCTACAGTCGCAGGTTCGAATCCTACCCCGGGCATGGATGTGTGTGATGTACTTAGGTTAGTTAGGTTTAAGTTCTAGGGGACTAATGACCTCAGAAGTAGAGTCCCATAGTGCTCAGAGCCATTTGATCCATTTTTGAATACCACCCATTACAACCGCCACTCCACGGGTACTGTGTTACCACCAATGAATTTTACATTAATTAGCAAGATATCTAGCAAACTTAGTGGATATTTCTGAAGACGTTCCAGACTTAATGACCGAGCGAGGTGGCGCAATGGTTTGCTCAGCGGACTAGCATTCGACTGGACGACGGTTCAAAACCGCGTCCGGCCATCCTTATTTAGGTTTCCCGTGATTTGCCTAAATCGTTTTAGGCAAATTCTGGGATTGTTCCTTTGAAAGGTCACGGCCGATTTCCTTCCCCATTCTTCCCTAATCCGAGCTTGTGCCAGTCTGTAGTGACCTCGTTATCGACGGGACCTTAAACACTAATCTCCTCCTCATCCAGACTTTATGCTTTTTTTCGTATCGCTGTTTTCTCACCAACAGCACGTAATAGTGTCGTTTTACAGCCACCGTATTTTTTACCCAGGTAGTAAAACGAACGTGTACCAAGTTACTACCCAAACTAGTACAGATGGTACGGAGTTCCCCATGTCACCACATAAATTCCACAAGAACGACTGTTGGAGCTGCATTCGATTACGGATAGTAAGTCATTCGTGTACCAATCTGATGGAAAATGCTCCAGAGTTATGCTGAAACATAAAAATACATAAACGTTTTTTTAATGTTCAGATTATATTAAAAGCAACAGAATTCCTTGAGATTTGACGTAAGTTATGAGAATTCTAGCATTGACCAGAAAATCTGGTTTCTTGCCTGTTCATCTTGGGCAACAACTGTGTAAACCAGTGAGAAATCTAAATAAGAATTGTTGGTGTTTTTTAAATAGAACTTGAAAACTTGTCCTGATATGCCAGAAATATGCGTTCGTCTAGCTCAGTTTTATTTACTTATATGTTCTCTGTTTCCTAAGCTATCTTGGGAAATACTACTTTCCGTTGCATCTTGCCCATCATACCCAAATATTCGCAATAGCACACGCTAGTGCGATTCAGGATGACACCCATGAGAGCGATCAAGTTCATACAATAGGTAAGACACAGTGACCAATGATATCAAGTCTCTGTCCGGCGTCCTGGTTTAACTTTATCTGTCTTAATCATTTGAGTGATGCCGAATTGTTACCTTTGACAAGGCCATGAATATTTCTCCCAGCTGTGCCGGTGCTCCGTTTCCCGTGAAACTGTGACCAAATGGGTGCTAAATTGAAAGTAACGTTCTGCCTTCTGAATTATATTCTCAAGCCGTTTTCTGCCTCCAAATTTCTTACATTCTGCTCCTCAGTATTTTAGCACTGTGAAGTGATTACTGTTTTTCTCAACTGATAGATAATTTCCCTTTATTTCTATAAGAGCTCCCTGCCACCGTTGGATAAGCAGCTGAGCAGCAAGTCGTATACTCCTAGCTCACTCATTTGTTACATAGTTTAATTCTTAATTTCTTTGCGTGTTTTTGGTTCTTGCATTGTTTAATTCATTAATTTCGGGCGTATTATAGTATTTGAGAGTGTAGCATCGTGTTTTAGTACCTGAATAGTGTAATTTCGCTTAGTCTCCTTCCGCCGCCGAGCAGTGTCAGCAGTGCGCAAGTAGCAGCATTACTGCATTTACTAGGCAATCTTGTATTTTAATAACCGTTTAAATTTTGTCGATTTGTTTGCGCTCTCTGTAGATTAGTTCAAACGTTCTTTGCAAAACAGTTTTTAGCATGGATAGGGACTGCAACTGCTGTGTTCGGTGCAGGCTGAGTTGGCATCCCTTCGCTCCCAGCTTCAGGCAGTGTTGGCTTCGGTCACACAGCTTGAGGCTGTTGCCAATGGGCATCACTGTGGGGGTCCGGATGGGGGTTTGTCGGGGACGGCCTGCTCGTCCCACGCATCCCCTGATCGGAATACGACTGTGGTTGCCCGGGATACTGCCCGCATTGAGGCTGATCCCTCACCTGTGGTAGAGTGGGAGGTCGTTTCAAGGTGTGGCAGGGGGCGAAAGACATTCCGGAGGGCTGAACGGAAAGCCTCTCCAGTTTGTCTGACGAACCGGTTTCAGGCTCTGTCTCAGGCTGATACTGATCTTCGGCCTGACATGGCTGCTTGTCCTGTTCCAGAGGTTGCCCCTCAGTCTGCAAGATCCGGGCAGTCGCAGAGGGTGGGCTTACTGGTAGTTGGGAGCTCCAACGTCAAGCGCGTAATGGGGCCCCTTAGGGAAATGGCAGCAAGAGAGGGGAAGAAAACCAATGTGCACTCCGTGTGCATACCGGGGGGAGTCATTCCAGATGTGGAAAGGGTCCTTCCGGATGCCATGAAGGGTACAGCGTGCACCCATCTGCAGGTGGTCGCTCATGTCGGCACCAATGATGTGTGTCGCTATGGATCGGAGGAAATCCTCTCTGGCTTCCGGCGGCTATCTGATTTGGTGAAGACTGCCAGTCTCGCTAGCGGGATGAAAGCAGAGCTCACCATCTGCAGCATCGTCGACAGGACTGACTGCGGACCTTTGGTACAGAGCCGAGTGGAGGGTCTGAATCAGAGGCTGAGACGGTTCTGCGACCGTGTGGGCTGCAGATTCCTCGACTTGCGCCATAGGGTGGTGGGGTTTCGGGTTCCGCTGGATAGGTCAGGAGTCCACTACACGCAACAAGCGGCTACACGGGTAGCAGGGGTTGTGTGGCGTGGGCTGGGCGGTTTTTTAGGTTAGATGGCCTTGGGCAAGTACAGAAAGGGCAACAGCCTCAACGGGTGCGGGGCAAAGTCAGGACATGCGGGGACCAAGCAGCAATCGGTATTGTAATTGTCAACTGTCGAAGCTGCGTTGGTAAAGTACCGGAACTTCAAGCGCTGATAGAAAGCACCGAATCTGAAATCGTTATAGGTACAGAAAGCTGGCTTAAGCCAGAGATAAATTCTGCCGAAATTTTTACAAAGGTACAGACGGTGTTTAGAAAGGATAGATTGCATGCAACCGGTGGTGGAGTGTTCATCGCTGTTAGTAGTAGTTTATCTTGTAGTGAAGTAGAAGTGGATAGTTCCTGTGAATTATTATGGGTGGAGGTTACACTTGTGGTGTCACCGCCAGACACCACACTTGCTAGGTGGTAGCTTAAATCGGCCGCGGTCCATTTAGTACATGTCGGACCCGCGTGTCGCCACTGTGTAATCGCAGACCTAGCGCCACCACCAAGGCAGGTCTCGTGATACGAGAGAGCACTCGCCCCAGTTGTACGAGAACCTAGCTACCGCCCAGTTGTACGAGAACCTAGCTACCGCCCAGATGTACGAAGCCTTTCTCTCTCATTAGCCGAGAGACAGAATAGCCATCAGCTAAGTTAATGGCTACGAACTAGCAAGGCGCCATTTGTATCAGTGCCTATAGCTTACGAGTATTCAAGAGAGATGTATTCCAAGGACTAATAAAAAGATAAGTAATAAGCATCTACATACTTTTTTTCTTATTCATTTATAAGTTCTCATGTTCCAGACTTCACGCCCGTCGGCGTTAGCCTTGCGTGCCCTATCGGCTACAGCGTTAGTCTAGCGTTCATTTTCAGCCATCTCAACTTCACGGTGTCGGCCCAGATACCGACACAACAACACTCAACAACCGAACTAGGTTAATAATTGGCTCCTTTTACCGACCTCCCGACTCAGCAGCATTAGTGGCAGAACAACTGAGAGAAAATTTGGAATACATTTCACATAAATTTTCTCAGCATGTTATAGTCTAAGGTGGAGATTTCAATTTACCAGATATAGACTGGGACACTCAGATGTTTAGGACGGGTGGTAGGGACAGAGCATCGAGTGACATTATACTGAGTGCACTATCCGAAAATTACCTCGAGCAATTAAACAGAGAACCGACTCGTGGAGATAACATATTGGACCTACTGATAACAAACAGACCCGAACTTTTCGACTCTGTATGTACAGAACAGGGAATCAGTGATCATAAGGCCGTTGCAGCATCCCTGAATATGGAAGTTAATAGGAATATAAAAAAAGGGAGGAAGGTTTATCTGTTTAGCAAGAGTAATAGAAGGCAGATTTCAGACTACCTAACAGATCAAAACGAAAATTTCTGTTCCGACACTGACAATGTTGAGTGTTTATGGAAAAAGTTCAAGGCAATCGTAAAATGCGTTTTAGACAGGTACGTGCCGAGTAAAACTGTGAGGGACGGGAAAAACCCACCGTGGTACAACAACAAAGTTAGGAAACTACTGCGAAAGCAAAGAGAGCTCCACTCCAAGTTTAAACGCAGCCAAAACCTCTCAGACAAACAGAAGCTAAACGATGTCAAAGTTAGCGTAAGGAGGGCTATGCGTGAAGCGTTCATTGAATTCGAAAGTAAAATTCTATGTACCGACTTGACAGAAAATCCTAGGAAGTTCTGGTCTTACGTTAAATCAGTAAGTGGCTCGAAACAGCATATCCAGACACTACGGGATGATGATGGCATTGAAACAGAGGTTGACACGCGTAAAGTTGAAATACTAAACACCTTTTTCCAAAGCTGTTTCACAGAGGAAGACCGCACTGCAGTTCCTTCTCTAAATCCTCGCACAAACGAAAAAATGGCTGACATCGAAATAAGTGTCCAAGGAATAGAAAAGCAACTGGAATCACTCAATAGAGGAAAGTCCACTGGACCTGATGGGATACCAATTCGATTCTACACAGAGTACGCGAAAGAACTTGCCCCCCTTCTAACAGCCGTGTATCGCAAGTCTCTGGAGGAACGGAGGGTTCCAAATGATTGGAAAAGAGCACAGATAGTCCCAGTCTTCAAGAAGGGTCGTCGAGCAGATGCGGAGAACTATAGACCTATATCTCTTACGTCGATCTCTTGTAGAATTTTAGAACATGTTTTTTGCTCGCGTATCATGTCGTTTCTGGAAACCCAGAATCTACTATGTAGGAATCAACATGGATTCCGGAAACAGCGATCGTGTGAGACCCAACTCGCCTTATTTGTTCATGAGACCCAGAAAATATTAGATACAGGCTCCCAGGTAGATGCTATTTTCCTTGACTTCCGGAAGGCGTTCGATACAGTTCCGCACTGTCGCCTGATAAACAAAGTAAGAGCCTACGGAATATCAGACCAGCTGTGTGGCTGGATTGAAGAGTTTTTAGCAAACAGAACACAGCATGTTGTTATCAATGGAGAGACGTCTACAGACGTTAAAGTAACCTCTGGCGTGCCACAGGGGAGTGTTATGGGACCATTGCTTTTCACAATATATATAAATGACTTAGTAGATAGTGTCGGAAGTTCCATGCGGCTTTTCGCGGATGATGCTGTAGTATACAGAGAAGTTGCTGCATTAGAAAATTGTAGCGAAATACAGGAAGATCTGCAGCGGATAGGCACTTGGTGCAGGGAGTGGCAACTGACCCTTAACATAGACAAATGTAATGTATTGCGAATACATAGAAAGAAGGATCCTTTATTGTATGATTATATGATAGCGGAACAAACACTGGTAGCAGTTACTTCTGTAAAATATCTGGGAGTATGCGTACGGAACGATTTGAAGTGGAATGATCATATAAAATTAATTGTTGGTAAGGCGGGTACCAGGTTGAGATTCATTGGGAGAGTCCTTAGAAAATGTAGTCCATCAACAAAGGAGGTGGCTTACAAAACACTCGTTCGACCTATACTTGAGTATTGCTCATCAGTGTGGGATCCGTACCAGGTCGGGTTGACGGAGGAGATAGAGAAGATCCAAAGAAGAGCGGCGCGTTTCGTCACCGGGTTATTTGGTAACCGTGATAGCGTTACGGAGATGTTTAATAAACTCAAGTGGCAGACTCTGCAAGAGAGGCGCTCTGCATCGCGGTGTAGCTTGCTCGCCAGGTTTCGAGAGGGTGCGTTTCTGGATGAGGTATCGAATATATTGCTTCCCCCTACTTATACATCCCGAGGAGATCACGAATGTAAAATTAGAGAGATTAGAGCGCGCACGGAGGCTTTCAGACAGTCGTTCTTCCCGCGAACCATACGCGACTGGAACAGGAAAGGGAGGTAATGACAGTGGCACGTAAAGTGCCCTCCGCCACACACCGTTGGGTGGCTTGCGGAGTATCAATGTAGATGTAGATGTAGATGACTAAATAGTTATTACTACCATTTCCCTCCATTATCATCATTTATAGATCCATGACAGTATAGTTCAGTGCAGATTCTGAAACACTTTTGATTTCCTTATTTTTTATTATTGAACATAGAACGAAAGAATAGGAATGAAAGCACACCAACTTTTCATTCACTCAAAATCAAACTGCCCTCCAACGTTGGTTTAAACTTGAAGCAAAGTGTTACTAACGCTTGCTAAATAATCACAAAATTTGCAACACCCTGTACAGATTTCCCTGTGCTAATCCGAAATAGGCTAATGGACATTTCACAGATTGGGATTTTTTTTAAAGGACGTCATATGCGCTGTTGGTTTTCAAATAACCGGACACGCGCACTTAGCGTGATTTCGTGCTAGCTACGCCACGGTACATTACCGAAGTTTCACTCAGCTAGCGGAAATGATGCTACGGTTAGCAAGTAGTGCTAGTAATTTTCGGTGAGATACTCCTGTTCCGGCATGCAGCTTAAGATCCTGCTCCGCACGCTGTCTACCTCCCTTCCGGCTTCCCGGAGAAGAAAGGGAGAGCATGTCCAGTGACACCGTTTTTAAATAGTACCCGAATGTTTGCAACAAATAAGTATAAGTTTCTCCGGTAGTTGAATACTCTTTATCCATTCTTATTATTGGTCAGTATTCCAGCGTGGGCTGCCAGCCTATACTGATTGCTGGGTCGGTGTTGGAGCGGGATGAGGAATTAATCTCATCCTTTTCAAGTACACAAAAAAGCACACAGCACAGGAAACAAGATCGAGGTTTTTCCAACCTACCTCGTGTTTCCGCACATTCTATTTACACAAAACGTAATTGTAGGTCACAAACGTCATGCTACATACCTTCCTCACAATTCGTGACAAAAGTTCTACAGCAGTTTTTGAGGTCGACGCTAGGACTGCTTAACATTCCTACACATTCAATCGTGTTTAAGGAAACTGATCTATGTTTCCACCATATACCACAGACATCATATACTTCTGAAATGTTTGTTTTATTACACACTGACTGGCATAATTTCTGCTTCACATGAAGGCTGTCTCAGATTTTTGGCCACATCTCGAAACGGTCCGGAACCGGCGCTGTGTATACAGTCTTGGCCTTGATGTTTAAAACATCCCCGCCTTGTTTTTGCGATGGAGTCTCAATTGAAGTCAGAACAATCAAATCAGTATACTCTTCTGCTCAACGGTTCGTGTACGCCCTTAAAAAATGTACATAACTCAATTTCAGCCAAACATACAAGGGGTGTACAAAGATATGGAAACACCAGAAACAATACATTGCTATTCCTAATGCGGTCTAGGAAATCCGTTGGCACTGAAAACAGCTTTCAGTCGTATCGGAACGGATAAACACAGGTCCTGTACATTTTTCATCGGAATCTTACACCATTCTTCGTGCAAAATGTTAGTAGGTCCAGGCAACGATGACAAGGGTGGATAACGACCATGCAAGCTTCTTTCTACAGTAGAACACAAAGGCTCAATAATATTGATGTCTGGTAATTGTGGTGGCTATAGGAGATGCGTAAATGAACCTAGTGCTCGCAGAACCAGCGTTGGACGATGCGAACCGCTGAAGAAGGGGCCCTGTCCTCTTAGAACATACTGTCACAATTGGAGAACAAACAGAGTACCATCAGATGGACATTATGAGCCAACACATAATCCTTGGCAATAATACGATCTTGCAGAGTGCCCATGGTGGCCATGGAATTCCGCGATATGGCTGCCCAAACATCACCGAACCCGCGCTATGTTCCACTCTTGCTGCGGAAACTCGACCAAAAGCTGGAAGCACTATGAAACAGGTCTCATCCGACCAAATGACTTTCTTCTATTGCTGCATAGTCTAGGTTTTACGGGTTCGGCACCACATTTTCCTGTTACGGGCAACTGCATCACTGATAAGAGGTGTTGGAGTTCCGTTCGTGTTGTTTTGGTGCTGAGCGGTTTCGTGGGTGCGACGATCAGTTCTGCAGCGACTTTTCCAACTGTAGTCCTCTTGTTCTTCGTCACAATCCTCTTGTATGACCGCCTGTCACGATCACTTAGCATGTTGAGTTGCCCCAGAATATTATTCCGTATGACATCAGAAATGGTTCACATGGCTCTGAGCACTATGGGACTTAACATCTATGGTCATCAGTCCCCTGGAACTTACAACTACTTAAACCTAACTAACCTAAGGACAGCACACAACACCCAGTCATCACGAGGCAGAGGAAATCTTTGATCCCGCCGGGAATCGAACCTGGGAACCCGGGCGCGGGAAGCGAGAACGATACCGCACGACCACGAGCTGCGGACATGACATCAGAAAGTGGAAGTATACAAAGTATGTTAGCTTACTAATTTCTACATCCTCAAAATTGGCAATTATTCTGATTGCAAAAGTTGCTGATCCTAGTCGCTTTAGGAGATCCAAAATATGAATTTTCCAATTAAGATTCTCATCTATATAAGCACCCAAAAATTTAGTATGCTCTACCCTGGCTACTGACTTCTTTTAATGTGTTATGTTTATTGAAGGAATTATACTTTTTGCAGCAGATAATTGGATGTACTGTGTTTTTTTCAAAGTTCAGAACAAGTCCATTCGAAGAAAACCAGTTAATAACTTTTCCAAGGACCTTATTTGTATCATTTTATATCGGACTTTCTTTTACTGGATTAATAATTATGCTTGTATCATCAGCAAACAGTGTCAGTTCAGCATCTTGTTTCACATTAGATGCAGTCTGGAAATGCGAGACCGCTACGGTCGCAGGTTCGAATCCTGCCTCGGGCATGGATGTGTGTGATGTCCTTAGGTTAGTTCGGTTTAACTAGTTCTAAGTTCTAGGGGACTAATGACCTCAGAAGTTGAGTCCCATAGTGCTCAGAGCCATTTTTCATATTAGAAGGGAGGTCATTCACATATATCAAGAACAGGAGGGGACCCACGATCGAGCCTTGTGGAACACCTAATGTAATTACACCCCAGTTAGATGAAGTTGCAAACACGGTTGAATCACTTGAAGCATATAACGAGACTTTTCGTTTCCTGTTCTGTAGATATGAATTTCTGAAATCCGAACTGTGATTTACTAAATATCCCATTACCGTTGAGATGGCTAACCACTCTTGAGTACATTACTTTCTCAAAGATTTTTGAAAATGCTGTAAGCAAGGATACTTGCCGTTAATTATTGACATCTGTGGTTTTCACCTTTTTGTAGAGAGGCCTGACAACAGCATATTTTAACCTGTCTGAAAAAATACCCAAAGTTAGTGATGCATTACATATGTGACTGAAAACATCATCTGTAATTGCTCCACATTGTTTTAATAACTTGTTAGAGATGTCACGTACTCCAACAGAACATTTATTTTTCAAAGATTTAATAATTTTCCTTGTTTCACAGGAGGTTGTTAGATGAAACTTAATCGGACTAAAACTTTTCAAAACTGACTCTTCCATGTACTGCCTGGCTTTTTCTTTTGAACTATTCTCATAAATTTTTTCTTAAGAAGTGATTGTTAAATTCATTGGCTACCTGTGTACTGTTGGTTAAAATGGTCTCATTCTCTTTAACAGTAATACAACCTACCCCAGTGGTTACTTTTCCTGTCTCCCTTCTAACAACATTCCATATTGATTTGATTTTATTGCTGGAGTTGTTAATTTCTTCTCTAACATACATACTTCTTGATTTCCTTACAACTTTTCTCAGTATGTTAAAATAATTTTTATAGTGTAAAACTACTCCTGGATATTTACTAGTTCTTGCTGTCTCATACAGTTTCCTTTTTCTTTCTGAAGACACTTTAATACCTGTAGTAATCCAAGGTTTCTTTGAAAAGTTTGTATGTTACATTTAGTAATTTTCTTTGGAAACAATGTTCGAAAAGGGATATAAATTTATCAAGAAATATGCTCCATTTTTCATTAGCATTTGGATCATTATATACATCTTCCCAGTTTACATTTCCTAAACTTTCTCTGAAGTGATCTATAGATACCGGGTTGAGCACCCTCACACTTTTACTTAATGGTTTCTGAAGTGTACACCCTGTTAGGTTTTGTAAGTTAATCAGTTGTGCATAATGGTCAGATAATCCGTTTACCACAGGGAAAACACGTGTTTGTTCTATATCCTCTTGCTGTACAAATACATTATCTATTAGAGTACTACTGTCCTGAGCTATACATGTAGGGAAATTGATCACTGATTCTAAGTTATATGTTGTTAACAATATTTCTAATTCACTTTTCCTATCAGAATTTCTTTGAAAGTTAACATTGCAATCACCACAGATTAATAACGTCTTCTTTTTGTCTGACAGACAGCATAATAGGGAGTCAAACTTTTTTATGAATAGCTCCCAATCTCCTAATGGTGATCTGTAAACTGTTGCTAATATCAACACAACATTATCTAGCTGAAGTTCACATGCACAAACCTCAAAGTGCTGATCAACACAAAATCTGCTTACTTCAACAGTTCTGTATTTATACCCTTGTTTTATGAAAATGGCAACCCCTACTTTATCCATACTAGATCTACAAGTGTAAGATCCTAAATTATATCCATTTATACTGACATTTTCCATCCCTACAGTTACATGGTGCTCAGACAGACAAAATATATCAATCTCATTGTTATTTTTGAGATCATCTAAACACATTATCAGCTCATCTACTTTATTTCTTATTCCCCGATATTTTGGTGCAGTAAGTTGATAACACCCTTAGCTTTATCCCTATTTGCTGTGCATGATGTTTCTTTTCTTCTATTTTCCTTGGTTGTTGTCTGTCTGGAATTTTGCTTTAACCTAAAAAACCATGTAGGGTATTAATTGTCGTCACTGATATTCGAACACTGTCCGAGCTCATTGTCATTCATTATGGTTTTTATGACAGTATTGACTGCACATGCAAGGGGTTCCACATTAACATGTGATGTTTATCCTCAGTCTTCACGTAGGGGTGTCTTCAAGGAGCTAAGTATTCTAACCGAATCTTCGGAGTGTTTATGTATTCGCCAGTGAAATATGTAGTAAATAATCTGTCACATCTTTTAACGAATACAAGAGTAGAAGAAAAAATGATTTTCGTTATTCCATAGGTGTCACTGTCACACATTTATATCAATCTATAGCCATAAACATCTTTGGTAATTTTTCCAAGTACAAATAATGTTTGAAAGTTTGTAGAGCTAGTTTTGAATGTAGTCTGAAATAATTTCTCCCAGTCTTCTTCGTATTCTTGTTTTTGTTCTTCTTCCGGGGGGGGGGGGGGGGCTCCTACAGCTATCGCCACATCCCTAATCTCTGTCACAAAACGCCTCGATGTTGCCATTCTTCCTCATCTTCTTCTCCTCATTTTCTCTCCATCCCTTCTTGGATATCCCTTAGCCACGCTTCCTGTGGCCTTCGTCTACTTCTCCATCCAGGAGGTTGCTATGAAAGTGCTTTCCCAGGCCATCTGTCTTAACCCATTCTTTTCAAATGTCCAAACCATCCTAGCTCTCTTCCATCCGTTGTACTTCGAGTCTGTGTCCTTCCTCTAATTTCCTCATTTTTTTTTTCGTGATCAGATTGGGAAACTCCACATGTTCTTCTCAAGCGGTCAGCTTCTGAAGCTCTAAACCACCTTTTATTTCTTTTTGTGACTTCCCATGCCTCACTTCCATCGCTTGTTATTGGATCCATGACGGATTTGTATAAACGCATTTTAACCATTAAACTCATTTCTGAGGACCAAAGTATGGGATTTAATCTTTCGATAGCAGCCCTTCCCTGCCTGATCCTTTGTTGATTACGTCTGTCACATCTTCCAACACGTGGCAGCATATCATCCGGGTATTTAAACTCTTCACACATCTTATTAAGATACCTGTCAATGTTCTAGTTACTTGCCTGTCCTCCGCAACATAGATATTACGCCTTCTTAAAATTAATGTTCAAACTCCACTTTTTATGCTCTTTCGACAATTTTCTCAGTATTTAAGACGTATCCTCTGTCTCGTCTGACGATCTGATCATCAGTATAGAAAAATGTGTACATACACTCGTTCCCTACTTCATTCTCCATGCTCATGCACTTCCTACACCATAGCTGCAGTGCCTTATGCACATACATCTTAAAGTGTGTGGCAGACAAACAGTAGCCTTGCTTCAGTCCTTTAGTTTTTCTGACGTCATCTCCAAGAATTTTTTCCTACTTTAGTGACATATTCCTCTAATTTGTAGAGGTTTATGATGCTTCTTGCACAGCGTTTTAGCAGTTCCGCTGACAATAGCACCTCGAACAGTAGCTTTAGTGGTACTGTGTCATATGATTTCTGAAAACCAAATGACAGCAAAAATTCCTTTCCAACCTCTTCTCTATGATGTGTGTTAGGGGTAAAGATGTTACCTACATATGTCCTGCCGTTTCTAGGCAGACTTTGTTCTTCCACTTCATTTAGAAACTTCTCCATTCTTATTTTTAAAATATTCCTGTATAGCCTGCTACTTGAACTTGTGACACTTGTGCCACTATAAATGCTACACAACTTCTTGCTTCCTTTTTTATGGGGCTTAGATACACTCAAGTTCCACTCTGCTGGAATTTCCTCCCCATCCCACATACATTTATTAAATAACTTGCTTAAATATTCAAATAGAATTTTTGGGTCATAGCTCACAAATATATTGGTATATTTCCAGGTCCTGGTGATTTTCCAATTTTCATTTCTGTAGCCGCCTTCTGCACCTCTTTCGTAGTTATTTTATCTACCTCTTCATTATCAAAGTTCCCCCGTGTCTACCACTTTATTTTCTTGTCTGCAGCCTTTCATCTGTCAGCAGGTCCCTAAAAAGCTTCTCCCACTTTTTCAGACTGATAATCGACAGGTTTGCTCTTTCTTTTACTTCTTTCCTCAGCCGTGCAAACATTTTCCATTCTGTCGCCACTTTATGTGCCCCATGGATCGATCAACTTCCTCTCATTTATCTTTCCAGATTTCATCTTTCCATTTGCAAGCTGCCCTTTTTTATTCACTCTAACATACAAGGCTTTGTTATGTTTATCCCTGGTCTGTTACTATAACCTCATTATACAGGGTGATTCAAAAAGAATACCACAACTTTAGGAATTTAAAACTCTGCAACGACAAAAGGCAGAGCTAAGCACTATCTGTCGGCGAATTAAGAGAGCTATAAAGTTTCATTTAGTTGTACATTTGTTCGCTTGAGGCGCTGTTGATGCTAAGATGGCGACCGCTCAACAGAAAGCTTTTTGTGTTATTGAGTACGGCAGAAGTGAATCGACGAAAGTTGTTCAGCGTGCACTGAGAATCCGCGGGAAACAACTCAGTATGAACGTGACTCGCCTAAGGTGAACGTTTTCTGTGCCATTTCAGCCAATAAAGTTTTTGGTCCCTTTTCCTTTGAAGGTGCTACTGTAACTGGACTACAGTATCTGGAGATGTTAGAGAATTGGCTGTTCCCTCAGCTCGAACAAGAAGCACAAGAATTCATATTTCAGCAGGATGGAGCGCCACCACATTGGCACTTATCTGTCCGTAACTACCTGAACGTCAACTACCTGAGGCGATGGATCGGCCGCCAGGCAGCCCGTGACAGGGCACTTCATCACTGGCCTCCAAGGAGCCCTGATCTTACCCCCTGCGATTTTTTCTTATGGGGGTATGTTAAGGATATGGTGTTTCGGCCACCTCTCCCAGCCACCATTGATGATTTGAAACGAGAAATAACAGCAGCTATCCAAACTGTTATGCTACAGAGAGTGTGGAACGAGTTGGAGTATCGGGTTGATATTGCTCGAGTGTCTGGAGGGGGCCGTATTGAACATCTCTGAACTTGTGTTTGAGCGAAAAAGAACCTTTTTAAATACTCTTTGTAATGATGTATAACAGAAGGTTATATTATGTTTCTTTCATTAAATACACATTTTTAAAGTTGTGGTATTCTTTTTGAATCACCCTGTATTTTGTGGACAAGTTTCTAGTAGCATATGTAGTATAGTGGACAAAGTTGTTTTCTTTTATAGTTAGATTTAAATATTTATCACTAGAAACACAATTAGTGTCGTAGACCGATAAAATTGTGTTAATTAAACTTATCACAGTACTATTTACTAACCCAAAAGTGCTTAGAATGAAGCCATTCATAGAATAAAGTCATGGATATGAAACCTGTAAATTTATTCCTTATACTAATACATAATTTCGATTGAAATCCCGCAAATACCTGTGAGATCTGTCAATAACTAACTGATGACCGCTGCACGCCTTGTCTTTGATCCAAATACGTTATTTGTGTGATTGTTCTATTCATGATCCCGACAGCGGCAGTGTTGAGAGACTCCACGAAGTTTCGATGACTATCATACCCATCATCTTGTAGCGAAGCGTCCAAATATTGTCGATATCCTGATATTTATACGCATGAGGCGGCCCCCTTCATCTGGGTGCAGGCGGCGGACGGCGAGGGGTGGTGGTGGAGGCTGCGCAAGAATCTCTGCGTCCGCGTTCTTGTTCAGTAACGCATCCTGGCAACTTCTGGGCGCGCCTATGGGTTACGGCCGCCTACTACGCCGAACTTAGGTTGATATCCTTTGCTCGAACAGACAATATTCTCCTGTATTTTTATTTCTGTACATTTGTTTCTTATGCCTTCTTAACAGCCATTAGCTCGGCACAGCAACTTAGTGTTCACAAAATCAAAGATGTGTTCTTCATTTAGGCTGTGCACTGCCAGTGCTGATTTATCAGTGTGTCCCGGCGTTTGGAGATACATTGCTGCGTTTGTTGGCTGTGTTGGTGGCCGAATTCATATGGGGTTCTGTGCACTGAAGTGACAAAAGTCATGGGACAGCAATATGCACATACACAGACGACGGTAGTACCGCGTACGTAGGGTACAAAAGGGCAATGCATTGGCGGAGCTGTCATTGATACTCGGCTTACGACGTGGTTATGGTCGCACGACAGGAGTTAACAGACCTTCAACTCGGAATGGTACGTAGCTGGAGCATTGCATTTGGGAAATCGTTAGGAAATTCAACATTCCGAGATACACTGTGCCTAGAGTCTGTCGAGGGTGCCAAATTTCAGGCATTACCTCTCACCACGTACAACACAGTGGCTGACGGCCTTCACTTAACAACCGAAAACAGGCGTTTGCATAGAGTTGTCAGTGCTGACAGACAAGTAAAACTGCGTGAAATAATCGCAAAAATCAATGTGGGACGTACAACGAATGCATCCGTTAGGACAGGGCTGCGAAATTTGGCGTTAATGGGCCATGGCAGCAGACGACCGACGCGAATGGCTTTCCTTACAGCGCAGTGACGCCTGCAACGCCTCTCTTGGGCACGTGACCATATCGGTTGGACTCTAGATTACTGGAAAACCGTCAGCTGGTCAGATGAGTTCCGACTTCAGTTGGCAGGAGCTGGTGGTAAGGTTCGAGTGTGGCGCAGACTGCACGAAGCCATGGACACTAGTTTCACAAGCTGCGACATCGTCGCCTAAAAAACAGTGACCCGTATATGTAATAAGTTTCCTTTACTTTACGTCTATGGTCACAAACTATTTGATAACAGGTTACCGGTTTCGGTATTTAATGACCATCACCAGATATGCAGCAAATAGGAAAAACATAAATACACTCGCAAACTGAATACAGCGTAAGAACAATACATAGACTGTAATGAAAAGTAGTACTGACAAATTTTACATTTGTGCGATTTAAATATGAAGAGGCATACCTGTTTCATAAAAACGAAGTCCTAATGTAATGCAGCCATAGTGGCATCGTCAAAGGTTAAATGCGGAATCAGCACCAGCACTGCACGTCTCTGTTATATATAGTGTGTTGATAAGTTCACCTTGTATTGAGTGCATCACATATTTACTTCGTTTTCACACATTTTACTCGTGACTCTAGTATGTTCTCGTTCCTTCTCTATTCATTTCATAGACTACATGCATCAGATAATGTGGATCATCCACTGTTACGGAATTTTATCGTTCTTCTATTGCAACCGAGTACCGCAAGGTACGAGGGGCCCTGTGCCGGTCATGTTCCTCCAACCACTTCCCAACTGTGCGGAATTCTGGCGTTAGCTCTTAACAGAGGGCGCTGATTATTTGCAGCGCTACGTTTTCTTTCATTTGTGGCTCCTTTAGCGATTTGTTTTATGGTTGTTTAGTATTACCAGGTACACTGTCAACGGTGTTTAATATTTATGTCATTATCTAGAATATTGGCACTAGAGCACATGTCAACCACTGTTTTTTTAACTCTTCCTCTTTTTAACAATATTACTTTTGTCGTGTTCTTCTTTTTATTGCTTTTTATTACTGTAATGCCTTTTATACGTTATAAGCTTATTAGAGACTTCAACTACTGTATCCCCCTTTATTTTCGCTTTTTCAATTAAGTATTGAAAACTAGTGTGTGCCGACATTAGCGACATCTGGTGAACTTACAACTCAAACATCTTGTGGCTACTGTACGACAGCTTGTTTTAAACAGTAGTACTACTGACAACATGACTTGTGCATGTGATGTTATCTATATGTAATTGACGAAGCTGCTGCTGATTCCGCATTTAACATTTGACGATGCCACTATGGCTGCATTGCCCGCCCGGTTGGCCGTGCGGTCTAACGCACGGCTTTCCGGGTGGGTAGGAGCGCCTGGTCCCCGGCACGAATCCGCCCGGCGGATTTGCGTCGAGGTCCGCTGAACCGGCCAGTCTGTGGATGGTTTTTAGGGGGTTTTCCATCTGCCTCGGCGAATGCGGGCTGGTTCCCCTTATTCCGCCTCAGTTACACTATATCGGCGATTGCTGCACAAACAAGTTCTCCACGTACGCGTACACCACCGTTACTGTTCCACGCAAACATATGGGTTACACTCGTCTGGTGTGAGACGTTCCCTGGGGGGGTCCACCGGGGGCCGAACCGCACAATAACCCTGGGTTCGGTGTGGGGTGGCGGAGGGGTGAAGTGGACTGCGGTAGTCGTCGTGGGGTTGTGGACCACTGCGGCTGCGGCAGGGACGGAGCCTCTCTGTCGTTTCTAGGTCTCCGGTTAACATACAATACAATACAATACAATGGCTGTATTACATTAGGACTTTGTTTTTATGAAACAGGTATGCCTCTTCATATTTAAAGCGCACAAATGTAAATTTTGTCAGTACTACTTTTCATTATGGTCTATCTATTGTTCTTAAGCTGTATACAGTTTGCGAGTGTATTTATGTTTTTCCCATTTGCTATAGATCTGATGATGGTCATTAAAGACCGAAACTGGTAATCTGTTATCAAACAGTTTGTTACCATAGAGGTAAATTAAAGGAAACTTATTCCATGGACACTAGTTGTCAACAAGTCACCGTGCAAGCTGGAGCTGGCTCCATTATGGTGCGGGCTGTGTTTATATGGAACG
This sequence comes from Schistocerca serialis cubense, assembly GCF_023864345.2. NCBI lineage: Eukaryota > Metazoa > Arthropoda > Insecta > Orthoptera > Acrididae > Schistocerca > Schistocerca serialis. The sequence goes on from NC_064640.1 coordinate 580,815,266, forward strand.
GACTGGGTCGTAGGGCCAACTGAACTGGTCATTGTGTGGAAATGGTTACGTTCATCTACTTTCAGACCATTTGCAGCCATCCATGGACTTCATGTTCCCAAACAACGATATCATGTTTTCACCACAGTTGTGGTGAAAAATATTGTGGACAATTCGAGCGCATGATTTGGCCACCCAGATGGCCCGACATGAATCCCATCGAACATTTATGTGACATAATCAAGAAGTAAATTATTCCCCAAAATAATGCAACAGCAACACTTTCGTCATTATAGACGGCTATTGAGACAGCATGACTCAGTACTTCTGCAGGGGACTTCCAACGACTTGTTGAGCCCATGCCACGCTGAGTCGCTGCACTATGCCGGGAAAAAGGAGGTCCGACACGACATTAAGGGGTATCTCACGATTGTTGTCACCTCTGTATGTTACTGATACTTGAAGTCTCAGTGGATCCTTTGCAGAGCGAAGAATATCATACGTCTTTGGTGGTGGTCGATAGATGGTTTTGGTGTCCCATTTTCCAAGCAGCTCTGCGATCTTTGCTAGAGTGGTCCTAGACAGGTAAGAAAAACGAGAGGCTTGTCACTATACTCGTTTCTTGCATCCATTCTTTTTCGAACACCCTCAAATCTGGGTTTCACTGTCTCGTTTTTGACAGAATACTTCCTTCAGGTGTTGTAGCTCAACCGAAAGGCTTTCTTTGTCAAAGATGACGCCTGTCCCTTCTCTTCTATGGACCGTGGTTGTTGGTACTGCATGACTGTGAGCAGGATGGTGGAACCTTGTTGTATGTAGGTACAAGTCTGGTTGGGGTGTTTTCCTACAAACTACAAATTCCATCATCCCTTTTGCTTATTAGGATACAACACGAACACTTATTAACCAAAGTACAGATAAATGGGGCATCAAACGAAATTTTTTACTGTTTTCAGGATTTAGTGACGGGGAGGAAGTTGCTGTTATCTTGGATGGAGAGTCACTGACAGATGGAGAAGAAATTTAAGGCGTGCTGCAGGGACATGTCTTGGAAGCCTTGTTCCTCATTTCATATGTTGATGGCCTGGCAGATAATATTATTATTATTAACCTCAGACTTTTCCCAGATGATGCAGTTTTCTGTAATGAAATACTGCCTAAAAAATTTGCAAATATGTTAAATCATATAGTGACAAGATTTCAAAACTGTGCAAAGACTGGTAACCTGTATACAGTGTGCAAAAATGTGAAATTGTGCACTTCAAAAAACGTAATATCCTATGAGTCCAGTATCAACGATTCATAATTAGAATCAGCTCAAGTAAATACGTACGATTAACAGTTTGTTGAGATATGAAATAGACTGACAACAACAGGTCAGGCAGGTGGCAAAAAAAATGTTCAACTGTGTGTGAATTCCTATGGAACCAAATTTCTGAGGTCATCAGTCCCTAAGCTTACACACTATTTGTTCGAGCTCTAACTTACGCTAAGTACAACACACACACACACACACACACACACATACACACACACACACACACACACACACACACACACACACACGCCCGAGGAATGACTCGAACTCGAACCTCCGACGGGGTGAGCCGCGCGAGCAGTGACAAGACGACCGAGACTAAGCGGCTACACCGAGCGGCAGGCAGCTGGCAGACTTTGGTTAATTTGCGGGATACTGAGTAAATGCTATCAGTCTACAAAGGAGACTAATTAGGCATCACTCCTGCTACCCATCTTATAATACTGCTCAACCCTGTGGAAAACATACCAAATAGAACCATCAGGGATAGCCTGTACAAGGAGGGTGGTACTCACGGTGAACTGTTTGTTCATAATTGAAACTTCCACTACAGTTGTACAGAATTTTTTATTACTGAGGTCTTACACAACCTTGTTTCGGTGTCTCAGGCGCATCTCGAGGTGAAAATGTAAATTAAAAATGAAGCCATATGTTCGAACAGTAACATCCATGAAATAGCTACCAGTAGTACAAAATCAAATAGGTTTAAAAAATAAGTAGAGATCAATGAACATATCTAAAATGATTTCATATTGTACACATCCAAGTGGATGTAACATGTCTTCTGCGCATGGCTCATCAGGTGGAGTATGGAAAAATGACCACGATAAATGCACCTTGCAAATATACCTGAATTAAGTCAACCATACGTTGCAAGTGCCGGCGATGGCCTATAGTACAAATCAACCTAAATAGAGCCGGGTTAGAGACTGTACGAAAGGCCAGCAATAACAAAATCGGTTAAAACTGAGCCATAAATCACTACACTTACGGAAGGCCGACCGATGCGCTGTTATTGATAGGTAGCACACATATTGACATAAATGTAAAAAAGGAAACATTTATTCAAGTATCTGTGGTTATGTAACTAAACGACCGAAAAACGAAGCGACTGCAACGTCTCCAATTTACCAATTGCTCGAAGAGAGCAGCAATGGGTCCCTTCTACCATGGGAACGGGAACTTCATAGTGTGTCTGCTTCTCTTAAGGGAACACGGCGTGGGGAACGCCACTCCCGAGCAAAAGAGAAAGAAAGATAAATTTCGAAGCGACGAAAATAATAATGAGCAGCTGACGGTAACGGCCCACGTACGACCGATAAGCGCCCCATAAAAAATGTACTGGATCAATACCAAAGTAACAAAAAAAGTATAAAAAACCAAAGAGAAAATCAATATCGAGACACAAAACTTACGCATATCACATCTAATGTCAAATCAGTACACGATGCAAGACGCACATGGAAGTCCAATAAATAACTGTTGCAATAACAGCACAGAAGAAGTTGTGACAATAAAAGCACTGGCCAGAAGCATTAGAAGTGTAAACATCGATAAAAGTACATACAGAGTTGAATAAACGACTAGGTCAAATAATTAAACATATAAAATAGTAAATACTAGTAAGAAAGCTGCCGAGACGGCGTTATAAAAGTACTCATCTAAAACCCCATGACAGCAGAACCAAAAACTTAAAAATTGCTGTGAGTAACCAAACCGGTAACCAAGCAACCGGACACGAAACAGCCAACAAACACAAAAACAGATAAAGAACACTAGGAACAGGGACCGTGGCAGGACTATTAAACAGCACCAAGAAGTGAAATTGGGTAAACAATTAATTGGCTATTTGAAGCGTGGCAAAAAAATTACTCAAAGTATTTTTATGTTTAAGTTCGTTCAGGATAATGTCAGGATTACTTATTCTACCCTCTGATGAGCCGTACACGGCAGATATACAGCCTTTTAACTTAACTTGTCCATGTACGCTTCGTACTGATTTTAGGTATTTTCATTATCGTCTGTATATTTTTCACGTTATTTGCTTTTGTATTACTGGTAGCTTTCTCATGAGTTTTTCTGTTCAACATATGTTTTCAGTTTTAATTTACAATTGCACACGAAGATGGGGGTGAGACTCTGAAACCGCGTTGTGTAAGATTTCATTAACTAATGGTTCTGCACAACGGTAACGGAAGTTTCAATTATAAAGAGTTTATTTAATAGTTGTGTATGACACATTAACATAAATGTGGGCCACATGCTTGTTTGAACCAAGAGAGTGGGTCATGGAAATCTTGAAAATTCTGTACTAGCCAACTCTTGAAAACAGACGTAAAATATCCCGGGAAAGCCTTCTTACAAAGTTTCAAGAAACAGTTTTAAGTGAATATTCTAGAGAAATTCTTCAGCCCCCTACGTATCGCTACTTTAAAGATTGTGAAGACAAGACTACATAATTATGGCACCCACGGAGATATTTAAGCACATATTCTCCTCGCATTCCACACGCTTATGACACCATAACATGTAGCACTACGCTTAGTATCGTCTGCAGTGCAATTCACAGTGGCCTTCAGAGTACGTATGTAGATGTAGAAAGATAAAAAATCCATTCTCTTCTAGTTCCATTGCGAATGTCATGTTTTTACGAATGCTGTATATGTGAACCAGAAACTCATCGAGCGCATGTCTACTTTGCCCCAACACGACGAATGAATCATCAACTTACCTTGAAACACACTTTTCGAAAACGCATTGAGCACGTGCTGAAGATTCAGCAGATGTCTAGAACAGTCCCATTACAAAGGGAGAGAGTGTTTCCAACCACAGATTCGAGATGCTTATGCAGTTACTAGGTCAACAGTAGGGAGAACATGGCTGTGCACCAGTTAATTAAAAAGTAAATACTCATATTTATACATTAAAAGGAATGTTAACAAGTCAACTGAAACCACACATAGCTTGCCTAAATAGAGGACAATCGAATGGTGGCGGCCGTGGAATTTTAGTGATCACCAATCATTTGAGTCCTATAATAGTCAAGATGGAGTAAATTCCCAGAAGGTCTAGTAGCTGTTAGTTTTAAATTGGAACCAAGACAATGGCGGCGTGGAGGGACCCCCCCTCCCTCTCCCATTCCCCGCCCCCCTGTGTTTGGAGAACTGGCGCCACCCCAGGACAGGGTTGGGCAGGCCGAAATGCCCTCGGCGGGAAAGCGTAGCGACCATCTGTATGACAATCCCAAGTCAAGATGGCTACACGAACCTTTTTCAGTCGGTAGAAGCAAACAGTTGCACGGCGTCCAACGTAGCAGAACTACTGGTGCCAGCCCTCTCATTGTATGTTTGTTGCAGTTCTTGGTAGACATCACTTCGTGTATAGCATTAGAGCCGTTGTTGCCGCCATTTTAGTTATACATGTGTTTCCATCGACCTCTTGGAAGCAATCATACCCTGTTACGTTCAGCTTTTGTCAGGACATTCGCGACAGAATGCTCCTAGCAAGTCAGAGCGTGACTAAGAGAATTCGGCATTACGGTTTCATCAATGTTAGAGCAGTAAGCTTTGTCTCGCTGCTCCTGTCTGCGTACTCACATCATGTATCTTCTCATGGCTCATTAGGTTTGCTCGTGGAATCAAATTTCCGAGGTTCATACCTCCTTTTCTGAACGATACCCTCTCTATGGACTGGACAGGTTATCATAGCCCCCCAGCAATCCTGCGACTTATGTGTAATCCAAATTCGTGGACTAGAAGTTCTCGCTTTTATGTAAGAACACTGCCTTGAATTCTGTGTTGTCAAGAGTATAACTCATTTAATTGTAGCTGCCTGTTTGTTACTGGCCTGTACTCTCCCTCTGCTAGCTTCAGTAAGTAAATATTTTAACTCCCTGATTGAATTACGTGCTGTACGAGAAGACGTCCGATGTCTCCACAGTCCAGGGAGCTGAAAATTAACAAGTAAGATAATTTTAATCTTATGGAATGGAAACGGTGACAAGCAGAACATCTCGCTTTTCCCAGTCCAACAAAGCCAACAATCTACAAGCGGAAGAGGTGCTTGGGTTTCAAGAGCGCAGCTGGAAGTGCCACCTTCTCTAAACGTTCCTGTAGGAATGAGCAAAACCAGGGGACAGTAGGGATTACATGGCTACTCCCCATTGAACGTGATGTAGATAACGATGAGGCCATGTTCAGTTTTACTGATTACGGGGTGAAGTGATGGGTTCAAATGGCTCTGAGCACTATGCGACTTAACTTCGGAGGTCATCAGTCGCCTAGAACTTAGAACTAATTAAACCTAACTAACCTAAGGACATCACACACATCCATGCCCGAGGCAGGATTCGAATCCGCGACCGTAGCGAATTGATGGGTCAGCGGTGCGAAGAAGACTAGAAGAAAACTTTCATGAAGAGCGATGTATCATCGAAGTTCGCTGGCTTGCCATCAGGTTATCCCTTTGCAGTCACGTGCGCTGGAGTACTCTCACGAAACCGGCCAACTTCTTCAAATGGTGACTGCAGTGTTCGACAACGGGCTTTATTAGGGTTGCTAGGTATCTGATGAGTCCATGCATAGGTGAGTTAATGGTTTTGAGTACTATCAGCAGATTATGGATTGTGAGAAGTCGATACAGGTATGTTGTTACTGGCACCCTAGAATACAGCCGCTGCTTCACTACTTTAGGTAGATCTGAGTTGTTTTCATCTTCGTTGTTGGGTCGATCGTCAACTTCTTGTTGGCCATGTGAATGTGGCCGCAGATTCATCGGCTCTAAACACTGGGGAGAACACATTCTACTTGTAAATCTAGGACGGACACACGAATCAGCACTGATGGGCACAGCCTAAATGAAGCACATGTGTTTATTTCTGAGAACACCAACTTCATGTGGCTGGTATGCAAGACGGACCAAGTATGCCTACCCATAAATTCGATTCGAGTGCAGCCTATAGCTGAAAACCAGAGATTTTTTAACGGGTAGTATACGTCGGGAAAGTTTATATTCACTCAGCATTCATTTCTGAAATAATTAAATGTGAATAAAATATTTTTTCCAGTCCGAAATAGAGTCTCATTTTTCAGGAGGGAAGGATAGTTTTTAATTTAGAATAGTTATGTTATCTGGAAACGGAAACAGATTCGTGAAACATTACAAAGGAAACTGGAACAATGGGGTTCAATGTCCCGTCGATGGCGTAATTATTAGAGATGGGGCACAAGTTCGGACTGGTGGTGGAAATCGGTGAATCCTTTACAGAGAAATTATTCGGGCTTTTGCCTCACTGATTTAAAGCTCCGAAAACCTAAAATTTAATAACCGTACGGTGAACAGAACTCTAATTAGTCTCCGAGTTCACCACCTCAATCGGACAATCATTGCAGTTTATGTCGGAATCTAAGACTGAGAAGAAGACAACGTATATCTGGAAACAAAGTTGAAAAACCAGATACGGAGAAGAAAATTTTAAAATTAGAATTGAAATTCAAATTTTGAAATTACGTCCCTCGATAACAGTTCCGAGCTGACAGTTGGCTCTCTTGTCCTAAAGGAAAAAAGAAAAGTTGTTTTGTATTGCGATTCGTAAGCACGGTGGCCAATTGAAATCTGAATGGAGACCAATAAGAGTGTAGGGTATTTTACGGAGCGGATGATTAGGCGAGAGATTCCTGTTTGGTTTCGGCGCGGCGCCCGGAGCGCGGCTGATTGACGGCGTGTCCAATCCGCCGGACTACCCATCGTGCAGGCAACATTTGTTAATTGAAAACATGAATCATTGAAAAAACAATCCTGTGTGATGGAAGCAAACGTCTTCACGCGCTTCAAGAAATTGATGGAATTCTTGGAGCTGTGGTTCAGTTACGAAGTGTTATCTTGGAGTTTGCCTATCTGATACGGAATACTTGAATGTCATTCCTCCGATGGTTCTGTTCCCATAAAATATTTCATTTTGCACTTTCTTTATTTATTAGTACTTGGTGTACATTCAGTGCAGCCAGTATGTTATTATGTAATGGCTTATCTGGTAATAAAAAAATGTAAAGACATCATAGTTAACACACACTGTTGAATACTTTAATTACCTCTGAAATGACATACCGTTCTGATTGTACAGTGGCTTCAGTAAGGTAGCGCTTAAGCAGTGCGTAGACATAATACAATCACCTTACAGTCCATGGGATGGTAAGAAGCTCTCCGTGGTAATACAGTAAATTATACGTACAGGTTACAATCTTTTAAAAAATCTGTGATGGTTCTGTAAGTTTTTGTATTTTCTGTTGCGAGAATAGAGGTGATACTGATAGAGAGCCGGCAACAGTGACCGAGCGGTTCTAGGCGCTTCAGTCTGGAACCGAGCGACCGCTATGGTCGCAGGTTCTAATCCTGCCTCGGGCATGGATGTGTGTGATGTCCTTAGGTTAGTCAGATTTTAGTAGTTCTAAGTTCTAGGGGACTGATGACCTCAGATGTTAAGTCCCATAGTGCTCAGAGCCATTTGAACCATTTTGAACTGATAGAGATTTGGTATTTCAACTTATTTAATCTCTTGTGCAAAGTGACTTGCTGAGCGACTAAGCCGGGTCTGTAGAGATGGTTGGATAATTTTTTTGGTGGGAGCACTTCCTTATGACGCACGTTGGGTGTCATCTTTCCATCCTCTGCGGTAACCAGCTGGCATATTATGGTCCCAATAGGCACTATACCGTCGTTTTTTCATCCATCTTTGTTTCCATACGTTAACGGTATGCATATGCATGCCCTTGTAAGTCCGGGAACGTGGTCCGATGACTTGAAATAGGGGATAAGCAAGTGCCTGTAGTGCGTCGCGTCATTTGATACGATATCCACTTATTCATTTTGTTGGATGCCTTGGTGATATCAAGAGCGATTTTTCCGAAGTTCAATATACCTGTAGGTCAACCACCTGGTACTGCATATTCATTGTATATCCATATGTATTGCTGGGGTTTTGAGAGCCGACAATGCACTTAACGAGTGATATCACTGGGATCTTGATTCAAAGATGTCAGTCTATCGTATAAAATAACGTGTTATGTGGGAGGAAGCATGGCTCTTCTGCTTGAAGATAAAGATGAAAGAAGGCACTACCAACTGCTGGTTAATCAGTTTGTTTTTCAACATGTTAATTAACTTTTTAATTATAGCGCTCAACGGCATCTCCACTGTTGTTGTTAATATATTGCCAATGATTTATGTTTTACATAAGGGCCCAGATGGAAGTTTCACAAAGAAAGAAGATAACAAAAACACTTTTGACAGGCCAGTTCTTTAAGTGAACTTCGTAATAAGGAAATAAGGAAGCTTTCCTGTTAACTGGCTGGTACGGCTCAGCGAAAACTATTTAATTTCAGTAGAGAAACAAAAACTGCTCCGAAGGAGTTCCTTGTATGTCATCTAATTTCTCGAGAAGGTGTGTGGTGAGGGGTGGGGGGCAGAAGGAGGGGCTCAAGAATTTGAATAACCCACATCAGAAGTTTATTCACCAGGAAGCGGTCTGAATACGGCATGTCGTTTCCGCAGAGCACTGGTCGGTCTTAAAGGCATCGCCCGATGCGAATACTATTTGGCGACAACTAACTGGACGCAACTATGGTGCAAAATCACACAGTATACAGATAGAGGCGATTCCGAAGGCAGGTACAGAGTGAGCAGTGTGGCGGGAAGTGCATCTCACCAAGTCTTTACGCTGACTTCGCCATAGCTCTTTGTGTTTGAGGAAATGCGAGGAGGAGGAGTGAAAATCAACATGTCCCGACAACGGAGTTATAAGAAATGAAGCTCAGGATGTGACTGCTCAAGAATCAGACAGAAATTTGGGATCTGACAGAACACAAATTAGGATAGCCCAAAAACGATTAAAACTCTGAGACACAAACGAGAGTCTAGTGGGTTAATCTTAGTATTACTTCATTCAAGCTTTTCATGTCACACTATTTCATTCAGTTCCCAACAGCACTGGCAATAACTACTATAAACAATGGTTAGGTAATTCCTCTCTTGGATGCGAAAAGAAGTTTTATTGACAGATATAGTCAGCATTCTGAAGATATCGTGTGGAACATTATACTTCTATTTTCTGCTATTTGCAAAGATCTATATGTATCGTGATACTAGACTAAACACATGATTATTTTATGAAACACGTCTCAAATCTCGTTTCGGAAAGATGTCGTAATTGATTTTCTAAAAATACTGAGACTGATGTAACTGAATACAAAATGTAGCTGTAACAAAAGCTTTAGTATTGGAGACGGATCATCAAGTCGTCTGCTGAATTATGGACTATGTCATGTTTAAGAAGTTCGGATATCGCTATTAATTTTTTAAATAATACATTATGGATCACGAATAAATTAGAAATTATATTATTATTTAACCTCCCGTTGACATGAAAATCATTGGCGACACAGCAAAAGCTTAGATGTAATAAACATTCGGAATGACATCTGACATATCCATCTTAAAGGAAGCCTTCTGGTAATCGGCTGAATTATTTAGTGAGAAGCACGAGAAACGTACACTGGTGTCCGAAATTAAAGCAACAAATGGAAATTTCGCAAGCTTGCATGTATTTTCCCACAAAACAGTACGAACACATGATAGTAAAGTGGAAAAATGTAAAGAATACACAACGTAAACATCTGCAATATGCTTAAAGGTAGACAAATATGTTCATTTTTTTTTAACTTAACGGATTAGCACACACATTCCGACAACTGGTTAATGTACTCAGTATGGGGCGTGACCATAACTCTGAAAAGAGTGGTTCGGTGTGGGGCGGCGGAGGGGCAAAGTGGACTGCGGTAGTCGTCGTGGGGTTGTGGACCACTGCGACTTCGGTGGGGACGGAGCCTCTCCGTCGTTTCTAGGCCCCCGGTTAACATACAATGCAATACAATGGGGTGTGACCACTTCTGACAGCAGTACAGGCCTGTCGACGACGGGGCATGCTGTGAATGATGTCATCAATCTCATCCTGAGGCAATAACACCCATTCTTCCTGCAGAGCTGCTCGCATGTCTCGGAGAGTGGTTGGTTGACTCTTATATGATGCAACTCGTCTCCCTAGTATATCCCCGACATGCAAATGGGGGGAGCGAGCAAGCCACGCGTGCGTGCAATGTCTTCCGTTTCCAAGAAAACGTCAATCACTCGTGCTCTATAAGACCGAGCATTATAGTCCATCAATATGAAGTCTGGGCTCACAGCACCTCGCAAAAACTGATCTCGTCATGTTATCTGACAGCAGTTAAACCTTACCGATTCACCCACACAGTTTTATGGAGAGGTGTTCGAGTGGTGTCCACACCCTTAGGTATGGTCCTCGATATCGGTCTCTTTCTATGGCTTTTGGGTCCCGAAATCCCTCTAGATGCAAATCCGTCGAGAATCAGTTTCCAGATCATATCGGGAAAGAACATTGGCCCACTGTTTCCGACCTTCCATGTGGCATGTTGACGACTCCACTCTACACGTTTCTTTCTGTTAAGAAGCGTCAGAGGTGCACATGCAGCAGGTCTCCGACAGTAAAGGCCACTGTGATGAGGCCTTCTGTACATCGTTTGCATCGATACAACCTATCCAATGAATGCTGCCAGGTGAGATGCCAGTTGCCGTGTAGTAATAGGAAGGTACCGTCGTGCCCTTACAGCCAAATAACGGTCCTCCCTTTCCAGTGTCACACATGGTGGGCCGGGCCGTGGTCTTCAGGATACAGCTTTTGTCTCTAAAAACTGTCGCCACATCCGAGAAACAGTAGAGCGGTTCACATTAAGCAACCGGGCCACGTTAGTTTGCGACTGTCCTGCTTCCATTCTTCCTATGGCCCTACGCCGCAGAGAGCCTGGTAGGAGTCTTTTCTGTACCACACAGCACTGTTTGTGGGTGTCTACAGTGATTGTGGATGTGGGACTAGCCGGCAAACACTACCTCCTGTTGATAGGTGCTCTGAGGTTAGCGTTGGCGTGGTTGTCCGTTGACTGGAATGCCATCTTCCGTGCAGAACACGGTACGAACATCTGTTGAAAATTTTTTTGATTATATCGTGAGGACGAGGGAATCTCAGTTCGTTGCTTTAATTTTGGACACAAGCGTAATTGTAGATGGTCGCACAGAATTGATCTCCGCTCTTCTCCTACTCGGGCCTAGTGCGCTAATCGCTGTGCCACTTTGTCCGTTGTTCCCATTTGAATAGCCCAGTAACGAAGTAGCATACAGTCAGATTTTTCAGGATTAAGGATGATATTTTGGAACTTTCCGATACCCGTTCTAAACTCTTCATGAAGCTATTTCATATTTGCAGTTGAATAATTAATAGTTGATTCATATGCAGTTGCCATATTACAGAATAAAGAAAAATTCGTGATTTTCGATCATTATGCTGTATAATGTATGATAGTGAAGATCACATCCTCCTCAAGTAATTTATCGATATTGTAAAACCCATACATACTGAAAAATATACGTATGTGTGTGCCACATCTCCTAAACCACAGGGCTGATTTCAACCAAAGTTCGTACACATATCACTTACTGTCTGGAAAGGACCACTGTGGGAGTAAGAACCACCAAGCTCTCAAAAGGGATGGAGATGAAGAAAAAAGTGTATCTCATGTATCTCACGACGTGCATATACCCAGAATTCATTGATCCAGTACTTGAAGATCAGAGCAATTAGTGACTTGCAACAGACTTTACAGATAATTACAAGTCTTAACTAAACTTCTTCTCGATGATACCAACTACAAAATGATCAAAGAAAAATATATATCTCTTATTACATTTTCAGTGTTAATGCAGAAAACTGCCGCATCAGGCACGACATTTTAATTTATCACCTCTTTACTACTAGTTCTATTCAGGAAACAGTTTTCAGACAGTTTTCATATATACCATTGAATGTACTAGTTAAATTATATCATTGTGCTACACATATTTCAGGATACATGTCGTCATAAACTCTGTGATGCGTTAAAAACTTCCCTCTGATGCATGACCTACTTATTTCCTACTTATTCAATTTGCAATATATTTCGCAGACAGTGTCCACATATGCTTCTAAATGTACCTGCAATATTATGTGATTGTACGAGATGTGATTAAGGAGATATGACGTCATGAACGTTGAGTTCCTTGAAAACGAAACTGCAGTGTGCTATTGGCTAGAGATACAGGTGAAATGTGCTTACAAATATATAGAAAGTACGTTAAATGTGTGTGAAATACATGTGACATGTGAGTGCACAGGGGAAGCTGCAGGTGAAAGTATCCGCCTAAACATCTATATCAGTTTCTGTCAACCTTCGTAGGCATATTACTTGCTACAGGCAAAGAGATACTCGGGGTGTAAGAACCACCAACAACATATTGGGGTGGGCGTGATGGACAGAGAAGGGGGGAGAGTGGAGGAGATGGAGAGAGATAGAGAGAGAGAGGGGGGGGGGGAAAGGAGGAGATGGACAGAGTGTAGAAGGAGGAGGAGATGGACAGAGAGGGGAGGGAGAAGAAAATGAGGAGAGAGAGGGGCAGGAGGAGATGGGCAGTCAGCTGGGGGTGGAGGAGGTAGACAAAGAGGGGAGAAGGAGGATTTGGACAGAGAAAGGGGACAGCATGAGGTGGAAAGAGGTAGGGGGAGGAGGAGATTGACAGAGAAGTGGAAGAAGAGATAACAAGGGGGAGGGGGAGGAGGAGGTGAGAGGAGAGAGGAGGGGAGGAGATGAACAGACAGAGAGGCAAGAGGAGGTGGACAGTCCGTTGAGGGTGCAGGAGGGATACAGAGAGAGGGGCAGGGAGGATGATGTGGACAGACAGAGGGGAGAGTCTGAGATGGATAGAAACAGCGGCAGGAGGAGGTTGATAGGGAGAAAGAAAGGATTAGAAGATAGGCAGGGGGAAGGAGGAAATGCACAAAGAGATGGGGGAAGAGGAAGAGAGGAGGGAGGAGGGGATGGACAGAGGTGGAGGGAGGAGGAGGTGGAGTGATGAAAGCTTGAAATAAATACATAGTTTACCAGAGCAGCACCGGATATTTAGCTGGTATGTTATGTCCATGAACTGTTTTCTTAATTTTAATGTGCTTTAAATGGCCATCTAATGATATGTGGCCTTACTTCCTAATTTGTTCTTTTCTGAGGAGAGTGACTTATGATATATTTAATTAGTTACTTTTGAAGTCAACGGGATGAACCGCCCCTCCCGCCGAAGGTTTGAGTCCTCCCATGGGCATGGGTGTGTGTGTGTTATTCTTAGCATAAGTTAGTTTAAGTAGTGTGTAAATCTAGGTAACGATGACCTCAGCAGTTTGGTCCCTTAGGAATTCACACACATTTGAACAATTCGGTGTTTAAGACAACAAAATAGCTCACACGTTGCCAGTAATTATTATAAAGAGGAATACGCGTTATTGTAGGCCAGTAAAGAAAATCCTCATGTAAATTGACTGCAGAAGTGTTCAGTGTAAGATAGCGTAATTACACTCACAACATTAATGCTAATAAGTGCAATCGTTATATTTAGAACAAGAATTTGGCTAAACCAGAAAAAATAGCAGAGAAATCTTAAATTCCGAACGGTACCGATAGACATAATACATGGTCCGTCAAAGTAGCTGAGTGGTCCCAGCACGTTAGCTCGGCGTGTCCGGTCGAGAGACGGGTCACACTCTGTAATAAAAAAATCACTGATATTCTCATCGATGGCTTTGGAAAGGTGTCATACGACATCAGCACAGAAAAATTGAGCACAAAAAGATTAAGAAACAGATCGAAAAACAGCAAACAAAAAGGTTATCAGCGCAGATAGCTGCCACGCGGATTACCCAGGTTCGATTCCCGGGGCTGCTTAGGATTTTTCCTTGGTGGGACTACCGGTAGGGTGTGCACTCATCCTATAAGATGCCAACTGAAGACCGCATTGATTGAGAAGTAGCGGCTCCAAGGTCGGGAAAGTTGTACAACGGCCGGGAGGGCGGTGTTTTCACCACGTGCCCGTTCATATCACATTCACCTGATGGCGCTTGGCAGAGGACGACACGGCGGCCGGTCGACATCCCTTACGCCTTCACAGCCTGCACGAGAATCTCATTTTCTTTTACATACAAGAAAGATGTGGATCCATTCTTAGTGGCGCATTTATTGCCGCAAAGAAACGCGGTAATGTCTTACGAGATAAATTCAGAGTCAGCATCTGGATGAAGAGAAGATAGTAACCGAAGTGACGAATTGCTTCAGGGAAAGTTTGAAAAATAACAGATGAAAAATTTCCGATGGTGCATTACTGATAGGGCGAAATTTCTGTCTTCCAGCGTGAACCAGGAGATGTACTAATCGATAGCTAGAGACCGGGAAAAATATTCTTGTGAAACTTCTCTAAACCGTTTCGTCGAACGATTTTTTCTGCAGTTCATCTGCGCGTAAACGATATTAGATCTGATGGCAAAAGACCCGACCTTTCAGATTCGGTCAGTGCATGCGTAGATGTTAACGGCCGCAAAACCTTTAAAGTACCATTGTACCCTATAGTCTGATTAAAATTACTTGATAGTAAGCACTTCAAGCGTTTGAGCTGCCTTCCTCCAATTAGAGCGCTCAACGTCACTCCCAGACTGTTCCTCGTTGCCAAACTGCCACAAGACATGATCATTTCACTTCCATTGTTTGGCTAGTGCTGTGTATAAAACGTGTGTATTTCGTTACTATAGTTCTGCGTATGTTGTTATTGGCGTTGCTGACATATCTGATGAAATGCGAAAGAAAAGGGGCCCATCCAGGATTCGGGATGCAAACACATCTGGAAAGAAAACCGGGAAAAAGTTGTGCTCAAAGGAGAATCGCGACAACATGTGTGCAATGTGCGGGATTACTTTGACTGGGAGATGGGGGACCTCTGTTACCGGCTTTGAAAATAGTTGTGCGAACCGCAGCCGCGGTTAAGTTCAGTGAACCGATTGTCCTTCGAATTGGTAAATAAAAATACGAGGAGGAAAGAAGCGAAGCAGGATCCTCTTCTCTTCATAAGCAGGAAAAAAGAGAAGTATTCAGAAACGCGTAACAGATCTGCATCATTTCGTACAAGAAGCGATTTGCGCCACTTATACAATTATCATAACACATATCGGCCTACAGGACATAAGCTTCGTACGACACTGCGTGAGGCCAAAATGGATGAAGGCAGCAATTGTCATTGCGATTGATTCCGTAGGGTTTCTGTTTTAAATGGAAAAATATTTCAGGCCGTAAAATGTTGATGCCACGAGCAGACACAGCCGCATGGCGATGCAGATTTTTGAATGAAATAAAAGACATTAATTTCCAGATCATTGTTTTGATGGATGAAGCATTAGTGAACGCACGTCATACGATAGGTTGGAGTGACGATAAAGTAGAAAGTATGCCACTCGCCACTGGCAAAGGTGGAAGAATTATTCTTTTTCTTGCGGGACCTACCATGACTTTATTCCTGACTGTGGCTGGCTCTGAGCACTATGGGACTTAACATCTATGGTCATCAGTCCCCTAGAACTTAGAACTACTTAAACCTAACTAACCTAAGGACATCACACAACACCCAGTCATCACGAGGCAGAGAAAATCCCTGACCCCGCCAGGAATCGAACCCGGGAACCCGGGCGCGGGAAGCGAGAACGCTACCGCACGACCTCGAGCTGCGGACTTCCTGACTGTCACCTGCTTTTGAGATCGAAGGAAATTTCAGAGTTCCATGATGGAACATAACATCAAACATTTTTTAATTTGTTCGCAATTAGATTGTTACCAAGTTCATAAAATCCATCAGTTATTCTTCTTGGTATTGATCCATACCATTCACTTTTAAAGGATGAGACACCAATCCTGTTCTTTCGAAATAAAGACGTTATGCAGCAGTTACAACACGAAGTTACTGTGGATGATACACAGAAAAAGTAGAATTATTAGAACTCTCGTCACTTCATAAGACACAATTCCCAACGTTTGTTATCGACGAGGTAGCTTATAAATACGGACACATAACTATATCTTATCACTGCCACTCTAGCGCAAATGAACTTATTTGGGCGTAAGCGAAAGGATATGTTGCTCGCGAAAGTAAAAGGTTTTTTTCGACTGAAGTTGAGAAACTGAATATTCAGGGCCTGGAAAATGTCACCAAAATGGACTAGAGGGCTGTTGTGATGCATACGAAGCGCGTAACTGACGAAGCGTGGGACTTCTAGAATATAGTATTACGGAAAATATTATTTTTTTCAGTCGCTCTTACGCTTCGGAAAGTTCCAGTGACTCTGAAATGAGTAGTATCTACTCTCTTTCAGACAAGTCGGCTGCCTGCAGCTACCAATCGATGGAGACATTTATACAAAAAGTTTCCTGACTTTTAAACAGTGTACTTTATTTCTACGTTGTGTGCCTCTGTCGGCTGTAACCTTTAAACTGCAACGCGTCAGTTACTGAAGCCAGTGTGAGGATAGTTATTGTAACCAATGAAAGCGAAAAATTACAGTGTGCTTTGGGCGCTGATTTCTGTCGAGTTTGGCCGCAGAGCTTAGTTCAATCGCCGTAAAAAAAAAAAAAAAAAATGCGAGCGTAATGAATGGTTCTGCTGCAAATTGTTGACCGCCATTCACCGGGATACAGTGCATATCACGAGACTGTGGTGGGGTCAACAATTCAGTCATTAGTCAATTAAAATCAGCTGTCAACAGAGCATCTCGCGTTCCCGTCGTATCTCATTCCAGTCGCTGTCAACGTAGCTGTACACGTAAGTAAAGGTGCTCTCACACGTTCAGTACTGTGGTCAGTTCGTCAGTATACGACAAGTCGCTTCTTTTTGCAGTTATCCTTGTACTTTTTCCTCTTTTTCGTTGTTTTCTATTGTTTACCAGCTATAGCCAATAACCATGCGGCAACTGGCACCCGATGTGGCAACGTTGTAGCAGCAAATGACGGACGTCAACTATGAAGTAATTTTAACCAGACTGGAGTGCTGACCATACAATTAAGAAAGTTGTATAGATATTTCTGCTTAAAAAGGAGCTATAGGACAATGGTTGTACACTAAGTGAGAGACTAGTAGCAGACATTCACCTCTCGGGAGGAGAATGTGGCTAACGTATGGCACCAGTTCAGAAGTACTCTAGGCTTTGTGCTAGATAAGTTTGTATCGTGGAAGATACTAAGGGAATGAACAGATCCAGCATAGCTTATAAACAATATTAGGAAGTTACTACTAAAACAGAGGGAGCTGTACAGTAAATTCAAAGGAAGCAGACTTATTATTGAGAAACAAAGTCATATGAAGTGTAAGGTAGATATGTGGGAAACATTCACTGAATTAGAAAGGAAACTGTAAATCTTCACTAACTAATACTTCCTTCCCTTCTCGAATATAATTGCTTTCTTACATCCAGAGAAATTCGCCTGTCACAATGACCTTAGCAACTTTGAACTTCTTGTTTTATTGCAGGTGTTTCTGGCGCAAATTGCTGGTTGCATATTCTGGGACGGGTGGGATGTTTCCAGAGAAGAAAAATTTAGTAAAATTTTAACTTAATTTTAATACATTCATCAATGCAAAAGACAGTTAACGCAGCTTTCCCATTTGGGAGTCACTAACCTACATTAACGGATTAGTGGAAATAGACCTTTCATGCGCTGTAAACTATTAGAGCAGTAAAAGTGCTATAAAGATAGAGAGATCTGCCCAGCCGAGCAGTCTGAAACCGCACGACCGCTACGGTCGCAGGTTCGAATCCTGCCTCGGGCATGGATGTGTGTGATGTCCTTAGGTTAGTTAGGTTTAAGTAGTTCTAAGTTCTAGGGGACTGATGACCTCATATGTTAAGTCCCATAGTGCTCAGATCCATTGGAACCAGATCTGCCCACTGTAGCCGACAGTATGTTATAAACGGAACGACAACGTGGCAGCAGACCAATTAACTACCATGCCTGCGTAAGAAACAAACAAATTAGTTGGAATTTGAAATGCGCTCGTGGGAAAACTATTGAAACACCGAATGGGAGTCGTTAACCACCAATGACAATTATAGGTACTCGTTGCAAAAGGGGCATAGATCGTAGCGCTTAGCAACACATCGACAGCATCTAGGTGGGTGACTAGTCATAACATCAACCCCAGGGCCATGCGGGGTTGCCGTGCGGTCTAAGGGCGTCTTGTCGCGGTTCGTGCGGCTTCTCCCGTCGGAGCTTCGAGTCCTCTCTCGTGCATGGGTGTGTTTGTTGTCCTTAGCGTAAGTTAGTTTAAGTTAGTTTAATTAGTGTGTAAGCCTAGGGACCGATGACCTCAGCAGTTTGGTCCCATAGTCCTTACCTCAAATTTCCAAAGTTTTTTCGACCCCAGGCGTGCGTAGTTCTTACTCTGTTGATGCCATGGTCTCGCAACACTGTGGAATTAGAAGTAAACCTGGACTCTGCTAATATGACTCCAATGTAACGAAAATTAGAGCATGCTGTTATCTCGCATGATCTACACGCTGACAAGAAACGAATCGAGCGGTTGAGATGTCAAAGTGAGGGGACAGAGTGAGACGAAGTGCGGTGACTGCAGTAGTTTTATAACTTGGGCAGTGATCTTACACAACAAAAAATAATTACCATTGCCAACCTTGCACGATAGTTGCACAAATCTTACATCTTTATAGAGGAGGCGAGGACTTTTCTAGATCTAGGATAGCCCTTTTCACATGGAGCCAACACCACGACGCGGACATGAACAACTATATCCGCGACTGCATGGACCATGAACAAAACCTGATGGTAAACGGCTTTTCCCAGCGGCCATTTCCCTATTAGCATTTTTAATAAAAATCACATAATTTTTGTTGTGCCTCTGCGGTTAACAACCATGGTTGTAAATTGGAGCTTGCTCCACCCAAGGTTAACTACCTTCGAAAGTCATCCATGGAAATGTCTTTTAGGAAAAAATTTCCACCGTCCTGTCCAAGAATGCAGAAGTCTACATCGGATTTGCTGGGTATCCACCTAGAAGGTGTCAATGAGTCGGAGAATTGGCAAACACCCATTCTTATGCCAGTTCATAAGAACAGGATCAAACAAGGTCAGATCAACTGCATTGCAACTCATGATATTAATTCTCTACTTAAAGCAGGAAAACTAAAGAATTTGACGGATGAGTTAGATAAACAGAAAATTTTAGTATCAGGACTCCAGGAAATGAGAAATACTACAGGAGAAACATTCGAATCACAAGGCTACAGAATTTACAATGGGAAACCTGGAATAAGGGTTATGAAAGAATGTCCCCAATTTGGAACTGGGTTTATAGTCAATGTGAAAATAATAGATTCGATTATCAATTTTCAAGCCATCTCCCCTAGAATTGCAACTTTGAATTTAAAAGCATCCAACAAAATTTATATCATCATTAATGCCCATGTCCCTACTAAAGAAAAAAAATTTTCTAACGAAGACTAGGAAAGAAGTGGAAAAGTTTTGGGATCTCCTTGACCAAACAATAAACCAAGTAAATATTAACAATATTAAGATCCTGTTAGGGGACTTCAATGCTCTGCTCGGAAGAGAAAAGGAATACTGGGATATCATTGGGAAATGGGATCCACATAAACAAACAAATAAGAATGGCCAAAGATCTCAAAGTCCAAATACTTCAAAAGGAGGGCAAACAAACTTAAAACTGGGAAACATCCCGATTGGAGAAAAGGAGAATGGCAGCTGGATCATGTATTTGTGGACAAATTCCTCCACAGAGAAATCTACATTGTTAAAGTATTGAGAGGGGTAGATACAGGTTCACATCATTACATTGTCAAAATCAAAATTAAGTTCACACAACTAAAAAAGAAGCCAAAATGCAATAAACGAAAGAGAAACTTCGAACCCCACCAGTTAATTAGAAATGATAAATATAGAGAAGTCACGCAAAACATAAAACTAACAGATAATTTAGAAGAACTGGTTCAGATTCTCAAGCAACAAGCAGAAAATTTATCCTCACTGAACCCACGTAAAAGACATGTCGGGTGGAACTCAGAATGTGACAAAATTCATGAAGAAAGACATCATGCATGGTTAAAATTTCAAACACACAAAACAGAAGAAAATGTAACCAACCTCAAAAATATCAGGAAAAAGTTCACAAAAATTATCAATCAAACTAAGAGAGAATCACAGAAAGATCTAATCGCCTCAATAGAAGAAAATTACTATAAAACCTATTCCAGAGACTTTTACAAAATGTTTGGAAGACAATTACAAAAATTTGCCCCTCTCACGATAATGCTGAAAAGGGAAGATGGAGAAATGGCGCATGATGACAAGGAAAATGCCGAAATCATGGCAGAAGCATTTAGTAAACTTTTGAATTGTGAAGAACCCCAGAAACTTTTAGCAGTTAATACAGACACACCCGTCAAGACTCCACATGATCTCATAAATCCTCCAACAATCTAAGAGGTGGAAACGGCACTCAGAGGGATGAAAAATTATAAGGCATGCGGAGAAAACCAAGTTTTTGCAGAAATGTGGAAATATGCCAGTGATACAGTTCGAACATCCTTAAACATAGTCCTAACAAAAATCTGGAAACATTGGACCACATCCATAATCCACCCACTAAACAAAAAAGGAGATAAAAGCATCCCAGATAATTACAGAGGTATCTCTCTCTTAGACTGCACATACAAGATTTTCTCGAGAGTCCTATACAAGAGGATCAAAGAGCAACTACAGGAAGAATTAGGTGAATATCAAGGAGGCTTCAGACCTTGGAGAAGCTGTGAAGAACAGATCATCACTTTAAAATTAGTCATAGCATATTACAGGAAACGAATTAAACCTCTTGTAATAACTTTAGTGGACTTTAAAACAGCATATGACTGTATCCATAGACGTTCAATGTTAAATATCTTAAGAAATTTCGGGCTCCATACAAAATTAATCAGATTGATAGAACTCACCTTAACCAACACTGTATCAAAAAAAAAAAAGTCAAGTTCAGGGAGGAACTGTCTGAGTCAGTCATCATAAAAACAGGTATAAGGCAAGGAGATTGCTTGGCGCCCCTGCTGTTCAACTGTGCTTTAGAATACATAATGAGGGAACTGTACAAGATTTACCCAAAGAACATCAAAATTGGAATACCCAAAGACAACATAAGTTTAAATTGTCTATGATTTGCTGATGACCTTGCTCTCTTGTCCAACAGTATTCAGGAAACCAAACAAGTCAGCTCACTACAGGAAATAGCACAGAAAATTGATCTTGGAATATCCTTTGAAAAAACAGACATCATGTTAACTGACCCACCACTCATAAACAAAATTGCCATAGGAAACCAAGAAATGAAAACTGTAGATAAATTTAAATATCTGGGAGAAATCATAATATATAACCTCAACGAAAAGCCAACATAGCATGACAGAATAAACAAATTAACTAGAGCACAATATATCACCAAGAACACCTACAAAAAAGGAGCCTGTCAATAGCAACAAAATTAAAATACTACAAAACAGTCACTGAACCAGAAATAACATACGCAAGTGAAATCATCTTCAGAACAACTAACACTGCACAAATAGACAAAATACTCAAAACAGAGAGAAGAATCATCAGAACGTGCATAAACAAACGGTACGAGAAAGATGGACACTGGAGAGTAGCTACAAATAAAACAGTCTACAAGGAAATAGAACCGTTAACGAGTACAATCAGGAAGAAACGCATTTCATTTTTCGGACATCTAATCAGAACACCAAAGAACAGGATTGTCAGGAGAGCAACAGAAAAATTGTGGAATAGCAACTGCAACATTAAGTGGATTACAGAAATCAAGGAAGATATGGATGAGCTACAGACTACATTGGAAGGCCTGAGAAACAAAACTGACAAAATCAGGAAACTCACAGACAAACATACCAGACTGCAAACGAGAATCAACAAACAGGGTGATTTCCGATGAAGAAAGAAGGATGAGATCCGAGAGAAAGAAGAATACTGGGCTGAAAGGAAACTGAAAAATTCTTTGTATAAAGTTGGCTAGAGTGGTCCAATGAAGGCCATAAAACGTAAATAAATTAGAAATAAATCACATAATTGTTCAGATAATCTGACCCTTCCACATAACAATGGCAGTTTCAGAAGAACTTAATGCGTAATGATTTATTGGGAGACATTTGCATATTAAGCTTATCGACTTGAATAATATAAATACAGTCGACCAGTGACTGTGATCATTCGATTTGTAACTTCCTGGGCTGTCAGAATCTTTGATCTGAATTTAATTGTCTGAAATTATAAAACCCTCTTTCTTTATATTAACTGAATGTAATGGTTGCCTTAACTTTATCAACGTGAGTATGAATCGGCCAGGAAATTTCTTCGATCCACAAAACATTTGTCCACATGATCGTTATGGCAGTGTGCACTGTAATTATTCTAATCACGTCTTCGTGGTTTCTACGGGAGTAATACGTGGGGGGTTATAACATATCCCTAAATTCTTCACTTAATAGTGGCTCTTGAAACTTTGTTAGTCAGCTTTTGTGGGTAACTATTATAAGTAGACTGGCAGAATTTTGAGAGCGGACGATCTGGACGTGTGTCCATCACTGCAGAGTGAAAATCTCATTCTGGAAACATCCCCCAGGCTGTGGCTAAGCCATGTCTCCACAGTATCCTTTCTTTCAGGAGTGCTAGTTCTGCAAGGTTCGCAGGAGAGCATCTGTAAAGTTTGGAAGGTAGGAGACGAGATACTGGCAGAAGTACAGCTGTGAGTAGCGGGCGTGAGTCGTGCTTCCGTAGCTCATATGGTAGAGCACTTGCCCGCGAAAGGCAAAGGTCCCGAGTTCGAGTCTCGGTCGGGCACACAGTTTTAATCTGCCAGGAAGTTTCATATCAGCGCACACTCCGCTGCAGAGTGAAAATCTCATTCTGGAACTGAAGTTACATTACTCACAATTGATTCACGAACAATGAGACTTAAACAGCAAGTATTATCTAACGTCATTAATCCAACATCAATGCAAATCATCAAATTACACATATCTCTGTTAACAAATCTTACAAGGGAACCTCCCCATCGCACCCACCTCAGATTTAGTTATAAGTTGGCACAATGGATAGGCCTTGAAAAACTGAACACAGATCAACCGATAAAACAGGAAGAAGTTGTGTGGAACTACGAAAAAAATAAGCAAAATATACAAACTGAGTAGTCCATACGCAAGATAGGCAACACCAAGGAGAGTGTGAGCTCAGGAGCGCCGTGGTCCCGTGGTCAGCGTGAGCAACTGCGGAACGAGAGGTCCTTGGTTCAAGTCTTCCCTCGAGTGAAAAGTTTACTTACTTTATTTTCACAAAGTTATGACGTTCATTGACGTATCTGTTCACTGTAATAAGTTTAGCGTCTGTGTTTTGCGACCGCACCGCAAAACCGTGCGATTAGTAGACGAAATGACGTGCCTCTCCAATGGGAACCGAAAACATTTGATCGCAAGGTCATAGATCAACCGATTCCTCCACAGGAAAACACGTCTGATAAATTCTATACGACATCGATGACGGCATGCTGCGTCGTGTGTTTCGATGTTTGTTTAGGTGTAGCGTCCCCATACTACGGCGCAATCACCTCGCATCGGACGGACGGACAGATAATAACTGTCTGAAAATAAAACATTAAACTTTTCACTCGAGGGGAGACTTGAACCAAGGACCTCAAGTGCCGTAGCTGCTCACACTAACCACGGGACCACGGAGCTCCTGAGCTCACACTATCCTTGATGTTGCGTATCATGCACGTCGACTACTCAGTTTGTATATTTTGCTTATTTTTTTCATAGCTTCACACAACTTCTTCCTGTTTTCTCGGTTGATCTGTGTTCAGTTTTTCAAGGCCTATCCATTGTGCCAACTTATAATTAAATCTGAGAGGGGTGCGATGGGGAGGTTCCCTTGTTAGAAACATTACAAAGTGAAATATCTCACTAGCCTTTTTATCAAAAAAGTTTACGTACATTCTGAGGTTACTCAACAATTACAAATTATCAGCCAACTCATTTATACTAACGCGCTGGCAAAAACAGAAATCATAATTATTGAACATCTTTACCTTCTTTGCATTAAGGCTTCTGCTTCCATTTTCAACAATATTGACATACCTACATTAATCTAACTCTTGGTGGCTTCACACAGCACGCCACAAAGACTGCTTACTCCATCGTCCTTCCCTCACAGACAGCTATCTACAACTGTGCGCCAGGAGCTTTCTTACTCCAACAAATCAGTACAGTACCTTTGGCTCTGCGGTCGTGCACAGTCAGCGATCCGCATTATCGAGCCTATCAGAGACATTCATCGTTTACAGTATACTAGTTTCAATTTAATTTATTAGTATTCTTATCTTATTCTGGTGCCACATACGAGAGTGCCCCAGTATACGCCTTTGAAACTGGATAGCTCGAAATATATAAAATCATTATAGTATAATCAGAATGTTGAAACATTTACATCTGATTCCGGATGGTAGGTGTGGAGGCGCTTCAGGTAGACTGCAGGGGCAGAAACAGAGCAGGGCATGGGGGGGGGGGGGGTCCAGGCCATGGTATGAATATAAAATCTCGTGTGGTAGAGATTTAGACTGGGACACTCTGATGTCTAGGACGAGTGGTAGGGACAGAGCATGGAGTGACATTATACTCAGTGCACTATCCGAAAATTACCTCAAGCAATTAAACAGAGAACTGCCTCGTGGAGATAACATCTTGGACCTACTGATAACAAACAGACCCGAACTTTTCGACTCTGTAAGCGCAGAACAAGGAATCAGTGAAGGCCTTTGCAGCATCCCTGAATATGGAAGTTAATAGGAATATAAAAAAAGGGAGGAAAGTTTATCTGTTTAGCAAGAGTAATAGGAGGCAGATTTCAGACTACCTAACAGATCAAAACGAAAATTTCTGTTCCGACACTGACAATGTTGAGTGTTTATGGAAAAAGTTCAAGGCAATCGTAAAATGCGTTTTAGAGAGGTGCGTGCCGAGTAAAACTGTGAGGGACGGGAAAAACCCACCGTGGTTCAACAACAAAGTTAGGAAACTACTGCGAAAGCAAAGACAGCTTCACTGCAAATTTAAACGCAGCCAAAACCTCTCAGACAAACAGAAGCTAAACGATGTCAAAGTTAGCGTAAGGAGGGCTATGCGTGAAGCGTTCAGTGAATTCGAAGTAAAATTCTATGAACCGACTTGACAGAAAATCCTAGGAAGTTCTGGTCTTACGTTAAATCATTAAGTGGATGGAAACAGCATATCCAGACACTCTGGGATGATAATGGCATTGAAACAGAGGATGACATGCGTAAAGCTGAAATACTAAACACATTTTTCCAAAGCTGTTTCACAGAGGAAGACCGCACTACAGTTCATTCTCTAAATCCTCGCACGAATGAAAAAATGGCTGACATCGAAATAAGTGTCCAAGGAATAGAAAAACAACTGAAATCACTCAACAGAGGAAAGTCCACTGGACCTGACGGGATACCAATTCGATTCTACACAGAGTACGTGAAAGAACATGCCCCCCTTCTAACACCCGTGCACCGCAAGTCTCTAGAGGAACGGAAGGTTCCAAATGATTGGAAAAGAGCGCAAGTGGTTCCAATTTTCAAGAAGAGTCATCGAGCAGATGCGCAAAACAATAGAATTTTAGAACATGTTTTTTACTCGCGTATCATGTCATTTCTGGAAACAGCGATCGTGTGAGGCCCAACTCGCTTTATTTGCTCATGAGACCCAGAAAGTATTAGATACAGTCTCCCAGGTAGATGCCATTTTCCTTGACTTCCGGAAGGCGTTCGATACAGTTCCGCACTGTCGCCTGATAAAGTAAGAGCCTACGGAATATCAGACCAGCTGTGTGGCTGGATTGAAGAGTTTTTAGCAAACAGAACACAGAATGTTGTTCTCAATGGAGAGTCGTCTACAGACGTTAAAGTAACCTCTGGCGTGCCTCAGGGAAGTGTTATGGGGCCACTGCTTTTCACAATATATATAAATGACCTAGTAGATAGTGACGGATGTTCCACGCGGATTTTCGCGGTTGATGCTGCAGAGAAGTTGCAGCATTAGAAAATTGCAGTGAAATGTAGGAAGATCTGCAGCGGATAGGCACTTGGTGCAGGGAGTGGCAACTGACCCTTAACATAGACAAATGTAATGTATTGCGAATACATAGAAAGAAGGATCCTTTATTGTATGGTTATATGATAGTGCAACAAATACTGGTAGCAGTTACTTCTGTAAAATATCTGGGAGTATGCGTGCGGAACGATTTGAAGTGGAATGATCATATAAAATTTATCGTTGGTAAGGCGGGTGCCAGGTTGAGATTCATTGGGAGAGTCCTTAGAAAATGTAGTCCATCATCAAAGGAGGTGGCTTACAAAACACTCGTTCGACCTATACTTGAGTATTGCTCATCAGTGTGGGATCCGTACCAGGTCGGGTTGACAGTGGAGATAGAGAAGATCCAAAGAAGAGCGACGCGTTTCGTCACAGGGTTATTTGGTAACCGTGATAGCATTACGGAGATGTTTAGCAAACTCAAGTGGCAGACTCTGCAAGAGAGGCGCTCTGCATCGCTGTGTAGGTTGCTGTCCAGGTTTCGAGAGGGTGCGTTTCTGGATGAGGTGCCGAATATATTGCTTCCCCCTACTCATACTTCCCCAGGAGATTACGAATGTAAAATTAGAGAGATTCGAGCGCTCACGGAGGCTTTCCGGCAGTCGTTCTTCCCGCGAACCATACGCGACTGGAACAGGAAAGGGAGGTAACGACAGTGGCACGTGAAGTGCTCTCCGCCACGCACCGTTGGGTGGCTTGCGAAGTATAAATGTAGATGTAGATAGGACGGGAAGGGGAGAGGACGAGTAAATATGTGCGTGCATTTTACTGGCTGGGAGAGGCAGTCAGTTGAGAATCAGGGTATCGGCAGTGTTTAGACATACGACTCATGGGTGCTGCAGCATACCATCATTGGAAATTAGAGGGGAACGTATTAGTCGAATATGCCATTATTATACGTCCACCCGTTGTGGATTTGTTACTCTTGACATTTTCTGACGATTTAACACTAACTCTCAATAATCATATGTTATGCGCAGCTCTTTCAACACGTTACCTCCCTTACCTTAATTACGTTTTGCTTCTCGTTAACTTAATGAACACCGTTTTCTTAATCAGTAACATCTCTTCATGGTCAATCGATTGACATATTGCCCGAAGAATAAATTATTAACGTCAGTTTGCCACAAGTAACTTGAGCAGCGAATATAATCACATTCTAAGATAATATTTTTAAGAGAAACGGCTAGATTACTGACAGATTATTCATCAGAAAAGTGTGAATAGTAACTTCTACGCATTGTTTAATGTTTCTTTCATTTTTTTATACTCCAAACGCTATGACCCCTTTTCATGGGTGTTTACAGTACCTGCTGAAGTAGTGAGGTGTAATGCTTCAAGTGCAAATCATTGCCACATGGATGACTGAGATGAGCACTTGTGTGAGGTAGCGTTGTGTTTTGGTGGACGTCTATTGAAATAAGAGGAACAGAAACGGTGACACTGGATGGCTATACAACAACCCACCTCATCAGTCCAAAACGTTTCGAAACTTGTTTAATAAAAGAATTGATGAAATTTTTTAATGCTTCATATATTCAACGTAGTCTCCCCCCACTTGAGGCCAACGCACGGTACCTTCATACTACCATGTTGAACTGTCAGGATATTCCTTCTTTGGGATATTTTTCATCTTGCATATCACGTCGGCTTGAATGTCGGTTACATCGTCAAAACGTCGCCTCTTCATGTGAATTTCTTCACTTTGTCATTTTGTGGTAGATGTGTATCTATAGCATCAAGTCTCGTCGCCCGTGATGATTTTTTGTGTAAAAGAGTTGTTTTTGTTTTCTATTTCAATCCAGTCGCATCGTTGTTTTAGTTCCAGAGTCAAAGTGTGAGGGAAAAATTTTTCACTTATTTTTCTCTTCTTCAAAACATCCTGTAGAAGGTCTTATAGACTTACGTTGGAAATGTTGCTCCACTGCCGTTTGTGACACAACAACGTTGACACACTGCGGCCGCACGTCTTCTACTTAAATCTGCCTGCTCACAACTGGCTGGTCGAATGCACATCTGTTGCTTACAGTCTTAGTTCAATGTGCCGGCGTAGTCACTGCTCTGACGTCGCTGAACTTTTTGGACGGACGGCGTATCGGACTAAAGTGATTGCCTAGCCGAACGGCCCAGTGGAGACGCTGAGGAAATGTTGCTCCCGTGAAAATTTCTTGAACAATCGGGGTCTAAAATGTTTGTTATCTCGACCACAAAGGTGCTTCTTTGTACCTTCACGAAATGTAAATGGCTGCAGTCCGGCCATCTTGATTTAGTTTCTTTTTTTATCATTTCCCTAAATCACCGCCCGGCTGTGATTTCCCAGTAGCTCTACTTTCCCAATCATAGCTTCTGCTCCATCTTGGATGACCCTGATGTGGAAGGGACATCTTATCTTCTTTCTTCTTTTTGTTCATATTCGAAGCTAATGGTTCCACAAATAAACACTGGCGTGCATATCCAACAGTAAGGTTATCCTGAGCTGGGACACTACAGTGCTTCAGTATGCATTGTTCGATTGTGGAGGTATGACCTTCCCTTCCTCAGACCTCTCACATGACATTATTAGCCAGTAATAGGTGGACCTATAGTTAAGCATGGAGTATCAAACTTGCAAAAGTCGTTTTCAGAAGTGAAAGAACCGATTATTGACGGAAGAAATAGTAGGACCGACAGACGGTTGACTCCTGAACCTTTCGATTAACAGTGTCACACTTACACATTAAATACCAGGGAGACAGCAAGAAACGTCCACATAATTACTTAGAAGTCAAAATTTTAAAAGTGAAGCCCTGGATTTTTTTGTGTATCGACAACAAAGATGTCAGGCCAACACATGCCAGTTTCTTGGCATACAATCCACTGTATTTGATATAGTAGAAACACCAGAGTTTCGTCAGACATATTTCATTTATCTAAATTTCTCAGTTCACTCCGAACATAACGGAAATCGTTATCTGCAGTTGTATGTTGAACTTCAGCATACATAGTCATGAAGATTTCCTCCACAAGGCGTCCATTTTTTTTAATTTTTCTCTGAGAAGCTACATTAATCCTCGTTTACGTTTAAGTGTGAAATAACTCGTGGAAGATCAAAAGCAAATATCAGGATATCGGACGTAATTATCTGTTAGACGTTGACCAACTTCACTAATTGGATCAGATAGCTGTTTTCCATGCGTTCTTACGAGGATAATCTCTGTAATGCAACTGCTCCGATTTAGTCAGCCCGATGACAGCTTGGTGTGTTTACAAGTGAAGTTATCACTGCCTCACTTATGTCAGTACACTCTTAAGCAGTCTTAAAACAGGACGAGCAACTGACGTTAACATGGACGCGGACGGGAAATCCAGCAGCATGAGACACACTGCCCACGTGTCATGGGAAGGGGGATTGGGTTGTTTGGTCATCGGTCTCATCGGATTAAGGAAGAGCGGGGAAGGAAATCGGCCGTGCCCTTTCAGAGGAACCATCCCGGCATTTGCCTGGAGCGATTTAGGGAAATCAAGGAAAACCTAAATCAGGATGACCGGACGCGGGATTGAACCGTCGTCCTCCCGAATGCGAGTCCAGTGTGCTAGCCACTGCGCCACCTCTCTCGGTCGTGTCATGGGACGTGCAAGCTAACGTGATTTGCGATTGCAGCGTTCGCCAGCGGCAGATGGCGACTGTATCTGGCTAGCAAACCACACTGTTTCCTTATAAAAATAGGCACGCATAAGATTCCTACGCTAGCTCTATTAAAATGCAATTTCTCTCCCTCTGTAAAGCTCCTGTGTACGGTTATTTCAGATCAGTTTTTGCGGCTATCAGAACTTGACCATGTGCCTAATACGAATTTCTGTCTTTTACACTTTTCAAATATAAAAGTTGTCTGGTTGAAAAATGGAAAATGGCACTTTCAAATAGTAACAGCACAAGACAAATTACTTTGTCTTACTGTCCCTCTTCGCTAACAATGCCTGAACTCATCTACACTTGTGTTAACAGTTAAGCTCGTTTCACATTCATACTGATTAAATGATTGCTAAGTTGTGACTCCACATTAATTAAAAAGCTAATCACTGATTACGGAAGCTTTTTCATTTATGTTCTACTGTCAGTATGTTCCTTCACCGAAGTTACCGATCAACAAACACGTTACAGCTTCAGCCACAAATCTCAAAACCAATCCCAAGCACCTTTTCTCGAAATGACTGAATTTCACAAACAATTTTCTCCTACTAACCGATGTAAGACTTCCAACACTTAATTCCACTTTCCGGCAAACTCTTCATCCTATTTGCGGCTGCGCCCGGCCGGTCTGCACGGAAGCCCAACAACGGTCCTCCTCCACACACCAAGACGATGCGTGAGTACTAGCGCTGCAACACTGTTGTCATTATACAAGGAGACTATGTCCCCTCCAAGGAAAAGGAGTACTCAACTTTGAAAGTTCCAGAACGAGTACAACATTGACACATCACAACATCGCAGATAACAGTACACCTTACAGATCGTCCATATGCTAGTCATGTTGTTCTGACTGTAGTATACTTAAATAAAAACTTCAGTATGTACGAACATGTTATGGGACGAAACGGAAAATTCCACGACCAGTCAATAAGGACAATAGCTTATAACGCTTCACAAAACCTACTCCTGAGAGAGAGCGCATTTACACTGATATGCGAAAATATTATTACCAATGCCCACAGCAACGTTGGGTGCCGCCTGGTGGCGTTGCAGGAACGTCACGAGGTAACAGATATACGCAACTGGCCATTAAAAATGCTACACCAAGAAGAAATGCAGATGATAAACGGGTATTCATTGGGAAAATATATTACACTAAAACTGACACGTGATTACATTTTCACGCAATTTGGGTGCATAGATCCTGAGAAATCAGTACCCAGAACAACCACCTCTGGCCGTAATAACGGCCTTGATACACCTCGGCATTGAGTCAAACAGAGCTTGAATGGCGTGTACAGGTACAGCTGCCCATGCAGCTTCAACACGATACCACAGTTCATCAAGAGTAGTGACTGGCGTGTTGTGACGAGCCAGTTGCTCGGCCACCATTGACCAGACATTTTCAATTGCTGAGGGATCTGGAGAATGTGCTGGCCAGGGCAGCAGTCGAACATTTTCTGTATCCAGAAAGGCCCGTACGGGACCTGCAACATGCGGTCGTTCATTATCTTGCTGAAATGTAGGATTTCGCAGGGATCGAATGAAGGGTAGAGCCACGGGTCGTAACACAATTGAAATGTAACGTCCACTGTTGAAAGTGCCGTCAATGTGAACAAGAGGTGACCGAGACGTGTAACCAATGGCACCCCATACCATCACGCCGGGTGATACGCCAGTATGTCGATGACGAGCACACGCTTCAAATGTGCGTTCACCGCGATGACGCCAAACACGGATGCGACCATCATGATGCTGTAAACAGAACCTGGATTCATCCGAAAAAATTCCGTTTTGCCATTCGTGCACCCAGGTTCGTCGTTGAGTACACCATCGCAGGCGCTCCTGTCTGTGATGCAGCGTCAAGGGTAACCGCAGCCATGGTCTCCGAGCTGGTAGTCCATGCTGCTGCAAACGTCGTCGAACTGCTCGTGCCATTGCTTGTTGTCTTGCAAAAGTCCCCATCTGTTGACTCAGGGATCGAGACGTGGCTGCACGATCCGTTACAACCACGCAGGTAAGACGCCTGTCATCTCGACTGCTAGTGATACGAGGCCGTTGGGATCCAGCACGGCGTTCCGTATTACCCTCCTGAACCCACCGATTCCATATTCTGCTAACAGTCATTGGATCTCGACCAACGCGAGCAGCAATGTCGCGATACGATAAACCGCAATCGCGATAGGCTACAATCCGACCTTTATCAAAGTCGGAAACGTGATGGTACGCATTTCTCCTCCTTACACGAGGCATCACAGCAACGTTTCACCAGCCAACGCCGGTTAACTGTTGTTTGTGTATGAGAAATCGGTTGGAAACTTTCCTCATGTCAGCACGTTGTAGGTGTCGCCACCGGCGCCAACCTTGTGTGAATGCTCTGAAAAGCTAATCATTTGCATATCACAGCATCTTCTTCCTGTCGGTTAAATTTCGCGTCTGTAGCACGTCATCTTCGTGGTGTAGCAATTTTATTGGCCAGTAGGGTATGTAAGCGGAGCAGACACGGACTGGCCATCACCCTAGCGATGATATAGATTGTAAATGAGGGGTCTTGCCCACTCGTCGCTAATAGGGGGCCTAAGGGATGCAGCGTTCACGGAATGCTAAACAACAATGCAAACAATTATCACTAGTAGTTTTGTTTCTATAAAGCAATAGACAGAACTTAACTTTGTTTACAGCGAATGTCGCTAGGGAGAGGCGACATGAAAACAGTAAAGTTGTTGCTATACACAAGTCCAAGTAAGTCCTTGATACGGATCACTAATGTCAGTTGCAGGCTGGACCGATCTGAGCGGCCGAGGCTGACAGGAGCGGCACTTATATTCACTTCTTGAAGGGGGCGCTCCTGGCGCGGCGCGGTCCAATTCCGCCCACCACTGGACGACGTTTTCTCACTGCCTTCTCTAGTTTTCTGTTCTTCTTAGTTTCGGCGCTTGTGGTTACACCAGAACAGTAAATGGGGAAGTCCATTGACATAAGCGACTTTGACAAGGGCAGGTTATTATTACTCAGAGGCTGTGAACGAGTATCTCGAAAACGGCGAGGCTGGCCGAATGTTCACATGCTACTGTTCTGAGCATCTACGGAAAGAGGTAGACGGACAGTGCAACTACCATTGGGTGCTAACTGGTTGGACGTCGACGACTCTTCACAGAACGCAGAATTCGAACGCTTGTCTGCCCTGTAAAGTAGGACATATGGTGATCTGTGACATCTCTGCCAAAAGAGCACAATGCTGGTGCATGCACAAGTGCTTCGGAGCACACCAATCATCGGACATTGTTGAACATGGAGTTCCACCGCAGACCACCCCTAGGTCTTCACATATTGACCCGACGACATCGGGGGCACGGGAGTATTGGGATTCGACCGTCGATCAATGGAAACGTGTCGGCTCTTGGAGTGAATCACGTTTTAGATACACTAGATCGATGGTCGTCTCCACAATCGCCGTCATCGAGATGCAGGCTGGTGGGAGCAGTATTATCCTATGGAAGACATTCTCCTGCCCTTGCATGAGATCTGTGGCAGAAATCGAAGACATGCTGACAGGTGAGAACCACCTCCATCTCTTCATGCTCAACGTCTTCCCCGACGGCGATGTCATCTTTCAACAATATAATTGTCCGTGTCTCTGAGCCAGAACCGTGCTAAAGCGATGTGAGAAGCATTATAGTGAAATCATGTCAATGTATCGGCCACCAAGTTCGCCTGATGTAACTATGAAACCCATCTGAGTCGCTATTTGGAACCATCACCCCGTACGAATAAGTGACCAGTTATTTACGCGAATCACGTGGCCTGTGCGTAGACAGGCCACACATCTCCACAAACATGCCAACAAACTGTCGGATCCCTGATACGCAGAATCAATGATGCATTTCGTTCCAAAGACGGACAAATAAGCTATTAAGCAGGTGGTCATAATTTTTTCCAAAATGGTTCAAATGGCTCTGAGCACTATGGGACTCAACTGCTGAGGTCATTAGTCCCCTAGAACTTAGAACTAGTTAAACCTAACTAACCTAAGGACATCACACACATCCATGCCCGAGGCAGGATTCGAACCTGCGACCGTAGCGGTCTCGCGGTTCCAGACTGCAGCGCCAGAACCGCGCGGCCACTTCGGCCGGCCCATAAATTTTTTTTGTTTTTTTGTTTTTTTTTTGTTTTTGGCTCATCAGTGTATGTATACGTAAAGTCCAATATTCCTGAAATTCCTGAAAATGCTACTACTAATTTAATAACAAAGTCCCATAACCCTTTAGAAAACCTGAGGGGAACAAATATTTTATACAGTATGAAGTCAATCCACTACATTTCGTATTGCGACTCGGCGCCTCTTCCAACGATGCATTGCTGAACATCTGCAACTGACAACCTTGTATTTTATGTTACGATATTCTGAGTGCTTCAACAGCCGACGTGTTATTAACTGTCATTTAATTATGGCAAATCCGACCAAGAGAGACACGTTTTTGATGAATCTTCGACGTACTGTTGCCGTAAAACGGCATACTTTCGAAACAGTCACGTTATAGTTCGAAAGTAACTAAATACTAGAGAGCGTTCTTGCGTTTTATTGGTTAAACGTTTCGTTACACGGCGCCCAAATACGGCAGAACGTATTTCGTGTATCACGCACGGAAATACCTTTTCATCGTTAAATAAAAGGAACTGACGTCACAAAACTCTTACTGCACAAAGTCAACACCGGCTTTTGCGTCCTACGTGAGGACAGCTTTACGGAGGGGAACGAGATTGTTCAAGAAAAAACGCCTAAAAATCATACCAGCGCTAGCTAATAAGTGCAAACTAGTTGTGTTACACCAACGTAGATCACGCTAGACGTGAAGAGATCGCTACAGTAACGTTGTTATAATCATAATGGCTAGAAAGATGCATAGAATTTGTGAATTTTTTGCCACCAGCAGTTGATTGCATGCTTTTGTTGATTTTAGCGAACATGCAAGCTTTCTATGCCTCCTTCCATCTCAGTGATAAAAACGCTCTTTTTTGGGTAAGTGAAGGAAAGGAATCATGTTCTTATCCATCCACTGCTTCTTTTCCTTCGCTCTAGACAAAATAATTCCGCATTCATTCTAAACTGTAATTTGCTACCAGAGAACTCAATCTAGACTAAAATGCGGTAGAGGGTTTTCATGGGAGCGAATATCAATCGAGGCACCTCAGACAGAATCGACAGTAGATTACTTCCACGAGCGACCACAGGCAGTACTGGAAAACCGATTCTGCGGTAACCGGATTTAGGCTCAAGGTAATCGTATTAATTGACACAGAGACTAAAAGAAAGCAACATTCGACGGACAATACTTTGAAATATCGCGAAATCGCTAATGTAACTGCAGATTGTCGGTAGCATTATAAGAGTAATTGTCATTTATATGTTTCTGGTTCAGAAACGTGGACTGATCTAAGTTTGAAATGCAGACTTTCGGAGTAGCTCTTTATAACCACTTCAAAACTCGTTCGTTGCGTTACTTGCTATTTGTTCACTCTTTCCACTCGTTATACCGACTCTAATAAGAAAACAAATATCCTTGTGTGTTCGACATTAAACAATTCAATTCGAGGAACTTTCAAGCTTGAAGGCCACACCCAACCGTCTGGCGGTTTGGATAACCCTGACAGCAGACCGAATGCCCGCCCCCGACAGAGGGATCTATTTAGCGTGGGACCCATCTGTATTCGCTCTCAGGTAGAAACCTATTAACGACGGTGACAGGAACAAAGTAGCTAGTAAAGTGTGTGACGCCGTGGGACGATGATGTCTCCAAACGTGCCCCTGATATTTGCGATAAAGGAGTCATTCAGAAGCTTATCTGATAATTACTTCCTACTGTTCTTGAAATGCACTCTGCGACAAAGCTTGAGCTGCATATGCGATGACGGATGTAGTACACATCTGGAGTAGGCGGTCCTCACGAGTCAGTTAAAAGATGTCACGGCGCCCAGCGGTGAGACAATTCGTTCCTTTATAAAATGTTATGCATAAATTTGTAAATAGAGTACATTTTAATAACCGCACCTTCGTTTCTATCATTCAGATTCTCATCAGTTACGGTATCAGACTGAAACAATTAATCAAACTGATTAACAGATTAATCAGGCACAGTTGGCTTTGTTCACTGCGGGCGGGTCCAGCAGTAACTCGGGTGAGAGCACTAAGTTCATCTTGGTGGTTTATCTTTATTGGCCTCC
This sequence comes from Schistocerca serialis cubense, assembly GCF_023864345.2. Taxonomy (NCBI): domain Eukaryota; kingdom Metazoa; phylum Arthropoda; class Insecta; order Orthoptera; family Acrididae; genus Schistocerca; species Schistocerca serialis. Next base: position 580,851,656 of record NC_064640.1, read on the forward strand.
CATCAACACGACCGTAGAGATAAGTATGAATCCTTTGACGGTTAAAGCCTTTGAGTTAACTGCTGCTCCTTCGCTTCAAGAGATACTGCGCCAGCACTCGCCAATTTAAGTTTCGTAATGAAATATGCCACGGACGAATACTGTGGTATTTTTATTTCCCCAGTGGGAACGTAGAAGCTTTTGTAATTCTCCGCAACAGAGTGCTGAAGTGTGGCGGTAACTTAATGATGGAGTGTTTTCTCACTTGCCGCTTCAGCTCTGTCTGCAGTTAAGATTTACTTGTGAAGTCAAAACTTATTTTCTTTCCTTAATTTATGCGGAGAGAACTAACGCACGGAGCCTTCGAGGGAATACTGTGCTGGCTGAAAGTGCTCATCGTCGGGCAACCTCTCCAGGGAATATTTATAAAAATTTTGCTTTAAGGAGTTCTTTTGTAATTGTTCACGTTCGACAGCAGACTTCAATAGCCTATGAAACTAGCGCGCGCAGAATCTCAGTGGAGGATAAACTCTAACACGACTTGGTTTAAAATTCTATGACTAACACAAACTTTTTACGTAGATATGATGAATTTGCAACCAAAATGATGATACAAATTCGTTTCCGTGTTTGCATTCAAATTACTTAGGTAGTTCATCCAGCATTTGTTCCACTGCTGTACCTTTCCTGTATTAGTGTTACGTGTCATCTCTACCTATTCAAAAGTATACATAACATCTCTGACACAAGTGTTTTAGAAATAACGTGCTTTCTAGCAAACGGAATGTACTGTAACAAAACAGGGCGAAGGATCGGTATGGAAAATTGTTTCTACGTCACAGATTGTAATTTGATCAGGTTATTTATTTGTCATAACGAAAAGTAATATTTACAAGCTGAAAATTACACATTTTATTCAAAACTAAAATTCTACAAAAACATCACTTTGACAAATTATTTCACATTCTCAAATCCATATCAATGCCGGACAACCAGTTAACAGCTCAGCAGTAGCGACGTGTTTTCCAGGTTTCATTCTCTTGGAGCACTGACACGCATCGTCTGTCCTGCATGTCTACAGTTACATTCAGGGCTATCGTCGATACCCCATATGTGAGGGGTAGCCCTTATTCTGGTGTGGCCTGCTAGGATATTTATTAGGTGCCACCAAATCTTCGTGGGTACTTCAGACCCCGAAGCTCTTATACACGGCCTTCGTACCCATCGCAGTGGAACCGATGGTTCTATATTTTCCGTGCTTCATCCAGGAGAAGATGTTCATGCAGTAACAGGCATCACCTTGCCTCACCGATCTGTGAAGATGCAGGACAAAACATGGAACATTATCCAGGTATCAGATAACGATGAGTCAGATTTTGATTCTACATAAACATTATTGTGTGCACTGTTTTTGCTATGTTTGTCGTGTAGAAACGATACAGAACGTCCAAGCACCGAAGACGTCTAATCTGATGAACACATCTCAGACGCATTTGATAATGATTAGATCAAGCTTACGGTAGTCATTTGAACGTTGCATATTTTTGTGGCAAGGTAAGTCACTGCAGTTAACCACGTAGCGACACGGGATGAGTATTTGCAATTCAGGACAAAAATAGTGAAGCACCTGGAAGGACAGTAGGAGACGAAATTGAACTTGACAGGTTGCGAGGGTATGTTATGTTATTTCATTGATTACAAAATCGTGTGAAATATACAATGAACTACTCAGTACGAGCCAAATTATCAGTATGACGTTGCACGTCCCCCCTCTTCCCCCACACCGCATCCCGCTGGCCTGCATCCATGCTCTGATTTGGTCCGGAAGGGTGTCATAAAGCAGTTGTATCCTGCCTTGGGGAAAGCTGGACCACAATTGTTTGCAACTGATTTTTGATGTCCTGGATACTGACACTGGAACGTAGTTGACGTCCGAGCTGGTCCCTGCATGTTCTATCGAAGCCAGATTTGGGGATATGAGTACCTGAACATTACGCAGACAGTTCGTGTAGTCATGTACCATGCGTCGAGTAGCATTCTCCTGTTGAAAAATAACAGCACGATACTGTCGCATGAGAGAGAACACACGAGGATGCGGGATGTCCGTGACGGGCCGTTGTGCATTCAGAGCTCCCTCAGTCTCTGCGAGCTATGACCATGACGCTAGGACTAAACGCTGCTGTGCCTCTCCAAAATATTAGAAGAACGGTACTTCTCCCCAGGTCGCCACCGTACTCGCCGACAATGGACATCCGGGGTGCGAAATCACGATTCATCGGTAAGCATAATGCGAATCAATTTGTCAGGAGTCCACGCTTCCCGGTCACAGCATCACTCCAAGCGCAGCTATTTATGCTGTGGTGTAAACGGCAGACTACACATGCGATGGTAATTCCCTAGTCTGGTAGCTGATAGTCTCAGACCAATGGAGTGAGATGACACAGAATGTTGTAGGGATTCCATTACTTGTTCTCGAATGGCAGGCGTAGATTTGTAGGGGTTACGATGTGCTAGGTTCACAATACGGCCTTCCTCCCTTGTGGTGCACAGAAGTTCAAAAATGGTTCAAATGGCTCTAGGCACTACGGAACTTAACATCTGAGGTCATCAGTCCCCTAGACTGAGAACTACTTAAACCTAACTAACCTAAGGACATCACACATATCCATGCCCGAGGCAGGATTCAAATCTGCGACCATAGCAGCAGCGCGGTTCCAGACTGAAGCGCCTAGAACCGCTCCGCCACAGCTGCACAGAAGTAGTTGACCAGAATCTTGACAAGTATGCCTGATCTAACGATGTGCTGCAGTTCAGCATCGGGCCTCTGTCATATCCGAATGTCCCAAAAATATGGATATTGTACGATTCGACCAGCCGGCCAAATGAAGATCCACAATGAGGCCCCTTTCAAACTCTGTCAGGTGGTGACAATATTGTCTCATATGAGTCTGCAGCATCTCCATGCCCTTGACTCCGATCACTCAACAACTCACGCTGTGCGTGTCCCTCATATATCTACCAAACCTTGTAACAACACTAATGTATTTTGTTGGTGGACCATCCGCCATAAAGAATTGTTACTCTAATATTTTACATACCCGCCGATGGTGCGTACGTGTACGAAGCTGCATTGACGTCGGACCATGTCTTGTGAGTGCTTCGCTTTTGTCAAGCCGTGTATTTCCTGTAGCAGACGAATGTGTCGCCCGTGACCCATGAAGTTGCAGGGACCACAAGTGGAACTATTGTATCCGATACACAAACGCTGGCACCGTTACTCTGAGTCTGTTAATCAATCACTGGAGTTGCGGGATATTAGTCATAAAATATTATCAGACCTAAGATACTAGTTAGGAAACCATACAATGTGAACAAAAACTCCACCGACAAATTTTCGGAAGTTGTTCAGGTACATTTTCTGAGTATTTTGGTATAAGGGACCCGTAGTCCAGTGGATGGTTATGGGGTACGATTGGAGATAAGACTTATTAGGTTTGTTACCCCAATTACATTTACTTCCCGAAAATATCTTCACAAGCCAGTAACAAGCAATCAACAAAACGTTTAACACATCTAGGGATGCAAAAGTAGTGAGATGTGGCTGCCGTCGTTGCTGGAACAGCCATAATAGCCTCACTGCACAGCGCTTCATGGCATTCAATGTAGTCGTATACAAGGTGAATATCGACCAACTCTTGATCGGTAAACCTACCCATGCCGGTGTGTATCACTGATAACGTATAACTAACACTGCTGGAAAAACAAACCCGAGACGGATCGGAGCAGTATTGAATGTATGCTTCAGGGCGAATTGACTAATGCCAGCAACAGTGGATGGAACAAGTTTGCTCACACACAAGGCACATACTGCATATCGTTTACATTTGTACTGTTGTACTGATATTTTTACTGGGAAGTAGGTAAATGGGGATGTGAAATAAACCTCTGTGAAGAGTGCAGGAGACCGTGAGTCCCTTATAGCAAGAAATTCAGAATATATCCTTGAACAGCCTTTGAAATTTTGTCCGTGAAGCAGCGGTACATCCTGTGTGTGGTGTCCTACTGCCCAAGTGTATCATAATTGTTACAGCGTTGTTTCATCATGTAAGTGACTAAATGTTCTGCTCGTGTTCGTCACATATTATTCCATATGGTCAGGGTCTTTAATGGTTAAGAATTATTACAATAAGTTATCCAATTTTGACATTTTTCGGAATTCTCCTAAAAGAACCGTATACAGGGTGAACATTAATAAAACCGACAAATTGCAGGGATAGATTCCTGACTGGAAATGAAGGAAAAAAGTCCTATGAACGGTGTGCGTCCAACGACGACAAATCTTCCCGGAACACTGTCCAGAGCTGCATCGCATCGCACGTCACAACTCCATGGAGTTGAAGGTCAAAGGGATAGTAGCAGTTGTCATGTAGGATACACATAATCGTACTTTGGCTCACACCATGTTGGCGGGCCACTTGTGTGGAGCTTGTACTATGGTTCGTCTCAATATCCTGTAGAACCCGGTTCTCCAGATGTGGTATACGCACAGTCCACCATCTCCCTGCACGTTCGTCTGTTTGAAAGGATCCATGATCACACAAACGCCCAAAAAGGGCTTGAAATGTTGTGTGATATGGTTGGTGTCTTTGAGGGCAGTTCTTTTAGCACAGCTGTGCTGCCTCTCAACCGTTTCCATCTGCTTGGCCGAACACAGACACCATCTGGGCTTGTTCCCGACATGAATACCGCACAGTTCTGCTGTTTACATTACGATGCACCAGTCACACAGCCTGCAACAATCAAAGAACACACGGCACGTGGTCAGAGGAACTATCATTCGTCAGCGCCATTTACCATGGAAATGATGAATTTCCGGACACATGTTTGCAGGACCCTTTTCTCCTCCATTTCCAGTTATGAACCCGTCCCTGCGGTTTGTCGGTTTTATTAATGTTCACCCTGTATAAATGAGGAATATCTAAATGTGACAAACTTTTTGTTTAACTGTGGGAGATGCCAGTCGGCAGTTCGACTGGGTTTGAAGTTATTGACTAATTATTATGACAGCGATATGGTTGTACAACGTGCAGTTCTTTCTTTCGTGGAATGCCCGTGTTAGGAACAATCACTGTTCGCAGAAAATTTGCCCTAAGAAGCTGTCTGTAACTCATGGAAAGATAAATATATTACACGGAACATTCGTAAATCCAAACAAACCTTAGCTGCCAAGGTTACACATAAAATCGTCGCCTATGAAGGATTTTGTAACAACACTAAATGTAAATGACTCAGCATTCATATACGACAAAAATTCTCCAGGCTTAGTTTAGGAACTGTGAAGTCAGGCGTATTTATTCATTCGCATATCGAGGAACTGTTTGAATTTGTGGCAATCCTTTAAGAATGTGTAGAATGGTTTTATGGGAAACCTTACTGCATAAAATTTTAAAGATGATGTAGGTGATATTTTGCGCTCATAGGAACAGTTGCACTGTAAGATGTCTGTAAAGGTGGCTATTTTTCAGTCACACCTGGATTGATTCTAGCCGAACTGTGGTGATGAAAGCGACGAAAATGATGAGCGCTCCTTCAGGATACGAAGTAAAGTACGAAGATAAATAAAGTGCTGCCATGTTAATTAATTGTGCTGGATGGTAAAATGAGACGCTCATGCAACACAGTGCTAGAGAAAGTCAAAAGATACGCTCCCAAGGTGTTCGATTCATTTATCTTATCTTGCAAGACACATACAATCTGAAAGGAGAGCAAATCAGTGAATTTAAGCTTTATTTTCGCGTTCTGTGGGTCAGAATGTATAGGGTAACGATTTACCTTGCCCTATAATATTGCCGGCCGGAGTGGCCGTGCGGTTCTGGGCGCTACAGTCTGGAGCCGAGCGACCGCTACGGTCGCAGGTTCGAATCCTGCCTCGGGCATGGATGTGTGTGATGTCCTTAGGTTAGTTAGGTTTAATTAGTTCTAAGTTCTAGGCGACTGATGACCTCAGAAGTTAAGTCGCGTAGTGCTCAGAGCCATTTGAGCCCTATAATATTTAACTTTTCGAAATTTGTCGACTAGTGTAACGCAGTGTTTAGCAACGATGACGCCATCTGGCGCTCTGGTACTACCTTTCACGTTTCCACTTCGTTTGGCGACTCCCTGGAATAACGAAGACGAGTAGAGATTCTGTACATGATTTGAGCGTTCTTAATACCTATTTTACGACTACCAACAAACAGCTGTTTTATGTTTTACACATGTGAGAGCAAATGTTTTATGTATGTGAAAGTAGATGTTTATTAACGCTATTGCGAAGTTGCCTCACAGAGTATAGACCAAATAAAGTCCAGGGACAAGACAGACCCCTATTAGCCACACCGACAGAGCTAGACGTTAGAATGACCAAGGTTGTGGCCTAGTTCGTGCAGGGATCCGGCAAAATCGTCAGTGAGTGCACCGTAGGAGAAGGTACCGGCAGGTGCATCTTGTGGCAAGGAAATGAGCCCACGCGACGAGCCAGCAGAGCAATCTCGACGATATAACATCACGTGCCAAAGGGTTTCCAGTGGAGATGAGAACGGCTCTGACTAACAGTTGAAGGAAGTCGCCTTCGGGGTGAAGCTCAAATCCACATATCGTTTCCTTCCTCAGGCTTTTTCCTTCACGTTACGTTTAATGAAAAACGATAACATACAATGACTAGGCAGAGCATCCTATGACGCCTCAACCATGGTAACAAACACGCCTTAGCCAAATTCAGCTCACGTGATGTAGTAAATAAGTACACGCAGGAGTTGGATTAAAATAAGGTAGCACAGCGAAAAATGCAAGCTTCAACATAAATACAGATGCTAGTTAAGCCTGAAGTTTGTGTTGTTCTATTTGATCACGAAAGGCGCCTGTGCAGTGTGCTAAATACCTTGTTAGTGTCAGTTGTGGTCAGAAAAGTATTCTGCGCATTTGTAAGTGCATTACGTCGTAGCTAAGTGAATTCGAAAGTGGGAAAACTGTTGGTGCTCGAACGGTGGGTGCTTCTGAAAAGAGACATCGTATCGAAGATGTATGCCGCATACAGGGAAAGCGCAAAAACATCATCCGCTAAGACACAACACGGAAGAAAGTCTAGTGACTTTCTTTTCATAACTGGTTTTTGATAATATTTCTGCTTAATTTCGATTTCACTTATTTGTTATAGATGTGTAACAGAGTAATAATGTAACATGTAGGCTATTAAAAACAGCACTGCCAAGATTTTCTCGATTGTAGCGCTTTTAAATTTCAATCAAATATTTATTCCTAGGCACATGACCATGTTGTAGCTTGGAACACGTTTTCTCATTTGGATAAACCGTAATTCTGTGCAGTGATTTTTCTAATGTCAGAAGAAGACTGTAACACATAAAAAGTGAATGCTATTATTTAAAAATAGAATAAGCAAATATATTAAACTTCTGCTACAGGGGTGTCTAGAGAGTGACGTCTGAAAAGTGTACCAAGGCATATCTCTCTCTCCTACAATTAAATTTTGATTTAACTTGCCAGTTTCTGACAGAAGTGGTTATTAATTTCTTTCACAGCTCTGGTGGATCACCTAAGTTTCATTTCCACGCACGAGAGGTGTAATACGTTCAGCATCCACATTCTGTCTTGTTATACATTCCACAATTGACGATATAGTTTTAATTTTGTTCCGAGTGCTTGCTATTATCTTACTGGAATGCATTGTTTTAATCTGTTTGATGGCATTGTTCAGCACTTTGCTGTGTTGTCTGCACTGAAGTACTGTAGTTAATATCTTACTGTATACCATAGTATAACACAACTGCTGTTTCATCCTGCATGATATTCCCAGGCTATTAGTTATCCACAATGAACGCTTATTAGTACTGAATATCTGTTTACAATTTTGTTTTAAAAGGGAACGAGCTGTCAAGAAAAGGGATAAAGATTTGCAGAAACGTCTTACATTTCTCGTTCAAGTCGTAGTATTGTAGACTTTTTGTCAAGTTTGCGCTTCGAAATTGGCTTTAAATGTCTGCAGTGCAAATGAACTCATATCTCTAACCCTTTTGTTTACTACTCTGTGGCGTTACTCTACCTTTATTCCTTTCAGCAGTACTATCAATGCATTATGATCTGAAAGATAATTAATAATTTATCTCACACTGTACCTGTGGACTAAAGAACGGTCTATAAACATGTTATCCGTAACAGTGCTGCTATTTCTCAGCATTGTAGTTAGAAAGTACACTGTCTGTACGAAGTTGTAAGATTCAAGTAAATCCTTTAACATACGATTCTCAGGAGACTCAGTCAAAAATTTTATATTGAGATCCCTACACAAAATGTACTTCATGTTATTCTTACGGACTGAACCCAGCGTAGCGCCAAGCCTGAAAAGGAAAATCTGTATTATGAACTGGGGTACCTGTAGATGCATATAATTGAATGATTTTTCCTTGTATAAGGTTCCCATACTTGGTGTTTTCTGGGTTTTGATGAGTCATCTCTTTTGAATGAAAAATTACATATGGCATGAATGACCACTCCTCACTTGTGCATTTATAGAAATCAGAAAATCAGATAAGATGTATCCTGCAAAGAAAGTATTAGTATTTATTCGATACGTGAATGATGCTCTGAGATACAAGTAAGCTTCAAGTCACCGTTTAAAGGATATAGTGTTAGCACTTTAATGGGATATAACAGCCACTTCCAACAGTACATGCTTAACAAGCTTCATCGTGAGATAGCTCGAATGCGAACAAAAGACTACCCAACGTGAAGCAGACCATTCACGAATTCAATGGCGAACTTCAGCTACTCCGGCTTTGAGCTTTTGCAAGCACTTGGCTTTTTCAGTGGTTCAGCAAGGGACGGTTTTTGAGTGAGTGCTTCGAACGAGATAAATATACCTACACCAAGAATTCGTACATCAGGTGCGCCGCCGTCGCCTAGATATGATAACAGCAACAGATAATAATATATTACAAGCAGCAAAGGAGACTGTTCGCTACTTCAATAACGAATCACAACACGTCAGTAATCATATTACCTAGAAACATGTTTTCGCTGAAGGTGACGTATGTTACCACTCAAGGCGAGGACCTCACTTATATGTCGTCTGTGGCCTACAAGAGATTGCAGTATGCTCAAGAACACTGCCACTGGGTGCTAGACGCTTTAGAGAGGTCTTTGGAGTGTATAGCAGTTGTTTGCGGTAATACACGAAGATCGTATAGTAAACCAAAGTCCTGAAACTCATGAACATATGAAGCTTCTTAACACCGGAGAATGTTGGAAAATGATACCATTCATGTATCACGGATGTTTATGGTGGATGAAATAAGATGCTTGATGCATTTGAAATCATGGTTCTCAGACAAACGGTGTATGCTGGGTACTGTGTGTTCATTTATTTACCTGCAAAACCGGAAAAACACTTTCGTGTCCATTAAGACATGCCATCATTCTAGGACTTATATCATACTATTCTAGTGAAAATTCTGCGGTAATGAGGGAAATTACTTGACTTCCGAGCTCACTTAATATCAGACATATAAGTCATATCCGGATTGTTGTCGAGAAGAGAAAGGGTGCTAAGTGTAAGTGAGGCGTGTGAAATTCATTTTCGCGTTATTGTACCTCAGTGTTCAGCAGGTTTCCTTTAAATATTTGATAAAAGCTTTTAGTGCCGTAAAAATGCTTTATTTCTTACATAGACCGCCGAAGTCATGCTTAGTGGAAAGGCAGTGACGTTTAGGACATCTCCCCAGGCAGCCAAATACACATTAGCCGTGACTGCTCAGCCTCACCTGCTATGGATGCAGAAATTGCTACTTGAGGGGGTCTACTCTCATGCTTGTAGAAGCCAATTTTACATCTCAGCGACCTTCTTGTTGGCGGGACTTTAAACTCTGCACCCCAGTAAATAGGAATTGCTAAGAATGTCTGCTTTCATGCGTCGGCGGTTGCTGTAAGCAAGCTATTGTTGCCTTCCTGCAGAATGTTTATTCTCCATCTGTCTTGCGGCATATGCACTGTACACTGTTCGAACCTACTTGCATTGAGCCACTAGTCATTAGTATTGCACACCTATTCATATGTTCAGTTTCTCTTTTTCTTCTTTTCTTGTAAGTATCAAAGTTAGCTTTGTTTTACAAATTTATTCAGTTTCTTCACGATGTATTTTCAGATAGAATTTAACATACCTGTTCAGTATGTTCATTATTCCCCATTAATTTACCGTTCAGTAGCCCCTGACTACTTACCTGCTAAGTTAATGGATTCTTAACTCCGTTCTGGATAGGGCACTCTCATATTTAAGAATGAAAACAAATATGATTTTTTTCACAAATATTTTTATTATTAACCGGTTTTCACCTTACTAGGCCACCATCAGGCGCCAACGGGCAAGCGGCCACAAAGAAAATGGTATTTTCAGGTTTTGCTTTCTTGCAGACTGGCGTCTTTGTGGGCGATGTGAGTTGTTAACCGACGACAGCTTCATGAGCTGAAAACTAGTTAGTTATAGACAAATATTAATGTAAAATGTTTGTCACCTGTTACCTTTCCTTGCAAACACGTCCTTCAAAGGAGCAGTTTTTTTCTGTGAAAGGGTGATCGAGGTAACATTACCAAAGAGTATTCCCACAGAAAACTGAAAATGAAGTGATAAGAGCAGTAATAAAGTTGAGTAGTGTTATATCTCCGATGTGTCTGAGGCAACCTCAAGAAACAGATATCCACATCGCAAGTTGTTGCATACAAAAAGCCATATAAAAATTCGGGAATACGTTGCGAGTACGTTTATAGTAGGTAGCTCAAATGTTGTGTTCCGGTCGTGTTGCTCAGTTGCACAAATCTAGCTAAGACTATGTCTAGATTGCTGACTGGTTTGCACAGTTTGTCTATTGTCTAAGTTTTTAAATCTACACGTAAGGACACATAATCTTTCAAGAATATTTATAAATACTTCAATAATTAAAAAAAAATGTTGCATGATCTCAGTAATTTCAAAGGTGATAGATGATAATGGGTCTTCTAATCTAATCATTATGATTACAGTAATTTGGGTTTCAAAACTCAGCCATCTGCAGAACACAATTATTTCTTAAATTCCTCTATACTGTCATAAAATAACAATTCTTCAATTTCACTCAGTTTTTTCATTCATTATAGACGGGCAGGATGCGTTGTATTGGATGAATTTCCTTAGGCATCATCCATTAATAGTAAAGGAACCTAAAGTATGCTTTTCCAGTAATACCGAATAATACTGAATAAGTTAATCAGTACTGAATAATCACACAGTGTAATACGTGTTATGGTGCAGAAATAATAAAAGACTTAAGGAATGTTAATCCAGCAACATAAAAAGATAAAAACTGACAGATAGTGTCGTTAAGAAATCTGAATAACACGGAATAAGTTAATAAATACTGATTAATCACATTGCATATGTCCCATAATGGGGATACGTCTGTATAACTAACAGATGCCTGTATTAATAGAGTATGTTATAACATAGATGTTAAAATTATATAATGTGTTAAGGCAGTGAATAATATTTGGCACATAAAGAACTGTGTGAAGTGATGGTGTTGTGTTTGTTCTTCTGCTTAGTGTACCAGATAACCGTATATTCCCACAATCTTTAAGTCATTATTTTATTGGGACTATCTAAATATACACCATACATAACATTTCATGTAAAAACAAATTAATATTTATCGGAAGGGAAAGTGACAATTCGGAATATAGCCTGACTGACACACCCAGTCATTTCACATACATAGGCAATCAATAATTGATGTAAAAATACATTGACGTTTCATGTGTAGGCAGTATGTTGTAAAAATGAGTTGTATCGTTGGATAACAAACGTTACTGAAGCTGATAAATAGTTATTTTATAAACACACTTTTTTTTTACTGTTTACCCAAATATATTTCGGCAATTATGTGCCACCTTCAATGGGACTCGTGTCATTTCTGTAAAATACTACACAAAACTTTTGATTGGCTGTCTACATTAGACTTAAAATTTTAGTGTGTGCATTTGATTTTGTACTGACTGTCCACCTGAAACTGCATTAATTTTCAAATAGGGGTTGTATAGGTTGAACTGCTATATGCGTTTTATGGTTTGTCAGCCTGTGACCCTGGAAGTTGGCTCAAGAAGTATATTTCTCTGGTCAAACAGAAATTATTTCTGTAACTTTTTCGATAGTGTAATGGTAGTGGTTGTCCTTGCGTTTCCCGTCACAGCGTACATTCTTGGTGTTTTTATTTGTGGGTGTTACCAAAGTAAAAGCAGACCCATTGAATATGACACCCAGGTGTCGAATAATGTTTCAGTAAAGAACAAAAAAATTGAAAAATCATTGTGTTGCGGAAGGAGGAGTTTTAAAAACCGAATTTAATTCTCGAACAAGGATAAACGGCGACAAGAGATTCCATCCTCAGCATGAGAATTACAGCAGAAAAGTATCCGAACTGCTGATTCATTTTGATGGATGTATAAAGGCGGGCAGTTCTATGCTCGTAAGTGCTTACAGTATGCTAACAGACAAACTGTTGTGGCGTAGCAAGACAGCCACGCCACGGAAGTAGCCGAAAGGCACGCGTTTAGTTCACGCAGGCAAGAGATAGGTCTGTAACAGGATACGTAATGAATGCTATGAAGAAAAGTACGTTGCTTCTGGAATACTTAAGTTTAATCCATCCTTGTTGTATACATCGCTCTTGACGATACAAGTGAGACTCTTTAGATTCAGGCAATAAACTACTAGTGGCGCCTTGCTAGGTCGTAGCCATTGACTTAGCTGAAGACTATTCTAACTATCTGCTCTGCAAATGAGCGAGGCTTCGTCAGTGTGCATCGTTAGCTACGTCGTCCGTACAACTGGGGCGAGTGCTATTCCGTATCTTGCCTTGTGGTGGCGCTCGGTCTGCGATCACACAGTGGCGACACGCGGGTCCGACATGTACTAATAGACCGCGGCCGATTTAAAGCTACCACCTAGCAAGTGTGGTGTCTGGCGGTGACACCACACAAACGATCACATTCTGAACTCTAATTCAGTTCAGGCAGTAATTCACGAGTAGGTCATCACATACTTGTTAAAGCACCCATCGCTTCGCTCCTTCAGCTTGAGATGCAGGAAACTACATTTTAAGACCCTTCCTGAGATGTCCTTGCTCAAAATTCCGTGTTATTTGTTTGACTAGGCCGCAGCCAGTTCCTTGATCCACTGAAGTAGTGTTCAGTCTCCTACGACCCTACTGTCACCTGTATATTACAGTCTAACTTTCCTTCCTTTTCCTGGCACATTCCTACTTGACGTATAAGAAGCTAGTGAAAGACGAAGCTCTGGGTTCGAGTCTCGGAGAGGTGTACAACTACAACAATTAAAGCAGCGAAATTTGTGCGATGGGTGTTAAATTGGCCCGAAAGAGACGGAAATACAAAACATTATTTTTTTACTTACACTTTAATATACCACAGACAGCGGGATATTAACCTTTCGTATTGTTGGCTGGAATTATCTTCATCTGTTAAGAACGATGTAATTTTTGTAGGGGTGTTTATTTTGAGACCATGTGTATAAGTCGTTTGTTTGATACATAAATGATGAACTTGCACCGCATCTGGTTAGATGAATATGAAAGATCTTATCCGCGACCGTTCTTTGGTAATTGAAATAAAAATTGTGATAGCTTATAATACTCTCTCTCCGGCATGATTAATTTTAAACGTCCTAAAAGGCAGACTTGCTCAGTTTTCTGAAACTGGCTGCCATGCAAATGGATTTCTGTACTGAATCCTTGTGGCAGGTTAAACGTACATTCTTGATCTACACAAGTATCCACGTTACTGCCTTTCTTGCACCTTAAATTTGGCGGACGGCCCCTAAGTTTCAATGTTTCACCAAAATTTTGCTATAGTTCCAAGTCTGAAGGACAAACGTACATGAAACTGTTAAATCACAGAGAAAGGAAAGAAAGGTATATCTGCATGTTTCTATTTCGACCAATTGCGAAACAATCTTACAAGACAGAAATAATTGTGGAAAACATGAAAAAGTTGATACGATATTTGAATATATTGTTTCCGCTGCAATGCATGAGACAACTGCTTGTTAACTTACACATAAGTGATCACATGGTTAAATGATCGTCCCTGAGGAAGGACTAGGCCAGGCGTCAGTGAGTGATAATTTTTTGGGCGTTGTCTTGTAGTTAGCGTTATTACGTTACGAGCATCTACTCGACCATTAATTGTGGACTGAATAATTCGAACAAAAATTCTCAGATATATTCGATATACGTCGTTCCCCACATACGTAATCGAAATCTAATACGATTAATGTGAAATGAAATCAGTTTCTCGTAGATTATTTTCGACTAAGGTTCTGTACAAACACTTCGAGAACACATGAAACACTGGATTTAATTAATGAAAGGAGAAAATATAGAACCACACTATGCAAATTGTGAAGGAATCCAAATAGAAATTTGTGGATATGGAATTTATATTCAGCGAGAAGAAACTATAACTTTGAGATTTCCCGACGACATTGTGATTCTGACACAGACGTCAGAGGACTATGAATTTAGTTGAACGGAATAGATGGTGCCTTTCAAGAGTTTATTAGACGATCACCAAAAAAAAGTAAAATAAGGGTAACGTATTGTAATCGAATTAAATCGGCGAAAGCTCAGGAAGTTTGACTAGGAAATGAGACACTACAGGTAGTAGATGACTTTTGCTATTTGTGCTGCAATTTTGCAATTTGAGGCGAAATGTTGAGGATATAAAACGAAGGCTCGCATTAGGAAGAAAAGTATAACTGAAAAAGTGAAATTTGTTAACATCAAATATAAATTTCAATGCTGAGAACACTTTTCTGAAGTTAATTGTCTAGAGTGTAGTATTGTACGGGAGTGAAACCCGACCGATAAACAGTTCAGACGTGAAGAGAAGAGAGGGATTTAAAATATCGTGCTGCTGTAGATTGCTGAAGATCAGCTAGGACAACTAATGAGGCAGTGCTGATAAAATTGGTGAGAGAATGAAGCAACAAAGAATCGTCAGTTTGGTAAGCGAGTAAGGTGTTTGCTTGTGTGTGTGTGTGTGTGTGTGTGTGTGTGTGTGTGTGTGTGTGTGTGTTTATGTGTGTCTGAGAGAGAGAGAGAGAGAGAGAGAGAGAGAGATAGAGAGTGAAGTTGGGGACTATAGATAGAGGGCAAGGCTTGGCAACAGCTATGATTGTATGTTGAAAGGATATTGTACTTGTTAGGCAGATATGAAGAGGATTGCAAAAGAGGGACTCGCGTGCAGAGTTTTCGGACTGAAGACTACAACAAAAAGGACACCTGAAGATGACCTAAACCTTACAGAAGTAGGTTGAAAAAATGCAGAACAAGTACAGCAATATAATCAAGGACCAAGTTTCTTAAATATCATATTTGTTTTATTAATTTGGTACAAAATTGTAAGCGATTTATTGGATGATTGTGAATTGCTGTTGCGATAAGAAAAGTACACTCACATGCACATTTGCATGGTATTGTGTATGTTGTATGGTGCAGAATTTGTTTACGAAACTCTTCAGATGAGTGAATTATTACTTTGAAAGAATATTGTAAAACATTAAGGGTATCAATTACGTCTACGTAACTGTCGGAGTACCGATAGTTCTGTCTTGATGTTCATAGATATGTAGCTGGAATGACATACAAATACGAGAATGCATGTATTAAACGCGTCCTGCTTTACCTAAGAATGTATATCTGTGGTTACGTACCTTCATATAAAATTACAACCACACAGCTAATCCGCCCGGATAGCCATGCGTGGTAAGTCGGGAATTTCGGGACGGTCTTGTGCGCCGGCTCGAGATCGGACCCTCTCGGCAATTTGACAACGAGGAATAGTGTGCCGGCCAGTCATGGTTTTAGGCGGTTTCCCACATCCCACCAGGTAAATACCGGGCTGGTACCGAAGTCCCACCTCAGGTACACAATTCGCAAACATTTATAAAGCTTTCGCTTAACCATGCCGAATCCGTTGCTGTCCATACCATCGCTGCACCGATGCGGGACAAAGGCACAAAAAAAAGAAGAACAAGACTGTAGTTTTCCTGCTCCGCACTTGCAGAGGCTGCAGTGGAAGCATCTTACATAAAGTTGCACGTAAGAAAATATGCCCGGAAAGTAAACTTTCCCATGTTAACAAAGAAAGCGAAAGCGATTAACTTTTTTAATCTCGCGTTAATATGTACATTTCTGACGTGGTTAAGTGCAAAAAATATTAAAATGTGTGTGAATTTCTAAGGGACCAAACTGCTTAAGTCATCGGTCCATAGGCTTACACACTACTCAAACTAACTTCAACTAAGTTATGCTAAGAACAACACACTCACCCATGCCCGAGGGAGGACTCGAACCTCCGGTGGGAGGGGCCACGCAGTCCGTGAAAGGACGCCTCAAACTGCGCGGCCACTCAGCGCGGCTAAGCACAAAAACTTCTCTATATCATGGTCATAATATTGGTATCGCAAATTATACGTGCACAGTAATTTGGTTAAAAATACCTTGTACATGGTGAAATGCTCCTGCCGCATTCATAACTCGCGAAACAAGGTGTTTTTTTGGCTTTGTGAATGTCTTGTAACAATGGAAGTACGGGACAATAGAAGGCAATAAGATTTGGGTTATGCCCACACCGACGACGAATTCATTAGTCTTATGACTTTGCTATCGATGGAAAAAGACGCATCAGTGACACAGACCAGATACGTCGTAGGTTTAGCGTCTTCACCACGAGCGAGGATAAGCATGGCACGTGACTGCACAAGTCACTCGCCTGGGGAAGTACATAGATGACAATATGATCGGCTGCAGGGCAGGACGTTAGTTCTCTTTAGGCAGCCACCTTAAGTAGACCATGGGCAGCTACTCTAAGCGACTGTATTTTCACCGCCACCACCGCTGAGCTTGGGTTCGACGTTGCTTCTCTCAGCTGGACTCGCCGAATTCGTCATCTCGCTCAGCTTCACTGCCGCACCAAGACACCACAAAAAGGCTTTTATCAAAGCCAGCGCTAAATATAATGTCCATAAACATTGACGGGCTCTCCCATGAGAAAGAAGTGCTACTTGCTGTAGCATGTAAAACTCACAACTGTGATCTTTTACTAATCCAAGAGACCCACATTGGCCCCACAAATAGAAGACCAAAGATCCACGGAATGAAATTAGTAATTGAAAGACCACACGAGCAATATGGCAGCGCAATCTTCGCCAAAATGGGCTTAGGTATTATATCTGCAGAACTGACATCTCAAGAAGACATCGAAATCTTGACTGTAGAGTTACAGTCCTGCACTGCGACGTCTATATATAAGCCACCGAGCAGGGAGTTCAGATTCAGTGAGCCAACCAACTTCAACTCACAACCAACGAAAATAGTAATGGGCGACTTCAACTGTCATGGATCAGCCTGGGGGTACAGGCACACAGACAAAAGTGGGGACGAACTAGAAACCTGGGCAGACTCAACCGGCCTTAAATTAATACACGACCCCAAACTTCCATATTCCTTCAACAGCAGCAGGTGGAACCGTGGATACAATCCAGATAACATCTTTGTCAGCGAAAACGTAGCGCATCAAACCAGGAAGGATGTGGGAGAACCCCTCCCACATACACAGCACCGAGCTATATTATGTCTGGTTGAAGCAGTTGTTAAACCAGCAACCACCCGTTTCCAAAGACGTTTTAATTTTAAACGTGCCCTACGGGACAAATTCTCTGAAGAACTTGACAAAGAGGTGCAGAACCTCGATGCTAGCCCGGAAAAATATGACACTTTCATTGAATTAGTTAAAACTGTCTCCCGAAGAAATATCCCCCGAGGCTGCAGAACTAGTTATATCCCTGGACTTGACGGAAACTCAGAGGTTCTTCTGGAACATTACCAACAGCTCTTCGAGGAAAACCCTTTTTCAGAGGAAACAACTATGGCGGGAGAAGAACTCCTCCAGGCCATATCAGCCTCAAGAACAATGAAATGGTGTAATCTAATCACAAACCTAGACATGAAACAGAAAAGCTGAAAGGCCTGGCAACTTCTTAAAAACATCAATAATGACCCCTCATCTAATACACAAAATTTGTAGAAGGTCACACCAAATCAAATAGCAAACCAACTTCTACCTAATGGTAAAACCAACAGGAAGCACCCAAGAAAGAAACTACAGAGAGGCACTCAAGAAAAAGACCACCTAGGCACCCCCTTTACTCTGAAAGAATTAGAAGATTCCATCTCCATAATGAAAAGTAATAAAGCCGCTGGCCTAGATGATCTACGCCCAGAACAAATAAAATTGTTCGGACCTGTTACCAGACGGTGGTTACTAGATTTGATGAACAAATGTGTTCTTGAAATGAAAATCCCCAAGACTTGGCGGAAGGCAAATATAGTAGCTATACCAAAACCTGGAAAAAACCCCACAGACCCAAAAAATTTTCGTCCTATCTCCCTGCTTCGTCAGCTCTATAAAGTCTTAGAAAGAATGATCCTTAACCGCATCTCAGAACATGTAGACAAGAAGATAATTAAAGAGCAAGCAGGATTCCGCCCAGGAAGGTCATGCTGTGGACAAATCCCCAACATTACACAGCACATAGAAGATGGATACGAGCGGAAAAAAATTACAGGTGCAGCCTTTATCGACCTTACAGCAGCTTACGACACCATAAACCACAGTAAGTTAATATCAAAAATATATAACACCACAAAAGACTACCGACTGGCGCAATTCATCCAGTGCCTGTTGCAGAATAGACGGTATTTTGTCACGCTGCAGTCGAAGAAGAGCCGTTGGCGGACCCAGAAAAACGGCCTACCTCAAGGTAGCGTCCTCGCCCCATTGCTGTATAATATTTATACCAATGACCAACCGATCAGCATGGACGCTCGCTCCTTCATCTATGCAGACGATACAGTCGTTGCCACCCAGGGAAAAACCTGTGAAGATGTAGAAAGTAAATTAACTTCAGCGATTGAAAAGCTGGGTGACTATTATGATAATAACCACCTCAAGCGAAACCCAGCAAAAACCCAGGTCTGTGCTTTTCACCTACGTAATAAGGAAGCAAGGAGGAAACTCAACATAAGCTGGAAGGGACGACATCTATCTCACTGCGACACACCAAAATATCTTGGGATTAAACTTGACCGTGCTCTCACCTACAAGGAACACTGCTTGGCCACAAAGATGAAAGTGAGTGCCAGGAACAACATCATCCGCAAGCTAACAAATAGCAGATTGGGAGCGCAACCTACAGTTCTCCGCACGTCAGCTTTAGCTTTATGTTTCTCCACTGCGGAGTACTCGGCACCCGTTTGGCAAAATTCCACCCACGCTGAACAAGTAAATATAGCATTGAATGAGACTGGACGCATCGTGACAGGATGCCTCCGCCCAACTCCCACAAAGCAGCTGTACCACCTCATGGGCATAGCCCCGCCAGACATCAGAAGAAGGACTGCCGCAGAAATCTAGAAACATAAACAGGAGACAGATCCCAGGCATCCAATGTTCGGATACAGTCCTCAACCTCGCCGACTTAAATCAAGGAAGAGTTTCCTACGAACAACTGAAGCAACTCTTTTATCGCCTAGAGCACGACGAGAAGAGCTGTGATACAATGTGGACCCAGGAAGACCAGGGAATAGCCCCAGGGAAGAACCCACAGCTGGCTCTGAACTCCCATATACGACCTGGAAAGCCCTGAATAGACTACGAACAGGCGTACCAAGATGCAGAGCAAACTTAGAAAAATGGGGCTACATCAGTGCAGACGAGCCCTGCGAGTGTGGAGAACAGCAAGACCCACAACACCTACTGGTCTGCAGGAAACTAAACAACACGTGTTCGACTCAAGACCTATTTGAAGCAAATAACAAGGCTATTCAAGCTGCAGTGTATTGGGCTTCACGTGGGATATGAAAATCGCTCTGTTTCGCATCCTTAGCGCTTATCATTATATGTTACATACTTTTCTATATTATTGTAGTTAATTTACCTTATAACCATGTATTATTGTATTATAACTGCTTCTCTTGCATTGTAATATAATTTTTTTTGTAAAATGGTGATGTCTTGGATACGATAAATAAATAAATAAATACTGCCGCAGAAGTCATCTCGTTCAGCTGCAGCACTATATCATTACTCGAGTACAGGTGACAGACTGTAAACATTGCTATAGACGTCTGTGTTTCTGTAGTCTACGTCTTGCGGAACATCAATGAAACTCGCGTTATCAAGCGCCACTGACTGCACTGAGTGCATCCTGCGATAGACGCTCGTCTTCTGGAAAATCAAGCGTCTGTTCCTTGTACTTCGTATATTTTCTCGTGAATTTAACTTTTATTTTAATACAAGAATCTTGTGATTTAAGTTGTATTAAGATTTGCTGACCAATAAATACTGTAACAGTAAAATGTTAATTTACTGCTGTACGTTACGGCAGTTAGTGACGGAACACAATTTAAGACAGTGGAAGAAAATCGGTAGTGTTCTTTTCGAAGTAACGTTTCCAGTATTTGCCTTCAACGATATGGTGAAACGACAAGAAATCTATATGTGGATGACTGGATGAGAATTTTAACTCGGTTGTCCAGAATACCAATCCAGCGTGTTAACCACTGCAACCCATTGCTCGGTGTCTTTGAAATACGGTCCCTGACGTAGGCCCGCAAAAAAGAAAGTGCGGAACTACTATCGCAGACCTTAGTCAGCAAGCATGTGGTCCATCTCAACTTATCCAAGTTTCCCCAAGTTTTGTGTCGAGCAGGCCCCGGACAATAACTGTAGAATTTGCAGGTGCGTCATTGTGTTGTTACCCATATTTCTTCTGAAATATTCGGATGCATATCTTCGAAGTAAGCGACCAGAACTTCTTGCTGAAAATAAGGTTCTTTTAACCTGATGCTGGGGAGCAAGGATGTTAGGTTCAATAAGACCAACATGGATATTCCTATGATATGATCACATCATTTAAATATTCAATGTGGACCGTTCGTCAAACGGTGAATAGTTAAAAAGATGAATGTATTTTCTTTTATTTATTATACGGAAAATGAAAGTTTCTAGATTATTCACATGTAAAACTTTATAAGCCCCAACTACGACATCAGGAAGCGCAGAATACCTTGTATGTGTTGCGAGGGACTTACCAAAATGATATTTAAGGATCCTGCCGGAGATTTGGCAACGCTTCATAAGGGAGCTTCCCTCTGCCATCTTTCCTCGATCGATTTCAGAAACATTACATTTATTTTAGTTACTTGTGTTCACGCAGTCACAGTCCTTTCGTGGTGTCATACTTGTCATTTTTCTCAAGAATCTACAGTGACTATTGATTCTATCGGACTCTGTAAACATCGTGTTGCGAGCTTGAGGACAACTTCGATATTTATACTCTCAAAGGCGATTTCATTGTCCGATTCAGTAAAGATATTTCCGAGTCTAAACAAGTAGTATCAGCGCCTAGAACCGCTCGGACACAGCTGTCATGGTCAATACAGTAACAGGTAGGGGTCGTGTGATGTGGAGCTCCATGTTCAACAATGAAAGTTGTGCTCCCAAACACTTGGTCACATGTACTCTGTCGTCAGACATACCTCAGATCGCTCCCTATCCTGGATTACACAGTGGAGGATCCAACGACATCTACGTATTGTGATGAGACATGGTCGTCCTACACCATACGGCCTACCCGTTAATTCACCGTCCTTTGACCACTTTCCACAGGTTCTCACGACAGTAGTACGACAACAGGCGACCAGCTTCGCCGTTTCAGAGATTCTCGTTTCCGGCCGCAGCGCCACAACAACGTGTCCTTTTTTAGAACCGCTTATATCAGTGGATTTCCGGCTCGTATCTTCGCTACATATAATTAAAAAAATGATCCCATCCGGGGAAGTTCGACCGCCGTGTGCAAGTCTTATTTGACGTAGCGCCACACGGAGCGATTTGCGGGTCGGTGATGATGACTTCACAACACCCAGTCTACAAGCGGAGAAAATCTGTAACCCCAGGGCCGCTGCGTAGTTGGCAAACACGTTACCACTCACCTACGCAAGCAGACTCTTCACTATAATGACTGCCATTCACCCCTCTTCCACTTACATTCTTTCCTTACTACGTCACGTGCCCGCAAGACCACTAGGAGGCATTCAACCTCCTGGGGGGGCAGTGGTCATAATCTTCTGACTCGTCAGTGTAATCTACGAAAACTGCACACGCCGTGCGTAGAAATATGGTGCCACCTACGTATGGAAGCCTATCGAGGACTTTAAGAATCCATGCCATGCAGAATCGCTGTTCTATTGCTTACCAAATGTGGACCGGTAAAAGCAGTCATAATGTTCTGGATCTATCAGTGGATCTATCCGAGAGAACCCCATAAAAACTCTTCAGTTTTTAAAATGTAAATACTTCCTTTGTAAATTCTCTTAAGAAATGTGTGGGGTATTACTACGTAAGAACTCTGCGTCTTTGTCATAAATATCCCTGTATATTACCGTCGCAAATAAACGTGATGAGTATTGAGACCATATGAGGTGCTGCATAGACCTTTCACAGAAATGAAAAAGAAAAACAAATAAACCTGTGTGAGCCGGCCGCGGTGGTCTAGCGGTTCTAGGCGCTCAGTCCGGAACCGCGCGACCGCTACGGTCGCAGGTTCGAATCTTGCCTCGGGCATGGATGTGTGTGATGTCCTTAGGTTGGTTAGGTTTAAGTAGTTCTAAGTTCTAGGGGACTGATGACCACAGATGTTAAGTCGCATAGTGCTCAGAGCCATTTGATTTGAAACCTGTGTGAACTATGTTACAACGAAGGGATTCAAGAGTCAAAAATTCCAAAACGGAACGCAAGAGACAAACATGTGGTACTTGTGTAGAACAAGTGAGAGGTACATACGTCAGGAGGGCCGTTCCTTACGCCTCACTGTTGCAGACGCACGATACCCCACGCAAAAGACACTAATTTTAATACAACGAACAGACGCGTCAATGACCGGACGGAGAGCGAACAATTTTGTGAAAAGAAAAGTATGTGGCACAAGAGAGATTTGAAGACAGATCTTCCCCTTCGCAATCCAACATCGTAATCAACGACACCTTGGTTATTGATAGTGGCATGAGGTTGCACATCTTGACCTTGGATCATTCACTGTTTCTATTTTGCTTCTTTTTCAAGCATCTTCTTCCTGCTTGATCAGTGGTGAGTTTTTGATGGGCTATCCACTGGCCCATCTTACCTCTAAATCTGATGGGGATGCGATGGGGAGTTTGCCATGCTAGAAGCCACAATCCGGATTGTACACAAATAACTCATACTTATAGAACATCTAAAATATGTTTCCTCTACTGTTATTAACGTCACGTTTTGATAACCATCGGCTGAGAATTCTGTCAATCTCCTATTTTATCTGGTTGTGGATATAATCATCTTTATGGATGTTGATGATCTTCTTTCTTTCCGTGCTTGCTTGGAAAAACTTCAAAGATATTCCGCCTTATGAATGACACTATTTGTTTGTTTTTCTTACCCAGAAATATTTCAGTACTTACTGTGCTATCTTTTGTGTGATTTTTTTTACTGAAATCATAAAAAACTTCAGTAATCATAGGAAACAAATGTCTTGACACATCGAAAATAATGAGAGACGAAGCTAGAGAGTCTGTAATGTGGCAGCATCAATTTCGCACCTTACATGAGATTTTATACATCGTAACAAATAGATGAATGTGTCACCTGACATACTTCCTCGATAATGAGCAGACTTGCCTATCAAAAAGTACAGTACGTAATGCAAAGGGATGACACTCGATTCGATGGTATTAACACGCCGAACCCAAATCCTGCATGTCAATGAGCAAAAGGTGAAAAAAAAAAGCTGCTGGAAGAAACGTTTTAGTTTGGGGGCAGACGCGAGTTGCACCATCACGGCCCACATAGAAAGGAAGGCTTCTAAAATGGGTTGGTGACTTTCGGCGAGAGGGACAACTAACGCGCCGGGCGATACAGCGTGGTGAGCAAGTAGCGGCGCAGCGCTGATTGCACCGAAGAAATTCTTTAGAAAACTGTGTTGGGGAGTGTCCAGATGGATACAAACAGACCAGCGATGCAGTTGATCAAGTGAAATGCCCGTGGTACGCTCGTGATGTAACGTGTAACTTTTAGGCGTCAGGAGCGGGCACAAAATGTCTGATAGGCTGAAATAAATTCGGAAGGAGTAAAAAGGGGCGATATTTCGAGGCAGTTTAAAAGTAGGCCCCTTGCGATTGTCAGAGGTAGTTTCCACAAGATGAAAGAAACACTCCCATTGGTCTGAAAAAGCCGTGACATGAAGCAAAAAAGGACACAGGTTGGGGACATTTTTCTAAGAAAGACACAACACCGAAAATTTGGGAGACTCCCCTCTGAACCTGCGTCAAGTGTAGAACAGAGCGCATCACGCTCTGTACAATGTCAAAAAGGAATTTTGTGTGAACACTGCATTCACTTTGGCTGACATTCAGCTAGAAATTAGCTGAAGAATCGTTGAGCTCCGATAGCGGAGAAACGAAACAGCCACGTACTTAACTGTTAGCCGGCCAGGGTGGCCG
This sequence comes from Schistocerca serialis cubense, assembly GCF_023864345.2. Lineage (NCBI taxonomy): Eukaryota > Metazoa > Arthropoda > Insecta > Orthoptera > Acrididae > Schistocerca > Schistocerca serialis. The sequence goes on from NC_064640.1 coordinate 580,876,330, forward strand.
AGCGGTTCTAGGCGCTACAGTCTGGAACCGCGCGACCGCTACGGTCGCAGGTTCGAATCCCGCCTCGGGCATGGCTGTTTGTGATGTCCCTAGGTTAGTTAGGTTTAAGTAGTTCTATGTTCTAGGGGACTGATGACCTAAGAAGTCCCATAGTGCTCAGAGCAATTTGAACCATTTTGAACTTAACTGTTCTTGCAAGAACTGTGATGGCATGGAAGCATACACTCTGCTTCCATCTATGCACGTGTATATCGCCATATTTTGCAGACTAGGGATGAGTGCATGTTTTCTCACCTAATGAGAAACATAGAACAGTTTCAGCTGATAAAATCAGTAAAGATTTTGATTAGCTTTTTATATAATATTCAGAGAGCGAGAGCAGCCATACAGCCAACAGCACGTAGCAGCTAAAGGTAAAAGCCGCTGGCAGAGGCGTGAACTTGTTGGTTCACTATGGCCTCAAGCAACCTTGAGTGATCTTTTGCTCATCTTGTCACAAAAACTAACCATCCTCCGTAGACTTGACTGTCATCCTAAATAGTACTGAACTTGGAATCGAATGATTTGTCGTAATATTGGCCAACTTCACTATGTATAAGTAAGAAAAATCTTGTAGACAACCTTCTATTTAAATGTGATATTGTTGTGTTCAGCTTAATTTCTGCTGAACAGGGCTTAATGCGTTTACTGACAACTGTCCTGAAACTGTCATGTCACAATCTATGTAAACTCGTGTGCTTCTTTAACAACAAAATAGTAATAAACCAATTTTACAGCTAAGCACCAGTGTGCTCTGTCCTAGAATAAGGGTTCTCTCGTAACCCCAGTTACTGATTCTAGTGACGCTAACGCACTCACAGGGTGTTTTTGATGATGTCTGACCAACATGAAAAGGAGTGGAGTGTCAGTAACCAAAACTCCTAACATGGAAAGTAATGTATTTTTCGGTCGTAAATGGACGAAAAACAGAACAATAGAAACAGCTTTGTTCGTTTACAAATGACAAGCTGTAAAAACGTGTGGTAGTTCTAAGACTACCAACATAAAAATAATTTGGTAGCGTAATGTAATTTATGTGTAAAACCACATAAATATTGGTTTTCCAAACAAGTACTCTGGACCTAATATTCGCTACAGCATAAACATGATATTTCACGTATCTGTTAGGTGACATGAGTCACAAACTGTATACTTAAACCGTCTCAAAAATCTGATGTCTTACAATCAGCACTCTTTATCTACACAAGCAAACTTAAACTGAAATTCAAACACTTAAATACTATAATAATTTTCAGACTTAACAACAAAACAATTCCTCTGAAGATATCACAGAAGTGGTGAAGCAAGTTTGTGTAAAGGAAAATTAAAAAACAGCGTCTCGCATAATGCGAAATATATCTCCAATTCTTGATGTGGGTTATAATGAATGTCCTATTTGCATTTTCTTTCTGTTTCATGTACACTCTGGTGTAGGACTGAGCAGTGTGCAAAGCTGTGAGGTAGCTCCCAGTGCATTGGACCGGTGGTTGGGGAAACAGGCACGGATGAAAAAAGAAATGTATGTTGGTCAGCACCCAGTCTGCCTGAAAACCAATAAATCTCGTCTCAAATTTTTTATCGACATGATGCATTGCACCCTCGTTCTCTGCCGGTCTGTAGGACCAATAATAAGTTTTTAAAGCTCAACAAACGCTCACCTATAGACAGACGGAAACAGAGGCGCTTAAAGCGTTTTCATCTCTTGTGAATGGCGACGCCCGAAGCCGAAAATGATGTAAAGAAAACAAACGAGAGGCACAGTGAAACACAGCTGTCGCAGCACTGTCCCCTGGCTCGAGGAATCATTGCACCTGGCACAGATTTGCTTCCGCGTTAGCTCAATCTATCTTAGCTTCACAATTACTTCCTGTGACACTGAGTGCATTCATCGCTGCCGTGGACCACCTGGCAGTGATTTATTACGGAAACTAAAACTGGAACATACGCCTGGCGCGGACTGCCGTCCTATTCGTCCGACGTTGTTTACCTGTTACCTGTGCACACACACAAACACATACACACCCACACATGCGCGCGCGCTTGCCTGCACACGCTCGCACGCACACACGCACGCACGCACACACACACACACACACACACACACACACACACACACACACACACACACACACACGCACCCATGCACTTGTCTTCATTATGAAACTGACGATTTCTTTATCTCTCATGTTAGGTCTTGTCAACCAATCTTTTCTCTTAGGGGGGTTGTCCTATAAATTTACACCGCTCTGGAAAACTTAAGGAAGAGATAAATAAAGCAATGTAACATATTAAATACCCTGTATAGATGAATGAAAGTGCGGGGCCATGTTACCAGAGGTCTCCCAGCCGCGCACAGAAAGTTGAATATCACGTGGTTGGGGTCTGTGGCACTATAGCGCGAGGATGGACCCCAACACAAGGCAGTTGAAGAAATGGAAAAAGACAGTGTGCGCTGTTAGCGAACAGTTACAGTACCCTATGGTGGTGTTACAACATAGCGAGGAGACAACATTTGGATGACTTCTCACGGAGAAGAACGATCGAGAAACTGAGAGAAGGACGACGTGTGACGAGTGTAGCCCAGGTCTTTAATAGTGCTCAAAGCATTATTTCACTGGCATGGGGAGCATTCTGAACCACAAGCACTGCTGCCCGAAGGAGAGGAGGTGGTCGACCACGGTAAACTACAGCAGCAAATGACCGTTACATTGTGCTACAGGCAAGGAGTGACCCACATCAAACAACGACCTCAACTGCAAGCACATTTAACATGACTGCAAGGCTCGCAGTCACACGCTCCACAATGGCACGGTGAGGCTACAGGGTAGGTGTCTTTTCCAAACGACCAGTAGGCTGTGCCCTGTTGACAACCGCACATCGGCGACACGGTGTGCGATGGTGCCAAGAGCACAGGGACTGAACCAAGGAAGAGTGGGGTCGCGTGCTGTTCTCGGATGGGAGCAGATTCAGTTCGAGTAGTGGTTTTAGAGGGAGGTGGGAACGTGTAATGCTCCATTTGATATGGTGTGGGGATGCATAACGTGGCAGAGGCGTATTGATCCCTAGATCTCTAAACATGGTGCTCTCACGCGTCAACGTTATTGTGACACTGAACTCCTTTCCCACGTGTGTCTTTTCGTGGGTGCATTCGGCCCTGATTTCATTTTCATGAATGACAATGCGCAACTGCATCGAACAGCGCAGGTGGAGGAGCTCTTGGAACGAGAGAATATTCGGCAAATGGACTGGTCTGTTCACTCCCCCGACTTAAATCCCATCGGGCAGGTGTGAGCTGAGTTTGGGAGAAGTCGTGCAGCACGTCCGCATGAGCCAGCAGTTGTCAGCTGTTCTGGCGGTGGAGTGGAACGTCCTGTCACAACTCCCTACCGAGCGTGTGTGCAACACGTGACGACGTTGCAGTCCATGCGCTGCTGTATGTAGTGATCACACACCCTATTAAGAACGATGTCTTTCCTTTTGAAACGTTCAGTGGAAAATCAGAAATTGGGGCGACTTCTGTATAAGTATAGTCTTTGAATAAATGTATCGTTTCTTCTCCTCTCACTGCGAATTTCTTTCAGTTACCTTCTACCATACTGTAGCAGTTCTTTCTTTGTATGGACCAAGCTTCATCGGATTATGTTATTTGGCAGTGTCACATTGTGCAATAATTACTTTTGCTCTCAAGTTTTGCACACCACCGTATTTTTCCCCAATTCGATTCCTACCTTTTCATTAGCTACCCGATATTATTATGTTGATCATCAGTCCATAGACTAGTTTGATGCAGCTCTCTACGCCAGCCTATCCTGGGCGACCCTCTTCGTCTCTGCATAGCCACTGAAATTTGAACCTGCTTGCAATATTCATGCCTAGATCTCTTTCTACAGTTTTTAACTCTCCTCCGTCACCAAACTAACAAATCATTGATGATTCAAGATGTGTCCTGTCATTCTGTCCTATCTTTTAGTCCAGTTGTGCCATAAATATTTTCTCATCCGTTATTTCATCTACACACCTAATCTTCAACAATCATCCGTAGCACCATCTTGCTAAAGATTCCATTCTCTTCTTGTCCGAACTGTTTATCGTTTACGTTTAACTTAACTACAGGGCGACACTCCAGACAAATTCGAGGGGCATTCAATAAGTAATGCAACACATGTCCTTTCTCGACCAGTTTCGGTTGAAAAAATGCGGTATTTGATGTGAGACATCGTGGAATATTCCCGCTTCAGCCCAAATAGTTCCATGTAGTTCCGAAATGTAGCGGCGCTATGCGTAGCCTCCAAAATGCCATCTGTAACGAATTCGTGTTCCAAGCAGAGAGCTGTCACTGAGTTTCTTTTGATGGAAAACCTGAGCATCGCAGATATTCTTAGGCGCTTGTAGAATATCTATGGAGACCTGGCAGTGAACAAAATCACGGTGAGCCTTTGGGCGAGGCGTCTGTCATCATCGCAAGAAGATCGTGCATATCTGTCCGACCTCCTGCGTGCTGGCCGGCCACACAGCTGTGACTCCTGCAATGTTGAAAGGTGCGGACAGTCTCATTCGAGCTGATCGTCGGATGACAATCGAGACAGCTCGCTGCTAAACTGGACGTCTCTGTTGGTAGTGCTGACACACTCGTCCACCAACTGCGGTACTCAAAGTTGTGAGCCCGGTGGGATCCACCCTACAGCCAAAATCTCGCACCTTCCGATTTCCATCTGTTGGGCCAATGAAGAATGCAGTCAGCGGGAAACAGGACGTGAGTGATGGGGAGCTTATCGATGTAACACGACTTTGGCTCCGACGTCGATCTGTAGAATGGTGCCACGCGGGCATATATACTCTCCCAGTAACTGGTTTAAGGCCGTCGCATTGAACGAAACTAGGGTTTTGTAGCCAAGTCGGGAATAATATGGTGTATTGGAATTCTGAAAAAGCTAACCTGCTTTCAGAAAAAAAATCTGTTACATTACTTATTGAGCGCCTCTCGTACCTTCAGAAAAGAACTTTTAACACATACGTTTATATTCGGTGTTAAGAAATTTGTCTTTTTTAGAAACATTTTTCTTAGCAGTGACAGTCTGCTTTTCATATCCTCTCTGCTCCGGCCATCGTCAGTAATTAAGCTACCAAAATAGCAAAACTCATCTATTATTTTTACTTTCAGTTCCTCATTTCATAATCTAATTTCCTCGGGCCAACCTGATCTAATTCTAACACAGTCCATGAATGTTATTTCATCTGGTACAAGACAAAATCGTAAATAGTGTATGTGTGTCAATTAGTGCCTGAGAAAAAATCCGTAAATTATTGCTGTCATAACGAGCAGAGAAATATGAGCAAAAACGTCATGTCCATACCAGTCAATATACTAAAGCACCTGAAAAGAGCAGTAAACTATAAACAGAAAATGGTTGACAGAAAAAAAGTAACTGGTGCAGCAGCAAAATTGCAAAATTTTGTCCGCTACAAAAGTGTCGCAGTTTTGGATCTGAAGGGAACGCGGAACAACCAACAAAAAATAATTATAAATTTGTACCACTGCTAAAAGCGAAAATTTCATTTTGATTTAACATAAACCATTAGATTTCGTAGGAAAATGCTTGCCAGATCTACTTGCTACCGAAACAAGTCACTACAAAACATCACGTGAATCAGTTAAGAAAATCTAAATACCAAAACAGAAGACTGTAAAACCAAAACAAACAGAAAATGATTTTCAACACTATAAAAAACAAACAGTGCGAATCAGGGCAAGGCGGTAAACTTCTCAGAGCAACTCCTGTGCTTGATGAAATGACTGTGCCACCCGAAAGCCTTTCAACTTATTTCCCAATACCAATAGCAATATAAATTTGAAACTCTGTAGAATACCGCACCCCATTCTGTATCATGTTCAAAAAAGAGTTATCCAATTACAACAAGTACAAATCGTTCTTTCCGGCGAGTGTTTACTGACGGAGTGTGGTAGTTCTTTTTGAACGATGCGGCATTATTAACCACAAATTCAATGAGGGAATGTACAGGGTGTAAGTAAATTCCATCTCAGGCTTTGAGGACAGGTGCCTTACAACAAAACAAGAAGATGCGGCATTATTAACCACAAATTCAATGAGGGAATGTACAGGGTGTAAGTAAATTCCATCTCAGGCTTTGAGGACAGGTGCCTTACAACAAAACAAGAAGAAAATGTAGAAGGAAATGGGTTCTAATGTGCACATTTTAAGAGCTATGAGCACTTGCTCATCTTCGCTACTGTGAAACGTTCTTCTATTGAACAAGGAGGAGAAGGAGGAGGTGGAGGAGGAGGAGGAGGAGGGGAGGGGGATCTCATAGCTCTTAAGGTTTGCATTTTAGAGCCCACGTTTAATGGATTTTTTTCTTGTTTAGGTACATACTGCCTTCTCCCAAAGAATGAAAAGCAAGGAGCTTGCAGCAGTGCAGCAGTAGAGGAGATGTGTTTGACAGTATCGAAGGTGAGCAAGTGCTCATAACTCTTAAGGCATGCAGTTTGGAGCTCATGTTTACTACACATTTTTTTTCCTTGTTGGGTATAAGGAACCTGTCCTAAAAGTCTTTAAAGGGAATTAAGTTACACCCTGTATGTACAGCGATGGCATTGTGAGAATACCAAGACGCTTGAAAAATGGCTTGTAGGAAGTTAACGTGTTAAGGCAGTAGATCGTTGTGACTGCGCTTCTCTGTGATTAGAATATTCGTTTTGAATGCACAGAATTCCCCAAAATACGGTGCTGTAGGACATAATAAGATTGAAATGTGCAAAGTAAAAAGATAAATAAATAAAAAACTTTTGTATTTCAGTGTCACAATCAGTTATTTCTTATACTAAAGGTAGCAGCTTTTAGTTTTTATAGAAGATGGGACTGTGGTACTTCCAGGAGACTTTTTATTCACCTTCAGTACTAGGTATTCGAAAAGTTCGACTTCACAGAATGACTGATTAAATGGTGTAAAAATTTTGCTTCTGCAAGAGGTCCGTGTTTGAAACTTTACGCTCGATGTTTTGTTATAGTTAACCGTCAAACTGTTTCCCGTAATTCAAGATTTAATGTTGTCTATTACCTTAGTAGGCTGCTTTTCATAATAATACTTGTCACCTGCAAGCAGAAAAATTTCTGAATCGTCTACCATATTTAGGGACAGGTCGTTGAAATACATATAGGTTGGTCAAAAATGTTTGCAATGCTTGTAGACATGTTGAAGGCCAGGTTGTATTGAGACATAAATGTTTTGAACAAAAATTCGATACGTTGCGCCGTTTCCGAGTTATTTAGCATTGAAGGTCGCTAATCAGGTCGCTGCACTCGCAGATTCATGTTTCAGCTAACCAGTCGTTGAGAAACATCGCTCCTGGCAGGTCGCTCGAATGTGAGCGTGCGACGCAAGCGTTTCAGGCACTTCAGTTCATTGTTTGTTAACAATGAGGTACAGACAACCTTCTGTTTCCTATTATCTTGATGTGATATGAAATATTGTTCAGCCTTTTTCCTTATTTCCTTATGTTCCAGATTATATCAAAGTAATATTGCTTGATTCACACTGTCAAATGCTTTTCTAAAACAAACCAAAAACTTTTGCGAAAATCTTTCAGGAAATCTCAGGAAAGTTCACTCATGTCTAACATGACTCATTGTACATGTTGCTTAGAAACAACAGATAAAAATCTAAAGGAGCAATTTAAAGTTGAAGATTAAGTAGTTTATACTTAAGTGGAAAGCACGTGATAGGCTCTATCTCTTCTTCAATCACCAGAGTGCGAAAATGGAACGCATAGAAATAAGAGCTATTGGTGCAACAACAACTGAAACTTGTTAAAAAAAGGAACGTGAGAGAAACCTCTCGCGTCCCTCTCTGAATTCGCTGTTAAAATAGCCTCCACTATTTATGTACTGAAATTTTTACCAAGCGAATTGTCCTTTGCGATAGAAAAACGTCGCAGGTCACTTTTATCCCTACCTTGTTGAGGGAACAAAGCTTTTATCTGACACTCGGCATGATTTTTCTGCATCTCAGAAGAGTGTCGTTTCATCAGAAATTCTAAGGTGAGAGTATTGTCGTACGTATATGTTTAGATCACATATTTCTAGATTAGAAGCATATATTCCCTACACCAAGTCAAAACAATAAATAGAATTTTTAAAATGATCTGGATAATACCATCATGTGCAGAAAGAGAAAGCAAAAAGGCAAGTGTGTGTGAGAGACTGCGTGTGTGTAAAAATAACGTTTATTCCATATGCATGAGCGGCCGAAAGATACTGTAAAGGTCGTAAGTGATTAAGATGCGGGGAGACGGCGTAAATGTAGACTCAGCAGCAACCTCCATTGTATGACTGGAAATATCAGAGTTACATCAAATGAAGAGTCATCAGACGGAGTGGAAATGTGAAAGCAAGTACCAGTATGGCTCGTTGACGGTAAAGAGAGCAATATCATAAAGTGTGTTAGCTGAAACGGAGCAGAGTATCGGTGGGTTCGGGGAAATGGATTTTTCATGCCGCGAAATATCGGCTGTACATGGCAACCTGGTGCGACAGTGAAGCGTGAATGCTGATAGTAGGAAAATAGGGGTTTACGTAGCGATTGGTTAGTACTCCACCGAGCAATGAGATCGCAGTAAGGAATGATCGCCGTCTTACTCACTGTATCGTAATGTACCGTCCATCTTCGTACATACTGTTAAATAGGTACTGGAATTTTGGAACGGAGGTTGGCCTGTCTTCGTTGACGGCTGGATCACCGGCAGTTGTGGACGGTATTGTCAGTTCTGGGTCCGCTTCCATCGTCCAGAAAAAGCAGGCTGAACTGGGAGCGAGGAGTGCTGATTGGAAAAATTAAAATTGTCTATGTATGTATCATAACATCTTCACCTCTGATGAACGCCACATACATATTGGATACTTTTGTGACGGCAACAATCTGGCAGCAGGTATTCTTGAACAATAAAGCGAGCAAAATCAAAGTGAAATGTTGTGGAAAGCTATGAGGTTCAACATGTGAACTCCTCTAACATACGCTGAGGGCAATCTGAACAGCAACCACTATTTCAGGAAAGTGGTAGAGTCTGAGGTACTCTCCTTCAGGCAATTCCACACGCCATATTTCAGTTAGTCAATGTTCGGCCAGTGGAATGTCGTAGCCATCTCTGAAGAACGACAGCTATCACCGGTTCCCTGACGTGCGCGATAGTTCCATATATTGCCCATCATACATGCACTGACTCAGCTGGTTGGTAGTTTATTTGTCGTGCTCCTACAGGAGACAGTAGATGTTTTCCAGGGCCACATAAATAGCGGGGAGGTACTTTCCTCAGAAACGTACCTAGGTGTTCTTTGATTCCATGCTAAGCCATTTAGTTTATTTCAGTTTCATACAATGCATTAAAATGTGTCGAATACTACCAGAGCTATTAGTACTAAATGAAACAGGGAAAAAAGTGCAATAAACATGTGTCTGGCAGCACCTAATTTCATCCATTTTCACTTCTACGTAAGGAACCACAGAACCTTTTAAGATGCCCGTGTATTTTTTTTTCTTTAGTGAGGTATAAGAGAGAGAGAGAGAGAGAGAGAGAGAGAGAGAGAGATAGACAGACAGAAAAAGAGATTAAATTCCGCACATGTGAAATGAAATTTAATGGTGAGGCAGAATTCATCTACATTTACATCTACATCTACATCCATACTCCGCAAGCCACCTGGCGGTGTGTGGCGGAGGGTACCTTGAGTACCTCTATCGGTTCTCCCTTCTATTCCAGTCTCGTATTGTTCGTGGAAAGAAGGATTGTTGGTATGCCTCTGTGTGGGCTCTAATCTCTCTGATTTTATCCTCATGGTCTCTTCGCGAGATATACGTAGGAGGGAGCAATATACTGCTTGACTCTTCGGTGAAGGTATGTTCTCGAAACTTTGACAAAAGCCCGTACCGAGCTACTGAGCGTCTCTCCTGCAGAGTCTTCCACTGGAGTTTATCTATCATCTCCGTAACGCTTTCGCGATTACTAAATGATCCTGTAACGAAGCGCGCTGCTCTCCGTTGGATCTTCTCTATATCTTCTATCAACCCTATCTGGTACGGATCCCACACTGCTGAGCAGTATTCAAGCAGTGGGCGAACAAGCGTATTGTAACCTACTTCCTTTGTTTTCGGATTGCATTTCCTTAGGATTCTTCCAATGAATCTCAGTCTGGCATCTGCTTTACCGACGATCAACATTATATGATCGTTCCATTTTAAATCACTCCTAATGCGTACTCCCAGATAATTTATGGTATTAACTGCTTCCAGTTGCTGACCTGCTATTTTGTAGCTAAATGATAAAGGATCTACCTTTCTGTGTATTCGCAGCACATTACACTTGTCTACATTGAGATTCAATTGCCATTCCCTGCACCATGCGTCAATTCGCTGCAGATCCACCTGCATTTCAGTACAATTTTCCATTGTTACAACCTCTCGATACACCACAGCATCATCCGCAAAAAGCCTCAGTGAACTTCCGATGTCATCCACAAGGTCATTTACGTATATTGTGAATAGCAACGGTCCTATGACACTCCCCTGCGGCACACCTGAAATCACTCTTACTTCGGAAGACTTCTCTCCATTGAGAATGACATGCTGCGTCCTGTTATCTAGGAACTCCTCAATCCAATCACACAATTGGTCTGATAGTCCATATGCTCTTACTTTGTTCATTAAACGACTGTGGGGAACTATATCGAACGCCTTGCGGAAGTCAAGAAACACGGCATCTACCTGTGAACCCGTGTCTATGGCCCTCTGAGTCTCGTGGACGAATAGCGCGAGCTGGGTTTCACATGACCGTCTTTTTCGAAACCCATGCTGATTCCTACAGAGTAGATTTCTTGTCTCCAGAAAAGTCATTATACTCGAACACAATACGTGTTCCAAAATTCTACAACTGATCGACGTTAGAGATATAGGTCTATAGTTCTGCACATCTGCTCGACGTCCCTTCTTGAAAACGGGGATGACCTGTGCCCTTTTCGAATCCTTTGGAACGCTACGCCCTTCCAGAGACCTACGGTATACCGCTGCAAGAAGGGGGGCAAGTTCCTTCGCGTACTCTGTGTAAAATTGAACTGGTATCCCATCAGGTCCAGAGGCCTTTCCTCTTTTGAGCGATTTTAATTGTTTCTCTATCCCTCTGTCGTCTATTTCGATATCTACTATTTTGTCATCTGTGCGACAATCTAGAGAAGGAACTACAGTGCAATCTTCCTCTGTGAAACAACTTTGGAAAAAGACATTTAGTATTTCGGCCTTTAGTCTGTCATCCTCTGTTTCAGTACCATTTTGGTCACAGAGTGTCTGGACATTTTGTTTTGACCCACCTACCGCTTTGACATAAGACCAAAATTTCTTAGGATTTTCTGCCAAGTCAGTACATAGAACTTTACTTTCGAATTCATTGAACGCCTCTCGCGTAGCCCTCCTCACACTACATTTCGCTTCGCGTAATTTTTGTTTGTCTGCAAGGCTATGGCTATGTTTATGTTTGCTGTGAAGTTCCCTTTGCTTCCGCAGCAGTTTTCTAACTCGGTTGTTGTACCACGGTGGCTCTTTTCCATCTCTTACGATCTTGCTTGGCACATACTCATCTAACGCATTATGTACGACGGTTTTGAACTTTGTCCACTGATCCTCAACACTATCTGTACTTGAGACAAAACTTTTGTGTTGAGCCAACAGTTACTCTGAAATCTGCTTTTCGTCATTTTTTCTAAACAGAAAAATCTTCCTACCCTTTTTAATATTCCTATTTACGGCTGAAATCATCGATGCCGTAACCGCTTTATGATCGCTGATTCCCTGTTCTGCGTTAACTTTTTCAAATAGTTCGGGTCTGTTTGTCACCAGAAGGTCTAATATGTTATCGCCACGAGTCGGTTCTCTGTTTAACTGCTCAAGGTAGTTTTCAGATAAAGCACTTAAAAAAATTTCACTTAAAAAAATTTCACTGGATTCTTTGTCCCTGCCACCCGTTATGAACGTCTGAGTCTCCCAGTCTATATCCGGCAAATTAAAATCTCCACCCAGAACTATAACATGGTGGGGAAATCTACTCGAAATATTTTCCAAATTATCCTTCAGGTGCTCAGCCACAACAGCTGCTGAGCCAGGGGGCCTATAGAGACATCCAATTACCATGTCTGAGCCTGCTTTAACCGTGACCTTCACCCAAATCATTTCACATTTCGGATCTCCGTCAATTTCCTTCGATACTATTGCACTTCGTATCGCTATAAACACGCCTCCCCCGTCACTGTCCAGCCTGTCTCTGCGGTATACATTCCAATCTGAGTTTAGGATTTCATTACTGTTTACGTCTGGTTTCAGCCAACTTTCTGTCCCTAGTACTATATGGGCGTTGTGACCGTTTATTAATGAGAGCAGTTCTGGGACCTTTCTGTAGACGCTCCTGCAGTTTACTATTAGCACATTAATATTGTTATTCCCTGTTGCATTTTGCCTACTCCTACCTTGCCGCGTCTCAGGAGGCGTCTTGTCGGGCCTAGGGAGGGAAGTATCTAACCTAAAAAACCCCCATGTGCATTCCACACGTACTCCGCTACCCTTGTAGCCGCTTCCGGTGTGTAGTGCACGCCTGACCTATTCAGGGGGACCCTACATTTCTCCACCCGATAGCGGAGGTCGAGAAATTTGCACCCCAGATCTCCGCAGAATCGTCTGAGCCTCTGGTTTAAGCCTTCCACTCGGCTCCAAACCAAAGGACCGCAATCGGTTCTGGGAACGATACTACAAATAGTTAGCTCTGATTTCACCCCGCGAGCGAGGCTTTCCGCCTTCACCAATTCCGCCAACCGCCTGTACGAACTGAGGATGACCTCTGAACCCAGACAGCAGGAGTCATTGGTGCCGACATGAGCAACAATTTGCAGTCGGGTGCACCCAGTGCTCTCTATCGCCGCCGGTAGGGCCTCCTCCACATCTGGGATGAGACCCCCCGGCAAGCAGACAGAGTGAACATTGGCCTTCTTTGCCGACCTTCCCGCTATTTCCCTAAGGGGTTCCATCACCCGCCTAACGTTGGAGCTCCCAATAACTAATAAACCCTTCCCCCCGTGTGCCTGCTCGGACCTTGCTGAAGGAGCAGCCACATGTCCACTCACAGGCAGAGCGGGCGATGCCACACGGCCAGCCTCCACATTGACCCTCCGCCTCGTGCGCCGCGAACGCCACTGAACCCGCCACTCCCCTTGGGGAGAGGGTGGCCCAACCGCGCCCAGTACACGCGAAGATGTCTCGACAGCAGGGACAGTGGGTGAAGCATGTAACACCTGGGGTGTACCTTGCGACGCACCAGACTCCCCACTGCCGCTACACTCCGAGGCAGCAGCCTGAAGACGGCTGACCGCGGCCATCAACACGCTCAGCTGTTCGCGAACAGTGGCCAGCTCCTCCTGCGTCCGTACACAGCAGTCACACATCCTATCCATCCTAAGGAATCAATTTACTGAAGAGAGTTAATCAACCTTTAACTAGACTGCTAATTCACTAAAGGCGGCTGTTTATTCACTAAACCGTGGTTGCTAGGCACTTCTTGTAGAAAACAATGAAAATAGCACTACCTGTCTCTGGACTGTATTGAAAACAATCACTAGCACTACTGGCACTATGGTTGACTAAAGGGACTCTCTGACTGTGTTCAAAACAAATACGAAATCTATGGAACACTATTAATAGCACTCGACAATTAAAGCTTCCTAAAAGCAAATACACACGGAAGAAGAAGTGACAAGTAAGAAAAATACAGTTAATACTTAAATTAAGGTAGCTCGCTGCACAGCAGACGTGAAGCAGACGGCAGTTACGACGACACTGACACTATTTTAGTGCTTACGTATTTTTTATAAGTATTCAGAGTAGCCGCTGAGCTGCACGCAGACAGACACGGGTAGATGATGTGAAATTTGTTTCAGATTTCTGCTAAGTCAGGCAGGTTCAGACTTAATAAAGCTATCGACAAAAGCATCAGGCTGCTCTCCTTGCCACCACCTGCGTGCTGAGTTACATAATTGCTGACGCGAATGGCATCATCCTTGACGTAGGAAGCTCTCTGACTGGCTGTTTCGTTTTAATGGCTGGTAAAAAAGTAGGCTATGATTTGGAGATTAAAATGTGTATCGGTCTGTGTGTGTGTGTGTGTGTGTGTGTGTGTGTGTGTGTGTGTGTGTGCGCTTACTGTTTATATACATGGTGTGTGTGCTGTGTTTGCGCGTGCACACTTACTGTATGTATATATATCAGGCCCTTTCGATACTTTTGAACATGGCGCAGAATCCAAATCATTCGGATACTTTCGAACACCGTGGCTACATACCGAATGGCCTGTTTCATTTTAATGCCCATGAAAATATTGCACTGCGATTGTCTCTTTCGTTTCAATTCCAGTTTTCCAGTAAAATACTGCACTCTGATTAGTTGTTTCATTTTAATGGCCGGTAAAATGCCACAATAACGTCGTAGAAAGAAGACATGGCTCCTGACACCACAATGATGACGTCATAGACAGGCGCGGTGCTTTTAACGTCATGAGTAGGATGCACATCTGCACACGTGATGTCAAAAATGTAAACAAACGAGCACAGAGTCGCTATGGCGTTTTCACGACTTACAGCACAGTAAGAAGCATCCATTATTATATTTGTAGGCGATTTGCGGGTATGCAGAGTGACATATTTAGTACTCAGAGCTCCCATCTTTGACAGCAATAACGGCTCTAACACGCTGGGCACCGTGACGGCCAACGATTGAGTGGTCAAAATGGGTATGTTAATCCATGCTGCTTCCACTCTGTGCCAGAGTTGACAACTGGTGTCTTGGGAGTGTTTCTGTAGAGTATGTACCGATCGTATGAATCATTGGAGTGAGAACAGTAGCATTTGCTTAAAAAAATTGCCCGCCAAATTCGAGACGAATATACTCTACCCCAGGTCATAAAGTTTCCTTTGGCCCATGAAACGTAGGGCAAGAGAGAAAGCATATATTCTTTTCATTCCAGCTCCGTTGATGAAAGAAACAGTGAACTGGGGATATAACATCGATACAGAGTTCCTCCTTAACAGCTGTTTCGGAAGAAGAATGTAGGATGGGATACAGTCTTATACGTCTATATAGTTCGACCACTGTGCTTATCAGGAAAGGGAACGCAACGATCAGTCCCTGAAGACCACGCTATGCAGATCGGCTACCTGACCTGCGTGTCGTTTCGATGGGATGAGCGCTACATTCTGCCATCCATTATCGCTTACGAACCTTGGAGGCGCAGCTTCTCTCCCAAGCAGTGCTTCAGTTGGCATCACGAGGTTGAATGCTCCCCATCCCTGTTCTCCCACCGAAGAGAATCTCTGAAAATACTTCCTCTGCGTAGCAATCAGACATGATGACCGCTAAGCTGAGAAGGCGGACTGAGATTAGCTACGGATGAGCAATGTTTGCTTTGGTAACAAGGACTACGGGTAACATAAACAGTGTCTTTGCCTTACAAACAGTGCTAAAGAATTACCACTTGCCGTGCTAAAATCCTAAGGGGTTATTACGGCATGCGTAAAAAGGCTGCGCGCACGACACTGTGGCGGGTCAACACAGAAACACGCGACATACATGGCACACCAGTACACAGTCACTCGTAACGCTCCATGCGGGCAGAGCTTTTGGGTGTGGTGGCTGTGAGTGATAATTTCATGTGATTCGTACGCAGTATTAGAGTCATAAGAAGGCAGTATGGCACACAGGACTTACGGGGATGACATGGCTAGCGCCTGGACAGATAATAGATCAGCTGTAATCAGTCTTAAGTGTGCTGGGAGTTTTGTATCACTTGTATCTTTAGTGAAGATTCGAGGAGAGAGGATACATTCAAAGGGATAAAGACTAAGCAGAGGCATAGTTATCTCACACTAAATGCCCAAAGACATTCAAGTACTACAGAAGCTGGTTAGAGACTACACGACAGTCGCTGCGTTACACAACGTTCTTCAGGCTGTGTATCATAGGGTTGGAATCATTGCTCTGCGTAGCAGGATACCCTCCAAATGCGCTTCCAACATACAAGGGCACCGCATGTACCGGTGAATGTGATGTCTCGCCCACGGTGAGTATACACACGAAGAGTGGCGATGTTGTGTTCACGGGTGAGTCGAATATAACCAGGAGAATGATTCTGGTCACCTGTCCATCTGAAAAACCGCTGGGAGACGTCGTAGCCGGCCGCGGTGGTCTAGCGGTTCTAGGTGCTCAGTCCGGAGCCGTGCGACTGCTACGGTCGCAGGTTCGAATCCTGCCTCGGGCATGGGTGTGTGTAATGTCCTTAGGTTAGTTACGTTTAAGTAGTTCTAAGTTCTAGGGGACTCATGACCATAGATGTTAAGTCCCATAGTGCTCAGAGCCATTTGAACCATTTTGAGACGTCGTATTGCAAGGGGCAAATCTGGAGGGTAAGTACACTCGTCCTGCCTGGAACAGCATCCTCCACGACTACTCGAGTTTCCGAAGGATACTGTGAAGGCTGCGGTTTAGACAGATGACTTCCTGTAACGCTTTGTGAGCCGTTTTCGTGGTACGTTTGGATCTGCGTTGCACCTGCTGTATGATAATAGATGACTTGGGCGCTAGCCTCACTAAGAAAGAGACTCACAGGAATTCTTGTAAGAAATGATCTTCAGCGAGACAAGGAATTCTAGTGCAGCGAGAGCATGGCTCGTTCATGCTTGATTCGGTCTTACCTATATATTTTGCGGTATGAGATGATGATACATTTTGCGTTGTCATTATTTATTTATTTTCACGCTATATTATGCTTTTGCACTGTTTATTTATTTTCTTGGGTGCCTTGGGACCATCACAATCGAGTTACTCACCCATGAAACGATTCAGCGTATGCGTAATTCACAGTATGCGATAACAAGGCAGCTTCTATAGTAGACATATAAAAGAAACACAATATTGTGAAAGGATACTCAGATTAAGGTATAAAATTGTTATTTTACGGGGAATCCTTTTAACACAAATTTGAAAATTTGGTATTTATCATATACGTTCATCATTTCTGCTTAGCAACGAAGTATTGCACAGAGAAATGGACTGTGCTCATCCTACTCTTTCAACGTTTTTGAGAAAGACAGAGCTGGTCCCACTCAAGATAGATGCAAACCACTCCACCTTTTTTTCATAGGACATACGCTTGTTTAATCTTAAATCGACAAGTTCTGAACAGCATAACAACAAACTGAAATGCGGGCCAAAATCTCGATATTGGAGGAATTCGTGTGACGGTCAGAAATGATACCGTGCTCCACAGTGACGGACTTTCTTCGCTGTATCTTACCCTTGTTGAATCTCGATGAATTCTCTAGTGTTATCGGGATATGGAGAACGAGAGGGTTATTATTTTATTTTGCTTACATGTTTGTCGTGTGCCGCCCCGCCTGCAGTGGTATGAAATAACGATGAAAATACCTCGCATCTTCTTCTTGCAGTGGTTTAGACCAGGGCCGTCTGCTGAATGCCAAACAAAACTCGAGCATGATGTGCAAGCGCATGCAGGCCGAGGATCGGCATGTCTCAGCGTTGCTCGATCATTCTCGAAAGTACGCGGTGCAGAGCAACATTTCATTTAGAATTGCGGTGTGGCACATTTCGGTCAGCATTACCCTCTTCGATTCTGCAGACTCGTGGTGTCGGCGCTCTTTTCTCTTCACTATTTGTTCGTCGTCTGAAGGACGCCCACAGGTCCAGTAGCTGTCTACACGAAAAGAGGCAGTCTAACGATATATCGTCACAAGCCATTGAAACTGAATGGGAATGACAGAAGAGAGGAATGATACTCCTCAATACCTATTATGCAGTCACATAATCGATGGGTACTGCATATTTACTATGAAACTACATCAACAATATCACGCAGAAAGAATTTAAAGATTTAGTCGACAATACTGCGAGACCTCCGGCATTCTCGTAAACGTCGATCGCCGTTGCGCTTCGGCAGCCGAACGTGACTAGTCTATTCCAGTAGCAGATCTCTCCTCAGGGTAAGACGATAATTTATGAAGTTACGTAACGGATTTTGGATAAGCGATCTGGCATAAAAGGCTCTAATCAATATAGCAGCGTTTCCTTAACTATTGTCTAAATCTTTAGTGCGACATGGGATTTAAAATCTACGAAATTAGAGTCAAAGATTGCAGTCTGTAGAACTACTCCATAATCAACGTTGTAGTTTTCAAGAATTGATAACTGTGATTTACAATGCCGTCTCAATTAATATACGACAGCTCACATTAACAATGTTCGTTATGTGTTGACAAGACGTGGAGACGAGTAAGGATCTCAAGTAGCATTGCCGCGATCTTATCATATTTACAGACTCGCGAAGTTGTATGGTAGGCAAGCAGTGATGGCACGGCGAGGAACTAAAAGCGAATGAAGATAATGTTATTATTATGGAAGAACGACCATTCTGGAGGCCGCCGCGTCCAGCCGAACGAATGAATCGTTACGCCTATCTGTCCAGGGCATGTTGCTACAGCAAAGTTTTCTTACCGTGAGCTGCACTGACTGCTGTTGAACAGTAGTGCCTTAGGTGGACGTCCGCTACTGCCCGTTGTGTGGGTGTGCTTTGCTGATCCCTGCACCTACGATCTGATCGTTAGTCTGTTCTACTCTGCATCTCCCTGGATCGAATCTGTCTATTCCGAGTCCCCTAACAGAATCTCCTCTCTTCTGCTCCTTTTCAAGCGTCTGTCCTGTCTCCTGTTGTGCTGTCAACATTGGCCAATAGTATAAATTAATAAAGTCTCTTAGTCCCTCCTCTTCCAATTCCCTTCTTTATTTCTCTTCTCTGATCAAAACGTGGAACGTGCGTGTTCTTTCCGCCCACTAGAGAGAGCTTAGCGAGGAGTAAACTCATTGAGAAGCAATAGATACTGGCAGTAAAGATGTGCCAGAGAGGGAAAAATGGATGGAATTCTTTCAATGATAATGTCAGAATTCAAGTAATACCTGTTTAGTCAGTTTACGAGCTGCATTAGTAACTAGAGGATGAGGGAAATAAAAATAGCCGGGAGAACAGAGTTTTATGGTATAAAAAGCACAGCTTTAGAAGGGAAATACAGTACTAACCTGACTATAGTAGATGTTGACAACACTCATCACTGATGTTTTGGCACTTTTGGGCCATAGTCTGCGAATTGCTGAATGCGGATAGTAGCTGGACTGCTGGAATTGCTGCAATCTCATCCTAAATGTTCTGCTGTAGTTCTAGAAGACTGTGAGGGTTGTTGTGATATACCTTAGACTTGAAGGTTCCCCACACAATGTAACCGCACACTGACAGATCAGGTGAGCTGCGTGACCAGCTAGGGCAGCGATCAGACTGGCCTCTGTTAACAACTGTATCAGGCGTGAAGATTATGTGAACGTGCTCCAGGATTCGGCTGGCTGTATGGGCAGTTGCTCCATCTTGTTGGAAGTAACTGTAGGTTTTTTCCTCCTCTGTTAATGTTGCCACAAATTCACATCCAGTCGTATCCACTCGTCCTATATTTGAAGGATTCCAAGGAACATGTAAGATTTCGGTTACTTTATATCGATGGTATCCCAGCACACAATATTAGGAATCTACCAGATTGAGACACAATTCGTCCATCATTTGACTGAAATTCAGACATAGCGTGTCTACGTGTCTACGAAACGAATAATTGTTTTGAGGCAAATTCCAACGAATTTTATTCTCATGGAAAATTTTCGTCCTTCAACGTTCAGCTTCAGATGTGTAGCCAGACTCAAGGTGCTTCTGTTCTCCCATTTTGATGAAATACGTAATCTGTGAAGTACAGATATCATTCACGAACACTGTGTTAGACTCTAAGCAAAACCCTGATTGTGTGAAAGGCTGATGTTGACTGACTCAGAACTAAGCGTGATGGAGACATAACCTTAAGACCCAGCGCTAGTAAAAATGTATGCAATGGAATAATAAACGCTGTGAAAGATGGTGGCCCTAGCAGTGAATCTTAAGGAGAGGCATATACACTGTATCACTGAAAAATATTCAATATTTTCAGGGAGGCGTCGCCTGATTGAATCAAAGAAATTATTTAAATAAGCTCTTTAATTTACTACAGAAGAGGACGTGAACGAATAAGCATGTAAGTCATGGAACGATGAGAATATTATCTATGAGAAGCAGATAAGTGAACTATCGCTTGGCAAAGTTACTCGGTGGGGGTCAGAATTTGATTATAAACATATGCCTGAATTCGTGAAATTTAACTCGACCTGCCTACACAACAATTACAGTGATTATTTGTCTGACCAAAGAAATAAGGAAACCTATGCAACTGAGAATGCTCTGACGAATGTCGGGAAGGGAATTCTGAAATTCTAGTTCGTGATGGCCCTAACACGCCGAAGCTGCAAGCTATGCTACAATTATCAGCGGTGTGGTATAAGCAGACCGTGACACCATGTCTCGCTGCCATCAAGTACGTCACTAGAACCGCTCTGTTGAAGACTCGAAGATTGGACCCACTCTGCTAATGTAGTCTGACGTTCCAGTTGAGAGCAAAGCCTGCGGACCACTGAATCGTTCAGCCCCAAGTTCGAAGATAAAGTCCTCACTTCTAGTCAGTCTGCACCCTTATTCCTACCAAGAATCTCAGCAACCAATCGTCTTAAAGTTATATCGGTCGGCCAGTGGCGTTCTGTTTCCTAGTAACAAAATCTCCCTTCAGAAGATGGGAAACGATAAAAACCAGTAATCTCGATTTTCTCCGCACTTTTCCGAAAAAGCTTCATGTTGCATGTTACATTCTCTTGACGTCACATCAATTTCTCCAATCGGTGCCCTCTCAAGCTGCAGTTAGCCTCGCATCACTGGCCACGGGGAAGTCTAAAAAACAGTGCCCGAAGCTATCCGCCAACTCTCTGGTTTCTTTTTCACCTGTAATAAGTCAGAGCTGTTTCCTTTTTTTTTAAACGACCGGGAGATGTTTTTCTGAATGCTTTTTTCATATCATGGCCCGGACGACTGCCTCCTGCCAACAGAGTATTAGTTGGAACGAATACTTTCAGCTCTGTCGCCCTAAGTCGATATGTTCAATAAACTGCACATTGGGCCAGGCGGAAGTATGACGATAATTAAGGCGACTTTCTCCGTGACAACATGAGGGCAGCTTCTACCTGTCTGTCCCCTGATAGTAGTTTTGTGAAAGCTGTCTTATCTCGCCCCATTGGGGATCGGTTTTGGCATGCTACATTTGCAACTCTCCTATCCTGTTTCCTCAGTGCTTAAAATTCACCCAGAAAGATATTGAAATAGCAAGGAACAGGTTTAGTGAAAGCACGTTAAAGAAGGAACTGAAATCAGTGCACACATCAACTGTAATATCATTAATCAATTTGAAGTAGACCAAGTATAACTCAATTCGCATACGATCGAATTATTTTATCAAATATCCCGCTTGATCAGAAATTTTGCACAGGAGGTGTCACATTGAAGAAAGGTGGTGGAGGACAAAGAAGCAAAGTTCCCAGTAAATGGGGCAAGTTTATGTAGTTAACTCCTAATATCAATGGCTGAATAGAGGGTAACAAACACAAGGTATCATTTCCAACCCGAACATGGAAATAAGGGTCCCAAAGCAAACAAGACACATTCATCTACAGGGAAGCCACCTGACACATTCATCCTTATAGCTAGTCATGTTGCTGAGGGCAGTTGCTAGATTCTGCTCCTCATTCCCGGATCTACGGAGTAAGGGGGCGAGCGGAGTTTTAAACAGAGCGTAGCACACAATGCATGCCGTTCTATCGATTATTCATTTGATTTTGAAACTCATCCCAGTTGGTTTCTGAAAACATCCTAAGCTGATTTGTGAACGTAATCCTAAGTTGGATTTTGAACGTGTGCATAGTGTATGTGATTTCCCTGCCAAGGGAATTCCCGTTGCATCAAGAAGAAAATCTTTCGTGCAGACAAAAGGAGACGGGGCTACACGAGCTGAGCCCAATAAACACGAACGATTGAACGTCAACCGCCGATATTGCTGTTTGTTTATGTGGTTGATTGGGGGTGTGAATAGTCAGCGTCATCATAATTATTAATGAAATTCATAGTGTTGCGTTGTGTGCAGTCGATGGCTTTGGAATGCACAAATAGATTTAAACTTCCGTAGTGGAAGTAAACGATTAACAGGAATGGCAGGTAAGAAAGATTACGTAATATATTATCTTACCGTTGTAATAGTCCAGTAAAGTAGCCCCAAAAAGACATGAAATGTATCCAAGAAAATGAAATTTTGGCAGAAAACTACACTAGTAAACAGGCTAAAATAAAAAGTGCTTGTCTGATATTAATATAAAAGACATATACATATGCACATACGATCATGATTTTGTATGTAAGACCAATTCGTCAGGGTTGAAATATATGTTTGTTTATATTTGTAGGCAGTAAAGGGCAAATGATGAATACACCAAGGAAAAAACTTTATAGGGCTCAAAACAGAAAAAGAGCTAAAGATAAAACCGAAGAAGTTAATAAATCGGCTTCTAAGACGGAAAGATGGCTTTATGAAGTAGGCACATCATTAAGCTCCACTGATACTTACGATACTACTATTTCAGGTATTTCGGGTAATTCCTGTAATTTGGAGATTCAAAATAATGCTCCCAAACAGTCGAAGCTACAAGGTTCAGATGAAGCTAAAAAATCTTCATCGTCGGTATTATCTCAGCAGGAAAATCTCGCTAAGGTAATATCAAATGACCTATTGCACTCGAGTAACAATGACAAAATTGTAGATCTAATGCATCCAGGCATATGGCCGGACAACGAAAGAATTACAGCTGAACAAAAATCATTCTTCAGCAAACAAACTGCATTAATAAACGATAAACAAACAAATAACAAGACGTTATGTCCACTGAAGGGAACGATACGCATTTGAAACATCACATGTGGTTCGGAACAAAGGCAGATAACGAAAACTAAAAAAATTCTGACTTATTTATTCTAAAACAAGAAATGCAACTTGCTGTACAGCTTGCAAGCTGTACGACAGCACTTCTTCATCAGCCTCGTGAACAAAGGGTACCATTAACTGGAAAAAGGCTTCAGAAGATTATATGAGCATAAGCACCACAAACACGTAAAGAACGTTTTATCAAATAAAAAACCCGTCTGCAGCAAATGAAATCGTGTCAGGGCATCCATCGTGACAGCGAGCGATTAATTCACTCTGAGAAAGGAAAATGGAGACATATTCTACCTGTACTAATGGACGCAGTCACGTATCTTGCCACCAACTGTCTCTCTTTTAGAGGTTCTAAAGCGACACTCAGTGATCTCATTGTAAATTTTCCTCATCCAAGACAAAGAAATTTCCTTGATTTGATAACACTGCTCGCCAAATACAATCGTACTCTCAAGTACCACATAGACACCTAAAAAAGGGACAATTATGCTATTTGTCGAAGACAATGCAGAATGAAATCATCGGTGTAATGGCAAACCAAGTTCGAAATACCATTATGAATGCGTTCAAGAAGACCAACTATTTCACCGTCATGTTCGACTGCACTTCAGATGTACCGTATGTCATATAGAACAACTGAATCAGGTGATTCGTTATATAAAAATAACAGAAACTTCATGTGAGATAAAGGAAAGCCTTATGATCTTATAGAAGTTCACGTAAGGACTGGGGAATATGCCACACAGCAATTCTAGGAAAACTAGAAGCTGATAGTTTGATTGTGAAGAATGTCGTCGACAGTCTTACGATAACGGATCTAACATGGCCGGTATATACAAAGGAGTTCAGTCCAGAGTTATGGAAATGAAAGAGCTGGCAGAGTTTGTGCCATGTCTTTCAGTTTCGTGTGTGTGCGTTCAGTGTCGTCATGTGTCAGAAGCAGTTAGGCTATGTGGGCTTGTACAAATTCTTTATTGTTTCTTTGTTTGATCCACTACTCGTGGAAAATAGTGCAAAAGTGTACAAAAACAAACATAAAAAATGTAGTCGAACAAGATGGTGTGCTGAACACCAAGCTATTACAGCTCCATTAAAAATTTACCGGAAGTTGTCAAAGCTCTGGAAGAAATTGCAGAACTTTTCCTTGCCGCAGAATCTAGGTACCAAGCTGCTCATATACTACACGCGGCGATGAATTTTAAATTTGTCCTCAACAATTCGGGCTAGTATTCTTCCAGAGATTAGTAGAGTGAACGTCGAAATACAGAAAGAGGACGTTATTATCTCGAGTTCTGTGACACTACTGCAAAGTCTTACAAATCTCACAAGTCAAACTTCTTACAAGAAATGAGAAAAACCATTCATTGTATCAAAGAAGCTACACCTGTAACAAAGTGGTGGGAAATCGAGACAGTCTTCAAAAGCAAACGAACTTCCAGAAAGAAAAGGCAACATGATGAAATCTGTGAGGTGGAATCATTAACATTAGGTCCAGTTGTGCTATTTTACAAAGATATAAAAGTAGAATTTGACAAAATTTTCACACAAATTGGAACAAGGGTAGACAGTGCAAAGAAAAATTCGCCTTCCTCAGTATCCACGCGTTTTTCAATATATAGACTGAGGATCTACAGAAAAATTCAGCCGATCTAGCATGAAAATATTCGAAAGACTTGAATGCAGTTGATTTTTGACAGAAACTCGCCGTATTCAGAAAGCGAAATTAACGAAAAATCAAGAAAATTCGACCTGTTTACAATATATGTGCAAGAATGACTTGCAAGAAGTATTTCCTAATGCTAACATAGCTTAGAGGACATATTGCACATTATCGACGACATCTGCCAGCTGTGAGTGAAGCTTCAGTAGGCGCAAAATAATGAAAATTAGAGAAGGTTGCGCCAGGAAAGTCAAGGCCGGCACACGCTGCAATCCGTCAGCAGCCTAGGCGTCAAGAATAACCGAGGGAGCGGAAATCTTCTGCCAAATCGCCGCCATCCTGTACTGAGCTGCGAGAAGAGAAAATAATAAAGAGCACTGAGTATTTCCAGACTGTTTGTCTGGTGCCTCCAGGCGTCCGTCCAACCACAACCGGCTACTGACCCTCCACAATGGCGTCTACAAATGGGTACCAGTAGGCATCGACCTCCACACAACGAACTGTAAGTTGGGGAATATGCATTTTATCATTGAAAATTATTAAACATGATCAGGGATGCAAAAATGATTAAAGTGTTCCCTTTAGTTTAAAAAGACATAACAGGCAAGCAAATAATCAAGAATATAAATAACTCATGGAATCATGAGAATTACAAACATGGAATATTAACTACGAGAAGTCGACAGGTGAACTATCGATTCCCAAATGAACTGCGTCGGGGTCGGAATTAGCTCATAATCGTGCAGGTATACCTATTCTCGAGAAATTTTACTCGACCTGCCTACATGTCAATTACAATGATTGTCTGACCAGAGAAATTAAGAAGCTCATGCAACTGAGAATGTGCTAATGAATGTGTGAAATTGAACTCAACACGATTATGCACTTCTAGCTCACGATGGTCCTAACATGTCGAAGCTGAAAGTTATGGTCACCATTATGAGCAGTGCGATATGAGTGACACCGTATCTGGCAGCCATCAACAACTTTGCTGGAAACGCTCTATCAGGGACTGGAAAACTGGAGCCACTCTGATAATGGAGTCTGCAATTTCAGTTGAGAACGAAGTCTGCGGCGTACCGTTGTGTTCAGCCCCAAGTTCAGAGACGAAGTCCTCATTTCTGGTCGATAAAGAACTGACTGCACCTTTCATCCCACTACAATCTCGACAACCAGTCATTTTATAGTTATATCGGTCTGCCGACGACGTAATTGTTTCCCAGTCACAGAATCTACCTCTAGGAGAGGCGAAACGTTAATATCAATAATCTCGATATGCTCCTCACTTTTCTAAAAGAAAAACTTTGAACTCCGGTTTACATCCTCGTGACATCACATCAATTTCACCAATCTGTTCCTTCTCAAGTAGCAGCTAACCTCGCATCTCAGAGCAACTCTGTAACAAGTCAGAGCTGTTTTTCTGTGCTCCTTGGACCGCCTGGAGATGTTTATCAGCTGACTGCACTTTTCTTAGCATGTCCCAGACGTCTACCTCCAGCCACCAGAGTTCTGTCATCTGGAAGGAATGCTTTTATTTTAGCGGTCCTAAGTGGATACAAGCAATAAACTGTACAGTAGGCTGAGCTTCAGTATGAACCTAGCCATGTCAGTTTCCCGAAGACAACACAAGGGCTGCTTCCACCTTTCCATCCCCCGCTAACAGTACTGTGATGGTCGCATTTCCTCACCCATAGGAGTCGGTCTCAGCGTGCCACAGTGCGTGACTCTCCTGTCCTGTTTTCCATCGCTTCTCAGCTTTAAAGCTTACCCAGAAAGCAAGTGAAATAGCCAGAAACAGGTTAAGTTAAAGAATGTTAAAAATGGATAAGAAATCAGTGAATACAATCACCCTATCTAGCTCAGCTCGCGTGTGGTTCAATTATTTGATCAAATACGAATGAAAAGAAACGAGCCATACGGCTTGCCGCTTTTCAGCTAACGCATATTCTGTATGAAATATACGAATAATGCAAGTATCTCTAACAGGAAGACGAAAGGGATCAGAGTGGGCTACTTCGTGAAACTCATGAAAGGTCGTTATGGCTGCGTAATTGAGTGACAAGACAGTACTGCAGACTTTGGCTTCATAAACACAACCCGGAAAACTCTTTCAAGTGATACAGGGAAGATAGCGATGAAGTTACAATGTACACAACAAAGTGATAACCTGCATCTGCTGAAAAAGTCGTCCTCGCTACTGAAAACATTCCATGGTCGACATAATGGAATAACTCTTGTTCCCAGTAACTTGTTGTGTACTCTGTCTTATTCCACGATTTTTTATGGTAAAAAATGAAAATTTCTGGCGGTATAAGGTCTTGAAGGATTAATGCTTGCCAGACACATGATTTTAAACTGCTTCTGTTTATTTAACTAAGTTAGTAGTCCTACACAGAATAAGAAAACACAATCGACTGTGATATGTCTACTTTGGATTTTTTTTTGCAGGTTGCTTAAGTCGTTAATGTATGTAAGTGAAGTAGAAACTGAAGAGCAGCTGGCCGTAGTGTCATAGCCGCTTTTCTCAGTGTAGAACGCACATGAGCAGTATAAAAGATAGTGTGGCAAAATTTTATGTGCCATGCTAATGCTTACTTATAGACTGCCACTCTTCACTTTGGAACGGTTACCATGAGCTTAGGATTTTACCGTAAAGTACAAATTATTTATCTAACAAATAAATATTCATTTACGATCATAAGTTCCTAATCTCAAAGTATGTTCTACCACTTGTATAAAGTTACCCCTATGGATGTAGTACGCCCTGTACATGGACAAAACGTTCTACATGTTTGTATGTACTCTGTTGTACGCTTGGCTATATACCAGTAAAAATTTTCTCGGTGTGAATAAGGCTTCGCAAAACTACGTACGCTACGAAGCCGTCTCGAAATAACTCCGTATCAATTATTTCAATCTGTATGTAACTGCTTGAGGCGTGCTTGGTAAAATTTAGGTGTAATTTTCCACCTAAATTATACCTTTCTTTCGAAGGCATGTTATCTGCGCATATTAAAACAGTGCAGTTAGAATAAAATGATGCAGTTGCTTTTATCATGAATTTTGTTATTCTGTCCATTTTGTCTTTATTGTATGTGTGGTGGTATTGCACGGCACTGAAACACGTAAGATCACCATGTATAGCTTCGAGATAATAGCTTCGTTAATAGTGTGACAGATAGATTAATATCAGCTGGCGTATAACAATGGCTTCCGGAGGAGAGTCGATGAATGAGCAGGGGATGTTTGTTAGGGAAAAAAAATGCGAAGAAGTGAGTTTAAATGAATACATCCTCCGTCCGTGAAAGAACCGCGAGGCGGTATTCTCTCATGCATTTAACGGCCACCAAATTTCTCACTGGCTTAAAAAGTCGTCGGACGATGTCGGTGGGCGGCGTTAAAGGAATACATCTTTCGCCCGAAAATATATCCCGCCAGTGCAGCTACACAGGCTTCTTGAATTTCCGGTAAGGCCCTGCGGAAGACGCCTTTTGTGTTATACGTAGTGTAAATACGTTTTACAAGACAAATATAAACGAGCTGTCCCGGGGAGCTGTGGGCAACACCCGCGATTACTCATTAGGAGCGTCCAATATGTCTGCCGCCTGTGTGGCCCTTATTAATGGACCTGTCCTCGCGACATCTCGCTTCTGCGCATGCGCAGATGTTATCCGGACGCTGGCGCGTCTTGCCGGATTGTAGCTTCGTGAAGAATAGACCCCGCGTTACACTTTCTCCGGCCGTTCATAAATTATACAGTCGCCAGATCGCGTTGCCCTGCGCCCCTGAAACTGTCCGTTCTGTCTATGCAAATAATATTTGGATTGCCCGATATGTTGCCATTCGTGTTGCGTTTTCGACGACTCATAAATTGCTTTATCGGACGATCGGGCGCCGCTACCGGTTTAATCGTGGCGGCCGGCAATAAGAACGTGACCGAGCGCCTCACACACGACGAGTCCCGCCGGACTCGACCATTAGCTCCCTGGGCGCCCGCACACGGGAATACTCGGCCGCGATCGGGAACAACTTGCTCCATTAAAAGTTGTGCGCCCGGTCTCGCGCTATTTTTAACCGAATTAATTGCGTTTATTGGCCGAGCTGGACGCGAAAATTACGCCTTCGCGAAGTTATCGGGAGCACTGCACTTAATTAGAAAAACAAATTTAATATTCAAATTAGAACGGACGAAATTAAATGGAAAGGATAATCATCGCGACTAATTGATTCCTAAGAGGAGTACTTCGCTTATTTAACCGTTCACTATTGACACTTAAAAAAGCGTTTGCATTTCGCGAACATTAAACGGTATAGTGCGAAGCTCAGCGCTTCTTCGCTATGAGTGTAACATTGTGTTACATGACACATATATGGTTTGGCTGTGTCACTCTCAGCATGAATTTCCTAAATTCACTTGAAGTTACTCTTAAATTTGCTTGTGTCTGTGTGTGAGACTTATTGGACATCCTGCCTATTTGTGAGCAATACGTCATATTTATTTATGCTGAAGGTTAGCATACATATCCTGTACCACGTGTCGATCCTGTGCATGTCTTCCTGTGTTTTGTTACAGTTTTCGAGTGATGCGGTACCCATTATACAACAGTACCATCCGCAAAAAGTCTCATGGAAATTCCGACATTATTCACTAGGTCATCTGTATATAGGGTGATACCGTGATGATGTCACAAACTTTCAGGGACGATGGAGAAGGGTAAAAAAGTGTGAATGTGTCAATTTGACGTAAGGGACCCTGGTCCGGAAACGACCGAACCGAAAGTTATAAGCGAAAATCGTTCTGATATCTCTGACAGTGGTCCTCTTCTGCTGCAAGCTCATTGCTTTCTATATTCTGGGAGGAGTCAGTACAGGCAAAAACAATAAATAAATATATCCAGGAAACGTAGGCTCCAAAATGCATAACTTTAGAGGTATGAGCACTTGTTCTGCAAATTAGATGTGTTTCACAGTAGCAAAGACGAACAAGTGTTCATAGCTCTAAAGTTACGCACTTTACAGCCCGTTTTTATTGGACTTCTTTTGTTTGGTTCTTACTTCTTCCTTTCGAAATATGGATAGTAAAGAGCTTGCAGTAGATGAGATCTACTGTCAGAGATATTAGAATGATTTCCATTCATAGATTTCGATTCGGTCGCTTCCGGGAAAGGTCCTGTAATCTAACCCTCGTTAAGTTACTTTTCTCCATCATCCTTGAAAGTTTGTAACATCGTCACGCAAACACTCTGTACATTGTGAAAAGTAATAGTCCTGTAATACTCCCTTTGAGTACGTACGAGAAGTTGCTTTTACGTGCGAAGATTTCTCTCTGTTATGAACAACATGCTGTGTTCTATTTGCTATAAATTCACACATTTGGTCTGATATTCTGTACGCTCTTATTTTTTCAGTAGGCAGAAGTGTGGAACTGTATCTAATGGCTTCCGGAAGTCAAGGAAACCGTGATCAACCGGGGTGCTGGTATCTACTCCTTTTGGGTTCCATCGACGAATAGAGCGAGCTGGGTTTCGCACGATCGTTGTTTTCAGAATCCATGTCGATTCCTACAGAGGAGATTTTGGCCCTCTAGAAGTTTTATAACGCGAGAGCGTAAAATATATTCAAAAAATCTACAACGACTGACGTCAAAGATACATGCCTATAGCTTTGTGCCTTCCGTCTATGACCCTTCCTAAAAACGGGAATGACCTGCGGTATTTTCCAATCACTTGGAACGCTTCATTTCTCGAGCGACTTACAATACACATCATCTACGTCTACATCTGCATGGATACTCTGCAAATCACATTTAAGTGTCTGGCAGAGGGTTCATCGAACCACCTTCACAATTCTCTGTTATTCCAATCTCGTATAGCGCGCGAAAAGGACGAATACCTACATATTTCCGTACGAGCTCTGATTTCCATTATTTTGTCTTGGTGATAGTTTCTCCCTATGTAGGTCGGTGTCAACAAAATATTTTTGCATTCGGAGGAGGAAGTTGGTGATTGGAATTTCGTGAGAAGATTGCTCCGCAATGAAGAACGCCTTTGTTTTAATGATGTCCGTCCCAAATCCTGTATCATTTCAGTGACACTCTCTCCCCTATTTCTCGATGATACAAAACGTGCTGCCCTTCTTTGAACTTGTTCGATGCACTCCGTCAATCCTATCTGGTAAGGATCCCCCAGTATTCTAAAACAGGACTGACATGCGTAGTGTAGGCAGTCTCCTTAGTAGATCTGTTACATTTCCTAAGTGTCCTGCCAATAAAACACAGTCATTGGCTAGCCTTAGCCACAACATTTCCTATGTATTCCTTCCAATTTAAATTGTTCATAATTGTAATTCCTAGATATTAAGTTGAATTTAGGGCCTTTAGTTTTGACTGATTTATCGAGTAACCGAAGTTTAACGGATTCCTTTTAGCACTCTTGTGGATGACCTCCCACTTTTCGTTATTTAGGTTCAATTGCCAATTTTCGCACCATACAGATATCTTTTGTAAATCTTTTTGCAATTTGTTTTGAACTTCTGATGACTTTACTAGTCGATAAACGTCAGTGTCATCTGCAAACAACATAAGACGGCTGCTCAGATTGTCTCCCAAGTCTTTTATTTCGATAAGAAACAGCAAAGGGCCTATAACACTACCTTGCGGAACGCCAGATATCACTTCTTTCTTACTCAAAGACTTTCCGTCAGTTACTACGAACTGTGACCTCTCTGACTGGAAATCACGAATCCGTCACATAATTGAGATGAAGTTCCATAAGCACGCAATTTCACTACAAGCCGCTTGTGTGCTACACTGTCAAAAGCCTTCCGGAAATCCAGAAACACGGAATCAATTTGAAATCCCTTGTCAACAACACTCAACACTTCATGCGATTAAAGACTTAGTTGTGTTTCACAAGAACGATGTTTTATAAATCCGTGTTGACTATGTGTCAATAGACCGTTTTCTTCGATGTAATTTACAATGTTCGAACACAATATATGTTCCAAAATCCTGTTGCATCTCGACGTTAAATATATGGGCCTGCAATTTAGTGGATTACTCCTACTACCTTTCTTGAATATTGGCGTGACCTGTGCAGCTTTCCAGTCTGGGGACGGATCTTTCGTAGAGCGAAAGGTTGTATATGATTGTTAAGTATGGAGCTACTGCATCAGCATTCTTTGCTAGAAGACGAGGAAGAAGAGTCCTATTGGTATCCGATCAGGTCAAGTGGCCTTTCCCCTGCTGAGAGATTTTAGATGCTTTCCGTGGCCAATTATTTATATTTCTGTCTTCTGACGTTCGTGTTTCCTCATGGAAACAGTTTTGGGAAAAGAATCTTTTATTTCAGCTTCCTCCATTTCTATGTCATAGCAACCACAGAGTGTCTGGACAGATGGATGGACACGTTTACTGATGTAACATAAGATGAACACTGCTTAGGAATTTCTATCACATCGGCAGAGAGGTATTACTTTCGAATGCACTGAACACTTCACTCATGGAACTTCTTATGCTAATGTTGGCCTCGCTCTGTTTTCGTCTGTCTGTGAGGTTTTCGCTCCGTTTCAATTTGCATTGAAGCTCTTCTTGATTCCGTAGCTGCTTGCTAACGCAGCTGTCCAACCAAGGCGGGTCTTCCCCATCCCTGACAACTTTGCTCATACCTTTCTGAGGCGTATTGTACAATACTATTAACCACTGTCCACTCATGCTCAACATTTTCCGTCCTTGGGATGGGTTTCTCACGTTACCGCTCAAATAGTCTGAAATGTGTTTTTTCTGCTTTGCTAAGCTGAAATGTCATCGTATCTTTCTTTACATTCCTGTTTACAGCCATATTAAGTGATGCTGTAACGGTCTTATGGCACGGTTTCCCCGTTCCACGCTCAGTCAAAAAGTTCAGAACTGTTGGTGACCAGGAGCTCACATGAATGAGTCAGTTCTCTGTTTAGCTGTTCAAGGTAATTTTCGGATAAGACATTTAGGACAATTTCACGTGATTCCCTGTCTCTACTGTCGGCCTTGATCACTTGAGTCTCCCAGTCTATAGCTGTTAAGTTGAAATCTCCACGTAAGTCTATAACGGGACCAGGAGATTTACGTGAAACCCTGCCAAGTTTCGCCACGAATGTCCCGCCACTACTGCTTCTGAAGTAGGGGATTTGCAAAAGCATCCGATGACCAGGCTTGACCCACCTTCTTCATACAAATTATTTCATATTCTAAATCTGTACTAACCTCGCCAGATACTATCGTATTTTTTATGTCAATAAATACGCCTCCACAAGCGGCGATCAATTTACGTTTGGATATACATTCTAATCCTAATTTAGAATTTCGTTGATATGAACATCTGCTTTCAACCAGCTTCTTGTCCGTAGTAAGACGTGGAAAATATTGCTGTTTATATGCGAGAATAGTTCTGGGACCTCTAGATAGACGCTGCTGCAGTTAACTAACTTTCTTCTTTTCAGAATGTTAGGGTTCACATCAATTAGTTCTCTGTCACAGGCAAAATGGCTGTCAGAGTATATTAGTGTTGTCGTTTTTACTGTTGTTAACAGGCCTTCTGGTGTATGTCAAGTGTGTGAACAGGACCGGATGTTGAGTGATCACTGCGAAGGACATGGAGATGCCACATACTAGTGTGAGACAGCGTTATCAGCTCCTTATAGGGAATGAAAGGGGTCTGGTTGTGAGCCTCCATTTGGCCGGCTGGTCGTATCGTGCAATATTCAGATCTGTGGAACATTCGGATGTGACAGTGGGCCAATGTGGGGTTCATGGAAACGTGAGGATAGATATAATCGTCGTTTAGGATCCGGTCGACTACTTCTGACCACCGTATTGTGTACCAGCCACATCATGCAAATTCACATCTGCGCCTGCCATCTGGGAAAAGTAACATACTCACTGCAACATTCTGTGTGATCCCGTGCCATTTGTCGAAAGCAGCCGGCCCAGGGAATTACCGTCACATCGTAGGCTGCAAACGTGTCCTCTTTTGGATATTTAACTTTTTTGTCAACCATTGTAGTCCGTGGTTGTGACGTCTCCTACACATTTTGTCTGATGGGACCCAGAATTTCTCTCAAAATAGTTATTTCTCTGGCCTCACGTTTTTCCCGTTATACCATCATTGTTCATTGTAAGCGTCACCCTCACTTTAGTGTCTTTGTTCGAATTACACTGAAGTAGTGTCTAATTGAGATGTTTACGGATAACGGTCTCGTATTTTAGATGTCTAGTTAGTTGGTAGGCCATTACCAGTTTGTTGACGCGTGACGCGAAGGTCTGTTTTTCTGATAGTTTAGTCTCTATCCATTCACTTAATTATTTAAACTTTTTTGCTTTTTCCTAATCCATCCTCTAGTATTCTTGTCGCTGATTCTATGTTTGACATAAAGTGCGTCTTCTCAAAGGTGACTTGAAGACCAGCCTTGGCTGCCCGCAACTTCGGTTGGTGTCCACCTGGGTATGTCAGTGGTCGTCATAGAAGGTTGCCATGCGGAGGACCCGTGTTCGATTCCCGGTACTACCAAGCATTTTTCCTTGGTGGGAGGACTGTTACGGGGTGCACTAAGCCTCGTGATGGCAACTGTGGTGCTACGTGACCGACTGGTAGTGGTTCCACGGTTTTAAAAGCTTACAAAACGGTCGGGAGAGTGGTGTGCGGACCACATGCGCCTCCGTACCACATCCGCGTGACGCAGCAAGGCAGAGGATCACTAAGCGGCCAGTAGACATCTCTTGGGCCTTTACTATCTGGCAAACAGCCCCTAATATTCGGTTGGCTAACATGTTTCGCTGCTATGTATATAGGGCTTGATGAGATCACTAGATCATTTTCAAAGGCTAGACAGTCGATTGCAAGATTCATATACGTGTAGCCTAGTTTTAACCCATTTTTTAACCCTAAACTGCTTATTTTTTTCCGCCATTCTCGGATGATCTATTCTAAAAGAGCAGAAGAGATAGTCCCTCTACATGTCTCACACCTGTCCTCTGAACTTCACTTTGCTGGTGGTTTTGGTCAGGGTTTTCTGGACAGCAGCTTCCGTCTGGTTATCTAAGCCAAATTCTTCAAGGATCTGAAATAGCGTTTTCGATCAATTGAGTCGTCCGCCATACTGAAATCGTCGATTTTCCAGTTCCTGAGTTTCAAATATGAAAAAATCGACTTCGGATTCATAATCTCCTCGGCACATGATCGTCCCTTCCTGAATCCCCCTTGGTGCTATACTAACCAACTGTGGATCGATGTCTCCTTCCGCCGTAGGCTTTGAGCCTTTGAGAGGAGCTTGCAAATTGGTAGTAGGAAATAAATGTCACGATAGTTGTACACATCTGTTCTGTCCCCATCGCTATGTATTTGAGAAATTATGGCAAAGGTCCACTCACTTGGAAGGTTTTCAATTTCTCATATCTCTTGAATAACTGCAATAAGTTTATTGATTGCCTTATCCCTTGCTTGCTCTCACAATTCAGCAATTACACCCAGTGACTTTTTGTTCTTCAGTGCTTGGATGATCTTCCCAATCTCTTCCTTCGTATGTGGAGACGAAAGTGCGTGGATGTTTGGATTGCTTTCATAAACGAATACGGTCTCTCTAGTCTCGCAGTTGAGGGGATATTTAGAATAACTTGCTAGAATCTGACAATTATCTCGTCACTGAGGGCATTTTTCTCTTCGGAATCGTTGAACTGAAAGTTGGGGGATTGCTTTGTTCAGACTGTGTTTCAAGTTTTAAAAGAAGTTACGTGTGCCGTTTCTCTGAAGTCTTGCTCAGTCTATACCAACAGATTTTCCTAACGGACGCTTCAACCTAAGGATGATCTTTTATTCAGGTTTTCACGCTTTTAGGAAGCTGACCCTGTTCACTTCATTTTTCTGGCGATTTCGTTCCTGCCAAGTTCTTGCCTTAGCCGTACTGCTGCATCTCATTCAGTACCACACCAAGCATACTTTCTTGATTTCGTAATTGGTACAATCTCCTTAGCTGCTCTGACTCCACTACGCAACACAATTAAAGGGTCACTTTCCCGAAGCCTCGTAATTGTCGCCTATTGATACGCAGAAGTTTGAAATTTGGATAAGAGGTGCCTAAAATCTTCCTCTGCAAAGGTACGAAAGCGTGGCGCCCTGCGCGGTCAACTTTGGGCTCGACGACGTTTCAAACAGCAAGATGTCTACCCCTGCTTTAAAAAGACTAGAGCTCAGAAATTAACGAGAAGCGTAATGTGTGTTAATGTTGCTACATTGGCACCAAAATTCACCGGAATCCTGCCCAACGCCACCGTAGACGAGTCACACAATGGGAAAGTCGTCGCACCTCCTCTTACCCACATTTCATCCCTCCATTTGACGCCTCTGCGGTTGACGAGGCCAGAACCACAAAGTCCAGCATTGAAATCAAGCTGTTTTCTTAAAGGGGGCCGAGGATAACATTCCAGACACACAGCTGCTCAGAATTGGCACGAAATGGCCTCTGGGGGTGGCACAAAGATCATCGACGAAATCACACCTTTTCTTAGGGCGTTTGTAACGCCGGAAATTCACTTCCTCCTATTTCCATCTATTGCACTATAATTTCTTTCCTTTATTTTGTTACCTGAAGATATGACGTTTCTGTGTCTTTGTATATTGTAATTGTTTATTGTATATATATGCATTTATGTCGATGTATAATTGGTTTGTTTTGTGAATATTATTTGTATTTATACGCTGGGTCTGGCCTAGGGAAAAATATGCTATCGAACGAATACATCGATAGGTCGTGTAGAGAACCAAAGTGTTTAGGATCTTTGGCAGTGTTAACTCTGTCGCGTGGAGCGCGGGCAGACGAGAGCCTGGCTGGGGTGGTGCAGTGGAGCAGGTGTGCTGTGTGACGCTCCCGCGAGTTGCCGCGCTTTCGGGGTTGGGCAGCATGTAATTGCGCTCGACTTGCTATGATAGTTTCTGACACGGTGTCGCGGACGGGAAGCATTAGCTGGCGCACATCAAGAGCCCGATTCTCCTGGTGACCGTGTCGAGAAGAAGGCGCGCCAACATCCAGCTTCTGCAACAGCGACGGCCGACAATGAGTGACTGTCGCCACCTCCTCGATCGATGGCTTAAAACCTTCAATCAACCAACAAGGAAGACTGGAAGCACGTAAAGTTTTAGAACTGTATGGCAGACCTCAGCTTTTCAAACTGTTCCATTTTCATAACTAAATTACAGCAACGTAGCATGAACCATTGTTGCTCATTGTCCCAATTGCATTACCAAGCAGGGTCCCTTCCTTTTCCGAAATGAACCCGAGTGTCGTTGAAATTCAAACGCCAGCATCATTCGATTTCACTGCTTTAATTTCAAAGTTCAGTTAAGGTATTCACAGCTGGCTACAATATTTAGATTACACAAGCACAAATTAAGATGCGAGTATTGTTACTGTATTTTAGCTTACCTGTGACTGCAGCTCAGCTTGGTACGTACTAAATTTTACTATTGTTAATTGTTCAGAATCGTTTAATTCAAGTTCAAAGTTAAATCTCTCATTTCTAAATTGCGTAGATTCAAGTAGCTTTTGAAATGATTGTTGAGGTAGCCCAAGACTAACCGTATTTTACTGAATTTCGATGTGCTTCAGAAAGAAAGCTCACTATTAACTTCAGTCACTAAATTAACTTTCGATTTTCCGGTTTTATTAATTCTTTTGCTGAACTAAGTCAGAGTGTAGCGAAATTTATTACTTCTGACAAACTTTCAGTTTTCACACTACACGTGTCAACCTTCAGTTGCCACGCTTCTGGTGCTAATTATATGTGTAATAACCTTTCTTTTTCAGTTACTATAGTAATTGTTCATAGGACTGGCGACCGTAATTTCCCCCAAATCTCAAATATCTAATTACCGCTAGTTAATTGTTAACGTAACGGCCACACATTTACTTTCTTTATTAACTTTACCTCTTTTCAAAATTAATTTCCACCAGTTTCATTTGCATTTTTCCTTTCATTTAGATGTAACCCTTTCCGCCCTCTTTACCGACAGATTAACTTCGGTGACGATTGCTTTTCCCAAATTTCCATTAGGTACACGCGATTTAATTTTTCACTGTCATTAAGGTCGACAAGTGAGGGGGAGGTTACACGTTGATTTTGACAGATTTCGCGGTCAAAAACGACAGCTCGCAGTGCAGTGCGAAGAGTAATCTTTGACAATCCTGACACGCTCGGACGATTTTAACTTTCTCTAACGACATCGTGCGCCTGCAACGCCATTTAAAATGATCACACCCATTTGCAGCGTAGCGCGAACGTAGTTTTTGTTCTGGTTACATGATGCAACCATTAGGGACCGTTCGAAACCATTTGACGAAATTTGAACCTGACCGGAGCAGCAAAGGACGTTTATACTTTGTCAGTCCTCTTGTTTCGTGCTCTCCTACGGTATGATCTCGGAGAGACGGGGGGGGGGGGGGGGGGGGGGATGCATAACAGTGATATATGCGTGAATAAAATGACAAAAGGCCTCTAGAAGACCACCCAGTTCGGCACCGCTCTGTCCCGTTAAAAATGTACCTATTGTAATCTCTCTTTGTAGGCGTTAACGCAACTTCCTAAAATAGATTCTAACGAGCTCTGTCGACTCACGTGGTACGTCTCGGGATTGGTTGCAGTTAGCCATTTCTTTGAAATGTTGAATTGCATCTTCCCTTCTGGAAGCTGCGAAAGTTACCATCACTATAATTCCTAACTTCACTTGCTCTTGTTCACCTTCCGACCAAGACTCATTCAAGAAAGTGAACTTAAAATATCTATATTTTAAATTCCCCTCAGATTACTTTCATTCCTGCGGCTGTTACCTCACAAAAATGCACAAAACTAAATTTGTTCTTAATATGTGTGACCACGGATCGGCATTGACTTCTTAAACTGTTCTATCCAAATTTTTGGATATAAACAGTTCTAAGCATCCGAAAATGAAATGTATTCTTCCGTTGAAACAAAGTGTTTATTGACTTAACCCTCATAATCGTCTTAATATACTACTGCTAAGTCAGCAGCTGCATTTATAGGCGGGATTAATGTGTGGGCATGCTTCTGGTATGGCAAAATCTGTCTATTGGGTCTCGTAATTCTCTATCTTAAGGCCTCGTCTGTGCTTCATTGTCTTTTCCATTACTTTCCGAGTTGTCACTCCTGTCCTTTTCTCTATACAATCAGGTCAACTCTTCCCGATTCCGCTGAGTAATATGGGGCTGTGTTTCCTTGAATTGCAGTAATTCGGTGCAACGGTTCTGTTGGTTGTTTTTGTGGTCTTCAGTCCAAAGACTGGTCTGATGCAGCTCTCCATGCTTCTCTATCTTGAGCAAGCCTCTTCATCTCCTAGTAGCAATTGCAACCTACATCCTTCTGAATCTGCTTACTGTATTCGTCTCTTGGTCTCTACGATTTTTATCCCCCACGCTTCCCTCCAGTACTATATTGGTGATCTGTTGATGTCACAGAATGCGTTCTACCAACTGATCCCTTCTTCTAGTCAGTTTCTGACACAAATTTATTTTCTCTCCAATTGTATTCAGTACCTCATCATTAGTTAAGTGATGTAACCAGCTAATTTTCAGCATTCTTCTGTAGCACCACGTTTCATAAGCTTCTAGTTTCGTCTTGTCTAAACTGTTTATCGTCCAGGTTTCACATCCATATATGCCTACACTCCATAAAATTACTTTCAGAAAAGACTCCCTGACTCTTAACTCTATACTCGATGTTAACAAATTTCTCTTTTTCATAATCGCTTTTCTTGCCATCGCCAATCTACATTTTATACCCTCACTACTTCGACCATCATCAGTAACATTCTTGCCAAAACGGTAAAATTCATGTACTACTTTCAGTGCCTCATTTCTTAATCTACTTCCCTCAGCAGTACCTGATTTCATTCGACTACATTCCATCATCCTCGTTTTGCTTTTGTTGATGTTCGTCTTATATCCTCCGTTCAAGGCAATGTCCATTCCGTTCATCTGCTCTTCCAAGTCGTTTGATGTCTCTGACAGAATTACAGTGTCATCACGCAAACCTCAAAGCTCTTATTTCTTCTCCCAGGACTTTAATTCCTGCTCCAGATTTTTCTTTTGTTTCCTTTACTGCTTGCGCAATATACAGATTGAATGACATCGGGGATAGGCTACAGCTCTGTCTCACTCCCTTCTCAACCACTGTTTTTCTTTCATGCTCCTCGACTCTTATAACTGCTATCTGGTTTCTGTACAAACTGCAAATAGCCTTTCACTCCCTGTATTTTAACCCTGCCACCTTTAAAATCTGAAAGAGAGTATTCCAGTTGACATGGTCAAAAGCTTTCTCTGTGTCTACAAATTCTATAAACGTAGGTTTGTCTTTCCTTAACTTATCTTCTGTGAAAAGTCATAGGGTTAGTATTGTCTCTCGTGATCCCTCATTTCACCGGAATCCAAACTGATCTTCCCCGAGAGGTCGGCTTCTACCTGTTTCTTCATTCTTCTGTAAAGAATTCGTGTTAGTATTAGTGACTTACTAAACTGATAGTTCGGTAATTTTCGCAAATGTCGCCACCTTCTTTCTTTGGGATTGGAATACTCGTACTGTTCTTGAAGTCTGAGGGTATCTCGCTTGTCTCATACATCTTTTTCACCAGATGAATGAGTTTCGACAAGGTGGTGGTGGTGGTGGTTAGTGTTTAGCGTCCCGTCGACAACGAGGTCATTAGAGACGGAGCGCAAGCTCGGGTAAGGGAAGGATTGGGAAGGAAATCGGCCGTGCCCTTTCAAAGGAACCATCCCGGCATTTGCCTGAAACGATTTAGGGAAATCACGGAAAACCTAAATCAGGATGGCCGGAGACGGGATTGAACCGTCGTCCTCCCGAATGCGAGTCCAGTGTGCTAACCACTGCGCCACCTCGCTCGGTTTTCGACAAGGCTGGCTCTCTCAAGACTATCAGTAGTTTACGGAATGTTGTCTACTCGCGGGATCTTGTTTCGACTTGGATCTTCCAGTATTCTGTCAAATTCTTTACGCAGAACCGTATCTCCCATCTCATCTTCATCTATGTCCTCCTCCATTACCATAATATTACCCTCAAGTACATCTCCCATATATATACCCTCTATATACTTCTTCCACCTTTCTGCTTTCCCTTCTTTGCTTAGGACTGGTTTCCCATCTGAGCTCTTGATATTGATACAGGTGGTTCTCTTTTCTCGAAAGGTCTCTTTAGTTTTCCTTAGGTGGCATCTTAGGCATTGATGGCCTTTTTCGTGTTATATTACCTGAAATGTTGCAGACTTAATCATTCAAAAAGGCGCAAAGATAAGTAAACCTTTTTAACTGATTTGTGTGGCTTTGTTACTAATTTGTTGGAGTGCTGTAGAACCTTCGTTATCCAATCCTGTTACCTGACCCTGGGGAATAGCTGTGTAATAGTGGCAGGGAGAAATTGTCTTTGCGGTGTACTGCACCAGGAGCCGTATCATGAACTCACAATGTCGGCCTTCCCTAACAACAGTGGCAGCTTGGCCTCCACAGCAGTAGCGACGAGGCCTTTACAAAACTGGTGACTATGGTTTACAAAATGTTGGACACCAGTTTTGTTTCTCCTGATAACGACATCCTCTTGAGTAGTCCCCGCCTGGAGATCCGAATGGGGGACTGTTTTACCTCTGAAATATTTCACCCAAGCGAATGCCATCATAATTTCAAGATTTAGAAGAGCTGCATGCCCTGGGTAAAAATTAAGACTGTAGTTTCTCTTTGGTTTCAGCCGTTCGCAGTACCAGAGCAGCAATGCCGTTTTAGTTGATATTACGAGACCATACTCTTGCCCCTGCAGCTATTGAAAGTGCTGCTGACCCTCTTCAGGAACCACATGTTTGTCTGGCCTCTCAACAGAAACCCCTCCGTTGTGGTTGCACTTACGGTACGGCTATCTCTATTGCTGAGGCACGCAAGCCTCCCCACCAAAGGCAAGGTCCATGATTTCTGGGGATCGGTGGTTGGGGGAGGGGTAAGGGTCGGACAGTTCTATCAACTGTCAAATCACTACCCATAGACAGCTGTTCTACGGATGTGGTGTAAACTTTGAATCGCGCATTCATCTTGCTCACTGCTTCTTTCTATAACTTTATGACTTTATACTTTTCTTAACAAATTTCACTTTCTCCGTGACTTCTACTTTCCACACATTTATTATTTCAATACTTTTCTCATTCTGCTTCGATTTTTCCTCAACTTTTGGCCTGTATTTCGGAGTTTATCATCACTCTTGGCGAACTGCCATACTAAAAAGTTTGTAAATCAAATGCTGCTGGATTTTGAGGCTTCGGTTCACGCTTTACGACACTCTGCGCCACTGTTTCATGAGTGGTGGCT
The DNA here is from genome assembly GCF_023864345.2 of Schistocerca serialis cubense. NCBI lineage: Eukaryota > Metazoa > Arthropoda > Insecta > Orthoptera > Acrididae > Schistocerca > Schistocerca serialis. The sequence goes on from NC_064640.1 coordinate 580,918,468, forward strand.
TCGGATGCTTCCACTGCCTGTGAAATTACGAGAACACCCTAGCCCATGGATTCAGTTTCCAAGGTTTCCCGGCTACACTGCATATTAATCTGCTCGTCTTCTACATTTACTCCACGCTGTGAGATTTATCTCCACGATTCGCTAAAATTAACCTGCTGAGTACTTTCCTGATGAATCAACATACTCAACCCACTATTTAATGTTTATAATCAAACCGATAATTTTCTCTCGATCTCGCTCTCAGTTGGCAGACTTCTCGATCATGTACGTTTTTAACACTAACCTTGAATATTCCTAACACTTGAAAATAAAACTACAACCTCTGGTCTAAATTCGATAAACCGACGTACGCAGCATAGTTAGTACGTCCATTACACAGAATATACTCATAAAGAGCCCCTCAAAAAGTTCAACGAAGATTTTCAAACTAGAAAATGATGGACTGATACAAACCACTTTTCCTTGCTAACAGAAAGTACATTGGTTCGTTATACACCAGCAACTTAACGATGTTTTAGAAGAGTTAGTTGAATTATTATGAAGCCTGCAATACCGAGTCTTTATTCGCTGTACTCGTCATTAAAGTTGAAGGCAAAATTTTGACTGAAATCTCATAAAGCTCTGACTGCTAAGTCAAGAAATCGCAAGTGATCGAAAACCTGTACAGTTCCCTGTGTGATGTTACAGCTGAGCCATCGACAATACGCCTGTGTATGTCAGAAGAACCTGTGCCAGCTGATCTTACCAATGAACAGACCGCTCCCCATCGGATCACGTGAATTTAATTACAGGTGTCATGCAATGTATACGTTAATGATTTGAAATTATTAAACAGGGGCGACCCTAGCGCACTTGAAACATGGGTGCTGTAACTCATCAGATTATAAAATTAGTGGGTTCATCAAATTGCTGAATGAAAGAATTGTCACTGTAATACCTCACTGGTTACAAGTCTCTGTAGACTTCAAATTAAACACAAGTACACCAAGAAAGGAAACCGTTAGGTTTGTTGAGTATTAACGGAAGTTACAATGGAATTACAATAAGCTCACCGGAAAGAAAAATTATTCATCCCTAGAGTAATCATTACAGGAGTAATATAATGCCGTGTAATTCTGCGCCGGCCGCGGTGGTCTAGCGGTTCTAGGCGCTCAGTCTGGAACTGCGCGACTGCTACGGTCGCAGGTTCGAATCCTGCCTCGGGCATGGATGTTTGTGATGTCCTTAGGTTAGTTAGGTTTAAGTAGTTCTAAGTTCTAGGGGACTGATGACCACAGATGTTAAGTCCCATAGTGCTCAGAGCCATTTGAACCATTTTTTGTAATTCTGCCCCTGGACTTGACAGCTGCCTCCATTCGGTTAGGCAGTGAGTCCCCAAAGTTGTGCAAGTACTTCTTATCCAGGTTAAGCCAATTGCTGAGCATTTTATTGCGCAATTCCACCAAATTGTGGAGATGCTGATGATGGCATTTTACTCGTAGTTCCAGCACGTCTCACAGATTTTCTGTTGGGTCCAAGTCAGGGGATTTTGCAGGCCAGTAAGATATAATAGGTTGGGGGAGAGTTTAAGAAAAGTAGTCACATGTTCTTCCAGTTCGATGAGCTTTCCTGCTGTCATCTTTTTGTGCCTGTGTGAGCAATCGCCTCTTGCGAGGTGACCGACTCCTATGTTCATTGCATCCAGCTCCCATCGCAATATTCTCTCTCTAACAGGTTGGGAAGGCTCTTCATTCACGGGCTGCAGCAATTGCTGTCGGATTTGATAGCGATTTTGAGTCACCAACCGTGAAACGCGTCTCCAGTCCTTCTCAGTCAGGCTCTTTTTCCAATAGCAACTCTTACGTCGTGTTTCATGGTTACGTGTATTACACCACTGCTTGTAGGCACGTTGACCATTCCGCCATGAAACGCAAAAAAAATCTGGCAACTGAACACACTGTACGGCTTTGGGCACTGCCGAACACAATTCCCCCTTTCAGCCACTCTGTCACGTCCTTACATTTACCCAAGTTTTCGTACAATATCAGCTTGAAACATAAATGTCTCACTGATCGCTACTGCCTTATGCTCACGTAGAGGCAGTGCGCATGTGTTTGTGTACGTGAATCGATCGCTGCACAATCTGTAAAGGTTCAGCGCGTCATCTGTGCGTGCACACCGAGGTGACTAATACTTTGGCAGTGAGCTTGTTATTACCCTCACAAAGATCGGATAATCAGTTTGTGGTGAAGACTTGGGGAGACAACTAAGTCCATGGAAGTCACACAGTGATTGCTACGTATTAATAAAAGAGGAAAGAAATATCTGCAGAAAGAATGATGCATGCACATACTATCATTATTGGGCACATTTTGAGCTCACAATTGCTAATAAACGTACTTGAATTAAATATATGAACGTCCTAAAGTCAATCTCAAATCTTCGCGTGCTTCCTGGAACTTGGTTTGTGAAAGCTACTGTCGCTCACCATACTTAGCGTTACTAGCGTCTGCCAGTGGCTGCCGAAGTGCTGCGAACTTCGGAATGAGTCAAATTGCTCTGAGCACTATGGGACTTAACTTCTAAGGTCATAAGTCCCCTAGAACTTAGAACTACTTAAACCTAAATAACCTAAGGACATCACACACACCCATGCCCGTGGCAGGATTCGAACCTGCGACCGTAGCGGTCGCGCAGTTCTAGACTGTAGCGCCTAGAACCGCTCGGCCACCCCGGCCGGCGCGAACTTCGGAATCATCTTGCCTGCCCCGAAGGCTGCTCACCCTCGGACCCTGTAATCGAAGTCTCTCTCTTAGCTGAAGCGTCCTCTGTCGAGCCTCGGATGGAAGTCGTTCTACAGAGTGCTCTCAGCAAGAAGCTGAATTATTCGTCTTACTTTTTGACTGTGAGCCTTGCGCATAATTGTGGTCATTAGAGATAGTGATTCTTTCAAGTAGTGACCAATCAGATCCGTTTTTAATAAGGCATCAGTCTTCCGTCTACACTCAGTTTTAATATAATTAACCAATTATAGGGGTATTTTATTGCAGGAGCTCAGAAACAGGCAATCCTTGACTCCCGCTGTCTTTATTATTTCATGTTACAGCCAATAAGGCCTTCTACATGTACAAAAAAGCGAGTTCTGTTCTCCCAACCAGGATTTATTTATATCTGCTGATGGTATTTGCTTTTATTGTTTGCTAGCATCGTCTACAACAACTGCAGTAACTTGGCGCCAGCGTGATGGTTGTGGGTGCCGCACTTTCAAGCACAAAAGACCCGGATGATCTCATTTCATTTCACCTTACACGTCTTATCTTTGAACAGCCTGTGCTCAGTGGTTCCCATAACATAGGTTTCCTGCAGGGAGCAAGGCATTAGGATAGTGCGCACCCCGTCGCTGCGAGCTCACGATATTCGGGAGGACGACGATTCAAACCCGCGTCCGGCCATCCTGACTTCGGTTTTCGGTAATTTCACTGAATGGCTTAAGGCATTTGTCAGGTTGGTTCCTTCTAAACGGTATGGTCAGTTTCCTTCTTCATCCGTCCCTGATCCGAGCTTGTGCTCCGTCTCTAATGACCTCGTTGTCGACGATATCATAAGTACTAATCTCCACCTCCTTCCTCTTACGTGACGACGCCCCTCCCTGGTGCCGGTGGACATGCCATGTTAAAATTACATAATATCTTTCCGTTATTTAGGACGCAAACACAGGCGGCACCTGTCCTGCGCAGCTTTGCTCACACACAATATACCTAGCCCAGTCCTTCAACGTGGCTTCTGCTTTGCCCCGCCGTGGCAGTCCTCGTCTTTTTAAAACGACTGCGGCCGCCTAATGAACTGACACTGGCTCTCCACCATGTTCTGCTAGCAACTGCTCACCATGCATTCAATAGGATTCCCAACTACTGCTTTAAACAATCTTCCAGAATAAGTAATTAGTGAGGAATTTTAGTAGATATGGAAAACACTTACGTTAACTTTAGCCATTGTGTATTGTGAATTGAACCGGGGACTTAGAAACGACGGAGAGGCTTCGTCCCCGCCGTAGCCCTCAGTGGTTCACAACCCCACAACAGTCTCCAGAAGTCCACTGTCCACTCAACCCACCCCGCCGACCCACACCGAACCCGGGGTTATTATGCGGTTCGGCTCCAAGTGGACACATCCCCCGTCGCTCGTTCCCCTGCCCCAGGAAAGTCTGATACCAGACGAGTGTAACCCCGTGGTAGAATAATTATGGTGTACGCGTACGTGAAGACAGTGTTTGCGCAGCAATCGCCAACACAGTGTAACTGAGTCGGAATAAGGGGAACCAGCCTGCATTCGCCGAGGCAGATGAAAAACCGACTTAAAAACCATCCTCAGACTGGCCGGCACACCGGATGTCGACACTAACCCGCCTGGCGGATTCGTTCTGGGGACCAGCACACCTTCCCGCTCGGGAAGCAGCTCATGAGACCGCGAAGCTAGCCGGACGGGCAACTTTAACCATACTCGTACCCTGACTTCTAGCTGGGAACTAATTTAGAGTAGGTAGGTTTATCAGTTCACTGCCGTTTGATTATTGTACACAGCAATTTTGACAGAAACAGTCGCATAACATCAGCTGATTCAGAGAGGTACTATCAGTGAGTCTTTGCTCACTCTATCCATAAATGGGTCGGGAAAAACTTCAAAATATAGTATACTAAGAAGTACCGTCACAGTGACCTTTGGAGTATAGATAGACATGTGCATGGGAGTGTGACGGGGTAGTAGGGAGAGCACGTGTGGCTAAATCCATACCGCAGAAATGGAACCCATTTGAAATTCTTGGTAAATATACGGAAAGTAAAAAGATGGCTGTTACAATGATACCAACTGAAATAAATAGATGGATCTGATAGCTTGCCAACAACAGTACTGGTCTACAAGACTGGATACTGGCTCGAAACTTTTTCCATGGTCTACATCTTTTTCTACAAGCACACGTAGATTAGATTACATTAGATTTATACTAGTTCCATGGATCATGAATACGTTATTTCGTAATGATGTGGAACGAGTCAAATTTTCCAATACATGACATAATTAAGTTAATTTAACAACATACTTAAGTTAATATAACAACTTTTTTGTTTTTTGTGTGTTTATTTTATTTTATTTATCTTATTTATTTATTTTTTAATATTTTTTTGTTTTTTTCTTTTTTTTCTTAATTTATATCTAAAAGTTCCTCTACGGAGTAGAAGGAGTTGTCATTCAGAAATTCTTTTAATTTCTTCTTAAATACTTGTCGGTTATCTGTCAGACTTTTGATAATATTTGGTAAGTGACCAAAGACTTTAGTGCCAGTATAATTCACCCCTTTCTGTGCCAAAGTTAGATTTAATCTTGAATAGTGAAGATCATCCGTTCTCCTAGTATTGTAGTTATGCACACTGCTATTACTTTTGAATTGCGTTTGGTTGTTAATAACAAATTTCATAAGAGAGTATATATACTGAGAAGCTACTGTGAATATCCCTAGATCCTTAAATAAATGTCTGCAGGATGATCTTAGGTGGACTCCAGCTATTATTCTGATTACACGCTTTTATGCAATAAATACTTTATTCCTCAGTGATGAATTACCCCAAAATATGATGTCATATGAAAGTAATGAGTGAAAATAGGCGTAGTAAGCTAATTTACTAAGATGTTTATCACCAAAATTTGCAATGACCCTTATTGCATAAGTAGCTGAACTCAAACGTTTCAGCAGATCATCAATGTGTTTCTTCCAATTTAATCGCTCATCAATGGACACACCTAAAAATTTGTAATATTCTACCTTAGCTATATGCTTCTGATTAAGGTCTATATTTATTAATGGCATCATATCATTCACTGTACGGAACTGTATGTACTGTGTCTTATCAAAATTCAGTGAGAGTCCATTTACAAGGAACCACTTAGTAATTTTCTGAAAGACAGTATTGACAATTTCATCAGTTAATTCTTGTTTGTCAGGTGTGATTACTATAATTGTATCATCAGCAAAGAGAACTAACTTTGCCTCTTCATGAATATAGAATGGCAAGTCATTAATATATATTAAGAACAACAAAGGACCCAAGACTGACCCTTGTGGAACCCCATTCTTGATAGTTTCCCAGTTTGAGGAATGTGCTGATCTTTGCATATTATGAGAACTACTTATTTCAACTTTCTGCACTCTTCCAGTTAGGTACGAATTAAACCATTTGTGCACTGTCCCACTCATGCCACAATACTTGAGCTTGTCTAGCAGAATTTCATGATTTACACAATCAAGCCTTTGAGAGATCACAAAAAAATCCCTATGGGTGGTGTTCGATTATTCAGATCAGTCAAAATTTGGTTGGTGAAAGCATATATGGCATTTTCTGTTGAAAAACCTTTCTGGAAACCAAAGTGACATTTTGTTAGTACTTCATTTTTACAGATATGTGAAGCTACTCTTGAATACATTACTTTCTCAAAAATTTTGGATAAAGCTGTTAGAAGGGAGATTGGACGGTAATTGTTGACATCAGATCTATTCCCCTTTTTATCCAAAGGTATAACAATAGCATATTTCAGTCTATCAGGGAAAATGCCCTGTTCCAGAGAGCTATTACACAGGTGGCTGAGAATCTTACTTATCTGTCGAGAACAAGCTTTTAGTATTTTGCTGGAAATGCCATCAATTCCATGTGAGTTTTTGCTTTTAAGCAAGTTTATTATTTTCCTAATTTCAGAGGGAGAAGTGGGTGAGATTTTCAATTGTATCAAATTGCGTAGGTATGGCCTCTTCCATTAACAGCCTAGCATCTTCTAATGAACACCTGAATCCTACTATATCCACAACATTTAGAAAATGATTATTAAAAATATTTTCAACTTCTGACTTTTTGTTCGTAAAGTTTTCATTCAATTTGATGGTAATACTGTCTTCCTGTGCTCTTGGTTGACCTGTTTCTCTTTTAATAATATTCCAAATTGTTTTAATTTTATTATCAGAGTTGCTGATTTCAGACATGATACACATACATCTGGATTTTTTAATAACTTTTCTTAATATAACACAGTAGTTTTTATAATGTTTGATAGTTTCTGGGTCACTACTCTTTCTTGCTGTCAGATACATTTCCCTTTTCCAGTTACAAGATATTTTTATACCCTTAGTAAGCCATGGTTTGTTACAAGGTTTCTTATGAGTATATTTAACTATATTCTTGGGGAAGCAGTTTTCAAATGCATTTACAAAAATGTCATGAAATAAATTATATTTTAAATTGGCATCAGGTTCACGGTACACCTCACCCCAGTCTAACTGCTGTAGGCTTTCCCTGAAATTTGCAATTGTTAAATCGTTGACTGAATGTACTACTTGGGAGGACTGTTTAGAATTGCTGAATGGAGCTATGTCATATATTGTAACTAGCTGTGCACCATGATCAGAAAGACCATTCTCAACAGGCTGAGCATTTATCTGGTTAAACTTATCTTGTTCTATAAAGAAGTTATCTATCAGTGAGCTGCTATCTTTTACCACCCAAGTAGGAAAATCAATAACGAGTGTCAAATTGAAAGAACCGGGTAATACTTCAAGGTCATCTTTCCTATTACCCTCTTTCAGAGAATCTACATTGAAGTCCCCACAAATAATAATTTGCTTCCCCCTGTCTGACAGATAGCACAACAAGGAGTCCAAATTTTTCAGAAATAGATGAAAATTTCCTGATGGGGACCTATATACAGTTACAATTATAAATGTGCCTTTATTTAATTTAAGCTCACAGGCACATGCTTCTTTATGTTTCTCTACACAAAACTTTTTTGTTTCTATACTTTTTGCACAATGATAACTTTTGACATATATGGAAACTCCTCCTTTCTCCATATTTTCTCTTATTACATGTGCAGAGAGCTTATATCCACTTACATTTACCTTATCCATATCAGTAACAGTGTGATCCTCAGACAGGCATAGTATATCTATTTCATCCTCAGCTTCTAAATCTTCTAAACAAACCAGAAGCTCATCTATTTTATTCTTTAAACTCCCAATATTTTGATGAAATATACTTACATTATTTTTAATTATACTTTTATAAGAACCTTTCCTTATTCTAACATTTGCAGTACTCTCCTGTCTGAGTTTCTCATTGTGCTTAGGCCTAGTTCCTATACCAGTGGCACATGGTGTTCAGAGAGGCAGATTATGTCAACTGGGTTGGGTGACTTTAATTTATCAATGCAATTACCTAGGACTGAGATACAACTTGGTGGAGATAAAATTTCTGGTGATTGGTGAAAATTTATAATTGACAGCTGTGATTGGTGATCCAATGTGCGAGAATTGTGCTGTTTAATTTCTGTCCTAAATTGAAGATTTGTTTCAATCCTGACCTCTCGTAGAACTTGACACCTTTCTGTCTTACCTATCCTAAAAAAGGTGCTGCTCCAACACCTGTAACCACTGGTATTTTACCATTCATGACAGTGCCTCCCCGCCTTAAATTTCCTGCTATTATCCCAGCCAGTTTCCCCCTCCCTTTCCTGTTGAGATATAGGCCGTGCCTGGTATAGTCCCACCTACTGAGAGAATCAACAGGAACCACACCAATATGAGCCCCCGCACCCGACCAAAGCAGCCGTTCCAACTCCAAATTAACTCTCTCAACAGAAGAGTTCAAATGAAGCCGGTCATGGCGTCTCAGGACAGATACAAACTCAACATTGGTGTGTCTCGATGCCGACGCAATCTTTACTGTACCCAGGATCTCTGTCGATGCTGTTCCCTGGCCCTCCCACAATAACCACGGTGTCTTCCCTGGTAAATCCTTTACAGAGTGAACCTAAATCCTCTGTCACCTGATCCAGACTAGCACTTGGTTTGACAAAATTTGTGATCTGGTATTCTGGTAATGTACGGTACAACTGAAAAGGTAAGTACACCAGCTGGCCAATTTCACATAAGAATTTTATCTCCCAGAACAATTATATTTAGATTAAAGTTCAGTCTTGATCACGTTATGTCTGTTTTAATGAGTAACCGGTTTCGGTTTTTTCTATAAAACCATCATCAGACGCATTGGCTCCCTTCGGTTGGTAGGTGGAGCTCTCCTTGCTGCTGTGCAGTTGACTGCACAGCAGCAAGGAGAGCTCCACCTACCAACCCAAGGGAGCCAATGGGTCTGATGATGGTTTTATAGAAAAAACCGAAACCGGTTACTCATTAAAACAGACATAACGTGATCAAGACTGAACTTTAATCTAAATATAACAATTAATTGATCACTGTATTCCAAAAATGTTTACCAAAATCCCAGAACAATGTTCAGATTAGCAGGTACTAAAAGTCGAAGTCAGGCGCCAATTTTGCAGCATTGCATTAAAAAAGACTGTAATTCGTCACAAAATTGTGGTTTATTGCAAGAAATCTGGAGAAGAAAACACAGATCGAAAACTGAAACAAAGGATTGTGATAATATCCTGGCACTAATTATTCTTCAAGATATTTTTTTTATGCTAACAGTACCGAGTGATTTGGGGTTCATTCAGATATTCTTTACATGTATTTTCTACTTCTAAGAAATAGTGAATACAGTTTTGGTTTGTTTTGGTCCACGACAATGACAGTGCAATCGACGTAATATGTACATCGTGGCAAGGAACTAAATGAAGTATTATCTTGTAAAGACCATTCCATGTTAACAGACGATACTTGGTTATCAAGTCTGATGCTATACCAGTTTCCAACAAACACATCGCTTCGTGCGAGTAACTTAAACAATGACAGCTGACGATGTACCTTTGACAATCCTGTTTCACCCGGCTTGCTACTGATCTTAAATCGACTATCACCATTTTCTGCGCCGGCCGGAATGTCCGTGAGGTTCTAGGCGCTACAGTCTGGATCCGAGCGGCCGTTACGGTCGCAGGTTCGAATCCTGCCTCGGGCATGGATGTGTGTGATGTCCTTAGGTTAGTTAGGTTTAATTAGTTCTAAGTTCTAGGCGACTGATGACCTCAGAAGTTAAGTCGCATAGTGCTTAGAGCCATTTGAACCATTCTCTGCTCGTACATTTGCTTAAGTAAATAAGCTCTTCTTCATTTGCATTTTTAAAAGGCGTAGAAATATCTTCCATTCATAATCCTTCATATAAAGATAAATTTTCAGTAAAGCACCTAGTCAATCGATGAAATATGTACTTTTGCACAAGCTGACAAATGAAAGTGGTAGCTCGGAGAGTGGAGGCGAAGCGCCAGTGAGCGAAAGAGCAGCAGCCGAGGAAACGTCAAGACTGTATTGTGAAGGACCGGCGTCTGAATGTGTCAGTGTGCCTGCCATTGTAAGTGTGTCAAATAAAACGTCACGTCATGTCGTAGGAAAGGAGTCAGGCACGGGAAAGCTCTCTGCCAGATGGTCCGCTATTGACAAGAAACTCACCAGGCACCATGTTTCGAAAAAGATAATGGATTGTTCCGAAAGCAACATGACTTTTGGGTAGGTCGCTTGGCATCGTCTCCCTGCACCGCGGCGACAACTCCCTCCTTTAATATTTGATATCTCTCAATATTTAATATTTGCCACAGATAAAACGGAACGGTGCTTGTCGAGATAAAGGCAAGGAAGCGAGACTAAGGGAAACAACAGCAGAAGGCAATCAAAAGGGAGAGTACCAACTCTTCAGGTGGCAGCTGGAACTGCGCACATATCTTCGGTGCACATAATAGATAGTGACGAACTACATTCAAGATAAAACTGAAAAAAGTATGTTTCATGAAGAATCAATTGCAAGAAGATAAGCGGAAAGTACAGTAATTGGACGAATGCTGAAAATACCGTTGCCATTATCGCTATCAACATCGTATTCATTATCATTACAACCTCCACCACCGCCATCATAATCATCATCATTATCATCATAATCAGAGGTAACGACAAAAAGCCGTGACTGATGCTCTCTTGCATAATTTCGTGGAGAGTGCTACTAATTTTTATCGTACTAAGGTTCTTCTAGAGAATCAATGTTGCTGTTGCACCCCCTTTGCAAACTACCCATTTATCGTCACAAAATTAATTATTAAAGAGGAAAAATAAACGTTACACTACTGCACGTACAGGACAAAGGCCTTGGTGGGTTCCTCGGGAAAATGAGATTGGTATTGCGCAGAAGTCAAAAGAAGGAGCGAATGTCAACGCAAGAATTTAGGACGAAGTCAGTGCTTCCATAAAGGCGCGCTATGCCCCATAAATAAAAATTATGCATTTAGTTTCCTTAAAGTATTCCAGAATCATAGTAAAATACACCTGGCAATTACTGTAATGTGGACAATTACACAAGCAAGTCATTAATATAAAATGGAAAGTTGACACTGAGATCAGTTCCACGTTGGCAATTATTTGCCCTATGACGGGCCAAAATGAGCATAACGCGTCACGTAACAAAGATGTCGCACCACCTTACTTACTGATCAATGTTTAACTGAGTACTAATGAAAACCATTTTTCTTTCAATTATGTGAGTTGTAATTTTTGTATGTATCACAAATTATGAAAATTTTATTACAATTTAGCAGAAGCTTACGCGAGAGGCAGGAGTTCTCTGCTTGTCACAACTGACGAATGAGGCGTAAAATTAGATTACAAGCCGTGGATGCTAATGAACGTACACGCCATCGACGCTGGCCTCTATCAAATCAACGAACGAACGACATTGTTGAAACGTGCAAATAACGTGTTTCCTTTGGTTTTTTAATAGTTTGCACCCAGGATAATAATGGTTTTATTAGGAAAGCAGAGTTCTTGGTTTCGAGTCGATTGAGTGTGTTGGACGGCGAAATATGGTCATGTAGTTGGTAACGGACTAATTTTCTTTAGGATAAATTGGGTATACGTTGTTGTGTTCACCAGTTCATTTACTTATATTGTTTTCGGGTTTAGTTTCTCCAAGTTCCGGGGAGAATAGGTGAAACTATTATTTATCACAGTAATACTCAATCCGAGTAAAGGATCACCATGCAAGAGAAAAAATAGTGATCATTAGTCGATCGTGAAGTAACTACGTCCCGATTTGGAGAAATGTTTAAGGTAAAATTGTTTGATCGGTAGTTGTATCGATCGCTATCCGGAATTAGGAGCTATCCTCAGGAATTTGGAGATTTTTGGTAAGAGTTAAGGACGACACACAAACCTATGCCCGAGGGAGGACTTGAACCTCCGACGGGGGTGGGAGGGGGGGGGGGGGGCGCGGACCGTGACTAGATGTCTCAGACGGCGCGGCTACACCGCGTGGCTATCTATCCTTAGTCCGCAACGTGTCCAATGAGAACGATGTTTTCTTTTCTTTCTTCCTTTACCTTGGTGGTAGGTTGTTTTGAGTGCAAGAAGAGATTCAGTTACATTTGAATGATGAATTGAATTCTACTGTTAATGTATAAAGTTAATAGTGTTGAAGACAACTTACAAACAGTTTTTGTTACCCGATTCGCGAATTAATGCTCTGGATTTGAATGAAGCAAGTAACACCATTACTTCGAGTATCCACAACGTATAGTAAACAGTATATTTGCGATAATTATTTGTAGCGAGAAGCCAACGCCTGAAAAGAAATAGATTTGCTTAAGCGTCTGATAAATAGAATAAAACTGGCGGTAACAACTAGTGTTTTGTTTCAGGAAAGACCAAGAGTATTTCATTTGGGGAACACTGAGATATTGGAAGGCAACGAGCGTATGGAAGGAAGGAAAAAATAAAAAAGAACATACTCTTGTTCAGCATAAAAGTGAAAGTAAAATAAGTGTTGGGTAAATTATTGTTATAGTTGCCCAAAGTAGATTTGAAATTTGATTATAAAAGAAAATTAATAGAAAGTGTATCTTGCTTCCCTCTAAAAAGCCTATAACGAAACCGTGGTACCTACCATAGTAATTATTTAACTGAGTGGAAAATGTACTTTGGATGTCACCGCATCCCGCGTCTCTGTCTCCAAATGCCTCTATCTCGCCATTCTTCTTCACCCTCTTCCATTCTCCTTCTCTCCATCGCTTCTTGGATACCTCTTAGCCACACTTTCCATGGTCTTCCCCTTTTTATCTTTCCAGGAGGTTGGCATGAAATTACTTTGTTGGCCATCTGGCTTTATCCATTCTTTTGATATTCCCAAGCCATCCTATCTGTCTTTCCTCTATTTTATCTGTAATACTGTAATGAGTCTGTGTCCTTTCTCATATTTGCGTACTTCTAACTCGGTCAGGTCGGGAAATTCTACAGGATCTTCTCAAGTGGTCTGTTTCTAAGGCCCCTAAATCTCTCTTTATTTCTTCCTGTGAGTTCCCAGCACTCACGCTCAAGGGTTTTTATTGGTTACAGGACAGATTTGAATAAATCTATTGTAGCCATTGAACTCATTTTTTGAGGACCAAAGTACAGGATTTAATTTCTATCTAGCCGTCCTTCCCTGCCTCATCTATTGTTGGATTTCTCTGACACATCTTCCATCACGTTATAGGATACATTGAACTCTTTATACACTTTAATAAGATATCCGTCAAGTCTAGGTGAGTTCCCTCTTCTCCGCAACATGGATGTTCCGTCGTCTCGAATTTAATTTTCAAACCCCACTTTTTATACTCTTCCCAGAGCTTCCTGAGCATGTAAGATATATGCTCTTCATTGTTTGCTGCAACGACTTGATCATCAGCGTAGAAAAGTGTGTGCATACACAGGTCCCTACTTCAATCTCCCTGCTCATGCACTTTCTATGCCACAGATTCAGTGCCTCCTGTACATCCATCTTGAAGAGTGTGGCAGACAGACAGCAGCCTTGCTTCAGTCCCTTAGTTTTTCTGAAGGCGTCTCCAAGAATTTTTTCCCTACTTTAATGACACATTCTGCTAATTTGTAGTGGATTATGATGCTTCTTACATAAAGTTTTGAGAGTTCCGATGACAATAGCACCTCGAACAGTAGCATTAGTGGCACTGTGTCATGTGATTTCCTAAGATCTACGAAAACCAAATGACAGCTTAGATTCCTTTCCAATCTCTTCTCCATGATCTGTCTTAGGGTAAAGATATTATCCACACATGACTTGCTGTTTCTATAGCCACTTTATTCTTCCACTACATTTAGCAACTTCTCCATTCTTGATTTTAAAATTATCCCGTACAGCCTGCTAGTTGTACTCGTGACACTCAGGCCACGATAACTGCTACATACTTTCATTCTTCCTTTTTTATGTATGGGTCTTAGATACGCTAAGTACCACTCTGCTGGAATTTCCTCCCCATCCCACATACATTTATTAAATAACTTACTTAGATATTCATACAGAATGCTTGGGCCATATTTCACTAATTCTCTTGGTACATTTCCAGGCCTCTATGATTTCCCAATTTCCTTTTATGTAGCCGCCTTCTGTACCTCCTTCGCATTATTTTTTCTACCTCTTCATCCTCCTGGTTCTTTTTTATTCCCCCCTTTATTTCGTTACACTCCGTCCTTTCTTCTGTTAACAGGCCACTACAACGCTTCTCCCACTCTACCAGACTGATAATCGACAGGTTTGCTCTTTCTTTTACTTTTTTCCTCAGCCTTGGAATCATTTCCATGTTGCATCCACTTTTGTGCCCTTATGCATCGATCGACTTCTTAGCACTTATCCTCACAGGTTTCAATTTTCCTTTTGCAGATGTCCTTTTTCGCTTCTCTATTCATTCTAACATACAAGGCTCAACCATTATCGTCCGCAGCTTGTGGTATAGTGGCAGTGTCGCCTTGCGCGTCGAGCGAGCAGTTCGTAGCTCAACTTCCGCTTGTGCCGCAGCGCCGCTTGTGTCGAAGCTACTCAGTCTTGTTGGTGTATCGGCCGCAGTCACATCGTAATTGCGTAGCGGAGTTTGTTGTCGTTTTTCTCTTGGCGGCGGTGTTTTCTGCCCGTGCCATGGTGTCTGTCGAGTCTCCTAAGTCTGTTCCTCGTCGAGCTAAGCGATGTTGAGGCAACAATACCCCCTACTCCTCGCGAATTTCCACCGCTAACGGGAGGGGACGACGACTCCTGCAGTGCAAGTCAAACGTCGGTTTCAGTTTTGACAAAAGTGCGCGTCGTGTTCAGCCCGGCTCTTTAGAAATTCACGATTGGTTGGCTGATGTTACCCGTGTTTCACCTGATCAGGTAGATATTTCTTACTTTGATTTTGATTTGTATGCGTTCTTTGTTAAGTTTTATGATCCCATTCAAGTAGAATGGCTTCCCTCTCTGGTTGGTTCTGAAGTGTTGTTTACGCATCGAGATGGTTCCGTTAGTCAAGTTCTCCTTGAAAATGCGGCACTCGAGTGTACTCCAGTTGGAGTTCATAACGTTCCTCCTGAAGTGGACTATTCATTTCTTAAAACAGCGTTGCTTTCGTTTGGAGTAATACGCCGTATCCGATGGGAACTCTGGTCAGCACAACAACGCTTCCAGCGTTATAATGGGATCCGGACTGTGGACATGTGCGTTAAAAGGAATATTCCTTCCCACTTAACTGTTCGTGGTTACCGGATACATGTTACGTATGCAGGGCAAGAAGGAACCTTTTTTTACTGTAACGAAATCGGTCATCTCATATCCGATTGTTCGCGCCGTACTACTGTTCTGAAGTCTTATCAAAAATGTTTTCTTTTAACACTATCAGACATAGTGTCTTCGCAGTCTACTGACAGTCAGTCTCCAGCTTTAAGTTATGTTGGGGGAACATTACCCCCTACTTCTCGCGAATCTCCACCGCTACCGGCGCGTCCCAGTGCGGCCTCTGTCCATGAGGGGACGGCGACTCCTGCAGCGCAAGTCAAACGCTGGCGGACTGAGAACGGTACAGATTTCGAGAGTACCCATCTCCAGTCTCGTTCTTCTGATGCGACGTTGACAGAGCGTGCACCATCTGGCGGTAATGAGTTGTCTACTGCCGTTAATTGTGATTCCAGTATTACCAGAGATGATGTAGCTGCTTCTGTTGATGTTGAAATGTGTGTTGTATCTGCGTCCCCCACTTCACCTGTAGACGCGACGGTTCCCGTGAGTTCAGATGTTCCCGCAGAGACGTTGGCCGCTGGCCAGTCTTTGCAGTGCTCCTGTGAGATACCACCCTTCCTCCACGCTGAGACGGTGGGGCAACGGGATTCTACGGGTTCTCATCCTGATGATCAGGTGATGCAATCCGACACCGGAACAGCATTACCTGTCTCTTCTGTACCTGATGTTGCTGTAAGTTGTTCTGAGTTGTGCTCCCCGATTTCCGATCAGAGCAGTGGCGATGGCTCCTCTATCAAATCGGAGCTTGACGTGCCCCCAGCCCTTCCACATCAAGAGTGTATGTTTTCACGGAGTGGTGTGGAACAGCGTTTTCAACCTGCACGTGCAGCGGCGTGTCGAGAAAAGAAAAACGAGGATTCCTCTGATTCCGGAGGGGAGGATTAGAATAATACCTTCTTTCCACCGCCTCCGGTCGTTGAGGAGAGAAGGGCGTGATGAGTGCTTTTTCCTTAGTGTTGTTTCATTGACCTTACATGTGCTAACGGGTGCAGGCATATACGTTTCTCACCCTCAATGTTAATAGGATAAATTACCAATTAAGGCTTGCTGCGTTGCGCCAGGTTATTTACGATTCCCAAGCCGATGTCGTATGTTTACATGAGGTATTATTTGATTTGTATTGTCCACCTGGATACTCTATGTTTTTCAATGTTGCGCCTGATAATTCTGCCGGTATGGCTTTGCTTTATCGAGAGGGAATCCCACTGACGGACTTCGAAACGCTAGATGATGGTCGCGGTATAGGCTGTAGTTTTTATGACCTCGCCTTAATTTTTCTTTAGGCTCCGTCTGGATCCGGTCGTTCATCTGACGGTGCGCGGTTTTATGAGGAAGAAGTTGTTTACGTACCCCGATGGAACCCCGGAACCGGCGCAAGGTTTTGTTGGGGGGCGAGTTTAACTGCGTCTTACGTCGTGTAGATCAGACCCCCAGTTGTACATATTGTTGTGAACTTAATGGTATGGTCTTTGCATCTCCGAGATGCTTGGGTTTGCAGATATCGTACATTGGTGCGGTTTACGTTTTTTGCAGCTGCTTCAAGTAGCCGATTGGACCGCTTTTATTTATTTGCCCCCCTCTGTAGTCAGCTTCTATCGATTGATGTAATTCCTGCCAGTTTCACTGATCACTGTGCTGTTTCTATGAATTGTAACCACATCCCGCAGCGGGTCCATCTTTCGCGCCCTTTGTGGAAGCTAAACACTTTACATCTCACGGACCCCTCTCTGGAAGGCACCATCGCAGACGTATGGTGGCGGACAATGCAGTCCCAGGCGCGTTATCCCTCAATTCTCGAATGGTGGGTTACCTGTGCTAAACTTCGGATTCTAAATACACTCAAGCATTTTAGCGCTTAAAAATCGTCTGAAATAAGATGAACTAGGGAATTTTATTATGCTGTCCTTCACGATATTTACGATAATGCTCGTAATGCCCCCTTCAGAGCCGTAGACGTCCACCGTGTGAAGGCAATACTTCTACAACCCAAACGTAGGCAAATGGATGGTGTCCGATTACGTTCCCAGTCGTTTTCAGTCTTACAGGATGAGTTGGCTTCTCTCTGTCATCTTCTTCGGCTTCACAAGCTTTCTCAAAGGACGTGTCTCACTACCATTCGTTTTCTAAATAGGCGTGAGTCGTCCTCCCATTCTGATATCATGCGTGAACGTTACCTGTACTTCCCCGAACTTTATACTGAAGTGGATTCAGATGGTCTACCGTCTGTTGATTTTACCTCCCTCCTTGATAGTGTTGTTACGCCAGCTCTCCAGGAACAGTTTTTCTCTGTATTCCATCGCGATGATATAGACCCTACTTGATATTGTGGCTCGTTTTCCCCTCCCACAAATCACCTGGCTTCGATGGCCTTCCCAAAGAATTTTATATTCTATTTTTGCCCCTAATAGGAGATACAATAACTTTTATGGTAAATGAAGTATTCCACAGAGGCCTTATCCCGCCCTGCTTTAAGGTTGCTAAAATTGTCCTGATCCCCAAGAAGCAGGGACGTTTGCGTGTGGATCAGGTCCGCCCGATAATCCTCTTCAACTATGATTATAAAATAGTGGCGCGACTGGTAAATAGCAGACTATCGGTGTTGTTGGCTACCATCATCACGATCCATGGAAGTTGTCTTCTGGGCCGTACTCTCCTGACCCCCGATGCTGAATGTCATGATCTCATTTCGATTGCTTCCATCATTCCCGTGCCAAGCGCTTTGCTTTTCATTGAGTTTTACCAAGCGTTCGACCACGTTCATCACGGATTTCTTATGCGAGTGTTGACGACTGTTGGTTTTAACAATGCTGCATGATGGCTGTTTAGCTCTCTAATTACTGGTATTCGGGCGTCCATTGACGTAAATGGCTGTCTTACTTCGCCTATCGTGGTGTGTGAGGGCGTCCTTCAAGGGAGTCTGTAGTAACCAAAACCAATCGCGGGAACGCCTTGGGCTGCGGATCGGAGTCGCCAGGCGGGGAAGCCGCCAGCGGTGAAGCACGCATCACCCGATAAACACGATGAGTCGGATGACAGACCAACGACATCGACCGACACAACAAGGAAGAGATAAGCAATGGAGGCTTGTAGAAACCACAGCACCAAATACCAACAGTAAATCCACACGGAACCAGAGCCAGGCAAATGTCAACAACGAGCAACGACCAGAACGTAGTACCGCCGAGATAGAGACGCAATCCAGAGCGAGTACCAGACTAACTGGACTAGGGCAGAGCGGGTCCCCATATACGAAACCGGAGGGAGCGGCAATTGGCCGCTGTCTGCACGTGGTGTAGCGAAGGCGCCCTCGCTGCGCGAGAGCCGCTGCGCGGAATAGCCGCCGCGGAGGCGGAGCCCTCTATGGGCTGACCACGTCCATTTGTTCTGGCGCGTGTTTGACTTCCGCGGCGGGAGGTACTAGAGAGTCCATTATCTATGTCGCTCTACGTTCTGTTTCTGGAACTGTTATTGCGATCTATAACTGCTCGTTTGGGAGGCTGGTCGCTGTTCGGAGGAAGGTTTACCGTTCGTGCATATGCTGATGACATTATGGTTCTTCTCCGTACCCATGATGATATACCGCTGCTGAAGGAAGTTTTGGATGTTTTTTGTCGTCTTACGAGAGCGCGGGTTAATGACCAGATATGTCGCATACTCAGTTTGCGAGGATTTGACACTGTTGAAATTCCATGGGCTTTGGTCACCCGTTATCAATCGTTAGGTGTTTTAATCGACAGTTGTCCGCTACAGATGGCTACGACAAACTGGAAGTCTGTCACGGATAAGATTCAGAGTGCAATCATTGAACACGAGCGTAGCTCTCTCTCAATTCTTCATAAGGTCCGGGCCGTGGGAACGTATGTATTAAGTAAGGCTTATTTTATTGCACAAATCTTTCCACTTCCTGCGATTATGTACCGCAAGTTCCAAAGTTTAACTGGCAGGTTTATCTGGCGCAACTCTATCTTTCGCGTGCGCTATGGGGTAAAGGCGCGCATCCGTCTGCTGGGAGGTATTGGCTTCCCTGACATTCTAGTTAAGGCTTCTGCCTTATTCATCCGTCTCACCGTTTTAACATGTCTACGCGCCCCCCAGTGACTTACAGCTCGCCTTCAGGACTGTATCCGACGGGCGAGTTTAACACCTCCAGTAGATATTGGTAGGATTAATTATAAACTAAGGCACGTTAAGGAATTTTTTCTTGAAGTCAGTTATTTAGGAGTAAATATCCTTTCCGAAGCGAATCTCTCCCTATACATTCTGTTATGCCGCTGGCCACTACCTCATAGTATTCCCTCTGTGGAAGCCCTGTCATCAGAAACGAACTGGGAGACTGTTTGGTCTAACGTTAGCCTCCGGATTTTACCGATGGAAGTGGCGTCCTCGTGGTACCAAGTTGTTCATGTTATTGTACCTACCAACGCGTGACTTTTTCGTATTGGCCTCAGTGTGGCGGATCGCTGCAATCGTTGCCATGAAACTGATGCATTATATCATCGGTTGATCTCCTGCATACATGGTCGTTGGATATGGCTTCGCCGACAACTGGCTTTTCTTCTCAGGACGTCGGAGGCAGCTATCTCGGGGGAGATTCTCGTACGTCCCGATTCAACCTTCTTTCCCCGATGGAAGTACAATGCCATCATGTGGCTTGTTGGACATTATGTCTACTACGTGACTGTGAGTGGATATGACGCATATCCCAATATATGGCCACAGCCAATTGGACGTGGCTCCAGATGCCAAGTTATCGAGAACTTATTTCTAATATACTGTATCTTGTTTTTCATCGACGAGGAGTTGGATGAGTTGAAATCCGTCCTTTTTTTGTGTGGACACTCTTGTTTGGCTTTCATTGCTACACGATGTAGAAGTGACGGAGGAAAAAGGCGTGGGTACGTTACAATTCACGCAATATTCCTTTCTATACGTTTTTCTGATTTAACTTTTTCGTTTTTATCGAAATGACTTCTTTTGTTTTATTTTTAATTGACTGTCTTAAATAAGTGCAAAAAAAAAAAAAAAAGCCGTGGGTCGTGCGCGGATAGCCAAATGGTAAGGCGACTGCTTGCGATAAGCCGTAAATCCGAGTTCGAGGCCCCGGTTTCGATTCCTGGCCGGGATGGGAATTTTTCTCTGCCCTGGAACTGGATGTTTGTGTCGTCCTCATCATTTCATCACCATAATTCGCTACAGTGGCTATATTGGACTGTGTAAACATTGGACTGCGTAAAAATCGGGACTTTGTACGTGCGCTGATGACGGTGCAGTTGAGCGCCCCACAAACCACACTCATCATCTACCATGTTCGTCCCGTGTTCTCAACCAATTATTATAGAATATCTTTTTTAGGTTCACTTTACTTCAATGCTTTGAGTCCATCATTGTAGGCGCCGCTTTTTTCTTCTTGCTGGCTCAGTGCATCAAATGCTGCTTTATGTATGCATTTTTTAATTCCTTGGTACATACGCTCCATCGTTTCTTCTTCTAAGTACCTCAGTTTGTTTGAGAACCGTAATTTATAAAGAAATTGTACAGAACTTTGTTTCAAAGCTATGTAAGTTGTACTTTATAGCATCCACTGTACTCGTTGAGATATTTGCATCTTTAATTTGTCTTTGCCCTTGGATGCTACTATCATCTTTGTACCTAACAGGAAGTGGTATAAGCCACATTATGCACACCGATGGATTCTAGCATCATTTGTTCTTATGCTGGAATTTTTATTTTGAATCATATAGACTATTATTGACTTGATATTTCTGGAATGTATACTTGTGGATGTGCTAGTGGGGATTGGATATAGGAAAGATGGGACGTTGTGAGACACTCTCCGTCCAGTCATGGCCGGCTTGGGAGACAGTGCCAGCAGCTACGCTGCCGCCGGTATAATCCTTCACTTCTTTGAAACAAGCAAACGCTCTTCCCCCACAGTGCTACCGTAAGGCGGTGTCTCCTGACAAGAGGAGCCTTATGTGAGGAGTAATTTAATTCCTTTAAAATGGGAAAAGTAATTACACTATCAGATGTTTGTTGAAAATCAGCAGGTAAAAAGAAAGACCTTCTATGTTATAGTATCACTTCATAACCTGAATTATGGCTTCCGCCTGCCAGAGCGCAACTTTGTAAATAACAATCGTTGGGTTGTTAGCGTTCCGTGATTTTTAACACACTTGTGTATTCCGTGACTTTAATAATGATTTTTTTTCTGATGGTAGACTTGACTGCGGAAGGATGTATTTTCAAAGGGGGTGTACTTCTATTGTTAAAAAAGGAACAACAGCCGCCATTGCTGCCGGCCGCGGTGGCCGAGCGGTTCTAGGCGCTTCAATCCGGATTCGCGTGACTGCTACGGTCGCAGTTTCGAATCCTGCCTCGGGCATGGATGTGTGCGATGTCCTTAGGTTAGTTAGGTTTAAGTAGTTCTAAGTTCTAGAGGACTGATGACCTCAGATGTTAAGTCCCAGAGTGCTCAGAGCCATTTGAACCGCCATGGCTGCGAGATATAAGAAAATATTTAATTTTTGTCAGTATACGCTCTTGTAAGCAGCTGAATGTTGGCTGTAATAGTTGGGCGCTGAGAGGAATGTTTTTATGAAATAATTATTGTTATCTTAAAAGGTAAAATGTGTCTTATTTCTGAAAAGAATATTATGCTCATCTTTCCTCTCCTAGTAATTACGATTCAAAGTGCAAGCAAGCGGAAGACTTAGGATTTTGAGTGCTAGGCAGTACTGCGCGATTCTTGTTTAATAACACGGTCTTTTGGAATGAACAGATTCTCTTTTGTGAAAAGCGAAAATTTGTGGAACTTGCCCTACCGACGCAAACTATCGTAGTTGTTCAGAATTTTATCCGTCTGAGTTGCTCTTCAATAACAGCGTCAAGAATTTTTCAGAGCTACATTACGACGCAGATCTTGAGAAGCTGTTTCTTACGCCGGCTGTTAAGAAGAACTTTAACCTTAGGTGCTCTCTATTGCACTCCGGAGACGACGCGCATTACTGAAAAATTAATAATTTACTCTTTATCAGGCAAAAAGAGAGTAATTAAGATCCACAGCACTAAATATTTTATTTTTGATGAAAAGGTCAATTTCTATTTTCATATTTAAAAGTAGCACCAAAGGACAAATTTATTTAGCTCATTTAATACTAGGAAGGAAAGAGGACCTGGTAAGAGTAGGGAACAGTAGTTACAGTTAATTTTGCAGCGGAAAGTTTCGAGGCTGCCTGTCTGTTTGTTCTTTATACTCTTATCAGGAATGCTTAATAATTTTTCTAGTGGTCAAGGGAGGGTCATTAGAATGTAAATTAAAAAGTAATCTTGCAAATTACTAAAAACTACCTAGCAGAAATCGTATGTAGAAAGTATACTCTCTGATTAGAATAACGTCGCAGGATTGTAGCTACGTTTTACTGACACGGGAACGATGATAAGCCAAAAAGGAACTTTCTTAGTAACTGATGGACAGACGAAATATTATTTAATTAACATTAATGGAGAAGTCTTAACTTAACACTGAGTAAAAGACGTTTGTAGATAGTGAATATACATGGAGCTCATAATTAACCTTCCGCCACTTCATAAAGCCCCAATGAAAAACGAGTGATATTAAGACAATGAAGCTTTGTGGAACCATTTGTGAGGACTTGGGGAAGAGAAATAACTAATGAACCATTGAAAGAAACTCATTTTAAGTTTTACATGAGATTTCAAGATTTGTTAACTACGTACTATATTTACGTTCCAGGTTACAAATGACACTCATTGTGGCAATCATCTTCATCCACGACAGCCTGGAGCCGCATTATAGATTGCTCTAGTACTGCCCGAAACATCTCAGTTGGGATGTTGGCCACCTCCTTCGCTCTGCTCGTCTTCAACCTCCAACGTGTGTTAGTGTCCCACTGATAAATCTTGTCCTCCAGGTAACCCCACGGCCAGAAATTACACGGGTTCAAATCTGGTGATCTTAGTGGTGACACTAGTTGGTAAGGATCGGCCAATGAGTAATCGAGTGCCCTGACCAGCATCAAAACAAAGTGTTCAGTTTCTAGTGCTGTGAAATGTGGCAATTATAAGAAGAGGAACGGCATCAAAAATGGAACAGAAATATAATATGTAGAAAATTGTCCACACAACCTACCACTGAAGATGCCCTGCAGATAATAAAGGCGAAATACGTATGGCACGAAAACTGTGTTTCATTCAGTGGAAGTCAGACGGTCCAGAAAGTAAAAATTGTCAATATGCGTTAACATTACACACAACTGAGAAAGACAGTACTACAAAAGTTGAAGATGTTTTATTGCTAATTTAGGTATATAGTCATTAATATGGATTGAACTGGGAATATCGCAGATGTGAACCATAGGCGATTTATCATTTCTTATTGTGTTTCCAGTAGGATTTTTGTAGCATACTACCTCTGTGTATCCTGTATTACATTTTCCTCTTGTTTACTCGTGTCGGTTGGAATTTGTCCTTTGTTAAGCTTATGTAACTTCTTACTCTGGTGTGACATAAACTAATGTGCAGTCTGAACTGTCAAAACAAACTTTAGTACAACATTTTCAGTGGAACGATGTCTTCATTCGCGAAAGGCAGTAACACACGAGTCGGAAACTAGTACGCAGCACTAATCATAATCAGACAAACAGGAAGTCCAGAGAAAGGCTACTAGATGTTGCTGTATCAGTTCCAAGAAACCGGATGGAGTGTGATGTAGAGCTCCATACAGTGCTGGAGAGCGACTGTCAGTTGTCACGCTGCCGCGCTCGGGTACTTAATGGCGTTACCCAGAACTGCCACGCCATGTTAACGCCTGACCAGATTGTGTGCGCTGCGCGCGGGGAAAATCGTATGCCGTCGACTTGGACACCACTAGGTCGTCCGAGTTGATTTTTGCGTCGTGTAACACTAAAATAGGAACACGCGAGGCAGTACGGATCCTACGATTTATTTAATAAGATAGACTAAAGAAAGACAAACCCACATTTACGACATTTGTAGATTTGGAAAAAGCGTTAGGCAATGATGATTGGAACATACTGGAATTCTGGAGTGATGACACATAAATTACAGAGCACGTAAGATTATAAATCACACGGAAACTAGACTACCGTCATTGTATACCAAGAACATTAAACCTGGAGTGGTCGTGTGGCGTCTCACAAACGGCAGGGCGCGGGGTAACCGCGTGGTCTTAGGCGCCTTGTCACAGTCTTCGCGGCTCCCCCCGTCGGAGGTTCGAGTCCTCCCTCGTGCATGGGTGTGTGTGTTGGCCTTAGCGTAAGTTAGTTTAAGTTAGATTAAGTAGCGTAAGCTTAGGGACCGATGACCTCAGCAGTTTGGTCCCATAAGATCTTACCACCACAAACGGCAGGCACACTTCATTTACTCACTGTTGTTCATCAGATACATTGGCGGACTAGGGGTGACATCTGCCTTCCACTTAACTAAATGCAGACATACTTAGCTCATCAATGTCGCGCTAATTGCAGTATAGTGTTGGAGGGAAGAGGTTGTTTCCCAGTCTGCATAGCTGGAATCTACCAGACGCCACGTGACCTGTGCCGTTACTAACGGTAAATATTTAATTTATTTAATCTACTAACTTTTAACATTTTCGTTAGTAATAGCTGTTGCTAACAGTTATTTACTTATCGACAGATGCAATATGACTTTACACAAGACCTACTTCAATGTGGAAAATGCATGTGACATGGAAATTGTAATCTAGCCGTTGGAGGAAGATGATCAATCAGCTGATAACTTCGGTATTTATACTGATGTAGAAGAAGACGGTGTGGAAACAAGAGAACAAAATACCGATACTGAGCAAGACGCAGACTCGAGTGATAGTGAAAGTGATAATATTGTTGACGAATGTTTTGTGGGAAGGAACGATTCTACAAATTGGTCAAAAGTGTGTCCCCCCCCAAAAAAATCTTCGAACTCGGCGACAAAACATTGCCAGTCATTTACCGGGGATGAAAGGAGCCGCGAAGAATGCAAGAAAACCAGTGAAATGTAGGGAATGCTTTTTCGCCAGTGGGATGCTCTCTAGCACTGTTGAGTACACCAACAAGACGATAAATGAATTACAGGGACATTATTCCATAGAAAGGGATGCTCATTTGGCGGGCGCCACCTAAAAATAAAACTGTTAGGAGTATTGTAATTATGTGCTGCGAGAAAAGACGGCCATACAAACATGAGCCTTCAGTAAAATGGTAATTGAATTATGTCGTCTGACAATGAGTGAAAGACGATTTAAGTTCTTCTGACACTGTTTGAAGGGATACCAGAGACGACAGAAAGAAGGTTGATAATTTAGTTCCTATACGTGAAATATTTTCTTCCATTGCGGAAAATTGTAAAAATGCTAATTTAGTTATGGAGAACTGCACTACTGATCAAGGGCTAGAAGCTTTCAGTGGCAAATGTTTCTTCAGGCAGTACATCCCTACAAACCAGGTAAATACGGGCTAAAGGTATTCGTTTTGGTGGATGGTAGTGTGTAATATACCGCCAATCTGGAAATATACGCTGGTAAAAAGCCTGCAGGGCCATTTGCGATCAGTGACAAAGCAACAGATGTTGTGAAACGTCTCTCTTCTGAGATATCAGGGAGTAATTAACCATAGACAATTCCTCCTTAAAATTAACTGATGACTTACTTCAGAAGAATCTTACCCTGGTTGAAACTATGTGGAAGAATAAATCTGAAATTCCCCAGAGTTTGCGTAAACAAAGAACTGACATGCAGGAAAAACATTTTCTGACTTTCAAAATAACTGAAATCTGATGTCATATGTCGCTAAGAAAAACAAGGCGGTTTTGATGCTCTCCACAATGCATCATGATAATGCAGTTGATGCTGCAAGTGGTGAAAAGAAAAAGCCAGAAATGACAGCCTTTTATAATGCTACCAAATCAAGAGTCGATATCGTCAATCAGCTGTAATACTTGTAACGTATCTAGAAAGACCAACAGATGGCGTACGGTGGTTTTTCTTATAGGACAATCAACATTGCAGCCATAAATGCACAAATAATATACTATGCAAATAATGCTGATGCTAACTCTAGGTGCTCGGAGTTTCTAAAACGTCTAGCGCCTAATCTTACTGAAGATGATTTGCGTCGACGTTCTCAGTGTTCAGCATTGTCAAGAGATCTCAGACGGAACATCAGTGTCTTTTCCAGATGAAGGCGCCGTCCAACACACGGAAGAGGATCGAGGAGACAAAGATGCTGTGAATGTGGTCGTTCTAAAAACCTATACACCAAGTACAGATATCGCAGCTGTAAGAAATTTCTATGTCTAGAACATGCACAGCAAGCATGCGCTGACTGTTAATTGTACGCCGGCCGAAGTGGCCGTGAGGTTAAAGGCGCTGCAGTCTGGAACCGCAAGACCGCTACGGTCGCAGGTTCGAATCCTGCCTCGGGCATGGATGTTTGTGATGTCCTTAGGTTACTTAGGTTTAACTAGTTCTAAGTTCTAGGGGACTAATGACCTCAGAAGTTGAGTCCCATAGTGCTCAGAGCCATTTGAGCGATTTGTTAATTGTACAGCTAACTGAATGTAATATTTCTGTTATAATCTGCGTCATGAATTAAGTAGTTGTGCTTTAGTCTAAGGACTATAGTAAAATCTTCTGAAAAGTGTGTGGTATTGGTTTTTCATCTTTTTGATGAATGAGATCACAAATTGCGTAATGTGAGAATCAGCAGCTTTGTGGTGTATATTTATATCTAAAAATCAGAAAAGTAAAATATATTCCATTGGTCAGAATGTGCAGATCTCTTTCATTTTACTTAATTAGTACTGTTACACTTACAAATTTTAACTGATCGAACGAAATATACATTGTTACCGCAAGAATAATGTCGGCGTCGATGAGACGTCACGTGACGTGACTATGAAACAATATCCCACGCGATCACTGCAGGATTAACCGGAAGTGGTGTATGAAAGTGAGTGACACAAGTTTTTAGCCTACACCATGGTATTCAGTCTGTACATTGACCAAACAGCAAAGGAAACTAAAGAGAAATTTTAAAGGGCATTAAAGTTCAGGGAGGATAAATTACTACTTTAAGGTTAATCGATGACATTATAATTCTGTCAGAGGCAGCAAAGGAATTGGAAGATTATATGCATCATACAGCTATTGTTTCGGAGATAGGCTATTTGATGAATATCAACAAAAGCGACAAAAGGGTGATGAAGTTTAGTCGATTTTTATAGAAGGTTATACAGAGGGAATTAGATTAGATCATAAGACTGTATAGAAAGTAGCTGTGTTTCGATATTTGAGAAGCAAAGTCACTGACTGTACTTGAAGCAAAGGAGATATAAAATGCAAACTGGCAATAGCAAGGAAATCATTTCTGGACAAGAGAAATATGTACACGTTTAATAAAAATTTAACTGGTCGTAAGTACTTTCTGATGGTGTTTATCAGGAGTGCAGTCTCATATGGAAGTGAAACGTGAGCAATAAACACTATTGACAATAGAGGTGTAGAAACGTTTGAAATGTTGTTGTAGAAGAACGGTGAAGCTACAATGGGTTGACTGTGTAATCACTGGAACTTCTTGGCTAAAAGAAGGAATTGGTTTATAGGACATACGGCATAGTTAACTTCGTAATGAAGGGAAATTCAGGGGTTAAAACTAACTGTTGTCTAGTATTTTAACTTAAGATTTCAGTATTTGGAAATTGTTTGAAGACGTTTGCAGCCACGCCCATTTAATTACGCAACTGACGAATTAATGTGGCAGCAACAGTTAACCTTGGAAATATAAAGTGCAACGAATCACTGATTGTTAAACACCATTTGAAATGATTAAATCAAAGAATAATTACTTAGGCTACAGGATAAATTGTAAAGAACACAGCTAAGTACCTTTAGAGTAAATGAAGTCTTTCTGATAGGAATCGTTCACACCGTGATCATGTTGGTATTGTTTGCATAAATTGTAAAACCTACATACAATTATTAAAACCACGGATAAATAATTTCCTTGCATACGAAATGGAGGTCATTGCTTGAGTATTTGATAAGAGGTGATTTGAAGGGACTTATGATTAGCTGCCATGACTACCTTTTGCGACTGCAAGTCACATAATATAAAAACCTGCTGCTTTGTGGAAGGTGTGAAACATTTGGAAAGAATGGCACAGCTAAACGGGAAATAGGAGCTTATTATCGTCTGCTCCAGGCCTTTACGCGCTTAAACACACACTAGAGAAAAACAACGGCAATCTCTGGAGAAAGTTGTTATATTGACACAAAATTTGTTAAAATTTCACTGTATTAAAGAAATATCTATAGTAGGACAGTCAAGTGCATATTGAGTGTCATTAATAAACTCTTAAACTCTGTGTGGTCCCCTTAAGTCAGTTTGAAAATGTTACAGATAAAGAAATTAACCTTAATCTTAAACACAAAAAATTTGAAAAGATATTTTATCAAAGCTATTGCCATCCCTTGGAAAAATCATGATAATACGTTTGCCCAGTATCCACACACGTATTATTAAGTTCATACAAGAAACAAACACTAACAAAGCACGAAATTGGTTACACTGAGGAATGAGATAAAAAATAACGGTTTCCAGGTATCGAACTGACTCGCTACCAGTTGAGACAGCACTCGTATGTATAGCATGAGTATGGATGGCGATGAATTGAGTGGCTATCTAGGCCTACATGGGCACAAGACTCGACTCAAACCCATTTACAAAAGCAAAGTATATATATATATATATATATATATATATATATATATATATATATATATATATATATATATATATAGTGAGAGAGAGAGAGAGAGAGAGAGAATGAAAGCAATTGACTATACATAAAAGTGATCTGAGAAACGGAAATGGGTTCAAATGGCTCTGAGCACTATGGGACTTAACTTCTATGGTCATCAGTCCCCTAGAACTACTTAAACCTAACTAACCTAAGGACAGCACACAACACCCAGCCATCACGAGGCAGAGAAAATCCCTGACCCCGCCGGGAATCGAACCCGGGAACCCGGGCGTGGGAAGCGAGAACGCTACCGCACGACCACGAGATGCGGGCGAGAAACGGAAATCCTCATCCCAAGTGAAGCCTCAGATTCTAATAACAACACGTTACCTAAGCCAAAAACATGTATCGATTTCATCAGCAGCAGCCACAACTCTGTCCACGTCTGTTCATCTCAATACGAAAACGCCAACGCAAATGCCGACAGAACGACGACCAAATGGAGGATGGTGAACCAAGGACTCACGCAAATTGCAGAAATTTAACTGTTGTGAATCGAGCTCATCCAACCCAGCATCTGACTGGCTGAATATTCACGTCAACGATCCTGTGAAGTTCCTCGTCATTCCGCATACTATTAGTGCACTTATTTTTCTTCATCCTTGCGGAACACGTCATCTTCGGTCATCTTCTTTTCCAATATTACCACAGAACATGATTCACATCCATACAGTGCTGAGTATCAGACGTTTATTCTCAGAAATTTCTTCTTCAAATTAAGGCCTATGTTTGGTATTAGTAAACTTGCTTGAGCAAGGAATGCCTTCTTCTCCTTTGCTAATCTGCGTCTTACATCCTAATTGCTTCGTCTGTCATGCATTATGTTCCTTCTGAGATAGCAGAATTCCTTTACTTTGCCTACATCGTTGTCCCTTATTCGGATGTTAAGTTTATACCTAATCTCTATTCTGCTACTCCTCATTGCTTTCGTCTTTCTTTGGATTACTCTTAGCTCGTATTCTGTGCCCATTAGACAATTATTAAATAGATCCTGGAATTCTTCCTCGTCCTTATAATTTGAAATTAAAATTATCAGAATTTTGGCAAACCTAGGAGAGGCCTTTATTATTATGATGAGTGAAAGCAAATAGCACTATTATTTACTTGCGGAATGTGTAGATTTTCGGGTGTGTTAATACTCTACCGTATATTTGATAGGAACACAACTGCAGTTTTCACCCGAATTTTAATGTTCACTGTTGCACTACCTCTTTCCGATGTCTGTGCTGCTGGAAGCACTAGTATATCAAATAACCAAAATATTTTTACTGCGTGGACTGATTTTAAGTGAACAGCTGGAATACTTTTCCAATTCAATTTTCTGGTGATTTATGTCAGAGGCAAATAACGTTCAGTGGGCTAGAATGTTACGAGAGGAATTTATAAACACTGTGGAACTCTGTTACAGCCTGTAAGAGGAGTTTAAATTTCACTATACACAATGTTTTGTGACGGAAAGACTGTGAGTAGTGTGTGTATGCTATTTCTGCGGGTTCATAAACTTCCAGTGTTTGTTGCGACTTGGTGACAGCCACTCGCTACAAAGCTTTGTCCAAAGCCCGGCGAATTCCTATTCTGTGAGACAGCGCAGTATTTCGGTAGCCTTTAGACGGTGGATCATTTAATCTACGTATGGAATTTCTTCACGTTTATAATGCTTTTACAAGAAGTATTAGGTATGTATGGTAATGACGACTGATTAAAGAACTAAGGCATGTAATTTGCGATTAATGTACGTAAGTACAGATCTCCAGTCTTTTGGAAAGGTGATGAGTAGTTCTTTGAATTCACTTACGTTTACGTAAGTGGTGGCGAAATTACGTTTGTGCCCTACGTTCCTACACTGCTTGACAAAAAAGTGGAGCGCTCAAAAGGGGAGAAGGAAACGAAATGAAACATCGTGAGTTGAGATAGTACGCGATGTTACTGGAGAGATTACAAAATCGACTCAAATTTATAAAGAACTTGACGGCATGAGCCCACTTATCAGCTTGACGTATCAGCTTCTCTGACCTGGATCTACGTACTGATTTGCTTGGGAAGGGTGTAATAAACACTTTGTGTCCTCTGTGTCCTTTGCTGAGGCAAGATGACGCACAGTTGTTGTATCTGATCCTTGATATCCTAGGTACTTGCACTTGGACGGAGTTGACTTCCGAGCTGGTCTCACGCGTGTTCTGTCAGAGACATACTTGGGGATCTTGCTGGTCACGAGGGTACCTCAGCATCATGCAGACATTTCGTAGACACACGTGTATGTGTGGACTAGCATTGTAGTGCTGAATAATGGTACCACGATACTGCCGCATCAGTGGTAACACATGAGGGCGGAGGATATACGTACCGTTAAGCTGCCAGAATCTCCTCATCCTCTACCAGTTGTGATCTGAAGTCAACCCCGATGGCTTCCCACATTATTACAGCAGGTGTAACACCAACGTGCGTCTGCAAAACAATGGAAGATTGCGACTTTTCACCAGATCGCAGTCATACTCGCCGACTAAGGTCACCCGGCACAGTGGAGATCCGCAATTTGTCGCTGAACGCTATGCAACACCATTCATCAATAGTATATGCTTCGTGGCGACGCCACCTCTCCAGATGCATCCGTTTGTGTTCTGGTGTTAACGGCAGCCTATGCGTGGAATGGCAATTTTGTCGTCTGGTTAACTTCTAGTCTTCAACCAATGGTGGGGAATGACGCAGAATGCTGTAGTGAGTCCATTATTCGTTCTCAAACGGCAGGAGCAGATGTGAAGAGGTTACGATGTGCTTGGTGCACAACACGGTCTACCGCAACCTTGAGGACGAGTATGCCTGCCCTCACGTTCCTATGCTGTCCAATAGCGGGCCGTTGTCACATCCGAACGCCTCATAAAACTGAATACTGCACGATTCGTCCAGTCCGCCAAATGGAGATCCAAAACGAGATCCGTTTCAAACTCTGTCTGGTGCTGATGCCACGGTTTCACATAAGTACGTGGCATCTTCGCACACTTCACAGTGACCCCTCCTCACCCTTATTCCGTCCCTTATATACGCAACCAGGTCTGGTAACAATACTGAGCAGTAACAGCTCTATATACTCTGGAAGCTGTTCTAACAGTCACAGAGAATTGCAACCCTAATTATTTATATACCTGCCGATGGTGGGCATACGTACTGAGTTACATTGACGTGCGACAGGTGTCTTTTGGGTGCTTTATTATTTATTCAGGTAGCGTGTTTAAGAATGATTAAGAAAGCACGGATACGCTGCACACACTTATTGAGTATCATAGCGTATCATGTTGTATTACAAGATACGCCTTTTCTGTTCACCAAAGTTTTTATCGTCTGTGTAGTAGTGATCTTTGGAGCCCAATGCATATTGTGCTCGCTGCTGCCAGTCTTTTGTTCGTTATCGATTCTCTTACAGAGAAATGAAACACTGCGACTTCACCACGCATGATAGAAGCTACCTGTGTGTAAAACTGGTCTAAGAGATTGCCGCCATTATTGTAAAGAACTTACGTCGTGATTTCTAGATTATAACAGAAGTTACAAATAAATGTCAACACTGGATTATGGTAAGACTTAATCCTGTACTGCAGCATCAGCGTAGTTACACTGCCGAAAAAAAATTGGTACACAATTTTAGAGGTATCTAGTTCACTAAAGATTTATTATTGCAATAGTGCATATAGGTTGCATGAAATTATTACGTTTGCAGATCAATAGCACAAGCGGTTCTGCGGTGCCGGGTATCGACCAATGCTTAAACACCCATATTAGTACGCGGTTTAGCCTCCAGAGGCAACAGTGCAGGCGCTGACTCTACACGTACAGATGAAAAATACTGTCCTGGTGTACGTTATGCCACGTCTGCTCGACTTCTTCACGTAGTTCTGTAAGAGTTGTTGGTTGACGAGTCTCATCATATCCCACACGTGCCCGACTAGAGACAAGTATGGAGAACGTGCTAGCCAGGGAAGTTGATGCACGCCTTGCAGAGCACGTTGGGTTTCACAGGTAGTGTGTGGGCGAGAATTATCCTGTTGGAAAAACACTTCACCTTCTTGTTGCAAAAACGGCAAAAGAATGTGTCGAACAACATTCTGCACATCCGGAGTGATGGTTAGCGTCCCCTCCAGAAACACCAGTGGTGAACAAGAGTTGTAGCTTACAGCACTCGATACCATAAGGCCTGAGGTGGGGCCAGCGTGTCCCGAACGAATGCACTCAACGAGACAATGCTCACTAGGTCTACGTCGTATGCGCAAACGACCATCACCTGGGTGCAGGGAGAGTCTGCTTTCATCGTTGAAGACCACAGCGTACCATTCCATCTTTCAAGTGATCCTGTGACGGCACCAGTCGAGCCGTGCAGGTCGATGCTGTGGCGTGAATGAAAGACGGGCTTGAGGTGTGCGTGCCTGTAGTCCCACTGCTAATAACTGGTTCGTAACAGTTCACATTGAGGCGTCGGGCCTCACAAGCCCCTTTATCTGTGCTGTGCTATCTATGCGATCTGCCACTGTTGCCCTTACAAAACGACGATCCTGGTGTGCATCGGTGCTGCGTAGACATCCAAAAACGTCGTCTACGGGTGTAGGAATGCTCACGTGACCACTGACACCAGCATCGTTGCACAACTGACGGAGCACTTGTGTGGCAGTTTTCCGAAAGGACCATTCCGCCTCTCGCAAGTCCACGACTTGAAAAATGTTCAAATGTGTGTGAGAGTATACTTCAAATTTCACGCCTAATTCGCTATTACTTCTCATTCAGTATCCTAAATGTGTGAGTTTAAGAGAATTCCTTCACCTATTTCCTCGTAGTGGAACGTTTTCGATGTGTGTGAAATCTTATGGGACTTAACTGCACAGGTCATCAATCCCTAAGCTTACACACTACTTAACCTAAATTATCCTAAGGACAAACACACACGCCCATGCCCGAGGGAGGACTCGAACCTCCGCCGGGACCAGCCGCACAGTCCACGATTTGAACGTTTCCAAAGTCGCTCAGTTGGCTGTAGGAAGTACGAGTGCGTCTCTGTGGCATGATTGCCTGCTTGCTTTACACGTTTGCACCACACTGAGCTTTCAGGCTGAGAGCGTTCCCTATTAAAAGTTAGACAAAGATGGCGCCCTGGTAGCTATGCCACTACGCTATCTGTTGACGGACGTCGTTGAAACCATTATCAGTACATTTAATATGCCACAGGTGGGATATGCCGTCATCGTATCAAAATCTATGTCGTCCTTCCAGAGGCACTAATTTTATTTCCGGCAGTGTATTTTCATATTGGAAGATTAAGTGTTTTTCATTTAAGGATTAGACGTTGTTTCGTTCTTCGTACTGGCAGTTAAATGTGCGGCGATATCGATAATCTGCTGTCGTTGACGACATTAATCAGATTTTTCGTACTAACTATTTCGAAATTTCATCCACACCAACCATTACCTGCACCATCGAGCGACCACTGCATCATGTTTCGCTATATACAGTACTAGCCGCTTAAAGGAAGATTATTTAACTTAAGGAATAGAGAGGTATTCACTGATAGACCGACTGAATCTCGAGGATGCTTTGTGTACGAGGTGTCGCAGTTGTTAGCACACTGGACTCACATTTTGGACGACGGTCCAAAGCTGTTTTCCACCATCCGGATATATGTTTTCTCTGATTTTTCTAAATCCCAGGATGGTTCTTGAAAAGAAGGCACAAGCGATTTCCTTCCCTATATTTGAAACAATCCGAGTTTCAGCTCCGCCTCTAATGACCCTATTGTCGAGCTGACGTTAAACCCTAATCTTCCTTCCTGTTTTATGTCAATGCTTGTAAGTTATGCCGGGTCTCCTGCGTACACTGCCTTAACTGTTTAACTTATAATAAAATTGAGAGTTATTATTCAGTTACCTATCGTTCTTCTCTGAGTTTTAATGATAACTCTACTCAGTGGCAATTAGACAACATTAGCGCTACGTCAGACAAGCCGTCCTGCCCTATAAACCTACGAAGATGTCGTGGGTCGCTAGTTATTGCTGTAAATGTTAAAAATGTTATCTCTAACAAGATTGAGTAAACTCTGAATGAAGGTTAAATAACAGTAGAAGTGGCCAAGTATTCCTACCGTGAAAAACTTATCCTTAATGTGCTGCGAGCAAATAACAGCTGAGCGCGAGACACTGAACGCTCTTGAACTAATTAAATAATTCGATGTGACTCAGTGGCCGGATACAAGTGTTTCAGTTGGACCCACTCTGGCGACATTTGTATCGCAGTCTACTCGTGTTACCCAGCTGGCGAAGGTGACCTACAATTTAACGTAGAATCCGAACCACGTGTCACTCCTGGCGACTCTTAACATCATTTCAAGGGGAAGGCTAGATTATAGGCAGACCGAAAATATCCGTTGTTTGACCGGGAATCGAAACCGCAACTCCTCGGTTCTCAGGTACGCGCATTACCACTAGACCACCAGACACGACACGGTTGTGACGGGAAATAGCGTTTTGGTTCTTTCACAGTTAGCCGCTCTGTAACTCTTCCTAAACACAACCTGCTATTGGCAGTTACGACTGCTAGTGGGTCTGAGCAAAGAGTACAGCCACATAGCGTCAGAGATGCAGATGGGCCGAGCTACTCTAACAGTGGCGCGGATCAGCCACTTCTTCACAACAACGTTCTGGTAACGTGCAGCTTCCGTTCTGTTTCCGGGTCATTGATTAGATTTGTATTGTAAGCTTGCACAGTCATTTCATTTATAAAGATTGCAAATACACTGACGAAAAAATTGCAACACCAAAAAATAATTAATGCAGAGGAATGAAATTTCGGAAATACATTTGTCTAGGTAACATACACTATGCGATCAAAAGTTTCCGGACACGTGGCTGAAAATAACTTACAATTCTGTGGTGCCCTCCGTCGGTAATTCTGGAATTCAATATGGTTGGCCCTCCCTTAGCCTTGATGACAGCTTCCACTCCCGCAGGCATACGTTCAATCAGATGCTGGAAGGTTTCTTGGGAAGTTGCAGCCCATTCTTCACGGAGTGTTGCACTGAGAAGAGGTATCGGTATTGATCGGCGAGGCCTGGCACGCATTCGGCGTTCCAAACCATCCCAAAGGTGTTCTATACGATTCAGGTTAGGACTCTGTACAGGCCAGTCCACAACAGGGATGTTAGTGTCGTATAACCACCCCGCCATAGGCCGTGCATTATGAACATTTGCTCGATCGTGTTGAATGATGCAATCGCTATCATCGTATTGCTCTTCAACAGTGGGAAGCAAGAAGGTGCTTAGAACATCAATGTAGGCCTGTGCTGTGATAGCACCACACCAAACAAGAAAGGGTTTAAGTCCCCTCCATTAAAAACACAACTACACCACAACACCACCGCCTCCGACTTTTACTGTTGGCACTACACACGCTGGCAGATGACGTTCACCGGGCATTCGCCATACCCACACCCCACCATCGGAATGCCACATTGTGTACCATGATTCGTCATTCCACACAAAGTTTTTCCACTGTTCAATCGTCCAATGTTTACGCTCCTTACACCAGACGAGGCGTCGTTTGGCATTTACCGGCGTGATGTGTGGTTTATAAGCAGCCGCTCGGCCATGAAATCCAAGTTTTCTCACCTCTCGCCTAACTGTCATAGTACTTGCAGTGGATCCTGCTGCAGTTTGGAATTCCTGTGTGATGGTTTGGATAGATGTCTGCCTATTACAAATTACGTCCCACTTTAACTGTCGGCGGTCTCTCTCAGTCAACATACGAGGTCGGCCTATACGCTTTTGTGCTGTACGCGTCTCTTCACGTTTCCTCTTCACTATCACTTCGGAAACAGTGGACCTAGGGATGTTTAGGAGTGTGGAAATGCCGGCCGAAGTGGCCGTGCGGTTACAGGCGCTGCAGTCTGGAACCGCAAGACCGCTACGGTCGCAGGTTCGAATCCTGCCTCGGGCATGGATGTTTGTGATGTCCTTAGATTAGTTAGGTTTAACTAGTTCTAAGTTCTAGGGGACTAATGACCTCAGCAGTTGAGTCCCATAGTGCTCAGAGCCATTTGAACCTTTGAGTGTGGAAATCTTGGGTACAGACGTATCAGACAAGTGACACCCAATCACCTGACCATGTTCTAAGGCCGTGAGTTCCACGGAGCGTCCCAGTCTGCTCTCTCACGATGTCTAATGACTACTGAGGTCGCTGATATGGAGTACCTGGCAGTAGGTGGAAGCAAAATGCACGTAAAAAACCTGTGTGTTTTAGGGGGTGTCCGGATACTTTGGTTCATATAGTGTATGTAATTGATTAACACTGCGAGATTACAAGTTGATGTAAGCGCGAGATAAGCCATTGAAAATAATAAATCCTGGTTTATTAATAACCGGCATAACCACCAGAATGTTTAGTGCAAGCATGAAAACGTGCATGCATTGTGTTGTACAGGTGCCGGATGTCCGTTTGTGGGATGGAGTTCCATGCCTGTTGCACTTGGTCGGTCAGTACTGGGTTAGTTAACGCCGGTTGTGGATGAAGCTGTACTTGTCGTCCGATGATGTCCCTAATATGCTCGATTGGTGAAAGATCTGTTGATCGAGCAGGACGAGGCATGTTGACACTCTGTAGACGATGTTGGGCTACATCAGCGGTATGTCGGCGAGCATTGTTCTGCTGGAAAGTTGTTCATGAACGGCAGCACAACAGGTCGGATCACGAGACTGACCTACAAATTTGCAGTCAGCGTGCGTGAGACAACCACGAGGGTGCTCCTGCCGTCATACGAAATCGCACCCGAGACCATAACCCAGGGTATAGGTCCAGTGTGTCCAACGATCAGATGCGTTGGTTTCAGGCCCTCAACTGGCTTCCTTCTAACCAACACACGGTAGTAGAAACAGATTTCATCAGAAAACACAAAAGCTCTCCACCCTGCCCTCCAATTAGCTCTCATTTGACACCACTGAGTCGTAAACGGCTTTGGTTTGGGGTGACTGGAATGCATGCTACAGGACGTCTGGCTCAGAGCTGTCCTTGAAGTGACCAGTTTGTAACAGATCGTTGTGTAACTGTGGTGCCAACTACTGCTCATATTGCTGCTGCAGGTTCATTACGATGTGCCAGAGCCATAAGCCGAACACGATGGTCTTTCCTCTCGGTAGTACCACGAGACCGTCAGGAGTTTGGTCTTCTTGTGACCATACATTCTCGTGACCACCACTGCCAGCAATTATGTACAGTGTGCTACATTCCTGTCAAGTTCTTCTGTAGCAACTTCTCGTACCCTTATTACACGACCTGGTTCACACTAGGTGATGTGTTGTTAATAGCGTCTTTGTCGCCTTAAAGGCATTTTTGACTGTTATCAACTCACCACAAGCAAACTCAAACGTAATTAAGGCCCACGATCGTTACAGCGTGTATTTAAATCAAACCTGATTTCCATCATCATAGTTCTGCTTCTAGTGTGACTCTTATACGACTAGTGCAGAACTTGAATAGACAGCATCTTTGTAGAATCACGCCTACCAACTTTCGGTTATGTTGCTCAACTCCTTTTTGGTGTTGCGATTTTTTTCCGTCGTTATGTATTCTTGTTGTGGTCCTCAGTCCAAAGTTTGGTTTGATGCAGCTCCCCATGCTACTTGATCCCGCGCAAGCCACTTCATCTCCGAATAAATACTGCAACATAAATCCTTCTGAATCTGCTTACTGTATTCATCTCATGGGCTCCATCTACGATTTTTACCCCTCCCCCCTCCCCCCCCCCCCCCCCCAACGCTTTCTTCCACTACTAAATTGGGGATCCCTTGATGTCTCGTAATTTGTCCTCCAACCGATCCCTTCATCTGGTCAAGTTGTGCCACAAATTTCTTTTCTCTAAAGTTCTGTTCAGTACCTCCTCATTAGTTACGTGATCTAGTCAACTGATCTTCAGCACAGGTCTGTAGCACCACATTTCAAAAGCCTCCATTCTTTTGTTATTCAAACCGTTCATCGTCCATGTTTCACTTCTATACATACCTACACTCCATACAAATACTTTCAGAAAAGACTTCCTGACACTTAAGGTTTCTGTTCTTCAGAAACGCTTTTCTTGCCATTGCCAGTCTATATTTTACACCCTCTCTACTTCGAACATCATCAGTAAGTTTGCTACCCAAACAGCAAAACTCATCTACTACCTTAAGTGTCTCGTTTCCTAATCTACTTCCCTCAGCATCACCTGGTTTAATGCGACTATATTCTATTATCCTCGTTTTGCTTTTGTTGATGTTCATTTTGTATCCTCCTTTCAAGATCATGTCCATTCCGTTCAACTGCTCTTCCAAGTCGTTTGCTGTCTCTGACAGAAGTACAATATCATCGCGCTAAACCTCAAAGTTTTTATTTCTTCTCCCAGAACATTAATTTCTGCTCCAGATTTTTCTTTTAGTTCCTTTACTGCTTGCCCAATACACACATTTTAATTAAATCGGGGATAGGCTAAAACCCTGTCTCTCACTCCCTTCTCAACCACTGCTTCCCTTACCTGCCCCTTGGCTCTTATAACTGCCATCTTGTTTATGTACAAATTGTAAACAACCTTTCACTCTCTGTGTTTTACCCCATGCCAGCTGTAGAATTTGAAAGAGAGTTTTCCGGTAAACATTGTCAAAAGCTTTCTTCAAGTCTACAAATGCTATAAACGTATGTTTGCCTTTCCTTAACCTATATTCTAAGATAAATCGTATAGTCAGTATTGCCTCTCCAGAATCCAAATTGATCTTACTCAAGGTCGGCTTCTACCAATTTTTTCATTCTTCTGTAAAGAATTCGTGTTAGTATTTTGCAACCTTGACGTATTAAACTGATAGGTAATTTTCACGCCTGTCAGCACCTGCTTTCTTTGGAATCGGAATTATTATATTCTTCTTGAAGTCTGTGGGTATTTCGCCTATCTCATACATCTTGTGACCAGATGGAAGAGTTTTGTCATGGCTGGCTCTCCCAAGGCTGTCAGTAGTTCTAACTGAATGTTGTCTTCTCCCGGGTCTTTGTTTCGTCTTAGATCTTACAGTCCTCTATCAAATTCCTCACGCAATATCGTATCTCCCATCCCATCTTCATCTATTTCCACGTTCATTTCCATAATATTGCCCTCAAGTACATCTCCCTTCCACAGACCCTTTATATACTCCTTCCACCTTTCTGCTTCCCCTCAGTGTGTAATATGAAACACTAATTTTAAAAACCTAAATGTGTCATCAAGACAACAAATTGTTTCTCTAATATTCAATGCGATAGGGTCCGCAGCTGCGATGAATTTTTTGAATGATTTCTTGAAGCCTTCAGCCACCATTTTCTTTATATCCTGTACGAATGTACGATTTCGGCCTTAGGCCATTTTCAAGTATTTTACAGATGATT
Source organism: Schistocerca serialis cubense (assembly GCF_023864345.2). Classification (NCBI taxonomy): domain Eukaryota; kingdom Metazoa; phylum Arthropoda; class Insecta; order Orthoptera; family Acrididae; genus Schistocerca; species Schistocerca serialis. Next base: position 580,959,270 of record NC_064640.1, read on the forward strand.
TTTTGGTAACAGATTATGTCATATACGTCGTTGCTCCTATGACATCATGTTATGCTCATAAATTAGTTCGAGGTGTTCACGCTATTTTAGGGGGGACGTGCTACTAATAGCATGAAAGTTTGCTTGTTCTATGCTCATGATTGTTAATCAATGCCAGAGGCAGAGGGACATGATATGCGTGATGATCCGGTAGTGGTGACTATAGTGACCAGATAGCTTACAGTGACCAGCCATCCCGTGAATGAATTAACTGTCTCTCCTTCTGCCCACTGCTGTTGGATAGTGAGTAGACATTTGAGTGAGCCACAGTAGTCGGGTGGCTGCTACGTTTTCATCAGATGTGGATCGATAAGCAGTGAGTGCAGTGAAGCATGGTCATGTGAATCCCTCTGGGCGTCAGTAGCAGACAGTGATGAGCTGTAGGACCTCCTGGCCAAACACAGCTGTGCTGTGGTGCCGTGTGTGTGGCAATCTTTTAATAAAGACTCCTACCTTTCGCGTTTCTATTAAAGTAAAACGACGGTTTTTAAACTTGGAGTAAGTGGATTGTTTTTAAAAGTTCACTCCTCTGGTAACTCTGTGAGGTCTGCTTAAATATTTTTTAACTTTAAGGGTATTTTACTTTGTCACGTAAATAATATGCGAACAAGTTCCTTACGAGTGTCGAAGCTTAAATACGTGCTGTGCAAAGTATGTGTAACTCACCTATAACGCAGAAATAAGCTCCTTACATGTCTCTAAAAGTTATAATTTTCCAGCAAGTACTGTTCAGTGCATCTTAACACAGAAATAAAAGAGAGGACCAGTTCCTTACTTTTTTTAAATGTTGTGATTGTACATGGAACTACGCTGAAAGATGCATCCTCTGTCACCGATCCACCATAGTCTCAAAGTGTCTGTTACCATTTTTTTCTTGGCTGCTGCTGACACTTCATGGTGATCGACCGATGTACAGAGCATGACTGAGGAGTCCATCTCGCGATCCTGTTCACTATACCCTGAGGAAGGGTGGTGATAGCTCATGCAGGTCAGGTCTCTCGAATAGGATAATGCTCCTGATTAGAGAATTGCAGGAGGTGAGGTGACCTTTTTTGGGTCATAAATTACGATAACTGGGATTAGGCTAAAAGCATTTGGTCATAAAACTGACCTGCATAGACATAACGGCACAAGAGGACCACTCAGAAAGGGACTGGGGAAGGCAGCCATTTTGGGTCATAAATTGTGGTCATTAAGACTACACCAAACACATCAAGTCACAAATTACAATTGCATAAACGCAACTAAGAGCATACATAAATGCTTTGCTTAGATTAGGTTCATATATTACACCTGCATAAACATAACAAGTGAGTTGTTTGTTTCAAAAATAAGGGCGCTAGGCCAAATGGCCAGTTTGTTTACACAAAGGGAACAATTGGCCCTTTTTCTCAGGACTGGTACAGATCCACAACTGATTAACGTTAACGTGTGTCACTCCTCTGCAGAAAACTTTTATTTTGAGAGAAGTAGTGATGACGGCTCCCCGCACGTCTACTTCAGTATTGTGATTTGATCCATTATAAATGGTTGTGAAAACCTGCGACGCTAAAAACAATAGGTTTGTTGATAAATAACTCATCTTCTACCAGTCATGATTTTCTTTATTTTATTTTTCGCACGACGCGTTTCGGGAAATGATTCCCATTTTCAAGTGAGATTTTTGTGTTTTTTATGTCATTCCTACGTGATGTTGTCGATGTGTGAGATTCTGCTTCATTTCGTTGACTTTAAGTTTCCTTATGGTCCATTTGTGCAGAGTCTCACACACACTAAACATCACACACAACTTGTTGTACACTTTTAAACATCGGAAACATTTTACATAAACAAAACAGTTACACAGATGTTCCTATAAGTAGTCAACAGAGATGACATTATAGGTCTTCCATAGATCTTGCTTTTGTACAGAGGTTATTTATCTTAACAATCTGGATCATAACGTACTTAACATCTATTTTACATTTGTGCTTATTTCTATGTGTTACTGTTTTTATTTAAGTATACTATCGGAACCTCTGAAGAAAGTCACTGATTCACTTTCAAGTTTTTCGTTTAATATTTTGTCTTCATATTTTCTGTAATGTGAATATATCTCCAGTTCTTCTAGCAAATCCATTTTATGTCCTTTCTTTAGTCGGTGGAGTACTTTGACATTTTGCTCTATTTTTCCAAATGGGTGTCCTGTACTATGTACATATGTTGCTATTGCTGATGTAGTGTGTCTGTTGTGTGTGTAGGCTTTTATGTGCTCTGTGTGCTTGGTGTTGAAATTTCGGCCTGTTTGTCCTAGGTAGAACATGGGGCATTCCTGGCATGTGACCTTGTATATTCCAGAGTCTGAGTATGGATCATGCTTACACTTTACATTTTCGGTTGCCACTTCTATTTCATTATTAAGTATGCCACATTACTTACAAACTTTTCTTCAATGCCTCGATTCTTTCAATTATGTACCATACTGCGATACTTAAGGATTTATCGATTATCTGTATTTTGCTCGCCTGAGTAGTATGTGCTTTAAACCACGAGTGTCTAGCTTCGAAAATTGGCAGTATGAAAGTGTGCTCTTCACAGAGACATGCTCTTAGGTTGAACTGGGGGACATCTTCTTGGTTGGGGTACACTAGCATTCAGAGAATTCATGAGAGTGGTGCAACACAGTGGCTTCAGCGTTCCCCTTGTGTAGCACAGAGTGCGTTGTTACCAAATGGGGCAGTGTCATAGGTCATTATGTAGAGGAATCGGTTGATTTGGATGGGATATCGCCGTATTCTGCACTGCAGTCTTATTTGTAGTGGTAGACGTCGCAGTCTGCAAGTAATTCACTCCAGGATGGTGGTGAAAAGATGGGAACTACGATAAGGGACCACTTGTAGCGTGTTCTAGCTCACAGTAACATAGTTGCTTTGCTACGAGACAGAATTTGATGTATGACGTCAACATTGACCCTTATTGACGCATTTCAAAACGAACACTATAGATGGAATCGCACTTCATCGATATTTGTATCAAAGATGAAAGCGTGCTCACTCTTGCCCACAGTGTATCCTACTGACAGTGGCAGAAGATACGCCACAGTGGCCAATGGAAGTATGGAGACACCTTCTAGAATACCTTCCTGCAAGTCGTGATGGAGGCTGGAGGAGGCTCTTTCTCGTGAAAGATTCGACTTGTAGGTTATTACAGCTGCTCGGATGATGCTACGGTGCTAGGCAATCAACAAATGAGTAACCAAATTAGAGACACCTGAGACGTGGCAATGGTATGTCATCTCATAGCATACACTCATCTCACAGCTAAAAAGCTAATACATTAAAATAATGAATAAGAGAGAGAATCAGGTGGAAACATATGTAGATTGATCCGAAATTTTATGAAAGTCAGATTGGTAAAAACCGCATTGTGATTCAAGCTAGAAATCATCAAAAAATGGTTCAAACGGCTCTGAGCACTATGGGACTTAACTTGTGAGGTCAAATTTTGTTAAATGCACTTGTACACATTGTGCAGCTAATGTAACTGAGATACGTGTACAAAACCGGAGGAGAATAAGCCTCAGCTATATATATACATTCTAGCAGATTGGTTTACTGTTCATTTATGGCTGTACCAACACCAGACTGTTGTTGTCTTTGAGCAGAAGGGCTGTCAAACGAAAACGGCACAGATGAAAAAAAGTAAGTGAACTTTAATATTTCAAAAGTAATCGCCATAACAGTTAATCGATTTATCCAACTATGAGACAAGATGATCAATGTCCGCAGCTCGTGGTCTAGCTGCTAGCGTTTCTGCCTCTGGATCACGGGGTCCCGGGTTCGATTTCCGGCCAGGTTGGGGATTTCCTCTGCTCGGGTACTGGATGTGTTTGTATTGTCCTCATCATTTCATCATCATCATTATTCGTGACAGAGACTGGATTGGATTGTGAAAAAAATTGGGATTTTGTACGGGCGCTGATGAACGCGCAGTTGTGCGCCCCACAAACCAAACATCATTATCAAGATGGTCAGTGGCTTCATTGGAAACTGCTTCCGGATGCTTACGGAACTATGATTGTACCCAGTCGTACACATCTTTGTCCGAAGCAAATCGGGCAGACCCACACGTTCCTAACGTTGTTTCTGTTACGCTGTAGGGTTTTCACTGGGAAGCCCTTGCACATCTTCCATACAGTTCCCATTTCTCTCCATGTGATTTCCATATTTTTGGAGCTCTGGAGAAAGACAAACGTGGCCGCCGATTTGCTTCGGACGAGGATGTGCACGCCTTGTTACAAAATGGTTCAAATGGCTCTGAGCACTATGGGACTTAACATCTGTGGTCATCAGTCCCCTAAAACTTAGAACTACTTAAACCTAACTAACCTAAGACACCACACACATCCATGCCCGAGGCAGGATTCGAGCCCTGCGACCGTAGTAGTGCCTTGTTACAATGACGGTTCAATTGACAACTGCAAAAATTTTTCCACGGTCTTCTCTCACAGTGAGATAAGTGAGTTAACAGTTATGGCGGTTGCTTTTGAAATGATAAAATTTACTTACTTTTTTCCATCTGTCTTGTTTTCACTTGACTTTCCTTTACAATTTAGGGTTAGAGTTCATTTGGTGGAAATCATCATTCTAGCAGCTGCACTGCAGGTAAGGCTAGGTAAGTACTGAGGACGTGCGGATGGACTTCAAAGAAGCAGTACCGACAGGTAGGTGTGCGATTCAATTGAGTCATGCTCCGTCTTAGGCTTCCGCCTCCTAGTATAGCCAGGTGGTTCGTGGTACATTTTAGAGTTAGGATTTGGACAGCTAGTTTCTCTCTATGTAAATAGAGGTATTTTGTTTCAATTATCACCTAAGAAACTAAATCGAACTGTCTTCAAAGACTAGAGTAAGTAACGGAGATGTTACGGTTAGTTTCTCTCTATGTAAATAGAGGTATTTTGTTTCAATTATCACCTAAGAAACTAAATCGAACTGTCTTCAAAGACTAGAGTAAGTAACGGAGATGTTTCAAACCTAACTAGAAGCACTAAGGCTCGCTATTCAACTAGTGAGACGGCAACAGACTCTGATAACGTTGGGAAGAAGCGATCTCGATTCAAGACAGGCCTACAGTCACATCAGTTCACTAAGATTAGTCTAAACTGGGTCCAAGGCACACATTTCTGTTTCTATGGCATCTCGATATACTCAAAAGAACTTACGCCAGACTAACTTTGGGTGTGACAGATGAGTACTCTACAATCCGAGAGTGTTTCTTCAAATCATTAGTCGCCTGTGGGGAACTGGAGGTGAATAAACTTATGCACGTAACAGTGCTGTACGTTCCAGTATTGTTCACCGGCGAGAGACGATCATGTGCATGTCTGAGACTCTTGCCGATTTAGACAGTGCTCGGGCCTTTAGACAAATAAAATTTGTACTATGAGAATACGACAAGACACACTATTTTTTCTACATGCTGACAAATTAATACCGTGTACTGGACATTCGTCTTACACCAGTAATGCTCTGACGTACATTTGTATCCACCAGAAAGGCAATTCTTTGTTATGCAAGAGACCTTCTGGGAAGTTCGGAAGACTAGGAGGCAGGATTGGCAAACTGAAGCTTTCAGTCTATTGGTGAGTCGACGTCCGACTGCTAAGCTGTTAAGAGGTCCAAGTATGTTTTCTGAACATCATACACATTTAATCTATTGGGAAGTCTTATTACAGAGTAAAGTTCACCGCAGAGTGAAAGAACTACTCCAGATTACTAAGCCTCGTCGATTGACTTTTTTGTCTCCTGTAAAGTGTAGGCAGTCACACAATATTTGATGGGATAAATTAAAAAAAGAATTACGTTACTATCTAATGTACGTTTGCAGCAAAGGTTGTTGGAGTCAGAAACAGACTCAGGTTTGAGAAGATCGATGAAGGAAATTAGGAGTGTCGTATTGAAAGGAATCATCCCGGAATTAATTATTACGATTTAGTTAAACAATGGAAAACCTGACTATGAATGGCCAGGCGAGCGTTTCAACCTCCGTCCTACTCCATCTCGTTCAGTATGTAAAGTAAGAAACATCTTACTTTTAACTTCTCTAAGAATATATAACAAGAAGGTAGGTGCATTTAGTTAGTTAGTTAATTTCATGTTTAATGGAGCATCCTGCGCGATAAATTGTAATGATGCGGAACGAGTCATTTTGCTTTCGCATCTCAGATTAATTTGTAAATATCGGTACATGCTGAAAATTTATAAGTTTAAAATTTTACCTTTTTTTAGTATACAGATGTGAGTTGGTAGTTCCTACCCACCACCTTTTATAGATGACAAGAGAAATCTTCTGCGGAATAGCAGGAGCTGCCACGGAGAAATTTTTTTCCGTTTATTTTCAAATGTTACTTTTTCCTGTCTGTCGGACATTTTATCATCTTTCTCAAACAGAATTCTGTCTTAGCAAATCAATAAGTTTCTCAAATACAATTTGTAGAAAATTTGTAGGTTACTGCGTTCTTTTACAAATTGACAAACGTCTGCATAGGTTAAATTAGCAAACAACAGCTTTTTAACTGAAGTTGAAGTAGTATAGTAAATATATGTTCTATAGGCTACCCAATAGTAAAGCATCTACATGAATAGCTATTATCCAAGTCGATTGCAAGTAAACAGTGGGACTGAAAATTCGTGTAACGTGAGTGATAGAAAGACACGTACTTGTCATAATTTATATGAAATCTGAAGAGCATCAAGTTCTTAAAAAATTATGAGGAATTCCCTACATGGATTTGACTTGGGTCTAGCGGCCAAATATTTAAATGAATTGGAAAAGCTTGTGCGTAAACATCGGTCTGCAATAAATGAACACTTGTAACCCTATAACGACTGTGATTCATCCAGTGATATACGCACAGATATTCTTGTTATTGAGAAACTCATAATGTATGAAATACGATAAACAAATAAATAAATATCTCGAATGGTCTAAAAATATTCACAAGAAAACAGTATTTAACATGCCGTTTTGCAATCGTATAAATGGCTTACCTGTCGTGGGGAGCACTATGGAGAAAATTAATCGTAAACGTGTTCCTGCCTAACCTGTCTCCATCTAACTATGTCTAACAACAGTGATCTTCCAGGACCAGAAGGATGTGAGCAGATAATGCGGTTTATTTCAGCTGTCACGAAGACCATAAACTGCAAGTGATTTCCAAAAATTGGTTCAAATGGCTCTGAGCACTATGGGACTTAACATCCGAGGTCGTCTGTCCCCTAGAACTTAGATCTACTTAAATCTAACTAACCTAAGGACACCACACACATCCATGCCCGAGCTAGGATTCGAACCTGCGACCGTAGTAGTCGCGCGGTTCCGGACTGAAGCGCCTAGAACCACTCGACCACCGAGGCTGGCGCAAGTGATTTAGAGGCATAAGTAAAGAAAATAAAAGTTGTCGATAATGCGAGAAATCTTGGATTTGCGTGAATAAATGGCATACACTACGGAAAGTTATGTTCGAGTGCGTCTCTAAGACGTGATGCAGGCCTCTCGGAATTGCGGAGCTAGGAACTCGGGCGGTTTTATAAATAGAGAGCGTGTGAAATAAGAGAGCAGTAAATAAGAAGTGTATGGCTGGAGTGTTATTGTATCGCCCGCAGCGCTCGCTCTGGTCGCTGCGCGCCTATTATTAGCACATCATACAAGAGCGCTGGGATTTACAGCCTCGTTGCAAAATGCTGTTAAGGGCGACGCTGTTGGTATTCTCGAAAAAGGATGCAAGTCTTGGGGCGACACTAGTAATGAGCTCGAGCAGCGTTCCGTCACGCTGCTTTCTGCGAAAGGTGGTAGGTGAGGAAATACTCGTGGGACGGCCAGGAACCCATTGCGTCCTTACGGCTCTCTCCTGGATAAGGACAAGCTGAAAGGGATGAAGGGTATGTTGAGCGCTGGTAGTCTGTTCTTTTTTTAAAAAAAAAATATTCCAGGTCAGTTCACAAGCGAAAAAAAATTGTGTATGTTGAAATAGCTCTTCGCTCTCAAGAAGTAGATTAATTAATTCCATCACTTTACTATTTTGTTGATGTAGAAGTTCTAAGCATTTTTCGGTAAGTTTAAAAATAACACAACAGATACGCATAACAGAGACTTACGTCATAAATAATATGTTCTCGTTCACTGCTTACGACAGTCTTCCAACGATGGGGTTACTTCTCGATTCTACGACTGTAGAAATAATGTGGTTTTGAGGCGAAGAACTCGTCGAGCCATGTTCAGGGTGCATTTTCATAGGGAAAGAAAGTTCCTCGAAGCTTGTTCGAAAGAGAGTGTAAAATAAGAAAATCTGAGAACGCAAAATCAGATGATAAGGTGGGTGCTGAATGACCTCCCAACCTAACTCATGTGCAGTGCTTTTTGTCAGTCTATCAGAATACGGGCAGGCGTTATCGCTGACTAGCATCACTCCGCGCAGTCTGCCTGGTAGTTCGTAATACACACATCGTCGTTGTTCCACTAGATGCATAATATTACCTTTTATGGATGCCCGGAGGTCTTTGTACTGGGATTTACTGTTTTGTTTGGGTTCAGTTATTCCCTTTTTTTCTTTATGTTAGCCTAAAGACCCCATTTACCGTCACCAGTAACGATGCAGGATAGAAACGGTCGGTGTTGTTCATGAGCCAATTCATGGCGAGCAAGCAGTAACGCACATATGGTCTACGCTGTTTTTTGTGATTTTGACTTAGAGCATGCGGTACCAATACACCCGATTTTTAAATCTTCCGCATTGCACGCAAATGTCACACGATGGCGAAATGATCACAGTTCATCACACTTGCCAGTTCTCGAGTACACAGACGTGGATCATTATGGATTAATGTGTTTGAACAATCTTCGTCAAACCCCGAATGTCATCGTGAATGTGGAGAGTCACTAATGACAAAAGGATCCTCCTTAAAACGAGAAAATAATTTTCTTGCCGTGTTGTGTCTAATGGCATTGTCCCTATACACAGCGCAAATGTCTCTGGCTGCGTCCTCTATGGAACTCAAACATGCAACACGACAGCATATTGTAAAAGGAAGAAACACGTCATTCAGTCAGAAACACGCGACCGCAGACGCACAGGCAGCGGCTAAGATTGGGTCATATTCATGTTATCAGCTGAAATCAGCTTGACAGGAGCACATGGGGGCCAGTTTCAAACGGTGTTCCAGGGATAACGTTGTCTCTGGAATTCCACCGACCACTAAGGTGACAGCTTGACCCGGAAAACACATCCGTTGGGCAGCACAATGCCCGCTCGTTTCTCATGCCTGCTTTTCACGTCTAGTGCAAAATTTAAGCTTACTCCAAAATTAATAAATGTTGAACAATAGCTGTCACTGAAGAACCAGTAGTCTCATTTGAAACGGAAAAGATGGAAGATTTCGAGTGTCAAGACGCGCCTTCGATATTCACATTAGTTTAAATGTTACTGTAAGTTAACTGTTATAAATAATTCCTGAACTGGACTAGTGAATACCTCGCAACGCAGTATGGGACTGCAGCAAACGAGGTGTCTGTGGGTACTTCTCATAGAACAGTATTGCACTGTGATGGCAGATTTACTGAAATTATTCGTAGATTTAAATAAGAGACCGAAAAGTAGATTTTACGCAATTAATAACAATTTTTATTCCTAAATAAATAGAAAAACCTTAAAAGTAGCGGCAGTACTGTATGCTTTAGATATACAGCTTACTTAATGTATAATTTAAATTGTATGTTAATATTTACACTTGTAAATCCAAAAATGGAAGAAGACCATAAAAATTATTGTTTATAAATAAACTATGGCAGACAAATTAATACTGATAGCACCATAATATTTCTCGGAAAGTTTCCATGTGATTTGATGTTATATGTGTATGAAAGGTTAAAATTAAGAACTTTAGCAGTTCTCATGTTCAGTGGTTTCACTGCTTGATCAAGGTTTCCAGGATGAACAGCGGCATTTTGGAGGAGAGGCTATGTTCAGACACCTTTGGAGGTGGTCAGGACGTATTAGCCTGTGTTTTGAGAAAGTTGTGTCTGACGAGTGGTGAAATAGCCGCTAGTTCGGATGTTTGTGAGTCATTCAGAGTTCCTACTTTCGGACATCGAATTTTTTTTACAGTTGATGGACTTGTTATTTTACAGGTTGTGTGTGATACAAGTTTTCAGTGTGTACTCACTGTGGAATTTATGGTTCAGATACTGTAGTACTTTAACAGTTTTCTAAACATAACTCCTGCAATTACTCATGGTTTATTCAGCCACCTCCAAGATCTTAATAAATTCGGTCAGGCTCTGAAATTAGTTTACTGTGAACTGTGACTTTCGATTTTTGTATGTTCTTATTGGAAATAAACTCGAATTTGTGAAACTTTAAAAAACACGTAAGTGTATGCGTGATTTTGCATAGTAAATCCTGCTTGCACTTATATTAAATACTTTTGTGGAAAATTGGATGTATTATAATGGGTGTGAGTTGGCGCCCCAGGCACGAAACGTACCCAAAATTGTAAGTCCAACCACATTTGTGGGGGCCCATTGTAGTGATTGTACTGTTTAATGTGTGGGTAAATCTTTTCGTGCAATAGTGCTTTGGGCTCCGGGTTCATATAGAACTTGTGAACAGGTTAGAACTTTGATTATTGACGACTTGATGAGAGAGATTGCAATTTATTTTGTCATCCATATCACACGCACATTCCCATACAACCCATATGATCGCATACGGGCTCATCAGGGATAGTTCAGAGTGAACAGATCCAGAAGGTTGCGGTCGCAGGTTCGAATCCTGCCTCGGGCATGGATGTGTGTGATGTCCTTAGGTCAGTTAGGTTTAAGTAGTTCTAAGTTTTAGGGGACTGATGACATCAGCAGTTAAGTCCCATAGTGCTCAGGGCCATTTGAACCAACCAGATCTAGAAGGCAGAGCAGGACTGCATCTTGTGGAACAGTGCTTCGACAGCAGAACAGTTTCATCGAACATCGCTACATGCCAGCGTGCTGACACCGCTGTCGCACTGCAGAAGTAGCAGCCATTGAAACCGCGATCACCGCCAGCGGCACACAGTTCGCCGTACGACGCTCCAAGTGCCGAGGCTGCCCGCTGCACCCAGAGGTCCCGGCCGTCAGAAAGCCGCTTCACACCCCTGCACAACAGCAGCCTAGCAGAGCAGGATTTGTCAGCAGCGGTGGCAGATTTACTTTTGCAATTTAAGTGTTGCAGCAGGCGAAATTTCCTTTGTAATTTCAGCTTTTGTGCCAGCCAGAGTGATCGAGGACGAAATTGAGTAAATCAAACAATCAGCAAGTGATTGTGAATCCACAGCTAGTGGGAGTCAGCCTCAGTGCCCACAGAGACAGTAAAAAGTACAGCATACAACCGTCATGGACATGCTTAGGTCACTGATGAGTGAGATGGTAAATCTTAGAACGGGTATGGGCAATATGGATAACTCTGTGGGGACTTTAAAAGATTAATTGAATGGTAAAATTGAGGGATTAATCAGTCAAGTGGTGGATTTATCGATGAAAATTTGGGGAAGTGGAAAAGAATGTGTGTGTCAGAATTGATACAATTGAGGCTGAACAGAGCGTTCAGGCAGCAGGCAGTTGTGTAACACAAGGGATGTGAAAACAAGGCAAGCTCTTGTTGAGATGGACAGAAAGATTGTGGTTAGGTTTGAAGAAACAAAAGCTACAACGATGGGTGAATTGAGAGGCACAGCTGACAATCTGAGAAAAGAAATGGAGAATGTAGTTGCTGTTAATAATAATGAAATCAGAAATGTAAATGATGGGATAAATAATTGAGTATTATGTGGTGCTTCTGGAAATGTGGGGTGGCTTATGATGCAGACACCCAGTGGTAAAGCCCTCTCAGGGGAGAGTAAGTAACATGCTGCAGATTTTCTTGCAGCCTGCACGCAATAAGTGATAACAGTAAAATTAAATTTGTTAAGAGATTGTTGGAGGTTTATGCTCAGACAGGGGCAAATCAGTGTGCTGAACTGTTCACCTCATATGAAGGGTTTGAGCAAATCTTTCTAAATAGACACTGGAGCCAAGGAATGCAGAATAGGCTACAGACTGAACTTCTGAATGGGCCCGTTTATAAGAGTGGTAAATACTCAATGAGGAAACTTTGTCAGGAACAATTAAGGAAGTTAGCACATTTAGACAGACCATTGGGAGTGTTAACTGAAGTCTATACTTTAAGGGGAAGATTGTTAGGAAACTTTTAGTGGGAACTTATACATTACTCTACTTCTTCTATTGACAACGTTTTCAATTTAATTGAAAGGATGGATCAGGCAATGATCTATAAACCAGGCTCAAGGGGTAATAACACAGGAAATAATCATAGGGAGCATGGGGAGAAAAGCAACAATATGAGTTAGGGTTACACTCACCAGATCCAGTCAGAGATATAAATCAAAATGGAAACTGGAGAGAGAACAGAAATAGGGATGGAAGTGAAGTCCGATGCTTCTTGACAGAGCATAGGGGAACGATGCGGGAGACCTGCACCGCCGTATTAGGCAAGGTCCTAATGGAGGTGGTTTGCCGTTGCCTTCCTCCGACCGTAATGGGAATGAATGATGATGAAGACGACACAACAACACCCAGTCATCTCAGGGCAGGTGAAAATCCCTGACCCCCCGGGAATCGATCCTTGGGACCCCGTGCTCGGGAAGCGAGAACCCTACCGCGAGACCACGAACGACGGACAGAAGTAGGGATGGAAATCAAAATGAAAATTGGAGAGAAAATAGGAACGTAAAACGATGGAAACAGGAATGTAAAGTGATGGAAACAGGAATCAGAGGGTTCCAGGCTGAATGAATATTGGAATGAGCAAAGGCCAGTGCGGGAAGATAGTGATAGATGAGGGGATATGAGTAATATAGGGCAACAGGAACAAAATTCTTTAAACTAAGATATGTTCCAACTGGGATCCAATTTGGGACGACGCACAATGACAGAAATAGGATCAGGCAACAGGAAAATAGCTATAGGAAAAATTTATTTCAGAATAAGTATGTAAGTAAGGCAGTAAGGGAGGAAAGGATATGTGGTATTGAGGCCATCCTAGGCCATGACGACCTATTTGGGAGTAGTTCAGTCAGTATGATAATAGGAGAGCTTATAGAAAAAAATTTAACAGAAAATCCTGGGGTGGAAATTAATGTTGGGAGTATGTTTAATGAGAGGGATCACAATGTGGTAGATAGTGAAATAAATATTGTTGACTTCGCAGCTATGTCAAGTAGTGAAAATGTATCAGCTGTGCATAAAAAAAGGTATGGAAAACTGGGTGAAGTTGAAGCTACTCCCGTGGAGGCAGTAGTGTCCCTTTCTTATGTTATTATGGTTAGAGATGTGCAGGAGGTACATATTTTAGTTGTGTGAATGATAAGTGATGAGCAAGTTGGAGACCATGTATCAAACATTTTTATTGGCAAGGTTATGATGTGCAGAATGGGGCTCCAGAGGATAATGTTGTGACAGATGCTGCAAGTAGTTCTACAAAATCCATTAATATAATTTCTGTTGCAAATAGTGAGAATGGAGGAGTGGAGCAGGCACAAGTACTTAAGAAAGCTTGGGAGCATAAAATAGAAAGTGATTTTGTTATAAATGATTGGGTAGTCAGAGCCAGGTGGTTTCAGAAGTGGGCACCTAAAGACTGGGAGCTAAGCAATCGTGATTATGTTAGGGAAATGAGGGATTTAAATAATGGGAATCATGAGTATAAAACAACAATTAAAGAAATATTCAATGGGGATAGAGATTTTGAGTTAGTGGGGGAAAATGGATGTTCATGATAGCAAAAGGCAATGTGTGCAATGACGATCCAAAATGTAATGGTTTAATTAGTTGTAGTGGTCAGGATGAGGATGAAATTAAAACCTTTCTTATTCCTAGTGATGAACCGCAAACGATTATACACGAGAGTGATTTAAATATTGAATGGATGGGGAAAGATAAGTGTGATTTTGATGCTGATGACTGGGCTAACTTTGCAAAGTTTCACCAGCAGGTAATAGCAAATAAGGGTTGCCAGGAAGCGATGGGGGTCGAGGTAGGACGTTTAAAATTTAGAGAGGCTTTTGAAGTAATATTTGTAGGGAATGATGATATAGAACTTTTAGTGAGTATCAAATGTGTACTATGACTTAAGACTGTATATATGAGATATAGTAAGACCTGTTAGCTGAAACTGAATTGAAGCATGAATTTATTGAAAAATAATAGGCAATTATAATACTGGAGTGGGTGGGGTTTGTGAAACTGCTCTGGTGAATATTGGAAATTTTATATGTGAGGTGGCAGAGAGTTTTTTTGAACAAGAACCAGAAAACTGTTGAATTTCCGGTCACAGGGGTAAAATTAAAAATGGCACAGAGAATTAGGGTAAGACAATAAGAAAGGAGGTGACATTAGATGTAACTGTTTGTGGAGAATCATTTAGGCACGCATTTCTGGTGGTTCCAAATTCGAGTATATATCTAGTGTTTGGGATTCATTGTTTTGAGTAAATATGAGGTGTATGTAGACTGTAAGGATCAGGTGTTGGAATGTAATACTGTTGGAGGGAGGAAAAGGGTAAAATTTAAAAGTAACTCAATGATGAGTTAGTGACTAACTTGCAAGTGGCATGGTGCTTAATGGATGGAATGGAGGCTGAGGAGGAGATAAGGAATAAGTAAATAATACTGTGGCTATTTCTTAAATTCAGAAGGCCGAATTATATAAGCTGTCAATTAGAAACAGATATATTTTCACAACAACAATGGAAGGTGAAAGATTTTTGAATACTCACTTGAAGTGAAACCACATGAACCCATTAAAGTTAGGCCATATCCAAAAGCATTAGTGGACAGCGAGAGAGTTAGAATAGAGGTACAGCATATGTTGGAATTGGGAAGTGTTGAACAATGCAGAAGTGAATATGGCAGTAGTAGTTGTCAAAAAGAAGGGCAAATTTGTACGTTTGGTTCTACATGCTAGGAGGCTAAATAAAATGATTGTAATGGATACAGACCATCCTGAAAATCTGGATGAATTAATTCTAGGTTTCAAAACCGTTAACAGTGGAAAGCAGAAAATGCACCGCCTTTCTGTCATGTGGTAGGGCGTACCAGAACAAAATATTCAAATTGGAGAGAGCATTACCGTTTGTTGCAGAGTTTGTTTGCAACTTTTTAAAATGGTGGTATGACTCTAAAGTTAAAAAAAAGTGAGTTTCTCGAGGCAGAAATAAATTTCTTAGGGTATGTGTTGTCATCAGAATGTTGCACCCAATGAAGACAAAATAAAAGCAATAACAGAGTATGCCCAGCCAAGTAATCATAAGCATATATAGTCCTTCCTCTGAATGATGAGCTTCTACCAGAAATTCATGGGTGATTAAAGTCTAAATTCACCCAACTTGACACATATGCTTAAGAGAAATGCATGATGGGTGTTGACAGTTGACTGTGATAGAGATTTTGAAGAAAAAAGAGGTAGTTTGAGTAATAGTAGTTTACTCTGTTACCTGGACATGTCTCTCCCATTTCACCTTGCCACAGACAGCTCAAACAATGAAATAGGTGCTATTCTGTTTCAGAGGAAGTTGGTGGATGGAGAGGTGGAACACTGGAGTGTAAAATTAGCCAGGTGCTCACAAAATATGAACTGACCTATGGCATATCAGAAAAGGAGTTGCTGGGAGTGGTAAGTGGATTCTTGAAATTTCAGATATACAGGGTGTTTCAAAAAGGATTTTACAACTTTAAAAATTCATATAAATTTATTGAAAGGAGATATAGAGCTGGATTTAGTGTCATTTTTAGGGAACGCATCCAGTTTTTTATCTTGAACTAAAGATGTTGTATGCGGCTTCCGCTGGTTGTCTTGCACAAATCCCATCAAGAGTCAATTTCATCCCAAACTCGCTGTAGCATTGCACGCGTAACTTGCTCAGTAGCGACGTAAATTCTTGCTCTAAGTCCAGGTAGAGAAGCCAGTGCAGAAGGTACTAACATGATATCTTTGATGAATCCCCATAAAACAAATCGAGGGGTGTCAGTTCTGGGGAATGTGGGGGCCACGCAAGTTGGCGCATCACGGCCAATCCATTGACCTGGAAAGCAGTCACTGAGAAAATCCCGGATGTCAGCCACGTAGTGGGGTGGTGCACGATCTTGTATGAAGTAAACATTTCGTTCTTGGTCATTCTCATCGATCTCTGGTATCAAAAATTGTTGTAACATATGCAGGTACACTATCCCATTGATGGTTCTCTCATGGGAAAAAAGGGGCCATGCACTTTGTTCTTGCTCAGTGCACAAAAAACGTTCAGTTTAGGGCTATCACAAACATGTTGCAATGTTTGATGCGGATTTTCGCGGTCCCAAATCCTACAGTTATGTGTGTTAACACGCCGGGTCGATTTCGTAGGGCTGTTGACGAAACGCTGTCTCACTCACTCAACAACGTCGTCAGGTATGCTTGGACGACCTGATGATTTCCCATGTCTTACCGAGCATCCTGTTTTTACAAAACATTTATGCCACTCAAAAACTGTAGGCCTACTAGAAGGATCTTTAGCGTATTTCATACGGAAATTACGCTTAAGTGTTGTCGCCGACTTCCATTCTTCAAACGAAAAGACGCAGCTAGCACCCTCGGGTCCAGTGGAGGCAGCCATTTTTGACGCAACTGCCGTTAGCGCTCCTTACGGTGCGATTCGGCACTAGCAAACTACTCGAGACAAAACTTGACGTATTTCTCTACAAACTGACACTAAAATCACCTATGTAGATACTATGAATTAATTAATATGAATTTTCAAAGTTGTAAATTCCTTTTCGGACATCCTGTATTTGGAAGGACATGAGACCATTGTGAAGACAGATCATAAGGTTCTTAGCTACTTATAGGACTGTAGCCTACTGAATAAAAGGCTCAACTGGTGGCGATGTTCTTGAAAAGATTTCAGCAAGAGGTAGAGCATGTCTAGGGCACCGATAATGTGGTTTCTGATGCGCTCTCACATTTGGAAGTGATGGGAATAATGAAGAAGTGGAAGGGAGGAGCGAGTTTAGAATGATGTGTAGAAGGGGAAATCACATTAGAAGTATACGTAAGGACATGAGACGGATACAAAATGCTGATCCTGATTTGAAGTTACTTAACACCAGTTTGGGAACCAACGGGAATGAGAAGCTGGACAAGTTTTATGAGATTTACAAAGTAGTGTTGTTCCACAGGAACAATGGAACTAAAGAGTAGTGGCGACTGTGCTCGTCTGAGGAACATGTACAGTCCCTCATGTATTATGTATATCTCAGCCACGGACATTATGGGACACAGAAATGTATAGGAGTGTTACAGGACTATGTACTGTTTAACAGCATGGACTATAGGGTGTGAAAGCAACTAGGTGCGTGTGACAGGTGCCAAAGGGTAAAACACAACACCATTGCGAGTCAGCGGGAAATGCAGAACATCTCGCCCAAAAATGCGAGGGAACTCCCCGTGATTGATGTGTTCAGCCCATTGCCAACTGGGTGGACATTCTGTTCGCTGTAGATGTTTTCCAAACACGTGAAGTCGTATGGAATGAAAAAGACCATTAGTAGAACTATGGTAAAGAAACTGATGGACCTAGGTAAGCCAAAGGTAATGCTTTCTGATAATGGATCTCATTTCATCTCAAAGTCATGGAAAAATTTCGTGGAGCAGGCAGGTGTGAAGCATATCAGGACCTGGGTTTATCACCCAACAGGAAATTTGGCTGCACGGTACATACGTGAGACTGGACGTTTGCGCCTGACATACTGCAGCCTCAGGCATACCACCTGAGCCGAATGTGTAATCATATTTGAGGAGGTGATATACAGTGTGTAAAATGGTGCTACAGGGTTCACAATAAATGAAGTGATGTGGAACGAGAAGGCAACCAACCTGACAGCCCAGACAGTGAGTTTCCTGCCAGGTACACCTATCTTTGAATGGGAGAGACAGAAGTTCATTGCAGAGCAAATGGCAGGATGGGCACTACGAAGGAAACATAGGCGTCGCTGTAGGTACGCCCACAAAGAACGAAGTTATTGACCTGGTGCTAGTAAAAAACAAAGGAACAGTCAAAGGAAATAGATGGTGAGACCAAAAAGCTTTCTGAACTGTACTATGGCCCGTTTGTTGTAGTAAGCTGTCCTCACCCAAATGCTCACAGGTTGAAGTACCCCAAGTAACAGAGACAAATGGGACTCAGGGATGTGACTGATCTCTTGGTATACTAATAGCTAATGTAATGAGTGGTACATAATTTTGATGATATGAAATATATATGTTTGTTAAATTGTACACATTTAGATTAATATTTTGGAGGTAATTTTGTCATGTGTATGTTACTTTAATTTTTTTGTGGCAGTCACTTTAGTGTACACAGGTGTGCTTAGTTTAAGAATTTTGGAACGGTAATTTTTGATATAGGTATTTGTTTGTTTATTTAAGGAGTAATATTTACTTTTTAACCTAGATTAAGGAATGACTATCAAAGTGAATACTTGGAAGATGTTCTTTGAGGTCATGAAACAGATGAAAATTGAATGGGGCGAAGTCGGGACTGTATGGAGGATAATTGATGTCACTGAACACAAGGCGTCGGAATGTTACACATGTCGCAGCGCTCGCGTGTGGTCTGCCATTGTCATGCCTAAGGAAAGGAATTTCAGTTGGAGGTACGTTTTCTGCGGTTAGAAACTCGCCTACAGCACTCTGTTTCTGACGCACCGTCGTTATCACGTTACACACCATTTTACCCGCTACAGTCCGGAGCCCCCTAGAGGCTGTAAGTTTGAAACTGCGTGGGCGAAGCGGAAAAGTCAAGTGAGTTACATGCTTGACAGATAATAACTCAACCGATACTGAGACCAATATAAAAAATTCGGAGGCGTTAATTTTCAATGCGGCCTCGTAATAATGGTCGGTAAAGCCGCAAGTCGTCACTGCTGGAACAGCTGCTGATTTATGCGATCAAATAATGTGGTTACACGGTGCCTCCCTGCGTGCCTACATGTTAAACAGATATTCAAAATTCCACCCCCTCCTCTCCTTATCAAGTAACTGAGTTACAGCAGCTTCCAAGTAACTCATTTTATAATAATTGCTACAAATAAGTACCACATTTCAAAAAGGTCGTATCTGTAATGCACTTTCATGAAACCCAGCTGATCTATACAGCGAGGCTGTGTGTTCGTCACAGAATGAAGATGGAAATGTGTGTTTGGTGCTTACGGGCGCTCAACGGCTAGCTTATCGGCGCCCTTACACACATTAAAAAGAACGAATGTGGAAAAAATTTACTAAAATGTGATCATACACGCTAAGACAACGATAAAGGATTAAAGATGCTATACAAAAGACTAAAACACAAATAAAACCAGGAATCAGCTAAAAAGACGCCACAGGAAAATGTCACTAGCTGGCCACTTACGTAAAATATGGGCGAGCCAGTCACCCTGTAAACAAATTACAGCCTTCTCCATAAAATCTTGGTAAAAACGCCGGAAACTTCACAAAACTATATAACTCTAACCACATTCGTTTGATTATTACCTAAAAGAAATTGCAGATCAGTCGGCAAATCAGCCACGGCCCTCTAGTCGGAAAATAAGACGCAGTCCAATAAAACGTGGCGCATAGTGACCTGTACGCCACAAGCTCCACACATTGGAGGGTCCTCTCGCCGGAGGAAGAAGCCATGCGTCATGGGGCTGTTGCCAGTGCGAAGACGAGTGAGGAGAGCCTTGTCCCGTCTAGGTGGCTTGAAAGAAGTGCACCACAGCCGCTTTGTGGACTTTACTAAGCAGAGCTTATTGTCGGTCACTTCCAGCCACTCATCCTTCCACCGACGCAAGACTCTTGAGCTCAACAGCGGGTGATAACATGCAGGGGAATAGCACACAGAAATACCTAAGGATCGAGACACGCCTCAAAAAAATGGTTCAAATGGCTCTGAGCACTATGGGACTTAACATCTATGGTCATCAGTCCCCTAGAACTTAGAACTACTTAAACCTAACTAACCTAAGGACATCACACAACACCCAGCCATCACGAGGCAGAGAAAATCCCTGACCCCGCCGGGAATCGAACCCGGGAACCCGGGCGTGGGAAGCGAGAACGCTACCGCACGACCACGAGATGCGGGCTCGAGACACGCCTCCTTGGCTGCTAGATATGCCCTTTCATTCCCCGCAATTCCGACGTGCATTGGTACCCAGAAAGAAGACACCTCCTTCCCTAGTCGTCGTAGTTGGAGGATGGCATCCTGGATAGTCTGGACTACTTTAGCTGCGGGGTAAAAACATTTTAACGAGTGAAGGGCACTTAGGAAATCGGAACATACAAGAAATTTAGCAGTGGAGGAACGTCTCATCTGCTCCAGTGCCCGCAAGATCGCATAAAATTCTGTTTCAAAGACGGTAAAGGCTTGAGCAGTCGGAGGAAACGACCCAGGAAAACAACAGAGCAACCAACAGAATCCTCCTGTTTCGACCCGTCTGTAAAAACAGCTACATAGTTGTGGTGCTTAGATAAAATGTCAGAAAATATAGAGTTAAAAACGGAAGCAGGAGTGCAATCTCTGTTGTATCACCACAAATCTAAAATGGCTATGGGCCTCTCCAGTAACCAGAGCGGCAGACAGTTAAAACTATGGATTCGGGGTCATACCGGCTCCACACCAAGGCACTCCAGCGCACGTTGCACATTAATTCCAGACGGCATTGTGGCTCGTGGACGGTTCGAAACAAGGCGTTTCAGAGGCGGAAGAGCAACAATATAGTGGGCAGGTGAAGCTGGAGCTGCGAGAAACGTACACGCCTGACGCACGAGGAGGAGCTGCCGCCGGATGGTAAGTGGCGGCTGCCCAGCCTCAGCACAGAGGCTGAGTATGGCGCTGGTCCTATAAGCACCTGCTTGGCAAGCCGGAGCCCCTCATGGTGGACAGCGTCAGTGATCTTTAAATGAGAAGGTCTCACCGATCCATACACTGCGCTCCCATAGTCCAGGTGTGAGTGCGCGAAAGTCCTACAAAACTGGAGGAAACGCGCCCTGTCCGCTCCCCAAGACCTGTACTAAAGCACTTTAAGATATTCAATGACCTCAGGGTTCTGGCTTTCAAGTCCCTTAACTGTGGCAACCACGACAATTTGGAGTAAAAAATGAGGCCCTAGAACCACACTGAATCTCTAAAATTTGAGATGGTGTCCCTCATAAGCAAAGCAGGTGAATTAAAAATACTACGAGAACGATTAATATGAACACACACACACACATATCCGCAGAAAACTGAAAACCCGTATTTGCAGCCCACTCCTCTAATCTCCACACTGTAAGCAGCAAATGACGGCCCGCTGTTGCAGTACTGGAGGAGGAACAGAAAACAGCAATATCGTCCACAAATAAGGAGCACTGTACAGGGCTCCTTACCGTAGACGTGATATTGTTGATGGCTATGGCAAAGAGGGTAAGACTTAAAACACTGTGCTGAGGGACACCATTCGCCTGCTCAAAAACGATCTGTTAGCGACTCACGAACTCTGGTCCTAAAATACTGCGGAGACAGGAAAGACTGGATGAAGATGGGGAGGCGTCCACGAAAACCCCATTGATGCAGTTGAGCGAGAATACAGTGTCGCCAAGTAGTATCGTATGCGTTACTGATGTCGAAGAATATGCCAACACAAGGATGTCTAAGTGGGCAAGCCTGCTGAATAGCCGCCTCTAGCAGAGTCAGGTCATCGAAAGTGGACCAATCTTCGGAATCCACACTCAGAGCGGCTAAGGAGTTGCCTGGTCTCTAACAGTCAGACTAGACGACGGTTAACATTTCGCTCCTGGGTCTTCCCTACACACCTCGTTAAGACGATGCTCCGATAACTACTGGGACATGTGCGGTCCTTTCCTGGTTTGAGGAGAGGTATCAAAATTGTCTCTCTCCATGAGTTGGGGAAGTTATGTGTCTGCCACATGATAACGTTCAAGGAGGATTTCTTTCGGGGCTTTTGGCAAATGTCTACGCATAAAGTACCGGAACTGGTCGTGAGTGGGTTACGAGTCTCACACAGGGCTGATTCCAGATCCCACATGAAGAAAGGATAGTTCCAAGTTTCGAATCGTTGGATCTGATGACCGATTTTCTCCTCTATACAGTCGTACAGTAGCGACAAAACGCCGGATCCTGCCTGGCATTTGCAGTAGTTTGTGCTAAATTCTCCACCAGCGTCTGAGCGATGTCTCTGGGCGTTGTTTGGGGACATCCCCATGTCAGCACCGCTGCTACTGGTGAACAGCTGCGTTCACCAGCAATCTTCTTGATGGCTTCCCATACTTTCGTAGAACAAGTGGAACGATTGATGGAGTCCAGGAACGCTTGCCATGACCTATTATTGCTCTCCTTAATCACAAGTCGGGCTTTTGCTCTGCCGTAGGGAGGCTCTTAAATCGTCGAAGAGCCGCACGCCAGTTACGAATGGCTGAACAGCACTCATCCGTCAACCAAGACACAGGTCGCCTCCGGAGATGACCTGAGGACTTTGGGATGGATAAGCCAGCGGCGCGATGGATCACTTGTGTGATATGGTCCACCCATTACTGGACGCCGTTGCAATGTTCAAACACAGCTAGATGGCTCAACAGCGTCCAGTTAACCCTGTTGACTATTCATGTCTGTGGCTTCTCTTCATGTAGTGCTGCATCCAGTAGGTGAATGCGGAGTGGGAAGTCGTCGTCACTGGAATAGAGGTCGTCAGTGACCTCCCACTGAACAGATACTGCGAGGGCTGGAGTACAGAAAGAGGGGTCGATGGCGGAGAATGTCTCAGCAGCAGCACAGAAATGAGTGTGAGTACCTGTGTTTAGGATGCCCAGCTCGTGAGAGGTCATGAGGCTCTCCAAAACCGGACCCCAATTTTCGTGTTGTTTGAAGTCAGTATAAATGTGTCCGATATCACATCATCACCATCCACCCGTTTCATTAATTTCTGAACATCAACAATGCTTTCCTGGGACCTCTCAGCTTTCAGTTCACCTTGGGGAATGTCAACCAGACCCCTGCAAGTCACAATACCTTTCCTACAGTTTAACGTGTTGTGCGGTTCACTTTTGCATACTGCCCGAGGCAATGAGCTTCCTGGATATTCTTCACTTGTTTGGAATTGAATGTTTCTACCAACAGGATTCAGTTTTGCAAGCGCTTGACTGATTTTAAGCTTCCAGATATTCCCTCCAACGCTTTTTGTATGTAAAAAGGTGAAACTTTCTCAAAGCTTCCTTCTTTCTATCCAGTTATAAGAAACACATTCTAGCCACCAGCATGCGTTCTGTTACTTAATACTGACAGAGTTTGTGTAAAACCCAAGTCTGGAGGACTGGCTACACGAGCCTTCTTGCTTGATTGGGTGTTGGTACCTACCAGCAGCCCATCATTTCCGCTGGGAGGAGGAAGAAAAAATTTCGAAGTATCCATGCTGGTTCTAAGAGCAGCTAGGGAAATAAAAGTCCACTTTCACAGAGCCCCACAAGCCTAGGCAAGCCCTATACAACTGAGGTGCGGCAGGTTCCCCAGAGGTTGCCCACTGACGACTGTTCCTCCTCAACAGCCATGCATCTCAACAGGTGCCTGCTGCAATAGTGACGTGAGATGGCGGTTGGGTACGGGAGGTTTTGCTTCACTCTCTATGATTTTCAACCCATACAATCAAAAAATGACACACCGTGACGAAACTTATGAATTTTCGAAACAAAAGTGAATTATGGTTAACTGAAAGCAAGAAAAAATAAAGCACCAAATACTTGGCTGAAATTCCATATGCCATCTGCTGAACAGTTTATTGTTTAGAGTATGACTTTATTTAACACATTTATATGTAATGTTTTATCATTGTCCATTGCTGAGATTCTGATGGTAAGTGCAAATGAGCGTATGGCTTCGTTGGCCAGGAGGCCCCTATACGGGAAAGTTCGGACGCCAAGTGCAAGTCTTATTTCATTCGACCTACATTAGGCGATTTGCGCGCCGGTGATGAGGATGAAATGGTGAGGACACCACAACATCCAGTCCCCAGAGAAAATCTCCAACCCTCCCGGGAATCGAACCCGGGCCCGCTTGCATGGGAGATGAGCATGTTACCACCCAGCTAAGCAGGCGGTCGATTCTGATGGTGATTTTAGCCAAATAAGTTCTTCAAGATGAATCAAGCCAATGGGGAACGAAAACGTGCATCAGCTGATACACGTTTAGATTCTCCACTGAATTGTCTCACGATGAGCAATTACTGTATATAGTATAATTCTATCAAAATGCAGCCTGGTTTCTATTTTCTTTCATAAATTTAATTAAGAATTCATCTGAGAGCTAGATTTATTGTTAAAATGAGAAAGCCCATAATGATACGTGTTAAAACTTTTAGTGCTGCAATTGGGTCTTCACACTGTCTTGCTATTGCGAATGAGCAGGTTTACATGCTGAGAAAAGTATCGGCAGGATGTGACGTTCCAAATTCTAACGTAGGACATGTCAGTACTTCGCATCTACTGTCTTATGTTTCCAACTGCTGCCAGCCTTCGCAATTTATCACATGGGGCACTATCGTGAAGAAGTCCCTTCGTGTTTGTCAAGGCTGAATAAATAACGTAATGAGTGTGTATGAATGTTAACGTCTCTGTGATGGTTTTTCACTAAATTTGTCACATCCATTTGTAATTTATACCCTAAGTGGTGAGGTAGGTGCTCGCTT
This sequence comes from Schistocerca serialis cubense, assembly GCF_023864345.2. NCBI lineage: Eukaryota > Metazoa > Arthropoda > Insecta > Orthoptera > Acrididae > Schistocerca > Schistocerca serialis. The sequence goes on from NC_064640.1 coordinate 580,984,124, forward strand.
GCTCGGTCACCACTGAAAGACAAGCCGCGCTGAATTAGACGAGCGGTCTGTGGCGCTGCAGTCGTGGACTGTGCGACTGGTCCCAGCGGAGGTTCGAGTCCTCCTTCGGGGCATGGGTGTGTGTGTTTGTCCTTAGGATAATTTAGGTTAAGTAGTGTGTCAGCTTAGGGACTGATGACCTTAGCAGTTAAGTCCCATAAGATTTCACACAAATTTTCAACTGAAAGACAAATATAGCAGCGTTCCCGTACACCACACTTCGGACATGTTCTCCCTCCGCTGCATGCGCTCCCATGAGGCCGAATCTCAAATTAGGATTGACAAATTACGAGGTGCATTCAAGTTCTAAGGCCTCCGATTTTTTTTCTAATTAACTACTCACCCGAAATCGATGAAACTGGCGTTACTTCTCGACGTAATCGCCCTGCAGACGTACACATTTTTCACAACGCTGACGCCATGATTCCATGGCAGCGGCGAAGGCTTCTTTAGGAGTCTGTTTTGACCACTGGAAAATCGCTGAGGCAATAGCAGCACGGCTGGTGAATGTGCGGCCACGGAGAGTGTCTTTCATTGTTGGAAAAAGCCAAAAGTCACTAGGAGCCAGGTCAGGTGAGTAGGGAGCATGAGGAATCACTTCAAAGTAGTTATCACGAAGAAACTGTTGCGTAACGTTAGCTCGATGTGTGGGTGCATTGTCTTGGTGAAACAGCACACGCGCAGCCCTTCCCAGACGTTTTTGTTGCAGCACAGGAAGGAATTTGTTCCTCAAAACATTTTCATAGGATACACCTGTTACCGTAGTGCCCTTTGGAACGCAATGGGTAAGGATTACGCCCTCGCTGTCCCAGAACATGGACACCATTATTTTTTCAGCACTGGCGATTACCCGAAATTTTTTGGTGGCGGTGAATCTGTGTGCTTCCATTGAGCTGACTGGCGCTTTGTTTCTGGATTGAAAAATGGCATCCACGTCTCATCCATTGTCACAACCGACGAAAAGAAAGTCCCATTCATGCTGTCGTTGCGCGTCAACATTGCTGGGCAACATGCCACACGGGCAGCCATGTGGTCGTCCGTCAGCATTCGTGGCACCTACCTGGATGACACTTTTCGCATTTTCAGGTCGTCATGCAGGACTGTGTGCACAGAACCCACAGAAATGCCAACTCTGGAGGCGATCTGTTCAACAATCATTCGGCGATCCCCCAAAACAATTCTCTCCTCTTTCTCGACCATGTCATCAGACCGGCTTGTGCGAGCCCGAGGTTGTTTCGGTTTGTTGTCACACGATGTTCTGCCTTCATTAAACTGTCACACCCACGAACGCACTTTCGACACATCCATAACTCCATCACCACATGTCTCCTTCAACTGTCGATGAATTTCAATTGGTTTCACACCACGCAAATTCAGAAAACGAATGATTGCACGCTGTTCAAGTAAGGAAAACATCGCCATTTTAAGTATTTAAAACAGGTCTCATTCTCGCCGCTGGCGGTAAAATTCCATCTGCCGTACGGTGCTGCCATCTCTGGGACGACAATGAACGCGGCCTCATTTTAAAACAATGCGCATGTGTCTATCTCTTTCCAGTCCAGAGAAAAAAAATCGGAGGCCTTAGAACTTGAATGCACCTCGTATAGGCCTGTATACTTTTTGTAAATACACTGATGGTACAAAAATTGCAACAATAAAAAATAATTAATGTTGAAAAACGAAATTTCGTGAATACATTTGTCAATTTAACATATTTAAGTGATTAACATAGCGATATCACAGATTAATATGAGAGCGAGATAAGCCATTGAAACTGTAAACTGCTGGTATACCAATAACCGGTGTAGCCGCCAGAATGGTGATTGCAAGCAGATACCGGATGTCAGTTTGTGTTATGCAGTTCCACGCCTTTTACACTTGGTCGGTCAGTACACGTACGGTTAATGCTGATTGTGAATAACACTGGAGTTGCCGTCCGATGATGTCAAATATGTGCTCGATTATTAACTGATCTAGTGATCGAGCGGCCAGGGCAATATGTTGACACTCCGCCGGCTGTACACCATGTTGAGTCAAAAAGGGGTTAGTGGGGGCCGCGCAGTCTGTAAGCGGTGTGTAAGCTTAGGGACTGATGACCTTAGCTGTTAAGTCCCATAAGGTTTCACACACATTTGAACATTTTTGGTTAGTGGGGAGTGTTCTCCTGTTGGCAAACACCCCGTGGAATGCTGTTCATGAATGGCAGCACAGCAGGTCGGACCACCAGATTGGCGTACACATTTGCAGTCAGGGTGCGCGGGATGAACACGAGAGTGCTGCTGTAGTCATAAGAAAAGCGTACCCTCAACAACAACAGCAGGTATAGATCCAGGTTGGTTGCAAACCCGCATACAGCCTCTTTCTAACCTACTCTCGGCCATCACTTGCACTGAGACAGAACCAACCTCCATCAACAAACACAACAGACCTCCATCCTGTTCACCAATGGGCTCTCACTTTACACCAATGAAGTCGCAAAGTTCTAGGCGTTACAGTCTGGAACCGCGTTACCGCTACGGTCGCAGGTTCGAATCCTGCCTCGGGCATGGATGTGTGTGATGTCCTTAGGTTAGTTAGGTTTAAGTAGTTCTAAGTTCTATGGGACTGATGACCTCAGATGTTAAGTCCCATAGTGCTCAGAACCATTTGAACCATTTCAAGTCGCAAATGGCGGCAGTCTGGGGTCAGTGGAATGCAAGCTACAGGGCTTCTGGGTCGGAGCTGCACTTGAAGTAACCGATTTCTAGCAGTTCATTGTGTCACTGATGTGGCAACTGCTGCTCAGACTACTGGTCCAGATGCAGTTCGGCATAAAGAGCCTTACGCCACACATGATGGTTTTCCCTTTCGGTAGTGCGATGTTGTCGTCTGGAGCCCTCTCTTCCTATGACATTACATTCTCGTGACCACCGCTACGCGAAATCCTGTACATTGGCTACATTACGCCAAGTCTTTCAGCAACACCGCAGGAGGAACGTCGAGTTTCTCGTAGCCATATTACACGACATCGTTCAAACTCAGTGTGCTGTAGACAATGGTGCGTTTGTGACCTTTAAATGCATTCTTGTCTAACATCAGCTCACTACATCCAATCTCAAAGGTAACTAACGCTCACGGCAGTTACAGCGTGAATTTAAAGAAACCTAGTTAGCATTCTCAGAGTGGTGCTATTAGCGCAACTGCTACGCGTCTGGCGAGAAACCTGAACAGACATAATCTTTCAGATGTAGAAACACACCTGTCAACTTTCGTTTACGTAGCACAGCTCCTTCTTGGTGTTGCTATTGTTTTTTCCATCAGTTTAAATTGTTGTTGTTGTTGTTGTGGTCTTCAGTCCTGACACTGGTTTGATGCAGTTCTCCGTGCTAATCTATCCTGTGCAAGCTTCTACATCTCCCAGTACCTACTGCGACCTACATCCTTCTGAATCTGCTTAGTGTATTCATCTCTTGGTCTCCCTCTACGATTTTTACCCTCCAGGCTGCGCTCCAATACTAAGCTGGTGATCCCTTGATGCCTCAGAACATGTCCTACTAACCTATCCCTTCTTCTAGTCAGGTTGTGCCACAAACTCCTCTTGTCTCCAATTCTATTCAATACCTCCTCATTAGTTATGTGATCTACGCATCTGATCTCCAGCATTCTTCTGTAGCACCACATTTCGAAAGCATCTAAGCTCTTCTTGTCCAAACTATTTATCGTCCATGTTTCACTTCCATACATGGCTACACTCCATACACAAACTTTCAGAAAGGACTGCCTGACGCTTAAATCTATGCCCGATGTTAACGAATTTCTCTTCTTCAGAAACGCTTTCCTTCCCACTGCCAGTCTACATTTTATATCCTCCCTACTTCGACCAGCATCAGTTATTTTCCTCCCCAAATAGCAAAACTCTTTTACTACTTTAAGTGTCTCATTTCCTTATTTAATTCCCTCAGCATCACCCGACTTAATTCGACTACATTCCATTATCCTCGTTTTGCATTTGTTGATGTTCATCTTATATCCTCCTTTCAAGACGCTGTCCATTCCGTTTAACTGCTCTTCAAAGTCCTTTGCTGTCTCTGACAGAATTACAATGTCATCGGTGAACCTCAAAGTTTTTATTTCTTCTCCGTGGATTTTAATACCTACTCCGAATTTCTCTTTTGTTTCCTTTACTGCTTGCTCAATATATAGATTGAAAAAAACAAGGGATAGGCTACAATCCTGCCTCACTCCCTTCCCTACCAATGCTTCTCTTTCATGTCCCTCGACTCTTATAACTGCCATCTGGTTTCTGTACAAGTTGTAAATAACCTTTCGCTCCCTGTATATTACCCCTGCCACCTTCAGAATTTGGAAGAGAGTATTCCAATCAACATTGTCAAAAGCTTTCTCAAAGTCTACAAATGCTAGAAACGTAGGTTTGCCTTTCCTTAATCTTTCTTCTGAGATAAGTCGTAGGGTCAGTATTGTCTCACGTGTTCCAATATTTCTACGGAATCCAAACTGATCTTCCCCAAGGTCAGCTTCTACCAGTTTTTCCAGTCGTCTGTAAAGAATTCGCGTTAGTATTTTGCAGCTGTGACTTACTAAACTGATAGTTCGGTAATTTTCACATCTGTCAACACCTACTTTCTTTGGGACTGGAATTATTATATTCTACTTGAAGTCTGAGAGTTTCTGCCTGTCTCATACATCTTGCTCACCGGATGGTAGAGTTTTGTCAGGACTGGGACTATCAAGGCTGTCAGTAGTTCTAATGAAATGTTGTCTACTCCCGGGGCCTTGTTTCGACTCAGGTCTTTCAGTGCTCTGTCATACTCTTCACGCAGTATCATATCTGCCGTTTCATCTTCATCTACATCCTCTTCCATTTCCATAATATTGTCGTCAAGTACATCGCCCTTGTATAGACCCTCTATATACTCCTTCCACCTTTCTGCTTTTCCTTCTTTGCTTAGAACTGGGTTCCCATCTGAGTTCTTGATATTCATACAAGTGGTTCTCTTTCGTCCAAACGTCTCCTTAATTTTCCTGTAGGCAGTATCTATCTTATACGTAGTGGGATAAGCCTCTACATCCTTACATTTGTCATCTAGCCATTCCTGGTTAGCCATTTTGCACTTCCTGTCGATCTCATTTTTGAGACGTTTGTATTCCTTTTTGCCTGCTTCATTTACAGCATTTTTATATTTTCTCCTTTCATCAATTAAGTTCAATATTTCTTTACCCAAGGATTTCTACTAGCCCTCGTCTTTTTACCTATTTGATCCTCTGCTGCCTTCACTACTTCATCCCTCAAAGCTACCCATTCTTCTTCTACTGTATTTCTTTCTCCCATTCCTGTCAATTGTTCCCTTTTGCTCTCCCTGAAACTCTGTACAACCTCTGGTTTAGTCAGTTTATCCGGGTCCCATTTCCTTAAATTCCCGCCTTTTTGCAGTTTCTTCAGTTTTAATCTACAGTTCATAATCAATAGATTGTGGTCAGAGTTCCATCTGCCCCTAGAAATGTCTAACAATTTAAAACCTGGTTCCTGAATCTCTGTCTTATCATTACATAATATCTGAGACCTTCCAGTATCTCCAGGCTTCTTCCATATATACAACCTTATTTTATGATTCTTGATACTCTGTGCAAAATTCTCTCCCTTTTCCTACTATCGAATTCCAGTCACCCATGACTACTAAATTTTCGTCTCCCTTCACTATCTGAATTATTTCTTTTATCTCGTCATACATTTAATCAATTTCTTCGTCTTCTGCAGAGCTAGTTGGCATATAAACTTGTACTACTGTGGTAGGTATGGGTTTCATGTCTATGTTGGCCAGTTCAAATTATGTAAAGCTTAAAGAAGACATTTCAACAAAATTGTTTTTATTTTGCAGAATTTATATATTGCTAGAAAGCAATCGTTAAAGAGAGGAACTTTGAGGGAAGGAAGTTGTCACAGTTCAGGTGTTACATATAGTGGGGATTTCAATGTAAATTTTCTGTAAGCGCCTGACAGAAAGCATGACCTTGGGGTATTAACATGGTTCTTTCAATTTGACAACAGTTATTGAGTTTCCTACTCGGGTAGTACAGGAAAGCAGCAGACTGATAGATAATGTTTCTATAGATCAAGATAAATTTAATCAAATAAAAACTTTCCCTGTTAACAATGATCTTCCTGATCATGTTGCACACCTAGTAACAGTATATGACATAGCTCCATACAGTAATGCTAAACAGTCCTCCAAAATATTGCATTCGATTAACGATTTAACGATTGTAAATTTTAGGGAGCGCTTGCAACAGTTAAACTGGGATGAGATGCACAGCGAACTTCAGGCTAATTTAAAATTTAATCTATTTCGTGATGCTTTTGTGAGTACACTTGAAAACGATTTCCCTAAGAAAACAGTGAAACATAATTGTAAGAAACCTTCTAAAAAGCATTGGCTTACTAAAGGGATAAGAACCTCTTGGACACAGAAAAGGAAATATGTATCTTATAGCTAGAAGGAGTAATGATCTAGTAACAGTCAAACATTATAAAAACGACTGCACTGCATTAAGAAAAATTATTAAGAAGTCCAGAAGTACGCGCATTACGTTTGAGGTTAGTATATTTAATAATACAGTTAAAACAATTCGGTATATTGTTAAAAGGGACACAGGATATTCGTGAGTGTTGGAAGACTATATTTCTATCAAACTGAATGAGAAGTTTATTAATAAAAAGTCAGATATATAAAATATTTTTAAAAATAAATTTTAAGTGTTGTAGAGGAAATAGGATACAGCTGCTCATTACAAAATATAAAACTGTATATGGAAGAGGCAGTACCTATGCCATATGATAAAACTGAAATTCAGCCCACCCCTCCTACTGTAAATAGGATAATAATAAATTCACTCACAAGTAAAAGCTCGCATGGAATTAATGGCATTTCCGACAGAGTACTAAATGACTGTTCCCAACAGACAAGTAAGATTCTCAGACATATATGCAGTAGCTCACTGAAACAGTGCATTTTTTGGACATACTGCCAGAAAGCAGAGAGCGTGTCCCAGATAAGTGACAGACGATGTAGGATCATTGTGGAAGAATTTTACAAAATAGGATCATGTTGCGACAGTGGGTGGAGCACCAAACAGTGTGGATAGGGATCAGGACTACAATATTGAGTGTGACCTGCTAAAAATAGTATCTGCAATGATCAATACAACTGTTGACTTGGTTCCTGCTTTCATATGGTATGATCAGCCACAACTGAACAGCTCTGTTAGGAGGGTCGATATGGAGCAAGATCAACTGCTTCGGGCAGCTACTTTATCAGGCATGGGTTTAGTTTCTCTGTTGGTAGATGGGACTTCAGAAGGCATGGCGTGCATCTCAACAGGAAATGAAAGGGTAAACTGGCCGGAATCATAGCAAAGTCCTTAAAGGGGCACCAAAACTCATGGAGTACCTCATATTTGACTAAGATCAATGTCCTGTGATTCAGCGTTGAATGAAATCAATCTTAATGAGAAGCTCAGACAGGTGGATACTAGGGATGTTAAAGTATCACAAGATTTGCATAAAAGTACAGTGAAAAATAATGTTAGTATATCACTCGATTTTCAGTAAAGTACAGTGAAAAGTAAGGTTAGTACATTGCATCAGAATATCAGGGGATTAAAAAACAAAGTAGATGAGCTTCTCGTTGTTTTAGAAGATTTAGAACTGAGGGTGGAATAGGTGCACTATGCTTCTCTTAACACCGTATAGTCACAGATACGGAAAAAGGTAAATGTGGGTGGGTACAAGATTTCAGTAAACGTAAGTAGAGACACAATGGAGAGAGGAGTAGTTGCCATATCTGTAAAAATTTATCATAGTGTGAAAAAATTAGGAACTAAAGAAATTGGATAGAGGAACGTATAGAAACATGTGCCTGTGAGCTTACACTAAATAATGGTATTTTTATAATTGTAGCTGTGTGTAAGTCCCTATTGGGAAATTTTCAGCTATTTCTGAAAAACTTCAATTCTTCGTTGTGCTATCTGTCAGACAGAGGGAAGTAAATTATTATTTGTAAGGATTTCAATGTAGATTTTCTGAAAGAGCCTGATGGAAAACATGACCTGGAAGTACTAACCTGGTCCTTTCAATTTGACATCAGTTACTGATTTTCGTACTCGGGTAGCAAAGGAAAGCAGCTCACTGTTTACATAGACCAAGATAAATTTAAATCAAATAAAACTTTTCCTGTTAAGAATGGTCCTCTTTCTAATCATGATGCACAGCTAGTAAGACTATATGGCATAGTTCCATACAGTAGTGCAAAACAGTCCTCCAAAATAGTAGTAGTAGTAGTAGTAGTAGTAGTAGCTTTATTCATTCGCAGACCTCTTTTTACAAGGATATAGGATATGTCAAAGTATTTACAAATTTAGATCAATTTAAAAGAAGCTAATTTGTATACACATATATTTATCGGCTTCTAGTTAGAGACAATCATTAGCTTTACTCCTGGTATACAATACTTTTTTTACAAATAACTTATTAAATAATGTAATGTCACATTGTTCACTCATATCTCACTATCAGTCACTGCACACACTATACACACATTGTTTCATAACACTTATTGCTTCATAAGTTTAGGGAAACCTTGCAACACTTAGACTGGGATGAGATGTGCAGCGAACCTGATGCTAATTTAAAATTTAATCTATTTCGTGATACTTTTGTGAGTACACTTGAAAACGATTTCCCTAAGGAAACAGAGAAACATAATTGTAAGAAACCATTTAGAAAGCTGTTTTACCGCTGGTAAACTGTGAAACAGTGACATCTTAATAAACAGACCTTCACAGTGAAGAAGATGAGGAAAAAAGAAAATATGACAAACTGCGAAAGAAAACAGACACTATAAAAACATAACACATCAGGAAAACCACACCACGTGGTAAAAAGCCATAAAATAAAAGCCCACTGATGATGTGCAACTGCAGTGAAACAAGTTTGGGATAAAAAACAAAATTGTATTTTGCTATAGGCAGACCCAATCCAAAAACATATATATTGTTAAAGCAAACATGGACAAAAGAGGTTCAACTTCAAGATGATTAATTCCCAATACATCGAACTTCAACTTGCCCATTTCCCTTTTAAAATTTTCTGATCTACCTGCCCGATTAAGGGATCTAACATTTCACGTTCAGATCCGTAGAATGCCAGTTTTGTTTCTTCTGATGGCGACATCCTCCTGCGTTGTCCCCTCCTGGAGATACGAATGGCGGACTATTTTACCTCCGTATCACTTTACCTAAGAGGACACGATCATCATTTAATTATATAGTAAAGCTGCATGTCCTCGGTAAACATTAGAGGTGTAGTTTCCAGTTTCTTTCAGCCGTTCGCAGTAACAGCAGAGCAAGGCCATTTTGATTGATGTTACAAGGCCAGTGCAGTGAATCATCCAGACTGTTGCCCCTGTAACTACTGAAAAGATAGGTGTCCGTCTTCAGGAACCACACGCTGGTCTGGCCTCTCAAGAGATAGCCCTCCGTTGTGGTTGTACCTACGGTACGGCTATCTGTATCTCAGAGCCACGCAAGCGACCCTACCGAGAGCAAGGTCCGTGCTTCATGGGGTTCTTTTGACTAGGAACCTATATTTTTCGACCAACTAAATGTAAATGTGAATTGGCTTTCCGGAGGAAAAGCACTGTTGAGGCTTTATGAACATCATAATGTGTTGTTGGCCGTCCTTACCGTACAAAATAATGCAGGGCTAAGTGTTATTGAAATTTAAGAAAATCCTATATAGTTAATGAAAGTTAATTGCTTTCCCACTTTACATGAATGTTTGATTGAAAATAACATTTAAATAGATGAAAAAGTGTCTGAGCTATTTCTAGAGCACTTACATAACTTGAACAATCTCTTCTGCAGTATTTCAAAAGATTAGTGAGGATAATTCCTTGGTTCGAAATCAGTTTCCTGTAACAGTTAAACCAGCATGCTTACGTGCAAGCGACTATGAAAAACTATTTGACTGATTTACAACAAAATCACATAGATCAGCCATTATGTAATATCTGGGCGAATTTATCTGAAGATTATTCAAGTTTATTAAAACAAGCTATTGTTTTACTTCCGTTTTCCAGTATACGCCGAGGTGAGGTAGGGTTTCCTTATTATGCTACAAGAAAACAAAGGAAGCTGCTGAGAACTTTATTGCACATTGCCGTTATCTGTTAGGTAAAAAATAAAACAATTACTAAATACATTTGAAATAAATAATAAAAACTTCCATTTTTTAATTTTATTATGATTCCTGTGTTATTACTTATGATTAAAAGCTGAAGTATTTACTGAATGAAAGAAGTTTTTCTCATTTTTTTAAAATGAGATCATTTGAGTTCCCGAAGCACCTCGGTAATAGTTGCTTGTTGTTCGTACCTACTGGTCACAAGTCCAGCAGCCCGCCTATGAATTGCTTCGATGTCTCCATATAAACCGACCTGGTGCTGACCCCAAACAGTCTAGCAGTACTCAAGTATGGGTCGAACTAGTGTCCTACAAACGATATCCTTTACAGATGAACCTCACTTTCCTAAAATTCTCACAAGAAATCGAAGTCGACCATTCGCCTTCTCTATTACAATCCTTACATACTCATTCTGTTTCATATCACTTTGCAACGTTACACCTAGATATTTAATCCAGGTGGCTGTGTCAAGCAGCACACTATGATTGCTGCATTCAAACATTTCGGTTTTTTTCCTACTCATCTGCATTAACTTAAATTGTTCTACGTTTAGAGCTAGCTGTCATTCATCAAACGAACTAGATTTTGTGTAAGTCATCTTATATCCTTCTAAAGTCACTCAACGACGACAGCTTCCTGTGCACCACAACGTCATCAGCAAACAGCCACAGATTGCTGCTCACCCTGTCCACCAGATCATTTATGTATTTTCAAAATAACTCACACAGCTTTGTAGCCCCATGGTACTTAATCAGCAATTAGTGGCATCACCTGGGACTACCATACGTTATGAAACTTGTGAGCGCGATATCTCTTCCTATTAATGACCTTATGAAGGTTAGAGGTGGTGGTACACAGTATTAGCGTGAAGTCCGTTGAGAGTGACAAATGTTTTATCCGGTACGTTAATTTTACTGTATATGTTGTTTTTTATGTATACAAGCGGTATCTGAAGAGCGAAACTAGTTGCGGAATTCGTATTAACATTTCAGTTGCAAGTTTGACGGAATTTAGGGGAAAGTATGAAGAATATAGGACACGACAGGGAAAAATTTTCTCGTGTAAGTTAACCAAAATGCAGAAATTGTGAAGTAGCGAAAAGCAGGATTTTCTGCAAGAAACGTTGTCAGAAATTTATCATAGAAGAATAGTGCACACTGAGGGAGAAATTATTTCTTTAAGCTATAAACCAAGCTCGAAAAAACGAAAATAGACCAAATTGTAGCAAAGGTAAAGTCAGTATTTTACATCACGTATCAGCTCTCAAATTCTAAAGAGGGTACTTTATCTGTGTCGACGCTATTTTTATTTCAGAATACTCTGTGGGTAAGTAAGAAGATTTACTTGCTGACATCTAGATTCCAATTTCCATTGCATACAACCTTAAATAAAAAACTGTCAGGCTGTTTTTGTCATCTCATCATATATTACTTTAATACTGACATTTGTAGGCCACGAACCACTCGTTTTCAGTGCTGCTGGCGGTGTAGTACCCTCAGCAGAGAAATCTCTTGTGTGCGGGCCTTTACAAGCGTCAGCTTGTACAGACGGCGGCGATATTAACCGTTTATCGAAGACTAGCTGGTTGGAGCTGGCGACTGACGGCGGTGGATATCGACTGCAGCTAATAACGCGGGCCACGTAATGAACGCCGACACGGCGCAGCACAGCTGCATGGCCCTTGCGGTTAACAGGCATTCATCAGCCCGCTGCCTCGGGGAACAATAGCTAACGCTCTTTGTTAATTGGAGGCAACGGCGCTACTGGTCTTCCACGTTTACTACCAGCTTTCTGGGACACGATTATCTTCAACGTATGGGTTGAACTCCTTGTCTTGTAATAAAATTAATCCACCTTTAGCACTTCGTCTGGGTGTTCGTTTACTTGGATATTTAGCAAAGTTTCACGTTTTCAGAGCCTCGTCTTTCCCTTTAACTCAGCAGTCACTTGATGAGGGATATTAAGAGCCTTCAGTGCGTTCGCGTTCGTTGTGAAAAAAAAAAAAAAAAAATTCTTAGAGTGGTGTTAGAAACTTATGATGCTTCGAGTTTAACGTCCATTACCTATTTTGCCACTTGAATCGGAACGTTGACGTTGATGAATATGAAAAGTCGCTGGAGACAAACTCCCATATTCGCCTGAAATTTTATAAGAAGAAATGAAGGTTTTGGTTTAACGTCCAGTTGGGATTAATGACATTAGTACGGGCCAAACTCTCAGACTGAGGAAAAACGGCGCAGGAAATCGATCGTGCTTTTTCCATGCGGACCATTCCAACATTTAAGATATGGGAAAGCAAGAAAAATTAAAATTTGGATAGTCTGACAGGGATTTGAACTGGCATCCTCGTGAATGAGAATGTAACATCTTACTATTACACCACCTTGCTCGGTGAAGCGATTTAAAGATTGTATGCGAAACCCACATCTCGACGGGCAGCCAGTGAAACTGATCCCCTTCTGGGCGAATGTTGTGTTCCCCACTGCACCGACTCACTCGATCGGTTTTGTGGTTGTAGCCTTTTAATAAGCTCTATTGCATGCCTATGGAGTATCGTCTCGTTGTGCAACTGTATTCATGATTTCCTGCCAGAAAAGTCACAGTTCGTAGTAAATGACGGAGAGTCATCGAGTAAAACTGATGTGTCATCTGGTATTCCCCTAGGAAGTGTTGTAGACTCTTTGCTGTTCCTAATTTACATAAACGAATTAGAAGACAATCTCTGAAGCCCTCTCAGATTGATTGCAGATGATGCTGTCGTTTACCGTTTAGTAAACTCATCACATCAAAACCAATAGCAAGATGATTTACATAAGATACCTGTATGGCGTGAAAAGTGGTAATTGACTCCAAATAATTAAAAGTGTGAAATCATCCACACGAGCGTTAAAAGGAAACCGTTAAACTGAGTTTAGACTATAAGTTATAGAAATATAAACATACTCTGTTCAACTAAAAGCCTAGGGATTACAATTACGAACAATTTAAATCGCAGCTATTACGTAGATAGTGTTATGGGCAATGTTATGAGCGAACCAAAGACTGCACTTTGTTGGCAGAACACTTGGAAGATACAACAGGTATACTAAAGAGACTGACAACACCAGGTTTTTCCTCCATCTTCTGGAGAATTTATCCACTCTATAGTATTCTTGCCAGATAGGGTTGACGGAGGACATCGAAAAAGTTCAAGGAAAGGGAGCACGAGTTGGGGTGGCAATCATTAAAACAATAAATCTTTCGTTGCGGCGAGATCTTTTCACGAAATTTCAATCACCAACTTTCTCCTCCGAATGTGAAAATATTTTGTTGGCGCCTACCTACGTAGGTGGAAATGATCATGGTAATAAAATAAAAAATTAGAGCCGCACGGAAAGATTTAAGTCCTCGTTTTTCCCGTGCACTGTTACAGAGGGGAACGGTAGGAAATAGTCTGAAGGTAGTTGTGTCTAGGTAATACATTTAAGTGATTCACACTGTACGATTACAGGCTAATGTAAGGGCGAATAAGACGTTTCAAATATGAAATGTTAATAGGAGGGTTGGAACTTAAATAGTGGCAGCTATTTATTCACAACCGATACAAAAGAACTACACGTTTGCACCTGTTAAATGTTCAAATGTGTGTGAAATCTTATAGGACTTAACTGCTAAGGTCATCAGTCCCTAAGCTTTATTTTTTTATTTTTTTTTTGTCATCAGTCTACTGGCTGGTTTGATGCGGCCCGCCACGAATTCCTTTCCTGTGCTAACCTCTTCATCTCAGAGTAGCACTTGCCACCTACGTCCTCAATTATTTGCTTGACGTATTCCAATCTCTGTCTTCCTCTACAGTTTTTGCCCTCTACAGCTCCCTCTAGTACCATGGAAGTCATTCCCTCGTGTCTTAGCAGATGTCCTATCACCCTGTCCCTTCTCCTTATCAGTGTTTTCCACATATTCCTTTCCTCTCCGATTCTGCGTAGAACCTCCTCATTCCTTACCTTATCAGTCCACCTAATTTTCAACATTCGTCTATAGCACCACATCTCAAATGCTTCGATTCTCTTCTGTTCCGGTTTTCCCACAGTCCATGTTTCACTACCATACAATGCTGTACTCCAGACGTACATCCTCAGAAATTTCTTCCTCAAATTAAGGCCGGTATTTGATATTAGTAGATTTCTCTTGGCCAGAAATGCCTTTTTTGCCATAGCGAGTCTGCTTTTGATGTCCTCCCTGCTCCGTCCATCATTGGTTATTTTACTGCCTAGGTAGCAGAATTCCTTAACTTCATTGACTTCGTGACCATCAATCCTGATGTTAAGTTTCTCGCCGGCGGCGGTGGTCTAGCGGTTCTAGGAGCTCAGTCCGGAGCCTCGTGACTGCTACAGTCGCAGGTTCGAATCCTGCCTCGGGCATGGATCTACATCTACATCTACATCTACATTTATACTCCGCAAGCCACCCAACGGTGTGTGGCGGAGGGCACTTTACGTGCCACTGTCATTACCTCCCTTTCCTGTTCCAGTCGCGTATGGTTCGCGGGAAGAACGACTGTCTGAAAGCCTCCGTGCGCGCTCGAATCTCTCTAATTTTACATTCGTGATCTCCTCGGGAGGCATAAGTAGGGGGAAGCAATATATTCGATACCTCATCCAGAAACGCACCCTCTCGAAACCTGGCGAGCAAGCTATACCGCGATGCAGAGCGCCTCTCTTGCAGAGTCTGCCACTTGAGTTTATTAAACATCTCCGTAACGCTATCACGGTTACCAAATAACCCTGTGACGAAACGCGCCGCTCTTCTTTGGATCTTCTCTATCTCCTCCGTCAAACCGATCTGGTACGGATCCCACACTGATGAGCAATACTCAAGTATAGGTCGAACGAGTGTTTTGTAAGCCACCTCCTTTGTTGATGGACTACATTTTCTAAGCACTCTCCCAATGAATCTCAACCTGGTACCCGCCTTACCAACAATTAATTTTGTATGATCATTCCACTTCAAATCGTTCCGCACGCATACTCCCAGATATTTTACAGAAGTAACTGCTACCAGTGTTTGTTCCGCTATCATATAATCATACAATAAAGGATCCTTCTTTCTATGTATTCGCAATACATTACATTTGTCTATGTTAAGGGTCAGTTGCCACTCCCTGAACCAAGTGCCTATCCGCTGCAGATCTTCCTGCATTTCGCTACAATTTTCTAATGCTGCAACTTCTCTGTATACTACAGCATCATCCGCGAAAAGCCGCATGGAACTTCCGACACTATCTACTAGGTCATTTATATATATTGTGAAAAGCAATGGTCCCATAACACTCCCCTGTGGCACGCCAGAGGTTACTTTAACGTCTGTAGACGTCTCTCCATTGATAACAACATGCTGTGTTCTGTTTGCTAAAAACTCTTCAATCCAGCCACACAGCTGGTCTGATATTCCGTAGGCTCTTACTTTGTTTATCAGGCGACAGTGCGGAACTGTATCGAACGCCTTCCGGAAGTCAAGAAAAATAGCAGTTACCTGGGAGCCTGTATCTAATATTTTCTGGGTCTCATGAACAAATAAAGCGAGTTGGGTCTCACACGATCGCTGTTTCCGGAATCCATGTTGATTCCTACATAGCAGATTCTGGGTTTCCAAAAACGACATGATACTCGAGCAAAAAACATGTTCTAAAATTCTACAACAGATCGACGTCAGAGATATAGGTCTATAGTTTTGCGCATCTGCTCGACGACCCTTCTTGAAGACTGGGACTATCTGTGCTCTTTTCCAATCATTTGGAACCCTCCGTTCCTCTAGAGACTTGCGGTACACGGTTGTTAGAAGGGGGGCAAGTTCTTTCGCGTACTCTGTGTAGAATCGAATTGGTATCCCGTCAGGTCCAGTGGATTTTCCTCTATTGAGTGATTCCAGTTGCTTTTCTATTCCTTGGACACTTATTTCGATGTCAGCCATTTTTTCGTTTGTGCGAGGATTTAGAGAAGGAACTGCAGTGCGGTCTTCCTCTGTGAAACAGCTTTGGAAAAAGGTGTTTAGTATTTCAGCTTTACGCGTGTCATCCTCTGTTTCAATGCCATCATCATCCCGTAGTGTCTGGATATGCTGTTTCGAGCCACTTACTGATTTAACGTAAGACCAGAACTTCCTAGGATTTTCTGTCAAGTCGGTACATTGAATTTTACTTTCGATGTGTGTGATATCCTTGGGTTAGTTAGGTTTAAGTAGTTCTAAGTTCTAGGGGACTGATGAGCATAGATGTTAAGTCCCATAGTGGTCAGAGCCATTTTTTGTTAAGTTTCTCGCTGTTCTCATTTCTACTACTTCTCATTACCTTCGTCTTTCTCCCATTTGCTCTCAAACCATACTGTGTACTCATTAGACTGTTCATTCCGTTCAGCAGATCATTTAATTCTTCTTCACTTTCACTCAGGATAGCAATGTCATCAGCGAATCGTATCATTGATATCCTTTCACCTTGTATTTTAATTCCACTCCTGAACCTTTCTTTTATTTCCATCATTGCTTCCTCGATGTACAGATTGAAGAGTAGGGGCGAAAGGCTACAGCCATGTCTTACACCCTTCTTAATACGAGCACTTCTCCCTCTTGGTTGTTGTACATATTGTATATGACCCGTCTCTCCCTATAGCTTACCCCTACTTTTTCAGAATCTCGAACAGCTTGCACCATTTTATATTGTCGAACACTTTTTCCAGGTCGATAAATCCTATGAAAGTGTCTTGATTTTTCTTTAGCCTTGCTTCCATTATTAACCGTAACGTCAGAATTGCCTCTCTCGTCCCTTTACTTTTCCTAAAGCCAAACTGATCATCACCTAGCGCATTCCCAATTTTATTTTCCATTCTTCTGTATATTATTCTTGTAAGCAGCTTCGATGCATGAGCTGTTAAGCTGATTGTGCGATAAAATGGTTCAAATGGCTCTGAGCACTATGGGACTTAACATCTGTGGTCATCAGTCCCCTAGAACTTAGAACTACTTAAACCTAACTAACCTAAGGACATCACACATATCCATGCCCGAGGCAGGATTCGAACCTGCGACCGTAGCAGTCGCACGGTTCCGGACTGAGCGCCTTAACCGCTAGACCACCGCGGCCGGCGATTGTGCGATAATTCTCGCACTTGTCAGCTCTTGCCGTCTTCGGAATTGTGTGGATGATGCTTTTCCGAAAGTCAGATGGTATATCGCCAGACTCATATGTTGTACACACCAACGTGAATAGTCGTTTTGTTGCCACTTCCCCCAATGATTTTAGAAATTCTGATGGAATGTTATCTATCCCTTCTGCCTTATTTGACCGTAAGTCCTCCAAAGCTCTTTTAACTTCCTAAGTTTACACACTACTTAACCTAAATTATTCTAAGGACAAACACACACACACACACACACACACACACACACACACACATGCCCGAGGGAGGACTCGAACCTCCGCCGGGACCAGCCGCACAGTCCATGACTGCAGCCCCTAGACCTGCACCTGTTACTGTCCTTCAAAGTAGTCACCAGCGTTGTGTGGAACTCGTTGCTAGCGATGTGGAAGGCGTTGTATACCGTTAGCAGATCCTGTTCTGTTGATGGTGCGAATAGAGCGGTCTAAAGTTATGGTGATTCTCGTGTACGACTGTGATGGTGTTATCCTAATGCATTATGTTCCTCCACGGCAGACCGTCAATGCACAGTATTACTGTTGGTTTTTGAGCATCACCTGCTACCAGCTTTGCGAAAGAAGCGGTGACACTTTCTGTGCAACCCACTCATCATTTTGTACGGCAATGCGCGGACGCATACAGCGCAAGCTATGGCTGCTCTGTTCGGTCGATGGAACTGGGAAATACTGTACCATCCACCATACTCCCCGGACTTAAGTCCTTGTGAGTTTGATTTGATTCCGAAGATGAAGGAACCACTTCGTCGCATTCGCTTCACAACTGTTCCAGAGATTCGACAAGAAGTAGACCGCTCCATTCGCACCATCAACAGAACAGGCTCTGCTAACGGTATACTACGCCTTCCACATCGCTGGCAACGGGTTCTACACAACGCTGGTGACTACTTTGAAGAACAGTAACAGATGCAAACATGTGGCTCTTTTGCATCGGTTTTGAATAAATAGTTGCCACTATTTAAGTTCCAACCCTCGTACATTAATAACCGGCATAACCACCAGAATGTTGAATGCAAGCATGCAAACGTACATGCTTTGTGTTTTACAGGTATCGGATGTCGGTTCGTGAGTTGGAGTTCCATGCCTATTGCAGTTGGTCGGCCAATACAGGGACGGTTAATGCTCTTTGTGGATGACGATAGAGTTTTCGTGTGAAAGCGTCCCTTATGTGCTCTATTGGAGACAGATCTGGCGTAGAGCAGTCGAAGGCAGCATGTCGACACTCTGTAGAGAACACTGGGTTACAACAGCGGTATGTGGGCGAGCATTATCCTGTTGGAAAAGACACCCTGCAATGCTGCTTATGAATGGCAGCACAACAAGTTGACTCACCAGACCGACGAACAAATTTTCAGTTAGAGTGTGTAGAATAGCGACGAGAGT
Source organism: Schistocerca serialis cubense (assembly GCF_023864345.2). Lineage (NCBI taxonomy): Eukaryota > Metazoa > Arthropoda > Insecta > Orthoptera > Acrididae > Schistocerca > Schistocerca serialis. Next base: position 581,002,969 of record NC_064640.1, read on the forward strand.
GTGCCTGCTGTCATACGAAACTGCTCCCAAGACCATAACTCCACTTGTAGGTGTAGCGTGTCTAACACGCAGACAGGTTGTCTGCAGGCCTTCAGCTGGCCTCCTTCTACCACAAGGTCATCACTGTCACCGAGACAGAACCAACTTCCATCAGAAAACGCAATAGACCTCCACCATATCCTACAGTGAGCTCTCGCTTGACACCACTGAAGCCGCAAACGGCGGTGGTTTGGAGTCAGTGGAATGCACTCTACAGGGCGCCTGGCTCTGAGCTGACCTTGAAGTAACCGATGTGTAAGAGTTTGTTGTATCACTTTGATACCAACCGCTACTCAGATGGCTACTGCAGATGCAGTACAATGAAACAGAGCCATACGTCGAACACTATGGTCTTCCTTCTTGATAGTGCCACTCGGCAGCCCAGAGACCGGTCTTCTTGTGATTGTACTTTCTTGTGACCACCGCTGCCAGCTGTCATGTACAGTGGCTACATTACGCCAAGTCTTTCTGCAGTGTCGCAGAGGGAATGTACAGCTTCTTGTGGCCCTATTACACTACCACGTTCGAACTCAGTGAGGTTCTGATAATGGCGTCTTTATCGCCTTAAGGCACTATTGACGAACGCTAACTCACTATGTCCCTCTCAAAGGTAACTAGCGCTCACGATCGTTACAGCGAGTATTTAAAGCAAACATGATTTGCACCTCATATTGGCGCTACTACCACCACTCTTATGCGACTGGCGCGAAATATGAATAGACATCATCTTTCAGATGTAGAAACATGCCTACCAACTTTCGCTTATGTCGCACGACTCTTTCTTGAATTTGCGATTTTTTTCTGTCAGTATGTTAAGGACCTTATCACAATGAACACTCAACCTATGAATTCTGTTCTCATAAAAATGTGCCACCTGGTGATCCAACCCCTGCTCAGTGGCCATCTAGACGTCATAATCGTGTGGTAAAAATTTTAAAACGCCAGAACACAATGTAATCGATATCATCTTCCCTCAGTTTTTGCATTTCTGTAAGAATTCTTGAGTGATAACAGGTGTCCACCCACTTTGAACTTCCAAATGAAGTCTTAAAATGCCCTCACCAATGCTTCGCACATAGTTTTCTCCATAAACTTCAGTAATGTACCGACGAGTTTCGACTGGTTTCATGTCTTTTGTACACATAAAATGAATCATTGCATGAATTTCCAGTTAATTGGGGCATTTTAAATGATTAAAAACAGAGATAAACATGAACTAACGCTTTTGTTATTGTTTTTGTGGATAACCACCAGATTCAGCTACTGACAGCACGTTGCCGGTCGCCGAATTCAGCGCATTCACCGAAGACGGAACAGCGCCGTCTGGAAGATCAGTTTACGTCCTGCGAGTCTCCACCAAGAATCCCTCCAAACATCCCAACTGCTTTCCAGGTATAAGGGCGACTGCCAATACAGCTGTTACACTACCTCATACGTCACTGTCAGACGCGTGTGTCAGTTTAGTGTAACGATTTCCTATAGTACATGTTTCATTATTGTTGAAGAACCATCATAAAGGATGATCCCAAGTATCTGACGAACGAAAGTAACCTCGCCTCGTTATAGCCATACGGGGCATACGCTTCAATTTCCGACGAGAGGCCAAGCGGTTCTAGGTGCTTCAGTCCGGAACCACACGGCTGCTACGGTCGCAGGTTCGAATCCTGCCTCGGGCATGGATGTGTGTGATGTACTTGGGTTAGTTAGGTTTAAGTAGTTATAAGTCTAGGGGACTGATGACCTCAGATGTTAAGTCCATAGTGCTTAGAGCCATTTGAACAATTTTGAACCGACGAGAGATTCGTGCACAGTGCCTTCCTACGAATTCTGGCCACTGAGTGCAGTTTCCCACGCAAACACTGCAAACGATTTCGTAACACATACTTTCACGCAGGTCTGTCTTCAGAAGTAGTGTACAGTGTAGATATTTTTTAGAGTGTTCGGTCGGAGTCTCTACGTAACGACATCTCTTTGTTAGGATATATCGAACAAAAATTCGCCCTATTTCAGAAGTTCTAATTTATAACTTTCAACCCAAGGAAGTTTATCATTACAATATGGAAAAAGTTGCACTTCTTAGTAAACAGCTGCTTTCACCAATAAAGTTATGGTTTGTTTAAGGGGATACATGTCGCTCAGTTACCTTGGTACAGTGTTAATGTGGACTGCGGAGTAGTTCAGTTTCTGCTGCTTATTAAACTAGTTGTGTTGCGTGGGATTCGTCCAGATGGACAAGCCCAAATACCACGCCGCTGTAAAATTCTTTGTTTGGTTGGTTGATCACCAACAGAAACTCACCTAAAGCTGTGGAGGGCCTATGAACGGTTTGCCCCTTCATTTTCTGTGATTAAGATAAAGGTATTGAGATTAACATGCAGGTCCACTTCTCTGTTCAAATAACCACCTGCAGGACTTTCCAAACATAGTAAAACAGGGTAAAATAAGAAGAAAATGCTCATAATTGTGCTGGGATATCTACGAGTAAACACGTATAAAGCAGTGATGCCATAGACATACCACGAGAACAAGTACGATTCATTTTAAAAGACTAGTTTAATAGCTACTGTGCTACACGGTTGCCGCGTTTGTTGAATTTAGAAGAAAGAAAATACAAAATTGAATATATCGGGAACTTTTAGACCGTTTCAAAACTAATCAAATTTGTTTTAGGTCATAATTGTTTGTACTCTATCAAAAAATGCCCATTTTATCTGCCGGAGAGGGCATGGCCAGTGTTGTATGGCAACGGGAAGGAATACTTTTTATCGATTTCTTTGACATGGGCAAAACGTTAAATGGAAAATATTACGCCATTTTTGTCCACTAACTGTATAAAAAAACTAATAGACGTAGTCTGGACTGTAAAAGAAAAAAGTAATAATATTTTATTATATCAACGCAACCACGTATGGAAGTGTTTCGGGAAAAGAAAAGCTGAGATATCTGAAGTATCTTTATTGGGCACCTACCCTTTTCGCCATGTTTGGCTAACAGTGACACTATCTAACTCTAAAGAATTATCGTATACGGTAAACATTTTGAATCTGTTTCAGAGGTTATGACTGCCATAGATGGAAATTTGGCAGACCTTCCTGTATCGCATCTCCGTATACAATGTACTCACTACTTTGCTGATACTTTAACATTACTTATCTGGCATCATAGTGATTCACCACTGGAAAGAGACTGGAGCTAAGGCTTTGTTTGTACTCCATCTGTTTCAGTCGAGGTGACAGACATATTACTTAGAATTTACCTGTGTCCTTTTCAAAGGATCCATTCCAGAATTTGCCTTAAGTGCTTTTGGTAAGCAGTGAGAAACCTTAATGTGGGTGTGGATTGCATGTCCAGTGTCTTACACTCCAATCCATCTCTCTGCATATATTAACGAGAAACAGGACAATCTGATTTACTTCTTTTGGTGTTACCTTAAATAGCTTTGTCAACTGACGCAAATCTTCCTTAAAATAGGCCATGGCTGGCTTCCCTATTCGTCCTTGACTAATACAATGTTGTCGTGGATTTCTACCGACTGCGTTTTCGACAGGGCATTGTACAACTTAATAAACCGAAGGTCACATTCAAATAATATGAGATGGGATGCTTTGTTAGCAATCCGGCGGCCTTTCTGTAAACCACCATCTTGGTTGCAGTTCGTAACTTTAAAAGTGACTGGAGGCCATATGACCTCTTTTTTTTTATTTCTTTTTTTGGCTCCGGGGGCGTTCCCATACCCCAATCCCAATAGAGTAATGTCAGTTATGAACATTACGACCGTAAAGAAAACACAATACCCAGACCCCGAGGGGAGAAAAATCTCCGAACCGGCAGGGAATCGAACTAGAACCCATTTGGTTAACAATCGAGCGCACAGACCGCGAAGTTTCCGATGCGAAAGACGTGTTAAACAGATAGAGAATTACATGAGATTAGAAATTGTATCTTATACCTGAGCATATCTTTATTCATTGTCAACGAGGTAAAACATATACAAGCTGCATGTTGTGCTAGACGTGTTTTTCAGCACGTTGTAAGGTTGTTTTATCCGTTTCACTCATTCATCATGCAGTTTAAATGCAATCTGTGTACCAGAATGCAAGCATAAGCATCAACAATGTACGATTGACTTCAGTTTCCTACGAGGTGTGGCGTGTACTGTGTTCTGGACTTTTACTTAACGACGCCAGAGCAGCGCTTGGTATTGCCTCAGCCGCAGCCAATTTTCCATAGTCCAGCATTCGGTTTGTCTTCGACAGAGCCAGTTTTATAGAATTTCGCGAGTAGTTTCATGACCGCACTTCGAGTAACGTGCGATATGACTAGGTGGCGTCGATTGAAATCCTTTGCGATAATACGAGTGCTCCTCTCTCGTGATATCGAAAAATCGTTCAAATGGCTCTGAGCACTATGGGACTTAACATTGTGGTCATCAGTCCCCTAGAACTTAGAACTACTTAAACCTAACTAACCTAAGGACATCATACACATCCATGCCCGAGGCAGGATTCGAATCTGCGACCGTAGCGGTCACACGGTTCCACACTGAAGCGCCTAGAACCGCACGGCGATACCGGCCGGCTTATCGAGACGATCTCAGTGCGTTCGGCTTGTGGTAATGCCATCCGCTTTCAAGTCACGTGTAAGGAAGAAATATAAGTCCCTGCTCGGGAATGGTCGAGGCTATGCTCAAATGAGAGGGCATCATTACATTTCTCGTTTAATTTTCTGCTTGTTTAATATGTCGCATGACCACCTTTCTATTTGAAACTGCAAGATGAATCCAAGATGGCGGCTGACAATACTGCCACCATTTTCGTAATATAGTCTTATAGGTTTTCCACCACTCTTATCTCATACTACTTTAAGTTTTCGTTTCTATTTCTGTTTTAGAAGGGTGGTTCCACATATTTGACCCCCTTCTATTACGTTTCCTTTATTTCCATGATAGGCTCCAGATATGACAGCTGAAGACATAAAAACCATTAACAGTCGAAAAATGTTGATAAAACAATGTGCAATTACATCAATAGTTCTAGGTAGAGTACAGAAAAGAAGATTCAGCGCTTTATGAAATCTCGAAGACCAATTTGCCACGAATGGCAGCATAGAAATTATACTGCTTACACAATGAGACTTGACAAATTTATTAAGTATCTCTATCAACAGCAAGAATAATACCAATGAAGCAAATATCACAATAACATTTTCGATTTATGTTTCATTAAAGGAAGTTCGTTCCGTCGTGTTGGTGACATTAGATATTTTACTCCTAAATCGATCTTTTATGTACTGTAGTGTGACACTAGGAACAACTGAAACGAGAAAATCAGCTCAGCAGTAGACGCGCGGAAAATGCTAGGAACAAAGTATAACCGCAGCCGTGAAGAAGGAAACGAGTAAGTTTGTGATACTCGGACTATTAGGGCAAGAAAACAACATAGTACTGTGAAATACATCGGTGTTAAAGTGGTTTTCTTACGAAATGAACAGGCGGTAACAAATTCGTAGTTATTATGAAGGATGTTAACTAAGCTAAACTAAACTAAACTCCGTCCGAACAGGCCTTGGAAGACCTAACGGTACCGACCGGCCGCAGTGTCATGCACAGCCCACTCCATGCAGATATGGAGGGGCATGTAGTCAGCACACCGCTCTCCCGGCCGTATGTCAGTTTTCGAGACCGGAACCGCCACTTCTCATTCAAGCAGCTCCTCAGTTTGCCTCACAAGGGCTGAGTGCACCCCGCTTGCCAACAGCGCTTGGCAGACCGGATGGTCACCCATTCAAGTGCTAGCCCAGCCCGACAGCGCTTAACTTCGGTGATCTGACGGGAACCCGTGTTACCACTGCGGCAAGGCCGTTGGCGAAGGATGTTAGCAGGAGCTGAAACATATGGATCATAGGCAGAACTAAATCGATATACATGAAATAAGGATTAACTCACAAACATCACAAGGACAAATGGAACGTCATCACTATGTATATAGAAACTGAAACGTGGATTGGAGTGCAATACAAGTGCAAAAATTATATAATAACACTAAATAGGATGATCAGGAAGATATAGAGACGTCGGGAGATCTGGTCCACAGTTGGAATTGGGCAGAGATTTCAATGCATCTAACTCAAACAAGGCAGGAAAAATAAGCGACACTTCCCCTAAGCTTTTCAGGTATTGGAGGCTACAAAAAACGTTTCAAACTCTTCTTCTTAAGTGTGGATAATCGGATGAACTGAATTATTTAGTTTGATGATTAAATGTGTGGAGATGCAAAGCTTACAGAGAGTTGGCTCAAGCCATTAAGATTTTTAATTTTTTTTTATTATTTTTTTGTTGCAGCTAGGTATTCTGGGTGAAGTAAAGTAGAAATTCAAGTCGTGGGAAAGAGAAAGATAAAAAAAGGAAAAGGGGTAAGGGAAACAAGAAGAAAAGATGACCGTAAACAATGTGTCTCGATGAACGTACGCAGCGCGCATACAATTTCGGGTAGACGGTGGATTTATGAGAACGACTTTTGCCAGTGAAGTTTTTTTCGTTTTAGGAAATGATACATAGACAACATCAAATGTACAATGCCTTTCTACATTCTGATCCAACGTAGTGATGCAAGAAATAGCAGAGCTGGCCACTAGTGACAAAATATGTGCTTACAATTGCACTGCATCAAAGGCAAAGCGATTTATGGAGGCGTGTCAGCAACTTATAGCTGACGAAAACACAATAAATAAGATTTAAGTATGCGAAGAATATAAAGAAACTGACAAAACGTCTGATAACTTGACAAGCCCATACAGTTCTTTTGTGGTCCCAAGAGAGACATCGCGGTCAAGCAGGTTCCATTTAGGGGATACAGGACGGATCAATATGAGCAAATCCCGTCCATGTCTGCATGTTAGGAAGCGAATACCATTTTAGTCTTCAAAATCGCTTTGACAGGAGGCTTGTCCCATCTTTGTGCCATAGTGAAGAGGGTGTGACAACACGACCGGAGGCAAGGATTCTCCAGCGCTGTCACACACAGGACCAATGACATGATCTAGATATAGCAAGCTGTAATCGGCTCCAATGAGATCTTCTGAAACAGGAGGCCGGGGGAGCAACACCGCATGCTCTGCTGTATGCGATGTAGAGTAGCGGTTAACGTCGCCATGTGGAGTGCTACGGGTCTGCAGTTCAAATCTGATTACCAGCTCACATTCATTATTAAGTATTTATCACTTCTAGATAGTTTTCGAGATTTCTTACATTTGTAATGTTTGCATATTCTGCGCTATTCGAAATCTATATAAATGGCAACACTCTTCATTTACGGGGCAATTATGTTCTGTCTGTACATTGTTATCCGTAGTAAAAGTGCTTGAAGTTCTAAGTGTTATACTTCATTGAGGATCCTGTTTTCGGGTTTGAACTAGATAATGGTTCTGATGTGACAGTATTGCTTAGTTCTTAACCACTCCGCCAATTTTCTTGTGATTTCGAGTTTGGTCCTCCTCATTAGACGTATTATGAACCTCTAGTAACGCAGGATGTTTCCTGCTAATATAATTTTACGTAATATGTGTAGTAGTTGAAATTATCAATAAGCCAAACAAATAAATGCAGGACGAATATCTATTCCAGAACTTCCGCACAAGCAACAGCAGCTAGACATTGTGTTACAGATTCCTTCGGCCGTATGTGCGGCGAACACTAGGTGATTCATTGCGGTGAGATGGAGGTAGACCGCTATTTGTTCCCCGCCTCAAAGGTCAGAGTGCCGCTAACGTTACATGGCAGCCCTGGTTCTCACTTGGAGTCGAGTTGTCAGACGTCTACTGCAAACTGATGTCGAGAAAAATCCCTTTCCTACTGTAAACTGAAAGCGAAATTTAATGTTTCTGTGTTAGGCATGTGACAGAGCGTGATTTAGGAACTGACGACACTTAAAACAATGCATTTAAGAAGCGACCGTTCCTACTATTCCCGCTACTATGTTTGTGTGGTAGCTAGTGATGATGAAGGTTCAATAGAAGTGATTAAGAAGTGAGAGAAACTAATACAAAATCATTCTGTGAAATTATGTGCAGGATGTCTGCACAGGAAGACAAACGCCTAACGTGGAACACTTGTATTACAACCGTACTTTACAAGAAAGCATATGATTCGGGCAATACTTTGTCTTGCGTTAATAGATGCTGCAAAACTTTTTCATCAGGTTTCAACGTAATGTGTACTAACAGCTCTTGAGAAACAAGGCAGTGAAGACACTGGTTTGGCCTGTGATAGTATTCAATAGAATGCCAAGAACTATATGCGCAACGTAGCTTCACGTTTGGTACTGGAGGTGCTGGGAGCGAATGCAAGGCATTTTTTTCTATTCCATCACTCCCAATATACGTTGCGCTATATGTAAAGTTACATTGTGCGAAATGTACGTCATCGTAACAGCTTCCATTACACCCAACATAAAGAGTCGCAGAAAGTGATCAGCAGCAGGCCCATAGCAAGCATTCAAGTCATTGAACTGGGAAAAATGAAACATCTGAGTTACCAATGTTCCGCCAACAATGCTGTACTGTGTAACCCTAGAACAGATAGACTTCATTGATTTGACTTAATAAAATAAATGTAAAAGAAGGCCTGAAAGTTAACTTTTCTTCGCTATAGAACTATTGTGTTTTGACAAAGCCAGTAACCCGGAAGTGCTTTAACTGTCCGCGCCAGCACTTAAAATGATATCCAGCTCTTGGAACGGAGGCCTCATACAAAAGTAAATTGTGAGGACGTATTGAATTAGTCAACCCTTGGCTGCAGAATATGACCGTCGCAGCAACTCTGCAAGCGGGCGTTGCATTATTCCGTAGCCAGCAGCAAAGTCAAACACAGCCACCATAACTGCGCCCCAGTCCGTCCACGGGGGCCTCAATATACCAGCCAGATATTGTCGCGGCTGGACTTGTTTATATCGCGCACCCCGGCTTGTATTATACTGTCGAGGCAAAAATTCTGTTGCACATAAACAGCAGTAAAACCTTTTCTCTTTCCAAAGTTTTCCTCTTAGGAGATGTGAAGTTTATTTTGTGGTAGTATTCAAGTTGATTAAATTTCGGTTTCAGTCCGTCAGTTTTGCATCATCTGATGTGAAATGTCAACAGGTAATAAAATGAGCAACGGATCAGCAGCTCTCATGAAGATAATTTTTAATGTTATTTTAGATTGTAGAATAACTAGATTATAGCTTGGCGACCCCCGAACATGAGACGTACAATCAGTCTTGTTCCTATTAGTCTTCAGTTTGGTTTCACTAGCCTGTAATTTTTTGAAAACACGCTATATAGCAGAAGAGATCATGAAAGGTAGCACGGTGCAAATTTATGACGTATTAATAATAAATTCTTCTCCCAGTCTCACCGAAATGGAACACCAAAGCCGGGACTGGAATATCATAAGGCATAATATACAAAGCACAGTTTTAACAACGAAAGTGATTGCAATATGGTACGGAGTAGTTAATTATACAACTTTCATAACTGCGTAACGATACAGAATGAAACTACCGCCCAGCCCCCACTGGGATACTTGCCACGTGGTAGCCTGCATCGCACACATCTTCGTACTTAACGATCAAGCACAGGTGTGGCACTGAACATCACAAGAAACTCTCAGCGTTAAAAGAGAATCGTTCCTTGTATCATTCAAAATACTGATACCTTAGAGCTCGATTGGCGCATGTATTTAGGGGTAAAAGTAAATAGTTACAGCAGGGTGTCCCGAAACTTCACTTAGTGCACTGCTGGTCATTAACATCGTAACAAAGTGAACGTGACATGCAAAAAATTTCAAAATAACATGAAATGTACTACACTACTCTGCAAAACTTAAGGACGAGCTACGTAAAGTAATATAACATATTAACTATTGCGTGAAAATCAATGAAAGTGCGGAAGCATACTGACTGAGATCTGCCAGTCGTGAATAGGAAGTTGGACGTCACACGGCGTGAGTTCAGCGCGATTGTAGCGCAAAGGAGGCTGATGCCGCAACACGAGGCAGCTGAAGGAACGGGAAAATACAGCGTGTAGGACCAGCGAACAATTACGGGGTGCTGTGGAGGTGTTCTTCATTACCACGTGGGCTGACGACAACATCTGGATGACTTCACACGCGGAAGAATCATAGGGAAACTGGAATTAGGACGAAGTGCGACGTGTGTAATCCAGGAGTTCAGTATTGCTCACAGCATTGTTGGACTTGCATGGGGAACGTTCCGAACCGCAGAAACAGCTGACCTAAAGAGAAGACATGGTCTTCCACGGTAAGCTATAACAGCAGATGGCCGCTTCATTGCGCAACAGGCAACAATGGGCCATGTCAAACAACGGGGCCCGCATCTCGTGGTGGTGCGGTAGCGTTCTCGCTTCCCACGCCCGGGTTCCCGGGTTCGATTCCCGTCGGGGTCAGGGATTTTCTCTGTCTCGTGATGGCTGGGTGTTGTGTGATGTCCTTAGGTTAGTTAGGTTTAAGTAGTTCTAAGTTCTAGGGGACTGATGACCAGAGATGTTAAGTCCCATAGTGCTCAGAGCCATTTGAACCATATTTTTTCAAACAACGGGTGTAGTTGCAACCACATTTAACAGTAGTGAAAGATACGCAATACGATTTTGCATAGTGGCGCGGCGACTGCATTGTGGTGGCCTCTTTGCCCGACGAACAGAACGTTGTGTTCCTTTGGCACTCGCACTTGGCGGCGCCTTTTGCATAGGGACGGGACCATCGAGGACTGAGGTCGCGTGCCGTTCTCGTACATTCTGGACGTAATCTCATATGGTGAGAGGTGGAAATACGAGGAACATTTTCGAATACTATCGTCACGACCGCATCGAACATCGCTGGTGGAGGAGATCTTCGGACGAGAGTGTATTCGGTGTATGGGCTGGGCTGCCCTTCCACCCGATTTCATCCCATCGAGCTCGTGCGGGATACTTTGGCGAGACGTACTGCAACACGTCCACAAGCACCAACGAAAAGAACGCCTTACCATTCTTGTGGGCTGCATGCGAACACGGTGCAGGGCATGCATTGCTGTCCGTGGTGATCTCAAATACCTATTGAGAACCATGCCTGTCTTTTGTAATATCCAGGGGACCATCGTATATCACCATGACTTCAATTCATATACTGTCTTTGAATAAAAGCGTCATCCCTGTTCGTCTCATTGTGTATTTGTTTCAGTTCAAAAAAATGTTCACATGTTTGTGAATTCCTAAGGGACCAAACTGCTGAGGTCATCGGTCCCTAGACTTACACACTACATTATCTAACTTGAACTAACTTATGCTAAGAGCAACAGACACACATATGCCCGAGGGTGGACTGGAACCTCCGGCGGGAGGGGCCGCGCAATCCGTGACATAGTGTCGCAAACCGCGCGGCCACTCCGCGCGGATGTTTCAATGGCTCTGAGCACTATGGGACTTAACATCTATGGTCATCAGTCCCCTAGAACTTAGAACTACTTAAACCTAACTAACCTAAGGACGTCACACAACACCCAGTCATCACGAGGCAGATGTGTTGTACAGATATGGGTGTTTTTACGCTTCCATAATAATTACTTCACTGTCAAGACGCTCCATTTTGACAGGTTATAAGATACAGAAAGATGGCCACAGTGACAATAATGTGAGTTTTTATAGTCTATCTGCATGCTCAACAGCAAACTACCGAGTCCCCCTGTCCCTCTACTCAACTGTGACATAAGTATCAGCTGCACACAGACTGTTTCACAAATTTATACCAACTCTTCCGCACCGGGCTTGTCAAATCAGGGGCGACACATTGCGCAGACACGTCTGGAGAGTGTAAATTTTTCACTAAACGCGTTACACTATACGAAACGGAGTAATTAGGAACCAATGTAAATATCGCAAAAAGAAGCACACGAACAGAATTAACGTAATTCACAGGTCTGTCCACAGATTAGTGGTCATCACGTGCCGCCGTTCTTTCTGGAAGGCCGCTTCACCAAAATCAGATCATTAAAACGGAGTGTGATTGCTGCAGGTACGGCCAGTGTCCAGCGTGAACAACACCCGGAAGTCCGCGGGCGCGCGGCGAGCGGTAACAGTCGTGTGGTGAGCCTCATTCAACAAACAGTGGCCTATAATGTCGCCGTGAGTTCCCGCACTCCGAGCGAGGTGGCGCGTCCGGCAATCCTGATTTAGATTTTCCGTGATTTCCCTAAATCGCTCCAGGCAAATGCCGGGATAGTTTCTTTCAAAGGGCAAGACCAACTTCCTTCCCTGTCCTTCCCTAATCCGATGAGACCGATGACCTCGCTGTTTGATCTCTTCTCCCAAAACAACCCAATCCAATTCCCGCACAAACGCGCATGAAAAACGCGTTCGTGTGGCCGCAGGCTAGACTTCGCAGCGTACCACTCGTCTCCCTACGTAAATATGCCGGCCGATAACGTTCATTGTCCTTCCCGGTAGTTACGTGGTCAGTGCAGCGGAATCGTAAATGGAGGGGTGTCGGTTTGATTCCCGGCCGGGTCGGAGATTTTCTCCGCTTGGGAACTGGGTGTTTTATTGTTCTTACGCTCGTAACGTCGTATTTGACATTCCACTGTTACGAGGGCTTTTGAGCACGTTCCGAAAGCCAGTTATTAAAAAAATAACAATAAAGGAATTAAAATAAACAGGTATAATACGGCCATCCATCCAACGGTCAGCCAGTTTTGCACTCGCATGTGGTACTATTGTTTGCTGTTATTGCTGTACTACGAACTACTGAGTAACAACCTTGCTTGGCATTTGGTCTTTCTCTCAGGTCGCGATTCGGATTGTGTCTGTCTTTGCTCGGCCGGCCGATGTGGCCGAGCGGTTCTAGGCGCTTCACTCTGGAACCGTGCGACCGCTACGGTTGCAGGTTCGAATCCTGCCTCGGGCATGTATGTGAGTGATGTCCTTAGGTTGGTTAGGTTTAAGTAGTTCCAAGTTCTAGGGGACTGATGACCTCAGATGTTAAGTCCCATAGTGCTCAGAGCCATTTCAATTTTTTTGTCTTTGCTCTTTGTCTGTTGACAGCATTGCGGTAAAGGTTTCCGCTTTGCATTGCGTTGTTTACGTAGGTTTCTTAGATCTTGCCCTTGTCTGTGTCCCGTCAACTGAGTATACTTTGGCTACCGCTTGGTGTCGTGTTTTCTTCCGCGGGCGGCCCTTCCTTCTTGCTACTTCAGGTGTTTCTCTCCTGAGTTCGGACGCTTGAGCTGACATCCGACTACTCTCGGATACAGCACTAACGATCACTTCTTTCTATAGAACTATCACTTTCTTGGTGCTCATGCACTAGGTAACCGTTTGTCATAAAAAATAGTCACAAAAGTCCATATCTTCTTAAAACACACACAAAAAACTCATTCACGTAATTATCTTCCTGTCCTCACAATTTTAAGTTGGTATCCCTTGCATAGTGCTGTCACCCCTCTATACCCATAACTTCAGAGAAAAATGTTCAGCATATCGTGCTGAATAGCCTCCACAATAATGACTCACGTATTCTTTTCTAGCTTCAGCCTGTGCTACCTGAATTCAAACCTTACTCATCAGGAAGTTATTATTTAAATCAGCACCCGTCTTCCATTATTCTGACAACCTTTATCTCGTTCTTACAGATTACATGCTACTTTGCATCTATCGCTACCACCCAGGTTGTAATTGTGGTACTTTTGACCTTGGCGTTCTGGCGATGCCACTGCGTGTAACACCAACAAACATTAGTTCGTTATCTTAGTCCTTCAGTTCACTAATTTGATCATATAATCACGTTATTTAACGTAAAAAATTCTTCTGCAGTAATTCCAGAACTGTGCAGCACCTATCGTCACGGTAATTTCATTATAGCCTTCAGTTCCAGTGGAAATGTACTTCCATTAGTTTAGAATTTACGTTCGGCTTTCACGTACACTATCTGGTCAAAAGCATCCGGACATCTATTCGTGGACATTATTAATTGGGGTGTGTCCACTCGTCGCTTTCATGACGGCTTGAACTCCGTTGGGCGCAGCTCAAATGAGGTGTCTGAAAGTGATTCTTCAGCTTCTTCTGGCGTCCTTAATAACGAAATAGTTCACGCACTGCGTACGGATGTCAGGGTCCAACGGGCATAGTTAATTCGGCAAGCGAACATTTTACCATCACGAGTTCCTCTGCGACAACGTGACTGCGTGCCGATTAGTGTGCCTTTAGACACGGATATCTAGTCGTTCTCCTGTGAACGATTTCGTCAGGAATCTGAAAGTCTGTGGAGAGATGAAAGCCTCTCCTTCCTCGAGAACAGAAACCAGAGAAGATAGTTATGCTGGAGGCTGGGGTCTCGAGAGAAGTCGACGTTCTAACGTTCGGCAGGCCAGCTCATTGCAGGAATGCTATTGTCCACAAATCAATGCCTCACAGGTACTGCTTTATGAGAGGGTGGATTGTCACGCTGGTACAGTCATCGTCTCTGAACTGTTCCTTTGCAGTACGATGTGAACAAAACTGTAAAATGTGTTCATACCCGTCCGCATTTATCTTTTTCTTAAGCGCAGTAGGAGTGCCACAGATTAACCACGGAAAACACTCCCATCCCGGAACACCAACTCTTCTGTTCTTCACTGTTGGCACGACACACGCTGACGGCTGACATTCTCCAAGCATTCGTCTAACCCAAATCCTTGCACCGGATTGCCCCACGGTATAGCGTGGTACATCAGTCAAAATCTTAGATTTCCAGTCATCCTATGCCCAGGGTCGTCGCTCCCTGCTGTACCACTTTAAGCGTCGCTTATAATTGACTACAGAAATGTGTGCCTTTCGACGAGCTGCTCGACCATTGTACCCTATTCTTGTTAAATCACTACATACAGTCATTGTACTGGACGAACTGCTGATAGCACTTTCGACCTTGCAACTGAATTCTTCCGCTCATTTCATGCGATTTTTTACAACAGCCTTCCGCAATGCTCGAAGGTCCCTGTCCGTCTCTACATAGCGTCTATCTGGTCTTGGTTTAGCTGTGGTTCCTCATTCGCGATTACCCTTCACAGTCACATCACCAACCGTCGACTTGGGCACCTCTAGAAGTGTTGAAACATTCCTGATGGATCTGTTATTCAGGTGAAATTTAATGACCAGCCCAGGTTCGAAGTCAATGAGCGCTCCTGACAGACCCATTCTGGTTTTGCTACTTCTACGCTGGCGATGCAATATTCTCTCATCTCCTTATACTGGCGGATCCGCCTCTCGTGTCGTGTAGTGGTCGATTGTGCATTACATGGCTTTGTCCAGAGTCTTTTAATGAGACAGTTGTCACAAACGTATGAACCATAGTAAGACAAAAGAAAAAAGAACCTCAGCTCAGGAACGTAAAGGAAGAAAAACGCCTGAAAACAATTCAGGCTTTCTGTTAACGTCAATCAATTAACTACTAGAGTACATTGCTAGACACAGAAATCACACATTTACTGATTTGACAAATCCACCTTTCTACCAAATTTATCCTATACCTGTCTGTATTTCTCTGGAAGCCTACGCTTTCCATGGTTTATCAAAGCGAGTCTACTGCGGTGCTTCGTGTAATGTTCAACTACCATGTCATGAACCAGGGTACATATCACAGGTTTCGTAGGCTCATCGCTTGGCACTCTTCCTCAAAATACGCTGGCCTCCATTGCCGAATTAACTTCCTATGGCATATCACTATAAGGAAAGAGCAAAGACGATAGGTACTAAAGTAGGAAAAAAGGAAATGAGGAACTTACCAGCAGTTACAGTACACATAGGCTGCCACTAACTCATAATGACATTGCTTGAGTCACTGACGTTGGCGATACCTTCATAACGATTCAGAATGCTACAAACTCTGCTTTTACTTGTCCCATACCGCTTCTGATAACAGTGCAACATGTCCGGTTTGTATGATCATCACTGGATCGATCACGGGTCCTGGGATCGATTCCGGCAGTGTTGGGTATTTTTTTGCCCGGGGACTGGATGTTTGTGTTGTCCTCATCATTTCATCATCATCATCATTCGTGACACTGGCTAAATTGGACTGAGTAAGGAAATTGGACTGTGTGAAAAATTGTAACTTTTTATGGGCTCTGATAACCGTACAGTTGAGCGCCCATCAAAACCAAACATCATCATCACTACTGGACAGGTGGGAATCCATTCTTCAGTTGATAATGGTGGCGAAGCTGTTCCCCATCAAGGTGTTTCAGCTTCGAATGGCGGTCGTGGATGACACAAACCAGTGAACAAGACATCAACATCTCTAGCGGCGCACTACGTTGGCGGCGGCACGAATATGCTCTACAAAATACGTTCGCTGCTATTGACGCAGCGGCGGGATCGGAACAGCTGACAGTCACGGTCTCATAGTCTCACTGCCTGCGGCTGGGACCGTTGTTCGCCAAGTCTTGGTTGGGGGGGGGGGGGTGAAAAGTGGTGGAAGGCGGGGGGGGGGGGGGGAGGTTGCGAGGCATTGGGGTGCCAGTAGCAAGGGCACTGGTACGAACCTCAACTTACGAGTTGTGGCTGACGAACGAGCAAAGGCTGCCCAACAGATCGTGAACAGATGGCTGGTCCGGCCACATGCTGAACCAATGACTGGACTGGACAAGTAGCAGGGTAGTGGGGCTGTCACTCCAGTTTTTACATCAAACTGATATGCAACTTAATGAAATTGATCAATAAACCACCCCCACCCTCACCCACCACGGCCCAGCTCTGCCCCCGTACGCCCACCATCGCCCCCAGATGACGTCTCATGTTTTTCTCAGCTGCACGTGTGCCCCAGCCTCCTCATCCCCCTCACTCCCTTCCCCCATCCCCAGCCCCTCCCCTCCCCACAAGCTACCCTATTGACAGACATTTAGAATTTTGGCGGGAATTTCGAATTTTGGCTGGAATTTGTTTGACCCAGGGCTGTGCTGATATCCCACCCCACCCCCCACCCGAGAAATGGCGGGAAATTAAAAATTGAAAGTACCCTTTCCGGGACTCAAAACCTGGTGCTCCTGGATAAAAAGCTCAAGTGCACCCTCAACACATGGAAACTGTCCGGATGCGGGAGTGGAAGGTTGGGTTAGTGTACTTTATTTATTTTGGTCCAGAAACTGACGCAAATATCGATTCTAATTACGTAATTAATCATAAAGATCGGTCCTAATTAGACAACTATATGCATAGCGCTGCACAAGGACAGCATAAAATTTCAATACAACTAAAAAACTAACGAACCATACAATTGGTGTTATCCCACTGGCAAAAAAATTTGCAATACCACTCGAAACTAATGACAGACACACTCAAACTCTACCCTACACCTACAAGCTGGTGGGAAAAAGGCAGTGGTGTTAGGTACTATCTTTACTCTTTTTGGCGGGAAATATGTTCAACTGACAAGATGCTGGTGTTGAACAGAGAGGAGTTTAAAAAGTGTATTACCTGCAAGTATACAGCATCTATCGTTGTTTGACATCAGAGTTCGCTACAGACGCCTACTAAAAATCACCCTCCAGCCCAGCTAACTGAAGTCAATACATGCTATCACAGCTGATGGAAAAAAATGCGTCACAGTTCCAATTACACTTCGAAATTCTCATGAAAAACCAGCACTCATAATGAATGGGTCATAATGCAGCTCATGTACTGAGGAAAATTGTCGTCCTAAAAGACTGCAAAGGGCGTGGTAGTTGAACTTGCATTCTCCTCGATGTACAATCACAAACTGCCGAAAATCGAGTTCCTCTCCCCTCTCTCCACCTACAGGGTGGCTGGACGTAGGGAGGGAGCTACTCCACCACCAGCCTCTCGGCATGTGCTGGCCACTGTCCACCTTAAGTCGAAGGTCCTTGACCGACACAAAAGCAGGTATAGTTAACTAAACAATAGGAGATAAAAGAACGGCTGTCCCGAATGCATCTTGTTCATCTAGAGTATAGTGACTCAGCCGCCTCTAATGGTTAGGGGGCACACCTGCGGTGATGAGCTGTCACAGTCTAGACAGGTCCCCAACACCTCCAATAGGCCTCTCTTTCTGTGATGGAAAACACTTTTGTTTTACATCAACTACTCTTTCTTGCAGTATATTAAAAGTATTTCTCAGAATGACGGGAGCCCTTTGGAACAACAACGAAATTCTTGAGAACGATCCAGCTGGGATAGAGGGAGAGCCACTGTCTTGTAGGAAAGTTGCCTGCCGTTCTGCGCTGGTCTATTTAACATCAACTCGACTTCTATAAAAAAAAAGCAACTATTAAAAAAAAAGATTCGCGCCAATAATAAATGTCCTCTTTCCACGAAAATAGACGAAGTCCATTTTCATTTAGTTTTATGAGCAAATCGGTATAGTTTTTTTACGTTCGACTGCACTCGCATCTCATTATTTTGTGACGTCCAGCGAAGTGTACTGCCACCGATCACAAATGATCAGCAGAGACATACCCACCCTGTATAAAAGCAGGAAAAAAAACTTCGACTATTTTGATGCAAAAACTAGCAACCACCGCAGAATTTCCTCGTTATTTAGAAATTAAATTGATCATGAGAGCCACTTTAGATGGCTAGTAATTTATTTATTTATTTATTGTTCTGTGGCCAGATTACACTCACCAGGTAGGTAAAATGGGAATCCGTGGAGGGAACATGATGTTCTTTTGGAGGAACACTATTGAGAAATGAAATCTGAAGCTGATCAGAGAGGGATTCTACAGCCCACAACATACATTTCGCATAAGGACAGTGCTATTAAAAACACGATCGTTATGACAACGTTACCGTCACCCTACATAAAAAGCAGTCATGAGTCTACACACACGAGCCGCTGATAGTGTTATTCTTTCTGGTAGAAATGCTGTCTGCGATTTGGAATCAAGTCTGTCCAGTCAACCACTTACTTGCGTTGCATCCTGTAGACCTCTTTTAATGATTACAGCCACTAGTGAATCATATTCGTGGCACTCTAATATCTCGGATTGAGCCCTCACCTTTTTCGAACCTACCTACTAAGGATCCCATCCGGCAGAAACTCAAGCACTGTTTTTTAGACAGTCCCTCTGCATCTTGTAACTGCACCTAAGTCTATGCGCCCCCCCCCACGCCTATCCACGCAGCTTACTTATGTGATCGCCCCAATTTAAGTCTGACCTGTACGGAAGTCAGAGAGCACTATATCTAAGACCTTCTGCATCCTGTAGAGAAATGGACGAGCTGAGTTAATGCGACAGGAGCGTGTGTCAACCACTCAGTAGAAATGGGAACATGATGTCATATCTCCGCCAACCATGTACGTTTCTATATACGAACATAGTAACTGTTATCGAAAGAACAGATACCATTTGATGACCGTGCAGCTTCTCTAGAATAAATGATAATTAATTAAATACCTCAGCTGCCGACAGGTGTTGTTGATAGACCTCGATTGGGACATCTGAAAATGTGTGTCCCAACCGGGACTCAAACCACGATCTCCTGCTTACATGGCAGATGCTCTATCCATCTGAGCCACAGAGGACACAGGTGAATAGCGCAACTGCAGGGACTTATCCCTTGCACGCTTCCCATGAGACCCACATTCCCAACTGTCCACAATCTACATACGTAATGGGTAAATATCTATTAGGAGCATTACGCACGTGGATCGTGGACAGTTGGGAATTTGGGTCTCATGGGAAGCGTGCAAGGGATAAGTCCCTGCAGTCGCGCTATTCATCTGTGTCCTCGGTGGCTCAGATGGATAGAGCGTCCGCCGTGCAAGCAGGAGACCCCGGGTTCGTGTTCCAGTCAGGGCACACATTTTCAGCTCTCCCAATCGAGGTATATCAACAACACCTGTCGGCAGCTGAGGGTTTCAATTAATTATCAATTATATGCGTTTCTTGTTGGGAAAATTAGGACGACTCAGCAGCGAAGCAGATCCACGTCCCTCACAATCCATTCACATCTATCACACACAAATTCTATCATCGTTATTCTGTACCATCCAGAAGAGAAACACTACGAACTATCTGCTTGCTGGCATCGAGCACATGTAACGATCGTATTAAATATACAGGTTTTGATCCACTGCCCAGACCAGTGTAAAGTTGCATCGCCTGTACTATAGGAGGATGACCGTATCCCACAAACTATACAATAAGTCGTAAGAGACTCTCTCTGTGATCCTGTGTCGTTGTATGAAACATTGCTTTTTCTGTTGTAACACGCTTTGTACACTGTCATCTATTTTGTTTTTCTGCCACGACTTCGAGGTCTGTGTCAGGTTCTAAACTGACATTAACAGATTCTGATCCTCTGCTTCTCGCAGTAAACTAGAGGTTGCACAGTGTAAATCATGTTGCTACTGCTGCTACTATAACACACCACACACACTGGATGATTTTAAATAAAAGACAGTTACAACATAAGGAAACTGGAAGAGTTTGGTGGCATTGTGGAGAGTTTCCAAACTGCTGTCCGAAGGTGATTGACGACATCTACATTTAAACTCATCTGTCACAGTGATGGAATAGCTAATGGCTCTGCGTTCCGTTTCTACTGATTCCTCATATTGCAATCTTGTAATCGATCACTGTTTCGGTGCTAACCATCCCCAGAAGATGTTGTCCCTCCACCAAAACTATTTCTCTATCTCAGACAAGCGATGTCAGTCAATCATTATGTGGTACCACTGGACGGATGGGGTAGAAAAGGCACCATCGATGCACTGTAATAATAAGTATCATAGTTGATCGTGCGAACAATTTTAGCAATTTTACAGTAATTTCAACACCGACCAGTGATGCGACAGAACGTTTCTCAGTTTCTGTATAATCACTAAACCGTCCCTTCTCTACTTTTCGAGTATCATTGCGAATGTAGAATGTGCAGTATGTCCATTCATAGTTAATTCTCGAACATATACATCATCAAAGTATACCAGACAGTGCTCATATTCTAGCACCTCGAACATAGTGCATAATTTACGATCTATCTCTATGCGGATGGGAGTCATAGAGCATTCTCTCAGTCTTAGGATAAAATTAGAGCCTGAACGACCACCTCGCACTGCCTCTGACCAACCCAACCAGCAGTACCGTTACCGATTTAATCTGCAGCTGACCGGAAGTAGTCTGCTACATTCTGCGTCTCGTGAATGAATGGAGCTTGCCGACTCGTCTTCCAATCAAGTGCACAAGATTTCTCGAGACACACACATGTCAAGAAGGTTAGCACCCCTTAGCGGTGTATACTAGTATATTTGAAAGTGCAGTGATGTAATAGCAGACGGTTAAGAAGAACAAGAAACGGGTAGTTTCTTTATGCATGATGGAGCTCCAGACAGATGGAGTTTGAAGCGTTTTACGTAAATCAGTTACGCTATCAATTTTAAAGTATGTTTCTAGTGTCTGGGATCAGTACCGGGAGGGTATTGGTAAGAGGGAACGGAAACACACACACTCCCAAGTTTGCACAGTTCTGCACTTAACACAGGCTGTAATGTTAGCTCACTTCAGTTTCTGACCTATCAGTCATGTCGACTGTAGCACTGTTATCATTCCAATGTCAGAAATATATTTTCAGCGCATGTCATACATCCTTCCTGCAGGTTTCTCTACGATAAACTTTGGTAACAAACTGTAAAATGGAAAAACCACTTCCTTAAAATATCGATTCTGTGTGATACGTGCACAATGTACCATTAGAGGTGGCTGTGTCACTATACTTTAGATGAACAAGATGCATTCGGGATAGCCATTCTTTTATCTCTTATTGTTTAGTTATCTATACTTGCTTTTGTGTCAGTGAAGGACCATCGACTCAAGGCAGACAGCGGCCAGCACGTGCTGCGAGGCTGTTGGTGCAGTAGCTCCCTCCCTCTGCCCATCAACTCTGTAGGTGGAGTGAGGGGAGAGGGCCTCGATTTTCGGTAGTTTGTGATTGTACATTGTTAAACGCACGTTAAACTACCATCCCCTTTGCAGTCTTTTAGGACGACGACTTTGCCCAGTACATGAGCTGCATTATGACCCATTCATTATGAGTGCTGTGTTTTTCATGAGAATTTGGAAGTGTAATTAGAACTGTGACGCATTTTTTCCATTAGCTGTGATAGCATGTATTGTCTTCAGTTAGCTGGGCTGTAGGGTGATTTTTTAGTAAGCGTCTGTAGCGAACTCTGATGTCAAACAACGATAGATAGTGTACGCTTGCAGGTAATACTCTTTTTAAGCTCCTCTCTGTTCAACACCAGCATCTCGTCAGTTGAACATATTTACTACCAAAAGCAATAAAGATAATTCCTAACACCACTGCCTTTTTCCTGCCAACTTGTAGGTGTAGGGTAGAGTTTGAGTGTGTCTGTCATTAGTTTCGAGTGGTTTTGCGAAACTTTTTGCCAGCAGGATAACACCAGTAGTCTGGTATCGTTAGTTTTTTAGTTGTATTGCGATTTTATGCCGTGCTTGTGGAGCACTTTGCATATAGTTGTCTAATTAGGACAGATCTTTGTGATTAATTACGTAATTGGGATCGATCATTGCGTCAGTTTCCTGACCAAAATAAATAAAGCACACTAACCTAACCTTCCTCTTCCGTTGTTGGGGGTGCACTTGGGCTTTCCACCTAGGAACACCAGGGTTTGAGTCCCAGGTAGGGCACCGCCATTTTTAATTTCCTGTCAATTCCAAGTACCCCTGGTGGTTTAATTGTGTTAGGGAGTGCACTTGAGCTTTCCACCCATCAGGACCGCCATAATTCGAAATTCCCACCAAAATTCAAAATATCTGCCAATAGGGTAGGTTGCGGGGAGGGGAAGGGGTGGGAGAGGGGGTAGGTGGGATTGGGATGATGGGCCTGGGGCGCACGTGGAGCTGAGAAAAACACTTGATGTCATCTGGGGGTGGGGGTGGACGTGCTCGTGGGCGGGGGTGGGCTGGGGTTGGGTTATTAATTGATCAATTTAATTAATTTTCATATCAATTTGATGTAAAAAGTAGAGTGACACCCCCACTACCCTACTACTTGGATAGTGTCGCCAATGGATACCACACGCCACACGCTAGCCGTCTGGTCACAGCAGCTGCCGGCTCGATGCTTTGGTGGATGATTGAGCAAATATAAATAGCACCTCAGTTACTGTATTTCTGACAGCACCACGTATCGAGGTTGGCTCTGGTGCCCATGCGCTGAATTTCTGCAAGATCGTCGCAATATGGGCAGGGGTCAGTGCTCCAGTAAAATCGTCAACTGTGAGGAAACTACAGCAGTAGGCAGTGAAAGTACGTCGTACTCTCATGCCGTAACGGCTGTCATAATCTGGGAGTAACTGTGTATTCACAAAGGATATTATCAGGCCAAGAAAGAGTCTTAGAACTGGTGTGTAGTATTGCTCTGGTTGGGCTCTGCCCGTGTGAGGAGAAATGAGGAGCTACTTGACTGAGAAGTAGTGCTCCAGTCACGAAAGCTCACAACGGCCAGGAGAGCGGTGTGCTGACAACTTGCCCCTCCCTATACACATCTAGTAACGCCTTTTGGTTCAGGATGACACGGCGCTCGGTAGATAGCATTGGGCCCCACGAGACCTGTTCAGAATTATTTTAATGTAGTATTTCCATTGCTCTCATCTCGAAATGCAGTGTTACTCACAGGATTTGTAGTTAATAACGTGGACTCACTCAAAAGGGACAGCAGCATTCACTCAGTGAACAAGAGGCACAGAAACGAACTACTTTTGGATAATAATTCCCTCACAGACACGTGGACACGGTTCTGCAGACACTCTAGCGTCACATACAGAGGCTTATTGTTTCTTTAAAACAGCATCTTACATCGCCTTCGGCAGACCTATTTTATTTATACAAAGTGGCAATTTAGACTTTCTCGCCAGTCATAAATAGTAAAAATGTCATAGAGCATTATTGGCTGGGATAATCCCCCGAATGGATTCAGCTGCCTGTCGGAAAGAATGTTCTCCCTCCGCCCACATTGGCTCCATTCTTTGCGTATATGCGATAGTTCGGTCGTCTGTGTGCCTGTAGAGTGTTGGTGAGTGTAATGGTTGCTTGTGTATTGTGGTGTTATGTTTGTGTTGCATGATGATGACGGCGATGAGAGAAGGGAATGGGTGAGGCCCAGTGCCAGCTAATAGCCTACTCCTGACGAAGAGCAGCAAGGGAGCGCCGAGATGAACGTCCACATTCGACACACGGATCACCATCAACACTGTCACATGCTCTCGCTTCATGAGACGCTGCAAAGAGGTTTGGAATTTAATCAAGAACATCGGTGCGAATACTTGTGATCAGAAGTCTTAAGCCGTAACCTCTCCTCTTCTTACCGGCCAAATACTGCCAGTGAAAACTTCATCCACAACCATGATTCGAACCGGCTTTCCTCAAAATCGAGTGCTATCGTACATGCTGACTTCGTTGGCGACTTAGGCTATCGAAGCGGGTTCACAAGTAGTAATCAGCTATCAACGTAAATATTCGGGGTAAATGTTACTCCACATGATTTTTATATGGGTGTCAAATCGTAATTTTCTCCATAGCTTGGTGTCAACAATGGCCAATGGCACATATACAATTGGGTAATTAATTATTGGACATTTGATGGTGCAATTTCCTTACTACTCTGAATGACCTGATATTACACGTGTGAATAAATAAAACAGCACATACAAAGACATCTAAACTAATTTAAACTGTTATGCAAGTTTCACTCCATTAACTGTTTGACAGAAATGAATGAAAAAGCGATTAACCCGAGATATCCAAATGTAAACTGCTATTTCCTTGCGCCCAGTGAGATGCAAAAAAGTTTACGTAAGAAATATTTAGATTCTTACAAGCTGCAAATATTCATTATGTGCTGAAGAGTAGAGCATTTCATGGGTCTCACACAGTGATAATTCCGATGGTATCAACGTTACAATAGGGGGTGATCAAAAAGTTACAGTTCGAAGGAAAATAAATGAAAGTTAGCGCCATTTGTTTGTGAATATATCTAAGAAACTTTTAAATAAGTTTAGTAATTTTTCTTTTCGTAGTTTTTATGCAAACTGTTAGTTTTGTAAGACAATCTCAAGCTCTTCGTATACACCGCGCGGAGAAAAGATGCGTTACCTTAAAGGACAGTGTCACTTTATTAACAAGTGATGTGACAATCATTGTAGTAGTACCTGATAACAAATTCAGACCAAATGAAACACACATGCAACAGGACAGGGTGCCCAAGCAGCCGCAGCAGTACACAGTATACCCACTCTGGTTACAACTGAGGCGAATATTCCCGTACGCAAAATATGACAAAGGTGCCGAGTGGCAACCTGCGAAATACTACTCAAGTATCATGCATATTTTGTTTGCAATTCGGTAAAGTTGCTGTAGACACTGGGGAACGAGTAAGTTCACACACCACAATGTCCCCTGCGTGTCCAACTGGCGAGATATCTGGTGGTCCTCCTTGGTCAGGGCATTTGTTGTACACCACGAAGAGCACGTTTCATAGCAACAGTCGCACGAGGACGTGCACTGTCCTGCTGAAGGAGTACATTACCTTCCTGCTGAAGAAATAGCAGTAGCACGGGAATAAGAGCATGTGCTATGTAGCGGGCAATGGTTATGCTACTCTGTAGGAAGACCGGATGTGACTGCGAGCCTTAACTGATGGCTCCCCACACCACGAAGCCTGGGATGGACCTGTGTGTCGTGGGCGAATGCATTCCGAAATAGGCCGATACCAGGTCTAATCTGCAAGCGTGTACATCCATCACTCGCATGCAGACATAAACTACTCTCATCGCTAAAAACAACAGAGTGCCATTCCACTCCTCAGTCGATTCTTTTACGCCGTCAGAGTTTCCCTGATTGGCGGTGTCAGAAGTTGCCCGGCCAGAGGCACTTGTGATATTATACCCTCCGCAAGCAGACAGTTTCCAATTTGCCCTTGGTGACACAGTAGGCGCGACATGTTCCCTGATATCTTCCCTGAGTGATGTTTGGTCGGCCACCGCTGCTCGTACATTGCATCGATCTTGACGTGTATATTTTCTGTACGGACGTCCAGAACCTGGTCTACGGGTGCGAGAGCGTTCCACAGGCCACTGCCGAAAGCAGTGACAACCAGCCCGTGCATTATGCCAAACATTTGGAGCAGTCCTGTCGATGCGTCCATCCAGTTTACTGCAGGCTAACAATTCGACCCCGTCAAACCTGAAGTTGTTCAACATAAGCATGTACTCGTCGGCGGGGCATGGTTGAACACTGAAATGAATGTTACTGACACTGTTCACCTCTGAACTCTGCACAGTTACTGCTTGCAGAGTCAAAACAGAGGACTCACAGACAGGCCTCCTGAGTTCCATCTGATCGCCAATGGCGGTGACTAATGGTTCAAATGGCTCCAAGCACTATGGGACTTAACATCTTACGTCATCAGTCCCCTAGACTTAGAATTACTTAAACCTAACTAACCTAAGGACATCACATACTTCCATGCCCGAAGCAGGATTCGAACCCGCGACCGTACCAGCCGCGTGGTTACGGACTGAAGCCCCTAGAACCGCTCGATCACAGCGGCCGGCCGTGACTAATGAATCACTAACACTTCAACAGTTGAGTATGAACATACGATTCGCTGGTGCCACGGAACACAGTTCTTGAAGCTGCTGCATTTTTTTCGGCAATGTAGGTCCATCTTATAACCTTTCTTTCAGTTATGAAATATTTTCAAGTTCCTGTTTGTGATTTCTAATTTATGTCCAGCATATAAAAGATGATTATAGGATGTTCATTGAAACAAGTAGCGGTGTTTGAAATTAAAGTAAAAGTGAATGAAGTGGTAAATCAATGATTTTTGTGTGAAAACTCGTACCTCACATCTCTTAATTGTCCCATCGCCAAGGAATCTGTCTCCCCTGGTGCGGTGCCCTGATATTTTCCAGGCTTTCTCTTACGGTGTTTTTTGCGCAGTTGGTCTAGAAAAATAGGGTGGTATTCACAAGTCTTCCTTCCATACTTTCAAAATAACCTATATGAAGAATTTTTATTGTGTCATACAGCTGAAATCGCGTGCAGAACTATTGCTTCTCCTTTCAGCTTTGTTGTTGTTTCGTTCCTAACGTGAAGTGGCCTATTATCTACTTGGTGTACTGAAAGCAAGCTCCCCTTAAAAGATAGAACACAGTGTCCATCACAAATGAAACGAGTCGAGCTGTATCAGATGTCAAGGTAGTCGGTGAATTTCTGGAACCTGTTGCGTAGTTTAAACACTACTAAATTGTATGAAATGGAGGAACACGCAAAGTCATTAGTAGGGAAGGCGAATGGGAGAAATATTAGATGGAAGCGTTCATGGAATATGGAGTGCAAATCTAAAAAATGTCGCACGGAGGACGTCAATTCTACAGTGCTACTCCAACGTTTGCGTCTGTATCAAGTACCCATGACAGCAGGCATCGAACGAATTTAGAAATGCGCCGGTAGTACAATATAGGTAACATTTATACGTAAGTAAAATAAAAATTCCTTTTGAACTTAACAGGAAATTTTGGAAGAAGGGCGACATTTTTCACATGAAATCCTATTTGGTACATTTAAAGAAATTCTGTTCAAGAAGCCGTTCTCCTGCATCCATCCCATATCGTGGTAGATACCATGAAAGTAAGGGCTTTCATAGGCATATAGTTATTTTCACCACGGTTCATACGGAAATGGAATACGACAGATAATTGCTAATATTATTAAGAGGCAACTTCACTGTGTAGGAGTATATACGTATATACAAATATCTAAATAAAACTGCGTAGAGAGAAACCAAATATTTAAGGAGATAGGAAACGTTTTCTGTAAATATGGATGACATTTCCCTTGGGATATAATGCGTATAGCCGAAAGCGACCAATTCTCATCTACCGCGAACTGAAATTTAATTAAACAGAGTAGTTATTTAGACAACAGTACCTTGATTGCCTGGATGCAATTCTATTACCGTAATACACTCCTGGAAATTGAAATAAGAACACCGTGAATTCACTGTCACAGGAAGGGGAAACTTTATTGACACATTCCTGGGGTCAGATACATCACATGATCACACTGACAGAACCACAGGCACATAGACACAGGCAACAGAGCATGCACAATGTCGGCACTAGTACAGGGTATATCCACCTTTCGCAGCAATGCAGGCTGCTATTCTCCCATGGAGACGATCGTAGAGATGCTGGATGTAGTCCTGTGGAACGGCTTGCCATGCCATTTCCACCTGGCGCCTCAGTTGGACCAGCGTTCGTGCTGAAAGTGCAGACCGCGTGAGACGACGCTTCATCCAGTCCCAAACATGCTCAATGGGGGACAGATCCGGAGATCTTGCTGGCCAGGGTAGTTGACTTACACATTCTAGAGCACGTTGGGTGGCATGGGATACATGCGGACGTGCATTGTCCTGTTGGAACAGCAAGTTCCCTTGCCGGTCTAGGAATGGTAGAACGATGGGTTCGATGACGGTTTGGATGTACCGTGCACTATTCAGTGTCCCCTCGACGATCACCAGTGGTGTACGGCCAGTGTTGGAGATCGCTCCCCACACCATGATGCCGGGTGTTGGCCCTGTGTGCCTCAGTCGTATGCAGTCCTGATTGTGGCGCTCACATGCACGGCGCCAAACACGCATACGACCATCACTGGCACCAAGGCAGAAGCGACTCTCATCGCTGAAGATGACACGTCTCCATTCGTCCCTCCATTCACGCCTGTCGCGACACCACTGGAGGCGGGCTGCACGATGTTGGGGCGTGAGCGGAAGACGGCCTAACGGTGTGCGGGACCGTAGCCCAGCTTCATGGAGACGGTTGCGAATGGTCCTCGCCGATACCCCAGGAGCAACAGTGTCCCTAATTTGCTGGGAAGTGGCGGTGCGGTCCCCTACGGCACTGCGTAGGATCCTACGGTCTTGGCGTGCATCCGTGCGTCGCTGCGGTCCGGTCCCAGGTCGACGGGCACGTGCACCTTCCGCCGACCACTGACGACAACATCGATGTACTGTGGAGACCTCACGCCCCACGTGTTGAGCAATTCGGCGGTACGTCCACCCAGCCTCCCGCATGCCCACTATACGCCCTCGCTCAAAGTCCGTCAACTGCACATAGGGTTCACGTCCACGCTGTCGCGGCATGCTACCAGTGTTAAAGACTGCGATGGAGCTCCGTATGCCACGGCAAACTGGCTGACACTGACGGCGGCGGTGCACAAATGCTGCGCAGCTAGCGCCATTCGACGGCCAACACCGCGGTTCCTGGTGTGTCCGCTGTGCCGTGCGTGTGATCATTGCTTGTACAGCCCTCTCGCAGTGTCCGGAGCAAGTATAGTGGGTCTGACACACCGGTGTCAATGTGTTCTTTTTTCCATTTCCAGGAGTGTATCATCTCATCGTGTAAAAATTCGAAGAATATCACATTCGCCACCGTCAGTAAATACCATCTTTTGAATTAAGTTCTGGTGAAATAGTCCACATCTTTTACAAGCTGTTAATGAAGAGTTAATGTTATAGTCACAGAAGTGCGTTGGGAAATTTGAGAATATTCTGTTGTAACGAAATTGCTGATTCCGTGGAAAATGTTCGCAGAGTCGCTTTGCAGACTGTATGAGAAAAAGAAAAATAAACAGCTGCGTCTATTGGATATTTTGATAACAAATAGACGAGAAAAATCAGGGAGTGAAACTAATGGCAAATGGAGTAGAAATGGGAGCCTAAACTGGGCGGATACATCGTATAATACACTATTGGCCATTAAAATTGCTTCATCACGAAGATGTCGTGCTACAGACGCCAAATTTAACCGACAGGAAGAAGATCCTGTGGTATGCAAATGATTAGCTTTTCAGAGCATTCACACAAGGTTGGCGCCGGTGGAGATACCTACAACGTGCTGACATGAGGAAAGTTTCCAACCGATTTCTCATACACAAACAGCAGTTGACCGGCGTTGCCTGGTGAAACGTTGTTGTGATGCCTAGTGTAAGGAGGAGAAATGCGTACCATCACGTTTCCGACTTTTATAAAGGTCTGATTTAGCCTATCGCGATTGGGGTTTATCGTATCGCGACACTGCTGCTCGCGCTGGACGAGATCCAATGACTGTTAGCAGAATATGGAATAGGTGGGTTCAGGAGGGTAATACGAAACGCCGTCCTGGATCCCAATAGCCTCGTATCACTAGCAGTCGAGATGACAGGCATCATATCCGCATGGCTGTAACGGATCGTGCAGCCACGTCTCGATCCCTGAGTCGCCATATGGGGACATTTGCAAGACAACAAGCATCTGCACGAGCAGTTCGACGACGTTTGCAGCAGTATGGACTATCAGCTCGGAGACCATGGCGGCGGTTACTCTTGACGCTGCAACACAGACAGGATGGTGTACTCAACGACGAACCTGGTTGCACGAATGGTAAAACGTCATTTTTTCGGATGAATCCAGTTTCTGTTTACAGCATCATGATGGTCGTATGCGTGTTTGGCGACATCGCGGTGAACGCACATTGGAAGCGTGTATTCGTCATCGCCATACTGGCGTATCACCCGGCGTGGTGGTATGGGGTGCCATTGGTTACACGTCTCGGTCACCTCTTGTTCGCATTGACGGCACTTTGAAAAGTAGACGTTACATTTCAGATGTGTTACGACCCTCCGGCCGGTGTGGCCGAGCGGTTCTAGACGCTTCAGTCTGGACCGCGCGACCGCTACGGTCGCAGGTTCGAATCCTACCTCGGGCATGGATGTGTGTGATGTCCATAGGTTAGTTAGGTTTAAGTAGTTCTAAGTTCTAGGGGACTGATGACCTTAGACGTTAAGTCCCATAGTGCTCAGAGCCATTTGAACCATTTGTTACCACCTGTGGCTCTACCCTTCATTCGATCCCTGCGAAACCCTACATTTCAGTAGGATAATGCATGACCGCATGATGCAGGTCCTGTACGGGCACATTCTCCAGATATCTCACCAATTGAAAACGTCTGGTCAATGGTGGCCCAGCAGCTGGCTCGTCACAATACGCCAGTCACTACTCTTGATGAACTGTGGTATCCTGTTGAAGCTGCATGTGCAGCTGTACCTGTACACGTCATCCAAGCTCTGTTTGACTCAATACCCAGGCGTATCAAGGCCGTTATTACGACCAGAGGTGGTTGTTCTGGGTACTGATTTCTCAGGATCTATGCTCCTAAATTGCGTGAAAACGTAATCACATGTCAGTTCTAGTATAATATATTTGTCCAATGAATACCCGTTTATCATCTGCATTTCTTCTTGGTGTAGCAATTTTAATGGCCAGTAGTGTATCTGCCTATAAAAAATATACTATATGATTTTAGCAAGCCATTTTTTCCAGTTATATTTAATTGCTATTTGGAACATAATTTCAACGACTAGAAAGAAGTAAACACATATTAAATTTGAATCTGGGTAGAATGCAAAAGAAATATGTATGCCGGCCGAAGTGGCCGTGCGGTTAAAGGCGCTGCACTCTGGAACCGCAAGACCGCTACGGTTGCAGGTTCGAATCCTGCCTCGGGCATGGATGTTTGTGATGTCCTTAGGTTGGTTCGGTTTAACTAGTTCTAAGTTCTAGGGGACTAATGACCGCAGCAGTTGAGTCCCATAGTGCTCAGAGCCATTTGAACCATTTTTGAAATATGTATGAAAGACAACAACATGTTTATGAAGCACCTTCCAGGTGAATTCTACCCTATAAGCTGAAGCAGAGCAAACTTACCTCTCTTCAAGATCTACGGTACGACAGAAAGACCAGCAAATCTTCTCAGTCGGAAGTCTAACTGAACAGTTCCCATATTCCTAGGCTACTACTCTGAGATGAGAAAAGTAATGGGCTAGCGATATGCACATGTACAGATGTCGGTAGTACGGCATACACAAGGTGTAAAAGGGCACTGCATCGGCAGAGCTGTCATTTGTACGCAAGTGATCCGTGCGAAGAGGTTTCCAACGTGGTTATAACAACACGACGGGAATTAACAGACTGTGAATGCGGAGTGGCAGTTCGAGCTAGACGCATGGGACACTCCATTTCGAAAATCGTTTGGAAATTCAAGATTCCGAGATCAACAGTGTCAAGAGTGTGCCGATAATACCAAATTACAGGTATTACCTCTCACCACGGACAGTGCAGTAGCCGACAGCCTTTACTTAAAGACCAAAAGCAGCGATGTTTACGTAGAGCTGTCAGTGCTAACAGAAGAAGCGACACTGCGTGAAATAACCGCAAAAATCATAGTCGGACGTACGACGAACGTATCCATTAGGACAGTGCGTTAATGGGCTGTGGCAGCAGACGACCGACACGAGTGCCTGTGCTAACAGCACGACGTCGCCTGCAAAGCCTCTCCTGGGGTCGTCAACATATCGGTTTGACCGTAACCGACTGGAAAAGCGGACCTGGCCTACAGAGTCCCGATTTCAGTTGGCAAGGGGTGATGGTCGAGTTCTAGTGTTGTGCAAACTCCATGAAGCCATGGATCCAAGTTGTTGACACGGCACTGTGTAGGCTGGTGGCTTCTCCTTAATAGTATGGGCTGTGTTTATGTAGAATGTACTGAGTCCTCTGATCCAACTGAGACGATCATTGATCGGAAATCGTTATGTTCGGCTACTTGGAGATCATTTACAGACACTCATTGACTTCATGTTCCCGAACAACGATGGAATTTTCATGAATGACAATACGCCGAGTCACAAGGTCACAACTGCTCGCGATTGGTTTGCAGAACGTTCTAGACAATTCGAGTGAATGATTTGGCCAGCCAGGTCACTCGACCTGAATACCATCGATTACTTATGGGAAATAATCGAGAGGTTAGTTCGTATTTTCAAAATCTTGCACCAGAAACACTTTCGCAGGTATGGACCGCTACAGAGGCAGCATGGCTATATATTTCTGCAGGGGCTTCCAACGACTTGTTGAGTCCATGCCACGTCTACCTGCGGGAAAGAGGAGGTCCGACTCGATATTAGGAGGTATTCTGTGACTTTTGTCACGTTTGTGTGTACCCAGGATCAAGCATGCCATAAACGTGATCAATACTTGGACATAAATACTTTCGGGAAAAAAATTGCACGTTATAGTACTTGTCTATATCACAGGTGTAACGTCAGGAAGTTTCGAGGCCGTTGTTACTCTCTGTGGATAAATTTCGAGTATGTGCTGTTCAATGGAACAGGGTTAGTCTAATCGACTGAAATTTTCCTTTATTATATGCCTAAGAAGGTGCACTCAGGCGCCAGTCTAGAGTTCATATCATTAGTGCACGTATCTGGCAAAGACTTACTACAACGCCTATAAGTCCTATAATGAGATGAGAATTTACCTATAAACGTTTAAAGCTGTGTTAAATAACTTCAGAAAGAGCGTCTGTTCAGTTTTGCTCTTGCTACTCTATGTGACGAGCTGAAGTATCACACGTCGTTTCAGTTACTTGTTCCTGAAATATTTTCGACATGCCACGGTTTTAATCGCAGATGCTGCTGTTTCTGTTACGCGTTCACGTATCGGTTGTTGGCGTAAAATGACGTAGGCTTGCTATGGCGTCAGCGGCGAGCGCTTTAATAATTGCTCCATCCCGCGGTCGCAGGTTAATCAGAGCGGTCAGCGGTAAATCACGACCGGCGCTAGCAGCCGGAAACCCTGCCCGCAAACGTTTACGTGGCGGCTAAAACGAGATAAACTGCGAGCCACTCAAACAATCAGCTGCTGTCCGTGTCGCGAGTTCAGCCGGCAAGACAACAGCAGTTCGAAGACAACATCATCACAGCCCTGTCGCTTCTTTCTCTTCTTGTTATTCTGCAGAGAAATAAGTGTTTTCGTTTCGTAGCCTCGCGCTTGTTCACATGGGGCAGTGCTGCTTAGCTGTGCCCCCAGGTTCGTCTTGTATGTTTATGCAAACACTGCGTCATGCGCCATTAAAAGGCATTAGAAATCTCAAATGGAAATCTGTGCAGGCGGCGGTTCCTGACAGCCGGTCAGATTGGTATCCGGCTGCCGCTGCCGCCCAACAACACTTCACCACTCCCATCGTCAGGACGGAGGTTATTTTGTTTTCTATTTCATCTCACTGGACAGGAATGGGAGCGTCAGCTTATTAGGTTGCTATGATTTTGCTTGCAACCGAAATAGGGAATGAGGCTCCGCTTGACTGAAAGCAGCATTCTGTAATTAGACGCATATCTACAGACGTTACTTAAAACTGCTGGAGAGCTTACAGAACGTACTGTTTCAGAATAATTCGTTTCGAATGCAAGAGAAGTGATAAGCGATTTGTTGGATTGACTATGCTTTCTGTGAAAGCTGCTGTCAGCAGTTCCTCATACACCGTTTGATCTTCCGCACTACGCATCCAAAGGTGTCGGGTTAGATCGTCGATCAGCTCTAGGACTTTTTCTACCACTTATTACTTCTTCCATCTCGGGCAGTATTTTCGATGTGAAAAATTCAAAGCCACATCGTAGTTCTGAGTCTGCTTTAAGTTGAATCGTTCATTGCAGAAAGGTCATGAATCGGCTTTTTTACGAAATTGAGTTAACAAGAAGGCCAGTAGTCAACCATCAAATAGGTTCACTATCGGAGTTCGAAATCTTCAGTCGACGTAGAAATTTCATAAATCATTGACCCGAAATGGCTTAGGGCACTATGCGACTTAACTTCTGAGGTCATCAGTCGCCTAGAACTTAGAACTAATTAAACCTAACTAACCTAAGGACATCACACACATCCATGCCCGAGGCAGGAATCGAACCTGCGACCGGTTCGGCCGCTCGGCTCCAGACTGTAGCGCCTAGAACAACACGGCCACTATGGCCGACTTCATTGACTAGAGTCACTTTTGCAATGACTATGCGGAAGTGTGTTTAATTGAAAGGAAAAGACGCTGGTGGCCTGTTGCTGTATTTTTCTCTTTTCAAGTGTGACAAACTAACAGTCCGGTTAATGGTTCGCTGTGGAAGGTCCAAAAAATTTTACAGTAAAATTAATGAAGTTTCTGAACGCAGTGAAAAGGGAATTAATGTCTGTGGGCAGAAGTATGACTACATGCAAAATTTACCATTACCAAATATTCCTGTTCAAGTTATTTTTTACTTGAAAAAAACGACAGGTCAATGTTTTAAACAAACAGTTTGAAAAGTAAGCACTCACGATGAAGGCGAAGACAAGAAAGACGGAAATGAAGTTTCCTTATTTGTACACCATTACATCCAGAAACATATACCAAAAGATACGAATGAGCTTTACGTGTTATCCAACGGGTGTGCCGGTCAGAATAACAATAACACAATGATTCAGTTTTGCTTAAGATTTGTATCAACTGGGAGATGTAGGGAGATGAAAAATTACTTCCCTATACACAGGAAAAGTTTACTTACAAATGATAAACATAGGACTATAAAGAAGTAGATGAGCCATCACGACAGAACCTATTTACTTGAAGAGTATGCCATAATGATCGAAAAGTCATAAAGTAAATTCTCAGTGCAAACTGTTGACGATATTACTATATTAGCATTTAAAAATTAGTGGCCTGTCTGTTTTAAAAAGCTTTGACCCCCTCTCTGAATAAAGTATGGGAAAATTTACTAAGGAACATAAAATTTCTTTTTGCCCTTGTAAATTGATGAGTTTTGAGCGTGATGCACATTATCCTGGACAAGTGAAAACAAAACAGTTAATTGTTGGTTCTGTCACAGTGATATTTTAGTTCATTTACAGCTTCACTAAGGATCACGTACTTCTCAATGAGTTAGCACTTCCTGAAAAATGGGTGCCCATCAATGTCAAAACAATGCAAAATACATTGAATGCGAAAAGGTGTATTCCACCTGAATAAATGGAATTTAATAAGGAATTGCAAGAATGGGCAACAGCACGAGGAACAAACTAGTTTTATTGTGTTTTGCTTAACCACTGCTATAACAAGCGCATCTACAGCTCCAAATGAAAATAAACAGTGAGTCTTATTTGCGTTTGCAGTTCACGATATTTACTGTTTTTTTAATCAACATGTTTTTCCAAGTATAGCGTTCATTGATTGTAACGAATAGACGAATAGTTATTCATTGCAAAAATGTCATGAGTTAGCAGTTTTTAAATTTACTTTTTGATAAATTATAGATTACAAAACAAAAATACACAATGTTATACAGATCTTGAAGACTCGACAACCATTGACATCAAATTAACAATAAATCCACATAGGGTTTTTGGTGTAGGAAGTTTCTACCTTCTCCTGTCAAGTATTACTTTTATAACTCGTAACCTTCTTGAAATGATCAGTTCGACTGAGGATGCACCTAAAACAGTCTCTGTAAGTTAATGCAAAGGTACGACAGCACGTAGTAAAGGAATGTTGTATTGAAATTTGATGACTGCTTTGCATTTACTATCGTCTAAGATATAGGTGTCCTCGTTCCGAATGTTGGTTTGAACACTACACTGCCTTACTGCGCGTTGTCGTATTGGAGGTGAACTGACTTTCGCAGCCAGTCATAGGGAAACTTACAATTCAGCGCGGACTTCGAACTGTGGTGCAACTCGTCATTCTTCGTGTAAAAGGTGTAACCAGAATGTATGGGCAGACACACAGGACATATTGCTCACACAGGAAAAGAAAATACACTATCTGATTGAAAGTGTACAGCCGGCCGGTGTGGCCAAGCGGTTCTAGGAGCTTCAGTCTGGAACCGCACGACCGCTACGGTCGCAGGTTCGAATCCTGCCTCGGGCATGGATGTGTGTGATGTCCTTAGGTTAGTTAGATTTAAGTAGTTCTAAGTTCTAGGGGACTGATGACCTCAGAAGCTGAGTCCCATAGTCCTCAGAGCCATTTAAACCATTTTTTTTTTTAAAGTGTACAGGACCTATTAGTGGAAATTGTTATGGAGTGCGTAAACCTTTAGCCTTTATGATGTCTGGAATTATGTTGAGGATATCTGAATGTCTATGAAGGAGTGGCAGCCCACTCTTCCTCAAGAGCTTAAATCAGAGAAGATACTGATGCTAGATGATTCTGTCTGGAGGGAGTTGACGTTCTAGTCCACGTATCAGGTGTTCCATTGGGTTGAGGTCAGGATTCTGGGCAAGCCAGGGCATTTAAGGAATGTAATTGTCCACAAACCATTATCTCACATATCTTGCTTTATGACAGAGTGCGTCGTCATTCTTATAGAAGCAGATCTCGCCTGCGAACAGTTCGTGTACTCTATGCAGTACACAGTGATGTCAAACGAGTTAATATCTTTCCGAACGTAGCATTTTCTTAAGTGAAATAAGGGGACCAGATTCCAACCACGATAAACATTCCCATACCGTATCACAAACTCCTCCGTATTCCACTGCTGGCGCAGCAGGTTATGGCCTGTAACATTCTCTAGGCATTCGCCAAACCCAAACCCTTCCACCGGATTCACACAGGGTAAAGCGAGATTTATCACTCCAAGTCGCTCGTTTCCTGTCATCCACTGTCCAGTGGCGTCGCCTTTTACTCCACCTCAAGCGTTACTTAGTACTGACTAAGAAGTGTGTGCCCTACGAAGAGCTACTCGCCGATTCTGCCCCATTCCTTTTAACTCCCTGCGCACAGCCACTGTGCTAATTGGACTGCTGCTAGCAGTTTGGAACTCTCGACTGATTGCTTCCGTTGCATTCGTGCGACTGTTTACAACCCCCACCCCCACGCCCAATGCTCGACGGTCCCAGCCCATCAGTATACGGCGTCTGCCTTTCTCGGTATAGTTGTAGTTGTTCCTCCGCGTTTCCACTTCACAGTCTCATCACCAGCAGTTGATTTGGTCAGCTCTAGACAGGATGGAATGTCCCAGGGGCATCTAATGACTAGCCCACTTTCGAAGTCACTGAGCGCTCGTGTCCCACCCATTGTGTTCTTACTGATTTTCTACTGATGGCATAATGCTACCCGCCACTTTTTAAACTTTCGGATCCGTCTGTCGTGACATCTATTCCTGGTGTCCAGCAGCGACCAGTCGCAAATTAGTTTTAAGTTATTTCATTCAAAAAGGGCCGTTATCGCTTTCGAATAAATATAATTCATCATCAGACGGTTTTCGTGCTTTCGTGAGAAAACATATCATGTTCGTTTACTGGCAAATTACTCTACAGTAAACAATAATACATACTTACACACGCGTAAGAAGGATGGGTGAGCTATAGACTTGTGTTTGAATGCAACTTACTTGAAATGTCGATCCGGGACATTTGTTTTTGCGGATAATCTCCAACGAAACGTACCGATATAGTCCTTGGTATTTTCACATTCACACGCTTTGATTTTCATTATTAAGCACTTCCGTTAGGCCACAAATAAATTACTATTCCATACCACGTGTTTGGATTCATTCCCATCATATGAATACAAAGTGCATGACTGTCAAAGACACTGCAATACAAAGATACGTACATTACAATGATACGGCACTTTGGGGAAGAAAGCGTGTATTACTGTTACATCAAATTGTAGACGTATGTCACATTAAACGTAGGGCGTTAAGTGCAGAGAAATAAGTCAGAATTAGCGAATTAGTGCATTACAAACTTATTTTACAGATTTATAGAGTAAAATGCAGGTAGGACATGTGAAAATTTCATACAGCCTGATTTTTTTTGGATATGAATGTTGTGTGAATTACTGTTCTGTGGACATGGGGTTTTTGTTTGTAATTTGTTGTGCGGTTTGCTATTATGACAAGATTATAGCCATTATTATAAGCTGACGTTGTAATTACATTGTTTTCATTTTGTTGAAGTGTGCGATAGACTTCGAAGTTTCCGATGGTCTGTGCTATTTCATAGCGTATGTCCAGAGAGAGCGGGGATGGTGTTTAGTAAATAATCGGCCGAGTCCGTCGAGTCATCTGTTCCATCGATCTTACGCCCTGTGGACAATGCGATGGGGGCCTAAATTTTCCAGTAAGGTCATCCGGCTGACCCCTAACTCTCTTCTGACTGCCTCATTCAGAAAACGTTCTTAACGCCCCTTCGTATTGTTTTGAATCTTACAAGTAAACCTACTCAAGCGATACACTTCAATTTTGATTGGCACTGAATATGTCGTAGTGTAGAACAATATAAGATACACATTTTTTTTTTATACATGCCCATACGGCCGTTAACGGGGTGGAACACCTCGTTCAAAAAAAGTGAATGAATACAGTTGAAATGATAATAAATAAAAAAAACTTCAAATAAAATAGTTTCGAGGGTACGCTACAACGGTGCACCCAGATTTGTCGAAAAAGTAGGTTTTTTTCGAAATCTCTTCACTCTCCCCCCACTCTATTTTGTTTTCCATTTCGACATCTGACTAACAGAAAAACGTATAGAAATGTCAATACCAAAGTTAGTCATATATGATAAAGTGGTACTCCAAAGAAGCATTTATCAGAAATAAGCTAGAAATATCTGTATATTGTTGTGCGCGCAAACGATATGTGTTCGCTTCAATGCTAATTGTCACGTTGGCTTATTTAATAAGTCGTTACCAGACAAATATATACTAAATGTATATTCTACATGTAATATTCTATTCTATTCCTTTAGTTTTACGAAATATAAAATATTTTCTGTTGTATTTGTGCTTTCTTTTTACATTTGGTGTAATTTTTTGGTTTGAAATTGTAATCTTTTCAGATTCACACTGTATTTGAAATTTTTGTACGTTATTGTTCTGACAGTATTGTAAATCTGTACAGTAATGAGAAAGCAAAGAATTGTTCAGATCAAAAAAATGCTGAATGCACTTTGATTTTGCGCACCAAGCACATCGGACTATAGCAGTTTAATGACAATAATTACGTCTGAAAAATGTTTCATAGAATTTTTCCACAACAGAAATGTATGTACGTCTAACAGGCAAATCACACTTACCGTTCCGCCAGGAATGGTTAAAATATTCATCTCTTTTCATTGTTTATGAATGGTGGTAATTTTTTTTTCTTTCAGTCTAGTTCATGATTCTACAAACATTTTTTATTCATATTAGGTGCATAAATCTGTCCAAACCATTACCTTAGGAGCTTCGATGTCAGTTTACCGGACGTAAAAGCGAACACGACGGTATTGTCTGCTTTGTATAAATCTTTTTCAAGTTCTCATGCGAACTTGCCATTTTTTTCTTCGGCCACTACGAGCAATGGGGACATTAAATTCCTGCTTGCAATTATAATTGAACGTGTCGTGTAACTACGTGTTAAGGCATTCAGGAATTTCGCTAGAATATCAACTTTTGATGTTCCTCTGAAGGATAATGTTCGTCCTACATGTATTTCCAAATTAAATCTTGGCTGGTAAGAATTATACATGTTGGCCTCGCCAATCAATACATTTTTTGACTTCAGTCTTTACAAATTCATAAGGTTTTCTTCTCAATTCAGCTTTCTTCGCTATTTGCGTTTGAGTGATGAGTTTATTGATTTTCCTTGTAACAGTCCGGTGTCTTACTTTAAAATTTTGAATCCATTTTGAGGAAACCTTGAATAAATATTGTGATAAATTACCATCACCCGTCGCTTGTAAAGCCCATTTCTTTATACTCAGATCATGTATCCATACTGACATGTCCATGGGTATTAAAAATTTATCTAATACGTACTCGGATATATCTAATAACTTCTGATTTCCCATCTCACCCGCAGCAGTTTGTGCTTTCCACACATACAGATCTTCGCTCTTTGTGACTTTTCTGCATTTATGTTTTACAGTTTCAAATTTGTTTTTACCACAGCAACTAAATTTAGCGGCTTTTTGTTTGTAGTCAGTGTCTATGTCACGTTTTCTTTCGTCTTCAAACCTTATAGTAGTGTGACTTTCTACAAATATGTCATTGTCCGCAGCATCTGTAATCAAATCTTCTGTGATGCAAAAGTAATTTCTAAGCTAGTGATCATAGTTTCCATGTTATATTGTGGCTGAAAAACTTTTTGTAAATGGTAATAAAGTGTCCTGTGTCTCAAAGGCGTGAGCAAAGAGTGGACTGCACATCCAATGTTCGGCGTGTCAGCGTCACAATCAATGATGTGAACTAAGCGTCCCGGCATGCAGCGTTTTCTTCGCACCACTTATTCCCACTCCGCTGTCGCTGCGCTTGGCTAAGGTTGGTCGGATGAGGGAAAGAGAGGTTCAATGCATTCAGGAAACAATTCAGCACTTCCTCATTATTGTACAGATTTACAATAATGTTACAACAATACTGTACAAACAGTTTCAAAAAATGGTTCCAATGGCTCTGACACTATGGGACTTAATTTCTGAGGTCATCAGTCCCCTAGCACTTAGAATTACTTAAACCTAACTAACCTAAGGACATCACACACATCCATGCCCGAGGCAGGATTCGAGCCTGCGACAGTAGCGGTCGTGCGGTTCCAGACTGTAGCGCCTAGAACCGCTCGGCCACCCCGGCCGGCTAAAAGGTTTCAAATTTAACACGAATATCACAAATCACTAAAGGTTATACCTCCTCGCCCCCCCCCCCAAAAAAAAGAAAAAATTCCAAATATAAAAAGAAAATACAAATAAAACAATGATAATTTATATTTCATGAAGCTGAGAGAAAAAATATAGATCAATGTATGTAGAATATACATTTAGTATATATTTATCGGGGAAATATTTATGAAAACAACCCAACGACACATATCGGGTGCAAATGCAGCGATATAGAGGTATTTCTGACAAACGCGTCTTTGAAAAACTCCATCATATGTGATTGAGTTTTGTAAAAACGATGCTGTACGTTGTGCTGTTAGTCGAATGTCGAAATGAAAAACCAAATAATGAGGGAGGGAAGGGATTTCGAAAAAAGAAAATGTGTATTTCGAAAAACATGGGTGCACCACTGTAACGTACATTAAAAACCACAGAACTTTCGTTTGAAGTTTCTGTTGTATCTGTTAACATTTCAGCAGTATTCATTCAGAAGTATTAAACTCATTTTTTTCAAGGAATGTTTCAAGCCCTCAACGGTCGTAAGGGCACTTATAAAAAATATGTGTCTTATTTTGCTCAACATTGCAACATATTCAATGTCGATCAAAATCTAGGGGCATCCCTTAGGTAGGTTTACTTGTTAATTTTATATATTGGTTTAAGATGTCGGCACGTAGTTATTCCTCAGTTTTCT
Organism: Schistocerca serialis cubense; assembly: GCF_023864345.2. NCBI lineage: Eukaryota > Metazoa > Arthropoda > Insecta > Orthoptera > Acrididae > Schistocerca > Schistocerca serialis. The sequence goes on from NC_064640.1 coordinate 581,045,216, forward strand.
TCGTCCCTGCTGATGAATCCTCCTTACACTACGGACATTGCACGCAACTCTGTTAATTCGCTGTTCCAAGGTGTCTTGGGAACAGCCCTGACTTGCTTGTGCCCGCCGAAGGAGCCCAGTAAGAACATGCGCCCTGTCTTCGTTTCCAGGTAAATGTTTATCTTAGAAGCTATTTCCGCAATAACTGAATTTCAGTTTACTCTCTTTGAATCACAGCCTTCCAGTGCTATCAATGTTTCAAGAAATTTCGGTTACTGTTCCGACGTCAAGGGTTATGACATTATGGTGGCTATGGGTCGTATGCTGTTTAACTTCTCACGACATGAAGTTACTGTAATAGCCTCTGTCCGATTTGCTAGGGTAATTTCTACACTGGTTTCATTTAGGGGTACATATATCTACTCTAACAGCTTGCTAATCATACGATTTCATAGCTTTGATGACAAGATAGCTTCGGATAAGAGTGACGATTGCTGTCTTGGTATTTCGATTTCTAACTATCGTGGTCACATCTATCGAGAAGTGCCCAAGATCCCCATTCCTAATATATCGATCTTAGAGTAGCACGACAACGACACTCAGTTCCTGTACATTCTTATGCAGCTCACTCATAACTGATGCGTAATGCACAGCGTTGATGTACAGGTATCTGTTGTTGTTAGACGATGTTGTATGCACACAGCATTGTAGTGAGGGTATGGTGGGGCTTTTATGAACTGTTTGTATGCCTGTTCACGGCTGGAAAGTTTATTTTAGCATGTGAAGGAACTATCTCACTAAATGACAGAGGTCTCTAATATCTGTAGCGAGTGTCCATACATGCTGCTACTAGATATAAATTTTATTTTCTTTCACTTCCGCTACAGAAAGGTTTCAGTGCAATTACCACTATCGAGTGACGTATATACCGTTTACATGGACTGACATAACATCTTTGGCAACTGTATTTTGACTGTCTTTCTATATTTGTTGAATTAAGGCAGTAATTAATTTGTTATGACAATAATATTATAATTTTGGAGCTACGATCCCATATACACTGAGGTGATAAAAGTCATGGCATATCTCCTAGTATGGTATATTGTACTTCCTTTCTCCCGGAATACTGCAACACCTAGACGTGGCATGGGCTCAACAAGTCGTTGGAAGTCTCCTGCAGAAGTATTGAGCTATGTTGCCTCTTTAGTCGTCCATAATTGTGAAAGTCTTGCCGGTTTCCACTAAATTTCGATGGGGTTTATGTTGGCCAATCTGGGGGGCCAAATCATACGATCGAATAGTCCAAAATGTTCTTCGAACCAATCACAAACAACTATGGCCTGGTGACATGACATCGTTGTTTGGGAACATGAAGACCATGAATGGCTGCGAATGGTTTCCAAGTAGCCGAACATAACAGTTTCCAGTCAATGATCGCTTCAGTTTGAACCAGAGCACCCAGTCTGTTCCATCTAAACACAGCCCACACCATTATAGAACCACCACTAGCTTGAACAGTGCCTTGTTGACAACAAGGGTCCATGGCTTCGTGGGGTCTGCGGCACACCCGAACAATACGATAAGCTCTTACCAACTGAAATTAGGACTCGTCTGACAAGGACGATTTACCTGTCGCTTAGCGTCCAACCGATATGGTCACGATCCCAGGAGGGGCGCTGCGGGACATGCCGTGTTGTTAGCAAAGGCACTCTCGTACTTCATCTGCTGCTACAGCCCAATAAAGCCAAATTTCGCCGCACTGTTTCATGGATAAGTTCGTCGTACGTCCCACATTGCTACCTGTGATAATTTCAAGCAGTGCTGTTTATCTGTTAGCATTGACAACTCTACGCAAATGCCACTGCACTCGGCCGTTGTGTGAAGGCTGTCGGGCACTGCGTTGTCCGTGGTGAGAGGTAAGGCTTGAAATCTGGTACTATTGCCATGCCCTTGACACTGTGGATCTCGGAATATTGTCTTTCCTAAAGATTTCCGAAACGAAATGTTCCACGTGTCTTGCTCCAGCTGCCATTACGGGTTCAAGGTCTGTTAATGTCCGACCTGCTGTTATAATCACGTCGGAAACCTTTCCACAAGGATCACCTGAATACAGATGACAGCTTTGCGTATGCACTGCCCTTTTATATCTTGAGTACATGATACTACCGCCATCTGTATTTGTGCATATGGCTATGCCATGACTTCTGTCACTTCGGTGTATGGCAGTATACAGGGCGAGTCACGTAAGAAGTAACACTAATTTATTTCGTGTACGGTGTCAGGTATCGGCACGTGGTTTCCGGTAAATGATAGTACGCTAAGGGGCGCTTGCTTTGGTGTGTGATAAAGAGCCTTAACTCTTGTATCGATCGCGATGTTGAAGCAAGTACGATTTTTAAAAAATATTAAAATAAACTTTTTAACAGAATTAGAAAGCACTTGAAAACGCGAGCACGGTGATATAGTGCTTGTTATTTCGAGGTTGTAACTCTTCGGAAAAGAACCCGAGAAATATTCTAAAATTGGAGGACAAGTCGATAGTAATCGGCTATGGCGTTATAAACAGGCTCATGCCAGGCTACGTCGTTGTATCAAGCGTTTCGCTGTTTACTTGTCTGCTCTGCAGAACTAGCAGGAACTGCGTCGTCTGTCGGCAGGTCATTTCGGCTTCAATATTCCTTACATGCAGACATGTATACCATTGAGAAGTTAGACATACTAATTTTATGTGGCGAATAGAGGAACGAGACGTATTGTCAAGTACTCTGGGATCAGCCAGACTAGTGTCATTCGAATTCCACTTGAGTTCCACCCTTACCATCTGTCACTATGTCAAGCACTCAGAGGACTTGATTTCGAAAATCGTATAGTATTTTGCTTGTTTGCTCTGCATCTTTTGGGAGATAACACTACGTTTTCCCAACGTGTGCTGTTTACCGACGTTGTAACATTTGCGAACCACGGTAACGTAAATTTACATAACATGCGCTACTGGGGCAGCTGAAAATCCACGCTGGTTGCGCCTGGTACAACAACAATGACCGTGAAGTGTAACGCTATGGTGCGGCATCATAGGAATTGCCATTATGGGGCATTAGTTCGTCCCAGGCGTGTTACATTGAAAGAGGTACACACACATTGTTTCGAACTGCTCTTCTCGAAGAGGTATCACTGGATAAGTGGCGGTGTATGTAGTTTCAATACGACGGCTGGCCAGGTCTCTTGATCTAACCCCTTTTGATGTCTTTCTATGAGGAGAACGAAAAGATGCATTCTTCCATGAAGTCCCAACTGCGCCAGACGATCGCCACAGCAAGCAACGCGTAAACCTGGCTTGCTGCATATAATGACTGGGCCTCGCACGGGAGCTCTTCTTGGTGGTGTTTACACCGCAGTAGCGGACTCTGCCCACATTGCTTTCCAATTTAAGTACATTTCTCGGATTCTTTCGCGAAGAGTTTCAACCTCAACATTAACAAGCGTTATATCACTGTACGCGTCTTTTCAGGGGATTTCGGATGCCGTTAAAAATATCATGATATTTAAAAAATCATAATTGCTTCAATATCTCGATCGACACAAAATGTAACCCACTTAATCACACACCAAAATACATGTGACTTAGCGTACTATCATTTGCAGAAAACCTCTTTTCGACACCTGGAAACGTTCATGAAATGAAAGACGTGTTATGTCTTAGGTAACTTACGCCATATGTATGTGTCTGTATAAATCCCAACAAAAGCTACGTAAACCCCGCCTCTTTTCGTCCTTCTTTATTTGTGCCGCCAACACACATTATCTTTCTCTCCAGCTAAGAATTCCAGACAAAGAGGCTGTGCTCGATATACAGTGTGTAACTAAGTTCCCTTTACTGAGTCCTAGGACAGTCTCCTTCCACCAAAACAAGAAAAAAATTCCTAGTAAATACGGGCTCTTAAAAGCATACCTTAAGAACTACGAGCACTTGATCATCTTCACTACTGTGAAACACATGTTTTCTATTGAGTAGGTGCTCATAGTTCTTGAGGTAGGGATTTTAGAGTATGTGTTTACTAGACTTTTTCTGGTTTTGGTCCATACTACTTCCTCTCAAAATACGAGAAGCAAAGAGCTTGCAGTAGAAGAGATGTGTTTCACTGTACCGAATATAAACAAGTGATCATAGCTCTTAAGGTACACATTGTAGACCCAAAGTTCACTAGAAAATTTTTTCTTGTTTTGGCGTAAGGAACATGTCCTCAAAGTCTGTAGAGGGAATTCAGTAATGACCTGTATAAAGCCCTTCCTTGACGTTTTGTTGTGTCTAGACAAGACAGCCTAGACACAATGAGAGGAAGCCAAAAGGCACGCGCTAAGCTAAAGCAGGATGGCGTGAGGTCTGAAACAGGATACGTAATGAATACTATAAAGAAAAGTACGTAGCTGCTGGAATACTTAACTTTAATCCATCCTTGTGGTACATCTGGAGATTGTGGCGATACAAGTGAGACTCTGTAGATACATGCAATGTTACTAATGGCGCCTTGCTAGGTCGCAGCCATTGACTTAGCTGAAGGCTATTCTAACTATTGGCTCGGCTAATGAGCAATGCTTCGTCCATGTAGTCGCTAGCAAAGTCGTCTGTACAACTGGGGCGAGTGCTAGTCCGTATCTCGAGACCTGCCTTGTGGTGGCGCTCGGTCTGCGATCACACAGTGGCGACACGCGGGTCCGACATGTACTAATGGACCGCGGCCGATTTAAAACTACCACCTAGCAAGTGTGGTGTCTGGCGGTGACACCACACGTTTCATCTCCGACTGTGGGTGACGTCCTCGGTTTTGAAACAAAGAACGGCAACTCCATCGAGGGCTCGATGGACCACCGCATTTATAAGAGTTGTACAGATGGCTCCACCATTGTGCATTTCAACCCGATTGCGTGATTATCTCTGTCTCACATTACTGTTCTAGATTACAAGTAACTGATTGTCATTACGTTGACGCAGACTGACATCCATGTTTTACCTAATTTAACATCGGCTCTTTCCTGTTAAAGTTATTATAGTGTTTGTAATCGCTATCGCTTCTCTATACATGCAGCAGTAATACCACGTTGTCTCTGCTAAAACTTTCATCTCAATGAATTTTATTTTACGGCTCACATCTCGGAAAACTTGTTTTTCTATGGCCGATTATTATGTATGTCCCAGGCGGCAGTTCGTTTTGCGTTCGGTTAAGCGGGAGGTAACGCTTCTTTTTGTGGTTCCAATGTACATCTGACCACAACTACATGGAATTTTGTACGCCTGAGATGTCGTTAGTGAATGACGTATATCTTTGGCCATTGTCAAACTTTTTTTTATCTTCTTGGTGGGTCTAAGGAAAGTTTCAACCCCATACTTGTTAGATGGAGTACTTGATGTACTTACTTACTGCAGTAACAATTTTTCTTGAAACCCGACCGTAAGTGATTCATTTCATGTTGTAAATTTTCGTACCTCTGTCCACCAAGGGCTTAATGATACCTCCTCTTTGTCTTGGGTGATGAATGGAGGTGTAGATCAGTGCGTGTGGCTTTTCTGTACATCTTACGGCTCAAAGTCCTGTACACACGTTTGATCACAGATAGCCCAGAAAATTGAGTTGCCCATCCTGAATTGAGTTTTTGCGTTGATACTACGAGATGTAGCAAGGAGAAGTCCAATTTCTCTTCACCGTGAGTCCATATTACAAAGATCTCATGCACATAGCAGGCTGTATGCAGCGCCCGTTGTTCGAAATTCTTCACAAACAAATAGGCAAAAGTTCTAGTTAGAGGACTACACTATTTGCTCGTAAAATTCACTGCTGCATTCAAAATAAGTTGTGGTGAGACAGTGTCTAAGTAAAACTACCTCATCAATCGGAAAAGTATTTTCTATATAGGAAATGCCTTGTTCACAGAAATGTACAAGATAATAAAGACTACAACATCAAAGCTGACAAGAATATCACTCAGGCCAACTGTTACCTGCATCTGCTAACAACAACAATTTCATTCGTGTTTGAAACCGATTGTCATTGTCAAGGCTGGACACTTGTCTCCGGTCCCTGTTGGTTAGGGGATTTCTACGTCCATTGTTCTTACGCTGTGCTGTATGGCATCGAGTGGTACACTATTCCATGTAGTCACGTTGGAGAGCCCGTACTGATACACCAACAAATCGTCATTCACGATGTGGTTAGTGGCACGCCCAAACACCATAGCTTCTTACTGCCGTTCTGACACATCTCCACGGAAAGCCATGCCACTGCGCTGAAACCATAGAAATGGCGGACATGTACACACCATTTCACTGCGGCGACTTACATCACAGGTGGTGGGTCACACACCTCATGGTACCAGTTTTACACCATTTACAGCCCTCCAGAGCGATCAGTGTGCCCATTTAAGGTGGCGACTAGTAAGAGGCATGTTCAGAAAATTAGTTCACTAGATTTTTATATCTTCTTAGAAAAAGCGTATTTGAAAAAGCTACAGGATATTGTTGATACACTGGTTGACTATTTTTCCACATCATTGCCGAGCGGTTCAATGCATGTGGTGAGCTATGACACAAGTTTCTTTATGCCCTCCTCGAAGAACTCTCCCACCAGCTCTTCCCCTACCGCAGACCCTTTTTCTCCACTTGCTTGTCGGTTGAAAATTCGATTCCACTCATGTGAGACGTCAGGGAGGTGAAGGCAAGACAAACAGAAGGCCCCAAGCCAGGGGAATACAAGTAATGGGTTAAAACATTCCTATCAAATGAGTCCAAGAGCGTCTTCGTGGCTAAGGCTGTGCGAGGAAGGGTGTTGTCGTGCGACATGCACACTACTTTCGTCAGCATTCCTCTCCTTTTGATTTGAGCGCTCCCGAGTTTTTTTAAGATCTGAAAATATCGTTGTGAATTGGTGAATTGATGGTTCTCCCTAAGGTAGAAATTCAACCAAAATGATGCCTTTTCGTTCCCAAAACACTGACAACGTGATTTTTTGCCAGAAATTGTGATTTTGAAGTTTTTGGTAGATGGGGAATTGGTGCGACGCCGGAGTGGCGACTGTTTTTTGTCTCAGGCATATAATGAGTCACCCACCTCAAGAAACTCGCGGGTGCTAGTGACCCGATTTCTCTTGTGCTACTCTGTCAGCTGTTTTGGGACCCAAAGTCAGTTAGCGATATTCACGAACAGTTTCCCTGACTTTTTGAGCCAACTCATCAATCAAAAGGGAGGTCTTTAATTCCTCTGTTCGTCATAAATATTTGTTGTGTCTCCACTAAACTCCGTACACCACTTAAACACACTCGTTCTGTTCATAAGACCTCCGCCGTAAACTGTTTTGATTTGCGAAAAAAATTCGGAAGGTGTTATTCCGTCCACGAGTAGGAAGCGAATCACAGCACGTGCCTCGCACTTATCGAGATTTCTTAGCGACGTCTTCCACGCAACTAGACACTACAACGTGAATTTACGTACTACCGTCTTCCTGCGATACTTTCTGTGGTCAGGGGATCTCCCTCTATCACTCAGTGTTGTCAATCCTAAAAAAAGAGAACTACAACCCTTTATGGTCACAGTACACTTATTTTCTGGATAGGCCTATGCCACTTATCATGTCCGGTGAGCCTACAAACCTTCATTGGGGCACACCGATTACTACTCTCCTTTCTGTTGAACACTGGCCATCCAGCATAATGTAATTGTTCCTATTAGTCAACTATTCATCGAATCAATCACATGTCTGTGAAGACACTCCATATTGTTATAGCTTGATCAGTACAGTTCTAACGTGTTGCGGAAATCGGAGATGTCATATAAAGGTACTGCTTGGTAGATATTGTCTAGGCATGCAGCACGCTGTCTTTCATACAGCTTGCTTGTTCCTGAATCCGTGCTGAGTCTTTGAGAGAAGATTCTATTCCTGCGGGAACTTCTCCTTGTTTGATATTAAAATATTATGCATCCGAAGCTTGCCACATCCACAGCAGACGGCCACTAATTTCAATATACCCCGTTTGTTCTCCAGCTTGTTCTTGAATCTGCAGATGTGCATAGGCGTCCAGATAGGCAAATTATCAACATCCTAGTATACATGATCACTATGGTTCAGTCTTTCTTCATGGCCGAATTATAGGAAAATTAAAGTCTCTAATGTTTGACTATAGTTTCCTCCGCATCAGCAGTGGTAAAACGTAGTAACCGACACCATAAATTCGATAGAGAACTATGTCCGTGAAGGATGAACCAGGGAACCTTGAACTTTGACATTTGAAGCAGTTTCATGTCGAATACCAGGTGGAGCTATGCGTGGAAGGAAATACACTTTGGGTGTCAGATTTTAAATGCCGTTTGGTCAGTTTATAGCTTACGTCTATGGTAACATAGACGTTCCTGCTGTGTTGGTGCCTGATCATCCGTTACTTACGGTGCGTCACAATAATCGTATGTTGGGTGACATGTACAGTCGGTTGTTGGGCTTATGGTAGTTACATAAGACCTCGTAGTTCACATGTCAACTACAGGAGGTCAAACACACACACACACACACACACACACACACACACACAGACACACACACACACACACACACACACACACACACACACACACGCGCGCGCACCAAATTGTCAATGTACTATGTGGCAACAAACAGTTTGAACACACTGATATCAACACTGCATATTAAAATTAATTATAATTTTTATTTACAGACAAATCAGCTTTTTGTAAAGTCCGAAGATTTCATAGACTACCAATTCACAGGCCTATATACAAATGCTCATAATTTTTAATGATTAATGGCAGATGATGACAATGTCTTACGACCTTAAGCAGCGTTACTGAATTACGTTACACCAGATGACTATAATGCTGTCGAAAGTAGTTGTTGAATAAAGTAAAGTCTAACTGCAACATCCTGGTGGTCACATCTTCCCTTGTAAAATTTGACATAAATGTTTGTTAGCTCTAATCTACTGCGGAGTAATAACATACCATGACACCTCCCAAATGAATCCAAACGTGATTCTGCACGTCGTAGATAAATAAGACGTATTAGGAAAGTACCATTAATCTCCAAAAGAAAACTTGCGCTACTTTGTGAGAGAAGAGTGCTGTTAGTTTACCAGTAATCGTGTCCTCATATCGTGCTGCCCTGCTAGTTTTATCGCTAAATAGAAACTGGTAGAAATTAAACACAGACTAATAAAAAAAGTCATCAAGAATCTAACAAAACGGAAGTTACTCTGAACTTAACAGTTGGCATGTGGAATATTTTTATTTTATTATTACTCACATTCTAGATACTGCTTCACGTTACGTTGCGAAATCTATGGAAATTTGTTCATGCCACACAGACATATCGATACGGAATTTCTCTGCTTCACATGGTTTAGCGTGACGGTGCCTGGTTTGAGATATTATGAATTTGCAAATGCCATTGAACACACATATACGTTTATTTTAGCGAACACACGCAGTTAACACTCTCTGTACCAGGCCTATTTTATGCACCCGTCCCTAGAAACCGGGCAATTTTACCAATATTAAAAAAATTACTGCATCAAATCTACTGTTTGGATTGTGGCAAATTTGGTACCATCTTGAAGCTGCACATTTCTACTTTAATTCTGAGTGAAAGAAACTACTTTACAATGCACAGCTTTAAGGTACAGTTATAGAAATCACTTAGATGTTTTAAGAATTTAGAAAAAGTCATACGAATAAGGGAATACAATTGTGATTTATTTTTAACCAAAATTGTGGCACTACATTACATGTTTCTGATAGTATACAGTATTACATATAAATTTCACACAGAATCATATTGTTTTTTAGTGTGGAAAATTTTAAAGCAAGGTTCCAGGCAGAGTGCAACGCCACACTGTTCACATTCGTATCGTGTCTCTTTGCGAGAAGCCTTGCCACTCTGTTTCTTGCTCCTGGAACTGCACACGTGACACACACGAGCAGCATACTTCTTAGTAGTTGCAGGTATGTGCTGCAAAAAATGTCTCTTTGTTAGCCGACCTACAGTTCCTTCATTTCTTGGAATGAATTCAAGTGTGTCGTCTTCAACAAGCTGAACTGCAAGCACTGTTATAAAGTCTGTTATTGTAATTTTCTTCCTGTGCACTGCATTGTACAGCCAAAATGCATTTGATACTCCCATAAGCAGCAAATGGAAATATAATTTTCGCCACCATTTCACAGTTCTGTGCTGGAACGGATTGTACTGCAGGCGTTGGTCTCCAATATCCACTCCAATTTTATTGAGGTTGTAATCAAGTACCTGAAGTGGTTTCAATACTACAGACCCATTTCTCTTAGTATGCGTACCAAATGTTGCTTGATGCCTTGTAGACAATGTATACACATCTCTCTTATCTTTCCACTTCATTGCCAATACATTATCTTTACGCCGAAAAGACATTTCGCCCTTTTTCAGCTTAGCAGATACTAAATCTTTAGGCAATCCTTTCCTGGATTTGTTCACAGTACCAACAGCTCCAGTGCCTTTCTCTGCCAGTTGCTGAAATAGCTCTGGACTGGAATAAAATCGATCTAAATACACAGTGTGGCCTTTGTTCAGCAAGCTGCTGTCAGACAACAATCGCAAAATAACCGCAGACGAAGAATTGTCAACAATATGCTTACCAGCATAAACTTCAAAATTTACAACATAGCCACTACTGGCTTCAGCAACAGCATATACTTTCAGTCCATACTTATGAGGCTTATTTTGCATGTAAACACGGAAACTCACACGACCTCGAAATGGGCAAATTCCTTCATCAATTGTCACTTTTTCTGAGGGACGATATGCCTGGATACATCGCTCCTTCAAATTATTATAATATGGCAAAACTTTGTAAAGTGGATGAAATCCATCTTCGCCTGGTTTTTTCTGATTTGAATTGTCAACAAGATGCAAGCATGACAGTATCTGAGTGAAACGCAAACGGCTCATGACATGGGGACAAAAGTTACAACTAAGAACAGGATTAGTGCTCCAATGGTCCGCAATTTTTGGCTTTTTCGAAACACACATGTGGAAAATAATACCCAAGAAACGCCTCATCTCACTTATAGTCACTGGCTTCCACGAACTCAAAACTGAATGGGGCTTCAGATTATTTCCTCTTCTTTTCTTCTGTATTGTCTGTGATGCATACAAATTTGTCTGTCTCTTGAGTTCATTTACGTCACTGTCAGTAAGGAACACTTTACTGCAATCCAGTACAGAACTCGACTCATCAATATCCACTAGTATCTGCCTGGGTGTCGTGTTGACAGGCAGAGGTCGGTAGGTGTCAACTGCAGTCCACTCACTGTCTTTCGGATACGGCACAGCTGCTGGATTTGAAGCAACACCTTCAACATCATTCTCGTCTTCATCTGAAGACAAACTGTCATCAATCTCGTCTTCTAAAAAGAATATCACATTATGTGTAACTACATACATCGTTTACACATGTTCAACAGATATGTGCGTACTGCACAATTACGTGGAAAATTCGGAAATACGTACCTTCAAACACACCATTGCATTCAGAATCGTCTGAATCACTCTCTACATTATCCAGAGTGTCGCTATGATTGATCAAATCCGCAATTTCTGCGTCTGATAAACCGCGCCGAAACATGATGACAAACAACTGAATGATATACAGACTGAGAACGCAAAGATAAGTTTTAACATGAATTACAGCGCTGCCGTGACATCTATGGACGCATTTTGTTAATAAACATCTGAAAAACGTATAGCGCTGGCCAAACCCGTAGAAATAACGTTGCAGTGTTTTGAATGAAATTAAATGTAGCGGCCCGTAAATTTTACGGGCTTGGTGATTTTCGCGCGATCCCAGGCCCGTAAATTTTACGGGCTTGGCGCTTAGAGTGTTAAAAAACTGTAATAAGAACTGTAAAACAGTTGCAGTACAGAACGCCGTTTAGATATACTGCGGGAGTCATTAAAAACAAGGTCATTAAAGTTTCCATCAGGGAAAGTAAGGTGTTTATTTTAAAATCCTTTTAGGTTTCTCCAGACCGATCCAGACTAAACATTTGTTTCTAATGACTGAATGATTAGAATCTGTCAGATTTCTAGCTGATGCTCTTTAAAAATTAACTCATTAAGTCAGTACGAATTCTAAGAACTTAAACTGTTAAGTAAATGAATGATCCAAAATTACGGACAAATTAACTAATTCCAGTTCAGTAAGTGTAATCACAATCTAGTTTAGGAAACCATTAATTTTCACATTGCAAATTCAGTTAATGCAACGAACAAAGTAATCTCGTAATTCTGGTAAGTGATTAGTGACACACGAAGCATATCATCTGAAGTCAGTATGGCGGCGACATTATTAAGATTACTTTGTTTCAACAGCACGGGTGATAAGGACAGAGCATCGAGTGACATTATACTGAGTACACTATCCGAAAATTACCTCGAGCAATTAAATAGAGAACCGACTCGTGGAGATAACATCTTGGACCTACTGATAACAAACAGACCCGAACTTTTCGACTCTGTAAGTGCAGAACAGGGAATCAGTGATCATAAGGCCGTTGCAGCATCCCTGAATATCGAAGTTAATAGGAATATAAAAAAAGGGAGGAAGATTTATCTGTTTAACAAGAGTAATAGAACGCAGATTTCAGACTACCTAACAGATCAAAACGAAAATGTCTGTTCCGACACTGACAAGGTTGAGTGTTTATGGAAAAAGTTTAAGGCAATTGTAAAATGCGTTTTAGACAGGTACGTGCCGAGTACAACTGTGAGGGACGGGAAAAACCCACCGTGGTTCAACAACGAAGTTAGAAAACTACTGCGAAAGCAAAGAGAGCTTCACTCCAAGTTTAAACGCAGCCAAAACCTCTCAGACAAACAGAACCTAAACGATGTCAAAGTTAGCGAAAGGAGGGCTACGCGTGAAGCGTTCAGTGAATTCGAAAGTAAAATTCTGTGTACCGACTTGACAGAAAATCCTAGGAAGTTCTGGTCTTACGTTAAATCAGTAAGTGGATCGAAACAGCATATCCAGACACTCTGGGATGATAATGGCATTGAAACAGAGGATTACACGTGTAAAGCTGAAATACTAAACACCTTTTTCCAAATTGTTTCACAGAGGAAGACCGCACTGCAGTTCCTTCTCTAAATCCTCGCACAAACGAAAAAATGGCTGACATCGAAATAAGAGTCCAAGGAATAGAAAAGCAACTGGAATCACTCAACAGAGGAAAGTTCACTGGACCTGACGGGATACCAATTCGATTCTACACAGAGTACGCGAAAGAACTTGCCCCCCTTCTAACAGCCGTGTACCGCAAGTCTCTAGAGGAACGAAAGATTCCAAATGATTGGAAAACAGCACAGGTAGTCCCAGTCTGCAAGAAGGGTCGTCGAACAGATGCGCAAAACTATAGACCTATATCTCTGACGTCGATCTGTTGTAGAATTTTCGAACATGTATTTTGCTCGAGTATCATGTCGTTTTTGGAAACCCAGAATCTACTCTGTAGGAATCAACATGGATTCCGGAAACAGCGATCGTGTGAGACCCAACTCGCTTTATTTGTTCATGAGACCCAGAAAATATTAGATACAGGCTCCCAGGTAGATGCTATTTTCCTTGACTTCCGGAAGGCGTTCGATACAGTTCCGCACTGTCGCCTGATAAACAAAGTAAGAGCCTACGGAATAGCAGACAAGCTGTGTGGCTGGATTGAAGAGTTTTTAGCAAACAGAACACAGCATGTTGTTATCAATGGAGAGACGTCTACAGACGTTAAAGTAACCTCTGGCGTGCCACAGGGGAGTGTTATGGGACCACTGCTTTTCACAATATATATAAATGACCTAGTAGATAGTGTCGGAAGTTCCATGCGGCTTTTCGCGGATGATGCTGTAGTATACAGAGAAGTTGCAGCATTATAAAATTGTAGCGAAATGCAGGAAGATCTGCAGCGGATAGGCACTTGGTGCAGGGAGTGGCAACTGACCCTTAACATAGACAAATGTAATGTATTGCGAATACATAGAAAGAAGGATCCTTTATTGTATGATTATATGATAGCGGAACAAACACTGGTAGCAGTTACTTCTGTAAAATATCTGGGAGTATGCGTGCGGAACGATTTGAAGTGGAATGATCTTATAAAATTAATTGTTGGTAAGGCGGGTACCAGGTTGAGATTCATTGGGAGAGTCCTTAGAAAATGTAGTCCATCAACAAAGGAGGTGGATTACAAAACACTCGTTCGGCCTATACTTGAGTATTGCTCATCAGTGTGGGATCCGTACCAGATCGGGTTGACGGAGGAGATGGAGAAGATCCAAAGAAGAGCGGCGTATTTCGTCACAGGGTTATTTGGTAACCATGATAGCGTTACGGAGATGTTTAGCAAACTCAAGTGGCAGACTTTGGAAGAGAGGCGCTCTGCATCGCGGTGTAGCTTGCTCGCCAGGTTTCGAGAGGGTGCGTTTCTGGATGAAGTATCGAATATATTGCTTCCCCCTACTTATACCTCCCGAGGAGATCACGAACGTAAAATTAGAGAGATTCGAGCGCGCACGGAGGCTTTCAGACAGTCATTCTTCCCGCGAACCATACGCGACTGGAACAGAAAAGGGAGGTAATGACAGTGGCACGTAAAGTGCCCTCCGCTACACACCGTTTGGTGGCTTGCGGAGTATAAATGTAGATGTAGATGTAGAATAAGCCTGCAGCGTTTTCTGCATCGACAGGCTGGTATGTGCCTACATATATGAAAAAAGAGTTGCCTGCTTAGAAAAAGTCACACCATACCAAGAGAATACCAAGTAGTGCATTACACTATAATGTCTCCCTCGTCTTAGCCTTCATTTGGGAACATAATAAGAGTATCTTTCACATCTGCTAAGTTACGAAGCCATTGAAAGATAATGTAGGCCTCAGAACACCAGTGGTTTACGAAATATCCTCTGTGTGAGGACAATTTTACGTCGGGCATACGGCGAGCGGTTCGCATGATAGGAAAATGCCGAACTAAACTTGAGAGGTGCCTGCTATTGCGCTATCCGGACAAATCGCCGGTAGCTGACCATACATTAGAAAATTGACATAAAATTGCACTCGATAACATCCCTTTCATCATAAGGCTGCCAGTTTCTGCGATAGCGAATAGGAATCAAAATAGTGACAGTGGTTTGCTGCTAAAGTGGTCGTGGGAGACGCTGCGGAAACATTACCTTTTGCACGTGATAGACTGAGCACTGGTGATGTCACGTAGGGAAAAAGAAGGAGTATGGTTAGAGTTTAACGTCCCGTCATCAGCAACGTCACTGGAGACGGATCACAAGCTCTAATCACAAAAACCTTGGAAAAGGAAGTTGGCCGTGCCCTTTTCAAAGGTATCATCCCAGGATTTGCCTGGAGTGATTTAGTGATATCAGGGAAAGGCTAAGTCTGGATGACCGGGCGGAAATTTGAACCGTGGTCCTCCCTCCCAGTATGATAACCACTGCACCTTCTTGCTCGAAATGTCTCAGAGGGTACCATGGCAAGCACACGACAGCCAGCTACCGTTGAACCACTTTGAGAAGCACTTGACGGAAATCAAGTTGATGTACAAAACCTACAAGTTTGTCTGCTAACAAAGCCATTAAATAAGAAATGCGCTTCGTCACTCAGCAACGATGTTGGTGGAATCATTGCTTCCTGAGACCAACTCTTATATTTGAATAGTATATGCGTATCTTTGACGATAATCTGTTATCTGTTACATATCTGCATTTTGTAATGATAGAGATACAAACAGAGTTTCAGAATTCGACGAGGTGTTGGCCAGAACGCCTTCAGGTTGAAGTTCCTGTAACCTCATCAACAATATCTCGCACTCGTTAGATATTGCCTTCTGAAGTGGTAAGTCGCTCACTAAACCCTGTTGTCAAGCGACGAATCAAGCTACGGTAATGGATGCCGATAGTCTGGTCCTGACATCGAAATTGTGACCATACGCTCTTTGTGTATGAACATCTGACCTATAGTTTTCAAAGTAAAGCCCAACAATTAAGTGGTGCTGAATTTTTCCATGTTCAACCTCCGATCTTTCCTCTGTCAGGATCTGAAAGACAAGAAAGCAAAGAAAAAGAATAAATAAGAAAGTTATACACAGTTATAACTTCTTCGTGATTTTTGGTCTATCCTGTATACTCACTTGACGCGGCTGGAAGCACGAGATGATTTCATTCAGTCTCTCGTTAAATTTTACAGCATAATAACACACACATGCCGTTTGGACACTATCGTTGAGCAGCTCGAAGCAACCCAGACAAATACTGCAGCAGTCATAGCTGCGTTGAATATGCAACGGAGTGTCATTTCAAGGCTTTGATGACGGTTCGTAGACAAGGGGCATGCCTACGAGACTAGTACATGATCGTCCATGAGGAACCTCTTTATAATAGGACCGACATCTGGCGTCAACTACAGGACGCGACCACCCGAAATGTCTCCGGATTAATTCTTTGCAGTATGTACAGCTATATTCAAATTTGCTACGACACACTTGGAAATAAACCTAGCGGACTGGTAATGAAAGTACAAGTGCAACGAACTGACAATGAATACAGATCTAACTATAGTTAATATTGAAATTCAATGGAATTAATTTACTACTACTTAATCAAAAACACACATACGGATAACGTTTCTGACTCCACAGGACAATCATACATCTGCAGTTGACCACTTTTTAAACATTCTAGCAACCCTATGGATTTAGCGAACAACTAGCACTTATCTGTACGCAGGAGCATTTATAATTTTTTGTTCTGGGGGTGCGGGGGCTCACTTCTGTTCAGCTGCAAGACGGTCACTTAGACCGGTATCCGAAAATATTAGCAGCTGAACTATTATAAACTGTTTCAACGTATCGAACTGGAACACAAGTTGCATCTACAGAAAATTCTTACACAAGTGAATGGGACTGAAAGCACTATAGCGGAAAAAATACGATGCTTATTATTCGTGGATCATTTGCAAACGAACGGGTCAAAAGGAACGGATCTCTAACGTGAACGGAAGGATCAAGATACGAATTGTAAGGAACAGGCGTTCACAGTTCCCTTTGGTTGCGGCCGTTCTCGTTCCAGGAATAATCGCGGCCGGCCCTCATTCCTGGAACGGTCGCGGCGTCTCCTCATTCCTGGAACAGTCGCGTCGCGGCCTGTCCTCGTTCCCGGAACGATCGGTCCATGTTGCAGGAACGGTTATGACCAGTCCTCGTTCCAGGAACGGTCAGTCCCCGTTCCAGGAATGAACGTTGCTGGTCTCTTTGCCGTTTCCGTCTTGTTCTTTCTCGGGGAGTCTTTCGTTCCACTTTCCACTTCAACTTTTTTGTAATAATATAACTTACATAAAAATTAAGTTGCGTGAAATATATACAATTTTTCAGGCAGGAGACAAAGAAATCTACTCTCTGTTCGTCGTTTTGAGCACCTGTAGAAAACACAATTATCACAAGGCAAGTTTTGTTTTTAATTCGTAGATGTTCTGGTTTCGTCTGCTTGATTTAATGACTGGTTTTTAAGACAACTTCTAATTATTTTAATAGCAGTGTAGCGATTTTTCGCATTTCTTCCAAAAATAAAAGATGACACTGAGGGAGGCTCTTATTCTTCACGTTTGGTTGTTTCCTTGTGTTCTCCCCAATGTAGTTTCTTTGTACACAAAAAATGAGTTATTCGTGATTTCCGCTCCGCGAAAGTGGTGCCTCTCCAGTTGGAAAATCAAAGAATGGCATAAAAGCATATTTACTTTTTATCTCAAAAAATATCGTTAAGAAGTACATTTAGTCTCAACTTACATATTAATACAATTCAGATTGCTGCCGCGCGGCATTAGCCGAGAGGTCTAGGGCGCTGCAGTCATGGACTGTACGGCTGGTCACGGCGGAGGTTCGAGTCCACCCTCGGGCATGGGTGTGTGTGTTTGTCCTAAGGACAGTTTAGGTTAAGTAGTGTGTAAGCTTAGGGACTGATGACCTTAGCAGTTAAGTCCGATAAGACTTCACACACAGTTGAACAGTTGAACAGATTGCTGCATCTGCTTTAATAAAACAACCGATAAACCCACTATTTACTAAGTGTGTATGGCAAATACGACGAGATAGTCACGGTTTCTTCGAAACATACGTATTCTTCAATTAAGTGTCTTTTTTTGCCCTGGAAATTTATGAAGATGCTCACGCGCAGTCAGAAGTACACATGATTTGTCCTTCTTTCTTTCTCTCTCTCTCTCTCTCTCTCTCTCTCTCTCTCTCTCTTTTTTTCAGTGGCGCAGTAATTTGACGTCTGTTTGCGTGTTTCAGTCGGATAATTTTGTGTTTAGTGTAGAGCTTTGGCATCTACATTAGTTGTATGCCACTGTGGAGAATCTAACTTATTCAACTTTTCGATCAAATTATACTGTTGAAAGATACTCGTATTTTATTAGAAACGAGCAGGTCAGTCACATTAGTCATAATTTTTGGGAATTGGATCATCAAGTATCTTCTTGAATCCCTAAGTACCTTAGTCTGTTGATTCATCTACACGTTTCCTTGTAGTAACTGTTTTACTTTTTGATTCAGAAGATTAAGGCGACCGAACAAGGGACAGGAACTATAAATGATATTTCAGTTTTTGTAAAACAACACGTGAGTTTTAACTATCGACAAGCTGATATATACGAGATGTGGCTATAAAATAATAGAAATATTGCTATAAAACATTTTATTTCAGAGAGATACGTATTTAGTTAATGGCACCCTCAAAATATTCCCCTTCTCTGTCCCTATAATACTCCATGTCAATTTTCCGTTATTGGAAACAGTGCTGGAAGTCTTCGTGTGTGAGCTCCTTGATGACACGTGCCACTTTCTCTTTCACTGCTTTTTTCCTTTTAATGCAGATTTGACATTGAGGAATAGATAAAAGTCACATGGCGCTGCGTCAGGCGAATATGGTGGATGGTCTAACAATGTACTTAGCAAGAAACCTCTTAACAGACAATGTAGTATGAGTCCGTGCGTTGTCTTAATACAGAACCTATGATTTGTTCTTCCAAAATTCGGGTCGGTTTTTTCTTATTTTCTCGCGGATTTGATGATGCGGATGAAGATGATATTTGATTTTTGCGGCGTTCAACTGCGTGGTTATCAGCGTCCGTAAAAATTCCCGTTCTTTTCATAGTCCAGTCTCGCCACTTTTCCCGAATGGTGATCAAAATATGAGGACAGCACAAACACCCAGTCCCCGGGCGGGGAAAATCCCCAACCAGGCCAGGATCATGGATTTGAGCAAGAACCTTAAGGTAGCAATATTGATTAAGAGTTTGATCTTCAGGAATCGAGTGAATATATACAGTTCCACAAATATCGGAAAAACTATCAAGAACGCTTTGAATCTTGATGTGCTCATTCGAGCTTTTTTCGCTCTCTGTAATGTTGGCCATGTTGGTCGCTTTCAGTGGAGGGACTGACTCTTACTTTCTGGATCATGAGTGAAAAAAGCAAGATTCGTCACTTGTCAGCATTCTTTCCAAGAAATTAGGATCGTTTTCAATGGTATTCATAGTGACAGTATAAACATTATCACGAGCTTCTTTTTGCTCTATCGTGAGAATTTTCTCCACCAGTCTCACACACACCTTTTTCATGTTAAACTGGTTATGTAAAATTTGCTTACATTTACTTTATCAAATTCTACAAGTGTCAGCAATAGGTTGAGTACTTAATCGACGGTTAGATCTAATCAGGTTACGTACTTTCTCGATACTTTCAACCATTTTTGGTGTTAAAGGGAATCCTGGGCGTGAGTCACCTTCAACGTCTTCTCAGCCATGTTGGAAAAGCTTGAACTACTCAGAAAATCGAGTACGTAATAAACAGTCTTCGGCATAAACTTCTTTTTAGTAAGAGATAGGTTTCAGTAGCGGTTTTTTTTCCAAGTTTCATCTGAAACTTCACGACGGTTCGTTGCACTATTACTACACTCATCATTTTTCTGCAAAATAAGATAACAGCTGTTACGCAAATGAAGGCCACGACCACGCTGATTTGTCTACAGACACCAGAGTTGCCACATTCGACTGAGAAGGCTTCACGCTTAACAGCTACTGCTCGTTCATCTTTGCGCATGTGTACTTTGCGACAGCATCAGTCCCGTTATTTTCGAGCAATACCTCATACATATGAAATTTTTAAAGATACGGAGCTTTGGCTTCTGAAGTGGCAGAGGGTCATGGTTGGACATACACAGTGGTAAGGAAAATACAAATAGAACATTCTACCAAGAATCAATGGAAGTTCAGTTAACACGACAAACAGAACAAATTGCAGTCTGTTCTTTTGGTCGCAATTCAACTTAATCAAGGAACATAAAATTTTTCAATACATAAATAATTTTTGCCGTCCACCTTGCATGATAGATTCCTTTCGAATACAGAAAGATAGTCAATAAAATAGTTCTTTGAGAAGATAATTCGTAGTTAACTCATAAACTATCAATATTATAGGCTCATGTGTCTTATGCCAGCAAGGCAGATACAAGAGATCTGTTTCCAAACTGTTTTCAATCAAACCACACACACCTCTAATGTTTTTAATTTTATTTTCTGATACATTTGAGTGCAAAATTTCTATTTTAAGTACATTAATATGTAATTTATTGGTTTGTAAATTTTCATATTCGTTTAATCCTCGTCTGTTAATGGTTGCCTGTGCTCACTCAAGAGTTCTCTTTCGCAAGTAATTGGTGACTGATGACATGCATATACATTGGGACGCTTTTCAACAGCTGACTGCTCAAAATCTGGTAACCTCTTCCGACTGTAACGATCTTAAAATCAATAGCGTGTGGTATGTCGTCAAGATTTGGAAAAACAGCCTTGTTTCTTTTCACTCGTTAAGTTTCGACAGTCTCCTAGCATACTTATACAGTTGCCGCCATTACTAATACAAATATTTTAATTTTAGTACGCAGTGTCTCAGCTCCGCTGTCAGAAGTCGTTAATTTTCCAAATTAGCCTTCGATTCCCACACGATTTAGCTAACTTACACGCCCTCAAATTGTAATAGCCAGAGTACAGTTTACTTCCAGTTATGCCATGTTAGTAATGCCCACCCATATATATGTATATATATATATATATATATACATATATATATATATATATATATATATATATATATATATATATATATATATATATATGACTAATGTGATGCGTTGTGAGAACGCGTTCAACCAAGGAAATCGAATACTTGTGCCTATATGATATTGTTTTCGTAAAATTTATCTGAAATCCATAGAGCACACAATTAGATAAAAAAGGAACAATCAAAGAAGAAAAACCAATGGTTTTCAAAAAGGATTGATCATCAGTGAACTATTTTCCAAAGGTGAACGAGTTTGCCCATCTCTAATGCTTATCGATGTTGATGTACTGTAGATCGCGAGTATTTGGCCCTTATAAACTGCATGTTAGGAGACAGTCCAAATGCTCTGCTTCTTAGCACAGTTACCCAAATATTGCTTAATATTTCAAATCGGTCAGCATCGCTTAAGTTACTTCTGTCAATAATTGAAGCCACGCGACGTTGCCGCACGGTCTGGGGCGCCTTGTCACGGTTAGAGCAGCTCCAGCCGTCGGAGGATCGAGTCCTCCCTCTGGTATGGGTGTGTGTATTGTCCTTAGCGTAAGTTAGTTTGAGTTAGATCACGTAGTGTGTAAGTTTAGGGATCGATGACCTCAGCAGTTTGTTCCCACAGAACTTTTTCCAAATATCCAATAATCGAAGAAATGTCATTTTTTACAGATAGGGTTGTAAATGGAGAAATGTTAACAAATACGTACCTATCTTTTGAACTGACTACATAGACTGAGAATAAGGAGTGAAACTAGAGCTAGCTCCCTATACTTCAAACATATCTTCACCACTTTATTTGAGGTCTTCATTTGATGATTCTAGTTTTGCTACTTTACTTTGAAAAGTTGATTCAGTTGATACTTGCCAAGGTTATTTTCTTTGCTGTTGTTCCATGATAGCTCCTAAAAAGAGGCAGTAAACATGTGAAATGTTCCGTGTTGTTGTGTGCTGTCCTTAGGTTAGTTAGGTTTAAGTAGTTCTAAGTTCTAGGGGACTGATGACCATAGATGTTAAGTCCCATAGTGCTCAGAGCCATTTGAACCATTTGTTCCGTGTTGAAATGTTGTGGACTTAAAGGCCTAGAATAATCAAAAATAATGTTTGTTTAAGTAAAAGAATCAAAGTTCTCGCAGTAAGGCGATTTTCTGAAATATGTTTTCAAATGCGTAACCTGAAAAGTGAGAAGCTACATACAATGAAATTTTTAAAAATTCCACAGGTTGTCTTTGTTAATACTTCGGAGGTTTAGAAAAAAATCACATCACCGCAATTTTTTTTTCATTGTAACAAATTAACTTTTACCATTAAATGCCGGCCGAAGTGGCCGTGCGGTTAAAGGCGCTGCAGTTTGGCACCGCAAGACCGCTACGGTCGTAGGTTCGAATCCTGCCTCGGGCATGGATGTTTGTGATGTCCTTAGGTTAGTTAGGTTTAACTAGTTCTAAGTTCTAGGGGACTAATGACCTCAGCAGTTGAGTCCCATAGTGCTCAGAGCCATTTAACATTGAATGATTTCGTACGGCGAGTTATGATTCTATGACTTACACTTCTAGTCTGAAGCTTGATGGTTTTAAATGAACAAGTGTGATTGCTGTGCGACCGTTACAAATGTTTCTCTCATTTTCTTATATTTATTTTTAATTTAAAATCGAAAAGCTTCCCTGTCTCAGTGGAAGTAGTGAACTGCTTAACCTTGAGCTGTGACTTTCATTTAATTTCATCTCATATTCGTAAGTAAAAATAAGTACCTGATCTAAATATGATCATAGCTGTAACGCGCGTTCAGGAAACGTTGTTCCTTTCTTGCGTTATTTTCATCGCAGCAAGAGGTCTGATTCTGACGTGAGCTGCAAATGTTGTCAGCACTGAGGGAGGTTTCCCCCCGTAACATTCCATTGAACCAGCTATACTGCCATTGGCTTATGGCAGATAAAAAAGGTCTGACATATTGGATTTACATCGTCTTGCCTTACTCAACACTATTCACTTTCCTTAACCGTGCTATTTATTAATGCTGTTTTCTGGATGAACGTAACCTGAAAATACTCTCAAAAATCAGTATTTTAGGGCATAATTTACAAGTGTTGCATTTCAGGAGAAAGGATCGGCAGCTCTTTGGACTTATCACCGAAATGGAAAAAGAATCGAAAGTAAAATTATATATTTAGGTATACCAAACGATAGGACGGCTACTTTGTGGCCTTGTGGTCGCCCCCCTGGCCCCATGCTGCAGGCTCTGTGCCCAAGGTAATTATGTCCTTGTAACTGAGCAATGAAAAAAGTTTCTGACACTTCCTGGCAGACTAAAACTGTGTGCCGGACCGAGACTCGAACTCGGGAACTCTATCTTTCGCGGGCAAGTGCAAGAGGGGGAAAACGTATGGTAGAAGTAAAAAACAGTGTGAAAATTGATCAATATATGGTACTCTATATGTCACAATACTCAAATAAAAACACCTGTCATACACACGACCCATTGAAGTTGGTATAGACACGCCGGGTACAAGGCTTTTCCTCCTTTCACGTCTGCGACGTTCGCCGTGGCTTTCGTCCGCCCCTGGTAATTGAGTGGTCAGCGCGACGGAACGTCTATCCTAAGAGCCCGGGTTCGATTCCCGGCTGAATCGGAGATTTTCTCCTCTCTGGGACTGGGTATTGTGTTGTCCTAATCATCATCATCATTTCATCCCCATCGACGAGCAAGTCGCCGAAGTGGTGTCAAATCGAAAGACTTGCATCCGGCGAATGGTCTCCCGACGGGAGGCCCTAGTCACACGACATACTTTTGCCATGGCTTTCTCAATGTAGACCTGCGCTCTGCTTGTGAAGATGTATTACAAGAGTGATAACTGTGCACACACTGCTCTGCAGAACCTCTGGACACTGAAGTGTTTGGAAAAAGGCGTTGGTCCGATGACTGTGGTGGGTCTGGAGACAATATGTAGGAAATTCGAAAAGACGGATTCTTTTTGTGTGCAATCTGGTGGAGGGAGGAAACGAAGTGATTCGACGTCAGTGGAAGCAGTGGCCACAGCAATGCAGGAGGAGACGAGTGGTGGTGTGCAAACGTGTAGTGTACTGAGAATTTCCTGAACAATGGAAATATCCGTGAGCATGGTGCGTAAAATTCTACGAAACATCCTTCTTTGCTATCCATTCAAAATTACCCATGTGTACGAGTTCCTTCCTGTTGACCTGCCAGCAAGAGAGACCTTTGCTTTAGAATTTCTTGCTCACATGGAAGTGGACAGTGATTGGCCGTGGAAGAAAAAATGGTTCAGATGGCTCTGAGCACTATGGGACTTAACATCTGAGGTCATCAGTCCCCTAGAACTTAGAACTACTTAAACCTAACTAACCTAAGGACATCACACACATCCATGCCCCAGGCAGGATTCGAACCTGCGACCGTAGCGGTCGTGCGGTTCCAGACTGTCGCGCCTAGAACCGCTCGACCACAGCGGCCGGCGCCGTGGAAGACTTTGTGGACAGACGAAGCTCGCTTACATCTGACAGGATATGTCAATACATAGAATTGTCGAATATGGGCAACGGTCACGCAGGTCAACCAGTACCACTTCATCTTGAAAAGGTCACTATGTGGAGCGGGCTTAAGGCATCATTCATCATATGGCTATATATTTTCGAAGAGACAGGTGCTTCCGGTCCTGTTACCTGTATAATCACTGGTTAGCGATATGAGCGTCTTCTGTCCAACCACGTCATTCTAGGTCTCCAACATTTTTATGGAAGTTGGCGCACCTTCGTACCAGTTAAGCAGCTGCTGAAACCTTCGTACCAGTTAAGAGCTGCTGAAGCGCCAAATGCTAGGCTTATCAGCCGCTATTTCCGTGCAGCCTGGCCGTGCCGATCACCGTGACTTCTGGCTGTGGGGCTATCTCAAAGATGTTGTGTTCAGTGTTCCGATTGCAAATTTTGCTGCATTGAAGGCATAATTGCGCAACACATTTTGAACGTGACACCGGAAACACTTCCATCAGTTCTGGAACATGCTGTTTCTCGATTTCAACTTGTTGCAGAAAACGGTGGACAGCATATTTGAAAACGTTTTGCACCAGTCACACGGAAGTTAATAATCCGATTTGATTTTGATTGATGCTTTTTATGCGGTTTGCCTCAGAACAATTAAAAATCGATGTGTTTGATGCTTTTAATGTGGTTTTTAGCCTCAGGACAATTAAAATCCGGTGTGAGTGGTTCTTGCCCTCAGGACAATTAAAAACCGATTTTTCCCATCGGATGTGATATGACCTTGCCGTGGTGGATGGGCTTACGTAACTAACAATATCACACCTGTACGCCCATGCAAACTGAGTGGTACAGTTTGTTTAACGTCAAACGTACACCTTAGGCATTGTTGTATGATTTATTTGTCATTCGTAGTAGACCACTATTAAATTGTGATGCTTAGAGCGCCATCTATTGCTACATTTTGTAACTATTTATTTTTCTCCTGCCATACGTTTTCCACCTTCTCCGATAATATTCCGTTGCAATTTGACGTCATTCTGACCAGTGGTGTTATTTCTACAGCGGTTTGAAAGTTTAACTTTAATTATAATCATGCTGTATAGCACGTTAGCAGCCACTAATGATTCGTACAGAGTAGAACACAATTTTCTTACAAATAGGAGACATTTCCGATCCAGATCTCGGACCATCTCACTGACCACGTCGTTGTCAAGCACATGTTGTTAGTAGGGTTTCCGTTAGTTCGCATTACCGGTTTTATTTTTCCGGAATAGATTTTTCCGATTTTGTTATGTTTTTAACGTGCATCCTCGGTTTCTTTTCTGATTACAAGTTTTGGACATTTCTACATACGAAATGAACTGTGTTTTAGCTACGGTTTTCTTTACACTCTCACTTCTTTATTGTTCTTAACATTTAAACAGCAGTATTGAAACGCAAGCCTCACTTGTTGTTGGTGCTCGAGGTCCTAGCAGTGAAAAGAGTGCGACACACCACCATTGAGCAGGAATTAGTCACTTGGCCGACCCAGATAAATTCCCGACACCGTTAGACTTCTGACATAGTTTTAAGAAGCATCTCGAGCTTGCTTTGACCCACGAGATAAAATTACGATATTTAATACATCAGCTTGGAATGCTCTCTAGGAATCTTAACAGCATTCAGAAAAATGAAGTTCCATTTGTGCTGCTACCTGTCACAGCTTCTCTAAATATTATTTATCTAATGGTACTGGAATAATACCTGACGATAAAGAAAAGTTAAAAAAATGAATCCTGAGCACAGTAGTCTCTGACTCGTGTATTGCGCACCTTCCCTAAATCACACTTTCCATGAATTGGGCAAACCAGCGCATCACCTCTAGGCTAGCGTGGTAAACCGGACCACCAACATATGGTTCTAATGGAATCCCAAAATCTGCATCTAAATTTGTACTCTGCAAGCCACGCTTACGGTGTGTGTTGGAGGGCACTTTGTGTACCACTGTTACTTCCCCTTTTTTCTGTCGCAGTCGCGTATGACCCGCGAGAAGAACGATTGTTTGTAATCCTCTGTGCGAGCTCGAATCTCTCTAATTTTATGTTCATTATCTTTCCGCGAGATATATGTAGGTGGAAGGAATGTATTGGTTGACTCTTCAACGTACTTACACTCTAAAAATTTTAACAGTAAATCACATCTCGATGCTAAGCGCCTCTCTTGCATCGTCTGCGAATGGAATTGATAAGCATCTCCGAGATGCTTTCGCGCATACTAAATGAACCTGTAACGAAATTCGCTGCTCTTCTTTGGACCTCCTCTACTTCCTCTATCAATCCTATCTGGTACGGATTCCAGTCTGACGAGCAATACTCAAGTGCTAATCGCAACAGTGTCTCTTAAGCTACTTCCTTTGTTGCTGGACTACACTTCTTGCGGATTATTCCAGTGAATCTCATTCTGGCATCTGCTTTGCAGGCGATTAATTTTATGTGAACGTTCCACTTCAAATCTCTCCGTACGCATATTCCTAGATATTTACAGATGTAACTGCTTGCAGTGATTGTTCTGCAATCGTGTAATCATACAATAAAAGATGTTTCTATCTATGTATTCGCAATACGTTACATTTGTTTATGTTGAGGGTCAATTGCCGCTTCTTGCACTAAGAGTCGAACTTCCGGTCTTCCTGCATTTCGCTACAGTTTTCTAGCGTTGGGACTTCACTTCTATGCAACCACATCATCCGCAAAAACATTCACGGAACTTCGGACGTTACCTGCTAGGTGTTTTATAGGTTCGTGAAAAGTAATGGTACTATAATACTCATTTGGGTCATGCCCGATATTAGTTTTACGTCTGAAGACTTCTCTCCTTGAACAATAAGACGCTATGTTCTGTCTACCAGAAACTCGTCAATCCAATCACGCAGCTGCTCTGACATTACGTATATTCGTATTTTGTTTGCTAGGCAGCAATGCGGAACTGTATCGAAAACCTACCGGAACGAACTCAGAATACACCTGGGAGCCTGTATCTACTGTTTTCTGGGTCTCGCGGATGAACAGAGGCAGCTGGCTTTCACACGACCGTTGTTTTCGGAACCCATGTTCATTCCCAAACAGGAGATTTTCCATTCCAGAAATGCCATAAAACGCGAGAGTGAAACATGTTCCAAAGCTTTACAACAGACCGAGGTAAGAGAAATAGGCCTATAGTTTTGTGCGTCTCTTAGACGATCCTTCTTGAAAATGGAATTGTCCTTCGTCTTTTTTCTTTTTTTTCCAATCATTAGGAATGCTTCGCTCCTCTAGAGACAAAAAAATGGTTCAAATGGCTCTGAGCACTATGGGACTTAACTTCTGAGGTTATCAATCCCATAGAACTTAGAACTACTGAAACCTAACTAACCTAAGGACATCACACACATCCATGCCCGAGGCAGGATTCGAACCTGCGACCGTAGCGGTCGCGCATCTCCAGACTGTAGCGCCTAGAACCGCTCGGCCACTCCGGCCGGCTCTAGAGACATACGGTGCATTTCTGCTAGAACAGATGCAAGCTCTTTCACATACTCTGTATAGAACCGAATCGGTATTCCGTCATGTCCAGTGACCTTTCCTCTGTTGGGCGATTTTAATGACTTTTCGATACCATGGTCACTTATTTCAACATTTTTCATTTTGTTGGTGGCGTGACGATTTAAAGGAGGAACTACAGTGCGATCTTCCTCTGAGAAAAAAGTTTTGGAAAATGACGTTTGATATTTCGGCCTTGTCTGTGTCATCCTCTGTTTCAGTTCCGTGATGCCCATAACGTGTCCGAACAGATGGGTTCGATCTATTTAATGATTTTACATAAGACCATAACTTCTTAGGATCTTCTGTCAAGTCAGTAGATAGTTTTCGCTTTCGAAATCCTTGAACTCTTGACGTATAGTCCTCCTTATTCCGATTTTGGCTACATGTAGTTTTTATTTGTCTCTGAGATTCGGCTATGTTTAAATTTGCAATGAAGCTCTCGTTACTTTCGAAGCAGCTTTCTAAAACCGTTGCGAACAACGGTGAATCTTTTCCATCCCCCACAGTTTTGCTCGGCACATACTTGGCTGAGGTATATTGTACGATGCTCTTGAGCTTTGTCCATTGATACTCAACATTGCCAGCACTGTGGGACGTCAGCTCTTCCGTCGCTAACAGCCAAGACCTCCACCCTACGGCGCGGCCATCTGTCGCGTCAGATTCAGAAGGAAATCAAATGTCTACTTTGATTAAAATACGAATCTGATAATGGTTCTCCGAAACCTTGATTGAAAAGTCCTAAAGGTGATTTTTTGCAGTATACTAACGTTTTGACTTGTAGATGTGTGGCACAAAATCGGTAAATAGCTCTGCGGTAGGTAGTTGAGGAATTTGTGAGTAACAATGTTAGTGTTAGTGCCATCATTTAGAAAGATTTAAGTAAGTAGATCTCTTCCCATTTGTGCTCCACAAATTGAGTGATAAGAAGAAGGCAACAACGATGGTAGCGGCCGGCTATTTCACTGGCACGTGACAGATATTTGCCTTTTATGCAGAACATCATCACATGGGATAAGATCAGGTGCTATAATCTCGATCAAGAGTAGGGAAAGAAATCAGTGGTGTCACAATGCATAGCATTCTGCATCATGTTTCTACATACACTCGAATAAATTTAACCTCAGTGATATGTTCAATTGCGAGCAGAGGAAAGTCTTCATTGAAAAGATGCAGCCGCTGTATAAACTTTTCCAAACGTGTTTTGTGGCTTACAGGGGTTGCTTTAAATGTGAATAAGGGTATTTTGCTTTTGCGTTTTTTTTATTTGTTTTGTCAACCATCCGTCAAAAATCAGACACACTTTTCAATGTCACATACAATTAAAAATTTACTACAGCTATAGCGACAGCTCATCTTTTCTCTTTTTATGCATTAATCAGTTAACTAAATTCACTACACATGTAGCAATATTCAGCACCAGCTAGTCGAAATAATGTGTGTTTTTTCACTTCCTTTCCTCCTAAGTACTTCCGTGTCACGTAAAAGACTCAACGATATTGCTGCATGTACTACGCGACACACTTCTGTTCGTTATACAAGAAAGAAAAAATGTAAGTGTCAGCAATGGTTTTGGGCTAGTGGTCGTCTTTCGAGCTCTATAACTTGATTAGGCAGTAACAGTCAAGAGTATTTCGTATAGACACGTGTCACTGGAGACGATTTTGCATTGCTCTTCGAAATTTTAATTGTGTCATTGATCACTGAGCAGGCATGGAACCTTTCCCAGTAGGGAAAGACTCAATTCATGTTGTCCATTTAACGGACAATCGCTGCTGTACATGCATGATGCTCTCATTCCATAAAATACTGTGCGAAAGACAATGGCACTCACTGTTAGTACTGGACTGTGTACGTAAATATCTGCTGTTCTGCTGCCCAAATGTATCAATGATATTGCTGTTCGCTGTCAAGTTTATCTGAATATCGCCTAGTCCGCTCGAAATGCGAAACTGCCGTTTAATGGCGTCGCCTACTGGGTTGGTTATTTCCATTGCTGTTAACTGAATAATAACCAGGGACGTTCTTTTGTGTGATTTAGCAGTGGTGTAATTCATGAACTGTTTCTACGAAAATACAACGTTTCTAATAATACGCTGTTATGGTTAATATTTGAGAGTACCATGAAAGGTTATGATTGCAGTACATCTAATTTGGATATATTTTTGCATGTGGACAAAGTATGTGCACAGTTTGACGGTATTACTTCTTCTGTGACATGGGACAGCTGGTTGCAGTCATTGGAGTGGTACAACTTACACTACCATTCTCTAAGGATAACGGAAACATGATGACAGAATATAGTAATTTATTAGTGTTATGAAACATGAATACACGAAATGTCAACCACTACAGTACGTAACACGCATCGGCAGACCTCGCAATACCTTGAAAATAAGTTCCTCCAACTATCCCCGATTGCCTGGATGCTGTGCTGACGGCATCGGGAGAAGGCTTTCAAAACGGGCTTCAACATATCTTGCAGAATGGTTGATTATTTCACTGCGAACGACATTCGTGAGTTCGTCATTTGTCTGAAAACTTCAAGCGTCAGAATGGGATGGACATCAAACTGCAGTTGTCGGATATCACACTGTTTGGAAAATTTGTCGGAGAATGGTCATATTTTGGCGTGCTGTATGCACCATTGTACCAACCTGATGGAACGAAATACTACTCAACAACCCTCTTGACTGCAATTCCAAAACGAGGAAATTCTGCAATATTTTCAGTAGCGGTCCACATTCGCTGTTTCTGCCGGCGTCATCCTCGAAGAAATATGGACCAGAAATACCCCAAATGCCAAATGCTTATCATACCATAACTTTTTCTGAATAATACCGGTAGTTTCGCTTATTAACATATCCAGTTTTGAAAAACCATGCTTCGTCAGATATCTGCAGTTTTTGGAGAAACAGTGGCTCTCAGTTAATCATTGCAAGAATGTCAGTAAAGTTGACAAGTGTCAGTGTGTCTAATTCTTCAATCACCAGCAGTTTATTCGGATGAAATATGAAATCACCCAGTAAATGACCCACTAAACTTCGCGACAGTTGTAATGTTTAAACATGTCGCCGTGCTGTACGTCTGGAACTGTGTTCCAGTGATGTAGACACTTGTTCTGGTACTCGCATATTGGAAAACATCTTCCACTACCAAGTGACTGCTGGTTCAAAACATTTCGAGTAGCCATTTCCTCTCTCACCCACCTGAGAATACGGTGCCTCTAATGGTATAGCCAAATCGTAGTACATTACTGCTCCATCTGCTGAGTCTTCATAACAAAATCATTTCGGATAAAGACTTCTGTCGCCGAAACTAACATCTGCACAGATCATCTCTCCCTAGTATACTGATTGCCTGATTCCCTCTTATTCAGTGAAGTGTGGTTGCTTGGAATGCAATGTACATTTGGTATGGTTTGCTAACTACAATTGGTAGACGTAGCACGTGCGCCATCCTGTATAACGTTCCACACAAATAGCATTGTCAGGTTACAAGATGCTGTTTGGAAACTACATGTTAGACGGAACTGGACAAATATACCTTGAAATGAATATTTACAGTCCAAAGTTAACAATGACTGCTTTTCAAAATTGCTGAACAATACGTCAAAAAAAAAAAAAAATGCTGCGTGAAAATATGTTACTGGTATTAAGTGTTCTGTGCAAAGAACAAGTACTTCATCATCAACCCAACATTTCCTAACGGAACGAAGTGTCGCAAAACATGCGCAACGTCAAAATTTCCTAATTTCTCCACTCTTCAGAACCATTTTTTTTCGGAGTGTCTTGGCTTTACCTTCCTGCCACTTTGGAACTAATATTCCCCACTTCTTCTGACATTCTTAACGTACTGAATGTAAACCCCCAGGGAAAGAGTAATCTAACAGCTTACAGAAACTTAAAGGAGATTAACTATGACGCGGAACACAAGAAATGTTCAAATATTCAGTAGTAACACGGCCGACATTAGACTGGTAAGTCCAGGAATTCAATCGCAGACTTCTTGCATTGTATCAATAGCATATACCTAATTGTTCTGTCACAGTAAAAAGAACTCCTGCTCCATGGTTGCCTACTGAGCTACACCAGATAATGAATAAACGAGACTCTGCACATAAATGATTCAAGCGAAAGCCGACACGTGTATGTGCGAAGTACACAGGAAGCCACGGAACGAAGTGTCGCAAAACATACGCAACGTCAAAATCTGACAAATTCGCTGTGTTGTACGCTGAGGGTACAAAAGTCATAAGACACCTCCCACTATCTTGTCGGCCCTCCTTTTGCCCGGACTAGTGCAATACCTCGACCTGACGTGGACTCAGCAAGTAGATGGAAGTCCCCTGCAAAAATATTGAGCCATGCTGCCAGCTGTCCATAATTACGAAAGTGTTGTCGGTGCAGAATTTTGTGTACGATCTAACCTCTCGATTGTGTCCTAAAAAAGTTCGATGGGATTCACGTCCGGCTATCTGCGTGCCAAATCATTCGCTAGAAATGTCCAGAATCCATAAGAATTTCCTAGCCGCTTGGGAACATGGAGTCCATGAATGGCTACGAATGGTCTCTAAGTAGCAGAATGTAGCCATTTCCACAAGAGGATCCAGTCCATTCCATGTAAACACAGCTCACACCATTATGGAGCCATCAACAGCTTGCACATTGCCTTGTTGACAAACTGGGTCCATGGCTTCGTGGCGTATGCGCCACACTCGAATCCTATTAGCTCTTACCAGCTGAAATCGTGACTCCTCTGACCAGACTGCGGTTTTCCAGTTGTCTAGAGTCCAACCGACATGGTCACGAGCCCAGGAGAAGCGCTACAGGTGATGTCGTGCTGTTGACAGAGGCACTCGCGTCGGTCGTCTGCTGCCATAGCCCATTAACGCCAAATTTCGCCACACAGTGCTAACGGACATGTTCATCGTACATCGCGCATTGATTCCTACGATTATTTCGTGCAGTGCTGTTTGTGTGCTAGCACGAAAACTCTACGCAAACGCCGTCGCTCTTGGTCGTTACGCGGAGACCTTCGGCCACTGCGTTGGCCATGGAGAGATGTAATGCCTGAAATTCCCTAATGATTTCCGAAATGGAATGTCCCGTGCTTCTACTCCAAATATCATTCAGCGTTTAATGTCTGTTAATTCCCGTCTTGCGGCCACAATCACTTCGGAAACCATTTCACGTGATTCGCCAGAGTACAAATGACAGAAGAATTAAACAGCTTCTTCTCAACAGCCGTCAGCCCACAATTTGCGGAAAAATCATCATCCACAAGGCAGCACCTTCCCGAAAGAAGTGGCTTTCTTAAAACATGTTTCTACATGCAAAGTGTGGAAAACAATCATAGAATCTTATCTGATGCAGAAATTAATAATTAGTTATAATCAGAAACGTTACCGATATTGTTATTCCACTTCTCGTCATGTCTCTCTTGTTAGTGATACATTTCCTGGGTGGAAGCAAAACTTGTTTCTACCAAAAGCCAAGAATGATCACCCAAAATCGCCAGGCGACTATAGGCAGAGAAGCATTCTACCCCTACTCTCTAAAGCATTGGCGTTCATTGTTCATGAACACGAGACGCTTAAAACCCATAAATATCCACGATAAAAACCAGTCTGGCTTTTGTAACCATCATAGCAGAGCAACTGCATTAATCAGAAGGACTGACGATGTCAAACTTGTTATGGACAGGAGTGAAGCGAACATTTGAACGCTGCTCAACTTCAGCGATTGTTTTGACGCCGCTGATTTCTATGTATTACTTACGAAAATGACGCATTTAAATTTCTCAAACAGTACAATAGTGTGGCTCGACAGCTGCCTCAAAAAAAATTGTCAATGTGTCATCTGCGAGTCGGAGAAATCGTCATGGAAACATGTACTCTCTGAGGTACACCAGGGTTAAGTATTTTGTACATTGAATTTCTCGCTGTATATGAATGATATTTCATCGATTACTCATTCTTATGTGCTAACGACATCCATTTGTATCGAAGCGCCAGAACATTGCTACAGCCATATCAGATATGAATGACGCTCTTTCTTCAATATCACGTTGGGCACAAAGCTTGGGACTTAAAAAAACCGTAAGACGTCACAGATCATCCTCATATCACACCGAAAGTTGATCAGTGGAAACATTCGTGAAACAAGTCCTCAAATACTTCTTCATGGTATGCAGTTACTCCATAGAAAAACAGTAAAAAGATTCAGTCATCCTGAATGAGAATTCACATTGAAAGGAACGAATTGTTGCAGCATACATGAATTCCTTTTCGTGCCTAAATGCAACTCACAAATGTAGAAAGGTACTTGCAGCTCAAATTAAACAATGCATAGACCTCTCTCTAGTCCTGGGTATTCGTCGCTATTGTGATGTAGTTCAACAGAGCACAAATAATGAAATCTCCAAACGACTCGAGCTAGCTATGAATGATTGCGTGTTGCATCTCGTTCTCCATTTCAGCTATACGTCTGTGGAGCAAACTTCCCTTTCTGTAACATGCATCTTACGCAAAATCACTCCGCATTCAAGAGGCGATTAACGCTTTACCTTTTATTAAGCGTTGCTTCCCTCTTTCCATTTCTGTTTCTACTGGTCATCTCACCTGGTAATCGCACCCCGTTATTTCTCGTTCTTCTTCTGACACATCAGCTTCTTCTTACAATAATTTCTTCTCTACTGATGCCACACGTTTCTGCTGGATGACATCATTCATATTGGATAAGAAAGTAATGGAGGAATTGCTTAACATAATACAAATAAGACTGACATTCCTAAAATTTACTATATCTTTTGATTGTGATTATAATTATTATTATATTCCTCACGTGCTATAGAAATTGTTATATTGTCTCGCCCATGATGTATGGTTAGAAGTAAGAGTTGGCCGAAAACCCTCACCTTACCAAGTGAAATAAATACATAAATAAGTAAACAAATAGTTGAAGTTTTCATTAGAAGCTCTTTACCTTACAACTATTCATATTACTACAATGCTTTCGAAGACGAGAATTAGTTATTGACAGTCTAGAGAAAGTCACTACGTTAAGTCAGAATCATTTATAGCACACTAGATGAAAACTGACGAGACTCTTAAGTGTTGGGGTCTCCATTAATACGTTTAATACGTTGTTCCTTGTCTACAGAAGAGAGTCCTGACCGTAGAAACAGTTCTCGCTTTTTAAGCATTTTTCGTGCAAATTATGGGGAAACATAATCATGGCGCACAGATTTAGCATAATCTCATCTTTGCAGAATATGATTTTGTTTTCATTGACTAATTTATCTCATACAATTTGCCCTCGAATTTGGTAGCTTACGAAAGCCTCGTTCCAATGATTCTTTGGTACTCTTCGTCTCTCTGAGACAACTGGTAAGTAACAGAAATTCAGGAGATAGGGGGATGAAAAAGAAGAGCAGCATGTTTCGTCAAATACGATATCCCACAGACTTATCGGGAAATGATCATGACGGTAAGATCATAAAACTTAGGGCTCATGCGGAACACATTTTTATACATACCGTCAAAAGCCACTATAAAAATTTATTTTGTTGAAAATAATTTGGACTGTTTCTTCATCATCTGAAAGATTTTAAAGTGTATACCACATCTCTATATTCGCAAAATAAATTAAATATCTAGTTAACGTTGAGGAAGCAAGTGAACCAAATGTATGGTGCAGCCTCCACACAGCTATGATTATAGATGCGTTTGGGGTACATTCGAAGTCGCGCCATGCACTACGATCACTAGCTTCCACGCGACTAACGAAATATTGTATTTAACATATTTTCCAATAGTGGACAGGTGGTACATACCGTTTTAAGCTTTAAAGTCTTCCAAATGATGACGAAGTAGTCCAAATAAAGTTTTGTAGCAAAAAGATCATTGCATTTACATCCGCCTATTATGCAAATAAGTAGTCTTTCTACTACTCAACGGTGTTTCTCCTCGTTTGTACCATCGTAAGAGGGTACTTAAGTCAGTTCTTTGAAATGAATCATGTTTTAATAGTACTTGTTGGAACGAAAGTTACCCTCGAAAACGTTTCATTTCTATTATGATTATTACCTTATCCATTAGATTGTTAAGGTAAAAAAAGGTAAAGTCCCGCGATATGAGCCTAGACGGCCAATCAGGCCCAACCCACCGCCGTATCATCCTTTGCCAGTGGCGTCATCAGATGCAGTATGGAGGGGCCTGTGTTCAGCACAGTACTCTCCCAGTTGTTATCCGGTTTCTTGAACTTGAAACCTCTACTAATCGGTCGAGTAGCTCCTCAGTTGGCCTCACGAGGCTGGTGCACTCCGTACTAGTTCTCCCACCAAGGAAAAATACCTGGCACTGCCGGGAAACGAATACAGGTGCCCCGCTTGACAGTCAGCTGCGCTGCTCACTTTTGTGGTCTTCTTTCTTTCGATCTGTTTCTTCATCATCTTTCCGTCAGTGGTTCTGTGTGGACGTTTCATGGGTTCTTCTTAACGTCTATTGATGAAAACTTTACGTAGTTTTCTATTCCAGAGGGTGGGCAGCCCCTGGCGGAACGTGCTGAGGCAACGCACCGGCTGTCACTCAGCTAAGGACAGTGTTAGGTTCTTCATCAGGGATGCCCAATCTCTTACGTTTTCTGGGCCACAAAGGAAGACGATGAGTATTTTTAGGCCGCACAGAATATACTTAACGCTACGACAAACAATAACCGCTGGATTAATGGACCAATGAGAGAAAGAATAGTACCGTGTGGCGGGAGATTTAGTTTATCATAACTTTATATACGCGGCGGAATTTTATGATTTTTTTTATTTTTACTTTGCCAAGTGTGTAATACATGCTCACTTCTTGGGCCATACTGATACTTGCTTAGGATAGCATGCGCCCCGCAGGCCGTATTTTACATTATTATACAGCTTGCCATCTGAATCGAAATGAAGCTCCTTAAAATTGTTTTTATTTTACAGACCTGAGTAATAGTAGCCAAGTTTGGGCAATAAATATAATAATTTGTTTGCCTAACTGGCAGGCTCGGATTCCCAGTATACATTCTGCAAGAACGGCTTGTCTAAAAGCTTGAGCACCAAACTAAGATGATTTTATAGGAGGTTTTTGGTGGCACATGAAATATCTTTCAGCAGAAGTGTAGAATACAACTTAAAGATCATGGGGAACCTTGCCAACAGTCACTCATTTCGCACAGTTTTCGAGAGTGAAAAATAGATGGAGGTGAGAAATACTTGTGTTACACGAAGTAAGCTCCAACAATTACAGAAAGGAGCCTTGCAGAGTATAGATGTAGGTGTATAAGAAGGTGTATAACTATGAGATGTGGGAAAACTGTTGGGCCAATTCGTTATTTGTGTATGTGTGTGTGTGTGTGTGTGTGTGTGTGTGTGTGTGTGTGTTAGAGAGAGTGAGTGAACGCAGCAGAATGATGTATTTTGTTAACTGCGTTTGCAGGAAACTCAGTTTACTTTCGTTTTTCGCACTCCAAGGTCTCTTATAGCGTAAGGTTTGTATCACTCTTTTGGCGACCTTGTTACATTTTCAGAGTAGATCCATTATTACTACTGTTTTACCTTTCCTTTTTCCTCGAAACAATTTACTCCAAATCGCACTTATCTTTATCCGATAAACTAAGAACTACTTCAAGCGGAATCCATTGGCTTCAGTATCGTGAAGGAGGTAGCGATAATTAATGCACGAATTAACCTTGCAGCAATTTTTTGTTGCCTCTGAGAGGAGTACGGCCGTAAATAATGGCGTCTTAACTCGGTGGGCACAAGAGGCCGTGTGCGTTAGGCCGGGCTGTCACGCGCTGTACACCCGGGTATTTGTTAGGCTGATACCAGGTGTCGGTGCGGAACAATGGTGCTGATAGCCCACGTCTCCGCACCAACGCCTGTAAACCGATAAACCCCGTCTCTCCATATTAGCCAATTAATCCACTTCATTCTCTGCCCCACTGGTTAATCTCAGATTCGTCTGTGGTGGAGTGAACTCTTTCGGTTGTTTAAGAGTTTTTAGTTGCCTCGTGAACTTTTACGATTCTGAACAGTTTTTGTTTCACATTTACGTGTTGCCATTACTTGCACTAAATACCCGTGACCCTGAAACTCCAGAAGTATTGCAAGATGAGATGTATAAATCGAGTCTTCAAGCAATGGGATGCGCTGTAGATAATGGTTTTTCAGTGGAAATGCTTCAAATTAAAGAAAAAAATATTGGAAAAGGAACATACGTAACTCTCCACGGAATGTCTGCAGAGGTTCACAATTTCCCAAACCCCAACAATGCTGTCGTTACACCCTCAAATTGAGAGACAAGATGTGAAAAGGTATAGACACCTTAACCTCTTCTACGTAATGTAAAGTATGGTCACTAAAATTATCACAAACATCATAAAAAATGTTTGACTTGATTCAAGCACAGGAAAATGTTGACTTTAGAAATAGATATAGCACAATGACGATTTCCAAACCGTGAACTAAGTTGTAGATGATAGTAATGAGAAGGTCCCGTATCGGCAAATCCATTTTCAGTAGTCCAAGACGCAATTATTAGATCCTTGAAGTGGAAAACTAAAAGAGAAAATATTTGATAATGGAATATATCTGAACCCCCTTAGATATCTTAATGACGGAACACTGTTTGATTCTAGTGCACATACATTTCAATCATGAATAGAAATACTTAACAGTGCGAGTATGAAAGTAAATCTGCAAATCAATTTTAATAAGACTAAACTAATGTATAGCCCACGAAATGAAAATAAAACTGTACAAATGAAGAGCTAAATCGTGGAACCTGTTCCGTGTACTTGTATTTAGGGCATTTGACGGCAACGACAAACGAACCGTAAGAGAAATGAAGATTAAAAAAGACGTAGTGTGCTTTTGATGAACTAAATAGGGTTGATTAATAATGTAAATAAATTTCCTAAATGAGTCCCCAACTATTGTGAATATTTTGAAAAAACACTCTACAGGTCGCTTAATATAAGTATTTATAACATCACTTCGGCTACTGCCATCGTCAGATACAAACTTAGTGCTTGTAAAACTACTCTGATTGTTAGAACCAACAAAATTTATGTTTAATCGGGGCCCAGTCCTTTCCTGGCGTGGTGGTAACGTACTGCAAGCATCTATATCAGAAAAAGAATTTTTAAGAATTACTTTTACAAACGTTATTTTTTCTTAATGGTGCTGTACTTGTTAGTATACGACGATTAAATAATTTCGGTACTTGTATCCATTATCTAGTAATCAATATATACGGCTACATTTTAAAAATGTGACTAAAATCCAAATTATAGTAGCATCTGTACAGACACGAATGTGACGATTTTTGTACTGTTGTTGCGACCGTTTAATATCCCGCAACACGGGAGTTTAATTCGATCTCCAAGAAAACTTGCGCCGCCAGGGCAGTAGGTGCGTGAGGTTTACGCTACTCTCGAGAGAAACTTGAGAAGTCGGCACAAGAAACATGCTGTCACTTTAGTGCTGTCCTTCAGCGGATTAACTGAAGCGTACTGGAAAGACTGTCTACGTAGATCAGGTTTGTTACGAGGAATGCTGTAATTCGTTTGCAGTGTGTTGCTTGCAAAACATTCAAATAGCCGAATCGTTAGTAATGTCCAAAGCATTTTCAAGAGTACAGTG
The DNA here is from genome assembly GCF_023864345.2 of Schistocerca serialis cubense. Taxonomy (NCBI): domain Eukaryota; kingdom Metazoa; phylum Arthropoda; class Insecta; order Orthoptera; family Acrididae; genus Schistocerca; species Schistocerca serialis. The sequence goes on from NC_064640.1 coordinate 581,085,110, forward strand.
CCATTTACTAATGGGGAATTGAACGAAATGTATTTCGAATGTTATCAAAATGCATGAAGAACAGCGTAACTGTATGTACAACCGTTCCCAGTTAACACCGTCCAACTCGTCCCACCATCCGTTGATACTATCAAAAGGTTTCGCGAGACTGGAAGTTTTCGTATGTTACCAAAGAAGTTGCAGCAGTAGTTGTCCTTACAACTGTTGCAATACATCCGCATGTTAGTTATCGTTAAACACAAAGAAAGGTTAATATCAACAAAAGAGCTGTTCTGAGTATCGTTCACAAATGGAAATATCAACCGCTTCACATTTGTCAACATCAACAGTTACATGTCAGTGATTTTCAAATGGTTCAAATGGCTCTGAGCACTATGCGACTTAACTTCTGAGGTCATCATTCGCCTAGAACTTAGAACTAATTAAACCTAACTAACCTAAGGACATCACACACATCCATGCCCGAGGCAGGATCAGAACCTCCGACCGTAGCGATCGCTCGGTTCCAGACTGCAGCGCCTAGAACCGCACGGCCACTCCGGCCGGCTCAGTGATTTTCAACATAGTTTTGAATGCTGTCAGTGGGTTCTCCTACATGAAATTAGTTTTGTGGAGAAAGATTGTTTACTGATGGGGCCAAGTTCACAAATAACCGCAATGTAAATTTAGGAAACATGCATTACTGGTGAACTAAAAATCCACATTATCTTCGCCGTGTGGTTCTAGGCGCTACAGCCTCGAACCGCGTGACCGCTACGGTCGCAGGTTCGAATCCTGCCTCGGGCATGGATGTGTGTGATGTCCTTACGTTAGTTAGTTTTAAGTAGTTCTAAGTTCTGGGGGACTGATGACCACAGCAGTTAAGTCCCATAGTGCTCAGAGCCATTTGAACCATTTGAGCCACATTATCTTCGTAAGGCGTTCAGTCTATGACAGTGAAGAGTGAGTATGTGGTGTGGCATAACCGGACATCACTTGATCGGCCCTTACTTTGTTGATGGTTTGCCAGTACTACGACTTCAACGGAATGGTTAATAGGAAAACGCCGAGCCATGCCATTCACTGTTCCAGTGGTGTGGTGTCTCAAGGACCATTTTTCAGACTGTTACTTCTGCGCCACAAATACTGCAGAGCATTCAAGCGAAACTAGTGTCCAAATGTATCTTCACTGCTTTTGCCTGTGTCCCATGTTGAAAGGTTACCTGTTTTGTTTGTACCTTGCAAGCCACAGGTTTACAAAGTTGGTTCATGAAATACAGCTGTTCTTTTGCCAATGGGACGGCCGTGACACCAAGAACCACAATACAGCTAAGGAATGGCTTACAGGTAAATCATACGTAACTAGAAGGGAAAGTGTGGGAAACCCTCGATTGGTTGAGTCCGATAAACTCATATTGCCTGCTCTTCAAATGAAGTTTGGCCTTATGAAGAACTTTGTAAAAGCTATTGGATAAGAAGGTCGGGCCTTCAGACATTTGATAAAAATGTTTCCTAAGTTGAGAGAAGTAAAGCTGAAAGAAAGTATATTTGTTGGACCACAAATACGAAAACTGATAAGTTATTCAACCTTTGATACCAAATTCACAAATTTTAATGAATACTTATTTCCTGATAGCTGCTTAAACTTTACTATTCTTTCGCGATATAACCCTATTTTGGCGTTTTTGCCATTTTCTAACATGAACTGCAATTATTGTACATAGTATAGATATCGCCATTTGATGAAATTTTAAGCTAAGAAAACCTTACTAACATTTTGAAATGATAAACCAATTTACAGCATAGACCAGACATTGCACAAACAGCAATTTAAACCACAGTATCTAAGATATAGATAAACAAATGTAAATATACAGTATCTCTGGATCAAGCTATAGAGCTATCAAATTTTACCAAAAATACGTAATTACTCAGCATACAAAGCATCAATAGAATTACGGCCATGTACAAACCCATTATATAAATACGTTATAACAACTTAACAAATAAACCTGCTTCAAGTTAATAAGCTGTCAAAATAGAAACAAAGGTAAAATCTTATGGAAAATACGTCTTTGTTCATAATATGTCAACAAGAAAACAGCAACCAGAAACGTATGCACTATGTACACGTTATGAGCAATTTAATGTAACTACATACTCTATGTAAAATACCGTCTAATTGACGACATCTGTACCACGTATAATAATTGTAGGTTTTACTAGAAAATGGCAATAACGCCGAATAAACTTATAATACGAAAGAGTAATAAAGTTTAAGCAGATGACAGGAAATAACTATTCGTTAAGATGTCATCCTGTGACCTATATCACGTGCAGGATCTACAATGCGGAAACTCACAAATATCGAATTAGTTGCCTGGTCCTCTTTCGAAGCCATTGTGAAGGGCTTTTTTGGGAACAGAAAAGATGATAATTATGTTTCCATTGTAAATGATCTGTCAGAGAGCTGCAGGAACATGGGATGTAGAATTTCCCTTAGAATTCACTTTTAGATTCCCACCTTGAATTATTTCCGAAAAATTTGGGAACCGTAAGCAACGAGCGGAGTTAACGCTTTCACCAACACATCCGTATGACGAAACACCGCTATCAAGGTCACTGGAACCCTTTAACGTTGGGTGAATGCTGCTGGAATCTTGTTGGGGAGAGTGAAGAAATGGTAGACAAAAGGAGAGCATCTTTGTCATACTTTCCGAATACCAAACAAAGTTAGAGCTGAAATTACGTTGTGGGCTAACTCAGATCTTTTGTTGGGCTCATGTTCATATATACATAATAAATATTATTGTGTTTTAAATATGTATTTCATGTTTATTTTAATTCCGTCAGTATTCACAAGTGCTGATTCTGATGTGTATGTAAGGAATGTGACGTGGTAGAGAAAATCCAATTTTACCAGTGAATGCAGCACCTCAAAATTAGGTAAATCCACCAATTTGCAAACCAGAGGCAGAAAAAAGTTTAAATTTGTTGACTTGTGTGATTTTCTCAGATCAGCAGATGTTCTCTTGAGTATGTTACCGTTTGTTGAACGTTGCTGGTGGTAAAAACAATTTATTGTCTCTTCTTAATAATGGCCAAATGACTTTCCAGCAATATAACATTGACTGGTATTGTACATGTTTAAACCTTTGGTAAGTTCAAAGCAGAAGTAAGACATTGTATCTTAAGCCGACAGCGCAAGTTCCCTTGGATAGTGGCGTAAACATCTGAACTTGATGGGGCTACGGGCGGGCGATGTTGGGGAGGGTGGGGGGGGGGGAGGGGAGAGGCTGTGATGGTGTCGGGAGGCGGGGGGGGGGGGGGGAGGCGGCGAGCAGGGGGATTCGGTATTCAACGGCTGCAACAACAGCACAAAAATCTCTATATACGATGTATTTATACTCCGCAATTTCATGTTAAGTCTACATAAGCGTTACAGCTCAAATGTTCAAATGTGTGTGAAATGCTATGGGACTTAACTGCTAAGGTCTTCAGTCTCTAAGCATAAACACTACTTAACCTAAATTATCCTAAGGACAAACATACACACCCATGCCCGAGGGAGGACTCGAACCTCCGCCGGGACCAGCCGCACACTCCATGACTGCAGCACCTCAGACCGCTCAGCTAGTCCCGCGCGGCGTAAGCGTTACAGCTCTACATACTGTATGTCTAATCGATAACTGTAACTCAGTTATTAATAAATTTGTGAGAAGGCGTTGCTGTTAGTTTCATGAGCCCCTGGTCACTGTTCATTTAAGTTTAAAAGTATTCAAATGACTTTAACAGGTAATATGCGGTGGAAAACTATGCCCCTCACATACATTACATGACAAAAAAAAAGTGAATCACCCAGAGGAAGAGGAGGAAATGAAATGAAGCTTCACGAGTTACGAGTGTATGTGACGTTATTTGAGCTATTACAAAATCGAATAAAATTTACAAAGAACTTGGCAGTACGAGCACATTTATCTGTATGACGTCGTAACTCCTCTGGCTTGTGTGCATGCCGTTTGTGTATTGATGTTAACGACAGCATTAGCTTGGGACGGTAATTCCATAGTTTGGCAGCTGCTACTCTCCGGCAGGTGGTGCGCGACGACACTGATTACTGCAGGGAGTTCGTCACTTGTTCTCTGATGGCACGCGCAGCTCTGAAGAGGTTGCAGTAAACCCGGTGCAGAATACGGCGCTCTCCACTTGCGGTGTTTAGACGTGGTAGATTGGTACCTTGACGACGAGTGTGCCTGCCGTCACTTTTCAAAGCAGTGCAACATCGGGCCATTGTCACGTTCCTAGTGTCCCAGAAGTCGAGATATTGTATGGTTCGAACAGCCGGGCAATTGTAGACACACAATTAGCCCCATTCTAAACTCTGTCCGGAGGTGGTAACGCTGTCTCACTCGAGTATGCGGCGTTTCCATGTCCTTTAATGTGATCACTCAACATCTGATGCTGTACATGACCCTTACATACCCTTCGATGTGCGGTAACAACACAAAACACACTAACGCTCTCTGGTGGCTGTGCTACCTGTCACAGAGACTTGCAGCTCTGCATATCTGCCGATTGCGAATACGAGTACGAAGCTACGCTGACATGTCACTGTGGTGTCACCGCCAGACACCACACTTGCTAGGTGGTAGCCTTTAAGTCGGCCGCGGTCCGTTAGTATAGTCGGACCCGCGTGTCGCCACTATCAGTGATTGCAGACCGAGCGCCGCCACGCGGCAGGTCTAGAGAGACTTCCTAGCACTCGCCCAGTTGTACAACCGACTTTGCTAGCGATGGTTCAATGACAAAATACGTTCTCATTTGCTGAGACGATAGTTAGCATAGCCTTCAGCTACGTCATTTGCTACGACCTAGCAAGGCGCCATTACCAGTTACTATTGATACTGTGAATCATGTACCATCACGAGCGACGTTCACCATTAATGGATTAAAGTTAAGTGTTCCACCAGCCACGTCCGTTTTTTCTAAATTCTAATTTCCTTGTCCTGTTCCAGACCTCACGCCAGCCTGCGTGAGCTACAACACGTGCCTTTCGGCTTCCTCTAGTAACACGGTGTTGGCTCTCCTGCCAACCACAACGTTGGCGACAAGGCAATACCGCGTTCTTAACTATACTGCCCTGATTTACTTGTGTAATGGCTTCGCCACCATCTCCAGATGTACTGTCCGAATTTTATCGCTTACGGCATCAGCAGACGCAGGCATTACTGGATACCCTTGGACAGCTCGTCCAGGTCAACGTGCAATGCAAAACGACGCGGCAGCCGCCGCTCCCCCGCTAACGCAGCCACAACACGCAGTTGCACCAACTTTTCGTCCTTTTGATGCTGCACTGGAAAGCTGGACGGAGTGGTCACGCCAATTTGGATTCCATCTCGCCGCCTACAGAATTCAAGGTAACGAGCGGCAGCCATTTTTGTTGTCTTCGGTCGGCGTACAAACGTACCGTGTGATAGTCTAATTATTTCCCCAACGTGACGTAGAAACTCTGTCCTACGAAGAAATTTTGTCTGCATTAGATGCATATTTCAAAGACTCAGTCAATGTAGTTGCCAAACGGTATACCTTCTTTCTTACAAAACGTATGGCGGGTCAGACTAATCGGGAGTGGGTTGCAACCTTGCAAGGCCTTACTAGGGATTGTGCTTTTGAGTGTCAATGTGGACTCCCTTATTCAGATACTATGGTACGTGATGCAACTGCACAGAACGTTTCTGATGTCCGTATAAGGGAACAGATTTTGAAACTAGTCAATCCCTCCCTTCAACAAGTGATGGACATATTGGATCGGCAGGAGACACTTGTCTTTGCTCAGGAATCATTTGAAACTTCGCCACCCGTATGTCAGGTTAACCGGCCCGCCGGGCGAGCTGCACGGAACAGTACACAGCCCTCACGACCGGCCGCGCCACTGCCGCCAGGCTCTCAGCCACGTGTACCGCGCCGGCAAGCAAATGCAGCGCTAAAATCATGCCTGCGGTGTGCTACTAGACATTCGCGTGAGAATTGCCCGTCACGCCAAGCTATTTGCTTTTACTGTAATAAAAAAGGACATGTTCAAAGTGTTTGCCAGGAAAAGCTCAGATCGGAAACTCAAAATCATTCCGGGCCCTTTACTTCATGCCGGAATCGGAATCGAAACATGGATACTCAGGCTCGTGAAACTTCGCCCATGGAAATTCATATAGTCCATTCCACTCCGCCCAGTGGCACTCTCTCTAACAGTGACTGTGTTCGGCCCACAAATAGTGTGCGTCGACATCGCCGTAACTCCCGTCAAGTCTCAAGTGATTTTGTACCAGTGTCAGTTCACTTTGCACGAGACAGTCGCTCTTGTCGTCAGCAGGGCAATAAACTTTTTGTGGACTTGGACATTAACGGAAAAGTGATACCATTCCAGCTCGATACCGGGGCTGCAGTTTCACTGGTCAATCAAGACACTTACAAACTGCTGGGCACACCTCCGTTGCATGCCGCAACTGTAAAGTTAACTAACTATTCAGGTCAAGAGATCCCTGTGTTAGGACAGTGCAGCCGTGTTGCAACATACAAGGGACAATCAAAACTTGTGTCATTTTACGTCCTTCGTTCTTCTTCTGCAGTGAACTTGTTTGGTTTCGATTGATTTCAGTTGTTTAACTTGTCTATAGTCAATCAGGTCCTATCAGTGAACCAGACTGTGCCTTCCGACAGTGTTTCTCGTCTATGTGAAGAATTTGCAGACATTTTTGCACCAGGCCTCGGTTGCGCTAAGAACTATAAAGCACATTTGGAACTGAAAGTAAACGCACAACCGAAATTTTTCAGAGCACGCAATGTTCCCGACGCATTGCGTGAAGAGGTCGCAAAAACATTAGACGATTTGGAATCACAAGGTGTAATTGAACGTGTGCAGGCTTCTCTCTGGGCATCACCCTTAGTAATTTTGCCAAAACCTTCCGGAAAATTGAGACTTTGTGTGGACCTCAAGGCAACAGTGAATCCACAACTAGTAATTGCAACTTTTCCTTTTACCCCGCCCGGAAGATCTTTTTGACAAACTGTGCCTGGGTAAATATTTTTCGAAGTTGGGCCTAGCGGGTGCGTACTTGCAAATACCGGTGGACGAAGAATCCCAGCGGGTTTTGGTGGTTAACACGCATCTTGGTTTGTATCGATTCAAACGACTGCCATTCGGGTGTGCATCCACCCCTGCATTGTTTCAGCAATATCTACAAACTGTTTGTGCGTCAGCCCCTACTGCAGCAAACTATCTGGACGATATTGTGATCTCCGGAAAGACGGAAGAAGAACATTTAGCCAATCTCAGAACATTATTCCAGGTCTTGCGACAAAATGGTCTTCGCTTGCGGAAGGACAAATGTGTGTTTTTTGCTCGTGACTTGCTCTACCTGGGACATGTACTCAATGCCCAAGGCATACAGCTCAGTCCCGAGCACCTCTGTGCCATACAAGACTTGCCTTCGCTGCAGAATTTGAAGCAGCTACAGAGTGTGCTGGGAACAATTAACTATTATCACAGATATGTGCTGCATGCCTCTTCCATTTCAGCTCCGCTTCATCGCTTACGCCGTAGAGGTGTTCCGTTCGTCCGGACGACGGAGTGCGAACGCGCCTTTCGCCAGTTGAAATCGGCGTTGCTTTCCAATACTTGCCTTACGCCATTCGATCCCCAGAAGCCCCTTTTGTTGATGGTGGATGCATCGGATTTCGGGATCGGTGCTGTGCTTGCGCACAAAGATGGATCGCAATGATCACCCTATTGCCTTTGCGTCCAAATTGGTCTCGTCTGCGCAAAGAAATTATTCACAGATCGAGAAAGAAGCATTGGCTCTCGTATTTGGTGTTACAAAGTTTCATGATTTCTTGTATGGTCGTCACTTTCCCATCATCACAGACCACAAACCTTTGACATCGCTTTTCGTCCGAACAAGCCTGTACCTCCGCTACAGCGCGGAAATTCATTCGCTGGTCTATTTTCCCCTCGCAGTACCGCTACGATATCTTGTATCGGTCCACTGCTAAGCACGGAAACGCCGACGCGTTGTCCCATTTGCCTGTTGCTGAGGATATAGCATTCGATTCCTCCGAACTTACTTGCATGTTCATTGATTCGGAAACCGATGACGTGGTCGAATCGTTTCCGATTGATTTTCGTCGTGTAGCTACAGCCACAGCTGCCGACCCTGACCTTGCTACTGTTCTGCGTTTTGTTGCCACGCAATGGCCCTTGTCAAAGTCACGGATTGGAGACTCGTTGGTTCGCCGATTTTTTGCACACCAGGAGAGACTTTTTATACGACGTGGTGTTTTGCTGTTGCGATCTGATAATGATCAGTCGAGGGTGGTGGTCCCATGTTCGTTACAGTCCTCTGTCTTACAGCTTCTCCACCAAGGACATTGGGGTACAGTGAGAACGAAACAACTTGCTCGTCAGCACTGTACTTGGTTCGGAATCGATGCCGTGATTACGAATATGTGCTCTTCTTGCATGGTGTGTGCCGAACAACAATCAGCACCACCGCGGACATTCTTTGCATGGCCAAAAGCCACTTCCCCTTGGCAACGCTTACACATCGATTTTGCTGGTCCATTCTGGAATGCTCGATGGTTGGTTGTGGTAGATTCATTCAGCAATTTTTCTTTGTTGCCTGGATGTCTTCCACGACGTCATCTGCCACCATCCAAGCGTTATCTGCTATCTTTTGCGTCGAAGGTCTTCCACAGACTATTGTTTCCGACAATGTCCGCAGAATTTCAGTCATTCTGCAAGGCCAATGGTATTCAACATCTGACGTCCGCGCCGTTTTCGCCACAGTCAAACGGTGCCGCTGAACGATTGGTCAGGACTTTCAAGTCACAGATGTTGAAGTTGAAAGAGTCGCATTCTTGGGAGGACGCATTATTGCTCTTTTTGTCCTCGTATCGCTCTCAGCCCCGAGATGGTCGCTCGCTGGTTGAGTTGCTCCACGGCCGCCCTCATCGAACCTTGATGTCTTTGCTACATCCGTGGCATCAGGTTCCTGTGCAGCGGCAGACACCTGCTTTTGCCCCAGGTGACGTTGTCTACTACCGCCACTATCGAGGTTCACTGCGTTGGCTCGAAGGGCGCATTCTTCGCTGCCTCGGCCGCGCTATGTATCTGGTTTTGGGGGCCTCTGGTAAGATGCGTCGGCATCTCAATCAGCTGCGCCTCTGTTGTCGCACGGGATCTGCCGCTCCCTGTCTGCTTTCAGCGACGGTGCCGTCCGGTCAGCGCCCTGGGGACCCATCTACTGGCTCGCCTCGGCCCCAGGTGTTACCGACGCTGCCTTCCATTTTGCCCCATGGCGACGCGCCGCCGCCGCCGCCGCCGCCGCCTGTTCTCCCGCCGGCGACACCCGCTGTGGACGCGTCGCTGCAACCGCCGGGCGCCTCCCTGGGTCACGCGCCGCCGATCGCTTCCCGTGACCAGTTGTCCTCCGACATGGAACTCTTGCCCTCTCCGGACCATATGTCGTCTTCGCCCGTCGGGTGCCCCGGCCCGATGGAGGTCGACCCTTCGGCCCCTCCTGTCTCTCTGCGGGCGCATACACCGCATGTTGGCGTGCACCCTGGAGCAGGTTTTCGGGCGTTTCCTAGCTCCCCGCGGTCCGAATGGCAGGGTGCGGGTGGCACAGCCTCGCCTGTTGTTAGGCTCCCCACTTCGTCGCATACGTCAACTTGGGTTCTCCCCACGGCGGGCGGAAGCCTTATGCCATAACCGTACGCCGATTTGCGGGGGAGGAATGTGGTGTCACCGCCAGACACCACACTTGCTAGGTGGTAGCCTTTAAATCGGCTGCGGTCCGTTAGTATACGTCGGACCCGCGTGTCGCCACTATCAGTGATTGCAGACCAAGTGCCGCCACACAGCAGGTCTAGAGAGACTTCCTAGCACTCGCCCAGTTGTACAACCGACTTTGCTAGCGATGGTTCACTGACAAAATATGCTCTCATTTGCCGAGACGATAGTTAGCATAGCCTTCAGCTACGTCATTTGCTACGACCTAGCAAGGCGCCATTATCAGTTACTATTGATACTGTGAATCATGTACCGTCAAGAGCGACGTTCACCATTAATGGATTAAAGTTAAGTATTCCACCAGCTACGTCCGTTTTTTCTAAATTCTAATTTCCTTGTCCTGTTCCAGACCTCACGCCAGCCTGCGTGAGCTAAAACACGTGCCTTTCGGCTTCCTCTACTAACACGGTGTTGGCTCTCCTGCCAACCACAACAGTCACCATGTTTTCGGAACACATGATTTATTTCTCAGGCTGTATATGCTGTATATACCGCTCGAAATCGGAGGTAAAGTATCACGAAGATGTGATCAGTTGTCAATGTAACTTCGTGCACGTACACTACACTGGCAAACATGAAGAGCTGCAGTTCTCTGTGACAGATGGAATGAGAAAGAGTGCCCCGACGATTCAGAGACAACAACGGCTGAGAGAGCGCTGTGCTGATCCCACCTCCCTCCATACCGCTTCCAAATGACGCCCCTGGCGGAGGATGGCACGGTGGTCTGTCGGTCGCGATTTGACCATCTCATGCCACAGTGGCAGAGCTTTGCTTGTTTTATATAAGCGCTGCATCAGTCATTCTGCTATGAAACAGCACAGAAACTAAAACTAAAGTAATTAAATGATGAAAGACAGTTCTGTCGACATAAGTATTTCTGCTTCTTGTGTATTTTCGTTACAGGTTATGCAAATAATATTCCATATTTGAACACAAATGGAAATACAGAAGTTGTTCGGTGTCGAGAAACTACGGAAAACAAAATATCTGGTAACAGCAAAAGCTGCTATAATAAGTTACTGCCAACCCACCGAGTGAGTTTGGAATACGTTCGCAAGCTTTGATAGTAGGTTAACAGCTCCGCCATCCAATAATGACCGGCCATCGTGTTATTCTCTGCCTTTTGGCGACATGTGGGTGAGCTGTGGAAGAGCACACTGTTCTCCTGGTAATTTTTAGCTTCTCGGAGCTTGATATGGTGTAACAGTTCTGGTACTAAATGTAACTGGGTTTTCTCTTTTGATGCAAGTCAATTGTCAGGATGAGCATTGTAAAGCATTCTGTCAGGCTGAAAATATTAAATTAATCCATTTTTCTCTCTTAACAACATGTGGGAAGGGTGGGTTCTTCCTTGGCTCGGGTATGAGGTAGAATGAAACAGCATTTTTACATAAGATAACTTTTATTGAAAGTTTCGTACAACTGTATCTTACTGGATGTTCTGATTCGGAGAGTGGCAGCTGTGTCGTTTGCGTAGCCTTCTGCTGCGGCAGCGGCGGCGTCTGATTACGCGTGGCAGTGTGTATCTCGTGTCGCCGTCTCGCCCAGCTGACTGGAGACGCGCAGCGCGAGGTGGCCCGTTTAATTATTGCGAGCGAAGTCGTGCATCGGATGGTGATACCTTGGATGTGGCGTCCCAGTGTTTCTCTTCTCTAAGCGGCCGCGTGTGTTGTGCGTCGGCCAGCGGAGCGGCGCGGCGGGGGAAGGCCAGTGTCCCGGACTCGAACAACGGACTCCCGCTTGCCAGTCTTCGGCTGTCAGATCTTCATCCCAGCTCACAGGTAACTGCTGATGTGAGGCCGTCTCCTTTCCGTCCTCACGAGTCACCCGGGTATGTAAAAACCAGACTTCAAATACCTTTTAACTTCTGTCTTCTGGCGCCGAGGCTGCTGCTTGCAATTCCATTACAGCGGCGGACTTGGTGCGACTGTGCATGATGTAGTCTCTTCTTGCATAACGGTCGTCAGCACCGAAACTGACTGGAAACTACTGCTACGCTCTTCACTTCTTTATCTTCTTCGTCTCTCGTCTTCATCTGTCGGGCCCACTGCGTCTCGCGTATTTATTCACTTCAGTTTACTGGAGGTGAACGACTTCACGGTCATTGCCTCTTCTGTCACGTTGAGGAGCTTCTCGAAGAATCTTGTTAACGTCGGTCATTGGCTCTTGGAATGTAGGCGAGGGCCTTTGATCGCATGTGACGACTGAGAAACACGTGAGCCAGTCATTGCCTCTTCCGTCACGTTGAAAAGCTTCTCGAAGAATCTTCTTAACGTCGGTCATTGGCTCTTGGAATGTAGGCGAGGGCCTTTGCTCACATGCAACAACTGAGAAACACGTGAGCCGGTCGGGCGATGCCCTGACGGCTGAATCGACAGCACCCGCTTATGTGGAACTTGCTGACTTCAGCGTCATTGTCTCTGCTGTTCTGCCCGCTGTTTGGCAGTATGTAACTCTCTAAACTAAACCAAGTTTTTCATTTATATTCTATTTTCTACTTCACTTTGATTTCTCTAATTTATTTACTTAAGTACCACTCAACAATGGCTACTTCTCATTTAAGTGGCTCCTCAGTCAACCTCATAAGGCTTCATAGGAACAGCAGAATATGGTAGGTAACTGCAGTAAGAACTGTAAAAATAGATGCGTGGTTCAGGGGCTGGCAGTTGATACTTAAACAAATATAGTATTTTTCATTACTGCGTAATTTGCAAAAATGGCAATAAATGATCAGCAAAAGTCACAACAGTGAAATGTGATTAACAGTCATAATGTTTTAATCATCACGTTGGAAAAATCAAGCTCTGACGTTGAAATTTGGTGACTGTGATTGTAATTCTATATATATTAAACTTACAACTATTTTCCAACGTTTGACAACTCGACGGGGACTGGTTGTAGAAATTTGAATTCTAACTGTTCAACAAACGTTCCTCGTTTACATTAAAATTGTGGTCAATCTTCAAATGGCTGCCACCATATGGTCTATTTATTGGAGAAAATAGAAAGAAATCAATGATTGTCATGTTTAGATAACAAGGGCGAGGGGGGGGGGGGGGGAGAGAAAAAATTTGATAGTCCAAAGACTGACTACTTGGGGTGGATAAGAACATGGGAACACCAAAATCACAACGCATTTCCATATCTGAGACGGTGCAGGAAAACCGTTGGCATGCAAAACAGCTTTCGGTTGGCTCGGAACGAACAACTACACATCCTGTATGGTTTTCAAGGGAACCTTATACTGTTCTCCCTCAAAACAGTGGCAGGTTCTGGTAACGATGATGGGGCTGGATCGCGATCTCGCTCCCTTCTCTCGAAAGTAGCCCACAGAAGCGCAATAATGTTGAGATTTGGTAACTGTGATGGCCAGAAGAGATGCGACAGTTCATCCTCGTGCTCACAAGACCGCGCCTGGACAATGCGAGCTGTGTAAACACGGGCCCTATCGTCTTGGAGTACTGCATCACCACTGAAGAACAAACATTGTACCATGGGATGGGCCTGATTACTCGAAATCGTCACACAATTCTTGGCAGTAATGTGACATTACAGAGTAAACATGGGGTCCATGCAGTACCACGATATGGCTGCCCATATCATCAGGGAAACTCCGCCATGTTGCACTCTTGGCAGGAAGCAGTCAGCATTGTAGGCCTGGGACGGTGTACCCCAGATGTAAACTCGGTCAAATGTTGGAAACAGTGGGAAACACGAATAATGACTTCCCTCCACTGCTCCACAGTCCAGGTTTTATGGTCTTGGCACCATATTTGTTTCCCTGTTGCAGGCATTTACATCACTGCTGCGTGATTTTGGAATTCCAATTCGCCCTGTAAATCCCAGCTTACGGAGCTCCATACGTGTTGTTTCGGCGCTGACAATGTTCGTAAGTGCGAAATTCAGTTTTGCAGTAACAAGCGACTCTATCAGCTGTCGTCCTCTTACTTTTCGTCACAATACTCTTGAATGACGGTCTGTCACGATCAGGCAACACACATTATCGTCCGCGTTGTGAGTTGGCGGGTGAAATTTTTCCGCTTTCCGTGAATGCCGTAAAATCTTCGTTACGGTGCCTCTTGAAAAACCAAACATTTCCGCTACCTAGGTTACGGAATCAATCATCAAACAGCACCAGCAATTTCCACTCGTCCGACTTCACTTATCTCCGACATAATGCAGTCACAATTACACAGAACACTGTTCCAAACACGACTGACATTTGCAACGTGTTGAGGACATGGCACAGGTGATGTTCGAAGAACAACCTGCAGCCTTGGGTAGCATCTGCATTTATGTTCAAGCATGCATTTCTCGCGGTGTTTCCGTATTTTTGTCCAACCCCTGTATGTCTTCTGCAGAATGAACAGAGGCGTTGTCGTGGAACAAAAAGTGCCTCTTGGACAACTACCCATGACGCTGCGTCTTGACAGCCAGCCGTAACGTCAGGAGATATCCGTAGTATGCTCCCGTGACGGTTGTCCCCTATGAATATAATGTAATAACATCACCTCATGGCAGTCCCAAAAACACTCAGCGTCACATTTGCCCGATGGTGGTCGGGTCTTGATCTTTTTCAGTGCTGATGAACCTAAAAATTCCCATTGCTTTACTCCTTTGTCTCGCGGTTATAAGTGAGGCACCCAACACCCGTCAACGTTGATTATGCGTCTAAAGAAGTCACCTGGATTGACCTAACAAAGCTGCAACGTTTCCGCTGCTGTTCTCGGTTCACCGGGCTTTTTGAATGGATGTGAGCTGTTCCGAAAGCTGGTGGGTGGTGACCTTCTTCATATCCAAATTGTGATGCAATATTTCGATCACTAATCCACGAGTGGTTTTCACACGTTCTACTATCACCTCGATTGTGATACGCCGGACTTCTAGCACCACGGCCTCCATCTCTCTTGCGGATTTTAGTTATTCATACAGAGAGAATCTGCCACGAAACCGCTGTGTCATGACGGTGCAACTTCGCTGTACGCTTTCACCAACTCAGCCTGGACTCCTGCAGCGTTTTTCCCCTTCAAATTCTGAAAACGAATTCCCATGTCATACTCCATCAACACTCTGCACCCTTCTGTTTTGGATCCTGTAGCAGTGTGCCACGGTGAGTGGGAATTGCAGTGTATACCAGATCTGCAGACACGTACCTGTAAACTCTCAAAATACACTCTAAGACAAAAGGGGAAAAAAACGACGCACCACGAAAGAATTATCCTAATGCGACAGAAATATGTAGACATGATGCACGTCTACAGACAAACAAATGATTATAATTTTTAAAAAAATTAAATCATTTATGCAAGAGAAAGACAAACGAAGTTGTACTGCTATGAAATGCAATGGCGCCCCAGAGCGCCACGCCTGGTTTTCAGGCAGTATGGCGGGCGACAGCTAAGGTGGTATCCCACCGCTGTCCGAGGCGCGTCCAGAAACGTCTTCGCTGGTCACCGAGGCGCGATTCGACGCTGGACTCATCACTGAAGACAACAGTACTCCATTCAGCGAGATTCCATGCTAAAAACGTGTCTGGAGCCGCTCTGGACAACGGTGGGATACCATCATCATTGTCGCTCGTAATACGGCCCGACAACCAAGAGTGATGCTCATTCCATAGCAGGACCCCTTTGGTTGCGATCTGCGGCACCCCTACAGCACAACGGTACGTCGACGACATTCTACGCTGTTAATGGTACTCCATCCCAGGCTTACACTTCAGCAAGATAATGACCGCCCGCACACGGCGAGAGTTTCTACTGCTTGTCTTCATGGTTGCCAACTCCTATCTTGGCCAGCAAGGTCGCCGAACTGATAACGTTTGGACCATTATGGGCAGAGCCCTCCGACCAGCTCGGGATTTTGACGATCAAACGTGACAATTGGACAGAATTTGGCACAATATCCCTCAGGAGGACATCCAACAACCCAATTACTGCTAAGCCGAGTAACTGCTTGCCTAAGGGTCATAGGTGGACCATCGGTTATTGACTTGCTCAGTTTGTGAAGCTCTTGCTTTAGAGTAAATGATCCAATTTTTCTGAAACTGTAATCATTAGTTTGACTATACTTGTACATCACATCTACCGATTTCAGTCCCATTCGAGTAATTTCGTCTTTGTGTGTTTTTTTTGTCTCAGAGTGCATTAACTACGTATGTTTATTTGTTTGTGATGATAATTATAGCTTTACGGCCACCCTTCGTATCTAACAGTATGCATATGGAAAGACGTCAAGTTCAACGACTACACAAAACAAGTTACAATCAACGTGGATGCCAGACTGAGGTTCATCGGAAGAATCCTAAAATGTAATTCATGCATGAATTAAGTATCTAACGAAACCTTTGTGCTGACAGACAAAATCCAAATTAGAGCAGGACATTACAACGAGGGTTCGTCTCGTAAGCGTGAGGGCGTCACCGAGTTTCTTACCAAACACCAGGGGCAGAAGCTGTAAGGAACTTATGGTAACTTTGACCTCCATTACACACGTATCTAATTTCGTCACAAAATTAAATTGCAGTGTCACTATACCATCACGCTTTTGAAGTCTGTAGGGCCATAATTTAGCATTATTAAAAAAATTCTTGTGTAACAATGATATTTTATTGTCTTCATTGGGAATCTACATACTGATACAGTTTAATTACCTTAAGGCATAGGTATTGGGGTAGTACAAAGTATACATCTTTGAGCGCTTCTGTGCGTCATGTGAAGTCATTTTGAGTGAAACTAGCTGTAAGAAAAGCAGGTGCCAGGCTGAGAATCATTGATTGAATTCTAAGGAAATTACATTCATGTAATGAAGTAGCTTACAAAAGAAGCACTCATTATATAGTTGAGTACTGGTCGTCAGGCTGCTGTGCTTAGGAGACAGAACTCATAGATGAAATGGACACGATCTAGAAAAGAGCGATGCCTTTAGTCACCGATTCATATAGTAAACCGAATGGCGATACTCACGTCTTTTAAACTTCGGTGACAAACAACACAAGAGAGTCGTGCAACACGAGGAAATTTTCTGTAGAAACTGCGACACTGAGAGTTCTAAAATGACTTCCTTTCAAATATATGTAGCAAAAGGACAACGACGGGGAGAAGGACAAATATTATAATTAATACGGGGCTTACTAAATGTTGTTATTCCCAGCCACCACTCGCGAATGAAACAGGAAAGACGGGAAATGATTTTGTTACCAGAGGTACACCGTAAGGTGACTTGCTCAGAACAAAAGTATTTGCTTAACCGTCCTGCTGTCACGAGAGACGTATTATCGTCTGGCGCTGTGCGCGGAATGCTTCGTGAAGCCGAATAAGTGCTCCCCATCACTGTCCACCGGACTGCAGACGAGTGTAGGCCAGGCAGGTAAGAGTGACAGGCAAGGTGCCTGGCTTGACGAGCAGCCTGGGCTCATTATTGCTCCTCACACATCGGTGGATTTTATACTTTTGGACGATAAAGTATGCATGGATGGATTCACGTAACCCAGAGCGACAGCACGTGGTACTGTGACTGTCTACATCCTTAGAGATGACGGTGTTGGTCCCATGGGTGTCCTAACACAGGTGCTGTAGGTGATGAATCACCCTACAATATAAAAGACTTAAACAATATGTCTTACCTTCAACACAGGCAACTCAGGGCATCGAGTGACCATCTAATCGGTATCCCATGGTCATATATGAGTCTCTTAGGAGGCGTGTTTCGTTTCGCAGTCCTCAACGGACACTTTCTTCGCTGACTGCAGTTCTATAAAAAGAGCGACAATCACTTCCTTCGGAGCTTTTAACAGCTTGACATACAACAATATGTGCTATATTTTGAGACTATCTGCTTACCTACTGACGTTGCTTGTACTGTGTCGATCTGCACACATCCATTACGTAGACTTGTAACGTATGCTTCTGCTGGAACAGTGTTTCTCAAGTTCTGTTTATGCCATGTTTATGTTCTATACGTTGGTTAAGTTTAACCAAATCCCAGCAACTTTTTTGACTACGAATCTGTTTGTCAAATTACCTTGTTTTATATCGACCATCGCTGAGTTTCAGCTCTTCATAAGCATAAATAAGATAATCACATTCAGTAACGCAAAAAATTCTCTTTTCGGTCACAGAATTAA
Source organism: Schistocerca serialis cubense (assembly GCF_023864345.2). Lineage (NCBI taxonomy): Eukaryota > Metazoa > Arthropoda > Insecta > Orthoptera > Acrididae > Schistocerca > Schistocerca serialis. Next base: position 581,103,058 of record NC_064640.1, read on the forward strand.
CTACATCTCTTGAATCATTCTTATAGGTCACTTACCTAGATATTGTCTTCAGAACCGACTGAGATATCACAGTTGCTCACTTGCCAGTATGACGAAGACGGGAGACGGGTTATGGTTTTTTAGAAATGTGACAGCCCGGAGCCATAGGGCGTCAAATATAAAGTACCTATCTCCCATACTGCCTGATCATACAGATCATCCACTCACCTTTCTCCCGCATATTTCACAATCAATCGGTGTCAACGATGTAAGATACGCAACAAGAAATTGCGGTGGCTGCCCTCGCATACACAAAAGTTTTTTCTGTTACTCCTTGAGAGTGTATAGCATCTCAAGCCTGTGCCGTTTAACTAACACTTATAAGGTGACAAAAAGAGTGAATATGGCATTGTAGAGGTAAATTATGAGGACTGTTGTTGGTCTGTCCCGGCTAAAAATGTTTTGCGAAAAAACTGCTACTGCGAAACTCTTTATTCTGAGAGATAGGTGAAACCTTTGATGTGCTCTTTATGACCAAGACGCTATCAATTTAAATATTATTAAACAATTTTTTTCCTCTCTTACTCGCGAAATTGTCTAGTAAACCCAAACTTTTCTTGCTTCCGACATTGTATCAGCCATTCACTGACATACTGTATACTACAATGTTTCACAATAATGTGACTCTTCACAAGATAAGTTGTTTCATCTGACATCGACCATCTGAAAAGTAAAAACTCAAACTTTCGCTTACGGGAAGTTTCTCTCGATGTTAATTTCAATTTCAGTGCTAACAAAACGGAACTGAAAGTCAATGTTTGATATTTGTTGACGATGTCATGCCGCATTGGTATCCATGACAAAGTTATTGATCGAAAGGTCCCCTCCCATTTAACAAGAAATCGTCTATCATATTTTTAATCACTGTTGAAGAATGTCCCAGGATGGGAAACACGTACTGGATGATGTTTCTTTTTACATCCAAAGATAACTTTCTGAGAAGACTCACAAGTACTCGAATATCTTACTTTCGCACTGGAGAATTCCCCGAAATTTCTGGTTACTCTGGTACACGTCACTAGAAATTCTTAAACTGATCAATTTTTATGGTTGTGAAGGATTAAGAATGTCTTTTAAAGACGTTTTATTTAGTAAATGATATGCTTTTACGGGGTATCCCAGGAGGGATGATCATTATACAGGGATCATTCATATCAAGAAGTTCAATAAACATCGCACTAAAGTGCTTACCTCAAGAGCTATGACAACTTGTTCAGTGAAAGGGTTGTGCTTCACAGTAGCGAAGATGAACAAATGCTCATGTCTCTTAAGGTAAGAGTCTTAGAAACCATGTTTTCTAGACCGTTTCGCTTTCCATGGTCTTTCCTGTCAATCCCTGAATATTGACGATTTCTTCTGGAATACCCCGTATACTACCAGCTTGTCAGAAATACTGAACAGTTTATCAAATGAAAAATCTTTTGTCAGGCATAATGCTGAATGGAATTTCGCAAAGATTTAGATAAACCTGTAAATTCTTTACTGCCTTCATCGAATAAAAAAATGTGCATGCATTTCCTTACAGCAACTTACACCAATCGTATTATATTTCAGTTGATGGTAAACATTATCTCTAGCACTGAAAAAAATCAGCGAAGACAATAATTTAGACTTTCTTTAAGATAATAGTAAGATGATGTTGCTGCAAATTGCTACTGAGCGACTGGTGAAACTAGTGGTTACGGCCGAACCTGGCGTCCCCTTCTCTGCGGATGATGCTCGTCTGCAGCTGTTATTTAACGTGCTATGTTTGATCTAATTAATCCCAATTTTGCATGATCATTAATAGGATAGGACTCTACGATGGTAATTATTTTATCAAGACCTCCACGAACCCGATACCGTGGTAGTAATTACACTGCCGTACCGTTGCCGTGTTTGCTTTTCCCTGTATGGAAAGTAATTGGCGCTGGATGGAGAGGAGCTCTAACGGAAAAAAGGCCGAAATAACGAAGCAGCTCCCATATACAGATAGCCAGAGATAATATCTGAGAAGAGGGGAAAATAGACTCGGAAGGCCGGCTTCGTATTTAAGCAGACGAAGGACTGAAAACAAACCATCAAGAGTCCTATGCCTCCCTACACAGCAATCGAATCATCTTATTAGCGAGAACACACGGAAGTGTCTGGCGGCATTTAATTTCCTCGCCGCTGCAAGACGTGCCTCAAGTCCGGGGACGCGTGGAATGTTCCGAGATTTGTCATGTAGCAGGAGAAACTTCCTTTGGCTCAGCTGATTCATAAATTACAGCGCTCGAATCACTTGCCTGTCAAGTTACTGCTGCACTCAAAATACGTTCCATATCGGAAGTCCTAATGTAAATTAAGGAGACGTCACCCCCATTTGGAGCGTAAATAACGCTAATCATTACCAATAACGAGGGAAGGCGAGCGCCTCGCTCTGTGTTCTTTCCGGTCGCTCATTAAGGGTGTGGCTTCACAGGGAACGCCGCACTGCCCAACTGCATAAACATCACAAGGGCTACAGCTGCTTACTGCTGACAGATTTCAGGCGTTACACAGGTGGTGAAACGTCAAGAGAAAATAGCTAGCAATTCTTTACCATAAAACAACCATTCTCTTCATTTATTTAATGCTGTTGCATTCAGTCTTTAATCTAACTCTGTTTAATGTTAACGTGTATTTTCTTTATCAGTAAGGGAGTTCTTTTATATACGTCTTACCCACTACATGTATCACTTACTGGTAACAAATTTCAGACGGTACAGATATTGATAAACACGTAAGAAAAACTGGTAGTTCAGCACCATAAAAATGTATTTTACTCATTTATTAAACGTCGTAACCAGCGGCCTTGATTAGAAGCGTATCATTACTTTTAATAGTAACTGCCAACGTTTTCCAATGTAGACATGTGATTCTTTATGACTTTATGGATTCAATTTTAAAAATCTTATCTCCTAGATTTATCGCTGCTGTTACAAGTAAAATACTGTTACTTCAAATGAAAGCGCACTCGTCTGCCAAACACACACACACACACACACACACACACACACACACACACACACACACAACAAAATTTGCGAACTGGGAAGGAGTGGGAACAACGTAAACAGAAAGACCAGTAAACAGAAAATTAGTGTTTGCAAAAAGCACACTTAAAGAACGAATAAACGTATAAGAGTGACACGTGTACAAGTTGAAGCCACTCTTTGTTACGGTTATATCCTGCGCCAATAACAATGCTGACTATTCCTCTAATGGTAAAGATCGAGCGAGGTGGCCAACGCTGTGGTAATACAAAGGACTCTCATGCGAGGGGACGGTGCTTCGGATCCCCTTTAGGGTTATCTGGATTTGTATTTCCTATAGCTCCTAAAAACTGTTTAATATAAGTGCTGGGATGATTCCTTCAATACGGCTACGAACGATGTCGTTTCCCATCCTCCACCAACCCGATTTTGGGCTCTATCCGTAACAACATAATCGTGGACTGGACGTTAAACCTTAACTCTCCATCCTCTAGATGTAGGGGACTTGTGAAAATGGATCTTTGTATATCTCTTGAATTCAAAATCAATGACAGCGTTCGCGTGACTGTGAAAGTGATACAAAAACGCCAGACATGTCTAAGCAACCTTTCTTTGCGTTACAACGCCCTTCTTATAAAGTGAGAAAGAGTTCATTTAGCGCAGGGGTTACCACCCTAACTGAGACCATTCCGACTGAGAGCGCTTATATATTACCTAGTACCTCCACCAGCCACCATCACTGACATTACCGCCCGATTTAACTTTAGAATGAGAGAGAATTTCCTTTGAATACTTTCGTTTTTAAAATGATAAAGATAAACAATATTTAGACTGTTTGCTTGTTTACGTCTAACAACCTTTTTTAAAAGAATAATGAAGTACTTCCCACTGCATCGGGAGTGCTACCTACAAACCCTCCTCAGAAAGTAAATTACCCACAGTGAGAGTAAACACATGCTACAAAACTTCCTTTTTCTCCACCACTCCTCTCACTACCGACACTTGCTTAACCAACACCCTGAACTGCCATTTAAAATCAAAGTTAAAATTTCTGCACTATGCTTAATGTCTTGAAACAATTTGACTACTGGACTCCTTATATCCGAGCTGGCAGAAATTGGAAGACTTTCGGCTACCAATACTTTGGGCCTTACCGTTGCCACTAATAATAATAACAATGACAGTAGTATGTAGGCTCTACAGCAATGTCGTTACATAGTTATTTTTGTGTTGTGCCATTGATTAGTTCATTTATCTGTTGTGAAGTGGATAATGAAGCAATTTCTGATACCCTGTGCGATTCGTGGTGTACTAAGATACCACACAAGAAGAGTCTGCGATAGTTGGGACCAGAAGTACCATGAACGTCGAGTGAGATAGAAACAGTGACCGATAGACAGATAGTGGTTAGAAACAGAACAGTGAATAGAATTATCGTGTACTGACAGAGTCCGCATGTCTAGAGATTTACTGTTAGTTTGGAACTGTTCTTTAGATGGTATATCGAGACAGAAGATTAGTTTTCTCCTAGCTTTAGTTCAGGAAACATTATTTTGTTTGTGTTCAGAGAATGTTAGTCAGTGCAGGACAAGTAGGCTAAACCTGCGCTCTAGAATTACTGTAATCATAGTTACCAAACTTGAGTAATATATTTTACTATTCACTGCTCCGTGTTAATTTCATTGTGTGTGTGCCGCCGTAGAACCCACGCATCCGTCCTATCAAGACATCTTCATCAGTCTTTTCAAGCGGCAACGAGATTTTTATCAGAGTCTACAACAGGATATATCTAAAAACCGGAGAAGTTATTATCGTGAGATATGTAAGCCTACACTAGGGTGACAAAAATCATGGGATACCTCCTAATATGATGTCGGACGTCATTTTGCCCGGTGTAGTGCAGCAGCTCGAGGTGGCAAGGTCTCCACAAGTCATTCAAAGTACCCTGCGGAAATATTGACGCATGCTGCCCTTGTAGCCGTCCATAATTGTGAAAGTGTTGCAGGTGCAGGATTTTGACGACCTCTCGATTCTATTCCATAAATGTTCGATCGAATTCATATCGGATGATCAGGGTGGCCTAACCGTTCGCTTGAAGTGTCCAGAATGTTATTCGAACTACTCGCGAACAATTGTGGCCTGGTGACATTGATCATCCATAAAAAATCCGTCGTTGTTTGGGAACAAGTCCATGAATGGCTGCAAATAGTCTCGAAGTAGCCGAAAATAACCATTTTTAGTCAATGATCGATTCAGTTGGGCCAGAGGATCCAGTCCATTCCATGTAAACACTGCCCACACTATTATGGAGGCACCACCAGCTTGCACAGTAGCTTGTTGACAACTTGGTTCCATGGCTTCGTGGGGTCTCCACCACACTCGAATCCTACTATCAGTTCTGACCAAGTGAAACAGGGAGTCATCTCACCAAGCCACGGTTTTCCAATCGTCTGGGGCTCAACCGATATGGTCACTAACGCACGAGGGCGCTGCAGGCGATAACGTACTGTTCCCGAAAGTACTCGCGTCGGTTGTCTGCTACCATAGCCCATTAACGCCACATGTCGCCGCACTGTTCTAAGGAATACGTTCGTCGGACGTTCCACATTCATATCCCATGATATTTTGTTACTTCAGCTCATATGACACAAGTGGCTCAGTTTTACTGTCATAGATGCACGGTACAAAGTACATAGCATTAATTAGCAAATGGCTCTGAGCACTATGGGACTTAACATTTTAGGTCATCAGACCCCTAGAACTTAGAACTACTTAAACCTAACTAACCTAAGGACATCACACACATCCATGCCCGAGGCAGGATTCGAACCTGCGACCGTAGCGGTCACGCGGTTCCGAACTGTAGCGCCTAGAATCGCACGGCCACCACTGCCGGCTACATTAATTAGCGGAAGGTCTATGATGTTGCTGATACAGTAATTTCTCAAGCTGTACTCCCTACCACACTAGGTCGCGCATTAATGATAGTATTTGAAAAAAAATTAATTATTGGGAACTTACATGATCAGTATTAAAATCTTACGAAATAGTAATGATATTTTAAGAATGATTTAGTTTACTGATCAAAACATAATCAACCTGTTTTGTTTTTACTCATATGAAAATTTAATTTAACTATTAGGTGGCAATTACCTCAGGTTGAGAACCATTGATTCTAACACCAAGCACTAGTGCATTTCATAGTGAACTTCTTGTTAAAGCGACTTTCGGCAACGCAACCAAGTGCGATACTTTGCTGACCGACGGACTAATTAAAGTAATTTACTTGAGTATAGGATTTGCAATGAGTAGAAACTATTAACGTAAATTCGCCCTTCACGGTGTTTAGCGTAACAAATGCGTAACTGCTCAAATCGTCAGGTCATTCTGCGCTCCGCAAAGTTCTCACCACATTTATTTGTTGCCTAAACTTGGCTTAATAAAGAGTATACTTCAAATTTCACGCCTAATTCGCTATTACTTCTCATTCAGAATCCTAGATGTGTGAGTTTAAGAGAATTCCTTCACCTATTTCCTCGTGGTAGAACGTTTTTGATGTGTGTGAAATCTTATGGCACTTAACTGCTAAGGTCATCAGTCCCTAAGCGTACACACCGCTTAACCTAAATTATCCTAAGGACAAACACACACACCCATGCCCGAGGGAGGACTCGAACCTCCGCCGGGACCAGCCGCACAGTCCATGACTGCAGCGCCTGAGACCGCTCGGCTAATCCCGCGCGGCTGTAACGTTTTAACTTTCCTTTACGGCATATTTATTGAACAGTCTATTGTTATAGTACCGTTCAATACGAACGCTAATTGTTTTGGGATTTGTTCGGGAACAAGCTTAACATCATTTTTCTAGGAGTCTCTTACTTGTGTGAGCTCGAGTTATATCGAATCAATATTTAAAAAACATCGTATCATGTTAAACCTCTATAACAGATATCAATAGATTCGTTCTCCTCGTAATCCGACCGTTATGTACCAGTTACGGTATAGGAACGTATGTTTGACGATTAGGCTGTTTATTATACATGGCGTCCCTCGTAAGGGTCTACAGGCGCATATTATGTAGTGTTTCGACGGATATCTGCAATTTCTTTTTTGCAGTATGAAGCTGGAGTCAACAAAAAAAAGAGAGAAAGAAAAAGAAAAAACAAAAAAATCTGCTTCTCATCACGTCTCCCATGCGTCGTCTAGTGACAACAGGAAGCGTTGGTTTATTTCCTGTTACAAACAAAATGATTTTTAAAGTAGAATTTTACATGCCCATTCAATAGAGCGACCAACGGCTTTGCCGCAGTGGAAACCCCGGTTGCTGTCAGATAACCGAAGTTAATCGCTGCCGGGTTGGGCTAATACTTGGGTGGGTGACAATCCAGTCTCCCGAGCGTTGTTTACAAGCGGGGTGCACTCAGAACTTGTCAGGCAAACTGAGGAGCTACTTGACTAAGTAGCGGCGCCAGCCTCGTAAACTGATATACGGCCTGGAGAGTGGTATGTAGACCACATGCCCTCCTTATCCACATCCAGTGACGCCTGTGGGCTGAGGATGATACGGCGGCCGGCCGCTACCTTTGGGCCTTCATTGCATGTTCGGGTGGAGTTTAGTTTTTATTCAATAGAGCGATCCCAAATAAACATGGTGCGTTGTTCGTTTTAACGATATGTATTAACAGTTACAGTAAAACACGAATAATAATCAATACTCCAGCAGCGGCATCACCATCCCGGCATGTGCAAATCTGAGCTAACATTGTAGGACATACAAATAAGAACAAATATGAATGAAATTATCTAGGAACTTCACATAGTGATGATGTTGATGCAGCTTACATACTGTATACTTAAGTACAACAAGGACCGAAATTAGTAGCAAAGACTTCCTCTGAAAGGCTCTGAAGGAAAAGCTTTGTAACTGCTTGCCTGTATTTGCAACGAATCCGTGCATATACTCACGGCACCCGAGACGCTCGTACTCCGCATCATGAATGGCCGAGCCTGCACACATCAAGTTTCTGAATGTAGGATCCTTTAAAGTATGTGTTCTGAGTGTCATTCTCGTTGTTGTATATTTTCACAGTTCATGGATACACGTATGACTGATTACCATGGAAGTCAATTGGAAAAAGCCATTATCTACATCTACATCTACATCAATACTCCGCAAGCCACCTGACGGTGTGTGGAGGAGGGTACCCTAAGAATCTCTATAGGTTCTCCCTTCTATTCCAGTCTTGTATTGTTCGTGGAAAGAAGGATTGTCGGTATGCTTCTGTGTGGGCTCTAATCTCTCTGATTTTATCCTCATGGTCTCTTCGCGAGATATACGTAGGAGGGAGTAATATACTGCTTGACTCCTCGGTGAAGGTATGTTCTCGAAACTTTAACAAAAGCCCGTACCGCGCTACTGAGCGTCTCTCCTGCAGAGTCTTCCACTGGAGATTATCTATCATCTCCGTAACGCTTTTGCGATTACTAAATGATACTGTAACGAAGCGCGCTGCTCTCCGTTGGATCTTCTCTATCTCTTCTATCAACCCTATCTGGTACGGATCGCACACTGCTGAGCAGTATTCAAGCAGTGGGCGAACAAGCGTACTGTAACCTACTTCCGTTGTTTTCGGATTGCATTTCCTTAGGATTCTTCCAATGAATCTCAGTCTAGCATCTGCTTTACCGACGATTAACTTTATATGATCATTTCATTTTAAATCACTCCTAATGCGTACTCCCAGATAATGTATGGAATTAACTGCTTCCAGTTGCTGACCTGCTATTTTGTAGCTAAATGATAATGGATCTTTCTTTCTATGTATTCGCAGCACATTACACTTGTCTACATTGAGATTCAATTGCCATTCCCTGCACCATGCGTCAATTCGCTGCAGATCCTCCTGCATTTCAGTGCAATTTTCCATTGTTACAACCTCTCGATATACCACAGCAATCTCTGCAAAAAGCCTCAGTGAACTTCCGATGTCATCCACAAGGTCATTTATGTGTATTGTGAATAGCAACGGTCCTATGACACTCCCCTGCGCCACACCTGAAATCACTCTTTACTTCGGAAGGCTTTTCTCCATTGAGAATGACATGCTGCGTTATGTTATGAATCTCAGCCTACAGGTATTGAATGCACCTCGCAGTCTGCCAATTTACGAAGGGAGGGGCTAAGTCAACATCAAATACAGACATCACTCTCGCAAATATAGCAGCTGCGTGCGCTGTGAAAGGCTGGAAGGCTGAGAGAGGAATGACATCGTGTGATCACAATATCAAAAACTGTACCATCAATGGAAGGGAAATTCTACACACACAGAAAACGTGCGTGTAAGGTCCAAATATCACACCAGCAAGGCTAATTGGGAGTAACTGTGAAGGGTCTTTTGTTGTTCAGAAAGTCTATTGCTGCATGTTGACGTAGACGTTAAGGTGTAAGAAATGACCGTCTTATAAGTAACGCAATGGAGGTGTCGATACCTATCACAGGAGGTCCTTCTGGAGGGATACTATGAGTACTAAGCATCTGGACTGAGGCACTTCAGAAGTTAAGATGTGAAACACGAAGGTCAAGGAAGCTGTAACATAGCAGTAGGACCCAAGAAGAAAGTATCCGAAAGCTGCATTGATACAGGAATGCCAAAGGACGTTTTAAGTAAGTGTTACGGAAAACAAATATGTGACGATTAAAACAATTCGTTGAGACCGACTTAGAATCGATCCGTAGAGAATACCATACTAAATAGTTTGAAAGAAAATCGCGATCATCCACAGCCTTTGTCACGTTCTAAACAAACAATGAGACGCTAACAGAAAGTTGGGAACAGTTAGCTGCACTGCTAATGGAAACACTGTTGCCTGAAGACGAAGAAGAAGGCTAGACAATGTAAAACCCAGATTAAGCAACATTAGCCTAAAAAACCTCATCATACACAAGAAAAAAGCAGCTGATTTAGCTGACCTAAATAACGCTGAACAGACTGTCTAAGCACACAACATAAATAAAATTATTCAGAAAAGCGTATGTAACAATAATGAAACTTCCAAAGCAGTTTATCAAGACAAGAAGCTAGTAAAGAGCATAAACATGAAACTCAATGATAACAATGCCATGATTCTGAAAGATGACAAAAGCTATTCTGCAGTAATTATGAACAAAGGTGAATACATCACCAAAACATTGACTTTCTTTTCTGAAAATAACATAACAGAGCTCAAAGAAGATCCAACGACAAAATTCCATAACAAAGTTGGAAAATGGTTAATAAATGCAATTTCCTCTTCACAGAAAAACAAGCAAAAACATGCTTTTTTAATGAACCCCACAGCCCCAAGACTAAGAGCTCAACCTAAGACCCATAAACCCCATGTTCTATTGAGGCCCACTGTTAATTCTAAATATACACCAGCCTCCAAAGTCTGCCAATTACTAAACGAAATACTGAAACAATACTATACGTTTCATAAAGCAGACTAAGTTAGGAACAGAAGTGAATTAGCAACTAAAATTAAAGATATAAATATTCCAGCAGGTGCCAGGTTGGCCTCTTTTCACGAAACTAACCTATTTACAAATGTACCAACTGAAGAAACAATATAAATAATATTTGAAAACTTAATAAAAATTAAAAAAACTGTAAATTGCAGAAATATCAGAAGTCAAGGACATGTTACAGCTAATTACAATTACTTTACATTACAGCTAATTACAGTTAATTTACATTCAATGGGAAAGTTTACCAACAGAATGAGGATCTTGCCATGGGCAGTAGCGTATAAAGTTTTCTGGCAGAGATATTTCTCAGTCATGTGGGAAGTACGTTCTTTAATAAAACAATGAACACAAAAGTAAAATAATGTTACTGGAGATACGTTGATAACACCTTGCTGATATTTGATGGAACAGAAGATGAGATCGAAGAACTATCAGCCGAATTCAGTTCTCTCCACAAAAACATAAAATTCACTATAGAACATGAGGACAACAAAAGCATAAATTTCCTTGATCTTAAAATCACCGACCACCAACAAAAACATAATTTCGGCATACAAAGAAAACGCACATACACAGACATAACATTGGACAACTCATCATGCCATCATACCACATAGAAACATGCTGCATTTAGGTCCATGCTATACAGAGTACTCTCTCTTGATTTAGAAGACAGCACCCTCAAGAATGGGATAGATACAATAAAGAGCATTGCCATAAGCAGTGGCTACACAGCCAAAACAATTCACAATTTAAACAGACAAATACACAAAAGTAAGACAACGAATGGCCACACTATGAATGAAGAGCAAATATTCGCCAGTATCCCATACTTGGGTCCCATTTCACAAAAAAACGCTAACCTTTTCAGAAAAACAAATGTAACAGTTGCATTCTCAACCAATAATACGTTAGGAAGCCTACTCGTCCATAAAATAAAATCAAACACTGAAACATACAACAGCGGAGTATACAAAGTATCATGCCCCAGTTGTCCTGCATAGTATGTAGGGAAAGCAGGCAGAAACTTAAAAACCCGTTTTCAAGATCACATAAATGCTTTCAGGCTCAACCACTTCGAAAAATCAATCATTGCACAGCATATGTTGGAAACGAAACTTGTCATCAACAGTCTAGAAAACAATTGGGTAGTACTACATAATGAAGCCAATGGCAAGACAACTGGAGATATACCTCCAAAAAAATAAAAAAAACCAGAATCTATGTTAAATGAACAAACAGATTTCGCAAGCCATAGTTATTTCAGTAATTTTAAAGCCCTATTCTAAAGATATTTCCTGCATATGTCAATTGTTTAATAGTTATATCTTTAGCACTACGAATAAATTCATCTTTGACAACACCATGTACAAAAACATCTATGAAGTCTTTACAAACATGTATGTGAAAATGTGCCTGTTGAATGAAGTGACATGTACGAAAACGATAGAAAAAAAATGGTACTAACACATTAAAAACGCTGTTCTTCGATTATGTGGTAAGTTCACACTGTTCATCTTTTCCACTATTTCGCACGTAGTTTCCGTGTTTGACTCACGAAATTCATAAACTAACATTAAACCTATTCGTGACAGGAATATTTATTTATTTATTTATTTATGCATTTATTTTACCTGGCAAGATTAGGGCCTTCAGGCCCTCTCTTACACCTAACCAGGCATACTCAGATTCAACAAATTTCAGTGTCTACAGAAAATTAGGACATATAACATGTTATACAGTATTAATGTTAAAGAAAAAAAATAGAGATTGTAAAAGTAGTACAATGATAATTATAACAATAAAAAAATAATTATAACAATCAAGAATAATAAAAATAATAATAATAATGATAATAATAATAATAATAATGACTATGTATATGAAAGTAAACATATTTTTCTTTTATGAGTGTCAGTCCTATTGCTAGTTGGGAATTTTCTCGTTATATTCTTGCAGCTTGTGAGTTATTCTCATCAAGCAGAGACATAAGACGATGGAATGGGGAGAAAGAGATATAGAAGAGGTAGATAGGTTAGAGGAAGAGAAATAGAATGGTAAAATTCGAAGCTGTGATGGAGAGGAGAAAGAAAAAGATGAGGGGGGGGGGGCACAACAATGGTGGTTATACCGTCCCTAATATGTAAGTCTTAAGTTCCCTCTTGAATGTTGAGTGGTTTTGGATAAGACGCAGATCACAGGGGAGCGCGTTCCATAGTCGTATGGCTGAGATGGAGAATGACACGGAGAAAGATTTTGTGTTGTGTAAAGGTACAGCCAAGATGCTAGACGTATCCGATCTGGTGTTGCGGTTGTGGAATGATGATAGGTGTTTAATGTGAGAAGATAAGTATTGGGGGCACCAGTGGCTAAGAAATCGATGAAGTAAGCACATCGTGTGGAGATCGCGTGCCTTATGTGGGCGTATCCAACCTAGCTGGGAGTATGAAGGACTGATATGATCATACAACCGTATGTTGCATACGTATCTAACACAAGCATTCATCACTAGCTCTAGGCATCTGGAATTTTCATTATTTGTGCCATGTTGAACTACATCACAGTAGTAAAGATTAGGCAAGACTAGTGTTTGGACTAATTTTTGTTTAACATGGGTTGGAAATATTTTTCTAAATTTTTGAATTGCATGTAGGGAGGAGAGCGATTTCCGGCAAGCTGTGACTGTTTGTTCTTCCCAGTTTAGGTGTTCATCCAAGATTATTCCAAGGTCTTTTACTGTTTTTTGGTATGGTAGTTGGGTACCATTGAGGAGTATTTGAGGGACTGTTTCGCGAAAGTGCCGACTGATTAACTTTGGATGAGATATAAGTATGACCTGGGATTTCTTGGGGTTTAGTTTCAGACCTAGGTTCTGTGCCCACCGAGAAACAGAGCAAAGATCTGCGTTCATACTCGCTACTGCGTCAGCAATGTTCTTGGGGCTTGCACTTATGTACAGTTGGATGTCGTCGGCATATAGATGGTAGTTGCAGGAGTGAATCACTGAAGAAATATCATTAATGTACAGTGAGAAGAGTAATGGACCAAGGACGGAGCCTTGGGGAACTCCAGAGCGCACGTTTTTCCATGATGACTTTTCCGACCCACAAATGACTTGTTGACTTCTGTTTTTGAGGTAGCTGTCGAACCAGTGTATTGCGCTGTTTGAGAAATTCAGCTGCTCCATTTTAATTAGTAATATATCAAAGTCAACTGTATCAAAAGCCTTGCTAAAGTCAAGCAGTGTTAGGATGGTAGCTTCACGTCTGTCCATAGCATGTTTAATGTCATCAATTACTTTGATTAATGCAGTTGCTGTACTATGGTGCTTTCGAAAGCCTGACTGATATTTGTCGTGGATGTTATGAGTTTTGAGGTAATCCGTCAGCTGTTCATGGACGATGTATTCTAGGGCTTTAGATATTGCAGGTAGTATGCTGATCGGCCTGTAGTCACCTGGCGACTTAGGGTTGTCAGTCTTGGGTATAGGTTGAATTAAGCTTTGCTTCCACTCAGTAGGATATGTACTACTGACAAGAGACAGGTTGAAGATGTCTGTGATAACTGGAGTAATAGTGTTTACGACGTTCTTAATCATGCCAATGCTCACTCCATCATTTCCTACTGCCTCGGAAGAGATTCTCATAATTGCCTTGTGTACTGTGCCGGTAGTGACATGTTTTAGGAAAAACTTGTCTCTCGAGAGATTGATATCTTGGGGCTGGTAATTTGTCGCTGCGTGGCAGTTTACGGCTGTTGAGAAGAAATCGTTTAATTCTTCTGCAGACGCTTGATAAACAGCGTCAGATCTTCGCTTCCCTATACCGAAACTGCGCAGCTTTTTCCACAGTGCAGCAGGTTTTGATATGCCGCATACGACAGAGCGGGCATGTCTGATTTTGGCATTCCTCACGCTTTGCTTGGTTCTATTTCGGAGTTTCCTATAAGCTTCGTACGCGTCGGGAGTTGGGTTACGCTTGAAGGCCCTATGTGCATTCACCTCATTCAAGAGGAGAAATAAAGCATGTATTAAGACAAATTACATCTGATGATGGACCCAAAGAGTCCGAAATGCATAGTGTACTTACTAAAACACGAAAAGTTATGACTGAAGGTGTTTTTTAATTCATACCTACAGTGAATTAGTTATTTATTTGAGTGAATTGTTGAAAGACTGTGTCTAGGAAGGAAGGGTCCATGCACCGTGGAAAAATAACGAAGGGGTGATTATTAATAGAAGGTGGGTCAAGGATCCATGGTTGCCCAAATCCTAAGGACTGATTTGTCTTTTGAACGTTCTCGCTAAATTGTCTGAAAAACCAAAAATGTATGACATTACAGGACATAGACTGCTACACGGGATGGGCCTCGCCAGAACGGATTCAGAAGGGGGAAGTCAACCAAAGGCTATCTCACTAGCGACATATACTCAATCTGTGTACATTCTAGACATGGCGATCGACATTCCTGGCGTCGTCGATAACCTATAGTGGCCGTCTTTTTTTGGTCGCCTTTGGGAGTTGGAGTGTCCAAAGGCGCTGTACAACTGCCTGAGAGACTATTTCCGAGGGA
This sequence comes from Schistocerca serialis cubense, assembly GCF_023864345.2. Taxonomy (NCBI): domain Eukaryota; kingdom Metazoa; phylum Arthropoda; class Insecta; order Orthoptera; family Acrididae; genus Schistocerca; species Schistocerca serialis. The sequence continues at coordinate 581,118,169 of NC_064640.1, forward strand.
GATGTGCATCTTCAATACGCACACGTAAGTATATAACGTAGATAATAACAAAAGGCTGTTAGCAAGGATCAGTGCGTGGTCCAGAGCTTGGGATGCAGCATTGGAGCCCGTAGTATTGAAGTTACATGATAGCTGTAACGTAAATGGATTGGTAGCATTTGCAAATGTGTTATTCGTTGTAAACGATGATTGCAGAAGAGTTATAGAATTGTATTGCATCGCTCCATAGATTTAAAGGACGATGGAGAAGTGTCAAATCCTCACGAGCACCTCATAAAACAACGCACCTTCTGCTGAAACGTGACCTAGCAATAGAAGCTAAAACAAAATTAAACGACGTACCGATTAGAGACAGAGAAAGCGTATGAAGATATTCAACGGTTGATTCAGTAAGTAAAGGGAGATGAAAATCTAACAGCCCTGCGGAAGGGGTAGAAGAAAGGGTTGCGGGACGACATGGACTTCGAACTAGGAATGAGAGAAGAGAAAGACTTATAGAGTTCTACAATAAATTTCAGCTAGAAATGGTGAACACTATGCTCAAGAGCGACAAGAGGATGACGTATGCTAGGAAAAGGCCGGCAGATTCGTGAAGATTTCAGTTACATTACATGATGGTGGTCGCCGGCCGGAGTGGCCGTGCGGTTCTAGGCGCTACAGTCTGGAACAGACCGACTGCTACGGTCGCAGGTTCGAATCCTGCCTCTGGCATGGATGTGTGTGATGTCCTTAGATTAGTTAGGTTTAATTAGTTCTAAGTTCTAGGCGACTGATGACCTCAGAAGTTAAGTCGCATAGTGCTCAGAGCCATTTGAACCATTTTGAGCCAACATCATGGTGAGGCAGAGGTTCCGAAATCAGGTATTGGATTGAAAGGCGTATCAAGAAGCAGAAATAGAGTCAGATCACAATTTAATACTGACGAAGAGTAAGATGAAGTTTATGAGACTAGCCAGGAAGAATCACTGCGCAAAGAAGTGGGAATCGGAAGCACTAACAAATGAAGAGATACGTGTGAAATTCTCTAAGGCTATGTATACTGTGATACTGAACAGCTCAGTTGGAATTTCAGTTGAAGAGGAATGGACATCTCTAAAAAGGGCAATCACGGAAGTTGGAAAGAAAAACATAGGTCCAAATAAAGTGATAGCAAACAAACCATGGGTAAAAGAAGAAATACTTCCGACGATCAGTGAAAGAAGGAAATACAAAATCGTTCAGGGAAAATCCGAAAATACAGAAATACAAGTCGCTCAGGAATGAAACAAGGATTAGCCGAGCGGTCTAAGGCGCTGCAGTTGTGACCTGTGTGGCTGGTCCCGGCGGAGGTTCGAGTCCTCCCTCGGGCATGGGTGTGTGTATTTGTCCTTAGGATAATTTAGGTTAAGTAGTGTGTAAGCTTAGAGACAGATGACCTTAGCAGTTAAGTCCCATAAGATTTCACACACATTTATACATTTGAATGAAACAAACTAGAAGTGCAGGAGAGCTAAGGCGAAATAGCTGCACGAAAAATGTGAAGAAATCGAGAAAGTAATGATGTCGGAGAGATTCACTCAGCATATAGAAAAGTCAAAACAACCTGCGGTGAAATTAAAAGCAAGGGCGGTAACATTAACAGTGCAATGGGAATCCCGCTGTTAGATGCAGAGCAGAGAGCGAATAGGTGGAAAGAGGACATTGAAAGGCTGAATGGCGGGAAAGACTTGTCTGATGATGTGAAAGAAGAAGAAACAGGAGTTGCTATAGACGAGATAGGAGATCCAATATTAGAATCAGAAATTAAAGGAACTTTGGAAGACGTAAGATCAAACAAAACAGAAGGGATAGATAACATTCCATCAGAATTTCTAAAATAACTGGGGGAAGAAAAAAAAAACGATTATTCACGTTGGTGAGTAGCATGCGTGAGTCTGAGGATATACTATTTTACTTTCGGAAAAACATCATAGACACAATTCCAAAGACTGCAAGAGCTGATAAGTGTGAGAATTATCGCACAGTCAGCTGGACAACTCATGCATCTAAATTGCTGCAAGAATAATACACTGAAGAAAAGCAAAGAAAACTGAGAATGTGTTAGGTGACGATCATTTTGGCTGATAGGATCTGTCGACTTGGAAACGGCGTTTGACAGTGTCAAAAGGTCCAAGATGTTCGAAATTCTAAGGAAAATGGGGATAAAATTCAGGGGAAGACAGGTAAAATACAAAATCTAGAAGAGCCAAGAAGGAACAATGATAGAGAACAACCGAGAATAAAGTGCTCGGATTAAAAATGGTGTAAGACAGGGATGTAGTATTTCGCCCCTGCTGTTCAATTTAGACGTCGAAGAAGCAATGACGAAAATACAAGAAACGTTCAAGAGAGGAATTAAAATTCAAGGTGAGAGGATATCAGTGACAAGATTGGCTGATGACGTTGGTATTCTCAGTGAAAGTAAAGAAGAATTACTTGATTTGCTGAATGGAGTGAACGGTCTAATGAGCACAGAATATGGATTGACAGTAAATCGAAGAAGAGGAAAGTAATGAGAAGTAGCAGAAATGAGAACAGCTAGAAACTTAACATCAGGATAGATGATCACGAAGCAGATGAAGTTAAAGGATTCTGCTTCCTAGCCAGCAAAATAACCCTTGACGGACGGAACAAACAGGGCAGAAGAAGAAGATTAGCAATGGCAAAGAGTGTATTACTGACCACGAGAAGTACTAGTATCAAACACAGATCTTAATTGGAGGAAGAAATTTGTGAGAATGTACACTTAGAGCACAGTATAGTTTGGTAGTGAAACATGGACTGTGAGAAAACTGGAAAAGAAGATGATCGAAGCATTTGAGGTGTCTTGCTGCAGAAGAATGTCGAAGATTAGGTGGACTGATAATGTAAGGAATGAGGAGGTTCTCCGTAGAATCGGCGAGGAAAGGAACATATGGAAAACACTGACACGAAGGAGGGACAACATGCTGGGACGTCTGTTATGCATCACGGAATAACGTAGCTGTAGAGAGTAAAAATTGTAGAGGAGGGTAGTGATTGGAAATTATCCCGCAAATAACTGAGGACGTAATTTCAAAGTGCTACTCTGTGATGACGATGTTGGCCCTGTAAAATTAGAAATAGTGCATTAACAAGATATCTAGGCTCATTCCTGAACAAACGACGTAACTTTACACAACATATAGAGGATGCAGACAGAACAGGTACAAATGTGATGAACAAATGTAACATTATTAATCTGGTACACTCCAATAATCAGTTAGTAAAACAAAATGAAGTTTAAGCACAATACGTTTTGGAACAAAATTTCCACTTTAGAGATAGGTAAAACTGTTAAAACATCAAGGAAACTCAATTAATCTGCAAATATCCCATGTTCCATACTCAAGACCTTCTTCTGCTTCACAGTGCAAGATGGTGCACGATCGACGAAATATGACTCTACCGTCCACCAGTTTTACAAATACCCAATATATTCCAAATAGCTGTAATATATTATACAACATTTAAATGTGTAGAACTCGAAATTTTTACAAATGCTAAGCAAAACACAACCTCATGTTTAGTAATAATGAAAACCGTAGGATATGGAGGAAACTGCATATTGCAGTCTCTTGTGGAGTTCCTTCATTATTGTTGTTGTGGTCTTCAGTCCTGAGACTGGTTTGATGCAGCTCTCCATGCTACTCTATCCTGTGCAAGCTTCTTCATCTCCCAGTACCTACTGCAACCTACATCCTTCTGAATCTGCTTAGTGTATTCATCTCTTGGTCTCCCTCTACGATTTTTACCCTCCACGCTGCCCTCCAATGCTAAATTTGTGATCCCTTGAGGCCTCAAAACATGTCCTACCAACCCATCCCTTCTTCTAGTCAAGTTATGCCACGAACTTCTCTTCTCCCCAATCCTATTCAGTACCTCCTCATTAGTTATGTGATCTACCCATCTAATCTTCAGCATTCTTCTGTAGCACCACATTTCGAAAGCTTCTATTCTCTTCTTGTCCATACTAGTTATCGTCCATGTTTCACTTCCATACATGGTTACACTCCATACAAATACTTTCAGAAACGACTTCCTGACACTTAAATCTATACTCGATGTTAACAAATTTCTCTTCTTCAGAAACGATTTCCTTGCCATTGCCAGTCTACATTTTATATCCTCTCTACTTCGACCATCATCAGTTATTCCTTCATATGATTCTAAAATCAGCCAATAAACTGAAATATCGGTCAAAAACAACATGCGTTCCTAGTTACACTATCCTCTATGTACAACACCCCTCTCGAATTTTAAAAAGCCTTATACACAAAAGTATTGTAGAAATTTAGACATTTGACTTACACTATCCGGAAAAATTGGCAACACTACAAAAATCACAATTTCATTTGCATAAATAATGTCTATGAGTGGCTCAGTGGTCAAAAGCCATACAATCAATGCATCGGTCGATGGTGCAGATCCCTGTCGATTATAGAATCTCTTCAATCACTTATCGCTTCTTTCATCCATGGAAATTATTTGTTAATATGAAAATTTTCAAGTGCACCGGCGTTCGGAGTCCACGTCCCCCTGTAATTAGCTGGGTAAGTGATTTCAAGAAAGGCAAAGGCATTTACGTCCACCATGCTTAGTAAAGCCCTGCAGTATGTCAATCTAGCTCCGGGTTGCACATAACTTTACATTTTTTTCAGCGTTATCTGTGTGACAGGTCGGTACGTTTTCACTTTGTTGTAATATGTACGCATCTGATGTCCAGAACACTGTGAAAATAGATGTAATTACCGGCCGATGTCGATCAGTGAATAACGTTGCCACGTATTCTGTGGGAGATGTATTCAAACTACTACGGTACAACCCTTATTTAGACTAATAACAGTTCGTCTAGGTCGATCCACTGAAAATTCGATATTCTCCTTTTTGCTACATTATCATCGACCGTACTTCTGCCCCAATTAGAGACAACGTAGTGTTCCCGCTGTTAAGACCTTGCATGCGATAGTACTCTAAACGTTGCCTAAACAGAGTTTTTCAAAACCCTGATGTGTGACTACTGGTTTGGTGAGAGTCAGTGACAACATTTGCCTGTTACACCAAACATATAATATTAAGGGGACCGGAGAGTAATGTAGTTTCTGTGCATATCCATATTCGTTTGTCATTTACCAGCTCATTATGTACTTAGAGTGGTGCCAAAGAAATTTTAAGGCTAGAGTGACTCGTTTTCTCGTAAAAAATTAAATCTTTTTCTCAGTTTATGGTGAAATGGCCAGCTAAGTACCAGAAGAGGTACATATCCAACATTTGAAGATTTTTGATTGTGCAAGGGTAATAACGCAACAGTTGCTACCAAAAACATTTGGGATGTTTCTACAAGTGCATTATACTTTTGTAAATGCCAAAGATGTTTTTCTAAGTTCAAATCTGGTAATTTTGTTCTTTCTGACTCGTATCGATCAGTAAGACCTACAGCTTTATACAAAGACATGGTGAGGGTGCAAGTGGAAGCAAATCCGTGTCAGACAATCGCGGAAGTGTGAAAGACTCTTAACCAACCTTGGTCGACTACCCAAGAACATTTGCAGCAAACTGATAAAAAGAAAAAAGCTAATCCATCCACCACATGCAACTTAAGGCTTCAGGAGCACAATACAGATGCGTTTTTTGGTCTTTTGATCACTGGAGACGACAAGTGAGCCCTGCATCTGTGAATGCAGACCTTTTCTGTGAACAATTGTAGTGAGCAAATCAGTCTTTAACTGAAAACTGGGCAGCCATTGTGAACGGAAAAGACGTTAACCTGCAACACAGTAATGCAAGTTATAAGTGCACATGAGAAACCCTGACAAAAAATTAATGAATTGGGGTGGGAGGTATTGCCTCACCCACCATACGCTGCCGATATAACACCATCTAATTTCCGTTTATTCCGATCGCTATAACATTTTCTACCGGCAAAAAATTTGAAAATGTGAATGATGTCCAATTTATCATCTCCAGATGTTTTGCTCAAAAACCAATTAATTTTATCGATCCGACCAGAAAATTTTCACACTAGATGGCAAAAGGCTGTTGATAACATAAGTGGATACATCACTGATTAACCATAAAAACTTGTTAACAACGTACCTGTTTGAATTTAATGTACAATAACAACATAACTTTCCGGTCCCTCTAATACGTACGTGAAATCACGCCTGCTCCTACCTTGTTTCCATCCAGTCACAGTGATTTCGAGTTTCACTACGTTTTCCAGAATCACATCAGAAGAAGAAAACGAGGACAGCTCAGCTTTCTCCTCTCGGCCATACAGTCACACCTTGCATGTCACGATATTTTTTCTTTGAACTTAAACTCTTATGAACAATTCAATTACAGGCGCTTAAGACGGAAGGAATTACGATCGGGGTTCAACGTCTCGTCAAAGACGAACTGATTAGACGCGAGGCCCAATTTCAGGTTGATAATGTATGGGAATGAAAATCGGAGGTGTCTTGTCTTAACTGATTCACTGAAACCTAAACCTGGATGACGGGAAGGTAACATGAATCGTCATCACCCCAGATGCGATGTGTGTTGCCGTTGCGTCACCCCTCTTGGGCTGGAAACGCGTAGTTAGTAGCCCGCAGCAATTTCTTCTGTCATCACGATGGCCGGGGCGCATCATAGTATGGCCTCCACGAAAGGCCAACGCGTTGAGGAGCCATCATGATCTGCAATCGTTGAGCCGTCGTCCACTACTCAACAGAGATATGTAGGAGCTGGATACAAGCTGTGCATATCTCTATTGATGGAAATGGAAACATATTCAGTACAAACTGATCCAATAAGGTTTTGCAACACTTACATGACTTTCATAGTTTTTGTTTACTAGTCCTATTTAGGTATGATTTTTTGACTACAGAAGATCATAACCTAGAGTCACCTGTGTAATGAAGGTAAAAGGAAACAAATTTTCTGCGCAGGTCACTAGAGCGTGCTGTGTCTCCATTCGTGAATCCTACAATGAGGCTTGCGTACACTGTTAATTGTGGGTCATTTCAAACTTATACTGTGTATACTCCGTCACGTTACTAGAATAATGGTGGTCACCACGGGAAGTTGGGCATGGTAGTCATACAGTAGAGCGCACGCCCATAAATCGAAAGGTCGTGAGTTCAAACCCCTGTCAAACTGTGAAGCATTTCAATCTACCTTTAATCTAGCCTTCGCCTCTCTGTGATAGGAAATATTAGGTAGGTGTTACATGTAGTTCACATTCTGCATTAAAATGTGGGTTTGTTCTCCCGTAGGATTACTGGTGCAGGTTAGAGACACTCGAGTCGCGGAATTGGCATCCAACTCAGAGACTTGCACTATGTTTTTGAGCAAGACGGATTATTATTATAGCACGAGAAGACACCCATCGAAAGGACGAAGATCACAATGAAGTCATTCGGACGTCCGACCACTACCGTTAGACACAAAACATTGAAAATCTGGTTCGTAGTGGTCGCTCTTGTTCAACAGCGTCCAGCTGGTGGCCGCTACCTGCAATTTATGGGCCGGTTGTCGCCAGAGGAGAATTCAACAGCCTTTTTGGAGTCAACTGGAAGGACTTTTCCGAGCAGAACAGTACGCAACCACCTCTAGGCCATTACCCTGGTCTCTAGGTGCCCGCTGGCAACAGCGACACAAATCTTACAGAATTGTGATGCCTGAACAAGATGGAAAGGAAAAACCAGGAATGTAGCTTGGATATATGTTGGCATGTTTACCAACAGGCGCAGGATCTACCTGATGTGTGTTGATAGTGGTAGAAGAGTGCGGAGGCAGTCCAGGTACGATTATACGTCTCAGGCATGCAGTCTTATGGGTTAAATTGGGAAGTTGGTGAGTCATGTTTATCATGTAAAGATGCCGGATGCCTCTCGTCGTTGCTGAGCCTATTTTTATGGCTACACAACATTAACACAGGAACCTCCAATCTCTTTCTCAGCAAGACTAATCTGATGATGGGCTCGTCATTTAGATCTACAATCCACGACACATTGCGCTCACCTCTGTAACACCTTTCACTAGGAGGCAGGAATCCACATGGAATGTCTTACGGTATACGCTGAGATGAACCTGGTTGAGCATGCCTGGGAGAAGTTTAACGTCCAGTGCGCCTTTGTAGTAACCGTCCTGACAAAGTGGATGGCTTCAAGAAGATCACTGTCGGTGAGTAGGACAGGGCTAAGGAGCGACATCCCGATCACCTTCTGGACCACGCCAAGGAGGATCTGATATTGTTACATTTCACGTGGCGGAGCGACACAGTACTGAATGTTACCAAGCAGAAGTTTTAGATTTCACATATGCGCGAAGGTGTTGTCTACCGACAAGACTGCATTTAGTAAAATCCTTACAAATAGCTACCACCTACCAAGTCCAAAAGATGCAGTATACTTACATTGAACCGTAACATGCCTTATATTTCTTCATTAATGTTATGTTCCGGAACTTTGAACTGATAAAATTGATCTAGTACTTCGTTTTTATCAGCTCACGTCGGTAACACCTTTCAATTCGTAATGGGACTATGTATGCATCTGTAACCCGCAAATCAGTGTGAAATGAAAGGCAGGAAGTATTTCTCTTGCAACCAACCTTCGAAGTTGTTCTTCCGTACTAACGTAAAAATGCCATAATAATCTTAAAAGAACGATTATTTTCCTTGCAAGCATTAGAGCAGAAGGCACTCCAACCGAATTGAAAGAACCACGTTATTACAGGATTTGTATGCAGCGACTTCCATTAACGCGCTAGGGAGCGACAAAGAAGCCCGGAAACGTGTTCCTGGAATCACAGCAGAACCACCGGAACGAATAACTACCTTTCCATCAAACACGGCCGCTACTGTAAGGTTGCAGAAACTATTTCCCGAGACACAGTGAAAATCTGCAGTAAGATTTGAGGTCATGAGGTACCACTTCCTGGATATGTACAACTAATTTCAGTCGCTTCCAAGAAATTAAACGTAATATTTATCGATTCTCATTTCAACGCCTGTGTACTCTCTTATTATATGAAACTTGTCAAATTTGCACTTTTTATCATAAGGATGACACTGTTCTGTCGCTTGATGACTAGGAAAAGCCGCTTAGAAGATGTCGTTTACTCTCGTAGAACAATTCTATTAGAAGTATATATTGTTTTGGATTAGGTCCAAGTGATCTAGTGGGTAGGCACTAATCCAGGCTGTGGAGAGCCAGGATTCGATCCTTGATAGGAGTGGAGATTCTTCCTCCTTCCATTCTCTCCAGGATGGACCTAGGTCCATTGGTCTGCTATCATATCAGTACTGGTTATCTTCCGCGGGAGTAAGAAGCGACCGGGCCAATGGGCCCACAACCGCTCTCCTCCTCCTATTACCGTAACGATGAAAAGCTGCGCTCTACGTGCAGTCAGGCCAATAACCCAGTCGCAGGTTTGCGCTACAAGCTTTACTTACTTCCTTTTTATTGTATTGGTTAGAGTAAAAGCGTCGGTCAACGAAGGAAAACTATATAGTCGAATCGTTGTAAGATCCCTGACAGTTGCAGTGGGCTGGGCGCTGCAGTTCCGCGCGCCTACTGCAACCAACCAGGTCACGCGATTCTGCTAAAGTCTCTATAGCAACGCCTCAGTGTTTCCGGAGTCCTGCGGACGGCTATTTCGTTCGCCTCCTACCGCTCGCATTTCGCAGTTGAAAGTTCACAACAGCGTTCCCAGCTAACAGGGATGAACCTACGCCGATTCAACTATGGGAGAAAAATTCGTATAGCTGTAAATTTTTGTGCAATGGTAGGACGGAGAGCAAAGAATAAGATACTAAAAATCATGACGTTTGAGGTGTCAGAGTGGAGTTGGAGATGACGTCTGAAGGTCACTTATTAAAATTTTACTTGAATAACTCGAGAATCGAGGCGCCCACAGAAAATGTTTCCCAGACAAAACTTAACTACATTAGCCTGCCGGCTAGTCGTGCGGTCTGACGCACTGCTTCCCGAGCGGGCAGGCGTGGCGGTGTCGTGGAGTTTCCTACCGTGTGGTTTCCTACCGTGTGGTTTCCTACGAGCAGTGGCACACTAAACCTGTCAGAGGCCTGTGCCTGGCAAAACAAATCGAGGCTCCCCTTCCTGCCTCCTCACACCCTCCTCACCACACAGGATTTCTACGGGAATTTCAAACGCAAACGGAAGTCCCACATTGCTTATCATCTTCATTTTGTGTCGTGATAATTTACAAGGTATAACGTTATTTTACGTAACACTGAAAGTGACTGCTCTCGTAATCTCGTAATCATTACATGATTTCTGTTGTTCGAATCTACGAGGGCAGTTCAATAAGTAATGCAACACTTTTTTTTTCTCGGCCAATTTTGATTGAAAAAACCGGAAATTTCTTGTGGAATATTTTCAAACATTCCCGCTTCGTCTCGTATAGTTTCATTGACTTCCGACAGGTGGCAGCGCTGTACGGAGCTGTTAAAATGGCGTCTGTAACGGATGTGCGTTGCAAACAACGGGCAGTGATCGAGTTTCTTTTGGCGGAAAACCAGGGCATCTCAGATATTCATAGGCGCTTTGCAGAATGTCTACGGTGATCTGGCAGTGGACAAAAGCACGGTGAGTCGTTGGGCAAAGTGTGTGTCATCATCGCCGCAAGGTCAAGCAAGACTGTCTGATCTCCCGCGTGCGGGCCGGCCGTGCACAGCTGTGACTCCTGCAATGGCGGAGCGTTCGAACACACTCGTTCGATATGATCGACGGATCACCATCAAACAACTCAGTGCTCAACTTGACATCTCTGTTGGTAGTGCTGTCACAATTCTTCATCAGTTGGGATATTCAAAGGTCCCTCGTTGTCTAACCGAACACCATAAAGAGCAAAGGAGAACCATCTGTGCGGAATTGCTTACTCGTCATGTGGCTGAGGGTGACAATTTCTTGTCAAAGATTGTTACAGGCGATGAAACATGGGTTCATCACTTCGAATCTGAAACAAAACGGCAATCAATGGAGTGGCGCCACACCCACTCCTCTACCAAGAAAAGGTTTAAAGCCATACCCTCAGCCGGTAAAGTCATGGTTACAGTCTTCTGGGACGCTGAAGGGGTTATTCTGTTCGATGTCCTTCCTCATGGTCAAACGATCAACTCTGAAGTGTATTGTGCTACTCTTCAGAAATTGAAGAAACGACTTCAGCGTGTTCGTAGGCACAGAAATCTGAACGAACTTCTCCTTCTTCATGACAACGCAAGACCTCACACAAGTCTTCGCACCAGAGAGGAGCTCACAAAACTTCAGTGGACTGTTCTTCCTCACGCACCCTACAGCCCCGATCTCGCACCGTCGGATTTCCATATGTTTGGCCCAATGAAGGACGCAATCCGTGGGAGGCACTACGCGGATGATGAAGTTATTGATGCAGTACGACGTTGGCTCCGACATCAACCAGTGGAATGGTACCGTGCAGGCATACAGGCCCTCATTTCAAGGTGGCGTTGTAATATTGCTACATTAATTTTGCTATGATGAAAGGGGTACTGACTGACAATAAAACCGGGTTAAAAGCTGTGAGCTGTCTGGGGAGAAGTTAACCGTGCATTACTGCGCAACTGTTTCGCCAGGTAACTAGTCTAGGTTTACCACATTACCAATCAGACTAACATTGATTATAATCTTTTACAGTCATACAACAACCGGTAATATATCTATATATAAAAAGGAGAATTTAAATAAAAAGAAGGAAATCAGTTTATATTTGGAAATTTATTTTAAGATTGTTCATTGAAATTTCAGCATATTATACGTGAGTTATAACTGAGCTGGTGCCTTGTTTAAGGATTGAAAAAATGTGAGATTTTAATCTTACGGAACACATCAAATATGGAGCCAAGATTGGGAGACTGCCTACAACACTACATTCATAAAATAACTCACGAAGAACATTGAAACATAAGCAAGAAGAAATTAACCACAACCAACAGATTCAGTTTTTTACCCAAAGAAATTACGTTCATACCACAATCCTGTCCGTCATGTAATTACCACACACTGGTATACTAAATTCATATTAACTCTTTGTGAAGTCTTCGCAAAAAGAATAGCTGAGGGCTACTTTGATGATTACACCACATGCTCCACGTGGTCAACTTGGTTTACACAAAGCGTACAACTCCACAATAATTTTGATAATTAAAATACATTAGATCGAAAAGCAATTGACAAAAGCAAAACCTTGAACTGGTTACTAACGTCTTACTATTAACCTGATGGGTCAAACAGTTATATAAGCACGTGGTAGTGGTCTCGCAAAGTACACCCCACGTGGGCTGAACATAAAGAAAAGTTGCTATATTGAAAATATAGTCAAGACGAGACGTTATAATCACACAAGCATTCGCATTTAAGATTGATCTTAGTTAGAGTTACTGATCAACACGTAGTTCCACTTTACTCTCAAAGTAGTAACAAAGCAACTACCGGAAACTAATCTGAACTTCACACGAGAATAATACTGCGCTGCAATTTAAGATAACATCGGATATTTTAGACCTAAACCCGAAATAAGGGTGATTAAGTTTTCAGTTAGGCTGAACTTAAGAAATCCATTGTCCTACGGGCTTAACAGACACGCGCTTAGCCGGAGATCTTACCACTTCAGACGCTCGCCACGGTCCCACAGCAACTGCCCTACTGCCCAGCGTGCTTCCTCAGGGTGGCTCACAAAGACAAACGGAAGTGGCCAGAGGGGCAGCTTCCTATACCAACATGACAACGGACGGACAGAACCATACTAAGGATAGAAACCTCTCTGCTTTAAGAAAGCGTAGCTACCTGTTCCGACGTTGGTCCTACTGTTCTCTAGCAGACAGGCTTGTCTGCTACCCTCAAGCATGCAACTACAAATACATTTGCTCATTCATACTCTCACACAGAAGGGAAGGGGGATGACAGTATCTTATCATATACAGTATATAAAAGAAAGCGGACGTAGGTTCCGTATGAGACTGTGTGACATGAATTACATATAAACTGTGTTTTAAAGTGTAGTAGTGTGACAGATAGTTCTTGTTTATGTGTAAAAGTAACACGTTCCACTACTCAGTCTCCTCCCAGATAGTCAGAAACGCCACAGTAAATTTAGAACAGGAATTTATGCCGTAAATGACAACAGATTTAAGAAATTAAACATGAAAGGAATCCAACAGAGACCTTTCAGCGTAAGGCCGTAGCATTGAATGGAGATTACGTTGGAAAATAGTGTTGTGTAGCTAAAAGATTGGGGAATAACCTGGTGTATTTCAATACTGAATAAAACAACCCCTGTTTCAGAAAAAAAATGTGTTGCATTACTTATTGAACTGCCCTCGTATTATTTATGTTTCGCAACTAAGTCGGTGTAGAGCGAGGGGGGTGTATAAAAATGAATTCCTATTTCCCAACCAAGAGGAAGGTCACTGTCTACATAAAACTGCGTTCAGTTCATGGTGGAGGGTACTTTACTTACAGATTTCAGCAAAAGCCACAGTGTTGGTACGATCTTGATGAAATTTTGTACATTTGATCTTCAAAACAAGGGGAATCTCACCGTCTACGTGAAATTTCATACGGTGTATGGCTGAAGGTGCCTTAGAACAGAATTACACACCATTTGACTGATCAGCTCGGGAGTTGGCTCATGTATGTATGTTTTCGTGGTGAAGGTTCAAATGGCTCTGAGCACTATGGGACTTAACTGCTGAGGTCATCAGTCCCCTAGAACTTAGAAGTACTTAAACCTAACTACCCTAAGGACATCACGCGCATCCATGCCCGAGGCAGGATTCGAACCTGCTACCGCAGCGGTCGCGCGATTCCAGACTGTAGCGCCTAGAACCGCTCGGTCACACCGACCGGCTCGTGGTGAAGGCATTTACACAAGCCAACGTATGCCGGATGGCGGATGGTTGGCCTACCTTTAAATAAATTCAACATCGTCTCGCCAATCAGCATGAAAGTTGGCAGATATACGTATTTTTTCATAGACAGGGAAAGAGGAGATAGCATGATGGAGGCAAAGGAGGAGATATACGGAGAGAGGAGAAGGTGATGGGGGCAGTGAGGGGGGAGGAGGTGCATCCAGAGAAGTGAGAGAAGCAGATTAAAAGAAAGAGGGAGCAGCAGGTAAACAGATAGAGGGGGAAGGTGATGAATGACTAATGGAACACTGTAATAAATACATAAATTAAGGGTGTTACTGTATCTGATGTACAATTAGAAAAAGCGGAGGAGGAGGTGGACAGAGACGGGAAGAAGGATGGAGAAGGAGAGGAGGATGGAGAGGAGGAGGAAGTGTTTTGAAAGAGGGAGGCAGATGGAGGAGATGGAAAGAGAGACGGATGGGCGGAAGGAGGAGGTGGATAGAGAGACGAGATAGGACTAAATGGACAAGAGAGATGAGGGAAGAGGGGATGAACTGACATAAAACTGAGATGAATAATTATCCGGGCAACGCCGATTTCACAGTTAGTAATTAGATAAAGATTTACGCGACAATGGGAGTGTTCACCTGAAAGAAATTACAGAATATTTCGCTATGGTTAGATGCGGCGTATGAAGTCTCGATAACTAGAGTGTTGTTCTTGATGTCTAGAGATGATAAAATTCGTTGCTTAATATAGATGACTCCACCAAAGTTCATCTAGTTGGAATTTCATCTTTATAAAATGAACTACATAATAATCAGCTGAAAAATGCTCCTGTTGGAGCAGAACAAGACAAATATGATCGTGTTTAAAAGTCTGACAGAAAAGTAGGCAACCAGCTCTCTGAGTCCTCATTCCGCCTTCGTCACCAAAAATTCTGGAAGCTTCACAGGACGAGTGACCACGTTATGTAAGAAATTTACCAAGTAAAATTTCAGTTTTGTTGAGATAAAAATTCAATAAATAGCAGATTGTGTGTTAGAACTTTAGAAATACCGTTAAAAGCGTACTTTTGTGAATGAGATGAGCCACATACAAATAATTGGTTTCGTATGACATATATGACGAAACTCCAGAATCGGCAAGTTAACTTTGCGAAATTATTGATGCTGATCGACGACGACACTGTCTGAGAAACGGTGACAACACCTGCACTGAGGGTGAGCCACTGGGATAGACAAGCAGTGGGGGAGGCTCAGTTCGCAAACACCTCGTTAGGGAACAGCTTCGCTACCTGCTGCACCCTTGTAGGAAACCCCACGATAGGAAACCCCACGATAGGAAACCCCACGCAGCCGGCGTGGCGGTCCCCAGCACGAATCCGCCCGGCGGATTTGTGTCGAGGTCCGGTGTACCGGCCAGCCTGTGGATGGTTTTTAACGCGGTTTCCCATCTGCCTCGGCGAATGCAGGCTGGTTCCCCTTATTCCGCTTCAGTTGCACTGTGTCCGCGATTGTTGCGCCTACTGTCTCCACTTACGCATACCCCATAATTATAATTACTCTTACTCAAATGGTTCAAATGGCTCTGAGCACTATGGGACTTAACATTTATGGTCATCAGTCCCCTAGAACTTAGAACTACTTAAACCTAACTAACCTAAGGACAGCACACAACACCCAGTCATCACGAGGCAGAGAAAATCCCTGACCCCGCCGGGAATCGAACCCGGGCGTAATTACTCTTACTCTACCAAGCAAACATTGGGGTTACACTCGTCTGGGTTGAGACGTTCCCGGGGATGGGGGGCAAGGGAGGGGAGGGGGGTGTCCTCTGGGGGGCGGCGGTGCGGTGGGTGGACTACTACAGTAGCCTTTTGTGAGGTTGTGAACCACTGAGGGCTACGGCGGGGACGAAACCTCTCCGTCGTGTTGTTTCTAGGTCACCAGTTCAATACGTACATACATACAAACTACATTAAATTTCCTAAAAATAAGGTGTTAAGCATTTTTCTTTAGAACTAATATTTCGCGCGTTACAGGACATAGAAAAACTGGAAGTTATTAAAATGTATTTTATTGGTACAAAATTAATGTTTATTCTTAAAGGTAGACCGCTGGACCGTGGCCATGAACTTTCTTCCTTCATAGATCTGCAAACTGAAGACCAAGCAGGAGATTCCCGCTCTCTATACCCCAATAGCGTCACAAGAAGCAACTACAGGGTGCCTCACGAAGTTATTCCGACCCTTTCATAGCGCACTTTATGACTCACAGGCGGCAAGGCAGTGCGCAGACACACCCGGGTTCCGTCAAGTGCGTTAACCCTACATGGAATACAGTTGTGAGTTACTAATAAAACGAATGCAAGAAACTCATGTAGACAGAATCTACTTAAATCTCTGCAAAATTTTCTACGCTGGTAGAGAACAAATTTATTGTTAGCCGATCTATACGCAACCATGGTTCTCATCCGGTAAAGGCAATTTGTCCCGCCATGGGAGATTCCCGATTTTCAGTTTACAGACACACTATACCTCTCCATCATTTCTTGAAAAGTTCTCTTATATGAGAACAAAAAGTAACTTAATTGATTTCGAGTTTATATAGCGGAGTTATTCTCAGCTTATTACGTGAGTACTTATTTGTTATTGTTAAGTCAGCAACTACTTAAATAATCAATGTAATAATCAATTGTCTTTCACACTGAAGTGTAATATGGTATCAGTATGTATTCGGCAGTGTCGATTTCATTATCTTCAATACCAATGTGGCTGGAGTATCACGCACAGCATAGGAAATCTCGAATGCACCACAATAGTCTCAGGTCTCCTAACATCTGAAAAGTCCAACAGGGATGAACTGGGTTCATCTGCAAGAGGAGAATGCCACCTAAGCGTTCTGGAATTTCGGATATCTTAACGAAAGTGAAGCAATGCAATAGAGCAAATTACTGTTCCTGACATGAACATGACCAATCCCCTTCCATCACAAAGATTCACACCCATCTTGCACGATATACTGTGGGTTCACACAGTGCAGCTCACTCTACAAGTGACAACAATTCCTGAATGGGAGAGATTTACGCAGCGTATCAGTAACACAGTTAATGGTGAGAGAAATTGAATAACTTTCTTGACATTCATTAATTCACCACCTAGTGGCTGTAACACCGTGAGACGGCTTTACAGTACGCTATCAATGGTAAACAGCAGGTAGGTACCTCATTTACGAATCCAGCTCCTTTATCACCAACACTTCATACACCACTAACAACACTACATTTACAGACTAAACATTTCTCAACTACCTTTTGTAGAAACTTACTTCATATAAAAGCTCACTTGATAATAATTACTCACTTAATAAACTGAATATAACTCCACTAAATAAACACGAGCTCAGTGAAGTTATTTACTGCTGTACAACACGAGTAACAAGCAATGGTCTAGTCCGACATGTCGAAACCTGACATTGATTTTTTTATACCCAAATTATTCCTTACTACGGTTATAGTGTACTTGGGTGAGGTACACACATTAAATAATTGTTCACAACCCATTTGGTTTAAGAATAAACATTAATATAGCATCAAATCACTATTTTTAATAATCAGCAATTTTTCAATCCCCTGCAAGGCTGAAAGTATTAGTCCTAGAGAAAAAAAAAGGAACTATTTACAGGAAATTTAATATGGTTTAATTTTGTACTGGGAAACATTTTCGGTAGACGGCGCGGTTTTGAGGTTATTCAAGAAAAACACCAAAAAATGAGTTTTAAACGCGTCCACACCTCCACGGTCACATTCCAACTGTCAGGATTTTTAAAATGTTGTTTATGGTAATTTCCCATACCACCATAAGAAAATTTGTTGCTATCTGGTCTTCGTTTACTGGTTTATGTCATGTGATTAGGATGTCATCAAAATCTGAACCGACTGCAACAGCAACAGTCGATCGCATTATAGGAAGCATGCGCGATGGAAACGCATTTCATCGTGGTCAGATTGAATAGCTCTCCATCTCTGAAGTCGTTAAGTCGTTCAAGCACTGGCGTACCATGCTTACTTCGATGCGGCGTGAACGCCAGCCGGTACTTTCAAGTGACGTGGATCGCCAAGTGCGGATGGTAAGGTGGAACAGATATCTGCGCACGGGTCTCGCAGTATCCTTAAATTACCGGCACGTGCTTTGTGAGCGCTGAGCTGACGCTCCATAGCGTCCCAGATGTGTTTCCTCGGGTTCAAATCAGGCAAATTTAACGGAAAAGACGTCAACGTGAGCTCAGTATCGTGCTCCTCGAACTATTATGTACATAAATGATCTGACAGACAGGGTGAGCATCAATTTGCTGGTGACGCTTTGGTGTCGTCGATGAGTGACTGTAGGAGGATACAAGATAACTTAGAAAGGACTTCTTGTTCGTATGGTGAATGAAAGCTTGCTCTAAATGTAGATAAATGTAAGTTAATGCAAACGGGTAGGAAAAAACGTCCCGTAATGTTCGAAGACAGCATTACTAGTGTACTCCTTGACACAGTCACGCCGTTTAAATATCTGGGCGTAACATTGCAAAGCGATGTGAAATGGAACTATCACGTAACGAAGGTAGTAGGAAAGGCGAATGCTCGACTTCGGTTAATTGGGAGAATTTTAGGAAAGTATGGTTCAACTGTAAAGCATACCGCGTATTAATACTAGTACTGCTCGAGTGTTTGGGATCTCCAGCAGGTCACATTAAGGAAGGACATCCGAGTAATTCAGAGGCAGGCTGCTAGATTTGTTACCGCTAGGTTCTGTCAACACGCGCATATTACGGAGATGCTTCGTGAACTCAGTGCGAATCCCTGGAAGGAAGAAGACGTTCATTTTGTGGAACTCTAATCGGGAAATGTAGAGGACCGGCATTTGAGGCTCACTGCAGAACGGTTCTACCATCGGCAAAGTAAATTTCGCATATTGACCACGAAGATAAGATACAGAAATTAAGGGTCGTACGGAGGCATACAGACAATCAGTGTTCTCTCACTGTATTTGCGAGTGGAACAGAAAGGGAAATGACTAGTAATGGTACAATGTACCCTCCACCACGCACGACTCGGTGGCTTGCGGAGTATGCCTGTAGATTCAGATGTACTACGTCAGGCCTGGGCAATCAAAACTGTACCATCAGCCACTTCAGACCTTTAGTGCTGTAAAAGCCTTATAGTTTTTCAGTAATTTGAATAGTATAATTTTTATGTGGACTGTAGTTATAATGTCATAGTCATTATTAACTGGAACGGGATCCGTGTACTATTGCTCGATATTCTGAATGTCAGACTATGAATACTAAATTTTATTAATATTGAGGGCAATCACATTGCCAAAAAGTGAAACAAAATTTCTTCGTGGGTTTGAAAGTTCATATTGTTTTATCTAAAGTCATTAACTCAAGTTTGAGCAACAACAACAATTTTAACGTTCCAAGCTAATATTTAAAAGAACTTCTGAACCCATTGAATCTGGCAAATGATCGTACATTTTTTTCATATTTAACTATATTAATTAATGATTTTTGATTTTGGCAATTTTCAGTTTTGATGTATTGGCTGTTGTATTCCAGTATAGCTATGTTGTTCTACTCTTGCTCTGATGTGATTAATACCTAAAAGATGTAATAATGAGAGTGAATTTTAAGTATTTTGAAATGTTTGTCACTCAGAATTCGTAAAAGTAAATGTTATAGTCGGTTCTAGCGATGTCATTATTACCTGTCGAGTAATACAGTAATCCATTCAGTTTATCTTTACTTAAGACAATTGTAAAGTTGTATCAACTTCGAATGAATTTTTTTTTTTATCTCCTGAATACAATAATTTATTCTTGCTCAAGTAATGAGTGATGTCATCAGTATACAAATTACTGATTGTTACGTGAACTTAAGTCCGACTATAGCCAACTGCATTTAAAAATAAACTCACCCCTTTAGGACTGGTGATTGAATTACACTCCTGGAAATTGAAATAAGAACACCGTGAATTCATTTCCCAGGAAGGGGAAACTTTATTGACACATTCCTGGGGTCAGATATATCACATGATCACACTGACAGAACCACAGGCACATAGACACAGGCAACAGAGCATGCACAATGTCGGCACTAGTACAGTGTATATCCACCTTTCGCAGCAATGCAGGCAGCTATTCTCCCATGGAGACGATCGTAGAGATGCTGGACGTAGTCCTGTGGAACGGCTTGCCATGCCATTTCCACCTGGCGCCTCAGTTGGACCAGCGTTCGTGCTGGACGTGCAGACCGCGTGAGACGACGCTTCATCCAGTCCCAAACATGCTCAGTGGGGGACAGATCCGGAGATCTTGCTGGCCAGGGTAGTTGACTTACACCTTCTAGAGCACGTTGGGTGGCACGGGATACATGCGGACGTGCATTGTCCTGTTGAAACAGCAAGTTCCCTTGCCGGTCTAGGAATGGTAGAACGATGGGTTCGATGACGGATTGGATGTACCGTGCACTATTCATTGTCCCCTCGACGACCACCAGTGGTGTACGGCCAGTGTTGGAGATCGCTCCCCACACCATGATGCCGGGTGTTGGCCCTGTGTGCCTCGGTCGTATGCAGTCCTGATTGTGGCGCTCACCTGCACGGCGCCAAACACGCATACGACCATCATTGGCACCAAGGCAGAAGCGACTCTCATCGCTGAAGACGACACGTCTCCATTCGTCCCTCCATTCACGCCTGTCGCGACACCACTGGAGGCGGGCTGCACGATGTTGGGGCGTGAGCGGAAGACGGCCTAACGGTGTGCGGGACCGTAGCCCAGCTTCATGGAGACGGTTGCGAATGGTCCTCGCCGATACCCCAGGAGCAACAGTGTCCCTAATTTGCTGGGAAGTGGCGGTGCGGTCCCCTACGGCACTGCGTAGGATCCTACGGTCTTGGCGTGCATCCGTGCGTCGCTGCGGTCCGGTCCCAGGTCGACGGGCACGTGCACCTTCCGCCGACCACTGGCGACAACTTCGATGTACTGTGGAGACCTCACGCCCCACGTGTTGAGCAATTCGGCGGTACGTCCACCCGGCCTCCCGCATGCCCACTATACGCCCTCGCTCAAAGTCCGTGAACTGCACATACGGTTCACGTCCACGCTGTCGCGGCATGCTACCAGTGTTAAAGACTGCGATGGAGCTCCGTATGCCACGGCAAACTGGCTGACACTGACGGCGGCGGTGCACAAATGCTGCGCAGCTAGCGCCATTCGACGGCCAACACCGCGGTTCCAGGTGTGTCCGCTGTGCCGTGCGTGTGATCATTGGTTGTACAGCCCTCTCGCAGTGTCCGGAGCAAGTATGGTGGGTCTGACACACCGGTGTCAATGTGTTCTTTTTTCCATTTCCAGGAGTGTATTTCATTGCATAACTGGAATTCGCCGGCCGGGGTGGCCAAGCGGTTCTAGGCGCTTCAGTCCGGAGCCGCGCAACCGCTACGGTCGCAGGTTCGCATCCTGCCTCGGGCATGGATGTGTGTGATGTCCTTAGGTTAGTTAGGTTTAAGTGGTTCTTAGTTCTAGGGGACTGATGACCTCAGAAGTTAAGTCCCATAGTGCTCAGAGCCATTTTTGAATTGAAATTTCACCAAAATAAATAGCTCGGTAGAAACAACATTCCATAGCTCCAAAGTATATCATCTCGTTTCCAGATGCCAATATTCATCATACGTTCTGTGGGCAAACTGCATGGTGGTGGTGGTGGTGGTAAGTTCCTATGGGACCAAACTGGAGACGTCATCGATCCATAGGCTTGCAAACTACTTAGTCCAACTTAAACTAACTTACCCGCTAAGGACAACACACACACCCATGCGCGGGAGGATTCGAACCTCCGACGGAGGGAGCCAAGCGAACCGTGGCAACGCGCCTAAGACCGCACCGATACACCGCGCGGCAACAAACAGCATTTTTCCTTATCTCTTGCTATATCGTTATAGGTAACCAATGTACAGTTACTCTGGTAACTTGCAATGCCTCCCACAACCACAAAAAACTGCGGCACACATATTCACTCCAGTAGGCAACTCACCTTGCGTCCTTAATTCCAGTTACACCACTTCTCACTTATAGCCTGTTTTTGTCAAAGCTCGTTTATACTCCATATATTTTGAAGCAGAAATTTGCTGATCTCAGCTGCATATGGGCACTGCAATAAATTTAACGGTGGCGTGAAAATCTGAGCCGGACCGGAAGTCGGGCCCGGATTTCCTGCTTCTGTAGAACGGTTGCCTTAACCGCCTTTTTTTACACCTCAGCCACTTTTTATTTTCTTTTTGCCTAAACTACTTTCTTAAGAACTTCTTAACCGTCTTTTTGGTTGCCTTATGGAAGCAGAGTGGTGGAGACCAGTTGGTCAGGGGTGGGCACCCAAGGCTTGGCCATGATGCCTCCCCTTCCATCAATTAACCCCCCCCTCCGATTCTTTTCTTGTGGAACAAGAGGCAGGTTAACAAATAAATTTTATTGGTACAGTTATGCCCTTCTGGGGATAAGGAAAAGTATCTAAATAGAAAAAACAAAATTAAAGCATAAATACAACATAAAGGCTGCCCTTCTGGCAAAACCAACATTAGGCTCTACATCTGCGGATACTAGTGACAAGGTTGTGGTATCGATACTTCCGATGCCACAGCGTAGGTGCACGCTCGTAGGTTGGTACTACGAGAGCGGACGAATTACGCTGACCACAGCGTCCTCTAGCAGGCGCTGTGGAGCTCAACAAGCGCCACTCTGCTTTTTGCCCAGTTGATCAAGAGCAGACGACCAAACAACTTAGCTTCTACTTGTAGGTAGGCTAGTTATTATAGACTTCGCCTTTGTAACTTCTAGTAAGTGTTAGCTTTGATACATGAACGGCTTCGCCCCTACGTGCTCATCTGTTCGAAATGGTTCTGAGCACTATGGGACTTAGCATCTGAGGTCATCAGTCCCCTAGAACTTACAACTACTCAAACCTAACTAACCTAAGGACATCACACACATCTATGCCCGAGGCAGGATTCTAACCTGCGACCGCAGCGGTCGCGCGGTTCCAGACTGTAGCTCCTAGAACCGCTCGGCCACCCCGGCCGGTTACTCATCTGTACCAAAAGTTAAGTAATGTGTTTCTATATGTTTATACACCAGTACAGGTGCTTTAACTTTACTTGTAGTACCGAAGTGCTTTACCTCACCTGCTCCTACTCGCTTCCTTTATTCGGCCTATTTTGCAGATCTCAGGAACAGACCCACGCGCCACCTTCCAGACGGAATACAAAAAAGATCTCTGCGGATCCTCCTTACCCACCATTGGGATCCGGCACGTGTTCACGCAGAAATAATCCTTATGTTTCTGCCATTTTTTCTAGACCGTGAAATTGGCATGAACGTAAGGTTAACTTCTCATACTACGCACACCCCAATTACAGGGAGGGTCCAAGAAAGCACTTCCTAGGGAATTATCAAAGTGCAGGCTGTAGAGCGACTGACGTTGGAGTCGAGTGAATTGTTCCAATAGGAATGTCTAAAAATCGAGAATGTGCTTGTCACCATCCTAGTAAAGATACAATATGGGCAGACCTTTCATACATGTCACTGCATGATCTTACTACATGGACAGAACGTCATATACGGAAAGTGAATGGAGGTTGGAGTTACTGCAGTTGGAGCTGTGTGCTTAATGAGGGCCAATATCGGTTTCATCAACTACAGAACGGGCCCACATTCCAGACAGTGTTTATCAGTATCAGGGAGATGGTACTGCAGTCATAACAGAGAGTCTGCCATACATATTGAATTAAAAATAGTGTCGAGGAAATACGTATCAATGCAATCAGTGGTTTGTGGGAGGCAGGGACCAGTTCTTTGATCAGAATTCCCATGAAACTGCACTGATGACGAGTCCACATTATCCTCATAGCGACGTATAAAGCAGCTGCTCTAAACTAGACATTGACGATTCTGAGCCCATCATTCGTGGTAGAGAGGGTGAGCGTAATGTAGCACACTTTGATGACCATTCTCTCACTGTCGTCTTTGGCATAAGGAAGACCGTTGCCAGATGGGGTATTCTGGACACCAGTCAGACGTTGACACAAGCCACCAGCTGGACCACGTTCAAAGGCCACAGCAAGTTCCTGAGGACGTCCTTAAGTATGTCTTGCAGGAGACCAGTAAAGATAGGGTGCACCATCCATCGACAGTAGTGCGTAATGATGTTGCCCAGACATTTGATCGTGTCCCATTGTGGTATGGGGTCAAGCTCCCTTCCCATAGACCACTGCTGATGACCATCGCCAGATTTCTCCAAGGTCATGCGGATTTTGGCTGTGGCGCCATATCAGGCATTCCAGTCTAGTGATCTTTGGGCTTCATCTGACTTACACGCTAAAAACACCACATCGTTCCCATATACATGTCACATGAAGGCATGGTCTCTCAAGGTAAGTCCCTGCAGCGAGCACCACAGTCAGTGTAACAGCAGCTTCATAGCAGTAGCGTGCACACCACCAACAGGAGACAACCTTGCCTCACTTAGGGGCTCATAGTGATTGTGCCTGCTGTACATCCATTGATCATAACCTTTGAAGTCATACAATGCAGAAGACACATGAAGGTGCTAATGAAGGACTGGGGGGAAGACAGCTGCCGCAGCACCTTCTCAACATAGTCGTGGCGTACATTATCAAAAGTGTGGTCAAAGTCCATGGACACCAAGGACTCACACAAATGACGCACTTCTGCTATTGCAACGACTTTGTGGTAACCACCAAGTGCTGTCGGATGTTGCTGTTACCACTGAAACACATCTGATCCAAAGAGATGACCTGAGGCTGGACACTCTGCATGTGGGCAAGCAAAATCCCCATAAGGATCTTGAAATCACTGTTGCGCAGTGTGAGAGTCCGGTAATGGTACCCTTCTCTTCCAGAAGATAGTTTGGGGACTAATATAAGGATGCCGCTGAAAAAGACAGGTGGTTTCTGCACTGCAGGGGTCATTAGTTCTTGGTACATTGTAACCCATCTGGGCATCATAACCTCAAGAAACTTATGATGTATCTCTATCGGATTACCATATGGGCCTGGCGATTTCCTGGTCACCCCTTTGTGGGGGGGGGGGGGGGTCTGAGACACCCTCCACTGTTATGGGGTCCATAGGGTCACTGCCACATCTCCATCAAGGCCTGAGGCAGCAAACAAAGGTCTTCATCCGTCTCTGGAGCGTTGTGATATTCTGCAGTGTAGAACTCCTGGTAATGATCCAAGAAGGCACTAGCGATATTCTTTGGAGCTGCCAGGTGCACCCATGAGGTACATGCAGCTTGCTATCAATGCTCTACGCCATCTGCGACGTTCATGAATAATGTGATGCATGGCTGGTTGTTGACCCCTGATCTGGTCTTGAATGTACACGTTCACAAGTATGCCCTTGAGAAGGTGTCATGGAAACATTGTGGTCTTCACTTCTAATTGCAATTGCTGAAACTGAGCCTGACGTCCTGGCAACGGCAGCTGGACAGATACCTCCCACAGTAGCATAAAATAATGTTCTATTGTGTACCATTGTCAACACATTGGCTCTCAGTCATAGTGCATCACTGCGGGCCATATAGCAGGTTTTCCAGAATTGAGCCACTGTTATGGGGAAGTAAACGTCGAATGCTGACTCTCACATTTTGTCCAAGCCTTCACAATCTTCTACCGACAGTCCGGCTCCTTGAGGAGCGTAACATTCATTCTCCAGGAGTTCCTGCTCTTGGAGAGAGCTCTGTCTTGGAAAGGAGATGTTGACATGGTTGACATCATGATCAGTAGAGGCTGTCAGGCATATTTCGGCGTCAAGTGTCTATGCCATCCCTTGGAGATGTAGATTCAGTCAAGGAGACTTGCCAAATATCTGGTAACATATGTGTGTCCCTGTCTGGCACTGTGAATATTCTGCCACGTATCGATGAGGCAAAGATATTGTACCAGCCATTGCATATCCTGGCACACGCTAAAATGCGCCATTTGATACTGTGGTGACAGGGCACAACTGAAGTCGACCTCTTGGATTATATGGTCCTAGTGTGCCTAGACTTGAGCTCGATCTCCTCTGCAAAATCTTTCGAATGGTCTCTTTTCTTCTCTGTACCTGAGGGGGTGTACACATTCATGATCGTGACATCCGGATATGTGATAGGAAGTCTTAATACTGATGGGAGGTAGGTCACACCTTCCTTCACGAGAATGGCCGTACTGCTGCCCCTGTCCATGTACAGCGATTACTAAATGTTGTAGCCATAAACAGATGGGGATTGGTCCAGCTACACTTCCTGTAGAAGTGCGACGTCGAGATCTGCTGCATGCAACTTGTCGCGAAACATCTCCAGCTTGACATTTGAACTGGTGGTATTGAGGTTGATGGAGGCAGTCATTTAGGCCTGACCCTGGGAGGCAGTATCATTGGAGCCTGTTGGGAGGCATGCGTGGGGGCGGGGAGACCCAAAGAAGGCCTCATTGTTGACAACGGGACCTCTCCAATATCCATTGGAATTTAACTACTACGATATGGTGCAACTGTCATTACTTTAGCTCCAGTACCAGATGTCACGGCCTCTACATTGTTGGACCATGCAGTCAGGTATGTGCAGTAATCATCCTGCAGAACTAATGGGTTGCCTGGAGGTTGCAGCATGTCTGTGACAGGAGCAGAGACTGAATCTGCATGCAGTCCATCATCCAGAAGCATGCAGCTGTGAGAGGTCTCCGGCAAATCCACTTCAAATCAAATCCCATCGACACCTTCCTGCTGTGAGTTATACCCAATGTTGGGATCTTCGTCCTCTGTAGACGCTGCCCAGCAGGAATCAGAGGGAGCCAGTCTGCATTTCTCTCACCAATTTGGAGCACATTGTTGTCAGACATGAATGTCAATATCTGATAAGGGCTGAGGCAGGTCACTGCCATCGGGGACAAAACTGTCGATACTCACAAGCAAGTCTGTGGTGGCCATCCCCTTCTCTGGGGTCATACTCCCTTTGCATCGCAAGACCAGTGTAGGGTATTGCTCGGGCAGCGCAGACTGTCCATCTGTAGTCACTGCTGGCTACATCAGGGGCTGCTCAAGGCCGATTAGATGATGATACTTCCATCGACAATCGATGGTTAGATGGTACAGATTCAAGGGCCCCCACGTACGTCAATGGGAGACACCTTCTTCTCCCCTGGCAGCAGATGCGTGATGTGACGTTGCGTATAGCTTGATCTGAGATGTCCCTCTTACCCACAACCCAAACACATCTTTATCTGGCTGTCGAAAATTACGAAGCCACGGCATCTGCCAATGTTCTAATAGGACGGGACGTGTTTAGTATGGCCTGTGCACACTTCGCACACCCCATATAGAAATGGATACATTTTTCCACCGCATGGGTTATCACACTGCCATAAGGTCTCAACGCTGTGACCACCATCTCTGCTGGCACCTCAAATGGCAGCTCAAACACACAGATCATCCTCTGGACGAGGCCCCATGTTCCACTTTCGCGGTACCAATGTGTCCATCCGGATATATGAACTGAAGGTCGCTCATCTCATTTCACGATCCTTCCACAAGCCCCACCTTCCACCAGTTATACGTAGAACATACTAGCGATGGAGACGTGAATCCCTGCTGGCTCACAATAATCGATGTGAACGCCATCTCGAAAACATTCTTCAGTTTCCAACACTTTTGGTAGCCCATACTAGGTCGTAAAACTGAACTTCAATGTAGATTTTTTTTTGTAAAAATGTCATGGTGCCTCATAGGAATTAAGTCGTACGGAGACAACTGTAAACCACAACATTACGCTCGTCCTATCGTGACAGGGAAGTAATCAGGATATCTGCGCAATTCCAATGCAAAAGGCAGACTGCTGCCTCGGCCATTCGAGCGCGTCTCCCGTCCAGCTTAAATTCCCCCATGGCATGCACTACAGATATGTAGTGTATGCCATGCCAGATATGTAGCGCATGTCCAAAGGAAAAGACAACACCCGTGTAAATAAGTATAAATATTTTACTTAAATCGCTATGGCAGTTTCAGTGGCTCAATACAATACACAGTATCTGACACTGCCAGTGTGTCTACTGTATGGATTCTATAAAAGTAGCCTTTAACCATTACAGACAATATGTCATTCATGGCAAATGTATTTCCAATATGTAACTTATCATGTTTAGACAGCGCTGTTACTGATCATATATAAAAAAGAAGTTCGTAAAACAATTTTGAACATGGCCGATAATGCAGCAATCGTAGACGAAATTTATAATATTACTTGAAAATGCAGCTCTTCGGTTGCACAGGTAAAAATTTCCAACTTTACCTAGGTTTCAACTGCTCTAAGGCAGCCTTCATAAGAAAAAAAAATTACTTCTGATGAAGGCTGCCTTAGAGCAGTTGAAACCTAGGTAAAGTTGGAAATTTTTACCTGTGCTACCGAATACTGTATTTTCAAGTAATATTATAAAGTTCGTAAAAGTCAAATTTGTGAAAAACCACTGGGTTGTAGTGTCACGAATTAACGCGCTGGAAGATGCCATCGCTGTCGTGAAAGACATCAAGCATGAAGGGATGTGAGTGAGCAGTAGTAATGTTCATGTAGTCGACAGCTGTTATGGAACCTTCGATTAGTACCACCGGTGACACGGAAGAACAAATGACTGTCCCCTTTCGGTGCTGCGACCCCACCAGTCTGTGTCCGTGTGGCATGGCGCGTTTCGAGCAACCGTTCGCATGCATGAAAGCGTATACAGACACGACGTTCAGCCTGGTGTAACAAGAAACGTGATTCATCCGACCAAGCAACACGTTTCCACTGATCCACGATCAAATCTCAATGGTACTGAGCACAGTGCAATCGCAATTGACGATGTCGTTGGGTGAACATGGTAAAACGTATGGGTCTTCCGCTGCGCGGCCCACTGTGCAACAATATGTGCTCAGTGGTGTGCTCCGAAACATTTGTGCCTCCCCAACATTTTACTCTGTCGTCAGATCTGCTATGTCCTGCTCTACAGAGTGGGCAAACCTCCGCCCTCCACATTTTGTGACGAGGCATAGGTGTCCAACACCTTGTCGCCTACTCGTGGTTTCACCGGCCTTCGACTAGTTTACGTAGATGCTCAAGTAGCACGCGCCAACAACCAATCAGCCTCGCCTTTTCCGAAAACAGACTATAAGGTGCTCTGTTTAGCATATAGTCTAATGTTCTCTTTGTGCATTAGAAACATGTCTACAATTGATGTTTGTGACAGTAAATACATTTAATGCATATTTCGCCATAATATTAAGAAAGAAAGTCCTATCCAAAACGAAAAAATCCTAGACGGCCATCCTTGTAAAAGATGATATACTTGGAAAAAGTTTATAAACGTGCAGAGGTCTGCTGAAAACGGCGACGTAAATAAAGAACCTAACATTAGTCTACCGAGTGAGAAGAAAGTCACTACGTACATCGGCACATAATTGCACATCTGCAAAGAGGGTAATTACCGCTATTTCCTTTTATTCCCGAGTACACATATAGCCCGTTGCGTCGGTCTTATTTAAGGCAATGCATTACTAAAGTCGATGACACTATTAGTGCCTATTCTTACAGGTCCGTACGAAAAACTTGGAAATATTTTACTACACATCTCAATTTTACGCGAACAGCATATGTCAAAATGAATACTATCGGAGATAAAAATGTTTGTGCAGCAGTGGGATGGATGAATAATAGTTATCTTCCTCGGGAAGCAGTCTTTGTTTATGAGCCACGAACATGTACAAGTGAATGCCAAATGATATCACTTAAGAAACAAATAAACGGCACCGGACGGAAGATTATAAAACAAAGCACTTTTGAAAAAGACATATAATTCGAACCGGCTATTTAATCCACACATATTACAGAAGTGAACGCAAACATGTACACTACCGGCCATTAAAATTGCTACACCAAGAAGAAATGCAGATGATAAACGGGTATTCATTGGACAAATATATTATACTAGAACTGACATGTGATTATATTTTCACGCAGTTTGGGTCCATAGATCCTGGGAAATCAGTACACAGAACAACCACCTCTGGCCGTAATAACGGCCTTGATATGCCTGGGCATTGAGTCAAACAGACCTTGGATGGCGTGTACAGGAACAGCTGCCCATGCAGCTTCAACACGATACCACAGTTCATCAAGAGTAGTGACTGGCGTATTGTGACGAGCCAGTTGCAAGGCCACCATTGACCAAGCGTTTTCAATTAGTGAGAGATCTGGAGAATGTGCTGGCCAGGGCAGCAGTCGAACATTTTCTGCATTCAGAAAGGCCCGTATAGGACCTGCAACATGCGGTCGTGCATTATCCTGCTGAAATGTAGGGATTCGCAGTGATCGAATGAAGGGTACAGCCACGGGTCGTAACACATCTGAAATGTAACGTCCACTGTTCAAAATACCGTCAATGCAAAGAAGAGGTGACCGAGACGTGTAACCAATGGCACCCCATACCATCACGCCGGGTGATACGCCAGTATGGCGATGACGAATACGTGCTTCCAATGTGCGTTCACCACGATGTCGCCAAACACAGATGCGACCATCATGATGCTGTAAACAGAACCTGGATTCATCCGAAAAAACGACGTTTTGCCATTCGTGCATCCAGGTTCGTCGTTGAGTACACCATCGCAGGCGTTCCTGTCTGTGATGCAGCGTCAAGGGTAACCGCAGCTATGGTCTCCGACCTGATAGTCCATGCTGCTGCAAAAGTCGTCGAACTGTTCGTGCAAATGATTGTTGTCTTACAAACGTCCCCATCTGTTGACTCAGGGATCGAGACGTGGCTGCACGATCCGTTACAGCCATGCGGAAAAGGTGCCTCTCGTCTCGACTGCTAGTGATACGAGGACGTCGGTATCCAGCACGGCGTTCCGTATTACCCTCCTGAACCCACGGATTCCATATTCTGCTAACAGTCGTTGGATCTCGACCAACACGAGCAGCAATGTCGATACGCTAAACCGCAATCGCTATAGGCTACAATCCGACCTTTATCAAAGTCGGAAAAGTGGTGGTACACGTTTCTCCTCCTTACAAGAGGCATCACAACAACGTTTCACCAGGCAACGCCGGTCAACTGCTGTTTGTGTATAAGAAATCGGTTGGAAACTTACCTCACGTCAGCACGTTGTAGGTGTCGCCACCGGTGCCAAACGTGTGTGAAAAGCTAATCATTTGCATATGACAGCATCTTCTTCCTGTCGGTTAAATTTCGCGTCTGTAGCACGTCATCTTCGTGGTATAGCAATTTTAATGGCCAGTAGTGTATGTTCCATATCTCCTCTTAAACCACTAGATCAATTTCCATCAATCTTGGTACACATACCACTTACTGTCTGGAAGAAACCACTGTGGTCGTAAATAAACATCTTCTTCTCAAAGGGTTAGGGGAAGCGGCTGAAAAAGTATCGAAACTCACGACGCACAGATAGTCAGAATTAATTCATCCGGTATTTCAGAATGAGAGCACTTAGTAAATTGCAACAAATCCTTCATATAATTTCAAAATGGTTCAAATTGCTCTGAGCACTATGGGACTTAACATCTGAGGTCATCAGTCCCCTAGAACTACTTAAACCTAACTAACGTAAGGACGTCACACACATCTATATTCGAGGCAGGATTCGAACCTGGACCGGAGCAGTTGCGCGGTTCCGGACTGAATCGCATATAATTTCGCCGGCCGGTGTGGCCGAGCGGTTCTAGGCGCTTCAGTTTGGAACCACGGGACCGCTACAGTCGCAGATTCGAATCCTGACGTCGTTAGGTTAGTTAGGTGTAAGTAGTTCTAAGTTCTAGGGACTGATGACTTCTGATGTTAAGTTCCATAGTGCTCAGAGTCATTTGTACTTTCATATAATTTCGTAACTTCAAGAGACTTTTTTTGTTATCGCCCTCCACAAAATGAGAAAGGAAAAAAGTTTCTCGCTTACCATATTTTCGCTGTTCATGCAGCAAAATTGTCCAATCATGCGTGACATTGTAACTTATTACATCTTTACTACCAACTCTAGCCACAAATCAGTTTGCAAAGGGTTTTCACATTAGCACTAAACGTGACTTCAAAAATATATGATTGTACGACCTGTAGTTCAGGAGATGTAACCCCATAACCACTGAGCCGCATGAGACGAAGCTGGAGGGTGAAATTCGCTAGAAATGAAGGTGAAATTAGGGTACAAATATGAGTGAAATATATATCACAAGTGCTCATGCGCGCAAAGCCATAGATAAAAATCTCCTCCGAAGCCGGAGCCGGACGTAGTTGGCGAGCGGTCCTAGGCGCTACACTCTGGAACCGCGGGTTCAAATGGTTCAAATGGCTCTGAGCACAATGGGACTTAATTTCTGAGGTCATCAGTCCCCTAGAACTTAGAACTACTTAAACCTAAGTAACCTAAGGACATCACACACATCCATGCCCGAGGCAGGATTCGAACCTGCGACCGTAGCTGTCTCGCGGTTCCAGACTGTAGCGCCTAGAACCGCTCGGCCATTCCAGCCGGCTAAGTCCCATAGTGCTCAGAGCCATTTGAACCATTTTTTTTTCCTCCGAAGCCCCTGGATCGATTTCAGCCAAACCTAGCACACAATGCTTAAATCTGGAACGAAATACTATGGGGGTAAGAACCTGCAAACCTGCAACCTGTTAGTGTGGAGGGTGTGATAATGAGGAGTCGGAAGAGAAGATGGACAGAAAGAGAGGAAGAAAGAGGAGATGGACACAGAGAGGAGGAGGGAGAAATGGACAGTGAAAGGAGATGGACAGGAGGAGGGGGTGGAAGAGATAGAAAAAAAGGGGAGATGGGAATAGAGGGGAGATAGGTAATCAGAGAGAGAGAGAGGAGGAAACGGGCAGAGGAAGGGAGAAAGAGGAGACGGACAGAGAGAGGGAGAGAAAAGAAGAGAAAGGAAAGAGGAGGAGATAGTCAGAGAGAGGGCTAACGAGGCAATGTACAGGGAAAGCTGGGTCGAGGAAATCACGTGACAGGAGGAGGAAGAGGAGGAGAAGAAGGCTGAGATGGACAGAGAGATAGGAAACGCGGAGATGAACTAATATGGAGTGAGGAGAAGATTATGGGGAGGAGGAGATGGAATGAGAGAGGAGAGATGGCAGGACAGAGAGACAGGCAGGTGGATATGGACAGGTAGTGGTGGGTGGAGAGGGTGGACATAAAGATGGGGAGGAGGAGATGGGCAGAGAGAGGAACCACTCTAATTAACAAGGAGTTACGAACTAGAATCGCAAGGTAGACTGTGTTCTCCTGTTTGTACCTTGAAAACCTTGTTTTACAAACGTTTTTGAAAGTGTTGTCTGTGGCAATACTATGTTTGACATGAATAAATCGTCATTGTTCAAAATAAAAGTATCTTACCATCTTTATAAATGATTTTTACATATAGCATTCCGTTTCGTATACATCCACATGCACCTACTCCCCGACGGAATTCCAAATGGAATACTATTGTGCCTAGAAAAAAAAAAGTAATAAGCCCACCAAAAAACGTGCAACGAGATAACGCATAGTGCAAACCCTCCATTCACTTGCGTGCTACATTTCATTCGCCCTGCCAACCGCACGCTTTTGCACTCATTTGTTGTCAAAGGCGTCTCATAAGATTCTGCGACACACATTGTCGTACACCTTCCCAAGATCTAGGAAGTCCATCAGCAAATCTTTCCCACACTCATAATGGTTCTCCTGCAACAGGCTTACTGCAAATAGAAGACTGTCATTGTCCACCATAGTCTGATGCCATGTGGTTGTTCCTTCATATTTTCTCTCAAGTCTGTTCCTAAATCTCTTTCCAACAATTTTCTCAAATGTTTTCGTGCAGTGTCACCACTGTATAGTTCTTGAATTCTCTCTTGTTTTCTTTCTTGAAGACAGGAAGATTGATTTCTTTCTCCAGTCTTCTAGGTTTGTCATTTGCTCCAGGTTTATCGATTCATATTACTAATTTAGGACATGTCATCCTAGCGTATTTCTTACTACTACGATCTTAAATAATCCTAAATAATGTAGTAACGGTAAAAATTGACTGAGTGTTCAATAATGTGTTAAAGGAAAATATTTAAAATTAAATCTAATAAACGCCAGTTACAGTCACACACAAACAGCGCTATGCTGCTAGACTGTCTTCAGTAATACTTTCAACAGTCTCATTTTTCCTCTCGAAAATAAGTCATGCAAATATACATAAAGAAGGCTTACAGCGTACCTCTATAAGAATGTGAGTTTGATTGACAATTATTTCACTGATGTTGCTGGATAACTAGAAAGAGACCGTTATTAATGTGGAACATAGTGCTCTCCGCATCGGTAGTGATAACATATTTCCTCTCTTAAAAAATAATTACCAAAGTACATGCAGTTAGAAACTTATTGTAATGGTTGCCCACTGTTCGGAGGGGACAGAGAAATAATAAGAAAAAGCGCATATAAAAGACTTATTTTTATCCATTGTCAACTAACAGTGACTTTGATAAATGAAGGTAAATGTGGTTAGAAACCACTAACATTCACCAAATTAATAGCACAAATTTCTAGTGAACTTTGATATATCGTTTTCTGTAGTTCCATCTTCAGGCATGGAAATTTTTAGTTGCATTTCAATGTTCCATTCGTGCTTCTGCAAGTACGAAATACTTTTTACAGCAAAAAGTAATTAGTTATTTTGATGGGTGCACGAAAATTGCATTCTACACACTCAACACCTCTCCAGAAGATGTAAATTTCTGTATCATGCTGTGAATTGTGTTATAGAAGTATACAACACAGCTCACTCAAGACAAACAGATGTATTATGTAGCGTAAATATAAACACAACAAAAACACATAATATGCACTGTACTGATCAGTTTCTCCTGGTCCTAAAGTGAAAGATACACAAAGAGAGAGTCAACTGTAACTAATCGTTATCTGTGTATATTTTATATCGTTGGACTGTTTGCTTTTAAATCATCTGGCCTCAGACGGTCGATTATTTGTGCTCGTGGAACATAATGGGCAAATAGATAAGGAATCTTACATTGAATTATTATTATTAGAATTAATTATTTATTATTGAATACATTATTGATATCTGCAGAAGCAGCTTTATAACGCTAAAAGTTAGCTCTGAATTACTTGCACCAAAAATCAGGTCACAGGAGTCAGCACAAAATAAATTATACAAGCGAACATTGTATAAGTACAAAATACAACTAGAAAATAAAGTTGCAGAAGTGAAGAGTGTATTGTTTGGATACCTACTAAACTGCAGCAAGAGAGACTCATTTCTTTTATGTTGTTTACACAATATTTTAGTCTTACTTCGCATAAAAAATGAAGCAATGCAAATTAACAATGAAGTGGATGTACCTGATGTGCCGTTGGTAAATGTAATAGTTCTTCAAACGAAGGTTCCGTTTCTCCTAACATGGAAAGTTTGCAATAAATGTGTTTTACCTATCTTCACTTATGGCGCATAGGCATGCACTTTCAGTGTGAAAAGCATTGAGAAACTGATGATGATTCAGCAAGGAAAGTCCCAGACGACAACCTCATCGAAGGTACTGTAAGTACATTTTATTTTAAAGCATACAGGAGACACACTGTTCGAATCCTGCCTCGGGCATGGATGTGTGTGATGTTCTTAGGTTAGTTAGGCTTAAGTAGTTCTAAGTTCTAGGGGACTGATGACCTCAGATGTTAAGTCCCATAGTGCTCAGAGCCATTTGAACCATTTTTAGAAACACTGTTGCTCATAGCTGACACAATAATCCTTAAGAAAGTCTATAGCGAGGTCTCTTATCCGATAGTGTATGTCAAATGGCTGATCAAGTTAAAATAAGACATTTGGAAGACAAAAGGCAGTTTTTTGTAGTTTAAAAATGACTGTGAATGCGGAAACAGCTATAGATTGGGATCAGTCTTCACGTGTTAACAGGCGCTCCCTAAAAGAAACGTGCCACTCCAGTTTCTATTACGAGAAGATGCTGTAGCTAATTTACTCAAAACATAAATCACAGGCAGTAAACCGGTTCTCCTCGCCATTACGCTCATGCTGTGGCACCAAGCGCGAAAGAATCGTTACCATATAAGTAAAAAATAAATAAATAAATAAGAGTAGACTGTAGCAAAGCGAAGGAAGCCAGCCAACAGGCTTCCAAATTATATTAATATTTTTACAGGCGTTCCTTCCTATTCGTTTGTGAAGAATGTGAGAGGACGACGTGGGGTCGGCGTAATCTTATTTGGCGAAAGGCAGCTGGGCACTCGCTGGGGGTATTTTGTATTCCCTGGGCAGCTCGTGGCTGAATGATTAACTTCTCAGCGGGGAGTCGAGCGCGGCTAATTGTACAAGTAAGTGTTTGTCTGTCATAACACGTCCGCTGCCACCGACTTTACACCTCACCCACCGCGCCTCCCCATAACATCCGGGCTATGCACTTCTCTTTTGTTTCTTTGTCAAGTCCCTGTTATCTGAAATTCGCGCTACTTCACCCTTCCGTTCATCATGCTGTCAATGGATACTTTAGTGTTTCATCGACTGCAGCGTGGAAACGCAGTATGTCTTTCTTTCGAAACGCTGATGGCGGATGACAACAACTTAGTTACAACGTCTGCCGTGTGAAGCTTTTCGGTCTCCTTTAATCTGGAAATGCGTTAGTTGGAAGTTTGTGATGCTATGCGGCGAATGCATGGGGCTTCATATATGTTGCTGCAGTTCTGAGGATGTTGAAGATTTACGCAAGGTCAACGTCTTAATCCATAAATATGATAAAAGTGGGTGTATGTATGTGTGTATATTCCACATATTCTCCTAAACCACTGGACGGATGTCAACCAGACTCGGTAAACATATCCCTTCTTGCCATGTGAGAATCACTGTGGGTATGAGAACTACCAACTTATCATAGGTAGATATGACGTCATAAACAAAGAGATACGCGAAAAACTACAGCATTATGCACGTTATTTCCATTTCTTACTCTGTGCTACTAACTCTATTCGCAACATATTTCGTAGACAGTATCCACACATGTCACCGAATGCACCTACAGAAACCTATCAATGTATGACACATAGTTCAAGAGATATGACGTCATAAACACTGAGACACGTGAAGAAATGCTACATCATGCATGAAATTTAAATACATTCATTGTTTACTAATACACTTCTATCGGCGAGTCAACTTAAGCAAATCACTGACTCCTGGCAGCGCTTTAGACAGCTTTCAGCTGGCAAGGGCAAATGGCTGTATGCGGGAACAACAGCCGTCCATAAGGCTATGAAGTTTTTTTTTTTTTTTTTTTTTTTGTGGTTTTAGGGCGCAAAACTTCTATGGTCATTAGCGCCCAGAGGCTATGAAGTGGCGTCGCCATAGAGATTATGTACTTATTCATTTTTATATTTCGTATATTTCTTTGTACGCCTCTTTCATAATTTCAAAGATGTTGCATAGAAACTAATTTTTTAGATATTACACTTCAAACACAGCTCTTTTTTGTTTTCGTTTCTAATAGAAAACTGGCAAAATGAAACCCGGGCAACGACGGGTTTGTCAGCTAGTTATGTCATAAGGGTAATGATACTCTTCGTGTTTGGTTGAGTGAAGGTATCTTCCGTGTGTGTGTGTGTGTGTGTGTGTGTGTGTGTGTGTGTGTGTGTGTGTGTGTGTGTAGGCTACTGACACTATTACAATTTTTCTCAAATTTTGTAGTATTCAGGAAAACACCTTGGCATTAAATGTAACCAACTGGAGCATAGCTGTAAATGCTTGAAAACAAATTGGGAATGATTATGGGCATCTTACAGCATTCCAAACTCGGTGTGAAAATGAGTAGAGCCCCACTTACAGCTGCAAGGCTGACTGCTTCAAATGGTGGAACTGTGCAGTTACAGTCCTGTGTAAATGTGACCTGGTATTAATATCGCTATTACTTTAATTCTTATTATTATTAGCAGCAGTAGCAATAGTAGTAGTAGTAGTAGTAGCACTAGTATTGTTAGTATTAGTTCTTAGACAGTACTATCTATTGCTTGAGCCTTGTCTCGCAGTGACAAAGGGTCAGCCACCGTTAATCGGATTTGGCATGTTAATGATTAAGGTGTGGCCGGATGACCTTCCTGCCGCCACCCCGTACCCCCCCCCCGGACGGAATTAGTGTACCCCAACTGTGTGCATCGAGTGTAATCCATGGAATAGTGGGAACGTGTTCAGATGTTTGCGAAATGTGTAACTGAGGTGGAACATGGGGACCAGCCCGGTATTCATCTAGCAGGATGTAGAAAACCGCCTAAAAACCACATCCAGGCTGGCCGGCACAACGGCCCTCGTCGTTAATCCGCCGGGCGGATTCGATCCGGGGCCGGCGCGCCTACCCGAGTCCAGGAAGCAGCGCGTTTGCGCTCTCGGCTACCCTGGCGGGCAGTACTTAGACTACTATTAACCTCAATTTCATTAGATACTTACAAATAATTTTTAAGTTTATCACTGCCGTTTTATTACTATTTGCCTTAATTTACGAACAATCTTACGTAGTTGAGAAACCTAATAATCCTATTATTAGCACAAATTAATTTCGTGGCCTGTTACATTAGATGGTCATAGCGCCTACGATGGCAGACTATCACAGACAGCAGTGAGATCAGCGCATGTGGTTTTACCTTTTGCACCCAGTAAACAAATTTGAGGGTAATTTCTCATCGTATAATTCTGCACAGGAATGTTTATTAGCGATGTGTAGAATCTAGAAGTACCGATTCCATACATCGAATCTTACCCAAACTGACAAATAGTGAGATGTACACTGATTTCCTTTATATACGTCGAAACAGTTTACCCACAGCAAAGCATGAAGTCGCTCTGTAATTTTGTCCGTCTCGTTCGTCACTCCTATTTTGTGCCTTAGATACGTAACAAATTACATTTTGACAGAGGTATTGGAAGTTTTAATTTGATCTATTTGAATGGATGGCTAACAAAAACTGCTAGCACTGTACTTGCAGTGTTGTGTGTAGCGTCAGAACTGCTAAAAATTGCGTTAAGAACTCTATTCACGTCTCGGACGTAACTGCGAAGCGTTATTCATTATATTAGTCATTTCGGTTAAATAATTATTAGTGATCAGTTACAGTTAAAATAACTACTACTAGCCATTTAATGAAATATGATTCTTCCCATTAGCAGTTTCAAGTCATTTCAAAAATTTTGAGTCTTGTTTAAGTGAGTGATGTTATAAAAATTAACGCACGAGTTAAGGTGTGTCTGAAAAAGTATTGCAAATGAACAAATGATTCAAGAAGTAACTGATGAAAGATGGCAGGTCCTTTCGACTCACCTTTCTTGCAGTTACTTGGTCGAACTGATAATCATTATGGTTAATGAGATTATTAGAGGGGTTGATAGTGATTGTAATGCTGAATTCAATCGTAGTTAGATGTACACAGTTACTTGAGGTAGAGGAGACGAGCGCTTGTATTTTAGCACGGGTGCGGCACGTGAGGCTTAATAGTGCCAGTTCTGAGATGCGCCGCAGCCGAGACAGCGCTTTAGTATGGCAGAAGACTCTGTAGAGGATGCCGCCCGAGCCATTGTTGTGGGGGAGGGGGGGGGGGCGGTCTCTGACCACAGGACGCGAAGAGCCAGGAGCAGGGGGCTTCGGTGTATGTCCCTGTAGGCAGAGGAAAAAGAAACAGATTTCTCACAACTTCTTCCATAGACCTGCATAGGTATGTAAGAGTGGCAGTTTTTCCCGGACGAGAAGAAGCAAAGTCCTCCATTTCTGCAGGGGGCCTCATATTGCTTCCTACTTCCGATAACATCACTATCAGCTTGCCTGGCGAAAACATTTGTGAAAGCACTGATACTAGCCGGTCATTGGGGGCCGAGAATGCTGTGGCGTTTTTCCAGGTCATATAGGTGCTCTGGACCGCTTCGTTTCCCGTTCGTGTAAAATAACAGCGTGTCGATAGGACCAAGGCGTGATTCAGGAATCGTCACTATGGACGAATGTCGATGTATTGGGATTGTAGGAACAGATTTTTTCCGTCTTCTGGAGGGAAGCTGTACGGTATGCGAAGTGATGCGCAATTGGCACAAATGTGTTTCCCGAGTTTTCAATTGGCGGTTTTAGTTTTCTTGCAGGAAACTCGTAGTGGAGTTTTTCGTGGCCTGGAAGATAGTGTGAGGACCAGAGGGGATTCGGTAGTGCACCACAGAGGATTTGGTTTTTTGGACTTGGAGTCTAAGCACGAAGGTATAACCGACAGCGAGGAGATGAGGTGAGGTCCACTGTCCGATTCGAAGAGGAGGCTCACTGGGCGCTGCATCTCGAGTTTTCTACAAGTAAACGGTTAGCATTTGTAGAGCACCAGCCTAGGAAACTTTTGGAGTGAATTCTCTTACACTATTGTATGCCCACAGCAGCAGAAGTTGTTGTCCGATTAAGCGCATTGCATAGTTTGTTTCCGGGTTCTGTTCACAATCACGGTCCTTTTTTCTTTTTTTCCTTTTTTTTTAGCACGTTTCATTCCTTCTCCTGAGGGGAGACGGCGGGCTGTTTTAAGGCTTATCTCAGTGCCCTTCATCTCATATTAATCACAGTCAGGTCGCGTCATAATTAAAGTCGAGTCATCGCCCTTGGTTCAACTTTGTCAGCTGCCAAACAGATCATTTTACTTTATGAATACCAGGTTGAGTATAATCAATGTTTTGACTCATGTTTTTTTATGAATAGATCTTTCATGATATTTAGTTCTGTCTATCATTCAAGTTCACAAGATCCCGTCATCAACTTTGATACACCTACGTGGGAGATAATAGGAGTAGTCTTGCGGTAAGAAATACGACGTGTCGTCTTCAGTTTCACTGAACAGGGCCACATCTTATGGTCACTTGCGGTAAAATCCGTTGCGTTTAATCTTCCTTGTAGTGCCACTGAAGTTGTGGCTCTGTGTCTTGGAGTTATTGGAAAAAAAAAAAAAAATTGGCTCTGAGCACTATGGGACTTAACATCTGAGGTCATCAGTCCCCTAGAATTAGAAATACTTAAACCTAACTAACCTAAGGACATCACACACATCCATGCCCAAGAAAGGATTCGAACCTGCGACAGTAGCAGCAGCGCGGTTCCGGACTGAAGCGCCTAGAACCGCTCTGCCACAGCGGCTGGCGGAGTTATTGCGAGACAGAGGTTCATTAGAGGTACTTTCGTGCCTGCCCACATGTTACACTGTTAGCAACTATACAGGGTGAGTCACCTAACGTTACCGCTGGATATATTTCGTAAACCACATCAAATACTGACGAATCGATTCCACAGACCGAACGTGAGGAGAGGGGCTAGTGTAATTGTTTAATACAAACCATACAAAAATGCACGGAAGTATGTTTTTAACACAAACCGACTTTTTTAAAATGGAACCACGTTAGTTTTGTTAGCACATCTGAACATATAAACAAATACGTAATCAGTGCCGTTTGTTGCATTGTAAAATGTTAATTACATCCGGAGATATTGTAACCTAAAGTTTACCCTTGAAACCTCCGACGGTCACGGGCCACGGTCGGCGAGCAGCATCTGCAGGGACATGTTTACGATGACGACTGTGTTTACGAGTGTGGCTGCACTGCACTGTTGTGGTTTGGTCTAGCTGTCGCAGTGTCCGCATGTAGCGCTTGCTGCTATTGTTATTCTGCATTCGTCTCCGCACGCAGACCAACTGTAGTACAAGGAAGTAAATTTAATGTTTTATGTATAAGGGGCGTTCAAAAAGAAACGAGCCAGACGCATAATTACTGAAACCAGTACCTGTATGTCAGAAGTATTGACGCTGGTTGTTGAGACACTTGTCCCACTGTTATATAAGGCGGTGAATGGCTGTCTCATAAAATTCCCGGGGCTGCGATGTGAACCAGTTCCGCACGTACAGCTAGACATCGTCGTCCGAAGTAAATAATTTGCCCCTCAGAGCTTTTTTTAAGGGGACCAAAAATGGCGTAATCACAGGGAGAGAGGTCCGGACTGTATGGAGGGTGGCTGAGAACCTCCCATTTGAATTTCTACAGGAATGCAGCGGCTGTGTTGACCGTATGAGGCTTTGAATAGCCGTGGGTCAGAATGACCTCACGGGTGAGATTGCCGGGTCGTTTTAATTTGATCGCTTGGCTAAGGGTGGTCAAGGTTTGCGAGTAATGCTAGGCATTCACTGTTGTCCTGTGTTGCAGGAAGTGAATCAGAAGGGTTCCATATTGGTCTTGGCTTTTTTTGGTGGTGGTGACCCTGGATGCTTCCATTGGAGGCTTTATCGTTTTGATTCTCGTTCGAAGTGGTGACACCATGATTCATCTCCAGCCACCACTCGTGCCAGGAACGCATTCCCTTCCTGAGCATAGTGTTGCAGGTGAGCAAGACAGTGGGCCATTCGACATGCTTCCTGGTGTGGTTGAAGACTATGTGGCACCCACTGTGCTCACACTTTGCGCATGCAAACACTTTCCTTCATCATGATGTGTACTCTTCCGATGCTCAATCCGACCACAGCGGCAATGGCTTTCACTGTCACCCGGCGGTCCTGCGTAATGAGTGCATCCACCAGCTGGACGTCATCGGTAAAGCAGTGTGGTGCTCCAGACCTTGCATCATCGGCTAACGATACCCGTCCTTCCCTGAAGCGCTTGTACCACATCTTGACCCTTGCAAGGAACATGCAGTGGTCCCTGTACACCTGTACACTTGTGACATTAGTCGATGAATGTCCGTTCCTCCTACTCCTCCTGCTGTCAGAAAACGATCAACACCTCTTTGCTCTTCTGTTGATGCCTCTATGTCACTGTTTGCAATGTGACTGGCAGCGTTGGGCGATTGATGCATGCTCTGTATGCTCTTTATAGTCACGTGACGTGCACGCGTGCCCTCTAGCGACGGGCTGTGAACTTCCATGCTGTTGTTGGAACCACACCTCGTTACACACGCCACGATATTACCCTTCTGTCACCGGTTTGCGCAATCCAGACTCCGGCTCGTTTATTCTTGAACGCCCCCTACATGTTCGAGTGCTAAGGTTATTAGAGTCGGAGCTTTTCTAGGATTTTTTATTACTGGAGTTGAAGGAAGTGACGTGGTCTTTTCACGGAACCATCTCCGCATTCGACTAGAGTCAACCGGGAAACCACAAAAACAGAAATTTGTATTGATGGCTATGGGGCTGAGCTGAGGTCTCCCGAATAAGGGTCTAACGCATTGGACACTTCGCCATTCGTCTCCTTGACATCGTAGAAATTGAGAACGAAACTTGTGTGGTTTCGCGAAAGCACAGAATGGGAACGTTTATGGTCAGATGTGATACTTATTAATTCTAACTGGGTATGAAATTAAATTAAGGATTTTTTAACAGTGTTGGACTGCTAATATTGGCAGATGCCTGCTACTGCACGAAGTTTATCAACTTTTGACGTCACATAAGCCAACTGATTTCAACTGTAACTTATAAAAGCTTTCTTGGCAGTTTTGCCCCATTTTTCCGCTCGGTACTTGACCGTTGAAGGAGGAAGTTGTCGTGCTATCTGTATTTCACTTCCACGCTACATCAGA
Source organism: Schistocerca serialis cubense (assembly GCF_023864345.2). Classification (NCBI taxonomy): domain Eukaryota; kingdom Metazoa; phylum Arthropoda; class Insecta; order Orthoptera; family Acrididae; genus Schistocerca; species Schistocerca serialis. Next base: position 581,161,778 of record NC_064640.1, read on the forward strand.
AAACGCTAGTTTTTCACCTTTCGATAGTCACTTGTTTCGTCGTCATCAAACGTGCAATATCTGAGAATCCACCAATTTGAGGAAAAAATTTCTAGAAGAAAAGTTGTGGAGCATTAAAATGCGATTTCAGTAAGTCAAAGAAAGTGACAAAAAACCTTGTTGGTTAGTAAATATCAGCATTATCAGTTTTATGGGAACTGCATTGTTAATAGCAGTCAATTTTTTCCTTTCCATTTAATGGTTTTTTCCATTTAACCCTTATTATTTCATTTCTGTATCATTCTCTGGATTTTGTTGCTCTGCTGTCGAAAACGTGTGCTTTCTGGCGGATCTGTTATTGATCACTGCTAAATTTGGCTGTTGACGAGGCGTTAGTCGTCGAATGACCGTTAATTAATTACGTTCGTGAGTGCAAATCAGCGTGACGTCTGAATGTTTTATTTTTGGTGAATAAGTGAACTCACTGAGCGGGTCGAAGCCTTCTGTCTAGTCACTCGTCAACCAGTCCGAGATGTCAGTAGGAGACAGCACATTTCATAAATCATCACACAGGAGGTTCGTACAAACATACCGTCGTTTGACTGTCCTGCAGACTTCCGCATGAAGGACATAGAGATTGGCAGCCGTCGCACAGAGAAGCAAGTGAAAGAGCTGAAAAAAAATAAGTCGCAATTTCCATATGGAATTCCAAATTAATAGTATTTTTTTAAAATAGCATCAATCCAAGATTCAGTGATTTCGAGTTTGCTATTGCTTTTGATTTCACATTTGTAACTGCACAAACTGACATTGAAGAGGTACCAGTCCATCAATTCTATAGGATTCTGAAAGAAAATGTTGTTTTTATAAGAGCACCAGTTAGTAACTCATGGTCTGTGAAACGCAGACAGGCATCAGTTGTGACTTATGTCCTTTGAAGAAAATGAAGCTTAAATACCAATAATGACGATACCGCATACCTTTTAATACTATCCGCTCGTACCACTAAATGGCATTACCAGTAGAGTTCACACGTAGTACATCGTTGTCTTTGTTGTCCAAGCAGTTAAATGTGCATTGGATTATAGATTGGCAGTAGTGTATACCGATAATCTGTAACACACTGACCGCTCCAAAGACTATCACACAAGAATATACCGAACTTCCTCTGTTCTCAGACAACAGCTCAGCTCAGAACAAAAATCATACTCTTTCTGTTATATTTAATTGATTCCGAGAAATTCAGCAAAATTCAACATTAACTTCCAGTGACAGGTCACAGTGTTTCTTACCCTTAGATAAGGATTTCGGTATTATAAATAGGAAACTAGAGAAAGAGGTCACTTTATCGTACACGACGTGACAGAGCTGATTCTTAGAAGTTAGAAACCAGGCACGAGTAGATGTCTCGTTAGAGACGTTACATCTATTAAAATACAGTATTAGACTTGAAGACTGGCAGCCGAGCTACAGGAAAATCAGAATTTCTGAAGAAACTCGAAGTATTGGAAGATGAGGGAGGGTGACATCGTCTATCTGTACATTTTGACGTTTTATTTCTCGTAACACAAGAAATCGATTGTATGACTACTTCTACAACGATCTGTGGATGATTAGTCACACATTTCGCCTGGGACTTCAACGTGATCCATCAACCGCATCAAAAAACTAGCTGACCCACCAGGAAAGATTACAGTTAAGTTTAATAGTATCAAGGACTTGGAAAGACACCAGCGTTATTTGCCTGATGAATACTTACCTTTTTATGAAGGAAGTTTGAAGCAGCCTTAAAGAATGACAGCCAAAAGGACGAGTAAATGGACGGTCAAACATTGGTTACTGTTGTAGAGTAATGTATTTTACCATGAAATGTAAAATTGTTAGACCACAGTTCTTCATTCTTTTTGGCACGCTGCTATGAAATGGCATGCTATGGCTGGTGCCAAGAAAGGCAGGACAAAGAAATAAAAATAAGTCTGGAATTTTTATTAATTTATTCCTGTGACCAGAGGTAAAGTCAACAGTGTGACATTAAGGTATGAAGTGAAACTTCGTTGCTGATTGCCGATACTGAAGTCTTGGCTTAAAATAACATTAAGTTAGTGAGCTGCATTGATGTACTGCCTCTACAGCGCAAATGGGAAAAACTACAGTGTAACATCCAGGACAGCTTCAAACGCCTGGGTGTTTATGAAATTCGAATTATTTCAGATGATCTTCCTGTGGTTCCAACATCTGATGTTTCCACAAGGAAAGAGTGAGAAATGTTAGTAGTATTCGTAGAAGATATGACGCCCTGTGTATGACGCAGCATTTTATCGTGATATGTGGCCACCTCTCACTTTTTTTGTGTATTTTGCTTCATCCGCCTGACATGTTAGCTGAGTCCTATGCATGCTCCTGCACGAGCATTGTGTTTCTTTTTTTTCACGAACTGTTCCAGCCCACGCCACGAGAAGAAATAAAATATTTTTAAGAATAACATATCGTTGCCAGTCACTGTCAACAAGGTGCCAAATGAAGTACGCAGGAGCACAGGAGAGAGCAGTTTCATTTAACAAAACAGTTCAATAATCTATTCGTGAAATGCCACTCTCTTGGCAAGCTGCCAGCTACGAAGGTATTAGATGTGATTCACAGCCACACTGTACACTTGTATAGAAAGCTAATCGAATCAAATCCACATATCAATGCTTAGTGAGACGGTGTAGTTTGTCAGATTTCTAACTTATTTACTGAAGGTTTAAGGGTTCAGATTCTCGGTCATCCGATGTATGTTTTGTGTTGCTGTGCTCATCGGTCCGAAGGCTGATTTGATTCAGCACTTTAAGCTAGTCTATAGTGTGTAAGCCTGTTCATTCCTGCGTAACTACGGGTGCTAAACAATTTACCTCCCTTACGAAACTAAATATTTCGTGAGACTTCAGGCTGTGTCAATCTTTCAATCAGGTTTTCTTCAGACCCCGTTCAGTACCTTCCAACGTAATTTAAAATAGCATCTTCCAGTCGACCGAGTCCACAGCTTTCTCTAAATCTACACATGCTATAAACTTAGATTTTCCTTAGTTCAACTATCTTCTAAGAGAAGTTGTAAGTTCCGTATTACCGCGCATGTTCCTACATTTCTCCGGAACCCAAACAGGTCTGGTCTCTCTAGAGTCGACTTTTACCAGTCTTTCCAATATTCTGCAAATAATTCGTGTCATTGTCTTCCAACAATGAATGAACTGATGACAGGGTACTGTTAACACATGTGAGCACCTCCGTTCCTTGGATTTTTTACTATCGAATTATTCTTGAAGAGTGAGAATATTTTGCCTGTCTCATATATTTTACATATCATAATAACAGATCTGTCGTGGTTGGTTATTCCAATGATCCCAAAAATTCGGAGGAAATTTCTTCTAATCCATTTGTCTTGTTTCGTCTTACTGGTTACCCTGTTTGCCGGACACAAAACGAGACAGCACATTTAATCACTACGCTACTACGAAACCGTACAGGTGTTTTGCTGACAATCTCTTTTGTAGAAGCTCTGCAGATTCCCATTACTCTACTAATCAACTCAAACTTGAATTTTCCTTACCTACATACATATTCGTTCCACTTGATATCCCGACACTTTGATACCAATACTGACTCCATTTCTACTCGTTTAGCCTGATGTATCCTAAAGTTTTTCTCGGATGACACTATTATCTGTAAGGAAGAGTTATCAGAGAAAAAGATGCTACTGTAGCCAGTAGGATTTGGACAAGTATAAACCTGATGCAAGGACTAGCAGCTACTTCTGCAGAGAAATTTTAAGTTATGCACTTTGCGAAGCTATAAAATTGTATATCCTTTGACACTTGTGTTTTGAAACGAGTGCTATTCTATTTGAGCTGCGCCACATCTGAGGCTGAGTGAAAGTTTCAATATGGCACTGTTTCTTCTACAATCCCCTCTATCTCCACAAGAGCGTTGCCGCGATTCTGTTGGACTAGTATTTACGCGAAAACAGATATAGTTGACAGCGTAATTTTCCCACTTATCAGTGATGACAAGTTTAAAGTATTTGGTTAGCGTTTAGGATTGCTCGATTAGCAGAGAAATCTTTGCGAAATGCAAGAGCTCTTACACTTGCCACGCACGATCAGCGGAGCCCGTATCTCGTCACAAAAGGATCGCTGGAGCCTGCATCACTATATAACTATTTGTCGTGTCGTGTAAATGAGGCCGGCCGGAGTAGCCGTGCGGTTCTAGGCGCTACAGTCTGGAGCCGAGCGACCGCTACAGTCGCAGGTTCGCATCCTGCCTCGGCCATGGATGTGTGTGATGTACTTAGGTTAGTTAGGTTTAATTAGTTCTAAGTTCTAGGCGACTGATGACCTCAGAAGTTAAGTCGCATAGTGCTCAGAGCCATTTGAACTATTTTGTTAATGAGTTTTGCGGAGTGAAAGAAATGACTGCCGACGTACGAGAACTAAAATGGGTCCTCCATCGAAAAAGACAACCACTTATTGAACATATTTGATAAGTAGGTAAATACGTAACATAAGTTTCCTTCCTTGTGTTACGATTCTTGTATACCTCCAAAACAAAGAAAATCAGCGTTTAACTCCCAGACGACAACGTGAACATTAGAGACGGAGCGGTTGATAACGATAAGGCGGAAAATCGGCCATACTTTGTTCGAATGAACCATCCAGACATTCGCCTGCCTGAGGTTTGTAGGAAAACCACGAAAGATTTTAATGTGAGAGGACATAGAAATTTTAACTCTGCTCTTTCAAAATATCAGCAAGGTGACCTAATCGATTTGAGTGACGCTGGTCAAGATGTAATGCTTCCTTAAATGTGCTCAAATAATTTATTCGAGAGTTGTAGTGTTCGTAGTATTTCGCTTTTTAGGATAAAAATGTACTATTAAAATCTAGCATTATTTAGACATATTAAGTCAATGGTCCATTGCGGGGTCGTTCCGTCTACGTGCGTATAGTACCTCAACTACTCAGACTGTTACGTGGGCACTGCAAACATGTGCAAGCACACTGCAAGTTGAAGACAAGAGTCACATCCTGTGGACAACAGGCTCATTAAGACACACACATTATTCAGATTCTAAAACATTCAGAGAGTAATTAACAGTTACTCAGCTAAATAATCATTCTCATATACAAACACGTAATTTTTCAAACTACCAGACACCGGGAGAGCGATGTGCTGAGAACCTGCCCATCCATACAAAATCTAAATGACGCCATATAGCAGAAGATGATATGGCGGTCTGACGGCATTGAATGTTCTTCTGGGCCTAATCGCTGACTTCTTTTTTTGTAAAGTTGTTGAGGAAGGCATTTGAGTAAGACTTCTCCCGAATTATTGCAGAGAAAACATTAGCTTGCAGGTGTAGTTATTTCAGCTGCGTGATTCTTCACCTGATGTACGGTGAGGTGTTGTTCTACCATTTCCATATGCAGGGTTAACATTAATAAAACTGACAAACGGGACGGTTTCCTGACTGTAGATGGGAGAAAGGTCCTATGTACACGCGTCCCGAAACACATCGTTGTGACAGTAGATGGCGCTGACGAATGAAAGATCCTCTGACCACGTGCGGTGTGTTCCTTGTGTGATGCAGGCTGTGTGATTGACGCAACATGCTGTTAACAGCAGAACGGTCGGGTATTCATGTCGGGAACAAGCCGAGACAATGTTTGTGTACGGCCAAGCAGATGGAAACGGCCGCGTCCACAGCTCGTGGTCGTGCGGTAGCGTTCTCGCTTCTCGCGCCCGGGTTCCCGGGTTCGATTCCCGGCGGTTTCAGGGATTTTCTCTGTCTCGTGATGATTGGGTGTTGTGTGATGTCCTTAGGTTAGTTAGGTTTAAGTAGTTCTAAGTTCTTGGGGACTAATGACCATAGATGTTAAGTCCCATAGTGCTCAGAGCCATTTGAACCATTTTGAAACTGCCGAGAGGCAGCATGGCTATACCAAAACAACTACCCTCAAAGACACCAAAGACATCACACAACATTTCAAGCGCTTGTTGGGACACTGAGTGATCATGGGTTCTTTCAAATCGACGAACATTCAGGCAGGCGGTGGACTGTTTGTATACCAGATTTGGAGGACCAGGTTCAACTGGATATTGAGACGAAGCCTCGTGAAAGCTCCAGGCAAGTGGCCTGCCAACAAGATGTAAGCCAAAGTACTGTTATGTGTATCCTGCATGACAACTGCTGCTATCCCTATCACCTGCAACACACAAGGAAGTGATCAGAGGAAATGTCATTCGTCAGCGCCATCTACCGTCGCAACGATGCATTTCAGAAAACATGTTCACAGGACCTTTCTGTCGCCATTTCCAGTCAGGAATCCGTCCCTGCAGTCTGTCGGTTTTATTAATGTTCACATTACACTACGCGTATAATTAGATTTATGAGATTAGAAAACTGCCTGAAACTATTGCATAATGACGATGTTGCAAATTATTTAACTCGTTACTTTTATCTTTTTTCGGTCAAAGAAAGTCTGTAGGGCACAAGTGACAATGAGTGTAGTATGGAATGCAAAAAAAGTAATTTTGGTTAGTATTTACGAGAAATAACACACTTCTGCTTACTTGAAAAGTCACTATCACCCATCTCTGCTAGTGCATACGACTATGTCGGGGCTCAGTTCCGAAAATTCAAAACTTTTATACAACGGTCATTAGAAGGGTTTGTGTCGAGCAATTTATGAGGGATGGGGAAAACCCTCAGTATTACTAAGTAAGCAAAGAAAGTTTACTAACAGACTTAAACACACCAAATGCTTTGTTCACAAATAAAAGCTGACGGAAATCAAAACAAGTTAGGAGAGGAATGCGAGAATCGTTCTCTAAATTCTGTTATAGGATTCTATCTACATGTGACGAAAAATCCTAAGAAATATTAGGCTAAGTAAGGTCAGTAATCAGATCAAATTCATTTAGTAAGTCGCTCAGTTATCATAGTCACACTGAAATTCCGGATGACAAGAGAATATCAAGAAATTGAATTCGCTCTTTGTTAGTTTATTGTTCCGTAGAACAAGATCATACTGCGGTTCTCCCTATGCTCAGATGAGAGCTATCGTGAAACTGAAAATCAACTGACAGTGCTCAGTAGAGGAAAAGAAACTGCAGCTGATCGGACATCTGTCCTGTTCTACGTTGTTGTTGTTGTTGTTGTTGTTGTGGTCTTCAGTCCCGAGACGGGTTTGATGCAGCTCTACATGCTACTCTATCCTGTGCAATCTTCTTCATCTCCCAGCACCTACTGCAGCCTACATCCTTCTGAATCTGCTTAGTGCATTCATCTCTTGGTCTCCCTATACGATTTTTAACCTCCACGCTGCCCTCCAATACCAAATTGGTGATCCCTTGATGCCTCAACACATGTCCTACGAACCGATCCCTTCTTCTAGTCAAGTTGTGCCACAAACTTCTCTTCTCCCCAATCCTATTCAATACCTCCTCATTAGTTATGTGATCTACCCATCTAATCTTCAGCATTCTTCTGTAGCACCACATTTCGAAAGCTTCTATTCTCTTCTTGTCCAAACTGTTTATCGTCCATGTTTCACTTCCATACATGACTACACTCCATACAAATACTTTCAGAAATGACTTCCTGACACTTAAATCTATATTCGATGTTAACAAATTTCTCTTCTTCAGAAACGCTTTCCTTGCCATTGCCAGTCTACATTTTATATCCTCTCTACTTCGACCATCATCAGTTATTTTGCTCCCCAAATAGCAAAACTCCTTTACTACTTTAAGTATCTCATTTCCTAATTTAATTCCCTCAGCATCACCCGATTCAATTCGACTACATTCCATTATCCTCGTTTTGCTTTTGTTGATGTTCATCTTATACCCTCCTTTCAAGACACTATCCATTCCATTCAACTGTTCTTCCAAGTCCTTTGCTGTCTCTGACAGAATTACAATGTCATCGGCAAACCTCAAAGTTTTTATTTCTTCTCCATGGATTTTAATACCTACTCCGAATTTTTCTTTTGTTTCCTTCACTGCTTGCTCAATATACAGATTGAATAACATCGGGGAGAGACTACAACCCTGTCTCACTCCCTCCCCAACCACTGCTTCCCTTTCATACCCCTCGACTCTTATAACTGCCATCTGGTTTCTGTACAAATTGTAAATAGCCTTTCGTTCCCTGTATTTTACCCCTGCCACCTTCAGAATTTCAAAGAACGTATTCCAGTCAACATTGTCAAAAGCTTTCTCTAAGTCTACAAATGCTAGAAACGTAGGTTTGCCTTTCCTTAATTTACCTTCTAAGATAAGTCATATGGTCAGTATTGTCTCACTTGTCCCAACATTCCTACGGAATCCAAATTGATCTTCCCCAAGGTCGGCTTCTACTAGTTTTTCCATTCGTCTGTAAAGAATCCGCGTTAGTAATTTGGAGCCGTGACTTATTAAACTGATAGTTCGGTAATTTTCACATTTGTCAACACCTGCTTTCTTTGGGATTGGAATTATTATATTCTTCTTGAAGTCTGAGGGTATTTCGCCTGCCATTGTTGGTGGCAGAGGATGGATGGATGCCATTAATGCAGACCGCTCCCTCGCCTGCCCCCCTTTCTCTCCCCCGCCTCCCACTCCGTGGACAGAATATTATGCGTATCACACGCGACTAGTTTTATCCCTTGTGAAAGTGTGTGGACGTTTGTCAAATGTTTGCGAATCGCGTCACTGAGGCGGGACGTGGGTACCAAACCGGTACTCACCTAGTCGGATGTGGGAAACCGCGTAACAGCCAGATCCAGGCCGGTCGCCACACTGGCTCTCGTTATTAATCAGCCGGACGGATTCGACCCGTGGCCGGAATGCCTCCCCGAATCCAGAAGCGGCTTGCTAAAGTATGCGTTCCTTACTTAACGTCGGCGTCTCACGACGGTTCGGGCGATGGTTTATATATAAGAAAATCCTACGGTGAGAGAATGATAGAGATTTGCGCAAATTCTTGGAGAAGATCGACGCCTGGGGCAGTAATGACAGTTGATCTAAAAGGTGACGTACTGTGCGTAAAAAGGGGCAAAACGTCGTTATCACTTGTTGACGCCGTAGGTAACAATCGTAAATTGGCTAGTAGTAGGAACCAGGAGTGACTAAATGTGGGAAAACCACATGACTATTTTTGAGGAATTGTAGGTGAAAATGGAGACAAGCTGATTCAAGAGTTCGATTAGTTTATCGCATTACAATCCAATAGAAAAGTTGTGCACCGCAATAAGTCTTATTGTTCAAATACGAGGACGCAAATGCCAGGAAGAGTTTAGGAAGATATATGTTATCTCTTGCTGCTTACGTACCTGAGGAAACCGTCACGATGGTAAAGTGGTGGGCGCGACGTAATCTCAACAGCAGACCGTAAGGTGGTTTTCATAGAAAAAATGCGGATATAGATGTAGATATTGCAATATCACACTTCGAGGCTAAGACTCATGCTGAGCGTTTTTTCTGGGTTGCCTGACGTTAATGCGACTGAGGCAACACTGCATTCCACCTGCTGGCAAGCAGGGTGAGGAGGATCCCCCACCCAAAGCCTGAGAGCGTGGCTGGGGCAGAGGGTCGTGTCCCACTGGTGTTACAAATGACATGTCCCCGGGGTGCTTCATCATCATAATTCCCCCTTCCTGTCACACACTGACTGACGTCGCAGGCGTTTTCCTGAAGCCCTACAGCTTTGGTCGTGATACCACGCGGCGCAGCGAAATTCATAGCATTCGTAATGGTTGCAGACGGCACAAAAAGAGCTACAGAAGCAAGTTGTAAACTCAGCTCTCCAATTAAAATGTGTTGATCTATCGGTATCTCACAGGTTGGCCATCATTTCAGCGTCTTCTGGTAATGCCGTAAAAATTCCATTATGTCGTGATGGAGCTCTTGTAACGTTGCCTGTTCTCTATGTGACAAAAGGTAAACATAACTTATGGCACTGAATCGTAACTCAGTAACCATTACTATTACATATACTGGTAACTGCAATGTGTTTTAATTATTTTCTTGCAGTTGATCCAAATATAATACCAGAGTGTTATATTTTCAATTAATACATTTCATTAAAGAAGACTAATTTTCAAGCTGAATATTTTAAAAACTCTCTGAATAAATTATCTTCACATGTTGTTGTTGTTGTTGTTGTGGTCTTCAGTCCTGAGACTGGTTTGATGCAGCTCTCCATGCTACTCTATCCTGTGCAAGCTTTTTCATCTCCCAGTACCTACTGCAACCTACATCCTTCTGAATCTGCTTAGTGTATTCATCTCGTGGTCTCCCTCTACGATTTTTACCCACCACGCTGCCCTCCAATGCTAAATTGGTGATCCCTTGATGCCTCAGAACATGCCCTACCAACCGATCCCTTGTTCTGGTCAAGTTGTGCCACAAACTTCTCTTCTCCCCAATCCTATTCAATACTTCCTCATTAGTTACATGATCTACCCATCTAATCTTCAGCATTCTTCTGTAGCACCACATTTCGAAAGCTTCTATTCTCTTCTTGTCTAAACTATTTATCGTCCATGTTTCACTTCCATACATGGCTACACTCCATACGAATACTTTCAGAAATGACTTCCTGACACTTAAATCAATACTGGATGTTAACAAATTTATCTTCTTCAGAAACGCTTTCCTTGCCATTGCCAGTCTACATTTTATATCCTCTCTACTTCGACCATCATCAGTTATTTTGCTCCCCAAATAGCAAAACTCCTTTACTACTTTAAGTGCCTCATTTCCTAATCTAATTCCCTCAGCATCACCCGACTTAATTAGACTACATTCCATTATCCTTGTTTTGCTTTTGTTGATGTTCATCTTATATCCTCCTTTCAAGACACTGTCCATTCCATTCAACTGCTCTTCCAAGCCCTTTGCTGTCTCTGACAGAATTACAATGTCATCGGCGAACCTCAAAGTTTTTATTTCTTCTCCATGAATTTTAATACCTACTCCGAATTTTTCTTTTGTTTCCTTTACTGCTTGCTCAATATACAGATTGAACAACATCGGGGAGAGGCTACAACCCTGTCTTACTCCCTTCCCAACCACTGCTTCCCTTTCATGTCCCTCGACTCTTATAACTGCCATCTGGTTTCTGTACAAATTGTAAATAGCCTTTCGCTCCCTGTATTTTACCCCTGCCACCTTTAGAATTTGAAAGAGAGTATTCCAGTCAACATTGTCAAAAGCTTTCTCTAAGTCTACAAATGCTAGAAACGTAGGTTTGCCTTTCCTTAATCTTTCTTCTAAGATAAGTCGTAAGGTCAGTATTGCCTCACGTGTTCCAGTATTTCTACGGAATCCAAACTGATCTTCCCCGAGGTTGGCTTCTACTAGTTTTTCCATTCGTCTGTAAAGAATTCGTGTTAGTATTTTGCAGCTGTGACTTATTAAGCTGATAGTTCGGTAATTTTCACATCTGTCAACACCTGCTTTCTTTGGGATTGGAATTATTATATTCTTCTTGAAGTCTGAGGGTATTTCGCCTGTTTCATACATCTTGCTCACCAGATGGTAGAGTTTTGTCAGGACTGGCTCTCCCACGGCCGTCAGTAGTTCCAATGGAATATTGTCTACTCCGGGGGCCTTGTTTCGACTCAGGTCTTTCAGTGCTCTGTCAAACTCTTCACGCAGTATCGTATCTCCCATTTCATCTTCATCTACATCCTCTTCCATTTCCATAATATTGTCCTCAAGTACATCGCCCTTGTATAGACCCTCTATATACTCCTTCCACCTTTCTGCTTTCCCTTCTTTGCTTAGCACTGGGTTTCCATCTGAGCTCTTGATATTCATACAAGTCGTTCTCTTATCTCCAAAGGTCTCTTTAATTTTCCTGTAGGCGGTATCTATCTTACCCCTAGTGAGATAGGCCTCTACATCCTTACATTTGTCCTCTAGCCATCCCTGCTTAGCCATTTTGCACTTCCTGTCGATCTCATTTTTGAGACGTTTGTATTCCTTTTTGCCTGTTTCACTTACTGAATTTTTATATTTTCTCCTTTCATCAATTAAATTCAATATTTCTTCTGTTACCCAAGGATTTCTACTAGCCCTCGTCTTTTTACCTACTTGATCCTCTGCTGCCTTCACTACTTCATCTCTCAAAGCTACCCATTCTTCTTCTACTGTATTTATTTCCCCCATTCCTGTCAATTGCTCCCTTATGCTCTCCCTGAATCTCTGTACAACCTCTGGTTCTTTTAGTTTATCCAGGTCCCATCTCCTTAAATTCCCACCTTTTTGCAGTTTCTTCAGTTTTAATCTACAGGTCATAACCAATAGATTGTGGTCAGAGTCCACATCTGCCCCTGGAAATGTCTTACAATTTAAAACCTGGTTCCTAAATCTCTGTCTTACCATTATATAATCTATCTGATACCTTTTAGTATCTCCAGGGTTCTTCCATGTATACAACCTTCTTTCATGATTCTTAAACCAAGTGTTAGTTATGATTATGTTGTGCTCTGTGCAAAATTCTACCAGGCGGCTTCCTCTTTCATTTCTGTCCCCCAATCCATATTCACCTACCATGTTTCCTTCTCTCCCTTTTCCTACACTCGAATTCCAGTCACCCATGACTATTAAATTTTCTTCTCCCTTCACAATCTGAATAATTTCTTTTATTTCATCATACATTTCTTCAATTTCTTCGTCATCTGCAGAGCTAGTTGGCATATAAACTTGTACTACTGTAGTAGGTGTGGGCTTCGTATCTATCTTGGCCACAATAATGCGTTCACTATGCTGTTTGTAGTAGCTTACCCGCATTCCTATTTTCCTATTCATTATTAAACCTACTCCTGCATTCCCCCTATTTGATTTTGTGTTTATAACCCTGTAGTCACCTGACCAGAAGTCTTGTTCCTCCTGCCACCGAACTTCACTAATTCCCACTATATCTAACTTCAACCTATCCATTTCCCTTTTTAAATTTTCTAACCTACCTGCCCGATTAAGGGATCTGACATTCCACGCTCCGATCCGTAGAACACCAGTTTTCTTTCTCCTGATAACGACATCCTCTTGAGTAGTCCCCGCCCGGAGATCCGAATGGGGGACTATTTTACCTCCGGAATATTTTACCCAAGAGGACGCCATCATCATGTAATCATACAGTAAAGCTGCATGCCCTCGGGAAAAATTACGGCTGTAGTTTCCCCTTGCTTTCAGTCGTTCGCAGTACCAGCACAGCAAGGCCGTTTTGGTTATTGTTACAAGGCCAGATCAGTCAATCATCCAGACTGTTGCCCTTGCAACTACTGAAAAGGCTGCTGCCCCTCTTCAGGAACCACACGTTTGTCTGGCCTCTCAACAGATAGCCCTCCGTTGTGGTTGCACCTACGGTACGGCTATCTGTATCGCTGAGGCACGCAAGCCTCCCCACCAACGGCAAGGTCCATGGTTCATGGGGGGGATCTTCACATAGTGACGCTTAACAAAAGACCCATTGTATGAATTGACATCCAGGCTGGGTGTAACAAAACACACAATGCATCGGAAATAGCTTTCCATATTGGGGCTAAGTACAGGTTAGTATTTGCAGTATCCAGAAAGACAACTTGAAACATTATTTGACTTAATGAAGGGCTTGATTAGACAGACTTCTAGCTATTTCGTCTCAGGTTGTTCTCAATGAAGGCAGCTTTGAAACCTTATCTACTTGCAATAGACAGAAATTGATAATAACTTTAGAATTGATTTTGAAAAGAGAAGTTAAGATGTTGCATGTAAAAGTGTGAATATGTCAATGCTATCCAATGCTAATCAGAATCAGCATGGACAATACTGCTTAATCATCAACAGAACAGATGGCGAAAGCAGCCAAGTCGGCCGTTGTGGCCGAGCGGTTGTAGGCGCTTCAGTCCGGAACCGCGCTGCTGCTACAGTCGCAGGTTCGAATTCTGCCTCGGACATGGATGTGTGTGATGTCCTTAGGTTAGTTAGGTTTCCGTAGTTCTAAGTCTAGGGGACTGATGACCTCAGATGTTTCAAGTCCCACAGTGCTCAGAGCCATTTGAACCATTTGAAAGCCACCAATGAAAATGTTCTACACTATTAGGAGAGGAAATAGTGCGTGCGTAAGTGTGAAGTTGATGGCCGGTAGTTTACCATAGTACAGGACTTCCTGAATGGCCTGCATAAGAGGCACATTGTCGATAGACAGAAAGTATGGCATAAAAAGGCAAAAAACAGTAATGACCTGCGAATATGTCGTTCATTACGCAATAACTGTTCTGTGTATCCAGATGAAGTGCAATTATTAATGGCAAACGGGGAGGGGTGGGGGGGGGGGGGGTGAGGTGGGATATGTTTGTAAACGAAACCTGGGCCCCTGAATCTGTGGTATGCCACTGTCCACGCCAGTGTTGGCGCTTTTAAGTTAAAAGATGTACATTCAGGGTGAAACTTGTGTACTATTCCAGTAAGTTAGATATTTTTAATTTCAGTTTCAACTTAATTTTGTCGCTTTTGTTCTTGTTCTACGTAAACATACAATAACAAAGTTATCATTCACCCTGTGATTACTTTACTGAACATGGCTCTATTGGAGGCAGTAAACCCTTTCCTCCTTTCGACTTTCGAACTGATTTAAGCAACCATTTACAAAGGGCTCCGCAACTTAAGATAGACTCCAAACCGTGGTGCAGTTTGAAATTTCCGATTTATAAATCAGTGACAGAGGTTAAAGAATCGATAATTGGCAGACAAACATCGTAGGACCAGCTGAGCGTATGGTGCCTGGCACTCACTCACATAAAACATTGGTCTTACGGCAAATAAATCAAGCCCACTGACAATGATGCAACAGCACGGAAACATATCTAAATCAAAGTGAAAAAGAATAAAGCTGTGTTTTACTCAGTGTGGTGGTCTCAAAGTAGTTTATTTCCGAGTAAACACAAAATGAGGTAGTGATATTTAAAAGAAAAAAAGAAAGGAAGTAAACTGCCAGACGATCGTCCTGTTACAGTACTGGGCATCGTAAGATGGTGTGAAGCCATTTGCCGCGACTATGCATATAAAATATCTCATCCGACAAGACACGGAATAGATTGTGACTCCTCTGACCCGAACCTAATATATAAATCCCATAGCAATAGATAACTACTTGCCGCGAGTCGAAGCGACTGGCTTATCAGAAAGGGAGAGTAAATTTCCAGCTCAGTTGTGCCGCGAGTAACAGGTAGTTGCCGAGTTGGGTTATAAATATCTACGATCGCGGAGGAAGATGGAGCGGAGGTATACAGCGGAAAGTCGTTTGGCGCTGTGACGCGCAGCAGTGACGAGGCAGCGTTCGTGTGTGTGTGTGTGTGTGTGTGTGCGTGTGCGTGTGCGTGTGTGAGCTCCCCGGGGAGTCCGCTGCGGGCTGTCAGGGGCCCCAGAGGTCATTACAGCCAGTTCCAGTCCCGCCCCAAAGAAACGTATCGTGGCGCTCACCGCAGCCGCTCATTCCACATCCCCGTCCAATCTCGTCCAGTTACTATTGTCGTCGCTCGCTCACAGTAGTTACGCTGTCGCGACTGCAATCTCCTTACTTCACGTGAGACAGCTATGCGTTGACAAAATAGTATGAATAGCCTACTATAACCACTACATTTCCGCTACTAGTTTTCTGATTTAAGCAGAAGTGGAATGATATTTCTTCTTTTCCCTTTGTCTTACAACTTACTGAAAGTGATTAATCGCGCCAGTACGTCTGTGATTACGGCGTCGAGCTATTGTAGCCTGAAATTATAGCTTTCTTAGTTCAAACGATGACAGACGGTCAGAAGCGACTTAAGCAGTACATTGGCGACAACCGCCGCATATCTGGAGCTACATGGCGTGAAATGTTAGAAATTGGTGCAGGTGATGGTGGAGGGAAGAGATTTTTACCTTTACATTATCTTTACATTATTACATATAATGGTTTGGGAACTTATATGTACATGTGATTTTTAAATGTCAAACAAAAGTAATATGAAAGCTTTCACGACCGGATGACATATCTTCTGGTAAACCTTCCGGGATGTAAGGTGGTGGTCCATGAAACTCTTCGGCTCCTAACGTTCCGTCCAGAGCTGCGCTGGACATCTTCAGAGGGGTGTTTCTCCTCCGGCAAGACTCACCGGAGGAGAAACACCCCTCTGAAGATGTCCAGCGCAGCTCTGGACGAAACGTTAGGAGCCGAAGAGTTTCATGGACCACGACCTTACATCCCGGAAGGTTTACCAGAAGATAAACAAAAGTAAACTTATCTCAAAGAAAAATTTTGAGGTGGTACTGCCCCTGCTCCATCCTCCTTTCCTTTAGCGAGTAAGACTAATCTGCCGAAGGTTGCCCGTCGGTGATCTATCTGTCTGCGACAGTAAATGCATCCCACAAATTCAGCGGCGTTCCATTAAATTTAATTGTCATTAGAGACTGTAAAGTGTTCACGAACAAATGATTTATTTCAGCAGTTTTGATGCTCTCAGCAACCCTGAAACCTCGTTTGCACGTCGTAGTTGACAGAGGCACTGAAAACGGACTTTCCGTATTAATTTTTCCAGAACATGTAAAGCATTTAATGTCAGAGAGCCTGACTTGTACTCTCTCAACTGTGACAGCAGTGTCACCGTCCAAACCAAGCAACTCAGCTGTTTTTTAAAAGTCAGAATTACCGTGCAATCCACTTTTACCACTAATTTCATTTTCTTCAAAAACTGAGAAACACTTTACTACTTCACTTGAAGCAAACCTCTGAAATTAATCTGCTAATCGTTGAATTACTTGTCTTCTTATTTCATCAAACGCTCTGTCTGCACCTTCCTGCTCACGTTGCAGTTTACAGTATGTTATGTATTTTTCTTTGCAAAGATTCAAATAAAGGTCATCTTTAACACGCAATTCTTTAGCAGTTTGGGCTGTGACATTACTTTTATTTCTACTTCACAGTAAGAAACACACTCTTTTTGCATTACTGTATTAATCATAGACGGAACACATGACATATCTAATACGAAACCCAGCAGCAGGACATTTTTCTCAGTGAATGCTTATTATAAAGCCCTGTTAATTTATAACGATCTCTACACAGTAGGTCACAGCTTACAGATTCTGAGCTTAGGAACTGCATGATACTACGAAAATCTTTGAATGCTGCCAATAAAGCATCCTTCTCTCTAGAAATCCGACAGCTTTTTAAGTTTCAGATAACCCGTGACGCCTACAGCCGCCGCAATGTTTTTAGTTTTGCAGCTGTTTGTCAGTTACTTAAAATTTTGTGTTGTTATAACAACCATTCAAAGTTATGAACAGTATTTGTGTCACTTAACAATTATTCAGAAATAATGTTCATGTTATGAGTCATACAGTGTACATTAATCAGGTGTGGAGATATTTCTCCTAATCCTAACTGTAACACCTTTTTTCCGGCAAACACTGCCGCTCCATCTAAAGCAAATCCTACAAGCATTTCTCCAAGCATTTCCATGTCTATGCAGTCTTATGAGAAAACCTGGATAATTTTTTCTTCCAGGGACTTTGTGTCAAATGGTTCAAAAGGCTCTGAGCAATATGGTAGTTAACATCTGAGGTCATCAGTCCCCTAGAACTTAGAACTACTTAAACCTAACTAACGTAAGGACATCACACACATTCATGCCCGAGGCAGGATTCGAACCTGCGACAGTAGCGGTCGTGCGGTTCCAGACTGTAGCGCCTAGAACCGCTCGGCCACAACGGCCGACGGAATTTGGGTCAGCATTTTCCGTTAGTGCTAGTTCACGGAAACTGCAGCATGCGTTGTTTTATTCGTCCCCATACGTAACATGCAAAATCAAGCGTTTTTCAGAAAAGTTATCGATTGACTCATCCACACAAGCGGAAAAAAAATTAGTCAGTTTCAAAGTATTAACTAATTTTAAAAGTAATTTTTCCGCTCTAAAATTAGCCAATTGTTGCTGCGGTCTTATCTATATGAAGACGTGTTCCCATATCTACGCCTGTTCCGGTGTAACGGCAAGCGCCGGCACGACGATCGGAAACGGAAGAGCAGAGAGGGCCATGAGACGTCAGCCAACAGTACGCTCTCTAGGACAGCACCAAGCCAGGAGCGGCCTAAGCGCCGCGCCGCCTAGCCGCGGCCGGAGTCGAAGACGAGCGTCGTACAAACGCTACCGTACTGACTTATCAACTGTGTTGTTTTACTTGCATTGGAATTGTATATACCGAGGGACATTGATTATTTCCATGACGCCAATACTTGCGACACACATTTGTGAATACGCAAAGTTAAGTATTATCAATTTAACTTACTTAATTAACTCCATTAATACTATTTGCTTGAATTGTTGTCTAGCGATCCGAGAAGACAGCTTCCTTGGGACCCTATAATAGACGAGTGGGCCGGGCACAGAAACGCCATTCGTAGTTTGTAGCTGTATAAGTCTGGTCACGAAAATCGCATTCTCTTTTTGCGGCCACATAAAATAATCGTAAATCGCTAACAGTTGCATATAATTTTCCCTCCGATTTTTTAAATATAGCTCACGAGTATTTACTGTACACGTTTGTAGGATCTGAAGTTTGTACTTTTCTCCCTGCTGCACACAATCTGAAAGAATAACATATTTGTCCTGTTTATATATGGTGTCAAGATTCTTTTTCCTTATTCTTCTCTGCTATGCGGTGTCTCGACCAAGATGAATCACTAGATGAACTTCTAATTGTTTTACAGATTGCCTGAGAATGTTTAACCCAAGTACTACGCGTCATCGCCCGCATCTCGTGGTCGTGCGGTAGCGTTCTCGCTTCCCACGCCCGGGTCCCCGGGTTCGATTCCCGGCGGGGTCAGGGATTTTCTCTGCCTCGTGATGGCTGGGTGTTGTGTGCTGTTCTTAGGTTAGTTAGGTTTAAGTAGTTCTAAGTTCTAGGGGACTGATGACCATAGATGTTAAGTCCCATAGTGCTCAGAGCCATTTGAACCATTTGAACCACTACGCGTCATCACTGGTCCGTCGTTTTCATTAGTAGTATTAAAAATTAACAATCGTCGATTTTTCTGCCGTGACGTTGAAAAGTTATTTCCTATCACACTATCACTATTTGAAGATGTAGATTCACCTCTGTCGTGGATTAAAACTTTATATCTATGTTCATTAAAAGGTAAATACTTCGATTCCGAGATAGCTTCATCATTTCTAGGTACCGGTATTTTATTTCCGTTTTCCCGCATATTATCACTTGCCGGATTTTGTGATATCACGGAATCTACTAATGGCATATTAGTCCTTCGATTAACAATGTCATCTTTAAAGAACTGAGTAATTAATACCCTTCTTCATTTCTTGTATGTTTCATTACGTTCGTTTTGAGTATTCGCCCCTCCGTTTAAACAGTTAGACCGATAACAGTTATCTACCATTTCTACCGCTGCTCAGTGCGGAGGCGCCAAGAGTATATTCTCATCTGCCACTCTGTCTCACATTACTAGAGCGGATTCAATACTTCCAATCCATTGTTGCTGATATTTTAAAAATTCAATTGACATTCGTAAAGTTCAATGCTTGGCTAGCTAAAGCAAGATTATTCTTGAAATGGAGATATTTTAGTAGTGCATATTATGCTCTTTGTCTAGCTATAATGAAACACCCCTGGGATATTTTATTGGTAGGAGGCGAATTCTTGGGATAAAATCATTGATGGGGAGGAAATCCTATCATTCCTCTCACGCCCTCGCTCCCCCATCCCCCCACTTTTCTCCGAGCTTTTATGCTGTGGAGCTACTCGTCACAGTGTGATGGGAGCGTAAAGAGTTGAGTAGAAAAGCACACTTACTAAAAACATAGTCAAACACAGTGATACCTACAATTATGACGATTGTTATATCGAGTAAAGTGACTATAGGGGACAGCAAACGTCAATAAAAACGAAGCGTTAGGATCACCCAGTGGTAGCTGGCCCTGCACTATATGGATAAGCCACTGCTAGACTGATCTTATATTTTTTACAGTATTGAACACACGTATTGAACTTATCGTGTTATATGTTATTTTCTGATCTCACTAGCCTGAGAGCGCAGCCGTCTGAGCTGACCTGAGCTGACAGCGTCGCCACACGCAGCGCCACTGCCTCTCAGTCGAAGTCTTGGATTAGGGATGGCAGTTATCGCTCGAACAACCCGTTTTCCGTTATACCGGTTTTTCGCATCTCTAATTTAACCTGTCAGTTAAAACCGCTAAAAATAATCGGTTTCTGTAATAACCAGTTTTCGGTTTTTTGTTGCTGTTATTTCCAGTAATAGACTGAACATAGACTTCGAATAAAGACTGAACAATTCTAATGACGATGAAAGAGTAGGAGATCTCGATCGATAGGTGGTTGAGCCTGTGGCAGAAATCGATGTCACTTTCCCCAGCAAACGCGGTGAAGGTGAAGGAAACAGGCGCACCGACATCGCGACTTAAAGGGTCACACGTTGCTGACTGCCCTGCATCGTCACTTGTAGATTATAGCAATTTTTCACCCTGAAGACACCTCAAAATTAAAAGATCAGTTATCATCCCAAGTTTATAGTGTGTCAATAAATATTGTAGGTGTAACATCAAATTTACCTTCTCTCCATATGAACATGTCGATGTTTTCTCCTTTATATAATGTCGCAAGGTTGTACTTCCTCCCATTTTCCATCTTTTAAAGTAAATGGCGCCCATTGTAAACTACTACCGAACTAGGGAGGTGCCATTCTGCAATACAATAGATGTCCGAAGACGACTGCGAAAAAGTATAGGCAGGGTGCGAGCAAGTGTTTCATACTCCACTTGAAGGCGTACCGCCAAATGGGCTACACCACGGGGCAGCAGGTACAGTAATGCTGTACTGATTCTTATGTCATGTGTTTGTTTCAAATTTCTAACTGTCAGCATTGTAACTTAAAATAGTGCTCAATGTTCTTCCCACCTTCTGTAATAACCCAATCGTTTTTAAAAAAAGTTTTACTTAAAAACCAAAAATTTTAACACTGTCACTAAGACAGATTGATATGCCGGTTTTTTTTTTACTCTGTTATAAGTAAAAACTTAAGAAACTGTGTTACAACCGAGACCGAAAAAATACCTATGAACACTTGTTATTCACAACTAAAATATCGATATCGATTTTAGGTATTTGGTTTTTCCAATCCCTAACCGGAATCCTATGACACCTGAACTACATACAGCTCATTGTGTCTATGCTAGGCTTACATCGCGGTTTATCGACCCTTAACGCTGCTATTGCCAAACATCTTACAACGCAAGTGAACGTACAGAAACGTCTTCAGTGATGTATCAGCCGCAAAATTTGAACTGTCGATACATAAAAAGATATAAAATGGCCCGTCTGGTCTACTTTAAAAACGCATGCAACCGTAAGAGGCCATTAACTATAGACAGTACCAGTGTTACTGTGCATTCTACAAGTCTTCTTCCAACTGCTTATACTCTCACTGGTAGTAAATCTATGTAGCTGCTCACCGTTTAAATACGTGGGAGGTAGCACTAAGAAGCGATATTAATACGTAAAACCAGTAGAAGACGCAGGCACATTTAAAACTTAAGTTTTTTGAGGCGTTCTGGAAAACTGGAGTGCATCTGTAAAGGATATATCACTCAATACACTACTTTCACCAATTCTGGACTACTGCTCTAGTGTTTAGAGTCCTTATCAACTAGACATAACTGACATCAAATGAATTTGCAGACACAATTCTGGAATCGAAAGTACTCGGTACAGGCGGCACGTTTGTATGATAGAGGCCCTCAGACGAATTGTACAGCCATATTCGGAAGAAAGGCGACATTGTTCTTGTGAAAGACTGTCCAATAAATTTAGAGAACCGATATTCGAGGACGCCTGGGCAACAATTCTGCTGCCACAACCGCGTATATCGCGGTGTGATCAAGCGAATAAGACAAAAGGTAGCAGCCGATTATTGAGGCGTATATACGGTCATCTCTCCCTAACTTCGTATGGAAATGGAATAGGACAGAAAATCTCTAATACTGTTAAGAAGTACTCTCGGCCACTCATCGTACAGTATCTTTACGAAGTATTGAAATATATGTATGTGCAAATGTAAAATAACTTCTCACCCTTTGACTATTTAACAAAAAAAAAAAAAATGTTGCAGAGAGCTTGCAGTGCACGCGAACAAAAAAATGGTTCACATGGCTCTGAGCACTATGGGACTCAACTGCTGTGGTCATAAGTCCCCTAGAACTTAGAACTACCTAAACCTAACTAACCTAAGGACAGCACACAACACCCAGCCATCACGAGGCAGAGAAAATCCCTGACCCCGCCGGGAATCGAACCCGGGAACCCGGGAGTGGGAAGCTAGAACGCTACCGCACGACCACGAGATGCGGGCTGCACGCGAACATCCAGCAGCTATGTTAGTGGCCATGGCCCTGCTCGCGCTGTTAGTTCCAGTAGTTTTCGCAAGCAAACTTGTTTCAGACTAGCAACACATCTGAAATGTATGGTTTCTAATACTTAGTTGCCTCTTGCTACTGAAATATATGGTTTCCCTACAATCCAGATAGGTTTTGTGTGCTCATATCAGATATCTTTTGTGGACTACTGTTAATTAGCTGCTAATTTTGTCAGTGTGTGTTCCTGTTGGAGTTTCATGATACAACAGAGGTTCGCTGTCCCCTTCGCTATTGGACTACAGCCTTGAAAAAGTAGCAAGAGAATGGAGAAACGCAGGAGCAACAGTATACCAAACAGGACAACTGAAACGTGTAGAATTGGATCTTCCACGTTTTACAGATGATGCGACAATAACTACCAAATACGCCACCAGGGTACAAAAATAGCTTGAGTAGCAAAATTGACCTGATAATAAAACAAAGAAAACCAGCTCTGTGTGAGTTCAAAACTGGCCATTACAAAGTATTCCATGTTAAATAATTTAAAAAGCTAGGTGAATAAGTTACTGAAAACTGCAACAATAGAAATCCATATAATCCAGGTTTCAGGAAATTGAAGTCATTTCTGACTTAACAAGAAATACATTTGTAAATGCCTTTTTCATTGAACTGTAAAACCTGACTTCATACAACAGTGATCAAACTAGAAACACATTATGCCTCAGATATACTTACTCTTTAACAAAAATCAAATAAAATAGCAAATACTAGTAAAAATATTAGAAAAATCAGAAAGTAAATTTGTCCAGAACTCGAAGGTCGTGTTGAACACTGCAGTGTCTTTATAGGTATGGCTTATTGGGGATAGTACAGTCATTCTACGACCAAGTATGAAAGACGAATTACGTCTCCCAAAACCTATCGCAAAAATCTACAGCAAAATCGCGATTAAAATGCGTGTGTGCTAAATCAAACTCGTAGGGCACAAGGAAAGAATTGGCTATTTCACCAGAGTCATACACTCTTGATATACGAGATTACTAGATCTGCGAGAAAAATATTTTAACAAATTAGGATCACCAACTCTACAGGACCAAGATGCCAACAGGAAAGTCACACAAACACACGATTAACAAGAGGAAGAAGAAGCAGCAAATAACATACCTTAACGGGGCAATGGAAATAAATTTACTCGACAGATATGAAACGATAATGGACTAACCGGAAAACACAGCTCTAAGAGAAAATGTATGAACGAGTAAAAAGTTATTTCAACCTAATTAGAGCTGTGGCTATAGTAAAATGAAATTTTAGAGTCATTTGAATAATGACTGGGTTCAAGCCACGTTAGAATGAATGATGCCAGTTCAGAATAGAATTTAAAGAGTAGCTGCATATTAAATAAAACTGATACTTACTGACAGATCACATGTGTGCTGCTCAGGGACTCGTACCTGAGCCCGTGCCATTCCCAGGCAATATTCTTAATGAGCAAACTATCCAGATGTTCTTTCAAGTTCTTCCCGTATCTACTTCTCCACAAAGATTTTTTTCCCGAATTTAGTTAAGAAGTTATGGAGGCGTGTCTTTGCGTGCGGGCGATTGAAGGAGAACGCAGCCTGTCATAGTACTGAAGTGAGAAGCTTTCCAGTAAACTAGAGAAATATTGGCACACGACGTAGGAGGTGAATGCGTTTTGTAACGTATTTCGACTGTTTGATGCGAATATTGGCAATATCTGTTTGGTGAGCGACAGTGCTGTTTCATCAATAGTCAGTGTTTCAAATAAAAGAGGAGCTGTTTAAAAATTTTACGGTATGTCGGTTCTGTTTGGATGCGTACTTGCAATAAAGTGTGATGCTGTGACAGGCCTCGTCAGCGGTCGACCGCTGCGCCGGTCCAGCAAGTCCCGCCATCTGCTACTAGATCACAAATAATTAGATGACAAAGCGTTCTGTTCTATAGACCACTGACTCGATACAAGTTTTTCCTTCTTTATTTAGCAGCTAGCAGAAGCCATTTTAAACACTACAGTGGATTTCAAAAATTCCATGTTCTTGTAGGTGCTGCTGTGATTAGCTTCCGTGTGTACAGAGAGTAGCTTTATGAAAGTTTCGCTTAATGAAAGATACGTATATCTACCAATGCATTTTCTAGAAAAAAGTTCTCTTCAGTTAAAAATCTATCTACGAATATTTGCTGTATAACTTCTGTAATTTAGCGGTTACACTTTTAGTTGTTCAATAAAGTCTACCAATATTTTTTACAAAATAATAACACTGTTTCCAAGTTCCCTTAAATCTGTATTTAAAGTCTGCAGAAAAGTTGTTCGGTCTGATTTTATAAAAAAATGCGGAAATTGTTATAGTTTCAAAATTATTCTGGTAGTAAGCAATGTCAGCTGCCAAGATTGTTACACAAAGTACTGAAACATGTATCGATACCGTAAAAATAAATATCGTCTGGCTTCAGACGTTATTGTCTTGATATTTCTTCTGTTTTATTCTAGTATTATCCCTATGTTGTTCTAGAAATAAAACTGCTTGAACAGAGTGGCCGCAAAACGACATTCATTTGCTATGGAGGATATGGGAAGGTACTCAGAAGAAAAAGTGTATAGGTCTCCCTCAAACTGCATTGGCTTTGGTGTTAAGTAAATGAGTGTGCCGTGATGAGACCTCTGAAAACTCCATGGCTGCTTATTTTATCCACCCTTTACTGCAGCAGTAGTGTTCCATTTTAATGACCTAACTACAGCCATTTTATTATATACCTCGCTCTGGTCCTCCATAATTTCCTCTGTTGTGTCAGTCTCATCATCAGCGGTTTAAGATACTTAGTGTATACCACACACGTTAATACGACCAATATGTCGGCTATTTCACATTAATTTCATGTTATCAAACCAGAAATTTGTTATGAAACTAACACCAGCAGCAGCAGCCTAGGTATTTGTAATAGAAACTCTAAATATAGCTAGCAAATAATGTAGTGTCTCCGAAACCACTCATCGGATTTTGGAGACTTGTGCATAGCTGAACTTCTCAATTTTCGGTTGGCGATAGTTGCGGATGAAATTATTGTAATTCCATTTGAAAATTATGAAAGTGATGCCAGTATAGCGCGTCGCCTACCACTGTGGTGACAAGATAAATATCTCGATCCAGCTTAATTTTGCACGTACGATAAAGACAAAAGAAACTTACATCGTAAAAGAAATAAAAGGTATTTTGTGGACTTGAATACGTGATTCCTCATTTTTTCCCTATCAACATGGTATTCATTACTAGTATCCTCTCTTAGCTATCTTCAGTAATGCTGCTAGTAGTTTCAAGAATATGAGTGGCACATCTTCGGTTATGTTTTTCCACATGAAAGTCGTTGGGCAGAGAACTTTTGGAGACATCATTCAGCCAAGGATGGCAATTAGGCACTCGTTTTGTAGGAGCAAAAGGAGGCAGACGTGTATTCACACTAACTGTACAGGTGTATTTGGTCTGATCCATTATATGCTGGTACATGTGCGGGTATCTCAGGTGTTGTCTAAATGCTTTCATGGGATTTCTTTTTCTCTCGTACTTTCCAGAAAGTGTTTTGTTTTTTGTTTTCGTATAAATTGCTGATTTAACTATTAGATTTTTCAATACTTTCTTTGTATAGGGAACTAATTGGTGTTAAGTCAATTAGATATGCTACACACCGCGTAAGTGCTATAATAAGGTTTCTTTTTGTTCTTAAAATGCTACATATGAGTTGTGCTTCTTATTTTGATGTAAACTGCTTATGTAATTGTTCGATTTCATGATGCTTTCTTTGTGCATCGAACCAATGGTCGTGGGCTAGTTAGCTATGCAACAGGCAGAAGAAGGCGTTTCATAGTGCTCCTTTCTCTCCTTCAAATGCTACGTATTTGTGTTTTACTTGCCATTTTTCTATGAATTGTCGATTTAATTATTCAATTTGCAGATGCACTTTTGCACTGAATCGCAAGTTTGTAGGTTGGTTAGATATGTTACAGTCCGGGCAAGGGCTTACATAGTGTTCCTTTATTGATTAAAATGTTACGGCAGCGGTATGCTTACTATTTTGACACAGTTGCAGATGTCACTGAAAAAGTTTCGTGTTACCTTCTTGCTGTGATACATTACGTGTGGTGTTGAAGAAGTTAGATACCATTTATACTGAATGATTATTTCCACTGCAGCTCTTTCTCCTCCATGAAAGCTACTAGAGGGACTAAGTTTGTCATTCTAGTCCAAATTATGGGGTTCACTGATTAACGTTGGGGTGCTTGTTTTGACTCGGAGAGAGGGGGGGGGGGGTTAAAATCAGATTCACCGCTGGGCTATTTCGATTTAAGTTGGATCAGGACGGCTGTTGTGTGTGTTTCATGTGTTTCTATACCCCAGTAATTCTATAACAAGTCATTTCTCCGATAAATGTCGCGTGATTAAGAATTCCAACAGACTCGTATATCTCAGTCTCCCCTTGTGCGTTTGGAACGTGTTTGCCCTTACTACTAGCATGATGTGTTTGTCACGCCATTGATTTAGAATTAATGGTATTACTCTTTACATAATCGTCTTGTTACTTGCACCTTGCTCACGTTTCATGTATTAACTATCAGATACAGGGTGTTAAATTCCTGTATAATAAATGTTACTGCAATCTGCAATGTTTTATTTCTTTTCTAATTCCTACCGTATCATCCCGAAAAACAATACTGATCACTGATTTTGTTACAATGGAGCTCAAAAGTATTGCTTTAACTGACCTATTTGATCTGTCCCACACGTGAACAATTGAGAATCAGACTGCTTAAAATGTATATAGGTTCCCTTAACTCCATATGCTATTGCTTTAAATATCAATTAACATAACAATTCCTTTTGTCAAGTGTTCTTAATATGGACAACCATCAGCTGTAGAATTGTATGAAGACAGTGAAAATTTGTCCCTCACAAGGATTCAAACCCGGATTTCCCGCTTACCGCGAGGGGTCGCCCTACCATTATGCTATCCCAGCACGACTCCCGGCCAGACCCAAACTTCCATATGGCGTCAACCACGTGTCTACAACCTGCACAAATACATTCCTATGTATATCCCCGTATAGGCGAGACATTTTAATTTAATGTCCCAAGCCCGGTGTTGGCGGATAAATACGCTGTTGCAGTGCCTAAATTATTTAGAAATACAATGCATTTCTCGTATTTATCTGATACATGCAACAATAATAGAAGTGACATGCATAAATCACTCTTATTGCATGGTTTATTGTTTGATGATGAGTAACAAAACTACGCATGCTAATTGCACCTGTGTAATGTTGTTGCTTTAATTTGTTCTGATAGCAGTGCTGATAGACAATAAAAGCGGTTTAAAAACTGTGAGCTGTCTGGGGGAGTTAACCTTGCATTACTGCGCAACTGTTTCACCAGGTATCCAGTCTAGCTTAGCGAATTACCAACCAGACTAACATTAATTATAATCTTTTAATAGTCATACGACAACCGGTGATATATATATATAAAAGAGAATTTAAATAAAAAGAAATAAATCAGTTTATATTTGGAAATTTATTTTACCATTGATCATTGAAATTTCAGCACATTAAACGTGAGTCATAACTAAGCTGGTGCCTTATTTAGGACTGTGAAAATGTGAGTTTGTAATCTTACAGAACACATCAAATAGGGAGCCAAGATTGGGAGACTACATACAACACTGCATTCATAAAATAACACACAAAGAACGTTGAAACATATGCAAGAGGAAATTAACCACAACCAACCGATACAATTTTCACCCAAAGAAGTTACGTTCGTAGCACAATCCTGT
Source organism: Schistocerca serialis cubense (assembly GCF_023864345.2). NCBI lineage: Eukaryota > Metazoa > Arthropoda > Insecta > Orthoptera > Acrididae > Schistocerca > Schistocerca serialis. The sequence continues at coordinate 581,190,022 of NC_064640.1, forward strand.
CCGTCATGTAATTACCACACACTGGTATACTACATTCATACTAACTCTGTGTGAAATCTTCCCGAAAAGAATAGCTGAGGGCTACTTTGATGAATACACAACACGCTTCACGTGGTCAACTTGGTTTACACAAAGACTGTAACTCCACAATAATTTTGATAATTAAAACAAATTAGATCGAAAAGCAATTTACAAAAGAAAAACCTCGAACTGGTTACTATCGTCTTACTATTAACCTGATGGGTCAAACAATTGTATAAGCACGTGGTACTGGTCTCACAAAGTACGCCGCCGTGGGCTGAACATAAAGAAAAGCTGCTATATTGAAAAATATTGCCAAGACGAGACGTTATAATCACACAAGCATTCGCATTTAAGATTGATGATCTTAGTTAGAGTTACTGATCAACACGTGGTTCCACTTTACTCACAAAGTACTGACAAAGCAACTACCGGAAGATATTCTGAACTACTTCACACGCGAAATACACTGCGTTACAGTTTAAGATAACATTAGATATTTTAGAGCTAAACCTGAAAGAAAGGTGATTAAATTTTCAGTTAGGCTGAACTTAAGAAATCCATTGTCCTACGGACTTAGCGGACACGCGCTTAGCCGGAGATCTTACCACTCCAGACGCTCGCCGCGGGCAGACTGACCTGGTCCCTTTCTGAGGGTGGCTCACCAATACAAACGGAAGTGGCCAGAGAGGCAGCTTCCTATACCAACATGACAAAGGACAGACAGGACCATACTAAGGATAGAAACCTCTTTGCTTTTAGAAAGCGTAGCTACCTGTTCCGACGTTGGTCCTACTGTTCTCTAGCAGACAGGCTTGTCTGCTACCCTGAGGCATGCAACTAGAAATACATTTGCTCATTCATCCTCTCACACAGAAGGGAAGGGGGTTGACAGTATCTTATCATATACAGTATATAAAAGAAAGCGGACGTAGGTTCCGTATGAGACTGCGTGACATGAATTACATATAAACTGTGTTTTAAAGTGTAGTAGTGTGACAGATCGTTCTTGTTTATGTGTAAAAGTAACACGTTCCACTACTCAGTCTCCTCCCAGATAGTCAGAAACGCCACAGTAAATTTAGAAGAGGAATTTATGCCGTAAGTGACAACAGATTTAAGAAATTAACATGAAAGGAATCCAACAGAGACCTTTCATAACCCCAACGCTCCAGGAAAAGGCTGTGCAGGGAATTTTCTGGCCATGCTATGACATTTCCAAGCAGGCTTCTCACACCCTACTTAAACCAAAAGTGTAAAGAAAGGGCAAAAGGTCACCAGCTACTTGCTAAAACACAATAATTTCAACAAATCTTTAAAATCTACCAATTTCAAACAGAAAAAGAACACAATCTGTGACACCTATTTAAAAGATAGTGTAGACCTAATTCGGTCAGCAAGTAAAAACAATTGTTCCTGTGTCATTAATATGAAAACAATTTCTGGTTGTTACCCTTATGGAGTTCACCAGTATTTGCTCATTGCAAGAACCGACTGATCACAGGAAAATGTATGACTGTGACTTCTGAAATTTTCCCGGCGTATTTCTTCTTCTAATAATTTCCGGGTATGCAGCCGGATCCCGTCGACATTCTGCCACGATATTTCGGCCCAGAGACGTCCGGCCATCATCAGGTGAGTACACAACTACTGAAGAGCCCATATTTTTTTTTTTTTTTTTTTTTTTTTTTTTAATGGACTGGTGGTCCGGGGTGATATGTTACAATACAGCATCACCGGTCTATTGCGGTCTAACTGTGTTGGTGAGGCAGTAATTTTCCACAGGGCAGTGACTGCGTCACTGCAATTCACTTTGGAGGTGTGGCGGTGGGACTTGTAGTCCCGTACCACCCTCTGACGGTGATAGTACTACACGAGTCAGGCAGACAAATTTTGCCGAACATGGGCAGGTGCAGTCGCGGTATTTATGCCGAATCTCGCGCATGTGAAATGTACTGGCATCCTACAGCGCATGCGTCAGGTGTTAACATGCGCAGCATAGCCGAGCTGTACGTGCTGCCCTCGGTGGTGGAAATAAAGATTCATCTAGTCATTGAGTATCGAATGACACTGTCGATTCCGCTGTGATTGTATAATTTTAATAACAGGATTCCAATTTTTATCCAGCTGAAAGCCGTTGTCTCGATTTATAAGATTATTGGCAAGACGTATTTCCACTGATTCCTTGATTACGGAATCCCAAAAACCGGAAACCGGGGATAAAATTTTTCTTACATTGTATTCCATTGAATGTCCCAAAGAAATACAGTGCTCTGCTACTGCCGATTTTGACGGTTGCCGCAGACGGGTGTATCTTTCATGTTCTATACATCGTTCATGGACAGTTCTTGTCGTCTGGCCAATATATGCAGCGCCACATTCACAGGGAATTTTGTAGACGCCTGCCTTCTTCAGTTGTAAATCGTCTTTAACGGATCCAACCAGGGCCCGGTTCTTTGCTGGTGGACGGAAGATAACCTTGATTTTATTTTTCTTCAGTAATCGGCCTATTTTCGACGACACATTCCCGGCGTATGGAAGGAACGCAGTTGATTTAAAGTCATCATCTGCGTCCTCAGTGCGTTGCTTCTTGTTATGATAGTTGCGCATGGCCTTCCTTATTTGGCGAGAAGTGTAGCCATTCTCTTTGAAAACCTTCTCCAAGTGTTCTAATTCTGCGTGGAGGTTTTCATCATCCGATATTATATGCGCTCGATGTATTAAGGTACTGAGAACACCGGCTGTTTGTGCTGGGTGATGGCAGCTTGACGCCTGGAGATACAGATCTGTGTGAGTCGCTTTCCTGTACACAGAATGTCCTAATGACCCATCATTTTTACGGCGTACTAGCACGTCTAGAAATGGTAAAGTGCCCTCTTTTTCAATCTCCATCGTAAATTTGATGTTCTCATGTAATGAGTTTAAGTGATGAAGGAATTTCTCCAGTTCCTGTCTGCCATGAGGCCATACAGCAAAAGTATCATCTACGTACCGCCAGAAGACCGTAGGCTTTAAAACAGCAGACTCAAGTGCTTTCTCCTCAAAGTCCTCCATAAAGAGATTAGCTACCACAGGCGACAAAGGGCTCCCCATGGCGACGCCGTCTGTTTGTTCAAAGAATTCGTCATTGAATAAAAAGTACGTTGAGGAGAGTATATGTTCAAACAAGGCCGTCATTTCTGCACTGAATAAGTTACCAATAAGATGTAATGATTCCATTAAAGGCACTTTGGTAAAAAAAAAAAATGGGCTCTTCAGTAGTTGTGTACTCACCTGATGATGGCCGGACGTCTCTGGGCCGAAATATCGTGGCAGAATGTCGACGGGATCCGGCTGCATACCCGGAAATTATTAGAAGAAGAAATACGCCGGGAAAATTTCAGAAGTCACATCAAATACCTTTACGGGGAGGAGATGGTTCAGGATATCCACGTATTGGATAAATTACGTGAGAAAAGAGCCAGGTTGCTGTGTTCACTAAATTTTTTACTGAAATGTTGAGACAGTAACTTGATTCCAACTTTCGCCAGAGTTGTTCATTTTATTAATAGTGTGGCCGCCAACAATATAAAACGCAAGGCGAGTCTGGCTTTAGTAAGAGAACGAATCCGTTTTACGCGTCGTGAGTTAGACGCTGTCGCAAGGAATTTATATTATTTACATCTGAAGATTTCAGCAAGATGTTCTTCCCTTAGTTGGGACTGGATTGACGGCGTATCCTGGGCCAAGGCAGACTGGGCTCACAGGGACATTACGAACAGACAAAATGCGAAGTTTAGCCAACTCGTAACACGAAAACCGCAAGAAGCTATCTCTGGACGATCCGTGGTGAACCTCACGGAGAAATCTTTTGACGATGCGACGATGTCAGTGCTTGCGAAAGGTTTAAACTTCGCTCCTACACCTGCCTCACTGCCTTTAACGGATTTCATCGGTTCCATTGAGGAAGCCATTAGACGTCTCCCTGTGGATTCTGCAGACGAAATTCGACGTGAATCTTGCCGAACGTTGTTGAAATGTGCGCCACAACGGAGTAACATCTCGCCAGCTGAAAGAGCTGCTCTCCGCAGCCTGAGAGAAGATACTAGCACAGTCGTACTGCCTGCGGATAAGGGTAACGCCACAGTTCTTCTGACAAGAGAAGCCTACAACGAGAAGATATATTGTCAGCTAAATGATTCTACGTACCGTAGAATTGAAAAGGACCCAACAAGCCGAATATCAAGGAAAACTACTACCCTTTTGAACGACTGTTCTCTACCTGAAGAAGTTATCAAGAGATTGAGACCACACAATGCAGTACCACCAAGACTCTACGGTCTTCCGAAGATACACAAGGATGGTGCCCCACTACGATTAATAGTGAGTAATATTGGTGCTGCGACCTATTCTACAGCAAAATATCTGGCCTCATTACTAAAGCCGTATGTGGGTAAGTGTTGCCACCATTTACGTAATTCCGAGGATTTTGTCAGTCGCTTGAAGGAAGTTAAGCTTAGCAGCTCGGATTTATTAGTCAGCTTTGATGTGGTCTCACTTTTTACCAAAGTGCCTTTAATGGAATCATTACATCTTATTGGTAACTTATTCAGTGCAGAAATGACGGCCTTGTTTGAACATATACTCTCCTCAACGTACTTTTTATTCAATGACGAATTCTTTGAACAAACAGACGGCGTCGCCATGGGGAGCCCTTTGTCGCCTGTGGTAGCTAATCTCTTTATGGAGGACTTTGAGGAGAAAGCACTTGAGTCTGCTGTTTTAAAGCCTACGGTCTTCTGGCGGTACGTAGATGATACTTTTGCTGTATGGCCTCATGGCAGACAGGAACTGGAGAAATTCCTTCATCACTTAAACTCATTACATGAGAACATCAAATTTACGATGGAGATTGAAAAAGAGGGCACTTTACCATTTCTAGACGTGCTAGTACGCCGTAAAAATGATGGGTCATTAGGACATTCTGTGTACAGGAAAGCGACTCACACAGATCTGTATCTCCAGGCGTCAAGCTGCCATCACCCAGCACAAACAGCCGGTGTTCTCAGTACCTTAATACATCGAGCGCATATAATATCGGATGATGAAAACCTCCACGCAGAATTAGAACACTTGGAGAAGGTTTTCAAAGAGAATGGCTACACTTCTCGCCAAATAAGGAAGGCCATGCGCAACTATCATAACAAGAAGCAACGCACTGAGGACGCAGATGATGACTTTAAATCAACTGCGTTCCTTCCATACGCCGGGAATGTGTCGTCGAAAATAGGCCGATTACTGAAGAAAAATAAAATCAAGGTTATCTTCCGTCCACCAGCAAAGAACCGGGCCCTGGTTGGATCCGTTAAAGACGATTTACAACTGAAGAAGGCAGGCGTCTACAAAATTCCCTGTGAATGTGGCGCTGCATATATTGGCCAGACGACAAGAACTGTCCATGAACGATGTATAGAACATGAAAGATACACCCGTCTGCGGCAACCGTCAAAATCGGCAGTAGCAGAGCACTGTATTTCTTTGGGACATTCAATGGAATACAATGTAAGAAAAATTTTATCCCCGGTTTCCGGTTTTTGGGATTCCGTAATCAAGGAATCAGTGGAAATACGTCTTGCCAATAATCTTATAAATCGAGACAACGGCTTTCAGCTGGATAAAAATTGGAATCCTGTTATTAAAATTATACAATCACAGCGGAATCGACAGTGTCATTCGATACTCAATGACTAGATGAATCTTTATTTCCACCACCGAGGGCAGCACGTACAGCTCGGCTATGCTGCGCATGTTAACACCTGACGCATGCGCTGTAGGATGCCAGTACATTTCACATGCGCGAGATTCGGCATAAATACCGCGACTGCACCTGCCCATGTTCGGCAAAATTTGTCTGCCTGACTCGTGTAGTACTATCACCGTCAGAGGGTGGTACGGGACTACAAGTCCCACCGCCACACCTCCAAAGTGAATTGCAGTGACGCAGTCACTGCCCTGTGGAAAATTACTGCCTCACCAACACAGTTAGACCGCAATAGACCGGTGATGCTGTATTGTAACATATCACCCCGGACCACCAGTCCATTAAAAAAAAAAAAAAAAAAAAAAAAAAAAATATGGGCTCTTCAGTAGTTGTGTACTCACCTGATGATGGCCGGACGTCTCTGGGCCGAAATATCGTGGCAGAATGTCGACGGGATCCGGCTGCATACCCGGAAATTATTAGAAAAAAAATGTATGACTGTTTATTAACAAGCAAAATTTATGAAAATAGCAAAGGTGCCACAGCAATTAAAAAAAACATGAAAATAACATCAGTATTATAAAGCAGAACATTACACTGCACAATCCGTAAAAGCAAAAAAAAGTTAAGAGAAAAAAACATGTTTTACCAAGTGGTTATCACAAAAAACTTCTATATCTTATAAAACTAATAATTTGTAGAATTAAAATAACTTTGTGGCACTAATTTAATCACTCTACTATATTTCAGTTAATTAGGAAACAATGATCACTGTGTCGTTATACTGAAACCACAATTAATTATGTGATTGTTACCCTTATGGGGTTCCTCACTATAAATATGCCCCATGCAAAGGCTAATCGATTACAGTCCAATGAGAATGAAAAGCTATCTGACTGATAAACGAAGCAATGCCACAACAATGAATTTACGAAACAAAATATCACAAATCTAATACATCACACAAAAACAAACATTGATAAACAAAACATCTCTGGAAGTACAGTAGTCAACGTCTAAAAAAAACACCAATAAATAAAACACCTGCAAAATACTAGAGTCAAAGTCTAAAAAAAACAATAAATAGAACACCTGCAAAATACAAGAGTCTGTCTAATAAACACCAATAAATCGAACCCCTGCAAAACACACGAGTCAAAGTTTCTGTGACAGAAACACACGTATATGCATTGAACTAAGAATCGTATAATCACTGTTCACTGACACACTCAGTAGTTCCACTGTTCCGGGGCACAATATAAGGGGAGGGGGGGGGGGGTTCGTCGCCGCAGCTGTCACTAGGGATTTTTTTGTCCATCTGTTGCGTGCAATCCCGCCGTCTCTGCCCTCTCATGAAGTTTCTCTTGGTGGCCCGTGTCACGTACATCTCGATTTGGTTCCTTGTTTGTGTTGTCAAATTCGTGGGGTATTCTCGTTTGACACGCCAGGTTGATATTCCTGGGCAAGGATGACACTTAATGGCTCTTCTTTGTGCCACCCTTAGCTACCAGAGAACATTGAACTATGATTTACTGTCGCTTGACAGTGGGCATCCGTCAGGAAATGTTGATAGGCGTCGTTGACGTCTGCCAATTTCTCTGGACAGTATGTGTCAAAAGGCTCCACGCCCCTTGTGTTGTTACATTCTTGAGTTATCCTCAATTGGCTCGCCGGTTTGATAATCCTGGGCAAGGATGACACTTAATGGCTCTTCTTTGTGTCACCCTTAGCGACCAGAAAACATCGAACCAAGATTTACTGTCGCTTGACAGTGGGCATCCGTCAGGAAATGTTGATAGGCGTCTGGACAGCACGTGTCAAAGGCTCCACGCCCCTTGTGTTGTTACATTCTTGAGTTATCCTCAATTGGCTCGCCGATTTGATATTCCTGGGCAAGGATGACACTTAGTGGCTCTTCTTTGTGCCACCCTTAGCAACCAGAGAACACCGAACCATGACATTGTCGCGTGACAATGGGCTTCCGCCAAGAAATGTTGATAGTTGTCGTTGACGTCTGCAAGTTTCTCTGGACAGTACCTGTCAAAGGGCTCCACGCCCCTTTATCCCCTGTCTTCTGTCGTTTCACCGCGGCCGTCTCGTCACGGTCGCGTGCGTGTGGTGCGTTGCCAGCAGATGGATTTCCGCGCGTTGGACAGCTCGCCCATCTCAGGTCATCGCCTCCAGGAAGGGTCGCACGGGGCGGCCCCCCATTAGCTCCAGGTGCAAGGGAAAGTGTTTGTCGCGTGCCCTTCTTTTGTTGTCGACCGCGCTCCCGAAGTGGCCCGGTTGACAGCGTGTCCTGCTGGGAAACCCGCTAGTTTACAACTAGCCCTCCTCCTCGCTGCTCCCGCTGTCTCGTAAGAGTTGAGCCGGTTCGCTTTCACGTTCTCAACTGCATTCACAGAAATTGTTCATCATACTTATGTCATTACCAAATGTCATACATAATACCGCTTAGTATTGTCTTTCACAATTTTTAAGAACAAAAGTGAGACTTATTATTTTTTTTAAATAAAAAAATTACATGAATCGACAATATAAAAAATAAAAGTTAAATGACTTGACAATATTAAAAAATAAAAGTGAAATGACTTGACAGTATAAAAATTAAATTTAAATGAACTGACAATATAATATTTAAATCCACATCACTAATGTGGTTCACTTACGTTTTAATAAATCAAATGCTACTTATTAATTCACTAAAATGAATAGGATTATGCCTTGTGCAAGTATAGGTCAGGACAGCATAGGGTTCACATGTTATTTACACACACACACATGCACACCTGTTGTCTATTCTACAAACTAACTACCCATAAACATGCATTACTCAAAATTTTACTTCAATCCACTACTAGTTAAGCCAACAAGCTACTTCAGTGCTAATTCAACACCGTGTATATACCACTACAACATTGTTCTAATTCGTCCTCTTCTTGACGCTCGCGGCATACATCTTGTCACATGATAAACATGGAGAAACGTTCCTTAAACATACAAAGTAGAAAGAACAATGGTTATTTGCAAATCAAAACATTTATACCAGTTCACACACCTGATAAGAGACTCGCAATTATACATTTATCATACTCATATATTCACACATAAAACAGTAAGAAAATTTCATCTAAAATTACGTTATGACAAGAATTAATCACACAGATGACTCTGAGAAGGGTAAAAAAAAATTTTTATCCTACAGGTTAGATTACATTTTCTTACCCATTTCGTTCCTTCTTTAAGTTACCTTTCGCTTCCAAATCAGTTATTTCGCCTGTGGTGGTTATTCTGGATTCATTTCTCATGAATGGCCAAATTGTGGTCTCCTCTATTCTGTAAAACAGTTTGATCTTAACATATTGAACTTACAACACACACAAAAGATCCGAATCCGCCTGTAGTTTAAATGACAAATGTTTTGCTTCATCCTTATTACATTAAACCAAGCTTTCCTTCGGTCCCATAATCAAAATTATTTAATCTTCCTCTACCTTCAAGAGGGTAATTTCCTCAGTACAAATCATATAGGCTGCAGTGCATCCCGCACCAGCGAAAACAGTAAGCTGTAATGCTCACAGCATCAGCAAAACACATAAACGTCGCTTTTCTAGGACAAGTATTAACGCAGAATAATTTTTCAGGCTTTGGCTCAACATCAATCAAGACTACAGAAAGGATCCATATTTCTGTTCCATTCTCCATTTGCTGAAAAACTGCTCGTATTTGACTACCACAATAATATTTCAGGGCCACGTAAATTACACAAACCACAACTCTTCTTTCACCTTGAGGGGAATCAATCTACTTACGAAATCCACAGACAGCACTTTACGTACTCAGCTATAAAGAACAAAAAAGACATATATCATCAATATTAACATATTAGCGTATATTAGGAAGCCATTTGTTAAACAATGTTATTATCGCATCCTGTTTTCAAGATTCCAAACTTACTCATTCATTTCTCAGAGTTCTCCTATCTTAAAATATTCATACAGCACGCATACTATAGTAAGAGATCCTCATTTATACTGACCGATATAGAATAGTAATAGATAGATAGTAGCACTGAAAGCAGAAAATCGGAAACAAGGCTACTAACAGCTGGGGACCTAGGTTTGCCAGACCCATAATACCCACAGATCGGATATTCCCCTGAGTTTTGCATTAGTTCAACACAGATCTTGCTTCCCTCAGGACCGACTCGTTTCAATTTATACAAAAAAAAACATAAACAGCATTTCACTCGTTCACAAAGAAACCTTTTATGTTCACATTTGAACCAACCTAAATCCTAAGTGCACAAGGAGAAAAAAAGAAAAAAAGAAAAACCTACAAACATCAGTTCAATCAATCACATAGAAACATCTTTATCACTATTTTTACCAACATATTATTCAAAATGCATTTATCACAAATGTAAACTAATCAATTGTTTCTCTTCACCGTCCTCTTTACTCCTCACTGCCCTTTCTACTCAGTGTATGGTTTTACGTTTGACACATGGTGTTCCCCTTTTGATTTCTTCGATCGAAGAGTTTCTACTTCTATAGCGTTTTCATGGGGAATCTTCCTTATCCGATACGGGCCGTTAAAAAGATTAAAAAATTTCTAGCAGACACCTTACCGTTTGTTAGACAGCTTGTGTGATCTGATAAGAACTTTTTGTCCTACATGAAACACTGTTTTTCTCACGTTTTTCGTATACGCTATGACTCTGGCTTCTGCTGCACGCTTGATGTTGCATAAAGCTAAGTCAACAATTGCGTTCCGGCGTAGTCTCGGCTCTTGTGGCCAAGGCACCACCTCTTTGATTTTGCTCGGAGGCTCCTTGTTTTTTAGCACAGTGATTGGCGGAAGCTTTGTTGACGTATTAGGCAACTCATTAATTATATTCTGAAATCCTTTTAGGTGTATGTCCCACGATCGGTGATCACGACTGCAGTATAAGCTACATAATTTTCCTAATTCACGCATAATACGCGCACTGGGGTTCGAGCTGGGGTGAAATAGAGATATATATATAGGTTTAATTCTTCTTCTTCGAAGCATCCGCTGCCAGTATTGCGATCTAAATTGTGGTCCATTATCCGAGATAACCCTTTTCACGCTCCCAACTTCATGCAGAAACTGCTTTGCAAATGCAGTTGCCACTGCCCTTCCTGTGACTCGCTTCAACGGAGTCAGACACACAAACTTGGAGGTTAGCTCCACCGCTACGAAAACATATGCAAAACCTGCTTTAGATCGTATTAGTGGCCCAAATAGATCCACGGCCGCGAGATCACAAAGTTTGCTTGGTATTATCGGATGCAATGATGCAGCATAAGTCACTGTGGCCGCCTTTGCTCGCTGACAAGGTCCGCACACTCTAAGTACACCACGAATACGCCGTAGCATGTTATTAAAATAGCATGTCTCTTTCAGTTTTTCACAACATTTCTGTGCTCCGAAGTGACCGTAACTCAAATGTATGTACCATATAATTTTGTTTACGAGTTCCTCCGGAATCACCAACACCCATCTGGAGTCGTCCGGGGCTCGTTTCTGGAATAGTATTCTATTGCGCACTAAGTAGTACTGGCGTATTCCTACATTATCCTTGTCCTCCCACTTCTTCTTTATATCTTTCAATACTGCGTCCTTATCCTGTTCGTCCGCTATACTCCCTAAAGAGGTGGTAACAAAATTCTCGAACGCTACATTCTGTAAGTATAGGATGCTAAAATTATTTTCACCGAGTTCCCCTTCTTCTGTGTGAACCAAACCTATAGGAATGCGCGATAAAGCGTCAGCAATTACATTTTTCTGTCCAGGAATGTATTCTACAGTGAAGTTATATTCCTGTAGGTATAGTGCCCAGCGTCCTAGTCTCCCATGCGTGATTTTTGTGCTCATAAGAAATTGGAGTGCACGATGGTCAGTGTACACCCTGGTGGTCCTCCCAAATAAGAAATACCTAAATTTTGAGAATGCCCAAGCTATCGCGAGTGCTTCGAGTTTCGTCACGGAATAATTTTTTTCACATCGAGAGAGCACCCTGCTCCCAAACGAGATTGTTTTCCAAGTTGTAATATCATCATTTCCTTCCGTTTGAAACAGTACCGCACCTAATCCTGACAAGGAACTGTCCGTCATTAAACAGAATTCTTGTGTCAGGTCGGGGTGCACGAGGATGGGAGCCTCTACCGATGCCTTTTTCAATTTATAAAATTCATCCTGTGCCTCTTGATCCCAGACCCAAAAAATCGTTCTTCCCTGTTAGTCCACATAGACGGGGTGTACCAAGTACACTAGAATTTATAAATCGCTTATAAAAATTACACAGGCCTAAGAATGCTCGCAACTGTTTTTCATTTGTCGGCATTGCACACTCTGCTTTCGCCGCAATTTTCTCCGGGTCAGGTTGTATTCCATTTGCTGAGACAATATGGCCTAAGAATTTTATGTTCTCTCGTCCGAACTGTGACTTATCTAAGTTGACTGTTACACCAGCCTTCTCAAAAACATCCAGTAGTCTATTCAGAACGTCATTATGGTCCTCCCACGACTTTTCCGCAATTAATATGTCATCCACGTAATTTGCCACTCGCTGTTTCAAATCATCAGGTAAAATGCTATTTAATCCCCTTATAAAAGCAGCTGATGAGACGTTTAGTCCGAACGGGAGACGCCGGAATTGGAAACAATTTCCGTAACACAGGAATGCTGTATATAATCTGCAAGATGGGTGAAGCACGATTTGCCAAAAACTCGAACGGAGGTCGACAGATGATAGTACCTTTACCCCGTGGAAACGTTGTAAGAGTTCCTCAAGGCTCTCAGGCCTGTCCGTTTCCGACATAATAATTGTGTTTATCTGTCTCGAGTCTAGCACCAAACGAACTGAGTTATCGCGTTTTGGCACGACAAGCAAGGGTGAGTTGTACGAGCTTACTGCCCGCTCAATTATTCCTTGTTCTAACATCTTGTTTATTTCCTTCTCCACCTGGGCTTTATACGCCACGGGAATAGGGTATGGTCTAACAGAAAACTTCTGATGTTCACGTACTCTGAATTGGTAATTAAAACCCTTAATCGCCCCCGGAGTCTCAGACAATACCCGTTCATGATTCCTAAGTAGGCAATACAATTTCTCCTTTTCCCTGTCCGTGGTTCTGACACCCGCGATGCTCTTCCTCAGTGCATCAGCAAAATCAACATCTTTCCACTGCTCACCAGACGTAGAGCACGACTCACTTACATAGTTCACGAGTAGCTCCAGTCTGGGTTGCGACTCGGTTTGAGCTTGAAATTTTAGGCAACTAATTTCTGACTCGGCACGTAATATGCATTCATCAAATACTAAATTAATTGGCTGATCCCCAACTTGAACTGTCATTACTCCTCCACCCATGTCAATTACTGCATGGTGGGCATTCATGAAGTCATTTCCTAAAATCATTGCCACATTCAGCATTGGGAGCACAAAGAAGTTGTACTCAAACTCTCTTCCCTGGCAGGTAAAATTAAGCCGAGTCTGCCTTCGGATTTCTTATGCTCTTACCGTAGATTGCGCCGTTCACGTTTATTCCTCGCACTTGAAAAACGGGCCAAGTCCCAGTCCCTTCGCATTTTTGAAATGCTGCCTCGCTCACTATCGAGAAAGGGCTTCCAGTGTCAATGACACACTTAAAACATATTTCGTTTACTGCAACTGTCACGACTGGATTTATTCCCGAAATTTTAGCACTCGTAGTTTCTTGCAACAAATCCTCTCTAATATCTTCCCTCTCTATATACCGTATGCACTCCTTTGCCATGTCGTTCATTTGTTCCGATTGGGCGCCTTCTGCGCTGATCGTTTGTCATTGCCGGTTTTGTTCATTTCCATTTGCTGGATTATGTCTAGGGTTAGCTGGCCGAATTTCAACATCATCAGGTGCTCCACCTATAGTCCTATTCCCACCGTGTTCACCGTAGTATCGATTCTGGTTGCCGTAACTGTTGCGTTCACGATTCTGTCCACGTTCTCGATCATTTGCGTTGTTCCACCTGTGTTCGCGACTGTTACCCCAGTTTCTATACGGCCGGTCCCGATTATTGTTCCGTTCGCGTCGCGACGACCAGTCACGCTGTTGATTAGTACTACGGCCACGACTGCGATCGCGCTGCTGTGCCCCGTAATAACTTTGTGCCTGATTAGGCGGACATTCTCCTGTATTGTATTCCAACTCTTGGAGAAGTGTCTTAAGCGTTTCCACGTCCTCTTTGCATCGTCCCGCAAGAATGACGTGGCGCAAGTGCATCGGCAATTTGGTGATGCATATCCTAATTAGTTCCGCAGGCCCGTATGGGTCGTATAAAAATTGATTTGCCTGCAGCATGTGGTCGAATAGGCGTGCTGGGCTGCCGAAACGAGACTGGTTCAAATTTGGAAGCATAATTATGCCATGCTTGACCCTATCTTGTGCCGCTTCCGACCAATAGGCGGACAGAAAGGCTTGTCGAAACTCCCGAGTGGATTTGCAGTGACGCGCTGCCGACCTCATGCGAATCGCCGGTTCGCCTTCCAAATAGCCACACATATATTCTATCTTATGTGAACTTGCCCAGTCGGGGGGAAGACAAAACTCAAATTGCTTGAGCCATGCTCGTGGATGTATTCCTTTTTGCGAATTTCGAAATATCTCAAACTTTCTCACCGTAAGGAAATGTTTGAAATCAAATCCCCGCATTTCCTCCCGGCGAGGCCCTTGAATGTTTCTATTTTTCTCATGTCTGCCCCTCAAAATACATTCTTCCCTGTCGTCAGAATCTCCCTCGTGGCCGGAGTCCCTCTCTGCACTGTCCGTACAGCTATTTTTAGTGCTATTGGCGAGTTCGGAATCACACGCCATGCGGTTTTCCAGATGCGCCACGTGTTCTTGTAATTCGCCTGTTACAGCTTTGTGCTGCCTGTTCACTTCGAACTGTCCCTTCTGAAATCTAAGAAGCGAACGCACTTCTTTGGTCTCTGCGACCGCTACCGGTGTAGTATTGTTCTCGCTTTCCGTCACCTTCATCGTGCCTACGATGTCCGCTAATGCCGCAATCTTATCATGTATTTGTCTGCTGTCCTCCGCCCCAGTCTGCTTCAATTGTTCTACTTGCTGTTCGAGAGCGTGAATCGCTTGACTGTTGTGCGCTACTGTGTTGCTAATGGACGCTGGACAATGCGTTTCCGCCTCCTGGACCCTCGAGAGTACCTGCTGGTGTTCTCTTTGGCATTCTTCTCTCAGCGCTTGGAAATTCCTAAGTAGCTGTTCTTCGCTCTCTTTCGATTCCGCATCGCGACTCAGCTTGCCCTGTTCTAAGGCTTGCAGACGATCATCGATTTCTTCAAATGTACGGCCTAATTCTTTCATAATATCACTTTTTATTTCACTTGCCAGATTGTTTATTCTTTGTGAGATATCATCGGACACTCTCTGCATCGACTTGTCAACTTTATTTGTCTGCTGGATTAGTTTTTCGTCTATTTCTTCGCCTAGCTTGTGGATCGATTTTTCAGATTTCTGCGTCATTTGTTCGCCTAGCTCTCGGATCGATTTTTCGGATTTCTCTGCGTTTTCTTTATTTTGTTGCAATAAGGCTTTCATGAGTTCTGCCAAATCAATTTGGTTAGTTGGAGGCAAATTAATCTATTCGAAATCAAATTACCTCCTTGGTCCATGTTGCTTAAGTTGTTGGACCGCCTACTTTTAGCTTGGTTATGTGTCTGCATTCGTTCAATTTATACCCAATACGCAACACACTAATCACAATAAATGTATCCCACAAAAATTACGACAGTCACACGAAAGATACCCAACCTAGTACGCACTTTTTCACACGCAAAACAAATTTTTATGTTTGATCGAAGTCAGTCCAATTTACAAGCGAGAAAAAAATTCACACACACATAAAACACACAAATATAGAAAACAAAACAAGACAAACAACACAACGCCGCTCAACAACGCCGTGAATCTTTTGAAAGTCTGCTCAGAAACAACGCAGAAGTTGTTTGAGCGCTGCAGGTAAAAAAAATTAAGATTATACAACGCTCACAATCCAACGTTTCAGAGATTCCAGAGTCTAGCGGAATCACAGAACAAGGTCGCCATGTGTAATGTTGTTGCTTTAATTTGTTCTGATAGCAGTGCTGATAGACAATAAAAGCGGTTTAAAAACTGTGAGCTGTCTGGGGGAGTTAACCTTGCATTACTGCGCACCTGTTTCCCCAGGTATCCAGACTAGCTTAGCGAATTACCAACCAGACTAACATTAATTATAATCTTTTAATAGTCATACGACAACCGGTGATATATATATATATATATATATATATATATATATATATATATATATATATATATAAAGAGAATTTAAATAAAAAGAAATAAATCAGTTTATATTTGGAAATTTATTTTACCATTGATCATTAAAATTTCAGCACATTAAACGTGAGTCATAACTAAGCTGGTGCCTTATTTAGGACTGTGAAAATGTGAGTTTGTAATCTTACGGAACACATCAAATAGGGAGCCAAGATAGGGAGACTACATACAACGCTGCATTCATAAAATAACACACAAAGAACTTTGAAACATATGCAAGAGGAAATTAACCACAACCAACCGATACAATTTTCACCCAAAGAAGTTACGTTCGTAGCACAATCCTGTCCGTCATGTAATTACCACACACTGGTATACTACATTCATACTAACTCTGTGTGAAATCTTCCCGAAAAGAATAGCTGAGGGCTACTTTGATGAATACACCACATGCTTCACGTGGTCAACTTGGTTTACACAAAGAGTGTAACTCCACAATAATTTTGATAATTAAAACAAATTAGATCGAAAAGCAATTTAAAAAAGAAAAACCTCGAACTGGTTACTATCGTCTTACTATTAACCTGATGGGTCAAACAATTGTATAAGCACGTGGTACTGGTCTCACAAAGTACGCCCCACGTCGGTTGAACATAAAGAAAAGTTGCTATATTGAAAAATATTGCCAAGACGAGACGTTATAATCACACAAGCATTCGCATTTAAGATTGATGATCTTAGTTAGAGTTACTGATCAACACGTGGTTCCACTTTACTCACAAAGTAGTGACAAAGCAACTACCGGAAGATATTCTGAACTACTTCACACGCGAATTACACTGCGTTACAGTTTAAGATAACATTCGATATTTTAGAGCTAAACCTGAAATAAAGGTGATTAAATTTTCAGTTAGGCTGAACTTAAGACATCCATTGTCCTACGGACTTAGCAGACACGCGCTTAGCCGGAGATCTTACCACTTCAGACGCTCGCCGCGGAAAGACTGACCTGGTCCCTTTCTGAGGGTGGCTCACCAATACAAACGGAAGTGGCCAGAGAGGCAGCTTCCTATACCAACATGACAAAGGACAGACAGGACCATACTAAGGATAGAAACCTCTTTGCTTTTAGAAAGCGTAGCTACCTGTTCCGACGTTGGTCCTACTGTTCTCTAGCAGACAGGCTTGTCTGCTACCCTGAGGCATGCAACTAGAAATACATTTGCTCATTCATCCTCTCACACAGAAGGGAAGGGGGTTGACAGTATCTTATCATATACAGTATATAAAAGAAAGCGGACGTAGGTTCCGTATGAGACTGCGTGACATGAATTACATATAAACTGTGTTTTAAAGTGTAGTAGTGTGACAGATCGTTCTTGTTTATGTGTAAAAGTAACACGTTCCACTACTCAGTCTCCTCCCAGATAGTCAGAAACGCCACAGTAAATTTAGAAGAGGAATTTATGCCGTAAGTGACAACAGATTTAAGAAATTAACATGAAAGGAATCCAACAGAGACCTTTCACCTGTATCTCTGTAATAAATATTGCTGTTACCAGAGTATACGCCATTGAGTGAAGATTACTTACTATTCATTCGGATGAAAACAAAAGTGCGAAATCTTTGACCATTCCGAAAATATTGCGATTAAAAGTTTAAATGAGTAATCCTACGCGCGGTTCTTGTGTCCCCACCAGTCCCACTCCCCACGCCAAAGACCATCAAGATTTATTAAAATGCAAAAGTTGAATAAACTGCATTGGAACTTCTTTTGTTGGCTGAATGATTGATTTCTGGAAGTGATAAACCCTTTTAAAATACCCTAAACATCTGTAACGCAGGAATAATACGTTGATGCAAGACTACAAAATACCACCTTACTCTTGTGAATGTATGAAAAAAGTAACTGGTAGAGGACAGGTGAAATCACCAGCGCACTGCTTGAATTAGAGTGGTGACCTGAAAACCTATCCCGTGGAAACAGAAAGACCACTCCCAACCAAAGACTATGCTTCTTTTGTAACAGGGTCACCTACAAAAGCAGGACACGGCCTCGTGTTGATGGATGCAGACACCCACGTAACAGAAAGACACGCATGTCCGTGCCCTCTGGCCTCTTGACCTAATTAAAGTATATTCTACATCTGCCGTGAGAAGTTCCTCACAGTCAGGTGCTCCACCCTAAATGATAACCGAGGAAGCAGCCTGCCTGGCATTCTTGCACGACAAACCTTTTTAATTTACTCTAATCTCCTCCCTCTTTCTCATTACTTTACTTTTTAGATGATGTGCAGATACAAGTGTGGCATTCAGGAAGAGAAATGTGAGAAATTGTCAAAAAACTGGTTAGCCAACCAGTACCGTTATTCTCCGTGTTAATGAGATGATACTTTATCATTTGATATGCTTCATGAGACAACATTTGCCATATAAAATTCATAAGACAATGAACTAAGATAATTTTTTTTCTTGACAGACTCCAGACCTCTTAACAAATCTTTACGTCACAATATCTACCAGGAGCGGCACACAACCAAAGCATATTTACAGATTTCCTACTCGTTCTCTGTGAATTTGTAAGATAGAAGTTGACGTTTAATGAATTCAGTTTTGGTCAGCACTGGAGTGTAGGTAGCCCGAAGGGGAATTATTGGGCCTGATGTTTTTAATAAGAAGAAGGCCACTACATTCTGCTCCAGTTCACTGTTTTTTTATTTTGTATTTTTTAAATTTTTTTTTCCTCCTGTAATACAGAACCTGGAAGAAGAGTTAGGGTGTCACGTTCCGTTGACTTCGAATTCGTTAGAAATCAGCCGTCTTCTTTTCAATGGAACCACTGTTGCAGCTGGTTAAGCGACTGAGGGAAACGATGGAAAACGTAAATCTGAGTGTCTAGACTGGGATTTCAATCGACGTCGTCCCGAATGCTAAAACACAGGCTATCTACCGAATGCAAGTCCACTCCGCCACCTTAATAGGTACTTAATAAAAGAGTCTAACACAATAAAGCCTGACTGGAGAGAAACGGCGTACTAATCAGACAGGCGTTACTCATACATATTTTTCACGTGATTTCTCTCAACTTGTTAAGGTGAATGGCTTGCTGCTTCCCTCAGGATCGGCCGGCCGAGCGGTTCTAGGCGCTTCAGTCTGGAACCGCGTGACCGCTACGGTCGCAGGTTCGAATCCTGCCTCGGGCATGGATGTGTGTGATGTCCTTAGGTTAGTTAGGTTTAAGTAGTTCTAAGTTCTAGGGGACTGATGACCTCAGATGTTAAGTCCCATAGTGCTCAAAGCCATTTGAACCCTCAGGATCACTACTGCCAATTTCCTACCCTACTCTTTCCCAGCTGAGTCAGTGTATCGCCTTTATTGACGTCGTCGTCGACTGGTTTTTATAATCTTTTCTTGTGATGAAGTACTGAAATCTGGGCACTGGATACGGAAGATAGTTATTAGGTGTAAATCTCAAGCTGAAATTTCTTTTTCTGTGACGCATTTTCACATTTATATCCATTTGAAGTGTATTATTTTCTCCTACAGATTAGCCCTTCTTTTGATCTAAGTATTTTCTTTCCTGACTCAACCCACGGGAGATTTCGGAATCAGAATTACATCACGCACTTACGCATTTTGTGTCGAAAAGGGAGGTAATGGAAAATGAAACAGTAGAGATATGGAGCATATGATCAAACGTATCTGGACATTCCCATGCAATGCGGAATTGACCACTTGTCACAAGAGGCGGATTCGGCTATATGAAAAGAGGCGAGGAGTATGGAATTGTCAGTAGAGGAGCAGCAATATCAGAATGAGTCGCTCAGGACAGGTGAGTGACTTTGCACGTGAACTAGTTATTGAATATAGCCTTAGTAAATAATCCGAGACGTTTCAGTTCTTCTAAAGATGCCCAGGTCGACTGTTCTTGATGTGATTGTGAAGTAGAAAGTGTCGGAAGAACCACAGGTAAATCAGGGCTAGGCAGACATCGCATTGACGGCCAGAGACAGCTGAGCAATGCGGAGGGTGGTTGTAAAAAATCGTGTGAAATTACAGTATGGAATCACTCGTGCTGGCAGCAGTTCAGCTAGCACTATGACTGATGCAGGGAGTTAAAAAGAATGATGCACAGTAATAGAGCAACTCCTCATAAGCTACACATTCCTGCAGTTGCTGCATTCGGAGGACGACGGTTCAATCCCGCGTCCGGCCATCCTGATTTAGGTTTTCCGTGATATCCCTAAATCGCTCCAGGCAAATGCCGGGAAGGTTCCTTTCAAAGGGCACGGCCGACTTCCTTCCCCGTCCTTCCCTAATCCGTTGAGACTGATGACCTCGCTGTTTGGTCTCCTTCCCAAAAACAACCCAACCCTGCAGTTGCTAAGCAGTCCTATGAAACGGATTGGGTTTAGTTAACATTACCTGCCATCATGTGTCGTGCCAACAGTCAGTCGAAATTTGGTAGAAAATCCGAAGAAATTCTGGTCGTATGTAAAGTACACAAGCGGCGAGACGCAGTCAATACCTTCGCTGCACAGTGCCGATGTTACTGTTACCGACGACTGTGCCGCTAAAGCGGAGTTATTGAACGCAGTTTTCCGAAATACCTTCGCCAGGGAAGACAAATGGAATATTCCAGAATTTGAAGCACGAACAGCTGCTAGCATGAGTTTCTTAGAAGTAGATACCTTAGGGGTTGCGAAGCAACTCAAATCGCTTGATACGGGCAAGTCTTCAGGTCCAGATTGTATACCGATTAGGTTCCTTTCAGATTACGCTGATACAATAGCTCCCTACTTAGCAATCATATACAACCGCTCGCTCACCGGTAGATCTGTGCCTACAGAGTGGAAAATTGCGCAGGTCGCACCAGTGTTTAAGAAGGGTAGTAGGAGTAATCCATCGAACTACAGCCCTATATCATTGACGTCGGTTTGCAGTAGGGTTTTGGAGCATATTTTGTATTCAAACATTATGAATCACCGCGAAGGAAACGATCTATTGATACGTAGTTAGCATGGTTTCAGAAAACATCGTTCTTGTGCAACGCAGCTAGCTCTTTATTCGCACGAAGTAATAGCCGCTATCGACAGGGGATCTCAGGTTGATTCCGTGTTTCTGTATTTCCGGACGGCTTCTGACACCGTTTCTCACAAGCGACTTCTAATCAAGCTGCGGGCCTATGGCGTATCGTCTCAGTTGTGCGACTGGATTCGTGATTTCCTGTCAGGAAGGTCGCAGTTCGTAGTAATAGACGGCAAATCATCGAATAAAATTGAAATGATATCAGGTGTTCCCCAGGGAAGCGTCCTGGGACCTCTGCTGTTCCTGATCTATATAAATGACCTGGGTGACAATCTGAGCAGTTCTCTTAGGTTGTTCTTAGATGATGTTGTAATTTACCGTCTAGTAAGGTCATCCGAAGACCAGTACCAGTTGCAAAGCGATTTAGAAAAGATTGCTGTATGGTGTGACAGGTGGCAGTTGACGCTAAATAACGAAAAGTGTGAGGTGATCCACATGAGTTCCGAAAGAAATCCGTTGGAATTCGATTACTCGATAAATAGTACAATTCTCAAGGCTGTCAGTTCAACTAAGTACCTGGGTGTTAAAAAATTGAGAACAACTTCAGTTGGAAAGACCACATAGATAATATTGTGGGGAAGGCGAGCCAAGGGTTGCGTTTCATTGGCAGGACACTTAGAAGATGCAACAAGTCCACTAAAGAGACAGCTTACACTACACTCGTTCGTCCTCTGTTAGAATATTGCTGCGCGGTGTGGGATCCTTACCAGGTGGGATTGACGGAGGACATCGAAAGGGTGCAAAAAAGGGGAGAGAGTGTGGCAGATATGATACGCGAGTTGGGATGGAAGTCATTAAAGCAAAGACGTTTCTCGTCGCGGCGAGATCTATTTACGAAATTTCAGTCACCAACTTTCTCTTCCGAATGCGAAAGTATTTTGTTGAGCCCAACCTACATAGGTAGGAATGATCATCAAAATAAAATAAGAGAAATCACAGCTCGAACAGAAAGGTTTAGGTGTTCGTTTTTCCCGCGCGCTGTTCGGGAGTGGAATGGTAGAGAGATAGTATGATTGTGGTTCGATGAACCCTCTGCCAAACACTTAAATGTGAATTGCAGAGTAATCATGTAGATGTAGATGTAGATGTAGATGTAGATGTAGTAGTACTAAGGAGATGATATTACGGTATGGGAGTGCTTTTCGTGGCTAGGGTGTGGTCTCCTTATTGTACTTCAGGAAACGCTAAATTCGGAGGGATATGAACACATTCTACAGCATTGCGAACTGCGTACAGTAGAGGAACATCTTGAAAACGATAATTTTGTGTATCAGCTTGACATTGCACCCTACCACAAAGCAGCGTCTGTGAGGCAGCGGTTTGTGGACAATAACATTACTGAAATGGATTGCCTACAATCCCGACCTGAACCCAGTGGAACACCTGTGGGATCAGTTAGAACATCGACTTCACGCCAGACCCCAGCGTCACTCATCACTGGCTTCTCTGGTTTCGTCTCTTACTTCCACAGACATTCAGACACCTCACGGAAAAGACTCTGTACGTCCATCTTATCAGAGATGGTTGTGAGACTCGGCTGTTCAGTACAGAATGTCAAATCAAACAGTTTTCAGCCGTCTAATTTCCAAGCTGTTATGTTATGGGGCTACTAGTTTTGGCGATATATTAAGCCATCTTCAGGCCCCATGCCCGGCGTGTAGGAAGATTCCAACCTGGATTCCTACCAAAATAGGGGCCAGCATTGAAAGACTGGTATCTGTAGATTTCTGCTCGATACAGCGATCACTTCAAACATCGTCTGCCGGTGTGAAGGTGGCGTAATATATCGCCAAAACTGGTAGCCCAATAAAATAATAGATCGAAAAATAGACGGCTGAAAGGTGTTTCATTTGACATTCTCCTCTTGGAAAGTGTCCCCAGCAGAGTTCGAGTCGTCATAATGGCGAAGAGTACACACACTCCACTTTAATGTCCACTAATAGATGTCAGGATACTTTTGATCAGATAGTGTAATTTCCATTCTTGTCCTCAGTCCAACTCATTATTTATTTACTTTTTAGAGCTGAAGATACATTTAAGATTTGGGTAGTGTCCTTACACACAGTGGGAGATAAGATGAATAACCAATTTACGAGCTATGTAATATATACGTGAGGAACTGAATTGGAGACAGCAGCTGTGTTGAGGAGAGAGCGGTCTTGTGCGGTTGCAGTGCATTTCATCGCGGCCAGATTGTGGAACACTTCATCTTCTGGGTCGTCCAGTCACTTTTCGAGTGAGAATTTATCGAGAGAGTACCGTGAGCGTCACAACCCGGGGAAACCCGCCACCGCCAGAATCAGTTGCCTAGGGCAACAACCTCTGGATGAAAGGAGTCGCCATCGATAGTCGCATATTCTACTGGCGAATAGATTAATCACAGCGCAGCAAACCAATCGCTAATTCATTTCCGATCTGTAACAACCTGTCAAGACTCATTCCAGCGAAAATATACGTCTCACTTCCCTTAACTGCACCAGTACTCACCATATTCCACAGAGCAGAGAAATTGGGAATTGTACTGGAACATTGGCATCAAACGATGATACTCTGCGTCAACAGACAACGTGAAGTGAAGAAGCCAGATGGAGAACAGAGCAGCTATCATCCGGAATTCTCTTATGGTTCTTGCTTTTATTGACCGAAATTTGGACTGTGGTACGCTTTCCATCATTTGTTACCGTCGAACGGCTTGAGAACCCACTGCACTCAGTTACTGGCGCTTCTGAAATGTACCAGACCGTTGGTCCAGAATGGTTTCACCCCACAGCATGAAGGTGCAGAAGTGCCCGCGGTAATCAACCCCTGAGCACCTCTCGCTCGCGACTGGGTGGGATGTGAGAGTCTTGGGCGCTGCACCGTGAACTTTTGACTCCTATTTATAATTTGTGGACGAAGATGGCTTCCGAAATCTGTTTGCATCTCGTGAAATCCATACTATGACGTATCTGTGCCGTGACCGAGCGTGGTGATGCTGTAGTTTTCGCACTGAATTCGCATTTAAAACAACGGTAGCTCAAATAACTGTCCGGTTATAGCCAACTGAAACAAACGTCGTGATGGTTCCCTTGGAAAAAACACGGTTCACTTCCTTCCACTTGGTTTTCCCAGTAAGACCTTGGGCCGCGACTCTGTTGACTTTGTCGTCGACTGGACGTCAAACCCTCCACTTGGTGAAATTCATTTATTTCCATTTCGCCTGTGGAGGAGTAAATCATGCTAATACCGAGAATCGAACCCAGGCGCTTCTCATGGGCAGACGAGCTAGCCTCTCGGCTGCGATGACGCGCAACTATGAATGAACAGTTATGAACAGATTTAACAGATTATAATAATTGTGTGTTCTTGCGTCAAGGAATGTTAAATTAGGCAACCTGATCGGAGATACGTATTTTACAATACCAGCGCTGGCAATTCTAATTTTATTACGTCTTTTCAAAACTCTTTGCATCTTGTAATTGGTTATTTTTCAACAATATACCCCACTAACTCTTTTGGAATGCTACACTTCGGAAGTATTTGGTGCACGTAATTGATGTCCTTGACTCTCGACTTTGTGGTCGGAATCGCTAAAACACAGTAGTGTGTTGGCTCAGGTTTCGGACATACCGGATTCGATTCCAAGTGGTGCAAGAACTCTTCACCACAAAGATTAGGTAGCGGTGAGGTAACGTGTACGTGTACGATTATTCATCACCAGACTGCGCATCAACATCCTGTGTCAGAACCATAATCCATTCACAGTGTCCATGGAGTGTGGGAGTGTAGCAGTGTTGAGTCCGTCACATAGGAAAATAAAGTTCCGAATTCGAAAAGTTTTTGCACACATGGAATACCGTCTGATTCAGCAAGACATTGCCAGATCATGCACGAGCTCTGCGACATCTGCAACAATCTAACGCCTTGAGTTCACTGTCATGGATCATACTCCATTCAATTTTCATCTGTTTCCAAAACCTAATGAACACTTTTAAGGACCTCACTTTGATGGTGATCAAGCGGTGCAAGCAGTGGTGAGGTTGTGGCTCAACATTCTGCAGTGACGGTATCAACAAACTGGTCTCTCGTTGGCAGAGGTGGGTTCATCGCCAGGGTGACTATGTTGAGATATAAATATGGAGACATGAAGAATAAAGATACAGAATATTAACAAAGTTTCTTTTATTTAAAAAGCATTAAGAGTTTTCACGTACAGAATTCGGAGGCATCATTTTCCAACACGCCTTCATATTACTATTACAGAATTCCTGAATTTCAGTATATTTAACTTATTTCCTATTTGATCAATATGCATCTTGTAAAAAATATTGTTTGTAAAATCAAGCCGAAATATGTTGCATTAAAGCTTTGCTTGGATTGCTTGTCGCAGAATACCGCATTTAATTCATGCAAACTTTATTAGATCTTTCACTCAACTGCAAACACTTCTCCTCTCCTTGTTTGGAAAGAAAGTTCTATCTTTTATGTAGTTTCTCTAGTGTTTCATTTAAGGTCCTTGCTTCTTCCGTCAGACGGAGGCCCATCTTCTATTTATTTCGGGTGTTTGTTAAAGATAATCTGTACGACAAAGTAACCACTAGCGTTATCTTAATTGTTTTTCGTAGGTGGCTACGAGCAGGTGTGTTGCTCATAGGGGCAACAGCGGAACAAAAGATATCTGGAGTCCCCCTCACGGGGCGCTACAAAAACCGCCTTTCATGTGGTGCGTCGCTCGGAATGCCTGCGGTCGGCTAACCCGCACGGTCGGAGACCCACACACTAGGCTCACCATCTCAGACCTACGAAGCGCGTATCCTTACCGTCATTTCGCCGTACCTAATGATGTCGTCTTGCTGCAATGCTCGCATCCCTCTTCACAGTACTTAGAACATCTCGTAGCATGTTCTCAAGTCATAACTGCGCACTGGACGTTCAGTATACGTGCTCCAGATTTCGGTTTTTAAAGACAGGTTACTGAAAGTGACGTAACCACAAAGAAGAAAAATTCCTTTTGGTGGTAGTTGTGACCTTTTGTTTAATTGAGAAAGAGACAGGTTACCCGTTACATCAATGAGAACTAGTTTATCGGCCAATATATTAGAACTGCCAGTCATGCTAATACTCACAACATCTTTACAGAAATGAATGACCACGATACATCAAACAAGTCCACCATCAAGAGGCTTCAAAACACATTAAAAATTTCCAGTAGACAGGAAATTTCGCAGAAACAACCGAAAAATGATCGACGGAGAGGGCTAACAACATCAAAGTTGACAGACGTGCAAGCTCCAGATTCACTGAGTCAGTAGAAGTGTGTGAGACACATGTCTAGCCAGCGTGGTTGGTAGTGCGGACACCACGTCTGTTTTGCTCACGAGTTGTTGCCTGAAGACAATGGGAAACGTATAGCTTTCTGTCACCCTGACTTCCTTGGATCAGTGTTCTAACGGGAAGTGGAATAGGAGGGGTAGTGGTCACATCGGTCTCCTGATTTAACTCCTCCTGAGTTTTTCTCGTGGGGATGCTTCACAGATGCTGCCTAAAAAAGTCATTTTAACACCATTCCCAAATTTCATAAAGAAAATGAGCTATATGTTATTGTGATTCCGCAATAAATATTACGACCGCATATACGAATAGGCAGCTACGTTGAATTCTTAATGGAGACTATTTTCAACTATTCTCTCACTTGAACATTTTCCAGTTAGGTTGCTTCACCTTTTGAACACTATGCATCTCCGAATAAGTGACTCTACCATGTTTTCGTGTGGGAAAACCAAGTCTTTTTCATAAGCAGTCAAAGCATTATTCACTTAGATTTAGTTCTACACAGACTGTTAATAGCCTATACACTCGAAAGCCCAAGGTTGATGCATTACGTGCAGCCGCGTTTGCTTTCTTTTGTAAGTTAGAAACCCTACATGGCAAAGTTAATAATTCAGCGTGCCACGTGAGTGTGTTGACGCCAGAAGTTATAGTGGTCGTCGGCGTGATATCAGAGCGTACGTTGGAGAAGACACGAAGTACCATTGCATTTGATCGCAGTCGTATAAAGGGTGTCCAACACAGAGGAAACTCTGTGTCCGATATTAGGAAGGCAGCGGGCTTTTTACATAACATCGTATCCAACATACACCGTGAGTACTTCGAATGGAGCAAAGCCGTCTCTCACAGTCAAACACTTTAGGTAGAGATATATTGAAAGCAGTCTTTTATATTTGTCAACTTCCACATACACTGAGGTGACGAAAGTCCTGGTTATCTCCTAACCTCGTGCTGTATGACCTTTCGCCTGGTGTATTGCAGCAGTTAAACGTAGCATTGACTCAAAAAAGCGTTAGAAATCCCCTGCAGAAATAATGAGCCACGCTGCCTCCATAGCCGTCGATAATTGCGTATGCGTTGTCGGCGCCGAATTTTGTGTATCTCGATTATGGCCTATAAATTTTCCATTAGATATATGTCTGGCGATCTGGGTGGTCATATCATTCCTTCTAACTGTCGAGAATTTTCTCCATAGCAATCGCTAACAGTTGCGGCCTGGTAACATGGCGCATTGTCGTCCATAAAAATTACCTCGTTGTTTGGGAATATTAAGTGCATGAATGGTTGCAAGTGGCCTCTAAGTAGCCGAACATAACAATATCCAGTCGATGGTCGGTTCAGTTGGACAAGAGGACCCAGTCCATTCCATGTAAAAACATCCCACACCTTTATGGAGTCACCACCAGCTTGCACAGTGCCTTTTTGACAATCTGGGTCCATGGCTTCGCGGTGTCTGCACCACTCTCGAACCCTGCCATCAGTTCTTACCAAATAAAACCGGGACTCATCTGATCAGGCCACGGTTTTCCAGTCGTCTAGCATACAACCGATATGGTCACCAGCCCAGGAGAGGCACTGCAGGCGATGTCGTGCTGTTAGCAAAGGCAGTGGCGTTGGTTGTCTGCTACCATAGCCCACTATCGGAAAATTTCGCAGCACTGTCCTAATGAGAACATTCATTGGATGTCCCATATCGATTTCTATAATTATTTCACGCAGTGTTGCTTGTCTGTTAGCACTAACAACTCTACACAAAGGCCTCTGCTCTTGGTCGTAAAGCGAAGGCCGTCGGCCACTGCGTTGTACGTGGTGAGACGTAATACCTGAAATTTGGTATTCTCGGTACACTCTTGACGCTGCGGGTCTCGGAATACTGAATTCCCTAACAATTTTCGAAACGGAATGTCCCGAGCGTCTAGCTCCCTCTACCATTCCGCGTTCAAAGTCTGCTATTTACCTTCGTGTGGCCGTAATCACTTTTTCACATGAATCATCCGAGTACAAATGACATCTCCGCCAGTTCACTGCCCTTTTATACCTTACATACGGGGTACTAACGCCACCTGTACATATGCACATCGCTACTCCATGTCTTCTGTGACCTCAGTGTATTATGTTTATTACATGTCTATTACTCGCGAGCTTTCGTGGCTGTCATATCTTCGCCCACTGATCAACTTACATGTAACCTCTGCTGCGTCTGCTCCGCTGTTTTGTCCGCCTAACATCTTTGAGGCGAGAGCAGCCTCGGCCAATTAGAAGCGAGGGTGCTAAGACGCTCCACATGGCTTGTAAGTTTCGTGCGAAAACAAAGAGTTCTTCATCATGCCTCCTTTGTTCACGGCAGGGCTTGAGTGGATGTGGCTGCATTGATTGTACTGGGGAGGACCAACAAACCGCTATTTCCCCGTCCTGTGTCTAATTCACGATATAGTGATACAAACTGCCAACAGATGTCCGTATGATCGTGTTCTGCACGGAAAACGGCATTCCGGTCGAGGGACAACCACACCAAGAATGACGTCAGGGCACCTATCAAACGGGGTAGTGTTTGCCGGGTAGCCCCATAACCACACCACACCACAACTGCACTGTCACAGACGGTGCAGTATGACACAGAAAAGACGCCTACCAGTCACTCTGTAGTGGCGGGTCATAGGAAGAATGGAAGCAGGATAGACACAAGCTGATGTGACCCGATAGCTTAATGTGAATCGTTCTGTTGTTTCTCGGATGTTGCAACAATTTATGGAGACAGAAACTGTATCCCAAAGACCAGGGCAGGACCGAATACGTGTGACATCAGAAAGAGAGGACCGCACTATAACTGGCATGTGACCTCGCAGCATCCACTGGGCGAGTTGTATCGCGGTGAACGGTGTACAGAAGGCTTCAGCAGAGTAGCCTTTATTGTCAGAGACCTACCGTATGTTTACCTCTCTCGTGTCTTCACAGAAGAGAACGTCTAGAGTGGAATCGTCAACATACCACCTGGACGGTTGAACGGAGGGGGCCACGTTCTTTTTACAGATGATCCCCATTTGGTGTGGGGAGTGATTCTCGACGGACTCGCATATGGAGGGCAGTTGGAGCACGATTTTTGTGGAAAGAGACCGATATCATGGAGGAGCCCTAATGGTGTGGGCAGCGATTATGTTGACCACTCTAACACCTCTTTATGAAATTTCACGGGTAATCGGCAAGGTTCAGCTACTATCAGGTATCGTGACAAGATCTTGGGATCTCATGTACAGCTGTGGCGAGGTGCTGTGGGCTCAGACTTCGTATTCAAGGACGATAATGCTCTACCCCACAGAGCATGGTGGTTGATGTTTTCTTGGAAACGGAAGATGTTGCACGCCTGGCGTGACCTGCTCCCTCTCCCAATTTGAATCCCATAAAGCATGTCAGAGAAGCACTAGCGAGTCGGTTTGCATCATGTCAGCCTCCACCAACCACTCCCCAAGACTTGCGAGCCGTTCTGCAAGAAGGATGGGCCTAATTGCCACAACGTGAGACTGATGACATTACTCACAGCATGCTCCGTCGTTGTCAGGCCTGTATTGCTGCCAAAGGTTGCCACACACCATAATTAGCGCAGTAACCAGTTATCGGAATGCGTGCGCTAACCTATTGAGTTTGTCTACCGTTATGCTTGTTGCAGTTGTTTATGTTCTGTTTCCACACATTGTTCCTACTTTACTATCACCTGTTTATAGTGTCTTGTGGCAAAATAAATGCAATCTTGCAAAGTTTCTGTTTGTTGCTTTAATTTTGGACAGCAGTGTATGTATGAAAGCAGCTATGTGTTTGTGTTTCCATGTATCTACTCTGACACACAAGTTAATGTTTTTCTTCAATGACATCCTTGACGAGTCATGGTGTAATGGTCGGATTTTTTTAAAGCGCTGATGTCGGAAGAACATTACAGTAACACCCACGGTTATGATTAATATGGGGCAGATTTCGTTCTCTTTATGTACAGCATTTGATTCTTGATCGGATTTAGCAATCAGGTATTTCATTCACCAAAACGATTTCGTATCTTATATGACTTACGGATCTAAGTAATGGAGAAGGTATTTGTATGACTGTGCCAAGGGGCCACATAGAGCTTGTAACAGTGATGACAGTATTCTGTGAGAAACCTTTCTATTCTTCGGAACCAATAATAATTGTAAAGTTAAAGAGAGTCTTATGTCTTAAAGGTTAAAGAGAATCTTATATCTTTATTTACGTTTCATTCCCTTAACAGTTTAAATAAGTGACATATATTGTGTTGTGAGGGTGTCACCAAGCTACCGTAAGGCATAGCACAAATGCCTAGAGCATAAGCAATGAAAGAAATGATCTTGTGTCTTTGACTCAATCATTATTTCAGTCAAAGCCATTTCAGCTCTCACATTAATTATTCAGGCAGCAATAAATCTTTTCACTACAGTAAATCATTTTCAGCTGAAAAAAGGTAAGTTTGCCTCGAGAACTTCAGGGCAGAAGCTACTTAGTCATCCTGGTAATATGTTTCGTAGTTATATTACAAGCTCACATCAATCAAGTGCTATAGATCTATGACTGAATACACGATTTGATATTTACAGTCTGCTGATTAGAAGAAATCTAAAGCTAGCTCACGGGATTCAAACTTAGTTTCGGAAATGGGGACTTAATTCATCATTAGTAGGATATCATTTCAGATGCCCAAGAGTATCCGTTGTGTGAAGTATGTGAGTATGTGTGAAACTATCCATGAAGAAATTATTTTCTTTGGCACTTTAATCACTTTATAAAGAGTGTATGTTTAATCAGGACAGTTTCAAGTGGAACTTTAACGTTCACTAGTACAAGTAAAGTCCACCGCTTTACAGCAGTGATCGTTGTCTACTATAGAGGGTCATAAAAATGACTCGCCAATTCAGCGCTAAAGCGTAACATCCAGTGGGCTAGCATTTCATCCATAATCACCTCCTCGCAGAGTGGTGCAGTAGAAGAAAGGAAGAAGAATGGAGTTTAATGTCTCGCTGACGACTAGGTCCTTAGAAACGGATTATAGCCTTGGAGAGCAGAAGTATGATGAAGGACCGTGCCCTTTCAAATAAACAATCCGTCTTTCGTCTTAAATGGTACAGGAAACTACTAGAAAACATAAGTCGGCATGGCCGAATGGAGATTTGAAGCGGCGTCCCTGGAATACGCGTGTTGTGCCTTACCACTGCGCCACATCTCTCGGAAGTGGATACCGAAATCACCGTCCCCATATGAGTTGCACAGCTATTCCCACATTAGAGATTCAATGGGCAAAGGATGGGCGTTGATTGTTCGTAGCATAGAAGAAGATCATCTGTACTTATGAGTGATTCCTGAGGTGATAGGGTAACGGGTACGTCGAAAACACAGTGAAACAATGCATCTCAGTTGGCATAAGGACACACGGTGGAGCTATCATTTCGAGATGTTTAGATGGTGTGTGTTAGGATTTTTACGTGCCTGCCGTCGTCTCTCGCAGGCGAACGAGAAGGATACTTTCTATCCGCTCATGCGGAGGTTACCCACATTTTCACAATTAATAAAATGTACCGGGCTATTATGCCGTGATCGGATGTATTTCACCTTATAACCCAAAGTTTCGTCCCCATCTGCGGTGGACATTTTCAGGAGGATCGTAGTTACTTAGCATGTCCAGTTCACACCCTGACTCGCTACTAACAAGAGCAAAATTCCGCTTCCGCATCCTTCCGCGCAGTGGAGTAACGTCACATGTTTTAAATGCGCGAGCGCAATTGGCCGTTGTCGATTGTCATCGTCCGATGTTGCTATCACCCCATGGTGGAGGACTGGTACACGATTTCTTCAACACCGGAATCCAGATGTCATTCAATTACATGCCCTCCTATTTCCTACTGAAATTCCTGGGGTGTTTTACAATCTCTATGACCTCTTTGTACAACCTTTCATACTATCCGCCTGTAGCTGTCTGTACTTGACTCCTATCAAAATCGATGGTCTCCTGGCTGCAAAGCATGTTCCGCAACAGCTGATCTGTCAATATCCCCTCTTCTGCAGTTGCCCTTGTGCTCTCCTAGTCGTTTTTTGACCGTTCATTTTGTAGTACTCACGTACACCTCCCCACAACTACAAGGAATCCTATAAATTCCCAATTTTTTCAGCGGTTCGCGAGGATCCTTGGCCGATTTTAGGTGATCTTGTATCTTTCGGGTGAGTTTTTATATTACCGCGATGTTTCACTTTTTCAAGATTTTTCCTAAGCGGT
Organism: Schistocerca serialis cubense; assembly: GCF_023864345.2. Taxonomy (NCBI): domain Eukaryota; kingdom Metazoa; phylum Arthropoda; class Insecta; order Orthoptera; family Acrididae; genus Schistocerca; species Schistocerca serialis. The sequence goes on from NC_064640.1 coordinate 581,222,789, forward strand.
CAATAACGTCATTAATGAACGGCAGGAGCAATTTTGATTTCACCCACTCTTGAGCATCGGAATAATTTCTATGCGGTGGTCTTAAAGCACTTTTTCACCTCAGAGGACGAATAACCATGGGGACTCAACGTTGGGTTTCAAGGTGAAATCCATTCGACCAAGGTACAATAGCCCTCAAAATTTTATTGATTGCAACATTTTCGGCTGTGAAAGTTTACATTTACATTACCCGCATTTTCGGCAACAAAATAATTTCCTTGTTGTGTCACAGAGATTCGTATCATACCAAGAACATGAAAGTACTTGCGCCGGCCGATGTGGTCGAGCGGTTCTAGGCGCTTCAGTCTGGAACCGCGCGACCGCTCCTGTCGCAGGTTCGAATCCTGCCTCTGGCATGGACGTGTGTGATGTCCTTAGGTTAGTTAGGTTTAAGTAGTTCTAAATCTAGGGGACTGATGTCCTCAGATGTTAAGTCCCATAGTGCTTAGAGCCATAACGGTGTCTCGTGAAGTCCATGAAGTAACGCATAATCAACATAGATCGCTCTCTCTCTCTCTCTTTCTCTTCCTCTCTCTCTTTCCCATTCACTCACCCTCAATGTGTGTGTATGTGAGTGAATTGTTTTAGCTTCGGTGCGAAAGTTAGTTCCGTGTTGGTGTGCTTTTGTAATAACGAATAATTTCATTGAGGGAAATGTGCTGGCGAGAAAAATTATGAACAACATTAAATTCGTCCATGGCTATTGTCGACTGTTCTCCTCCGTAACTAAGTGGTTTGCATAGATGGCTGCCATTCTGACGAACCGGGTTCGATTTCTGATTCTGCAGACGATTTTTTTCTTAGTGGAAGGACTGCTAAATCTACATCTACGCAGATACTCCGCAAGCGACCGTACGATGCGGGGCGGAGGATACCATGTACCACTACTTCTCATGTCCCCCCCGTCCCCCACCCCCCTGTTCCATTCGCAAATAGAGCTAGGGAAAAACGAACGCCCATATATTTGAACGACTTGACTGTGTCAACCAGGACTCATCTGAAGTAACTTACATTTTTCCACATTTAGGGCCTCGTGGTCTAGTGGCTTCTTGATAACGGGGTCCCGGGTTCGATTCCCGGCCGGGTTGGTTATTTTCTCTGCTCGAGGACTGGGTGTTTGTGTTGTCCTCATCCTTTTATCATCATCATCATTCGTGACAGTGGCTAGATTGGATTGGATAAAAATATTGGACCGTGTGTAAGTAGGCTGTTTAAGTTTTTATACTGGTAACGCCACGTAGCGCTCTGTATGAAAATCACTGGCTGTGCTGTGTGCAGTTTGTGGCTGGTTTGCATTGTTGTTGGAATATCTGCCATTGTAGTGTTGGGCAGCTGGATGTTAACAGCGCATAGCGTTGCGCGATTGGAGGTGAGCCGCCAGCAGTGGTGGATGTGGGGAGAGAAATGGCGGAGTTTTGAAATTTGTAAGACTGGATGTCATGAACTGCTATGTATATTATGACTTTTCAACACTATTAGGGTAAATACATTGTTTGTTCTCTATTAAAATCTTTCTTTTGGTAACTGTGCCTATCAGTAGTTAGTGCCTTCAGTAGTTTGAATCTTTTATTTAGCTGGCAGTAGTGGCGCTTGCGGTATTGCAGTAGTTCGAGTAACGAAGAATTTTGTGAGGTAAGTGATTTGTGAAACGTATAGGTTAATGTTAGTCAGGGCCATTCTTTTGTAGGGATTATTGAAAGTCAGATTGCGTTGCGCTAAAAATATTGTGTGACAGTTTAAACACAGTCATGTATAATTGTTCAAAAGGGGACGTTTCATATGTCGACCCTTAGCCGAGGATACCTCACTGGAATCGTCTGATTTTTTTCTTGTAGTTCGTGTAATTAGTGTAGCCTTTGTTTATTGCTAGCGCGTAATCATAGAGAGAATTTCCTTTGTAATTGTAGTTTTTTATTGTTGTACAGTAAAACAGTTGTGACATGAACGTAGATTTGCACCAAGTATTTCGCAGCTGCGCTTGCAATTAAGTAGACATTATTTCCATTGCTATGTTATCTTATTTTGCTCTTCAAATTGTGCTTTTCTGTGTTATCGTGTGAAATATTGTGACAATTAAGCGTGTGAAATACGTAATACTAGGCTCCAAAGTAAACTGAGAAATGACAGTGAAGACGAAAGAAGTGTGTTCGCGCCACCGTGTAGTGAATTAATTAATGTTCAACATAGTAATTTGGTAATTGTGCATAGGGAAATGGAGCGGGCGGCAAACAATGACGTAGGCAGTGAAACAATAAGTGAACAGGGAAGCATTATCGATCGATCGCTCGGCAACAGCTCGCCTGAAGAATCCGAAATGACAGGACACAATTTTGCAAATACTGTAGATTCAGGTTTTGCGTCCTCACCGTTTTCTCAAATAAGTCAAGACACATTTTCTGCTTGTCAAAATGTGAATGTTGCCGGTGCAAATACACTGCCGAAAAGCGTAGAGGAACAGATTGCATTGTTATTACAGCTAATGCAACAAATGGAACAAAATCAGAGACAAACACAGCAAAAGCTTCAAAAGTTAGACACAATGGAACAACACCAGAGACAAACACAGCAACAGTTAGACACAATGGAACAACACCAGAGACAAACACAGCAACAGTTACACACAATGGAACAACAGCAGAGACAAACACAGCAACAGTTAGACACAATGGAACAAAATCAGAGACAAACACAGCAAAAGCTTCAAAAGTTAGACACCACACTTAAACAAACACGTGAAGATTTAACTACTGAGTTACATAACATTGAATCGAAATGTCAAAAAGTCTGTAATGAAGTAAAAACACAAATTTGTGAGCATTTTCAACCTATTTTTTCGCGGCATGAAAATGCATTACAGAATCACGAAGCAGCCATAAAAGAACTGTAAACCATTGTTCATGAAAATCACGACACCTTGTAAGCTAAAATTAACTCAGTTGCATCTATCGATTCGGTTACGCAACTTGCAAAACCTCAGGAAAACTTAAAGGACACAGTAGATACTCTGAAACTTGGTTCAGAAAAACACACTGAGGAAATAAGTACACTATCGGAGAAAGTAGCCGAACTTTAGGATCAGTTCACTAACTTACCTACAAAGGTAGATGATGATCTGAATGACACAAGACCTGTAGCCATCACTGACACAGAAGAGTATGAACAAATTAAGAAATTCAAACAACTTCAGAATCAAATTAATACGCAACACAAAAGAGAAATCCGGGAAGTACAAGATCAGTTGGCACAAATAATACAAAAATTACATATTTCAGAGGACACTCGGGCTCCAACATGGGAAGAGGGACTTAGAAATACGGAACAACCACAAAATAATAACACAGGACACTTCGGAAATTATGAAAGAAATTGGCAAGGCACACCGAATTTTGATATGGAACCGCCGAAACGACGTAACAATGACCGACATGTGACTCGCCGACATGATGATTTTGACTATAAGCTGTTCATTACTACACGTAAATTCAAAACAGTTAAGAATTCTGGCAACGACATTCATCCACAAGCATGGCTCCATCAATTCTCTCATTGTTTTCCTCCCAACTGGTCGTTAGAACACAGATCAGAATTTATGTGTGGCTACTTAGAGAATGAACCAGAAAAAAATTTTAACAAATATGTATTGGCCAGTGCCCAAAAAAATTTGTAAAATTTTTTGTGGGGAGCACGGGGGCTATGTAAGTAGGCTGTTTAAGTTTTTATATTGGTAACGCCACGTAGCGCTCTGTATGAAAATCACTGACTGTGCTGTGTGCTGTCTGTGGCTGGTTTGCATTGTTGTTGGAATGTCTGCCATTGTAGTGTTGGGCGGCTGGATATTAACAGCGCATAGCGTTGCGCAATTGGAGGTGAGCCGCCAGCAGTGGTGGATGTGGGGAGAGAAGTGGCGGAGTTTTGAAATTTGTAAGACTGGATGTCATGAACTGCTATGTATATTATGACTTTTCAACACTATTAAGGTAAATACATTGTTTGTTCTCTATCAAAATCTTTCTTTTGGTAACTGTGCCTATCAGTAGTTAGTGCCTTCAGTAGTTTGAATCTTTTATTTAGCTGGCAGTAGTGGCGCTTGCGGTATTGCAGTAGTTCGAGTAACGAAGAATTTTGTGAGGTAAGTGATTTGTGAAACGTATAGGTTAATGTTAGTCAGGGCCATTCTTTTGTAGGGATTTTTGAAAGTCAGATTGCGGTGCGCTAAAAAATATTGTGTGTCAATTTAAGGACAGTCGTACATAATTTTTCTAAGGGGACGTTTCACGCGTAAAAATTGGGGCATTGTACAGGCGCTGATGACCGAGCGGTTGAGCTCCCCACAAACCAAACTTCATTATCATCACATTTAGGGCTCGCTACCATTTATCACATCAACTGCGGTGTACTCAGCCTCGTGATGCCAACTGAGGAGCCAATGGACCGAACAACAGCGGCTCCACGGTGTGGAAAGTCGGCAAAACGTCCGGGAGAGTGGTTTGATGACCAATTACTCCTCCATACCGCATCCGCATGACGCCGCAGGGCAGAGGATGACACAGCGGCCGGCAGACATCCCTTGGGCCTTCACACCTCGGACGAGGAGGTCGCTATTGCCAACTCTGTGATTAGGGCAGAAAACTAATTCAAAAACTCAGGAAGATTTGAGGTCTTCTACCTCGGTTATGCAAGGGCCGCAGAATGAGACTAACGTCTGACATATTTGCCTAAAGCATCAAAAAAACAGTTAAGGCTTTCTAACACACTTTTATGTGGGAAAGTCTCAGATAAATGCAGATATAAATAGAGCTTATCATGTATCTCTGAAAAAGGAAATTCCTCTTATTACGTAGTAGCCAAGGAAAAGCTGTGGGGCAGATGTTGAAGGAAGAATTAGGTAACAAGTACCAAGTCACTAGGTTCTTAATGCAAGCACATGCCTCAGCAAGGCGTACGGAACCGATGTTTCTCAAAGAAATTTCTAAAACTTATTATACTCTGGTATGAAGTGTGGCAGGAAACAGTATTGACAGTGGTGGTAGTAAGCTCCTATGGGACGTAACTGCTAGGGTCATCGGTCCCTAGGCTTACACACTTACTTAATCTAACTGAACTTACGCTAAGGACAACACACATACCTATGCCAGAAGAAGGACTCGATCCTCCGACGGAGGGAGCAGCGCGAATCGTGGCAAGGCGCCTGAGACCACGTGGCTACCAGTATTGATGGGACTCGATGTTATGGTATTTATAGTGTGTTTAAAATAAGTTGCAACTTTTGACAACTAAGTACGGAGCGAGTGGAGGGAAGCGCGTCAGCAGGTGACCACAGTATAATGCCAGGCCTCCTCGGCGCGAAAACTGTCACGCTCGCTTGTCTGCGTGAACAGAAAGCCGCCCAAACCTTATAGTTCAATTCGTCAGCTTCGTGATGAACCTGCTATCATTTTGTTAATGGTCATTGTTATTGTGATATCTCGATAGTAGGTAAACTACTGCAAGAAATTCCTAGTCTCCAGTGAAAAATAAGTATCACTTTGAATTTGTGTTTGGTGCGTAGTAGGTTACATGCTGCTGAGTATTAAATGTAGAAGATATATTGAATTATTCTTTAAACTTTTAAGGATAACGCCGTCTGATTCCAATTTCGAGAAAATTTATCGTATGTAAAGCGCTTCGTGACGAACTCGTACGTCAGTGAAAAAACTGGAATAAAATATTCATAAACTCCTCGTATCTTATAAATGGTTTGAGATATCGAAACAAGTTATTGGCAAATGATAGCGCGCAAAGACGAGAGTGTTTTCCCGAACGATTGATATGCGAAACTTACATAGCTACCGCGATATTCTAACGACTACAGATTTTTTCAATGAAATAATGTAATTATTGAGAGTTATTGAGAGCCATCGGTAGCTGGTGAAACGAGAACTGCTGTGGATTTTATGACAGTATAAGTGAAGAAGTTAAGAGTTTATTTTTATACTACGAATGGACTGTTTCATGAACTACTGACCTGACTAGCACTCGGTTGTTCGTTTCATAATACACTGTTTTAGGATTCTGTCGCAATTTCAACTGCACTAGAATGTTAGTGAGATGAATATTACTGAACTCTGCTATTTTGATAAAAGAAGTTGATTTTAACAAGACACCAAGAAAAGTTACATATTCGTCAAAACTCGTCACAGTCCTTCATGAATCACTATCTCCTCAACTGCCTTCTTTGTATGGCTGACAAATCAAGATTAGTCCTGTCTTGCATTTTCAGTGGCTTCTTTTGTCAGGATTTCAAGCTCATTGAGCGTAAACTACTAGTTGTTTTTGCCATATTATTTTTCACCTAGACCCATATACTCTGTCGGATTTAAATGAGCATGATATAGAGGAACCCTGATTATTCACTTTACCGTTAGCTAGTTCGTCGACCCGGTAGCGTGAAGCTTTGGCTAGTACAGCATTACAAGTTCGATTACCTTCGTGAAGAATAGTGAGGATATCGGCCGCGGCCCTTTCAAAAGAACCGTCCCAATATTGGCCTAAGGCGGTTTATGAGAATAACTGTAAATCAGAAGGCAGGATGGGAATTTGAGCCACCTTTCTCCCGAACACGAATCCAGTGTCTTACCGCTGCACCACCTCTCTCGTTAAGGCAGGGGTGGACTTGTTTTACATAGAGAGATGGAAATTAATACTACTCAGTCATCGGATGGTGTGGCTAAATGGGCTGGCTTGTCTGTTCCTCTCTGTTCCTACTGGTAAGGGTCCCATACAGACGTACAATACTCTATGACTGGACCAACTAAAGTATTGTAAGCAATTTACTTTGTTGAAGGACTGCATCGCTTCAGGATTCTACCAATAAACCGCAATATAGAGTTCGCCTTACCCGTTACTTGTGTAATCTGATCGTTCCATTTGAGATCATTTTGAATAGTCACACCCAGATACTTGACAGATTTTACCGCTCCAAAGACTGGGTATTTATTTTGTACTCGTACATTAATGAGGATTTTCGCTTTGTTATCCGCAGTAGGTTACACTTACCAATATTCAGAGATAACTGCCAGTAATTACATTTATTTTCTGAAAATCATCTTCGATTTGTGCCACGCGGGATTAGCCGAGCGGTCTAGGGCGCTGCAGTCATGGACTGTGCGGCTGGTCCCGGCGGAGGTTCGAGTCCCGGCGGAGGTCCGAGTCCTCCCTCGGGCATGGTGTGTGTGTTTGTCCTTAGGATAATTTAGGTTAAGTAGTGTGTAAGCTTAGGGACTGATGACCTTAGCAGTTAAGTCCCATAAGATTTCACACCCATTTTTTTCTTCGATTTGTTCACAACTTTCGTGTGATACAACTTTCCTGCAGACTACAACATCATCGACAAACAGTCTAATGCCGCTGTCAATACCATCAACCACATCGTTTACGTAAATCGTAAAAAGCAGCGAACCTGTTACGCTGCTCTGGGGCACACCTAATGTTACATTTGTTTCTGTTGAAGTCTCCCCATTCAGAACGACGTACTACTCTTCGTCTGCTAGAAAACTTTCTATCCAACCGCATATGCCATCGGATAGATTGCGCGCTTTTTGGAGCAAGCGACAGTGCGGAAGTTAGTCGAATGCCTTTCGAAAGTCGAGGAATATGGCATCAACCTGGGAGGCGGTATCATATGTTCAAGCATGCATTTATCGCGGTGTTTCTGTATTTTTGTCCATCTCCTGTGGGTGGTGCTGGACGGATGCATGGGAGAGATGAAGGGTGTTGTAGCGAGCTATTATGGAAGCGTGAATAGATGTCCGCTGTCAGAGGGCGAGGGACACGGTAACATCTACATCTACATCTACATCCATACTCCGCAAGCCACCTGACGGTGTGTGGCGGAGGGTACCTTGAGTACCTCTATCGGTTCTCCCTTCTATTCCAGTCTCGTATTGTTCGTGGAAAGAAGGATTGTCGGTATGCCTCTGTGCGGGCTCTAATCTCTCTGATTTTATCCTCATGATCTCTTCGCGAGATATACGTAGGAGGGAGCAATATACTGCTTGACTCTTCGGTGAAGGTATGTTCTCGAAACTTTGACAAAAGCCCGTACCGATCTACTGAGCGTCTCTCCTGCAGAGTATTCCACTGGAGTTTATCTATCATCTCCGTAACGCTTTCGCGATTACTAAATGATCCTGTAACGAAGCGCGCTGCTCTCCGTTGGATCTTCTCTATATCTTCTATCAACCCTATCTGGTACGGATCCCACACTGCTGAGCAGTATTCAAGCAGTGGGCGAACAAGCGTACTGTAACCTACTTCCTTTGTTTTCGGATTGCATTTCCTTAGGATTCTTCCAATGAATCTCAGTCTGGCATCTGCTTTACCGACGATCAACATTATATGATCATTCCATTTTAAATCACTCCTAATGCGTACTCCCAGATAATTTATGGTATTAACTGCTTCCAGTTGCTGACCTGCTATTTTGTAGCTAAATGATAAAGGATCTATCTTTCTGTGTATTCGCAGCACATTACACTTGCCTACATTGAGATTCAATTGCCATTCCCTGCACCATGCGTCAATTCGCTGCAGATCCTCCTGCATTTCAGTACAATTTTCCATTGTTACAACCTCTCGATACACCACAGCATCATCCGCAAAAAGCCTCAGTGAACTTCCGATGTCATCCACAAGGTCATTTATGTATATTGTGAATAGCAACTGTCCTATGACACTCCCCTGCGGCACACCTGATATCACTCTTACTTCGGAAGACTTCTCTCCATTGAGAATGACATGCTGCGTCCTGTTATCTAGGAACTCCTCAATCCAATCACACAATTGGTCTGATAGTCCATATGCTCTTACTTTGTTCATTAAACGACTGTGGGGAATTGTATCGAACGCCTTGCGGAAGTCAAGAAACACGGCATCTACCTGTGAACCCGTGTCTATGGCCCTCTGAGTCTCGTGGACGAATAGCGCGAGCTGGGTTTCACATGACCGTCTTTTTCGAAATCCATGCTGATTCCTACAGAGTAGATTTCTTGTCTCCAGAAAAGTCATTGTACTCGAACACAATACGTGTTCCAAAATTCTACAACTGATCGACGTTAGAGATATAGGTCTATAGTTCTGCACATCTGCTCGACGTCCCTTCTTGAAAACGGGGATGACCTGTGCCCTTTTCCAATCCTATGGAACGCTACGCTCTTCTAGAGACCTACGGTACACCGCTGCAAGAAAGGGAGCAAGTTCCTTCTCGTACTCTGTGTAAAATTGAACTGGTATCCCATCAGGTCCAGAGGCCTTTCCTCTTTTGAGCGATTTTAATTGTTTCTCTATCCCTCTGTCGTCTATTTCGATATCTACCATTTTGTCATCTGTGCGACAATCTAGAGAAGGAACTACAGTGCAATCTTCCTCTGTGAAACAACTTTGGAAAAAGACATTTAGTATTTCGGCCTTTAGTCTGTCATCCTCTGTTTCAGTACCATTTTGGTCACAGAGTGTCCTGTTCAAAATTGCTCTGAGCACTATGGGACTTAACATCTGTGGTCATCAGTCCCCTAGAACTTAGAACTACTTAAACCTAACTAACCTAAGGACATCACACACATTCATGCCCGAAGCAGGATTCGAACCTGCGACCGTAGCAGTCGCGTGGTTCCAGACTGAAGCGCCTAGAACCGCTCGGCCACAACGGCCGGCGGAAGTGACCTGTGTACAAGCGTAGCACTAGTGGCGAAGTCCTAGGGACAAACAATAGCCCTCCCATCGTTAGTGTGGCAAGTAGGTCATGTTGGTAGTTTAGGTTTTAGCAGCAGCCCACGGGCTGCTGGGACTTCTCATGGGGCACTTACAGGTATGCGCTGTCTCCAGCGTATTGGAGGAATTAGGCTCCTCACATAGCATTTCTGCAATGTATGGAATGTGCGGAAGAAGCACAGGCACAATCCTGAGTTCAATTTGTAGTTACATTGACAGTGAACGTTCGTAGAGAAGCAGAAGGATTAATGTGGAATTATGACGTTTTCGCCAGTTGAAATGTCGGCGGTTGGCGAAGGCGTCATCTAACTACAATGACGTAAATTGTTTGAAGAGAAAATTTCGTTCTGTTTATTCACCTTACAATGAACTTAGTCGCCTCGGAACTTTCGCATGTCAACCGAAACGTTATAGTCCTTATAAATTTTGGCCAGTCTTTAGTTAATTTTCTTACTTAAATTATACATTTCTCGTCTATATATTTCTGAACATAATTAATGGCCAGAAAACTATTTTTTCTGTAAGTATATTTTTATTATTTATATCGACATATTTCAAAATCTCAATCTTGTATTACCGAAATTAGTAATCGAAGTTGTCAACTTAAATGACCTAGAAGCAAATTTACAATAAACATAATATTGTTATGCTTCAGTTTTCATGTAAACAAAATTTCTGTCTTCATTAACGATTATCCTAATTTTACTATCGATACTGAAATCGATTTTATAAGACAAGAAGAAGCTTCTGGTTTTCGTAATGCAAGATCTGCAACCCCTTTTACTCACCATTAGTACGATAAATCTTTACTTACATAATTATTTTCAGACATCAAAATACTAATTAAATCTGAAAAACATTTCCAATTACGACAGTTATGATAATACTAATTTGGACTATTTCGTGTTCTAGAATTTACAGGAAAATGGGGTCGTAAGATACAGGGTTATTACAAATGATTGAAGCGATTTCACAGCTCTACAATAACTTTATTATTTGAGATATTTTCACAATGCTTTGCACACACATACAGAAACTCAAAAAGTTTTTTTAGGCATTCACAAATGTTCGATATGTGCCCCTTTAGTGATTCGGCAGACATCAAGCCGATAATCAAGTTCCTCCCACACTCGGCGCAGCATGTCCCCATCAATGAGTTCGAAAGCATCGTTGATGCGAGCTCGCACGTTTCTTGGTAGAGGAGGTTTAAACACTAAATCTTTCACATAACCCCACAGAAAGAAATCGCATGGGGTTAAGTCGGGAGAGCCTGGAGGCCATGACATGAATTGTTGATCATGATCTCCACCACGACCGATCCATCGGTTTTCCAATCTCCTGTTTAAGAAATGCTTCTGCTTTAGCCGTTTCCGTAAGATTTTCCAAACCGTCGGCTGTGGTACGTTTAGCTCCTTGCTTGCTTTATTCGTCGACTTCCGCGGCTACGCGTGAAACTTGCCCGCACGCGTTCAACCGTTTCTTCGCTCACTGCAGGCCGACCCGTTGATTTCCTCTTACGAAGGCATCCAGAAGCTTTAAACTGCGCATACCATCGCCGAATGGAGTTAGCAGTTGGTGGATCTTTGCTGAACTTCGTCCTGAAGTGTCGTTGCACTGTTATGACTGACTGATGGGAGTGCATTTCAAGCACGACATACGCTTTCTCGGCTCCTGTCGCCATTTTGTCTCACTGCGCTCTCGAGCGCTCTGGCGGCGGAAACTTGAAGTGCGGCTTCAGCCGAACAAAACTTTATGAGTTTTTCTACGTATCTGTAGCGTGTCGTGACCATATGTCAATGAATGGAGCTACAGTGAATTTATGAAATCGCTTCAATCATTTGTAATAGCCCTGTATATGCTCTTTTTGGTGCTAAGCGCGTTAGTGTGAAATTAGTAGCATCTGTAGTTTGGTACATATTACGCTCTAGTGGGCAAGCAAGTCACACAATGTACTTTTGAAAACGTGTTATCTATGTGATAGTAAAATGTATTTCAAGACATTCAAATAAATGAAGGAAACGGTTAACAGCAATATAACGTTCTAGCGCCTTGTCATTGAAATGAACCCCTGATAACTCTTTTTCAGTAGGTTATACAGGAACAAAGAATGCAGCCCTGACACTAAAACCAGTTTTGCAAGATAAGTACCATTTATCAGAAAATTTAATGCATTCTATCTTACGTTGACTAAACTACGAGACAGTTCGTACAACGCAAGATTAATCATTTGGTTTCTTCGTAATATTTGGTCATTAAGTAAGGGATTGCATTCTAATGTAAACATGTTTAATATTTGCGCGGTGACCACAGTAAGCTGTGCTGCATGGTTCTGAGAAACCCGAATGGTAGTGAGCCCTATGAAATGCGACAGAACACGTGGTTAGGACACACTCGCAACCGGCTGGCCACCCACCGGATGGAGCTCGCACTTGGGATCGGGTTTCCGCCTGCAACGCTTCTCCAGAGGTCCGCGCTTTTAGCTCACCTGCAGCTGCGAAGCCCCGCAACCTATGCACTCTTCAAATTACATCGTCATAAGTTCATATTTCACAAAAAGTAATCCGTGTCAGTGGCGCTGAGAGGCTCGTCGCTTTAACATATCCATGGGCACAGTCACTGGCGTAAAACGCCAGTTGAAACACTAAAATATATTTACTTTGTAGCAGACCAATACAGTCTATCTGCCATTCCAGTTGATGGACTGACCGTTTCTGAGAGCCTTAGCAAATAAATTAAAGAAAAAATTACTATCTAATGATAAACTGATTATCTTCACTATTTCACTGAGTGTCAGGAGGAAGGGTATAAGCTTCGTGCTTCTCCAACAACAAGCCAAAGTAGAAAAGGAGCAGTAGCTCACCTGGAGAACGTAGAAGACCGAAGAGATGAACCAGAAGTAACCTTCCCGATTGAAACATACAAATATTGTGTAGAAAGTGTTCGGAAATTAGAAACTCTTAGAGCGAAGGAAGGAAGAAACTTTACATTTGTAAAAAATGCAGAAATCCTACAAAATAACGAGATCGCTGAAGTGTAGAGATCAGAGCATGTGGTATCCGAAAACTGAGATCCTTCTCCGCTTCTCTGGGGTATGTATTCTGCGGTCGGTCGAAATCGCTCTGGTTTCATGAAAGTTAATGACAGTTACTAAACTGTATTAAAGGAAGCGGTCTGTATTCTGGGGAAAATGCTCTGAAAGAATAGAAATGAGCGTAATTTTGCTGTGGTAAGTTGGGAGCAACAAAGAAGAGGATCGGCATTTACAGCAGACAATGGCAATAGTTACCGACGTGGTTATCCATGTCGCTAAAGAAATATGTAGATAATAGTATTGTAACAGGGCCGGTCCCATTCCAATGCCGGTACCATTCCAAAGTACCGTTATCCATGATGGCGGTCATGACGTCAGAGACACATCCCCCCGCCTACATATACGCGCTAGGCATGATCATAACACCGCCACCATTCCAAAGCACCGTTATTCAACAACAACAAGGTCACACCCAGTGTATCCACCACGTGATGCGTGTCTAGTCTCTATTGCCGTAGCGAGGTGTGTGTGTGTGAGAGAGAGAGAGAGTTAGCGCCATCTCTCTCTATGTCACAACCCCGCGCCTACATACACGCGCTAGGCAGGACCTATATAAATCAGTGCACGGCCCACCTCACTCTCACACTGCTCGTATACTTCGTTCGTCCAATACTTGTCACGTCTTCGTAATTAAACGTGCAAAAATGAAGCGATCACGATCAGCCAGTGGCAGCAGCAGCAGCAGCAGCAGCAAACGTGCTCATGTGGACGAAGTTCCATTCCCTGGTAAGTACATTTTCAGTATTCTGATATCTGCACCCTTTAACTCTGTGTATGAGTGCTACATATCTTTTATAATGCTCTCTATAAAGATCGCTCCTCCACCTGTTCTGTGTGTGTTCCGGCTTACATTTTTTACCCCTTTTGAATCTCTCTCTCTCTATAAAAATTGCTTATCCACGCCTTTTTTACCTCTAACCTGGGATGTGTTATAATTAATTTACCGTGTCCGCTATAAAGATAGAGCTTCCACGTGTTGTGTGTTTGTTATATTTGTTGTGCAGTGCTCTTTGTAAATATTTCATTTCTTTCCTCTTTTTTCTAAATTTGCTGTCCCGCTTATTTCTCTATCACTTAACTGAATGCACACTTCCATTTCCATACGCAATATTATATTCAGTCTTCTCCATCTTTCTAGATTTCTTCCATCAAATCTTGGCTGATCTAGACAAGCAGCTCGAGATGGAAAGGGCTCAAGCGCAGCTCGAATGTAAGTACATTTCTAATACAAACATACTTCTTAAACCTAAATAATTTCATCTAATATATACCCGTTTTCTGATTGTATACATTTAGTCCTCATAAGCTTGTCTTTTCTTTGTAGATGCGCCTAATTCAGCATTCAGTTCTACCACCCAAAGCGTTAAAGGAGGCGGCGGTGGCGTTCAAACGGCGCCCGCCACGCAGGACACTCAGTCTTTAGAGGAGGAGGAGGAGGAGGAGATCAACCTACCTGACTGGTTTGAGGATCTACTTGATTTTGGCAATGAGTTGCTCAAACCATGGAGTCAGAGCGGAGAAGGTGAATAATTTTGAACATTAACATTCCTTCACATAACTACCATTATTTACTCTTATTGTTATTATTTATCGCTCTTTTAAATATAAATCACTAAATTAATTTTTTTTCTTATTTATCTTACAGGTATATCACACGGCGTAGGCCGTGTTCCTAGAGCGGTGGTTGCGGGGGCGGGACTCGGGCGCACCAAACCGCAAAGACACGCAGCGCCTTGCGTAACCCCTATAAGGGCTTCGCGGGAGGCGGCGGATGCAGAACACGCGCCAGCTCCTCCCCCAGCGCTGCCGCAACCGTTTGGCTGCGAAAATCAACAACACCGAGCCCCCGCGCCACCGGCAGGTAGAGGCAGCAGCGCAGCCCGTCCGCCGTCGCCACAGCCTGGCCCTTCAAGCCGGCTGTCACCCCCTCCTCCTCCGGAAGCAGCAGCTTGCCGCCGCCGCCCACGCAAGGTATGCGTTCGGAGACGTATACCTCTCCCCGCAAATGATGATGATGATTACGATCCCCCATCACCAGCCCCTTCATCTATCGGGTGGACTCCTAGTTGTAGCAATAGTAATAATATTAATTTCCCTATGGCTAGCGGTAGTTCTCTCCCCCGTCCTATCGATAATGAATTCGATCAGAATAACGGCGTAATGACTCCCTTAGAATACTCAGCAGTTGCTAGAGCGTTTGAGGGGCGAATCTCTTTCACCAGAATTGAGAATCCAGGCGGGAGGTATCGCGATCCTGTAAGGTTTTTGGAGGCGTGCCTCCCCGTCTTGGAGACCGAGCTCCTCAAACTCTTAGAAGATCCGGAATTTAACGCCATTAAATGCAGTGCGGTATTATGCTGTGAACTGAGTCACCCCCCTAAACATCAAGATGACGCGGAGACGGCTATTCTGCATTATATATGGGGTGACAATGGCGTTATTTCTCGGAGCACATCGATTGCTGAGTGGTATCGAGAATCCACCTTGAGCGCTATTATGGCCCGATTTTCCGAGATGGAAGTACGTGGATCCGCTAAAGCGCTCAGCAGTATACCACACCTCGACATCCATATACATGTCTATGATCCAATGAATGGAGGGTCCAGTTATATTAAACTCCCTATAGATATTGAGAAAAAGCAGGCGTGCATTAATGTTCAAAATAACTATGATAATGCGTGTTTTGCATGGTCAGTCCTGGCTTGCGAGAGAAATTACAATTACAAACATCATCACGAGCGTCCCAGCAGTTACAAAGTCAAAGATATTAAGAGACAGTATAACTTTGACGGAATAGAGTTCCCTTTAAGAATCCAGGACATACCTAAGTTTGAGGCTCAGAATACCGCAATATCGGTCCACGTTTATGGCCTGGAGAAGAAAAGCAAGTCAGATGAGCAGAACAAGCATACAGTAGTAGGCCCCCTCCATTTCTCAAAATTTGCAGGTGAGCGAGAGTTGCATGTCAACATGCTGCTCTTCTCCGAACGTGATAATTATCACTACGTCTGGATCAAAGACATGTCCCGACTCATTTCCTCCCAGTTAAGTAAAAATGAACATAAACAACATATTTGTATAAGGTGTTTGAATTATTTTTATCTCAAGAGTTATTAGCGACACATCTATTAGATTGTGCATGCAAGGACACGGTACGTGTTGTTATGCCCACTGAGGAAAATAACTTCATTAAATTTAAAAATGCTCACCACCAGCAGCGTTGTCCTTTTGTTGTGTACGCCGATTTTGAATGCTTGCTGGCTCCTATTACTCGTTGTGAAGGGAACCCCTTAGCCTCACACACAACCTTCACACAAAAACACGTACCTTATGCGGCGGCGTTCCTAGTTGTATGCGCATATGATTGTAAACTTAATAGCTATCAGTCTTATGTAGGGGACGTTCCGGCGGTTTGGCTTCTCACTGAGCTTGAAAAACTTTCATGGCATGTTCACAAGCTCTACAGCATCAATATTCCCATGACCAAATCAAAGGAAAATGATGACTTGTATGAAAAGGCTGTTAATTGTCATATTTGCGGCTGGCCTTAGATAGAAAAGCAGAGACTCCTCGTAGAGACCATTGTCATCTTACGGGTAAGTTCCGCGGTGCAGCCCACAAAGCATGCAACTTGAAGTATCAGTTACCTACACACATACCCGTCTTTTTTCATAATCTGAGCTGGTATGACGCTCATTTTCTCGTTGAGCACTTGGCTAAGTTCGGTATCAAGAATGATCAGGTCAGTATCCTGCCTGAAAGTGTTGAAAAGTACATTTCTTTTCCAAAACGAATGACGCCGAAAATTACGCTCCGCTTCCTTGACTCTCTACAATTTATGCAGACTTCGCTCCAGAAACTGGTTGAGACTTTACCTCGGAATGATATGCATATCACTCGATCTGCATTTACCGATGAGGAAAAGTTTCAACTTGCGACGAGGAAAGGAGTTTTCCCGTACGAGTATCTTGATAGTATGGCAAAACTCAATGAAACCAGGCTTCCCGACATAACTTCTTTTACCAGTACTCTCACAGGCGATACCATAACTATCACAGATTATGAGCATGCCGTTAATGTCTGGCAGGAATTCAACATCCCCAATTTGGGAGAGAATATGCAAGGTTATACATGGACACCGACGTTCGTTTGCTTGCAGATGTTTTCGAAAAGTTCCGGAGTGTATGTATGCCCACGTTCTCTCTGGACCCTGCCTTTTATTACACGGCACCTGGGTTGTCCTGGGACGCTATGCTCAAAAAAACGGATTGCAACATTGAACTTTTGACTGATGCTTCGATGCTTCTATTTTTTGAGCGAGGGATCCGCGGCGGACTTTGTCAATGTGTTCACAGGCACGCCAAGGCAAATAACCCGCGGATGGGTGTCGAGTACAACGCATCCCTTGATTCTAGTTACATTTAGTACTTAGATGTTAACAATTTATATGGGCATGCTATGAAGCAACCGCTGCCGGTTGCCGGGTTCCAATGGGTGCCTGAAGACGAATTGAAGGGTTTAGGTGGACAGATAATGGGTCTTGCGGCCGATTCTGATGTAGGGTATGTGCTTGAGGCAGACATCGCGTACCCTAGTAGTTTGCATGGAGAGACAAGCGACTTGCCGTTATGTCCAGAGCAACAAATTCCACGAGGAAGCACCATCCCTAAACTGCTGGCCACTGTTGGGGATAAGCTGAGGTATATTATTCATTATCGTAACCTCCAGCAGTGCCTCAGATTAGGAATGGAGCTCATTAAAATCACCCTGGCAATCTCCTTCAAAATCCCCCTGGTTGAAGGAGTATATTGAACTAAATACCGAAAAGACGGCGGTCGCGAGTAATGATTTTCAAAAAGACTTTTATAAATTAATGAATAATTCCATTTTCGGGAAAACTATGCAGAATGTAAGAAATGAACGCGATATTGTTATTAGAACCGCATGGGAAGGGCGTTATGGCGTGAGAAAATGTATAGCCAGACCAAATTTTAAGCGTGCCACCATCTTCAATGAAAACTTTGTTGCTGTGGAGATGTCGAAGACTGCAGTAGAGTTTATGAAACCCATCTATTTGGGGATGTGTATACTCGATATCTCCAAATTCTACATGTACCGATTCCACTATGAGTTTGCGAAACCTCATTCCGTAGAGCCGGCCAAAGTGGCCGCGCGGTTCTGGCGCTGCAGTCTGGAACTGCGAGACCGCTACGGTCGCAGGTTCGAATCCTGCCTCGGGCATGGATGTGTGTGATGTCCTTAGGTTAGTTAGGTTTAAGTAGTTCTAAGTTCTAGGGGACTAATGACCTCAGCAGTTGAGTCCCATAGTGCTCAGAGCCATTTGAACCATTTCATTTCGTAGATCCAAAATTACTTTATATGGATACAGACAGCTTTATCTACTGGATCAAGAACTGTGATCCATATGAAGTAATTAGGTGCAATGGTAAAGAATTCGACACCACTTCTTATGAGGGCCGGCCGAAGTGGCCGTGCGGTTAAAGGCGCTGCAGTCTGGAACCGCAAGACCGCTACGGCCGCAGGTTCGAATCCTGCCTCGGGCATGGATGTTTGTGATGTCCTTAGGTTAGTTAGGTTTAACTAGTTCTAAGTTCTAGGGGACTAATGACCTCAGCAGTTGAGTCCCATAGTGCTCAGAGCCATTTTCTTCTTATGAGGTCAATAATCCTTATGGTATTGTTCCACAGAACAAGAAGGTTATCGGTCTCATGAAAGACGAGCCGAATGGTTTACCAATTGTAGACTTTGTGGGACTGAGGTCGAAAATGTATGCATATCGCACAGTAGACGCGAGCACTCTGAGGCGTGCAAAGGGTGTTAGACGGAATGCGTCTCGTGCGCTTACGGTCGAGGACTATTTGCAGTGCCTGTACGGTCATAGCGTTGAAGGCGCTCGTCCACACATGGTTCAACAAACTAGCAATCGATCACGAGCTCACGAGGTGTACACTGTGCTGCAGTCTAAAGTCGGACTGTCTCCTCATGACGATAAAAGAGTCATTTGTGAGGATGGGGTGGGAACCCTCCCATACTCACACTATTTACTTGAAACGAAAGTAGGGGTGGGGGACTCTGGTTGAGTGATAGAGAGGGAATGAGCGTGTGAATGTTACGAATGTAGGTGATGCGTGGAAATAGTATGGCTCTTTTATCATAGTGTAAATAGTGGATGAGAGTGTTTTGTTGCGTGTATCAGTTTGCGTGCTTCCATGTATGTCTGAGTGTGCGAATGAGCGCGAACTTGTGTTAAGTGTGTGTGTGTGTGTGTGTATGTAAATATAATCATTATTTTTTCAAAGAAAATTATAATAAATAAAATTAAAAAAACTTATTTAAAAAGTCTTTATATCTACATATTGTTGGCCATTATTAATATATATATATATATATATATATATATATATATATATATATATATATATATATATGAAATGCTATAAATTTTGCCAATTAACTTCTGTATGAACAAAAAAAAAATAATAAAATTTTCTCACGTAATATATGCTTCACTTCTAGTCATTATAGAGCTTAGATTTTAGTTTGTAAGTTTCACCTACCGCTAGCCATCCAGTCAGAACTAGTTTTTAAGTGTATGAGTTCCACTAATTAAATTCTTTCTATATGTTCACTTGCTTGTTCTAGTGGAAAATGTTTCCAGTCAACCACTTTAAAGAAAAAAAAAAAAAAAAATATATATATATATATATATATATATATATATATATATATGTTCACCTTGTTCTTGTAGTTGAAAATCTTTAAATCGACTTACTTGGAAAAAAAATATATATCCAATTTGTTGTTCTTTTCGAAAATGTTTAGAGCCATTGACTTGAAACAAATAGGTTTGGCATTAATTAAAAGTGTTTTGTTTTTCTGATGGAACTTCATTAGCGATATTATTTACTTTGTAAGATAGGGTAGTACCTCTGCATTAGCTTTAAAATTATATATATAATTTATCTGAAGAGAATGCTTATATATATATATATATATATATATATATATATATATATATATATATATATATATATATATATATATTTCTTAATTATCTAAAATTGTTTTTAAAAAATTATCTAAGTTCATATTTTTGGTTAAAAACCAATCTTATATCTGTAAACTCATATTTATATATAATGTGAAAAAAATGTTAAATTCTGAATTCAGTAATAAACTCAGTTATTTCATTCTAAAAAAAATGTTATTATTATTTGACGCCCTAATAATGATTATTCTTTTTATTAAAAATATTATAAATTTATTTATGTGTGTATGTAGAATACGTACATACAGTCACATCGCACTGCATAAGGTTATAAGGTTTCCTGCTTTTAATCACAAGTGCCGGACTTGGGCTAGTTGTCACGAACACACACAGCACTCTGCAGCGCTAACTCTTACAGCCCTACGTCAGCAGATACTTTCGAGATCGTAATCTGACGCATCGCTTTCCACAGCGGTCGCGAGGCCGGCAACTGGCGCAACCCCCTACCAAGCGTCAGCGGCTGCGCGTGTCTGTCGCTTTCGACGGAGGCCGCGAGATCGGCATCTGACGCATCCGCGCCTAACTATAACAGTAGGCTCATTCCACGTCAAAGGCCGGGGTATGTGTCTCTCTCGGACAGTTCCAGTGGAGTTCCCTTCATATACAATATAAAAAGAATAAACTTACAATACTAGGGACGTTGGGTGTCATAGAAAGAAAAAACACTCAATCTTATAAATTATTATTTATTTCTAAAAAAAGTGAAAGGTAATTTTACATTCTCATATGCAGATACAAAAGCACTTTTTTGGTAAACGTTCTTCAGTCGATGGATGGATGGGCATCCGTACCATTCAAGGTCTTGAATAGATGCAAATTTAAATATTCGACGCATCCAGGAGGTTTTGTCCGTTCCCTTTACGTAAACAATGGTGTCCTTGTGATCGAATAATTTAAGTGCGATCACCACATCTTTATAGGGTATGCCGGGATCATCCCAGTTAATTCCATGATAAAAATTAGTTAACCACAATGCACTGGTCCGTGTTTTACAAGACTTCACTTGCGTGAACGGTCTTGGTGATCGAATATTTGCGGAGAAGGTTTCAATTATTCCTGCGTCTTGTGTGTAGGCCACAAAAGCAACTTGTTTAAATACGAACTGTCTTCGCTCTCCATCATGGAATCCTTGAATATCTGCAATGATCTTCACAGGCTGAGTTGCCATCGTCAATTGATCAATGCACAGGACAGCACATATTCATTTATACAGCTCGTTGCACAACACCTGTGAGCGGACAGTAATAGATTATTCTGTCGTGTAGGACTAAGGCATATGCAGCGGTGTGTTCTGGGAAATTTGTCGATGATTCAAATTCAATTCGAACGTCTATAGGTCCAGACTTAATTATCTCATTCTGTTTAGAGCAGTCTATTACAATGATCGGTGAAAGCTCTTTGAACTTACGAGGACTCAGTAGACACCCCCCTCCCTCTCCTTCAGCAATTTCATAGTAAGAAGTACGAAACATTGCATAAATGTCATATACGCGAGGCTGTATACATTTTCATTCCATTGCAGATGTAGATTGTCATATGGGTAGAATTCTGAATTGAGGTAGACTTTGGCGTTAGTTAACTTGCAGTTATCGAACACGGTGGAATCGTTTGATGTATTTGCTCTTCTATCAGTCTGAAACGCAAGTATAATGAATCTTGGTGTCTCGATATGACTGGAGGTCTTAATAGCCCATGTTTGTCTGCTCGCGGTCGGTAACACTGGATACTCAAAGATCTCCCATGAGCGGAATGTCAGTGACAGAAATGTACCTGAATTCAGCACTTTTAAAAGCTTCAAACGTTCCTCGTCGGATACACTGACGTGAGGCATTTTCCATATTAATTTGTTGATTGTGATCCTATTCTCTTCTTGAGCTCCTTGAATGTACGAGTTATTGTCTGTCGCACTCCGCACGAGAATAAGTTCCTGTTTAGCGTTCATAATAATCTGTCTCATATCCTCAAAATATCCCATAAGTATTTTTAGAGGTATGCATGCAGTAAATCGCTTGTACTCCTGGGGTGTTCTACCCTCCGCCTCGTCTATGAACCATCCAGCATTTTCTAAACTGTGCAGATCTGCTGGTGATGCCGAGACATATGTTTTAAGGGTCGATGTTAGGCCAACATTGCGTGTACGATCAATCTCAGAACCATTCAGTTCATAGCGAATCTCTTGGAAGAGGAATGCCAATGCGTTGCGTGTCAGCTTGGACCCCACTGTATCGGTGCCATCAGTTTTCTTGAATGACCCCTCAAGATATATGAAACTCTTGCACGGAAGAGTGAGTGTGTCCTGGTGCTGTATGACAATCCTGATTTCATCATTCTTGTTAAACATGGTTGAAGCGTAAGATTTATGATGGAAGTATTCTTGACATATAATTCTGTCATCATACTCTACTGGATTGGTTATATTGAGTGATGACGTCATTGCGGGGTTTGAGACCAACTGATTTAAGAAATTCATAGTTCGCAGGTGTTATCAGTTTGCTGTTCAGTAGCGAAGTGGCGCGCTATGTATTGCGTGCACTTGTTTTATACCGCACGCCCATCTTGTTTTAGATGTAATCGTATAATGATTTCCTCACCGCGAAAGTCGACAAGTGTATTATTCTGATCCACAATACGCAGCTCCAAATAGCCCAATGTCTGAGCAGTCACTGGAAGGTATATCGCATTGGCAGGTGTCTCAACAATCTTATACCCCGCTGCAACTGAGGGGAAGAATCCGTAAAAAGTGTGAATGAGAGTATCGTTGAGATAGGAATTCGTAGCAATGTTACACTCGACACGTATTGTGCTGACTGGGAGTATATCCACAGACTGATTGGACTTGTAAAATTTAGTTGGATCTTTCTTCAAAATCTGCCCTTTTGTGAATCCAGGCAGGGGTCCTATTGAATGTTTCTGGTTAAAGTCAATCGTTGCATTTAGAGTCCTTATTTCAGATTTAAGTGTATTGATGTTTGCACCTAGTTCAATACCTTTTCCAGACTGTTTTAAGAGTTCGTTTGAATCGTCAATATCGTATGCACCAGATTCTATTTCAAGAATATGTTTTTCACCATTAATATCGAGATGCAGTTTATTGTTAGTGTTGGTGATATTCGGGATGCTGTTGTACGTCTCCAGTCCAATCAATGCAACACTCCATTGACCTGCACTCAAATCAATTGGTGGGAAGTAATTTGCACGCAATACAGATGACCGTCCTTTCAACGTCAAAGTGTACGACATTGCATCTGAACGTCAACTGATGAATGAATGTTTAAAAATCCTGCTTATATACGTTAGTTCTTGTTCTTATTCTTCTTCTTTGTGAACGTCAAGAGAAAGATGATGCAAAGATGCCCGCAGAGGTATGTATTAAAGTCCTGATACCGTTGATAATTGTATAGTACATGTCTTCTGTGAGTGAAGTATTGCTGTAATTCTTCAGGTGGCTGCAGGTCACCAAAGGAGTCGAAATAGTAGACTACCCCAGCGTCTTTCATAACGTACGCCACCCAATGGGTGCCAGGACCTCCGACAACATCTAAATTCACGATACCGCATTCGCCAGTTTTCCACATTGTCTTAGGTAATGTATCTCTCATAAACACACCACGGAATCTTGGTATCTTGAATTTATGCCTAACAAACTTAAGAAGGTCTGTATTTGTGAGCGGTCGATCTGGTAGGACCGCTATTGGGCTTTTTCTTTTTTAATTTATGAATAGACCAAGACCCTTCCTGTACGGCTTCAAGTATAGGCCTTTTCCAATGACTGCTGCTTCCATCATACGGTTATGTCTTCTCGCCTCTTCTAACTGGGTTTGCGAGTTTTGCGCATTCTTGACTGTTCGAGCGATAGCTGCAGCCCCACCGGCGAGCGAACCTACCACTGAGAGCGCGGAGAGGGCTGGGATGAGAAAAGGAATAAAACCGCCGGATGTCTTGGGTATTGGTAGAACGCGAGGTGCTTTAACGGATCTTCTTGTTCTTCTCGTTGGTGGTTCTTTGTCCTTCATTGCGTTTTTAGCTGCATACATCGCTGTCAGGATACAGTTCTTCAAACAATCCTTCTTGTTCTTCATGTTTAGTGCGCGACGTGCAGCGTTCATGACTCGCTTGAAATTCATCACTCCTAATCCTAACTTGATTTTTCCGCGCATGGTTTTATCAACTGAGAATGCCGCGATGCGTTGACCTATACCAATATCTTTTCTTTTCCGTATCGCCTTAGCCTTATCAGCTAAAATCCTATCTGCAATGTGACGACTTGGTAGATCTTTATTTGCTTCGTATGCAATGTCGTGTTCCATGCACGCTTCGTCAAGCAGATTCACTCCCTTATCGCCTCGCGCCAAGCGTTTCTGAAGCTTTGTCCCAGGTCCGCAGTAGTTATATCCCGGGATGTGTAATTCCAAAGGTAGTTTGTCCAGAACACCACCGCCTCCTCTAATGTGGCTTCGATCGCGCATGTCAGGCTACTGTGATGGTTGTGGGCGATGAATGTTCATTATATAGCAAATCCCTGGCATCAATCCAACTGTTTTGTGTAGCAGGAAAACCAAGCCATTTGACTAGGGCCTTATTTCCAAGTCGTCTTATAACTCTCTCCACAAGAAAAAGATCTGTTTGTGAGCTCTTCTGCATCTCCTCAGTGTAGAAGGAGCCTGCAAATTCTTCACCTTTACTGTCTTTCAATAAATAAGTTCTAGGATTCGTTCGCTGCACATTTGAAACTGTAAATATCTCAGTTGACCAGTTCGGTAGGTATGATTTCTCAAATGCGGTCTTGTGTTTTGAGATACGCACCAAATCACCTACATTAAATTTCTGTTTGGGTGGATCCAGTATCTTAATGTGAAAGTACACCGCATCCATGAGTGTGTTATCACGAACATCAGTTGGCCTCATTTTTATTGTGCTATGTTTGGTTCTATTATATTGAGCAATTATTTCTGGGAGGATATCTGTCCATTTGTATGAGCCGCGAAGGTTAAACCGCATCCACATTCGGCCCTTTATTGTTCTGTTCAAGCGCTCTACGATACTCGCCTTCAGGTGAGTGAATGTCGAGTAGTGATGTATTCCATACCGCTGCATCACTGTCTTGAAGTACCTATTGTAGAACTCACCACCATGATCGGTTTGGAGATTGTCCGGGCATCGATTGGTTCCTATCTGTAGCAAGCGTTCAAAAGCATCAGCGACATTTGGACCGGTTTTTGTCTTGACTGGTACTGCCCATGCAAATTTGGAGTATGTATCAATAACAATTAAAATGTATTTGAAGCGATTATTCTCATGTGAATATTGTCGCATATCTACAAGATCAGCTTGCCACAAGTCATCCAACCCTTTAATCATGACATGCCTGCGCGGGTATGTTTTGCGTGCTGGTTTGTGTAGTTCTCGAACTACGGTCTCCATACTTATTCGATGATACCTCTCTCTCGAAGCTCAGAGATTATGGAGACAACTTCATTCGAATGAGCTGTATTACCTGCAGCAGCTGATGCCATGAGCAGACGTAGTCGATCTATTAGTTCGTTGGGGTCGTCATAATATATATACTGAGGGATTCGATTGTTCACTGCCTTAAGACCAATGTCAATACCATCTCCGCTGCCGGCACCGTTGTTGCTGTTTTGGTCTTCAAATATTGGTTTTATAATGGTTTTATACTTCCTGTTGGTTAGGCTTTTGGTGATCTTGTGTACACCAGTCATGTGTAGTATTTGACGGTACGTGACCTTATCACTAACTGAATAATTTATAGGTTTTTTGGTTGGTCTTAGGAAAATAAGGTTCATTAAGCCAGGTGTTCGGTCAAACTCTCTATCACCTATTTGTATTTTGTCTTCTGTTACAGTTATGGGATGCGCGCCCAACATGTACGGTCTTCCCGGGCTAACGCCGAATGTTCTATCTATCTGACCTGGTGCGTGACTAATAATGAATTCATCAATGGCAAGACTGTCGTTTTGGTTCGTTTTTGTTTTTGGTGAGAGCTGTCGGAGAGACTCAGTAACGGGCTTAAAGGTCTCTCTTAGTGTTTGCTGACGATCAATATGCCCTAACCTAAGCAGCCGTAATTTCTCTCGGACTGCTTTACGCGCTTGAATGACTTTCTGCTTGGTCGTCGACATCTCAACGTATACTAATCAGACATCTCTGCGACGTGAGGCTTTATATATGCATTCATTTTCTTCAGCTTCTTAGTATGATCGTGATCGCCCTTATCGACAACTATCAGGTCTACATCTATTTTTCCCTGAATACCATCGACCTTTTCAGTTAAGTCGGTTAATTTCTTACTGAATTGATTGACTAGCTCATTTAACGCATTCACCATTCTCAGAAGGGTTTGGTAATAGGTCTCTAGTTCCTTGCGCATACTTGCAACTTTAAGAGCCATAGCCTGAATTTTCGCATCCAAGTACAAGCGAATGTTCTGTCTGTGTACACCGATCATCTCAGGTTGAGAGGTGGACATACGCGCGAATTTGTCCATGGTATGGCGTAGACTGATGTGCTAACGTCTATTACCTTGTTATATATGCAAAAATTCTTGAAAGTTTCGTCTGTATCTACCATCATACAGTTTTCTTGTTTTATCAATAACGAGAAACCCATACTGTGAATGGTTCCAACAGTCTGCACATATCTTTAAGAAATCATTGAACGACATATCCGCCCCCGCATGTGCTTGGTAAATGTGTCTTAAATTAAGATTGTCTTGCTTGAAGGTTTGCGTTATCCGTAACAAGTTGTTTGGGGATTCTGGAATATGTTTGACTTAGATAAAATACGTCAGCACCCATATGGCAACCGAAAGAGAAATATTTTGGAATTTGGTCTTGGTTTTCTACTGCAACATCGTCAAATATGAAGACTGTGTTTTGTTTTGTTTCTTCAGGTGGGGGGGATATCAGAGCTTTCACTGAATGTTGTGTATGTAACGCCATCTACACCTCGAAATATCTCATGCAATAGCTGATACTTGGGTTGAAAGAGTGTTTTTTGAGTAGACAGACATGTTCAAATCGGACACCGTGCACATGAGTTAGCAGAGTCATGAGGACATTAGTCTTGCCGTAGTTGGATGGGCCTGCAATAATTGCTCTTATATTATCGGGAAGGAGAATTCCGTTTTTCTTATTCTTCTTCTTCTGCTCTTCACTTGAATCTTCACATGACCAATCACCGACAACAAAGTCCTTGTGGCGAGGGTGCTTCACCCAGCCAGCCATGATAGTAAATGAGCCATGTACAAACAAGTACTTGACATATATAGAAAATATAACTGGGAGGATAATAATAATAATATTTGTGTGTAGCCAATATAGTTCGATCACTTAACCGATTGAGCTATACTGTCTACACGAAGAAAACAAGTATGAAGAGTAAGATGATCATAATTTGAGTAGAATTAAAAAGAATATTGGAACAATTTGATTATAATAGGAGTGGTGGTATGAAATAAAAGAGAAACAGGAGATAAAATTAGATATAAATTATTTATTTAAAAATCATACATTGGATGAACTATTTCTGCGGTGTCATCATAATCTGTACGTTTCTTCTTAGAACCTGTACAATATATATCAAATAATTCTCTTTGGTTGGCAATAAATTCTGCACGTATCTCACGCAGTCCAATAGGTGACTCTGAGTACTCTGGTTTTTGACACACGCATTTCAATTGGAAGTCTGTAGTTTTAATGGGGATATGCGAACGAAGATGCCGCTCAAAATCGTCAATATGTATATTATTAACACGTAGAGAGTTTTTAACATCACTATATGCAGCCTCTATGCTAGGGACCCAACGATTCAGTCTCTCGAGAGCAAACCGTATAGAGGAGTCTAGGTTGAATAATTTGATAACTGACGGATGTCTTAGATAGACGCTGTCGACACATGATTTAACGCATAAGGCGCAGTCATCATCTACAGTAGTAATAGAAAGTGTAACATCGGCAAGACGAATGTCTGGTGGGGAATGAGTTGGATCATATTCGGTGGTCATTTGTTGATTGATGTAGCGCCCTGCATGGCAGATCCCGGCCCAGTCGAACTCGGAAATTGGGACTTTAACACTTTTGGAAATATTTTCAATCTCCCTTATAGCTTGGATCCCCCAGACATGATGGACGTCTATAGCAATGTTCACACGTTTGGAGCCACTGGGGGTTAAATTATATGTCGTGGTGAATAGCGTAGCCGCACTAGATGTATTCTTTTTATTTACAGTATCTAAACTCGGTGGTTGCACTATCAGGGGAGTGTTCGTTTGTGATGAGTTATATGTCGGCATCCAGTACTGACCACCATTTAGTTGATCTTTAACACCACCAGTGGTTGAAGTCGTTGTGTGGTGAGCAGATCGAGCGTCTTGATCACACAAGTTGCTGAGTGGGACGGAGAGCAGCAACTCCTTGTCCTGCTCCAACATGTGAGCTAGGTGGGCTACAGGATTCCACGTGGTCGCTACTGGATCAGATGAGTCGGCTGCCGCTGGTGTAGGTCCGGATGAGATGGTTGACGAAGCTAATGATGATGCAGGTTCGGACGCGTTTGCGGAGCTAAGCATGGTGGCGCTTGACTCTGTTGAAAAAAGAATATGAATGAATAGATATTAGCGAATAAGTGAAAACATTGAATAATAATAAGGATAATGAACGAGATAGAATAATGTGAAATATGATACTTACTTTTCTGTTTGATCCTGTTCTGAGTGACTGCACTGGAGGTCGACTGGCGCTTCATGATTGTTCTTCTTAGTCTCCCGCTGACTGAGTGACCAAGACTGAGGTCCCGGAACTTAACCTATATATCTCCTACAATGAGGTCATAGGATAATTGAATCCTATTGGTAGAAGTCGAACATGTGACTCAATTAAGGGATCGTACTGGTTGCAGTCATTTCCACCACCCCACAAAGCCATCAGCTGACGTGATAACAGTTCACTCTGGTGGCGGCATTAGAGACTAGACACGCATCACGTGGTGGATACACTGGGTGTGACCTTGTTGTTGTTGAATAACGGTGCTTTGGAATGGTGGCGGTGTTATGATCATGCCTAGCGCGTATATGTAGGCGGGGGGGATGTGTCTCTGACGTCATGACCGCCATCATGGATAACGGTACTTTGGAATGGTACCGGCATTGGAATGGGACCGGCCCTGTTACAATACTGATAATTAGAGAATCACGGTTTCTAGTCCCATTGTGGGCATGATAAAAATGGATTTTAGTATGTATGTGTGTCTACCGAATATCAGATCGTGTTTTCTGACGGCGAAGATGCGTAATCTGAAGAAAACAACTGGATCTCACTCCGACGATAGTCTGGTGTGTAGTAGAAAAGTGTTAGAAAGGTTTGGTTTCAAGTTATTCCAAAAATATTTAGGCGTCTTAAATGTACTGATGCGTAAGTTGGTTTTTTTGTTACTAAAAATGCATACCCAAATTGTAACTAGAAAATTCTATGAATGGCACGTAACACACAGGAGCATAGGAAGTCTCATATGTTCTGTATCCCGATACGTGGAACCGATAATATTTCCTTTCTAACAGTTTAACACAATTTTTAAGACATATTATTTTTACGAAATACACCAAGGAAATTGAAAGTCTAGCTGTACATTCTTATTCGTAACACTTATATACACGATGAGCCAAAACGTAATGACCACCTGTGTAACAGCGCGTTGTTCCACTTTTCAAACACAGTACAACAGAGATTCTGCTTGGCTTGGATTCTACAAGTCCTCGATATAATTCCATAAGTATGAAGCACCAGATGTCTACACTCAGCGCACTTTGCCGGAATTGCCGCCTATAACTTCAAGTAACTAGCCTTGTTAGTAGGGACACAACCCCACCCCAATAAGAGAAGTAATTGAGGAAAAAAAATAAATTGTCTTAATAATAACGTTTTCTAATGTGAAGGAACGCAGCGGTAACGCTCTAGCAACACAGAAGTTCAGATTCTGGGGAACTGCAACTGAGCACACAAACGGCAGCCATTTGCGTAGATTGTTATCGATGTAATTTTAAAATACCTTTCCGTTACGTATTATTATTACATCAGGGTCAATAACAATGAATTTGAATTGGTAGTTCCTCCTGTATTGCCGTCAAAACACTAACGGGAAAATGCAATTTCGTATCTTACACTCTCCAGTAATACCGAAGATTTAATGCCATAAATTGATCGAAATTAATATGAAATTATTTTCTCTAAACAAGTATGTAAGAGGTAGCGCTCTAGAACTGTTCCTACAACAGAAATAATTTAATTTTCTTACTCGTTATCTGTTGAGTAGCCAAGAATCACTACTACCAATACACACGTCATATCGTTCTATAACATATGTCTCAGACCTGAAATGCACTCACTTCTCTATTGAGCTTTAAGTGAAATCACAGTAAAGGTTGATCTATTTTGCTACCTACTTACTTAAGCATACTACTTTAACCAAAAATCCAAAATATATTTCAGATGTATGAATTATGACATATAGAGTCAGCGATCTATTTTGTTTCTACGACAAAAAAATTGTTCAAATGGCTCTGAGCAATATGCGACTTAACTTCTGAGATCATCAGTCGCCTAGAAATTAGAACTAATTAAACCTAACTAACCTAAGGACATCACACACATCCATGCCCGTTGCAGGATTCGAACCGGCGACCGTAGCGGTCGCTCGGTTCCAGACTGTAGCGCCTAGAACCGCACGGCCACTCCGGCCGGCGTTTCTACGGCAACGCCCGCCAGTAACATAAACAACGTCTCTGTCTTTATATTGCGAAACTACGTTCGTACACTTTTAATCTTAGAACAAAACTAAGGCAATTTTCTGCATTCTCTGTTCTTTTAAGTACGAAGATTGGAACTATAATAGTGGCAACTACACTTCTGGAAATGGAAAAAAGAACACATTGACACCGGTGTGCCAGACCCACCATACTTGCTCCGGACACTGCGAGAGGGCTGTACAAGCAATGATCACACGCACGGCACAGCGGAAACACCAGGAACCGCGGTGTTGGCCGTCGAATGGCGCTAGCTGCGCAGCATTTGTGCCCGCCGCCGTCAGTGTCAGCCAGTTTGCCGTGGCATACGGAGCTCCATCGCAGTCTTTAACACTGGTAGCATGCCGCGACAGCGTGGACGTGAACCGTATGTGCAGTTGACGGACTTTGAGCGAGGGCGTATAGTGGGCATGCGGGAGGCCGGGTGGACGTACCGCCGAATTGGTCAACACGTGGGGCGTGAAGTCTCCACAGTACATCGATGTTGTCACCAGTGGTCGGCGGAAGGTGCACGTGCCCGTCGACCTGGGACCGGACCGCAGCGACGCACGGATGCACGCCAAGAGCGTAGGATCCTACGCAGTGCCGTAGGGGACCGCACCGCCACTTCCCAGCAAATTAGGGATACTGTTGCTCCTGGGGTATCGGCGAGGACCATTCGCAACCGTCTCCATGAAGCTGGGCTACGGTCCCGCACACCGTTAGGCCGTCTTCCGCTCACGCCCCAACATCGTGCAGCCCGCCGCCAGTGGTGTCGCGACAGGCGTGAATGGAGGGACGAATGGAGACGTGTCGTCTTCAGCGATGAGAGTCGCTTCTGCCTTGGTGCCAATGATGGTCGTATGCGTGTTTGGCGCCGTGCAGGTGAGCGCCACAATCAGGACTGCATACGACCGAGGCACACAGGGCCAACACCCGGCATCATGGTGTGGGGAGCGATCTCCTACACTGGCCGTACACCACTGGTGATCGTCGAGGGGACACTGAATAGTGCACGGTACGTCCAAACCGTCATCGAACCCATCGTTCTACCATTCCTAGACCGGCAAGGGAACTTGCTGTTCCAACAGGACAATGCACGTCCGCATGTATCCCGTGCCACCCAACGTGCTCTAGAAGGTGTAAGTCAACTACCCTGGCCAGCAAGATCTCCGGATCTGTCCCCCATTGAGCATGTTTGGGACTGGATGAAGCGTCGTCTCACGCGGTCTGCACGTCCAGCACGAACGCTGGTCCAACTGAGGCGCCAGGTGGGAATGGCATGGCAAGCCGTTCCACAGGACTACATCCAGCACCTCTACGATCGTCTCCATGGGAGAATAGCAGCCTGCATTGCTGCGAAAGGTGGATATACACTGTACTAGTGCCGACATTGTGCATGCTCTGTTGCCTGTGTCTATGTGCCTGTGGTTCTGTCAGTGTGATCATGTGATGTATCTGACTCCAGGAATGTGTCAATAAAGTTTCCCCTTCCTGGGACAATGAATTCACGGTGTTCTTATTTCAATTTGCAGGAGTGTATTTATTTACAGCTCGTACAAAGTAGATACTTGTTTCAGAGTTTTAGTGACCTTCAAAGTAGTCACCAGCATTGTGTATAACCCGTTATCAGCGATGTGGAAGTCGTAGGATACCCTTAGCAGTGCCAGTTGTGTTGTCAGTTCGAGCTGCACGGTCTATAGTCCGACGAATTTGTAGAAGTTCTGAAGCGAATGCCGTGAACAGTTTCCTTCCGTTTAGAAATCGAATTGAACTTACGAGGGGTTAAGTCAGGGGAGTGCAGTAGGTGTTATAGCACTTAGCTGTCCCATCAGTCAAACAAATCAATAACAGCTTGCACTGTACGTGCTTGAGCATTGTCCTACAAAATGATGGTCAGGTCCTGCAGAAAGTGTCATCACTTCTGTCTCTATGCTGTTCATTTTTGGAACACAACCTACGACCAACTCAGAGACAGAAGTGATGAAACTTTCCGCAGGACCTGACCATCATTTGGCATGACAGTGCTCAAGCACTTACAGTTTGACTGATGGGGCTGCTAAGTGCTATACCACCTACTGCACTCCCCTGACTTAAGCCCTCGTGAGCTCAACCCGATTTCTAAACTGAAGGAAACACTTCACGGCATTCGCTTCAGAACTGCTACAAATTCGTCGGGCAATAGACCGCGCCGCTGGAACTGTCAACACAACTGGCACTGCTAAGAGTGTCCTACGACTTCCACGTCACTGGCAACGGGTTATACACAATGTTGGTGACTACTTTGAAGGTCAGTAAAACTCTGAAACAGGTATCTATTAAAGTTCCAACCTTCATATATAACTCACTCTTATATCCTTTTAAACACAAACTATAGAACTGATTACTTTATTATGATTTTATCAGTTAAATGATCTTCAAGTGAAAATTCTTTAACTCGTAAATACTTTGGATTACCTCTCTTGCGTTCATTTGTCACTAAATAATATCTGACTCTGACAGCTCTTTTCTGCACACATTAAAAAGAGCTTTGCATCGCCTCGTTTCCGAGAGTTCCGGAACCTGAACAGAAAATTGGAACAGAGATCAACGTAAACATTATTTCCGCCCTTTTTGTTGCTCATGAAAACCACACATTACATGTCGTACCACCATACAGCGAGACCTTCAGAGGGGGTGGTACCTCTAATACCCAGTAGCATGTCCGCTTGCATTGATACATGCCTGTATTCGTCGTGGCATACAATCAACAGGTTCACCAAGGCGCTGTTGGTCCAGATTGTCCCACTCCTCAACGGCGATTCGGCTTAGATCCCTCAGAGTGGTTGGTGGGTCACGTCGTCCTTAAACAGCCCTTTTCAATCTATCCCAGGAATGTTCCATAGGGTTCATGTCTGGAGAACATGCCAGCCACTCTAGTCGAGCGATGTCGTTATCTTGAAGGAAGTCATTCACAAGCTGTGCACGACGGGGGCGCGAATTTTCGTCCATGAAGACAAATACTTCACCAAAATTCTGCCGATATGGTTGCACTATCGGTCGGAGGAAGGCATTCACGTATCGTACAGCCATTACAGCGCCTTCCATGACCACCAGCGGTGTACGTCGGCCCCACATAATGCCACCCCAAAACAGCAGAGAATCTTCACCTCGCTGCACTCGCTGGACAGTGTGTCTAAGGCGTTCAGCCTGACCGGGTTGCCGCCAAAGACGTCTCCGACGATTGTCTGGTTGAAGGCATATGGGACACTCACCGGTGAAGAGGACGGGATGCCAATTCTGAGCGGTCCATGTGGCATGTTGTTGGGCCCAACTGTACCGCGCTGCATGAAGTTGTGGTTGCAAAGATGGACCTCGCCAGTGACGTCGGAAGCGAAGTTGAGCATCATGCAGTCTATTGCGAACAGTTTGAGTCGTAACACGACGTCTTGTGGCTGCACGAAAAGCATTATTCAACATGGTGGCCTTGCTGTCAGGGCCCCTCCGAGCTATAATCCGTAGGTAGCGGCCATCCACTGCGCTAGTAGCTCTTGGGCGGCTTGAGCGAGGCATGTCATCAACAGTTCCTGTCTCTCTGTATCTCCTCCATATCCAAACAACGTCTATTTGGTTCACTCCGAGACGCCTGGAGACTTCCCTTGTTGAGAGCCCTTTCTGGTACAAAGTAACAATGCGGACACGATCGAACGGCGGTATTGACCGCGTAGGCATGGCAGAACAACAAACAATAAGAGCCATGTACCTCCTTCCTGATGGAATGACTGGAACTGTTCGGCTGTCGGACCCCCTCCGCCTAACAGGCGCTCCTCTTGCATGGTTGTTTACATCTCTGGGCGGGTTTAGAGACATCTCTGAACAATCAAAGGGACTGTGTCTGTGATACAATATCCAGAATCAACGTCTATCTTCAGGAGTTCTGGAAACCGAAGTGATGCAATACTTTTTTTTGATGTGTGTACTTGTTAATATTCAGCAGCTTAAGATCTTGCTTGTTTCTATCAAATGAGAATGCGGAGACTGTGTTTTGACTACCAAACAATGTAACAATTTGTTTTCTTCTGTTTACTAACTTACGTACAGAGACAAACGCCAACAAGTGATAGAGTGACAAACAAAACTAAACCTCCACTCTAAGCGAACTGAAGTACCTAAAAAAAATCCTAGGATCTACCATCACTTTTTAACTCAATTTAAAACACAATCTGCAAAATTCTCAACCACTTCAGGTGTTAGCGATCCGTGGTCTTACCAAAAAAACATCAGTGACAATATCACTCGCCACTATTAACTACAGGAGTAATGGTTGCAGTGGAATTCCACTTAAATATTGATCAGCTAGGGTCTGGATCAACCCGAAACGTTACTATTGTAACTCTGAATGGGGTAAACTTTATGAAAATAAACCACCTGTCTGGGTGTTCTGGTAACAATCTTCAAATCTGTAAAAAAAAACTGATAACTTCGCTATACAAAAAAATAATTCAATATCGACAAAATCTTGCTCACATATCACCGCAAATACCGAATCCATCCAATACATTCACGGCCGTTACTCTATGTCTCAGAGAACGCCGTCGTCTCTTTGACAATTAATCACAGCACCCACTTTGTAGGCGTACAGCAAGTACACCAGAATTGGAACCCTGACTCAAATTGCTTCAGTGCGATCGCTGAAGTTAAACAATACTTCTTCGATTCACGGTTCACAGTCATCAGTAAACTCGTAACCGCGTTACAATTACAAAACTTAAACTCACATTCAACTAACTGAATCATGTTCACTGGAATAATTGTTCAAATAAATCGAGGAGTGCAATAAAATTAAATTATTTCCAGTATCTGACATCCAGCCCTATACCCGTTGCAGCAATCTTTGACCGAAATACAGACACTTTAAGTCATACTTCTAAAATTGCGGACACTTCCCACTTATGTAATAAATCGATACAACCGACCGATGATTAATTAATATCGATAGCTAACCGCATCAGTTTAAGTTAGTGAACAAACAGCAATTAAATGTCCTGTCCTTTCGGCCCTCTACACACAAACTTAGTTCCTCTTAAGTGTCTCTCACTGCTCCTCGATAGTAACTCAACTTCCCTTTGGCATAAAACCTTATCCAAACCATTTCGTTGACAAAAGTACGGCGGCACCATTATTTCTGAACTATTATCAAAGAGCAATATGCATCCGTCGGGCGTTCCTCTAGCTGTCAGCTGGTGCACGATGGTCTCTGACTCCAGCGCTCTGCGGTTCTCGCCGTCTCAGAGATTCTCGTTTCCAGTAGCAGCGTCACAACAATGTGCCCTTTGTCAAAACGGCTCGTATCAGTGGATTTCCGCATTTTTTGCCCTTATCTTTGCCATAATGAATGCCCATTCGTCTCTCTTCCGCTTACGTTCTTTCCGTACTGCGTCACATGGCCACAACACCACCAGAAGGCATTCAACGTCGCGGTGGGCAGTGGTCATAATTTTTTGGCTCATTAGTGTAAATGTAAGTCAAGATAAGGCAGCTGATATATGCTGGTGTGCAAAGCTTAAGGTTGAAAGTAACTATCACAAAATATGTCACTGCCAAATAACATAGCTCTATCAAACTTAGACCATAGAAACAGAAGGTAACTGAAAGAAATACGCAATGAGACTAACAGAAATGGAACCTACATTCGAAGACAATAATTACACTGAAGTCACCGAGATTCATGACGGTGCCGTGAAAGTTTTAAAAGGCGGGACATGGTTCTTAATAGGGAGAGTGATCAGCACGTTCGGCAGTGCGTACTCTACAACGCAACGCACTCCCACGCTAGCCGTAAGGTTGGTAAGGATTTCTTGTGGTAGAACGTTTTCATTTCTCTACCAGCGTGTTTATTAACTACCGGATGGAAGTTGGCGCATGTGGACGTGCTGTAAAATGTCCCTCCAACGCATTCCGCAAATGCTCGATGGGATTTAAGTCAGAGAATGGGTAGGCCACTCTGTTCGCTGAATATCCTCTGGTTGCAAGCGCTCCTCCACATATGCTGTTCGATGCGGTCGCGCATTGTCATCCATATAGGTCAGAACCGAATTCACCACTGAAAAGACGCACCTAGGGAAGGAGTACAGCGTTACAAGAACGTTGTTGATTGAGGTGTGTTCTCCATTCCAACACTATGCCTCCCCCCACAACAACACCTGGACCACTAAAACGGCCATGTTGAACAACGCTGGATGTAGCTTCGTCTGGCTAGAGATGAGAACAAGTAATACACCCAGGAACATTCATCATACAGGTTCTTGCAATGGTTAACATATCAGTGAAGCGTGATGAGATCGGAATGTTCATTCGTGTTCATCCCTTGCCACACTTACGTTCTAAGCTGGCTATTATTCTCACGACTCAAAGTTCTCGCTCGTGGCCACCCAAATACCGAGATTAGTTACCCACATTGTAATGAAACTACCCGCCATCTGTTTGGCGACGCTAAAACAAAGACTACACTGATTCATATGTTAATTTCGATCTGGCAGCCATTTCAGTAATTTGTTTCCTCGGTGATGCAGAATGTACATGATTGTTCAGTGACTCGAATTTTAATTTTGGATTGGATAACATGTGATTAGATGAAATCTTAAGCGGATGGTCTTTGTGGTGACCCTTTGCCTTCAGTGCCAACGGTTAGACAATGAATCATCTAATTTAAATGAGGATCCGGTTTTGATGAAGCTCTCCCAAAAATTACGGTATGTGTGCTTACCGAAGAAATAGTATCGAAAAATGGCGACAACGTTTCTCACTAATCGTCAAACGAAAGTGCGCGAAGTAGCAGAGGTGTTGTACTGGCGGTGGACAACCAGCAGGAGTGGCTTCCTACTTCAGAGAAATTTAAGCTATATCTGAATGATATTTTGCGTCGACTTGTCACCGCGATGAGATCAGAAGATACCTTTATACCCTATAAAATAGGAGATAACCGAAACAACGGCTTACTCTCGCTAAATCTGTACCTAATAAGACGAATACGATCCCCTCATCTAAGGAATTTGTAGTGAGTTTCTTGGGATGTGATGGCCATCAACGCCACAGACTTGCTAGAAAAAGAAGAAAAAATGGCAAGTGGAAGGAACTAGAGTGAGATAGTTCACCGTTTCGATAAGAAACGGCACTGTTTGGCGATGATGAAAGTGCTGCTCGAACAAGACAATGAGCCAACACAGTATTTCTAGATTTGTCTTTGCAAAACCGCATGATCTGCGTGACTGTTTTTCTGGTGATAGAGCTGTATTTAATTTAAGTGTGAAATTTCTACGTATTAAAGGAGGATCTTTGAAGAGTACTCACGTGGGGCTTTAGTTCATTGGTTATGTACGCAGAATTGCTAGATCCAAGAGTAGGACCATGTTTGCCATTCCGTCTAATTCAGCCCATGAGTTCCGTGACACCACATCAAAATTTCGTCTGAACACACTTCCACCCTACAGGTCTGGTTATTCTCCAGCTGATACAAGAGAGGTTCGATTTCCTAACCCCATAACACAGATTCACGAAATCATCTCTGTTGGTAACTATTAGTAGTCCTTCTGCTTACTTTTTGTTAATCAGCTGTCCATAGTTTTAGCACACGCGCAGTCATCGCGGGCGAGCATAAACAATTGAATGCTATCGCGATGTCTGTAGTGCAACTGCATATGTCTTTTTAAATGTGTATTGTTACAATCGCCTTATTGAATGTATATTCGATACTTTTTCGATTGAAAGTCGACTGGCCCTTGAAGCCCGCTGTGCGACTGTAATCTTTCACATAGTTTTCCCTGACTATTCACAAATGTGTTAATCAGACAGATTGGCGTGTACGTTTTAGGATTAACTGAATCGTTATCCCCGGAATTGATTGTTGCAGCTTTTGGCAATAAGCTGACAGACACTTTGTCTAATGTTAACGAATCATTAAGTAATATGGTTAGGAATGAAGCAATTTGAACTTTTATATGTCTGAGGAGCTCAGCAGTAGTATCTGGTCGTGGTGCCCTTCTGTTTTCCACCTTCGTTTCGGCTAAAGGTACTTCCTCTATATAACATTTTGTAAATAGAAAATAATGAATATATTCACTGTGTAGCTTCTATGCAGGGTGATTCTGTGATGATGTTCAGAGTTTTAGAGATCAAGGAGAACTGTAAACGTATGGGTTTGAAGTAAGGGCACTGGTTCGGAAATCATTTTGCACAATGGAATACACTTACCGGCACTTTTTTATGTAGATTGTAGGGTAGGCAACTTTCAGAGGTGGTAGTGTGGACGAAAACAAGGAAAAAATGTCTAATGAACATGAGCTCTAAAATGCATACCTTAAGAGCTAAGAGCACTTGTTTATCTTCTGTACTGTGAAATACATCTCTTCTACTGAATAAATGCCTATAGCTCCAAAGGTATGCACTTTAGAACCCATGTTTACCAGACATTTTTGTTTTTGTGCATAAAATTAACTCTGAAAGTAGCCTAACCTACAATCCTAGCAAGAACAGTACCTGATAGATACAGGTGTTTCACAGTGCATATTACAGAAATCTAGAAATTATAGAGGGGAATTAGCAGATCAAGTTTTACATAGGAACCCATGTCCGGAAACGTCATTCAACGACGCTGCGGAGAGTTATGGTTATAGGCACCGGCCACTGTAAGTGTACGTATATACAGGCTGATTCCGTGATGATATCACAAACTTTCTAGTATGATGGAGAAGGATAAACATAGCAATCTGAGGTAAGGGTCCCTGTACCGGAAACGAACGAGTCGAAAGTTATAAGCGGAAACCGTTCTAATACCTTCTGACAGTGGAGTGCAGGTACTGGTAGTGTTGCTGCTAAGATTGAAGAGTAGACAACTTTCAGATGTGGTAGTATGGACCAAAACAAGAAAATATGTCTAGCGAACATGGGCTTGCAACACGTCCCTTAAGGGCTATGAGCAGTTGTTCTATGGAGGAAATATGTTTCACAGTAGCGATGATGAACAAGTGCTCACAGCTCCTCAGGCATGCATTTTAGAGCCCATGTTCTTTGGTCCGTGCTACCACCTCTGAAAGTTACCGGCCCTACAATCTTAAGCCGCGCGGTCTGAGGCGTTTTGTCACGGGCCGGGCGGCTAACCCCGTCGGAGGTTCGAGTCCTCCCTCGGGCATGTGTGTGTGTGTGTGTGTGTTGTCCGTGGTGTAAGTTACTTTAAGTTAGATTAAGTAGTGCGTAAGCTTAGGGACCGATGAACTCAGCAGTTTGGCCCCGTAAGACCTTGCCATAAATTTCCTATTTTGTTCCTACAATCTTAGAAACAACAGCACCACCATGTGTTTTCCACTGGCAGAGTTATCAGAACGGTTTTCGCTTATAACTTTCGACTCGTTCGTTTCCCTTACCGCTAATTGATACATTTATTCTTCTCCATTATCCTAGAAAGTTTTTATCATCATCACGGATTCGTCCTGTATGCATATACAGGGTGTTACAAAAAGGTACGACCAAACTTTCAGGAAACATTCCTCATACACAAAGAAAGAAAATATGTTCTGTGGACATGTGTCCGGAAACGCTTACTTTCCATGTTAGAGCTCATTTTATTACTTCTCTTCAAATCACATTAATCATGGAATGGAAACACAAAGCAACAGAACGTACCAGCGTGACTTCAAACACTTTGTTACAGGAAATGTTCAAAATGTCCTCCGTTAGCGAGGATACATGCATCCACCCTCCGTCGCTTGGAATCCCTGATGCGCTGATGCAGCCCTGGATAATGGCGTATTGTATCACAGCCGTCCACAATACGAGCACAAAGAGTCTTTACATTTAGTACCGGGGTTGCGTAGACAAGAGCTTTCAAATGCCCCCAGAAATGAAAGTCAAGAGGGTTGAGGTCAGGAGAACGTGGAGGCCATGGAATTGGTCCGCCTCTACCAATCCATCGGTCACCGAATCTGTTGTTGAGAAGCGTACGAACACTTCGACTGAAACGTGCAGGAGCTTCATCGTGCATGAACCACTTGTTGTGTCGTATTTGTAAAGGCACATGTTCAAGCAGCACAGGTAGAGTATCCCGTATGAAATCATGGCGGTGAATCGAGGAAGTACAGTACATACTGACGAAACTAAAATTAGCTCTAACATGGAAATTAAGCGTTTCCGGACACATGTCCACATAAAATCTTTTCTTTATGTGTGTGTGTGAGGAATGTTTCCTGAAAGTTTGGCCGTACCTTTTTGTAACACCCTGTATATGTGCAGTGAAGTCGGTGGCATTTCTCTTCAGCACAGCCCCCTATATGTCATAACTACCGTAATATGAAATATGAAAAATGTCACGATAGACGCAAGATAAGGCCTTATATTCCTAACTTTGGCAGGAAAAATGAAGCAATAAATAAATGAAAGGAAAAATAAAGCAATGAATAAATGAAAGGAGACTATTTAGAAAAATAAATAAAAGTTGTACTTTATATGGTGTATTCATTACTATCTGGTACTTGCTGAATCGCCCTCACAGCAAACCCAAATGTTATGATTGGTAGAGAAAGTGAAGATCCATCGTTAAGATTTCTAATTACGGAGATTTTTGATACTATATTAAATAAGTCACACCTATCTGCAACATGAACACGTTAAGTTAGACTGTATGTCATGCATTTTACCAAATTCAAGAGCAGGTGGATATTTTTCCACGTGTACGTGACTTAGAGATGTAGCACTGCAGGATGTGTAAGAATGCGTGGTAATCACATGGAACACCTTCTAGGCGGCTATCATAGGAAATAATGATTCATACGCAAACATATGATTATAGCACTTCTTTTTCTAATTTTAACCAGTATTATTTTCTGTGAGCATATGGGACATTTTCAAACACCCAACACAGTTCATCACTAATGCTATCTAGTAGTATTGGAACCATGACGAAGCACCATAACTCACATTTGTTGCTTGAGCGACCAAGGCCACCATACGCAACCTTATTCAGGAACCGCGCTGTTTCGCGTTTGAACAAGACGAAGTGATTTATTGTCGTCACATTTTATTCGAAACAACAGCATTCCTATTCTGTAGCTTAGTAAATAGGCGGGTTAATCATCTGTGTGTAAGAGTCTGTTTTATTTTTACAAAGCCGTACTGTCTACAGGGCGAAAGTCATGAGGTAGCATGTAATTACGTTACATTCTGTCCCAGTCCCTTTACTTTCTCCTGGAACTTCAAAGAACAGATATGTGACTGCTCATGGGGTTCTTTAGTCAGCGTGAGAGTGTGGTTGAAGCGCTCAGAGGTTAAGGCTACGAGATACATGCTATGCATTTCAGACAGCCACACTTACAAAATTCCAAGAATCCACGCGCCAAAGTGAGTAACGGAACATGCTGCTTCCGTGCACTTGGCTTTCACATAATTATCAGGACTCCTACATGATAGAAGTTCAGGCTCATATACACTGAAGAGCCAAAGAAATAGTTCAAATGGCTCTAAGCACTAGGGGAATTATCATCTGAGGTAATCAATCCCCTAGACTTAGAAATACTTCAACCTAACTAACCCAAGGACAGCACACACATCCATGCCCGAGGCAGGATTCGAACCTGCGACCGTTGCAGGTGCGCGGTTCCGGACTGAAGCACCCTTGAACCGCTTGGCCACAGCGGCCGGCGGCTCTCCATAAGTCCGTAAGAGTACGAGAGGCTGGAGGTCTCTACTGAACAGGACCTTGTAAGGCATCCCAGATATGCTCAATAATGTAAATGTATTGGGAGTTGGTGGTCAGTGGAAGTGCTTAATCTTATAAGAGTGTTCCTAGAGCCATTCTATAGCAATTCTGCAAGTGTGAGGTGTCGCATTGTCCTGCTGGAATTGCCCAAGTCCGCGGAATGCGCAATGGACATGA
The DNA here is from genome assembly GCF_023864345.2 of Schistocerca serialis cubense. Classification (NCBI taxonomy): domain Eukaryota; kingdom Metazoa; phylum Arthropoda; class Insecta; order Orthoptera; family Acrididae; genus Schistocerca; species Schistocerca serialis. Next base: position 581,265,432 of record NC_064640.1, read on the forward strand.
ATGGATGCAGTTGATCAGACAGGTTGCTTACGTACGTGTCACCTATTGGAGTCGTATCTACACGTATCAGGGATTCCATATCACTCCAACTTCACACACCTCACATCGTTACAGAGCCTCCACCAGCTTGAACAGTCCCCTGCTGACATGCAGGGTCTATGGATTCATGAGGTTGTCTGCACACCCGTACACGTCCGTCCGATCGATGCAACTTTAAACGAGACTATCCGTCCAGGCAACATGTTTCCAGTCATCAGCAGTCCAGTGTCGGTGTTGACCGGGCCAAGTGAGGCGTAAAGCTTTGTGTCGTGCAGTCATCAAGGGTACACGAGTGGGCCTTCGGCTCCGAAAACTCATACCGAATGGTTCATACTCTGACACTAGTTGATGGCCCAGCATTGAAATCTGCAGCAATTTGCGGAAGGGTTGCACTTCTGTCACGTTGAGCGATTCTCTTCAGTCGTCGTTGGTCCCGTCCTTACAGGATCTTGTTCCGGGCGCATCGATGCCGGGGATTCGATGTTTTACCGGATTCGTGAAATTGTATTACGAAAAAATACCCACTTCATCGCTGCCTCGGAGATGCTGTGTCCCATCTCTCATGCGCCGAGTATAACACCACGCTCAAACTCACTTAAATTTCAGCGCCGTATTCTGCCAGTTTACATATCTCTGCATTTGAGTACACATGCCTCTACCAGTTTCTCTAGCGCTTCAATGTAAAAGGGTATCGACAGTCTTCCTTGTCGCGTAGCATCCCCAAATGGAACAGGATGGGAAATGATGTAAGATAGATGTACCCCGTCAGTCACGAAAGTTTCGAGATTGGGTTAGTAAAAGGTAGAAAATAGTTAAGATGGTGGTTTTTATCCTTTAAGTGCTCTGTAAAGTCTCCCCACACTGGAGTACAACGCACAGAACGTTTACACAACCATAAGAAACTCTTAGACAAGTCTTTCATTGGAATACTGTTCAACTCGCGCGTCTCGTTGGCTTAAATGTCGGTTGCGCCGTCAAAGCGTTGATCCCTCATGTGAATTTCTGCACTTTTCAGCTATGATGGTTGTTCTAGAAAAGCACTGTCTACGCTTTAGATTTCAGTCAAGTAGCGACAGGAGTCCACGAATTGCTGTTTTTGTTTGGTAGTCAAGGTGTGCAGCACAAACTTTTGCACGCACTTTTCTCTGCTTCAAAACATTGCGGAGATTATCTTTAGCTCTTGATTTAGAGACGTTGCTCCATTGCGATTTGTGGCATAACAAAGTTGACACACGGCAGCCGCACGCCTACTGCTTAACACTGCCTGCTCGCAACTGACTAGTCAAATGCACGTCTGTCGTTTATTGTTCAAGCCACCATCGTAGTTACTGTGGACCTCGCTTATTCCGGGAATAAAATCAGATTTGGATCTTTTAGATGGACGGTGTAGACCTTTTTGTGGTGCATCTGACCTTCACGCTATTGCAATAAGTGCTCTGGTGTTGTTAAACACTGTAGAATTACGTATGCCACATATACAAGACCCAACTCTTTAAACACTACTATGTGTAGACTACGATGAACACTTCCACAAAATTGCGTTACTCACCTACAGTGAAGTCGATTCACCTCACTCTTAAAACACTTTCGTTGTTTCAATACAACTATGGTGGGGTATCATACAAGCCCTGTGACTTGGGTAATAAAGCAAAAAGGCTTGCCAAATACTTCTGTGTGGCGATTTCACACTGTAATCCGTAGTTCTCCCTCGCACTGCGAGCTAATTTACAACTGCTTCACGTGTCTTCCACATTCTATGATATATCATGGATTGCCTAGTGTTGATCGAGTGTGAAGCCATTAAGTTAGCTGTGGAAAACTCCTGCCAAGAGTCAAAGCTAAACAATGTGTAAGATATTCAGCTTAACAAAGTATAAAGTGGTCGTAAAGTAGCAAGCCAAGTACGGACCGTTGAAACCAGTCTGGTGTCAGAACTGCTTAGTAAGAGGATAGCGCTTGTACTGAGGGAGATAGCGATGAAGTCGTTGTAACTTTTTGTGGTCTTTATTTAATTTCTCTCATGTATGTCAGTAATAAAGATAATATATACTAGTTTACGACACATTAATGAGCTGCCAGTGACAAAACTGCCGTGGTTATTCGAGATTACGTTCTGAGTTTTTCTGCAGGACACATATACACTGGCTAATAACCTCATAACATGTGCGATCAGCTGTTGCTTGTGCAACAGCTCACACTGGGCGCGTTGTGAGAGATACAAAAAATGGCTTAATGTTTACGGTAACGAATGAGGCATTTTGTCTTATTTTTACGTTTTTATAGTGTTGGTCTTTGGCGAGCACGCCTTTCCCTTTTATCGTCATCTCATTCAAAAGAAATGAATGTTTGCAAGATTTATGTTACAGGATTGTCATGTGTTATACATTCCTAACAAACTCACCTCCGGCACGAACTTAAGTTCTCAGAGCAATGCATTATTTGAATCGATCGATACCTTCTTTTCCTTCGAAAAGATATTTTTTTCTCCTAATATTTTGTAACAGTAAAGTTATTAAGGCTGTTGCTGTCATTGTGGTGTACGATGTGGAAGGAAAAGAAAAATGCATAGTTTCGAAAACTTTTATTTCTAGTTACCTCTGTGGACGACTGAAGTACTTGTGATTTAAAATTCTACTTTTTTTCCCCAAAACGCCTTTTACTTCCTTCAACCGAGATTCTCAGAATTATGCTCTGATCGCATTCATTAAATTCTGTAAGTCATGCACTTTTCTTCTTAGGCCTTGCTTTCGATTCCTTGAGCCATAAAGAAAAATTTGGTTTTTCAGGAGCTTCTAACCTCATAGAATTTCCACAATTATATGTTGGTATGGCAATGAGCAGCAAACCTCAGCTGAAAATGATATAGGTAGGAAATTAAAGTAAGTACTTATTTCAATACTGGACCATTGTAATTAATTAGAAATGTTTTTAAATTAGGTTTCATTTTCAGGACGAAAAACTGTGTAATTTTATGTGCCGACCACAGTATATTTTTTTCTTTTCCGCTCGCTGTCCTAGTTCATTTTGTTTTTTATTTAAAATAGTAAAACGTCTCGAAAGGAAGTATTTTGCTGTAACTGCATATAATGTACGGCAGTTATACTTATAAGAAAATGAATAATGTACTCAACTCTTCGGGGAAAATGGACGCAAACAAGCTTCTACTGAAAGCCTTCTCGTCCCTTTCTAGTTGTGTATAACTAAATAGTGAGCAACCAGTTGCATACACGAAATTTAATTACTTTACCCTTCTTCAGAATTATTTGAGCGTGCATATAGAAAAATCCCATGGTCGTGTGGTTCATAGTGTCTGTACAAAAGAAGAATGGCACTATAAAGTGACCGAAACCGGTAAAGAAATTAAATTTCCTTTATGCAAATTGTTGCTTGTTATTTCATTATCTACAGCTACAGTTGCTGACACTGGATAAAATAAGTTTCTAGTTGCCCTTCATCCAAAATTAACAAACGGCCATAAAGCTTCACAAAAGTATAAAATGCACCACGTTACAATTTTCATATACTATTTCTGACAGAACGATAAACAGAGTACAAAAAATGAACAGTTCACTTAAGTCTCAAAAGGTAAAACGCGTTGCACAGGAAATCAGACCATTTTGCTTAAAAATGCAAGGTAACTGAAGAGAACACGTGACGGATCTCATATACGAATACAATGTCACGGAGAAGAACATATTAGCGCAGTAGCAAGGTTGCATAGTTAGAGATACGTCAAGTATCAGACAGGACCATAACCTCAATGGCTAATTAAAAGACAAAATATTTATTCTTTCCTTCACAGGCGAAGATTTTTACACTGGGAAAACAAAAAGTTGCGAAAATAACTGACGTAAGACTTAAATTCAAAAGCAAATGACAAGTACACTGAAAAACTCATATTGGAGTCAGATAAGAACCTAGCACCTGAACGAAAAATGAAAGACAGGGATCAAGCAAACATGAATCCGAAAACGTTCCTCATAATCGACAGAATGAAAACATGGATTTTTTTAATTCTATGGCATGTATATAATGCGTAGATCACTGGTATGTAAGAGATGGATTCGGCCAAATTTGCAAACTGGCATTTAATATTCATCAACTTTGAAAGCATCCGAGGCAGTCTTGATGAAAGCATTCTTTTCTCGGTGTTTCACTCTTGTGTTAAGAGTAGCCTCAGTTTATGGACCCGTGTGGCTACGTAAACCCCGCAGCAACGCCGTGGAGACTTAAACTTTTCCATCATGACCAAGTAACTATATCAGATTTGGGTCGCATTGGCTTTGTGGTAAGTTAAATGTTCGTATGGCATCTTTTGCCGAGAGTTCTCTTCTGTGGATTTCGACCGCCTGATGCACATCTTTTTATTTGACGCCACTACTTCTACTTGCACGTCAATGATTATGAAATAATAATGAGCACAATACCCACAACCAGTCCCGAGCGAAGAAAAGTGGAGTTTCGCACATTTTTATTTCACTCGCAGAATAAAACTTTTTAACGACTGGATAGCTAGATGAATTATTAAGTTTCATAAAATAATAAAAAGTAAATTTTTTAGTAAAATATAAAGAATTTCCAAGTGTAACCTCAGTTAAGCTCAGGGCATTTGTACTTTTGTACATCCTTAGTGAATAAATTATTTTCGAACTCTCCCTAATAACGGTTTATAGACCATTCCAGAAATTTTTTTCTTTCACAGAAATCTGTGAGGCTGTGAAAAGTAAAACTGCAAAATAAGCCAAATATAGAAAATAGCGTGATTATGGAACTATCAAAAGTCCATTTGGTGCGCCCTCCAACCAGCAGCCTAATGAACAAAACAGATGTAAAAAGTTTTAGAATAAAATGTGTACATATATGTGCACAAACTGTAAATATTCAGGAAAACAAAAGCCGGAGAAGTGCGAGTAGGAGATGCGCTCTGAGAGTTCTGTATAAGTTTAATTACGTATATACGCGGGTCGGCCAATAAGTAAGTTTCCCTATTTTATTCGTCAAGGGCTGGCGAGTTCGACTGGTATGTGCCCATAACGCTCGTACTGGTTTACGATGCATAGAGCATCAACTTGCCAGTATGCTGCCAACACCCTTGACGTTACGACTACAAAGTGTGTCCCCTTGTGAGCTGCGCTCTCGCACTCGTTTTTTCGCAGAAAAACATCTATTCGCTGTCGATATCCTTCGGGAGCAAATATCTGTCTATGGAGAAAGTTGTATGTCCATTCAAAAGGTTCTATGTTAGCGAGTACAGTTTGTGCAATGGCGTGGAGATGTGCATGACGAACATCGTGCAGGGAGGCCTACTAATCCGACATGTGATGATGCCACTGCAATTCCCAGTATTGCGTTGGAATATCTTCGCGTTGCCAATGACAACATCCTAATGCGGCTAGTTCCTGGAGTTGCAATTGGATGCCCATCCATCACACAGATTCTACAGACCATCATCACAAGGTACCGCAAAGTCTGTGCAAGATGGATGCCACATTCGCTGAGTGGTGTTCACAAGCAGTAGCGGATGTATTCGGCCAGAATGTTTCTGGAAAACAACCAGAAGGAGAAAGATCTGCTCTTCGATCGGCTTTTCGCTGGGGATGAGTCCTGGGCCCATCATTTGACTCCTGAGGCAAAACCTCATGGTATGATATGGAAGAACCCTGGCGAAAGTTACTTAAAAAAAGTATTCTGCGGGGAAAATACTGCAGCCATATTTTGGGACTGTATTTGCTCGTTCACTACCTCCCGACACACAATGAATGTAGAGGGGTACTGTAATGTCTCTAGGAATCAGCAAGTTGCCGTCAAAAGAAACGCCCATGAGTTTTGTCTCGCAGAGTTCTCTTCCTTCATGACAATGCTAGTCATCATATATGATAGCTCGAATGAATAATGTAATGGCTGGACTCAAACTCTGAATTTTGAGTCTGCAGGGCGTTTACACTTTTATTTATTCCTTATTTGGGCCTCTGTCCTCTCCTACAGCCACTCGTTGCGCTTGCCAGTTGACCCATCTATTGGCGAAGAACTTAGCCTGATGTGTTTCCTCTAGGAAGTCTTCCTGGGACCGAGGCAGGTTCTTCTGTCCAGTAATGGGAAACCGTCCTTATACAACGAAACAGAAGATTTCTGACTGGGTCTTCTGTAGTACATTTGTTCTGTGCTCTGTGGTAAGTCTGTCCAGGCATCCAATTGAGAAATGCAGTAACAATTTTTTTAATTAAATGTAAGAGAATCATAGAGAAAAATGAAGGTGGCAGGCCTCTTTCTGCAAGCAACAGAAAGCAAAGCTCCGCGTTCTGGCCATAGGAGACCAATCGGGACCGACCGATCGGCCGGCCGCTGTGGACGAGTGCTTCTAGGCGCTTCAGTCCGGAACTGTGCTGTTGCTACGGTCGCAGGTTCGAATCCTGCCTCGGACATGGATGCGTGTGATGTCCTTAGGTTAGTTAGGTTTAAGTAGTTCTAAGTCTAGGGGACTGATGACCTCAGATGTTAAGTCCCATAGTGCTTAGAGCCATTTGAACCATTTTTAAATCGACCGATCGCCGCGTCATCCGCTGCCAATGGCCTTGTCGAATGCGGTACTGAAGGGCGCGTGGTGAGCACCTCCCTGACCCTGCCGTTGTCGGGTTTCTTGATCTCGGGGCCGCTACTTCTCATTGAGGTAGCTCCTCAGTTGGGCTCATGACGCTCACTGTAATCCGATCCTGTCCTCCCAGCAAGATAAAATCCCTGGCCGTGCTGGGATACGAACACGGGAACTTCGCATATCAGTAAGGCTCTGACCACTGGCCTTCGGAGCCCAAATGAAATGAGTTGTTTTAAATCATACTTCAATAGTTTAAAAATCCAGTTAAGTAACACCAAAATTAAAAAATAATACTGCTAAAATGACTAATGACACAAAATCCTACACGACTAGCATTAAATATAACCTATTTCTCGTTATATAATAGAATGATGAAAAAAAGAAGGGTCCCTTCCTCATGATGCAATCCTTTAAAAATATAGTTAAAATTCACTAATGAAACATTTTAAATAACCAAAGTTACGAAGACGTATTTAGATGGAAATTAAAGTAATCGGCGAATTTCTGTAAGGACTGATATGATGGGAGGTTTACTTCACATTAGGCGATGGTTTAAAATGTTGACGTATTAATCGGTTTACTCTGACGTGAGACATATCATTTCGTTGGGCATATCTTGTCCATCTTTCCTTTCTGTTCCGGTGTTGCTATTGTAGGTAAGTTTGGAAATATTGTAGGTCCGGTTGATGCGTAGTTAATACGTAATGCACTAAGTGTGCCACGCACCACATATATGCGTGATACTTGGCAGCTGGGAGGAAGTGCCAGTGGAACGACGGGTTCATCTGTGTGGATTGGTGTGGACCGCCAGCTTGTTCCTCGTCCATGACCAAACTGTATTTTGGTCAATGTATGCGAATCTGTCGGCGAGGGTGTCCCTCGAGTGACACCTAAAACACATGAGTCCGATAACAAATGAATAGCGTACAGTTTGTCCCTTGTTGGGATCTCTTCGACAGTCGGACTCAATCACGCAGACTTGACGTGTGACGGCAGGAAGCTGTGATGGACATTTTTCCACAACTTTTTTCCTTTCGGTGTTTGAATTTTTTGTGGAGTTGGTGAACGGAGGAGTGTCGGAGCGACTGTCAGTAAGGATTGACAGCGGTGTGACGGAGGGAGCCTTTTTAAATAGTCAACTAGTATGAAGAACTTTTGCACATATCGCAACGTTGTTTCAGCCTCCGGCATTACTATAGATAGTGATAAGCAAGCAAGTTAGCAGCATTAAACAATGCTTTAGTTAGTTATGTTAAAATTTACAGATGGGTTTTGAAGACCCAAACCTCCTGGAGATAGTCAGCGTGTCCGTTGCTTTGAAGGGTAATTTAAATATATTGACAGACTATATCACCTAGAAAGATACTGGTGGATGTGCTTCGCAACATTTTCCTGGTCTGGGTAGACCACTGCGACACAATGTATCTTTGACAAAGCATACGCACTGATCAAGTGCAACAGCTGGAGCCTATAAAACAGTCGAAGGCGATATTCGCTTCAAGTCAGCCAGAAAGTTTTCGTTTTGTCCTTTTGTAACATATCATTCGGATTTGCTGATATGAATAAACTCAGGTACTTGTGTTGTATGACCATGGAAATATAGAGCAGAATGTCTGTGTTAGGCAAACTGCCAATTGCGAGGTAAGAGCAGGACAACTATCGTCCTCAGATTGTTGGACTACGTAAAGGGTGCGGAGACACTATTACTTGGCAATAAATAACACTCACATTGTTCGCATAATCTTGTATGTAACACTTAAGATCACCCAAACTAAGGCCCACAAAGCTGGCTCGTAGGCAACAGAGGAAAGGTCCAGTGGTAAGTGCGTAAAAGGTCGCTGACAACAGACACCCCTGGTACAAATGGCTCTGAGCACTATGGGACTCAACATCTGAGGTCGTCAGTCCCCTAGAAATTAGAACTACTTAAAACTAACTAACCTAAGGACGTCACACACATCCATGACCGAGGCAGGATTCGAACCTGCGACCGTAGTGGTCACGCGGTTCCAGACTGTAGCGTCTAGAACCACTCGGCCACCCCGGCCGGCGTGCAATAATCCCATTAACATGATGACCAGAGGGGGTTCGAAGTCATATACAGTTAGACACTAATATTAGAAGGCGGCAGGTCCTTTAGACCTACCTTTCGTCCACTTCAGTTCCTCGTGTTCTATGGTCACTGAGATTATTAGAGAGGGTTGACAGTGGTTGTGACGCTGCATTCAGAAGTGGCTAAATGCATGCAATTACGTGAGGTGGAGGAGATGAAATCTCGTTTTCCATCGGGCAGCTGTCGCTGTGGCAGGTGAGACGAGTTCTGAGATAAACAAACCGCAGGTATGCAAAGGCCAGCCGGCTGGCGCTTTAACACGGCAGTGGTCATCACAAGAGGATGCAACTCGAGCCACGGGGAGTCACTGGACACACAGAAGCGGAAAGGCAGCAGCAGCGGTTCAGCTGTATTGTTCCTGCAGCGAGAAGAGAAATGCGCATCTGCTTTCGCAGAAGTGGCGTAGGAATGTGAGAGCTTCCCTGGGCGAAGCGAGGCGCAGTCCACGTTTCATCAGGGTACCTCATTTTGTCTCCGATTTCCACTGAGATCGGTTTTGCTTGTTGGCGGAGACATTTCTCGGAAACACTGCTGGTGGCCGGAGTCTGGGTCACCGAGAGGGCTGTGACGTTTCTTTCCAAGTTTCGTAGGCGCTCTGCTCCGCGTAGTTGCCTGCGTGCAAAAAGTAATAGTGTGTTGCTTGCACCGCAGTCCCTGACGTGAAAAGCCCCTATTACAAGATGCGCCTAAACCGTAAACCTATGCACCAGCGACCCAAGCGTGCTTGTCTGTAACTATATGATGGTTCACGTAGACCTGTTACACCGTCCACGCGGGATATAACTGGCGCACATGCGTCGTAGACGGTAATAACGCGCTAAACGCAGATAGAACTGTCTCATCTGTTGTAAAGTCGTTCGTTCTACCGCGCGAAACACAAGGGGGACTGAGTGACATATTAGAACGTCATTTGTTCTATAATAAATTGTTTTTTATCATTATTTGTTAAGTAATTCTTATTCTCTTATGTATGTTACCACTGTTCTGAATTACAGATTCAACAGTTAGTTTTAAGGTACAGCACTTTGCACGTGGAGGACCCACTTGGTTTTGGAGCTGTTGCCCTGGCAGCGATAGTAAATCTTCAGATTAGGGCAGAACGACGACGAAAACTAGGGACGAAGGGAAGGGATTATATTGCTGCTAATGAAAGAACTGAGGCTCGAAGATCCGCAAGAATTACGAAACGTCGTGAGTATGGACATAACCTGTTTCGAGAAGCTGCTGTCTATGACAGAAGTAACAAGTGTAACACATTCATGAGGGAGGCTGTCTCACATTCTCGAAAGTAAGAATTAAATAATGTGTTTATAAGTTTTGTGATCGTACAAGCCCAGATCACGAATAAAATACCAGTAAAAGCCCTGTTATGTTGCAGGCTGGTTGTAACATTAGGTTTCCTGGCGACTTTCTACCCTATCACTGCCAGTTTCTCTTTGCTGGAATGCTGAAATAACGCAAGAGGTGCAATCAAATCAAACATTAATTTTTGTAAATAAGCCATTACGATACAAATCGAAATGCATATTGCTCAGAAAGAAACGATTGCTGACGTACCTTATTATGATACAACGGGTCGTAATACAACATTCCTCGCTATATGTCTGAATGAAGACGCTTAACGCCTCTTTGCACCATTTCATTTCTAGAATACGAAGCAATCAATAGAAAAAATGCTTTCACAAACAGCTAGTATAAAAGATTCAACTGGCAAAAAAAAAAAAAAAAATTCTGCATTTATGAAACCTACTTACTGAAAAAAAATGCGGAAAAATCCTCAACACGAAAATCAAAATGGTTCAAAATGGTTCAAATGGCTCTGAGCACTATGGGACTCAACTGCTGAGGTCATTAGTCCCCTAGAACTTAGAACTAGTTAAACCTAACTAACCTAAGGACATCACAAACATCCACGCCCGAGGCAGGATTCGAACCTGCGACTGTAGCGGTCTTGCGGTTCCAGACTGTAGCGCCTAGAACCGCACGGCCACTCCGACCGGCAACACGAAAATCCCTAATTAGCAACTAGCCACCTAACAATAACCAAATAACAGACAGAAAGCACTGCGGTACCCCCTTCTGCGCATGGGCTAGTTATCGCTGCCTAGTGGGCATGCGCTGATTGACGGCAGTTTAGGACTGCTCTCTATTCTGGCGCGCTGATAATGTCTCTGCTAATTTTCGTAGTTTCACCCTTGGTACTGAGAGGTGGCATGAGCCCCCTCTCATATTTCTATCTTATGATTTTCCTCTCTAATTGCATGCGGTGAAAAGTCGCTATTCCTTCACATGCGGACTTCCCACGCAGCGTCTCGCGTCACCCGGGTGGTCCGGTGACAGGCGGGCTCTCCTGATCTGGAAAGGGTTAAGCCGACGGGTGTGAGGAAGTCGAGTGAATGCTTTGCAGACGCCGACATTGTCAAAAGACACGCCCGGAGGGGTCTGAAGTAGCGGCTGGGCTAGAGGTTCCGTTACTTCGCAGAAACTTAGCGAAAACACTTTCTGGCGGGCTACCAGCGAGGTGTGGGAATGACTTGTGTACCCAGGCAGTTGTGGCGGGAAAATTCCCGCGCTTTCTGCAGAATAGTAACTGTGATTGGCTTGCTCAGGGCATAGCTCCGTGACGTAGCAAAATCAGCGCAGAAATTGGCGCCAAGAATCTCCATTGGTGGAATGGTAGTGCTCCGGCAATAGAGTGGAATTTTCCGCCGGTTTTCGAGTTGCTGATTGGAACGTTTAACCACGGCCACTGTCGTGGGGGCGGGAATGTTGTGTGTTCGGCCTGTACGGGTGCTCTAGGTAGTCGGCTCTCGCCTTTCGGACGAGGGCGTCGAAGCAACCAGCCATCGCCTCCGGTACGCCAGATCGTGCTCTGGCAGTTAAGAAGACAGTTTGGTAATGTATGTCCGCAGCACCGGCAGATAGGGATTTTCCTAGGTGATAATCAGAGCTCAGCAGAGCGCGCCTGTTCGTCTTTTTCGAACTTTGTTCTGTCTTGGGTAGCAGCAATTAATGTTGGGTTGGCTATGTGTTTTCTCTTAAGATTTGAGTTGCAAGGAATTGGCTCCACATACCACTTCGTCATAATCCTCACAATCTAGTTTAGGGACAACTTCACATTCACAGCGTTTGTTTGAGTATCCAATTTGAGCCAATTTGATGTATTGTAAATGTTTCATGTGTTTTTGTTTATTATTTTGTGTTTAGTCTTAATAAATCATATTGTTATTTTGGACAGAACTTTCATTCTGTTAATCGGTAGAGCAACCCTATCGTTCCTCACTATGTTAATGAAACCTTCGTTTATTTAACTTATTTATCAAATTAAATTATTGCAGGTGCCAAACTCTCTTCTACTCCACTGGCAGGGTTGATTAGAGTCAGTTCGCATTTTTTTTTTTTTAATCCTTGTGCAACAGCAAAAGTCGGAGTTGGAATAGGGGGGGCTTAGAGCATCATTTACATATGTAGATTCTAGAAGAATTTAGTGTTAAATACGCTGCTAGCCCCGGCACCTCGCAGTACCACTAGACGGCTGTCGCACTAGACCAGTACCTTTCGCGGCGGATCGTCCTGTAACACCTGCTTAAGAAACTGTCAGAGCGGACGCCTATCGATGTACCGCAATATATTGATTATTCCTTGTTACTGTAATTTTATCTTGAAGCTGTGAGAAAAGATGACAGGCGCCCCAGGGCGCGGAAGCAGAGACGATGCTGAGGGCTGACGGAACTAGGAGAGATATTGTTACATGAAGTAAACCGTAAGGGGAGAGCTTTGCTAAAATGCAGACGCCCCCAGACGCGGTCCCAGAGCGCTAGTTACTCTTCAAGGAATTAGCACGTAACTTCATATGTCGTCTAGACGCTGTGATAGGTTGCCACCGTAGAACTTTGTAACCAAGAGGCACATACTAGCGTATAAAGCCAGCTTGATACCAGCCCTGAGAACAGCAACGACAGTAGGCTCACAAGGATTAGAAAGAGAGTCAGAACACCAAAAAACTGCTGACCTAGCAGTCCCTACTCCGGGGAGAACGAGCGGCGGGGCTAAATGACGTATCACAATAATGTTGCAAGCCTTATTTGGCAGAGCAGTTACGTTCAGCTTTCAGCTGAACAATGTTGATACCAAATACGGGCTTAGTGCAACTGCCTTAGGAGCAGTAGAGGGGACCTAACTAAACAGTGATTGGCAGGCGCCTGCAAGAGACCTGCGGGTTTGGCTGGGTGGCTTTAAGCGGGAAAAACAGTGCCCCCACGTGACTCTTTAAAATCCCTAGATTTCGCATTTTGGCGGAGATCTCAGTTAGACGATCTGGGTGCCGAATCCGCGTCCGTCGACTCCAGCCTCGGTCCAGCTCCGCGTAAGTCTGTTCTCTCACTTGGAGTGCCTCAGTGAACAGTGTCACATTCAGTATGTTTTGTTTTGCAACGAAGCTGTTGTCTTAAGATGCTGCTAGTGTTTGCTACTGTGGTTAGCATCTACTCCCGGGATTTCTGCACTGGCTTTTGTTGTAACAGTGTTATTCATGCTTTTTCTAACCCTATAACTAGCCACAAGTGTATTAATTAGTCCTGTCTGGAATAAACAACTATTTCAAAACCCTGTTTGTCCGAGAGTCTCTACAACGAGTTCCCTACCAAGTCTCACCACCTGCATTTCTAGTAAATGCCTGTACCAGTGTTGGCTCAGATAGAAGGAAACAATCAAATGACTTTACTGTGAATTGTCCTTCTGTCTTCTGCTCTGCACCGCTCGGGAGCGCAGACTGACCAGTAACCCCTTTTCTCCCTCTCCCACCTATGTCAGGACACGACAGTACTACGATTGGAGAGACAGTTTTTTCTCGTCTTATATAGAGATGCTGTACAGGACACGAAGCGATGTGCAATTGGTGCACGAGTGTTTTACGAGCTTCTGATTGGCAGTTTTAGTTTGTTGGCAAAAACCACGTGGAGCTTTCTGCGACATGAGAGAGATTGTGTGGAAGAAGGAAATTTGGTCGTGGTCCGCGCAGAGGTGCGGACGGCAGGATATTCGTTCGGGATCTACGGAAGATCATGGACAAGATTCGGTCTCGCTCTGAGGAACAGTGCGGACCAAAGATCCACCGTCTGACCCGACGGGAGTATGCATCACATCTCGAGTTTTCTACAGGTACGGTGAAGACTGAGCAGCACTTGCAGTAAGAATATTGAGAGAAAATTCTCTCACTTTATTGTTTGCCCATGGCAGCAGAAGCTATTGCCCGATACAAGCGCGTTTAGTAGTTTCAGTTTACAATCACTGTCAGTTTTGTATTGATCGTGGTCAGATAGTGATATCCCTTTAAGTCTTAGTTAAAGTGGAGCCATCACCCTTGGTTCAAAATGGTTCAAATGGCTCTAAGCACTATGGGACTTAACATCTGAGGTCATCAGTCCCTTAGACTTAGAACTACTTAAACCCAACTAACCTAAGGACATCACATACATGCATGCCCGAGGCAGGATTCGAACCTGCGACCGTAGCGGTCGCACGGTTCCAGACTGAAGCGCCTAGAACCGCTCGGCCACACCGGCCGGCTATGTTGACACACTTCCCACTTTTGACTTGTACTTTTTTGTGAATAAATCTGTCGTGATATTTAATTCTTTCTTTCATTCAAATTCACAAGATATCTTGATCACCTTTAATAATTTTATGTACTTACGTGGGAGATAATAGTTGTAGTCTTGTAGTGAGAAATTCAATGTGTCGTCTTCAGTGACACTACACAGGGCCACCATTTACAGTCATTTTGGCTCATATCCTCTGCGCATAATTTTTATAGTATTGTCACTGAAGTGGTGCCTCTATGTCTTAAAGTTATTGAGAGGTAGTCGTTGATTAGAGGCACGCACATGCCTGATCACCACAGAGACGCTTTGTAATACGAGTCCTCAACTCTATCATAAGCATTCTGAATTCCAAAAATTTCAAGGGTAGTGAGGTATCAGTTTACGGTGTCAGTGCTGTAATGTCCGTGAGGAAAGTGAGGTCGTTCATCTTTGGGCGCCCTCGTACAACGCTGTACTCGTGTTCTCCCAATAGAAAGGGACTGATGGTCCTGAGTCCCACGTTCAGTGTCCTGCTTAATAATTTAAAGTCCTCTTTTAACAAGAGACACGTCTGTAATGTTGTAGTTGCGCTGTCGTGCCTCTCAGGACAGTGGCTCGTGTGCCACATAAAGTTCACTAAACATTTGTAGCATATGCGGATCCAACAAATACCAGAATTGTTTGTAGAAATGCGGGAGGATACCATCCACTCCATTTGTTCTGATCGATCGCGCCTTCCGTAAAGCAAATGATAGCTCGTCTACACCGAATGGCTAAATGAATCGTTCAGACGTTGCTTTTATCCCTTGTAGCTGAACTCGGGTAAGACAGCCATGCCGACACATGAGCGGTAGAAGCTTGGTTGCTTGTTCATAAATTAGGTCTTTTATATCCCTATGTGTGGCGAAGATTCGTCCCTGAATGTCCTTCAGCCCTGAGGTCGGTGGTAGACGATTCTGGTATGACTGAAAGCGGTTGCTGCGTCTCTTAATGTAACCACATAGTCCTCTGTGACCTCAGTAGTTGAGTTAAAGTTTGATGAAGGGGAAATTCCGTTGAAAATTTTCCGGCCGTGGTGCCAGGAATAGTTATACGCATGTGGAACGTTTCCGCTTCATCTTTCGCCATGTATACTGCTGTAGCAATCTAGTAATATATGTTTTAGTACAGTCTAACGAACAGTCCATCCCAGTTCTGAATCTAGGACTCAATATGTACATTTGTTGCAGACGGTTAACACTGCGGAGCGCAGTTCATCGTCCCGAAGGTATCTAGTATTGAGCTGCCATAAGATTCTGGTTTTGTAATCTGGTTATCGCTTCTGCCTCCACAAAAAAAAGGGGGGAGTGTAGTGATCGGAAAAACTGAGTGATCTAATTTCACACTCTCTGCGTTTGTTCAGTAATTGTCCACCTGCGTATATTAGGTCAATATGGCTCGCAGCATTTGTTGCTACGTAAGTCTAAGTTGACTGAGTTGTGTTCTTTGTACCCCACACGTCAATTAATTGCAAATTGTTGATGATCCTGTATAGTTCAGGTCTATGTTTGAAGTACGGCCGCAGATCATGTTGCTCTACCACGCGATGGAAGTCTCCCACAGTGAACATATGCGCTCAAATATTGATAAGGACTTTGGCAAATTGTACTTTAATAAAATCTCTTGTGTCGGTCTTCGCACTGGAACCTAGTGGAGCGTAGATATTTATGAAGTAGGTGAGGACTACTATACATGCTGTACCCTGTCAAACGGAAGCAATGCGGTGAGTGAGAAAGATACGTCTTGTCTAAAAAGGATAGCTTTGCCTGCTTTGGGATAGTATTTAGAACAGTGTCGAAACCTGCATCTTTTGTAAGGTTGGCGGAGCAAACCTACTATAGAAAAGAGATATTACTGTCTGTGTCTAGCAAATGATTCCAAGATATTAATTACCTTGGTGGAGGAGGTTATTCTGTTCATATCCGCTGTCGCTAAGCTATAAGTTTGAACGTCCATCAGCAATAAAAGTTAAAGCCTATCCTCAAACTAAAGTATGTTTGGATCATATTGCTGTTCCGGTGTGGAGTCAGATAATTGCGGCATTAAATATTTTCAGAAATAACTGCAACCAGTCGCCTTTTGTGATAGTATTTATTACACCATGATCGGTTTCAAGTCACTTAGTGACCATCAGATGGTTTTGGGTGTTGTTTGTAGCCACAAAGAATCGTTAGAAGTGTCTACCACCTAATGATGAGTTTCTAGGTTACTTGAAACCGTTCATGGTGTAATAAGAATTGAACAATCACTCATGGCGACTGGTTACCGTTATTTCTGAAAATCTTTATTCATCATACTTCGCTATGGTCCACGCCCACAATAGGTAAAAATTTCATCTGCTGTGAAGCCATCTTCCAACTTATCATACTGAGACTGTTAGACACCTGTTGTCCAGCGTGTGCTACATAAGGGAGGATCAAAGAGTTTCCGTTTGAGGGCACTGGTGCAGCGTATACGCAACGTAGCGAGAATCCGATGCGGGTATATAAGGACAGGGATTAGTGTCGGATTCGTGTCTTTCAGACTTGTGAATACGGAAACGTGAGCTGTGGCGACGTCATTACCAAATGCATCCCAATAGGACCAACGCACAATTATTCTTTTCTTTGCTGTGGAAGGACAAGCATCGGTATACGTCCATCGGAGAATGAAGACTGTGTAAAGGGCAGCATATCGGTCGAAAACAACCGTTCTCAAATGGTGCGCCTAATGGTGCTGCTGCTTCCTGATACCGCACGTCCCCATTATGTGTATCGGTGCCCTACCTTCAAAATCGCAGTGACGTTATATTTCAACAAGATAACGCAAAACCGCACGATGCCCATGCTGCCCTGACCTTTCTAGATACTGAGGGTGTTTGACTGATGTCCTGGCTGACACGTTCTCCAGGTCTCTCACACTAGAATCGCTCTTGTAACGTTGCAGAAAGACTCGCACGCCATCGATAGCCAGCCACTACTGTTAATGAACGCTGACATAGGCCTGAAGCAGCACGTAATGACCTACCTGTATGCGTCATCCAAACTCAGTTCAACTCATTGTGTAGCCAATTTTGAGCCATTGCTGTTGCCAGAGGTTTCATCTCTATATATCAAATTTTGCACACCTGTATCGCTAAGTCACCTCCAACGTTAATTGTGTACTGTTTCTACCATACGATATCCACAGAATAACAATAATTTCAGTACTTGATTTCCTGCCTGGTGTTGCAGTTTTGAGGTTCAGGAATGTATTCTGTTAGCGGCGGAGCAGCCGCGGTTGGCGCAGCGCGTGGGCGGGACTCTGCAGGTAGGGAGCGGGCATAGGCACTCGGCAGAGGCAGCCATCCTCCCTGAGGACCCTTTGTCTGCCTTTAGTCGATCACCGGACCCTCTGTGGCCGCACAATGCCCTCTTGACAGCTTCTGCCAAGCAAATGGCTTCTTGCCCCTTCGTTTAAATCCGGTTCTGCGGGTCCCTATTGTCGCGGAATTGGTGGCGACGTCCGAACGGCAGCGCAGCTGGGTGGTCGCCGCTCTGTGGTCTGTCATCGCCCCGGCTCCACAGGTGTCCCTCCCTCAACGTGCGACGAAACCCTTTTCTCGTCAATGTCAGAAGTCGATTATTTGCATAGAAACTACGGATTTGCTCTATAGTCTTTCAAAACCTCGTATTTGACCATTAGCAAGTTTTAGACCGGTAGCTGCTCGTATAGCTTGATGCTCAGCGCACTAGCTTGCGAGAGGTGAGCCTGACGAAAATCGAATCCACACGGCATGTTAGCCGTTGAACACGGGCAGTAGACGCGCCGTGTAGTATAGAAACAGCTGCGCGACCGAATTCCTTTACACGCAGAAATAATGTAGCAGTAAACGGACGCTCAATAAGCGATTAGGCGTGACGATTGAATGACATAGTTCCCATTGTTTTGGATGCGAGCTTTGGACTGGCGGTGGTCTAGTTGAAAATACGTATTTCTGTTGATTTTTATGTTTTAACTTATAAATTATTCTATATTCCTACTTACCAAATGGAATATAGAATTAGTTTTACGTAACAAAATGAGTACTTGTTACTACACCTCCGTTGTAAAATGTTGCACCCAACTATGTACGGGAAAAAATGCTTCCGTATCACGTGATGCGTGGTTGAGTCACTACGTTTTGCGTTATTATTAGGGTTCAGTTTTATTATATATATATATATATATATATATATATATATATATATATATATATATATAACTGCACCCTGGCCCTTGAGGTCCCAGGTTCAATTACCGATAGGAGTGGGGAATTTTCCTCATTCCAGTCCCTCCAGGATGCTCCGTGTCCATTTTGCTTGCGAACACATTAATACCGCGAATTTTTTCCTTGTGGTAAAAAGTTTCCAGATCCATGGGCCAACCAACATCCCCTCTCCCTCCTCCAAATGCCGCGGCGGAGATAGGCTGCACTCTAACTACAGCCAAGAGAGCAGCCCGGTCACGGGCTGAGCGGCATAGACTTTACCTTCTTTTCGGGTTATTATGATTTTCCACGAACAGTTGTAGCTATAACGTTTTTAGTTCGTTCAATATCAATCGATATTCTAGAAAAATAAGAAAATTAACATAAATATGACCGTGCATGATACTCGCTTTCCGCACCCTCGGCAGGCCTCCTCAATTTTATAAATGGCACCTGTACTATAGAAGACGCCGGCGGCCATTTGCAGCAACAAGCATCAATACTCAAACTAAAGTTTTATTCGGTGGTTTTGATCAAGTTAGAATTAGAATATTACTATAATGAAGTTTTAATACCACCTTACAGAGTTTATTAAACGAAATATGCCCATGAGTGGGACATAGACAGGTGATTAACTGAAATACGCATACCAAATATTCTGTGAAATGATAAGGGAATATGGTGCGGTTGGGAGAACTCACTGTAACATATTTATATAATAACACAATCACATTTATTCAATAAACATTACCATCTCAAATATTCACTCTCACTTATCACGGAATGATGGCGTGATACAAATAGTATCATATCTAAGTAAACTTAGTAGAACATCCGGCTAACATGTGCCGTGAATCGACAATGACTACCGCCTGCATATTTCTATCATCATTTAGCCACACACACACACACACACTAACATTCACTCTATTCATTTTATCTAACAGATACAAGAGGAAGGTTCCCATACACCAAGTGGGACAACATTGGGAGAGAGCACATGGTTCCAACTGTAACTTTAATTCGGGCAAGTCCCGTCTTCACGTTTAACTATCTCCGCGAGTTTTACTGGATATTATGAAGGAACAATTAAATCACACTCGTGAATTTACGTAGAAGATCCAGCTCGATCACGAAATGTGATTACGTCGAGCTGAAGCTTCTCACCAAGAAATGCACGGGGTCTGCGGATCACGTGTTACCAATCTCTCCACAATCAGGAGTCAATAAACACATTTAAATAAAATACACTTTGCATATATACTTCACACTCACACTGAAATGCAAATTGAGCAATTCTGAGTATTACTCGGCAATAAGCGCCTGTTCACTCCCAAGTGCAGTGAACACAATTCCCATGAAATTACTTGGCAAAAGAAATCATCTCCCTAACTCTCCTAACCGAGATGATTCTAGGAAATACCATAGTGGCTTTCCTCAGCAGGGAAGCTGCTTCCAAGTTCAAAGTGAACATGGAATTCTAAATCTTCGCTAACTATCGGAGCGATAGAGCAGAGTGTGCTGACTCACCCAGGTGTTCCCAGCAACAACCCCGATACGGTCTCCCTTGTCCAGGTCCACACATCGTGGCCGCAGCGACTCAGAGATACCACACACGGTTATTTGCCAACCTAACGTGCGCTAATGACGCGCGTGGAGCTTATGCCTCTCTGGTCCAGCGCAGTCGCGCTCTACTAGATTCGAGGTTGGCTACACTTCCACTATGCCTATAGCACACCCACAGCCGACATCTCACGCATACCTCATCATACGTTCGCATTCACACCTGGCAGACAATTACCATATCTAACATCAAAATGATCGTCCATATTTAAACAACTCCATCCCACTAATTATCATCAGACTCCTCCCTGAGTGTCGGAAGAGCACTCAGGTGTCCCTAGTTGTAGGGTTGAGCCATGTAGCGGCTTACATGGAGCCGTTACAACCGGAATCGCCAATGCGTGTTTACATATAATTTCATTCAAAACACGTCCCCAGAAAATGGCGAAATAAATGAAGGAAGGAACTGAAGCTTCGGTTGGCTGAATTATATTTTATAATACCATGTGGCACGCTTCATTGGTTCATGTTATCACAGGCAACGTAGCGAGGGCTCGTTTCCAGTGGTTCAAATGGTTCAAATGGCTCTGAGCACTATGGGACTCAACTTCTGTCCATGCCCGAGGCAGGATTCGAACCTGCGACCGTAGCGGTCTCGCGGTTCCAGACTGCAGCGCCTAGAACCGCACGGCCACTTCGGCCGGCGTTTCCAGTGGTCCTACATACGACGTGCCTCGGTGTTGAAGGGTTACCGACCTTTAATCGATTACATCAGTCAACCTGTTTAGTTTTTAGGGTGTTGTTCTACTCGTTCAGGTAAAGTCAGGGCTGATCGCCAATTTCATCCATGGAAAATACGATTCACAAACATTTAAAGTACACAGCACGCAAAACAAAATTTACACGTATCGCAAACAGATGTGGCACACGATGACTCTTTCGTAGGTCGACAGACGACTGTCGCGAAAGAAAAGTCATCCGGCCACCAGGTTAAAACAAAACTGCGTAGTCATGAAAATAGCAGCCCATGCACGAAGATCTAAACGCTACGAAAACAGGAGATGGTAAGTTCGCCCAATTCCGAGCCAGTGTAGACTCATCCTCTGATGGTGAGTATGAACTGACACTTTTGTACCTCGTGCAGCAAGTCACTGCCATCATGACGACGTCATGTCATACAAATCACATATAGAATATTTGTCGCCCAGAATTAGTTAGTTAAAGTTTTTACAACCACCAGTGCTGGTCACATCGGCTGAGAGTTCTTGCCATGTAGTCACCTATTTCGGGAACACCGGAACATAAACTACTTGTTTCCATCAAACGTTTTCCATAAATCTCCTTGAAAAAATCTTCAGATATATTTATGTTTATTTGTGCTTCAGAGGTACGGTACTAGAAATGTAGAGGAGAAGAATGTTGACAGCGACTGAATATAAATTAGAGACAATGTTATTGTTTTTGGAATGGAAAGCAGGAAAAAGTACACCAGCGACAGACAACAAAACAAATAATTTAAAAGCAACGAAATACACTTTTGCCTATAATAAGCAATACAAATCCTTGGCTCTGAGTGGTTAGGTTAAAAACAATTTTTGGGTTATTAAAATCGAAATAAGTAATAGATATTTGTAATTTTCATTCAGTAATAACTATACGTCCCTTCATTTCATAAAAAAAGTTGCACATCAGATCTTCATTTTGATAAAGTTAAAAAAGAAAATCACTATCCAACTAACAATACAACAGATTTCCCAGAGAAAATACTTCTCTGTACAGCAACTGAAGTATACTAGAACATACACTGAAACATCGCGTTCTTTGAAAGTCTTCAAATGGGTGCCACCAGCAACTTGTCTTTGTCCGTCTGGTTCTGGAAATGTTCGCTAGCAGCAGCCTAGTTGCTAACTGACCACCACTGTTTTCGTCACACGACAGCGTTCTCTGTTTCCCTGCTGCCGGCCCTGAGGTGGAGAGAGCTCGCTGCACAAAATGCTCTTCAGTTAACTGCATCTGCTGGCCAGCTCTAACAAGCAGCGCAAAGGGGCATCATCGTAATGAAAAGAAACAATACGGCTACTTTGAAGGCATTGAGGAAGTGGTGTAAGAAATGCGTACAATATTGCTTAAAAATTATGGTCCCCCGTCATTCATGGGCGTTAGTTTTCCCACTATTTTATTGCCGTTGGTTTTGCCATCTCAGCTGCAAATTTCTTTTACAGTACATTTATTTTACAGTATAGATGTGCGATTGAGACTGCTAAATAAACGTGCGGGCTTTCATATTAAAATGATGAAGTGGTGCGGTGGCCCTCAACTACGTACCCACAGACTCAGAGTTGAAAATTAAAAGTTTTGGCTGGTTTCGTTGTCTAGGGGCTGGGATACGTAGTTGCCGCATTTCAAGCCAAATACTGCTGAGACTACAGTATACCATATGAATATACACATGAATCGAAGGGTCGAAGGTTCCTATCACTCAGCAATTGCGAATTTTGAACGTAACATAGACATTTATAAATGAAAGACTGCAATTAAATAAATTTTGCAGGTACTGTTTTAACGACTTTTAATGATGAGTACGATAACAGAAGTACCTTTAAGAATGCTCTTTATTACTGTAAAATACTTATTGGTGTCGATGGTCCAGCAATTAATAAAATATAAGTGGAATAACAGTGAAACAATAGAGTCCGACTTCACGTAATTAGTTATGAACAACAACATAGCTCGCGAGATAGTCACTTCAAAAAGCATACTACGTCTTCAATGCAGAAGCCACGCAAATGTCACAAATGCACAAGTCGGCACTATGAAATATTTCTATCTCCTGCGACCACGCGCAAACTGCTCCAATTTCCAAGTCTTTCCCGCGACCGTACGTCGCGCCTTCACGTCCAGCACTCTCTCGTGTATGTTCCAGAGTGCTGTCCAGAGTTCCCCACTTCCATACAGTCTCTCCATGTGTCCTTTTTGGAACGATCGCTGTGATTGGCTAGAGCGCTCCCGCCCTGTCTCCAAGCCAATGCACAGTCACAAATATAATCAAACATATTAGAAATACTGGATTTACATTTAAATAACTTGAAATTAAATAAATACGGCTGGACCATAGACACGCTCTAACACACATTATTAATCCATATACAAACTAAATAAACTTATATCAAAGGAATACAACAGAAGTTAGCCAGTAGCCTACTGTCTCTGTGCTTTCTAAAACACAGTAAATAATGGACCAATTTCTTCATGAATAGTATATATCGCATATAAACAAAGACATAGATGAATAAATATATTTGTAAGCATCCTGCCACCGTTTTTTCATGTAACTGTGGAGTACTTATTGCCTGACGCGATCAATAGTAATCGGCCACTTTGACCTCCAATAACTCATGTACTATTCAAGTTACATGCCTGTAATTTATATGAATTTAGGCTTACACTAATGACTTTCTAAAAACATGTCGATCGACAAAAGCGGATGAACCGTTTAGATTTTGGAAATTCATTGCTGGGTGCTATTTGTATAATTTATCATCAGGTACTAAACTTTAAACTAATAAAGATATTGAAAATCTGATTACACCATCAGAATCGTCGTGCAAATAATGGTAATGTACATGTTTCTTTTTGAGGTATCATGATTCATATGGCTACTATTAATTTCTATACGAACTATGAAATGTGTGCCATTAAGGTTTCACAAAGTCCGTCATCTTTGGCACTCACAGCACGTCTCCTTCATCGACACAGCGTCACCATGGAATTCCCAGCCACACGGTCAGCTGGACCATGTGGTCTGGCCGTTTTGTGGCATCACACGGTTGCTAACGAGCCGCGGCTTGACGACCGGCCCGAGCAGTGGCTGCCAACTCTGAACTTAAAATATTTCCAGGGCGCCGCAACTAACCCATTGCCTCTACAGACGGTAGGGCCTAATAAAAATGTTAAGTATCACTGCAGTTGCTGAATACTCCCATTACGGATATATTGGCCATAGTGAATTCAGTTCTTACTATTTCCTTGTGAGAAACATAGTTGTTGAGATATTTTGATGTAATTGTTCACCCCACATACCCCGCAAACCATTGTACAGTTGTAGTGGACGGATTAATGCCGTCCTCTTTGTAAATAAGCTAAAGATGGAGTCATTTGACTCTGAAATTGTTAGCTCTACATCAATAACGTACAGCTGAGCCGGAAAAGAAGAAGGGAGAGGCAAAATAAAAAATATTTATTTTTTTCCCCCTATGAGTTCTACATGAACATACAACTTGACGGTTTTCCATCAATTTGGCAACTACAAGATTCCCACTCGAGTTCTATGAGTAGCTCTTTTACTAATCACTGCTAGTTTAGATGAGCCCATTCATTAAAGTATCTGTGTGAGGTGTGGTACCCATAACTTCATGCTTAATTGGGCCATCCGTAGTCATCTCACTGAATGAGGCATAATGTGTAGTGTGACATTGCTTCTCTTAAGTTTGCACGATCTTATGAGGAGCTTCCCTTCCCTGAAGGTCACCGGGGAGACTTATACCATCTCAGTCGCATGCTAAACAGCTCAACCACCAGCTCAAAACAGTTATTAAAAAAGTCGGTTTTTCGCTGTGGCGTGATCTCTTAACGAAATTCACCTACAGTTGTGAAAATATTTTGTTGACTACGACTTACGTGGGGAGAAACGACCATCGTAATAAAATACGAGAAATCAGATTTCCCGTGGGAAGGCTTCCATTTTCCCCATGTGCTACTCGAGAGTGGAGCGGTCGATAGATAGTCTTATGCCTAGTTTCACTAAGCTTCTTCTAAATATGCTAGACAAACGTCAAATTCGACGGCTCGTTTATTTCCGACGTACGATCATAACCAACAGCATTTCATAAACACTAGTCAGAATGAATTAACGATGCTTTTGCTCTGACAAACTCTCTGTTCAAAACAGAATTTTCCAATAGGTCACGAAAGTCTCGTATCGTGCACTAAATCAACATTATCGAATTTTATCGTTTGATTGCAGTGGTGAAGGTCGTTACGTACGAGTACGTAGCGGAAACATAGTCAAGTTATTCCATCTCTTCCAGTTGCAATACACTGATGAACCAATATATTACGACCACATGTTTAACAGCTGGTTTGTCCGTCTTTGGAATGACATACATCACCGACTCTGTGTATCAGGGATCCGACAGTTTGTTCATAGGTTTGTGGAAGTGTGTGGCGTTAGATTTCTACGCACAGGCCACGTAATTCGCGTAAACTCGCGGGCCACTAATTTGCGTACGTGGTGACCACGCCCGATAGCGACTCAGATAGGCTCCATAGGATTTACATCAGGTGAATTTGGCTGCCAAGACATCAAATTAAGTTCACTATGATGCTTCTCAAACCACTGTAGCACGGTTCTGGCTCCGAGACACGGACGTTTATACAGCTGAAAGATGAAATCGTCGACGGGAAAGACATCAAGCATGAAGAGACGCATTTGGTTCGCAGCTGTTACTATGTCTTCAATTTCTACCACAGGTCTCATACACGGACAGGAGAATGTCTCCCGCAGCGTAATACTGCTCCCACCAGCCTGCGTCCGTGGCGCGCTGCACGTTTCGAACCGCCGTCCACATTGATGACGGCGTTTGTGGAGACAACCATCGACCTACTGTAGCAAAATCGTGATTCAGCCAGCGAGCAGACACGTTTCCATTGATCAGACGGTCGAATCCCAGTGGTCCTACGCCCACTGCAATAATAACTGACAATGTCGTTGGATCAACATGGGAACACTTAGGGGTTGTCTGTTGCGGAGCTCCACGTTCAACAATGTACGATGAATGGAATGCTGCGAAACTCTTGTGTGCGCACCAGCATTGTGCTCTTTCGGTAGAGATGCCAAGGATCACCATCTATCCTACTTTACAGAGCACACAACCTTCCGAATCCCAAGTTCTGTGAAGAGTCGTGGAGGTCCAACCATTTAGCACCTAGTGGTAGTTTCACTGTCCTTCTACCACTTTCCGTAGATGCTCACGACAGCAGCACGTGAACATTCGACCAGCTTCGATGTTTTCGAAATACTCGTTCACAGACTTTGCGTAGTAATAATCCGCCCTTTTGTCAAAGTCGTTTTCATCATTTGCAGCCCATATCTTCGCTAGGCTGATCCAACGTTCGTGTCTGCTCCGTCTACATACTTTTGTCTTTTGTTACCACGTCACCTGCCCGCAACGCCATCAGGTGGCATCCAACATGTACAATAACAACGCAAAGAAAATGGAAAAGGTCTCATTTTCAAAATGAAGGAAGTAAATGAAAACAAGAAAGCGGGCGGTCCCACAATGCGAGAAAAAGGCAAATCATGTAAAGAGCTTGCAAACGGTTTCGAGCCAAATGAGTTTGTAAAGAAAAGAACGGTGAAGTGACCGAAAATTACTTACGACAATTTCAAACGAAGGGCAAAACTAAAAAGGAGCCAAGGAAAAGTGAACAAATTTAAGAAGGGAGATGGTATTGCTACAACCCTGTCACTGGACGAAACATTTTCGCAGTTTTCGTAATTGTTGCAGATAATCAGTGCTCAGGTAGATCCATTTCCCGACAGCGTTGATTGTGATACTGCCTATGCTGTACTTGCGTCTGACAGTTATCAGAAACCATCGAATATGGTTTTCAACATTCGGGATAGCGTGATGTTGGAGGAACCTGTCCTAGATATACAGACAGATAGAGATATCAGTTTATCCAGAACAGGAAGCGCGACCGACCACCATTAATAATATATCTGAACATCCATCGTCAGCTTGTCAGCATCTACAAATGAGAGGCGTGGACAGCAGGAAATAGGCAGTCCTTAAAAAAAAAAGAAAAAAAATCCCATGAGAAAATTTCGAAACTATCGGAGGCGAAAAAATGTCTATGTAGCCAAGAACTAGATTTGCTTCTTAAAAACCACAAAGAAGAATATGAGCTGCTACAGATGAAAATCATACAAATACAAAGTGAGTTTCTGTATTCCAAGGCTAATATAAAATAAAGTAAAATAAAATACAGTAAAATAATATTGTTTTTCTTAAAATAAAGACTCAATTAAATTATTTTCCTTATCATTCTACAGATCAATAATATTGTTGTGATATATCTGTTGTTCACAATTACCAATAAGGGACACTCTAACACTGCCACGTTTCTTCTCAAGTGTGCCTAAATAAATAAAATATAGTATTTCCTCACAAGACAGCTCCTTTTATGGAGCTCAAGCCATGGATTTCCCAACATAAAGTTTATAGGTAGGGGAACCCGGGGTAGAACGGGGTAAAGGGGCAGAATGAAGACCTAGGTATTTTGGTGTCAAGGATGTGTTGCCAACGATCGGCTGTAAGTAGAACTGGTTCAGACAGTTATTGCTCACCCTTGGCAGCCATGTTTGTTTAGTTTTCGTAAGCGTTGGCTCATGAAGTTTTCGTTATGCCAATTTTTGCTCCTGCCTTGTAACTTCTGGCGAATTGGAAGCAAGAAAAGGTATACCTACTTATTTACAACACGACTATTGCTAGTAGATGCTTAAAATACGTTTAATAATCTTTAGTTTCATGGGGTTAAATGTTTGTTTTCGTATCTTTTATTAGTAGCCTTACCTCCATAACCTAAACCGTAAACCGTGTACCTGGGGCGGAATGGGGAAGTACCCCATTCTGCCCTGCTACATTTTTAACAAATATATCGCTTTTATTAGGCTCCTAATATATTTTGCTTTCGATTTCAGATGGTTCAAATGGCTCTGAGCACTATGGGACTTAACTTCTGAGGTCATCAGTCCCCTAGAACTTAGAACTACTTAAACCTAACTAACCTAAGGACATCACACACATCCATGCCCGAGGCAGGATTCGAACCTGCGACCGTAGTGGTCAAGCAGTTCCAGACTGAAGCGCCTAGAAGCGCAAGGCCACACCGGCCGGCGATTTCAGATGGGTTTAGTATATAAGAGAGCAAAAATTGTCAGTCATGGTCTACTGAGGCCATGAACAATGCTGTGGACGCAGTTAATTCTGGCCATTGTGGGTATTTGAAGGCTTCAAACCAATTTGACTCTCCCCAGACTACTCTGGAAAGATACGTTAAAAAAAAGGGGGAATAACCTGACTACAAAATTGATAAAATGGCTGGAAAGTTTAAAAACGTATTTACAGAAGAACAGGTACTTGCGCTCGTTAAGTACTTAAAAAGTATGGAGGCTAGGTTATGTCGCTTAACAATGAAAGACTTGACTAACCTAGCTTATCACTTGGCTGTAAGAAATGGCATTGTTCATAGATTTAAAAATGAAATTGCAGGCAACGATTGGGCGAACGGAATCCTTAAAAGACATCCTATTTTATCTGTTCGCAAACCTGAAACAACATCTGGTGCAAGATCCATGGGTTTTAAAAAAAAAATAGCTGTCGATAGGATTTTCTCGTTAGTAACAAATGTAATTGAGAAACACAAACTAATGGCTTCTCAAATATTTAATTGTGATGAAACAGGCGTATCCGTTAACCCTAAAAAACCAATCAAAGATCATAGTTTGCAAGGGAAAACGTAAAGTAAGATAGTTAACATCTGCAGAAATGGGCGAAACTGAAACATGCCTCATTTGTATGTCAGCAAGCGGAGCTTACATGCCTCCAATGCTTATTTTTCCACGAGAGAAGAAGCAGAAAGAATTTGAGTTAGGACTGCCACCAGGAAGTTGGGCTAAGGTCCACAGCACCAGATGGATGACCACAGAGTCGTTATTTGTATGGTTTCGAAAATTTGTGGAATTTCTTAAGGCATCAAAAGACTTCCCAATTCTTCGTATATTAGATGGTCACTCAACTCTTACCAAGAACATAGACGTTATAGACTACATGGGGGAGAGTGGCGTTTTGTTGCTATGTTTACCACCACATTGCTCTCAGAGACTTCACCCGCTTGTTGTTTCTTTTATGAAGCCTTTAAGTCTTCCTTGTAGTGATGAGCTTTGAAAATGGCTACGAAGCAACCCAAGGAAAGTCGTAACTCTTTTTCAAATTTCAACGCCTTTTGATTCGGCTTTCATCAAAAGTGCAACAATGAAAACCGCTATTAAAGGTTTCGAAGCTACTGGAATATGGCCCACGGACCCATCCATATTCACCGATGAAGACATCCTCCCGGCAGGCACAACTAACATCGGACTTGATAGGCCGTCAGATAAAGAGGTTATTATATCTGGAGCTGAACAACTGGAATTGCCTTCACCTAGCACACCAGCTAAAAAAGACGACGCCAACGGGTTGGATGATCAAGCTGGCGACGTTTCAGCGAATTGTAACAATGAACTGCCGCCTAAGAATGACAAAGTTATTGAGGCTAATTGTTCTAGTCCTGAGTGCTCTTGGATGACAACTGACAACACGGCCTCCTCATTTCATATTGCACCTGAAATTCTGAAGCCCTTGCCATAAGTTAACGAAAGTACGAAAAGGGCGAAACGGAAGCGGGGAAGGTCGTTGTTTTGACCGATTCACCGTAAAAAAAAGAGTTAGAAGCCATTATTAAGGAAAAAAAGGAAAAGAACTTTGCCAAAGAAGAAAGAGCAAAGAAAAAACTATTTGCAAAATAAAATAAAATTAAGAATACAAAGAAGAAAGGAAAGGGCCTGAAGATAAATGGAAAAAAGAAGTAGAGAGCATCCAATACTAACGAGAGTGGTTATGAGGAAAGTTCTGACTGTGAATGTTTGTATTGGGGTGCGTTTTACTCAAAATGAATTGAAGGTTGGGTCGCTTGTTCCATGTGCAAAAAACGGGCTCACGATTCTTGTGCAGGAATATATAGCGAAGATGATGAGTCTCTCCTCGTGTGTTGTGACCTCCCCTCTCCTTCTTTCTCTCTCTTGCTCCGTCGTCGTCGTTTTCTTCTTTTCTCCTCGGCTGTCCAAACCCTCTTCCTTCTTCCTTCGTCGTACCGTGGCTAGATCTCAGCGTTTTCGACAAAAGGGAGGGAGAAGGGGGCACATATGTGGTTGATCACGATGACGTAGTGCTATAGTGTCACCCTTATCTCCGTTTTGGGAAGAGTGATGACTAAAGCTGAAACATTTCTCTAAAAAGTTGTGCTCTCTTTTTCAAAAGGTGAAAACTGTAGTGTAAACTATAATTTTTGTTGATCTGCTAAATTGAAGGAACACGACACAGTTTATAAAGTTCCAACTTCGGATGAAGTTTAGTGATCCTAAGGAGCTGAAACAAAACTCATCCGCTCCAAATGTCATTCACAACGAGAGTAGTTAGTTTTCCGGTGCGCGTGTAGTGGTCACCAGTGATTGGAATGATCGTACCGGTAATTCCATTACAATCTGTTTATTGGTTGCTAACCAACGTATCAATCAATCGACTACTCCGTGATTAATATTTGTCGTATTCATACAGTAATTATCTGTTTGTAACAAAGTTTGGCCGTGGCTCTCTAGAATGTTTTCGAAACCTATTCCGGATTATCGATTATCAGTTTTAGGTCAATTCTTTAAAATTAAAAAGGACCCGCACTCTATTACAACTTGTCTGCGCACTAGAGCAACTCAGAAGTTATTATTCTTTTCAAACAAAAAATCACGCATAACGCAGCACTGTGATCTGCTATGTCCAAAAAAAAAAAAAAAAAAAAAAAAAAAAAAAAAAAAAAAAAAAAAAAAAAAAAAAAAAACTCATTACCTACTGATTCGTATACAGTGTAAACCGCTCAGCAAAGATTGCACTACAAACAAATGTCGACTTGAGATGACGTCACGCGTTACTACCTGTTTTGACTCTTGTACTCTCACGTGAGTCTGACTTTAATGGACATCCCGACAAGATTATTGCTTAAAGATTTTGTGGGATTCTCGGACGATCACCCATGTAATGCTACAGTGTGAATTTTGTAAACAGCCTTGAGAAAAGGGTACAATACATGAAAACTGTAGTTTGACATTGACATTCACTTTAAACTAAATAAATACCGAGCAAGCCAATTTTTTCTGCATTTGCGATAAGTTTATACGTTTTTATAATCACTTGTATTTACCACCCCAATCTGCCCCGTACACGGGGCAGAATGGGGCAAATGACATAGCTTTCTGGTTTTGAGTGAAAAAATATTGTTCTTTTATTTTATGGCAATGTTCTTGTATTTTTGTGATTAATACATGATAATGTGTTCATATAAAAATTGGTAACTCTATTATTTAACATTTTTGTACTTTTGATCAATGTTTTCAACTTTGTACCCCGTTCTATCCCGGGTTCCCCTATATGAAAAAGCCCATTCTTGTTGTCTATTGCCAGAATATAATAAAATGTGTGAGTTAGTTTACATTATATTAAAACTTCATTAAACGTTCACGTATTCACCATAATTTAACACTCATTTCTCTGAGGGTAAACGGTTTTCAACGCTCCTGATTCGATTAGCAACTGCAGGTTCATTGGGTGAAACTGCGACACCAGCTACGAATATCTTCTCAAACACTAAATAATTTTTATTAATACATTTTTTCTCCTCAACGTAGCGATGGAGTTCCTGATCTTCTGGGGTTTCTCCTTCGTTTGTCTGTATAGTAATACTGTGTAACAGAGAAGCAGCCACTCTTATAATGGTTCAAATGGCTCTGAGCACTATGGGACTCAACTGCTGAGGTCATTAGTCCCCTAGAACTTAGAACTAGTTAAACCTAACTAACCTAAGGACATCACGAACATCCATGCCCGAGGCAGGATTCGAACCTGCGACCGTAGCGGTCTTGCGGTTCCAGACTGCAGCGCCTTTAACCGCACGGTCACTTCGGCCGGCCCACTCTTATAATCAGCGATGTTGTTGCTGTGTATTTAATCCCAATTATAGAGCTCCGTAATGTCGTTCGACAGTGTTTCTGGTATTAATGTGCGCTCTGTTGTAATTTTTTCCTCTTTGATTACTTGGATTTAAGAATGACGCGTAAGTCTGTATCCATTATCACTTAGTAAGTATCCTTCTTGAATTCTTGCTGTTTCAAATAACACTATAACTTCTGAGTGGTCAAAAATAAAACTGTCATGAAATGACCCTGCCCAGCAAGCTACTGTATTCCTAGTTATTAGCATCGCAAACTGTCTGCACATTATTGGTGAAGTACGAGTTTGTATTGTGACAAACTTGCACATCATGACCACTAGGAGACAGAATCGGTATATGAGTACAGTCGATAGCTCCTATTACTCAAGGGAAATTACTGATCATGCAGGAGTCCTTACAAGTGAACAAGCTTCACCACATTGAGGGATTTTCACATATACGGGTCTCAGTGAAGCAACTGTTTTTGAAATATTATTCATATATCGACATATAGTTGATTTAGAAACACAATTTAGGACTGCTATTGCCGTCTGAACAGATCCAGTAGCACAGAAATGCGGTGTTAAAAACAGCTGTTGTATTGGAGTCAGTGGTCTGTTTCTATTAGCAGGCTACCCTGTACCTAGTCATTCATTGGGCAGAAATTGTCATTGCGCTCACAAATTACTCCTTCAGGTCTTACTTTTTCCAGGAAATCTATGTACAGTAATTCTGCATCAAAATAATCTCCCATACTGTGAACCAATCTCGTTTAAACCATTCGTCAAATGGTTTGGAGATACAAAACCGGCACGTCAGTTGTGACGGCGATTTTAACGATCGTAAAAGTAAATAGACATGGATGAAACGCAAAAATGGAAATCAGACGATCGTCAAAGATTAGTCAGTCACCAAACCCGTAAACGAAACTTGGTGAAACCGTGCATTAAAGTAGTTCTCTGAATCCTCTGCCAGCCCCTAATTACGAACTGCAGAGTAGCCAAGTAGACCTATATCAAGCGAATTATACCTCATAATAATGACATGAATCTTTAGTCAATTTTTACTTAGTATGTTGATAAGAGGCTGAGGGTCAGTTACTGTGTAATTCACTGATTCCTGATATAAAAGGGAATGGCTCATAGAGTTCATGGAGTTCATACACGAAAATCATGTTTATAAGACGACAATTCAACCATGTTGTTATAAAGATCCTTGTGTTTGAAGCATCAAACAACAAAATTGAACACAATATTATTTATATTACGGTTGGGATTAATATGATCGTCATTCTCGCCAAACGACAGTATATGTTCTGTAGAGTATGAATCCGGAATCACATTTTATTTGTTTATAGAAATACGATTTCATAATCGTGTGGTGGCGCCCGTAATTCCTACATTTAACTTTTTTGTTTCCGGACGCCATACTATTTACTCTTTCAAGTTACTGGTTTCGACGGCATCGAACATTCTTCTTCAGGTCTAAAATACGAACAAAAAGTAAGCAGGTCTTTGTTACACAGAGATCTTATATACTTTTTCCATCCAGTGTATTTATCAATGTTATCATGTTATAGTTTAAATTAATTCATGAAATATTGTTTTTTTTGAAAACTAGGTGCAAAAGTGAACACTTAAACCATATATATGTATCTGTTTGAGTAGAGAAATGTTAAAGGTTTGTTGTTAAGAGATAGGGAAAATTACGGGAGACAATATGCTGAAGTCATAGGTGTAAATTACGGTACACTAGGGACAATATTTAATATGCGTAAATTCAGTTTCGAAAATCAGAGCAAATATTGCGTGAAACAATCGGACAGTTACCTACCGATTCCTTGATAACTATCTCCGAATATATAAAGCGATT
Source organism: Schistocerca serialis cubense (assembly GCF_023864345.2). NCBI lineage: Eukaryota > Metazoa > Arthropoda > Insecta > Orthoptera > Acrididae > Schistocerca > Schistocerca serialis. Next base: position 581,299,295 of record NC_064640.1, read on the forward strand.
AATTCGTGAGGATTGTGTTACATGCTCTGTCTATGATGGCCACGCCATAGACTGGCGGTCAAACTCCTTCGTGAGTGAATTTTCGTACGTACATTCAGGCAATGTTATTTCATAATTCCGTTTTGGTGCGGAGTGTTTTCTAGTACCTTTTATGAAACTGATTAAATTATAATATCGGTTTCTTCGAGACTTTTCTTCCGTCCTGTTTACGAATGAATAGCAGGAGTGGCCCAAGCGGTCACCAACGAAGCGCAAAACTGAAATCTGCACGGCAAGAATGGCGACCTTCTGAGACTTCTGACAGCTGACTTACTCCTGCATCCAGCGCACTCACACCCCAATGAACACACGGATGCCTTCTGTCACCGAAAATAGAAGTTCATTCGCAGGAGGCATGTAAAGAAAATATCGCGGCCTTTATTCGGTAGAAATATCAGGCCTCTTCATATAGTGCTGTGGTGGCGGTCAAAGCGATCGAGGGGCCGGAAGCACATCGTGCGGTAGGGATGCCCAGGCGCGACCACATAACAATGGGGGACCACAAAGGGGAGGGTACGCCGGGTTGTGTTTGGGGTGGCAGTGAAGGCGGCGTGATTCCAAACTAGTTGACTGGCGATGCCAGACATGGATAGCGCGGGCTAAGCGGCTCACGCCGCCTCCACCTGCAGCTGCTGCTCATTTCGGGCCACCGCCCCGTCATAAATAAATCCCGCGCACTCTCAGTAAATACCAGCTGCTTATAGTTATTCCAGCCGGGCGGGCCGGCCTGCATTCGAAACGTGAGATCGCTATCCTCATTTGGTTTCCCTTTCTGGGACTGACAGCCATCTCACTGTTATGACGGGGCCGTAAGCCAGAATGACAGCTTAGGAGACGCTGCTGAACGCGCGTTTTCATTCATATCACACTACGTCCAGTCGCTAGTTTATTCGCAGCTTGCGCTTGTTCCCGGATGCCCCTCTTCGTTGGAGCCAATATGGCTACAGGAGGCGCAGGTCGTACAAAATCCAAATCACGTTCTTCACACAAGATAATCTGTATCACGGATAGAGGTGGTCATGTGGTTCCAGTATTTCTAAACTTGAGAAAAACTTGTGATTCACACTAGCAAAAGATTAAACAAAAGTACACATTATATAAACGAATGTGTACCTGTAGTGAAAATTTATTCCCTAGAAGAACTTAGTGGAAGATGGGGCTAAATGAATTATTTCAATTTTTTGGGCCGCAAAGGAATAGTAAATGTTTACTATACATGTTAAGCTGTAATGGTGAATAGGTTATTGCTGTATGTTACATATGATAAAGGTATATTGCTTCATGATCTATTCTTCTTCACTGCAAATAGCAGGATTTCAAATGTTGAAACTGTGGAAAAATTAAAAATTTGTAGGCCTGTGTGAATAGGACTACGGGGATCATTGTAAACAGCCGTTCATTTACACACAGTATGAAAGATTACATTTTTTAACTGTTCCAGTAGTTTTTACACGCATTCCCCACAGCGTAATTTGTTACAACCAGCAGCCACGAACAAATTTCGTGAAACGACACGTTCCACTTTTTGTACCTGATCTGTTTCTCATTCTTCACAGACCTTTGGTTGTAAAGTTTGATGTTTCAGAAACCACAACGTACATTTTCTTTCTCCGAATGAGCTCTAGGTGATGACGAAGATGAATCGCCTTCTGGATTTGAAGGTTTCGCTTGGACATCGTACACATTTCTGCAGTCCTTGACCTTCTTTCTTTCGGAGTCTTAAATATGCAGTTTTCTCTTCCCCCTTGTACGGCTGAGCTGAACTGGTGAAGTGAGATGGCAAGCTGAATTTTTCTTTTCCTCAGATCTGTGGTACCGGTGGTTTTCGCTGCGGTTGGCAAAACAAAAGAAAATGATAAGATGATGTTGCTGAGCTCCGACTTCCCGAAATTCTTGGATAATTAGAAGCTGTAAGGCCTGAGTTTACTTTTGATACTGTGGTAACAGAACGGGAGTCATCATATAGGTATTTGGACGAAGGAAGGAATTTGTGTGATGGCATTTTGTTGGGATTGAAGGAGAAAATTCCGTGCACTCAAATCCGATCACAGCATTTCCAACATTATCTCCACGTCTCCAGGAGACGTCGAAAATTTGAGGATAAACACATTTTGTAATGGAGGCTGAGGGATTATTGTGTACAACTAGACTAGATAAATACTTTAATAAAGAATAAATAATAAATATTATATTCCAATTCAGAAAGCCCCAAAAAAACTGATTCACGTAGTCCCATTCCCTTATTGTTTTTTAAACGCAGTTAGTTGCTCAAATTTATAACAGGTGCCGCTGGTTGTTCTGTTGATCGACCTGGTGGATCCTATTCAACTTGCAGAGAAAATTTTTACGACTACCATTCATCTATTTCAACAATATAACTTATTCTAAGCAGACTTAACACTGCATGGCGAATAGTTATAAGCTCTACTGTCTTACCTGTTTTTTAGTATCTCCTTCTGGGTGTTTGCGTTCTGTATGAAACATATGTGAAAAAAGCTTTTTCTGCTTGTGCACGACTTGTCTAGCGACGATTCTGTAACATAATGGCTGAGCACGTGGACTGAGCAGTAGAATATTTTCTTATTTCTATCCACACAGCCCCATGATTCGGAAAACCCCACCCTACCCCAGCGTATTATTCTGAATCCACAAGCACATAATTAATAAGCGATTGCCCTCAAGAACGCAGACAGAACTGCTTTCAACACTGAAAAAATGGGATGTTTCACACCGGAATAGGAATCTGGCTGAAATAATTAAATAGCTTGGAAACAATACACTGCTAATGGAGTATATGCCGGAAAGACAGGATGGCTACCGATATTGTCAACGTATTGACTGCTGTAACAGTCTTACTAAGGTCTAACGAGATAAATGGTTCAAATGACTCTAAGGACTATGGGACGTAACATCTGAGGTCATCAGTCTCCTAGACTTAGAACTACGTAAATCTAACTAACCTAAGGACATCATAGACATCTATGCCCGAAGCAGGATTCGAACCCGCAACCGCAGCAGCCTCGCGGTTCCGGACCGAAGCGCTTAGAACCGCTCGGCCACCGTGGCCGGCTCTAACGAGATAAATACTCAGCAGAATACGAAATCGTTCGGATGAAGATAAGCGTTAAAGGTGGACCCAAAAATAGTAACCGGACATTTATATTGACCATCTGCCACCAATATGTAAGTGCTGGAAAATTTTACAGAATGTTGGAAAACACAGCGCAGGAATTCCCGCATCATGCCGCAGTAATAAGAAGGCTGAGATATCCTGAATTTTTCTAATGTAGAAAATATCTGGCTTTCATAAGAGGAAAGTAATTTAGAAATTTTCCTTTCTTATCTTGAGTAACGTCGTTGGAGAAGGGGTAAAATGTTATGATTCACCATCCAATCAACAAAGAGATAGCTACAGACTAATTGAAAGCCCTGAGTGGACTAGGATTCAACAGAAAATCGATTGTGAACTTGCCAAAGGATCCTTTTCGGAATTTGCTTTACAATATTGAGGGAAACAGAAGGATAACCTAAAACTGTGGAACTCACCACTTCCGAATGGGAATTCGTTGCCTCATCCTAATTGGTATGCTGTTCTTGACGCAGATAAAATATCACCATAACTGAAAATATGCTGTGTAGAAAATTTACGTGCAGATTTGGAGGCTGTAGAATCAAATTAATTAGCAGTTTAATTCAGTGAAAAAATCATTTTTAAGATATACATGACTGCAGTTCGCTTTATTTAAAGTGATTTTTCAACATGACCTTGGTACAGACTGTTATACAACAGATAATCCACAAGAAATAGGAAGGATGAAAAATTAATAACTCGAAAAGTTTTACCAACAGAGTGATGCAGATTTCACAGTAATGCCTAGAAACGTGCGGGAAGCGTTTAAATAATTTTAAAACAATTACTAGTTTGTTATCTTTTTCACTGACCGGGTCTAATTGCTTCAGTCGATGGTAGAGAGTGGTGGGCGTTTACATTCCCATTAAATTAAAACGCGCCCCGTATACCTGCTGCGCCGCTGTTCGGTGAACAAAAGTAACAAACTTTGACATCATTTTGAAACTTCCTATTGTTTTCGTGTATTTCCACAACAATCGCATCCCGCTACTTGCAGTGCATTTTGAATTAATTATGATTCACATGTTAGGATAATTTGGTACATTTAAATGTTCTTCAGCATCAGGTGATTGCCATTACCCGTTACCCACCAGTATTTCATGGTTTGCTAGATGAATTCGCACTTACGATAAGTTCCCAGAAGAATATTTGCAGCTGTGCATGATGTCACTTTCAAAACATGACCTATCGCCTGTAAGTGTAACCTTTCCACTTCATCTGTTAACGGTAATTGGGAACCAACTATTGATATTAATTTTAGGCAACAAAAAGGACTCTACCATTATCGACTACGTTAATACGTTCCGACGTTCGCAGCGTAATGAGAGAAAGTATAATTAGTGCTTTTCCATCTATGTGGGATGTGCTGATATTCCAGAAGTTTGGCGCAGCGCTGTTGCTTTGGAGAAGTTACATTATAGAAGTAGAAACGAAATAAGATTTGTACTGTCCGACTCACTATCATGTCACTGTGCGAAATACCCTAATTTACGCCAGTGATTTATTTACAGGTATAAGATATGAAATCAGTGTTTTCTATACGCTGGTCCGACAGGAAACACTGAAAAGTACAGGCGGTACACATTAATGCACTGCTGGAATGCTACTGAGACAAAAATCACACTGTCTGACCAAATACACTTCTAGCTCCACCAGAAGCTTTTAGACTCGTTACACTTAGCCTGCACCATTTTTCTTCATACCGTACCTTTAAGCACATAATCACATTAAAATTAATTATAGTATTTAATAAATACATATCAAAAGTACACTCGAGGTGGAACATGGTAGTCGTGTTAATGATGTGATTCGTTTCACACTGAATGAATAAGGAGTGAACAGCGACCTGAAACTACTCGTGACCATTTTTAAACGGAACATAGTTCTCGTCTGGCACAACACATTCCATATAAAGGTTGTTTCAAGATTCTGACACTGTACTTCAAGATATTAATCTCGCTTTTACATTTTATGTCGCTGTATCATTAACATCAAAGTAAAATCCCAAAGAATTCTGAATTTCAAAGTTTTCAGAATTGGGAAATCGCGCTTTTACTAGTAACCAATATACTGAGGACATGAAGTGGCGCCCTCCACCATATTAGGAGTGTTGTTGTTGAGGAGTGTTGGCGCAGATTTCACTAAGATATATACACTACTGGCCATTAAAATTGCTACACCAAGAAGAAATGCAGATGATAAACTGGTATTCAATGGGCAAATATATTATACTAGAACTGACATGTGATTACATTTTTACGCAATTTGGTTGCATAGATCCTGAGAAATCATTACCCAGAACAACCAACTCTGGCCGTAATAACGGCCTTGATACGCCTCTGCATTGAGTCACACAGAGCTTGGATGTCGTGTACAGGTACACCTGCCCATGCAGCTTCAACACGATACCACAGTTCATCAAGAGTAGTGACTGGCGTATTGTGACGAGCCAGTTGCTGGGTCATCACTGACCAGACGTTTTCAATTGGTGAGAGATCTGGAGAATGTCCCGGCCAGGGCAGCAGACGAACATTTTCTGTATCCAGAAAGGTCCGTACAGGACCTGCAACACGCGGTCCTGCAATATCCTGCTGAAATGTAGGGTTTTGCAGGGATCGAATGAAGGGTAGAGCCACCGGTCGTAACACATCTGAAATGTAACGTCCACTGTTCAAAGTGCCGTCAATGGGAACAAGAGGTAACCGAGACGTGTAACCAATGGCACCCCATACCATCACGCCGGATGATACGCCAGTATGGCGATGACGAAGACACGCTTCCAATGTGCGTTCACCGCGATGTCGCCAAACACGGATGCGACCATCATGATGCTGTAAACAGAACCTGGATTCATCCGAAAGAATGACGTTTTGCCATTCGTGCACCCAGGTTCGTCGTTGAGTACACCATCGCAGGTGCTCCTGTCTGTGATGCAGCGTCGAGGGTAACCACAGCCATGGTCTCCGAGATGCTGCTGCAAACGTCGTCGAACTGTTCGTGCAGATGGTTGTTGTCTTGCAAACGTCCACATCTGTTGACTCAGAGATCGAGACGTGGCTGCACGATCCGTTACAGCCATGCGGATAAGATGCCTGTCATCTCGACTGCTAGTGATACGAGGTCGTTGGGATCCAGCATGGCATTCCGTATTACCCTCCTGAACCCACCGATTCCATATTCTGCTAACAGTCGTTGGATCTCGACCAACGCGAGCAGCAATGTCGCGATACGATTAACCGCAATCGCGGTAGGCTACAATCTGACCTTTACCAAAATCAGAAACATGATGTTTCTCCTCTTTACATGAGGCATCACAACAACGTTTCACCAGGCACCGCCGATCAACTGCTGTTTGTGTATAAGAAATCGGTTGGAAACTTTCCTCACGTCAGCACGTTGTAGGTGTCGCCAACGGCGCCAACCTTGTGTGAATGCTGTGAAAAGCTAATCATTTGCATATCACAGCATCTTCTTCCTGTCGGTTAAATTTTCCGTCTGTAGCACGTCATCTTCGTGGTGTAGCAATTTTAATGGTCAGTAGTGTGTTTGCGCCTACTTAGGCCAACGATAACCTTGACTAGCCCACTTGGACTTATCTGCTACATTCTTACGCTCATGAAAATGTTCAGGTAAGGATCGCCAGACTCATTGTGGCCTGAGTGTCATGGTTAAAAAATTACAGCTCCCACAGGCACTGATATTTAACCTGTAGTTATTTGATTATAATCATCAGTGCGTTGAGGATTCCACAGTTAGCTCCCTAAAACCACAAACATCAGATTACAATTATGAAAATTCGAAAATCCGACCCGTGGGCTGGATATCAAAAATCGCTAACAGTCTCTCATTAAATTATTTGCATTGTTCTCAACATCTCAGGAAACACAATTTCTGGTTAATAATTCTAGATCTGCATAACATTAGAAACCAATAAGGTTTTATCTGCACTTCAAGAAACCTTATGGAGACAATTGCGCCAGTGAGAAACTTCTACAGAGAGTTAGTGCGTTATCAAAAATTATGCTAAACTGACCCAGAACGCCGGCCGAAGTGGCCGTGCGGTTAAAGGCGCTGCAGTCTGGAACCGCAGGACCGCTACGGTCGCAGGTTCGAATCCTGCCTCGGGCGTGGATGTTTGTGATGTCCTTAGGTTAGTTAGGTTTAACTAGTTCTAAGTTCTAGGGGACTAATGACCTCAGCAGTTGAGTCCCATAGTGCTCAGAGCCATTTGACCCAGAACGGTGTAGCAAGCCATTTCACCTTTATGACCTCATGGCAAGGACTCCGTGGGACACGGAAACGCATCCTGATCTATGGTCACTCAGCCTCAGCCTACAGCTTACAAAACTGGTTGGAGATAGTTCCAAGGCTGCACACATACTACTTAATGGAACTGCAGATGCACTCAATAAGACTGATATTACTAATCCTGGGCGGCTATGCAAGCACTCCAATGTCCGTGGGGTTTTATAAAGTCTTTCTGACGCAACTATGGAGCGGTGGAGTAGTTCATTGCCTTGCTGAAAGTACAAGTCGCTATTGGAGTGCTTTAGATGAACAAATAAATGCAGGTTATTGAACAGTTGGTTCCTGTATCGTCCACTGGTGAGAGACGATGTCAGACTTAACAGGGGCCTCATTTCTCCTCATATGGACATTCCCCACGCGGCAGTAGCCCAACCAGTGTCGGGAAATCGTGATGGATACATAACCACGAGTGGTTTTTTACCCCGTACTCCACCATCGGCGTCCACCAACGTGTATAGACATTCATCAGTCCAGGAGACGTTTCTGCATTTATCGGTTGCTTATTGGTAGTGTTTCTGCTAGACCCCCATTCTTTGTGACCTGCGATATGCCTTGGCTTCCGCACCCATAGCAAAGAGGTAGGTCTCTGTTATAGTTGATTAATGGTTGTTGTTCCCCAGCACTGAAATGTGAGTGAATCACAGTACTATGGGCCGGCCAATGGCTTTCGCTCAGTTACCATCAACACGTGGTTTCCCACGGTAGTTGACTCTGGCGACTGCTTTTTTCCCTCGAATCGACGTATTCGCGGTTGATTCTTGAGGCTTTATTAAGTAAAAATCCACTTGTCAGGACGACCTCGGAGGTGATGCGGCACCTGTCACATGTACATCTTGTGTTCCGTTGTCAAGCCGATCGCCATTACCAGGTTTTATGACATCTCAGGCACTTGAAGTGCCGAACTATTCTGTCCGATGTTTTCTCCAGCTATTTCCAGCTATTTCCAATTCAATCCCCCATCAGTGGCAGGTAAACGTCTTCTTTACATCTAATTCTCGAGGTTTTTTACTTTATGTGTTAATTAGTCACTTTTAATCATTTTTGACCTTACGTTTACGTTGCGACATGCAAGTAAACAGATATATATTTTGCCTTGTTCATTGGTTTTTACCATGTTTCCGGTTTCAGGTTTCATCTTTTTTCTCATGGCAGTTGTTTCGTGGGGCTAAATAGCATTAAAATGTGCCCTAATTATATTATGCTACACTTGTCTATTAAGTTCGCTAACTTGGTTGAATTACGAGATTGTGTCAGTTATAAAGGTGTATAATAACATATACATGACATTATTTTTATAAGCTTTGTAAATGGTCAATGGTTCACCGCATATGACAGTACTGCTTTTAGTATGTAAGTTATCAAGTTCCCTTAAGTGTCTTTGGATATTGTCAGTTATTTAACATTTTTCATTTTTTGAATCAAAAGTCATAAAAAGGGTCCACCAGTAGATTATAGGTTCTGTAATTCCATCTTGTGTAAATTAAATTGAACTACGAGTGGTCGAAAGCTTGAAAAATCAAATAGATGCCAACAGGCGTAACTTTATTTAATGATTTTATTTACCTACTAGTGTCTGTGCCTCATGGCACCATCTTTAAATACCTGAAAAAATCGACAAAATCGTGAAACTAACAACAGAAATCGAATCTGTTATAAAACATCAATTGTCATTATTTAAAGTAACCAATGATTGTGTCATGAATTTTATTTTACAGTCCAGATAGTTTTGATCTCTGTTTTTATACTTTTTACTAGTGCACATGGTTGGTAAATTTATTTTAAATAATGACAATTGATGTTACATAACATTTTCGGTTTCTGTTATCAAGACTGATGATTTTGTCGATTCGTACAGACGCCTGAAGATGGTGCATATGAGGCACCAAAGCTGGCAGCTAAATAAAATTATTAAATAAAGTTACGGCTGTTGGTATTTATTTTCTTCAATTAGATTAAATTCTTATCGAATATTAAAGAGATTCATATTGCAGCTTTTTGATGGACGTGTCCTTTTCTATTGTGTACTCGGAAGCTATGAAGCACCATCTGCACGTCCGCAGCTCGTGGTCGCGCGGTAGCGTTCTCGCTTCCCGCGCTCGGGTTCCCGCGTTCGATTCCCGGCGGAGTCAGGGATTTTCTCTGCCTCGTGATGATTGGGTGTTGTGTGATGTCCTTAGGTTAGTTAGGTTTAAGTAGTTATAAGTTCTAGGGGACTGATGACCATAGATGTTAAGCCCCATAGTGCTCAGAACCATTTTTGAACCATTTGCACAAAATATGTCAGATGTAAACTAATAAGCAGGGCAGTTTGAAGGCAAGTGTTTAAAAATTAATAGATGCTGTAATTATACACACTGACCTTCGAAAAAGCGTATACTCGGTTCTGGGTCAGGTAGGGATGTGTTACCGTGATCAGAATAAGTAAGAAAGGTAGAGCTAGGAATTTATTGAACAAACGTTTTGCTCTTAGGTCATCGACTCTGGATTCTTTCATACGAAAAAATCGTGTAGAATGTGCTATTTTAGTAAAACAATGAATTGTAGCAGATAGCTTACAAAATTTCTGTCAAGGCTTGGAAAGTAGGTACGATTTCTATTTTCGATAACATGCACGTCACGTGCAACGCTGGCACACCACACCGCGGAACAACGGCAGATCAGAAATTCTGACAACAGCGCTACTACAGACGACTACAGAAACGACGAACGATAATGGGAATTTTTCACAGAATTCCTTTTGATTGCGAACGGAATGAAGCTCTTGAAGCGAGTAATTGCAGCAAGAAAGCGTTAGTGTCCGCTTCGGGTGTCCAGTTTATCAGGGCACATCGAAATGAGTCGTAGGGGCTTCTAGCTGCAGTCAAATCAATCGGAGCTTGTGCGCCTGTGCGTGGGCGGCACTGAACAGCTGCTTCCCCCCTATCTCCTCATTGTTAGGGACGGCCAGCTGGAACGCTCACAGCCACTTAAGAGGACCCCGGCCGTAGGGTTATCTCGGTTAGCCGTGTTCCCAGCGTCGCAGATAAGTCGCCACACATAGCGATGGAGTCTTCACGGAACTCGTGTTACCAGAGTTACCGCTTCCTCGACTACGCGCACCGTGATACTACCTGGGCGGCGCAGATAAACGAGTGGATGTAGGTGATCAATTTGGCCGAAAATGAGAAAATGGCTTTCGGGATGTCGCATTGTATTACAGTTTTATCTAGTTTAAAATCTTTGGAATTCTGAGTGATCAGGAATAAAAACAGGGACCAAAGGTTGTATGCTTGTTACGATTGCGAAATACTTGTAACGGAAGAACATCACATTTATATTTTGTGCTATGTGTTACTGGTAAGTCAGTATAGATTATATGGATAAATCAGTTCTGTAAAACCAGTGACATTACGTTGCTGTGTCGGTATTTTGTACTTAACAGCTTATTGTAATATAATTTTGTTCTACATACGATTATTTTCGATAATACAAATTGTAGATGTCTGTTCTCCTCCTACGAAATGACCATTTTTGAAAAATAAAAGTGTACTGTCTTCAGCCACTGAATTGGGGAAACTACTGTGCATTTTCCATTGTGTGCATTTTCCATTGCCGCCTTTTCTGTGAAGACGTTGAACAACGTGTGGACAGCTGTGACTTAGTCGTTCCCAGATAGTTTTAAAATATAGTACAGTTCATTAAAACAAAGGCGCTTCCCGTTATGGAAGGATGTTTTCATAAAATTTCAAATACAAACTTTCTCCTCAGTGTGTTACAACATTTTGTTAGCGCTACCTACATAGGGAGAAATGATCATCATAATAAAATAATAGAAAGCAGAGTTCGCACGCGAAGATTCAAGCATTCGTTTTTTCCGCGCGCTGTTCGAGAGTGGAATGGTAGGGAAGTACTTGAAACTGGTTCGATGAACTCTCTGCCACGCAATTAACTGTGAATTGCAGAATAATCAAGTACATGCAGATCTAAAGTGCATTCTGCATGAAACGGATGATCGTGCAGGTAAACGGTGCGATTTATGGAAGAAGGCAGTGGTTTGGCACTTTCCAATAGTAAGTTATTTCATAGTGGGTGACAATTACTGAACTGTATGAAATAAAATCGTTACAACTTCTGAACGATTTGCGTTAGGACATTCAAACTGCACGGTTAACGGCGGACCATGACGGGAATTAGTATGGCCCGTACGGTTTGGTTTAGCGACGAAGCCCACTTTCATTTGGATGGTTAGTCAATAAGACAAATCGGCGCATTTGGGTGACTGAGAATCCATATCTCGCGATTGAAAGTCTCTTCACAATCAACGAGTGACTGTGTAGTGTGCAATGTCCAGTAACGGAATAAACTGTGCGGTATTCCTTGATGGCAAGGTGACTACCGAACGGTACGTGAGGGTTTTGGAAGATGATTTCATCACCATTATCCAAAGTGACTCTGATTTCAACAAGATATGGTTCATGCAAGACGCAGCTCGACCCCGTTGAAGCTGGAGAGTGTTCGATGTCCTTGAGGAGCACTTTAGGGACCGCATTCTGCCTCTGGGGTACCCAAATGCCACTGTCATGGGCCTCGATTAGTCGCCATATTTTCCGGATCTGAACACTTGCTACTCCTTTTTATGGGGCTATATTAAAGACAATGTGCACAGCAATAACCCCAAAACCTTTGCTGAGCTGAAAACAGTCATTCAGTAGATGATCTACAGCAACGAAATTTCAGCGAGTCGCCGCCGGGGTGGCCGAGCGGTTCTAGGCGCTACAGTCTGGAACCGCGCGACCGCTACGGTCGCAGGTTCGAATCCTGCCTCGGGCATGGATGTGTGTGATGTCCTTAGGTTAGTTAGGTTTAAGTAGTTCTAAGGTCTAGGGGACTGATGACCTTAGAAATTAAGTTCCATAGTGCTCAGAGCCATTTGAACCATTTCAGCGAGTCATGCAGAATTTCGCTATTCGTCTGCACGGCGTAGTTTGTAACTAATTTACGTTTTTTTTTTTTTTTTTCGTGGAGTTCAATAATTGTCACCCTGTATAACTTTTATTCTCGGATGCAATACATTTCCAACCAACATTTTGTTTTGCGATGTGTTGCACCATAGGTATATAAAGCATTATTCTGAAACAGGCGTGTATAGACTTCCTAGCATTATGGCTGTAGAGCCATCACTGCGACTACCTAAGGGTTGCAGAAAATATTGTTAGTTAACATTATTTGTTTCATAAATGTCATTTTATTTAAATTATATATTTTTTATATTATTATTGACCGATGATCGAGAAAACAAATGCTTACAGGCTCACGGAAATGCATAAAATTTGTGCTTATCTTCGTCCCGAAAAGTTCAACGCACTGATGAGTAGGGTCGTGAAGCAGACTGACGCAAGGAATGTGCTATAGAATACCCGAACCACTGACGACTAAACTATGTCGTTCGCCGCGGGTCTACGTGCAGCTACTTTGCCGCGATCGAATTGTTGTGCAAGTACAAAAATAGGGTGCCGTGAGACAAGTTGTTATTCCGAATTGGGAAGCCCCCAATGCAACTACAGCTCTACTGTATTGGCTCAAGACAACAGTTTTACAAGGACCCGCCTTCTCCTTTCCTAGGAAGAAATGAAAGGCGAGTCAAAAAGAATTACAAGAACAAACGTTCAGGGATAAGCCGCCATCATTTCAACGGCGTGCCGCATGCCGCCCACGGACCTGTCTGTGTAGCCCTGTTCTAAAAGCTAGATAACATGGCTTGATTTGTCTGTTTGTCTAATACGAGACGTGAACACACTGTGAAATATCATCTGCACAATACTTTCGATTGCACTGCGGTTGAAAGACGGGAATTTGTCACACAATTTAATATTTAGAATTGTTACAGGAGAGACAGGCATATTAGGAAGAGTGTGATGATGTTTTTTGAAATGATACAGTGGTTATTATATAGTATCTGGCGTTACCGACGATTAAAAAATACTTTATGTCCATTTTCCAAGATCATTTTCAAATACTGATTATTAACTGAAAATATCTTTGTTACAGTAAAGTTTTGTGTTGTAATTTTGGTAGAAAAGTTGTTACGTATATTTCCAAACAAGAAAGTTACGCTACAGTTATGAAAAGTAGCTTTTTAATTCTTACTGATTAATTTTACTAACTCAGTTTCTCAAGATTAACCCTACAAATACCAAATAATTTTGCATTACGAGTGTTATCAGGGGGCTGGGTATTTTATGCCATCCTAAAAACTAAAAAAATTCAGAATTCGTTAATTGTTGTTAACTTATGTTAACAACATACTTTTGCCGGCCGAAGTAGACGTGCGGTTAAAGGCGCTGCAGTCTTGAACCGCAAGACCGCTACGGTCGCAGGTTCGAATCCTGCCTCGGGCATGGATGTTTGTGATGTCCTTAGGTTAGTTAGGTTTAACTAGTTCTAAGTTCTAGGGGACTAATGACCTCAGCTATTGAGTCCCATAGTGCTCAGAGCCATTTGAACCATTTGAACAACATACTTTTGCCAAGAGGCAATGATGTGTTAATAGCGTCCAGAACATGAAAATATCTCGTAGCACACTCTTAGCAACATCAACGCACTTTCAGTAACGTGTACTACGAAGCGGGTTAATATATGCCCACCCTGAGAAAATTAAAAAAAATGCAAAATTCGTTCTTTGGTGTTGACTTCTACTCACAAGATACTTTTCACAGAGATACTGATGTGTAAATAAGGTTCTGAAACTGAAAATATTGAATATGACATTGACTGGGAAAGTGACTTCTCCTACGAAGACTTAACTTTTTGAGTTAAGTATAACTGAAAAATTTAAAACATTTATTTAATTAGGTAGAAGAATTCAATAAAAAGAACAAATATATTTTCAGAACTTTAAGCTATAAAGTATCTGGCTACATTACAATGTTTTCAAAAGGTGGACCTATAGTACCGGTCTTCCTTTCATATTGCGAGGGTTAAAGTAAATGTGATAAGTCAACTTCATTTCTATTCGAACAGACCCGTTAACTTGATTGCAAAGTAATTAGCACTAAGCGTATTGCTAGTTTCATTGTTGTCCTAAAAGTAAAGTTGCAATTCCTTAAGAAAAATTTCGGCGTATCCAAGTTCAGTGCAGAGTGTTATTCCCAAAATTTGTCCCTTCAGGACTGTCAACCGATTTCTATAGACATTATTACTCGTTTTCAGAAGAAAATTAATCATGATGAGTTTCAGCTGCTACCTGATCCAGTTGTAAATCTGTATTTACACTGTGGTTCAGTGAAATTATTGAGTTATCTAAATGATCTGTCCCAAAATTTTCACTAAATGCCTCGGATAATAACGACAGCCTTTGCAGCAGTAAAACGGGTTTTATAAACAGTTAACTTCTATTCAAAATTAAATTAATTTTAGAAAAAGCTGTTCTCAAAAGCGTTGAAGATTTTTTTTTTTCTTTTGTGTTTTCAGTTATATAGCTTTTGCTGCGATAACAGCTTCGATAACTAGTAGACGTGAATAGCCACTTCGAAAGTTGCCCGTGAAAGTTCACTCCATTAAGACAAAAATTTAGTGTAGGATCAGTACATACTGACTTAGATCACCTGCATATGAATGGAACGACAGGCAGAAACCGATCTGGGGACAGCTCAGTTTAGTTTCAGGAGAAATAGAGGAATACATGGGGTAATACTGACCCTACAACTTGTTTTAGAAGTCAGCTTGTGAAAAGACAGCTTACATTTACAGAATTTATAAAAGAAATAAACACCGCCCGAGTAGGTCTTGAAGGCCCAACAGTACCGACCGGCCGCCGTGTCATCCCCAGCCCTTAGGTGCCACCGGATGCAGATATGGAGAGCCATGTGGTCAGCACACCGCTCTCACGGCCTTTGTCAGTTTTTGTGACCATTAACGCTACTTCTCAATAAAGAGGCTCCTCAAGTGGCCTCATAAGGGCTTAGTGCACCCCGCTTGTCAACAGCACTCGGCAGACCCGACGGTGACTATCCAAGTGCTAGCCAAGCCCGACAGCGGTCAACTTCGGTGATCTGACGGGAACCGGTGTAACCACTGCAGCAAGGCCGTTGGCGTTTGCAGCATTCATAGATTTAAAAAAAATCATTTGACACTATTAACTGGAATACACTCTTTGAAATTGTGAACAAAGCAGGGAGAAAAAAATAAGGAGCGACATATAACCTACTACTTGTACAGAAAATAGACTCCAGTTATAAGAGTGAAAGGACACTGAGGGTGACAAAAGGTGAGAAGATAGAGAAACGTGTTATTCAGTCTGTACTTTGGACAAGCAGCAAAGGAAATCAAGGAGACGTTTGCAAAACGAATTAAAGTTCTGGGAGAAGAAATAAAAATTTTAAGTTTTGCCAATGATAGAATTTTGTCAGACACAGTAAAGGACATGTAGGATGAGTTGAATGCTGCGGACAGTACATTTAAAATAGGTCATAAGATGAACGTAAACAAAACTATGGTAATGGAGTGTAATCGCACAATGTCAACTGATGCCAAGAGAACTGGATTAGAAAATTTTACTATCATACGATGCCGAGTGGACTCGGACGATCCAGAGGTATCCGAGTCGATAGCGTACGATCCTCTACGTGCGTGGTACGCTCACTGGGTCAGATGATCGTACGGTGTGGCGTAACGCCGTTAAGGGTCGATGCACACGAGCGAGTAAGAGCCGTGCGTGCTCGCAACGAGATCACGGGTTTGCAAATCGTTTCGGTACACATGCGGCGGCATCGCAAGGATAATCGCGCAGCGGTACCAAATTGGGAGCCAACCAGTACGCACATAGGCAGCAAAAACGCAGGCAGTGAGTGCTTATTTCATTTATTAATACACTAAGAAACGCAACAGGAGGTTTTGCACTCAACCAATGATTACTCATACTTCACGCCTGCTGAAAGGAGCGTTCACGATACTGTTTATGGATTTAAGAGAAGATGAACGTAACTTTTCACTTTCGAACGATTGTACAGTCGTTTGACGAAATAACAGGAAACGGCAGATGTACCGTCAACTTTTCATCTTTTCCAGGTATCTGGGTAATGGCTGCACTCTAATTAATCTGCATTATCGATACAAAATCGGGCATACAGTGCTACGTAATTTAGGGATGTGTATAAATCTGTGTGGGAAGTCTTGCACATACCGAAATTCACAGAGAGAAGGAGGCAGAAGAATGCTAGGATATTTGGAAATTAAGCTATGTGATCTGAATGATGAAATCCCATCACCCAAGCAGGAAGTTAACGCAACGGTAGAAGACTTTTTTCACAGTTTACTTTGTAAACGATGCTGGCATAGTACCACGGCAAGGCAAATGTCTCTGTATATTATCCGTAACAATGGTAGTGAACAATGAAACACTTTATTCCCAAAAGGGAAAGACTATTCAGTTTATATAATTTTTGAAGTGTGGGCAATTATGGATTTTGCGACTGCAATACTATAAAGTACTGATTACAATGGACCTGCTGATGTCACAGAATTTATTTTAAACTGTGATTGTTCACTGAAGATTTGTCCATTCAGATAAAGGGGTTAGAACCCAGGCAGCAAAGCATTTGCTGCTTATCTTTATTTCAAGTTTTAAATAGCCAAAAAAATGTGTGTGTGTGTGTGAATTCCCAAGGGACCAAATTGCTGAGGTCATCGGTCCGTAGACGTATACACAACCGAAATTAAAGTAAACTAACTTATGCTAAGAACAACACACACACCCATGTCCGAGGGTGGACTCGAACCCTCGGCGGGAGGGTAAACGGCCACATTCGAGTAAAAACGTCACCAGTAGAACACAAACACAAAATGGTTTAACTCCTAAGGGCCTAAATAAATTTCTTCGTGAAAGAAAAAAATTAAAATTTATGTCGCTCTAGTAGTACTCGAAACACTCAGGAGATGACAGAACGTGTCAGAAGCGTTGGTAGCTTCTTGTAGAATCTGTACTTACCGGCAATCGCACTCGAAAACAGTTTCCCTTCCACTTATTAGACGTCCAGCGTTAAGTGGTTACCAGTGATGTGTAACTACATCATTTCTCTCCTGATTCAATTTCGGAACAAACCTCTCAAAAAACGTAACTGAACTCCGTCTGAACAGGCTTCGAAGGCCCAAGGGTACCGACCTAATGCCGTGTCATACTCATACCAGAGGCGTCACTGGATGCAGATATGAAAGGGCAGCACACCGCCCTCCCGGCAGGTGTCAGTTTTCTTGACCGTAGCCGCCACTTCCCAGTCAGGTATCCCCTCAAGTGGCCTCACAAAGGCTGAGTGCAACCCGTTTGCAAACAGAACTCGGCAGACTAGACGATCACTCATCCAGGTAACCAATCCCGACAGCGCTTAACTTCGATGCTCTGACGGGAACCGGTGTTGCCACTACGGCAAGAAAATTGGCCACAAAACTTAACGCACACATGAAACCATGCCAGTCTCTTCTTAATCCTATCATCATAGCCCTTGTGAGATTTGTCCCACATTTCAGGGTTATTTTTCGCCCCTGCGGTGAACAATTGCACGTCCAAACTGGCTGCATTCATGACAGACTGACGGCAGCTGTCATTGGGATTGTGAACGCTTGTGCGCTGCCCCATTCACCAACGACGGCTGCGGCGATAGGCGAGATCGCTGCTTTGCAGCACAGGCAGTCGAGCACAGTTCTCACTCCGCTTTCTTGTGGCGAGTTCACAGCGTCACTGCCGCAGTGCGCGCAGCTCGGTTGTTCCATACGCAATGCTGAAACACGGGACAAAACAACTTTGCGAGGTCGCAATAATAATTCGCTCTTGTGGCTCGAGCCTAGCAATTTGGGCAGAAAAATAACTCACAGTTGCAGAAATAAATAGGATAAAAAGAGATTCCCTGAAAAGAGAAATAAACATTTAAATGTTAGTATAAATTTGATAAAGGTATCTGTTTGGACTTTAGAGTGTAGCATTATATGCAAGTGAAATCTGGATCTTAACTAGCAAAGACACGGAGACAACAGAAGCTCATCGAATGTAGTGTTAAAAGAAAGACACTTATTACTCAAGATTAGAAGCGTAGAGCCGGTGTGTAACGAGGAGGCAATGAATCGAAATGGGGAGAAAAGAGCCTTGTGGCACAAATTGTCTAAAACTGGGGTAGGCTGATGACACACATCCTGGAAAGTGTATTTG
The DNA here is from genome assembly GCF_023864345.2 of Schistocerca serialis cubense. Taxonomy (NCBI): domain Eukaryota; kingdom Metazoa; phylum Arthropoda; class Insecta; order Orthoptera; family Acrididae; genus Schistocerca; species Schistocerca serialis. Next base: position 581,317,948 of record NC_064640.1, read on the forward strand.
ATACTTGTGGGAAATGCGATAGAAGGGATAATGATTCTTGACGGAGAACAAGGCTTTAATACATTAAGCAGGTTTAAATAGTTACAGGATGCAGCAGTTACGCAGTTATGATAAGACTTGCAGAAGATAGATCAGCATGGAGAGAAGTATTAAGCCAGCTCTCAGACTAGTAATTACAACTACAAAAACACAGAAAATGCCAAAAATAAATAAATAAGTTATGAATTTAGTATCTCATCGACAAAAGCACTGTAAATGCTGTGGACCCCGTTGTGTCAATACTACTAAGTATGAAATCTATAGCAGCCACAACCTGAAGTTTTTATGTTGTGCTTGGTTTAGTTCTGATGTGAGCACATATTACTTCTGGACTCAGTTTCTGTACGGCTGTCTTGGGAAATGTTAGGGATGCATGTAATTTTTGTCAGGGATTGATCGTGATGGAGTATGCTGCTATACGCGAATAGATGGAAACTGTTCCCAATCGTCGACCAGCTTCATATGGCCACTGCGAATAGCGCAGGTGACGGAGTGGCATAATGATCTGTATCAGTGGATCCTACTAGCGACTCCTCTTGCTTACGTAGTCAGCAGAGAACCCTCGCCTATTACAAGGCGTTCACCCGATGGTAGTTGGCAGATCGTGTCCAGATCTGGAGCTGTTGCGCGGTGAAGACTGCGTCTGACTAATGACCGAAAGGCTAGCCTTACACTCGTAACGAACAGCTTTAAGGTATTCGCTCCCGCTGATAATTGAAAAGAAGCAGCTATTCTTGACTTCCCCACTTGTGCAGTGGTGTCTCCTTTGAAGAGGTCTGGACACCCATGGAGGGGATATAAGGGGCAACCAGTTCTAGGTGTTTCCAATGTTGGTTACGTGATGGCCATTCTCAGAGAAATAACTTCTCGGGCAAGAAAGGAACCAGACGTAAACTCTTTATGTATACTGGGAGGAATGAATCATACGGCAAGTACAAAAGACCATACGGAGAGCAACTGTGAGTACCGATCGGTATCAGCTGCAAATACTCTCTCACTTGGATCTTGAGAACAACAGTTATTTCCGGAGACTGGGGGAAGTGGTATCTGGAGCCGAGCGACCGCTACGCTCGCAGGTTCGAACCCTGCCTCGGGCATGGATGCGTATGATGTCCTTAGGTTAGTTAGGTTAAGGTAGTTCGAAGTTCTAGGCGACTGCTGACCTCATAAGTTAAGTCGCATAGTGTTCAGAGCCATTTTTGGAAGTGGTATAGACAGATTGCCTAAATCGCGAGGGCTCTGCACAGCTACTGAGTTGTAATTAATAGCAATTTCAGCCTATCTGGTACAAAACAAGAGAAATTCCACTCGCGAGAGAGGCTTTTGGGTGCAGCCTATAGTGGAACGAAGATGTACAAAAAACGTGTCCGTTACACTGTATTAAGATTTGTGTAACAACGGAGACAAACTTTATACTCATTTTCGTATGTCTACTCTTTCCTAATTACTCTGCTGTACACTCATATAACCGCGCTATTGGAATGCTCCGACTGAAATGAAGGTATTCTGCTTCGTCTGGGCGAGGTATCCGCAGGACTGTGCACGCTCCAACATATTTCTGTGAATTTAATTGACGCTGACGGTTTCCGGCGCGTTTAACGAAAAAAATACTGATGTTTTGCTATATCCTTGACAAAAATTTAGTTTTAGAATTTGGATATAACTTTTGCTTGATTATTTAAAATTGTGAGGAGTGGATTTTATAAATAAATGAAAATATTAAGGGAAACAAAATTTAATAATACATTATTTTAAATGTAAACAGAAGAGTCTTAGGAAAAAACTATAAAAAATTAATGCTACAGCATATGAGGTAACAGACAGAAAAAAAAACACTCCGAATACCGACGATGTAAATGAAACTTATTTTCTGAAGATCGTGAAAAAATTAATTTGTAGCACAAATCATTTCATGAGATTTTGAAAATAGTCTTCCTGTAGCAACTGAAGCCTCGTCAACATATTTATATTTCCTAACTATCTGATACACACTGGAATTGAGTTGAGATATTTCCCTCCACATTGTGAATGAATTATCTCCTAACTGTCCAGAGGGGTGGCATCCATAAATGTAGTGCTAATGCTGCAGAAGTGTCTTCAGTGTCTAGAGTTATTGTATTTTCTTTACCTTCCACGTTTTTCCAATTTTTTCTACCAATGTTACTTTCGAGTGACAATAGGTTACCAAAATACACAATGGACAACGGTCAAAATTTCTGTAATAACTTCTAGGGAAAAAAAGCTGTATGTACCGTTCTTATGTTATAATCATTTCAATATTTAAGAGAAGGTAGATTTAAGTTTTCTCTGTTATGAGATAGATGATCAAAAAACATTCTCGGATTCTATGGCCAAAACATATCGATTTTACCGATATATCGGCTGGATATATATTGATTAAAGATACCGCGTATCGATGTTTCAATATCCTGACCCTAGTAATGCCCCATACGAATACGTGACCATCAACTGCGAACGGAACGGGGAGCGCGAACCATCGCGCGAGTGGGTCAAATGGCTCTGAGCACTATGGGACTTGACATCTGAGGACATCAGTCCCCTAGACATAGAACTACTTAAACCTAAGGACATCACACACATCCATGCCCGAGGCAGGATTCGAACTTGCGACCGTAGGAGCAGTGCGGTTCCGGACTGAAGTCGCCGCAAATGTGCTACGGTCCTTATAGGAGCTCTTTAAGTACTGTTCGTCTTTTTTGCCTGTCCGTATGTAAAATCCCTTTTTCTCAGGAACAGATAGGTGTATCAACTTGAAATTTATGTTAAACAGTTATGTGTACGGTTTGTTGGCGGTGCAAAAATTTAAGCTTCTAAGCTAATGCAGTCAAAAGACGTGGCCATTTATGACACATAGTTTGATATAAGCAAACACACCCTTCCAAAGCTGTAGGTGTACTGTCTACATGAGCATACTGACAAGTAATGCCTGTCAACAGGAGACAGATGACCTCAGATGTTAAGTCCCATAGTGCTCAGAGCCATCTGAGCCTGTCAACATAGTCACCCTGGCGACGAAGACATTTCTCCCAACGAGAGAACAGTTGGTTGTTACTGTCACTGTAGTATGTTTGTGACTCTGTTGACGAGCGAGAACCTCACCTCTGCTTTCAACAATTTAAAAGTGAAGTCTTTGAAGGTTTTATAAGGTTTGGAAACAGATGAAAATCGGATGGAGCTAAGTCGAGACTTTATGGAGGATGATCATTGACAGTGAAACCAAGGCGTCAGATTGTTGCAGATGCTGCAGCGCTCGTGTGTGGTCTGGCATTGTCTCGATGAAGGAGACGGTGCTCTATGTGTGGACGAACTCTTCGAACTCAAAACTCGATTACAGCACGCTGTTTCTCACGTACCGACATTTTTACGCTACGCACCGCCATGCTACAGGCTACAATTCGGAGCCCTCTAGCGGCAAACAGTTGCAGATATCTAGACATGAAGAAGAATGACGTGGAATGTCAATAACGTTCGTTTTATTTAAAAAGCTTTAAGAGTTTTCACGAAAAAATTTCGGAGGCATTACCTTTCAGCACGCCCTCGTATATACGTAATAAGTTTGTACAGAACCCGCAGAGCGCGAGTCCTGCTCCCACTCGTCCGTTTCTTTTTCTTTTTTTGGGTTAGGCTGAACTACGAGACATACAGCACAAAAATTAGCAAAGGATAAATAAAGCAACTGCAAAAACATAATGGATAGAAAAAGCGATTAATGAGAATCTTAAATACTACATTTGAACTGGCAGAGTATTCTGCTGGGCCTGACATCTGCCCTAGGAAGCAATCATCCCAATATCGTACCGAAGAGTATTTGGAACTACAACTAGAGAGTAGGGAAATTTCTGACAACGGGTTGAACATGTATCGGAATGACAGATTAGACTTCCTAGTAGAAGAAATGTTTATAGGGATACGCAGGATCATTAGATCTGGCAAGATCGAAAGTGATTCCACAAGAGTAGCTGGAGGGGATAGGAGGGTGGGAGGCAGCCCACTAGATGAAAATGCGTTGTTCGCAGACTCATTCAAAGATGTCGCAAACTCCACAGTACGGTAACACCCCGAATATATGGTAGCAGGTATCAAGTGGAAGGATTACACACACATTATCAGCGGTAAGGATGAACAGTCCTGAGATATAATACTGAAAACAAATATCTGACAACTGCCAAGAACAACTAGTCCGACAACCTACAAGCGAAAGATATATTTTCTGTCTCCTTGTTAAAAAAGAGATCTGATGCATTCGAGAGTGCGACCAGTGATAACGGATTAGCGGCCGTGGTGTTATTACGTGAACGAAGATCACGAAAATAGAAGGTCATAAAGAAGGAAGATTATACTAATGCTAATTTGTCTAAAACTGACATGGTGAGACCGTGGCTGTGTACAGTTAATGTAGGTTAATTCTTACAAAGAAGAAGACAGCAACCAGCTACTATTAATACTGCTATTTATTTAGGTAAATAGTACCGTTACCGGTTTCGAACTGGCAAGTTCATCATCAAACGGCTGTTCACATGATTACCAAGATACGCTTCACATTATCGTCCGTTTTCGATTTTTATTCTTCCACTGTGGCGAAGTATTTTTGGTGTGCTGTAGCCCTACGGTAGGAAACAGTGTTAGAAGAGACATATGCGAAAATAACTAACCTCCAAACGATGAAATACAGAGTAAATAAATATGTGAGATTAAGTGGTTATGGTACTAACGTCGAAAATTCTGCGCGATTTTGTTGCGAAGTTGCAGGATTGTATTTTTCGAATATTCCAAAATATATTCAGCACTTATAAAATTTGTACATCACCATATTGTGCAAAGCACCATACACACACACCAAAAAGAATTTGCCGCATGTGTAGTTATCACAAGGATTGCAGATTTACAAATACGACAGTGTCAGAGACGTTCTCTCTCAGAGACAATACAATATACGGATTGCTTTGATTTCACAGTATGACTGATTTTAAAGAATAACATAACATAATGAAAATTAAAACACAAAGATATGAGCATATAATACTACAGATGAAGTTGACAGATGTAGTAACCAGCTTGTGTGAATGCTACTTATATGGTATTGTGTAAATACTGTGCTATATACAAGGAGCAACAGAGATGTGAGATAAAATGAATAATATGACAGTAACAATTATGTTAACATTTATGGTGCACTGCAATTTTGAATCAAGTAAAGTTTTTTTTTTCCCCAAGGAGTCAAGGTAGCATTACAAGTATTTATATTACAAAGAATACCATATCCAGTGAGCATTACTCTACATAAATTGGGAAAATGTGATGGCCAGTCGTTTGATTATATATACCTAATCTTCTGTATGGGGGGGTTGTTATTCTTGATGTTATGAATGGTTAGCTGCTGAAGCTTATAGTTTGTGTGGAAGTTTATATTTATGTTTGTGTTTTTGAAGAGATTAGTTATGTTATGGGATATGCTCCCTAGAAAAGGAAGTGAGACATATTTTCTGCTGCGTTCTGCAGACATTTGTGTTGACTGTATAGGTGTCTGGTGTGGGGCTTTGTTGTTTACTGTATTTTGGATTTTTTGTAATAATTTATCAATCATGTGTGGGTTATATCCATTGTTTTGAGCTATGGCTTTGATGATATTGGTTTCTTTATGTTGTTCAACTGGTTCCAGTGGAATTTTATGCAGGCGATTAAGCATGGACCTGAAGTATGCCATATTATGTTGGTTTGGCTGGCAAGATGAGCTATTGATGCACACATCTGTGGCTGTTTGCTTTCTGTAAATTTAAAGTGATGTTCCTGGTTTTTGCTGGAAATTTTTAAATCTAAGAAATTGATGCTGTTATTGGATTCATGTTCAACAGTGAATTTGATGTCATTGTGCATGCTGCTCAGTTTGGTTACTAATGTGTCAATTTCTTCATTAGTGCCATCAAAAAGAATAATTGTATCATCTACATACCTTTTATAGTAGATGATTTTACTGTTGATGTGACTGTTAGTTTTGAAAAGTGTGTGTTCTAGGTGGTTTATGTAAATGTCTGCTAACTTCCCAGCTAGGCTGCTGCCCATTGCCAACCCATCATTCTGTTTGTAAATTTTGCTATTAAACCTGAAGTAATTGTATGATGGCACCAATGTGAGTAACTCAATGAGCACATAGATTTCTGCCATACACAGTTTCTTGTGTTTAAGCAGATTGTTCTTGATTATATTCATGGTGTCTTGTATAGGGATGTTGGTATAGAGATTTACAATGTGAAGCGATGCAAATCTGGCTGTCGGTGGAATGTGCGCATCCTTAATTTTGTCTATGAGCTCGTATGTGTTCCTAATAGAGTACTTGGTTTCAAAAGTATAATGGGTATTTAGAAGAGCTAGCAATCTGTGGTGTAATTTGTATGAAGGGCTGTTCCTAGAGTTAACAATAGGCCTGATTGGGCAGTGCTGTTTATGTATCTTGGGCTGTGACCCAAGGCGAGGGGCAGGGGGTTCATAGCAATACAGTCACGTACTTCCCACTTGCTTAGGAGCAAATTACAGTTCTTAAGAGTTTTCTTAAGTTTGGCTTGAAATTTAGAAGTGGGATCAAAGTCTAATTCGATTATGCTATTACTACTGAAAAATCCCATGGTTTTGTCAACATATTCATTTTCATACATTACAACTGCAGAGTTACCTTTGTCTGCCTTCACTATTAGAGCTTTACGTTAGAAAGTTTGTTTGAGTTGATACAGTTCAGTGTCTTTTGGTCACTGTTTTTATGTGAAGTATTTCTCAGGTGTCTTGTGATTATTTTGTTGGCTTTCACTGGGATTCAATTTAGCAGCATCACATGCAAGCTTAGTGGATGCAATAAGGCTTTTTAGGTTATTGCAATTAAGATTTGGTTCTATGTTGTGCTTAAGACCTTTGTTTATGAGCGCAAGTTCAGTATTTGTAAAGGTGATGTTAATTAAATTAATAACTCTTTCATGGAACTGATGGAATTCAGCCTGGGAATTTTTGGCATTGAAGCTACCTTTTTTAATTTTCAGGCCATCAAGTTTTTTGTTCTACCTACAAGTTAATTTCTGATGTTATTTAGAAATGGTGTCGTCAATGTATTGCAATATGTAGGAGAACTGTAGGCTGGAAAGCCTATTGCTAAGTTGCAAGTGTAGATTGTACAGTTGTCTGTTGAGGAGGTCTTTCTTTTTGTGTTGCATTTTTATCTCTGTCTTGAGTCACATGATTTCACATTTGGCTTTCACTGTTTTTGCAGTGCTGCTACGTGCATTAATCTTTACTTTTATGTAGTTAGGGGTTACCTGAGCTAATAGACATTGCTTGTTATATTTGATGTTGAGGATTGTCTTCGTTAGGTTTCTTCTGCATCTTCTGAGGTAGTGAACATTTCTCAGTACCTGGCGAGGTATGCCTAATGCTATTTTGTCTAAAACTGGCATGGTGGGACCGTGGTTGTGTACAATTAATGTGGGTTAATTCTTACCAAGAAGAAGACAGCAACCAGCCACTATTAATACTGCTACTAATTTAGGTAAATAGCGCCTACCGGTTTCAAACTGGCAAGTTCATCATCAGACGGCTGTTCACATGATTTCCAAGATACACTTTACAGTATCATCCGTTTTCGATTTATATTCTTCCACTACGGCGAAGTATTTTTGGTGTGTTGTTGCCCTACGATAGAAAACAGTGTTAGAAGCGCCATATGTGAAAATAACTAACCTCCAAACGAGGAAATACAGAGTAAATAAATATGTGAGGTTAAGTGGTTATGGTACTCACGTCGAAAATTCCGCTCGATTTTGTTGCGAAGTTGCAGGATTGTATTTTTCGAATATTCCGAAATATATTCAGCACTTATGTAATTTGTACATCACCATATTGTGCAAAGCACCACCCACCCACACACACACACACACACACATACACATACACCACAAAGAATTTGCCACATGTGAAGTTATCACAAAGATTGCAGATTTACAAATACAACAGCGTCAGAGACGTTCTCTCTCAGCGTATCTTGGAAATCATGTGAACAGCCGTCTGATGATGAACTTGCCAGTTCGAAACCGGTAACGGTGCTATTTACCTAAATACACTCCTGGAAATGGAAAAAAGAACACATTGACACCGGTGTGTCAGACCCATCATACTTGCTCCGGACACTGCGAGAGGGCTGTACAAGCAATGATCACACGCACGGCACAGCAGACACACCAGGAACCGCGGTGTTGGCCGTCGAATGGCGCTAGCTGCGCAGCATTTGTGCACCGCCGCCGTCAGTGTCAGCCAGTTTGCCGTGGCATACGGAGCTCCATCGCAGTCTTTAACACTGGTAGCATGCCGCGACAGCGTGGACGTGAACCGTATGTGCAGTTGACGGACTTTGAGCGAGGGCGTATAGTGGGCATGCCGGAGGCTGGGTGGACGTACCGCCGAATTGCTCAACACGTGGGGCGTGAGGTCTCCACAGTACATCGATGTTGTCGCCAGTGGTCGGCGGAAGGTGCACGTACCCGTCGACCTGGGACCGGACCGCAGCGACGCACGGATGCACGCCAAGACCGTAGGATCCTACGCAGTGCCGTAGGGGACCGCACCGCCACTTCCCAGCAAATTAGGGACACTGTTGCTCCTGGGGTATCGGCGAGGACCATTCGCAACCGTCTCCATGAAGCTGGGCTACGGTCCCGCACACCGTTAGGCCGTCTTCCGCTCACGCCCCAACATCGTGCAGCCCGCCTCCAGTGGTGTCGCGACAGGCGTGAATGGAGGGACGAATGGAGACGTGTCGTCTTCAGCGATGAGAGTCGCTTCTGCCTTGGTGCCAATGATGGTCGTATGCGTGTTTGGCGCCGTGCAGGTGAGCGCCACAATCAGGACTGCATACGACCGAGGCACACAGGGCCAACTCCCGGCATCATGGTGTGGGGAGCGATCTCCTACACTGGCCGTACACCACTGGTGATCGTCGAGGGGACACTGAATAGTGCACGGTACATCCAAACCGTCATCGAACCCATCGTTCTACCATTCCTAGACCGGCAAGGGAACTTGCTGTTCCAACAGGACAATGCACGTCCGCATGTATCCCGTGCCACCCAACGTGCTCTAGAAGTTGTAAGTCAACTACCCTGGCCAGCAAGATCTCCGGATCTGTCCCCCATTGAGCATGTTTGGGACTGGATGAAGCGTCGTCTCACGCGGTCTGCACGTCCAGCACGAACGCTGGTCCAACTGAGGCGCCAGGTGGAAATGGCATGGCAAGCCGTTCCACAGGACTACATACAGCATCTCTACGATCGTCTCCATGGGAGAATAGCAGCCTGCATTGCTGCGAAAGGTGGATATACACTGTACTAGTGCCGACATTGTGCATGCTCTGTTGCCTGTGTCTATGTGCCTGTGGTTCTGTCAGTGTGATCATGTGATGTATCTGACCCCAGGAATGTGTCAATAAAGTTTCCCCTTCCTGGGACAATGAATTCACGGTGTTATTATTTCAATTTCCAGGAGTGTAAATAGCAGTATTAATAGTGGCTGGTTGCTGTGTTCTTCTTTGTAAGAATTGACCTAGATTAAGGAAGATTATAATTTAACGTCTTGTCGATAGTGCCATCATCAAAGACTGAGCACAATTACGGATTATTAAATGTGGGAAAGGAAATTGACCGTGCCCGTATCAAACGAGCCATCCTGCATTAGCGTAGTGCGGTATAGTGAAAACACGGAACACTTAAATCTGGATTCACGGACGGCGTTTTGAATTGTCGTCCTCCCGAATGCGGGTCCGCTGTGGCAAACACTGCGCCACCTCCTTCGGTGGGTTATCAAGAAATCTAGATTCCTATTTGCGTTTGGTCGACTGGTAGACAGTCACTAACAACCTACTTAAAAAAAGAATTAATTGCGAGACGATTCAACAAGTTTGTTTGTGTGGCCATTTTCTAAAGCAAGTATAGAAATAATTTTTTTATAAGTTCCAGAAAGCATACGATATGTAATGCGTGGTACTTTGGGGAAACAGACAGAACCTTCGATATCTGGTGCAAAGAACATGTGAGAGTCTGAAAATATGTGGCGAACCACTGCACGTTTGTAGAGCATCTCAGAGAACATAATCACAGGCCAGCCTCTACTTAAGATGACATGAAACCAGTCAGAATGAACAATAAAAAAATATTTTTTAAGCTGATAAGAAAATTCTCATACACGCAACGCCAAAGGAATCAAGAAAACCTCTTTAAATGACGTAGTGAACACGATAAATTGCTCAGTATTTACAGTAAAAACATACCAACACCAGTTCATCAGAATGCTGTCACACAACTCCTTTCCCCACATTCTTCCCTAAATACCTACAAATAACATCTAAACCGAAATCCAGTGGTCTGAAGAGTTAGTTGCTCCTTTCCCCATTCTTCCTGATTCACACTCCCGCTTACGTCTGTTCTACCTACATACCACAGTCTGCACCCCTCCCCTAATCAAATATCACTCTCCTAAATATGTAAACATTAATTCCTTAAAGAAATTCATTTAATTCCTTAAAGAAAGTAGATTGATAAGACTTAGATACCCAACCAAAACAAGAAACACCGATTAAACAGGTAGTACTTGCAACAAAAACTGTCACAACTCTCGCACTATAAGGCTGGAGCTATCGCTTGATTAAAATGTTTCAAATGGCTCTGAGAACTATGGGACTTAACTTCTGAGGTCATCAGTCCTCTAGAACTTAGAATTACTTAAACCTAACTAAACTAAGGACATCACACACATCCATGCCCGAGGCAGGATTCGAACCTGCGACCGTAGCGGTCGCGCGGTTCCAGACTGTAGCGCCTAGAACCGCTCGGCCACCCCAGCCGGCTTGCTTGATTAGCAGTAAAGTGCTTCATATCAATTAGTTTCCGAAAAATAAAACGTGAAAGCAATATTTGGATGCTAATATCTGTAGAATGTTCGTAAGTGAAGTGAAAGTACGTTTGTTACCCTGTGACCCCATGAGAAATTTTGGTAGGAGGAACATGTAACAGTAAGCAAATTCTATTTATGCAAATATTATGGTGTGAACTGTTTCGAATCTCTGAGTACTATGTATAAGAACAAAAATGTATTATCCCATATAACAATCCACTAAAGGTGTCTTTAATACGTCCCTTTGAAATTGGATACATATTATATCGCAGCAAGAAAAATTAGTATGAATTTATATTAGAAGAAAAATTTGTGGTAAGGTCTTATGGACAAAACTGCTGAGGTCATCGGTCCCTAAGCCTACACACTACTAAATGTAACTTAAAGTAACTTACTCTATGGACAATACACACACTCATGCCCAAGGCAGGACGGAGGGAGCCGATCGGACTGCGAGAAGGTGCCCTAGACCGCGTGGCTACCCCACGCGGCTATATATTAGAAGATTTCGTTGAGCTGTATGTGTGTGGCAGGACTAGTCTGTGGCTGATACCGGTCGCCCAAAGTCTGGAGTGACCACCCAGCAGACATAAGCAACGTATCCACACTCCCTCCCCTGGAATTCTGCAAACTTTTTTCAGGTCGTTTCCTGCTCATATGGGACGAAGTGTTAAAAGCCATTGCAACGGGTGTGCGCAGAATGGTTCACAGAAAGTCGTAGAACACGATGAGATGGGTCAGGTCGCGCCACCCAGACCACCGCCCGAGTGGATTGACACATCCAAATGGCATTGCAGAACAGATCTGCGTCCTCCTCGGCTCTGGCGCAACAGTGGAACAGTGCAACACAGTTTACACTATCAGGGGAGCCAGTCCGTCGCAGTTCATTACGGCATGGGGTACGTGCTCGGCGAATGTGCAAAAACATGGTAGACGGAAATGGTGTATGAACGACGTCACTGGGACTGGGATGGCCATGAGATAGTGTTTTGCCGGCCGAAGTGGCCGTGCGGTTAAAGGCGCTGCAGTCTGGAACCGCAAGACCGCTACGGTCGCAGGTTCGAATCCTGCCTCGGGCATGGATGTTTGTGATGTCCTTAGGTTAGTTAGGTTTAACTAGTTCTAAGTTCTAGGGGACTAATGACCTCAGCAGTTGAGTCCCATAGTGCTCAGAGCCATTTGAACCATTTTGAGATAGTGTTTTCGAACGAATACAGGTTGCGTTTCTTTGAAAATGATGGTCGCATTTTGGTTCGCCACAGACAAAGGGGAGAGACATCACAGTGACAGCATTCGCACAAGACATAAGCGCCTACCCAAGACCTTACGGTGTGGGGTGCTACTGGGTACAACCACAAATCACAGTTGGTGCGTATCCAGGACACTGTGACCAGTGTGACCTACGTGAATGATATCCAGCTTGCCATATCCTTTCTGCACGACACCCGCCAGAGGCCATTTTTCAGCAAGGGAGTGCACAACCTCATGTTGTGGCACGAACACGTGCCTTCTTGGTTTCGCAGGCCCGCCAGATCACCAGACTTGTCGCTAGTCGAAATTGTGTGGGACATGGTGAAACGATGGGTGCAGTGCTATCACCCAGAGCCAACCACCACCGATGAACTTTGGAAACAGACGAATGCAGCATGGATGGCTATACCACATTACACCAATCGCGTCTTATACTAGTCGATGCCATCATACATGAAACAAGTTATCAGGGCCCATGGCAGACCCTGTGTCTACAAGGAAACAGGACACATGCTGAACCAAGGTGAGCGAAATGCTAATCATTTCTGTAGATCATAGTAATGTACATGTCCTGTGAATATGAACGTCCTGTCTCTAGTCGTTCAATGTGTCCTGTTTTTTCTGATCATAAGTGTATTAAACACGCAGGACAAGTAATGAATCCCCCAGGAGGGATGACGCTAATAACGTGTAACACCACGATTAGCTTTAACAATAGACTTATTTCGGCGACGAAGAGAACCCACAAGTTTCTTAATTTATGCCAGTTTCAGTTGAAGCCACTCATTGATAATTAGATCACGTAGAGTAGGCCTGGGCAACCTTTGGTGGCCCAGGGGCTGATTCACGCGCTACGTGAGCTCGCAGGCCGCCTCGTCACGTTTTCTTAGCTGCGGGATTTCACCAACGTGCCGCATAAAACGCATGCGACACCGCGCTCCCCACTCGCGCAATGCAAACATACGTCACTGTTTCCTAGCGTGCCGACAACGCAGTGCCGCTAAGGGCTCTACCTGCGGAAAACGCTTTCGTGCTTCTGGAGGGATTGACCCGCACGTTGCAGCGATTTGTTTGGTTGGACGACTGGGGGAAGTCGAACTAAGTAACAGCTAACTACTACGCGACAGCTACTGTATTTCTTTCGCGCACGTGCAGCAACAGAGTACCTAATGCTTCCCATCAAATTCTGAAACATTGGTCACAATTGTCGGCTGACCGCTTCTCTGGTTCTTAAGATGAGCAGCTCATCGAGCTGGTATCCCAACAGCATATTTCGTGGAATATGGCCAATGCCAAATGGAAAAAACCAAAGGAAAAAGGAGTTAATTTGGGCAGAAATCAGAAGGAGGCAAAAATGTCTTTATTATGTCCATTGAGATACATTTGTATATGTATTTGTACCGATTCTTTAACAGCAGTCTTGATGAGTTGGATGTTGTTGTTATTGTGATCAGTACTGTGAACAACGCTTCCTCCTCTTTCCTAACTTCCATTTACTATCGGAGTGCGACAAGTAACAGCTCTTTAGATCGAACACTGCGATGCGTGTTTGGTTTTCGCTGGCTTTGCTAGTACTGTCGCACGGCACTGCCCCGCGCCTAGCAGAATGTTCCTCGCAGCGAGCTGGAACTCGAGTGGCGCCAATGAACCACACAATACTTCTCTCGTCTGGGAGAAACTGGAGCACCCACTGACTTCCTACGGACTGTAAAAAGAAATCAAAACCTTTCCGAAATTTTTTCTAGCTTTCGCCACCCACAAAAAATTCAAAGGGAAAAGTTTGTCTCTTGCTACATTTCGAATGTTGATTTGATAAATGTGCCGCGTCAGACGTGAGACTTTAATTTATTACTTCACTCTTACTGACTCTACTGACCAGATAGTTTGCAGACGTTATCAACATATACCGCTGAAGGTAACTACAAAATTATTTTGTTGTACCACATATAGCTTAGGGAAAATGGAGAGATAAATATTGAGTAGTGTGAAAGATCAACTCTTCTTAAAAGTTTAAATATTTCTCCATTTCAGTAGCACAAAAATTTTATTGAATTGAAAATAGTTGTCAGGAGATAGTTCTTGTATCACTCTAAAATGTGCATTTCTGACGCGCACCCAACCTTACATAGGACAACGTTTCACGCAGTTTCCTGCGGGCCGCTTCGGACGCTGTGATAAATTTCCGCACACAGGATAATGTGACTTTGCTGGAACTCGCAGCCCTCCTCGTCACTTGACGCGACATCGGCGCTCCTAGCGGATAAAAGTAAAAATTGTAACTTCCGTGATGTTAATGTTCACGGAATAAAGCACTGATCCAAATGACACCTCTCTCTCGACAGAACACAACACGACAACAAATTCTGCCAAAAAACACGCGCTTTTGAGAGCACATTCATTTTATTATATTCACTCCGTCTTTAGATGTTAACACTTATTTACCCATCGAGAACATTGCTTTTTACTTAGGATGTTTGACAATAGCTGCCGGTTCTACGCACTTCAGTCTGGAACCGCGCGACCGCTACGGTCGCAGGTTCGAATCCTGCCTCGGGCATGGATGTGTGTGATGTCCTTAGGTTAATTAGGTTTAAGTAGTTCTAAGTTGTAGGAGACTGATGACCTCAGATGTTAAGTCCCATAGTGCTCAGATCCATTTGAACAATAGCTGCTGCAAAATTCTGCGACGTCATTAGTAAAGAAACAATGTTCATTACAAGTAAATAAATGTAAGCTTCTGAAGACGTGACACCAGGTATCTCGAAATGTCAGCACGGAAAAATAAACGCCTATAAAAGCAAGTGATTGCTGCTGTTTCATTACATGAATTAATCAGTTTCAACCACCTAGCGTTCTAAAGCGTCCACAATGGACAACAGTTACTGAGCAATGTTAATATGAGAAACAATGGAGAAACACAGTGTGGCAATGAGACAGGTAATTCCAGGCGACAGGCAGTTAGGAGTAATTTTGCCATTTTTGGCAACAGGCACGTCATTCGAATGTTTGCAGTTTAGTGTGTTAATATCCACAAACAGTATTAGCAAAAATGTTCTAAGTATTTACCCAAAAATACTTTTAATTACTGATAGCGAAAATATCCGAATATGCGCCCCGGACGGAGTACAACGCGAAGGCCTCGCTCTCTCTCCCACGAATTTCCAAACTGTCCCAGACGTTTTACATGGGATTAAGATTGAACAATTCAGCGGGCCAGGCGAGATACGATTCGGTCACTGTGTGTTCATCAAACCTAGAACGAACGCGTGCAGCTGTGTGAACAATGGTGATGTCATCTAGGAAGACGGGAGTATCCGTAATATACACTTCATAGACATGTAGAAGAAAGGGCAACACTTCATCGACGTGAACGTAGAATTAAACATCCTAGTTCATGTTCACGGCAACTAAAAAGAATGCGTCCAAGTAATAGTACGAAAAACACATGGGAAGTATCACAGAGCAACCTCCGGCCTCAAGTACACTCCACAGACTACAGGTCAAAGCTTTCATTTTGTGCCCTCGGTGTCTTGTCTCATTCGAAACGAGCCTTCAGTAAGCTACTGCCCAGTTTCTGTGTTCTCTGGCCCACTGAACATCTGCAGCTTTCTCTGGCACTGTGAGCACTTGACTTTTTGAAATGGTAAGTAAATCGACACCCTAGCTGCAAACAGGTGTTGATATACATCATTGGGGACATGTAGAAAATGTGTGCCCCAACCGGGACTCGAACCCGGGATCTCCTACTTACATGGCAGACGCTCTATCCATCTGAGCCACCGAGGGCGCAGAGGATAGTGCAACTGCAGGGACGTATCACTTGCACGCTCCCCGTGTGACCCACATTCCCAACATGTCCACACCACTACATTCTTAGTGCACCTAATAGATGTTTGCCCATCACACTCATGACTCGTGGCAGATTAATCTACCAAGTCCCTTACGAGTTGGGGCATAGCGCGTACTTTCGCACAAGAAGGTCAATCGCCGGGTATCCATATTTAAACTATATAAGAAGGTAGTATCTGTTCGCAAAGAACAGATACCATTGATGACCGTGCAGCTTCTCTAAAATGAAATGATAATTAAATCGACCCCCTACCTCCAAACAGGCGTTGATATATATCACTGGGAACATGTTGAAAATGTGTGCCCTAACTGGGACTCGAACCTGGGATCTCCTGCTTACATGGCAGACACTCTACCAATCCGAGCTACCGAGGGCACAAAGGATAGTGCGCCTGCACAGACTTATCCCTTGCACGCTCCTCGTGAGACCCACATTCCCAACATGTCCACACCACTACATTAATAGTGCGCCTAATAGATGAGTGTGATTGGCAAACATCTATTAGGCGCACTACGAATGTAGTGGTGTGGACAAGTTGGGACTGTGGATATCACGGGGAGCGTGCAGTGGATAAGTCCCTGCAGGTGCACTATCCTCCGTGCCCTCGGTTCCTCAGATGGATGGAGCGTCTGCCATGTAAGCAGGAGATACTGGGTTCGAGTCCTCGTTGCGGCACATATTATCAACATGTCCCCAATGATGTATATCAGCGCCTGTTTGCAGCTAGGGTGTCGATTTAATTATCATTTCATTCTATAGAAGCTGCACAGTCATCAAGGGTATCTGTTCTTTCGGGAACAGATACTACCTTCATATAGACTTGACTTTTTGTGTTACCGATCTCCAAGTATCCTTTCACGCTGTTTCCTTCGGAATTTTAGTTCAGAAACAGCTTCACATGGATCTACATTGGCTAACAGCAGCAACTTCCGTTGAGTTGGTTTGATACCAGTTGTCAATGACAAGGCATGACATTCGCGCCGGCCGGAGTGGCCGAGCGGTTCTAGGCGCTACAGTCTGGAACCGCGCGAGCGCTCCGGTCGCAGGTTGGAATCCTGCCTTGGGCAATGATGTATGTATCGTCGTTAGGTTAGTTAGGTTTAAGTAGTTCTAAGTTCTAGGGGAGTGATGACCTCAGAGTCAAGTCCCATAGCGCTCAGAGCCTTTTCAACCATTTGACATTCGTCTCCCGTCCTTGTCAGTTTAAATATTCGTATACTTTTCACCGGACTGCATGTGGACATGTCGGACAGTCAGCGTTGATACACCAATGAATCGATCAACTTCGTTGAAGGTGTGGATAACCCCCCTTTTAACGGGGTGGGGGGCTGATATTTTGTCTGGTAAGTTTATTTATGAATTCTACTGTAAGACGCGTTAGTCGTAAATATTTCATATGCCCTTTCAACAATGCAGTCCAGACAGCTGGCAATTGCTTCTTCATTAAATTCTTAGTTACTGAGCACTGTCAGTTTCTTTGTATCCGATGCACATTGCGCCAAGTGAATAATGGTAAATCGCTGGTGCATTTTATACCTTTACATTGAAATAGAAAGAATGTGACATCTAGCGTAACGGTTTATACGTGTGATTCATTCCACACAGTCCAGTTACAATAACGTGACTACCTGTCAAAAGCCCGAATAAGCATCTGTTTGAGCGCCGACCGCTGCGAGACGTGCAGGAATGGACTGAGTGAGGTTCTGGAAGGTATCGACAGGGATGTGGAGCCCTGACAACTCCAGTGCCGTGGCCAGCTCCACTGGGATTTTCGGTTGAGGATCTTGGCGCAAACAGTCCAATCGAGGTGGTTCCACAGATTCTCGGTTGCGTTTACATCCGAGTAGTTTAGTGGCCAGGGAAGTACGGTAACGTCATCCTGGTGCTCTTCGAACCACGCAAGTACGCTACGAGCTGTGAGGCGCGTTACATTGTCCTACTCGTGTAGTTTCATTGTGCCTTCCATACCTGTAACGTTCCCTCTTCCGACCGGTCCCTTCCAACGATTTTTGCGGGTTGTTTGCATTCTCAGGCTTCACGCCGTAGGCGCTAAGGAACGTTTGTTGTGTGGAGCATGAAACGTGATTCATCTGAAAAGGCTACCTGTCGCCAATCAGTGGACGTCCAGTTGCGATACTGGCGTGTAGATGTAGGCCTTCGTCGCTGATGAACAGCAGTCAGCAAGGGTGCATGAACTATCCGCCTGCTGTGGAGGTCTACACTTAGCAATGTTCGCTTAAGGTCATTAAGGAGACACTGTTGGTAGTCCCTCGGTTCATGTGGGAGGTCACATGATAAGTAGTTGCACGTTTGTTCGCCCGTTCACGTCTCCGCCGCCGTCGGTACCCCCTGTCATTTATGGTCCGTGGTGCCCACAGTAAGTTGTAACGGCGCCGGTTTTGTGTAGTGCCATTTTCACATTGTAGTTATACTTTAACCAAGGGGGCACGCGAAACGTTTACAAACTTAGCCGTTTCGCAAATGCTTCCACCCTTGGCGCGAAAGCCAATGACCATGACCTTACCGACTAAGACGAATGGCTCCGTTTCCGCATTACGACAACGACTACAATATTCCCCCTCCCCCCATCTCCCTTCCTACTCGCCAAGCCTTATGTATAGTCTCTATTGCAAGTGTTGACATCTGCCGTCCATTAGTGGTTATTGCAAGCTGACGTCGGACATAGACGGTGGCCACACTAATGTGGCTGGATCGTGTAGAAGGTTGAACCTTTCCTACTCTGAGATGGGTAAACGTAATACATTACTTACGAGACATTTCGAATGTTTAACACTTGTACACAAATTTAAATTAATGAAAATACGTAACAAAGCACGCAAAATGAGTCTCATAGGATGAAACGCGATGCGTATCGCAGAAATATCAACGACCTGTAAATAGTACATCTTGCTGTGAAACTTTCTGGCAGATTAAAACTGTGTGCCTGACAAAGACTTGAGCTTGGGACCTTCACATAAAGTTCCCGAGTTCGAGAAACGGCCTGGCACATACTTTTAATCTGCCAGGAAGTTTCATATCAACGCACACTGCGCTGCAGAGTGAAAATTTCATTCTGAAAACATCCCCCAGAGTGCGACTAAGCCATGTCTCCGCAGCATCCTTTCTTCCAGGAGTGTTCTGCAAGGTTCGCAGGAAATCTTGTGTGAAATTTAGAAGTTAGGAGACGAAGTACTGGCGGAGGTAAAGGTGTGAGAGCTGGTCGTGGACTGTGCTCCGGTAGTGCAGTTGGTAGAGCACTTGCGAGCGAAAGGCAAAGATGCCGAGTTCGAGTCTCGGTCCGCACACAGCCTTAATCTGCCAGAAATTTTTATATCAGCACACACACCGCTGCAGCGTGAAAATTTCGTTCTGGATACATCCCTCTGTCATTGAAAGCTTTGTTCAACAATTTTTGGCACGCTGTTTTGTAATGGAACGAGAAAGTTCTCTCTGTGCTGTCGATCTCTGCCACATTCCTTGAAGATATTTCGCCAAACTGCTTCTTTACAAATTTTAGTGACTTTCTCGATTTGTCTGGACTTCTACATCCCCTCAGACAAGAGAAGAGTTAGTTCTACAGTCAAGAACAAGTAGACGTGTTTCTCTCTCGTAAGCTCTAAGCCTTCTAAAATTATTTACTGTTAAACAGCTATGTGCGGGGAGCTTACGCACTGTAAATCGATTTCTTAGTTACATAGGAATGCTTGGTGACTTTTACTCAATGAAAGTAGCTGGGTTCTAGCGTTCAGTTGGAAAAAGAGAGAGGAAAGGATCTGATTCGTTGTGCGAGCACATTAAAAACACAGCTTCTTTTCATTCTTCACTTGAAAGATTTATATGTCCGAACAACATACGTCAGTGTTCAAACATTAATCAGGAGTCCCGGCTGTGACCTCCAGACGCGTTGTCCTCATATCCTTAAGCTGAATGGATGGCGGTCGTTCACTAAGTAACTCCAGTTAAGCCCTGTCACTGTTTCATATTTAACGCAGCTTAAATTAGTGGTGACGCATCAGTGGCAAATGTAACAGTTTGTATCTGCTCTTCACATTAATTATTCACCCACTAAGTGCACCACCCTGACGCTGGGTACAACGTTCACGCAAACGCTGTTACATTATAGTACCCTAAATCTTTCCCCAGCGTTTTTTGTTTTTCTTTCTATCGATTTTATGCTGTAAGACTGATACTCGCATGCACCTTACGAGGAGAACGCGACAAGTGTCATAACCCGATTCCCCAGAAAACTCGCTCGGTGGAAGAGGGATTAAAAAGCGAACACGCGTCTCGACTTATATATAGACTCTCGAATGTTTCTGAAAAACGACGGTCAGAGTCTTAGAGTTACTTTATAATCCTCGTAGCGAGTAAATTTTTCAACCGAAGAGCTACCACAGTGGCTAGCATCGCGACTTCACACTTTTGTGCCCCGTGTTCGAAACCCGATTGTTATTTTCAGTTTTGTTTTTTTATTTATCTGTCCATGTCAATAGAGGATTACTCACGAATGTTTTTCAGTGTATATTGAAATAAAGCACTCAGTCTTCAGGCCAGAAGTAGCCCATTGGGCCATCCGACCATCGTATCATCCTCAGCTGAGGATGCGGATAGGAAGGGCGTGTGGTCAGCACACCGCTCTCCCAGTCGTTATGATGGTTTTCTTTGACCGGAGCCGCTAGTATTCGGTCGAGTAACTCCTCAATTGGCTACACGAGGCTAAGTGCACCCCGAAAAATGGCAACAGCGCATGGCGGCCCGTGTGGTGACCCATCCAAGTGCCGGCCACGCCCGACAGCGCTTAACTTCGGTGAGCTGACGGGAACAGGCGTATCCACTACGGCAAGGCCGTTGCCATATTGGAATAACGTTGTCCTTATTTGTCTGCTAATTGTAAGTCTGGTGAATGAAATTAAATGAATAACAATAAATGAATGAGGAAATTATTAGAAACTGTTTTCGATGGAATTCCTGTAGTGCATCTTGAGTCATAATCAGTTGCATGCGCCAGTTTTCAGTAAAGCTACCCGTTATTCATGTTTCTCCGCCTAATTATTGCCAATGCGTGAGATACTCAGCAATGTTAACGAAGTGTGTTTCCCGAGTGCGATTCACACGAAGAAATGTCGCTGTGGCAAACCTGCCTTAGCGCGATGCTCGCAGTATCCGGAGTTTCCATGTTCCGAATATTTCTGCTATCCGTATCATCCAATGGAATGTACCAAATCTTCCCGAAGAATAAAGATAGGAATAAAATACAAGAATTAATATAAGAAATGATAAGAATGAAGTATAAGAATATGAGAATTTAAAAAGTTTGTAACACTTACAAATGCCATACACACATATATTGTATAATAATGTATGATACTTACTGTGAAACCCAGTTGCAATTTTACAATTAATATAACGCCCTTGTACTCCAAAACTTAATAAGAAACATACGTGTAGTAACCTGACGTACATGGGTAGATAAATGAAAAGAAAAAAATAAGATAAATAAATCAGTAATCGGGTTTCGAACAAGTGGCGCAAAACAGAGACCGCGACGCACTGTGCCAGTATTTCAGTTGAGAACATCGTGCGCTAAAAGGTATCTATATTATATAAAATCCTTTGACTGTCGTTTCCTCAGAAACTGTCGAGTATCTGCGGATAAAGCCGAGACACGTATTTATTGATTTTGACTCCTCTTCCACCGAGCGAAGTTCATAAGAAATTAGGTTATGGCAGTTGCTGACTTCTCCTCGTTAGTCCAAATCGGATAACATTTGAGTGAACATACTGGCTTCTTTTCAGCAATCTTTTACCACTTAAAAGTCATTAGCTAAGGAAATCATAATTAATGTAAGCAACCTATGATTTTCTCTACAATTTTCCTGGTTTGAACCACTTCCTATAATAATAAGATTTTATGCCTTTCATGACTATTATCACGACGACCTCTCCATTAATAACTATTAGAGACGCATTTTAACCCAAGCACGTTACTAATAAGATCACTGGACACAGTATTAGCCACCCCATTCAAAAAGCACACTGGTGGCTTTGTATCATTGTATATTATCTTGTAGAAATGGTATCAGTCAGTTGTAAGACCCTCATCAGCTAATGTAAGTCACGTCAGTGAAGTGGTTTGTATCTTCCAATAGGCTGTGTAGAATCAGTAGAGTAGGATGTGTCAACGTGGAAACGTAACAGAATCGCGCCGAGGACGTGCCTTTGACCTCACTAGGAATGAAGTCGCACGATTTGCTGATGCATCAACTGCCGACTGTCCAATGTATCTACAAAGAATGGTGTGTCACTCCCATCCAAATAACACGGCGTTAGAACAGTCATCGTAAGTAGACATTAACCGACAGGAACGGGATAGAAGTACGCGCCTTCTCGAGTGCAAATCGGTTTCAAACCCGAAAGGAATTGCTTTTCTCTCTGAATGCAGGTAATCCTGACCAAGTTTCCGAAAGAACATTGCGAAGGTAACTGCAGACAGTGGACATTTTGATTGGGTATCTTGCAAAGGGCAATTGCTCACTGTGGCACATAAAGCTGCTGTCATTAGTGGGCCAAAGAACACGGAAATCAGGCCCTAGCCGACTATCGGCGCATAGTGTGATCTCAAGAGTTGCGAATATGTCCCTTCTAATATGATGTTATGTAGACGTGGAGTGCCCCGACGGCCCAATGACGCGTTCAGCCTGCAGTGTATGGAGAGTGTAGTCCAGGCCACAGGTGTCTCTGTGATGTTTTAGGGATGTTTCTCGTATTACGGCTGGATACCACTCTTTCAAGTTACCACGAACATAAACAAAGGATGTATATCATCAGAGACAAAGTGTTGCTCTTTCTTCTAAATCTTCAGGAGGGGTGTGCTACGGACACTCTCGTTTCTCGTGATGACAACAGCCGTATTTTCCTGGCTGCACGTTCGTGGTTTGAAGAACACTCATCTACTCTGTCGCACTTCAACAGGTCCGCTAAATCATCCGGAAATAATGGCGTACAAACTGCCTGGCACTATTTGGAAATGCGTTTGAAACTTAGTAATCAACATCCTCCCACTTTGATAGCCCTACGGGATCTAATTTTCAACCACTGGCTTCTCCTAAACGTGGCATACATTCAGAAACTTGTGCAGTCTCTTCCTCGTCGAATAAAAGCATTATCAACCTAATTTTTAGTCTCGTGTTTTGCATTCTTACCAGTATTTATTCTTTCTTCTTTTTCTTTTCCTTAGCGCTTATCCCCATTATTACGGCGCCTGCTTTTCAAGCCTGAAAAATTTTATTTAATTATTTTATTTATGATCTGATACCCTTCCTGTCGGCACATTCGCCAAGAAAACTGAAGGGAGGAAACTCATTTGCGCTATTTGTCTGTGAAGCTTGTAAACATCTTTCTGTACGTTATCGTAACCTTTCGGACCGATTTTGGGGATCATCCCAGCATTTGGCTAAAGAAAGTGGGAAACCGCTTAAAAACCACACTCAGACTGGTTGGTCTACCACAGCAGTTAACCAGCTCCGTTTTTTTATTCTTTACTGCGGTTCGATCCAGATCTGGCTAACTCGTGCCTCACAACCTAGAACGTCGCACATTACCATGTACGAGCAGAATGTACGTCTTTAACGATATTATAGTTTAAGTATTTCGTGATACACTCGCTACACTGTGCTTCAAAGAACTAGTATTAACAAAATGTTGATATTTCGTTTCCTAATGGATATAACATGTAACAGGGTAGCACAAAAAGATTTAGTAAGTAGACTAGTTGATAACATCAGTTTGTGACTTGCAGAGAACAGATTGCCATTTAAATTCAACATATTGCTTTACATACAGATTTTCACAAGAACTGTTGTAAAAATGAAAGTTTTTCTTGCCTCATGATGATTAAATAATTAGTAAAATCCCGTATTTTGAATTTTTAAGTGCTGAAGTTGCAGAAAATCTTTCTCAGATAAATCATTTTCTGGGTGTCTACTGAACACAGAGTGTTGCTACTTTCACTCTAAGAATAACCTCCACGGTTAATGAGAATGTGTTTTTACTTTGATACCATGGAACATATTTGACTAAAATAGCGAATATCCTACAAAAAGTATGTGCGTCCGCAGTAAATATTCTTAGGTCAGAAACAGACGATGAGAATGACGGACGTAGAGCAAGTGTCGAAAATTTATAGTCCTGTATTACTACCACATAATCCCTCATCACATTTGTAATTTATAATACGGAATCAAGAGGAGCTGCAGCATTTACTCAGTTAAGGGGTAGACTATCTTGAAAATTTCATTTTCAGTAGATTTCCAGGCAACTGAAAACACTAAGCCCCACATTTTGTCTAGTTCAAGTTCAAAAGATTGTATTTAATCTAAGTTTAAATTTGTAAATTTTTCGTTGCACCATACTCCTTTTATTTTGTACATGATTTAACAGCTTCTAGGTGTGTCCTTGGTAGGAATTTAGTTTCAGGTTTAACAAACCGCCCATGACATCGGATAAAGATGAGAAAGAAAACCGTTCCTATTAAAAGGAGACATCGCAACGTTAGCTTTAAGAGAATGAAAACTACCTACCTACACCATAGGAATTATTTCTCTAGAATAAGACCTTCGGAAAGGAAAAATTTAAGCAGAATCGTAAGATACAACTATTTTCAGACGTGTAACCTCAATAATATCAGAAAATTCAACTATGTCACTAGCACGTTTTACAAATTTTATAAGACTGTTACTATTACTACTATGTTATGTTACATATACCACCATCAGCTCCCATAAGAGAGGTCGCTAGCGTCTCACTGTGTGGTGGCTCTTGACTGGGAAGCAACTCTTTCAAATCCTGTTCGTGGAACAGATGTTTAGCACCAGTATTTGGTCAACACTGAGAGAAGTGGTGACGTAAGGTTCCTGACAACCAGACTCCAAACCGATGATCTGGGCTGACTTCCATACCTCTCCACTCAGTCTCATGAAATATGGTTCAAATGGTTCAAATGGCTCTGAGCACTATGGGACTTAACATCTGAGGTCATCAGTTCCCTAGAACTTAGAACTACTTAAACCTAACTAACCTAAAGACATCACACACATCCATGCCCGAGGCAGGATTCGAACCTGCGACCGTAGCGGTCATGCGATTCCAGACTGAAGCGCCTAGAACCGCTCGGCCACAACGGCCGGC
This sequence comes from Schistocerca serialis cubense, assembly GCF_023864345.2. Taxonomy (NCBI): domain Eukaryota; kingdom Metazoa; phylum Arthropoda; class Insecta; order Orthoptera; family Acrididae; genus Schistocerca; species Schistocerca serialis. Next base: position 581,343,215 of record NC_064640.1, read on the forward strand.
ATGAAATATGGACATGTGGCAATGTTGTTGGTGCGACATCTATCGGGTCGGACATTAAGTTCAGCTGCACCCTTGGTACTATTCGAGAGGAGTAGGTTATGCACCCTCACCGTGTATCACTCTTTCCCTTCAAAAAACAAACATTACATCACACTGAAGAAACACAAACACACACACACACACACACACACACACACACACACACGCACACACACACACACACTCACACTCACACACACACACACACACACACACACACACATATATATATATATATATATATATATATATATATGGGCCGCGCGATCAGTGGCATGGTTCCTCTAGCCGCGCGGCACACACACACACACACACACACACACACACACACACACACATATATATATATATATATATATATATATATATATATATATATATATGTGTGTGTGTGAATTCCTAAGGGACCAAACTACTGACGTCATTGGTCCCTAGACTTGCAGCCGGCCGCGGTGGTCTAGCGGTTCTGGGCGCGCAGTCCGGAACCGCGCGACTGCTACGGTCGCAGGTTCGAATCCTGCCTCGGGCATGGATGTGTGTGATGTCCTTAGGTTAGTTAGGTTTAAGTAGTTCTAAGTTCTAGGGGACTGATGACCACAGATGTTATGTCCCATAGTGCTCAGAGCCATTTGAACCATTTTGAACCTAGACTTGCACACTACTTAAACTAACTTATGCTAAGAACAACACACACCCATGCCTGAGGATGCCCGAGGGAGGACTTGAACCTCCGGCGGGATATAAATACATGATGATGCCCAAGGGAGGACTTGAGCCTCCGGCGGGATATATATATATATATATATATATATATATATATCCCGCCGATATAAATATATGATGATGCCCGAGGGAGGACTTGAGCCTCTGGAGGGATATATATATATCCCTCCAGAGGCTCAAGTCCTCCCTCGGGCATCATCATATATTTATATCGGCGGGATATATATATATATATATATATATATATATATATATATATATCCCGCTGGAGGTTCAAGTCCTCCCTCGGGCATCATCAGGCATGGGTGTGTGTTGTTCTTAGCATAAGTTAGTTTAAGTAGTGTGCAAGTCTAGGGACCAATGACGTCAGTAGTTTGGTCCCTTAGGAATTCACCCACATCTGATATATATATAAATTTCCTAGGGGACCAAACTACTGAGGTCATCGGTCCGTAGACTTGCACACTACTTAAACTAACTTATGCTGAGAACAACACACACACCCATGCCTGAGGGAGGACTCGACCCTCATATATATGAATTCACACACATTTGAAATATATATATATATATATACATATATAAATATATATATATAATGCGTCTGAATTCCTAAGGGACCACTCATCCACCAACCCACCCACCCACACCCACACAAACACTCTGTTCAGACAGAGTTTACTTTAATGGAATAGGAAAAAAATGTATGTCGGATCGTAGAAATGAGATTTGTAAGAACATTAGGGAGTATTGGAGGGCGTCTTGGCTGCCAAATTTAATTGATGTTAAATGTATGTAACACCCGTTACTTGCGTGGCAATGTCCTCTATCAACGCATATTACACAAGACTGGCAGAAAGTAATTCAGAAGAACAAATAGAGTGATACCGACATATAGTGCACCCATGGCCTCACACTTGTGTGTGTGTGTGTGTGTGTGTGTGTGTGTGTGTGCCAACGGCCTTGCCGCAAACGCAACACCGGTTCCCGTCAGATCACCGAAGTTAAGGGCTGTTGGACTTGGCTAATATTTGGATGGGTGACCGTCCGGTCTACCGAGCGCTGCTGGCACGCAGGGAGCACTCAATCCTAGTGAGGCAAACTCCGGAAATGAAAACTGACAACGACCAGAAGAGCAGTGTGCTGAGCACATGCCCCTCCATATCAGCATCCACTGATACCGTAAACTTAGGATTACAAGGACATCGGTCAGTAACGCTGGGCCTTCCGAGGCCTGTTCAGACAGAGTTTACTTTAATGGAATAGGAAAAAAATGTATGTCGGATTGTAGAAATGAGATTTGTAAGAACACTAGGGAGTACTGGGAGGGTGTCTTGGCTGCCAAATTTAATTGATGTTAAATGTATGTAACACCCGTTACTTGCGTGGCAATGTCCTCTATCAACGCATATTACACAAGACTGGCAGAAAGTAATTCAGAAGAACAAATAGAGTGATACCGACATATAGTGCACCCATGGCCTCAGCAAGAAGATCATTGCACTGAGATAACATCTCAGAGTAACTGCGGCCGATGAAACACGAACATGCTACTCCACACGTGTTTCAAAATGATTTCAACCGGTGCTGGAAGTTTTCGGAAATTAGGAGAATATTAAGGGAAAGAAGAAACTGCGTGGCAAGACAACCTCATAACACGAAACTTGTAGCCGTGTGTGTACTATGAATAAAGAGTTATCTAAGGAAGGAACAGAAGTATGGTATCCGTTGCAGTACTGAAGCAGTCGGAATGTGTACCTAAGATCACCAGCGAAGCCTCGACATCGCAGTGCTGACTGCTGTGCAGCTGCGAGGTTAATGTATTCCATTATGGAGCGCAACTGACTTAGATAACCGCAGAGGAACAGAAATATTTTGTATCTTTGATAATGTATTCCATTATGGAGCGCAACTGACTTAGGTAACCGCAGAGGAACAGAAATATTGGGTATCTTTGTCTATGTGTAAAATATTAGTTAGAACAAGAGCAGTCTCCACATCTCTGTGCTAGTGAGCTTAGGTACACATTTTTGTAAGCAGTTAGAACGAGTCGTTGAGTATTATTCATCTCTGACAAAGCTTAGTTATAAAGGGAACAGAGTGCAATATGCATACATTTTCGATAAGTAAGCAAAACGAGTCATGGAACAGTGCTCATCTCTGGTGGCTAGCAACCAATATTGTTAAAGTAATCAGAACAGTTCGCTGTAACTCAGCTGTGTCTTGAAGGAGTTAGGCTAGCAAGCCGTAAGCTGTACGATATTTTTATAAGAAATAAACTGTTGAACTGTTTTAACGATATTAGTTTGAAATCAAGAATTCTTCCTAGTATCATCTCTGTTCCATTCACCTGCCCTAAGTAACTTAAGAAGGCTTCTACCCCCTCTCATTTCTTATAAGGTTACAAAGGAGCTAGACAGCAAATCATGCGACAAGGTGTACAGAAAATAACGTAGAAATAAAGACAGAAGCATATATAAAAAGTGCTGACAGCCACAGAAGATAACCGATATATCACTTACACCACACTCAAGTTGTATATATGAGCCAACAGGACAACCATAATTGAGACTACTACTCGAAAAACGGATGATTAACCTCGGCAGTACGAAGTGAGGTCATTGTTTGCCACGTACCCTTCACACAAGAATGCAAGGAATTGTGTTCTTATCGCACAATGGATGGTTGTATCTGCACAGTGTCACTTGCTTTTAAGTGGAAACATGCGTTGGTTCTGTACGTTATATTTACACTACCGAAAACTCTTTGCAAAGTGCGTGCAACATTATTTAAAGAGAAGAAGAAGGACTCCGAGAATAGTGCGTTTCTAGATTTCTTGAACCTGTCGTAGATGGAAAGAAACGAACCTTTCTCCCATGCAGTGGCCAGCTACCGTTTTACAATCGGGAATAAAAGCTGAAGTCGGTAGTAGCGATAGTGAGAGTTTTCCCTGCTGCATTAGATCGTAAACCCTAAGCTTAAGTTATGGCGAAGCCATGTTGATGATGGAGTCCAGAAGATACTGAAAGAGTGAGGAACAATCCTATGCATTGAGTGCTTAATCGCAGCTCAAAACTTACAGAGATTTTTCGGAATTGGATCTAAGCCTCCCACCTGTATATCGATGGGGTCTAGGCGTGTACTCTGGAAATGAGGTCAGGTGAAATAATGGCTATACAAGCACTTCAAAATGACTGGAGTGTTCATTAATCCATTCTGAGATAATTTTGAGGGAATGGGCAATGACTTATCTTACTTAAGATACATGTTCACTCCAGGCTTCAGAGTCGTACAAATGGAAAAGCAAGCTTAAGGAAACGTCCCGTCAATGACGAGATAGTTCGAGACGGAGCACAGCCTCATACTGAGCAAGGATAGAACAGGAATTCAGATTTTTCCTTCTCAGAGGTACCATCCCTACCGCCTGAATTGTTTAGCTAAAGCCATGGAATCGCTTAATCTGTAGAACTGAAACTAAATCCTCCCGTATTCCTTCCAGTTCCTGCTCCATCTTGTTCATTCTGTAAAAATGGATATACATTTTCGAACTATAAGCTTCTGTATCGTTTATGAGTGAGAGACGATGGAACATGTATCAGGGGCCGTGTTCAACCCCATATACTCATACCTCATAGCTAATACCCCCACAACTTACCTGGACATGTCCGCAGCTCGTGGTCGTGCGGTAGCGTTCTCGCTTCCCACGCCCGGGTTCGATTCCCGGCGGGGTTATGGATTTTCTCTGCCTCGTGATGACTGGGTGTTGTGTGCTGTCCTTAGGTTAGTTAGGTTTAAGTAGTTCTAAGTTCTAGGGGACTGATGACCATAGATGTTAAGTCCCATAGTGCTCAGAGCCATTTGAACCATTTACCTGAACAGTGCTTTTTTCTTAAAACCAAATGCACGGCTTCGTATGACTTTACTCATACTCGTACCGTGCATTCGGGGTGTACCAATATGAAGCAAACTCCTCAGTTAAGCGTCCTTTTCCCACACTTTGTAATTTTTTGCGCCCATGATAATCTGTACGACTTGTAACGACCTGTGACTTCTTTGAAAAGTGTGGATGGAATGACTGATAACCTTTACTTATTTATTTCTTTTTGCACAGAACTGATATAGCGAGTAATTCGCTACACTGTGGCACGCCTGTGTGCTTCTACAAACCACAGTATTCATACGACCCCTCTCATCAACACATTACATCCCACGGAAGTTGGCTCTAGTAGCAGCAATTTCCAGGAATCGAGATATTTAAGGTATTGTCTTGACAATGTGTAACATAGAAAGCCCATTGCCTGCATCACTTCGATGACAGAATGTGCCATGTATCTGGAAGACACGATTTGACTAGTGTACACATTATGGAGATAGTTTATAAAATCGTCAAATGGTTCAAATGGCTCTGAGCACTATGAGACTTAACATCTATGGTCATCAGTCCCCTAGAACTTAAAACTACTTAAACCTAACTAACCTAAGGACATCACACAACACCCAGTCATCAGGAGGCAGAGAAAATTCCTGACCCCGCCGGGAATCGAACCCGGGAACCCGGGCATAAAATCTTCGTTCGAGCGATACTTGAGTATTGATATATTGCATGGGCCCCTCACTAGAAAGGATTGTTAGAAGTAGTAACAAAGGAGGGCAGCGCATTTCAACTTCTTTCAGTAACCGTGAAAAGTCACGGACGTGCTCAACGACAATGGCAGACACTACAACAGAAGTTTTGTGTGTCACGGAGAAGTTATCATGTCGAAATTTAGAGAGCGTATGTCTCTAGAGTAGTCAACCAATACTTTGCTCCCCATTACATATGCTTTGTGGAAACGCCATGAAAGTACAATGAGAGATATTCGAGCTAACATGGAGGCTAACAAAGATTCGTACTTTTCGAAAACGATTCGCGACTGTAACAGTAGACTGTGAAGTGACAGTGAAACGCGAAGTACCAGCAGGATAATGAAGTTTGTATGGGAGTGAACTATAATTGAAATTGCATTCATTACGATTTCGAGTCACCGACCCTGGCTTCCAGGAAGAGAGCTCCTATGCGGCGACTAGTGCGTGTAGGCGGACGTGTAAACTTGTAGGAGCGACGACACAAAGTGAAGAGGTTAACACCGTTCTCAGAAGAGCACGTATCACAGCCATCGCAAACAGCGCTCTTCCTGGTCCACAGGACTACAGTGTACAAAATACCAGGAAGCAGATCGATCTAAATGCTGGTAACGCGGGCCGACACGCCAGCTAATAAGGCACACTCCGTGTCTCTTCCTCGAAATGACAGCTCTTTCATCATTTCAAGAACACTTCCAGATTTCTTCCAGAGACAAGTGATGGATCTGTTTCATCAGTTGCGACTGGTGGCGTTCGAAAGCCTTTTCTGAATGCAGAATGCCGAAACACATAATGAGCAACAGGAAACGTACCGCCTGAAGCTGTCAGGCAGATGTTTAAACTGATAATATACTGCAGACAAAACGGGGGATTTTTACGCCCGTCTAGTTGCAGCAGGTAACCCTCGACAGATGTTCGAATCCCCGATCGGTCATCCAATGTAGCTTTTCATGACTTCTCTAAATCGTTTACGGTGAAAGCCTGGAGGGTTCCCTTGGAATTTTTCTCCCTCAGTCCAAGCTCCCGCTCCAGCCCTAAGGAACTCATCATCGACAGGACCTCAATTTCTAATATTTATTTCTTGAGACTCAATATATCAGCTGTCGAAGCAAACGGAATGAAGTGATTTCAGTTTCAAGGAAAACATACATTCTCATTAATTTCCATGACGATTTCAGGCGTTAGTATTGATTAGTTAAGCCAGATATGGAGGTTGGACAAAAATATGGAAACACCAAAAACACATTACCATGACTCATACTGTCTAGGAAACCCGTTGCCATTCCAAACAGCTTCCAGTCGTATTGGAATGGATAAATATAGGTGCTGCATGGTTTCAAGGGGAATCTTATACCATTCGCCCTGCAAAAGAATGGCAACTCCAGGTAACGATAATGGATGTGAATAACGATCATGCACCGTTATCTCCAAAGTAGACCACAAAAGACTCGATAACATTGAGATCTGGTGACTGTGATGACCAGAGGTGCGACAATTCATCCTCGTGCCCACAACCCAATCCTGGACGATGCGATCTGTGTGAACAGGAGCCCTGTCGCCTTGGAGCAGATGATCACCATTGAGGAATCAACATTGTACCATGGTAAGGACACGATCAGCCAAAATGATCAGACAACCCTTGGCAGTAATATACCCTTGTAGAGTAACCAAGTGACTTTCTTACATTGTTCCACAGTGCAAGTTTTATGGCATCGGAACAGAGTTAGCCGAGTCCATAATTGCTGTTCAGGGAAAACTGTTCCGCATCTTTCTTACTTACAGCACCCATGAAAATGCACAAGATCTCTCCAGATGCGAGCATTTCGAGGAGGTTAGCACCTAATATCGGTGTATAGTAGATATGAGAGTGTTGTGATGATATAAGAGATGATTAAGAAGGAAACATGTGGTTTTATTCATGGTGGAGCTCCAGACGGACGGAGTTTGAAGTATTTTACATAAATCAGCTGCACTATCAATTCTTAAGTCTTATTCTAGTGCCTGGGGTCGGTACCAAAATGGTATTGATAAGAGTGTAATGATTGCAGAACATAAACACATGTTCTCTAATGCAGGACGTAAATGTCCAGCATCCGACATGCATCCACCGTGCAAGTTTTCTATCCCACTCACTATGGCGACAAACTTTAAGAATATGAAACTACTTCCTTCTACACCAAAGAAAAAAGGACATAGAGACTATGTGACATACGCACAATTCATCTATCCACAGTTGTACAGCGGCCACCATTCACATCCAATCATGGTTCAGAAATTATACTACGCTCGAATCAGTCCCATAAAATGATCATCAGCAATGGAGAATACCTCTTAGAAGGAAACAGACAGGCGCATAGCAGCGATGTTTGACATGTGGAATTACACTCCTTAGCTAATGAGAATTGTATTACGAGCTGCGGGGCTGCATTATACAACTACAGATTGGATCATGTGCTTGACACTTCGCAGGACTGTTTAGGTGTTTTAAACCCTAACAAAGAGTAATTACAATGTGCTCCTTTGTACTCTCCACCAATCGCAACCTTGCGGTGTCAGCTAACAAATACCTCACAAACATTTGCTGTGTGGTTGTTTTAACAACATTCTACTGTATGACTGTTGAGGTAATAGTGATACATGCAAGTTGACTGCTGTCTTTGATGCTTTCCTGGAAAAGCGAACCATCCGCCTCTAAACTGACTTGCATCTGCGTTAAATAATGGTAGAAAGTGGATGGAGTGATCTCTTGAGATGGGGTGGTAACGAGGTATGATTTAATGGTCGACTGATGATGCACTCTAGAGAGAGAGAAGAGTTTCTGCACGTAATTTTTCGCTCGTTTAACTATTTTTTCCATTGTTCTTTTGGGGTGCATTAGTTGTGTGGTATAACATGCGTTCTACTCATATACAACTGCGTGTTCTGTGTGTGGCCTAGAGCACTATCTACCTGTGATCGTTAACAGCAAACCTCTCCAAATCACAATCATCAGAGGACTTCCAACTCACGTGTGACGATGAAACATGTCCACTGACTGAATTGTGTTTTGGCATCCTCCTCTAGATGAACAAAGATCTTTGCGACATACTTTGTTCCCCCATTGCATTGTGGACATTAATTGAGTCTTCAGTATCACCATTACGGTGATTCTAAGTTGATCGCAGGTGTTTGTGAGGTACTGAAATCCCTATGTATATATCACCTTCACAGACGTCCTGTCTACGGAGTTAGTGACTGCGTGGTGTGTAATTTCACATGTCAAACAACAGTTTTCTGTGGGAGCCAATGGTTCAAAACCGTTAATGACATAGGCCTCTAAGTCGTGATGGAAAAACAAAATGTATGGCAGTGTGCAAAGCAGCAGTCATACACTGCTCTGCTGTGTTATAGCAGAACAATGTGTCAAACAATAACAATACAGGGACCAGCTCTTGTGACTGACAGTCAGTGGGATATGGTCCTCCCACAATATAGCTGATGAAACTTTACACATTTCTGTGCAAGCGACTTCAATCACTGAGTATACCAATACCTATGCATTTAATAAGATCACCATACATAGTCACATTAACATGCAGACGGTATTTGTTTTTGATATATTACAAGAGGGAGATGTGGAAAAACTTACCGAGTTCTCTACCGTGTGACACTAGCGGAGCTCTTTTTTATAGCTCGTAGTTTTTATCTGCTGGATGGTACAAAACAATGAGAATAAAGAGAATTTTTAGGTGACAGACGTGAATGCACCCTGAGGGATGTGTAGCTCATACGGACTGCAGTACCTGTACATAATTTGGAGAGGCATTACAGTGCAGTAGCAAAATCCTCGTCCTTCTTCCAGTTCCCATAACTGCTTGTACTGTCTTTTCTACTACCTCATGTTGCAGGAGAAACCTTCGTTTGGCGCTGGCCTTGCACATTGTACACAGTTGGTAGGGCTACGTCAACATGTTCCCACTTCCACCGAGTGGTCAAAACACGATCCTGTCGCATTAAGTAAGCTCATCCTGTTTCCCCATGGGTTGCAGAAGGTGGTAGGTATAGCTCTCTCCAACATAAATTGGGATGATCACATGGTAAAAGCTTCAGGGAGGGTGGAACATTTAAAAGATGCAGAGGAACTATGTAAAAAACTATGATGGAATTTTATTCTATGGGTTCTGTAGCAGATAGGTTTGAAATAGGTGACTCACTTTGCGAGATGAGAATGCCACAAATAAGCTTCGCTAGTGGCTGTAATCATTAAAAGAAATCTCCATAGGATACAACACAAGTATGTGGCTGAAAGGAAAGATTTGATTCCAAACCGCAGACAGCATTTCTACCAGAAAGTGTAACACTAGATCTGAAAAGCCAATGGCTTTGTCTGAGTGTTCAGAGGCAAGTCCAAGTAAACATCGAAAATTCTCCGAAAATTACAGTCATTTTACTAGTCTGTAGGACAGTGCTCCAATTTCTATTTGTGTCTTTATTGTTTTTCAGGATCTGTTGTGAGATTCGAAATATGTCATGAACTTTTAGATATGTAATTGTTCTGATTTTCCCATCTGTCATCTGTGCTCAGACACTACTGTGCTTCTAGAAGTGAGGAGAATAAAAAAATAGGAGCGTTAACGTCCTTCACACCAGTAGCAAATATAAACTAAGCCCACTCAGCGTTTTAGAAAAGTGATTAAGGCAATAGCAGCTGTAGGACTCAGACATTTTTCCCTCTCTGGTAATGCTTTCAGACAAGCAGCTCAAACTCGAAAAGTGGTGAGCGCCCAGTTTAGAGTTGCAGATATATTTATTTCGACTTCCAAATATCGTCGTTTTAGCATGTAAAATCGGATACTGTAGCTGTTATCGGCTTCCTGATCTATTTCCCACAAAAGTACCTCGGGGAGGAAGACTGGGAGGTTTCACAAGTGTGCTGCGATCTATTTAGTGTTTGTATTGTATTGTGGCGGTATACATCACAAAAATGAGGCATCATAACGTGCAGCGACCTTTTTGAAAGTGTATTTACAGATCTATTCAATTCGATTCAGGAAGTCCTGAAATAGTTCCTGCTGAAGGACAAGTGTAGGATGCGGTAGTTCTCACAAAGGCGCGCGAAGTGTGTCAGGGAGGAAGGCTGGGAGTTTCCACATGTATGCCACGATCTTTTTTGAGTCAGTGTTGATGTGTAGCGGTATTCCTCGGAAGGAAACGTGTAACTACATCTCAAATTATTTAACTATTGTTGCCTCATCTGCAAAGCTTTCTCTCTCATTCTGCAGTGATACATTTAGTTCCAGTGATATCTTTAAGATATGTATATGACAATATTCTGCACGTTGCTTTAACAACAGATTTAATAACTCCTGAAGCACTTCAATCACTGAGTGGACCAATACCTGTGTATTTAATAGGAGCACCACATATGGTCAATGTCAACACACAGACGGTACTTGTTTTCCATATATTGGAAGAGAGAGGTGCAGTAAAATCTTATCGAGTACTCTGGCAGGGGACATTAGCGGAAGATTTTTTTATAGTTCATAGTTCTTCACTGCTGGATGGTACGAAATAACGAGGATAGAGAGAATGTTTGGGTGACAGACGTTCCTGTGCCCTGAGGGATGGAGATCTCCTTCAGACTGGACTACCTGTATGTAGTTGGAGACGCACCACAATGCCGTAGCAATATCCTCGTCCTTCTTCCAATTCTCGTATCTGCTCATACTGGTTTTTCTACTACCCCGTGTTGCAGGACAAACTTTCACTTCGCGCTGACCTTACACATTGTACACGGTTGATGGAGTACGACATGTTCTCATTTCTACGGAGAGGTCAAACACAGTCCTGTCACATTAAATAAGCTCACCGCTTCCCCATGGGTTGCAGAAGGTGGTAGATATAGTTCTCTCAATCATAAATTGGGATGATCACATGGACAAAGCTGCATGGAGGGTGGAACATTTACAATATGCAGAGGAACTATGTAAAAACCATGCTGGAGTTTTTTTGTATGGGTGACTCGTTTCGAGATATGAGAGTGCCACAAACGTGATTCACTAGTGGCTGTCATCATTAAAAGACGCCTCCATAGGATCCAACACAGGTACGTGGCTGAACTGAAAGACTTGACTCCAAATCGCAGACAGCATTTCTACCAGAAAGCGTAACACTATAGATCTAAAAGGCCAGCGTGTTGTGCAGTTTTATGACCTCGACCTAGCATTGCATTTTTCTTAAGTGATTCGTCATACAGCTCACCATTTACTGTATCTGATCATTCTCAATCAACCATCGTTATCCCTCTCCTACAACCCAGTGGACATATCGCACAACCGCTGACATAGCATCGAGACAGAATGCATGACAAAAACTTTTTGTCAGCGCGAGAAATATCGAGCGGCGGCAAATATCGGCTTAAAACCACGTTCCTTAGCTGAAACTCTTTCTAAATTTGGTGAGAATGATGATTTTACTAAGAGCTTACACAACCGGCGATGTGCATCCACGTTTTCGGTCTGTTAATACACACCCCAGCGATCACCATCTGTATTCACTGTCGCAGTATTTGCATGAAAAACCATTCATTTGGGAGCAATACCATACCTCGATTTATAAAGCTTGTATAGTTTTTAACATGTATATTGTTTGTGACAATTGTGTGCGCCTGTAAAACCAAGACGGCGTTTTTACGCAGGGTGACAGTACCACAGTCGTTGCGATTGTGCTTTTAATAGCTCGTCTTCTATAAGTCGATTACGTCTTTCTTCCTAAGACACAATGATACCAATCGTAAGGAAAACAAATGAGACATGTCAATCCATTGCGGAGTTTTGCTCAATATTGTATGGTGTCACAAGCATTCACTTCAAAAAAATTGGCTCTAAGCACTATGGGACTTAACATCTGAGGTCATAAGTCCCCTCTACTTAGAACTGCTTAAACATCACACACGTCCATGCCCGAGGCAGGAACGAACCTGCGATCGAAGCAACATCGCCGTTCCGTACTGAAGCGCCTAAAACCGCTCGGCCGCAATGGACGGCCAGCACTCACATATTGGCGAAGTATTATCCTTAGTATTGAATGTGTGGAAAACTCGTTGTGATCAGCAGGCTTATAAAGTATATGTTGTGTAAAGTTACTGTGCTCATTCTTCTCAAATGTGCAAAGACTATTGCTTTGTCTTCTCGTAGGGAAGGTATGGATTTGACATGGAAAATTACGATTTCAGCGCACCGGTAGCCGTAAGTGGAATGAAAGATATTTTCCGTGAAAATTATATACAGTCATAATAGTGATACAGATTTTGATAGTTCCAGAGCCACATTCATCATTAAGTTGTATTTCTGATACTCTGCTCATTGTCGAATGTCATCTGATTGAGGCTGAATCGTAACATTTAACTGTAATTACAGTGATAAAAATACGTGGCTGGTTTCGTGGGACGATTCTGTGTGGCGTGCGGGAGCGCATGGCGGACGTAGAAGCCCGTGACCGGAACGATTGACATTTCCAGAGCCGTAGTGTAGCCGTAGTGTAGCCACTGAACTGGAGACGCTCACGTACAAGAATGAAGCAGATCTAACTGTGTTACCATCCAGGTGGCTGAATAGTGAACCAACATGCAGCATGTGATGGGCAGGCTTCGTGCTCGCGTGTGCTGCGAAAATTCTCAGTGGAAATTTGAGAAGATTCCATAAGGGTGAGTATTTGCACTGGGCAGTTATTCCCTCCCATTTACACTGCCTGTTTGACGGCTTGTACTGCCATTCTGCACACTTCTCATCTTTATTTGGTTGACAGAACATCAACTGTGATGTGTGTTGTGTGCATCTAGATGGTGTAAAACAGGTTGCTGGTTAATGTAGGTTGATTCTTACAAAGAAGAAGACAGCAACCAGCCACTATTAATAAGGTTATTTGTTTAAGTAAAGAGGACCGTAAGCAATTTCGAACTGACAAGTTCATCATCAGACGGCTGTTTACAAGATTCGCAAGATGCACTTTACGTAATCGTCAGTTTACGATTTTTATTCTCTCACTGAAGCGATATATTCTTGGTGTGTTAGTGCCCTATGGTAGAAAACAATGTTAGAAGCGCCCAATGTGAACATAACTAACCTCCAAATGATGTAATACAGAGCAAGCAAATACGTGAGGTTAAGTTTTTGTAGTACTTACATCTAAAATTCCGCGAAATTTAGTTGCAAAGTTGCAGGATTGTATTTTTGAAATATTGCAAAGTATTTGCAGCACTTACATGATTTGCGTATCACCATATTGTGCATAGTACCACACACACACACACACACACACACACACACACAGCAAATAGTAATTGCCACATGTGAAGTTGACACAAAGTTGGCGGTTTCTCAAATACGACAGTGCCAGAGGTCTTCTCTCTCAGAGATATTACAATATGTAGGTTACTTTGATTTTACAGTATGAATGTATGTAAAGAATATACGTAACATCATGAAGAATTAAAACACAGAGATAAACCTTACATTATGAGCATATAATATTACAGATGAGGTTGACAGATTTAGTAACCAGTTTGTGTGAATGCTACTTGCATGGTATTATGTAAACACTGTGCTATATACAGGGAACAACATAGAGGTGAGGTAAAATGAATAAGATGACAGTAGAAATGATGTTAACATAGTATGGCACACTGAAATTTTGAATCAATTTTACAGTTGCAATAATGTGTGACTGAGCAGGCAGCTATATTTTGGTGTAAAACAGTGCCAAAGAAGTTCATGTATTACAATATATACATTGCTTTGATTTGACAGTGGAATTTTTTTTACAAAGAATCAAGGCAACATTACAAGCACTTAGATTACAAAGAACAAATGTTACATTGTGAGCATACAATATTCAGTGAGCGTTAATTACGAATAAATTCAGAAAATGTTAACCAGTTTGTATGAATGTTACTTATATCGAGTTGTGTAATTTTTTTTCAGTTGTAGTAATGCGTGACTGAGCAGGCAGCCATATTATGATGTAATATTTTGTTTGGATTATTGATTGCATGTTGTTGTTAAAAGGAGTAGTGTTTATTTATGATTTAAACTGGAAAATAGGAGAGTGAAATTTTTTAGAAAGGTTGCATTAGCTAGCTCTGTCTGTTCACTGAGGATATGGTGTGGTGATTTGCTTTTATGTATATATTTCTATCTCTTCAAGCAGATTCATGAGGCTACCTTTCTCAGCACGATGCAATATTTGGATGTGGTCTTCAATGTTTTTTACTAGAGGTTTACTCAGCGTTGTGTCCATTGCCAATGCAGATTTTGAAGGATTGTTCAAATGTATGGCATCTAAATGTTTTTGAATCGAATCTCAAAGTTTCTCCCAGTCTGTCCAATATGGAAGGAGGGGCAATTTTGTCATCTGTGTTTATATATACCTGATCTTTTGTATGGGGGGGGGGGGGGGGAGAGAGTTGTTATTCTTTATGTTACTATGTTACGAATGTTTCGTTTATGGTTTGTGTGGAAGCTTATATCTATGTTTGTGTTTTTGAAAAGATTACTAATTTTATGGGATATGCTCCCTAGAAAAGGAAGTGAGACAAATTTTCTGCTGCTTTCTACTGACTTTTGTGTTGACTGCATAGGTGTCTGGTGTCGGGCTTTGTTGTCTGCTGTTTTTTGGATTTTTTTGTGATAATTTATCAATCATGTGAGGGTTATATCCATTTTTTAGAGCTGTGGCTTTGATGATATTGGTTTCTTTATGTTGTTCAACTGGTTCAAGTGGAATTTTATGCAGGCGATTCAGCATGGACCTGTAGTATGCCATCTTATGTTGGTTTGGATGGCAGGATGAGTTGTTGATGCACACATCTGTGGCTGTTTGATTTCTGTAAATTTCAGTGTGGTGTTCCTGGTATTTTCTGGAAATTTTAAAATCTGAGAAACTGAACCGCCCGACTGCTACGGTCGCAGGTTTGAATCCTGCCTCGGACATGGATGTGTTTGATGGCCTTAGGTTAGTTAGGTTTAAGTAGTTCTAAGTTCTAGGGAACTGATGACCTCAGATGTTAACTCCCATAATGCTCTGATTCCTCGACTTGCGCCGTAGTATGGTGGGGCTGCAGGTTCCACTAAATACTTCAGGAGGCGCCTACACAGGAGGAATGTAGATCTAGGAACCTTCGGTATAACACTTGACAATTGTTCTATCTGTGTCAGGAAAACACCAGAACTCCAAGCGCTAACAGAAAGCACTGATGTCCATTGCGAAGAACCTAACGCTGTTCAGAAACGCAGTGGCGGGTTTGATGCTCTTAGAAGTAGTTTATCTTGTAAGGGAATTGAAGTTAGTATGGGTACAGGTCATTCTGGGCAGTCGGTACAAAATAATAACTAGATCCTTTTCCCGACCTCCCGATTCAGATGGTACAATAGCTGAAAGGTTCAAAGAAAACTTGAGTCTAATTTTAAACCCGTACCCGACTCATATGGTTATAATTGTTGGTGACTTTAATTTACTCTTAATATGTTGGCGAAAATACATGTTTAAACCAGAAGGTACGCATGAAACATCATCCGAAATTGTGCTAATCGCATTCTCTGAAAATTATTTCAAGTAATTAGTTCTTGAATCCACTCGAATAGTTAACGGTTGTGAAAATCCACTTGACTTCTTAGCAACAAATATTCCTGAGCTAATAACGAGCATCAAAACGGATACAAAGGGCCGTCGTAGCGAGACTGAATACTGTAACTCCCAAACCCACCAAAATAAACGAAAAATATATCTATTCAAAAACGTAGATAAATTTTCTTTGGCTCTTTCCTGAGAGACAATCTCCACTCCTTCCAAATTAACGATGTAAGTGTAGATCACATGTGGCTTGAATTCAGAGAAATAGTATAGATAGTAACTGAGAGATTTACACCAAATAAATTAACAACCTCGGAGCTGATCGCCCATGGTACACAAAACAGATCGGAACACCGTTGCAGAAACAATGAAACAAGCATGCCAAATTTAAGCGAACGCAAAACCCAAGATCGGCGATATTTTACAGACGCTCGAAATTGATCACTGACTTCAATGCCAGATGCTTATAACAGTTAGCACAACGAAACATTGTCACGAAACTTGGCAGAAAATCCAAAGAGATTGTACTCATATGTAAAGTATGATAGCGGTAAGACACAATGCCTTCTTTGTGCGATGGCAATGGGAATTCTATTGATGACAGAGGTGCTAAAGCAGAGCTCATTAACACAGCCTTCCTAAATTTCTTCACCAAAGAATACAGAGTAAATGTTCCAGAACTAGAATCTAGAACAGCTGCCAACACGAGTAACTTATATGTAGATATCCTCGGACTAGTGAAGCAACTTAAATCATTTAACAAAGACAAGTCTTTCGGGGCAGACTGCATACTAGTCAGGTTCCTTTTAGAGTACGCTGATGCAATAGCTCCATAACTAAGAATCATATACAACCACTCGCTCCACGAAAGATTCATACTCAGACTGGAAAGTTGCACACGACACACATTATAAGCTCATATCATTAACGTCGGTGTGCAACAGGTTTTGGAACATGTATTGCGTTCGAACATTGTTAATTACGTGAAGAGAACGGGCTACTGACACACAGTCAGCACGAATTTAGAAAATTTCGTTCTTGTGACACACAACGAACTCTTTACTCACACGAAGAGTTGAGTGCTATCGAGAAGGGTTTTCAGATTCATTCAGTATTTCTAGATTTTCATAAGGCTTTCAACACCAAATCACGCAAGCAGCTTTTAATCAAATTGAGTGCTTATGGAATATCCGGTCAGTTATGCGAGTAGATTCGTGATTTCATGTCAGATAAGTCACAGTTCATAGTAACTGACGAAAAGTCATCGAGTAAAACAGAAGTGATATCCGGCGTTCCCAAAGGTAGTGTTATAGGCCCTCTGCTGTTTCTTATGTATATAGACGATTTAGGAGACAATCGGCGCAGCAGTCTTAGGTTGTTCGCAAATGACGTTGTCGCTTGGTGTAAAGTCATCAGAAGATCAAAATAAATTGCAAAGTGATTTAGAGCCGGCCGTTGTGGGCGAGCGGCTCTAGGCGCTTCAGTCTGGAACCGCGCGACCGCTACCGTCGCAGGTTCGAATCTTGCCTCGGGCATGGATGTGTGTGATGTCCTTAAGTTAGTTAGGTTTAAGAAGTTCTAAGTTCCAGGGGACTGATGACCTCAGATGTTAAATGCCATAGTGCTCAGAGCCATTTGAACCATTTGAAGCGATTTCGGAAAGATATCTGTATGGTGCAGAAATTGCCAATTGACTCTAAATAAAGAAAAGTGTGAGGTCATCCACATGAGTGCTAAAAGAAATCCGCTAAACTTCGGTTACGCGCTAAATCAATTTGATGTGAAGATCGTAAATTCAATTAGATACATAGGAATTACAATTAGGAACTACTTACATTGGAAAGAACACATATAAAATGTTGTGGGACAGGCGAATCAAACACTGCGTTTTATGGGCAGACACTTAGAATATGCAACAGATGTACTGAAGAGACGGCCTACCTACACGACGCTTGTCAGTCCTCTTTTGGAGTGCTGCTGCGCGGTGTGGGATCTTTACCAGGTGAGGTGCATCGAGAAAGTTCAAAGAAGGGCAGCTCGTTTTCTATTATCGAGGAGTAGGGGAGAGAGCATCACGTACATGATACAGGATTCGGGGTGAAAATCATTAAAACAAAGGTGTTTCTCGTTGCGGAGGATTTCTTCTCACGAAATTTTAATCACCATCTTTCTCCTCCGAATGTGAAAATATTTTGTTTACGCTTACCTACGCAGGGAGAAACGATCATCATAATAACATAATTGAAAGCAGAGCTCGCACGGAAAGATGAATGTGTCTGTTTTTTACGCGTGCTATTCGATTATGGAACAATAGAGAATTATTGGAAAGTGGTTAAATGAACCCTGTACCAGGCACTTAAGTGTGATTTGCAGAATACTCATGTAAATGTATATGTAGATGAAAATCTGAGTTTATGATCGACAAACTATTAAAAGTTCAAATATGCTGTTTAGTTAATGAACAGATCAGTTTTCAGTCAAGCGAGCGAGATCATTTAGTGGTTAGCACAGTGGACTCACATTCGGGAGGACGATGGTTGAAACCCACGTACGGTTATCGAACCTTAGGTTTTTCGTGATTTTCGTAAATCACTCAGGCAAATGCCGGGATGGTTCCTCTGAAAGGTTACGGCCAGTTCCTTCCATATTGTTGACACAATTCGAACTTGTGCTCCGTCTCTAATTACCTCAGTATCGACTGGATGTTAAACTCATTCTTCCTACCTTCCTCTAATTTTCAGTGATCTGTCAAATGATTGCTATCTAGACACATTAACGTATGTTGAAAGTTCAATAATTGTAGCCGGAATGTAACCAAATTTGACAGCTGTATAGATAAGTTTACCCAAAATAACTGGTTAAGACTACCGGGACACCACAGTGGTCCAAGCACTTACCTGCCCGAGAAATCAAATTTGCATCCAGCTCAGATGCTGCGGAAGATGATGCAGTACGTAAGGCAACATCTCAGTCTGGAAATGAGCGCTTCCTGACACAGCGACGTCGTGCCGGTGGTCTATCGTGAGTCCGGGAAAACTCTTCTATCGTGTTGGTGCCTGGGGAAGCAGTCGTCTATCGTGGAGTAATAGTCTACAGTGCATCAAGTTAATCGCCAGTTTACAAACACCGATCAGTAAGCATTCCGCATTCCTTCAAGAACCACCTCCTTGCCCCAGGATACACAGAACACTGCCCTACATACGAACCCCTACACAGCGTGCTTCACACGGCACATACGCAGGGTGCACCGCTTAAATCCGGACAGATTTCAATTTGAATTTCCCGCCATATCGTAGTTCCGCCGGATGTCGCTATTGGCTTTCTTGAAAGCCATAGGCATCTAGTAAACAGTCAGAATCTCAAAATGGCGAGATGTTACGGACAAATGCGGAGCACAACAGAAGAGCCGCGATTATCGGAATTCTTCACGTTGGCGTTCGTCCACTGAAATAGCTCGATTCTTCGGGTACCCGATATCAACAGTTTTCGATATTGTGGCCAAGTAAGTGCTTCGGAAAAGTCTGGGAAAGGTCCTCTAAACCCGCGAGGAAACGGATGACACGAACTGCTGCAGTCATCGAAAAGACTCAGGCGCTGGTTTCGAGGGACCCGGGGCAATCGCTGAGGAAACTGACGTCAGTATTGAAAGTCAGAGAGCGAACAATGCGTCTGATGGCAGAGGAGGATCTCATACGGGCCATTTAGTCCAAAACTGTCTCTAGGATAACGTTGACATGTTCTGGTCAAAAGAGTTCTGGCGCCTTATTTCGGATTTCAAACCTCTCGACTACTATGTTTGGAGCGTAGTCGAAAGAGTTGCCGATAAGACGAGACAGCCTAATGTCGCATCTCTATGAACCGATATCGAATCAGCATTCGCTAATGTGGACAGTGCTGTTTTAAATAGTGCGTGCGATCGCTTCAGGACAAGATTGTAGGCGGTCATAACTGCTGAACGGGTTTACATCGAGTAATGTAACGCTTTGAAAGATAACACTACTTATATGTAAAAAGGTTTTCATTTTCATTTTATTTTGTTGTAATAAATTTGGTTTTAAGAAAAGTTTCATTTGTCCGGCCTTAAGCACCGCACCCTGTACTAACAAGCGCACATGATGCACAGTGAAAGGGTGCCGACCGTTAAGTATGAGGAGAGGAAAACTGAACTATATATTGCGTCCCTCAAGCCAACAGGACACCTTTCAGTCACTTGGTGAAGATGTTCTCGTCTGGAACATATTGTAACACGAAAGAATAACATAAACAGAGAAAACCTGTTGAGTAACTTTAGAGAACAGGACTGGATGAAGAATGTGTGACCATTTTGCTGCCGCCATTGTATATCTGGTGTAGGGAGTATAATAATAAGATTAGAGTGGCTACAGCGCGTACAAAGGGTTTTAGACAGTCATTTTCTCGCTCGATACACGAATGAACTAGGACAGTAAATGTGCCGGGTGGTTTTAATTAAAGTGCAACTACTCGCAAAAGTCCAGTGCGGGCTGTAATTACTGTATATGGCGGTGAAACTTGGTAGATATTCTAATGGGTTAATGCGGAACCCATTTAAGCTGGGAAAAATTGGTTCCAGTTTTGGCCACCAGGTGCATATCTGCAGCTGTGAATGCAAGAAATATGCATGTAAATGTCTCGTATAATGGATTAGGAATGGGACGTGGGCAGGAAAGGTCAAACAAGCGAGAAAGGCATAAAGTTGATTTCATTATTAACCGCCACTCACACAATTTGCTCTATATGACCACCGGAGACGTCGTCGAGATTCTGCAGCCGTAAAATGACGTGTCAACAGCGCCAGATTTGCACCTGTTGACCAAAACTGGAACTAATTTTTCCATCGGAAATCGCGTCCACATTAACGCATTAGCATATCGACAAAGTTTCGCTGCCATACGATCGTTACAACCAACACTGTATCTCCGTGAATAGCTGAACTTTAATTATAACTTCCCAGTATAATACTGTTACGAAGAACCCTCCGCCATGCACTGTATTGTAGCTTGCGAAGCGAATGGTATAAGAACCTACTCTCTTATCAACTGTATCTGTTTCTTCACGTACAGCATTGCATAGGTCACCTGTACCTTCAGCAAGACAATGTTCTCTAGATGTGTCACGATTTTTAAGCAACACTACATCGGCATTAAATGCTTCCCCATCCCCCTATCTCATTCATCCAGGGCTTCGCCACCACTGCTGAGTACATGTGGGATTCTATCGAGTTGTATGTGCGCGTCTTGGACCATCTGTGCCGACCTGCGTGAGACAGGAGCAGGTGGCTGGATGGTCATGGTTCGAGATATTTCTTCTGCGTTTGTAGTAGCTCGTAGAATGTGGGCCAATGCCTTCCCTAAAAAGCGTGTGGCACAATGCTGCGATGCAATTGCTCACCAGTGAATATCGTTGATGCTACTAAGATGTGACAGATTGGCCTCCTGCACCGTTCGAGGATGGAAACTATCATTTGTAACATTCGTGTCTGCCGGTAGAATAACTTTAAATTCTGATTCCGTTACTTCTACAGTTACAGACTTTATTTACTAATTAATTTACCTACTAATTAATTAATTTATCTACTAAACACATTAAAGCCTATACCTATGTTCTTTTTCGAAAAGAGCGGAAACTGTTTAATGTTGTAGATGTACTGATGTGAAATCATAGAATCGTAGTCGCACAAAATCAGTGTCTTCCATTCAATCCCTCAGCATGTTTATAGAAGTGAAAACTATCTGGAGGCAAAAGAAGGTACCACACGATTGGAAAGAGATGGTTACTTGTCATACGTACAAAAAGGAAGACTCAACTGTTTCTTCAGGATGTAGAAGAAGTACGTTGCTGCAAAAAACTCTAAATTTTTATTTATATACTTCTAGCAGGAGTAAGATCACCGGTACTGAAGATAATTTCCAATGTGGGTTTAGGCCAAACAGATCCACTACTAGCAATAAATACACGAGGAAAGTTTTTCGAGAGAAATGAAATACAAATTCAGCTGTGACGTTCATATGCTTTTCGTAATTCTAAAAGAAACTTTTGACCTTAGTAACAGGGACTATTTATGGAACTCCACGAGGGAACTTGGTACATATAACAAAACTGACAATTTTTTAAGATCCTGCACTTCCATCTCACAATAGATACAAAAGTAGCAAGTAAAACTTAAGGTAATTTCGAGATTCTAACAGAAAGTACAAAGAATGGAGCGCAATTAAAAAGCAAGACAATTATCCTTCACAGGCTGATGACGTTGGTCTATTAGCTGACAACGAAAATGAATTCAAAGTTGTTACAACACAATTAATAAACAGTATGGAAGCCGTGGTTCTCCAGATGAATCCAAATAAAATAATGTACTTCATCTTAAATCACGCTCCAAAAATAATAGTGCACTGCAAATTAATTACACAATTTCTGTAAAAACAAATGATTTTAATTATCTTGGCACCCTGCTAACATTTGGCAACTCCATAAAAGCGGAAATCGAAAAACGGATTCAAAAGAGCAACAGTTGTTACTATGGTGTTACATCAGTTCTCTAAAGCCACTCACTCCATTAAATCTAAATAAAACACAAAAATCATTAATTATAATACTTTTAACCAAATTGATCTGAAACACGGACTTCCACAAAAAAGAAGAAAGTAATTAAAGAAATTTGAGCACGAAATCTTAGGGAAAATGTCTGAAACCATAAGAGACATCAACACCAATGACAACAAAATACAATATAGTGATGCAATGTCTAATTTATTTAATGAATCAGGTATCATAGCAAGTCATTAGACTGCAGCACATATAAAAATAGTAAATTTTATCAATTTTCACCTACTTATCTGAATCGTGGACAGTCACAAGAAAGAAGAAAATAAATTAAGGATATCGGAGCACAAGATCTTAACGAAAATGTTTGAACCCATAAGAGGTATCAACACCAAAACCTACAGAACAATATACAACGATCAAGTGAATAATTTACACAAATAAATAGATATAATACAAAAATGAAGGCCATTATACAGTAAAGAGTAGGGCATGTCATTAGAGCATCATCAAATAGGATCACCATGAGAGTGAAGAGCTTCCCAATCTAAGAGGACCTCTTGAACGCCCACGTTAAAGGTACCACGCCAATATTCGCAGTGCTTTGGACAAGGAATGCAGTGTAGAGACTGGAAAATTACTTGTCAAGACAGAGAAAAGTAACTCAATATTGATCATCTTGCAACAAAGGGCCTGCTTGGCTTGTAAAGCTTAATAAAAAGCTTGTATTCAAGCTTAACTGTATCGAAATGAAATTCTCTTGAAGTACCTCCTCTTAGTAAACTATGAAGGAATTCCTGGTAACTCAATTCTGAGTGACTAACATGAAAAATGAAGATATATTGCTTCGAAAACTGATATTGCCATGTAAAAATAATAGGACGACAACTGCTAAACAATAAGTGCTTGCGTGTTTATTATTTATTCCACCATGTCACCAATGACTCTCCTCTTGCGCTTTCATGTTTTATTTATATTAAAAACCTTTTAAAAATTCTAAAGTTCTTTAAGTTTTCAAATAGAGCACTTTGGAGGTTTTAAAATATACAGTTCCGTGTGTTGCATTCATCAATCGCTGCTGCAGCTGTCATAACATATGAGATAGATATACACGTAAAAACTTAACAGTAACTCCAATGACCAGTTTGTTAGAACAATGGCAAATATAATTCATTTCAGTAACTAATTAAATTAACAATTTTAGTTACTACATATAAAACGTATCACGTTCCCATAGCAAGCATTAGATCTATAATTATTTTAAGTAATAAATGTTCCAGCCTATGGAGACGTTATTAGTCAACTTAAGCTTTTATTTTTCGTAGGAGTTACATATTAGTGTGTAACTTAGTCTTCGTTTGCCTGTAGATGTACCTGTAGTGACGTGCACATAGGCGAACTTGGCCATAGAAACAAAGCAACATTTAGAACTTTTATAGACTTTAGACAAAGAATCACTTGTTCTCTTTGTCAGCCACGTTTAATATGAGTATTGCATCTTTAATATAAACATTGTTGAATATTTGTATACTCAGGTACTTTCAATGATTGCAGAACCTGTAGAAACATGAGAGATGCGGTAACAAATACGTTACCACATCCCTCATCTTTTTGCAGGTTCTGCAGCCATTACTTTCCCTTTGTTGAGGAACTTTTTAAGGCAAAATAAAACACTTAGAGCTTTTCTATTGTCTGTTTCGGCTCTTGTATTATCAACAACTGTGGGGTTCCTTACTTTGTACCACTAGCAGCCCCTACACACATGAACAAAGTTTGTTTGGTTTCCGGCTGGTACTCTAGAATACAATTCTCCTCCTGTATTCGTTGAAGTCTTCGCGTATTATCTTTCTGGCAGAGACACGTGTTGCATTAAACTCTGATTTTTCGTTGTTCATTTTTAGCTTTGTACTTATTCGTCAACCGTGGTATCTTAAGACGTTTAATGATATTGCTTGTGTACCGAGTAGGATCTCTTATACCTACAACTATTGTGTCAGGTACATAGTTTTCTTCAGTCTGATAAATTCCTCGCTTGATTTTGAGCAACAGATATTCTGTATTGGCTAAATTAATGCTATCCAACAAAATAATCCTCCCATTACCTAATTTACTGTGTATGCAAATTTTGTTCTAATTTGTTAGTTCATTGTACCTGTTTGCTGACGATTGAAACAGCTGCAACATGATAGGTGGTAACTGGCCCTACGCTAATATTTTCAAAGTAGATTTGATTGAGAATGAGATTTTCACTCTGCAGCGGAGTGTGCGCTGATATGAAACTTTCTGGCAGATTAAAACTGTGTGCCGGACCGAGACTCGAACTCGGGACCTTTGCCTTGCGCAGGCAAGTGCTCTACCATCTGAGAAACATTCCGAACCCATATATATATTTTACACTGTCGCTGACATACACACGGTGGTTGGGACACGTTTTTCACACGAGAGAGTGACATTTGCTAACTGCGCACCGTGCTTACGTTCCAGGTTACAAACGTTGTTGAATGTGACGACAGTCTGCATCCACGACAGCCTGGAACCATTTCACAATTGCTCGTAGCACTTTTCGGTAGGTGGACCATGGAATGTTCGACTGTCATGACGAAGCAAATCCAGCGCGCGTAGGTTTGAACATCATTCTTATCAAGTTGGCTACCAGCACCGTAAATATTTTTCCCTCTACACTGGCTTAAGAAGCGAAAGGTTAAGTATAGCAGGTATAACAAGTATAAAAAGTGCACCATAGTCTTTACCATTGCGCTGTTCAGCAAAGAAAATCACTCACCGTCACCTCTTGGTTCAATAAACAGTTAACAGACGTGAATGACAGTTGAGTAGTTGAGTAGTAGGAACAGTTCAATAAACAGTCACTCACCGTCACCTCTTGGTTCAATAAACAGTTAACAGACGTGAATAACAGTTGAGTTTTCGGCAAAACAGCATAAATTCCAAAGCTTCTGGTGTCCTGTAGAACACTTATCATTACGAGTAGTCGAATACGATTTCCGTATATCATTTTGTACTTTCTTTCCACCCACCTAACTAGAGAATCCAACGAACAGAAAACTGAGGTGACACACAGATTTAACACTCAGAATTGCAGGGAACAGTTGGCTATGAGTTCAATTACTAGTATGTCAGGTAGACTTAGCATCTCACGTGACACTAAACAGCAATGTTACTTCCCTCCGAACTCGGACCCGGAAAACTTGTCTTTCATGGAGTGTGTTCCATCAATCGAGGCATTCAAATTTGCACCACTTCCTTCCAAATTCCGAAGATATTTTTCAACGGAACTGCGCACGCGTCGTCTCCCGGAGAGTGGATGAACTGAAGAGCGTAGTTGCACTACTTCGAGTCAGGCTCCTAGTTTTACTTGCCACACGTTACCTAATCATATTTAGTTTCTGTCTTAGACATCAAACTGACGTTTCTCATGTAAAAAGATCCTTTCCGACAAAGACAGCAGCGCAATGATATTTCATAGTTCGAGCAGCGAAAAAAAAAATAAACTGGCAGAAGAAAACTGATTTCCCCTAATTAGGAAAACATACCAATGGCTTAAGCTTCAGAATGGAAAGGACATAGTGGCATCGAGTGAATATTACGTTTCGGTTCAGATTCGTGCCACTCTCGTACCTCGAAACCATCTGCTAAGGATGGTGCACGCTCCGCTGCAGAGTGAAAATCTCATTCTCGATCTGCTAAGGATCCCATACTCCAACAACTCCAGATTTTGCTTCTGCATTGCAACACATCTCCAAACTACATACAGGTACTACAGTCCTAATCAGATCCGCATCCCTCAGGATCCATTCACGTCTATCATCCAAACATTGTATCATCGTAATTCTGTAGTATCCAGCAGAGAAAAATTACGAAATATATAAGCTCTTTTAATTTTATCCGATAGATTTATACTGCATCTCTCTCTTCTGATATATCGAAAACGAATACCTTCTACGTGCTGGCATAGAGCATATGAGGCGATCCTATTAAATATAAAGGTATTTATCAATAGGAACAGGTGGTCAGTAATCGACATCGCTTGCACAGTGCATAGTTTCATCGCTGTGCCGTAAGAGAACCTTCCCCCACATGTTATCAGTTGCAGGAGAAGAACCCTGTTTCGTTGTTTGATACACCAGTTTTTCTACTGTAACACACTTTGTACACTGCCATACACTTTGTTTTCTTTCCGCCATGGCTTCGACGTCTGTGTCAGATTCTAAACTGACGTTAATACGTTTGGTGCATTGACTCCCACAGGAAACTAGACATCGCACGGAGTAAATCACATTATGTGGTAATCAACAGTGTACCACTGGCCTGTTGGGATGGAAAAGACACCGTCGATGTATAGTAATAATAAGCATCATAGTTGATAGTGTGATCAATTTTAGCAGCTTCATCGTAAATTCAACACCGACGAATGAGGGAGCAGCATGCTTACCAATTTCTGTATCATCATTTAACAGCTCCTCCACTACTTTGCGAGTACCATCGCGAATGTAAGTAGATGACTCTGCACTACGTTCATTCATTGTTAATTCTCGAACACATACAACAAAGTATACCAGACAGATACCTACATATCTCTAGCACTTCGATCATAGTGCGGAACTTACGATCTTCCTCTATGTGGATGGGAGTCACAGGGCATTCTCACATGCTTAGGATAAAGTTAGAGACCAAAAGATCTTCTCGCATTGTTTTTGACCAACGCTCCCTGCAGCTGACCAGAAGTAGACCGCTACATTCCACGTTTCGTGTAGGAACAGTGCAAACCGAGGCTGTAACTGCTGTCCCGCACCCATCCAAGAGCACAAGATTTCTCTAGATGCGCGAACGTCGAGGACGTTAGCTCCACTTATCAGTGTACAGTAGATATGAAAATGTTGTGATGATAAAACAGAGGGTTAAGAACAAGAAGTGTGTGGTTTTTATGCATGATGGGGCTCCAGACAGACGGAGTTTGCTGTGTTTTACGTAAATCAACTGCGCCAGCAATTCTAAAGTATCGTTCTGGTGTCTGGGGTCATTACCAGGAAGCTATAATGTTAGATCGTTGCTGTTTCCGACCTATTAGTCGTATGGAATGCAACGCTGTTGAAACGTCCCCTTATAAAAATTATACATGACTGTGCTTAAACTGACACACAATATTTTTTTAGCGCAACGCAATCTGACTTTCAATAATCCCTACAAAAGAATGGCCCTGACTATCATTAACCTATACCTTTCACAAATCACTTACATCACAAAAATCTTCGTTACTCGAACTACTGCAATACAGCGAGCGCCACTACTGCCAGCTAAATAAAAGAATCAAACTACGGAAGGCACTAACTACTGATAGGCATAGTTAGCAAATGAAAGATTTTAATAGAGAACAAACAATATATTTACCTTAATAGTCATAATACATATAGCAGTTCATGACATCCATTCTTACAAATGTACTGTTTCTGATGGACACACCTCCAGATTATCCATTCTCAAAAATCCGCCATCTCACTTCCCCACATCCACCACTGCTGGCGGCTCACCTCCAACTGCGCTATGCTACGCGCTGTTAACATCCAGCTGCCCAACACTACAATGGCAGACAACAATGCAAACTAGCCACAGACTGCACACAGCACAGCCAGTGATTTTCATACAGAGCGCTATGTGGCGTTACCAATAAGAAAACCTAAACAGCCTACATACATAGCCCCCATGCTCCCCACAAAAAATTTTACAAATTGTTTTGGGCAGTGGCCAATACATATTTGAAAAAATTTTTCATAATCATAATTACAATAACAAAGAAATCAAATGTACACACTTAATTGTACAATGTTGGTCGAAAGCTAAAATTTTCTCACAGCCCATAAAGACAGTCCTGATCATTCCTCACAGTAAAATAGCAGTGTTTTTCTCAAAGTCTGAGCAGTAAAAGAAAATGCACACGGAAGTAGTTTATTTCCATGCAGTCTTGAAGAAGTAGTGTTGTCCTTCCAACGGAAAGACAGTGCTGACTCTTGACATGCACACAGGTAATGGGCCACAACAGAGCAAACCCACAGCAGAGTCAGTCGAAGTTTTGAAGAATATTGGTATGTAGGTCATCAGAGAGCAGACCACTGTAGTCCTGTTGGAGATTACGGTATTGGTGGGTCATCAAAGGTACAGACCCACTGCAGTCCTTGTAGAGATAATGGTATTGGTGGGCCATCAAATTTGCAGACCCACTGCAGTCCTTGTAGATATAATGGTATTGGTGGGCCATCAAAGGTGTAGACCCACTGCAGTCCTTGTAGAGACGGCCAGCAGCGATCCGTTGCGACTGTGCAGGTGCACAATCACCATCGAAGAGTCTTGCGGAGAATATAGCAAATCCATAAACCACCACTTGTGCACTCACAAAGTTTTTTTCTAATTATCCTTAGAACCAGCAATGCTGTTAACCTGTCCCTTGTTGTATTATCAACACACGTGCAAACACTAACAGTCCTCTTTTTCACATATTGTGCATATACTATGACCAACAGATATATGTGCAGTGAAATGAATGCTTACAAGTTACTTAATTTGATGAACTGGTGTCAATTACTATTTTATAACATGAGAATACAATAACAAAGGTACAAAATACATCATTAAAGAACATAACAATACAGATAACATTTGTGGAATTGCAGGCTTTACAAAAGAATCGAAATAACTCATACATCAGTGTTACAGGAATTATGACATAAGTACACACATAAAAGATCAGAATAACTTTTGAAACATCAACTTCACACATGAGCAACAAAACAGAACAGATAAATAATGTCTAAACATCTTTACAAAGTAAATAACATAGTATTAGAAAAATTCTACCACATAACTCTCATCAGCTAAACACATAAAGGCAGGAAATACACAAATATAGAAGAGTACACAAACACGTAACAGAATAACACAAGGAAAGGACAGGGTTTGTTTTACTGCAGTATTTTGCAAACAAAACTTTCTTTACTTCTCGGAGATCTTCATTATTCTTCATTATTCTTCGTTCTTCATTATTTCCAAAAAGTCCTATCTATACCTGCTTTCTGTACTTTTTTTCGTAAAACTTCTCAATGCATTTCTTCCAATTCATCGCAACTCAATCTCTTATATAGTCTACCCACTCTTAAGCTAACTTAAATCTACTGAGCTCAGATATATATATATATATTAAGAGACGAGGCAATGCAGCAACACAAAACAATTAACACAAACAGCAATGAAGAAAATGAAAATTGGCAAAGCTAGCAGCATTAAATCTAAATTAGCAGAGCAATTGCAATATTACAACTAATATAAGGCAATGTGCAGCAAACAATAAAAATAAATCATTAGTAAAACTGGCTTAACAAAGTCAAATTTAGTAGTACTATGCCTGGCAAGCAGCAGCAGCAAATGCAATAACTTATACCTAAACATGACAAAGCTCAAGCAGAAAAAATATTACACTAAAGATGGCCATGTCTAATACCTATGTCACATCTTAACACTAGAGTGATGCATCACAAAAACTTACTCTGCAAAAAAGTTGCCAAGTCATTAAAAAAATTATTTATGCAATTCCTGTGAAGGGAAATGTCTATTTGTGCTTTCTTTTCTATGAAAGTACATCATAAAATTATTCTTTACTGGGTCTGTAGACAGAAAATAGTTATATTAGTACATCTATTAAATTTTATTTTAACCAATGCTGCAGTGCAGCTAGAAACTAGATATTAAACAAAATAGGCAAAGCAAGCCATGAAACGTCATTCACTAGGCAAATGGCGTCTCCAAAGGCAAAAAAAATTTCTCAACTAGAAAGACAATAGATGTAAAATATTTCTCATCACTTCATTAGGCATTTTAGTAAATATCATAAATTAAGAGCTCCACAGTATTATCATATATTTTGAAGCTTGAGCGTGTCGTATTTGCGATGCTTTTTACATAGAATGTGAATAGCGAGGATAATGGCCTCCTTTTTTCTCCACCTGTGCCTCTGAAAGGCACACACTAATGGCTTTTTTCAGGCGACTGTCGTGCAGCTGGGTGCTTACAGAGGCCTACCTTCCTTCTCGAAATATTTACGACATCAGTTTCCGCTACAGTGACAGTTTGATACAAATGAAATTTCACAGGTCGAAATATTTGCGTTATAAATCTGTAGAAACAAAATCCTATAAATATAACAGTGTCCAAAAAAATTTCGCCGGCATTGTGATACATTCACGCATTTACACACATTTCATAACTCTTAAAGTACGATTCTTGGTTTCCAACATCCTTTTTCACAAGTCATTATTCCTATACATATAAACACTTAATCACATTCCTCATATACGTTAGCACCAACTTATTGATCATAAACATACCTTAACAGCATAACACACATCATCGTCGTAATAATATCATAACACCTCAATCAAATCTCAGAAACGTCGTAGCTTTCTGCAATAATTTCAAAACCTAAAACAAATCTCTGCTCATTTCAATAGTGTCATATACCTCAAATGTACTTTAAAAATCATGATCCCATATCAAATACATCATTCAAAGCTCTCATAGTATCACAGTGGTTCCAAAAATATGAACAGTTCACAAGGTACAGACAAAATACAATTTCATAAGTGTGAAGTTATCCAACTGTGTAATTGCGTAAACATCTGTCACTGACGTAGTAAAAAAAAAGTTTGTTTCTCTGTTAAATAATCAGGTAGCTGTGTAATTAATTCTGTGTTGGAGAAATATGGTACCGATGTGTAAAGTTGTATAAGCATATACCATATTAGCTAGGGCTCCTCGTGCTTGCCAAACACATGGTACACCAAGTAAGCGTGTACCCCCCTGAGGATTAATGTAATTATACCATCAGGTGTTACAGATTGCAACAATGGAATGAAATGTATCAAGGAAAACTTTCTTTGTAATTCAAAAATCTTGAAAAATAAATGATTAAGTTCAAAATTAATCACTCAAATGTGTGTCCTGTAGCGCTAAATGTGCATCTTGCTGTAAGATAATTCTGTGGAAGTGTCGTAGTTATCGTCCTCTGTAAGCAAACGTCTGCTGAAATCAATGTACTTACCTCATCATAAACGAAAGTGAAATGCTTTGCGTATAGATATCATAGTTATTACGTACCTTACCGTGATCAAGAAAGTACTATAATGTAACGTATTGTTGTGCTACGGGAAAGTCTGTCTCATTGTAGCTATACCACAAAAGTTGCTACTAAAACATGTTTTACTTTCCAGAATAATACAGAAAAACTGTGCAGATATAAAAAAGATACACCGCAGAAGCGACAATATAAATTGTGTCACTCATTAGTAGCATCGTGATATAATCGTGTAGCTGTCAAATAAACTAACCACTGTGTCATCTGGTATCTCTCAGAAAGTGCTTTAAATCCATAATGTGTTTTCAAGTAAACCAAAATGTTGCAGTAATATCTCATTAGCAGTACTGGTATATGTTCTAAGTACGTAAGCCTTATAGTCGTTACGTAATCGTGCAACTAACAAGCAAGAATGTAGACACACAATAACACTGTGTCGTCTGTTCACTATAACAATGCACTCGTAAATACTGTCTAAATATGTTCCCTAGGTTCTAGACTGGATAGTTAACTTCAAAACATTGTTGCATCTTAACAGTTTCTCAGTGTGACAAATTGTACTAGTAGCGTGAAGTGAAAAATTTTATGGCAAAGACTAAGTTAAAAAGCGGATTATTTTTCAATAAACGGTTTTACATGTGAAATGTGGTGCAAGCCTTTACTGTTCCTACTATGCAGAGCTCCAGCTTCAACGGAATTATCATGTGGTATATGGCACATCGGTAAATAATGCTCAAATTTTTCTCAAGGTTAGCGTCTATGTTATTTTTCTCTGAGCAAGCCGACGCACGTGGCTGCCTGCAGTGCGAGTCATTGTCTGCTATCTCTTTGTTGGCGTGCATCGTTATTGGGATTAGGAGATCTAACTTCTACAAATTCACCTTGTCGAGAGTGCCCTGCTCTGTTTGAATCTCGCCAGTTCTGATGCAATTCAGGTCTGTCGTTACGATCATATCGTCTGTCGTCATGTCGGTAGATTCCATAGTTTCTTTCTTGTCGGTCACGTGGTGGAGAATTTCTCCCTGAATCGTAACTGCGCGCTGGACCGTTACGTCTAAAGTTATTCTGTCTCCCTTGATAATAATTATTTTCGTTCCCATATTGTCTGTTTCTATGGTTATCTCTGTCATATTCATTACAATGGAAGTGCGATCTTTGTCTGTAACTATTATTATTCTGCCAACGGTTGTCATACGAGTGGTGTCTGTTTTGGTCACGATTTACGTTGTAAGAATAACCTTCTCGTGTCCAGATATTATTTCTTTCGTCGCGGAATTGTGACGGATGTGACCTGTAATTGTTGTGTTCCTGTTTTCGCGTCCCGCGATTGTCAGTGTCGATTTCCAATTCTTGTAACAGTCCCTGAAAAGCTTCAATATCGTCTTTGCAACGTCCTGCCAAAATAATATGTAGTAAATATTCAGGTAATTTGATTAAGCAAATGCGGATGAGTTCTGAGGGGCTGTATGGGTTTCACAGGTACTGATTCTTGTGCAACATGTCTTCAAAATATTTCACAAGACTGGAAAATTCAGATTGGTCGAAATGTTTCATCATTATGATGCTATGTTTTACTCGGTCTTGTGTGGCTTGAGACCAATATGTTGAGAGGAAGGCATGATAAAATTCTCCTTCACTGTGGCAATCGTGAATGACCGATCACATTCTTACAGCTGGTTCATTCTCTAAATAGCCACACATAAATTCTAATCTGTGCTCTAATGACCAGTTGGGAGGAAAACAATGAGAGAATTGATGAAGCCACGCTTGTGGATGAATATTGTTGCCGGAATTCTTAAATGTTTTGAATTTACGTGTAGTTATGAACAGCTTATAGAAATCATCATGTCGGCGAGTCGCATGTCGGTCATTGTTACGTCGTTTCGGCGGTTCTATCTCAAAATTCGGTGTACCTTGCCAATGTCTTTCATAATTTCCGAAGTACCCCGTGTTATTATTTTGTGGCTGTTCCGCATTTCTATGTCCCTCATCCCGTATTGGAGCGCGAGTGTCCTCTGAAATACGTAATTCTTGTATTACCTGTGTCAGCTGATCTTGTACTTCCCGGATTTCTCTTTGGTGTTGTGTATTAATTTGATTGTGATTTTGTTTGAATTTCCTAATTTGTTCGCAGTCTTCTGTGTCATTAAAGACTACCGGTTTTGTGTCATTCAGATTATCATCTACCTTCGTAGATAAATTATTTAGCTGATCCGAAAGTTCAACTACTTTCTCTGATAATGAACAAATTTCCTCCATGTGTCTTTTTGAACCAATTTTCAGAGTATCTACTGTGTCCTTTAAGTTTCCCTGAGTTTTTGCAAGTTGCGTAACCGAATCGGTAGATGCAACTGAGTCAATTTTAGCTTGCAAGGTCTCATGATTATCATGAACAATAGTTTGCAGTTCTTTTATGGCTGCTTCGTGATTCTGTAATGCATTTTCATGCCGCGAAAAATTAGGTTGAAAATGCTCACAAATTTGTGTTTTTACGTCATTACAGACTTTTTGACATTTCGATTCAATGTTATGTAACTCAGTAGTTAAATCTTCACGTGTTTGTTCAAGCGTGGTGTTTAACTTTTGAAGCTTTTGCTGTGTTTGTCTCTGATTTTGTTCCATTGTGTCTAACTTTTGAAGCTTTTGCTGTGTTTGTCTCTGATTTTGTTCCATGTGTTGCATTAATTTCAATAATAATGTATTAGTGTCTGGAATCTGTTTCTCTATGCTTTTTGGCAGTGCGTTTTCACCAGCAACATTCACATTTTGACAAGCAGAAAATGTGTCTTGACTCATTTGAGAAAACGGTGAGGACCCAAAACCTAAGTCTACAGTATTTGCAATATTGTGTTCTGTCATTTCGGATTCCTGAGGCTAGCTGTTGCCGACCGATCGATCGATAATGCTTCCCTGTTCACTACTTGTTTCATTGTCTTCACCATTATTTGCCGCCCGCTCCATTTCCCTAAGCACAATTACCAAATTACTACTTCGAATGCCGGTCGGTGTGGCCGCGCGGTTATAGGTGCTACAGTCTGGAGCTGCGCGACTGCTACAGTCGCAGGTTCGAATCCTGCCTCGGGCATGGATGTGTGTGATGTCCTTAGGTTAGTTAGGTTTAAGTATTTCTAAGTTCTAGGGGACTGATGACCTCAGAAGTTAAGTCCCATAGTGCTCAGAGCCATTTCAACCATTTTGAACTACTTCGAATGTCTGTTAATTCACTACACAGTGGTGCTGATAAGCTACGCTCGTCGTCACTATTATTTCTCAGTTTACTTTGGAGCCTAGTGTTACGTTTTTCACACGCTATTATTGTCACAATATTTCACACGATAACACAGAAAAGCACAATTTGAAGAGCAAAAATAAGAGAACACATTAACATAGCACTGAAAATAATATCTAGTTAATCGCAAGCGCAGCTGCGAAATACTTGGTGCAAACCTACATGCATGCCACAACTGTTTTACTGTACAACAATGAAAGACTGCAACTACAAAGTAGATTCTCTCTACAATTACACGCTAGCAATTCGTTACTCGAACTACTGCAATACAGCGAGCGCCACTACTGCCAGCTAAATAAAAGATTCAAACTATGGAAGGCACTAACTACTGATAGGCATAGTTAGCAAATGAAAGATTTTAACAGAGAACAAACAATGTATTTACCTTAATAGTCATAATATATATAGCAGTTCATGACATCCATTCTTACAAATGTACTGTTTCTGATGGACACACCTCCAGATTATCCATTCTCAAAAATCCGCCATCTCACTTCCCCACATCCACCACTGCTTGCGGCTCACCTCCAACTGCGCTATGCTACGCGCTGTTAACATCCAGCTGCCCAACACTACAATGGCAGACAACAATGCAAACTAGCCACAGACTGCACACAGCACAGCCAGTGATTTTCATACAGAGCGTTACGTGACGTTACCAATAAGAAAACCTAAACAGCCTACTTAAACTGTTACTATCCCAATGAAAGAAATATATTTCCAGTCCATGACATACATTCTCCTTGCAGGTTCCTCTACGATAAACTATGGTGGTAAACTATAAAATGAAAAACTACTTCCTCAAAACTTCGATTCCTTGTGATACACGTACAATATAGTTTTCCAGATGTGTATAGCCCACACTATTCACATCCGATCACGGTTCAGAAATTATACTATGTTCACAACAGTCCTATATAAAATGATCTTTAGTAACGGGGTACACCTCTTACAGAGAAAGGGGCAAACTCATAGCAGCGGTGTTTGACATGTGAAATTACACGTCACTCCGCCACTAACCCCGTAAGCATCTGTCAAGCAGATGTAAACATGGGGATTGTAATACCTCACAAACACCTGTCGCTAACTTAGAATCACCGTAGTTATGAAAAACTGAAGACTCGATTGTATGCCCAAGATGCGGCAGGGGAATGGAGTACGTCGCATAAATCTTCGTTCGTCTAGAGGAATGTGTCGAAACAGGATGGAAGTCCTCTGATGACTGACAGGTTTACTGTTAACGATCGCAAGTCTGGTTGGGCGGCATAGTATAGCCCGTACTCGTATGCAACCAGTCACTGCAACCGCATATTCAACACTTGCAGCACGTTTCTTCTGTGTTCTTTATGTCTGTATCTGTGTATGGGCTGCGGATGGCTCCCAGGTTTCACAGTCGACCCGAGTTAGCGTTCGAGTGTGGATCAGCCGAGAGTTATATTTGGAGTGATGTTGGGATGCGGATCCACAATATACCACGTCCAGAACAGGATTTGAAGTTGGGCCAGCCGTGCATTATATCCAGAGCTATGTTGGGATGCTGATCCACAACACGTCACATGGGGTATAGGGCTCGAAGGTGGATCAGTCACGCGTTACGTCTGGAGATGTGTTCTGTGTTCGAAGTTGGAGGCATCTGCGGAAACGTCATGGGAGTCTCCTGCGACACATGCGCAGATACAGACATACAGAAACCAGAGCAAACGTGCTGCAACTGTATAATATGCGGCTGTAGGTGACTGGTTGCATTCGAGTACAGTGCTTTACTATGCCGCTCGACCAGAAAAATTGTGCGTTTGCTCTAGGTGTTGGCAGCTGTACTACATTTACAAGCAATTTTGGAACACGGAACGATAAATGATGTTGTGATCTCATGAATATAAGTGCATAAAATCGATAAAATCACGGAAAATACGTATCAGTTGAAGGAAAATACGTCGAAATTCGGGGAAATTGAGGGAGTTGAAATGAAATGGCTCTGAGCACTATGGGACTTAACTGTTGTGGTCATCAGTCCCCTAGAACTTAGAACCACTTAAACCTAACTAACCTAAGGACATCACACACATCCATGCCCGAGACAGGATGAGAAACCTGCGACCGTAGCGGTCGTGCGGTTCCAGACTGTAGCGCCTAGAACCTCTCGGCCACTCCGGGCGGTAAATTAAGGGAGTACTTGCATGTCTTCTGATTGGTGCAGCTCCCTGCCGCCGTTGGATAAGCAGCTGCAGCAGCAAGTCGTATACTCCTAGCTCACTTATTTGTTACATAGTTTAATTCTTAATTCCTTTCGCGTGTTTTTGGTACTTGCATTGTTTAATTCATAAATTTCGGGCGTATTATAGTATTTGAGAGTGTAACATCGCGTTTTAGTACCTGAATAGTGTAAAATCGCGTAGTCGTCTGTCTTCTGTTTTTGTTTTGAACGGCCAGTGTCGGTTGGTCACAGCCAGTGTGCTCCCTGCCGCCGTTGGATAAGCAGCTGCAGCAGCAAGTCGTATACTCTTAGCTCACTTATTTGTTACACAGTTTAATTCTTAATTCCTTTCCGTGTTTTTGGTACTTGTATTGTTTAATTCATAAATTTCGGGCGTATTATAGTATTTGAGAGTGTCGCATCGCGTTTTAGTACCTGAATAGTGTAAAATCGCGTAGTCTACCGCCGCCGAGCAGTGTGTCAGCAGTGCGCAAGTAGCAGCATTACTGCATCTATTAGGCAATCTTGTATTTTAATAACCGTTTCAATTTTGTGTCGAATTGTTTGTGCTCTCTGTAGATTAGTTCAGACGTTCTTTGCACAACAGTTTTTAGCATGGATAGGGACTGCAACTGCTGTGTTCGGATGCAGGCTGAGTTGGCATCCCTTCGCTCCCAGCTTCAGGCAGTGTTGGCTTCGGTCACACAGCTTGAGGCTGTTGCCAATGGGCATCACTGTGGGGATCCGGATGGGGGTTTGTCGGGGACGGCCAGCTCGTCCCACGCATCCCCCGATCGGACTACGACTGTGGCTGCCCGGGATACTGCCCACATTGAGGCTGATCCCTCACATGTGATAGAGTGTGTCTTGAGGTGCGGCAGGGGGCGAAAGAAATTCCGGAGGGCAGAACGGAAAGCCTCTCCAGTTTGTCTGACGAACCGGTTTCAGGCTCTGCCTCAGGCTGATACTGATCTTCGGCCGGACATGGCTGCTTGTCCTGTTCCAGAGGTTGCCCCTCAGTCTGCAAGATCCGGGCGGTCGCAGAGGGTGGGCTTACTGGTAGTTGGGAGCTCCAACGTCAGGTGCGTAATGCGGCCTCTTAGGGATATGGCAGCAAGAGAGGGGAAGAAAACCAATGTGCACTCCGTGTGCATACCGGGGGGAGTCATTCCAGATGTGGAAAGGGTCCTTCCGGATGCCATGAAGGGTACAGGGTGCACCCATCTGCAGGTGGTCGCTCATGTCGGCACCAATGATGTGTGTCGCTATGGATCGGAGGAAATCCTCTCTGTCTTCCGGCGGCTATCTGATTTGGTGAAGACTGCCAGTCTCACTAGCGGGATGAAAGCAGAGCACACCATCTGCAGCATCGTCGACAGGACTGACTGCGGACCTTTGGTACAGAGCCGAGTGGAGGGTCAGAATCAGAGACTGAGACGGTTCTGCGACCGTGTGGGCTGCAGATTCCTCGACTTGCGCCATATGGTGGTGGGGTTTCGGGTTCCGCTGGATAGGTCAGGAGTCCACTACACGCAGCAAGCGGCTACACGGGTAGCAGGGGTTGTGTGGCGTGGACTGGGAGGTTTTTTAAGTTAGATGGCCTCGGGCAAGTACAGAAATGGCAACAGCCTCAAAGGGTGCGGGGCAAAGTCAGGACATGCGGGGACCAAGCAGCAATCGGTATTGTAACTGTAAACTGTCGAAGCTGCATTGGTAAAGTACCGGAACTTCAAGCGCTGATAGAAAGCACCGAAGCTGAAATCGTTATAGGTACAGAAAGCTGGCTGAAGCCAGAGATAAATTCTGCCGAAATTTTTACAAAGGCACAGACGGTGTTTAGAAAGGATAGATTGCATGCAACTGGTGGTGGCGTGTTTGTCGCTGTTAGTAGTAGTTCATCCTGTAGTGAGGTAGAAGTGCGAATTATTATGGGTGGAGGTTACACTCAACAACCGAGCTAGCAGCATTAGTGGCAGTACAACTGAGAGAAAATTTGGAATACATTTCACATAAATTTTCTCAGCATGTTATAGTCTTAGGTGGAGATTTCAATTTACCAGATATAGACTGGGACACTCAGATGTTTAGGACGGGTGGTAGGGACAGAGCATCGAGTGACATTATACTGAGTGCACTATCCGAAATTTACCTGGAGCAATTAAACAGAGAGCCGGCCAGTGTGGCCGTGCGGTTAAAGACGCTTCAGTCTGGAACCTCGTGACCGCTGCGGTCGCAGGTTCGAATCCTGCCTCGGGCATGGATGTGTGTGATGTCCTTAGGTTAGTTAGGTTTAATTAGTTCTAAGTTCTAGGCGACTGATGACCTCAGAAGTTAAGTCGCATAGTGCTCAGAGCCATTTGAACCATTTGAATTAAACAGAGAACCGACTCGTTGAGATAACATCTTCGACCTACTGATAACAAACAGACCCGAACTTTTCGACTCTGTAAGTGAAGAACAGGGAATCAGTGATCATAAGGCCGTTGCAGCATCCCTGAATATGGAAGTTAATAGGAATATAAAAAAAGGGAGGAAGGTAATAGAAGGCAGATTTCAGACCACCTAACAGATCAAAACGAAAATTTCTGTTCCGACACTGACGATGTTGAGTGTTTATGGAAAAAGTTCAAGGCAATCGTAAAATGCGTTTTAGACAGGTACGTGCCGAGTAAAACTGTGAGGGACGGGAAAATACCACCGTGGTTCAACAACAAAGTTAGGAAACTACTGCGAAAGCAAAGAGAGCTTCACTCCAAGTTTAAACGCAGCCAAAACCTCTCAGACAAGCAGAAGCTAAACGATGTCAAAGTTAGCGTAAGGAGGGCTATGCGTGAAGCGTTCAGTGAATTCGAAAGTAAAATTCTATGTACCGACTTGACAGAAAATCCTAGGAAGTTCTGGTCTTACGTTAAATCAGTAAGTGGCTCGAAACAGCATATCCAGACACTCCGGGATGATGATGGCATTGAAACAGAGAATGACACGCGTAAAGCTGAAATACTGAACACCTTTTTCCAAAGCTGTTTCACAGAGGAAGACCGCACGGCAGTTCCTTCTCTAAATCCTCGCACAAACGGAAAAATGTCTGACATCGAAATAAGTGTCCAAGGAATAGAAAAGCAACTGGAATCACTCAACAGAGGAAAGTCCACTGGACCTGACGGGATACCAATTCGATTCTACACTGAGTACGCTAAAGAACTTGCCCCCCTTCTAACAGCCGTGTACCGCAAGTCTCTAGAGGCACGGAAGGTTCCAAATGATTGGAAAAGAGCACAGGTAGTCCCAGTCTTCAAGAAGGGTCGTCGAGCAGATGCGCAAAACTATAGACCTATATCTCTGACGTCGATCTCTTGTAGAATTTTAGAACATGTTTTTTGCTCGTTTCTGGAAACCCAGAATCTACTCTGTAGGAATCAACATGGATTCCGGAAACAGCGATCGTGTGAGACGCAACTCGCTTTATTTGCTCATGAGACCCAGAAAAAATTAGATACAGGCTCCCAGGTAGATGCTATTTTCCTTGACTTCCGGAAGGCATTCGATACAGCTCCGCACTGTCGCCTGATAAACAAAGTAAGAGCTTACTGAATATCAGACCAGCTGTGTGGCTGCATTGAAGAGTTTTTAGCAAACAGAATACAGCATGTTGTTATCAATGGAGAGACGTCTACAGACGTTAAGGTAACCTCTGGCGTGCCACAGGGGAGTGTTATGGGACCATACCATTGCTTTTCACAATATATGTAAATGACCTAGTAGATAGAGTCGGAAGTTCCATGCGGCTTTTCGCGGATGATGCTGTAGTATACAGAGAAGTTGCAGCATTAGAAAATTGTGACGAAATGCAGGAAGATCTGCAGCGGATAGGCACTTGGTGCAGGGAGTGGCAACTGACCCTTAACATAGATAAATGTAATGTATTGCGAATACGCAGAAAGAAGGTTCCTTTATTGTATGATTGTATGATAGCGGAATAAACACTGGTAGCAGTTACTTCTGTAAAATATCTGGGAGTATGCGTGCGGAACGATTTGAAGTGGAATGATCATATAAAATTAATTGTTGGTAAGGCGGGTACCAGGTTGAGATTCATTAGGAGAGTGCTTAGAAAACGTAGTCCGTCAGCAAAGGAGGTGGCTTACAAAACACTCGTTCGACCTATACTTGAGTATTGCTCATCAGTGTGGGATCTGTACCAGATCGGGTTGACGGAGGAGATAGAGAAGATCCAAAGAAGAGCGGCGCGTTTCGTCACATGGTTATTTGGTAACCGTGATAGCGTTACAGAGATGTTTAGCAAACTCAAGTGGCAGACTCTGCAAGAGAGGCGTTCTGCATCGCGGTGTAGCTTGCTCGCCAGGTTTCGAGAGGGTGCGTTTCTGGATGAGGTATCGAATATATTGCTGCCCCCTACTTATACCTCCCGAGGAGATCACGATTGTAAAATTAGAGAGATTCGAGCGCGCACGGAGTCTTTCCGGCAGTCGTTCTTCCCGCGAACTATACGCGACTGGAACAGGAAAGGGAGGTAATGACAGTGGCACGTAAAGTGCCCTCCGCCACATACCGTTGGGTGGCTTGCGGAGTATAAATGTAGATGTAGATGTAGATGTAGATTCTTGAACACGGGAATGGTTATACGACAGCAAGAGGAATACGGGAAAACGTTGAGATGGAAGCACCGGGAACCGGGAAGCAATTTTTTATTTTACGTCTAGGCAGCATTCTACTGTATGTCTATTGCGGTAATTGTGACACCTGCGAGTTGACTGCTGTCTTTGATGCTTTCCTGAGAAAAGAGAGCCATCTGCCTCTAAACGTACTTGCATATGCGTTAAAGGATGACAGAGAGTGGCTGGAGTAATCGATTGAGATGGAGCTGTAACGAATAGGATTTAATGGCAGACTGATGATGCATTCTAGAGAGAGAGGGACATGTTGCTGCAGGTCATTTGCCAACTTTTCCCGTTGTTGTGACGGAATGCATCAGTTGTCACACCAGCTGTTCCTTAGACATTGTCAGCTGGAGGTTTGGACTGTGATGCGTGGAAGCCAAGCTCCTCTGACGTCACAATCCAAGACAGCTGCAGGTCATGACCACTTTATTCATTAAGTGACAAGCAACACCCACTTTCCCTGTTCCCCACCCCACTCACAACAGTGCCGTCCCTCCCATGCCCTCTCCAGCCAGCCATAGTATACTACTAAAATGAGACAATCAATCACAGCTTAATGCTTTACAGACGTTAAAATCAACTATACAATCAGAATATAGAATCTTGCCTATACTCAGAAGTCTCCAGTGCTCTGATTTTTTTGTTTAGTTTTACAAAGTTTATTAAAAAAATTATGTAACGTGTATAACTCGCAGTATTTTAGTTGTGCTGCAAAGTGTCGATATACTCTGAACTTTGTAGCCTGACCAAGAGTATTTACCCAAAAAATTTCCATAAAGAATGTAATTTGCAGTATTTTTCGCTCCACGTAGGAGCATCTGAATACTCTGAATTTTATTTTGCACCGTAGTCAACGAAAGAATTATGTATAGGTGTAGCTTCAAGAATTTCAAAGCACTTTACAGAATGCTTGAAAGTATCAGATCATTCTTAAGTTTTTGCAGCATATTCAAAAGTATTTGTCCAAAAATTACTTAAAGGAGCACTTGAAAATATGTAAACCTCGATTTCTGTACGATAAGAGCGGCAACAAAGTCCCAAACAAATTATTTTCCTCATTTTAATTGTTCTATGATACTAGTCAAGTGTCACAAGGCAGGCAGCACGTGTAAGCAAGACTGAACCCAAAAGCAAAAGGTGAAGATATTGGAGAAGAAGAGGATAATATTGAGATTAGGAAGATGATTATAGTGATGGTAATGGAAATGCCGTGTGGCTAGGACCTCCCGTCGGGTAGACCGTTCGCCTGGTGCAAGTCTTTCGGGTTGACACCACTTCGGGGACTTGCGTGTCGATGGGGATGAAATGACGATGATAAGGACAACACAACACCCACTCCCTGAGTGGAGAAAATCTCCGACCCAGCCGGGAATCGAACCCGGGCCGTTAGGTGTGACATTCCGTCGCGCTGACCACTCAGCTACTGGGGGCGGACATTATGATGATGATACTAAAATGTAGACTTTCACGGCCGGAAATATCATGTCCATTATAATTATCCGGGCTGTTATGCCGTGGTCGGTTGATGAATTCTGTGGTGATTCCCAACGTTTCGTCTCCGACTGCGGGAGACATCTTCAAGGGGGTCCGTAGCTCGATGGAAGGTCCAACACACACACTGGCTCGCCACTGACTACCGCTAAATTCCGTGTCCGCGCGCCCCCGCGCCGCGGCGTGACCACACGTGTTTTGAAAACATCAGTGCAAGTGCCCGCTGTCCGTCGTCGTCGATCGCCGTTGCCATCACCCAGTAGTGGACGGGTGGTACACGTCTTCTTTAACACCGGCATCCATATACCGTTTAATTTGACGCCATCCTCTTTCGCTTGAAATTATTTGGGTGTTTAGCGATTTCGATTGCCTCCCTGTAGAGCCTTTCGTAATATCCGCTCGTGGCCGCTAGTAGTTGCGTCTCCTCGAAACGAATATTGTGGTTCCCTGGCTGGAAAGCATGCTCCGCAACAGCTGATCGTTCCGTTTCTCCTCTTCTGCAATTTCCCTTGTGCTCTTCCAAACGTTTAGAAACAGTTCTTTTAGTGGTACCCACATAAACATCACCACAACTGCCTGGTATCCTATACACTCCAGATTTTTCCAATGGTTTGCGAGCGTCCTTGGCGGGCTTAAGGTAATACTGTATCTTCCTGGTCGGCTTGTAAATTACGGTAATATTCCGCTTCGTCAAGATCCTCCATATTTTTTCCGTTACATTTTTAACAAACGGCAGAAAAACCTTAGATATTGCAGTATCCTGTACGTCAGTATAATTTCTGCGTGGCTGCCGCAACGCGCGTTTTATTTCGGAGGACGAATATCCGTTCTTCATTAGTGCATTGTGGAGATGTTCCACCTCAGCGTCGAGCAACTCAGGTTCACAAATATTTCTAGCTCTGTCCGCTAACGTCTTGATAACACCCCGCTTCTGTTGTGGGTGGTGGTTCGAATCCCGGTGCAAATAACGGTCCGTGTGCGTGGGTTTGCAGTACACTGAGTGGCCCAAACTACCACTTTCGTTTATGTGGGTACCACTAAAAGAACTGTTTCTAAACGTTTGGAAGAGCACAAGGGAAATTGTAGAAGAGGAGAAACGGAACGATCAGCTGTTGCGGAGCATGCTTTCCAGCCAGGGAACCACAATATTCGTTTCGAGGAGACGCAACTACTAGCGGCCACGAGCGGATATTACGAAAGGCTCTACAGGGAGGCAATCGAAATCGCTAAACACCCAAATAATTTCAAGCGAAAGGAGGAGGGCGTCAAATTAAACGGTATATGGATGCCGGTGTTAAAGAAGATGTGTACCACCCGTCCACTACTGGGTGATGGCAACGGCGATCGACGGCGACGGACAGCGGGCACTTGCACTGATGTTTTCAAAACACGTGTGGTAACGCCGCGGCGCGGGGGCTCGCGGACACGGAA
The DNA here is from genome assembly GCF_023864345.2 of Schistocerca serialis cubense. Classification (NCBI taxonomy): domain Eukaryota; kingdom Metazoa; phylum Arthropoda; class Insecta; order Orthoptera; family Acrididae; genus Schistocerca; species Schistocerca serialis. Next base: position 581,387,989 of record NC_064640.1, read on the forward strand.
TTTAGCGGTAGTCAGTGGCGAGCCAGTGTGTGTGTTGGACCTTCCATCGAGCTACGGACCCCCTTGAAGATGTCTCCCGCAGTCGGAGACGAAACGTTGGGAATCACCACAGAATTCATCAACCGACCACGGCATAACAGCCCGGATAATTATAATGGACATAATTATGATGATGATGATGATGATGATGGTGATGATCAGAGTGAGGAAGAAGAAGAATAAGAATAGGAAGAAGAACAAATGTATGATGTGATGAAGTGAAACACTCGACTGTAAGAGTGGGTAACATAATGATGATACAGGGGGAGGGGGGGGGGGAATGTTTCAACAGTTCCATTTATCCAGAGGTTATATTGGACAATCATTATTTACATTCTCCTCGTATTGTCGTGTATTAAAACATGCATGGATAAACAGCTTTCTGCAGGCATAAAATGTTTTCATTGTTTATTTTTCTGACAGTCAGAGCACTTCATGCTCTAAGTTAGATCTGCAGTATGTCCAATATGAGTATTTTACAAGCAATTTTGACGTTTTATAGTCACCTACTAACCTATAATTTATTTAAGTACTGTCACTAAGTGTGCAATTTAATAAGTTATACAGACAATTTAGATGTGGAAATATTTAACTGGAATCTATGTAGAGCCTGCAATATGTGGATGTCTAATCAAATTTTCTTCATCAACAAGTGCTGCATAATATACAAGTTTCTATCATTAGTGTCGATATGGAAGCTACATCTATTTTTATAGGTGAACCAGTCAATTTAAATGTGAAAATTTAACCAAAGATTTTGCTTTTGAGATATCGACTATTTTGGAGATGTTACATCTCTCCCGCTGAGCAAAATGGCTCTGAGCCCTATGCGACTTAACTTCTGGGGTCTAGAACTTAGAACTAATTAAACCTAACTAACCTAAGGACATCACACACATCCATGCCCGAGGCAGGATTCGAACCTGCGACCGTAGTGGTCGCTCGGTTCCAGACTGTAGCTCCCAGAACCGCACGGCCACTCCGGCCGGCCCCACTGAGCAATACTGGCGTGAGCATAAGGTCAAACTGTTATGTCTACAGGTAAGAACGACCACCTAGTAGTGCTGATGTGTGTGCTCTGCCACGTCTTCATAAGATATAATACTCCTGAAGAGGTTATATTCCAAGCAGTTCAGCAGTAGGAACAGGGGTCGTCGATTCCCACAGCTCCTCTCGCCTATGAGCTCGTCCTTCTTGTGGAGGCTGCAACCGCTAAATACAAGGGTTCCAAACTCTTTAAAATGAGTTTCTTGAAGGCACAAACTCGGAGTTCTGCTCTGTGTCTGGAGTTTCAATTCCTCCACATGAACCCCAAACCTAAACAGGACCCACTGCTGTTTGGGAACAATTTTATCAGTGAGGTTGATCAACATCTGACTTAATTTCTTGTCACCGAGATTACAGGCGAATGGCAGTAGAGAGCTCACAGGGACACATGTTAGTTCTGTCTGATACACTTCATATGATAGTAGTTATGTAATAAGAGTTCTAGATACAAATGACCTTAAGAGATAAGTACTTCCATCGTCAGGTTACAATTGACCTTGATGGTGTCTCATGTTACAGCTAAAGCAACTGGGCGATTTATATTCATATTCAAGATTACAACCCTATAACCAAGGCCTTCCAATGCACTTCCATGTGGTACATTCAGATCACCCCTCTCCCCCACATCCCATGTCTCCCCATGCACCTAAGGCACTGCCAGTTCTAGATCGTCTTGACCTTGAGTGTCAGGTTACAAGCCCTGCTTACACACGCTTCCCCCAATCCTTTCCTCAGACAATTAACGTTCGATCTCCTCCATTCATGTCCCCATACTTTATAAGTAGGGTAACTGAGTGGGCGATATCAGCCTAGTTATGAGCATCATACAGAGAGAATAAGGTCTGTTTGGGCTCGGGGAGTGGATATTTGTGATAAACAATTATTATAGCCAGTTAGTTTTATTATTATTATTACTATTCTTATTATTGCTATTCGAAATTCGTCCCACTGCCCACGAAATCATGCCAACATGGCGTCATGTCACCATTGCATCACATCACTGTCACGTCATGTCTACATTGCATTTACATCGACGTCATGATGCTCTCAGCCAATCACAATGCAGCCTGTACTCAAAAGTACCCAAACGACCTGAATTACTTAACAGTTATGCACTGTTATTCTCCATTTGAAGCATGTGCTCTGTAGTGAGAGGAGCAGGATGCGGATATTTGTTATCACTAACACTTTAATTTTATTATCATTCCTATTACACGAGTTTCGGCATTAGAGCTCTGTGCACAGTAGCTGACTTATCCTACTTAAGAAATGTTGGTAATTCTTTTGAGGTAAGACAATTTGACATTATAAATTGACTTCCCGATATGTTACCCAAATTGGCGTTAAATATCAGTGTAATTCGTGGTTTAAGGCACTTTGACAATGCTGTGTGTAGCTGTGGAACGACTGAGTTCTATAATGTAATTATGTCACGAAATATTCTGAAAAATGGTGGAAAATTTTGAAAAATTTGCTCAGTAAGGACCAATGCATTACAAAGCGTGTCTTTTTTTCTGAATTGGATTCTTGCGAATCATCAGATGTATTTGAAAAAATAACACAAAATGTGAGTCTATCCACTTCTATAGGCGAATTGTGAGTGACCATTATCTTGGCACTGTTAGATTGGAGGGAGCACCCAACAACTTCCTTCAAACGTAGGGAGAAGTGGCGCAGTGTGATCGTAGAGCCGAAATTACCGTATTCCCGTACACGTGGACCATACCTTATTGTCAGTAGGCAAAGCAGTATAATTTTGCAACAAATACATCCCTGATTGTACCTTAGGGAAGCTCACTGACGGTGGGTGATGTGAATCGAGGTCTGTTATTGCTCCCAGGCAGAATAAAACGACTTGTAATTGTAATTAACCTACAACAACACGCAATTTAAACAACTAAACTCTTGTTACGCCTCTGAATTATTAGTATGTGACTTCAGTATAAGACTTGTGAGTAACTACACAAAAATTCTTGTATGTACACTTACAATACATTCCTATAAACAATTACCGCAACTCATTATTTTCACTAAATACGTCGCTATCCTGCGTTATGTGATTTCCGCAATGCGTTATTTACCAAAAATACGTTCCTTATTGTAGCTTATGTAAACACACAGATGCCGGCCGCGGTGGTCTCTCGGTTCTAGGCGCGCAGTCCGGAACCGCGCGACTGCTACGGTCGCAGGTTCGAATCCTGCCTCGGGCATGGATGTGTGTGATGTCCTTAGGTTAGTTAGGTTTAAGTAGTTCTAAGTTCTAGGAGACTGATGACCACAGCAGTTGAGTCCCATAGTGCTCAGAGCCATTTGAACCATTTTTTTTTAAACACACTAACATCTGCAACTTGAGGACAAGACGCGCTCACTGACTGTCAGTACCCGCCAGGCAATGAACAAACGGTAGCTCCGACCAGTCTTCCCCACCACTGTCTGACAGCTCTCTGGACGTGACTTACGGTCAGAAATGCCAGTAACGTCCACTCTTCCTTATCGTCACTCCCCGATGGAAGAGGAGAGGAGCGTCCAACAGCCAGCGGACATAGCAAGCAGCCAGTCTTAGAAACAGTATAAAATTTTTCTGTTTGATATTTTTTATAAATACCGAGAATATTTTCAGTAATGGTGTACCTCTTCTAATAATCAGTCACCTCTCAGTCATAGCAGTAACGCTAGCAAAGTTTTCCCCTACAGCAAGAGCTTAGGTCGACAGTCCACGCGACAGTCGCAGTACGCACATGCATGTGCTTTGCACTTGACGAAAGTGTGTATCCCGCTAATTATGACTCTCGCTTGCATGTATAGAATTTGTCACTGAGCGCCACCATCAGTCATCACAACACGCAACAAATAGAATAAAAATTCACTAAATAACTCGTTACCACCACGTTTAATGTTTGCACTGCATACAACATTCTCAGCAGAGCGCTCAGAACATTGTTGAACGCTCATTGGCTGTCGGACAACACGTAACTTAAATGAACAGAACAAGCCTAAACTCGACTACCATCTATGGTGATTCCACCTATAGAACGTAATTAATTCTCTTCGCCAAGGTTTTCCAGCATCCTGAAATATGTCTCGTACAATTCAGCATATTTAGAGGATGGCCCACCATAATTAGAAAAATCTGCTGAATATTGTTTTATAGTGTGTTGTCAGTCGTGAGCATTATGTGAAGAGATTTCGTTTATTTTAAATGCACGCTTTCAAAAAAGTTATACTTCAAGTATTCCTCACTGATAATCATTAGTGTAACCCTTTCATATCGTAATAATGACTTACTTATTATTTTCAGTTAACAAAATACACATACACTGAGATGACAAAAGTAATTAGATACCTTCTAATATGGTGTTTGCCCGGCGTAGAACAGCAACTGGACATACATGTACTTAGCATGTTGTTAGAAGTACCCTGCAAAAATATTGAGCCATGCTGTTTTTATAGCCGTCCATACCTACGGAAATGCTGCCAGCGCAGGATTTTGTGCACGAACTGACCACTCAATTATGCCCCATAACTGTTCGATAGCATTCATGACGGGCGGTCTGTGAGGCCAGATCACTCGTTCGAATTGTCCAGAATGTTCTTCAAACCAATCACGTCTGTTGTCTAGGTACTAACGTGGAGCACTGCAATGTGTTTCATGATGAAAGTAATGTTGAGTGAGTGGAAAACTCTAGTAAAGTTCATTTTCTCTATGACAGCGAATCTAAGAATGCAAGGAACAGCTATACATCTGTGCTAACAAAGGGGACACCTGACTGCCTTTCCGCTTAAAGAAACTCTGATGTTAGCGCGCTCATAGATGGTTGGTAAACGATACCACGTAATTGGTGTTGTAAGCTTTCCACTACTTACAAATGCATGTGTACCTTGGTGATCATAAAATTTTATTATTTTATTTCGGTACCAATTTTTTTTTGTACGTATCAGGATTGGGCAAAATAGAGTGGATATCAACGTGTGGATGATATGTGATACAACAATCATAATTTAACACTGAATATATTAACAAAAAGCATATTTAATGATCACATCACCGGGGTCTAGCTGTCAACACATCACAACTCATTTTATTTGTCATCTTTAATATCTCAGAACGTCTTTTAGTACGGTCGACTTAATAAATTCTTGCTCTACAGGAAAACTTAGCTGGCGTTAGTAGTGTGAGAAAAGGATTGATTATTAGAAACAAGGCATTACTGGAAATATTATTGTTATTTAGAGAGACGTCTAACAGAAAATTTTAGACTGTTTTAACGCTGCCTGCTTTCTGTGTATCCTTGCTGTTAGACGCCTGGGCGGGTGTCAAGTTATGACGTACACTTCTTTCTCGAGTGATAAATAGTAAACATGGGCGTTACCGGCATCTCAGACAGTTTGGCGTGCCCAGATATCTGACAGAACGTGGACGGGAAGACTTCTGGGGATTACCGTTCGATCATTCCCTAGCAACAATTGACAGCCTATGAGCGAGTGTTTTTCGCAAGTTGAACCCCGTCGGTTGCAGATACTAGTGGGTAGTAGTTCTCTGTAGCCTTGCATTAAGAAAGAGAGGGAGGGAGAGAGAGAGATAGAGAGAGAGATAGGTGTTGGCCAGCTGCAGTATATTGCGACTGAAGCTGGCTGCAGACTTGCGAAGGTGGAGGAAGCACTGGCTGTTAGGTCCTGCAGGGACGTGTGTGAATCAGTCAGGACGTAACTATTATTTGAGTGCTAAATCTCGGTTACTTACTTTCATGTGGGCGTCTTTGAAAGGTTGAGGGAAAATCGAGAAAATGACTGTTCGTAAGCGAGGGACGTGATCTTCATCAGTGTGCTTACAGAAGGTACAATAAGGAATGTATTTCTTGTTAAATAGTAATAATATTCACCACCATTTTAAGTAGTGTGACTCAGCTACTTCTGAAGAGCCACTCATCAGACTACACAGAACTCAAATTATGAACTCGTGTTATTGAAATAACAATAAAATTAATTTGTTAGTTATAACAAGTATCCACTCCCTGCTGTTCTCACTTCAGAGCACGTGCTTCGTATGGAGAGCAGCAATGCATGATTCATAAATAATTGAGATCATTCGTATACTTTTGAGCGCAGGCTGCATTTTGACTGGCTGAGAGCAGTATGACGTTGACGTAAAGCAACGTAGATATGACGCGACATTAACGTGATAAGACGTTGAGGTGGCGTGATGTTGACTTGATGTCGAGAGCAGTGGAGCGCAACTCATTTATAACAAATACCCACACTCTGACCCCAAACAAAACTGATTCTCTCTGTATGACGCTTGGAACAAGACTCATGTCACCCACTCAGTTACTCCAATTATAAAGGATGTGGAGGTGGAGCGTGAGAGCGTGAGATTGAATCGTAATGGCCTGAGGAGAGAGGTTGGGCAAAAGGGTGTGTGAGCAGCATATGTAACCCGATACTCAACGTCGAGGCTGTTTAGAATGACGGTGCCTCAGGTGTGTGGGCAGGTTTGAGAGTGGGGTGGGCGGAGGGGAAGAGCGGAAGTGGGAATGGCCTTGAATGTTCCACATATAATTGAGTGGAAGAGCTTGGGGAGGTGACCTTGAATATTACTCGCCCAATCGCCTCAACTGTAACATGATATCCTCACTAAAGGTGAAATGTTATCTGACACCAGAAGTCCTTATCTTATCTGTGAAGATGATATGTACCTAGACCTATCGCTATGTAACTACTTACGCCATTGTCTCCATGGCAGGACTTACTTTGGACTGGAGGATAAGTGTGAGATGGCTGATGGCTTTTCTTTTACCCTTTTATGTTTTTGTTTATTCGTCTGACATTTATCTTTCAACGGCAGTTTAGGTGGTCATGGATGTTTTGTTGTTCTCTTGCTCTTGTCTGGGACACTTTTGTTGCAATGTGGATACAATTTCGGTTCTCTCGGTACCTATCATAACTGGTTACTTGATAACAGAGTCAGAGTAGTAGTTACTATGCGACTAAACTTCCTGAGGCACGTATTTGCACCAACGCTGCTGATCTGCGTTTGCGTGGACATGTCATATTTGGTAACTAGCTTCTTAACCACTGAGGCAAAGGATGTAGTGAATGTGGGCGGTTACATCGCCTTGTGAAAGTTTTTGCCTTGACGTAGGCCACCTGTTTCGTAATTTTTACCTTATACCTTCTGAAATATTTTCCAGATTCCATTCCATGTTGTGTGATCACCACAGAGATTGACGCTGAGTTCTGGAAGGTGGGGACTTCTGATTCATGGGGCTGGTTTGCCATAGCTGCCACAAGTTGTATGTCCACTAAAGACAAGGGCTGTTTGACCATATTGTAGACAAAACATCTCAGAGAGATTGAAATATGTAGGATGCTTCACAATTCATATTACTGGCCTTCCAGATTTAGGTTTCCCGTGATTTCCCTAAATCACTCCAGGCAAATGCCGGGATGGTTTGTTTTGAAGGATACGGCCGATTTCTTTCCCCATCTTTGGCACAATCCGAGCTTATACTCCGTCTCTAATGACCTGTATGTCGACGGGACTTTAAACCAAATTTTTCTTCCTTCCTTAAGACTTGTAGGGAGAACTTAGTGGATGAAGTTTTGATAAGGAGCCCCTGTCGGGAAATGTATCGTTTGGATTTAAAGTAAATTTGAATATTGGATCACTTTTAAATCTCCCGCATCACGGTAAGCACACAGTGCAGATACTGAACACTAACCCACACGCGGTTCCGTGGGCCATCACAGTCAAATCTCTCAGTTGTGAATGTACAAGATTCTCGTAGCCGTTGCTGCTGCCACGCGAAAATGGCGTGTGATGTCGTTCATACGTCAAGGTGCTGAGCAGTAAGGCCTTCAGATTTTTTATTTCTTTCACAATATCGGCTGAGGCAATATAAGTTATGCAAATTTCTCGATGGTCTTTCCCGCTTCGCTGACGCAAGTAGCAACCCTCTACCGCTAGAGGACTCCGAATTGAAGTGTGTAACATGGCGATGTTGTAGGAGTTACGCGAGAAAAGTGAATGCGTGATTTCGAAGAGTTCGTCCACACATGGAACACCCTCTCCTTCAACACTACAATGCCAGACCACACAAGAGCGTTGCGACAGCTGCAACTTTCTGACACCTTCATCTATTTCCAAGACTTAAAGAACGTCTTTGAAAGCTTCACTTTCGCAGTGATGACCCAGTGCATGCAGAGGTAAGGTTTTGGCTCCGTCAACAAAATTGAAACATTCTACAGTGATGGTATCAAAAATTGGCCGCGCGTTGGGAGAAACGTGTTCGCCGCTAGGGTGACTATATAGAGAAATAAATATATAGATATGTAAAATAAAGATATAGAATGTTAATAAAGTTTTTTTTAATATAAGGAACATTAAGAATTTTCACGTAAGAAATTCGGAGGGATTACTTTTTGGCACGCCCTCGTACAACAGTGACTGACAATGGCACCCTCTTTTCCGTCTGTATGGATACCGTGAAGATGGCGATTTTAAAGTGATTCGCTCTTCAAGCTTATTTTATATCGAAACGATTCATTTTCCCAAATGGGTTCATTGTAAATACATTATCTATTAAGTCCCATCAGCAAACGATACAAGCTTGTAATAGCAATTGTGAAACACTCTGAATGTCGGACTTTCAGCCAGAAGAATGCTGCCTCAATATACCTCTGCGAGTTCGGAGACTCGAAAGTTAGGATTAAGGCAACAGTCTTTTGAAGCTCGTCACATGGGTGATTCATCATGTTTTGTACATCCGGTACTCCTAAAACAGACCAATCTATGATGGTTATGATGTATGCCTTTGTCTCTGGATTCAAAACATCACGGCAAACACCACACCTATAATAGAGTTACGGGAATTATGTTTTTCTAAAACATTAGAGAATTTTTCCGACTTAATTTAAGCAGCTGGTCAGCTTGTTTAGCTACTCAAGTTTGCCCACGGACGTTGTTGATTGTTCTGAGGTACAAGTGGTCGTGCTCTCTTTGGGGTATGGGTGGTAGATGCAGCTTGTGTTTCTGCCGAACCACTGTAAGGTTTCGCTCTAATTTCCTGGGTAAATCTCACTAAATTGATGTGGGGCAAGTTTCCCAGAGATTGCCTGCTAACCACTGTTCCACACCAAAATGTTATAGTAATGTTAACAAGCTACACTACCAATCCAAGGGGTTTTAATTGAGAATGTAACAATAGTTCGGCAATCAGATTCCGTTTTTGTTAGATATTGCTCCAAATACAATAACGTAACACTCCCACCATCGTGATTAAAGCGTTATTGACTTGGGAAACGCGAGTATTCTCCTGTAGTCAGCTGGTGCTTTTAAATGCCTACAGGCTGTTGTTGGTAATAAAGCTGTAGCCCACAAGAAACTCCTCGGTAGGCCTGCACTGAAGTAGTCCCAGCTTTCATTTATCAACCTCTCGACCATATGGGAGAGAATCTGCACTGGCGACACACCCAATCCTCACGTCTAGATATAATGTATAAAGTGGACTTTTAGAGGTAGTAAGACTTACAATATTTGTCCTACTGCTACAGATTAACGGAACAAAGGGTGTATCACCGTTGACAGTAATGATGCACGATGATCGCCTTTATAGATTAAGTTAAGGCCAATTGATATCAGAGCAAGATGTAGCATATATAAATAATCCACTTAAGTTAGTAGTTATTAGGCCTATCGACCCCCAGAATTTACAAATTACTAAGGGTTGGACAAAAATATGGAAACACGGCCAGGAATGCATACTTTAACATAAAAGTAAATGCTAGCCAAGCCTGTAGGTTACGCTGTTGTATTTTATCACTCACGGCACCCGTACGAAGTCCTCATCACGTTGCAAGCGTCGGTCGTGATCAGAGCAGTGTTTTGAGTAGTTCTGAGTGCACTATATTGGACCTAAGTGAACTCGAACGTGGGCAAGTTGTTGGTTCTCTTATGGTGGATCCTTAAGTAACGAAGTTAGCCGAATTTTTAGGTGTTTAAAGAGGCACCGCATCGAAAATTTATGCCGCATACAAGGAAATCGGAAAAACATCATCCGCAATCCCACAACGCGCACGAAAGAGTGTGCTGAGTGATCGTATCGCATGGCCATTGAAAATTATTGTGACGAAAAATAAGAAGACAACAGTTACAAAAATAACTGCAGAACTGAATATTACACTCACAAACACTGTCAGCACCAAAACCACACGAAGGGAGATCCATGAACAGGGAATTTCAGGGCGATGTGCAATTCCAGAACACTTCATCATTAGAGCTGCAAATGTCCGCAGCTCGTGGTCTAGTGGCTAGAGTAGCTGCCTCTGCATTACAAGGTCCCAGCTTCGATTCCCAGCCGGGTTGGGGATTTTCTCTGCCCGGGGACTGGGCTTTGTGTTTTCATCATTATCATCATTCGTGACAGTGGCTCGATTAGATTGTGTAAAAATTGCACTGTGTAAAAATTGGGATTTTGTACGGGTGCTGATGACCGCGCAGTTGGGCGCCCCACAAACCAGACATCATCATCATCATCAGTGATGCAAATGCACATAGCAGAAAATCGTAGTGCCGAAGCCTTGAAACCTTGACCATGGAGAAATGGAAGAATGTCATTTAGTAACACGAATCTTTTTTTACACTGTTTCCGACATCTGGCCAAGTTTACATTTTAAGGGTGAAGCAGGGCGGGGGATTCGGTGATGATTTGAGCAGCCAAATCATGGTATTCCATAAGCACCATGGTTACTCTACAATATCGCATTGTTACCAAGGACAATGTAACCATTTTGGCTGATCAAGTCCATCCTGTGGTACGATGATATTTCGCAACTGCTGATACTGTGTTCCAAAACGACAGGAAACCTGCTGACACAGCTTGCATCGTCCATGGCAGGTAGTGTGAGCATGGAGATGAAAGGTCGCATGTCCCCTGACCTCCACAATAATTAGATGTCAACGTTACTGAGCCTTTGAGGTCACTTTGGAGAGAAGGTGTGAGAATAGAAGCTGTGGCGGGAGATGAAGAGCGGTGGGAGATAAGAGCCGCAGAGCACGTGGCTGGCGGTTGTTACGGGACCGCTGGGAGTGGCTAGCATTTACGCAGCATTGGAAAAACCCGAGCACAGGCTTGGCAGGTATGCGTATGACCATGTTTTCGCGCTTGGAGCAATTTATATGCAAGAGCAGAATTGATAAAAACAGAACTAAAAGTCACTGAGGTTCGAGTTGGCACTCATTGACAGAAAAGTACGTAAAGCTATATTATCTAGACGCACCATAAAAATTCATAATAGTTTAAAAGTTATTGTTGTCTTAAAAATTGTAAATTTATGGAGGTTCAAAAGCCAATATCTCGGCAATGCTTTGGCCGATTAACAACAAAGTGTTTACGGATGCAACTTGTAGATCTGCATCGAGCAATTATAGCCGATTTAGCAGAATCTGTAGCATTTTTGAATGAGAGGTCGGAATATGGGATTTGACTGAGAGAAACTGCGTTTTTGGTAATAAATGAATTTGAAGAGACGAAACTAGCGCCAGCATTCTAAAGATTAAAGAGGTAGATGAGTAATTAAGTATATTTTTATTTCTTTATTTATGTTTAGTATCAAAATCCGGGAAAAGCAAAAGCATGCTACATGAACATAATTTGCGAAAAACAGGTGGCAGATACAAAAAATTGGATTTGTTATTGCCCAGATAATTTCCATAGTTCTCAATATATCATATGTGTTTTTGTGTTTAGTTTTGGAATGTTCGTAATTTTTTGTCAAACATTGTTTTGCGCTAGGCAGTCGTTCCGAGGGTGCATAGGGTAGCTATCTTTGAAGACAGTTGAGTTTGAGCGACGCTAAGGGCCCGACGTGCCGCCCATCTGGGGGTAGAAGTGAGTTGGTAGCCATGCTCGGGGAAAAGTATGTATGTAGCGACGTTCGAGCGCAATATAGTGGTTCAGGAAATCAGACAACAGTGTATGTTGTGAACTGTGAACATACTGTTGAGTGCCGTGATTACGACATACGAGTTTTAGAGTGAAGTGCCGTAGCATTAGTTATTAACGGCCGCCCGTACGTAAAAGACCTTCAGCCTGCATTTTAAGTGTTTAGTCGATATATTGAAGACTTTCGTGGAAAAAGAGAAATAAACTACTTGTTCAAATTATAAATCAACGTGAGTGACTAAATATTTTCAGCTTGAAAATTGAGTTTACGACAGGTCTCAGCTGCCACCCTATGACTAAAAACGTAGCCAAACTTTGAGACCAGCCACATCTCTGGGTCACTCAATTAAGCTGAGTGTTGAGTGTAACAAATAAGTATATATATTCGTGCCCATAGCACGTGGGGGATCGAGCCAAACTATTCAATTTACAGTGCGTGATACCAAGTACCGTCGTAGAGGGTACGTGATTCCTATCCACCTCCATCATCATTACCTGAATTTGACGCTATTTTGCAAGACAAATGGTATAAGATTCCCCTGAAAACTGCACAGGACGTGTATTCATCCATCGCGAGACGAATGGAAACTGTTTTGAATGCCAACGGATTTCCAGCGCTGTATAAGGAATGGTAACGTGCAGTGTTTGTTTGTGGTGTTCCCATATTTTTGTCCACCACCTACTTGCCTCAAGAGCTAGGAGCACAAACTTGCTATTGGCTCCTCTCTGTTTCTTCCTAGTTCCGCAGAGATGCTTCTGCAGAGCTGTCGATGCACAGTTACAGAGTGAATGGATATGGCGGAGAGTCGGTCTTCGAGATTCCAAGCACAATTACTTACTTTATAAAATTTTGTACGAGGCTGGAGCAGAAACTGTACGTGAAGAAATAATAATCTGTCAATCAAGTGCAAAACTGAAGGTATATTTAAACCCCTTGACCATAGTTTCAACTTTTTCGGTAACGTTTTCTTCAGAAAAATATTTGTGATGCTGGGTTACATGTTGTAGCCGAGGAACATTAAAAAATAGCCGAAAGGCGTCAGTAAAATATAAAATTTCATTTCTATAATCTTAAAAATATGCCCAACATGGTGGTCGCAATACTGCATCAATGTACAAATTGCGCTTTTGATTATGTATGTATTAGTATGAGTGCAGTGTGTGTGAGGTGTATGAGTGCACGAGCTGTACGCGATGAAGTATTACTCAGTGACTGCCACCACGATGGCCATGTTTTAAATATTATGGAGGTGAAATTTTGTATTTTGCTGACGCCTTTCGGTTATTTTTTAACGCACATCTGCTACAACATGAAACTCTATTGTCACTAATATCTTTCTGAAGAAGACGATTTTGTAAACGGTGAAACCATGGTCAAACGGTTTAGTTAAAGCTTCCATTCTGCAACTGATTTGTTGCTTTTTATTTATTCACGAAAACAAATTATTTTACTTTTCACACGTTATCCAATTTTTCTTCCTTTCTTTCTTTCTTCAACATGAACTTGACGTCTCTCGTGGAAAAAGAAACCTACCTGAAAATGACAACAGTTCAGTGAAATTTTTGAGCTGAGACAACTAAAAAACTGTTGCAGGAAGGCTGACAAAATCATCCAAGCTTAATTTCCCAGTCCACAAGAAGACCCGGAACTATACGACTTAGTAGTGAAAAACATGATTCACGTACCATGCGAGCCGTTAAACCCTAATACTTCATGTATGAGTGATGGAAAAAGTAGAAAAAGAATTACCCAAAACCATACTTGGACGACACACAAACCGGAGTCGATGACTATCCCACATACAGAAGACGATCACACAGAAACGGTGGCTTCACAGCAAAAATACGATTACGAGGCAGCGACTGAATGGAAATAGGTAATCAATGGCTAGTATTATTACTTTTCAAAATGTTCGATTCGCACATAAATGTAGAATACTCCAATTCAGTGTCATCCATAAAATATGTCTGTAAGTATGTGAACAAAGGCAGTGACACTGCAGTACTTCAAATAGTCAAAGACAGCAAACAAAAAAACAGAAACGACGACATCCTCCTGTATCAAATGGGAAAACACATCAACAGTAACGAAGCAGCATGGGTGATTTTCGGTTTTCCTATTCACGAACGCGAACCAACTGTGCAACATCCAACAGTTTATTTGGAGAATGAACAGAGAGTTTACTTCACAAGAGGCACCGCCAAAAATATCGCAAGCGAACCACCTCAGAGTACAAGCTTAACAGCTTCTTACTGACTGCCGGCCAGAGTGGCCGGGCGGTTCTAGGCGCTACAGTCTGGAACCGCGCTGCCGCTACGGTCGCAGGTTCGAATCCTGCCTCGGGCATGGATGTGTGTGATGTCCTTAGGTTAGTTAGGTTTAAGTAGTTCTAAGTTCTAGGGGACTGATGATCTCAGCAGTTAAATCCCATAGTGCTCAGAGCCATTTGAACCATTTTTACTGACTGTGCCAAACGGATTCATTCGTCAAAACATTACTGTATGTCGACGTCCCTGCCTATCATACGTGGAATACAATAAGAAAAATTTTTCAAAGACGAAATATAGGAAATCTAGATAAAGATCATCCAGGAATCACGAAAATTGGCACACTAGGCCGGGTATACACCGTACATTCGAAGAACGTCGAATGTTTCTATCTCTGGATGTTCCTACTCAAAATAGGCGGACCATCAAGTTTCACTGGTCTTAAGACTGTTGACGGTTACCTATCCCAGACGTACGGAGAAGCAGGCCAACACTTAGCAATACTGAAAAACGACAACCACTCGGAATTAACACAGCCTCAGTTGAACAAATGAGAGACTTATTCGCCATAGTTCTAACAACATTAACCCATCGAATCCAAAACAGCTATGGGACTCATTCTAAGAGAATATGAGTAATGACATGCTGTACCTAATCTGACAAGCTCGTCCTGGACTGTCCGCCGTATTCAACGACGACATCTTGAATGATACACTCATTCGCCTAGAAGATAAATGTTTAACTGAACAACCAGACATTAGCACAACTTGGGATGCAAGCACCACGAAAAGATGTTATCCGTGTGCTATACTTCGACATTACAAACGAAAAAACTACAGCACCAACCCACTTCTTGAGTACGTTGCTCAAAACAAACAACTCCTCAACGATGATCAAAAGGAAATTTACAACGTTGTCATCGACCGGATCGACAACAACACTGACGGAACGGTTTACTTGGATGCACTAGGCCGTACCGGGAAAACATTTCTTATAAATCTATTGCTGGAACTCGCACTGGCATCATTGCAGCCACCCTTATGGGAGGAGAAAGGACTGCCCATTCCGCCCTACAACTACCGTTGAATGTAGCCGCAGAACAATTCCCGGTATGTAAAATCTCAGGCCCATCTGGACGGGGTGAATTTCTAAAGCAAGCTAAAATTATCTTCTGCGACGAGTGCACAGTTGTTCTTAAAAAAATCACTCGAAGTCATGGACAGAACATCACAAGACTTGCGAGGAAACTCTGAAGTGATGGGAGGAGCTCTACTCATACTCTCAGGTGATTTTCGACAAACACTTCTAGTTATCCCAAGCCTACACGAGCAGACATGATTATTCGATCCTTAAGAAAATCGGATCTCTGGCCATACATACAAATACTGCGACTAACAACATTTTGATCAACATCTTTTACAAATAGGCGAAGGCACATATAATACTCATCAAACGATCGGCCTCATTGAACTCAACAGTGATTTCCGCAACGTAGCCACTGCTGAAAACGAACTCATCGATCAAATTTATCCAAACATTGCCCACAATTACACCGGCCCTGACTGGCTATTTGAAAGAACAATTTTGGCAACTAAAAATAATATTTTCGACGATATCCAGTGAGGAGAAAATATAGAAATCGTTTGACACGATGGTTAACGCTGAAGAAAGTGTGAACTTCCCTACCGAATTTCTAAGGTCTTTGAAGTACCAGGAGTACCATTACACTGCCTTCCATTTAAAACTGGATCTCCGATCATACTACTCAGAAATCTCAACTCACCACAACGGCGTAATAGAACAAGGCTGATCGTCAAACGGTTATCTAATAACATCATCGAAGCCGAACTAATGACTAGAAAGTACAAAGGGCACACACCATTTATCCACAGAAAACCTCTGGTCTCTACTGAACCACCATGCCAGTTTAAAAGACTGTAATTTCCAATCAAATTAACCTACATTTTTACAATTAACGAAGCGGAATCACAAACTTAAAACTATTGCAGCATCTATCTCGAAGGATCCTGCTTCTCTCACGGTCAACTATACATAGCTTGCTCTCGAGTAGGAAATTCGAAAGATTTATACATATACATTCCGAATAACAAAACGAAAAATGTCTATAAACAAGTATTGTAAGAAGTTAGAATATGTATTCAATAATTTTTTACCTCTAATACTCTGACAAGTATTGTAAATAGTTAGAATATGTTTTCAATAACATTTTGTACCTCATATACGTTAAAGACTATTCGATTATTCCAACTACCACACAATCGCATACCACCTCCCTAAGCGAAGCCTGGTACGCCAGCTACTATCAAAATACACTCCTGGAAATTGAAATAAGAACACCGTGAATTCATTGTCCCAGGAAGGGGAAACTTTATTCACACATTCCTGGGGTCAGATACATCACATGATCACACTGACAGAACCACAGGCACATAGACACAGGCAACCGAGCATGCACAATGTCGGCAATAGTACAGTGTATATCCACCTTTCGCAGCAATGCAGGCTGCTATTCTCCCATGGAGACGATCGTAGAGATGCTGGATGTAGTCCTGTGGAACGGCTTGCCATGCCATTTCCACCTGGCGCCTCAGTTGGAACAGCGTTCGTGCTGGACGTGCAGACCGCGTGAGACGACGCTTCATCCAGTCCCAAACATGCTCAATGGGGGACAGATCCGGAGATCTTGCTGGCCAGGGTAGTTGACTTACACCTTCTAGAGCACGTTGGGTGGCACGGGATACATGCGGACGTGCCTTGTCCTGTTGGAACAGCAAGTTCCCTTGCCGGTCTAGGAATGGTAGAACGATGGGTTCGATGACGGTTTGGATGTACCGTGCACTATTCAGTGTCCCCTCGACGATCACCAGTGGTGTACAGCCAGTGTAGGAGATCGCTCCCCACACCATGATGCTGGGTGTTGGCCCTGTGTGCCTTGGTCGTATGCAGTACTGATTGTGGCGCTCACCTGCACGGCGCCAAACACGCATACGACCATCATTGGCACCAAGGCAGAAGCGAATCTCATCGCTGAAGACGACACGTCTCCATTCGTCCCTCCATTCACGCCTGTCGCGACACCACTGGAGGCGGGCTGCACGATGTTGGGGCGTGAGCGGAAGACGGCCTAACGGTGTGCGGGACCATAGCCCAGCTTCATGGAGACGGTTGCGAATGGTCCTCGCCGATACCCCAGGAGCAACAGTGTCCCTAATTTGCTGGGAAGTGGCGGTGCGGTCCCCTACGGCACTGCGTAGGATCCTACGGTCTTGGCGTGCATCCGTGCGTCGCTGCGGTCCGGTCCCAGGTCGACGGGCACGTGCACCTTCCGCCGACCACTGGCGACAACATCAATGTACTGTGGAGACCTCACGCCCCACGTGTTGAGCAATTCGGCGGTACGTCCACCAGGCCTCCCGCATGCCCACTATACGCCCTCGCTCAAAGTCCGTCAACTGCACATACGGTTCACGTCCACGCTGTCGCGGCATGCTACCAGTGTTAAAGACTGCGATGGAGCTCCGTATGCCACGGCAAACTGGCTGACACTGACGGCGGCGGTGCACAAATGCTGCGCAGCTAGCGCCATTCGACGGCCAACACCGCGGTTCCTGGTGTGTCCGCTGTGCCGTGCGTGTGATCATTGCTTGTACAGCCCTCTCGCAGTGTCCGGAGCAAGTATGGTGGGTCTGACACACCGGTGTCAATGTGTTCTTTTTTCCATTTCCAGGAGTGTAATTGACAGGTGCCTCATTGTTATAATCGAGGTGAATTTACCGGTTCCGGTCAGGTTACCGAAGTTAAGCACCTACCGGCGTGAGTAGTACTTGCCGGTAGCGGTTTTCACTCTATACCTTCTCTCATCATCTCCAGGACGAAAATGACACTACATTCCACACACACACACACCAGTTACAGTCCAAAACTTAACAGATACAGTTACGCCCACATGTCTCATTTTTTGCAAAGGAAGGGTGCTTGTGGGCGCAAAGTATAGAGAAAACCTATCGATTTAGTTGGCTGAACGTGTATTTCGGCTCTACCAGCCATTCATGCCATGCAGATGGAAATTGTTACAAATTCCGAACATTTTGTGGCACAATGAACGGAATACTTAACTATACAACTTTAAAAGGCAGAGAAATAAAATTTCGTAAGGCTACGGCGGCACGATTATTGTTGTATGGGAGTGAGAATGGACTAAGAAAATGAAAGATTAGAGCAGAATATAGGCCGCAGAGGTGAGATGCTTGAGAAGAAGAGCTGCACAAAGAGGAGTCTAATTAGAAAGGAGTTCATACTTTATTCATGAAAAAATATTGAATACGTTGATACAAGGAATTGGCATATGAAGAGAATGGGTAAAGGGAATCAGTGGTTATCACCATGAAGGAAAGAAAGACTTACAGGGTGACAATTATTGAACTATATGAAAAAAAGAAAACGCAAATTGGTCACAAACTACGGTGTGAACATACTTTATTCAAGATGTAAACGTCACTACAGATATTGGTGTTTAGTTTATGACATGTTCGAAATGCCTACCATCAAAAATGTGTGTGTTCAAATGTGTGTGATTTCCTAAGGGACCAAACTGCTTAGGTCATCGGTCCCTGACTTACGCGCTACTTAAACTAACTTATGCTAAGAACAACACACACACCCATGCTCGAGGGACGTGCCTTCCATCCTTGGCGATGATGTGGCGAAAACGAATAACGAAATTCTGCATGACCCGCTGAAATGGCGTTACATCGATGCTGTCGATGATCTCCTGAATGGGTGTTTTTAGCTCAACAATGGTTTTGGGGTTTTTGCTGTACGCTTTGTCTTTAATATAGCCCTACAAAAAGGAGTTGCATGTGTTCGGATCCGGAGAGTGTGGCGGCCAATCGAGGCACATGCCACTAGCCTCTGTGTACCCTAGAGCCAGAAAGCCGTCCCCAAAGTGCTCCTCCAGGTCATCAAACATTCTCCTGCTTCGATGAGGTCGAGCTCCGTCTTACATGGACCACATCTTGCCGAAATCACGATCACTTTGGGTAATGGGCAATAAATCATCATCAAAAACCTTCATGTACCGATCAGTAGTCACCGTGTCATCAAGGAAAATTGCACTGATTATATCGCGACTGGACATTGCAAATCACACAGTCACCCGTCTAGGGCGAAGAGACTTCTAGATCACGAAATGCGGATTCTCAGTCCCCTAAATGCGCCAATTTTGCTTATTGACGAACCCATCCAAATGAAGGTGGGCTTCGTCGGTAAACCAAACCAAGCCAAACCCATCATGCTCAGCGGCCATCCGTGCAGTTTGAACGTCCTAACGCAAACCGTCCAGAAGTTATGACGATTTTATTTAATATAGTTCAATAAATACCTGTAAGTTAAACAAGAGAAACGGAGATGATAAACACTGGTAAAACACTGAAGGAAGATATCCAATCCCTGTACCGTAAGACGACGACGATTAACAGTTACATATAGTGTTTCTCTTCTCACTTAGAAATTTCCCTATACTTGTAGCATGATATGCTGCCATGAACAACGCCCAGCGGCTTGGTGGAAAGCACTGGCATTCGAAGTTTCAATGTGTGTCTTTTTCGAGAAATATTTCAACTGTACAAGTTATGCAATTTTAGGGAAGTTAAATATATTTTCAGATGGCACATAATGTTAGTATGTGTTTTTGCAGAAATTTAATATGTTCTGAAATTAATAGTTAGGAAACTGTTTAAATCAGCTTTACATGCAGATTTTGAGAAAATGAAGAAGCTATGTGACTGAACGTGTTATTTTGGCTAGCAATTACTGGCTACTAAAACAGTCGTGGTGCTGGCCATTGACTGTCGTGACCCTTCATCTTTAAAATTTAATCTGTGTCACTATGATGAGGAGAAAAATTATATGATAGCTATTAAAAACTTAGTAGGTAAAAAATGAAAGAAATGTATAATTCCGCGTAATTTGCGAAGTTTGATTTCAACAACCACGCATTTCAGTGGTTAATCATCAGCAGGTGAGAGGCATCTTTTACACTCCTGTACTTTTTTGTGTGATTTGGCGATTCTACAAAGCATTCTGTGGGGTGGCCGAGGCATTGGGTTGTCACTTGCAGTGTTAATAATAAAATAAATTTGGCGCGGAATTATAGACAAGACATAGGAGATGTTTTAAAGATATAGAAAGGTACTTACAGTGTAAGAGGAAACGTACGAATGCTACATTCTGCCCCTGAAATCCGCATGTGCTTCCCACTGTATGTCAGTGTGCAGTGTTGTGGTAATGCAGCAAAAGCGTTTATTCTTTTTTTCTTTTTACTTTTTTTTTTTTTACACAGAGTCTAAATCCAAAGAATTTAGTCCCACGTATAAGAATCACAGAATAAAAAAGATTGATCATGACACGCATGTACATTTCCTGTGTCACTGTCGCACAATGAGAGGGAGTTTTTCTTTAATTATAGATTTAATACCAACAGGAACTGATTAAAATAATTCTGAATGTTCCACAATTCCACTGTTAAAAATATCTGTGTAATGGTATAATGAAAATGAAATAGAGGCAAGGGATGTCTGAAGCTTACACACGAAAAAGGCTCCGTATATATACATATATAAATCGTTGTTGCTACAACCTATGTTATAAGGTTTATGGTTGTAAGATTATGGGGGATAAAATGTATATAGCCAAATAACTACGATTTTGGTAAGTAAAACGTTCTAGGGGAATGGCCTATGTTGTATCATGTATAACATTTTAACAGCTAAAAGTATAGGAGAATATGGCTACACTCTTGACAAGCGCATGGGAATGAGTTAAATATCTAAAAATCTATAAAATTCGGTGCTGAAGCTTTTAAAGAAATTCCACGTGTAGAATCCATACCAGATAGGATTAACGGAGTAACACTAAGTTCAAAGACGGGCAGCATGTTTTGTTTTAACGAGAAATAGGGGAAAAATGTCACGGACGTGATACAGGATTTGGGGTGGACGCCATTAAAACAAAGGCTTTTCTCGTTGCGATGGGATCATCTTATGAAATTTCAATCACTAAGTTTCTCCTCCGGATGCAGAAATATTTTGTTGACCCCGACCTACATAGGGAGAAATCCGTCAACTTCGGGAACTAAGTGTTGGCGCGAATAAAAATAGAAGATAGACTGCATTCAGTGCTGTATGAAACATTCCTGTACGTTTTTATACTTTTCACAATTAAAAGGTTCTTTTGTATAAGTAATTTACACTCTGTTTTTATGTACATATTTGATAATTTTATTTTGCGTAAACTGCGGACTCTAGTCATTACTCAACATCTGGCGCTGTTTACGTCCCTTACATACTCTACCAGGCCTGGTAACAAAACTGAACACGCACAACACTAACGCACTCTAGTGGCTGTTCGATCTTTTACGGGGAACTGCAACGCTAATCATTTACACGCCCACCAGTGGTGTCTTAGTATACGAAATACGTTGACATACATATCTACTTGGCGCTTCACTTTTTTGTCAGGCAGAATATTTAAAACGGCTTCTTCTAGAGCTACTTCATAGCCTCAAGGATAAACAAAGCATTTAGTGAGAAACACGGCTGCCCATGGTCACAATGAAATGTGAACAGCTCAGATTAAGCCCCACGATTGTTTACAAAAAGGAGGGATAATGTAGTCTGACAGGTAATTTTAAAGAGATATGTTGTTTTAAATAACCTTTTACTTGAAGATAATTGCGTTATTTTAGCTGTTCAGAAGACGATCTGTAATTAGTAAGAAATAAGCTGGAAAACATATCAAAGAATTTGACCTAAATATTTCAGTATCAAAGCAAGACGATAGGTTTCCACGATAAACGAAATATGAGGACTAAAACATTCATAAACAATAAAATTGTGGAACAAGTACGCAGTTGCAACTGCTTAGGGTATAATGTATTTTACTGCGAGAGAATGGAGGTTATCAATAAAATAAACAAATTTAAAAGAATGCATGGTGCAGTTAACAAGAGATTAAGGGGAAAACCTAAAAATCAATAGAATTTAAGTTCTATGTAGTGATGACAGTCACCATCTTCCCATACGTTATCGAGAACTAGACAATAAACGGAGCACATATAATGAAACTAGTTTTTTAACATATGTTGCAAGCTGTACACTGCTGGGTGAAAAATAAATGATAAAATACGAAAGGAAGTGCAGGTTTTCAATATAAATGATAATTCCTTGATTAAAGTAAATAAATAATGAGACACGCGAAGAAGTGAAGTTTTCAGTATATAGGAGAGAATACTGGATAACAAATTGAAACGAAAATAAGTATTAAACGAATGGACAAGAATAGAATTCAAAAAATTCTGCAGAAGTGTAACCGAACAGGACGATGGAATTGAGGAAGACCCCAATCGATAGGACAATATTGCTTCAAGGAGGGACAGACCCAGAGGAATAATCGTTCAAGACTCTACTGATTATTACTGTCCGATTGTTGCCGTATGTTTTTCTAAGGTAGTAGTAGGAGACAATGCATCGTTTGGAGTTCTATAAGGTAAAGCGAAGAATTAAGAAAGGAGGAGCTCAATGAAAGAGGTACGCTTAGGACAGCTTCATGAAGAGGAACTGTGATGGCTTTAGCAGTGAGCTCGCCGCGCCCGTAAATAACGGCCGTGGCGGCAAGTCCGCGTGAATTTCCGAAAGCAGTCGTCAGCGCAGGGAGCCCCCAGGTGGCGCTGCACGCTTCATTGCTTGTTTTTCATCACTAGTAAAAATAGAAGGATACGCCTCCTACGCTATAAATCAAACGACTGGTTTGGAAAACTGGTTGTTTGTCAGCACGTCCGTACAGCACGGCGAGCTACACCGGCGCTGATTTATGCGTTATTTTCCTCGAATCGCCGGAGGTGGGGATTTCTAAACGTAAGAGGCATATTAATAATACGTACTGTTGATTTAGCACTGGCCCAGAGGTGCACCGCTGAGAATTAACCTTGTCACTGCAATTTTCTTGTCTTTTCTCTGTGACTTTAGAGCTAGTCTGTGTTTAACAGTTTGCTGACGACAAAAAATGCTTTTAACGCCCTTAGCGGAGCTTCTTGTGTCTATGTCTGTGATGGAATCACATCTCGGATGATGGCTCCTTAACACTTCTGTCAGAATTATTGCATATTTGACAAATGATCTCCCCTACTAATCTATAAAACAAACTGACAAACTGTCGTTTAAGGAAAATAAATGGCGTTACTTTTAAAGTATTTAACGTTAAACTCAAAACAACTGTTTTTGATTGGCATATTTTTTATTTGTAAGCAACGAAAGTTCTGCACAGGTTAATGGTTTTATTTTCAGCATTGGCATTCATTAAGAAATTTTTCTTGCTCTCCACCAAGTATTTGTGGAATCCAGTCCACTCCAAATGAGAGTCTAGAAAGATGGCATATATTTCAAAGCTATGCACACAGGATAAATGATAGATTGCTATAGATATTAATTTTATGAATGACAAATTAAGATCTTCCCAGACACACTGGAAGCTTGATTTTTAAAACTCTGTTTAGTTTAGCAATAGTAATGTAGGTCATTTTGACTGTTCTGTATAATTCTTTTGTTGTCCAACCAGTCAATGTCTTCAACTGGCTTAATTTAGTATGGGGCGCAGAATGTTAGTATAGTTTTAATTGAGCAAACCCAATTTATATTTATGTCACTCTGTTAAATCGAGGTTCAGTAATGCCAGTGTTACATTGCTGACAAGTTCCGTGCCGCTGGAGGCGCTATGAGTACACAGCCCGGGTAAACAATGCACAACATGTTTGTTATAGAAAACATACACAAAAACTTCAATCTTGAAGTGAGTGTTTTCTTGGACAGTTCATGACAAAGTTTTGGTTATTACTTGATCGAAGAAAGTCCATTATTGGACAGACGCACCCAATAAATGACAAAGTTAGCGGCTAAGGTCATGTTGGACCTGAAAAGTTACAACACAGAGTAATGGCGACACCCAATACCAAAATCGACTGCAATCTCCGGTATAGAGGCTCTTCCTGGCTATGCCTGAGGTCGTTACTGATGACTCCAAGCTGCAGCGGTGACTGGCGGTTGTAGGGTGTCAGCGAGTCTGATAATTTCCTTAGCGAGAGCTCTGATTGATGAACCACTACTGTGATCGGCGCCTCACCCGGAGGACTCGAAGGAATGAACTGGCCTGGCACAGATCGGCGCCAATGTAAATACAGCGGCCGCGCGAGGATACAACTGGATCTATTTGCGGCCGCGCGACCCCGCAGAAGCAAGGAAGTTCGCAGCGACCTCTGCTGGTGCTCACGACGCTGCCTATCGGCCCGGTGGGCATGTGAAGTCGTCTGACTGTCATCTGCAGGTGTGTCCCTCGTGGCTTCACCAAAGGCTACTCGCGTGATGCTAGTGTGAGGGGATTGCTGGTAAAGAACGCGAGTGACCCATACACAGGATCCATTCCCCCCTCTCCCCTCCCCCTTACTTCCATGATGGACGACAGCTTGTCGCACATCTCAAAGACCCACGAGGTGCCGTGCATCTAGCAGAACTGGCCAACCTGGAGGGCTTTTGTCAATGTCCGTAGGAATGGGCGCCTGGGTTGGAGGAGGATTGACCTCGCTGGACTCTGGACACTCCATGTTGTGTTTAGGTGGTCGCTTGGTCGCTGGATAGTGTTGTCGGCAGTGCTAGGAGAGGGGTGTCCAACTCTGGTATGAAAGACTGTAAAAGACTACCAATTGGTGGGCATGGTGGGCTAGTGGGTGAAACTGGTTGATACGTTTGTGGCATGTGTAATCATTTTGAAGTTGCACCTCTAATATTGTCTGATCCAAGATATGTGTGACTACAGTTGACAGTCAGCATCGCCAACCCTTGGAGAAGACCAGAATTCAGACCTCAACCTGTGTAGTTTTGGTGAGAGTGTGATCGCTGAGAAGGGTGATATGGTCTGGTCAGATGAAGGATGAAGAGTTGCCAACTTTGTGGTCTGCCACCCAGCTTCTCAGCTGGATAGTTATATCTCATTGTGTAGAACGGCAAAAGGCTTCAAAAAGTTGCAGCACTTCACCCATAGCATGACGCTGTACATGTTTGCCAATTGCGAACTGAAAACACGGACAAACCTCTCTGCCAGCCCATTGGACATTGGATGGATAAATATTGTACATACCAACCTGATGCTATTGTCAGAAGATAATGTGGAAAATTCGGAGGATGTTTACTGGGGAGGCTTATCGTTGACTAAGTTTACCATGAGGCCCTCAATGGGAATAACATGAACCACTGTTAGAATCGTTTGATAGGAGGACATGATTGACCTTTGACTATAGGGAGATCCAGAGCCTGCGTCAATAAGAATTAATCATGAATATCTCAAAAAAGGGCTGGCAAAATCAAAATGGATATGCGACCAAGGTGGTGATGTGACTGGCCAGGGTTAATAAGGCTGAGCTGGTACATTCTGTTTACTGCGACAAGTATTATATGCTACAACTATGGTGGGTATGCAGGTATGCAGGTATGCAGGTGTCAGTCCCACGCCGATATACATGTTTCCTAGCCAGACACTTGGTCATAATGATCCCCCAATTTCCCTCATGGCGGCGTGACATTATGCAACATCTGAGGGTGTTTGTGACTACTACAGAAGTGCAACCATTGTCCACCTGTAGTAAAAGGACGCCTTTAAGAGTGGATAACTCACGGCGACGACACCAGAAGGCATTTACCTCTAGGTGGCCCAGTTGTGTGCATTCTGCTGACCAGCCATAGTCCACTAGATGGATTACATCTCACATGACTGGGTCCTCACAGGATTGGTGGGATATGACCACTGTGTCTGAGGGGAAGGTGGCCACTGTTTCTTCTGCTTTGGTATCTATTTGGAAACAAATCTCAGGTGCTGAGTCGATTTCTAGATTTTGTGCCAGTGGTAGTTGGGAAAGGGTAGTGGCATTTGCATACTGAGTCATAAAATGATACTTGATGTAGTAGGTGTTCAAATGGTTCAAATGGCTCTGAGCACTATGGGACTTAACATCTGTGGTCATCAGTCCCCTAGAACTTAGAACTACTTAAACCTAACTAACCTAAGGACATCACACACATCCATGCCCGAGGCAGGATTCGAACCTGCGACCGTAGCTGTCGTAGGTGTATCCAGACAAAATTGACATGGATGGGTCATAGGCTGAACGCGTAACGGATGAACTATAGTTTTTTTAGACTTAAGGCTTTGTCACAAATGGGAGTCCAATTCTATTTGGCATTGTTCTGCAATAGTTGATGGATTGGTTCTGCATGGACATTGCAATGGGGATGAATTTCGTATAGTAATGGAGTTGTTCCAACACAGAATGCATTTGTTTAGTATCTTTACGAGCCGGAAGTTTCTGTACAGCTTGTACGTTATGCGGTGTAGGCTACATCTCTGAAACACTTAAGACGCATCCCAAATATTCAACCTGTGGTACAAAAAACCTACATCTGTTCTTGTCATACTTAGGATTGGCCTGCTGGAGCACAGGAAATAATGCATCTAGGATTGTCTCTAAGTCTTCAATATTTTTATCTGTAACAACAATATTGTCTAGATAGTTATCCGTTCTGGGCACATAACATTTCAGGTTGTCTGCTGTTAAGAAGCAGCTGGGCTGCTAACAGTGCCGAAAGGTAGTCTATTATAGAGCAAAAGACAAAAGCAGTGTCTCTCAATAAAACGCTTTTTGATGCCTTGTCTAAGGGAAGTTGAAGGTTAATCAATATTTGCGAAGATTTTGTGCCCAGCAAGGTGCGCGATGATGTTTTCGACTTTTGGGATAGGGTAGGCGATGATGACCAACTGGGCATTGATTGTGCCCGTGAAGTCTGTACATATCCTGAGCAACCCATTAGGTTTTCCACGACGACGACTAGGTGGCCCACAGAATGTTAGGGACTGCAGTCAAGATGCCGTCAGCTTGCAAGAGATGGAATTCATTTTGCAGTTTATCCCTGTGTACAAATGGTACATTGCATGCATTAAGAAATAAAGAAACAGGGCTTAGCTGACGGGAGTAGGGCAATATGAGCCTCAAACCTTGAGACGCTAGTGGACCGAGATGAAGAAGAAACGAATTCGTATTTGTGGTGTAAGTCCCATAAACACAAGCTGGCCATAGGTGGCTGAATACTGTACGTGGAGTCAGGGATTTCAATCTCAAGGCACTGAAAAGGTCTAAATCGAGAGTGCTCATGGCTCCTGTTGTTCTAACGACAAGGATGCGTGCAGTGAAGGTGGCTGCCTGGTACTGGACTCATTTGTGTCATAGCTGTAACTCTATAGTTATCTGGAAAATGTCTGTAGCAGAGGGGAGCCCAGGTGATGATAAACCAGTCACAATTCCCTTTGAAGAAACTGTATCAATCTGGAAAACCATGGGAATGGCATTCATGTCCGCTGTAAGTGTTAAGAGTGTGACGGAAGTAGGGAGCACAGCCTGGACATGCAAGACATCCAGAGAGTAGGCAGTGGGCACGTCATATATCCCAGAATTTGTGGGATCCAGACGGGTGGAATCAATGTTCATCTTGAGGGACGACTGACAGACTTTGTCTCTCGTTTTGCCACAGGTCGAGCATATAGCTCGGCGGTGTTAACACTATTGCATGATCAAAAGAATGCTGCAAGAGGGCAGCTATAGTGGGCATGCATCGTGCACCTGCAGAAATTTTGTCTATGATGGACGACTCAGGTCGGTCTGAGGGCCGAAACTAGGGTGGGGAGCAGCGATTCTGAATGGCGGGAGGGATCCTGCAGCGCCACAGAGTATCTAAGAGACTGTTCGATAGCTCTAATGATGGGCAGGCATATTTCCACAGTTGGATACTTAATTGGCAAGTGGACGAGGATTATGACTGATACTAAGGATGTTGCATATAATTGTTTACATTGAGATTTTGACCCTGGTACCTGCAGTCTCTAGACAGACCCTGCAACGTCGCTATCAACTCCAAATACAATTGTCCGCTGATCTTATGGCAGCTAATGAAACGTATGACAGTAGTCATGTTGTGCTGTTTTGTGCATTTTAGAATAGCCGTATTCTAGGAGCATGACTTCAAACGTTCATACATGAGGGTGTGAGGCTCGACTTCTGGGATGAGCTGCTGCTGTAAGTGGGATACTTCAGGGCCTGCCAATAATAAAAATATTGTAGTGCAAGTAGGCTGTTTATGTTTTCTTATTGGCAACGTTACGTAGCACTCTGTATGAAAATCACTGGCTGTGCTGTGTGCAGTCTGTGGCTAGTTTGCATTGCTCTCTGCCATTGTAGTGTTGGGCAGCTGGATGTGAACAGTGCGTAGCGTTGCGCAGTTGGAGGTGAGCCACCAGCAGTGGTGGATGTGGGGAGAGAAATGGCGGAGTTTCGAAATTTGTAAGATGGATGTCATGAACTGCTATTACGACTTTTGATGACTATTAAGGTAAATACATTGTTTGTTCTCTATTAAAATCTTTCATTTGCTAACTATGCCTATCAGTAGTTAGTGCCTTCCGTAGTTTGAATCTTTTATTTAGCTGGCAGTAGTGGCGCTCGCTGTATTGCAGTAGTTCGAGTAACCAAGATTTTTGTGAGGTAAGTGATTTGTGAAATGTATAGGTTAATGTTAGTCAGGGCCATTCTTTTGCAGGGATTTTTGAAAGTCAGATTGCGTTGCGCTAAAAATATTGTATGTCAGTTTAAGCACAGTCATGTATAATTGTTCTAAGGGGACGTTTCAGTAGCTACAGCCTGTTACGTAAATATGGGCAGCGGAGCTACTAATTGAAATAGGTAAATAAATATATGTTTACACAGAACACGCAGAAATTTGCTGTGCGGAATAGTTAGAGCGTATTTTTATATATGGTACCATGCATCAAATGTTGTTTTATTGAGCAGTATCTTGTTAATTTAAGGCAGTGTAACATACAGAAAGCAGAGGGCGGGACCGCACGCCGTCTGTAATTGTTCCAGTAACAGCGGCTGGCGTGTGCAGCAGACTGGAAAACGAACCAAGTCTCGCATTGTGTAATGAGGCTGCCATTGTAAACCTGCTGCATTACAGACGCAGTGGCTATTCGGGAGACAGGGCTAAGTACTACTGCGAGACTTCTCAAAGGGATTTGCATCCTTTACACCAGCGGAAATTACATGAGGACTTCAGGAAATCGCAGAGCTTCATTCTTCACGACCGCAGCTAAGAAGAAAGGTCGTTCATGTATGGGACATGGTTGGTCACCAGCTCGTCGTGGAGAGACTGCCTCCTAGCATATTTCCATGCTGTCATACAATGGCATAGCAATGTGAGGCTCTGATTGTAGCAGGTGGGGGTTCATACTGTAACAAGTTCTCAGACTGTAGAATCATCCGCAGTTACGTAATTCTAATAAAATGTTCCATGTTATGAGCGTAGTCAGTGTTACAAAGTTATTTTCAGTCGCATGTACCACTCATTATTTGATTAGCAATTTTCGCAAACATTAGTGTAGAAGATTTTGCAAGAGTAATATATATTTACTAACGTGTGTGACTGTAGTAGTTTACCTAAATCACAAAATTGCTGATCCGCGTACATCTATGATGGATGAAGCATCTCGCAGCTCTTGGTTTCCGTGGTGCAAGCCGACGGCTTCCTCATGCTACAAATTCATGAGCTGTACAAAGCGCCCCACTCTAGTCTTTGTAGCATCTGTGTACACTGTCCGTTGGTCCATGCAGGTGACGGTGTTGCATTCTTGCAGGAGCACGTATAAAATTAATTAATTCGTTGTTTATAGAGGATAAAAATGACGCTAGTACCAAAATGTATATAGAAGACCTAAAAGAATGGACCCAACAATAGGTGACGTCATAGTTCCTAAAGCAATGACATGCAGCAGTGCTTGAATCTCGCATGAACAAAAATGTCTTACAAACTGACATCGTCTTCAAAAGGCTACGTCGCTAAATACTTTTGGAAGCAACCTTAAAATTTAGTGTTTCAATGAAGTGGGGAACCAGTTAATTCAAGTTATGATCGGTGTTTTTAACCCAAACCAACTGAAACAAAAATTACGCACTCTCATATCTATCCTCAACATCCTGTGTACTGGAGGATTCGTTGGCAATTTACAGTAGGTTGTCGTGACACGATTGCCAAGCCGACGGTCAGAAAGGAAGCCGGTAGTTAGACCACGCAACCGCCCGCAAGCCGAAAATTCGACTCACACAAAAACGCAAGGAACGCCAGGGGAATGGGGACGGTAAGCAAGTGTTGCGTGAGACATGAAAGTGTCGTTACCCACCTGCCGTAGACTATGACGTCATTATAAATATGCTTCCAGGATGCATTATGAATATTAATGATTATGACAGGAAAGATAATTTGAAGCAAAAAACTTCACATAGACATCTGCCCATTCCGAATGGTTTCCAAGATAGAAAACATTTAACGTACATTGCTATTTATTTTCTGTATTATACAGTACACTGTCGGGTTTACACATGTTCACATGTAGAAGAGACAGAAAACATTAAAATATGGTTTTTAAAAAGTATCAGTTGAAAAATACCTTCCACTATAAAATACATTCCCCTGTAAGCATGATCGTAGGCGTAGACGTCACATTACAGCTGTTGCACGGATCAAGACTATCCAACGTAAACTTCAGTTAATGTGCGCTCTTGGGAGAACATTTTGTGTTGCTTGTCTGAGTGCCTCTGCACGTTCCTTAATGAGGGCAGCAGCTTCCATGATCGACCAAGCAGTTCATCTTGCATATTCATCTTTCGTTTTTACTCCTCAGACTTCATCCTACACCACGACCAATCCAATGATTAGGGCTAGCGCGGTTGAGATATTCCTTCTCACATATGGAAAAATGTGAATAGGCTGCGTCATGCTAGAGCTAAACTATAGTCCGCGTGGCCAGAGGAATGTACTCAAGATGCTCAACGAACGAATTTTACAAAAAATGCAAGAAATTCTGCCCCATCCTTCGCTCTTCTAAAATCACCGAGCCTAAATCGATCATGCCGCACGAAATATGGATCCTAAACCGAACCTGGTAAACTGGGTTCCTCTGTAGCGTGCGGATTTTCCTGCGACCATCGATGATTATTACGTGTGTTACTTGTTCCATTGCGTGTAAACATAGCTTCTCCAGTGAATAGTATTACTGGAAACACCTGAAGCAAATGACGATTTTCATTTAACTAGTGATAAAATTCAAGACGTTTGACACTGTCGTTAATGTGAAGATTGTGGACAGGCTGCATTTCCGAAAAATGGGTCAAGTTTTCCACATGTAATGTTCGCCATATACGTGCCCGTGGGACACTGATCCGTGCAGAAACTTGAATGTGTGCTGGTAGTAGGACGACGCTGCAGCATTTTAATCATGTTTTGCCATTCTGCACACGTTGGAAGAATACTTGTTCGGCAATATGTCCTGAAATCTCTGGTAGACGCTCTACGATCACGAATTCATGTCGGAAAGCGCCGACGGTATTACTTGACAGCAGTAGGAGCACTGCTATAAGAAAAGCCGTGAACATACGAGTGCATCATATCTGCATATTCTTCTTTAGTATAAATGAGTGGCATTTTAGCCAGCAAGTGTAGAAACCCAGTTAACCAATGGTTCTCTCTGATACACTCTTAATCTCTCGCAGTGTTTCATTCAGAACACATAATCGGCAACTGCGCTTTCAACGGCTAATTTAATGGCAGAAAGAAACCTCGAGCAAAGAGGCTGAAACAATGAATTAGGTTGGGCTAGAATAAACGTCAAAGGGGTTAAGTTGTTAACACACATATGTGAGTGCCAAATACCAACATGTATTAAATGTGGTCTATCTTGAAAATCGTTCAGAATAGAGGATACGTGCTAACAAAGTTTTTTACTTCAAATGACTGTTTCTTTAATCCTCCTGGGACACCGTGAATAGAATCTGGCGTCATAGCTTATAATATACGCTATGTTAAAAACAAGAAAAATAAGTCCGATAAACATGGGTCCGGAGAAACATACTTTTCGAAATAAACACGCGTTTATGGGAAGGATTGTGCGACGCTTGGTGGCGGATATTGGTACAGTCGTTGCATTGGCGCTCCATCAGATATGTCGGCAGGGTATTATGATGTCTTACTCTCAGTACTCTATCTACAATTAGGTGGTCAGTAGTCGGTTGTGTGGTTCGAGCCGTGCTGTAGGCTATGTTAGTTCTCGTCGTGTTTGTGTGTTTTATTGTACAGTTCTGGGTACGTATCAAGGTGTTATACCTCCTTACAAACGCGGAATCACTGACGTGCTTACTATTATTGGGCTGTTTGTACGTACAAATGGAGTAGTACATTTACATTTTCTCTCTCCCACCTCTCATTAGCACGAAAGCCTACTATCGACAAGTGAAATGGTGGATATGATATTCTGCTATAGTTTAGGAAATTGGCGTGGCCTGCGAGCCCATGCCCTCTACGCTGAAAATTATCTAGAGCGCAGAGTGCCCTCTGATAAGCTGTTCGGCAAACTTCTGCAGAGTCTGAGGGGCATAGCTTCCTTTGCACCTCGGAAGACTGAGAGTGGAAGGCCCCGTACAGTCCTCCGCTTACCTGAAATGAAGGAGCGTGTGCTACGTTCGGTGGAAGAAACCCTTGGAACCAGTGTGCGACGATTAGCAGCAGCAGAAGGCGTGTCTCGCTCGCTTATCAAGGAGCTGAAAAGGGGGGGGGGTACTTCATCAACAGTTGCTATACCCATAACATGTGCAGTGCGCAAAGGCCCCAAAGGCCACGGCATCATGAAGGCAGACGGCGCTTCTGTCAATGGCTGTTGCAGAAGTATGCTGCAGATCCACTGTTCACATCTAAGATTTTAATTACTGATGGGACAGGGTTCACAAGAGATGGTGTTGTAAATTTACATAACAAGCATGTATGGGCAGATGTAAATCCACAAGCAATTGAGGAAAGAGGGCATCAACACCGATTCTCTGTCAAAGTATGGGCGATACATCAATAGAGCCATACGAACTACTACAACTGTTAACTGGGCCGCATTATCTGCACTTTCTCATTAGTGTATTACCTGCGTTCATCTATATATACATCTACATGGATACTCTGCAAATCACATTTAAGTGCCTGGCAGAGGGTTAATCGAACCACCTTTAGAATATTTCTCTATTATTCTAGTCTAGCCCATCGCGCGGGAATAAAACGAAAACCTATATCTTTCCGTGCGAGCTCTGATTTCCCTTATTTTATTATGATGCTAGTTTCTCCCTACGTAGGTCGGCGTCAAAAAAGTATTTTCGCATTCGGAGGAGAAAGTTGGTGATTGAAATTTTGTGAGAAGATTCCGCCGAAACGAAAAACGACTTTGTTTTAATGATGTCCACACCTAATCCTGTATCATTTTAATGACACTCTCTCTCCTATTTCGCAATAATATAAGATGTGTTCCCCTTCTTTGAACTTTCTCGGTGTACTCCGTTAATACTATCTGGTAAGGATCCCACACTGTGCTGCAGTAATCTAAAAGAGGACAGACAAGCGTAGTGTAGGCAGTCTCTTTAGTAGATCTGTTGCATCTTCCATGTGTCCTGCCAATAAAATGCAGTCTTTTGTTAGCCTTCCACACAACATTTTCTGTATGTATCTTCCCATTTTAGTTGTTCGTAACTGTATTTCCTAGGTATTTAATTTAATTTACGGCCTTTCTACATCTACATCTACATTTATACTCCGCAAGCCACCCAACGGTGTGTGGCGGAGGACACTTTACGTGCCACTGTCATTACCTCCCTTTCCTGTTCCAGTCGCGTATGGTTCGCGGGAAGAACGACTGTCTGAAAGCCTCCGTGCGCGCTCTAATCTCTCTAATTTTACATTCGTGATCTCCTCGGGAGGTATAAGTAGGGGGAAGCAATATATTCGATACCTCATCCAGAAACGCACCCTCTCGAAACCTGGCGAGCAAGCTACACCGCGATGCAGAGAGCCTCTCTTGCAGAGTCTGCCACTTGAGTTTATTAAACATCTCCGTAACGCTATCACGGTTACCAAATAACCCTGTGACGAAACGCGCCGCTCTTCTTTGGATCTTCTCTATCTCCTCCGTCAAACCGATCTGGTACGGATTCCACACTGATGAGCAATACTCAAGTATAGGTCGAACGAGTGTTTTGTAAGCCACCTCCTTTGCTGAAGGACTACGTTTTCTAAGCACTCTCCTAATGAATCTCAACCTGGTACCCGCCTTACCAACAATTAATTTTATATGATCATTCCACTTCAAATCGTTCCGCACGCATATTCCCAGATATTTTACAGAAGTAACTGCTACCAGTGTTTGTTCCGCTATCATACAATCATACAATAAAGGATAATTCTTTCTATGTATTCGCAATACATTACATTTGTCTATGTTAAGGGACAGTTGCCACTCCCTGCACCAAGTGCCTATCCGCTGCAGATCTTCCTGCATTTCGCTACAATTTTCTAATGAAGCAACTTCTCTGTATACTACAGCATCATCCGCGAAAAGCCGCATGGAACTTCCGACACTATCTACTAGGTCATTTATATATATTGTGAAAAGCAATGGCCCCATAACACTCCCCTGTGGCACGCCAGAGGTTACCTCAACGTCTGTAGACGTCTCTCCATTGATAACAACATGCTGTATTCTGTTTGCTAAAAACTCTTCAATCCAGCCACACAGCTGGTCTGATATTCCGTAGGCTCTTACTTTGTTTATCAGGCGACAGTGCGGAACTGTATCGAACGCCTTCCGGAAGTCAAGAAAAATAGCATCTACCTGGGAGCCTGTATCTAATATTTTCTGGGTCTCATGAACAAATAAAGCGAGATGGGTTTCACACGATCGCTGTTTCCGGAATCCATGTTGATTCCTACATAGTAGATTCTGGGTTTCCAAAAACGACATGATACTCGAGCAAAAAACATGTTCTAAAATTCTAAAACAGATCGACTTCAGAGATATAGGTCTATAGTTTTGCGCATCTGCTCGACGACCCTTCTTGAAGACTGGGACTACCTGTGCTCTTTTCCAATCATTTGGAACCCTCCGTTCCTCTAGAGACTTGCGGTACACGCCTGTTAGAAGGGGGGCAAGTTCTTTCGCGTACTCTGTGTAGAATCGAATTGGTATCCCGTCAGGTCCAGTGGACTTTCTTCTATTGAGTGATTGCAGTTGCTTTTCTATTCCTTGGACACTTATTTCGATGTCAGCCATTTTTTCGTTTGTGCGATGATTTAGAGAAGGAACTGCAGTGCGGTCTTCCTCTGTGAAACAGCTTTGGAAAAAGGTGTTTAGTATTTCAGCTTTACGCGTGTCATCCTCTGTTTCAATGCCATCATCATCCCGGAGTGTCTGGATATGCTGTTTCGAGCCACTTACTGATTTAACGTAAGACCAGAACTTCCTAGGATTTTCTGTCAAGTCGGTACATAGAATTTTACTTTCGAATTCACTGAACGCTTCACGCATAGCCCTCCTTACGCTAACTTTGACATCGTTTAGCTTCTGTTTGTCTGAGAGGTTTTGGCTGCGTTTAAACTTGGAGTGAAGCTCGCTTTGCTTTCGCAGTAGTTTCCTAACTTTGTTGTTGTACCACGGTGGGTTTTTCCCGTCCCTCACAGTTTTACTCGGCACGTACCTGTCTAAAACGCATTTTACGATTGCCTTGAACTTTTTCCATAAACACTCAACATTGTCAGTGTCGGAACAGAAATTTTCGTTTTGATCTGTTAGGTAGTCTGAAATCTGCCTTCTATTACTCTTGCTAAACAGATAAACCTTCCTCCCTTTTTTTATATTCCTATTAACTTCCATATTCAGGGATGCTGCAACGGCCTTATGATCACTGATTCCCTGTTCTGCACTTAAACAGTGGAAAAGTTCGGGTCTGTTTGTTATCAGTAGGTCGAAGATGTTATCTCCACGAGTCGGTTCTCTGTTTAATTGCTCGAGGTAATTTTCGGATAGTGCACTCAGTATAATGTCACTCGATGCTCTGTCCCTACCACCCGTCCTAAACATCTGAGTGTCCCAGTCTATATCTGGTAAATTGAAATCTCCACCTAAGACTATAACATGCTGAGAAAATTTATGTGAAATGTATTCCAAATTTTCTCTCAGTTGTTCTGCCACTAATGCTGCTGAGTCGGGAGGTCGGTAAAAGGAGCCAATTATTAACCTAGCTCGGTTGTTGAGTGTAACTTCCACCCATAATAATTCACAGGAACTATCCACTTCTACTTCACTACAGGATAAACTACTACTAACAGCGACAAACACTCCACCACCGGTTGCATGCAATCTATCCTTTCTAAACACCGTCTGTACCTTTGTAAAAATTTCGGCAGAATTTATCTCTGGCTTAAGCCAGCTTTCTGTACCAATAACGATTTCAGCTTCGGTGCTTTCTATCAGCGCTTGAAGTTCTGGTACTTTAACAACGCAGCTTCGACAGTTGACAATTACAATACCGATTGCTGCTTGGTCCCCCTTGTCCTGACTTTGCCCCGCACCCGTTGAGGCTGTTGCCCTTTCTGTACTTGCCCAAGGCCATCTAACCTAAAAAACCGCCCAGCCCGCGCCACACAACCCCTGCTACCCGTGTAGCCGCTTGCTGCGTGTAGTGGACTCCTGACCTATCCAGCGGAACCCGAAACCCCACCCCCCTTTGGCGCAAGTCGAGGAATCTGCAGCCCACACGGTCGCAGAACCGTCTCAGCCTCTGATTCAGACCCTCCACACGGCTCTGTACCAAAGGTCCGCAGTGAGTCCTGTCTACGATGCTGCAGATGGTGAGCTCTGCTTTCATCCCGCTAGCGAGATTGGCAGTCTTCACCAAATCAGATAGCCGCCGGAAGACAGAGAGGATTTCCTCCGATCCATAGCGACACACATCATTGGTGCCGACATGAGCGACCACCTGCAGATGGGTGCACCCTGTACCCTTCATGGCATCCGGAAGGACCCTTTCCACATCTGGAATGACTCCCCCCGGTATGCACACGGAGTGCACATTGGTTTTCTTCCCCTCTCTTGCTGCCATTTCCCTAAGGGGCCCCATTACGCGCCTGACGTTGGAGCTCCCAACTACCAGTAAGCCCAACCTCTGCTACCGATTTATCGTGTAAAGACTTTTGTTATGGGGACACTTGAAGGAATGGGTTTACGCCACGACAATCTACGACGTGCGGACACTACAGGGTCTCACGTCTTTAATGCATACCTGCAAGTACAACAACAGCCTGTATACTTGTAACGGTTCGTCATTCCCTACGACGGAGGGCAGAGCGGTGCATTGTCATGATTGAGCGCCACGTTGAACACCTCCTGGAAAAACGTGTTTGTCTCGGAATGTCTGCATGTCCGGATTCCTATCTATGGGACTTATGTAAGAAAGTATGCATTTACGAACCCATGTTTTTTGAATTTATTTTTCTCGTTTCGATGAGTACTACCAGCTCACTTCTATTTTAACGCCCTGTATAACGATCAGAGCGTGTTAGGAGCTTAGCCGCATATTTCTGCCACTATCTTAACATTCGTAACAATTTTATAAATAAATATTTTTGACACTTCGTAGGAGCGTTTACGAAGAACTTTGATTGCGCTAACGGAGGTCAACTCAGTGTATTCATGACGACACTCAAGCTGATGAATCAAAAATATTTCTGTTTCATATCGCTATTACACTTTATGAAACAGTTTTCACCCTGCACAGCTCTCTGAAGTACCACAGAAGCTATTCCCTGATTTCTTAACAGATGTCCTATCACCCTGTCTCTATCTTGTGAGTATTTTCCGCATATTCCTTTCCTCGCCGATTCTGCGGAGAATTTGCTCATTCTTTACCTTATCAGTCCACCTAATTTTCAAATGGTTCAAATGGTTCTGAGCACTATGCGACTTAACTTCTGAGGTCATTAGTCGCCTAGAACTTAGAACTAATTAAACCTAACTAACCTAAGGACATCACACACATCCATGCCCGAGGCAGGATCCGAACCTGCGACCGTTGCGGTCGCTCGGCTCCAGACTGTATCGCCTAGAACCGCACGGCCACTTCGGCCGGCACCTAATTTTCAGTATTCTTCTGTAGCATCACATCTCCAATGCTTCTATTCTGTTCTGTTCGGCTTTTCCCACAGTCCATGTCTCACAACCACACAACGTCGTGCTCCGAACGTATAACCTCTGAAATTTCTTTCTCAAATTTAGGCCAGTGTTTGATACCAGTAGACTTATATTGGCAAGGAATGCCTTTTTCGTCAGTACTAGTCTGCTTTTGATGTCCTCCTTGTTCCGTTCGTCATGGGTTTCTTGCTGCGTAGCTAGCACGAATCCGGAATTTCGCCTACTTCTAGATCAACAATTATGATGTTAAGTTTCTCACTGTAATCATTTCTGCTCGTTCTCATTACTTCCGTCTTTCTTCGATTTCCTCTCAATCCATATTCTGTACTCATTAGCCACTTAATTCCATTCAGTAGATCCTGTACTTCTTTTTCACTTTCACTGATGACAGCAATGCCATTAGCGAATCTTGTCATTGACATAATTTCACCTTCAATTATAATCACACTGTTGAACCTTTCCGAATTGTATAGACTGAACGGTAGGGACGAAAAACTACTCCTTATCTTACACCCTTTTTAATCCGAGCGCTTCGTTTTTGGTCTTGCACTCTTATTGCTCCTTCATTGTTCTTGTACGAAATGTATACTACCCGTCTTTCCCTAAAGATTACCCCTACTTTTCTCAGAATTTCGAACATCTTGCACCATTTGACACTGTCGAACGTCTTTTCCAGGTCGACAAACCCTGCGAACGTGTCTTGATTTTTCTTCAGTCTTGCTTCCATTATCAACTGCGTCAGAGCTACTTCTCTGGTGCCTTCATCTTTCTTTAAGCCAAACTGATCATCATCTAACAGATCATAAAATTTCTTTTCCATTCTTCTGTATATTATTCTTGTCAGCAAATTGAATGCATGGGCTGTTAGGCTGAGCGTGTGATAATTCTCGCACTCGTCGGTTCTAGCTGTCTTCGGAATTGTGTGGATGACGCTTTTCCCGAAGTCTGACGTTATATTGCCGTTATGAAACAGTCGACAAACCATCGTGAATAGTGGTTTTGTTGCCACTTCCTCCAACTATTTTATAAATTTTTATGCCATATTATCTGTCCCTTCTGTCTTACTTGATCTTAAGTCGTCCTAAGCTCTTTTAAATTCCGACTCTAATACTGGATCTCATATGTCATCCTTGTCAACTCCTATTTCTTCACGCCATTACACAAGTCCTCCGCCTCATACAGGTCTTCAATGTACTTTTCGACCCATCCGCTCTCTCATCTGCATCTAATACTGGAATTCCCCTTGCACTCTTAATATGCACTCTTATTTCTCCAGACGGGTGATTATAATTAAACTTTCCCTATTTAACAAGGAAACTAGTTACCGTTCGAGTACCAAGCTTGGTATGATTAATGTCAAGGACATGGAGAAAAGAAATTATGCAGGATCAATTCAATCGAAACACTTTTAATTGGCTGCTAATGTACATCATACCATTACATACCGTTACCATTACTGGTACAAAAGGAGTTCAATATGGTGCCCACCAGTGTCCAGAAAAGTCTGAAAGCGCAGGATTGCATTCTGCACATCAAAATGAAGCATGTCCGTAGGTATGCTGTCTATCTCTCTTGATATGCTGCGCTTCAGATCAGCACTTGTTTGAATGTTCCCCTGGTAAACCCTGTCCTTCAGGTAGTCCCACAACCAGAAATCACAGGCATGAGGTCACGTAATCGTGCGGACAAGCATTTGGAAACGATCGGTTGACAATTCGATCTTTTCCATATGCGTTTCAGAGAAGGAGGTGAACTTCACAAGCAATGTGCAGTGAGGTTCCATCTTGCGTGAAAACCGTTAACAATACGTCTCTCTCCTGTAGGGCGGGTATGACAAGCTGGGGAAGCATATCGCAGCAATCATGGCCAGTCACACTGCACGTCTTTGGTCCTTGAGCACCAACCTGCACAAAAAAGAATAGGCCAATGATGAATGTAGCCGTGAAGCCACGTTTACCATACAGAGGAGCATCATGCACAGTGACTGGAGGTGAATGTACCCACACTCGGCAATTCTGTGTGTTCATGTCACCTGTCAGAGAAAAATGAGCTTCGTCTGTCCATAGGATGGTCCAGAGCGTGCCCTCGTCAACCTCGGTCCTTGCGACAGAGTGGAAAGCGAAGTCAAAACGTCGTAGTGCGTCCCGTGATGGAAGCTGCTGTACGATACGGATCTTGTGAGGATACCATTTGAGAATGATTCGAAGCACCTTCCGTGCAGTGGAACACGTGATGTTCTACTGTCGTGACACAACACGCGCACTGCCTCACGATCGGGTATTGCGCGCAGCGTTGTCTGCCATAGCAACAGAAATTTCATCAACCCGCTGTGATGCAACCGGTCGCCGGCCTCTTCCCGGGTGGACGTCCAGTTTTCCAGTTGATTCGAACTTCTTCATCGTGCCCTGTGCAGCAGATGAAGAAACAGGAGTCTTCCGTAATCATTTCAGCCGGCGATATTCTAGAAGTGCAGCTGCAGTGTTACTGTTGTCTTGATAATAGAGCTTCATCATTAATGCCCTATTCCTTTTGTCCAAGCTCATGCTGACACGTCAACAAGTGCAGTGCGACTGGTCAGGTGTGTGAGACTATGAATCACGATGACTGATCACGGTATCTGGTGGCAATAGTTGGAACTGGACGGTAGCGCTGTGACGCATGGAAATCATGCACCGAATACTCTGAACATTAATACTACCAAGTTTCGTACTCGTACGGTAATTAGTTTCCTCTCTATAACGTGCTAGATAAGGAAAGTTTAATTATAACCACACGGTATATGTAGCGTCTACAATTTCCGACATATACGAAAGAACAGACGCTATTTGTGATCTAACGGTCATTTTCTATATGCTGAGCCAGTCTTTCCGACAATCATTTCTTTTGCTATTTCTTCACATTTTTCATGTAAGGATTTCGCTTTGGCTTCCCTGCACTTCCTATCTATCTCATTCTT
Source organism: Schistocerca serialis cubense (assembly GCF_023864345.2). NCBI lineage: Eukaryota > Metazoa > Arthropoda > Insecta > Orthoptera > Acrididae > Schistocerca > Schistocerca serialis. The sequence goes on from NC_064640.1 coordinate 581,429,455, forward strand.
AAACGACGTGTATTTCAGTATTTCTGAATTTCCCTGAAAATTTTTGAACTTCCTTCTTTTGTCGATCAACTGACGCATTTCTTCCATTACCAATGGTTTCTTCGCAGTTGTACCAATGTTTCTTTTCTTTTTTCAAATTCTGTTTCTGACCTCTTTAGAGATGTCCGTTCCTCTTCAACTGATCCACCTACTGAACTATTCATTATCGCAGTACCCATAGCTTCAGAGAACTTCAAGCGAATCTCTGCATTTTTTAGTCTTTCCGTATCCCACTTCTTTGTACATTGTTTCCTCCTCACTAGTCTCTTAAACTTCAGCCTAATCCTCAGCATTATAAAATTGTGATCTGAGTCTATCTCTTCATCTGGGTATGCCTTACAATCGAATATCGGATTTCGGAATCACTGTTTTGATCATGATGTAATCTAACTGAAATCTTCCCGTATCTCCCGGACTTTTCCAAGTTTACGTCGTCCAATTCTGATTCTTGAACAGAGTATTCGCTATTAGAAACTGAAATTTACTGCACAATTCAATTAGTCTTCCTCCAGTCTCATTCCTACTATCAAGGCCATATTCTTCCATAACCCTTACTTCCACTCCTTCCCCTACAATCACATTTAAATCACCCATAGCTATCAGATTTTCATCTTCCTTTAGGTACTGAATAACCCGTTCATTATCCCCATGTAATTTCTTTGCCTTTTCATGTTCTGCTTGTGACTTCGGTATATACACCTGAAGTATGTTGGTGTCTTTTTGCTGTTTATTCTAATGAGAACAACTCTGTCACTGAACTGTTCACAACCCTCTGCCCTGCGTTCCTATTCATAACTAGTACTACTCGTGTTATATCGTTTTGTGCTGCTGCTGCTGCTGATATTGTCCTGTACTCATCAGACCAGAAATCCTTGTCTTCTTTCCATTTCACTTCGCGCACACCCGCTATCCCCCACATCTAGACTGAGCCTTAGCTTTCCCTTTTCAGATATTCTAACTTTCATACCAAGTTCGAACTTCGAACGTTCCACGCTCCGACTCGTAGAATACTATCATTTCGTTGGTTAGTCAATCTTTTTCTCATGGTCACCTGTCCTCCCGGAGATCCGAATGGGAGACCAGTCCGGAATCTTTTGCCAATGGAGCGATCATCATCATTATGTTTTCGATTACAGGCCACATGTTCTGTGGATACACATTATGTGTCTTTAGTGCAGTGGTTTCTATTACCTTCTGTATTCTCATGCCGTTGATCATTGCTGATTCTTCTGCCCTTTACGGAAGCTTCCCACCCCAAGGCAAGAGAGTGACCTGAAACTCAGTTCACTCTTCTGCCCTCTGTGACAAGGCCGTTGGCAGGATGAGGGTGACCTCTTATGCCGGAAGTCATCGGCCGCAATTTTCTTATGATTCTTTTTTCAAAATTTAACTAGTGGTGGGGTTTGAATCCGGGACTGAGAACGTTTTCATTATTCGTGAAAGGCGCTACCCATTGGCCACGGGTGCAAATCCAAGCCGAAACGCTGCAAATTTGCACAGGCACACCAGTACGCAAGAAATAAAGCATAAATCTTCTGAATTATAGACCCATGGAACTGACATCGATTGCCAGTAGTATTTTGAAAAATGTACTCCATACGAATATTACGGAATACTTGTAAGCAAACGACCTATTGACAGATAACTAGCACAGATTCAGAAAATATCGTTCTTGTGAATCGCATATGGCCCTTTATTCACACGAAATAATGAGTACTATTACCAGTAGATCTCAAGCTGATTGCACATTTCTAGATTTCCAAAAGCCTTTTGACATTGTTTCTCGCAAGCGGTTTCTAGTGAAATTACCTGCCTATGGGGTATCGTCCCAGTTGTGCGACTTTATTCGTGATTTCCTGTCAGAAAAGCCACAGGTCATAGTAACTGACTGGAAGCCATCTAAATACCTATAGGATTACAATTACGTTCAACTTAAATTTTAGCCATCACATAGAAAATGTAGTGAGCCAAAGACTGCATTTAAATGGCGGAACACTTAGAAGATACCGCACCTCTACTAAAAAGACTGCCTACACTGTTACAACTACGATTGTCCCACTTAGACTGCGTGGTGTGGGATCCTCACCAGGTAGGATTCATTGAAGACATCGAAAATGTTCAAAAAAGGGAACCCCGTTTTATATTATTGTAAAACAGGGGTGATAGAGCCAACGATATGGCACACGAGTTGAAATGTCAATCATTAAAACAAAAGCGTTTTCCGCTGTGGGGACATCTTTCCACGGAATTTCAGTAATCAACTCCTCCGAATGCGAAGTTTAGCCGGCCATGGTGGCCGAGCGGTTCTAGGCGCTTCAGTCCGGAACCGCGCGACTGCTACGGTCGCAGGTTCGAATCCTGCCTCGGGCACGGATGTGTGTAATGTCCTTAGGTTAGTTAGGTTTAAGTAGTTCTAAGTTCTAGGGGATTGATGACCTCAGATGTTAAGTCCCACAGTGCTCAGAGCCATTTGAAAAGTTTTGTTTTGACTCCCACCAGCACAAGGAGAAATGACCATGGTAGTAAAATAAGAGAAATCAGAGGTCGAGTTGAACGACGGAGAAATCGTCTGAAGCGAATCTGTGAACCCTCCGCCAAGCACTTAAGTGTGAATCGCAGAGGAGTCACGTAGATGTAGAATTCTGTGGTATACTGTTTTCTTATTAACTGGATTGGCCACACGGGCAGCGCATCAGTGTTAAAATCCCACTGTTATCTTCACAAATATCTTGGGCCTAAAAGGAAAAGAGTTAAGTCCAGGAACACGAAAATGAATTATTAACGATAACAGCTACAACAGGGTGTGCTGAAAATTGATGCTTCCGTATTTTTAATGTGACAACTTTTGAAGTGTTTTAAACGAAAATAACTTTATTATCATTCTACATCTTTATTCTGCTTGCCTACATATTTATTTCTCAACATTGTTATCCTGGCGACGAACATATTTCTCCCAACGAGAGAACAATTTGTTGATACCGTCACTGTAAAATATTTGAATTTGTTGACGGAGACACAGCCTCGTCTCTGCTTGTTGCGCTTCAGCACTGTCGAAGTGAAGTCTTGGAAGCCGTTCTGTAAGTTCTGGAAACTATGAAAATCGGATGGGACCAAGTCAGGACTGTATGGAGGATGATCGATGACTGAACTCAAGGCGTCGCATTGTTACGGTTGTCACAGCCCTCGTGTGTGGTCTGGTATTGTCGTGCCGAAGGATAAGATCGTCCATGTGTGGACGAACTCATCGAAATCGTGCTTTCAGTTTTTCTGACTCACCGACATACACTCCTGGAAATGGAAAAAAGAACACATTGACACCGGTGTGTCAGACCCACCATACTTGCTCCGGACACTGCGAGAGGGATGTACAAGCAATGATCACACGCACGGCACAGCGAACACACCAGGAACCGCGGTGTTGGCCGTCGAATGGCGCTAGCTGCGCAGCATTTGTGCACCGCCGCCGTCAGTGTCAGCCAGTTTGCCGTGGCATACGGAGCTCCATCGCAGTCTTTAACACTGGTAGCATGCCGCGACAGCGTGGACGTGAACCGTATGTGCAGTTGACGGACTTTGAGCGAGGGCGTATAGTGGGCATGCGGGAGGCCGGGTGGACGTACCGCCGAATTGCTCAACACGTGGGGCGTGAGGTCTCCACAGTACATCGATGTTGTCGCTAGTGGTCGGCGGAAGGTGCACGTGCCCGTCGACCTGGGACCGGACCGCAGCGACGCACGGATGCACGCCAAGACCGTAGGATCCTACGCAGTGCCGTAGGGGACCGCACCGCCACTTCCCAGCAAATTAGGGACACTGTTGCTCCTGGGGTATCGGCGAGGACCATTCGCAACCGTCTCCATGAAGCTGGGCTACGGTCCCGCACACCGTTAGGCCGTCTTCCGCTCACGCCCCAACATCGTGCAGCCCGCCTCCAGTGGTGTCGCGACAGGCGTGAATGGAGGGACGAATGGAGACGTGTCGTCTTCAGCGATGAGAGTCGCTTCTGCCTTGGTGCCAATGATGGTCGTATGCGTGTTTGGCGCCGTGCAGGTGAGCGCCACAATCAGGACTGCATACGACCGAGGCACACAGGGCCAACACCCGGCATCATGGTGTGGGGAGCGATCTCCTACACTGGCCGTACACCACTGGTGATCGTCGAGGGGACACTGAATAGTGCACGGTACATCCAAACCATCATTGAACCCATCGTTCTACCATTCCTAGACCGGCAAGGGAACTTGCTGTTCCAACAGGACAATGCACGTCCGCATGTATCCCGTGCCACCCAACGTGCTCTAGAAGTTGTAAGTCAACTACCCTGGCCAGCAAGATCTCCGGATCTGTCCCCCATTGAGCATGTTTGGGACTGGATGAAGCGTCGTCTCACGCGGTCTGCACGTCCAGCACGAACGCTGGTCCAACTGAGGCGCCACGTGGAAATGGCATGGCAAGCCGTTCCACATTACTACATCCAGCATCTCTACGATCGTCTCCATGGGAGAATAGCAGCCTGCATTGCTGCGAAAGGTGGATATACACTGTACTAGTGCCGACATTGTGCATGCTCTGTTGCCTGTGTCTATGCGCTTGTGGTTCTGTCAGTGTGATCATGTGATGTATCTGACCCCAGGAATGTGTCAATAAAGTTTCCCCTTCCTGGGACAATGAATTCACGGTGTTCTTATTTCAATTTCCAGGAGTGTAGTTACGTTACACACCGCCATGATACACATTACAATGCTGAGTCCTCTAGCGACAGAAAGTTGCAACTTACTCAGCGAACCGGGAAAGACGACCGAGTTACGTGCATGGCATGTGATAACTCAACCAACAACGAGGCGGAATAAAAAATTCGGTGGCATTACTTTTCAGCGCGCTCACGTATGCTACTTCTAGGGGGAATGGGCTAATTCCTATGTCTTCTAGTAGCGTCCTCATGAAGTACGAAAGAATAAGTCCATTTTACACTTGTTTTGTCAGGAAAAAAGTGCACTTCATACTTTTTGCCCATAAACTTTAATTTACAACTTTTCAGTAGTTTTCCAGCCTTTTACTTTACTTTTCAGATAGTTACGATTTTAATCAATAAGTGAGCATGTGGATGACCAATATGGCAGTGATCTGGGTTTTCAGGTAAGTCACTCGTTAATGCGTTTGATTCTCATATGAAATATAAGCAATATTATGAGTAGAAGGAGGAAACTAGTGCAGCTCGTTGTGAACAAAAATTCTAAAGTAAATGCTAGTTAGTAGATCTTATTGGTGATAGTCAACATGAAAAATCTATTATGTGATACTTGTAGGTTAAATTTCGTAAATTAAATAGCACACTTTAGAAAATTATTGTAGGATACACTAAGGACTTCGAAAATGGCTCAACGGAAGAAAAGAACTAAGAAAACGTGGGACGAATGGAACTGCAGGTATATGAAATAAACTTTTCTGTGCGTTGTATCTAGTATAAAAATTCCACTGTTGAAAGCTAGTGCCAAGATATATTAAAGGATGATGTTCGGTACCAAACAAATTTTAAGAAAATGCTTTTTTTGCAGAATGTACTAAACAAGATGTAATCAGCAGCGGGCAGTTCCTTAATCAAAAGTGAACAACCATTTGTGATGGAGGATAAAGATCTCTGGTAACGTTTCGTCAAATGTAGATCAGCATTAAAAAGCTACTTCTAAGGATTATGAAGATAGTCCTTACCTCGTAGTAATATCAAGGCACCCTAGTTTACAACAGAAGATCTATTCCTAAATTACTTTAATAACAAGACAATAGTTTTTGTTGCAGACGATAGTTCACTGCCAAGTGGGTAAAATAACTAACCATACACTCTATGACGACTGTTTGGAAAACACTGGGAATATGATAAAGATATCTAGAGTCTGTTCGTCTATTTTCAATGTGCAGACGACAGCGTCCACAAGACTAGCCTATGCAATGGACTGCGTGACTCCAGAATCCCCAAGAAGATAATGACTATGGTGCAAACTTGTATGGCTTGGTCAAGGGCAGTAGTGCGTTTGCGAGAGGTCACATCATGAATGTTCGATACTGAGACAGGTCCCATACAAGGGGATGTTCTCTCACTGTTCTGTTCCATGTCATCTTCGAGAAAGTAACAAGGGAATGTGGGCAACAAGAGTGGGCTGGAATGCAAATGAATGGTAATTTCAATTTTCTCGCATATACAGATGAAATAACACTACTAAGTTAATCATACCATGAGCTGAAAGAGATGTGCCAGAAAATGGACAACTATGCATATATGGTTGGGATAAAGGCGAATCAAGACAAAACGGAGTTCATGCAGTTAGGAAGAGGAAATTAACAGTAATAATTTCTTGAGATACATGGCATGATTTCCAGAACGAGATATGCACTCTACAGCGGAGTTTACGCTGATATGAAGCTTCCTGGCAGATTAAAACTGTGTGCCGCACTGACACCCGAACTCCGTACCTTCGCCTTCCGCGGGCTAATGCTCTACCAAATGAGCTACCCAAGCACAACTCACAAGCCGTCTCCACAGCTTCAATTCTAGCAGCATCTCGTCCCTTAGTGTCCTGTGGTTAGGTGCAGGATCTATGTTTATTATCTTGTCATAGAAGCGACCAGCGGCCAAATAGTGTAACTATTACTGCTGTTGCCTGATTCTGTTCACTGGGGCAAAGTTGGTTTTAATACTGTTTCACAGAATTCTATTTCGTTGTGATGGAGGCATTTTGATAGTGACCTTCTTGATTGAGCACTGCTTTAAAGACCTGTATTGGGCTCCAGTTAAGTTCTGTATAATTGCTGTTGCTACATTATCAAGAAGATTTTATTTTTTATAAATTAATTGTTAAACTTAGCCAGCATCTGCACAATCTCAGCCCGAACCAAATGGTTCAAATGGCTCTGAGCACTGTGAGACTTAACAGCTGAGGTCATCAGTCTCCTAGAACTTAGAACTACTTAAACCTAAAGACATCACACACATCCATGCCCAACGTAGGACTCGAACCTGCGACCGTAGCTGTCGCGCTGTTCCAGACTGAAGCGCCTAGAACCGCTCGGCCACCCTGGCCGGCAGCGCGAACCCCATCCCATCTAAGTACTACACTACGATTGGTAGTGGGGCATGACTGTATGTTGCGCCGGCATGGGGGCGGAGTCTGGTTATTTTACCCACTTGGCAGTGAACTGTCGTCTGTAACAAAAATTATTGTCTTGTTATTAAAGTAATTTAGGAATAGATCTTCTGTTGTAAACTAGGATGCCTTAATATTACCACGAGGTAAGGACTATCTTCATAATCCTTAGAAGTAGCTTTTTGTCCAAAATTGAAGTAACAAAAGGAAATTTTGCGGGGTTGTGTTTATTTTGCTACAAAATAGTATAAACAGGTGTTAGTAAAGTAGAAACATCTAAAGAGCACAGAACGCAAACAACTACATGCATAACGGTAAACAAACACGTTCTTCGTTTTTTCCTACTGAATGGATTTGTACACACATTCCGACAATTGGTTAACGTTTTCAGTAAGAGGTGTGACTACCTCTGGCAGCAATACAGGTCCGACAACGTCGGGGAATGCTACGAATGATGTCATAAATCTCATTTAGAGGCAGTAACGCCCATTCTTCCTGCAGAAGTGCTCGCAGTCTCGGAGAGTGGTTCGTGGATGCTGACATAATGCGATCCTTCTCCCTAGTGCATCCCAGACATGCTGTGTGGGATTCAAATCCGGAGAGCGAGCAGGCCACGTCATACGTGCAATATTTTTCGTTTCCGAGAGAACATCAACCACCCGTGCTCTATGAGGTCAAGCATTATCGTCCATCAATTCAACTTCTGGGCCCACAGCACCTCGCAACAACCGCGAGTGAGGTCCCAAGATCTCATCACGATACCTGACAACAGTTAAAACTTGCCGGTTCACCTGTACAGTTTCATGAAGACAGGTTCGAGTAGTAAAACACCATTATGGATCCTTCGCGATCTCAGTCTCTTTCCACAATGTTTGGGTCCCGAAATCATGTTCCACCTTCTCTCCAGATACCAACACACAGCGAATTACTCTCCAGACTAAATCGGAACTCATCTATGGAAAACAACATTGGTCTACTGTTTGACCATCAAGGTGGCATGTTGATGACTCCACTCTAGACGTCCCCTTCTGTGAAGACACGCCAGAGTTAAACATACAGCAGGTCTCCGACAATAAAGGCCACTCTGCCGAAGCCGTCTACGTGAAGTGTTTGTATAGTGTGGTGTTATTGACAGAACAGAAGGAAGTGTTTGCGTTAAGGCACGTGGAACTTCTGCAACTAAATATCCTCAGGCGAGATGTAACTTGACTAATAGGATAGCAAGAGCCATAGTGGAAAGGAACTTCTATGCAAATTTTCATCAACAATTATGTAAGAGAGTAATTTCTGCGTGGGCCATGCGTAAATTGATCGGTGGGCATTACGGAAGCAAAAATTGGATAAACAAGCCGTTTTCTGAATATTTTAATAGCGTTCGCACTCCTGGGCGCCCATTTTGTCTTCCGACCACAGAGGCTGAGGTAGAAGCTAACATCGTAGAAGGCATTAAACCAGTGGGTAGTTCCTGGGTGGTGTTTGCCCAGACCCCTTGTGTATTCAGGGATTTAGAACAAATAGAATATCAACTCGAAGGAACAGGTATGTTGAACGAGTTCGGGAGCGCGAACCCCAACCAAGAGATACACTCCTGGAAATGGAAAAAAGAACACATTGACACCGGTGTGTCAGACCCACCATACTTGCTCCGGACACTGTGAGAGGGCTGTACAAGCAACGATCACACGCACGGCACAGCGGACACACCAGGAACCGCGGTGTTGGCCGTCGAATGGCGCTAGCTGCGCAGCATTTGTGCACCGCCGCCGTCAGTGTCAGCCAGTTTGCCGTGGCATACGGAGCTCCATCGCAGTCTTTAACACTGGTAGCATGCCGCGACAGCGTGGACGTAAACCGTATGTGCAGTTGACGGACTTTGAGCGAGGGCGTATAGTGGGCATGCGGGAGGCCGGGTGGACGTACCGCCGAATTGCTCAACACGTGGGGCGTGAGGTCTCCACAGTACATCGATGTTGTCGCCAGTGGTCGGCGGAAGGTGCACGTGCCCGTCGACCTGGTACCGGACCGCAGCGACGCACGGATGCACGCCAAGACCGTAGGATCCTACGCAGTGCCGTAGGGGACCGCACCGCCACTTCCCAGCAAATTAGGGACACTGTTGTTCCTGGGGTATCGGCGAGGACCATTCGCAACCGTCTCCATGAAGCTGGGCTACGGTCCCGCACACCGTTAGGCCGTCTTCCGCTCATGCCCCAACATCGTGCAGCCCGCCTCCAGTGGTGTCGCGACAGGCGTGAATGGAGAGACGAATGGAGACGTGTCGTCTTCAGCGATGAGAGTCGCTTCTGCCTTGCTGCCAATGATGGTCGTATGCGTGTTTGGCGCCGTGCAGGTGAGCGCCACAATCAGGACTGCATACGACCGAGGCACACAGGGCCAACACCCGGCATCATGGTGTGGGGAGCGATCTCCTACACTGGCCGTACACCACTGGTGATCGTCGAGGGGACACTGAATAGTGCACGGTACATCCAAACCGTCATCGAACCCATCGTTCTACCATTCCTAGACCGGCAAGGGAACTTGCTGTTCCAACAGGACAATGCACGTCCGCATGTATCCCGTGCCACCCAACGTGCTCTAGGAGGTGTAAGTCAACTACCCTGGCCAGCAAGATCTCCGGATCTGTCCCCCATTGAGCATGTTTGGGACTGGATGAAGCGTCGTCTCACGCGGTCTGCACGTCCAGCACGAACGCTGGTTCAACTGATGCGCCAGGTGGAAATGGCATGGCAAGCCGTTCCACAGGACTACATCCAGCATCTCTACGATCGTCTCCATGGGAGAATAGCAGCCTGCATTGCTACGAAAGGTGGATATACACTGTACTAGTGGCGACATTGTGCATGCTCTGTTGCCTGTGTCTATGTGCCTGTGGTTCTGTCAGTGTGATCATGTGATGTATCTGACCCCAGGAATGTGTCAATAAAGTTTCCCCTTCCTGGGACAATGAATTCACGGTGTTCTTATTTCAATTTCCAGGAGTGTAGATTGAAAGGTGGTGCAAGAGTGTCTTTTAAAAAGTAACGGTTGCTTCCTCTATGACAAGGTGGGACATTCCCGGAGGGAATGCCCACAACAGAAGATGGCGCTGGATACTAGCGGCTGACGGTGACTTAAGGACGTGCTGAACTGTGACTGTTGTGCCGCTGCTCCTGTACGATTTAAGGGTAGATTCGCGCAATAGCGCCATAAAAAGCCATTCATCCGCTGTGAAATTAATAATGAACGGATGTGTGAAGTATTGGACACATGTATCTCAGTGACTTTAGTAAGTGATGAATGGTCCTGCATACACCAGGCAGTGTGCGGTTAGTCGAACTGGAATGTGGATGACACTACGAATGTGATGGCCAGTTGAAGTGCCTTGTGGATGTTGGGATGGGTTGTCGTTAAGTTGAGATAACTTGAGTTTAAACAGAAAATCAAGTTAAGGGTAGCGGAGGGGTTATCTCCTGAACTGATTCTGCGGTCGGATGTAATTAAGGGAGCTATGTTGATCCCGAACTGGGCGCTAGATCATTTGCAAAAATAGCACCTTCTCATTTTGTTTTCGTTTTAAAACCCCGGCAGCGACGGTACAACAGATGGAAGGGGAGGTAACCTATTACAACTAGATTATCTGCTACCGAGTCAAAGGGAGCAAGTACAGCAATTGTGCAGTGAATTTGGCGATTTGCTAAGGGATAGGTCAGAGATGACTAACCTAACAAAGTACTGGATAGAATTAACTGATACTGTGCCGGTGAGGAGGCCGCCATATCCTCGGCCGCCACCGCGCGCTAAGGAATTGAGAGGACCGGTGAAAGAAATGTCGGAGCAAGGAGTTATTCGCCCTCTCAGTTCACCTCATTTTCATCCCATTTTTCTTGTTCCTAAATCGTATGGCAATCGAGACTTCTTGATTACAGATAGCTTAACAAGAAGGTAGTCCTCCTTTTCATTCCCTTGCCAGACCTGCACACATATTTCGGCTGGTTCGCAGCTGACTTTGATTTTATAGCGCTGATACAGGCATACTACAAAATTCCGGTTGACAAGGAATCGAAACGTATCATGGCATTTGTCACGGACTGAAATTTGTTGCAGTTTAAAAGGGTGATTTTTGGGATCACCACTGGTGTAGCGATGTTATCGCCACTCTTGCAAGTGTTGTTTTCTGATACAACGTTCGTGTATCACTATATGGACTATGTTGGGAGTACCAGTAAAAATTGGCAAGAGCATGTGGAACACTTGAGGGAAGCGTTCACACACCTTAGAAAAGGGGACTTACGGTCAAACCTGAAAAGGTGATGGTACGGTTCCCGGACATGCAGTTCCTGGCGCATATCATGCCGTTGGAGATAATCGAAATTGATCCTGAATGTACCATGGCCATTAGAGAATTCCCTCCGCCCAGAAATACTGATTAAATAGCAATATTTATGGGAATGATAATTTTGTAGGAACTTTGCACCGAATTCCTCTGAATTGTCGGGGCCACTGAATGAGTTAGGGAGAAAGGGTTGAAAATTCGAGTGTGGTGAATCCCAAGAAGCAGCGTTCGAGGGCTTGAAGGAGACCCTGTTGGGTACCCCTCTGATAACGATACCAGAATTTGATGAGGAATTCATCGTGCAAATCGATGCCACAAGGGCAGCGGCGGTTTTATTACTTCACGAATACGCAGAAGGGAGAAGGCTGCTGTCATATACTTCTTGGAGACTAACACTGTTACAGAGGAAGTACTCCGTTTATGAATCTGTGGCATTAGCAGTTACATTAGCCCAGGAGAAACTCAGGTTCTGTCTAGAAAATAGGACCTTCCTTTTTGAGACTGGGACAGGCTCTGACATTGTCGCTTGCGTGGTCGAGGCGCACGGGCCCCGTTGCCAGGTCGCTACCCAAATTTCGGCTTTCAGTTTGAAGTCACATATTTAAGTGGGACCGATAATGTTATTGCGGACGACTTGAGCTGCAGGCTTCAGGGGAATTGTGTGGAAACTGAGATTGGTTAACCAGGTCAGGATATTAAGGTACAGGGAATGAATTATATTTTGGGGGATTTTCCTGCCTTCCTTAAGGGCATTTCCAAGGAACAGGAAGAGCATGAGTTCTTAGGTTTAAATATACAGAAAATAGAAAGAATGGAAGCGATTAGGCAGTATTCGGTTAGGGATGGTATTTTCCATTCTAATACTAGGGGTAGTAGTCAGCTAAACCAGCGGTACCTACGGAAGTTGTACCTACGTTATTCGTCTGTTTTCACCAATCTCTAGTGGGAGGGCACTTGTGGATTTTCAAAACGCGTGCGGAAACCCAAAAAGAATTCATACGGAAGGGTATGGACGGAGATATTAGAACTACGGTCCAAGCACGAAAAATTTGTCCTATTGCAAACCCCCGCAGGATAATAAACAGGGTACGCTGGCTTCTAAACCTGTAGAATGTCCGATGGAGAAGGTATAGGTCCGTTTCCTAGATTGTGGGCAGGAAACAAATATGATCTGGTATGCATGGATGCCTCTTCGTGGTTCTCTTCGTTGCTTCGCGCTGTATCGGTGACAACACAATCTATAATACGCGGGTTGAAGAGAGTTTTTGGCGCCGTTGGTGCTTTCCAAGTGTTAGTTTCTGATAACACCGCGGCATTTACCTACAGAGTCTTCAAGTTGTTCGTTTTTGGGCTGGGACTCTGGGATTCTATTACTATGCCGTACTACCCAAACAAATCCTTCATTCAAGGAGGGAGGGAACCATAACTTTTAGTTTGCCTTGTTGGTTCAAATGACTCTGAGCACTATGGGACTTAACATCTGAGGTCATCAGTCCCCTAGAATTTAGAACTACTTAAACCTAACTAACCTAAGGACATCACACACATCCATGCCCGAGGCAGGATTGGAACCTGCGACCGTAGCGGTCTCGCGGTTCCAGACTGAAGCGCCTAGAACCACTCTGCCACAGCGCCCGGCGTGCCTTCATTGCTTATCAGTATTCTGACTGCAATAAGTAAGAAGACTCTGGACTGGCTAATGACGCGTTTAACAGATATGTAGATGAGATGCATAAGAACACACTATCGGAATTAATGTCTGCATCAATAACTAACTCCCCATTGGCCAACATGTGGTTGATCGAGGATCTGTTACCCAGCAAGATATCCCCTAAGGAATAGTGGTACCTACAGAAGTTGTAAGGGGAGGTGGCACAGTGTCCGGGAAAATATATTGGCGGCCCATGAGCAAGGAGCTCAGGCTTGCAACAAGGAAGACGCCCTGATCCATTCATAGAGGGAGACCGAGTATATATTTGGAATTTCGGGAAGCTGAGTATATTGGAGGCAAGTTTACAGGATAGCTCTTGCCATGCTTCACGTGGCCTTTTCTGATTATTCGTTTGGCGGGTTGTTTCTGTATCTGTTGGATGCTTCTGCAGCTAAGCAGTGGAGGGCGCATATATCTCAGCCTAGAACGACTTGTGATTGCTGATTATTTTGTTATATGTGTGGTTTTCGATGTACCACAATTTATTCTTTGGATTTATTGTATTACAATTGTGGTGGATCCTTCTGTCTGCTGGCACCATTTTTTTCTTTTTTTTTCTTGAGGAGGGGGGAGGGGGGGGCAACGTGGGTGAGTGGGAAGACTGCGCCGACGTCGAGTGGAACCTTTATCTTGGTCATGTTGAGAGTCATGTTTGGCAGGAAGAGGGCAGGCCGTACAAGCATGTGATTACTGCGAGGGCTACTGAGGCTGAGGTGGAGGAGTGACGGATGAAGTGGAAGTAGCTGCTGCATAGCCAAGAGTGGGGAACCTTCTCCAAGATGGCACACCATGGTGCTGCCTATGGGACATTGCTAATGGTCAACGAAGAGTGGGGTTCACTGTGAGAACACATACAGTCCGATGGAGAGGCTGGTGTCCTTTCCTGAGGCACTGGATGGTGGTTCCGGTGGTGGCGGAGGAAGGAGATTCTGCATTTCAAGAAGAGCACTAACTACGTGCTTTAGTAGCCGATGGCCACATCTTGATGGGTAAGTGATCCACTACAATGTTCAGTGGAGAATATAAGTGGTGTAATGAGTGTATTGCATCAGAATGTGTTCTCCAGAAGTGAGTGCGATTTTGATTTAATTAATTACATGCCATAAGAGTGATTGATTTTTACGTTTTGTTGTAAGAAATGTGACCTTGTGTGTATTACACTGTGAGCCTGTCTAATTTGGTTTATACCATTTGTACAAAGAAAGTTGCCTTGAGATTTTGTATTCCGAGAATGATTCATTTATTTGTTTCATTGTACAGAAGATTGTATTGAGATATATGCTTGAGCAGTCCTTCAGATAGTTGATGACAGATCGTCGTAACGACTAGACGGGGATGGGAATACCTGTAGACTAATATTTAGCTGTGTGATAAATGGGTGGTCTTGATTATGTCTGAGAATTCCCTTAGTATCCTGTGGTTTTGTTGCAAAAGTTACATTTATTGTCTTGTTCTGTAAGCGGACAAGGGCCGTATATTTCAATTATTATTGCTGTTGCTCAATTATGTGTACTGGGGCAAAGTTGCTTTTAATTCTGTTTCGTTGTGGTGTGGGAATTTTAGTTTTTATACTCTTGTACGAGCCTCGTTTCAAAAATTTTATTGGTCTGCAATTACTTTCTGTTTAACTGCTATTGTTCTCTAGTCAGTACGATTTTGTGTTCAATAAATTAGTTATTACATTGATTCCACGCCTGCACAAACCTCTACCTGAACAGTACATCACCCAGATCCTATGCTACAACAGTGTTATAAAATCTGCTGATATCATTAATTAACATATGATATTCGTTACGATTTTCTGATTCACACTGGCAGTAAATTTTACTTGGAAGCCCTATGTAGTAATGGCACTTCATTTTGGCAACATCGGAAGTTGCTGTTGTTCATAAATTTTCTTATACGCAACTGTTAAAAAAGTATTCATACTAGCACTATATTCACAACATTTACTCTCGTATTACGTTCGTTGTGGAACATCAGGCACAGTTTGGAAATAGTTATGTACTAGTCATTCAACGAAGAAAGCTTCTACATTCCTCACCACGTGAGATTGGTCAAATAGCATGTTGAAATATATATGAGGTAGTCAAATGAAAATGAGGCTGACGGAAAAAAGTAACTAATGTGTTTATTATTTCAAAAGTAATCGCCACAGCTGTTAATGCATTTATCTCACTGTGAGACAAGATGCTCAATGCCTCCTTAAAAAAATGTTTGAGGTTGCTTACGGAACCATGATTATACCCACACCTCCACCTTTTCGTCAGAACCAAATCGACGTCCACAGATGTCTTTCTTCAGGGCTTCGAAAACCCGGGAATCACTTGGAGAAAGATGGGGACTGTATAGAAGATGTGTAAGGGCTTCACAGAGAACCTTCTGCAGCGTATTCAAAACAACACCCAACTCCAGGGAAGTCACGATGCCTTGTTTTTTGTTTGTTTGGTTTTTTTATTGCAGGGTCCCGATGCTCATTGAATTTCTGCAAAACAGCGCCATAACCAACAAATTGCGGTACGTGAGCAATTGTCAAAAATTGAAGTGGGTCTTCACGTCTAGACGCCCAGGAATTTTGACGGACATCACGCTGTTGCAGGATAATGCCGGCGCGCATGTTGCCAGGGTTGTTAAGATTACTCTGCAGAAGTTTCGCTGGGAAGCCCTTACTCATCCTCCATCATCCATCCACTCACGATGTCTCCCACGCGATTTCCATATTTTTGTGGCCCTGAAGAAAGACATTCGTGGCCTTCGATTTGCTTTTGACGATAAGGTGCAAGACTGAGTAGAGTCATGGTTCCTTGGGCAACAGCGAACATTTTTCCATGAGGGTATTGATGATTTTGTCTCACTGTGAGATACAAGTATTAACAGCCATGGCGATTACTTTCGAAATATTAAACAGTTTGCGTACGTTTATCCATGTGTCTCGTTTTCATTTGACTGCCCCCTTTTAACATACGGATTTGCCTCAAAGAGTGTCAGATCTTCGACTTCCAAAGCTCCCTCTCTTCACAGTGCTTCGTTTACTCTTCGTTCTGACGTGCTTCTGTGGAGAAGTGAATCGAATCTGTAAATTTAACTCAACTGTTTTTTGTCGATTAACTTTTTCTAAGTGTTGCGTATTTTTCGCGCACTAGTGCCACGTGAGCTGATTTTTTATTGTAGTGATAAACAGGAGGATAGCAGCAGTACTGAGAGTGCATCTAGCGACTGCTTGGGTTAGTGTTGTATCATGTGCTGTAAAGATGCACATAGATTAAATATCAATGGGGACTGCACCTGTTATGT
The DNA here is from genome assembly GCF_023864345.2 of Schistocerca serialis cubense. Classification (NCBI taxonomy): domain Eukaryota; kingdom Metazoa; phylum Arthropoda; class Insecta; order Orthoptera; family Acrididae; genus Schistocerca; species Schistocerca serialis. The sequence goes on from NC_064640.1 coordinate 581,445,974, forward strand.
ATTGATGCATTGGGAGTTGACCACTGTCTAAAATCAGTTTGAAGCTGTGTTGAGTATAGGTGACAGGCTTCATGCTGCTGTCCTAGGCTGTGGTGACGTTGGGGCACCTGAGAGGAAGATGATGGCTCCACTGGAGCCAGTAGTGTTGCTTATGATCCCTGATTTCGCAGCGTCTTCTGATATGGTCGACCTGGCCGGTTCACATGCATATGAGTATGAATACGAACAGTAGACAGGTAGCGAATTTCTGGACAGATGGCGATAGTAGGTACTGGCTGCACGGCTGTCCCCTTAGGCCATGATGGTTACTTTGAGGTCTAAAAAATGGTTCAAATGGCTCTGAGCACTATGGGACTTAACATCTGAGGTCATCAGTTCCCTGGAATTTAGAACTACTTAAACCTAAATAACCTAAGGACGTCACACACATCCATGCCCGAGGCAGGATTCGAACCTGCGACCGTAGCAGTCACGCGGTTCCGGACTCCAGCGCCTACAACCGCGTGGCCACCACGGTCGGTCTTTGAGGTCTATTCCATTCTTGATGGTACATATGAGCCAGTTGGATATGCCTCGTCCGTTGGGACTGAGGCTTAAAGACCATACAAGAGCATTACTGGATGTACTGGTCATTGGGAGCTCCAATGCTACACAGGTGATGGAGGCCATAAGGGAAATAGCAAGTAGTTCGGGAAGGAAGGCTGGTGTCCAATCTGTTTGCTTACCGGAGATCACATCCAGGTTGTGCAGGAGGGTTAGCCGTCAGCGATTGAGGGTGCAATTTACAACATGTTGCAAATAGTGGTTTACGTTAACAGGAATGACGATTCCACTGACCAACCTCGGTTCCGAAAAGCGTCTGGCTACTTTGGGAAAGGTCTTACTCATCCACGTCCTGCAAGACAAGCTATGATTTTGGAGCACCGTCCCCAGATTCGATCGGAAGACTTAAGCCAGAGTCTCAGACAATCAAGTGGCGACCTTGGACGCGGATTTCTCAATCGCTGCTGTCAGAAGGAGAACTGTAGGGCCCCACATAATAGATCAGGAGCGCACTATACGCAGGAAGCGGGTATTAGGGTAGGAGAATACAAGTGGTGTGCACATGTAGGTTTTCTGAGATAAAGAAATCACTCCTTAGATCCGTTAAGCTACGTTCCAACTTGAGAGTCTAAAGGAAATCAAATCCATTACTTATAGAGAGAAACATTCGTCAAGGCAGATTGGAGAACGAATATGTTGATATAGTATTAAACTTGAGGTCGAATAGCAATACGCTCATGTACCGATTGCAGTGGTATCGCACAAACGAGGTATAAAAGGGCAATGCATTGGCAGAGATGTCATTCTTATTTATGAGATTCATATGAAAGTGTTTTCAACGTGATTGTAGCCGCACGACGGGAATTAACAGACTTCGGACGCGGGATGGTACTTAGAGTTAGACACATTGGACATTCCATTTCAGAAATTGTTAGGAAATTCAATATTCCGAGACCCACAGTGTCGAGACTGTGCCCTGAATACGAAATTTCAGTCATTATCTCTCACAACACAACGCAGAGAGGCCTTCACTCAACGACCGGGAGCAGCGGCGTTTGCGTAGAGGTGTCAGCACTAAGAGACAAGCAACACTACGTGAAATAACCGCAGAAATCAATGTAGGTTGTACGAAGAACATTTTAATTAGGACACTGCAGAGAAATTTGACGTTGTTGGGATATGGCAGCAGACGACCGACGCGAGTGCCTTTGCTAACAAAAGGACATTGCCTGCAGCTCCTTTTCTGGGCTCATCACCATATTGGTTGGACCCCAGACGACTGGAAAACCATGGCCTGGTCAGATGAGTCGCGATTTCGGTTGGTAAGAGCTGAGGGTAGGGTTCGAGTGTGGCGCAGACCCTACGAAGCACGGACTCAGACTGTCAACAATGCGCTGTACAAGCTGGCAGTGGCTCCATAATCGTGTGAGCAGTGTTTCCATGGAGTGGGCTGGGTCACTGACTGGAAATTGTTATATTCGGCTACATGGAGACCATTTTCAGCCATTCATGGACTTCATGTTTCCAAACTACAATGGAATTTTTATGGATGACGATGCGCCATCTCAACGGGCCAAAGTTGTTCGCGATTGATTTGAAGAACATTCTGAACAAGTCGAGCGAAGGATTTGACCACCCAGACCGCCAAAATTAATCCCATCGAACATTTATGGGACATAGCTGAGAGGTCAGATCGTGTACAAAATTATTCCACCGGCAACACTTTCACAATTATGGACGGCTGCATTAGAGAAATAGTTTTTGATAATTCGGAGGGACAAGATTAAAAAGTCTCAACTCGGACACATCTGATCACGGTCGTATAGTAATCCGATCGCGCTCAAGTAAATTACGAGAGTCTACCTCTGGACTGAAAACATACAAAGTTAATGATTTCTGTATAGCCCAACTGACTCTCTGTGTCGTCTTTAGCAATGTCTGAGTAGGATTTTAAAGATGTGAAGTTCAGAAAATCCCTCGAAAATCAAACATTCCAGTTTCCAAGGAAATAATACATATTGTTTCCCCTTTAATGAAACCTCGCCAAGTCCGTTTCTTCAGGCAATATGTTCTTAGCTGCCTGAACTAACACAGAACAGACGCCAAATAATATAACAAGCTTGTTAAAAAAGAGCATTGCTCTTGCTTGTATATCTAAATTGTTACTGTATCACATGGCAAAAACTTAAGCAACTATTGATTAACTTTCTTCACCTAAGCTCACTACAATTAAAAATAAAAGCTCGAGCTATGAGAGTAAATTAATATTTAACGTCATGAAAGTTTATGGAGCTCACATAATTTCCAAATTACTAAATATGTCGTGTCCAGGTCTGCCAACGACAACAGTAACAGCTGTCCACTACAAACGAGTTTTGTGAATTTGTAGGAACTGTCCCCGGTACCGTATTTCTAATGAAATCGACAGAAAATTGAGCGCTTAGAGCGTCGGCGAACTCTCTGAGTGGACTCAACTCTGTGCGCACACTTCATTTAGATGGCTTCGATAAAAGCAAGTTCACTCAATGGAATTTTCGTCCCTGTAAAACAGCTTTCCAGCCAGATCGAAGGGCTATCGATTGTCAGGTTGTGGTGATGAGGCTGTCAACGAGCCGTGAAGTCGTACTGCCGATGCCGGCTCAGCGTCTCTCTTTTTTTTTTGTGTGTGTGCCAGCAGCGAGCAGCGGCGCATGAAGGCAGCAAACAGCCGCAGGGCGCCGCCAGCGCAGCGCCAGCCGCCGCTACACGCCACCGCGACCGCTTCTCCACGCACGCAGCCGCGCCTCAGCGACGTCTAAACTTCCACAGCAATTATCGCCGTAATTTTACTGCTCAACAAAGCGAGCGACTTGGTGCTTCTACTAAGGTGCGCACTTCCCGTCCACGAGAGCACCACTGCACATCCACAAATACACTGAAGTGAGAAAAGTCATGAGATAGCGATATGTGAAGCAGGAGATCTAGTAGGCAAAGAGAGGAAACCCAGTAGAAAGAAAGTTCAGTTCCCTCCTCTTCATAAAATTGGCGCAATAACTGCATCACATAATTACAGAACGCTGTTCCCTACGTCCATTTGTTTTAGTTTCCTGGAGCAGGTTATATGCTTGAAAATAATGAAATGACTACAAGACCAGAAGCCTCATTTTAAGAATCGTCACTGGATCCTGAAATATCATCTCGGTATTAACACACGCGACGTCTTAGAAAAGGTAGAGACAGGTGAACAGGCAGATCCCACGCTTCTATTTTTCTGAAAGGTCTCCGAAACGGTGTCACATGGTCGATTGTTAACCAAAATACCATTATAGGAAGTATTCTCAAAATACGTGATTCGCTATAAGAATTCTTCTGTGACTAAACACGCTACTCAAGGCTGCTCGGCCAATGTTCATCGGAAGTGAAAGTTAGTTAGATACGTCTTACAGAACCCCAGACGTTGTCCACGTCCACAAAAGACTTATGCTAAGGTGTTAGGAGTTCTCTCAGGTTGTTCGCCAAGATTGCTGTAACCTTCAAAACAGAATCGTCGCAGGCTGACTGTAGGGAAATGTGAATCGTATTAGACAGTATTCCCGTTGGGCGAACTACATGATAACAAACTTTGTTGGTGATTACACCTTTTGTGCTGCAATACGAAGTCTCACCAAACTCCTTCCATATAAATGTACCTGAGCACTGAATAACATACTCAGCAATGGATTTGAAGGGGAGTTCCTTTTCCATTACCACCGCAATCGGCGGATCTGACTCCTGTCGAGATTTTTCTTCGCGTTAACACGAATTCGGTGTACTAAATCCTGGCGTAAACTGAATAGGAACTGGCTAGAGGGCTCCTAATATTGTACTACAGACATATGAGGTAGTTAGTGCAGTGAGGCAAAATTTTAGGCGCTGCTGAAATGCATGCTTTGAGAATGAACTGTCGTTATTTGTAGCTATGAGGTGTAAGCTCTTCACGAAAATAAGTATCTGTATACTGATTACAGACCATTAGATCTTATTATTAAAGTATTCAGTTTAGGATTTTCTATCAGGTTATAATTTGTTTCTAAGCTTTTGTGATATCCTGCATATGCAGAAAATTGGGGTACCTGTTGTTCCAGGCTTACGTCAGCTCCAAACACTCACCTTTGAGGACTACATCACGGACCGCTAGTGACTGCTCAATAAATTCTTCTCGCGCTGACCAACATTCAAGCCGGCCGAGGTGGCCGAGCGGTTCTAGGCGCTACAGTCTGGAACTGCGCGACCGCTACGGTCGCAGGTTCGAATCCTGCCTGGGGCATGGATGTGTGTGATGTCCTTAGGTTAGTTAGGTTTAAGTAGTTTTAAGTTCTAGGGGACTGATGACCTCAGAAGTTAATTCCCATAGTGCTCAGAGCCATTTTTTTGACCCACATACCAATGATGGAATCCTTTGCACCTCTCTAACAAAGGGACGTGACAGACTGGCCCCCTTTGATTTTCAATACCTTCAGCTTCTGGAGGTCAGTGGCCGGACATCTGTTGTCTGAAGGTTGCATCAGTTTCCTAAACAAGCAGTACGATGCAATTATAAAAAAAAAAAAGTAACTTGTTAACATGTACTCCGCTAGGTGATTGTGCAGCCTAATAGTCTTGTAGACGTAATGTTCGAACGTCACAAGCAGGAATTATTTTTTTATTTTCATTTTAATTTGATATTTATTAACAAGTGGGTACGCTAACTAACGAATATTGCATCTTAATTTATTTTTAAATATCCTCTGTATTAAATGAAATAAAAATCCGAAGGGTTAACATTGGTCTAATCCAAATAATTGTCGGCTCTATATTAACACCAGCTGCCTAACAGGTCGCAGCATCCTGAACATAAGGCGACCCATTCCTATGTTGTTGGACGACCAATTAATAAACAATATTCTCAGGTCGTCTTACGCAGAGGAGTAAGGCTTGACACGTGGTCGAGCGAGGTGGCGCAATGCTTAGTACACTGGACTCACATTCGGGAGGACGGCGCGTCCGGCCATCCTTATTTACGTTTCCCGTGATTTTCTTAAATCGGTTCAGGCAAATGCCGGGATGGTTCCTTTGAAAGGGTGCTGCCGACTTCCTTCGCCATCCTTCTCTAATTTGATGGAGCCAATGACATCGCTGTTTGGTCCCCTCCCCCAAATAAACCTACCAACCTTAACAGGTGCTGCGGCGTACACAATACGCTAGTTGTAAGGATGAGTTATGTCATCAAAGTATCAAAGTACTTTCATGTTGTACCTACGTTACCTCTTCTGTCGCCATTTAGCCATACGTTACGGAAATTAACCAGAAACATAATCCACTAAAATATAGATAAAACTGTAATAAAATATTAAGGAGCTCTGAAATCGCTGTTTGTTAATTGAACTTCAAAGAACTTGGACATAGGTCGCCTTATGAACAGACTGTTGCGACCTGTTAGGCAGCCGGTATTAATGTACAGCCGACAATTATTTCATTAGACCGCTGTTATTCTTTCATGAGTGACACTTATGTCAAACTTGTTTTCTTTGTATCATTCCGACGTACGTGCAAATGGTTCAAATGGCTCTGAGCACCATGGGACTTAACATCTGAGGCCATCAGTCCTTTAGAATTTAGAACTGCTTAAACCTAACTATCCTAAGGACATCACACACATCCATGGCCGAGGCAGGATTCGAACCTGCGACCTTAGCAGTCACGCGGTTCCGGACTGAAGCGCCTAGAACCACTCGGCCACAGCGGCCGGCTCCGACATACGAATGTAAACACTGAGGTCTCTGTTTTCAATAAAGTTTCGTTCATTTAAGTAATAAAGTGATAGTGATGCGTAAATGTCACTCTCAACTATGCAATTGCAAAGGAGTTAATGTAGATTTGTTAATATGAACGTTGCATAATTGTTTTCCATATCTACAGACTACTGAAAGTTCTGAAAATAAAGACAACGTTGTCATTTGTTATTTGTCATGTAAGACATGTAACGCGCTTTATTGGAATGCGTATGAACAGTTTGGATTTGAGATGCGATGCGCCGTTGGCTGCAGACGCGTGCATGGATACCAAACGAGACACTAGCGACATTAGCTGTTTTCCTATGGAACGGTCTCTAGTGCTAGTTCTCAGCCAAATTCAGCTGCAGTTCATGAATACGTCTGCAATGCAAAATTGGTATTACTTTCCATGTGACTACACATCATTCTGTGTATTACCTATGTGTGAGATGACTGTCGCCTAACCAAGCACTATTAGTGCGTGGATGTTACAGGTCAGTGAGCAACTACTGAAATCTTAATAACTGTATTTTGTTTTCCAAGTTTTATTTATGTGTTATTGTAAATATTTTGTATTTTAGCTTCAGTAGGCCTGTCATGAAAATGAACTCGGTAGTTCGAAACTGTGCGCCAGGTTAATAAAACGCTATTGTGAGAGAATTTCAATAAACAATTTGCTATCCACGTTCCTGGTCATAGCCTGATGTCATGTTGGGAATACGCAGTAGAAATTTATGTTTTCAGTAAGAAAAACTGTATAGCTTCCAATAAAGTTCTTGGATGACTATTCTTCTCCAAGTTACAGCATTTACTTCTCCTTGACATCTGAATACACATAAACTTTAAATGTGAAATGAGCCTCTAAATAGCCGAAAGTCGAGCAGAAACAAAGGACCACCCAGCGAGGTGGCGGAGCGGTTAGCACACTTGGACTCGCGTTCGGGAGGACGACGGTTCAAACCCGCGTCCGCCCATCCTGATTTAGATTTTCATTGATTTCCCTAAATCTCTTCAGGCAGATGCCGGTATGATTCCTTTGAAAGGGCACGGTCGATTTCCTTCCGCATCCTTCGCTCGTCCGATAGGACCAATGACCTTGCTGTTTGGTCAACCAACCAGCCAATAAAGGACTGCATTCCCTAAACCGAAAGACGTGTACAGTCTGTAAGGTCACAAAAATGGTACGGGAATCTTCGTTTCAGAAATCAAACAGCGATAGATTTAATAAGGGCCACAGAGCATTGTTATAATAGTGGAACTAGGGTGGCTGGCGAAAGCACGTTTTGGAGGCTCGACGCTCCTTAGCAGGTAATTTGTTATTGGCAAAATATCAGACCTGTAATGGGATTTAGAGCTTCCCGGAACTTTGCAGTAACGCCGTTATTAGTTCACATGGGGAAATGCAAATAATGTGAAAATTCTCTGGAAAAATGCTCAAAACTGTATGTTCTTAGTGTAATGTTCTGTCTGATCCCTCTTGACACTCTTCAGTGATTCAGTTTGGCAAAAGAGGCACGTATGGTGAGCCTGTACTCGCATTCGGTTTGCTTAAATAGAAACTTGCCCGAAAACTGTGCATCGAATACTACGTCTACGTGAAAAATTTTAAGTTTAAGCTTCATGTGTTCAACAGACTGATGAGAAATTTCTGATGCAGAATGTCGTATGCCCTGCAGCGTCACACAGCCGGACAGTGTCAACTAAAGAAATAATAGGAATAGCTGTAATTCCAACTCACTCACTCAGATACGAATTGCAGAGCTTTAACTCATACACAATAAACACGTGTAACGATAAAGATGCAAATTATTTATGATGTTTCTCTGACGCAATGCTCTGATATTCCCATTTGCATAGCTAATTGGCGTTACAAATTTGTCAGAGTATATGAACGTACGTCTTCTGGTGTCCTTACTCGTTTCGGCTAATTATCAAAGGATCTGTTTATTGTTTAGACTGTGTTATGACGAGATTCCAGAAGTGCTTTACTGTCCAGTTTTACCTGACTTCAGACAAATCGCCCACAACGTAGCAGTTTTGGTCAAATGCAAAAAGTGTCTAGCCGCCCGCTGTGGCCGAGCGGTTCTAGGCGCTTCAGTCCGGAACCCTGTTGCGGCTACGGTCGCAGGTTCGAATGCTGCCTCGGACATGGATTTGTGTGATGTCCTTAGGTTAGTTAGGTTTAAGTAGTTCTAAGTCTAGGGGACTGATGACCTCAGATGTTAAGTCCCATAGTGCTTAGAGCCATTTGAACTTTTTTCTTTTCTTTTTTATTTTTTTAAAGTGTCTTCACATCAGCAGGTCCTGTTACTCAGACTTCACGCAGCATTTTAATAGGTGGAATGTGTATTTCAATGGAAGGAACGCAACATGGAATTTAACTTGTCGTCTTTGTTGGCAAAATACCGACAAAAATATAAGGCTGTCGACTGAAGTCGGCTAAGTTAGTCGCTGAGCCGTCCGCGATCAACGTTTAGACGAAACATTTTGATCAGAACATTTCTACGAAACGCCACGAAACTCGGTCGGCTGGGGAGATCCAGTAGTTTATGGTTTCGGCTTATAGTTTCAGCTGACATGAACGGTAGGCTTGTGTTTACAGCCTTATATTGGGGAGAAGATCTTCGTCGGGAAACCAGTAATTATTTGTTAGGTCGTTGCGAACTTCTTCCTTAACAAGAACATCGAGTACACTGTTCCCCGTAACGTCGCAGGGCACCTTAATAGCGTCATAAAAATACTTCTTGTTACAGCTATTATACTTAGACATCTATTTGATTATACGAGGAACAAAGTAGTGACATGAGTTTTCCTCCACATGTCTTCCTTTATTAATATTAAATATAAACGATATTCCAACAGAATTAAGATTTTGTTCTCATCTGATCTGTCACCACATGCGAGCCCTTTTACATGGAACTGTCAGATGAAAGCAACACAGACGGAAAAAATGAGTAAACTTTTTTTAAAATCTAAAATGTGATTACAATAACTCCGTACGGTTCTAGGCGCTTCAGTCTGGAACCGCGCGACCGCGACGGTCGCAGGTTCGAATCCTGCCTCGGACATGTATATGTGTGATGTCCTTAGGTTAGTTAGGTTTAAGTAGTTCTAAGTTTTAGGGGACTGATGACCTCGGATGTTAAGTCCCATAGTGCTCAGTGCCATTTGAACCATTTTTGATTACCGTAACTGTTAATACTTTTATCCCACAGTGAGACAAGATGGTTGTTGCCTTAATGGAAAAATGTTTGTTGTTGCCGATGGGACCATGATTGTAACCAGGCGTGCACTTCTTCGTCCGAAGCAAATCGAAGGCCACAAACGTCTCTCTTCAGGGCTCCAAAAATACTGAAATTGCATCGGGAGAGACTGGAACTGTATGGAAACTATGTAACGGCTTCCCAACGGAACTTCTGCAGCGTAGCCGAAATAACCATGGCAAGATGTGGCATCGATGCCGTCCGTCGAAATTATTCAACGTTTGGACTTGATGGCGCTCTTAAATTTTCGCAAAGCGTCCACGTACTGCTGTGCGTTAACTATGGGACAGTTTTCCATAAAGTCAGTCAGCGACTGGCCCTTGTAGTCAAATGAAAGGTCATCAAGACTTTGGACTTTTTCGGTGGGGGTAAATTCATGTACTTCCATAGTTGACTGTGAGGCTTATTCTCTGACTCAAAAGGATGACACTGTTTCATATTAGGTGACAATACGAGACAGGAAACGATATACTTCACTTGATATCGTTCCAGATGTTGCAGTGATGTTGACATTATGCTCTACTTATATTCCACCACCTGGCTGTGTGGAAGCCACTGTGCACAGATTTTTCGGAACTCCTGATGCTCTTTCACGATGGCGTGAACGGTACCGTTACTAATGCCCAAAGTGAGCCGAATGTCTATTACCGCCCGCTGTCGGCCATTTCTGACGACAGCAGCCACCGCAACTATGACTTAAGGGGTAATGACACAAGAGCCTGTCCTGGCCGACTGCTGTCTTACAATGACAGCCCACCTACTAGAAATCGTTAATTCCCGTTAAGCATACGTAACGTGACACCATGTTCCCATACACAGCAGATACTCGTAACAGACAATGACACAGCGGCTAATGTTCGCGCTGCTTTTTCCTCATTTCTAATAGAGGGCACTTTCATACACACATACCAGCGTTACCAACGTCCTCACATTCCTCGTTATACAGTCAGTCCCGTTTTCATTCGATTGCCCCTAATACAGCATGCGTGTGTTCGGTTCCAAGGGTACTGTGCACCATCGATCATCTTAAGCCTTCTGATCATACAACACTGTACTCACTCCATTAGATACACCCGATTCAACGGCTTGACAACGTGAGATGCAACAACTGACGCGGTCCAGTTTTTCGCAAAGGCACGGTTCCGCTACGTGACGTAATTGCACCTCTTTCCTAGAAAAACTGACTGCTGATACGAGTACCACAAGGAATTCAGTGCTCTGCTGTATTAAAGAAAATCCAGCGTGAGATGGTTGCAAACTCTGAACTCGGACACACCAAATGACTGCACTGTAGCAAACTGATTGCACTCCGAGATCCGACCTTTGGAATAAAATTACACAAAGGTAGAAATCTCATTGCAGCTTTCAACTAGCTTTCTCCAACATCCTTAGCAATCTCAGTTAAGATAAAAAGATAAGGATAAGACTGGAAAGATGTGAAATTCAGAAAGTCACACTATTAAGTGACATTCCAGTTACTATGGAAACAACACGAATAATTTCCCTTTAATAAACATCGTCTGTGTCGTTGTTGGCTACCAAATTTAACACAGAACTACTGCCTTATAATATAACAAGCATTGAATAAAACACACGTAACTTTCAAAGCATTTACTACTACAAAGCTGCAGCTGGAAAGTGACGCTTGCCGCCCTTACAGTGGTCAAGTCCTCCTTCTCAACAAGGAACTGGTGATAACACTTGGCGTCCAGCTGCTTTCTTCCCTCCATGAGGGTTCATGATCGAGTCTCTTATTTCGTGAGTTCCAAGTAACTCCCGAAATTTGATGAACAAGGCTTCAAGGCGAATTGCAGCGGTGCCACAGCGGTCGGGATTCGCCCATGGGCATTCTCATTTTTTTAAGGCCCTCTGTAGTTGAAAGGTATATTGTACTCGGTGCTATCAGCTGCAGAACATCAATCTTAGTTATTCAAATGGTTCAAATGGCTCTGAGCACTATGGGACTTAACATCTAAGGTCATCAGTCCCCTATAACTTAGAACTACTTAAACCTAACTAACCTAAGGACATCACACGACACCCAGTCATCACGAGGCAGAGAAGATCCCTTACCCCGCCGGGACTCGCACCCGGTAACCCGGGCGCGGGAAGCGAGAACGCTATCGCACGACCACGAGCTGCGGACTCTTAGTTATTCACTGCCTAACACAGAAAGTGAAATTCAAAGAAGACATCGACGGCTTGAATGTAACTACGTACACGTACAGACCATAGAACATACCGTGCATAAAAATTCAAATGATTAGAGCTGCAATTCCTTATGACAGGTAGAACTGCCAATAGAATGGTTCAAATGGCTCTGAGCACTGTGGGACTTAACTTCTGAGGTCATCAGTCCCCTAGAAATTAGAACTACTTAAACCTAACTAACCTAAGGACATCAAACATATCCATGCCAGAGGCAGGATTCGAACCTGCGACCGTAGCCGTTCCAGACCGTAGCGCCTATCACCGCTCGGCCACCCCGACTGCCAATAGAGTTTTTTGTGCTGTTATCATGCATCTTGGGGTATACAAGGGACGAAAACAGCGTCACATATTGAGTTTACATTACTATTGTATGCATCAATTACAACAACGGATGCAGAGTTATCAGTGAGAAGAGCTTGTGCGAGACGGCGTTAACAGCACATAACACAATTTTAAAAGGCCACATTGTGGACATCCATTTGGCTGGTTAGTTGAATCATGCAACATCTAGATTTGTTTGGCATTCGGATGTGACAATGACACGATGCTGGACTGCATGGGAACATGACGGTAGCCATATTCGAATACGTCTACCCAAAGGGGCGACCGCCATCGTGTGCACCAAGCACAATGTTTTTTTTTTTTTTTTTTGGTCATCAGTCTACTGACTGTTTTGATGCGGCCCGCCACGAATTCCTTTCCTGTGCTATCCTCTTCATCTCAGAGTAGCACTTGCAACCTACGTCCTCAATTATTTGCTTGACGTATTCCAATCTCTGTCTTCCTCTACAGTTTTTGCCCTCTACAGCTCCCTCTAGTACCATGGAAGTCACTCCCTCATGTCTTAGCAGATGTCCTATCATCTTGTCCCTTCTCCTTATCAGTGTTTTCCACATATTACTTTCCTCTCCGATTCCGCGTAGAACCTCCTCATTCCTTACCTTATCAGTCCAGCTAATTTTCTACATTCGTCTATAGCACCACATCTCAAATGCTTCGATTCTCTTCTGTTCCGGTTTTCCCACAGTCCATATTTCACTACTATACAATGCTGTACTCCAGACGTACATCCTCAGAAATTTCTTCCTCAAATTAAGGACGGTATTTGATATTAGTAGACTTCTCTTGGCCAGAAACGCTTTTTTTGCCATAGCGAGTCTGCTTTTGATGTCCTCCTTGCTCCGTCCGTCATTGGTTATTTTACTACCTAGGTAGCAGAATTCCTTAACGTGACCATCAATCCTGATGTTAAGTTTCTCGCTTTTCTCATTTCTACTACTTCTCATTACCTTCGTCTTTCTCCGATTTACTCTCAAACCATACTGTGTACTCATTAGGCTGTTCATTCCGTTTAGCAGATCATTTAATTCTTCTTCACTTTCACTCAGGATAGGAATGTCATGGTATCACTTTTACCTTGTATTTTAATTCCACTACTGAACCTTTCTTTTATTTCCCTCATTGCTTCCTCGATGTACAGACTGAAGAGTAGGGGCGAAAGGCTACAACCTTGTCTTACACCCTTCTTAATACGAGCACTTCGTTCTCGATCGTCCACTCTTATTATTCCCTCTTGGTTGTTGTACATATTGTATATGACCCGTCTCTCCCTATAGCTTACCCCTACTTTTTTCAGAATCTCGAACAGCTTGAACTATTTTATATTGTCGAACGCTTTTTCCAGGTCGACAAATCCTATGAAAGTGTCTTGATTTTTCTTTAGCCTTGCTTCCATTATTAGCCGTAACGTCAGAATTGCCTCTCTCGTCCCTTTACTTTTCCTAAAGCCAAACTGATCGTCACCCAGCGCATTCTCAATTTTCTTTTCCATTCTTCTGTATATTATTCTTGTAAGTAGCTTCGATGCATGAGCTGTTAAGCTGATTGTGCGATAATTCTCGCACTTGTCAGCTCTTGCCGTCTTCGGAATTGTGTGGATGATGCTTTTCCGAAAGTCAGATGGTATATCGCCAGACTCATATATTCTACACACCAACGTGAATAGTCGTTTTGTTGCCACTTCCCCCAATGATTTTATAAATTCTGATGCAATGTTATCTATCCCTTCTGCCTTATTTGACCGTCAGTCTTCCAAAGCTCTTTTAAATTCCGATTCTAATACTGGATCCCCTATCTCTTCTAAATCGACTCCTCTTTCTTCTTCTATCACATCAGACAAATCTTCACCCTCATAGAGGCTTTCAATGTATTCTTTCCACCTATCTGTTCTCTTCTCTGCATTTAACAGTGGAATTCCCGTTGCACTCTTAATGTTACCGCCGTTGCTTTTAATGTCACCAAAGGTTGTTTTGACTTTCCTGTATGCTGAGTCTGTCCTTCCGACATTCATATCTTTCTCGGTGTCTTCACATATTTCCTGCAGCCATATCGTCTTAGCTTCCCTGCACTTCCTATTTATTTCATTCCTCAGCGACTTGTATTTCTGTATTCCTGATTTTCACGGAACATGTTTGTACTTGCTCCTTTCATCAATCAACTGAAGTATTTCTTCTGTTACCCATGGTTTCTTCGCAGCTGCCTTCTTTGTACCTATGTTTTCCTTCCCAACTTCTGTGATGGCCCTTTTTAGAGATGTCCATTCCTCTTCAACCGTACTGCCTACTGCGCTATTCCTTATTGCTGTATCTATATCGTTAGAGAACTTCAAACGTATCTCGTCTTTCCTTAGCACTTCCGTATCCCACTTCTTTGCGTATTGATTGTTCCTAACTAATGTCTTGAACTTCAGCCTACTCTTCATCACTACTATATTGTGATCTGATTCTGTATCTGCTCCTGGGTACGCCTTACAATCCAGTATCTGATTTCGGAGTCTCTGTCTGACCATGATGTAATCTAATTGAAATCTTCCCGTATCTCCCGGCCTTTTCCAAGTATACCTCCTCCTCTTGTGATTCTTAAACAGGGTATTCGCTATTACTGGCTGAAACTTATTACAGAACTCAATTAGTCTTTCTCCTCTTTCATTCCTTGTCCCAAGCCCATATTCTCCTGTAACCTTTTCTTCTACTCCTTCCTCTACAACTGCATTCCAGTCGCCCATGACTATTAGATTTTCGTCCCCCTTTACATACTGCATTACCCTTTCAATATCCTCATACACATTCTCCATCTGTTCATCTTCAGCTTGCGACGTCGGCATGTATACCTGAACTATCGTTGTCGGTGTTGGTCTGCTGTCGATTCTGATTAGAACAACCCGGTCACTGAACTGTTCACAGTAACACACCCTCTGCCCTACCTTCCTATTCATAACGAATCCTACACCTGTTATACCATTTTCTGCTGCTGTTGATATTACCCGATACTCATCTGACCAGAAATCCTTGTCTTCCTTCCACTTCACTTCACTGACCCCTACTATATCTAGATTGAGCCTTTGCATTTCCCTTTTCAGATTTTCTAGTTTCCCTACCACGTTCAAGCTTCTGATATTCCACGCCCCGACTCG
Organism: Schistocerca serialis cubense; assembly: GCF_023864345.2. Lineage (NCBI taxonomy): Eukaryota > Metazoa > Arthropoda > Insecta > Orthoptera > Acrididae > Schistocerca > Schistocerca serialis. The sequence continues at coordinate 581,461,234 of NC_064640.1, forward strand.
TAGAACGTTATCCTTTCGTTGATTATTCAATCTTTTTCTCATGGTAACCTCCCCCTTGGCAGTCCCCTCCCGGAGATCCGAATGGGGGACTATTCTGGAATCTTTTGCCAATGGAGAGATCATCATGACACATCTTCAAATACAGGCCACATGTCCTGTGGATACACGTTACGTGTCTTTAATGCAGTGGTTTCCATTGCCAGAAAAGCCGATTCTTCCGCCTTTAGGGGCAATTTCCCACCCCTAGTACAAGAGAGTGCCCTGAACCTCTATCCGCTCCTCCGCCCTCTTTGACAAGGCCGTTGGCAGAATGAGGCTGACTTCTTATGCCGGAAGTCTTCGGCCACCAATGCTGATTATTTATCAAAATTTAGGCAGCGGTGGGGATCGAACCCGGGACCGAAGACGTTTTGATTATGAATCAAAGACGCTACCCCTTTTTTTTTTTAATCTCCAACACAGCCGGGAATCGAACCCAGGCCCTTAGGATTGACATTCTGTCGCACTGACCACTTTTTTTTATAACTTTTTTTGTATTTTTTTTAACAGTAAGGAACTGAAAACTAGTAAGTGCACTCGTTGGGTCGAGTTGGGGGCCCACATTACTAAAACCATGCTAATAGTTGTAGAAAAAGACATAAAGAAAGAGAGCAACGTGCGGGGCGAAGGAAACCATGAAACAAAACTGAAGGGTGGAATCCATACCACCATTAACCAGTGCTACATGTTGCACTGGATGGGAAAACAAAAACTGCGAAGACCTTTTCGCACCGGGGACAAAAAGAGGAAATGGGGCAAATACTACTACAGAGTGTGAGGGTTCACAACGAAACTCTCCATCTGCTGTATCATCCAGGTATGACTTCTCGTAATGATGAAAGTAGATCCCACGTTGTATCGTGTAGTGTTCTATCATCGTCTTGTAATCTTAGCTTCTCTTATCCGTGATGTTCCAGCTACTTGGAGGGTCGTGGAACACACTCCACAAAAAATTGGAAAAATATTGTCGATACTTTGGGTTACGGAGGATCTTGCAATGTCGTTCCTGCAAATAGTTCCAAAAGTCTAAAGTGTCCTTAGTGCCGTCTTGAAACAAATAATGCACTGCATGTCCACGAAGCCACGTCATTGCATTAGTTTTAGTGCGTGGGTAGTACGTTTCATCTGGGAATAGGATAGTCTTGGGGTCGATATGATTCGGCGTTACCCGAAGGAAGTATGCTGACATTTGCCTCACTAAGTGCCAAACTGCCGTAGACTCGCCACAGCTAGGACGGTGTTCGTCGTTGTCGTGCACGTGGGTGAGTCTACCATGTGGATCACATGGTCACCTGCTTACCGTTGACAGTGATATACCACATCGCCGTGACGTCAGTATCTAGTGTTACGTGGTGAATTGTCCTCCACACTACTCGCCAGTTGACGTTCGGGTGCTTCCTCTCCACGACGTTATCGGGTCGTCCACGTTGCAGGACCCTATAAACCGCCTTTGCCGTCGCCAGGTGAGTCGCTGGTAAGGCAAGTCGAACGTAACTGAGTTCGAGGTAAAAGACACCGATGTAGAAGAGCGAGGATGGGACGTGGTGTATCGGCACAGGCGGCAACAGGGAGGGCGGTGCTAGTTCTTCTATTAACAAACCGGTCAAACTGTCTGGATGGCGGTGCCATAGTTTGACTAATGTGCTCACAAATAGGGCGACCGCTCTGTCATGAACGTGATAAAGGCCAAGCCCTCCCCGATCCGGGGGAAGGGTGAGAGTCCCATATTTGATCTTGAAAAGCATTCCTGAACTCCGAAGGACCCAAAAGCCGCAAGTATACGGCGAGCTAACATCACCGGTATAGATAATATCTGGGCGATGTGTGGAATGAGTGACGCTAAATGTGTGTTAAGATACTGGGTCCTTTGGACGATGTCCAGGGCTCGTAGGCGGTTGTTGGCAATTCCAGTCCGAACATTTCGTAAAAGCCGTCGAAAGTTGTGAGCAGCGGTCCGTCGTATATCGTCTGTAAAATCAATGCCGAGACATTTCAAACTATCTCTGAGCTGTAAAGGGGTGACACTGTTCTCAGACAATCCGACCCCGATGTTCATCGCCACCGATTTTGCGACGTTGATACGACTACCAGTGGCCATGCCATATTTCGCTATCCAATTCAGTGCGCTAGCGGTGTCGTCACCGTTGCGGATGACAATCACCAGGTCGTCAGCGTACGCTTTACATCGGAAAGTGTGGCCTCGTAACGTCATACCCGTTAGTCGTTGGCAGGAGAGGTTCCATGGCCACAGCGTGAAGTAAAGTGGACAGAGGGCAGCCTTGGCGTATCGATCGAGAAATGGTGAGGGGCTGCGAAGGTCGGCCGTTGACGATCACCTTGGACGTCGCGCCACGGAGTAGTCGCATGACGACAGTGACGAATGGCTGTGGGTATCGCATATGTTGAAGGACCGCTTCCAAATAGTCGTGGTCCACTCGGTCGAAAGCTTGACTAAAATCGATTGCCGCCAGTGCACCCTTCAGACGACATGCCCTCGCCAGTGAGATCAAGTCACGATATTCACTGAGTGCTGTTTGGATATTATTGTCGCCTCCTGATGACGGTTGATCGTGTGAGATAACATTTCGTAAGGTCTGGCGTATCCGCACCGCCAACAGTCGAGAAAAGATCTTAAAGTCGCAGTTCAATAGCGTCAACGGGCGGTAGTCCTGCAGTCGTGAGCCACCGGACGGTTTGTGAATAGGAATAATCATCCCTTCCACAAGGGCCGCAGGGAGCAGGACGTCCGGGGATAGTAGTTCGCGACAGATGTCCGTCCATCGGGAGGCTAATAAATATTGAAAAGTCCGGTAAAATTCCAAGGGGAGGCCATCAGGACCCAGAGACTTGTTGACAGCTCCTTTTCTAATGGCGTCGATCACTTCTTCTTCTGTAATTTCGTCCACCAAGGCCGCTTCCATTGCCGGGGTGACGGTGCCATAAATCGTCTGAGAGACATCCTCCAGTGCTGTCGGATCAGGGGTCTGAGCGGAATAGAGTTGGGAATAATGATTGTAGAACGCTGTGTTTATGTCTTGTTGCGTGGTGAGGCGACGACCGTCCTCCGTGTCGATGAAGCGTATCAGCGCTCGTTGGCGTCGTTTACGTTCACGAAGGACGTGGAACATTGACGGGCGTTCGCTCGGTATCCGATCCTGCGTCCTCGAGCGGGTGACTACCCCCTCTAGGTGGCGTCGCATATGAGCGAGGATCTGAGCCTTAGCACGGTGGACCGCCGTTTGTCGTTCCGGAGACGGCGCCATAGCATCGCAGTTGCGCAGGACCCGGAAGTAAAAGTCGAGTGTATGTCTTCGCCAAGTAGCGTGGTCGCGACCGTAGGTTATCAACGATCGCCTCAGTGCCGGTTTGGCGCAGTCCAACCACCAGCGGATCGTTGTGGGATATGCACGGAGGCGAGTTTCACATGAATGCCACGTATCCTCAACGGCTTGGCGGCAATCCGGGTACGACAGGTGAGCGATGTTTAATGTCCACGGGCTGCGGCTTCTCCACACTTGTTGCCGCCGCAGGGTGACGGCACAGATGTAAGCTGTGTGGTCCGAGAATGCTGCAGGCCACAGTTCCGCATCCTGTGTTCCAGCGGCGAGAGAGCGTGAGACATAAATCCGATCGATACGACTGGAAGAGTGACTCGTGAAGTGCGTGAATCCCGGTCGATGGCCGTGAAGATGTTCCCAAGTGTCCACCATCAGCAGGTCTCGAATTAGCGTATCGAGTTCCGGGCACGGATTATGTCGTGGGAGTTGGTCTCTGGGACCCACTACGCAATTGTAGTCACCTCCAAACACCAGATGGTCGTAGCGGCCTTGGAAGAGCGGGGCGACGTCTTCCGCAAAGAATAGTGAACGTTCGCGACGTTTGTCCGTCCCGGAAGGAGCGTAGATATTGATAAGGCGGACACCCAGTACTGTGAGTGCCATTCCTCTTGCCCCAGGCAGAAACAGGATATCGTCTGCCACTATCCCTTCCCGAAGAAGTACAGTGACACCTCTGCCTGTTGGGGAAGCTGGAGAGACGCAAGCATCGTAACCGTACATGCCTGGGAAGTCGTCGACGTAAAATTCCTGGAGAAGGGCTATGTCGATGGAAGCAGAGTGCAACATATCCTGAAGCAAGGATAACTTAGCTCGCGTCCGTATAGTGTTGATGTTTATAGTTGCAACGCGATAAGTCTGAGGTCTATCCATAGCATCCGTGTTGGCCATCAATACCCTTGTAAGGCTGTCTCGTCACTGTAACTGATGGCGGGAAAGGATCAACACTGGTGGGGTAAAGTTCCCCCCTTGTCGTCCGACACGATGGGCAAGGAGTGTTCCTCACAGTCGTCCGCCCAGTCGCCATGAAATACCATCGGCTGTTGGTGGCTGTTAGTGGCTGCTGCGGCACTTGGCGCTGACTCCATCGGCTCTGCTGGCTGGGAATCGGCAGCGGCTGTCTGCTTGTGATCCAGCTGTTCTGTGGGGTCGGAGGGGCAGAAGCCGTCACCACGGCGATCTGTTGAGTTTGATGTTACAGCGGCATCTGTACCGCCGATACCGTCGTCGGAATTTCCACAGTAGATGTCAGACGATCGCTGCAAACAATCGTCCGATGGAGCACGCCGCCGTCTCTTGTGTTTTCGCGGGGAACGCTGTTTACGGACGTGTGTTTCAGTATCTGAATGTGGGTGAATTTCTTCAGCTGCTCCGGTGTCTGGAAGAAAAGCCGCTGTCGGCGCAACCCGTGGGTCAATGTCCATCCTGGCATCCACGCCTTCTTGCAAGGTCGGTCGGTGATTATCTTCAGGTGGGGGCGCCGTTGTAGAGGCCGGATCCTGTACTGCAGAAGCCATCACGGTCTCGCTATCGGGGGCGGCTATCAGACTACTGTGGTCAGCATCGGAAAGGGTTGCTGCCCGTGTAACTTCGGCGTAATTGAGAGGAAGGGTCGTCACCGTAGAAGGAGTCATAGATTCACCTGTCGGGATTCGAGTAAGCCGTCGTCGGAGACAATCCGACCGGACGTGCCCTTCTTGGCCACAACCAGAGCAAGTGCGTGGCTGACCGTCATACATAATGATCGCCCTACATCCGCCGATGACAAGATATGACGGAACATGTTTGGTCAGTTCAATTTTAATCTGTCGCACCCCGTTAAGAACGGGGTACGTTGTAAAAGTGGTCCATTTTTCGGCCATATGGCTGATCACTCTGCCGTAGGGCTGGAAAGCCTCGGTGTCTACGTTCGGTGGTACTTCGAACGGGAGTTCGAAGACGCGTATCGTACGGAGGCCAAGCCCCGCGTGATCGATAGAGATCGCCCCAATATGGCCATCAGAATGTTTGAATTTAAGATCGTTCGCATGTGTGCGCACGATTCTGTTGCACACATCGTCACTTACTAGCTTGACGTAGACAACACTGCTCGTGATAGAGAGATGGATACCAATTATGTCTCGCGGTTCAATTTTAACGTCGTCACGTAGAAAACGCTCCACTTCAAAAGCTCGCGGTCGTGCATGATCGGGTTGAAAACTGATCTTGATGGTGGTTTGCCTGTATGAATGTGCCATGTTGCGTCGGTAGTGATGGACTCTAAACTAGCGGCAATGCAGTAGTAAACAACTACGGGCACTCGCGACCGCGCGAACAAGACGTAAACAAGACGTTCTCGCCGCAGCGCTGCGGAAAGCAGACTGACCACGGGTACCAGCACAATGTAACCAGTTCAAATCTGTGCTTTCCATCCCAGAACGAGTAATGACCTTCCTACCACATTCCGTGTTATCCTGCACCATTGGTCCGCCACTATCAGCATCCGGATTAGGGAATGACCTTCGTATGCGTAGGTTGCCGTTAATGTCACAACACAACGGCTGCGTTTGGAGTGGTGTCGTGGCCGGGAAGCATGGACTGGAAGCCAAGCCTACATGTTGCCAAGTCTGTTCCAGCTACGCTGAAGACGCTTTGCTGGGAAGCCCTTAGACATCCTCAATTAATTCCCGGTCTCTCCCCATGCGATTTCCATATTTCTTGGGCCCTGAAGGAACACATTCATCGACATCGATTTGCTTTGGACGAAGAGGTGCAAGCCATGGTACAAACGTGGTGATGTAGGCAACCGCATTTATCCATTGTATGACAGATAGTTCAGGAGATATGATGACATAAACACTGAGCATCGTGAAAATAAAACTGTATAGCGAAATTCGCTAGAGATACAGTTGAACTACGTGTAATGTGTTAAATATGTTAAATCTACGTGAAATATATGTGGCATGTGCGTACGTGTGCAAAGCCATGGATAAAAAGCTCTTCCTACTCCCTGGACAGATTTCAACCAAACCCGATACACATATTGCCTACTACCTAGAAAGAAATGCTGTGGGGTTAAGAACCAGCAACCTCCTATTGGGGTACTGATGATAACGTGATGAAAAAATGGGCGAGGAGAAGATGGACAGGGGAGAGGAGGAGATGGACACAGAGAGGGGAAGGACGAGATGGACTTACGAGAGTGAAGAGGAGATACAGGGGGAAGAGAAATTGGACTTAGAGAAGGGTGGACGATATCGACTGAGGGGAAAGGAGCAGGTAGGCAGAAGGGGGAGCATCAGATGGGCAGAGAGAGGAAAGAGGAGGAGATGGGAAGAGACAGGGGAGAGGAATGAATGGACAGAGAGGGGGAGGAGGAGATGTGCAGAGAGAAGTGGGAGGAAATGGATATTGGAAGAGAAGTGGAAATTATGGAAACGAGAAAAGGAGGAAGAGAAGGGTAGAGAGGTTCAGGAGGAGATGGATAGAGTGATGGGGGAGGAGAAGATGGGCAGAAAGTGGGGAACGAGGAGATGGACATTGAGGGGGGTTGGAGAAGATGGACATTGAGATGGGTAGGAGGAGGCAACAAAGGGAGGGGAAGGAGGAGATGGACAGAGAATAGGGAGGAACAAGGAAGAGATCGACATGGAGGGGTGAGGAGGCGATAGAAGGGGGACAGGATGTGGAATTAGAAGGGGGAGGATGAGATGTTCAGAGGAGAAAAGAACAGTCTGACAGAGGGCAGAAGAGCAAATGGGCAGAAGGAGGGAAGAGGAGAAGATGGAGAGAGAAAGAGATGGGCAGAGACAGCGAGAGAAAGAGATGGACAGGGAAAGGAATGGGGAGGAGATGGAGAGAGAGGGCAGGAAGAGCAGATAGACAGCAAGAGGAGGAGGAGGGTATGAACAGAAGGATGGGGAGGGGGAGATGAGAAAGAGGAGAAGATGGATAGAGAGAGAGGGGGATGGAGATGGAATGAGAAAGGAAAGAGGAGGAGATGGATAGAAAGAGCAGGAGAAGAAGGACAGTGAGAGGGGGAAAGAAGAGATGAACAGAAAGATGGGAAGTAGGAGATGGACAGCTAGAGGTGGAGTAGTGATTGGGGGGGGGGGGGGAAGAAAGAAGATAGACAGAGAGTGGGGGAAGGAAGATAGGGACTTAGAGAGGTGAGGAGGATGTGGAGGGGGGTAGTAGGTGGCCTTAGAGGAGGGAGGTGGAGATGGGAAGAGAGAGACAGAGGGAAGGATGAGATGGGCTTAGTGTAGGGAAGCAGCCTACTCACGCCGTAATAAATTCACATCAGTCTTTCCATTGTGTGCCAGCCAGTCCACGTAACTAGCTCTGACGTCATAAATGTTGCGCAATACTTTAAAAATCAAGTAAATAACCTAAAATGTTTCTAGCATGTCAGGAGTAATACTAAATTAATATGTGTTGAATATCAGTTCAATAACTTTAAACATTTTCGAAATTTGGATGTTTTTCTGTAAAAATCATTGGCGCAACAGAAAAGAGCTAGAGAATTAAAAATTTATATTTAGATTCCTTTTTCATAATTGTTTAATAGAAACAGTACTTTGGATCTCACAAATTAAAATTTTTGTTGAAATTCATGATTTTCTGGTTTTTGTCTCAAAAATTAAGGAAGCAAGATAGATTAAGTAGGCTAATATATAAGGCTAGGATGTTTAAATTTAAGTAGAATGGAGATCCGCTATAATCATAAAGATGTGAGAAGTTCCATTTGAATAACTATAAAACTATAGCGATAGCGTATCTCCAAAGGGTAGGTTCAGAGCTCGTCTACTGCGTGTAGTGTAATTAAATTAATTCTCTCGCCCAAAATAATTGACTTAGCCACGTCAAACTTTTATTATGATTACTTACCTGTGTGCTGAATGCACATTTAAATTGAGAGCTTCATCGGCCATAAGCAAAAGAAGCTATGATTTATTCGATAACTTAATGTGGTGCATTACTAGCCCAGCGGCTAGTCCGGAGAGCCGATTTGATCAGACGTTCCCTTAGCCGACAGCACCGCGGCTTTATATATAAGAACGCTGCGCGAGGAAGCAAGGCCCCAGTTCTCTCCAGACGCTGAATAGCACACCATTTGTGTCGGGAGTCGCGCCGCATCGGTATCATTGCTATAAACAGCCTCGGATGCCGTATTAAGTTACTCGGGATACACGTAACCATGAAATCATTTTCGAGTGAAGTGTTAATTCTGGGATGACTTTAATGATCGATCTTCAGTTTGCGTATGTCGTATTTTCACGTACCGTCGTGGGACAGACATTCTACCATTATTTAGCGTGGCGATTGATGAACATAATCATCAAATTATGGCGAGCATGCACTTAAACATTTAATTTGGACAGTTATAGTTGCATCAGCGCATTAGACTCTGAACTGCTCTGTTAGTCAGATTGTGTGGATTCTTCTTTTTTTTCATCTGTGACTTTCAGAATATAACGAACTATTTTTAATCAAAATCGTTTTTGATTATGAATTCCAGACAATCTCCTAATTTCTCAGAGCTATAAGTTGTAGCTATAAGTGTATTTCTCAGATGAAGTGGGCACTAGGAATTCTAATTACAGGCTTCACGTTTTGCTAATCACTTTCTGATTGCCAATATTGTAGTTAGAGAGCCAGTGTTGAGAACGGCAAAACAACAGCATAAATAATAGGAACATTTTATACAACAGTAAATTTTCCACCAGCTGCCCCACATATGGTGCATCGGCTGGGAAAGAAACCCAGCAAAAGTGAAAGTGATTTTTAAATATTCGGATTCGGGAGTGGAATGCGACACACAACTGAGTAATAAGACAGTGATAGTGACGTGTGCGTGTGGACGACACAATTGGATTAACAACGCATCTGGATTGACGGAGCTGGCACTGAGTCTAGCGGTGCTGCCGGCATCACGAGAAGCTAGTTTCGCCTCATTGCAGTCGTCCAAAAGAGCAGCCGGAGCCGCGCCTGCAGTTGCGGGCCACGCAAACACACAACAGCCGTTAGAGTGCCGTCTGCAATTCAGCGCGCTGCATCGCATCAGTAATCCTGATACGCCGCGCCGGCAACGCCATACGTCGTGCAGAAGGAACTAAGTTAAGTGAAAAGCTGTTAAAAATTTTACTAACCTGCACTAAAAGACTGTCGGCGATGGAACCGCCAAAATAAACTGAGGTTAAATTTAAATCAGAACCTATGTCTGTTGAGGGAACTGTAAATCCAGACAACGGTTCAAGTGTAAATATGCATGAAAATAGTAATATTAAAGTGAAATATGAAGTATTGTCTCCTGACAATAGTGTGAAAAGGGGCAATGATTCAATAATAGAGACCCCTGCAGTAAAACAAAAATTAGAAATTGTTGATTTATTGGATGATAGTTTATCTGATGAGTTAAAAACGAAACAGTCGTCAGAGATGGTAGAGTTTAGGAAGGAGAAGTTAGATATGACTGATCAATCAGAAGTTTCATTTAGTTTTGATGATTCTGGTATTGGAGCTAGTTTTTCGTCACCTGAGTGTGATAAAAAGCCAGCTAGTGAGCAACCCAGAGATGCTGGGGCTATTGATTTAAATGTTATATTACAAGCAATAGCAGCCAGTAATGCAAAAATGTCAGCCAGTAATGCTAGAATGACAGCTGAATTAAAGTCTGAAATAAGTGAACAGGTCAAAAGCAGTAATGCTGAATAAAAGTCTGAGATTGTGGCCAGCCAAACCAATTTTAATAAACGGTTTGAGGTAATGGACAATAAATTAGAATCCAATAAAGCTGAATTAGAAACTTTCTTCAAGACTGGCTGCAGTAAATTGAAAGAGGATCTGGATAGTTTGAATTATAAAATTGATTACAACCATGAGGAGATTAAGAAAAAGGTTGCTCAACAATTTTCTGAAATGTATAAAACAGTAAAATCCGAAGTTGCTGAGGTTCACAGATTTCCCAATGGAAGATGCGAAGCTGGAGCACAAGTTAACAGAAAAGATCGAGGCAGAATCTGAACTGTGCTCAGATAGATTTGAAGATGTTTATATAAAAGTAAACATATGTCAAGCAGAAGTAAATGCAATCAAAACTGATACTACTCATATTGTGCAAAGAGAAGATAATGTTGAAATGAGAGTAGAAAATATTAGTACTAACATTTCTCACATTGAGAATAAAGTAGCTTCAGTAACTTCTGGTAATGGTAGTATACAACAAGTTGTAGCTGCAAACGCCGCTTTTATCGGGTGTCAGCAGTTCTTGCGGTTCGATCCAGATAAAAATATCCACCCGCTAGATTTCTGGAACGATTTTGAAGATGTGATTCCACCAACTTGGTCTGAACGAGAGAAAATCTCATTTATTAGTAGCCATTTAGCAGATGACGCCATGCGTTGGTCAGCTGATGTTATGTTGAAGTGTAAAACATTAGCGGAGTTTAAAACAGCTTTTATTAATGAGTATTGGTCTAGCAATAAGCAAAATGAAGTGTTGAGGGAATTTGGGAGTGGAAAACGCTTCAATGCAGGCAAGGAATCTATTAAAGAGTTTGCTAGGTCATGGATCTCACGTTTGTCACATTTGGCCGAAAAATTAAAACCTGAAATGATAATACTAGGTCATGAAGCCAAACTGCCATGGTATTGGCAAACTAGAATTATATCTGCCCCTAGAGACAATCTGGATCGTTTCATTGAATATGTGGAACGTGTAGAACGTGTTGCTGCCAATGAGGAGCAAGCACGTAATAACAGAAATGCTAATAACAATAGTAGTAATTTTAAGAACGAGCAGAATGGTAATGTAAACATCAGAACAGTAGGTGTTCGCCATCCTAAGAGAGGTAGGATATGGAGAAATAATTATCAGAACCAACAACGGCATCCAAATGATAGTAATTTTGTTCCGAACAAAATTGTGCAGGTAAACAACAGTACGGAAAGCAATGCTGTGCCAGTTAACTATAATGGAAATAAAGGAAACAGTATTAGGCCGATGCAGGAAAACTAGTTCCCGTCTATGAGGACACTGGCGCTCACCAGGCGGCTACTTTTTCTAAGCCAGTAGTTACGAGAATTGGTAAGGTAGATCAGAATACTCAGACTGAACATGTGGATGAAGGGTCGGTAGCATCTAAGAATACAGCAGAAATATTAGATCACTCACAGTATTTGATAGATACCGTGTTAGAGACGCTTTCTAAGTGGGAAGAGAAAGAGAAGGCGCAGCAGTGTAATGGTAGGGAAGAGCTACAAAATACTGAATTGTCAGGTGAAGAAGCAGAAGAAATTCATGCTTATATTTACGATGAGGATGATGTGCTCTTATCTAAAGTGCCTGTGCAGGATGTTGATACTGTACTAATAGATTTAGGGCAGGAGGTAAGTGAGAATGTAGAGGGTAGCCTGTTGGGGGTCGATGAACCCAGTAGCTGTGACCAGTTGTCACTTGAGAAGGAACCCGACGATAATTGAGAAAGTGGTTTAGCTGTAACTAGTGTTATGCCTGGTCTGAAGGCGCAGAATCGCTCAGACTACAGTAATTTGGGTCATGTTCAGCAAACTAAATGTAATGAAGTCGTGCGGTGTTTCGATTTGAAATTAATAGACCGACTGGAAAAGGCAGCTGAGAATGTAATTCAGGAAACCCTTACACACTTGGACCTAAATGTAATGAAGACAGATGTCGATCACTTTAGTTGGAGACAAATCCAAAAGGAACTATTGGATGAGTTTGAGGAACCACCCGTACAACCTAGAATAAGCCACCCTATAATAATAGTGAATATGTTGGGTATCAATGTACGTTGTCTCTTAGACAGTGGAAGTGAGGTGAGTGCGATATCTCAGTCCTTCTTTGATGCATTACCTGGTAAAGACAAACTTATAGTAATGAGGGTATCAGGATTAAGAATAATTGGTGCTACTGGCAAGGTGTCAAAAACGGTAAAGCAAGAAGCTTTGCTGCCCTTTAACGTTAATGGTAATTTAATTGATCATCCATGTTTAATTGTAAACAATCTCAGTATTGAGGTTTTAATTGGCATAGATTTCTTGTCAAAACATCAGCGTGTTGTTGACTTTGAAAGAAGCCAGTTAAAAATGGTCTTGCCGATAACCGGAGTAATTACAGTACCTTTTAGTGATAAACATGTAGTAAATAATGATGAAACTTGGGAGCTGCCTATACGAGTTCTGAAAAATAGGAGATATTGGGACGAAGGTGTTAATCTTAGTAAAAGCAAGCTAAACACTGAAGAAGAAGAAGCAATTATTTTGGACAAAATAAAAGCTAAATTGCAGGAAATCGATAAAATTTCAGCTAATCAGAAGGAAGAAATGAGACAGGTTGTAAAAAGGCATCATAAGGTATTTTCAGATCGACGTGGCGTAGTCAAAGGTTATGAATGAATTCTATAGCGAGGAGGTTGTTCTGTAACCTCTACACAGTGTGGCAGCTGTGCAGTCCCAGCTGTGTGAGATCATCTTTCCCATTTCAGGTCTCACTCATTCTTCATATTTCTAATCTACAAAAATTTCGACCTCTTCTTTCCAACACAAAATTTTCCGTTATGGTTCAAATGGTTCAAATGGCTCTGAGCACTATGGGACTCAACTGCTGAGGTCATTAGTCCCCTAGAACTTAGAACTAGTTAAACCTAACTAACCTAAGGACATCACAAACATCCATGCCCGAGGCAGGATTCGAACCTGCGACCGTAGCGGTCTTGCGGTTCCAGACTGCAGCGCCTATAACTGCACGGCCACTTCGGCCGGCTTTCCGTTATGGTTATCAAGCCAATAATAAACTAATGAATTCTATAGCGAGGAGGTTGTTCTGTAACCTCTACACAGCGTGGCCGCTGTGCAGTCCCAGCTGTGTGAGATCTTCTTTCCTTTTCAGGTCTCACTCATTCTTCATCTTTCCTATCCACAAAAATTTCGACCCCTTCTCTCCAATATGAAAATTTTCTGAAACCAATGAATTCTATAGTGAAGAGATTATTCTGTAACTTCTACACAGTGTGGCAGCTGTGCAGTCCCAGCTGTGTGAGATCTTCTTTTCTTTTCAGGTCTCACTCATTCTTCATCTTTCCTATCTACAAAAAGTTTCGACTCCTTCTTTGTAATACAAAAATTTTCCGTTATCGTTATCAAGCCATGAGTTCTGTAACCATTCTATCCACCGATCAGTGAAGAAAATACCTAATGTGACAAACCTAACTGTGACATAAACGATAGAAAAGTATGACGTAATTAAGATACAAATGTATTTGAATAACAAGTATGTATAGAACCCTGGTAATATTGTAAGTATAAAGTGCTGTTTTATTGGAAATGGTCCACCAACAGTAATTTAAAAAAGATATACAAGTTCGTGTACAAGCAGGATCTGAAATGGCAGTGAAACCTATTTTATGCTGTAGAGCTAACTAATTAATAGTAAAAGAGATTGCTTAGTGTTATGAAAAATATGCAGATAAGTTGTAAAAATGAACTCACCTTGTGTAGCAAGGAATGGCAGTGTAATAGAATTGAACAGTGTTTGTGGTTGAAACGTGAAGGACACGTCTTTGAAATATTTATAAGGTTGGAGCTGGCCATTATTTGGCGTAGTGTGTGTCAGGACACACCTACACGTATTGAGGTTATGAGTTGGAGGCGTGAATGCGACCATAGGTACCCTTATGTTAGATGAGACAGAGCAGCTCATGGTGTCCTATAGGTTTAAGAAATTTAGCATTACGCTCGTCCATAATTACTTAATGCACTTTAGTGGTAGGTCGAGAGAGACTACCTGTGGTTTCAGCATCCGATGGAGTGGAAATGGATTGCCACGTGAGCAAACTGAACAGCTGCAATACACTATAGATATGAAATAAATGTGCTATCCTATGCTTTAAATGTTAATGGAGTGAGTATTACTTAAGTTCATACACCAGCAAGGTAAATAAGTAACATAATGACAGACGTGAAACATTATTTATAGCTCAGCATAAATACACTTCGAGTATGTAAGTAAATATTTGCAGATGTGGAACTGACACAGCAGTAGAGGACCAATAAGTGGATTTAGTATTCAACTAAACGTAATGTATTTTGAACACTCAGAACTGTACTATTACCACAAGTTACTCACATGTACAAAGAATCTGAGAATACAACTACTAATCAAATATACTCATACTATCTCTAAGAATAAGGTAATCAAAGATGAGTCAGCTAAGTGAATAAAATACAAATGTATCAGGAATGTACCGAGCATTGGTTCAGTGTTCCGGTCCAGAAATAATAAATTGAAATTAAATAGGATTCATGATTGTATGCCTTGAGCATAAATTTTCTCTAGTACGTGACTAACGGCGTTTTCAGCAATTTGTTTACCGATTTTATGAGAGTCAAGTAACTGTGAGAGTAAAATTAAAAAGGTTCTGTTAACTTTGTTCCAGTAACATATTGAAGGATAAAATGTATATATCCCCATTTCATTGTGACCCACCCTTAGATATTAAGTGAACAGAGTCTGAGGCACTCTTTTTGTTTATTCTACAGGACAAACCAGATAATGGCAGCCTGGTAGCTGCGTGAAAGCGTGGAGTGACTTGGACACAACTCACAGTGACCCCTCCCCTTTCCCCATGTAATTTAGAGTGAACTTGAAGGACGCACACCATAGTAACTTAACCTCCTCTACCCTTGTGAATGGAAGTGTAGAATGCCAGCCAAAGCGGCTACAACCACATGTGTAAAAATGTTTTGTGAAATTTTCTTTCAGGTTTAGAAAAGACTGCTAGGATATAATCATCTGTTTATGTATCTTGAATAACTGTGTTATTTTCTTTGAATTTGTGTATGTAAAAATGTATTTAATGGATTTAAGATTTTCATAATTTTACATATTTTTATGTGTTTGTTTGTCTAAGGCAATATGTATGCCAAAGTGTTTCATTGATTTTGCTTAAATTTTGAGGGATAATGTTGCTTAAGAGGCAGTGAACATGCCTACATTTTAAATAATTAAAGTATGTAATCAGTTTTCTTTTAATATTTCTATATGTTTACATTTCAATTTTAATTTTTCATAGGGAGTTAAGCTGTACTCTTGCTTCCCTTTCTTTAATTAAATTTTTTTTCATTCATTAACATTCAAAAACAAAAAAATTAAGTAGAGGGTGATGTAGGGAAGCAGCATACTCAAGCCGTAATAAATTCACATCAGTCTTTCCATTGTGTGCCAGCCAGTCCGCTGTAACTAGCTCTGACGTCATAAATATTGCGCAATACTTTAAAAATCAAGTAAATAACCTAAAACGTTTCTAGCATGTCAGGAGTAATACTAAATTAATATGTGTTAAATATCAGTTCAATAACTTTAAACATTTTCGAAATTTGGGTGTTTTTCTGTAAAAATCATTGGCGCAACAGAAAAGAGCTAGAGACTTAAAATTTATATTTAGATTCCTTTTTCATAATTATTTAATAGAAACAGTACTTTGGATCTCACAAAATAAAATTTTTGTTGAAATTCATGACTTTCTGGTTTTTATCTTAAAAATTAAGGAAGCAAGATAGATTAAGTAGGCTAATAAATAAGTCTAGGATGTTTAAATTTAAGTAGAATGGAGATCCGCTATAATCATAAAGATGTGAGAAGTTTCATTTGAATAACTATAAAACTATAGCGATAGCGTATCTCCAAAGGGCAGGTTCAGAGCTCGTCTACTGCGTGTAGTGTAATTAAATTAATTCTCTCGTCCAAAATAATTGACTTAGCTACGTCAAACTTTTATTATGATTACTTACCTGTGTGCTAAATGCACATTTAAATTGAGAGCTTCATCGGCCATCAGCAAAAGAAGCTATGATTTATTCGGTAACTTAATGTGGTGCATTACTAGCCCAGCGGCTAGTCGGGAGAGCCGATTTGATCAGCCGTTCCCTTAGCCGTCCGCACCGCGGCTTTATATATAAGAATGCTGCGCGAGGAAGCAAGGCCCCAGTTCTCTCCAGACGCTGAATAGCACGCCATCTGTGTCGGGAGTCGCGTCGCGTCGGTATCATTGCTACAAACAGCCTCAGATGCCGTATTAAGTTACTCGGAATACACGTAACCATGAAATCATTTTCGAGAGAAGTGTTAATTCTGGGATGACTTTAATGATCGATCTTCAGTTTACGTATGTCGTATTCTGACGTGCCGTCGTGGGACAGACATTCTACCATTATTTAGCGTGGCGTTTGATGAGCATTATCATCAAATTATGGCGAGCATTCACTTAAACATTTAATTTGGACAGTTATAGTTGCATCAGCGCATTAGACTCTGAACTGCTCTGTTAGTCAGATTGTGTGGATTCTTCTTTTTTTTTCATCTGTGACTTTCAGAATGTAATGAACTATTTTTAATCAAAATCGTTTTTGATTATGAATCCCAGACAATCTCCTAATTTCTCAGAGCTATAAGTTGTAGCTATAAGTGTATTTCTCAGATGAAGTGGGCACTAGGAACTCTAATTACAGGCTTCACGTTTTGCTAATCAGTTTCTGGTTGCCAATATTGTAGTTAGGGAGCCAGTGTTGAGAACGGCAAAACAACAGCATAAATAATAGGAACTGGTTTTACATTCTACAAACCAAACATTTATATAAACAACATAAAATTGATTAAATTCCACCCGCCGCCCCACATTAGATGGAGAGAGAAGGATATAAAGGAGGAGGAGGGGGTGGACTTAGAGGGGGGAGAATGACATGGACAGATGAGAAAGGAGCAGTTTGACAGATGGCAATCTTAGTATACATACTTCTATGTGGTGAAACTTCTAAGTGTGTGAGTTGTGCTTTAGATTATGTTCATATATATTAACGTCTTCATTCAATATTTTCGAATAGATTTGCAGCATAAAAATACTTGTTGAACACTTTATGCGAGAAGATAATCGAGAATATGTTACACAATAAACTTAACGTTACTTATTAACAGAAGTTTTCGAATCTAATTTTGCTGTTAGATATGAGCAAAAGTAAGTTATGTCTCCGTGATACCCTAAACTGATAATTCGGCTTCAGAAATGTGAGTAGCTAATTGAAAAGAAAAATAGAATGTTTAAGGAATTACATAAGTTTTGCTCATATAGTACCATAGAAGGAAAAGATACCTGTTACTTCCACTTATTTACAACGTCATAACAGACTATACACAGTAGACGAAACGATTATTGGAGGCAAGCCGCCTTATGTATCAGCCGTAATTTTTGAGAGTAAATAGACACCGATGAACCAAAACATTAAGACCACTATCCGCCACGAGACTGAATGCCGCCCGATGACGTTACACGCACGTGACGATGTAAGTATACAAGCGGAACAAAGTCGAATGGAAATCGTTACACCAAATATACCCCTCAAATGACCCTTCAATGACCGACACATATTTACAAACAACATAAACAGTAACGTTATACACAAAGCATACACCCCAACCCTCACATTCCAAACATCTACAGGGTGACTTACCTATCGTTACCGCTGGATATACACTCCTGGAAATGGAAAAAAGAACACATTGACACCGGTGTGTCAGACCCACCATACTTGCTCCGGACACTGCGAGAGGGCTGTACAAGCAATGATCACATGCACGGCACAGCGGACACACCAGGAACCGCGGTGTTGGCCGTCGAATGGCGCTATCTGCGCAGCATTAGTGCACCTCCGCCGTCAGTGTCAGCCAGTTTGCCGTGGCATACGGAGCTCCATCGCAGTCTTTAACACTGGTAGCATGCCGTGACAGCGTGGACGTGAACCGTATGTGCAGTTGACGGACTTTGAGCGAGGGCATATAGTGGGCATGCGGGAGGCCAGGTGGACGTACCGCGGAATTGCTCAACACGTGGGGCGTGAGGTCTCCACAGTACATCGATGTTGTCGCCAGTGGTCGGCGGAAGGTGCACGTGCCCGTCGACCTGGGACCGGACCGCAGCGAGCAGCGCCGCACGGATGCACGCCAAGACCGTAGGATCCTACGCAGTGCTGTAGGGGACCGCACCGCCACTTCCCAGCAAATTAGGGACACTGTTGCTCCTGGGGTATCGGCGAGGACCATTCGCAACCGTCTCCATGAAGCTGGGCTACGGTCCCGCACACCGTTAGGCCGTCTTCCGCTCACGCCCCAACATCGTGCAGCCCATCTCCAGTGGTGTCGCGACAGGCGTGAATGGAGGGACGAATGGAGACGTGTCGTCTTCAGCGATGAGAGTCGCTTCTGCCTTGGTGCCAATGATGGTCGTATGCGTGTTTGGCGCCGTGCAGGTGAGCGCCACAATCAGGACTGCATACGACCGAGGCACACAGGGCCAACACCCGGCATCATGCTGTGGGGAGCGATCTCCTACACTGGCCGTACACCACTGGTGATCGTCGAGGGGACACTGAATAGTGCACGGTACATCCAAACCGTCGTCGAACCCATCGTTCTACCATTCCTAGACCGGCAGGGGAACTTGCTGTTCCAACAGGACAATGCACGTCCGCATGTATCCCGTGCCACCCAACGTGCTCTAGAAGGTGTAAGTCAACTACCCTGGCCAGCAAGATCTCCGGATCTGTCCCCCATTGAGCATGTTTGGGACTGGATGAAGCGTCGTCTCACGCGGTCTGCACGTCCAGCACGAACGCTGGCCCAACTGAGGCGCCAGGTGGAAATGGCATGGCAAGCCGTTCCACAGGACTACATCCAGCATCTCTACGATCGTCTCCATGGGAGAATAGCAGCCTGCATTGCTGCGAAAGGTGGATATACACTGTACTAGTGCCGACATCGTGCATGCTCTGTTGCCTGTGTCTATGTGACTGTGGTTCTGTCAGTGTGATCATGTGATGTATCTGACCCCAGGAATGTGTCAATAAAGTTTCCCCTTCCTGGGACAATGAATTCACGGTGTTCTTATTTCAATTTCCAGGAGTGTATTTCGTAAACCACATCAAATACTGACGAACCGATTCCACAGACCGAACGTGAGGAGAGGGGCTATGGTAATTGTTTAATGCAAACCATACAAAAATGCACGGAAGTATGTTTTTTAACACAAACCTACGTTTTTTAAATGGAACCCCGTTAGTTTTGTTAGCAATCTGAACATATAAACAAATACGTAATCAGTGCCGTTTGTTGCATTGTAAAATGTTAATTACATCCGGAGATATTGTAACCTAAAGTTGACGCTTGAAACCTCGCTGTCTCAGACAGGTAGAGCGACAGCGACTGTGAACTGTAAATGTATGGTGCGGAATCATTGGCGACCACCTCATTGGTCCTCACTTCATTGCAAGGGCCCAAACAGCTGCAACATTCATCGCGTTTCTACAGAATGATCTGCCAACGTTGCTCGAAGATGTCCCACTGGAAACGCGTCGACGTATGTGGTATCAGCATGATGGTGCACCTGCACATTCCGCAATTAACACTCGGCTGAACCTTGACAGGATGTTCGACGGGCGTTTCATAGGACGTGGAGGACCCATAAATTGGCCAGCCAGTTCTCCTGATCTTACACCTCTGGACTTCTTTCTGTGGGGTACGTTAAAGGAGAATGTGTACCGTGATGTGCCTACAACCCCAGAGGATATGAAACAACGTATTGTGGCAGCCTGCGGCGACATTACACCCGATGTACTGCGGCGTGTACGACATTCATTACGCCAGAGATTGCAATTGTGTGCAGCAAATGATGGCCACCACATTGAACATCTATTGGCCTGACATGTCGGGACACACTCTATTCCACTCCGTAATTGAAAACGGAATCCACGTGTGTACGTATACCTCACCCCTCATGGTAATGTACATGTGCGTCAGTGAAAAAGACCAATAAAAAGGTGTTAGCATGTGGACGTAATGTGCTGTTCCAGTCTCTTCTGTACCTAAGGTCCATCACCGTTCCCTTTGGATCCTTACGTAATTCGGTGCTCTCCGATACACACGATCGAACAGCGGAGGAGTGGTACTCAAGCGTCAACTTCAGGTTACAATATCTCCGGATGTAATTAACATTTTACAATGCAACAAACGGCACTGATTACGTATTTGTTTATATGTTCAGATGTGCTAACAAAACTAACAGGGTTCCATTTAAAAAAAACGTAGGTTTTGTGTTAAAAAACATACTTCCGTGCATTTTTTTATGGTTTGTATTAACCAATTACTCTAGCCCCTCTCCTCAGGTTCGGTCTGTGGAATCGATTCGTCAGTATTTGATGTGGTTTACGAAATATATCCAGCGGTAATGTTAGGTGACTCACCCTGTATAGCACAGTCGGAAGTCAGACGGGTACAATGCCCTGTGAAGCTCCTGTTCTCGATAGGACCAGTATGCTTCTGCGGAATCATTCTAGTGAAGATACGGACCACTGTCATAAGCGACTTTGACAAAGAGTACACTACTGGCCATTAAAATTGCCACACCAAGAAGACATGCAGATGATAAACGGGTATTCATTGGACAAATATAATATACTAGAACTGACATGTGATTACATTTTCACGCAATTTGGGTGCATAGATCCTGAGAAATCAGTACCGATAACAACCACCTCTGGCCATAATAACGGCCTTGATACGCCTGGGCATTGAGTCAAACAGAAAATGGCTCTGAGCACTATGGGACTTAACATCTGAGGTCATCAGTACACTAGAACTTAGAACTACTTAAACGTAACTAACCTAAGGACATCACACATATCCATGCCCGAGGCAGGATTCGACCTGCGACTGTAGCGGTCACGAAGATCCAGACTGTAGTGCCTAGAACCGTTCGGCCATCCCGGCCGGTGAGTCAAACAGAGCTTGGATGGCGTTTACAGGTACAGTTGCCCTTGCAGCTTCAACACGATACCACAGTTCATCAAGAGTAGTGACTTGCGTATTGTGACGAGCCAGTTGCTCCGCAACCATTGACCAGACGTTTTCAATCGGTGAGAGATCTGTAGAATGTGCTGGCCAGGGCAGCAGTCGAACATTTTCTGTATCCAAAAAGGCCCGTACAGGACCTGCAACATGCGGTCGTGCATTATCCTGCTGAAATGTAGGGTTTCGCAGGGGTCAAATGAAGGGTTGAGCGACGGGCTGTAACACATCTGAAATGTAAAGTCCCCTGTTCAAAGTGCCGTCAATGCGAACAAGAGGTGACCGAGACGTGAAACCAATGGCACCCCATACCATCACGACGGGCGATACGCCAGTATGGCGATGACGAATACACGCTTCCAATGTGCGTACACCGCGATGTCGCCAAACACGGATTCGACCATCATGATGCTGTAAGCAGAACCTGGATTCATCCGAAAAAATGATGTTTTGCCATTCGTGCACCCAGGTTCGTCGTTGAGTACACCATCGCAGGAGCTCCTGTCTGTGATGCAGCGTCAAAGGTAACCGCAGCCATGGTCTCCGAGATGAAAGTCCATGCTGCTGCAAACATCGTCGAACTGTTCGTGCAGATGGTTGTTGTCTTGCAGACGTCCCCATCTGTTGACTCAGGGATCGAGACGTGGCTGCACGATCCGTTACAGCCATGCGGATAAGATGCCTGTCATCTCGACTGCTAGTGATACGAGGCCGTTGGGATCCAGCACGGCGTTCCGTATTACCCTCCTGAACCCGCCGATTCCATATTCTGCTAACAGTCATTGGATCTCGACCAAAGCGAGCAGAAATGTTGCGATACGATAAACCGCAATCGCGATAGGCTAGAATCCGACGTTTATCGAATTCGGAAACGTGATGGTACGCATTTCTCCTTACACGAGGCATCACAACGTTTCACCAGGCAACGTCGGTCAACTGCTGTTTGTGTATGAGAAATCGGTTGGAAACTTTCCTCATGTCAGCACGTTGTCGCCACCGGCGCCAACCTTGTGTGAATGCTCTGAAAAGCTAATCATTTGCATTTCCACATTTTCTTCCTGTCGGTTAAATTTCGCGTCTGTAGCACGTCATCTTCGTGGTGTAGCAATTTTAATTGCCAGTAGTGTATATTGTTATGGATTGGCGCCTGGGAACGAGCTTATCGGAAACGACGAAACTTTTCGGCTGTTCGCGTAGTACTGCCGTGAGCATCTATGGAAAGTAATCGACGACGGAGAAACTACATCCACGTTTCATCACATAACGTGTATTTCAGAGGTATGTTCACGCAGTTATGTGGCATAGGCGGCGGCGACCTGCGACAGACCTGACTACAGGGCACAATGCTACTTGAGGCACAAGTGTTTCGGAGCATGTTGTTCATCGCAAGTTGTTGAATATGGGCTTCACAGCAGACAAATCACCGTCTTCCCATGTTGACCTACGACATCGTCAATTGCTACTGCTATGGACAAGGGACCATCGAGACTGGAGAGTGCATCGATGGAAACGTGTCTCCTAGTCGGATGAACCACGTTTCTCGTTACACCAGGTCGGTAGTAGGGTTCGGATACGCTGTCATCTAGACGAACGTCTGCTCGAAACATGCTATGCGCCATGGACACAGACCTGTGGGAGTAGTATAATGCTATGGGGGACGTGCAATGTGACCTGTGGTAGTAATCGAAGGTATAATAGCAGCTCTGGGCTAAGTGAGCATTTTTGCGGACCGTTTGCGTCCCTTCAAGCCTCATGTCTTCCCTCACGGTGATGACATCTTGCAACAAGATAACAATTCGTGTCAAAGCCAGCATCGTGATACAGTTGTTTGAGGAGCACCATACTGAACTAATTTTGATATCTTGGCCACCTAATATGCCTGATATGAACCGGCTGGAATACATAGGAGACGCTATCTCTCCTTCCCACAAACCACCAGCCCATAATTTACGGAAACTATGTGAACGATTTGTAGGCATCTGGTGCCAAATACCTTTTGGACTCGACCAATGACATTTAAAATTCAGAGGACGCTATATTGCAATCCAGAAGTGGACCAACACGCTACTGGTCATGTGGACGTAGTGTTTTGGTTCGTCAATGTATATATTGTCAGTTTCAGTTTGGGGCAATGTGATAGCGAACTAAAATTCGCAGACCATAAAAAATGCTCTTCATGTACATTGAGAAGAAATTTATCGAAAATAACGAGAACTGACAGGACAAATGCGAGTAAATGGATGAGAGGAAAGACAAGGAGCTAATACCTTTTATTACTGTTCTGGAAATGAAATCGAAATGGTTAAATAACTATTAAGGAAATTATTCTTTGAATTCCTATCGATAAGGAATTCTCCACCACAAGATTCGTAGACGACAACTTCAGGAAACAGATAGGGCAACTTGTTGTAATTGTTGTTGTTGTTGTTGTTGTGTTCTTCAGCCCGAAGACTGCTTTGCTGCAGCTCCTCATGCTACTTTATCTTGTGGAGAAAAAATGGCTCTGAGCACTATGGGACTTAACATCTGAGATCATCGGTCCCCTAGAACTTAGAACTACTTAAACCTAACTAACCTAAGGACATCACACACATCCATGCCCGAGGCAGGATTCGAACCTGCGACCATAGCGGTCGCGCGGTTCCAGACTGAAGCGCCGAGAACCGCTCGGCCACATCAGCCCCCTTATCTTGTGGAAGTCTCCTCATGTCCGAATAAGTATTGCAGCTCCCATCCCTTTAAAACCGCTTACAGTATTCATCTCTTTGCCTCTCTCAACGATTTTTACACTCCACAGTTCTATACAATACTAAATGGGTGATCCCTTGATGTCTCAGAATTTATCCTACCAAGTGAGCTCTTCTTTTAGTCAAGTTGTGCCACAAATTTCTTTCCTTCCCAGTTCTATTCAGTACCTCCTCATTAGCTACGCGATCGAACCACATAATCGTCAGCATTCTTCTGCAGCACCGTATTTCGAAAGCTTCTATTCTCCTCTTCTCTGACCTGTTTATCGTCCACGTTTCACTTCCATACAAGGCTACCTTCAGGAAGATAACTTCAGATGTGACTTGCTAACACTTAAATCTATATTTGAAGTTAACAAATTTCAGTGTTTCAGAAACGCTTTTCTTGCTATCGACAGTTTAAATTTTATATCCTCTCTACTTCGGACATCATTAGTTATTCTACTGCCCAAATATCAAAATTCATATACTTCTTTTAATGTCTCGTTTCTTACTACAATTTCTTCAGTGTCACCCGACTTAATTCGCCTACATTCAGTTAGCCATATTTTACTTTTGCTGACTTTCATCTTATATCCTCCTCTCCAGACACTCTCCATTCCGTTCATCTGCTCTTCCAAGTCCTTTGGTGTGCGTGACAAAATTACAGTATCATAGGCAAACCTCAATTTTTCTTTTCTTCGATTTACCGCTCATTCAGTGTACAGGTTGGATAACAGCCTGGACAGGCTGCAGCCCTGTTTCACTCCCTTCTTGCAACTGTTTCCCTTTCATGGCCCCCGACTCCTATACCTGCCATATAGTTTCTGTACAAGCTGTAAATAACCTTTTGCTCAATGTACACTCCTGGAAATTGAAATAAGAACACCGTGAATTCATTGTCCCAGGAAGGGGAAACTTTATTGACACATTCCTGGGGTCAGATACATCACATGATCACACTGACAGAACCACAGTCACATAGACACAGGCAACAGAGCATGCACAATGTCGGCACTAGTACAGTGTATATCCACCTTTCGCAGCAATGCAGGCTGCTATTCTCCCATGGAGACGATCGTAGAGATGCTGGATGTAGTCCTGTGGAACGGCTTGCCATGCCATTTCCACCTGGCGCCTCAGTTGGACCAGCGTTCGTGCTGGACGTGCAGACCGCGTGAGACGACGCTTCATCCAGTCCCAAACATGCTCAATGGGGGACAGATCCGGAGATCTTGCTGGCCAGGGTAGTTGACTTACACCTTTTAGAGCACGTTGGGTGGCACGGGATACATGCGGACGTGCATTGTCCTGTTGGAACAGCAAGTTCCCTTGCCGGTCTAGGAATGGTAGAACGATGGGTTCGATGACGGTTTGGATGTACCGTGCACTATTCAGTGTCCCCTCGACGATCACCAGTGGTGTACGGCCAGTGTAGGAGATCGCTCCCCACACCATGATGCCGGGTGTTGGCCCTGTGTGCCTCGGTCGTATGCAGTCCTGATTGTGGCGCTCACCTGCACGGCGCCAAACACGCATACGACCATCATTGGCACCAAGGGAGAAGCGACTCTCATCGCTGAAGACGACACGTCTCCATTCGTCCCTCCATTCACGCCTGTCGCGGCACCACTGGAGGCGGACTGCACGATGTTGGGGCGTGAGCGGAAGACGGCCTAACGGTGTGTGGGACCGTAGCCCAGCTTCATGGAGACGGTTGCGAATGGTCCTCGCCGATACCCCAGGAGCAACAGTGTCCCTAATTTGCTGGGAAGTGGCGGTGCGGTCCCCTACGGCACTGCGTAGGATCCTACGGTCTTGGCGTGCATCCGTGCGTCGCTGCGGTCCGGTCCCAGGTCGACGGGCACGTGCACCTTCCGCCGACCACTAGCGACAACATCGATGTACTGTGGAGACCTCACGCCCCACGTGTTGAGCAATTCGGCGGTACTTCCACCCGGCCTCCCGCATGCCCACTATATGCCCTCGCTCAAAGTCCGTCAACTGCACATACGGTTCACGTCCACGCTGTCGCGGCAGGCTACCAGTGTTAAAGACTGCGATGGAGCTCCGTATGCCACGTCAAACTGGCTGACACTGACGGCGGCGGTGCACAAATGCAATGCAGCTAGCGCCATTCGACGGCCAACACCGCGGTTCCTGGTGTGTCCGCTGTGCCGTGCGTGTGATCATTGCTTGTACAGCCCTCTCGCAGTGTCCGGAGCAAGTATGGTGGGTCTGACACACCGGTGTCAATGTGTTCTTTTTTCCATTTCCAGGAGTGTATTTTACTCCTGTTACCTTCAGAATTTCAGAGTATTCTAGTCAACATTGTCAAAAATTCTCTCTAAGTCTACAAACGCTATAATTGTAGGTTTGACTTTCCTTTACCTAGTTTCCAAGAGAAGTTTTAGGACCAGTACTGCCTCGCGTGTGCCTACTTTTCTCCGTAATCCACCCTGATTTTCCCCGAAGTCGGCTTCTATAATTTTTGTCTATTATTTTGTAAGGAATTCGTGCTAGTAATTTGCAACAATGGTTGGAATGTAGGTAGTATTCACAACTCTTACCACTTCATTTCTTTGGCACTAGAATTATTAAATTCGTCTTGAAGTCTGAAGGTATTTCTGCTGTCGCATACATCTTGCACAACGGGTAGAATAGTTCTGTCATGGCTGGCTCTTACAAGGAAATCAATAGCTCTGACGGAATGTTGTCTATTCCAGGGGCCTTTTTTCCACTTAATGTCGTGTCTCATTCTTCTCGCTTTGTCGTGTCTCTTATCTCACCATCTATCTCTTCCTCCCTTTATATAATATTGTATTCAGCCTCATCTCCCTTGTAATGATCCTCTATATACTCCTTCTGCCTTTCAGCCACTGTAGCCGAGCGGTTGTAGGCGCTTCAGATGGGAACCGCGCTGCTGCTGGGGTCGCAGGTTCGAATCCTGCCACGGGCATGGATGTGTGTGATGTTAGGTTTAAGTAGTTCTTACTCTATGGGACTGATGACCTCAGATGTTAAGTTCCATAGTGCTAAGAGCCATTTGAACCAATTTGAAAGTTTCAGCTTTCCCTTCTTAATTTCGTACTAGTTTTATATCTAAACTATTGATAGTCATAAAGCTGCTCGTCTTTTATACAAAGGCTGTTTAATTTTCTTATAGGTGGTATCTGTCTTTCCCTTAATGATAAATGCTTATATATCCTTACATCCCCCCTCCCCCTAATGAACCATTGACCTCGCCGTTGGTGGGGAGGCTTGCGTGCCTCAGCGATACAGATAGCCGTACCGTAGGTGCAACCACAACGGAGGGGTATCTGTTGAGAGGCCAGACAAACGTGTGGTTCCCGAAGAGGGGCAGCAGCCTTTTCAGTAGTTGCAGGGGCAACAGTTCGGATGATTGACTGATCTGGCCTTGTAACACTTACCAAAACGGCCTTGCTGTGCTGGTACTGCGAACAGCTGAAAGCAAAGGGAAACTACAGCCGTAATTTTTCCCGAGGGCATGCAGCTTTACTGTATGGTCAAATGATGATGGCGTCCTCTTGGGTAAAATATTCCGGAGGTAAAATAGTCCCCCATTTGGATCTCTGGGCAGGGACTACTCAAGAGGACGTCGTTATCACGAGAAAGAAAACTGGAGTTCTACGGATCGGAGCGTGGAATGTCAGATCCCTTAATCGGGCAGGTAGGTTAGAAAATTTAAAAAGGGAAATGGATTGGTTACAGTTAGATATAGTGGGAATTAGTGAAGTTCGGTGGCAGGAGGAACAAGACTTTTGGTCAGGCGAATACAGGGTTATAAATACAAAATCAAATAGGGGTAATGCAGGAGTAGGTTTAATAATGAATAAAAAAACAGGAGTGCGGGTAAGCTACTACAAACAGCATAGTGAACGCATTATTGTGGCCAAGATAGACACGAAGCCCACGCCTACTACAGTAGTACAAGTTTATATGCCAACTAGCTCTGCAGATGACGAAGAAATTGAAGAAATGTATGATGAAATAAAAGAAATTATTCAGATAGTGAAGGGAGACGAAAATTTAATAGTCATGGGTGACTGGAATTCGGTAGCAGGAAAAGGGAGAGAAGGAAACGTAGTAGGTGAATATGGATTGGGGGGAAGAAATGAAAGAGGAAGCCGCCTGGTAAAATTTTGCACAGAGTACAACTTAATCATAGCTAACACTTGGTTCAAGAATCATAAAAGGTGGTTGTATACATGGAAGAAGCCTGGAGATACTAACAGGTTTCAGATAGATTATATAATGGTAAGACAAAGATTTAGGAGCCAGATTTTAAATTGTAAGACTTTTCCAGGGGCAAATGTGGACTCTGACCACAATCTATTTGTTATGAACTGTAGATTAAAACTGAAGAAACTGAAAAAAGGTGGGAATTTAAGGAGATGGGACGTGGATAAACTGACTAAACCAGAAGTTGTACAGAGTTTCAGGGAGAGCTTGAGGGAGCAACTGCCACGAATAAGGGAAAGAAATACGGTAGAAGAAGAATGGGTAGCTTTGAGGGATCAAATAGTGAAGGCAGCAGAGGATAAAGTAGGTAAAACACGAGGGCTACTAGAAATCCTTGGGTAACAGAAGAAATATTGAACTTAATTGATGAAAGGAGAAAATATAAAAATGCAGTAAATGAAGCAGGCAAAAAGGAATACAAACGTCTCAAAAATGAGATTGACAGGACATGCAAAATGGCTAAGCAGGGATGGCTAGAGATCAAATGTAAGGATGTAGAGGCTTATCTCACCAGGGATAACATAGATACTGCCTACAGCAAAATTAAAGAGACCTTTGGAGAAAAGAGAACCACTTGTATGAATATCAAGAGCTCAGATGAAAATCCAGTTCTAAGCAGAGAAGGGAAAGCAGAAAGGTGGAAGGAGCATATAGAGGGTCTATACAAGGGCGATATACTTGAGGAGAATATTATGGAAATGGAAGAGGATGTAGATGAAGATGAAATGGGAGATATGATACTGCGTGAAGAGTTTGACAGAGCACTGAAAGACCTGAGTCGAAACAAGGCCCCGGGTGTAGACAACATTCTAGTAGAACTACTGACAGCCTTGGGAGAGCCATTCCTGACAAAACTCTACCATCTGGTGAGCAAGATGTATGAGACGGGCAAAATTTCCACAGACTTCAAGAAGAATATAATAATTCCAATCCCAAAGAAAGCAGGGATTGACAGATGTGAAAATTACCGAACTATCAGTTTAATAAGTCACAGCTGCAAAATACTAACGCGAATTCTTTACAGACGAATGGAAAAAATGGTAGAAGCCGACCTCAGGGAAGATCAGTTTGGATTCCGTAGAAATGTTGGAACACGTGAGGCAATACTGAACCTACGACGCATCTTAGAAGAAAGATTAAGGAAAGGTAAACCTACGTTTCTCGCATTTGTAGACTTAGAGAAAGGTTTTGACAATGTTGACTGGAATACTCTCTTTCAAATTCTGAAGGTGGCAGGGGTAAAACGCAGGGAACGAAGGGCTATTTACAATTTGTGCAGAAACCAGATGGCAGTTATAAGAGTCGAGAGACATGAAAGGGAAGCAGTGGTTGGGAAGGGTCTGACACAGGGTTGTAGTCTCTCCTCGATGCTATTCAATCTGTATATTGCGCAAGCAGTAATGGAAACAAAAGAAAAGTTCGGAGTAGGTATTAAAACCCATGGAGAAGAAATAAAAACTTTGAGGTTCACCGATGACATTGTAATTCTGTCAGAGACAGCAAAGGACTTGGAAGAGCAGTTGAATGGAATGGACAGTGTCTTGAAAGGAGGATATAAGATGAACATCAACAAGAGCAAAACGGGGATAATGGGATGTAGTCGAATTAAGTTGGGTGATGCTGAGGGAATTACATTTTGAAATGAGACACCTAAAGTAGTAAAGGAGTTTTGCTATTTGGGGAGCAAAAGAACTGATGATGGTCGAAGTAGAGAGGATATAAAATGTAGACTGGCAATGGCAAGGAAAGCGTTTCTGAAGAAGAGAAATCTGTTAACATCGAGTATAGATTTAAATGTCAGGAAGTCGTTTCTGAAAGAATTTGTATGGAGTGTAGCCATGTATGGAAATGAAACATGAACGATAGCCGGCCGGAGTGGCCGTGCAGTTCTGGGCGCTGCAGTCTGAAGCCGAGCGACCGCTACGGTCGCAGGTTCGAGTCCTGCCTCGGGCATGGATGTGTGAGGTGTCCTTGAGTTGGTTAGGTTTAATTAGTTCTGAGTTCTAGGCGACTGATGAGCTCAGGGGTGGGGTCGCATGGTGCTTGGAGCCATGGACGATAAATAGTTTGGACAAGAAGAGAATAGAAGCTTTTGAAATGTGGTGCTACAGAAGAATGCTGAAGATTAGATGGGTAGATCACATAACTAATGGGGAGGTATTGAATAGAATTGGGGAGAAGAGGAGTTTGTGGCATAACTTGACAAGAAGAAGGGATCGGTTGGTAGGACACTTTCTGAGGCATCAAGAGATCACCAGTTTAGTATTAGAGGGGAGCGTGGAGGGTAAAAATCGTAGAGGGAGACCAAGAGATGAATACACTAAGCAGATTCAGAAAGATGTAGGTTGCAGTAGTTACTGGGAGATGAAGAAGCTGGCACAGGATAGAGTAGCATGGAGAGCTGCATCAAACCAGTCTCAGGACTGAAGACCACAGCAACAACAACATCCTTACATCTGTCCTCTAGCCATTCCTGCTTAGCCATTTTGCTCTTTCTGTCAGTCTATTTTCGTAGACCTTCGTATTTCATATCACCCGCTTCCCTGCTGCGTTTTTGTATTTTCACCTTTCATTAATTAAATTCGATAACTCATTCGATTTCTACGGATTTCTACTTAGCGTTGTCTTGTCACTATCTATCTGATCCTCCGCTGCCTTCAATATTTCATCTCTCAAAGCTACCCATTCGTGTTCTACTGTATTCCTTTCCCCTGATGTAAGCAATCGTTGCCAAAGCTCTCTCTGAAACTTTCAACATCTTCTGGTCCTATCAACGTATCCAAGTCCACTCTCTTTGATTTCCTACCTTTTTCCAATTTCTTCAGTTTTAATCTATAGTTCTTCATATTTCATTGTGGTCAGTGACTACATCTGCCCCTGTAAACGTCTTACAGTTTAATACCTGGTTCCGGAATCACTGTCTTGCCATTAGGATTGAATGAAAAGTAATGCCTCCAACTTCGTTTATTGGGTTTGAATGGGATTATTTTAATAGATCAAACTCAGAGATAATCCTTAGAATGTGATCTTTAATTACCATTATTCAATTTTCCACATAATCAACAACCAATTGGATACATTTCTGCCAACGATGAACAAGTTTTCTGAAGTTGTCACGGAAGAAGTCGACACTGTTTCCGCAAACACAGTCTCACAGTCCTCTCAACGTCGCCATCAGAAACATAACGGTGTCCCCGCAGATCGACTTTCGATATTGGGAACAGATGGAAGTCAGATGGTGCTAAATCTGGAGTGTATGGTGGACGCCGTACAGTGGTATGATTCAGTCTCTGAAATTCTGCTGTGATAGCACGTGATGTGTGTGGTTTGGCATTGTCATGCTGCAGGAAAACATTTCCCTTTTCCTCTCGGTCCCTTGTTAGCCGTCGTTTCAGAGTTCGCAGCGTTGTGATGTAACTCTCCGAATTTGTTATCGTCCCATGATCAAGAAAATCAACATGGATAACACCATCTGCGTACCAGAACTCTGTGGCCATGATTTTTTCCATCTGAGGGCTAAGTCTTGGATTTCTTTTTCTGGGGCGAGTGTTTGTGTCGATATTCCATAGCTTGATGTTTCGTCTCCAGGTCGTAATTGTGTACCCACGTTTCATCTCCTGTCATAACTGAATGGAGAAATGCGTCACCTTCATTCTCTTAACGCGAGAGGAGTTCCTGGCAAATTTCAAGTCGGTGCGCTTTCATTTCAGGAGTCAGCATCTGGGGTACCCATCGTGCACAGATCTTCCGATAGCCAAGCAAAGGAATAATGTGACCCACACGTTCTTGTGAAGTGCCGATTGTGCTAGCAGTTTCTGAGTGATAGGACAATCATTCTGAATCAATATGTCAACATTTTTCTTGTGGAACTCGGTTGTTGCTGTCACAGGACGTCCAACTATTTGTTTGTCATGCACGTCAGACGTTCCCGCCTAAACATCTTTAAACTTACTCGCCCAACGACACCCAATACTAACAGCAACACAATCACCACAAACTGCTTTCATTCTCTTATGAACCTCCTTCGGGGTGACAACTTCTGCTATCAAGAATTCAATGACTGCACGTTGCTTAAATCGCATTGACCGACCGTCTGCGCAGGGTTCCTTACTTACACTGCAATGACACAACGGTTCAATGATAAAGCTTCCCGCCAACTGGAGCTGTAGAGAAGAGGCTAATATGGTACAAGCCAGTACCTGCCGCATACCAATGCTGCCAACTGTTGAAGAGTTACGAAGATGGAGGCATTAGTTTTCAGTCAACCCTCGTATAATCAATGTGAAATCTTTCGGTGTCTTCAGGTCAATTAAACGTTTGCAACCTTCTTTCATCATTCTTAAACCATGAGTTAGCAATGATTATATTATACCTTGCCGGCGGGAGTGGCTGAGCGGTTCTAGGCGCTACAGTCGGGACCCGCGCGACCGCTACTTTCGCAGCTTCGAATTCTGCCTCGGGCATCGATGTGTGTGATGTCCTTAGTTTAGTTAGGTTTAAGTAGTTCTAAGTTCTAGGGGACTGATGACCACAGCAGTTAAGTCCCATAGTGCTCAGAGCCATTTGAACCATTTTTATTATACCTTGTGCTAAATTCTACCAGGTGACATCCTGTTCCCCTTCCTGTTATCGAATTCCAGTCCCCCATCACAACTAAATTTTCCTCTCGTTTAACTATCTGAATTATACGTTTCCTTATTCTCTTCGTAATCTGCGGAGATAGTTGGTATACTTGTACTAATGTGGTAGTTGTTGGTTTCGTATTTGTCTTGGCTATGATAATTTGTTCAATGTACTTTTCATAGTAGCTTACCCGCATTCTATTTTCTTATACATTGTTAGACGTACTCCTGCATTACCGTAGAGGATTTAGTATTTACAGCCTTATACTCATCTGGCCAGAAGTCTTGTTCCTTCTGCCACCGAACTTCACTAATCCACACTGTACCTTACTTCAATCTATCCATTTACTTTTTTAAGCTTTCCCCGATTAAAGGATCTAACATTCAATGCTCCGACTTGTAGAACTTCAGTTTTGTCTCTCCTGATGATGACTTCCTGCGTAGTTTCTGTCGGGAGATCCGAATGGAGACTATCTCACCACCAGAATATTTTACTCAAGAGGATGTCATCATCATTTAACTACAGTAAAGTTGTATGCCCTCGGGGAAAAATTACGGCTGCAGTTTCCCCTTGCTATCAACCGTTCCCTGTACCGAAAGGGCGAGGCCACGTTGGCAGATGTTACAAGGCCAGATTAGTCAGTTATTATAACTGTTGCCCCTCAGTCATCGGAAAGGCTGCTGCCCTTCTCCAGGACCCACACATTTGTCTGGGCCCTCAACAGATACTTAACTGTTGTTGTTAAACCTGCGGTACGGACACCTACAGCGCTGAGACACGGATGGCAAGTTACCACATACAATATTTAATATGCAGGAAGTCCAGGGGAAGATTCTATTTATCAGTGAAAGAAATATATTTGTAAGTTAGTGAATTCTTATTAAAAACTGAAGGTCCAACAGAAATTCGATTCTTCACGTTTTGTGGACAAAGGACTACAAATTGAGCCACATCGGAAATGCTTTACAATAATATGAAAAATGTATAGGATTATACACTCCTGGAAATTGAAATAAGAACACCGTGAATTCATTGTCCCAGGAAGGGGAAACTTTATTGACACATTCCTGGGGTCAGATACATCACATGATCACACTGACAGAACCACATGCACATAGACACAGGCAACAGAGCATGCACAATGTCGGCACTAGTACAGTGTATATCCACCTTTCGCAGCAATGCAGGCTGCTATTCTCCCATGGAGACGATCGTAGATATGCTGGATGTAGTCCTGTGGAACGGCTTGCCATGCCATTTCCACCTGGCGCCTCAGTTGGACCAGCGTTCGTGCTGGACGTGCAGACCGCGTGAGACGACGCTTCATCCAGTCCCAAACATGCTCAATGGGGGACAGATCCGGAGATCTTGCTGGCCAGGGTAGTTGACTTACACCTTTTAGAGCACGTTGGGTGGCACGGGATACATGCGGACGTGCATTGTCCTGTTGGAACAGCAAGTTCCCTTGCCGGTCTAGGAATGGTAGAACGATGGGTTCGATGACGGTTTGGATGTACCGTGCACTATTCAGTGTCCCCTCGACGATCACCAGTGGTGTACGGCCAGTGTAGGAGATCGCTCCCCACACCATGATGCCGGGTGTTGGCCCTGTGTGCCTCGGTCGTATGCAGTCCTGATTGTGGCGCTCACCTGCACGGCGCCAAACACGCATACGACCATCATTGGCACCAAGGCAGAAGCGACTCTCATCGCTGAAGACGACACGTCTCCATTCGTCCCTCCATTCACGCCTGTCGCGACACCACTGGAGGCGGGCTGCACGATGTTGGGGCGTGAGCGGAAGACGGCCTAACGGTGTGCGGGACCGTAGCCCAGCTTCATGGAGACGGTTGCGAATGGTCCTCGCCGATACCCCAGGAACAACAGTGTCCCTAATTTGCTGGGAAGTGGCGGTGCGGTCCCCTACGGCACTGCGTAGGATCCTACGGTCTTGGCGTGCATCCGTGCGTCGCTGCGGTCCGGTCCCAGGTCGACGGGCACGTGCACCTTCCGCCGACCACTGGCGACAACATCGATGTACTGTGGAGACCTCACGCCCCACGTGTTGAGCAATTCGGCGGTACGTCCACCCGGCCTCCCGCATGCCCACTATACGCCCTCGCTCAAAGTCCGTCAACTGCACATACGGTTCACGTCCACGCTGTCGCGGCATGCTACCAGTGTTAAAGACTGCGATGGAGCTCCGTATGCCACGTCAAACTGGCTGACACTGACGGCGGCGGTGCACAAATGCTGCGCAGCTAGCGCCATTCGACGACCAACACCGCGGTTCCTGGTGTGTCCGCTGTGCCGTGCGTGTGATCATTGCTTGTACAGCCCTCTCGCAGTGTCCGGAGCAAGTATGGTGGGTCTGACACACCGGTGTCAATGTGTTCTTTTTTCCATTTCCAGGAGTGTAGTTTAACGTTCATTGACGACGAGTTCACGTGCACAGAATCAAAATGGACATGGGGGGAGGGGGGGGGGTGGTATCTAATCCGCTTTTTCCTTAAATCGATTTAGGTAAACGTAGGAACCTAAATCTGTATGGCCAGTAGCGGGTTTGTACCTGGCTCGACCGGAATTCTTTTTACAGCACTTAGTGGAGTCACTACCTTATGACATGTATTATGTGATAAACGTCATTAAAATAAAGTGCTTAGAGGTATTTATGACAGAAAAAAACTGTTAACGGACAGGGACTTGAACCTGCATCTTGCTGCCAATGATTTTCCAACTGATCCATCCCCATACCTGTTAGAGACAAATGAAGATTGGAAATGGAAAACATTCGAAGTGTCATTTTTTCGCAATACGCGTTTTCAGTGCTATTGGCTTTTCGATATGCTGTTGCATGTCCTTAAATCTGTCCCGAGTGTAAAATCATGAAGAAAAATGTTTCAATCATTCGTTAATACATGGCGCATGGTCTTTGGACAAAGCAGTGCTTACATCCGGAATTCCAAGTGGCATGCGTTACGATATCATCCATTTAACATGGAATGTTTTGAAGAGAGAATACACAGGTTTATGATGAGTGACAACGGTATTTTGAGCTACGACAGAGATTTTTCGATTACAGCCAAACGAAGAGAGGTAAGCAACGCCTTTGTTCCTCAAGACTGGCCCATTATTTTTGAGTGAGCTAAAGCTATTTTCTTATTTATATTATTTTCTAATTTCTAATTTAAATATATACTAATTCCAATGCATACAACGGTCGTATTTGATTTTAAAAATGCTACTAAAACACTGTTGTCAATGCAGTCATGTAAAACTTTAAAATGCACGTGAATAGAGTGTCTCATACACAGGCACCTCAAATACTTACTCTGAAATAGAAGACTGGAAAAGTGTTATTGTGTTCAAAAGAGGAAGGATCATGGCATGTGTATGCCATGTCGAACTTTGTCTGGAAGATCTGCCATGTATATCAGCTGCAGAACAGAGAGAACTGTTGACGACATTGGAATTTCTTGCTCAACAGCACAGGGAGTTTTGCAATACACTTTGCAGGATTTGACCCCAAGGATGAAGTTTTGTAAGAAACGGAACTCAATTCTGAAATATTTTTTTAAATATAATTTTCTTATTCTTTCATAAATAATGTAAGAGAAATCAGAAATAGCTTTGTTGACTACATTTCTTCTACTTAAAATATTACTTTTTTATATCTGCACTTGCATTATAACAAATAAAATGTAATGCCTCTTTATTTATGGTACCTGAAACATAAACATTCTTCATGGTGCTTAGAATCGTTTTATTTCCTTGTATGGCACTTAGAACGTTTTTAATAAAATATCTATTTTCTAATTTGCCTCATTTTTCTTGCAGCAAAAAGGAGGGCACCACAATTATGTGGTATCAGAATACATTCTCAATATTTTCCATACAAATAAATTACGTACGAGAAGAGATACATTGATTTTTAGTTCTTCTGACAAATTTGAGATGTCGCACTCAGAATGTTTTCCATTTCCACTCTTCATATTTTCAGTTACAACCTGCACAATCTCATTTTCTTTCACTCAGAAGAACACTGAAACTCTACAGCACGACCTCTCAGATACGGAAAATCGTGCGCGTGCCAAGTGAGATGCAGAAAGAGTTTGCATGGTGCATC
The DNA here is from genome assembly GCF_023864345.2 of Schistocerca serialis cubense. NCBI lineage: Eukaryota > Metazoa > Arthropoda > Insecta > Orthoptera > Acrididae > Schistocerca > Schistocerca serialis. Next base: position 581,498,239 of record NC_064640.1, read on the forward strand.
GGTCGAACTCGGTTTAATTCGCCTCAACTCGGCTAGCATCGATAAATTGCCGTGGTGCGCTGCCCAGTGCGTTGATAAACGGCTTACTTAACTCTGAAATAAATAGGCCCAATTCAGTTACAATAATGATGAAACAAACTGCTCCGAAAAAAGCAAATGTCCAGTCTGCAGAACAGTAATTGCGTGTATAGGAGAATCGTATCCTGAAAGACACTATAGCAAATTGCATCCAGAAAAGTATAGAGAAATCATAGGGGACGCCAGAAGCGAAGAATTAATAACGTTGCAAACACTTGCACAAGAGAATTCTGTATTCATTAATTAGATCTGTACCAGTACTTTAGCATGTTTATTTTGGCTAAAAGTCCTGCAAAAGAGGTCGAAGAAGATGAAGGGTCCTGCGAAAGTACTGCCAGAGCTAGTTATAAAGTCGGGATGCCGTGAAGGGTATAGGGTGCAGCAAACTGCAGGTGGAGGCTCACGTCGGTACCGATGACGTATGTCGCTTTGGATCAGAAGAGATTCTCTGGCTTCGAGTGATTATCGAAAGTGGTAAAGGCTCGAGTCTCGCTTGTGAGAAGAAAGTACAGCTCACCGTTTGCAGCATAGTCGACACGAACGATTGCGGACCTCTGTTGCAGAGACTAGTGGAATCAGAGCACGAGACGGTTCTGCGACAGTGTAGGCTGCAGATTCCTCTAATTGCGTCATAAGATTATGGGATCTCGGGATCCACTAAGATCAGGTGTCTATTACACACAGGAGGCGGCTACACGGGGAGTGGTGGCTGTGTGGCGCAGACTGGGCGGTTTCTTACGTTAGAGGCTCTCGGGGAAACACGGAAAGGGCTTCAGTCTCAAAGCGTGCAGGTTGAACATAGGAAGAACGTAGATCTGGGAACTATCGGTGTAACAGCTGTAAATTGTCTCAACTGCGTCGGGAAAGTACCAGACCTCCAAGCGCTAATAGAACTGATGCTCTCAAATCGTTATAGGCACTGAAATCCTGCAAAAGCTGGAATAAGTTCCGCCGAAATTTTTGCGATGGATCTAACGGAGTTCACAAAGGACAGGCTAAATACAGGCGGCAGTGGTATGTTTGTTGTTGTTAGAAGTAATTTATCTTGTAGCGAAATTGAAGTAAATAGTTACTGTGAGTTAGTATGGGTAAAGATCATTCTTGGTAACCGGAATAAAATAATAATGGGATCCGTTTACCGACCTCCCAACTCAGATGATACAATTGCTGAAAGGTTAAAAGAAAATTTGTGTCTAATTTCAAATAAGTAACCGACTCATTAAGTTATATTTGGTGGTGGATTTAAGTTACCCTCGATATGCTGGGGAAAATACATGTTTATATTCGGAGGTACACATAAAACATCATCCGAAATTGTGCTAAACGCTTTCTCTGAAAATTATTTCGAGCAATTACTTCATGGGTCCACTCGAATAGTGTACCGTTGTGAAAACACACTTGACTTCTCGGCAGTAAATAATCCTGAGCTAATAACGAGCCTCAAAACGGATATAGGGATTAGTGAACACATGGTTGCCGTAATGTAATGTAACCCCCAAATCCTGCAAAAATTAACGAAAAATATATCTACTGAAAAAAGCATATAAAATTTCGCTAGGTGCCTTCTTGTGAGGCAACTTCCACTCATTCCAAATTAACAGTGTAAGTGTAGACCAGATGTGGCTTGAAATCAAAGAAATAGTACCGACAGCAATTGGGAGATTTATACCAAATAAATTAACAAACGACGGAAGTGATCCTCCTTGGTATACAAAATGGGTCAGAACACTGTTGCAGAAACAACGCCAAATTTTAAAGAACGCAAAATCCCCAAAGCTGGAGTTCTTTCACAGAAGCTCGAAATTTAGCGTGGATTTCAATGTGAGATGCTCACAGTAGTTTCTAAAACAGAACCTTGTCTCGACACTTGACAGAAAATCCAAAGAAATTTTGGCCATATGTAAAGTATGCTAGCGGCAAGACACAATCAATACCTTCTGTGCTATACTATCGATTACTGTGCTGCTAAAGCAGAATTAGCAGACACAGCCTTCCGAAAATCTTTCAATAAAGAAGACGAAATAAATATTCCACAACTCGAATCAAGAACAGCTGCTAACATCAGTAACTTAGAAGCAGATATCATCGGAGTAATGAAGCAACTGAAATTACTTAAGAAAGGCAAGTCTTACGGGCCAGACTGTATATCAGTTAAGTTCCTTTCAGAGTACGCTGATGTCATAGCTCCATACTTAACAATCATATACAACCGCTCGCTCGACGAAAGATCCGTACCCAAAGACTGGAAGGTTGCATAAGTCACACCAATATTCAAGAAAGGCAGTACTAGTAATCCACTATATTTCAGGCCCATATTATTAACGCCGATATACAGCAGGATTTTGGAACACATAACGTGTTCGAACACCATAAATTACATCGAAGATGACTGTCTATTGACACACAGCCATCACGCATTTAGAAAACATCGTTCCCGTGAAATGAAACTAGCTCCTTACTCACGAGAAGTGTTGATTGCTATTGACAAAGGGCTTCCGTTGATTCCGTATTTCTAGATTTAAAGAAGACTTTTGGCACTGTACCTCTCACGTGGCTTGTAATCAAATTGCGTGCTTATGGAATACCGTCTCAGTCATGCGACTGGATTCGTGATTTTCTGTCAGAAAGCTCACAGTTCATAGTAATTGACGGATGACATCGAGTAAAACGGAAGATATTGCTGGCGTTCCGCAAGGTAGTGTTATAGGCACTCTGCTGTTCCTTATGTATATAAACTATGTAGGGGACAATCTGAGCAGCCGTCTTGGGTTGTTTGCAGATGATGCTGTCGTTTATCGCGTAGTAAAATTATCAGAAGATAAAAAATTGCAAAACGATTTTGAAAAGAAGTCCAGAAAGTGCGAAAATTGACGACTGACCTTAAATAATGAGAAGTGTGTGGTCATCCACATGGGTGCTAGAAGGAATTGGTTAAACTTCGGTTACACGATTAATCAGTCAAATCTAAAGGCCGCAAATTCAACTAAATACCTAGGAATTAGAATTACGAACAACTTAAACTGGAAAGAACACATAGAAAATGTTGTGGGGAAGGCGAACCAAAGACTGTGCTTTATGGGCAGAACACTTGGAAGATGCAACACATCTACTAAAGAGACTGTCTACACTACGCTTGTCCATTCTCTTTTAGAATACTGCCGCGCGGTGTGGGATCCTTACCAGATAGTATTAAAGTACATCGAGAAAGTTCAACGAAGGGTAGTACGTTTTGTATTATCGAGAACTAGGGGAGAGAGTGTCACGGACATATATAGGATTTGGGGAAGACATCACTAAAATAAAGGCGTTCTTCGTTGCGGAGGGATCTTCTGACGAAATTTCAAACACCAACTTTCTCCTCCGAATGCGAAAATATTTTGTTGACACTGACCTGCATATGGAGAAACGATCATCATAATAAAATAAGGGAAATCAGAGATTGCCCGAAAAGATTTGGGTGCTCGTCTGTTCTGTGCTCTTTTCGAGAGTGGAGTAACAGAGAATTAGTGTGGACGTGGTTCGATGAACTCTCTCCAGGCACTTAAGTGTGATTTTCAGAGCATCCACGCGGGTGTAAACGTAGATAAAATTTCTATACGTCTGGCAAGAGCTAGAAAGCCGTTTATGCAAGGGTCATTGATAAAGAATATTTTGTTGGACGTAGTAGAGACAGTGAAACCCAGATTAGCTCCTGCATACAGCAGAATACCACTTCCCAATATGGCAATGTCTTGGTGAATCAACGACATTCCTGGGAAATTGCGCGAACAACTGGCAGCTAAAAACCTTGTAGTGTACTCCATCACACATGATGGATACGCTGGCGTTAGCGACACGGTTCAGTTAGCCTTTTTTTGCGTTGCTTTAGCTTGGACGGTGACTTACATGTAGCTCAAGAGCTCCTGTACATGGTTTCGATGAAGGTCACTGCTACAGGGGCGAATATTTCAGCAGCGGTCGAAATGGAGGCTGATGGTATAGGCCGACCGCGGTGGTCTAGCGGATCTAGGCGCTCAGTCCGGAAGCGCGCGACTGCTACGGTCGCAGGTTCGAATCCTGCCTCGGGCATGGATGTGTGTGATGTCCTTAGGTTAGTTAGGTTTAAGTAGTTCTAAGTTCTAGGGGACTGATGACCACAGATGTTAAGTCCCATAGTGCTCAGAGCCATTTTTGATGGTGTAGGACTTACACTCTTTCCCGTAATCACAGACGGGGCGCCAGCAAGTGCGGTAGAGTAAAGGGTTTATTGGCCTACTGTAGTAAAAGCTTAAGGTACCGAATTTACCTTGTGTTCGGTGTTTTGCCAACCAAGAGGCTCCTTGTGAAAAATTTTTCGGTCTTCAAGATGTGATGAACGTAGTGGTGCGTGTCGTGAGCCATATTCGTTGTCAAGGGTTCATTCATCGACAGTTCAAAGAAATTTTTATTTCATTTGAAGAGGAGTGTCCATATATCCCGTAGCATTCCGAGGTACTTTGGGTGAGCAAAGGACAAATTATTTCTCAGAGTTTTTCGACTACATCACGACGTGGCATAGTTTTTGGAGGATAAAAGACGGGGAGCCAGTTTTGCATAACCCTGAATGGGTAGCTGAATTAGAATTTTTAGCAGACATTATGGCTTTCATGGAAGATTAAAGTCTGAAACTTCGGAAAGAAAATAATCTCATGAACTACACGGGCGGCAGAATAAAAGCTTTCCAAAGTAAACTTCAGCTTGTCAAAAACAGTCTTTCAGAGAAAAGTACGTAACACCGTCCTGAACTAGGTAAGCGATGTATAAATCGTGCCTTCAAAAATTCACCCGAATCTTTAAAAGTTCTTTATTCAAAATGGTAGTACGGTTTTGTTTGACAACACCTGTGCGGGAAGGGGCATGCTTTGAAAAATACGGCGATAAGCTATAATCCCCGGAAAATGTGTTTAGCGACCGTTTCCAGGTAATGTACTGTTATTTCGCTAACAGCAAAAGAAATTCGATTTTGTTAAATGTATAAGTGTAATATTACATTAAAAGCAGAAGCCCAAAATACATAGGCCGGCCGGAGTGGCCGAGCGGTTCTAGGCGCTACAGTCTGGAACCGCGCGTTCGCTACGGTCGCAGGTTCGAATCCTGCCTCGGGCATGGATGTGTGTGATATCTTTAAGTTAGTTAGGTTTAAGTAGTTCTAAGTTCTAGGGGACTGATGACCACAGCAGTTAAGTCCCATAGTGCTCAGAGCCATTTTTGAACCAAAACACATATTTATTAAAACATACAGCCTTTTAATATTTCAAAGCAAGTTTATACGCTACTTTCATTTATTAACATTTGTTTCTTTTTTTTGTTAGAGGAAGTTATTAACTTGCAGCGAATACTTGATATATTTGTAAAGCGCTATTCGGTAGCAACTGCTACTGCGCATTTTGATTATATTTTGATTCGAACCAATCGATTTGGAGACCGATGATCATAGACGAGATATATTTAACAGTACGAAAGCCTTGCTCGAATTCTACCAGAATATGTTGGAGGAAGAATTTCCAAAGCTTAACAGAGAAGCAGCGAAGATGATTTCTGTTATTCATTCCGCACGTTTATGTGAGAGGTTTTCTTCTGTTTTGTATTGTACGAAAATTAGAATGCATGCAAATATTTCTGACTGTAATTTCAAAAATGCTCTAAAAATTTATGTCAGCTGATCCCTTGTTCCAGATCTTACCAGCGTAATTGCAAATAAAAAAGGGGAAAATATAAGAGGTTATTTTCTGTTGAAACCTCATTTAAAGTTATTATTATTATTATTATTATTATTATTATTCACGTTTGGGCCCTACTGGACCACGCGAAGTACAATCACGGGGCATTCAGTTATTTTCTTTTAGACTTTCTCTCTGCCCAAATTGTTTTCATTCTCTCGGAATGAGCTCTTTTCCTTTCATCAGACCATGTGGTTCCAGTTTTCTTTGGTTTTTCAGCTTGACCAACTACCCAGTCATGAATTTTTTGCCTAAATAATTTTCTGTCTTGAATTTCATCTTATTTTATATCTGCCTCTTTCATGTCCTCTTTTATAGCAGCAATCCATTTTATTGTCTCAAATTTAGCTTTACTTCGATTTTCGTAGAATTCCACTACTTGTTTAGTTAGTCTGGTAGCATCCATTCTTTTAATATGCCCATAAAATTTTAATCTGCGTTTTTTCATATCCGAATATATGCTGGTGTATTGTTGAATTTCACTATTTGCTCTTTGCCTGTATGTTCCTTCTTCAGTATATTTTGGACCTAGAATTTTTCTGATTACTTTTCTTTCTCTTTTTTTGATTTCTTGAATGTCCTTTTTTCTGTTTAAAATTAGCGTTTCAGCCCCATAAAGGCACTCTGGTTTTATGACCGTGTTGTAATGTCTCAATTTAGAGTACCTCGAGAGACATTTTTTGTTGTAGATGTCTTTTGTAAGTCTAAAAGCTGTCTCCATCTTTTGACAACGAATTTCATTTCAAATTTTTTCTAGACCAGTCTCTGAGATTGTTTCACCTAAATATTTGAATTGCGAAACTCTTTTGATTTTTCCATACTTAGTTTCCAAAAGTTTGGGTGCCAGTTTGTTGCTAGTCATATACTGTGTTTTTTCAAATGAGATTTGGAGACCTACTCTTTCTGCTGTTTCTTTAAGAATTTCTATTTGTTTCTGAGCAATTTGGATGTCCTGCGTTAGAATAACCAAGTCGTCTGCAAAGGCCAAATAGTCTATTCGAATATTTGTTCGTCCTAATTTCACTGGTTGGTCAATTTTGAACTCCAATTTTCGTTCGCGCCACTCTTGTATTACTTTTTCTAGAACGCAGTTAAATAGCAACGGAGAGAGTCCATCACCTTGCCTCACGCCTGTTTTTATTTCAAAGGATTCTGAAATTTCTCCTCTGAACTTTACTTTTGATTTTGTACCAGTTAGCGTGTCTCTGATAATTGCCGTGGTTTTAGGATCCAGGCCTTGTTCTTTCACAATTTGGAAAAGAGATTCACGATCCACTGAGTCATAAGCCTTTCTAAAATCTACAAAGGTACAAACTAGTTTTTTATTGTAAATTTTTTGATGTCTGAGAATTAGTTTGAGGACTAAAATCTGTTCTGGGCAAGATCTATTTGGCCTGAAACCTTCTTGATATTCGCCAATTTTCCATTCAAGTTGTTGTTGTGCTCGGTTCAGAAGACATTGAGAGAGGATTTTGTATGTGACTGGAAGAAGAGAAATTCCTCTGTAATTAATAACATCAGTTTTGTCTCCCTTCTTATGAAGTGGGTGAATCAAGGCGGTTTTCCATTCATCAGGAATTTTTTCAGTTTGCCAAATGTTTTGCATGATTGAAGTAATTTCTTTAACGGTTTTTGGACCAGCTGCCTTTAAAAGTTCTGCAACAATTCCATCTTCACCAGATGCTTTGTTGTTTTTCAACCTATGAATTTCTTTAATGATTTCCTCTTCATTTGGTGCAAGTGAAACTGGATTGCATTGTTGGGGAATTTTTGGTGGAAATCTTTCTGTGGGCTCGGGGCAATTTAGAAGATTCTTAAAATATTTAGAAAGTTCTTTGCAATTTTCTTGGTTGTTAAGAGCCAACTGTCCATTTTCCTTCTTGAAGCAAAGATTCTGGGGTTGGTACCCCTTTATTTTGATTTTAAAAGTTTTATAAAAATTTCTGGTATTGTATTTCTGAAAATCTTCTTCAATTTCTAAGAGTTGACTATTCTCATATTGTCTTTTTGTTTGTCTAATTAGTTTTGAAGTGTCTTTTCTAGTTGTCAGGAATGTATCATATGTGTCTTCTGTCTTGTTGCTATTCCATGCTTTAAATGTCTCTTGTCTGGCTTTGATTGCATGATCACAGTTTTCATTCCACCAAGCATGTTTCTTGTGTTTTCGTAAAGGAATTTGATCTTGAGCTGTTTTGATAATCTTGTGTTTGAGTTGTTCCCAATTTTGTGCACTTGTTTTGTCAAATTCGTCTGCTAATAATGATGGTTGGATTTTACTGGTGTCAAATTTGGGGATTAATGGTGTCCTTTTGTTGAAATTTTGGGGTTTTAGCTTTAGTTTCACACGGGTTAAGTAATGGTCTGAGTCAATATTGGCGCCTTTACGAACTTGAACATTTAAAATTTCTTTGTGACATGGATACGAGATTGCAATATGGTCAATTTGGAATTCACCTATGTCCTTGTTAGGTGATCGCCATGTCTTTTGTTTTGAAGGTTTTTTCTTAAAATGACTTGACATAATTTTGAGATTGAAATTTCTGCAAAATTCTACCAGCCTCTTTCCATTTTGATTGGTCCATTTATGTGCAGGGAATTCACCGACCGTTTTTCTAAATTTTCTCTCTTTCCCTAACTGTGCATTAAAATCACCCAATAAAATCTTTACATAATTTTGAGGAATTTTGGAGACTGTATTCTCTAACACTTCCCATGACTTATTTACTTTTTCTGGATTTGTTTTATTCTCCTGGTTGATAGGCATGTGTGCGTTAATTAAACAGTACATTTTATTTGCACATTTCATGGAAATTGTCATTAGTCTGTTGTTTACTGGATTTACTTCGATTACGGAGCCAAGAATGTCTTGCGAAATTGCGAATGCAACACCCAGATGCGGAGTGTTTTTAAGAATTCTTTTGTCTGTTTTACTTTTAAACAATCGGTAGTTTCCAAAATCCATGGTATTCTCATCAGGCAACCTTGTTTCTTGCAGGGCTAAAATTTTGATATTTTGTTCTTTTAGTGTGTCTCCTAATTTATAGAGTTTTCCTGGTGTCAAGAGAGAGTTAATATTGATAGTTCCAAAAAATGTTTCTACCTTGGGCATGAGTCGGTCAAAAGACTTCGATTTCCTCTGGTTTGGGATATAGCGTTTCAGCCTAGTCTCCCCAGAATCCGATAGACTAGTTGCGCCACTGATGGCGGAGGATTTGTTACCACCTGGGGTAATTTTGTAATTACTAAAACGCTCCATAATAGTACTTAGAATCAAAGGGTTGAGCTCAGAAAAGCTCAGTGGTTAAGACTGGAGTGGTTAGTTCCAGAATTTGTATTACGGCCGCACCTCTGGTGAACAGACGCCGACCACAGTGCCGCTTGTTACAAGTCAGACGTAAGGTGGATTTATTATTATTGTTATTATTATCTAAATTTAAAGGCGACACTGGCGGAGCGAGCGCGTTAAGTGTGAGGAGTGAGAGAGAGAGTGCTATTGCGCAGAGTCGCAGAGTGGGGGGTGTTCACCGTCGTCAACATAGCGAAGCCGTCTTCTGCACCCTACGCTGCCCGATGCGTTCGTGCAAACACGCTGAGAGTCCATGGCCTACAGTCAAATTTTTGAATATATATTTTTTCTAGATTATAGCGTCCGTACAGTTCCGGTGCTAGTGAAGTATATGTAGGTGGAAGTAATTAATTGCAATCCGTAAAAAACGACAAGACTGTGTAAACTCACACTTTGCACAATATCCTTGGTCATGGCGGGTATTATTCAGCTGAATAAGCAGCACAACACCGATGAGGTTGGGGTCATAAAGGTGCAAGTCATGCTAAAATAAACGTATGGGTTTATTGTCGAAATGTACACTTACGGGTCGGTTAGGAAACCACGAACAGAGAAAGTCAGGCTTTCGAATCTCAGCATACTTAATCAGTTACAAATATATACGCCGCAGAAACTACCTCATTCCTACACTGATTCTCGGTGACTGGTTTCAGTACATAGAAAGTCCTTCTAGAAAACTTTTCTTTCGAGACATCTTTGCCTGCGCCCAGATTTTAGTTTCGGTTATAGAAGTAGGCTGCTGCTGTCTGCAGTGCTGCACGCTACCGAATATTCTGCCTCGCTCCGAATCCACAAAAGCACTGAAGGTAAGCTGCGCACGTAAACTCAGACAAACGACTTCCACGAAACGCATACGATCCAAAGGAACTCAGCAACCGCCAACAGATGTCTGGCGGACTGCGGAAGCTTCTTCCCACGTGAAGCTAGCAGCCTCATTCGAACCGCCGACCCACGAGTAACACAATAATCACTTCGACCTTCAAGAAACACACTTGTAAAACGCATTTGTCAAGATTTCCTATGTTGACAAAACTGATTTTTACATATTCGCATCATTCTGGTAGTCGGTCAGTGTTGTAGTCTATTCTCCATGTTATTCATTCTGTTCGAAGAACTAGCAGTAAAGGAAACCAAGGAGGAAGATCAACTGAGCAGAATTGTTAGTGTCATTGAAGGATGTGGTAAGATGTACACGAAAGGAAAAGGAGTTATACAAAAGTGATGCAGTGCTGACAAATTTACTATGGTGTTACTAGGGAAATTAGATTAGGTAATGATATGCTGAATATAGTAGACGAGTTTACTATTTTGGTAGGAAAATAACTGATGAAGACATAAATAATGAAGATTTAAAATGTAACTTGCAACAGCAGGTAAGGATTTCCTGAAAAAGAGAAATATATTACCAACAATGTGCAGCTACGTGTGAGGCAGGTATTAATGAAGAGATACTGAAGCATGTCGGGGAGAAAAGTCATGTAGGACTTTACCTCATTAAAACTAGCGATAGTTTGATACAACACTCCCTGAAGCATAAACCACTAGTTAAATTGGTAACGGACGGAAGAATGGTGGTTAGAAGTAATGGAAGGAGAGCAGGAATAGCATACGATATGTTGCAATGGCTGTAGATCGCAGTAGTTAAGCAGAGATAAAGAGGTTTGCACAGAATATAGCTGCTTGGAGGGTTGCATCAAACTGCCATCAGAATAAAGGTCGCAACAACAACAGGCTGTAAGTGTTTAAATGAAGTTTCTTACAAGTTACTGATCTTGACACGAAAATGATATGTTAGTGTTAAATTTATGAAAGCGTAAATAAACTCGGCATTGAAATACTAGATATGGCTGAAATTAATTATTTTGCAACTTCATAAGAACGCGATGTGTAACTTGCATCTCTTTCTAGTGCTGTAAAGTTGACGAGTGCTGAACCTATTTGTCAACGTGATTCCAATTTCGAAATCAGGACACCGACATATTAAACAGCTGCTTGAAAACTGGTTTAAAATTATGCACCGGCTTCTTGATGGTTCGAGCATTCGCACACCCTTCACGTCTAGGATGAGTAGTGTTTCCACACGAAATCCTAGGGGACTTGTCTCACACGCTTTTTTGAAAATGAAGTTTTAAACAGAAGCAAGGATTAAGGAATTTTACTTCCATCGATAGTGTTAGTAAATTTAACGTCCTTAGAGTTTTAATAATGAGGTTAGATTAATATCGCTGATATATGGCGGACGCTAGAGCGGAGCGGAATCCGATGCCGCATGATTCAGCAAACCGAGAGCGCGGTCCGTCCCAGGCGAGGGCTTTTACGTGAGCGTGTCCTGCCCACGCCGCATCCTGTTCACAACCGGTCGTTAACATTTCTACCAAACTAACGAGCCGGGTCCAAAGATAAATCTGCCCATCGAAGTCGATGTTTCAAGACCAGTCGGAGTGTGGGATCAAGGGCGTGGTGGGAGCTGGTCACTATCGACCATCATTTCCGTAAAGCAGCTCCTGAAACGCTTGTGAATCGAAATCCACCACAATTGTAACACTTTACACAAGCAGCATAGTACTCGAAATATCAGTAATGGCAGTGACAGAAGAAGAGCCGATCATTCGATTTAAGCCGGCAATTCCGACTGATTAGTGCAGGTTCAACCATGACGTTCGTCTAATTTGGTTTTTGATCTAAACTGCGGTGGTTTGGTGACAGATTATGGTTTGCAACATGAGAAATGAAGTTTCAGAAAACAGTTTCATATAAGTCCGCTATCGAAATTCAAATATATATTGTTCTTTGAACGTACAAGTCCTTCACACCTTCAGTCCAAAAAATCTTAGACAGATTTTATTCCTGGTGTACAAGAGACGTCAGGGCAGTAACTACGGTGCCAACTTTACTTAACAACTGTAGACAATAAAGTGCATTCTACCAGTCACTTGTGAGCGGGCAGTGATAATTAGTGGACGTGCGGCCGTAACGTGTCAACGATTTTCTGTCACAAATCGTAATGGTACAACATTTCCCAATCCACTGTTCAAGACAGTCTCCAGAATGTTTTCAAGAAGAGAGAAGTGTGCACAAAGCCCCTTCCGCACACCTCGACTCTCAAACAAAAACAACGACGCGTGTACACCTGACGTTACGTAATTGGAACGAAAATTCTTTTCTGGAAAAAAAAAATTATCACGGGTGACAAGACTTAATGTTAAGAATACGAATCTTCCACTAAACGTCAAACTGCTGACATTCACAGCAAGGGTCAAAGCTTGACGACGTAAGGGACACTGAAGCCTATGTGACGCTCGAGTTGAGCAATATCCCACAGAAGGACTTTTCTAACAGTTTCGTATGGTTGTATGAACGTTCTGAGCATTTTAATCTAGTGGGTGGAGACTATATACGAGAACACTTGAAGCATTAAAGCCACAATCTGAACTTTTCTCTGTGTTTTATTAATTCAGTCTTGAAACATTTTGGTCTAACGGAGTAAGCGATGTACCCATCTGAAACAGACAAGCAAATCAAGCTGTCGCCGGTGACTGACTCGAGTACGAAATCAAAAACGACAAAACCAATATCGTTGTGCTGACTGTAACTCTCTAGGACAGAGTAATTAAAAGGTCTATCGGAAAAATAATATCAAAAGAAATGAAAAACTGGGAGAGGGACTTCAATTTCAGTAAGATTTGGAATCTGCCTCACAATATATTCATACATCGCCAAGCATTTGACCCATTACAAGTGGCAAACAGCGATTAGGTATGCGTATCGTCGAATAATGGCACGGGAGCAAGAAGACAAACGCGCTTCCGATTGGTAGCAGTTGTTGAAAGTTGATCCAGCTCTGCACGAAAGTGAGAAATTTGTAGTGCTGGGCGTCTTCTAGGTAGAAATGTAGTGTAAGTGACTGCAATGACTGGGTTCGTAGAAGAGTTTCTTGTTTGTGTTGCTGGTTGTGGTTGAGGAAGAAGAGTGCCAAATTAGGAGTCAGCATACCGGGGTGTTCCAGGACTACTGGTCAGTATTCAGAGATATAAACATAACTACCATAATTAAGATTGACTATAAAATGCATACTTTAAGAGCTATATGCACTTCCTCAAGCAAAGAGATGTGTTTCACATTAGCGAAGACGAACAAGTGTTTATATCTATTAAAAATGGTTCAAATGGCTATGAGCACTATGGGACTTAACTTCTGAGGTCATCAGTCCCCTAGAACTTAGAACTACTTAAACCTAATTAACCTAAGGATATCACACACATCCATGCCTGTGGCAGGATTCGAACCTGCGACTGTAGCGGTTGCGCGGTTCCAGACTGTAGTGCCTAGAACCGCTCGGCCACTTCGGCCGGCTATATCTCTTAAGGGATTCACTTTGGAGCCCGTGTTTGCTGGACATTATTTTTTTGGTTTTTGTCCATACTAACACCTCGCAAAATATGGAAAGCAAAGAGCTTGGTATAGAACAGATTTGTTTCACAGTATCGGGGATGAAGTGTTGATAGCTTTCAAGGTATTCATTTTAGAGCCCATATCAACTACACTTCTTTGCTTCGAATTATCGTTCCTGTCATATCCTTGAACATTGACTATTGCTCCTGGGACACTTGGTGTAAGCTATTCCTCACGGAGCTCACAAAGGGGGTTGCCGAACTTGGCGTTCTCATCTAACGCTCATATCGCCACTGACAGAGCCTTATATTCCCACATTTGATTAACCCAGAAGATAGTCTCTAAAGACCTGCTGGTATAGATTAACGTGCAACACGCCAGCGTATCAGACTCAATGCATCGCGGCGATTTACTATCGAGAGCTCGCAGCGTCAATTACTTTTGCGATTTAGTGGCACATGTGAGAGAATGGAGCGACGCATACAACTTCAGTGGGGCTATGAACTCGCTGGGACGAGGCGGCGGGAGAATTATGCTCGCCAATCTCTTCTACTTCGCAGTGATCTCGCCGATCGCAGTCATTGTGAAGAAACTGGACATTTCACACTTGTTCGCAATCTTACAAAATACTGCGTCAGGCTTCCATGGATGCAGCAGGTGTGGATGGGGACTGCACATTGAAGAGGTGAATAAACACCCTGCAACCTGGGACACATGTATCAGCGAGTACCATTATAAGATTAAGAAGAGACCTGCATGGTTTCAATAGGGTGAAACGTTTTAGTGGGTTTTGCTGTTAAATTGGATCGGAATAGAGATAATATAGACAAATATTACTGTTATCAGGTATGACTTCACAGTGAAACAGTTGTGCCCAGCGACTGTACACAAGTGACGGATACAACAATCGGTCGTAATGATGTTTACTGTATATCCAGATTTCGGTCACTGTGTGATCATCTTCAATGCTAAAACTATGTGAAGAACCAATTACAATAAGGTAACATGTATGCCTTATAGAAAGTAGAGTTGTATAAGCCTTAAATGTAATTCAGTCATAAAATACATACCAGTAAATGTGACTTAAAACATTGAAAACACTTTTATATGTACGTAGTCCAACTTGGCTATTCATGTCAGATGTTGAGTTCACACTGAGGCCGCTGTGTACTATTAAAACACAGCTGACTTCATTGTACATCATAACAATCTACAGCAACCTCCTTACACGTATGATGTGTTGACATAACGCATCAACTTTATTTTACCTTTACAATTCGTACTTATTATGTACTTAGTATGTAGCACGGTTTTGATAAAATTTTATGAACTTAGGCATTTGGACAAGGTGTTTTGTATTCTTCAAATTATGTTCATTTGTAAAATGTGCAGCAGTAACTGACACCACTGACTAGTTCACACATTTACCGCCATCCGAATTATGAAGGTAAAATAAAGTTAACATATGTTGTCAATGCATCATACATGTAAAGAGGGTGCTGTAGATTGGTATGACGTACACTGAAGTCAGCTGTGTTGAAATTGTTAACAGCGCCCTCAGTCTGACATGAACAGCTCAGTTGAAACTACGCACATAGAAAAAAGTCGTTAATGTTTTAACTTATATTTACTGATAATTATTTTATGACTGACTTATATTTAAAGGGAATGCAACTGTACATTTAATAAGACATGCATCTTACTTTATTGTAACTGGTTTTTCAAACGATTTTTGCCACTGAAGATGGTGACACAGTGGTCGAAATATAGATATGCACTAAGCATCGTTACGACTGATTGGTGTACCCTTCACTACTACAAATATTAGTGTTAAACTTTTTTATGTTTGTGTTCTAATACTGTCGCTTTTGCTAGAAAGTGGTCGATCAGAACTTTAAATAGTCCTAAATAGCAAGTACTTTGCTTCCTGGAGACAGCACTTTGGTCTGATTGTACAAATCTTCAGTCAATAATAATACGTTAGAACGTATTATGTTATTTCAGTCGATTCAGTGCAGCCATAGTTTCATTCCAAAGCAACCACATTGCCTGCTTCCTTTCGCCTACCACACTGGTTATGTTCTACCAAGTACTGCTGTGGGATTGTCGCTTCGATATCACCGTCTATGTATTGAAAAGATTTCTGACACTGTGAACACGAGCGGCTGTAACTCAACCGTGTGCATCGAGCCTACGACGATGAGGTAACTACACCAGGATCGAATTAGCTCGCTGGATAAACGACCATTGGTCTGGTACCCTCATCGGCCTGAACGTGACTTTTAGATGTTTCTCCACGCCCTTTCAGGCAAATTCAGAGCTGTTGCTGAGGCTTAGCCTCAGAAAATAAGCTAAACAAACAGTGAAATTACGATAACACACACAAAAAAGCTTAAACGATTCTCAAGCAGATGGCGCATGCGACTACCCTCTAGGTTAACCGACGAAGTAACGACAGCAATGGCATCTGGACACAAAGCTAAAATAGACGGTCCAGTCACATTAATGTGACCACCGCATATGACGTCATCAAGGTGCAATAATCACTCACAGGCGGCAGGTGGCAGCACTTGTACTGGTGGGTATATAAAGTGTGTCAAGGAGACGCGTGCAATCGCTGTCGTAATACGGACACCGAGCGATTTATCTGACGTCCAAAAGCGCATGACTATTGGCTTGCGGACCAGGGAAGGAAGCATTAAAGAGACGGGTAACTTTGTGAACTGTTTAGGTGCCGCTGTGGTAAAAGTGTACTGTACATGACAAATCGGCTTTATTCGAAAACGGCGTGGTATACCATGGGCCATAGATGTCACGGGTGAAGACGGCTGCCGAGATACACTAAGTGATCAAAGGTATCCGGACACCCCCAAAAACATACGTTTCCCATATTAGGTGCATTGTGCTGCCACCTAATGCCAGGTACCCCATATCAGCGACCTCAGTAGTAATTAGACATCGTGAGAGAGCAGAATTTGACCCTCCGCGGAACTCACAGACTTCGAACGTGGTTAGGTGATTTGGTGTCACTTGTTTCATACGTCTGTACGGAGATTTCCACACCCCTTAACATCCCTAGGTCCACAGTTTCCGATGTGATAGTGAAGTGGAAACGTAAAGGGACACGTACAGTATGAAAGCGTACAGGCCGACCTCGACTGTTAACTCACAGAGACTGCCGACAGTTGAAGAGGGTCGTAATGTGTAATAGGCAGACATCTATCCAGACCATCACACAGGAATTCCCAACTGCATCAGGATCCACTTCAAGTATTATGACAGTTAGGCGGGAGGTAGGACAACTTGGATTTCATGGTTGATGAGCTATACATCACGCCGGTAAATGCCAAACGACGCCTCGCTTGGTGTAAGGAGCGTAAACATTAGACGATTGAACAGTGGAAAAACGTTGTGTGGAGTGACGAATCACGGTACACAATGTGGAGATCCAGTGCCAGGGTACGGGTATGGTGAATGCCCAGTGAACGTCATCTGCCAGCCTGTGTAGTGCCAATAGTAAAATTCGGAGCGATGGTGTTATGGTGTGGTCGTATTTTTCATGGAGGGGGCTTGCACCCCTTGTTGTTTTGCGTGGCACTATCAAAGCACAGGCCTACATTGGTGTTTTAAGCACCTTCTTACTTCCCAATGTTGAAGAGCAATTCGGGGATGGTGATTGCATCTTTCAGCACGATCGATTACCTGTTCATAATGCGTGACCTTTGGCGGTGTGGATAAACAGTAACATCCCTGTAATGGACTGGCCTGCACAGAGTCCTGACCTCAATTCTACAGAATGCCTTTGGTGAGTTTTGGAACATCGACTTTGTGCCAGGCCTCACCGACCGGCATCGATACCTCTCCTCAGTGCAGCACTCCGTGAAGAATGAGCTGCCATTTACCAAGAAATCTTCCAGTACCTCATTGAACGTATGCATGCGAGAGCGGAAGCTGTCATCAAGGCTAAGGGTGGGCCAACACCATATTGAATTTCAGCATTACCGATGGAGGGCGCCACATACCTGTAAGTCATTTTCATCCAGGTGTCCGGATAGTGTATGTAGGAGCGAATAGACGTGCAACTGTTTAGCAGCAGACCTCACAGATGAACCAAAGAGCTACCGACATTGTATCCTCAGCGAACATTCAGTGAATGTTGCTGCGTATGGGCCTTTGCAGCAGGTACCTGGTTTATGTACCCCTGCTGACTGCTGTTCATCGGCGACGCAGGCTGAAATCTGCATGCCAGTACCACAACTGGACGTCCACTCGGTTGCGACAGATGACCTTTTCAGAGGAGTCACGTTTTTTGTTCCATCGGACGGATGGTCGTTGTTGTGTATGGCGTAAAAGTCTGAAAGCAAACAAAAATGTGGAGTTATGGTCTGGGGAATATTTTCCTGGGATTCCCTGGGTGACGTCGTCGTTCTTGGAGGCACAATAGATCAACAGAAGTATGCATCTATCCTTGGGAACCATGTCCACCTCTACATGTAGTTCGTTTCTCCTCGGCACGATGGTATCTACCAGCTGGACTATGGAACTGCCACACAGTTAGTAGTGTATTAGCGCAGTTTGAAGAGCATCAGCATGAGTTTACCGTACTCCTCCAGCCACCAAACTCCCCGGATTTAAACCCAATCGAGAACCTGTTGCTCCACCTGGATCCACTCTGACATGGAACGTTGTCGTATGGGAACCACCATATCCTTAATCACCGTAATGCAGGCTGTTCCTTCCGTACTGCCTAAGGTAATCGTCTTAGTACTTAATGGTATTAATGGTAGTGATACCCCAAAGAAGATATTCGTGATGGTCTAAATTGTAACATATGAACACTATTTTGTGCTATTTCTGTTATTAAATGGCTGTTACTTTAATACTATGTATGTTCCTTATACCCTGTCTGAGAAACCAATGATGGGCTGTTGCTACTTATGTAATGTGTTTAAAACAATTTGCTTCACCGAAGCTATGTTGTAAGTCAAACTGCTTATATTTTTCATAACTGCATGTATTTTTGTAAACAACTGATTTGTTCCAGAGGGAATGAAACACTAAAGTCCCTTTAACGACGAAGGTAGGGAATGCACAACATATTTTAGATATGCGCCTTTTTCTCACCTCGGCGTGCAACACGAAAAGAGTCTTTGCAATCAGTTGTAGCTAGACAGGAGCTCTGTGCCTTCGACGGCTGGTGTGCATTATGAGGAGTTTATTAAGTGCAGTGCATGATCGTGCAAAATGTTGGATGGAGAAGTCGATTTGGGATATTTTCAGAAATAAGTTGTCTCAATTATGTAATCGCCTCGGATGCACGATTTTTTTGAGGCTAACACAGTGCTGTAGTCGCCTGCACCACAAGTCGAACCTGCGGTATCGTCAAGTAGCATAGTATGGGAAACAGTAGCTACATCTTTAACATGAGACATTAATACGAGACATGAAGATCCTGTTATGTGTTAACTGCTCACTGCATGATACTGCGCTTCAAGTAATAGGCAAGAAGGTTTTTTTTCATTGCTTCAGTAATGTACGTAATTATATACTGTACAAATGTATGTGCAGCAACTTTTATGTTACATAATAAAAGTATTAACGAAAAGCTTTCAGAATAAATAGAAAAGTGGTTACTTAATTTATTATTGCAATTTGCTATTATTTTGATTCTGAACAGTAACAGAAAAATTCACAGTTTCAAAACAAGTAAACATTCTGCTTATTTACTTGAATGGTCGCTTTGCTAAAGTTCATGGTTATTTGATTATTAAGGTGTCGCTAAATTAACTTAAAATTAGTATGTTTATAGCTGATCACATTAGTTTCGGATAATGTGAGTACTGTTAGTTGCAGATATGGTAAATTTGTGCCTGATTCATTGTTTTTCGCTGCAGACAACTAAAAATATTTTATGATGGATTTTGTCAATGAGTTAGAGTTAGAAAAAGAACACAAAAATAGCTCTCAGTTTTCTCCCTGCAGGACTGAAGACCTAATTCGTTAGCACGCAGTACGTTTTCAGACGGAAATGTCCCAAGGAAAAATTGTGCTGATTCTTGTATCAGTACTGAATACGAGCACTGCGGCTTAATGGATGTTCCGTAGTCATATTTATTTATTGTTCAACTTTTTACTTTTTACACTGCATTAACATCGCACTATCAAAGATTTCATTTACTGTGTGGTTGTGCTTCGGTCCAAATGTGTAACTTCTTGTCCAATGTCGCTTACGAACATTGTAACAATACGGTTGCCTTAATAGTGATTGAGTCAGCTTTAGGTCACGGTTAACCATTTTCAAGACCCCAAATTATTAAAAGTTTAATTACAAGTTACCCAATGTAGTGTCAGGGTGACACTATATTAATTTGTTCTGATGCAGTGCTAACTCGTGCGTAGCAACAGAGAGTGAAAGATGCGACACGACATACGAAAGTTAAAGTTTCTTTTAATAAACAGTAAAGCTAACAAATGTAAAGCTAAAACTAAACAAAAATAAATAAAGTAAGTATATAAGACAGACTAACATTGCAATTAGCTTTTGATGAACCATACAGATAAAAAGTTAAAATTAAAAATTAAAATAAAGTAAAAATAAAAAACGTGTCTTGTTACACATTTCTTCGAGTCGAAAAAAAAGATCAGCATTGCATTCAGATTGATTCTCACTTTTTTTACTTTCTAGGTGATAAAGCAGTCTCCAACTAGCTCAATTTATTAGTAGTACTAAGCTGTTTCCACTGTTGATTTCCCTAACATGAAATAAATCTCGATGTATTTTGTATATCAGTGGACACGTAGTATTATTATACATTACGTTATCCATGTAAAACGATGATGGTAATGAAAAATAGATAAAACACAGACTGCAAATATCTTACATTCTTGGTACAACATTTTAATGGAGAAATACCACTACTGTTATAAATTTGATTTTCGTAAAATCGCGTTTAAGGACAATAGCTGTATGCCAGTTCACTGACATTATCAATTGCGGTCAATTAACCCATATTCACCTTGTTAACCTATGGCCTAATGTACGTCTGGGGCTTTTTACTGCATTCTATAATTATAATCTGAAGTAATAAAGTAATTCCTCAGTCAAGCCCAGAGGACCACTAGATGCCGACGGGCCGCCGTGTCATCCTATTATATGGCGTCATTTGGAAGTAATATTGAGTGGAATGTATTCAGCACCTTGTTCTCCTGGAAGTTGTCACCTTCCAAGACTTGGAAACGCCACTTCTCACTTCTCATTCAAGCAGCTCCTCAGCTGGCCTCACGAGGCTGTGTGCATCCCATTACAGTCCTCCCAACAAGGAAAAATCATTCGCGTTACTGGGAACTGAATCCGGATCCTCCACGTGATGGACTGCACAGCTACAGAGAGGGACATAATTTTGATATAGTTTATATGTAACGCTGATCTCGATAAGGATGATCCTTATTGCACATTTTCTTGTAAGTCATGTCGTTTTAATATCTAAGCAACATCTATTGTTTGACTGAAGCTGTTAGATTTAATAGAATGAAATAAGGCAATTGTGCCCAATCGTGATTATTCAAAAACATTTAGAGCTTACAGATCAGTCCTCCTTAAAGTAATAAATTTAAAGTCTCAGTCCAGTTAACAGCATCTGGGATCGATCTCAGGACTCCTTCGCATTGCCAGGATATGTTGTTATAGTACATGACGTGTAGGACGATCTGGAGTGTCTCGGTGCAAATGCGGTGGCACTTTTTTTCCTAATGAAGTGAAAGTCGTTGTGTACTTCTTAGTTTGTATGGATTCTCTTATTTGTCTTCCAACTTCGTCAAGGTAAATAGAAGAGTGTTCGTTTAATACCGGTGTTTAGGTCAGTATGTGCTCCTCGTGGTGCATGCTGTATCCATAATTCTCCCGCTTATGGCGTATATCAAATTTTTCATCATGAAATTTAAAGTAGTTTTTTACTGCTGGTTGTTAGGATTTTATCTCTTTTGGTGTAGCACGTGCGATGTAGTCATAAACTGAAAGCTCAGAGTTGACCAGCATCTTACGCTTCCTGCTTTTTGAGCTCAAGAGGAGACATATGGCTTGGAGTTGTGCGCCAGTAAGTTTGTGTGGTTTTAGATAGCTCACTGTTCTAGAGACTTGTGTGGAAATCTGCTGCTTAATAGCACAGGAGCACAACGGTCCCCTGAGCTATGCATTGATACCGATTAAAAGCAGTGGAGCTTCGCAATTGTGCCGTCACAAAACGTTTGGAGGATATTGTTCCTTGAGCGAAGTTTGGATGCAGTGTTTGTCAAATGTGGTCGATATAGCAATAATCTGTGAGATGTGACACCTAGGTACTTTCGGGTAACGTTACGTTTTACAGAATTTCCATTAAAATGGATTTACAGTTAACTGTTGACATTTTTTACTGAGATGGAGGGCCAATTATTGTTTTATTTGGGCTAGATTTGCGTCGTCTCTTACGATGCTGCAGCCACTAGATTGAGAGACCATCTGCCAGTATTCTTCCTGTATCTTGTATGGATGTGGACTGCCTCCGGGTACCAGAGTCTAGATCATCTACGTGTGTACATTTACTGCACTCAGTATGAGGAATATTTGTAGTATATGAATTACTTAGGATAATCTAGGAATCTTCATTACACACAATATTTTTTAATGACTGAATTAGAGTTCGACAGGGGATCACTCTTAGGATAGTCATACAGTTACAATTAAATTTCCCTGCCTCGTGATGACTGGGTGTTGTGAGATGTCCTTCGGTTAGTTAGGTATAAGTAGTTCTAAGTTCTAGGGGACTGGTGACCATAGATGTTAGGTCCCATAGTGCTCAGAGCCATTTGAACCATTTTTGAACAATTAAATAAACAGTTACTACGGATGTTTTCAAGCCTTCTTGAAACCTGTTTCAAAAATACCATGAGACTAAGGATCTGACCCGTAGAGATCAGACGTATTAGATTACTGTCTTGTTCAAATGGGATGTGTTTTCTAACTTTGCTTCCAATTCGATGTAGGACAATTTTTTTCAGCAGTTTGTAGAAAACGGCCAGCCGGTGTGGCCGAGCGGTTCTAGGCGCTACAGTCTGGAACCGCCCGACCGCTACGGTTGCAGGTTCGAATGCTACCTCGTGCATGGATGTGTGTGATGTTCTTAGGTTAGTTAGGTTTAAGTAGTTCTAAGTTCAAGAGGACTGATGACCTCAGATGTTAAGTCCCATAGTGCTCAGAGCCATTTGGACCATTTTTTTTTATAGAAAACACGAAGGAGCGGCACAGGGCAAAGGTTTTCTTGATCGACCTGTTTGTTTCTTGGTTTTGGAATTTCTCTTATTTAACTTTATGTTTGGACGTTGTTCTGCCATGTTTCTAAATTTTGCAGTTTGGAATACGGTTAAGACAAAATATTATTACAGCGGTTGGTGGAGTAGATGACCACCCAATAAAAATAATTATAAAAATGTTACGTTTGGCACCCTTTAGTAAAAAAAATGCTATATATTTTAAAGGATCATGGCTCGACTGTGGAGTGATCTACGTCATCTATGCTAACTGAAGAAATTGGTATTCCCTTGCACATTATACTTGCGCAAGTAAAGGTCAGCATTAATGTTGCCTTAGTTACATAGCAAAATTATCAAAAACAGCTATAGAAATCAGAGTTAGTTACAATACGCTTCACAGTGCAGCGACACATAGACTAGCTCATTGTAAAGGGATACCTCCATTAGCGCTGTATCACAGTTACCAACTGGGCCCATTTGTACGGCACCCATTGCCACAATCGAATGTCTTTGAGCTCATTACGTGTAATGTCCGTTGCAGTCGCGAATAAATCAAACTGGGTCCTGTTATTACAGGTATGACTGCACGTTACATTTCCTCGCAGCACTCTCTTTCTCTCACATCAAACATATAGCAGGAAGGCGTCTAATAACATTCCTCATTTATGTACGCTTCAAAGGAGATGGCAGATTCAGACTAATTACAGGGGCTATAAAAAATCTTCATTCTGCTGTGCTCTTTAATCAGTTGTAAAATGTAGCGCAGTATTTCTCTTAGCGGTTGTGGCGTCTGAGCACAGGGCTGTGTGTTTTTGTAATTAACGCTATCCGTTTTTTGCTTACCGCAGTAGGCAGATGATTTAACAGAAGCAGGAAAATCGCCTTTATGGGAATCTGTGAGTAGGGAAGAAGCGGCACGATAACATTTTGGAAGTACTCGGCAATGATAAAAAAATAAAGTGTTCCGTAACATTACTTCGAATAATGCAAGAGACTTAAGGGGTTGTCAAAAAATTAAGATAAGGGGAAGTAGGGTCAGAAGAGTGGTTATACTGAAAGACTCGGTTATTAAGTTACCGAGAGGTTTTGTAACTCGATCCCGAATGAGCGCCCCACACACGACGAAGACGAAATGGATTAAGATACTCGGAGAAACAACCACTATTTTGCGGACATTAAAGCATTTTTCCCATTCTTGTTCCTTTAGCAACATAGTGACCATAGTTGACATCCTCCCCCAGCTTTCTTTAAAAGTCTGGGCAATAGTTTCAGTATACATGAGTGGTGTGACATCATTCAGCCAAAGACGCAATTACGGTAATTTGGCTATAAAGGCTCAGGTAGGGAGGGGATCGCTATCTGTTAAGGTGGGATATTCGTTTACTAGTTGCCGCATGACCACGCTGTCCGTGTGGGTACACATTATCTAAGGATCCTTTATAAGCTGATGGTTCCCTTCCTGTCTTTCAGAGTGTTGTCTAAATACTTTAACGGGATTTTCTTCGCCCTAATGTGATGGAGGACATGTTTTGTTTATTATTTTGATATAAATTGCTGATTTAATTGTTCGATTACTCGATATTTTCTTTTCGTGATGAACCATGGGCGTGTTGAGCTAGTCAGGACCCACTCAAATTGAATGAATGATTCTTTGATGCCTCTTTCTTCTCCCTGAATACCACAGAAGGGATTGAGCTTGCCTTTATAGTCTAAATTACGTGTGTAATTGAGTAATTTCGGCGTGCTTGATTTGCATGAAAAGCCGCGTGTATTGTACCACCTGAAAGTTCGGGGATGATGCCATGGTACGAAATAATTTTAAGCTTGAATTCCTCGATGAGATCTCTCAGCTTTTGTTCAATCAGCGCAGCTATGTGCGTGCGCAATATCTTACTTCTTACACGCTTTCCTATCCCTTTATTACTTGAACCACCTCAGATTCTTGTACCTTGTGCTTTCCTTCAACGTCTGGAGCACAATGTTTGTAAGGTACGACTCTTTGCATGTGTTTCTGGTTTTAAAATTGTTTGCTGTTTCGTGTAAACGTTAGAAAAGTATGGGATGCTACATTTTTGTACAGTAAATGGCATGGTAGATTCTAAAGTTTTACTTTACATCTAATTTTTATTGCACGATTCCGAAAATGAAAACTGATCACTGCTTCTTCTATTCTATAGTCTAAAGGCACCATAGCAGTTCATAGTTGGGGCGCCAAAATGATATAGTTGCTATCAGCTCCATATATTATTTCAGTGACTCACAGTTTTCACAGTTATTAACTTCATCAAATTCTTATTTAACTGAATTGCCCACTATCTTTAATATTATCTTTTAACTGTAACTGTATACTAATCCCGACTGGGATGGTTTGAACTGTTTCCGAGGAATTTGGATTCCCTACTACCACATTTGTCAGATAGCAACAAGCAGTTAATAGTCTGCGCTGATTTCACTGTAGGTTTTCTAACAATTCTGAAGGAAAAATGTTCCAGTAACCTTATTTCGATCCTACAATTTCATCTCAATAATTCAGTTTCCCAATCTAGTTGATAAAGGAACGAGGACACTAACTGAAAATGTTCTTTTTCTTTTCACTTTTCTTATTTTTTATTTTTTATGAAGCTCAAAAGAAGAAAATAACTGTAAACCCAGTAAAAAATGTTTCCTCTGATCATGATGCGGAGATAGTTAAGATAGACGAGATAGTGCCTCACAGCCCAGGACAAACATTTTTAAGAATAGTTTACAAGGAATGACCTGGGATGAAATTCACAATGTACCACGTGCTGACATAAAATATAATCTATTCCATGATAAATTCATATCATTATCAGAAAATAGCTTTGCACATACGCTACTCAAAAAGGACATTAAAGAGCCATATAAAAAACCATACTAGTGGAAGAAAAGGAAATTGTATCTGTTGGTAAGAGGAAGTAGAGATCCTGCAGTAATTGCACACTACAAAAACTACTCAGAAGTACCAAGAAAAGATATTGAAAATCAAGGAACTCGAACATTATGTAAGAAAACAGCAATTCCGACAAAAGGTTAAGGCTGTATGGAGTGTAGTGAAACGAGAGACAGGACAACAAGCCACGGAACTGCTAACACCACTATTAATTTGGGTGGGAAGGCTATACATGATGGGTTACAGGCAGCAGATATGCTTAATAATCATTTCTTAAATGTATTGAAAAATATAGCCACAAAGAGTTCAATAGGAGAATCATAAGAGCATGCTGAACAAATGACTCACATAAAGGTCAGTCATATTTATGTCTCACCCAGATGTACTTCTGAAATTAAGAAAATTGTATATTCTCTCGAAACTAACATTTCATGTGGGTTTGATGGGGTTTCCAACAGAATACTAAAGATTTGTTTCCATATAATAAGTGATGTTCTTTTAAATTTATAATGAATCATTAACTCAGTGAATTTTTTCAGAGTATTGTAATATGCTGTTGTTAAACCCCTCTACAAGGAAGGTGATAGGAGAGACTTCAGTAGCTACCGACCCACCTCACTAACAAAATAATCTTCCAAACTTTCTAGGTCATGTACTCTACAATATTACTCGACCTGAGCAATAATAATATCCTTAGTAAACCACAGTTCATATTTCAGAACAGTTCCTCAAGTGAAAATGCCACTTAGATATCGATTCATCAAATTTAACAAGCAATATCATAAAATGGCTCTAGATGATATTTTCTGTGATCTATCTGAGGCATTTGATTGAGTGAATCTCAATATTCTCCTGAATAAACTGAGCTTTTACTGGAATGATAATACAACAAACTAAAGAAGAATGTGATACATAACTAAAACAATACAGAAAGGTATATATAATAACCCAGCCAATGAAAGTGGAGAAGATTCTTCTGACTGCGGAAAAATAACGTATTTGATTGCACTAAGCTCAATGTTAGAGCCACTATTGTTTCTCGTGTGTATAAAAGACATTCTATCTAACATATAATAAGCAGAATTAGTTCTTTCTAACACTAGCACTGTAATCAATCCAAACGTACACACAGCTACAGAAGAAATGTTAAATAATGTTATTTAAAGTGTTACTGAGTAGTTTTCTGTGAATGGTCTCACTCTCAAGTTCAAAAAGACACAACATGTTTCGTTCTGTACATCTAAGGGTACACCAATTATTCTTATAACACATTGTGAGGGTATAATAACTGTAGTGGACACTCTTAAATTCTTAGGTGTCCATGTTTATGAGATTTTAAACTGGAAGAAATACTTCTTCTAACTCCTAAAAGAACTTACTTCAACCATATTTGCACTTTGAATCATTGCAAGTCTGAGGTAGAGACAATTCAGTACGTTGAAATATTTTGCGTATTTTCGTTCAGTAATGTCATATGAAATAGTATCCTGGGGTAACTAGACTTTAAGAAGTAAAGTGTTCATTGCCCAAAAGCGTGCTGCACGATAATACGTGGTGATCGAAAACAATCATCTGATAGACATCTGTCTAATAACTTAAGCATTTTGACTACTGTTTCACAATATATTTATTGTATATATTTGTTGTAAGTAATCCACTATAATCCAACGGTAAAAATTATGTACACAATTAAAATAGCAGAAGAAAAATTAGCATTCATTACTCCACATTAAAGCGGTCTTTAGCGTAAAAAGGGTTGCACAATGATGCCGCCAAAATCCTTGATCACTTATCCAGTGATATAAAATATCTGACAGACAGCAGAGTAAAATTTGAAAAGAAACTGGAAAAGTTTCTCCTTGACAAGTCTTTTTATTCCGTAGAAGACTTTCTAATTTTGTAATCTTTTAAGGTGATGGGTAGAAATTATTAACTCGAAACACAACTAAACAAAATTGTGGAACACAAGCATGTAGCTATATGTACAAATGAATGTGTGATGTGAATGTAATAGGACTCTTATTTATCGATTCTACCGTTAATTCTTGGTGAAAAAATTCCGGGTTGGTTCAGTAAACAGTGCCAAAAAGTAAATATTACGGCAAAATACTTGTTATTCAACCTTAAAAGTAGTAGGTCTCGTTCACATCGTTACGATTAATCATATACATGATACAAGGAATGTGAGACTAACTATACTGCATATCACTTACCTGTAGCTAAAGGTGTGACCAATTTAGATCTCGTACCCCTTCTCCACTGTGCTACTCATAGAAGCAGGAAGGAGAAAGATTTGTTGAGAACTTTGTACTCGTATTTTGTCTACATCCCCAATGTAATTAGTGCTGAATGAAAACTTATTGTGAAACATGGCGTCTTAACTTATAGTAGAGACAGCCGGTATTAACATATAGAACAGGACGGCCAAAATAAAACTGAGTATTTCCAGCATTTCGTGACTATGTAATCTAAACAGCAAAGAGATCATCTATCCAAAACTTGTCCGAACCCTAGACAACATCTGTCAGTTAGTAGGTGGTCCGCCGGTTTTCTGCACAATCAGGAATTAAAAAATTACCATGTCACAACATTTTAAAAAATGGATGTGTATCGTTATCCTTACGTATTTTCTGTTATTTATCAGTTAAAAGTTTCAGACTAACCAACTAGCAGTCTGTTCCGTGGATGGTTTCTGAATGACGTGGTTTCGGGACATTGGGCTCTTCAGTTTTTCTGTTTCTTCAGATAGGGCCTGGTTTTCCCTGACCAGATACGAGGACTTAAGAGCACGAGCTATTGTGCTTCGCTTCTACTCTTCATTAATTAAAATAAAATCGGCGAAAGAAGCTCCATGACAGCTGCATTGGGCTCGGTTGTCGCAGCTCTATACACGACTAGTGTTTCACTTTCGTACGTTGGCGCTTCACAGCTGCAGGCCGGCAACAGTATTGGAGCTACACAAATTCTAGCCCAAAGTATAGTTATCCAAAATGCGGCGATGACGTCATGCAAGATGGCGGCCATGACGTCATCCAAGATGGCGGCCATGACGTCCTCCAAGAAGGTGGATTTTGGCGGGAAGTTTGAATTTTGGTGGGAAAGTGCCACGCCCCGCTCACCCAGAAAAATGGCGGGAAGTTCAAATTCCAACAGGATAATGCATCACACCAAGAAAAATGGCAGGAAAAAGGAACTTGTCTTTATTGTTTAACCAGTTTCAAGCATGTGTGTTCGCCACGAGCTCTAGAGCCCAACTGGCTTAGTTGATATCGTCCCCACCACAGAGCGAAGGGAAGAGTATGTCAAGCCATAAGAATGGTAATGACATTTCTGTTTCCAGAGCAACTGCCAACAGCAGGGTATATTTCCAATACTTCGATCATTGCCGAATATCCTTCAGTTGAGACCGCGATCGTAAGATTTAATTGTAAGTATAATGATATAAGATATATTTAAAGGGTTTTCTGGAATGTGTCTGTGTATGCAAAGTCTGTGCTGGTATTGATAAGGGTCCCCTGTTAATGGCAGCAGTCTTCCGAATGCAGAGGCCTGTTGGAGTGTAGGAATGTATTAGAGTTAACTTTACCATCTTCTAGACGAACGAATAGCGAACTAATATTTAGTATGTGCTGGGCGACTTGCGTGATTAAGTTTAACTTTGAGAAAATGGTGCGTTTTCGGTGGAGTGTTATTCCCTCCCATGTAAATTGTTCGGTCGGCTGGTTTTGGACATTTGGTGCCTTCATTTAGTTGAGGGAAGATCGATTGTGGTGTGTTGGACACACGTTTGCCTGGACGTGGGAAAGACCATAGTTGGTTTGTAACGAATATTGATCATCTCGAATCTGTTAGATAACCGACTTCGGTATTCGAGAGTGTGAATACCAGTTTACTCTACTTGTTTCTAGTTAGTCAATGGTTTACAGCACGCTGCACCTCGCTAAAGTTTGGTGTTTGTGGAGAAATAATTGATGACATGTATACAACTTTCTGATGTTTAGTTGTCTGTGCAAAATGGTGATCAGTGTAAAATAGCTTATTAACACAGAGTGTAGAGTTTGTAGAAAGAAAGAACAGGTTGGGGGTGTATAGATTGAGGGAACTGTCGGTGGAATTTAGAAACTCTTGCAAAATAACCACAGAAAGCCCGAGAAAGAAAAGTTTGATGGTCCTTCGATACTGACGGCGTTAGTAATTCGACTGGTAAATTCGCTAAGAGCTAATGAGAATGCTCGATTGATCGTAGTGGGATATAGGAGCGGTGAGAACATTCGCATATGTTGCGGGCAGGAAGGCTATCACGTTATGTCCGGGAGGAAGACTGGATTAGGTGATATTTTGGTAAACAGGTTCTGTTAGGGGAGGAATTTTGGCACATACAAGCATAGACAACAAGGAAGCGAGGGTTAACTATTTCTGGGGCACTAAAAAAATTACGGAGAGCTGGATTTGGCTGATATTTTTTTTCACAAAGCCATGTGATGTAAGAATAACATTGAGAATGTTTTAGATGGCGATGTGTCAGTCAAGCTGGAACGTGTACGTGCAGTTGAACGCGTGTGTCAACACACTCTGTGCTATTCTGCCTCCAATGGTAAAGACCTGTGGCGCCTGGAGATGGCTCGAATACGAGACTGGCGTGAACACGCTTTGGAATTCTATGACAGTATAACGGTGACTGCATAGAACAGACTTTCACCTGCGATCGGTGGTCGCGGCCTGGGGCTGTGACGGAGCGCGGTCCTGGACGGATGTCTGCGTGTGCTTTGAGAGTTGACGGATGCGTCGACCACAAATGGGCGCGAATGAGATATTGCGTTTGCGCTCTGTAAATATGTCTTCGCTCCCTTCCGATAGGCGTCTAGGTGAATATGCATTGGGACAGGAATTTATCAGAAATGAAGTATGAATGAGATGGCGCTGCTTGCAGGACGCGGGCGGGGGCCTGTGCGTGGTTTGACAGTTGACTGATGCGTAAGTTATCGCTACCTACTGTGTACTCTACTGGGCAGGGGGCGGTGGACTGTGCTTGCGCGCGTTGGTTGCATTATTTTGCGAGCAGGTCTGTAGGCTGTGATATGCACTATTTTGACAGTTTACGAGTAATTAGCGTGTCTACACATCAATGTGCTGTATTACTTATGAGCAGTTTGCTATTGTGTACTGATATTACGAGTTGGTTGGGTGTCTGTGGGCTGTGCAACTTGGCCCTGGGCACATCTGGGTGGGTGTTTTGTCATAGTGTGATAGATATACTCTCTCGCTAAATAAGTTGTTTCAAAATAAATGAAGTGCTCTCAATACTTACTCTCCCCTGCAGCCCAGAGCAGGCTGAGTCGCTTTCCCTCTTCATCTTGGCTTACTTCACGAAAGGAGCAATAGCGTTCTCTGCTGGTGGTGCTGGGTACTAGACCTCATGGAGAACACACGGTTTGCCGCCATCATGGATAACTGTAGTTGCGTCATCAGCCGGTGTCGCTGTGGCAGCCTCTGGGGACATCGAAATGTACTACGCCATCTTGGATTACAGTACTTGCATCACTACAGCGTCCTCTAGTGATCGGAATGACCTAAGACAGTTGGGCTATGGACTCAGTGGTGAATACACTTGGTGGTGGTGCTGCCTCTAATTGTTTAAACAAAGGGTGGTGTATGACTTCGACAGTTGACGATTAGCAGGTAGAGTGTTTTAGATGGATTGTTATTTTGACTATTTAGGAGTAGTTTGACTATCTGGACGTAAATGCATTGCATTATTTATTAGTGGTTCACATGTCTGTAGGCTGTGCAGTGTGTTATTTTTGACGTTTTACAATTACAAAGCGTGTGTGTAGAGCTATATAAATGAGTTAATTAGGAGTGGTTTGCAGGTCTGTATGATGTGGGGGATGTCAGAGCATGTGTTCTGTGATAGATATAATCGATTCCTTAATAAATTGCTCCCAAGTAAATAAAGTACACTACTTCCTTTCTCCATCAGCCTAATGTGGTTTAAGTCCTTTTACCACCCGCCACCACGAAGAGGTGGCGTCCTGGTGACTTAGGTTAGTGGTGGTGGTGAGCTTCGTTTGCAACAATTTTCTTACGAAAGCACAAGTGAGTTTTCTTTAATGCCAGAATTCAAACTTGGCGCCAGTTCCTAGGAGGAGGTGGCGGACAGGTGGCTGAGATTATTAGAAGTGTCCTTTATTTCCCCCAATTTTCTTACGTAGAGTCAGGTAACTATTGGTGCAGCATTCTAGGGCTGGGGGGCGGCGGGGGGGGGGGGGGGGAGTGCTTGGTCATGACTGAATGCCACGCTGATAGTGGAAAAACGTGGAACTTCTAATTTGATCATTGAATATTGAAACTGTAAATTGAACTATTGAATATTACTAAAATTAAAATGGAATTAATTAGTTAGATAATTGATAGGTTAGATGCGCTATGTGAGTGTTAGCATATTTACAGAAGACTATGTCCGGTGGGTGTATGGAGGTGGTGGCCGAGGGTGTGTGATGTAAGCGGTTGGACGCCCGCGGGCCGGTGGCGCGGCGTGTGTCCGGTTATAACGCACGCGCGAGAGAGAGCAGACTATCTTGCGTCAGCATGCGACATCGTGGTGGTGTCCTCTGGTGTTGACGATATGTACTAAGTCAGTTGGGCTATGGAGTTCGCAGTGAACACAGTGGCTGCGGTCATCTTGAATAATGGTACTTGCGTTATCATCTGACATCAGGAGAGTGCCCTCTGGTGGCACCAATATGAATTAAGCCAGTTGGAGGCCAGACTCAGGACGAACACACCTGCCTGAAATTTGTTAACTAATAAAGACAAGTCTGTTTTTCCCGCCATTATCGTAAGTGTACGGCATTATCATGTTCGAATTTGAACTTCCCGCCTTTTTCTGGGGGGGGGGGGGGGGAGGGGGTTAGGTTAGTGGAGGTAGGCCAAGTGTACAATCTTACACCACGTGGTGGATACACAGGGTGCAGCCAGCTTCATTGACGTCACGGTCGCCATCTTGGATGACGTCACAGTGGCACTCTCTGGTGGCGACGACATCAACTAAGCCAGTTGGGCTCTAGAGCTCGTGGCGAACACACATGATTGAAACTGATTAAATAATAAGGACAAGTCCCATTTTCCCACCATTTTTCTTGGTGTGGCACATTATCCTGTTCGTATTTGAAATTCCCGCCATTCTTCTGGGTGAGTGGGGCGTGTCACCTTCCTGCCAAAATTCAAACTTCCAGCAAAAATCCGCCATCTTGGATGACGTCACAGCCGCCATCTTGGATGATGTCATCGCCGCCATCTTGGAGACTTCATCGCCGCCACATTGGATAATAGTACTTTGGGCTAGAAATGGTGTAGCTCCAATACTGGCAACAGTGCTGCCAGCTGTCAGGGTCAATTCTACTACAGGGTAGCTTATTTCACGTCATATTTATGAATATTTTTTAGGACAATTTTGGTTTGGCTGCCTTATAGATATTACTCTGGTAGTTTGTCTCCAAATATACAGATTAGTTTAAACGTCTTTTACAAATGTTCTTGAGGTGATGGGTGTGTTTTTTAGGCAGCTTCATTCCAGATATCACATCACAGCTAATTGTTTCCGTGCTTTGTTAGAGCGTGACGTCATGTAAACGATGGTATAGCTCGAAAGGAATTACTTGTTGAGCTAGTTAAGGGTAGGTAAGAGTACAGCTGTTAATTTGCGTAATTAACCGTTCCAATCGCCTTATGCTCTGGAAACGAAAAACACTGTAGCTGAACCAGCTGCATTCTGATTATACTTTCACTCCATCGTTAGACAATTGGAAGCCGTTCGTCTGACGCTTCACTACCTTAAATGGAGTAACGTAGTTTATTTATTCACTGGAGTTTCTGACATTCGTACTATTCAAACGGTTCAAAGCCTAATAACAAATCGATCTGTTAACTGATTCTCCCAGCACGTTATCCGTTCTCATTACACGTATGTTCCTTGCTGTTGTATATTGTGACCAAAAATACATTTTTTTGTTCCGTCTCATGGGAAGACGCTCTGCTTTAGTCGCACTTATTTAAGTTAAGTATACTGATTTATTGTGCAAAAAGAAAAGAAAAGTCGCTGATCATTTGAAACTACACTTTTTACATGGGAACAGTTTAATTAAGGCAGTTGAGAACCTATGAAAATAGAAAATTTCAGATGTTATCCATCTATTTCCTGCAAAAAACAGAACAGTTATGTGACAGAGCAGTTAAAAGTCCACGAAATTCCTCTGACTAACCTGATATTGTCACTATGAATGCAATACTGTGCTTATTAACTTTTAGTATTCAGTACAATTTATTGGCGCATATTATACACCTAATACTTTGCAATTCTAAAATGGGTCGTATATTTTACAATACTTACGTGATATTCGTCTAGTAGCTCAAATTATTTCATATTACATATATAGTTCGTATGTATGTTTATGGGAACGATAAACGCTTTCTAGTCCGCAGCTCGTGGTCGTGCGGTAGCGTTCTCGCTTCCCGCGCACGGGTTCCCGAGTTCGATTCCCGGTGGGGTCAGGGATTTTCTCTGCCTCGTGATGACTGTGTGTTGTGTGATGTCCTTAGGTTAATTAGGTTTAAGTAGTTCTAAGTTCTAGGTGACTGATAACTATAGATCTTAAGTCCCATAGTGCTCAGAGCCATTTGAACCATTTTTGAACTGCTTTCTAGTAAGGAAACAGAACCAAACATTTGGAAAAGTCGTTAGTAAGTGACCTGTACGTTATAGTATAGCTAAAATTATTGGTAAACACACGTAAATAATTATTAGATATCTCCTAAGTGCTAGAGGTTGGTGAAGGCCACACAATACGGTAGTAGACCAGTCCCACATCTCAAATTATTGCCCACATTTACCACATAAAACGCTTCACCATGTGGAAAGTTTTTCATGTTAATCGGACACGGCGAGAGAGGAATTACATCTCCACTCCTTAAGCCACTATACGAAGTGTGGCAGAAGGTGGAATTTTTGGAAATTTGTGGTAAGTGCTATGGGACCAAACTGCTGAGGTCATCAGTCCCTAAACTTACACAGTACTTAATCTAACTTAAACTAACTTACGCTACGGGCAACGCACACACCCATGCCCGAGGAAGAACTCGAACCTCTGACGGGGAGAGCCGCGATAACCGTGACAAGGCGCCTTGGACCACGCGGCTAGCCCGCGCGGCTGACAGACGGTACGTGGGGTTTCAAATTCAGTTCTCTCCTTTGCGTACCACTCACCGATGGTGTACAGCAAGAACGCTCTCCGGCGAACCAAAATTCAATTGTTTTTCTCTCATTAGGCGAAATACAAGTTGGACGAAGTAATATGTATCCTGACTCGTCTTGAAATGTCCACAGGACACCGGGAAAAATGTTGAGCTACTACGTTAAAAGTCACCACAAAGACGGGTACTGCCTACTGCCTTAATTAGTAGCCGCAAACAGTCACACAATCGGGGAGAGCATTGGATTATCACTGTATTAGGTTGTTTTCGGCCTAAAGATGCCATCTCGTTTCGAGCTGTGTAAACGCCCTCCAGGGAAAGATACGTTACTAGCTTAAAAGTTTTCAAAAAGATTATCATATCTTTTGCACCAAGTTAAAAACATGAAAACTAAGGCAATGGAAAGTCTGGAATTTACCTATTATAAAAACGCATTATTGCCAAGTATCACGCCGGACAAAACTTGTGCACCAAAAGAAAAGACTAAAAAGTATGTTACGCGTCACCAAGGACCTTGTCAAGTAGTATAAATCCGTCATCTGTCAATCTTAAATTACAATTCCGAACGCTCGCAACGGTGGTGCACATAGGCCACGTTAGCCCATTTAAAGGAACCCTTGAGGCGCTGCCTCCATTACCGACATAACTTTCAGGAGGGAAGGTGTTGCCTGGAAAAAAGGAAAAGGAGAATACGATCAGACGAGAGAAACAGGATGTGCCCAAGGCTATTCTCACCCATCTATATGCCTTGAGGAGACGAGATGGATTGCAAGTTAACTGTGAATCCAAAACGTATGGGAATTTCGTGAAGTTTCTAATTAAGTTTCGTGGATATGTCTTTGTATATGTTATGTTTATGTTTATGTCTTAAGAAGTACCATATTGCAAAGGGTATTATTTCATGAAAGAGTCTCTTGATGGGGCGCAAAGACAACATTTTGT
Organism: Schistocerca serialis cubense; assembly: GCF_023864345.2. Classification (NCBI taxonomy): domain Eukaryota; kingdom Metazoa; phylum Arthropoda; class Insecta; order Orthoptera; family Acrididae; genus Schistocerca; species Schistocerca serialis. The sequence goes on from NC_064640.1 coordinate 581,534,180, forward strand.
TTATGTACTAATTTGAAGCACCTTTTAGGTAAAATATTTAGTTACACTATTGTAAATTAAGTAGAACCGTAGCGCTTGGGCTGTTAGGAGAACGTTGATCCTACGTGGTACGATTTGTTAATAGTTTATTTCCACCGGACGTCTGAGGGCTGGTTTTTTGTGAAACTCTTTCTGCAGTCGCCAAGGCGTATGCCTGTTCCACTGGTACAAAGTTTAGCCTAAGTCGGGTTGATTTATGTTAGTTGGGATGTTCTTACAAATGAAAGTGTCTGCACTTTCATATCTAGTTAGTAATTAATAATGATTTTCTACAAATGCTCGTGTTCGAATCTATGCAAATTCAAGTAAAATACACTCCTGGAAATGGAAAAAAGAACACATTGACACCGGTGTGTCAGACCCACCATACTTGCTCCGGACACTGCGAGAGGGCTGTACAAGCAATGATCACACGCACGGCACAGCGGACACACCAGGAACCGCGGTGTTGGCCGTCGAATGGCGCTAGCTGCGCAGCATTTGTGCACCGCCGCCGTCAGTGTCAGCCAGTTTGACGTGGCATACGGAGCTCCATCGCAGTCTTTAACACTGGTAGCATGCCGCGACAGCGTGGACGTGAACCGTATGTGCAGTTGACGGACTTTGAGCGAGGGCGTATAGTGGGCATGCGGGAGGCCGGTTGGACGTACCGCCGAATTGCTCAACACGTGGGGCGTGAGGTCTCCACAGTACATCGATGTTGTCGCCAGTGGTCGGCGGAAGGTGCACGTGCCCGTCGACCTGGGACCGGACCGCAGCGACGCACGGATGCACGCCAAGACCGTAGGATCCTACGCAGTGCCGTAGGGGACCGCACCGCCACTTCCCCGCAAATTAGGCACACTGTTGCTCCTGGGGTATCGGCGAGGACCATTCGCAACCGTCTCCATGAAGCTGGGCTACGGTCCCGCACACCGTTAGGCCGTCTTCCGCTCACGCCCCAACATCGTGCAGCCCGCCTCCAGTGGTGTCGCGACAGGCGTGAATGGAGGGACGAATGGAGACGTGTCGTCTTCAGCGATGAGAGTCGCTTCTGCCTTGGTGCCAATGATGGTCGTATGCGTGTTTGGCGCCGTGCAGGTGAGCGCCACAATCAGGACTGCATACGACCGAGGCACACAGGGCCAACACCCGGCATCATGGTGTGGGGAGCGATCTCCTACACTGGCCGTACACCACTGGTGATCGTCGAGGGGACACTGAATAGTGCACGGTACATCCAAACCGTCATCGAACCCATCGTTCTACCATTCCTAGACCGGCAAGGGAACTTGCTGTTCCAACAGGACAATGCACGTCCGCATGTATCCCGTGCCACCCAACGTGCTCAAGAAGGTGTAAGTCAACTACCCTGGCCAGCAAGATCTCCGGATCTGTCCCCCATTGAGCATGTTTGGGACTGGATGAAGCGTCGTCTCACGCGGTCTGCACGTCCAGCACGAACGCTGGTCCAACTGAGGCGCCAGGTGGAAATGGCATGGCAAGCCGTTCCACAGGACTACATCCAGCATCTCTACGATCGTCTCCATGGAAGAATAGCAGCCTGCATTGCTGCGAAAGGTGGATATACACTGTACTAGTGCCGACATTGTGCATGCTCTGTTGCCTGTGTCTATGTGCCTGTGGTTCTGTCAGTGTGATCATGTGATGTATCTGAAACCCAGGAATGTGTCAATAAAGTTTCCCCTTCCTGGGACAATGAATTCACGGTGTTCTTATTTCAATTTCCAGGAGTGTATAAGGTCTTATGGTTTTGCTTATTCCTTAAGCACATACCGTATACGTCGATTTATCCTATTAGTTTGTTGCTAAGTTGAGTGTTTTTTTGTCTTGCTGTGGTTAATTAATATAACTGTTTTCTTGACCTGTCTGTTTGGTGTGTATTCAACACGAATGAAGTTTTCTGGTGTAAGGGACTTCTGTGTATCGTGAGTAATGGTCTCTATGCTATTCCCAGTAGTTTAAATTCCGCTTATTATGCTTTCATTTAATCACCTCAGCGAGCTTTCTTATTGTCATTCAAGCAATGTCCGTTGTGTTTCCCTTTCCATGAAAAATATCCCGTTTGCTGAATCTGTCCGTGATGTGGCACTGGTTACCACGTGGCTTCAAGTTTGTGTTTTACGGTTAGAAATAATTTCCATCAGACAGAACTCAGTTCACTTAGTGCAATGAATCAGTACATACACGATAATAATTTCCTGTAGCAGATTTGGTTGGAATTAATATGTTCTATTTTTGCAGTTTGTCTCTGGATTCCTTATCTATTTGTAACCTTCCTCTCCAATCGAATAGTGCTAAGTATCGTGAGTATCATGAATCTTCCCTGGATAAGATTGGATTGGAATATATGGGTTTTACTGGGAGTGCCGAAATTAGGTTTTCTCTTCCCCTTGTGTGAGCGATTATTTGGGTTACTCCAGTATTATCCCTTTTTCACGAATTCCGAAGCATCATATATGTGTCCTCCCGAGAGACGATTCTTGCTCATTAAATTAGACAGTAAGAAAAATATTTATTACGTATAAGGGGCCATAGGGAAGTGACGTGTGTTCGTGATGTAATGATTGTTTTTCTGTATGGAGGCGGAGGTCTGTGCAATGGATATAGATTTTATTGGGATTGATCTTCCATTGATTCACCTTCTTTCCACGCTCCACTCCCATTAGTATTTCATATGTATTTAATAATCACGATATTCCATCCCCTACGAGATATTCTTATAGGAGTAGCATCCGAGAGGTGCTAAATCTCGATATGAGTTATGAATCCATAAAGAATCGATCGTCACCATATAGTCATACAGAATCTCAAGTGTTCTTTTCCATGGCGTGCATTAATGCTTTAATTACCAATTTAGCTTAATCTATCATTTTAATGTTGGTTCAGTATGACATTGAACGTACTATGAGCGATAAATGGTTCAAATGGCTCTAAGCACTATGGGACTTAACATCTGAGGTCATCAGTCCCATAGATTTAGAACTACTTAAACCTAACTAACCTAAGGACACCACACACATCTATGCCCGAGGCAGGATTCGAACCTGCGACCGTAGCAGCAGCGCGGTTCCGGACTGAAGCGCCTAGAATCGCTCGGCCACAGAGACCGGCCATAACTGATACTATTTAGGTAAGAATAACAAAAATAGAATACTTCATCACAGTTGCCGGTAGTCGAATGTTACGAAAGAGTAGAAGCCAAGCATGGCGACCATCTGGTTAGGTATTAGCGAGTGAAAGTAGGTAAGGATCCTGTTTCACTTTACAACCAATAGTAATATCGGCTTCGAAAACTAACAGACCTCTTTTAATCCAACCCACTGGTAACTTACATTTCTGAATAACACTTTGGACTTGACTCCTCGTACCACCAAAGATCAGATACTACTACGAAAAACTATTCGCATGTCAATGGACAAACTATTAGACCAGTTGAAAAGGAATCGTACGTAACATAGTCGCCAACCCATAACCATAGGAACCACAAACCCTGCTGCCCGCAAAATTTTAGCCATAATAGGCACTGCTTAGTAACACTCCAAGCGTAGAGTTGCCTAAATTCCATCCTTTCCAACGATTAACCTACGGGTTCACACCAGTAATATTGTCCGCCCCTGGTAGCTGAGTGGTCAGCGCGACAGAATGTCTTACCTAACGGCCTGGGTTCGATTCCCGGCTGTGTCAGAGACTTTCTCCGCTCAGGGACCAGGTGTTGTGTTGTCTTCATCATCATAATTTCATCTCCATCGACACGCAAGTCGCCGAAGTGGCGTCAACTCGAAAGACTTGCACCAGGCGAACGGTCTACCCGACAGAAGGCCCTAGGCACTCGGCAAAAAAATGGTTCATATGGCTCTGAGCACTATGGGACTCAACATCTTAGGTCATAAGTCCCCTAGAACTTAGAACTACTTAACCTAACTAACCTAAGGACAGCACACACACCCATGCCCGAGGCCGGATTCGAACCTGCGACCGTAGCAGTCCCGCGGTTCCGGACTGCAGCGCCAGAACCGCTAGACCACCGCGGCCGGCGCCACTCGGCATTTACATTCTTATTTACCAGGAATATTGACATCAAAGAAGAACAGATTGAGAGAGGACAAAATCAATCACGAACCAAAAACTTAGTATGTGTGCCAAATATTTGTGAGACAACAAAAGAAGAGTAGACAGTGTAAATGAAAAAGTGTCTCTGTGTGTGATGTATGGAACACAAACTACAAATTATAGTAAATACGTGAGTGCTTAGGTTGCAACGAGCTCAGAAAAGGAATTCGAAGTGCCAAATTTTCTTCGGGTGAAGTAAGTGCAGCGGAGTAGAAGACAGCCACAGATAAGACTTGTCACCACGGCGCAGCCACCGCTAGCAGTTGGTGTCAGCGACCCGTCTGCCTCACCAACCCTAGCAGTTACGCGACAGACGGCCGGAGTGGCCGAGCGGTTCTAGGCGCGACCGCTACGGTCGCAGGTTCGGGTCCTGCCTCGGGCATGGATGTGTGTAATGTCCTTAGGTTAGTTAGGTTTAATTAGTTCTAAGTTCTAGAGGACTGATGACCGCAGCAGTTAAGTCTCATAGTACTCAGAGCTATTTTTTGATGTTACGCGACATTTCCATCCACATATCAACAGCTAGTTCTAGGACACTGGGGGACTGATGACCTTAGCTGTTTAGTCCCCCTTAAACGTCCCAACAACCACCACCACCATCTAGGACACTGAGAAACTTTCAAAAGCTTCTGTGACTCGATCCACTACCCTATGGGAATTGACGGCCACTGTTCGAGACAGTTCCAAATGACATAGAAACGCAACATATTAAACATGGTCAGCCCCGGACAGTTGTATTTAATCCCCCCAGGGACAGCCTCTCATCAATGAACAACTGGGCTATAGAATGAGATTTTCACTCTGCAGCGGAGTGTGCGCTGATATGAAACTTCCTGGCAGATTAAAACTGTGTGCCCGACCGAGACTCGAACTCGGGACCTTTGCCTTTCGCGGGCAAGTGCTCTACCATCTGAGCTACCAAAGCACGACTCACGCCCGGTACTCACAGCTTTACTTCTGCCAGTATCTCGTCTCCTACCTTCCAAACTTTACAGAAGTTCTCCTGCGAACCTTGCAGAACTAGCACTCCTGAAAGAAAGGATATTGCGGAGACATGGCTTAGCCACAGCCTGGGGGAGGTTTCCAGACTGAGATTTTCACTCTGCAGCGGAGTGTGCGCTGATATTGTAGTGGCGTGGTAAGACAGCCAAGCCACTCGGAGGTAGCCGAAAGGCACGCGTTAAAGCTCACGCAGATTGGCGTGAGGTCTGGAACATTGCAAGGAAATGAGAACTTAGAAAAACGGACGCAGTTGCTGTAATACTGAACTTTAATCCATAATTGTAGAACATCTCTCTTGACTGTACATGCTTCAAGATAAATATCAAATGCTATGGCGCCTTGCTAGGTCGTAGCAAATGACGTAGCTGAAGGCTATGCTAACTATCGTCTCGGCAAATGAGAGCGTATTTGTCAGTGAACCATTGCTAGTAACGTCGGCTGTACAACTGGGGCGAGTGCCAGGACGTCTCTCTAGACCTGCCGTGTGGTGGCGCTCGGTCTGCAATCACTGACAGTGGCGACACGCGGGTCCGACGTATACTACCGGACCGCGGCCGATTTAAAGGCTACCACCTAGCAAGTGTGGTGTCTGGCGGTGACACCACAGATATGAAACTTCCTGGCAGATTAAAACTGTGTGCCCGACCGAGACTCGAACTCGGGACCTTTGCCTTTCGCGGGCAAGTGCTCTACCATCTGGGCTACCGAAGCACGACTCACGCCCGGTACTCACAGCTTTACTTCTGCAGGAGAGCTTCTGTAAAGTTTGGAAGGTAGGAGACGAGATACTGGCAGAAGTAAAGCTGTGAGTACCGGGCGTGAGTCGTGCTTCGGTAGCTCAGATGGTAGAGCACTTGCCCACGAAAGGCAAAGGTCCCGAGTTCGAGTCTAGGTCTGGCACACAGTTTTAATCTGCCAGGAAGTTTCAACTGGGCTATACTTTGATTTCGTCTGTGCCAGTCAACACTATATCCAAGACGTTCCCCCGACCTCCGTCGCAGGGACTAGAACTTCAAAAGCCACCTGATCATCTGATTACCCAGGTGCTTAGGCAGCTCTGTACTCCGTCACCTTTACGGGTCTTCGAGACCGGAGACGAGCCATATCTGCATCTGCCGAATTTCAGAGTGAGCACTCCTTCTCCCGGTGCCACTAGAGTGAGTCTCAGTCTGCCGTATTCTCGTAAATAGCAGCCGACACCTGGCCGTCCAGCTATGTGACAATAATGCGAGAAGTCCCTTGGCGTAGCAGCAACAGTGCCAGCACACGCTCTGTGCTACCACTGACAACGACGGGCTGGAAGATGCCTTGTCAATGTATTTGCCGCGCTTGCCAGGGATCAACAGTAGCTGCAGCCAGAGAGACAAATGTAAATAAACAACAATAAAGGGTTTCTTGTAACCACGAGCTCTCCACGATACACAACACTTTTTTTTAGTTTCTAAATTTTTTATCGCCTCCCATTGCAGTATAAGAACCATCTTCACATCTTTAAAAGTAACAAAAAGCGCTAATTATCTTTTAACTTAAAATACTTTTACAGTCTTCAAGAACGTACATTATATCAGAGTAATGAACGTTAAGTATCGACATGCTAGAGACTCTGTGTCTGCATACACTGTAAGCTGGAATACTATCGTCTGATAGTGTATTTCAAAACTAAGCGAATAAACAGCAAATACCTGTCAGATTAAACCGAACATTTAACAATTTTTGCGACACACTGTATTTAAATAGGTGTTAGAACGCAAATAGAATTAATAAATGCCTAGCATACTCGCTAATGAACCGAGTTTTCAATGCACTGTTGGTTAAACTAACGAAATTACGGAGTGCAATTCTGAACAGTGCTTATTAAGAACAGTAGCTGATTACTAAGTTCACATAGTGTCGTTACGATTTGTAACACGTCAGTGACAAAAATGTAAAATATAAAAAATATACTGGGTGACAATTCTTGAACTATATGAAATAAAATCGTCATAACTTCTGAACGGTTTGCGTTAGGACGTTCAAACTGCACACTTGGCCGTGCCGGCCGGGGTGGCCGAGCGGTTCTAGGCCCTTCAGTCTGGAACCGCGCGATCGCTACGGTCGCAGGTTCCAATCCTGCCTCGGGCATCGATGTGTGTGATGTCCTTAGGTTAGTTAGGTTTAAGTAGTTCTAAGTTCTAGGGGACTGATGACCTCAGATGTTAAGTCCCATAGTGCTCAGAGCCATTTGAACCATTTGAACAGTTGGCCGCGGGGAATGATGGGAATTAGTATGCCCATGCGTGGTTTGGTTCAGCTACGGAGCCCACTTTGATATTGATTGGTTCATCAACAAGTAAAACTGTCGCATTTACGGGACTGAGAATTCGCATTTCGCGATCGAGAAGTCTCTTTACCCTCAACGGGTGACTGTGTGGCGTGCACTGTCCAGTCACGGAATAATCGGGGCGATATTCCTTGATGGCACGGTGACGACCGAACGGTACGTGAAGGTTTAGGGAGATGGTTTCATCCCCATTATCCAAAGTGACCCAGATTTCTGCAAGATGTGGTTCATGCAAGACGGAGCTCGACCCCATCGAAGCAGGAGAGTGTTCGATGTCAAGGAAGAGCACTTTGGGGACCGCATTCTGGCTCTGGCGTACCAAAAGGCCACTGGCATAAGCCTCGATTTGCCACCATGTTGTCCTGATCTGAACACATACGACTCCTTTTCGTGGGGCTATATTAAAGACAAGGTGTACAGCGATAACGCCAAAACCATTGCTGAGCTGAAAACAGCCATCCAGAAGGTCATCGATAGCATCAATGATCCGACGATTTAGCTGGTCATTCACAATTTCGCCATTCGTCTGGTCCACATCATCGCCAATGGTGGCGGGCATATCGAACATGTCACAATCTAAATCCAAATATCTGTAGTGTCATTTACATGTTGAATAAAGTGTGTGCCGTAGTTTGTAACTAATTTAGGTTTTTTTCATACCGATCAGTAATTGTCACCGTATAGAAGTTCGTTCAAAGGATGTTTGCCACCTCTTGAAGCCACCAGAACACTACCTCCACTGAAAACGGGGCTCGTTAGGGAGTTTGGTAGGTTTTTATAAATTCAGTTGGTGTTCTAACACCTATATAAATAATATATGTCTTAAATATTGGTAAATGTTCCCATTGACCTAACTGTTATTTTCCATTTATTTACCTAGTACCAAGAGACGCTATCAGACGATAGTATTATAGCCTATAGTGTAGGCTACGTAGACACAGAATGTGCAGCGCGAGTGGCATGACTCCGCTAATCAACGTTCAGTACTCTTAAATAACATATGCCGTTGAAGATTCTAAAAGTAATTTTAACCTAAAGGCAGTTATGTGTTACTTGTTACTTTCACAGACCTGAAGATGGTTGTTTAGCAACCGAAACCAGCAATCAGTTGTAAAGTAATGTATAATTCCGATCAAGATAATATAATGCTTCTATATAAGACACCGCTTAAAAACGACAAAAATTGCATTAACTTTAACAATTTTGAAAGTGTGTAGTTCTCAAAACGAAAAAACTTAGTATCTTAAACATGGTATCCTATGACTGTGATATCAGTACGTCACAAGGGGAGTCAGTTTACATATAGTGTGGATTCCTGCCTATTCGTCTAATATAGGGTGACTAGGAAGCTGTTTTCTCGGATAGCTAGACAACATTCAAGCAAATCTTATTAATGGAGTTTATTGCAGTAAATTGAAGTGACAATACTTAACTTTGTCTATTTACAAAGAGTGATAACAAGCACTTGGCGACATGCAAATAATCAAGGTCCTTCGATATATACAATTTCCATGCAAGCTATCAACATAGATCACAAGTCTCGGCTAAATCGTTTGGATCACGGCTCGTCTTCTAGTGCGGCGAGGCTTGCTGGAGCGTCGCTTATATTCGCTTCGTATAGGTGCCGCTACTGTCATCGTATCGTCCGAGTTGGCGTTCTACTGGCTGACGTCGTCTCACAGACTTCTCTGCTGTATCGTTCAGGCTGACGTGCCGGCGCTTGATGTTAAACTGGAACACAGAAAATTGCCTGGATCTAACAATTTGTGGGGACATGAAGCGAGCAGGCCGTGGTGGACGAGCGGTTCTAGACGCTTCAGTCCGGAACCGCGCGACTGCTACGGTCGCAGTTTCGAATCCTGCCTCGGGCATGGATGTGTGTGACGTCCTTAGGTTAGTTAGGTTTAAGTAGTTCTAAGTTCTAGGGGACTGATGACCTCTGATGTTAAGTCCCATAGAGCTCAGAGCCATTTGGACATGAAGTGAAATGATCACATAGGCTCGGTCATAGGGAAAACGGGTGGAAGACATCGGTTCATTGGGAGGATACTGGGTAAATGCGGTCTACAAAGGAGCCTGATAACAAAACACTCATGTGATCCATCCTAGAATAATGATCAAGTATCTGGAACTAATATGAAATACCAAGAGGTGATACTGAACGCTTGCGAACAAGGGCGGCACAAATGGTCACACGTTTGGATGACCCACAGGTGACAACTACGGAATGCTAAGAAGCTGAATCACTTGATGCTTGAAGAGAGACATCGACTATCCAGTGAAAACATACTTAGGAAGTTTCAGTAAACAATGTTAAGTGAGAAGTGTAGGAATATATCACAGACCGCTACCTATCGCTCCCGTAAGGGCCGCGAAGACAAAATAGTGCGCCTGAATGCGACAGAGAAATATAAACAGCATTATTCCCGCGTACCACACGAAAATGGGACGGGTAGAAACGATAATAAATGGTGCAATACACAGTAGTTTGCAGATGGGCCCAGGAGGTGTCTCTCTCTTTAAGGTAGCAGATGTCTTTAATCTATTTGCTTATGACAACTGAATTTGCTATGTTTAGACTCTTTATTGTTAACCATCACAAGTGAAGCTCATATCCAGTATTACATTTTCATATACAGCCATACAAAAGACACAAAGGTTCTTTTAAAATGCACTGTAATTCGTGACCTTTGTTGATCGAGGCAAGACCTCTTATCGCAAAACCACTTAAATCAACTTTTGATTCATTTCTATGCTCCTCGTACTTTTACTGACGACTTACTTTACAGTTAACAGGATATGATTATCTAAAATGTGAAGTATTGTTCTTCAGATACCTTTATTAGTTTATTGTCCGCATTGTTTTATACAACATTGCTATTGCGTCATCTAAATCATTCTCAGTCTCAGGAAAAATTTACACTTGCCAGCCACTCGAGTTTATAGCGTCAGATGTTTGTCGATGGGTGAGTAGCTATGGTGCAATCACCTCTGTGTATCGTCTCCAGCGCCATATGTCGTGTGACGCAGATGATTGCAATGCCGTGGGTAAACGGACTGTGCTTCCTGGTGGGCGTTAACAAAAGCTGCTGCTCGTTGCAGTTTTATAGGCTCGCGCAGTCATTAAGGCTCTTAACTGCCGACTGCACTCTGCACTGGGGCAAAGAAAATTGAAATCGAGTATCGCGCGTTCTCCGTTGGAGAAAGTGCTAATACAATCCGCCCACTCTTGTAATTTCGTTCCTTGTTTTTGTCACTCGACGCGGTTCCCATTGTTGTGTTAATAGAAGATTCTCGCACTGGCCTTACCGCCTTTTACGGGCTATTCCCCATTTTACTTTTTTCCTTCATATCATAACGACCCACTGTCTGAGGCAACCGTGGTCGTGTCAATTCCCTCGCCAGAATCAGACATTCGCTGTTCCGAAACAAAATAAAAGGTTGTTGAAGTAAATTATAAGTTTTTGCCTCTTCACACACACCCATGGAATTCTGCATCTGGACTGCAATCTGTTTTGTTTGGCATTAAACGCTGCTAGTTATAAAATAGAGACCAAACAAGAATAATTGACAGTCTTTCTATTCTGTAAATTGTGCACTTGACTTTTTTATGGTTTAATTTACACTCTCTCTTAGTCAACATGCAAGTATTTGCTGAGTGTTGTTATTCACATACCAGTAACAAACACTGTCCAGAGTTTTGCAGACACGGATATTAGCGGACACAGAGAATAACGGAAACAACCTCACTTCCCCCATTCCTCAAGTGCTGGATGGAAACCCTGTTCTCTTCCGTGTCCGTCGGTCGCTATACATTGCCCCCGTGATTACTTCGCTACCGAAGTTCCTAGTGTGATTATCAGTATGGAAGTTCTGACAATGGCCGAGGGCAGACCTTACGCTCATTAGAGTGATTATTCTCATCGTAAATTTAGGAAATCTAAAGAAGATTTTGTTACTTGGTTATGCTTACGCCGAAAGTATGATCACTGCTGGGGGAGATGCTTTCGAAATCTGAGAAATGCTTTACTTCTCCGAACATCTCTATTGCCCAGTTGATGAGCTCTAGAAGTAAGCAAATGGAAAGGGCCAAGAAGAGGGCTCTAGAAGAAAGTACCCAATTATTTGCGATGTTCATGGGTGAAACGCCGAATATTCGTAGTAAAAAGTATGACTTTGTTACGCTAAGGCCTGACTTAGAAAATACGACGAGGATCTTGCGTTATATGCAGAGTCAAGCATAAGAGAATCTACAAGAGGCAAAAAGTACTTTCGAAACTGATCTTTATGAAGATATCTTACAAACTGGTGATGGCTGTAGTTTTCTTCTAGACGACTAGAGCTTAGAGGATAGGATAATCATTTTTAGTGGAAGCAAAGGAAAAGAAAGCATAAAAACGTCTTCTCATTTTTTGATGGATGGAACGTTTAAGAGCCGCAGCAAGCATTTTGCACATATCTATACAACACATGCAAATCTATGGGCCCGAGTGATGAGCAAAATATTCTTCGCCCTGCTCCCCAATTAAGAAGAAATGCATCTACGTTTGCATGTTTCTTCTGATTATACAAGCAGTTGCTTAATGGTGTCCACGAAAACTGACTGTTGATTCTGAGGTAGCTGCGATATAGGCCCTTCGTCAACATTTCTCCTGAAGTGAAATAAGTGGATATTATATACGAAAAAGAGTTCATCAGAAACGTCCAAGATGTAGATCTAAATGAAGAGTACGGTCAGAACAAAGATTTAAGACTGGCATTTTTAATACCGGAGGACGTAAGTAACGGGTCGGTTGAAATTCGCGTGGAAGCTCCTGATAACGAAAGATTGTCTCAAATATTTGACTTATTCGTGCATATCTGACTACAAAATGAGAATATTCCTGTCGGATTGTGGAACTGTTACTGAAAAAGAAATTGAGCAACCAAATCATTTGAGGTGTGATACACAAAATTAAGAATACTGTTGTAAACTATCAACTTAGAATCACTTGTTTGGTAGATTATTTGAAGAAAGAAGAAGAGCTCACAAATTGCATGTACATGAAACTGGAGAGAAATCTAGAAGCAAAGAAGAGGAAGAAGAAATACTTGAAGCTGGATGACGGGACAGAGAGGACTGCAAAAAATTATAACGAGACTGGCAATACTAGGTACTGCTTGGAAGCCGGCTGCTGTGGCCCATCGGTTCTAGGCGCTTCAGTCCGGAACCGCGCTGATGCTACGGTCGCAGGTTCGAATCCTGCCTCGGGCATTGATGTGTGTGATGTCCTTAGGTTAGTCAGGTTTAAGTAATTCTAAGTCTAGGGGACTGTTGACCTCAGATGTTCAGTTCCATAGTGCTTAGAGCCATTTGAACCATTTTTTTCTGCTTGGAAATCATTGCCACTCTCAGAAACTAGACTAAGCTCTATTCACAAGTAACGTGTTGAAAACCTATGCAAGACGTCGGGTCCTCGCAGATTATTTCGTTAAGGCTATTAATTATGTTGAAGAAGGATTATGCATTAATTGGATGTTAAACTGATAAATAAAGTGTACTGCAATTCTTGCGTAAAACCATAAGCCTTTTTAAGCTGATTTTAAACTCGTCAAAATGGTATGAAGTTAATTATAATTTTGCCAGTCCCATCTAGGTCTCACCTCAGTCTATCCTTTCTTTCACTTCTGTATCCTGAAATATCTACAGGTCCCACTCGAGCGTTCATGGAGAAACGACTTTTACGCCACAAGCTTCAGTTCTCGGAATCACCGATCCCGTTTCGAGTGGCGCAGCAAAGCTCCGGCAAACCTTGTTGTCGATATTTCTCCAGGTCTGCATTTCTCCAGCGTCCTGACCAACAACACAGAAATCATACAGTATCTTACTTGGGAAACTCTACTAATGAACATCCTGCTATAGAAGTGATAATATCTGATTTTGAACAAGTAATCTCTAATTGTTATCAACCAGTTATACAGCGTAGCACGTCTTAAGAGAGAGAGAGAGAGAGAGAGAGAGAGAGAGAGAGAGGTTGCGCATCAGGGAAATAAAGTAGACCCGGCCCTATTCCGCGAACACCTTAACAACAGTTCATCTTTACACACCTGTTCGGGTGTAAGGTCATCAGTCCCTAATCTTACACACTACTTAACCTAGATTATCCTACGGACAAACACAAACACCCATGCCCGAGGGAGGACTCGAACCTCCCCCGGGATGAGCCGCACAGTCCATGAAATAACACTGTAATTGTTATAAGTAGCGATGGAGAGGGAGGACTACAGTTTAAAATGGTGCGTATCAGACGCCAGTTCAGTTATGAACAACAATAACAGATGAGTAGCCATACCGCCCGGAAATATTCCCTCGCTATGGAGCACGGCAGTCGTTGCAACTGTGGCCGCCGCATGACACAGGATACAAACAGTAGCATGGGTGAATAAACACCTTCGCTGGGTGCTCGAAACACACAAAAGTTGAGGACAGGCAAGTTGCAATATACTTTGGTATACGTCAATAGCAAGGTAACAGTAAGTCGATAACCACCTGAGGTGATGACTCTCTTACCTGTAGGGAATTTAAAAAAACGTACTGTCACGTCATACACATCCGTCTGATAATCTACAGCAGCCCTCAGGTGACAAACACACTCAGCAAGACAACACATCACCCAACTTTTCTCGAACTGTGTCCTAATTATCTGATGAGCACTCTACGAGCGTGAGTCTCCTTATGGGCCCCCCGCCCCCCTTCTACAACCGCCCCTCGCCCCTGTTTACCTAATATGACTTCTACTGTATAAATCTGAGACTCTATGGAGTGAAATGAGAGCACTGTGTACTATGTACGAAAAGTCTCCGTGGGTTGTGGGTGGCTGTTGAGCAGTCACGGTTGAGGATGGCTGCTAAATGCTTTGAGCGTTTCGTGCAGTGCATGTCATTGCTCTCCCCAGTGAAAGACGGTGCAACACACTGGTTGGTTGTTGTATTTGTGGTTAATTGCACTCTCAGATGGCGATCCGTCTCATAAAAGCACAAAGCAAACAGCTGAAGATGGAAAGACACAGTGCTGAATTTACCCGACATGGAGATGTGTGCCATAATACGACAATCACCCTCTTATCTTAAGGAGGCTTTGTTGTATGAGAAGTTTATCAGGAGTGCAGATCTTCAAACACAGATAATTCATGATAGCGCAGAGACGAAAAGAAACAACAGTAAAGCGAAATTCGTGGCGTTGAACAGAATTTTTAAGTGGTTTTACACAAATTAAAATCAGGGTATAGTAGTACCACTCCATTGTCGCGTAACCAGCAAGTATAAGCGTACGGATTTATTACTAACGGTTGAGAAAATCAACTGATATTGCTAAAATACGAGTTGAGCCTCAGGGACGATGGAACTCTGAAAGGTTCTGTAAAGACGATGAAAGAGCCTCAGAACCACTCTTGACAATGAATTATGGCCTAGATTTTGCCCAAAAAATTACTTTTTTAGCAACTATAAGAGTTCACAGTCACAACCATCTTAAGATACCTAAGCCATACATCTGCTGTGCTGTATCATTTCCCTCTATCTGCATCAAAATAGTAGAAAATGTTTAAGTTCAAAGACAATGACCCACCTTCAAGAAAATGAACTTCACCACAGAAAACAAAATTAATGTATAAGATCTTAGTGCTCTTTCCAGTGATTTGGATATCAATACATGGGAACGTCTTTGCACGGCCCCATCACAACGGTGCGCAAATCACGCCAGCTTTTACCCCAAGAGGGGCGCTACAAGCTAGGGACATGACTCCCAGCGTCGCATAGGATCACGTGGCGCCAATCAGTTTATTCCCAATGGAATGAGGATGCCAACACGTGGACGACCCACACGTGTTATTCTCGATCTATGCTCAAATTCCGTGGTCCTTCTGTTATTTATACGATGACCCCTGTGTCGGAGTTGGAATTTGTTAGATTTGCTATGACAGCCACATTCTCACAAACAGCTCACAGTCGAATACAGTAGGATTTCGTTTCGAGTCTTATACTTCTGTTCTTTGTAACTATTGTAATCTGTTTGATAAGCGAGCCACGTACCACGACTCAGCAGTAGCGACGAGACGGTACAAACGCACTGTGCTACAAATTGGACGCTGCAGTACTAGAACTATTGAAATCCTAGCAGCTGCAGACAGCGGCTTAAGAGGAACGTATTAGAAGCAGATATCAGTGGAACAACAGCAGACAGTAGCACTGGCAGAAACTATAGCAGCAATACTTAAGTATGATTTGCACAACGTCGGTGTTGGTACAGTGTCTGTATGTTACATTACAGTGCCTGAAGGACAGACACTGTTTGATGACTCACAGTTGTTGTAAATGTTACAAAGTAATTTCGCAAATTGCGAATATGTTTTGACGTCAGCTGTACATGTTATTAGTGACGCATGAAAATTTGTGCATGACTGGGACTCGAACCCGAATTTGCTGCTTATCGCGAATGGTGCCTTAAGAACTTCGGCTATCCTTGCACGCCTCTTGGTGAAATATCTTGGTTGAGGTTTGTTAATGGTGGTAGTTTAAAAATTAGAAACTTTGAATGAATATATTCAAATGGCACTGTCTATATTACAGAATTAAATCACTAATCCCCAAAAGAACGAGAAAAAAGTTTGATTATCTACGAAATTAAACAAGGATCTCAGTTAACTTAAATTAGTAACCTAAAGATACTAAATAAAGCATTAAACAATCATTGAGCTTGGAAAACTTGAATATGGGATCTAGGGTGTTAGTCAAATGAACGAGTATCTGAATAAAACTATTACATTCACGTAAGTCACTCCGTGATTGCCGAAGGTTAATGCGTAAGGAAAGAAGGTGTTACAGAAGAGGAGGAGTTTGCATCTATTGACGGTGTTGAAAGCATATTGGACCTCTAACTGCTAGAACGTCTTCAAAGTGAAGCTTGAAATTACTGAACATCATTAATATTGACTCGACTTTCCCTACAGATAACCTCATAGATATGGCCGGATCTTACCATACTCATACTCTGCAAGAGGTGGCTCCGATGGTTATAGCATGAGTCATTGGCTCTGTACCAACAACTTTCATCGAAGTTCAACGAAGCCAGATGAAAGCCACTCGCTGCAAAGTGAAGCCGGCCCAAGGAGGCGCTTGTCTATCGAGTAACTTTCTGCGGGCTGCTTCCAACGAGGAAGACTCGGTACTCTGCATTTCTCCGGCGCTTTGTAATTTTGATTGGCTGAACGGCTGAATGATAAACACTCTGAGTGCCGACCAGGGAGAAGTTGTCTAAGAAGGTGCTGGCCTCCATCCCTCTCTCTCTTTTTCTATTTTTCTTTTTTTTCCCGGGGGCCTGGAGGTGGTGGCAGTGTCCCATACTCTTCAAAAGCATCCTAAACTTTCCTGTTCCCCATTACACTTTCAGATTTTATCTTAGCTTTAACCGTATGTCGACGAATTCTGACTTTCTTCCGTACCGTTCACAATAGCGCTCCTCCAGGACTCTACCAAAAACAGCACGCATTCCCCGACCATACACAGCTCATTAGAAACAGACGCCATTGTCCTGGCACAACCTGAAGATTGAATCTATAGTGTGACTTTAGTGCATCCGGCGCCCAGGGCAGCTTATCTCAAAGCACAGACCAGGGTGACCACCTGCCGTTGTCCCTTGCAGCTGTCTGAGCGCCTTCTGTGAATTCTACTTGCATCCTCTCCCTGCTGGTTTGTGTGTCACGGCGCGTCCTCTCACTTACAGCCGAGTGTTAAGATACTTCCGCAGGGGCTTCTTATTTAGATGTATTTGCAGTTAAATATAACTCATTCACATTCCATTCATCGGTGGAGATTAATTTATTCCTACTTGATAGATCTTTCTATTTTTGATTTTCATGAAGGAAAATTTAACTGTATCAGATCTAGGTCAGTTTGAGGAAGACGGTCGCTTAACACCACACCGACTCAAATTTCTGTATTCCATGTTGTCCATATTCCCTACTCCCGCTCTTTGTGGTTACCGCACAGGGAGAACCAATGCATGCATGTCTGACGGACATAGTAACGTAACATAAATAGAGAAATAATGTAAATCACGGCTAAATGTGGTTGATGGGCTAAACTGAAGATAATTTTAAATAATTGTCTCCTCTTATGCAGGAATAACGAAGTGCTAACATAAAGGATACTTACACTGTGACATACGGAAGTTTGGGACGGTCCAGGAGGCGCACACGGATAGCCAAAGTGGTTAAGGCGACGACTCACAATAAGTGATAAATCCGGGTTCGTGTTACTGTCGGGCGCAAATTGTCCTGCGTTACTAATAAAATATACAACTGGCGTCCAAAATTATTCGCGATTCGCGAATCCATTCCGTAAAACCTACAGTGCCACTGTTCCAGTCATTCGTAGATGGAACTTATGAATCGAAAGTATACCTTTGGGGCCTATACCTTCATTTCACTGCTTTCCAGGTAAACGGTCCTGATCTGCAGAAACCCTATATCCCGTCTTTGTCGTCTTCAGGAAGTCGTGTGATACAGATGTTGATGTCTCATCGGTCGCAAGGTTTTGTGAATTGCTCTCAGAATATTAACAAATGCAGATAGCATATGATGATGTCCCAGCTACAATTCTATCGCCGTCGAAAAATGCTAAGTGATGCTAAGTGAATGGGTAAGTGATCTTAAAGTCTTGCGGTGTCAGCGCAGTTTTATGTGCGCTAATTAACAGTGTAAGGTTCGCTATGCAAAGTTTCTAATTAGGACTGTTTTATTCGAAATGCTGCAGACAAAGCAATTCACAATCAGGTGATAAAGTCTTCAGATCCTTCCTTGGGAGTAGTGCTTGTAAATGCAGACAGTTTAGAATTCACACAAGAAAATGAAGAACATTGGTAAATATAGCCGGAAGTTTCCACCTTTGGTACGGCTTAGAGGGACAAAAAACTGGCATAACCGGCAAGAAAGTAGGTTACAATGAAAGATACTCTTTGTGAACAACAAAGTTCATTGGTGTGAGTGCCCATGGAGTGATAGAGACAGACAACTTCCTCACATCGTATTTTAGATGCTTAGTCTTCATCAAGCAACTCTACCACAACTCAGTGTCAATTAATTTCCGAGGTTCGTTCTCTTCTTGCCCTGAGTGTTTTGTTCTGCATCCACGTTATCAGTGTCCTAGAAGCTGTTATGCCTGACTATATTTTATTAAAAAAGCAGACGCATCCGATGTGTTCTTAATTTCGTGCTTGTCAGAAGGCAAATACGTCATTTGATAGTGTAACAACGCATAAAACTCAAACTTTGGTTAATCCTGATTCCATATAGCGACAGAAAGTATTAACTGATGTCCGTATATCACATAAAACAGTAGTTTCTCAAGTGGACATGGGAGATTCGGCCTAACTTATTAAATGAAATACTTTATACAACGCTGGATCATCCGCATTGCAACCATTTGCTAAGAGATTGACGTCATGTAGTGGTCATCAGCTGCATTCGAAAGGAACCTTCCAGGCTGAAGTTTTATTAAGTATGGAGTCAGACGTATTTATTTCTACGTTATCAGTTTACTGAACACGTCAGTATCTTTGTGCTAGATGCCATTAAGAAATTCGGTGTCTCAATAGACGATTAAAATTCGCTTTGTTTCCCCTGAGATTCCATTTCAGGATGTCGATGAACTGTGCACAAAGTTCCCTGGCCTCTTTTCTCCGGGACTAGGCTATTCAAAACATACAGAGGCTCATATTCATATCAAGGAAACGACCAACCCTTGATAAGTTGCGAGCCCGATCGATCCCTGTTATTCTGTGCGACAGAGGCAAGGCGCAAGTGCACCCTCTACAAGACATAATTGTCATCACGCCCATTTCATCTAACTGCTGCGTGTCTCCATTAGTAGTTACAAGAAAAGAAATCGGCTCGCTTAGACTATGCGGAGACTTTAAAACAGTGAATGCCAAGGTGTTGTAGATTCGTTTCCTATTCTTGACAAAAAGATTTATTCTCTATATTAAAAGGAGGTTAATGCTTCACCAAATATGATTTTTCATTTGGTTATCTGCAGTTGCCCCTGCACCTAAAGACGAAAGTACTTCTCATTTAGACCACATCATCCTACCTTTCGGAATTTGCAGTGTTCTGGTATTTTCCAGCGCTGTATGGAATAGTTGATCTTCAATGTTCTTGCTTGTTGCAATTATCTGGACAACATAATCGCTATGGGAGCGGATACACATTAATATTTGGAGAACCTTCACATGCTGTTTACGACACTACAGGAGGTTGGTTGAAATGCAATATTCAGAAGCGTCATTGTTTTCCACAGATGATGGAATACATAGCGTTTTTGACGAGTAAGAAAGGTATTATGTCTACTTCTCAGCATGTACAAGCCACTGAAGCGTGCCTCCCTCGTACTCTCAAGGGTCTACCGTCGATCATGGGGAATATTAGTTGTTATGGCATTTTATCGCTAATATAGTATAAATTTCACAGCCCCTCACTTCACTGAAAAATAAAGGAAGAGAAATTTATCTGGGCTTCAGAGTGCAATAATGAATTTTGCTCACTTCAACAGGCAGTGCAGTCAGCACCTTGTGTAGTCCCTTACTACATAGGGATGAGGTAAATATGGGCTACAATGCCTAATTGTATGGAATTCAAGCAGTTTTATCCCACCGTGGACAAGATGGGTCCAAACACGCCACTGTGTTTGTATTGAAGACTTTGAACTTAAGTAGTCAGAACTATGCTCTTATAGGAAAGGAAGCACTGACCATTATCCACACTGTTTACAAGATCCATACATGTCTACTTGGAGTACAGTTTCGTATAGTGACAGGCCATGAAATTCTGCTTGCTCTTTTAGTTCTCTGTCGTTTTTCCAGATAAAACAGCAAATGACAAGAGCGGTGGGCCCTGTTTCTGTCAGATAATAATTGTCACATTTTATAGAAAACTACCAAGCGTGTGGCCAATGTAGATAAATTATTCAGGCTCTCTGTTGATCCAGACCCAGAGTTTGGCCAACAGAAAGTAGTTTGTTTAAAGATAAAATCCAAGGCATGCCATGCTACGGAAAATTTTCCAATTATTGTCTCAGTTATTTAAAGGGAGTCAAAGAAATGTCCTACCCCGAGGCCGGTCATAAAATGAGTGAGATTTGGCTGGCCTGAGAACCTGTCATCAAAGGCTGACCCGAAATTGAGAACTTATTTTTCTGCGAAGCAGCGACTAAAAGCTCAAAACTGCATGCTACTACTTGGTATGGAAGATGGATTTTTCTGGGTGGTCGTGCCACCTACACTATACACTGATGAGCCAAAAGATTATGACCACTTGCTTAATATCTTGTTTGTCCGTTTCTGGAGCGAAACACATCACTCATTCTGCTTATTGAGGGATCCGATAGTTTGTTGGTAAAGTTTATGGAAGTATGTGGCATTGTATGTCTATGTCCAGGTCATGTAATTCGAGTAAAGAACAGACCGTTCATTTGTGTACGCCTTGTTGACGCCCGATAGTGACCCAGTTGGGTTCCATAGGATTTACACCAGGCGAATTTTGTCACCGAGACATCAACGTGAGTCCACTACAATGTTCCTCAAACCACTGTAGCGCGGTTCTGGCCGCGAGACACGGACAGCTATATTGCTGAAACATGACATTGCCGTCGGGGGAGAATCAAGCATGAAGAGATGCAGGGGGTTTGCAGCTGTCAGCGTGTCTTTGATTGCTACCACAGGTCCCATGTAAGCGCAGAATAATGTCTCCCATAGCATAATACTGCTCCCACCAACCCATGGCGTGCTGCACGTTTCTATCCGCCGTACACCTCGATGACGGCGTTTGTGGAGACGAACATCCACCTAGTTTAGGAACAATGTGATTCACCACAAGAGCTGGCACGTTACCATTTATCGACCGTTCGAGTTCTGACGGTCCCTTGCCCACTGTAGTCGTAATTAACGATGTCATTGGATCAACATGTGAACATGTATGGGTGTCAAAGATCTGATGTTTTACCGGATTCCTGATATTCACGGTACACGTGTGAAATGGTCGTACGGGAGAATCTCCACACCCTCGCTGCCTCGGAGATGTTGTGTCCCATCGTTCGTGCGCCGACTGTAACACCACGTTCAAATTCACTTCAATCTTGATAACCTGCCATTCTTGTTGCAGTAGCCTATTTAACAACTGCGACAGACACTTTTTGTCATATAGGTGTTGCCGACCGTAGTGTTGTATTCTCCTGTTTACATGTCTCCGTATTTGAATGCGCTTGCCTATACCAGTTTGTTTGGCGCTTCATTGTAGATATAATATGTATATATAAGAGTCACAACTGAAGCCCGTCATTTTATATACATTTTTTAGTGGATCAGTCTGTGGTAATGTAGAGTAGAATAATTTTATTAGTAGGAACGAAGGTAAATAAAATGAAATCCGTTGGCTGACATACTGCTGTTCGTCGAAGAAAGAGATTCCTCGCAATATAATTATTTGGCCTATACTACATTATTGATCAAATGTGTGAGATATATATGCGGATGGACAGATGGTGGCAGGTTTTCTTTATCTCAACCGAGTGTAGTAGAAATTATGCAACTTTTGAGTTGGCAGATATTTGATGACGCACGTGTAATAACTCACTAGAAACTACTGGGAAAATATCGACAGCAGCTTTCAGAGCGGAATCTGTCTACACGCCACGGCCGTAGACATTGCGAATATAAAATATGACTAACAAATCTCGGACACCACCGCTGAATTTGTGAATTCTCGAAAAAATAATTAAATAAATAAAATAAAACAGATCGATATGTTCCACTACTTCCCTTTCTCAGAGTTCTTTTGAATGAGTTTGCGAAAATTTAATGCACAAGTTGGATCAGATAGCGAATTATATTACCCTGCATGATAATATTTGGGTTGAAAATATCCGCAGGTAGTGGAGCCTGTAGCTCCTAGCCACTGATTAATAAACACTGTGTGTTGAATTTTGCCAGCAAATACTGGAAAAATTTAAATTCCTGTATTTAAAATCAATATCTAATGATATAATTTGCGATGAGACGTAATTGATTCGTTTCTACCCTGAAACGAAATGTACATCACAGATGATAGTCACCCAGAGAAACTGAAAAAAAAAACTGCAGGGGCGAGGAAGAGATTTAACACACATTCATTGCAGCTGCT
This sequence comes from Schistocerca serialis cubense, assembly GCF_023864345.2. Classification (NCBI taxonomy): domain Eukaryota; kingdom Metazoa; phylum Arthropoda; class Insecta; order Orthoptera; family Acrididae; genus Schistocerca; species Schistocerca serialis. The sequence continues at coordinate 581,556,863 of NC_064640.1, forward strand.
GGCCACATCGCTACAATTGTTGTGGGTGAAGGCGAGATAGTAACTTCAATTTTGCAGTCAGAAATTCGTCTACCCAGATTATTCGAGTGTACCAAGGAAAAATAAGCAAACTGAGTTGTGCTCAGTAATGTTTCCCAATATGACAACGCACCAGCTCACAGTTCGAGGAAAATAGGTCTTTTTACTGGAGGGTTTTCGGGTCAGACACTTTCACATTTACCCTATAACCCTGATTTTCCTGTTCTTCAACGTGAAACTGATTCAGCGGTGCATAGAATAACAGGAGAATTACTTCGAAAACAGGAAACCCTACGAGTTTCAAGAGATCACAAGTCAGATAACTTGCTTGTAGAGTCTATCTTGTTAATGTAGCTCCTCTTCTCTATTTCCTGCTGTCCTCTTGATTTTGTGACAATTTTGACATCTTGTTACCTTCAGGAAATCTTCCACTGTTTACCGTTTCTAGCCTGAGTTTCTGTTCCTAAATTTTTCTCTACAGGAGACTGAATAAGAACTATCTGTATTAAAATAAATTTACAAAGAACTTACTTTTCCCGGATAACTTGTTGCTACGAGGGTTGGTCGAATGTTGACTACTTTCAAAACATCTGCACTGGATTTTCCTGCAGTCCCGTTGGTGCTCGTTAGCCTTCTTTCAAACCCACATCTTCGTTGTTTCTAAGCGGTTACTGCCTGTCATGAGCACCGTGACAATCATATTGGATCACACCCAAGATGACTGTCCCGACGAGTTGCTTTTTTTATTTTCTATGCTAAACGAGTTATTAAGCAACTATTGCTACGTTCACTGAAGACACATACTGTTGATAAATTTAGATTTCTGGTTTCCATTCAGGATATGTTCTCTTCTGTAACTGAGATGTCTAATAACAGAATTTATCAACATTGTGGGTATTATATCTTGCAATGTTGATTTTCATGCTATCACAATTACATTTTTACTATTTGTTTATTATTTAAAGAAATAAAATGTCAGGTCACTCTCACAACTTCGTTTCTTCCCAAAATATGGATGCAGATGACAGCATCCGATTTCTTTCCTCAAGCCGGTAGCAGCTGGAGTATTAAACACTGGAGAATTAAACGCTGATAAACATCCTTTATCCACACTGAATTTTGTAAAAAAATGTGCTGGAGTTCGTACATATATCTGGCAACAGGACAACAGAACCAAGACGGAGAGAATTCCAGGAAACTGTAGCGACCGACAGATTTCTGTGGAGGCCGGTTTCACCTGCCCAGTGTAACACAAGATTTATTGATCGGCTATTATCGTTTGAAGAAGAACTGGGAACGACGGTGGCACGAGTGAAGATCTGGAGATGACAGCGTGCGAAGGCGCCCTTGATCGATATTAGTTATAAATATGCAGTCTGTGTGGTCCGCAAATGGGAGCTCCGAGGAGCGCGCCTCTCTGGTCGTTCCTCACGGGCTAGCGCTATCAAATTACCTGCCGACTTTTAACCAAATCAGCGCAATAAATAAAGGCCCCGCATAACTCAAGCTTGATGTTCAGTGTTTAAAGTGAATGGTTGTCGTTTAATGAAATTCTCCCTCGAAGATAACTGCGGGCCTTACAGCGGACGGTATAATGGGGTTCTCTGATGATAGGGAATCTTTGTTTATGATTTCACTTGTACCTGATTATCAGCCGTAAAGTACACAAGCCGTTTCGCAGAAAATCGTTGACAATATTTAGTGGATAAGAAGCAGCGATAGAGGAACTTACACCTGTGATAAACATCAAAAGGAGGTGCTTTAATTGTCCTGGGTACCAGGGTCTGTTACACAAATAGAATAATTCCAAGTCTCTTTATAACAGTAATGATATGTGAGAATTTTCACCAGTCATGCTCTTACAGTCTCAGCGTAAATTTAAAAATGAACTCGAAATTTCGGTAAAATTACGCAGCGGCTCAAACGTATGCAATTATAGTATAATTGTGCGTTTGTGCATATATTTTTTAATGTTTCTATATCGGTACAGTTACCTCAAACCGACCTGTTGTAATCGCTGTATGCACTCACTTTTGAGCTTGTTTAAGAAACAGACAAAATGAAAATTATCAGCCAAAGCTAATGGATCTCAACATAATCCAGAAAACTATATAGTCACTATAGCGTTAAGTGATTATCACACAACGTATCTGTTAATATTCGTTTTCTCTATTTCATTAATAGGCTTCAGAATGACCACGTATAGGGATTGAAAACGATCACTTTGTAATAACTGTAGCGATCTAAACACATTAAGATATTTTCTGCACAAATGTTCAAATATTTCCTTGTGATGATTACGAGATAATATATGAAGATCTCGCACTGTATAACATTACTTGAAGCCTTTTGCGAAAACTAGTATCGCGGAAATTGTCTCTCGTTTCCGACATCTATTGAACCACCTTCTAAACCAGCAATCTTAACCAGATTACTTATTTAGATTAAACATGGGGTCAGTTAGAACCATGCATGGATTTGTACCAAAAAACAAAAAAAACAAAAAAATTCTCCGGCACAGTTGAAACATGGAGAACTAAATGAAACCATTGTGACAGAGATAGGATTAAGAGTTTTTATATATTTTAAATACGTGTCATTCATGCAGTTGTCCAGGAAGACTCGAACGAAATTATCTCCTACAACTACAAGACGACAGAAACTGGTTGTTTAATTAAGTTCAAGATGCTTATAGACTTGGCTCAGGCAGCTGTGCACATTTAAATATGTGTTTTAAGAGTAATGGTAAGTATCTGAGGCCGCATAGTTGTTGGTAATTTCGACTAGCAGACTCATATATTTTTGATTACCGGTACCTTTGAAAAGACCATAACATTAGTTTGAATCGTAACTTATACACTGTTAATTAAAGAATAATTTTATTGAGATTAGACAGCAATAATGGTAAATAAATCCTCCGAAGTTCCGCCTACTCTTTGCATTAGCACATTTGATCGTTCATAAGTAAACCTCAGCAGCCCATGACAACCTCCTACTGGGTCTTAAGAACGACTGACTTGCGAACTGGCGCATAGCCCTAGAGGCTTGTCCAGGAGTTAACATTTCAAACGAATTTCAGTAATTCAGAAGAAACTGCAATATTCATTCAGTGAACATTAGACGGAAAAACGATATAAACTTGGATACCACTTCTTTAAGTATTGTACAGAAAAGTGTGCATTGTTCAGAAGGTTTCATTTTCCAGGACTGATAAAACTGAGTGATAAACCCGAAGTATTTTGATCCAGGTTGAAAGGTTTCCTCGTGGTACACTATTTCTATTCTTCTATTCCATTTGCGAAATCCTCGCGGTATCTGACAGCGTTTCTCTGTAATGTTTTATTTATTCGGTTTTTACGTGTTTTATTAGCTCTGTAAGTCTTTGTACATAAATTTTCTAAACAGCATTCAGTAAACTATGTACTGAATCGCTTCAGTAACATTTGGCTCGCATGGTCCCATGGGCACTAATGAATACAGAAATACATAAATAAACATTATCGGCTCCCTATCATAGCATGCTGTAATGAATCTCGAGGTCACTACAAGAGTTCAATCACAAAACAAAACCATTCGTGACCGTTAACGGTAAACAAGAAAAAAATATTTTGTACCTACTGCATAAGAAGCGATCAAAAAGTTTCCGTCCGAAGGCCGCACAGTCCAGGATCCGTATGCCAATCAGACAAATTCTGCGTGAACATTGAGGCAATCATTCCACCGACGCACCAAGTCGACGATACTCGATTGGTAAAACACAGTGTTCTGCTGTGTGAAGAAGTCCGTAATTGCCTCGTCCGACAGGACTCGTCGGCCCTTCAAGGCCTTTTTTAAGGGATCGAAGGTGTGATAATCGCATGGGGAGGGATCGGGACCATAGCGCACGTGCTCGAGCGTCTATCACTTGAGTTGACGGAACTTTAGCTTAATTACACTTGCGATATGGGATCGACCAACGTCTTGGGTCGCGTCGCGATGAGCACAGAACTTGGCGCAACACTCCATAACAGAAATGCTACCCCACGCACATTCTTCGTTCTCCGATGGATGTCTACCGGTATTTGTCCTTCGGCAGCCAAGAAAAAATACAGCACCTTGCTCCAGTTTGGACGAATTCGGTAATAACGCCGCCATAGTTTCCGCATTTACCTCACACTCGTCGGAAAGAGACAAATGTCACACTAGCCCCTTATGCAGCTGCATCTGAGTCGCGCTATGTTGCATATGTGCTGCAGCAATGCCCTCAAACGTAAACTTTTTGATTGCCCCTATATACATAAGAGCTGATAAAAAACACATAGTACTCAGTAGAATGAGTGTGTACCGTTGTCTGAAAAACAAATATACTTGAGCAGCAAGTTAGCAACACAGATCAATCAAGAATGATTCAATAAAATAAGTCACCCACAATTAGAAACATGATGATTTCGGTTCAGAGAAAGCACATACTCGGATAGGAAAGGATAGAGAAAAAAATCTAATGTGTGCTGTTTGAAGGAATCTTCAGGAATTTCCCTTAGATAATTTATGAAAAGCATTGGCAAGCAAAATTTGGATGCATAGAGGGAGATTGGAACTGCCATCCTCCCTCACTTTCACTCATAATGGACTGTTTTTTGAGGACTGCAACTGACTGGCCTACTATAAATGGATATTTTGCTTAATTCGCTCTTTATTTACATGAAATACGTGTATTAATGATCATGTCACCATCACAATGTGGATTTAAATATGTTTCATATAACTGATTACATTAGTGATTCCCACATGTGATACAAAACAGAACACTATTCATCAAATGATGATGGCCTAATCACTGAAACGTCTAGTGGACATAAATATGTTATTAATGCCAAAAATGATTGATTTTATCTCATTATCAAGAATGAAAGAGCAGGGCTTGACTTTCTGTCGACCAGGACTCCTTTAGATCTAATAGTAACCGTATGTCACCAGCTAGAACTATGAAGGACACATAACAATGAATTAGTTTTTTCCCTTTTAATTCAATTCATTTGTAGCTGATAATTATCCAGGAAAGTAACGATTAACGAAACAATTATTTTTTTAGATTCCTTCCCAGTCAACAGTTCTAATCTGAATGTTGTGGCCCACTTTCAGAGGTGTTCGTGGAACATACTTTATACTTATTTCATCCATGTCGCTCTGTACTGATGAGGGTGTACCCTCAACTGTTAACACATCCGCTGATCAACTATAGAGATTTTTTAAAAAATTAAAAAGGTACTTTAAAAACTCAGAAAGGCGACAAAACACAACGTTTGCAATTTGAAATGTCGATGACTTTCGATAGTTTTTCATAAAAATAAAAGCCAACTTTTTCGATGATTACATAAACAAAAATGATGTCATGGAGGACGTTGTTGGAGTTGTTGATGATAATCGTAGTGCAAGATTTGGCGACTGTCAGGGGATTGGATGAATGAGATGTGGGATTTGTTGATTTTCAGAAAGAAGTGAGCAGTATATCTACATCTACACACAGCAAGTCACTCTGTTGTGTGCGATGGGAGGGACTTTTTGTATCACTGTCACTTCCTCAACTTTCCTGTTACAGTAGAAAATGAGGCGTGGGAGGAATAATTGTTGGTAACTGTCCGTGTGAGCTCTTATCTATCTAGCCGTATCTTCTTGGTCTTTTCGCGATATATAAGAGCACATAGGAAACATGAGTATATTTGCTGACTCTTCTAGGAAAGTACATTCACGGAATTTTAACCCTAAACCATACCATGATGCACAACACCTCTCTTGTAACGCCCGTCGCGATAGTCGGGTGAGCATCTCCGTGATGCCTTCGCATTATTTATGCGCGGTATACTACATGTTCTTAACGTTGATGATAACCAAGTGTTGAATCTCTGCAAGTCTTCCTGCATTCCGCTACCGTTTTTTAGCGGTGTGAAGTTTATGCATATGACAGCATCTCCCGTATATAACCTCAAGAGGATTTAGACTTTATTCATATACATGTAGTGCATAGAAATTATCCAATAACACTTCTTTGGAGTACGGCTGAATTTACTTTTACTTCTGCTTCTACGTCTAAGTGATTATTCTGCTATTCACAATAAAGTGCATGGCAGAGGGGTCAATGAACCACCTTCAAGCTGTCTCTCCACTGTTCCACTTTCCAAGGGCGCGCGGGAAAAACGAGCACTTAATTTTTTTTGTGCGAGCCCTGATTTCTCTTATTTTATCGTGATGATGAAACAGAATATTTTCGCAATCTGGGGAGAAAGCTGGTGACTCAAATTTCATGAGAAGATCCCGTCGCAACGAAAAACGCCTTTGTTTTAATGATCCAATTCACGTATCATGTCTGTGGCTTTACCTCCCCTATTTTGAGATAATACAAAACGACATGCCCTTCTTTGAACTTTTTCGATGTCATCCGTCAGTCCCACCTGATGCGGATCCCACACCGCACAGCAATACTCCTGGATAGGGCGGACAAGCGTAGTGTAAGCAGTCTCTTTAGTAGACCTATTGCACCTTCTAAGTGTTCTGCTAATGAATCGCAGTCTTTGGTTTGCTCTACCCACAGCATTATCTATGTGATCGTTCCAATTTAGATTATTTGTAACTGTAATCCCTAAGTATTAAGTTGAATTAACAGCCTTAAGACTTGTGTGACTTACCGTGTAATCAAAATTTAGCGGATTTCTTTTAGTACTCACGTGAAAAACTTCACACGTTTCCTTATTCAGGGTCAACTGCCACTTTTCGCACCATACAGATATCTAAATCATTTTGCAATTAGTTTTGGTCATCTGATGACTTTACAAGACGGTAAATGACAGCATCATCTGCAAATAATCTAAGAGGGCTACTCAGATTGTCTCCTACGTCGTTAATATAGATCAGGAACAATAGAGGGCCTATAACACTTCCTTGGGGAACGCCGGGTATTACTTTTGTTTTACTCGATGACTTTCCATCCATACTACGAACTGTGACCTGTCTGTCAGGAAATCACGAATCCAGTCACACAACTGAGGCGATATTCCATAGGCAAGCAGTATGGTTAGAAGACGCTTGTGTGCAGCGTTGTCGAAAGCCTTCCGGAAATCTAAAAATATGGAATCAATTTGACATGCCCTGTCGATAGCATTTATTACTTCATGAGTATAAAGAGTTAGTTGTGTTTCACGAGAAAGATATTTTCTGAATCCGTGCTAACTATGTGTCAATAAATCGTTTTCTTCGAGGTAATTCATAATATTTGAACACAGTATATGTTCCAAAACACTACTGCAAATCGACGTTAGTGATATGGGCCTGTAATTCAACGGATTACTCTTATTTCCCTTTTTGGGTATTGGTGTGACTTTAGCAATTTTACAGTTTTTAGGTACGGATCTTTCTATGAGCGAGTGGTTGTATATAATTGCTAACTATGGAGCAATTGCATCAGCATGCTCTGAAAGGATCCTGACTGGTGCACAATCTGGCCGGAGGCCTTGCCTTTATTGAGTGTTTTAATATGCTTCGCTACACCGAGTATATCATCTTGGCAGTTGTTCTTGATTGGCATTCAGGAATATTTGCTTCGTCTTCTTTGGTGAAGGAGTTTTGGAAAACCGTGTTTAATAACTCTGCTTTAGTGGCACTGTCATCAGTGACTTCAGCGTTGTTATCGTGCGGGGAAGATATTGACTGTGTCTTGCCACTGGCGTGCTTTATGTATTACCAGAATCCCTCTGGGTTTACTGCCGGATTCCGAGACATAGTTTCGTTGTAGAAATTATTAAAAACACCTCCGATTGAATCACGCGCTATATTTCGAACTTCTGCAAAACTTGGCCAATATTGGGGATTTTGCGTTCATTTAAATTTGGCGTCCTTTTTTCTTTGCTTCTGCAACAGCGACCTGACCCGTTTTGTGTACCATGGGGGATCAGTACCATCACTTATTAATTTATGCGTTATATATCTCTCAATTGCTGTCGATACTATCTCTTTGAAATCATTCCACATCTTTTCTACACTTACATGGTCAGATAGGAAGGATTGGAGACTGTCTTTTAAAAAGGCGTCAAAATCATTTTTATCAGCTTTTTATTAAATAGATGTACTTTGCGTTTTTTTTTTATGGTTGTGGGTGCTACGGTAATCTGCCCAGCGGCAACTGCCTTGTGGTCGCTAATCCCTATCTCCATTATGGTACTCCCTATGTGCCCAGATTCATTTGTTTCCAAGAAGTCAAGTATGATTTCCCAACCATTAACGCTTCTAGTGGGCTCATGAACTAATTGTTCAAAATAACTTTCTGAGAAAGCATTCAGTACAATTTCGGATCACGTTTTATGTCACCTGCTTTAAACGTATAATTTTTCTAGCATATCAAGGGTAGATCGAAGTCACCATTGATTATATTTGTGTGAGTGGGGTACCTATTTGAAATGAGACTCAAGTGCTGGCCGGCGTGGCCGAGCGGTTCTAGGCGCTTCAGACTGGAAACGCGACCGCTACGGTCGCAAGTTCGAACCCTGCCCTGGGCATGGATGTGCGTGATGACCTTAGGTTAGTTGGGATTAAGTAGTTCTAAGTTATAGGGGACTGATGACCTCAGCTCTTAGGTCCCATAGTGCTCAGAGCCATTTGAACCATTTTTGAGACTCAAGTTTTCTTTGAACTGTTCAGCGACTGTATCTCCTGAGTCGGGGGGTCGGTAAAACGATCGTATTAATCGTTTAGTCCGATTGTCAAGTATAACTTCTACCCATACTATTTCGCAGGAACTATCTTCTTCAATTTCGCTACAAGGTAAACGACTTCTGGCAGCAGGAAATACTCCCACAGCAACTGTATTTAATCTATCCTTTCTGAACACTATTAGGTCGTTTGAAAAATTTCAGCTGAATTTATTTCCGGCTTTAGCCAGCTTTCTGTAACTATAACTATCTGAGCATCAGTACTTTCTATTAAGGCTTGGATCTCTTGTTCTTTCCCAACGCAGCTACAATTTTCATAATTGCTACAACTACTTCACTGTGTTTTACCTGTCCCTTTTAGACGGACGCCCTTTCTGCGATTTTCTGATACCATTTAACCTAAAAAACCACCCAGTCCCTTCCACGCAGCTCCCACTACCCTTGTAGCCACTTCCTGTGTGTAGTGGACTCCTGACCTATTAAGCGTAACCCGGAAACCCACCACGCGATGGCGCAAGTCAAGGAATATGCAGGCTATACGGTCACAGAATCACTGGGTCTCTGATTCAGACAATCGGTTTTATCGACGATGTTGCAGATTGTGAGCTCCACCTTAATCTCGCAAGCAAGACTGGCAGTCTTCATCATTTCCGCTAGCCGCCCGAAACCAGAAAGAATCTCCTCCAATCCGAACCGACACACGTCATTGGTACCGACATGAGCCATCACCTGCATTTGGCTACACCCTGTATTCTTCATGGCATCCGGAAGCACCCTTTCCACGTCCGGAATGACTTCTCCCGTTATGCACACGGAGTGCACACTGGCTTCCTTCCTCTCTTTAGCAGCCATGCTCCTAAGGGGCCCCATCACGCGCCTAACGTTGGAGCTCTCAACTACCAGCAAACCCACCCTATGTGAATGTCCAGGCCTGGCGGGCCGAGAGGCTTCCTCTGGAACAGGGTGGACGACTGCATCTGGCTTAGAGACTTCGTCAGCCACAGATAACGCCCGAAACCTGTTCGTCAAACGAACTGAGGAGGCCCCACGATCGGTCCCTCGGAAAGTCTTTCACTGCATGCCAGACTTTGGAAAGATCTCCGACTCCACCAATCAGCCTGAGTGCAGGCAGTATCCGGGGCGGACACAGCAGTGGACCGATCGGAGGACACGTGGGACGTGCGCGACGTTCCTCGCATCCTCGCGTACGAACCCCCATAGGGATGCCGTTTGGTAGCAGCCTCAATCTGTGTGATAGAAGCCAACACTGCCTGGAGCTGTGAGTGAAGGGTCACCAAGTCAGCTCGCTTCTGTACACAGCAATCACAGTTCCTATCCATTACTGAAGTCACTCTTGTTTGAAGCTCGTAAAAATGTATAACAAACGAACTTTGTACTCGCCGTATTGGCTGCTGCAACCCGACGTGCTCTCCTGAAGATTTCGCTCCTTGAAGAATGAATCCAGTCACAAAACTGATCTGTCATTCCGTACGCTCGTATTTTGCTTACTAACCGACAATGCGTAACTGTATCGTACGCCTGTCGGAAGTCAAGGAACACATAAACCCGAGAAACGGTATCTACTGCTTTCGCGGTCTCGTGGAAGGACAGAGCAAGTGTAATTTCGTATTACACTTGTCTGCGGAATCCACGTTGACCCCTACAAAGGAGATTATAGATCCTCAGATACATCATAATACGCGAGTACAGCACGTGTTCTAAAATTCTGTAACAGGCTGATGTCAGCGATACAGACGTACAGATTTGAGCTTGTGTTCGATGACCTTTATTGAAAACAGGAATGACTAATGCATATTTCTGATCACTAGGAACGCTTCGTTCCTCAAGCGACCTACAGCAGAAGCTGCTACAAAAAGCGCGCGTTCTTTTCTGTACTCTGTGTAGAGTCTTATAGGTCCACCATTAGCTCCAATCGTCTTTCCTCTGATGAGCGATTTTAGTTGTTTTTCTATCCCACTTATTTCTATATTTATAATTTGAAGTTCGTGTGAAGAATGTACGATATTTCTCAGTGAAACAGTAATGGAAAAAGGAATTTAGCATTTTGATCTTCTCTAAGTCATTCTCGATTTCGATGCCATTACGGTTACAGAAAGTCTAGAAAGATGCTTTTGATCTGTTTACCGATTTAATAAGACCAAAACCTTTTAGGATTTTCTGCCAGATCTGTAGGAATAATTTTACATTCAAATTCGTTGAACGCTTCACGCACGGCTCTCCTGGTGCTAATTTTGCCTTCCTTCAGCTTATGTTTCTACGAAGTTTTCGCTGCATCTAAAACTACGGTGAAGCTTCCTTTGCTTTCGGAGCAGTTTTGTAGCTTGTATCTCGAATCATGGTGGGTGCTCCCCTCAATCACAATTATGATTCGTACGTATCTAAACTGTATTGTGCAACACTCTTTAACTTTTTTCCATTTCCAGTTACATATGTAAATGTTTCATATTGAATGTTCAGGTATTCTGAATATCTGAAATCTGTAGCACTTACTAAGCAGAACTATGTTGCTACCCACTGTTATTTATACTTGTAGTCAGTGATGCCAAAACGCCTACCGTGATCACTCTCCCTGCTGCCTGTCCTGATCATTTCAGTATAAGTGTAAGTTGAAATCTCACCCCACTGATATAACATATGAAGAAATTTACGTGCAACCTTTCTCATGTTTCCCTGAAATTTTCCTTCACTACTATTCCTAAGGCAGGAGGTCTGTAAAAGTATGCGATTACCATATATGACCCAAATTTAACACCTATCTTCACCCAAATGAAGTTGCATTCGGGTTCTGTAGTAACCTCACTAAATATTATCGCATTCATTATAGCCATAAAGATGTCACCTCAACAGGTGACCATTATGATACACCCTGCAATCTGGATTTAGAATTTCATTGCTATTAACATCCGGTTTCAGACAGGTTTCTGTCTTTATTACTATGTGGGCATTACTACTGACAATAAGGGTGACTAGTGCTGGAACGTATCTGTGGATGCTATTATGTTAACTAATACTGTATTAACAATCTCTTTCTCCCATTTGTCATTTGTCTAAGAGAACGTAAATTATAGTACCTGTGGAAGGACTGCTTTATTCTAAAGAAACCCACATGTGTATGTGAACTGTACTCCACTGCCCTTGTATCCACTATCTGCCTATAGTGCAAAACTTAACTGTTAAGAGGCGTCCTACAATTCGAGGTCGAGATATTCGAATTCAAGATCGTTACCGAATGATCTGATGACCTGGTTTAAGGGAATCCATCACCCACGTAACATTAAAGCTCCCACTAGACAGAAAGCGATCCTCTGCGCTTGTCGGGATCTTGTCTGTAAGATCGATCCCAGTTCTGAAAGAAGCGGCGTCTCGTACTTCCTCAGACACGCTTTCAGCAATGGGCAAGATCACAAACCCGTTTTTAAGGCGTTGGGGGGCTGACATGCCCCGGTACCCATATATGCTTTCCGCCCCTAGGATCTCGATCCGGCCACTGTGCGCCATTCGCAGTCAGGTGAATGTGGTCTGGCCAAATCGATCGAATCGGAGGGGCGCTGCAACAGCTGGGATCCCAGTCGACGCAGATGTTTCATCAGCTCCGCATCCCCTGAAAACCGTTGAACATGAGCAAACCAGTTTCACACTCTTTTTGAACAGTTGTCACATTGCCTTGAATTTATATTGTAATGAATCAGACAGCTGCAGTGCCGTGTTTTGGGCACTGGCTGCGGCAGTCTAGGACCAATGCTGACTCAGCATCCTCAGTAGAGCGCCATTTCCGCTATCTGACCTACTTCTGCGACGTAAGACGCATAGACCAAGTCCTTGGAGTCTGACCCGACTTTTATTAGCTTCTTCGTGGCGGAAGAATGCAGCAGTGTTACCTCTTCCACATAAATATGCCTCCTGACAGGTGTACTTATGCTCCCTCCTTGGGAAGGAGGCAGGGACAGCCAGTTGTTATTCATGTTATTAAACAGCGGCGCTACGTTGTGACGCGTAACCTGTGTCGGACGATGCCGTGAAAACTACGACGTACCAATGGCGCAGCAGCCAACACTGTTACCGGGCCTCAAACCCTCGACTGCTCCCTAACTACCCAGGCCCTTGGTAGCCATGTGCTCTGCCGCTGTTGAAGATCTACTTGCTGGAATCCAGCTGCCTTCCCATATCTCGGCGCTTAAGCTCATAAGGGGGCCGCGCCTTCTCGTCAACACATCGTAAATTATGGTCTACGCAGGGCTCGACCAAAAATAAGAGAGACAGAAATGGGAGCTCCATATGGCCAAGCGTTTGGTGCTGGTAGGGCAAGGTGCGGGCCATTTATGTTAATTTCCAGATAGTGGTTGGCGTAGCGGAAAGAGTACATTACGATAATCCGAGGGTTTCGTGCACTTTTTTTTCTTTTGTGTTATTTTACGTTACTTCACTTGAAATAAATGAAATGAAGTACCGTAAAATACTAATAATAATAGCAATAATAACAATTAATGATTTAAACCGAGAAAATCAAGTAGAACACCAGGTTACTGAAGATGCATAGAGCCATACACAAAAACACAGGGTATCTACAACAAAAAATGTCTGTGCAACTCCATCAAAACTCGTCACTATAATACTGTAATCAAACAGGAAAGAAATGTTATCAGGAAATTATTGGAACAAAACTTACAGACGAATGATACAGGCTTCACTCCAGAAACACGACAGAGGAGTTGTCCAACCCAGCAGCGGACATCAGAAAAAGGCGACTAAAATTTTACGGCCACATTAGCAGCCTCCCACAGACGAGACTCACCAACAAAATACTCAGATACATGCAGAGGCTGAAAACCACTACACCTTGGATGGCGCAAGTCACAATTGATCTGGAAAAAGGACGGGTAGATTCAGCGGACATCACAGACAAAAGCGTCTATAGACACAAAATACGTAAGTGGGACGTAATGTCAGAGAAGACAGCACCTAAAGCCCAAAGACACATCACAGACAAAAGCGTCTATAGACACAAAATACATGAGTGGGAAGTAATGTCCGAGAAGAGAGCACCTAAACCCCAAAGACTAAAGTGGACCGAAGAAAGGAAGAGGGCCTTTAGCGACCGAAAGAAAGAGTCCTGGAAGAACAGGAAGAACAAGTAGTCATAAATGCTTCGCGTGGTCTGATAAAGGCCTCTAATGTGTGTAATAATAATAATAATAATAATAATAAATGGTTTCCGCGTAAGGACTTGACCCCCATACTCTCGGATTACCATTCCGTGCTCAATTTACTGCGGCAACTGCTGTCTGGAAATTACGCTAACATAAATGGTTCGTGCCTCACCCGAATGGCTCTGAGCACTATGGGACTAAACATCTCAGGTCATCAGTCCCCTAGAACTTAGAACTACTTAAACCTAACGAACCTAAGGACATCACACACACAGGCGACTAAAATATTACGGCCACATTAGCAGCCTCCCACAGACGAGACTCACCAACAGAGCCTCGCCCGACTTTCGTCAAAAATACTGTTATTCCTAACCGCTTGGCCATATGAACTCTCACTACTGTCACTTCCTTTTCTCGCCAAGTTCTGCATATAGCACAAATTTAGAAGAAAAGGATGACGAGTAGGCGCAGTCCCCCTGAGCAAACATGGCTGGGGCCTAACGCAGCCAGCTGAATCCGTAAATCCTCTACTGTAGAGTTCAAGGCAATGGGTCGCTATCCTGTCAATTGGCTTCCTTACGTGGGGCAACAGCAGAGGCCGCGGCCGTGCCTGCTACAGGTTCGGTTACCCGAGACGTCAAGGGTACCTGACAGAGTATGAACCGGTATAGGAATGAGCTGTCGCTGGCAGGGACGACGCTGTGAGGAAAGGTGCACCGGGAGACGCTGCGGTGGCGTCTTTGCCGCACTCGCCGATGTCCTGGAGATCAACACACGTGGCCAAGAACACTGAACGATTGTGAATAATCAACAATAAAGGGCATTTTTATTCACAATCTTCCTCTGCTACACCCATATCCATCTCTGATATAGAATCACTCGCCCAGTCCAAGCCGGCTAATCCCACGCGGCACTAGGCAGGAATGGCTGTACAAACCTCTGTTATAAGCGGTTCTTCGTGCGGCAAGAATGTATAACTTTGACTTTTTTTTAAGATAACTTTTGTTCACCTTATCAGATAACATTTTGACAGTGTATTTCCTTCGGTGTATTCTTCCTGTGTGATAAATTGCAGTGTAAGTTATGACATGTCGGACTGTATCATTTCCTTGAAAGTTTCAATACAGGCACGGGGATTAGCACTACACCATGAAGATCCCTTGATGCCCCCTGTGTCAGAGAAGTTAGAGGAGAAGCCGCCGCTCACGTCGCGGATGTTGTGCTGTGGCGTTTCGGGTCACCACGCCGCTCGTCCCCCGTGTCGGATTATAGTGAAGCATTCTGTCACGATCTAATGTTAAATTTGAAAAAAAGTAGTGATGAAAGCAAATAATATGGCTCTATAAGAAATTTCTTCTTCATGAAACTCGATCCAAGACGATGAATATTGCCAAAAAATCTGCAAACAAGCAAAAAATTGTTTCCTTTTATAATTAAAAGAGTATAGTTCCAATCAAAAAATGTAAAGTGATAAAGTTGTAGTACTTTAAAAGATCGATCGGATGCTTCTTCATAAGTATCGACTGCTATGTTACGTTTCGAGATCCGTTGAAAAAACATTAAAATCGAGTTCTCTATAACTCGGTAACATTCGTACTCCCATACTTGCTATTTACTACAATTATAGCCTGCGATAAGTCAAAAGGTACCTTTCTGAAAAATTTATATTTTATATGATTACAGTGATTACTGATATTGTAGTATAATCTTCACAATGTTGCTCAGAGTGAATTCAAATCTCTCTCCGTGTTAAAGCGCCCCACACGACCACTCCTGCCTAAGTCTCACCGCCCACTATTCCGTGTTGTACAGGGGATAGACAAATAATGTATAAACACCAAAAACACGACACATTACCATACATAACACTGTGAAGGAAAACTATTGGCATTAAAAACAGCTTACAGCCATCTCGGAATGAATAAATGCAGGTCCTGTATGGTTTTCAATGGAATATTACACCATTTTTCCCGCAAAATGGCAAGCTCAGATAACGATAATGGAGGTCCATAGTGATCCAAAGTAGACCACAAAAGCTCAAAAATATGGTGATTTGGTGACTGTGGTTTTCAGGAGAGTTCAAATGGCTCTAAGCACTATGAGACTTAACATCTGAGGTCACCAGTCCCCTAGACTTAGAACTACTTAAACCTAACTAACCTAAGGACATCACACACATCCATGCCCGAGGCAGGATTCGAAACTGCGACCGTAGCAGCAGCACGGTTCCGGAATGAAGCGCCAAAAACCGCTCGGTCACATCGACCGGCAGGTCAGGAAAGATGCGACACTTTCTCCTCGTGCTCACAAAACAAGCCGTGGACGATGTGAGCTGCGTGAACAAGAGCCCTGTCATTCTAAAACACCGCATCACCATCGAGGAACAAACGGTTGTACCATGGGATGGGTCTGATCAACCAAAATGGTCACGTAATCTTGGCAGTAATGCGACCTTGCAGAATAAGCATGGAGCTCAAGAAATACCACCATATGGTGCCCAAAGTATCACCGAACACTCGTCATGTTTCACACTTGCTATGTAAACTCGGTTAGAAGTCGGTAAAGGTATCAAAAAAGACTTGTCCGATCAAACAACATTCTTCCATTGTCCCATAGTCAGGGTTTTATGATTGATGCATCACGTTTTCCTGTTGCAGGCATTTATATCCGTGATAAGTGGTTTTGGAATTCCAGCTCGCCCTGTAATTCTCTGCTTATGAAGCTCCCTTCGTATTGTTTTGGTGCCGACAGAGTTCGCGACTGTTATATCCTATTCTGTAGGGACTTCCTCATCTGTCGCTCTCATATCTTTCGTCGCGAGCCTCTTCAATGGCCGTCCGTCACGATCACTTAACACAAACTTTCATCCACGTTTTGAATTAGCAGATGACGTTTTTTCACTTTCCCTGTATGCGATATAAATCTTCGGTACACCAAACTTCGGCTACGTTGGTTACGAAAGCAAGCACCATACCAGCACCAACAATCTGCCCACGTTCGACTATACTTAGCCTCTACATAATGCGCTCAAAACTGCACAGAACACTCATCTGACCACTACTGACATTTACAACATATTGAGGAGACTGCACAGGTGCCGTTCGTGGTAAAATACAACAGTATAATCTGAAGGCTTGGCTAGCATCTGCATTTATGTTCAAGCATACATTTCTCGCGGTTGTTCCATATTTTTGTTCAACTACTGTAAATCTTATCTTTTGAATTTATTCTTAAGTTCTAGGTTGGCCATGACTTTAGCTAAGTACATAAAATTCTTAAGACTTCTAATTGATATGATTCACTACATTTTGCTTTTTTTTATCAAAAGATCTACTCATCTTCATATAGTGACCGCGATCATTATTTATAAAAAAAGTGTCCAAATTCAGTCTACAGATCGATTTCCTTTATTTCTATATTACCGGTTACGGGCCAGCTGTCCATCCTCACGTCTATTACAATAATTATTTTTCTATTACAATTGGTTCAAATTACAAATTGTTTGCAGATTAAGTTTAGAAGTCTTCAAGATTCTTAAAAAATTATAATGCAGATTTGTGTAACATACTGTTTGTTACAGTTGCAGAGTAACCTGCCGAAAATGGAACTCAAATAATATGTTTGTTTGTATGGCCATTTTCCGCAGCAGCTGTCAAAATCAATTAATACTGGTTTGTTCATCTTAATCTTACTGTAATTAAAGAGAATTTTAAACCAGACGCGTTTCTCTTTTATTTACAAAGTATCGTCCGTGGTTAATCTACAATTATGGATAATGTTTGTACTTTTTTGTCTGTATTAGCTTAAAACAGTATTTCCTTATAAAATTGACCTGTAGTTTACTTGTGGTGTTTCGGCCTCTTGTTCACATATTCTGCAGACCGCTGCTTCTTCGCTCTTTGTTAGGGGAGGGTGATGTCGAAAAAAACAATTCGTTAGACATATACACTTGTCAGTTTTTACCTTTTCGCAATTTCTCTTACACTGCTTTGGCGTTATATACACTTCATCCCAGTTTGGGAAACAGATCTGCAGTTGTAAGTGTTCGCACTCAGCACGTTAATACAGTGTTTATGTTTGTTCGTTTGTTTTTCGTGTACAGGTTTCAGACACATCCACCCTCCCGTCATTTGATGTAGAGAATATGTATTCAAAAATATCAATAGCCGAAACAGTAAGTGTTATAGAACATTATCTTAAGATACACAGTACACTTCCACATGAGTACATTAAAGAAACAGTCAGGCTGCTGGAGTTAATGACAGAACTAGTTACATTTCAATATTGAATTCCATTTACAAAGGGAAGTAATTCCAATGGGATTTCCCGACTCTGGAAGCATAGCAGACATATTTATAAACCACGTAGAACACGTCACATTTAACAAAACAGTGCCAAATAGGTACAACATCCTACACTGGATTAGATGTATCGATGACATCTTCTGCCTGGTAAATGAACCAAGCAGTAAAATTGACCAGTTCAACACAGATATAAATTCTATTTAAGATAAAATACCTTTTACAATACAAAAAAAGTGAAATGGACAGTTATATTTCTGGGACCTTACCATAAAGATTCAGAACAACCAACATACATTTGACATATTCCGAAAACCGACTACAAAAGGCCCAATTAAATACGAGAAATCACAGCATCCGAAGTCTCAAATGCTGTCAGCACTCAGATACGTGCTCCACAGACTAAAGACAGTATCATTACACACAGACAGCTACGAAAAATAAATGGATTCCGTAATAAAAACAGCAAGTAAGAATGGATACAAATAAATCTTATTAACAAAACTGAACAATAAAAAAAGGAAAAAGGAAAGAGCAAACACCAAGCTGTCACCAACACAAGAACAGAATCCCATACAAACAAAAACTCAAAACACAAGAACAGGAACAACTGAAAGTGAGAAACAAACAGAAAACAAAAAAATGGTACACAGTGACATACAATCACAAACACACACACACACACGCACACACACACACACACACACACACACACACACACACACACACACACACACACACACATACACAGAGCATCCAATACCTTCAAAAAAGGCATGAAAATATCCCACCAAACCAACAATTCAAAAGTGCTTTCTAAAAACAGTTGGAAAAATTGGTTTATATCAGAAATTAGTAATATACCAAGTGAAATGCAATAAATATGATGGAAGGTACATAGATCAAACCAGGAGGACATTTGACACCAAGTGCAAAGAACATTTAAGAACCTGGAAGTGCAGGACAAGTCATTCCACTTTTACAGAACATTTTCACCACGACCGACATAAAGTTACCACCTTATACACAGACATGGAAGTCGTAAGGATAAACAACAACGAAAAGCACCTCCTCACCGTGCAAGAAAACTAAGGCATTCGGAAAACAATAACAGAAAAGGGGCAACTCATAAATTATCAGACCATACTGGGAAACCATATACTCTTTAAAGTAATTGACCACACAGTATAACATTAAATATATATAAATATAATCACAGGCCCCATTCACTACTACTAACTCCACCCAGTTGCTTTCCTGTAAATACTATCCCCCAAAAATTCGAACCACAACTCGCAAACTTTCCAACCGCCCTAAATCCACTCACATCTCTACTGAGACACACACACACACACACACACACACACACACACACACACACACGGTCTCCCTCTACCCTCCCACACACAACCTACATGGACAACAAATGAACAAACATAAACACTGTAATTCTGTGAACAAATATAACTGCAATTCTATTTCCAGAACTAAGGTGAAGCACAAATAACGCCAGTGCAGCATAAGAGAAATTGCGAAAGTCCAAAAACTGCCCAGTGTATACTCTCTCTCTTTTTTCCAAGCATTAATCCCCACTTGCAGGGTGTACTGGTTAATCGTATGTGGCATGTTAATTTTAAGGGGTGGCCAGATGCCCTTCCTGTCGCCTCCCATACCCCCCCAGGGAAGGAGTTAGTGTACCTCAACTGTCTGTGTCTAGTGTAATCCATGGAATAGTGCAAATGTGTTCAGATGTCTGCGAGCAGTGTACCTGAGGCAGAACGTGGGGACCAGCCTAGCATTCACCTATTGGGATGTGGAAAACCGCCTAAAAACCACATCCAGGCTGGCCGGCACTCCGGCCCTCGTCGTTAATCCACTGGGTGGATTCGATCTGGGGCTGGTGCGCCTACCCAAGTCCAGGAAGCAGCGCTTTAGCACTCTTGGCTACCCTGGCAGGCTTGCCCAGTGTATACGCTGAGGTTACATAACTCTTGAGATATCTGCTAATATTGCGTCGACCTTGTTTTAGGCAGTGTAGTATAGCAGCTCAACGTGGCTTGGACTCAACAAGTCGTTCGAAGTCCCCTGCAGAAATACTAAGCCATGCTGCTTCTATAGCCGTCTATAATTGCGAGAGTGTGGCCGGTGCACGATTTTGTGCACGAACTGACCTCCCGATTATGTCCCATTAACGTTCGATGGGTCTCCAAATCATTAGCACGAATTATCCAGAACGTGGTTGAAAACAAATGCGAATAACTGTGGCCCATTGACATGGCGCATTGCCATCCATATAAATTCCATCGTTGTTTGGGAAC
This sequence comes from Schistocerca serialis cubense, assembly GCF_023864345.2. Classification (NCBI taxonomy): domain Eukaryota; kingdom Metazoa; phylum Arthropoda; class Insecta; order Orthoptera; family Acrididae; genus Schistocerca; species Schistocerca serialis. Next base: position 581,577,346 of record NC_064640.1, read on the forward strand.
GTCAAGTCCATGAACGGCCGTAAATGGTCTCCAAGTAGCCGAACATAACCATTTTCCGTCAGTGATAGGTTAAACTGAACCAGAGGACGTGCATTCCTGTCACCACAGTCCACACCATCATGGAGCCACCACCAGTTTGCAAAGTGCCTTGTTGACAACTTGGGCCCACGGCTTCGTGGGGTCTGCGTCACACTCGAACCATACCATCAGCTCTTACCAACTCAAATCGGGTCTCATCTGACCAGGCCACGGTATTTCAGTCATCTGAGTTCCAAACTAAATGGTGACGAGCCCAGGAGAGGCGCTGCTGGCGATTTGTACTGCTAACAAAGGCGCTCGCGTCAGTCTTCTTCTGCCACAGCCCATTAACCCCAAATTTCCGCTTACTGTCCCACAGGAAAAGTTCGTCGTGCGCCCCACATTGATTTCTGTGGCTACTTCATCCACTGTTGTTTGTCTGTTAGTCCTGACAATTCTACGTAAAAGGCGCTGCTCTCGGTCGTTAAGTGAACGCTGTCGGCCACGGCGTTACCTGTGATCAGAGACGATGCCTGAAATGTGGTATTCTCGGCACACTCTTGACACGGTGGATCTCGGAATGTTGAATTATCTTACTATTTGCGACAATGACTGTGCCATGCCTCTAGCTCCAACTACTATCCCACGTTCAAGGTCTGATAATTCCCCCCCTGCGGCCAGAATAACGTCGGTACCTGTTTGAAACGAGTCACCTGAATGCAAATGACAGCTCCACCATTGTAGAGCCCTTTTATACCTTGTGTAAGCGATACTACCGCCGTCTGTATATGTGAATGTCGCTACCCTATGACTCTGTCACCTCAATGTATTTGTAACGAAGTTTCTTCTACATCATCCTACGCTAACAAAGAGGGAAGAATCAGTGGTTTGCAGAATATATGAACCAGAGGCAGAAACAACGTAAGGAAATTGCACGCTAATTTTATAGAGAAATACTGTTTTGACCTAAAACAACCAAAAATGTGCATACATATGTTTTCATAGTTTCAGAATGACCACTGAAGATGCTTTGTAAATAAAAGCGAAACGCATGTGGAGTAAAATTCTCTTTAATTAGTTGCAGTAAGCTTAAGACGGAGAAACCAATAATAATTGTTGGAACCCTGAGTTCACCGTCGTAACTAGTCTTACACCAGCCTGCTGTGGCCTTATAAAACTTTTAAGAAACCTAACTGGTGCAACACCTACAGCGCTAATAGGTAAAAAGCACAATAAATGAGCAAATGGAAGTGCTACACAGGGCCTAGAAAAGTTTTTATTTGAATCTGGTGGAGGAACTAGAAATTGACGCCCGCCAAGTGAAAAACCGAGGGGAAACTACTTAATGAGCAAAGTGACTTCATGCGTAGTAATTGTTACGAAATTTTCGACGACTTGCTATAGCCTTGCTTTGGGATGAGATGTGGCGCTCTCCCAGACATTAGTTGTGGCGGCCCTCAATTAACTGGCAAGTAGGAGACGTCAGAGGAACTTCAACGTGGCGTCGTGTTCGGCCTGTCGCAGTGGCAACTCCACGACCTCCAAGTAAGGGGAAGAGAGGACAGCTTTGGAATGTTCTATGTATTTTTTAAAAGTTTTCAATGAGATTAAAGCTCCGATTTTTTATATGTTATGCTTAGGAACAATTTTACGTATCAACGGTGGGCACACTTGTGCGCCACTGGCTCATCGATCGCCAAATGAAAGAAAGAGAAGATACTTTCAGTATGTTTTAAAGTCTTTTAAAGTAATTAATAATAATAACAATAATAATAAGGTCCTAACAATAATAATAATAATAATAATAATAATAATAGTGTCCTCATAGTATTAATAATAATAGTAATTTCCTCATCTTTTTCCATTTAGTAACATCCTTTACGTATTACATCAGTCCACAAAGGGCAATTTCGAACCCTACACACTTTTTACCTGTCAGGGTGCTTACAAAAATATTTTTAAAGAATTGAAAACTGTTTTATAAAATTCTTCTAGAACTTCTTAACGGTATTAAATTCCACATAAGTGTTTCATGCTATACTTAGGATCATTTCTTACGAATTGCATCAGTTCACAAACAGAGAGCGCTTTTCAGTGTTGCATGTGTTGCACCAATCACATTCCTCAAAAAAAATTTTAAGAAGCCGCAACAGGCTGGTGTATGATTAGTTTTGACAGTTAACTTTCAGATCCATATTCGACTGGTTACTTCGTAACTGTAACAAATGGTGTGTTGCCTAGATTTGTATTATAGCTAATTTCTTATGAATCTTGAACCCTTCCAAACTTAAATTTCAAACCATTTGTAATTTGAATCAATTGTAATTGTAAAATAATTTTTGTAATAGATCTGAAGACGGACAGCTGGCCCTGTGGTAAGGAAATAATTACAAGCGATCTGGTAATTGAATTTGAACACTTCTTTGTTTCCCTTTATCATATATTTACTTCGTTGACTACAGCTGCCAAAGGGTCCTTCCGTTGTATGAGTTATTTCTTTTTTCCATTGTATATTTTGACCGTTCAGAGAGCTGCATGATTTTCGGACTTTGTCCTCTCTTCACTAGCACAGTCCAAATTCGTCACCATATGTGGTAGTATTGTTAATTCTCTATTTGTCTACCGCGGATGGTTTACTACTTAACTTTTTCGGCTTCTTGTTAGCAACAGGTCCATAAACGTTACAAACGAAGAGGTCGTTATTATGAACTGAATGAGAAAAACCAGAAGAGCGCCGCTAGAGAAAGAAATACGATTAGTAATTTCTATGTATTTTCACTTCCTCAGTAACCATGAATGAACGGTGATGATATGCTCTTTGCTACGTAATGAGGCAAGGTCATACAATATACGTTAATGGAGTCAGAAACGAAATTTATTTGTATCATTTTATTTATATTGTCTGTACATTCGTGGTAAAACGTCATAGTTATTAAACAAGGAAATGCACATTTACGTCTGGGTTTCGCAACTTTTGTTTTTGTAGAAATACTATAAGATGCACTTGTAATCTGAAACGTAGCTTATGTAAAATAAAACTCTGTGAACTCAGGGACAGATCTATTTTCTTGTCAAAATTTTGTATGTAGTAGAGGTTTTGCTGCAAAGTTTCCACTTTCTCAGCAAGCCTCGAAAAAAAACATGTTATTAACCTTATTTGTGTCAATAAAAGGCAAAAATATCGATCTGTGTAAGAGATAGGAATAAAATATTTTGCGAATGTGGTGGCGATGTATATCAAGAGTATTTTCGTTCTGCGGTAGCTGAAGTACGTTTCATCAGTATACCGATAGTCATAATCCCCAATGTGCTACCGGGCTTCAACAGACGTAAACTAATTCCTGAGCTTCGCGGAAAGCGGTGACCTTTGTATGATGTTGGTGCCAGAGCATGACTGTTTGACACTAGTGGCTCTTTCAGATATGAAGCTAGGCCCATGTTATTGCAGCCGCTCTCTAAAATCGAATTTTAAATCAAGCGGGAATTTTAGATAAAAGCGAATAATGAATATCACCAGGAGTGTCTACTGCAAGTGTTCTCATTCAACGTGGAAATGCATATTCACTGCAAAGAAGTTAGGAACCTGAATGAAGCTTACGTTTAATGAGTGGTGGTTGTAGATCGGTCATATGGTGACGTCACAAGAAGTCTGGGTGTTTTGATGTATACTTTCTTCTACTCCCGTAAATTCTTTCAGGTGAATGTTGCAAGAACTCTTTAAGAAGTCGATGGCAACTTACTGCACCAACTTTTGTCCATTTTTAGTCAGTTCTCAGTCAATGACTTCATTGTCGACGGCAGATTTAATTTCAGCTTCCCTTAAAATGTGTGCCGCATGCTTCAAATAGGCGGGGGCGCTAGTAGCTTAACATTTATATGAAATGGGTGACGCACATGTCTTGGTATTTTGTTTCTACGCAGCTGCAAAACACATAGATAACGGCACACTACTGCTCATAATTCCACTAGATCACTGTGAAAAATTAGCTTAAGGTATACCAAAATTCACCAGAGTGAAAGTGTATCATAATTAACAGCAGGAAATGTCTCCGATAGAAGTACACTCTACTAGAAGCAAAAGTATTCCACTAAACATGGATCTAAAGACGATTCGTTTGTGAGATGATGACAAATATGTAGTTACAAGCGCCACTGGCTTTATTCTGAAGTATCGTCCTAGTTAGTACAAATGTAAATCGTTCTACTAAGTCCGCATCAAATTCGGTCCGACTTCCACCGATGGTCCATGGTTGTGGAACATAGTACATGCTTGATAGGTACTTTAACTTCCAGACTCACCCGATTTCACACCTCTGCATTCTTCTGTCTGCGATCATTTCAAAAGTGAACTATAAAGCACTTTCGTTGGTAGGTTGAAGAATTGAAACAGTGAAACTCTACCATCTTGTTCCAGATCTGTAGACATAAGTCTGGGGTGCTTGAGAGAATTCGTATCTCACTGCAGAGATGAGTTTAGTGGAACATTCAAATGCGAGGACGATATGTGAAACACATCCTTCCGTATGTGTCAGTGTAGAGCAAATTGTAACATGTAACTTTCTCAAATAGTATTATATTTCTTGTTAAAGTAGGTCATGGGTAATATATGAGTTCAAATAGATGCGGACTTAGTTTACATTTTGAAAGCCTGACGCTACTGTTTACCATAACCTGTGAGTTCATAAGAGGAATTTTGGAAATTTATGGTAAGGTCTTATGGGACCAAACTGCTGAGGTGCTTACGCCCAACTTAAGCTAACTTAAACTAACTTACGCTAAGGACAAGACACACACCCACGCCCGAGGGAGGACAAGATGCCCTAGACCGCGTGGCTACCCCGCGCGGCAGTTCATAAGAGACTATGACTCGGTATTTATGCCCTGAAATCTTACCCCGCCATACAAAATATGACCGATATGTGAATCTGACTGCTTTGGCTTTAACTTTCACAATATCAAGAATTTTCGCAAAGTGCAACGGAATGATTGAGGGTGATTTAAAAAGAGACAATTAAGACAAAAGCGAAATTCTAATCCTTACATCAGACCTCAACCACAACTAAACATGTGTAAATATTGTATCAAATACAAGTGTCCTTAAATTCTCCTTACAAACTTCTAGGACTTGTAGAGGGGAGTGAGTAGAAAATATTTTGAATGGGAAGCCATGTTCGGAAACGCACCGTTTCCGTGCTACAGCTATTTGAAAACATGTTGTTAACGCGACCACTTTCACAAGTAATTGACTAGGCGTGACTCAGTACATCACTTGTTTTGCGGTCTGCTCACTGACATCCAAAGAAACTTGTCTTGTACTCGTTGACGGCTTCTCTTCAACGTGACACAGTACGGCCTCTTCCAATTCGGGTGTGCAGGGTCTCCTTGGAGCACCACAGTCACAACCTGCAAACGGTGAAGCTACCCTTTCTCGAAACCGTTGCATAATTGTGGCGAAAAGGGTACCGGTACGCGATGAAATCGGATGTTGTGGAGAACGATCTTGACAAAGGCACCGAGCAGTTCTTCCATACCCATGAGTTTCGGCCAAGATCGTGTCGGTATATTCTGCAAACGTGTACTCAACCATGTTGCTCTAACGCTCACAAACTCGTGAATGAGGCTCGAACCAGCTCAGAGACTTGCGTTACCGGACGTGGGTTTGTATTCAAAATGTTATGTATTCAAACCGCAACAAGTCCTAGAAGTTTGTAATGGGAATGTGTGAACACTCTGTAGAAACAATTCGCGCTACGCAAATGTTTTTGCGTACTGTATCCTACAACAACTAACAATTTGAAAAATTCTGCTCTAAGGTGATAGCAGAAACCATGAAGATGTCTCCGTCTTTGCTGACTCGTGTCTCGAAGTCCAATAGCATCATAAAATTATCAGTGTAGCTAAAAACTTTATTTAATAAGACTCTCATCTCTGCTTAAGACAGTATATTCCCTCACGACTTCAAATACTGTTAAATGAATGTAGTACCTCCGAGAACGTAGTTCCTCAGTAAGCACCCATGGAGTTATGGAACAAGTAGAATGTTATCTTGAAGACAGACCAGCGAGCGCGAAAGTAAGCTTGTAGAAGACCCAAATTATGCTTACATGTTGTATGTAATATTTAGTAACTGTATACAAGATACTGTATTTCACATTAAATTCAATACAACGGACTATGTGCCGTTACATTATCATAAAAATACAATGGACAAAAGAAAATCATTACATTTTACCATTAATCCCGAAATATTATTTGATGGGAGGAAGAATAATGACATAAGCTGCTTGACCCCTTGGAAGACTGAAATAAAGTTGGCTATTAATCTCAGGTGTTCTGAAAAGTTAAATGTGCGAGCATTTCTTTACATTTCCAACCTTAAACTCGACTGCAAAATGTGTCTTGCAAAGAAATCTAACTGCGGTGTCGTCGAGTGTCGACAGCGGCGCAAGAAATGTCGACCACCGCAGAGATACTGCACAGCAGAGCGGTATCACGAGGCCCCAATGAGATGCGAGGAAGAAGCCGCGTCTCCCGTCGTTTCGAGGAGGCACCGCCGCTGCTCTGCCCTAAAATAGCGTCGCCAGAGGCCAGGAGGGCAATTCTGTTCGAGGTCTGATCCTTTCCACTTGCAGGAAGTTCCTGTCGGAGTAACGTCGCTGCGCTGCCTACTCGCCATGCCACGGCCCGTGTTGTGGCGTAGCAAGACAGCCACGCCACGGAAGTAGCCGAAAGGCACGCGTTTAGTTCACGCAGGCAAGAGATAGGTCTGTAACACGATACGTAAAGAATGCTATAAAGAAAAGTACGTAGCTTCTGGAATACTTAACTTTAATCCATCCTTGGTAGATCGCTATTGACGATATAAGTGAGACTCCATAGATACATGCAATGTTACTAATGGCGCCTTGCTAGGTCGTAGCCATGGACTTAGCTGAAGGCTATTCTAACTATCTGCTCGGCAAAGGAGCGAGGCTTCGTCAGTGTAGTCGCTAGCTACGTCTTCCGTACAACTGGGGCGAGTGCTAGTCCGTATCTCGAGACCTGCCTTGTGGTGGCGCTCGGTCTGCGATCACACAGTGGCGACACGCGGGTCTGACATGTACTAATGGACCGCGGCCGATTTAAAGCTACCACCTAGCAAGTGTGGTGTCTGGCGGTGACACCATAGCCCGTGTCAACCGTCGGAGAGTGAAGAGACTTCAGCCTCCTGTGAACTGTGCCTATGCGGCAACGGTATCAGAGCTGTGGCAACAAGTATCTACGAACTTGTTTTCTAGTGACTGTAATGAAGCCACAGTACGGCCATTCTGAACTTCTATCAACAATGGTTCTGACTGATGTAGGAATTTCTTTGCTCGGTTGCAGAAAGTAAGGAAAGACTGCGACGTTGGCGTAATGTCAGGTTGGTAGGTGATAGATAACACGCACAAGCAACATGTATGCTAATAGCTGAAAGCCGAAATATACAGAAATGTCTGGAAGAGGCTTTTATTCAGCAGTCTGTGTGTAATGGCTGATTCAGTTAACGATGATTGTAATTATTTACATCGTTTATCCTCTTAAGCTGTAAAGAATTATTTCAAACAAATTTAATGAGTTAATACGTCGAGAATATTTTAATAATTCTTTTGATGTGTGGCTGCGTTATAATGTGAATAAATATGCATATGTTTCAGCTACAGTTATAACCCCACTTTTAATGGCTGAGGTTCAGTCAATAACAGTAGCCGGCCGTTGTGTCCGAGCGGTTCTAGACGCTTCAGTCTGGAACCACGCGATCGCTAGTGTCCCAGGTTCGAATCCCGCCTCGGGCATGAATGTGTGTGACGTCCTTAGGTTAGTGAGGTTTAAGTAGTTCTAAGTTGTAGGGGACTGATGACCTCAGATGTCAAGTCCCATAGTGCTCAGAGCCATTTGAACCAACCAATAACGGTAGCCGAAACGCTGTGTTTGTGTAATGCATTAATCATACACCTAATACAATTTTTCTGGAATGTTCTCAGGCTGGGAAAGTCAACGTTCAAATAAATACGATGCCGTCAGCATGGAGTTGAATCATGCAGAAGAGGTTGAACGAAGAAGATCACTCGGTAGCGTAGGTGGTGACTGGATGGCGATGGTTGCTGGCGCACGCAGCACGCAGCTCGCAGCGACTGGTTTTTGTGCGGGCGCGGGACTGGGCGCCGTCACCTGCCGGCCGGCCCACGGCGAATGGCAATTAATACGCGCCCAAAAAAGCACACAGCTGACCACCAAGGAGCGCACTCTTGATCGACGTATCTGAAAGGAGCCTAAGACGCACGAAATTGGGTTACCTGTGTATCGCACGTTTTTTATGAGTTTTTCTGTTCTCTGAGTCTCGCGGTTTATTGGGTTGCGCTGATCATTTGAATACAAACGCCGTCAACGTAGGGGAGATGGGTGCATCTAATTGGAAACGTGAAATCGCAATCTCGTCCACTGGATGCAAAAAAGGAAAGTTTTTCATAAAACGTGCACAGTTGAAGTAATGGGAGCCGCTGGGAGTGCGGACTGCAACTTAAATAACGAAAATTGTCCCTTCATACTCAGGAAACCCAAAAGTAGATGGAATTTATGTATCCAACGTGTATCATCGGAAAGAGCGCGGTTTTTCAGACATTTAAGGGGTATTCAAATGAAAACGAGACTGAAGGGGAAAATGTGAGAAATTTGAAAAGGAATCGCCATAACTGTACATTTATCCCACTGTGAGACAAGATGGCAATTGTCTCCATGGAAATATGTTTCCAGTTGCCTACGTAACCATGATTGTACCCAGGCCTACACCTCTTCGTCTAAAGCCGTTACGCGTCCTCCACACAGTCATGATCTCTCCCTACGCGATTTCCACGTTTTTGGAGCGGTGAAGAAAGTCATTCCTAGCCGTAAATTTGCTTCGGACGAAGAGATGCGCGCCTGGGTTCAATCATGGTTCCGCAGGCAACCGACAACATCTTTCTATGAACTCGCTGATCGTCTTGTCTCACATTAGAATAAACGTATTAACATTTATGTCAATTACTTTTGAAACAATCGCCAGTTTACTTACTGTTTCCCATCTGTCTTGTTTTCATTAAACTGCCCCTTAAAGCTGCACTCGGCATAGTTGTTCTAAATTTCTACCACACAGTTGTACTGCATAACTACCTAAATGGTGTTGAATAATATAATACTTATAAATCATTAATTTACTAATTCACGATAGTTTAAATTTCAAACTAAAGCTGAAGATAGGAATTCGTGTAGCCAAATCCGGTTTTCTGTCCTTGTCAATTTGGTTTTCATCGTAACGATGAAGATGATTTATTTACATCAAGTAGTGTTGTATAAAAGGAAATGTGCAGGACTGTAATATTTTTAAACTGATTCTCATTCACAACAAGTTCTTAGTAGATATAACTTGTTTTGCTGCTATGGTGTCACTACACGCGCGTCCTCCATAATAGTGGTTTATTAGTGCAGTAGGAATCCTATCCTCCCACCTGAATGTGTTTCGAGCTGCAATTCGTAATTGACGGTAAACTGATTGGCTCGTGACCTTCACTACGGTCAGAGTCGTGAAGAATCTGTGGGTGATCATCTTTTATGTACCAACGTCAATGAGCTGCAACAGTTTTGTACAAAACAATTCTACACAAAATCCACAAGTTTTATGTGGCCTTGGTGAAAAGCCGCAGCTCGAATACCATCCCAGCAACGTGAGTACAAAGATGTAGTTAGAAAACAGCACACTACTGGTATGCTTTCTTCCGCCATGGTGCAGTTGTACCCGGCGCGTATCCGTACAGAAATATGAAGGTGGCATCTGTTCTTTCTGTCATGTCCGAAAGAACAGATGCCATCTTCATATCGTTAAAGGCTAACCGGCTGATGACCTTCTTCAGTGCGGATGCACACGAATTGCTTGAACTCTTACGGGACTCGGTGTAGTGTCTGCCGCGAGTTGTGGGTATAATCGGAGGGGCACTACGAATGTAGTGTTTGGACTATAAATTGAGAATGTGGGTCTCACGGGGAGCGTGCCGGCGATAAGTTCCTGCAGTCGAGCTATCATCTGTGTCCCTGGTGGCTCATATGGATAGAGCGTCTGCCCTACAAGCAGGAGATCCCGTGTTCGAGCCCCGATCGGGCACACATTTTCAAGTGTCCCCGTTGATCTATATCAACCCCTGTCAGCAGCTAATGGTACTGATTTAACTGTAATTTCATCCTACAGGAATGGTCGATCCTCTTGTTGCAGCACAGCACAATTTAATCAAGTAGCAGCTGAAGTTAAAAAAATATATACTACATGGAATGCACTGCTGTGATAGCCGACTAGATCTTCCTAATTTTTCACCCAGTCATATACGCAGAAATGGTTGGACGAGAAAGAGGATGAGATTCATCACCCACAGTGATTTTGCTGTTACAATGAAATTTCCCCTTTAAAAGTAAAGAATGAATGTGCTGGTAAACTTCTACGTTATTTGATACAGAAACAGCCGAGTAAAACTGAACGTACTCAGACAGTTTTCTCTTTGCTTACACTGATCATTTCTAAACTGATACAAAATATTTTTAGCGCAACGCAATCTGACTTTCAGTTATCCCTAAAAAAGAATAGTCCTGACTAACAATAACCTATACCCTTCATGAATCACTTACCTCACAAAAATCTTCCTTACTCGAACTACTGCAATACAGCGAGCGCCAATATTGCCAGCTAAATAAAAGAGTCTAACTACTGAAGGCACTAACTACTGATAAGCATGTAGTCAGCACATGAAAGATTTTGATAGAGGACAAACAATGTATTTACCTTAATAGTGTTCAAAAGTCATAATATATATACATAAATTCTTGACATCTATTTTGGCAAATTTCCGTTTTCTGACGGACGCACGACACAGATCGTCCACTCATATTAACATCTCAGAACTCTGGCATCTCTCTTCCCACGTCCACCACTGCTGGCGGCTCACCTCCAAATGCCCAACGCTACGCGCTGTTCACATTCAACTGCCCAGCACTACATTAGCGAATAGTCCAGCAATGAGTCTAACCAGTCACAGACTGTACACAGTACAGTCAACGATTTTCAAACAGAGCACTACGTGGCGTCAGCCTACTTACAACAACACTATTTTCTATAAAAATAAGTATTTATGCAACTGAAAGCACTAATGTAAATTGATAACTGATCAGAAGAACTGGATGAAGAAAATACTAGCACATGCAACTTCAGTCCCTTTCAAATGGTTCAAATGGCTCAAATGGCTTTGAGCACTATGGGACTCAACTGCTGAGGTCATTAGTCCCCTAGAACTTAGAACTAGTTAAACCTAACTAAACTAAGGACATCACAAACATCCATGCCCGAGGCAGGATTCGAACCTGCGACCGTAGCGGTCTTGCGGTTCCAGACTGCAGCGCCTTTAACCGCACGGCCACTTTTTTTAAATTTTTTTTCTCTTTTACTGCAAGCTCTTTGCTTAATGTATTTTGAGAGGTCGTAGTAGTGATCAAAACAAGAAAAAAAGGTCCACTAACCATGGGCTCTAAGGCGCATATTTCAGAAATATGAGCACTTGTTCATCTTCCCCATTGTAAAACGCATATTCTACTGAAAAGGTACTCATAGCTGTTAGGGTACGTACTTTACAGCCAATGTTCACTAGACAATATTCCAAAAATATGTAAAGCAAAGAGATCACAGTAGAAAAGATTTGTTTCACAATATAGATGTTGAAGTAGTGCTCATAGCTCTTAAGTTTTGCACTTTGGAGCCCATTTTTACTAGATATTTTTGCTTTAAATGATCATTCCTGTCATATCCCTTTACCGTTCCTCCTGGGACGCTGTGTACATGACTGAATTCATTGCCTGAACTCATTTATGATGCGGCTGTAATTACTACTCCACTATATTCTTCCAAGAGTGCATGTCATGGACAGTCTCTTCAAATTCTACTGAGACAATTCTTTCTTGAGAAACTTCCCGGCAGATTAAAACTGTGTGCCCGACCGAGACTCGAACTCGGGACCTTTGCCTTTCGCGGGCAAGTGCTCTACCAACTTTTTTTTTTTTTTTCCTGCGACCGTAGCGGTCTTGCGGTTCCAGACTGCAGCGCCTTTAACCGCACGGCCACTTTTTTTTTTTATACAAAATTAGGCAGTTCGCAAACACTAAATGAAATGCATCCTCTGCAAAAAAAGAAAAAAAATCATTTTAAAACAAATCACAAATTTAAAGGAACAGGGATGTTGTTTTTATTTATTTATTTATTTATTTTCAATAAATATCACTCTGTTAAAAGGAACATGTAGATCATTTCATCGTATAGTATGTGCATTACATATTGAGTGGAGAGAGAAGCGTGAGGTTCATCATCAGCTGTCAAATGTGCACACCGACTGCACCCGGCACATCCCAACTGCGTGGGGGGTCAAGGAAGACTGCCTGAAGATAATTGGCAGAGGTTTTCCGATAGTGTGACCATCTACGAATCTTATTGTGGGCTTGCTGCAAGAAATACCAAAAGTCAAGTCGCGACTTGGCAGCTTCCCCATAGAGGTACGCGATCGTCCAACCTTTGATTCAGATGATCGACTGTGATTTAGTCGCCGGAAAGTAGTCACTCTCCGGATGTAAGAAGGAAGGAGGGGTAATATGTTGCGGGGTCACACGGAGGTAGCAAGCCACCATCTTTCTTCATAGGAGCCAGACGTCCTCCACCGCGATACAAGTTAAGCGGTGATGGTCGTCATCCACTTGGTGACATTTCGGGCATAGGGGAGTGTCCACTAGTCCAATTGCATGGAGCCGTTGGTTGGTGTTGAACTTGCCACAGGCGACAGAGAACCACAGTGCCCGAACGAATGTAGGAAGAAATTTTTGGTGCACATGTCTCCAAATCTTCGGCCAATGCAACCTGGGGTGTTTGAGTTGAATGACATTACGACTTATCCGTCGTAGCAGCCAAACATAGAAATCCTTCGAGCATGGCGGTCTCGTGCGCGGAAGCTCGTCTCTGATATAACTAAGTTCCACGATAAATGTTGAGACATGCGCAAAATGTGGCGTAATGTTGCCCACCGCCACCGGAGGTGTGAGGGACGCTGGAACCAGGAGATCCAGTAGGCGGGATGTAAGGGAAATTACGTCCGCTATGCCATTGCTTGTACATCGTGGCGAGAAGGAGCGCCGTCGCTCGGCAGTGAACATTTGTAAGTCCGAGTCCCCCCTTGTCCGTAGGGAGAGTGAGTGTTTCGTATCGCACCTTGAGGGGCGATCCAATCATCACAAAGTAGCCTAGTGCTGATTGAAGTCGACGTCCTAGCGTGAGTGATAGGGGCAGGATCTGCGAAATATGCACCATTCGAGAAACCACATAAGTGTTCAGATACTCGACTCGCTGCAAAGGATCAAGGCGCCGTAGGAGATGTTGTCGGACCATGGTACGTGTTGTCTGTAAAATACGTCGGTAGTTAACTGCCGCAGTATGTTTTACAGATGAGGTAAAGTCTATGCCGAGATAGCGGAATCGTTGCACATAAGGAAACGGACTGATTTCTTCCGGCGTAAGGCCCCTTCCAACCGGCAGTGCCGCCGATTTGTTCATGTTCACTGCACTACCCGCCGTCACACTGTGGTCCAACAACAGTTCAAGGAGCGTCTTCACCTCTTCCTCAGAACGAACGAGCAGCAGGAGGTCGTCCGCATAGCCACGACATTTGAAGGTGTAGCCCTGTAGTTCCATCCCAGAAAGAGAATTGGTGAGCCTCCCAATTAATGGTTCCAACGCTATCGCGAACAGCATCATCGAAAGAGGGCAGCCCTGTCGAATGGATCGTCGAATTTGAATGGGCCCTGCTATACGCCCATTAACCTGTACCAAGGATTGTGCGTCCCCATAAATCCTTCTAATGACACCAGTAAAACGGTCTGGAAATCCCATTTGTTCCAGTACAGCGTACAGATAGTTGTGGCGCACCTTATCAAAAGCACTGTCAAAATCAACTGCCACCATCGCTGCTTTAAGCCGGCACTCCTCCGCCAGCGCTATCACATTACGGCATTCGCCAGTAGCTGTTTGCACATTCACCGATCCACCCGGTGTCGTCTGTTCTGGAGAGAGAACGCTACGAATTAACATACGACATCGGGACGCTAGCAACCGTGCAAAGATCTTATAGTCGGCATTAAGCAGGGTGATGGGGCGATAATGTGTGACCGTAATTCCTGGCTTCGGTTTATGTACTGGCACCAAGAGGCCTTCCATAAAAGGCGGTGGAATTGGCTCATCGGAATTTAACATCTCGTTGTACATTTCCGTCCATCGCGGTGTCATTTCGTTGCGAAATTCGCGATAGAATTCAGCAGGATGCCCATCAATGCCTGGGGACCGATTCAACGCACCTTGTGCGATCGCATTATGTACTTCCTCACAGTTAACGGCTTCCAGTAAGGTTCCCGCGGCTTCCACCGTCAGTGTACGGGAGACGGACGTGGCTATACGGTCGAGGCCATCGACAGAGGCTGCTTCTTCCCGATAGATTTGTTGGTAATGGTCGACGAATGCAGAGACAATGTCCGCTTGACGCGTCACTCTTCGGTCTTCGCGGGTAATTAATTCCCGTACCAAAACGCGTCGTCGGTGCTTCCGTTCATTCACGACGTGGTGCATGGGAGGAATCTCGTGCCTTATCGTATCGTAACATCTGGCGCGCACCATGGTTCCCTGAAGATGGTTCCGAGCTAAAGCCACTAGTTTAGCTTTTATCCTTTTGCGTTCGATCCAGATGTCCTGTCCCGGCGGACCATCATCCAGGTCGCGCAGTGCTGCAAAATAAAAGTCGGTGGTACGGCGGCGCCATTCTGCCATCTCCCTGCTGTATGAGATGAACGTACGGCGAAGCGCCGGTTTAGCACAAGTCAGCCACCAATCAAGCATCGTCGCATACCTTCCAACCCTTCGCTCGCACATCGTCCATGTCTCAAGGATCCGTTGACGGCATTCAGGATCATGTAGATGTTGAGCGTTTGGTTTCCACGGGGCTTTACTGTTCCACACCTCTCTACGGGGAAGAAGCACCGTACAGATGTAAGCGCTGTGATCGGAAAATGCCAATGGCCAGCGTTCCGCGTCCTGGACATCATTTGCATGAGTCCGTGAGATATAAATGCGATCTAATCTGCTTGCCGAATGACTTGTCACATAGATGTATCCCGGTGCAGCTCCATGTCGTAATTCCCACGTGTCATTAAGTACAAGGTCGTTGACAACGATTCGCAACTCCTGGCTGATGTTTGCTTGCGGCCATTGGTCTTTCTGGCTGAGAACACAGTTGAAATCTCCACCAATTATGACACATTCATAACGTCCATGGAATAGTGGAGCAATGTCTTCATCATAAAATCGCGCCCTTTCCCGCCGCCGATTGTTTCCCGACGGTGCATAAAGATTGATGATGCGTGTCCCAAACGTCGTGAAAGCCATTCCCCTGGCCGACGGAAGATAACACACGTTTTCCACTGGGAAGCCATCTCGCACGTAAACTGCCACCCCACTCCCATTGTGATCTCTATGTGACGAATAGGCTCGGTAGCCT
This sequence comes from Schistocerca serialis cubense, assembly GCF_023864345.2. NCBI lineage: Eukaryota > Metazoa > Arthropoda > Insecta > Orthoptera > Acrididae > Schistocerca > Schistocerca serialis. The sequence continues at coordinate 581,592,978 of NC_064640.1, forward strand.
GCGATGTATGGGAGCGCAGCTATGTGGACTTCCTGCAGCAAAGCAATATCCACATCAGATGCCCAAATCGTTTTCTTCAGTAGGTGTATTATTTTGGCCGGTGAACGCACGTCATTGATATTTAATGTCGCAATACGGTTCGCATGGCGTTGAATCCCACTCTGTCGAGGCGCAACTCCATCTCCCTGCATCGGCGCTGGGGGCTGAGTTAGAAGACGTTCTCTCGCCCCTCTCCCTTCACCTTCAGCAATTATTAGGCCGTCTTCGTGAGTGCCGGCTGCCTCTGTATGACGTCCGGCGCCTCCTCAATATTGTCATACCACATCTTTTCAGGCTGTGACATATTCGTGTCCATAACCACAGCATCTGCGTCTGGAGAGCCAAGTGGCTGTGATTTCTCTTCAGCATCACCACGTCCCGGTGCCGTCAATGTGACAAACCGCTGTGGGTCTGATCGAACAGTTCCCAGTGCCTCATCCTGTGTCGTAGAGGCTGTTGTGTCGTCTTGGTCCACAGGCACATCGTCGTCGGGGCAAGGGAAGTCATCCCGAGGAGATGTCGTGCGACGCCGCCGTTTCCTCCTTTTCGGGGAACGCTGTTTGCGTGATCTTCCGTCCGTGTCCTCAGATTGCAGGGAATCACGGCTGCCCGACAGAAAAGCATCCGTAGGAACTGGAAGTGTTTCGAGTCCCATCGTTGAACGTGGCGGGAGTTCGATCGAAACTAATGTTGTCGTCTCAGAGTGCGTTCCAGACGCAACAGCATCCGTAGTGGCTGGAACTGCTTCTTGTACTATCGGTGTGCTTGGTGGGAGTTCGGTCTCATCTGATGTTGTCGCCGTAGATTGTATGCTCGATGGAGCAGCATTCCCTGTCATCCCGACGGCTGCGACAAGGTTTTGGAGAGTTCCATCTTGATCGCCGGCGACGGCTCCCGCACATCTGAAGGCAGTTGCGTAATCCGCCGTTGCATACAGTTCGACCTGAGGTGTCCCTCCTGGCCACAGCCAGAACATGTACGTCGTTGACCATCGTAAATCACCACCGCCCGACAACCACCAATTGTAAGATAGGACGGTACATGCTTCTGGAGATCAATAGTGATCTGTCGCACTCCGTTAAGAACGGGGTACGTGGCGAATTGTGTCCAGCGTTCTGCCGTGTAACCATGTACCGTGCCGTATGGCTTAAAAGCCTCGATAACTTCGTCAGCCGGGAGCTCAAATGGCAGCTCAAAACACGTATTGTCCGTACACCCAGACCAGCATGTTCTACAGTTACCGTACCGACATTCCCGTCACTATGGCAAAATCGGAGACCTGCTTTTGTCGCCTGTAGAATTCTCTCACACCTCGCGTCAGTTACCATCTTACCATAGACCGTGGGACTAATGATGGACAGGTGAATTCCGACAATATCGTTTGGCGGTATCTTGACTTCCTCTCGAATGAATCGTTCCACTGCTAAAGCCTTTGGTCGTTCGTAGTCTTTGCAGAAATTGAATCGTAGTGTAGTTTTCCTGTACTTGTTCGCCATGATCGTTGTTACTTGCCCGCGCGCAGACTAAGTCCACAGGTAAACAAACACTCGCACACGCCGCACAGGCGGAAGTGACATCACAAACATCCATGCCCGAGGCAGGATTCGAACCTGCGACCGTAGCGGTCTTGCGGTTCCAGACTGCAGCGCCTTTAACCGCACGGCCACTTCGGCCGGCTCAGTCCCTTTCCCCCTTGTTCGCTGGACAAGTTATCGGCTTAACGGACGTCGACCATCTCTCATAGCTATGCCCATTATTGAACTGCCACTCCAGATAGCAGTGGCCTCTCAGCAAACACCCGATGAACACATACTGTATCTCTTTGATACAATTTCACTTGGTACAGAAACTGTTACTGCAGCTCGAGCGACGTAACAGCTGCTCGGATTGTGCGACCAACGCAGTTGTTTTTCACACTTTCCTAAGATCACGCTCGCGATAAAAACTGATTTGCGGGAGACCTGGGCCCGAATCCCGGCCCCTGTGCAAAGTTTTATTCTTTGCTTCATTCTGCATGTATACATCACAGATGTTCGAAACCTGAAAACGCCTCTGGCACCATATAGTTCCATTTGATTAAAAGCATCTGTGCCTGTGTTTTAGGCAAGATCCCCTGTTTCGTTCGATGATGAGGTACTATACTAGCACAGTTGTAGAGCCTCTGCAATGCTGTTCGAATTAAGGGGAATACAAGAGGTATGAGTTGTGAATGGGAATTTAGAACGAGGAGGTAGGCGTGCTAAGATAGTCAGTGTAGTTGTGCAAAGCCACTGTGCCAGGGTGGCGAAGTGGTTAGGGCATCTGCTTAATGGGCGGAAGTACCGGGTTCGAATCTTCACCCTGGTATAAATTTTCATTCGTTGCTTCAGTCTGTATGCATACAGTATAGATGCTCGAGGCCTGAAAAGGTCTGTGGAACCATGTAGTCTCATTTTGTCCTGGTTCATGTTCACGGTATACTGAATGAGTGGATCAAAGTCATGGTACAGAAAACATCCCTAGCAAACACACTGTCCACACACAGAAGATTAAACGCCTCATTCTGGCGTCGAACCATTCAACGCCATGCATCATTTGAAAACAGGCACAATTGCAACCAATCCAATCATACTACAACATACGAGTCAACTACTGTCCCGTTTGTGTGTTGTTTTTATTCCTCTTGAGGCGTGGCGCAAGAATTTTGTATGTGCGCCAGAACTGCAGATGTTTACTGCCACGCTCAAAAGTATCCGAACGACGTGAATTCAGTTCCGTCTAATTTGCGTGCGGTCCAGATAACATAATTTTTGTGCAGGTTCTATAATCTCTGTTTGATACAGTTGTTTGATTCGAGTAGTACCCCAGACTTATGCGATAGTTGTGGCAGAGCGACAACCACGTAAATCGTATTCGCCTAAGTCGAGGTCCAATTTTGCATATAAATACATACGAATTATGCTCATCTGGGACCAGAGTCTAAATAAAACAGAGTAGTTCAGAAGAAAAATAGTTAATAAAATATTTAACAATACAATAAATTTTATTACAGTATAGTTTTACGCATTGCAACAATGTGAACCGAAGTTATTGTGACGCTTCATAAAATCTGAAAATGTCGTCTGATGAGTCTTATTTTTCCTTTCGCGCATCATTTCCTCGTGACATTCTAATAAAATTTTTATTCCCCATTTTGTACCAGAAAGACGCATTTCGTTGGAGTCTATTTTGGCTAAAAGTTCTAACTCTTTTTCAATTGAACTGAAACCTTCTGTCAATTTTGTAACCATCATTTAATCTTCTGATCAAAATGGATCTAAAGAATCAGGTTATTCACCGTTTTTTCTTGCTCATGTATTTCTATGAGCTCTTCGGCTGTCAGCTCCTGATTGTATGAATCCAGCAGTTCTCGAATGTCGTCACCATCCACCTCTAAATTTAATTTTCTTGCAAGATCGAGCAAATATTAAATCACATTATCAATTTGATAAGGATGTAGTGCTGATTTCCCCTGGTTTTAGTAGTAAGAAATGGACAGACTTTTTCGAGACGCCGTCAAGGTCTTCTGTGAAATTCCATTTAAAGACTTACAATAATTCTCACAGTTTCTAAAACGTTGAATTGATTCCAGAATTCTTGAACATACAACAAATTGTCTTGTCTCATAGCTTCATGTAGATGCGCAAACGATAGTGTCGTGTGGTTAATTTTGTATGTTTTATTGACCCCATGGTCCAAAGGCTCTTTGTATTCGATAGCAAAAATACAACTTTCAGAGGTTGGTCGACATTAATTAGAGAAACAGGAGGATGATCTGGTGGATTGTCGAGTAACAGCATCACTTCAAATCGGATTTGTTTTAATTGGCAATAACATTCGATTTCAGATATGAATTGATGATCAAAGCAGTCCTCAAAAAAGGAACGTGTCACCCAAAATTTAGCATTCGCCCTCCAAATCACGGGCAGCCCACTAGACATAATTTTAAAGCTGTAAGATTTTCTTAGCGGTAAACTAAGAGCGGTTTTAATTTACAATCACCAGCTGCATTCACGGGAACCATCGCTGTCACTCGACCTTTGGCGACTTTAAGACCTGGGTAGGTTTTTCCTTTACGTGTGATAAGAGTTCTTCTAGGTTTCTTATTTCATAATACACCAGTTTCAACTATGCTGAATATGGTTTGACTGCTATAGCCACCTTCTTGTACCATTTCTTCACTTGCTCTGGAGAGAGCGACGCGGTCTCATTATCAGCGCTTCCCGCCTCTCCGCTACCTGTGACGCCATACCAATTACAACTTTTGAATCGGATAACCAAACCGTTATTAGCTTTAAACAATTCATCTTTGGTCGCCTCCCCAGCTTCTTCCTTCAGCCTCTAAAAATCAGCCTAGGTTAAGAGCACACTGTGTTCTGGCCAATGGAACAATTTTTCACTCTGACATGGTTATTACACCAAAATTTTAACAATGTTTCGATCTGAGCGAAAGCACCATGATGTCTATGAATGATACTTGAATTCAAAGACTGCACATTTTTCACAGCTGCGAGAATTTTTTCTTTATCTTTTATAATTGTTCTGGCTGTTGGTAGATCAAGTAATTTTTCCTTCGAAGTCTTTGGTTTTATTAAGTTTTCATTCCAAAGATAATGATTTTCTCTTCTTGTTTGTTACAGGTGAATCAGTTCTGCTTCGTTTGGATGACATAGTTAGAATCTATCACTCAAACTGACTTCGTGGGTACAACAATTTCCTACGAACACGTGCGAACCTGTTGTAAGCCGAACACTGTGTGGACGAAGTAGGAGAATAGAGGTGCGCGGCGCTCAAACAGACGAATCGCGTAACTCCGGATTTGCGTAAAACAGAGTAACGTAAGTCGCGGTATTACTATATACAAAATATGTGCTACAGGTGATAACATTGTTCTGCATAGCAATGAATCCCAGTGTAAATTATTACCAGGATATTGCAATGGTAACCACTAGTGACACCGAGGGACCACTGCTCTCTATGACGACGAATATAGATGTAAAGTAAACGCACGATACTGCAAATTTGTGGAAAAAGCTATTAGTGATGAGACACTGTTTAACGTTTTTAAACTCAGTTCCAATACCATAAGTGGCATTTAAAAAATATTACCTCTTCCATTAGTATCTGAAACAACTAATACCCGTAATTGTGATGTTGTTTGTTCTGAATGTTGCTGGGATCCCTTGCTTTTTTTCAATATGTTTCCAATTCTATGTTCTATTTAATTATTGTATGGTAGTGTTTACTATCTGTTTCCGTTACACAAACTCACCTGCATCTTCTGTTAGGCCCAATACATAGGACAAACAAGTAGAAATTTCCAAACAAGGTACACAGAGCACATAACAGCTATAAAGAGTGGCAGCACACATTCCACTTTCGCAAAGCACCAAATGAGCAAAAACCTCAAACCTACTAATATGGAAAGTGATCTACATATCTTAAAATACAGCAATTGTTTCTACCGAAAACTAACAATAGAAGAAAATTATTACGTACAAAAACGCTATAGCGGAATGGAAAAACGTAATAAACGAAACCACAACACTTTGTAACAACACACTTTTTACCACTGTAAGAGAAATGACGCAGAACACAGAACAGGAAAACACACACGCACACACACACACACACACATACACACACACAAAACCACTCCCCCACCACACACAGAGACATAAGTAAGGAACAGAAATCGTCAGAACTCCCGCTACAATTTTCATAACTTTCTCGCAATGTGCGACACATTTCTCGCGACACACACGCACAGCAAGATGGTGTAACATATCGGATTACGACCAAGGTAGAAAATATGCCTGAAGAGCGGCAACAATAGCAAAACCAAAGTATAGTAAATAAGGTACTGTGAAATTGTAATTGGACATGAATATGTTAAGGAGCGCGACTAAATGTAAGTTTTTTTCAAATTTATTTGACTTCAGTATAGTAGTCAAGCCATAGTCGCAGTAAATTTACATGACTAGTTTCGGTGAAGCACAGTCGCCATTATCAAATGTAACAAGTATGAACAAAGTCTGCTATTAATTATGAGAACCTGAAATATAAGTAACATCTAACCACAACACCTTTGTCGTGGGAAACAATACTGTGGATTTATCATGTTAAATTAAACCTCGTTACGCAGTAATGGCAAATAAGCAACATCATTGCAATGGATCGCTGTGAAGCCTTTGTCTATAGAGAACATTGAAATCTTAACGTAGTATATGTTGGAATAGGATCGGCGTTGCCCATCTACTTACATAACTAATCTGATCTTATTCTGAAACATACGTCGCTTAAGTACGAGGTGGAACCGTTAACTGAAGTGTCAGACCGCACCCACAAAAAATTAACAGTCTTCAGTTTCTTTAAAAAAAAATAAAATTCCATAATAACACGATAGGTGCATCTTTTAGTAAATAAATTTCCTTAAGTAACGTGCAAAACTCTACCTTGATGAAGCTAATTAAATAACAACATCCATGCATGAGTACTGTATATTGTTATCTGTATATATTGTCTCCAAACCAATTGGTCAACTCTGAGACAAAAATCTCCACATGTGCAAAATAAAATGAACATCACGAATTATATAACCGCAAAATGTGAATAAAATAACGCCAATCGCTATTATAGTCTCACTTCAACGTCTTAAAGTTATAAAGACATATCTTGTTATCTTAAATGCAACACTGAATAGCACTGTGTCCAAGAAACAACTGTTTGCTTGGACGAATTATGGAATTATTCCCAGAAAACAATATTTCGAAGAAAACAGTGCGCACGTAATAATGTTTGGCTATTTTTTATAAGTATGTTATTCCTGAATGTTTTAGAATCAAACAATCCACTGATGATGGCGATATTTGTCACTGAAACTAATTTGTGGAATAAACAAATAAATAAAAATGTGTTTTGCATCAAGGCAGACCCGCAATTCTATACTGTTGCTACCCGTAACTCTATCACACAATTCATTCACTAATCTTGAGTCATTGTTATTGTTTGTAAACAATACATTTTTCAAGAACAACGAGAATCCCAAAGTTCATGATGATTCGAAGTGTTCTTGTTCTCCAAAGGTATTACAGTCGGCTACTGCTCATCGCTCTTTTGGTGAGTGGTTTTGCATGAACTGGTTAACGAATTATCCAGTTACAAAGTCACCTATGTCCATTGTTACCTAGCACGATGTGACATTAAATACCTAAGATATTTATGAAATGGTCGTTGGACACACGGTTCAACATTAGATGACATGTGACACTGTTTTGTTCTGGGTAGGGAGTCAAACAGAGTAGGTACAATTATTTCTAAGCTATATTTTTTGCTGAAAGAGACTCGAATACAGCACCGTGCGGGATATCGCAGTGATTAACGCAGAGGAATCCTGTTCAGGAGGACGATGGTACGAATTACGATCGGCCATTCAGATTTATGTTTTCGAGATTTCGCTAAATCACTTAAGGCAAATGCTGGGATGGTTCCCTTGAAACCTTCCCCATACTTCACCTGTCAAAACTTCTGCTCCGTCTCTAAAGACCTTGTTGTCGACAGGACGTTGCACTCTAAACTTGGTCTTTCTTTCTTTCGAACGCAGCATCGATTGTTATTGCTGAGTTGACATGATCATGCGTGAAGTATCTCCTTTTAGGTCAGTATCTGTTAACAAGTCTGAGCTCTAAATTAGATGACAAATATTTTTCAGCTGCAGAGGGCTCTTAAATCAACTGTACCTCTTAACTTATCACGAGAAGGTACTTTCAGCGCGAATAACAAATGGTTCAAATGGCTCTGAGCACTATGGGACTTAACATCGGAGGTCATCAGTCCCCTAGAACTTAGAACTACTTAAACCTAAGGACATCACACACATCCATGCCCGAGGCAGGATTCGAACCTGCGACCGTAGCGGTCGCGCGGTTCCAGACTGAAGCGCCTAGAACTGCTCGGCCACACCGGCCGGCCGCGAATAACAAAGTGTGCGCATGTTCATACGTGAAATGACGTGAAAAAAGGCATAAAATGGTGCGTTTGAGGGGGACTAGAACGCAGTATCCAGTCGGACTGTAACTAAGCAACATGACTTGAGAGACATCGAATTTATTCGCCACTACCGAGATGAAGAAAGTCGTTATTCCTCCGCGTTGTATTTTAAAATACTTCACTCCGCACTACTAGTTTGGTACATGTCCCATTTTTGAAGGACATCTATAACAGATGTGGATACATCGTCCTTGTCTCGTCAAAAAATCACGTGCCACTCGTATTTGTGCATACCTCGGCCATCAGAATTCGTCAACTAGTTATGCATAGCTGCAAATCATACTTATACACACTCTTTTACGGGAATGACACATACGTATGACAGTCAAACTGACCTAATGTCGAGATATCCAGTGAGACTGGAAGAATGAGCTAAGAAGCTAGCGGCAAGTGCTGCTTGCAGTCCACTGCACTGCTTTAGTGACTTATAAAACAAAAACTCGTGATGTAAATCATGAGATTAGTAGCAGATTCTGCATGAAACGAATTTCCTGGAATCACACTATAAATTTGATAATTTACATGTTCAAAATGGTTCAAATGGCTCTGAGAACTATGGGACTTAACATCTTAGGTCATCAGTCCCCTAGAACTTAGAACTACTTAAACCTAACTAACCTAAGGACATCACACACATCCATGCCCGAGGCAGGATTCGAACCTGCAACCGTAGCAGTCCCGCGGTTCCGGACTGAAGCGCCTAGAACCGCACGGCCACCGGGGCCGGCAGTTACATGTTAAGAGAGAATAATTCAGGAAATTCAATGTAAACGACAAGAAAATATCAAGTGAATTTAGCAGGATAATTCTGTTCCATTTCAGAAAGTAAGCTGACGATACATAGTTTCCAAACGTATTCATCATTGTTGCGTGATCAACATTAGACCGGCGTGGGAAAAATATATTTTCAAAACCGATGTGTTTCTTGAGGTAGTTTGCACTTGCGAAGCCCATGTTTGAAGGATGCGGCGCTGCTGGCTGCTGACATATTGATAGGAGATGACAGACCTAAAGTATAAATCAAGCACTTTTATTCGCATTTCTGTAACTACGATACGGGTCAATTGGCAGCGATGCTGGACGAAATGGAAAACACTCTCACCTCTTCATATAACATGAAAATTAATGCAGCTGAAACAAAAATCTTAGCATTGAGTGGACAAGACACCGTTGCCCATTGCTTACTTAATAACGTGGCGATTGAAGACTATCGAGTCCTTCGCTACCTAGGGAGAAAAATTATAGCAGATTAAAGTCCAAAGAAGGATATCATCAGCCGAATCCACCAAGAAATAAGTGCTTTTAGCAAGAGAAGAAACATCTTCACATACAGCTGTATAGACAAACGTCTCAAGAAAGACCTCATAAAGACGTTTGTTTGGAGTGTGCTGTTGTACAGAAGTGAAACATGAACACTCTGTAAGCAGGAAAACACAAAATGAAAATGATTATGAAATGCACTTGACAATTGCGATTCCGATTATACGACGGCTATACTGTTTACTAGTAAAATATGGAAACTTCTGCTGGACCGGCATGCGAACCCAGATTACCCGCTTTACGCAAGCACTCTTCTTAACCGCCTCGTCCATCCGAGCACGTCTCAAGAATCGCCACAACTTCCAAATGTCGCAGTGCCTACAACCCATAGTGCTCATATACAAATTGTATGATTCCGGTACAGGGAGAGACATTGTTTTTCTCGTTAGACTGCCTTGCACTGGCATGAAATACATTAGGGCAGTGTCTGGTTTTAACAGTATCTGTATAGTTCACGCAATGTTACTTCGGAACAGGGAAGGGGATCAGTTAGTGGTAGCAGAAGTATCCTCTGCCAAACATTCGAAGTGTCATGCGGAGTATGATGTGGATGTACGAGATGCATTTTGCTAATACGCTGTTAGACTGTTTGTACAGTGTTATACACGTTTAAAAAATATTATCAGATACAGCCACAGATGTTGTATTATGTAGGTGCGTTGAAACTTCCGCTCAAGTCTGTAACCGGTAACCGGTTAGTGTAGTCACCGGATAGTTGCACAACTTTGAGACTTTTAAAGGTTATCTTATAAATTTTTCCTCTTGCTACAGCAGCTGAAACTGGCAACATCGAAGACCGTGTTTGGCAACTCTCTGATTCTCGACTTATTTCATGGAGTGGCACAGAATTATCTGCTGAATTCACTTGGTGTTTTCTTGTTACTGCTATTAAATATTCTTAAGAATTTTTACACGAAATACGACAATGAGTTAGAAATTTTAATTTTTGGACTGCAAGAAGGTAATTTTACGCTTAAATTACAGTTGCTCTTATCTCTTACTACAGGAATTACTTGCCTATCTCTCTGACTCAGCGACTACTACAGCAATAAGGGTCCTGTCGTCAGTACCACCTTACTACGAATGTACTATGGAGCTTGCTTCGCGAAAATAACAACTGTAGGCTCGAGTCTTGCTGAAGAACTTGTATTCTTTATGGACGTTTTTTCCAGCTCCCTAATGCAAAAGGAAACGGCGGCAACGGAATTCAGCTACAAAATCTTAATAACTGTTAGTGCTGAATCTGTTTTAGACTAAACTCGCAACGTTTCGTAACTGCCAGCCCTCTGCTAGACTGTCACAAATTACAGTGGTAAGTACTATATTTGTATTATTAATTCGTTCCTATGATTTTCCCTGTTGCACATGGTGGAGCGGAAATAATGGAAACATTGGATGTTTGCCACGAAGAATACCCTATTATAATCAGAGATCTTAGCATTCAGAGGTGCAGGACGTGGCAATTAATTTCGGTCTTATATTAGGCTCTTCAAACTGAGATGTGAGATTCATGGGGATTTTCAAAAGATATGATTTTAATGCGGAAATACAGCAAGATCTCCCTGTTCCATGTGCGGGCGTGGAGTTTCATCAACAGTTTCCGATTTCTGAAAGCGAGTATTGTGATCTGAAGTAGACGCACATGACTTAACAGTGGCATCTACCCTCAGCGTAGCTGACTGATAATTGTTGCTTTCATGGTAGACTTCTAGGAGTCATAGAAGAGGATGGTATTATTTATCGAGGGCAACCACGTCGCGAAATTAGCTGACGTTTGGAGCTACTAGTAATGTAAAGGAACTTGGCGAGTCTTGTTAACGTGAGATTCCGCCATATTGTTTCCATGGGAACTAACGTGTATCATTCTATGCGACTTGTAGATTGTTTTCTTCTCTCTTTGACTGTCTTCCTGGAACTATGTCTTATTTCAGATTAAATTAAAGGGTGACAGATGGGGATAATGTGGAGCCTGGCAGCAGTGCATGTTTACAGTCCAGTAGTGGGAACTGACTTTGCGTATGAAAGCAATCTAAATTCTGCAGAAATGGCTTGGATACACGAATAGAACTGACGACTTACCCAAGCTACTTTGTTAATACCAAAGTGAAGGGTGTTACGGGTCTGATTATAAATTTTTCGCATTAGGGCGTAATTGCATCACAGTGAGATCGGACATCTCATCGCATCAGGATTATGATGATGATAGTAACAGGTGGTGGACACTCCACACCTCAACCTCGAGTTACCAAACTAAGTGTCTAAAACGACTTGAAGAGACTATCAATGACAAACATTTGGCATTTCTTCCCCATTTAGGGGCTATGTCAAGACGAAAATGGTTTAGTACTGATATATTTATTTCATGTGCCTCGTATGATCTAAATTGAGAGATGGCTACCCTTTCTGGCTAAAATAGAGATGAAATGGAGTACTATGCTAATGACATGTAGAATGTGACAATTGCACTTAAAGTCGTAAGAACGGATATGGTAGTGAGTGCAGAGGCAGTACTAACTTTCTGTGTTTTTTCGTTTCTATTGGGCTTTCAGATCTGGAGGTATAGAGGTAGACGCTGTGTCATTCGGCGTAGGTGAGCCTGAGGGAGCAAGAGATATCACAGGGGTCGTTCCCTTGGGACGCAGATGCTGGTGTCGCGTCATAAGTTGGGCAGTGAAAAGGGATTTGTGCGAGAGAACGGACAGGCATCAGGCCTCAGAGTGCGCCTATGACAATACGGCAGGACGCAGTTGCTGTGCTAAACATGCAGCCCCCCTTCTGTTTCCACAAGTCCAGCCTGCGGACAGTATAATGCGACCGCAGGTAGATGAGGAAAACTCATCGGTGATGTGAAGCAATTCAAAGAAATACTCTTATGGGCGTGCAGAACTATAGGCTCTGGCTGCAAATAACATCTTTAGGAACGGTTCCGCAAAACACCACCGACTGTGACTTTAATGTGTGGTTGCTCGGCCACCAAGATGACGCTAAGAGAGTAGAACTTCCTTTTCTTTTCACATCTTGGAGAAATCGCACCGGTGGAAAAAACACACATTGTCACTATTAGACGCTCTATGACGTGAGTCCTGAACTTCACTTTCTTAGCAGAGATGGGCGATAAGGAAGTTGATTGGGAGAATAAGTTTTCCAGTACCTCTGAAGAGGGTATGAAATACATTACAAAATTCTCAACAACAAAAAAATGGCTCTAAGCACTATGGGACTTAACATCTGAGATCATGAGTCCCCTAGACTTAGAACTACTTAAACATAACTAACCTAAGGACACCACACACATCCATGCTCGAGGCAGGATTCGAACCTGCGACCGTAGCATCAGCGCGGTTCCTGACTGAAGTGCCTAGAACCTCTCGACCTCAGAGGTCGGCTACAAAATTCTCCATTGGTCGACGTTGGCGGCAAAATGGGTGATTGGCTCGGAAATCTGAGGCACATGCAAAATTGTCACAAGGTGCAGAGGAGTGGAGTTTGGTAGATTCACGCTCGGGCTTTTGAGTGAGGACATTTTGGCTCCAGCTGTGGAGTAAGGATGATTAAGATTCACGTTCCGGCGTTCTAAGCAGACTGCGGGCCTCAAGGTTCAGAGTTGGACGGTCTCGAACGTGTACTGGCCTCGCCAGTACTGACGAAGTGCCCCTACAAGTTACTTCAGTTCGACGCCGACCATCGAAGCTCATAGTAAGATTGCATTGCAGCACCAGCATGACAGTGACCGATGGCAACAATAACTTGTTGATTCAGATCGAAGCAGTGACCTCTTCAATGACCGTCTGCTCCAATACGATATTTGTCTTTATTCGTTATCAGTGTCGTGCCTTGTCATCACTGCATACCTACAATACGACTTCGTGATTCTATAATCGTGGTAGTGAATCATCACTACCAGAATGACATCCTAGCCCACCTCCGATCCTTGCTAACTACTAGTTAGAGTCAATTAAATTTGACCCACCATGAGACTGTGAATAATGACTGTTCAATCTTTGATAGTTTAAATAGTATTGTCTGTGAAATAAATTTTGGATCTATTATATTCCATGATTTTACTTTAATAATTAGTAAATCCCATGTCACAGTAGGAAGTAACTGAAAATTCAATGAGATGCTCTCAGGATTCAGTTCTTAGGGCCCCCTACACCAGTTCATGTTAATTAAATCCCGTTGCGTAACTTTATTAATCAGGACTGGCTCCTTGGGAGTTATCTGCTGCTGTAATAAGACCGGTCATATCTGATAGGTGTAAAGTCTAAATGAGGGGGTTGGAGTCTTGCAAAATTAGTCACCTTTCCAGTTTCCGACTTATTAAGGTGTTCCATGAGGATGTCAAAAGTCCGGTGTCTATTCTCAATGTTTATTTGCGTTCTGGTTTTCTTCGATTTATATGAAAAACAAGTTCTTTTTAATTAAGCAGGAACCGAAGGGCAATTGTGTCAAGAGACACGCTGATGTGTACAGGGGCCATTTTGTAAGCGTTATGAATAATTTCAGTTGTCTCCAAGATCGAATGAAGTTGATTAATGTTGCCCACTGACTCAGGTCGGGCCCCAAATACCGTAATGTTTAATGCAGCAGTCTGTTCTAACAATTACATCTCGATAATTCTCATATGAATGTTGTAATAGCCTAAAAGCGTTGTTAGTGCGAAACTATCAGAAAGTAGACAACAATCAAAATGCGTCAAATATGCATAGAAATTCCGTTCCAAACACATCTAGGTGAACTTCAGCCTATTACTAACTTTTTTATCTTAAGATCATTCATTAGGCATTTTTAGCTTTTACTATCAAAGAATCACTGGAAGTTACATAGTAATACTACAATCAGATGATGCTTTTTATTCCTTTGGTTTTTTTATAGACTGAATGGCAGTTTCGCTTAAGGATATAATATCCGATACGTCAGCGATTTCTATTGCTTGTTCCGCTCGCTGATCATAATTGCTTATACTTTCATACTGGCAGAAGCCAGAATCGAACTTGTGGTTCCCTCACTCACCTGTTTCATTTCCTTCATGACGTTTTGAGTCCGATTTCCTTGCACAGTTCCTTTCTTGATTCAAAATTTTTTGTTATTTGAAGTTTATGAAACCTCTTTGCAGATGCTCAGATTTTGTAATCAGCGCTAGGTTGTCTTTTCATTTGTGTTTTTATGTGTTAAAGGCGGTGGCACCGAGCGAGGTGGCGCAGTGGTTGGCACACTGGACTCTCATTCGGAAGGACGACAGCTCAATCTCGCGTCCGGCCATCCTGATTTAGGTTTTCCGTGATTTCCCTAAATCGCTCCAGGCAAATGCCGGGATGTTTCCATTGAAAGGGCACGGCCGACTTCCTTCCCCGTCCTTCCCTAATCCGATGAGACCGATGACCTCACTGTTTGGTCTCTTCCGCCAAACAATCCAATCCAGTCCAAAGGCAGTGGCAATGAAACCATTCCTAAGGGAAACTGCTTTTTGGTAAATTCTTTTAAAAACAACTTTTTACTGATAATGTATGCGGTGATGCTAAAAATGTGAATCATTTCTGGGGCATGACCTGCTTAATTTGTAGTAAGCTTCTGGCACAAAAACAAAAATTGCCACAACAGCTACTGAGGACCAGGTCTGTTCAAATAATTCACCTTGCTCCTCATTTAAGATGTCCAAGTTGCCGGTCTTGCAGCGGGATATTATTCCTAACTGCAGTACTATTCAGACCCAAATCATGGTTACTGAAATGAGAATAAGACTCACTGGCCTATAGCTCTGGTTTTTCAGTCCCCTTCAAAGCGGTAGCAGCTAGTTCCACCACATCTCTGACATGCGAGCTTCGCATTTGGGAGTCAACCCGAGAAACACGTGGGCTGTGGAAATACGTTCTTCCTGCGCTGTTCTAATGTACACTTGGCACCATGGTAAAGAAGTTTCACAACCATGTAATCATTTAGTTACTTCCTTATCTTCCTGAATTGACTTGATATTTTATGTCGTTTCCTTCGATTATCTGAATGACTCCCACATCAAATGGGCAATGGGTCATTAAATTTGTAACATAATGCTAGGGACGTTATTCCATACAGAATCTACAACTAGTCTCATATTTTACATTTAAATTTCTAAATCACTATGGCAATGAGAGTGGACTGCAGGCAGAGTTGGCTTGCTAGCTATGTGGTAATGGCATTGCTTAACCGAGAACAACATAACTTCATTCTTGCTTCGAATCTTATTGGAGAATTAGACACTTGGTCAGCTCTTTTCCTCTTCTCGTACCGAGCTAAAAGCTTCCACATCGAAAATCAGTACACAAATCTTACATAGCTTCTCTATCTTAAGTCTTCTCACATCCTTAATTTAGCACCCCTTGG
This sequence comes from Schistocerca serialis cubense, assembly GCF_023864345.2. Lineage (NCBI taxonomy): Eukaryota > Metazoa > Arthropoda > Insecta > Orthoptera > Acrididae > Schistocerca > Schistocerca serialis. The sequence goes on from NC_064640.1 coordinate 581,608,764, forward strand.
GTCTAAAGATGAAAGATTTAGAAAACCGGAAAACTGCACATTTTCTGAAACTTGTACCCTTCCGCTTACACTGGCATAATTTCTAGGTTTTTTTAATATACATTTTCAATTATTTATGCACGGTAATGAATAATTTGTTAGTTCTGTTCGTATTTAGGTGTCATCTCACCGCCAGATTGCCATGTTTTTGTGGTAGTCCTGAAATTCTTCTTGAGTATGACACATCACTTCACGTAGACACGGGGGTAAAATGTGCGTAATAGCTTACTAATGCATGAAGTACTAGGCATGCTTGTTTTACGGATACTTTTTGTTTAAATAAAGTAGACCTTCATTGTAAGGTTATCATTGTATGTTGTAAAAAATTATATTAGAACAGTGCATATTTTTATAGTGACTATCGTCGGTTTAATGAATATAAGAGAAAAATGTAAGAGATAAATTTATTGTCAACAATATCTATCCACATATTTTATACAATTCTTGGACAATGCTTGGGTAATTTTTCGATTCCACGCCTTTAGAAATCTGTTAGTTGGGAGTAAATATGCTGGCAATAAAAGCTGAAGCATATTTTCGGCGAGAAAGAAGTTTCGTTGGTGATCATACGAGAAGGAATGGAAAAGATAAAATTTTTTGCAGCGCAAGATCACGAGAATATATAGGTGGTGAGTGACGATTTCCTAATCAAGCTACCGAGCAGCAATTTTTTTCACATCAACAGTGCAGCACCCCACACTTTCTAGGTCGTCTCTCTTACCGAAAGCCGTCTGAAGCTCTGGCAATAAATACCAGCTGTCGTGGTCACTCTGGAAAGCTGTTCGTAGCACACAACTGCGCTTCTGTGCCACCAGATGCAAAATACTAACCCTCGTGTTCATACACTATCCATTGCTTGAGGAGATGCTTTATGTTTGGACTCTATGTTTTTTTTTTTTTTTGTATATTGACATAAAGAAATCACATCTTGTTAGTAATAACGTTATTGGAATGGAATGCTCAGTCAGCGACTAGCGATGTTCAAGCTAAAATATGGGTCTGACTACCCTTTTCACTTTTATTGCTTGAATTAGAGCGTGTTGTACTCTTGCAACAAAGCTTCGAACCTCGCCCATTGGCAGCAAGTTTCACACGAAGGTTAAATCGTTGCAGTCGTCTCATTTATCAGTTATTGGGTACACTGACGCTAGCCTTAGTAGTAACTGTAAAGACGTACTTGAATTAAGCGCGCAGACCACCTGAATGTGTCGAATAATTCACGTCAGAACGATCCCACTCGAAACGAGAAAACCATTTTCCAAAATCATTTCTTTGATGCCACTCATACCATACATGGCACAAACGAGCTACCTCCCCACTATCAAATCGTAAGGGAATCAAATGTTACAATATTAGACTTTTTACTTCTGACGTTAATTTCTAGCACTTAAGCAATATTCCTCATAACTTTTAAATATGCCACATACAGTTCTTTGCTGAAAGAAGAAAAACAACAGAAAATCGGATTAAAATGACGACTGATAAATATACTTAAAGTAACCAAACAAAATCCTAACGAACATACGTACCTAGTTTTTCAGGTAAATTTTGCCAGCTGTCATAGGCATCAATATTTCTCTCCTTACATGCTGCATGAATTATTGTGACAACGTCGTAGTAACTGCAAGGTATTCAGGTGATTTTCCGAGGACATGTCCCACTGAAAATCAGACTAGAATGCGAGTGCAGAAACTTGCGCTGCAGATCATAAGCGCTTATTTGCGAGGAGTCACGACGACCTCTGCGGACGTGGACAGGTACCAGACAGCATGTACCGCTGGCCGGCGTCTGCTGCATCATTGGGATTCTTCCTCGTAGATATCGCTCTGTTCTGGACAGACAGCTATGAGCCCTTTCGCTGAAAAGTTTTTGTAAGTTTTGTTATTACTTGAGGGTTAGAAAGTGAAATAAATTGCCTTTTAGTATCCATCAGACTGATAGTTTTACCAGCCAGACAAAATGCGGTTTAATAAGTAGAGGGGATAGTGAAGTGGGCTCAAACTCTCGACATGTGTTTACACTGCACGATGTTTTACCGAAGAACACGACCACATACAGCACCAGCATATCTCGACCAGAGGACAGCACATCCAGTAGAAACATCAACTACCTACAGCGTTGCCAGATCATGCAGACGGCTGGACTTATTATTCTGAGAGACAACCACTTTTATTGAAAGAACTTTTATTGGCGCCTTAAATGATAGATTCCGGCTTTGTCACTACAGCCTCTGGGCGTCAGCTAGGTTTATGCCTAAGACTGTGCGCACTGGGTAGCCGAGGCAGCCTGTGAGTGACGATGCGATCAAACAAGGAAATGGATGTATTGAACAATCTGTAATCCATCTCCAGGGAGTAAAGAAGTCAAAATTCTAAAGCAGTGTGGCAGTTCGTCCATTACGAGAAAACTGTGAGTTAGCGAGATGTGGAGTTCGGTGGTGTGTTGGATTGATGCTAGGTCTGACCCAAGGTCCGGAATCGATTTCCGCCGCTGACGACCATTTTTAATAGGCACAAACAGACCTTTTTTACCTCTGGCAACGACAAGTGAAGAACTTAGGCTTCCACTGTAGTTCAAGGACCACATTAAACATGATTCTTTTCGCTTCCAGCTGGAGCAGAATGGGGTTAGGTTGGCCCATGGCAGAGGGGGAAGTCGCAATAAGTAAAAACCATGTCATCAGTATACAGCTTTGTATCAGAAATTTTATTTTACTTCGAAAACTAGCTTTGCGTAAGGTCATACATCAATTAATTCTTACTTTATATGACCTTGAGATGTTGCAAATAATGTTGCTGGATTGAGATTCGAACTTGGATCTCCATTTTGTGGGATCTGGCACCTTCGGAACGACATAGCTCCCTCGTTTTGTGGGTTCCCCAAGATTCCGAACTTCTCTATATTCGAATCCTGGTCCAGCACAAAAATGTACACTCCCATCTGCAAGTGACGAACTTATTTTGGTTTTGTGACGTCTGTTAGTGCTTGGCAACAGTAATGATAGGTGTGGGTTTTCACTGCCCAGCAGACACAGTACTCTCAGTCATATCATTTCAGGTTCAAACTTGTCTTTCCCATCTATTGAAGAAGAAGAATTCAATAGTTAGCATCTCTTTGTTTGTAGAGAACTACGACTAAACATGCAGGCTTCTATTCTGATTCAGCCATAGAAATTTTCATCATATCACTTCCAGTTTAAAAATGTGCGCACCTCGTTAATGCTGAAATTAACCGATATTTGACACCTATTCGTTTTAGAAAACAATGGCTACAGGTTCCGGATTAGTTTCCCTATAAGGCAAAATATTTTTATCTCGTCATTTCATGTTCATCTGCTTTAAACATTCGTAAACCTTGTTACCTGAGAATGAAACCATATTTAACATCTTTCATGGCTGGTTAACTGCGACAGTGGTTGTTAGAACATTGGTACAGTACATAAACATTCGTCATTTAATTTCAAGTTCAGACCTGCAAACTGATACTCGCCAAAATGAGAAATTTTGCATACCTTTACGCCTGGTCACCAATGACGATCAGTGCTGTGTTCGAGACTCTGCCAGTCACGAAATCCTCGAATGGTTTGCAATAGTTTTCTGTGTTCGGTTGGACTCCATATCCAGAATGAAACAGTTCTTCGCGTCATTTAATGTTCAAACGTGTGCACAACTAGCTCCTAATGAATACTTTTGGAATGTAACGTCACTTTGTGCTAGATAACAGGGGCGATACGTGACTTTGTAACTGGTTAGTTCATTAACTATTTCGTACAAAACCACTTAACAAACCAACGACGACAAATAGGTAGTTGGAAGAATCGTTCAGAGAGCAAGAACACTTCGAATCACCACATTCTTGAAAAGGCTGTTATTTAAAAAATAATTTATTTATGAGAAAGGGTTACTGAATGATTTGTGTTGTGGAGTTACGGGTGTTAGTTGTTTCAGATAGTAACGAGAACGGTAATATTTTTGAAAAGTCACTTTTTGCAATAAATTTGAGTTTACAACAGCTAAGAATTGACTCATCTTTAATAATTTGTTTCCCAATATTTTCAGTATCGTGGTATTACTTTACTTCTGGATTCATTACCATATAAAGCAGTGTGCCCTAGTGGTCTCTTATATAACCATTTTGTATAGGGATACGAATCTCTCGAAAAGAGTTTTGAGGACTTGCAAGTCAGTGACGTTATTTTGACTGTAGTTAATTCAGGCGGATTGCAGTTCAGATCGTTGGAATACATCTGACCATGACAATATCTCCAAACAAATAAAAGAAATAAATGCATAAATTTAGTTTTTCAAGATCATAATTGAAACATTATGACCATCGTATTGCAAAATGTTCAAGTGTGTGTGAGTTCCTGAGGGACCAAACTGGTGAGGTCATCGGTCCGTAGACTTACACACTATTTAAACCATCTTATGGTAAGAACAACACACACACCACGCCCGAGGGATGACTCGACCCACCTGCGGGAGGGAGCCGCGCAATTCGTGACATAGCGCCTCAAACCGCGCGGCCGTTCCGCGCGGCCATCGTATTGCACTTAATCCGCACATCCAGATGTGACATTCACGCCACTGCACTGCCATGACGGCCATGACGGCACAGTGCCACATGATCGTCTGGTACCACTTCTATGTAATCTAAAGCGCTCTAAGGTCACGAGTGTTGTTTTTCACAGTTGGTGACTATGGCTGGTGAGCTTATTCATTACGCTGTAGGTTCTGCAGATCTGAATAGTGATATCATTTCGTGTCATTGCAGCTGCGTTTATTTCATCCCTATAGCTCCATTCATTTCATCTGAGTGCATTTAATTCACTTCACTTGTGATTTTTTAATTACTAATGTGAAAATTTCGAGTTGCACCGTGCTTCTGTGCCCACGTGAAAATATGGATCCCCCAATAACTGGCTGTGTAAATCAGTTCAACGGGAGGAGGAAGGGGCGTACCATATACCACAGCTATAGTAAATGCAGTCACAATTCAGAGTATGAACCACCATCGGCTGTATATTAGAACGACGACAGTGAAAATTTGATTTCGGACCAGGACTCGTACCCGGATTTTCCGGTAGCGTGAACGACCTCGCCTGTTCGTGAACGAATAGCGGCCAGACCCAAAATTCCATATGTCGCCGTCCATGTGTCACAATCTGCACTCGTACGTTACGTATTTTCCTTTGAGGAAGGTGAAATTTATTTAGAGTCGAGGACCTGCATGCATGCATGTCCGAAGGAACATTGCATTGTATTTCTTAATAACACAAGCACTGCTATTTAGCATTTATTCAGCAATACCATGCCCTCGACTCTCAATAAATATGTCCTGGACGGGAAAATATGTAACGTACGGGTACAGGTTGTGACACATGTACAACGACATACGGAAGTTTGGGTCTGGCCGCGATTCGTGCCAAGATGGCCGAAGTGCTTAAGGCGACCGCTCACGTAAAGCGGGAAATCAGGGATTGAGACCTAGTGCGCCACAAATTTTCACTGTCGTCAGTCCAATATACAGCTGATGTTGGTTCATATTCGCAGTTGCGAATATATTTCCTGTGTTTGTTGACCGTTGTAGTCGCTGTAGTGCCTGTTCCTTAGGACATGCAAGCATGTCCGAAGGAATATTACCCCGTAGTTCTTAATAACACAGGCACTACTATTTCGTATATATCATGGCACTGTTGTGATAATACCAACTTCCAGCTTCATGATAACTCTAGCTTTCCTTTACTTTCAATTTTACTATTAACTTACAGTGAATTACGAAGTGACCAGATCCACTATCCACCTGAAGAATTAGTTTATGGGTACAAACATGTGGTTTCGTGAACATATATTCGTGAAAAACTCGACAAGATCGCAAAAGTTCGTGTTAAGCAGTACCCTCCAGGTTTTGTTGCAGCAATAAAAGGTGGGCTATTGGTTTATGTATTGCATCTGAAATCCACGGACATAGGAAAATAATTAGATAAAAACTGTGTTTATGAACGCCGCTGCGAATAGCCGTGTGTGAGCGAACGCTTTCAGATGAATAGGTGCGTCGCCATCGGCGGCGCAATGTCTATCGAGACGCGTGACTGTGCTTGTCGAGGCGGCCGAAGGAATGACCACGGAATCGATTAAAATGCTTGTAGCGTTTTTGCTGGCGGCGGCAGTGCTGCTCTTCGCGCTTAATTCGCGTCGAGAGGCGCGCCGCCCACCTCGCATATCTAAAAAGCTGTCTTGTTTTAATAGGCTGAGGCAGCTTACACAATAGCTCGACCTGTTAGCAAGAATGCGTGCCGGTTCCCACTGGGTGGCGGGCCGTATTTTTCGTGGCGCCCTGCGCGACCTAAAGTGGCTTCCGAGAGCGCTGGACGGCGTGGCAAATTTCAGTTATTAAAGTAGATGTTTCGAATTCGGCCGGCGCAGCGCATGAACTTCAGATCTCTAAACGACTCCACCGCGCACCGCGTTAATGAAAGTTGCCGGAACAAAGCACTGCAGTATTAGTCCATTAAAATGTTTCGCTGTTAAGTACTCTGTATTTTACGGTTTATTTTCTACAAGCAACAGATTAAGACGACTCGCAGACGACGGACGTAAAACATACAACTCGAGCAAGCTGACACAAATCCGTTAAAAATAAACCTTACGTGTCAAACAGCTTATTATCGAGTACATGTTACGCGACGTGCTTTATGTTTCGCAGAGGACAGTTTCTGATAATTTTGTTTTTTCTGCCTCTCCTTCTAATTCCCAATACATATCTCTCCGATGTACCCGAACAACTTTGAATGTTTTCCGCTTTTAAAGTCTACGTAACTCGCATCTGACAATACAAAAATGATTATTATATTTAAGTATCAGACACATTACGGTGTTATTTTTGAAAATTATGCAGCTTACCACAACCACTCCATAAAAAATTTACTCTGCTGTTTAGCTCTTTTAGTCATAACAGTCAACACAAGGCATCAACAATAAATCTTATAGGCTACTACTTTCCAGATGTGGAAAGTGGACAATCAAAAATATTGGTTACAAGACCACTTTCTTGGTCTCCTCGAAGAAAATACCCTGAAAATATATTTCTTATAAAAAAGAACTGGACGCATTTTGTCGAAAGGTCGAGTATCAAACAAATGGTTCAAATGGCTCTGAGCACTATGGGACTTAACATCTGTGGTCATCAGTCCCCTAGAACTTAGAGCTACTTAAACCTAACTAACCTAAGGACATCAAATACATCCATGCCCGAGGCAGGGTTCGAACCTGCGACCGTAGCGGTCACACGGTTCCGGACTGAAGCGCCTAGAACCGCACGGCCACACCCGCCGGCAGGTCGAGTATCCATTATTATCATAAAACACTATAAAGATACCTGGTTAGTGTGCTGAGTTGTATGTTCGTGGTCCTTGAAACTTTCATTCTAAATGTTTCAACCAGAGCTACGCTGGACGTCTTCATAGGTGCTCATTGTTTTGCTGAGTCTTCCCGACTGACAGGTAGGACGTCGGAAAACAACGTAAATACTGAGAAAAAGGGGCGTAATAAATGTTTGCACTTGGTCGTCAGGGATAATCCTTGTCTGAGCTAATACTTAACTATCGATTTCTTTCTGTCAATAATAAAACTTATCTATCGCTTTTTTAGAGTTACTGTCCGAAAACTAGAGCTACAAAATCAGTAGATATGTTTTATCTTTGAAAGACTAAAATCGATCGTTAGGGTTTACCTCTGACAAGTATCTGTTGAGAGGCCAGACAAACGTGTGGTTCCTGAAGAGGGGCAGCAGCCTTTTCAGTAGTTGCAGGGGCAACAGTCTGGATGATTGACTGATCTGGCCTTGTAACAATAACCAAAACGGCCTTGCTGTGCTGGTACTGCGAACGGCTGAAAGCAAGGGGAAACTACAGCCGTAATTTTTCCCGAGGGCATGCAGCATTACTGTATGATTAAATGATGATGGCGTCCTCTTGGGTAAAATATTCCGGAGGTAAAATAGTCGCCCGTTCGGATCTCCGGGCGGGGACTACTCAAGAGGACGTCGTTATCAGGAGAAAGAAAACTGGCGTTCTACGGATCGGAGCGTGGAATGTCAGATCCCTTAATCGGGCAGGTAGGTTAGAAAATTTAAAAAGGGAAATGGATAGGTTAAAGTTAGATATAGTGGGAATTAGTGAAGTTCGGTGGCAGGAGGAACAAGACTTCTGGTCAGGCGACTACACGGTTATAAACACAAAATCAAATAGGGGTAATGCAGGAGTAGGTTTAATAATGAATAGGAAAATAGGAATGCGGGTAAACTACTACAAACAGCACAGCGAACGCATTGTTGTGGCCAAGATAGATACGAAGCCCACACCTACTACAGTAGTACAAGTTTATATGCCAACTAGCTCTGCAGATGACGAAGAAATTGAAGAAATGTATGATGAGATAAAAGAAATTATTCAGATAGTGAAGGGAGACGAAAATTTAATAGTCATGGGTGACTGGAATTCGAGTGTAGGAAAAGGGAGAGAAGGAAACGTAGTAGATGAATATGGATTGGGGCTAAGAAATGAAAGAGGAAGCCGCCTGGTAGAATTTTGCACAGAGCACAACATAATCATAGCTAACACTTGGTTTAAGAATCATGAAAGAAGGTTGTATACATGGAAGAACCATGGAGATACTAAAAGGTATCAGATAGATTATATAATGGTAAGACAGAGATTTAGGAACCAGGTTTTAAATTGTAAGACATTTCCAGGGGCAGATGTGGACTCTGACCACAATCTGTTGGTTATGACATGTAGATTAAAACTGAAGAAACTGCAAAAAGGTGGGAATTTAAGGAGATGGGACCTGGATAAACTGAAAGAACCAGAAGTTGTACAGAGTTTCAGGGAGAGCATAAGGGAACAATTGACAGGAATGGGGGAAAGAAATACAGTAGAAGAAGAATGGGTAGCTTTGAGGGATAAAGTAGTGAAGGCAGCAGAGGATCAAGTAGGTAAAAAGGCGAGGGCTAGTAGAAATCCTTGGGTAACAGAAGAAATATTGAATTTAATTGATGAAAGGAGAAAATATAAAAATGAAGTAAATGCAGCAGGCAAAAAGGAATACAAACGTCTCAAAAATGAGATCGACAGGAAGTGCAACATGGCTAAGCAGGGATGGCTAGAGGACAAATGTAAGGATGTAGAGGCTTATCTCACTAGGGGTAAGATTGATACTGCCTACAGGAAAATTAAAGAGACCTTTGGAGATAAGAGAACCACTTGTATGAACATCAAGAGCTCAGATGGAAACCCAGTTCTAAGCAAAGAAGGGAAAGCAGAAAGGTGGAAGGAGTATATAGAGGGTCTGTACAAGGGCGATGTACTTGAGGACAATATTATGGAAATGGGAGAGGATGTAGATGAAGATGAAATGGGAGATATGATACTACGTGAAGAGTTTGACAGAGCACTGAAAGACCTGAGTGGGAACAAGGCCCCCGGAGTAGACAACATTCCATTGGAACTACTGACGGCCTTGGGAGAGCCAGTCCTGTCAAAACTCTACCATCTGGTGAGCAAGATGTATGAAACAGGCGAAATACCATCAGACTTCAAGAAGAATATAATAATTCCAATCCCAAAGAAAGCAGGTGTTGACAGATGTGAAAATTACCGAACAATCAGTTTAATAAGCCACAGCTGCAAAATACTAACACGAATTCTTTACAGACGAATGGAAAAACTAGTAGAAGCCGACCTCGGGGAAGATCAGTTTGGATTCCGTAGAAACAATGGAACACGTGAAGCAATACTGACCTTACGACTTATCATAGAAGAAAGATTAAGGAAAGGCAAACCTACGTTTCTAGCATTTGTAGACTTAGAGAAAGCTTTTGACAATGTTGACTGGAATACTCTCTTTCAAATTCTAAAGGTGGCAGGGGTAAAATACAGGGAGCGAAAGGCTATTTACAATTTGTACAGAAACCAGATGGCAGTTATAAGAGTCGAGGGACATGAAAGGGAAGCAGTAGTTGGGAAGGGAGTAAGACAGGGTTGTAGCTTCTCCCCGATGTTGTTCAATCTGTATATTGAGCAAGCAGGAAAGGAAACAAAAGAAAAATTCGGCGTAGGTGTTAAAATCCATGGAGAAGAAATAAAAACTTTGAGGTTCGCCGATGACATTGTAATTCTGTCAGAGACAGCAAAGGACTTGGAAGAACAGTTGAACGGAATGGACAGTGTCTTGAAAGGAAGATATAATATGAACATCAACAAAAGCAAAACGATGATAATGGAATGTAGTCGAATTATATCGGGGGATGCTGAGGGAATTTGATTAGGAAATAAGACACTTAAAGTAGTAAATGAGTTTTGCTCTTTGGGGAGCAAAATAACTTATGATGGTCGAAGTAGAGAGGATATAAAATGTAGACTGGCAATGGCAGGGAAAGCGTTTCTGAAGAAGAGAAATTTGTTAACATCGAGTATAGATTTAAGTGTCAGGAAGTCATTTCTGAAAGTATTTGTATGGAGTGTAGCCACGTATGGAAGTGAAACATGGACGATAAATAGTTTGGATAAGAAGAGAATAGAAGCTTTCGAAATGTGGTGCTACAGAAGAATGCTGAAGATTAGATGGATAGATCACATAACTAATGAGAAAGTATTGAATAGGATTGGGGAGAAGAGAAGTTTGCGGCACAACTTGACCAGAAGAAGGGATCGGTTGGTAGGACATGTTCTGAGGCATCAAGGGATCACTAATTTAGTACTGGAGGGCAGCGTGGAGGGTGTAAAATCGTAGAGGGAGACCAAGAGATGAATACACTAAGCAGATTCAGAAGGATGTAGGTTGCAGTAGGTACTGGGAGATGAAGAAGCTTGCACAGGATAGAGTAACATGGAGAGCTGCATCAAACCAGTCTCAGGACTGAAGACCACAACAACAACAATAACAAGTATTATTTCTGCCGATCATGTGTAACCTCTGTCACTCGCCCTTGCACAGTACTTATGTCGCTCTGCGACGTCCGACCCGTCAGTCGGTAAGACTCAGCGGAGACAGGAGCACCTCTGAAGATGACCAGTGCAATTCTGGACGAACGGTACGAACGGCAAAGTTTCATGGTCCACGAACATTGAACTCGGAAGATTCACAAACAGCTAAGGCAACTGGTCGTCAAATGGTCCACAAACATTGAACTCGGAAGATTCACAAACAGCTAAGGCAACTGGTCGTCAAAGCCTTCATAGTACAATAAAAACATCAACATAAACAAAAGTGGAGAACGAATAAACTTGGAGCATCACTTACGAGTGCGTTGTCAATGTAAAAATTAACACAAGATAGGCAAAGACAGGATGTAGGAATCGTCTTATTGACTCATCATTTCTTGGCTTAATAAAGAGTGTCAAAAACGTATGTTTAATTTGTAAAAATGCCTATCCTCTCTTCTTACTTTAAAATAGGATTTTAATTTGATCATTATTAAGCTTGTTAAGTGCTCAACTTGTTGCGGTATTGTCGAATATCTGATTCATTCAGGTATGGTGGTCTCAGAAAGGTTTGTAGCCGGGATTGTACGTCATGACTGGGTGTAATGGGAAACATATTACGGCAAATCACGTGTCATCAGGTCTATGCAGAGCTCATTCTCAGGAATAGGATCAGCAGCCAACAGAGCTCTTGAATTACCTCGCAGAGAAAATGCCACCTCACTGCCAAATATGTGTGGTGACAAGTGGTAACCACATGCCCTGTGAATTGTTTGTATTCATGGAAGAGATTACGTGGTTCTATTATTTTCCTCAAATGTATATCTCTACCTTCAAAGTTTTAACATAATATTTATTTATGTATAATTTTACCCATGTGTTTATTTCATCTCTCAAGGTAAGAGCTATCATGGTTCAAATGGCTGTGAGTACTATGGGACTCAACATCTAAGGTCATCAGTCCCCTAGAACTTAGAACAATATAAACCTAACTAACCTAAGGACATCACACACATCCACACCCGAGGCAGGATGCGAACCTGCGACCGTAGCAGTCGCGCGGTTCCGAACTGAAGAAGCGCTCGGCCACAGCGGCCAAGGCATATAATGTCATATCCTCCATCTAAAATAATGAAAATAATAATTATAGACTAATAATAGGTATGGTAATGAATATACGACTGTGACGCACGATATAAGGTAACAAGTCATTTGCGAGGAAATTTGTATTTAGGAAATCAAATAAATAAAGGAAGTCACCTGATAGTGGTCTACATCTCTGTTCACATAGTCACAATGTTTCCCTAAGCAATTGTTCCATTATGAATCCCCTCTGTCGGACCCAGCATATAAGAAACCAGGCTACAGGTGTAGGACCAGCTTAACAATAGCCTCATGAACGTCGGCATTGGTTCTGAAGAGGAGTCAGTTCAGGTACTTCTTTCATCGCTCCGAAGAGACGAAACTCACATTATTTCGTGATCCGGACTGTTTGGAGACTGGTCGAATACAGTCCATCGGAGACACTGGAAAAATCTCCCATAATCGAGACCGTATCCGCTTGTATGTTGAATTGCAACAATGAGACACGTTTTGAAAACTGTTCCGATCATTTCGTTCGAAACGCCTTCTGGAATCGTTGCGTCGTCGAAAAATAACTATCGGCATTCATGATGTCGCAATGTGCGACGAAATCAACCAACAGCAGGCCCTAGTGTCCCAAAAAATTGTGGCCATAACTTCTTTGTCGGATACCCTCGTTTTGAACTTCTTTTGGGGATGAGACAGCGGCTGCTTGCATGACATTGATGCGTTCTTTGCCTTCATGTGTCACATGATATACCCACGTTTTATCCTCTGTAACGATACGATGCAGGAATGTAACACCCTCCGCTTGACAGCGCATTAAGTAGGGGATATGGTTGTACCTAGAGGATTGTGTACCTAAAAACACATAATGTTTTTTGGTCGCTACTTCATTCTAGCGACAGATTTTAGAATCATATGAAGGAGAACGCACTAGAGACAACCATATGCAGTCCACGTCGTTTTATACAGTTCTTGTTATTGATAGATATCAGGTCTTTATTTATGAAGGTTTTGTAAATATTTGGAGTTCTACACATCTATTTTTTTATAATATGTTGAAACTTTATAGTATATATTGCTAATTCCTCCGTTACATAAATTTATGGCAAGGAAAATTCTATATATTTGTGAAACTAGTTAGTATACCATGTGGACTGTAAATCTAGACTTCGTCAATCTTGCAACATCTTGTACCCTGGAACAAAAGAAGATCTTTTACCATGGAACATGGAATTACCGTATACGAGTGCGTCATAGCATTCATCGACTGCACAATCGACTATCTTTTTTAAATCGAAATGATAACGAGCAGTAGTGTGGTTTGCACGAAATCTGACTGATAGGTTTTATACGCATGCATTTTAGGGGATAACAAGAAGCTTCGAATTCACGTCAGCTACGAACATATCTGTTTACCTATTAATTATCTCTCCTCCATACGTTTACTTGAGGTTACCTTCGTAGTTTTGCAAATTTCTTTTCTGTATTATTTCCTAAATTTATTTAACTGAGTTGAATAATCCTACAAATCAGTACTGTTCATCTCATTTGCAATTCAGGCCCCCAGGCTTTTAGATCTCTCTCGGTAATGGTGCACTGACTCTCACGAGCTGTTCTAAATCTTTCAAATAGTTTCTGTTTCATACATTTCAGAGTTTCGTTTTGGCACATATTTCCTACTTCGTGTAAATCTTTCTTTCACTTATACAACTCATGTTCAGACTTCACTAAACGAAACCGGTTTTGCACACTGCTTATGTATAAGCGTTTTCTCCTTCCTTCGTTTAACAAAATAATTTATAGCCTTTTCTTTCTCACCGAAAGCTATCGCTGTACATGTTTTCTTTGGGTTTAGAAGGTACTTTGTTTTTGCTCTGGACTTTTACTAACACAACAATTACAATTCGAACCACAGTTCACAGAATTATCTCAATTATTTCCTGTTTCCTCTAATGTTTCCACAATTGCTAACAAAATGTCGACATCATTTGAACGAATCTCCAAGAAATTAACTAATAAATGTCACATACGTAGGTCGTCAGGGGAAGTAGGTGATTTCAGCTGTATGCCACATTCTTCATATTTCATCTTTGCTAGGTTTAGGATATTAGCTGGATTCTACATTAGTGTGAAACTCTGTAGCCTGCAGGAAGACAGATGCTAGCAGCAAGCATGTACGAAGAAGTCTAAGAGAAAATGAATTCCATTTTATCTACATTGTTAACATTTAGCGATACCGCAAAGACAACTGCTAGTTGCTACGGGTATTAAATGATTAGCGAATTCGAGTGAATAACTACTATGAACAGATGTGGCAGAGAAAGTATCAACGAATCTGAAATTCGATTTCCAAAATACGATCGCTTTGTGATGTTATCTTTTTACTGAAGTGCCTTCAGCTAAAGAAGTGCCTGCCATGTTGCACTAACGTTGTCTACTACAGCTACCACAGGGATATACGTTTCTCCAGCCGCCTAACGAGGTACGAAATTGACAAATCCCAATATTTATTTAAAAATACTAGCAGTATGTATTAACAGCTAAACACTGATATTCTGTCTCATTCGGTCTATTGTTTTTGTATAAAAAAAAATTCAGGGCAGGTTAAAACATGTGAGGTTGGACAGTTCCATTTTTAATTTGCTATAGCTTCAGTTTCAAATTTTTTTAAAAACTGGGAATGGGTTTCTGATAATATTTCTGCGTAATTTGGTTTCACTTACTAATTAGTGGTGTGTAGCATAGTAACAATGTAACAGATAGACAACTATACACTGCACTGACAAGATTTTCTCAATTGAAACACCTTAAATCTCAACAGAAATTGGCTTCCTAGGTACCTAAACATGCTGTACAAAGGAATATGTTTTGAATTTGGAAAAAAATTTCTAGATTGACTTACGTAATTTCATATAAACGCTGCAGCAGATAAAAAGCGAATTCTATCATTGAAAAACGGAATAAGAAAATATATAAACGTACATTACAGAGCTGAACAGAGGTGAAAGTCTGAAAAGTTTCCCAACTGAAAACACTCTCCCTTGCTTAAAAAGCAACCCCATTCATACAGCTTTATTCTCGCCTGAGTGTTGGGACGATACCCAATGAGATCATCTCTTTTTGTAGGGCGTGGTATCCACTATACTACCAAACGAGATGATGAGGTCGTGTGTAATCTGCCTCCCAAGGACGCGACTATCGGCTTGAATTAATCCTTCGACACGGCACATGTTGCCATTTAAAGTAACCTTTCTTTTCTACCCTGATCTTTGCTCATCTCGCACACTTGTTCCTAATACGAAAGCGACATCTGTTTTTGTTATTACACACGCTCCGTAAACTTCCAATACCTGCTGATGAACAGAAATACAAACGCAAAACATTATTACACAGCGTATTTCCCCCCGCCGACCTTATATCCTTCCACAACCCCATCTATAAACTGCATTTTGAAGGGCTACTTCCATTTACCGGTAGAGTTTGAAAGTTTTGAACGCGTCTTTTTACCTAGATCTCGAATTTAATTTAATGCATATTATTAATACGAGGGTTGTTCGGTAAGTAAGGAACGATCGGTCGCGAAATGGAAACCACTGTGAAAATCAAAACTGTTTTCTTTGGGCATTTAGCTACACCTTCCAGGTACTTCTCTACATAGTCGCTGCTCCAACTTTGACATTTGTCGGAGCGTTATACCAAATTTCGAACACCATCGTTATAAAATGCGGCCGCCTGTGCTTTCCGATAATTCTCTACGCTGGTCTATAGCGCGTAGCCTGCGCCCAAGCGTTGTCTTCATATCCAGCGATTCATGTGAACAGGCATGATACTCAGGACGAGACAATTAGGGCTGTGTTGTGGGTGATTGAATACTTCCCATCGAAAAAGTTGCAGGAGCATCTTCACTGCTCCTGAAGATTGCAGCTGAGAATTGCCATGAAGAAGGAAGTGCGTGGCAGTTGTGTTAGGTGGGCTGCATTCATTAAGGCGAAGCCTCTCAGTGGGTCCTCGTACTTGGCAGGAGGCATTGTTATTCTAGGCAACTTTACTCGCTCACAGTGCACTCACAAGTGAAAAGAGCGCCTTGATGCGATCGACAGGCACACTAGAGACACTGCCCAAAACGTTTGTGAAAAGCCTCCCAGTGAGGTGTTGATAAAGGCTTCTTTGTCGCCTTAAAGGCATTCTTGATTAACATCAACTCTCCACTCCCAATCTCAAAGGTAACTAATGCTCACAACCGTTACAGCGTGTATTTAACACAAATTTCATTTGTATCCTCATAGTGGCGCTACTGGCGCCACTCTTATGTGACGGGAGTGAAATTTGAATAGCTATCATCTTCGAGATGGAGAAACACGCGTACCAACTTTCGTTATGTCACACAATTCCTTCTTTGTGCTGTGTTTTTTTTTTTCTGTCATTGAAATTTCACGATGGAAAGCTAACTTCGCCAATAGGCACTGGGGACCTCTAGACTCCAGTCTACCTCAGGTTCAACACCTACTCTAAGCGATCATTCCGCGTCAGCATTAGAGAAGGCATGTTATTATCACAACGCTCTAGCAGCTGATTAGCGGTACCTCGTATCGAACCTTGTTTATCTACACTTCAATGACAGATGCTGGCGGAATAGCTACAGGGGTAAACTGATCACAGTTATAAAAACGGCACAATGACAAAAAAAACTGAGTGAAAACTTGCAGCGCTTCATACAGGGAAAATATTTAGGCAACCAATCAATAATACATATTAAGTGAATTAGAAAAAGAGTAGAGGAAAGTATAGGACAACAATACTCGCCAAACGCATCCATAAAATAGTAGTGAGTCATATGGTTGTATGGTTAGTATTTGAGATGTATGTGGGAGGAGGTAATATGTTGGCCGATTGTTACCGAAAGCCCTCTTCGAAACGGCTCTCTTGTAACGTCTTACAATGGAGTTTGCTGAACAACTCGGCAACCCTCTCGCAACGAATAAACGCCCCCATGGTGAAACGCGCCGCTACTCGTTGGTTCTTCTCTGTCTCTTCTACCAGTTCTACTTTGTAAGGATCACAGTTTGATTAACAATACTCAACAGTCGGTCGAAAGAGCGCCTTATGAGCCACTTCCTTCGAGGATGAGTTGCATCTCCGTTACAGTCTTCCAATGAATCTCATTCAGGCATCTGCTTTTCCTACAGTTTGTTTTCTGTGGTCGTCCTGGATAGTTACTCCCAGTACGGTAGATATTGTTTCCAGCAATATGTTACATTTATTTACTTTCAGGGTCAACAGCCACAGCATGTACCGTTCATCAATGCTCTGTAGGTTATTCTGCACATCGAGACTGTCTTCTGAATACAAGTTTATTCTTCCAGATCGTATAAAAAACAGTGATTACTACTTTCAGTGAAATTTAATCATCATCTTTAGTTTTGTTTTAAGTCTTCCACGCAGCCGCAAATCTGGTCCGACACTTGATTTTCTTCAATAAATGGCTGTCCTGAATGTCGTCAGATGGAAGCCAAGGAAAACAGCATCAATCTGAGCACCGTTGTCTACAGCACTATGGATCTCATGGAAGAGCAGAGCGAGCTGAGTTTTATAATATTTCTGAATCCATCTTCATTTTTATTTTTATTCTACGGAAACTTCACAATTCTTAAGCATAAAACACGTTCGCCGGCCGTGGTGGACGAGCGGTTCTAGGCGCTACAGTCCTTAGGTTAGTTAGGTTTAAGTAATTCTAAGGTCTAGGGTACTGATGACCTCAGATGTTAAGTCCTATAGTGCTCAGAGCCATTTGAACCATAAAACTGCCGTTTAGCTGATTATGTTTGCATGTGGGCCTTACCAGGCGAAACTAGCTTCTAATTTGGTGATTGGTAGTGATATATCATGTATTACCATAATACTGTCTGTTGATAGTGATCCTTGTTGTAGCTGGCAGTGTTCGTCGACCACGTTTTAACACTAGAAGTACCACGTGGGTCATTTTTGAACCATGATGGTTTTTCGAGGGCCGTAGCACCCTCCATAACCATCGCAGGACCAAACGCTCCTGTGACTTTTCATCATTTACGGGGTTGTACAATTCATAAAATTTCATACCCCTAGCTCATCTGGAAGTATGAAAAATTTATTTGTTGTACCAGTAGTACCACGTGGGTCATTTTTGACCTATAATCATTTTAACGCAACTCGATATCAGTAACACCGGTTTTCAGACACTAAATATTTACTGGGCGTGCCTCGACGTTATTCACGAGATGTTAGAGTATATTATGATACTTCAGGTCAAAAAGTGGTTCAAATGGCTCTGAGCACTATGGGACTTAACATCTATGGTCATCAGTCCCCTAGAACTTAGAACTACTTAAACCTAACCAACCCAAGGACATCACACAACACCCAGTCATCACGAGGCAGAGAAAATCCGTGACCCCGCCGGGAATCGAACCCGGGAACCCGGGCGCGGGAAGCGAGAACGCTACCGCACGACCACGAGCTGCGGACATACTTTGGGTCAAAGAGAACGTGAAATACAAGGTATTCGGAGGTCGGACGATACTTTATATCATCGCAGCTTTCCATTTTCTATGGACTGGCGACATGAAGACCTACGGAGTGACTCTGGAAAGCTACAGATTAACATTATATTATACAGGGGGGGAAATCCCCCCAATCCGCTTTTATACTGCTGTCTGGGGCACCGCTAACAGTTCTCTTACACGACAGCAGATGTCACGCGCGTCACCCATACGGAACGTCACGACTGACAACTTCTTCACCTCCGAGAAACTGGCAGATGAGCTGAAACAAAAAGGAACAAGTTTAGTTGGCGCTCTGCGGAGATCACTCAAAGAGGTGCTTCCTGCAGCGCAAAGTGGAGACGAGACATTGTATGCAACACACTTACAAGTCAGGCGACAATCTTCTCACAGCATACCAAGGGAAAAATAAAAAATCTATCCACGTCCAGAGGAACTCGCGAGCTGGATGTCAGACGAATGAGAATACTGAGAAGAAACTTCCTGAAACTGTGAAGTTTTATAATGAAATCAAGAATGGAGTCGATATAACAGACCAAATGGCTAGACACTATAGTGTCTGAGTTTTCACCCACCAATGACCTGTGAGTGTCTTTTAACATATGTTTGACCTTGCCATGATCAACGCTCACACAATTTTTAAGTTACTTGCCTCTAAGAAGATATCACGTCAGGACTTTATCCTCAGAGTAGCAGATGAGCTTGCTGCCCTCTGCAAACTGCAGACAGGAGCCAGTCTCCCCTTCCAGGCACTCGATACCGGGGCTGGCCAATATGGAAAAGGCGCTGTCAAATTTAGGAATTTATCCTCAGAGTCGCAGATGAGCTGGATGCCTCTTACAAACTGCAGAGGGAAGTCAATCTCCCCTTTCAGGTACCCGATACCAGCACTGGCCATTATGTAAGAAGGTCTTGTCAAATCCAGGTTCTTAAATAATCAGGTTCTTAAATATTTCCAGATATTTATAATTGTAGACTGTAGTTATTTGTTCTTATGTTTTAGTTCCTTGATGGCATCAAGCAAGAAAACAGGCAGAGCATTTTAGTCACCTGCTGCATTTTAGAATCTTTCACAAATATTTGGTATTTACCTTATTTTACTGTAAAAGTAAATATACTCTTAATACTCACATAAACAATGTTTTTTGATTTTGTTTCAATCTCTTTATAAAGAAAAACATTATAACATTGTTTTACTAGTTTTACGACGATTGATGAAAGACTGTGGAATTTATTCTGTAAAATTTAAAATGATAAAGAAGTTTACTTCTGAAAATTTATGTTTGACAGTGTGCTATTCATTGTAGAATCGTATTGTTAATATGACTCAAAACACCGCCCAAATAAAAAAGTGGTTTTCTACTGTGGGTCAAAAATGACCCACAGGTACTACTAGGGGTACAGCGAAGTCCGGTACTTCTAGTGTTAAAAGGAGTACTGCCACCGAATATAAGCTTTCTCATCTTTCGTTTCTTGATGCTCACGGTCACTTAAATACTGCGTAACACCGTACTTCAAGACTGAAAGACGCACTGCAGTTATCCAAATGATATCATTTCGCATCTAAGGCTTCATCACATTGTTTAACATACAGTTTATGAGCCTGTCGTGAATGGGTTTTTATTGACCGAAGGTTATCTTTTACTGATCTTAATTCAGAAGGCGGATTTATGAATAGTAAGTACGGCAACTTCCCATAAATTTCTCTCCAAGACGCCATCATCCCTTTCGCAGGAGAAGAACGTTTCGTTTTTCGGTATACCATCCAGTAGCAGCCTGGCTTTCCTAAACTGAATATCGAGTACGGTCTTTCAGAGTTCTGAACGAAAAGAGAAAAGAGAAAAATTTGAATGTTACATCATTTCAACAATAAAAACGCTGTATATGCGGAGCCAGCCGTAGCCCTTTGTGCTTTCCAAAGGAACCGTCCGGTTATTCGCCTTAACTGACTTCGAGAAATATAAATTAGGTTGAAAATCCTTGTCAATGATGAGGACTGTGGACCATTGTGTCGTTTCAGGTTTTTCTATCCGTGTATTCTAAGTTGTTCACTCGACCAGTACCGTTCACGTAAGGAGGACGACGGTTCAATCCCGCGTCCGGCTATCCTGATTTAGGTTTCCCGTGAGTTCCCTAAATCTCTCCAGGCAAATGCCGGGATGGTTCCTTTGTAAGGGCACAGCTGACTTCCTTCCCCATCATTCCCTAATCCGATGAGACCGATGACCTAACTGTTTGATCTCCTCCCCCAAAACAACCCAATCCCGTTCACGTAAGGCTCGCAAAGTCGTGGCGCTGGGCACATATCTGTGCTCCGACACCTTCTAGAGGACGCCGTATCTTCTTCTGCAGTGGAGACATTTCAGCTTGACAGTGCCTGTTAGGTTTCTTGTTGGTACTAAGTTTTTAATTGATGGACATTAAGCTTTAATTGATGTTCAACTGACGATACTCGATTAATATGACAAAGTTGTGTTGTATGTATCTGCTCTATTGGATGTATCGGAGGTTGTCATTTTAGTATTCTTGACTGTTGTTTTATTGTAACAACCACCATAAAACTCTTGTAATACCTGGAATATACGTCTCACCCCATCTCCACCCTCCCTCTCTTCTTCCCTTCTCCATCATCTCCATGCCCCTCGCAGATCCTGTGTTTGCTCATCGTCATCAGTGTGTAACGTCAGTGTTGTGTTTGGTGCTGTTCTCCTGTGCGTCCAGAGCTGTGATTTTAATTGTGTCCTGGACTTGTACATAGTGTTCCTGTCAGTGATCGTTACGTGCTGCGCCGACATTCGCTACTTTTATACTCCAGCCATACTTCGCCTTGTGTTCTTCTAATTGTCCCAGTGTGAGGTTTTCTGTGCGCAATACTTTTTTAAGGTTTTTATCTCTATTTTACAGTCGCCCGCTTTTTGTATGTCCTCTTCTGTTCTGTTCCCCCTTTTAATATTTATGTACGCCATATTTTCTCCTTTGTAATTATAAATGTCTTGTATTGACTAATTAATGTCTTTCTGCTGAAGAGCATCGCATATGCTGCTGCCAGCCCGCCCCACTTGAGCAATTGAAGTACAATAACGAAGAAAAAGAAACCTGGAATATACCCCACCCTGAGGTACCTTGGCCTCACCCTCGACCGTCACCTCACGTGGACCCCTCAGCTCCTGACCATCCAGCAGAAAGCCCATTCACGCCTCCGCCTCCTGAAACTCCTGTCTGGCTGTACATGGGAATTGCATCCTTCCACCATCCTCGACACCTACAAATCCATCATCTGTCCTAACCTCTGTTATGCCAGCATTGCCGGGATCTCCAGCACCCCCCCCCCCCCCTCCCACTTTAACAAGGCCCTCCAAATCCTTGAACGCCATGCACTCTGCCTTGCCTTCCGTATCTGCCTTCCTTCCCCCACACGACTCCTGTGTGACCTCATCCCCTTCCCCCACCTCCTCCTTTTCCTCCAACATCTTCACATCCTTTACACTGTCTGCAGGCTTGATGCCCCTCCAAACCTTGGTTTCCTCCTTCCTCTCCACCCCCTGCCAGTCACCGTGCCTCTATCGCTGTATCCTTCCCTCTCTCCACCTTCACACCCACCATCTCCTTCCTCAGGGCAATTTCCAGCACCTCCCCCTCTCAGATGTTGAACTTCGCCATGGCAGCTACCCTTCCTTCCAACTGTAACCTGGCCTTGTCCCCCCCCCCCCGTCCCCCTCCTTCCCTCTCTGAGTCCCTGCACCCTCTCCCCGACTGCTTCCCTCCCATGTCCTTCCCTCCCCAGCCCTCTTCGGTGCACCCCCTGCCCATCTCCTCCTTCTCCTCCCCTCCCTCCCTTCTTCCCTTCTCCCCCACTCTCCACCCCTCTCTCCCTTCTTCCCTCCTCCCTTGTCTCTATGCCCCTGGCAGGTCCTTTCAGTATGCTCATCGTAACCAGTGTGCAACATCAGTGTTGTGTTTGGTGCTGTTCTCCTGTGCATCAAGAGCTGTGATTCTAGTTGTGTGCTGGTCTTGCACAAAGTGTTACTATCGGTGATTGTTATGTGCTAACCCATCTGTCGATAATCTTATGCGCTGGTCAACTTCAGTTTGTGTTCTTTAATTGTCCCGGTGTGTGGATTTTTGTGTGCACTACATTTTTACTGTTTTTATCTCCATTTTACAGTCGCCCCCTTTTTGTCTGTTCTCTTCTGTACAGTTACCCTTTTTTTATATCTATTTGCGCCATATTTTCTCCATTTTCTTATTCTAAATGTCTTCTTTGTATCATTACTGTCCTTCGGCTGAAGAGTAGCGCATATGCTGCTGCCAGCCCACCCCAGATGGGGAACTGAAACACAATAAAGGAGAAAAAAACTGCAATATACGCCAACCCAAACCTGCCCACATGGGCCAGGGACATGAAATAATAGAAAGGAAAAAAATCAGCCATATGTAAAAAAAATTATTTATCCGTTAGGTCAACAGACGGTGGGATGGAAAACAATAAAGAAATTCATAGTAAAAAAAACGTTACAGCATTTTTAAAGTCTATTTCATAATTACTGTTTGTGAGAAACCAATGAAAACTTTACCCTAGATGGCCGGACTGAGACTGACTACACTCTCCTGGAATGCTTTCCGGTTCGCTCACCAATGCAACATGTTACCTGATCAATGGCTTTGAGGATTGTCCAGTTGTTAGACCATTTTCGCGAAACAATTTACCGCTTTTCTGGGCATGTAAAATTTTGTAGTGTTTTTTCAGATTCTGCAGAACTGTAAAGTCAGGTATATTTTGGAATCCTCCGGTATTCAGAGGAAAGATGAAGACAATAGTTGAAAGAATTACGTTTCAATCAAATGTTGAGCGATATCGTCGAGTTCCAGGTACGTTTAATTCCACAGGCGGCTGCAATTTAACTTGAATCTGGAGAGAATCGTCTATGTATTGACCTAGGAAGGCCTTTCTAGGGTTCCGTATCTTAGTCGGTATAAACGGAACCCATATAAGCTTACTTTGTTCTCCGTCTGCCTTTCTGGCTGTCTGCCTCCATGACTTTTAAGACTCTTTATTCTCAGAAATGGGCAGAAGCACCAGGTTGATGTTTACGTCAAGTATGAAGTTGGTATTTATGTCACGTACTAAGGCGTACCTTCCCTTGGTGGTGTAAAACTTTCAAGGTTCTAAGTCAATGCACTCAAAAGATACGACCATTTATGTCACGTAGTCTCATAATCACATACAAACTCATCAAAACCTATAGTCTACTTTCCGTTGACCTACAATCATAAAATTTGGCAATAAGCAAGGTTTCACAGTACAAGTAAAGGAAAAAATCCAGAAGTTGTTAATTTGTAAGTATATAACATAATTTTGTTGTCTTTTTTGTCCTCCGTCTGTCTGTCTTCCTGTTAAGACCCCTTTTTCCTCAGAAACGGGTAGAGGTATCAAGTTGAAGTCCATGTCAAACACTAAGGTCTCTTGGTGGTTTGATTAATTTGAGCTTCCAAGTCAGTGCAATCAAAAGATACGGCCGTATACGTCACATATTTTGATACTCGCAAACTCACTCACCATAACCAATGGATGAACTCTACATATATTTTGAGCCTGGTAGTGTAGCGGTAAGGAACGTACCTTGAAAGGAAGAGGCCGCGGAAACGAATTTCTGGCGGTCCACTGATTTTTCTATCTTCGTTTTAACGTATTCTTCACCCCTCAATGATGTGAGGAGTCGTCAGAAACAACATGTGTTTCACATAACACTTTAAACTGTAGGTCCCCTTACGCCTGTTGGATAACTGGGATAGATTAGTGACACGCAAGTCGCCGACGTGGTGTCCGATAGATGCACCAGACCATTGAGCCCCAAGAGATTATTATTAGTAGTTAGGTACAGAATTAAGTTTGTACGAAAGCGTCAGAGCATGATTTCTATTCACACTTGGCTTTCTTTTTGGGCAGCACTGTGGTAGGTTGCCGAATTTTTAGCTAATACGTTTAAGGAACCCACTTTGATTGACGTAAACAGACCATATTCTTTCTGTGGATTTTCATGTGTTTTAAATGCGAGTAGTGTCTGACTTCCGTTACTGTTATTCCGAAACTTATGTCTTGTAAGATACTAGGACTTTACAAAGCTCTGGCTAGTGGACAAAGTGGTGACTGTAAGTGGTAAATAGTTTCCGGACCAGTTTCCAGCGTTTCAAGGTGCTTTTAGTACAAACTGATAGTAACACGCTTGAAATCAGTGAAGTGTGAAGTAACTAATTAACTTTGCTTCGCCGGCGAAGGGGAGACATATAAGCATTAGCGAAACAAATTTTAGAGGTTGGCCCAGATGCGCCATGAAAATTTTTCTTTTATCGACCGTAGCGTAATTACGTCGCTTAGAGGAATGGCGTGCATCGCACAACGTACGTATCACGCAGTCCGTGGCAACGAACATTCTAAGGCTGTACCATGAAGAAGAGGAGTGCAAGAAATGCGCTTGTAGGATGACAGTGGAAACTGTTTTCAAGAAACTTTTGAATACAGCAATTATGCAACATTTCTGTGTTTTGTCGAATAATCATGAATTATGCGACTGGCATGAAGCATAAGACAGAAACGAATCAGTAGAACTGCTGTTTCACGTAAGGAGCACATACGCACGCATTCCCCAACATAGTGCCACATTACATTTTTGTATAACATAATTTTTATAAAACGACTTCCATACCTGAGTACGCAGTGGTTGACAGCTGAAATATGACCTATACTACAAAACCGCTAAAAATCAGTTTGTATATTCCTTAATTG
Organism: Schistocerca serialis cubense; assembly: GCF_023864345.2. NCBI lineage: Eukaryota > Metazoa > Arthropoda > Insecta > Orthoptera > Acrididae > Schistocerca > Schistocerca serialis. The sequence goes on from NC_064640.1 coordinate 581,634,193, forward strand.
TTAGCTTCGCACGTGCATTCACAATAACTTATGAACTCGCATGGCCGGAGAGCGGCGGGAACAACAGTGCGGTAATCTCGCCACAGTCGTAGATCTCAAATGCAGAGTGTGTTAATGGTTGTAGGTGGTGAGTTAATACGCTACAAGTCTTCAGCGTTTCTACGACTTTGTCCAACCTGTTCAAGCAGAATGAGACACACTGGACAAAGTACAGGAAATCGAACATGAAGTTGTAGAAACGATGCTGCCTTAGAGATATGATTTCAGTTTATGTTCGAAATTTATTTTATGAATCACTAAATATTTGCATCACTTGATCGGTAGTAAAAGATTTTAATGGCTGAATACGTCACTCCTTTCTGTGACACACTACTCAGTGATGAGTAGTTTTAATTATGTCTCCTCTAGTATTATGTTTACTGATGTTACTGTTGTTTTCAAACTATGATTGATTACTGATAACAAATCTACTCTGAGGTTGTTGTCAGTAGGCTGTACTCTATAAAGACCTGTCTATAAAAGGTTCTAGAGTGGATATCAGATATTTTTCTTGTGTGCAATACACATCTTTTTCCTCAATGACGAGTTATAGTAGAATATGATGCCACAAAGCATTAGTAAATCAAAGTAGAAAATTTAGGTCAAATTTCTGACCTTCTCCCCCCAAATCTGATTTGATCCATAACGCAGAAGTTGCAGAGCTTAAAAGTCTAAGAAGATCTGTTCTACTCGCCTTCCATTTCAGGTTTGTCTGATTAAAATCTGCTTAAGATTTAGAAGATTCCGTCTCTTTTATTGATTTACCTCATACATTGTCTCTAATGATGTGGCTGGGCCTTGTGCACTACTGAATTAGAGGTATTAAATTTTGTCGACATTCATTTACAGTTCATTTGCAGAGGACCAGTTGTTAATTTCCAAGAAAATATTATATAAATTTTCATGTGTTTTCGTTACCACACTTGGCTTGTTTATAATACTTACATCGTCAGTAAAGAGAACCATTCCTGCTTCTTGTGTATAAGGCGTAAGATCATTTACAAATAACAGTAACAGTAGCGTACCTGTATAGATCTCTGTGGTATTGCTGTAGTGATTATTCCTCATTCACATGACTCGTTTCATTATGAACAATCCCTAGGTCTCTAACTGAAATGCTCTGCATTCTTTTAGATAGGCAGGTTAATTACCAACAAAATCTCTGATTCCATAATATTTTGGGATCTCTAGGAGACTACTGTGAACTGCACACAGAAATGCTTTTGGCACATCGTGGAAGATACTAGTTGACAATATTTTGTCTTTCAGATTTTTTATTACCTCATTTTTTAACTGAAAACTAGAATTTTATGTGGAGAGATCGCTTCTACATCAAAAATTGACTTCTAAGAAGTTTTATCATACATAATTAGTTTTCATTATGTTCAAGAAAGAGGGAATTGCTGAGACTGGTCAGTAATTATGAATACCTGTCTCATTATCTTTCTTGTAAATGGGTCTGACAACACTATATTTTAGTCTATCTGGAAATATCCTGTGATATGATGTGTGACTGTGATGTTTGAATATATGACTGAATACACTGCGATATGTGAAGAACAAGATTTTAATACTTTGTCTGAGATGTTGTCAACGAATCACTTTCTTGTGGTATGTAATCAATCCTACAACTCGATCTATTCCTACCTTTTCAAAAAATTTCTTTTTGCTTATAAATGATATGTTGATTACTTTTGTGACCCAAGATTTGTTTGATCTGTTGCTAGTTGAATTCCTGGCATTGCCTAGGTATGTATTTATTCCAGTCTTGTATTAGTCCATTTCCCCCATCCCCCATCCATCATCACTGTCCATCTGATCAGTGGCGGATACAGAAAAACCTCAAGGAGGGGGCAGTAAAGAATCTTGAGCTACTTATACTTTTATTGTAATAAAAAATAATCAAGTCACATGTAAAGTTTAAAAAGTTTTATTTAAACTGATTATACGTATATACAAGACAATGCCATCTTATGATATAAAAAAGTTACAACTGTGGTTATCTTCCTTAAATGATGAACTCTATGCATCTATTCTTCCTGGCAAATTGGTTAATTACATCGTGAAATACGATGATGCGGACGCGTGTGCAACATACGAAAGTAGAACTACTCAATAACTCGATTCATTCGAAAGAAACGAACGAATAGAGTGCGGGATGACTGGCGGGGGTGACGCGGATGACAATGCGTTGGCCCCGCAAGGGGTTGGGGGGGGGGGGGGCGTTGTAGTGTTCGAGCGCGCGCCCCTTGCACCCCCCGTACGTATCCGCCACTGCGTATGATCCACACCCTCTCTTTGTTCATTGGTTCCTCCTGCATCTCTCTGACCATCTCCTCCTCTCCCCACTCTCTGTCCAACTTCTTCTGCCCGTCTCTACGTCCATCAGCTCCTACCCCTCTTCCTCCATCTCTTCATCTCCTCCCTCCTCCCTGCTCCACCACCTCTGTCCATCGACACCTCCCCCATCTCTCTGTCCTCCTCTTCCCTTCACTCTCTGCCTATCTCCTCCTGCCCCTCTCCCTGTCTATATACTCCGATCCCTCTCTCTGTCCATCTTTTCCAACCTCCCTCCCCATCTATCTGGTCCACCCCTCCAGTCCATGAGTTACTCACTCATTTCTCTGTCCACCTCATCCTCCCCCTACCTCTATCCATCTCCTCCTCTCCCCCTCTCTCTGCCATCCCCTCCTCTTCCCGCTCTCTCCCCATTTCCTCCTCCCTCTCTCTCCTTCCATCTCCTTCTCCCCCTTATCTGTGTACATTTCTCCTCCCCCAATTTGTGACCATCTCCTCCTTTCCCCTCTCGTTCTGTCCGCCTCCCACTTCTCTCTCCACCACAACAGTAGCATCTACACTCCAAAAGGAAGAGGTGGTTGTCAGCCATTCAGTACTTTTTTCCAGATAGGGATTAACATGTGTACCAAGTTTGGCTGATATCGACCCCGGAGTTCAGGAGGAGGTATTGATCTGTGGCTTTGCCTGGGTTCACACATGTCACATATATTTCACCTACGTTTAACATATTTCATACATATTTTTAGACCTATGCTGCTTGTATCCCAATCGAATTGCGCCCTGTAATTTCGTTTCCACGCCGCTCTATGTTTATCACGTCATAACTCCTGAACTATGTGTCGTACAATAATATAAATTGGCAGCTACATTCGGTGGTATATTTATATGCTGTTTGCGATATGTCTTGTCACTAGAGTTAGTAGTAAAGAAGTAATAAATTAAAACTTCATACCTGATGCGGCAGTTTTACTGCACGAATAGCGAAAATGTAGTATGAGATAAACTTCTTTCTTTCATCAATTTGTGGAGGGTGTCAGCGAGAAAATGTCTTGAAAAGGTTTGAAATTATGTGTAATCTGAACTGCAAGCCACTAAGTGCTCTTATCCTCAAATACTGGGTGAATATAGCCTCGCTATTTGCGCGTCGTAAGGTGCGCTTTATTTCACAACACCCCCACCCATTTCAGAGGTAGGCGGTTCTTATTTCCTCAGTGGTTCTTTCGAGACAGTAAGTGTTATGTGTACCAAGTTTGGATGAAATCGATCTAGTGGTTTAGAGGAATATGTGGAACATTCATACTTACATACATACTCCCATTTTTATCGTATTTATGGATTGGTACTATGATTTATCGTTTTCATACTGATTCAGCTATCAAAAGTCGATAGAAATCCATCTAAAAATACTTTAAATTTGGTAGAAACGTATTTCAGTTATATATATGCCCCAGTCAGCTTTCTGCAAGGCTGCCTTGGAACATTCTGTTGTCTTTTCGTAAATTACTGTATGTCATAAACCAATACAGGAAGGAAAGGGAAGATTTTCGTTTATAATTTTCATCTCTGAAGTATCCCTATCTCTTTTTGACACCAACAGCTTTGCGTATTGTAAAAAACCATGACCTGTTGAACTGAATGCACACGCAATAGAAATACATCAGTTTTTAGAGAGGGAACGTCTAAAAACTGGAAAACTGAATTGGAAATCTCTACAGACAACAAGACTTCCTAACCACAACTGTCACTACAAACTTTCTTCAATGCATAATTGTAAATGACTTGAAAACAACGTCTTCAGGAACATGCAAACGTTCAGAACTGTATGTTGTATGCACACGACTACCGTTGGAGCAGTGGGTTTCTTCTTATCTCTGAATAGGATCTAAATGTTTTTAAGAAGCACAGTGCTGAAAACTAGGTTGAATACATTAGTAGTACCGGCCACGGAAAATGACATGAATCCTAATATACCTAATCTTGACGAAAACTTTACTGACACATTTCCTGCAAAGAAAGAGAGAAGAACGGACTTCGTGCACAGTAATTGTGTATAGATATATATTTCTCTTAGTTGCAGCCGTGACGGACGTTATTGAAGCCTATTTCTTTCATTTTAAATTATGTTCGATAGTGAAATTGTATTTGTTTCATATGAGCTTTGTAATGATTTTCATAAGCAACGACGATTTTGAATCTGCATGTGGTACTCCACGTTATTTCTCATGGACCTATCTAGCGACAGGTGTTTACAAACATATGATGTTGTGTTCGCTAAATATTTAAGCTTCTTACTGGATAACACTGAGTATATGGAAGTGCAACAGGTATGTTGAAGTTGACAGGGAAAATGTATCGGCATGTAAGAGGATAGATCACTTGTAATCCCAACATGGTGAGATCATGGTTACAGACAGCTTCATACTGTCGGATGGAAATAAACCTCACTTGGCAAATGTGACGAAAGTGAACGCGTGGTTATTAGCGTCAGTAAAGCAGTTACCAGTGAGAGTACGGTCTGATGCAGTACCGATTTGAACAAGTAGCGTAAAGGGTTTTGATTTATCTGACTGTGGTATTCAGGGCACGTAAACGAGCTGAAGGATTGCCATAAAATAACAACAAGCAGTTAGATCACTTACCTGTCAGATATTCCGTGTGTGTAGTAAAAGAAATGATGAATGTATAGATAGGGCCAGAGTGTCGATTTAAAGTGACTGGCTGCTATGTCTCTTCATCTATCATTTTAAATATTTGGAAAGGAGAATGTGACCATATAAATAGGAAACGTTTCAAGGATGGAAATGGGATCAACAATCTACCTATACGAATAACGATGCCTCACTGTATTAAAAACCGCAGGAGACATAACGAATATTTGAAAACAAACAATACTGTAAAAAGACAGCTATAACACTAAACAAAATAAATAAATGACTACATCCACGATAAGAATTGACTGAAGTGCGGCTGAGGATCTGTAACTGACAAGCTACAACAGGTCAGGAATTGTTGATGTGATGAGTAAAGCTTCTACATTTTCAAAAGTTGAAAGCAACCTCCTATGCAAAACGTTGTAACTGTGATTAACGATAATAGAAAAAAAATGGTCCAAATGGCTCTGAGCACTATGGGACTTAACATCTTTGGTCATTAGTCCCCTAGAACTTAGAACTACTTAAACCTAACTAACCTAAGGACATTACACACATCCATGCCCGAGGCAGGATTCGAACCTGCAACCGTAGCAGTCGCGCGGTTCCGGACTGAGCGCCTAGAACCGCTAGACCACCGCGGCCGGCGCTAACAGAAAATTTTTAAATGGAGTAATGATATCAGTTTTGAAAGTAAGCAGAAGAGACAAATTACTTGCAATGAGATGTTAACTTACAGTGTTGTGTCCTAACAGAAGCAATGTTACATATAAACTATTCCCTGAAACCGATGTTTAATTAGAGTGAAAGTGATAGTTTCAGTTACAGGGGAAGGAGACACAAAAGCGAAATTCAGTGATAACATAAATCATAGGATTTTCTTCTATGGATTCTTCTGTACGATTTGGTGAAATGCGGAACTTACGAAAATGGTACTGTTAGCAGATTCTTCGCAGTAATGGGAATGCTGTAGGAAATAATACTAACGATGAGCATAGTTTGAAGGAAGGAACTGTCGACTGCCGCTAATAAATTATAATAATAATTTTAGGCATTGATATTTTCTCATGAAGACTTCCAAGAATTTGGTCAATGATCACGAATTACACTAGTGTATAATCTTTGGCCAGAAAATGGAAGAAAATCATGCGGAATTTCAATGAATGAATGTAAAGAAGTCCAGTAAGTGAAATAAAAATACTAAAACTGTTCATCTCTCCCTGTTTGCCATAGCTTCCAGTTACACAGCTAAGTTATTCAGGTAATGGAGAATCAATTACGGCAGGAGACGGCAAACATTTGTGTATCGTTTGATTCATCCGGTGTTTGTCATTAAGCTATAAATTGCTCCCTCCTAAAGCAATTTCAAAACTACGATGCTCCCACAACGATTTATAATTTATTTGAGGTTTTAATTCATTGTCGCCATGTAAATGAAATTTACCGGGTCACTAAACTTTCAACGCGCCTTTCTTATTTTTTTTGCACTCTTGCAGCAGGTGGGATGGACGGATAACGTCAATGTTCAGGCGCGATAGCTCTGGAGTGGAAAACAAATGTGGCCGCAGATTATAAATTAATCAGTCCACGGGGGGGGGGGAGGGGGGGGGGCCTTGAGCAGCTGACAAATTTATCCTTTGATTATTCCTACATGCTCATTTCCTTTTAAACCCCGTGCGCTGAAATAAAAAGCAGACGTCTAGGACGAGAGCTAACGCGGACGATGTACTGCAATAGGCTTTCAATTAGACCTTTTTATGGTTACTTATGGGAGGTGATAAATTTTAGTATCACTGTGTAAGGTAAATCAACTTCCTTTCGTAAAAGGGCGTGTCTACGACCAATTATAAAACTGACTGAGAATACAAATAAGCAGAGGCGGACGCTCAGAAAGAGCAACAGAGAAACGATCGAGATAGCAGCGCTGTTCACAGTTTTAAACAAGTGACATTCATTTTTGATCGAACCATTCTGATTTGTTTCCCTAATTCTATCTAATAGCAGGCAGCAATCATTCTTCAGTGTGAGCTCCAACTCACACGTCATAGAAACCTTAACTAATGTAAACAGAAATAAGTGTTTCTAGAATTGGGTCAACACAAATTCACGAAAGTAATGATTATTTGATTACTTCAGCGAAACTGCTATGGAAGTGATGTGTAAAAACACAACAGTCATAATTTTACAATTGATAGGAATTTCCAGAGGAAAATTATTTGCACGAATTTAAATTCAGCAGATTAAATTTTATCCGTACATCAAAGAAGCGAACGTGATTGTGTTAAATACACTGGAATATAATAGACGACATCATAAAGCACGAATATTTGTGAGGGAAGGGGTTTAATATTATACTGCACGCGAATTAGTTTGGGATGTCGAAAAACCTTAATGCTTATTCTTGATAGAGATACTAGGATGCTGCGTGCTAAATGAGTATATGTGAAACATTATCATCGTTATATCCGCCAGAGTATCTGTGCTGTTAACTTTTCGGAATTGTCACCCTAAGTTTTTATAAGTTGTCGAACGCTGCATTTCTCTTTTTACTTGTGGATAAGAGTTAAATATACCAAAATTTGATTCTCATTTGTAAAATATTTTTATGATGTCATATGCAATCTTCGTTTTTGTTATTTACTGTCAGCATTGTGAATTCTTCTCAGATTTTAATTTTTTATGCTGTAAAACTTTAAATTCTTGAACTAGTCTAACAAATTTCAACTGAACAAAGATTGATTATATTACAAGAACTATTAAATTTCGCAAATCTTACTAGACTAATTAGTTTATAGTATGTTCAAAACATATATATGTGTAGTACCATGTTTGCGTGTTTAAGTCTCTGAGTTTATGGGAATGAAGAAAACCTCTGAATGTAAAAAAAAAGAAAAGAAAAACGTTGACGGAGATTCATAGAACATAGAAACTTCACTCAGTAAGGAACACTTGTAAAAATCATTATGTTTGACATACACATTTTTTCTGTGTGGTTTACAAACGCAGTAAGGGGAAACAAAACGTGTTCAAGAGTTCCTGTTATGCAGTTGCGACGTTAGTAGTACCAAGAAGGAAGGTAAGGGTTTAACGTCCCGTTAACGAAAAGGTCGTTCGAGACGGATCACAGCGTGGATCAGGAAAGAGTGGGCAAGGGAATTGGTCGGGTAATTTTTCATAGGATTTGACTTTAAGTCATTTACCGAAACCACCGAAATCCGACGGGGATTATAACCACCGACCACCCGTGTGTTGTCATAGCGCCATCTCGCCCTACGGAAACATCAGTACAGCCTTTAAAATGTACAATATATCACGAAAGTTTAGACAGAAGCGTTGACAGACGGCAAAGGAAGCGTAATCAAGGTTCAAATGGTCCAAATGGCTCTAAGCACTATGGGACTTATCATCTGAGGTCATCAGTCCCCTAGACTTAGAACTACTTAAACCTAACCTGAGGACATCACACACATCCATGCCCGAGGCAGGATTCGAAGCTGCGATCGAAGCAGGCGCGCGGTTCCGTACTGAAGCGCCTAGAACCGCTCGGTCACAGGGTCCGCCGTATTCAAGGTTAGAAACAATTGTAGGAAACGATTATTTAAAGAGATTCGACGTCTCGGACGAGTAGTGCTTCTGCGGCACGGATTTGTAAACCACTTAAAGTAAATTGCTTGCTCTATCGATACCGGTAGCGTCATAATGAGATACAAGACACAATCGACTGGGATGTGCCCACTGTCCAGTTTACCACAGTTTAGACACTAATGGGGAAAAAATCGCAAAACCAGAACATAATGTAGAGCAATAAAATTTCGGAAATGCATTTGTCTAGGTAACATATTTAAATGATTAACACTGCAAGGTCATAGGTTAAGGTAAGGGCGAGGTAAGCTTTAGCAAATGTGAAATGATGGTACATTAATAATAAGTGTAACCGCCAGAATAGTGAATGAAGGCATGTGTTGCACAGATGCCGGATATCAGTTTGTGGGATGGAGTTCCGTGCCTGTTGTACTTGGTCGGTCTTTACAATGACGGTTAATGCTGGCTGTTGAACACGCAGGAGCTGTCGTTCGATGATGTCTCATAAGTGCTCCATTGGGCACAGATCGGGTGATCGAGCCGTTCAAGGCAACATGTCGACACTCTGCAGTCCGTGTTGGGTTACAACAGCGGTATGTGGGCGAGCGTCACCCTGTTGGTAAAACACCCTCTGGAATGCTGTTCACGAATGGCAGCACGACGGGTCGAATCACCAAACTAACGTACAGATTTGTAGTCAGGGTGCGTGGGATAACGACGAGAATGTTCGTGCTATCAGACGAATTTCCATCCCAGACCAAAATTCGAGGGACAGACCCAGTGTGTCTAACACTCACAAGGGTTGCTTACAGGCCCTCAGCTGTCTTCTTGTAGCCAACACACGGCCATTACTGGCACCGAGGCAGAACAGCTTTCATCAGAAAGCTCAACAGACTTCCACCCTGCCCTCCAATGGGCTCTCGCTTGACATCACTAAAGTCGCAAATGGCGCTGATTAGCACTCAGCGAAGTGCACGCTGTGCGGCGTCTTGTTCGGAGCTGTCCTAGAAGTAACCGACTTGTGACAGTTCGTTATGCGATATTGCAGGTGCAGTTCGGTGCACCAGAGCCATACGCCCAACACGATGTTCCTCGCTCTTCGTAGTGCCACGAGGCTGTCCGGAACCCGGTTTTCTTTCAACCACGCATTCTCGTGGCCACCGTTGCCAGAAATTATATACCGTGGGTAAATTCCTGCCCAGTCTTTCTGTAGTACCGCAGGCGGAACATCCTGCTTTTCGTAGCCCTATAACACGATCTCGTTGAAACTCAGTGAGGTGTTGATAATGGTGTCTTTGTTGCCTTAAAGGCATTCTTGACTAATATCAACTCACCACGTTGAATCTCAAAGGTAACTAACGCTCACCACCGTTACAGCTTATTTCGTAATCAAACCTTATTTGCATTCTCATAGCGGCGCTACCAGGGCCATACTTACGTGACTGGTGCGAAATTTGAATAGACATCATCTTTCACGTGTAGAAACACGCCTACCAACTTTCGTTTATGTCGCACAACTCTTTCTAGGTGTTGCGATTTGTTCCTGGCAGAATAGTTTAACACTGTTTGTCAAAGATGGATTTTTACTCGTAACCGAAATTGTTGACATACATATAATGTATGGTGGTTAGCAGGATGTAGTTCGAGGAAAGCCGAGCAAATGTACAGAAATATTCCGCAGCAGCACGCCATCTATATACTTAGTATTCGTAATGTGTAGTAACTGGATCGTCCAAAGCACACAGAGCCAGCAAAGGTTCTGAGCAAAGAACTGGTTGTCCGTTCGAATTTAAACAGACGCTCTCGACAGGTGATTATCGATAAATCTTCATCCACATGTGTTAACTCGACCGTGAAATGTACACTTGCAGAAAACGGTGTGGGGAGTACCGGTGAGGCAGCAATTAAATCCCTACAACGAAGTCGAGGCTGTTCATGACGTGTCTTTTCGTGTTTCTTGACCGTCGTGGTTCGTTTTTCGGCAGCAGGCTTCGTTTTCGTACTTTTGTTGTGTTGGTTTGGAGCCACAACTGACGATGACGACTGAATTTAGACTTCAATTACACATTTTTTCTTCGTCCGGCATACACGAAACTGGGCCCTGGCTAGGGTACTGATTAGCAACAGATGGCAAATCCTTAAGCATTTCCAACGTGCAACGAGGATTCTGTTGACTCTGACTCATACAATAAATGTCTTCATCAGCACTTTACAGCGTTTACGGTTACTCTGCGTCCTCTGTCACCACTGGACCTGTCAACACCAGCTCCGACACATACCGATGCACTAGTGTCGGTCTCTACAACCGTGGAGAAGCCTTCTACTCCGTCACCCCCAACACTGGATGAATGTCTCAACGTGCCTCCACCCACTGCTGCTGCTGCTGCTGTTGCTTCTGATGCCACCGGTCTTTCACAGCCACTCTTTGCGCTACAGTGGTTTTGGGCAGGGCGTCTCTGGAAATGCCTTCACCTGCATCACTCCTGACGGCACTCACCACCAGCTCTTTCACAGCCAACCCTGTCGCTGCACAGGTGTCAGGCTGGGTGTCTACAGAGACAGTTTCTCCTGTCATACTGTCGTGTGATGGGTAACACATTACGATGCAGGATGTCCATGACATAATGATGTTGTGACAAAGTTCCCTCAATCACAACTGTCTGTGACCTGAGGTCATACCTGATGGCTCCTCACACCCTGACGCCAGGAGTAGCGCCATTGTTCCTCATCAAAACGTTGGAAGTATGAAACCTTTACACACATCACTGCTTTTACTCTCCAACTATCTTCATCTGGGGTAATACAGAAATGGTAATTCGTGACTGAACACAATACAACGCCATCCATTTTAAGTTCATGCTTGTCAGTCCTGGTTCCACTTCAAATGCAGCCGTTTGTGTCGTGGTGTTACCGGCTTCGTTATGACTGTAATCCAATGTTGGTCTGCATGGGACTATGAGGATAGGCTTATTCATCATCAACATTTCAGTCGGTGATATCTGGTCATCACGAGCGATGGTAGTTCCTCACTCAATGGTGTGGGAAGACACAAATTGTTGTAGGGAGTCGGTGACTTGCTCTTGGGTGGTGGCGCATAAGTGAAGGGGCTACAGTATGCTTGGTACACAATACGGCTTTCCTGCCTTGTTGTGGCCAGACGCGGTCGACTGCAACCTTGATGACGAGTAAGCCTACATGCGGACCAACACAGGATTACTGTCATATCGAAATACTCCACAAATGGGGATATTACAAGATTCGACCAGCCAGCGAAATGGAAACACACAACGAGGCCCCTTTCAGTCTCTGACAGTGGCTGAAGTCGCTGTCTCACATGCGTGCCTCTTCTTCATGTGCTTCTCAGTGATCACTCAAAATCAGCTGATGACGTTCATGCGCCTTATATAATCTACCAGATCTAGTAACAAAACTAAGCATGGACAATGCTAATGCACTCCGGATTGCAGTTCTACCTGCACAGAGAATCGCAATTCTAATCATTTACACAAAAATGTTCAAATTTACATTGATATCCAACCATGTCTTCTGGCTGATCGCTTTTTCTGTCATGCAGAATAATGTAAATGGTGTACTGAGGGCAATGAACGTTCGAGAATCTGCATCAAGGGGAAACGAGAAGTATGTTTCAAAGAGGCATATGTTTGAGTGGCAATGCAGGATGACAAGGTAATTCATTGGGCCTTGGTAGCTGATAAATATTTATAACAGCTTGAAAATTAAATGTAATTCACAAGCGGCCAGAGATGCAAAGAACTGCGCCTGATTTATAGAGCACTATAAGGAACATTACCAGGCAATTGACGGAATTGGGTAATGAACGCCCAAGGACATCAGGCGATCGACTTCGTTTTGTACAGACTCTTTGATGGCAGAAGGTATAGAATGAGTCTGTGTGAACTTTTAAATGGTGTGTGGTATGTGATGGTAACCCTCTGCTCATCCGGAAACTTACTGAAAAGGGGAAGGACACTGTTAAACATGTAGCTTACTCCTTTAAAGGCAAAGACTTCCGATATCCCAAAAAGTGAGTCAATAATCGTGAAAACGAGTGCATAAAAAGCGTTTATTCAAATATGTTTGGAATATCCTTAAGATATGCTGTTGCTATTCGAAAATGGCAGGTAACTAATTTCGACGTGGCCAAGGTCTATCACGTCTAAAACTGGCTTTAAGGTTTGGCCATGCCCAAGCAGAGAAATGGTACATGACACAAGACGGGCAGAGCGCTAGTATTTTTATGTTTCTGTGGCAAGCAACGTTGCTGTGGTGCCAGTATCCAGTTGAAATGGTAACTGGTGGATGGCGATATGGAGGTTTATCCACAAGGGCCTGTCATAAAATCTTATTTGCAGTGTGAGGAGGATGTTGACCTCTTGGTGAAGACGGCCTAGCCAGTCAGGCTTGTGGTGCTGTGACAGACGGCGGCGATGCGGCCTGATCGATAGTAAGCAGTACAAACTGCTCTATAGTGGCTACAGACTTCTTGGCTGTTGTGGCCGAATTACCTAAGACAGGAGGGAGGCTTTGTCCGATGCTGGAGAGATGGGCTTTCCCAAGGCATACGGCAAGGATGGCTGTTGGTTAAAGCTGTAAAGGTAACATCTGTCAGATGCGACGTTGGACATCGTGCTGTTTCTGTTAACTGAAATGGGCGTGTCATAACTGTGACTTCTTAAAGTGCAGGATATTGTAACCAGAGGGCGTCGATCCGGACTTGACTCCTGGGATCTTTTTTAACCATTTCACGTATGAGGCTATCTGCATAAGATGTAGCACAAACATGTAATGTGGTAGTGAATTCACAGCTCTAACCGTTATTTTGGAATTCGGTGGTCCATTGTAAGTATGTCTGTTCTGGCTGTTTAGCACACTGAAAGAAACACAGTCATTCTCATACAACATGGACTCGGCAAGTTTACGCATCAGTATGTACGCTGAAGGCTGTTGCTGAGGGATTACCTTCAGTACCATCTGAAACATTTCATGTTCACACAATACGAGGAAATAGTCTCGGAGACAAGTTGCATCAGTAATGTGTCCAGCTGAGAAATGGTGGCACACGCGGGCTACATACAGGGTGCCAATTATTGAACTATATGTAAAAAAACATAAATTAGTTACAAACTACGGTGAGCACACACTTTACTCAACTTGTAAACGTCACTACAGATACTCAGATTTAGGTTATGACATGTTCGATATGCCCCCCATCTTTGGCGATGATGTGGCTCAGATGAACTGCCGAATTTTGCATGACCCGCTGAAGTGTCGGAACATCGACGCTGTTGATGGCCTCCTGAATGGCTGTTTTCAGCTCAGAAATGGTTTTGGGGTTATTGCCGTACACTTCGTCTGTAAATATAGCCCTACAAAAAGGAGTCAGATCCGGAGAATATGGCGGCCAATCGAAGCCCGTGACAGTGACCTCTGGGTACCACAAGCCAGTTCCCAAAGTGCTCCTCCAGGACACCAAATACCCTCCTGCTTCGATGGGTTCGAGCTCGGTCTTGCATGAACCGCATCTTATCGAAATCTGGGTCAGTTTGGATAATGAGGATGAAATCATCTTCCAAAACGTTCCCTTAACATTCGGTAGGCTCCATGCCATCAAGGAATACCGCAACAGTTATTACTTGACTGGACAATACACACCACACGGTCACCCGTTAAGGGTGAAGAGATCTTTCGATCGCGAAATCCGGATTCTCAGCCCCCAAATACGCGTTTTGCTTATTGACAAACTCATCCAAATGAAAGTGGGCTTTGTCGCAAAACCAAATCATACAGCAAATACTAGTTCCCATGATGTCCCGCGGCCAACTGTGCAGTTTGAACGTCCCAACGCAAATCGTTCAGAAGCTACGACGATTTTATTTCATATAGTTCAATAATTGTCACTCTGTATGAACCGCGGACCCCGCGGTCGCTGTTGAGTGCATGGAATCGGCCAGTGCTGGGGAGAATGGAGCCATCTCAGAGCAAGACAAGAGCTTCTCTATAAGCTGTGTCTGTTGAATTGTTGCTGCTGATTTAACTACAGTTTCAATTGTTGTTGCCAGCTGGTGTGGCCGAGCGGTTCTAGGCGCTACAGTCTGGAAACCTGAGACCGCTACGGTCGCAGGTTCGACTCCTGTCACGGGCATGGATATGTGTGATGTCCTTAGGTTAGTTAGGTTTAAGTAGTTCTAAGTTCTAGGGGCTGATGACCTTAGAAGTTAAGTCCCATAGTGCTCAGAACCATTTGAACCATTGAATTGTTGTTGCTGCCGCTCGTGTCACTTTTGCCGAAGCTACAGTTAGTTTTGGTGTATGTATGGGTCTGTATTGGTCTAGATACTACTTTTCACACGTTATGTTCATGGCCACTGGCACCGTAGCTGTCTTTCACGCAGGCCGCTAATATCTGGTCGCCATTGGCTTAACCTACAGCAGTAAATAAACAGTTTAACAGTTGCAATATTTAACGACCATCAAACATTATTACAGTAGTGGGGTTGAGGGGAAAGGAGTGCAGTGTGCATTGTCATCAGATTTCCTCCTCTCCCCCAATGATGTCATGTGTCATTGCTAAATTTCTTCCTGCCCTCTCCCACCACCCTTACATAGGTCAACTGCTCTATGTATAAAATGGCAGGAAATTGAAAAGTTGGTGGGAAATTAAGACCATTCAATTTGTGTTAGAGGATTTTTCCCACCCGTCTAAAGTCACTGCTGAAGTAGGGCAGTTGAAATAAGCGTAAATTGGCGGCAAATGCAAACAATCCAAAAAATCCAAGACGGGGAAGTTGTACTAATCGTTGAAAATCTAACATGGCAGGCACAGGTTGCATAGTTGTCAGATTTCATGTGTTTTAAGTGTAGAGTACTGTGCTAAGTGTAAAGTTGTGGGAAGTTAAAAAACATCAAAGATGACACATTGTCTAGTTGTTGTAAAATTATATGGATTACAAGTGCAGCCCTTCGATGTCAGGATCCAACATTGAGAGCCAAAGTGGTGGACATCAGAATATGGGTGCAGGCTGCATGGTTGTCAGATTTCCCCAGCCCTATGAGTTTAGAATCCAATATGGTGTACCTGAGGAATACGGGCGCAGCTTCCATGGTTTTCACATTTCATGTTTTCTACCTTAAGAATCTGATCCCGACATGTGGATCTGCCCTCACAGCAGGGTGAGTGGTGGGTGGTAATGCATTTGCGTCGCTCGAGCCGGAGGACCATTGTGGAGATTGGCCGTTTGGCCTCACCAGTTCACAGTTCACCCTGTGAGTGAGAAGGTCTGAGCCTTAAGCACGAGCAGGCACACATGGGCAAGGGTTTGCTAGCTATCGGGAGCTCCAATATTAGGTGAGTTATGGAGTCCCTTAGAGAGATAGTCCTATATAAGCGTAGACCAGATGTTTTTTAAATTAATATCGACGGCAATTGAGAAATATGTACCAAATAAATTAATAAGAGATGATACTGATCCCACGTAACATACAAAACAGGTCAGAACGCTGCTGCAGAAGTAACGAGAAAACGAGTAAAATTTAAAAGAAAGCAAAACTTCCAAGATTGGTATAATTTTACAGAGGCTCGAAACTTAGCGCGAACTTCAGTGAGAGATACTTTTAATTGTTTCCACAACGAAACTCTGTCTCGAAATCTGGCAGAAAACCCAAAAAAATTCTGGTCACATGTAAAGTACACCAGTCACAAGACCCATTCAGTACCTTCACTGAGCTATAGCTATGGTGATGTTATTGCTGACAGTGCCACTAAAGCAGTTATTAAACATGGCATTCCGAAATTCCTTCACAAAAGAAAACGAGGTCGATATTCCAGAATTACAATCAAGAACAACTGCAAACATGAGTAACTTTGAAGTAGATAGCCTAGGTGTAGCAAAGCAGCTTAAAACGTTAAAGAAAGGCAAGGCGTCCCGTCCAGATTGTACACCAGTCATGTTACTTTCAGTGAATGCTAATATAATAGCTCCATACTTAGCAATCATATGAAACCGCTCGCTCATAGAAAGATCTGTACCCAAAGAGCGGAAAGTTGCACAAGTCACACTGATACTCAAGAAATGAAATAGGAGTAGTCCGCTGAATTACAGACATATATCAGTAACGACAACTTGCAGTGGGATTTGCAACATATACTCTGCTCGAACGTTGTGAATTCCCCCGAAGACAACGATTTATTGACAAATAGCCAACACGGATGCACACAATATCTTTCTTGTGAAACACAAATAGCTCTTCATTCTCACGAAGTAATGAGTGCTATCGACAAAAGACATAAAATTGAGTTGATAGTTTTATATTTCCAGACGACTTTTGACACCGGTTTTCCCAAGGTGCTTCCAATTACATTGCGTGCCTATGGAGTATCGTCTCAGTTGTGTGACTGCATACGTGATACCTTGTCAGAAAGGTCACAGTTCGTAGTAATTGACGGAAAGTCATCCAATAAAACAGAAGTAATATCTGACGTTTCTTAATCTACATAAACGATTTAGGAGACAATTTGAGCACCCGTCTTGGATTTTTTGCTGACGATGCTGTCATTTACCGTCTTGTAAAGTCATCAGATGATCAAAGCAAATTACAGTATGATTTAGACTGGATATCTGTATGGTGCTAAAGGTTGCAATTGACTTTAAATAAGAAAAGTGTGAAGTTTTCCTCATGAGTACTAAAAGGAATCTGCTAAATTTCAGTTACACGATAAATCATACATATAAATCTGCAGGCTGTAATCTCAGCTAAATACTTAGAGATTAAAATTTCGAATAACTTAAATTGGTATGATCACACGGATAATGTTATGGGGAAAGCAAACCAAAGACTGCGATTTATTGGCAGAACACTTAGAAAGTGCACTAGGTCTACTAAAGAGACTACACCACGCTTGTCCGTCCTCTTCTGGAGTACTGTTGTGCAGGGTGGGATTCGCATCAGATAGGATTGGTGGAGGACATCTAAAAATTTCATAGAAGGTCAGCTCGTTTTTTATTATCGCAAAATAAGTGAGAGAGTGTCCCGGATGTGATGCACGAATTGCGGTGGCAGTCGTTAAAACAGAGGTGTTTTTAGTTGCGCCAGAATAGTCTCACGAAATCTCAATCACGAACATTCTCCTCTGAGTGTGAAAAAAATTTGTTGGCCCCCACCTACATAGGAAGAAATGATCAGCATGATAAAATAAGAGAAATGAGAGCTTCTACGGAAATATTTAAGTGTTCGTTTTTCCCGTTCGCTGTTGAAGGGTGGAACGGTAGATAAGTAGCTCAAAGGTGGTTCGATGAACGCTCTACCTGGTGGGTACTTAATTAAGAACTGCAGAGTGATGGTGTATATGTAGATGTAAATGTAGGTGCGGAGTAGGCTGCTGGTCGAAAGAATGGGGTACAACCAGAGATTGCAATTTGGAGCATTAATCCCAGAGTAGATAAGGGTCCTTCCGTTTAGACCGGAGTGGAGGGCCTCAACCAAAGGCTTCGTCGACTCTATAAAAGTCTTAGCTGAAGATTTCTGGACCTATGTTATCAGGTGGGGAATTGTAGGACTCCGCTTGATAGGTCAAAGGTACATTACATAAAGGAAGCAGCTACTCGGGTAGCAGAGAACGTGTAGAGTGCATTTTTTTTTTTTTGACTAATCAGTAGTCTGAGGTATTCTGATGAACGTTTGTCACACTACACGTAGACAGAGAAATCAGACCGCTGTCACACTAAAGATATTTCGATTATCAAAATTTTGTCAGTAAATTGCCAATGTATTCGTAACAACGTTCCCGAATTTACTACCCTCCTGGAAAGCTGTCGTGCTCAAAATGTTCTTGGGACTGAGAGCTGACTGACACCCGAAGTAGAAGGCTCTGAGATACTTAGCGATTCATGGAACGTATATCGGAAAGAGAGATTAGACGCCATTGGAGGGGGAGTGTTCATTCCAGTTGACAACAATATTGTCTCTATTGAGATCGGAACTGAGTGTGACAAAGACATTATTTGGTGACGTATAACAGGTCTACGTGAAGGAATGTTCATCGTTGGATGTTTTTATCGGCCACCGGATTCTGCTATGACAGTCTTAGAGCCGTTCAAAGAAGGTCTACAGTACCACGTAAATACTCATGTCATGTAAGACTAGTTAGATGCGAGATAAATGTACCGTGTAGAGACTAAGACATTTATGAATTCATTGCAAGGGATAAAGACAGACGGTCTTGCGAAGTTCTTTCGAATGCGTTTTTCGAAAACTTTCAGCAGCAAGTTAGGCAGCCCACACACAATGGAAGTATTGTAGACCTTGTAGCTACATATAGGCCGGAACTCAGCGACGGGTCAGTGTGGAGACAGGAATTTGTGATCATGATGTCATCATAGCATTTATGGTTACTAAAGTTAGTAAATCAGTCAAGAAAGCCAGGAGAGTGTTTCTGCTATAAAGAGGAGATAAGCAGATGTTAGCATCTCCCACAGACAATGAATTGGCAACAAGAATTTCCGTTGAAATAGACGTAGGGGGAATGTTGGTAAAGTTTGAACAGATCATAAATCGTGGTTTTGAGAAGTATATGCCTAGCGAGTGGATTAAGGACGCAAAAAACGCACCGTGTGGTTTAACAACGAGATTCGGAGAATATTAAGTTTGTAAAAGGCTCTTTCCGCGAAGTATACAACTACCACACCCGTACTTTAGTAAAATATCTGGCCGACAACGGAGTAAATTCTGGTCCTATGCAAAATCGCTAAGCTGGTCTATGGCTTCTATCCTACCACTCGTTGAACAGTCTGGTGTGGCAGTAGAAAATAGCAAAAGAGAAGCCGAAGTTCTGAATTTCACGTTAAAGACATCGTTTACCCAGGAGAACCGTACAAACATACCAGACTCTCGTATGGACGACATTGTAATTAGCATCCCTGGCATAGAGAAACAGCTGAAAGAATTGAAAACAAATAAGATGCCAGATTCGGATGGTATCCCAGTTCAGTTTTTCAGAGAGTTCTCTAAGGTATTGGTCCCTTACTTAGCTTGCATTTATCGCGAATCACTCACCCAGCGCGAAGTACCAATCGGCGGGAAAACAGCGCAGGTGACTTCTGTGAAGGGGAAAAGAACGGACCCGTAAAATTACAGACCAATATCCTTGACATCGATTTGCTGCAGATTTCTTGAACATATTCTAAGTTCCAATACAATAAATTTACTTGAGTCCAAAAAGCTTCTATCGACGAACAAGCACAGTTTTAGTAACCGTCGCTGAAGTGAAACTCAGCTGGCTAGTTTCTCACATGATGTACTGAGAACTACGAATGAAGGGCAACAGGCAGATTCCATATATCCAGATTTCCTAAAGGCATTTGACACGATGCTCACTGGTAACTAAAGTACGAGCTTATGAATAGGTGCCCAGATATGTGAGTGGCTCGAAAGCTTCTTAAGTAACAGAACCAACTACGTTGTCCTCAACGGTGAGTGTTCATTAGAGACGAGCGTATCGTCGGGAGTGCTACAGGGAAGCGTGATAGGACCGATAATATTTTCTATATACATAAATGATCTGGTAGACAGGGTGGGCAGTAATCTGTGGTTGTTTCCTGATGATGCTGTCGTGTACAGGGAAGGTGTTGTCGTTGAGTGACTGAAGAAGAATACAAGATTAATTAGAAAAAATTTCTAGTTGATGGAATAAATGGCAGATAGTTCTAAAGGTAGAAAAATAAAAGTTAATGCAGATGAATAGGAAAAATAAACACATAATAATTGGATACAGCATTAGCAGTGTGTCTGTTGTGTATTGTGTACTGAACCGGGGACCTGGAAACGACGGAGACGTTTCGTCCCGCCATAGCCCTCAGTGGTTCACGACCCCACAGCATGCCACAGCAGTCCACCCACACTACCGCTGCCCCACACCGAACCCACGGTTATTGTGCGGTTCGGGCCTCAGTGGATCCTCCCGGGAGCGTCTCATACCTAACGAGTGTAAACCCACGTGTTTGCGTGGTAGAGTAATTATGGTGTACGCGCACGTGGAGACAGTGTTCGCGCAGCAATCGCCGGCATAGTGTAACTGAGGCGGAATAAGGGGAACCAGCCCGCATTCGCAGAGGCAAATGTGAAACCGCCTTAAAAACCATCGACAGGCTGTCCGGCACACTGGGCCTCGACACTCATCCGCCGGGTGGATTTGTGACGCGGATCGGCATGCCTCCTCGCTCTGGAAGCAGCGCTTTAGACCGCACGGCTAGCCGGGCGGGCATTAGCAGCGTGCTGTATGACACAACCACGTCATTAAATATCTGGACATAGCGTTGCAAAGCGATATGAAATGTAACAAGCCTGTGAGGGCAGTGAAGAAGATTACACTGCACTTCCTGGACTGGCTGAGATCCATGCAGGCAGCATTACAGAACCTTGCTGAAACTATGCGTCAGGAGCATTTACATGTCACTCAAATCGGATTTCCTGACGATGCTAAGTTTCATCTTGAAATGAAGAGAGGGCTATTTCCCATAAGAATACCTGTACTCGAGGGAGAATCTTAGCAGCTATATAACGCTGCATAACATAACCATATTCTCCAGCAATCTTAGACGACTGCCGTATCAGATGTGGAGTATAGACATTTCACGAGCATTTTTTCAGCAATTCAACATCTTTAATTCAGGGGACTATGTAAGGCTTTGTATAAACACAGATAACGCTTACTTTCAGGTATTTTAGAACGATTCCGAAGTGAATAGGTGGAAACATACACTCTGGATTCTACCTTCTACTAACTCACACTAAGGCCTTCATGGAACGCGATGGTCAGACTCACTCGTGTCAACATTGAACTGTTAACCAATGACGAAATGCTGTTGTTTCTCGAGCGAGGGATTCACTAGGTCTATACCAATGTTTCCACAGACCACATCAAAGTGATTTGAGTTACATCATATGCTTCAATGTAAACAACTTATACAGGAATGATATGATACAAAATCAACCTATTGGTGGGATCGCTGGCTGTCTCATGAGAAAATCGTCGGCTTGGATAAATTCTGACAAATTGTGAAATGTAATACATTTTTGAGGAAGGTTTAACGTATTCTAATAATCTGCATCAATATATATATATATATATCACGCACACAGACACGGCGTTTTGCCGTTATATCCAGAGTATTAATTTCCACCGAACGATTCCCACTCCAAGCTGTTCACTACACTGGAAGGAAAAAACAAGATACAGCTTAAGTTATCTAAACTCCCAACAGTGTCTCTAGCTGGGATCGAAACTGGATAGAGCCGCCCACACGTTTCCCTTTGGCTGATAGAAACCACTGTAAAATCATTAATCATTCATTGGGGGGGGGGGGGGGAGGGGACCCTATGGTGCAGGAGATTATATCGCAAGATCAAACTGTAAATGGACCCCAATCTTCAATAATGAATTTATCTCACTGGAGAATTACAGTAGATTTCACGAAACCTGTTGATGTAGGTATCTGCACGTTAGACCTGTCTAAGCTCCTGATGCACCAGTTCCATTATGAGCTTGCAAAAATTCATTTTGCTGACCCAAAATACTTATGTTGGGTGAAATTTTTCGATCCATACCAAGTGATAAGGTGACACACCGACAGATGCATTTGATAATCTGGATATGAGCTGATAATCCTGATGGCATAAAGCTGGCTAACAATGAGGTTATCGGTCAGATGAATGATGCGACGAATGGGTCGCCGATTATGGAGTTTGTTGGCTTCAAGAATGTACACATTGCATATAGACACAGGTGTCACCCTTAAATGGACTAAGGGTGTGTGGCATGTGACCTCAATAGCTCACACAGTTGAGAATTACCAGAAGTGTGTTCCACCTTCCCATCTATATATATGGTATGCTAAATCATAATTCAGACGCAACGACATAAGGTGCATACTGTCTCACATCTGAGAATCATTCTGACATGATAAGTGTGGTGTCACCGCCAGTCACCACACTTGCTAGGTGGTAGCTTTAAATCGGCCGCGGTCCATTAGTACATGTCGGACCCGCGTGTCGCCACTGTCAGTGATCGCAGACCGAGCGCCACCACAAGGCAGGTCTCGAGAGACGGACTAGCACTCGCCCCAGTTGTACGGACGACTTTGCTTGCGACTACACTGACGAAGACTCGCTCATTTGCAGAGCAGCTAGTTAGAATAGCCTTCAGCTAAGTCCATGGCTACGACCTAGCAAGGCGCCATTAGCATTACATTGCATTTATCTAGAGAGAGTCTCACTTGTATCATCAAGAACGCTGTATACAAATGATGGATTAAAGTTAAGTATTCCAGCAGCAACGTACTTTTCTTTATAGCATTCATTACGTATCCTGTTTCAGACCTCACGCCACCCTGCGTGAGTTAGCGCATGCATCTTGGCCGCCTCTTTCTATTAGTGTACGTAGTGTTGGCAAGTCTGCCGACACTACAATAAGAGTATTATTTATGCTGACGGGATCGGAACCATACTGCACACTCATTCATTAGTGTGACAGAGTGCATGCATGTATATATGTGTTTTATGTTCACACACATTCATTAGTGTGACAGAGTGCATGCATGTATATATGTGTTCTGTGTTCATCATACAAATGAAGTGTGTGTAGGTATGTAGAATAGTATGATCCACACATCATATTGTACATTTAGTTATGTACCTGAATATTTATGTATCTGCGAGTGTATGTGAGAGTGCATGTGCATCTGCTTGTGATCTTGGACACTGTGTATGCCAGCTAGTTTCCTTTTCACACCACATATGCCAGTTACATTGTTTGTGCACCCTATGTATGTGCTGTGCCTATGCTGGTTAGAGGGCATACTATGTTTATTGTAAATATCGTCTGCACATAAGCTTAAATTTTACAGCTGCTGTCCACAAAAAATATCGTATGTAGTTTAATGTTATGTCTCTGACATAAACTGCAACTGGCCTCGCATTCGGGAGGAAGACGGTTCAATCCGGCGTCGGCCCATCCTGATTTAGGTTTTCCGTGATTTCCCTAAATCGCTTTAGGTAAATGCCGGGATGGTTCCTTTGAAAGGACACGGCCGACTTCCTTCCCCGTCCTTCCATAATCCCATGAGACCGATGACCTCGCTGTTTGGTCTCTTCCCCAAAACAACCCCCAACATAAACTGCAAATATTTCATGTCTGCTTTTGTGGTTTAAGTGCATCAACTGTAAATTGTATTCTAAAAACACATGTAAGCCCAACAACAATTTAACACTGAAAAAACTATTAACGGTGCCACGACTCTGTAATGCTGCTGAAACAAAAGAAAAAAAGTACATCAACTGTAAAGTGTATTCCAAAAATATATTTACCTCTTCTTCTTTTTCTTGTGCCTTTATCCTGCGTGTGTGCAGGGTCAGCATGGCTACTTAACGGATCTGGTGTGTTTAATTTAAGGGGTGCCCAGATGCCCTTCCTGTCGCTATCCCCCCCCCCCCCCCCCTCAAGACGGAATGACGGAATGTGTGTATTACAACTGTCTGCGTGTGGTGAGATTATGCGTAATTGTGTGAAGGGTTTCTAAATGTTTTGCAAAACGTGTAACTGAGCTGTCACCTGGGTTCCAGCGTGGTATTCACCTAGTCAGATGTGACAAACCGCCTAAAAGGCAGATCCAGGTTAGCCGGAATGCCGTCTCTCGTTTTTTATGTGTCGGCCATATTGGATCCCGTGTCAACACACCTTCCCATCTCACAAGTGATGCTCAAACACGCGCAGCTCTCTGTGTGAGTGCCTAAAACATATTCATTTGTGAGACTTATTTTTCGCATACATTTCTTTCTGTACGCTGTTAAATTATTTTGTAAATATTGTGTACACAGTTGTGTACCCTTATTTACGTGGCAGGAGTATGAACTTATGTTGAAACACATATGACTTGAAATGTGAAGTGTATGAGAAGTTTCAACATGTAGGACAGAAATTTTCTAAAGAACTTGTTACCTGAAATATTTACTCTTTTTTTTTTTTAAAAAAAAGGAAAGAAACAGGTAGAACAAATAAATCTAGTTTGTCAAACTCAAGTCATTCGTTTTCTTTCATTCTGTCTCAACCGTGTCAAATATACTGCTTGACAATTTCTAGGGAACCACTGACACTTGGTTAAGGACAATTGCCAATTGCTACAGAACGACCGACCAACAATAGTAAAGGGAAATGTAGAGGATGTGACGTGTTAAGGGCAGCGAAGCATGTGCACGAATACTATGTATGCATTCGACACTTCATGCAGTATAGTGTTTGACGAAGGTTGTTTTGGAACCGTTTAGTGCACCATTCCGTCTACTGTGGCAGCATGGCTGAAAAACATCACTTGGGTGCTTACGATCGTGAATGAGCAGTTGGACGGCTCGAAGCCGGTCAGAGTGTAGCAACTGTGGCCACAGGAATGGGTGTCGAAAAGTGTCACCTCACGATCAAAAATGGCCACTGATGGTGGAAATACTATGCAAAAGCTTTCCAGTGGTGTAGACGGACCACCACACCGCTAGAGGATCGATATGTAGCCCTACTGGCGAAAAGGAACAGACATCTCACTTCTAGGCAGACCTTGCAACTGCTACCGGTACACGTGTTTCTGCCAGGACCATTTCGCGGCGATTAAATCAGGCTGGTTTTTATGGTCGAAAACCTCTTAAGAGCGTCTCACTTCAACCACGCCATTGACAGGAAAGGGTTCGTTGATGCAGGGAGGATTTTGGTTGAGGTCACCAAGAGTGCTCCAGAATGACGTTCTCTGACGAATCCCGCTGCACTGCGCAAGTCATTCTGGCCACCAGAAAAGTGTGGATAGAAAGGGGAACACGACACACACCACAGGATGTTCCTGAACGTCATCGGTAAGGACTAAGCGTTGTTGTGTTGGCAGGAACTGTGCACAATGGCCGAACACCACGAGGCATTTGTGCGAGGTACCGTTACAGCACAGCTGGAGGGTCTATTGCAGGGAGGTTATTCTGGGTTTTGTCCGCCCGTTTAGGGGTGCGGTAGGTCCCGAATTCTGTTTATGGACGACAATGCCCGCCCACACAGGACCGATGAGGTGTCGCATACACGGGAAAATGAAGTTACTGAATGTTTGGACTGGCCGGACCTAAACCCAGTAGGGCATGTCTGGGATGTTTTTTGGCAGACGTGTCTCTCAACGAACTCTCCCTCTCCGAACCGTGCAAGATCTGAAAACCGCCTTCAGAGAGGAGGGGGACAATAAACCCCGAGGAATCCTCAACAGTTTGGTAGTCAGCATGAATAATTGGCGCCAAATGCCCATGTGCCCGAGGATAGTACATTCCTTACTGAGAGCGCGATATCGATCTTTACGTTGGGAGTCTGACCTGTGACAAATATGAACGTTATTTATACCCGTTATCCCGCTTTCACATGTGGTTATAAATTTACCACTCATTTCGTCCATCATTGTCTGTGATTATTGCTGTTCACCGATGTCTCTGTTCTTAGCCAGTTGTCAAGGAGTATAATAGTTTACAATGTGATATTACTAGACTACAGAACGTGCAGCTACATCTGCGTTGCACGTGTCTTCTTTATAAGAATGGACGCTTTTATAACATTAATAGTGTTCAGTTTTTAAAACTGTCAGGTATAGCTTCATTGCACTTGCGTTTTCTATGAGAAGAGATGCATTTACACCTCATTAAAAGTGCTGATGGCATGAAAAATGACGAATAAGCGTTGTCCACAATTAACGCCAGGCAGTCTGCAGCACCGGCGGCGGCGATGGCACGACGTATGCTCTGCTTTACTAGCCCAAGCCTTATGAAAAACTGATTGCAAAAGTTAGTACTGAAACCAAAAATATGAATGTATAGAAGATTACATGTTACATGAAGTTTCTTTTTCATGAAAGTCGACACAAGACGGCAAACGTGGCAAAAAAATTCCGCAAAGTTGTAAAAAAGGGTTCTTCTTAAATAAGTAAAACAAACATAGCTTCGATCAGAAAATGTTAAAGTTAAATGGGAAAGCTATTGGGCTTTGAAAGAACTATATATCGTTTTTTTACAAGTATCAATTGCTCTCTTACATTCCCAGATGTACTGACGGCAAATAAAAGCGGAACACCAAAAAGGAGTTGTGCGCCGTAAACGAAGGTTGGTAGGTTTGTTTCTACATCTGAAAGATGATGTCTGTTCAAATTTCGTGCCAGCCGCATAAGATTGGTGCTAGTAGCCCTACTACGAGAATGCAAATCAGGTTCGTTTTAAATATGCGCTGTAAGGGTCGTGAGCGTTAGTTACCTTTGATACTTGACGTGGTGAGCTCATGTTAGTCAAGAATGCCTTTAAGGTGACAAATACGCCATTATCAACACCTCACTGAGTTTGAACGAGGTCGTGTAATAGGGCTATGAGAATGAGGATGCTCCATCTGCGATTTTGCAGAAAGACTTGGCATGAATGTGGCCAATGTACATGATTGCTGGCAGCGATGGTCACGAGGATGTACGGTCGCAACAAGACCGGGCTCCTGGCGGCCACATGGCGCTACCAAGAGGAAAGAGCATCTGTTCGGTGTATGGCACTGGCGCTTCGTACTGCATCTTTAGTAGCAATCTGAGCATCAATTGGCACCACAGTGACACAAAGAACTGTTACAAATCGGCTATTTCAAAGACGACTCCGAGCCAGACGCCCCGTAGCCTGCACACCACAGACCCCAAACCACCGCCATTAGGGACTTTAGTGGTGTCGAGCGTTCCAATGAAAGCGGTTATGCGTCTGTGCCAGTGATGGCTTTGTGTTGGTTAGAAAAAGGCCAGTTGAGGGCCTGCAACCAACTTGCCTGCATGTTTGACGCACTGTTCCTACACCTGACGGTCTTAGGTGCATTTTCGTATGACTACAGGAACACTCTCGTGGGTATTCCACGCACACTCACTGCAGAATTGTACGACAATCTGGTGATTTGACTTGTTGTGCTGCCATTCATGAACAACAACCCAGAGGGTATTTTCCGAATGAAAGACGCTTTTCCACATACCGTTGTTGTAACCCAACACGCTCTACAGAGTGTCGGCGCATAACGTTGGCCTGCTCGATCACAAGATCTGTCTCTAAGCGAACAAATATGGGACATCATTGCACGGTAGCCCTAGTATCATCCACAAACAGCATTAACCGTCCCTGAACTGACCGACCAAGTGCAAGAGTCATGGAGCTCCATCTCGCAAATTGACATCCCTCACCTGTACAACACAAGGCATGCAGGTCTGCATGCTTGCTCCAACAATCTGGCAGCAACGCCGGTTATTAACGTACCATCATTTCACATTTTCAATGGCTTATCACGCGCTTACATTAACCCGTGTAAGCATGTTACCTAGACAAATGTATTCCGAAATTTCATTACTCTACGTTATTTGCTGTTACAATTGTTGCTTCATCCTTATCCTTATCGAAAAATCCGTTAAAACCTGATTCTGTATAACTCGTTAACATTCATGTTCCCATATTTGCTATTTACTGCCGGCCAGTGTGGCCGAGCGGTTCTAGGCGCTACAGTTTGGAACCGCGCGATCGCTACGTTCGCAGGTTCGGATTCTGCCTCGGGCATGGATATGTGTGATGTCTTTAGGTTAGTTAGGTTTAAGTAGTTCTAAGTCTAGGGGACTGATGACCTCAGATGTTAAGTCCCATAGTGCTTAGAGCCATTTGAATCATTTTGCAAATATTGTGCGCGTTGAGTCAGCAGCTTTTTAAAAATTAAAAAAAAAATATGTTAATTATTTTTGAGACATACAGCTTTCTCAAAAGAAAGATGCTCGCGATAATTGGCTAGATCTTCTGAGTGGATGGCCCTATGTTAACGGTCTTAGGCTTCTTTTATTTGTAAAAGTTGTACTACCATGCCATTAAATAATTTTTACATACAAAAATATAAGGATCAAGAAATGACTTCCAAAAACCGGCCGTTTAGAACCAGTTTTCAGAGTGAGCGCGTGCCGTTTTCTCCACTCCGCCGCCCGCACAAGCTGACGCACTCTGCTCTTGCATGCTTCGCTTTATTACACGACTACTAATACTAAAAATTCATGAAACATGCCATAACATTCATTTTGAAAATGTAAGTATTCAATATTAACGTCGATCAAGTACATCGCTGTAGCATGTTAACTGCGTCCACTAGATTTAGAAAATAAGTAAGTTATCTGGGCTACAGAACGTCGTAGAAACTTTTTTAAATGAAAAAATGTTAACAATTTCTTTCTTTAAAAGTTACTTTCATAAAATAACAATTAACACAGTTAGCTATAAACACGTACAACAAAACTGCAAATTTCTTGAAATCATTCAAGATGCTTTTAATTAAATAAATCGTAAAAATTATTGATTAGCATGGCACTATAACTCTTTGCGAAGAAGCTAAGCTTTATACTGTCACTTCACGTCCATCCTCTGAGAAGTTCCAGCCAGTTACTGACAGCACATTTTCTTAGAGATCTACATATCTCTAAAATATACTAACATTTCTTAATTTTTCAGAAACGTACCTTTTGACTTATCGCAGGCTATAATTACAGTAAAAAGCAAATGTGGGAATATTAATATTAACTAGAAATAGATAACCCGATTTTAATGTTTTTTTTCTATGTATCTCGAAACGTAAGATAGCAGTCGATGCTTATGTGGCGGAGTTGTCGCGCGGTTTGGGGCGTCATGTCACGGACTGCGCGGCCCCTCTCGTTGGAGGTACAACTCCTCCCTCGGGCATTGATGTTTTGTTATTAGCATAAGTTAGTTTAAGTAATGTGTAAGTCTAGGGACTCATGACCTCAGCAGTTTGGTCCCTTAGGAATTCACACTCATTTGAACATTTTCATACTTATGAAGAAGCATTCGATCGAACTTTCTAAGTCCTACAGCTTTCTCACTTAACACTCTTTTACTTATTAAAAAACTATTTTTTGCATCTTTGCGGATGTTTTGGCAATATTCATCGTCTTGGATCGAGTTTCATGAAGAAGATATTTCCTATAGTCACATTATTTGTTTTCATCAGTACTTTTTTCAAATTTAACATTAGGTCGTCACAGGAAGCTTGACTATA
Source organism: Schistocerca serialis cubense (assembly GCF_023864345.2). Lineage (NCBI taxonomy): Eukaryota > Metazoa > Arthropoda > Insecta > Orthoptera > Acrididae > Schistocerca > Schistocerca serialis. The sequence continues at coordinate 581,663,896 of NC_064640.1, forward strand.
ATCCGACACGGGTAGACGAGTCGGCATGGAAATCCGAAACGCCACAGCACAACATCCGCTACGTGAGCGGCGGCTTCTCCTCTAACTTCTCCGACACTGGGAGCCGCAAGGGATTTTAATGGTGTAGTGCTGATCCCCGTGCCTGTATTGAAAATTTCAAGGAAATGATCCAGTCCGACATGTCAGAACATACAATGTAATTTATCACACAGGAATAATACACCGAAGGAAATACACTGTCAAAATGTTATCTGGTAAGGTGCACAAAAGTTATCTTAAAAAAAGTCAAAGTTATACATTCATGCCGCACGGAGAACCGCTTATAACAGCCCTTGTTGCCTAGTGCGCGAGTCGGCGTACAGGCAGACGCAGCCGTGACAAGAATACGTAGTGCCAAGTCCAAAGTGTACGCAGGAGAATTTTAGGCACTTAAACGAAACCAAAACTGTCTCAAACCATTATTTGTCTGAATAACTAAACTGTTGCAGATGTAACTGTTACACAAATGACTAGAAGAGAGAAGAGAAACACGGCAGTGTATGATATTACGTTACAGACGACTACATCAATCGGGACTTTAAATGGGTGACATTAAATATTTCACAACAATTCCTGTAGCATACTTCCTATGTCCGTCTTTGATTAATGTATATTTCACTAACAATGAAACATTTCGTTGTTTATTCCCTGTAGTTATCACAAGACTGCGGAGTGTCTCTTGGATGACGAAAGCAAACATTTTCCTTACACCATGCACACTTGATAAAAGAAAAATTAATGTATTCAGGCACTTCGCAGTAATTACTGGTTTGATTTAGACAGAACTGGAATGGAGTAAAAGATGGTCAGGGTGTTGTTCTGCATACTGTGCTGCGAACCAGGCATACTTGTTCAAATTAGTAAAAGTGGTGACGCAAACTGACTATCCACAGATGACTGAAGCTTAACAATACTGATCCGCTGATAAATCTGAAATGACTAAGAGCTGTCGGAAACTATATTGTCCGACAATTTTTCTGAAAAATGCTTTATATTGTCAAAAAAATTTGTTAGCGAGAGGCTGAATCACATTATTAGTTCGTGGTGGAATCCGAACTGTGTTAAAAGTCTTTTCGTCGTCTTCCTACAGATGTTATGTCCAGGCCAAGAGTCCAGCAAAAGTAATGAATTATTTTCTACAAATTATAAGAAGACGTTTCGGAAGTAACATTGAAAATCGTTATGTCCTTTTTTCCAGAATTTGCAATGCCGATTATTAGATTTTTGCGAGCAAGGACTCTTCTTTAAATTTTTGGTCTTAATTTACCTCGATGTCCCTGAAGACAGATATAAAGCTGCAGAATACTAATCCACCGATACTTATCACTGTCAGTGTTGTATAAGAATGTGTCACAGCATTCACCGACTGCACAAGAGACTCTGTCTCTTTTACGCTACAAGTGCGGTTTGCACCCAGTTCTTGCAAGAAAAATGACTGATTGACTTTATACACAGCGTTTTGGGAATAACAAGAGGGTACGTCTTCATGTCAGCTACGAATTTCTCTCTAGTATTACCTGTAAATGATATCCCTACAAGTTTGCTTGAGATAAACTTCGTGATTTTGCGACTTCCTTTTCCATATAATTCTCTGAATGGGTTTAACCAGATCGAAGAAGCCTGGAAATCAGTAACGTTAATCTCACTAGCAATCAAGGGTGTCCTCTCTTCTATATCTCCCTCGGTAACGATGTTGTGACTCTCACGAGCATTTCCAAATAATTAGTATAGTTTTCCTTTCACGAGTTTCTTTTTGGTGCATATGTCGTACTTCGTGTAAATCTCTTTCCGATTTAGACAGTTCATGTTCAGATTTTACTAAATGGACGAGACTCTGTACACTGCTTTGGTATAAGTGTTTCCTCCCTCTTATACAGCCTGTTCTTTGTCACTGAAAAGCTTTACTGTATGTTTTTTTTTTGGGTTTGGAGGCTACTCTATTTTTATAATGGACTCTAATTGGCACGACAGTGATCTTTCGAACCACAATTCACGGAATCTTTCTAGTTATTTCCTGTTTCCTCTAAATTTTCCATGATTTCTAACGAATTGTTGACATCATTCGAATGAATATTGAAGAAATTAACTAACAAATAACACATATGTAGTCCTCCGGGAGAAGTACGTGATTTCGATTGCATACCACATTTTTCTTATTTCATCTTTGCTAGGTTGAAAACACAAATTGTGTTCCAGATTAAAGTGAAACTCTGAGAACTGCATAAATACAGATGCTATTAGAAAGCGTATACCAAGAAACCACAAAAAAATTAATTCAGTTTTATTCCTATTGTTAACACTTCGCGATACCCTGAAGGCAACTGTTGATTATTATGCATATTAAACGAGTTGCAACTTGGAGCGAATAGTAATTGTGAGCAGTTGTGACAGAGAAACTATCAAAGGAAACAGAAATTCACTTTCCAAACTACTGTCGCGTAATGCCGTGTTGTCTGTTTACCGATGCGCCGTCAACCAAGGGTCCGTACCCACTGTTATGCATGTGCTTCCTGCTACAGCTGACGCGTTGCTGTACATTTCTCCAGCCGCCTGGCGAGCTACGAATCTGGCAACGTTCAACACTTTTTTTAAAAAAGATACTTCCTGCGGATCTTAGCAGCTAAAATTTTGACACTGTGTTTATTTCGTTGTATACCTCCTGTATAAAAAATTTCAGGGTAGGTTTCGACATGTCGGACTGGACCGTTCCCTTCTTAGGTTATTCGTGGTTTCCCTAAGTCGCTTGAGGCTAACGCCACATTAAATTGATTCAAAAGGACATGAACATTTCTGCCATCATCCCCCTCAAATCCGAGCTTGTGCTCCGTCTCTGTAATGACCTCGTTGTTCATGGGATATTAAACCCTAATCTTCCTTCCTTGTCTGCAGTATATGTTAATTACTCACTTACGGTTTGTATTGTTAAAGCATTGGAACAATCTGTTACAAATTGATTTTGTGCAAACATGAATATACTGCAGGTATAATACAGAAACTATTAAAGTAAGAGAATACCAGAGTTTAGTGGCTCCGTTTCATCAAATTTGGACTGCATTTCGGAGGTACTATCGATTATTTTGAGACAGATTTACTAGTGTTCTGACTTTGATTATTCATTGCAATGGCACGATGAGTGTTCATACTATCACTTGTCATACTTTAAGTGTTTACTATTGCGATGCTGCGAAAAAAGCGGCACGTTTCGTACGAATGTTCTCCATTTCACTTGTTTCAAACATATCTCCTAATTGTGTGTTTCCACAGGTAATATTGGTTTCATAAGCAAACTGTTTTAGTGAAGAATGTATAATGTTATCGTAAGTATCGGATAGTTCATTGTAGATTATCGAGACATGGCGTACAAAGCAGTAATGAATGGTATCGCACAATATACAAGTGTATTTACGTCAGTCTAATTCAGATTTTCACTGCTCAGTGCTTCGTCGTAGATTTATAAAGTAGGCATATTTGCATGAAAAAGACTCCTTTTCTGATATTTCTACGATGTGTATATCATTTTAAGACGGTTCATACAACAAATCATTCCTATTGTAATTTTCCATATCTTCTTTTAAAAAATTGGTAAGCTGTATTGACATATATTATGTTAATGACCAAATTACATACTTGAATTGAGAATTAAATGGAATTGTTATAAAAACTTTATTTCAAAATCAGTAAAATGCAACTAGAAACATGATACAGACAAATGTGAAAAGCTTTTTAAAATTCCGAAATCAATATTGTAGAAAGATATTTTTTTATAATCTTTATTTGTTCGGCGCCAGTAATATGAAGGCGCGCTCACGTTATGCTGCAGTTTGTGAGGTAACAAGTGCAGCTTCCATATCTTACTCTCTGATATTTATACGGCCTTCAGCATTTGGTCCGCGCCACTGCAGGGTTCTAATTACAAGAGCGCCGTTTCCATAATGCCGTCCGCGCGTGATGCCATCGCCTGACGTCACTATTCTTAAGTAACCTGTTGAATTTAATAACGATTACTTTTGTTGTAAATTTTATGTAGTTGTGATAGAGATTAGAAATAACGTTTGACTAAATTTCAAGAAGGCGAAGCAAGGATTTCAGAGGTTATCGTACGTTTTTTGACGCTTTGATGACCGACACGTAATCTGATGTAAAAATAACCTTCAGTACATTTACCTTTGGACCTAATTATTCCTTTTAATATTGTAAGTTCTAAGACACCAATTAAAATAACCATATATAAAAGTTTTTGAAATAAATTGGTAGTCAAACGGCAAAATGGGCAAACGGATCGCTTTGGATGTTGAATTGACACCCGTCAGCCATGTGACCCTCCACTACTGACCAAAGGTGTGCAAGTGAAGTATGGTTGTACTGAATCAGTGCAGTAAGACTGGTCGAAATGGAAAAGTGACAGAATGGCACAAGAAAGCTGTCGTGTTTGAAGTGCCCATGATCAAGTCATAAACGAAGTTGCCGGTTTTTTTTTTTAGTATCATCGTGTCTACAGGGAACGGTGTACCACTGGCAATAACATAACAACGATCTAAGAACGGGTGCAGGACCAAATGTCCCCATGTTAGTGCATGGTGTAGCCTCCGTGGGCAATGCAGGCGCTGACTCTGGCATCCATTCGACCCTTCAGATGGAAAATACTGTCCTGAGATACGTTATGCCTCGCCTGCTCTTTCTGTTCATGTACTTCTGCAAGTGTTGTTGGTTGAGTCACTTCTTTTCCCATAATATCACACACGTGCTTGACTGGAGACAATTCTGGAGAACATGTTTGCCAGTGAAGTTCTACACATCTTGCAGAAGACTTTGAGTTTCACGATCAGTGTGTGGGCGTGCAGTATCCTGCGGGAACTCACCTTCCTTTTGCAAGAACGGCAAAAAAGGGACCTGCAATATTCTGCATGCACCAAGCAGTGGTTAGTTTCCCCTCCTGAAACACCAAATGTGTATGAGTGTTGTAGCGTAACACACCACAGATCATAAGGTCTGGGTTAGGGTCAGTGTGTCTTGGACAAGCACACTCCGTGAGACAACAGTCACCAGATCCATGTCGTATGCTCAAATGACCATCACTTGCGTGCAGGCAGTATCTGCTTTCATCACTGAAGACCATCGTGCGCCATTTTATCCTCCAAGTGACCCTCTGACATCACCAGTCGAACCATGACATCGATGCTGTGGCGTGAGTGGAAGATGGGCTAGAGGCGTGCGTGCCCATAGTCCCACTACTAATAACCGGTCCGCAACAGCTCGAGTAGACATATCTGGGCTCACTAGCTCACGTCTGTGCTGTGGTAGTTGTACGATATGCCACTGCTGCCCTTAAAACGCGACGGTCCTGGTGGGGATCTGTGTTGCGTGGACGTACAGAACCTCATCTACATCTGTGACAATGTTTATGTGACCACTAATACCAGCATCGTTGTACAACGGCAACAGCACGTCCAACCCATGTGGTAATTTTCCGAAAGAATCATCCCATGACCCCTTTCAAACTTGCTCAGTTGGCTGTAAGAAGCGCGAGTGCGTCTCCGTGGCGTGGTTGCCTACTTGCTGTGAGCATTCCCTATTATAGATACAGGTGGTGCTCTGGTAGCAATGTCACTACGTTATCTGTTGTCTGACGAATGTTGAAACCGTTATCAGTACATCTACTATCCCCCAGATGGCAAATGCCGTTGTCGGATCAAACTCGACTTCGTCCTTCCAGGTTTTTTTTTCTTTTTCATTGTATGTGAGAGGCCTTCAAAACCAATATACAATGAGTGAGGAGAACGCTTGGAAGAGATAACCACTATAGATGTCGATATCTTTTGTAAATCCATTTATAAAGCTAGGCGGAAAATTCTGCTTAAATTTCCTACAAGTATTCAAGAGATTCAAGTTGTTCTGAACACATTAATTGTGACAACTACAGGTCTGGCGGATTTGTTGTCACATAATGATTCTGACAAGAACGTTGCAGTATTCTGTGAAGTTGAAAAACTCAAAATACTTATTCAGCATGACGCAGTATATGTTGATGTCACTTTCTAGTATTGCACAAAGTGTTTTGTCAGCTGTTTACGATCCATGGGCTTGTTAACTGGCATTATATTCCAATGGATTCTTCTTTGTTGAACGATAAGAGAATTTCACCTTATCAGCACGTCTTTTCGATAAAATAAATTAATAAATGTGATAATCTATTTCGGAAATTAATTCCTTCAACATGGTTTCCAGAATCTGAAGAAAGCATAATGAAAGCTGAATTGAAGCGAGGAACAATGTAACAAGCCAAGGTTGTGAATTTTATCTAACACAGACCCGGTGGTGAAAGATACAAACGTTTGAACTTGCACATAACTGCTATTCCAGAAATAAAATCAGGAAGTTTCTGTCTTACATATTTGGTTTCCCAATGCTGGATTCTGGTGTGGTGGGCGACTGTTCTGTTGAGGATCTAGTGTCAGCGATGCCTTTGTGTGAAAACTACAAACTTTCTGTGACTATGTAGTAGGTACTTATATATACAAGAACACATTCTTCCCTCCATCCATATGAGCAGAACTAAGTTGCAATAGACGGAAACTACACATGCTTGCGAAAGTTCCCACAGTACCGTTCTACTCAACACCAAAATTGCTATCAATTCCTCAAAAACAGAAACAAGGAAAAGTATCGTTAGGATTTAAAATCCATGAAACAACAGGTGAGAAACTTCAAAGACGGAAAAATTACAAGAATGCAGTATGTGAAATTGGTTTCCTATAAAGCAAAATCTGAGACAGTTTGCCTCCTCGTGGCGCACCCTTAGTAACTCAGACGAACTGCTCCAGAAACCACTAACTCATATTTAAGCAATAGCAGGATCATCAGAGTCGTTTTTCTCTTATTACTTATGAAAGAGAAATGATTTACAGCTTCGCCTAGAAGGACAAATGTTACTACTGGCTTTGAACCAGAGGACTCTGGGTTCTTTCTCTGACAGCTTGGGTCCTGTGCTCCAAGCGGACCTTAAAGGGGGTGGGGAGGGGAAGGGCATGATGGGTCCTGCTTTTCTGACCGTAGGAGGATTGGGTACTGTGTCCGTAAGAGTAGAGTAAATAGATCCCAACTGGCAGGGACTGGAGACGTGAGTCACACCTCGTCAATGACAGTCAGTTCAAACCAGACATGAATTGCTGCTGTTCTTGAAACCAGGTATATCTCAACCAGTTTTAGACCAAACTCTGCGGAAGAACTGGTGCAATGGACACTTGGTGTCGGGTACATAACAAATAGACATTGCGTTCAACGGCCCATGGAGTTTCACTTTTATTTGGGGCAAACAACTCAGAACATGGAGAGTAGATGGGTGGTGATGCGTAATGTGGTGCGATATATTACGATTTTTTACTTTTTCTTTTTTAAATGGTGCAAGGCGTCGAGAACACCTAGGGCTCCTTAAGATGTTTAACACACGTTTGCGTGGAGGGTTTAATGCAATCCACTGCTTTTCTGCGATATTTTAGGAGGTGTTTTCCGTACCAAGACTTGAGTTAACTCATTCTGGTAGCAGTGAACATGAAGCAAGATGAGTATGCCGCTGTGGGTACTCTTGTCTTTCAAGATGGCTACAGAGCTGTTCACAGGGATAAACACGTATGTACCTGGTTTGACAAACACTCCGGCATCCTGTCGCATCTCGACTGGTTCCCTAAATCAGCCAATCTTAAACCCACGAAAAGTATCCTGGACCGTTTGGAACAAAGGATGAAATGTAGTAATAATCTGTCTCGCTGTTTTATAACTGTACGGGACCTAAGCATAATGTGTGATTTCAGCTGCATTTGGCATACTGTAAGAAACTTGTGGACGCTCAGCCTCACTGAGCTGAGGTCAGTACGAAGACCAGAGACGGTGTTACACATTGTTAGCGAGATGACTGCTGCGGGTCACTGATTTTCTGTCCAGTGCGCTTGTCTCGCAGTATGGTGTCTCAAATGTTTTGAGAAGAAATAAGGTCATCCAGCCCACATGGAATTCTCACGTCCGTGAGATGTTCCTCGAGTCGCTCTGACATAATTCGAGATCGGCGTATTAGAAACGAGAAAAATAATGCGTTTGTAAAGTAACGGGAATGGAAACTTGTCCAAGGTACAGGTCTCATGCAGGATGCTACAGGCTAACAAAGATGACACACAATTGTACCGTAGCTTCCTATTCTTCGCTGGTGAGACATGATAGCAAACGAGACAGGGCCCAATTTCATCCGAAGTCCCATGCGAAGGGCACCAGTGATTTGGCTGCGATGAAGTGCGCTGATCTCGCAAGTCCTGCAGATCCAGCACTTCACCGTCACTCTGGTAGCTAGTACATGGTTTGACAATATAGTAATCACGAGACACATCGAACTTATCCATTAACTGTAGTGGCAGGAGTGCGCTCTCTCCACTACAGCATCTACAGGGCGGTCCGTACATGATTTCGCACGAGCCTGCATACCTTTGTCTAGGGTTCTATTCTTACCGATATCCAATTTTTGTTTCTCTTACTAGGTTTTAGGAAACCAAACGAAGAACACATTTGGCGATATCGTCTCTGGCGGACTGCTTGAATTTGAGCGTGCAACGGCCTGATTGGCTGACTTCAATGCAACTTGGCTTGGGAAGGGACATTTATACTTCGGCACAACCTACTCTGCAACATCTTTACTTCCATGCATATGTGATATATTGGCTGAGATTTCATCCTTACGTGTACTTACTTTCAGTATAGAAAAAAGACTTTCCTGCGGGTCAGTTAAAGTGAGATTAAATGATGTCTATTCGACGTGTCGAGATTTTCCTGCGTGAATCACAACACAGTATGCTCAGAGGGTGTACGTGCAGCTTACTCTACGCTCAGGGGGTGTGCATGTGCAGGTTACTCCCATCATTCGGACTTGGAGCGAATCGTTGGTATAACTAAGAAGGGAGCATCATACGGACAGATCACACATTCAACTGCCTGTAGTGAAATGACTGCAGCAAAAGTGGTGATGAGATGTACAGAGAACAAAAATTTGGCAAGTAGAGTAGGTACCGTTTCTTCCTTAAGAATTGCACCACGAGAAGGTTGTAGGATTGTTTGACTGGCTGTGACGAAATGACGAATGACAAGAGCTTAAATCCGTGCTGATGTTGCAGGTAGTGTATCACCACGAACAGATTATTGGAAGGTGGATTGAGATACCAACCTGCCAAACGTCGCTACTGTTGACACCTTAACGCACAAGACGGGAGACTTCCATTGTCTAAAGTTTGAGTCAACTAGGCCGCTGAATGGCATTCTGTGGTGTTCAGCGTTGAGTATTGCTTATTTTTGTGGCCATGAAATATACGTGACCGTGTCCGCTGACCAAGGGTTTCCAAACATTTCCTCTGATGGAACACTGTGATAATCCTGGCACTTTGGTGGAACACCTTGTTTATTTTGAAGGCTACTAAAATTTAAAAATTGAGAAAAACTTGTTTAATCCAGCAATTATTTCAGTTTTAATTCATAACTACTAATAACACGAAAACATTACTAAATTTTTAAAAAATAATTACTATAGTCGAATATCACAGAAAAAAAGAATTTGTTATTAATAGTTTTTCGCGGAGAGCTTATTCATTTCCTGTGGAACACCTGTGATACGCAGAACATAGTTTGTGAAACCCTGCCATAGACGGCGTGGTGAAATGTACAGAAAACAGCGTTTTTTGAAAGGCATACCTCAGAAAATCCTGGAATCGTGGTTTGTGGAGCTAGTGGATACGAATATAGGCTGGATTTGTTAATTATTGAAGTAAGGCAAAACGTTCGGCGCATTATTCCGTGAGTGGTGGTGTCATACGCTTCATGACCAGTGTAAGAAATGGCATATTTCAGCAGGACAATGCTACACTTTAGCTACAGCTCACATCTCAGACGGCTTGAGAAATGTCTACATTCTTTACTGGTCTGCCTGGTCCCCAGATACGTCACCCATACATCATGTCTGGGATCCGATGGGAACAACAAACATTCATACCAGCATCTAGTCAGCAGTCTTTATGAACAGATATAGCACATGTTTTAAACATGCTAAGAAATTCTCCGGATCACATTCGGAAGCTGTTTGCTTCTTTCTACAATGAGTACAAGAGTACGATACATTTTTGCCCGTGTATCTCAGTGAAATGGTTCTCAAAAAGGCTAAGCAACGGTACGTCATTTAGAAGTTGCTTTGGAAAGCTATTTATGTGTTCCTAAGGGTGCTGGGTCCGAATTTTCAAAGTCCCACCGAAAATTCGGTCCGGAAATTGGTGAAAAATGGAAAAAACACGAAAAAGTGTGACTTTTAGGGTTTTTCGCTTGTAACTCGGAAAAGACTCAATTATCGGCAAACCTGACAAGCTATGAAAATGAAGAGGATAAATAAAGTTTCTCGTGAGACTAACCGTATGGCGTGCTATGCGTGTTGAAGTTAGTGCGATTTCAGAGCTGAGGAGATAGGCCATCTCAGGACCTACTACCATCCACCACCAACCCCCGGGGCCCCGCATTCTTACCGTACGTTGTTACACATCCGTGGCCGAATTTCATCCTCCTGTAGCGTCACGATGTTATTAGATTGGTTGCTTGTTGATACTTGCCGTGGTGGAAGGGTGAGATGTTTTTGAGATGTCATTGACCTCCAAATGGCAGTGAGCACTATGCGACTTAACTTCTGAGGACATCAGTCGCCTAGAACTTAGAACTAATTGAACCTAACTAACCTGAGGACATCACACACATCCATGCCCGAGGCAGGATTCGAACCTGCGACCGCAGCGGTCACGCGGTTCCAGACTGAAGCGCCTTTAACCGCACGGTCACACCAGCCGGCTCATTGATCTCCCATTCAAGGTAGAGGGAAGGACGGTCTCCCAATCGATAGTTGTTTACGAATTCGCTCTCGATTGGTTGCTTAGAACGTGCCTGCGGTCGGTAAATTCAGTTTAAAAGCGTAAAACATACAGATGTTGATGAACGACATCAGTTCCGGTGTGGATCAAATTATTGTCATTTAATATCCATTATGTGATAAACTTTTCCATAAAGTTTGAAAAACATCGGACCGGTGCTTCATAGAGCGACACTTCTTATGGTATATTTGTTGTCACAATTATCAGACTTTTCTGTAATGAACAATTGCATTGTTCTGAATTATGAAAAACTTAGAAGGGTTTACTTTTTTATGTGCATGACAACTCTCAGAACGACTACGATCATTTCTAAATTATTCATCAACAGTGAAGAGATAAGATATCTCTATTTCACACGAATAACAAATATCTGAAGCCAGTCGAGTGACAAACGTAGAAGTTCCGCTGTACGAGGAAGAGGCTTTCTAAACTGTATACCGTGTGCAGATGTAATTCAGTAATATTGACCGTGTGCGAATTCGGCTAGCTACGCTCTAAATGGGGACTTCCAGTTAAATGAGCCGCGCGGGATAGCCGCGCGGTCTCAGGCGTCGTGTCACGGTTCGCGTGGCTCCCCCCACCGGAGGCTCGAGTCCTCCCTCGGGCGTGTGTGTGTGTGTTGTACGCAGCTTAAGTTAGTTTAAGTTAGATTAAGTAGTGTGTAAGCTTAGGGTCCGATGACCTCAGCAGTTTGGTCCCATAAGATCTTACCACAAATTTCCAAAATTTCCAGTTAAGTGAGCGGTCATGCTGATATACCAATGACTGTTGCGAGCGGTCTCTCGTGTTACGCGTTGATTGATCTCTCATTATTCGATGATGAATCGAGTGCGTTGACTTGAAACACGTATAACCCTTCCTGCACTGGTGTCGGGCTGTAGTAATTCCCCACACTGATGGCCTGCGCATTACGTTCTACTCTTCCACGAATTCTCTCATGAACGGTCGCTATCATTACTGCGCTGTTTATTACCTATATGCGGTTTCTGCTGATTTGCAATTAAATTTCTCAGTGCCTTTAGTGCGATAATTCTGCAGTTATAAGAAGACTGCTTGGAATTATCAGGCAGGCACAGCGGTTCTTAACGTCGTCCCTACCACCACCTAGTGTGCATTCCAGCTTACATGGTAGGCGGTAGGCGGTAGCAATATTTAAAAAAAATTTATTCCGTTTTCGTAAAGAACTGACATAAGCTATGTGGTAAGTAACTATTATTATATGCCTTAACTTGCTGTAACTCTGCTTCATAATTTTTATAAAGTAAAGTTACTTCCCCACATTATAAATTTTACTGTTAACAGATATAGAATAGTGGGCGGTAGGTGGAGATCGTTGACTACCCCTGCTTTAGAAGGTACATTTACACAATGATGCGTGAAAATCGTGTCAACACTTCAGGATGATAATGGATTTAAATTGTAATAACTGTAATACAAAATAACGACGTACAGCAAGAAAGAAGAGGAGGAAATGAAAAAAAGAGAAAACAGGAGCGTGGTATTGAAGGAGCCAGGGAGACAGAAAGTGTGCAAGTTTTAGGGTCATTCTTGAGACTGTAGACTGCAGCTTTCGTGAAAGCGGTCATAAGGAAAGTGAGAGCTAACTTTACGTCAAGGGGTAAGCCTTCGGTTTATTTTTCTTATCTGGGTATATTTGCACTTTGTCTGATATTAAAGGGCAGGCTATCGATGACTCAAATAAAGTTGTTACTATGTAACCATGATAATTTTGTGAAAAATGGGGTATTGTTTTAATCCAGTGGTGTGTCAGTCGTGTATCTCATAGAGGATTGAGGGCTGAGTCGAAGTGCTGATAGCTGCCACGGTCTGGAACTTGTTGCACTGCTGAACAAGAGCCGAAGACGGGCAATAATATGATCCGAACCATTTTCCTCTTCATACGTTGGATGAACACTTTTCTATGTGTTTGTAAGGTATGAAGCGATGAAAGTACACTGTACAATACAATTAAAGGATGACGTCTTCAAAACGCCGTCATTTTCTCCAATTGTGACGCAGAAGTTCAAATTTTGGTTCGACGGTGCATACAGCATTCCCCTGTAATGGTGCAAACGTATGGCGCCTGCGACCTCACCCTCGGGCCAGGCGACGCTTCAGACAGCAGTGTCGACACATGCGGAATATAGGCCCGAGTTCAGAAGTCCATGTGAGGTGTAATGCGTGTTATTGAGTCATATTGGTACCAACTTTCTCCACAATTTTGCCCAACGTCACTGTCGACGCGACATACGTTGGGAGGTCATCACCTCGCTCCTTGTACCCATATCTGACCTCTTCTCTTGACACCTCTGGGATGGAACTCAGAACCGCTACTCCTAGCATTGAAATCACGCGGTTTTCTAACAGATGGCCGAGAAAAACTTTTCGGACACACCGACGACTCAGAAGGTAGCATAGAGGCCGTCAGTCAAGCCACATATTCCTTGGACCCTTTCATTCATTCACATTTCGCAGTAGCAAACGACAGTTTGCAGTGTGATGTGCAACTTAACGACGTTCCTTCCAACCTTGGACACCGCTGACCCCTGTCCCTCCCCCCTCCCCCCTGATGATACAGCTTTCTCTAAAGATTTCGAGAGGCTGCAACCCCATTGAACGAGATCTGATCCCTCTGGAGTATAGTGAGAACGCAATTTTTTTTGTGGTGTACAGGTTGGAACCATTAGGAATCGTTCAAAACCTCACGTCAAAATTTGAATGTGATCCAAGCAGCAAAGGGTGTTCACGCTTTTCAAGCTTTCTGTTTGCGTTCTCCTCTGGCGTTATTATGGTGGAGTGCTATACTGACATGTGCGTGACTAAAACTACAAGGGATCCGCCTAAGGGCCCCAGTTTCGGCAGAAACCTCTGTGCCGCCCGCGAATCTTTGTTGAGCACTTTAGAAAGCTCCCTATACATCTCACCGATGATTGCCTGCTGGAAAGACAGGCTAGATTTTTGATAGCCCTCAGATTTCGCATGTGGCCAGCAGGCGCAAATGCAGCGATATAGCGACACAGCTGAGGTTGCGTCGATAGTGTTTCTTATTCCACCAACCCGTCGCCATTGGCCAGTGCCTGTCTCTGTAGAAAGGCATTTCATTTTTAAACTGCTCAACAAAGATTTTTTGGTGGCACCTTGGCCAGCCATAAGAAAACTGCGTGATTTCGGCGCTGGGAGTCGTGGTTCTGAGCTCCATCGCTGAGGTGTCAGGAGAAGGGGGTGAGATACGTCGAAGGTGAGGTTGGGCAGAGCTGTGGTAAGATTTGGTGCCAATATGACACCATTAACCCATCTTACCCCTCCCATAAATTTCGGACCTCTGGCCTTTCCTCCCCATGTGTCGACACATTGCTGTTTGAAGCGTTGGCGAGCCCGAGGGTGACGTTGCAGAGTATCACGCTTTTGCTACATTACAAAGGAACTTCTGCGTCACTATGGGAGAAAATGGTGGGATTTCAAAAAAGTGACGCTTTAATTGTGTTGCACAATGTAGTTCCCAGCAGATGGACACAGTATTTTCATTCGAATGTCAGTGATGATCCAATATTGCACCAACATCTCTAACTGATAAACTGAGAGAAATTGCAATGTTATTAGAATTATGGCTGGAATGAATTCTCGTCAAGATGAAGTGATAAGTCTCTGATGAACTATGAAGATTCGTTGTGATTTAGCAGAATATGTACTATTTCGTTTACTCACTGGTAAACAACATGGAGGTTTTCATTAAGTTTCATTTAGACCATTTCATCAGGCGTTCAATAACAATGGAAAGTCATTCTCACATAGAAGAGGAATACGGTGAAAGTATGCGAGATATCACATTGGAAAAAACGTGAGTGCTTCCATTACCAAGGAAATACGTCGTAACGTATTACTGTGGGGCTCTTTTTCGACCTACAGCTGTGCCTTTACGCTACAAGAAGTTCTATCAAACAAGTGTGTAACAACGACTGTATTATACAAGTTGCTCTTCACATTCACTGAGAGACGATATGCGCAGGAACATTCTAAATATATATGTTTGTGAAAACAACTGAGTATAAATTTCTTATTTGTGGGGAAACGTCCTTTTTTATTGTTACAGGGCACCCCAGCACCTGTGAAGTGGCTCAACCTTTGCCGTAACAGTCACCATATTCTGTGGCGAATATGGGAGGATGGTTCGGTCACCAGCATCATTAGTCCCGCCATTAGTTGGCCACTTTCTCCATGAAAAATGCAGAGGCCATGTCATCAGAGACATAGAACAGAGCACATATCTAAGCAGACAGCAAGTTTAATGTCATGAACTGCGTTTGCGCTCAAGAACGATGTAATGGTGGATGCAGGAATGTAAAGGCGACCAGCCAAGCCGGACGAGGGTTCCAGGAAACACAATAGGCAGATGGAATACGAATAGATGAATTTCGCCGACGGATTAACAATGAACGGTTCCACCATTTTTTTTCTTTATTGTTCAAACAAATGGTTCAAATGGCTCTGAGCACTATGGGACTCAACTACTGTGGTCATCAGTCCCCTAGAACTTAGAACTAATTAAACCTAACTAACCTAAGGACATCACACACATCCATGCCCGAGGCAGGATTCGAACCTGCGACCGTAGCAGCAGCGCGGCTCCGGACTGGAGCGCCTAGAACAGCACGACCACCGCGGCCGGCTTCTTTATTGTTATTTCACTCTCAAAATTGGGCGGGCTGGCAGTGGCACAATACGCGGCTCTTCAGTCAAGAGATTTACAGAAAAACATAGTCAAATAGTCAAATGAGAAAAGAACACAAAACATAGAATGGTATAAATTGGTGAATAAACAAAAACAAAAACAGATGAGTATAAATGGTAGATATAAAAACAATACAGACAAGAGCCACACACACATGCAGAGAATGAGCACTGTGAGTCGACACGAAAACAAAGAAACACCGCAGTGGGAACACAAATGACTGATGCTGGCGACACTGTTGGTGCTGGTGGAATGTAGCACTGCACACGGCACTGGAGAAACACTGACATCACAACGAAAACGTTAAAAATCACTGCACCAAAGTGGACTTACCACCCGGTGAAGGGTAGGAGGGGGGAAGAAAAGGGAGGGGGGTGAGATGGCAAGGGGAAACCAGGAGGGGGGGAAGAGAGGGGCGGTCGAGGGGTGAAGGAAGGAGCCGGAATCCTGGGGGGGGGTGAAAAGGAGAAGGAAGGTGGTCGACTGGGGAAAAGGAGGAAGAAGAGAAGGGGGAGAGAGAGGGAGGAAAGAGGGAGCCCCAAGGAGGGGGGGGGGGGAACAAGGAGGGATTAGAGCTGGTAGGAGGGGTAGATGTAAGGCAAGAGGACATCATTCGGAAGGGGGAGTTGGCAGAAGCCCCCTTGGGCGAGGGTATGGAACATGTGGAAATGGAGACCAGGCGGCACATTGTGGTACAGGCGCAGCAGTGTGCTAGAGTGGGAGAGGATGCGGAAACCAAAGGATGGGGGAGATCCAGTTTTCAGGAGATGTATACAAACTGTATTCGTTCAAGAAACAGGAGGAGACTGGGGAAGGGAATCAGATCATAAAGGATCCACATTGGGGACGAGAGACAGATGCGATAAGTGAGATTGAGTGCATGGCACACCGCTCCGCCATGTTTTTACACCTAAAAAAGTACTGGAGTCTGCCAAAATGGAGGCAACAAATCAAAGCATTGCTTTTACACTGTGTATGTCCTACTTACATGGGATCCCTTTGATCTCAAACAATTGGAATCACATGAAACCATGCTTAGACTAGCACTCGTCCATAAAAGCACGGTGGTCGGTTTCATTTCCATGCAAAGCTCTGCACTTGTCTGCTAGTGCCATCATGTGGTGACGTATTGTAGCTGCACTAGCAAGTGCTTTAGTTGCATGACCGGTATAGCTGCAGTACAAATGTGTCTCTTGGAATATTCACATGTGGGTTACAGTGTAAACTGTGCACAGAGGTGTCATGATAAGAACTAATCCTATGAATGCTGTCCAAATATTAGGGGCAAAGTTGTGACGTTCTGAATATGGAAATGAAATCAGGGTTGAGGGTAGAGTGTTCGCAGATATATTATGTAACATATTATTCATAATAATAATGAGGATGAGACAGAAGTACTTCCACCTGTTCATCTTCTCCAATATGCTGATGACACCACCTTCCTGGCTCTCTATACTTCCCTTCAATGGTACAAACATACCCTCCAAACCCACCTTGACCAGTTCACTACTGGGTGCAACCAGTGGTTTCTTCGTATCAACCTCTCCATGACCCAGGCAACCATCATAGGCCACACCACCCTCTCCTTTTTCTCCATGATTTCTACATAATCATTTGTGGTCATCTCATCAAGCTCATGCCAGTCCTGAGGTACTTTGCCCTCACCCTCAACGGCCACCTCACCTGGATCCCTCATCTCCTGACCATCCAGCAGAAAGTCCATACCTGCCTCTGCCTCCTGAAACTCCTGTCCGGCTGGACATGGGGACTGCATCCTTCCACTATCCTCCACACCTACAAATTCCTCATCCATCCTATCCTCTGTTATATCAGCGATGCCCCACCTCCTCCTTTTCCTCCAACAGATCTAGATGCTTGATCCCCCCCACCCTGTGGTGTCCTTCTACCTACTGCCACTCCTCTATCACTGCATTCCATCCTCTCTCCCTGTCCTTCATCAGGGCAATTCCCCACACCTCCCCCTCCTGGATGATGAACTGCGCCATGATAGCTACCCTTCCTATCAACTGTAGCCTGACCTTGCCCCCCCTCCCCCTGGGCCCCTTTTCCCCTCCCCTCCTTCCCAAGAGCGGTTTCTCTTCCTTCTGCCCCTAAGTTCTTGCACTCCCTCCTCAGCTGTTTTCCTCTCCCATAATTCTCACCCTGGCCCCCTTCAGTGCACCCCCACCCTGTCTCCCTTTCTCTCCACCCCCTCTAGCAACGCCCCTTCCCCCCTTTCTTGTCCCTCATATCCATATGCCTGGCAGATCCTCCCAGTTTGATCTTTGTCATCAGTGTGCTACATCAGTGTTGTGCTTGGTGCCAATCTACAGTGACATCAGTACTGTGGTTTTAATCGTGTGCTTGACTTTATCCTCCAGCTGTACTTCGCCTTCTGTTCTTTTAATCCTTACAATTTTTTTTTTTTGTAATATACTTTTTCAGATTTTTATCTCCATTTTTACTGTCACCCACTTTTGTACGCTCTCTTCCATCATTTCTCCCGTTTTTATATCTATGTTCCGCTATATTTTCTCCTTTATGTTGTTTCAAACGTTTTCCTGTTATGTAGTTACTGTCTCTTGGCTGAAGAGCAGTGCCTATGCTGCTGCCAGCCCACCTCAGATGGGGAATTGAAATTCAATGGAAATAAATACAGAAATACATTATGTTAAGCTACATCTAGATCTATATGGATCCTCTGCAAATCACACTTAAGTGCCTGGCAGAGGGTTCGTCGAACTACCTTCACAGTAATTCTCTCTTATTCCAATCTTGAACAGTGCACGGAAAAGAGGAACACCTATATCTTTCTGTTTGGGCTCTGACTTCCCTTATTTTATTATGATGATCGTTTCTGCATATGTAGATGGGTGTCAAATAAATATTTTCGCATTCGGTGGAGAAAGATGGTGATTGAAATTTTGTGAGAAGATTCCGCCGCAACGAAAAACACCTTCCTTCAAACGATGTCCACCCCAAACCTGTATCACTCAAGTGACCCTCTCTCCCCTACGGCTTTATAATACATAATGTGATTCTCTTCTTTGAACTTTCTCGATGTACTCCGTTAATCCTATCCAGTAAGGAACCCACACCTTGCAGTAGTACTATAAAATGGGACGGACAAGTGTATAAGCAGTCTCTTTAGTAGATCTGTTGCATCTTGTAAGTGTTCTGCCAATAAAACGCAGGTTTTGATTCGCCTTCTCCAAAACACTTTCTATGTGTTCTTTCAAATTTCAGTTGTTCGTAATTGTAATTCCTAAGCATTCAGTTGAATTTACGGCCTTTAGATTTGACTGATTTATCGTGTAACCGAAGTTCGACTAATCATGCGGATGACTTCACACTTTTCGTTATTTAAGGTCAACTGCCAATTTACGTACCATACAGATACCTTTTCTAAATCGTTTACGATTTGTTTTGGTCTTCTGATGACTTCACTAGTCGATAAACGACAGAATCATCTCCAAACAACCTAAGACGGCTGCTCATATTGTTTTCTAAATCGTTTATACAGATAAGAAACAACAGTGGGCGTATAATATACCTTTGGGAACGTCAGGAATCACTTCTGTTTTAATCGATGACATTCCTTCAATTACTACAAACTGTGATTTCTCTGGCAGGAAAACATGAATCCAGTCACATAACTGAGACAATAGTCCACAAGCACGCAATTTGACTATAAGCTGCTTGTGAGGTACAGTGTCCAAAGTCTTATGGAAATGTAGATATACGGAATCAATTTGAAGTCCCTTGTCAATAGCACTCAGCACTGTGTGCGAGTAAAGAACTAGTTGTGCTACACAAGAACGATATATTCTAAATCAATGCTGACTGTGTGTCAATAGACTGGTTGTTAATAGACCTTTCTATTCGAATACAATATATATTCCAAAACTCTGCTGCATATCGAAGTTAATGATATGGGCATGTAATTTTGTGGACTACTCCTATTGCCTTTCTTGAATATTGGTGTGACGTGCACAACTTTGTAGTCATAGGGTACGGATAATTCTTCTAGTGAGCTGTTGTATATGACTGTTAAGTATGGAGCAATTGCATCAGAATACTCTGAGAGAAACCTAAATGGGATACAATCTGGACCGGAAGATTTGCTTTTATTCAGTGATTTTTGTTCCGAAAATATATACTTCTAAACTACTCATGTTGGCAGCTATTCTTGATTCGAATTTTGGAATATTTACTTCGTCTTTCTTTGGTGAAAGTGATTTATCCTCCTAACGAGACACAGCCAGGGCAACAGCACCACAGGCACAAAGATGAGAGCTGGTGCCAGTGCCATAGAGACTCGCCACTTGCGCGAGTTCCACCAGCGCCACGGGCGGCGCTGACGATAAAGATATCGACTTCCCCTCGGCCAATTGCTGGCCGAGTTCAATCCCACAATGACCGGACAACGGACAGAAGCCTACTCGGAAGATAGGAGAGCAGCTCTGGCCCTCTTGGTCATAGGTCATCGTCCAGGACTGTCTCAGACAGGGAACGTAGCTTAGTGAACAGATAACTTTTGCAAATTGCATTTGTTACGTACTGTGTAGTTTAACGGTGATTATTTGCACTTACTTATCGAGGGCCTTTTTTGTGTTATATTATCTGCAGTGTAGCAGATTCATTATTCAGCAAGTCACAAAGACAAGTAAACCTCTTTAACTCATTCGTGTGACTTCGTTACTAATTTGTTGGAGTGTTGTAGAATCTACCCTATTACTTGACCCTGGGGCATAGTTGTATAACAGTGGCAGGGAGAAACTGTCTTAGCGGTGAACTGCCCAGAAGCCGTTTCACCAATTCTCAAACTCGGCTTACCGTAGCAAATAGTGGCAACACGGTTTCCATAGCAGTGGCTACGAGAACTTTACAAAACTGGCGGCGAGAGTGTAAAAAGTAAGGAATTTAGGAAGGCTGTGTTTAGTAACTCTGCTTTGGCAGCATTGTCATCGATAGTACACATCATCAAAAAACGTTTTGCATCACCTCGGTTCGAGAGTTCCGGAACCTGTACAGAAAATTGTTATAGAGATCAACATAAACATAATTTCCGTCCTTTTTATTGCTCATGAAAACCACACATTGCATGTTGTACCACCATACAGCGAGACTTTCGTAGGTGGTGGTCCAGATTGCTGTACACGCCGATACCTCTAATACTCAGTAGCATATCCTCTTGCATTGATGCATGCCTGTGGTCGTCGAGGCATACTATCCACAAGTTCATCAAGGCACTGTTGGTCCAGATTGTGCCACTCCTCAATGGCGATCCGGCGTAGATCCCTCAGAGTCGTTGGTGGGTCACGTCGTCGATAAACAGCCCTTTTTAATCTATCCTGGGCATGTTCGATAGGGTTCATGTCTGGAGAACCTGGAGGCCACTCTAGTCGAGCGATGTCGTTATCGCCGACCGGAGTGGCCGAGCGGTTCTAGGCGCTACAGTCTGGAACCGCGTGACCGCTACGGTCGCAGGTTCGAATCCTGCCTCGCGCATGGATGTGTGAGATGTCTTTAAGTTGGTTAGGTTTAAATAGTTCTAAGTTCTAGGGGACTGATGACCTCAGAAGTGAAGTCCCATAGTGCTCAGAGCCATTTTTTTTTTTTTTTTTTTTGATGTCGTTATCCTGAAGGAAGTAATTCACAAGATGTGCCCCACGGGGGCTTCAAATTGTCGTCCGTGAAGACGGATGCCTCGCCAATATGCTCCCGATATGGTTGCACTATCGGTCGGAGGATGGTATTCACGTGTCTTACAGCCGTTACGGTGCCTTCCATGACCAGCAGCGCTGTACGTCAGCCCCACATAATGCCACCCCAAAACAAAGGTGGAACCTCCACCTTGCTGCACTCGCTGGACAGTGTGTCTAAGGCGTTCAGCCTGACTTGGTTGCCTCCAAACATGTCTCCGACCATCGTCTGGTTGAAGGCATATGCGACACACATCGGTGAAGAGAACGTGATGCCAATCCTGAGCGGTCCATTAGGCATGTTGTTTTGCCCATCTGTACCACGCTGCATGGTGTCGTGGTTGATTGACTTCGCCATGGACGTCGGGAATGAAGTTGTGCATCATGCAGCCTATTGTGCACAGTTTGAGTCGTAATACGACGTCCTGTGGCTGGAGGAAAAGCATTATTCAAGATGGTGACGTTGCTGTCACGGTTAATCTGAGCCATAATCCGTAGGTAGCGGTCATCCACTGCAGTAGTACCCCTTGGGCGGCCTAAGCGATCCATGTCATCGACATTTCCTAATTATGTCTTCTCCTTGTCCGAACAACATCGCTTTGATTCACTACAACACAATAGTGGACCAAAGTTCGTTTTGATGCATTTTGTTAGTGCAGGTTGCCCACATCAGGGGCAGGTATGCTCTCAGGGTCAGACCTATTGTTTTCCTTTGATTGACAGGTCATTAACCTATTGTTCTCCTTTGATTGACAAGTTCTTAGACTATTGTTCCCACGCCCTCTCCCCATTCCCCCCCCCCCCCCCCTCAAGAAGCCTCTCCCCACGCTGCTACAGGTACACTTCCATGTTTTTCATGTTTGAGTTATTGGAATAGCTCCTCTCTCTCTCTAATCAATTTGATTGGCTAGTTAATTAAATTGGCCAAATAATTAACTTCTCCCCCTCTGGTGAACCCCATCCCCTCCTGGAAATTGGCAGGAAAAAGACTCAATTGATCAGTCATTTGGAGGGAATTCGGCTGCAGTGTGTGGAATTTTGTTTAAACATTTTGGACACTGTATAGAATATTGTTTAATTATTTATGGCAGTTTATGGATTATATTTATTTAATTAAAGAATTTGTCCAGAAATAGATTGATGTGTATGGACTATTGTTTGAACAATTCAGACAATGTGTGGAATATTGTTTATTTAACCAATTTCGGGGATTGAAGGCAGTGTATGGAATATATGGAAATTAGTGGCTCTTTGATTGAGAGAAAGGGTCTCATAACTGGAAATTCGAGGGTATATTGTTTATTTATAAAAAATTCAGTTTGTGGGGGTTGGATTCTCTTGCTCATTATTCTCTGCTGTTTGGAAAGATGTAGGTATTGTAAGAAGTAATTGCATGGGACAAACATGCTGCATAACCTGATGTTTGGCACTGTACTCTTGGTGTCTTATCCTAATGTTCGGCCCTTTGTCGGCACTTAACCTATTGCTGTGTTAAGTGGTTTTCCTTGTCTCTCCATTTCCTATAACTACTGTACCGTCTTTCAACCAAATTAAGTAATTACTTATGTCCTCCCACCATTTTCTGTTACACTTTTCAGATTTCACATGCTTTTGAGTGCCATTTCTGCCATATTCTTCTTTGCCACCCAGTAGTGGACTACTGGCCTATTTAGCGGAACCCGAAACCCCACAACATTATGGCGCAATTCGAGGAATCTGCAGCCTACACGGTCCCAGAACCGTCTGAGCCTCTGATTCAAACCGTCTGGTCGTCTCTGTAACAGAGTCCCGCAATCGGTCCTGTCGATTATGCTACAAATTGTGAGCACTGCTTTTATTCCACAAGCAAGACTGGCAGCCCTTACCACTTCTGACAGCCGCTCGAAACCAGAGATAATCTCTTTCTATCCAATGCGAAACACACCAATGATAACGGCGTGTGCCATCACCTGCGGCTGGCTGCAACCTGTGCTCTTCATGGCATCCAGAAGGACTCGATCCGCCTCTGGAATGACTCCATTCGGTAAGTACACGGAGTACGCATTGGTTTTCTTCCCCTCCTTGGTAGCGATGTGCCTAAGGGACCGCATAACGCGCCTAACATTGGAACTCCCAATTACCAATAATTGCACCTTTTGTGAATGCCCAGATCTTGCAGAAAATTCCTCTGAAATAGGACAGGCGACTGCGTCTCGCTGAGGGACAGCGTCAGGCGCAGACAGCACCTGAATCCTTTTTGTCAGACTAACCGTCGAGGCCTTATGTGCGGCCCAGAGGCGACCTTCCACTCGACCACGGGTGAGGGGTTAACCTCAATGCCACTGGTGCGGACCGATCAGTGATAGATTTACCGATTTGAAGGACAGGAAAAACCTGAACTTGAATGTGGCTGTTTAAGCAGTATACATCGTTCATCTCCAGAGCAACAGGAACAGTCCAGTCAAAATTAGTTAGAACTATCTCCACGCAAGCGGTCGACATCAATTATTTTGTAAGATATTGATGACAGTGTACTAGAGAAAATTTATGAAGACTATTACAGTCGCGGTTCCAATTCATACAGCAAACTAATGAGGCACTGTAAGTGCATTAAAAGTAAATCAAATTGCAAATTAATTCTAAATTTTGTTTCTAGCAAAGGGCGAGAAGAAGCTCGCCTCAAAGGAAACACTGCCACAATTACAAACTATAATTATAAACTCCAGAAATCGCGGCAAACACGCCACATGGGGTTGGACGTTAGTCTGCCACAGGAAGTGTACCGAGTGCGGTGGTCGGATTGACAGCTCGTATCTTATTGTTGAAGCTCAGTACACCACTAAGCATCACTGTGACCTCGCTGTCTCGCCATAAATTTGATTTAAAGAAATACTCTGGCTTTTTGTATCGCTACTGACTTGAGCTCAATTTATTGTATTAATAACGTTCGGCCTCTTCTGTATTTTTGGCCAACGACTTGGCGTCGATCTGCCTAGTCTATATCAGGCTGCAACCAATAGTCACGACGAGGAACTCAATTCCATACGTGCTGTTAGTTTATCATGGAGGCAAAGTTTATTGATTATAGCAGTAGCAGCTGATGGTGCTACAGCAACAACAGTAACAACAACAACAGGAACAAGAACATAAACAGAAAATTCAGTGACGCTTTAAAGTACTAAAGAAACCACGAGAGACTTGCTGAAGTTGTGTAGTGGCCAACTATTCCGGGTAGCCACATTTTGAACACGGAAGAGGTGATGGAACGAATCAGGATGTTCATAAAAATTAAACTCAGCAATCGTACTTGGAATTTAAGTGAACGATCATGAGAGAGAATGGAGATAGCACTGACACTGTTAACGCTCTATCGTTTTATATGCTGATCTGATTTCCTGAATATTGTGATAAAGGTGTGTAAAGGAGAATGGGAATCCATCAGGGGAGAGAAAGCGCTGGAGGGAGACCTCTAGATACACTTGGCGTCCTCCCTTGGAACATAGGAGGCGGTTTCCTTTCAAGATGGACAGTGAACTCAGGGCCAGGGAAGGTACCAGGCCACGGACCGCCAGTCCCGACGGTCAATACACAGAGACGCGTGATGTGACGCCATATTAAAACGCAACCCTACCTGTTCCCACAATCTAACTTGTAGTCCGTACCACGTGTCCACAAGTTAAGGAGAAAAACTTTCTTTGTTGGTTGAGGGATCTCAGAGAAAGGCTGTTGGCATCTCTGGATTTTCTAAAGAACATGCTCCAGTCGCAGATAACATCTTTAGAAAGGATACCCAAAACATCAACACCAAAAAACTATTAATGTAGAGTGATAAAATTTATGGAATACATTTGTGTAGGTACCATATTTAAGAGATTTGCTTTGCAAGATCAGAGGTTAATGTAAGTGCGAGATAAGCTATTGCAACTGTGAAACGCTGGTACATTAATAACCGGTGTAACCGCCAGAAAGGTGAACGCAAACATGGAAACGTGCATGCATTGTGCCGTTCACGTGCCGGATTTCAGTTTGTGGGATGGATTTCCGTGCATGTTGCACTTGGTCCGTCAATACTGCGACAATTATTGCTGTTTGTGGATGACGCTAGAATTGTCGTCCAATGAGGTCCCATATGAGCTCGATCGCAGACACATCTGATCACAGAGCCAGCCAAGGCAACATGGTCACACTGTATAGAATACGTTCGATACAATAGCTGTATGTGGTTGGGCTTCATACTGTTGGAAAACACCCTCTGGAATGATGTTCATGAATGGCAGCTTAACAGAACTAATCACCAGATTGAGGTACAGATTTGTAGTTTGGGTGCGTGAGATAACCACGAGAGTGCTCTGCTGTCATATGGAATCGCACCCGAGACGATAACTCTAGGTGCAGGTCTACCGTGTCTAGCACGCAGACAGGTTGGCTGCAGACCCTCAACTGACTTCCTTCTAACCGACATACAGCCATCGCTGGCCCCGTGGTAGAACCAGTTTTCATCAGAAAACACAACAGATCTCCGCTCTGCCCTCCAATGCGCTTTCGTTTGACACGACTGAAGTCGGAAATGGCGGTGGTTTGGGGTCAGTGGAATGCACGCTACAGGGCGTCCGGATTAGAGCTGTCTTTCAAGTAACCGATTTGCAACAGTTTGTCGTGCCAGTGGGGTGCCAGTTGTTGCTCAAATTGCTTCTGCAGATGCAGTACGATGCACCAGAGCCATACGTCGAGTACAATGGTATTCCCTCTCGACCTTACATTATCGTGACCACCGTTGCCAGAAATCGTGTATAATGACTACATTTCTGCCAAGTATTTCTGCAGTATCGCAGAAGAAACATCCAGCTTTTCGTAGGTCTTTACACCACCACATTCAAACTCAGTGAGATATAGATAATGGCGTATTTTTCGCCTTAAAGGCATTCTTAACTAACATTAACTCAACATAACCAACCTCAAAGGGAATTAACACTCATGACCGTTACAGCACGTATTTAATGCAAACCTGATTTGCATTCATATATTGGAGCCCTAGTAACACCTCTGTTACGCGGCTGGTGCGAAATTTCAATAGACATCATTCTTCAGATGTAGAAACACGCCTTCCAACTTTCGCTTATGTCGCACAACTCCTTGGTGTTACGATTTTTGTTTCATCAGTGTATTTATCATGCTAATTATGGAATAAATCAGGAACATATTTTACTCCTTGATTTTCCTTTCGTGATTAATGAAACCCATATCCAGGCAAAATTAATGGAACGTTAAAAAGTGTTCAGGGCTCCATAACTTATGACGTGCTTGGAATTCCGTTGCACAACTTAGATTGTCAGCAATGGCTCTTGAGGAGCGATATGATTCTGTACCTGTACTGGTCAAACCATCAGAATAAAACAGTAAGGGCTCGTATGTTCTCACAGAATGCAAAGCGAAGAGGGACTGTGTCCAAGAATGTCAACATCTACGTTTCCTACATTTGACGATTCGTAGGAAACACAGAACATATATCTCTAACGGTTTCTGCTGTATTGCAAGGCCAGTAAATTTGTGACACTGATGTTCAGTCAGCTTTGCTTTTATCCTCTAGTAATAACATTTACGATCCTGATCGTAAATTACATGGAACAGCAGCTGGTCATTTGACGTCATCTGCAGGTTTTTGTCCTGTCATTTCAAAATGAAAACGTATGCAGTAGGGGCTAGACTAAGTTTCAGCCAGACTCAAAATTACGTGAACACCGGTATAAATCTTGGTTAGCCGACCTACATGGTCTTTGTCAACAGTACAATTTTCTGAGATCTCAATGCAACACATTTTATGCCGAATCTGTAGTTCAGGAAGTGTTTGTGCGTCTAGTTTCCGACCATGAAGTGAGGGCTAACACACTCCCACTTCGGAAGTCTCATCCTTTTTTAATCGAGGTTGTCAACTTGGTTCAGTAACTGGAAATTGTATCAGCGGCGCAATGTGCCTTCGTAGTGCACATGTCATTAAAACTTAGTGCTACACTTCTTTTTAGGTTACACTCAGCCTTTTGCTTTGAACGGTCTTTGAGAACATAAGGTTTTGTGGTAACAATCGCACGTAGCCAATGTGTGATGCCTGTGGTGGCAGTTAAGAAATCTAGTTGGTTGTTGGTGATTTTAAATAATCTACCATCGCTTAATGTAATGAATATGTTTATCCAATTCCGCGCCCAAACGAGCTAGTGGATAAACGATCAGGGAATCAGTTCCATTTTGAGATAGATTTCGCTGACACTGGCACATTTGATAAAGACTCGAAGCATCTTACTGTAACGAATACATTGTTCGGACTGCATTAACATAACGCCTTTGGTTTTTGGAGTGCTTCCACAGTTTTAAAGAAATACATAGAGTAGCTTATACATGGGATACCACAAGTTGTGAGCAATCGACCTGAAACTATGGTCACTGGGTAGACCCAGCAGCAAAATCTCAAAACTGTAAAACAACTACTAAAAGATATATGGCCGCTTCCTTAGCTGAGGCCGGCCGGAGTGGCTAAGCGGTTCTAGGTGCTACAGTCTCGAACCGCGCGACCGCTACGTTCGCAGGTTCGAATCCTACCTCGGGCATGGATGTGTGTGTTGTAGTTAGGTTATTTAGGTTTAAATAGTTCTAAGTTCTAGGGGACTGATGACCTAAGATGTTGAGTCCCATAGTGCTCAGAGCCATTTGAACCAATTTTTTTTTAATTCAAAAAGTAGTATGTAATACTTGTCCACGCACCTGTGCAAAGATACGTAACCGGCGCTATTTCTCGATTCGCCATAGACCAGAGCTGGATTAAGGTCACAATACATCTACATCTACATCACACTTCACAAGCCACCTAATGGTGTGTGGCGGAGGGTACTTTCGGTACCACTATCTGATCCCTCCAACCCTATTCCATTCTCGAATAGTGCGTGGAAAGAATGATTGTCGCTAAGACTCTGTAATGGCTCGAATTTTCTCCTCGTGCTCACGACTCGAGATGTATGTGGGGGGAAGTAATATGTTGTCTGACTCATCCTGAAAAGGGCTTTCCCGAAATTTCAATAGTAAATCTCTCCGTGATGCACAACGTCCCTCTTGTAACGTCGGCCAGTCGAGTTTGTTGAGCATCTCCGTAACGCTCTCTCTCCTCCTAACGATCCCTTGACGAAACGTGCCGCTCTTCGTTGGATCTTCTCGATCTGCTCTATCAGTCCTATCTGATAGGGATCCCAGATAGATCAACTATACTCAAGAACTGGGCGAACAAGCGCCACATAAGCCACTTCTTTCGTGGATGAGTTACATTTCCTTAAGATTCTTCCGATGAATCTGAGTCTGGTGTCTGCTTTTCCCACTATCTGTTTTATATGGTCATTCCACTTAAGGCCGCTCTGGATAGTTACGCCTAGATATTTTACTACAGACGCTGTCTCCAGCTGTTTGTCATTACTAGTGTAGCTGTACAGTAGTGAATTTATTTTCCTACGTATGCGCAATATGTTACATTTCTTTACGTTCAGAGTCAACTGCCAGAATCTGCACCATTCATCAATTCTCTGCAAGTCGTTCTGCAAATTCTTACTATCTTCCGGTGTAGCTACTTTCGTATAAACAACTGCATCATCTGCGAATAACCTTAAAGAGCATCCGACACTTTCTAGTAGATCACTTATATATATTGTAAACAGCAACGGTCCTATCACACTCTCCGGCGGTACTCTGAATATTACCTTTACATCTGTCAATTTAGTTCCGTTAAGAGCGACGTGTTAAGTTCTATCTGCAACGAAGTCTTGAATCCAATCGCAGGTCTGCTAGGAGAATAATTTCTTTCGCATAGTATTTATAGAATCTAACGCCCGTTCTCACAGCTTTACTTCTGCCATTATCTCGTCTCCCACCTTCCAAACTTTACAGAAGCTCTCCTGCGAACCTTGCAGAAGTAGCACTCCTGAAAGAAGGGATACTGCTGAGACATGGCTTAGCCACAGCCCGGGGTATGTTTCCAGAATGACATTTTCGCTCTGCAGCGGAGCGTGCACTGGTATGAAACCTCCCAGCAGATTAAAACTCGAACTCGGGACCTTTGCCTTTCGCGGGCAAGTGCTCTACCAACTGAGCTCAGTATCGTTGTGTTGCCGAGACACGATCCATAGCTCCACAGGCTTATAATCGAGGAAGGTCACGTATTGCACGTAAGCCCGACTAGGAGGAGAACGTTCTAATGCTAGTCAAAAAAAGGGAAGGAAAAAATATTAATGTTTAACGTCCCGTCAACATCGACGTCATTAGAGACGGAATACGAGCTCGGAATGTTTCGAGGATTGGGAAGGAAATCGGCCGTGCCTTTGAGAAAGAACCATCCCGGCATTTGCCTGAAGCGATTTTGTGAAATCAAGGAAAACTTAAACCTGATGTCCGGACGCGGATTGGAGCCTTCGTCCTCTGGCATACGGGTCCAGTGTTGGAACCATTGCGCCACCTTGCTGGGTATATTTGACAGGAATAACGTCGCTGGATCGATGCCACTTTTTGTACTGACAGGACGACTGATAAGCGAAAAAAAAACTTACTACGTAACTGATAGGTTGTACCCCGTGAGAGAGGCCAGGGATGATACCAACGTCCGGACTAATTCGAAATTCGAACTCACCGATGGGCTGTCTCAGCTTACGTTAAGTGCAGCTATTGTATGTGCAGTACCATTGTTACGGTATGCTTACCTACCCATGAGCTGCTGTAACAAGTCGTTTCGCTGATTAACGTAACTGAAAACCTCTGCAAATTCTTATACGAGGAGTGTTCAATAAGTAATGCAATACCTTTTTTTTCTGAAATCGGGTTGGTTTTATTCGGGATTCTAATACACCATATTATTCCCCTCACTTTTGGATACAAAATACTATTTTCCACAAAAACCTCTGTTGAATATCACGGCCTTAAGCCACCTTACACGGAAACCTGTGTGCCCGCACGGTACAATTCTACTGGTCGATGTCGGAGCCAACGTTTTCTTCATCAAAACCTCCCTATCATCCGTGTACTAGACCCGCGGAGTGCATCCTTCATTGGGCCAAGCAGATGGAAGTCGAAAGGCGCGAGATCCGGACTTTAGGGTTGACGAGAAAAAGCAGTTCAATCAAGTTTTGCGAGCTCTTCTCGAGTATGCAGACTTACGTGAAGCCTTGCGTTGTCATAGAGGAGGAAAACACTGAAGTCGTTTCTTTAGTTTCCTAAAGGTAGCACCATTCACTTCCGAGTTGATGGTTGCACCATGAAGGACGACATCGGAAAGAATAACCCCCTTAAGAGTCGCAGAAGACCGTTGCCATGACTTATCGTCTGAGGGTGCGGCTTTGAACATTTTCTTCAGAGAAGAGGTGGTGCGGCGCCACACCGTGGATTGCCGTTTTGTTTCCGGATTGAAGTGATGTTTCATCTCTGCGACGAATTGCGACAAAAGTTTTCACAGTCAGCCTCATAAGACGCAAGCAGTTACGCACAGATGGTCCTTCGCTGCTCTCCATGGTTTTCCTTTAGGCTGCGAGGAACCCAACGGACACACACCTTTGAGCATCCCGGCTGGTGGACGAGTGTGGCAGCACTACCAACAGAGACGTCCAGTTGAACACCAAGGTGTTCCATTGGGACCCGTCGACCACCTCGAATGAGAGCGTCCGCACGTTCCAACATCGCAGGACTCAGAGCAGTATGCGGCTAGCCGGCACACGGGAGTCCGGACATATTTGTGCGATCTTGTTGCAATAATGACAGATGCGTCTCCCAACGACAAAAATGGTTCAAAAGGCTCTGAGCACTATGGGACTTAACTTCTGAGGTCATCAGTCCCCTAGAACTTAGAACTACTTAAACATAACTAACCTAAGGACATCACATACATCCATGCCCGAGGCAGGATTCGAACCCGCGACCGTAGCGGTCGCGAGGTTCAAGACTGTAGCGGCTAGAACCGCTCGGCCACACCAGCCGGCGCCCAACGACACCCCGTGCTATTGTTCATTGCCAGGTCGCCGTAGAAATTATGCAAGCGCCTATGAATATCTGCGATGCTTTGGTTTTCTGCCAAAATAATCTCTATGACAGCTCTATGTTTAGAACGCATTTCCGTTTCAGCCGCCATTTAGGAGCTACATATAGCGTCACCACCAATTGGATCTTAATGAAAAAATAGGATCTGAAGTGGCATAATTCCACGATGTCGCACAACAAACTCCATATTTTTTCAGGCGAAATTGGCCGAGTAAAAAAAGTGTTTCATTACTTATTGAAGGCCCCTCGTATCTAATCACTTCCTTCCTCGTATGGAGTGAGTGCTTCTCCTTACTACTGGTACAATGCGTGCCACCACTGGTTAAGAACTGTAAGGTACGACTCTTTAGATGTATGTCTTGTTATAAGGGGCGATCAAAACGTGCCTGTTTTAGTGCGCTGCAGCAGCGTATATGCACCCGAACGCGACCCCGATGCGGATATACAGAATGGTTCAAAATCCGTATTATTTGCTCTAGGGGTTGTAAAGCCTTCATAAGGAGCCCATGTTCTGAAATGCACCGGTTGGATGTAAAATCAGTTTGAGGCTCGGATCATTTAAAATCCCCCTTCACGGTACGCACACAGCAGCGTTTGGAGCGAGGGCTTCTCGTCACTATTGGTATAATGTGAACTCTTACCTGTTTGCCGCAGGAGCACATGACATAGGCAATCTTTCGAGTACTTGTTCTCGGGTGACGAAGGACGTCCTCTTCAAAGTCGAGAGTCCTTCGCGTCCATGGAGCACAACAGATAGCCCTCCTAGTTTCGAACGCACCAATTTCTCGCAACCGTTGTTGTAGGCGGACGAAGGTGTTAACGTGATGTCATAGTTACGACAGGGACTGATGAGGCAACCTCTTCTCAGCGTACCGTGAATTGGGAGATTCGAAAATGATCCGATCTTCAAACTGATGTTACGACCAAACGGTATATTTCCGGACACGGGTTCCCTACTAAAACTTCATCTGCTAAGTCCCCACTACAACCGCTAGAAGAATATAACAGGAATTTGGAATCAGCCTGCATGAACACCGACATGTAGGCAATGTGTACGAACGGAAATTTTTTGGTGGCCCTTTGTACTTCAAAGCATGTTTCCTGTATTGTGCAACCGATAGAAAAGTATGGGATGTTGGAATCCCGTACAATAAATATCTTGATAATTTCCAATGTTTTATCTGTTAGTCGCTACCGTACCATTCCGAAAATAAATGCTAAACGCTGTTTGTGTTAAATTCGATTTCAAAAGCTCCGCAAAAGTTAACGTATTCGACACATTCTGCTTTCGTAGAAACCGAGTGATAAAATTTATGTAGCGTGTTAAAATATAGTATTCCATATTCTGAGAAGTGATATTAGGGATCAAAGGAAGAAAAAAGTGTGCTGTAAACGTGAGCTCTAAACCTTCAGAGCTATGACCACTTGTTCATCTTCGGTACTGTGAAACACACCTGTTCTACGACAAATTGTTTACTTCCAATACTTTGAGAGGTGGGAGTATGGACCAAAACAAGTAGGAAATGTCCGGTGAACAGTAAACATAGGCATACCTTAAGAGCTATGAGCACTTGTGCAGTGGAAGAGGCGTGTTTCACAGCAGCGAAGACGAACGAGTGCTCGTAACTCTTAAGCTGTGCATTTTAAGACCCATGTTTAGTGGATAATTTTTTCTCTTTTCAGTCTACACTACCACCTCTCATAGTATGGGAAGCGAAAAAGCTTGCAGCAGAAGAGTTGTGCTTCACAATAGCGAACATAAACCAGTGCTAATATCTCTCAGGTATACGTTTTAGGGCCTATGTTTACCATAACTTTTTCTTGTTTTGGTCCATACTACCACTTCTAAAAATATGGAATACCGTTTTAAGCAGACTGTATAGGTGTTATTTTCTCCATATATCATTACTTTAACCCGCAGTCTGCATCATCATTCATTTTGCCAACTTTTTACTTAACTGTGTTGTTAAACAGCTTGCTTATCATAAAAATTACATTATACTTGCATTTGTAATGCCTTTTCCCAGGCTTTGAAAGCCATATTATGTCTGACATACATTATGTGATCAGAAGTATGTGGACACCTGGCTGAAAATAACTTACAAGTTCGTGTCGCCTTCTATCTGTAATGCTGGAACTCAGTATGGTGTTGGCCCACCCTTAGCCTTGGTGACAGCTTCCACTCTCGCAGGCATACGTTCAGTCAGGTGCTGGAAGGTTTCATGGTGTATGGCAGCCTATTCTTCACGGAGTGCTGCACTGAGGAGAGATATCGATCTCGGTCAGTGAGGCCTGGCACGAAGTCGGCGTTCCTAAACATCCCGAAGGAGTTCTATAGCATTCAGGTCAGGACTCTGTGCAGGCCAGTCCATTAGAGGGATGTTATTGTCGTGTAACCACTCCGTCACAGGCCGTGCATTGTAAACAGGTGCTCGGTCGTGTTGAAAGATGCAATCGCCATCTCCGAATCGCTCTTCAACAGTGGGGGGCAAGAAGGTGCTTAAAACATCAATGTAGGCCTGTACTGTGATAGCGCCACGCAAAACAACAAGGGGTGCAAGCCCCATCCATGAAAAACATGACCACATCATAACACCACCGCCTCCGAATTTTACTATTGGCACTACACACGCTGGTAGATGACGTTCACTGGGCATTCGTCATACCCACACCCTGTCATAGGATCATCACATTGTGAACGGTAATTCGCCACTCCACACAACGTTTTTACACTGTTCAATCGTCCAATGTTTACGCTCCTTACACCAAGCGAGGCGTCTGTTGGCATTTACCGGCGTGAAGTGTGGCTTATGAGCAGCCGCTCGACCAAGAAGTCCAAGTTTTCTCACCTACCGCCTAACTGTCATAGTACTTGCAGTGGGTCCTGATGCCGTTAATTCCTGTATGATGGTCTGGATAGATTTCCGCCTATTACACGTTACGACCCTCTTAAACTGTCGGTGATCTCTGTCAGTCAACAGACGAGGTCGGCCTGTAGACTTTAGTGCTGTACGTGTCCCTTCACGTTTCCACTTCATTATCACATCGGAAACAGTGGACCTAGGGATGTTAAGGAGTGTGGAAATCTCGCGTACAGACGTATGACATAAGTGACACCCAATCACCTGGCCACGTTCGAGGTCCGTGGGTTCCAAATGGTTCAAATGTCTCTGGGCACTATGGGACTTAAAATTTGAGGTCATCAGTCGCCTAGAACTTAGAACCACTTAAACCTAACTATCTCAAGGACATCACACACTTCCATGCCAGGGGCAGGATACGAACCTGCGACTGTAGCGGTAGCGCTGTTCCAGACTGAAGCGCTTAGAACCGCTCGGTCACACGGGCCGGCTCCGTGAGTTCCGCGGAGCGCCTCATTCTGCTCTCTCACGATGTCTAATGGCTACTGAAGTCGCTGATATGGAGTACCCGGCAGAAGGTGGCAGCACAATGCACCTAATATAAAAACGTACGTTTTTGGGGTGTTAGGATACTTTTGATTACATAGTACGATTTAATGGAATGCATATTGATAATTCAGTTTTTAAAATAGGTTATGTTACAGTATCCAATTAATTAACTCAGCTGGGCGTCAGTCATATTACCATAATTCAGTTAAACATACAACGCAGGAAGAGAGATCGTATTGTAGAAATGTGATACGGAAATGTGGGGCATCAGGCAGTGAAGCATTAGCTTTGCGAAGTCGATGGACTGAAACATGACCAATAAGCATAACCAACTTACAGAAGCTTTATAGTCGAATGGTTGACTGAGAAAAACAAATATATATCGGTTCCCATAGTCCGAGAGTCTCCCAGGCTGTAGTTCTGAGCAGCTAGTGATACACGTTATATCGGATTACAAGCTGTGGTGCAGAGCGAGACGAGGCTGGTGTATACGAGAGGAAGCAGTGGGGAGGTGTGGGTGGCAGGCGTCACTGCCATGCGTCGTTATCAGATCATCAGGACGGAAAGTGGTCAGCTTAGTTTGTGGAACAGGAAGGAGGCTGTGCCAGAACTTGCCTAGGTTACAGTCCTGAAGCAGCAGCGGCATCCTGATTCTTCCAAGGCTCCAACACAATAGAATTGTGTGTGCTACTTGTGCTTCTTCGAGACTCTATCTGAACTGCATTATCCCGGAGTGTTCACCTGCCATTGCTCTCCTTTTCCCAAGCCGTACTCTGACTGGTTCAACCGCTGTAAGTTCTGTAGTCAGTGGGGTTGTGAAATTTCAGATTCGTTGATTGCACTGTCTTCTTGCTGCCAGTTTACTCATCTGCCATACAAACACCCTTCAGAAACACATTGCAACTAGGATTTAGATGTTGTATTACCACATGCTTCTCGCCACGGCTTCATTCCAACTGACTCAGGTTTTCAGTGTAGTCGTTCTGCACAGACGTAGGTACTCTCCAGTGACGATCATTTCCTGTGTCCAAGTAAGCGGCTAGAGCTTAAGAGCTTTAAGAAGTATGCCAAGCCACCTGCTATCTAACAGATAACGGGAGGTTTCTAGGACGACCTCTTCTTTACGATTTCTGCTATCTGCCATTGTGGAACAGAATCGTATACAGTGTCTACATCCGTAAATAAAATAAAATCAGATGCAAATATAATCACTCACATAATAAATCAAACCATCCTACGTTTAGCAATACTTACACAAATTTTGTAATGGGAGCACACAATTTATGTAACTTGTACATACATCATCGTTATTCAGTGATACATCTCTGAATAAGGGAATAAGGCTCCTAGATGACTGTCCTTCACTACCCATTTCTGTAAACAATGAAGTTCCACTTCCATCAGCCGGTGTGCGTTGTTACCCGGTAAACATGGATATCGGGCTGGATGTTGTCCTAATGGGACAGAGAATGCGAGTGGAACGATTTTCTTTCTATTAAGCTTGAGATCGAATCTTTCCACCTTTCATATTGTGTATAAATAGCACAGTTCCAGTATCTCATCTATTCAGGTTGTATTTCGGCTGAACAACGTTTATGGCTGAGATTACAAATGGGCCATCCCGAGTAATATATTCCACGGTTCTCCAATAAAACAGCTAATACTGATACCGTGGTTTGCAGTTTTGTAATATGATATCATTCATCGCTGATGAAATCATTAGCCAACGCAGCTTCACAAAATAAAAGGGCGTGGGTTGTGACCTTCTGTGACAATGGCAACTCCGATATTAATACGATCCCCGCGCTTTAAAAGTCGTGGCCACCATTGGCGCTGCTCTCTGTTGTAACTAGACACGCTGTATCCAGTAGCGCCAGCGTCCCACCTACACTCCTGCCTGGCTTGCAGATGTGTCCTGCAATTTTGTAATATGATATAATTTATCGCTGATGAAATCCTTATCCAAAACACATTCACAAAATTAAAAGGCGTGGGTTGTGACCCACTATGACAATGACAGCTGCGATGTTCATATGATCTCCGCACTTTAAAAGTCGTAGCTGCCATTGACGCTGCTCTCCGCTGTAACTGGGCACGCTGTATCTGATAGCACCACCGCCCCATATACACTGCTGCTAATTAATTTTGCAAATTTATGAAGTGAGCGTATAAAAAATGTCAAGTGGTCATGATAGGCACTAAATGCTCGGATATACAAATTATTAGATTTTCAGCACAACCACACAAAGGAGGTACGAACAAAGCCAATCTATATCCTGTCTATCAGGAAATATTTCGCAGTGAGTCTGTACTCATAAATCACATTTCACTGTTTTTGGCCTGGTGTAAGACTGAGAAATCTCTACCTGAACTTGTCGACATTAGAGAGTGGTAGAATCGTGGGCTATGCAGACTGCGGTCAATTGTTCAGCGATATTACTATTCGCGTTGGTTGGGATTCAAAGACTGTCATGCGAATACGCAGTCTAAGGCTAGATGAGGACACCGCCAGACTAGCGCCCTGGAAAACAAACAGTTCACTCGGTCGTGCAGAACCATACAGCTGCGTTAAGAAAGGCGCTTGTTTTCAGCAAGATAAGGATGCATTCGACAGCATGCGTACCTAATATTTTCCAAAACGCCGCTCATAAAAACGGGATTTTATTGTGCTCATATCTCGGGTTCTGTTGGTAATGGAAATGCCGTGTGGCTAGGGCCTCTCGTCGGGTAGACCGTTCACCTGGCGCAAGTCTTTCGAGTTGACGCCACTTCGGCGACATGCGTGTCGATGGGAATGAAATGATGATGATAAGGACAACACAACACCCATTCTCTGAGCGGAGAAAATCTCCGACCCAGCTGGGAATCGAACCCGGGCCGTTAGGTATGACATTCCGTCGCGCTGACCACTTTTTTTTTGCCCTAGACCGCTTTTTTTTGTAATTTTCACTAATATCATGAAATTATGTGAACACATCGGCGAAAGAGAAAAGAAATATAAGTTCTGGTTAAAGAAAAAAAGGAAAAAGGGAAAGAAAAAAGAAATAAAATCCGCGCAATCTGCGACGCGCTCTCCCATCCGCGGAGGTCAGAAGTAGAATAGATCGTAGGCGGTTGAAACTCAGACACCGTCGGGGGAGGAGGGGTGGGTGCCCTCTGAGCCAGGCACCCCCCAACTCAGTGGAGGTCTAAGAAAGACCACTCGAAGATAGTTAGCAAATAATGTTCGATGACGTGGCGTGTTTTCGAGAGCTGCATGGGCTGTTCGTAAATAGGTCCAGAAGTCGAGGCGGGATTTAGGTCCCTCATGAAAGAGATAAGCCACCGCCCACCCTTTGACCCACGTAATAGCATGACATTTGGCGGAGGAAAAATGTCGGCCCTCCGGGTATAGAAACATTCGAGGTTCGATTGTGTCTGGTGGCACCCGGAGATAGCAGAACTTCTTTCTTTTTTTTTAAAAAAAAAAATTCTTTACTCAAAATCAATAGTAATTATACAAAAGGAACCCACCACCTTAGTGATTAGTGGGTCATAACAATTCTACAATGTTAGATATTGAGCAGCAATTATTATTATTATTATATTAGTACTATGTTCATTATTGTGAGCTACAGACAGGATACTACAGGATAATAGGCAGACTACAGCTATTAATCTATTCTACTTGCTAATTGTTAATTTCTTCCTACTTGTTAATTCCTAACTGCCTGCAGCGTTACAAGAGTGTTAGCATAGATATAAACCTACTACTTTAGGCCCTGCTCATCGAGCTAATCCCGATGAGCGTGCCCCTGACACTGGGCAGGCCAAGATTGTTTGTCGCTGCAGGTTCCTAACTTAGTATCTTATCTAAAGCTACAACTACTGTACTAACCTACGTCAATTCCGGTGCTTTAGTCTTAATTAGTGTACCCTGGTCCCCCTAGTCCCGCACGTGGCGGATTGCAACTGAAAAGTCGGCCTGTCCACGCACAGGCGGTATAGGATCAGGGTAATTGGACACGTTCGATATATGTCATTAGTCGTGAAAATCCCTCAAGTATGCCATCAGTACTTTTCGTGATACCTCATTTGCCA
Organism: Schistocerca serialis cubense; assembly: GCF_023864345.2. NCBI lineage: Eukaryota > Metazoa > Arthropoda > Insecta > Orthoptera > Acrididae > Schistocerca > Schistocerca serialis. The sequence continues at coordinate 581,702,828 of NC_064640.1, forward strand.
GTCTGTTTATAGTTTCAAAAGTTCCTTCATGTCTTAATAGGTCATATGTGTTGTTATGTGGAAGCTGTTGTCTTAGTGTCACTGCTACATCATCGAAAAGGGGGCACTCGTAAACCACATGGTCGGGAGTGCCATCCGAAGCACCACAGTCACACTCGGGTGTAGCCTTTTTCCCAAACCGACACAAGTATGTCGGGTAGGGCCCATGACCAGTGAGAAAGTGTATTAGACCCCGCGTTGGCTCGAAGTACTTCATCCCTAGCCTTTCTTTTACATTTGGCAGGAACCCAAAGGTTCTTCTGCCAGTTTCGTCTGTTTCCCAAGACTGCTGCCATAAGTCCTCGCCCCTTCTGCGTATTTCTCCCTTGTCCCTCACCAGTGCTCCCAGGATATTCTCTATTTTCGCGTTGTTCCCCTTCTTAACCCAATACCATGCTGCTTGTTCTCGTATTTTTATATCTAAAGGACAGAGCCCCATTATAATTAATAGTGCACTTCCTGGAGATGTTCTGTACGCCCCTATAGATCTTAATAGCATGTTTCTTTGTACTCTTCTCACTGCCATGGCAGGCACCACCCTCGTGAGCCTATGTGCCCAGACTCCCGATCCGTAACCCACTACTGACGTTAGTATACTATTATGGTAGAGCTTGATTAGCTGTGGTGGAAGGTGAAATCGTTTATGGCCTATGGAAATAAGGTTGTTTAGTAATTGTAATGCTTTTTGGGTTACGGACTCAATGTGCCTTCCAAAGTTCCACCTTTCATCGATGATGACGCCCAAGTTGCGAGTCTCTTGTCGTCTTATAACTGGTGAGCCTCCGATTCCGACTGTAGGGTTCCTCACCAGCTGTCCCTTCAGTAATAAGCACGTCGATTTTGTTGGTGAGATCGTCATCTTAGTATTTGTACACCACAGTTGGAATTTGGTCATTGCTCTGTCTGTTTTTGGCTCAATGTCCTCACGGCTCCGGCCGCCGACCAGCAGAAGGAGGTCATCCGCGTAGGCTATCACCTCTAGCACTTCTTCACTCTGCTCCAAACTATCTAAAAGCGGTTCCATATGGATGTCCCAGAACAGAGGGCCTAAAACGGAGTTCTGGGGACATCCCTTAGTTATAGATTTTCCTACTCTCCCGCTAGGGGATGATAGCCAGACCTCCCGCCCTTCACAATAGCTCCTCAGGCAACCATATAGCGACCCTGGACACTCCTTCTCCCGCAAGCAGGAGAAGAGCGAAGGCCACCACAGGTTGTCAAAGGCGCCACTGATGTCAACCATGATGCCAACAACGTACTTGTATGGGGTAGAGTCGCAGACCTCAGCCGCCAGAGCGATCGCATCAGTTGCCGATCGCCCCGGCCTGAAGCCGAAATGCCTGCCACTCATCCCGCACAGCACTCGGTGTGCAGTCAGTCTGTCAGCTAGCAGTTTCTCAAATAACTTCCCAAGGATGTCCAATAGGCATATAGGCCTATAGGACTTGACATCCGCTGGGTCCTTGTCGGGTCCCTTTTTGATTATCACAACGTTTGCCTCTTTCCAGATTTTCGGGAATTTTTCCTGTCTTAGGCACTCATTGTATAACTGGGTTAGTGGCGCCACCAGTTGAGGTGCCAGGAACTGCACCACCTCCGCCACAATGCCGTCTTGGCCAGGGGCTTTTCCTGTTTTTAGTGCTTTGATGTGGCCAGCCTCCTCCTCTTCAGAGAAGGGGTAGACTGCCCTGTTGTTAGCTATTCTGTCCAGATCTTGATTTCGTAACTGGGACTGGCCTTCCGTGTCGCTGGCCCCATCGTCATCAGGCAGCAGGGACCGGAGAAGGACCTCAGCAGTCTCCTGCCCGGACTCCGTCATCCCATCCCCGCGCCTGACCGTTGATAGCATCATTGGGGATCGGATCTTTTCCCTTACTAGTTTGTAAGGTACTCCCCATGGATCCAAGGCCAGCTGGTCCAGCACAAATCTTTCCCAACTGCGTACTCTTACTTCTTTCAGTTCTTTTTGAAATTTCTCTTTTGCCTCCCGGTATAGCAGTATCCATCTTTGCTTTTCCCACCAGACGACACTGCGCTGGTAGTGCCTCCTCAGCCTTCTGACAGACTGACGCATTTTCTCAAGTTCAGCTGACCATGGTGACGGGGAGGCCGCCATGGCCTTCCTCCTGGTTGGAACAGCTGCCTTAACCGCTCTGGTAACTGCGCCCACCAGTTCTTCGGCCCGCTTGTCTATGTCCAGGTCCTGTTGTGCGTCACCTTCTGGCAATGGAGGAATGTCGCACTCTCTCGCTAGTCTCTCCTAGTCAGCTCTCTTGAAGTTCAGTTGCAATCCCCACCCTGCGGCCCAGTGACAGCCTCTATTTCCTAGGCTAAACATTATGAGATTATGGTCACTTGTTGTAGCGTTCTCTCTGACTTCCCAACTCTGAATGATGTTGGCAGAGTTTGGTGTAACTAACGTTACATCTATATTGGTGCCGTGCCCCCCCCCCCCCCCCTTCGCTGCATAAGTGGGAGGGTTGCCAGGTCTATTCGCAACCACAAGTTGTAAAGTCATAATCATATCCTCCACTTTCTCGCCATTTTCATCTCTTGTGCCACTGTACCACAGGGGCGATTTTGCATTTATGTCGGCTGTTATAACCAGTTTGGGTCCCCGCAACGCCGTGGCTACTCCTATTAAGTGATCCAGATGTTGTTCAATGTTGTCTCCATATTGAAAATATATATTTATAAAGGTTATAATTCCCATGAGAGCCTGTACCTCCACGACGTTGCAGTGACTGGTGGAAAATTGTGCGAGTGTTCTTACACGTAGAGACTGGTTTGTGATGACAATTGCCGCTTTGGGGGCTTCCCCACTACAAGCTATTTGCCATGTAGCGGCTGCAAATGAAAGTTTCCCAGCTTGAGAGTACGGCTCCTGCAAGCAGAGTACGTCAATTTTGATGCCACATAAAGATTAAGAAACTCAACCCGTTGAAGTGTGTCCTGGCGGCGCAAGAGGTTCCGGCGGACGTCGTTGCGGATGACGTGTAACAGGCGACGGAAATTCGTTGCAGCTGTGCGTGTGACCGTGGGGGTAAAGGTAATGCCCAGGTACCGGAAAGTCTGCACAAGCGGCAGGGACGCCACTTCACCCTCCTGGAGGCCTCGTCCAATGTGCATTGCAGAAGATTTGGCGACATTCATGGCACTGCCAGCGGCAGCCCCGTATAGGGTAATCAATTCGAGGACCTCCCGAATCTGAGAGCCGGAGTGAATGAGGAGGAGGAGGTCATCAGCATGTGCCCGACAGCAAAAAGTGTGTTGGCGTAGGGTGAGGCCAGAGAGCTTGGTCGTCAAGCCCCCAATAAGGGGCTCAAGGGCAATGGCATACAGGAGGGTAGAGAGGGGTCACCCCTGCCGTATGGAACGGCAGATAGGTACCGGCCCTGCAAAACGTCCATTGATTTGTACACGTGAACTGGCACTGTCGTAAAGACGCCGGATAACGTCAAGAAACGGAGGGAGGATGCCCATTTGGGCTGCCACCGAAAACAGGAAACGATGACGCACTTTATCGAAGGCGCTGTCGAAGTCTATAGCGACGACCGCTGCACGGAGTCTGCAGGTCGCTGCTGTCGCAATTAAGTCGCGGCATTCCCCTGTGGCAGTCTGTATGTTAACCTGTCCTCCAGGCGTCGTTTGCTCTGGCGAGAGGATATGAGGGAGTGTTGTTCGGAGCCGCATTGCCAGTAAGCGCGCGAAAATCTTGTAATCGGCATTCAGTAGGGTGAGCGGTCTGTAACTCGTGACCATCGAACCACGGGCTGGTTTGTGGACGGGCATGGATGTGTGTGATGTCCTTAGGTTAGTTAGGTTTAAGTAGTTCTAAGCTCTAGGGGACTGATGACCATAGATGTTAAGTCCCATAGTCCTCAGAGCCATTTGAACCATTTTTATGGTTTGTGGACTGGTATGATGATGCCCTCAGCAAAGGCGGATGGGATTGCTTGGTCAGATGTCATCAGTTCTTGATACATAGTCGTCCACCGTGGTGCCATGAGGTCCCGAAAGGTACTGTAAAACTCAATCGGTAAGCCGTCAATGCCGGGCGATCTGTTGCCAGCACCCTTGGCGATTGCGTTGTTGACTTCGTCTAGCGTGACCGCCACTGTCAAAGCATCCGCCTCCGTGTGGGGGAGGGTGCGCGTGGCGTAATGCAAAGTGGAGTCTTCTGCTGCAGTTTCAGCTTCTTCTTCACTATAAGTACGACGGTAGTGCTCGACGAATGCGTGGACGATGTCATTCTGAGTGGTCACCTGTGTTCCATGAGGCGTGGTCAGAGTGCTGATGATCTCCCGACGACGTCATCGTTCGTCGGACACTATATGATGCATGGATGGAATTTCTAAATCCACGTGATCGTGGCGCCGCGTCCGTATCACGACCCCTTGCAGTTTCCGGCGTGACAGCGCAATTATCTTCGCCTTAGTTCTCTGCCGTTCCAACTGGTTGTCCGGGGTTGGCGGTTGAGCGTTCAGATCTCGGAGAATCGCGTAATAGAAGTCAACAGTGGTGCGATGCCAGTCGGCCATGTCCTTCCCGTATCTCATTAGTGTCCTCCGGATCGCCGGCTTGGCGCATTCCAACCACCATGTCAATGTTGAGTGGTAGCGGGGAAGGCGTCGTTCGCAGGCTGTCCACGTTTCAATGACTTGTTGGCGACACGCCAGGTCATGCAAGTGGGAAATATTGAGTTTCCATGGCCCACGGCTGCGCCATACTGATAGCGGCGGAAGGAGGACCGTACAGATGTAAGCGCAATGGTCGGAAAAGGCCAGCGGCCAGCGTTCGGCGCCCCGTACCGCAGATCTACGAGTTTGTGAGACATATATCCTGTCTAGTCGGCTTGCGGAATGACTGGTAAGAAAGTTATGGCCAGAAAGGTCGCCGTGTTGAACTTCCCAGGTATCGTGAAGCAGGAGGTCTCGCACCACCATACGTAGTTCCTGGCATGTAGTATAGTGGGGAATCTGATATTTAGGATGCAGAACGCAGTTAAAATCACCTCCTAGTCGGTAATAGTCATAACGCCCGATTTCCCCGGGATAAAACTGGGCTCTTTCATGCCGTAGGTCGGTGCCTGAGGGAGCGTAGACATTAATGATGCGTACCCTAATGGCGGTGAGTGCCATGCCCCGAGCTGATGGAAGGAAGGCGACATCGGTCACAGAAATCCCGAGGCGGACGTAGATGGCCACTCCGCGGCCCGTAGGATCACTCGCGAAGGCATGGGCGGTATAGCCATTGATACCCGGGAGACTAGCCAAGTGAACTTCCTGCAGAAGGGCGAAATCAATATCCGAAGCCCAGAACATCTCCTTCATAAGGCGGATTTTCACCCTGGAACGGATGTTGTTGGTGTTAATGGTTGCTATCCGGTATGCCTGGTGTCAGATTGCTGGAGGCTGGTCCACTCCGCTGTTCGCGCAAGGGTGTGGGCGTCGCAGCAGAACGTTATCCCGCTGGCCCGCATGGGAGTCTGGGGAGCGTAAGATTAGTGGTGCGGCCGTGACGGCGCAGGGTCCCGTAACGGGTCCTGCTTCTCGACCTCCTCCTCGTGCCACGCCGTGGAAGCGGACACTGGTGTATCTTCGATTTTGTCTGCAGAAGATGGTGTAATTGTGCGTGGTGTAGTGTCGCCTGTGATACGTTCATGATTTAGTTCAGCGTCAGCACGGGGCGCAGGCACACCGCTAGATGTCTCAGCGCTCATAACGTCTTCGACAGCAGTAGCGGGTTCTGAGGCCTCGTGCTGGTCGGCGGTTGCGTCCTCCTCGACTTGCAACGTCTCCTCTTGGCCGGAAACTGTGCGACGTCTTCGCTTGCGACGTTTCGGAGAACGTTGTTTCCTTGTGCGACCCTCCGTGTCCGACGACGGAAGGGAGTCGCGTCGTTCTGGCAGAAAGGCCGCTGTAGGAACGATGAGCGAGTCGATCTCCATCTTGTTTCCGAGGTCAGGGTCAGCGTCTGGTTGCGCCGGCATCTTCGGAGCGGCGTCGGTGGCCGGCCGAGGTGGCGGGCCGTCCGAGGCGCTCTCCGTCGGTGTCTGGTCGGGCTCGTTGGTGGCGTCGTTTGTGGTGACCGGGCGACGTTGCAAAGCGGTAGGAGACGTTAGAGCAGCGGCGTAGGTCACCGGTAGCACTGTAGGTTGCGACGTGGGTGGTTCTTCGGCAGCTGGAAGTTGCGTAATACGCCGTTGTAGGCATTCGGATCTAAGGTGGCCTTCTTTGCCGCACTCGGAGCAGGTCCGAGGCTGGCCATCGTATATAATTATTGCACGGCATCCGCCAATCTGTAAATAGGACGGGACGTGGCTTCTGAGATCAATGGTGACCTGTCGGACCCCGTTTAGAACAGGATACGTCCGAAACTGTGTCCACTTCTCCGCAGTGTGGCCATGGACTTTGCCGTATGGGCGAAGTGCCGCGACGACTTCCTCAGCAGGAAGTTCGAATGGCAATTCGAAAATGCATATCGTTCGCATACCTAAGCCTGCGTGGTCGACGGTTACCTCCCCCACATTGCCATCAGCATGACAGAAGCGGAGCCCCTGTTTGGTCTCACGTAGTATGCGTTCGCACGCCGCGTCGATAATGATTTTCATATAGACCGTGCTGCTCACGATGGACAAATGTATGCCGATAATATCGATCGCCGGGATCTTCACTTCCTCTCGCAGAGTACGCTCCACCTCGAGTGCTTTGGGTCGGCCATAATTGTTGCAGAAAGTAAATCGGAGTGATGATTTAAGGTAACGGTTCGCCATGGATCGTACAAGGTAAGCCGGCACTTAAGCAACGGCCGCCAGAATGTAAACAAGGCGAGCTCGCGCTCCGCACGAAGTCAACACGTACGCGTCCGCTCTGTTGCCCTGCCGAAGGCAGACTGGACCACTCAGCTACCAGGGGCGGACAGGTTTTGTTGGTGATGAAAAGGTAAAGTCAAGTGTTTTGAATAGCCCTTGGTCTAGGAACCATATGTACACCCAACAGAAGGACCATCATAGTATCACTATGCTACAGTACAGGGTCATAGTATGAATATTACACACTTCCTTCAGCTTAGGCAACTGGAGCAAATCGGTTGATTCTTTTCGCATTGTGTGTGGTCTACGGTGCGTTTGATGGGACTTACAGAGGCACCATTAAATCATTGGCAGTTTCTCGGAAAATCCCAGGAAAATGTCTTTTATACTACATTTTCACCGTCACCAGTGGGCCAAATCCAAGACGAGAATTCGAGACTGCTATGCACAGAAAATGGTCGAAAATTTTACGATGTATTTCTAAGATGCCGACCACGAACAACCTTGAAAATTTTCTACATATCTTTATCCGTTTCTGAGATACAGAGGTTCAGAGTTACTGCACTTCTGTACGTAAAATACGCAGTTAAAATTCGGTGTGAGACGAAAACGTAGTTTATGAAGTCACTTAGCAAAGGAAAATGTGCTGTAAAGTGTCCCTGTTATCATCTGGGAACCGCACATTGTAGCACAGAAACACATGCAAATTTTTTTTGTGCGTAAAATCCAGAATGACGTGTAAAATTAGTTTCATCTACATCACAGTTTCGCGTTATTTAACTTTCACATAAGTAAACTATCTAAATTTCTGAAGTCAATATTTCTTCTAAAATGAAGAAGAAGAAATATGACGGGGCCTAATAACCCAGAAGATTTTAACTTCAATGACAACGGCTACGAAAGCCTGCAGACTCACATATCTAAGTTTCACTGACCAGTACATTTCTTTTCATATGAAGCACATGTCCTGGTGCAGCAGGGAAAAGGAGGCAACCAGCGGAAAAAATTCTCCTATCGGAGAATAAAAAATGCTAATGTGTTTCTGTTTATTTAAAAGACTCTGTCTGAAAAGTGAGGTACAGGTAACTCATTCCATCTTCTTCATCAAATTTAAAAACTTTCCCAAAAGTTTTGGCATGCAAACACATTCGCTGTCAAGGTCTCCCTCTTGCTTATTGTTAATATCTCATTCCTTCCTTCCTACCACTGCTGACTCTTCTCACGTCACTGAGAGAGAAGTAGACGTGGCAGTGGCAAAGAGACGAAAAGTAATAAATACTGGAAGGTAGCAGATAGTGGTTGTGTTGTAGAAAGATCGAAGGAGACAAGGGCGGCGTAAAAGAAAGAGAGGGACACAGTGGTAGTGGAACATAGTTGACAGTGACAGAACAATGCTATAAAAAGAGTATAAGAGACAGTGGGGGGGGAGGGGAGGAGGAACAGAGTGAAAGAGTGGAAGTGGGTGACAGCCAGTGATAATGAGAATGAGAGTGTATAACACTTTCGACGAGGAAGAGAGAGATAGTGACAGTGTGAAGAATCAGTAGCAGTGGGAAGGAAGGAATGAGATATCAGCAATAAATGAGAGCAAGAGGGAGACCGTGACAGTGAACGGAGACTGTAGCAGTAAGACGGAACAAAGGCTACTGTGGCTGTGTGGCTGTGGCACAGGTGACAATGGCAGAGGGACACAAAAATATAATGACAGTGAGTTGCGCTGAATGAGTGAGTGAAAAAGGGTATTTAGGAATGGATGGGTATTAGCAACTTATAGCGATGGACTAGCGTCTATGAGTGAGATTAGGGGAGCTTGGGGGAGTTTGAGGTGAGATGCATGTTTAAAAAAAAAAAAAAAAAAAAAACACGAGTGTGTCCGCATGCCAATATTTTCGAGAACAATTTTAAAGGCGCTAAGGAAGATAGAATAAGGCAGCTGGTACCACACTTTTTAGTCAGATTCTTCTAAATAAACAGGAAAAAACTCGTATTTTTTGTGCACCCTTAGGAGCATTTTTCCGGTGGTAGGTATCTACATGGGCAGTCCAACGATATCTGGAGCGCCACAAACTGTCATCACGGCGATCGTTGTTGTTGTGGATTCTTTTGACGCTCTAGCAGAGAGACCCTTCCCCCCCATTTCGACAGTGATGGGTCCAAAAATGCACACATAAAGGGTGATATGTGGTCTTTTTCGGTGGCATATATCAGTGCGTGGATGCTCTGAGGTAATCGACCGTTGCCAGTTTGCATTCGTCACCGTCATACGAGCCCAACGCCTTGGCAACAAGGTAACCTCTTTTTTGCGTAGCCAGTAGTTTGGTCAGCAGAGATTCCATTTCTGACCTGTTACGGCTGGTGGCCATCTCTGTGACGTTATCTTTTAGAAAGATACAGAGGGACTCGACTGTCGTTCTGGCAATGATGTTCTCCAGATCTCTCACCTGCTTTGCACATCTGGCCATGGGCTGTACAGAGTCTCGCACGCCACCATTCCCCAGCCACGATGGTTTATGAACTCTGACACAGCTCTGAAGCAGCATGGAATGACGTATCCGTAATTGTCGTCCAAGGACAGGTCGGGTTAGAGATCTAAACAACAGGTGTTCGATCGTACTGTTTTTCTTTCATCTCCAGTTAAACGTGCCTGTTAAAGCCGCTCAAAACAACCTGTTTCAGAAATAACCGATTTTCGGCTTTTATTGCCATTCTTTCCGGTAATAAACGTAGGCATCGAATAAAAGAGTGAAAAATTCTAAGGATTTTTCGGGCTTATCCATTATACGTTTCAAGGTATGTAGGACCTAAATACCGAAAAAACTGCTAAATAAAAAAAAAGCTTCATTCCGTCTACTGTTTGCTGCTTTTCTCGAAATGTAATGTGGGGTTGACTACTGATAAAGGCTATCAGTATCCCCTATTGATTATAACTTTGTGTTACTCTGCTCGAAAATCATGTTATAATCGAGTATCACACCTCTGTTTGGCCATTACGCGTAGTCAGTGCTAAAGGGTGTAAACTGAGGTTGGAGAACCCTACCGTTCGTGCTAAGTTGTCCGATTCCCAGGGTTACAAGCAGACAAACGCATAATATGTTGACACGTCCAGCAGACCTGATACTTTCTATTTTTATTGTAAACTATGAATAAAATGGCAAGTTTTTAATTTATTACTGTTGACTTAATTTCCTTTCTCTTTTTTTTTATTTTTTTTTTAAATAATGGGCTCTAATATCGGCCTCGATCCCAGTTTCGTCCCCCTACGAATTTCCGGTTTCCATTTCTGGTAACAAATGTTCAGTTCAGCGCTCGTAAATGGCCTTAGTTCATTATTTTGTTGAGAGAGTCTGTTGTGCACAGCGCGTTTAGCTTCCGTGTACGAGAGAATGCACACTTTAACGCCGAGATGAGTTAGTGCACCAGTCAAATTCACAACCTGCTATTACTGTTGTGAACACTGATTCGTGTTCAAGTACTGGGCTTTATTTCAGTAGAGTGTTGTAGTTTCTGGCATAGTTCAGTGTTTGGCCTGGGTAGCTGTAGCGGACGTTATAATAAATCTGGAGACTTTCATAATTTCGTCCTTCTTGCAATCCAATTTTCATCCCAGGAACGTAATTTGGAACTGCTATTAACATTCATTTTATTTCCTATTTATAATGATTATTTTACAATTTGCACTGGGGAAAATGCAAGCGGAAGGAAATGGGTTCGTTGCACGAAATGTTTGGTTTCTTATGACGAAATGTGCTGTTCATCTACACAGACGTACAAATTCATACCTGACATATGTCTGCAAGGCTGAAAATAACTTGAAAACATTGTTCATTCACTGACATTATGTGATTTACAGTAATGAAAGTGTTTGAAAATACATTTAAAATAATTGTAACTTTGACAATTTTTATTAAAGACTAAATTAAGAACATTTTTCTGTATTTCTGTTTCTGCGGTATTAAGATTTATATCAAATACTGGCTTTAGCATGTTATAACGTTTTAACTGTAGCGTGCCTACGAGTGGAGAATAAACTGAGGAACACATATAACACATTGTGGACTTTTCAATAACCTTTCAGGACTGATACAGTCGGTAACCTGCTAAGGCGACGAAATTGGGGCCCCAATCTTATTTCATAGAAATGGCAGACAAATAAAAAGCTTCTCTGTAAAATATGTAACTTTCTTTTTCTTTAATTATTTCGAAGGAAAACCCGTTTTGTAGTCAAATATATTTATTTACTTTTTAACAGGAATTTGAATGCAATTCTGTTTTTTTCGTACAGAACTAAAGATGCTCTTTTAAAAAATGCAGTTAGACAATTTAGGTAGCTGACATAATGAAACATTTACGAGGAACACTTACATGACAATACCTAAAATTTCAGAAATGAATTAATCCAATGGCCAACATTTACTATCTAATCTGTTCATAAACACTAATTCTGTCATGTGTCGACCTGTAAGAAGACTTCTTTCATCAGAAACAGTATCATTCAAAGACGATACCAATCGTTCAGAAGTCGCAAAACTTCCTAACAACGATGAATATTTTTGAGTTACAATTGTCATGTCTGTCATACACCGAATCACTGCTTCTGGGTAGTAAAAGACAACAGTTCCACTGCTGTCTCAGCAATACTGTACCAATTCTTACTTCATTTCTGTGTTGCTAGTTTCTAACTGGTGGCAGTTTTATTAAAATAGCACTGATCGCTTTTCCAATTTTCTATCGCAACCCGATATTTCAAACCAATGGAAATTTAACGAACCAGCAGTACTTGTTTCAAGAAAAAAAATTGAAAACCAAAAATTTGAGCATCATTGTTACGAAAAATGAATATACCAGTTTTTACCCGGTTTTTAGTAAAAACTAAAAAATATACTGTTATAACCTGGACCAAACAAATACCGGTTTAGAGAACTGAAATACCAGTATCGGTTTCAACCATTCAATTTTTCCCATCTCTACTGTGCACTAAATTTCGTACTCTGTACTACCCCAAACCATATGAAAATGTAACTCAACCGTACACGCGTAGTAAGCAAAATTTCATTACTTTTTATCCTTCTTGGTGTTGCAGCTTTAATGGCCAGCGGTGTCCAAGTTCCTTACATACAGGGGCATACCAAATCGTAGATTGAATCTGCTTCTTCCAACTGTATGTTATACTGTTCCCACCTTGGACTTATTCTTACGGCAATTTATGCTATGGAACTGATTAAGGTCTGGATAGGGATTCGGGCTAGGCTTGTATGAGTGTTCCGTCTACGAATTGGTTGTTTTTCGGTTATCAGTGTAAACACTATCTTATTAGTGCTCAAAGTGTATTTTGTACTACATTCAATAAACATTTCCACGATACAGGAACATGTAATGTTGTAGATAGATGATCACAATGCAAGCGGAGAAATAAGCAAAAACATTTCATGTCAAAGCACGAATTTTTATAAGCTGCAGTTACTTCAACAAAGATTTACACCTACTCCCACGCACTGGCAAGAAACATCGGATGCTGCGACTGTCAGGAGCGAACATCATTAGACTTATTACTTTACGCCACGCAGGATTGGTGGACGGTGGCTAGGAAAGGAGCTGTTCTTTCAGATTAGGCGTTAATCCTGCATTAAGAAGTACCTAGCCAGTTTTCTTAGATGTAGAGTAGTTTTTATCATAAAACATTGTTAAGTTTGGTACTGAGAAAATGTTCAAATGTGGGTGAATGCCTCAGGGACCTAACTGCTTAGGTCATCGGTCCCTAGCCTTACATACTACTTAAACTAACTTATGATAAGAACAACACACACACCGAGGCCAGAGGGAGGACTCGAACCTCTGGCGGGAGGGACCACGCAGTCATCAGTTAATGAATTGTACCGTAGCTCAGTTACGTCTTTTGTTGTTGTAGTATTCAGTAATGACGAAAAACAGGTGAAGCTGTTATCTTGAATGCAGCCACTACTTCCAGCAATCGAAAGAGACTTATAACATACTTACGACGCTTAAAAAAAAAAAATCTTAAGGCAATCGCGCCTGTATGATACTGCTTTCTGTAATTAGAAATACCGAGAATAAGTCGCTAACCGAGGTGTCCACTAATTCTTTTGTGATATGGATGAGTATCCCGTGTTTGATGACATAAGTTACGAGTTTCGTACGTAAGGAGAAGTTCAGAACTACCCGGCAGATCGTTGTTTTAAAGAGTGTGCGTTAAAATAATCTTAAAAACAGCAACACTTCTAGAACGAAGTTGGAAACATTGTCTGACAAAACGTTCATCACTTCCTTTCTAACGTTAAGTCAAAACCAGAAAGTCACAGTACGAGAGCAGAGATGGCGGAGTTGCTGTAGCGTCAAATGCAATGGACAGCTGAGGTCGCCACCGCTGCGGTTTTGTCGAAGAGTTTCAGGAGTGTTTGCCGACTTGTCAGGCTCAACCTTCCATTAAATTCCGTTGTGCGTGGTTCTACACGAGGCGTTAATCTCACATCAAGTTTCGCTCTGCGTGAAAGAGCACTGCGTGGGATAGGGGAATGTAAATATTTAGTTTCTTTCTTGCGACCATATTTGAGAGCCGCTGTGGTCGGAGCACCAGAAACGAAAAAGTTATTTTCAGTACTCCGTTACGCGTTTACTTGACTCAACTGGAGGAACGTGCACGACAGTTTCAAACAGAAAAGCTGACTGCATTGTTTCACGCGCCTAGGTAAACTGAATCTCGAACCCTTCTCTCAAATTCCGCAAGTTTTCACACACGGAGCTGCTGGTAAATGTTTCTATTGCCACACCAAGAAATTTAAATTACAATGAAGAAAAATTGAAAAGAATTTCTGAGGGTATTTTTGTTCCGTCATTGTAACTACAAGAAATGCGTGTTTTTCTCAACAGACGCGTTTCGCTTTATCGAAGTAAAGCATCGTCAGCGGTCTGTAATTACAGATATTTACAATTTAATTAGTTTTTTACATCCAAAAACAGTTCGTTACCAAATTTTTGGTTTTTGCTTACTGCAATTCCTGCTTGGTTTTTCACCTACATCAGGAAATGCCGTCTACTAGCATGTTTTTGCTCCTTTCTTCGTTAGGCGCAGATAATTGTAACCTAATTTTACACTGCTTCGCAGAATTACGCACTTTTGACATTTAACGCAACACAATTTAATAAACAACTGTTTAGTATTTATTTGTATACTTCATAGTGTGTATCGTGATTTGTAGTGGTGCCAACATTGCCACTGTATTTTCTTTGATCTACTTTGTTACTCTCTCTGCAGTTCATTATATGTGTGTTATTCTATTTAATTACGTTACTTTGTACTTAAATTCTGTGTAAGGGAAATGAAATAGTAGTGATGGAGTTTAAATTTTGTGTGGTAAGTAGGTTGGTGGAGGGTTGGAGGGGGGGGGGGGGGGGAGGGTCGTGGGAGAAGCAAAGATGAGAGGGCAGTAAGTGCACTGTAGTATGCTGAACAGTTAGTTTGAGGAAAAAGGTGAAGGGCAAGAAGTGTAGTAAAAATGGTGTATGAGGGGGGGGATGTTGAACGAGACAGGGTGAAGGACGGAAAAATGTCCTTTTTGTGTGCTCTCTTCAGTTATTTTATGTACTGTCTGGTTTCCAATGTTTATTTGGTCATTGAGCAACGGTTTGTGTTAAACACTTTTTGTGTACGAAAGTTTTCTTGTAAAGTGTGGAGGTGTCTATACATACTGGTCCTGACGATGTTCTTATCATTTTCAATAGTGCTTGGTCTGTGGTATTCCCGTTTAAGACATATGTAGACTATCTTAAACAGGAGTTTCACAGACAAAGCACTATTGAAAAACATATGAACATCGAAAGTATCAGTAATGACAGACACCTCCTCCTTTTCCACGAAAACTTCCAAATACAAAAAGATTTAAGACGAAATAAATTGTTGCAAAAGGACCAAATAAATACTGGAAACCAGAAAAAACTAAAGAAATCTCATAAAAAAGAAAGGCCTTTTCCATCCTAAGTCCCTCGCCCCACAAGTACCATTTCATTTCTTGCCCCGCACTTTTTTCCTCCCATTCACTCTCCATCACACTGCTACGCGCTAACTGTCCGTTCATCTTTGCTTCCCCTTCAAACCTCCCCCCCACCCACCCCCCCCTCGCAACAGCCAATCTGGCCATCACACACAATTTGAACTCCATCACTGCTCCTTCATTACTCGTACACAGTGTATGAATATATGGTAACATAATTAAACAGAATTACACACACATAATGAACTACAGAGAGAGAGAGAAATATTGATCAAAGAAAACCTAGTGGCAATGTTGCCAACAATATAAAACACAATTCACACTTATTGCTATACGCCAGCCGCGGTGGTCTCGCGGTTCTAGGCGCGCAGTCCGGAACCGCGCAACTGCTACGGTCGCAGGTTCGAATCCTGCCTCGGGCATGGATGTGTGTGATGTCCTTAGGTTAGTTAGGTTTAAGTAGTTCTAAGTTCTAGGGGACTGATGACCTCAGATGTTAAGTCCCATAGTGCTCAGAGCCATTTGAACCATTTTTATTGCTATACAAACAAGCAGTGAACAGTTGTGTAAAAATGTGCTGTGTTAAACATAAAAAAACGGACAATTAGGCAAAGCAGAGTAAAATTAGACCACAATTATCAGTGCCTAACGAAGAAAGGCGCCAAAAATGTGCCAGCAGACGGTATTTCCTGATGTATGTAAAAAACCAACCAGAAATCACAGTAAGTAAAATGCCACAATTTATTAACGAACTGTTTTTCGATATGAAAAATAAAGGATATTGTAAATACTTTTAACTGCTGACCACTGATGACGCTTTACTTCAATGAAACAAAACACGTTTGGTGAGAAAGCACACATTTATTGTAGTTGCAACAACGTAACAAAACTACCAGGGAAAATTGTAAACCAATTACGGACAATTTGGCCACACAAATGTAGAATGTAACTGTAAAGAATGCCTCTCAATGTCAGTACGTGCGTTTTTTTGTATAATAACTGCTATATGCTTTTTTCTATATCAAATCTCATTATATCTTCAACTGGCCTCCGTTACGTTAGGAAAGAGCGTAATTGTATGAGAGAGAGAAGCTAGTACACACAGCCTAACCTCTGTAGTTCTCGAATGTTTTCAGAACATTTTGCTTGAAATTCTGTCATCACAGATATCATTGTTTCGTAATTTGGAATGCTTCACCATTTTCAGCCAGGAATGGCTTCCAACTGAATCGGATAATATTTGTAATAATTGATGGTGATAATGAATTTAATGTTATTTTAGAACCAGAGCCAGATATTTTGGAGAATGAAGTCAAATGGACCCTAGAGTATATTGCCAAAATCAAGGCCAGTGGACATGATGGACTTCCACCAGAATTGTTCAAAATCACTGTAAGGAATTCAGTGAAAGTGTTGCACTCAATATGTCAGAAAATAGGGAGAACTCAACTGTTGTCAAACTCAGTGGAGAAACTCAGTATTCATCCTGATGTCAAAGAAGGAAATTTCTTAAGACTGCTCAAATCACTGCACAATCGAGCTTATCTCATATGCTAGCAAAGTCATGCTTAAAATCTTACGAAATAGACTTCGCCAGTATATAGACCGAGACCTAACTGAAGAACGAGCTGGATTTCGTAAAGTAAGACGGACGAGAGATTATACTGCCATCATTCTGTGGATTGTGGAGAAGCCAATAGAATTCCAGAAAGATGTTTATCTCTGCTTTATTGATTATGCTAAAGCCTTTGACTCTGTCGATCACAACAAATTATGGGAAGTACTCAAAAAAATGGGAGTACCGGATCACTTTATTTCCACTCTGATCAAGAAGCCATGGTAAGAACCTTACATGGAGCAAGTAACTGGGTCAAGATTTGTCACCTTATCTATTCCATCTGTGTACAGAGTAAATTACGAGGAATTATGGGTGAGATAAATAAGAAACCGGAATTAAAATAGTTCGGATAAATATAAGTAACCTTAGATATGTAGATATGATACTGCTAGCGGCAAGTCTAGAAGACTTAAAGATCCTCTTAGTGAGGGTGAAAAAAGCAAGGCAAATGCTGGTCTAATGCTGAAAGTTAAGAAAAGGAACATTGCGGCAACAACCCTTATTACATCTTGGCATGTAGGAAGGGAAACAATGGAAGTAGTTCCCGTGTTCAGTTGTCTCGGCTCCCAGACTTCTGATGATAGTGACTGTAGGCACGAAATCAAAAAACGCTTGTTACTTGGCATAAAGGCAATAGGCAAACCCGGCAATGTTTTAAGGAGTACAGACGTTACTTTTAGAACAAAGTTCCGTATAGTAAGGGCTACGATCATTCCAGTTGTGATGTACGGATGTGAGACCTAGACCATGAGAAAGGCTGAACGGCGTAGAACAGATCCCTTTGAATTGTGGTTTTGGAAGAAACTCCTTAGAATTTCATGGATCGCAAAGAGAACAAATAGGTCAACATTACAGCAATTGAAACTAGATTGCTCGTGGGAAGATATCATAGTGAAGCATGAACTAACCTACTTTGTGCACATTATAGGAAAACGTGATTTCCTGGAAAAAAAAAGCGTTAATGCTGGGGAAGATCGAAGGCACGGGAATGAGAGGGGGACAAAGGATGAGATAGATAAATAGCATCGCAGAAGTAACGGATTGCAACGTGGGAAATCCGCGGAAGAAACTGCAGTACAGAATAAATTTGCGTGGCTTAGTTCATGGTGTCACGGAGAGTCGTAATCGACTAGAGCACTAGACGAATAGGGAGACAGAGAGAGAGAGAGAGAGAGAGAGAGAGAGAGAGAGAGAGAGAGAGATTCAGTTTCTTTCATTGTTCTTCTAGAATTGTCCTCTGTCGCTGTTGCACGCATTAGTGCTACGTCCTACGTCGTTTTAACACAGGAATTTCATCCGCATCGATCGAATACACAAGGTCCTTCACAAATCCCCACAAGATAATATCCAGCGAGGCATTGTCGGGGGAATGTGGTGTACAGGCAATGGGTCCTCCACGCCCGATCCAGCGACGGGAAATTTCGTATCCATAAACTTGCAAACAGCCGTTGATCAATGCGGAGCAGCTCCATCTTGCGAAAATACGGGGTTTGGTTAAAAGTCTTTTATCAGAGGGTATACAAAATACTACATGTGCAAATACTCTAACCCAGTCACTGTTTTCTCCAAAAAAGAACGAGCCAACAAATCTGTCCTGCATCAGCCCAAACCAGACGTTCAGTTTAGCGCTATCACGGACATTTTTCACTCATAGCGTGCAGATGTTGCGAGCCACAAATCCGAACATTATGGCGATTAACCGTCCCTAATACAGGACACGTTGCCTCATCTGAGAATAAGTATCATTGCAGGAAGCTGCATTCATGTCAATACGCTGCAGTGTATGACGTAATTTCATTATCATAGCTATTATAGTTTTTTCCTGTGCTTTTGAAACATGGGGAGTTTGAAAGGGGCACCCTGTATTAGTGACAGTCTCAGTTATTTTCTAGATGATGTAGGTATTTATGAGGAAATTGGCCTTGGCTTAGAGAAACGCCAAGTTGCTCGTTTCACGAAACGAGAAGGAGGTGTTGTGTTTGATAGCAAGATTAATGAGCACCAACTGTAGTGAGTCGTGTTATACAAACACTTGGAAGTAGCAATTTTTTGAGATATAAAGTCTCATTCGGAGGTAAAGCTGACTGCTATTAACTGAAAAGATACTGGGAAACAGTGGATTGTCTACATAAGGGATTACATACAAAACACTTATGCGGTCCATGTTTGAATACTGGTCAAATGTATGGGATCCATACCAGGTCGAAATAAAATGAGACAACGCGTGTCTTGTGTGAATAGTCATAGCCTTGAATGAAATTTTCACTCTACAGCGGAGTGTGCGCTGATATGAAAGTTCCTGGCAGATTAAAACTGTGTGCCGGACGGAGACTCGAACTCGGGACCTTTGCCTTTCGCGGGCAAGTGCTAGTTCTACAAGGTTCGCAGGAGAGCTTCTGTGAAGTTTGGAAGATAGGAGACGAGGTACTGGCGGAATTAAAACTGTGAGGACGGGGCGTGAGTCTTGCCTGGGTAGCTCAGTTGGTAGAGCACTTGCCCGCGAAAGGCAAAGGTCCTGAGTTCGAGTCTCGGTCCGGCACACAGTTTTAATCTGTCAGGAAGAGTCATAGCCTTTTTTGTGAGAGAGTGGAACAGATATATTGAAAAATCTTAACTGACAGTCTCTGGTAGAAAAACGGCGCAGATCTCGTGACGGCCAGCTTAGGAGACACGAAGAATTGGCTTTCAGGGCAGAGCCTTCGAACAATTTTCAGCTCTTTATGTGTCAGTCCTGTTGAGGTCGCGCAGATAAATTCAGGGAGTCGTACAGCCAATCAATCGTCCCACGTTACGTCTATGAAAGGAACTTGAAGAAATCTTATTACATGGTAGAAGAAATGTACCGCCTGGCACACACTTAGCAGTGATTTGTGGAATATGGATGTAGATGGTGACTTGACAGCTCCGTCGGGAGCGGCATGCGAGATTAGTTTCATCCCTCTAATGGGTTATGCAGTAACGCCGCACGATATCAGTTCGCCGACTTTGTTCACGCCGTTATTGAAGAATCTTGAAATTCACCGGAAAACGAATCGCATGTCGACAGCACTACATTTGCTGTTGTTCAGAAATGTGTGCTGTAGTTTCAGCGAGCTTCCCAGAGAACTGTAAAGTGAGAATTTAGGATCTTACGCTATATTTTGTTATTTATTTTTGTATAATGCCGAAAATATCTTGTTTGAGTGTTATTCTCCTATTTACTCGCCACCGTCATCGGCATCACCATCATCATCATCATTCTTTCACGTAGTTGATCTAATGATACGTTACGAGCTGCCCACTAATCTCTGAGCTCTAAGCACGTAACTGATAAGATTCCGTGGCAGTCCAAAACGTTCTATTATTCTAATAAGCTAAAACAATTTCTGCCTGTATTAAAGAAAGCAGTCTGATATAGGTGTTTAATAAAACTCTCTGGCTTTAGTTTTATAATTTTTTAATTTCTTTTATCAGCATTCTGAGAGTTAAACAGTGACCAGGTACATGCCTGGTTACATTGGGTCACGTGGTCCCGAGGAACTTGAGAAATAAATAAATAAGAGTACACATTATATTAAATGTCTGGTTTTTATTTCTGAACTTGGCTCTGAAACTATCAGTACAGGAATGAAGGAAACTAATAGAATTTACAAAATGCAATATAGATTCGTGGTACTCAAATCATTATCACGTCAGCGTAAGCTAGTAGGGACAGTAACCGATAAGCATCCGTGTGTAACTGCCAATAAACCACTAAGGCAGAAAATTTTGGTGGAGCATCTGGTAATAACTCAGTAGCAATCAAATGAATAGGCCTACTATGAATCAGCTAGCGCAGTGACATCAAGGCTCACGAATAGTTGGTTGGTGTGATTATGCAGCAGCTTAAATTCCATCAGTGTTACTGAAACGACTCATTTCTGTTTGGTATCTAGATGTCGGCCATGCAGCTTAAGACTCAACACCCAGACAACAGATGCCGTAAGTACTTGTTTTGAGTCTCAAATGTTATTTAAAATTGGAAGCACAGACTAAAAAAGATTTACAGCACTATATACAGTTGTTTCCATGATAGTGTTATAAACTTTTAGGCAAGGTGGAAAATGGGAAACGTGTCAGTAAGTATATGCCTGTATGTTTGTTAACTTTTAGTTATGTTTTATTGTTGCATTATGCTAACATGTTTAATATTATTGTAAAATGAGCTGCGCGTCAATAAATAACGAACTAACTAAGAAATCAAATAGAGGTAGAGCGATGTGGTTCGCAGATGAGTGGGTGAAAAGTTAGAAGCGAAAATAAGAAAATTTAAAATTTTCCGTTGTTTACTGACGATGTTGAAAACTCTACAGACATAGCTTCTATCTAGACACGAAATAGTCCTACCGAGCTCTGTCATTCCCGTTCCAACATAGCTGGGGTTGTTAGAAATATGTCTCAGCAATCTAGAACTTTTGCAAGGAGATCCTCTTCAAAATTGGTAAGGCTTTCGTGGCCACTTGTTGACAAACTGCCTATTGGCTTCTGTCTGAACCCGAGACAGAAGCCAATAGACAGTTTGTCAGATCCTCTTCAGATTGTGCAACGTCTATAATAATGTCGTCATCGATAATAATTTGAAACATGTGCTTCCGTTCGTCCCTTAAGATGTAAGCCAGATGGGTTCTAGGGAACTTTTAAAATCTATATCTAGGCTCGATTTTACAGCACACTAATGCCATACGCATAGTTGATCTGGGTCTTGCGTTTCTTGCTGCCTTAAAGTCAGCGAGCGATTCCGTATGTTATTTTAGGAGGGCACACATCATCAACCTCTGAATGACAAAATGTCACAACTCAGGCCGTGACTTAAAAGCAAAGAAAGTTAATGGCAGAGACATCTTTGATTATTTTGATAGTTTATTAACTAATGCTAAGGCTGTCTGTAACCTAACAACTATTACTAAACTAAATTTTGCATTATGATTCAAACTATTGTATTGATCACACCTCACGTATTCGCGTAACAAAATATCCTGGGTACTTCATCCCGCAATGCCGAGACTTCACGAGGAGCGACAGCCCCTTCCTCAGGTATTGTCAATCGTAGAGGTAAGACACCGCTCATGTATTTAGGAAGACCGTGTTTCAAATTCCCATCCTTCGAGCCGAATTTAAGTTTCCATAATTTTTATAATTGGCTTGAGGCAAATGCCAGAATGGATCCTTTGAAAAGCCACAGTCGATTTCCTTTCCAATTCGAGCTACTGTTCCCTAGACTGAGGCACCCTGGTTGTAATGATAGCTCTGTTGTGAGTGGGACAAGAGAGACAGACGTATGCGGTAAATAACTGTGTATATAGTTGCCTGAATTTGACATGCTGATGCATCGATCTTCTAGTCTGTTACGTATCTGGCAATTCATGAGAAAGAGCATTTCTACTGCTTTTTTAAGAAATATGCAGTTACCTGTCCTACGAGATTTGGAGATGGTAATATTGTTTACCGAAACCGGATATAGACAATAAAAGTTACTATAAACGGTTTTAGCAAAAAAGTTTACCTTCTCTAATGTATTCACACATTGCCTCTTGTGGCTCAAAATGAATAAAAATTTTAGTTATTTACTGATGCATGTGTTCATTGGAACAGTGTGAGAAAAATTAAACAGGTCACAACATTGACATTTAATATACAGTATCACCCTCTAACAACGTAATTAGTTGGGACTGTTGGACACATACTTACAAGTTCAGTGTATAAGACGAAACAGGTGAGGTTAGGTTAGTGTTGTTTAACGTCCCGTCGACAACGAGGTCATTAGAGACGGAGCGCTAGCTCGGGTTAGGGAAGGATGGGGAAGGAAATTGGCCGTGCCCTTTGAAAGGAACCATCCCAGCATTTGCCTGAAACGATTTAGGGAAATCACGGAAAACCTAAATCAGGATGGCTGGAGACGGGATTGAACCGTCGTCCTCCCGAATGCGAGTCCAGTGTAAAAGAAACAAAGTCGTGACACATTTGGTACAGTATAATGAGCAACTGCGTATTATATTCAGAAACAACGCGAAATTAAACTTCGTCTTTTTTACTAAACCATTCACAAATATCCGTAATTTCATTAATGAGACTCCTGTCCTACAATTTCAATTGTCACCCTTATTTCCGCTGGTATGCGTGCTATCACTAAGTTATTCCACAATCTTCATAAATAACTTTTATTGCTTTCCAGTGGCTGAAGGACTTTTTTGTAAAACACAGAATGGTCTGCACACATAACTGATTTATATAAACCTTCCTTCAGTTAGTTCTCTTTACAAAATAGAAGGCAGTTGCAGAAAGTTTTCAAGAAATGTTCAAACACGTGTTTCCACCTGCAAACAAAATAGCTTTGTGACCAGCTCAAATATAATGCATGTGCTCGGAGCTTCCTTCACAGCACTATGCAATAACACACCGCAGCAGAGCTAGTTGTTGAATGCTAGCCTAAGTTACACTGTTGAAGAATAAAAAGCTACAGCGCGCCTTTACCTCAAAGTAATGTCTGAATCGCAAAGTTGCCCAGTTTGTTGGTACTGTAAAGATATGGTGTTCTCATCTGGAAGACTATGGTCTATAAGGCACATACAATTAATCGTAATAGAGGTTATAATCTGTTCAGAACTCAGTGACAATTGTGTAAGGTTTAGAATTTTCTGATGCGATGATTGTGGTGTTACTAATGAGAAATTGATGTTTCAGACAACTTGTCTATTGAACTAAGCGATTTGTTGGTTGCTGTACCACCAGTATGAAACCAATAGTTTACTGAAATCACCTTCTGATGTTGGCTCACACGAACAAGTTGTCAATCTCCAACGTTTGTCCACCAGAGGTGAGCCGTGATGGAAACACATCCTAACTTACCGCATCTTGTGACTGTATACTACAGTACAAGCGGTCTATTTCTAGTCATGGTTCTTTCCACTCTTCTGTTCACGCTTTATGTGCCATTGTTTTAAGATGAGGGCTGTGGTCGCATGTACTGAGATCTGTGTTGAGCAATTACGAGAAGACTTTGCTTTATTTTAATTCAAATCTTGGATCACAACGTTTACTTGTAATCAGACTATTAATTTCGGTCGTTAATGACCACCTTCAGGATCCGAAAAGGATAAGCACGTAGAGGCAACCTAATTTACAAACGCACTCCTAACCACACGAATGCAAAGCAGAAAATATTATAAAACAACTGTACAACATATCCATATCTAATGAGAAACCGGCTGCATTGCACATATCACGGCGTTACATGTAATGGTGCATTCAAAATCATAAGCCATTTCGGCTCCATTAAACTAATAAAATTACGGTATGTAAAGAACACCAACCAAACATACATACTTCACATTAACAGAAATGAAATGTCGTGTGACGAGGGCTTCCCGTCGGGTAGACCGTTCGCCTGGTGCAAGTCTTTCTATTCGACGCCACTTCGGTGAATTGCGAGTCGATAGGGATGAAATGATTATGATTAGGTCAACACAACACGCAGTCCCTGAGCGGATTAAATCTCCGACCCAGCCGGGAATCGAAACTGGGGCCTTAGGATTGACTGTCTGTCGCGCTGATCACTCAGCTACCGGGGGCGGACTACATTAACAGAGACTCAGTTATACTGCCGTGCAGCGACAAAGAACGTGTCTCTTTCCAAGGCTGCTATATGTCTTTGCTGAAAGTCAGTTTACAAGGTTTCAAAGAAATACATTCCTTATACTCGAGTATGTAAAAACTGTGCTCACATTTTGTAAAGAGAAATGTAGGAGATGGAGTGAAGATGCTTGTGCTTAGGAGTCACATAATAAAATTAATAGGAAAGGATGATTTATTAAAATAAACACCTATCTTAGAAGATTACATATTCTCATTACACAATCTGAACAATGTAATTACAGTAAAAACGTTTTCAAATGTGGACGATGCGCTCACGCAACACGTCCTTTAGACGGAAGCTCGTAATAAACCACAAGTGTAAAAGTAAAATGGAACAAAAATATCATTGGACGCCACAGCATCACTACCACACGTCTCCATACAACAACCATAATTATGAAGTATCAGTAAGTTAAAATAGATTGTATGCAAAATAGACACTCGAAGAAGATGTTGTTGTTGTTGTGGTCTTCAGTCCTGAGACTGGTTTGATGCAGCTCTCCATGCTACTCTATCCTGTGCAAGCTTTTTCATCTCCCAGTACCTACTGCAACCTACATCCTTCTGAATCTGCTTAGTGTATTCATCTCTTGGTCTCCCTCTACGATTATTACCCTCCACGCTGCCCTCCAATACTAAATTGGTGATCCCTTGATGCCTCAGAACATGTCCTACCAACCGATCCCTTCTTCTGGTCAAGTTGTGCCACAAACTTCTCTTCTCCCCAATCCTATTCAATACTTCCTCATTAGTTATGTGATCTACCCATCTAATCTTCAGCATTCTTCTGTAGCACCACATTTCGAAAGCTTCTATTCTCTTCTTGTCCAAACTATTTATCGTCCATGTTTCACTTCCATACATGGCTACACTCCATACGAATACTTTCAGAAATGACTTCCTGACACTTAAATCAATACTGGATGTTAACAAATTTCTCTTCTTCAGAAACGCTTTCCTTGCCATTGCCAGTCTACATTTTATATCCTCTCTACTTCGACCATCATCAGTTATTTTGCTCCCCAAATAGCAAAACTCCTTTACTACTTTAAGTGCCTCATTTCCTAATCTAATTCCCTCAGCATCACCCGACTTAATTAGACTACATTCCATTATCCTTGTTTTGCTTTTGTTGATGTTCATCTTATATCCTCCTTTCAAGACGCTGTCCATTCCATTCAACTGCTCTTCCAAGTCCTTTGCTGTCTCTGACAGAATTACAATGTCATCGGCGAACCTCAAAGTTTTTATTTCTTCTCCATGAATTTTAATACCTACTCCTAATTTTTCTTTTGTTTCCTTTCCTGCTTGCTCAATATACAGATTGAACAACATCGGGGAGAGGCTACAGACCTGTCTTACTCCCATCCCAACCACTGCTTCCCTTTCATGTCCCTCGACTCTTATAACTGCCATCTGGTTTCTGTACAAATTGTAAATAGCCTTTCGCTCCCTGTATTTTACCCCTGCCACCTTTAGAATTTGAAAGAGAGTATTCCAGTCAACATTGTCAAAAGCTTTCTCTAAGTCTACAAATGCTAGAAACGTAGGTTTGCCTTTCCTTAATCTTTCTTCTAAGATAAGTCGTAAGGTCAGTATTGCCTCACGTGTTCCAGTGTTTCTACGGAATCCAAACTGATCTTCCCCGAGGTTGGCTTCTACTAGTTTTTCCATTCGTCTGTAAAGAATTCGTGTTAGTATTTTGCAGCTGTGACTTATTAAGCTGATAGTTCGGTAATTTTCACATCTGTCAACACCTGCTTTCTTTGGGATTGGAGTTATTATATTCTTCTTGAAGTCTGAGGGTATTTCGCCTGTTTCATACATCTTGCTCACCAGATGGTAGAGTTTTGTCAGGACTGGCTCTCCCACGGCCGTCAGTAGTTCCAATGGAATATTGTCTGCTCCGGGGGCCTTGTTTCGACTCAGGTCTTTCAGTGCTCTGTCAAACTCTTCACGCAGTATCATATCTCCCATTTCATCTTCATCTACATCCTCTTCCATTTCCATAATATTGTCCTCAAGTACATCGCCCTTGTATAGGCCCTCTATATACTCCTTCCACCTTTCTGCTTTCCCTTCTTTGCTTAGAACTGGGTTTCCATCTGAGCTCTTGATATTCATACAAGTCGTTCTCTTATCTCCAAAGGTCTCTTTAATTTTCCTGTAGGCGGTATCTATCTTACCCCTAGTGAGATAGGCCTCTACATCCTTACATGTGTCCTCTAGCCATCCCTGCTTAGCCATTTTGCACTTCCTGTCGATCTCATTTTTGAGACGTTTGTATTCCTTTTTGCCTGTTTCACTTACTGCATTTTTATATTTCCTCCTTTCATCAATTAAATTCAGTATTTCTTCTGTTACCCAAGGATTTCTACTAGCCCTCGTCTTTTTACCTACTTGATCCTCTGCTGCCTTCACTACTTCATCCCTCAAAGCTACCCATTCTTCTTCTACTGTATTTATTTCCTCCATTCCTGTCAATTGCTCCCTTATGCTCTCCCTGAATCTCTGTACAACCTCTGGTTCTTTTAGTTTATCCAGGTCCCATCTCCTTAAATTCCCACCTTTTTGCAGTTTCTTCAGTTTTAATCTACAGGTCATAACCAATAGATTGTGGTCAGAGTCCACATCTGCCCCTGGAAATGTCTTACAATTTAAAACCTAGTTCCTAAATCTCTGTCTTACCATTATATAATCTATCTGATACCTTTTAGTATCTCCAGGGATCTTCCATGTATATAGTAACACATATGCCGTATCTGGAATCGCAAATCACTGCACAGTATAAATTTCATTACATTTGAAATGTTTTCTTCGTAATTAAAACAAATTTTTTAGAAGGCTGGCTACGCTCATGCATTGTGAAAAATTAATAAAATGGCTCACAGAATAGTTACAGGACGATGAAAAACATTATCTGTTCTTGTGAGCAGAAATGATTTTATTTATTATCAAATAAGTTGTTCAAATTTGTTTACTGTGCACATTATCTTTGTACAATGCAATCAGTAAAAATACACACGGAGAAAAAGGGGAAAAACGAAGGCAAAAGAGAAAAACTCTCCAGCTTGATGCATAAAATCCAAGAAAATTCATCGAACGTACACGCTGTGCCGTGAGACGTAAGAGCCTTATCTAACCTAATCTACACTGAGGTGGAGATAGTCATAGCTTACCTCCTAGTATCTTGTCGGACCCCCTTTTCCCGGCTTAGTACAGCAGCTCGATACGGCATAGACTCAACAAGTCGCTTAAAGTCCGCTGGAGAAATTTTCAGCCATGCTTCCTCTATAGCCGTCCATAATTACGAAAGTGTCACCGGCGCAGGATTTTGTGCACGAACTGACTTCTCATTTATATCCCAATAACATTCGGTGGTATTCATGTCCGCCGGCCGATGTGGCCGATCGGTTCTAGGCGCTACAGTCTCGAACCACGCGACCGCTACGGTCGCAGGTTCGAATCCTGCCTCGGGCATGGATGTGTGTGATGTCCTTAGGTTAGTTAGGTTTAAGTAGTTCTAAGTTCTAGGGGACTGATGACGTCAGAAGTTAAGTCCCATAGTGCTCAGAGCCATTTGAACCATTTTTGTGATTTATGTCCTGTGATCAGGGTTGCCAAATCATTCACTCGAACTTACCGGAATGTTCTTCAAACAAATTGCGAACAGTTGTGTCCGAGTGAGGTGGCTAAGTGGTTAGCACACTGGACTCGCATTTAGGAGGTCGACGGTTCAAACCCACTTTAGGTTTTTCCTGATTTCCCTAAATCGCTTCAGACAAATGTCGTGATGGTTCATTTGTAGCCGGCCGCGGTGGTCTAGCGGTTCTAGGCGCTCAGTCCGGAACCGCGCGATCGCTACGGTCGCAGGTTCGAATCCTGCCGTGGGCATGGATGTGTGTGATGTCCTTAGGTTAGTTAGGTTTAAGTAGTTCTAAGTTCTAGGGGACTGATGACCACAGATGTTAAGTCCCATAGTGCTCAGAGCCATTTCATTTGTAAGTGTACAGCCAACTTCCTTCCCCATCCTTCGCTAATCCAGTCGGAATGATGTCCTTGCTGTTCGCCGCGCCTGGTAGCCATGAGGTCTTAGGCACCTTGCAACGGTTCGCGCGGCTCCCCCGTCGGAGTTCGAGTCCTCCCTTGGGCATGGGTGTGTGTGTTGTCCTTAGTGTAATTTAGTTTAAGTTAGGTTAAGTAGTGTGTAAGACTAGGGACCGATGACCTCAGCTCATTGGTCCCATAGGAACTTACCAATAATTTCCAAATTTTCCTCGCTGTTTGGTCCCCTCCCACATACCTACCAACCAAATCACTGTGATGCAGTGACATGGCACGTAGTCATCGTTATTTGGCTGCAAATGGTCTCCAAGTAGGCGAGTATAACCATTTAGAGTCAATGATTGGTTCAGTTGGACCAGTGGACCCAGTCCACTCCACGTAAACACAGCCCACACCATTACAGAGCCACCATCAGCTTGTACAGTACCTTGTTGACATCTTGAGATCATGACTTTTGGGGTCTGCGCTACACTACAAACCTACTAACGGAAATCGGGGCTCATTTGACCAGGCCACCGTTTTCTAGTCATTTGGGGTACAACCGATATGGTCATGACCCCATGAGAGAGGCTGCAGATGGTGTCGTACTGTTAGCAAAGGCACTCACGTTGGACGTTTGCGACAATGGCCCCTTAACAGCAAATATAGCCGCATTGTCCTAACCAATGTGTCCATCGTACATTGCACATTGATTTCTGCGGTTATTTCATGCAGTGCCGGTTGTCTGTTAGGACTGACACCTGTACGCAGACGCCTTAAATGTGATATTCTCGGCACACTCTTTACACTGTGGATCTAGGAATACTGATTTACCGAACGATTTCCGAATGTCCCATCTCTCTGTGTCCAACTGCCACTACGCGTTGAAAGTCTGTTAATTTCCGTCGTGCGCCCATAATCACGTCGGAAACCTTTTCGCATTAATCACCTGAGAACAAATAACTGCTCCGCCAATGCACTGTCCTTTTATGCCTTGTGTGTAGGATACTACCCTCATTTGTATATGTGCATATCGGTATCCCATGACTTTTGTCACCCCAGAGTACTTCAAAACACAAACTGTAAATGGAAACGTCTTTTTATTACAGATCTTTGTCAAAGATTTTTCATAATAAA
The DNA here is from genome assembly GCF_023864345.2 of Schistocerca serialis cubense. Taxonomy (NCBI): domain Eukaryota; kingdom Metazoa; phylum Arthropoda; class Insecta; order Orthoptera; family Acrididae; genus Schistocerca; species Schistocerca serialis. Next base: position 581,732,136 of record NC_064640.1, read on the forward strand.
AGTGCTACTTCAAAAATTCAGATGAATAGCGTAATATAAATATATATCGGTTGGTAGGCTACTCTGTCTGCCAGTTAAATGGCCAGGTGTGATCTCACAAAAAATTTTGAATAAAAGCGTTACTTGTCAACCATGTCGTTAAGTTACGTGTGTCAGAGTAACAGTAGATTTAAAATTTTTGAAAAAAATCGGGGAAGCAAAGGGGCGATAGAAAAACACACATTAAAATATAAAATAATAATCGAGCGTAGACAAGGGATATCCTTATTACACCTGTATAAACTGTGGCGACAAGAGGCTAACGTAACCTTAGTAGGAACCAAATGGCAATCCAACAGCATAAAATAACTTGAAACATTGAATCCCGTACGCGTAATAAAAGTAAGACAAGGGAAACAGCAGCTGGCAGAAAGTCCAACATGGGCCTAATTTATATATATTTCATAACCACTGGATGAGTTAGGGAAATATTTACTATTGTTGGACTAACTTCACATTTCATAAAATAAAATACAGTAAAAAGTTAAAAAAGGGGGAAGGAGAAAGAGGGAGAATGATATGGGGCAATGTTTCTGAAAAAGAAAAAATTATATAAAAATTTATATTTGCTTTGTGTTTTCGAAATAGATAACGTATGGTAAGGCAGTTATGTGTAACGACAGTTTAATATATTATCGTTTTTGGCAAATCGCTTTTGGAGGCTCCAGTTTTGTCAAACGGATTGTGTGTTTGTTCGATGAATTTTTTTGGGATTTTATGAACTAAGCCAAAGAGTTTTTCTCTTTTTCCAGTCTCTTCTCCCTTTTTCTCCGTGTGCATTTAATACTGACTGCATTGTACGAGGATACTGTGCATTGTACACAAATTTGTATAACTTATTTGACAATAAGAAAATTCATTTATGCTAACAAGAACAGATAATACTTTTTCGCAGCAATTTTTTTAATCGTCCTATTACTTTTCTGTGAGCCATTTTACCCACTTTCGACAAGCGAGTAAAATGCACTAGCGTAACCTGCCTTCTAAAACCTTTGTTTTCTTTATGAAGAAAACGTTTCCATTGTAATGAACAATTAATCCCTATAGTGGTTTCGGATTCCAGATGTGGCATATGTGTTACTTCTTCGAGAGAGTATTTTGCATACAAACTGCTTTAACATGTTGATACTTTACAATTATGGTTGTTGTATGGAGACGTGTGGTAGTGATACTGTCGCATCCAGTGACATTTTTATTCCATTTTACTGCTGTGCTTGGGGTTTATTGGGAGCTGGCGTGTGTAGAGCGTGTTCCATGAGTGCATCGTCCACATTTGATGATGTTTCACTAGTGAGCTGTAATCCTTTCTGTAACTATATTGTTTCGATTGTATAAAGAGACTATTTAATCTTCTAACAAGAGGAGGCAACGACGTTGGGATCGTGGATTTACTTCAAATTTGTACACCTTTAGTAGACCATTAAGACAACATAATGTGCAAATAGTAAGTTCCACTACTCTTGATATTCCGAGAACATCACAAGACAAGTTTTATGCGTCTTGCGAAGGCGCCGACTGTCTGATGTCCCTGTGGTCAAGCGGTTAGCGTTCGCAAAGTGCAAGGAAGATCATGGGAGAGACAACGTTCCGAATCCCTCGTACACATTTTTAATTATATATTTTTTCATCACTGGTTACGAAATTTAATTTATATGACATTTGAGAGATAATATAATGAGAAAAAACGACTAGCATTTTCATGAAGTTGTGAATTTCACATGTTGTTTGACTGTTTACTATTTGTAACTAGATTTTCAAGGACGAGGGACAGGATGATGCGAATTATGTTATTCACCATCAGTAATATAAGTCACAATGTGCCAGGCCGTAAGAGTAGTGTACAATTACTCGATGAATGTGCTCTCGACATCACACGTTGCAGGATGGTATTTGTCATACAGACTTGGAAAACATAAACTGAAACTTGATACAAATACTTCATGTAAATACACGTCTCTTTCATTGTATTACCTCTCAAATGTCATTTAAATTAAATTATACAATTAGCGATGAGAAAACCATAGGCTGAATAGTAAGTATTAGCAGGATTCGAACCATTGCATCACCCATGACCATCTCGCAACGCCATCATGCTAACCGCTATTTCTTTTAAATCTCATTTTCTCGTTATTGTTTGCTGTATTCGTTTAGGGTGGACGTCCCATGACAAGAGTTCAAGTTCATCGTTGATGAATTCACTCAGTTCTTTTATCACAGAGATCAGGTAGCCCTCTGACCGAATACGCTGAGCTACCGTGCCGGCGAAACCACTTGTCCACAGTGACTTCCTACAATCGCTGTCTTCGCACAGATACATAATAGACGCATTAAACTTCTCTTACGATTTTCTTGGTATTGCCAGAGTAGGTCACCTTACTACTTGCACATTATGTTGTTTTACGGCCTCCTAAAGGTGTACAAAGTTTGAAGTAACTCTGTGATCCCGACGTCGTGACGTCCCATTGTAAGATAGGTGATTGTTTTAATAAAGCATCCTTTCCTACTAAATTTATTGTATTACACGGAAACAGAAGTATTTTCGTTTTATTTTCTACATTTCCCTTACAAAATGTGAATAAATATTTGACGTACTTGAATATAAGGGATGTACTTCTCTGAAACCACGTAAACTGAAGTGCAGCGGGACATCTAGCGGACTTGGAAGGAGGCACGGTTCTCGTCGCTGCTGGGCTGTATAACTATGTCCTCATATGCTGCATGTACGCTTCACTGGTGTTTTTTACATATCGTAATTTTGTTCGGCAAAGCCGAAATGGATAATGTTTTTGAATTCAACATCACATATAATGCCGTGATACGTGTAAAGCTACTAGTGTCTAATCAGGTAGTTATTCTAACTTCCTATGGAACCAAACTGCTGTCAACGATCCCTAGGCTTACACCCTACTAAATCTAACAAACCAACTTACGCTAAATACAACACAAACTCACACCCATGTCCGAGGGAGCACTCGAACCTCCGACGGAGAGAGCCGCGCGAACCGTGGCAAAGTGCCCAAGACCACGCGGCTTCCCCGCGCGGCGTCTAATCAGGTATGGATATACTCGTATTATACAGTTGTTTTATAATATTTTCTGCTTTACATTCGTATAGTTAGAAGTGCGTTTGTAAATTAGGCTACCTCTGTGTGCTTATATTTTTCTAGGCCTGTGATAGTAATTACCGACCGAAATTGCTAACCTGATTACAAATAAACATTGTGATCCAAGACTGGTGTTATAATAAAGCGAATATTTCTCTGGGTGGCTGAAAAGTTTTTAGCGACTGTGTAAAATCATGTGTACGTAAAGTGTGTTGCGTCCCTTACAAGTAGTCCCACGAATTCATTCCCTTGTATGTCTTTGTGCGCTGTTATCCAGAAAAAGTTCATACAAGTTTCGTACCAATGTAGTTCAACCACATTCAAGTTTATGAATTAATGTCGTAGTCTCACAAGCAGCATATGCGGTATCGACACAAATAGCCAAGTTATTTTATCGATCACGTTTCATATTAAACCACAATGTTTTAAAAGAACTGCGCTGGGCTTCTACGTTGTTACTCTCAGTACTTTCATTTGGCCTCGAATTAGATACGTTGCCCATATGAAAGTAGTTCGCTTCGCAGTATAACAAAGAGGAAATGCTACTAGTACCGAGCTGTGAGATTGGAACGACATTTCTGCTGCAAAGAACTTCGTGAGGTACATGCTGCGTGTATCGCAGCATCGCCAAACGAAAAGGGGGCCATGTTGTGCTGGCTTTTCCCTTCGGTCGACGCAAATAAAGTGCGGACACCAGACGCAAACAGCGGCTGCAGTTTTACTCAGCAATTTCCACGCTTTATTGAAATGCAAACATTTGAACGATGCGCTGGCCGTATTATTCCAACATAAATATCTGCGTTTAGCAGCAGATAGTTGCAACGTTCGGCGAACAAAGCATCATATTTGATGAGCGGTGTCAGATTATTCGAAAAAACATGGTCTCCTTCCCCGAACTGTCTATAGCCAGTGAACAAGCAACAACAAAGATAATGGGTAGTAACACCGTCTTCAGACTATGTGGAAGATGCTGTTAGTTTTCTTTTTTATATTTCCAAAACGCACCCCTTCATGGTCATGAATTTACCTCGACCAATGGATTTCTTCCCTTTTTGATACACAACTTCTCCTACGTGAGCAAGATATCCTGCTAAATACGCCAAATAAGACTACACTAATTATTTCATAAACTACAATCTGCATTGTAAAAGACTGTGACTGGTAATTTTCATGAGGATATTACAATGACTAGGCCAGTCACAAGATTACTTTTCCACTGCGTATTTCGATGTCTACACAATATCTGTCACTGGGTCATAGGCTTAATTGGCTCAAATGGCTCTAAGCTCTATGGGACTTAAAATCTGAGGTCATCAGTCCCCTACACTTAGAACTAAGTAAACCTGACTAACCTAAGGACATCACACACATCCATGCCCAAGGCAGGATTCGAACTTGTGACCGTAGGAGCCGTGTGGTAGCGGACAGAAGCGCCTAGAACCGCTCGGCCACCGCGGCCGGCTAGGCTTAAATCATGTGCAGCGCAAATCATATGCGTCTTCCACATGCCGTATTTCTTGCACGTGCTAGATATAACGTAAACGCCTGACCACCCTGCGGCCTATATCAAGGTGTAATGTGTTTTCCAACAAGATCCGTTACATAAGAGATGTTTCCAATCGATGATAATGGGGTAAGCGTCGAAATGCGTAGTGGAAAATAAAAATCATGTGGCCGACTTACATATAGCAATATTTTATGTAGATTACTAGGGTGAACGCAACTGCTGTCGCCCTGAAATCTATATAGACAGTGAGTTTGGAGAAACACTTTACCACTGCCTTGTTTACAGAATCTTTCCGGTATTAGTTTGTAACCTTTAAGGACTTTATGACATAAGAAAGTAACTCCTATACCACACGCAAATTTTTCAATTCCATCTTTATAAATGACTACGTATCATAAATGCGTATCAGAACTACCGTTTCCTCCCGCTGACTGACTACTCTACGGCCTCATAGATATGACAGATTCATTAGTTTCCTGCACTGAGTTTTACCTGGTAGTTGAAAAATGCCATAGTATGATGTACGTGAATTTCAGCGAGATAAGAGTTTGAGCTGAGCTCACGTGGCGAGAGTGGAGCGGTCGGGCCATCATAGTGTCTCGGTGTTTGTGCTGTCCCCTATGTTTCCTGCTGCTGATTGTCATTTCATAGTTGCTCTCTCTCTGACGTCTAGTGAATATTGGTTTGTATGTGGAACTGGATGATCGACCCATCTGGATGGAGGGGTGTGGGCGCTGCTCAACGTATTGCTTGTGCCACAGTCGTCATTCACTTTACGATGTGTTTTCTTTGTGCCCATATAGTCAATATGGAAGCTCAGCATGTAATAGGAAAATAAAATAGGAAGCGAACCAGTGAGGCAGAGAATCAGTCCGTTATTTAGAAAATGGGTACTAGAGCAAATGTTTTCACAGGTATAATAACAGAAGGTGTTTCTCCGCAAATCATCTGGATACGTTTTGATAGTGAAGTGCATAGCGTCAACAAGATGCTCCAACATGAATTAGCAAATGAAAATTTTTGGACCATCATCAGAGGCTTTTTTATTCTTTTGTCAAAACATATGATGCATTGGCTTACTGGTTTTCTGGTGAGCTGACCTAGAATAAGCAATAATTCAGTTATAAACGAGTAATAAAGATGGTTGCGCTACAGATTTGGATAGAATACAACTTACGTGAAATTCCGTCTGGAGCATTTGTTTCCACAGTCTTTTTCCAACGAACCATATTCGTAATGTAATTTGTATTTTCGTAATCACATACGTTGGTTTACATTATGAAACACTTTCGTTAGGTCATTTCCTATGAGGACCACATATTTTCTTTTATATTTCATTTCATTGCCTTTCGGTCTATGCTCATGCAGTACTGTCAGTAGTGGAAAGATGATACAACAATGTGTTTGAGACGATTTTCTTGTCAGTAACGACGATACGAATGTAAGGACAACATTACACTCAGTTGCCAAGCACAGAAAACCTCCGACCGTTCGGGAAACGAACCAGGGCCCGTTCGGTTAGCAATCTGCTGCACTGAACCCCACAGCTACCGAGGCGGACAACCACACGCTGTGATTCGGTTATACCATACGAAAATAAATGCAGAGCTTACAAAGCACTGTAACGTAGCAAGTTACTGCGAGATAACATTCGATGCAGCAAGGCACGCAGCCGTGTAGCAAGGTGGCTACGGGATGGCTACGTTTCTTCTTCGCTCTAACTCAGAGCGCAGCTGTCGCTACGAGCCGTGAGAACGGTCTCAAGCAACATTCAGTCGGTACGCAAATTCATACCCCTACGAATCTAAATAAACCATAGTAATTATCATCCGATTTTGTTCAAACTTGGTACCCAATCTTTTGTTGTTAAGGTAGGGAACCTGTTAAAACTTCAGATTTTTATCTATTACAGTTACGGAGACTGAGAAAATTCCTTAAATGTCCCAAAACCGACACGTACGTTTCAAAACTGTTAGGAACAATAACCAAATATCTTTTGTTATCATCTGAAGTCATAATAAAGCTCACAGTATATAAAATCACTTAATTGGAATTTTCTTTTCAAAACTTTAATTACTCTACGTTATGTAGTATAAAAATGATTCAAAATTATTATTTGCTTGTTATTTTTTGGTGTGAATACATGGGAATGAATGAGAGAGCGTATGCGGAACATACTTTAATACTTAATGTCATTTTATGTAAAACATTATAAAATTGAACCATAAGAAAATTGTGTTGCCACCACGATGCTGATGACGTATGTCGATATGTGCTTGCTATTGTAAGAGAGCAGCCAGAATAGAAGTCTGAAGTAGAGTAAGTTCCTATATTAATTTAAAGAATATTTTACATTTCGTTCTATTGTACTAAACAATGTATTAGAAATTGAAATTATAATGACGTAAATGACTATTTCATTAGTGGTTGGCTAAGGCAAGTTTTGCCGCGATAATAATATGGAAGGATCATTCTGTTTGGTCCTTCAGATCAATAGCCAGTCAGAATTAAGCGGTTCCCGCGTGCAGATTGTTAGTTAGGCAGAGAGGAGAGGAATATCGAAATAGCCGCTCGCTAACCTGCTTCCGGGTAACACCATGCTAGATGTCTCCGTGAAAATAGTATGGGAAGTTTGATGTTTCTGAATAAGTTAGTTGAAGCCTTATAAGCGCGTGATTTTTTGTCGTAGGGACAATTCCGCGTGGCATATTCCGTGTTCTTTATGGAATACATTGGCGAGCTCTTCTGACATAGAAGACCACTGAAACGACCGAATGTTCAACTCACTAATAGTGGCGGGTCAGTGACTGTAGGATCTTAAATTTAATCGGGTCGGACTTACAGAAATTCTGGGTGCTTTTTTGTGTGAAAATATGTTGTATAGACTATGAACTAGGAATGATTGATCCTTGGCCTTATTAAATACGGACTTGATAGCCATTTCATGTGCTTTATTAAGAATAAAAAGCCGTTCCAATAGAATTTTCAAATGCTTACTGAAATTAAACTGCATCCTCCGAACACCCGAAATTTTTGGATATGAATTTACAGGAACAGATCTGCAACTTGAGTTACGCGGCCTCTGTGTGATTGGTATTAATGGCTCTGAGCACTATGGGACTCAACTGTTGAGGTCATTAGTCCCCTAAAACTTAGAACTAGTTAAACCTAACTAACCTAAGGACATCACAAACATCCATGCCCGAGGCAGGACTCGAACCGGCGACCGTAGCGGTCTTGCGGTTCCAGACTGCAGCGCCTTTAACCGCACGGCCACTTCGGCCGGCTGATAGGTATTAGGTAATGGTTTCATCAACGTGCCTTACACTGCCTAGCGTGTATCTACTACCTTAGATGGAAGGGACATCGGAAGGAAGAAACATAGAGGTAGGTGAACGATTCGAAGAAAATGACTGAGAGAGAGTAAGGAGATGAATGAACGACAGACCGACCCCGCCCCGCCGCAGCACGTAAGGGTCGAAGTTGATGCAATACAATGATACATTGCAAAGATATTGCATTTGGGGAAATGAAACGTAAATTAGTGTTACGGTGAACTTAAAAAAAGTAGTTTACATTAGATGCAGGACATTAAATACAGACAGACATAGTGGAATTTGCGAATTAACTTATTTTACAAAATCTTATAGAAAAAAGTGTTGACAAGAAGGTATATGTAATCGTTATGTGCTGTTTGCACAGTGATGATGACAGTACATCACGGCTGCTCCCGGCGGAGGTTCGAGTCTTCCCTCGGGCACGGGTGTGTGTGTTTGTCCTTAGGATAATTTAGGTTAAGTACTGTGTAAGCTTAGGGACTGATGACCTTAGCAGTTAAGTCCCATAAGATTTCACACACATTGGAGCATTTTTTTGAACAGTACATCAAACCTTATTCATATTTAGTGCCATAGGAACTACTCACTATTGTAGATACATCCAATAATTTAAGATTTGTTACTTGATTTGCAGATAGTGGTAGAAACGTTATTTATGTTGGTATGTGGAATGTACTTCCTGGAAGTTTTAAGGAATGGAGTGTTAGCCAACTTTGTCTGCTCGTTTAACATATTACCAGGGGAGCTGTTTTCGCGTGTGCGAGAATTCCTATTTCTTATAAGATATTCATAATGGCTTCTTTTTCTGCTAAGTATAATATTTTCGTGTTGTTTTCAGAGTGTCTCACTGAATGGTTTCCTTCAGCAATGTGAACTGAAAATGAATATTTGTTCAAATTGCCAAATCTGAATGCATCAGAGTGTTCTTTTAATCTCAAAACTTCTACCTGTCTCACAAATTTAGAATTTTGGCCATGAACCACACTGGAGCTTGTGTATTCCTGATACACTGTAGGGTGCTTTGGAAGTATTTACACCATGGATTATTGTTTGTTGTAATTTATTTTCAGCAGAGAAGATAACGTTAAAATTCCCCTTTTTAAGTACGTTTGCTATTAGGTGTGACAGTGGGCGTATGTATACCGGTTTATTTAGGTTTTAATACTGTGGGAGGCTGATTTGTTTCGAAGTAACTGTTGTGTGAACTGCTGTTCTGTGGACCTATGGTTTTTGTTTATATTGTTTTTTGGCTGGTTCAAATGGCTCTAAGCACTATGGGACTTAACATCTGAGGTCATCAGTTCCATAGACTTAGAACAACTTAAATCTAACTAACGCAAGGACATCACACACATCCGTGCCCGAGGCAGGAGTCGAACCTGCGACCGGAGCAGCAGTGCGGTTCCGGACTGAAGTTGTTTTGTGGAGTTAGTTTGTTATTGTAAATTTACAACTATTATTATGAGCAACAATTTTAATTACATTGATTTCATTTTGTTGATCTGTGCGATTCAGAGGTAGGTTTTTCATTCAGTGTATTATGGCTCTGAAATTTGTCGTTTTTCTGCTTGCATTAAACAACGATTTTAATACTGCCACCAGTAGAGAGCAAAGATTCTGCATTTCCGATGTGGATTTTATGAGTAGAAGTTCGTCTCTTGTTTCTTTTAGTAGGGTGATTAATCTTGTATTATGAGGACCTGTTTAAAAGTCATGGCAGTGAATTTTTTTATTCTGTTCCCAAAATCGGTCGAGGTATTCACGTCATTCATATCACTCCGTCGACTTCTTACAAGGGAACCTCCCCATCGCACCCCCCTCAGATTTTGTTATAAGTTGGCACAGTGGATAGGCCTTGAAAAACTGAAAACAGATCAATTGAGAAAACAGGAAGAAGTTGTGTGGTACTATGAAAAAATAAGCAAAATATACAAACCGAGTAGATCATGGGAAGATAAGGAACGTCAAGGAGGCTAGGAACGCAGGATCCCCGTGGTCTCGTGGTAACGCGAGCAGCTGGGGAACGAAAGGTCCTTGGTTCAAATTTTCCATCGAGTGAAAAGTTTAATTTTTTATTTTCAGTTTATGTGACAACCTCTTATGTTTTCAACACTTTTTTGGAAGTGATTATCACATCCACGAGAAAACCTAAATCGGGCAAGATAGAAGAATCTTTTTACCCCTTCGCCAAGTGTACAAGTTAGGTGGGTCGACAACATATTCATGTCATGTGACGCACATGCCGTCACCAGTGTCGTATAGAATATATCAGACGTGTTTTCCTGTGGAGGAATCGGTTGACCTATGACCTTGCGATGAAATGTTTTCGGTTCCAATTGGAGAGGCACGTCCTTTCGTCTACTAATCGCACGGTTTTGCGATGCGGTCGCAAAACACAGACACTAAACTTATTACAGTGAACAAAGACGTCAATGAACGAACGGACAGATAATAACTATGCAAAAATAAAGAAAATAAAATTTTCACTCGAGGGAACCTTTGAACCAAGAACCTCTCGTTCAGCAGCTGCTAACGCTACCACGGGACCACGACGCTCCTGAGCTCACTCTGTCCATGATGTTGCCTATGCGACACGTGGACTACTCAGTTTGTATATTTTGCTTATTTTTTCACAGTTCCACACAACTTCTTCCTGTTTCCTCAATTGATCTGTGTTCAGTTTATCAAGTCCTATCCACTGTGCCAACTTATAACTGAATCTGAGGGGGGTGCGATGGGGAGGTTCCCTTGTTAGCTTCACTGATGCAAGTTGCAGTTCCTGCCGCTAGAGGGCTTCGAATTGTAGCGTGTAACATGGGTGTGTGTAGCGTAACTACGAGGGTATGCTGAAAAATAATGCCTCCGAATATTTTATGTGAAAACTCTTAAAGTTCTTTAAATGAAACAAACTTTATTAGCTTTCGACATCTTTATTCTTCACGTTTACGTATTTATTTCTCGACGTAGTGAACCTGATGACAAACACATTTCTTCTAACGACAGAACAGTTTGTTGATACCGTCAGTACAGAATGTTTGACTTTGCTGACGGAGACACAACCCTACCTCTGCTCGCACCGCTTCATCACTGTCAAAGTGAACTCCTCGAAGTTGTCCTTTAAGTTTTGGAAACAGCTGAAAATCGAATGGGTCCAAGTCGGAACCGTATGTAGAGTGATCCACGACAGGGAACACAAGGCGTCGGACTGTTACAGATGTCGCGGAGCCCGTGTGCGGTATGACATTGTCATACTGAAGGAGACGATGCTTCATGTGTGGACGAACTCTTCTCTTCCATGCTTTAATTTTTGCAGCGGTTATAGTGGTGCCTTTAGTCATGAATTTCAAATGCACTACACCTTGAACCTCCCAGGACACTGTGAGCATGACTTTGCCTACCGATGGCACAGTATTGATCTTTTTGGCGTCGCTGATCCTCTGTGCGGAACTTCTTTGTGCTGTCGTGTTTTCTGGATCAAAACAGCAAACGCAGCTTTCATCACTTGTCAAAATGTTGTTAAGAAAACCATTGCCCTCATGCTCAAAAAGCATATGAAATTGTTGATAGATGTCTAATCTCGTTTGTTTCATGTCACGAGTGAGCATTCGAGGCACCCATCGTGCTCACGGCTTTCTGTACCACAGTTGCGCAGTGATGGGGTGTGCACAGTCTCGTGATATGCCACACTTACCAGAGAGCTATGTCTGTGTTATCCGACGATTTTCTCTGATTAATTCAGCAACCCGATTCCGATGAGTCTCGTCGGTTGCCGTACGCGGTTCAAATGGTTTAAATGGCTCAGATCACTATGCGACTTAACTTCTGAGGTCATCAGTCGCCTAGAACTTAGAACAAATGAAACCTAACTAACCTAAGGACATCACACACATCCATGCCCGAGGCATGATTCGAACCTGCGACCGTAGCGGTCGCTCGGCTCCAGACTGTAGCGCTCAGAACCGCCCGGCCACTCCGGCCGACCGTACGTGGTTCAAATGGCTCTGAGCACTACGGAACTTAACATCTGAGGTCATCAGTCCCCTAGAACTTAGAACTACTTAAACCTAACTAACCTAAGGACATCACACACATCAATGCTCGAGGCAAGATTCGAACCCGTGACCGTAGGAGCAGCACGGTTCTGGACTGAAGTGCCTAGAACCGCTCGGTCACAATGGCCGGCAGCGTACGCGGTCGTCCACTCTGAGCACCGTCACAGAAGCTGAGGTTAGCACCACTGTTTCCTTCATTATAACCACGAACAACCTAGCTTTGCACAATACTGATGCCGTAACAGTCATCGCCGTACACAGATTTCGTTCTTTCATGGATTTCAGTTTGAGGCACATTTTCTGGGATTAGAAATTCGATTACAGCACGCTGTTCCTGACATACCGAGAGAGTCACGCTACACACGACCATGTTACACGCTGCAGTTCGAAGCCCTCTGTCGGTAGATGGTTGCAACTTTCGTTAACGAACTGAGAAATGGGAAGGAGTAATACGCACTACATGTAATACCTCAACCGATATTGAGAATAGAATAAAAAATTTGGAGACATTACTTTTCAGCCCGCTTTCGTATGAAGATTCCACAATCTATTACTAAATAGATCAAATCATTGCACATCCTCAAAAGAACTTCTAGCGACAGACTTCATTCAGTTAACACTTTTATGTTCTGTTGATTGTATGAGACATGTGATCAGCTCAAATAAAGCGCAAGTCAAATACCCTGCATAAAAATTTCGGTTTCTTCACTAGCAGAAAGCAGAGACATCTTAATGAAATGTTTGAGCTGGTCGATCGCATCCTTCTGCTGCCGAAGTGAACTACAGAACATTTTTCAGTAGAAGTTTTTTGACCCTCGACATAAAATGTCGAGTTAGTGTTAAAATGGTCATGTATGAGACTAACCCAAGAAATTAAACAATATGATGTGTGGAGAATAAGAACAGATCATCTGTTTTAACGCCTCGTGAAATAATGTTCTCTTTATCTGGTGGTGTAGAATTTACGAGAAAACTAGTCTTTCTCCACAGCCGTTCACGTGTGCGTTTGGCACATATATTGCACACATGTCCTCCTCCCCCTCTTTGTGTTCACCTCTTCCTCCTTCCCATCTCTCGGCCCACTTCATCCCCCGAACTCTGTATGTCCATATCCTCCGTCCCACTGAGTCTCTGCATCTCTTCCTCTCCTTCTCTTTGTCCGTCCCCTCCGACGCTCTCTGTGACTACATCTTCTTCCCCCTCCCTCTGTCCATATTCTTCTCCCCTCCCTCAGTCCACATACCCCAACCATTCTTACTTTTCCACCTACCCACTACTCCAATACCCCTCTACCCTTCCCACCTGCCTCTTCAATCACCTACTCTTCCTTCCCCTCCCTCTGTCCGTCTCTACATAGTCCCAACCCTATGTCCATGGTCGTATTCAACTGTATAGATACATAATCTCATTTGGTATTCTAGCCAGGTACCAGTTGACGATCTGATGCGCAGTGTTACTTTTTTATGGAAAGTGGCTTTGACACAGTTAAGCCACTGCTTACGGAAATCTTTATTTGTCGCACTGTGGCTCCCTTCAGCTGTAGGAGATCCGTTCATGTCACTAAGCAGAAATTTTCCAAAAAATTTTGTCAACCCCCACATTGTTCAAGGTTTACTACGGAAGCGGTAACGCTAGCCCTCTCTGTGACCGTCGGCATAAATGGTATGGAGATGTAAATCACTTTCTGCATTCCTGGAGCTTCTTCAGAGCAAATAATATCCACTTACTAAAAAGCCTCGTGAAAATGAACTTACCTCTCCCCAAAAGTATGTCTGTTTTACTGTCATGTAAATATTTTAATGTGTAAAGCAAAAATGAGATTTTCACTCTGCAGCGGAGTGTGCGCTGATATGAAACTTCCTGGCAGATTAAAACTGTGTGCTCGACTGAGACTCGAACTCGGGACCTTTGCCTTTCGCGAGCAAGTGCTCTACCAACTGAGCTACCGAAGCACAACTCACGGACGGTACTAACAGCTTTACTTCTGCCAGTATCTCGTCTCCTACCTTCCAGACTTTACGAGATACTGGCAGAAGTAAAGCTGTGAGTACCGGGCGTTAGTCGTGCTTCGGTAGCTCAGTTGGTAGAGCACTTGCTCGCGAAAGGCAAAGGTCCCGAGTTCGAGTCTCAGTCGGGCACACAGTTTTAATCTGACAGTCTGCTTTCGGCCGGTGAGCGGCGAGGACGTCTCGTTTACGTCCCGTCCGCAGAGTCGCGAGCGCGCGTAGTTTGTTTACTTCCTCGCCGCAGCTAATACTCGCGTCCGTTAACACTGAGTCGCCATGGCTCATTCGTACAGAAAAGCTCCATCAAGATCAGCTTCCAGCCCGACTACGCACGACCACGAGCCTTTGAAGTCGAACGATTCATCCGTGACGAAGTTCAAATATCAACACAGCACATCATCGGTATCCACCTATCCATCACAAGTAGCGTCGTTTATGTCAAGATGGTCGATGACGAGTTATGTCACGCAGTTGTGAACAGATGCGCGAACACTCTCAAGTTCAAACACTCCCATGGTCACATCGGAGAGGTTACTGCTGACCATGCTGGACTAGGATTACGCACACTAAGAGTCTTCGAACTCTCTTTCGAAGTACCACCGGACGTCGTTACCTCAGCTTTCCGCCCTTATGGGACGGTAATTAGCAACGTGGCCGAAAAATGGAACACCTTCGAGACGTACCAGGTCCTCAACGGCGTCCGACAAGTGAAAATTGAATTAAAGAAACATGTGCCGTCCTAGTTAGTCATAGGTGGCTGTCGAGCAATAGTAATGTACGACGGACAACCTCGTACTTGTTCTGGTTGCTGCGGCCAGGAGGGTCATGTGCGCTCGGCGTGTATTCAACGTCGGGTAACACAACTTCCATTGGATGACACGACACCACCTCTTACGCTCATGGCCATCCCCCTCAATTACGCAGAGGTGACACGATCAACCGTCATGACAGGAAGCGTTAGAATGCGCACCTGTCGCCGGTCCTGGATTGACCAACACCATTACGGTGTCTGCAGAGGTTGAAGAACGCCGCCCATCGACTCCACATGAAGATTCGGACGAGAGAATGGAACTCGACGCTAGGGTTGTACTGACCTCCGCCTTTCTACCTGAGGGGGATGCTATACGGGAACCACAAACTCTTTCGGAAACAGAAACCCACGTCCGCAAACAAAGGTCACCGAGAAAACATAAAAAGCGACGTCGCACACCCTCAGACGATTGCCTCCAGCGGACGTCTTCTCCAGTTGACGACCGGACTGTCGACGAAACGACGAGGAAAATTGATGACACGAGATCGCCCTCACCTGTCACTTTGTCTGATTTTGACAAACCCGATTCCGCTCTCTCGGACAAACGGATGGTCAGCGCAGCGCCCGCCGTTGGTACGCAACCGGAAACAACTGCGGATTCACCCTTAGTCACTCAGGCCACAAGTGTTCTATCGCAGCCACCGTTAACTTACGGACCTTGGGCGGATGATATTGAAGACGATTCTACGCCCGCTGTGGTGGATGAGGAGAGAGTTCTCTCCTCCCACACCTCGGCCCCTCCCAAGTAGCAACAGATGACGGCGCGGACGCGGCCAGCAGATCACAGGCCCCACCTTTCAAGGCGACACTGACGGCGGCCCCCACCGCAGGAGACGATATACAGACCTATCGCTTAACGACCATCAACATTAACACCATTCGGACATGTACGAAGTTGTCGCTGCTCCAAGACATGCTCAATGCAGCAGACGTTGACATTGTCTTTCTCCAAGAAGTCTTCGTCGCCGATTTCCCGGGTATGTATAGTTATACGGCTCATGTGTCCCACGCCTCGCCAACTAACAGTGGAGTCGCAATGCTGCTCAGAGAGGGCCTCGAGGCGGACGAAGTCCGATATCTCCCCGACGCTAGAGGAATGGCCGTAACGGTGCAAGGCGTCCGGTTTATCAATGTGTACGCCCCTTCCGGAACGAATCGCCGTCGTGACCGATCGCTCTTCTTCGCAGAAGGAATAGCACCGCTTTTTCAGGGCAGGCACGATGACTTGATATTAGGAGGCTATTTCAATTGCACCCAAGCACCTGAAGATCAGCTGCCACGGCATTCACCGTGCCCCGAACTTGGGACACTCATCGGCGATCTCCAGCTGGTAGATACATGGGAACATGTCCGAAGAAGTAGATCGGGATACACCCATTTCACGAGTCACTCGTCTAGTCGCATCGATAGGATTTACGTTTCCCGTTCTCTAGCGGCAACGGTGAGTGACGCGGAGGTGTGGCCAATAGCCTTTTCTGATCGCGAGGCCTATATATGTGCCGTCACCCTTCGTCGCCAACGGGTGTGGCCCAGCCGACATCCCTGGAAATTAAACCTTGCTCATCTCGCTTCTCCGGATTGTCGACGCGCCATCAAAGACACGTGGAGTTTGTGGGTCCGCCGCCTCCCAACGTATCCTACGTCGATTAGTTGGTGGTTAACCTGCGCCAAGCCCTACGGCGAACCTTTATTACGTATGGTCGTGAAACTGCTGCTTGGAAGCGGCAGACCCTTGATTTTTATTTCACCGTCCTTCGCGAATGCGCCTCCTTGCCACCCACACCGGAACGACAGTTGACAGTTCAGCGTGCGAAAGCACAGATCGTAGCCCATATGCGCCGACACCTCGAAGGGACGATCGTCCGAGCGCGAACACAAGACAGACTCGCAACGGAACGACCCACCATGTACCACGTCATCCGAGAACGTACACTGCGAAGACGGGCGCTGATACATGCCATCACCACTGAGGACGGCCGTCGTCACACCACACAACGCGATATTGCTGCAGCCTTCTTCGACCATTACGCACGACTTTATTCTGCTCAATGTTCCGACCCGACTACGGTGATAGTAGTCTCACAACTGGTTTACGGCATTGTCCCACAGGATTTACAAACTGAATTATTGAACGACATTACGGAAGACGAAGTTATCGACGCCATCGGTAAAGGAGCGGCGAATAAGTCTCCTGGCCCCGACGGGCTCCCTGTGGAGTTTTGTAGAAGTATTTACTGGCTCCCAAGTTAACAGACATCTGTCGGGAGCTTATGTCCCCCGCGGTGCCGCTCCCTGCGACCTTCGTAGAAGGAATAATTATACCGGTTCACAAACCTAAAGGTGGGGCTCGAATACAAGATTACCGCCCGCTAACACTCGTCAACTGCGACATGAAGATATTCACCAGACTATTAGCAAACCGTCTACGGCCGACCCTACCTTACGTCATCTCGCCAGATCAGACTTCCCTAGGGGGTATCAACAACATCCACACAGCATTGTGTCGATACAGTGACTTAATAGCCCTAGCCAGGGCACGCCGCATCCCGGGGGCGCTGGCATCACTAGATTTTAGCCAAGCTTTTGATCGAGTGGATCACGCGTACCTGACGTCCGTTCTCCAGCACATGCAGTACCCACAGCAATTCACAGACGTCGTGATGCGCCTCCTCCGAGGGGCGACTTCCAAAGTGCTCGTTAACGGGCGTCTCTCGCAGTCCCTCCCGATTTTCCGATCCGTGCGTCAAGGCTGCCCATTGTCGACGTTACTATATGCTCTGGCACTGGAACCGCTCCTCTGTGGCCTCCGTCAACGCCTCACCGGTCTTACCCATTTCGCTGTACAGCATATACAGACGACCTGGTTCTCGTGTTCCGCAATCGCGACGATGTCAACAGAGCACTAGAATGGAATACCACGTACGGTGTGGCTTCCGGCAACTGTCTCAACTTCGCCAAATCGGTCACCATGGCCATAGGAGACGGGTTGACCCCAACGTGTGTCGAACCCCTACAGCTGCGTGGCACTATCAAATCTCTCGGAATAGAGTTTCACGACGACATACGGCGCACTGCGGTTCTTAACTACCGCCGCTTATTACAACAAATTCGGGTCCAGATCTTCAACCTTCGTCTGCGGACCCTCGACATTCTCCAGAGGACACACTTCGTCAATGCTTACCTCGCATCGCGCCTTCCACACATAGCGCGTGTTCTTCCAATACCGTTACTGATGGCTCGACGTCTGTTAGCGGCATTCGGAGCCTACGTCAGTACAAGCATGCTCTTCAAAGTCAGTTATGAGTCACTGACCCTTCCCCCAGAGAGGGGAGGTCTTGGTCTAGTACATGTCCACGACAGAGCTGTGGCCCTGTATGTCAGCTCACACATCAAGCTGTGGCGCCACCACCCGGAAAGGTTGACAGGTTTGCTGTAGGAGTCCTTAGCTCCGCCCTCCCTTATGGCCCCACTGACGACGCAAGACATACCCCCACCCTTCTACTATTTCGGGAACTTTTACATTGAACACAGCTATATCCGTATCGCAGTACCACCGATGAAACAGGCGTCGGCGCGGGATATATATCATGTCCTACAGCAGAGGCGCCCACCAAACATCGTGGAGACCGAAAGCCCTCAGGTTAATTGGAAGGTGGTGTGGAAGGCGATTCACGCGGTTCCACTGGACACAGCCGTCCGATCCACATGGTACATCACAGTCAATGGTAAACAGATCACCCGATCACGCCTCCACAAGATAAACATGGCGGAATCGCCTCTCTGCGTAGACTGCGGGATACGAGACACAGACGAACACCGTCTCACATGTAGCGCGGCAGAAGACGTGTGGCGCTTGGTGCGACAAATTTTGTCGTATTTTCTACGAGTGACTCCGGAACACATTACACCTCGGTTTCTACTATTTCCTGATCAACAGTGTTTTCCGCGCGCCAAGACCAACGCTGTCACGTGGATCCGTGCCCATGCGGTACACTACTTATTGCACGATGGACCTAAAGATGTATGCGACTTTTGGAACTACCTACAAGAACGTCATTGTAAGATCGTACGGACCCAAAATACAGACCGTATTTTTCTAATTACTTAGGGAGTGCCCTACGCGACCCTCCACGCAGCTGGATCATCAACAGGTAGGAGAAGACACCCATTGAGTGAGCTGACAAGACTAAGTTCGATTCTCGGTGGAATAACATGATAAACGTGAAGACGTACCTGGATGATGAAGCGTAAGGAGAGTAGCGACACACCCTTCTGCATCCTGTATGAAGCACTTTTTTTTCGTTTTCCCCATATACATTACCTCGGTGTAGGAAAGTGCCGAGATACTGTTTTCTTTTTCTCAGAGCACGATACGTTGCTAGATACATTTATTTTTGTTGTGGTATAAAGTAAAACCATATTAAGAATGTATTAAAAACAGTAAATAAAAAAAACCGTGATAGGGGCAGCGCGTGCGAGCTTTTTTTGTGTATTATTTCATGGAGCTGCGAATTCCCAGAAAAAATTAAAAAAAATTTAAAAAAATAAAAAAATAAAAAATATAAAAAAGTAACGTGCTTGACTGTCAGGTGCACGCTGCCTTTGTTCGCCTTTCGAGACTCGCTGAATGCAAGATTTTTAATTCTTTTGTAGCAGAACTACAAGCAGGCAGATACAAATTCAATGAGGGAATGGTAAGACAACGCTCTAGCAAAATTCATCCTGCTACTTTTAGTAACCCTTAGTGTCAAAGCGAAAAACCTTACGGTACTGCCAAATAAAAAAAAAAAAATCGGCCAGGAAGTTTCAATGTGTAAAGCCCTCTTGGTTTAACACGTGATAGTAACGTGTATCCATATAATTTGCTGTACTACATTCCCATTTTCGTCTAATAATGTATGATCCTCGATTTCTGATCTCTGTTTATTTCTTTATAAACTTGTAAAAATGAAGTTATCCCTTCCTTAATATGTGCCTGTCTTACTGTGTCAAAATACAGCGCCCTCTTGCTTTCATGCGACATAGCAACGTGCGTTTACAAAATTTGGTTTACTTCGTTACTTTAATCACCTTTTGTATGCTCCTTAGTTTCTATTTAGCTTTACAAGTTATTCTATTTAGTCTACTGTGGGTCACATGTCAAGAACGTATAGCTAAATGTAATTTTACTAGGTATGCATCGTAAAATAACCTGAAAGCATCGTTCAGATTCTTCGTATTTTGATTTATCTATATACATGTTTTTAAATTTGTAATAAGTTTTTGGCAGGTCAGTAAAATCAAACCAAATAAAAAATGAGGTGAGGTTAGGTAAAGTCGAAAGATGTGAGTCTTTATTAGTGAGAAAACGGAAAGATTGCTGAGAAAAATCTCCTTACCAGTAAGTTCAAACTTTCGGAGAATTTATGTCTCCTACGGCTTGGTCTTTGTCTTATATTCACCTAACAGCTTTATTGTAAATGGACGAGGGTTACATGTACAGTGAATTGTTTTAATGCCATTTGCATATCTATTTACTGTACCAATCGAACGCAATGCCCTAACATATTTCAATGTAATTGAGATACTGAAACCCGATATCTAGATACCTCGCGTTGCACACCAGTAATATGGTACACAGAATACTGCTACAAGGCGCGCTAAATACTGTCAACTTTCTGGTGGTGTGGCAATGAAGTAATGTCCATTGAAAATCTTGTGTTAAATGATATTGATGATGGTCTCATCATTTTCGCATTCCAAAACACCTTACGTGATGCTAATTTCAGCACTTGTTCCAAATAAGCATTATATCTCGCATGAACGCTTCAATCTATTATTTCCTTTCGTAAAGACAATATCATATCGTCTTGTATTAGTGTCACGCATACCAGTGAATGAGACGATAATATTTGATGTGTGCCATAGTGCTTAAGCTCCACATGTGTATAGAAATAGAGAGAAGCTAGACAATATCATATGTTTTAGTACCTACTCCATCCGATGGAGAGATGATGGTGTTATCAACCTATAAGAAACAGCAACGTCTAAGATCTGTCCCGTGACACGGTAGCCAGCGTCCTAGCTTCTACATATCTGAACAGATGCTCATGGTAATTGTTTTCCTTTCATCTCGTCAGTATAACACAGCTGATCTCCATTTGAGAGCCAACATACCACTACATTTCAATTGACAAAGAGGAGGGATTCATGTGGGTGACTTGTATGGGGAAATGAAACATCAATCTATTGCGAAACTGTAAGCGATGGTGGACTTTCAACTACTTCTGGATAAATATTCTGTGTACAAAATTATTTCACCGTGTGTTTCTTTTAGTATGCTTTCGGGCAATAAATCATCATGTTACGTTTGAAATGTGCACATTTCGCATTGAGATTCCTCATACACGTACATAAGACACTTATGTCATACTTTACTTTCGCCTTACTCTGTGAAGTAATATTTCAGCCATTTCTCACTTATTACTTAATCATTGTATGATGGAGTTATAGCGTTTTGTGGCGTAGCAATACTTAATCATTCACTGGGAGACAGGACTAATTGCCTGTGAGGACGCTGTGTGGAAATGTAGTTAGAGAGTTCTGTTCTCACACCATGTGCTTTATATGCGTTTTATGTGAGCATCGCGGAGAGAGCGCGTATCGAGTCACTAAGCCATACGCCAAACTGTGTATTAATTTATGGCTGTTTCGGTACAAAGATAGTATGAGAACTTTACTTTCAAGACTTGTAAACAGTAAGAGTATTTCTCTATTCAAGACTCTTGTTGATAAATTCAATAGTTGCTGAGATATATAAATTTACTTGAAACTCGAGAATATCAGTCGTTTTTAAAGGATCATTTCCTGATAAACTGATGTAACTTACAGGGTGATTTTTTTCACCTTGTACAAACTCTATGGACTGATCGGTTATAGGATATTGAACAAACAAGGTCTAATGAACGTACGTCCAGAAATGCATGGTTTTCATGTTAGGGACCGTGTATTCAGTCATACGTTGTTACAGAGACTGCAGTCTAATACACGATGTACCATCCATCCACAGTTACAGCAAGTGTTAAAATGATTCCCATGTGCCTCAACGCATGCATGTATGCACCGTAGCATGTTCTTTCTCATACAGTTCACATCAGCCAAGCTGCATCCAAGCAGTGTCAAAGGCAGCATGAATACACTGTTCCACATCTGGAATGAGCTCTGCATACACGATACCTTTCAGATGGCCCCATAACCATAAATCGAATTGGTTGAGTTCGGGGGAACGAGCAGGCCATGCAAGTGGACCCCCTCTCTCGATCCATCAACCAAGGAAGACTCGATTGACATACGTCTGCCGGCCGGAGTGGCCGAGCGGTTCTAGGCGCTACAGTCTGGAACCGCGCGACCGCTACGGCCGCAGGTTCGAATCCTGCCTCGGGCATGGATGTGTGTGATGTCCTTAGGTTAGTTAGGTTTAAGTAGCTCTAAGTTGTAGGGGACTGATAACCACAGCAGTTAAGTCCCATAGTGCTCAGAGCCATTGTAACCATTGGACATACGTCTGGATGTTAGCAGTGAAGTGGGATGGAGCACCATCATGTAACAGCCACATAACCTTTCAAATCATCAATGAGACTTCTTCCAGCAGGGGTGGCAAAGTCCCCACAAGAAACGCCGATAGTTCCAGTACGTTAAGCGACGTGGAAGAAAGACTGGTCCAAAAATACGGTCGCCAGTTATCCCGGCCCACACAATTCCGGCTGCACCGATGCTGATGATTCGCTGTCACAACACCATGGGAGTTCTGCATACTATCCAACAGATGACTATTACGAAAGGTGAAGATATCACTCCACATAAGGGTGGCCTCATCGGTGAATAGGATGGATGACACAAATCCCGGAATCGTCGTTGCCTGGTGAAGAAACCAGCAACAAAACTGCTGCCGATGAGGTAAGTCTGTAACTAGTAAGCCCCGCGCTTGCTGTAAGTGATAAGGGTAGTAACAATTGTCATGAACAATGTTAGACACGATCGTCTGGCTTACCCTGTACCGGCGGGTTAACTGCCTTGTACAGACACGACGGTCGCCTTCCACAGTGTTAATCACATGTCCCTCAAAGTCTGGTGTCCGAACATTTAGAGTACGTCCTACATGATTTCCTGCTTCCTGAAATGACCCTGTTTCTGCTAAACGACGAAACACTGTTGAAAGCACTGAATGCTGTGGTTGTTGCTGGCGGGAAGAGGTCTCCTGATACAACCTTGCTGTCCGCAGCCCATTGCTATTTCCTTTACGTAAGTAAACACCCTGTAGGCAAGCTCTCGATTCGAATATGGAACCATTGTGTACAACAACGTATGACATCCACTACGAGGTGAGTCAGTAAGAGAAGTAAATCGGACACAGCATTACGAATAACTATTGCAGGAGAGGCGCTAGGGCATGAACAATACCACCTTCAATGAGGAAACCATGCAGACAGTAACTGTGGTTGCATGGTACAGCATGCATCAGATCAGTCTCTGTAACAAAGTATGACTGAATAAGTGGACTCTAGCATAGAAACCACGTATTTCTGGCCATAAGTTCACTAGACTTTTTTGTTCCGTATCCTCTCATTGATCGGTCCCTAGAGCTAGTACACAGTGGGGAAAATCAGCCTGTACATGTCACAGGAAAAAGCTAGTTTAACGGTTTGTAAGCGAGGCGTTGCCTTGATGTATCGTTCAATAGTGTCCACTCGGTAAAGTTCATGTACCTCTAAGTGAGGCGTGGGCAGCCATTGTTCATCCACGTGGGAAGATCATACGCAGCCAAATCGCACAACAAGCCAATTGAGATTTAAGCTAAGGCAGAAATCCATAAAAAAATGAAGGAAAGAATGGGAAGTATGCGGCATCTGATGTGGATAGGCTCCAATCTGGTTCATGTGATCATTTTTAATCTGGGCCAAACTCATCGTAATTTTAGAACTAGATTTAAGAAACACAGTAGACCAAACAATAAAACTGCTTTTGACGATGATCTCCGAAGTATAATGCACATAGTAGGTAGTACCGAAAACGCTATGAAAATTTTGTATGTAGCGCCTAAGAGAACAAAACGGAGTTATTAGAGGAACGAAACATATTTAAATGGAAAACAAAGGTGCCACAAAAACTTTTGAATGAGCAGTGAATTTAAATACAATAGTTTATATGCTTTGTATAAAGAACCGTTATGGCCTACTATAGGTGTCAGTTGGTGGCCGTAGCACGTCACAGCTTGCTGCAGTCTGTTAACAGCTAAGACAGCACCAGTAGTAGGGGTGAATATAGTTTCCAATGTTTTAAACCAAGTATGTATTGTTAAAACATTCTTCGGAAGGTTAAAAAATCATTTTTATGAATTTTAGAAGTATTTTAAAACAACTTCCATGGATTTTAGAAAGATTTGATAACCAGTTAAACCAAATATAGAATGCTTTTATGTATTTTAAAAGACATTAACTGATACTGTGCAAAACATTGGTACCTACTGTCATGCTATTTGAAACTGGTGTAAGAGCTACATAAAATGTCTAAAACTGTTATTGTCAAACATTTAACGATAAACTGTGAGGTGTCAGACAAATAACACACCTTACATTGAATTCCTGAAACAATTTTGGTTAAATCGATATGTCACACGACATATTTACATGAAAGTCAACGAATCTTATTGATAGGCAAATCGAATAAAGAAGCAGGCATTTCATGAATATAAACCACTCTCACTCACACTAGTAGCTTCATACAAGTAATTTCTCAAAACCGAGCTACGAGACGCAGTTCTGTGCAAAGGAGAATTTTACTACGGCAATGCCCATCCCATCTTAGGCCAAAACCTTCACAGCGGAACATTCAGGGGACAACAATGCTATGCCAGAGCCACTGCGCAGGCCGCTGGCAAAAGCGCTCTTGTCCCTGCTTTTAACGAAGACTCTTCAGAAAGCCTTTCTGCAGGAATATGGCTGGAGATGGCAGCTGAACGTCTGGAGAAATCCAACTCAAAACATTGGCGACTCACTGTAGCCACCGGTGTGACAACCCACGTGGAGAAAAGCTGTTTGTCTCTTTATTACATAGCAGAAGTTAAACTCTGCCCTACGAAAGAAACGACCCCTGTGATAGGCTACGGAAACTCTAGTGGATGGAGTTAAAACATGTACGAACGCTCTGATTGGCCAAAAATAAAACGCGTGGCTGCCAGCTTTGATATATGCAAATACAAACAGAAAAATTCGCTCTTCTGTTGCATAAAATCGTCGAGTCTTTGAGCAAGGCAACTCGGGCAGCGCTGAGACGATTGCGAGAGTAATTATGTGAACACTTGTTCACAGGCTCGTCTTAACTCTCAAGGAGATAAACTGCAAAGTCTGATAGTACGGAGAATTGCACCGAGCACTGACAGTTTGTGAGCGATTTGAGGGCAACGACGTACGCGCTGTTCCAGCCAAATAGCATGTATCACGCCAGTTAACGTAGCTAGGGAATAATTAGGATCCTCGGCTTCACTGAAGAGGTAGAAATTTTATCAGACTGGTGTTTAACAGTCAAGAAGGAGTTAGAGTAGATTCTCAGGTTCACAGCTCGCGCCGACAGCAGCTACTGCCGCCGCCGCCGAAATGTAAACACGCGTGCTCGCTCTACACCATCAAGTGATATTCAATTGACTATCAGAACTGTGGTCGTCTCCGTCTTTCCTTTTTTTCGTACATTCAACCATAACATGTAGTAAACATATTCTCAATTGTCGAGCGTAATTGCAAGAAAAACACGCGCTATATCCCATCTAACGAAAAGGATTGATCAGCCACTGCAAAGTCCTTTATACTCTGAAGTTAATGAACTGTTTCAATTGCATAATTATATCTGCAGTGATATTTACGTACCCTATACAGATCCTATTCAATTTTGTGTCTTTTCATTGTGTATTTTACATTTATTAATATGAGCTATAACAATTGTAAACAGGCATATCTGTGAAAAGATGAAATGATAAGTGCGTGTTTGAACGCATTTGGTCCAGTGCCAGAAAACTGTTCATCTGATGTAATAATTATATCTGAAGTTTTGCCTTATACCGCATCTTTGGCATGCTCGAAAACTATTTATGTATGTAAAAATCAGATTTTGCGTTTCGATTAATAATGTTCATTTAACGTAGGTAATGATCCGATAATGAACGGACGGGTTCGGCACTATTGACCATTAACCGAAATTGTAAGTTCTAATGAAACCGAAAAATAAGGAAATAATAAAACTAAAAACAGTTTCTGATCCTTTTGGCAACACAGTGTTGGTAATCCGCTAACCTATCCATCTTCAGCACCTGCAGGGAAAGTCGAAAGTCTCGTGTTAACAAAAATGGAAATGATCGTATGGCGGCAGAGGCTGGGAGTTTCGACTAGGGAAGTTCGGCCGCCAAGTGCGAGTATTATTGATTGCAACGCCACATTGGCCGACTTGCGCGTCGACAGTGGGGATGAAATGATGATGAGGACAGCACAACACCCAGCCCCTGAGGGGAGAAAATCTCCCGACACAGCAGGGAGTAGAACACGGACCCCACGCGCTGACCATTTAGCTAGTGCGGCGGATATGATCACAAAGCCCGGCAGAGAAAACGCTTTTGTCCAGAGTGTCAGGCAGCGAAATATTAAATTGCTGCTTGGCATAATTGTTCACCTTCTGGTTTAGAAGGTTTAAGAACCAAGGTAAAGTGCCCGTCTGTTGCTAATTAGGCATTCATACAAAAATCTTCATTTTGTAACGATGAAATTACATCAGTTGCAAGCTTCGTGGTATTTGTTGTCTGGGGTGGGGAGGAGGGGCGGGGGGTGGTTGAGGAGATGCGGTTTCCAGGCTTTTTCAGATTTTGTCAAGCGTGTTAACAATTAAGCAGTTGTCAAATGGCATGAATAAAGAAAGTATAAAACAATGAACAACATGCAAATAACACACCAGGGACAAAATTTCACTAGACAGGACCATTGTATTACCAAGAAAACACACACAAACACACACACACCCACACACATCCACACACACACACACACACACACACACACACACGCACAGTTTCTATTACGAAGGAAAAACATAACATCATGCAACAAATATATTTGTCACACAAAATGGTACATGTGATGGTGTCAGTAAAGATTAACAGTGCGAAGTAGGTGCCAAACAAAGCAACTGATTATGTTATTGACACACATCATCAGACTAACATAGGGCAGATCAGACAGGATGGGACAGGTACCAAAACCTATATTATAAACGATACACTAAACATAACACTTAGTGTGTTAGAGTCCCACAACAGCAGCAAGTGCAACAACAAAAACTGTGCTTTCTATTACACTGCGCAACTGGAAATCATCTAATTCAAGATGCGCGTTATCGATCTATGGAGGCTACCTGTACCTTCATTTTTTGTTATTGTCTTAGGTGTGGGGACTGCGCGAATGATTTTGTACGTCAACAAAAAAAAATAAGTAAAGAAAACTTCTAGTTAATGAGAACGGCTCCTCTCACCTTCCTACTGTATGGCACGTCTACGCAAGGACCAAATGCGTTCAAACACGCACTTATCATTTCATCTTTTCACAGATATGCCTGTTTACAATTGTTATAGCTCATATTAATAAATGTAAAACAATAATAAACACATAAAACTCAGCCGGCCGCGGTGGCCGTGCGGTTCTAGGCGCTGCAGTCCGGAACCGCGGGACTGCTACCGTCGCAGGTTCGAATCCTGCCTCGAGCATGGTTGTGTGTGATGTCCTTAGGTTAGTTAGGTTCAAGTAGTTCTAAGTTCTAGGGCACTGATGACCTAAGATGTTAAGTCCCATAGTGCTCAGAACCATTTGAACACAAAACTCACTATCCCATGTTGTAGTTACGAAATATTAGGTTTTGACAGACTCAAAAATTATATCCTCCTCTCTTGCTATACATTACACTATTCAGAGGCATATGCCATCAGACTCAGGACGTTGAACACCCGAACCTTATCGTCGGTGACATAGGCATTCGACGCCACCAAATTGTGTACCACATACAGGCTCCTGTATAGGTGGAAGAACTTCTCGATCCTTTTAATTTAGGCTTCCGAGTGTCAATGTATTCATACAAAGACTCTCCGATCTCGTAGGTTTATGCCCTTTTTCCTTCTTTTTCCTGTCCTTCGTATTTCAGTCATCAAGCGTCTGGTCCGATTCACGTGTTGCTTGCTGCTGTGCCTCTACTTCTCCTCCAGTCACAGGTTTTAGAATTCTCTCTGCCATTTACTCCACTGGTTTTCGAAATTATAGGCCCACTGCAAATATTCTGTACCACTATATGCAACCTTCCTGTAATGCCCCTCTATTTCTGATACTGAAGTCAGGCATTGTGCCCAGCAGACACTAGTATTCAAATGAACACTATCAGCTCGCACATATGTCGTCCACGGGGCTTTAGTGAAGTTTTCTCTTTGAGGGGAAAGTCACTTTGATTTCGTCCTACTCTAATACTGCCTTCCAACTTTGGGACATGTAAATCGTCAGATGATATGAGAGGACCATCTTAGGCTTACTGCATGTGCACACACAATCATCCACCAGTATGTTGATGCAGCCTTTCATCGTGGTGGGGCTAGTGGCATATAGCCTGACATGGTTTTACGAACGTGTGCGTGACCACAAGGAAAAATATTGCCGAGACTGCTTCTTTGGAAATGGACCATGAAAATCCCACCCTAGGTCGCTTGGCGTTTCACGTGTGATGGCATGCATGTCACTTAGGCAGTGGCATTTGGGTGTTTGACATGCTGACACGTGTCACTCTGTCCAACTGCTTCCACAACCTTCGGTGTGGCGCAGCAAGTTCCTACTCCTTGGCGACTGTTGCAAACTACTTCCCCATCAAGGTGTGGTGCTAGTTCCCAGTCACCTCTTTTATAAGTACGTCAGGGATCCAAATTTTCCATCTTTGCTGTTTCATATATCATCAGGAACGTACATTCTGCTAGATCGTGCATAGTAAGGTCATATTTCTCGTTTCTACCTCCTCTCCACCCATTCAAGACTGTAGAAAATTCTTTAATATCGGAATATCTGGCTGCAGGTCATGAGCAGCGGCTAACTTCTTTCTATAGTTTTGGATACATGCGTGCTCCCAGTGCTGTAACATTGCCATTATTCCCTCATTTTTTGCTAGAGCGACGAGATCATCGCCATACTTCCCCGATGGCTTTAAACTCAGTCATTAGGTGATGTGTATGGCTCTTCTTGGTAGAACGGCTCGCACACGTTGTATCAGAATTAGTTGCTTCGAGGTGGACGGAGGAACTGTCACACTGCAAACAAATTAGTGACACACAGATATACACTTTATTGCGCTGCTATACTTAACTAAAGTTGTACAGTAACTCGCTAGATGTGCTAGCGGACAGACAGAGCTAAGCAGTGGTCTGTCAAGGTGTGCGTTACTCAATACAATGTCAAAAACACAATGTCCGTCCTGGGCGCCACGCAGTCAATTACTGTAGTAAAAACTTATCCCTAGTAGTAAGCACTTATCCCTGGGTGACTCCAGTGGTAGACTAAGTCTCGCTGGCTGATCTCTACTACGAACTGCAACCATGGAACTCTGTACTAGAACAGTCGTAAGCCAACGCCACATGAACCCCATTGGTGCCTGTGGCCGCCGCTTATGACAGTGCGGAAGTGCATCTCATTGGCGACGGCGGGGAGATTGCTGATCGGGCCGCGCTTGTCGTTGGCAGCGAACTTGAAAGTGTCGCCCGGGGCGCCAGTCGGAAACTGTCTCATTGCGCCAGTTCCTGCTGCGTCCATTGGCGCGGGCACAACATCAGGCACATTTCTTATCTTCAACCAGCAAAATGTGATCGTAAGATATTAATCCTGTATTGCTAGGAACCACTGTATCGATTTGCTACTCATGTGTCTGACAGTCCTTAGAAACATTAGAACATAGTGCTCAGTGCATAAAAGAGCCATAAGGATGATCAGGTACTTCCTAAACTGTTTTATCACATACGATATATCGAGAATTTCTAGTTCGGTAGTGAAGTACCGTACTTCGGCGTCTAGTCGGTTATGGCTGCATGTTTGTCCAATTATCATTCTCCCATTGCTGCTCTCCTGTGGCAGGCCGAGCACTAGGCCTATAACTTGCATACTGGTGACTGTGAAGAATCTGAAATGCGCCTAGAAATAAAGATACGCCAAACAAATGCTGTCTTGGACCACAGTCTTTATATACTCGAACGCGTTTTTCTCATTTTGCCAACTTCAACTCTTGCCCTTTTTCAGAAACGCTTACTGAAAACTTAT
This sequence comes from Schistocerca serialis cubense, assembly GCF_023864345.2. Taxonomy (NCBI): domain Eukaryota; kingdom Metazoa; phylum Arthropoda; class Insecta; order Orthoptera; family Acrididae; genus Schistocerca; species Schistocerca serialis. Next base: position 581,762,343 of record NC_064640.1, read on the forward strand.
CTGTACGAATTTTATTATGTCCCTACTGAAAAATTAAATTATGGCCAAGAATGGTCTCAGTTCTCATACATGAGTTCGCAGATATATTTTCGTAACTTAGATTACTTCGCCCCTCTCCGGACGCATGCCTTCAGACTAGATCTCAAACCCGAGAAAGATCGCACTATTTGTGCAGAGGTTCGAGTTGTCAAGTCTCAGAAGTGTCGCCAGCAACTGGCTTAAGCGTCATACGTGTTCTTTAAATGTCACTGAGGTGACAATGATTTCGTATATGTAGGCGACGCCAAATTCCCTCATTTCTGACGTGATTATGCTATTCAGGCCACTCACAAACGCCACATTCGAATCCTTAAGGCCGAAAGGTTTTCCGTTTTATGCGTAATGCTTCCTTTCGAATAGGAAAGATGAGTCCTTTCAGCAAGACACATCGAGCTTAACTTGACTGAAGCCGGCCTTGTCAAGAATCAAAAGCTAAGTTTTTCCAGAGAACTGGCGAGGGATGTTCTGAATAGTTTCCGAACGTCCTCCATTTGCCTCAGTTTAGTCATTTATTACCATAGTATCTAAGATACAAAGGGGCCGACCCGGTCTTCCTAGGCACAACCGCGAGTTGATTTATGTGCTGCAGTGCGGCACGTGATATGATTCCGTCTGTTTCCAACGACTGTACCTTCCTCGGCAGCCTGACGATGCTTCTAAGCGACTGGCTACGTCCTCGTTGTCGGCAGCCCACCGCACGCTGTTTTAAACTTGTTAGCTGTTCCGTGAGTTACTCCTGGTAGGGATGAGAAAACCCCTGTGAACTCCATAACCGACCCACTTGAACAGCTGTCAGTGATGCTTGTCCAACAACGTGTTATCGTGGTTACTCTTCATAAATGTATATTCTGATCGCTCTGCCTCTGCGCTCTCTGTCTCTACCTCCTGCTGATCGCTCATACATCATCTTTCAATGGATAATCATCCCCTTTCCATATGAGATGTCAACAGCTTCCCCTACCAAACTGATGCGGTCCACCGATAACTGTCTAACTTCAACAAATATTTCCTCTTTCCAGAATAAAAATTAGCCATCTGTTGCATGACTAGGAAATTTATTTTGGTTTACCGGTTTTGGAAGTTTAATCGATAAAGTGAAATACTTCTACTTTGTGTTACTTACGACTGAAATTTATTCTGAAATTTATATCACAATTGCTGAGAAAATAAAGCTTGGTATAAAATCACAAAACGTTTCTCGTTGGACTGACAAAGAAAGTTCATTCCCACAACGGGTGAGTGGCCGCGTCCTATATTTTCGTAGCGCATCTCATAGTTTTACCCCACCACACTGCTATCTCTGTCACATTCTATACCCACATGAGTGATAGGTGGGGGGGGGGGGAGGGGGGAGAGACTTCATTTCCCCACCCCTCAGAGTACAGATTCGCTTGCATCTGGTTTCGCCGGCTCGTGGTTCGATTGCTGCCTGACACCACGTATTAGCATCTTCTTTCCACTGCGTGACTTCAGTATTCGTATGGACGGCGTGGGGTGTTGTGGGAGAACATTCAGTAATGGCCTCTGGCCCTCTAACTCCTAGAAAAACATGAGCTGGGCACTCTTAACACACGAGCAGTCGCAACTTTTCTGTCAGATTCCACTTCGTCGACTACGTGATATGGTTCCGTCTGTTTCCAACGCCAGTATCTTCCTCGGCAACCTGGGCCTGATCATAACGACCTGCGACCGGTAAACTGACCTCTGCTCAAACCCCTTTTCCATCTACTAAATTACCTTTTAGCTCCCATGGGCTGCCTATTTAAGAAACTTCCCTGCTTTCCTTGCGTAATACCAAATTAAATGCGCCCTTAGTGATATATCCAGTCCATGTGATTGGTTCTTCAGACAAATTAAACTTCCAGAATGAGATTTTCACTCGGCAGCGGAGTGTGAGCTGATATTAAACTTCCTGGCAGACTAAGCCATGTCTCACCAATATCCTTTCTTTTGGGAGTGCTAGTTCTGCAAGGTTCGCAGGAGAGCTTCTGTAAAAGCTGTGAGGACGGGGCGTGAGTCGTGGTTGGGTAGCTCAGTTGGTAGAGCACTTGCTCGCGAAAGGCAAAGGTCCCGAGTTCGAGTCTCGGTCCGGCACACAGTTTTAATCTGCCAGGAAGTTTCAAATTAGTCATCGTTTTCCTGGTCCAGTCCATGACCACCAAGCCGATGATAAAATCGAATAACAACCCATCAATAACAACCAGATTCACGTGAAAATCGCTTCTACCGTAGCTTATCGATACCAAGGCCTTTTTTCTACTCATTTCTGTTTCGCTCCAAACGCCGAAATCAATAAGATCCGTTTTACGGGTATGCCAGCTAATGTACTGCTACTCTACACCAGTTTATTATACAGAGATGTCGAAAGTGCAGTTATTTCCGAACTGGAATCAAGACATGGTCTGGTCTTGATTCCTCCCACATCTATCCCGATGAGGGGACATCGATAATCTTCCTTCTCACCCACCTCTGAATCATTACGTTACCCGTTATTGTCGTCTTGCACCTCCAGCCGGCAGTGACGCACATTGTTTATGTGATATCCCTTTTCTGATAAGGCATACTCTGGGAAACCTCATTTTCCTCGATCATATACGTGCCCGATCTCGAGTTCCCTGCCTCGAGCTACGTCCCACATCTGACGCGCCCCACCGTGCCGCCCCGCGCTCTCCACAAAAGCGCGGTGCAGAGTAGTGCAAACTGGCTCTGATCAGCGCAGAATTGCGCGTAATAGAGCATAATGTCCGTAGGTGAGCAGCACCGTTCCGGTGTGCACGCGCACGCTTCAATAACAATGGAAAATGAGAAACTACATCCAAACAGAGCTGCGCACGAACGAGCCAATTACTTTGATGTACCGACACAGCGCGGAAATTGTTAGTTGTCGAGCAGAAAGGCGCGGTTCGATGTGCACACCGCTCCATGCTGCGCCGAACCTCTTTCAATTGTTTTGTGCGGCGTGGCGCGGCCGCTGTGACGCGGGCGGCTTCAGGTGACGCCAGTGGTGATGCAGTGATATCTCCTTCCCGCCCTTCCTGACTACGCGATGCTCGAACGAAACTGACACGACGTTCGTGGTCCCTTGCGTGCTTCGTCACGGCCTTGCTCGCATTGGCATTAACCACGATGTCCGCACTAGTCTCGCCTATTCCTATCACCTATTGTGGCACTGGCATGGTGCCAGTTTGCCATGTGGCTGCGCCGCACGAATGATAGTGGTCCCCTTCTTGCGTTATCTGTGCCAGGGCTGGCGAAGGCTTGACAGACAGTCTGCAGGGAATGCGAGTCGCGTACTGGCCAAGGATCAGTCTGACTTGTCCTCGCTCGGTCATTCTCGGATGTATGCGAAAAAGCGACGGGTATTGTGAATGCCCTGTGAAACCGCGATTACAATACCATGCAGACAGAACTGAAAGATTAATTGCCAATAAAAGAGCATAAAATTATAACAATCGACAGACAGAATTCTTTGTTCTGTATATCAAGAACCGTTTTGTGCTAAATTTTCAGTTACGGAGCATTTGAAGAAATTGGTAGTACGAACAGTAAAATTTCTGAAGTCGCTCGCCTTATTCCATTGTCAGCTGCAACAGTTTTCGATGGATCTGAACGAAGAGTGTGAAGATTTTCTACTGCAAAATACGTTGGTAAATTAAAGGGGCATGCCTGGAACTATTTTTCGAATCATAAATAGCTATTGTTGAATTTGTGAAGCAAAAAGCAGTGCAGCAACGAACATTTGGACATCAGGAATTGATTGCATATCTCGCATTTTAAGTGGACTCGACTGCTTACTGTCCACATTAAGACACTGCAAGGTGAGAAATAGTTTCTTTCATATTTCATGGGGATGCATTTAATAAGCATGGACAAAGTCTGATAAAACCAGTTAATTTTCCTAGCCTCACTGTTGTTAAAGATAACTCGAGGTTTGAAGAATTCACTGTGGTTCTAAAAGAATTAAAAGAATAGTTTGCTAAATATTCTGAAGACACTGCCGATGTTACATGTGGTTTCGACCTGTTTTAGTACCCTCTCCTGCATCAGTTGAAAGAGCACCTGTGCATATGCAAATGTAACTGGTCTACCTGCAAGGTAATTACTTGAACGTTAAAGACAAACTACTTGTACGGTAAAACCGTCCAGATCGCCAACATGACATTGATTTTCTCAGGTAGAGAAAATATTATAGGACCTTTGCAACCTCATTATGGACATTTGGAAACATGTCCATAATGAGGTTGCAAAAGTCCTACAATATTTCGATCAACATGTGTGCTTGAAAGACCTTTTCCGATTATGAAACTAAATAAGTCACAACTACGCTAAAAAAAAAGAAAGAAAAAAAATGGGAAATTGTCTGCGTTTGTCTGTATATCGACAACCAGAGAAGAACTGTCTTATATCCTCATGCGCTAAAATAATTAAATAATACTGAAAATTTGAGTTGTTTTTGATCTATGTTGTTGTCAAATGTGAACTACAAAACAAAGTCGTATGAGAGTGACTAGATGGTTATTTAAATGCGGGGCGTTCGCAGTATTCCCTTCTTCCCCGTCCTCGCGCTGTTCAGGCAGCACGGCATGCCAGTGGTGGGGGAACTTTGCAGCGAGTCTGAGTGCCACCTCTGGTCTGTGCGCCGTTTATGTCCTCTGAGCAACCTGTGCTTCAATGTCGTTCAACGACGGCGGCGTTTTTACGGCTGGACCCTAACGAGCGCAAGCTATGCATGAGCAAGGAATTATGTATAGAACACACTATATTATTCCTCATTCGTCATTTTGTCACCCAAATAGCGTTGTTGTTGTTGTTGTGGTCTTCAGTCCAATTACTGGTTTGATGCAGCTCTCCATGCCATTCTATCCTGTGCAAGCTTCATCTCAGAGTAACTATTGCAACCTACATCCCTCTGAATATGCTTAGTGTATTAATCTCTTAGTCTTCCTCTACGATTTTTACCCTCCACGATTCCCTCAAGTACTAAATTGGTGGTCCTTTGATGCATCCGAACGTGTCCTACCAAACGATCCTTTCTTTTAGTCAATTTGTCACAAATTCCTCTTCTCCCCACTTGTATTCAGTACCACCTCATTAGTTACGTTATCTACCAATCTAATCAAATGGCTCTGAGCACTATGGGACTTAACATCTGTGGTCATTAGTCCCCTAGAACTTAGAACTACTTAAACCCAACTAACCTAAGGAAATCACACACATCCATGCCCGAGGCAGGATTCGAACCTGCGACCGTAGCAGCCGCGCGGTTCCGGACTGCGCGCCTAAAACCGCTAGACCACCGCGGCCGGCCAATCTAATCTTCAGCATTCTTCTGTAGCACCACATTTAGAAAGCTTCTATTCTCTTCTTGTTTAAAATTTTTGTCGTCCCTGTTTCACTTCCATACGTGGCTACACTCCATACAAATACTTTCAGGAAAGACTTCCTGACACTTAAAACTATACTTGATGTTAGCAAATTTCTCTTCTTTAGAACCGCTTTCCTTGTGATCGCCAGTCTACATTTTATATCCTTTCTTCTTCGGCCACCATCAATTACTTTGCTCCCCAAACATCAAAACTCTACTACCTTAAATGTCTCTCTTACCAATCTAATTCCCTCAGCATCACATGATTTAATTCGACTACACTCCTTTATCCTCGTTTTCCTTTCGGGATCCTGTCAATTCTGTTAAACTGTTCCTCCAAGTCCTTTGATGTCTGGAACAGAATTACAATGTCATCGACAAACCTCAGAGTTTTTATTTCTTCTCCCTGGATTTTAATCCCTACTCCAAATTCTTATTTTGTTTGCTTTACCTCTTGCTCAATATACAGATCGAATAACATCGGGGATAGGCCACAAGCCCGTCGCTTTCCACTCCCTACCACTGCTTCCCTTTCGTGCGCCTCGGCTCATATCATTGCCATCTGGCTTCGGTACAAATTGTAAATCACCTTTCACTCCCTGTATTTTACCCCAGCCACCTTTAGAATTTGAAAGAGATCATTCTAGTCAACATTTTCAAAAGCTTTTTCTAAGTCTACAAATGCTGGAACCGTAGGTTTGCATTTCCTTAATGTCTCCTAACGTAACTTGTAGCGTCAGTATTGCCTCAAGTGTTCCAACATTTCTACGGAATCCGAGCTGATCTTCCCCGAGGTCGGCTTCTGCCAATTTTTCCATTCGTCTGTAATGACTTCGTGTTAGTATTTTGCAACCGTGACTTATTAAGCTGATAATTACATACTTTTCAGACATGTCAGCACCTGCTTTCTTTGGAATTGGAATTGCAGTAGAGCTTTGTCATGTCTGGCTCTCCAAAGGCTATCAGTAGTTCTAACGGAATGTCGTCTACTTCCGGGGCCTTGTTTCGAATTAGGTCTTTCAGTGCTCTGTCAGATTCTTCACGCAGTATCCTGTCTCCCATTTCATCTTCATCTACGTCCTCTCCATTTCCATAATATTGCCCTGAAGTATATCGCCCTTGTGTAGACTCTGTAATTATTCCTTCGACCTTTCTGCTTTCCCTTCTTTGCTTAGGACTGGTTTTCAATCTGAGCTCTTGATATTCCTACAAGTGGTTCTGTTTTCTATAAAGGTGTCTTTAATTTTCCTGTAGCCATTATCTATTTTACCCCTTGTGATATATGCCTCTGTGCCCTTGCATTTGTCCTCTATCCCTGCTTGCCATTTTGCACTTCCTGTGGATCTCGTTTTTGAGACGTTTGTATTCCTTTTCACCTGCTTCATGTACTGCATTTTTATATTTTCTCCTTTCATCAATTAAATTCAATATCTCTTGTGCTACCCAAGGATTTCTACTAGCCATAGTCTTTTTTCCTACTTGATCCTCTGCTGCCTTCACTTTCTTATCTCTCAAAGCTACCAAATATTCTTCTACTGTTTTTCTTTCCCCTGTTCTTGTCAATCGTTCCCTAATGCTGTCTCTGGAAATCTCTACGACCTCTTGTTCTTTCAGTTTATCCAGGTCCCATCTCCTGAAATTCCTATCTATTTGCAATTTCTTCCGTTTTAATCTACAGTTCATAACCAATAAATTGTGGTCAGAGTCCACATCTGCTCCTGGAAATGTCTTACAACTTAAAACCTGGTTCCTAAATCTCTGCCTTACCATTATATAATCTATATGAAACCTTCCAGTGTCTCCAGGCCTCTTTCACGTATACAGTGTTCTTTCATGCTTCCTAAACCAAGTGTTAGCTATGATTAAGTTATGTTCTGTGCAAAATTCTACCAGGCGGCTTCCTCTTTCATTCCTTACATCCACTCCATATTCAACTACTACTTTTCCTTCTCTTCCTTTTCCTACTATAGAGTTCCAGTCCCCCATGAGTATTGAATATTCGGGTCCTCTAACTATCTGAATAATTTCTTTAATCGAATCATACATTTCTTCATTCTCTTCTTCATTTGCGGAGCTAGTTGGCATATAAACTTGTACTACATATCTTCGCTACAACAGTGCGTTCACTGTGCTGTTCGTAACAGCTTATCCGCGCTCCTATTTTTTATTCATTGTTAAATTAACTCCTGCATTACCCGTATTTGATTTTGTGTTTATAACCCTGTATTCATCTGAGCAGAAGTCTTGTTGCTCCTGCCACTGAACTTCTCTGATTCCCACTATCTCTAACTTTAACCTATTCATTTCCCTTTCTAAATTTTCTAACTTACCTGCCCGACTAAGGGATCTTACATTCCACCCTTCGATCCGTAGAAGGCCAGTTTTCTTTCTCCTGATAACGACGTCCTCCTGAGTAGTCACCGCCCGGAGATCCGAATGAGGGACTATTTTACCTCCGGAATATTTTACCCCAGATGACGCCATCATTACTTAATCGTACAATAAAGCGGCATGCCCTCAGGAAAAATTACGGCTGTAGTTTCCCCTTGCTTTCTGCCGTTCGCAGTACCAGCACAGCAAGGCCGTTTTGATTAACGTTACAAGGCCAGATCAGTCAGTCATCCAGACTGTTGCCCCTGCAACTACTGACAAGGCTGCTGCCCCTCTTCATGAGCCACATGTTTGTCTGGCCTCTCAACAGATACCCAACCGCCGTTGTGGTTGCACCTACGGAACGGCTGTCTGTATCGCTGAGGCACTCAAGTCTCCCCACCAACGGCAAGATCCATGGAACATGGGGTGACGGGAGTCAAATATCATTACAGAATGGTAAAATACGCCGTGTAAGTTCCCATAGATTTGCACCACTGTGGCCATAATGTCTTGAACATACCATGTCAGTCCAAGCAGTTTTAAGATTGGATTAATGAAAAAGAGAGAAACTTTTTGATCGTGGTTGTAGTGCTACAGGTGTTTTGCATTCTCTCTCCTCACTTTCCCTCACCGACCCAAACACCGACTTCACTACGATGTGTAGAATGTTCATATAACCATCTGCAACTGTCAGAAAAGTCCATCCTTGAGATAATTTTCAACCCTCACATCCGATTGCTTGTCGGCTGTGTCGTCAAAGCGTTCTCTCTTTATGTGAATTTCTGCACATTGTAGTTTCATGATACGTTCGTATTGATTATGCTACGATGATTTTTTTCCAGAAAAAACTTGTTCGCATTTCATGAAAATTGTGGCAGGGGTCTACGCACCATGGTTTTTGTTCTGGAACCAAGGAGTGCGGGACAAACCTGCACCCACTTTTCTCTTCTTTAAAACATTCTGGAGAATGTCTTGAATACTTCATTTAGATATATTGCTCCACTGCAATTCGTGACACAACAACGTTGGCATAATACTGCTGCATGCCCACTGCTTGACTGTGCCTGCTCGCAACTCACTGGTTGAATGCACACAATCCTCTACTGCTCTGACGTCGCTTATGCGACAGAAATAAAATAAGTCTCATTTTCACACTCACTTATGCGTCCAGGTTCTTGTTCGTTTCCAGGAACTTGATGCAGAAGTCAGTTTCGTACTACTCTTGTAACCTGTCACTTTGAATCGCGCATCTTCCTCTAGATCATGCTTGTGGAATACAACAAATGATTCATTCCACTCTGCCACCCCTCTCGCACTCTTAAACTTGGACTGTAAAAGTTTCTTTGTGTCACCAGTGAAGTTTGTAGTGAAATACAACCCAGTTTACGAATAAGAACTGCTGAGAGAAAATTTGAAAACAGAGCTGACAGTAATTTTTCAAAAACTTTTAACTTTTTCTAAATGACAGTAGCGTGCCGAGATTCTGTTTAATTACGAAGAGTGCCAGGATAATAACTACGTAAAAGTTCCTCCGACAGGTGTCGTTTCCTTGCTTAGGAATGATATGTTCAATAGAGACCATACTTCTCATAGATGAATGTGTCTGAACCAGGAAGTGTTTTACTAAATGTTTAGGCTCATTTGAGGTATGTATAATCTCTACTCTTTGTACGTTATCTGTAGGGACGATCGGAACCAGTCACTAGCTACCCAACTTACTTCTATTGCTATTAACTCATTTAGTAGAAGCTCATGGTCAACAGTCTCAAAATGTATTTGTGACGCACTTATTTTTGTCAAGAGCATTAACTGTAGTGGTGTACACCTCTGAAATTGTCACACGAACTGTACACCAGAGTCACTGTGACCCTTAAATACATGGTGGAGATATTGCCTTAGTATAGAACATTTTATGATGAAAAAGAACTCTCATACACCAAACGCGTTTTATTTCTCCTCTGTCATGTACTTTTCAAGCAGTATTTGTATTAATGCAACCGAAATTGGAGACTACGTAAAATCGATCATCGACGGTTCTCAATGATGAAACGTGAAAGTGATCCCTCTCTAAAGACATTTTTTGCAGTTGATGAAGATGCTATTCGTTTAATGAAATGCATATATTACACAAATATTTTGAGATGTTCTCAATTATCCATAAAGCCATACGTACATTATTTCCACACTTTTGGAATATGGACTGCAGTGTTACGGGACACTGGCAAGCCTACTCTGTAACGGACAGCTGCTTCCAACAATAACCATTCTTATAGTGGATGACTGTATTTTCTTCATCGCTGTCGGAAGATATGGGAGACTGATCATTTTCGCCATTGTCCATAATTACTGCAGGAGCGTCACCCTCAGAAACACATTCATCACCACAGTCACTGACGTCACTTTAACGATTAAGTTCTTCTAACAATGCTTCACATATAATATATTCAGTTAGCAAAATTTCATTCTAACCTGCCATTTTCACTTCACACTCAGTGCCAGAACAGATGCACGATGTGTACCCCACGGTCACAGAGACTCTGAAATCATGTTTCCGTCAGAGTAATTAAACAATTGTGTCTCACAACTTCGAATATCCGTCATCTACTAGATCTCACTTCATGTTGAATTTACGTTGGTGGCGGCGGCCTGTGGATGTGCAATGGTGTATGACAATAAAAAGCAAAAAACTCTGTGCTTAGAGAGACACTGGTGTACACTTTTAGGGTTAGGTACCACTTTTGTGACTTCTGCTGTGGCTAATTCCGTACTTCCATCAATTCTAATACCTGTGACTCACTTAAAAGATTATATTTATTCAAAGAATTCTTTAGCCTGTCTTTCCAGTTCATTAATCTGCCTTTCATAATTTATTTTATTATTTTTGAGAACGGCGACTGCAGGGAAATTGGCCAATAATTCTCTGTATCTTCAGCATTGCCTTTATTTAACAGATGTGCAACTCTTAGCTGGTTTCAGTACTCGGCAAATTCCCTTAATATGAAGGATTCATTAATTATATTTGTTAAGGGAGCTTGTCTACTCTCTGTGCATTGTTTCAGTATACGGACTCGTACTGCATCTAAGATTACTGGCATTTCATTTTTCAGTTTCTTATGGTTTTATTGAATTGATGCTCTGTGGTAGGTAATAACGTCATTGTACTTAGTTCATAATTGTTTACAGGCGTTACATTATTTTTGGGAGAAGTTTGCTTAGTACCTCTGCAATACTTGAAAAATGTTCATTCACATAGTTTGCTATGTGGTGTAGATAATTTATTACTCTATCCTCCTCCCTTACAAATATATTATTATGCTTTTGTTTGTTTCTTCCTGTTTTATTTTATATGACATCTCAGACTGCTTTGATTTTGTTCTCCACATTGTATGTTATTTTGTCATTAAAGGACACTTTTTGCAGCAATCGACACATTCCTGTAAATCTGTTTGAACCTACTACAGAACTTAAAGCACTTTGGCTCATTATGACTCTTGTTCATGTAACTGAATCACTTAAGGGTTTTGGAAGACTTTTGAATACCTGCTATTATCCATTCGTTTCTGTGAGACATTGATACTGTTGCTGGAACTTTTGGAACCGTCTTTTTCAAGTTGTTTAAATAACGTTGAGAATTTAAAGAACTTCATATTCTCTATACACTTCATCCCAGCTTTGGTTTGATAATTATTTTGAAAAATCCTGACTTTTGGTTTCTGGTAAATGTCTTTAGTAGGCCTTCAGTTAAAGGAATTTTGCTATACCCGATTTTACCGTTATTGTGTAGCAGAAATGGTCTGATAGATCAGAATCTTTTGCCATCACACCTTTCCCTGTCCGTATTTGTGGACACATGGCCAATTGTTGATGGAGTCATTGTAGTAATGCTTGTTGCACTATTGACTAACAATGATATACCAAAACGCTGAAGCATATTTATTAGGGTGCTATTTGTTTCATTCATGGTATTTATGTTCATTTCTCCACACACAACTGAGTTGACTTTTGTACTTGAGACCTTCTCTAGAACTTCCGTTAGTAAAAAGGGTTCATACTACCATTGGGAGGTCGATACACAAACAGAAGGGTTAATTTGTTGGTGTTACCATGTCCTTTTAAGTAAGTAGGTGATATTTCGAAGTGTTTGTGGTCACTTATTGAACTAAGGTCATGTCTTAATTTGAACTCCGTTCCTTTTCTGGTATATTGGAATTTACCGTGATAATTATTGCTTCAGCAATTTTTAAGCTCTTTAGGTTCGGGAAACCGTTGTCCAGATTTTTCCTAAAAATGATCTACTTCTCCTACCCGTGAAAACATATATTGATCATGTGTGCCCCGAGATCCACGCCCTATACTTTCATGAATAACTCAACATAGTGTTCATTAGTGCCCCGAGTTAGGGAAGTTAACTAATCATAGGTGTTTCCCGCCCAACCACTATTACTACACAATTCTCATTGGAAAAATACTTACATAGAGACCCTAAGTCTTACATAACGTGACTTAGCCGTGCATTTGGTTTGAAAATGCCCTATTATGCAGCCCCTAAGCTTTCATGTAACTCAGGGCCTACACCTCATCCATGGGTACTACCTAGCAGTAGCACATTCATCTTCCTAACATTTCGCACGTTGCCAGCTATCCCGATTTTGTTTAAAGTATACTGCACATTTCCTTCTTCTAGTTCTACCTGGGGCTCTTCTCTGTTTAACTTTGTAAGTAGTAGATACCTATTTTTAGTGATTATAATAAAACTATCAGATCGCCTTCTGTTTCTCCCTATCTTCTTACCAAATGCCACTTCGCAACCACACTCTCCCCTCTATCTCCCATGAAGCTGAAAAATTCCTTCCATGATTCAAATGGAAAAATAATGGCGAAGAAGCCATGCCGACAAGGCAAACATAGGTGAGCGAAGGCAATGTTGTAACGGAAGGCTAAAGGTCTAATATTAAATAAAAAAAGTCGACAAGCCAGACGCTTTCTCAATCCTGCTGCAACATAGAATTGCCGAACATAAGCGCAGAAAATAACACTTACGGGCGAACTGACTGGATTTAACAACCGATTGGCCAGTCGATTGCATTTAGATCATGTGTTTCCTTTTTATTTTCATTCAATTGAAGCAGTCGATTGAAATTAGTCTCTGCGTCCACGTCAGCTATATGAATGTTTTTCACCCAGTCTCCGGGTTTGAGGGATTTCGTTTACACATTTTTGTAGCCAATTCGGCTAAGCATGAACTGTAAGTAGGGCTACCAATATTTTAGGAAGAAATAATGTATTTTATTTCCGGGATACCTGAATTTCTAAAAATTGTTTTCAAAATTTATGTATCTGTTCTCTTATATTCAAATGTTACGTATTTCTGGCGTTAAATACGGATTTTTGGTTTGAATTAAGATTACTAAGTGATTCTACATTCAATTTTTATTTAAATTTATAGAATATCTGTGTCTCTCCTCCCACTGGTTTTACTCATCACCAGTATTTATCTTTCGGAAAATGGCGAAGTGATGTGAACCAAAAGCACATAATATAATTTTTTTTAAGCATATACCGTCACTTGTGGGAAGTATTATTTTCACGGTAAATATCTGCATCATTCGTTAATTTTCTTTGAATTTCTTCTGTTAAGATTTTCAGAATGTTAATTATGGTTGCACTTATGTATATCACTCTGAATTTGTCTTGAGGCTCACTTTATATTCAGTCATATAATTTCCTCCACTCTAACACCAATGTGAATTTCAGCTTTTGATCCAGACAAAAAGTTCACTGTTAAGTAAATACCTGTTACTAAACCTGGACGAAATACAGAACTAGAAGCTACTTACAAAAAGAAAATTTCGGAATGATATTAACAGTGTAAGTAGGCTGTTTAGGTTCTTATTGGTAACGCCACATAGCGCTCTGTATGAAAATCACTGGCTGTGCTGTGTGCAGTCTGTTGCTAGTTTGCATTGTTGTCTGCCATTGTAGTGTTGGGCAGCTGTGTGTGAACAGCGCGTAGCGTTGCGCAGTTGGAGGTGAGCCGCCAGCAGTGGTGGATGTGGGGAGAGAGATGGCGGAGTTTTGAAATTTGTAGGACTGGATGTCATGAACTGCTATATATATTATGACTATTAAGGTAAATACATCATTTGTCCTCTATCAAAGTCTTTCATTTGCTAACTATGCCTATCAGTAGTTAGTGCTTTCCGTAGTTTGAATCTTTTATTTAGCTGGCAGTAGTGGCACTCGCTGTATTGCAGTAGTTCGAGTAACCAAGATTTTTGTGAGGTAAGCGATTTGTGAAACACATAGGTTAATGTTAGTCAGGGCCATTTTTGTGGGGATGTTTGAAAGTCAGATTGCGTTGCGCTAAAAACATTGTGTGTCAGTTTAAGCACAGTCTTGTATAATTTTTCTAAGGGGATGTTTCATATGGCGACCCTGCCAGGATACCTCACTGGAATCTTCTGATTTTTTTCTTGTAGTTTGTGTAATTAGTGTAGATTTTGTTTATTGCTAGTGTGTAACTGTAGAGAGAATCTCCTTTGTAGTTGCAGTCTTTCATTGTTGTACAGTAAAACAGGTGTGGCACGCATGTAAATTTGCACCAAGTATTTCGCAGCTTGCAGTTAACTAGATATTATTTTCAGCGCTATGTTAATGTGTTCTCTTATTTTCTGTGTTATCGTGTGAAATATTGTGACAATAATGGCGTGTGAAAAACATAACACTGGGCTCCAAAGTAAACAGAGAAATAACAGTGATGATGAGCGTAGCTTACCAGCACCACTGTGTAATGAATTAACAGACATTCAAAGTAGTAATTTGGAAACTGTGCATAGGGAAATGGAGCGGGCGTCAAATAATGGTGTAGACAGTGAAACAGGTAGTGAACAGGGAAGCATTATCGGTAGGTAACAGCTCGCCTCAGGAATTGGGAATGACAGAACACAATATTGCAAATACTGAAGACTCAGGTTTTGGGTTCTCACGATTTTCTCAAATGAGTCAAGACACATTTTCCACTTGTCAAAATGTGAATGTTGCTGGTGCAAATTCACTGCTGGAAAGCACTGAGGAACATGTTTCAGACACCAGTGCATTGTTATTACAATTAATGCAACAAATGGGACAAAAGCTTCAAAAGTTAGACACAATTAAACAACAACAGAGACAAACACAGCAACAGTTAGACGCAATGGAACAAAATCTTCACACCACACTTGAACAAACACGTGAAGATTTAACTACTGAGTTACATAAAATCGAATCGAAATGTCAAAAAGTCTGTAACGATGTAAAAACACAAATTTGTGAGCATTTTCAACCTATTTTTTCGCGGCATGAAAATGCATTACAGAATCACGAAGCAGCCATAAAAGAACTGCAAATTATTGTTCATGAAAATCATGAGACCTTGCAAGCTAAAATTGACTCAGTTGCATCTAACGATTCGGTTATGCAACTTGCAAAAACTCAGGAAAACTTAAAGGACACAGTAGAAAGACACATGGAGGAAATTAGTTCATTATCAGAGAAAGTAGCTGAACTTTCGGATCAGCTAAATAATTTATCTATGAAGGTAGATGATAATCTGAATGACACAAAACCGGTAGTCTTTAATGCCACAGAAGAGTGCTAACAAATTAGGAAATTCAAACAAAATCAGAATCAAATTAATACGCAACACCAAAGAGAAATCCGGGAAGTACAAGAGCAACTGACACAAGTAATACAAAAATTACATATTTCAGAGGACACTCGTGCACCAACACGGGAAAAGGGACTTAGAAATACAGAACAACCACAAAATAATAACACAGGACACTTCGGAAATTATGAAAGAAATTTGCAAGGCACACAGAATTTTGAGATGGAACCGCCGAAACGACGTAACAATGACCGACATGTGACTCGCTGACATGATGATTTTGACTATAAGCTGTTCATTACTACACGTAAATTCAAAACATTTAAGAATTCTGGCAACGACATTCATCCACAAGCATGGCTCCATCAATTCTCTCATTGTTTTCCTCCTAACTGGTCATTAGAGCACAGATTAGAATTTATGTGTGGCTACTTAGAGAATGAACCAGCTGTAAGAATGCGATCGGTCATTCACGATTGTCACAGTGAATTTTACCATGCCTTCCTCTCAGCATATTGGTCTCAAGCTACACAAGACCGAGTAAAACATAGCATCATAATGATGAAACATTTCGAACAATCTGAATTTTCCAGTCTTGTGAAATATTTTGAAGACATGTTGCACAAGAATCAGTACCTGTCAAACCCATACAGCCCCTCAGAACTCATTCACATTTGCTTAATCAAACTGCCTGAACATTTACGACATATTATTTTAGCAGGACGTTGCAAAGACGACATTGAAGTTTTTCAGGGACTCTTACAAGAATTAGAAATTGACACTGACAATCACGGAACGTGAAAACAGGAACACAACAATTACAGGTCACAACCGCCGCAATTCCGCGATGAAAGAAATAATAACTGGACATGACAAGGCTATTCTCACAACACAAATAGTGACCAAAACAGACACCACCCATATGACAACCACTGGCAGAGTAATAATAGTTACAGAGAAAGATCGCATTTCTGTAGTAATGAATATGACAGAGATTACCATAGAAACAGACAATATGGGAACAAAAACAATTATTATCAAGGGAGACAGAATAACTTCAGACGCAACAGTTCAGCGCGCAGTTACGATTCCAGAAGAAATTCTCCACCACACGACTGACAATCAAGAAACTATGTAAACTACCGACAAAACGACAGACCTAAATTCCATCAGAACTGGCGGGATTCAAACAGAACAGGGCACTCTTGACAAGATGAATTTGGAGAAGTTAGGTCTCCTAATCCCAATAACGACGTGCGCCAACAAAGAGACAGACAGTGACTCGCACCGCAGGCAGCCACGTGCGCCGGCTGGCCCAGAGAAAAATAACATAGACGTTAACCTTGAGAAAAAATCCAGTATTCTTTACCGACGTATGCCGCATGATAATTGCATTCAAATCAAACTGCGAGTACTACGAAGAATAAAGGATTGCACCACTTTTCACATGTAAAACCGTTTGTTGAAAGATAATCTGCTTTTTACCTTAGTCTTTGCCATAAAATTTTTCACTTCACATTTCTAGTATGCTTTGTCAGACTTAAGAAACTATTAACATGCAACAATGTTTGAAGTTAAATACCCAGTCAAGAACAAAGAGAACTTATTTAAACGGAAATTACGAATGCATTGTTATTGTGAACAGACGACATAGTGTTATTGTGTGTGTACATTCTTGCTTGTTAGTTGCACAATTACATAACGAATATAAGGCTAACATACTTAGAACATTTATCAGTACTGCTAATGAGATTTTAATGCAACATTTTGGTTTACTTGAAAATACATTCTGGATTTAAAGTACTTTCTGTGAGACACCAGATGACACAGTCATTAGTTTATGTGACAGCTACATGATTTTATCACGACGCTACTAATGAGTGACAATTTACAATATGGCTTTTGCGGTGTTTCTGTTTTATATCTGCACAGTTTTTCTGTATTATTCTGGAAAGTAAAACATGTTTTAGCAGTAACTTTTGTGGTATAGCAACAATGAGACAGCCTTTTTCGTGGCACAACAATACGTTATGTACAGTACTTTCTTCATCACGCCAATAAGCATAATAACTATGATATCTATACGCAAAGCATTTCACTTTTGTTTATCATGAGGTAAGTACATTGACTTCTGCAGAACTTAGCTTTCAGAGGACAATAACTACGACACTTCCACAGAGATCATCTTACAACATGACGCTCAGTTTAGCGCTACAGTACACGTATTTGAGTGATTAATTTCGCACTTAAAAAATTTATTTTTTAAGATATTTGAAGTACAATGATACAATGGTTTTCCGTGATACATTTCATTCCATTGCTGTAATCTGTAACACCTGAGGGTATAATTACATTAATCCTCAGGGGGGTACACGCTTACTTTGTGTGCCATGTGTTTGGCAAGCACAAGGAGCCCTAGCTAATATGGTAATTGCTTATACAACTTTACACATCGGTGCCATATTTCTCTAACACACAAATTACACAGCTATCTGATCATTTAACTGAGAGATAAACATTTTTTTTTACTACATCAGTGACATGTTTACGCAATTACACAGTTGGGTAACTTCACACTTATGAAATTGTATTTTGTCTGTACTGTGTGAACTGTTCATATTTTTTTGGAACCATTGTGATACTATGAGAGCTTTGAATGATGTATTTGGTATGGGATCATGATTTTAAAGTACATTTGAGGTAGATGACACTATTGAAATGAGAAAAGAATTTTTTTAGGTTTTGAAATTATTGGAGGAAGCTACGACGGTTTTGAGATTTGAGTGAGGTGTTGTGATGTTATTTTTACGACGACGATGTGTATTATGCTGTTGAGGTATGTTTATGATGAATAAGCTGATGCTATATGAGGAATTTGATTATGCTACATGTTTGTTAAGATGAAATATTGAAGAAGTGTTGACGAATATGTATATGTGTAATAAGGTAAGGAATAATGAGTAGTGGTTAGTGACTCTGGTTTGTGAAAAAGGTTGTTGGAAACCAAGAATCGTACTTTAAGAGTTATGAAATGTATGTAAATGAGTGAATGTATTACAATGCCGGCAAAAGGTTTTTGGACGCTGTTATATTTATAGGATTTAGTTTCTACACATTCGTAATGCAAATTCTCGACCTCTGAAATTTTTTTTATATGAGACTGCCACTGTAGCGCAAACTGCTGTCATAAATATTTCGGTAAGGAAGCTAAGCGACCCAGGTGGCGTCCAGGTGTGCCAGTCGCCTAGAGAAAAAGCCATTAGTGTGTGCCTTTCAGAGGCGCAGGTGGAAAAAAAAGGAGGCCATTATCCTCGCTATTGACATTCCTTTGTAGAAAGCATCGCAAATACGACACGCTCATTACTTGGAAAGATACTTACATCTGCACACCTGATTATGACAAGCGTCTTTCTACGAGAGTTGAGAGAATTTCTACTAACTTATGAAATGTCACATGAGTATTGAAAGAAATTTTTATCCTTTGCTTTTCATAGTTGCTTATTTCATTTGATATCTAGTTTCCAGCTGTGTTGCAGTATTGGTTTTATAAAATAAACTTAAATGCATTTGCTAATGTGAACACTTTCTGTCAACAGATCTATTAAATAATTATTTTATGATCCACATTCTTCGAAAAAGGAGCTCTTGGAATGGAAAGAACAATAAGAAGGGACTAATAACAGTAACTGCATAAATAATTTTCTTTTCAAGTACTTGGTAATTTTTTGTAGAATTAGTTTTTGTGGAGCACCACTTTAATGACATAGATATTAAGATGTGAATAGACATTTCCCTTTTCTGCATTGTTGTCTTTAGTGTAATATTTTTTCTGCTTGAGCTTTGTCATGTTTAGGTATAAGTTATAGCATTTGCTGCTGCTGTTTGCCAGGCATAGTGTTACTGAATTTGACTTTGTATTACTCTGTTA
Organism: Schistocerca serialis cubense; assembly: GCF_023864345.2. Classification (NCBI taxonomy): domain Eukaryota; kingdom Metazoa; phylum Arthropoda; class Insecta; order Orthoptera; family Acrididae; genus Schistocerca; species Schistocerca serialis. The sequence continues at coordinate 581,781,693 of NC_064640.1, forward strand.
AGCCAGTTTTACTACTGATTTATTTTTCTTGTTTGCTGCACATTGCCTTATATTAGTTGTCATATTGCATTTGCTTTGCTAATTTATGCTGCTTGCTTTGCCAATTTGCATTTTTTATCATTGCTGTTTGTGTTAATTGTTTTGTGCTGCTGCATTGCCTCGTCCCTTAGTTTAGCACCTGAGCTCAGTAGATTTAAGTTAGCTTAAGATGGGGTAGGCTGTATAAGAGAACGAGTTGTGATGAATTGGATGAAATGCATTGAGAAGCTATAAGAAAATGGTTTGTCCAATAAAGGATTCTGAAAGAGGATATGAACAAAAAAGTAGGATTTAGGGACAACAGGTTTAGGTAGGATTTTCATGGAAAATAAATAATGAGGTAAGAAATATGTGAAAATATAAATACCGAAAGCGAGCTTGGATTGGATTTTTTTGGTGGAAACAAATGTTGAAATAAGACGAAAGATCTACGGAATGAAGTTTTGGGTTGGACTTCAGTACCAAATGTTACCCTGAAAACGAACCCTGTCTCTCCTTTTGTATTATTCCGCTATGTGTTTATGTATCCTTGTGTATTTGTCTTTTTCCTGTCTTTATGTGTTTAGTTAATAAGATTTATGTTGTAGAATTTTTCTAGTACTAAGCTAAATTCACTATGATGAGGAATACTGTTATTCTCAAATATAATTTGCATTTATAATATGTCATTTTCTTTGTAAAGATGATTATACATTATTAATTCTGTTCTGTTTTAATGCTCATGTGTGAAGTTGATGTTTTGAAAGTTATTCTGATCTTTTACGTATGTACTCATGTCATAATTCCTGTAACACTGATGTATATGTTATTTCGATTCTCTTGTAAAACCTGTTTTACTACACATGTTATCTGTATTGTTATGTTCTTTAATGATGTATTTTGCACCTTTGTTATTGTATTTTTATGTTATAAAATTGAAATTGACACCGGTTCATCAAATTTAGTAACTTGTAAGTTTCATTTCACTGCACACATTTCTGTTGGTCATAGTATATGGACAATATGTGAGCAGTTGGGACTGTTAGTGTCTGGACGTGTGTTAATAACTCAGCAAGGGACTGGTTAACAGCATTGCTGGTTCTAAGAACAATTAGAAAAAAACTTTGTGAGTGCACAAGTGGTGGTTTATGGACTTGCTATATTCTCCGCAAGACTCTTCGATGGTGATTGTGCACCTGAACAGTCGCAACAGACGGCTGCTGGCCGTCTCTACAAGGACTACAGTGGGTCTGCATCTTTGATGATCCACCAATACCATTATTTCTACAAGGACTGTACTGGGTCTGCACCTCTGGTGGCCCACCAATACCATAATCTCTACCAGGACTACATTGTGTCTACTCTGTGATGACCTACCTACCAATATTCTTCAAAACTTCGAATGACTCTGCTGTGGGTTTGCTCTGTTGTGGACCATTACCTGTCTGCATGTCAAGAGTCAGCACTGTCTTTCCGTTGGAAGGACAACACTACTTCGTCAAGACTGCATGGAAATCCACTACTTCCGTGTGCATTTTCTCTTACTGCTCAACCTTTGAGATAAACACTGCTATTTTACTGTGATAAACCATCAGGACTGTCTTTATGGACTGTGAGAAAATTTTAGCTTATGACCAACATTGTATCAATAAGTGTGTGCATTTGATATCTTTGTTATTATAATTATGAAAAATTTTTTAAAATCTGTATTGGCCAGTGCCCAAAACAATTTGTAAAATTTTTTTGTGGGGAGCATGGGGGCTATGTAAGTAGGCTGTTTATGTTCTTATTGGTAACGCCACGTAGCGCTCTGTATGAAAATCACTGGCTGTGCTGTGTGCAGTCTGTTGATAGTTTGCATTGTTGTCTGCCATTGTAGTGTTGGGCAGCTGGATGTGAACAGCGCGTAGCGTTGCGCAGTTGGAGGTGAGCCGCCAGCAGTGCTGGATGTGGGGAGAGAGATGGCGGAGTTTTGAAATTTGTAAGACTGGATGTCATGAACTGCTATATGTATTATGACTATTAAGGTAAATACATCATTTGTTCTCTACCAAAATCTTTCATTTGCTAACTATGCCTAACAGTAGTTAGTGCCTTCCGTAGTTGGAATCTTTCATTTAGCTGGCAGTAGTGGCGCTCACTGTATTGCAGTAGTTCGAGTAACCAAGATTTTTGTGAGGTAAGCGATTTGTGAAACGCATAGGTTAATGTTAGTCGGGGCCATTTTTTTGTAGGGATGTTTGAAAATCAGATTGCGTTGCGCTAAAAACATTGTGTGTCAGTTTAAGCACAGTGTTGTATAATTGTTCTAAGGGGATGTTTCAACAGTAACGATAGGTGATTAGGAGGAGTCAACAAAAATGATTTAACAGAGCAAAAACGATCAAATGTTTCCCCTCAGAACTGAATGCGCCTGGGACCAGGTGAATGTATTGACTGTTTTCATTCAGTTGCTCCTACAACCTGATTTAACTCAAAGGAATGAATGAATAAATAATTCAACTGATACATAGAACTACAACCAAATGAGTCGACTGTTTTCTAACAAACGATTGAATCAAGTGTATCCATTCAGCTGCTCCCATCACAAGAAAATACAAGAGGCATTCAACAAGTAATACAAGATATTTTTTCTGAAAGCAAGTTGGTTTTATTTATGATTCCAGTACACCCTATTAATCCCCTCCCTTTTGGTTAGGAAACGCTATTTTTCAACGTGAACTCCGTTAAATGCGACGGCCTAGTCGATGTCTGATCTGCATCAACTGCCTTCCCATCATCCAAGTACTGTCTCCCGCGGAGTCTATCATTCAGTGGGCCAGGCAGATAGAAGTCGGGAGGCGCGAGATCTGAGCTGCAGAGTGGATGAGGAAGAAGAATCCAGTGAAGTTTTGTGGTCTCCTCTTGGGTGCTCAGACTTGGGTGAGGCCTTGCATTTCATTTCATGGAGGAGGAGGAATTTGATTGTGATCCATCCATCACCGCGAATGAGTGTGTTCGTACATTCCAACATTGCAAGAGTAACAGTTGTGCGACCAGCCGGCACGTGAGAGATGGGATAGGTCAGCGCAACCTTGTTGCGATGAAGATAGACGCCTCGCCCAACGAATCACTGTGCTTCTGTTCACTGCCAGGTCTCCATAGATATTCTGCAAGCACTTATGAATACTTGTGATGCTCTAGTTTTCTCTCTAAAAAAAACTCAATGACATCCCTCTGCTTGCAAAGCACCTCCGTTACAGACACCATTTTGAAGGCTACGTACAGAGCTGCCACCTATCGGAACTTCATGAAAGTATATCAGCTAAACCGCGAATATTCTTCGATGTTCCACAACAAATTCCGCATTTTTGTCAACCGAAATTTGTCCAGAAAGTGTTACGTTACTTGCTGATCGACCCTCGTAATAATGGCCCAGGCATTGTAGTGTAGATGCATTCCGCATCATTAGCACAATTCCCGAGATGTGACGGCCATATCAGTGGTCGTAGCACAGTCTTACTAGTAAGGAAATAATGTTAGGGTTTGGTTCAAATGGCTCTGAGCACTATGGGACTTAACATCTATGGTTATCAGTCCCCTAGAACTTACAATTACTTAAACCTAACTAACCTAAGGACATCACACAACACCCAGTCATCACGAGGCAGAGAAAATCCCTGTCCCCGCCGGGAATCGAACCCGGGAACCCGGGCGCGGGAAGCGAGAACGCTACCGCACGACCACGAGCTGTGTTAGTGTTTAACTCCCTGTCTATGAGGAGGTCGTTAGACAGAGCGCGCAAGCTCTGATTGAGAAGGATGGGGAAGACAACCGGCCGTATGCATTTTAAAGGAACGACATCAGAATTTGCCTTAAGAGATTTAGGGTAACCACGGAAAACCTCGTTCTGCATGGGCCGACAGGAATTTGAACCACCATCTTTCTTAGTGAGAGTCCAGTGTTTTACCACTGTATTACTTCGCTCGGTGAGGCAGCTGGACCGTCTTACCTTTGATAGTAGGTCTGAGAATGGTCAACTGAATCCATAATTTCGGCAGGGTCGCTCCTTGAAGGTTGGTCGACGTAGAACTGGGTACAGTTTCTGAGACGAAGATAATCAAATGCATGTTCTTAACTAGGTCGACATGGGGGACCATTATCAAGTCACATACTGCTTTCCGAGTTAGAAGCCAAAGTAACAAAGAAGCGTGTTAACTAAAGCTAAATAAGGAAAATATGAGGCTATGTGAAGAGCACAGAGCTCTGAAAGCTCGAGACCATCAGTCACATGTCTTCCTGTGGTCGCTTGCCTGACGTGGAGGATCAGCGACCGCTAACCAGGTAGATGGTGGACGAGCAATATTCGAACGATATTACTCATGGCTGCGGAAAAAATGCGTCGACGAGAAAAGGACATATGACGTCGTAAATACCGGTGTTACCGAAAAGACAATCGCACTGAATAGTCAACGTATGGCATGACAACCAAAATCAGTAAATTACCTCAATTAAAGTCACAAACACTATGAATTCCTACTTGAGAAATGTTTCAAATAAGAGGAGAAAATGTACAGAAGGGCATTATCATTTCTCTACATGATCATGTAACCAATTTGTCATAAATTTCGTGTATCTGCTATTAAAGATAATACAAGGGTCCATCTGCTTCACTGTAACGGAAATATCTTAAGAGCAGCAGCTCCTTCCTTGGCCATTCTTACGTGGCACTCATAACCTAATGGCAATAGACAACAAGGATTACCTATCAGCTCTAAAGAATGCTACATCCGTCCAAAGGTTACAATAGATCAAGCCGGCTGAAGTGGCCCTGCGGTTAAAGGCGCTGCAGCCTGGAACCGCAAGACCGCTACGGTCGCAGGTTCGAATCCTGCCTCGGGCATGGATGTTTGTGATGTCCTTAGGTTAGTTAGGTTTAACTAGTTCTAAGTTCTAGGGGACTAATGACCTCAGCAGTTGAGTCCCATAGTGCTCAGAGCCATACAATAGATCAAGAAATGTAGCTTACAAAATCCATATTATTCTAGTACAACAAAGAAGGTTGTTGCGATCCTTGTATCTTGTTATCTCTTACATATATGTGGAGGTGACAAAAGTCATGGGATAGCGATACATACATATACGGATGGGGATAGTATCGCATGCAGAGCATATAAAAGGGCAGTGCATTGACCGTTGACAAAGCTGTCATTTGCACTCAGGTGAATCAGGTGGAAATGTTTCCCACGTGATGATGGCAGCACGACAGGAAGTAATTGACCTGGAGATCGGAATGGTAACTGGTGACAGACGCATCGGACATTCGATTCCCGAAATCGTTAGGGAATTCAGTATTCTGAGATCCATAGTGTGAAGAGCATGCCGAGAATAAAAAATTTCAGGCATTACCTCTCACCACGGACATCACAGTGGCTGACGGCCTTCACTTAATGGCAGAGAGTAGCGGCGTTTGCGCCGAGTTGTCAGTGCTAACAAGCAAGCAACACTGCATGAAATAACAGCAGAAATCAATGTGGGACGTACGACGAACGTGTCCTTTAGGACAGTGAGTCGAAATTCGGCGTTAATGGGCTACATGGACTCGAGTGCCTTTACTAGCAGCACCACGTCTCCTACAGGGCCTCTCGTGGGCTTGTGACCATATTGGTTGGGTCCTAGAGGACCGGAAAGCAGTTGCCTGGTTATGAGTCCCGAGTTTAGTTGGTAAGAGCTGATGGTAGGATCTTAATGTGGTGCAGACCCTACGTAAGCATGGGCCCAGGTTGATAACAAGGCACTGTGCTGGTGGTGGTTCCGTAATAGTGTGGGCTGCGTTTACATGCAGTGGACTGTGTCCTCTGGTCCGAGTGAACTGATCATTGATTGGAAATGGTTCCGTTTGTTATTTGGAGACCATCTGGAGTCATTCATGGACTTCGTTTTTGTTGATGACCAATGCACCGTGTCATCGGGGCACACTTGTTCGCGATTGGTTTGTAGAACATTGTAGACAGTTCGAGCGAATGATTTAACCATTCAGATATCCCGTAATGAATCCCATCGAACATTTATGGGATAAAGTCGAGAGGTCAGTTCGTGCACAAAATACGGCACTGGTAATACTTTCGCATTATGGACCGCTATAGAGGCAGCATGGCTCAATATTTCTACAGGGGACTTCCAGCGACTTGTTGAATATATACCACGTCGAGTAGCTGCAATACGCTTGCCGAAGGGAGGTCCGACAGGATATTAGGAAGTATCCCATGACCTCTGTCAGATCATGTTCTTTGAGCTGCATCAACTTACAACAATTTCTGTAACTTCGTTCTCATCATAGGACTATAAGTGTTCTCTTTGGTGGACATTTCCTCCCTACTTCGATCGCTTTTAACAGTGTGCCACAAGAAAATTCTTGCACCATAGATTTAATGTTTGCAGTCACCATTGATTCACTCTCAGTTAACATCGTGCGTGCTTAGAGAAATCCTCTAAGCACGTCCGACGTTACCTTTATGACACCATTCCCGGACGTTGGCTAAAAAGTGGCTCTGAGCACTACGTGACTTAACTTCTGAGGTCATCAGTCGCCTAGAACTTGGAACTAATTAAACCTAACTAACCTATGGACATCACACACATCCATGCCCGAGGCAGGATTCGAACCTGCGACCGTAGCGGTCGCTCGGTTCCAGACTGTAGCGCCTAGAACCGCACGGCCACTCCGGCCGGCTTCAGGACGTTGGATTGGAAGACGACGAGCAGCAGATGAACTCCTTCGCCGGTGGCCTGACAGGTCTTCAGACCTCACACCTTGAGAATTTTATCTGTGGAGTTAAGTAAATAGTCGCGTCTCTCTCCCCCCTATGCTTGACACTCCTGAAAGTCTGCGACATCGCATTGTTCAAGCTATGAATTCGATAAGGAGTGCCCACTTGCTTAGTGTGTGGTAGGAAATGAGCCACTGTTCTGATATTTGGCGTGTAACACATGACGCTCACATCGAAAGCATAAAAATTTGAACTTTCCTCTTTCCAGAAAAGTTGGAATTGTGTTTCTATCTTTTGTAGTTTTGACGCAATAAATTTTTGAAATCTGTTCCTTCTTTCTGAATAGCCTTGTATTTTGAAACGTTTTAGAAAGGATATACACTTGAGCCGTGTGTCAGCAGTTAATGCAACTGTAAAGAACTATCTGTGACACATTCAGAAAATAAGTGGGACTAAGCATTCGAATTCCATATATTTCTGAAGATATTGCTCTTCTGATACTTACAACAAAAAAGGAATATAAAAATTTCCAACTACTCTATAAGAAGTTACCTTATGAATTTGTATCTAGAATGATTTTTATCGCCGGCCGAAGTGGCCGTGCGGTTAAAGGCGCTGCAGTCTGGAACCGCAAGACCGCTACGGTCGTAGGTTCGAATCCTGAATCGGGCATGGATGTTTGTGATGTCCTTAGATTAGTTAGGTTTAACTAGTTCTAAGTTCTAGGGGACTAATGACCTCAGCAGTTGAGTCCCATAGTGCTCAGAGCCATTTGAACAATTTTTTGATTTTTATCTTAGAGCCGTACAGAAGTTATAAAGAGAGAAAATGAGACAATACGTGCAACTAGTATACAATTTCATTTACATCTGTAAACGAAAATCGATGTAAAAACTTTCTGGGATGACATTCAGTAAAAAAGCTACAAAATTCTCTCTGCCCTGACTATCCAATGAAAGTTCGTTTCTAAATATGATATCTACATTTCGTCAGTATAAAGGAATGATAAGCTCAGCCCGTAGAATTGCAGCTCTTCGTGAGCTTGCCGTAGTTACTCACGCGCAGTTGCATGTAATGTACACTCCTGGAAATTGAAATAAGAACACCGTGAATTCATTGTCCCAGGAAGGGGAAACTTTATTGACACATTCCTGGGGTCAGATACATCACATGATCACACTGACAGAACCACAGGCACATAGACACAGGCAACAGAACATGCGCAATGTCGGCACTAGTACAGTGTATATCCACCTTTCGCAGCAATGCAGGCTGCTATTCTCCCATGGAGACGATCGTAGAGATGCTGGATGTAGTCCTGTGGAACGGCTTGCCATGCCATTTCCACCTGGCGCCACAGTTGGACCAGCGTTCGTGCTGGACGTGCAGACCGCGTGAGACGACGCTTCATCCAGTCCCAAACATGCTCAATGGGGGACAGATCCGGAGATCTTGCTGACCAGGGTAGTTAACGTACACCTTCTAGAGCACGTTGGGTGGCACGGGATACATGCGGACGTGCATTGTCCTGTTGGAACTGCAAGTTCCCTTGCCGGTCTAGGAATGGTAGAACGATGGGTTCGATGACGGTTTGGATGTACCGTGCACCATTCAGTGTCCCCTCGACGATCACCAGTGGTGTACGGCCAGTGTAGGAGATCGCTCCCCACACCATGATGCCGGGTGTTGGCCCTGTGTGCCTCGGTCGTATGCAGTCCTGATTGTGGCGCTCACCTGCACGGCGCCAAACACGCATACGACCATCATTGGCACCAAGGCAGAAGCGACTCTCATCGCTGAAGACGACACGTCTCCATTCGTCTCTCCATTCACGCCTGTCGCGACACCACTGGAGGCGGGCTGCACGATGTTGGGGCGTGAGCGGAAGACGGCCTAACGGTGTGCAGGACCGTAGCCCAGCTTCATGGAGACGGTTGCGAATGGTCCTCGCCGATACCCCAGGACCAACAGTGTCCCTAATTTGCTGGGAAGTGGCGGTGCGGTCCCCTACGGCACTGCGTAGGATCCTACAGTCTTGGCGTGCATCCGTGCGTCGCTGCGGTCCGGTCCCATGTCGACGGGCACGTGCACCTTCCGCCGACCACTGGCGACAACATCGATGTACTGTGGAGACCTCACGCCCCACGTGTTGAGCAATTCGGCGGTACGTCCACCCGGCCTCCCGCATGCCCACTATACGCCCTCGCTCAAAGTCCGTCAACTGCACATACGGTTCACGTCCACGCTGTCGCGGCATGCTACCAGTGTGAAAGACTGCGATGGAGCTCCGTATGCCACGGCAAACAGGCTGACACTGACGGCGGCGGTGCACAAATGCTGCGCAGCTAGCGCCATTCGACGGCCAACACCGCGGTTCCTGGTGTGTCCGCTGTGCCGTGCGTGTGATCATTGCTTGTACAGCCCTCTCGCAGTGTCCGGAGCAAGTATGGTGGGTCTGACACACCGGTGTCAATGTGTTCTTTTTTCCATTTCCAGGAGTGTATTATCTGGAACTTCGAAGGTTGTGTAATTATCACCGTTTAATTTGGTAACATCGAACAGTGGAGAACAAGAGCCTGTGATCCGAAGCTGCACCACAAACATGTGCAACGTTTGAATAACAGATAGATCTTCCGGATAAATTTAATCGTCAGCAGATCAGAGCACGAAATACGGTCTAGTTGATGGATTCGAAACTGAACGCTGAAAAGGAAACTGGTCTTCACTCGAATCGCTAAAGAAAAAAAAAAAAAAAAACCACAGCAGCAGATGTAAAGCACGAACAGTGTTTCTTTTTAAAATATTGGAATATATTTTTGGTAACTAAAGTATGCAGGTTGTGTCAATAGAAGTCGTAGTTAAGTTAAAATGTAATACGGCAGACAATTTCAAATCATATCATACAAACAAATGCTCTACTCGTAATTATTTTCACATTACATTTTTTGAAACTGTTGACAAATATGTTCTGTGGCAGTGTCAGTAAATTAACAAGGCGTAAAAGTTTCACTGCCAGTCGCCATTCACAATTTAAACACAGAAATGTTACGAACTTTATTTTTGTATTTGGCGGATCGTTTAGAATGACGTCGCTAGTGAGTAATTACATTGGAAGCCTTCCACTATTTGGTGAAATATGATGCACTATTATTTTTTGCTGTACGTGCAACATATATTATACTGGCGGTTTCATAAGGTTTGTGGGATAATTTTTAGGTAGCAGACCAACCTTTCTAAGCCTTCCATTAATATTTAAGATATATCTCTTGTATAAGTAAATGATGAAATGTAAATAATAACCAGCGGAAATCACTAATTGTGATAACTTTCGAATACATCTACGGAGACCTAGTCAAATTACTGCAGAGACCTAACACTTGCTTCAAGTAAGTACATCACTTGATATGACGACGAGTGATCCAACTAAAGCGCTCTTCTTATTTTTGGAAATGGAAAGTAAATATGTATTACCATTTTAATAGTCTTTATGGGTATATTTCGCTACTACTAATGGTCAACATAGTCTTATTACTCATCATCCTCGTCATTCATCTTGCAACTTCCGATGGAGCGTCTCACGTCGTCGCGATATCTTCAGTTAGCTCTGTCTCTATCCAGGTCTTATCTCTGTCCCATTTTTCTCGTCCAATCTCCATACCAACTTTCCTTAATGTGTATCCTATCCACTTCTATTGTTTCCTCTTTATTTGCAAATTGAATGTTTCTTCCACAGTAGTTTTTCATCGATCTTCATTGCAAGTTACGAGGTTGTGCTTAAAAGTAAGGCTCCCGATTTCTTTATTTAAAAACTCTTAAAGCTATTGAAACAAGACAACCGTTATAAACATTCTACATCATTATTCTTCATGTCTACACATTTATTTCCTAACAGAGATACCGTGGCAACGAACACGTTTGTTCCATTAAGAGACCAGTTTGTGGATCCCTCATTGCAAGAAGTTTGACTTCCTTGTCGGAACCACAACCTCACCTTTCCATCCACTGTTTCATCACTTTAGTGTCCGCCCTGATAGCTGAGTGGTCAGCGTGACGGATTGCCGTCCTACGGGCCCGGGTTCGATTCCCGGAGATTTTCTCCGCTCAGGGACTGGGTGTTGTGTTGTCTTCATTATTTCATCCTCGTCCGGCGCGCAGGTCGCCCAATGTGTCGTCGAATGTAATAAGACCTGCACGAAGGCGGCCGGACCTGCCCCGCAAGGGCCCTCCCGACCAATGACGCCAAAAATGTTCAAATGTGTGTGAAATCTTACGGGACTTAACTGCTAAGGTCATCAGTCCCTAAGCTTACGCACTACTTAACCTAAACTATCCTAAGGACAAACACACACACCCATGCCCGAGGGAGGACTCGAACCTCCGCCGGGACCAGCCGCTCAGTCCATGACTGCAGCGCCTTAGACCGCTCCAATGACGCCCAACGCTCATCACAGTTAGAGGGAAGTCCTCAGAGGTGTTAAAGTTTTCGAAACAGATGAAAATCGGAAGAGGCCAAGTCGGGACTGTATAGAGGAAGATCGATGACAGTGAACCCAAGGAATCGGATTGTTGCAGATGTCACAGCGCTCTTGTATGGTTCTGGCATTTTCATGCTGAAGGAGAAGTTGTTCCATGGGTGGACGATTTCTTCGAAATCGAAACTCGATTACAGCACTCTGTTTCTTACTTACCGATAGAATTCGGTTACTCGCTGCTACAATTCGGCGTCCTCTAGCGCATAGGGCTGCAAGTACAGGGTGATAATTATTGAACTATATGAAAGAAAACGTAAATTAGTTAGAAACAACGATGTGCACACACTTTATTCAACATGTAAACGTCACTACAGATATTCAGGTTTAGGTTACATGACTTGTTCCATACACTTGGCATCATTGGCGATGATGTGGCGCAGACGAATAGCGAAATTCTGCATGACACGCTGAAGTGTTGGAACATCGATGCTGTCGATGACTTCCTGAATGACTGTTTGCTGCTCAGCAATGGTATTGGGGTTACTGCTGTACACTTTTTCTTTAATATAGCCCCACAAAAAGGAGTCGCCCGTGTTCAGATCCGGAGAATATGGCGGCCAATCGAGGCCCATGACAGTGACCTCTGATTATCCTAGAGCCAGAATGCGGTCCCCGAAATGCTCCTCCGGGACATGAAACACTCTCCTGCTTCGACGTTTTTCAGCACACCTTCGTAGATGTGGCCATTTGAGATTAACGTTTTTCGAAAAACGTGGTTTACTAACTCTATAAATTGGTAGATGGTATCGTTCGTTCCATGTAACAGACATACATGAGGAAGAATAATTACCGTGCCGGATTAACGACGTTTGGTTGGTACAGCGGTCATCGGAATGCGGTTTTGAGGCGCTTCCCATGCGCATTTAGGGAAGCGCCGGTTGGTTACAAAATCCGCCAGTGAGGATGCGATAGAGACATACTTAAGAACTTGAAACAAAGTTTACATGCCTCATAGGCAGATAGAGAACGCAACTTTCTTATCTTAGTTCGCTTCGACGAATGTGGTGTCAGTACGGACTTCTAGCCATAAAATGAAATAAAAAAATCAAATTTGGTACATCCCGAAAAAGTGGACCTCGTACTATACTACATAAACGCTATGGGAAAGAAGCAGACTGAATAATCCGCATATGTTATTGCTTTTAGAAATATAGTGTAGTTGGATGAATGCAACGGTAGCTTTCTGTAAATGAGTTTTAATGTATGCTTTTCTATGTTTGTTTCTGTAACTACATTTCCAATCCAGTTTCAAAGGAGTTTCTCAGCTGTGTAGCTTTCTAGCCATCCACCTTCATTATTTTGTTAGTGTCTTGCTCAGCAGCCTTTGCTTAACTCTGTAAATCCTAAGCCGGGCGGTGCGGCCGAGCCGTTCTAGGCGCTTCAGTCTGGAACCGCACGACTGCTACTGTCACAGGTTCGAATCCTACCTCGGGCATGGATGTGTGTGATGTCCTCAGATTAGTTAGGTTTAAGTAGTTCTAAGTTCTAGGGGACTCATGACCTCAGATGTTAAGTCCCATTGTGCTCAGAGCCATTTGAACCATTTGTAAATCCAACAGCATACATCTATATGGATACGAGAGGAGTAGCAAGTGACAACAACAAAACTTAAATCTTCAGTATCAATTTTGTGGCTACACTTTGTACCTATGATTTTACCTTCGGTGACAACCTGCTTCAGTCGACGTAATACCGGCAAAGAAGAGCTAATGGGGCGATAATATCCTTATCAGACTTCGTAGTTCACGTTTATCAGCTCTGTTACCTTTTAAATTACAGAGAAATATATGTCCCTCACATTCCACGAAGCACCCTGGTTACAAATTGGATTGTTATACTAACAACCATAAAACACAGATTCAAGGCATTAAATATGTTAAAATTAGGTGTGAAGTGTTTTGTCATTACATAATTCATTTAAATGTAACACGAAGCTTACAGTTTTCCCGGAACCTATCCTGCTCTTTCATTTACTGACTAGTGATGACCGTTGCCAGAACTGTTTGTGGAAATGACATTCATTAGTTCATTCATTTTTACTTGATTAAAAGGGTATTTTGAGGGAAGAAATCAGCTACAAAATTAAATACTGAGTCCTGTACCGAGTGCATTACGGCACTTGTCATCCACCTTTACAACCGATGGTGCTATTTGTCAATAGCTAACGTAAGTCTTCAACATTGACTACAAATATTCAGATAATTCGTTGGATAACGATATATATTTTTTACTTTTTATTACTTCTTTGGATTGTCAATAACTTTCTTCGTGTTAGAAGAGACTTCATTGAATTCCTTTGTACTAGAGTACATATCTAGACTCTGGACCACAGACAAGGAGGCAAAGCCTAGATAAAAATTAATTTATTGTTCCACATGTTCTCCAATCACGTAAGTGTTTTAACGTGATACAGCCAGATCTTATACACTCCTGGAAATGGAAAAAAGAACACATTGACACCGGTGTGTCAGACCCACCATAACTGCTCCGGACACTGCGAGAGGGCTGCAATGATCACACGCACGGCACAGCGGACACACCAGGAACCGCGGTGTTGGCCGTCGAATGGCGCTAGCTGCGCAGCATTTGTGCACCGCCGCCGTCAGTGTCAGCCAGTTTGCCGTGGCATACGGAGCTCCATCGCAGTCTTTCACACTGGTAGCATGCCGCGACAGCGTGGACGTGAACCGTATGTGCAGTTGACGGACTTTGAGCGAGGGCGTATAGTGGGCATGCGGGAGGCCGGGTGGACGTACCGCCAAATTGCTCAACACATGGGGCGTGAGGTCTCCAAAGTACATCGATGTTGTCGCCATTGGTCGGCGGAAGGTGCACGTGCCCGTCGACATGGGACCGGACCGCAGCGACGCACGGATGCACGCCAAGACCGTAGGATCCTACGCAGTGCCGTAGGGGACCGCACCGCCACTTCCCAGCAAATTAGGGACACTGTTGGTCCTGGGGTATCGGCGAGGACCATTCGCAACCGTCTCCATGAAGCTGGGCTACGGTCCCGCACACCGTTAGGCCGTCTTCCGCTCACGCCCCAACATCGTGCAGCCCGCCTCCAGTGGTGTCGCGACAGGCGTGAATGGAGGGACGAATGGAGACGTGTCGTCTTCAGCGATGAGAGTCGCTTCTGCCTTGGTGCCAATGATGGCCGTATGCGTGTTTGGCGCCGTGCAGGTGAGCGCCACAATCAGGACTGCATACGTCCGAGGCACACAGGGCCAACACCCGGCATCATGGTGTGGGGAGCGATCTCCTACACTGGCCGTACACCACTGGTGATCGTCGAGGGGACACTGAATAGTGCACGGTACATCCAAACCGTCATCGAACCCATCGTTCTACCATTCCTAGACCGGCAAGGGAACTTGCTGTTCCAACAGGACAATGCACGTCCGCATGTATCCCGTGCCACCCAACGTGCTCTAGAAGGTGTAAGTCAACTACCCTAGCCAGCAAGATCTCCGGATCTGTCCCCCATTGAGCATGTTTGGGACTGGATGAAGCGTCGTCTCACGCGGTCTGCACGTCCAGCACGAACGCTGGTCCAACTGAGGCGCCAGGTGGAAATGGCATGGCAAGCCGTTCCACAGGACTACATCCAGCATCTCTACGATCGTCTCCATGGGAGAATAGCAGCCTGCATTGCTGCGAAAGGTCGATATACACTGTACTAGTGCCGACATTGGGCATGCTCTGTTGCCTGTGTCTATGTGCCTGTGGTTCTGTCAGTGTGATCATGTGATGTATCTGACCCCAGGAATGTGTCAATAAAGTTTCCCCTTCCTGGGACAATGAATTCACGGTGTTCTTATTTCAATTTCCAGGAGTGTATAACGCTACTTGCTCGTCATATTCTGCACCAGTGGTTACCTAAAAGGCATATGGAATGTGGAGATACTGTTTTGTTTAGCAACTAGTTCACGTAATTTTATTTTGTTGGAGTTCTACTGGGGTCTTCAGAAAAGACTTTCGTATAAGATATGTGAAGATGGTATCTGTTTTTTCGGACATGTCCGAAAGAACAGATACCATCCTCATATAGTTAAGGCTAACCGTCCATTGACCTTGTTCTGTGCAAATGGACACGTATTGCTCGAACTCTTACGGGACTCGGTTAGATTGCCTGCCGCGAGTAATGAGTGTAATGGGCAGGGGGACAACAAATGTAGTGTGTGAACATCAAGTTGGGATTGTGGGTCTCACGGGAAGCGTAAGAGGGATAAGTCCCTGCTGTCGCTCTATCTCTCTATCTGTGACTCAGATGGGTTGCCGGCACGGTAGCTCAGCGTGCTCGGTCAGAGGGTTAGGTGCCCTCCGCATAAAAAAAAGAAAATTAAACGGACGTCATAGGACGTCCGTCCCGAACAAATGAAACAAACAATAACGAACAAAATCACATAAAAAAAGATGGATAGAGCGTCTACCATGTAAGCAGGAGATCGCGGGTTCGAGTCCCGGTCGGGGCACACATTTTCAACTGTCCACCTTGATGTATATCGACGCCTGTCGGAGGCTTAGGGTCTTGATTTAATCATCGTTTCATTTTGTATAAGACGTCTGTAAGACAAAAAAGAGCATTCTCTCAAATGTTCTCATTACCTGTGACGTTCTTAGACAACACTGATGTTATTCCATTACTTTTCGCACGCGCATATTTGATATTATTAACTCTTGCTCCGATAATTCGGCTGACAACTTCACAGCCATCGTCACAGTGTGTCGCTTGCAGGATTTTAAATCACATTTCACAATATTCACTTTATACAATACTGTGGAGTAAACGCACATGTGTCAGAGATAAAACTGTTGATAACAAGAGCGTCAGTCAGAGATAAAACAGGATGCATCTAAGAGTAAAACAAAACAAGCGAATAGTCAGCAAATATCACGCTGGTAAAAGGTACACAGAACAAAGAATACGCTGTGTACATGAATGTGGCACTGAACACCAGCAATATACCCGGCTTCTACATCCCAATAAACCTGCAGTGACTGAATACTGTATTTGCACTGCTCATTCCATGGCTTTTAATCCCACTCTTGAAACTTTTCTTTTATTTCCTTCATTGTTTCTTCGACGTAGAGCTTGAACATTAGAGGCGAAAGACTATGTGAAAGGATATCAATGTTAAGATTCGCTGATGACACTGATATCCTCAGTGAAAGTGGAGAAGAATTAAAAGATCTGTTGAATGGGATGAACAGTATAATGAGTAAAGAATACAGATTGAGAGTTAATCAAACAAAAAGTAGCAGAAATGAGAACTACGGCAAATTTACCATCACAATTGGTGATCACAAAGTACATGAAGTAAAGGAATTCTGTTACCCAGGCAGCAAAATAACCAGTCAAGCACGGTGAAAGGAGGATATAAAAAGCAGACGAGCGCTGGAAAAAACGGCATTCATGCCCAAGAGAAGTCTGCTAGTATCAAAAATACGTGTTACTTTGAGGAAGAAATCTCTGAGAATGTACGTTTGGAGCAGAGTACTGTATGGCAGTGAGACATGGACTGTGGGAAATCCGGAACAGACGTGAAAAGAATCATTTTCCAGTGCTACAGAAGAATGTTAAGATCAGTAATGAAGAGATTCACCTTAGAATCGGCGACAAAAGGAATATATGTAAAATACTGACAAGATGAAGGGAGAGTATTATGGGACATCTGTTAAGACATCAGGGAATAACTTCCAAGGTACTAGAGGGAGCTACAGAGGGTATAAACTGTACAGGAAGACAGAGATTGGGATATATGCAGCAATTAGTTGAGGACGTAAGTTGCAAGTGCTACTCTGAGATGAAGTGGTTGGCACGGAAGAGGAATTCGTGGCCGGCCGCATCAAACCAGTCAGAAGATCGATGACTTAAAAAAATTCCATGGCTTACGGGATAGCTAAGATAATGATAAAGGAAGCTGTGTAAATACAGTTAGCAGAACAAAACGAGGGTTTTGCAGCTCTACAAACAGTGGAAACCCCTCGTTTTACATCTGCGCTCTAGGAGTAAATTTTTTTCAAAGTCTTCAGATCCTGACACTCATATATGTACCACAAAAAACAGTCAATTACATACTTCGTAAGTAATGTGTGTTCGATGACTCTGTGCTATCATTGTTTTACTCTTAGATACTTGAAGTATTATCTATGACAGACACTCTAGTTAAAAAGTGTTATGTGCATTTACTCCACAATATTGTAAAAGTGACTTAAAATTCTTGCAAACGACTCACTTCTAGAATGGCTGTAAGGTTTTCAGCCGAAATATCGGAACAAGAGCTGATAAGATTGCGGATGCACTCCCGAAGGATTGTAGAATATTCGATCCACTGGGAAAACTTCATGAAATACAACACTGCAGTTATTCTAATGGACATGAAAAATCTTTGTGTTGCGTTAACACGTCTGCATTTAAACTGGGGGACACCACTTTGAACAAGTGTTGTGAATTAGCACCTTGCGAAAGGTGTGCAGGCGAAGAAACTTATTACAGAAATGAGCCTACTTGGATTTTTATTGTTACCGTCATAAAAACAGTAAATTTTTAATTTAGTAACTTTTACTTCTGTCTTTCGACTCAGCCGTTTTTGGACTTAGGTTGCCTATGTCACATTGATATAACTGTTCTCCTCTATGCCATTTTAAGGTTTGCATCAGAGTCAGAGATACATTCTGCGCACTGTATCTGCTCCATGCTTACTTGATTTCACGTAGCTTGATTTCATTACGTATTACTCTGCCAATTCTGTGTTGACTTATTCTGTTTTAGTAGAAATTTACAGATATAGTCTAGAAACAAGCATCTCACGACGAAACCGCAATATAAGGGCCTGGCAAAGTAGATTTATCAGACTTGAAAGAACGCGCCAGAAGTAAGATGTTGTAGGAGGTAAGGACGACACATGTCAGCGCAGGCAGCAGCCACGGAATCCACATCAAGGAACAGAAGCGAATATGCCCCCAGGGAAGATGCGACTGGAAATACGAGCCCCACGTGCCGCCGCAGACACCTTCTGTGACCGTAGAACGTCGGGTGAAAATTCAGCACTTGTAAACAGTGAAAGGTGCTGCATATTACAGCGCAGTTGTAGTGTTACGATCACCGTGGGCGGTCTCAGCAAGAGTTTCAATCAAAGCGGAAGAGCGGACAACCAAAGCGAAGTGCCACTTGGGTCCTCCAACTTGGAGCACATAGAAGGGAAAATGAAAAGGCTGACATATAGTCGTTAGAACGCTCATTTTGCAAGAAGGAAGAAGCATCATTCATTTTAAAGCTATCCTCACTACGGACGTAGGCTTGGAGCTTGACCGTTTGTGACATCGGAAAGTGCAGTTCCACGTTTCACAGAATTTCAAATAACGACGATCAGGACCAAATACTTCAGTATATCTCTACGTCGAGTGCAACGTGGACCGTTGTGATGCAACACTGGTTTATAAGTCCCTGAGTACATATGAACAGACACACAGCTTTTGAAAATGAGAGTATGCAATTTGCTATAATTGGTTGCTTCTATTGCGACAGTTCAAATGATGCATTATGTGTAATTTACTTTTTTGTAATGTACCAGTGTTACATATTTATCACACTACTGAAAAGGTATGTTACCGAGCCCAGCAGTAATCAAACGTTAATTCTGGATTGTGTGATAGAGTATGAAACACAAACCGAAATCTGTTCTTACCTCCGAAAACACATGTCTCTCTACCATGCATGACTTATTGTAACACTGAGTTCCCGGAGTTGTCCGGGTATGTATTTATTCTATCAGCCCACCTCCTCATTTCCCTTCTTTCTGTCCCTCTCTTCCTCCCGCATGCCGGCCGGTGTGGCAGAGCGGTTCAGTCCAGAACCGCGCTGCTGCTACGGTCGCAGGTTCGATCCTGCCTCGGGCATGGATGTGTGTGATGTCGTTAGGTTAGTTAGGTTTCAGTAGTTCTACGTTCTAGAGGAATGATGGCCTCAGATGTTAAGCCATTTGAACCATTTTTTCCTCCCACATCTCTTTCTACCACCTCCCCCCCTCTCTCTGTCCGCTTCCTCCAATCCCACACACTTAAGCCCATTTCCCCCTGCTCCTCTCTCTGCCCATCTCCACCTCCCCCCAGTCTGTGTCCATCTTCTCCTTTCCCTACTCTGTCTGTCCAATTCCTCCTCCATATTATTATCTGTTACGGCGTAAGTCA
The DNA here is from genome assembly GCF_023864345.2 of Schistocerca serialis cubense. Classification (NCBI taxonomy): domain Eukaryota; kingdom Metazoa; phylum Arthropoda; class Insecta; order Orthoptera; family Acrididae; genus Schistocerca; species Schistocerca serialis. Next base: position 581,801,188 of record NC_064640.1, read on the forward strand.
GCTCAGGCACGCCAGTCGGGAACGACAAAGAAGAGAAGGCTGTGAGACGAGGTCAGCCAATCGTATGCTGAAATGAAACGTCGTGTGGCTAGGACCTCCCGTCGGGTAGGCCTGTCGCTTAGTGCAAGTCTTTTGAATTGACGCTACTTCGGCGACTTTGGTGTCGATGGGGAAGATTTGACGATGATGATGATAACACAGCACCCAGTCCCTGACTGGCGAAAATCTCCAACCCAGCCGGGAATCGAACCCGGGCCCCGTCGTGCTGACCACTCAGCTATCGGGGCGGACAATCGTTCGCTGACAGACCCCGCCTTTCAGGACTACAACGCGACAGCAGCGGCCCATATGTGAAGAGGACATAAGCGCCGCGCCCGACTGGTGGAGCCCCAGTTCGACAGCAGCTGCAGGATTAGTGACTTGGATAACAGCGTCAACGTTAGCAACTTCGTTAGGAATCTCTATTGTAAAACAAACTTGTATTTGTCTATTCCGAAAAAGACCCTTTATTTAGTATGTCGCCCTTGCTTGCGACACATCCATCAAAGTTATGTATTATATTGTTTTGTTGTAATAAAACTCATTAATACGAATTGATTGTTCAAAAGAATGTCCAAATGTGTGTGAATTCCTAAGGGACCAAACTGCTGAGGTCATCGGTCCCTAGTTTACACACTACTTAAAATAACTTACGCTAAAACAAAACACACACCCACGCCCGAGGTAGGACGCAAACCTCCGGCGGGAGGAGCCGCGCAATCCGTGACATGGCACCTGAAACCGTTCGACCTCTCCGCGCATCTACGACTTGTTTGATTGTTTGTCTAGCGAACCGAGTATGCGCGATTCCTAGACACATCAATATTGCCGATGAGGTTGTACGAAACATTGTCCCCACTCCAATATTGGGTTCTTGGTTCTTACCTCCACAGCATTTCCTTTCATCTTGAAAGTCGCTCGGTCATGTTTTCCCGATTGATTGATCATTGCAGAACGAATTTTCGACAGCGTAACGTCCCATCATCATCAGGTTACTCCCACTCACTGACATCGTGGAGCAGTGGGTGCGATACATATACTGGTCCTTGTTGACGAAGATCTCATGTAGCCGGATTTCGAGAATCTCCTTGTACGCACACTCTCAATAGTGGAATTTCTTGTGCAGAATTTTTGTATCTTCGTATTTTATTTTGTTGTTAGCTTCAAGGCAATGTCAGTGAATGATTTTGTGGGCTGATGGAGGTCGGTGTGCCGTTTGCGTTACGCGCACCTTTGTTCAGTTGTGCGAATGATTGCCCGACAGCATTTCCTCTCTCGCGTGGTATGTGATACACTTCAGATATACGGAATCCCATGTCGTCTTTTACTGTGTTTGTCGGCGGGCGATACACACGTCTAATATTTTGTCGTCATAAAATTCTACCGATTTTTCCAGATACATTACCCGCGTATGGAATGTAGGCTATCTTTTTCGTCTGGTCATCATCGGATGTTGACTATGTTGTGGTCTTTCGCTTGAAGGAGCGTCGCTATAACTGTTTTAACAACTTGTTCCAGGAAAAAGGTTACAGCGACCGCCAAATTCGACGCCCCTTCAAGGAAAAGACCATAACACGGCCTCACCCGACGATCAACGGGAAAATGTAGTCTATATATACGCGTGCAACGTATCTGGAGAAATCGGTAGAATTTTATGAAGACATAAAATCAAATGTCTATTCCGCCCGCCAGCAAAGACCAAATGTTTTCTAACGACAGTATAAGACCACCTGGGACATAGGAAATGTGGGGTGTATTACATACCCCGAGTGCGGGGATGCATTTGTCGAGCAAAACTTCTGCAGAACTAAACAAAGGTACACGGAACACAAACGTCACCTCGACCTCAGCACCTCAAAGCATCAGCCTTGGCTGAATATTGAACTGAAATCAACCTCAAAATGACATACGGAGATGTCAAAATTCTGCACAACACATCCCACTATTGAGGCTATGTATACAAGAAGACCATCGAAGCCCAGTTACATGATAACCTTATCAACAAGAGCGAAGGATTTCAAGTTAGTCAGGTGTGAGCTCCGGCACTGAAAATTCTCCAGAATCAGCGGAAATGGAACACCAGAGCACGGCAAAGGCGGAGCGCAGACGGAAGACCGCAACTCGACCTCCGAGCGCGAGCTATTCCCACCATCCTCACCATTGCAGCCGGTACATCGTGCGGTCCATATACGACGGGGTCAGTGAAGCGGGAGGATCCATATATATATATATATATATATATATATATATATATATATATATATATATATGGACCAGTTACATGACAATAGTGTCTGTGAAATGTGTTCCGAATACAGTTATCAAAAGAGAAGTATTAAATTAGAGCTTCATACATGATACTGAGGTTTTTGACTCATCTCAGTGTTTATGGCGTCATATTTCCCCCTATGTGTCGCACAAAGACATACTTTTGTAAGTACCTTCAGTGGTATATGTGATTCCCGTCCGCAAAATATGATGCAAATAATTAATAGTGAAGAAGTAATAAATAAAAGGCTCATGCCTGATGCGGCAGTTTTACTGCATGAACAAACGAGTACGTAGTAAGTGATAAACTAAAAGATGTCACGGACGTATTGTAATGTGGAAACTGCACTGGTATCACCCCTGACATAGAACCACCATTAAGACACACCATTGACATATACGAAAGGGGCTATCTGAACGCATAATTATGTTTGGCCGTTGTAGTGAACCCTGAACTGGCAAACTCGCAATAAAGCGATAAATGATGTCAAATAACCCACAGAAAAAATAAAAAGTTACCAAGTGAAAAAGGTGGATGCTCTATTAAAATGAGAAAGGTTATTAATTAAAAACATTGGATTTATTGCGAAAGAAACGTGCATGGCGTAATGCAAAAAGCAGCGGCGCGGGGTAGCCACGCGGTCTCATCAGGCGCCTGGCGCCTTGCCACGGTGTCCGCAGCTCCCCGCCCCCCCCCCACCCCCCACCACGCGACGGAGGTATTCGGACATGGGTGTGTGTGTATGTTGTCCTTAGCGTAAGTTAGTTTAAGTTAGATTAAGTAGTGTGTAAACCTAGGGACCGATGACCTCAGCAGTTTGGTCCCATAGGAACTTATCACAAATTTAACAAAAAACCAAAAACAGATCAAATTAAAACGCCTATAAACCACAATTACATAAGCAGTAATAGTTGGCTGGTAAAGTTGGCGTGAAGAGCTGGAGTTTTCTTCGCGACGCCTCCCGCTTTGAGTATAAAAAACGTTACCTGACTCGTTCTACCTTAAGTGACAGTGACTGTGAATCCCTAAACTGTAAGACTATGCTATATGCATCAATTGAACAACTGCTACTACAAGTCGGAAGGAGACGCTGTAGAGGGTGCAAAGCACCTCGGAAAATAACCTATGTGCTGGAACTGCGAAGATGCTCACCACAGACAACTGCGGGTCGTAAGTGAACCCTGTGCTCGGCGTTGCAAATCTACACGACCGCAACAGGGCGCTCGTGCTGAAACTCGAACCTTGGAAAAATTCTCCAAAAAATTCCATCCTACCAACGGCACGCAGCATGATATCTCCACGCCAGTCGCGTAATCATACATCAGTGCAAAGTCTCCCTCCAGGAGACGGGTGAAATCGCTCTCCAACAGAGCGGCTTGCTGCCAAAATTTACTGACATCCGCGGTATTATCTTCTTACATCACCGTCTTATTTTCTGCGCACACGTAAAATCACTTGGCACGGGTACCCAAACGTCCCAATACGCTGGCTGGACAAAGCTTTCGGGAATCCCTGCGTATACAGGGTGTTAGAGCTATAAGTACAGAAATGTTTAATGGTGACTGAGGACAGTGTGCTCAACAACATTACATAAGTATTAGTTTCATTTGCGAACTAATAATTACAGCTATTAGGAATACTACGTTTTTAGGTTGGTAAGTACCTATAAGTACATGTAGCAAGAGCAAAGAATTAATGCTTACGTTTCCCTGGACAGCAAGTTGTGTGTTGAAGTGTGGGCGCATGAACACAAAACGGCGAATGTATACTGACAGGCGTAGTCCACGTAATGTTGCAATTCCGACTGTGAGGAAAACATCAGATAGGGAATTATGTGATGTGTTTGTGGCAAGATTGTTAGACGCAGAGGAAAAACAAGTAACCCAATGAAGTGGGTGTATGCACTGAACCGTCAAAGAAACTGGTATAGGCATGCGTATTCAAATACAGAGATATGTAAACGGGCAGAATACGGGGCTGCGGTCGGCAATGCCTATATGAGATAACAAGTGGTTGGCACAGTTGTTAGATAGGTTACTGCTGCTACAATGACGGGTAATCAAGATTTAAGAGAGTTTGAACTTGGTGTTACATAGCTCGAGCTATGGGACACAGCATCTCCGAGGTAGCGATGAGGTGAGGATTTTCCCGTACAGCCATTTCACGAGTGTACCGTGAGTATCAGAAATCAGACATCGCCGCGGCCGCAAAAAAATCCTGCAAGAACGGGACCAACGTCGACTGGAGAGAAACGTTTAATGTGACAGAAGTGGAACCCTTCCGCAAACTGCCGCAGATTTCAACGTTGGGACATCAACAAGTGTCAGCGTGCGAAGCTTTCAACGAAACATCATCGATATGGGCTTTCGGAGCCGAAGGCCCACTCTTGTACCCTTGATGGCTGCACGATACGAAGCTTTATGCCTGGCCTGGGCCCGTCAACACCGACATTGACCTGTTGATGACTGGAAACATGTTGCCTGGTCGGACGAGTCTCGTTTCAAATTGTATCGAGAGGATGGACGTGTACTGGTATGTAAATAACCTCATGAATCCATGAACCCTCCATATCAGCAGGGGACTGTTCAACCTGGTGGAGACTCTGTAATGGTGCGGGGCTTGTGCAGCTGGAGTGATATGGGACCCCTGATACGTGTAGGTACGACTCTGACAGGTGATACGTACGTAAGCGTCCTGTCTGATCACCTGCATCCATTCATGTCCATTGTGCATTCCGACAACTCCAGCAGTACAATGCGACACTCCTCAGGTCCAGAATTGCTACAGAGTGGCTCCAGGAACACTCTTCCGAGTTTAAACACTTCCACTGGCCACCAAACTCCCCAGACATGAACATTATTGAGCATATCAGGGATGCCTTGCAACGTGCTGTCCAGAAGAGATATCCACCCCCTCATGCTCTTACGAATTTATGGACAGCCCTGCAGGCTTCATGGTGTCAGTTCCCTCCAGCACTACTTCAGACATTAGTCGATCCATGCCACGTCGTGTTGAGGCGCTTCTGCGTGCTCGCGAGGGAACTACACGGTATTAGGCAGGTGTACCATTTTCTTTGGCTCCTGTCACGGTACCAAAGATCGTAAATCGGCACTTATGCTCCTAACACTTTGTATATATAGGACGTAGGTTGCACTCAGGACCATGATGTCAGTTGAGAAGCTACTTGAACAAGAAGTAGTAGCTCGACGGTCTGGAAAGTCGCCAAAACGGTTTTTGACGAGCAGTGTGCTGACCACGTGCTGCTCCATACAGCAGCCACATGACGCCGCAAGACGAAGGATGACACGGCGGCCGGTCGACATCCGTTGCGCCTGACAGGACTGGATGGAGAGTTCTTTTTTTTTTGCAGACGTATAAGTAGAAGTACTATTGAAGGCAGTTACGTTTATACTTTCTCAGTTATTCTTCTTTATTAAGTTTTCAGACAGCACAGACACGTGCTTTACATTGGTTGTCCCTTCAATGAATGACTTATTTACACTAAACCGTAATCAAACTATATATTTTACATGTATTAAACTTTTAAATTGATTATTTTTTATATTTCATTTGGCAACAACTTCCATACTTACTCGTATTTCACTTGGCAACTCGTGGCAGTACTTGCTATTATAACTACTTTCAGTGTTAAAATGTGTGTTGTGCCAGGACTCGTAGCTGCATTTCTGGTAACAGCTGCTGGCTGTTAGCTAAAAATTCCACACGAGTCTACGACCGACTCGAAACTTCGTTTTCACTAGCTACTATCCATTTCATCCACATCTGCGAATGTGTAGAATTCTATCCCAACAACTATATATTAAGAAATAATAGCGTCACTAACATAGAGAACAGCTTATCAGGATGTGTCTCACGAATGTTTCATGGAAACTAGCTGCTGAAAAATGACGGGACGTAGACCTTTATAAACATACTAGCTAAGTACCCATCATTGCCTGGGTATTAATTCAATCTTCTATTAGTCCATCTCCTCCTCCCCCTTCCTCTTGTCATTCCCCCCTCTCTCCTCTTCCTGTCCACCTTCTCTTCTTTCCTTTCTCTGTACATCTCCTTCTCTCCCCTCTCAGTCCACCTACTCGTCCCTCACTCTCTCTCTCCATCTCTCTCTCTCTCTCTCTCTCTCTCTCTCTCTCTCTCCCTGCACATATCCTCGTCACCCTTTCCCTATCAATCACCTCCTCGTGCCCCTCTCGCTGTTCATTTCCATCTGCCTTTTCTCTCTATCTCCTCCTATATCCTTTGGCTGTCCATCTATTCCTCTTCCCTCTGTCTGTCCATCTCCTTCGTTCCCGAGTCTCTGTTCACTTCCTCCTCCCTCTCTCACTGTCCATCTCCTCCTCTTCCCACTAACTGTCCATCTCTTCCTCCTACTGCCTCTATCAGTCTCCTTCTCTCCTCCATCTCCATCCACCTCTACCTCTTAGTTTCACTGTTCTTTTCCCCTTCGTCCCTTTGCCCATCTCCTCCTTTCCTACCTATCTGTGTACATATCCTTCCCCCCCCCCCCCCCTCTGTCTATTTCTTCTTCCACCCTTCTCTCTTCAAGGTATTAACCCCAACGTTGCTGGTTCTGACTCACACAGTATTTCTTTCCAGATAGTAAGTATTAAGTGCACCAAAGTAGTTTAAATAGATCCAGAGGTATGGAAGGAAAATTTTGCCCATTGATTTCCCCACGTGCGCACATTCATTTCGTATGTACACTACTGGCCATTAAAATTGCTACACCAAGAAGAAATGCAGGTGATAAACGGGTATCCATTGCACAAATATATTGTACTGCAACTGACATGTGATTACATATTTACGCAATTCGGGTGCATAGATCCTGAGAAATCAGTACCCAGAACAACCGCCTCTGGCCGTAATAACGGCCTTGATCAGCCTGGGCAATGAGTCAAACAGAGCTTGGATGGCGTGTGCAGGTACAGCTGCCCATGCAGCTTCAACACGATACCACAGTTCATCAAGAGTAGTGACTGGCGTATTGTGACGAGCCAGTTGCTCGGCCACCATTAACCAGACGTTTTCATCCAGAAAGGCCCGTACAATGTCTGCAACATGCGGTCGTGCATTATCCTGCTTAAATGTAGGGTTTCACAAGATCGAATGAAGGGTAGAGCCACGGTCGTAACACATCTGAAATGTAACGTCCACTGTTCAAAGTGCCGTCAATGCGAACAAGAGGTGACCGGGACGTGCAACCAATGACACCCCATACCATCACGCCGGGTGATGCGCCAGTATGGCGATGACGAATACACTCTTCGAATGAGCGTTCACCGCCATGTCGCCAAACATAGATGTTTACAGCATCATGATGGTGTAAACAGAACTTGGATTCATCCGAGAAAATGACGTTTTGCCATTCGTGCACCCATGTCCGTTGTTGAGTACACCATCGCAGGCGCTCCTGTCTGTGATGCAGCGTCAAGGATAACCGCAGCCATGGTCTCCGAGCTGATAGTCCAAGCTACTGCAAACGTCATCGAACTGTTCGTGAAATGGTTGTTGTCTTACAAACGTCCCCAACTGTTGACTGAGGGATCGAGACGTGGCTGCAACATCCGTTACAGCCATGCGGATAAGATGACTGTCATCTCGACTGCTAGTGATAAGAGGCCGTTCGGATCCAGTGTTCCGTATTAGCCTCCTGAACCCACCGATTCCATATTCTGCTAATAGTCACTGGATCTCGACCAACGTGAGCAGCAATGTCGCGATAAAGCTAATCATTTGCATATCATAGCATCTTCTTCCTGTCTGTTAAATTTCGCGTCTGTAGCACATCTTCGTGGTGTAGCAGTTTTAATGGCCAGTAGTGTATTCTCACTGCTCTCTTCTGTGCAATCAATATTTTATGTCTGAGTGATGAGTTATCCCAGAAAACTATTCCTTAAGACATTATTGAGTGGAAATATGCAAAGTACGTTAGGAGTCTGATATGTTTATTACCAAGACTAGCGATTATACGAAGAGCGAGAGAAGTTGAACTTAGTTATTTGAGATGCTCAGTAATATGCTTCCTCCAGTTCAAATTGTCATCAATGTGAACACTCAAAAATTTGGAGAAATCTACCCTGTTAACTGAGCCCGGTTCATATGCTACATCAATTTTCGGTATGACTCTATTCGGTGTACCGAACTGGATATAGTGAGTCTTTCCAAAATTAAGGGAGAGTCCATTTTCTGAGAACCACTTCATAATTCTTTGAAAGATATCCTTAACAATATCTTCAGCGGCATTTTCTGAAATGGGATTTATTATAGTACTCGTGTCATCTGCAAAAAGTACTACTTCGCTTGCTGAACGTTAGGTGGGAGGTCATTCACATGAATAAGGAACCTAAAATTGAACCCTGTGGGACTCCCTATGTAATAACTCCCCATTCACTAGAATTTACCACCCTCCGAACATTATTTTTGCTATTCAGCATAACTTTTTGCTTTCTGTTCATTAAGTATGATACAAACCAGCTGTGTGTATTGCCTTCAATTCCATAAAACCTGAGTGTTTCTAAGAGTGTGACATGATCCACACAGTGAAATGCCTTGGAGAGATCACAAAAATATTAACTGTCGATAATTTGTTATTTAGTGCTTGTACTATTTGATGGGATAATGTGTAGATAGCATTTTCAGTCGAGTAACCCTTCCAGAATCCGAACTGTGACATGCTGAGTAAATTATTTTCACTTAAATGTGAGACTACTCTTGAATACATTGCTTTTTCGAATATTTTAGAAAATGAAGTCAGCAATGTGATTGATCTGTAATTATTTAAGTCACTCTTGTCCCCTTTCTTATGAAGAGGTTTGACAATTGCGTATTTCAATCTGTCTGGAAAAATTCCCTGTGCCAGCGAAGCATTACATGTATCGCCGAAGACTCCGCTTATTAAATTAGAACACTTCAAATTCTGTTAGAGACTCCATCAGCACGACATGAGCTCTTGTTTTCAGTATATTTATAATTACCTTAATATCAGTGGGGGATGTTGATGCTATTTCTAAAGGCCTTAAGTCCTGGGGTATGACATTTTTAACATATTTTTTCTTCTTCAACTGAACCCTTTAACCATATTTTTGCTGCTACATTCAGAAATGCAAATTGTATTGAGTATTGTACTATCTTTAAAAGTGTCATATTTGTTGTATAATCTTACGTTACTATATGCCAACAATCCGAATGAAATTGTGTTCCTGCAACAGATACTAGTCACAAAATATTAAAGTTATTTTCAACGTATTTTTAGTTGTGCAGTACCTAACAAGGACTCATAGACCTGAAAAAACATAGCTAACTAAAAAGTATCATATTTATTGTATAATCTGTCGTTATTATATGACAACCGTTCAAATAAATTTTGTTTATGAAGCAGCTCCTAGTCACAAAAGAATACGGCTGTGTTCAACGTATTCGTTAGATGTGTGCTACCTAACGACGACCCCCGGAGTTGGATAAGAACAGCTAATTAAAAAGCTCAGTGGCACACAATTTCTAGATAGTAGCTGATATATGAATGAAAATGTCATTATATTTCGTTGCTACTGTAGACTCTCGTATCACAGAGGACGATTGTATGTGTAGAGTGAAAAATACTGATAAATTGTCGACCATGGCAGCATATACTCGATTATTGGAAGGCTTGCTATTCCAGTGACTATGAGCAAATAATCTGCAGTGCGGACTACATTGTAGCTGTTGGCTGTTCAGTCTGCAGAGCTTTCAACACGAAGCGCTCGTACTGCGTGAGTGTGCGCGGCAGTTCCAGGTAAGTAGCACAGATACACTCACGCAGATCACTTCTGTACTCACTCCTCCGTTCACCGAGGCGTGGTCAGACTCGGGACTCACCGCTCAGTACCGAGTTCATACAGGTATCGAAAATTTACTTACTTGCGTGAAGTGCCCAAGGAATGCCATCATTCGGTACTGATGGCTATCGATCTTCCACCATAATCGAGTCATCAACATGAGGTGCCGAATATGAGGTAGCCAAGGAGGTGGAAACGTGGGTTCTACTATGCCAAGACTGCTTAGTAGCTACAACAGGAAAACACAATTAATTAGGAGTGCAAAATAAGAAGGTATTTATTACTTAATTTTGCTGTAGTCGAAGATTAGTTGGTTGACAATTATAGAAGACGCGACTAGACTAAGCGTCCGTAGAATGACATAATTTACAAGTCACAAATCTTCCAGTGACGAATTAATCTCTCGTAATCTTGAATGTCGAATCCACGGAGCTACAAAGACTTGATGGCAGAAATGACTGAGCTGCAGACGAAGATTAACATCGGCGCTGGCTGACCACTGAGGGCGGCTACGAACTGTAGACTGGCACAACTGCACTATTCTCCTGCTGCACATGAAGTGGCCTAGCGGCGCCTCGCGGCGAGCATAAGTACTGCGACTGGCTGTGTACTCTTTGGCTAACACAGCCGTTCTTCTGTTCCGTTTATCGAGAGAATCGCATCCGGCGGGTCGATCTCTCAGGCGGCGGTGTGGTCGTATGACCGACGACATCACAGGTACTTCTTCTCAGTTAGACCAGTAAACCAACGCTACCCTTTTTGTAAGACAAAGTGGGGCAAGCACAAATAATTATCATGGCCATGAGTGAATAAGATGGAAATCCATTCAGTTTGTTGATTAAAACCTTCTGAATATCCTAAGCCATAAACATCACTAGTATTTGCATTTAAATCCTCTGCGAAGGTCACCTACCTCACTCTTTCCTTCATGTATCTATAACTCCCGTTCCCCATTTACTGGAGTTCTAAAACGTTTCTTCTTACAGAGATCGGTAAACAGCTCACCTGCAGCAAAGACACTGAGACAGGCACTTGAGTGTGAGTTGTCATATTATCACTACTTGCATAACCGGCGTTATTCATCGAGATTTTTGACTTATCACAGGAGGGGTGAGATGGAATTACTTCGATCTGAGATCATACGTCGTCTTTAGGAAGCAAGACTGAATGTAACATCTCACAGATGTCAAGGTCTTCTGACAGAGAAGGTTATATTTGAGATGGAACTGATTTGGAGAAGTCACGGCAACATAAATGTGGTTCTCTGCTCTTCGTCAGAGGATAAGTCATAAAGTGACAGTCTCAGTTTATGTCCACTTCTTAAGGAAATACATTAATGGAAAACACACACTGTTTAAAAGATGCACCAAATACACAGTTTTGAAGATATAGCAATGAAATTTTGTACCATACTTCACATGAAATTAATACATTTACTGTTCCTTGTATTTTTTATGGAATTTAAAAATTTTATTTTCAAAAAATAATATATGTACTTTTTCTCTGAAACTATTCAAGATATTTCTACAAAGCTACCTCTGTTTAATCTCTTTGCATATAGTATGCTTCTCTCATGAAGCTTTTTGAATATATCAAATAGGATAATTTTAATAAATTTTTAATTACGATTCTATAACTATAATATACAAGTCGTGCAAAATTCCAAGCACTTTGCCCCATATTTCAACATTTCAAAGTTTAATCTTGAGAGAACACCTACTGCGTTTATAAAAATAAGTGTACAAAATTTCATAATGCTAGCCTCCACAGAGTCTGAGGAAAAGGTACATAAAATTCAAAAATCATAATTTTTCAGGAAATGCAATTTAAAGTTCAAGGGAACGTATTTTATTAATGTCACCCCTTCAGAAGGTCCCAGATTTGTACTGAGGATCCTTTTTCCCATCAAGGCTTCTCCTCCGGTTTCTTGGCTTCTGCCTTCTTTCCGTTACTAGGTCTCCAACTGACTTTTCAGCTGCAGAGATGCGCTGTAAATATGTTTCTCAAGATGTCTTGAGCGAAATTTCCTATCTCAAAGCCCATTCCCTCTAATAACTTAATCCTCCCCACGTTCCCATCATTAATTACAAGAACTGCATCACAAGTTGCAATTCTGACCACTGTATGATATGAAATGTGGCAAAACAAGAATTGCTTCTTCATAAACAATGCAGCTGGTTTGTCACAGATACTCTATGAAATCAAAGAGTATATATCAGAGCCTTGCAGATGTATTATGTGCAAATTTGCGTGAAAGTAATCCATGGAATCGTAGTTAACCGAGCTAGTACTGAAATGTTGCTTCAAAAATTGGGCGTAACAGGAAGGTCGCGTCACACATTTAATAATTTTTCAGGCATTTCGGATGCAATTTAATCACTGAAACTTCAGGAACTTATTGTTCATGAGTTGTGCAAATAAATGAAAAATAAATTGGAAAATAGACATTTTCGATCAGTTTCGTGAACGTTCCCCCTTCAATCAAGGCATTAGCCTGACATGGTTAGGAAACAAATAAGAATATTATTCATGAACAACCGAACTAGACATATACCAAATGAGCTAAGTACCCCTTTCCGTCGTGATGACTACGGCTACGAATGGCGGCAACTGACACTGAAAGCGTTGCTGTAGTCATTGTGATCTCTGACTGGCCAACTGTCCTTTGAAACTCATGGGTTTCGGTCGCAGATGAATTCAAGGCGTGCCTACTCGCTCTATCTCGTAAACGGTGTGATAAGTATGATGGTAGTCAAATAATTTCAGAGGCCACACAAACGGCCTCATGTCCGTAGTGTGGTGCTATGGGGTGGTGCATTATCTCACTAAAGAAACGCGTGGCCTACAGTGTGTGTTAGCTGAACAAACGGGTGTACTTTATCATACAGTAGATAGTGTAGCGCTCACCAGTGAAGAACGATGGCCCCATTTTAGCCCACGCCAACAAGTAGCACAGAGGAACGCCGCCATCAGAATTGCCTTCTTGGCTGTCAAGACGTATCGCCTCATGTAGCTTTAGACGTACCTATATCACGTAAATTAGTACTGTGGTGTCACCGCCAGCACCACACTTGCTAGGTGGTAGCCTTTAAATCGGCCGCGGTCCGTTAGTATACGTCGGACCCGCGTGTCGCCACTATGTGATTGCAGACCGAGCGCCGCCACACAGCAGGTCTAGAGAGACTTCCTAGCACTCGCCCCAGTTGTACAGCCGACTTTGCTAGCGATGGTTCACTGACAAATTACGCTCTCATTTGCCGAGACGATAGTTAGCATAGCCTTCAGCTACATCATTTGCTTCGACCTAGCAAGGCGCCATTATCATTTGCTATTTATCTTGTGATGCATGTACCGTCAGACCGATGTTCATAAACTATGGATTAAAGATAAGTATTCCAGCAGCTACGTACTGTAGGGAAGCAGCCTACTCACGCCGTAGTAAATTCACAGGAGTCTTTCCATTGCGTGCCAGCCAGTCCGCGGTAACTAGCTCTGACGTCATAAAGGTTGCGCAATACTTTAAAAATCAAATAAATAACCTAAAATGTTTCTAGCATGTCAGGAGTAATACTAAATCAACATGTGTTGAATGTCAGTTCAATAACTTTAACCATTTTCGAAATTTGGACGTTTTTCTGTAAAAATCATTGGTGCAACAGAAAAGAGCTACAGATTTAAAAATTTATACATAGATTCCTTTTCAATAATAATTTAATAGAAACAGTCTTCTGGATCTCACAAATTAAGATTTTAGTTGAAATTCATGATTTTCTGGTTTTTGCTTAAAAATTAAGAAAGCAAGATAGATTAAGCAGGCTAATAAATAAGGCTAGGATGTTTATATTTAAGTAGAATGGAGATCCGCTATAACCATAAAGATGTGAGAAGTTTCATTTGAATAACTATAAAACTATAGCGAAAGCGTATCTCCAAAGGGCAAGTTCAGAGCTCGTCTACTGCGTGCAGTGTAATTAAATTAATTCTCTCGCCCAAAATATTTAACTTAGCCACGTCAAACTTTTATTATGATTACTTACCTGTGTGCTGAATGCACATTTAAATTAAGAGCTTCAGCGGCCATCAGCAAAGGAAGCTATGATTTATTCGGTAACTTAATGTGGTGTATTACTAGCCCAGCGGCTAGTCGGGAGAGCCGATTTGATCAGGCATTCCCTTAGCCGTTCGCACTGCGGCTTTATATACAAGAATGCTGCGCGAGGAAGCAAGGCCCCAGTTCTCTCCAGACGCTGAATAGCATGCCATCTGTGTCGGGAGTCGCGTCGCGTCGGTATCATTGCTACAAACAGCCTCGGATGCCGTATTAAGTTACTCGGAATACGCGTAATCATGAAATCATTTTCGAGAGAAGTGTTAATTCTGGGATGACTTTAATGATATATCTTCAGTTTGCGTATGTCGTATTTTCACGTGCCGCCACGGGACAGACATTCTACCATTATTTAGCGTGGCGTTTGATGAAACATTATCATCAAATTATGGCGAGCATTCATTTAAATATTTAATTTGGACAGTTATAGTGGCATCAGCGCATTAGACTCTGAACTGCTCTGTTACTTAGATTGTGTGGATTCTTTTTTTTTTTTCATCTGTGACTTTCAGAATATAGAGAAAGTTTTTTTTTTTTTCACGATCGTTTTTGATTATAAATCCCACACAATCTCCTAATTCCTCAGAGCTATAAGCTGTAGTTATAAGTGTATTTCTCAGATGAAGTGGGCACTAGGAATTCTAATTACAGGCTTCGTGTTTTGCTAATCACTTTCTGGTTGCCAATATTGTAGTTAGAGAGCCAGTGTTGAGAACGGCAAACAACAGCATAAATAACAGGTACACTTACATAACAATTAATGTTTCAACATTCAAACATTTATACAACAGTAAATAATTCCACCCACCGCCCCACAAATGGTGCATCGGCCGGGAAAGGAAACAAACTGAGTAGAAGGGAAAGTGATTTTTAAATATTCGGATTCGGAAGTGAAATGTGACACGCAACTGAGTAATAGAACAGTGATAGTGTTACGTGTGCATGTGGACGACGCAATTGGATTAACAACGCATCTGGATTGACGGAGCTGGCACTGAGTATAGCGGCGCTGCCGGCATTGCGAGAAGCCAGTTTCGACTCATCGCAGTCGTCCGCCAGAGCAGCCGGAGCCGCGCCTGCAGTTGCGAGCCACACAAACACACAACAGCCGTCAGAGTGTCGTCTGCAGTTCAACGCGCTGCGTCGCATCAGTAATCCTGGTACGCCGCGCCGGCAACGCCATACGTCATGCAGAAGGAACTAAGTTAAGTGAAAAGCTGTTAAAAATTTTACTAACCTGCACTAAAAGACTGTCGGAAATGGAACTGCCAGAAGAAACTGAGGTTAAACTTGAGTTAGAACCTATGTTTATATTTACGATGAGGATGATGTGCTCTTATCTAAAGTGCCTGTGCAGGATGTTGATACTGTACTAATAGATTTAGGGCACGAGGTAAGTGAGAATGTAGAGGGTAGCCTGTTGGGGGTCGATGAACCCAGTAGCTGTGACCAGTTGTCACTTGAGAAGGAACCCGACGATAATAGAGAAAGTGGTTTAGCTGTAACTAGTGTTATGCCCGGTCTGGAGGCGCATAATCGCTCAGACTACAGTAATTTGGGTCATGTTCAGCAAACTAAATGTAATGAAGTCGTGAGTTTCGATTTAAAATTAATAGACCGACTGGAAAAGGCAGCTGAAAATGTAGTTCAGGAAACCCCTACACACTTTGACCTAAATGTAATGAAGACAGATGTCGATCACTTTAGTTGGAGACAAATCCAAAAGGAGCTTTTAGATGAGTTTGAGGAACCACCTGTACAACCTAGAATAAGCCACCCTATAATAATACTGAATATGTTGGGTATCAATGTACGTTGTCTCTTAGACAGTGGAAGTGAGGTGAGTGCGATATCCCAGTCCTTCTTTGCTGCATTACCTGGTAAAGACAAGCTTACAGTAATGAGGGTATCAGGACTAAGAATAATTGGTGCTACTGGCAAGGTGTCAAAAACGGTAAAGCAAGAAGCTTTGCTGCTCTTTAACATTAATGGTAATTTAATTGATCATCCATGTTTAATTGTAAACAAATCTCAGTATTGAGGTTTTAATTGGCATAGATTTCTTGTCAAAATATCAGAGTGTTGTTGAGTTTGAAAGCCAGTTAAAAATGGTCTTGCCAATAACCGGAGTAATTACAGTACCTTTTAGTGATAAACATGTAGTAACTAATGATGAAACTTGGGAGCTGCCTATACGAGTTCTGAAAAATAGGAGATATTGGGACGAAGGTGTTAATCTTAGTACAAGTAAGCTAAACACAGAAGAAGAAGAAGCAATTATTTTGGACAAAATAGAAACTAAATTGCAGGAAATCGATAAAATTTCAGCTAATCAGAAGGAAGAACTGAGACAGGTTTTAAAAAGGCATCATAAGGTATTTTCGGATCGACGTGGCGTGGTCAAAGGTTATGAATGAACTCTGTAGGGAGGAGGTTGTTCTGTAACCTCTACACAGTGTGGCAGCTGTGCAGTCCCAGCTGTGTGAGATCTTCTTTCCTTTTCAGGTCTCACTCACTCTTCATCTTTCCTATCCACAAAAATTTCGACCCCTTCTTTCCAATATGAAAATTTTCTGAAACCAGTGAATGCTGTAGGTAGGAGGTTGTTCTGTAACCTCTACACAGTGTGGCAGCTGTGCAGTCCCAGCTGTGTGAGAACTTTTTCTCGTTTCAGGTCTCACTCAATCTTCATCTTTCCTATCCACCAAAGTGTCGACTCCTTCTTTGCAATACAAAAATTTTCCGTCGTGGTTATCAAGCCATAAGTTCTGAAAACCATTCTGTCCACCGAGTAGTGAAAAAAATTTACCTAATGTGACAAATCTAACTATGACATAAACAACAGAGGACTATGATGTAATTAATATACAAATGTATTTGAGTAACAAGTATGTATAGAACCCTGGTAATATTATAAGTAGATAGTTGTTGTTTTATTGGAAATGGTCCACCGAAAGTAATTTAAAAAAGATATACAAGTTCGTGTATAAGCAGGATCTGAAGTTGCAGTGAAACCTAGTGTATGCATTGAAGCTAATTAATAAATAGTAAGAGAGAGTGCTTAGTGTTATGAAAAATATGCCGATAATTTGTAAGAATAAACTCACCTTGTGTAGCAAGGAATGGCAGTGAAATAGAATTGAGCAGTGTTTGTGGTTGATACGTGAAGGATACGTCCCTGAAGTATTTATAAGGTTGGAGCTGGCCATTATTTTGGTGTAGTGTGTGACAGGACACACCTGCATGTATTGAGGTTATGAGTTGGAGGCGTGAATGCGACCATAGGTATCCTTATGTTAGATGAGACAGAGCAACTCATGGTGTCCTATAGGTTTAAGGAATTTAGCATTACGCTTGGCCATAATTACTTAATGCATTTTAGTGGTAGGTCGAGAGAGACTACCTGTGGTTTCAGCGTCCAATCGAGTGGAAATGGATTGCCACGTGAGCAAACTAATCAGCTGCAATACACTATAGATATGAAATAAATGTGCTGTCCTATGCTTTAAATGTTAATAAAGTGAGTGTTAAATAAGTACATACACTAGCAACATATTTGAGTAATCTAATGGCAGACGTAAAACATTATTTATAGCTCAGCATAAATACACTTCGATGAAGTAAGTACATAATTGCAACTGGCACAGCAGCAGAGGACCAATAAATGGATTTAGTAGTCAACTAAAAGTAATGTGTTTTGAACACTCAGAATTGTACTATTACCAAAAGATACTCTCATGTACAAAGAAGCTGAGAAAACAACCACTAATCAAATATACTCATCCTATCTCTAAGAATAAGGTAATCAAAGATGAGTCAGCTAAGTGAATAAAATACAAATTTGTCAGGTATGTACCGAGCATTGGTTCAGTGTTCCGGCCCAGAAATATAAATTGAAATTAATTAGGATTCATGATTGTATGCCTTGAGCATAAATTTTCTCTAGTACGTAATTAACGGCGTTTTAAGCCATTTGTTTACCGATTTTATGACAATTAAGTAACCACGAGAGTAATATTGAAAAAGTTCTGTTAACTTTGTTCCAGCAAAATATTGAAGGATAAAATGTATATATCCCCATTTCATTGTGACCCACCCATAGATATTAAGTGAACAGAGTCTGAGGCACTCTTTTTGTTTGTTCTACAGGACAAACCAGATAATGGCAGCCTGGTAACTGCGTGAAAGCGTGGAGTGACTTGGACACAACTCACAGTGTCCCCTCCCCTTTCCCCATGTAATTTAGAGTGAACGTGAAGGACGCACACCATAGCAACTTCCCCTCCTCTACCCTTGTGAATGGAAGTGTAGAACGCCAGCCAAAGCGGCTAAAACCACGTGTGTAAAAATGATTTGTGAAATTTTCTTTCAGGTTTAGAAAAGACTGCTAAGATATAACCATCTGTTTATGTATCTTGAATAACTGTTATTTTCTTTGAATTTGTGTATGTAAAAATGTATTTAATGGATTTAAGATTTTCATAATTTTACATATTTTTATGTGTTTGTTTGTCTAAGGCAATATGTATGCCAAAGTGTTTCATTGATTTTGCTTAAATTTTGAGGGATAATATTGCTTAAGAGGCAGTAACATGCCCGCAATTTAAATAATTAAAGTAGGTAATCGGTTGTCTTTTAATATTTCTATATGTTTACATTTCAATTTTAATTTTTCATAGGAAGTTAAGCTGTACTCTTGCTTCCCTTTTTGTAATTAAATTTTATTTCGTTCATTAACATTCTCAGACGAAGTGGGCACTAGGAATTCTAATTACAGGCTTCACGTTTTGCTAATCACTTTCTGGTTGCCAATATTGTAGTTAGAGAGCCAGTGTTGAGAAAGGCAACCAACAGCATAAATAATAGGAACATTTATACAACAACAAAATAATTCCACCCGCCGCCCCACAGTACTTTATTTGCTAGTCTCAATTACTTTACCTGTTCCAGACCTCACGCCAGCCTGCGTGAGCTTAAACGCGTGCCTTTCGGCTTCCTCATAGTGGCTTGGCTGTCTTGCCAAGCCACAACAAG
Source organism: Schistocerca serialis cubense (assembly GCF_023864345.2). Classification (NCBI taxonomy): domain Eukaryota; kingdom Metazoa; phylum Arthropoda; class Insecta; order Orthoptera; family Acrididae; genus Schistocerca; species Schistocerca serialis. Next base: position 581,820,476 of record NC_064640.1, read on the forward strand.
TACCACGAAGCATCGGTCAAGGAGATTTTTCTCCAATCAATGGTGGTGTCGCTGCGCTCATGGAACTGTCTGTGCTTAGATGTGTGGTGTCTTCTGCATCCCACAGAGAGCTCTGTCCGTTATCCAGCTGTCATGTGGAGAATGATTTGTTGCACTGATTCCCTTCTATCTGCATGTTACATTCCGAGTTGTTGTCAATATGTCGTTGCTAACGTTCTGCAACAGCTATTCTATACGACCCACTTTGCAATGTGCGGCGGAGGGTATTTCATACAAATATCAGTGAACTTCTGTCCTTTTCCATTTGCGTACTGACCAAGGGATAAACTACTATCTGTACGCATCTGTACGGCCGCAGTTTTTCCTATCTTGTTCTTCTTATCCGTAAACCTAATATATGTTGGCAGCAGCAGGTCGGTGACACTGTCTTCTTCAATACGGATTCTAAAATTCTCGAAAAACCATGGCATCTTTCTTGAGTCTAGCATTGGCCGTTACGATCGAAACGTGGGGATAATTTCGTAAAAAGACTGAAAACCAGAATTTAGACGGCTACAGGGCTAAAGGTGTACACGAATGACGACACCCGCGGATATCCACAGTAAAACTTAGCAGATAAAAACCCGCTCCGAAGCGGATATACACTCCTGGAAATTGAAATAAGAACACCGTGAATTCATTGTCCCAGGAAGGGGAAACTTTATTGACACATTCCTGGGGTCAGATACATCACATGATCACACTGACAGAACCACAGGCACATAGACACAGGCAACAGAGCATGCACAATGTCGGCACTAGTACAGTGTATATCCACCTTTCGCAGCAATGCAGGCTGCTATTCTCCCATGGAGACGATCGTAGAGATGCTGGATGTAGTCCTGTGGAACGGCTTGCCATGCCATTTCCACCTGGCACCTCAGTTGGACCAGCGTTCGTGCTGGACGTGCAGACCGCGTGAGACGACGCTTCATCCAGTCCCAAACATGCTCAATGGGGGACAGATCCGGAGATCTTGCTGGCCAGGGTAGTTGACTTACACCTTCTAGAGCACGTTGGGTGGCACGGGATACATGCGGACGTGCATTGTCCTGTTGGAACAGCAAGTTCCCTTGCCGGTCTAGGAATGGTAGAACGATGGGTTCGATGACGGTTTGGATGTACCGTGCACTATTCAGTGTCCCCTCGACGATCACCAGTGGTGTACGGCCAGTGTAGGAGATCGCTCCCCACACCATGATGCCGGGTGTTGGCTCTGTGTGCCTCGGTCGTATGCAGTCCTGATTGTGGCGCTCACCTGCACGGCGCCAAACACGCATACGACCATCATTGGCACCAAGGCAGAAGCGACTCTCATCGCTGAAGACGACACGTCTCCATTCGTCCCTTCATTCACGCCTGTCGCGACACCACTGGAGGCGGGCTGCACGATGTTGGGGCGTGAGCGGAAGACGGCCTAACGGTGTGCGGGACCGTAGCCCAGCTTCATGGAGACGGTTGCGAATGGTCCTCGCCGATACCCCAGGAGCAACAGTGTCCCTAATTTGCTGGGAAGTGGCGGTGAGGTCCCCTACGGCACTGCGTAGAATCCTACGGTCTTGGCGTGCATCCGTGCGTCGCTGCGGTCCGGTCCCAGGTCGTCGGGCACGTGCACCTTCCGCCGACCACTGGCGACAACATCGATGTACTGTGGAGACCTCACGCCCCACGTGTTGAGCAATTCGGCGGTACGTCCACCCGGCCTCCCACATGCCCACTATACGCCCTCGCTCGTTCACGTCCACGCTGTCGCGGCATGCTACCAGTGTTAAGACTGCGATGGAGCTCCGTATGCCACGGCAAACTGGCTGACACTGACGGCGGCGGTGCACAAATGCTGCGCAGCTAGCGCCATTCGACGGCCAACACCGCGGTTCCTGGTGTGTCCGCTGTGCCGTGCGTGTGATCATTGCTTGTACAGCCCTCTCGCAGTGTCCGGAGCAAGTGTGGTGGGTCTGACACACAGATGTCAATGTGTTCTTTTTTCCATTTCCAGGAGTGTATATTGATGTATCAATGGATTTCAACAGTAGTAATTATGTGTGGTTAAAAGTTACAGGATAGAGGCAATATTACGATTATCGTCTATTTCTATAACATATGATGTAGTAACAATTAGTACAGTTTTAAGTGACTGTTATTACACTAGGTTGGCTAGTGTAATGAGGGATGGAGGAGGTAGACGTGTGATTAATTTAAGCTATTTCTGTCGTCCCACAGCTGTTTTATGTCTGACAAGGGAACATTCCAAATTTCAATAAAAGATCTTGATGTAACTTGGCGGTTGTATACACAGCCAAAATAAAACGATACATATTTTTTATGTTTGTGCACAATTTGACTTCCAAGGGGTAAAGCATTTTCCAAAAGGTAATTTCGCACATTAGGTTTGAGGTAGTACCTTCGAAACGATGAAATAGAAAAAAAGTTTTGCATTTAAAAATTGATATGTAGTTAATGTTCTTGAAAACTGTGTAATCATCGCTTCTAATAATCTGAAATTTTGCATAATATCCCCTACCATTGATTAATTTTAAAAAAATGAAAGCATTTATTACAACATAAATTAAAGAAGCTTCCAAGCCACATACATCCATATGTAATAAAGTTGCTTTCTGAAATACCATGTTTGGAAAATACGCAGTACACAACATGCTGTTGAAGCATTTTCAATATACCTTATTAAATTATCTAAACATTCATAACACCCTAGTTGTTTATTTTACTTATATTTGTTTCGTTTTAAACAGTTATTTTCGTCTTACATTCACGTTTTTTCTGTCATTAATTTACTGTTTCCCATATGTGTATTTTGCTAACGAAAACTGAGTAAGTTATTATTATGACGCTAAATCATTACAGTAATGATAATCTGTAAAGAAATACTTAAAACACAAGTTTTACACCATGTATATAAAACTAACCAAATTTCTTCACATAATATGCACGACAGAGAACACAATGCAAAACATAGCTCACCCGATGAAGAAGTTTCTAGTCCTCGTGAAGCTCAAAACGGTTTATTCACACCGACCAACCGCCTTTTTAAAAGAAAATAATGGTGACTCTGGACAGGTATCTCCAGCATCTCTCTTGGAAGTTCCACATCTCCTCGTGACAGCATCTAAATCTGCTAAACAAATGTCTGACCAAGTAAAAATATATTTGGAAAATATTTTCTTTCCCAGTGACGAAAAAAATCTATATTACTGTTAGATTTTTGATGCACTCATTGTGAATGAATGGCTTAGATCATTGTACCTGGGCTTCCAAAAGGGCTCGGCGGCAGCGATATAGCTCTGGAACTTATACAGCTTTCGATGTTGGAAGAACTTTGTGAGGAAATTTTCAGATCTGGTTCTGTTGAATAATTATGGTGTCAATCTCAACTTAAGAAACAATATATTCCAAGTGCAGTCGCTAGTACAGAATCAGTTCTCTTCACCAAGGCTTACCAATGTGCTGGAACATGCCTGATACAAATTAGGATATTTGTAGGACCACCTACAACTAGAAATCGTGGTGAATTTTGTTTTACATTGTGTTCTGCGTAATGTACATTATGTGAAAAAATTTCGTTCATTTTATTTGCATGGTGTTAACAAAACGTTATGTTTTAAGAATTTATTTACAGATTATCACTGTTTTAGTGATTTTGTATAATAATAATGAGTTACTTCGTTTCGGTCAACAAAATACAAGTATGTGAAACAGCAAACTAAAAACAAAAAAAAAAAAAAACGAGAATGTAAAACGTAAAACACCAGTTTAAAACTTAAAAAAATATAAGTAAAATAAATAATTTGGATGGTGAAAGTTTAGCTATTTTCATTAGGTATGCTGAAGACACAATAACGATTGGAACAAAACCAGACTTCTAGCTGGGCACAACCCGGGATAAAGTGGGAGGGTTAATCGTTGGGCTAACCATCCAACATTGTGAAAAATGACGGGTTCCTATACTCTCACACCCAGCCTCGGATTGGAGTGGATCTAACGAAAAACGACCTAAGCTTGGGAATAAAGTACTAATAAAAGGTGCATGGAACGTAAAATCACTGTACGCTGCAGGACAGACAAAGATACTTGATGAAGAACTAACAGAGTACAAGAGGGATATAACAGCCCTGCAGGAGATAAGATGGCTTGAAGAAGGTATGCACAGAGAGAAAAACTACATGATAATATACAGCGGAAACAAGCATGATCACCATATATTTGGGACAGGATTTGCGATCATAATAAAATAATGGCCAATGTGATGACACTAGAAAATGTCAATGAAAGAAAATGTTACATCAGAATCAACGGCAAATATGGAAATATCTCATTAATAAGTGTCCATGCCTCAAATGTGGACAAGGAGGAAGGCATAAAAGACGAATTCTGCAACACGTTAGACCAGATGTACTCCAGATTACGAAAGTACGACATCAAAACTATGCTGGGAGACTTAAATGCCAAAATAAGACAAGAACAGTAATGGCGATTATATATAGGCATGTTCAGCCTTCAAGCTGAAATAAATAATGGCATAAGGCTTATCAACTTCGCCACAGCTGGAAACATGAAAATAGCAAGTAAATCATTTCCTCATAAGGATATACATAAAGCAACATAGACTTCACCGGATGGATTAACTAGGAACCAAATAGACCTTGTTTTGATAGAGGAAAAACATAAAAAGGCAATAACAAATCTTAGGACAATGAGGGGGGCTGAGATAGGGTCATACCATTCTCTTTTGCTAATAAAGATGAAACAATCATTACCAAAACAAATAAATAACAACAATAGTAGTAAAAGACCCCGAAGAGTAGATGTGAGTTGGCTAAAAGAGAAGGTGGTGAATAAACAGATTAAGATTAAGCTTAAAAATAGATTCGTTGAATTAGAGAATGCAACAATAGAAAAGAAGATGAAGATATCAACACAAACTGGAAGAAAACAGTTATGAGGGATATAGCGCAAGAGCTACTAGGAGATAATAATAATAGCAATATAAAGCGCAACCCATGCATCAATGAAACATGTAGAAAAGCGGTACAGGGTATGAAGAGAACTAGACAGAGCAAAGATGAACAATAACAACCTTTAAAACCAAATAACATACAGGAAAGCCACGAGACAAATGAAGAGTATAATAAGGCGAGAGAAAAGAGCATTCATATACATACCGATAGAGAAGGCCTAGGAGGACTATAACCAGAACAATAGTAAGTAGTTTTACAGGACAATGAATAGCTATAGAAAAGAGTACAGAGCTAAGTCTGTGATAATGAAGGACGAGAATGGAAAACTGATCACTATGAATAAAGGAAATTTAGGGAACTGAGGAAATACTTCAGAGACCTGCTGAACAACTCGGTAGATACCTACAACAATGAAGACAAGGCAGAAAACAACCAGAACGTACAACCATTAGTCGAAGAACCATCTATGATGGAGATGAAGGAGGCAATAAAAAGACTAAAAAATGGGAAGGCCCCTGGCATAGACATATCAGTAGAGCTCATAAAAAAGGGGGGAGAGAAGATACATGAATAGTTAGCCGAACTGATAAAAGAGGTATGGAGAAAAGAAGTAATGGTGCTGTAATGTAAAACTACTCCTGTATGTCCCATATACAAGAAAGGAGACAAAATGCTGTCACAGAACTACAGAGGGATCTCTTTCAAATGCACATGCTATGAAGTAATATCAAGAATTATACTGAACAGGGTCCACCGGTACATTGAGGAGATATTAGACACAGCACAAAAGGTAAATCAACAATCGACCAAACATTCGTACTAAGACAAATAATAGATAAGAACTTGGGGCACAATCAAGATGCCTTCTTGCAGCTTATAGATTTCAACAAAGCGTATGACAGCATAGTGAGAGAGGAAATGTGAAGGATAATGGCAGACTATGGGATGCTTGAAAAGCTGACAAAACTAACTAAAATGTGTGTGATGGAATCAAAGTGTAGAGTGAAAGCACAGAGGGAGCTCTCAGAAGCATCTGAAGTAAAAACAGGATTGAGACAGGGTGATATTGTGTCACCAACCCTATTCAATTTGATCCTCAACAACACCCTGAGAAGAGTAACATGTGAAAGTGCAGGACTTTTGCGGATGATATTGTGCTGATAGGGAAGAACATGGAAGACCTGGAGAAAATGGGGACTGTGCTAATGGAAGAAGCTAAGGAAAGAGGTCTAAGTATAAATGAACGTAAAACAAAGTTCATGGTAGTAGGAAGAAGAGCTCATTTAGGACCAAACTATCTAAAAACAGGAACTCTAACAATACAAAAGACACACATTCACGTACCTCGGTGTCAACATCAACCAACAAAACCTTATAGAACAAGAGATAGTAACAAGAATTCAAGCTGGGAAAGATGTCTAAGAGCTATGCACAACATCATAAGATCGAATTTACTATACATCCAGGCAAAAATTAGAATATATCAGACCATCAAGCCAATAGTGTGCTGTGCAAGTGAGACATGGACCCTGACGAAGAAAACAGAGCAAAAACTCATCACTTTTGAAAATAAAGTACCAAGAAAAATATATAGACCAGTGAAAGAAAGTGAACAGTGCAGAATAAGGAAAAACAGAGAAATCAAACAATTATACACACTGCCTGACGTAGTAGCGAGTGTGAAAATTAAGAGACTAAGATGGTACAGACATCTGAGGAGGAGAGGGAGGACATGGTAATAAAGCCTGTAATAGATGGAGAAGCTGAGGGAAAGAGACTACTGGGATGGCCGAGAATGAGATGGAAGGATACTACCATGGGAGACATGCAGATACTTAGTCTGGGAGATGAAGATGCAGATGGCAGGACGTGTGGAAGGCTGGACTGAATGAGGCCAAGGACCGGCTGCGGTTTGTGTGGCCAGTATAAGTAAGTAAAGTAAATAAGTATGTTGGAAGTACTCCGACAGCACACTGTATACATGTTATTTTCCAAAATTAGTAATTCAGAAAGCAGATATATTATACAGGGATGTATATAACTTGAAAGCTTCTTTAATTTATGTTGCGACAGAAGTTTTCATTTTTAACATTAATTAATGGTTGTGGGATATTACGCAAAATTTTAGATTATTACAAGGAACGTTAACTGCATATCAGCTTTCATATGAAAAACATTTTTATACAAAATGTTGAAATGTGAGTAATATCACAAAGTTTATTTCCTTTCTGACATGTTGAATAATCTGGATCTCTGCCGAATGTTCGCGTCGTTCTCGCACGATATTTCGACTGCGTAACTCGCTGTCTTCTTCAGGTGCTACGCAAGAATGGTGCTTGGCTGGATTGAGCCCAGTACTTAGGCCTGTATGGTGCTGGACGCGTCGAGTGTTCGGTCCGCGCCTGTCAGTCGCGACTCCAATGGACCTCTCTGGTCGCCGGTGTTCAGACTGTCGTCAGCGCCCGGCTCGGCAGTCCTCTGGAGTTGTCGTCGCCTGAAGTGTGTTAATGCCCATGTTTAATGTCTAGTGCTCTGTCACATGGCTGTTTTCTCGGTCTCCACTTTGATTTCTTGCTGGGTGTTTCGTAACCCGTCCGCGCCTCGTCGGGTTTTCCGTCTACGGTCCGCACCTGCCAGGACCGGCTCCAGTGGTCCTCTCTGGGCTCTGGCGTTCTGAATGCTGTCCGCACCCGGCTCGGCTGTCCTCCGGGGTTGTGTTCGTCATCTGACGTGTGTCAGTTCTGACATGCAATGTCGGGTGCTCTGTCTCATGGCTGTTTTCCCGGTCTGCATTTCTGTTTCTTGCGAAATCTCCACGTGTCCTAAGTCGAGTTTTCTGAAACTCAATAGCCGGATCCCAGTGAGCGCTGAGTTTATAACCGGTGTCACGGTTGATGAGATTATCCGTGACTTGTATCTCGATGGATTCTTTTATGACACTGTCTCAGTCTCTTGGGATCAGTGTGATAATCTTGGTGTCATTGTATTTCATTGAGTGACCTAGTTCTAGACAGTGTTCCGTGGGGGTTGATTTTGTTACCTCTCTGAGTCTGGTGTGCCTCTGGTGTTCTTTACACCTTATGTCCACAGTCCTGGTGGTGTTGCCGATGTATGACATCCCACAATGGCATGGGATGTTGTAAATACCTGGCTTGCGTAGCTCCAGGTCACCCTTTACATTCCCCAGCATTTTCCCAATTTTAGTGGGTGGATAAAATAGGTCTAGATATCAGGTTTCATGTGAATTCTGCTGATCTTGCCAGTGATCGGTCCAGCCATGCCATCTTCTTCGCTTCTTCTGTATCCTGAGGGTGACTGGCAGGTCGAAGTTTCTTCTGAATGTCTCGAGAGGAATACCCACTTTTGCTAAACACCGATTGTAGGTGTTCTGTTTCCGTCACCAAACTGTCGGTATCTGACAGAGTATGTGTCCTGCGGACTAGTTTTGAGCACTCCGTTCTTCTGTGCTGGATGGTGGCAGCTATGAGCTTGCAGGCAGTGTGAGTAGGTTTGCGGTACACACAATGCCCAAATGTGAATTCAGATGTTCCAGAAAATCATGTAGCTTCTCCCTACCATGGGGCCATTTGACAAAGGTAGCGTCTACATACCTGAAAAAGCACTTGGGTTGATATGTGGCCGATGTAAATGCCTCCAGTTCAAACCTTTCCACAAATATGTTGGCTACCACTGGTGATAGAGGACTGCACATCGCTACCCCTTCCGTTTTCTCGTAAAATTGACCTCCATATAGGAAGTACGTCGAGGTTAGTGCGTGTCTGAACAATTCGTGGAGAGTCACATCTAACTTATCTCCACTGAGATCGAGTGAGTCATTCACTGGCACTCGTGTGAACAGAGACATCATGTCGAAACAGACCATGGTGTACGAGTCTACGACGTGTAGTTGCCTCAGCCGTTGTAGTAAGTCCTCTGAGTTCTGAATGTGGTGTGCACATCTACACACATGTGGTACCAGCAATTTCTTCAGGTATTTTGCTGTAGGGTAGGTGGCTGCGCCGATACTTCTAACAACAGGTCAAAGAGGAACCCCATTCTTATGAACTTTGGGGAGTGCATACAGTCTGGGTGGAACTGGCGCCTTCGGACACAGCTTCTTGATGACTTGTTCAGGCAGGCCCATCTCCTTCAGCAGAGCCCTGGACTTTTTGGCCACTTTGTTCATGGGGTCGCTTCCTGTTGCTTTGTATGCAGGATCTTCCAGAAGTTGTTGCACCTTTCTGTCATACTCCGTCTTCTTTAGGATGACTGTGGAGTTTCCCTTGTCTGCTGGCATCAGAACAATGGCGTCATCCTCCTTCAGTTGCCTGAGTGCTATCCTTTCATCGGTTGAGATGTTGGATTTGGGTGGCTTGGTCTTGGTGAGTGCCTTGCACATCTCTCTATAGATGTCTTCAGCCGCACTGGAAGGTAGTGAGTTGGCTGCTTGTTCAGCTGCACTGATGAATGCTGCGACAGGCACCTTTCTGGGAGTCACTGCGAAGTTGGGGCCCTTGCTGAATACTTCTAAGGGGTCTCGTCGAACTGCCTGTCACTCAGACATACCACCATGCATGTGGCCCCATTCAGTGGCACTTCGTTGTTAAGGCTCTCAGTCTTGGCTAGATGGCACGCTGTTAACTTCTTTCTTGTGCATTCTGCTAAAGACCAGGAGACACCATCAACATTTTCTTCCTGTTCGAAGACTGAAAACAGAAGCCGTTGCAAGTGCCAAATCTGACTACTGTTGGGAGAATGTAAAAATAATATACCCCTGTTCTTTCGTAACTACTTTTTATTCAAGAACTTGAGAAGGTATTTTGATAGGCCTAACACAGAATTATGCAGTTTAGTGGATCAACGCAAAAAGTAATGAGACAAATTAGAAAATATATATTTTATTAAAAACGCTCTCTGTGCCGTATTAGGAAACTGATTGGTTCCAAGTACCAATAATAACGTTTTTACAAGTAGATTCTTGCAAAGAAGAAAACAGCCATCCGTCATTGGTAATAATGATATTAATTTACACAAATAGTGTCGTTACTGCTTTTCGAACTGACGGGTTCATCTTCAGACGGCTCCTAGCATTCTTATTACACTTGTTATTGTTTACATTAGTTCCTGGCTCTCATTTTTCCAACAACTAATATAAACATTAATGACTGAAGTGTGAACGTGAACATCTGTCTAACAGTGATCCTGTTGATTCGAAAACGGTGACGGCAATTTTATGTAAATAAACAATATTATTAACAGTTACCCAGGATTCTCCTGTTTCCTTTTTTGCAAGAATCAAATTGTATTTTGTACGCAGCTGCCGCCGCAAAAACGTCAGTTTTCAGCAGAAGAGGAGGAACAATCTTTTTACTCCATATGTATTAATACTGAGACACTGTTTTAATTACGACGATGCAAGTACAGAAATACAGACCACGTGTTTAAGTTGCATAACTGTAAAAACAACAACCACTTCTCATATATTTGAAGTTTTAGAACTCCAGAAGAAAGCACAGTTTGACACAAGGACCATGTGCTATCTACAGCGCATGTTTGAAAGACTTTCTCCATGGTTTGGCACCTGAATTAAATCTAGCGGCATGCAACAGAGTACCGAAAACACAAGAGCACAGCAAAGGCGTTTTGTAAAAGAATGGCACTTGCAGCGTTTTCCATTTCTACTCTTCATTTGTGAATCAATTTGTGTCTTTCCCTTTTATATGTGCCAAGCATACTATAGTTTTTTCTCCAGTGGAACTTCAGAATTACGAAAAAGGTTAAATTTAATATCCTCTCGACATCTGGGTCGTTAAAGACGAAACGCACACTTACTTAGAGAAAGGCGGCAGAAATAATTCTAATCCTCTCAAAGAAAATATACGGGGTTCAGCATGAGATGATTTAGGGTAACGACAGCGAAACTGAATCACAGTGCTTTAGAGTGGGGGGTGGGGGGTGGCGGGATGTTACTCTGATTTTCCTTAATGTAGCCCAACGTCTTATTGAAAGTCAGGAGTGATATATGGAATATAAGAAATTAGACAGCTGGATGGTGTACACAGCTGCTGACCTATCGATCGACAGTTGACAAACACATAACAGTAATCGGAGATGACTTTTTCCATTGTTCGCCAAATTTGCTCTGGTTGATGTTTGACATTCCACAGTTCTGTTTTACCAACGTAATGTCCGCCTTGTTGATAATAGTAACTGTCTTTTGCTACTGATTTTTGGTTGGTTTTAACCAAAAGTATGGCATCTAACTGCTTCACACACCTAAAGTAGTCAACAAATCCAATGATTATTCTAATAACTATTTGCTTGACTATAAATGTTTAGTTTTTGGTCATTTATGTTCAGATGTGCACTGTTTCATAGAATCACTTTTAAGTTAGCTCATTTTTTGCGTAAATTTTAATCGGAGAATGGAGACTGAGCACTGAACTTGGACTCCTGGTGTGTTCCATGCCTCTCAGTTAGCTCTGCTTTAAGTATTCATGGACTCAACATTATTTTTATCCTAGTTTTTGCTGAACTGTATGTCACAGAACATCGCTGTTTTTACACTTGACTTTACTACTAGATTAAGTGATGGATCGTGGGAAGTTAAGAAGTGCATGGGGAGACGGCGCATCAGAAGTGTAAGGGTGTGGGGGATTGGCATACTGGGGATGTTCTTGTGATGCTCATGTATATATGGGTGTTATTATTAATTATATATATTTCTTTTTTAAAATTTCGTTTTAAGGTAACTCGTGTATTAGTAGGAATTCTGTTTTTCTGTTGGTTTGACCATTTAGATACAAAAACCAAAATTTACTGCCACAGAGATCACAAGATCAAATAAACAATTTATACACCGAGATAAGTAACACACACCATAACATATAACTTAAAATGAAAATGAAAACAGAAGAAACAATATACAGCATTACCTCGATATCAAAGTCAGAAAATCAATCAACAGAAGCAGTATCAATATCTTCAAAACAGAAATAACTACAGATATGATAATAACAAGAAATCAAACCACCCACTTTATATGATATTGGCAGCCATCTGACACGTAGATACAGACTCCCAGTAACGATAGCTGTCAACAAGAGATAAATATGGTGATCGTTAGAGCTGGAAACAATTGATGCAATAGAAAAATAGTACACGAACATAAACTGAAATATTAGGTACATAGTCTATAAGAGGATTGATGAGTGGGTTTACTCGTTCCATATATGCGCAGCGCCTAATACAGGTGAGTCTCCAGCACACTGGAATAAAAAGACGTGACAGTCCTTTACAAAAACAGCAGAAGAACGAGTATGTTCGCTCTCCTTTCGGGATTTTTCAAACAGATTGCTTCAAAGAAATAATAAAATTTTCTTGATCGTTAAAAAAGAAGTCATCCACATATAAATCGGAGGAATGAAAGAAAAAAAGAAAAGAATTATAAATCTAAACAACAAATCGCTCGCTCACTCAGACCCACGCACACACACACAAAGCGCGCAAACCCTTATGAACACACATACGTGAACATCGCAGGGACGCCTGCGTATCACGTCGATAAAATTGCTTTCTTTGTATTCGTTGGTGTACATGTTCAGTATATATGGAGATGAAACACATCTGAATTTTTTCTAAGTGGAAGAGTTACGTCTTGCAAAAATATCGTAGTGAAGTGTTAGCTAATGGGCTTTATGAAAATATCTAAGTTTATGAAATTCGTGAAAACAAGCGACATTCTCTAGGAAAATGAATATTGTACCAGTTTATTTAAGTCCACAACTTTACATCAACTGTTAGACATAACACAATAGGAAAGTGCCGAGACTGTTCGCACCTATCAGATAAGAGTCTTTTGTTGTTAAAAAAGCAAGCGTCCAGGGTGTAAGTGTTGTGAAATTTAGATGGAAGAGAGCAAGATAAAGAGAGGAAAAAGTGTTGATCGATGAACTTAATATTTCATGCAGAGCTGCAGGGTGAGGAGGAAATACGGCCAAGTAAGCATACTGAAGCAAGGAGTGGGGACGTTTCGATCTCTGCAGTTGCAAAATGCAAAAATCTTCAGCACATCAAGAAACGCTTTAAGTCTTTGTTCCAAATAATAAACTATTTCTTGCTCAAACAGAAACGTCTACAGTCATAAGTAATGTAGCTGCACAGTAGACACCTCTGGGCTAGTTGAGTACTGTTTCAAGATGCACTGTAGAGAAAATACAGGTCGTAATAGCTGACACCCCCACATTAAGAGAATACTTCTGTGGAGACACTGCGTCTCGTGAGTGACAGATAAGAAATTGGCCTCCTATTTACACAAAATGTATTAGCTGTACGCGTTTGGGGAAATTGTTCTCACTGCCAAGCGCATTTCACTATCGTGAACTATTTTTAATGGGAGGCTGGATTTGTGAGATGTGTACTAAAAGTACAATTCTGTCAGTACAGTATCCAACACAGTACTGTAGTAGCTAACTTCTAACATTACACTGACCGGAAAAAAATTGCAACATCAAAAACTAATTAATGTAGAGTAATGAAAATTATTAAATATATTTGTGTAGGTAATACATTTAAGTGATGAACATTGCATGATCACAAGTTAATGTAAGTTCGAGATAAGCCATGCCAAATGTGTAATCTTGGTACATTAGTAACTAGTCTAACCACCAGGATGTTGAACGGAAGCATGCAAACGTGTATGCAATGTGTTGTACAGGTGCCGGCTGTCAGTTTGTGGGATGCAGTTCCATGCATGTTGCACTTGGTAGGTCAAACAGGAACGCTTAATGCTGGTTGTGGATTATGCTGGAGCTGTCGTTAGATGATGTCCCATATGTGCTCGATTAGACAAAGATCTGGTGATCCAGCAGCCAAGGCAACATGTCGACACTCTGTAGAGTACGTTGGGTTACAACAGCGGTATGTGAGCGAGCATTATCCAGTTGGAAAACACCCTCTGGCGTGGTGTTCATGAATGGCAGCATCACAGGTCGAATCACTAGATTGACGTACAGATTTTCAGGCAGGGTGCGTGGGATAACCCTAAGAGTGCTCTCGCTGTTATACGAAATCGTACCCCCGACGGTAACTTCAGGTGTAGGTCCAGTGCGACAGGTTGGTTGCAGGCCCTCAGTTAACCTTATTCTACCCAACACAGGGCCGTCACTGGGACAGGAGCAAACCCAGCAGTCATCAGAAAGCACAGAAAACCTCCACCCTGCATTCCAATGGGCTCTCACTTGACACCACTGAATTCGCAAATGGCGGTGGTCAGGGGTCAGTGAAATGCACGCTCCGCGGGGTCTGGTTCGGAGCTGTCCTAGAAGTAACAGGCTTGCGACAGTTCGTTATGTCACTGTGATGCTGCAGATGCAGTACGGTGCGCCAGAGCTATATGCCGAACACGGTGGTCTTCGCTCTCGGTAGAGGCATGTGGCCCTCCGGATCCCGACCTTCTTGCGACTGTTCATCCTCGTGACCACCGCTGCCAGCACTTACGTACAATGGCTACATTCCTGCCAAGTCTTTCTGCAGTTTCGCAGAATGAATGCCATATTCCTGTTACAGGACCTCATTCGAACTCAGTGAGGTGTTGACAATGGCATCTTTGTCGCCTTAAAGGCATTCTTGACTAACATTAACTCACCGCGTCCAATTTCAAAGTTAACTAACGCTCACGAGCGTTACAGCGTGTATTTAAGGCAATTCTCGTATGGGACTGGAGCGAAATTTGTACAGACTTCATCTTTCAGATGTAGAAACATGCCTACTAACTTTCGTTTACGTCGGACAACTTCTTCTTGATGTGGCGATTTTTCCCTCTATTTACAGAAGGAACCTTTTTGAAAGTTGGGTGTTTTTTTTCAGTTATGACAACATACGTTTCTCGAGAAATGTCACGCTCCTCCGTGATGAGCAGCAATTGTGCTCTATCAGCTGGCAAGCGGAGCCATCCCACGAGAATGCTAGGTTTTACTTTGTGTTCATTTATTATGTGTTACTTCAGTTGTTGGCGACTGTACCTCTTGCTTTTCGCTACATCATGTGATCTCATTTTGATATTAATATCCATTAACTCCAGAACAACGGACAATGTCATTGTTGGATTCGAATGGGAGATCCTGCAACTTTTCCCAGGTGTCAGTTCTATTAATTTTCCTATCACGTCACATCACGTGAAGTCGTTGTTGTAGGGGACTCCAGTAGAAACCGAAGAGGAAGTAGTCGGTAGTGTCCTAGCTGCAACAAACAGATATGTTTCTGATACATCAGTTTCATTTTATAAATGTTTGAAGAGTGGTTATGAGCTTATATCGTTACTGTAAGGTGCAAGTTGTTTATGCAAGGAAAAAACGACAAATTCTGTTCTTCATTCCTCCTTAGGTCTTTATCTCTTTATAAACACTTCAGTATAATTTTGAACATGAAAGCGTGTTACACTTAGCACAGGTTAGAATGTATAAAGGCGGGTGTAGTGATGTCAGGAGACTTTTGTCAGTCTGATTGGTGTAGAAATGAAGAGACGATTAGGAATGAGGCTGTCAGTTAAGCTGGTAGCCACGCAGCTACCGTTTGCGAGAACATGGTGCAGAGATGCGAGCCATGGGCGTAGCAGCTGGCGAGGCACGCCTGCTCGTCCTGGGCCAACCGCCGCGTCGCTGCACACGCAGCCTGCCCTTAAGGATACATACTTTGGTAGTCATCTATGGGCTGCCCTGTAATTCAAATAACTCTTTAAGTGTTGACAATAAAACACGACTCCGTAATGAATTACTGATCAGCCCGAAGCAATGGTTCCACATTATTCATGCTTTACCTACAGGTTATTATGGTCCTAGCTCCATGTGATGATGATCACACGCTCATACAGCTGTGTGCAGGTATACTTGCACAAAAACTGTTATATCTTGAGTAACTACAATTCGTGGGGACTACCATTGTTTCATTTTTTTGATTCCTTCAACCTATCATCTTCATAGCTAGAAAAGACCATGAAACCGCATAATTTCTGTGTAATGATTATATGTATAATAGTTATCACTGTTTGACGTGTTTTAACACTAAAAATGTTGAAACAATAAGAAAAGCAAGCTAATGTCTAGTGCAGCAGAACTACCATTTATCTTGCGATGTGTCTATACTATGGGACACACAAGATGCCCAAAGACACAGGTAGAAGAAACCAACTTAAACCAACATGTCGAACAATGCACACCACACAATTCCCCGCCCCCTTCACCCGGGCAGCCCCATCCATGCTGGGGTGAGGGTGACATATATGTTGATTTGCCGAAGTCTTTGTTTGCATTTTCAGTTACATGATATGTTCGATAGGCTATGATGTCACGATCGACAAAGCTTTCGAGTCCTGATACATTTGGTACGCCTGTACCACCACGTACAATAGCGACTGTCAACCATCCGTTGCCATGGGTAAAGGAATCATTGATGTCGATGCTGAAGGTCAGTCTGTGAGGTAGAGACCTGCGGGGTGACACACTTGCAAGATCGCGCAAATAAATGCAATGGACAAGTCAGTAGACGTGATGCGTCACCCAAAAAGTGTCTGAGGTTTCAGATTCCGAAAAATATTGGGTAAACTAAACATCTCTGAGAAATGCTTTTAAAACTGACATTTTTGCCAAGTGCGTGCTACGTTACTGTGCTGACATTGTTAGCACTGGGTACTTTTGCATAAAGTCAGCGGAGAGATTCTCCTCCTAGAAAACTCTTTTCTGCTGTGGATGACCTGAGACGTTTCAATGTCTGCTAAGAGGCCGCTTAAGACTTTGGTTCTTATCAAAATATCACTTTGGGTGCTTACTGCAAGTTGCTGGCCCCATTCAGCTGCTGTCCTCACGCAGGAGATGCCAACTCGTGAGTCACACATTGCCTTGTACGAACCCTGTGACAGAATGCGTTAGCGCACGCACGTAAAAACCTTCCTGCCTTTGTTCTCTTTGTCTCCAAGTAATAGCAGACACCTACGAAGGAAGGAAGGAAGGAAGGAAGGAAGGATGATTAGCGCTTAATGTCCAGTCTACATTGAGGTCATTAGCGACGGAGTAAAAGACGGGGAAGAAAATTATCCGTGCTCTTCTCAAAGGAGACGTCCTAGAATTTGCCTTAAGTGATTTAGGGAAATAATAAACCCAAATTTCGAGACGCGAACGGGAATTTGAACCGTCGTCCACTGAATGCTAGTCAGTGTGCTAACCAAGGTACCTACGAAAGCGAATCTGAGGTAATAACTGATGCAATGGGAATATTACTGATATGTTTCTAACCTTAGTGGGTGATAAAGAGATGTTAAATGTTTCAAAATAAGTTATGTAAAGTTTAACTAAAATCCGTCTAGCTCTGGACCAAAAAAGTATACTGTATGGAAGTAGAAGGGACTGGAATATACTTAATTATATTCCTGCAGCTGATGCACGTAATTCCTGTATTGAATATTGCTTTCAGATCTATACTCTATTGTAATTATTAAAATTAATTAGTGTCATCAATACAAATCAGCTCCTGAGCTTGACAGTGATACAGATTCATCACCACATGATGAGGTTCCCAAAATGGGTCGTAACAAAAGCATCACAATAACCCTTTAAACTGTTCTGTCTGGTGAAGCAGACAACAAAAAATAGTTCAAATGGCTCTGAGCACTATGGGACTCAACATCTTAGGTCATAAGTCCCCTAGAACTTAGAACTACTTAAACCTAACTAACCTAAGGACATCACATACAGCCACGCCCGAGGCAGGATTTGAACCTGCGACCGTAGCAGTCCCGCGGTTCCGGACTGCAGCGCCAGAACCGCGCGGCCACCGCGGCCGGCGCAGACAACACTTCTGCTGATTCAGCAAAACGACGTCATAAGGAGGACATTACTAGCCACTTCTGTAACTCAATAATACACCACAAGAAAACACATTCTGTATGCAAGAACCAGTATTCAGCAAACTGACAAAGCGGTAGTCGCCAGACAAGGATTCTGCAATGAGACGTTGCGACATCTTTACAGTTCCGCCAGAGGCGTTAAGTTGTTCATTTGATGGAAGAACTGGAGCGCAATAAAAAGATTGCTCAATGCCCTTCCACATCTTTGGTTCGAGTGGGGGGGGGGGGGGGGGGTGCGGAGAAAGCACTGCTGTTGCAGTAATGACAGGAACATGGCTAGCATAAATAGCTGCAAATTTATGAGCTCACCTCAGTCATCACGAACCACTACCTAGGGGGAGGTCCACGATAGTCTACAAGATGCACCTGCCAGCTGCAGTCGCAGCACTGTGCCATCAATAGCTGCAGACCACTGCCTGAGCTGAGTCCGAATGCTGTAGACTTGGGGTGTTTCCACCAGTGGATCAACTGCCAGGTGACTGTCATCTGCCACTGGCTGCTTTCCTGCTGGAATGAGGTTCAAGTCTGGCCCATCCAGCTGTCCAGCCGTCGTTACTTTCTGTGGGAAAATACTGTTGCTGTCCACCAACCCATGTGGCTAAACGCTTTCAAAGTCCGTAGCCACTATCGCCATGAGCTGTTCTTCAGATCGCGGGTTGACCGCGCCTGCTTTGCTGCCGAGCTGCAGAAGCAGGTCAGCAGCCATAGCCACTTCCTGCTGTCCACCACTGGCGTGTCAGTGTCTCTGCTAGTGTTCTGGCCGCAGCGCTTCATCAGTCACCGCCATTGCCCTGGGGAACAATCAGCGTGCCACATTCCTGGCGGGTGCAACTGACTTCGTCACATGGCAGCCGCCGGGGCTGCCCAAGTCGCGGACGACATTCATTATCTCTGCAGTTCCGTTTCCACTGCTGCAATTCTTATAGAATAAGGAATAATTAAACCAGCATTGTTTCCATGAAGGACCACCACTCCACTGCTTCCATTCCACTATAGCTGTCACTCACCACGTTACAAAACCGTTACCAAACTTGTGCACTCTGTAGATTGCTCATTATGTTCACAGTTCATTACTGAACTACCGGCATTATATTTAAGCTATTCTGGATTATTGGCCGTCACTGGGCCCGCACTGAAATTACCGCTGTAAACAGCGATTCCTTGGGCAAAGCATGGCATGTCATTAGCATTTACACTGTGGTTCTATAATTCTCCACATTCTGACGCTGATGAATAGTATTGTTCATCATTTCTTTCGATAGTTATCGACCTCAGTTGCCTTATATGTATCTCCACAGAACATCGATTGTAAGATAACATGCTATTGCAGGGTAGACTCTCCCCTGAGGTCCTTCCTGGATACTGCGCTAAAATATCGTTTTACAAGGTCGGCTCTTCCAGTGTTCTCGTGCCTGCAGCTGCATCATCATAGCGCAAAGTCCTACAATACATGATCCTTAGTGCTGATACTGGCATAAACGCTGCGTTAGCACGTAAGTTGCATGAGGGCCGTGAGAAGTGAGGTAATGATTCAGATCATCTGACGGGCTAAGTAATCTGATTTTTTCTTCTCTATTTAATGTTAGGGAGACATTCCTGAGCTTTCACCCCTGTGTTGAAAGTGTCCCATTCATTTTGTCATCGCAGTAAGACGCATTCTTGAATTTCTTTCTTTGTATGGTCCTTAAGTCAAGGTATCCTAGAGTGTTCCGTCTGGTAGTTTTTTAGCCAGTAGGGCAACAAGCCAAAGGGGCAACAAGTTTTGCACTGGCGTCGTCCTACTGTAAAAGGTAACCTCTCACTCGTCGTATGAACGGCAGTAGACTGAGCTAAATGGTGTTCTATAAGTAACCTAAAATCCAGACTGCTCGCTTAACGAACACCAGGAGTGTCGTGGAATGTACCCTGAAGCGCCTAGCACCCTAATACTGGTGTTGGCTTTGTATATCGTTTACCCAGCGCACAAGCACAGTTACCGCACTCTCGAACGCTAGTCATCAAGGCAGAGCTTGGTCAGTGTACAAAACCTTACGCCATTCATACAAGCAGTTAGATTCTTCACTATATCGAAAGGGATGGGTACACAGTGATTCGGTGTGAAATGCACCCTGCCAACGGCAATTCTTCCTCATAGCTCATCTTCCAGCAAACAGTTCCCAGTGGAACTGACATTGTGTGCAACCTTTGTGCTAACGTATGTTGTAGGTGGGAATTTAAGGAGATGAGACCTGGATAAACTGAAAGAACCAGAGGTTGTACAGAGTTTCAGGGAGAGGATATGGGAACAATTGACAGGAATGGGGGAAATAAATACAGTAGAAGAAGAATGGGTAGCTCTGAGGGATGAAGTAGTGAAGGCGGCAGATTATCAAGTAGGTAAAAAGACAAGGCCTAGTAGAAATCCTTGAGTAACAGAAGAAATATTGAATTTAATTGATGAAAGGAGAAAATATAAAACCCAGTAAATGAAGCAAGCAAAAAGGAATACAAACGTCTCACAAATGAGATTGACAGGAAGTGCAAAATGGCTAAGCAGGGATGGCTAGAGGACAAATGTAAGGATGTAGAGGCTTATCTCACTAGAGGTAAGATAGATACTGCCTACAGGAAAATTAAAGAGACCTTTGGAGAAAAGAGAGCCACTTGTATGAATATCAAGAGCTCATATGGAAACCCAGTTCTAAGCAAAGAAGGGAAGGCAGAAAGGTGGAAGGAGTATATAGAGGGTCTATACGAGGGTAATGTGCTTGAGGACAATATTATGAGAATTGAAGAGGATGTAGATGAAGATGAAAGAGGACACACGATACTGCGTGAAGAGTTTGACAGAGCACTGAAAGACCTGAGTCGAAACAAGGCCCCGGGAGTAGACAACATTCCATTAGAACTACTGACAGCCTTGGGAGAGACAGGCCTAACAAAACTCTACCATCTGCTGAGCAAGACGTATCAGGCAGGTGAAATACCCTTAGACTTCAAGAAGAATATAATAATTCCAATCCCAAAGAAAGCAGGTGTTGACAGATGTGAAAATTACCGAACTATCAGTTTAATAAGTCACGGCTGCAAAATGCTAATGCGAATTCTTTACAGACGAATGGAAAAACTGGTAGATGCCGACCTCGGGGAAGATCAGTTTGGATTCCGCAGAAATGTTGGAACACGTGAGGCAATACTGACCCTACGACTTATCTTAGAAAATAGATTAAGGAAAGGCAAACCTACGTTTCTAGCATTTGTAGACTTAGAGAAAGCTTTCGACAATGTTGACTGGAATACTCCCTTTCAAATTCTAAAGATGGCGGTGGTAAAATACAGGGAGCGAAAGGCTATTTACAATTTGTACAGAAACCAGATGGCAGTTATAAGAGTCGAGGGGCATGAAAGGGAAGCAGCGGTTGAGAAGGGAGTGAGACAGTGTTGCAGCCTGTCCCCGATGTTATTCAATTTGTATACTGAGCAAGCAGTAAAGGAAACAAAAGAAAAATTCGGAGTAGGTATTAAAATCCATGGAGAAGAAATAAAAACTTTGAGGTTCGCCGATGACATTGTAATTCTGTCAGAGACAGCAAAGGACTTGGATGAGCAGTTGAACGGAATGGACAGTGTCTTGAAAGGAGGATATAAGATGGACATGAACAAAAGCAAAACGAGGATAATGGAATGTAGTCTAATTAAGTCGGGTGATGCTGAGGGAATTAGATTAGGAAATGAGACACTTAAAGTAGTAAAGGAGTTTTGCTATTTGGGGAGCAAAAGAACTGATGATGGTCGAAGTAGAGAGGATATAAAATGTAGACTGGCAATGGCAAGGAAAGCGTTTCTGAAGAAGAGAAATTTGTTAACGTCGAGTATAGATTTAAGTGTCAGGAAGTCGTTTCTGAAAGTATTTGTATGGGTGTAGCCATGTATGGAAGTGAAACATGGACGATAAACAGTTTGGACAAGAAGAGAATAGAAGTTTTTGAAATGTGGTGCTACAGAAGAATGCTGAATATTAGATGGGTAGATCACATAAGTAATGAGGAGGTATTGAATAGAATTGGGGAGAAGAGGAGTTTGTGGCACAACTTGACAAGAAGAAGGGATCGGTTGGTAAGACATGTTCTGAGGCATCAAGGGATCACAAATTTATCACTGGAGGGCAGCGTGGAGGGTAAAACTAGTAGAGGGAGACCAAGAGATGAATACACTAAGCAGATTCAGAAGGATGTAGTTTGCAGTAGGTACTGGGAGATGATGAAGCTTGCACAGGATAGAGTAGCATGGAGAGCTGCATCAAACCAGTCTCAGGACTGAAGACAACAACACATGTTGCAGTCGCAGTGCGATTTTCAGTGGGTAATATTACGATATGGTAACCCGGCGTAGATATGTATGCCTTCGTTGTCTGACAACGGGGCGACGATCATGTTCATTTTCCTCACACTATCGACATACAAAGATGCACAGCGGATACCACGTGTCCACCAGCCTACGCAAAATTTGTGAAGGCCCACAATACCACCTCGTTGAACTTTAATTACAGAACATGCACTCATTGACCCTCTTCAGACATCTACCCGATGTTTACTAACCCAGCGCTGTTATTTGTCGAGCAAGATGATCAGATAGTATCGGTACGTTATTCCAAGACAATGTTCAGACACTAGTCCGTAAGCAGCGCTTTATTGATCCGCTAAAATATATATGTGAACCCCTCTGATGACGTCCTATATGTTTCTCATTGCTAGTTCAGATCACGCAGATTCAGTTACAGATCTGTATCACCGTTAAATCTTGCAAAATTACTTTTTGACTATTGTTCTTTTCAAGTCATGTACCTTCTTTTAGATGCTCCAGGATACTGAGAAATTCGAGATTGAAAGAGGAGTTAGGCAAGGAGATTCCATTCAACAAAACTATTTTCAAAATTCCTACATGAAGCGTTGATATCGGTGAACTGCTAGAAGATAAAAAAGTGCATCATAATGGAAACCAGACTGAAGAACAGTCATTTCGCAGATGACATTGTACTATTTGCCTCAAGTGGAGATAAATTTCCACAATGATAGGAAGAACTAAACATACGAAATGTCTACGAAAACTTGAAAATCAGATATAGTAGCTTGTAAAATTATGTATACCCAACCTATCTAAAAGAAAAAGTACATATTAACGCTGAAGCCACGGGATCTGTAGATGAATTTTTGTTGTTAGAGAACTGAAGACAATGACAAGGTGGTCAGCAAAAGAAATAAAGAAAAAAATTAAAATGTCATTCCATGTTTAAGAAAAGGAAGGCTTAGAAGCTATGTGTGTACTCCGCAAACAACATAATTAGGTTTATATCGTATTTCACTCTCACAAATGATTTCCGTATTTGCTAATATAGTTAGTCAAACAAGCTGCTGCTGAAGATTACATGGTTTGTATTAAATGCTGAATTGAGTCAAAGCAATGGCTCATTGTTGTTTTACAATAAGTATCCTGACTACGCAGTACTTTTCAGTAATTCGCACATATTTACTTAATTCGGAGTCCCGGGAAGGGTAGAAAACAAATTGTTGTGCTCGATTTCGTCGAGACGTAAACGTTCAGATTTTCGTTGATTTTACGATAAATCAACGGGAAAGCACGTACACTCTAAGAATAAGAAAAAAAAAAGAACAACGCACCTCGAAGGAATTATCCGAAGGGATGGAAGTGAGTGGATGTGGTATATATGTATAGACAAACAAAGGACCAGCAATTTCAGAAAAATTTGTTGATTTATTGAAGAGAAAGCGCTTCATAAATTGAACAAGTCAGTAACGTGTTGGTGCCAGCCACTGTGGCCGAGCGGATCTAGGCGCTTCAATCTGGAACCGCGCTGCTGCTACGGTCGCAGGTTCGAATCCTGCCTCGGGCATGGATGTGTGTGATGTCCTTAGGTTAGTTAGGTTTAAGTAGTTCTAAGTCTAGGTTACTGATGACCTCAGATGTTAAGTCCCATAGTGATTAGAGCCATTTGAGCCATTTTAACGTGTTGGTCCACCTCTGGCCCTTATGCAAGCAGTCAGTCAGCTTTTCACTGATTAATATAGTTGTTGGATGTCCTCCTGGTGAATATCGTCCCAAATTCCGTCGAACTGGCGCGTTATACCGTCCAAATCCCGAAATGGTTAAAGGACCCTGCCCATAACGGCCCAAACGTTTCCTATTGGGGAGAGATCCGGTGACTTTCCTGGCCAAGGTAGGGTTATCGTTATTTGTCTTACATTGTAGTCAGTTACTTTTTCCGTACCGGAGGAGAGGAAATATCACACTAATTTTCGCTCTATAGAGTGCTATTACGGAGTAGTTTTATCAATTTAATTTACTTAAATTTCCTTAATTTTGGAATACAGACCAGCGTAAATGCTATTTAAGTCGTCAGTTCACACACATTTTCATTAGTTAAAACTATCCCTGCCTAAAGCTTTAGTTTCTTCACGACTTTCAAGTTGATACTTAGATTAATTCAAAAGGCTTTCCGCTTCATATCCTGAAGACACACAGTGCATATCAGCAAGACAGCATGACCTATCTTCCTTAATCTTTTACAAGTAGGTGCTTTCAGCACAATTAACCTTTTCGGGGTTAAGCCCTTCAGCAGTTACTTTTTACATGTCGCAATTAAGATAAACATAAAATCTTAACAATTATTTTTGTAGAAATCTTAATCGGTTAAAGCGAAGATCAAAATACACTAGAAAATTCTGTCTGATTTTCTAAGTAACTGAATTCTTTTCATTAACAGAAAAATTAGTTTTTTGAATGAAAAGTGTGATTATTGATGGTAAAGTTTACGTAACCTAAAAACTGAAACCAACATTAACTGCATCCAGATGATCTATGTTACCGGATATTGTATTATGTTTTTTTTCTTCTACCACGAGCTGAGGAATTAGTTTGGATCCAAAATGGGAAAAAAATGTAATAGACTGAATGGAACTCAGTACGTTGAAAATAATCATCAAAGCAAGATTCAGCGAAGTGGCAATCCTAAAACCAAATAGTTATGAGAACACGACTCGCATCCGGGAATATGAAACTCTTACAGTTACTTGATAAGTTGCTATTTATGAAGCAGAATATCCTGAAGTGAATCTACAAAGTCATCAATCGAAAGTTAGAGAGAGAGAGAACCACCTGGAGGGAAATCTAATACCGATGAGAGGACTCACGACGATACTGCTGTGATCCATAAACGTACATGGAGTAAATTAGGCCTACGATGTGATGAAGGAGAACTATTATTCAGGTATAAAGTTGGGAACAGCTCGTGGAGATAAGCCAATCGAGTTTCCACCAACTTCTTAAATACACTGACGGAAATGGAAAGTGCTACACCATGAAGCATCTATCCTATATTCATCAAACTTTCTAGATATATTCTTCATATGAAGGGTGTTAGTTGAATTAACTTTCATTCCATTCGGAACTGATCTCCACCACCATAAGAATTATGACGTGTGACCTCTTCTTGAACAAGTCGTTACTATGCCTGAAGCACATGCTGTGTCAGTCCACGATGATTGCTGGCTGGAAGCTGGTATGGAAGTATATTTCTTTCCATCGAATCGCGTACTTGCTGTCGCGGTGACAGAACAGGAGACCTATTAGGATAGTCAAGGATCCATAACATTTCTGAAGGAGTTTGCAGTGCCAACTCTAGAGCAGAATCTGGCACTATCCTACGGGAATATGCCACTTTGTACCCTGCTCACGAAGGATATAACAACACGGTTTACCATCCCTGCCACTTACCGCTAGAATTCGGCCTCTCATCAACAATTAGCAGATCAGTCCTGCTGTAATAACCAACAGTTTCCAACACCAAAATTGCGAAAGATGGTAAGGTACAGGGCTCGACCATCGCTGCTTCCTGTAATCTTCCATCAGTCAGCTTAGAATCGGGCTTGTTGAGTGATAAATTTACGGCTTTTGGTGCGCATTTACAACTTCTTTCCCTCGGTTCCCACATGTAGGTCTTCGTTCATCATTTTTTTCTCCGTTAAATAGCCGTATTTTTCCCCTTACAGACTGATGGTCCGTGAGTTAGGACTTCCTAATTCTCAGTTTTGAAATGAAACCCCGGCACCTTGCAAGGTAAGATTTGTGTATTAGTTTACAGCCAGTCGTGCAAAAAAGGTATGTAAATAATTGTAGTGCTTAAATATTAAATTGAGAAACTGCGCTTTCCCTAACGTTCGCTACCTATTCTAGATGTTGAGAATAAGTTCGGATGTGTATAAGTTTTTTTCGTCACTATGAAATAACCCGTTTCCTGAAGGTCATCGTAAGGTGGACCTCAGACCATAATGAATATTTATTACTATCAAATTTGTCTTCGATAATGGAATACTGAATCGACTGTTATTTGTACACACTACAGCAGCGCATGAAATGTTAACTGATGAAAAATTCGAAGCTCTATTTAATGACAACAATGCGCAATTATCTGATTTGGGAAAGTGACAAGCTCTTTTTGACTGAGGACTATGCTGCACAGCTTGATGAAACTGACTGGTAAACAATAACAAAGATGACGTCTTTGTACAGCGAATTCCTCTGACAGTGGAGATGTAGATAATATAGAAAATGTGTATAAGAAGCCAAGGAGAGTTCCGTTGCAAGCAATTTCAGAAGTTAAGTTTTAAAATGTTGGCCAACTACCTCAATTTGTTGAGGCAAGGAATGCCTGAAAATGCACGATACCTGGCTACAATTCCAAGATAAGAGACATGTGCGTTAAATGTGGAATGTATTTACATATGGCGAAATAATTATTTTGAAGCACATCATAAAACGTCCTGTAAAGAGAGAGTTACTGGCAATATCAAATTACACTGACTGAAAGAAATCGCAACATCAGTAGTAGAGTAGAGTAGAGTAACGAAATTTCAGGAATACATTTGTCTAGGTAACATATTTAAGTGAGTAATATTACAAGATCTCAATTTAATGCAAACGCAAGATAAGCCATTGCAAATGTGAAATGGTGGTACATTAATACCCGGTGTAGCCGCCAGAATGTTGAAGTCAAGCACGCAAACATGTATTGTGCAGGACAGGTGTCTGATGTCAGTTTGTGGGATGGAGTTCCATTTCTGTTGCATTTAGTCGTCAGTACAGTGACTGTTAATGCTGTTTTTGGATGACGCTGGAGCTATTGTCCGATGATGTCGCATATGCGCTCGATTGGAGACAGGTCTGGCGATCGAGCAGGCCAACAGCATGTCGACACCCTGTTCAGCACGTTCAACAGAGATATGTGTGCGAGCGTTAACCTGCAATGCTGTTCATGATCGCCAGCACAACAGGTTATACCACTAAACTGACAAGGGGAGGCCGCCAATTGTGAAATTCAGATTCG
Organism: Schistocerca serialis cubense; assembly: GCF_023864345.2. NCBI lineage: Eukaryota > Metazoa > Arthropoda > Insecta > Orthoptera > Acrididae > Schistocerca > Schistocerca serialis. The sequence goes on from NC_064640.1 coordinate 581,847,765, forward strand.
ATTCATACTGCGCATAATAAAAGCTCATGGCCGGAGGTGTAATGTGGCAAAGCACCAAGAAGCACTTCTCAGCCGTTGTCGAGAAAATTGACAGTTAAAAGAAACCGTTGCGGTGAAATACCCTCTACGATTAATAATTCTCTACAGCGTCGTGGCGCAGCGGTAAGCGCTCGGGTTCGTAATTCAAAGGTCGCCGGATCGAATGTCACACCATGCAACTTTTTTTTTTTTAGTATTTGTTTTTTGTAATTCATATATATATATATATATATATATATATATATATATATATATATATAATTCCCGGAAATCAGTTGCAACAATTATGCATATAAGTTGTTGAAAGTCGTTTGTCGTGGAAAAACTGGCGACTTCGAACATCATTATGTTTTCCGCAAATAAAATTGTATTTCACAAATGTTATTAATTGTCTTTATAATGTTAACCACGTATAGTTAACGGAAGACGTAGAAAGGATATTCCGAAACGAATACGTATAGCGTAAGTGAAACGTTCGAATTAGAATAGAGACCCCACGAACACAAATTCGCTGTGGCAGGTATGAAATATAAACTCCGTTACTCGCTCGTTACACTTGAAGGACAGATGTTGAATGGGCCGAAACGAGCCGCCGCATAACAGCGTAGTTGCCTGCTAACTTCGAAAGAAGGTAGATGCGGTCCCTAGCGCAACTTATAACATTGTCGAAACTCAGTGCGGACGGGAGAGCTCTGGTACACCCTGTTTAACAAACGGAAAAATGGAGGCGGTGCAATTGGAGAGCGATCCGCCTTCACCAACATGTATAAGCAATTCATTAGTAGTTTATATATATATTTGAATTACAAAAAAATAATAATAAAAAAATTTGCAAGGCGCGAGATTCGAACCGGTGACCTTCGGATTACGAACCCGAGCGCTTACCGCTGCGCCACGACGCTGCAGAAAACTGTTAACCGTAGAGAGTATTTCACCGCAACGGTTTCTTTTAACTGTCGATTTTCTCGACAACGGCTGAGAAGTGCACCTTGGTGCTTTGCCACATTACACCTCTGGCCATGAGCTTTTATTATGCGCAGTATGAATCGAATCTGAATTTCACAATTGGCGGCCTCCCCTAGTGAGTTACAAATTTGCAGTCAGGGTGCGTGGGAAAACAACGATAGTGTTCCTACTGTCATACGAAATCACACCCCAAACCATAATCCCACGTTTAGGTCCAGTGAGTGTAGCACACAGACAGGTTGGTTGCAGGCCTTCAAGTGGCCTCATTCTAACCAATAAATGGCCATCGCTGGCACGAGGCAGAACCAGCCTTCATCAGAAAACACAACAGACGTCCACTCTATCCGCTAAAGAGCTCTCGCTTGACACCACTGAAGTCGCAAAAGACGGGGATTTTGTGTCAGTGGAATGCACGCTTCAGGATGTCTCGCTTGGAGCTGTTCCTGAATTAACTAATTTCTAACAGTTTTTTGTGTCACTATGGTGCCAACTGCTGCTCAAATTGTTGCTGCAGTTGCAGTACGATGCGCCACAGCCATACGCTTAACACGAAGGTTTTCCCTCCGGGTAATGCCACGTGGCCGTCCGTAGCCCGGTCTTCTTGCGAGCTTACATCACGTGATCACCGCTGCCAGTAGTCGTCTACATTGGCTACATTTCTGCCTAATCTTTCTGCAGTATCGCAGAAGGAACATTCAGGTTGTCGTAGCTCTATTATACGGCCTCGTTCAAATTCATTGAGGTGTTAGTAATGGCGTCTTGGTCATCTTAAGGGCATTATTGACTAACATCAACTCACCACGTTCAACCTCAGGGGTAACTAATGCTCACGACCGTTACAGAGCATATTTGAAGCTAACCAGAACTGCATCATAGTGGCCATTCTTACGCGACTTGAGAGAAATCTGAACAGGCATCATCTTTCAGATGTAGAAATAAGGCCTACAAAAGGTTCAAGTGGCTCTGAGCACTATATCACTTAACTTCTGAGGTCATCAGTCCCCTAGAACTTAGAACTACTTAAATCTAACTAACCTAAGGACATCACACACATCCATACCCGAGGCAGGATTCGAACCTGCGACCGTAGCGGTCGCGCGGTTCCAGACTGTAGCGCCTAGAACCGCTCGGCCACTCCGGCCTGCTGAGGCCTACCAAATTTTGTTTATATCGCATAACTCCTTCTTTATGTTGTGATTTCTTCCATCAGTGTGTTACTTGCCAGAAATCGTTGTATGATTATCATTTTCTTGCATTTATGAAGTTGTTTCAGAGCTCTGTCAAAAAACTGTGCTGGAAATCACATTAAGAATACTGTTCTCTGTGTGCATTAGCAAATACAGTTTACTGTTTCATATATGTTTCAAATGATTACATATACGGGGTGAACATTAATAAAATCGGTAAACTGCAGGCTGACTGGAAATGGAGGAAAAAAGGTACTGCAAATGTGTGTCCGGAAATGCGTCATTGCCACGGTAGATGACGCTGACGATTGAAAGTTCCTCTGACCAGGTGCCGCTTGTTCATCGTGTGTTGCAGCCTGTCTGATTGACACAGCGTACAGAATGGCGTTCCCTTAAGCTGTGTGGTTTTGCTTAAGTGTGCATCAGAATATTCCTATTGATTTATAGAATTTTGTTTTATAGGAACTTAAGTCGGTCATAATCGCGCCAATTTACCAAGATATCACCGGCTAGCTGCATACAGTATTGTTCTCCATTTCAAAACCAAATATAATTCGTTCACAAATGTAATCTAGTCAGCCTGAAGCAGCAGCTACTGGCCGTATTTTGATTACTTGCAATCTGGCGAGATCTTACGTAAGTGTTCTCGCATCTGCAAACATAACTGGTTCGTGGGAATTTCGTTTTATTGCTATAGATAGTTCCTCAGAAATGACTAATATTATTTATTAACCGTTAAATAAAACTTTTAAGGAATAAAATATTCGTAGTTTTTATGACATAGCTTAATAGATGGGTTGTGCTAATTGTAGCTGTTTCCGTAAAAGTTCAAATTATCATAGATATAATATACGGGATGATCAAAAAGTCAGTATAAATTTGAAAACTGAATAAATTACTGAATAATGTAGATAGAGAGGTACAAATTGACACACATGCTGGGAAAGACATGGAGTTTTATTAGAACCAAAAAATACAAAAGTTCAAAAAATGTCCGACAGATGGCGCTTCATCTGACCAGAATAGCAATAATTAGCATAACAAAGTAAGACAAAGCAAAGATGATGATCTTGACAGGAAATGCTCAATATGTCCACCATCATTCCTCGACAATAGCTGTAGTCGAGGAATAATGTTGTGAGCAACACTTTAAAGCATGTCCGGAGTTACGGTGAGGCATTGGCGTTGGATGTTGTGTTTCACCATCCCTAGAGATATCGGTCGATCACGATACACTTGCAACTTCAGGTAATAAGAAATGCCAAGAAAGGAAGGAAAATATATTTGCTTAACAAGAGTGATAGGGCACAAATCGCAGAATATCTGAGTGACCACCATCAAACGTTCATTTCTGAGGAAGAGGATGTGGAACAAAAATGGAAAAAATTCAGAAACATCGTCCAGTACGCCTTAGATAAGTTCGTACCGACTAAGGTCCAAAGCGAGGGGAAAGATCCACCGTGGTATAACAATCATGTACGAAAGGTACTACGGAAACAAAGAAAGCTTCATCATAGGTTTAAGAGTAGTCGAATCATAGCTGATAAGGAAAAGCTGAACGAAGCGAAAAAGAGCGTAAAGAGAGCAATGAGAGAAGCATTCAACGAATTCGAACATAAAACATTGGCAAACAATCTAAACAAGAACCCTAAAAAGTTTTGGTCATATGTAAAATCGGTAAGCGGATCTAAATCCCCTATTCAGTCACTCGTTGACCACGATGGCACCGAAACAGAGGACGACCGAAGAAAGGCAGAAATACTGAATTCAGTGTTCCGAAACTGTTTCACTGCGGAAAATCGTAACACGGTCCCTGACTTCAGCCGTCGCACGGACGCCAAAATGGAAAATATTGAAATAAACGATGTCGGAATTGAAAAACAACTGCTATCACTTAGTAGCGGAAAAGCATCCGGACCAGACGAGATACCCTTAAGATTCTACAGTGATTATGCTAAAGAACTTGCCCCCTTTCTATCAGCAATTTATCGTAGATCGCTGGAAGAACGTAAAGTACCTAGCGACTGGAAGAAAGCGCAGGTCGTTCCCATTTTCAAGAAGGGTCATAAATCAGATGCGAATAATTATAGGCCTATTTCGCTTACGTCAATCTGTTGTAGAATAATGGAACATGTTTTGTGTTCTCGTATTATGACGTTCTTAGATAATACAAATCTCCTTCATCATAACCAACATGGATTCCGCAAACAGAGATCATGTGAAACTCAGCTCGCCCTATTTGCCCAAGAAATTCACAGTGCCGTAGACACTGGCGAGCAGATTGATGCCGTATTCCTGGACTTCAGGAAGGCATTTGATACGGTTCCGCACTTACGTTTAGTGAAAAAAATACGAGCTTACGGAATATCGGACCAGGTTTGTGATTGGATTCAGGATTTCCTAGAAGAAAGAACACAACATGTCATTCTTAACGGTTCAAAATCTGCAGATGTAGAGGTAATTTCGGGAGTACCGCAGGGAAGCGTGATAGGACCTTTATTGTTTACAATATACATAAATGACTTAGTTGACAACATCGGTAGCTCCGTGAGGCTATTTGCAGATGACACGGTTGTCTACAAGAAAGTAGCAACATCAGAAGACTCGTACGTACTCCAGGAGGACCTGCAGAGGATTAATGCATGGTGCGACAGCTGGCAGCTTTCCCTAAACGTAGATAAATGTAATATAATGCGCATACATAGGGGCAGAAATCCATTCCAGTACGATTATGCCATAGGTGGTAAATCATTGAAAGCGGTAACGACCGTAAAATACTTAGGAGTTACTATCCGGAGCGATCTGAAGTGGAATGATCACATAAAACAAATAGTGGGAAAAGCAGGCGCCAGGTTGAGATTCATAGGAAGAATTCTAAGAAAATGTGACTCATCGACGAAAGAAGTAGCTTACAAAACGCTTGTTCGTCCGATTCTTGAGTATTGCTCATCAGTATGGGACCCTTACCAGGTTGGATTAATAGAAGAGATAGACATGATCCAGCGAAAAGCAGCGCGATTCGTCATGGGGACATTTAGTCAGCGCGAGAGCGTTACGGAGATGCTGAACAAGCTCCAGTGGCGGACACTTCAAGAAAGGCGTTACGCAATACGGAGAGGTTTATTATCGAAATTACGAGAGAGCACATTCCGGGAAGAGATGGGCAACATATTACTACCGCCCACATATATCTCGCGTAATGATCACAACGAAAAGATCCGAGAAATTAGAGCAAATACGGAGACTTACAAGCAGTCGTTCTTCCCACGCACAATTCGTGAATGGAACAGGGAAGGGGGGATCAGATAGTGGTACAATAAGTACCCTCCGCCACACACCGTAAGGTGGCTCGCGGAGTATAGATGTAGATGTAGATGTAGATGTAACCCCAAAGCCAATAATCGCACGGACTGAGGTGTGGGGACCTGGGAGGCCAAGCATGACGAAAGTGGCGGCTGAGCACACGGTCATCACCAAATGACGCGCAGCTGTCGGACATTTTGTGAACTTTGTTTTTGTTTTTTTGGTTCTAATAAAACCCCATGTCATTCCAAGCATGTGTGTCAATTTTTACTTCTCTATCTACATTATTCCGTGGTTTATTAAGTTTTCTATTTTATACTGACTTTTTGATCACCCGGTAAATACGTGCGCATCGAATTGGTGTCTGGTACGAAACTGATGATAAAATATCTGCTGTTTTCGTATCATCGTCATACAGTATTTTATTGCTGCAGATCTTTTGTTTTCAGCTTTGAAAAACGGGGGCACTACATAGAGCCTTCCATCCTCTTCATCAAGATTAAACGCATTAATATTCTTCGAGCAACATCTCATCGGGGAGTAAACATCTAGAAAATAGAGCAACTGATAGACTGGGTCGCTCGAGCATTCTGTAATGAACAACAGATAAGAGGCAATTTCAGCAAGGGCAGTAGTTCTCGGTTTATGGAAAATCCAACTTTATTTACCGTCTTTTGAGGAAGGGGTTCCCATCCCCGTTTTCCGATTTCACGAGGCGAGCTAGCCTCCGTTTTTCGGTTCACTGGACGCCGAAACGGAGGAAAAGAAAAGCCGGCAAACTTCCTTCGATTTCGCTCACGAGGCAAACGCGACCACCCAGACGTGCGGTATTGTGTTCGTGCTTGTGCAACACGCGGAGACAGTAGCTGTGTGTAGCCAGCCGTGGACCGCGTGCATGCTGCGCGCGCATGCTGGCGCGCTAGCTCACGACGGCTAGCACGGGATGCATAAATAGCGACCGCCAGTCACGGCTTGCTCCGCTACTCGCAAATAGATATCGCCTCTTCCTTCATCTCTATACTCTGCTGTAACTTTGACGTGGTTTTAACTTTCTTTACAAAGTAAAAGTGGCGTATATGAACTATAATCCGGAACTTCGCCGTTTGCAAGTAGAGATATTCTCATCCTGCACTTTATGGTGCCAGGCCCTGGGCCATGATCAACCATGGAACACTACAAAGGGTTACTGGTTTAATACAGGCGTTTATTTGTGTTGTCATCTTCTTAGAAGGCGGTGTTAGAAAGTTCTGTGTCTCTGTAGTGTTATGTCTCTGATTACAGTTCACGAGTGCGTGTGAGGCACACACGTGATTTACACCTCTAAGCCTTTCTGTTGCACCTATTGTTGTGTTGATCAGTTGGCTTTTAACCAATATTGCTATAATGTCTGTTATTTTATGTCTCTTGAAGATACAAGTAAAAAAGAAATGCTATACACAGTTGCAATAGCTGGGGGAAGAGAAAAAAGGCTGAATTTTTAGTTTTCTGTAAAATTATCCTTAAAAAGTCCTGATATTACGCTCTGAAACGCACCGTGAGGCAAACAAATCAAATTGTCAAACTTTATAAAAATTAAAAATATGCTATACGATCAAAGGTGGTGTGGACACTTAGGATCTGTTGTCACATACACATACATGATACAAAGACAAAGTGTTGGAATTTGAGATCAACAAAACACAATGAATGTGAAAGTAAAAGACCGAAATCCACATAAAAAATATTTCTTGGTAACTTGTAACATCAGGTCTACGAAGACCTGCTTTGCACTATTCACTCACTCCTCGAATAAATATTCTGGATCTGACATGACATCAGAATCACCATCTAGTTGTCTACCTTTGACCATAAGATGTTCATTTTGTACCTGCAATAAAAGTATGAAAAGTTGAACTGTGTGCACTACATGCAACTGTTTCGTGTATCCCGCAAAAGCAACAACTGAGCAATGCTTTCCCTTTTATGAAGCGCCAAAGAAACTAGTATCAGGCAGAATACGGCGCTGCTGTCGGCAGCGTCTGCATCAGACAACAAGTGCCTGGCGCAGTTGTTAGATCGGTTACTGCTGCTACAATGGCAGGTTATCAAGATTTAAGTGAATTTTAACATGGTGTCCTAGACGATGCAAGAGCGATGGGACACAGCATTCCCGAGGTAGTGATGAAGTAGGGATTTTCCCGAACGGCCATTCCACGAGTGTACCTTGAATATCAGGAATCCGATAAGACATAAATCTCCGACACAGCTGTGGCCGGAAAAAGATCCTGCATGAACGCGACCAACGACGACTGAAGAGAATCATTCAACGTGAGTGAAGTGCAACCCTTCCGCAAATTGCTGCAAATTTCAACATTGGGACATCAACAAGCGTCAGCGTGCAAAGCTTTCAACGAAAAATCATTGATATAGGCTCTCGGAGCCGAAGGCCAACTAGTGTACTCTTGCTAACTGCACGACACGAGGCCTTACGCCTCGCCCGGATCCGTCAACACCGACATTGAACTGTTGATGACTGGAAACACGTTGCCTGGTCGGACGAGTTTCGTTTCAAATTGTATCGAGTGGATGGGTGGGTATGGTGACAACTTAATGAATCCATGGACCCTGCATGTCAGCAGGGGACGGTTCAAGATGGTGAAGGCTCTGTAATGGTTTGAGACGTGTGCCCTTGGAGTGATATGGGACCCCTGATATGTCTAGATACGACTCTGACAGGTGACACGTACGTAAGCACTGATGAATTCTTCTCGGGTTATCAGCCGAGTGGTGGCGTCGTCTTTTCGCAAAGTTTCAATGAGTTTCGTACCCATCAACTTCGCCAGAAGATGATGGGTACGAAACTCATTCAAACGCTGCGACAAGACGACGCCACCACCACTGCTGATAACCCGAGAATAATTCATCAGTGGAATACGCCGAGAAAGACTGAAATCACGTACGTAAGCATCCTCTCTCATCCCCCGCATCCATTCGTGTCCATTGTGCATTCCAACGGACTTGGGTAATTGCAGCAGGACAATGCGACACTGCAGACGTCCAGAATTGCTACAGGGTGGCTCCAGGAACACTCTACTGAGTTTAAACTTCCGCTGGCCACCAAACTCTCCAGACATGAACATTACTGAGCACATCTGGGAAGCCTTCAAAAAAATGGCTCTAAGCACTATGGGACTTAACATCTGAGGTCATCAGTCCCCTAGACTTAGAACTACGTATGTAGATTGTGGACAGTTGGAAATGTGGGTCTCACTGGAAGCGTGCACCTGCAGTCGCGCTATTCATGAAAAAAAAAAAAATAAAAAAAAATAAAAAAAACGGCTGAGAGAACGGATCAACGAAGAACCTCAACGGGATGCTGCACGGTCAGCAATGGTATCTCTTCTTTCTGGAACAGTTACTATCTTCATATATATAATTTTATATTAATCTGAAGGGAGAAAGGGTCTCCGCATGTAATTATGTGCCAATACAAGCAGAGGGTAACTGATTGATGTGATGTTTATTCTGGACGAGCATATTGTGACCAAGAGGGAAGTCAGGCCTGCAAGAATTTTTGAGTCAGGAAGACGAAAACAACGGTGATACGAAACGTTAACAATGCTTTGCACAGAAGCCGTATACAAATACAACGGTAACGCTAATGGACGATCTGAATCTGGATAAGAGACTGGAGATGTTTTACGTCGCCGTACTGCAGAGGGTAAAAACGCGTTCTCGATGCTGCCCGAGAATGAGGTAGTTTAGCTGTGTAGTTACGTTTGCAATTTTGCTGTTCATGCACTTCACAGGGAACAAAAGATGTAGTTGCAGCAATGTTTTTGTGAAGCTGCTACGATGTTTCCATTGTTTTGCGTTTTGTGTACTGTGTAGTGAGAAGTGAGATGTTAAATAATTGTTCGTCATTTGCATTACTGATCAGCATGTTTTTATTCTGAGTACATCCCACCGACGACCTGACATTCGTTTCCGTTGCAGAATAACATTTCTCTTCTCCGACGTATTGACCGTCAGCAGCACGCGTAGTGTGACTGCATCAAACGCATCCTTCGCGATACGCGCTACTAAGGTAAGCAAACAAACGTACTCGCTAGGGAATAAATGTGTGTACGCTCGCAAGTGGATGAACAGGCACGGTACGGCAGAAGGCAGGCGGCGTATTATGGATGCCGCTGGCGCAATGTCAAGGTTGAACTGAGACGCGACCGTCTGCGACACAATAGGCCCCGTGACCCTCTTTGAAGAACGGCCAGCTGCCGGCTGCCTGCGGTATCCCGCGCCTGCAGTGCCGATCTTGGTCGAATCAAGGCACGGTGTCCACTCGCCCTTTGCCCGCGAACTCTTGCCGTCGTGAATATGCAATACATCAACGAGTAGAAATACAGTTCCAAGGGGTCTGTCGATAATTTGAAAAATTGTAGACATATTTATGTTTAAGAAAAATTGTTCTTAGAAAAATATTGTTGTTTGTATATGTTTTTCTTCTTCTTTCGATCTAACTAAAATCACCGGAACGATCTTACTAATTCCTTGCTTGTAACTTGAGCAACCGGACTGTACAGTCTTGCAAGACTAAGACACCGTCCCAACAGCAGATATTATTTTTAAGTCTCTCCTGACAAAATCGAAAATAAGAACTAAAGGAAAATGAAGAAATAAATCAAATTTTGAGGGATCCACAGTTCCTTCATTCAACAACTGGAGACAGTGGAAAACAAATATTATCTGAATAAATTTCATCCAACTGTCTATATTTCGGTTCTGTATTAACTTACAGACGCCTCAGAACGGAATTTCGTCAGAATTAACAGGTGCAGCTGACGCAAGAAATGCATCAGTTAGCTGTGGCGATGTCTCAGTAATAAAAATAAAATAATGTAAAAGGAATTTCACTACGGACGAACTTCGCAACAGATTTTCATAAAATTCATAAGATCGTGATTAAAATCTTCTACTAAACCTTTGAACCCTAAAAATGGTGCTTTCACTCTGAAAGACTTATTAGTTAATAAAAATCCAAAATACAGACAGTTAAATGTATTTTATTCGGAAAATATTTAAAAATCTGGCCAACTACGAGTAGGACTTGCGCTCTGAGCGTTCCGTACGTACGAACTTAATTGTGTATACAGCCATTAATAATAATAATAATAATAATTTTGTGTGGCCCAGTGGCCTGACACAAGTCATTCTATTTAACGACACGTCGCCGACTTTTTTATTTCTAATATGCCCCAGTTTTCCAACTGGGGAAACTGGGATCCCATTCCTCAAATCGTTTTGAGGAGAGGGAATTTATTTGTTTACATATTTCTTCCATTATGGCCTGTTACCTATAATTTGAAAACAGACTGTACTCATTTTTACGAAGAATCTTAGACAGCTTATGCAATATGCTTTGTTACCTGCTAGATAATACCACCTTCCATCACCTTAGCTATTTATTCTTCTTCTTCTACTACTACTACTACTACTACTACTACTAATAATAATAATTAAAAAGAATTAATAGGTTAAAACGAGTACTAAAAAACCATTGTCCAGTATAAACTAGAACTTGCGAACTTCCGATTGCCAGGCACGCTCTTTATCGATATACTACCAGGGCTGACACGTGTGTAGATAGTGTGATGAGTGAGTTTGCGAATATCGAAGTAAGTGGGATAAATGACCATACTTTTGTTTGCATTGACTCAGAAGCTTAAATTTTATATGTCGAAAAGGACCATAGACTATCAAAGTGATCTACAAGTGTTCCGTTTTCACCAGCTCAGGTGATCCTAAAAAAATAAGCCATGATCGGTGCTTGTTGCTCAAAATTGTCGACGGAGGCTGAAAATTGGGACGTTTTTGCAAGTTTTAAATAAAGGCAGATTTTGTTCTATCCGTAACACTAATATTATGAAACGTGACATTATTCAAACATTTTATTGCAAAATTTAGGAAGTACCCTGTCATAATTATTGGAGACCATGTACAAAGAAGCAATAATAGTTCTACCTTGAAATGGTTACAGAAATTTACAAAAAAATATGCATGCTGTGTATGACACTGCTTCATATTCTTTCTTGAAAACGTCAGCCAAGTTGAGTGTATCTAAACTAAATCTAGAAACTTTACAGTGTCCGCTCCGGTTCAAATTCCAAATCGCTATCCCGCGACGATAGTTGGTACGCCTAGTGGACAAGACGGGTTTGAGCCTGAGTCAAATGCACTCTTGTCACCAATAAAATGCATATCAAAATTTATGGCATTTATTGTAATGTTGCAGTCAGACTAATGTATCCAGCAGACTAATCTAATCGCACAATATTTCTTTACATTTTTATGCACTCTGGGTGTGAATTACATTGTTTTATACTTTGTAACAAAAACAGACAAATATCTTGTTTCTTTAATTGCATGACATAACTGTATCTGTTGAAATGGGCTAAGTTTGAAACCGAAATAAAGATTTTTAAAAATACTATACCGATGCCTGACCCTGGCTCGTCGTGTTATATCTTACTTGTCCGAGCATACATAAGCTGCCTATTTTCATGTTGGCTCTATATGTTGGTTACGTTTCCCGGTACGGCGATTTCATTATCACCACTTCTAGAATATTTTACTCTAGACATTCCCGCCAGATTTTTTCCAATTCTCATCGTATAGAGCACAACATTTTAAGTAAATCGTAAAATTTTGCGGCTTTTTCAATTCTCAACTTCCTGAGTTATTAAACTGCCTGTTGGATCATTTGGTTTGACCGGAGTATTCATACCGACCCAGCTATCCAGGCATGACTCATCATCACTCCAACATCAATGCTAGTAGCTCTCTCCCACTTTCCAGACTTCACTGAAGTTCTGCTGCATACCTGCACCGAAAAGCAGTCCTGGAAGAGAGGATATTGTGGAGAAATGGCTGAGCCACAACACAGAAAATGTTTCACTGATAAGCGGATTGTAGGAAATTTTTGAACTTAAAGACAGAATCAAACTGATTTAATCTGTCACGAAGTTTCAAAAGAACGTTCACTTCCGTGCAATGTGAAAGAAACGTACTAGAAACTGTTTCAAATTCCGTCCTCTTTTGAGTTTCTGAGCTACACGGTTTCAACAAAGGAAACTTTGTTTTCTCGATACACATTATCAGTCTTTGAGATACATATCGTTCAAGAAAATATAGGTTCATTTTTCACGTTGGTAATTCGTCACGTGTGACCAGAATGCTACTAATACACATTTCCGACATTCCTATGGTTTTTGTGAGACGATTCGTCAGAGACTAAACTTTCTACGACACAAATTGCCGTTCATTATAATAAAATTGTCACTGTACACCTAGAATCGTCTTGAAAGACACTTCAGCATCAAAATTACCAAGTAGAAAATTTGTCACCTAACAGTAATGTTCAGAGACTCTCCAGGCTGAAGCAGAACGTTCAGGCCATTCGCTCATTGTACATAAGCGCACTCATCCGCTGTCTGGTTTGTGAACAGGTCAATGCCGCACTCACATAGTTAGTCCTAGCATACTTTCCACCGAATTGTGGTGGCCCTCTCTGGCTTGTGGCCTCCTCTCTGGCTTGTGGCCTCCCCTCTGATGATAGAGCCAGATCAAAAATTGATATGATTCCCCGGTCACCCATGTGTGTTAGCTCGGCTCACTATTGTAGTCGCATCGACCAGTTTCGGGTTGCAGAGGGAAAAAGTTTTTTGTTCTTTCTGAAGATGACAGGCAAGTCTTCCCCTAATCCTCCGTAGTTTCTGACGTTCAGAGCCTACGTTGATTTTAAGGGCGAATAATTTCGTAGCCGACAATGTTTTCCAACACCTGTGGCAAAAAACTATATGGAAGTACTTACTGTTTGTGTTTAATGTTGCTACATGTTCTGGTATGCTATATAAGGGGCGTGGGCCGGCCGGTGTGGCCGTGCGGTTAAAGGCGCTTCATTCTGGAACCGCGTGGCCGCTACGGTCGCAGGTTCGAATCCTGCCTCGGGCATGGATGTGTGTGATGTCCTTAGGTTAGTTAGGTTTAATTAGTTCTAAGTTCTAGGGGACTGATGACCACAGATGATAAGTCCCATAGTGCTCAGAGCAATTTTTTTGAGGGGCGTGAACAACATCAGATGTTGAAGGAAGAAAGGAAGATTAGAATTTTACGTCCCATCACAATTAGGACATTAGAGACGGAGCACAGACTCGGAATGATTGAGGAAGGCCACCGCTGCATGTGCCGGGAGCGATTTAGGGAACTCACGAGAAACCTAAGTCTGGATGGCCGGACGTGGATTTGAACCTTCGTCTTCCAGAATGGGAGACCCGTGAGCCAACCACGTGCCACCTCTCTCTATGTCCTATATTGAGTGGTCAATGTGAAGGACACGGAGAAGGCGCATACTCGTGAGACACAGCTGTATCAACACCTGGGAATGTTGGAAAGCAGCCTCGTTGAATATCTCCATTTGGCCGGATGGTCGAATCGTGCAGTATCCAGATTGTTTGGGTATTCAAATGTGGCAGTGGTCCGATGTTGGACTGCATGGGAATGTGATGGCAACTATACTCATCGTCAAGTTTCCAACTGCCTGCTAATGACCAACACAAGGGAGGATAACCATATTGTGCACCAAGCACATCTACAGCCATCATATCTGCCATCCGAGAACAAGTAATGGATTCCGTTCAACATTTTGATTCACTCTCCACCACTTGTCGGAAACTGCCGGCTGCCTTACTAGGGAATTACCGGCCCATGCATAGGCTGCCGTTAACACTACCACACCAATGGATGCGCTTAGAATATTGCCGTGACCGAGAAGCAGGGACTGCTGATCGATGGCATCGCACTGCGTTCAGTAATAAGTCGAGGTTCTGCTGTAGCTCGGTTCCCGGATGACTATCGTCGGAGAATATGGCGGTGCCCTGGAAGAGGTCCCATTCTTCCAATGTCTTGAAGAGGCACAGCGATGTCACTCCTTTCGTCGTCGGGTGGGGGGCCCTCGTGTATGACTTGAGGTCGCAGTAGTGAACACATGACACATGTCTCTATGAATTGTTTGTGTGATACTGTGGTACTCCCGTGGCGAGTAATATACCCAAATTTGTGGGACAAGCACGGACGTAAACTCCATCCCAGTGCCAGTAAGCAGGATTTCAAGGAACGGTTACAGCAGTAGTGAGACAGCTTGACTCAGGAGAGGATAGAACGACAGCTGGCACCTTTCCCAATTGTGGGCTCATACTGCCAGGTTGTCTGTATATGTGACTCGAATTTATAACCACTGATGTAACATCACATACCGTCTCAACCCGTGGAGTTTCATTTAATTTGCTCCTCTCATTCTAGATGCTTCACTTCCTTTGTTAGGCCTCGTAAATACCTACTGATTAAAATTAGGAGAAGGTGGAGCAAAATGTCCAGGGCGGGAAATGTGGCCACCGCGTATTTTTTGCCTCTAAACGGTGCTCTTCCTGCCGCGAAATAGTCAAACTGTTTCTGATATGCACCGCCATTGTCAGTGCATTTCACAGAAGAAACTTGTTTTTATTTTTTATTTTTTTTTAGTCAAAACTTTTTTGATATTCAGTCGTCTGATGAAAGGCAAGTTATTTATATTGTTCTCGTTACATCTCTTAAACGTGGAGTGATACTTTTTTTACAATAGCCCTGTTTAAACAACTTCTTTTTGGCTTGGTGTTCTTTAATATACTATGACATCAAGATGCCTAGAAATAGGTCCAGAAAGCAAAGCAACGAACATGGGTCCCTGTTTCGAAGAAAAAAATAATAATATGCCTTGTTGTAAAGGAGCAAAGCAATTTTATGTTCCACGTAATACTCTGAAAATAAGAGTTCTAAGACAAACTCAGATGCAGTAGATGGTTAAAAGGTTATTGGAAGCTTATGAAATATGCAGTTAAGAGCAACAAGAAGAAGGCCAATAACGGCAAAGTGTTAACATATAAAGGAAGACGCCAAAGCTGGTGGCATTATTTGCTGTCGAAAGAGGGTATCTGTACACTTTCAGAGTACGTATGTCTGCACTGACCACTTAACCCCTTTAGATTGGGAATTGTGGCCACTATTTAAGGCTTCAGAAAAATGCATATATGTCTCAGTAAACATTTTCTTTCCTGGTAAATATTTAGTTTGATACCTTACGAAACATCGTTTCAAACCTTCTACCAATAACCACGGTTAGGTGAAAATTAGATTTCCGTTAGTATGTTTATAAAGAATATTCGGAAATTCCAGTTACAAACTTATGTGATTTGTAGAGGGGAGTAAATACATAATATTCTGCACAGGAACCCATGTACGCAAACGTTCTGTTTCCGTGCTACAGTCGTTTGAAAACATGTTTGCTAGGTAGGTATGCAGCAGTGTAGTCATGGTGCGGCGTGGTCACATCGGATCGGCTGATATCATACGTCTATCCTACATCTCTGACCTGGTTCGAGCCTCATTCACGGGTTTGTGAGTGTTAGAGCAACATGGTTCAGTACATGATCCTTCTGAATGGAGAAGCTCACGCTAATGGAAGAGGTGCTCGTCGCCTTTATCAAGATCGTTCTCTACAACGTCCGACTCCATCGCATACCCTTTTCGCCTCAATTACGCAACAGCTTCGAGAAAGGTTACCTTCACCGTTATCAGGCGTGACTATGTTGCTCCAAGAGGACTCTGCACATCCGCATTGGAAGAGGCCGTACCGCAACACGTTGAAGAGAACCTGTCGACGAGTACACTAGCAGTTTCTTTGGCTATTGAGTGGAATTGAAAAACAAGTGATGTACTGGGTCGCACATAATTAATTACTTCCCAAAGTGGTCGCGTTACCAACATGATTTTAAAGCGGTTTTTATTTACAAAACAAATGTTTTCGAATGGTTGGACATTGATTCCAAATCAAAATATTATCTACTCACGTCCCTTCACAAGTTCCGTAACTTCGTAACGGGAATTTCCGAACACCCTGTATTTAATGACGAACTACAGTTTCAAATATTTAAATTTATTTCTGAAATTCATCTTAACTGTAATATGTATAGATGTACTACGGAAATCGACATACAAAAATTTGTGCCTTACCTGGACTCGAACCCACATTTCCCGATTATCGCAAGCTGTTGCCTTACCCCTTAAACTATCCGACCTCGCAGCCCGGACCCTCCTAATAGATACGTGAGAGACATACGAAAGTTTGAGTCGATCCGAGGAGCGTGCTCGGATAGCCTAAGTTGTAAAGTGACAGCTCACGATAAACTGGAGATCTGGGTTCGAGTCGTTACCAGGCGCTAATTTTCATACGTCACTTTATATAGTACATCTATAGCTGTTACAGTTAACCTGACTTTCAGGAATAAAATCCTTGAATGGCCACTGTGCCCCACCTTTCCCTACGAAAAGCTTAAGTTGGAACTGCCACACACAAAATTTTGTGGGAAGGTTATACTAAAGACTGCGTATTGTTCGCGAAAATTTTAGAAGCTGCAAAAATTTCCTGAATTGATGATAAGCACTACGCTTGTCTTTTCTTCTCTTCCGGAGTGCTGCTAGGCATTGTGTGATCCTTAAAATATAGGAGTGGTAGAGAAGATGAAAAAGTACAAAGAAGGCCAGCTCGTTTTGTATTATTAGGAAGCAGCGGAAAGATTGGGTGGCTGTTATCATAACAAAGGGGTTTTCCTTGCGGCGAGATTTTTTCACGAAATTACGATCCTCAGCTTTCTCCGAAGCATGCTCAAATAATTTGTTGACACACATCTACATACTGAGAGTTGACCTTTGAGATAAAATTAGAGAAATCAGAGCTTGCAAGAAGAGAAAAGAAATGTTTTGCATGTGCTATTCGAGAGTGGAATGGTAGAGAAATAGTCTGAAATAGGTCCTCCGAATACTCTGCCGAAACCATAAGTACGAATTGCAGAGTCACCTTGCACATGTAGATGTAACTTAGACACGACTCCTTACAGGAGCAGTCGGCAGCCATACATGATTGGTACAAAATGTATGGCGCTACATCTCAACCCCGCTCGCTACTTGTCTAGACGCGTACATGACGAACGCGTGAGGTTGAATAACAAAGAAAGATAGGAATCCTTAACATTAAGACTATGACGTATTTAATATTTTACTGTTTCGTTCTTTTCGTTTTTCGCGCAATTTATGTAGGTTTGCCCATTAAAGAGAACTAGGAGAACAAAGAAGCCATCATAAACGGATTTTGACGTACTACAAAATGCTATCCTGGAATCTGATACATGATACGATCATCATGATATAAATTAGCAGTTTTGTACAAAATGGCTATAATCGATAGAATCTTTTGAAAATTTGAACGGTTACTTTTTGTGAAAGAGTTTTCTGAATACAGAAGACGTCCTCTTCAAGTCGTTTGGTACCTAGACAGAATGGGAAGCTTCTACCTTTCTCATAAATTGACAGCAGACCCTTTTTTTAAGATCGGAAGCATACCAAGCTCACTGCGTGGTCATAAAACTCCATTCTCCTTCTTCGTAAATCGGCAGTTGCAAGTTCAGAATACGCCAATCCCTATGGCATTCAACTCCAAGCACTTGCCATCTAGAGCCTCGTTGCGGACCTGTTGTTCATAACCTTGAAAAGAGACGTGTAATGACGCCTGCAATAAAGAACCACATTTTTAACTTGTCGTGCGCAGCTGATCGAGAAGTCCACAGCCTATTGGATGCTGCAAACCACCTTCAACAGCGCCAACTTATAACTCACATGAGTGCAATGAACGTAGTTACAGAGTTATAGTGCAACTACTTAGGGATGAGTGAGGAATAGGATTTACCGTTCCGTCCATGATGAGGTCATTTGAGACGAAACAGAAGATCGGATTGGAAAAGGGTAGGAAATGAATTAGGACGTGTCCTTTCAAAGTGTCATGGCGGAATTTACCTTGAACGATATAGGGATAACACGGCAAACCTAAATGTTGGTGGCCGGCGTCCCGATTACGAGTCAAATTTATTGCCAATGCGACCCCTTGCTAGGTCCTATTTGAGAAAATGGGTCTGAGGTCTGAGTTGTGATCCCACTACAGTGTTGCAGCAGGCGGAAAGGAGACACAGAGGAAGTAGCCGTCCTCGACAATTTTCACTGAAGGTATCTTTCCGAGTTCTCAGCCGGATAACGGCGTAGTCGAGAGGAAATAATTCAATAATTTTTCCAATTGTAATCTCCAGGCAAAGTCCACTGAAGACGACGAGTGACCAATTTTGTCGAATTACTTTTTCAAGACGACCCTGTCACGCACCTTGCAAACCGAAACAGTTTCAGCAAAGGAAACAGACTGCACAGTCGACAGAAGTTAAAACGCTGTATAACACATACATAGCACAGAAAAGTGTCGAATTACCATGCAGAACATCTTCTCCTATTTGTACTATCACTCATCCAAAGATTTGTTTTAATATCTCGAACTGCTTATGAAACGTGATGAGTGTACATGACACTTCCGGTATACTGCGGTTTCCGCGACAACGAATTGTGATCTTAAGAGTAGAAAACATGAAGAAAGGGTGCCGGTAGACAGTTCAATGGCTGTTGCTCACATTCGGCATGCTTGCTGCAGCGCCGACCTGAGGCTGGCCGTCTCCCTGCAAGAGCTGAGGTCACGAGGGGAAGCTAGGAGCTGCCCGCGCTGCCAAGAACGCAAGCACTCGACCGTGGAATAGCAACGCGCCGTGTTTGCAGATGAGCCTAAGCCCGGCTCCGTTTCGTGTTTGGATTTTTGAAGCAAGCGGGGAGGTGAACGTCCACAACGAGAGCTTTGTTCGTGACACCAAGTGTTTGAATGCGCTGGGTTTAGGTTCCGCGATAAACAAACAACATGAACCTAATGGAGTGGGGGCGGGGGGGGGGGGGGGCAGCTTGACGAGCTCACCAAACTTACATGATATCTCACTCATTAACTGTTCATTACGTAAGCCTTTTTTTTCTCTATGAATGGTTGGAGGACATTTCAATATTATGATTGTTTTTAAATGGCTTGGTAGTTAGCGTGAGCAAATTCAGAGACCAGCATTAGAAATATTATGCAAAGTGTCCCTAAAACCAGTTTTCCCTGTACCTTTCTCCTCTAAATCTGCCATAGTTCTCTCTGAAACTTCCGTATTTCCATTCAACATTTAATTCAATAGGCAGCAACTGAATGCGGAACTGGTAATGAAATCTAACTTTTTCGATCAGAATTGTGGCAGTTCTGATTTAGTTGGTCACTTAACACTCTGCCGTATAATTTAACGCCACAGGCAAATCGTGATCGAATTCTTCTCCCAGTTTTGTCACCATTGAACTTG
The DNA here is from genome assembly GCF_023864345.2 of Schistocerca serialis cubense. Classification (NCBI taxonomy): domain Eukaryota; kingdom Metazoa; phylum Arthropoda; class Insecta; order Orthoptera; family Acrididae; genus Schistocerca; species Schistocerca serialis. The sequence goes on from NC_064640.1 coordinate 581,867,578, forward strand.
TGGTTGGTATTTAATCAATTTATCTATAACCACGTGAAGAGGTATATAAAAGATACTTCAGTAAGTGTCTCTACTAAGCACTGCACTGAACCAGTTTCCAACGGTCATCCGTGGAGAAACATCAGCTAAGGCGGAGTACGTGTTTTTGTGGACGTTGCACATCTATGCGTGTCTCAAGGGCGTTGTGCAGTACGTCAACCAGCGCAGGCCCCGCATCATGGTACTTCACGCCTAAAAACAAGACCACGATTTAATCATAGAGTGTCACTGTACGAGATTCATAGTATATGTGCAAGTATAAAATGTAGACAAAACGGTGATATATGGAAGTTTGAGTCCGTTCGGGGAGAGCGCTCGTGTAGTCGAAGCGATTAAGGCGACCGCTCGCGTGAAACGGGAAATCCGGATTAGAGCCCGGTCTGGCACCACTTTTCATTGTCACCAATAAAAATTGTGCAGATGGAGTTACACCTCATTCGCAAATGCAAATACTGTTGTTGTATTCCGTGCAACTGACGATCGCAGCAGTGCCTCTTCCTTCAGACATGCTACACGTCTGAAAGACATCGCAGAGTACATCGAACCAACCCAAGCACAGCAATATGTCATTATAAGTCTTGGGAAGTTTCGCAGTTGTAGACGTGACAGAACAAGCTCCTTACGCTAAGCTAGGTTTCCTGCTAGAGAAATCGCCAATGATTCCTGTTAGAAAAATCACCAATGAAATCCGTACGACTCGGCGTCCGGAAGTGACGGTTGTGCCGAAGGAGACTATTTTCGAGAAAATTTCCAGATAAAAGCAAATTTTTTTCTTGGTTTATGTTGTAACTGGATTGGTTCTGATAACATATATTGTACCTGAACAATGAGTGATGGATAATAAAGTTGAATGCTACAATCAGACTATGTGCGCTATTTTCTGATAGTCACATTTTTTTTTTTAATTTACGTGTTTAACACCCGTATGTGTGGACAGAAGACTGTATATCGCAATCAAGAAGAGCAGAAACGCGTCCAACCATTCGAAGAGAAGGAGCTATTTTGCATATTAAAAAACTTTTTTCAGCCCTGCGTTTGTTTGTCATTGTTGAAATGATACATGTTTATGAAAAACCTGGTTCTATATTGATGCAAGTCTCGTCTACAGTTCAAGCTCTTTTCTTCGTAATACGTAAAATAAAACATATTCAGTGAGATAGCAAAAGTCATTTGATACCTCCAAATATCGTGTCGGACCTCTTTTTGCCCTGCTTAGTGCAGAAAGTTGACGTGGCATAGACTCAACAAGTCGTTGGAGTTTCCTGCAGAAATATTGAGCCATGGTGCCACTATAGCCGTCCATAATTGTGATATGGTGCACTGTAATCCTTAAAAATGACATCGTTGTTAGAGAACATGAAGTCTTTGAATGGCTGCAAATGGTCTCAAAGTAGCCGAACATAACCAGAATGCAACACATTCCGTGTAAACACAGCCCAAACACCGTTATGGAACCACCACCAACTTGTACAGATTTTTTACAGCTTGGGTCCATGGTTTCGCGGGGTCTGCGCCGCAATGCAGAATTTTGTGCACGAACTGAGCTCTCGTTTTTTTTTTTTTTTTTTTTTTTAAGAAAATGGCTCTGAGCACTATGGGACTTAACATCTGAGGTCATCAGTCCCCTAGAACTTAGAACTAATTAAACCTAACTAACCTAAGGACATTACACACATTCATCCCCGAGACAGGATTCGAACCTGCGATCGTAGCGGTCGCGTGGTTCCAGACTGAAGCGCCTAGAGCCGCTCGGCCACAGTGGCCGGCCGATTTTTTTTCTCTCTATGGGATTCATGTCGGACTATATGGATGGCCAATACATTCGCTTGCTTTGGCCAGAATGTTCTTCAAAACAATCGCTAACAACTTTGGTTCTGCGATATGGTGCACTGTAATCCTTAAAAATGACATCGTTGTTAGAGAACATGAAGTCTTTGAATGGCTGCAAATGGTCTCAAAGTAGCCGAACATAACCAGAATGCAACACATTCCGTGTAAACACAGCCCACACACCATTATGGAACCACCACCAACTTGTATAGATTTTTTACAGCTTGGGTCCATGGTTTCGCGGGGTCTGCGCCGCACTCGAACCCTACCATCAGCTCTCACCAACTGAAATCGGTACTCATCTGACTAGACCACGGTCTTCCAGTCGTCTAGGGTACAACTGTTCAGGCCATGGGTCCAGGAGAGGAGATGCAGGCGATGTCGTGCTGTTAATTAAGGCACTCACATCGGTCTCTGCTGCCGTAGTCCATTAACGCCAAATTTCGCTGCACTGCCCTAATAGATACATACGTAGCACGTCCCACACTGATTTCTGCGGTTATTTCAGGTAGTGTTACCTGTCTATTACTACTGACAACTCTACTCAAACGCCACTACTCTCCGTTGTTAAGTGAAAGCCGTCGGTCAATGCATTGTCCGTGGTGAGTGATTTGATTCTAACAACATTATAGTGTCGTTGCTTTATCTAAATTCGAGTTTGTACAGTGGTCAACATACCATAGTTACTTTCGCGCACCATACTAAAATGGGAGGGTTAGCGTCGAATTGACAAGGGAACAGGGGAGGAATTTTTTTAATAGCACTTGTTAAACAAACTATGAAGTTGTATCATTTACACAAGTGGTATGACTGATAACTGAAAGAAATTAACACAGGTTAACATTTAACAAATATAATTCAGTGAGATTAATGAGGACAAAAAATAACAGAAAAACGCACTAATTGGTTGTGAAGTGATGCTGAGACATTACTTCTGGCCCTAAAACAGGTTCTACAGAGTGTTACAAAAGGTACTGCTAAACTTTCAGGAAACATTCCTCACACACAAAGAAAGAAAATATGTTATGTGGACATGTGTCGGTAAACGCTTACTTTCCATGTTAGAGCTCATTTTATTACTTCTCTTCAAATCACATTAATCATGGAATGGAAACACACAGCAACAGAACGTACCAGCGTGACTTCAAATATTTTGTTACAGGAAATGTTCAAAATGTCCTCCGTTAGCGAGGATACATGCATCCACCCTCCGCCGCATGGAATCCCTGATGCGCTGATGCAGCCCTGGAGGATGGCATTTTGTATCACAGCCGTCGACAATACGAGAACGAAGAGTCTCTACATTTGGTACCGGGGTTGCGTAGACAAGAGCTTTCAAATGCCCCCATAAATGAAAATCAAGAGGGTTGAGGTCAGCAGAGCGTGGAGGCCATGGAATTGGTCCGCCTCTACCAATCCATCGGTCACCGAATCTGTTGTTGAGAAGCGTACGAACACTTCGACTGAAATGTGCAGGAGCTCCATCGTGCATGAACCACATGTTGTGTCGTACTTGTAAAGGCATATGTTCTAGCAGCACAGGTAGAGTATCACGTATGAAATCATGATAACGTGCTCCATTGAGCGTAGGTGGACGAAACTAAAATGAGCTCTAACATGGAAATTAAGCGTTTCCGGACACATGTCCACGTAACATCTTTTCTTTATTTGTGTGTGAGGAATGTTTCCTGAAAGTTTGGCCGTACCTTTTTGCAACACCCTGTATAAGATAAGAATGAAAGATTAAGCAACACCTAGACACAGCACCACCTCCTGAAAATCGATGATATGTTTCAGACTATATCCGTAGAAATAAATAAACTCAATAAAATGTGCAGGTTACGAACACCTAATACAATGACACTTCCGTAATTTTTTTATGTTTTATGAATTAGGTGCCCGTGATTTATCTAAATCGCTTAAAGCGGTAACTGGGCTGGTTCTCTTGGAAGAGCCTGGTCGATTTCCATCTCTATCCTTCTGCAAATTGAACTTTAGTTCCGAAATCACCTTTTTGTGTTGAAACGGATGTTCAATGGGGTCTGTCCTCTTTATGCTACTAGGGGGTTCCTTTATGGACGTTAGGTGTCAACCACAGCATATTCATCCGTGAAAAACCATATTCTGGTTGCACCAAGCTGCACATTATAGTACTGCCGGCCTTCATGCTGTCGGGTTTGTCCCTAATCTTCGCTCCACATGTTATATTCCCTTGACGGATACAATGATATATACAGGAAGTGTGGACAAGTTCCAGACCATTGCAGCTCATTTAACTTCTGCATTATGCTCGTGAGATAACTCGTTGATTCCCCGTATTGCTAACGTATTGTAAACAAGTGAGACATTATTTGGGGTTTGACAGTAAGAAGAACAGAAAATAACGAAGTAACACTTATTTTGGGCATACAATTTAGGAGGAGCAAACGAGATTAAATTTGTACGTGACTGAGGGGTACACACTAGTAATTGGGAAGTGTTTTCCCATGAGTGCAGCACTCTGTGGGGCAGAAACCTAAACACCGAGACGAGAGGAATGAAAAAGCTAAAATCATTTGAGATGTGGGTGTGGATGAGAGTGGAGAGGATAATCTGGAGGGAAAGAGTGACTAAGGATGGGGAGTGCTGGAAACGGTTGGTGAGAGGAGAAGACTGCTGCAGATTACAAGAGAAAGGAAGAACTAGATGGGGCATTCGTTAACGCGGGAATGCTTGCTAACAGATGTTTTGGAAGATCTAGTTTGGGGGAGGAGATACAAGATGATAGACGACATCAAGGAAGAGGAATTTACGCAGACCTGAAAAGGATGGTAGAAGACAGGGGAGCGTCGACAGTTACCACGTGAAAACCTCCCTGTGGGCAGAACAGTGATGATGATGATGATGATGATGATGATGTGTGTCCAGGATGCAAAACATAGTGCTCACACCTCTAGCAGCAACAACACCAACTAGGCATCGAATGAAATTGAACTTAAATGAGAGATACACCTACGTTGTTACATGCTGCTTCAAGTCCACGCTTGAGTTCATCAAGACTAGTGGCTTACAGGTGGCAACCCATCACAAGATGTTTTGAACTGATGAAACTTCTGGAGAACGTGCTGGCCGGGACAACAGTCGTGCACGCTAATTATTGAGGTATGTCGAGAAAACGTGGGGACCGTGGTGTTTTGCGTTATCTGGCTGAAAGATAACTGACACCGGACTTCACCTATCAAAAATGTGAGACCTGCTGTCAAAATCACTGGCTATGCGACAAAGACGTATCAATGATATTGTCGAAGGAGAGGTTCGATTTGTACATAACTTTCGTTCGGGAGGCCATCATACAACTAGTATCTGGTCTATAAAATTAAGCAAGAAAACATTTTCTTGAAAAACTATAACATATATTCTCAACAGTATATATATTCTCTAAGAAATACCCAAATGCACATTTAAACATTCTTTTATTTGGCAATACGATTTTGCCGTTTGGGCTATTAAGGATGGAATTTCGTGCAAATTTTTTAAAGAAAATGTTACCGTCGGTGTTTGGGTAACATTTTTTTAGGCTAACGCGATTTCGGGCGACACAGGAAAATCCAAGTATATCTTGATCCATTGATTTTAATTCAATGTTATTTTTAATTATGTTTACCGCTCCACTGCCTTGCGAAACACTGAATATTGCAGCCCCAAAGTTCTACCAGTCTCTAAATAACGACTCCAGTGCTAACATTAAACTGGTTGAGACAGATAATCAGGTTATTATAGGATTGCTTATACACTGAAGAGCCAAAGAAACTGGTACACCCACCTAATATCGTGTAGGGCCCCCGAGAGCACACAGAAGTAACGCAACACTACGTGAAATGGACTCCACTAATGTCTGGAGTAGTTCTGAAGGGAACTGACACCATGAACCCTGCAGGGCGGTCCATAAATCCGTAAGAGTACGAGGGGGCGGAGACCTCTTCTCAACAGCACGATGCAAGGCATCCCAGATATGCTCAATAACGTTAACGGCTGGGAAGTTTGGTGGCCAGCGAAAGTGTTTAATTTCAGAAGAGCGTTTCTAGAGCCACTCTGTAGCAGTTCTGGACGTATTAGGTGTCGCATTGTCCTGTTGGAATTGCCCAAGTCCGTCTGAATACACAATGAACATGAATGGATGCAGGTGATCAAACAGGATGCTTATGTACGTGTCACCTGTCGGAGTCGCATCTAGACGTATCCGGGGTCCCATATCACTCCAATCCAACTGCACAAGCCCCACACCATTACAGAGCCTCAAAATGGTTCAAATGGCTCTGAGCACTATGGGACTTAACTGCTGAGGTCATTAGTCCCCTAGAACTTAGAACTAGTTAAACCTAACTAACCTAAGGACATCACAAACATCCATGCCCGAGGCAGGATTCGAACCTGCGACCGTAGCGGTCTTACGGTTCCAGACTGCAGCGCCTTTAACCGCACGGCCACTTCGGCCGGCTACAGAGCCTCCACCAGCTTTAAGAGTCCCCTGATAACATGCAGGTCCATGGAGCCATGAGGTTGTCTCCATACCCGTACACGTGCATCGGCGCGATACAATTTTAAACGAGGCTCGTCCTATCAGGCAACATGCTTCAGTCATCAACAGCCCAGGCGAGGCATAAAGCTTTGTGTCGTGCAGTCATCAAGGGTACAAGAATGGGCCTTTGGCTCCCAAAGTCCATATCGACGATGTTTTGTTGAATAATTCAGACGCTGACAGTTGTTCATGGCTTCGCATTGAAATCTGCAGCAATCTGCGGAAGGGTTGCATTCTGTCACGTTAAACGTTTCTCTTCAGTCGTCGTTGGTCCCGTTCTTGCAGGATCTTTTTCAGGCCGCAGCGATGTCGGAGATTTGATGTTTTACTGGATTACTGATATTCGCCGAACGCCCGTAAAACGGTCGTACGGGAAAATGCCCACTTCAACGCTATCTCGGAGATGCTGTGTCTCATCACTCGTGTGCCGACTATAACACCATGTTCAAACTCACTTAAATCTTGATAACCTGCCATTGTAGCAGCTGTAACCGATGCAACAACTGCGCCACACACTTGTTGTCCTATATAAAATGGTTCAAATGGCTCTGAGCACTATGGGACTTAACATATGTGGTCATCAGTCCCCTAGAACTTAGAAATACTTAAACCTCACTAACCTAAGGACATCACACAACACCCAGTCCTCACGAGGCAGAGAAAATCCCTGACCCCTCCGGGAATCGAACCCGGGAAGCCGGGCGTGGGAAGCGAGAACGCTACCGCACGACCACGAGCTGCGGACTGTCTTATGCAAGCGTTGTCGACCGCAATCCCGTATTCCGCCTGTTTGTATACCTCTGCATTTGAATACGGATGCCTATACCAGTTTCTTAGACACTTCGACGTATATTTTTAACTTACCGTAAAGCTAGTGGATGAAGAAGAGTCGCTTTCTCTCATCGTAATTGTTACAAACTTATTCATAATTAGAAATTATTACAACTGCACATACCAAAAAACAATAAACGGCAGCCTTGCATTAAATTCAACTGCAAGTAAGAACTGATGCGATTAATAAAACAACTGAGGTCAGGTAAAGCCAACAATGTACAGTAGTTTGCCTTGGCTATAGCAGAAACCCTTTTTCGTTGTATGGCTGAAAATCAAAATATCTTTCAGTTTCACTACACGGCAGTTACGTTGTACACAATTTCATTTAGGTGGTAAAATGGGTCCGGAACCCCAAGACCCCCGCCTCCTTCCTTTGGCTACGACCTTGAACACGCACCAGAGGTTTTGTACACAATGGCATCACATATCACGATGCCAAGTGCTGGGTAGTATGACGACTATGAATGCAATCTTTGTACGTGGTGCTGCTCAAAGCCTGCACTCACAGGTACTTCCACCGTGATGCTGTATGCAGAACGTGGTGCAGTGTGGCCGCTGGGTCCAACACTGTCGGCGCAATTCTCTCTCCTGTCGCGTCAAGGGAAGCTCCAATAATGGTCGTCGTTTTGACAGTTCGTGTTGTCCAGATGTTGTCGTACGGCCTGAGCTGCGTGCAAGTGACGTGAATGTCAGATCCCCAGCGGCCGAGCTCACAATACGTCTGTCCTCACGTTCGCTAGGTAATAGGTGGCCTCTCGAACACTTCGATTAAAAAAAAATGGTTCAAATGGCTCTGAGCACTATGGGACTCAACTGCTGAGGTCATTAGTCCCCTAGAACTTAGAACTAGTTAAACCTAACTAACCTAAGGACATCACAAACATCCATGCCCGAGGCAGGATTCGAACCTGCGACCGTAGCGGTCTTGCGGTTCCAGACTGCAACGCCTTTAACCGCACGGCCACTTCGGCCGGCGCTTCGATTCCATATTCGCATGAAATTCGTGGGATCCGAGCCAGAGCGAGCAGCAATAGCGCCTAACGATAAACCGCAATTTCAATAGACTACGGTACTGCCGCCGCTGAAATTCTGCACACCCAGGTGGTCGCCTCTCCTCCTTTTACGAGGCATAACAACATCACCAAACAAACAAACATCAGAATGCGGTATCTGAATGAAAAACCCGCTGCGTAATTTTTCTTTAGCAGGGAGTTCGGAAATTCCCGTTACAAACTTCTAGGACTTGTAGAGGTGGGTGAGTAGATTTTATTTTGAATAGCAACCCATGTCCGGAAACGTACCGTTTCAATTCAGATGTTTAAGTAATGCGCTTCCGTTTGAGAAACTGAAATAGGGGTGACCGCAGGACAGTTGTTAGATATCAATTCGAAAGGAAACGTAACGTCACATCCATTTATCATTTAAGCTCATTTGTTTGTATTAACACTAAACTATTGAGTGTTTATATTATCCCAAAACAAAAAGGGACCCAGCATACTGTACGTATAGGACAGTACTGATGGATTACAACAGCGACTCGATGTGGTGACCACGGAGTGTGCTGTACATACTGTACATCCCACCTATACTCTTCAATTCTCCGTGCCAGCAGATCGTCCTTTCTACAGGAAAATCGTAAATTAAACTTCGCATACTACCCCACAAGAAGCAGTCCACAGTTTACCCTACTGCATACCAGGACAAGCAACTCTGAGACGTTTCTCTGTCCTTCAGCAGACGTTGACGAGCTACACATCTGAATTGAAACCGTTGTAGAACGAAAAGGTACATTTCCGGACATGGATCTCCTTCACAAGACCTAGAATTTTGTAACGGGAGTTTCCTGACATCCTGTGTGCAGAATGTAGATGACGTCTCTTCTACCGGTTTTGTGCGGTTGCACTGAATTGCTAGTTACTTGAATTTAATAGCAGAAGTGTACTTCATGCCAAACTGAAATTTTTTGCTTGCGTCTTCTCGGCCTAAAATTTTGGTGTTCAGCAGTGCATTTTGCCTTTCCAAATACGTCTGTTCTCAACGACGATTCCAAGGCAGTACGATTCTAGTAGATTACCAAGGATTCGGCGATTTTTCGTAGTTTTACATGAGTGTCAGTTCACCACGGGTACAGACATTTTCAGTTCGATTTAAATAAACCCAGGAGCCGAAGTTTGTTGGCGGCGCGTCGTTATAAAGGGAGGCGGCAGGGAATATTTATCTGTGACTTGGGTGGGCTTCACAGGACGGCGCCTGGTGCGTCCCTAACGGTAAACGGTCGATGCCATCTGAAGGACTTATAACGCAGTGGTGCGGCGTGCCGTCCTTACAGCGGGCGCGCGCAGCATTAAATATGTCGCTTAGCGCGCTATGATGTATGGCCGAGCCGCGCCTGCTTAGCATACCTGGCCGGAACCGCCATATTTGCTTTCCAGCGGCCGGCTGCTCCTACACTGTCAATCGGCTGCAGCGAGGATTCCTATCAAACAGCGAGGCACCCGCACGTCCTCCTTCCTTCCCTTTCCCCCCCCCCCCCCCCCTCTCTTTCGCCGTTACTTCTCGAAACAGAGTTAATATCGACAGCCTTTTCTTTTTTCTGTCGCTTACTACTTGTTGTTTCGAAACTTGACTCCCGAGTTCGTAACTTCCGTCTTCATTTTTCTTTTCCTTCCTTTTGTACCGTTCACTTGGGCATTGCGCGACCCTCTTCATCAGTATTCGTTTCTCTTTGCAGCCAGGTGGACGGTGTTGTCAAACTGGATGGCAACTCCAGTTGCAGGCGGACGCATTGCTGCCTTATCTTATCGCGACCAAGGGCCTCATCAGACCCAATAGGGGCAAGAAACACAAAAAGACAAATTGCTAATAGAAAGTGCGCCGATCAACATATACGTTGAAAGAAAGCAGCATCATCCATATCACGTTTTATATATCCTAGCTTTTGCAGACTGAATGTAGCCAAATGACGCAAAAATTGCTATTTATCAAACAGAGAAGTTAAGAAAAATCATTGATAACGGCTTAGATAACCTTTTGAGTGAAGCAATGACCAATATTAGTCTATTTATCAAAATTCTCGACAAAATGCACATACGTTAACTAAACTATCTTGAGGAGATAATCGAGAAACAGGTCTGACAATGATTTATTTCGTCGGCCGTTGTGGCCGAGCGGTTCTAGGTCGTTCAGTCCAGAACCGCGCTGCTGCTACGGTCGCAGGTTCGAATCCTGACTCGGGCATGGATGCGTGTGCCGTTCTTAGGTTAGTTATGTTTAAGTAGTTCAAAATGGTTGAAATGGCTCTGAGCACTATGGGACTTAAAATCTTAGGTAATCAGTTCCCTAGAATTTAGAACTACTTAAACCTAACTAATCTAAGGACATCACACACATCCATGCTCGAGGCAGGATTCGAACCTGCGACCGTAGCAGTCCCACGGTTCCGGACTGCAGCGCCTAGAACCGCACGACCACCGCGGCCGGCTAAGTAGTTCTAAGTGTAGGGGCTGGTGACCTCATATGTTAAGTCCCATAGTGCTCAGAGCCATTTGACCTATGTTTTGCTTTATTTCGGTAGGGAACACCAAAACCCTAATCGGTCTACCAGACTTCGCTAATGATCTTACAACAAGATTACGTCTCCCATAGCACCAACTTGCATGTCTAAGAATCATTTACGATATTACTAGGCATTTTTGAAACCAAAACACTATTCCCCAATGTCAACAGAGGACCTGTAGAAAAAAGAGAGGGAGAGAGAGAGAGAGAGGGCCAATTCATTAAAGGAGTTTTAGGGACTAGTTACAAGAACAACTTCCAGAAAAGTATCTCCACCAAATAAGTCTGCTGCAAAAGCGATTAAACAATGTGAAAAAAATTTACTGTGGCTGAAATGGCTGAGCGGAAGCAGGTTGTTTAAGTGGGTCTTCGCTTTTGATGCAGAACAGAAACATATGGTACTCTGGCCTTCCAGCACCTAAGAAGACCTTCGTGAATGGAAATCATATCAGAAGACGCCTCCAATGAAGGTCTCTTGCGAAAAGAGATAGTGACCAGCCGTATAAATCAAGTTCAAAGAAAAGCATACAGGATCTCGCGCAAGGAATTACGCAATTTTGGGAGCAAAAGGAAGCAAATAACTTTGCCAGATACAAAAAGCCTTAACACATCAGCGTGATCGTAACAATTTATGGTATATATTAATCCAAATTATAAATGGATAACGCTCGAATGTTAGTTTGTGCTATGCCAAAACAATATTGTAGTGCGAGTACAGTCTTTTATTTGGATACCGTGATCGAGTGGACGATTGTGGGTTGCCGATGACTGTGTTGTGGTGTAAGCCCCAGAGACACATGAATATCACACAGTCCAGAGAGACGTAGAACAAGATGAGAAAAGATAAACTGAGAATGTGAATACAGAAAATAAAACCACTACAGCAAAACGTTAATGAAACTATAACACTTCCCTACCTATTTTGGCTACGGTAAGAACTTTAATGGATATCAGACATATATGGATACGGATAACGCTTTTTACTGCATATTTTATATGGAGACCTGCCTCAGATTTTGTGTGTTTCAGTTTGTTAGTTTACATGGGAAAGGATAAATCTGAAACAAGAGTAGTTTATTAAGTTAATTGATACTTATCACATCAACAATAATGGGTGCTTCAACAAAGCCTTGATGCAACAATACTTCGTTAGGATCCACTTTAATTTCGCATTTACATTGTAATTTACCATTCCATAGCTTTTTCATGGAAATGACAAAGTGCTACCAGTTCAGAAAGGTCTGGATCTTAGTAATAATTCGGTATGAGTACCTCAGCTTCACACAAGTTACAGCGATTTGATGGTTCTTGTGTCATCACGCGCCTCTAAAAGCAATAATCCCTGCACTTGCTTTGGTAGGTCTTGTCAGCGATAAAGTTCAGCAAATTGGTAAACACACTGCACATCTGGTGCATCTTTATAACATTTCGTATTCTAATCAGTGCTCACCGAGATTGTAGCGCATTACTAGCGGCAGTACCTAGGCAGTATTGCGCAATAGCAGGATATAGCCCCCTGACGCTTATGATGTGCGCAGCACCAATTATTACAGAGAATCAGCGATTGGACTACCTTGATTCGACTATCGATGTTAGTAACCCTGCAAACCATTCGACCTTAACAGTGCTCTACATGCCACGTCAGTTTCCTCCGAAGCTAAGGCCGTTAATTTGTGCTAGTAAGGTGGCATTCTACCCAGTTGGAATTCTCGTGGTGACAAAAATTTTCAGTCTCAGCACTTGGCTATTACGAGGTGGATAAATGTTGATGAGCATTTCCCGATATCTGGCAGTGATCACAATACTATCCATAACGACTGAGGGCATAAGTGCGCGTGGCAAATTTCACAATCATTGGTACGTGCAGTAGCAGTATTCAGATTAATAACTGTCGTTTGGCTATCACAAGGATGGAGGCTATGTGCTAGCATTGGGATGTACCATCGACCGTCGTTTCACTCCGATAAGGATCCATAGTAATTCAGACACCATGCTACTGATGTCAGTCAGTGACTGTATTATCAGTCTCATTAGTAACATTTCATTTAAATTCTCACAGATTTAGTTGAACTTTTTATTGGAAAAATTGTTGAGAATTTTTAGTAGGATCGACTAAAGAAAACACTTCAAATATATGTTGTCCCTGAAACAAGGAAGGAAAGAGACTAGACTTCGTGCTCCAGTGGCTAATTACAGTGTAAATAATTTTGTTGCATGTGCTCATTTCGAACACATGTTTCACAAAAGCGAACAATATGCTCATATGCTACCTTCAGATGCTTCTTTCATTCAGTTCACTTTCTTCACTGTCTAACTTAGCGGGAAGGTGGACATGCCAAATGCCACCTCATTCACTCATTCTCTCTCTCTCTCTCCCTCTCTCTGTCTCCCTCTCCCTCTCTCTCTCTCTCTCTCTCTCTCTCTCTCTCTCTCTCTCTCTCTCTCACACACACACACACACACACACACACACACACACACTACCTCAACTAGGTCAGAGACCAAGTAACAGGGGTGTAAGTGGCTTTGAAAAATCACAGCGGTGCAGCTGATTGATGCACTGTCGTGCAGTTCCGTGTAACGCTCCCTAACTTCCAGGAAACACAAAGCCTAGTCTATGGGGGGAGCCGACAACGATAGCGATACTGCTGCTTGAGAGAAATGTTCATTCAGTGGGTAAAATTCCACGAAGTACCCTACAAACCCGACAATACATGCAAGCACAAACTGGCAACTAAGTTATCAAGGAAACAATTTATAGCACACTAAGTTAAAGCGTTCTTGTGTCCAGGTGGGTGAGTTCGTCGAAATGGTACAACTTATGGACGTGTATCACTCCATTTTTGTGGCAAACGTTTTATGGAAAAGTTGGAAATTTGTGGTAAGGTCTTATGGGACCAAACTGCTGAGGTCATCGGTCCCTAAGCTTACGCACTATTTAATCTAATTCAAACTAACTTATGCTAAGGTCAACACACACACCCATGCCCGAGGGAGGACTCGAACCTCCGACGGGGGGAGCTGCGTGGACCGTAACAAGGTGCGTCAGACCGCGCGGCTACCCCACGCGGCCAAACGTTTTATATGTTCAACTTGCCAGGACAAACAGTGACACCATAAACACATCCAATCGTTAAATTTCAACACCAGGAAGGATAATAAGTAATGTGAGTTTACGTACTTTGCGTCGTGTCGTGTAGTAGGAGGAATATATGATTAATTTTGCAAGTTATTTGGGGATAAACAAAAATGGTTCAAATGGCTCTGAGCACTATGGGACATCTGAAGTCATCAGTCCCCTAGAACTTAGAACTACTTAAACCTAACTAACCTAAGGACATCACACACATCGATGCCCGAGGCAGGATTCGAACCTGCGACCGTAGCGGTCACGCAGTTCCAGACTGAAGCGCCTAGAACCGCTCGGCCACATCGGCCAGCGGGGTAAACAGGAAGTAAAACTTTTCTGTACGATTTCGAACACAATCCTAAGGAGAAGTGGACTGCAGATTGGTATGGCAATAGTCGTCGTAGGAAAACTTGGCAGGAGTAGACACGATTAACGAATTAGCTAACACAACAAACAAAAGATTTACTAAACTTGTATTTCTCTAAGGAAACAAAGACATTAAAACGGTGTAGTGAGAAACAGTCCAGCTATTACTACATCAGCAACGATGGAGTCGAGGCAGTGAGTAGGCGTCTTCTACGTAGCGTCCTGAAGCGTAGTGCCTCCAAGAGCGAGTGGGACTGAGCGGCTGAAGCAGGCCGCCCTATATTGCGCCGGCAGAGGGGGCTCATGCTAGAGAGACGCTGGAGGCGTGGCACAGCAGGCGTGTTCCATTGGGTCTGCTGGATCCCGCACGACCGCTATCTGCTCTGGACGGAAATTTGCAATTCCATTGCCAGCTGTGATAAGCCGTAGGGTGGTATCAATACGAGATACCACAGAAACTTACACTGCTGCCACATCTGGCAGCAACAAGCAATGGCTCTAACCTGGCTGTGCGTCGAGTCAAACTGGGCCAGAATGAAAGATACGTGTATATCAGTCAATGCGCCCTCGGCACAGTTAGTAGCAGTGGTTGACGATTGATGGTGTGCCAGTCTCTCGACAACCCACGTCCCAACGTTGTGGTTGGAGACAAACGTAGAGAACTTTTTGCCTATGGAAAGAATCGAATACCATCTGTATCGATGTGTGTCTCGATGGCGGAGCTGACCGGAGTGGCCGACCATTACAGTCTGGAACCGCGCGACCGCTACGGTCGTAGGTTCGAATCCTGCCTCGGGCATGGATGTGTGTGATGTACTTAGGTTAGTTAGGTTTAAGTAGTTCTAAGTTCTAGGGGACTGATGGCCACAGCAGTTAAGTCCCATAGTGCTCAGAGCCATTTGAACCATTTGATGGCGGAGCGATATACTGTCTTATGTTATCTTGTTGAAAAATAAGGTCACCGAGTTCTCAAAGAAATTGCACAGAGACTGGCCTTAATAAGTAATAGATGAAACGCCTACTATCCAAATTTCCAGCGATGTGATCCACGGGCGACCGTGTTGAATAGCTAACTGCACTCTGTATCATCATGCTCGGTGTTAGGTGCATATGACAATAATGAGTGTTACCTGGCTTCGCTTCTTCCCCTCGGAACCTTCCAGATGAATATGTCCATCATAGTGTTCTACGTAGAACAACGATTCATCTGAATAGATGACATGGTGCCACTGTTGTACCCAATGTTGTCACTGTGTGCACAACTGTTGACTGTCTCTCTGTTTTGCTGCATCGTTGGAAGCCACAACAGTGGTCTTTGTGCTACCATTTCTTGGTACTCCAAACGCCATTGGGTTATCCTTATAGATAGTTGTCTTGCTGCAAACAACCTCATCTCCTGACTCAAGGTACGTCAGTGGCTGTACAATTCTGCACGGCCGAGCGAACAACATATCTGTCCTCTCGGGCGCTGGATGTGAGACGCCGTTAAAACCATGCATAGTGTTAGGTATGGCCGTCCTCAACCCATCGATTCCGCTCTCGCGTCACAACCGTACGATCCAGACGATGAGAGAAGCATTATCGGAAGGAAATACCGCAGAAGACGTTCGATGGCACTTCTATTACGTTCTTTGTATGGTTAACCTGAAACGCTAATTATTTTTATATCCAACAACGTAGTACATTTCCTGTCCTTCTGACATCTTTTGCACAACGCTTTCCTAGCAGTGTAACTAACGCCATGCCTAAGACGGTGTCGCACAATTTTATGATTTATATCTATGGGCTTGTTACAACATTGCACTAAGGTAACAAAACTATTGGGATGCTTCCTAATATCGTGTCAGCCCACCTTTTTCTTGGTCTCGTGCAGCAACTCGACGTGGCTGGACTCACCAAGTCATTCCAAGTCGCCTGCGGAAAAATTGAACCATGCTGCCTCTACAGCCATCCATAATTGCGAAAGTGTTGCCTGTGCAAGATTTTGTGCACTAACCAATCTCTGGATTATGTCCCATAAATGTTCTATGGGATTCATGTCCTGAGGTCTGGGTGGCCAAATAATTCGCTCTGACTGTCCAGAATGTTCTTCAAACCAGTCGGGAACAATAGTGACCCGCTGACACGGTACATAGTCACCCAAATAAATGAAATGCCTCCAAATAGTCTCCAAGTAGCCGAATATAACCATTTACAAACCAATGATCGTTTCAGTTCGATCAGAGGTCCCAGTCCATTCCATGTAAACACAGCCCACACCGTTGCTCAGCCACCACCGGTTTGCATAGAGCCTTGTTCACAACTTCTTCGCAAGGGCTAACATCAGCTCATAACAACTGAAGTCTGGACTCATCTGATCAAGCCACGGTTTTTCAGTCGTTTTGCGTCCAATCGATACAGTTACGAGCCCAGGAGAGGCGCTGCACGCGATGTCGTCGCGTCGATCGTCTGCTACCGTAGCCATTTAACTCCAAATTCCGCCACACAGTCCAAAGCGGTAAGTTCATCGTACGTCCCACATTGATTTCTACGGTTTTTTCACGCAGTGTCGCTTGTCTGTTAGCTGTGGCAACTGTACGCAAACGCAGCTGCCCTTGGTTGTTAAAGTGAAGGCTGTCGGCCACTCCGTTGGCCGTGGTGAGAGATAATATCCGAAATGTGGTACTCTCGGCACACTCTTGACACTGTGGATCTCGGAATACTGAATTCCCTAACGATTTCCTAAATGGAAAGTCCCCATGCGACTAGCTTCAACTACCATGCCTCGTTCAAAGTGTGTTAATTGCCGTCGTGAGTCCACATTAGCCGAACACCTTTTCACATGAATCACCAATGCACTGTTCTCTTATACCTTGAGTGCGCGGTACTGCCGTCATCTGTCAATGTCCACATCGCTGTCTCGTGACTTTCTTCACGCAGCAACCATCAGTAGGAGTGTTATGAAACGTGGACTGTTCAAGTGTACAGAAAACACACATAAATTCCATGCGAAAAAAGAAATGAGAAGGACAAAGGAAGAGAGATGGATAACTAATTGTACTACTCGCCAATGACAAGATTTACTAGTGGCTGTCTCGCTTTCTTCTATGGGTATTGTCCGTCACATTTTAGTAATAATGTGCTTTCAAGATTTTAGGTCAAGTATACATAAATGTATGAATAAGGTTTCTCTTCATTATGACATCTATTAAATTTTCTTGCCGTTCCATCACGGATGGAGCTTCGGAGGAATGATCGACTACACAAA
This sequence comes from Schistocerca serialis cubense, assembly GCF_023864345.2. Lineage (NCBI taxonomy): Eukaryota > Metazoa > Arthropoda > Insecta > Orthoptera > Acrididae > Schistocerca > Schistocerca serialis. The sequence goes on from NC_064640.1 coordinate 581,885,137, forward strand.
CAGGAAACAAAACAAACGAGATTGATCACATACACGATGGTCTATTTGTTGTGGTACATTAGTACGCAGCTTTCTTTTTTCTGTGGACCAGGTAGTTATGCCTAGAAAGTCTCATCAGTATCGGTAAACTCGGTGAATGTAGACGACCAGTTTACTACAGATATGTTTTCGCAATAGCACTAACAATGTCGTGAGCCAAGTTTGAAACAAAGAAAATGAGAATGATGATTCAAATTTAATGTACGTACCATATCTGATCAGTTAATGATGGTCCCCTTCAAATCAGGGTCCAACGAATTCCACGCACGTCTGGGTTCGATCATTCCACTACCAAAAATATTCATGTGCTTTTCGGCAAGCTTGAGCATGAGTTCAACCTTTTCTAGTTCCAAGTGTTCGCCTGTAGATTACTGTCAACGAGTCGATCGATTCTGATGAAACTAGTCACAGCGTAAGGACACAGTGTTACTCATTTGTCACGACGGAGAGTTCCTTCGTAACGAGAATAGTCTCCTTTTTTTGGCCAGACCTTATAATGTTCGAAACAACGACTTCAGCTTGACTCATTAAGCTGCGTGGATGTGTGCACCGAAAATTCGGATCAAAATATTCTGACCTTGCTGCAGCAGCCTGGGGCGTTAACGCCGGACATTATGAACGCTGATGTGCGCTGGTAAGTGGATTTTAATGCCACGGTGCACCGAGAATCGTGACGCTCCGTGTTCTTTGCTATATGAAGGCCTACCGTATACCGTTGTAGAAAACTTTTAAGGGAAATTTCTCTTCGTAGTTTCAATACAGCGCTGAGCTGTCACGCATACCTGTTAATTCTAAGGACTTCCACAGCCAATTATTGGTAAACTGAACAGTAAAAAAGTACGCAAGGTGTAGATGGCTGGAATAAATGGTGATATACCGGATCTACACAAGGAGTTGAAACAAAAATGAATTATCAAATCTGTTATCTGAATCCGTAAGGGAAAGTTAGGCTCAAATATTGTTTTTACTGTTTTAAAAACGACAAGGCGATTAGAGACTGAGCAATTGAACGCTTTAGAGAAAGAAATCGGCGGTGCTGAACTTACGAATTCATCCCTTTATTCGCCCTAAGCGATTTAGACAAATCACAGAAAATCGTTATCTGGATGACCTGACTTGGATTTGAACCGCCATCCTCCCTAACGCGAATCCAGTAACTCGCCTCACTCGCTGTCATTGGCGAGCTCGATAACTTACACTTGTCTGGACCGCTGTAGTCGGAGGTAACCTGTTCGAATCCTGGTAGTGGAAGACATTTTCATCGTTGATATACAGCCCCGATTACCAGATGTTTTGCCAGTCTTTTGGATTTAAGACTAAAACACTCTGCAGCGTCTCAGGGAGAAAAAGCATATGACTCTGTTGATGGTAATGCGCCCATAGAATGCGGAAGTCTCTGTCTCTCATCATTACAGTTAACCACTTAGTTGCTGTGGGCTTGTATACATGTCCTACCATGCCGTTCCCCTGGTGTTATGGACGTCTGTATGCGCGCCGCTTGGATTTTCCTACAGTGCTATGAATGCCTGAATGCGTCCTGAGCTAGCAATCCGTCACTGCTGCAGTGAATAAAGAAGTTTCGAGTATTTATCCTACAACGTATATGCCTGACTCTTTTGAAAAAAAATCTTTTCTGTATCTCGACTCGTTTATGAGATATGACGAGTTTTCATGACCACCTGATCCGCGATGTGCTAGGGCGTGAATGGGCGGCTCGCGCGCAACTGTCTTTGAATTTAAATCCCAATAATCTGAGAACGAAATGAAATAGTCTTTTGCTCTCAGTTTTATATAAAATTTTTATATCTGACCTACATTTCATTCCTTGCAATGTATGAGTTTAAATCAACCACATGCAAAGTTTACGCAATAAGTTTTTATCTCTGCGACCTGTCTAAAATTGCGTGCAGTGTTTTACGTAATTTAATGCAGCGCGGTAAATATTACAGATAACTAAAAGAAATTTAGTTCTTTTTCGAGTGAAGATATAAGTCTGTAAGAGGTGCAAGAAATAATTTTTTTCACGTAATAGTTTTCTAAAAATCGAATGATAAGTATTTCATACCGGATGGAACGCCGTCTGTTAGTACTAACACCAGCAGTTGGCGAGCAGTGCGGCCATAACAAAAGCCTTTCAGCACGGAACGCAAAGACCGGGGCTGTAGTAGTGAAATGGTTGGTAGCACAAACATAACACTAAAGTCTTTACGAACTCATCACAGTCACCTACACTACACTAAAACACCTGTGATAGAGCACTCACTAGGGTGGCTTTCATTTATCAAGTTTGATTTTTTCTCTGACCTACCTCCTAGTTTGGTTCAGTCGTACAGAAAACGCACTGTGCGTAATTTAGGGTACACAGTAAAAGAGGAGGTCATATGCTTAGGCCCCTAATTCTGAAAAGAAAAGGAAAATGTAATTTAGTCTTTATCTAAAATATATCACACTGAAGCGGCTGAGTAACCAACTGCTTCCAAGTTAATAATTAAATTTGTTGTATTCATTTTAGTAATTCAATTTATAGCACTACTAATTCCAACGTTCTTGAGGCTAATAAGATGACAAAATCAACTTTCTGTTATAAAGCTGTATTCTTTGAGAGTCGGAAATTGTAGGTCCTAAGCGAAAACTGTTCTGACGCCTCTTACAGTGGAATGCATGTACTGGTACTACTGTTGCTAAGATTGTAGTGTATGCTGCTTTCAGAGATGGTAATATCGAATAAAACAAGGGAAAAATGTCCAGTAAACATGCGCTCTAAAATGCATACCTAAGCAGCTATGCCAGCCGAAGTGGCCGAGCACTTCTAGGCGCTACAGTCTGGAACCGCGCGACTATAAGACTTGGACTATCAGACCAATTGTGTGATTGGATTGAAGAGTTCCTAGATAACAGAACGCAGCATGTCATTCTCAATGGAGAGAGGTCTTCCGAAGTAAGAGTGATTTCAGGTGTGCCGCAGGAGAGTGTCATAGGACCGTTGCAATTCACAATATACATAAATGACCTTGTGGATGACATCGGAAGTTCACTGAGGCTCTTTGCAGATGATGCTGTGGTGTATCGAGAGGTTGTAACAATGGAAAATTGTACTGAAATGCAGGAGGATCTGCAGCGAATTGACGCATGGTGCAGGGAATGGCAATTGAATCTCAATGTAGACAAGTGTAATGTGCTTCGAATACATAGAAAGATAGATCCGTTACCATTTAGCTACAAAATAGCAGGTCAGCAACTGCAAGCAGTTAATTCCATAAATTATCTGGGAGTACGCATTAGGAATGATTTAAAATGGAATGTTCATATAAAGTTGATCGTTGGTAAAGCAGATGCCAGACTGAGATTCATTGGAAGAATCGTAAGGAAATACAATCCGAAAACAAAGGAAGTAGGTTACAGTACGCTTGTCCGCCCACAGCTTGAATACTGCTCAGCAGTGTGGGATCCGTACCAGATAGGGTTGACAGAAGAGATAGAGAAGATCCAACGGAGAGCAGCGCGCTTCGTTACAAATGATTCAAATGGTTCTGAGCACTATGGGACTCAACTGCTGAGGTCATTAGTCCCCTAGAACCTAGAACTAGTTAAACCTAACTAACCTACGGACATCACAAACATCCATGCCCGAGGCAGGATTCGAACTTGCGACCGTAGCGGTCTTGCGGTTCCAGACTGCAGCGCCTTTAACCGCACGGCCACTTCGGCCGGCGCCTCGTTACAGGATCATTTAGTTACAGGATCATTTAGTAATCGCGAAAGCGTTACGGAGATGACAGATAAACTCCAGTGGAAGACTCTGCAGGAGAGACGCTCAGTAGCTGGTTGCGGGCTTTTGTTAAAGTTTCGACAACATACCTTCACCGAAGAGTCAAGCAGTATATTTCTCCCTCCAACGTATATCTCGCGAAGAGACCATGAGGATAAAATCCGAGAGATTAGAGCCCACACAGAAGCGTACCGACAATCCTTCTTTCCACGAACAATACGAGACTGGAACAAAAGGGAGAACCGGTAGAGGTACTCAAGGTACCGCTCGCCGCACACCGTCGGGTGGCTTGCAGAGTATGGATGTAGATGTAGATGTAGACCGCTACGGTCGCAGATTCGAATCCTGCCTCGGGCATGGATGTGTGTGATGTCCTTAGGTTAGTTAGGCTTAAGTAGTTCTAAGTTCTAGGGGACTAATGACCTCAGAAGTTAAATCCCATAATTCTCAGAGCCCTTTGAACCATAAGCAGCTATGGGCACTTGTTCATCTTCGCTAATGTGAAACACATCTCCTCCATTGAACAAGTGCTTAAAACTCTTTGGGTATGCACTTTACAGCCTATGTTTACTGGACATTTTTTCTTGTTTTGGTCCATACTGCCACCTCGGAAAGTTGTCTACCCTACAATCGTAGCAACAAAAGTACCTGTATATCTATTCCAGTGTCAGAGGCGTCAGAACTGTGTTCGCTTGTAGTTTTCGCGTCGTTCATTTCTGCTTCAGTGACCCTAAGCTCAAATCAATACATTTATCCTTGTCCATAACTCTAAAAGGTTTGTAACATCATCACGGGATCATCCTATATATAAATTTACAGGCGTCGCTCTGTAGCGTTCCCGGGCATGGGTTCTTGTTTAAAATGTTACGTACTCACTCCACTCTACAAGTCCTAGATGTTTGAAACGGGAATTTCCGAATATCTTGTGTAGACCTTGTTCTAAGTGACCTTAACTCTTTGAGCACTGCATGGAACCACTATTTCATTAATATTTTTAGTTGCAGTGCCTTTAGCATGAAATGAAATCACCGATGTTGTTGTAAGACAGAGACATCTAGCTGTACACTGAGGTACTTCTACGAATGCAGTTCATTGTAGTACTCACAACGTTAAAATTAACAGTAGGCGAACATATTGTGACAACGGTTATAGTGACCATATTGAGGATATCATTGACAGTGAAAGTAAGTATACCTGAAGCTATTGTAACATAAATTTGAGTTTGTTCTATTGCTTTTATGGACACAGTGGGGCAGTATGTAGCTTTGACACAAAATTAATAAATTTTAGGCCTATTTTTGCTTGCTATTTAGGACTACTGTCTTTTAGACCTTACGATTTCAGGGAAGTTTGTAGATGTAGAACTGTGTCTAGGAAAAATGCGAATTTTGCTTTCAAATATACCACATAATACGATGGATTTTTGAATACTGTTTGGTCCTAGTGGTTCCAAAGTGAAACAACTACCTTAAAACAATTGATTGTTTACTTTTTGCCAATTTCTTCTTGTTTTCTTTGCTTACAGTAATGATAAAGGTTACTTGTCGAAAAATTAAAAAAAAATTTTTTTTTCGTGTTGCTGGGACTCAAATGTTAAGTTATAACACTCTGAAGACTGTCGATCAAGAACTGTACCAAACAGAATCTAACTTTTATTTCACCATATACTCTTGGTGCCTTCTTTATGTAACACACTACAAGAATAGTGCTTATAAGTTTATAAAATAAAATAAATACTTTCTCTGATGATTTTATCTGTGAGACAGACAGACAGAGAGAGAGAGAGAGAGAGAGAGAGATATCGTTACGGTTAGCACAGTTAGCAGTATCCGTATCATGAATCCTAGAGAATACTCAGTGATTTCCTACTCGCGGGATAGTGGAGACACGCTTGTCGACTGTGGACATGAGAGTGAGATCTGCTGGTGGTAACCGTGGGACCACCGGGCAGGCGCCATCTGTTTCTGGAAACTGAAACCCGCCGCGTCGGGGAGAGGCGTACGGAGCATGCAAAGCCGCCGCGTGGGATCTGTGTGGGGGTCCCGTCCTATGTGAAGCTAAGGCAACGTCATGTTTGTTCGGAGAGACAAAGAACCAGTCATTTCGATATCTGGCGCAAGTGCTGCATATATTGGATGGAAAATATTACTTACTGCAGCAGCTATAACGTGTCAATCGATATAGTGCTCATGAACTTCGTAGATCAGTTACCTTGTTTTTGCTGGAGTTACTGCTGTGTTGATATGTCGCCTTCTTCTCTCTCTCTCTCTCTCTCTCTCTCTCTCTCTCTCTCTCTCTCTCTCACACACACACACACACACACACACACACACATGGATGTCTGGCACATATCTCACGTACGGTTGAAGCGGTATTGAATAGCATATTTCATGACAGGCACGTTCACCGGATCTGACGTCCCCGGATTTCTTTCCGTGGGGAAAATTGAAGGATACTTGCTATCGTGATCCACCGACAACGCCTGACAATATGCGTCTGCGCATTGTCAATGCATGTGCGAACATTACGGAAGGAGAACTACTCGCTTTTGAGAGGAATGTCGTTACACGTATTGCCAAATGTATTGATGTTGACGGACATCATTTTGAGCATTTATTGCATTAATGTGGTATTTACAGGTAATCACGCTGTAACAGCGTGCGTTCTCAGAAATGGTAAGTTCACAAAGGTACATGTATCACATTGGAAAACCGAAATAAAATGTTCAAACGTACCTACGTTCTGTATTTTAATTTAAAAAACCTACCTGTTACCAACTGTTCGTCTTATATTGTGAGCAATATTTTTGTGACTATTACAGCGCCATCTATCACAAAGCGAAAAAAGTGGTCCAACCAAAACATTCATATTTGTTTACCTACTGCACGAATATGAAATTAAAAAAGGGGGTTTGCTGTTTAAAAAAACGCAGTTGATATCCGTTTGACCTATGGCAGCGCCATGTAGCGGGCCAACCATAGCGCCATCTGGTTTCCCCCTTCAAGCTAGACAAGATTCGTTCTTTGTAGTTTTTTCGTTTGACGCTTATTTCGTGAGATATTTGGCCCGGTCACGATCAATGGACCACCCTGTATATATAATATTAAGGATTATAAGAGAAAAATCACGATATCACAGAAAAATGTGCTAGAAAGCAGAGATTAAAATTTTAAATTTCGTATGTCTGCCTTCAGCGATGCTGGTAAAATAACTGGCATATACTTTTGTGATGTGCATCAGAGGGTTGGATCCCCTCATTCGAAGGCGTCTGATTGCAAAGCCTGGGCTACTCTCAGGGTGGAATCTCCGTCTTCGAAGATTGTGTGTGTTTTTCTGTCTGTCTGTCTGCCCGCCGCTTGCTGCTGTCGCTGTCACTGTCGCTGTTCGTCCGTCCGTCCGTCCGTCCGCCTGCATGCTGGCTGTCCATCGCCGTCGTCGTACCCGCTGCCGCCGCCGCCGCCGCCGCCTGCTGTTCGTCCGTCTGTTCGCCGCCGACCATCGCCGACGCCGACGCCGCCTGCTGTTCGTCCGTCTGTTCGCCGCTGCCCATCGCCGACGCCGACGCCGCCTGCTGCACGTCCGTCTGTCCGTCGCCGTTCGTCTGCAATGAGTACTCCCACCTCCACCTTCATCTCCACCTCTCCCTCCCCCTCTCCCACAGTCACTTCCTGGAGTGCCGCCCCTGGCCTCCCTCCTTCCACCTCCCCTTTCCTTCCCACACTTACCCATCCCCCTATCTCCTCCCCTGCTGTATACCCACACCTCTACACCCTTCCTCCAGCCTCCACACCCTCAACCGCTCCCACTACTACCCCCGCCCTCACGTACGCCTCTGTTGCCGCCTCTGCTGCCGCCCCTCAGGTGGTTGGCTTCCCCTCTCTCACCGACCCCGTCGCTTCGTCTTCTGCATCTCCCGCATGCATCACGTCGCGCCGAGCCACCATCACCACCACTGAACCAGCTGCTTCTCCCGGTGCCTCCACTACGCCACAGGGATCTGCCACCCGCCACCTCCCTCTCCTCCCCGTCCCTCTCCCCTCCACCCAGCCTCCAGTCTCCAAAAAACCCCAAAAGCGCGTCCTTACCGACTCTGCTCCCGCCACTTCCCACAAAAAATCAACACCACCTCCCCCTCCCCCTGCCGTCACCATGGACACCACCCCTCCTCCTGCCACCACTACCTTGGCCCCCACCCTCCACACCTTTGTCCTGTCAACTCCCGATCCTCGACGCTTGTACCCTCACCAAGGAAATACGAAAGTACTTACCTGGTGCTCCCATCTCCCAACTCATTCCCCAAAGGGACTCCGTCCTTATCAAGTCCCCGTCCCCATCCTTTCACACAGACCTCCTGCGAAAACTCCCATGAGTTATGTTTGCCCCCACGCCTCTCTGACACCCTTCCTTTCCGCTTCCACTCCTCGTCAGCCCCAGCCTCCCCGTCGCCCCCCCCACCTACACCGCTGTGATCACCAAGCTCAGCCCGGTGATCACAGAGGATGAAGTGTTGGTAGAACTAAACTCCCACCCGGACTTGGAAATCCGCTCTGCCCGCCGTATCCACAATGCCTCTGGTCCCACCTACCTCATGCGGGTATTCTCTGAGTCCGCCCCATCCATAGACCATCTCCTCACCCAGGGTGCCCTGATATACCACCGTCGCCACCCTGTTGAATCCTCCAAATCCCCTCCCCAATCCTACCGTTGTCAGCGGTGCCTGATGTACAATGACCACCTGACTCCCAACTGCAAAAACCCCCCCACCTGTCCCCATTGCAAGGCCTCACACTTTCTCAAGAACTGCCCCAACCTCGTTGCTCCTCCTTCCTGTAATACCTGCAATGGCCCCCATCCCACATACTCCCACAAGTGTAAAGCTAAACCCCCTCCAGCAACCCCCGAACTTACAGTCCCAGTTCATCCCGTCGATCCTCCTGTCCATCCTAACAATTCCCTCCGTCCACCCCCCACGGCCGAGGACATCATCCGGTTCATTACCGTTGTACTCCAAAACATTCACCCTTTTCAGCACCCGCACACCTTCCAACAAATATCCCTTGCTGCTCGCTCTGTTTTCCACCTGAACACCTTCGCCACTTACTCCCACAACCAAGCCCACTTCACCTTCACCCGCCTCGACACCCTAGTTTAAGTCTCTTCCCTTCCCTCTCTTCCCCCCCCTCCTTCCCGTCATGGCGCGGCACGAGTCTCGCATCCTCTTCCAGAACATTCGCTCCTTCCGATCCAACAAATACCTCCTTATGCACACCCTCTCCCACCACCAGGTCGACACATTCCTCTTGAACGAAACCTTTCTCCAGCCCCACCATTCTATCCACACCTCCCCCTATATCCTCCACCGCACTGATGCTCCTGGCCCTCGTGCGCAGGGTGGAGTCACGATTGGCCACCTTAAGCATATCCCCGTCCGGCCACAACCTCTCCTCAATGACCCCACTGAACACCTTATCCTTAGCGTCTTCTTCCCCTCCCTCACCATTACCTGTGCCACCATCTATGTCCGCCCCACTGCTCCTCTTCCTTATGACTTCATCTCACACATTGACCACACCATCTCCACCTATGTGATTGCCGCCGACCTCAACATCCATAGCCGCACTCCTGCTGCCCTTCGGCGGTAGCATCAGTTCCTCTCCACAATCCAGGGTGACCTTGTTCCCCTTCCCCAGCACACCCGACCCAAAAGTAACACCACCCCCGATGTTGTCATTGCCTCCGCCAACCTCCTTGGGCGTATCGCTGTCGCCGTCCTTGACCCCACAGGTAGCGATCACCTCCCTGTCCTTCTCACCATAACGTCTGCAAACCGCCCCCCTCCGGCTCCGCAACCTGCACCCTCTCCCAAGGTCGTCCATGACTATCGCCGTGCCAACTGGGATGCCTACTGGGACTCCATCTCCACCCAGGTCGAAAGCCACCCTCTTACCTATCGCCATCCTGACGACATCATCCACGCCTCGTCCTTCCTTCAGAAGGTAATTACTGACGCCGTGGCGGCCCATGTTCCTACTAAAACCATCCACCCACACCGTCCCACTCTCCCTCCGTGGGCTGTCCTCCTCCTCCCTGAATCCCGCCGCCTCTATCGCTCCTTCCTGCGCACTCGTGACAGGGATACACTCCAACGCCACCGGCAAATACAGCGACACGTACGGAACCTTATTACAGCAACGAAACGCCGGGACTGGCGCCAGACCTGCACCTGCACACGACTCAATGCCACCCTCCCTATCAACTCTTCCAAGTACTGGTCCGCCTTCCATCGTCTTACTGGTTCCCTTTCCGCTCCCTACTACCACCTTCTCCATAAGGATCGCCCCCTTCCAGACAACCTCAGTAAGGCCAACCACTTCGCTTCCCACCTTTCCGAGGTCTTCTCCATCCCTGATGATCCCCACTTTGATTATTCTCTTTTCCCCACCGTCATGGACCGTGCTGATACCTCGGTCGCTCCACTTGCTCCTAGCCTCCAGTATTTGGGGCAGTTGCCCCCCTCCAACATCAACACTCCCATCACAGCACAAGACATTAAACTTATCCTCCAGTCCAAATGCAACACGGCCCCTGGTCACGACTCTGTCACCTACCGTCACCTTCGAGAAAGCCCCTATAACTTCCTGACTGTCCTCGTCCATCTCTATAACGTCATCCTCTCTACTGGCTTCTACCCTGACCTGTGGAAGACCTCCTGCGTCCTCTTATTCCTCAAACCCAACAAACCCCCTTCTGCCACCTCTTCCTATCGTCCCATCTGCCTCACCTCCATCTTCAGTAAGGTCTTTGAATCCATCCTCTCCCACCGTATCCATCAGCACCTTGCTCAACACCACCTCCTCCCCCTTACCCAGTGTGGCTTCCGACCCTCCTTTTCTGCTGAAGACCAACTCCTCAATCTTGTTCAACTTCTGTCCCTCCAGCTCAACTCCCGTCGCTCCGCCATTTTTGTTTCCCTTGACCTCCAAAATGCCTATGACCGTGTTGGCATCCCGGTCTCCTCTTTAAACTCCAAACCTATGCTCTACCCATCAGTTTTGTCCGTCTAGTCGCTTACTTCCTCTCGCACCGTCCTTCCTATGTCACCCTCCACAACACCAACTCCCGTATCTTTTATCCCACGGCTGGCGTCCTCCAGGGTTCTGTCCTCTCCCCTCTCCTTTATCTTTTGTATACAGCTGATATGCCCAAGCCACCCCCACCAGTCCACCTTCTCCAGTATGCTGATGACACCGCCTTCCTGGCTCTCTATCCTACCATTCAACGGTCTCAACGTACCCTCCAAACCCACCTTAACCAGTTCACCACTTGGTGTAACCAGTGGTTCCTCTGTCTCAACCCCTCCAAAACCCAGGCAATCATCATAGGCCACACCACTTGCTCCTTTCGCCTCCATGATTTCTACCTCACCCTTCATGGTCGTCCTATCCAGCTCACCCCCACCCTGAAATACCTAGGCCTCACCCTCGACCGACACCTCACCTGGACCCCTCATCTCCAGACCATCCAGCAGAAAGCCCATTCCCGCCTCCGCCTTCTGAAACTCCTGTCTGGCCAGACATGGGGATTGCATCCTTCTACCATCCTCCACACCTACAAATCCCTCATCCGTCCTATCCTCTGTTATGCCAGCATTGCGTGGATCTCCACCCCCACCCGCTTTTACAAGGCCCTCCAAATCCTTGAACGCCATGCGCTCTGCCTTGCCTTCCGTATCCGCCTTCCTTCCCCCACACGGCTCCTGTATGAACCGATCCCCTTCCCCCACCTCCTCCTGTTCCTCCAACATCTCCGCATCCTTTACATTGTTCACAGGCTTGATCCCCCCCACCCTCTGGTTTCCTCCTTCCTCTCCACCCCCCGCCTGTTGCCGCGCCTCTATCGCTGTATCCCTCCCTCTCTCCACCTCCACACCCTCCATCTCCTTCATCAGGGCAATTTTCAACGCCTCCCCCTCCCGGATGACGAACTTCGCCGAGACATCTACCCTTCCTTCCAACTACAACCTGGCCTTGTTCCCCCCCCCCCTCCCCAGGGCCCCCTTTTTCCTCTTCCCTCCTTCTCCCAGAGCGGATTTTCCTCCATCCCCCCCTCCCCTGAGACCCTGCACCCCATACTTGCCTCTTTCCTTCCCACATCCCTCCCTACCTGGCCTTCTTCAGCGACCCCCCCCCTCATCTCCTCCATCCCTTCCCCTCCCTCCCTTCTTCAGGTCCCCCTCGTCTCCTAGCGCCTGGCAGATCCTCTGTATTGATCATCATCAGTGGGCCACATCAGTGTTGTCTAGTGCTGTTTCTCCTGTGCATCAAGAGGTGTGATTTTAATTGTGTACTGCCTTGAGGTTCGCCGTCAGTGTTATGTTATGTGCTATGCCATCCGTCGATACCTTTATACTGTGCCTTGTGTTCTTTTAATCGTCGCAGTGTGTGGCTTTTTGTGTGTGCTACTTTTAAACAGTTTTTTATCTCCATTTTAGTCACCCCATTTTTTTGTCTATTGCCTTCCATGTTGTTCCCCCTTTTTTATATCTATATTCACCTTATTCTCTCCTTTACTGTTTTTAAATGTCTTCTATTGTTTTGTTCTATGTCTTTCGGCTGAAGAGCAGCGCATATGCTGCTGCCAGCCCGTCCCGATGGGGAATTGAAATACAATAAAGAAAAAAAAAAAATTTGTGATGTGGCGAATCCGACACTGAAGCCTAAACGATTGCATTATTCGTCATAAGAGTCAGAAAGCTCAAGAGCTGTTCTGAGCCGAATTAGCAGTGTTGTTAATGGAACATCCATCCAGAGTAGTAGTAGTAGTAGTAGTAGTAGTCGTAGTCGTCGTAGTAGTCGTAGTAATAGTGCTACGAAAAAATAAGGCCGTAATGGTGTACAGACCATAAGATCCGGCATAAGCTCGTCCGGTTCTCGTGATAGGTTATTACACTTACGTCAGAAAGCTTGGCTTCCGCTGCGCAGACTCAACTTTGCGCCGACCTCCTCGGACAACAAAGGCGGCGCATAGCTTCCAGGAAATTTGAAACGAGCATCGACCCACGCGCTGAACCTCGCGTCCCAGCACCCCGCTGCGATTTCTCCTCGCCTTGTCTTGTATTAAGTGAGGTCGTCCCATCACTTTCATGTTTCGTCAGGTCTATCAGCTGCTTGTGTAACCACCTCACGTCACCCTCTATTGTGCCTAGCAGATACTAAGAGCATGGACCAACATTATCCAGTTTCGGTACGTACCCCTCATTGGAGCTGATGGTGCGGGTGAAACCTTTGTCATTTATTTTGCGAGCAAACTATTAATCGCAGTCGCGACTTGTTTTCCTTGAAAGACGATTTCTGAATGTGAAATATTTTATCACCCCATTCGCGTATGAGCTGTGTCACATGGTTTATATTTATTTTTTATGATACCAAAATTAACGGTAAACAAATACATAATATATCAAGTTATCAACAAAACTACGTTTAAGGACCCTTCGAATTTTAAAGCGGAATTTCAGTGTAGTCTCGTGCAAATACAGAGTAGATCTAACTTCACATATAGTGTGTTCCAAACGTGTATTGTATAAATTATACAGTGTGTTTTGACATATGGGATCAATGCTCGGAAATTAATATTTCCGGCTGTACGATTTCTTGAATCATCATCACCTGCGACACACACGTTTGCAAATTGTATACGTTTCACCTGCTTGTCACGTTGACGTTGGTGGCGCTCCCTAAGAAACCCTCACACATTAGTCTGTGACGTGTCCGCGGCGGAGTTTACAACTGCTTACAAATCGTGGCTGTTTGTGGAAGCGGGAGCATTACTTTTAACAAGAACCTGCCTACTCGAATTTTGAATGGTGTAAGCAGGATGTGAAGCAGAAGGAATGTACAGTGAAAAGTACGCAACAGGAATCAGGCTGTTTTGAATAAATGTTTCGCAGAGGAGAAACTGAGTTATTCAAGTCACAGAGATCTGATTTAGGTTGTCAAGCAATAACTGTACTTACTGTATCCTATGAGAATGTTGTGTTGGGTAATATGGATGGGGATTCATTTATCTGTCCCTAAAATGCATACTTCCAAGAATGTGACGTGGGCATTACTGGATGTCAGTAAGCACGTAAGCCGAAAAAGGCCCCTGGGGTAAGAGACATTCCCTCAGAATTATTCAGATCCTTGGGAGACTCAGTCATAATAAAACCGTTCCACCTGAAATGCGAAGTATATAAAGCACGTGAAATCCTGTCTGTCTTCAAGATGAATGGAATAATTGCAATACTAAAAGAAAAGAAGGTAGTTTTTCGCGTCCGTTCATCAGTTCATTAAATCATGGGTGCAAAATACCGACACGAATTATTTACAGAAGAACGGAACAACTGACCGAGATCCACCTCGGGAATGACCACTCCGGGTTTCTGAGAAATGTAGGAACGAACGAGGTAGTACTGATCAGACGACAGATCTTAGAATGTAGGGTAAATAAAAGAAAACATACTTTGATAGCATTAGCAGAATTAGACGAAATTTCTGCACAATGTTGAATGGAATACAGTCTTTGAAATTCTGAAGATAGCAGGAATGAAATTTATGAGTGAAACGGGCTTTTAGCCTATTGTCGATATTATTCAGTCCGTACATTGAGCAATCTGGAAGAGAAACCATGGATAAATTAGAAAACAGGATTAAATTTAAGGGAGAAGAACTAAAAACTTTGAACTTTGACAATAACATCATACTTTTGTTAGGAACGGCAGATGGTTTGGGGGAGCTGATGTGCAGAATAGACAGTGTCTTTAAAAGAATTTAGGAGATGAACATGAACGAACTAGGGATAATGGAATGTTGGTGAATTAAAGAAGGTAGTTATGAGACGATATAAAACGCAAACTGGCAGCAGTGAAAGTGTTTCTGAGACAGAGACATTTGTTGCCTTGGTACACGAAGAGCCTACAAGTTTTAGGATGTCTGACGTGACGAAATTTGTCTATGACGTAGCCTTGTACCGTAACGAAACGTGCACTACTAACAGATCAGATATGAAGGAAATACACTGACGGAAAGAAAAATCCGCAACACCAAGAAGCAAATGTGCAACATAAACGAAAGTTAGTAGGTGGGTCTCTATATCCGAAAGCTAATGTCTATTCAGATTTCGCACAAGTCGCGTAACACTAGCGCTAGTAGCGCCACTATGAGCATGCAAATACACGCTATAACGGTCGTGACCGTTAGTTACCATTGAGATTGGGCGTGTTGAGCTGATGTTAGTCAAGGGTGCCTTTAACGCAACAAAGATGCCATTATCTGCGATAATGCAGGCAGGCTTGACAGGAATGTAGCCACTGTGCATGATTACTGGTAACGGTCGTCACGAGAAAGTCCACCCGTATGAAGACAGGGCTCCGGAAGGCGACGTGGCACTACCGAGAGAAAGACCATCGTGTTCGCCGTGTGACTGGCGCATCGTACTTCATCTGCAGCACCACAGTGACATAATGAACGGTTACAAGTCGTTTACTTCACGGACAGCTCCGAACCAGACGCCCTACAGCATGCTCTCCACTGACCCTAAACGACCGACACTCGCAACTTCAGTGGTGGCAAGTGAGAATTCATTGGAGGGCAGAATGGAGGTCTGTTGCCTTCTATGACGAAAGCTGGGTCTGCCTCGGTGCCAGTGATGGCCGCGTGTGGGTTAGAAGGAGGCGAGCTGAGGGCCTGCAAAGCAGCCTGTCTCTGTGATAGACACACTGGACCTGCACCTGGAGTTATGGTCTGATGTGTGATTTCGTATGGCAGCAGGGGCACTCTCCTAGTGATCCCAATTATACTGACTGCAAATTTGTACCTCAGTCTGGTGACTCGAGCTGTTGTGTTGCCATTCTTGAACAATATTACAGAGTGTGGTTGCTAACAGGATAACGATCGGCCACACGGCGGTGTTTGCAACCAACAGACATTGCAGTGTGTCGACATATTGCCTTGACCTGCTCGATCACCAAATCTGTCTCCAGTTGAGCACATATGGGACATCATCGGATGACAAGTCCAGCGTCATCCACAGCAAGCATTAATTGTCCCTGTATTGACAGACCAAATGTAACAGGCATGGAACATCGTCCCACAAACTGACATCCGGCAACTGTACAACAGAGTGGTTGCACGTTTGCTTGCTTACAATCAACGTTCTGACGGTTGCACCGGTTATTAGTTTGCCAGGATTTCGCATTTGCAATGGCTTTCCTTGCGCTTACATTAACCTGTGATCTTTCAATGTAAATCACTTAAATATGTTACCTAGACAAATGCTTTCCCGACATTTCATTACTCTACATTAATTATTTTTTGGTGCTGTGAATTTTTTTCCATCAGTATAGAAGCTTTTGATAGTGGTGCTGTGGAAGTATGTTAAGATTACTGAAGATTATTTGGGTAGATGAATAACTAACGAGGAAGTGCTAATTCTGATCGGAAAAACAAGAAAATTGTGGCAAATCTTCATTGAAAGAATCCATCGGCTGGTACAGTACATCCTGAGGCAACAATTAATCGTCAGTTTGGTAATGGGGTGAAGTGTGGAGGATTAAAGATCGTACAGGGAGGCCAACGCTCGACTACGTTAAGGTCGTTGAAATGATTGTTGGATGCAGCATCAAACCAGTCTTCGGACTGAAGACCACAACAACTACATTCTTAGTTAGCCTTAAAAGCAGGACTTCTTCCGGATGTTAGCACCTTCGAATAGTTTTGTGTTTAGTTGAACCACGTGTTTAGAGGAATTATACCTCTAACAGCTGAAAACGGTTCATTGTCATTACGCATGTTGATCCCCAGATTGTAATGCATAAGAACATGCAGTAACCCTTCACTTACGGATTAGCGAAGTTTCTTTGCCAAACGACTTGTTACTATAGTCAACCACGCTTCTCGTATTTCACTCCCTATTATTTTCTTCTAAACCTCAGTTATTTAGTACTGTGGGAAACCATTCTTCAGTGTGCTCTAATCTTACGACAACGTGCCAGAGTAAGTTGAGAACAAAGTATAGCACTTTTATGTTCTAATTTTGTTAATGTTTAACATGATTAACTTAGCAGAGCTGTTACGTATCATTTATTACTCACTTATTTTGTGCTGTGAACGTAAATGGATCTCTGTGTTCAAAACTTACACCGCTGTTGATTGAAGATTTTAGTCTCAATCTTTTTTATTGTTTTGTTTCTTTGTTCATCTTAATCGCCTGCCAATCATAACAGAGCTCGTCCTAAATAACATATTCTGTTATGTGATTGGGAACCATTCCTGCTGAAAATCGATGCTTAGGTGCCAGTAATTGAATCAGGAAAAATGTTAGTGACATATGGTAGAGTATCAGGAGCCTATAGACAGGGAAGCAAGCTAGCCACTCAGATTGTGGTGCACCCTACCACATCCAGCTTATTTACAGGCGGTGGACGAGAACATGGAAACGTCAAAAACACCACACATTACTACGTCTAGCAAAGTGTAAGAAAACTGTTGGCTTTCAAAACGGCTTCCAGCTGTCTCGAAATGGATAAACACAAGTAAAAAAAAGTTTCGAATGCCTCTGAGCACAATAGGACTTAATATCCGATGTCATCAGTCCCATGGAACTTAGAACTACTTAAAACTAACTAACCTAAGGACATCATACACATCCATGCCAGAGGCAGGATTCGAACCTGGGACCATAGCAGTCGCGCGGTTCCGGACTGAAGCGCCTAGAACCACTCGGTCACTGCAGCCGGCAAATACAAGCCCTGTATGGTTTCCAGTGGAATCTAATACTACTCTTCTTGCAAAATTGTGGCGAGTTCAGATGATTAACATAGAGGTATACGGTGATCGCGCACTTTTCTCTTCAAATCAGACCACAAAGGCACAATAACAATGAGATCCGGTGACTGTGGTGATCAGGTGAGGTGTGACAATTCCCCTTCTGTAGCTCACAGAGAATGATTAACTGCTGGAAGAAAATTGCAGTACCATCAAAGATATCTCGTAGTTGGATGAAGAGCGTCGTAACAGGTAATCCTATGGCTTATCACGAATGTGTGATGACTATTTACATGAAAAAAATCCTTCGTTTCCAGGACTCTTTACGACTCTCTAGGAATAAGATTATCTACAAAAGCAGTCGAGATGCGTATTATACTGATAACGGTTCGCGTTTTGATGTAAATTTTCTTTTGACGACACAGTTATATGATGTCATGCTGCTTCCCCTTTTGGTTTTATTTCATTGCTTCCCTGTCCTTTCCTGGGTTTGGTTACCCCACAGAGAAAGTTGTACGTAAACAATGATACAGTATGAATGAGATAATATTTGCAGAACTGGCCATTATGTAGAGTTGGTTTTTATGTGTCACGATTAAGGAGCCATTTGATACAATGGAAAAATGCTTTTCATAGATCGCAGCCATGTCGGAACTTAACCAGACCCTCAGACTCATGTAGAAACCTGTAAAATAAATAGTCCCAGATACTGAAAGCTACAAACGATGGTCGGTGTTGCTGCAGGGTGGCTTGTGAGCATTAACGGCACAGATAGTCGCACCGTGGGCGCAATCACAATAGAGAGGTACCTGTTGAGAGACGACACGCATATGTTTCCTGAAGAGGGGTAGTAGGCTCTCCACTGATTTCAGGGACAAATCTTTGGATGACTGACTGATCTGGCCTTGAAACATTTGGCAACATGACCTTGCTATATCGGTACTAAGAGCCTCTGTAGGCAAGGGAAAACTAAAGCCTTTATACTTCCGCGTACATGCAGCTCCACTGTATGGTTTAATAATCATGGCATCCTCTTAAAGTAAAATATTCGGGTCTCCAGACGGGACGTACTCAGGTGGAAAAAGAAGAAAGAGGAGAAGAAGAAGAAGAAGAAGAAGAAGAAGAAGAAGTGTTCTACGGATCGGAGCACAGAATGTTAAATCCCTTAAATGGAGTACGTCCGCCTCCGTAGCTGAGTTGTCAGCATGAGTGCGTGACTGACAGCAATGCTAAAGCTCTGGATTCGATTCTTGGTGCTGGTAGGGACTTCTCCTTCATGAAAGACCTGGAACGTGGTGCATTCAGCATCGTGATGCCAGCTGAGGAGCTACTTGACCGAATACAAGCGGTACCAGATCTGCTAATCCGACGACGGCCGGGAGTGCGGTGTGCTGACACCACTCTCTATACTGCATCCACGTGACGCCACTGACTGATGGGTGTCACGGTGATCATTCGGGTCCGATTGGCCCATCTGTGGCCATAACGGCGGTGTTTATCTTCGCCTTACAGAAGTATGATGACAGAAGAAATAATATTCAGATCAGATGAGTACAGGGTTGTCAACACAAACGATAGTGTGAAACTTGATATACTTCAGTCGCTCCCAGGTGTTTCATACAGTTCCGAACTACATCCCAATGGACCAAATACGAGCGTACAGAGTACCAGACGGGCTGTGTGACTTGTCTGAATAGTTTCTAGCAAACAAAGCACATGATATCATTCTCTACACAGACATAAAAGTAATTTCGGATGTATTCCAAGAGAGTGTTACGATACAATTACCTGCCACGATATGCACTGGTAGGCAAATCTCAAGGACGAAAGAAACTTTCACAAGAAGCGTCACTGTCAAGTAACATAGTTCGATGAGACTAGGACCAGACATAGGAAGGACTGTCTCAGAATAGTGCAGAAAGTAACAGACGAAGAGAAACGACACTTGTATTCAAAGTCAATAATTACACTTAAATCAACGAGGTTTATGATGGTCCCGCGGATATTACAAAAGGAGGGACTTGGTTCTTAATAGGATGTGTGGTCATCACGGAGAGCAATACATGCTCTGCAACTGTCTTCCATGCTGGCTACAAGGTTGACAAAGAGTTGGGGTAGGGCGTTCCACCCCTCCATCGCTGGGTGGTCGTCAGTGCTTGTGGACGTGCTGCAGTACGGCTCCTAAACACATTCCACACAGACTCTATGCGATTTAAGGTTGGGGAATGGGCAGGCCAGTCTATTCGCTGAATATCCTCTCGTCCCAAGAGCGCCACCACCTGCGCTACTCTACGCGGTCGCGCACTGTCATCCATACTAACGAGGTCAGGTTAGAGTGCACCGCTGAGAAGACGCACATCGGGAAGAACAGTGTCACAATAACCTGCCCGTTGTTCCAGACTTAAACCCGAGCGTGCATGAGTGCCATCCATTGAGCAGACGTCTTGCAGCAAGTCCACATTCACCAACGACCATGTCCTGCCTTTTGCAATGTTCAGCGTACCATCATGAACCGCAAAGACTTCAGTGTAATCACTGTCTTTGAATTATCGTCTTATTACTGTTCGTCTTGAAACGTCCCCTTTGAACCATTATACATTACTGTCCTTAAACTGACACACAATATTTTTAGCGCAACGCAATCTGATTTTCAATAATCCCTACAAAAGAATGGCCCTGACTAACATTAACCTATACATTTCACAAATCACTCACCTCACAAAAATCTTCATTACTCGAACTGCTGCAATACAGCGAGCGCCACTACTGCCAGCTAAATAAAAGATTCAAACTACTGAAGGCACTAACTACTGATAGGCATAGTTAGCAAATGAAAGATTTTGATAGAGAACAAACAATATATTTACCTTAATAGTCACAATATATATAGCAGTTCATGACATCCAGTCTTACAAATTTCTAAACTCCGCCATCTCTCTCCCCACATCCAGCACTGCTGGCGGCTCACCTCCAACTGCGCAACGCTACGCACTGTTAACATCCAGCTGCCCAACACTACAATGGCAGACAACAATGCAAACTAGCCACAGACTGCACACAGCACAGCCAGTGATTTTCATACAGAGCGCTACGTGGCGTTACCAATAAGAAAACCTAAACAGCCTACTTACATAGCCCCCATGCTCCCCACAAAAAATTTTACAAATTGTTTTGGGCACTGGCCAATACAGATTTAAAAAAATTTTTCATAATTGCAGTAAGAAAGATATCAAATGCACACACTTATTAATACAATGTTGGTCAAAAGCTAAAATTTTCTCACAGTCCATAAAGACAGTCCTGATCATTCATCACTGTAAATCTGCCGTTTCCTTTCTCAAAGTCTGAGCAGTAAAAGACAATGCACACGGAAGTAGTAGATTTCCATGCAATCTTGAAGAAGTAGTGTTGTCCTTCCAACAGAAAGACAATGCTGACTCTTGACATGCTGACAGGTAATGGGTCACAACAGAGCAAACCCACAGCAGAGTCAGTCGAAGTTTTGAAGAATATTAGTAGGTAGGTCATCACAGAGCAGACCACTGTAGTCCTGTTAGAGATTACGGTATTGGTGGGCCACCAGAGGTGCAGAGCCACTGCAGTCCTTGTAGAAATAATGGTATTGGTAGGCCATCAAAGATGCAGGCCCACTGTAGTCCTTGTAGAGACGGCCAGCAGCCATCTGTTGCGACTGTGCAGGTGCACAATCACCATCGAAGAGTCTTGCGGACAACATAGCAAGTCCATAACCACCACTTGTGCACTCACAAAGTTTTTGGAATTGTCCTTAGAACCAGCAATGCTGTTATCCAGTCCCTTGCTGAGTTATTAACACACGTGCAAACACTTTCAGTCCCTACTTCTCACATACTGTCCATATACTATGACCAACAGAAACGTGTGCAGTGAAATGGAACTTACAAGTTAATAATATGATGAACTGGTGTCAATTACAATTTTATAACATAAGAATACAATTACAAAGGTACAAAATACATCATTAAAGAACATAACAATATAGATAACATTTGTAGTACAGGCTTTATAAAAGAATCGAAATAACATATACATCAGTGTTACAGGAATTATGACATAAGTTCATACATAAAAGATCAGAATAACTTTTGAAACATCAACTTCACACATGAGCATTGAAACAAAACAGAATAAATAATGTCTAAACATCTTTACAAAGAAAATAGCATATTATCAGAAAAATTCTACAACATGACTCTTATTAGCTAAACACATAAAGACAGGAAAAACACAAATATACAAGAGTACACAAACACATAGCAGAATAACTCAAGAGGAAAGGGCAGGGTTTGTTTTCAGTGTAACATTTGGTACTGCAGTCCAACCTAAAACTTCACTCCATAGATCTTTCGTCTTATTTCAACATTTGTTTCCACCAAAAAAATCCTATCCAAGCATGCTTTCTGTATTTTTATGTTCACATATTTCTCGCCTCATTATTTATTTTCCATTATCTTACCTCATCATTTACTTCCAAGGAAATCCTACCTAAACCTGTTGTCCCTAAACCCTACTTTTTTGCTCATATCCTCTTTCAAAATACCTTTTTTTTTTGCCAAACCATTTTCTTATAGCTTCTCAATGCATTTCTTCCAATTCATCACAACTCGTTCTCTCATATAGCCTACCCCATCTTAAGCTAACTTAAATCTACTGAGCTCAGATGCTAAACTAAGGAACGAGGCAATGCAGCAGCACAAAACAATTAACACAAACAGCAATGATAAAAAATGCAAATGGCAAAGCAAGCAGCATAAATTAGCAAAGCAAATTCAATATTACAACTAATGTAAGGCAACGTGCAGCAAACAAGAAAAATAAATTCGTAGTAAAACTGGCTTAACAGAGTAATGTAAAGTGAAATTTAGTAGCACTATGCCTGGCAAACAGCAGCAGCAAATGCAATAACTTATATCTAAACATGACATAGCTCAAGCAGAAAAAATATTACACTAAAAATGGCCATGTCTAATACCTATGTCACATCTTAACACTAAAAACTTACTCTGCAAGAAAGTTACCAAGTTATTAAAAAAATTATTTATGCAATTCCTGTAAGGGAAATGTCTATTTGTGCTCTCTTTTCTAAGAAAGTATATGAGAAACGTATTCTCTACTGGGTCTGTAGACAGAAAATAGTGATATTAGTACATCTATTAAATTTTATAATAACCAATGCTGCAGTGCAGCTAGAAACTAGATATTAAAAAAAAGAGCAAATGTACAAAGGAAGGCATGAAACATCATTCATTTGCCATATGGCATTTCATAAGGTAGTAAAAAAAATCTCTCAACTAGAAAGACAGTAGTCATAATCAGGTGTATAGACACAAAAATATTTCTCGTCATTTCATTAGGCATTTCAGTAAATATCATAAATTAAGAGCTCCACAGTGTTACCATATGTTTCCAAGTTTGAGCGTGTCGTATTTGCGATGCTTTCTGCAAAGGAATGTCAATAGCGAGAAAAATTGCTTTTTTTTTTATTTACCTATGCCTCTGAAAAGGCACATACTAATGGCTTTTTCTCCAGGCGTCTGTCGCTCAGCTGGGTACCCACGACGCATTACGTGAAGATGGTCACTTAACTTTCTTGCCGAAATATTTACGACACCAGTTAGCACTTCAGTGACAGTCTCATATAAAATTTCACAGGTCGAGAATTTGCGTTATAAATGTGTAGAAACAAAATCCTAGGAATATAACAGTGTTCAAAAATATTTCGCCGGCATTGTGATACATTCACGCATTTACACATTTCATAACTCTTAAAGTACGATTCTTGGTTTCCAACATCCTTTTTCACAAGTCAGAGTCCCTAACCACTACTCATTATTCCTTACCTTATTACACATATACATATTCGTCGACATTTCTTCAATATTTCATCATAATAAATTCCTCATATAGCATCAGCTTATTGATCATAAACATACCTCAACAGCATAATACACATCGTCATCGTAATAATAACATCATAACACCTCAGTCAAATCTCAAAAACGTCGTAGCTTTCTGCAATAATTTCAAAACCTAAAAAAAATTCTCTGCTCAATTCAGTAGTGTCATCTACCTCAAACGTACTTTAAAATCATGCTCCCTTACCAAACACGTCATTCAAAGCTCTCATAGTACCACAATGGTTCCCAAAAAATATGAAGAGTTCACAAAGTACAGACGAAATACAATTTCATAAGTGTGAAGTTATCCAACTGTGTAATTGCGTAAACATCTGTCACTGACGTAGTAAAAAAATGTTTGTTTCTCTGTTAAATAATCAGATAGCTGTGTAATTTATGTGTTAGAGAAATATGGTACCGATGTGTAAAGTTGTATTAGCAAATACCATATTAGCTAGGGCTCTTTGTGCTTGCCAAACACATGGTACACAAAGTAGGCGTGTACCCCCTGAGGATTAATGTAATTATACCCTCAGGTGTTACAGATTACAGCAATGGAATGAAATGTATCACGGAAAACTTTCTTTGTAATTCAAAAATATTTAAAAATAAATGTTTTAAGTACAAAATTAATCACTGAAATGCGTGTCCTGTAGCGCTAAATGTGCGTCTTGCTGTAAGATAATTCTGTGGAACTGTCGTAGTTATCGTCCTCTGTAAGCAAAGTTCTGCTGAAGTAAATGTACTTACCTCATCATAAACAAAAGTGAGATGCTTTGCGTATAGATATCGTAGTTATTATGCTTATTGCCGTGATGAAGAAAGTACTATAATGTAACGTATTGTTGTGCTACGAAAAAGGCTGTCTCATTGTAGCTATACCACAAAAGTTACTACTAAAACATGTTTTACTTTCCAGAAGAATTCAGAAAACCTGTGCAGATATAAAACAGATACACCGCAAAAACAACATTGTAAAATGTCGCTCATTAGTGGCGTCGTGATAAAATCGTGTAGCTGTCACATAAGCTAACCACTGTCTCATCTGGTATCTCACAGAAAGTACTTTAAATCCAGAATGTGTTTTCAAGTAAACCAAAATGTTGCATTAAAATCTCATTGGCAGTACTGGTAAATGTTCTAAATATGTGAGCTTTATAGTCGTTACGTAATCGTGCAACTAACAAGCAAGAATGTACACACACAATAACACTGTGTCATCTGTTCACAATAACAATGCATTCGTAATTTCTGTTTAAATGAGTTCTCTTGGTTCTTGACTGGATATTTAACTTCAAACATTGTTGCATATCAACAGATTCTAAGTCTGACAAAGCATACTCGTAATGTAAAGTGAAAAGCTATATGGCAAAGACAAAGTTAAAAAGCAGATTATCTTTCAATAAACGGTTTTACATGTGAAATGTGGTGTAAACTTTTACTCTTCCTAGTACGCAGAGTTTCAACTTGAACGCAATTATCATGTGGTATACGTCGGATTCTGTAAGGTCCATTGAAAACTAGAAGCAATTTGTGACTCAAGTGTTTCTTCTTACGTGACAATGAATGAGCTTTAATGAGAACTTTCTGACCAATATATAATTTCTTTGCATTTGCTTTACCGTGTAATGTTGTCCTTTTGCCTGCTGCAGATTTTATATTTATAATAGCCAAATCAATTATGTCTTTGTGTCGAAGTTTACGTGTATTCGGGAAAGGTACAAGCTCTCTGATTCTGTTTGGTGGTTCTTCATTCTTCAGTACAAGAGTAGGTGGTAAACCAGTGGAGTCATGAGGCATTTGATTCGGCACGTTTTGAAATAAGTGTAAATATCTGTTCCAATGCTGATGCTTTCTGTGACAATAAAGTCTGCAAAGCTTATTGATTTCTTTCATAATCCGTTCGAAGGGGTTACATTGTGGTGAGTACAATGAAATGAAAACAGGTTTGATTTTATGATTCCGAAGCATGTGTGACTAAACAGCAGATCTGAATTGCGGTCCGTTATCTGAAATGACTTTACTAACGTGTCCAACTTCACGTAAGAAATTTTTAACAAAGGCTTTGGATACAGACCGTCCAGTGGCTTTACGGAACGGAGTGAAAGAAACAAATTCTGAAGTAAGTTCAACAGCAACTAGAACGTACGAAACTCCATTAGATGTTCTGACAAGCGGTCCCACGAGATCAACAGCAGCAAATTCTTTTAATTTAGAAGGAATGATAGGAAACAGCGGAGCACGATGGGAGATAGTAGATGGTTTCGCCTTTTGACAAAGTTTACAAATAGACAAGACTCTTCGAATTCTCTTTTCCATATTGTTGAAATAACAAGTCATCCGAAGAATATGATAACATTTTCGTGGATTAAAATATGCGTAGCTGAAATGAATGTACCAAATGAGCTTATTAACAAAATCATCTGGAATGCGAAGTACCCATAGCTTGTCAACAGTGCAGCGTTTGAACAGTATGTTGTTTCTAACCAGATAATAATGCCGAATCAGTGTGTGTGTCTTTTCATGCCATTTACTTTTGATGTCTTTCCAAATCGGATCTTTATCTTGTTTATGAGCAATGTCCTTTAAAGATGTGGTGATGAAGTTTTCAAAGGCGACTTTCTGAATGTAAGGAATACTGAAATTTTTCTCGAGATTGCCTTCTGTGTTACTTTTCTCAAGCCCAGCCGGTGCGCGTGACAGTGCGTCCGCAACAATGTTCTCCTTGCCGGGAATGTAGACTATTGTGAAGTGAAATTCTTGCAGAAACAATGCCCAACGTTTTAACCTGTCATGATTTAATTTTGAAGACATAAGAAATTGTAATGCCCGATGATCACTGTATACTTTTACGTGCTTACCGGAAACAAAGAAACGGAATTTGTTAAATGCCCAAACGATAGCTAAAGCTTCTAATTCAGTAACGGAATAATTTTTTTCAGATTTTGTTAGCACTCGGCTAGCAAAAGCAATGGTTTTCTGAACAGTAGTGTCATTTTCTATGGCTTCTTGAAATAAATGGGCACCAAGACCGACTTTAGAAGAATGAGTGCTAAGGCAGAAATCTTGTGACAGACCTGGATGAGCTAGTATTGCCGCGATAAGTAACGCTTCTTTCAAAGAATTGAACTCCAACTGTGCTTGTTCGTCCCAGTTCCAAATAGTATTTTTTCCAGTGAGAGAACAAGGTTTTGGTGTAACAAGAATTTGCATATTCAGAAAACGACGGTAAAAATTTACGAGACCTAGAAACCTGCGGACTTGTTTTTTTGTGGATGGAACTGGAATGCCTCTTATTGCTTCTAACATTTCAGGATCCGGCTGAATGCCTTTAGAAGAAATAATATGTCCCAAAAACTTCACCTTTGTCCTACCAAATTCAGACTTTTCCAAGTTAACTGTAATTCCAGATTCTGCAAAAATATGTAACACGCTGTTGAGGATGCGATTGTGTTGTTCCCATGAGGCTTCTGCTATCAGAATATCGTCCACATATAAGGTGATGTGACGTTTTAAGAACTCAGGTAATATGGAATTTAGCCTGCGAATGAATGCTGCCGAAGAAATGTTCAAACCAAAAGGAAGTTTCCGAAACTGATAACAAACGCCGAAACAAAGGAAAGCTGTGTATTTTCTACATTATGGATGAAGTTCGATCTGATAAAAGCTGGATCTGAGATCAATAGAAGACAACACTTTTACGCCATTAAAATTTTGTAGAAGTTCTTCCAACGTTTGCGTCCTGTCTGTTTCAGGAATGATGATAGTATTGATTTGTCTCGAATCTAAGACAAGCCTGATCGATCCATTTTTCTTCTCAACAACATGTAATGGATTGTTGTATGATCTTACTGCAGGCTCAATAATGCCCTCGTCAAGAATAGATTGTATTTCTGTTCTAACACGGTCCCTATAATGTGCCGGAATTACGTATGGTCTAACACAAAATTTAGTATGCTCACGAACACGAAATTGGTATTGAAATCCCTTGATTGTTCCTGTTTTGTGAGTAAAAACTGTGGAATGTGCTTGTAAAATCTCAAAAAGGTTCTGCCTATCACCGTCACTACAATTGTCAATTGTTTGAATTTTATTCTGAATTAACTCATTAGTTTCAAATATGCCGTCGATATTATCCCTGTCAGTACTTGCACAGTGATTATTAGTGTCTAGTTCCGTAGAAAATTCCGAACTGTTGTCTAATAGAAGGTAAAGCCGACTAATTTCCTCGTCATGGTTTGAGAGCCAATCTTCAAATTTCAAAGCTATTGACTTACCTTCTTTCTCTAAACTTATTTCAGCATCTTGAAAGTTTAAGATTGCTTTGTATTCATTAAAAAAGTCTACTCCCAATATAATTTCCGCCGACAATAATGGAACAATAAGAAAGTTCATAGAGAAGCTGTGGCTTTGACAACAGAATTCTAAGTTGGTTTGTTGGTGTACATCTACACTTTTTCGAAAGATTGCACCTTGTAATTTAATCTTACGTAACGGAAGTGTGGGGCAATCGTTCGATTTGTTGCATTTGCTAAAGGCTGTTTCACTAATTACTGAAATGGGACTGTCAAGTACTGCCGTAAATTTTACGTCATTTACTGTAATGTGAATCACAGGATATGCAATGTTGTTATGTTTTACGTCGTGTTCCTGGAGTAAGATGTCCCTAATGTCTTCCATTTTTACGTAATTACTAGCTACGGCAGCTGAGTCGTCAGTTTCATAAGTACGTTTTGTGGCTGCCAGCGGTATGAGTCATTGCCTATTGAGTCTTTGTTGGCGCGCGTCGTTATTGGGATTTGGAGACCTAACTTCTACAAATTCACCTTGTCGAGAGGGCCCTGTTCTGTTTGAATCCCGCCAGTTCTGATGCAATTCAGGTCTGTCGTTCCGATCATATCGTCTGTCGTCATGTCGGTAGATTCCATAGTTTCTTTCTTGTCGGTCACGTGGTGCAGAATTTCTCCCTGAATCATAACTGCTCGCTGGACCGTTGCATCTAAAGTTATTCTTTCTCCCTTGATAATAATTATTTTGATTCCCATATTGTCTGTTTCTCTGATTGTCTCTGTGATAGTCATTACTGCAGAGAGGTGATCTTTCCCTGTAATTATTACTACTCTGCCAACGGTTGACATACGGGTGGTGTCTGTTTTGGTCATGATTTATGTTGTAAGAATAGCCTTGTCGTGTATTATTTCTGTCATCGCGAAATTGTGACAGATGTGACCTGTAATTGTTGTGCTCCTGTTTTCGTGTTCCGCGATTGTCAGTGTCAATTTCCAGATCTTGTAACAGTCCCTGAAAAGCTTCAATGTCGTCTTTGCAACGTCCTGCTAAAATAATATGTCGTAAATGTTCAGGCAATTTGATTAAGCAAATGCGGATGAGTTCTGAGGGGCTGTAAGGGTTTGAAAGATACTGATTGTTATGCAACATGTCTTCAAAATATTTCATAAGACTGGAATATTCAGATTGTTCGAAACGTTTCATCATTATGATGCTATGTTTTACTCGGTCTTGTGTAGCTTGAGACCAATACGCTGAGAGGAAGGCATGATAAAATTCTCCTTCACTGTGGCAATCGTAAATGACCGATCGCATTCTTACAGCTGGTTCATTCTCTAAATAGCCACACATAAATTCTAACCTGTGCTCCAATGACCAGTTGGGAGGAAAACAATGAGAGCATTGATGAAGCCATGCTTGTGGATGAATGTCGTTATCAGAATTCTTAAATGTTTTGAATTTACGTGTAGTAATGAACAGCTTATAGTCAAAATCATCGTGTCGGCGAGTCGCACATCGCTCATTGTTACTTCGTTTCGGCGGTTCCATCTCAAAATCCAATGCGCCTTGCCAATTTCTTTCATAATTTCCGAAGTGTCCTGTGTTATTATTTTGCGGTTGTTCCGTATTTCTATATCCTTCTTCCCGTACTGGAGCGCGAGTCTCCTCTGAAATATGTAATTCTTGTATTACTTGTGCCAACTGATCTTGTACTTCCCAGATATCTCTTTTGCACTGTGTATTGATTTGATTTTGATTTTGTTTGAATTTTCTAATTTGTTCATACTGTTCAGTGTCTGTAAAGGCTACAGGTCTTGTGTCATTCAGATCATCATCTACCTTTGTAGATAAGTTAGTGAACTGATCTGGAAGTTCGGCTACTTTATCCGTTAGTGAAATTATTTCCTCTGTGCGTTTTTCTGAACCAAGTTTCAGAGTGTCCATTTGTGTTGAAATTATATCTACTGTGTCTTTTAAGTTTTCCTGAGTTTTTGCAAGTTGCGTAACCGAATCGGTAGATGCAACTGAGTCAATTTTAGCTTGCAAGGTGTCGTGATTTTCATGAACAATGGTTTGCAGTTCTTTTATGGCTGTTTCGTGATTCTGTAATACATTTTCATGCCGCGAAAAAATAGGTTGAAAATGCTCACAAATGTGTTTTTTTACGTCGTTACAGACTTTTTGACATTTCGATTCGATTTTATGTAACTCAGTAGTTAAATATTCAAGTGTTTGTTCAAGTGTGGTGTGAAGACTTTGTTCCATTGCGTCTAACTGTTGCTGTGTTTGTCTCTGGTGTTGTTCCATTGTATCTAACTTTTGAAGATTTTGTTCCATTGTGTCTAACTTTTGTAGCCTTTGTCTCATTTGTTGCACTAACTGTAATAACAATGCGCTGGTGTCTGAAACATTTTCCTCAGTGCTATCTGGCAGTGCATTTGAACCGGCAATATTCGCATTTTGAAAAGCAGAAAATGTGTCTTGATTTTTTTGAGAAAACTGTGAGGACGCAAAACCTGAATCTACAGTATTTGCAAGATTCTGTCCTGTCATTTCGGAATCCTGAGGCGAGCTGTTGCCGACTGATCGATCGATAATGCTTCCCTGGTCACTAATTGTTTTACTGCCTACGCCATTATTTGCAGCCTGCTCCATTTCCCCATGCACAATTACCAAATTACTACTTTGAACATTAGTTAATTCATTACACAGTGGTGCTGATAAGCTACGCTTGTCGTCACTATTACTTCTCAGTTTACTTTGGAGCCTAGTGTTACGTTTTTCACACACCATTATTGTCACAATATTTCACACGATAACACAGAAAAGCACAATTTGAAGAGCAAAATAAGAAAACACATTAACATAGCACTGAAAATAATATCTAGTTAATTGCAAGTGCAGCTGCAAAATACTTTGTGCAAATCTACATGCATGCTACAACTGTTTTACTGTACAACAGTGAAAAACTACAACTACAAAGGAAATTCTCTCTATAATTATGCACTAGCAATAAACAATAGTTACACTAATTACAAAAGCTACAAGAAAAAATCAGAAGATTCCAGTGAGGTATCCTGGCAGGTTCGCCATATGAAACGTCCCCTTTGAACAAATATACATGACTGTCCTTAAACTGACACACAATATTTTTAGCGCAACACAATCCGATTTTCAATAATCCCTACAAAAGAATGGCCCTGACTAACATTAACCTATACGTTTCACAAATCACTTACCTCACA
This sequence comes from Schistocerca serialis cubense, assembly GCF_023864345.2. Lineage (NCBI taxonomy): Eukaryota > Metazoa > Arthropoda > Insecta > Orthoptera > Acrididae > Schistocerca > Schistocerca serialis. The sequence continues at coordinate 581,916,218 of NC_064640.1, forward strand.
AAAATCTTCATTACTCGAACTACTGTAATAGAGCGAACGCCACTACTGCCAGCTAAATAAAAGATTCAAACAACTGAAGGCACTAACTACTGATAGGCATAGTTAGCAAATGAAAGATTTTGATAGAGAACAAACAATGTATTTACCTTAACAGTCATAATATATATAGCAGTTCATGACATCCAGTCTTACAAATTTGAAAACTCCGCCATCTCTCTCCCTACATCCAGCACTGCTGGCGGCTCACCTCCAACTGCGCAACGCTACGCACTGTTAACATCCAGCTGCCCAACACTACAATGGCAGACAACAATGCAAACTAGCCACAGACTGCACACAGCACAGCCAGTGATTTTCATACGGAGTGCTATGTGGCATTACCAATAAGAATACCTAAACAGCCTACTTACAGTCTCACTGCATATTTTTTTCCAGTTGCATTCAGCACTGGACTGTATGAGTTCTTCCCATGTATGTATTGAGTCACAAATTCAGTCCACACAAATTCAGGATGTATGAAACCAAATTTCAAGATTGCAATAAATTTTGTATTGAACATACAGGAAGAAGTTTCGGGATTATATGTCGAGAAAATACCCAGAAATTTCGGTACAAATCCATTCATTTACTTCAGTCACATACAAACAGAAAACTACAAAGTGGAACCTAGAGAACGAGCAGTGGAATTAGTTCACATAATGCCGAAGAGAATAACCATTAAAATTTTGGAAGAGATATAAATTTATATTACACATATAAGTACCCACAAAGCATATTAAACGAACAAACTGATCATAAACGCAAGCACTAAACTTAAAATCTTATTAACATCGTAAGTATAGATAACCGATAAACATACACAGGTTATAAAATTATAAACGAAGGAATAGTATATGCGTCGGTATAGGACAAAACCCCCCACTTTTTGCGCAAAAGTTGACGCCTTCCTGAACTCTCATCTTCTTGGGCGAAAGATGGCGGTCACTTTTTTGGGGTCGCTTTTTTGCGAAATCTCAGTGACTTTACGGCGTTCTTCTAAACGGTAACATTTTCCCCTTAATGTTGGCGACTTTTTGGTGGTCAATTTTTTGCCGCCGCTATTCTGCAAAATTTTGGCGACTTTACTGCAGCCTTCTAAACGGTAACATTTTTTCAAAATGATTCGACTTCTTGGCGAGCAGTTTTTAGCGATCACTTTTTTTGCGAAATCTTGAGGACTTTAAGTAAGGGTGTCGCGTGAGGACAAACCCTCATCTTTTTGACGAAAAAAGATGGCGAGCACTTTTTGCCGTCTGCTCTTTAGGGAGCACTTTTTGGCATACACTTTTTCTGGACGACTTTTACGGCGGCCACTTTTTGGCCGTCCCTTTTTGTGGAACAACTTTTTGGGTTCCACTTTTTCTGAGGACGCTTCTTCTGGAACGACTATTTGGCATCCGCTTTTTTTGCGAGCAATTTTTGGCAGCCGCTTTTTGTGCAATGACTTCTTTGCGAGCACTCTTTTCAGGGCGCAAATTAGCGATTTCCCATCGGTCCCAGCCAGTCGCCGGTCAGCAGCAATTGGCGAGCTGTCTTACATGAAAATTAAATTGCGTAATTGAAATATTTTATGTATGCAATAAATTGGCTACGAAAGGAAAAGGATTGAATGATTATACTATGCCAGAACTAAAACATGAAGCGAACAAAATGGGCTTGAAAGGTTACTCAAAGCTGAGGAAACAGCAAATTATTGACCTTATTAATAATGTTCAAGTGAATGAGAAACAAGAAGAAGCAGAAGAAGAAGATGAAGAAGAAGAAGAAGAAGAAGAAGAAGAAGAAGAAGAAGAAATTCAGCCACTGACTGAACAACAACACCTTATTCAGATTATTATGTTTTTAAAATTTGAACAATTATACGAATTGCATTCAACAAATGAAACAGGCACTGCAATAATTGCTGATTACATAAAAAAAAAGAAAATCCATTCAAACGTTCGAAATGGAGAGGTATATCAGGATGGGATAAACTGTCTGAAGATTTCATGAGAGACTTTCAAAACAAATTAGATTGGACTGAAATATCACGTGATCAAAAAATGTCTGAAGATTTTATGAGAGTGTTTCAAGACAGATTAGACTGGATTCAAATATCGTATAACAAATTGCTGCCCGTAGATTTCATTAGAGGATTCCAAGATAGATTAGACTGGGATACAAAATCATGTAATCTGGAAATGTCTGAAGATTTCATAAAAAGTTCCAAGTTAGATTTGACTGTTATACAGTAGCATGGAAGCAGAAACTGTTTGGAGATTTCATTAGAGAGTTTCAAGACAAATTATACTGGCATCACGTATCAAAACATCAAACGCTGTCTGAAGAGATCATGAGAGAATTCCTAGACAGATTATGCTAGTTTCTAATATCATAACATCAAAAACTGTCTCAAAATTTCATGCGAGAATTCGCAGATATATTAGACTAGGAATTTATGTCAATGCATCAACAAATGTCTGAAGATTTGATACGAGATTTCCTAGATAAATAATTCAGGAATGGCATATCGATCTGCCAAACGCTGTCTGAAGACTTTATAATGGAATTTCAGCATAAAGTAAACTGGGAATTACTTTTAAAATTTCAATACCTGTCTGAATCGTTTAAACAAAAGATATTATGCCCATATCAAATACTGATCGAACAACCTGAAAATGACTGTCCTATATGCTTAACAAACGGAAATGGCAATCTGAGCTAACAAAATGCAAACACCTTTTTCATAAAGACTGCGTTGACCGCTGGTTAGCAATGCAAAATAATTGTCCAGTGTGCAGAAAAGTTATGAAGAGAAATATCGAGTGAACATTTTTAATGGATCAAGGGCCATTAAGAAAATATCAGCAGTCAATAAAGTCCTTCCTCGTTGCCCCTTAACTCCGTCTGGCAGTCGGGGTTAAAAGTTCTCAGTTAATTGTTTCGTGCTTAAGATCATAAATCAAATTTCTCATCGCGTACATAATGACTTACGCCAAAGTGCCATCAGGAGTAGGTTCATTAAAAGTCGCTGACAGTTTCATGGGTGTCTTTTGAGCAGTGACAACGTTCTTGCGCCTGCTCATATCGATAAAATAAATGGTATATGAATTAACGAAAGTGTATGAACTAATTTTAGTGCCATTACTCGATTCAGTTATTCTCTTGAAATCCGTGAACGCACTATATGCCTTCAAACAAGTGCCTAGAGGATTAATGTTCCACAGGTCTTCGGGAAATATCTTGCTTCGGCCGTTCTTGAGATAAATATTTTGCAGCTTAACATGTTCATACAATGACGAGTCTGCATCTTCGTTTCGTTTCCTGCTGGTCTGAAACACCACAAACACAAAATACGGCATGTCAAACTACACAGAATTATAGTAATTTGTTATATCAAGTTCAATTTTTTTTACCACCGATTCCCGCTATTTCCTGCGTTTGATGGTCAAAAACTTAAATAGGTATTTTAGGCTGCTTAAGCATCTTTTCTCTCAATTCCATTTCACAGTTTGGTAGGTACTCGAATTTCCATATTCGTAATTGTCACTTTTCCGTTGTATGGCCGAGAATCAGTAATGTCAGTGCCATCATCATTTTTTGAAAACTATCTATACAACGCGTCGCTAGCACGTGGACTTCCTATAAACGTTATCGTTAAGTCTCCTTCCCCCATGATTTCTCCATAACCTTTAAAAAAGCCGCACAGCATTATCAGCGGGTAAAGTATTTCATTTTCTTTTCCTCGCAATTTCCCATTGCTCATGAAATTTCCCTCTAATCTTGTGTCATCGTCCAGAGAAGACATTAGGTGATACAAAACATTTGAAGAAACGCCCGTGTGTTCTAGCCTGTTGATAATCTGTCCTCTGTTTTTGACAATTGCTGCACTCCATAGTTGACTTGGCAAATTGTCAGCTAGTTTCACATTTGATTTGCCTTCATAGTAATTGTAATCTGAACAGTCTTCATGTGTTACATTAAATGTCATGCACAAGTAAGCATTTTTATCAAATCAGCCATCACCAATTTTGACGTCTATTTCTACATATTTGTTTGCCAAGTTCAAATTATTTTTAGTCTTCTCGTTTACTGGAAAAGACTGCCACTGATAACTTTCTATCTTGTTCATCTTTATTATAGTATTTCCAGAAGCATAGTTACATTTGCACCACCAAAATCTATCACAGAATCGTTTTCATCCGTTATAGTGACTTGCAGATTTTGAACTTTATCATGAGCTGGGAAAAGTAACGGAGAGCTTAGTTCATATATGATAGGACTGCCAAACTGCAAATAACCAGCTAGTTCAAGCAACTTTGGCTTAAATGAACCGATAATGTTCGTTTCCCTATGAAAATGATCAGAGTCCTTTAGAAACATGCCATCTGGTAAATTGAAATGGACTTTGATTTTATGGGAAGGAATGAAATGAAATGTCGCATGGCTAGGGCCTCCCGTCGGGTAGACCGTTCGCCTGGTACCAGTCTTTTGAGCTGACGCCACTTCGGCGACTTGAGTGTTTTCAAAACGAATAATTTTCGGCAGCTCTTCTGCAACAGCGTTTGCTGCTAACTCCACAGTTTGATTCTCCGTAAAACCCAGCAACCGCCCGACACTGTGCTCTCTATCCAAATACAACTTATGGCGTGTGCTCTGAATTTCGACTCTGTTGAGCATACTACGTATTTGGTTCAGTCCTTAAACTATCAGCATTGAATGGCTGCTGACTCTGTGTATATTTCTCTAAACTACCTAGACTGTACTGGCCTATGGGAATAGTCAACTTGTTAATGACACCGTCTTTCTCAAAGTACAGTCTGTTGTTTTCACATGTAACATTTGGAGTTAAAAATGTCGAGTAAAAACCAACCAGTCCCACATTTGTAAATACACTTCGTATAGGTACGTTCAGTCTTTTTTCTAAAGTCGGAGACTTACCACTGAGTTCTTTCTGTTCACTTATTATTATTATAATAAATGAAGACTGCCTGGGAGCCCAAAATCAGAATTCGCGAAAAGAAACAGAGAAAGAAACTGGTGGACTTTTATCTAATTCTATTCGATGTGTAATAATAGGCCCAAGGGGCTGTGGAAAAACAACGTTAATAATTGACAATTATATCTTAGAGCCAGGTTGGTTGAAATGGAAAAAATTAGCCACCTGTATGTTTACTCTAGAAGTTTAGATCAGCCGAAATATCAAGAATTTATAAAAACATGCAAAAAAGTGAAGATAAACATATAGAACATAAAGAAAAGATTACTACTTTTATCAGCAATACTGATGAAATTATTCCACTAGATGAATGTAAAGGTAACTCCGTTGTTGTTATTGATGACTTAATTCTTGAAAATCAAGGTATAGTCGGAGTATACTTTGCCAGAGGACGACATAAGAGCACTGACTGTTTCTATTTAGGAAAAACGTACTCAAAAATTCCCAAGCAGTTGATGAGAGAGAACAATAATTTTATGGACATTTTTAGGCAACATGACACAAATTTAAAGCACACCTACGACGAATTTCTGGTGGAGATTTTAAGTGGAATGACCCAGAGAAATTTGCAGTAAATCTGGGCTTTATAACTATCGATGAGACTCGGAAAGCGAAATTAGGCAAATACAGAGTTAATATTAAAACATTTATCAGAGATTAATTGATCAAGATCCATTAACACTGCTTTTATTCACCCAGCTATAGTGTGAACTATCAAAACCTAGCCGCTTCACATAAACTTTATGACCTTTCTTTTTCAACACTTTCCACGAGATAAACATCTGGATATTTCGTCTTTGTAATTGATGCCCATAGAAGCTTCCTTTAATTTTGTTGCCACTCATATCCTTCAGCTCATACACACATAAAAAAAAGTTTGGCATCACCTCGTTTCCGAGAGTTCCGTAACCTGTACAGAATATTGGAATAGGGATCAACATAAACATAATTTCCGACCATTCTATTGCTCATGAAAACCACACATTGCATGTTGTATCACCACACAGCGAGACCTTCAGAGATGGGGGTCCAGAGGTCTGTACACACCGGTACCTCTAATATCGAGTAGCACGTCCTCTTGCATTGAAGCATGCCTGTATTCGTCGTGGCATACTATCCACAAGTTCAGCAAGGCATTGTTGGTCCAGTTTATCCCACTCCTCAACGGCGTTTCAGCTTAGATCCCTCAGAGTGGTTTGTGGGTCACGTCGTCCATTAACAGCTCTTTTCAATCTATCCCACGCATGTTCGATCGGTTTCATGTCTGGAGAACATGCTAGCCACTCTAGTTGAACGATGTCGTTATCCTGAAGGAAGTCATTCACAAGATGTGCACGATTGAGGCGCGAATTGTCGTCCATGAAGACGATTGCCTCGCCAATATGTTGCCGATATCGTTGCACTATGGGTCAGAGGATGGCATTCACGTATCGCACAGCCGTTACGACGCCTTCCATGACCACCAACAGCGTACGTCGGTCCCACATAATGCCACCCCAAAACAGCAGGCACCTCCACGTTGCTGCTCTCGCTGAACAGTGTGTCTATGGCGTTCAGCCTGACTGAGTTGCCTCCAAACACGTCTCCGACCATTGTCTGCTTGAAGACATATGCCACTCATCGGTGAAGAGAACATGATGCCATTCCTGATCGGTCCATTCGACATTCCATCCGTACCACGCTGCATGGTGCCGTGGTTGCAGAGGTTGACCTCGCCATGGACGTCGGGAGTGAAATTGCGCATCATGCGTCGTAACACGACGTCCTGTGGCTGCACGAAAAGCATTATTCAACATGGTGGCGTTGCTGTCAGGGTTCCTCCGAAACATAATCCGTAGGTAGCGATCATCCACAGCAGTAATAGTCCTTGGGCGACCTGAGCGAGGCATGTCATCGACAGTTTCTGTCTCTCTGTATCTCCTCCATGTCGGAACAACATCGCTTTGGTTCAGTCCGAGACGCCTGGACACTCCCCTTGTTGAGAGCCTTTCCTGGCACAAAATAACAATGCGGACGCGATCGAACCGCGGTATTGACCATCTAGGCATGGTTGAACTACAGACAACACGAACTATGTACCTCCTTCCTTGTGGAATGACTGGAACTGGTCGGCTCTCGGACCCCCTCCGTCTAATAGGTGCTGCTCATGCGTGGTTGTTTGCATCTTTGGGCGGGTTCAGTGATACCTCTGAACAGTCAAAGGGACTGTGTCTATGATACAGTATCCACTGTCAACGTCTATCTTCAGGAGATCTGGTCTCAGGTCTCACTGATCATGCAAACATGTTGTCACTATTATGTGACCGCATCTTTATTACTGACCATGGGTTACTGACTAACATCTGGCATCTCGCTGAGCATGCAAACATGTAGCCACTATTGAGCCATTACGTCTCATGTTTACAGTAATTTTTGTGGTTGATAAACCATAAAAATTTAAAGGAATTCTGTATCGTGAACGTTATAGCCATTGACATTCTTGTAACCATTATATGCCATAAGCATGACTGTCACCGTTGCATAGTCCTCGTAATTCAGCACTTTGTTGTATCTATCTGGTAAAAGAATCTTATACTTGTCATCTAGCTCTAGAGATGTTTTATGTCCATATCTTGTATTTACGATTCTGGCGTTTGTAATTTTGTATAAATATCTTTCTTCTAAGTCTCCAAGCCTTTTATGGCACATTGGCGTATTCAAGTTATTGAGTTTCGTCTTCAACTGACCTCGTTCCATTTTGTTATGCGCAATATATATATATATATATATATATATATATATATATATATATATATATATATATATATATATATATATATTAGGGATTGATCGCTTCTAGCTGCGCCACTGTATTCTTTAAAGTCTTCATTATTGCCTTGAATGAAGAAGATGTCATTGGGCCATTTATGCCAAATAATGACAGTTCAAATTCACCTGCTCTCGCTAGAACGTTCGAGAATTCATTATATTCGTAGAAATGCCGTCCTCGAAGTACAACAGGCCGTTTATGTATTTAAATACAGTGTCTGAGGCTGACAGTACGCCAGAAAACCCCATAGGCCTTTGCTCTAAAGCTGCTTTCGACCATTTCTGCAAAGTATAGATCGCCATAAAAAATAAACTTTCTGCCTGAATAAGTGTTTAACGCTCCGTGGATAACAGTTTTTTCCGCAGGCCTACATCAGACCGTTTTTTAGGGTAGCCAGCTTCTAGCGCTAAACCCGGCACTTGAATAATGTATATCATGTTGTTAACAATCAACACGACGACCTGATGGCCTCTGATAAACAGCAGATATATTTTTGAAATTCTGCGGTAGAAATATTAACCAGTCTGTGATTAGCAGAGGTTTAGTAGTAGCGTGCTCGTTGTTATTATTAGTAAGAGCGTTCATCTAAATCCATCTTCCGTGGAAAATGTACAGGAATTCGTCCACAGTAACAGAACTTCCAAACTGCACGATTTTGCACAAATCAGGTTCTTTTTCAGGCACTGCTGGCGTCAGAGGCTGAGTAGGATCAGAAGCAGCAGCAGCACGTTTCCCGTATAAACTTTGAATACCGCGTATAGCGTCTTCAGAAAGCTGCATAATAGTGTTGTTGTAGAACGTGTATATCATTGACTCAGCGACATCTGCATGCGCCAGACCTAGCGTGTGGACAATTTCGTGAAATAAGACAGCGAGCAAGTTTGTTTGCGGAGAAGGCGTATTATTGTCCGTTTCCATGCACCAGTATTCATCCTGTGGAACGTGAATTTCGACAGGGTCGTTGTAAAAATTAGGGTAATCTGCCAGAGCCAGTGAGTGACCTCTCCCGTCAGAACTGCCTTGACAGAATTGCAACACTGAATTTTGTCTCCTGTGAGCTCCTCTCTTGCTCGAAATGACAATATCAGGATTTAGGTCACTGTTCTCAAAAGTAAGATTTGTGTGATCTTGCCAAATTTTAATAGCTGCCTCAGCTGCCTGCAACATTTTTCTAGTTGCAAGATAGTAATGCCATTTCATATTCTTCTTGTTCCACATGTAGATGTGTGTAGTAAAGTTCAAAACGTTATCTTCCACGCCGCATCTTGGTTTCTACATTAATTTCAAAGTGCTGTCCGTCAGCTCACCTACTAGATTATATTCCTGCTGAAATAACGTAAGCGCCTCTTTGAACGCATCGTCACTCAATTTAGACAACTGATCTTCTTCTTCTTAGGCAGCCAAATAGTCAAAATTGTGCAAGTACTTTATTTCTGATTCATAAAGAGCAGATACTAATAGGCTAAAATATTGAAAGTACAATTATTATTCTGTTCATTTTATTTAAAAAATCTATTATTCCAATTATTTTTGCGCAATTCAATTTTTTCGGGAATGTAATTATAGCTTTGTTAAAGCTGATCGAAAATTGAATTACATAATGAAATAAAAAAAATTATTTGTATGTATAAAATGGAAGCAGTTATCGACATCGTCAACAACAAACTTGTGTACAATGACAAGCAAGTGCTCGTGGTGTTAGATGAACAGAATAATCCGTGGTTCAAGAGTGGCTGAAGTTTGGAAATATAATGTTAGTGATCAAGCAATTAGAAAGAATATAAACGCAGATGATACTAATATATTAGAAAAATTTAACCAACGAGAAATCATCAATATTCATCAACGAAGCAGGGCTTTATACACTGATTTTGTCATCCAAGAAAGAAAAGGCTAAGTAATTTAAAAAATGAATCACACATGTAGTCTTTCCATCTATAAGAAAACACGGCGAGTACAGAATTAAAGAGATGGATCAAGACCAAGTAACTCACCTGAAAAATTTAAACAGAATTTGCGAAGAGTAAATTCAAAATTTAAACGGAATTTTACGTGAATTATTGCATCATGCTGTTTCTCAAACAGTCAATGAAAATTTGAGACACATGCTTGTACTCTCGAAATTATTTGACGATGATTGCGACTATACTTACTATGTCATCGGAGTGCAGAGAAGAAATTTGCAAAAACATTTGTGCGTAATCATGGACAGAAACCCAAACAGTGAAGAAATGCTAAACTTCGAGTACGATCCAAATTCGAAACGTTTGTACCAAAGAACGAAGGAAACTTGAGCATCGACTACCACATGAACTATTTCAATATCAAGGATGACTACTCGCAAGACGAACTGATTAATGATACCAAATCTCTCCATAAGGCTAAGGTGTGAGCATGATTTTTAATGGATCAAGATCCACTAAATTGTGGTAGCACAAAAGAGCAAAATCTTCGGCGCCACCTGAAGGAGACACCGGAGGGATTTTTTCTTCTTCTTAGTTCTCTCTCGTCTTTTTACCCTCCGGGGTTTTATTTTCTCTCTCGCAGTCCGAGCCCATTGCCATGTCCCATGATGATCTCCGACGTGATGGAAGCTGCTGCTTCTTGCATTTGTCACCCGTCCTCTTTATTTGACGGGGCACAGCACAGGAACAGCAGTGACTTGATGATGATGATTATATGCCCGCAGCTCGTGGTCGTGCGGTAGCGTTCTCGCTTCCCGCGCCCGGGTTCCCGGGTTCGATTCCCGGCGGGGTCAGGGATTTTCTCTGCCTCGTGGTGACTGGGTGTTGTGTGATGTCCTTACGTTAGTTAGTTTTAAGTAGTTCTAAGTTATAGGGGACTAATGACCATAGATGTTAAGTCCCATAGTGCTCAGAGCCATTTGAACCATTTGATGATGATCTTCCTCATAGCGTTAGGTCGCCAACCCAGCTCCCTAGCCTGAAGCAAACCAGGAAGCAAGTTCAAGTGTTTGCAACTTGTATATACAGAGTGAGTCACTATCTATTGCCACCAAGAATAACTCCGAAAGTATGACAGGAGCCGAAAAGTTTGTGGGACAAAAGTTGCATGGGACAACGGGGGCCATAATATGACGGTGGTTTTTTGTTGATAGGGGTGGTCGCTTCAGAGATATGAAGGTCAACTTTGGTTTTTGAAATTGGTACTTATTTTCTGATTGCGGTGATTGAGACAAATCAAATAATGTGTAACAGTAAGGTCTTTGAAGTTCAACGAAAGTCACAAAGGTGGCATGAAGGTCCATTTGCAGGAGGTGTTCGAAGTAACGAGCATTGGTATCAATACAGTGCTGCTATCTTCTTATCATGGATTGAGTCGTATTCCTTATCGTATCGGCGCTTGTCGAAGCACAAGCCCTGACAATTCTCTTTCCCATATCTTCAGGTGTAATTGGAATGTCTTTATAAACAATGTTCTTACGAGTCCCCACAAGAAAAAATCCAGAGGCGCCAAGTCTGGCGAACGAGCCGGCCACGACACATCTCCTCCACTTCCAGTCCAACGATTTCGGAATTGTCTTTGCAACTCGTTTCTAGGTATCAGCGAAAAATGTGCCGGACAAATATCGTGTTGATACCACATTCTGTTCCTTCTTCCTAAAGATATTTCTCCCAATAACAGACCTAATGTTTCTTGCAGGAATGTGGTGTACTTCCTACCATTAAGATTCCCTTCGATGAAATAAAGGCCTATGTATCCGTCCTCCAGAATCCCACACCATACATTCACCGACCACGGTTTTGGTGTTTAACTTGTCGCAGCTAACACGGGTTTTCAGTTGCTCAATAATGCATGTTAGGCAAATTAACATTTACATGGTTCATGAATATAACCTCGTCAATAAATAAAACCAAATTAATAAATGTGTCATCACTCTGAATCTGAAGATGAGCCCATCGACAGAATTCAATGTGACGCTTACAATCAGTACCAGTTAATTCTTGGTGGAGACTGATATGGTAAGGATGATATTTATGGCGATGCAGAACACGAACAACACTACTTTGGCTCATGCCAGATTCCCTGGCGACTTGACGCGAACTAACACAAGGATCTAGAACCACAGTGGAGAGAGCGCCAATTTCCGTTTTTCGTTAGTAACTTTCCTTTGTCGGATATGTTTCTGATGATTGAAAGATCCAGTTTTTCTCAATTTATCATATACATATTTAAATGTACGACGTATAGGGTGAATACGTTGAGGATATTTTTCAGTGTATAATTCTGTAGTTCTCACTGAATTTCGTTGAAATTCTCCGTAAATGAGAAGCATATCGACTTGTTCTTCGGAGGAATACATCATTTGCATTTCCTTGATTCGGCGATACTAGCTTTCCGGTCCTATTAGTGTTGTATTGCGAAACCATCGAAGGGTGTCTACATGTCAGTGGCACGTTGATGGATACGCCGTATTCGGCGAGTATTTACTATTTGCAAGATATAGGAGAGAGAGAGAGTATTGTCAGAGCATATGCTTCGATAACTGCCGAAGTGATAAGGAATACCACTCAATCCATGATAAGAAGATTGCAGCACTGCACTGATACCAATGGTCATCACTTCGAACACCTTCTGTAACTGGACGGTCATACCACCTTTTTGACCTTCGTTGACCTTAAAGGATCTTACTGTTACACATAATTGGATTCGTCAAGATAGCCGCAATATTATGGCCCCCGTTGTCCCATGCAACATTTGTCCCACAAACTTTTCAGCTACTATCATACTTTCGGAGTTATTTTAGGTGGCACTTGTTAGTAACTCACCCTGTATAGTTGGTGTGGCAGTGATAAAGTACTTTCTAAAAGTACCTAAATTTACCAGCTTATTTTTCGCGTGAAATGTATGGTTTTCGCCAGATAGTTGCAGCTCATTTGAAGAGACTAAACGCAAACTTAAATTCTCTTTAATTTTCCAAGGTACGGGACGCCGGACCCTGTAATTCCATAATGAATAATGCAAAATGCGTACCGTAGTAATTTAAATGGTGGGAACATCAGCGACATCTGTTGAAGGAAGAAGAAGAAAAGAGCATAGTCAGCCCTGGCGAATTCCGCACAGACGTACCTCCTACTTCTTATCAGGTTATGCGGCGAGCGCTCTTCCGCCACAGATTACAACACTCTAAATACTAGTTGTACCATAAAAATTAAATTGCGTAATTGAAATACAAAAATATTATGTATAGTAAATAAATGACTACGAAAGAAAATAATAATGACAATAATAGTAATAATAATAATAGTAAGCCCCGCAACGGCGCAACTCTTACTGAAGTAAAAGGTCTCGCAATAGAGCTCGGGATCAAAGGTTTATACAAAAGGAAGAAAGCAGAACTTGGTAAAGCTATAGAAAGAGCCTATTCTTCAGCAAATCGTAGCGTATTGTTTAATTATGACGACTTTTTCATAAAAACTTTTCGTGAATTGAGACAAATAGAAAGGGAAAATAGAGTCAAAGGATATTCTGTGATACGTTCAAAGGAAAAGCTACTGAATTTGATAAATTTAGAGAAGGAGCGTTTGGAGAGAATTCGGTACTTTCAATTTACTCCAGACTTATTCGAAACAGTGCCAAAGGATAAAGTCAGGAAAACTGACGACTACACGGTATTTTCCCTTTCAAGAAAAAACTGTTCAAATCGCTGAAAGAGAAGAAGTTGCCGCTCAAGATTATTCCTGGCAATCGTACAGTATTGTTAAAGAAATATGACTTTTGGCAGACAGCTTATACTATTAAAATCAAAGACTTGAAAGGTGATCCCGTGAAACAGATAAAAGCTGTCAGGAAAGCTGTACACGCAACCGTTGAAGAGGTAAGAAAATCAACTCATTTCAAGGAAGGGGATCAAATGAAGGTAGCTGCTGAAATAATAATTTCAATCACGCAATTTCGTCTAAAAGGGATTTAAAAGTCAATGCTTCACGACTACTTGCATAGATTGAAAGAATATTAACATCGAATGGAAATGTAGACCCGAACAATACCACTTTTTACTTTGAGGTCTACAAAATGCCTAGAGGAAAAGGCGTAAATCGTAAGAAAATAGTGAATATTGCTAATGATACCGTTAGTAAGAGAAGAATAAACAGAATAGCCAACACTGGCAGCCTGAGCGGTCCACGAGAATTAATCACACTACTTACCTGCGAAACTAGAAATGTAGAGGGCAAGGAATTGACGAATAATGAAGTTTTCTACATCAGGAAAGAGAGAGCTCTGCAGGAAGAATTAGCAAAGGAGTTGTGCGATAAACTTAGGAAAAATTGTGAAGAAGCGTTCATCCTTGCCGACATCAACGATGCAGCAGAATTTTTTAATGTTGAGATCGAGGTTGTTTCAGCTGCTCCATTTAACAAGGCAATTCATTCTTCAGGCGCGGAAAGAGAGAAAACGATTTACTTGTACTTAAATAACGACCACTATAGTGCCATCAACAACACGGAGGGTTTTAATAGTAGCATATATCACTGCGAGAAATATAATGTTCCCTTCGATCACAAAGACAAACACTCTTGCAAAGAAGATAAAGGAAATGTGTTCAATTTGTGATTATGACCAAAGCATGATAATACAGAAGAAAAGTGATCAAGAATTTATTGTAAAAAGTGCAACTGATTTTGTTTTGATAAAGAATGAATGGATAACCACAAACGAGTTTGTGAAACAGTTTACAAGTACAAAAAGTGTAAAAAGGTGTGCAGTAGAAGCATCGGCGGACACAACTGTGGTCTCTCTGAATGCCGAAATTGTAATGAAAATGTAAAGATAAATGAGCACGAATGCTACACGCAAGGGAGAAAAATTGGCTGTGGTTACTGCGGGGATTATTGTATTTGTAACGGAAGAGACACTAAACGATTTAAAAAATGCACTTACACAAAAAGGTACAACTTTTTCGATTTCGCAGCAGAACAAGATACAGGAGTACATACGCCAAACTTTGTCACTGTGCACGACTTCAAAGAAAACAGATACGACTATAGAAATAACAAGGAATTTTGTAAATGGTTGATATCACACAGTGACAGGGGGTATACATGTATAGCGCACAATGCAAACGCTTATGATGCGTACTTCATTTTGCAAAATTGTGTCAATAACAGAATTAAGATCAAAAACAAACACCAAGGGACGAAGCTTATGAAGCTGAAAATACCTACCCTAAACCTCAGAATAATTGACAGCATAAACTTTTTCCAAGGCGGCCTCGCGTCGTTTCCAAAAACAATCAGCTTGAAAGAGTTGAAAAAAGGCTACTTTCCGCACTTCTTTAATAAGCGTGAAAATCTGAATAACGTAGGGCAAATTCCATCGACCAAGTACTATAGTGATGACACTATACACTATGAAACCTGAAGCTAGAAAAGCGTTCTTAGAATGGCACGCTGAGAAGGTGAAGAAAAACTACGTGTTTGACTTCCAGAAGCAAGTAGCTGAACTTGCCATTCTGATGTCGACATATTGCGCCATGGATGCATTGAATTTAGGTGATATTTCCTGGAAATAGCAAATATTGATCCATTTCAGTACATAACAATTGCTAGTGTACGTATGGCTATTTACAGGTCAAAATTCCTTAAGCATAACACGATTGCTGTAGTCAAAGACCAAAAGAAGGAAATGTTCAGCAAATACCCGTTGCGTGCTTAAACTCATTCCCTATTGTACAACATGCATTGAACTGCGGGGATGTTGCAATATGAGGTGCAAAAGTTGACGGCTACGACGCAAGCACGAAAACCGTGTATCAATATCACAGTTGCTTTTGGCACAGTTGTCCTAAATGTTGTTCGAGAGATACTGTCAACAATGTGAAAAATGAATCAGTAGATGATCTGTTTTCAACGACGGCAGAGCGAACACAAGCGTTGAAGAATAACGTTGTCGAGATGGGGTGTAAGTGGAAAAACGGTCAGGCATACAAGAGAACGTAAATGTCGTAGAAGCACTGAATCTTAGAGACGCGTTTTTCGGTGGAAGAACAAACGCTACTAAATTGAAGGTTTCAGGCAAGAAGCTACGATTCATAGACTCCTGTAGTCTATATCCAACAGTGATGTTCTACGATGATTATCCTGCTAGTCATCCTGTTCAGATACTGAGACCAGAAAAATACGACGAAGAATGGTTTGGTTTTCTTATATGCAAAGTGCTTGCGACTCGAGGCTTATATCATCCTGTGCTTCCAGGAAAAGCTTTTTTTCGCTCTTTGTGCGAAATATCTAGAATAAAAAACTCACAGTTCTTGAAACCATAGTGACGACGAGCGAGCATTTGTATGAATCTGGAGAAAGATAGCTCAACAACGCTATCGAAAAAGGTTATAAAATTCAACAAATTTACGAGGTGCGGCATCTTGATCGAGTAAGTATTAAGTTATTCAGAAACCACAAAAACCTTCGTGAAGATCAAAAATGGTTCAAATGGCTCTGAGCACTATAAGACTTAACATCTGTGGTCATCAGTACCCTAGAACTTAGAACTACTTAAACCTAACTAACCTAAGGACATCACACACATCCATGCCCGAGGCAGGATTCGAACCCGCGACCGTAGAGGTTGTGCGGCTCTAGACTGATGCGCCTAGAACTGCTCGGCCACATCGACCGGCTCATGAATATCAAACTGGAAACTAGTCATTGGGAAGATGATTACAAATCGAAATAAGAATACGGTCGAGTTATCAAGGAAAAGCAAGATATCGAGCTCTACATTAGCAATATTGCGAACGAGCTGTTGCCAAAATATGCCTCAATTCTCTTTGGGGAAAATTCGGTAAGGGGCGGAACTTATCACAAACAGAATTTATAGACGATGTTAAACGATGGCATGAGCTATCGCTCGACGACAAAATAGAGATAACTAATGTGATACCAATCAACGTGGAAATAATTGAGGTGACATATCGCTACAATGATTTCTATGGCGAAGATGGCATAAGTACTAACACATTTGTAGCCGGTTTCACCATTGCCAACAGTACAATGTGGTTGTATGGTATGCTCGATATATAAGGCGATAAAGTTGTATACTACGATGTAGAGTTTATTGTTGACATTGACGGTGGTACAAACGCAGTACAAACAGGTTGCATGCTTGGCGAATGGACAGATGAATTTGGTAAAGACGATTTCGGCATCGAATGGATAAGCACTGTACCAAAAAGCTATGCTTATCAAACATATAAAGGCAAACAGACTACCACAATTAAAGGCTTCACTCTACACTACGAAAATTCCGTAAAAGTCCACATGAAGACGATGACCGAATTAATACAGACTTCTGAAGATAAGATTATCATAAACAATAACATGATTACGAGAGATCAGAAGACCAAAAATCTGGTGAATAAATTTATAGCAAAAGTATATAAATTTAACTACGATAAACGTAAGCTTCTAGAGGAAAAAGACGGCATAACTGTTACACTTCTGTGGGGTTATTAAAGAAAAACTGTTGTGCATGTAAATGGAAACAGTGATTACAGAATATATCGATGATCCTGCTCGTTGGTACGATCTCAAACTCGATGACAATGTAGAAATAATTAGTACGAAATTCATCAACGAGAAAATAATGAAGGTGACATATAAGAACTGCTAAGGATAATTTTTGTAGGTCAAGGCCTATAAAATTTCAGACTTGTGGCTGCTGACCGGCGACTGGCTGGGACCGAAAAGTGCTCGCAAAGAAGTCGTTGCAGAAAAAGCAGCTGCGAAAAAAGTGCTCGCCAAAAAGTCGCCAACATTTGGGGAAAAAGATACCGTTCAGAAGGCCGCCGTAAAGTCGCCAAGATTTCGCATAAAAGCGACTGCAAAAAAGAGACCGCCATCTTTTGCGCAAGAAGATGCGAGTGCAGGAAGGCGTCAACTTTTGGGCAAAATGCTGGGGTTTTGTCCTATACCGACGCATATACTACTCAAAGGTCAACGCAATAATGTATAAATCGTAGGCAGCTATTAATAGTCACTGCAGCCGAAACAGGCGAATCGTAACCAATAAAACACGAAATACGTCAAACATTTAAGCGGTTTGGATTTCTCTACCTGTAATTTTGAAACTGTATTTGCTAAATGTAATGTTCATTCATTTGCGCTCGCAGGAAATCCGACACAAGAGGAATTATCCCTAATTACACTGCTATTATAGCTGCTATCAAGAGCAGCCTGTCAAACAGCAAGTTAGAATTTAATTGCGTGTGTTTTCCATATAAATACGGGTGCTGAAGGCAGTTATTTCACAAAATATTTTGACGTAGCTTACAGCTTTATCTGCATACAGTTGCATGTATATTGACAAATGGCTCTGAGCACGATGCGACTTAACTGCTTAATGTCTAACATATATTGCTCATTCCCAAAGATTTGCGTTCATTTGACAAATGTGTATATATATATATATATATATATATATATATATATATATATATATATATTCATTTGTCAAATGAACGCGAATCTTCGGGAATGAGCAATATATGTTAGACATCAAGCAGTTAATGTGAAAAATATAGAGACCGTTTATTAGAAAGGCGTCAAACGGTTTCTTATCTTTTCTAAAGATACGAATATATTGATTTTGATTATGACGTACTCGGAAG
This sequence comes from Schistocerca serialis cubense, assembly GCF_023864345.2. Lineage (NCBI taxonomy): Eukaryota > Metazoa > Arthropoda > Insecta > Orthoptera > Acrididae > Schistocerca > Schistocerca serialis. The sequence continues at coordinate 581,934,671 of NC_064640.1, forward strand.
TTAAAATTATTGAATCTTGCTACAATGACCTTACTGCCACAGATCCTGCATCCCTTATGACACATTCTGTTTACCACAGGACTGTTCCTCGCTAAGAGATCTAATTTTTTATTGCACTCATTTGCACTTCATGTGGGCTCCAGAACTAACTACCCAAAGCAATTTTCAGAGAGAGCATTCAGTAATGTTCCGGGTGACTCTTTTCTGCCTTACATTGGCTTTAAACATGTATATTCCACAAAATATCGCAGGTAATTTAAACTTAAACCAAGTCAGTTGTATGAAACAGATACCTATCCGATATATTACATGAATTTTCGGTGAAAGTTTAGGTAACTGCAATGACCAACAAAAATTAAGGTCGATGTAGGTAATGCAACACAACATACGTAGTAATTATTGGCTGGAAATGAATGAAACTGCGGAATCATGTCGTCAGGTTCCCGAGCCGTGCACAGAAAGGTGCATGTCACATTGTGTGACGCTAGCTTAACTACATCGCCAAATGCGACTGGCCCCGCAATACGAGGTAGTTACAGGAACAGGAGAAGACAGAACGTGTATCAGTAAGCAGGTACGGTGCACTGTGGTGGTGTTCTTCATTACAACATGACCCGGAGACGACATATGGATAACTTCACATGGGAAAGAATCACTGGGAAGCTGGATGAAGAACGAAGTGCGACGAGTGTTGCCCAGGAGTTTAATACTGATCACAGCACTGTTTCACGTGCTTGGGGACCCCAGGCACTGCTGCCCGAAGGAGAGTAGGTGCTCGAACAGGCCAGCAACAGCACCACATGACCGCTACATTGTGCAACAGGCATGAGGGAATCCATGTCAAAAGGTGGCTTCAACTGTAACCATGTTTAACAGAACTGGGCACGCCATCTCACATTCCCAAGAAGCACGGCGACTGAATGAGGATGGTCTCTTTTGCTAGACAACGATTACGTTGCGTTCCGTCGACACCCGTACATCGACGGCACCGTTCGCACTGGTACTAAGAGCATCGGTACTCGATCAACGAGGAATGACGTCGTGTGGTCTTCTCGGACGATTCAGTTACGGTAGTGGTACCCTGATATAGTGGGAGGTGGAAGCACGTAATGCACCCAGGGACATTGTTGAACACAATGGTTTTACTGATTCAGGTGGTATGCTGTGGAGAGACGCAATGATTCATGGGCGTACTGACCAACAAATCTTTCAAAACAATACAGCCACCGATCAAAAGTTTCATTCATTGCTGTCCGTGAGCATCACACACCCTATTAAGAACCATGTCCTGCGTTTTGTAATGTCCGAAGGACCATCCTAAATCGGGTTAACTTCAGTGTAATTATTGTCTTCGAATAACAGTGTAATTTCCGTTCGTCTCTTTGCGTATTTCTTTCGGTTATCTTCTGTACTGTACTGTAGCACTTTTTTGTATGTGTGGTGCAAGTTTCATCGAACTATGTTACTTGGCGGTGACAAATAATGAGAAAGTTGCTTTCATCCTTAAGTTTTAAACTTCTGTGATATAAACTTAGTGATGGGGCGGTAGAAGGCACGAATAATTTATTTTGCTATCGGGCGTAGCTTCTACCAACAGAAACACGCAACACTAATGTAATTCAGTCTGACTATAGTGTGTCTCAGTTGTTTTTGTTATTGTTGTTGTTGTTCTAGTTTTCAGCCTAAACACCATTTTGATGCAGTTTTGGATGATGGTATATGCTGTGTAAGTTTTTTAACCGTGCATAGCTACTGCAACATATGAAGGTTGTCAAGAAAGTAATGCACCGCCTTTTGTTTCTTCAACAATTCTTTATTGAACATTATGAGAATTACATACATCAAAGAATGGTGTTTTATCTACACACCCTACTTTTTCACGTAATCTCCATCTCGTTCTATGGCCTACCTCCAGCGCGAAACAAGATCGTGTATACCCTGTCGGTGCCAATCCTTGTCCTGATGCGGAGCCAGTACTTCACAGTGTGAATCACCTCCTCATTGTCCTCAAAATGTCTTGTACAAATGTGATCCTTTAGTGGTCCAAAAAGTGGAGGTCCTAGGGAGCTAGGTCAGGGCTGTAGGGTGGATGGGCTAACACTGTACAACCATGTTTTGCCATGCGTTCAGCAGTCCTCAGACTTGTGTGGGGCAGAGCATTATCGTGACGCAGCAGAAAATCCTATTGGATTGTCTGCCCCCATTAACTGAGTGGTCAATGCAGTGGAATGCCATGCCAAGGGGCCTGGGTTCGTTTCCCGGCTGGGGCAGGAGATTTTCTCCGCACAGGGACTGGGTGTTGTGTTGTCCTCATCATCATTTCATCCACATCTCCGACTCGCAAGTCGCCCAATGTGGCGTCAAATGCAATAAGTACTTGCCCTCGGCGGCCGAACTTCCGCGAATGGGGGACTCCCGGCCCACAATGCCGTACGATCGATCATTTCCATCTCCTGGGTAGCCGTGGCGCCGAAGTCGCCCGAAGCGAGTCTTCAGTTTTGTGAATGTGTTGACATACGCTTCTAAATTAATGGTACCTCCTCTAGGCTTCTCATAAATGAGAATCACACCTTCACAGTCCCAGAACACGGTGATCATGACTTTATCAGAAGAATCAGTTTCTCTGAATTTTTTCTTCTGTAGAGAGTGGGTCTGGTGCCATTCCACCGACTGTGCCGGCTGGGATGGCCGAGCGGTTCTAGGCGCTACAGTCTGGAACCGCGCGACCGCTACCGTCGCAGGTTCGAATCCTGCCTCGGGCATGGATGTGTGTGAAGTCCTTAGGTTAGTTAGGTTTAAGTAGTTCTAAGTTCTAGGGGACTGATGACTCGGAAGTTAAGTCCCATAGTGCTCAGAGCCATTGGAACCATTTTCTCCATCGACTGTCGTTTTGTTTCGGACTCAAAATGGTGAACTCAGGTTTCATCACCTATCAAAATCCGGGAAAAGAAGATCTCCACCTCAGCTTCAAAATGTTGCAACAACTTAAGACAAATATTTTTCCTGTGCGATTTGTGATTCACCGTTAGACACCATGGGACCCATCTTGCACACGCTTTTAAATATCCAAAAGTTCGGGTAATTGCATCCACACTTCCTTTGCTGATTGATGGATGCAACTGCCGAGTCGTAAAGCGTCTGTCCTCGCGAATGACGTCAGCTCGCTGCAACATGTCATGTGTGACAGCCGTCTATGGTTTCCCCGACTGCTGCAAATCGTGGAGCTCAGCCGAACCGCCTTCTGATGAGCTCACCCTCCGTGCCCATCGTCTAACTGTACTTCTGTCGACAGCAGATACTCCATACACTTTGCACGAGTGTTTGTGAATATTTCCTACAGTTTCTTTTTCGCCGGTAAGAAATTCAATGACGCCACGTTGCTTGTAACGTACATCACCTACAGACGCCATTTTAAAACTGTCTTGCAGCTGCGCTATCAGTCGGAAGTGACGGAAACTTGGCACGCTCACTCAGGAGACTTCAAATAATACATACGTAACGTTTCGCATTCGTAGCATTGTTTTTGACCAAGAAAAAGAAATGCGGTGCATTACTTTCTGGACAACCATCTTACATCCATTTGAGCCTGCTAACTGTAGTCGAGCGTCGGTCTCCCTCCACAAGTTTTAGCCCTTACTCATTTTCGTTGTATTTTTTGCCTATTTGATCTTCTGATACCCTCACCATTTCATATTTCAAATCTATTTTTATTTTATTTTGTACTTTTGTATTTTACATTATTTTATTTTGTAATTTACTCCCTTCATACTTTTTTCCGTCGTTGCCTAACATGGCCTTTAGTGGATCTTTCAATTCATCCAAGTCCGATTGCCTTTATTTCTTACCTTTCTGCAATTTTTTCAGTTTTAATCTTCAACTGATAACATTTAAAATATGGTTATCATCCACATCTGAGCTTGTAAGTATGTTGTTGCTCAAAATCTGGTTTCTAAATCTCTGTGTCATCATTATATACTCTGAAATCTTGCAGTGTCTACTGGTGTCTTCCACGAATAGTACCTTCTTTCATGATTCTTCAACCAGTGTTTGCTATTATTAAACTTTTCTTGCAAATTCGACAAGGTGGTCTTCCCATTTCATTCCATGACCATACTCCATGTTCTCCTATAACTGCTCCTACTCTCCCCGTTCCTAATACCGAATTCTAATCTCTGACGAACAGAAATAACACGTTTATTCAAAGGTAATAATTATACTGAAGTCACTGCTATTCATGATCGTACCTTGGACATCCTTCCAAAAGTGTTTCTTTTCGGGGGTACATTCGACTCTGACTTCGTTATTATGGATGTGTTTTAGACTGTGTTTGGTGCGGTAGGCTACTCTTACTCCCATATTTTTCTGTAATTCTTTTAATTTGTCAGATATATTTCATAAGTATGTTATAGGTATGTATAGATTTTCTGTTTCACTGGTGATTCTTTTAGCAGTTTGATGTCTTGATGCAAATATTACATGTAATACCGAAGGGAAAAATGATGAATCTCTTGGAAGAAATGGAAATTTATATGCGCACATGTAACTACCAACAGAGCATATTAAACGAACAAACTGATCTGAAACACGAACATTATAACGAAAATTTTATTGACACCTTAATTATAGGTAAAGGAAAAAAATACATCGTCAATAATGTTTTGCAACCAAAGACAAAATTAACAGCTAAGATAAATTCACTAATACATAAACATTAATAGAGTAATAAATAAAAACAAAATTGTAGCCATATGACATCGTTGATGTTCAGTCAAACATGGCTGTCAAAAGTACAAAAAGTTGTAAACAGGGCAAGAAGACCATAGTCAACAAAAAATCTCGTCTACAACAACATTAACGGTCGAGATTTGGCAGTATAGCTGCCACCATCATATAATCACGCAACCTATAAGGCATAACAATCAAATCATTAGACAGTGACAGCACCAATCGATGTTTCATGGACGTCAAAAACAATTAGACGTAAATGCTATAGTATAATCACCCAATACTGAAAATAACCATACATAAGAATAGAAACAAAGGTTAACGAAAGCATGTATAAACCTATCGTAAACCAACAAAGCACTAAATACTTTAAACTTAGCAGAGACTTGTATTTCCCTACTTACAATGTCTTTGAAAGATATACCACGCTGCAGGCCCTCAAGAATACAAAGAGTTCCAAAATATCAACTCTTCCGTTAGTGTGTTTTTCCCATCCTAAATCGTTTTATTTTGGTGAATGTAGCTAACCACCTTAATTATCATTATGACTTTCTTGTTAAGCCTCTGAATAAACAATGTTAATTGTCCTCGGTACCATAACTGATTTCGAAGTTCCAACAGAAGCAGTATATAGACTGACAAAGGTCCAAGGACTGGTTAACCTTCCACGCCCTCAGAAGTTTAAAATGCACCTGCTGCTCGCGGAAATCTTATTTTCCCTTCGTATGAGGTTGCTTGTTACTCAAGCATCAACGAAATCTCGATACATACATACATTAATCCTTGATCCATAGATCATGAATACGACATTTCGTAATGATGTGGAAGTGCCACTTTAAGCTCTCTTTACACAAAATATTTAAAAAAATTTTTTTTTACGGTTACTACTTCATATCTAAAAATTCATCTATTGTGTAGGAGGAGCTGTCTTACAGAAATTCTTTTAATTTGCTTTTAAATGTTGGTTGGCTATATTTCACTTTTAATGCTATTTCGCAAATAACCAAAGATTTTTATGGCAGCATAATTCACCCCTTTCTGTGCCAAAGTCAGATTTAATCCAGAATAGTGAAGATCATCTTTTGTAGCTATGCACTTCGCTATTATTTTTGAATTAGGATGGGTTATTAATGACAAATTTTATAATTGAATAAATGTATTGCGAAAGTACTTTGAATATCCTAAATTTCTTAAATAAATGTCTGCAAGCTGATCTTGGGTTAGCTCCAGCTATTATTCTTATTACACGCTTTTGTGCAATGAATACTTTCTCTCTTAATGACGAATGGCCAGAAAATATGATGTTATATGGAAGAAGTAAATGAAACAGGCATAGTAGACTAATTAACTGATATGTTTATCACCAAAATTTTAATTACCCTAACAGCATAAGTAGCTGAACCTAACCATTTCAGCAGATCATCGATGTGTTTCTTCCAGTACAATATCTCATCAATGCACAAACTTAGAAATTTTGAATATTCTGCCTTAACAACAGACTCCTGTTCGTAGTCTATATTTATCAATGATGTTATGCCATTTAGTGTACCGAATTGTATAAAATGTATTTTCTACAAATTTAGTGCGAGTCCATTTACAGATAATCACTTAATAATTCTCTGAAAGACATTATTTACAAATTCCTCAGCTGATTCTTGCTTCGTGGGTGTGATTACTATACTTGTATCATCAGCAAAAAGAACTAGCTTTGAATCCTCATGGATATAGAGTGACAAGTCATTAATACTTATTAGGAGCAATAAGGGACCCAAGACTGAACCCTGTGGGACCCCATTCTTGATACATCCCCAGTTAGAGGGCTCTGCTGATTTTTGCTGACTATTGGTACTGTTTATTTCAACCTCCTGCATTCTTTCAGTTAAATATAAGTTACACCATTTGTGCACTGTCCCACTCAAACCATAATACAAAGTTTATGTAGAAGAATTTCATCAGTGACACAATCAAAAGCCTTTCATAGATCACAAAATATCCCAATGGGTGATGTTCGGCCATTCATTATTTAATATTTGATCAGTGAAAGCATATATAACATTTTCTGTAGAAAAGCCTTTCTGAAAACCAAACTGACATTTTGTTAGTACCTCTTTTTTACAAATATGTAATGCTACTCTTGAATACATTACATCTTCAAGAATTCTGGATACAGCTGTTAGAGGTGAGATTTGGCGGTAGTTGTTAGCATCAGACCCATCCCCTTTTTATGCAATGATTCTACAATAGTGTATTTCAGTCCATCTGGAAAAACGCCCTGTCTCAGTGAGCTACTACATATGTGACTGAGAATCCTACCTATTTGTTGGAAACAAACTTTAAGTACACTGTTGGAAATTTCATCAATTCAATATGTGCTTTTACTTTTGAGTGACTTTTTTTTCATAATTTCAGTAGGAGAGGTGGGTTGAATTTCAGTTTTTTCAAACTGGGTAGGTATGGCTTCCTCCATATATTGCCTTCCATTTTCTAATGAATAGCTGGATTCTATTTCATCTTCAACGCTTAAAAATGATTATTAAAGACGTTTTCTACTTCTGACTTCTTGTTAACAAACTTTTCATTGAGTTTGATAGAAATACAGTCTTCCTGTGTGTCTTCGGTTGCCCTGTTTCCCTTTTAACAATGTTCCAAATTGATTTAAATTTATTATTTGGTGCTAATCTCAGACATAATGTAAATCCTTCTGGACTTTTTAATTACTTATCTCAATACAGTGCAGCAGTTTTTATGATGTTTCACAGTTTCGGGTTCATTACCCCTCCTAGCTATAAGATACATTTCACTTTTCTGTTTACAAGATATTTTTATCTCTTTAGTAAGCCATGGCTTTTTACATGGTTTCTTACAATTATATTTCACAGTTTTTTGAGGGAAACTGTTTTAAAATATACTCACAAAGGTATCATGAAGCAGGTTAAATTTTAACGTAGCATCAGGTTCCCTGTACACCTCATCACAGTCTCAATGTTGCAAGCTTTTCCTAAAATTTTCAATTGTTAAATCATTAATTGAATGAACTATTTTGGAGGACTGTGTTACATTACTGTATAGAGCTATGTCATATACGGTAACAAGCTGTGCATCATAATCAGACAGACCATTCTTAACAGGAAATGTTTTTATTTGATTAAATTTATCTTGCTCTATGAAAACATTATCTATCAGTGAGCTGCTTTTATGTACCACCCGAGTAGGACATTCAATAAATGACATCAAATTGAAAGAACCAATTAATATTTCAAGTTAAAGCTTTCTATCAGACTCTTTCAGAAAATCTACATTGAAATCCCCGCAAACAATAATAATTTGTTTTCCTCTGTCTGACAGATAGCATAACAAAGAATCCAAATTTTTCAAAAATACTTGAAAATTTCCCAGTGGGCTAAATGGTTGAAATGGCTCTGAGCACTATGGGACTTAACTTCTGAGGTCATCAGTCCCCTAGAACTTAGAACTACTTAAACCTAACTAACCTAAGGACATCACATACACCCATGCCAGAGGCAGGTTTCGAACCTGCGACCGTAGCGGTCGCGTGGTTCCAGACTGTAGCGCCTACAACACTCGACCGCACCGGCCGGCTCCCAGTATTGACCTATACACGCCTACAATTATAAAAGTGCCATTATTTAGATTAAGCTCAAAAGCACATGCTTCTATATGTCGCTCTACGCCGTGGTTTACAGCAAAAGGAATTACAACATCTGGTACGAAAGCAAATTGTTGTACTGGAGCTCGTGGATGACCGCTGATATTTTCATTCTCCTTGTTATTTTCTTAATTCAGGCATAGTCTTTACCAGAAATCTACGTTTTTACGAATATCGTACAATCACTTTATCTGACATAAATGCTAAATTTTTCTACTAAATTTTTCACTAGAGTGACTGAACCATGAAAAAGAAACTTTAAACTATATTCGGTGAGAGCATGCATTAACTTTTTCGCACGTGGACTGCAAAAAGGAAAGAAAAAATCAGATCATTTGTATAGATTCGTTTATACTGGAGAAGTTGCATCTGTGAAAGATAATTGTGCTTATAAGATACGACACTTGGGCTATTATACTGAAATCAGACTGACACGCATGTTCATAAAAAGTATGTTTTTACAGCACAAATCTAGGAGAAAATATTCCACTTGTTAATTACGGCTTATAATTATCACAGAAAAATCTCCAGAATTTGGGAAGTGTTTGCGTTGTTAATGAAACAAGAATTCTGTTGCGAAGTTCTGTGGATGCAAATCGGTGTTGCTTTCTAACTTCTTGCTCGGCGACGTATTTCCCCGTGTTGTCCATATGTGAAAATTCTGCATAGCGGATAACACCGCACGATGTCCCTTGCCGCTTTCAAGTGTCATGATCAGTTTTATGGTTCCGTACCTCAATTGGTAAAATTGTAACACAAATAAGCTCACTTCGTTGTCCGTCTTTCTTTCTATCTGTCCACCTATCCGACTGTTAAGACAGCTTTTCCTGACAAACGGGTGGACGTATCAAGTTGAAATTTACGCTAATCAGCCAGAACATTATGGCCACCTACCTAATACACTCCTGGAAATGGAAAAAAGAACGCATTGACACCGGTGTGTCAGACCCACCATACTTGCTCCGGACACTGCGAGAGGGCTGTACAAGCAATGATCACACGCACGGCACAGCGGACACACCAGGAACCGCGGTGTTGGCCGTCGAATGGCGCTAGCTGCGCAGCATTTGTGCACCGCCACCGTCAGTGTCAGCCAGTTTGCCGTGGCATACGGAGCTCCATCGCAGTCTTTAACACTGATAGCATGCCGCGACAGCGTGGACGTGAACCGTATGTGCAGTTGACGGACTTTGAGCGAGGGCGTATAGTGGGCATGCGGGAGGCCGGGTGGACGTACCGCCGAATTGCTCAACACGTGGGGCGTGAGGTCTCCACAGTACATCGATGTTGTCGCCAGTGGTCGGCGGAAGGTGCACGTGCCCGTCGACCTGGGACCGGACCGCAGCGACGCACGGATGCACGCCAAGACCGTAGGATGCTACGCAGTGCCGTAGGGGACCGCACCGCCACTTCCCAGCAAATTAGGGACACCGTTGCTCCTGGGGTATCGGCGAGGACCATTCGCAACCGTCTCCATGAAGCTGGGCTACGGTCCCGCACACCGTTAGGCCGTCTTCCGCTCACGCCCCAAAATCGTGCAGCCCGCCTCCAGTGGTGTCGCGACAGGCGTGAATGGAGGGACGAATGGAGACGTGTCGTCTTCAGCGATGAGAGTCGCTTCTGCCTTGGTGCCAATGATGGTCGTATGCGTGTTTGGCGCCGTGCAGGTGAGCGCCACAATCAGGACTGCATACGACCAAGGCACACAGGGCCAACACCCGGCATCATGGTGTGGGGAGCGATCTCCTACACTGGCCGTACACCACTGGTGATCGTCGAGGGGACACTGAATAGTGCACAGTACATCCAAACCGTCATCGAACCCATCGTTCTACCATTCCTAGACCGGCAAGGGAACTTGCTGTTCCAACAGGACAATGCACGTCCGCATGTATCCCGTGCCACCCAACGTGCTCTAGAAGGTGTAAGTCAACTACCCTGGCCAGCAAGATCTCCGGATCTGTCCCCCATTGAGCATGTTTGGGACTGGATGAAGCGTCGTCTCACGCGGTCTGCACGTCCAGCACGAACGCTGGTCCAACTGAGGCGCCAGGTGGAAATGGCATGGCAAGCCGTTCCACAGGACTACATCCAGCATCTCTACGATCGTCTCCATGGGAGAATAGCAGCCTGCATTGCTGCGAAAGGTGGATATACACAATACTAGTGCCGACATTGTGCATGCTCTGTTGCCTGTGTCTATGTGCCTGTGGTTCTGTCAGTGTGATCATGTGATGTATCTGACCCCAGGAATGTGTCAATAAAGTTTCCCCTTCCTGGGACAATGAATTCACGGTGTTCTTATTTCAATTTCCAGGAGTGTAGTTGATACACTATGTCCACCTTTGACACGGATAATAGCGGCGACGTGTCGTGTCGTGGAAGCAGTGAGGCCTTCGTAGGTCGCTGGAGGGAGGTAGAACCACATCTGCACACACAAGTCATCCAACTCCCGTAAACTCCGTGAAGGCGGTCGATGATCTACGTTCAATCACATTCGAGATGTTTACGGTCGGGTTCAGATCAGGCGATATGGGGGGACAGCAAATCAATTGGAAGTCGCCACTGTGTTCCTCGAATCACTCCATCACACTCCTAGCCGTGTGACATGGTGCATTGTCTTCTTGAAAAATACCACATCTGCCAGGAAAACATGATCGTTATGAAGGGATGTACGTGGTCTGCAACCAATGTACGATACTCCTTGGCCATCATGGTGCCTTGCACGAGCGCCAGTGGACCCATGGACGCCCGCGTGAATGTTCTCCAGAACATAATGGAGCCGTCGCTAACTTGTCTTCGTCGTGCAGTACAGGTGTCAAGGAGTTCTTCCCCTTGAAGACGACGGATTCGCGCCCTCCCATCACTACGATGAAGATTGTATCGGGATTCATCAGACCATGCAACGCTCTTCCACTGCGCCGATGATCACGTGCCCACTTCAGTCGCAGTTACTGATGCCGTGGTGTTAACATTGGCACGTGCATGGGTCGTCTGCTGCGTAGACCCATCGTTAGGGGTGTTTGGTGCACTGTGTATTCAGGGACCCTTGTCCTTTGCCCAGCATTAAAGTCTGATGTTAGATCCGCCACAGATCGCCGCCTGTCCTGTTTATCAGTCTGCTCAGCCTACGACGTCCGACATTTGTAATGAGGGGTGGCAGCCCAACCTCACGACTTCTGGACGTGGCTTCACTTTGGTTTTACCACGTGTTGAAGACACTCACAACAGCACTCCTCGAACACAAGATAAGTCGTGCAGTTTCCGAAATGTTCGTACCTAGCCTCCGGGCTATCGCAGTCTGCTCACGTCAGACTCAGACAAATGGCGCCCATTCTACACACGGACTGCACACTCACTGATACTACATGCACCGTACGTGTTACTATCAGTAATTCCTCGCCTGGTGACGCTATTATCGCCTGGATGGGTTATATCGATAGCAGGTCAGTGATGGTAATGTTGTGGCTGGTCAGTGTATGCCTCACACTAAGGTCTACGGTCCCTTGTCGACACAGAAAATTGAAGCTTCTAGTCTATTCAGGAGCTAATTATACAGTTTCGTTTGTGTGTTTTGGTATCTTAGTTTTTGAATTTCTGAGTGTTAATTTAATATTTAATAGACACATTTCGCGCTTTCTCGCTTGTGCAGGAAAGTCACCGATTTTGTGACATATTACAGGTTCGTAACCAGGAGCAAACTATAAAGTCTCATCTGCGTACATTGGTAGTTTATTTTTTAAATCTCTGTGTGTTAACCTAATTTATTAGACACTCTTCTAGCGTTTTCGTCGGTTCTACTGTATAGTGTTGTAGAGGGTGTCGATAGCCCTTTGTTTTTCTGTGTAGTGTAGTGTTACACAGCCTTTGGTACAGATAGGGACTGTGATTGCTGTGTGCGGATGCAAGCAGACTTGGTGACACCTTGCCCTCAGGTCATTTTTTTTTATTGCTTCGGTTACACAGCTTGAGGCGGCAGTGGATTGGCGGCATTGTCGTGCACTGGCTGTGGGGATCCAACGGATTTTCAGCAGGACCCACGAATTCGCTGATCGGTCCGCACCGGTAGCCAGCCCAGTTACTGCTCGCAATGAGATTTTCCCCTCACATGTGATCGAACGTGAAGTCGCCTCGGGGTGTGTTAGGCTGTGAAAGACTTCCCAGGGGACCGAACATTAGACATCGCCAGTTATTCTGACAAACTGGTTCAAGGGCTGTCGGTAACTGACACTGTCCCTCAGCCAGATGCAGTCGCTTGTCCTGTTTCAGAGAAAATCTCTCAGTATGAAAGGCCTGGGCAGTTACAGTGTGTGGGATTACTGGTAGGTAGGAGATCCAATGTTAGACATGTTATGAGGCCCCTTAGGGACTTAGGTTCAAATGGCTCTGAGCAGTATGGGACTTAACTTCTAAGGTAATCAGTCCCCTAGAACTTAGAACTACTTGAACCTAAGTAACCTAAGGACATCACACACATCCATGCCTGAGGCAGGATTAGAACCTGCAACCGTAGCGGTCGCGCGGTTCCAGACTGTAGCGCCTAGAACCGCTCGGCCACCCCGGTCCGCAGAGACTTGGGGACCTGGCTGCCAAGGAAGGGAGGAAATTTACTGTGTACTCAGTGTCTATAGTGGAGTCGTTCCAGAAGTGTAACGGATAAATCCGGATGCCATGAAGAGCACAGGGTGGAGCCAACTGCAGGTTGTGGTTCACGTCGATAAGACTGATACAGGAAAGACTGCGGACCTCCGGTACAGCGCCGGAGGAGGGCGGGGGGGGGGGGGGGGGTCTGAATCAAATTTGTGCCATAGAATTTTGAGGTTCCTGGTTCTGCTAAATGGGTTAGGAGTTCATTATACGCTGTCGGCGGCTACACGTGTTGCGGGAGCTGTGTGGAGTGCACTGGGCGTTTTATAGGTTAGAGGGTCTCAGGGAAACACAAGAAGGGCTTCAGTATCAAAGTGTGCAGGTCGAACACAGGAGGAACGTAGATCTAGGAACCATCGGTAAAACAGCTGTAAATTATAGTAGCTATGTTGGGAAAGTACCAGAGCTCCAAGCACTAAGATAGCACTGATGCTCGAATCTTTATAGGCATTGAAAGCTGGCTAAAGCCGGAAATAAGTTCAGCGGAAATTTTTGCGGAGAACCGAAAGGTGTTCAAAAAGCATAGACTAAATGTAGTTGGTGGTGCAATTTGTTTTCTTGTAGTGAAATAGAAGTAGATAGTCCCTGTGGGTTAGTATGGGTAGAGATCATTCTTGGTAATGAGAATAAAATAATAATTGTATCCTTCAGCCAACGTTCCAACTCAACTTCCAACACAACTGCTGAAAGATTCAAAGAAAACTTGAGTCTAATTTCAAACTCGTATCCAACTCATACAATTATAGTAGGTGGTGACTTTAATTTACCCTCGATATGCTGGCAAAAGTACATCTCCAAATCGGTAGGAACACATAAAAACATCATCCGAAATTGTGCTAAACGCATTCTCTGAAAATTATTTCGTGCAGTTAGTTCATGATACCACTCGAACAGTGAACGGTTGTGAAACCACACTTGACTTCTTAGCAACAAATAATCTTGAGCTAATAAAGAGCTAAGTGAACACAGGGTTGTCGTAGCAGGACTCAGTACCGTACGTAGCTCCCAAATCCACCAAAAATAAACGAAAAAATATCTGATCAGAAAAGCAAATAAAAATCCGCTTGATGCCTTCCCGAGAGACAATCTCCACTCCTTCCAGTTTAACAGTGAAAGTGTAGGCCAGATGTGGCTTGAACTTAGAGAAATAGTATAGACAGCAATTGACCGATTTTTACCAAATAAATTAGCAAACGACTGAGCTGATCCTCCATGGTACACAAAATGGTCAGAGCACTGTTGCAGAAATAACGAAGAAAGCATGCCAAATTTAATCGAACGCAAAATCTCCAAGATTGGCGATCTCTTACAGAAGTTCGAAATTTAGCCAGGACTGCAGTGCGAGATGCTTATCATCGTTTCCACAACGAAACATTGTCTTGAAACCTGGCAGAAAATCGAAACAGATTCTTTTCGTTTGTAAATTATGCTAGGGGCAAGACAGAATCAATGCCTTGTCTAAGCGATAGCAATGGAAATAATATCGATGACAGTGGTGCTAAAGCAGAATTGCTGAAGAAATCCTTCCGAATTTCCTTCACCAAAGAAAACGTAAAAATTCCAGAATTCGAAACAAGAATCTTTTCAATATGGGTAATGCATAAGTATGTATCCTCGGAGAAGTGAAGCAACTTAAATCATATAATAAAAGCAGGTCTTCCGATCCAGAGTGTATATCAATTAGGTTCCTTACACAGTATGCTAATGCGACAGCTCCATACTTAACAATCCTATACAACCGCACGCTCGATGAAAGATCCGTACACAAAAGCTGGAAAGTTCCACAAGTCACAACAACATTTAAAGAAGCAGTAGGAGTAATCGACTAAATTACAGGCCCATGACATCAACGTCCACATGCAGCAGCATTTTTAACTTATATTGTGTTCGAACATTACGAATTACCTCTAACAGAACAGTCTATTGACATATAGGGTGTCTGACAATTCATGTTACTCACTTACGGAGGCTGTAAAGGGGACTAAGTAGATGAAGTCTTACATATGAACCACGTCAGGCGACGGAATGAAATACATGACTGATTCTGTTTATCAGTGATCCAACAGTTTGTTGGTGAGTTTTTGGAGGTATGTGGCGTTAGATATCTACTCACAAGTCATGTAATTTGCCTAAATAACGGGTCGCTGATATGCGTACGTGGTGATGGCACCCGATAGCTAGCCAGATGGGTTCCATCGCATCATGCGGATTTCATCGCATGAATGTGAGTTTGATATAATGCTCCTCAAACCACTTTAGTACTGTTGACGTTCCAAGACACGGACAATTATACTGCTGAAAGATGACATCGCCGTCTTCACTGAATGAAGGGCTGCAATGGTTCGCAACTGTCAGTGGGTCTTCGGCTACTAACACAGGCCCCACGCAAGGGCAGGAAATGTCTCCCATAGCATAATGCTGCTTCCACCAGCCTGCGTTCGTGGCGCGCTGCACGTTTCGAGCTGCCGTACACCTTGATGACAGCGTTTGTGGAGAAGACCATCGATCTAGTGCAGCAAAATTGTGATTCACCCGAAGAGACGACACGTTTCCACTGATCGGCGGTCGAATCCCGATGGTCCCGTGCCCATTGCAATCGTAATAGATGATGTCGTTGGGTCAACTTGTGAACACGAAAACATGGTCTACAACGGAGCTCCATGTTCAACAATATACGATGAACGAAGCACCAGCATTGTGTTCTTTCGATAGATATGCCACGGATCACCATATACTACGTAACAGAGTGGGCAAGCCTCCGATCCCCACCTTCTGTGAGAAGTCGTGGACGTCCAACCATTTAGCGCCTAGTGGTCGTCTCATTGTCCTACCCTTTTCGGTACATGTTCACGACAGTAGCATGTGAACATTCGAATATCCTCGCCGTTTTCGAGGTACTCAGGCTCTGCGTAATAATAATCTACCCTTTGTCAAAGTCGGTTATCTCAATGGGTTTCCTAATCTGCAGCCCATATATTTGCTAGGGTGAGCCCTGTCCGTGTCTGCTCCGTTGACATACCTTTGGTACCGAGTCACGGGCAAACAACGCACCAGGCGGCATAACTTTCTTCTCGTTCGTTTACGGTAAGGGGACTCTTACCTCAAATTGATACATTTACCCTTTTCCATCACCCTACAAAGTATGTAACATCATAACGGAATCACCCTGCATATACATACAGACATTTAGAGGAGCCAGCGTCTACAACTTTAACGCCATGTAGCGTCGCTGAATGACGTTTCGGACATGGGTTCCTATGTAAAATTTGATCCGCTATGTCCCCTCTACAATCTCTAGAAGTGTGTGACATGTTTTCAGAAATATTCTGTATAGTCAACACATTCAGAAAACATTGTTCTTGTAAAACACAACCAGCTCTTTACACACAGAAAGTTTTTGAGTGCTGTCGACAAGGGATGTCAAAGAGATCCCTATTTCGAGATTTTCAGAAAGCTTTTGACGTCTTACATTAGCAGCAGCTTGTAATCGAATTGCGTGCTTATGTAAAATCGTCTCAGTTATGCGACTGGATTCGTGATTTCCTGTCAGAGGCGTCACAGTTCGTAGTAACAGACGGAGAGTCATCGAGTGAAATCGAAGTGATTTCTGGCGTTCCCCAAGATAGTTTTATAGGCACTATGTTGTTATGCATCTTCATAAACGATTTAGGAGACACTCTGAGCAGCTGTCTCAAGTTGTTTGCAGATGATGCTGTCGTTTATCGTCGACTAAAATTATCAGAAAATCAAAATCAACTGCAAAACGATTTAGATAAATTACTGTATGGTGCGGAAAGAGCCTATTGACCCTATATAATGAAAAGTGTGGGGTCATTATATGAGCACAAAAAGTAATCTGTTAGCCTTCGGTAAGAAGGTAAATCAATATGAAGGCCGTAAATTCCACTAAATACCTAGGAATTACCATTACAAACTACTTAAATTGGAAATAACACAGAAATGTGGAGAGGCAAGCGAACAAAAGGCTGATATTTATTTTCAGAACACTTAGAAGATGCAACTAAAGAGATTGTCTGTAATAAACTTGTCCGTCTTGTTTTGGAGTACTACTCAGCGATGTGGGTTCCTTACCAGATGGGATTAACGGAGTACGTCGAGAAAGTTCAAAGAACAGCACGCATTGTACTATCGAGAAACTAGGGAGCAAATGTCACGGACATGATGCACGATTTGTGATGGACATCATTAAAACAAAGGCATTTCCCTTTGGAATGGGACCTTGTCACGAAATTTCAGTCGCCACCGAACTCTAGAATATTTGGTTGACTGCGAGATACAGTCATCATAACAAAACAGAGAAATCAGAACTCGCACGGAAAGATATAGGTGTTCGTTTCTTTTCCGCCAGCTGTTTGAGAGTGGAATAACAGAGAATTATTGTGAAGGTGGTTTGATAAACCCTCAGCCTAGCACTTAAGTGTGATTTGCAGAGTAGCCATGTAGAAAGAGATACAGATGAATTAAAAGACACGACCATTTATGTCACATACTCTGACGGAAAAGAATCTGAACAGTAAAAGTAATTATTGTAGAGTAATGAAATTTCCGGAATTCAGTTATCTACATAGAATATTTAAGTGAGTAGCATTGGAAGATTACAGGTTAATATAAGCGCGAGGTAAGGCATTGCAAATCTGAAATGCTGGTACATTTGTAACCGGTGTAACCGCCAGAATATTTGAATGCAAGCATGCAAACGTAAATACACTCCTGGAAATGGAAAAAAGAACACATTGACACCGGTGTGTCAGACCCACCATACTTGCTCCGGACACTGCGAGAGGGCTGTACAAGCAATGATCACACGCACGGCACAGCGGACACACCAGGAACCGCGGTGTTGGCCGTCGAATGGCGCTAGCTGCGCAGCATTTGTGCACCGCCGCCGTCAGTGTCAGCCAGTTTGCCGTGGCATACGGAGCTCCATCGCAGTCTTTAACACTGGTAGCATGCCGCGACAGCGTGGACGTGAACCGTATGTGCAGTTGACGGACTTTGAGCGAGGGCGTATAGTGGGCATGCGGGAGGCCGGGTGGACGTACCGCCGAATTGCTCAACACGTGGGGCGTGAGGTCTCCACAGTACATCGATGTTGTCGCCAGTGGTCGGCGGAAGGTGCACGTGCCCGTCGACCAGGGACCGGACCACAGCGATGCACGGATGCACGCCAAGACCGTAGGATCCTACGCAGTGCCGTAGGGGACCGCACCGCCACTTCCCAGCAAATTAGGGACACTGTTGCTCCTGGGGTATCGGCGAGGACCATTCGCAACCGTCTCCATGAAGCTGGGCTACGGTCCCGCACACCGTTAGGCCGTCTTCCGCTCACGCCCCAACATCGTGCAGCCCGCCTCCAGTGGTGTCGCGACAGGCGTGAATGGAGGGACGAATGGAGACGTGTCGTCTTCAGCGATGAGAGTCGCTTCTGCCTTGGTGCCAATGATGGTCGTATGCGTGTTTGGCGCCGTGCAGGTGAGCGCCACAATCAGGACTGCATACGACCGAGGCACACAGGGCCAACACCCGGCATCATGGTGTGGGGAGCGATCTCCTACACTGGCCGTACACCACTGGTGATCGTCGAGGGGACACTGAATAGTGCACGGTACATCCAAACCGTCATCGAACCCATCGTTCTACCATTCCTAGACCGGCAAGGGAACTTGCTGTTCCAACAGGACAATGCACGTCCGCATGTATCCCGTGCCACCCAACGTGCTCTAGAACGTGTACGTCAACTACCCTGGCCAGCAAGATCTCCGGATCTGTCCCCCATTGAGCATGTTTGGGACTGGATGAAGCGTCGTCTCACGCGGTCTGCACGTCCAGCACGAACGCTGGTCCAACTGAGGCGCCAGGTGGAAATGGCATGGCAAGCCGTTCCACAGGACTACATCCAGCATCTCTACGATCGTCTCCATGGGAGAATAGCAGCCTGCATTGCTGCGAAAGGTGGATATACACTGTACTAGTGCCGACATTGTGCATGCTCTGTTGCCTGTGTCTATGTGCCTGTGGTTCTGTCAGTGTGATCATCTGATGTATCTGACCCCAGGAATGTGTCAATAAAGTTTCCCCTTCCTGGGACAATGAATTCACAGTGTTCTTATTTCAATTTCCAGGAGTGTACATTGTGTTGAAAAGGTGTTAGATGTCAGCCTGTGGAATGGAGTTCAATTTATGTTCCATTATGTCGGTCATTACAAGGACAATTAAGGCTGGTTGTGGATGTCACTGGAGTTGTCGTCCGATAATATCCCCTATGTGTTCGATTGGGGACAGATCTGTTGATCGGGTAGCTCTAAGCAACATGTCGACACTCTGTAGAGCATATTGGGTTTCAGTAGCAAGCGTTATCCTGTTGGAAAACATCCCCTAGAATGCAGTTCATGAATGGATGCACAACAGGTCGAATCACCAGATTGATGTACAAATTTTCAGTCAGGGTGCGTGGAATAACCAGGGAAGTGCTCCTGCTCTCGTACAAAATCGTACCCCAGGCGATAACTCCAGGTGTAGGTCCAGCATGCAAACAGGTTGGTTGCAGGCCCTCATCTGGCCTCCTCCTAACCAACGCACGGCCATCACTGGCACCAAGAAAGAACCATCTTTCATCAGAAAACAACGGGCTTCCACCCTGTCAGCCAATGACTCTCGTTTGACACCACTGAAGTCGCAAATGGTGGTGGTTTGGGGTCAATGGAATGCACTCTACAGGGCATCTGGCTCGGAGCGTTCCTTCAAGTAACCGATTTGGAACGCTTCTTTGTGCACTGAGGCGCTGCTGATGAAGTAAGATGTGCCAGAGCCATACACCGAACACGACGGTCTCTCTCGGCAGTGTCACCTGGTTGTCCGCAGCTCGATATTCTTGGGACCGCACATACCCGTGATCACAGATGCCAGCAATCATGTGCAGTGGCTACATTCCTCCAAGCTTTTCTGCAATATCGCAGAAGGAACATTCAACATTTCGTAGTGCTGTTACATGACCTCGTACAAACCCAGTGAGGTACTGATAATGGCGTCTTTGTTGCCTTAAAGGCATCAACTCACCACATCCAATCTCAAAGGTAACTAACGCTAGCGACCAATACAGCGAGTATTTGAGGCAAACCTGATTAACATCCTCATCGTGGCGCTACTAGCGCCACTCTTATGCGACTGGTGCGAAATCTGAATGGACGTCATCTCTCAGATGTACAGACACGGCTACCAACTTCCATTTACGTCGCAGAACTCCTACATAGTGCTGCCATTTTTTCCATCAGTGTCTTTTGAGACTCTAAAAACTCACCCATCAAAACTTGTAGGATACTTCCTGTTTGCCTAGCATCGTGAAATCTGGCAACAAACAAGGTTTCACAATAAAAGTAGACCAAAAACCCGAAATTTGTAAAATCGTATTTTGATCACACGAAAAAAATTTAGTTTTTGTAATTTCTTATTCGTATGTTAAGACAACTTTTTCTCAGTAAAGCATCAAATTCACATTCAATCCACATGGTGAGGTGTATGGTTCTTTGACGGTGTAAAAAATTTAAGCTCCTAGGGCAATTTATTCGAAACATACAGTCCTCTATGTTGCATTTGTAATCAGTGAAAAATCTCAAGAATTATGGTAGGAAATTTGGTCGGGTTTTCAGCAACAGGTAGAATAATTCACAAGGGAGGTTTGTGTATATAATTTACAAATATTTCGTCCTTATTGGCTAAGATACGGTGAACTGAAGTTACCTGCCTCTGTGGAAACCATCCCTTTGCCATTCAGCGGTGACAGGCGTAAGGCCGCCCAACTACTCCACTGAAGTCAACGTCTGCAACACGTGTAGTGTTTGTTATGTCTCAGGGCAAAGTAATACTGGTAATTGATGCAGGATTTCCCTTTCATTGTTTGAAACGAAGTTCCTGATACCCCATAAAATACTCATTAAAGTGTTCCACAGAAGAATTTGACATTTGTGTAAGAACAATAGCTCTATGGCCGACTGTACGTTCATCTTCTCTGGAGGCTTCCATCAAATCTTAACAGTAGTCGCAAAAGGGACGACAGCAGACGAAGTCAACGCATTTGCAATTGCCATCCAGCACAGCATGTTAACGTAACTCTAAAATTAATACAATAATTACACTAGCAAAACTAATGTGAAACTCTCACAAAAATTCTAAACTTCGAACTAAAACTTTCTCGAAAGTCTTGGAATTCCCAGGATCGAATCATGCCAATATCTCTATGAATAACAGAAAAAAATCGTCCTGATTTTGGATGGTTGAACGATCTATGTACTGCAGTAAATTTGTACAGAACCATCGGTGCGAGGGCCCTACTCACATTTATCTGGACTTTTTCTTATTTTGCTATTGGCGACGAGGATCATTAGTTTGGAGCGATTTTTCTAATTCTTCCGAAGCGTTTACGTGATTCGCATTGATGTGTTCAGTGTAGCGTTTGTGAAGAGTCTCTTCGAGTTTGCCCTGTGTACTACGAACAATTATTTTGCGTGTGATTGACTTCTGTGTTTACCCGTCCGTATGTATGTCTAAGGACTCGCTGTAGTTGGTTTTGTTCTGTGAAAGCAAGATTGATATTCTGCAGTTTGAACAGGCAGGATGAACCCGAACTACACCTAGGAATTTTCTAAGATTGTTCAGTAACATTTTCCGGGTATTTTGATATAAGTGTGACTCGTTATTGAGTAGTTACTTTTCATTTAATTTCTCCATGTCTTTATATTGCACTGAATATATATGCACAACAGTTTTATGTCTACGACATGCGTGGAGTCTCTTGTTAGAGACAAACTTGTTCGATACATTCACTGTACCTGCTGCTGACAATGCCAACTGCGCCCTTCTCCTTCTGGCTTTCTTTCAGTACTCCACCGTTCTGTATTGTGTTTTCTCTTTCTTTCGATGATAGCTGTCAGTTAACATTGATACTCATCGCTGTGGATGGGTTTACTGTTGAAGAATGTCCGATATGCACCTTGTGTACGGGTTCATCGAATGCAGTGGAAAAGCGGCACGACGACGTTACACTAAGCTATTCCCGTGGCGACAGCAACCACGACACACTACATTTGTATTACTCTGTTTTGTATTGTACATTTTAGTGACTGAATGTTACTGAAACCATCACGGTTGTGAAGGTACACTGGTGTCCAAAATTAAAGTAACAAATCGCTGTTTCCCCATCCTCTGTCTAACTCATGATTTGATCGTACAAAGTGTCAACTGATGTCCGTTCTATACGGCAGATGGCATTCCTGTCAACGGACAACCACGCCAGCGATGATGTCAGGGCATCTATCACACGGGTTAATGTTTACAGGGTAGTCCCACATCCGCTATGGCTGTGTACACAGTCACAGACGGCGCAGAATGGCACAGAGAAGACGAGACTCTGCGGTGGAGGGCCATAGGGAGAATGGAAACAGGACAGCCGCAGATTGATGTGAATCATTCTATTGTTTCTCGGATGTGGTGACAGTTTAGAGAGACCGAACCTGTATCCCGGAGACCTGGGTAGAGCCTAACACATGTGACTTCAGAAAGAGAGGACCGTTATTTGCTGTAAGGGTACTACGGTACCGCCTTAGTACTGCACGGCCACTGGCATCTGACCTCGCAGCATCGACTGGATGTATTGTATCGAAGCAAACGGTGTACAGAATGCTTCGGCGGAGTGCCTTTTATTGTTGGAGATCTGCTGTATGTGTACCTCTAACACGTCTTCACAGAAGGGAATGTCTACAGAGAAGTCGTCAATATGCCACCTGGATGGTCATACAGTAGGCAAATGTTATTTTCACATATGAGTAATGATTCAGTTTGGAGAGTGATTCTTGACGGATTAGGATCTGGAGCAAACGCGGAGCACAATTTCGGAACCCAAACATTGTAGAAAGAGGGCAGTATCGAGGTAGGTCCGTAATGGCGTAGGTAGAGATTAGACCACTCGGACACTTCTTCAGGAAATTGTACAGTTGACTCGCCAAGGCTTAATGGCTGTCAAGTATCGTGACGAGATCTTCGGATATCATGCGCAGTTGTTGCGAGGTGCCGTGGGCCCAGAAACAAGCAGCGAGAGGCGTTAGAGTTTGGAATTCAGAGGGACGAGGGCAGAGGCAGCGCCATGATACAGGGGATACCAGGGAAACCACTTAAAGGGTTGTCCCAGGTGGAAAGTCAATGACCGACTAGGTGATTCAGACTGAGAGAGCGAGTATAACGGCCCATCTGAGGGAAGACAGGCAGACATTAGTGGAGCCCATGCCACGTCGTATAGCGGCCCTCCTACGAGCTCATGGGGGCCATCCACGATAATTGGCAGATGTACCATTTTCTTTGGCTCTTCAGTGTACATACATACACAGGCGCCGGCGTCTACAATTTCGTCTTCTATAGCGTCATGACGTTTCTGAATACGGGTTCCTGTACTCGTTTTGTTTCTTACGACATCTTTCTACATCCCCTCGAAGTTTGTCGCCGTAATTTTGAAACACACTGTATGGAGGAGATTGCATATAGGTACAAGTGCGACGCATTCTTCAGTACTTCTTATTTGCGATCCCCACCAGGCCGAATTAAATGCAGACATCGAAGAAATTCAGAGGAGTGGTGCGAGATTTGGTATCGACAGGTTTCATCAGCACGCGAGTATCTCGGAGCTGCTTCTTGATCTCAAATGGGAATCCCTGGAAGGAAGATGATATTCTTTCCGCGAAACATAATTGGGAAAGTGTAGAGAACACACATTTTCCACTGATTGCTGAACGATTCTACTGCCGCCAACATACATTTATCGTAAGGACCACGATGATAAGAGGAGAGGAGTTACGTCTTGTACGGAGGCTTATACACAGTAGTTTTCACTAGACCTCTCTGCGAGTTGCACATGAAAGGGAATGACTAGTAGTGGTACGAGGTAATCTCCACCATGCACCCTATCATGGCTTGCAGAGTAAGTACGTAGATGTAGATCCTCGTTACGCTGAAATAATGTCTTTCAGTGATCCAATAGTGGCGTATGTTCCGGCAGTGGTGTGAGATCCTCTTAGAAGAAATGGAAACGCACTCTGGTTACGTGATCCTCAATGGACCAGTTATTTAATCATGCACAGTAGAACACCACACGTTTACACGTCACACGTGGTACGAGGGAAACCGATGCGACTGCAGTATTCTCATAAAAGACGTGGGCCTAATGTTGGACTTCTGTTCGTGTTGCTGTGTATTGCGGGTCCAACGATTATGATGGAATACGCGTGGTTCACTTAGGAGGGCCCGGAGCTGTATGACCACGTCTCTTGCAGATGACCAACCACCAGCAACCAGCCACCTGTATCGACGCTGCCCCTGCCTTCGATAGCCAGTTCCAGTCCTGCCTATATGCCTTTAATCTTGCCTATTTTCAACCACAGATCTTGCACGTCGCCTTGCTGTGAGTGCAGACTTATGTTTTGGATTGCGATTTGTGCTTGTTTTGCCAGCTGTTCATGTCATCGATTGTTATTATAAGTTCTCGACCGAACAGTATGATTTCGTTCACTTCGTTCCACCCTCCACCGCCAGTGGGATTATTTGTGTGCTTTGCTACTTCGCATTTACTGAGTTTAACAAATTCGAACGGAGCCGATTTTACTCTGGCGATAAAGACTTTGCGACTTGTGACCCGTTTTTGGTTGCTGAACTACTTCAAAGTTTGCAGCAGGAGTTGCAGCAACTTCAGCAGCAGACGCAAACCCAGCAACAGCAGTTTCAATAAAAACTGAGAGGGAAAGAAGTCGAACATCGGGAACAGATCTGACATCGTGAAGGAGCTTCTCGACCTGCCGTTGTACCAGCATTCTCAACCTTTGATCGAACTTCTGACGTTTGGAATGCTTACCAATGTTCTCTACAACACTCCTACATAGCGTTTCTGACAACCTCATCCGAGCAGCAACTCTCATTGTTTTGATCCTGGTCATCTCGTGGTGTTTCATGCTTTTTTGTGTAATCAAAAGTCATCGGCTGATTCTAGTGCCTTGTTTTTCATGAATATTTGTGATTTGTTGACGGACTATTTTGGCAAGAAGATTCATGTAGGCGTTGCTGAATTATAATTTCTTCAGCGTCGGAAGCTGCAGAAGTCTTATAAGGTTTTGACACTTTTTTGCCACTGTAAATATTTCACCATTACTGTACTGGGACAAAGCTGCATGATCGCGCTGCACGAGCAGTGGATAAGATCCTTGCTTCTGTATTTAACATAACCTGTGGTGCTCTTGGTCGCCAGCGAGTGGTGAAGCGCTAGGGCATTATTATTAGTTTAGAGAAAAATATTTGATATTTGTGAATCTAGGAAAAATTATCTGGAGTGCTTTATAAGGGAGATGAAACCTTGTTTGTAAAGAAATTTTCTTGACTGTGTAGACAGACCACATTTTTGGAGGAATATTTCAAGGTAACCAGCGCACTCATAAGAATGAAATGTTTATCAGAACTATTAATTTAAGTTAATCATTGTCCCCTAGATAACTATTAATATTCATCTACACCTACATCTACATCCACATAGATACTCCACGTGCCCCCTACGGTGGGTGGCGGAGTACCACTACTAGTCATTTCCTTTCCTGTTTCACTCGCAAATAGAGCGAGGCGAAAAACGACTATCTATGTGCTTCCGTATGAGCCCTAATGTCTCTTATCTTATCTTCTTGGTCATTTCGCGCGATGTATGTTGAGCGCAGCAGAATCGTTCGGCAGTCAGCTTCAAATGCCGGCTCCCTACATTTTCTCAGTTGTGTTTCTCGAAAAAAACGTCGCCTTCACCCCAGGGATTCCCATTTGGGTTCGTGAAGCATCTCCGTGTTGTTCCAACTTACCGGTAACAAACATAGCAGACCGCCTCTGAATTGCTTCGGTGTCTTCCTTCAATACGACCTGGTAAGAATCCCAAACACTCGAGCAGTACTCAGGAATAGGTCGCACCAACGTCATATATACGATCTCTCAATAAACAGAAGTCGCCCATTCGCTTTCCCTAGCACAGTTCTCACATGCTCGATCCATCTCATATCGCTTTGCATCCTTACGCCCAGGTACTTAAACGACACTAGTAATACTGTATCCGAACATTACAAGTTTGAACTTCCTTCTCATCAGTACTAACTTACATTTTTCCACATTTAGGAGTAGCTGCCATTCATCACACCAACAGGGAAATTTGTCTAAGTCGTCTTGTATCTTCCTACAGCCACAGCGGTCCTTCCACACTTCCATGGGACACTCTTGACGATACAATTTTCTCTGATGAACACTTGCCGTCGAGGTCAACATTCTGGGTTCTATTATTTAAGACGTCTTCGAACCACTAGCATATTACTCCATATGCTCGTACTTTCGTTGACACCTTGCAATGGGGCACCGTGTAAAATGCTTTCCGGAAATCTAGAAATATGGAATCTGCCTATTGCTCCTTATCCATATTTCGCAGTGTATCACGTGAGAAAGGGCAAGCTGAGTATCGCAAAAGTGATACTTTCTAAAACCATGCTCATTAGTTGACATAAGCTCCTCAGTGTCAAGAAACATTCCAACTGAGAGTATGTTCATGGATTCTACAGCAAACAGAAGTTGGGGATATTGGTCTGCAATTTTGCGGGTTCGTACTTTTACCCTTCTTATACAGTGGAGTCACCTGCACTTTTTTCCAGTCGCTTGGGACTTTGTGCTGGGTGAGAGATTCACGATAAATGCAAGCTAGGTAAGGGGCCAATGCCGTTTGTAAAAGGGAAATGGCATTTCATCCGGACATCGTGATTTATTTACTGTAAAATCTTTCAGGTGTTTCTCTACGCCAGGTATGCTTATTACTATGTCATCTATACGGGAGTCTGTCCGATGGTTAAATGACGGTATGTTTGTACGATTGTACGCATTCTTTAAAGTGAAATTTAAAACTTCGGCTTTCGTTTTGCTTTCTGCAACTACCACACCAAACTAGTCAACAAAGAACTTAGACCCTCTTAGCGATTTTACGTAAGACCATAGTTTCCTCGGGTACTCTGCCAGAACTTTTGCTAAAGTGTGACGGTGGTAGTTGTTGTATAGTTCGCGCATAGATCTTTTCACAGAGTCCAGAATCTCTACTAACCTTCGCTTGTCGCCATTTGTGCGTTCCATTTTGAACCGAGAGTTCAAATGGCTCTGAGCACTATGGCACTTAACATCTATTCTATGGTCATCAGTCCCCTAGAACGTAGAACTACTTAAACCTAACTAACCTAAGGACAGCACACAACACCCAGCCATCACGAGGCAGAGAAAATCCCTGACCCCGCCGGGAATCGAACCCGGGAACCCGGGCGTGGGAAGCGAGAACGCTACCGCACGACCACGAGATGCGAACGGAAAGTGCAATAGCCTCTGCTTCCTCATCATCCTCCGAATTTCGTTATCAAACCATGGTGGGTCTTTTCCACATTTTATCCGCTTAATAGACACATAACTCTCCAGACCACGATTTACAATTTGCTTACACTTTGACCGTAATTCCTCTACATCCATCTTACTGGAACTAACTGATGGCAATTTATTTTCTAAGTGAGAAACTAATAACTGCCTAACTGCTCTATCTAGCAGAAACACTCCCCTAGCCTTCTTGATGGATTTATTAACTTTCGTTATCATAGTTGTTCTGATATCACGATCGCTAATACGCGTTTCTAAACTGACATTATCCATAACGTCGATTCCTTTTTTAGCAACAAGGTCCAGTATATTGCATGTGGGCTACCTAGCTAGCTGGTCAAAATAGTTATCAGAAAACGCTTTAAAAGTAATTCGCATGACTGTCTGCTGTATCCCCTGCAATGAATCCAGACACATCCCATTCTATATTCAGTAGGCTGAAGTCGCCTCCAACTCTTACTTCATGGTCTGGGTATTTATGCGCTACTGACCCTAGACTTTATTTGAATGACTCTAGAACTGTCACAGCGGAGTCGGGTGGTCCGTAAAAATAACCAGCAGTTAACTTGGTTTCACCTACACATATTATAAGCGAAAAGATAACTTCACTGTCACACTCAACGTCGACCTCACTGGAGACAATATTTTTGTCAACTGCAATGAACACTCCCCCTCCTACGGTCTCTAATCTGTCTTCCAGACCAACTCTCCACGATTCCCTAAACATCTCAGAGTTTTCACTTCTCGTTTCAGCCAGCCCTCGGTCCTAAGAATAGTTTGAGCGTGAAACTTTCCTGGAGGGAAGTAAATCCGGGAATTTTATTACGAATACTTCGACAGTTTACTGATAACACTATGACAGTCGAAGTGCCTTCAGTCTGAACGCCGTTTAACTTTCCTGGCTGCATGTCGACTGGCGAGTGTTCATCAGAGCACTTCAAAGTGCCTAAGAAACCCTCACGTGCTCTCCACAAGGGCTCTGACACCCGAATAGCTGCTTCTTTTGTGCAGTGCACGTCTCACCTATCAAGGGGAGTCGTACAAATCCCCAAACGATAACGCAGGTCTAGAAATCTCCAGCCAGGCCCGTCACAGAGCCGACGAAGCCTTTGGTTGAGACCCTCCTCTCAGCTGCAAACCAAAGGACCCCAATCAGCTCTGTGAACCATGCTGCAAATTGGGAGCTCTATTTGCACCCCAGGTGCGAGGCCACCTCCACGAGCCGCCTGTACCAACTGAGGGTCGCCTCAGAAACCATTCGACAGGCCTCGTCGGTACCGACGTGAGCCAGAACTTGCAGGTAACGACACCCTGCACCTTCGACAGCCACAGCCAAGGCTGCCTCCACATCTTGGATGAGACACCCCCCTCCCCCCCCCCCCCCCCCCCCCCGTAGACATACCGAGTGCACACTGGTTTTCTTTCCAGCCCTGAACGATATCTACCTAAGAGGCTCCATAAAGCGCCTAACATTGGAGCTCCCAGTAATCAGTGAACCACTCCCCGCACCCCTGTGGACCCTGCTGAAGGAGCGGCTACGTGTCCTCAGTCTCCACTTTAACCTTCCGTCTCGAGCGAAGCACACGCGTTACCGCCTGCCACTCTCTTTGGTATACTAGGAGGTGCCTCGGAAGCAGAGCCCGTGAGAAAAACAGGCGACGCCTGAGGTGTCCAATGCGACGTGCCACATTCTCCGCCACCGCTATACACCGAGGCAGCAACCTAAACGTGACTTGACAGTAGCCAAAAGTGAGTTCAGCTGTTTGCGAATTGCGGCCAGCTGCTCCTGCGTCTGCACACAGCATGCACACATCCTAGCCATCCTAGCAACACTAACTGAAGAAGTAAACTATAAAAGCAGACAGAATTCTAGATATGCGACTTGCTACCCTCCTGATGTATCACCAATGGCCGCTGATGCGTTAATGAGTTATGTAGCTGCCTGTTCAGTGAGCAACCACTGTGCTACAGACTGAATGAATTTACACTTACAAAGACGCGAGATTAAACGTCTTTAACAGAAAAAGACGCACGAAATTTAATAAATCTACTACGACAAAACACAGAAAGTGATAAATACTTAACTTGCCGCGCTGTAGTTGCATATCATTATTAGTGTTAATTTGAGCTCTTTATTTTCATTATGTCAGAAACAACACAACTGGGTTAAACGTCTGTAATTTTTCTAATGGAAGAAGTTCGTAAATGTTAGAGTCATCTTATGTTGTACAGTCGTTTTGACAATAGTCAGAGTTTAATTTTTCAAGAACGCTTTTCTTTAAGGTAAAACCCTGCTCCATCGTTCTTAGTAAAGTTTTAAATATTCTGTCTTGTGTGCACAGCACCTTTCCCAACACACAGCAGCAGATTGTTCCTGATAGGCAAAGAAAAATTTAGTAATGAGTAGATTATTTTTCTTTAGCTGCTGCGCTTGCTGATTTCAGTTTGTTTTCGAGAACGTCAGTACACCAAACACAAAGTACACTGGCCATTAAAATTGCTACACCACGGAGATGACGTGCTACCGACACGAAATTTAACCAACAGGAAGAAGATGCTGTGATATTCAAATGATTAGCTGTTCAGAGCATTAACACAGCCGGCCGGAGTGCCCGTGCGGTTCTAGGCGCTACAGTCTGTATCCGAGCGACCGCTACGGACGCAGGTTCGAATCCTGTCTCGGGCATGGATGTGTGTGATGTCCTTAGGTTAGTTAAGTTTAATTAGTTCTAAGTTCTAGGCGACTGATGACCTCAGAAGTTAAGTCGCATAGTGCTCAGGGCCATTGAACCATTAACACAAGGTTGGCGCCGGTGGCGATACCTACAACGTGCTGACATGAGGAACGTTTCCAACCGATTTCTCATACACAAACAACAGTTGACCGGCGTTGCCTGGTGAAACGTTGTTGTGATGCCTCGTGTAAGGAGGAGAAATGCGTACCAACACGTTTCCGACTCTGATAAGGTCGGATTGTAGCCTATCGCTGTTGCGGTTTATCGTATCGCGACATTGCTGCTCGCGTAGGTCCAGATCCAATGACTGTTAGCAGAATATGAAATCGGTGGGTTCAGGAGGGTAATACGGAACGCCGTGCTGGATCCCAACGGCCTCGTATCACTAGCAGTCGAGATGACAGGCATCTTATCCGCATGGCTGTAACGGATCATGCAGCCACGTCTGGATCCCCGAGTCAACAGATGGGGACTTTTGCAAGACAGCAACCATCTGCACGAACAGTTCGACGACGTTTGCAGCAGCATGGACCATCAGCTCGGAGACCATGGTTGTGGTTACCCTTGACGCTGCATCGCAGACAGGAGCACCTGCGATGTCCACCCCGGCCGGCAGATGTAATACTTCGTTTGGTTCCACATAGTGAATCAGGTCAGCAGCGCTAAAATTGTTTGATCCTGTTCTGGAGAAGGCTCAGTCTTGACTTAGGTACATGAAAGGTCCGTGGCAACTCCATGACAGTTCTCAAGTTGCGGCGTTGAACTATGCACAGCACGTCTTCACTCAGCCCCATCCCCGTACCGCTCGACGGTACAGCTGGCTGCACAGCGTTGCGACGACCCAGCGCGGCGGGTCCGCGGCTACACTAAAGAGACTGAAGGGCCACACGATCACGGTATCCATACCAAGCATCGACTTCTTCTACAGAACCGGAACCCATTTTAAGGCCCTACTAGAAACTGTCCTGATGCACGTATTGGTTCTAAAAACATTCTTTTCACGAGAGTTTATTTAATAGTGTAGACTGTAGAGTGTCTTCAGTGCCATGGGAAAGGCGGTTTGCGTATTGTGTGCCAGCGAGCAGCTAGAATCAAATCAACGTTTCAAATTCTCTCCACTGAAACAACTTGCAACCCTGCATAAATGAAACCTATAGAAATAAGCAGAGCAGTTTGGGGAGTGAATGGCTCTGAGCACTATGGGACTTAACATCTGCGGTCATCAGTCCCCTAGAACTTAGAACTACTTAAACCTAACTAACCTAAGGACATCACACATATCCACGCCCGAGGCAGGACTCGAACTTGCGACCGTAGCAGTCGCGCGGTTCCAGACTGAGCACCGAGAACCGCTAGACCACGCAGAGCAGTTTCATTAAGTTTTTTAACGCACAAAGCGAAATCAGTAAATTTGTGTAACTTAGCCACGTAAATTCGATGTTAGTTTGCATACATAGAGTTAAGGTTAATGAGTTTAATTCTGTCACAGGTGTAAACTTCCGAAAATACTTCTATGACTGAGGCAAAGAAACTACAACGCCATCTGTAGGTTCTTTGGTGTTAGGTTAACTCCTAGACTCTAGACTCTAGGTGTGATTATCGTCCCACTTACTGCAAACAGTATTTTTCTGTATGATGTCACAGCTGTACAGTAGATTTCTATCAATTTCGTGCAATTTACCTGTCTACTGCAATCAGCCGGAGGTATCGAGCACAATTAAGGCTCACTCTTCTAATCACTGAAATTCTGTAAGGTTCGTATGAAAAATTTTATCTGCTGTGTAGCTTTATATGAATCAGGTGTCTGATAGGAACCTGTAAATTACTTGTGAAACAATAAAATGTCTAGTTGAAGATGCAACGAAAGAAAAACATCGTCAGAAGACAGCAAACACTTAATAGCGGAAGGAGCTGTTACGTTGGCAGTGTCCGTGATAAAGCTCAAGAAGCTGAGCATTTAACAACACACACACACACACACACACACACACACACACACACACACATCTGTGCATAGAACCAAATGTCGTCCAGTTAACGAAGTATCATCCGAGAGTACAGGTGTCACTGACTATAAAGCACTGGACGCGCACTTATCGCAGCTTGACTCTACATCTATAACTCACAGACCACGTAATGGTATGTGGCCACTGTCATTCCCACATTTCGCTCTTCCATTCGCAAGTTGAGCGTAGAAAGAACGACTGTCGATAAATGTTCGTATGAGCTCTGATGCCTCTGATATTCTCGTCGTAGTTATTTTGAGACACACAGTATGTATGAGCAGAAGCAATATGTTGCCTGAGTAGTTTGGAACGTACGCCCTCCCAAATTAAACAGCAAACGTCTGTCACCTGCACCGGGCGTCCGCTCTGACGCTTGACTTAATGATGTTGCAAATGACGTCAAATTTTGCCGGTGCATTCGCAGTGTAGCGTGCGAGAGAGCGGCGTTTTCCAGCAGGGGTATTATTTGCGGTCGTGCTCTCTAGCATTCAATACCGTTGCCATAACAGTTGCTCTGTTACTTGTTAAAGGCCATTCTTTGGGATAAGACACCATTTATCCGACTTTGTAATATTGTAGTATGTAAAATATAATTGGTAGATAAAATATAGTTGTTACGTAAAATACGATAGGTATATTGAATCAAGTGAACGTCGATAAGTTTTCTGCAAAAATATGGTATTCTGTCAGACTACGTCAGGTATCACAGTTGTGAGAATAGAATGCAAATGAGGAAGATTGTTCCGTCAAACATCAGCTACAGTTTGATGCGATGACTCTGCGATGTGTGAAGGTGCATACGAAGCAGAGTGTGGCGTCAAAAACCGAGTGTGATCCGCGATACAGGTTATTTGAACTACAATTTGTTATTTGGTTTGGTATCGACTAGACAGCCATTAATGGATTCCTGTTATTGTTTGGTTTTCTTTTCGTAGATGAGCGTATTCTGTATTTAGTATAGAGGACAGAGAGGGGGACGTGAGTTCTTAAAACTGATTATTCAGCATTTGATTTTAGTTCTGTTGGTACTTTGTGTAGGGAAATGAGTGACATGACTTTGTTTTAGCGTGTGTGTGAGGGAGGACTGGTTGTCTGGGGGACCAGTAGGTGGTGTACATTTTTCATTTTGTTGTGTGGTTTTTTTGTGTTAGCTAAGTTATTGATTGTTTTTATTTGTCTTTATGCGTTTAGTGCGTGTTTTTGATGTATGTTAACTATATAAGTCGACTGAAGTTGATGACATACGTTTATAATGTTGTGTTACTGATTTTCTTGGAACTATCGGATATCAATGACCATTCTTTAATGGGTATCACGGGCATCTTATCATAAAGGCCAAAGGAATCTGTCGACAGCAGCAGTTATTTTTTGTGTTGAAATTAATTGTTATCGTGGAGCGCTGTGTACCGATAAGATGATAATACTAATTTTGTACTGTTTCTGGAATATGTGGTGTTAATGGATTTTTGTTCAGGTTTTGGTTATAGTTCGTGTGTGAAGAGCGGGGCATCATTGGTTCGACTTATATCCACCCAAAGCATCCATATTACCACTGATTTTCAGTTCATTATACATTCGTTTTTAGATTATTTCAAGTATATTTTCGCTATTGCATGTTTTCAATGGTTACATTTGTGACGTAAAGACCATCATATTCTATGTAGATGAGATGTTTGTGTCTGCCACTTTTATGACATCATAGATGAGAGGCCATGCTTTTTTATTTACCGAACGTGCCCGTGATGGACAACGCCTGTCTTGTTGTGTCTACCATTGGAGTTTAACATTTCTGTAACCATCTCGCCCTTACTCTACGATTCTGTAACGCAGCTTGGCACATTTCTTTGGATCTAATTTATCTCTTCTTTTAAGCCATCCTGGTAAGTGTGCCAAACTGATAAGCAATAATGAAGAATCGGGTGAACAAGAATTCCTTAAGCCCCTTATTCCAAGGAGGATTTATTTATTTATTTATTTGCAATTCTTTAACTGAATCTCAGCTGTGTTTCGCAAGAGCTCTGTTTACAGAAGCAATGTTGATTTCTGTACAGTACATTTTCTTTCTCAAAAAACATAACGCATAAAACAAGTTTCATGACTGAGGGACTCGGGCGTAAAACATGGTAACTGACATTTTGGGGAAGAATGGCTTACGTGGCTTATGATGATAATCTTTCATTCAAACTTAAATGCATGAGTTGGGTTTAAAAAATCTCTTCAGTTGGCAGAAGAATACGGTTTGTCCTTTACTGGTATCTAGACATTGTTGCATGTATAGCATCACGAGATGAGTGGCAAAATGGGAACTAGGAGGAAGCTGGAGTCTGGAGGGAAGATGAATGTGAACACTGCTGCAATGTTAGAACAGCGATTAAACAGTGATTATGAGTTTGATAACTCTGATAAAGATCCAAATTACCAAGAGACAGAAAATGAATGTGAGAGCAATGGTACTACCTAAGAAAATGAGCTAAGAAGTGTCACCACCCTCATATTTGATTTTACACGTACACAGTGGTATCTGCTGTAGTTAAAATACAGGGTGATTCAAAAAGAATACCACAACTTTAAAAATGTGTATTTAATGAAAGAAACATAATATAACCTTCTGTTATACATAATTAAAAAGAGTATTTAAAAAGTTCTTTTTCACTCAAAAACAAGTTCAGAGATGTTCAATATGGCCCCCTCCAGACACACAGGTGGCTCGCGGAGTATAGATGTAGATACTCCAACTCGTTCCACACTCTCTGTAGCATATCAGGCGTAACAATTTGGATAGCTGCTGTTATTTCTCGTTTCAAATCATCAATGGTGGCTGGGAGAGGTGGCCGAAACACCATATCCTTAACATACCCCCATAAGAAAAAATCGCAGGGGGTAAGATCAGGGCTTCTTGGACGCCAGTGATGACGTGCTCTGTCACGGGCTGCCTGGCGGCCGATCCATCGCCTCGGGTAGTTGACGTTCAGGTAGTTACGGACAGATAAGTGCCAATGTGGTGGCGCTCCATCCTGCTGAAATATGAATTGTTGTGCTTCTTATTCGAGCTGAGGGAGCAGCCAATTCTCTAACATCTCCAGATACTGTAGTCCAGTTACAGTAGCACCTTCGAAGAAGAAGGGACCAAAAACATTATTGGCTGAAATGGCGAACAAACGTACAACTAAATGAAACTTTATAGCTCCCTTAATTCGCCGACAGATAGTGCTTAGCTCTGCCTTTTGTCGTTGCAGAGTTTTAAATTCCTAAAGTTGTGGTATTCTTTTTGATTCACCCTGTATTATACTTGCTACACAAAAGTCCAAAACCCATCGAACAACAAAATTTGATGATGCTCTGTCTCGTTTCCAGTACATGCCAGTAACTTACCATGCTCATTACAAGGCACTAAAAGTAGCTGAGAAATCCAAAGCAAACTACGAGAGCAGTAAAAATGAAATTCGATACAGGCATTAGTATTCCCATGTCCTAAATTTAGTACATATAATTACATTTTGTTATATTTTTAATATGTTGCCGTAAATTATTATCCACCAGTTTTTAACGTCAAATTTTCCTGTGCCGAGTGAACGTTTGTAATACCATGAATAAGGTGGTATCTAGATTTTACTACCACGGATAGCATAGTTTCTATCAGATAATTTGTGTCAATGTCTCATGTACTGCTTCTTTTCTCTGATTAAAAAATTGTTTACGTTTTGTAACCATGCAAGCCCATGTTAAAATATTTAATAATAATTGTGGTGAAACAATGAAACATTGTAAATATATAACAATCTTTTTATAAAGCCTATATATCTAATAACTCTCTAAACACGGAAGTGTCACTTATCTCATTTTGCACTCAAACACCTCAATTTTAAAACAGATAGATATAGCTGTAGCTCTTACCCACGTTTGAGTACTCCAAATAACTCGGGATTGTCTGCCATGGGGTCATGGTTAGTGTATTCTGTTCTAAAGTCAGTTCAAAATGATTTGCATTGGGTGAAAGATAATTCACTAGGCTACTAGATCGCCCAGGGCGACACCTTCCGTTCCTCTGTAACGAAATGTTAAACTCTAAACGTCCTTCTTTCCTTTTCCTCCTTACAATAAATTCATTTTCAGCTCTCTCAAAGGCATCCTCACCTTAAATTCAAGTGAAAATAAAAGTTTCCCTCAAGACACAGAAACGTGTAATAGGAACGTCAGATGAGCTTGTGGATACTACCAACGTCATACCACAATAGGAGTACGTCTAACGAAATTAGAAGTTTAGAAGGTTTTGTAAAATTGTGAGTAAACATTATCAATGCATTTTGTGCATTAATTATTAATGGATTTTCTTATTCTCTTATCCACTATTCCGTATAAATTTTCTTTTTCTAAGCGTCCGCCATAGCTTTTTATTGAGATACCATATGCCCTGTAAAGTTACCTGTACTTACTTTTGTATCATCTGGTTCTTACAGTGTTTGTGAATTCCATTGACCAATATTTTTTGTGGATTCTATTTCTCTTAAAAGAGCTCGACAATGAACTGAATTCCGATCAAAAATGTGCTATGTCGGTTAAAAAGTTATGCTTGTTAGTAAGACATCTGTGATTGCTCTGGTGCATTGTTCGTCTTCGCTTCTAGTCGGCGCTAAAATTGCCGAAATATCCAAGATAGAGCTGGAAAAAAAATTAAAATATACAGAATGGCGTATAACACTGTAACAGCATTTACGTAGCTTGTGCAATCAAATACCAAATTTGGTTTATTACGTTCCATGCCCCAACAGAACAAATAGTCCTGTCACGGAAAAGCCACGTATAACACTACCGTCCGCTACTGCTATATCATAACCTCAAAGCTGGAGGCAGTTCATATAGTGAAATTATTTTTATTCAAGTAATTACAGTATGAAGAAACAGAGCAGTGTTACCCTCTGAAAAGATTTTAGTTGTGCTGACCGTGATATACCTAACGGGGATGGCTTATCGGAAGTGAAGGTCAGAAGTATGTAAATATTTAAACAGTAATAAACAGTATTTAACCTATCCACACTGTTCAAAGGATAAAGAAAACGGTCGCCAGCCTAATTAGGCAGGATAATGATTGACATTATTGTTAAAGAAAATAGGTATGAGTAACTTTAACGGACAAACACAACCTATATTTTGCGAGTGCAATGAACTCTGGCACCTGAATACAGTATGTTCACACGTTAAGGCTGGAGGTAACAGATCAGAACAAACTATCTGCATAAATATAACAAAAAACAAAACACACTATTAACATGAGGGCTTAGTCAAACTGAATGGTCTCAATAACGTTACTGTTAATATTCACTGTAAAATCGTAAATTAGGCATAGGTTTAATACTACTTTTCAAACAAATTCCTATCTCACTTGAAATATGGATATGGTCCACACCAAATTTAGTCACTGTGCATAAATTAAGACTCTCACTACTAAACACCTTTCTACTTAGAATGACAATTAAATGGAATTCATTAATAGAATACTTCTCATTTTTTTAAATAAAGAAATGACTGTTTTCATAGATAGTGGTCTTTCTATTAATCGTTATCTTGCATGAGCACAATAGACAAACTGTTGATCCTGTTACACCATTAATATGCACTTTTAATGCACAAGAGGAACCCAATATTGTACAGAACTTCACTTGAACAGCAAGAGTAATTCAAACTTTTTATATGTAAGTAACTTTGTGCATTTGAACTATTTTCAATGGAGGGGGGCTTTAATCTTGACCACTGTAGCAGAGCAAACTAAACACACTTCATTACATCAGTGAAACAAGCACTTAGCAAGCATGAACATATAACTCTCAACAGTTGCAGTTCTGAACTTTTGCTGCATTGAAACGCAAAATTGAGATATTTGTAAGATCCTTCCAACAAACAATATTAAATTTAGCACACTCTATTGCCATATTAATTTTAATATGCTTTCAATGAAGGACATTCGGTAATCACTTTAGCATGGGAAGGACCCTAAGTGTTTGTGTGACTAGGGATAAAAAATCAAGGGAGGTATAAGAGTTAGAGTAAAAGTTACCTTATATTTGCGCATACTAAAACATCCAATGAGCTGATCCTTCACTGTACATTACTATAGTGTTCCATTACAGTGATTGCGCAATGTGGTGGCGATAGCATGTTGATAGGTGGATTTGCAGGTAGAATTGCAAGACTCTGTCATTTCTTGGTGGCGATGATAGATAACAATTCCAGAATAGTTCCAGCTCTTTATCCATCCATCCGAGGCATTGGAAAGCGTCAGAAAAAGCCTCTCTCGGAACCAGCACAATACACAACTTTTACATGAGCAGTTGATAGTTTGGTAGCTCGTCCCCGACTGGCTCTTGGTTCCACTTTTTCTACCTGGACCAACCACAATTTGCGCGCGCTACACAGTTCCGTTCCCAAGGGGAACCACAACACCTTGTACATACAAAATAACTAAGAACCCTAAGTGAAGGTCAGCAATTTACATAGCAGCAAACAAACATTTTAAATAAAACAGAACAGTTGCATATATTGATAGTTCTACACAAAATTATTTAAATAAAATTATTTAATTTTAAAGATAACCAAAGAGAGTATATGAGGAAGACAAAAGATCATTTGCTAAAACTGTGCATAGTACAGAGATTACATTTCATTATAGTATCGAATTAATCGTACACTAATTACAGAAAGTCAACGATGGGATGTTGAACAAAACAGAAAGCTAAATGAATCAGTAAAAAGTATGTAGTGTCTAAGCTATGGAGTTACAGGTGGAACTAGCCCTGTTCTGCTTTGTACCCTTCCGATCCATTTCCCCTTTCCTCTTCCCCCTCTAACCAATCTCAGTATAGTCTTAAAATGAGGCAGCCAATGACATTGCAGTGTTTTAATGGGTGTTAAATAAGGCAGAAAATATCTTGAAATGTTTGAAACGACCTCCTGTGCGATCTATGTATACCCACATCATCAAAGAATTATGTACAATATTTCCACAACTGCCTCATCGCTATCATCAGTAAATTTCACATCTCTGTAATGGTCTCTGTAATGATGCGATAGCACTATAATATATTACAGAAGGAATGAAAGGAAAAAGAAAACATAAAACACAATAACTTTGGATCACAGCACAAATCGTTTGATATTTTATTCTGTCACACACAGTGGAAGCATATGAATTTAGCACACTTCCTATTCCATCTTCAACACTTTTAACAATATCGTTTATTGTAAACAGTAAATATTTGAGATCTCTCCACTAGGCAGCCAAGATTTGACTGATGTATCGGCGTTAATTAATACTTTTTATATTATAAAAATAAGTGTACCATGTGTGTACCGCTAAAACTCAGAAACGAGTCCCGGTACGAAAAAGAGAGTTACGTGGTGCGGAAGCCCACTATTTGGCATCCATGAAGAAGGTTCCTTTTTTCACCTGAAGGGAGTGCTTTTGCAGATAAAAGGGCTTGAAACTTTCTTCCAAATACAAAAGCTGTACAACGCCTGTTTCCAAACGAGTTCCCTCGGTGTCACTTCGATCAACAGTAACAGAGATGGAATGGATTGTTTGTTCCATTCAAGGACAAATGTATCTCAACATGGGATCGTTACAACCACTACCCAACGAATACCATAAATTGCTATAGATATATTTAATCGGAAATGAAGAAACAGGAATTCATCAACGATACACAAATATCAGTGGATTGAAACGAGAAGTAGTCAGAGATGTACAGAGGATATGACACGAATACAACCAACTGATTCTCGTATCCAAAACATCACTAAACCGTATGATTTCTGGAGACTACAAAGTTACAATTCGAGCCCACAAAAGCACACATGATGAACACGAACGGCGATTTTATGCATCACGTATAGACGAAGTAGCCACCGTAATTGTGGGCAGTGGAAACACAAGCCGTGACGTATTTGTGCAACGAAGACGAGAAGGCATCGTTCGTATGTTGCCCTCCAATATCCACAAATATTTCTTCACGGAGAGGGCGGATATCATTTTAATGTGAAAGAAATCCAAACTGAAACAGGCGCAGAAAAAGAAACAACAAAAAAGTCACATTCCTAGGAGTTCTATGCTTACCACTTAGTGATCAGAGAAAATGAAACATACAATCACATTCTCAACACTCGCCGTTTATTCCAACAATTCCTGGTAGATATGTGTGCGATAATTTAAGTGGAACGGATGCTTTACAGAAGACTGAATCAGAAGAAACTACGCACGGAATGGTGCAGCCACCTACGAGAGACAATTATAAAAGACAGAAACAGTGACGACGTTGGAACAATGGTAATTTACCCTCATCATACATGGGAAGACAGAAACACATGTACGAATACGCTCAAAATGCCATGACCTATACATGAAAATAAGGACGACCTGACCTCTTCATAACGTTCACATGAGGCTCGTCGTGGTCAGAAATCAAATAACAATTGAGATATGGACAAGCGCCGTGAATCGACACGACATAATAGCCCGAGTTTTCAAAACAAAAACAAATAAGGTTCATTGAAGTCATCACAAAACACCACGTCTTTTGAGCCATTACATACTGGATGAGCACATTCGAATGGCAAAAACGAGGACTGCCTTACTCAAATAATCTCATATGGCTACACGACAGAATTCATAGAACGGATGTCGACAAAATGAACCAAACTGAATTTCCCAACCCACAAAAAGATCAGGAACTGTATGCCATAGTAGTGGAAAACCCGATTCGCATACCATGCGGGCTATTAAACCCAGATTCGCCTTGTGTGAGTGATAACAAATGTACCAAAAATTTCTAAAACCATACTTGGTCGACACACAAACTGAAGTTGATGGCTATCCCAAATACGATCACACAAAATCGATGGCTTCGAAGCAAAAATACAAATCCGAGGCAGCGACGAACTTTAAATAGATAATCAATGGGTAGTACTACATAACACACTACTTTCCAAAATATTCCAAGCACACATAAACGTAGAATACTGCAGTTCAGTTAAATCCACTTAATATGTCTAAGTATGTGAACAAAGGCAGTGACATAGCAGTATTTCAAACAGCTAGAGACTGGGAACAACAAAACAGAAACAACGAGATTCTTATTTGCCAAATGGGAAGATACATCAACAGTAACGAAGCAGTGTGGCAATGTTCCGTTTTTCCAGATACGAACACGAACCCATTGTACAACTTCTAGCAATACATTTGGAGAATGGACAGGGTGTTTACTTCACAAGAAACACCGCCAGACAAATTGCAAGCGGACCGCTCATAGCACAACAATAATAGCTTTTTACCAATTGTGCCAAACGGATCCATTCGCGAAAACGTTACTATATGTCGACGCCCCTAAATAAGTGGAACACAACAGGTAAACTCTTTCAACGATAAAAACAAGTAATTTCAGTAGGAGATCATCCAGGAAGTAGGAAAACTGGAGCACTATGTCGAGTATACACCGTTCATTCGAACAACGCTGAATGCTTCTATCTCCGTATGTTGCTACACGAAATACGGGGACCGAAGTGTTTCACGGATCTCAATACTGTTGACGGTTACCTATGCCAGACGTACAGAGAAGCATGCCAACGCTTAGGACTACCGGAAAACGACAACCACTGGGTATAAACACTACAAGAATTCTCACTCACAGTCTCAGCTGGAAAACGTAGAGACTTATCCGCCATCATTCTGACAACATATAACCCGTCGAATCCAAAAGCGTTATGGGACTCCTCCTAAGAGAATGTGAGTAGTGACATACTATACCAAATCCGAAAAGCTCATACTGGATTGACCATCGAATTCAACGACCACATCTTTAATGAAAAACTAATTTGCCTACAGTATAAATGTTTAGCAATTAACAACTAGAACTTAGTACAACTTGGGCTGCAAGCAAGATGCTATCAGTGTGCTGAAGTTCGAAATTACGAAGTGAAAAAGCTACAACATCAACGCACTGCTTCAGCAAATTGCTCACGACAAATAACGACTCAAAGACAATCAAAAAGAAATTTACGAAGTATCATGGACCAGATCGACAACAACACTGACAAGATTATTTACTTTTACACACCAGCCGGCGCCGAGAAAACGTTTCTTGTAAATCCGTTGCTGGCAGAAAATGTGCTAAGCAACACATCACACTTGCACTGGCATCATTTGGCATTGCAGCCGCCTGTGGCCGTGCGGTTCTAGGCGCTTCAGTTTGGAACCGCGTGACCGCTACGCGCGCAGGTTCGAATCCTTCCTCGAGCGTGGATGCGTGTGATGTCCTTAGGTTAGTTAGGTTTAATTAGTTCTAAGTTGTAGGCGACTGATGACCTCAGAAGTTAAGTCGCATAGTGCTCAGAGCCAAGCCATTGCAGCCACACTCATGGAAAGAGGACAAACTGCCCTTTCCGCCCCACAACTGCCGTTGAATATAATCGAAGAACGATTCCCGGTATGTAAAATCTCAAGAGCCTCTGGACGGGATGAACTTCTAAGGCAAGCTAAAATTATCTTCTCGGATGAATGCAGACTGGCACATAAAAAATCACTGGAAGCCATGGATGAAATATTACAAGATTTTGCGAGGAAACTCTGAAGCGATGGGAGAAGCTCTACTCATATTATCAGGAGATTTCCGACAAACACTTCCAGATCTCCCCAAGTCAACACTAGCAGAAGAGAACAATACATGCTTTAAAAAATCATATCTCTAGTCGCACATACAAATACTGCGACTAACAAATTGTTCGGAAGATCATCGGTCCAGTTCTGGATGCAGATGCAGGGGAATGAAGGATCAGATACAACCAAGAGCTTGAGGAACTATACCAGCAGCCCAACATAGCAGGAACTATCAAAGCCTAACGAATGCAGTGGGCCCGCCATGTGGCCCGGATGGAGGATCACAGATGGCCTCGGAAGTTCCTGGATTTCACACCTACAGGAAAGAGACCGCCAGGGAGACCCAAGAAGCGCTGGAGGGATGGACTCCATGAAGATTTAAACCACGTGTCAATAGATGTAAACGGATGTCGGATAGCAGCAATGGACAGAATACAGTGGAGGAGGAAACTTGTAGATGCGTGCGGTCCACTGGGACTGATCACGTAGTAGTAGTAGTAGTAGTAGCAAAAAATATGAGATCTGAACTATCGAAAAATGAAACAACAGCACATTTTGCTCAACAAATTTCAGAAATAGGCAAAGTCACACATCCTACTGACCAGACGACCGGCCTCATTAAACTCAACCGTGATTTCTGCGTCATACTCACTGCTGGAAACGAACTCGTCGACCAAATTTATCCAAACATTGTTCACAACTGTACCAATCCGCACTGGCTATTTAAAGGGCAATTTTGGCAACTAAAAATAATATTGTCGACTATATAAACTTTAATATTCGAAAGAAAATTTCCGGTGAAGACAGAATATACAAATCGATCGACACACTGGTAAACGATGAAGAAAGTGTAAACTTCTCTATAAAATTTCTAAACTCTTTGAAGTAGCAGGAATGCCATTAAACTGCTGTGGACTTAAAATTCGATCTCCGATCATACTACTCAGAAATCTCAACTCACCAAAACTATGTAATGGAACATGCTGATAGTCAAACAGCTGTCGAATAACATAATCGAAGCCGAACTTATGACTGGAAAGTACAACGACACATACTATTCATCTCAGAATACCACTGATCTCTACTGAACTGCCATTCCAATGTAAAAGATTGCAATTTAAATCAAATTAGCTTACAGTTTTATAGTTAATAAAGAGCAAGGACTAACTTTAAAATATTGCGGCATCAACCTCAAGGACTTTTGCTTCTCACAGGGTCAACTATACGTAGCTTGCTCACGAGTAAGAAATTCGAAAAAAATTGTTCATATACATCCCGGACGACAAAACGAAAAATGTTGTTGATAAACAAGTATTGTAAATAGTTAGAATATGTCTTCAGTAAAAACTTTTACCTCTTATACTTTAACAAGTATTGTAAATATTTATAATATGTTTTCAGTATTTTTTTTACTTCTTATACTTTATAGTGTATCCTTTTATTCCTGCTACGACACAATTTCATA
This sequence comes from Schistocerca serialis cubense, assembly GCF_023864345.2. Lineage (NCBI taxonomy): Eukaryota > Metazoa > Arthropoda > Insecta > Orthoptera > Acrididae > Schistocerca > Schistocerca serialis. The sequence goes on from NC_064640.1 coordinate 581,979,039, forward strand.
TCATCTCCTTGAGCGAAGCCGAGAACCCAACCTAGCAAAATATAAAAGACTCTGAATTTTATCTAGTGGACAAACCATACACAGTATTAATAATATATCCCTGATGTAACACTCAATCAGTTGGTTTTACTGACACAGAAACCGTTCGGCGTAATAAATAAGATCATATCTATGGTACACTTCAAAAGCAACAAAGTGATCCGAAGTTTTAAAGCACTCTTTCTTGAGCAACTGTATTACTTTGATGCTCACATTGGAATAAGCATTTACCTCCTAAACAGAACCAGAGACTTCATGTATAAAACTTCCAAACTAAACACAGGTCTACATCAGTCTTGTCTTAGAGTTGAGTTATTAATTTCTCTTATAGATCCACTATTTGGTATCTATGTAACCAAGCGACCATTTTATACGCAGTTTTTCTGTTAAGCACATATAAAAAATAGGTTAGCTTGTATCACTATTTTCAAAATCAACTGTGTCCGCGCTGTTCACTCTTACACGATTAATCGTGCACAAGGTGCCACTGTTGATATGTCAAGTTCACCAGCACTGCAGCTCGAGAATCTTGACTGCAGATATACACTACAGGAAATTGAAATAAGAACACCGTGAATTCATTGTCCCAGGAAGGGGAAACTTTATTGACACATTCCTGGGGACAGATACATCACATGATCACACTGACAGAACCACAGGCACATAGACACAGGCAACAGAGCATGCACAATGTCGGCACGAGTAAAGTGTATATCCACCTTTCGCAGCAATGCAGGCTGCTATTCTCCCATGGAGACGATCGTAGAGATGCTGGATGTAGTCCTGTGGAACGGCTTGCATGCCATTTCCACCTGGCGCCTCAGTTGGACCAGCGTTCGTGCTGGACGTGCAGACCGCGTGAGACGACGCTTCATCCAGTCCCAAACATGCTCAATGGGGGACAGATCCGGAGATCTTGCTGGCCAGGGTAGTTGACTTACACCTTCTAGAGCACGTTGGGTGGCACGGGATACATGCGGACGTGCATTGTCCTGTTGGAACAGCAAGTTCCCCTGCCGGTCTGGGAATGGTAGAACGATGGGTTCGATGACGGTTTGGATGTACCGTGCACTATTCAGTGTCCCCTCGACGATCACCAGTGGTGTACGGCCAGTGTAGGAGATCGCTCCCCACACCATGATGCCGGGTGTTGGCCCTGTGTGCCTCGGTCGTATGCAGTCCTGATTGTGGCGCTCACCTGCACGGCGCCAAACACGCATACGACCATCATTGGCACCAAGGCAGAAGCGACTCTCATCGCTGAAGACGACACGTCTCCATTCGTCCCTCCATTCACGCCTGTAGCGACACCACTGGAGGCCGGCTGCACGATGTTGGGGCGTGAGCGGAAGACGGCCTAACGGTGTGCGGGACCGTAGCCCAGCTTCATGGAGACGGTTGCGGATGGTCCTCGCCGATACCCCAGGAGCAACAGTGTCCCTAATTTGCTGGGAAGTGGCGGTGCGGTCCCCTACGGCACTGCGTAGGATCCTATGGTCTTGGCGTGCATCCGTGCGTCGCTGCGGTCCGGTCCCAGGTCGACGGGCACGTGCACCTTCCGCCGACCACTGGCGACAACATCGATGTACTGTGGAGACCTCACGCCCCACGTGTTGAGCAATTCGGCGGTACGTCCACCCGGCCTCCCGCATGCCCACTATACGCCCTCGCTCAAAGTCCGTCAACTGCACATACGGTTCACGTCCACGCTGTCGCGGCATGCTACCAGTGTTAAAGACTGCAATGGAGCTCCGTATGCCACGGCAAACTGGCTGACACTGACGGCGGCGGTGCACAAATGCTGCGCAGCTAGCGCCATTCGACGGCCAACACCGCGGTTCCTGGTGTGTCCGCTGCGCCGTGCGTGTGATCATTGCTTGTACAGCCCTCTCGCAGTGTCCGGAGCAAGTATGGTGGGTCTGACACACCGGTGTCAATGTGTTCTTTTTTCCATTTCCAGGAGTGTATTTGTCAGTCTTTCACATGAACCAGTACTGCTTCTCCAAATCTGGTGTAGACGCACCTCACGCTCAATATTAGATGGGGCTGTCCTTTTTTCAACAACTATAGTCTTCCAGTGTATTTTGCGCTGCTGCCCATACCCAGATGCTTGAAGTTCTACAACATGCAAGGAGTAGAATCCCAGGTTTCTTGTGTTACAAAAAGGAACTGACAATGAAAATATAGATTCTGTTAGAAGAAGTAGTATGTAGTGCAAGTCATACTTACATTTTGTGCCCAGAAAAAACGAAGCGTTGATTGGTGGTAACAATTTCGATGATGGGAATGAATCGAAAGGTACAACAACAATGACAAGCTACTCGCAGTGAGTCTTCAGCTTTTATGACACACCACAATGCTGAGTCATCTAGTTCCAACAAGTGAGACCATCCTTCTTAACGCAAGCATTACATTTAGGCTTTCGACATTCTCAAGAAAAAAGATCTCAGATCTATGCAAGCTTCGAGACACTCGCGTAGTGAAGAAAACTCAATGTCGAATATGCACGTTTTATCACTACATTTCGAAACAGTTGGAAACAGATTTGCACATTCATGGACCTCAGATACCTCTCTGCATCTCTGTGCTGTACCTGACCACAACTTTGAGGTGCGAGAAAAATTTTCTTTAACAACCACTAGTTAACTTGCATGTGATAATCTAAGTCAGTGTGCCTCACAGGCCAAAGCAGTCGGCAGTATTCGCTAGCCTTCTCTGAGGTAAGGTGGTCATTTAGCTGGGCGCTACCGTTCATACTGCACTTTGTTATACACCAGGTGGTAAACCTAATGTTGGGCTATAATTCTGCCTGTATTTTTATTGTCCTGTGAAGTCAAATCGGATCCCTCGTCATCTGTTCCCAACATTCAGGGCGTGCTATTCGACATGCGAAATTCCAGGCAATGATTACATTGTTGTGTATTAGTCTGGATCATTGAACTGCTGGTGCCAATGCAGTGAAATGATGCCATAGGCAGTGAGCTGCCATCGTTATGATGACTACATAGTTTGAAGTACACGACATATTCAGAGTGCAAGAGTAAGTATTGATCGCACCGATGCTGCAAGATACGAGCTGAAAAACGAAGTTGAGACATCTTCCAGCTACGACAGTGCGTCCAGGAAAGCTGACCAGATGGGAAAAGTAGGTCAAGTGAAGCGGCTATTGCCGCACGGTGTTGAGCGATCATGTTAAGTTGTCTTGGTTTCAGAGCTAAAGTGTGGGTTAGAGGAAAACGCTAGCCACCCTAGTGTAAATAGTTGTTGAATCAGACATTCTGTGACAGTGTGTTCAGAAGATCACAGATAATATCGGGGTGTGTATGTGATGCCGAGCTACGCCACCATCACAAACCGCCCAACTTCAAGGCGAAGAATGTTCACAGTGCACGGTGATGCAGACAGTCTCCTCATCTGGACTTTTGCTCCAGAAGCTACAGGCTTTTGCCAGAGCACAAGATAGTATTTGAGCTACCTGGCGTCTTTACACCATAGAGTCACCTGCTGGGTGACTTCCATATGGGGGCACCCATCTCCATCACGGGCCGTGTGTTTGAGTTCAGACCAATAGCTGCCTGGCAATCCTGTCACTGCTCTCCGGTCCTTGACGCTGACCACTGCCTAGCGACTGCAACGACAATCATGCTGGGGGCTACAGTCTGAGGACCATCACACCCTGTGCTGTATTCCGCAGGGCAACACAAGCAAGCAGTCAGGAAATGGCTGCCATTTAGCGGCAGTGGGAGGCAGTCCCTGTCAGCTTCTTACCTTCGGCTAACATCAGTAGGTGCATGCCACTGCCCAGACTGTCCTGCTGACAGTGGTTACCTGAGATTTTGCGGCTCGCTACATCATCCTTAGGACAACGGTCTCCACTACCGTTGCCACCACAGCTCTGTACCTAACAGGAATAAAAGTCTAATTCATTCAGGGATGTCGTACCAACGGTTCACTGCTTGGGTTCCATCACCACCACCATAGCACAATGCATGGTTACAGGTTTTTAAATGATAAGCTTGAAAGTAACAACATAAGTTTCTTCAAAAATTAACCAGTACTGAATGCTTATTTTACTAAGAAACATCTTAACCAACAATCATATCCTTGTATATTTGCCATTAAATAAATACATATACGTACAAAAGGTGTCATCTTTCTTTGTATGTACTGTCTTATTAGCTAAGAGTCTCTGGAATGATGCAAAAATATGAATGTTTAAGTATTAATTTGTGATGTGTTTGTTCGTGTGCTATGCTACCAAATTTACAGCGCAAATGTAAGTAATTACACTGATGAAATAATTAAATATACAAATTAATTATAGTACACATTAATATAATATATCTTTTTGTGAAGACTTACACGTATTTCAATGTGTAATATTACTGACACATTCAGAAAATAGCCCACATCACATTTCATATTAATGCAACATACACATAACTGTAATGTACCTGATGATAACAGCAAGCTGCCGTAACACATCGTGCTAGCTAAATATTAGTAAAAAGTGGTTGAACAATTAGAAATTGTTTCATAAATTTACACTACAGCCGCAGGTATCAAACATTTCCATGTAATACGGATAAATTAATGTTTCCCTATAACGGTGTAAGCAGATGGAAAATTCGTAAGATCACTATATGGAAACTGCTACAGTAATGTTGCTTTCTGTTGATGTAGTTCTTCTTACGTTATTAACAACAACAGACAGTTGCTTATTTCAAATACTGAAATAGTTTACAAGCAGTAATGTTCTTGTTTTTATTTCAGTCATCAGTTCAACGATGGATTTGTTCCACATTTCTAGAATAGTCCATCCAGTACATGGTTTATCACCTGTATATGATTATTGCTACATTCGTCCATTTACACCTTCCATTTGTATTTAAGCCTTGGTCTCCATCTACAGTTTTTATTATTCACACTTCATCTTCTATCGAAAAGTCAGTGCTGTACCCTGTCATTAGTTACGTGACCTACCTAACTAATCACTCTTCTGCTGGAGAAAGATATTGAAACAGCTATTCGCCTCTTGTCCACAGGAAAATGCATTACTTCATTATTATTTTCCTTAACAGTTGTCGATCTTACACGAGATGACGATGTTGACGAAGATCTGTACAAAGATAAAATCGATGAAGGTACTGCCAAAAACGTTAGATATTCAGATCTCTGGAAGAACATAACGATGTTGACGAAGATCCGTACGAAGATAAATTGATGCAGTTATTGATGAAATTTATGTTTGTGTGGTGTCATTCTTGTAAGGCGTGTCCGAGAAAACTGTCATTTTTGATTCCGCAGTCGTACATTTACGCGAGGAAATGAAATAAATTCTGATATCAGCCGCAAATGGGCACTGGAATGAATCCAATGACAACAAGTGAAAATTAGTGTCGGACCACGGCTCGAACCCGTACATCGCGCCTTACGTGAGCGGCGGCATTAATTGCATCAGGTATTCCAGCATACTTTCCATCCGATTCAAATTCCCATCTTGTCGCACACTGGTTAAGTGTCGCCACTGTCAGTGATCGCAGACCGAGCGCCACCACACGGCAGGTCTCGAGAGACTTACTAGCACTCGCCCCAGTTGTACGGACGACTTAGTTAGCGATGCAACACTGACGAAGCCTCGTTTATTTACAGAGAAGATAGTTAGAATAGCCTTCAGCTAAGTCAATGGCTACGACCTAGCAAGGCGCCATAGCAATTGATAGTTATCGTGTGAAGCATGTCTCATCAAGAACGATGTATAGGAATGATGGATTAAAGTTAAGTATTCCAGCAGCTACGTACTTTTCTTTATAGCATTCATTACGTATCCTGTTTCAGACCTCACGCCATCCTGCGTGAGTTTAAGCGCGTGCCTTTCGGTTACCCGTCACTGTGGACTGGCTGTCTTGTCAGTCCACAACAGTTTCAGTGCGGATGCACTCTCTGTTCTGAACTCTTGCAAGAGTAGCAAGCATGGTGGTGAGCAATAAGTATAGTGGATAGAGGGCGCTACGTAATTAGTGTGCAAAACAATGGATATGGATACACCCGGAGCTGTTACGGCGACAGCTATAGCGAAGTGGGAAATCTGAGTTAGAATACTGGACTGACACAAGTTTTCACTAGTGTCTACTGAAATGAATTCAGTAGCCAGTTACGTCTGATGTCAGAATTTATTTCATTTCCTCATGTGTATATACAGCTGCGGGATCAAAAATGGTGTCTGTTTTTTCGGACATGTCCGAGCTAGGGGCCAGCATGTCCAGTGAAACTCGCAACTGTATTTCTCGAACCACTCCATCTCACTCATGGCCTTGTGACAAGGCGCATTATCTTGTTGAAAAATACCACTGCTGTCGGAAAACATCATCGTCATGAAGGGGTATACGTAGTCTGCAACCACTGTACGGTACTCCCTGGCCCTCATGGTGCCTTGCACGAGCTCCACTGAATCCATGGATGCCCCCGTGAATGTTCCCCAGATCATAATGGAGCCGCCATCAGCTTGTCTCCGTCCTGCAGTATAGGTGTCAAGGAGCTGTTCCCCTGGAAGACGACGGATTCGCGCCTTCCCATCACCACGATGAAGATGGTATAGGGATTCATCAGACCATGCAACCCTCCGCCACTCCGTCAACGTCCAGTGCCGATGGTCACGTGCCCATTTCAGTTGTAATTACCGATCTCGTGGTGTTAACATTGGCACAGCCATGGGTCGTCGGCTGCGGAGGCCCATACTTAGGTGTGTTCGGTGCACTGTGTACTCAGACACATTTGCACTCTGCCCATCATTGAAGTCAGATGTTAGTTCCGCTGCAGTTTGCCTGTCCTGTGTTACCAGTCTGCCCAGTCTACGAGGTCCAACATCTGTAACGAGGGGTAGCCGCCCAACCCCATGACGTCTGGACGTGGTTTCTTCTTGGTTTCGCCACTTGTTGGAAACATTCAGCACTCCTCGAACACTCTACAAGTCGTTAAGTTTCCGAAATGCTTGTTCCGAGCCTTTGCGCCATCACAGTCTGCCCTTTGTGAAACTCAGATAGATCACGCGCCTTCCACACTCATTGATACTCTGAGTTGTAGTGACTCCTCGCCAGGTGACGCTGCTGTACCATGGACGGGTTGTATCTATAATAGGTCGGTGGTCATTATGTTCTGACTGATCATTGTATGCAGCTTGGGGGCCGTTAAGATCATTTCCTTGTGGATGTACTCTTTCTCCTGAAGTCTTGCGGGAATCCAGCGTAATGCGGCGAGCAATATGTGTGGTGGACAGGGTGTGCTATACAGGTACGGTGCGACAAGGTGGAAATATGGGTCAGACGGAAGCCGTGCTCGGCTACCCGAAGCGGTTAAGGTGGCCACTCTTATAAAACGTAAATTCCGGGTTCGAGTACGAGTCCAGCAAAAGTTTTTACTTGTCACCACTGAATTGATTACAAAGCCCAATTGTGACTGACGTCAAAATTCATTTCATTCACTAAATGATGAAATTATTACATAGTTACTTAGGAATCAGGAAGAACATTTGCTTTCGATTAAGGTAATGTTTTTTATACTGGACAAAGATGAAATTGATTAACTGAGTAATAAAATTATTCGATTAATATCATCTTTTTGCACTAAAGTACCTTGAGTACTTTTTGTATTACCAGCTTTGCGGACTTCAGATGACTTAATTTTTTCCCGGAATATACAAAAGTGTATTTTATATTTTTATTAACGTCACAGAAGAAAGCGATAGAGCGAAAATTCCGCACTAAGAGAATTCTCTGGAGCGGCCTCGGAGCTTTGTGACAGCGGCCTATGAGATTCCTCAGAAACGTAAACTGCGAAAATTGCCGAGCGAAAGACAAGTGGGGGTTGCAACGCCAGGCCGCAGGAATGCTGTAATGCGATATTGTCGAGGGTTGGGACCACTGACCGCCAGCCTTGCTGCTCGATTCGACGCACTGATGCAATTAGGCACAGCCCGCCGTACAACGCGGTCACCCGTCAGCGCGAGCATTCCTGGAAAAGAAGTCGGAGATGGGGGTCCGGCGCTGACCGCTGACAACCACAGCAAAACGGCCTCGCCTCGCGGGATAGGCAACTTTTAATCGAGGCTGTTCTTCGCAAGTAGCGTTTAAAATGGTCGCCAACAGACGCTCGACATGGCCCCTTCTGCTAGACTGCCAGGCGAAAAAGCTCCTCGCCCACATGTATTATCGCCACTACACGTTATTTTGAACATTTCTTTTATATTGCAGTTAGCAAGCCCCAACTCAGCCAAACCTGCCGACCTCACGAGAGAATGGAGACAAAAGTTACGTACAGTTTAAGAGATATCTGCAAGAAAAATCATCTCCTAAAAAGGGAAGTAAAAAATTTTATATGATTAATCTGTAATATAAACGACTCCTTAAACATTAATTTGGCAGTCTGAACTCACCGTTTGTCTTGCTAGTGGTAGCACTGTTTCTAAATTTTATTGTAGTTAATCCTATATAAAAGTTGAGAAATTATACTGTGCAAAAAATTTTACAAGTTTAAAAAACAAAAACTACCATTTCCTATTTGCTCTCATTGTAGAAAATATTCCACTGTGCTGTTACTATGTGATGTAATCCTACGTTCCGAAAATGACGGAAATATCCACGAATCCTACTGTTTCTCTACGTCCTGATAACGACAGAGCGTATGCAATAATTACGACTATGACACGCAACGAGTAGTGATATACGTGGGTAACTGTATCACAACATATTTAGTCTACTTTTAATCGATGAAAGAAGTAAATTTGGATTTTATGTCCTGTTGACATTCTGTCTTTCAAAAGAGATTCAACAATAGGACACGGACGAAGATGATAGTCCTACATAGTGTTAATGAAGGAATCATTCTCAGATTTTCTGCAAGTGAGTTTGACAAATACTGGAACAGCTATCAATGGACAGGGATTCATGCGTCGATCCGTCCAAATATAGAAAACTTAAACCCCTGATTGGGAGGGACTCATTCATCGTGAGGAGGAGCAGAGCTAAAGGTGTACTGAAGTATAAGAGAAAATGGCACTCTGAGACCTTTAGTTCAAACATAATACAGAGGATAGAGTAAGAAGCAAAGGTGGATTGGTGAATCAGAAGTGCAAAGAATGATGCAATCAGGGAACTGAAAGCAAAGTAAATGGATCAGAGGGAAATGTAGATGGTAGGGAATAAAGCATAGGAATTAATGACAAAAAAGGGTTTATACTTACATAAGGAAGAATAAATGCGATGAAATAAGATGAAATTTTATCAGATAATTTGTAGAAGACGATGGATAGCGTTTGACTAGCGGGGGGCGTGATGGGCTGTTGTGACTTGATGGAGAGCAAGCTCCCTTTTCTGGAGTCCACGGAAACTAGTGCTGTATGAAGGTCTCTTTAGTCGTTCTGTAGAGACCGCTCACCTAATGGGCACCTAAAATATCAAAATGGGTAGGTCTTATGTGTCCATTCATGTGAGCTGCCTCTTCTGTAGTATAGGTTACTGTATAGAAAGCACTGCAGTTAATATATGGCAGGAGGTAAAAGGCATGGATAGTTTCACTAGCTGTCTGGTCGTTAATGTTGCATGATTTGTCAGTGGTGAGCTGGGTGTATCAGTTATTGTGTGCATTGTGCAGGTTATACAGTGGGAATGCCTGCCGAGGTCAGAACCTAGTGATACGGTGAATGGTGTGGTCAGCATCATACAATTTGTCAAAAACTTTACACAGATCCCAAACTTCCCTGTTGCTCCTGGGCGACAGGAGAAAAACCTTGTCACAGCTGCACGAGCAACAGTAAGGTATGCTGTTGAACTGGGGGCAACGAAAAACTTACATGCTTGACGCACCATGTGGAGTTGACACCGGATGGTGGCTTGCGGTTCCCCAAGCTCAGCACAGAAACTGGGTATGAGACTGGTACTAAAGTGTGTCCGAGCTAAAGGTATAGAAAAACAAATCCTTATAACGAAAATACTCGACATTTGATGATGTTGGGTGAATACGCAATCGATAGACACATTCTTCCAGATGTGATCCCATGTATCTCAACAGGCGCCTCCCGACGTAATTTTCCATTAGAATGTCCGCCCACCTCCGTCCTCCTTCCGAAGCCCCCCCCTCGACCACTATCATGACCGCCGTGCCAACACATTTCTCCATGAGGCATTTCCTGAGCGTTGGATCGGATACGTGGGGGCCCCATTACATGCTCTCTCCGTGACCCTGTATGATTGTGCTAGATTTCAGTGCATGGGGGCTATTCAAGGACATTTTTTACAGAATAATGGTTCAAGATGTGGTAAATTTGAGAAAAAGGGATCTATGGGGCTGCGGAAGACATAACACCTATCATGCTAATGAACATGCAGAAAGAAGTGGGGTATCGTGTCATTATCTGTTGAGCTATAAACAGTGCCCACATTGAACTGTAGCAACATGCATAACAATGTTGGAGCTAATGTGTACAATGTTGGACAAAAAAACTGATAAACCTTTATAGGCACTGAAATATTAACAAATGTTTATGTATACCTCTAGCCCACACACCTTGTATGAACACCCTTGGCTAACCAGATCCCCTCACGGTGGAGAGTATTGGTGATCTACAAATAAGAAAGTCTTCCTGTTCTGCTTATCGTGTGTCCATAGTATAGCTACGTTCTCAAGAAAGCCCTATAAAATTGGATAAGACGTTACCTGTCTGACTCCAAGGCCTGTGGATAAGGTAAATTGATATATACTGTGCTTCCTACTTCCATGACTTCAGCTGTTGTAACCACCACAGTTTGAATCGAAAATGATGCCCAGAAACCTTAACAAGCCCGTAAAATGTAGAATGGTGTCCCTTAAATGCAATTCAGGTAAATTAAAAGTAAGTCGAGAACAATTAAAATTAACACACACTTATATTCTGAAAATTTAAACGCCATCTCCGCGGCCGGTCAACGTCGGTGTTGCAGTTTTGGAACACAAATCGAAAACAGGAAAATCGTCCACAAATAAGGAGCATTTTGCAGGACTCATTACTGTAAATGGCATGCCGTTATGATTATGGCAAAGGCTATGCACTTGAAACACTTCTCTCGGGAATATCATTCTCCCACTCAAAAATATTCTCCATTACGTGCTCGAGTGTTGTGACCAAAGAGCTAGCATTTAAAACTGCCCAGTAAGTTGGGTATACAAGGCCTCACAGTTAAACGAAGGAAACCTGCCCTGGTATACTCTGTAAGCGTACTGCTACTAAACGTAAGAATAAAGGAATCTGATTTAAACCAACCCACTGTTACACTTCTTGTCATATTCTACACATCAATCAAAACTTCCTGAGCCCACTCACCTTTCAGTTCTTCTTAAGGAATATCGATAATATCTCTGAACGGAACAACGTATTTCCTGTAGTTCGAGGTGTTGTGTAGCTCCTTTTCTAAGATATATTCCCGAGGTATTTAGCTGTCTGGAGGTCTACTGCATTTTGGGAACTACATGTTCCAACCAACAATGTCTGAATCCTTAATCGGTTTACAGAATTTAAGTTCCTAGCGATACCCTCTGAACACTTTTATATGTAGAAAGGTTAAACTTGGTCATAGCTCCTCTCTTTTCTGTTAATTATTAAAAGCACATTCTGCCTAACAGTATGTGCTCTGTTACTAATAACTGAAGTGTTGAGAATACTCCCTGTATCAGTAGGACTTGCTACACAAGCCCCTTGGTTGAGTTTGATATGGAAACCCATGACCCGTTCTGCTGGGAGGTGGTTTCGATAAGCTCAGGATTCCGTCCGCTACCACTAGCAGCTAGGAAAATAAAGGTCCACCCAGACAGACTCCTACTGACCTGGTTGAGCCTTATCCTCAGCAGTACCAACACATTTTTATAGCGCTCATTACCAGGTGTATGTATGTAAAGAAAATTGAAAAAATACAAAATTCGTTTAAACAACAGACTTTTTAATGATGTATGGATTTGATAGTAGTTTCCTGAGAAAGAAAACATCTTCTATCACACTCTAAGTAACATCAACATACTTCCAATAACTTCTACTAATAAGTGGGAGTCACTATATACCCACTCTAAAAAAAACTTTTAAATGCAAATTTCGTTAATTATTGTTGACCTTTACTCACAACATACTTTTTAGAGAGATACTAATGTAAAAACAACGTCTTGATCCCGAAAATATCGAATAACATTCATTGGGGAAAGAGACATATATTACTGAAACAAAAAGTTTTGGGTTAAGATTGACAGAAAAATTTGAAATATTTATGGAATCTGGTAGACAAATTTATTAAAGACAAGAAATATTTGTTTTCCAAAATTTTAAGATCTAAAGTAACTGACTGGATCACAATTTTACCAAAAGGTGGACACAAAGTACTCTTCCCCCCCCCCCCCCTCCCTCCCCCCACCATCTGTATTGCGAGGATTATACAACTGAATTCTGGTAGGTTCCCCAAGGCTACCCGTTAGCGACTGTTTCACCTTAACAGTCATGCATCTCATTAGTGGGCAGCATTGTTTGAGTTTGAAGGCTTAATCCTTGGTTTTTTACAACCCTCGGGATGCGGCGGTTAAGACTTCATTCCCACTCCGTGGTCGTTGATGCATGGATGCAAGCCCAAAAGTTAAAGAAGACTGGCGGCGCTCACCGGTCCCAAGCACAAGACACTTGGGTGTGCGCAGCCCGTATCTACTGAGTTCCCTGCGGTACTCGCCATTTAGACCGGCATTGGCGGCACTTGTGGTTTTATTGAAAACACTTAGGATGCGGCAAGAATAAGCCCCCCACCCAACCATTTTGTAAAGAATTGTGTAAAAACATGTGACCGTCCTTTGAAACTATTTTACACTGTCTTATCAAAAGTATCCGAACATGCAAACGTAATGTGGAATTGACCACTAGAAGTCACGACAGGAGGACTCGTCAGTATAGAATGAGGCGAGGATTACTATGTTGTCACCAGAGAAGCAGTAACAACAGAATGTATCTGTCAAGAGAGCCCAGTAACTTCGAACGTAGACTTGTCGCTGGATGCCAACTGAAAACAAATCCACCAGGCATATTTCCACATTTGTAAAGATGCTCAAGTCGACTAGGTGTGATGCGACTGACAAATGGAAATGTCAAGGAACAACCACGACTAGCCCAAGACTACCGGACCAGAGATGTTGAGCACTGGGGAGGGTGATTATGTAAAATCGCATGAAATCAGCGGACGGTATCACTCGTGAGTTCCAAAATACTTGAAGCACTCCATCTAACACTCTGATTGTGAGTAGGGAATCAACGGTCGAGCAGTTCCTAACAAGCCACACCTTCCTGCAGTCAGTGCTAAGCGACGTTTGAGGTGGTGTAAAGATCGACGTAACTGGACAGTGGATTACTGTAAATGAGCTATCTGGAGCTATAAATCACGCTATACCCCGCAACAACCCGGTGGAAGCCTTTGGATTTGGCGAATGCCTGGGGATCATTTGCTAGAATCATGTCCAGTAAGCTGGGGTCCTGCTCACTTGTCTCGTACAGGGTGGCCAAAGGAGGCTGCGTTCTCGGAGTGCTATACAACAATTCAAGCAAATAACATTAGTAGTTTTATTTCAGTAAAACAAATCGACAATACTTAACTTTGAACTAACCCGGCTGTCGCAAGCGATGGGCGACATGCAACATAAATCAGTCCTTTGCTAGATACAATGTTCATGCAAGTTTGACGCACAGTTTGTGGATCACTAATAACTGCTATCGTAGAGTTCTCTGCTACGCCTGTCCGTATAATGTCCGAATACTCAGCCGATAGTGAGCGGCCGAGGCTGGCAGGAAAAGAGCTGATATTCTCCTCTTGTAGAGGCCGCTCCTGTCGTGGTGCGATCCTAATCAGCGCACCATTGGCTGACATCGTTTCACCGCCTTCTCTTCTCTTGCGTTCTTCATCTTCGTTCCGGCGTTTGTGGTTACCCCAGAACGGTAAGGACGAAGAGGTGTTACAGTACGGAGTGTTTCTTGTCGTTAGGGTGTGGTCTCCATATTGCGCTTAAGAAAACACTAAATGCAGAAGGGTAGGAACACAATTTACAGCAATGTGTACTGCGTACAGTAGAGGAGCAGTTCGGAGACGATGATGGTTTGTATTAGCAGACCGTGAGGCCCGTCATAAAGCAACACCTGTGAGGCAGTTTGTGAACAATAGCAATCCTGGACAGACTGGCCTGCCCACAGTCCCGACATGAGCCCAATGGAACAGCTTTGGGGTGAGTTAGATCGTCGACTTCGGTCCAGTCTCCAGTGTCCATCACTACCTTCTCTGGTTTCGGCTACTGAGGTAGAATGGGCTCCCATTCCTCCAAAGACATTTAGACAGTTCACTGAAAGTGCTTTTAACAGAGTTCAAGCAATTATAAAAGTGTCGGGTTGCCATACTCAGTGTTTCTGTCCACTAAGAGGAGTTCGTATACGTTTGATCACATAATGTGTTTCATTTGCGACCCATTCATCAGTTCTCACATTTTTCATCATGCGTGAATTGGAAATGAGCGTTTGGCGTCATTGGCCGGGAGGCCACTTGCGTGACAGGTCCGGCGGCCTTGGTGCAGTCTTATTACATTCGGCGCCTCATTGGGCGACCTGCGGGCCGGATGGGGACGAAATGATGATGAAGACAGCGGAACACTCAGTCCCTGAGCGGAGAAAAGTCCCGACCCAGACGGGAATAGAACCCTGGCTCGTAATACGGCAATCCGTCACGCTGACCACTCAGCTATTGGGGCGGACATGCACGAAATGAAGCTCGAGTTATTTATATTCCTACAGATGTAAAGTAACTATATCGTCGGCGCACATTGCACTGAATTACTAGATGTGAGAATGCTTCGTAGCAGTAAGGTTGTGTTTGGTGGTTGCTTGCACTTAAGCTTCAAGGAATACAAAACAGCAAAGTGCTTCGTAGTGGCAAATACTGTGTAGAATGACTAATTTGTTCATTTTAACGTTTCCATTTGGTCTTATTGCAATCTAATCTTTATTTGTAAAAACTTTCTAACATTTCTGAAATCGAACATCCAATCATTACATGTACGTTAGCTTGAAAAATGATTGGCATGGTGGATTGTGAGGGAGACATCCATGTTTATCGAAGCACCCTGGATTTAAGGAAAACCATGTTCACGTCGCACGATTCCTCTGAACATTCGCAGGTGCTTCTCGCTACGATTGTGAAGGTTATATATTGTTGTTGTGGTGTTGAGCCCAGACACTGGTTTGATGCAGTTCTCCATGCTGCTCTATCCTGTGCAAGTTTCTTCATGTCTCAGTAACAACTGCAACCTACATCCTTCCGAATCTGCTTAGTGTATTCATCTCTTGGTTGCCCTCTACGATTTTTACCCTCCACGCTGCCCTCCAATGCTAAATTTGTGATCCCTTGATGCCTCAGAAAATGTCCTACCAACTGATCCCTTCTTCTTGTCAACTTGTGCCACAAACTCCTCTTCTCGCCAATTCTATCAATACCTCCTCATTAGTTATGTGATCTACCCAACTAATCTTCAGCATTCTTCTGTAGCACCACATTACGAAAGCTTCTATTCTCCTCTTGTCCAAACTATTTATCGTCCATGTTTCACTTCCATACATGGCTACACTCCATACAAATACTTTTAGAAACTTTTTGTTTCTTCTCCATGGATTTTAATTCCTACTCTGAATTTTTCTTTTGTTTCCTTTACAGCTTGCTCAGTATACAGATTGAATAACATCGGGGATACGCTACAACCCTGTCTCACTCCCTTCCCAACCACTGCTTCCCTTTCAAGCCCCTCGACTCTTATGACTGCCATCTGGTTTCTGTACAAATTGTAAATAGCCTTTCGTTCCCTGTATTTTACCCCTGCCACCATCAACATTTGAAAGAGAGTATTCAAGTCAACATTTTCAAAAGCTTTCTCTAAGTCTACAAATGCTAGAAACGCAGGTTTGCCTTTCCTTAGTCTACTTTCTAAGATAAGTCATAGGGTCAGTGTTCCTCGCATGTTCCAACATTTCTACGGAATCCAAACTGATCTTCCCCGAGGTCGGCTTCTACCAGTTTTTCCATTCGTATATACAGAATTCGTGTTAGTATTTAGCAGCCGTGGCTTAGTAACTCATAGTTCGATTATTATCACGTCTGTCAACACCTGCTTTCTTTGGGATTGGAATTACTATATTATTCTTGAAGTGTGAGGGTATTTCACCTGTCTCATACATCTTGCTCACTAGATGGTAGAGTTTTGTTAGGCCTGTCTCTCCCAAGGCTGTCAGTAGTGCTAATGGAATGTTGTTTACTCCCGGGGCCTTGTTTCGATTTAGGTCTTTCAGTGCTCTGTCAAACTCTTCACGCAGTATCATATCTCCTATTTCATCTTCATCTACATTCTCTTCCATTTCTATAATATTGTCCGCAAGAACATCGCCCTTGTATAGACCGTCTATATACTCCTTCCACCTTTCTGCTTTCCCTTCTTTGCTTAGAACTGGGTTTCCATCTGAGCTCTTGATATTCATGCAAGTGGTTCTCTTTCCTCCAAGGTCTCTTTAATTTTCCTGTAGGCAGTACGTATCTTACCGCTAGTGATACGCGCGTCTACATCCTTACATTTGTCCTCTAGCCATCCCTGATTAGCCATTTTGCGCTTCCTGTCGATCTCATTTTAGAGACGTTTGTAATCCTTTTTGCCTGTTTCATTTACTGCATTTTCTTTATTTTCTCCTTTCATCAATTAAATTCAATATCTCTTCTGTTACTCGAGGATTTCTATTAGCCTTCGTCTTTTTACCTACTTGATCCTCTGCTACTTTCACTACTTCATCTCTCAAAGCTACCCATTCTTCTTCTAGGGTATCTCTTTCCCCCATTCTTGTCAATCGTTTCCTAATGCTCTCTCTGAAGGTCTCTACAACCTCTGGTTCTTTCAGTTTATCCAGGTCCCATCTTCTCAAATTCCCAACTTTTAGATGTTTCTTCAGTTTTAATCTACAGTTAATAACCGATAGATTGTGGTCAGAGTCCACATCTGCCACTGGAAATGTCTTACAATTTAAAACCTGTTTCCTGAATCTTTGTCTTACCGATATATAATCTATCTGAGACCATCCAGTATCTCCAGGCTTCTTCCATGTATACAACCTTCGTTTATGATTCTTGAACCAAGTGTTAGCTATAAATAAGTTATGCTCTGTGCAAAATTCTACCAGGCGGCTTCCTCTTTCATTCCTTACTGCCATACCATATTCACCTACTATGTTTCCATCTCTTCCTTTTCCTACTATCGAGTTCCAGTCGCCCATGACTATCAAATTTTCGTCTCCCTTCTCTATCTGAAGAAATTCCTTTGTCTCATCCTACATTTCATCAATCTCTTCGTCATCTGCGGAGCTAGTTGGCATATGAACTTGTACTACTTGTTAGGCGTGGACTTCGTATCTATCTTGGCCACGATGATACGTTCACTATGATGTTTGTAGTAGCTTACCCGCACTCCTATTTTTTTATTCATTATTAAACCTAATTCTGCATTATCCCTTTTTGATTTTGTATTTATAGCCCTGTATTCACGTGACCAAAAGTCTTGTTCCCCCTGCCACCGAACTTCACTAATTCCCACTGTATCTAACTTTAACCTATCCACTTCCCTTTTTACATAGTGCCATAGTGCTTAGAGCCATTTTTTTGATCTGACATTCCACGCTCCGATACGTAGAACGTCAGTGTCCTTTCTTCTGATAACAACGTTCCCCTGAGTAGTCCCCTCCCGGAGATCGGAGTGGGGGACTATTTTACCTCAGAAATATTTTACCCAAGAGGACGCCATCATCATTTAACCATACAGTAAAGCTGCATGCCCTCGGGAAAAATTACGGCTGTAGTTTCCCCTTGCTTTCAGCTGTTCGCAGTACCAGCACAGCAAGGCCGTTTTGTTAGTGTTACAAGGCCAGATCAGTCAATCATCCATACTGTTGCCCCTGCAACTGGTGAAAAGGCTGCTGCCCCTCTTCAGGAACCACACGTTTGTCTGGCCTCTCAACAGATACCCGTCCGTTGTGGTTGTACCTACAGCACGGCTATCTGTATCATGTGGCCAAGATTCCGTGGGTTCGATTGAGCTCAGGTAACCTTCTAGTTTTGTTAGATTCCTAACTTTTGTTTGTGAATTTTACCTGGTACAGTGCCGATCTTTCCTATACACAGTTTTTCCTGACAGTATGCTAATCTTCCTGAAGTCAGTATGGCTCAGGAGACTAACGGTTCATTCTGATAATGTCTCCAAATAATCCGCGTTATAGGCACTCTCATGATCGGCAGCTATCACACAAATGCGTTTCCGCGACCAGTTCACGACAATACTGCTCCAGGCACCCTCCATTTAGCTATAAGAACTAAAAAGCCATCCCAATAACGAGAGCAATTTTAGACCTGCATAGAGCTTATAAAATGAAAAAATAAGAAAAACACAGCCAAGAACCGTTGCCAGATTACTAACGTCATTAACAGGTCACATAGCCTTTACCGTTTTAAATGTTCATCTTTTTCAAAAACAGTTGAAGCTGGCTCCATCACGACGGGGGATTTTACCAGTGAAATTTAGCCATTATTGCAGCTAACTGTCGTAGACTGACACTAGGGTTGTCGTCAACTGCACGAAGAAGTACATCCTCCAGTTTAGGTGTCCTCTTCCTTCTAGAACTCACCCAATCGCAAGTAGCAGTCTTGAACTTCCCATGCCACCTAATACGACAATTACTTCCTTCAAGCGTCCTCCTATCGGTTCACCGTCGTTCTGGAAATCCCTTCTGATAGAATCCTTGAGCGCCACGGCAATTAGCATCTGCTAATCGGTACAGAAAATGGGCATCTACCAACCACGCATTTGACTACATTTCCACTGCACTGACATTTGAAACCGAGTCCGTGATGAATACTAAACAGTTGACGCTACGTGCTTGATGCTAGTAGAGCAATGCCAGCACAAGCAATGATATGAGTCACATGTCAAAATTAACTTTGCTCGTTTAGAATAACAAAATGGTGGTGTATTAAGAACTAAAATTTACTGTACATACTAACCAAACGTAACCACGAAGATATTCTGAACATTTCATGTAAGAAAACGTAGTACATATTGCTGGCACGTTCTCTCTCTGTGTGTTTCCATTGATTAACGTGTCTGTGTGTGAAGAAAGTTTGGCCATACCTTCTTGTCACATCCCGTGTAACTCACGGCAAGAGACTCATACGTATGTTGTTACTGTGCTCGTCCCCATTGTTTTATGTACCACTGTTCTCAGAATCCAGGAGGTATCACATAATCTTAGTAAACTGCATTTTTGAGGTCCCCAGCTGGCTTTACGACTTGTTCAATTCTTCATTAGCTTACATGTTCAACCCTTCCGTTACTGTACTTATACCGTTACACAGGACACGTGATGCAACGTAACGATACTATAAACTTTATTCAACCGTTTTGTCGGATTGAAACTCTGTGCTGAGCTAGCCAGCACTACCGTTAAGACATTGGACTCATAGTAGCGAGGATCAGGATCAAATCGCCATAGGAATATCTGATTTAAGTTTCAGGTGTTTTGTCTAAAATGCAACGACGTTTCCTTCTAGGACTCAGACGATTCATTTCAACACCCTTGAAGAAGGAAAAAATAAAGGTTAGTATTTAACAACTGTAGACGTTGAGGCCATCAGAGACAGAGCACAACAACCAGTTAACAAGGATGGGAAAGGGAATTGACTGTTACTTTGAATAAACAAGAATCCCGGATTTCACTTTAAGTGATCTAAGGAAACAACGGAAAACCGAAATGGGCGCTGCCGGATTAGTATTTTAAGCCCGTCCCTCCACTGTTAACAACTGCATCCAGTTCCTCGACACACCATTATCATCCACACCGATTAAGAGCTTCGTCTCCAATGATTTCGGCGTCAACGAGATCTCAGATTTCAACGATGATCCTTAGTCGTATCTTTAAAGTTCAGGTTATGGATAAGAATTCCGCAAGGATCCGCGAGCCAAGAATTTCTCTAGACTTCAGCTTATAATTTTTGAAGTATTGCTTAAACTCAATTTTCATTCTTCATTGAGAGAAGAGAATTTGAGAGGTGTGGAGGTAAGGAGTTATAACACTGAAGCGCTGTGACATGTCTCCATTACGCGGCAGACGCAACGACGGAACGCGTGATATCGATTCGTGCTGATAGCTTCGACAAATGGGCTGTTAATTGAACAAACGTTAACGAACGCTGATGTGATTACCGTTCAATAATGTATGTGAGGCAGCAGCAACGTGCTGGATTTGTATCCCATTCCAAATACGGACCTACCATTATAGGTATACGTAGTGTTCTTGCATTACTAACGAACGAGATGTCGCACTGTTGCGGCACTGGGCTCGTATGCTAGAGGACGGTGGTTCAAATCTTCATTCGGCAATCCGAATTCAGTTTTTTCTTAATTTTCCTAAGTATTTTAAGGCGAATGCTGAAATGATTAGTCTGAAATCGCGCGGGGGATTTGCTTCATCATCCTTCATCAAGTCGTTACGGAGATGTTTAGCAAACTCAAGTGGCAGACTCTGCAAGAGAGGCGCTCTGCATCGCGGTGTAGCTTGCTCACCAGGTTTCGAGACGGTGCGTTTCTGGTTCAAATGGTTCAAATGGCTCTGAGCACTATGGGACTCAGCTTCTGTGGTCATTAGTCCCCTAGAACTTAGAACTAGTTAAACCTAACTAACCTAAGGACATCACACACATCCATGCCCGAGGCAGGATTCGAACCGGCGACCGTAGCGGTCTCGCGGTTCCAGACTGCAGCGCCTAGAACCGCACGGTCACTTCGGCCGGCTGCGTTTCTGGATGAGGTATCGAATATATTGCTTCCCCCTACTTATACCTCCCGAGGAGATCACGAATGTAAAATTAGAGAGATTCGAGCGCGCACGGAGGCTTTCAGACAGTCGTTCTTACCGCGAACCATACGCGACTGGAACAGAAAAGGGAGGTATTGACAGTGGCACGTACAGTGCCCTCCGCCACACACCGTTGGGTGGCTTGCGGAGTATAAATGTAGACGTAGATGTAGAGCTTGTGCTCGGCATCTAATGACCTCGTCGTCGACAGTACGTTAAATTTCTATGTTGCTTCATTTGTAACTAATGACCGGATGGTTCGTTACACAGAAACCATTGTGACCATTGTGTCTTTGTTCTGAGCTATAGGTAATATCGCTATTTTTACTACACGAACAGCTTTTTTACTTATTTCCATTTATTTGTCCGGACAGCCTACAAGTCAATTGTCTTTGTCAAATGCCAAACTTACATAAAACTCAAAATAAATGAAACCGGTACAAATCTACAACAAATGTAGCTACACTCAACTGGTATATTGTGGCTCCTTATTCTACTATCAAGCTCTCCTCGATAACCTAGGTCGCAGAATGTGACGCAGACGTCAAAAAGGGACCTCTTTTCAGAAATTTTGGAATTTGAGTCGTCAATATATTCAAATTAAGCATTAAATTCTAAATAACTTGGTGCAAGAATCATGCCTTTATTGTTTTTTTGTTTAAGTTATAGGCATTTAAAGTTTATTAAATGAAAATAATCAATTTGAGGAAAATTCATTCAAAAGTTCAAAGTAACGCAGATCCTTTATGTTTTACATTTATGAAATTAATTTAATACCCAAACACGAATTTGAATGTCCTCTTTTAAAGAGTATAAAAATGTGTTTCGCAACTCTTCAGTTTGACACATTAAACTGAGCGTTTTCGACGCTCCTTCGGAGGTCCAGGAACGCCTTGTGGATCATCACGCTAGGGATCGGCAGCTGCGTTACTGTTGGTTTCAGCTGCAGGTTCAAGTCCTACTTGATAACGTAAAACTCTTAGAATTCGTCTTTACAATATGGTCTGATGTTATTGAAGAGATATTCTTGACTTTTTCTTGTCACTCCTTCTGGAGTCTCTTCATTGGGAAATTCATGAGTTCCATCTCCTAATGTGAATATCTGACACACGAACACATCCTCTGCAATTTTTAATTGCGCAACACACTTTACCTTGAGTCTCTACCTAGAACTCAAAGTGTTCCTACTTAGTTAAAAGTGGCACTTTCTTGGCACCATTGTTGCTTAAAAACTTTATCCAGTCGTGCATTTTTACAGCAACTTCATCTTTTCCAGTCCCAGTTATCACCACGAAATTAACATTAGTATTTGGTGTCGATATTTCAATGCAGTCAACCAAGACTGACAAAGAGAGGACGTAAGTTACTCTGAACTTTTTTCGAAAAGCACGAAGGCCCAGTCACAAGCAAATTTTGTGTGGGCAATTGGCATGAATGGAACAACGATTTTTTTGTTTTTATTTTGGCAAATTGACGATAAGATTCGAACTTTACTTGCACGCTCTAGAATGATATAGTTGATTTTTGATTTCGCACGTAACACCCAAAATACCGACTTTCAATAGCACGAAAAATAGCTGTTGGAGAGTGGATAAAGGAAACGAAGATAAGAGTTTAACGTGTCGTTGACGACGCAGTCTTTAGAGACGGGTTAGAATCTCAGATTAGGGAAGAATGGGAAGGAAAACGTCCCCAAGATCTCACAATACTTAAAGCTGCGTTCACAGCAGCGCCGACAATGGTCGTCAGACGCCGCCGCCGCCAGAGATCCTGCTTTGTGTACCATGGGGGACCAGTACCATCTCATATTAATGTATTTTATATATGTCTCTTAATTGCCGTAGATACCATTTCCCCGAATTTAAACGTCATTGGCCTACGCTTGCATAGTCAGACTGGAAGCAGTGGAGACTGTCTCTTAGGATGGCAAGTGATTTCTTATCTGATCAAACAGATGTGTGTGGCGTCTATTTGCAGTCACAAATCCCTATATCCGTCATTATGCTGTCTATTTGCTTAGGATTATTTGCTGCTAAGAGGTCAAGTACTTTTTCGCAACTATTTACACTTCGAATGGGTCCCTGAGCAAACTGTTCAAAATAATTTTCTGAGAACGCATTCAGAACGATCTCGGACGACGTTTATATTTGCTCAACGGATGTAAGTCCCTGTTAATGGGGCTTCACCCACAGTCCACTGAATGAACTGTGGGTAAGGCCTGATCAACAGGGACTTACATGCCTTGAGCGAAAATAATAATGCATTGAGAACGGCTAGCTTCTACCCGAAATCTAGATCTGCATAATAAAAGCTTAAAAAGGACGACTGATTGCTGAAATCTAGAATTTACAAGTCAATATAACAGTCGTTGAATGCAACCGCTTTCCGAATGGAAGGTAACCTGAAAAAGTAGTAATATGCTGAAGTGATGGAGGTACTTTGACAGAGGTTGGGTGGTGGGGGGTGGGGGAATGCATGAAAATTACGATACCTTTAACAATGCATACGTTCAGCCGACACAGATAGGTATCGCAAACTTTGTGGATTGTGCAGAGTAGCTTTAGACATTTCTTAAACCATTATAATTTGGAAAATAAACTTTTGTGAGTGATTTGAAATGTATAAAGACTACTTTACCTATTACAATATAATTAAATATGTGGTGTAATACTGAAGAAATGACTGAAAAAATTAACTGTTGCACTGGTATGAAAAAAGCATAGTAGTGTGATTGAAATTCATTAAGCTATGGGGCACTAAAATTCATTTAAAAGGGCCCTATTTTCGTTTGTTGAAGAAGTTTGATATGATTTCATATTGAAAAGGCCCGCCCGGATAGCCCGGTACAATACCACACTGCTTCCAGAATTCGAAGAGGCGAGCCTGCCGTGGATCGAAACGACGAGGGCTGGTGAGCCAGCCAGTCTGGATGTTGTTTTTGGCCCCAGCATGATACAAGCTATGAAAACGTATAGGAAATGTCATATCTGAATTGGACTGATGCAATACACAAATTGTTCTCGGGGGAATGGTGGCATCAGGAAGAGCATCCTGCCACCATCTGTCATTAACGTTGGACAACTCATATAACAATGCCAACATCAAGGAGAAACAGAAAAAGGTGAAGAAGAAGAAGAAGAAGAAGAAGAGGAGGAGGAGGAGGAAGAAGAAGAAGAGGAAGAAGAAAAAGGTTACATACTGTCGGTGTCCGCACTTTCTGTGTCTGCACAGTGACTGTACGAATGTGTGATAACTTAACACTTTGCGTGCAAATGGAGAAAACCTCTGAACTGTCTTCTCAAGCCCAGGATGTTAAACAGACATTCTAAATAAATATGAACCTGGCCCTGTAAGGGAGCTAATATTAGGTGAGGATCATAACAAAAATCTATAGAAATGCTGCTGTCACTTAACTAGAATGCATGAATTAATAAGAGTGAAAGTTTGGGATCTATTCTAGAAAGACAAAACAGCTATTCCCTTTCTTATTCTACATATAATTTAGCAACTGTGCTTTCAGGGGTCAAGAGATAAACAACAATCATGTTCAATTACTTTTGACACTCAATAACGAAATATTTAACTCTTGGAGATATTGAACGGATGATTATAAATCGTTATCTCTACATACAAAAAAAATTTATTACAGTAAAGAATGATTAAAATCTCCATCAGCTCGTTTACATCTACATTATCGTAGATGATCAATGCACTGAGTCGGTGGAGAATAAATTTGCTTTTTGAACCAAAGAAAAACTCTCATGTACTCAATCTGTGCTTAGGTTAGTATCCAAGCTTTTGATATTCAATAGTCAAAGTGTATGCAAGATGGAGTGAGCAAAATGTTGACTCAACATTTACTGCGGCCTCATGCGCAATGGTACTTTGCCAAGTGGCATCTGCAATGGCATTGTTTCCATGCTGGATCTGAAACACTAATTCCCTATTCTGGCCTTGACTGAATTCACTCAGTCTCAAGTTTCCTACATTCCATAGAACGATAATCTTTCCCTAGCCAAAATAATGGCATTTGCACGCTGCTAAGGGTTGGAGCGACGTGCACACTTTATTTGCCCACAAAAATTCTCGCAGGAATAATTAACTACCTCTTTGCTATCTGTTGCCATGATATGTGAAGCATATCGTCCTCACTTCACAGAAAGCAAAGCTCTCAAATCCCTTGCAATTTTCCACATACTTGTGCAGTCCACTGCCAGACGAGAGAGATATCTAGCCATTTTAATTCTCAAAATGCGTTTATATAATGAGGATCTCCCCATCGTGTCACATCTGCATCGCCCAGTATGGCTTCAGCAAATAGCCGTCTCGCTAGAGGTGAATCTTTCCTTTCTTGCTGGGTCACGGCCCAGCCCTGTTAATGCCATGCAGCCACTTTACCCTCGGCCACAGCAATATTTACGTCAAAAGGAATAATGTATTGTTCTGGCCTTATCCCTTTCTGGGATGAAGCTTGCCATTCTCTTGTTAAGTGGGGTTTTCTGATGCCATTAACCATCTACTCGGTTCATCTTCAAAATGCGTTTCACTTTAACTTGTTCATTCATGGCCCTGTCCATATATTGATAGATGTTGTTTTGTTAGTTTTGGGTACATGATATTTCTGCAATTGCCTTTTGTTGATGTTGTTGTGGTCTTCAGTCCTGAGACCGCATTGATGCAGCTTTCCATGCTAGTCTATCCTGTGCAAGCTTCTTCATCTCCCGGTACCTACTGCAACCTACATCCGTCTGAATCTCCTTAGTGTATTCATCTCTTGGTCCCCCTCTACAATTTTTACCCTCCACGCTGCCCTCCAATACTAAATCGGTGATCCCTTGATGCCTCAGAACATGTCCTACCAACCGATCCCTTCTTCTAGTCAAGTTGTGCCACAAACTTCTCTTCTCCACAATCCTATTCAATACTTCCTCATTAGCCATGTGATCTACCGATCTAATCTTCAGCATTCTTCTGTAGCACCACATTTCGAAAGCTTCTATTCTCTTCTTGTCTAAACTATTTATCGTCCATGTTTCACTTCCATACATGGCTACACTCTATACAAATACTTTCAGAAACTACTTCCCGACACTTAAATCTATACTCGATGTTAACACCTTTCTCTTCTTCAGAAATTCTTTCCTTGCCATTGCCAGTCTACATTTTATATCCTCTCTACTTCGACCATCATCAGATATTTTGCTCCCCAAATAGCAGAACTCCTTTACTACTTTAAGGGTCTCTTTTCCTAATCTAATTCCCTCAGTATCACCAGACTTAATTCGACTACATTCCAGTATCCTCGTTTTGGTTTTGTTGATGTTCATCTTATATCCTCCTTTCAAGATACTATCCATTCCATTCAACTGTTCTTCCAAGTCCTTTGCTGCCTCTGAAAGAATTACAATGTCATCGGCGAACCGCAAAGTTTTTATTTCTTCTCCATGGATTTTCATACCTACTGCGAATCTTTCTTCTGTTTCCTTCACTGCTTGCTCAATATAGAGATTGAATAATATCGGGGAGAGTCTACAACCCTGTCTCACTCCCTTCCCAACCACTGCGTCCCTTTCAAGCCCCTCGACTCTTATGACTGCCAGCTGGTTTCTGTACAAATTGTAAATAGCTTCTCGCTCCCTGTATTTTACCCCTGCCACCTTCAGAATGTGAAAGAGAGCATTCCAGTCAACATTGTCAAAAGCTTTCTCTAAGTCTTCAAATTTTAGAAACGTAGGTTTGCCCTTCCTTAGTCTATTTTCTAAGATAAGTCGTAGGGTCACTATTGCCTCACGTGTTCCGATATTTCTACGGAATCCAAACTGATCTTCCCCGAGGTTGGGTTCTACTATTTTTTCCATTCGTCTGTAAAGAATTCGCTAAAGTATTTTGCAGTCGTGACTTATTAAACTCATAGTTCTGTAATTTTCACATCTATCAACAACTGCTTTCTTTGGGATTGGAATTATTATATTCTTCTTGAAGTCTGACGGTATTTCATCGGTCTCATACATCTTGCTCACCAGATGGTGGAGTTTTGTCAGGACTGGCTCTCCCAAGGCTGTCAGTAGTTCTAATGGAATGTTGTCTACTCCCGGGGCCTTGTTTCAACTCAGGTCTTTCAGCGCTCTGTCAAACTCTTCACGCAGTATCATAACTCCCATTTCATCTTCATCTACATCCTTTTCGATTTCCATAATATTGTCCTCAAGTACATAGCAATTGTATAGACGCTCTACATACTACTTCCACCTTTCTGCTTTCCCTTCTTTGCTTAGAACTGGGTTTCCATCTGAGCTCTTGATATTCATACAAGTGGTTGTCTTTTCTCCAAAGGTCTCTTTAATTTTCCTGTAGGCAGTATCTATCTTACCCCTCGTAAGATAAGCCTCTACATCCTTACATTTGTCCTCTAGTTATTCCTGCTTAGCCATTTGCACTTCCTGTCGATCTCATTTTTGAGACGTTTGTATTCTTTTTGCCTGCTTCATTTACTGCATTTTTATATATTCTCTCTTCATCAATTAAATTCAATATTTATTCTGTTACCCAAGGATTTCTACTAGCCCTCGTCGTTTTACCTACTTGATCCTCTACTGCCTTCACTACTTTTGTTGATATAATATAATTATTATTTCTGAGGATCTCATACTGTATCGCACTGTCATTATGGATCAAGCTCACGTAAGATCCGTAAAATCCATACGAATTGCAGTACTAAAGAGACATCACAGTGATTTCTCAGTACTGTAGTAGTTGCGCAGCTATTTCTGTAATATATTCTTTTCGACAGTCGTAATATAATTTTTGTACATGTTTAGTTATAACATAGTGTATATGCTTTCTTTTCTTGTATGTGTGTTAATTTACTTGTTACACATTATCGCAGGTGACAGTTATTATTATAAATTATAGTTCACAACCTGGATTACATTATATTATTTGATCAAGTTATTTCATTCCCAAATAAACACCTGAATATACAACATACATACTGTGTGTGCCTCTCATTATTTGGTACAATACAGACGTGGGTGCACGAATATTTTTTTCCTTAGTACAAGAAATATCTGTTAACGCGTAAGACCCTGCAAATCTCGTCTTTCTTTTAACTTTTTATTTGCAAAATAATTCTATTTTTGTTTGGTTTGACTGCAACATGCAACATCCTTTCTTGAGCATTGAATCCTATGGTATTTACTTCACAGTATGTCTTGATGTGTCTTCTAAGCTTGAAATCTACATCTCCATCTTTACTCTACAAACCACTGTGAAGTGAATGGCAGAGGATACTTTTCATTGTACTAGTTATTAGGGTTTCTTCCTGTCTCATTCACGTATTGAGGGCGGGAATAATTATAGTTTAAATGCCTCTGTATGGGCTGTAATTAGTATAAACTTGTCCTCAAGATCCCTTTAAGAGCGATAATGAGGGAATTGTAGTATTTGAAACTTTGTAAGTAGTCTGTCTGGGGATTCTTTACGTCTGTCTTCAAGAGTCTACCATTTGAGTTTTTTCAATATATCTGTGACACTCTCTCACGGGTCGAAAACCTGTAACAATTCGCATCACTCTTCTCTGTGTACGTTCAGTGTCCCCTGTTAGCCCCATGTGGTACAGGTCCCACACACTTGAGCAGTATTCCAGAATGGGTCGCATGAATGATTTGTAAACACTGTCCTTTGACCACTAATTGCATTTTCTCAGTATGCTACCAATAAACTGAAGTCTACCACCTGCTTTACCCATGACTAAGCCTATACGATCATTTCAGTTCGTATCCCTACGAACTGTTACACCCTGGTATTTGTAGGAGTTGGCCGATTCCAGCTATGACTCACTGATATCATTGTCATAGCAAATTACGTCTTTTTTTCGTTTTGTGAAGTGCACAGTTTTACATTTCTGAACATTTAAAGCAAGTTGCCAGTGTCTGTACAACTTTGTAATCTTATCGAGACCTGGCTGATTATTTATGCAGTTTCTTTCAAACAGTACTTCACTACAGGTAACTGCGTCTTCTGCAAAAAGTGTGAAGATAGAATTAATATTGTCTGCAAGGTCGTTAATATCCAACTTAAACAGCAACGGTCCCAAAACACTTCCCTGTGGCACACCTGAAGTTACTTCTACAGGTGACAATGACTCTCCACCCAAGGTAACAGGCTGCATCATCCCTACCGGAAAAGCCTTAATCCAACCTCAAATTTCGCTGAATACCCATATGATCGTACATCTTACAGTAATGGTATCTGAAGAATGCCAATTATATGCTGTGTTTTAGCTGCATAATGGTGGTGAACTCTGGTTGACTGCTTCGCATCTTTGATGACGGTGTCATTTCAAATTTTCGTTGCAGTAAATTTCATGGGAAGATGGTTGAATTAAAGAAGAAACCCACAGTTAGCAGTATTTTAGCTGTCAATTATTATTGTTCAGTCTGATTCTCAGCACCAACTATTAATATACAAAACTAGTACACATTGCACACCCTTGATCAGTCAT
Source organism: Schistocerca serialis cubense (assembly GCF_023864345.2). Classification (NCBI taxonomy): domain Eukaryota; kingdom Metazoa; phylum Arthropoda; class Insecta; order Orthoptera; family Acrididae; genus Schistocerca; species Schistocerca serialis. Next base: position 582,008,549 of record NC_064640.1, read on the forward strand.
GTTAGTTGGTGTGTCATACGTTGAAACATTTTCTGTGCATGCTTTTTTTCAGTATTCTTGTCTTTCTTGCAGCCTCAATATCCTACCGCAAATGTTTATTTTATCAGTTCCTTGCATGCACTCCCACAACATCCATATCTAACACTTTCCTCTCAGTGTTACTCTTCAACTCACACTGATGTGGCATCCCTTCAGGTGGGTGCCTCCTACTGCAATCCATGCAGTAATCACGTGAACAACATAAAGGGCCTGACAGTAAAAAGACTTATGCCTTTCAAATGATCGTCAGAGGAGCGCAGTGCTCCACTGAACAGTTTCTTCTCTTTTCACTAATCTTACAGCGAAATAACTACAACAGTGTTGCCTTTAATTCAGGGGCTAATTCAGATATTCATTTATATTTATTAGTATACTTCGAAAGACGACGTCGATTCTGACACAATGACGGTAAGTGCCACGTGGGGGCTAGTAAATGTACTGATGATGATGATTCCAACGTCATCCCCCAAAAGATAGCGTAGTGGCACAGCTACCCCAGCGCCATCTGTGTCTGCCCTTTAATTTAACAGGGAATGCTGACAGCCAGAAGGCTCATTGTGGTGTAAATCTGTGAAGTAAACAGGAAACCACACCATGGAGATGCACTCGTGTTTCCTACAGCCAGCGAGTTTGAGAGAGGTCAAATTGTGGCCTCCCGAGTGGCGGGGTGGTCCTTTCGGAGAATGGCCACACAAGTTGGACGTGACACGTCAGTTGTGCAACGATGTTGGTATCAATGGTCGCGTGAACATTCGTACACTGTAGACGAGGTACTGCACATCCACATAGGACAGACTCCCACTAGGATCATTGTACTGTAAGGGCAGTAGTGGCAGATCGTACAGCTACCATACCACGGATAAGAGGATTTGTGAGCTTAGAAGTATCAACACGAATTGTGGCGAACCGGTTTCAGCAGTGGGATTACGGGCACGTACACCTCTAGCCCGTCTTCCACTCATGACACACCATCGACGTGCAAGGCGATAGTGGTGCTGTCAGAGGATCACTTGAAAGATGGAATGGCACGCCGTGGTTTTCAGTGATGAAAGCATTTTCTACCTGCACGCAAGTTTGTGACCATTTGTAACGTAGCAAGTTATTACAGATGACATTCGTTGCAGTAAGGCACGCAGCCGTTTGGTACGGTGGCTGCAGGACGGCTACGTTTCTTTTCCGCTTTGCTCACAGCACAGCTGACGCTACCTGCCTTGAGAACTGCGTAGAGTAACATTCAGTCGGTACGAAAATTCATAGCCTCTACGAATCTAAATAATCCATATTAGTTATTATTAGAATTATTTGGTACACAGCCTTTTGTTGTTAATAGAATGATGCTGTCAAAATTTCAGATTTTTATATATTATAGTTTCGGAGATAATGAAAATAACCTAAAAGTACTAAAACCGACGCTTATGTTTTAAAACACAGTTAGGAACAACGACAAATTGACTTTCATTATCATTTGAAGCCATTAAAAGGTTATCAGTGCATAAAATCAACTAATTAGAATTTCCTTTCCAAAACTTTAGTTACTTTACGTTATGTAATATAAAAATCGATCAAAATTATTATTTGCTTATAATTTTTCTGTGCGAGTGCATGAGAATAATTGAGAGAGTGTATGTGGGACATACGTTAAAACTTAATATGTTATTTTCCGACGGACGGAGTGGCCGAGCGGTTCTAGGCGCTACAGTCTGGAGCCGCGTAATCGCTACGGTTGCAGGTTAGAATCCTGCCTCGGGCATGGATGTGTGTGATGTCCTTAGGTTAGTTAGTTTTAATTAGTTCTAAGTTCTAGGCGACTGATGACCTCAGAAGTTAAGTCGCATAGTGCTCAGAGCCATTTGAACCATTTTTTGAAAGTTTGAGGTGGAGTAGGTTTATTTATCAATTTGGGGAATTATTCGTACTTCACTTATTTTGATTAAACAATCTTATTGGTCGTTTAGATCAACAGCCAATCAGAACTAAGCTGTTCCCACGCAAATATAGTGAGGTGAGCAGAGAGTAGAGGAGCTCGAGATAGTCGCTTGCTAATCGGCCTAGGGATAACACCATGTTAGACAGCTCTGTAAAACTAGTCTTTAAGATGAAGAACTAGTGAGTTCATTTCAGTTAGAACGTGTCGTAACTGAAGCGACTGGAGTTACAAACATTTTAATGAAAGTTTGGTGTATCTAAATTAAATAGTTCGAAATTTACGAGCGTGTGAACTTTCTGCTAGTAGTAACAATTCCACGTGGCATATTTCGTGCTCTGTACGGAGCACTTCGGAGAGTACTTCTTACTAAGAAGACCACTGAAACGACCGAATGTTTAACTCGCGAAGAGTCGTGGATCTGTGACTGTTAGATCGTGAAAATTATTCGGGTCAGACTTGCAAAAAATTCTGGCTGCTTTTCGAGTGAAAACGTGTTGTACAGACAGTGAATTTTGAAGGATACAGTTTACCATATTAAATACGGAATTGATAGCCATTTCATGTGTTTCTGTACGAATAAAGAGCAGATTCAGTCTAAATTTTAAATGCTTTCTGCAAGTAGACTGGATCCTCCGAACGCCCGATTTTTTAAATATGAACTTTCAGGAACTGACTTTCAACTCGAGTTACACGGTCTCTGTGTGGTAGGTATTAGGTAAGTGGTTTCATCAACGCTGCTTTACACTGCTTAGCACGTATTTGCTACTACAGAGTGAAGGGACGTCGGAAGGAAGGAGTATCGAGGTAGGTGGACTTTCGATAATTCAGACAGAGAACGAAGACGAACGACCCCGGCCCGTCGCACATTGTCTGGTAGAGTGCATTTGTTCAAGACACACTGGCCCCACCTCAGGCCTTACGGTCTGGGGTGCCATAAGCTACAACTCTCGTTCACCTTCCGTGTTTCTAAAGGGGACGTTAACCAGCGGTAGTTACGTGTAGAATGTTGTTAGACCTTTTCTTTTGCCGTTCTTGCAACAGGAAGGTGATGTGTTGTTCCAACAGGATAATTCTCGCCCACACACGGCTCATGAAATTCAACATACTCTGCGAGTCATACGGCGATTCCCCTGGCCAGTATGATCTCCAGACTTGTTTCCAATAGAGCAACTGTGGGTTACGATGGGATAGGAAGTGGCTCGTTCGAGTCGTCAACCAACAACTCTTACAGAACTACATGAACAGGTCGAGCAGGCAAGGCATAACGCACCCCAGGACAGTATTCCCCATCTGTACGATGCCAGAGCAGAGCTTACATTGCCGCAGGTGGAGGCTACACCACGTACTAATATGGGTGTTTCAGCATGGCTCGATATCTGGTACCTCAGAAGCGCTTGTGGTATTGATAAGTAAATGTAATAATTTCATGTACTCCATATCCACAATTACAACAATAACTCTTGAGTGAACTGGAAACTTCTGAAAGGGTGTACTAATTTTTTAGAGCAACGAATATAATGAATTTTATTAATCTTAGCATTAACAAAATTGTGAGGTGGTATCTGAAGCGTCCAAGTACATGGTCACCTTAAAGGGTTTATATAGCAAAATCCAAATGCCATGTTACTATCTTTGTATCACAGACATATAGAGTTCATTGAATGCTTTAAATAAGATACAACTGTAATTATAAACACTCATTTTAATGAAGCAAACGTTGTTTAGTCACTCCAGCGCTTCGGAATCAGTTTGCGGCGGATGATTAGAGCGGCCTGCGCCGCAGCGTCACCTTGCAGTTTCTTATCATCTCCAGCTGTGGAGTGTAGCACCAGTTCTTGCTGTGGTTGATTTTGCGCCTGATGCGGGGTAGAAGGTTTGTACCTTAAAAGTTTGGTAGTCCGATTTTCCACTCCCACTAAAGCTAACTGGAGTTATGATAAACACTCCAGTTTCCTGCTAGTCTTGGAAGTGCAAGCGCTAGCTTCACTAATGGCCATTAAAACTGCTACACCAAGAACAAATGCAGATGATAAACGTGTATTCATTGCACAAATATATTATACTACAACTGACATGTGATTACATTTTCACGCAATTTGGCTGCATAGATCCTGAGAAATCAGTACCCAGAACAACCACCACTGGCCGTAATAACGACCTTGATACGCCTGGGCATTGAGTCAAACAGAGCTTGGATGGCGTGTGCAGGTACAGCTGCCCATGCAGCTTCAACACGATACCACGGATGCGACCATTATGATGCTGTAAACATAACTTGGATTCATCCAAAAAAATGACGTTTTGCCATTTGTGCACCCAGGATCGTCGTTGAGTACACCAGCACAGGCGCTCCTGTCTGTCAAGCATTGCCAAGGGTAAACGCAGCCATGGTCTCCGAGCTGATAGTCCACACTGCTGCAAACGTCGTCGAACTGTTCGTGCAGATGGCTGTTGTCTTGCAAACGTCCCCATCTGTTGACTCAGGGATCGAGACGTGGCTACATGATCCGTTACAGCCAAGCGGATAAGATACCTGTCATCTCGACTGCTAGTGTTACGAGGCCGTTGGGATCCACCACCGCGTTCCGTATTACCCTCCTGAACCCACCGATTCCATATTCTGCTAACAGTCATTGGATCTCGACCAACGCGAGCAGCAATGTCGCGATACGATAAACCGCAATCGCGATAGACTACAATCCGGCCTTTATCAAAGTCGGAAACGTGATGGTACGCATTTCTCCTCCTTACACGAGGCTTTACAATAACGTTTCACCAGGCAACGTCGGTAAACTGCTGTTTGTGTATGAGAAATCGGTTGGAAACTTTCTTCATGTCAGCACATTGTAGGTGTCGCCACCGGCGCCAACCTTGTGTGAATGTTCTGAAAAGCTAATCATTGGATATCACAGCTCTCATTCACAGCTCTCACTCGGTTATGGAGATGAATCCAGAAGTATCATTCTCTCTCCACATAAATTATTAATGCTCTACAATCTGATTTGAAGGTCGTCAACCAGCCTCAAGAAACAAGACCATATCACACTACTGGCCATTAAAATTACTACACCATGGAGATGGCGTGCAACAGACGCCAAATTTAACCGACAGCTCCTGTAATTTTAATGGCCAGTAGTGTGATATGGTCTTGTTTCTTGAGGCTGGTTGACGACCTTCAAATCAGATTGTAGAGCATTAATAATTTATGTGGAGAGAGAATGATACTTCTGGATTCATCTCCATAACCGAATGAGAGCTGGCTGTCTCCTTGTGTAAGGTGGAGTGATATAATTTATCATTAAGTGTCACTATATGGGTTTATGCAGAAGGGTTCCAGATACAGTACACATCGCTTAGACTCCAAAATAATACTGTCATTATACACATTGCGCCAACGCAGATGCATCACTTACAGTGATGAGCCACAACCTGATGACCACTTATCAACACGAGGTAAACTGTCACCTGGACGCGTTACGGCAAGTAAGGCGCTAAGAAAGTACACATGCGGAGCAGAGTGGAACGAGAAATAATTCTAGTGTCGCTATTGTTTAAATTAAATTTTTCACAACTCTCGATCGGCATAATGAGATGGTGTCTCCAGTACAGCTTGTTTGTGTAATAAATATAAGAAAAGACCGATTAAGATACACTTCTTCCCTGATGAACCACTTTTAGACGTTTACTGTTGTCCAAATGTGAAAGACTTTTATATTGGTGGATTCTGTCACTTGCCAAACTCCGGAGAGATAGTCCGAGAACGCAATCGTTTGGTTACAGAGTTACTTTAGGTTCCCCTGTTAATGTTCCATGGGCAACGAGATGCCCTCTATAGGAGTTTATTTGAGGTCAAATAAAACTACACTTAGTTTCAGTGATGTATTGTATAATTACTAAGCATTCTAGGAGTTTTGCATTAAGAATGTTAGTGGCTCAAATAAATATTCCTAATTCCAGCTGCATATCAAAATATCCATCAATATTTAATGTGCACCATTTATTACTGATCAGAGGGAAGTACTGTCTACAACTGTCATCCAAAGATCGTTATAGTCGCAGTTATCACAAACGCTCGAAGCCATACGTGCAGGTCACGTATAATATTAGAACTGAGTCTGCTATAGGTAAATTAATGGATGTTGCTACAAAATGAAATTTCGATGGGCTTTTGTGCTGTCATGTATTGCACCACAGAAGACATAAATTACCGTTAGCAACCAGAAATACTCCGAAGTATAAGGGAAACTACTCACCTAATGGTGTGTCAAATGCAGGGCTTTCGAAACGCGCATTATTTGCATGAGGCATGGCATTGACAGTCTGGTCGGAGCAACGATAGCGTTTCTCTCTCTGATGGAAATTCTAGGAAAACATGACACATGGGTAATTACGCGTATCGCAGGGGGGTTGCCGATTGCAGACGCGGTCTGCCTCTGTCGCGCTGTTCGCTAATATGCATTCCAATTGAGATCAAGCCTAGTGATCAGCGACCATTTGCTTTGATTCATATCGCTTACTGGCCTTTGAGAAGTAGAATCGGGAATTAGGTGTCTCGAAACAGATGCTGGTACCTTAGCACCCTCAAATGTCGACTAGCCCAACATTTCAGAGGTACGATACATTTGCAGGAGAGATGAAGAAGCTGATCTCACTTTAAAACGCTGAGTGCATTAACACCGTCGGCAAACAGCAGGCACCGTTTCTCGTAACTGGAAATGAGGAAAACTGAAAAAATGTATGATTATCTTTTTATTTCTGAATGTATTTACATATTTATTCTTTTATTAACCGCGGTCAGACTAGAACCTTCATGCCGCATGTTAAATCGGATGAGAAAATAGACAATTGAAAGACTATTACTAAATATTGTCCATGATGACTCCCAATTCTATGCACACTTGTGTCTCAGTTCAGAACAACAATAATATTAACTAGTTTGATGGTGTGTTTAGCATCATCAGAAACCGAAGGGGTAATGAAACAGCAGGAAACTGAAATGGGTAAATAGTAACTGTTAAGAAAAGAAAAGGAGGTTATTTCGATAGATGGCTCTGTAGACAGGGTGAAAGGTAAGTGAAAGAGTGACGGGGATTGGATGGAGGGGGGGCTGTTAAAATGAATTAAGCAGTGAAAAAGTACCATAACTGTCTTTTGAAGCTGAAAATGAGCGCAGGTTCTCTGAGATTTTGTAGATCGTTCCAAACTAGAATTCTTTATATAGAAAAGATTATTAAATGATGTATATTTTGTACAGTGGCGCAGAGTATTATGCATTGCTGATATTGAGGATATCCGTTGCGTGTATCAGATAAAAGTGTTCGAACAGGATATGAATAAGTGCGAGTGGAATGACAGAGCAGGCGGTAGAACAAACAACAGATATGATAGTCCCTTTTTTTTTTACTGTATACAGCTATGATAACTCTTCGTGGGCAGGAGTGATAAAGCAGAAAAAACCAGGTTCACAAAATATATCGGACATGAGTTCTCTGTCACTTAAGACTGGCCGGAATATTGATGTGAAAGTCCATGGACAATATAATTACGCTTATCAAGAATTAAGAGTACTGCAGATTCTGCAAGTTTCATTTAATTTCATGGAAAAATCCTGTTTTGTGTTCCTCTAGACCACAGACAGACACTGACGCCTTCTTGAAGACTGCAAGTGTGTGTTCAGCCCAGTAGAATTTGGAAGATCAGAAGAAAGGAATGGATGATGTATTGAAAAGGGGTTTTAAGATGAACATAAAAGCATAAGAGGGCTAATGGAATGAAATCAAACAGTGTCGGGTTATGGTGGAGCATTTATGATGAAAAATGAGTTGCAGATTTTGGATAGGCGACTCTTGTTACTTGGGCAGCAAACTCACTGACAGGCTATAAAATATAGACTGGAAATGAGAGATAAGGTGAAAGAGGACGCAGTATTGGCGAACAACGTTGAAAAAGATGTTAAATATAGACAGTAAGGTGCAAACACAAAATAAATGTCATATTTCTCAATGCAGTGGCATCGCAAGTAAAGATCTTGAAGCAAAATAGTACGTAAATGTAAAGAGAACAGTCCAGAAAAGATTAACACGAAGAATTGAAAATAAACTCTTCATTTAAAATTATGAAGTTATTCTGCCAGGCAGCGACGGAAGAATCGATTAATATGTTTAAGAAATACTTACAACGAATTGTATTCAAATGATTACTAGCAATATACATTGCTTGAAAATGAAACATCAATAACCTGAGCCAGTAGGCTTCCATCGATGGAGTTTTATTCATTTCTTATGTGTGGTATTGCATGATAATCTCGGACTCAGGCACGTAAACACACAAGATTGCAGTATGTAATATTACCTACTCCAGCAAAGAAACAAATCTGCATTAAGATGATCTCTAAGGAAAAGTGTTAGATTAAATTATTTTCTTGTAGCAGTTAGTCAAGGAGCGAAGCAGCTAACGCAGACTGCGTCAGATATCAGCCTGTAATGTCCAACACATGCTCAGTGGGCAACACATCTGGCGAATGTGTTGGCTATGGGAACAGGAATTGTCAACACTACATCAGAGCATTCGACTTCTTCCATAGCAAAGCCAGTTACAGTGTTTCTTCATCACATTCTTAGAGGAGTTAGTTTTTTCAATTTCGTAGTACATATTAAGTACGATATGCTGGAAAATGTGTTTATCCTTAACTTTTTACGCTTATATGACACTAGCTGTACCCGGTCACGCATTACTGTGGCTCAGTCTGGTTTAATGGAAAATTGCTAAATATATATGGAAGTGAATTTGTGTCCCAGTGTCCTTCTCCACCGTCTCTGTCCATCTCCTCCTCTCCCTCTCCCTGCCTATACTGAATGGAAAATTGATAAATATATGTGGAAGTGGATACATAATCCAGTCTCCTTCTACTCTGTCTCTGACCATCTCCTCCTCTCCCTCTGTCTATCTCCTTCTGCCCCTCTCTCTTCCATCACCTGCTCTCCTCTCTCATCTTCCCCCCCCCCTCTTCCATCACCTGCTCACCCCTTTCATCTTCCCCCCCCCCCCCCCACCTTCTCTCCCCATCTTCTCCTGCCCTCTCTCTCTCTCTCTCTCTCTCTCTCTCTCTCTCTCTCTCTCTCTGTGTCACCTCCTTCCTCTTTCTCTGTCCCTCCTCTCCTGTACCCTCAGTCTCCATCTCCTTCTGCCCCCTATCTCTGTCCATATTTTCCTTTCTGCTCTGTGTGTCCATTTCCTTCCACACCTCTGTCCATCTCCTGTTCCTCCACCCCCTCTGACCTTGACCGTTGTTTACTGTTATTGCAAATTCAGTCTCTGTAGTAGTGTTCTAATCATAAGCCAATAAGCTATAAGTATATCTTTTCTGTTTGCTAACAATGTTTCATTCATATCTATATAGGGTGATTATAACTAAAGTTAAACTTTCACACCGCTGTAGAAATAACGCCACTGGTCATAATGACGTCAAATTGAAACGGAATATTATCGAGGAAGGGGGAAAACATATGGCAGAAGAAAAATAGATAGTTAAAAAATGTAGCAACAGAGGGCGCCGTAAGCATCAGAATTTAATAATGGTCGACTACAAATGACAAATGAATCATACAACAATGCCTAAGGTGTACGTCTCAAGTTAAACAAACTCTACTACTCAGTGTGCATGGGTGTACAGGTGTGATGTTGTTAGTTACCTAAGCCCATCCATCACGGCAAGGTCATATCTCATCGGATGGGAAAAATAATTCCCGTGTGACTGGCGCAAAACATGTTCAGTATGCCGTCCACCGTTTTCTGCAACAAGTTGAAATCGAGAAACAGCATGTTCCACAACTGAACGAAGTGTTTCCGGGGTCACGTTCAGAATGTGCTGCGCAATGCTTGCCTTCAGTGCAGCTAAGCTTGCAATCGGAACACTGAACACAACATCTTTCAGATAGCCCCACAGCCAGAAGTCACACGGATTAAGATCAGGTGATCAGGACGGTCAGGCTGTAGGGAAGTGGCGGCTGATAATTCTAGCATTTTCGAAATGGCGCTTCAGCAGCTGCTTAACTGGATTTGCAATGTGCGGAGGTGTGCCACCTTGCATAAACATGATACCATCCACACAACCACGCTGTTGGAGAGCTGTAATGACGTGGTTGCGCAAAAGACACTCATAGCGCTTACTAGTGACGGTCCTGGTAACAGAACCGGAAGAACCTGTCTCTTCGAAAAAATATGGCCCTATAATAAATGATGCGGTAATCCCTTACCCCACAGTGACCTGTTCAGGATGAAGTGGTATTGGTTGATTTGCGTGTGGATTTCCCGTTGCGCATATTCGACGATCCTGTGTAATGACATATCCTGTCAGATAGAAGTGAGTTTCGTCTGATCACAAAATCTTCCACGGCCAATCATCGTCCAGTTCCATACGAGCAAGAAATTCTAAAGCAAAGGTCTCTCTTGCTGGCAGGTCAACAGGAAGCAACTCGTGCACATGGGTAATTTTGAATGGACAGCAAGGAACGATGTTTCGTAGGATTTTACGCACCGCGCTCACGCGTGTGTCCAATTTTCGGCCAATTCTCCGTGCACTACACGTTCGCACACCACCACTCGTCACCTCCTGCATTGCTGTGGTCACTGCTTGCACTGACGTCGAATCAGTTCGTTTCATGCCTCTACCAAATTGCACACCAAAATCCCGTCTTTTCGAAATTCCGAATCATTTTCTCCAGATCCAGGCAGTCATCGGACCAACGCCTCTTTTCAAACCCTTCAGTGTCCTTAAGTTCTGCAGAGCGACGTGTGCATAGTCATCATTCTTGTACTTATTATACAGCTTTACAAGCAGAGCGCGATCCTGCATTGAGACAGTCATGGTGAATGTTGCAGGTAGAAAAGCCATGTAGCCGGCGTGTTTATATCAACTTCAATGGGCCATGCGCATGACAGGTGCTTTCATTTACGTACTGTGACACGTACAGCTCCATCTATTGATCAATTTTCACACTATTTGTATTCTTCTGCCATACATTTTCCCCCATCTCCGATAATATTCAGTTGCAATTTGACATTATACTGACCAGTGGTGTTATTCCTACAGCGTTTTGGAAGTTTAATTATAATTACCCTGTACATTAAGTAAATCGATTGACTACGTTTTGAGAGTTTTAGTAACCACGTTTCCCCTTATATATTATATGTATTAAAATATATAGCTTTCGTACGTTTGAATGTTCATTAGAGTATTCTGTAAAATTCTAAGTAAATTTGTCAAGACCGCATCGAGATCTTGGGTAACACTGTTTCCACTTTACGTCTTACATTTATATTTGTATGTTAGATCCAATAAAATATATATCCTATTTCCGTCAGAATGTTTATTAGGGTATCATGTCAATATTTTAAGTAAATTGGTAAAAAACTTTCGATATTTTTAGTAATAACATTTCCTCTTCATATTTTCTTTATTTATTTATATATTACAGATATTAAAAATAGGTATGTAAAAAGACGCAAGTATTTGAACGCAACCGAGTCAGTCGACCTACTACTCTTCGAGTGTTGCAAGCACAAATATACGCAGGCTGAAATTATGTGTATGAAGATTTTAAACGCAGTTTGGTGATGTTTCAGCATTAGGAAAATTCGAATGTTCTCAATATACTGAAACTACGTGGTTGTATTCTCATAGCAACAGTTTATTTCGTCCTCAAATTCCGTCCACTTATAGGACACGCCTTACTGAAGCTAATATGGCGACACTGACAGTGATCGGTGAGTATTCTCTGAACGAAACAAATATTTAAACATTCTTTACTAAAATTTCTTCAAAAATGATGTCAGGTGACTCCAGTACATAATAATTGGTGCCAACGCCTTTTGTCTAATGTCAACCTTGCCCACAGTGCATCAGCGTCACGCGATGAAGACATTCGCTATTGCTTTCAGTGAATCTTCGGTCTCATGGGACAGTAATGGTGGTGTCCTCTTTCCTACTTAAAAGTGACGTCACACTCCTTCACTTTCCAGCTGTCGATGTGCTTCCGGATGCAGCTTTTGGAAGTTATGTTTTGTTAGGAACGGTCTATGGTTTTCGTGACATCACTGGTCACAATACTCCTCTGACGACCTATTTGCTTGAGAGGATTAATTTATCAGATTCTATGAAAACTCGATCTCGCGTAAAAGAAAGAACAAAGGAAGATTGCGGTTTAGCGCAGTGTCGACAACGAGACTGGGAATAGGTGCTCACGATATGTCGTTTTTGCTGGCAATATTTCCTGTTAGCGTCAGCCAGGAGTTTTGCCTATTACTCACAGCTACGACTCACACTTTACTTAACTCTTCCTAACTTGTGAGCTGGTAGCAACTCCATATTGCCGTGGTACGCTTTTATCAAGACATAATTTTGAACAGTTTTAAATGAATCGTGTTAAAAGTTAAGCATTTTGTGGACGCCGTTGTAATGACGTAACCCGCAACCACAGGGGGTCAGCAACTGCGCGTTGGCGTGAAAAGTTATAGCCGCTGTGCACGCTCGCACGATGTCAGTTAGCGATCGTTACGCCCTGTAATGTAGATAAAGTCAAATTTCTAATGGTATGGTATCTATTAATAATTATATCGTTGATATTTAGTAGTAAGCAGAAAACTTACTTTCCTTGTGTTTGTTGCCCACCGAAGATAACAGCAAATGAACTTCAACTGTTAATTTATTACAGGATCTCATAATTGTGGAATGCACATTGGAAGAGTTGGTTAATTCTTTACCTGTGACTCGTACAACAGCAGAAAATAGCACTGTAACGATGTCTATTCACTAAAGTTTAAATCTGTATTTCCACTTGAATAGTAACGTAGTAGTTCCTCTATTAGTGTGCTCTCAGGTGATTTAGAATTCATATGCCATCTGTACAATTTTACTGAGAGAACATATTTGGTATAACCATTGAGATATCGTGTCTATCTCTTATTAATATAAATTGAGATTGTGCAGTAAGCCTGAGTCGTTAAAATAATGTGTTTCACACTCTACACCCACTATAATTCGCGACTACTACGATACCCTGTAAACCGAAGCCCATCTCGACTACGTAGGTACCATTCGAATTAAGGAGCGAATGTGTTTACAGATATAAGAATTTCCACTTTCTACTTTCCGTATATTTTAGTTGACTCGAAACAAAATTCAGAATTCATTTGATTCTAATGAAGAACACAGTTTATAAATTTCTTCCATGTTCTTATTAAAAACAAAATTTTGATGCCTTGATAGTAACAGAAGTGTTGTCGCCGACGACGGATTCTCTTAGGGTTCCTTTCGTACCAAGGAACCAATGTTACTGCAATCATAAAATTTTAAAATTCAAGTTCTAACTGTATGAATACTTCAGAATTAACATCAGCAGTTTTATGATGTCCTTTGAGTGAAGATTTTCTTGTTTTTTAAAGTGCAACATTTGGTGGTGATTAATTCCCACATTGAGATTGCCCATCGTATCATCGTATAAAGATGAGTAATCCCCAATAAATATAATTCAGTTTGATTATTTTCACCTGTTTTTTTTCAGACACAATAACTTAAATAGAACCGCAGATTTATATTAGATACCTGAAATAATTTAATATTGTCCATCATTTCACTTTCCTTTTACTGAAACCAGGTTGAATCTCTCTAGCATGTCGCTTTTCGCTGATTTGTGGATTCATACATAACGTCATTATCTTTCGGAGTGACGAGTCTGCAATATCATCATGTCAAAAAACGTGTAATCAGCTTGTGATATAGCCCCTCTCAAAGTTCTCTAGGTGAGCTTACAATGATTTACTAAAACAAAGAGTGGTTTCTTTCTGAATATTCGTTACGAGTAAATGGTACTGAATAAAATAAAAATGAATTGGCCACAAAATATTTAGTTTGTTATTTCCTCGCAAGGAAATGCGTGCAAAGGTTTATGGTTGCTCATACGTGTTACCTCACAAGAATTGTGCTTCTTCTTACTGAACATACGAATGGTATGGATCGGAAATAAAATGAATAAGATTTACGTTAATTAGGATTATTATTTTACCTCAGGCATACAAAATCTGCATAGCCCACATCGATTATAGTGACATGAAACACGTGCTGTCTTTAGCATACTTATACAAGGATCAGTTCTTTGACGTATATGGAAAATAATGTAAGAGACAGCCTATTTTGCGACCGAAATACCGACTTGCTGAAACTAATTGTGAAATGAATGCAGTTCATAAACACAACAGAAATCAACCCATTAAACCGTATTCGCGAGAGCCACTCTGCCACAAGATTCAATATTTGTGTGAGACAGATTTCGACTAGCCAAAATGCCTCGCTCAAATTCAGTAATGCAGAACTGTTTACTCTTGTCCAGCAACTTTGCATGAGAGATACAGCCATTTTCAAAAACACTCCATTTCACATCATACGACAGATTATCTCATCCCTAACACAGTCATGAACGGCTAGGAAAAAGCCACCATCGTCGTTCTAGTTCGAAATTTGCAACAGCATGGCCAGTGACTGCGTGCCGAAACACTTCACTGGCTAGGCGGCTCACCTGTCAAAGGAATTAAGCAGATACAGTACCACAGCAGTCGCCATAACGGAAGTCACACCGTGAGTTAAAAGGAAATAGAGAAGATCGCTCGCTGACAATCGACACAAAACAAACTGAATCTGTGGAAGTTGCAAATATCCAAATACAACAAACGGCTTAATCGTACTATCCTGGAATTGAAGAGCAGTCTTGCTATATTTTTAGTGGAGAAATCAGCAGAACACAGTCGAAGCTGATCGCTTAAGCAACTCTAATTGGTAGGAAATGGTCCTCATACAGCAAGTACAAAGATAATTAATATACTTCATGATCCATTAAATAGTACGAAAATTATTTAACATATAGTCTTGATAAACTGCAACATATTCCTTTTGAAATTATAATCAGTGTTCATGAAAGTAATGACTTTCTATGGTCTGAATATAAATATTAATATCAATTTTACACACGAAACACTAATTGAATAAAATTTAATAAGGTTCTTGGCTAGATACTTGAAGAACGTTATCCATACTGAAAACATTATTGCAATATGAACTAAATCATTTACAACTTTTATAGAGGTTGCGCAAAATTCTTAGGCTGAACAAGATCTTGCATGAAAGGCATTTCGTCACAAAAACGAAAAATTATATGAAATAAATCAGTACTATGGTATCATTTTGGCCATGACGTTGGTGAAACATCCATAACTAAAACGTGAAATTTGTAAAAGAGCACTTAATTAAATAGTGTAGTAGTCTGACTAAAAATATGGCCTTACTGCGGCCGTGATGTCATTGAAAGATGAGTAGGTAATACACGGGCATAATACAAATGTATTGAGTTTAGTAATTTAGTAAGTTAACTCAAAATATAGCCTCTCCATGATCATGGTGTAAGTGAAACGACCATAATTAATATTTAAAAATAATGTTTCAAACAAGCTCAAGCTTAAGGAAACTCCTAATAACTAACTTACATGTACGTTAGTTCATTTGCTCAACCTCAGTTATTATATAGATATTAATACCCTTTTCAGGCATGGTTTCCTTGGGCCTTGTAATTTGAATGTTAGAGGCGAAAATATTAAAAATTAGTAAAATATTGTTCCTGTTACTTCATCAGGGTTAAGTCAACAACACATTAAAATTTAAGGTAACTTAAAAGACTGTGAGCATCTAGGTACAAAAGAACTAACAGTCATAGCACATGTGACTTGACTAAAGTTTGACAGTCATAAAATGACGATGTAAAGCTAGCAAAGTCCTGGCATATCCAGCGTCATGGAGACTGAGCAAAAGCATTCTGGCATCACTGATTACACTAAAGAAGGTTATAAAATGACCTCTAATGTTGCTTATTTACTATTATTCACCTGTGGGCCCAGCAATCAATCAATGTCGCTTTTGATGGTTGGCCTTCCTTTGTGTCCAAATTCGTTTCATCCTTTCCAAATGAAGTCCCTTTCTTTCACCAGACCACGGTGTTCCAGTACGTTTTCTAATTTCCCTCTGACGAACTTTACAGTCAAATATCTTTTATCGGTTTTCTCTATCTGTAACGTCAGCCTGAGTTATTCCAACTACTTCAAAATCCTCCTTAAACTCAGGGATCCTTTTAATTGGCTCAATATTGGCCTTACTTCCGTTTTCTAGAATTCTACTATTCGTTTTGTCAACCTCGTGGATGCCATTCGTTTAATGCGCCCATAAAATTTAAGTCTTTCGTTTTGTAATGTCACGATGTATGTCTGTATATTCTTCTATTTCCTTATTACTTCTCAGTCTATAGGTTTCTGCATCTGTAATTTAGAGGTCTAATATTTTTCAGATGACCTTTTTTCTGCCTTTTGAATGTTTTCAATATCCCTCTTTCTATTTAAAATTTAAGTTGTTGCTCCACAAAGACATTGAGGTTTGATTACTGTGCTGTAATGCCTAAGTTTACTGAATTTAGAAAACCATTTTTCACTATAAATATTTTGTGTTAATCTGAGTGCAGTTGCCACTTTTTGACAGCGAGCTTCGTTTGCAGTTCTTGTAGACCGTTTCCTTGTATGATTTCCCCCAAGTACTTAAACTGAGAAACCCTTTTATTTCCATACTTTGGTGCTTTTTTGTGATGTGTCATATATTCCGTTTCTTTGAATGATATTCGTAGACCTACTTTTTCCGCAAATTCTTTAAAAATTTCAATTTGTTTTTGAGCTGTGGTAGTACCCATAGTTAAAATTTCCAGATGATCTGCAACGGCAAGGCAACCTGCTCCAATATTACTTATACCTAACTTGATTGTCTAAGCTATACTTTGACTCGACGTTTGCTCCCGCCATTCTGTAGTTACCTTTTCCAGAACACAGTTAAATAGTAATGGGGAGAGTCCATCTCCCTCTCTAACACCAGACTTTATATCAAATGGTTCAGAAATTTCTCCCATGAATTTAACTTTAGAGCTACTGTCGGTTAATGTTTCCTTAAAAATTTTTAGAGTTTTATTATCTAGCTCTTGTTCCTTTAAAATCTGAAGAAGGGATTCATGATCTACTGAGTAGTAGGGCTTTTTAAAATCTACAAATCTGCATATCATATTAGTACTAGAAATCGTTTGGTGCCTAGGGATTAGATTTAAATTAAGAATTTGTTCCAGACAGCATCCGCTTGGTCGAAACCCTGTTCGCTATTCACCAATTCTAGATTCTGACTGTCCTTGGGCTCGATCAAGTAAACACTGCGAGAGAATTTTGCATGTGACTGAGAGAAGAGAGATTTATCGGTAATTATTAACATCGGTTCTATCCCCTTTTTTATGTAATGATTTAATTAGGGCAGTGTTCACAGGATAATACTTGCAGATATGTGGGATAAATTACAAAGTCTCTGTATATGAGACTGTTAGTTAATTAAGATTGTCGACAACGACAGAAAAAATTATCCATTGTTCTGTTCACTGAGAGGAGCTGAAGCTACAAGTTTCATGCACGGCATAATAGTTACCCTCAGTTATGTATCACATAGGTGGGGGGATAAAAGACAATGAGCTTCTGTTTAACAACTTGAAGGAGGGTGCAAAGTAATATCACACACTTCATCATGGTTCAAGTGGTCAGATTACTCGATGACCATAAAAAGCAGCCAGAACTAGGTAGCTGAAAGTATAGCAACCCTCATTTCTTAAATAATTGAACACTAAAGCATCTGCCCACACTTTCAACACATCCATTAGCTCACTGCGAAAGCGGGATGATGACTGCACGACATTGGTAAATTCATGAAATAAACCAAGCCCTGATGTTTTAAATGTTCTGGAACTAATTATTCCAAAATGTGTCATGATGCTGCAACTGGATGACTATGGAATCCACAAGAAGGAAGAGAAAAATCTCAATTCTTATTACATGTCCAAGTGGCTTAGATCTAAAACTGTGTGTAATCTGAAATTAGATCTTGATAAGAAACTAATAGAAAATATTTGTAGTGTGAATATAACTGACTATTATTTTGTGGAGGTAGTGTACAGCTTAATGAATGTTTATATCTGCATAACGTAATACACAGCTGTCACGGAT
The DNA here is from genome assembly GCF_023864345.2 of Schistocerca serialis cubense. Lineage (NCBI taxonomy): Eukaryota > Metazoa > Arthropoda > Insecta > Orthoptera > Acrididae > Schistocerca > Schistocerca serialis. The sequence goes on from NC_064640.1 coordinate 582,026,634, forward strand.
CAGACAATCACCAGGCCCAAAATCATCTTAGCTATTCAGTTGTGTAACAGGAAAAACAGTTATCACAATGTCTATTTAATCTCATAGACGGTTTTGTGTGGTACACAAGGTGTCAGCAGTTGTGCGAGTGCAGGACGCAGACATTTAGTGACATGGACACTGGGTCCCCCCGGAGGCGTGCTCGGAGAGCCGAAGCAGTATGGTACAGCTTTAATTAGGTAGGAAGGAATTTCTCAGTAATGTAGAACGATAACTAGACTGCCGTGAGTGTTAGAAGCAGTGCGTTGGTGGTACCGGCTGAACAGTTGAATTTCGGAGTCGTCTAGGATCGACTATTAAAATCTCAAAAATTCGTGCGAGATGAAATGTGCTGGATAAGCCACTTATTCGAGAGAAGAGTGAAGTATTAATTGATATGCTTCCCTACTCTCAGAATCTGTCCAATACTGCCATAACAGGGCGAACACCATTCGAGAACTACCGAGCAAACTTACTGACATGGTACCACATGTCGGTATGTGACTCAAAGACCTTCTCTTCGTACGGGAAAGAAACTGCAGACGTAACGTCAAAGTATTCACTGTTATTTTATTCGTTAAATCAACGATTTGGGTGCCTCTGTTTTTAAAGGAAGCAGATAAATTAAAACATGCTAATGATTATGATACAGTGTACTTCATAAATGAGAAAAAAACATGTGCCAATAAGTTTACATATATTCGAAAAGACAACGGAAATTTTAATTGTGTTTTTATTGCTGGTATCATTGAAGTTTTTCTTACTTGATGTGCATTTCCAGCACAGGTGACAGAGCACTGGCATAGTGGCACAACGTACAGGATTCAATTTGAAGAGTCCGTTGTTGCCAGAGACAAGCATTAACAAGATAATTAATTATCTATGGGATCCTGAGGTAATCGGAAGTTTTTTCTGAAAAGAATTTAGACCAAAAAGTCCTCAGTGATTACACTTGTCTTGTTGCAATTAGTAAAATATTAACATAATCAGTTTTATGATTAAGATTTTTATTTTCAAGTAGCAACATACAGAGCATATGGTAGACTAAAAGTGCTACTTATTCATTAAAGGCTGGGAATATCTGCGGTGTTAAAATGAAAATATATTTTCTATCAGAATGAAATAAGCATTTGAATGTAAAAAATGAAGCAGTTAAGGTTACCTCTTGCGTAAAGCGAGAAATTCGGTCTCGAATCTTGGACCAGCACAAATTTTCACTTGTCACTAACAAACTGTGCAGCAGCAGTCTAATGGTATTCGCTATTCCGAAAACATTTCTTCCAGAAAAATTTCATTTGAGACCGCATGTAGGCTGCTGTTAATACTGAAGCCACGTGTGTATCCACCAGCACAGCATCTCTAGCTGACGAGAACAAAATTTTTCGAGTCAATGATCATGCACGCAATACCATGTACAAAAGCGTGAAAAAATATCTCGGAAATGTAATATACAGAGTCCGAATTCATAACGGTCTTAGACTGTTTTCGTTTATAGGCTTACATGTGTCCGATGCAGCCAGCTTCCTTGGGGACCTACTATTACAGGTAACAGTCACCCCCGCATTCGTCACCGGCAACAGGGCCCGGCTGCAGCAAAGTGACAACACCCATATGGAGATGGACATCGCATCTCACCCCGCAGACGAAGATATGGGTTTTTGTAAAGAATTGTTCCAGGCAAGCTGCAGATATTTTGATCAGTAGCGCTTCTTCCTAACAGCAAGCCTGTTTCGGCTACAGCGCCACTGTAGATGTTAAGCTGCTGAGTCTACTTCTACAAAAGTTGTGCATAAGCGTCAGTTTACATATTCTTACGTCTAGTTAGACGCGCATACTGCAACAGTGAGTAAACTGTCAACTGTCTATTTATTGCTAGACTGTTAAAAGTCTAGCAATAAGTTGTAAGTTATAATTGTCTAGCAATAAATATACAGTCAACAGATTACTCACTGATGCAATATGGGAGTCTATTCTAGACAGAATTTAGTATGTGTCTAAACTGACGTTTTATGTTCAACTTTCAAAAACGTAAGTAGTTTCAGGAACTGTAATATCTACAGGTTTACTTGGGAGTGACGTTATAGCCGAAACACGCTTGTAGTAAGGAAGAAGCACCACTGATTAAAATATTTGTAGGTTGTCTGGAATAATTCATCATAAAACGTCACGTTATAACGTATTTTATGCTGCGAGCCCGGCCGAAAAGAAGATGTGGACGTAAGCTTGATTAGCTTCACTGACGGCCCTGTCGTCCAGGGATATGGGTACAGTTTCCCTCGGGTGCTGCTGGCCGATGATATGGGGGCAACATGTGTGCATCTAGCATTGCTCGCTCGTCGGAAAGTAGAGAAAAGTATGAAGCTAACCACATCCCTCAATGCTCACCCATTATGTGGTTCCTGCAGCAGGGAGACACTGTGTAATAATTGTCGTTTTACCTCGTCTCGCCATGTACGACATATTTTCCTTTTACAATGTCTGTGGTTTACAGTTCCTGTAAAATACTTTGCAATGTGCTTCAGACGTGCATGCGTGTCTGAGCTTCATGAGCTTCACTCCTGCACCCACCCAGCCCAGGGGTGGGATGCTGTGTCCTCCACAGACATGGCACACAGCCATATACTGAGAGGCCACCACATGGCAAGACCAGCCTTCAGAGAGGCGCAACACTATTATGGTTAGACGCTGTAGAGGGAGCACATAACACGGATTATATTAAGCTTCCGCCTTACGTCACCCAAATATTTCACAAGTGTATTTCCACCCTCGAAAAACAGACATAAGCCGTCACACAGTGACACTCATTGTGTCACATTTTAGGAAAGTGATTCGCCAATTAAGAATTCAGATTAATACCACGGAACAAGTTATTAGTGACAAGCGAAAATTTGAGTCGGACAAGGACTCCAGCCCGGAGGTCCCTCTTATTACGAGCGGTCGCTTTACCACTTCAGCTATTCGTCCACTCTCCCCGGACCGATCCACGCCTCCATGTGCCACACTGACCACATCCCCCAATGCTCACCCATTATGTGGTTCCTGCAGCAGGGAGACACTGTGTAATAATTGTCGTTTTACCTCGTCTCGCCATGTACGACATATTTTCCTTTTACAATGTCTGTGGTTTACAGTTCCTGTAGAATACTTTGCAATGTGCTTCAGACGTGCATGCGTGTCTGAAAGAACAGAATATCCATATCTGCATTAAATATTGCAAGACTGATTCCTCAATTGCGAATTAAGATTAATGTGAGGTGAAAATTTGAGTCGGACCGGAAATACAACCCAGATGTCTCGCTTATCGCGAGCGGTCGCCTCACCACTTCGGCCATTCGTCCGCGGTCCCTGGGCCGATCCAGACCATATGTCACACTGTCTAAATCCCCTAACGCTCGCAAGTTATGTGATTCTCACAACAGGTAGAGACAATGTTGTTATCGTCGTTTTAGCCCGTTTAGGCATGCAAGACATTTTTTTTTATTTTCCAGCGTTTGTTTTTCACAATGTCTCTACGATACTTTACAATGTCCTTCAGACATTTTAGAGTAACATACAGACACTGTAAAACACAGAAGTTTGGAAATAAAAAATGTGTCAACACATAGCTTGACAGCATCAACAGCGTGCCTCAGACAGCATCAGGACTTACCTACAGGCGCTTCCCAAAAGAGCATAAGTACATAATATACATGTTACACCATTCGAAATCATTCGCTGGATAGAGGACTGGACCAGCGTTCAGAAACACATCAATGCAAGTGAACACTGTTCTACGCTGTCACGCATCCTCTTCACTCTACATAACGTATAATTGCTTTTAATAATTTTTTTCTAGTCGGTGTTGTTATGATTTCTGCTGTAGTTGGCCTAAGCCTATTAGTCCATGCAGCGATGCAGTATATTTGCTACACGCAAGTAAGCCTCCTCAATAAGAGCAACTACTTTAGATGATAGAGGATTCTCCTCTGCCACATTACGCTTAACGCCAATGGTATTTGGCAATACAACATGTGTCACATGTAGTCAGTCACTTGGAAATAACCACGCACATTGGAAGTAAAACATAACATTACAATTAGTACTATTCACGTCACGCCCCTGTGTGACATGAATAGTACTAATTGCAATGTTTCCGACCATGCGTGTTCACCATCAGACTCTTTACAGATTAAATGATTTAACTGAAAGTGCGAGGTGAAGCTATTCTTTACAAGCAACCACTACCCGACAGACATAGCAACCTCTCGCGTCGGGTCGTCCTAGAGTGTCTATTCTCGAACGCTAGGCATTTAGAGACCACGAAAAGCAACGCTCCGGACTAGGGACTGCTCTGCGCAGCCAACGTGAAACGAAAAACGTATTTTTCTGTCGTTTCACGCGTTTCATGAATCACGGGGCAATATGTGTAGCCCAGTTAAGTATATTCCATTTGCACAACATTACAGGTACCATGTACCGCATTATTTTGCTGGAATGACTGTCTCCAATAAACCAGAAACATCTTTCAGATATGGCACAGCTCAGGAGAGGACTAATTAGCTATAAATATTGGATGATGTTTATTGCTTCCTATCCGTAAATTTTCTCTTATTGATCCCCATGGCACTTTGCATGAATTTGAGGTTAGAGACATTAACATTGTTAGCAACCATTTAGGCTTCCATTTGCATTGTGAGGGTCACTTTCACGTTGCAGGCAAGTGATCGGTGAGCGGATAAGTGAGTCTTCTACGCTGAGATATATTGTGATTCTGCACGTACATAATTTTCTGTGACTGTTGACTTGGGTTTGATTTGCGCCCTAACGTACCATCCAATTTATTATATACGTCAACGCCCTATGCTTCACTGTTTTGTGCAATAACTCAATCTTCTTGTGCAAGATAATCAAAGATTAGTGTGACCCGTCCCGTTTTGACTCAGTATGGACCCAAACAGCGAACATGCTGTCCACGTATCTGATCCAGCAGTGTGGGCGTAGTGGAGCCAAAGTCAGTGCCATTGCTTCAACGCATTTCAGAAATATGTTAGTTTCTAACGGCGACAATTACTAGACACAGAGGAACGTGGAAGTCGTTTGCTACTGACGCCTTGCATACCATGTACTCATACGCTTACCGATAAGCACTTGCATGTCTGAATTAACATTTAGTCATTCTTCTGCCTGTTGCAGTAGCTCTGTCTTCGTTCGATAACTACAAAGGCAAGTCACTTAAAATCTGAGATTAGCCAGCCAGTAGTATTGCTTGGAGCGGAAAAACGATTAGAGAGGCACCACTTGGCTTGTGGAAAAAGACACTCTTCGCATTCTATCAGTTGCTGTGAATACAATCTGCTTTCCTTACTAAAAACGCCAAACTACTGTGGTAAGAAAAAACCCACAACACCAAAAAATAACTGATGTAGAGTAATGAAATTTCGGGAATAAAGCCGGCCGAAGTGGCCGTGCGGTTAAAGGCGCTGCAGTCTGGAACCGCAAGACCGCTATGGTCGCAGGTTCGAATCCTGCCTCGGGCATGGATGTTTGTGATGTCCTTAGGTTAATTAGGTTTAACTAGCTCTAAGTTCTAGGGGACTAATGACCTCAGCAGTTGAGTCCCATAGTGCTCAGAGCCATTTTTCGGGAATAAATTTGTCTAAGTAACATATTTAAGTGATTAGCATTGCAAAATAACAGGTTAATGTGAGCGCGATACGAGCCGTTGCAAATGTGGAATGTAGGTACATTAATAGTCTGTGCAACAGTCAAAATGTTGAATGCAAGTATGCAAACGCGCATGCATTGTATTGTACTGGTGCTGGATATCAGCCTGTGGGATAGAGTTCCATGCCTGTTGCACGTGGTCTGTCAATACAGGGACGGTTGTTGCTGCTTGTGGATTACGCTGGAGTTGTCCAATGATGACTCATATGTGCTCGATTGGAGACAGATCTGGTGATCAACCAGGCCAAGGCAACGTGTCGACACTCTGTAGAACATGTTGGGTTACCACAGCAGTATGTGGGTCAGCGTTATCCTGCTGGAAAACACTCCTGGAGTGTTGTTCATGAGTGGCAGCTCAACAGGTCGAATCACCAGATTGACGTACAGTTTGGCAGTCAGGGTGCATGGGATAATCACGAGAGTGCTCCTGCTAAAATCGCACCTTAGACCATAACTCCAATGGTAGGTCTAGTGTGTCTAGCACGCAGAAACGTTGGTTGCAGGCCCTCTGCTGACCTCCCTCTAATCAACAGAAGGCAATCAATGGCACCGAGGCAGAACCAGGTTTCATTGTAAAACACATCAGACTTCCACCCTGCCTTCCAATGAGCTTCAGCTTGATACCATTGAAATCGCATATGGTGGAACTTTGGGATCAGTGGAATGCACGCTACAGGGCGTCTGTCTCGGAGCTGTCTTTGAAGTAACCGATTTCTGACAGTTCGTTGTGTCATTATCGTACATTCCCGTGACCACCGCTGCCAGCGGTCATGTACGGTGACTACGCTCCTTCCAAGTCTGCTTGCAGTATCGCAGAAGGAACATTCAGCTTCATGCAGCCCTATTACACGATCGCGTTCAAACTCACTGAGGTGTTGATAATGGCGTGTGTGTGTGAAACCTTACGGGACTTAACTGCTAAGGTCATCAGTCCCTAAGCTTACACACTACTTAACCTAAATTACCCTAAGGACAAACACACACAGCCATGCCCGAGGGAGGACGCGAACCTGCGCCGGGACCAGTTGCACAAGATAATGGCGTCTTTGTCGCCTTGAAGGCATTCTTGACTAACATCAACTCACCAAGTCCATCTCAAAGGTACCTAACGCTCACGACCGTTACAACGTGTATTTGAAAGCAAACCTGACTTACATCCTCATAGTGGCGGTACTAGCGCCACTTACGCGACGTGCGCGAAGTCTGAAAAGACATCATTTTTCAGATGTAGATGTTTATGTCGCACAATTCCTTCTTGATGTTGCGATTTTTTATCCGTCACTGTATTCGGTATAGATGCTCGTTCTGTGATAACGAAATGGACACAATGAAGTGACATCATCTAGGATTTTTGTAATATGGTTGCTTGTGTGGCCTTTGCGTAATTGCATGCTATTTGGTTTTCCGGATATATTCACGTGAGATACTTTGTAACTGTATTTCGTGGTAGCAATGTTAATTATCTTTATTCGGTTTCACAACTTGTCTGGAACACGTGAGAATAATATCCATTTTCTATTCATTCATCTCGGTCAGCAAGTTGTGTGTGTCATTGCTTCTGCGGCCGTTTAATAATATTATGAGCGTTAATATGAATATACGATTATTTTTCTGTCTTTTGCAAATGTGTGTTCATGAAAACTCAAGTGATTCGCTGAAGGGAACTTGTTTGTAAAACACGAGACTTCGTATTCATTTTATGCGCATTATATTCACGCTTATTCAGTATTTGTAGCTTGCGCGTCTGACGAAGTAAATGAAACTGTTCTCATCTTTATTCACATTCCCACGTGTGCTTACTTGAGAACGACGTTCATGAGAGAATTACATTCTGTTTCATTATATTTCAAGCTGAAAGAGAATGATATGCCTTCAGCAGAGGGAATACTTTACTTTTTAATTAAATTTTCTGCTACCAAGGCAAGGACCAATCGCAGTGGTACTTCAAGGCACCTTTTTACAGTGACGAAGATGCCGATACTTACCTACCATATGAGTCCATTTCATTTTATTACGTGTTCTGGGGTACCAAGTACAAGTACATTTGATTTCAAGGATTATTCTTACAAGGAGTGATTCATTAACATAGATCGGTAGTAGCTACAAGAGATGTGTTGCAAAGGTTATGGTTTCAAGTTATTTACTTATAGTTTACGTTAAACCTCCTTTTATTATTCCGTTGCGCTGTTTCCTAGTCGTTACAAGGTAAAAGTTAGTAATCTTCCGTTTGCTGTTGACGTATGACTCAGATTTCATTTAAAGGAGAATGGTGTTTGTTGGTGTTGTTTGGGGGAAGAGACCAAACAGCGAGGTCATCGGTCTCATCGGATTAAGGAAGGACGGGGAAGGAAGTCGGCCGTGCCCTTTCAAAGGAACCATCCCGGCATTTGCCTGGAGCGATTTAGGGAAATCACGGAAAACCTAAATCAGGATGGCCGGACGCGGAAAAAGGAAAATGCTTCAGGACATTAAAATAAGGGTCGTAGTATATTATGAACTAAGAAGTTAAAGCTGTTGGTTAGGCTTCCGGGTTTTACGACGGTGATCCAAGAAATTTTTCGGCGCCTGACATTTCGTCCAGAGCTGCGCTGGACATCTTCGGAACTACTCTTGGCGACTGTGACTCTTCCCAACTGAGGAGGCGGACGCCGGAAAGCGACTTAAATGCTGTGTAAAATGGACATGGTCTAGTTTACTCGTGCTCAGCAGAGCACTGATAAATATTAACAGTTGATAGTCATTTGCCAAGGATAAAACCTTACTTATCGATTTCGCAAAGTTAGTTTCCATATATTCGAATATCTCAGCTGATCGAGTGTAAGCTAGTCTACGCCCATCTTACATAGTATTTAAGTTACTCTCCGACGTCCGATTCGTCGGTCGGCAAGACTCAGCGTCTCCAGGAGCACTTCAAGCGCAGCTCTAGACGGAACGTTAGGAACCCAAAAGTTTCTTGCCCACGCCCGTTCTATCTACTTAATGGCCTTCTTTTCCAACACGAAAATTTTATTTTAACAGGAAATCGTCTTTTACTCAAAGCGAAATCATCAAGGTATCTATATTAATTGTTGGGTAAATATGGACGCAGATATTGAGATTATTTTAACAAAATCACCTAATAATTTGCAGTTTCATATTTGTCTCATCATAATGCATCCTTTATTATGGGAATTTTGCGTTGAATATGCACTGGTCTCTAAGACTACGGTTTTCCTCTTATACATTCATGTGATTGTTTTCCTGTCTGAGGTAGAAGAAGCAACGTACGAAGCATTCTTCCGCATACATCTACATCTACATCTACATTTATACTCCGCAAGCCACCCAACGACGTGTGGCGGAGGGCACTTTACGTGTCACTGTCATTATCTCCCTTTCCTGTTCCAGTCGCGTATGGTTCACAGGAAGAACGACTTCCGAAAAGCCTCCGTGCGCGCTCGAATCTCTCTAATTTTAGATTCGTGATCTCCTCGGGAGGTATAAGTAGGAGGAAGCAATTTATTCGATACCTCATCCAGAAACGCACCCTCTAGAAACCTGGACAGCAAGCTACACCACGATGCAGAGCGCCTCTCTTGCAGAGTCTGCCACTTGAGTTCGCTAAACATCTCCGTAACGCGATCACGCTTACCAAATAACCCTATGACGAAACGCGCCGCTCTTCTTTGGATCTTCTCTATCTCCTCTGTCAATCCGACCTGGTGCGGATCCCACACTGATGAGCAATACTCAAGTATAGGTCGAACGAGTGTTTTGTAAGCCACCTCCTTCGTTGATGGACTACATTTTGTAAAGACTCTCCCAATGAATCTCAGTCTGGCACCCGCCTTACCAACAATTACTTTTATATGATCATTCCACTTCAAATCGTTCCGTATTCATACTCCCAGATATTTTACAGAAGTAACTGCTACCAGTATTTGTTCCGCTATCATATAATCATGCAATTAAGATTAGCAAGCATTACATTTGTTTATGTTAGGGGTCAGGTGCCGCTCCCTGCACCAAGTGCCTATCCGCTGCAGATCTTCCTGTATTTCGCTGCAATTTTCTAATGCTGCAACTTCTTTGTATACTACAGCATCAACCGCGAAAAGCCGCATGGAACTTCCGACACTATCTACTAGTCACCTACAGGGGCAGGGAAACTACTTTTAAAACTTCCATTAACTGTAGATAGAATACATCAAAGAAATCACCTTACTGCAGGCGGAAACGCACGTCCCAACGGGTTCCGCAGTTCTCTGATGCAATTATCAACAAAATCATCAGATTTTACACCTTTTACATCAACAAACTGCATTTCGTACATTCTAAACCTGCGCAGATAGTGCCGTATCTCGTGGCTCCTAGCATTTCGAAGGCTTTTAAAACTGTCAGAATTAATGGTTCCAGTGCTAATAAACACTGCAAATGTAAGGGGTAGCGTTTTTATTTCAGTTCCTTCGAACATTTCGACATTTTGGTCCGAAATGGTCAGACTAGCAAGTTTATAATTAATATTTTCTATGTATAAGGCAGGTTTTTTTTTTTTTTACTTACTACCCAATTTCTCGAAGTCTGCAAAAGTTTCTCATTCTGTAGTCTGTACTGAAGACAGTTTTACTGTAGGAATCTACTCACCAATTTTGTCTCGTTTCGCATTAATATTTTCTGGAGTTTGTTTACAACATTCTATACCGGTATCTAGTTTTTCCGGCACATCCAACTGATTCACAAAATACCATGGGACAAATGTCAGCTTACTCTCGTATATATAACGGTTTATGCGGTGGGAACAAACACTTCCTTCACACGAGTTCTGGCGAACCAGATAAATTTGTTCATAGATTCATTTCCAAAACCGACTGTCTGTAGTTCTTTCGAAATGAATTTCACTGTATTCTAATATATTCTTGACATGTTTAACATTCGCGTTATCAATACCAATCCCGCAGAAAACACTGCCCGTAAATTGCTCTCGGAGATTTTCTCAACTTCCACAGGTCAGGTATTACAAGAACGTATATTAGTAGACTAGACCAGCAATCAGCAGGTCTCGACAGTTTTTAATTTAGAAACTGCAAACAGGAAGCCCTAAAGAGTGAATGATGCATTCCTTGGTCGCGTCTGCCCTCGGCAACGACCTGTGTGCCAGTGAGGGAAAATATTTTAATTTGTCCACGGTGCGCCAGATGGGAACAGTCTCGTCTTACGGTCTTTCACCCTTGATGAGGTCGGTCGGAGACAACCGGCAGTCAGCTTGCTGCATCTTCATCGCCTGTTTCCCCGGGAAAATTTGAGACGGCTGTTTCCCATCGAGACTGCCACGCGTACAGTCGCTGCGAAATGCTGTGTGTCTATTCTCGCTAGTTCTTCCTCGTTAAGTCATTCCCAGGACCTGCGTCGTAGTTCACAGGTTCATGTCACAGGGTAACAATAGATGACTCCTCTATACATCCTGCTATTCACTGTTACATTTCAGGTGTCTGTCAGCTCTATTTGTATGTGGTCCTGTGAGGAAAGTAGCCCGAGACTCAATTTCTGTACTGTAATTTGTGCCTCCTATGCTTGTGGTCAGATATAATGAAGGCAATTAAATTATATTTCGTAATTTAATTAAGTGACAATTCCGGCCTCCAGCTTTCGCAACTGATTTACTTTGACGGCTTTTACATTCCGTAGAGGATAAAAACTCTAGGAGAAGATTCATAATGCCAATTAATTGCACGCTTTCGGATCAACATTTTTGCTTTCGACAGTAAGTATTATCACAGTCATTAATAGCTTTCTATTATGAACACATTTAGTGAAAAGTGTAAACACTACACGATTGCTACATTAGTGGCATAATTCCGCAAAACGATGTGATGCATGCTTCTTTTCTTTCCCTAATGTCCAGTCACACGTATTTTATGTCACTTAAATCCGATTTAACCTGGAAGCTGTATAGAAGTAGTATAAGCATGTAGGAAATGTGTTTCGGTCGACAAGAACAATGTATTGCATACACACTGATGTTTCTCAAATGAAAATATGTGTATGATTCACTCTACACAACTATGGTAGTTTCCTCAAGTGATAATCCGTGTCTTGCTTTGATTACCATTCGTTATGGAGTAAAAAAAAACGATATATTTACCACCAGATCTGTTATACGACTTAGCCTTTATTTTTACACCTAATTTCACCAAAGCGAGTTTATCTGCTGGATGTAAAACAAACATTTTAGTATAACATAAAACCTGCAGTACATTTCGTGTTATTATACATTTGTAATTCGTTAATATTAATATTTGTGCCTCATTTATTGACGTAGTCACGAAAAATACGAAAAAGTTTGTCGAGATCTTGTATAACGTTCCCCATCAATGCAGTGCCATTTTCATATCGAATACTCACTAAACGACGTTAAGCTTTCACTGAGGCTTTCTGTTATTTAAATTAAATGATTTATTTGTCCTGTTCGACAATATTGTAACTATCAAATATCATGTCCATGTGATACTACACTCCTGGAAATTGAAATAAGAACACCGTGAATTCATTGTCCCAGGAAGGGGAAACTTTATTGACACATTCCTGGGGTCAGATACATCACATGATCACACTGACAGAACCACAGGCACATAGACACAGGCAACAGAGCATGCACAATGTCGGCACTAGTACAGTGTATATCCACCTTTCGCAGCAATGCAGGCTGCTATTCTCCCATGGAGACGATCGTAGAGATGCTGGATGTAGTCCTGTGGAACGGCTTGCCATGCCATTTCCACCTGGCGCCTCAGTTGGACCAGCGTTCGTGCTGGACGTGCAGACCGCGTGAGACGACGCTTCATCCAGTCCCAAACATGCTCAATGGGGGACAGATCCGCAGATCTTGCTGGCCAGGGTAGTTGACTTACACCTTCTAGAGCACGTTGGGTGGCACGGGATACATGCGGACGTGCATTGTCCTGTTGGAACAGCAAGTTCCCTTGCCGGTCTCGGAATGGTAGAACGATGGTTTCGATGACGGTTTGGATGTACCGTGCACTATTCAGCGTCCCCTCGACGATCACCAGTGGTGTACAGCCAGTGTAGGAGATCGCTCCCCACACCATGATGCCGGGTGTTGGCCCTGTGTGCCTCGGTCGTATGCAGTCCTGATTGTGGCGCTCACCTGCACGGCCCCAAACACGCATACGACCATCATTGGCACCAAGGCAGAAGCGACTCTCATCGCTGAAGACGACACGTCTCCATTCGTCCCTCCATTCACGCCTGTCGCGACACCACTGGAGGCGGGCTGCACGATGTTGGGGCGTGAGCGGAAGACGGCCTAACGGTGTGCGGGACCGTAGCCCAGCTTCATGGAGACGGTTGCGAATGGTCCTCGCCGATACCCCAGGAGCAACAGTGTCCCTAATTTGCTGGGAAGTGGCGGTGCGGTCCCCTACGGCACTGCGTAGGATCCTACGGTCTTGGCGTGCATCCGTGCGTCGCTGCGGTCCGGTCCCAGGTCGACGGGCACGTGCACCTTCCGCCGACCACTGGCGACAACATCGATGTACTGTGGAGACCTCACGCCCCACGTGTTGAGCAATTCGGCGGTACGTCCACCCGGCCTCCCGCATGCCCACTATACGCCCTCGCTCAAAGTCCGTCAACTGCACATACGGTTCACGTCCACGCTGTCGCGGCATGCTACCAGTGTTAAAGACTGCGATGGAGCTCCGTATGCCACGGCAAACTGGCTGACACTGACGGCGGCGGTGCACAAATGCTGCGCAGCTACCGCCATTCGACGGCCAACACCGCGGTTCCTGGTGTGTCCGCTGTGCCGTGCGTGTGATGATTGCTTGTACAGCCCTCTCGCAGTGTCCGGAGCAAGTATGGTGGGTCTGACACACCGGTGTCAATGTGTTCTTTTTTCTATTTCCAGGAGTGTATAAAACCAATAGTACGCAGTATGAGAGAGGGTTGTATCTATAGGATAGTGTACTCAGGAACACATCGTTGCGAGCCAGGGAGTTGGACTCACATTGTGAACAGGAGGTCGAGCACGGAGTGGGGGTGAGTGGTCCAGTTCTCACCCGGAGGAAAAAATGTGTGTGAAATCTTATGGGACTTAACTGCTAAGGTCATCAGTCCCTAAGCTTACACACTACTTATCCTAAATTATCCTAAGCACAAACACACATGCTCGAGGGAGGACTGGAACCTCCGCCGGGACCAGCCGCACAGTCCATGACTGCTGCGCCGAAGACCGCTCGGCTAATCCAGCGCGGGTCTCACCCGGAGACGTCAGTGACACAGTGATATCTGAAATATCGTTTATTTATAGCGTAAGGTGTACAAAGTTATACGTGTCTTAAGAGTGGTGGGCAACAGCCAGGTATAAATGCGTATGCCACGAAAAAGTGATGATGTCCTGACAGCGAATCGTGAGGTCAGTGCCACAGCCGCGTGCTGTGCTGGTGGCAGGACGACAAGAAGTCAGCTACCAAATGTCCTCTGATAGAGTGTGACTCCCACATCAGCACTCTCGAAAGAAGGCCGTTGCATTCCCAAGTGGAGACTACCATATGTGGTCCATGATGTCGGTTATCGTGAAGACTACAGAGCCTGTTCATCCCCCACGGATCGATCAAGACTGGAACAGATGCTCAGGAGTCGGCCAAGTGGCTGCGTGAATGCGCCACGCCTGGTCAGTGTGGAGATGGCAGCTTGCAGATCATCTGCAACGACCCATAGTGGCGGAGGGCTGGCCGCACGCTATTCTTCTCATGTCATGAACCAATAGGCAGAAACAAAGTAACACAACTGCAATATACTTAAGGGTTGGCTGCATCTCGGTCTTGAAGTCAGCAAACAGGTAGCAGGCAGGTCATCATCGTTCGGCTTGTCGTGATTTCATTTTAGCTCAATAGACTGTCATTCCCTCTGATTCTAGGGACATGGACAAAATGTCAGCACTACTGAATATGTCTTTGATCTCTAAAAGCTTCGTTATTCAAAGAGCCGAGGCTGCAAATATGACCCAGTGGTCCTCGGTGTATCAGCGCATTTGCCTTCGTTTATCAGACCCGTCAGCTCTCTTTGCTTCGCTGTGACAATTCAATAGTTATTCTGGGTCACCAGTCTCGGGTGTCGCATCATATATCCGCAAAATAACGTAAGAAAAGTGAGGGGTCATCAAAAGAAAAAAGAGAGAGCAGTCCTAAGATAACATCTCCAAACAACGTAGGATAACTTACACCGTGAGATGCGTGGACACCGCACACTGTGATTACAGGCGCCAGTTATATGTGAGGCCGAGATACGGAGCGACATGGTGGTAGGAGGCAGTCATACACGAAAATTAGCTACCGTCGTATTACAAAGTAACTTGAAGCTATCTAGTGGCGGATAGCGTAATAGGTGACCCCCTAAACAGAACGTTAACAAATTGTGGAAACATGATATATAAGTGAAAAAAGGTGGTTAAATGTACATAGTCAAAATATTAAAATAAGTTGAAAATATGTACTTGGGCATAAATAGTGAAAGTGCCCAACTATCCGTTAAAATGGTATTTTTTGGCTATCTGGTGCGCCACCCGTATTTCACTGTGAATTACCTGACCGAATCAACCTCACATTTGTAAATGGATCGCGAATCCCCGCAATTAATATAACAGACGAGTGCTGAATGTTATAAATCTCATATTATAATTTCTTCATTTTCCTTTTTCAAGTCGTGTGCACGTGAAAATGGGCTTATAATTGAACAAAACCGGTCGCAATTTTGAACCAATAAAGCTATTTACAACGGAAGCTATTAACTGTCTGAAGCTACTATGAAGCTCAGTTACGAATGTCTTTATAACCAAATCTTACGCATTAAAGTGCCGTGTGGGGCAGCTAGAACGTACTATAAGTTTCTCAACTTACGCAAAACCATCCTTTCGACATCAGCTGCCCTTGCTTTTAAAAAGATGTATCACGAGTACAGTGTCATTTTCTGTTTTATCAAACTATTGTTTAACAGAACCAACAGTAGTTGACCACATTACGTAAATCTGCTGATCAAAACAGCCATTTAAATAGAAATAATGTTTTTAAATTCTAAAAAAATCTTTTTAAGCAACGAAATTTACATTGTAAATTAGGGACTGGGTAAAGAACTTAATTCTTACAATTTTGATTATACATAAACGCATGTCATACGTACTATTCATAACCTTTTTCCACGAGAGGAGGTTTATGGTTAGGAGTGAGGTTTGACCAACTAGAACCTATAAAAATTCTGAAATGAAACTTTCGTTTACACAAGAGATTTGAAAACTGTTCTAGTATTGATTTTAATTATAACAAAATGGGTTTATTAAACATTAGTCAGTCCTACAATACCAGTGTAGAATTTTACGATAAGGCAACTACAGCCGGCCAGAGTGGCCGTGCGGCTCTAGTCACTACAGTCTGGAGCTGAGCGACCGCCACGGTCGCAGGTTCGAATCCTGCCTCGGGCATGGATGTGTGTGATGTCCTTAGGTTAGTTAGGTTTACTTAGTTCTAAGTTCTAGGCGACTAATGGCCTCAGAAGTTAAGTCGCATAGTGCTCAGAGCCATTTGAACCATTTTGCAACTACATCGCTTGTACTTTACACTATAGACACCTCGGAACAAGTTACATGTGATGCCTCTGCTACAAATCATATCACTCCTAATCTTAATAAGGAATTTAAAAAAAAAAAGACAGAATGGGCAGAACCAGGATTCCGTAGGACCTCTAAGCTCACCATTTCTTAGAAAAGAGCATGTCACTTTAAGTACAATTAATAAAAAAGCCTTAAGCTTAACCAAGTCCTCATCACATATGCGTACAGGGGCCATATGTCTGTTATATGAAACTGATTGCATGCATTAAGCTCTGAATTTTATTCTTTTCATTGCAAACTCGTTTTGCCCTTTTGCCTTTTGATTCTTCTGCTAAACTCGTTTCTGTTGCAGAAAGTAATTAAGAAAATAGAATTTTTAAAATCCTTTTCCAAAAGAAGTCCTTTGTGCCTATGAACACTAAGTCACCCACCAATTGTTAATGGGATCTGTTCTCGTGATCAGTTAAAGAGCTAAATTGGTTCCTGAGGTAGCATAATTATTTTCGCATCTGTTATACTAAGAAAGATAGGGACGACTTCATCAGACTTTTAAATCAG
This sequence comes from Schistocerca serialis cubense, assembly GCF_023864345.2. Classification (NCBI taxonomy): domain Eukaryota; kingdom Metazoa; phylum Arthropoda; class Insecta; order Orthoptera; family Acrididae; genus Schistocerca; species Schistocerca serialis. Next base: position 582,043,516 of record NC_064640.1, read on the forward strand.
ACCACCATTGCCCATGACACTTAATTAGTTAGATTGAATGTCACCACCATGTATACAAACATCTCTACAAATGTAGTTCCCTTGATTATAGAATCAACATTAAAGCTGCACGCTATCTTCGAGTTGCAATAAATTGATTAATTTCTCTCTTTCATAAAGATCACAAGGGGTGTTCAATAAATAATGCAACATTTTTTTTTTCTGGAAGCTGGGTAGCTTTATTCGGGATTCCAATACACCGTAGTATGCCCTTCTCTTTTGGTTACAAAAGCCTATTTTTCAACATAATCTCCTCTTAATACGACGGCCTTACGCCACCTTACGGAGAAGGCCTGTATGTCAACATGGTATCACTCTAATGGTCGACATCAGAGTCAACGCCTTGCTGTGCCAATAACTTGCCCATGATCCAAGTACTGCTTCCGACGGAGTGCATGTTCATTGGGCTAAGCAGATGAAGTCGACACGTGTGTCACCGGGCTGTAGGCTGGGTAAGAAAGAGAGAGGAAGAATAGTCCAATGAAGTTTTATTTGAGTTTTTCTCGGATGCGCAGACTTGCGTTATCAAGCACAAGGAGAAGTTCGTTTGAATTTTTGTGGCGACGAACACGCTGTAGTCGTTTCTTCAATTTCCTTAGGGTAGCTCAATACACCCGAGACTTGATTTTACACCATGATGGAGGATAATGAACAATGAGGTTGCAGCTACGAAATTTTTCTTCGGATCAGGGTGGCGTGACGCCACTCCATGGATTGCCTTTTTGTTTCCGGTTAGAAGCGGTGAACCCATGTTTCATCGCCCATGACGATGTTCTACAAAAATTGTCACGATAAACCTCGTAACGCGCAAGCAATTGCGCGCATATGGCCCTTCGTCGCTCTTTATAATCTTCCGTTATATAGTGAGGAACTCATCGAGCACACACCTTTGAGTACTAGTGGAGAAATATGCCAGCACTGCCAACAGAGACGTACAGTCGGCCACCGAGTTGTTTGCTTGTGATCCGTCTATAAACTCAATTGAGAGTTCAGATGGTTCAATTGGCTCTAAGCACTATGGGACTTAACATCTGAGATCATCAGTCCCTAGACTTAGAAATATTTAAACCCAACTAACCTAAGGACGTCACACACATCCATGTCAGAGGCATGCTTCGAAGCTGCGACTGTAGCAGCAGCGCGGTTTCGGACTGAAGCACCTAGAAACGGACGGTCACAGCGGCCGACTCGATTGAGAGTGTCAGCACGTTTCTACATTGGAGGAGTCACAGCTGTGGGCTCCGGTCGGCACCCGGGAGATCGGACAGGTTTGCGCTGCCGTGTAACGATGATGACAGATGTCTCGCCCCTACAACTCACCCCGCTTTTGTTCGCTGACCGGTCTCTGTAGACGTTCCGCAAGTGCCTATGAGTATCCGCAAGGCCCTGATACTCGGCTAAAAGAAGCGCAATGACATCTTTCTGGCTGGAACGCACTTCCGTTACAGACGCACTTTTGAAGACTACGTATAGCGCAGCCACCTTTCGGAATTTCATGAATCTATAGGGGTTGGAGTGGGAATGTTCGATGACTTCACACAACAAATTCCGCAATTTTCAACTGTAATTGGCCGAGAAAAAAAAGATGTTGCATTACTTAGTAAACGCCCTTCGTACTTTAATAACGTTATTTACAAGCAGACAGAAGAGCTGGCCATGGGATCTTCCTTAGCTGGGGTTACTGCCAATATTTTTGTCGACAACAGTGAGTACCAATTTTCCCCCTTACCTCTATAATATTGTTTGCCATAAATGTTACGTCGATGACGTCTTACTTCTCTACAGTGGTACTAAGAACCAAGTACAGCAGTTCCACCAAGATCTGAACATGACGCCCCCTAACATTCAATTTTCGTTAGAGCACCACAATAACTTTACGTTACTGTTTTTTATATTTAAAAATCATTTTGCAAAACAATAAGATTACCTATAAAATTTTGACGAAAGAAACTGTGACTGATCGTGTAATTCACCACAATGCTAGGACCCACAACAGGCACTTTGGCTCAGGCATTTGTCAAATTACCACTGTCTCTACACCGGTCACACAGAGAGCACTTTTAACATGCGACTGAGGTGGTGGTGGTTAGTGTTTAACGTCCCGTCGACAACGAGGTCATTAGAGACGGAGCGCAAGCTCGGGTTAGGGAAGGACTGGGAAGGAAATCGGCCGTGCCCTTTCAAAGGAACCATCCCGGCATTTGCCTGAAACGATTCAGGAAAATCACGGAAAACCTAAATCAGGATGGCCGGAGACGGGATTGAACCGTCGTCCTCCCGAATGCGAGTCCAGTGCTCATGCGACTGAAGGAACATCAGTCTTCAGCTCGTGGTCTAGTGGCTAGCATTGCTTCCTCTGGATCACGGAGTTCTTGTTTCGATTCCCGGCCGGGTCGGTGACTTTCTCCACTCGGGGGTTGGGTGTTTGTGTTGTCCTCATCAATTTCAACATCATTCTGGAGAAGTGGCGTGACTGGACTGTGAAAATATTGGGAATTTGTACGAGAGCTGATAAAAGCGCGGTAGAGCGCCCCACAAACCAAATATCGTCATCACAGTCATCAAGGAACATCACGAACTTAACAATTCTATGTTGACTTGCTCTAGTAATTTGAAAACTTATGAGTTCTCATTTCGTGACATAAACACCAATTTGAGTATCCTTCATCGTCACCATAAAGGCTGCATCCTTAATTTATTAGAGTAAACAGAAATTCTGCTATGCTTTAACTAGATCCCTTTAACTACTCTTAACAAGCAAACCACGATGAAGCATGTTTACCTTATAAATAATTATTCCTTTTTGCAATAGCGCTCAGACCTCACCAACATCCTCCTCCACCTTTCTTCTCAAAGGCATTGTATTTATTGTATTTTCCTTTGCATCCCTTTAATTTTAGTAGCCTAATTGATACTATTTTTATCGAGTGGATACTTAATGTCGTTATGTTTATTTTAATTTTATCCAGCTTGTCATTATTAGCTCATTTTTAAATTTTATCTTGTATAGCATTTCTAGCCGATGGTTGGGCACTCTCACTGTTCATGCCAGGTAATTATTTTTCACCTTATTTATATATTAATATATAGACGATGTACATTTAACCATCTTCTATTCACTAATATAAAATGTATTCACCATTTGCTAACGTCTGGGCTAGACGGTCATCTCTTCCGCCATTCACCACCGGGCGGCTTCACTTTTCCTCGTAATATGACAGTCGTTAATTTTCGTGTGCGGCTGCATTCTACCACCGCGTCATTCCGTATCTGGGCTTCAAGTGCGGATGTCATCTTTCCGCAGCCTAGTGTTCGCAGCGTGCGGCGGCCACGAGCCTCACGATGTTCGTTATCTTACGTTGTTCGGTGACATTCACTTTAGTACTTTCCTCCCATTTTTCGTCCTTTGGCTGCTCACATTTCTTAAGTTATTTTGGGGCTGTCTGTTATGAGCCGCATGTTTTCATTATGAGTAACCTCACCATATCAGCCTCATATTTATAGTAGGACAGTGAATCCACACTACTTTTATAAAAAAAAAATAGTGTCAAGTCTTATACAATCGCTTATTATAGTTTCCTCATTTTCCATTTTGCAGTTTTGTACACTTGAACATGTGCTTATAACTACCCGAGACAGTTCGTGCTTCTGAACCACGATGTAACACGTTTCTCTTCTAAATAATTATTCCTTTCGGTAATAGTGTTCAGTCTTCACCAATACACGTCACCATTTACAACTGAAGCGGTTAATTATCAGGCTGCGCAGTGAATCTCAGATATGGAAATCATTCTAACCAACTCTTATGCATTCTGTCCATATTTGGTTTTGCAGTGGCGCTCGGGTTTGAAGTTATATAGTGTTACCTCACAGTGTTGTGTAATGTATCATGGCAACGTTTGCGTTTCTGCCTCCCTTCCTCTGACAATGTGTGGCAATGGTCGCCTCTTGCCCTCACGTCTGTTTCATTGGTGATACACCTTGTTGACATTCCGACTGGCACATGGGCCCAGACCTAACCTTCTCCGTTCTAAGCGCGCCTAGTAGAACTTCAAAAAAATTTAAACATGTGTATTAAAATTATTCTGGTGCACAACAGACTGATGATGTTTGGTCACTACTTCATTCTAGTGACTAATTTTAGAATCATATGAAGGAAATGCGCTAGAGACTAACATAATTTTTTTCCGCCAGCGAGTGAGGTGGCGCAGTGGTTAGCACACTGGACTCGCATTCGGGAGGCCGGCAGCTCCATCCCGCGTCCGGCCATCCTGATTTAGATTTTCCATGATTTCCCTAAGTCGCTCCAGGCAAATGCCGGGATGGTTCATTTGAAAGGACACGGCCGACTTTCTTCCCTAATCCGATGAGACCGATGACCTCGCTGTTTGGTCTCCTCCCCCTAACAACACAACCGTATTTCCGCCATTTTATACATATTTTGTCGTTCCTAGAGATGAGTTTTGATTTGTGTGTCAATTCTAAATACTGCAAGGTTTACGTATTTAAGTTCTATATCACATAATGAAGATATTTGAGATATGGTCTTATTTCTTCAGTTACAGAATTTTGTGACAAATAAAATGGTACATGTTTTGAAAACTAAATAACGAATGGACAGGCTATACATCTAATACGTGCACGATCTTGAACCTTGAAACAAAAGGTCTTTTACGGTGGAACATGGGATTTTGCCAGTTAATTTAGTATGGTTAATTTCTTAATAGTTTCGCCTGTCCAGTAGGAAATGGACATTTGTGTTAGTTTCGAATGGCTTCCGTTTCAAAATATGTTTAATTTGTAACAGTATTTTAATAATAAATGTGCTTAGTTTGTTTTCACTTACTGATTGCTATTGTGTAGCAGAGTAATAATGAAACAAATAGATTATTAAATACAATATTGACAAGATTGTCAATTAAAGGTGAATGTCATCATTTAGAAACTGAATAATAACTTCCGTTATGGAGCTGCAATGTTTCCCAAGGTGCAACACTCTCCGTTACAAAGAGTTGCAAAAAAAAAAAAAAAAAAAAAAATGAAATTTGGAAGCACGTCAAAATGCTTCGTAGATCTAACTGACTATAGCTCATATTGCCAAAAATAGCAGGCCACAACCTCACACCCATTTCCAAATGGGATATAAGCACATAGAACGAAAAATTAGTCACCCGCAGGAAACATGACGCTAATGCCGTAAGACACCACGATTAGCATTTGTAATGATGTAGGTACGGCGAAGAAGCTACACCGATCCGACTAAAGCCACTCCTTTGTGAATAAATCTGACATTGTCAGAATAGAAGAAAACGATAGTAAGCAGATAATAAAATATAAAATTATAGAAAATTGAAAAACTTTCTACACAACTGTTTAAAACTTTTCACAAATTATCTATGTACTGTCTTAATTCCAACTAACATTTTATTTTTTATTTTTTACGAAGCGGTGACTAGTTTAGGCAGCTTAACTTCCACCCACTGATCTGAGAATAGAGAAACGAAATTGCCTTAAGTAACAATTATGTAAAAATTTCTTTTGGTTTACTTAAAAAAATTACAGGGAATTAATTTATCACTTGTAGCATTATAAATGCAATTAGCAGCATACAACACCGCTGCATAGTCCGTAACATTCCTATTTTAAATCTTCAGATAAAATCTGTTATATTCAGCCTAACACGAACACAAACGCAAATTTATCGTGTACTGATAAACGAATAAGAAAAAGGAAAATAATTGTTTAGAAGAAAAACAGATTTATTGAACGTACCACTCTATCTCTGACAGCAGTTGAAGCAGGGATCCTATACACTGAAACGTCACTGTAATTATTTTTTTTACAAACAGCAACAGCACACAGTAACGACTGACTGGAACGAAAATAATTACATAGTCGTTTCTCTGTCCTCCCTCCTCCTCCTCCTCCTCCTCCTCCTCCTCCTCCTCCTCCCTCCTGTCTTTCTCCTTTTCATTCTTCACTCTGTTCGTCTGTGTGTCTGTCCATCTCGTCCAGCCTCTGACCGCTGAACATTATCACCCCTACCCCAATAGGAGGTTGTTGGCTCTTACTCTCACAGTAGTAAGTAGTATGTCAACCAAGTGTGGTTAAAATCGATCCAGGGGTTTCGGCGGAGCATTTGACCTACGGCTTTGCATCCGTACGCACCTGTCATATAGTTCACATCTATATAACAGATTTCACTCATATTCGTACACATATTTCACCCGTATCTTCAGCGAATTTCGCGCTGCAGTTTCGTTTTTACACAGCTCAGTGTTTATGACGTCATGTCTCCTGAACTATGAGTCTTTTAGTGATAGAATTTTGCTAATACAGGCAGAGGTATGTGTGGATACTGTTCGAGGAATGTGTTGCGAATAAAGTTCATAGTAAAGAAGTAATAAATTTTATCATGATGATGGTACGGCTGTTTATGATGTCATACCTCTTGTACTGTCTGACATAAAATGATATATTTTTGCAGGTGCATTCAATGACATACGTAAATACTTTCTACATATTCTCATCAGAATAGGTTTTGTAGAAAAATTGCAATAAATATAAAGGTCATGCCTGATGCCACAGTTTTAATGCATGAACTGCATGAACAGCGAGAAACTTTTTCCGTTTTATCATTTTGTGCGTGGTTTCAGCGAGATAAATATTTTAAAGGTTTGACATTATGTGTAAAGATTGCTGTAAGTCTTAAAGTGATCTCATTCTCATATCCTAGATGAATGTAATTTGGCTATTTGCGCATCGGGAACTATGCATCCTTCTCCACCACCACCACCCCTTTGAACGGTAGTTGATTGTTATCCCCACAGTAGTTCTTTCCAGACAGATATGTGTAGCAAATCTGGTTGGAATCCGTCCACTGGTTTAGGAGGAGATGTGGAACATAAATACACACATACATATACGTTTATAACATCTATGGATTTCCTTTGGTCCTACAATATTACTATGCTAGTGTTTTAGTAGCTGGCTGTACGCTACTCTACAATAGCAGTTTTTCACATTCGAATGATTTTTTTCTCGGCGATAGAGAAATATCCATGGGTTTTGGCTACATCCTATCTGTCATCATATATTTGATGTAGACATTTATCAGTGTTGGTGGTATTAGGACGTAATCGACAAAAATTACGTATACAGTGGGTATTATTACTTAAGCACCTAATGCTAATACCATACTCCTATTACGGATACTTGTACGTTATTGGTGTGTGTTTCAGAGAGTCTTCTCATCGTTGGCCGTCGAAATACAGCTCAGAAGAGTGTTGTCTCACATCACTTCCCTGGCTTTCTGTTAATTTCATCTGAGAAAGGTGAACACCTCCTTTGTCACATGACAGTTCTGCATTCTATATTTATTATTTATCATACCGGCATTTTTTCGCAGCCAGCAATATTTTGGTGCCTGCATATGCTATGATTGATCACTTCATTGTTTCGAGAGGACACCTGATTCCTCTTGGCCCTGTTATATCCTCTTCCGTTTACTATTACGGTACTAGACATAGCGACAATATTGTTATTGGCCTTCTTTCTCATTCTTTGAGCATGGCTATTGTCATTGCTAGTCTCTTCTGTTGACTGTCATCTATATTCTCGCCTTATTTGTTTTGAGACACCATCTGTCCAAAGATTAAGAGTATGGCCCTGAGCACTATGGGACTTAACATCTGTGGTCATCAGTCCCCTAGAACTTAGAACTACTTAAACCTAACTAACCTAAGGACATCACACACATCCATGCCCGAGGCAGGATCCGAACCTGCGACCGTAGCGGTCACGCGGTTCCAGACTGATGCGCCTAGAACCGGCCGGCCACACCGGCCGAAATTAAGAGTATCTAAATACTCTTTTACTCTGTATCCTAGCTGTTTTTGTTACTTCATACTTACTCCGCGATTTTAACTATGCCTTTAAGTAGGGTATATACTGTTACAATATGATACCCATTTCGTCATCGTTACAACCGATTCCTCTCTTGGCAGCTAGGACATAACATTAATTGAATTTTCCGTCCATACTTTGCATAACATAAGAATAATATTAAATAGTAAACACTTTCTGATGTTCTGCAAAGCTATGTTTATCTGGTTACGGAAAAACTTTCGGCTTCTCAGGCAATCTTCAGGTGACAAACACAGGAACAATGTTTTACGACTTACAGGGATATAATTTACACAGAAGAAACAAAATACACGAAAATGATAAGATGTGCAGTATTTACATAGGAAAGTATTACATGTTTGTTATGTAGAAATAATTGCATTATCGAAAAAAGACAACAATGCTTTTCGTGGAGATGTGGCTGTTGTGAGTTTCAGTCCAGAGACTGGTTTGATGCAGGTCTCCTTCATGCTCTATCCTGTGCAAGCTTCTTTCCGGCCGGTGTGGCCGAACGGTTCTAGGCACTTCAGTCTGGAACCGCGCGACCGCTACGGTCGCAGGTTCAAATCCTGCCTCGGGCATGGATGTGTGTGATGTCCCTAGGTTAGTTAGGTTTAAGTAGTTCTAAATTCTAGGGAACTGATGACCTCAGATGTTGAGTCCCATAGTGCTCAGAGCCATTTGAACCAATTTTTTTGCAAGCTTCTTCATCTCCCAGTACCTACTGCAACCTAAATACTTCTGAATCTGCTTAGTGTATTCATTTCTTGGTCTCCCTCTACGATTTTCCCCCTCGAAGCTGCCCTCCAATATCAAATTTGTGACCCCTTGAAGCATCAGAACACGTCCTACCAACTGATCCCTTCTTCTAGTCAAGTTATGCCACAAATTTCTCTTCTCCCCATTTATATTCAGGACCTCCTCATTGGTAATGTGATCAACCCATCTAATCTACAGCATTCTTCTGTAGCACCACATTTAGAAAGATTATATTCTCTTGTTGTCTAAACTATTTATCGGCCATGTTTCACTTCCATACAAAGCTACACTCCATACAAATACTTTCAGAAACGACTTGCTGACACTTAAATATATACTCGATGTTAACAAGTTTCTTTTCTTCAGAAACGCTTTCCTTGCCATTAGTTTATGTAATTATCCCTGCACGACAAAAAAATGTGATACCTTCCTATGGCAAAGTGTACTCTGCGTTTCATCATTTTTGCATCTTTTGTATCTTCTGGGTAAATAAATATCTGCGTAATTCGCACGTCATTGCATCCCTGCTTGCGACACTCAGTTGTGACCGGAAGATGACTTATGCAGCAGGTTTGTGATTAAATAAATGTAATTTCACGCAACATCAGAACGTGATTCCTATTTAATATCATAGCTCTTGAACTAAAAAAATGTTCAAATGTGTGTTAAATCTTATGGGACTTAAGTGCTAAGGTCATCAGTCCCTAAGCTTACACACAACTTAACCTAAACTTTCCTAAGGACAAACATACACACCCATGCCCGAGGGAGGACTCGAACGTTCGCCGGGACCAGCCACACAGTGCATGACCGCAGCGCCTAAGACCGCTCGACTAATCCCGCTTGGCTCGTGAACTAAAAAGGCAGTGGATCAATCCACTGATGGTTCTAATTATTTTAACTGACTCCGTTTATGTATATGTGGTAGGAATCGAACCAATTTCCTTATTGAATGTGAAGCATCTTACCTCGGCCATCGTCCTGTAATTATTAAATTCTTTGTTTCCATTGGATTAGCGTTGGTTTCTCAGTTATTTGTTTTCATTTACAATTCATTTTGTTTCTGAAAATGACTGGCTGGCAGTTCGCTTTCTCGTAGCTAGGTTGAAGGGAAATATGCATGTAGTAGCAATTAACAAGGCTCTACCACAGTGTGAGAAAAGTCATGGGATACCTCCTAATAATGTTTTAGACTTTTTTTTTCCCAGTATAATGCCACATCTTGACATTGGCGTGGGCTCAACAAGTCGTTGGAAGTCCTCTGCAGAAATACTTAGGCATGTTGCCTCTATAACCGTCCATAACTGCGAACGTGTTGCCGGTATAGGATGTTGTGCACGAACTGATCTCTCGATGAAGTCCCATAAATATTCGATGAGACTCGTGAGAGGCGATCTGGGTGCACAGATTATTCGCTCGAATTGTGCAGAATGTTCTTCAAAACCTTAGCAAACAATTGTGGTCCGGTGACATTAAATAATTGTTTGGAAACATAAAGTCCATTAACGTCTGCAGATGGTCTCCAGGTAACTGAACATAACAATTTCCAGTCAATGGTCGGTTCAGTTCGACAAAACGACCCAGTCCATTCCATGTAAACACAGCCCACACCATTATGAAGCCACCACCAGCTTGCCCAGTGCATTGCTGACAACCTGGGCCCATGGTTTTGTGGGGCCTCTGGCACATTCGAATCCTACCATCAGCTCTTACTGAAATCGGGTCACAGTTTTCCAGTTGTCTAGGGCCCAACTGATAAGGTCACGTGTACAGGAGAGGCGCTGCGGGCGATGTCGTGTTGTTAGCAAAGACACTCGCGTCGATTGTCTGCTGCCATAACCCATTAACGCCAAATCTCGCCGCATGACGGGCGACGGTCAGGTTCGTGTTCCACCGCTGACCAGGGCGTTTCCAGATTCATCTTCGTTGGTCATCGGGACTCAGTCCGAAGAAGAACTCTTCACTAAAGACAAGCCTACTGCAGTCAATGAGGCCCACGCCGACTACATGTCTGGTGACGTGTGATGATATACCAACCTGACTGTCTCTCGCCATACGGCTCGAGAGCCAGATATGACGGTATGGGGAGCATACTTCATAGGAGGATCCCGTTGGGTGTCATCTGTGGCACCCGAACAGCAAAGTGTTAAGTCGACGATATTCTACTGTTTTGTTTGCCTTTATGGCAAGCCATCGTGGGCTTACATTTCAGCAAGATAATGCCCTCTCGCACCCGGCGAGATGGTCTACTGCTTGTCTTCGTACTTGCCAAATCCTGCGCTGGCCAGCAATGTCGCCTGACCTCTCCCCAGTTGAGAACGTTTGGAGCATTATGGACAAGGATCTTGAACCAGCTTGTATTTTCATGATCTAAGTCGCTAGTTGTACAGAATTTGATACGATATCCCTCAGGAGGACATCCAACAACTCTGTCAATCAATACCAAGCCAATTAACTGCTTGCATAAGGACTAGAGACGGACCAACGCGTTATTGACATGCTCAATATCTTCCTCTTGAATAAATGATACAATTTTTCTGAAACTCTGACCTTTCGTTTGTTTGTACATATAAATCACATCTGCCGACTTCCGTCCCATTCGGATAATTCCTTCCCTGTGCGCCTTTCCGCCTTTTTTTTTTTTTTTCTTAGAGCGTATGTTCAACAGGGTTGGGGGGGGGGGGGGGGGGAGGTGCTCATAATGTTATAATCATCGCCTCAAAACTAAACATTATTAATTTTTTGTTTTTTTATAGTCCTGGTATAAAATGAAATCCCTGTACTACTGTACCACAGCACAGCATTAGAGGAGTAAAACCAAAATCGAGCAGCACATTGATAAAGTTAAGCAGGAAACCTAAGTTTTAGGGGTGATAAAACTTTGTGACTACAGATTATACTTTGGTCCCCGCGTTTAGCAGCGAACGATCCACGTAGAACCGATGTACATAGCAGTAGACATAATTCGTTTCAGTAAGGATCAGATAATCAACTTACTCAAATTAGTTGTGTATTTACTTCGTCTGTCTTGTGGCTTGATGGTGAATGAAAGTGAAACAAGAGACAAAAGGGATCAGGACGATAGGATCAGACGTAAGGCTGATACAAAGATGATTTCATACTAGTAATGATTTTGTGAAATATCTGAAACAGAAACATTCACTTTTAGACTGTGTTAAATTTTTAGTTTGCCATCTAATGTCACGATTTGAAAGAGACGATTTAAAATGCGTTAAATCTTCAGCCCACTCTCAAAAATTCCGTAACTCGTACGATTAACCTAATTCTAGTTAAGGCAAAGGCAAACCTGTTATAACCACGTATAATACGATTTCTTTCAGTGTAAGTCTCGTTATAGTTGATGCTTGTTGCTCTGAATTACGCATACGTCATCGGCACCGAAAGCATTTGCGAGCACAAATTGTTTTCCGGGGAAACAACGAACAGTCTTCATCAGACTAAAAGCAACGTTCTCTGCAAGCTCTCAGCGAAATCATGTAACACATCTGAACATTGTGTTTCCCGTCAGAACCTTTTTACAAAGCTTAACAGGGTTACTTGCAATTCACTCACCTCTTTCCTTTTTATCTGTCCCGCGGTATGAAAGTACCTTTAATTGGTGTCGACAGGATACAGGAGAAAAATATACATGCATCATAATTCGGTTTACGTGCGCTACAGGAAAATCAGCCAAAATATCCGAAATAACTAGATCTGAGACTGTTGCTTCAATTTCCTGGAGGTCAAACGTTTTCTTTTCTTTACTTTTTGAATATTTTCATTGCATCTAAAATAACAAGAACTTAATCCTATCAGGTGGCACAAATGTATAAATAAATAATATGCAAATGATCATTGGATCTGCCTTAGGTTCAAAAAGTGCTATTACAAATTTACCGACAACGTAGAAGGAGGGCAATTAAGAGACATGTAAGTTAAATGCGAAAATTATTCTTTTATGTAAATACGACATTACATTGCAAAGATACAAATTAAATAAGTGAAGACACTTGAAAGAGAGCATGAAAATAGAATTTGTCAGAATATCAGGTAGGTTTTAACAATACAACGCTGCCTATTTCATTCTGCAAAATGGCTCTGAGCACTATGGGACTTAACATTTGTGGTAAACAGTCCCCTAGAACTTAGAACTACTTAAACCTAACTAACCTAAGGACATCACACACATCCATGCCCGAGGCAGGATTCGAACCTGCGACCGTAGCAGTCGCGCGGTTCCGGACTGCGCGCCTAGAACCGCTAGACCACCGCGGCCGGCTTTCATTCTGCATGTTAGTCCAAATTATTAATGTGTGTTTCTGATTAACCATTCAAGTACCAGTTGTTTTGGCCTGAAACCACCATTGTATTAAATTTTTTAAAGTTCCTTTGTCTTTTTTTATGAAACTACCGACGCTGCTGCAAAGCAGACGCATCTAATGTACAATGTTATACTTCTACGAGTGTAGTGGATTGTAGCAATCACTTACGGAGGTCAAAGCAACAGTCGATGCCTAGATTGTGCTGCGTGACTGTATGGGATTGTGGCACGCGTTTGTTTTCATAATGATCATACGGAGGAGATCACTTACAGTGACAGTATGTATATCTATAAGTATTGTAGAGTAAATTTGAGTTTTTACTACTGCTGTTGTGAGTGGTTTGGAAATGAAACAGTTGGTACCTTTGATATTATTTCATTAAATTTTAGGACCATTTTTGCTCATTATTTAGGACCACAATTTGTTTTAGCCGGTATGAATTCATGGAAGTTTCAATATGTGGGACTTTATCTAGGAAAAACGAAAAATTGTTTTCAAGTGTATCTAATGAAACCATTGGCGTTTCAAGCTGTATTTCCCATTGGTTACAAACTGAAACCACAAATTTTAAACATTGATTTTTACTTTTTGCCCATTTTTTCTTGTATTCGCTGCTTACTACGACAATCAAGGTCAATTCTGTAAAAAAGCTGTAAAATTAATTTTTAAAGTACTGTTGGGACTCATATCGTTAAAGAAAGCGAACCATTCAGAGCTATGGTAATTCACATTGCACTGTTGGGTAGTGATTTGTATGAACGTTGGCAAGTTAGGCATTCATCATAATCAACAAAATGCTACCAGAAAAAGCTTAAGTTTATTAGACCAATTCGATCTTTCAAAGAATTTTTGGGGCCATGAAGAAAAATGCTGTATATCTCAAAAGTAGGACCTTTAATTGTTATATATACACAATAGCAAATAGGTGGCATATTTTGTTGCATTCATAACAACGAGTATAGAATGTTTCTTCGCAGTGAAATACGGTTAAGTGCGTCCGTCAGGCACAGCATTATGTGTAGTCCATGGGTATGGTTCCACATTTGAACGCAAAGCATGTACTATGCGCTATGGTTAGTTTTCTCAGGCTCTTGATACGTAGTCGCAGGAGGTGGTACCAGATGTTCACGAGAAGATAGCGCAGTTCTTGCATCTCCGAAAAGGTAGCTTGTGATTCAAAGCTGGCAACCTACGACAATAGAGATACTTTTGACATTGTTTATCTCTGCCAAATTTCAGGATTGGACGTCAACTGGAATACACCATCGTAATAATACTGTCTAAAGATTCATGCCACATGGGGTAGTCAGCGCCCTTTTTGAAAGTGTCACTCTCGGTTGGGAGTCACGAAGTGTTACAAAGTGATCAGGAATACAAGCGACCTATGCTAAGTAGACGGTCAAATTTGGTGTCTCCATACCACAATACTGTCACCATGGTCCCGTTTAAGTCCAGAAATACTTGAGTCGAGCTGACGTTCTCCTGCAAAATGACAACTGAGTGCGAAGCATCAGCTCAAGTAAAACATTTCTACCGTCCGAGAGACTAGTCTATATCTATTTCTACATTTACTTCTATACTGTGCAAACCGCAGTGAAGTGCATAGCCTTGACTTCAGTTGTACCACAGATCGGAGCTTCTTCGCGCTTCAGTTTTCTATGGAACGCGGGGGGAATGATTGCTTAAATGCCTCTATATGTGCTGAAATTAGTGTAATCTTGTCTTAACTGTCTCTATGGGAACGATACATAGGGCTAGCAGTATAATCATAGTTTTTTCACTGATTACTGCTTGAACTTTTGTGAGTAAGATTTCAAAGTGTAGTTAACATCTGTCTACAAGTGTCTGCGAATTCAAATTTTTCAACAACTCCGTATTGGTCTCGTAGGTCAAATATGCGTGCGACCACTGGTGATGTCATTCTTCGTATACGTCCAGTATAATATTCTGAGATGAGTCACACGAACTTTAACGGAATTCTCGCGGTATCGTAACAAAACAGCGAAGTCTGCCACCTGTTGTACCTATACGATCATCCCACTTCATATACCAGCAGACTGCTACATCCAGGTTTTTATTAACGTATACAAAACTGTAGAATTTTTAAGGGAGATAAAAAAACTACTTCCATTATGTGACAAAGATGTCACAACTGCAGCGGTTACCCGCTAACGTTCGTTGAAGATTTTTTCGTTTCTGATGTTCAAAGACGGTTTTCAAATTGCGATGTGATGGATATTGTTTTAGAAGTGTTCCTGAAAATGTCGTCTATTTATACTGATGCGGACCTGACATCTACATGTTAATGACTAACACACTTAAAGCACTCATGTGCTTCAAAAATGCTGGCCGCAGCTTTAGCCTAACGAGCACCTAATTGTTTTGGAGTGTCTATTGGTGTCTGGTACACCAAACCCTTCTTCTGTGCCATCCCACCACAAAAAATCCATAGTAGTGATGTCGGGAGAACATGGTGATCACGGGACTCGCTCACCTATCAATCCAACAGTTTTAAAAGTCATTATCTACTTGTTCTCTGATATCAACGGCAAAGCGTGTTGGGGTTCCGTTATAATGGGACCATAAGCGTTGCCTGACTGCTAGCAGGGAAGTGAACACCATTTACGGTAGTATTTCATAGAGGAGGATTCGGTAATTTCCTCATCTGAGCGTTTTAGGCAGAAGATACTATTTAATCTGGAAGTCATGAACGATACAACCATACACCCGCAAACAATAAGAAGTAATAGTGCTGTCGATCAGAATCCAATGTCAACGTGCAGCATACGAAACTGTCAAAACTATTGCAAGGAAAGTCCAGCGCCAAATCCTTCAAGAAGCGGTGCATCTGTGACATTTTTGTCACATAAAAAAGTGTCTCTTTTTATGCCTTCTAAACACCCTGAAATTCTGCATTACAATATTTTTTTACATCCAGGCTGTCCCTCGTGTACCGTCGACGAGTCTATTCATGAAAACATGGTGCACCATTCCCACCAAGAAATCTTCAATCCAATCACAAGTTTTGCCTAATATCCTAAATATTCTTACTAACTTTATCCACGGCTTTAGGATGTCATGCGAGAGAAGAGTTAGTATACTTTTCGCACGACAAATGTTTTTGTAATCCATGCTAGTTGGGTTGGCGAAGGTCATTTTGTTCAAATGGCTCTGAGCACTATGGGACTTAACTTCTGAGGTCATCAGTCCCCTAGAACTCAGAACTACTTAAACCTAACTAACTTAAGGACATCACACACACCCATGTCCGAGGCAGGATTAGAACCTGTGACCGTAGCGGTCGCGCGGTTCCAGACTGAAGCGCCTAGAAGCGCTCGGCCACTCCGGCCGGCGTCATTTTGTTCATGGTACCTCAATATTGACGGTTTACGTAGGTGTGATATGCAACCAGTCACTGTTTGAATTTAATACGATTTATTGTGCCTTTAATCAGTTATCGTGCGACTGCAGGCTCATCATCAGATGAAGGTGTTATAGGAACATTACTTTCTGCATCAGAACACTTAGCGTCGTGGTGACTGCACTGCTCCGCGATATCTGGTAGCATACGTTTCAGACAGCTTACACACACGCGAACGCATATATATATATAACGGTAGGTATATTTAGGTGGACCTTGGCACCAAGTACGTAATTACGATGTGTTTGTGTGCGTGTGTGTGTGTGTGTAAAGCGTCTGAAATATACATTATAGAATTTAATTTGTCATGGATACCACGAAGCAGTGAATCACCACAACGCTATGGTCTAGCAGCACATGGTCCAGAAAAGAATGTCCCTGTAACACCTCCATCTCATGACGTGCCTGTAGTCATATGAAAAATATTTCGCGGCTCAATAAATCTAATCAAGTTCAGAAAGCGACTGATTGCATATTATACCTACATCAATTGCCCGTTTAAATGACAGTCGCTGTTTGTCATCCACAACAGTTATAAAGAATATATCTTATTATGTTTAAGCTCAGATGACGTGCGGTTTACTGCAACAACGAAAACTAACCAATACGACCAGAAAACTGACTCCGATTTGGTGCCACTGTTACTAGGACTTTTTTAATGTAATTACAGAGTACGTCATATAGAATGTAAATCCTGGTAACCCTTAGGAAACACTAACATTCAGCACACTTGAAAGACCGACTGTGTTCTTTTGGTGCAGAACCGAGTAGAGGGTCTAAATGAGAGGATCAGACGGTTCTGTGACCTTGTAGGCTGCAGATTCCTTGACTTGCGCCATCGATTGATGGGTTTCCGGGTACCGCTTAATAGGTCAGGAGTCTACTACACACACGAAGCGGGGGCTGTATGGAAGGGACAGAGCGGTTATTTTAGGTTAGAGGGTCTCAGGAAACCACAGAAATGGCGTCCGTCTAACAGGGGGCATATAAAACACAGTAAGGTAGTTGTAGAAACGATCGGTATTGTAGTTGTAAATTGTCGTACCTGTGTTGGGAAAGAACCAGAGCTCCGAGCCCTTATAGAAAGCACTGAAGCTCAAATAGTTACAGGTACGGAAAGCTGGCTAAAGCCGGAAATAAGTTAAGCCGAATTTATTAAAATGACCTAAGAGTGTTCAGAAAGAATAGATTAATTACAGTTGGTGGTGGAGTATTTATTGCTGTCAGAAGTAGTTTACCTTGTAGTGAAATTGAAGTAGACAGTTCCTGCAAAACAGTATGGGTAGAGGTTTTACTTGACAATCGGACTAAACTATTAACTGGATCGTTTCACCGACCCCCGACTCAGAAGATACAGCTGCTGAACAGTTCAAAGAAAACTTGAGTCTCACGTCAAATAGGTACCTCACACATACAATTATAGTCGGTGGTAATTTCAATCTACCCCTGATACGCTGGAAAAATTATATGTTTAAAGCCGGCGGTAGGCATAAAACGTCATCCGAAATTGTACTGAATGTTTTCCCAGGAAATTATTTTGAACATGAGGCCACTTGGTTGCGAAAGCATACTTCACCTCTTAGCAACAAATAATCCTGAACTACAGATCTATATCATTGATGTCGGTTTGCAGTAGGGTTTTGGAGCATATACTGTATTCAAACATTATGAATCACCTCGAAGGGAACGATCTATTGATACGTAATCAGCATGGTTTCAGAAAACATCGTTCTTGTGCAACGCAGCTACCTCTTTATTCGCACGAAGCGTCGTGGGACCTCTGCTGTTCCTGAGCTATATAAATGACCTGGGTGACAATCTGAGCAGTTCTCTTAGGTTGTTCGCAGATGATGCTGCAATTTACCGTCTAGTAAGGTCATCCAAAGATCAGTATCAGTTGCAAAGCGATTTAGAAAAGATTGCTGTATGGTGTGGCAGGTGGCAGTTGACGCTAAATAACGAAACGTGTGAGATGATCCACATGAGTTCCAAAAGAAATCCGTTGGAATTCGATTACTCGATAAATAGCACAATTCTCAAGGCTGTCAATTCAACTAAGTACCTGGGTGTCAAAATTACGAACAACTTCAGTTGGGAAGACCAGATAGATAATATTGTGGGGAAGGCGAGCCAAAGGTTGCGTTTCATTGGCAGGACACTTAGAAGATGCAACAAGTCCACTAAAAAGACAGCTTACACTACACTCGTTCGTCCTCTGTTAGAATATTGCTGCACGGTGTGGGATCCTTACCAGATGGGATTGACGGAGGACATCGAAAGGGTGCAAAAAAGGCAGCTCGTTTTGTATTATCACGTAATAGGGGAGAGAGTGCGGCAGATATGATACGCCAGTTGGGATGGAAGTCATTAAAGCAAAGACGTTTTTCGTCGCGGCGAGATCTATTTACGAAATTGCAGTCACCAACTTTCTCTTCCGAATGCGAAAATATTTTGTTGAGCCCAACATACATAGGTAGGAATGATGATCAAAATAAAATAAGAGAAATCAGAGCTCGAAAGGAAAGATTTAGGTGTTCGTTCTTCCCGCGCGCTGTTCGGGAGTGGAATGGTAGAGATATAGTATGATTGTGGTTCGATGAACCCTCTGCCAAGCACTTAAATGTGAATTGCAGAGTAGTCATGTAGATGTAGATGTAGATGAATAGGGAGTATCATGACGAATACAGGGATTAGCGACAACAAGGCAGTTGCTGCTAGGCTGAATGCCGGAACACCTACAACCATCAAAAAGAAGCACATCTGTTTTAAAAAGCTGATAAAAACGCTCTTAACGCCTTTTTAAGAGACGGTCTCCACTCCTTCTGATCTGATGACTTAAGCATAGAAAAGATGTGCACTGATTTAAAAGAAATTGTATCCACCGCAATTGAGAGATATACACCACGTAAATTAATAAGTGATGGTGCTAATCTCCCATGGTACCCAAAATGGGCCAGATCTCTATTGTAGAAGCAACGAAAAAAGCATGCCAAATTTAAAAGAATGCAAAATCCCCAAGATTGGCTAAGTTTTGCAGAAGTTCGAAATGTAGCGCGTACTTCAATGCGAGATGCTTTTAATAATTTCCACAACGAAACTCTGTCTCGAAATCTGTCAGAGAACCCAAAGAGACTCTGGTCATACGTAAAGCACACGAGTGGCTGCGCGGTAACAACGGTGAAGTCACTGATGACAGCGCCACTAACGCAGAGTTATTAAACACGGTTTTCCGAAACTCCTTCAGCAAAGAAGACGAAGTAAATATTCTTGAATTCCAATCAAGAACAACTGCCAAGATGAGAAACATAGAAGTAGATACCCTCGTTGTGGTAAAGCAGCTTAAATCATTCAATAAATGCATGGATCCGGTCCAGACTGTATACCAGTCAGGTTCCTTTCAAAGCATGCTGGTACAATACGTCCATATTTAGCAATTATATACAACCACTCGCTCACGGAAAGTTCCGTACCTAAAGAATGGAAAATTGCTGAAGTCACGCAGATACCCAAAAAGGGAAATAGGAGTAATCCGCTGAATTACAGGCCCACATCACCCACGTCGATTTGCAGTAGGGTTCTGGAACACATACCGTAATCTAGTATTATGAATTACCTCGGGGAAAACGATTTATTGACCCATAGCACGGATTCAGTAAACATCGTTATTGTGAAACACAACTAGTTCTTCATACTCATGAAGTAATCAGCGCTATCAGCAGGAGATTTCAAATTGATTCCATATTTTTAGATTTCCAGAAGGCTTTTGCCACCGTTCCTCACAGGCGGCTTCTAACCAAACTGAATGCCTACGGAATATCGCTTCAATTGTGCGACTGGATTCGTGATTTCCTGTAAGAAAGGTCACAGTTCATAGCAATAGACGGAAAGTCATCGAGTAAAACAGAAGTAATATCCGGCGTTCCACAAGGATGCGTTATAGGCCGTCTGTTGTTGCTGATCTATATTAACGGCATAGGAGACAATCTGAGTAGCCGTCTTAGATTGTTTGCAAATTATTCTGTCATTTACTGTCTTGTAAAGTCATCAGATGATCAAAACGAGTTGCAAACTGATTTAGATAAGATTCTGTACGTTGCGAAAAGTGGAAATTGACCCTGAATAAAGAAAATTGTGAAGTTAGTCACATGAGTACTAAAAGAAATGTGCTAAATTTCGATTACATGATAAGTCACATAACTCTTAAGGCTGTAAATTCAACTAAATACTAAGGGATTATAATTACAAATAACCTAAATCGGAACGATCCCATGCTAATGTTGTGGGCAGAGCAAACCGAAGACTGCGATTCATTGACAGAACACTAGAAGGTGCAACAGGTCTACTAAAGAGACTGCCTCACCACGCTTGTCCGTCCTGTTCTGGAGTATTGTTGTGCGGTGTGGAATCCGCAACAGGTTTTTCGTTGCGACGGGATCTCATGAAATTTCAATCACCAGTTTTCTCCTCCGATTGCGAAAACATTCTGTTGGCACCCACCTACATACGGAGGAACGATCATCACGATAAAATAAGAGAAATCAGGGTTAGCACAGAAAAATGTAAGTTCTCGTTTTTCTCGCGCCTTTCGAGAGTGGAACGGTAGAGAGACAGCTTGAAGCTGGTTCATTGAACGCTCTGCCAGGCACTTTATTGAGACTAGCAGCGTAATCACATAGGTTTAGGCGTAGATGTAGATATTTTTCCTATGAAAATATGGCATTTTTATTTATAAGTATGAAATGATAATGAACATGAATATATTAATCATTCACCGTCATACCTGTGGCGTCGTCGGTGCCGACGCAATTAGTAAATGAATAACAATAGGTGGGCGCGAAAGATAAATTCAGCGAGAAATATAGCAGCGGCCGTTCGTCAGAAGTTCAGAAATAGGTTGATTCGGGTTGATCTGACTATTAGTTGTTTGACACTTCCATGACAAACAAGCTTTTACTAACTGGGTTTCATTCTCTGCTCCCACTTCTTCGGGCTTCCTGTTTTGATACCGTGGACGGATACGTCTTATCTAGGGTACAATATGTCACATACGACATTTGGTGCGAAATGGGTGTTTCCTTGTTTTGTATACTGTGTTTCTGAAGTTTAAGAGGAATATCATGCGAGGTTTTACTAACATGGTTGAGGGCTACCACCTGTAAACCATTTACAAGGTGGCTAATGTAAAAAACTACCGGAACGTAATCTGTAACGCAGATACCATGCACGTCAGACTCATATTCGCACCTCGTAAGCTAGTACTCTACATGATATGCCATTTGTGCCGGTTATTTAATGTACGAGGGCTTGATGAAAAGTATTGGTTCCGAATTTTTATGTGAAAAGTCTTAAGGATTTTTCAATAAAATAAACGTTATTAACAGCCTACGTCTTTATTCTTTATCTTTACATATTAGCAGCCTTCTGCTGGTAGGGGACTCCGAATTGTAGAATGTAACACTGCGGTGTGTAACGTAAATATGTGTGTGCGTGGAAAAGAAAGTACTGTAGTCGAATTCAAAGAGTTCGTCCTACCATGTAGCACCCTCTCCTTCAGCTCGACAGTGCCTGACCACACTCGAGCTCTGTGACATCTGCAGCAATTCGACGCCTTGAGTTCACTGTTATCCATAAACCTTTATACAGCCGCGACTTGGACCCATCCGATTTTCATCTGTTTCCAAAACTTAAAGAAACTTTCGTGGACTTCACTTTGACAGTGAGAAAGCTTTGGAATCAGAGATGAAGTTATGGCTCCGTCAACAAAGTGACGGTATCAATAAAGCGGACTCTCGTTCTGAGAAATGTTTGTGGACAGCATGACTGTGTTTAAAACTAAATATCTAGACGCGAAGAATAAAAACGTAGAATGTTAATAACGTTTGTTTTATTTAAAAGGTTTTAAGAGTTTTAGCATAGGAAATTTGGAGCCATTACTTTTCAGCAAGTCCTCGTTTATCATTACAGGCAGAAAATTTCCACGATGAAAAAAATGGCTCTAAGCACTATGGGACTTAACATCTGAGATCATCAGTCCCCTAGAACTTAGAACTACTTAAACCTAACTAATCTAAGGACATCACACACATCCATGCCCGAGGCAGGATTCGAACCTGCGACCGTAGCGGCCGCGCGGCTCCGGACTGTAGCGCCTAGATCCGCTCGGCCACTCAGGCCGGCCTCCACGATGAAAGTACACAAACCTGGTCCTATACGATTGTAAGGTTTTTGGCAATTGATTTAAGTATATGGGTAAGTAGAGAAAGATACAAATTAAACTACACGACGAACACCATTACCTTGTTCGCTTGGTTTCAATTTTTTCTATTGCATTTCAGCTTCCCTTAAGTATGATTCTAAGAGATTTTACTCATACTCAGTACGCCAATCACTGACTATTTACTGTATTTCGGCTTGCGGCTGACTAGCTTTGCTCCGAAAACAACTGCCCACAAAGTCACAAATGGGGCAATGCTGGTACTTCCCTCAAGTAACTTTGAGAAACCGCAAGAAAGCTAAACAAGATGGCCCACTCATCCCGAGCAGAGGTCCACCGTCTTGACGCCAGCTGCAGCTCTCCATGGCTTCCAAACAAAGTGACAGCGAAGGAGACATTTTACAGTCCCGGAGACTCGAGTCGCCACAAAGAGGCTCGTGGCAAATCAGCTGATAACGACGCGTCACGACTTTAACAGCCGATGACTTGATAAGTCAATTCTTCCATTGCGACGCCGACTCTGCCGCTGTTTGGCAGCAGCGATGAATCTTTCTTTCGCGCTAGTCTTTCCTTTTTTCGCGTTTTTTATCCTTTTTTCCAAATGGGAGATTCAAACGCAGCGATGTAGCTACGACAGCAATATTGATTCGTGCCATGAGCGCTATTACCATAAGAAAAGGCCGAGCGCCAGGTGCGACAGTAAGATGGATCGCGGCTGTAGCGGTCACACACCATTACCTAACGGGTTATCGGTATCGATTATCAGCCCGCCTGGCCACTAATCGGCCGTGTCCATGCGCCGCAAGCTCGTCCTACTGCTGACCACTCACTCTTCTGCTACTGTCTTTTTACCACATCGTCTGCAGCAGTATACAGTACCGTCGTCTGCGCTAGCCCATGAAGCGTCAGTAACTTGTAACACCTTCTTTAAATTTCCTATTTAACCAACGTAACTGTCACAAGATTATCATATTGCAACGTGTTTGCTATGGAAAGGTCGGTTTGTAGTGCAACTGTACAGATTTCACAAATTATATTAATTGGTATACACGATCGTGAACCTCTACAGCCGATTGTAAATCATCATTATCAGTATTAGGAAATTAAAACCATATCTTGCTCCAGTCTTTTTTACACAGACGTTTGTGAAAGTGGTAAATCTGTGGAGTAGCTACACAAATTTATGCTTAAAATAATCAAAATACCTTTTGCATGCTGGAATGTACCGAGTGTATCAGAAGTACTTTCTCAAAATATGGAAACAGAGTACCTATACTAAAACTAGCAAAAAATTCGCTACGTATCCATCTCCATCGAAATTACCAGTAACAGAAAATATTATGTAATTTTAAACAGAAAAGTACAAAAATGTTCGAAAACCTCCGACTGGCACTATGGACGTAATAACTCATCATATTGTGGATTGTTGCTCACTTTCAAACTCCCCTGGGATGTGTTGAGTAATAGCACACGCTTCCTTGGTGGTGTATCCCTGCGTTACGAATATCTGCAGTACAGAGTAGTTTTAGGACTGATCTCGTCGGTTCGTGTCGATCATGTAACCTAGTCCTCCCTGTTCCCAGCCATCTGTCACAGTAGATACCATCTCGTGTACGCCGAACAGTGTAACATAGTACATCTTACGTGCTGGAGTATCATCATGCTTAAATCATGTACTTCCTCTTATTTCAGGAACTCTTGCCGAAGCATCGTTAAATGAGTTTTCTCAATATAGCCATTGTAGACGGCAGCTGTAAGGCATATATATAGAAAGAGGAAGCTGTTAGCCACGCAAAAGTCACAGATTTGAGAAATTTTTTTCATTCACAGTAAGCCTGGCGAAAAATAGAGAGGGTATTAAAAAGGAAATGATAAAATTTGGAAATCGAATGCCTTCTTAGTAACTGAGTTTTCCGTTCATTTGTTACACATTTCATTTATAACATAAAATTAGGTTTTACATTAGTTTGAAGCAAAATTTCTTCTAAGGCATATTTCACAAGAACAACGTTAGTTACTGAAAAGACGTGCTTCTTACAAGGGAACCTCCCCATCGCACCCCCCTCAGATTTAGTTATAAGTTGGCACAGTGGATAGGCCTTGATAAAGTGAACACAGATCAATTGAGAAAACAGGAAGAAGTTGTGTGGAACAGTGAAAAAATAAGCAAAATATACAAACTGAGTAGCCCATGGGTGACTTAGACAATATCATGGAGACACTTAGCACACGAGCGCCGTGGTCTCGTGGTAGCGTGAGGAGCTGCAGAAGGAGAGGTCCTTGGTTCAAGTCTCCCCATCAAGTGACAATTTTACTTTCTTTATTTTTGCATAGTTATTATCTGTCCGTTCGTTCATTGACGTCTTTGTTCACTGTAATACGTTTAGTGTCTGTGTTTTGCGACCGCATCGCAAAACCGTGCGATTAGTAGACGAAAGGACGTGCCTCTCCAATGGGAACCGAAAACATTTGACCGCAAGGTCATAGGTCAACCGATTCCTCCACAGGCAAACACATCTGATATATTCTATACGACACTGGTGACGGCATGTGCGCCACATGACAGGAATATGTTGTCGACCCACCTAACTTGTACACTTGGCGAATGGGTCAAAGATTCTTCTACCTTGCCCGATTTAGGTTTTCTTGTGAATGTGATAATCACTCCCAAAAAGTGATGAAAACATAAGAGTTTGTCACATAAACTGAAAATAAAAAATTAAACTTTTCACTCGATGGAAGATTTGAACCAAGGACCTTCGTTCCGCAGCTGCTCACGTTATAAGGAGACCACGGTGCTCATGCGTTTCCGCCGTCCTTGATGTTGCCTATCTTCCCATGAACTACTCAGTTTGTATTTTTGGTTATTTTTTCACAGTTCCACACAACTTCTTCCTGTTTTGTCAGTTGATCTGTGTTCAGTTTTTCAAGGCTATCCACTGTGTCAACTTATAACTAAATCTGAGGGGGGTGCGATGGGGAGGTTCCCTTGTTAGTGTTAAGAGCTGACGCCGACGAACCTCGTAGACACCCAACAAACTAAAGGACGTTTGACAGAGTTATGTTATAGTATGCAATTTGAGTTGCAAACTGCAAATCTAAATTGACTTCGGCTTTACTGTTTATCTGTGAGACACGAAAATTTGTGTTGAACCGGCACCAAAATTTATGCACTTGTCCACATCCCTTAATGCTCACACACACACACACACACACACACACACACACACACACAAGCGCGCGCGCGCGCACACACACAGACAGACGCTATGTGATTCTCAGAAAAGAGGGATATTCGATACGCTCATCGTTTTAGCCCCGTGAGGCATGTAATACTTACGTATTACGCTATTGTGCAATGACTGTGTTGACAATTCACATTATGCGATGTTCCTTCAGAAATGCATGCATGTCTTACGGAACATTGTATAATGTGAATTGTCAACACATTGTAGAATAACATACTAAGTATTATCTGCCTCAACGAGTTAAATGGATCATCATGTCAAATGTCCCTCTTTGTCACTCGTGTGACATACGGAAGTTTGTGTCGTTCCTGGAGGCGTGATCGGCTGGCAGAAACGTTTAATACGACCGCTCGTGTAAAGCGGGAAATTGGGGTTCGAGTCCTGTGATGGCACAATTTTTCATATGTCACCAATAAAAAGTACAGATGGAATTAATTTAGTCACTTTAGGTTCGCAGTTTACGAATGAAATAGCATAATATTTAAAGGGCAGTTGTGGATCATCACGCAGTGTCTATTCCTTCAGACATGCATCTAAGTCTGAAGGAACACCATACAATGTCAATCGTCAACACATCCATTCTGCAATAACGTAATAAGAGTAATTTTAGGCTTTTCAGTGTTCGTGAAAAAAAATGGTTCAAATGGCTCTGAGCACTATGGGACTTAACATCTATGGTCATCAGTCCCCTAGAACTTAGAACTACTTAAACCTAACTAATCTAAGGACATCACACAACACCCAGTCATCACAAGGCAGAGAAAATCCCTGACCCCGCCGGGAATCGAACCCAGGAACCCGGGCGCGGGAAACGAGAACGCTACCGCACGACCACGAGCTGCGGGCTGTTCGTGAAAATAACACACAATGGTCAAACAATAAATCAGTTCGACTATGATGTTTAAAAAGAAACGCAACAATATATGACGATGATGTCTATTTAAAAAGCACATACGTACCTCAACTTTTTTCACAAATACTTCCTTTAATTGTCGCGTAGGTCCGTGATATAGAACATCCTCATTGAAATATGATGCCTTTAGTGACAACCAGCTGATTAAAATTTCTATAAATTTCTAATTGTCATCAACCATCACCATCAATTCTCGTCATTCTGGACGATCTTCCAGTTCATTCTGTAACGTTAAAGCAGAACCTCCACACATCCAGCTACCATTCAAATTGCCGCGCGGGGTAGCCACGCGGTATGGCGCCTTTCACGGTTCGGGCGGCTTCACCCCACCCCCATCCCCTATCGGAGGTTCGAGTCCTCCCTCGAGCATGGGTATGTGTGGTCTCCTTAGAGTAAGTTACTCTAAATTAGATTAAATAGTATAAGCCTAGAGACTGATGACCGCAGCAGTTTTGTGCCCGAGTAACTCATTACCACTACCAAACAAATTTAAAAAAATGGCTCTGAGCACTATGGGACTCAACTGCTGTGGTCATAAGTCCCCTAGAACTTAGAACTACTTAAACCTAACTAACCTAGGGACATCATGCACATCCATGCCCGAGGCAGGATTCGAACCTGCGACCGTAGCGGTCGTGCGGTTCCAGACTGTAGCGCCTTTAACCGCTCGGCCACTCTGGCCGGCCCAAACGAATTATTCGCTAATTGCCTCATCCCTGTAAACCTTACATACACTCCTGGAAATTGAAATAAGAACACCGTGAATTCATTGTCCCAGGAAGGGGAAACTTTATTGACACATTCCTGGGGTCAGATACATCACATGATCACACTGACAGAACCACAGGCACATAGACACAGGCGACAGAGCATGCACAATGTCGGCACTAGTACAGTGTATATCCACCTTTCGCAGCAATGCAGGCTGCTATTCTCCCATGCAGACGATCGTAGAGATTCTGGATGTAGTCCTGTGGAACGGCTTGCCATGCCATTTCCACCTGGCGCCTCAGTTGGACCAGCGTTCGTGCTGGACGTGCAGACCGCGTGAGACGACGCTTCATCCAGTTCCAAACATGCTCAATGGGGGACAGATCCGGAGATCTTGCTGGCCAGGGTAGTTGACTTACACCTTCTAGAGCACGTTGGGTGGCACGTGATACATGCGGACGTGCATTGTCCTGTTGGAACAGCAAGTTCCCTTGCCGGTCTAGGAATGGTAGAACGATGGGTTCGATGACGGTTTGGATGTACCGTGCACTATTCAGTGTCCCCTCGACGATCACCAGTGGTGTACGGCCAGTGTAGGAGATCGCTCCCCACACCATGATGCCGGGTGTTGGCCCTGTGTGCCTCGATCGTATGCAGTCCTGATTGTGGCGCTCACCTGCACGGCGCCAAACACGCATACGACCATCATTGGCACCAAGGCAGAAGCGACTCTCATCGCTGAAGACGACACGTCTCCATTCGTCCCTCCATTCACGCCTGTCGCGACACCACTGGAGGCGGGCTGCACGATGTTGGGGCGTGAGCGGAAGACGGCCTAACGGTGTGCGGGACCGTAGCCCAGCTTCATGGAGACGGTTGCGAATGGTCCTCGCCGATACCCCAGGAGCAACAGTGTCCCTAATTTGCTGGGAAGTGGCGGTGCGGTCCCCTACGGCACTGCGTAGGATCCTACGGTCTTGGCGTGCATCCGTGCGTCGCTGCGGTCCGGTCCCAGGTCGACGGGCACGTGCACCTTCCGCCGACCACTGGCGACAACATCGATGTACTGTGGAGACCTCACGCCCCACGTGTTGAGCAATTCGGCGGTACGTCCACCGGCCTCCCGCATGCCCTCTATACGCCCTCGCTCAAAGTCCGTCAACTGCACATACGGTTCACGTCCACGCTGTCGCGGCATGCTACCAGTGTTAAAGACTGCGATGGAGCTCCGTATGCCACGGCAAAATGGCTGACACTGACGGCGGCGGTGCACAAATGCTGCGCAGCTAGCGCCATTCGACGGCCAACACCGCAGTTCCTGGTGTGTCCGCTGTGCCGTGCGTGTGATCATTGCTTGCACAGCCCTCTCGCAGTGTCCGGAGCAAGTATGGTGGGTCTGACACACCGGTGTCAATGTGTTCTTTTTTCCATTTCCAGGAGTGTATTTGAACCAGAATTCCTGTCACTGCCATATTTCACAAAAATCGATTCATATTGTTGTGCCTTTAAACGCAAATATTGAGGTTTATGACAAAATTCTTAGTGGTGATTAGTTCAGTGTAGAGCTACTATTTTCAAATTAACTCTAATTTTAAAGTACATTTACACAAAGAAAACATTGCTTAAGGCTAGAGCTTTTACCAGCCGCAAGTAATAATGTCCGATGTCGATCTGTAGCTGTTAATCGTTATACGCTTATGCCCATTAAAATTGCTACACCACGAAGATGATGTGCTACAGACGCGAAATTTAATCGGGAGAAGAAGATGCTATGATATGCAAATGATTAGCTTTTCAGAGCATTCACACAAGGAGGGGGCCGATGGCGACACCTACAACATGCTGACATGAGGAAAGTTTCCAACCGATTTCTCATACACAAACAGCAGTTGACCGGCGTTCCTGGTGAAAAGTTGTTGTGATGCCTCGTGTAAGGAGGAGAAATGCGTATCATCACGTTTCTGACTTTGATATACCTACGCTTCATTCGATCCCTGCGAAACCCTACATTTTAGCAGGATAATGCACGACCGCATGTTGCAGGTCCTGTACGGGCCCTTCTGGATACAGAAAATGTTCGACTGCTGACCTGGCCAGCACATTCTCCAGATCTCTCACCAATTGAAAACGTCTGGTCAATGGTGGCCGAGCAACTGGCTCGTCACAATACGCCAGTCAATACTCCTGATGAACTATGGTATCGTGTTGAAGCTGCATGGGCAGCTGTACCTGTACACGCCATCCAAGCTCTGTTTGACTCAATGCCCAGGCGTATCAAGGCCGCTATTACGGCCAGAGGTGGTTGTTCTGGGTATTGATTTCTCAGGATCTATGCACCCAAACTGCGTGAAAATGTAATCACATGTCAGTTGAGAGTATAATATATTTGTGCAATGAATACCCGTTTATCACCTGCATTTCTTCTTGGTGTAGCAATTCTAATGGCCAGTAGTGTACTTCTGAAACAATTAATTTAGCTTTAATCACGATTGACAACAAGCTATTTTGTTACAAATGGTCTCACTATGGCAAAAAGACGTCCCACATCCCGATTTGCAAAAGTGGCTACTGTTAGTCTTATGTCCATTTTTGTATTCAATTGTTCCCGCATGTTTACGGATCGCAACTAGTTGGCGATGAAGCATGTTCGCCGCCAAAGGAAAACTTTCGCATGGTTTATGTGTACAATTTTAGCTGCGCCACAGTCCTGATAAGAAGGAACAGGATCCGGATGGACTAACACAAAAAGTGCCCATGAAGGATCACACTCACGTCCGAACTATGTTATTAAAGCTCTTGTCCGTTATATGATTGCTGATAGTGGTAGATTACTAGTATTGCATTTCCAGAATGAAGTGATTTTAATGACCTTGCTAGAGGGGTATCAACCCGCTCGGATAGCAACGCGCATTAGCTCCTCACTTCCGGGATTCTGGGTGCACGCTGCCCATGGATAGAACCCGCCCGGTGGGTAAATGATATTTTTAGGCGGTTTACCGCATCTGGCAAGAAGACACATGATTCGTAAACATATAGGAAACTTCCTCACAATTCCACACGGACACAATTTTGTACAGAAATCCCGTCTCGGCGGGGTAGAAGTCGGAACTGGAAGTGTATCCGGCTAACCCTCCACCACTAACATTACCAAATCCAGATTAACATGGCGACCCTTTGGAGTTACGGCTAGGAAGAAGAAGGAGACGAGAATAGTCATCACACATAAGATATCAAAAACTGAAAACACTTCAGCTAAGACAGATATCAGGATTGTGTTAATATTAATATTCCAAGCTCGAAAATGATAGATTCTGGGAGTCAACTATGTAGAAGATTATTGTCACAACATTGACGGTCTATCTAGTTAATCATTATGACGGTTTTCAGGTGGATAAATCTGTAATTCGCTCCAAAAGAAGATATCTAAATACATTTACGTACGTCAGTTATGTTCAACACCATATCTGTAACGGATGTCGCTCTTTAACGATAATCATCAACGCATCTGAGTTTATACTGTATGTGAAGTAGGGGCTGAATATATCAAAACTAATATCCAAACTAAAGTGACGGTCTTCGACTCACTTTGAGGGTAAATTTCAGATATGCATGTGGAAGAAAACTGTATCCGCCTACCAACCCAATATTCTTCATTGACAAAACCCGGTATCTGCAGATACAGGAACGCGTAACATCATGAGGAAAGTACTCATACTTTGTATCTTATGAGATATTATCCACAGTCATAAGAAGATAGATTTCGTATTTCCTTCGAACTATACTCCATTTCCTGTGAAACTGAACTGAGTTGCTCGGTAACAAGAAGCATTCAGGGCACACCAAGGAGCTAATTTGTCATCAGATATCATACTGGAGTGTGTTTCTGCGACAGCGATTCCTTTCCGCCTTTCTAGCATTGCTGGAGATAAAATGACTGAACTTCTGAAGGGCAAGAGCACGAAAAACGAGCCGCTAGCTCTTAGCTCGCCTCAGCGTCCACCTCTTGTCAGAGCAGGCACGCCGCCGTGATAGGACGGCAACCCGACACCGTGGTCCCCGTCCGCACATAATCCACGCTGGGGCCAGTCGCTGCTCTCAGAAAATCTTCATCCGGCTGCAGTTCATGCACCAAACTCACTAGTACTCAGCTGCACTCTTCAATTAAGGCTGTTAGAATAAACATAAAGACCGTAATTTACTCTTTCAATATTATTACACTCATGAACTGAAACATTTAACCCACCTGCTTAATGGCATATTGGTCCACTTTCGGGACATAATTTAGAAGCGATTATGCGTAGCATGGATTCGACAGTTCCATGGTAGGTTTCCGGAGGTATGTGAAATCACGCATGTCACGCAGTCCCGTAAATTACAGGTCGGTGGCTATGGACACGGAACTGCGCCCCCCCCCCCCCCCCCCCCCCCCCGCCACCACTGAGGGTCTCCAAGGGTTAGGATAGGCCCGAGGTATTCCTGCCTGTCGTATGAGGCGACTAAAAGGAGTCTCTCATTTTTTCGGCCCTATGAGTTCAGGTCTCATTCTATGGTTTCACCTGCCACTTTCAAAATTCTACAGAAGTGCGGGGCATATGAGGAAGGACGCCTCACGTCGTGCATGGGTGCCCTTAGTTTCGATGTCTCGAATCTCTTGTCATGGTTTTGCATCTCCACCTGCTATTCAACTATTTGGGCAAGGACACTTTCCGGGGTACGTTATCTTCTTCCGTTGCCTCCTGTCCTCTTTCGCCCTCATGACAATTTCTCTGCACTCAATATCCAGCACATTAGCCAGTCCATTGTGATGGGACCGTCATGTACTCATTTGATGGTAGCCCCCTGACAACACAGGGATCGCACTGCTGATGCCTTAGCTGTAAACTCCACACATACGCCAAGGAGTGGATGCCTGTCTTCCTGGGGCATCAGGACTCCCGGCAACGGCCATCATGCCAGTTGGCCTTTGCTGTGGCTGGGTGGTGCCTGTGGGGAGAGCCCCTTATCGGAGTGGGTGGCACCAGGGCGTATGATCCACAATGAAGCGGACTAAGTCATATCTTGCTGGTGACCGTACGGCACCAGCAGCCTCTAAGAAGGGCAAGATAGAATACAATGTCCACAGTTATGACCCTAAATCGTTCCGCCCCCTCGCCACACCATGGGAGGAACGTAGAGCTACGAAATCGAGGCCCATATTCGCCTCGGTTTTTAGTCTGTAGCAGAACAGATGGGGACGCTTTTCTACCGACGAAGCCTCAGAGTTTCGTTGAACATCTTGAGGATAAGTTTGGAGAAGTGACAGCGCTGTCCAAGATGCGAAACCGCGCAGTCTTGATTCAGACAGCATCTCCAGCCCAATCCCGAGCGTTACTCGCCTGTGACAAGCTGGGTGATATTCCCGTTTCCTTCACTCCGCATAAAAGCCTCAACCTGGTCCCGGGGATTATTTCACATCGTGACCTCCTCTTGCAGTCTGACGACGCGCTCCGCTCCCATTTAGAACGGTGGGGTGTTCATTTCATCCGGCGCTTTGACAGGGGACCCAAAGACAACAGGGTTGCTACCCGTACCTTCATCTTGGATTTTGAGGTTTATTCATTACCTGAAAAGGTCAAGGTGATGGCTTACCGCTGTGACGTTAAACCACACGTCCCTCCCCCTATGTGGTGCTTTAAGTGCTAGAAGTTTGGGCACATGTCTTCCCGCTGCACTTCCAGTGCCACCTGTCTAGACTGCAGACGTCCACTGCACTCAGATACTCCATGTGCGCCACCTCCCACTTGAATCAGCTGTGGAGAGCACCACTCCCCCTGCTCGCCAGACTACCCAGTACTCCAAAAGGAGCGAAAAATTATGGAGTACAAGACCCTGGACAGGTTGACTTACGAAGAGGGTAAACGTAAATTAGAAAGATTACACCCCATTCGATTGACGTCGACATACGCTGCAGCTGCATCACCATCCCCATCCCAAGTGCCAGTGGTTCCTCACCCTGTGCCACGAACAGAGGGACCTCCGGGCTACCAGAATACATCCGCCCCCTTGGTGGTAGGGTGAAAACCTTCCTCCATTGCTCCAGAAGCACCTACTTCAGGAGCAAGGCCCTCCCAAACGCAGGGGACATCGGTCCCATCGCCCCTGCCAGAGAAGCAACAGTATCCTCCGGCTCCTCTTGTGCAGAAGGGGTCCCTTGGGGCCCTCTCTTCCAAGGTCTGCACTAATGCCACGGCGGACACTCGCCAGTGGCTCAAGGAGCCAAAAGCTGCTGGACGAAGAGCTTCACGGTCTTCCTCTGTACCTGAAGCTGCTTTGGAGAAATCTTCCCAGCAAGCCCCTAAAGAGAAGCGAGAGAGCACGCAAACTAAGAAGAACTGTGCTAAGAAACAGGATCCTCTGGTGGCCCCAACACCACCACTCCCTATCAATTCTGCATCTGAGGATGCAGTGGAGATCTTAGTGTCCACTGTGGACCTGGATCTCATTGATGCCTCATCCACCATAGAAATAGCTATAAATACTCAGAGGCAGCAGTTGACCCTGAGGCATAACCTGCCTCCTCGTGCGCTTCATGTCTTCCCATCCTCACGATAACATCATCCTCCAGTGGAATTGCGGCGGATTTTTCCACCACCTGGCTTACTTACGGCACTGTTAATTTTTACACCTGCTTTCTGCATTGACCTCCAGGAAACCTGGTTCCTGGCAGTGTGGACCCCTGACCTCTGTGGCTATATGGGTTATTACAGGAACTGTAGCAACTATAATAGAGTGTCAGGAGGAGTTTGCGTCTATGTCCTAAACTCAGTATGCAGTGAACCTGTGCCCCTTCTAATCCCTCTTCAATCTGTGGCTGTCAGGATAAGGACGACACAGTAAATAACTGTCTACAATGTATATTTTCCTCCAGATGGTGCATTACCCCTGAACGCATTGGCTGCACTTATTGATCAACTCCATAAACCTTTCCTACTTTTGGGAGATTTTAACGCTCATAACCCCTTGTGGGGTGGCACAGTTCTTATTGGCCGAGTCAGAGATGTTGAAAATTTACTGTCACAACTCGACCTCTGCCTCTTAAATACTGGGGTCGCCACACATTTCAGTATGGCACATGGCACATATTCGGCCATTGATCTCTCGGTTTGCAGTCCTGACCTTCTCCCATCTATCCACTGGAGAGCACATGACGACTTGTGTGGTAGTGACCACTTCCCCATCTTCCTGTCACTGCCCTGGCGTCCGGCCCATGGACGCCTGTCCAGACTGGCTTTACACAAGGCGGACTGGGAAACTTTCACCTCTGCTGTCACTGTTGAATCTCCCCCACACGGTAACATCGATGTGGTGGTTGAGCAGATCACTACAACGATCGTTTCAGCAGCAGATAACGCAATCCCTCGTTCTTTAGGGTGCCTCCAGCGAAAGACAGTCCCTTGGCTGTCGCCAGAAGTCGCTGAGCTAATTAAGGAGCGTCGGCGAGCTCAGCAGCGGCATAAGCGGCATCGTTCCCTGGAGCACCTCATAGCCTTAAAACAGCTCCGTGCCCGCTTTCGCCAGCTTATGAAAAGGTGGAAACAGGAGTGTTGGAGGAGGTAAATGTCGACCATTGGGTGCCATACGTCACCTTCCCAAGTCTGGGCAAGGACCAAACGAGTTTTTGGGTACCAGACCCCAACAGGTGTTCCTGGTGTTAACATAAATGGCGTGTTATCTACCGACGCAAACGCGATTGCCGAGCGCTTTGCTGAGCACTATGCTTGCGCCTCTGCGTCGGAGAATTACCCTCAGCCTTTCACACTCTCAAGTGGCGGATGGAAGAGAAAGTCCTCTTGTTCACTACACGCCACAGAGAATCCTATAACGCCCCATTTACAGAGTGGGAGCTCCTCACTGCCCTTGCACATTGCCCCGACGCAGCTACTTGGCCCGATCGGATCCACTGTCAGATTATTAAACATCTCTCGTCTGACCACAAGCGACATCTCCTCATGATCTTCAACCGGATCTGGTGCGATGGCGTCTTTCCATCGCACTGGCGGGAGAGCACCATCATATCAGTGTTAACCCCGGCAAAAACCCGCTTGATGTGGATAGCTATCGACCCATCAGTCTCACCAACGTTCTTTGTAAGCTGCTGGAACGTATGGTGTGTCGGCGGTCAAGTTGGGTCCTGGAGTCACGTTGCCTACTGGCTCCGTGCCAGGGCGGTTTCTGTCTTGGTCGCACTGATAATCATGTGTCCCTCGCTTCTGCAATCAGAACAGCCATTCCCAGACACCAACACCTTGTTGCTGCCTTTTCTGATTTACGAAAAGCTTATGACACCACCCGGCCACATCATATCCTTGACATATTATACGAGTGGGGTATCCGAGGCCCGGTCCCGGTTTTTATTCAGAATTTCCTGTCGCTTCGTACTTTCTGTGTCCCAGTTGGTGCCTCCCATAGTCCTCCTCCCCCCCCCCCCCCTCCCAATATCCAGGAGAATGAGGTCACGCCTCTCTCAATGCAGACGACTTCTGCATTTCGCAGTGCTCCAGCCATCCACAAGGCGCAGTCATGGGCTCTAACCCACGGCTTTCAGTTTTCGGCTGCAATGTCGTGTGTTAAGCACTTCTGTCGGCGTCGCACCATTCATCCAGAACCAGAACTTTACCTTACTAACGATCCCCTCACTGCAGTGGACACACATCGATTTTTCGGACTGGTTTCCGACGCCCGATTGACTTGGCTTTCTCACCTTCGTCAGTTTAAGGGGAAGTGCTGGGTCCAGATCGATCTACGCTGTTGCAGCTACACAGAGCCATTGTTCAATCCCTTCTTGATTATGGGAGTCTGGTTTATGGTTCAGTGGCGCCTGTAGCTTTGCCTTTACTGGACCCAGTGCACCACTGTGGCGTTCGACTAGCGACTGGAGCTTTTAGGACAAGTCCGGTGACCAGCGCCCTTGCGGAGGCTGGAGTTCCTCCACTGCAGATCAGACGAGCGCAACTGCTCGCGAGTTACGTTGCACACGTTAGTAATGCTCCTGCACGTCCGAATTACCGTCTCCTTTTCCCACCCACGGTAGTTCATCTCCCACTTCAGCGGCCCTGGTCAGTATTTGCAGTTGCAATTCGCGTCCGATCCCTTCTATCTGATCTCGAGTACTTGCCTTTACCACCTATTCTTGAGGTCCAATCGCATGCACCTCCATGGTATACACCTAGGCCGCGGCTTCGCCTGGACCTTTCACATGGCCCAAAGGACTCAGTTCACCCCGCAGCTCTCCACTGTCACTTCATCTCGATTCTTGACATGTACCGAGGCCATGAAGTGATTTACACCGACGGCTCGATGGCTGATGGTCACGTCGGCTTGACGTACGTCCATGGAGGATATATTGAACAGCATTCCTTGCCCGATGGCTGCAGTGTTTTCACTGCAGAGCTGGTGGCTATATTTCGTGCTCTTGAGCGCATCTGTTCATGCCCCAGGCGATTCGTTTCTTCTGTTTACTGACTCCTTGAGCAGCCTACAAGCTATCGACCAGTGCTACCCTCGTCATCCTTTGGTAGCGACCATCCAGGAGTCCATCTATGCCCTGGAACGGTCTGGTCGTTCCGTGGTGTTTGTGTGGACCCCAGGACACGTCGGAATCCCAGGCAACTAACTTGCTGACAGGCTGGCCAAACAGGCTACACGGAAACCGCTTATGGAGATCGGCATTCCAACAACTGACCAGCGTTCGTTTTACGTCGTTAGGTTTTTCGGCTTTGGGAGACGGAATGGCATAGTCTCAGTACGCACAACAAACTGCATGCCATTAACGAGACTACGACTGTGTGGCAGTCCTCCATGCTGCCCTCTTGCAGGGACTCTGGTTCTCTGTCGGCTCTGTATTGGCCACGCTTGGGCGACCCACGGCTACCTCCTGCGCCGTGAAGACCCGCCTCAGTGTCGATGCGGCGCTCGGCTGACAGTGGCCCATAGTTTGGTGCACTTCCCACTGAGGGTGGGTTTTATCATTTGATCTAAATTTTAGCACATGTCCTTTGTCCCTCTGTGTCCTCCACCCTAGTGCTTTTAGGGTGGAGGCTTTAATGTGTTGGAGAGTGGCTGGCTTCTTTTTATTCTCATGGTCAGCCAGCAATGGTAATCTGTTTTGTCGTTTTAATCTCTTCTACCGGTTTCTTGCGTTTCTGTGGGTTTCTTCTCCCTTTTTTGTCTATTTAATTGTTTGTTCCGTTCCGTCGTTCTTGTGGTTTTTCCTTTCTCTCCATTTTGTGTTGTCAGTCTTGCTTGTTTTATTCTCACCCTTGTGGCATTGTTTTATTCGTAACAAGGGCCCGATGACCTAGCTGTTTGGTCCCTTCCCCCTCTTTTAAACCAACCAACGAACCAACATAATTGTCACCCGATAGCGTAGCAGATGTATCAGTCGGTTTAGGTGAGTTTGGTGGCGAAGACATCAGCGTGATTTCACTATCATACTTCTCAAAACACAGTAGCACGATTGCGGTACTGCGGTAAGGAACAGTTATCCTGCTGAAATATGGCATCGCCGTCGTGGAAGGTCTCAAACGTGAAATCATACAGATGGTCCATAATAATTTTCGTTTAGTCCACAGCTGTCACGGTGCCCTCAGTTGTTACCATAGGTCCCATGGAAGCCCAGGTGAAAGTCTTCCATAGCATAATACAGCCTCCGCCAGCCTGATTTGTGGTGCGGTTCGTGTTTCGAGTACCCATGCATCTAGATAACAACATATCTGGACACGACCATCGACTTGGCCTAACAAGAAGAGGTGACATGTTTCCATCGATCTACTGCCCAAGCTCGACGAGCCTGCGCCACTGCAGTTGTAATTAACCACGTCTAAGTGTCAGCATGGAAACACATACGTGTCGTCTCCATTGGGGCCTCATGTTCAACAAGGTAAGCTGTTCGTGTGCTCCGAAGCACTTGTGCCTGCACCAGAACTGTGCGGTGTTTTCAGATCTGCCACAAATTGAATCCTATCCTGCTTTACAAAGTGGAAAAGCTTTATACATACATGTTCTTTCACGAGGCGTAGACGCCCAGCATCTTGTTGTCTACTCGTTGTTTCATCGTCTTTCAACTACTTTCCATAGCTTCTGACGACATTAGGATGTGAACAACCGATCTGCTTCGCGTTTTCTAGACTCTTATTCTCAGGCGCCAAGCTACAACAATCTGTCGTTCGTCAAACACACTTACCTCAATGTATTCCACCACTTTTGGCAATACCGTCGCTAGAATGAATCCACATTCGTCTATGGTTCAGTCATATACTTTCCTCGCCGCTTCAAGTGGACGTCACCAGGTGACGTTCAGTCTCCCGTTGGGCAGTTGTCATAATGTTATGGCTCATCAGTGTGTACAACACATACCTTGGTGACTCAACAAAGAAACAAAAGAAATAAATGAATGTGCAAAGAAATAAAAGATAGTGAAAGTAGGTGAGATAATCAACTGGCACTGTCGTTGCTGGGTATTAAAATAACAACACCATGATGATGGCATGTAACAAAATTCAAACTGGTATGCAGTGTATTACATGCTTTGACATGCAGATCACTACCTTTCCAGTGCCATCGGCCAAAACAGTTCTCTATGTAAGAAAAGATTACGCATTTCAGTGTTGTTTGTTTGTCAGACGATCGTGTTATGCGTCGTGTAAGAAAGAGCAACGTTTATCAACACGTGTGGGAATTCGACAGTAGCTGGATCGCGTCCTATCAAGACTGCGGTTTATCGTTTCGCGATACTGCTGCTAGCGTTGGTTGGGATGCCATCCCTTTCTGGCGTGTATGGAATCGATGGATTCAAGGAAACCATATGCGACACCGTGCAGGATCTAAGTGATTTCACACGGCTAGTGTTCTAGAAGACAGGCATATACTTCGCTCCGCCACGTGGGCTGGTACATTCAGGTACCATAAATTTAGTCAAGAAGTGCGTTTGTCTGCAGCAAGGCAAGTATCCTCAACGACAGTGCGATGCCGTCTGGAGCACCATGGACTGCCTGCACGGCGACCATTGTTGTGGTTTCCCTTGACGCGGCAGCAGAGAGGGCGCCTCGACAGTGGTCCATCCAAGGATAAAAATGGACACAGGAATGAGAACATATAGTCTTATTAGAGAGTAGTGAATCTTCGTACATCATCACGATGCACGTCTCCGTGTGTGGAGGCTCAGTAGGGAACGAACGTTGCTTCATTGCATTCATCGTCGCAAAACGAACCCAGCATCTAGCTTTATAACTTACAGTGCCACTGGTTACACAACACGATGAACTTTAGTTCGTATAGCCGGCACAAACCCGATAAATTTTTGACGTGTGGAGGCTAGAGACTGTCCTATCAGTGACGTTACCTTTAAACAAGGTAATACTAGACTGCATGTTACACGCGGTGTCCTGACTTACCTCGACACAGAGGGAGAGTGTGACTGCTACCATGATCAGCACGTTCTCCCAGTCTCTCACTCATTGACAAAGTTGGTCATGGGTTGTCGAGTGCTACCACTACCACGTCCCATTCACTGCTGTTAATGAACTTCAGCATAGATTTGAAGCAGCATGGGAGGAGCTGCCATCAAAGCTCAGTTTAAACCGATGCCGATCCTTATTGGAATCACTGAAGCTGTCAGAGTAGCAGCTTTGTGAACTACATTTCACACCCTTTATAACTTCAAATTGCCTACAAATCTAAATAATTATGTAATGTTTATGACTAAACTGGGTACGAAAAAGAAGAAAATTTTCATTAGTTAATGTCTTTCCTGGTATCGCAATTTCTATGGACAACAGCTAAGAGCGGCTCTAGGCGCTACAGTCTGCAACCGCGCGACCGCTACGGTCGCAGGTTCGAATCCTGGGCATGGATGTGTGTGATGTCCTTAGGTTAGTTAGGTTAAAGTAGTTCTAAGTTCTAGGGGACTGATGACCTTAGAAGTTAAGTTGCATAGTGCTCAGAGCCATTTGAACAACAACTAAAATCAAAGGAAAGGAAAGTCATTTTTATACCAGAAAGAGATTTACACGGTCTAGTCATGCTAATACGAGCACCACCTATGTTCGACGTCCACGTGCGATAAACACTCACAGACGGCAGGTGACAGCACGATCAGTGAAATTTATATAAAGCGGGAAACAGTGCGGTCATTGCCATAGTGCGGAAAGGAGCGATTTTCGAAATGGCTAAATTTGTAAAGTGTTCGCTTGCCGTTGTAGTTGACGTATATCGTGCATGATAAAATGGCGCTGTCCAAACCGCGGTCGACGCAACTGTGGTGCACCACGGGCATAGATTACAGGGGCGAGCCACGGCTACGGAGATATGCACTGGCGAATAGACGTGCGACTGTTGACCAACTGGCGGCCGAGGGACTGTCAACAATGTCTCCTCAACGACCACTCAGCGAAGGTTACTGCGTATGGACCTCCGCAGCAGACGCCTGTTTCGTGTGCTGGTGCTGGCAGCTATCCGTCGGCGACGAAAGCTAGAATTTGCACGCCCGTACCGCAACTGGACGTCCACTGAGTGGCGAAAGGTGGCGTCTGAAAGCAAAGGGTCCAGGCCTGAGGGGGGAGCGTTGTGGTCTGGGGATTGTTTCGTGGCATTCCTTGGGTGAGCTTGCCATTCTGAAAGGCACGACGGATCAACAAAAGTAGGCATCTGTTCTTGGGGACGTTTTCCACTCCTACATGCAGTTGGTTTCCTTACGCCTTGATGACAACTACCAACAGGACAATGCAACGTGTTACACAGTTCGCAGTGTACGAGCGTGGTTCGAACAGCACCAGATTGAGTTAATCGTAATCCCCTGAACAGAAAACTCGACAGATTTAATCTCAAACGTTACTACAGTTGCTAGTATCTTCAATTCTGTTCCAAAAGAAATACTTTGAAATATATTAGTTAAAAACGTAGTTAGAGGTACCTATTGTGTTGC
Source organism: Schistocerca serialis cubense (assembly GCF_023864345.2). Classification (NCBI taxonomy): domain Eukaryota; kingdom Metazoa; phylum Arthropoda; class Insecta; order Orthoptera; family Acrididae; genus Schistocerca; species Schistocerca serialis. Next base: position 582,085,008 of record NC_064640.1, read on the forward strand.
AGGGAGAAACACCTCTTGCCATTGCGGTGATAGAAACATTAAGCAAGCGGCGCGATTGAGAAGTTACGGACCTTGTACTAGAAATCGCGTGACATTAGTGAGTTAGACTGACAAGTACCATCGAAATGATGGCGACCAGATCGTGGGTCCCTCAACCATGAGACACTAAATCTCCAAGGACTTGCAGGTACTAAGCTTTTCACGTGCACCTTTGTCAATGGTATTCAGTGGGCACTTGGATTTGGAGGAAACCGCCACCATCGGAGTCAATTGCAGTAGGCCTTGAGTACCGGGACGGACGTAACAACGGACAGACGGACAACATTTTAGCAAAACACTTGAAAATTCACTTCCGTATAACAACATCTAGTTATCAAACAACTTACGGGAATCGAGCTAGGTAATATTAACAGCGACCGCCGATATTTCGGAGGGAGCACTTCCCGCCATTTTCAAGGCAAACTGCAACGGACAGGCGATGCATTGGAAAATTTAAAACCTCGGTTTTTGGACTACTGCAGGAAATATAACACGCACACTGAAAACTAGTGCCACCAAAGATGATCAAAGTCAGAGATATCGATAATGAGACTACGAACTAGCAGGTGAGGTAACAATGACTCTTTCCCTCTGTTTTTTGACAAGGGAGAGAGCAGGATTCCAAACAGAGTTTAAATAAAAACCTCCAGCCCTTTTTACTAGGTTGCTCGCTAATTTAATCTCAACTGCCTCCTTAATAACACTGTCCCAATAGCTGGACGTGCATGCTAATATCTCGGTGTTGTTGTATAACATAGTGTGACCAGTATCCATGCAATGTTCGGCAATAGCAGATCTACTTGGCTGCTGTAATCGTGTGTGCCGTTTAGGCTCAGTACATCGGTCCTCCTCGGTCCTGAAAGTTTGGCTAGTATATGCCATGCTACAGCTACAAGGAATGCGATATACACCCGCCTTACGCAAACCAATATCATCCTTAACGCAACCCAAAAACACACTGTTTTTAGATGGAGGTCGGAAAACACATTTCACATCGTATTTCCGTAAAATACGACCGATCTTGTTAGAAGTGCTTCCTACGTAAGGCAAAAAGTAGACTTCGGTGTCGACTCAGTATTATCATCAATCACCCGATGTACAGTTAGTCGATAGCGCAACGCATGTCCAATCGGTCTTTCACTATAACCATTTTGACGAAACGTGGCTTCAAGATGGGACAGTTCCGCCGGCAAAGTCTCAGTGTCGGAAATGACATGTGCCCTGTGTACCAAAGTGCGAAGTACCCCTTCACCCTGAGCCGGATGGTTACATCTATTAGCCTGTAAATACAAGTCGCTGTGAGTATGTTTCATGTAAACTGCGTGTCCCAATGATCCACCATCCTTCCTCCTAAACAAAACGTCAAGAAAGTGAATGCAACCATCCTCTTCCACCTCCATCGTAAAACGAATATTCGGGTGGATCGAGTTCAGATGTTCTAGAAAGGCATTCAAATTCTTCGCACCATGAGGCCAAACAACAAAGGTGTCATCAACATATCTGAAGAAACAGGTGGGTTTAAAAAAGCCGACTCCAATGCACGTTCCTCGAAGTCTTCCATAAGGAAGTCGCTCTAATCACAGTTGCTCTTACCTGCCATTGCGTGAGAGATTTTCCTTCCTTCTGACTTAGCTGGTGCTACTGCAGTTGGACAGCCGTAGGTTTAAACCAAGTCGAGGAGCTGGTACAGTTCATGTCAATTACTTTCCTCCTTCTACTGTCGAACTGAAAAAAACCACGACACAATTCTTAATAACGACTCTAACTTCGTGCTGCGTTTATTGTAGAATGAAGAAGTAGCAGTTTAGAATTATTAGTAGACTTCAAGAATGTTACAGCGTCAAGTAGTTACTATATTTGTATTATTAATTCATTCATACGAGCTTCCCCGTCACTCATGGTGGAGCTGGAAGAAACTCAGCGTCAGATCTTACGTAACAGTTGCGCAGGATCTAGCCTGTCAACGGCAAGAAAATATTAAGTGAGCTTCTTAGGATAATTCTACGGTGCTTGGGGAATTAAGTCTACGAAAAAGGAGTTGCCAAACATATTCCGTGTGATCATCAAGTCTCAGATGCTCCAATAGTAGGAACATTTTATGAAACGACCACTAAATGTTTTGCTCTTCTGGTACTACCTGAAGCGTACACCAGCTAGCCATTAACTGTTTTTGGGTACGCATTATAGGATACTGCAGCATGATATGAAACCAGAGTCATGTTTTGTCCTTATCAGAAACTTTGTAAATGGCAGGGAGCTATTAATTCTTCCATCTAACAGTCTGTTTCCATTCATGCATTTGTCGTACTCGCTAATTCTTACGGAAGAACGTCCAGACATTTGATTCTTCAGCAGAATAAGGTGTGCGTTATTTTAATAATTACTATATGGGTAACATCTACATAAGAATAATTAATCCATACAACCGTGAACGTCTTTGTGCACATCAGCAATCAGGACTTTACGCCAGTTACCACAACACTTTACAGAGTTTAAAAAGCAGTTAGCACAAATTCAGTCCCTAAAGTCGTCACCAGAATGACTGAGACTTTATTTATTATTGTCGTGTGACTAGGGCCTCCCATCGGGTAGCCCGTTCGCCGCGTGCAAGTCTTTCGATGTGACGTCACTTCGGCGACTTGCGCGTCGATGGGGATGAAATGATGATGATTAGGACAACACAACAGCCAGCCCCTGAGCGGAGAAAATCTCCGACCCCACCGGGAATCGAACCAGGGCTCGTAGGATTGACATTCTGTCGCGCTGACCACTCAGCTTCCGGGGGGGGGGGGGGGGGTGGACACTGAAACTATTTTTAGGCCAATTGAGGAGCTACTTGACTGGGAAGTAGCGGCTCCGATCACGGAAACTGACAACGGCCGGGAGAGCGGTGTGCTGACCACATACCCCTACATAACCGTATCCAGTGACGGCCGGTCGGTTCCGTTGGACCTTCATAGCCTGTTCGGGCGGAGTTTAGTTTAGTACTATTCATTCAGCGCAAACATTTCCAGTAGCAGAAAACTTAACTCCTACCATTATTCAACAAAAGATGGCAGATTGCACACTAGTACTAATTAATCACTGCTTGTCAGGGCGGCACTAGGATGACAGTGTGGTAATACAATCAGAAATAAATAATTAAGTTTATTAGAAAGCGGTACATAACATTGTTACCGTTTGATAAGAAGCACTTACACCCTGCACTTAATACAATGATTTTTAAAGGACTTTGCTGTTTGTTGCAGTGTATGATACTGTCACTACGATTGATAGTAATATTGCAGACACTCTTGACTGTCTTATTACACAGTAAATAGAGACTGCTAAATCGGAAAATTGTCTTCTCAGAAGAACTCCTAGAACTGTGCTCCATAGCACAATTGCAGGCTCTGTACTCAGATGTCTGCAGGCTACTGGCGGATGACTACGAGACACAGGTGGACGTCGTGCAGAAGAAGAAAATGGTCCGAATTCGCAAGCACCATCTGGAGTATGCTGCACGGAACTGCGAGGCGCCTGAAGAGTAGTTGTGCCTGTGTGGCAGCTACCTCTAGTGGTATTTGTTGTGTACCTCATGAGCCTGGTACACCACTCTATTAGGAAGTAAATACAAGAATTCGAGGATATGCCTGTTGCCGGCCGGAGTGGCCGTGCGGTTCCAGGCGCTTCAGTCTGGAACCGCGTGACCGCTACGGTCGCAGGTTCGAATCCTGCCTCGGGCATGAATGTGTGTGATGTCCTTAGGTTAGTTAGGTTTAAGTAGCTCTAAGTTCTAGGGGACTGATGACCACAGCAGTTAAGTCCCATAGTGCTCAGAGCCAATTTTGATATGCCTGTTAACTCTGCCCTTTGCTCAGATTGATGAACCTCGTACTGTTACTCTTGATATTCTTTGTGTTAAGGATGCTGCAAATGGAAACTCTCATTCATCAGTTGTTTTTATCTTTCCTTGACAAAGCATCAGCAGCAGTTATACTGTAACCTTTGCGAATAGCTGATACTGACAATAAGTGATAAGAATGGTCTCTGATGTAACGCTAAGTACCTAAGTAAATGTAGCATGGTGGCATCATTGCTAATGGTGTCTTATGATAAACAACTCTGATTAAGCTATAGGTATTTAATCCTTCTCCATAAGCTAGCATCCACCATGCACTGATGTGCGAATGGGAACACCTACCTTGCTACACAGCCTAATGTATCTCTCAGCAACAAGCAAAGAACTGAACCAAACACAGCTAACACTTGGAAGGAAACACTGAGCAACCTGTTCAATCAAATATACGAAGCACCTATATCATTAGCATCAAGCAGGAATGAGAAGATACACTACAATGTTTGGGTAAAGGAATGAAAACTGATTAAAGCAGCAAATAAATACTTGCCTAACATGAACCATGATGTGAGTTGAATATATGCTATGGAATGTAATTGCACATTACTTTTCAATTTAGGTAGTCATTTTTCTTCTTTCTCAGTTACTGAGTGTAATGTAATGTTGAATCACAGTTAAATTCATCGCTAATATTAATGATTTCGCCTTCGTGGCCATATAATTATTATTTTGGTATTGACAGTACAATGTGTGTGCTGTTGTAATGAAGAATTAAAACCAAGCTTCTGCGTACGAGAGCCAAGATAAACTTTAGCCACAGCCTTGAGGTGTGTAATGCTTCTGGATAATTGATTTAACCTATTATCACTATTTCCCGACTTTATGGAAAGAAGACACATAATTGTAACAGGGTGATATACCGTTTTTCAGGCTGACAAACAGATAAAGATAATTAAGGGCCTGTATACCATCTCTGTAATGATGCAAACTGTTCTGGGTTAATTTCTGAGGAATTGCATATAAACTCTCGATAACGCCTTTGGAAGGAATGCTTGTTAAAATAATGTTAATTTCTTCTGCGGAGCTGCTATATGTAACTGTGCTGTAGTTTACTCAACCACATATTGGCAGATTGTATCAGCAGTTTTTCATGAAATAAGCCATTATTTGAAATAATACTAGTCAACATAGCTTGCTTCACACTTCATATCACCAGCTTTAATATGGTACCATGTTTGCACACGTTATGAAAAGCTTGTGCACCTCCTTCATAAATAATAGTTTTACAGATTATATGAGATATTAAATATTGTTCACACTGCGATTCAGTCATGTACTGTTGTTTGCAAATTACGTAACTAGAGATCTATCTGAAAGCGACTTCGCTTGCAGTTGGCATCAATTAGAATAATCTGTCTAAACGAATTTCGTTCGCAATTCATGAGTTGCTAATGATACAAAAATGAGAACGAAGTTTATTGTTGTGGTAATTACATTAATTCTGCAGAAAATTACATAATATATAACATCACGTACTATGCAACTAAACTGACAGTCACTACACAGTTTCTACGTGTTAAACGAGTTATGTAATCAGCTCACTACGTAATTAGCTCACTCCAGTTCTAATAGAACCATTCTGAAATCTAGTAACCATTAGTTATTCGAATAAATAGATGCTGCACTCTGATTCACATGGGGTAACGCCCTCTGAAAACAATGACAGAGGAAAGAATGGCATTAAGACAGATGTTCGAAAATCACTCATGTTGTCTCGTTAAAGAAAATTGTGCTGTCAATTACGTTGCATTTCTATCAGATTTTACTAAGATGTGGCAGCTTACATCTGGTGATGCAATATGGCGACGGATATGGCTCTCCATAATCTCCGGAGTATCAACTAGTCTGCTGTATAACACAGTTTGTGGTCTACATTTTACTGTTAGCTTTTCCAAAGGTTTAATACAAGTATGTAGACTTCTCCCAATCTGCGTCTCACTTGATAAGCATCAGCGTGACTTCACATGATGCACCACTTAGCTAAAAATGTAGAAACAGCTTCTGAAAGTCGAGATTCCGATTACTCATTGATGTTTTATGATAGTTCACCAATTCTAAAGCTATCCTTTATTAGCATTACACAGTGGAAATATTGAACCTATGAGCTTTAATCTTTGATGATATTTATCATACAGTTCTACACCTCCGTTTTAGAATTATGAACATAAACACGTAATGGGCACTCACATAAATCACGGGATATTTTGCTAGCACCTATTTAAAATATTTTTACAGTATTATTCACACAATAAAAATATTATCAGGTACGATCAGAGTAGAGCTCAGTGGTGTATTATGCAAATGTGTTGAAGCCTATCCTCAGGCAGCATCCGGTAGGTCAGAAAAATTAATGGCCTACTACTGCCTTATTAGGATAGCAGCACAAGTGTGAGATATTTAGAGGCTATCCCAGAAATTATTTCTGCTGCTGGAGCATCGAATACTGCAGCCTCATAGAATATGACTGGCAATTCTGTGATCATTGACTTACTTCCTCAAGTGGCATAGAACTACGCTGCTAAGTTCATTTAATACCTTTCTTGTCATCTCGGTGAAATGTTTTCAACAGTTCTTAAGTAAGATGCATCGTCAATTAGTTAAAAATTTTAATTTATGTTTGGCATAAAGGTAATTTTACACGTAATTTATTATAGCTCTATCTCTCAATATGTGAGTGATTTGCGTTTCCCTCTGACTTAGATGGTGCTCCAGCAGTGAGACAGCCGTTGGTTCAAAACTTGCTGCAGAGCTGGTATGCTTCATGTCATTTCTTTTCTTCCTTCTCTAAAGCGACTGAAAATGATCACAACGAAATTCTTAGGAAAAACTTTGACGTCGTGCTGTTTTTGACGTAGGCTGAATAAGAGGGATTTGATAATTATCAGTCCCCTACTGGAATGTCACAATATTCAATAACTACTGTTCCTGGAAACAACAGTTTGTAGGAACATGAAATCAAATGATCATACAGTGTGACCCAGGAGGTTCAAATGGTTCAAATGGCTCTGAGCACTATGGGACTTAACTTCTGAGGTCATCAGTCCCCTAGAACTTAGAACTACTTAAACCTAACTAACCTAAGGACATCACACACATCCATGCCCGAGGCAGGATTCGAACCTGCGACCGTAGCGGTCGCGCGGCCTCAGACTTAGCTCCTAGAACCGCTCGGCCACCCCGACCGGCTACCCTGGAGAAATGTTCAGTATTCAGTAATATGACACGAACTATCATTCCAAGAAAAAAGTTCTAATAACGGCGGGCTCTAAAACGCGTACCTATGAACACTTCTACATCTTCGATATTGTGAACAAATGACACCTACTGCAACCTCTTGGCATTCCATATTTTGAGGTGTGGTAGTATAGACCGAAACAAAAAAAAGTCGAGTCAACATGACCTCTGAAGTGTGTACCTTCAGACCTGTGGGAACTTTTTCATCTTCGCTGCTGTTACACATTTCTTGTTCTGACAAAGTGCTCATAGCTCTGAAGGTATGCATTTTATAGCCAATGATTACCAGACCATTTTTTCTTGTTTTGGTCCGTACTAACTCCTACCATAATATAGAAAGTAAAGAGCTTTCAGTAGAAGAGATTTGTTTCACAGTATCGAGGATGAAGAAAGCTCATAGCTCTTACGGTACTCAATATGGTGCCCACGTTAATTAGACTCTTTTTGCTTCGGATGATCGTTCCCGTCATCCTGTTGAATATTCATCATTCCTCCCGGGCTCAGACGTAGATAAAAATGGTAGTTGGCTTAGTTTCATTAATAGGATACTGAGAAAGCACGATCATCTTCATAACAGATTTTTTATAAAAAAAAATCCTGTGACCCATCTTATAACACTGTACATACCACAACGACCATCATTCAAACCCTAAAGGTCTGGGTAAGGAACAACCGCACAACAGAACTACATCCCACCTGACTAGTAGCGTCGTACAAGACCGAACTCCTTCAATCGTTAAGTGCGTGACAGAAGCTACTTCCCATTGTGCTACATAGTAGCGTTTCTTCACATATTTGTGTATGAAATGTGGCAAGAATGGTGGCTTAAATGTCTCTGAACATGCTATAATTAGTCTAATGTGGTCTTCACAGCTTCTACGGGAAAGATATGTGGGGTTTGTAGCGTATTCCCCGATAATAATGCTAAATGGACCTAACAAGAGCTGTTGAATGTATACAAAGAAGAGCGTCGGGTGTGGTCACAGGTTTGTTTGACATTTGGGAGAGCGCCCCAGAGGTGCTAAAAATCAAGACCTGGTTGGCACGTGAAAACGGACAACAACTATCCCGTGGAGGCCTGCTTAGAAAGTTTCAAGTACCAGTATTAAGTGGGTAATCGAGGGATGCACTAAAAGTCCCTGCGTATCTTTCCCGCAGTGTCTGTGAAGGCTAAATTAGACTAATTACAGAATACACAGAGACCTTTAAACCATAATTCTTCCCACGTTCCCAACATAAATATGTGAACAAACGCTAATATATACCACAAACAGAAGTGCCCTCTGTCATGCACTTAATGGTTGTAGAACGTCGGGTCTTGCACGGCGCTACTATACGAGCGAGAAGTCGTTCTTCTCTTGTACACTATGGTGTGGCTGCTCCTCATCCAGTCCTTTAGAGACTGAACGGTGGTGGTTGAGGTCAATGTCCAGTCCGCACGGCTCCAGGACCTGAGGTGAACTCGTTTATTGACAACAGGACATTCAGTACATTGTTGGAGACAAGTATGCACACTCGTCTTATGAGGGCGCTGTTCCGTCGACTTTTGGGTCATGCAGCTCGCAGTGGTGGTGGTATGCCGAGGATTTGTACAATGGCACCGCCCCAAGCAACAGCAATGATCTGGACACAAGAGCTACTTCAGATATGGCTGATGCGGATTTTCAGCGGCAGAATGATTCGAACGCATGACGCGTTCCTCGATGGCTGGACGTGGGCATATAAATAATAACTTGGCGAATGTTCGGTTTGTTGCTGCTGACGATGGTGTGACGTATTGGTGGCTGCTGAAACGCTGATTCAGCAACCTGCGAATCGGCTTGCTGCATGTTTCGTAATACGGACTGCAGTCAGCAGTCCAGTGATGTCAGCTGTGAGAAAATTCCAGTAATTGGTGCGGAAAATGTGTCGTAATTCCGAACCGTTGCATAGTGATTTTGCTGAGTATGGATGTTAATAAAGTCGTCACTAAACACAACCAAGGACATCGCTCCGATGATACCAGAGCACTTAACAACGAGTACTGTCACAGCCATCCCGGAAGCAGCGTTCTGTTACGACTTCGCGTTCATGGAAACGCGTGACCTAATAAGTTTCAGCCTTGTGGGAGTTGGCACTTTCTGAGACTCACTTATACTGCTCTTAGACATGAACAAATCCAGACAAAGTCAATTCCTGACACCTAATCTCAATCCATGAAAGGACGGTATTTGTATGTGGAGCTACAGTGGCTTAGAGCAGCTGTATCTGCGGGGCTTCAGTGTCCTCCTACCTGGCGCACGGCGAACAGGGAATTCTTAGTACTGGTGTTCTTCAGCTGTTTTCTTGCAGAATTTTGCATGAAGCACATACTCACACCGACTTGTATTTACAGGCTAATAGTTGTCACCATCCGGCTCAGGGTGAAGGGGTACTTCGTACTTTGGTACACAGGGCACATGTCATTTCCGACACTGAGACTTTGCTGGCTGAGCTGTCCCATCTTGAATATATAGCATCAGCGGGGCTTGAGTGTCCTTTTTCCATGAGCACGGCGAACAGGGAATTATTCGTACTGGTGTGTTTCAGCTGATTTTCTGCAGAATTTCGCATAAAGCACCTTGCGGAATATAGGTTCCAGGGCTACAATCACAAGAATCGTGTAACGTAGCGTGACAAACACCTGCACTGTCACTGAGGCTCAGTTCTTACAAGTTGTGACAAAACGCAATTCAAACGAACCTTATTTTTTGCCGATGACTCGCCTTCGGAAAATGGACAAGAAGCTTTTCCTCTTTATAAAGTATTGCACCGTCTAACCAGCGTAGTGTTTCACGGGCTCAATAACCGCTAGCCTAAAAAGTTGTAAGAAGGCTCCTCGTAGGTTAGTTTAAAAATTGCAGATTACGGTTACTCAGGACGCCAGTTTCTGAGAAATGTGAATGTGAAGACGAGCTTCTTAGAAGAAATACAATACTTAGGTGGGAAGTGGGAAAGTAACTAAAAACTGTTTGATAACTGTGGACAAGAGTGTATAATGATTCGTTAAAGCTGTAAAACTTTTGTTAGGACGGGAGGTATTTGTCTAGGTAGCAAAAATACACTATGTGATCAAAAGTATCCGGACACCTGGCTGAAAATACTTACAAGTTCGTGGCACCATGCATAGGTAATGCTGGAATGAAATATGGTGTTAGCCTACCATTAGCCTTGATGACAGCTTCGACTCTCGCAGGCATACGATCATTCTTCACGGGGTGCTGCACTGGGAAGAGGTATCGATGTAAGTCGGTGAAGACTTGCACTACGTCGGATTTCCAAAACATCCCAGAGGTGTTCTATTGGATTCAGTTCAGGAATCTGTGCAGGCATGTCTATTACAGGGATGTTATTGTTATGTAACCACTTCGCCGCAGGCCGTGCATTAAGAACACGTGCTCGATCGTGTTGAAAGATGCAATAGCAATCCCCGAATTGCTCTTCAGCAGTGGGAAGCAAGAAGGTGCTTGAAACATCAATTTAAGCCTATGCTGTGATAGTGCAACGCAAAATAACAGGGGCTGCAAGCCCCTCCATGGAAAAACACGACCACACGATAACACCACCGCCTTCGAATTTTACTGTTAGCACTACACACGCTGGCAGATGACGTTCACCGGACATTCGCCATACCCACACCCTGCCATCGGGTCGCCACATTGTGTTCCGTGATTCGTCACTCCACACAACGTTTTTCCACTGTTCAAATGTCCAATGTTTACGCTCCTTACACCAAGCGAGGCGTCATTTGGCATTTAACGGCGTGATGTGTGGCTTATGAGCAGCCGCTCGACCATGAAATCCAAGTTTTCTCACCTTCTCCCTAACTATCATAGTACATGTAGTGGACCCTGATGAGGTTTGAAATTCCTGTCTGATGGTCTGAATAGATGTCTGCCTATTACACAGTACGACCATCTTCTACTGTCGGCAGTCTCTGTCAGTCAACAGACGAGGTCGTCTTGTACGGTTCGGTGCTGTACGTGCCCCTTCACGTTCCTACTTCACTATCACATCGGAAACAGGGGACCTAGGGATGCTTAGGAATGTGAAAATCTCGCGTACAGACGTATAACACAAGTGACACCCAATCACCTGACCACGTTCGAAGTCCGTGAGATCCGCGGAGCGCCCCATTCTGCTCTCTCACGATGTCTAATGACTACCGAGGTCGCTAATATGGAGTAACTGGCAGTAGGTGGCAGCACAATGCACCTAATATGAAAAAGTAAGTTTTTGGGGGTGTCCGGATACTTTTGATCACATCGTGTATCAGCAACCAGCGTTTTGTACAGCCTTTTCGATGGTACAGGGAAACTGTGTGGACTTGTAGGCAGGAGAAAGAACTCGGTGTCAGTGGAGAACGCTATTCGGTTCCAGATATGAATTCTTTTAGGGGACATGAGGTGAGCACGTGGGCCCGGGTTGTCAAAGAGAACACACTCCATCTAGATATCGGATAGAGAGCTGATCTGTTGCACTCTGCAGCAGATCATGGCACTCGCTACTCTCAAAGCTCCTAAATATTGAACATGGTGAGAAATCGCAGCCTGCCGGCCGAAGTGGCCGTGCGGTTAAAGGCGCTGCGGTCTGGAACCGCAAGACCGCTACGGTCGCAGGTTCGAATCCTGCCTCGGGCATGGATGTTTGTGATGTCCTTAGGTTAGTTAGGTTTAACTAGTTCTAAGTTCTAGGGGACTCATGACCTCAGTAGTTGAGTCCCATAGTGCTCAGAGCCATTTTTGAAATCGCAGCCTGGGCGAGTAGACTGCGCGAATTACGAGGATATGCAGGCATGTTGTCAGGATTAGGTACATTTCTGAAAATAAAACTTTTCTCGAGTGACTGAAGGCTCATTCATGATTTGATCAATAATGTTTTTTGCATGTGTAGTTATTTTATTCTTCTGGCGGATTCGGGCAATCACTGTGTGTCCACCACCGATTCAGCTTGGTATGATTTAAAGTTAGATTATGGTTTATCCCGGCAACTAACCTACCTATTCTTTTTCGGGACATTCAGGTGTTAGATTGATACTACCCCATGTCAACAGCAGCTAATTTTCATTTTTTCTGCGTTTCTTGTGGTTGAACACATATGGTAATAATTTGTTTTCATGTACGAGGGGCGTTAAATAAGTAATGCAACACATTTTTTCTGTATAATTTAGGTTGTGGGACATAGCGTAATATTCCCGATTCGACCAATACAGCTTCATGATTTTCAGATAGGAGCTGCCGCTATACGTAGCCTTGAAAATGGCGTCTGTAATGGAGGTGCGTTATAAGCAGAGACCTATCATTGAGCTTCTTTTAGCATAAAAAATAGAGCCTCGCAGATATTCATATACGCTTGGAGAATGTCTACAGAGATTTGTCAGTGAGTCGTTGAGAGAGGCGTCTGTCATCACCGCAACAAAGTCGCCCAAAACCTGCTCGATTTCCAGCGAGCTGGCCGGCAGCACACGTTTGTGACTCGTTCAGTGTTGTAGCGTGCGGACACACTCACTGGAGGTGATAGACGGATCACAATCAAGCACTCTGCTGCACAACTGGACGTCTCTGTTGGTAGTGCTGACTCACTCGTCCGTCAGTTGTAGTACCGTACTCAGAGGTTTGTGCCCGCTGGGTTCCTCACCACCTACAGGAAGACCATAAGGAGCAACGAAGGACCATCTGTGCGGAATTGCTTGCGTGTTACGAGGTTGATGGTGACAATTTTTGTCGAAACTCGTCAAAGGCGACGAAACATGGATTCATCACTTCGAACCGGAAACAAAACGGCAATCCATGGAGTGGCGCCACACTACTTCTCCTCCGAACAAAAAAAAAAAAAAAAAAAAAAAAAAAAAAAAAAAAAAAAAAAATCAAAGTCGCACACTCGTCTGGTAAAATCGTTGCGACCGTCTGAAGGGGCTATGTAGTTTGACGTTCTTCCTCATGGTGCAACGATCATCAAGGGAAGTGTCTTGTGCAGCCCTCAGGATATGAAGAAACGATTTCAGGGTGTTCATCGCCACAAAAGTGCAAACGAACATCTCCTTCTAGACAACGCAAGGCCTCACACAAATCTGAGCAGCCGAGTGGAGCTCGCAAAACTCACTGGGCTGCTCCTCCTCATCCATCCTGCAGCCCGGATCTCGCACCTTCTGACTTTCATCTGTTCGGCCCAATGAAGGATGCACTCCGCGGGAAGCTGTACGTTATTGATGCAACAAGGCGCTCGTAGAGTGGTACCATGTGGACTTACAGGTTCTCGCAGTAATGTGGCGTAAGGGCATCCCATTGGATATTACGTTGAAAAATAGGGTTTTGTTCAAATGGCTCTGAGCACTATGCGACTTAACTTCTGAGGTCATCAGTCACCTAGAACTTAGAACTAATTAAACCTAACTAACATAAAGACATCACACACATCCATGCCCGAGGCAGGATTCGAACCTGCGACCGTAGCAGTCGCCTAGAACAGCACGGCCCGTCCGGCCGGCCAATGCATAGGGTTTTGTAACCAAAATAAAGTGGAATAAGGTGTTGTATTGGAATCCTGTATAAAACCAACCTGCTTTCAGAGAGAAAATGTGTTGCATTAGGTACTGAATTCCCCGAAAGCTCCTCGAATGTTATCAGGGAACTTAGTAATAAATACGGATTAATGTGGACCACTGTTTGATTTCACGGTTTATAATTCTGTCTTTTGTCTTTTGGGACGTACAACACCCATGTCTCATGTTCGATGGGTCACCGCTGTGCTGTTAGCTATCCTTGACACGACGCCTTTTATTAAATGGCTATGAGTCCACAGGGAGCGATATGACAATCGGCCAGTGGAACCGATGGGGAGTATGCCGACATCCACAGGAGCGTGTCGATAGCTCGGATGTATCCTCACCAGAGTGTCCTTATATCTCTAAGAGCTCGTATCAAGCGGATAACGTAGTCCAGAATGTCCAAGACGCCCTTCTCCACCTACAAGTCTTGGGAAGGAGGTATCATTCTTGGTGTACTGGGGACTTGGTAATGGAAGGAAGTGGTTCTCAAATGTAGCAAACGAGATGGCACGTGCTGAGAGGTAGTTTTGTGTTCCATCTCTCTATAAGCTGCCACACAACTGTTTAGACAGACTGAGCCGGACACGTGCGTTAGTGTGCCGTTCCTGGGATTCGGAGAGACGCGCTGACCCGGACCGAACTGACCCAGCGGATTAACGCGAGGGCCGGAGTTCTGACCAGCCTGGATGTAGTTTTTAGGCCCTTTTCCAAATCATAATAGGTTAATACTGGGCTCCTACCCAGTTCTGCCTCAGTTACACGACTCGCAATCATGTGGGGAAAGACTGCACACTTCCACACGGGATAACACTAGACACAGTTTGTTGGGAAACACAAATTCTGTCTTGGGGCGTAAGGGGTGCCTACAGAAAGGGTATCCGGTCCCCTATTACCACTAACATTTCCAAATCCAGATTACATGCTTACCCCGTGAAGATACAGATAAAATCCAGGAGAAGGATTATGTTCACATAAAAGACATGAGCAGATGAAGAGAAGAATTTCAACTTCTTTATTATTGGCGACTGAGCAGTGACTATTGTTCGCACGAAATCTGAGTTTTAGTAACATACTATTTATAACATTTCAAAGCGTACGATTCCATCATCAGCTGCATTTCAATGGAAGTTACACATTCGTTCTGCGAAAGTACGAGACACCTAGCTGATGATAACGTTTTTACATGCAGTAAAAGACAAAATGCGACGTACAAAGGAGTTTCATACATGTTGTTAGGGGGTAAACTTGTGAAGATGACATACAGTTCTATGTGCTTTATATTTAAATTTCATATTTCCATATGCATCGCATTTCACTATAGTATAACACGTATTTTATCACTGGTGCAGCTATAATTAATGATTTTACTTAATAAACGTAAGATACTTTATTAAAGATTCGTACGATAATTTCTTAATGTAAGTACAAAGAAATGTTTGTCCTTTTTGAGAAATCAGAGTGGTTAATTGTTAGAACTAATAGTTTGCGTGTTTACCGCAAATACCTCGTGAAAACTGCAGAAGCAGATCTAAAGGTAATACACGGAGCACCACAGGAAAGTCTGATAGAACCGCTGCTGTTTACAGTATATACACACATCAAAAAAGTTTTGCAGCACCCCGGTTCCCAGAACTCTTGAAGATAGACGTTGACTGTGGATATCGTATGACAGACACAGTTCCTTTGACTGTTCAGAGATGTCACTAAACCCACCCAAAGATTGTGGATACCGTATCACAGACACAGTCCCTTTGACTGTTCAGAGATGACACTAAACCCTCCCAAAGCTATAAATAACCATGCATGAGCAGCGCCTGTTAAACGGAGGGTTCCGACAGCCGATCAGCTCCAGTCGTTCCACCAGGAAGAAGGTACACGGCTCGTGTTGTCTGTAATTCAACCATGCCTAGATGGTCAATACTGCGGTTCGATCGCGTCCTCATTGTTACTTTGTGCCAGGAAGGGCTCTCATCCAGGGAAGCGTTCAGGCGTTTCGGAGTGAACCAAAGCAATGTTGTTCGGACATGGAGGAGATACAGAGAGACAAGAAATATCTATGACATGCCTCGTTCAGGCCGCCTAAGAGCTACTACTGCCGCGGATGACCGCTACCTACGGAGGAACCCTGACAGTAGCGGTACCATGTTGAATAATGCTTTTCGTGCAGCCACAGGACATTGTGTTACGACTCAAACTGTGCGCAACTAGCTGCATGATGCGCAAATTCACTCCCAATGTCCATGGCGAGGTCCATCTTTGCAACCACGACACCATGCACCGCGGTACAGATGGACCCAACAACATCCCGAATGGACCGCTCAGGATTGGCATCACGTTCTCTTCACCGATGAGTGTCGCATAAGCCTTCAATCAGACGATCGTTGGAGACGTGTTTGAAGGCAACATGGTCAGGCTGAACACCTTAGACACACTATCCAGCGAGTGCCGCAAGGTGGAAGGTACCTGCTGTTTTGGGATGGTATTAGTGGGTCCGACATACGCAGCTGGTGGTCATGGAAGGCGGCGCAACAGCTGTACAATACGTGAATGCCATCCTCCGACCAATAGTGCAACCATATCGGCAGCATATTGGCGAGGAATTCGTCTTCATGGACGACAATTCGCCCCAATCGGGCTCATCTTGTTAATGGCTTACTTCGGGATAACGACATCACACGACTAGAGTGGCCAGCATGTTCTCCAGACATGAACCCTATCAAATATTACTGGGATAGATTGAAAAGGGCTGTTTTATGGACGATGTGACCCACCAACCACTCTGTGGGATCGAAGCTGAATCCACGTTGAGGTGTAGGACAATCTGCACCAACAGTGCCTTGGCGAACTTGTGGACAGTATGCCACGATGAATATGGGCATTCATCAATGCAAGAGGACGTACTACTGGATATTAGAGGTACCGGTGTGTACAGCATTCTGGACCACCGCCTCTGAAGGTCTCGCTGTATGGTGGTACAACATGAAATGCGTGGTTTTCATCAGCAAAAAAAAGGTGGAAATCATGTTCATGTTGATCTCTATTCCAGTTTTCTGTACGGGTTCCGGAACTATAGGAAGCGAGGTGTGGAAGAACTTTTTTTGATGTGTGTATAAATGATCCAGTAGAAAGGGTCGGATGCTCCTTAAGGCTATTCGCTGATGATGCAGTTGTCTATAGCAAAGTAGCAACGTCAGAAGAAAGTAAGAATTTCCGGAAGGACCTGCAAAGAATTGATGAATGGTGCAGACTCTGGCAGTTGACCCTGAACGCAAATAAATGTAACTTATTGCGCATACATAGGAAAAGAAATCCACTAGTGTACTGCTACACTATTGATGACAATCAGCTGGAGACAGCGTCTGCCGTAAAATATTAGGCGTAACTCTTCAGGCCTAACTTAAGTGGAATGACCATATAAAACAGATAGTGGGAAAAGCAGACACCAGACTCAGGTTCATCGAAAGAATCTTAATGAAATGTAACTCATCCTCGAAAGGAGTGGTTTATGAGGCGGTTGTTCGCCCGATCCTTGAGTATTGTTCATCTGTCTGGGATCCCTAATTAGGTAGGACTGATGAAGGAGATAGGGAAGATCCAACGAAGAGTGGCGCGTTTCGTCACGGGATCATTTAGCTGGCGAGAGAGCGTTACGGAGATACTAAACAAATTCCACTGCCAGGCATTACAAGAGAGGCATTGTGCATCACGAAGAGATTTACTATTGAAATTCCGGGACAGCACTTTTCAGGAGGAGTCGGACAGCATATTCCTTACCCCCACATACATCTCGCATTATAAACACGACAAGAAAATTCGAGAAATTAGAGCTAATACAGAGGCTTACCGACAATCATTCTTCTCATGCACTATTCGCGAGTGAAACACGGCTGGAGGGATGAGATAGAGGTACCAAAAGTACCGTCCGCCAGACACCATTAGGTGGCTTGCGGAGAATAATGTTGCCGGCCGGGATGGCAGAGCGGTTCTAGGCGCTACAGTCTGGAACCTCGAGACCGCTACGGTCGCAGGTTCGAATCCTGCCTTGGGCATGGATGTGCGTGATGTGCTTAGGTTAGTTAGGTTTAAGTAGTTCTATGTTCTAGGGGACTGATTACCTCAGAAGTTAAGTCCCATAGTGCTCAGAGCCATTTCAACCATTTGGAGTATGATGTAGATGTCGATGCAGTTGCAATGTGAACGCTTATTTGATAGCTGGTCATGTTCTCACTGAATTTCATTTTTGGAGAGACATTTCCAGTGTCCTAACAAATCTAACTTCCTTTCTGTTTTCGTTACATATGACTCTGATATGGTCTGTTAATATTATTGTATATTTGTTGATGTACATGTAACTTGCTACTTTGGAGCTTTCATTACAACACTTAAGAGTTCTCGGAAGCCTGTTTTGAAATTTTGCACATTTTTGCCAATGTAAAACGATTTTATAATCAATACAGCTTAGCTTGTAGGTTCCACTGCGTTCATTTGTAGACACTGTGTGGCGTACAGTGTGTGGTAGGTAATGGTGTATTTTTTTACTTGGAGTAAAAGTGATTTTAACATCTGTTATGTTTAAAGAGTGCTAATCTTATGCGAGATACACTGGTGAGCCAAAACATTATGACCACCTGCTTAATACCTTGTTTGTTCGTCTTTGGAACGAAATACATTACTGATTGTGCGTAGCAGGGATCCGACAGTTCGTTCGTAGGTTTGTGGAGGTATGTGGCATTACATGTCTACGCACAGGTCATGAAATTCGCCTCTGATTTACGTATGCAGTAATGGCGCCCAATTGCCAGCAAGGTGAGTTCAATAGAATTTGCATTAGGCGCATTTGGTCACTGAGAAGTCAACGTGAGTTCATTATAGTGCTCATCAAATCACTGAAATACGGCTATGATCCGAGACACAGACAACTATACTTCTGGAAAATGACATCGCCGTCGGGGAAGATGCCAAGCATGAAGGGATGCAGGTGGTTCGCAGCTGTCAGCGTGTCTTTGATTACTACCACAGGTCCCATGTAAGTGCAGAAAATTCCTCCCATAGCATAATAATTTTCCCATCAGCCTGCGTCCGTGGCGCACATTTCGATCCGCCGTTCACCTCGATGACGACGATTGTGGAGACACTACCAGCAACGTAGTGTAGCAAAAATGTGATTCATCCGAAGAGCCGACACGTTTTCATTGATCGACAGTCGAATCCCGCTGGTCCCACGCCCACTGCAGTCGTAATTGGTGATGTCGTTGGGTCGACTTGTGAACACCTAGGGATGGTCCGCTGCGGAACCCAATGTTCAACAATATACGATGAACGGCATTGTGCTCTTTCGGCAGAGATGTAACGGATCACCATGTGTCCTACTTCACAGAGCAGACAACTTTCTGAACCCCAGGTGCTATGAAGATCGTGGACGTCCAACCACTTAGCGCCTAGTGATGGTTTCTATGTAGCACCTAGTGGTAGTTTCACTGCCCTACTATCTCTTCCCGTAGATGCTGACGACGGTAACACGTGAACATTGCACCAGGTTCTCTGATATCGAGGTACTCGTTCACAGACTCTGCGTAACAATAATCTGCCCTGTGTCAAAGTGGCTTATCTCAATGAATTTCTCCATTTGCAGCCCATATCGGCCCTAGGGTGATACCCCGTCCGTATCTGCTCCGGTTACATACTTTTGTTTCCGCGTCACGTGCCCGCAACACCACCGACGTCGCGGAGGGCTGTGGTCATAGTATTTTGGCGAATCCGTGAAAGACTCAGTGTGGTATGTTTAAATATTTATGTGCTGGTTTTATTGTGGTTTTTGTGCAGGTTTTCTCTCTGATTTTACTATTGATTTTGAGAGAGAGTTAGTCTGTTAATGACTGGAAGTGACGACAATAAGCTGCGGCTAGTCAAGTCAACACTGCTTCCTCCTTCCTGCCACAAAGAGGAGACTGAGTTATATCTCACTTGTCTAGATATAAAATTCAGTCCTATGACACATGTATTTTTGCTCCGCAATCCAGTGTGTAGTGCTCAAGGCGTAGGGAACACGGTGCGCCACATTTATGGTTGACCACATTTTATAGTCAGACGAGAGGGCAACCGCTATCTTCCGTGCAGGTAAGCCCATTACATTATCTTGTAGTGAGAGGAATATGGAATGATTTTTGACATTTTGTGAAATATCTGATTTTCTCCCTAAAATATAGCCACGATCTTTTATTATGGTATCAGGGTGGTTGGCACAACCATGTTTCCTGTAACTGATCAGCCAGCCACTTGTAGCCACGTACGTATCCTTATTTCGTTATTTCAGCATTATCAATAGTTTTTTCCTGTTTACTTTAATGTTTGAGGACACTGAATCAAATTAAGTCTTAAATTTTAAATGTGAGTTTACGAGAATGAGATTGAGAGACAGTGATTTCAACACTTTCGAGACGGAGATGCGTCTCACGCGCATGAGGTTTCAGTTTATTACTTGTTAACTACTAATTCTACTCCCACTAAACTTCACGGACCGTATCTACGTGTACTACTCAATGTACCTGCAAAATTATATCATTTTGCAGCTCAGAGTTCAGGTAATATGACGTCCATGGCTATGGAGACTCGTGCCCTTCTCGAAAGTGTTACTTCAAACAAGAGTTTATTTTACCACTTTTTAAGGTTTAAGGTGTTTTAACCACATTCGTATCTAACTTTTTTTTTATGAACGTTGATAACCCCTTAGTTACTCACCCGTACACTATATCACGAATAAAACGCACACACCAAACACACACACACACACACACACACACACACACACACACTCCGTCCTTTCCCAGTTGTGGAGTTCATGTTCTTAATTAGTTCAGCCTGCTGTTGTATATGGTCGAGAACGTGGTAAACTATTTCATTATCTCCACTTTGAAGCAACTCCGGGCAGATTCGGATACTATCATGTCTCCATTCCGGTATGTTTTCCTTCCGGCAGCTGCTCGATGTGAATTTTATTACCATTGAGAACACAGCTTTAAAACATGTCCTGTAATATCTTCAACGAGCTATGTGACGCAGTTGCAAGACAGTGGATTTGAATTCGGGAGGACAGAGGTTCAAATCATCGCGCCGAAAGCCAAGCTTCAGTTTCCCATGTTTGCCTAATTCGCTTAAATTGAATGATTGGACTGTTCTTTTGGAAGGCTCTTCTCTATCCTTCCCCAGTCCGAGCTTGTGCTCCGACTTTAATTATCTCGTCGTCAACGGCACATCAAACCACAATCCTCCTGCCTTCCTTTTATCGAGTTCATTACAAGTGAATGGATGTATCCCACTGTCAAGCTGAGATTCATATTTTCCCAGTATGACATCTTAAAGCTCCACTGGCCCCTTGGTGTTGTTCTGGTCACTCTCACCTTGTATTCAGATTCAGCTGACACTATGTTGGCTGTGAGGGAAAAATTTCAGAACCTAGCTAAGGAATAAGGTTAACATTCGTTAAAATGTAGAGATATGAATTGCAGTGTTGCTACGATCGCTCATAATCTAAGGTACTTCGGGTTTTTGGGTCAAACACCAATTGCATATTGCTATGGACCATACAATGTAACAGATTACTCTCTGTTAGATTGTTAGAAGAATATTACCAGTGAGTGTAACTGGTGTTGAAGTTCCCCATGTAAGCAGGCCATTCGTAGCTAGTAAGAGGGACAGCTCGCCCTTTCATTCTAATTCCAGCCACATAAACAACTATAATAAAAATTCTGCTGCTGCAGCTTTCCTCTAGCTGCTCAAGACTGTCAGATGCAAATAAATGTGTCATCTTGTGGTTATGTAGTTCGTATTCGACTATATTTCCTCTTGTTATAACATGTACATTGTTCTCAAAGACTGTCTTTTCATGTAGAGTTAGTACGTAAGTCTGCTCTCATTGTATAAACTACAACAGGTAGACGAATCTTCTTAGCACGGCTAGCATCTCCAGGGGCAAGTTAGCATATTGAAACTGATGAACAAACTTTTATTTGATAGGTGACCCTATGCAGGAAAGGACGTTCTGGTTCTACTCACGATTAGAAGTCAGATTTACCTCTGCACAGCATATTTTAAAAGCACTTCGCAATCAAAGAGATTTTATAATGAAGCAGATGGAGAGCTGTAAAAGACACAAACATCTCAACTGATAAGCGTCCGATTAAAAATCGACATTTTGAACTTCAAACCCCGTGATAGAGATGAATGTCTCTGACAAGTGACGTACCTGCTCTCTCTGTTGATGCTAGAACCTCACCTAGCAAAACAATACACTTCCCACATACCGTCCAGGTTAAGGTTACTTTCTAAAGTCAGACTCTAACCACGGCGACAGCATTGTGTTCATAGTACCGTAATATTATGGTACTCGTGTTTATATTTATTGTAAATCACACTTAGCTGCGTTTGTTTACGGGAAATGTCAGTTTAAACACCATACGGTCTTTACCAAGCGTGGCGGCGCGCAAGGCTCACCTCTGAAGCACTGCGGTGCAAGTCCCCGTTGAGCCATCCAAATTTAACGTGTCTTTGTTGCTCTGCCTCACTTAAGACAAATTTTGCGATGCTTCTTCTGAAAAGCACTCAGCTTCCTTTTCAATGGCGCATGTGCTCCATTACTAATGACTGTATAGTCGACGCCACGTAAGCGCTAATCTTCCTTCCACATAGTTGTTGGAGATAGCTATATACACTGCACAAGTGACGTCACGTTTTAAGAACATATATAGCTATTGATGACACATGTCTCTTGGAACTACTCTTGTCGTGAAAGATAGAGACGAATGGTACCAGGACGTTACGGGCAGTATTCAACACAAGAGCGGAGACCGAAGTAGAGGGTAACGTATGGACAGTGGCATATTCACTTGGAGCGTTCGGAGCAAACCGTTATGTAATTCTTGGTGGAAGGAGTGTGTTTTGTGGCGGTGGAATAGTAAAGAATGAGGCTGGTCCGGGGAGCTACGTTATCGAAGCTTAATGATAGGTTGTCGGCGAGCAGGCTACCCCAGTGCGCAGCTAGCTTGTTATTTAGCCCGGCCGGCGGAACGATTGACAAACAGAATGATGGAAGACAGTTCGTCGAACCGAGGATGTGGCATAAAATTTGTACGCCTTTGTGTTGCTGCTTTTACCTACCACCGATGTCTACATACGTTAATTAGACCTGGGGTTGATGCATCGATAAGACTATACAGCCGATTACATGAAAAAGCCAGCACGTAGCTGCCAGTATACTTTTGACGTGCCGCGCGACTGCTACGGTCGCAGGTTCGAATCCTGCCTCGGGCATGGATGTGTGTGATGTCCTTAGGTTAGTTAGGTTTAAGTAGTTCTAAGTTCTAGGGGACTGATGACCATAGATGTTAAGTCCCATAGTGCTCAGAGCCATTTGAACCATTTTTTATTTTTGACGTGCAGGTCGGTATACTGACTTTGTGGTTCCAGGGATCAGATTAACTGCAGTAACCGCAATGCCGTGTATTAGAAATTGTGCGTATCGTTTCCCTGTAGTACGCCTGACATTGTTCCATGAATTACAGTTTTCACCTTTGCGACAAATATACATGTTTGCCGGCCGGTGTGGCCGTGCGGTTAAAGGCGCCTCAGTCTGGAACCGCGTGACCGCTACGGTCGCAGGTTCGAATCCTGCCTCGGGCATGGATGTGTGTGATGTCCTTAGGTTAGTTAGGTTTAAGTAGTTCTAAGTTCTAGGGGACTGATGACCATAGATGTTAAGTCCCATAGTGCTCAGAGCCATTTGAACCATTTTTTATTTTTGACGTGCAGGTCGGTATACTGACTTTGTGGTTCCAGGGATCAGATTAACTGCAGTAACCGCAATGCCGTGTATTAGAAATTGTGCGTATCGTTTCCCTGTAGTACACCTGACATTGTTCTATGAATTACAGTTTTCACCTTTGCGACAAATATACATGTTTGCCGGCCGGTGTGGCCGTGCGGTTAAAGGCGCCTCAGTCTGGAACCGCGTGACCGCTACGGTCGCAGGTTCGAATCCTGCCTCGGGCATGGATGTGTGTGATGTCCTTAGGTTAGTTAGGTTTAAGTAGTTCTAAGTTCTAGGGGACTGATGACCACAGATGTTAAGTCCCATAGTGCTCAGAGCCATTTGAGCCATACATGTTTATTGTCGTTTCGTGTACGGATCAGGCAGAGAGCTCTTTATTACTTAAGTGGTACATCTGATGACTAAAAAAATCGATATGCTAAAAAACCTTGGCAACAAATCACCATAATTGCTAATAAAGATCCCTTGAAAGACTGCAAACAGTCACCTTTTCTTTTGGTCTTGAGTTCTTTTACTATCCCATTACCAGTTTCGAACCGCCTGGCGATTCATCATCAGATGGTACATACTTATTCATTGTCTGCAAAAAAAATGGTTCAAATGGCTCTGAGCACTATGGGACTCAACTGCTGTGGTCATAAGTCCCCTAGAACTTAGAACTACTTACACCTAACTAACCTAAGGACAGCACACAACACCCAGCCACCACGAGGCAGAGAAAATCCCTGACCCCGCCGGGAATCGAACCCGGGAACCCGGGCGTGGGAAGCGAGAATGCTACCGCACGACCACGAGATGCGGGCTCATTGTCTGCAGCAGTTCATCTGATGATGAAGCACTAGGCTGTTTGAAACCGGTAATGGGACCATAAAAGAATTGAAGAATAAAGTAAAAGGCGACTGTTTGCAGTATTTCCAGAAACCTTTATTCATCACTGTCGCGGTGCTCCTCAACCATAATGGATTGAAGTTTTATTGGTAACAAATACAATTACTTCATCATCATTCTGTCCATCTTAATGGTGGCTGAACTCTTTACTTTTTAACCAAATTACAAACGAGGGAGGTTACTGTATGTCTTCAAGCAACACCTTTTTTTATATGATTGAAAAAATCAAGCTGAATAATGGAATAAATACATTAGCTTGTTCTGAAATGATTTGCGGATATCATAAATCTGACTTCTCTAAGGATTAAGGATGCAAATTATTGGTAGAAAATACTATCTCTGAGTTTGAAGTGGATATCCGGCCACCCGTCGTGGAGTGCAGAATAAATCTACTTCTGCTATAAATAGTTTAGCCCTGTGATACGATCTGGACTAGGGAAAAACAACATTCTTAGACCAGCCGATATTTATACAGAAGATAAAAAACACATTGTTATCTCCTTTACCAATAACAAATCTGTAAAACCGTCATCTGTTTGCCTCTTTGAATACGCTAATGTCCAAAACTACTAGGCGAAATTTTCGTGGGGTTTTCACAGGTAACTTGAGCGTATCTTGGACCAACGTACATACTTTATTTCATCAAAATCGGATCACAGAGAAAAATATATCATGATTTTAAGTTTTATCTAAAATCGTCTGCCCACATTAGTAGTTCAGTTGTTTGAGCATCACAGCGTACTACAACAAAGTACCAGTAGATGGCGCTCTTAGTTTCGTAGTGCATCAAAGGACCAATAGATGACGCTGACTCAGTGGCAGATGTATTTTCGAAAGTTAAAGACAGTGACAGAATTAAGCACCATAATCTTATCTTTACGAATACGAGCTAACATTGAATGTACTTGGTTCGGATATACGCTTTTACTGATTTCTCATGGTATAATACAAACTTAACGACATTTCCTTTCTTCTTTCGCTTTGTTTACGAATAAAAATGCTTCGGATATGGCCGAGTCTTTCTGAATACACCAGAACGGCTAAAGGAATGAGTATTTGGCATCTGGAATCCAATGAAGATTATGAGATTTGCTGCTTTTCGAGATCATCAGGCTTTAGCTCGCAATATCGAAACATTTTCCGAAAGTGATGCGCGACCTGACTCTGATCGAGAGCGGCATGCATTATGTCACTCCTCAGAAACCTTCAGTAACATAGACTTACAGTTACTTCTTTCTTATAGAAGAAGAAATTGTGATGAGAAGCGACGTATGTGAGTGACTTTTTATACCCCAGTCCTGCTTATTCCTTATAATTTACCATTTCGATTTAAATGTGGGCAATTCCTGGCAGGCTTATGCATTGCCATGACCATAACAAAAGTACAAGGTTATATGCTGCACGTTGCGGGCGTCGACCATAATGTCAGTTGCATTTCACATGGCCAGATGTACGTGGCTCTCTCCCATGTTAGTGAAACAAGCTCTCCGTTCCTCAATCATACTGTTTTAAACGTTGTGTGCAAAGAAGCGTTTTAAGTAAAAAATATGCACATTCAGTCCCTGACACAGCTATAAATAAATACCTGGTCAACACCGAGTGTCTCGTCTGGTATTTAAATAAATTTGAAAATAGGTGGAGCACTGGAAAGAGATAGTTGGTGAAGTGTCGGTATAGTACGTGGATCTGGGCTCACTCAACGCCAATTTCTAATGAAGTCAGTTAGGAGATTTTTGTGCCGGAGGAATCTTCCTCTAAGTTTGCTGGGGAATGCAAATCAGAAGGCGCAATAACCTTACTTCATGAAAATATATGGGAAATTAAATGTATAGTAGATGAATTGCTAACAGATATTGACAATGATATTGTTTATATCTGAGCACGTCATTTCCATAGCGAAGAAATAACAAGCCTTACTGTGGAGAGGAACGTTTTATCTGATTTCTATGCAGCGAGTTCGTTGCAGAAGGGACGAGGGGCATTTGTTCCATGTGCAATGAGTCATTCAAAACAAACTCTGTAAATGTTCATAATGCTTTCTTAGACTAACAGAAGCCAGGTCGGATAGTAGGTGCTGGATAATAACAGGATGTTATTAACCATAGTGTAGTACAATACTACTCCTCAGTGGGTTTGTTTCTCACAGAAACAAAAAAAAAAGAAAAAGAAAAAAAAAACACAGCCGGCGCCTGCGCTTTCAGTAGCACCACACTACTATCTGCGATCATCAGATATACGGTGAACATTAGTTATCCTTAGAAGCCTCCTGAACTTTTAATAACTGTTAGAGTGTCAGCTGTGCTAGCCATATTGTCTAGCACATCAACAACAACGAAAATATTGTAAACTACCCTTAACTTCGAACATGTAAATCAATGCTAGCATTACGCTCCTAGATTACATTATAAGTAAGCTGCTTCTCCGCTGGCGGCCAGGTGCTCCTGGAATGTTCTCGTTATTTACAGCAAGAAGCTTACAAGATCATAGTGCGTAGGTGTCATCCTAATCAACATAACATTTGACAATGTAACATAACATGTGTATGTCATATTAGAATTAAGCGTACATAAATTAAAAATAACGTAAAGTAAATGGCAATGAACTATCTTCAGCTGTGTTATCACCTGCAATGTAAAGTCTTGGACTGGCTATCACGGACGCTTCATTCAGCCTTTATCTGCGTGCCGAGCCACAGCACGGATCACATGCACTATCTCATGCAATTGACATTTTAGAACTTCAAACCGTAATTTTCTAATAATTCACCAAGCAACAGTAATATATATACCTTTTCAGACTGTCTGCGTTTAAAAATTTAAAGTTCGTCCGCGGATGGAAGAAAATTGCTCTTTATATACTTTCTGAATTTTCGAGGCACACCTCACAGTGTCTTTCAGTCACATGGCGATCTCCATAGCATTCTCCGCTCTGTATGGACGTCTCTATTATTGTATGGGGTTCATCTCAATTCTTTAATATTTTCTTGATGCACTAATAGTCTGTTCGGTCAGCTTGCTGCTCGATAGCGATCTTGGGCTGCTACTAGCGTGTTCTCGATGTGTGACTCCCGTATTTGGATGGGCAGCGCATTTTGTCGCGAGAGTGTACTCAAGAACGTTTGATGACCCTGTAAGCCCTATGACCACATGCTTGAGCCCGTCTTACCTACTAGCAGTCCAAACATATCTGTCACTTTCCTTTTCATCGGCTGGGAGCGTAGATCAACCATCACAACCTCGCGGACGATAAACTGACCTCACCTGGAACTTCTGTTACATCTACGAAATTACCTTTACATCTACATCTACATCCATACTCCGCAAGAATACCTTGAGTACGTCTATCGGTTCTCCCTTCTATTCCAGTCTCGTATTGTTCGTAGAAAGAAGGATTGTCAGTATGCCTCTGTGTGGGCTCTAATCTCTCTGATTTTATCCTCATGGTCTCTTCGCGAGTTATACGTAGGAGGGAGCAATATACTGCTTGACTCCTCGGTAAAGGTATGTTCTCGAAACTTGAACAAAAGCCCATGCCGAGCTACTGAGCGTCTCTCCTGCAGAGTCTTCCACTGGAGTTTATCTATCATCTCCGTAACGCTTTCGCGATTACTAAATGATCCTGTAACGAAGCGCGCAGCTCTCCGTTGGATCTTCTCTATCTCTTCTATCAACCCTATCTGGTACGGATCCCACACTGCTGAACAGTATTCAAGCAGTGGGGGAACAAGCGTACTGTATCCTACTTCCTTTGTTTTCGATTGCATTTCCTTAGGATTCTTCCAATGAATCTCAGTCTGGCAGCTGCTTTACCGACGATCAACTTCATATGATCATTCCATTTTAAATCACTCCTAATGCGTAGTCCGAGATAATTTATGAAATTAACTGCTTCCAGTTGCTGACCTGCTATATTTTAGCTAAATGATAAGGGATCTTTCTTTCTGTGTATTCGCAGCACATTACACTTGTCTACATTGAGATTCAATTGCCATTCCCTGCACCATGCGTCAATTCGCTGCAGATCCTCCTGCATTTCAGCACAATTTTCCATTGTTACAACCTCTCGATGTACCACAGCACCATCCGCAAAAAGCCTCAGTGAAATTCCGATGTCATCCACAAGGTCATTTATGTATATTGTGAATAGCAACGGTCTTACGACACTCCCCTGCGGCACACCTGAAATCACTCTTACTTCGGAAGACCTCTCCATTGAGAATGACATGCTGAGTTCTGCTATCTAGGAACTCTTCAATCCAATCACACAATTGGTCTGATAGTCCATATGCACTTACTTTGTTCATTAAACGACTGTGGGTAACTGTATCGAACGCCTTGCGGAAGTCAATAAACACGGCATATACCTGGGAACCCGTGTCTATGGCCCTCTGAGTCTCGTGGGCGAATAGCGCGAGCTGGGTTTCACACGATCGTCTTTTCCGATACCCATGCTGATTCCTACAGAGTAGATTTCTAGTCTCCTGAAAAGTCATTATACTCGAACATAATACGTGTTCCAAAATTCTACAACTGATCGACGTTAGAGATATAGGTCTATAGTTCTGCACATCTGTTCGACGTCCCTTCTTGAAAAAGGGGATGACCTGTGCCCTTTTCCAATCCTTTGGAACGCTACGCTCTTGTCGAGACATACGGTACACAGCTGCAAGAAGGGGGGTAGGTTCCTTTGCATACTCTGTGTAAAATCGAACTGGTATCCCATCAGGTCCAGCGGCCTTTCCTCTTTTGAGCAATTTTAATTGTTTCTCTATCCCTCTGTCGTCTATTTCGATATCTACCATTTTGTCATCTGTGCGACAATGTAGGAAGGAACTACAGTGCAGTCTTCCTCTGTGAAATAGCTTTGGCAAAAGACATTTAGTATTTCGGCCTTTAGTCTGTCATCCTCTTTTTCAGTACCATTTTGGTCACAGAGCGTCTGGACGTTTTTTTCTTGATCCACCTACCGCTTTGACATAAGACCAAAATTTCTTAGGATTTTCTGCCACGTCAGAACATAGAACTTTATGTTCGAATTCATTGAACGCCTCTCGCACAGCCCGCCTCACACTAGATTTCGCTTCGCGTAATTTTTGTTTGTCTGCAAGGCTTTGGCTATGCTTATGTTTGCTGTGGAGTTCCCTTTGCTTCCGCAGCCCATCTATAACAATTTTCTTTTCTTCGTTATATATTACTAAATTAAATTCGCCTTTAATGCCTTTTGCACGCCACACGACAGGATCTTTAAACAAATTATTCACAGTTTTCGTGGTCCAATCCATGACAATGGCTCTGCCCGAGGGAAAATCACTGCCGATCATAAACGCAAGCGATAACCAACCGATGACAACAGCATTCAGTAGAAAATTACTTCTTCCCCTGCTTAGCAATAGCACGATCTGTTCTCTCTCACGCTTTTGATCCCTCCAAACATGGGAATCAGTGAGATCCCTTTAACGGTATTTACCGTCACTCCTCACAAGTTTCAAGTATAAAGGCGTCGGAAGTCCCGTCGTTTCCAAACCAGAATCTAAGCATGTCCCGATCTTAATTCCTTCTGTGGTTATCTCGGTGAGAGCATGTCGATTGCCTGCCTTTTCAGGCATCTCGTTCGTCACAACATTGGTCAGTGTCTGTAAGGCGCTGCAGTCATAGACTCTGCGGCTGGTTCAAATGGCTCTGAGCACTATGGGACTCAACTGCTGTGGTCATCAGTCCCCTAGAACTTAGAACTACTTAAACCTAACTAACCTAAGGACATCACACACACCCATGCCCGAGGCAGGATTCGAACCTGCGACCGTAGCAGCAAAGCGGCTCCGGACTGTAGCGCCTAGAACCGCACGGCCACCACGGCGTCCGGTCCCGGCGGAGGTTCGAGTCCTCCCTCGGGCATGGGTGTGTGTGTTTGTCCTTAGGATAATTTAGGTTAAGTAGTGTGTAAGCTTAGGGACTGATGACCTTAGCAGTTAAGTCCCATAAGATTACACACACATTTGAACATTTGAAGTGGTCAGTGTCGTCTTGTGCTTGCGATCCCCAGTACCGGACATTACGTGTGTGATGTTACTTTTCTAATGAGATGTCCCCTGGGACCTCTCATTATCGTTGGTCATGCATTTCCACGAACCCGCACACCCCTGCCTTAGGCGAGTATAATTACGCGACACTTGAATGCGATCGACATGACGTCTTTGTCCGGTGTTTCATTCTAGCCTTGCTCTCTCTGGTATGGACCACGGCGTCTGTTCCAGTCTCGCCAGTTCTATTATTCTTCCCCCGGTACTGTGTCGATTCGGTCTGTCACTGCGTTACACGAATGTTTGCGACTCTGCATTTTATATCTTCTGTGCCCTAGAGAGCGCTGTCCACAGTTGTTCTTACTTTTCCATGTCGTCCAACGACCTTAAAAAGTAGAGGAACTGTTCTGTCGCCAGTGCCCCGACGAGCGCAAGCAGTACGTCGGCGGGGAAGTGTATGCCCATCGCGTAACACCATTCCTCTTTGCAGTTTTGTAGCCAAACGTATCCCGCCAGAACGACGGAGTGGGCAACGTATGTTGTCATAAAGTGGCGTGGCTGTGGTACATACTGTCCGCGATACTGTTCATTTTCACACTTCGACCGGTCGTTGTGACCGAGCGGTTCTAGGCGCTTCAGTTCGGAACCGCGCGAGTGCTACGGTCGCAGGTTCGAATTCTGCCTCGGGCATGGATGTGTGTGATGTCCTTAGGTTGGTACGGTTTAAGTAGTTCTAAGTTCTAGGGAACTGAGGACCTCGGATTTTAAGTCCCATGGTGCTCTGAGCTGTTTTCGCACTTCCCTGTGCGACTATGTTCCAGCACGTCCTCAGAAACTTGGTGCAGAAATCCATGTAAGTACAGTTTCCGCAAATCGGTACATCGAACCAAGCAACTTCGTCCTGATCAAGGGTCTATGGCGCGAAACCCAGCGCACTGCAGTCTCCCACTCCTGTTGCACGCATATTTAACTCTAAAATTCCTTAGGTTTGCCTTCAAGTAGATGGTACGTGCGCAACCGAACCTAGGCAGTGGTGTGTCCGCATCCTGCGTTGGAAACACAACATGAAAACCCGTTGGAGTGGTCTACATCACACAGACACTTCCTTGTCGCAACGTCGACACCTCTTGCTCGAGAACAGACACTCTGGATTGTGTGTTATTTAATTATCAGTTGATTTACTGCTGTCCATGTATGGATGATTGTTCTTAATTATCCATGTGTGTGGCGATCTCCGCCATTTTTACGGTTTCTCGTGTTCCCACGCTGACAGCACACTGATCACACACATTTTCACCTCGCCTAGACTGTCGGCAGTCTCCGCCCGTATCATTGCAGTCTCGGTCCCCAAGTTGCGCCCAACTTCTGCAATCTGATAATAAATCTATTGACTGCAGTTGCTCTTCCAACCTCACAAACTGCGTGAGGTTCTTCTGCCTCAAATGAGCGAGTCTTTCCACGGTTTCTGAGTTCCCCTGTTTTATCTCAGGCAGTTAAACCTGGCTTTTGGAGGTGTGTCTCACAGGCCGATACGGCCTAAGTGAATTCCTATTTCGGTGAGGAACTGGTGTTGAAGTATTATTATCATCATCATCCTGAACAGTTTCCATCTCCAGGCAGGGCCTGTTTGGACATAAGCCTCGGCATCTAGTTCTGTTTTCCCACCATCTTTCAGTGTTCAATTGGCGCAGTACTCGCCTCTTTCTTCAACACACTGCTCCACATCTTTCAGCCATTTATCCCATGGTCTTCCTCTTGGTCATTTCCTTCCCACCTCCATTTCATGTATCATAGTGGGAACCCTCTCGTTTTCCATTCTCTTTAAGTGCCCATACTTTCTTAGACTTGATGTTCCTATCCTGCTCTGCAAGGGTTGCTCTTTCACTGCTTCACCTACGTTTTCAATTTTCATCCTATCTCTCCTTGTTACACCTATCCTACTACTGAGAAAGTTCATGTCACGTGCCTGTAATATGTTTAAATCTCATTTCTTTTTACCCATGTTTTAAATGCATAGGTCAGTACTGAGATGTAGCAACTTCTTTGCATTTTTGTGGAACGTATTTGTTCCAAACGAGACTCCTAACAGTGCATCTGCCTGTCTGCCACATTCACTGATCCCTTTCTCATTTCTTCCATTTTCTTCTTTCTCGCTTCCCAAGTACTTGACACTTCACACCTCCTTCACTTGTTCAGCTCTAATCCTTATTCTAGTAGTTGGTCTATCTTTCTTTCTATTGTAACGAGGATCTCGCATTTCTTTACATTATATTTCATTCCATACTGCCTGACAGTTTCTTACCATCCATCCAGCTGTTCCTGAATCTCCTCCTGCCTTTTTCCGGAGCTCATAAAGTCATCCGCAAACATCATAGCTTTCATCTAGTCTTCTCCCGTTTTTTCTGTCACCTTGTGTATTGTGTATTAATCCGGGGACCTAGAAACGACAGACAGGCTTCGTCCCGCCGTAGCCCTCAGTGGTTCACATATCCACAACAGGCCACAGCAGTCCACCTATCCCACCGCCACCCCGCACCGAACCCAGGGTTATTGGTCTGCTACTTACTCATTGCATATACATTTTTGGACAATACAAACTCATGTGATGTCAGTAAAACCCTAGTCCTTTTAATTAATGGCGTGCTTCGGGGTATACGGCCGAGTTCTTGTTGCCATTTTGTGCACAGCGTTTGGGTTACCGACCAAGTCGTCTTCTTCAGGTGTTACGAATATTGCTGTTACGTAAAATTGTTGCAATATCTGTCACGTGTAGCTGTTTGCAAAATAGAAATACTTGTAGGACCTCAAGAAAACGATTGAATCAGTTGTCCAAGTACTGTACATAAAATCGAAACCAGAACTCGGCTTTACACCTGGAAGAACACCATTAATCAATCAAGTCGAGAAAATCATTGGGATTACTTCATAAACCTTCTGGAGATACTCAGAGCATACTCATAATCAAAAGTGTCTGTATACTACAAAATTATTTTTATGGTGGTTTCAGTGTTGGTATATACTGCATTATAAATGGAATTTACAGGGTGGACATGCAGTAATTTTCTTTCGCCGCAAATTAACTTCTAATTGCGTTTTTAACGTTATTTGGTCTGACAAATATCTGTAATTATGTTGATGTAATGAGCGCAAATACGCTCTGGGAAGTGAATAAATTAACTGGCCAGTCTATTCTGGGCCCCATGTTTTCTGGAGAGGTACCCGTTTATCAATGCGAATATTGTTGCACACGCCATTTAATGAACAAACAGTTTGTTTCACTTACTTAACTTTACCACTTTAATTTGATAAAGTAGATAGTATCAAGAGCAATAGTCAGTACCATTCAGTCCTGCATGCTGAATAAACTTCGTGATTTCTCCTTTAGAAAATCCATGTCGATGAGAAACGGTGTATCATATACTGACCATTAATTCATTATACGATACGCTATTTCCTATTGCTCTGAAACTGCTAATGGATAAATCACGAGGAGTTTTCGTCGTTCAGGACCGAATGACATTGAAAACATATCTCGTTAATATCTACGTTATAAAACGGAAGTAGGAAAGTTAAGATAATGTTTATGTTTCGCAGCCACAATCTGGAATATTTTCTGAGTAAGAACGTTTAAATCTGTTTAACACACTTCAAGACGAAGAAAAAAAAAGTAATGCACCCCGAAGAAATTATACGAATGGGACAGAAATCGGTAGATGTGTTGTACACACGCAGACAAACAAATTATCACAGTTTCAGAAAAACTGGATGATTTAATCAAGAGAAAGAGCTTCACAAATGAAGCAAGTCAATAATGCGTTGGCCCACCTCTGACCAATATGCAAGCAGCTAATCGGCTTGGCATTGATTGACGTAGTTGTTGGATATCGTCCTGAGGGGTATCGTGCCAAATTCTATCGAACTGGAGCGTTAGGCCGTTAATATCCCGGGGTGTTTGGAGGGCTCGGTCCATAATACTCGATACTTTCTCAATTAGGGGGAGATTCGACGACCTTGCTGACCAAGGTAGAGTTTGCCGAGCACGAAGACAAGCAATAGAAAGTCTCGCCATGAGCGGACGGGCATTATCTTGCTGAAATGTAAGCCTAGGATGGCTTGCCTTGAAGGGCATCAAAACAGGGGGTACAATATCGTCAATCTATTGAAGTACTGTAGGGATACCACAGAGGAAAACAAAGGAGTCCTGTTATGAAAACAAATGGCACCCCAGACCATAAAAAAAAATTGTTCAAATGGCTCTGAGCACTATGGGACTTAACATCTGTGGTCATCAGTCCCCTAGAACTTAGAACTACTTAAACCTAACTAACCTAAGGACATTACACACATCCATGCCCGAGGCAGGATTCGAACCTGCGACCGTAGCAGACCCCCGGTTCCGGACTGAGCGCCCAGAACCGCTAGACCACCGCGGCCGGCACCCCAGACCATCACTCCTGGTTGTCAGGTCGTGCAACAGGCGACAGTCAGGTTGGTATTCCTCCATTGTCTGGGGGCGTCTCCAGACACCTCTTCACTGGTCATCGGGGCTCAGTTCATAACGGGACTCATCACTGAAGACGCTTCTGCTCCCGTGAAGGCTATTCCAGGCCGGAGACGTATCTGCACACGTCCCGGGCAGTGGTAGGGTACCAACCTGACTGTCGCCTGCCACACGGACGACAGTCCGAAGTGATGGTCTGGGATGCATTATACTTCGTAGCAGGACCCCGTTGGCGGTTATTCGCGGCACCCTTAGAGCGCAGCGGTACGTTGATGATATTCTACGCCCCGTTTTTTTGGCCTTCATAAATTTGTATCTCACTGGAAATAACAGGAACAAACTCCACTCTAAGACCATATATACTCTTAGAGTTGATTGTGTTGCTGTTATTTTCGGTGAGACAGAAATGAATAACACTGTCTCAGAGAGCGGCAACAAATGTGTTACGGTTGCTGTAGGGTAACAAGAAGCTATGTGACGGCTGAACTCTAGCTAACGAAAACTTCAAGTTATATGTAGATAATTTCAGAATAGTGATCATCCTCCATTTTGGTAGTCCTCTTTTCCAATGCTTGTGGTATACTGAAGGTTATGTACGCACTCTTGAGCAATGGAGTTACGATGTGTTATAACATATTGCCCACAAGGGATAGAAAGCATTGAGCAGTCATCCTGAGCGACAGCCGCTCAGCCGTCGTCATAACTCGTGAACATTTGTTCAAGTTGTACCAAGGCAAAGACCACTCACTTCATGGCGACCGAGATGGGCTCAACTGGCATGACGCCAACTAATATAGGGAGCCATGAAAACGTCATGTCCGTGTAGTGTTTTGCATACCATTTAATCACAACGAGGAAGCATGTGGTCCTGGATAGATTACAGATCGAGAAGTTATAGCCGACCAAAAGCTTTCATACGTTAAGAAAGTAGCTTTCTGTTACCATGCTTGAAGACTCTGCAAACCACTGTGATTTTTATGATAGAGGATACTTCCCACTGTAGCAAGAGTCAGAATTTCTTCCCTTTCCATTCGCGTATGTGACTTTTAAAGGGCTTTGTGCGCCTGGTAATTATTAAGTGTATTCGTTATCCCTAAGAAAGTGATACGTGGGAGGCAGAAATATATTCCTAAATTAAAATGGATCTTGAAGCTTTGGAAATAGACATTCACAGTATAGTTGGTGTCCGTTTTGAAGAGTCTGTCAGCACAAGTTTTTCACCTTGTCCTTGACACCATCAAAATGTTAAAAACAGTTGTTCCCATTCGTGCTGTGCTTCTTGGTATACGCTCAATATTCCCTGGTCATCCAATTAGGTATGTGTCTCACAAATTTGACCATATGTTAGAACAGGTCGCACAAGTATTTTGCAACCAAACTCGTTTGAAGACCTTCGTTATTTGCAGTTGATCCTGTGTGACCGTTCCAGTTAATATCCGAAAGAACTGGTATTTATGTATGTTTGTATCGTTCGTCGGTGAAATAAGTTGCCCGTCAGAGGACCTAATCAATACCATATTAAGATTCCCACTCTATTCAGTATTTCTATATATAAATACAGCTCAAAGATCTGAAATCCTCGATTAAGAATTTTGGTCTCTCTTACTTCCGTTTTTTTCTATAAAAGATTATGTGTTTTTTGACATAATCCGAGATTCTGATCACCTCACCACGCGATAAGTATTTCCTGTAGTACGTGTTACGCGTCAATCGGTACCTCTGTAGAGAAATCTACTTTATCTGCTAATTTGTGTTCAATCCATTTATCGTTATTAAATTTCTGCGCCCTATTACCCAATCCCTTCTTTAAGTCGGTCAGTGTGATAAATCCATTTTTTTGCGGTGCGATTCGGTACCTCCTCACGAGCTGTACGATCTACGCACCTACTCTTTAGCATTCTTCTGTAGCACCACATTTCAAAAGCGCTATTCTCTTCTTCCCTGAGCTGTCAGTCGTCTAATTACACATATGTACAAGCCTGTACTCAATACCAATAATTTCAGAAAAGACTTATCAATACTTAAATTTATATCTGATGTTAAAAAGTGCCTCTTCCTCACAAAAATTATTTTCTTGCTATTGCCAGTCTGCATTTTATATCCTCTCTTCTTCGGCCGTCATTATATTGCTGCCCAAATAGCAAACCTTATCTACTACTTTTAGGGTTCCATTTCTTAATCCAGTTCCCTTAGAACCACCTGATTTAATGTGACTACATTTCACTACATTGTTTCACGTTTGTTGGTGTTCATCTTATAATTTCTTTTCAAGACTCCACTCTGATCAACTGCTCTTACACCTCCTTCGTCGTCTCTGAAAGTATTTCAAAATTAAAATCCGTCAGCGAACTTCAGAGAGAGCGTTTCTTCTTCATGAACTGTAATTACGTTTCTAAATTTCTGCTTGTATTGTCATAGCTTCTTCAGTGCACAGATTGAAGAACATCTGGAATACACTACAGCCCTCTCTCATTCTCTTCTCATTTAATGATTCCCTATCATAGCCTTCGGCTGTTATAGCTGCAATACGGTTTCAGTTATGAATAATCTTTCGCATCATGATCTAAGATAAGTCATTGTGGCAGTATTTCCTCACATGTTTTCCTGAACGCACACATACCATCATCGAGGTTGGATTATCATGATTTCCCATTCTTCTGTAAATAATTCATACCATTATTTTGCAACTATGACTTATGAAACTGGTGATTCGACAATATTCTGAAATAGAGGTAATAGTTGATATCGAAAGCAAATTTAAGTATTAGTAACCCTTTTATGAAGCTCCAGCTGATAGGATGCATCCTCTGCCATCAAGGAATTACGAAACTGGCAATTGAGGGAAGAGTGAGGGGTTGGGGGGAGGGGGGGGGGAGAAGAATGTAAAACTGTAGAGGGAAATTTAATACGTGACTACACATAACATGTTAGAACAGACTTAGGCTGCGTTTGTAATCTAGAGGTAAAAAGAGTTGCACAGAATAGGCTAGGGTGGAGAGGTGCTTCAAACTAGTCTTCGGACTGTAGCCTATTTCAAAAACCATGAGATGTGCTCTCCATCACACACAATTAGATGACATGCGGAGTATACTTGCAAATCTAGGTACTCTAAACTCTTTTATCAGCCGAGATATTGAAATAAGTGTGTCTTTTTATGGGAGACTCTACTTTTTGGATGGGATTTGAAAGCCCTTAAAGAGACTAAAAATGCTTTACAACGCTTATTAATGTTCGCTTTGAAGTATTTCGCAAAATTATGTGAGAAAAATGCTAAAATTGTGAGAGGAGACGGCCGGAGTACACTATGTATGGTTTCGTATATCAGAGCCCTCAACCGTTTTAAATTTTTCAGTAAAGCTTAACCGAAAAATGGAAGTCTTAGTAGCGAATGAGACTTTTTACTGCAAATGTCATATCAACATTTTCTGGTTTAAGTCCATTCTTACACATTTATACAGTTTTAAAAGGTATGTTGTGAATGGAAATCAACAATTTACGAAATTGGTATTTTTTAAATTTTTTGTGATTGTCATAAAATATCCCTCTACCCAGAGCAAACATTAAGGGAAATGCGTTGTTCAAATGGCTCTGAGCA
Source organism: Schistocerca serialis cubense (assembly GCF_023864345.2). Lineage (NCBI taxonomy): Eukaryota > Metazoa > Arthropoda > Insecta > Orthoptera > Acrididae > Schistocerca > Schistocerca serialis. The sequence continues at coordinate 582,123,570 of NC_064640.1, forward strand.
CTATGGGACTTAACATCTGAGGTCATCAGTCCCCTAGAACTTAGAACTACTTAAACCTAACTAACCTAAGGACATAACCCACAGCCATGCCCAAGGCAGGATTCGAACCTGCGACCGTAGCAGTCGCGTGGTTCCGGACTGAAGGGCCTAAAACCGCTCGGCCACGGCGGCCGGTGAAATGCGTTGTTATGGCTCACATTGTACTAAAGGATATTTTCAGGTTCTGTACCCTTATTATAAATCAGTACCTATTAAAAAAAGTATGTTGTTAATAACAGTTAAACTTACATAACGAAATTTGTTTTTTTAGGTCTTTTCGGTGGTGGGCACAAAGTACCCCCTTCACCCCATTGGTATTAAGCGCTATGGATAATGCGTTGGTATTGCTAGCGTTAAAGGCACTGGCGTGTTTCACACCCATTTAGAACATGTAATTACAACAGACCTGACCACAACTCATTGCAGTCAAGTGTCTGTGCATGAGTTAGTGATTCCTTTAAAAAAGGGGCTGAAGGATGTACAAGAGTGAGAGGTTACCACACTGAGTACCTCTTGTACTAGTAACCAACAAATTGTACACATATCAACAATTATTATTTCCTGACATATGTTTATAGGATTTTCCTTTGCTAGTTTTGACCAGTACCATCTCCTGTAAGAATACAGGACACCTTATTTTAAACACCCTGTTTAGTTTATCAGTGATCTGCATGACAGGGAGTGTGTGAATTTATATTTATTATGTTAATAACCTGTTTATTACCGAAGTTGCCGATTGTAACACTTTGTTGTAAGCACGTTCCACTCGCGATCGTCTCGAAATAAAAATTTACAATCACCAAAATTTTATGCATCGACCGTCTGAAAAAGGCATATATATTACGGTTGCTTGGTGAATTATTAGAAAATTACTGGTTAAAGTACTAGCGAAAAGTACCAGAGTATAGTACTATTATTACATTAACAGGAGTCCCTCAGAACTTCAAACGGTGCAGGAAGAACTAGAAAAGGAGCTGTGGAGGAGGGGAGAGTCAACGCATTATCGAGAAATAAATTGGAGTTCGTTCTAACCCCGAATTGTGATTAATAAACTGCCGACGTAGACACGCAGACCGCAACGTTTGCTATGAAACGTGCACAGCAGCCTGAGGATGATGCCCTACTTACAAGTTGGAGAGCTCTGCGGGGAGCTGACGAGTACTTTCCAGCTACTGATCCACAAAGAAGCTCGATAATATTATCCCAACACTTAAAACATAATTATAACTTTGCTTGTAATCTTGGAAACCCGCTAACGGCTTCCTCGTACAGCGGAAGAATGCGAAGGAACACGGACTTCGCAGTGGCGGTATAGTTAAGGTTTATAATTTCATGTGGATTTTTTGTTCATAACTTAGATTAAATTTTAAAGCATATTCCCGTGGTTTGCTAATAAGACGATAGAAATTCAGGACAAGTAGATCTGGGAAGAGAATCTGAGTCACGTACGCCGAGAAGGGGAGGGGATGGACCGGGGAACACGCGTTTTGAATCGCAAGTCAACAAGCCTATTAGCCGCCGTTTTATATCTGATGCGCCAATGAACCATTAGCAAATGCTTCATCATTTAAATGACAAAAGCGGCAGTTAAGGGATCGTAGCCGACAACGGGAACATGCACTAATTACTCTCATAGCCGCGGCAGTAGCTGCAACCGTATATTTAGAACGAGATTGCTATTTGCATTAAAGCACCACTAAGAGTGGTTTAAAATATCAACAACAAGAAAACTGAATGCTAACGGAGTTCAGACGAGTCAATTTTACTGAGATGTAATACTGAGCAGAGTCACAGAATTTTAATCACTCTTATTACAGGTGAGGAAACTTGAAAGGCAGCGAATCGTATGCTAACTTTCTTCACACACAGTCACAGAAATAGGGAGGTTCACTTACATAAAGGGCAACTAAAAGGTCTGATGATATATTTGCAGATAAAATTTACCAAAAATGTTTCAGAGCCTAATATATGTGTAATATTTTTATTTGCATTTTGTATTTACTAGTTTGTGTCTTATATTAAAAGTTGACTTTCTTGAAAGATTAAGATGGCTAATTTTCTTCCAAAAACAAGCAAATTATTATGGTACTTTCACACATTGCCTTTATATATGTAAGTTTGCGTGTGCGCTTCACGCTTTCCTCAGCATGCACATGTAAAATGCTGTCGTGAACAATGTCGCTACATTAGAAATTTAATAATCACTAAAAACCTATGTCATGTATTTTGTAATACCAGAAGCATAACATAATTTTGGGTTCGCAGACGTCTTGGACATGACCAATGGAAATGTCATCGTAACACTAATCTCTGTTGAAACTGCCTAGACATGAGTAGAAAAACAGACTCCTTTAGAACACGAGGAAAGAGGCAATGTGTGTAATTGCCCTCAGTCGATCATATCGCACAGAAGCGCCGTCACGAAATTCAACAGGAATCGTCGATGTTCATGTGAAGAGTACCAACTCGCATTCCTCGTGGACGAAAGGTATAGCAAACTACTTGCAGATGATCATAGCCTCGGAAGAAAAGTTGATTTTTTAAAAGCACGAAAGTGAAACAATAAACCACAGATTCTAATAGTGACAATTATGGTGGACACTTTTTACCAACGAAAACTCGTCATCGTTAGCTCTCTTCGTTTTCTGATCATGTAGTACTCTCAGTATACACATGAGTAATTCAGTTGGAGATATATGCTGTTCTGGAGATGCGGCACCTCTAATGCCACGATGAATACTGTCATGTGATTGAGATGTCATCAGATAGTGTATTGGGTCTTGAAATGACAGCTGAAAGCAGGATGGAGCAGCTGCGCAATATCAGGACAGTTTTTCGGCAATACATCATGGTTTTACAGTCTACGGTCATCCCATTTACGAGACTGTGCCGGCCTAGGAATTGTAACGTGCCACAGTGCCAAGAGATTACCGCTGCGTCAATGTCGCCTGCCTTCACCAGTGACGTGTTTAAGACTGGGATGGTCATTCGCCATCGCGGATTTTAACAATGGAACAAACAGGGCATAAGACAGTAAATGATTTGCCATTTCAGTACCGGATAACAGGAATCGGTGAGTCGGCATACCACCAAGCTGGTCAGTGGTGTAATGTGTAGTCACACCTATACCTCTGCTCTCCACACGTCACACGGCAGAGTAATTCGCTAGGCCCTGGAACGTTCAAATGGACACTTCAAGTATAGAGAAAGGTCATCTGGCCTCATGTACTGATGTCAAATAATTTTAAAAACGACAGTTCCACAGCTTAACAAGAGATCACACTTATGATAAACGGAATATGCAAATAAATGAGTTGGGGTACAGACTGGTATAGACCGGTAGCAGGGTGTTATGTTGAAAACCACACGAGACGATGCATCCCGCTTGCCAGTAGGGCTCTGTTCATTATAAGTGGTGAAGCCATCCACGTATGGGTATTGTTTAAATTGGAATAAACTAATTTGGTGATACGTCTATCATCATTTCACTCCAGTGAACTATAAAGAAAATTAGTGTGCCATCATGTGCATCCGTATATTCGGTTATAGCAAGTCACAGACGTTTTCCAATTTCCGCACAAGAGTACATCACCCTGTCACTCCAGAGTTGCCTCAGAATGGTTTGAGGTGTGCCCCACGGACATGTGGGTACTTTAGATGTTTCCAAGATCATCTGAACTAAAACCTAATGAACAGATTTGGGGTGCCGCCTAGACAGATCTGCACGTTTTGGACGTGGCTGAGACAGATCTCTGTCAGTTTTGGGCGGCGATTGACCTATCTGAGATCTAAACGTCTCCTTATCGATTTCAGTTTCTCGTTGAATCCCTACAATGATGTATCATGGTTGTTATAAGGGCGAAAAATTGTGTGTCAGTCTACTTGGTAGGTGCCTAATTCGGCTGTTAATGAGCCCATAATTTTATTCCAGGGGAGAGTAAAACTTTAATCTAAAAATCAACCAATATTACGAAGCAACACTTATGTCAGTCACAGCACGATTTTTTTGCAACCCGTATCTGGCGAACTGGGGTCGCAGACAAGTAGTAGATTCTGTTTCCGTAATTTTCCAAAAGGCGTTTAGCTTTGCACAGTAGCGTCTACTCAACAGTGAGACCAGTAAAGTTATACGAACGGCGTAACTTGCTCCTTTACTGACTGACTCAAAACTTCATGACATGTAGACACAGTAAATTATCCTGGTCGCCGAGCACTACTCAAAGTTGGCCTTGGAAATGCCCATAGCCAGAATGAGTCTTCTCATTAAATTGATCTGGTTGTTAGAAACTTTCGTAAGTGCTTCAAAAGCAATAATGTTGTGTACACGAAACTATCACAGCTAGGAAGCTAAATTTAGAATGATTTAGACACATAGTTCTCATTGTTTACTGTGTATAGCATACCTTAAATTTTGATAAGTGGAGAGTAATGTACATGTTTATAAGAAAAAAGTCAGCACTTGATCTCACCATTACTAATGACTGCTCGTTATAATATCTAAGTATAATGTTAAGAAACAAAAAGAACACGTTTCAGTTGAACACAGGAAAAAAATGGAAAACAACTATATGTTGGGAGAATTCAGGGAAGTACAACGTGTATGCTCGCAAGAGTCTCGTGCAATGTATTCTTGAGTAATACTCCTGTTTTTTTTTATTCTCACAGATAAAACAAATCGAAAAAAGTCAGAGTCTTCCTACAAGGAGAGAAATATGATGATAGTTTCATAAATATCTGTTCCATATGTGGAACAAAAGAGTGTTCCAGGTAGGCAGTTAACAGTTCTGCTGGTACGGCATTATACATCATGTCAGAACCATAAACATTGGATAGCAGATGTTATATCGTGATGCAAAGGCTTCCAAGAAGTCATTTCACGCTCTTCCTGTCGGTGAAGCGAATATTGAACGAAATGAACAATAACAATGCAGTAAACTCTCCACCTGTACAGTGCCCTGGCTTGTGAAGCGTCTATTCAAATCTAGCTGAAGGTGTTCGAATAAAACCGTCGTATGAATGTGTAATAATCATTGCATATTACTTAATAAAATGAACTTACTCGGTAGGAGTAGTATATTGAATATTTCCCGGTTACTACATTTTAAGAAATGATATCCTGTAAGAAAGTTAATCCATCCTTCATCCCGGATTGTAGAGGGATATAAATACCCGAATTAAATGTCTGCTCTGTTCCATGCATTTTTAGTAATATCAGTGAACTTACAAGCCATCCATACAATGGGTCATACTGGTACATATTTTGATACCCGTGTATGAAGATTTCTTAAATGCAACGAACTCAAAATTTATCGGACAATGTGAGTCGAATATATGATAAAAGGTCAATAAACAGAATCTGAAGTTCTCCAAAATCATTGTACAGACGAAACACGACGTAAATCAACAGACAGATAAAACCGTGGAAAGTAATCATATTCACACCATCGACAATTTTGGTCTAAGTACATTCATCCAAAAATAGACAGTGCGTTGCTACCTTGATCTCTTCAAAGAGGAAGGAAGAAAGTGTTTGCTTTGACATTCATGGAACCCGAAAGCTGCGAAGTGCGTAAGAGGTAGTGAACTCAAGATTTTCTGTATTACGAATTCGACACGTGCTCTACAATGAGATCATATGTCGATTACCGACCCGAGTGAACGAAGTGTAGCTTTAAGTGGAGTATATACGTACAACCCATTAGTCAGGTGTGTGTTTCAAGAGCTCGAAGGAATATGAGGCTGCGGATTTTTAAAAAAAATTGAAATTTAGATGATTTTATTAACATGTCGGATGCATGACGATAAGTTACAAACAGAAATGTAACAGTCTGCCTGAATGGCTGGAGCAACAAATTCGGAAGAGAGTGGCACCAAAAAATCCATGCCCCCTTCAACGTAAAGTCGTAGTACCGTTGTGAACTTCCGCAAAGAACGTGTTCACGAATAACTCAGGTGGCGTCTGATAAGCTAGAATAAAGAATGTACATGAATTTAATTTATAACGGGATAAAAGTGCTGCGGTGGAGCCAGACCCATCACTCACAGCTGAAGTGCCCTTAAGTCGACTAGTTCTCAAAACTCATATTTTACAACATATGTGGTTCATATGCTCAGTAGGTTGCTGTCAGACACATTACATGACTGCCATACTGAATACCTTCTTCATCGGCTCCTCACGACGCGTGGATCCCAGTATATCGCATCAGATATGTAGCTATGATCTTCTCATAATCTAAATACAAGGTCTCACCTATGTAGTACTTAGCAGTGCCTTTACATACAACAAAAAGACTCGCGAACTCTTTCCTGTATCTGCTGCCTTTGGAAGACGACACTCTGCAATGTACGTTCAACTGAGTGCATGTTTGAATCTAATAAAAAAAAACTGCTCCACATCCTTTTGTCAAACTCATAACTTCTCTATAAAAAAATTACATACGTGGTAAGCTTCTCTCTGTCAAACAGTAGAGCAAATGGTTCCGTCTCCTTTCAGTTATACTTTCACAGCACTTTCTCCCCTCCCTCTCTTCTTTACTCGCATTCTATCAAGTTCTTTCTTCCATCCGTCTCCAAGCACTTCTTTCATGTTCGTTGCTACCAGTAGAATAAATTTAAATATAACTGTTTGTAATCTGTCATTGTTGTTTTACTTTCCAAGATTGAATACCAAATGTGTTTTTGCGGCAGAGTTAGTACTTCACCTCCTCTTTATGTAAGAGTTATTTCTAAACGATAGAGTCAATATTAAATGAATATCATGTAAAGCTTGTAGAACACCTAGTTAGAAATAAGAGATGCCTCGATGTCAATGATCGTGCCATGGCAGTGAAATACCTGCAGATAAAGAGAAAAATATGCCCGTAACGGGGTCGGCTACTACTTTATTTTTATTATTTTAATGTGCGATACACAAGTAAAGTTTGTACCAATTTCTAATAATGGCAGCGAGACATTTAATATGAATACCATCCAGAAACTGATAATTCTTCAGCGAGCCTTGTGAATACGCATTAGAGCCGACAAGAAAACAGACAAATCTGTAAAGTAACGGTTTAGGGTAGAGAACATAGTTATGAGCGTAATGAAAATGATATGGACACGTTGTCACATGTACCAAGGTGAATGGATGACAGATTTATCAAAGAAGACACTGGGAAACATCCAGTCGTGACGTGGGTGCAAATACAGGGTGATTCCGTGATGATGTTACAGTCTTTCAGGGATGATGGAGAAAGGTAAATGTTTCAGTTTCAGGTAATGGATGCTTGTCAGAAAGCGAACGAGTCGGAAGGTATTAGAGAAAATCGTTCTGATACATCTCTCAGTGGAATACATGTACCAGTACTGCAGTTGCTGACATCGGAAGGTAGGCAACTTCCAGTGATGGTAGTATGGACGAAAACATGATAAAAATGACTAGTGAGCATGGGCTCTAAAATTCATACCTTCAGAGATATGAGCACTTGTTCGGCATGTGTTTTTTCACGGTAACGTAGATGAAAAAGTGCTCATAGCTCTTAACGTACGCATTTTAGTGCCCATGTTTACTAGGTGTTTTATCTTGTTTTGGTTCATACTGCGTTCCCTACAATCTTAGCAACAAAATCTGAGGCATATAGATAGTAGTGTTTCCCTCGTTCTATTTGCGAGTGGAACAGGAAAGAAAATGGCTGGTAATGGTGCGGGGTAGTCTCCGCCATGCGCTGTGCGGTGGGTTGCCGGGAATCAGTGTAGATGCAGTACGTTACCGATGTATGTATTGCGATGTCAGAGGTATCGCAACGATTTTCCTTTGTAACTTTTGACTCAATCCTTTCTGGACCAGAATCCCTTGCCTGAAATTGATACATTTACCGTTTTCCAGCATCCCTGAAAGTTTGTATCATCATCATGGAATCACCTTATAGTTGAATATCTTATTTCATGTAAAAGTCTAAAGGGAGCTTTAATCATGCAGTAGGTGTTAAACGGCTGATAACGTAATTCACAAGGAGAGTTCCCTTTGTCTCTAAAGAGCATTTGTAGAATGAAACTAACCGGTACACCTGTCACTGAATAATTACGTAAACTGCAACTGATCAGCTGATTTATCGAACTCGATAAGGAAGTTGTAGCTCATAATAAATAAAGGAGTGTTACTTACCTGGACATTTATAATATAGTCTGTCTGATAAAAATACATGTCATGATTTGGTAGCTGTAAGATCGCACTGTTACAAGAAATGTCTTTCGAAGAAATGATTATTTTTTAAGTGAGCGTAGGCTTCCGCGACCGTTGTCACAATATGATGATACGCCACAAATTCGCAAAAATTCTATTCAGTCCTGATTTTCACTTCGCTACAGTTCTTGAAACCAGAAAACAGGAAAAACCAGTGGATTCTCTGAAGTCTATTCTCATTTATCCTTCCGCATTTATCATATAATAATGAGGAACGTGCAAGAAAGGAAAGAGTTGTGCAATTCCGCCAGAGTATTCTGAATAAAGAGCTCTTCTGTAACGCAGAAACTGGATCAGAATTAATAAGCTGATATAGCGCGTCCACTAAATTCTTTTCTAGTTCACTTAGCGCAGCTACAGCCGTTGTTCGTGCGCGGAATGCCCCACAGAAACTGGAAGCCATTTAATACAGGAAAAGTCACCTCCAGCCACGAGCAACAAGAATGTAAGTGTAGGGTTCCCGCTCACTAACAGACTGAAAAAAGGAATAAAACAAAAATCACACATAACGGGCAGCTCTTGTAATTAGATTCACTATGAGGTAGGACCACCCCGCTCTATCATCTTGACCACTCAAACAAAGAGTTAATTAGTTTTATAAAGTTGTTATAAAAAGCTTTCTTCTTTGAAGAGTAAACTAAGAATGCATAAACGAATAAATGAGCTACTTTTTCACTTCTCCGTTAATTGCGAGGTATAATAGTATCTACTAAAGAACGTACGAGAGGGAAACAGAAGCCTTATTTGGCTTCTCGGTGTAAAGTCTGTTTAATAGTATCACTGTACATGCCATCCCTTTACACTCTAAAAAACTAAAAAGGGCGTTTTAGTACACAGTTTTTGCTGTTAGTTTGCAGTATAGGACGCCGTTTGCATTTACTTACCGTAGCGCACATAGTAAATATTGGATGGATTAATGCTGCTCGATTAACACAAAACAATGTAAGATCAAATCTCTTCTGTGAGTTGGCAGACGTTGGTGCATATACAGAATTCGAGCCTTGTTCCCAGGTTTTTTCTGTTCCCACATTACAGAACAGTTTAGTAGCATGAGTGTAAGTAAGGCAGAATTTCGATCGTGGTTTTCAAGGCAACTCGTCAGCTACTGAAGGTCATTCAGTCTCCTTCCTAACAGAACTTCCACTGAATGGTCTGGGCAGTAAAGAAATGAGCGGATTATGTATTTGTTCTGACCCGGACGAACATAATGTAACGTCACAACGCACTGAAATTACACAAACTACCAGTCATACATGAGAAATATATTAATTTAATCAGAGTCCAAGGGAAATCGAAAAGAGCCATAAAATAAAACAAATAATCTTAAGGACTTCTGCGTGAGTCACCCATTTCATATGCACACAGAAAATTTAAAAGCACCAAAAGAAGTCCGATGCAAAAGTATAGCACCCTGTCATATCCAAGGAATATATTTCTGATGGAGCCTTACAGCTGGTATCTTGTATTAAAGGTATAGATACACGTTGGTTATGTATTTTAACAAGTGCAATCAAGTTACCCAACAACCCAGGGGATAGCAGGATACGAAAACTATGTAAGACCTAGCATACGCACACATTTATGCACTGTTCTCTCTCCTAATAACAACCTGAAATGAGGAACATTTTCTTATAAGTACTAATACAAAGTCTGTCCACCACTTGTAACGTAATTCTGTGACACAGCAATATTTTCTTCACATCGCTTTAGCCTTATTACTTGGGAAAATTAAAAAGATGTATGGACTGTTGATATGTGCAGACCGTCACGAAGTTCAGTTTTGGCAAATGAAACAGCAGTCTAAACTTAAGATAAATGCAAAAAGATACCGTGCGTTATTTTGTGAATATTGTGAGGCTCGAGTTTTGTAATCAGATTCCACAAATGTTACCGTTTTAGATGGGTTTAGACCTATCCTCTAATAGGATCGACTGGGGTCAATATGTTTTTCTCTTTTTAGTTTGTACTAATAAATGAGGTGACGTTCCCAAAAACCACTCCAGACTCAAGTCAGCTTGTTAGTCGCTGTGGCGTACTGAGGGAAAATTCAAAGCGGACATCGAGACAGCTTAAAAATCTATGATGTAAATAAGCCTCCATTTGGTCATCTAGGGAAGAATCACGTCTATAACGGTAGCACACGACGATAATGCTCATGAGTAATACCTCAATAACTCTTCCCTGTATGATCACATCTTTCTGGAAACAGAAGACGCCTTCATCGAACGTTTTCGCCTGCAAGATCTGACAGATTCCGTCAGAGAGAGAGAGAGAGAGAGAGAGAGAGAGAGATGTGTATATTGATAATAGTCTGTTTTGAGAGTTCTTCATGTAAAGCTACACAATATCACTGCAATTACAGAAGGAAGAAATGATAAAATGGCATATATTTTTAGTAAAATTCTCTGTATGTATGCACTATATAGCTAACAGCTCATCGTTTCGGAACAGTGAATCGTTCAGGAGTACTAGCACACACAGATATTTAAGCAGTAGTCTCCCTATAATTATGAAGTGAAAAGCATTTTTGGAAACATATTAATACTAGCTTTATCCTGTACTTAAAACTTAATTCTGTCTTTTAGCAACATTTCTTCACGACACACCAGCCTTATTACGTGGTTAGATGAAATAAAAAAGAGCGCAGAAGGCCAATCTAAGCAGGTGTCCCCAGTGTTTAATTTTTCACTAATGAAACAATAGTTGGAACTGAAGAAAAATTTGAACGTATACTGAGCATTATTTTTGTGAATATTGTGGTACTTGAGATGTTAGAATCAGATTCATGATCGTTACTACGAATAATAAGTTCTGACTGAGTCTCATGTAATGATATCATACCTTGCAGCAATATTCTACAAGAGAGCTGACCAGTGTAGTTTAGACAATATCTTATGGAAAGCTACTACACAATCGACAATTAATGACGGGACATAATCTTAATAAAATGGATGTAATATCTGTCTGACGACACAAAACACACGTGGTGCTACCGATATCTAACTTACAGCTTAAAGTGCACTTGCTTAAGGAAACGTAGAAAATACATAGCCAATGTAGCTCAGCCAAATAGTGTAAGATGGGCGTACTGCATTTGTATAAAACTCTGTTTGAGAATCTAATGGCTCTGAGCACTATGTGACTTAACTTCTGAGGTCATCAGTCGCCTAGAACCTAGAACTAATTAAACCTAACAAACCTAAGGACATCACACACACCCATGCCCAAGGCAGGATTCGAACCTGCGACCGTAGCGGTCGCTCGGCTCCAGAATGTAGCGCCTAGAACCGCACGGCCACTCCGGCCGGCTGTTTGAGAATCTAGAAATTAACCAGATATGATAGCAATGAGACTATTTTATTTTATGTAAACCGCTATTTAAGACGCAATGATCTTACTGAGCTACAATGATTGCACATCTTTATAAACTTTTAGAACCTATACTGATAGGATTGAGGAAATAAAACATATTACTATTAGCCTATGGTCCACAGTCTATTTTTTGACCACCCCACTCTCGTATTGCATAAAGAAAAATTACTTCGCCTTGTGGGGTGATATCACTGTATGGGAAACCTTTACGGAGCTTCTGATGTTATCTGTTTTAAACAGTATCAACCCTTTGATTATTATGGCTACTTCAGATTAGTGATGTGGTGGTAATACCTGAACATGTGAGGCTGTGCTAGAGATCATCGTCAATTAATAAAGTGTAAGTGGTGGGTCATCATATGCACAATCATAAGACAACCCTATAGCAGGCCTCTCAGGTACAACTGTAAACAGTACAAGGTAACTCACGCAAGGTGGAGAAAATGACAAGTTTTGTAATACTTACCAGTGTAACCAATCCTAAGTAATGTAGAATTACTGTATTGTTATCTTGAATATGGTGCACTAAAATAAAGTGGTGTAATTTTTCTTTAAGTAACAACTCTCCAGCTCGTCACTGCTTACTAGCATGGTACGCTGTAGAATGTAATTGTTGAAGATATTAGGTGGGTTGAAGAAATACGAATTTTATGAAAAGTACACATGACAGTGACAGAAGCCAGAAACCTTTTGGTTGCATACAGTGCATGGTCTTGATTCTACCAGCATATCCATCCTGATTCCCTCATCATTTCATCGTAATTATATATGTAGCAGCTTACATAACCTTAAGCCGCAGTTTCAAGTGTAGCTGGCGAATCGATGAGTGGTGGAGGCTCACCCTGCCACTTTGACACCTAGGCGTTGTGGCTAGGGCTAAGGCGAGCATTGTCAGATGGCGTGCAGTCATAGCGCATATAACAGCGGACGGTAGCATCACGAAAGGAAATGCCTGGTCTTCGCCAGGGCAGGCATGTCGCATGTTGTGTCGTGACCCTAAATGTTTATAACAAAACCGTCATAACTGTATACATACAACACTCTAACATTTTCTGCACGTAACATCTGCAATGGTCCTGTGCATGAAGCTATGTGTGAAGCTAGAAGGGCACGGGCAATCCATGTAATTTGGACCACATAAAGTTCATCTTTGATAAATCCTGACTGAGTGAACGCTAGCCTAGAAATATATTTTCTTAGGTAATATTCAGTAAGATACATCAGTTCATGTATATAAATTTTATTATACGTTTGTTTACGTGGCCATCCTCCGCAGCAGCTTTTACCACTTCTTGCTATAGGTTATCTGTCTTGAGCTGACTACAATCTGATGAAAAAGAATTACACCAGACACGTTTCTCTTTTATTTACAAAGAATCTTCTGTGGTTATTGGCGATTCTTTACATTATCTACTGCTGCCCCTCTTGATAGCAGTGGCTGGTGTCGACAGGCTTCATTTAACGTCTGTACTTGGCAGTTTTTGGCATTCTGCGTTTTTTCTTGTGATGCACTATGTACAATTGACTTTCTTAACTGTTATTCATTCTTTTATTACTTTATGAAACTATTCTAGAGACAATAACAAAGAGTTGAAATTCAGTATCGTGGAATTTGGACCTCATCAGTGTAATCTGGACCACTTAGTCGTGTAAACTGAGCTGCATGATACTAACCCGTCCATACATATTAAATACAGAGAAGTCAACAAGAAAAAAAACAAGCCAAATCAGATGGTTCCTGCGAACACCGATCACAATTCGTTATAACTCCTAATTGACGTTTTTCTTTCTTAGAAAGCACCTTTTCAGGACGTTGCACAACTGTTTGCGAAGTTTTGTCCGTGTTGAATATTCTTGTGGCTATGGTTTATTAATTCAGCAGTTTTCTTGCGACCATCCTTTGCATTTATCACACTGAATCCAGTCCTCCTCAAATGATTCTGCTCATGCAACACAAAAAGTCTCATTGCCATCTGAAGACCCTTTAACTTCAGTCGTCGTTTTCGTTCCTGCAAACGGCCGTCGCTTATTTGCGCTTCGTTTAGCGTTCTCTTACGAGGATGTATGCAGTGGATGTGTGGTTGAATGTGGGGGTCTGGACGCTTCATTCTCACCCCTTTGAGGTTTAGGCTGGTTGGTGACAGATGTGGGAACAAAGTCACCTTCAGTAAGAACATGTCTATCAACTGGCCATAATCCACTTCCTCGGAAACCATTGATCGCTGTTTCCATAGTCACTGCCCTAGGGAATGCTACTCTCCCTAAAGGCGCTATGTGCTCTGTTGTCAGTCGTCCCTCAGGATTTCCCTTGATTATCGCATTTTCTGAGCAATTTCTATGGAGCCTAGACTTTGGGTGTTGCTACAGTGTCCATCAAGTATCAACAAAACTTCTGTTTCTGGAGAAGGCTTGACAGCAGACACAAAGTGCTCCATCTGTCGGCAGAAAGCTTCTGCATTCATCCATCCCATTTCTTGGCAACCAAATATTGCCCCAGGAGGTGCTCCAAATGAAAGAGATTCTTTCATTCTGTTCCTAGGGTAGAAGAACATCGGTGACACGTAGACTCATGACGCTCTAACAGCGCAGACCGTTGTCACATTTTGCCCTTGTTCAAACTTTGTTATAGCTCGTACTTGACGTGGTCCTTTCTTAGGAAGCACCTTTTCAGGACATTTTCAACTGTGTGCGAATTTCGTTAATTCTGGTTGTCGTAAGCTCAGTTTCGCCTCGTAATGCCGTCATACTATTCCTTACCAGTAGATATTTGGCCCTCGTTGAAGCGTATGTTGATTTTGTTTGCCTCTGCTGTTAAGGCCAATGCCAAGTCGTCATGCTTCCATTTATTATATTTTCCTCTCACTTTTCTCGCATCCCTGACGGTCATCTGGAAAACTATCTCTGATGTGTAATTTGGGCCAACGGACCAGATTACACGCTTTACTGTAGTCCGAATTACACGAGAGACAACACGGCGCAAAGAATTTGGAAACAGCGTTGCACCACCACAACATATTTAAAATATAATAGTGAAATTACTTATCTTACAGTTGTATTGAAAACCAGACAAAGTTGTTCCTTGGTTTGAGGTAATAAAGTGGAAAATACGCTACATTATTACTGGTCACGCTTTATAAGTATCACGTGGCCACAAGAACACACCACCCCCTCAGTCCAGCTCTTTGAACTCGAGTGACGGCAGATGGCGGTGGCATATGTTTTGGACGGCCGTTCACAGAGGTGTCTGAGACGTGGCGCCATCTGCCGTGCTTGGACCGAATTAAGGAATGGTTCTAATTATACGTTTCTGGAAATTATATAGACTTCCTCTAATGCTGTCCACTGTGTGCTTAAAATTTGATATTATTATTATTATAGGTTATGCAGTTGTGTTCCCATCGGGACTCGGCTCCAGGGATTGCCGGTGTGCCCAGATACAGTTGGGGAGGGTGTTTAGGCTGCTGCAGCCACAGTGATGACGTCCATATCACGACGAGTAGAGCGATGAGGTGCGTGCCTAATGCGGATTGGTGAGACGTGGTCTACAGAAGAGTGTTGAAGAACAGGTGCGAAGATCGAATAACTGGAAAGGAGTTACTAAATCGAATAGGGAAATACTAAATTTATGCCACAACATGACTAAAAAAAAAGAGATCAGTTGATAATACACATCCTGAGATATGAAGGAAATTGTGCATTTGTTAATGGATGTTAATATAAGGGGTATAAACTGTAAAGGGACACCAATAATTTATTGCAGTAAGCAGGTTGAAATAGATCTAGGCTCCAATAGTTATGCAGAGATGGAGAGGCTTACACGGAATACAAGATCGTGGAGATTTGCATCGAACCATCGTCGGACTGCAGACCGCAGCAAGAATAATATAATCAAATTACAAGGGATTTCTTGATGATTTGAGGTTAGGAGCCCTGAGGGTCTTGGTCATCAGCGTCCTGACGAAAAGTTAGCATGTCAGTCTCATGAGTGGGAACGAAGGCTGTCCCCATATGCGGAGCACTTTATAATGCATTAAAGTCTGCCTCCCTTCCCCACCAGTTTAGGAATGGGACCTGTCTGTTCACAAAATTTCACCACTCTTATATCACTGAAATCAGTATCGGTGTTGATGGTGGGCAGATCTCCATCGAAACTGAGGACTGCCCTACTATCAGCATATAGGACACACGTTGCCAAAAGAACTCAAAGTGGCACACCACAGACCTCACAGGGTGGTGGATCCTCCCACTGGAGGAGGAAGCCCTGTGTTAAAAGGCTATGTCCGATGCGCAGCCAGGTAAGAAGAACCTCCTTCCAGCGATGAGGCTGACATGAAGTCCTCTGTGATCGATTTGAGCCACTGCAGTTTGTTTTCTGTCACCTGCAACCATTCAGCCTCCCACTGACGCAAGATGCGTCATTCAGGAAATGAGATGATGGCGTGGAACAGGCTGGGACACTGACGGACAGCACCATCCCGACATGCTTCCTTGGCTGCTTTGTCACCCATGCCATTTCCTTGATCCCAAAGTGGCCAGATACCCAGCGAAAGATCCCCTTCCTTGCCACTGTGTTGGAGCCGCCGGCAGGAGTCATGGATGAGCTGAATCATCTCATCTACTGGATACATTCGGTGGAGCGCGTGTAGTGTAAAGAAGCGAGTCGGAACAGACACGAAACCTTGTACCGTGATGTCCGCGAATCGTCTAGATTGCCATCATAATGCCCTATAACTCCGCATCATAATTTGTAAATTGTTCTGAAGGAGCACTTTGAAAACTCTATCAAGGAAAACAGCGGAACAGCCGAGGACATTCACTTGCTGGGATCCATCTGTATAAACAGCTATAAAACTGTGGTACGTACTTAAAATGGAAGAAAACAAAGTTGCAAAAACGTAATCTGGAGTACAAGTTTACTTGTACTGTGTCAAGTTTAAAAACACTTCGGGCCTCTGAAGACACCTAGGTGACAACGTGTTCCATCTCTGGCTTTGTATTTCGAGGTGTGATAGATCCAGATCCTTGAGACAGATAGTAGCATGTGTCCAGAATGGTTGGCCACTAGGACCGCATTTCTGAACAGCCGTTCAAAGTTGGGTTGAACCACAGCACTCAATGCCAATGACTGAGGTGACGCTGAGATTTTCAGTGCCTGTCGAGCCAAACGGATACGTCGCCTAATCCATAGTGGTGGTTCATCAGCCTCTACACACAAACTCTGAACTGGGCTGGCCCTCATGGTGGACAGCGTTTAACATCTTCGGGTAAGAAAAGCGGGCTGATCCATAGACCACGCTGCCATAATCTAAACGTGATCGAACAGATGCTCTATAAAACTGCAGAAGTTGCGATCTGTCAGTTCCCCAAATTTTTCTGCCAAGGCATCTCAAAATATTCAATGACTGGAAGCCCGTTGTTCGTAGGTTTTTCAGGTGTGGGAGCCAAGTTAATTTCGAGTCAAATAATAAACCCAAAAAGCGTACAGTTTCCTGGAAACGTAAAATACGGTCCCCCATTGCGAGCACTGGTTGGTTCAACGGGCACGATTAAAACTGACACATGTAGCCTACTCTGGTCAGAGGACCAAGAATCAGTGGTCTTGGCCCAGGTTTCCAGCCTCCTAATGGCCAGCTGTAGTTGCCTCGTCGTCATTGTAAGATCAGAGGAAGAGTAGAAGATTGCGAAGTCATCCATAAAAAGAAGCATTTGATAGAGCTCATGCCAGCGGAGGAAATACCGTTGATAGCAATGGCAAACAACGTGGCACTGAGTACACTGCCTTGGGCGACACCATTTTCTTGAACATAGCAGTTAGACAAAGCATCGCCAACGCGATATCAAAAATGCCAGTCCTTGAGAAAGGATTACATAACAAGTGACAGACGTCCATGTTATCCCCATTCATGAAGTACCTCCAAGTAGTGTCGTATGCTTTTTCGAGGTCAAAAAACACACAAGCCAAATGGTTTCGGCGTAAGAAGGAGCCCTGTATCGCCTACTCCAGTAGAATTAAGTTGTCAACGAAGGAACGCTAGCACATGAAACAGCACTGGGAGCGGCTCAGGTGACTTCGGGATTCGAGCAGCCTGACGAGGCGGCTGTTGACCATGCGTTCAAGAGTCTTACCCATACAACTGGTTAAGCACTACACTCATGTAACTGTTAGGGGCGCTACGGTCCTTGACTGGTTTCTACAATGAAGTTAATATAGTTTTCTTCCAAGTCGTCGGGTACTGTCAATCAAACCAGATCAGACTGAAGCAAGAGAGGAGCTGTCCTTTCGCTTCAGGGCATAGGTGACGAAACATAATGAATCTCGTCAAGTCCTGGATCAGTGTCTTTGGCCGTGGACGCAGCCTATTCCAGTTCCCACATTAAGAATAGAAGGTTGTAGATTTCCTCACTATGCGAGAAGAAATGGAGCTTCCTCATCACTGCACTGCTAAGGAACACATGAGATGCAGGAGCTTGTATGGATGACGCAGTGATTGTAAAAAAGTGTTCATCTAAAATCTGAGCCATGTCTTAAGGCGCGTCTATCAACACCGCATTTCTTGATAGTGCTGTAAGGGGACGTGTACTGTTCTGCCTGAAATCCGCCTTATTGATTCCCAAACTTGCGCATTACAAGTGGACCGATTAATGGAAGTCGTGAATCCCTTCCAGAAATTCCTCTCCGTTCTTTTATCACTCGCATTGTATGTGCTGTCGCAGATAATAAGGCATGAATGTTTCCTGTATTAGGATGATATTTTAAGTTCCCCAGAGCTGTTCGTCTGTCTCTGATTGCCCAGTGAGAGTCGTCATTCCATCAAGGTACAGGCCGTCGTCTCAGGTGGTTACTAGACTGGTGCATGAACACTGCAACGGCCTGTTGATCTCACAAGTAATATGGGCCACCGGCTCACGTGCGCAATCCTCTTGTTCAAAAATAGCCTGTCGACTGTACTGCAACCCATTTGCCCTCTGAATCATACATCTTTCTGGTCTCCTGTCGATCACCGTCCAATTCGGCAGACGGATCCACACTGTGAATAGAACGTAAATCTCTAGCCTCTACGCACTGTACTGAGCCTGCAATAGCTGGGGAGAAAAAAAAGTCAATGACTGAAAAAGGCTTAGTAGCCGTGGAAAAATGTGTCATCTACCTCACCTGAGTTCATGCGACCTCTGTAGCAAGTGGTAGCCGAGCCACACAGCACAGTGTGTGGACTCAAGTCCGCCACAAGAGGAATGGGCGCGGGAGTGCCCAGAAGCGTCCCCAGTGCGTCTGCATCCAAAGCATCATGAGGTGGAAGATATGATGGACATATTGTGATGTTAAAAGGTGCTAGAAATTTCACGGCAGCTGCTTGTAGGGCCGTAGTAAGAGGGACAGGAGAGGAGTGGTATCTGTCATCAATGAAAACTGTGGTGTCACCGCCAGACACCACACTTGCTAGGTGGTAGCCTTTAAATCGGCCGCGGTCCATTAATATACGTCGAACCCGCGTGTCGCCACTGTCAGTGATCGCAGACCGAGCGCCACCACACGGCAGGTCTAGAGAGACGTACTAGCACTCGCCCCAGTTGTACAGCCGACTTTGCAAGGAAAGGTTCACTGACAAATACGCTCTCATTTGCCGAGACGATAGTTAGCATAGCCTTCAGCTACATTTGCTACGACCTAGCAAGACGCCATTACCATTGTATAGTGAAATGGAGATTATATCCGTACAAGAGCGATGTACACCGATTGTGGATTAAAGTTAAGTATTCCAGAAGCTACGTACTTTTCTTTATAGCATTCATTACGTATCCTGTTGCAGACCTCACGCCAGCCTGCGTGAGTTTAAGCGCGTACCTTTCGGCTTCCTCTCATTGTGTCTAGGCTGTCTTGTCTAGACACAACATTTTTGGCGACTAGTCTCAAAAGAGAATTTAGCGTTCGTATTGCCCTAATTTACTTGTGTCATGGCTTCGCCACAATCTCCGGATGTACTGTTCGAATTTTATCGCATGCAGAATCAGCAGACGCAGGCGTTATTGGATGCCCTTGGACAGCTCGTCCATGGTCAACGTGCAATGCAGAACGATGCGGCAGCCGCCGCTCCACCGCTACCGCAGCCACAACACGCAGTTGCACCACCTTTTCGTCATTTCGACGTGGCACTGGAAAGCTGGACGGAGTGGTCATGCCAACTTGGATTCCATCTCGCCGCCTACAGAATTCAAGGTAACGAGCGGCAGCCTCACTTATTGGCGTGTGTAGAGGTGCAGACATACCGTGTGATAGTGAAATTATTTCCCCGCCGCGAAGTAGCAACTCTGTCCTATGAAGAAATTATGTCTGCATTAGATGCATATTTCAAGGAAACAGTCAATGTAGTTGCAAAAAGGTATACGTTCTTTCGTACAAAACGTACGGCCGGTCAAACTAATCGGGAGTGGGTTGCAACTTTGCAAGGCCTTACTAGGGATTGTGCTTTTGAGTGTGAATGTGGACTCCCTTATTCAGAGACTATGGTGCGTGATGCAATTGCACAGAACGTTTCTGATGTTCGTATATGGGAGCAAATTTTGAAACTAGTCAATCCCTCCCTTCAACAAGTGATAGACATATTGGATAGGCAAGACACACTTGACTTTGCTCAGGAATCATTTGAAACTTCGCCAGCTGTGTGTCACATTAACCGGCCCGCTGGGCGAGCTGCACGGAACTGTAAACAGCCCTCGCGCCCGTCCGTGCAGCTGCCGCCACGATCTCAACCACGTGTCCCGCGGCAGCAAGCAAATGCAGTGAAATCATGCCCGCGGTGTGCTACTAGACATTCGCGTCAGAATTGCCCGTCACGCCAAGCTATTTGCTTTTTCTGTAATAAAAAAGGACATGTTCAGAGTGTTTGCCAGAAAAAGCTCAGATCAGACACTCACAACCATTCCAGGCCCTTTGCTTCATGCCGGAATCGGAATAGAACCAAGAATACTCAGGCTCATGAACCTTCGCCCATGGACATTCATGTAGTTAATTCCACTCCGCCCAGTGCCACTCTCTCTAAAGGTGACTGTGTGCGTCCCACAAAAAGTGTGCGTCGACGTCGCCGGAAATCACGTCAAATAGCAAGTGATTCTGTACCAGTGTCTGTTCAAATTGCACGAGACAGTCGCTCTTGTCGTCAGCAGGACAATAAACTTTTTGTAGACTTGGACATTGCCGGCCGAAGTGGCCGTGCGGTTAAAGGTGCTGCAGACTGGAACCGCAAGACCGCTACGGTCGCAGGTTCGAATCCTGCCTCGGGCATGGATGTTTGTGATGTCCTTAGGTTAGTTAGGTTTAACTAGTTCTAAGTTCTAGGGGACTAATGACCTCAGCAGTTGAGTCCCATAGTGCTCAGAGCCATTTGAACCATTTGAACTTGGACATTAATGGCAACGTGATCCCATTCCAGCTCGATACGGGAGCTGCAGTTTCATTGATCAATAAAGACACGTATGAACAACTGGGCACACCTCCATTGCGTGCCGCAAATGTTACACTAAATAGTTATTCAGGTCAGAATATCACTGTGTTAGGACAGTGCAGCCTTCTTGCCACATACAAGGGACAAACACAGCTTGTGTCTTTTTACGTCCTTCGTTCTTCTTCTGCTGTGAACTAGTTTGGTTTAGATTTATTTCAGTTGTTTAACTTGTCTATAGTAAATCAGGTCCTATCAGTGAACCAGACTGTGCCTTCAGCCAGTGTTTCTAGTGTATGAGAAGAATTGCAGACATTTTTGCACCGGGCCTAGGTTGCGCTAAGGACTATAAAGCCCATTTGGAACTGAAAGTCAACACGCAACCAAAATATTTCCGAGCGTGCAATGTTCCCCACGCATTGCGTGATGAGGTCGCAAGAACCTTACACGATTTGGAATCACAAGGTGTGATTGAACGTGTGCAGGCTTCTCTCTGGGCATCACCCTTAGTAATTTTGCCAAAGCCTTCCGGAAAATTGAGACTTTGTCTGGACTTCAAGGCAACGCTTGCACATAGATTTTGCTGGTGCATTTTGGAATGCTCGATGGTTGGTTGTGGTAGATTCATTCAGTAATTTCCCTTTTGTTGTCTGGATGTCTTCCACGACGTCTTCTGCCACCATCCAAGCGTTATCGGCTATCTTTTGCATTGAAGGTCTTCCACAGACTATTGTTTCCGACAATGGCCCACAATTCATGTCCGCAGAATTTCAGTCATTCTGCATGACCAATGGTATTCAACATCTGACATCCGCGCCGTTTTCGCCTCAGTCAAACGGTGCCGCTGAACGATTGGTCCGGACTTTCAAGTCACAGATGTTGAAGTTGAAAGAGTCGCATTCTCGGGAGGACGCGTTATTGCTCTTTTTGTCCTCGTATCGCTCTCAGCCTCGAGATGGTCGCTCGCCGGCTGGACTAGGTTTTCAGGCGTTTCCTAGCTCCCCACGGACCGAATGGCCGGGTGCGGGTGGCACAGCCTCGCCTGTTGTTAGGCTCCCCACCTCGTCACATCCGTCAACATGGGGCCCTCCCCACGGCGGGCGGAAGCCTTATAACACGACCGTTCACCGATTTGCGGGGGAGGAATGTGGTGTCACCGCCAGACACCACACTTGCTTGGTGGTAGCCTTTAAATCGGCCTCTGTCCATTAGTATACGTCGGACCCGCGTGTCGCCACTGTCAGTGATCGCAGACCGAGCGCCACCACACGGCAGGTCTAGAGAGACGTACTAGCACTCGCCCCAGTTGTACAGCCGACTTTGCAAGGAAAGGTTCACTGACAAATACGCTCTCATTTGCCGAGACGATAGTTAGCATAGCCTTCAGCTACATTTGCTACGACCTAGCAAGGCCCAAAAATGGTTCAAATGGCTCTGAGCACTATGGGACTTAACATCTATGGTCATCAGTCCCCTAGAACTTAGAACTACTTAAACCTAACTAACCTAAGGACATCACACAACACCCAGCCATCACGAGGCAGAGAAAATCTCTGACCCCGCCGGGAATCGAACCCGGGAACCCGGGCGTGGGAGGCAAGAACGCTACCGCACGACCACGAGATGCGGGCGCCTAGCAAGGCGCCATTACCATTGTATAGTGAAATGGAGATTATATCTGTACAAGAGCGATGTACACCGATTGTGGATTAAAGTTAAGTATTCCAGAAGCTACGTACTTTTCTTTATAGCATTCATTACGTATCCTGTTGCAGACTTCACGCCAGCCTGCGTGAGTTTAAGCGCGTACCTTTCGGCTTCCTCTCATTGTGTCTAGGCTGTCTTGTCTAGACACAACAAAAACAGCACTCCACCTTTAGCCTTGACCAGTGAAATCGTCCAGGGGTGGTAACCTCAAAATGCAGATGTGTCGGTGACGTTAACAGAGATTTCTTTAGGGCTGGTTCCATTCTGATTATATACCGACGGAACATAAGTAAGCAATCTGCAGCGCATGCGAACAACAGCTGAGCTACAGAAATAAAGAGTGCAGTGGTAAGCCAAAACCTTATGACCACAGCCCACCGCGAGGTTGAATACCGCCAGGTGGGGTTGCGGGCTCGTGACCGCTAACAAGAGTATATAACAGGAGGAGACACGGACGGGGATTCTCCCAAGCGAAGATACGTGTTGCAAATGGGGAAATCCACTGAGATAAGAGACTTTGACAAAGAACAGATTGTTATTGCCGAGGGCCTCTAAACAAGTATCTCGAAAGCGGCAAAGCTGGTCAAATATTCACGTACTACTGTCGTGAGCATATACTGAAAGAGGTAAGACAGTGAAACTATCATTAGGCTCTAAGTAGTTGGACGTCCACGTCTCCTCACGGAACGTAGGGTTCAGAGGTTCAAAATGGCTCTGAGCACTATGCGACTCAACTGCTGAGGTCATCAGTCGCCTAGAACTTAGAACTAATTAAACCTAACTAACCTAAGGACAGCACACAACACCTAGCCATTACGAGGCAGAGAAAATCCCTGACCCCGCCGGGAATCGAAGGGTTCAGAGGCTTGTCTGCTTTGTAAAGTAGGATAGACGGTGATCTGTTGCATCTCCGCCGAAAGAGCACAATGCCGGTGTACGCACAAGCGTTTCGGAGCACACCGTTCATCGTACATTGTTGAACATGGAACTCCGCAGCAGACCATCCGTACGTGTTCATATATGAACCCATAGTCAGTTAAGATTGCAGTGGGCATGGGGCCATCGGGATTCCAAGAGTCTGCTATTCGGGTGGACTACATATTTGCTACAAAGGTTGATGGTCCTCTCCATTAACGCCTTCATCGAGGTGAACGGCGTCTCGAAACGTGCAGCGCGCCACGGCCGCAGGCTAACTGAAGAAGAATATGCTATGGGAGACATTCTGCTGCCCTTGCATGGGGCCTTTGGTAGTAATCGAAGACACGCTGACAGCTGCTAACCATCTGAACCCCTTCACGCTAGATATCTTCCCCGACGGCAATGTTATCTTTCAGCAGTATAATTGTCCGTGTCTCGAAGCCAGAACCATGCTACAGTTGTTTGAGGAGCATTATAGTGAACTCACGTTGTTGTCTCGGTGACTAAATTCCCGTAATGTAAATCCCATGGAACCCATTGTGGTCGCTCTCGGGCTCCATGACCGCTTACGCAGATGAGCGGCCCGTCATTTTCGCGAATTGCATGACCTATGCGTAGATGCCACATGCCTCCACAAACCTACCAACAAACTGTCGAATCTTTGACATGCAGAATCAGTGATGTATTTAGTTCCACAGACGGACAAACAAGGTATTAAGCTGGTGGTCATAACATTTTGGCTCATTAGTGTACACTTATCTTTTCGAGTTCACCAACTCGTCAGCCCTTGACCGCTCGCGTGGCTAATGCCATTATTTGTCCCCGGTAAAGGTATTTCAGATGAGCAATGCAGTGTAGCATCGTATTTTTGTTGTTGTGGATGATGGAACGAGAGGATGCTAGTACGTGGGCTACCTCTCTCGCATATCAACGGGAGATGCCGAGCTCGAAGTCCCTATGTGTCGTACGGTTGTAAAAAATGTCACATGCTCTCAGTCAATGAATCGAGAGGTTTAGAATGCAATCTGTGTCTTTAGAGTAAAGTCTAGTGATCATGAATTGAGCGCTATCAACTCTCTTCCTCTTACAGGCAGTACATTAGCAGTGAGAATTGCTTCCACCGTCAGCATTCGATTTGGCTAGCTCTAAAACAAGTGCCACTCCTACAAGCGCGAATTAGCATCATGATTTGTGGCGGTGGGTAATGATTTTTAACGTGCAAGAACAGATTAACTGGAAAAACATTATAGTACTATTTTATTTCCATTTTACCTTAGAAAAGTCGAAAGTCAAGTACTCAACAGAACCACTAGTCTCAAAACCCATTCACGGTCGTCCTAAGTACTCAGTCATTTTACTAACACCGTCTAATAACTACTTTTGCTACTATGACTGCGATTTTCTTTTGTCCAGGAGCGGCTTTGCACGAAATCACGATGCACTTATATTGGATATGTTTTCCATTCTTCCTAAATCATGACTTGTAATTTTTGCCATGTTTTTAGATCAACTGATATATAACACGTCTAATTCATCAGTCCACTACAAAGACGCTCAGTGGATTTGAGATTCTATCTTTAATAGCAGACTCCTGAAGTATGTCCATCAGACTTTCTTAGAGCCATATAAACTTGTGCAAACGATCGTAGTAACGTCGCTGAAAGAACGTCCACTTCAAAAATTTTCAAACAGCTTTGGAAATGTAATACTATCGAAAACATATCCATAAAACCTGTAATTAGAAGTAGGCTGCCCAAACTATGGGTCCTATTCTGAACCAGCGCAAGAACAACAAATCATGCATGCCTAATTAGCTGTCATGGCAACAGTCTCAGTTAAATTTCGTTCATCAGGAATCCGCCATGTCAACATTATCAAGCATGACTATAAGGCGTTTCACGTATCAGTCCGAGAGTTCACATACATTACTGACCGAAGTTGCAGTGTCGTTTAGAAACTAAACTCCCATTTGGGAGGACCGTTGTTGAAATCCCTATTTGGCGACTCAGATTTTGGATTTTCTTAAATCACTTAAGGTATGAGCCGGCCGTGGTGGCCGGGCGGTTGTAGGCGCTTCAGTCTGGAACTGCGCGACCGCTACGGTCGCAGGTTCGAATCCTGCCTCGGGCATGGATGTGTGTTATGTCCTTAGGTTAGTTAGGTTTAAGTAGTTCTAGTTCTAGGGGACTCACTTCATCGCTATCTCGGAGACGCTGTGTCTCATCGGTCGTGCGCCAACTATAACACAACATTAAAACTCACGTAAATCTTCATGACCTGCGGCAGTAATCGATCTGACAACTGCGCCAGACACTTGTTTTATATATGCGTGCCGATCGCAGTTCCGTGCTCTACCTGTTTACATATCTTTGAATTTGAATACGCATGTCTATACCAGTTTCTTTGGCGTTTCATTGTAGGTAGGCTCTCTATGAAATTTGATAACAGACCACCAGTCAGTCTGGAGGGTAATGGCAGGAGTTGTTGGGTAACGAAACGTGGTCTGTGGACAATCAGAACCGAGTGGAAAGGAAAGACGTCAAGCTCCGCTGAAAGCCGGCAACACGGGAGCATCTGTCCGTCGACGGCCGCTCCAGCCGCGCCTCGCAACCCCACGTGACTCTGTTCCAATGCTCCCTACTGGTCGCACAGACTTGGGCGGGAAACTATTTCACTGGAAAAAACAACGTGACGACTGCAAAAATGGTTCAAATGGCTCTGAGCACTATGGGACTCAACTGCTGAGGTCATAAGTCCCCTAGAACTTAGAACTACTTAAACCTAAATAACCTAAGGACAACACACACATCCATGCCCGAGGCAGGATTCGAACCTGCGACCGTAGCGGTCGCGCGGTTCCAGACTGTAGCGCCAGAACCGCTCGGCCACCAGCGGCCGGCTGACGACTGCACCTAACACATAGACTACATCTGTTGGTACAAGAGTGCTATAAGTGAAAATTTTAACTAGAAGAAATGTAAAACTACCATACAAAAAATCCTATTACCCCTAGATTGTCGGCGGACTGGACATTGGAAATAAAACAGCGATTCATGAATTCTTCTAGAAAATACTTCAGCAAGATATACTTAATGAAATTACGATATTCGGATATTCGTGCTATTGACCTCTACTGAAAAGGACAGAAAAATACGAAAAGTAAGCAGTAGGCCTATTTCTGCAGCAACAGAACGTCCTGGGTCGCTCTGACTGCTACAGCCTTACAGAAGCGATGCTCAGGCCCTGCGCGAGTACTTGTTGTTCTTTGTGTTTTACTGTCCCTGTCATTATATATTAATAAAACAAGTATCATACTAGACTAATTTCGGACCACTCTATTCAATCGTTGCGTAAAATTGGGCTTTAAAAATAATTCTGTTTGTAACGGGAAACAGACGCTTTCCGTCGGCTCTGGGCGTCGCATGAAAGATGTGATGAGCAGTATTTGTTTGGACTGACTTGAGCTAACCATTGCTGATGACTCTTAGACAGGACACACAGTATACAGGGTATTTGAAAGTCGATGCGACGTACGCCCAGGCCTGATTGATCACATCACGGGGAACGGCTTTTGTTAGAGACAAAACATTTGCTGACGTTTTACGGTGACGACGGGCGTCATTTTTTCCTTCTTTTGAATTCACTGGTCCTGGGATGACAAGATTTTACCGAACTAGCAGGGTCTACGAACCAGATGTGCTACATCAGCATACTAACAATCCCAGAAAATTCATAGTGAGATTTTAAGCAATAAAACCTTAGAAACGAGTGTCTGTAAGCAGAGCAAGATATTTAAGAAGCTCACCCCACAGACCTTTACGATGAGCAGATGGCTGGCTTTCAGGTAAGATACATTGTATACGAGCAGTCCAGGGTGTGTATGTCCTGACACGTCTCAGGACCACAACCAGTTATTATAGACATGAAATGTATTCGCAGTTCCGAATACAAACAACCAACAGCTGTATAGGAGAATGACGACAGTGGAAATTTGTGCCGGACCAGGAATCGGAACCGTACTTCCCGATCTATGAGAGCGGTCGCCTTAAACGCTTTGGTTATCCGTGCACAACGCACCGCCAGACCCAAGCTTCCGTATGTCGTCGTTCCCGTACTCGTACACACATAACGTAATTCGCATACGGGGGAGGACATTTCAATTGAAAGTCGCTTTCTGGTATCGGTGGATAAATCCGATATTGCATGCATGCGTGTACGAAGGAATGCTGAATTGTTCTTCTTAACAACACAGGCACTGCAATGTGGTACTTACTAAAGATGCCTAACGTAGTCGGGAAGCGTCAGTGAACGTTTTGTCTGGAAAAAGAGTTGTTCCGCATTAATTGATTTATCACCGCTAAAGGTTTGTCACAATGACTTTGAAACACCCTGTTTACAGGGTGCCCTCCTAAGAGGGGTAATAAATCACGTCAAACAAGTGAATTCTGTCACAGACAATACCAAGTGTGTATTCGGGGTGTCCCAGTAGGAATGTTTAGTATTCAAGGATAAGACAGGAATGATCATTAAAGCTAAACAGCCTAGTAAACATGAATGAAACAAATCTCTTCTACTCGAAGCTCTTGGCTTTCCATGTTCTCTGAGGTGGTAATATGGACCCAACCAAGGAAAATATGACCATTAAACATGGGCTCTAAAGTGCATCCCTTAACAGATAACGAGCAATTGTTCATCGTCGCTACCATGAAACACACCTCTTCCACGGAACAAGTGGCCTATGTTTAGTAGGCTTTTTTGTTTCCAAGAATCATTCGTGTCATATCCTAGAGTACTGACCATGCGTTCTGGGACACCCTGTGTATGTAGGATGTTTCAAAGTCTTTGCAACAAATATCAATGGGTGGTCTATCACATCATGGGGAACAACTTCTTTTTGAAGCAAAATGTACGCTGACACTTCCCCCTTACACTAGGCATTGTTTAAGTCTGGTTATGCAACTGAGAGGTGGCAAAGCACAGGCACATCGCGGCGTTTGTACGCAGTGAGTGTTGCCTAACATCCAATTACCTGCTCAACGTCAAAGGCGGCAGGTCGAACAAAACTGAAGTTCCTGATTCGCTTCTGAAGTACTTTTCTTCGGTTAGAGACACTTGTTCTTACGGTTTTCTTGTTGAAAATAACTATCAATTCCCTGGCGGAGATAGGATGCTGCAAATCTGGTTAAGACTGTGGTGTCGTTGCAATCGATACCACCGGAAGCGGCGCCCGGCGATAGCTGATCTCATATAGCGAGAACATCGCGGACTTCTTTAGTGCTCGCGCAAGACAAAACTAAGCGACCGCCGATTCTGGCCTCCACCGGCTGCCAACGTGAGAGACTTCCGCGAAATGAGCAAAAAACAGCCCTGCGGCAGGTAAGGTTGACTTCAGCTGGTCGTGGGCTGGAGCAGACGACTTCACGTCTGGCTTTGCAGACTGTGCGTTTTGTGGTGATGTATTTTTCTGTGAACCATGGACTCTATCTTGAACTTTACTTCAGGACTGACTCACGTTAAGATACATTCGCCGACTATTGGTATGAATTCATTATTTTTCTCTGTTCAGATCTGTGACTGCGACAGTTCACTGCTCCACTTCTCCTAGCCACCTGTCTTGCCGTCTATGCAGAAACTTCAACGTCACGATTTGCTCTATTAACACTACCGATTGCAACTATAATTTGACCACAGTTGTAGCGAACACATTCTTATGAATTAAAATTTTTTACCTGATGATGTGGCTTCTAGGCTACGAAACCGGTTGTTAAATAAATTATTTACAAGAGCAGCCACACGGTTACTATTCAAGATGTCTTCCTATGTTGGTATCTCACGGCGGGACACCACAGGGAGAATCTGTTAGTTCGGTGAAATCTAGTAGTATCGCGGCTGGTGACTACCAAAGGACGCCTAACGGTCGCTGGGAAGAATCAGTGAAATTCTTGTCTCTAACAAGAGCTGTTCCCCATGACGCGATCTACCAAACTAAGACGTTTATCGCAATGACTCTTAATCACCTAAAACTTGTAATGTACATATTGCGGAAATGGAAAGTGTTATTCTGTGGTAAGTTCCTATGGGACCAAACTGCTGAGGTCATCGGTCCCTAGGCTTACATACTACTTAAGCTAACTTAAACTGACTTACACTAAGGACAATACACACACCCATGCCCGAGGGAGGACTCGAGCCTCCGACTGGGGAAGCCGTGCGAACCGTGGCAAGGTGCCATGGATCACGCGGCTACCAAGCGCGGCAAAAGTGCTATTCAAAAATGTTCAAATGTGTATGAAATCTTATGGGACTTAACTGCTAAGGTCATCAGTCCCTAAGCTTACACACTAATTATTCTAAGGACAAACACACACACACTCATGCCCAAGGGAGGACTCGAACCTCCGCCAGGACCAGCCGCACAATCCTTGACTGCAGCCCCTCAGACTGCTCGGCTAACCCCGCGCAGCAAAGTGCTATTGACGCGCCGTTTTCACAGAATGGATTATTAGTCAGGAGCTCATTTTTTTAGCCAGTCAACAGATCGTAGTAATGCTTAGAACGTGTATTTTTATGCAAACATACACTTTTTTTTTTTTAATGGAACAGTGTCTATTGGCATTAACAAACAACAACAAACAAAAGAGGCGTAAACTAGAATGCAAGTACTGTTTGTTGTTGTTTCTATTGCGAATCGTTTACGAGATATCGTATTCTGGAAGGCTCCCACTCCGACACTTGTTTGTGCAATTCAACTTTCGTAGTTGCTAAGTACGACAATGTTATATTTGCTTACAGAGTGCTTGTGTGTTCCTTGAGTGCATTGCTACTTGCTACTCAGTTGGTGTGTGACATCCCAATCAATAGGTCGTGAGTGGACGATGGGCCTTACCAACGCAGAAAACCCTACAGGCTCATGGTGTATAGAGAGTGTAGGAAGTATGCAGTTCATTCTTGTACGATGTATGCAGCAAGATATCCCGTAGAAGTCAACCATCTCGGCAATTATTTATCAACCTCTTCAACTACTGTCGTGTAAGCGGTAGTGTAACTACTGGATAACGTAACGTAAGGAAACAAGTGACGAGGACAGAGGGGGAAATTAATGTTCTTGCTGCTGTTGTAGTTGATTCGCACCTTATTTCCCTCGCAGTCGCATGAGAAAGCGGCATGTGTCAGGCAACTGACCTACGCATACTGCATCGACATAGATTTCTCGCGGGCCGGGATGACCGAGCGGTTCTAGGCGCTACGGTCTGGAACCGCGCGACCGCTACGGTCGCAGGTTCGAATCCTGCCTCGGGCATGGATGTGTGTGATGTCCTTAGGTTAGTTAGGTTTAAGTAGTTCTAAGTTCTAGGGGACTGATGACCTCAGATGTTAAGTCTCATAGTGCTCAGAGCCATTTGACCATAGGTTCCTCACTATTACATCACTCTCAAACAAGAGCTGCATGGAAACGATTATGAGAATTGCTGTAACTTCCGTACAGGCGCATTAAGACCGGATAACCCTGATGTCTCATGTGTCTTGTTAGGTGATGAAGCCACATTTAGCAGTCATGGTCAGGTAACCCGAAACATGCATCGTCGGAACGACAGTGACCATAGGGTGTAAACGTGTGCCGTGTGATAGTGAACCCTCAGCTCATAGGCCTGTTTTTCGTAGGCGGAACACTGAACGCGCACATGTATCGCAGCCTCCTAACAGACCATCTTCCACAGATGCTAGAACACGTTCCTCTGCAGACTAGGAGGAATCTGAGTTACCAACATGAAGACTACAGCCCATAGTGCACGAAGTACTACAACATGTCTTCACGAATTGTTTCCTAAACGTTGGATTCGACACAGAGGATCTGTACCTTGGCCGTCACGTTCCCAGGAATTGACGCCTGTAGATTTTTTTCTGCGGGAAAAGCTGAAATACATTGTGCACAAGGACATACCTGCTACAAGTGCAACAACGTATTACTACAGCCTATTCGGATATCTCTGCTGAAATGCTAACACGTGTGCGGCCGTCGTTCCATACCAGAGAGGAAGCATTTATTGCCACTGTCGGTGGTGGATTTGAACACAACTTTCGAGGGACAGTTGTCTTGTTATTGGTCAGAATCCACATAAACTGTGAATGGACCTTCTTGTTCTTTAGTGTGTGCCATCAAGGTTGTCGGTGCAGGAACTTTTCAAAACACAATACCTGGTAAACGACTCGCACTAGAATCCTGCAACAAATATCACTGACATTCTAATTTACCGTACTTTAAGTTTGTAAATATCAATAGGAATTGTTCCATTTAAAAATTCGTATGATTGTGGAAAAAGTAATTTCTGAGTATTATTACAATCTGTTGATTGGCTACCAACACGAGCTTCTGACTACCAATCCATTCAGTGAAAACCACACATCAGTAGCATTTTCCATTTCTGCAATATGTGCGGTGCAAGTTTCAGTTGATTCACTCTGAGTACAAATGTTGTACTCGCACTATTAAAATGCGCAGAAAAGCTTTAAAATAATCTTTTAAGTAGTCTAAGTTTCAGGACCCCCCTCTCCCATTAACATCCCACGGGTGGTCGCAGTACCGGAACCTAATTCCCTACGAATTCAAAAATGGTTCAAATGGCTCTGAGCACTATGGGACTTAACATCTACGGTCATTAGTCCCCTAGAACTTAGAACTACTTAAACCTAACTAACTTAAGGACATCACACAACGCCCAGTCATCACGAGGCAGAGAAAATCCCTGACCCCGCCGTGAATCGAACCCGGGAACCCGGGCGCGGGAAGCGAGAACGCTACCGCACGACCACGAGCTGCGGACTCTCTACGAATTCAGCATTATATGTGGGATGCTATATGCACATATACAGAAGGCGGCAGTATCGCGTGCACAAGGTATAAAATGGAAATCCACTGGCGGAGCTGTCATTTGTACTCGTGTGAAAGGGTTTCACTTGATTATGGTGATGGGAATTAACAGATCTTGAATGCAGAATGGTAGTTGGAGCTGGACGCATGGGACATTGTCTTTCAGAAATCGTTAGGCAATTCAGTATTCCGAGATCCAAAGTAAGAGAGTGGTGACGATACCGAATCTGAGGCATTACCTCCTACCACGGATAACGCAGGGGACGACATCCTTCAGTTAACGACCTCGAGCAGCAGCGTTTGCGCAGAGTTTTCAGCGCTAACAGTTAAGCTAGACACGCTACACAGAGTGAAATTGCCTCAGAAATCAATGTCGGTCGTACTACGAACGTATCTGTTAGGAGAGTGTGGCGAAATTTGGCGTTTATGGGCTATGACACCACACGAGTGTCTTTGCGAACAGAACGGAATCGCCTGCAGCACCTCTCCTGGTTTCGTGGCTATGTCGGTTGGACCCTAGATGGCTGTAAAAACGTGGTCTGTTCACATGAGTCCCGATTTCAGTTGGCAAAAGCTGATGGTATGGTCCGGGTGTGGCGCATACCCCACGAAGCCATGGGCAAAGTTGTCAACAAGGCGCTGCGCAATCTGGTACTATCTCCATAGTGGTCCTTCTAGTCCAACTGAACCGATCATTGACTGGAAACTGTCATGTTCGGCTACTTGGAGACCATTTGCAGCCATTCATGGACTTCATGTTCCCGAACAAAGTTGTAATGTCGCCGAGTCACACTTGTTCGCGATTTGTTTCAAGAGCATTCGATTCGAGCCAATGAGATGGCTAGAAAGATCGTGCGACGTGAGTCCCATCGAACATTTGTGGGACATAATCGAGAGATCAGTTGTGCACAAGATATTACAGAAGCAACACTTTGGCAATTATGGACGGCTATAGAGACAGCATAGCTCGATATGTATATGCATATGGCATATTTTGACTGGCACTCCACTTTCGAGGACTTCGGCCAACTGGCGAAAGACTTTATTTGACGCCATTCCGCCGGCTTGCGTTTCGATGGTTATGAACACATCATCTAATCTACGGCCCGGCCAGGAACCGAACTCGGACCCCTCGCATGGAATTCAACCACGCTGACCACGTAGCTACTGAGGCGGATATTGTTTCACTTCTCTGATTCTGCAACGAGAGCTTCGTTCATTGTATCCATTATCTTCAACGACGCGACGATGTCGTTCTATGAGCGAAGGAGAGCCACTACGAACTTCTCAAATAAAATCACAATATTTATGATGTCTCCAATCATGGAATGTCCCTACGCAAACGACGAGTTGGTCTCACTATTATTGATCGTGATTTTATTGTGAGACACATTATAGCCGCTACTGTACGGGTAAAAATTAAACGGTTTAAAGCAAAGAGTGTTATAGATGGATACGAGACATTCCGAAGGATAATACTGAAGCCAACATACAACCGCAGCACAAATGTGCTGTCTCAGAAAATTCAGCCGGATTTCTCTCCACGTCATATTTATGTGTGCAGTTCGTGTCCTCTCTTTTTATAAATATAAGGAGCGATTAAAAAGTTGCCTTTTGAGGGATTTTCTGGAGCGTATATGCAACTAAAGCGACTCCGATGCGGGAGTATAAGAACAGACATGTAGGAAAGGGGTTATTGTGGCATTCGTGCCTTTCCGACATACGTGCTGTACATGCGACAGTGTGATCTATGGAGACGTCATTACCAAATGCATCGAGACAGGATGCCCAAGGACCAACACAAGCAGACATCCAGAGGAGAATGAAGAACGTGTATGTGGCATCGTGTCTGTCCAACGCCACAGTTGTTGAACGGTGCGCCAAGGGGCGCTGCTGCTTCGTGCTGCTCGTCCCCATATCACAAATGTCGTAACGTTGCAGTAACGCCAACTCAAGTGGGAGACACTAGTGCACGAGTCCTATAGGCCTGATCTCTCCCCATGCGTTTACCGCGCCATCGCCCACTTAAAAATGGCCTTGAAGACTCGACGAATCCTGTCGGACGAGGGTGTGGTGCAGGCAATCATGGACGTGTTGATGCAGCAGGACATGGTGTTTTACAAAACATGGTGTTTTACAAACCTAGCGCTTCAGTGGGGCGAATGTGCCTGCTTGCCGATTCTGCACTACACGGCCTTCGAACGGACACATTTTTGTGCCACTTCTAATTCTGAACAGACCTATTGACGTTAGTCTCTAGAAATTTCGTCTATGCCTTTCAAGATGATTTAGAACCTATCTAGTTAATGAAACGTAAAAGTTTCCTGTTACTTTGAAAGGTTCAAATGGCTCTGAGCACTATGGGACTTAACATCTGTGGTCATCAGTCTCCTAGAACTTAGAACTACTTAAGCCTAACTAACCTAAGGACATCACACACATCCATGCCCGAGGCAGGATTCGAACCTGCGACCGTAGCAGTCACACGGTTCCGGACTGAGCGCCTAGAACCGCTCGGCCACCGCGGCCGGCTGCTTTGAAAGGAACAAGTCATCACAAAGTTAGAGGTACTTATCACATTTACTCACTTATCACATTCACTCAATACATAAGTTAGGCACCGAACACGCACATAAGGATCTGAATTCCTTTCTTGTGCTCCAGAAAACTGGAACCCCCACTAGAAAATCAATTCCCTGTGTACTCGGACAACAGTCCCCTGCCGGCATTTTTGTTAAAGTGAATGCCGCAGATATATGCTGAAGAGCCAAAGAAACTGGTACACCTGCCTAATATCGTGTAGGGTCCCCTTGAGCACACAGACGTACCGCAACACAACATGGCATCGGCTCGACAATTGTCTGAAGTAGTGGTGGAGACAACTGAAACGATGAATCCTGCAAGGCTGTACATAAATCTATAAGAGTACGAGACGGTGGAGATCTCTTCTGAACAGGACGTTACACGGCATCCCGGATATGCTCAATAATGTTCATGCATGGTGAGTTTAGCAGTCAGCGGAAGTGTTTTAACTCAGAAGAGTGTTTCTGGATCCACTCTGTAGCAATTCTGGACGTGTGGGTTGTCGCATCGTCCTGCTCGAATTGCCCGAGTCTGTCGGAATGCACAATGGATATGAAATGGATGCAGAAAATCAGACAGGATGCTTACGTGAGAGTCACCTGTTAGAGTCGTGAAATTGTCTCTATATACGTACACGTCCGTCCGCTCGATAAAATTTGAAACGAGACTCGACCGACCAGGCAACAAGTTTCCAGTCATCAACAGTCCAGTGTCGGTGTTGAAGGGCCAAGGCGAGACGTAAAGCTTTGTGTCGTGCAGTCATCAAGGGTTCACGAGTGGGCCTTCGGGTCCGAAAGCCCATATCGATGATGTTTCGTTGAATGGTTTGCACACTGACCCTTATTGATGGCCCAGCGTTGAAACCTGAAGCAATTGGCGCAAGGGTTGGACTTCTGTCATGTTGAACGATTCTCTTCAGTCGTCGTTGGTCCCGTTCTGGCAGTATCTTTTTCCAGCGTCAGTGATGTCGGAGATTTGTTGTTTTACCGGAAATGGTCTTACGGAAAAGTCCCCACTTCATCGTTACCTCGGAGATGCTGTGTCCCATCGCCCATGCGCCTACTATAGCGCGACTTTCGAACTCACTTAAATCTTGATAACCTGTCACTGTAGCAGCAGTAACCGATCTAAGAACTGCACCAGATACTTTCATTCTTGTATAGGCGTTACGACAGCAGCGGAGTATTCTGCCTGTTTACATATCTCTGTATTTGAATAAGCAGTTTCTTTGGGGCTTCAGTGTACAACGTTCCCACCACTGGAATACCACTGAGTCCCTTATTACTAACAGGCGAACATTCTTGACCAATAACTGTAGAACCATTCACATTCTCTGCGTCCATACGTCGCGGAAAGATGTAACTATCCAGTAAGTACCAAATTTCGAAATTTCTACTTAAGACAAAGCAACCTAGAGCGGCCTTCACACATGCAATAATATTGTCAAACCATCAATATACTGACGGTCTGAGGCCGCGTATTGACGCACTATCAGTTCTTGAAATATCGACGAGAAGTATTGATGGCTTAAAAAATATCTCGTATTGTCAATACGTACTTTACGTTTGAGGTCGACAATTGGCGGTTTGTCAGTATTCGTCATTCATATATTGGCAATGCTGCATGAACCAGCGAACAGCGCTATTGTGCACTGATTACGTTTTAGGCATATTTGTGCTAATCTTTGCTCAGATTCAATGCTTCGAGAAACCAATTAACACAAAATAGTTTTAATGGAATTACGCAAACATTACTACTACTACTACTACTACTACTACTACTACGTGATCAGGCCCAGTGGACCGCACGCACTACAAGTTTCCTCCTCCACTGTATTCTGTCTATTGCTGCTATCCGCCATCCATTCGCATCTATTGACACTTGGTTGAAATCTTCATGGAGTCCATCCCTCCAACGTTTCTTGGGTCTCCCTGGCGGTCTCTTTCCTGTAGGTGTGAAATCCAGGAACTTCCGAGGCCATCTGTGATCCTCCATCCGGGCCACATGGCCGGCCCACTGCATTCGTTTGGCTTTGACAGTTCCTGCTGTGTTGGGCTGCTGGTATATATAAGATCTTCCGAAGTACTTTTCTCTCAAAAACAAGAAGCTTATGAAGTCCTGTTTCCGGATACTCCGTGTCTCACAGCCATATTGAACAACAGGCTGGATCAGGGTTTTGTACAGTCGAATCTTGAACTGTCTGGAGGGATATCTGGACCGAAGCAGTTGTGCTAGGCTGTGGTAAGATCGGTTTCCTGCTTGTATTCTGGCATCAATCTTTGGTTCACATGACGAGTTCTCAGTGAAAAGTGCCCCTAGGTATTTGAATTCTTGCACTGTCTTGTAGGAATGGTCCCCAACCTGCAGTGATGATCAGCAGTCTGATAATGACCACGCGTCATAACGAGGTACTCTGTCTTGGCTTCGTTTATGTTTAGCCCAAATTTGCTCGCAGCCTCCTTTAGTGCCTTGGTCGTTTGCTGCAACTCCTCTTCTGACCTAGATAGTAAACAGATGTCGTCTGCATAGGTTAAGTATGCCAGTCTCTTTCCTTATGCAAACATGGTCCATCTAATACTTTAGAGTAGGCAATGGAAACTATACTATTACTTCCTTCATTAAAGAGAAGAAGTTTAATAGTTCGTTGAATTACTCAACAGTGCAGAAAAAAACTTGTACTTAGAAAAGGACGTCATACAGTGGCTACTAAGAGGTCTATTTGTTAGCCTCACCATATTACCACAAAATGTAACATAAAAGTCATGTTAATTACGTGACTGAATAATTGCAGAATAGGTATAACACTTCAGTTTTCAATAACAATTTCCTAATTGTGTTTGCTGATATTACAGCACTAAGCTACGAGCATTCGACTGACTCTTCCGTAGCCAGAAATCTCAGTTACACCTAATCTCTCGTCAACTACGATTGCCCGTCTGATTAATTTATTTTCCTTCTCTGTTTCATACTTTTTCAACATTAATAATGTGTTGTAAGTTGGAGGACTCATCCTAATCCTGAAATCTTTCAGGTCAGTGTTCATGATTTTAATCAGTAATATACAAGTCACTTCTTTGTTCTGCCTTTTTGGACCCACTTTTTCGTTTTTTTCTGTCGTTTACCAGCTGTAGCTATCCTGAATGTGGCACGCACTTTTTTGGGTATTTGACTTATTAAGCTTTTGAGATCGCAATGTCAGCTAGCAATGTTGGCAAAATTATTGAAGGTGTGACAGTCATTTCAGTATATTGAAGGTTCGACAAACTAGTTTTGTCAATAAATGTTTAATGTGTGTAGACCCCTTAAATCGCTCACCGTATAATGTGTTTACATTCGTAGAACATTCATCAAACTGATTGAAAACTGTATACGTATACATCAAAGACACAGGTGCACGTCATAGGAGAGGTGATGACAATGTAATTTACAAAATTACTGATAGTCGAACAAGTCTTCAAAAGAATACATCTCAAATATTACGGTAACGTATCACCTGTCAAAATACGAGGGCGTGCCAAAAGAAATTTCTCCGAATTTCTTATATGAAACCTACTCAGGTAAAGGTCACAGGAAAAACGGTTACGAAATACTCCTACACATGTGAAGTCATTGAAAACTGTATTAATAAAAGAATTTACCTCATTTTACATTCAGGACGATATTTCAAAATTATTTTCTAGGCGTCGGTCACTGCTTATGAAGGCAGGAGTACAGCACAACTTCCTAATGGAAAGTAGTATGGAAGTTGCAAACAGAGCAACTGCTGAGTGGCGAAATCCAAGAGCAAACTTCCACTTGCTCGCCAAATACTGACTGCCTCTTCTCGTGCTGTCCTGGTGACTGAGATGTCCCAACGTCATCAGGTGGCGCCATAACACCGTGATGGTATCGCACTGGTTGTGCGCCAAGAGGGAACTTAAAATATACCGGAAGTTCTGTCACAGCCCGCATACTCACAGTATTTACTTAATGAACAGTAAATTCTTATGTCTTTGGAATTAAAACTGGAAATAAAATACACTCATGATGGGCGTATTTCTGGTCTTGTAATCTTTCTAGGTAGAGGAAGAATCTTCGGATGTGCAACGCATGAAAATAATGACTACGAAAAGAAGAAACCATCTTAACAGCTGCAGGCAACAGCAAAGAGCCAATCTGCAATTCTAGCACACGACGCAGTGTGAACTTTTGGAACATAACTCTTTCGAGACAAATCATCTTGGAAATATACCACAAAGGTCTTACTTCGATATATTATGTATTCTCGCCAGTTTAATGTTAGGAACGATTTCTTTTTTCTCTTATGAAAATCAACTGAACTTTTTTATTGACCGTATTATTTTCCTTTTGAAATTTGGCCTTTCTGCCAGGATAACTGTGCGCAATAGCAGTTTGTGATTTAAGGAATTCGTTGCGTTGCAGTTTTGATCTAAGCACCAAAAATACATAAGACCAGTAAAAAAGTATAGCTTACTTGGAACAGAGTCAGTTTTGCTCCTATAAGATAGTGAAGATGTTGCAACCCTGTGACAGGGCATATGGGTGGTGCCGCATACGCAGATGATAAAGGGGCTTAGCTTGGGCGGACCTTGATAACCGTTCTATGTAGCTGTAAACGTCGGTCTCGTGTTTTGACGTCAGGTGTAATAAAAAGTATGTGCAAAGAGCGAGCAGTCTTCTGCAGTTGAGCGAACACACTTTAGTCCGTACTAAGAGCTCCTTTTCACAAAAAAAATGAAACATGCAATTGAAAAATAACGATAACATTATAGTAAGTAGGAGGTTTCGCAATTCCGATTTTCCCCTAGTAAATATGCCATTTGTCATACAACAAACGAAAGCTTTCATGTACCGCCATCAAAAGGCCTTGCATAATATGATGTTATGATGGATTCCAGGCAGAAGACTGGTTTGATGGAGCTCTCCATGCTATTCTATCCTGCGCAAGCTTCTTCATCTCCGAACAACCACTGCAACTTACATCGTTCTGAATCAGCTTACTGTATTCATCTTTTGGTCTCACTCTAGAATTTTAACCCCCAATACTTCTCTACAGTACTAAATTGGTGATCCCTTGATGTCTCAGAATGTGTCCTACCGACGGATCCTTTCTTCTAGCCTGGTGCCTATTCCATTCAGTACCTCCTCATTAGTTATGTAATCCACCCATCTAATCTTCAGCATTCTACTGTTGCACCACATTTCACAAGCTTGTATTCTCTTCATATCTAAACTGTTTATGGCCCATGTTCCACTTTCATGCATAGTTACACCCCATACAAATAAATCGATATTCTACGTTAACAAATTTCTTTTCTTCAGAAACGCTTTTCTTGCCAGTGTAGGTCTACATTTTATATCCCTTCTACTTCGGCCATCATCAGTTATTTCGCGTAATATAACTACGAAAAATTCTTAAAAAGCCACAAAATGCGGTTGTGGTATGAGAAGTACAAGGGCGATATATATGATCTTCACTTATAAATACGTAACCTACATATTCCATTGTGGAGTCCAAAACAACCTATTCACATGCTATAGAATCGTTGACGTAGAATTTTCCGAAACAGGGCGTGTCAAAGCTTAAAGGTGAAAGGATCCTGAACTGAGTATATTGAGCTAAATAACGAATGGTAGTCACTGAATATTTCAAGCGGACGGGTTCTGAATAAGTGATAGGTGTGAAGCAAAGTGAAGAGCCCGGAAAGCCGAACGAATAGACGGAGAAAAGCTTAGCAAAAGGCGTCAGGCTAAGTGAAGAAACTTATGGCCCACGGTGGTACCTTACCGAAAAAGTTATATTTGAAACCACAGCGGTGTAGCGAAAGTTCTCGAAAAAGAATTGTTCACGCAATGGGATTTAACAACACTGTGTAGCATCGTGCAGAAGAAAATTCATTAATAGGCAACTTTTTCTTGCAATACTCATTTCGACTAATACAGTGTGGTACGTATGGGTGGAACACAATTCACGCCTGTATCACAAACGACGCGAGCAAGCAATCGATACAAGTGATTTTGGACCAAAGGTTCAATTCTGTCAACGGATTACGTTGTAATGCATGCACTGCGACTAACGATCTGCTCTTTAAACAGCTGTGAAGAGCTCATGTAGGTGCTATCAAGTGCGATTTATTGATGTTAGTAAAAAACTAAATATTAATTTTCGCTGCATATCTCAAAGTATTCTTTCGTTCTTAACTAGGCGACATCGACAGATGTTAAGGTCATTTCGGGACTACATAACGGAGGGTTATAAGGCCGTTCTGGTGTAAAGTATATGTAAATGATCGATTGAATGTCGGTGGAAGCTCCTTGGAGCTTTTCGCTGACGTTGCTGCTACTTATAAGGAGGTTGCAACACCAGAAGACTGTAGCGAAACGCAGGAACCTCTGTTAAGGATCGATGATTGGGGCAGAAACCAGCAGCGCAATCTGAATAAAAATATTAATTTAATGTATGCTGCACAAAAAAGGCGAAGGCATTCACTACTATTCGATTACACTATTAACAATAAATCAGTGCAAACAGTAACAACCGTAAAGTACCTAGGAGTAATCATCTGGAGCGACCTAAAGTGGAATGACCACATAAATTATAGGAAAAGCCAGACTGAAGTTCATTGGGAGAACCTTCAGAAGTTTACTTCATCTACGGAAGAAGTGGCCTACAAAACACTTGTACGACCGATTCCTTCGTATTTGTCACCAGTCTGAGACCCTTACCAAGTCAGATTAATAGAAGAGCTGGAGAAGGTTCAATGAAGAGCGGTGCGATCGTTTAGTAGGCGTGATAGTATTGCGGAGATTCTCAACAAACTACAATGGAAAACACTGCAGCCGGCCGTTGTGGCCGAGAGGTTCTAGGCGCTTTATTCCGGAACCACGCTGCTGCTACGGTCGCAGGTTCGAATCCTGCCTCGGGCATGGCTGTATG
Source organism: Schistocerca serialis cubense (assembly GCF_023864345.2). Taxonomy (NCBI): domain Eukaryota; kingdom Metazoa; phylum Arthropoda; class Insecta; order Orthoptera; family Acrididae; genus Schistocerca; species Schistocerca serialis. The sequence goes on from NC_064640.1 coordinate 582,165,653, forward strand.
TGATGTCCTTAGGTTAGTTAGGTTTAAGTAGTTCTCAATTCTAGGGGACTGATGACCTCCGATGTTAAGTCCCGTAGTTCTCAGAGCCATTTGAACCTTTTTTTTTAATGAAAACGCTGCAAAAGAGGTTGTGCATCACGGAGTTGTTTACTTTTTGTAGTTCTAAGAGCGTTGGTTTGGAGAAGAGTCACACGATATATTACATCCTTTTACATCCATCTCGTGAAATAACTAAAACGAGATATTTAAAAAGTTGCCGAGAGCCGTTCTCCTCATGTACCTTTGCGAATGGAACAAGGAAAAGGTGTGAAGAACAGTTGTAAGCTTACCAGAAGCACCATCCAGCACACACCGTATGGTAGTTTTCCGATACAGATGTGTAAATACAGATATTTATGCAAACGCCATGCGATGAAGCCAGGAGCTTCATTGTATTCTTGAAGGGCCCTCGGGTACCAGCAGTGCTAACACGTGGCACTACTCCCTCACAAGTTTACCCAGAATACCGTTGTGTTCGTACTGGTGCGGTCACTTTCACATTGTTTGACGAGGGACACTTGATCATTGCTTACACCGCACTGCTCTGAGCATTTACTAATTAGCCACGTGCATGTGCTTAGGTAGTCTAAGAAAAGCTTTTGACTGTAATCGTCAACGATACAGGTTGAGACCGTTCCTCGTGCACTGACCACGAGATAGATCGCAGTGCATGTGAGCTGTGGACAAAGCACCACCCTAGTAGCGATGTCAAAATTATGCGAACGGTCGATAACATTTTCGATAAATAGTGTGACTGAAATCGATGTGTGTGAATTCCTAAGGGACCAGACTCCTGAGGTCATCGATCCCTAGACTTACACACTACTTAAACTAACTTATGCTAAGAACAACACACATACCCATGCCCGAGGGAGGACACAAACCCTCGGCGGGAGGGGCCGCGCAATCCGTGACATGGCCCCTCTAACCGCGCAGCCACTCCGCGCGGTACTGAGATCGATGGTGAAAATGTATAAAGAAGAGAAATACCGATATTTTCGATTTATCTTACTTTAGATCAGAGATTTCGATACTGAAAAAAGTTGTCAGTTATCGCATATAAAATTGATATTATTTAAATTAGTTACATGGGTGATTTGCCACTGTTTATTTATTTATGACTTTTCCTAAGAAAATTATTTAATTTTTACAGTAAAACATATTAATATTTTCATTACTACACTACTGGCCATTAAAATTGTTACACCAAGAAGAAATGCAGATGATAAACGGGTATTCATTGGACAAATATGATATACTAGAACTGACACGTGATCACATTTTCAAGCGATTTGGGTGCATAGATCCTGAGAAATCAGTACCCAGAGCAACCACCTCTGACCGTAATAACGGCCTTGATACGCCTGGGCATTGAGTCAAACAGAGCTTTGATAGCGTGTACAGGTACAGCTGCTCATGCAGCTTCAACACGATACCACATTTTATCAAGAGTAGTGACTGGCGTTTTGTGACAAGCCAGTTGCTCGGCCACCATTGACCAGACGTTTTCAGTTGGTGAGAGATCTGGAGAATGTGCTGGCCAGGGCAGCAGTCCAACATTTTCTGTATCCAGAAAGGCCCGTACAGGACCTGCAACAGGCGGTCGTGCATTATCCTGCTAAAATGTAGGGTTTCGCAGGGATCGAATGAAGGGTAGAACGCTGGCCAGAGTGGCCGTGCGGTTCTAGGCGCTTCAGTCTGGAACCGCGTGACCGCTACGGTCGCAGGTTCAAATTCTGCCCCCGGCGTGGATGTGTGTGAAGTCCTTAGGTTAGTTAGGTTTAAGTAGTTCTAAGTTCTAGGGGACTGATGACCACAGATGTTAAGTCCCATAGTGCTCAGAGCCATTTGAAGGGTAGAGCCACGGGTCGTAACACATCTGAAATGTAACGTCCACTGTTCAAAGTGCTGTCAATGCGAACAAGAGGTGACCGAGACGTGTAACCAATGACACCCCATACCATCACGTCGGCTGATACGCCAGTATGGCGATGACGAATCCACGTTTTCAATGTGTGTTTACCGCGATCTCGCCAAACACGGATGCGATCATCATGATGCTGTAAACAGAACCTGGATTCATCCGAAAAAATGACTTTTTGCCATACGTGCACCCAGATTCGTCGTTGAGTACACCATCGCAGGTGCTCCTGGCTATGATGCAGCGTCAAGGGTAATCGCATCGATGGTCTCCGAGCTGATAGTCCGTGCTGCTGCAAAAGTCGTCGAACTGTTCGTGCAGATGGTTGTTGTCTGGCAAACGTCCCCATCTGTTGACTCAGGGATGGAGACGTGGGTGCACGATCCGTTACAGCCATGCGGATAAGATGCCTGTCATCTCGACTGCTAGCGATACGAGGCCGCTGGGATCCAGCACGGCGTTCCGTATTACCCTCCTGAACCCACCGACTCCAAATTCTGCTAACAGTCATTGGATCTCGACCAACACGAGCAGCAATGTCGCGTTACGATAAACCGCAATCGCGATAGGCTACAATCCGACCTTTATCAAAGTCGGAAACGTGATGGTACGCATTTCTCCTCCTTACACGAGGCATCACAACAACGTTTCACCCGGCTACGCCGGTCAACTGCTGTTTGTGTATGAGAAATCGGTTGGAAACTTTCCTCACGTCAGCACGTTGCAGGTGTAGCCACCGGCGCCAACCTTGTGTGAATGCCCTGAAAAGCTAATCATTTGCATATCACAGCATCTTCTTCCTGTCGGTCAAATTTCACGTCTGTAGCACGTCATCTTCGTGTTGTAGCAAGTTTAACGGCCAGTAGTGTATTAAAGAAAATTTGTGAGTGATTAATAATACTGAAATCTAAGTTACTCCAGATGTACGATGGAAAAAAGATCCTCTACATTGAACATATTATTTGGAAACCGCAACATTAATATTTCTTTGGTAGTTCTGTTTTGTACATTAGTTCTATGTTGGTTCAAAGGAATGACGTTCAAACGTAATGTCAGCTTAAAAAGTATTAACAAAACGTTCTAAATTAAAGTATTATACTATTTCTTAAAACTGTGTGTGATTACACCAAAAATCAGGAAACAGTTATTCCATAACACTGAGAAACATTGTTCTTCCGACAGCCCCGTTTTGTGTGTTGTAGAAGCAAGGAATACATTATTTTTGAGCATATATAGTGATTGACACTAATGAGTGAAATACGATCATTTCCAATATTTTGATACCGTCCAACAAGAAAAGAGCTTTGATAAGAGAGCTCCACAAAGTCTGTTTCTTTTTTAATTGGTGGTTTTGCAAGCCTTCGAACATAGCCTCTCAGCAGGGACAGAATTCACGCCACTATAGTTCTGATTGCTAAAACACGATGTCGGGCAGATATACTTGAGATTTTCCCATATCCATGAAGTATGCGCTCTGTGAGTAAGAGTTACAAGTATTGACAAATATAGGGATATTTCTGCTGTATCAAGGTTCGCAGTACAGGACAAAGGTGCTCCTTTTTCTTGGTTGTATTCATTGCAAGCGGCTAGTGTTTTGGCATTATATCTAGAGAATTTCTTGTCTAAGGTTTCAAAATTTTGGTGCAAATGCTACACTTTGAATTAGTTCTACGTTCTTCAGCAAATTCTTCACACTTCCCTTGCAAAATTTATCCCTCAATATAATAGCTTAATAACTCACTATCTAAGGAATCAACGAAAGATGCTATATGTCACGTCAGTAACTGCAAACTCAAACTGAAACAGACTCAGAAGACCACATAAATTCACTGAATACCGAGACTGTACAAATGGACTAATGTGAATGATTTCAGACATGTGGGGGAGTTACCCGTGTATGGGTTCAAATAGAAAGCGGTTTTATTCGCTGGACAGTTTCAAATACTTGGGAACAAATGGAGATATTCACCATTTACATAAAATGAGAGCCATGAATATGTGTGGGTTATGTGAAATATCTACAATGCCAAAAAGGAGGTTCATATGCTGGGCACATTTCATTACAAATAATTAAGTATTTACCATACAGATTAGCTGCTGTTTCTCATATGATATGAGATACTTGTAATACTTAATTAGTCTCTGTTTTATTAATTTTAGTTGACAAGATGCGTGGAACAGAATGATGATTTACATTTCATACTAAGTAAAAGTAAATTATGTAAGTAGGCTGTTTAAGTTTTTATATTGGTAACGCCACGTAGCGCACTGCATGAAAATCACTGGCTGTGCTGTGTGCAGTCTGTGGCTGGGTGGCATTGCTGTAATATTCGCTATTGTAGTGTTGGGCTGTTGGCTGTTAACAGCGCGTAGCCGGCCGCGGTGGTCTAGCGGTTCTAGGCGCTCAGTCCGGAACCGCGCGACTGCTACGGTCGCAGGTTCGAATCCTGCCTCGGGCATGGATGTGTGTGATGTCCTTAGGTTAGCTAGGTTTAAGTAGTTCTAAGTTCTAGGGGACTGATGACCACAGATGTTAAGTCCCATAGTGCTCAGAGCCATTTGAACCATTGAACAGCGCGTAGCGTTGCGTAGTTGGAGGTGAGCCGCCAGCAGTGGTGGATGTTGGGAGAGAGATGGCGGAATTTTGAGAGCGGACGATCTGGACGTGTGTCCATCACAAAGAGTAAATTTGTAATATTGGATATCATGGACTGATGTATATATAACTTTTGAACACTATTAAAGTAAATACATTGTTTGTTCTCTATCAAAATCTTTCATTTGCTATCTATGCACATCAGTAGTTAGTGCCTTCAGTAGTTCGAATCTTTTATTTAGCTGGCAGTAGTGGCGCTCGCTGTATTGCAGTAGTTCGAGTAACGAAGATTTTTGTGAGGTAAGTGATTTGTGAAAGGTATAGGTTAATGTTAGTCAGGGCCATTCTTTTGTAGGGATTTTTTAAGTCAGATTGCGTTGTGCTAAAAATATTGCGTGTCAGTTTAGTGTTGATCAGAATAAGCAAAGAGAGTAATGTCTGAGTACGTTCAGTTTTGCTCAGCTGTTTGAAAATCAAATAATGTAAGAGGTTTATAAGCACAGTAATTCATTACACGGTGGCGCTGACGCACTGCTTTCGTCTTCACTGTCATTTCTCAGTTTACTTTGGAGCCTAGTATTACGTTTTTCACACGCCATTATTGTCACAATATTTCACAAGATAACACACAAGGGCACAATTTGAAGAGCAAAATAAGGAAACACATTAACATAGCATTGAAAATAATATGTAGTTAATTGCAAGCGCAGCAGCGAAATGCTTGGTGCAAATCTACATGCATGCCAGAACTGTTTTACTGTACAACAATGAAAAACTACAACTACAAAGGAAATTCTCTCTACAATTACGCGCTAGCAATAAACAATAGCTACACTAATTACACAAACTGCAAGAAAAAATCAGAAGATTCCAGTGAGGTATCCTCGGCTAAGGGTCGACATATGAAACGTCAAAAATGGTTGAAATGACTCTGAGCACTATGGGACTTAACATCTGTGGTCATCAGTTCCCTAGAACTTAGAACTACTTAAACCTAACTAACCTAAGGACTTCACACAACACCCAGTCATCACGAGGCAGAGAAAATCCCTGACCCCGCCGGGAATCTAACCCGGGAACCCGGGCGCGGGAAGCGAGAACGCTACCGCACGTATGAAACGTCCCCTTAGAAAAACTAATGATTTACTGTGCTGATAAACCTCTTACATTCTTTGATTTTCAAACAGCTGAGCAAAACTGAACGTACTCAGACATTACTCTCTTTGCTTATTCTGATCAACACTAAACTGACACGCAATATTTTTAGCACAACGCAATCTGACTTTCAAAAATCCCTACAAAAGAATGGCCCTGACTAACATTAACCTATACCTTTCACAAATCACTCACCCCACAAAAATCTTCGTTACTCGAACTACTGCAATACAGCGAGTGCTACTACTGCCATCTAAATAAAAGATTCAAACTACTGAAGGCACTAACTACTGAAGTGCATAGTTAGCAAATGAAAGATTTTGATAGAGAACAAACAATGTATTTACCTTAATAGTGTTCAAAACTTATATATATATCAGTCCATGATATCCAATATTACAAATTTACTCTTTCTGATGGACACACGTCTTAGCGAATATTACAACAATGCCACCCAGCCACAGACTGCACACAGCACAGCCAGTGATTTTCATACAGTGCGCTACGTGGCGTTACCAATATAAAAACCTAAACAGCCTACTTACAACATCTTAAGAAGGATAATTAGATGAACCTATCCAGAGTAAAGGTACCCAGAAATCGTTACTGCAGTCACATATACTATTCTTATAATAAAAAAACACCTACGTAGATACTTTAAGTAGCTGGAGATAAAAACCGGATAAAGTGCACAACAGTGAAGCATGTCAGTTGGGTGTTGGGTGGTGGAGGGGGGCGGGGAGGGGGGGAGGGGGTCCGCGAGCCGAGCTCAGCTATTGGCAAATGTACCGAGAGCCATCTAAACCTACATATTTAGCAAGTCAGCTTTACGGTGTGTGAAGGAGGGTACTTTATGTACCTCTGCCACCTCCACCTATTCCTAATCTGTTTGCGAATGTTTCGCGGGAAGAACGCTTGTTGGTAAGCTTCTGTGTGAGATCATATGTTTCTGATTTTACCTTCACGATTCCTACTCGATATATACATAGGAGGAAGCAACACGTTGGCTGACTCTTCTAGGAATGTATGCTCTGGAAACTTCAACAGTAAAACTCACCGTAATGCAGAGTGCCGCACTTGTTTTTGTCTGCCACTGGATTTGGCTGAGCACCTCGGTCACACTTCCGCAATATCCGGGCACTGCTCTCCACTGCGTTCTGAGTCGCGCGGACGAAAAGAACGGGATGGGTTTCACAGTTTGTTGTTTCCGGAAACAATGTTGATTAATACAGAGAAGATTTTTCGGTCTCCATCATTATAGTAATTCACGAGCATAAAACATATTTAAAAATTCTAGGAAAGAAAGACGTCAGAGATTGAGGCCTATTGTTTTTCTCCTCCTTGACGACCCTCTTCAAGATGGAAATGACTTGCACTCCCTTCCCATTATGAGAAAGCCTTCGTTCCTCCGGCTAACTGAGGTACACTACTGCTAAAAGAGGAGGAGGTTCCTTCGGGTACTGTATGTAGGATCATATTTGTATCCCGTTTGGTCCAGTCGCTTTTCATCTGATGAACGATTTTCAATTCTGTAGTCACTTATTTCGATATCAGTCATTTAGACGTTCACAACAAACTTAAGGAAGAACCGTACTACGATCATCTCAGTGAACCAGTTTTGGAAAAAGAAGCTCACTATTTCGGCTTTCTCTCTGTCATACTCCGTTTCGCTGAAACTGTGGGCACAGAGTGTCTGGACAGATGACTGAACGTTTACTGATTTAACATACAACCAAAACTTGCTACGATTTACCGCCAAGTTGGTAGATTGAATTTTACTTTTGAATTCTTTCAACGCTTTTCACATGGCTCCGGTTACGCTAATTTTGAGTTTGTTCAGTTGTCTGTGATGCTTTGGCCGCCTTTAAATGTGCGCCGATGGTCTCTTTTCTTCCGTAATAGCTTTCTACACTGAAGAGCCAAAGAAACTGGTACACCCGTCTAGTGTAGCGCCCCGCGAGCACGCAAAAGTGCCGCAACACAACGTGGCATGGACTCGACTAATGTCTGAAGTAGTGCTGGATGAAATTGACACCATGAATCCTGCGGGGCTGTCCATAAATCCGTAAGAGTACGAGGGGGTGGAGACCTCTTTCGAACAGCACGTTGCAAGGTATCCCAGATATGCTCAATAGTGATCACATCTGGGGTGTCTGGTGGCCAGAAGAAGTGTTTAAATTCAGAAGAGTGTTCCTGGAGCCGTTCTGTACCAATTGTAGACGTGTGGGGTGTCGCATCGTCCTGCTGGAATTGTCCATGTCCGTCGGAAGGCACAACGGACATGAATGGATGCAGGTGATCAGACAGGATGCTTGCGTATGTGTCACCTGTTAGAGCCGTAGCTAGACTCCAACTGCACAAGCCACACACTATTACAGAGCCTCCTCTAGCTTGAACAGTCCCCTGCTGACATGTAGGGTCCATGGATTCATGAGATTGTCAACACACCCATATACGTCCATGGGTTCGATAAAATTTGAAACGAGGCTTGTCCGACCAGGCAACATGTTTCCAGTCGTCGACAGTCCAATGTCGGTGTTGATGTGTCCAGGCGAGGCGTAAGATTTTGTGTCGTGAAGTCATTAAGGGTACACGAGTGGGCCTTAGGTTCCGAAAGCCCGTATCGATGATTTTTCGTTGAATAGTTCGCATGCTAACACTTGATGACAGCCCAACATTGAAATCTGCTGCAATTTGCGCTAGGGTTGCACTTTTGTTATGTTGAACGATTCTCTTCAGTCGTCGTTGATCCAGTTCTTGCAGGATCTTTTTCCGGCCGCATCGATGCTGGAGATTTGATGTTTTATCAGATTCCTGATATTCACAGTACATTCGTGAAACGGTCGTACGGGAAAATTCGCACTTCATCGCTGCTTCGGAGCTGCTGTGTCCCATCGGTCGTCCGCCGACTGTAACATCACTTTCAAACTCACTTAAATCTTGGTAACATGCCATTGTAGGAGCAACAACCGATCTAACAACTGCGCCGGTCTCTTGTTGTCTTATATAGGCGTTGCCGACCGCTTGCCGTATTCTATCTGTTTACATATTTCTGTATTTGAATTCGCACGCCTATACCAGTTTCTTAGGCGCTTCAGTGTAAAATGGCTGTAGAAACACCGCGCGTCTTTCTCATTCCTCACAACGTTACTTAGCATATACCTGTCTAAGGTCCACTGTACAGTACTATTGAACTTTTTTCGTTAATATTCAACTTTGTCATTTCTGGAGGTAAAATTTTAATATTGACTACTTAGGCAGTCTGAACTCTGTTTAGCCGGCCGCGGTAGTCTCGCGGTTCTAGGGGTGCAGTCCGGAACCGTGCGACTGCTACGGTCGCAGGTTCGAATCCTGCCTCGGGCATGGATGTGTGTGATGTCCTTAGGTTAGTTAGGTTTAAGTAGTTCTAAGTTCTAGGGGACTGATGACCAAAGGAGTTGAGTCCCATAGTGCTCAGAGCCATTTGCACCATTTTTTTGAACTCTACCCAAAAATGGCTCTGAGCACTATGGGACTTAACTTCTGAAGTCATCAGTCCCCTAGAACTTAGAACTACTTAAACCTAACTAACCTATGGACATCACACACATCCATGCCAGAGGCAGGATTTTAACCTGCGACCGTAAAAGCAGCGCGGTTCCGGAATGAAGCGCGCAGAACCGCTCGATCACAGCGGTCGGCCTATAGCAGGTCAACTGAAATCTCCACCTAATGCTACAACATAGACAGGGGATGTACGTGAAATCATGTCCGAGTTTTCGCTCATATGTTCCGCCAGTAGTGCTCCTGAGGCCAGGGTTTTACAAAATGTATACGATGACAATGTCTGAACCACCTTAAGCAATTATCTTCACCCAAATTATTTCAGATTGGGAATTTGTGAAACTCAATAGATATTATCGTACTTTTTTACTGCTATAAATGCACGATCACCACCGGCGTTCAGTCTGTGTGTGTGCTAAACATTCCAGGTTGCATACTGATTTCTGGAGTACTTTCATAGACGTAATCAAATTGATTAATAGAGACATTGCTTTTCCTGTTAGCTGGACGTGGAACCTTGTACAACTCCGCATTATAAGACGTCCTACGGTGTTGCTAGCCCTGGTGTTTGATAATAGTGTTCCGGTGCGATATAGGCCTATTGTTGCTGTTGGAGTTCTACTAACGGCGGTATTACCAGCCTAGTCTTGGAGGACAGCAACTGTAATGGGCAGCGCATGCTCCGTGCACGTTACGGAGGCCTACGTATGACGAAGATCTGCAGCCTTGGCATCAGTTTTCAGAAGTACTCAGCAACAGTAGCGCTCTCCTGAATGTGGGGGACAGATGGATCGTTTACATATCGAATCATGTTGGTTTTATGATCTACTAGCAAACCTGAGGAGACTATCAAGAATTATTACGCCGAGAGAGCCTACAAAGTAACAACATAGGGTAATAGTAAAACCACTGGCTTCACATTCTGACTTTAGTCTTCCAGCAAAACCTGCGTATTTTCCATAAACTTCTCCTTTCATCCGTTGTAAGACATTTCAGTGGGAGAAAAGGAAGAGTGTAGTTTTCAGCTAAAGTTAACTGTTCATCTTGAAAGATGTTCTCAACTGTCGTTGTAGCATGCAACGAAATCGGATCTGCTTTATCTAGTAACTTCGAAATCTGTGTTAATACTTCTGAAGAATAGTAGGACTTAAGCTGTATCAGAGATGTCTGTAGATCGGTCCAGGGGTACTGAGTTTCAAGCAGACTTTCATGTCTTTCCTTGTAACTGATTAAATGAATATCAAGTAAAATTTTCAACTTGACGCGACAGTCTTTACTGTTGGAGTAACTATTTTACATTGTTCGGTTTTGTCAGGAAACACTTTTTCGCTTACAGTAAAAACGTATCTTTGTATGTGGTTATCGTCAATGAAAGGCTTGCCATGTTTGTCATTTCACTGGAAATCTGTAAACTCACTTTCGTATAAGATTCAGTTTCCAAAAAATTATTCATAAAAATATTTTGATGGAAACAAAATCCACGTTTCAGTTCTTAGAGTTTACTTTCACATGCTTCTCTTTGAATTTATCAAACTGTGCGCCATGCTTGTTTTCGTAGTGGTGACGAATATTACACTCCTTAAGAATGCCAATAACTTCGTTACGGATACCGCACATTACTGAGTTGGCTTTCTTTATAACGAAATATATCACATGCCACGCTGTACTGAAGATATGTCACTTACTAATAATTTTTCTTTTTGTAGTTATCCGCCTCCGTAGCGTAGCGATAGCGTTACCGCCTACCACGCAGGGGGCCCGGGTTCGATTCCCGGCAGGGGACTGGGTGTTGTGTGTCTTTCATCATCATTGACTGGCAAGTCGCCGATGTGCCGTCACCTAAAATGGGCTTGCAATACGGCGGCCGAACTCCCCCGAATGGGGCCTCCCGGCCAACAATACTGTTCGATTTTTTTTTTTTTTTTTTTGTAGTTTCTACCGATATGTTGCACGAGTATTCAAAAGAAAGAGAACTTGAAATAACAAAACAGTCAACGCAGTCAGGAAGTCACAGTCGGGTGCTGCCAGGTGGCATGTCTGTTATTTATTATCGATAAGGCATGCACCTAGCGGCCTCTCGTAGAGTGAAACGAGCCATAAGAATCGGTCGCTACTTTAAAAAAACTTTCGCTCAAGCGCCAGCCGGATTAAATCCCTTCGTGGGCTGGATGCAGTCCGTGGGCCGTATTTTGGAGACCCCTGCCATACATCAACAGTTCTAAAGGTAGTCAGTCGACAATGAATTCAGTGATAGGCCCGCGGGCCGTATTTTGGAGACCCCTGCCATCCATCAACAGGACTAAAGGTAGTCAGTGGACAACGAATTCACTGACAGGCAGTGCGACCATTAGCAGTAGCCTGTTCCGTTTTGCCAATTGTAGGTGCGCACCCATTGCAGATTGACAGAGTGTGAAACTTTTTTCACTAACTGTCTCTCTATTTTTGAGTATAGATAGGGTTCCTCACGACGACATCTTGACAGCAGCTTTGACGGACTAACATCCGCTCGCAGTAAAAGCGAACCTTAGCCATACCCGTCGTGGTATGACATGGCAGCGTTACCAGTAGCAGCTGCAGACACTAACTAGTATACGGGTTGTTGGGAAATTCCCGTTACAAACCTCTAGGACTTGTAGAGGGGAGTGAGTATGTAATGCCGGCCGGTGTGGCCGTGCGGTTCTAGGCGCTTCAGTCTGGAACCGCGTGACCGCTACGGTCGCAGGTTCGAATCCTGCCTCGGGCAGGGATGTGTGTGATGCCCTTAGGTTAGTTAGGTTTAAGTAGTTCTAAGTTCTAGGGGACTAATGACCTCAGAAGTTGAGTCCCATAGTGCTCAGAGCCATTTGAACCATTTGAGTATTTAATATTTTGTATAGGAACTCATGTCCGCTAACGTACCGTTCCTGTTCTACGACGGTTTCAATTCATATGCTTGACCCATCTACTTCTGCTTGAGGAAATGAATTAGGAGTGACGCAGTGTAATTCAAAAATGGCTCCAAACACTATGGGACTTAACATCTGAGGTCATCAGTCCCCTAGAACTTATAACTACTTAACCTAAGGACATCACACACATCCTTGCCCGAGGCAGAATTCGAACCTGCGACCGTAGCGGTAGCGCGGTTCCAGACTGAAGCGCCTAGAACCGCTCGGCCACATCGGCCGGCGCAGTGTAATTATTAGGTAACAATTCGAAAGGAAACATAACGAAATGGGTATTTATCACTTACGCACTTTTTTTGTATCAAAACTTAAACATTATGTGTTTATGTTATTCTAAAACCAAAAAGAACTTAACATACTTTACATACAGGAAACTGCTGATGCATAACAACAGCAGCTTGATGTGGCGACCACCAACGTTGTTACGGAACATAGTACCTTCGCAGCATGTTCTGGCACACTATGTCCATCCGAACTTGTGCCTCTTCAGTTTCTAGTGCAGCGGACAGAACTCGTGCCACCAGATCTTCCTCTGTCTCTACAGGAGTCTCTTCAGTTAAACTTTGCGTACGACCCCAAAAATAGTAGTTCAAGTGAGTTAAATCCGGCGATCGCGGCGGCCACGCGGATGGACCACCTCGGCCTATCCAACTTTCACCACATCATCTGTTGAGATGTGTCCGAACCGCACGTGAGAAATGAGTTGTTGCACCATCATGCTGAAACTGCATTTCCTGACGGATGTTCAGTGGCACAACTTCAAGAACCGGTCCAATATGTTAAGTATGGAGATTGAGTGGAAAGAGGTATGGTCCAATCACATGACCATCCAGAATACCTGTCCACACATTAATATCAAACTGGTGCTCATATCCCTGAACACGTGTGGCACGAGGGTTTTCGTCTGCCCAGACATGTCTGTTTCTCGGATTCAGAACATAGTCCTTAGTGAACTTATGTTCATCTGTGAATAGAAGTCGACATGAAAACAGGAGTGACTCGATGCAGCGGTGCAGGAACCACGTGCAGTACGCAACGCGTTGTGGAAAATCGGCTGGACCCATAGCGTGCACCCTTTTTAAGTAGTGCGGATGCAAATGTTGCTCATGCTGAACGTCCCAGACTATACTGTGACTAAGACCCATTGCACGCTCAATTTTTTGAGTAGTCGTTGACGAGTTGTCTTCAGCGCGACGCAGTACATCTTCTTCAAATTCGTGAATGCGGGATTGCCGTGCCGTTCAGCACAAAAGTCCTGCTTCCTCACAGTGAAGGTACCTGTTTGTCGGAGCCGCTGCGTAGCTTCAGCAAAAAGTTTGTACAGTAACGCGCTACGTTCGTGTTACAGCCGACTAGCAGCTCTTCCGTTATCTGGAGCTTCACCATACACAAGGAGCATGTCTGTCTATTCCCGAAAAAGTCTACCGAACCATGTTTACTGTATCGGAGACGCAAAGGCATTGAATAGGTCTCGCAGCAAGACAGACGTTAGGCGATATCAGGTGACCGTGTGACGTAGTACACGTCATCCTGTCTGCAATACTGCATACTACGACAAGCAACTCAGCTGATGTGGACGAGGTACACACTTGACGTGAAACCGTCGTAGAACGGAAGCGGTGCGTTTCCGGACATGGATTCTTATTCAAAATATTATGTCCCCGCACTTCTCTACAAGGTCTGGAAGTCTGTAACGGGTATTTCCGAACAAACTGTACTTCTGTGGTAATGTTTTGTATTGGCGACAGCGGCCGTTCGGAGGAGCCGGTGATTGTGTCGTGTGCGTGCGCAGTCTTGGAGTATACATGCAGGCCGCCCCCTTGAAGGTGAACATCCTTGGCCTTGCGAGGACAGAGATGGTCAGTGGGCAGGTAGCCGGGGTGGGGTCGCAAGAGCGGTCCACCCTTGTTTGCGCCCGCCTCGTTTAGCAGCAGAACAAGTCACTGCTGCGTTAAGCGGCTTCTTAGATGTCACTCCAGCTAATCCTCCTTATCCGTTTCTCTTACAACAGCCTCTGCAGCTTTGCCTGGTTCCAGCGGGTCAGAGAGGAAGTGGAGTTGGTAGGAGGAAGTGATTCCCGTTGAGTCTCTCTTCTGGACGACCACGGTCCTGTGCATACACCATCTAATGTTGAAACGGTATAAAAAGAGATGGCAAATATTAATAAACATTAGCAAACATCTCTTTACATTCAATATACATTTCAGAACTCTCTGCTCCTTAACGTTCTACGAAAACATGCTGTCTATAGTTAACATAGGGTACAATCTGTCGAAGTGATGTTGTAGAGTTTTCATGTTTAAGTAGTGGCCACAATATCACTTTGCTGTGTCGTTCACTACGTTACCCTTAAACTAAAAAAACTTTATAAAAGCTACTAGTTCTATTTACACTTTCACCACGACTAACTATTGGTACACAAAATGAACTGCTCGTGCATTTCTCTTTAAATAAAAAGTACTCGATTCCAATCATCCATTTTGACTTTTTCGGGCACGCCGGCAACATAACGCTTGAAAGAAAAGTAGATATGAGGGCGTGTTGAAAAGTAACGTCCCAGAATTTTTTATGAGAAAATCTCTAAAGAATTTAAAAAAAACTAACATTATTAACATTCTACATCTGTATTCTTCATGTCTACAAATTATTTCTCAACATAGTCACCCTGGAGACGAACACATTTGTTACACTACAAACCAGTTTAGTGATACCGTCAGTGTAGAATTTTTGACTTTGTAGACAGAGCCACAGTTTCATCTCTGCTTGTGCCGCTTCATCACTACCTAAGTGGAGCCCCCACAGTTGTTTTTTAAGGTTGGAAACAGATGAAACTCGGATTTGGCCAGGTCGGGACCGTATGGTGGATGATCGATGACAGTTAACTCAAGGCTGCTGATTGTTGCAGACGTCGCAGCTCTCAAGTGTGGTCGGGCAATATACTGTTGAAGGAGAGTGCTCCTCGTATGGACGAATTCTTCGAATTCGTGCTTTCAGTTTCCTGAGGGGTCTCACACTACCTTGCAGAGATTGTGGTGGTGTCTTTACTAATTAATTCCAAATGCGCCACACCTTGAACATCCCTGAGCATGGTAAGCGTGACTTCACCTTCTGATAGCGTGGTCTTAAGCATTTTTGGTGTCGTTGATACTTTATGGAGGGACTCCATTGATGTTCCCTAATTCTGGGGGTCAAAATGGTGGACCCAGCTTTCTTCACCTGTCACAAAAAACCTTCACGCCTAGGAAACTAAATTGCAGTGATGAGAAGGTAGAATACACTGAGATGACAAAAGTCATGCGGTACCCTCTAATATCGTGACGGACCTCCTTGCGCCCAGCGTAATGCAGTAATTGGCCGTGGAATGGACTCAACAAGCCGCTGAAAATCTCCTGCGGAA
This sequence comes from Schistocerca serialis cubense, assembly GCF_023864345.2. Lineage (NCBI taxonomy): Eukaryota > Metazoa > Arthropoda > Insecta > Orthoptera > Acrididae > Schistocerca > Schistocerca serialis. The sequence goes on from NC_064640.1 coordinate 582,181,249, forward strand.
ATATTACGCTATGCTGCCTCTATAGCTATCCATAATCGCGCAAATGTTGCCGGTGCAGGAGTTTGCGCAAGAGCTGACGTCTCGATTATGTCCCATATACGTTCGATGGGGTTTATGTCTGCCGATGTGGGTGGTGAAATCATCCACTTGAATTGTCCTCAACGTTCTTAAAACCATTCTGGACAACTGTGGCTCGGTGACAGCATAGTGTTCACAAAAAGAGCCATCGTTGTTTGGGTACATGAGGTCCATGAATAGTGGCAAATGGTCTCCAAGTAGCCGAACGTAGCCATTTCGAGTCAATGATCGGTTCAGTTGGACCGGAGGACCCAGTCCATTCCATGTAAACGCAACTCACACCATAATGGAACCACCAAGAGATTGCACAGTGCCCTGTTGACAACATGGGTTCATGGCTTCGTGGGCTCTGCGTGACACTTGAACCCTACGATCAGCTCTTACAAACTAAAATCGGGACTCATCTGACCAGGCCACTTTTTCCAGTCGTGTTGCGTGCAACCGATACAGTCACGAACCCAGGAGAGGCGTTGCAGGGGATGTCGTGCTGTTCGCAAAGGTACTATCGTCGGTCGTCTGCTCCATAGCCCATTAACGCAAAATTTCGTCCGCCCCAGTAGCTGAGTGGTCAGCGTGACGGATTGCCGTCCTCTGGGCCCGGGTTCGATTCCCGGCTGGGTCGGAGATTTTCTCCGCTCAGGGACTGGGTGTTGTGTTGTGTTCATCATCATTTCATCCCCATCCGGCGTGCAGGTCGCCCAATGTGGCGCCGAATGTAATAAGACCTGCGATATGGCGGCCGGACCTGCCCCGCGAGGGGCCTCCCGGCCAATGCCGCCAAACGCTCATTTCCACGCAAAATTTCGCCCCACTCTCCTAACGGATACGTTCATCGAACTTCCCACATGGATTTCTGTGATTATTTCACACAATGTTTCTTGTCTGTTAGCACTGACAACTCTAAACAAACGCCACTGTTCTCTATCGTTAACAGAAGGCCGCCTGCCACTGTCCAGACCATGATTTGAAGTTACGTCTGAAATTTGGTATCCTCTACACACTATTGACGCTGTGGATCTCGGAATATTGAATTACTCCATGATTTACGAAATGGAAGATACCATGAGTTTTGGAGCTACCTTCGTACGAGCACTTTTTGTCAGTGCGGGTTGCCTACATACAATGGGGGCAGGTATGCACTCAGGGGCAAACCTATAGTTCTCCTGTGATTGACAGGTGCTTAACTTATTGTTCTCCTTTGATTAACAGGTACTTAACCTATTGCTCTGTTAAGTAGTTTCCCATCTCACCCCCAGGAACTTATCTTATTGTGCCCCCCACCCGCATCCCCAACCCCCCTCCCCACCTTGCTGCTACAGGTACACTTTCAGTTCTGAGTTATTGGAATAGGCCCTACTCTCTCTCTTATCAATTTGGTTGAGTACTGAATTAAACTGACAATTAATTAACCTCTCAGATGGGAAAGTGCCACATCCCCCTGCCACACCCCCTGGGGGGAAGGTCAGATTCCACCAGGACAATGCAACCTGTACTAACCTAAGAAAATGGCGGAAAAATAGGTAACTTTAGCTACCTCCACTGACCTAATTCATCCGATCGCCACCTCAACCTGTGCTGGACATAAGTCTTTATTTTTAGTCTTTATTTAAACAATTAGAGGCAGCACTTTCATCCAGTGTGTTAACCATGAGCTCCAGAGTCCACTGACCTAGTACACAGTAGTGCCAACAGAAGGCGCTGTCATCCGTTCGATGACGTTATCCAAGACGGCGGACTGAGGTGGAGGAAAATGGCATTGAACTATGTACTCGTCATGAAGTCCGGGCCTAGTACCGTTACCAGAGGGCACTGTCGTCCCTTCCTTGGAGTAATCCAAGATGACGGTCCGGTGGTGATTCTAAAATGGTTCAAATCTCTCTAAGCACTATGGGACTTAACATCTGAGGTCATCAGTCCCCTAGACTTAGAACTACTTAAACCTAACTAACCTAAGGACATCACACACATCAATGCCCGAGGTAGGATTCGAACCTGCGACCACAGCAGTAGCGTGGTTCTGGACTGAAGCACTCTGAACTGCTCGGCCACAGCGGCTGGCTCTGGTGGTGGAGAGGAAGGAAATTCAAGGGTATATTGCTTATTTATTTAAAAAAGAAACAGTTTGTGGGCGTTGGATTTCTCTTGCTCATCATTCCCTGATGTTTGAAAACATGTAGGACTTGTAAGAAGTAATCAAATGGAGCAAACATGTTGCATAATCTAACGTTTAGCACTGTGCTCTGGGTGTCTTAATGTAATGTTGGGCCCTTTGTAGGCACATAACCTATTGTTCTTTTAAGTGGTTTTTCCATGTCACCCCCATTTCCTTAAACTATTGTAACACCTTTGGTACCAAATTAAGTAATTAGTTACGTCCTTCCACCATTTTCTGGTACAATTTTCGTTTTTAACATGCTTTTGACACCATTTCTGCGCATTCTTCTTTGTCACCCTCCCCCTTAAACTATTGTCCTACGTTTTACATAAAAATTACGTAAATTAACCAAGTGTTCTGCACTTAACCTGCTATTCTGCTCCATGTCACCCACTCAAGCACACCCTCCCTTAACTATTGTACCGCTAACACCACGTTGATATAAAAAATGTATGCGTACTAATTAAATCGACGTTTTTCACATGTATGGGCTAGTTATTTTTTCAATTGGCAGCCTCCTATAGGTCGGTGAAATAGATGGAATAGAGTTCAAGCAAAAGATCGCTAATAAAAAACACATCCCACCACTCGACGCCCGCCGCCGCTGCCCCTGGCTCCGACCCTACCCAACACCGACTCAAAGGAAGGCCTGGGCGCTACGTCATCAGTCGTTAGTGACGTCACAACGGGTAGGCAAGCCACATGGCGTACGATCGTGAGTGTAAGCTGTGCAGTGCCGTTCCTTTTGTGTAACTTATTGTGTGTTTTCCACTACAGCAGTTATAGTGAGAGTTTTCACCATGGTGTACAAGTGCTGTGTTCCTCGCTGTAACGGGAATTATCCAAATGGACCTAAGGTCCATGTGTTTTCGTTTCCTAACGACGAAAACCTTCGTCGTAAGTGGATTGCCGCCATTCACAGGGATGCATTTTCACCAACCAAGTATTCCAAAGTAAGTAAATCCGATAGCGTTCCATGATACCAGTTTTTATAGTTCTATATTCTTTATTTATACCTTTTGAAGACCTGTACGATATTGTACCCAGGCACCACTACTGGTTTTGTGTCTTTAGTCTTACGTAGTAAACGAATTTTGACCGGTCAGTTCAGCAACTAGTATTCACACTTGAATAGACGAAATAGCGTTTTCTACATTACTTTTTATTTACTCGAAGGCACGATTTATTTGACCTGCATGGAGGCAAATACTGCTTTTCAGAGTAAAGATCATACAGTTAGCTGTGTTGTGACAAGTCAGGTTGTAGCAAAGATTTCCATTGAAAATAATTGTACGATGTGTATGAGCTCTAACACAATCGAATTAGTCTTCAACTTCAGTCATTATTTTCGAAATTATTTTCAGGTATGTGAACTACACTTTCCAAAAGAGGATGTTCTGAAACATACAGAGTGCTTTGACGAGACAACTGGACGGAAAATAGTGGCTCCACTCTACACACCGCGACTTAGAGCTCAATCTGTGCCATCAATTTTTCCCAACTGTCCTCAATACCTGACAGTGGTACAGAATAAACGAGAAGACCCAGAGGCAAGAAGAATAAGATTGGACAACAGCGCTGTGTCTGCTGCAATATCTGAATCCTTGTGTACATATAAAATGTTTGAGGAAAGGAGAAGATTCACAACATTTAGCGAACTTATGGACTGTTTGGAACGGGAAACATTTAGTGAATGTTGGACTGTGGTTAAGAAAAAGGAATGTGTGTTATTTGCTTTTATTGACACTTCAAATTTTGTGCCATTTTTATCAGTGTCCGCTTGTATAACATGTGATTTAGAGATAAATGTTTTTAAAGAACAAACAGCCTTAAAAACTGTAGGGAGTCACATTTTTCCGAAAAAGATTCAGGATATTGGTCAAGTGAATAATATTTTGGAACTACTACTGTCCATAAGTGCCAATGTTCAAAGTACACAGGACAACATTAATATAATCTGTGATGTGCTGCAAAACGTTAGTAAAGTTACAGAAGGAAAAGAGAGAAATATAGAATTTCTAATGGAACAAGTTAGGCTGTTGCCTGTAGCCCAAGAACGCTTGAGGTATTCTCCTGAATTTATTGTTTTTTGTGCCATATTATTTTCAATTTCCCCACATGCATATAGGTTTATGAGAAAGTCTCATTATATGTCTGTGCCACATCCTCGTACACTTCAGAAGATATGTTTGAAGTTTGGTGCAAGCCCTCAGAAGGAACAGGTGGAAGATAACTTTCTTGTTTATGTTAAACAGAAGTTTAGTTACTTAAAGACAGAGGACCATGTTGTCTCATTAATGATAGATGAGATGCACATCAAACCATACTTGGACTATAAGGGAGGCAATATTTTAGGAACTGCATTCAATGGTACCACTGCAGCTAGCTCTGTATATGTTTTCATGATCCAGAGCCTTTTGTCTTCATTTAAAGAAGTTGTACATATTCTTCCTGTAAACACTCTTCAGGCATGTGATCTTTTTACATATGTCAAAAATGTTATAACAGGCTTGCACAGTATTGGTTTCAAAGTGATTTGTGTTGTGACTGATAACAATTCCATAAACAGAAAATGTATGGCATATTTCTCAACACCACCAAAAAAGAGTGTGGTTTATCCCCATGCTTCAGACCCTCGTTCACCATTATTTTTTGTCATTGATAGTGTGCATGTGTTGAAATGCATTCGGAACAATTGGATCAACCAGAAAGATGCCCAACAGGTCCTCACATATCCCAATTTTGAAAACATTGACAAAACTTTGGCATTAAAAATTGCTTCATTTTCTACTCTGAAGAAACTCCATGCCTTGGAAAGTAAAACAATCATTAAGTACTCCTATGGCTTGTGTATGAAATCTCTCTGTCCATCAAATTTTGAAAGGCAGAATGTAAAATATGCATTAAATGTTTTCAATCCATATGTTGTACAGGGGTTTCTCACTTTAGGTGAGGAACACAACCTTTATGAATATCAGAGTACTGCAGATTTTATTACTTTAATTGAAAACTGGTGGTCAGTGGTGAATGTACAAACGAAATACAAAGGTGAACGTTTGAAAAATTCACTTAAGCATCCACTGACTGTGACAGGAGATGAGGATAATTTCTTGTTTCTGAATAAATTTTTGAACTGGCTAGATGTTTGGGACCAGATGGGGTTAAAGTACAACTGCCTTACACGAGACACCCACTGGGCACTATCAAACACCACTCATGGTCTAATTGAAATGGCCAAGTACTGTATTAATGAACTTGGCTTCAAGTACTTTTTGCCAGGTAAAATACAGACAGATGCTCTTGAGGCAAGGTTTGGCAATTACAGAACATATGCAGGTTCACAATACTTAGTATCACTGAGACAAGTCTTTGAAACTGAATGTAAGATAAGACTTCAACACCTCCTTCCATTGCAATCCAGTTTCTTTGGGAATATAACTGTTTCTCTTACAGATACTGATGAACAAAATCTCCCTACATTTCCAGTTGATCTGGAAACCACTACTGGATCATCGATATCTACTGTTAGTGACACAATTCACATTGAATATTCACCTACAGATGTGAAGGAGGTGGAGAAACTGCTTCCTCTTCTTACTTATTTATCTGGATATTGTACTCGGATTGCTCTAAAGAGACTTAAGTGTGAATTTTGTGCTTCAGTCATGGTTTTGGACAAGGGAGCATTGCCTGAAAACAGTGCTTGTAATAATACTTTAATAGCAGCAATGGACAGGGGAGGCCTGCTGTACCCACAGTTGGATATGGTGAATGCTGTCATGTACAACTACATAACAGTACAGAAGCTAATTGCAAGTAGCAGGGAGACTGCATTCCTGAGACACAGCAATCAGAGAGAGCTTGTAATTCATTTGACAACTAGCAGGGTAAACACATTAGGTTTCTTCCTACCACACTTCACTTGTAAAAAAGGACACTGTAAAGATAGAGTACTAAGTGAGCTGTTACTTGTTTCTACAAATATTCTCCTCAATGATTATGTGAAAAAATTTAATGAATGTAGTAATGCTAAAAAGAAGAGGAAAGTACAGACATTAAGTTAAGAAATATATGGGCAATTCCATAATTATGGGTGTTTCATGGACACACCTTAAAATCAGGAAAAATAATGTAATGAAAAATATTTATTGAATTTAATATTGAAAACTTTTAAGGCTTACATTATATTTCATGTTAGAAATGTTGATACTGGAATTGTTTTATTGTTCTCCTGGTTATCAGTCAAAAAATTAGTGTTACAGGTGTTACCAAAAGTAGACCTGGCCCCTGTTATGAGTTAGGGAATTCTCTAATTTCTGCATACTTGATGAAACTTTTATTCTTGTAAAACAACTGTTAAGAGGTATTGCCCCCAATTTTATTTTTAAATATAAATTTTTATTTTTTTGGACATCATAACTCAGTGTGTGTTATATATATATATATATATATATATATATATATATATATATATATATATATATATATATATATATATATATATATATAAGGAAATTGGTATTGTAGTCGTATTTGGAATAAAAGTATGTACTTAAGAAAACATATTTGAAGGATAACGCTATTTATGACACAAAAAATTTTGTTACAGTTTTATAGTACAACTAGGCCAAGATATCCTTACTTACCTAACATTTACCTCATTTTGTAGGCCTAGTCATTTTAAGACAAAAATGTTTTCTTATTATTGATAGGTTTAAAAACTTCATTTAATAATCTGTTTCAGCAACATCCAACTCAAAATTGAACTCATAGTACAAACGGTAACCTTGTTGTTTGATTTCTGGTGCTGTTATCTTAGATGGTACTTGACTGAATTTCACAAAACAAACATCAGTTTCATCTAGTTTAAAAAGTGTTTTACTTTTTCCTACTGACTTCAGAAACAGTATTTTCACAACCTCCTCTTCATCAACCTCACTCTGGCAGATTCCCAAGTAACGGTATTGAATTTTGGATAGGGTTGGCTTCTTTTTGTCACTTGGAATGTCAACCAAGACAAATAACCCAAATTTTAAATCAGACTTTTCAATTTTATTAGTTAGGCTTAACTCACAAGCACTTCCAATATTGTCTTGTGATTCAGATAGTGAAACAGTCTCCTGATCAGAATCATCAGAACTGCACACTTCATAGAAGTTTATGCGTCTTTTTGCATGTAATGTTTTAACTTTGGCCTCCTCAGTAATAAATACTGACACCCTTGTCATTAATGACTCTCCTGTTTTTGAAACCAGCATGGCAGCCCTGGATTTTGAGGAATTGCTTGTAAATTTTTCCACCTTTCATCCAAAATAGGAATGTTATGCTCCACTGCTATCTTACCAACACATAGTGCCTTACTTTTAGAAAAATTTTTCAGAGTGTAGTCATAGAAGTCAATTGGGTTGTTAATAATAACTTTCCTAGATCTAACAGCTGTCCACACACTTCTCTTCAGTGCACCTCCAATGCCATCCATGGCTCCTTTACCATATGAACTGGCAAAAAAATTCCACTCAACTGTCAATCCAAAGTCTCTCTCAAAATAACATAGATTGGACAAAGTATATTTATTTTTGAACTCTTTTAACTTTACGAAACGCTTTTTTAATATCTGTTATAACAGTTTTAAGAAAAGTCCACACAGAATATATTCTGTGTGAAAGGTCGTTACTGATGACTGCATAGGATCTGACTTCATGGTTTGCAAACCAAATCCAGAAAGTGCAAATAGTTACTTGTGTAGTGTGCACTCTGTACCTCATCTTGTGAAATTAAAGCATAATTCTCTGCAAAGTCCATTTGAAGAGAAAGTAGAAATCCTGATAATGTAGGCCTATTAATGTATAAACATAACACTGTGCAGAGAGATAAAAGTAAAAGACATTGTTAAACATAGGCTCTTATGAATGACTAGAATTTGCCTCAATAAGCAGTTTACTGGGCCTATATAAAATTTAAAACTTGGGTCAGCAATATTGTTGTTCTTGGAAAAGTTAGAATGGAAAACATAAACTATATGTAATCTAAAGAATTTTGGGCTTAATTAACTTTTTAGGAGAACGTCAGCTGAGTCATGTTAATGCCCTAATTAACTTTTATAATTTAGGTGTAGTGCTTAAACAAATGTATGCAGAGGAATAAAAATTTTAGTTTTCATGCTTAAAACTATTTTCATATGTAATAAACATAGTTAAAAAAACTTTTTTCATTCATAATAATACCCTTTGGTTATAATTTAAATATAGGGCCCACACCTACTAAAGATGAAGGTGGCATTAAACCTTCCAATTCAAGTTACGGGTGTTACGCATGTTTTAAGTAACAACCGAAACAAAAATTAGTAACACTGGTAACAGCTCTAAGAGTGTTAAATAAGATTTCAAAAGGCCACGTAATGATATGATATTGAAAAAACATGTGCATAACCTCACTTTTACAGAAAGGTATTGCACAGAACAAATTTACTAGATTAGATATTAAACTTTTGTATCTTTTTTGTTATGGGTGTTACAAGCTGCATATATATTATAAAACTAATAAAATAAAGAAATCCAATTAGCTTACCTCAACAAAAAGAATTATTATGAGCTATAACAATGTTGACTTCAATATTTTTTTGCAACAATAGAACAATCAGCCATAGACAATGGTGCCATAGAGTAGTGCACTTTAAACACTTAGTGAAGGTAGAAATTTCATTTTTTCATATTCATGATTATTTTACAATGAACAAATGTACTTTTAACTTGGCATTTTAAGGTTATATTTGTAATATTGTCATTTTAATTTTTTTTGTCACAAAGTCTCTTTAACATGGAATGACCCATATGACTGTAATTGTGTTATTATTATTAAAACAAAAGGAGATGGCATTTACTTTTTTTTCTAAACTCTTACCACTCAGGACACTGAAAATGTCATACATGGATAGAAGATCATGTTAAATATTGGTAAAAGAGTAGTAGGTCAAAAGTTGAAATTTATTTGAAGTACTAGGACAAACAAATTTCTGCTTCTGTTTTACAGTAATGATTATGGTCATCCCTGATAGGAAAATGAAATTTATGCTGTACTACACCATAAGTTTTCAACACATAGTGTTCAAGTGACTTACACAAGCAGTACAGTATGTAATTCATTAAATCCCTTGTCAAAGCATATATTGCCATGCTTAAATTTCATTAGTCCATCACCAACAGAGTTGTTGCTGTTGATACATTATTAATACATTTTATAAGAAAGTTAGTGTACACTGTGTTGCTTCTGCAACACACTATGATCACAATTGGGCTCTTCTGAAGGCTTTTTGGTTGATCATGGTATTTGGAGCTTTGGAAGTTAATGAAATGAAATTTCTTGTCTCTGTACACATTGCAGCAGAAGGAAGGAAGAAAGACACAAAGATATGTATTTTATTTCTTAAAATTGTGTTGGCTTATAAAGCTTCTTCACTACACTGCAAGATGTGAAAATTTAATTTTTACTGTGTACATTCTGAAGTGTTATCACATAAGATTTTTTTCTTTTCCATTACATTCATAATGGTAGTGTGTTTTTCCTCTTAACAAGAAAACATGACACTTGAGTTGGTAAGTGAGCAGCACAACTTGTATTGAGTGACTTGTACAACCGGTGAAATCCATAATTCATCACACTTCTTAGCAAAGCATATACTGCTGTACTTGAATGTCGGTGAATTTTTAATTTTTTGCACAGTCAGTGTATATTCTACAGTCCTTTTATCACTGAGGGATCTGAAAATGTGTTATGTTACATGCATAGTGGGTTTCATAGCTAGTCTTTCTTATCAGTGAAAGAGTTGTATGTAAAAAATTTAAATGTGTACAAAGTGTTAGCACCTGGGACTATCTATATTATACTCATCATGGTGGTGTCTCTTTGACACAGGAAAATGTGGAACTATTGGCAGCAGTTGACCGACACACATTGTTCTGAGAGATTTCTGCAATCAATTAATTGTGCATTACACTTCTTAACAAATACTGTACTTCTGAACTTAAATTTCCATCTGTTTTAAGGATTGACATACAAAAAAACTTCATGGTCCAGCACCAACAGACTTCGTGCTCCTTTACCGTATTTGTAAATCTGAGGAAGTTACGTTTGTACTGGGTTGCTTTTACAAGAAACTGTGAACATATTGGTGCTCTTCTTTAGGTATCTTGGTTGACTATGGGGTGAGGAGCACTGAATGTTAATGAAATACCTTGCGATTGTACACGTTGGGGGAGGGGGTGGGGGACAGAAGAAGAGGCAAGAGAGAGATATTTGTTTCATCAAATAAAATTGTTTTACCCCATAAACTTTCCCCTTTCAGTTGCAAGAGGGGAATATTTATCTTTTCTAATGTGCGTGTTTAAAAAAAGTTTAAGCTCAGCCGTATTTTCGATGTATGAAGCTATTTTGTTTCCTGTTTAGAATTCCTTTAGTTGAAAACGACTGTAATTTAATGACTAGCAACAGTTGGACGTTTACACATGTAAATTAGTTCACATTTTCAGTGACGATGTCAGACGAAAATAAATAAATAAAAGAAACGAATTCATTATAAGGGGGTTGGGTTCAGTTTTGATAACGAAATGGATTAAGTAAATATAGTTACTTGAATGTAAAACTTCCGAAGCTTGCAATGGGGCAAAGCATCTTCTCATATTGATCTACGTTTGTTTCGACTGGATTCAGTAATACAGAACTATGATCTTCATTTGCAGCTTTACGATAGTAAGAAAAATCTTTCATCTAAATAAAACTGCAGAATCCAAAACAATACCAAACATTTTGTCCAAAAATAAGAGATTTATAGTGATAAGCGCGCCCAGGCGTTTCTGCCTGCAACAGACCTGGCGTTCGCCGTGCCTACCTGGCGTGACGTCACGAACAAGCGCCGAGGCCTTCCTTTGAGTCGGTGTTGCCCTACCCCGGCGGCGGCCGCCACAGCATCGCTCCGGCGTTCATGGGTCGCCCTCCTTCAGGCTAGCAGCAGCAACCAGGCTGCTCGCAGCGGCCCGATTCCGCAGCGTCTCCTCCTCTGCCGTCATGTCCTCGCCGATCACGTGAGGTACAGAACACACCCCTGTCCTCTTCGCCACAGAACTCCAAGACGCACTCACACTGAGCCCATACGCGAAACGCTTCTGGGCAGCACGTGTGTTTACTGTAGCTGACGCTATACCTGTGGATTGATTTGATTTCATTTGATTGTAACAGGGAAGCTAAGACAGCTTAGGTCTAATCCGCCACTGCCTTCACCGAAACTAAGTATAATGTGTGGTATCACTGTCTGTGTATCTAGTAAAGCCAACCAATGACCTTAAATAGTGCAAGGAGTCCTTTTACCAGTTTTTTGTTAGACACAATTTCTTCAGATTCTGATGTCCCAAAGATTCCGTATCTTTTACTCTCCAATGCCATGCATTCGAAGATTATGTGTGATACAGTTTCTTCATCTTCGTCATAGATCCTACATTTACGGTCCTCTGTCGTTATGTCCATTATGTGTAGGTCTTTCTTGAAATTCCCATGGCCAGTCATCAGTCCAGTTATGCGTTTGATCTCTTTCCTGTTCAATCTCAGGATTACAGAGATTATTAAAAAACATGGCATGGGCATCATTACCTTACCATATTTTTGTTGATGGGCCTTGGTCCAATATCCTACGTGCTGTTTCCTTAGCCAGTTCCATGGTGATTGTCAGGACAGGTTCTGGTCCAGTAGATGGAGTTGTTGCTCCCATCCTAGCCAGTCTGTCTGCTTGCTTATTGCCACAGATCCCTGAGTGGCCAGGTACCCTCACTAGGTGTACAATATTGCTTCCCCCTAGCTCCACCAGAGCCCTGTGGCATTCTGCAACAATCTTAGATCTTGTTGCAGGAGTTAGCATTGATTTCAGTAAACTGTAAGGCTTGTCGAAGCAGTTGGGAATTATTAAATAGTCAAGGAGTAACTAGGAGTGTGGTATGAAACCGGTATTTGCAACCCCATCACACCATCATCCCTAGATATTTCTCCAGTATTTGTAACGCATTCTGTCTCGATGCAATGTCAGAGGGTCGGTGATATATCCACTGGGCTGTAGGCAAAGTTTGATTGTGAAGGATAACAAACAGTAGGTTGTGTGATGATTGAGGTAGTAACAAATGTACACTAGCTTTTCAGATCTCTAGTGCTATGCTATTCGCTAGAAATGATGCCTGGGATTTGGAATAAAATCCCCCCCCCCATAAAAGCACATACCTGCGTTGGATCCTATGGAGAAGTATTTTAACGATTACAGCCACTAGTGGATCATATTTCTTGCAATCTCATATGTCGAAACGAGTCGCCCCTCTGGAACCCATCTGTTACAGTTAAATTCTTGCCTCGTTATAGGTAGCCCCTATGCATCCTGCAACTGCCTCCTCAGACTCTGCACTACCATCCCTGCAGCTTTGCGCTCGTGATCGTTCCAAAGTAAATCAGAACTGAGTAGGGGTTGGAGGAAACTGTATCTACCACCTCCTGCAACCTGTGTAGAAAGAGGCGAAGTTGAGTTACAGCAACATAACTGTGTTTTGTTCATTCAACAGAAACGAAGCCTGCTCCTCCATCATGAGGTAGTATAAAAGACATTACGGGAACTGGGGGAATGATGTAGATTTTGATATTGCATTGTGATGCTTCTCCAAACTACAAGCAGGTACAATAGATCCACGTCCCTCAGGGCTCATTTACGTCTATCACACCAACATTTTATCATCGTTATTCTATTCCATCCATCAGAGAAAAATTACGAACTATAGAAGCTCCACTAACTTCATCTGATAGAGAACTCAATAAGATTTTTACCACATCTCTCCCCTCCCATATATCCAAAACAAATACCGCATCCATGCTGGACAGGTGTTGATCCTTTGCACAGACCAGTTTAAAGTTTCATCACTTGTACTATAAGAGGATGACCATCTCACACAGATCATACGGTAAGGTGCAAGAGACGCTCCCTGTGACCCTGTGTCATTGTTTGAAACATTTTTTTTTCTGCTGTAACACGTTGTGTACAGTGCCATGTGTTTTGTTTTTCCGCCACGGCTTCGAGGTCTGTGTCAGACATTAACACATTCTAATCCATTGCCTCTCTCAGAAAACTAGACATCGCACAGTGTAAATCATCTTGGTACTCCAGCTACCACAACACGACAAGCGCACTGGATGATTGTAAATAAAAGACAGTTACAACATAAGAAGACTGGAAGAGTTTGGCGGCCTTGTGGAGAGTTTCCAAACTGCTGCCCAAAAGTGAGTGCCGGCCTCTACATTTAAACTCATCTGCCACAGTGACAGAAAAGCTGGTGGCTCTGCATTCCATTTCGGCTGATTCCTCACATTGCAGACATGTATGCGATCGCTTTTATAGTGCTATCCATCCCTAGAAAGTGTTGTCTCCCTACCAAAACTCTTTCTCCAAGTCAAACAAGTGATGTCAGTCAGTCATTATGTGGTAACTAACAGTGTACCAGTGGAGTGATGGGGTGGAAAAGACACCATCAATGTACTCTAATAATAAGCGTTACAGTTGATAGTGTGAACAATATTAGCAATTTTACAGTAATTTCTACATTGGGCAATGCTGTGACAGCATGTTTCCCAATTTCAGTATCATAGCTAAACCACCCCCCTCTCTACTTTCCGAGTATCATTGCAAATGTAGATAGATGACTGTGCATTAAGTCCATTCATTGTTAATTGTCGAACACATACATCATCAAAGTATACTAGACAGCGCTCGACATATTCCTAACAACTTGATCATAGTGCTTAATTTACGATCTATCTTTATGCTGATGAGGGTCACAGAGCATTCTCATAGTCTTAGAGAAAAATTAGAGAGTGGAAGAACCCTCACACTGTCATTGAGCAACCCACCCTGAAGCACCGTTACCGATTTAATCTTCCACCAACCAGAATTAGACCACTACATTTCACGTCTCGTGAACGAATGGTGCTGTTCAAGTCCTTGCTCATCGATGTACACAAGATTTCTCCAGATGGACCCATGTCGAGGAGGTTAGCACCCCTTATCTGTGTATAGTAACTGATTTGAAAGTGTTGTGATGTAATGGCTGACAGTTAATAATAACACGAAATGGGTGATTTTTATGCGTGATGGAGCTCCAAACAGATGGAGCTCGAAGCGTTTTAAGTAAATCAACTACACTATCAACTCTAAAGTATTGTTCTAGAGTCTAGGATCAGTAACTGGAAGGTACTGGTAAGAGAGAACATAAACACATGCACTCCTAGGTCTACAACGTTCCGCACTTAAAAAGAGGCTATAATGTTAGATCGCTTGAGTTTCTGACCTATCAGTCCTGTGGAATGCAGCGCTGTTAATATTCCAATGTAAGATATATATTTCCAGCGCAGGACATACATCCTTCTTGCAGTTTTCTCAACTATAAACTATGGTATCTAACCATAAAACGAGAAATCTGCTTCCTTAAAATAGTGCCTGTGTGTGATATATGCACAATGTAGTTTTCCAGAAATGTATAGCGTCCACTGTCCACTTCCGATCACGGTTCAGAAATTACACTATGCCCACATTAGCCCTATATAAAATGATCGTTAGTAACGGAGAATACCTCTTACAAGGAAACAGATAAACACAATGCAGCGGCGTCCGACATGTGAAATTACCAGTCATTTCGTCATGTCGCCACTAACTTTGTAAACAACACATCTGTCAAGCAGATGTATACAAAGGGGATTGCAGTGTTTCACAAACAACTATCACTAACTTAGTTATGAAACTGAAATATCGATATTACACTTAAGATGCGACAGGGGAATGGAGTACATCGCACAAATCTTCGTTTGTTTAGTGGAATGTGTCACATTTCATCGCACCTGAAATGGAAGTCCTCAGATGACCGAGAGATTTACTGATGACGATCGCAAGTAGACACTGCTCTAAGACCCACACAAAACAAGCGGTTGTATATGAGACGACCACAGGCTATGTCACACATCTCATGCATCTTGACGGAACATCAGAAAAAAATGGTCAAATGACCTGCAGCAACTTCCCCCTCCCACTCTCTCAGGAATGCATCAAGTCTACCATTAAATCGCACCTGGTTACAACTCCACCTCAACCAACCAGTCCATCAACTCTATGTCGTCCTTTAACGCTGATGCAAGAGAGTTTAGAGGCAGATGGTTCTCCGTCTTTCCGAAAAGCGTCAAATGCAGCAGTCAGCTAGTGTGTATCACTGTTTCCTGAATTGACATACAGTAGAATGCTGCCTCGACAGAAAAAGTGACGGTTTCCCTGATTCCCTTCGCTTCCATTACGATGTTCCCTCGGATACCTCTTGCTGTCGCATGCTTGTTCCCATGTACAAATTTTTCTGCGCCAAGCAGAAGATGCACAAGTACTTCCTCAATTTCCCCACATTTCGGTGTATATTCGGTCAATTTATACCTATCCCCCATCATTTTTCGCAATTCTATCGATTTTACGTCAGTTCCAACCGTGCGATCATGACATAACCTCTTGCTCGTTTTCTAAAATTGCTTGTAAATGTATATCTGCCAACACCTAACCCAAATGCATTGATCTGGAGTCGTAGTATATCACTGTACTCGATTGAATCCAGTTGCATAAGATGGCAATTTATGACATTTAAAACACTTGATAATGGCACTTTGAAGCCAAAATCATGGTATTGTAAGTGTAAATGTAACACTGATAATAAAAAACAGTCTAATGGTGCTACTGATTTTAGAGAAATATAGTACGACTATGGCCCCACATTATGATAAAATTATATTGATATGTGTTTGATATCGAAAAGTACTGCGAAAATGGTACGATATTCTAGCAAATCATGCGAAATTAGATATGTTCTTGTAATCACGGAGTCTGGAGCTGTGTGTAGAAAAGCAAGCAAGCTAGCAGGTCCGGACCAGAAACAGTAACGCGTTTGTGCCAAGGAAGAAACGAGTCAGTCTTTGGACAGCAATTCTGAGAGTGACTTCGATCCACTGAGGGCGCTCTGATCATGCATTAGGATTGGATGACTGTCCGACCTCACAGGAAATATCTAGTGCTACAAATATACCTACGTTTTATGTTCTTATGCTGTATGTCTTCGCGATATTTGTGTGAATGTTTTAAAAGGAGTGATTTTGTATGGTGCAGGATAAGAATTGTATGTTTACTACATCGACATGGTGTGCGGTGATATTTTGCTGGGTTGGAGACCGGCGTCCTACTCTAATATTCAAGTTCCTCTCCTCAGTCGGATAGCAGTGTAACTGAGTAGGAGGCTTTCCGTATTTGACGATATGTTGGGCACTTTGCAAGGTTTAATTGTGGGTGCAATATGGCTATCTGTATAAAATAGTTTTCTGCTGCTGAAAGTCTCGTCTGTAGAAAGAGGAAAAAAAAAGAAGGATGACGGTGCTTCTACACCAGTGGCATCAGTAATTCGGTGGATAAATTCGATAAGAACCAATCATAATCCCCCATTCATTCACAAGACATCCTTTGTGCTGGGATACAGGAGTCTCTACATACTGGTGAGAACGTTTGTGTATGTTGAAAGTAGGAAGGTTAAGACGTGATGGATGGGGTGCCACGTTAAGACCATCAGGAGGTATGCATTAGAGATTATTCTGCGCTATTTTCGTAAACAGTTTCTGTTAGGACAAGAATTTCCATGCAGACTAGCTGAGACATCATAAAACGTCCTACAAAAGCGACTGTTAACTATATCTGGGATACTATACAATTTCCGAGAGGTCGACTTGTCTCTTATTTTGCATAGCCATGTGATGTCAGCTTAACACTGAGAACCTTTTAAATGGTGAGTCGCCACACGGATGTTTCACGGCGAGGCGTCAGTCACGCTGGGGTAGGTAAGCAGGGTTGGACACAGCCCGTATGTCCCGTTAGGATTGATAGGGAGAAAGCAGCCTGTGCTATTCTGGAACAGATTTCTATAGTGTAGTATGTGACATCAGTATCCACACATATAGCATCAGCAACGGTAAACACACGTGCTGCCCAGAGGCGTTTCGCATATGGGATCAGTGTGAGTATGCTTTGGAGTTCTGTGGCAAGGTGGACAGGGGTGTGTGATGTACCTCATGTGATAGGCGAGTAAGTGACGGTAGAGGAGGAGATGCTGTAGAATCGAGCTGCTGCGAGCAGCCTGGTTGCCGCTGCCCTAACCACTAGCATAAGGGAGGGCAGCCCATGGACGCCAGAGCAATGCCGTGGCAGCCATGGCTGGGGTACGACCGGGCCTGGGGCGTCAGGTGTCGAGTGGCGGCATGTGTTTTTTATTAGCAATCTTTTGTTTTAACTGTATTCCACCGATTTTATGGACCAGTAGGATGCTGCGAATTTAAAAAAAGAACTACCCCACACATGTGAAAAATATCAGTTTAATTAATTTCCATAATTTTTTTATTTCAACGTGGTGTTAGCGATACAGTAGTTGAGGAAGGGTGTATGTGAGTGGGTGACATGGAGCAGAACAGCAGATTAAGTGCACAACACTATGTTAATTTACATAATTTTTATGTAAAACGCAGTACAATAGTTTCAGGGGGTGAATGGCAAACAAGAATGCGCTAGAAATGGTGTTCAAAAGCATGTGAAATTCGAAAAGTGTACCAGAAATTGGTGGGAGAACATAACTAATTACCTTATTTGGTACCAAAGGTGGTACAACAGTTTAAGGAAATGGGGGTGACATGGAAAACCACTTAAAAGAACAATAGGTTAAGTGCCAACAAAGGGCCAAACACTATATTAAGACACCCAGAGTACAGTGCTTAACATTAGGTTATGCAACATGTTTGTTCCATTTAATTGCTTCTTACAAGACCTACATGTTTCCAAAGAGCAGAGAATGATGAGAATAGGATAAGTGCCTGTCAATCAAAAGGAAATGGGTGTGACATGAAAAACCACTTAACATAACAACAGATTATGTAGCTGTCAATCAAAGCAGAACAATAGGTTAAGTACCTGTCAATCATAGGAGATCAAGAGATTTGCACCCTGAGTGAATACCTGCCCCTGATGTAGGTAACCTGCGCTAACAAAATGTGTTCGTATAAAGGTAGCTCCACTACTCTCATGCGTCTAACTCTAGGTAGCATCCCATGTACAAAGTCTGTTAATTCCCGTGGTGTGGACATAACCACATCGGACACATTTTCATGTGAATCACCTGAGTTTAAACGACAGCTCCGCCATTGCAGTGCCCTCAAGAAATAGTATAAATGGCTCTGAGCACTATGGGACTCAACTTCAGGTCATCAGTCCCATAGAACTTAGAACTACTTAAACCTAACTAACCTAAGGACATCACACACATCCATGTCAGTGGCAGGATTTGAACCTGCGACCGTAGCGGTCGCGTGGTTCCAAACTGTAGCGCCTAGAACCGCTCGGCCAGTAATGCCCTCTCTTATCTTGTGTACACGATACTATGGCCATTTCTATATCTGCATATCGTTATCCCATGTATTTTGTTACCTCGGTTTTGAAGTTATCCGTAAGATCGCGCAATTTTAAGGAAAACAGTGTCGCACAATGGATAACGTCTTGTTAATTGAAAATCGTTAGAGGTGTTTCCATGTAGCATGGAAGTGCGAGTTCCACAACTCATGCAGTATACTTATGAAAGGCTCCATCTAACTGAGAAAGGAAACTAACAGTCGCTATATAACTATTTGAGTTATTGCCATAAGATATCATATAACATCATTTACTCATCACATCTTGAATACTTCATTACCACTACCACACAGCAAAAATCAACTTCGTACACTCCATATTGTAGGAAATTACGGGAAAGTTAATAACTAGAGAAATAGGAACAAAACATACTCTGGCATTCCATTTTCTTAACGGGGCTTGCTCCTTAAACACTTTTATACTGTAGACATGATGCACACGACATGACTTTCAGGACTCAAGGTTTCAACGACCGCTGCTTTGGCAAGAGCTATCATTCTTATTCAGAGGGGACCCAAATATACCGAGAAAACTTATGACAAAGAATTATACCGCCAAATCTGATTGCCCCAGGTTAAACTTAACACTATCTGATGCAGAACCGATCTGTCACAACTATAATTATCTGCTTGCCTAACTGTCACGTTTCACTTACACTGTGAAATTGTCACAAGAAAATAACACAAATGGCATAAAATCTAAGAAGTAAGATGAATATTAAAACACGTTGCACTGAAATTACACACACAGTGCTGGCACTATCAGACACAAATCAATAGAATCAACAGAATAGTACTCACGAACGTACCATCTTTATGTACATGGTCTTACCAGCGCTTCCGACCACTAAACTTTTTGCCTGATTCAGACTCACATGTTCCCAATAGTCTCTTGCTCCCAATTAACTTAACATCCTTATCATGTCTTGACACTCCAATACGTGACATCGTAGCTCTGTATCAAAATTTATGTATCAGTTTCCAGTCAGCCCCTACTTCTACTTCCAGAAGGAAATTTTCACATTATGAGGTGGCAGCTAAGCTGTTTAACTTATCCACATGATGCTACATGTTCGATTACTGGCGACCTGCAGGGGAGAGCACCTCCCCGTAATATCGTGTAATCTTAAGAGAAACAACGTCGCACAGCGCTAAACGTCTTATTAAATGAAAAGCACTAGAGACGGCCCAGTTTAGCAAGAAAGTACTGGTACGATACCTGACACCGATATATTAATGAAAGGATTCATCTAACTTCAAAATGAAACCAACTGTCACGAGAACAATTTGGTTTATTGCCAAAACACATGACATAAAATGATTTATCCACTGGATCAAGAGTATGAACATTTAATAAATGGGCGTATGGTTGTGACAATGAACCATTGCGTTGGCACATGGAAACGAATTATGCAACTGTGTAACAGATACAGACAACGACTGTGTAGCTGTCTACTGATTTATAGAAACATCCCTGTTGAAACAAGAAGAACACCAATAGATGTGCCAAGGCACATGATGGATGCAAATAGCTGACTGCGAAAGTTTAATCTGTGTAATTAATCTCTGACGCAATTTAACTAGCTTCATCTCCCCCTAGCCTTAATGGCTGCATCGACGGCTCATGCTTACCACTCCTAAACGGTGTAAGTGTGGAAGATGGCTGCAGTAATAGCTAGAAATTCTGAGTCCAGCTCGATCTATGTACTCTGCTCTAAGTAAGAGACCTCTCTATCTCTCTCTCCCTCTCTCTCTCTCTCTCTCTCTCTCTCTCTCTCTCTCTCTCTCTCTCTCTCCGTGGCTGTCTAACGTGAAGTACGTTCTCGTGGCACCCGAGGTAAGTGTACTCTTCGGTCTCTCTACGGGAAGTGTGTTCTAACTTCACTCAACGAAACTTAGCTACTTCTGCCTGCCTGGGAATCTCACTGGCAGACCTTGCGAGTTCCGACCAATACCAATTTTATAAACACATTTAACCAGTTCCTACTGCGCTGGATCTTATCAAGTTTAACCAATCACCGTGTGGTGTGGGAGCGATTCGAGGCGCTTCAGTCTGGAACCGCGTGACCGCTACGGTCGCAGGTTCGAATCCTGCCTTGGGCATGGATGTGTGTGATGTCCTTAGGTCAGTTAGGTTTAAGTAGTTCTAAGTTCTAGGGGACTGGTGACCTCAGATGTTAAGTCCCATAGTGCTCAGAGCCATTTGAAACATTTGTGGTGTGGGAAGGAAGGCAAAGAAAACTGTCCCACCGTATGACTGATTTCCAGCCCCTGCCAACTAAATGCGTTGCATGTAAACACATGTGGCAAAGCATGCTTTCTGCTGGAATAATTTGTAGGGTCGCACGTTCCGGGACTGGATGCTCCTACAGTTTGTCGGGATGTAGGCAGAGAAGCCTGTGTGTCGTCACCAGATGCAATAGAAAGGATTAAATATTACTTCATTTATTTCTCTGAATACATCTCGTCGCAAAATCTTCGGTGGCTGAACCCAGTGTCTGACCCGGGCGGCCATATCTCACTGCATTAGCCCGAGGCAGGTGACTCCTAGTAAGCAGACCACTGCCTATGGTGTGGAAGGCGGTCTTGTGGAAATTCTCCTCGGAGATGGTAGTGACCACAGCGCGTATGTGTTGCGTCTCACACGCAGATCTGGAAGTACTCCGCCCATACCAGTTCACTGCCCATGTTGACCCATAAGATGGACCGTGATGTCAGAAGCCGTGATGTCATGTTGAGTGCTGATCATGGATCGCCGGTTTGGCAGGCCGTGTAACCCATGCGGTGCTGGAGTTGAGAGCAGTTTGTGGCCCAGTATGAAAGCATGTCGGTGGGCCCCTGTACTACCCACTAGTGGCGGTTGGTACTGGAGGCTGCCTTCTACGAGATTAACGGAGGCAGGTTGGTCTGCTGTCGTCTAATCCTTTTCCGCTGATCTCGATCGCTCTCACACACCGAGGTGTTGATGTCGCACTCTTGGTAACCGGCAAAATGTATCGTAATGTTCCCGCCAAGCGGCTGGCTCGTTTTGATACTTCCTTGTGCTTGAGCAATTTCATTCTCTCCAGACTCAGAAAATTTCACTCTTCCATTCCTTTACTTTCTTGATGCGTAACAGATTATTGTGAGCCAATGACAAAGCTTCTTACTCCTATCTAAGCGAATATACGTACCTGCATGGCGCTGCCGCGAGGGTCCCACGGTGTCAGACTCTTGAGTTATTCAGCTGGTTTCCTAATCTCATCTCGCCTAAAAGCATTCCTTCTAGTGCCACGCACAGCGTAGTTGTTATGTAATGCAGGTCACCTTTCTACATACCTGCTATGCGGACATGAGACGCTGTGACTTCCCTATTTTACGCTAAACGAATTTGCCACCCTGGTAATTTTAACTTGACTTCCACATCACAAGCCAGCTGAAAAAGGACCCCAAGGCTGCAGAAAATAACAGGTCTACCTCACCGTAATAAAAGGAAAGAAAAAGGAGATGTAATCATCAGTGCAGTCACTGGCGATAATGAATATTGTCTGCAGTTTTCATGCAGAGTTAAAGTATTGACTATACTGACTATTGGCATGTGCGTATTACATTATAAAATAGGTTGCATTACAGTTTGGGCATAAACTATCACGTAACAACTGGATAACTGAAACAATAAGAAAGAATGAGATTGCATCATCCAATATTTCATCTGGATGAAGTCACATAAACAATTAAAATCCTGGAATTTGCCATTTGGGGTAAAGTGTTTGCCACAAGCACTTTTCCTTTTACTAATTTACTCTATGCTTCCTTGGCTATGTGATATGCCAGAAGCAGTTCACTAATTCGTGCAACACCTATTTAATCATTTCAGTCTCAGAAAGTGAGTCGAGAACCACAGAAGCACTTGCGCCATTAGAAGCTACCATATGACTATTGCCAGTAACAGTAGTTGGATCATTGTGGACGTTGTCTATTAATAGAATTCGTTACCTACAAGCAAGGGGTAAACGGAAGGAGCCTTCGTGGAAGAACACAATTGGGCGTACCCTGGAAAAGATGAACTAGTGTCGATGGTTAATCCTTCTACCACCGGGAAACATCAGAAAAAGATAGCTAAAATCCAAAATTGGTCCTTCTCAAAATTAAAATTGTGACGACCGAGTGCACTCATGAAATATATAGTAGTGCTATGTTTGTAAAACTACATACAGAGGTTAGCCGGCCGGAGTGGCAGAGCGGTTAAAGGCGCTACAGTCTGGAACCGCACGACCGCTACGGACGCAGGTTCGAATCCTGCCTCGGGCATGAATGTGTGTGATGTCCTTAGGTTAGTTAGGTTTAAGTAGTTCTAAGTTCTAGGGGACTTATGACCACAGCAGTTGAGTCCCATAGTGCTCAGAGCCATTTGAACCATACAGAGATTATGTCGACAAGTCTCTCAGACACAACATTGAAAGTTTAACAACTGAGCTACACTCGTGTAGCATTACGTCAGTGTACAAACCACATAATACTAATTTTACCTTCGACAAACCAAATAGTTGTCAAAACAAAAACATGAAGATTATATTGGGAGATTTTAACTTTGAAAGTGTCGGCAGGGGATATAGGTCCACTGAAAATAATGAGGAAAGATTAAAAAGTTGGACAGAAAGAGAGGGACTGAAGCTTATTTTAGATCCTAAACTAAGGAAAATGGGTCAAATGGCTCTGAGCACTATGGGACTTAACATCTGAGGTCATCAGTCCCCCAGAACTTAGAACTACTTAAAACTAACTAACCTAAGGACATCACACACATCCATGCCCGAGGCAGGATTCGAACCTGCGACCGTAGCAGTCGCGCGGTTCCGGACTGAAGCGCCTAGAACCGCTCGGCCACAACGGCCGGCCTAAACTAAGATCATTATTTATCAGGTGGTAATTTCCAAGAAACGGTGCACAGCGAAGTCACGGTCTCACTGCGAGCGATATATGTCGAAAGCTCTATTCTCGAGGTACTTACAATAGAGAAGACAAAAGACGAACGTATTTAAAACAGAAAATCATTAAAAAAGTGGAATTAGCAGCACTTTTTTCGCTCTTTATTAATTTGTTAAAGAAATGAATAATATCACATGCATTACTCATCAGGTATATCGTCGTAGTGCACAATACTGTGTGTGGTGCAGGTAACGGGCACATTCCCTTTTCCCCGTACCAAGGATACACTTTTGCACGTATTTTAGGAAAATTGGAAGAGTCTCGCGGAAGAGAGATTTGCCAGATAGTCGTAAGTTACGACAGTGTAAAAACTGAAATATGTACAATTCATCTCGATCCCCGGGCCTTGCTTTGAAAGGGCACGGCCGACTTCCTTCCCTAATCCGATGAGACCGATGACCTCGCTGTCTGGTCTCCTTCCCCAAAACAACCCAACCCAACCCGGGCCTCCACTCTTTCTGAATAGGCGATTTAAGTGACTTCCAAAGACGCTCAATGTTCTGTGTGTGCACAAATGGGTCGTCGAACGATACAAATTCTACTGACTGATTGATGAATTCGTGATCAATTGCCTCGTTTTTCAACGTTTTTTATGATGACCAACCACCGAAGATCACTTTAGTTCCTGGTACAATGAAATGTTTACTCCTGTTCCATACTTGCGGGTGGCGGTGTGAGATTCATCTACTTCTATTGTTTTGTTTTGGCTACCAGTGGGGACATTAATGTTAATAACAATAACATAACACACCTTCCCACAAAGTCCGTAATTGTCAGAAACCGTATTCACTGAATGTTCGCACTCGGACGCAGTCTCTCCCAACGTAAAATTACGTATCTGGTAGGCAACAAGTATGCTCTCGTCAATACTTAATTTTATAATTTCAAACCACGTGTTCTTTGTTATACTATTTCTCTTCCTATATTTCTTACGCTTGAGATGGGAAGTAAAATTAACTTTAACTATTCTCTTCAACAGCGTGACAGAATTTTCGGAGCACAGTATCTCGTGCCGTGATTTGGAAGCAATTCACATTGCCAACAGAATTCTAGGAATTTTTCAGTATCACTCAAACGGGTACCATACTGCTTCCACGTAACAGAATTCGACAGGAACATTGCACTAGATTCATTCATCGCTTCTATTACTCTCATGCGACGTTCCGTTGTCAAGCCGAAAACTATATCCATATTTCCCGCTTTGAGAGTCGTGCGTTAGATATATATCGCTCGCAGTGAGGCAGCGATTTCGATGTGCACTGTTTCTTGGAAATTACCAATAGCGGCAGATATCAGCTAGGGTAAAGTCTTGATAACCACTTCCTTACTGAGAACAATACTCATCATATTACAAATATTACAAAAAAAGTAGAAGAATCTTTTCCCAGGACGCAGCGCTGCCCTATATCTAGTGTAGTTTCTGGAGTTGTCCTAGTAGAAAGTGCACACTTCAAAAGCCGTTTTAACGTCTACAAAGCGAAATACGAGGCTTTTAGAGTAGAACTAGACCTCTACGTTAAAAACATAGCGGCAAGCCCGAAAACGACAAACAATTAGTCTAAGTTGCAAATGAAACATCAAGAAGTCATATTCCACGTGGATGTAGGAACCAGTTTATATCTCGCATTGACTCAAGCTTACTAGACCTCTTCAGTGATTATCGAGAGCAAGTACAAGTCAGATTATTTCTCAGCAGATCCAAATGAAGCTGGAGAAGAATTATTCCGAATAAAAACTTCACAAGAAGAGAGCGATGAGCTACATAACAATCCGATGCGGACACAGAACACGCCACTGTGATCCAGAGTGTTCACCATCTACTACTGAATGCAGTATAAGGAAGAAGGTGACTAGACTCAGTCTCAAGCGAAACATAGGACGAAAGAGCGAATCTCTAGAAACTCCCGAGAACTGAAAGAAAATAAAGCAGCAAGTCCTGCTAATATACGAACTGAGCAATAAAGCAATTTTATCCGAAAACTATTGAATGGCTAGTTAGCATGATGAGCAAATGTTTGGAAACATTTCAGATTAGCAAACTATGGAAGGTAACACAAGTAATAGCATTACTAATACTTGAAAGAAAGCTGATCGCGTCAGAAAACTTCCATGTGATTTCATTAATCTACTTATATACAAAGTATTAGAAGGAATGAAGCTGTTAAAAACAGTAACCAAAATCGATACAAAGTTACCCCTGAACAAGCTGGTTTCAGACCAGGGGAAACATGTTGTAGTCAACTACTAAATATGACTCAACTCACCGAAGACGGTTTTGAAAGGAAACTAATAACTGTTACTGTCTTTGTTGACCTTTCTGCTGCCTATGATGCAGTAAACCACTAATGACTCCTCACGAAAGTCTGTGAAATAACAAAGGAAATTCGACATGCAAATCAGCATGCTACAGAATCCAATATTCTACATAAACCTCCAAGGGAAGAAAAGTAGATGGAGAAACCAAAAGAATTGCTTACCACAAGGATGCGTTCTTTCACGTGTGCTGTACTACTTCTACATAAATTACCAGCCACAAAACCAGGAAATAAAAGGATTTGTATGAGCAGATGACACTAGTATAACTACACAAGGCAGAGCATTTGAAGCTGTTGGAAGAAAACTGATAAAGACTGTGGATACCTTAGAGAAATACTATGAAGGAAATCATCTGCGAGATAATCAATAAAAAAACTCAAATTTTCGCATTAAACTTGTGTAATAGAGAATCCCCAAGACAGTTGAAAATAGAATGGAGAGAGATTAGACTACACTGCTGCACCAAACCAAAATACTTGGGAGTCAGCCTAGATTGTGGACTGTCATTTAAAAAAAAAAATAGCACGATCTAAAAGAATAAAGAATACTATGTTAGTACAGAAACTATCTAGAGAAACATGTGGAGCACAGCCTGGAGTTCTTCGCCGTCAGCAATATGACACTGTTTTCATCTGGAGAGCATGTGGCACCAGTATGGGACGCATCTACCCACTCCAAACAAGTAGACATTGCTTTAAATAAGGCTGTCAGGATTGTCAGCAAATGTCGGAGGCCTAACGCCTGTCCACAAAATTTACCCACTCGCGACCATAACATCACAAATATCAGCCGCAAAATAGCCAGTGAAACAGAGACGATGAAACAGCAAACTAACCCACGACACGTAATTTACAACCACCAAAGAATTCCAACCCTGCTTAAGTCAAGGAAGAGCTTTACCCAGCGGACAGCAGCGCTTGGTACTCGACCTGAGACCCATCGCATATCTCTATCGTTGGACTCTGCAAAATACAACCCTGCAAACATAGAGGAAGTCACACAAGAGCAGCAGCTACAGTGTAGTACATGGAGAGCACTGAAAGGATTAATAACAGGAGTCGCAACATGCGAAGTAAACATGGTTAAATTGTTATTCAACCTTTTCTTTTGTAATAGAATAATAGTTTCATAAATTTGTGTGGCAATGAGAGCGGCTCCTCAGGCGATAGAGAACAGGGTAGTCGCAGTGTCCCATGTCTGCAAGAAAGGCGCGTAGGAGGGCAGCCTGCGTTCCATAAAAACTGCATTGTGAGCGACGTTGGAACGAATTGTTTTTGGTGAGATACGATCTGAAAGTCAGCTGACAATCTCAGACCTTGAGACTATGGGACCGGCAAATTGTCACGGGGCTGCCGTGAAGGAATGTCTGCCTAAATCTGAGTAAGAGGATCTGTGATCGGCTCGGCTTTCACTAATTGTTTCAGTAAAAGGCTCGATATCCCATGCAAGAAATTTGGTTAACCGTGGTTGGAAGTCTGACATGTAGTGGGAAAGATTCTCTGCCTCACTTCCCATGCCATGACACTGATGGATAACGACGACAAAGTCCACGAGGTTAGGGATTTGTTAAAACTGTTTATAGAATTATTATTGGTCAGAACTAGCAATGTCTGTTTCAGTTGGAAGGCGAGATTGTTTCTGACACAGCCGCTCCTGCAGCTGTCCTCCACACTAGCACCACTGAAGAGTCGTAACTACGAGCAGTAAATGTAGTCACTGTGGTGAGGGGGACGCGACGCTAGTTAAATGGCATCAGGGTTTCATTGCGTGGATTTAACATCCATAGTCAGCTAGTCGTAAGCTTTGACGAATCTACAGGTGTCTATTCTTGCTTTTCAGGGGATCTTTCTTCAGATTACCAACCATTTTCAGGTCCATTGTCCGAATCCACGATTTGGTTTCATATTATGCTGTCGTACATCCATCCACTTGTGCCAAGGTCCATGTTCATAATTAAATCCTTTTTTCCATTTATTAAATGCTTATATGCTTGATTCACTGAGTTAATCATTTCATTTGATATCTCATAGTGATCGCCACCTACCCTTGTCGATAGACGAGTCCCTTCAACAATATATCCGTAGGAGGTGTCGTACCAGTACTTACGCTCATGATAGGGCCACCGCAAGTAATTTATACTCAATAAGACGATATCCATTGAGCGACAGTGTTTCCCTTTAATTTGTACGATCTTATGGGGAGTTTCCCTTCCCTGTAGGTCACTTTGGATTGGACTTTTAGCATCTTAGGGTGTACTAAAGAGATCAATAAACACCTCACAGTAGTACTCTGAAGATGTCCAGTGTAAATAAGAAGAAACATAGAAGACCGAAAATTTTCTAATGTGCCCAAGAACGGAGTATGTTTGTACAGCTGAGTTTTAAGAAATCCTTACTGTGTGTTACATTTGCTAGAGTAGTTGCTCTTCAGAATGGTATTTCTCGGTAACAGTTTTAAATGAAACTGCAGTTTCAGAATAAAGTCCCATTTCATGTTCTGTACAGCATCTTTGTCTACCATTGTCACAGTACTATCACTTTCTGGTAGAGGTTTCGAACTTACATTACATCGCATCTATCCCTATTACTGCCAGAACTAAATTTATCATTTGACACTGTTCGTCTACTCTCAGATCTTTTATTACTCTCTTCCTGCATCACGTTATTAGTTTCCTGTCTCCATATGTGCCTCCCTTTACTTATTTCTCAGTTCCTGCATCCCTCTTTCATTTATTTGTCTTAATGCATAGTGGCCTTCCCATTCTCTGCCCCATTTCATGCATCTCCTTCTTTATGAACTCCATTAGGTTCCAAGAATCTGGCCATTACTAGAAACCCCGATGCAAGCAGAGTGGCCAGCGGAGCACCGTCAAGATGATAAGGTACTGAAAATGCCTAATCAAATCCCCTGAATTCTCACTGGCTACGGGAGAGCCTACCAGCAGCGACAACACGGTGTCCCCGGTAGCAGTATCACAGATAATTACGTTCTTGTATAGCCCATTATGGTTCATGATCGCAGGACAAGTGTGACTGTATTCTTCGTCATGTGCATTATTACGTCTCACTGAAGGAACCATCTGATTCTCAGGCCGGCCGGAGTGGCCGTGCGGTTCTGGGCGCTACAGTCTGGAGCCGAGCGACCGCTACGGTCGCAGGTTCGAATCCTGCCTCGGGCATGGATGTGTGTGATGTCCTTAGGTTAGTTAGGTTTAATTAGTTCAGGGCGACTGATGACCTCAGAAGTTAAGTCGCATAGTGCTCAGAGCCATTTGAACCATTTGAACCATCTGATTCTCAGGGAAATTAACATTTTCATCACGACTAGCCTCCACTGCAAATAAACTACAGGTTAACAGGGCAGTCTTCCTATGTTCACTCCATCTTGTGATCTTTATTATTAGCCCAGCACATTAAACTAAGGCTGCGAGGGGTAGCCGCGTGGTATGAGGCGTCTTGCACAGTGCGCGCGGCTCCGCCCGTCGGAGGTTCGAGTCTTCCCTCTGGCATGAGTGTGTGTGTTGACCTTAGCGTAAGTTAGATTAAGTAGTGTGTAAGCTTAGGGACCGATGACCTCAGCAGTTTGGTCCCATAAGATCTTACCACAAATTTCCAAAATTTTCATTAAGCTAAAGGAGTCCCTGTCTACACTTCACACCTGCATCTGCCCATAACTGAGCACGCAGACACACAAACAGAGAAAAATCCACCAAAATTACACAAAAGAGACAAAATCCACCAAAAGTACAATAAAGACACACTTAATACTAATAATGAATCGCAGATATATGAACAGGCTTGCTATTATCAAGAACAAATCCAAAATCCGCACAACGTACATGAACGGCAGTAGGAGCATCTAAAGGAGCAAAAATTACAAAAAAAAGTTTACATAAAGAAAAATTCAGCAGCTTTAAGAATCAGCACTACGGCCCACCGAAACCATTAACAGGAGAAATATGATCATGTTTACCTCAGTCCCAAACTGATAAAGCACTACTACTGATTCCTGAAATCAAATGGAGCCCCAAGAAAAATATTCAGTCGCCTAATGACATGTTTAGCACTAAATAAATAATCGCTCTCCTATAACTCTCTACTAAAGTCAGTGGCAAGGCATTTGGTAAACGACCAGAGAGGATAATACTGCCACACGAGCTTATCACAATCAGCAGTACCACATTTCCAATTAGGAAAATTTCAGAGTCCCTATGGCACACCCAATATGTGTTATTTATTTAAAAATAGTGAAATTCCATCAATTCAGTGGTACCTGCCATCCACAAATCATCCCCAATCAACTCTTCATATTAACAAACTAGAAAGACATACTTTTTTAATGGTGGGAGACGGGGAATTAAAACCTTAAGAATAATTTCTCGAATTTGGTTAAAACATCCACAATAAGTAAATTACTTTAATTCTACCGTAATGACCAGCGAATCATGTGGAGATGAGTACGCATCTCACGACACAGACAAAAATGTGAAGGCCTGAGCTACCACAGCAGCAGAGACAACGGAAACACATTTTTAGTTCCTACATTAGAGATGAACACCAAGTAGCCACATGAACACATATTCTGACATTTCAGTCAAAGTACATAACCTACAAAATAATTTCTGTATCACAATCAGACTGAATCAAATTGGATAGTCTTTATATCGCAATTGATGGTAAGGACGACATTTACAAAAGTTGAAGCGGATAGTGGGAGGGGCGGACACAAGGCTTCCTTGTAGGGAAATAACTACGATTACCTAGATGCTGCGTCAGATATAAGCAGGTGGGTCGTATGGATTAGCTGATATGATTCTCTCGACCTTGAGAACAACGGAAATTGTGCTTATGGATTGAATTCCACAATGGAATGGTAGGAACTGAGTAGAAGTGATGTACTGGAAATTGTGACATCTGTTGTATTTGAATCTAATATGAAATTCCCGTCTAAGAAATGTATAAATACAGTAACATAGGTTCTATCAACGGAACACAGTTAGTAAATAATCATGTCTTATAGTTTTTATGCCCCCCCATGAACCATGGACCTTGCCGTTGGTGGGGAGGCTTGCGTGCCTCAGCGATACAGATGGCCGTACCGTAGGTGCAACCACAATGGTGGGGTATCTGTTGAGAGGCCAGACAAACATGTGATTCCTGAAGAGGAGCAGCAGCCTTTTCAGTAGTTGCAGGGGCAACAGTCTGGATGATTGACTGATCTGGCCTTGTAACATTAACCAAAACGGCCTTGCTGTGCTGGTACTGCGAACGGCTGAAAGCAAGGGGAAACTACAGCCGTAATTTTTCCCGAGGACATGCAGCTTTACTGTATGATTAAATGATGATGGCGTCCTAACGGGTAAAATATTCCGGAGGTAAAATAGTCCCCCATTTGGATCTCCGGGCGGGGACTACTCAATAGGACGTCGCTATCAGGAGAAAGAAAACTGGCGTTCTACGGATCGGAGCGTGGAATGTCAGATCCCTTAATCGGGCAGGTAGATTAGAAAATCTAAAAAGGGAAATGTATAGGTTAAAGTTAGATATAGTGGGAATTAGTGAAGTTCGGTGGCAGGAGGAACAAGACTTTTGGTCAGGTGATTACAGGGTTATAAATACAAAATCAAATAGGGGTAATGCAGGAGTAGGTTTACTAACGAATAAAAAAATAGGAGTGCGGGTTAACTACTACAAACAGCATAGTGAACGCATTATTGTGGCCAAGATAGACACAAAGCTCATGCCTACTACAGTAGTACAAGTTTATATGCGAACTAGCTCTGCAGATGATGAAGAAATTGATGAAATGTCTGACGAGATAAAAGAAATTATTCAGGTAGTGAAGGGAGACGAAAATTTAATAGTCATGGGTGACTGGAATTCGTCAGTAGGAAAAGGGAGAGAAGGAAACATAGTAGGTGAATATGGATGGGGGGAAGAAATGACAGAGGAAGCTGCCTTGTAGAATTTCGCACAGAGCATAACTTAATCATAGCTAACTCTTGGTTCAAGAATCATAAAAGAAGGTTGTATGCCTGGAAGAATCCTGGAGATACTAAAAGGTATCAGATAGATTATATAATGGTAAGACAGAGATTTAGGAACCAGGTTTTAAATTGTAAGACATTTCCAGGGGCAGATGTGGATTCTGACCACAATCTATTGGTTATGAACTGCAGATTGAAACTGAAGAAACTGCAAAAAGGTGGTAATTTAAGGAGATGGGACCTGGATAAACTGAAAGAACCAGGAGTTGTAGAGAGTTTCAGGGAGAGCATAAGGGAACAATTGACAGGAAGGGGGAAAGAAATACAGTAGAAGAAGAATGGGTAGCTCTGAGGGATGAAGTAGTGAAGGCAGCAGACGATCAAGAAGGTAAAAAGACGAGGGCTAATAGAAATCCTTGGGTAACAGAAGAAATATTAAATTTAATTGATGAAAGGAGAAAATATAAAAATGCAGTAAATGAAGCAGGCAAAAAGGAATACAAACGTCTCAAAAATGAGATCGACTGGAAGTGCAAAATGGCTAAGCAGGGATGGCTAGAGGACAAATGTAAGGATGTAGAGGCCTGTCTCACTAGGGGTAAGATAGATACTGCCTACAGGAAAATTAAAGAGACCTTTGGAGAGAAGAGAACCACTTCTATGAATATCAAGAGCCCAGATGGCAACCCTGTTCTAAGCAAAGAAGGGAAGGCAGAAAGGTGGAAGGAGTATATAGAGGGTTTATACAAGGGCGATGTACTTGAGGACAATATTATGGAAATGGAAGAGGATGTAGATGAAGACGAAATGGGAGATAAGATACTGCGTGAAGAGTTTGACAGAGCACTGAAAGACCTGAGTCGAAACAAGGCCCCGGGAGTAGACAAAATTCCATTAGAACTACTGATGGCCTTGGGAGAGCCAGTCATGACAAAACTCTACCATCTGGTGAGCAAGATGTATGAGATAGGCGAAATACCCTCAGACTTCAAGAAGAATATAATAATTCCAATCCCAAAGAAAGCATGTGTTGACAGATGTGAAAATTACCGAACTATCAGTTTAATAAGTCACAGTTGCAAAATACTAACGCGAATTCCTTACAGACGAATGGAAAAACTGGTAGAAGTGGACCTCGGGGAAGATCAGTTTGGATTCCGTAGAAATGTTGGGACACGTGAGGCAATACTGACCCTACGACTTATCTTAGAAGAAAGATTAAGAAAAGGCAAACCTACGTTTCTAGCATTTGTAGACTTAGAGAAAGCTTTTGACAATGTTAACTGGAATACTCTCTTTCAAATTCTGAAGGTGGCAGGGGTGAAATACAGGGAGCGGAAGGCTATTTACAATTTGTACAGAAACCAGATGGCAGTTATAAGAGTCGAGGAGCATGAAAGGGAAGCAGTGGTTGGGAAAGGAGTGAGACAGGGTTGTAGCCTCTCCCCGATGATATTCAATCTGTGTATTGAGCAAGCAGTAAAGGAAACAAAAGAAAAATTCGGAGTAGGTATTAAAATTCATGGAGAAGAAGAAAAAACTTTGAGGTTTGCCGATAACATTGTAATTCTATCAGAGACAGCAAAGGACTTGGAAGAGCAGTTGAACGGAATGGACAGTGTCTTGAAAGGAGGATATAAAATGAACATCAACAAAAGCAAAACGAGGATAATGGAATGTAGTCAAATTAAATCGGGTGATGCTAAGGGAATTAGATTAGGAAATGAGACACTTGTTCACGATGCGTGAGCTGTTGCATTATTCTACTGTTTTTGTTGTGATATATATATATATATATATATATATATGACATATATATATGTATATATATATATATATATATCACAACAATATATATATATATATATAAGACATTCAATTTTGTAATTAATGATGGACTGTTCCACAAATTTAAGGGCGAATTTGGCAAAAAAAGACTTGTTACTTACAGATTTATTGTTGTTCCTTTCTGCAGAAACTTACATATATTGGACTTCACTTAGGCAATTCACAATATTTATTGCATATTGGAAACAGAAGTGAACTACGAAAGGCATAAGGATATTTTACATGTTGTGAATAGAGATATTATGCTATAAATCGTTCAGAGTTTGTGTACTGTTCTATAATGTGGAAAGTATTTTTCGTATGATATATAAATCCTTACTTGCTTGTATTTTATTTGCAATGGTACTTATTTATACGTACCACCATCTTATGTGCATATTTATTGAGCTATGGAAGCTTCTGAAGAAGTTCATCGAATCACAACGTTATTTCTCGTTCAGTATTTTATCTTCATATTTTTTGCGATGTTAACATACGTTCATTTCTTCCAAAAAATCCAGTTTGACGATCTTTACTTAATTAGTAGTGTAACACTACAATTTGCTCTACATTTCCAAAGGGATGTCCGGTGTTGTGTACGTATGTGGCTGTTGCTGGCGTTGCGTGTCTTGCTTTTGTAGGCTCTAAACAGATATGCTTGTAGAAAGAGGGTTTTGTACAGACATCTCCAGAGGCTCTCAAAATAAATCATGAGGCTGGAAACTACGAAGGACACATCAAATGCTACAATGCTGGAGAAACCAGTAGATAAATTAATAGTTATTCGCGAAGTCAATGAACGCCACACCCATCTCATCCAGAAAAAGTGTGTAATACGATATTTCAGAAAGCGTAATAATTTAGAAACATTTTAGTTCCAGATTTTACCATCAGTCATCAAAAAAGTTGGAATCCATTAGAGCCTTGTGTGTGTAGAGACTGTCAAGTATTGTATTAAAGAAGAACAGCAATCAGTCGTAATCTGATGTAATTAACTACTGTATTTCTTTAAATTTGAGTCATGAGAAAGGTGGGACTGTGGATATCAGTTCAAGTAAAATAGGTGCTGTTTTTGAGCCATGTAGATGAGACTTGCATGGCAAGGACAATAAGCAGAATATTAATTTCCTGAACTGAGTGACACGCCTAAACACTGTGCAAGTGTTAGTACTAGTCGCACAGCAACCAATTTAGATATTTATATTTCCTTTTCTGAGAAATATTATTACTCTGTTAGTGTAAAATCTGTCTCATGACTATCATTGTTAAGAACCATTCGGAATCATTCCTAAACATGTGTTTTTGAAGTATTGCAGCATCTACCGAGACAGGCAACAATTCCCATAATTTTTTAGACGTACTGATTTCCTAATCAGTCGATCTCTTCACATTGAGATGCAATGCCTACCATCGATATTATCCTTAATGCTCTGTAAATTTTAATGTAATATTTGTCATCGTCACACTCGAACATCTAACGAACTTAAGACTCTACACATGGAATCTGAAGGGATGAGGCCAAGCTTTATGCAGCGAGCTACAAATACAGAGGTGTGAAAATATGTGTGATAGTGGTGGGCTGTCGGCCACAGGATAGTATGGTAGCTTCGGTACACATTACGGCGAGGGCAGAATAATATTTTCTTCATTAAACCAACAACTAAAGGCAAACTGTCCACACGATGCGTGCGTAACACTGCCATCACCCAGTCATCCCTTTCTTACTCCCTCTCCTACTCATTCATGCGTGCGCATGAGCAAACACACAGCCTAAAGTCACGAAGAAATTGCGTTTCTAAGAAAAGGTAGCATAAGGAAGCAGTTTAAACGTTTGAGATTCAACAATAGAAAAAATATATAATTTTAAAATTTT
Organism: Schistocerca serialis cubense; assembly: GCF_023864345.2. Classification (NCBI taxonomy): domain Eukaryota; kingdom Metazoa; phylum Arthropoda; class Insecta; order Orthoptera; family Acrididae; genus Schistocerca; species Schistocerca serialis. Next base: position 582,216,991 of record NC_064640.1, read on the forward strand.
GCACAAAAGTAACCTTTACTGTCGTAGTAAGCAACAGATACAGGAAGAAATTTGGCTAAAGGTAAACAATCAATTGGTTGAAGGCGGTGGTTTCACTTGGGAACCACGAGGACACACGGTTTTCAATCACCCCTCAGTCAATGTAATATATTTCAAAAAACATTCGCATTATTCCTAGACGCAATCCCACTTCTCGAAACTTTCATGAACTCATAATGCGTATATCAAACCGTAGCCCTAAATAAAAAAGTAAAAATTAGCTTAAAATTTCATAAATTTTGTGTCAAAAGTACATAGACCCCTAGTGGTTTCATCTCGAAATCTTTCATAAAAAACAGTACTAGCACAAATTTACTTTACAATAACTTTAGATATACTTAAATTTCTCTGTCAATGATCTCCTCAACGTGGCCACTGTAGAAACAACTCTAAGTGACAATCTGCTACAATTACGTAGCACCTTCTCCGTATCGACTGTTGCTTGGAACGCTGTAAATGACTGCTACAGTGCACGGCATTCGTAAAAGCACCTATTCCTACCAAGATATTCATACAATTTTTCACATACATTTACCATAAGGAATCATACAGTGACAATAAAACTCGTTACATGACAGTCAGTCGCTGTGGATTGATGACAACATACCAACTCCTGACGGAAAAAATTCATGACGAATCGCTTCTAAAAGGAAAAGAAACGAGATATAAAAATTAGTTATAACATTAAACAAGTAGTGAGGTATTCTGGTTTTATCACAAACTATAGAATTAATTTTGAGGCACACTCATGTCCAACACACCAGCGTTCTACAATATTTGCTGTTTAAACAGGGTCATCTGCCTCCACTGCTACCAAGTGTGATTTTCTGTGGAGTACCACTCAACAAGAGCGAACCATTTCATACTACCCAGAGCAATGAACGGTTGCTGGCGCTTACGGCAGATGACGATAGAGCCCAGCGCCTCCGCTGCAGCCTCTACCGGTACCCTGCTAGCAGGTCCCGGAGACCTCTCACGCATACGGCTTTCACAGGCATACAGCCTGCCAAGATATCTGTCGCAAAGAAGGTATTACCAGTGTGTCGGAAAGAGAAATACGTTTTAGCTACGCTACCATTACACTCATGACTTCAGTATTCAGACGAAAGATGCTATAGGAATTTACACAAGTGGTCCCGATCACTGGATGTTGCATTTAGACAACACGTGGCTTACCGCTAGACAACGGTGGTAGACGTCGTAGAATTCCGTGAATAAAAGGCAAGACTTCTTTCACAAACTGCCTATAGGACCGTAAAATACTTAGGAGTTACTATCCGGAGCGATCTGAAGTGGAATGATCACATAAAACAAATAGTGGGAAAAGCAGGCGCCAGGTTGAGATTCATAGGAAGAATTCTAAGAAAATGTGACTCATCGACGAAAGAAGTAGCTTACAAAACGCTTGTTCGTCCGATTCTTGAGTATTGCTCATCAGTATGGGACCCTTACCAGGTTGGATTAATAGAAGAGATAGACATGATCCAGCGAAAAGCAGCGCGATTCGTCATGGGGACATTTAGTCAGCGCGAGAGCGTTACGGAGATGCTGAGCAAGCTCCAGTGGCGGACACTTCAAGAAAGGCGTTACGCAATACGGAGAGGTTTATTATCGAAATTACGAGAGAGCACATTCCGGGAAGAGATGGGCAACATATTACTACCGCCCACATATATCTCGCGTAATGATCACAACGAAAAGATCCGAGAAATTAGAGCAAATACGGAGACTTACAAGCAGTCGTTCTTCCCACGCACAATTCGTGAATGGAACAGGGAAGGGGGGATCAGATAGTGGTACAATAAGTACCCTCCGCCACACACCGTAAGGTGGCTCGCGGAGTATAGATGTAGATGTAGATGTAGAGAAGGGAATGCCGTTTACTGCAGGGGCCTTATGTTCACCTTGCTCTCTCAGTACCCAGTCAAAATTGTTCTCATTGTATCATACCTCCCATCTCGATTTCATTTACTTCCACATTCGTTCTGATGAAATTGTTTTCAAGTTAATTTTGCTTATAAAGGGCTATTGCGTATTCCTGCAAACCTCCACCCTTCCTCTGTTTGCTAAGATCGGCTTGCTAGGTGACGTCCTAATATTCATACAGCTGCATCTCTTTTCTGTAAAGATAACTTTAATATTCGTATACACGGCATTAAAGTTTCCCTAGTCACGCATGCTTCCACAGCCTTACCTTTGTTGTCCAAAGATGCCTCCTTAACAATTTCGCCTATTGTGTCAATCTCATTTTTTAGACGTCTGTATCTGCTTTGCCTGCTTCGGTTGTTGCACTCTCACTTTTCTCCTCACAGCAGTTAAGTACAGGATCTCTCGCGTTATCCAAGGATTTCTACACTGAGATGACAAAAGTTTTGCGATACCTCCCAATATCGTGTCGAACTTCGCTTTTCCCTGGGTAGTGCAGCAACTCGCCGTCGTATGGACTCAACAAGCCGCTGGAAGTCCGCTGCAGAAGTACTGAGCCGTGCTGCCTCTCTATCCGCCCATAATTGCTGAAGTGTTGCCGGTGCAGGACTGTGTTCACGAACTGACCTCTCGGTTACGTTCCATAAATGTTAGATGGAATTCATGTCGGGCGATCTGGGTGGCCAAATCATTGGCTCGATTCGTCCAGAATGTTCTTCAAACCAATCGCGAACAGTTGTGGCCCAGTGACATGGCACATTGTCATCCATAAAAACTCCATTATTTTTTGGGAACATGAAGCACATGAATGGCTACAAATGGTCTTCAAGTAGCCGAACATATCAATTTCCTGTCAATGATCGGTTCAGGTGGCCCAGAGGACCCAGTTCATTCCAAGTAAACACTGCCCATACCGTTATGCAGCAACCACCAGCTTGCATAGTGCCTTGTTGGCACTGGGTCCATGGCTTCGTGGTGTCTGCGACAAACTGGAACCCTGTCAGCAGCTCTTACCATCTGAAACCGAGACTCATGCGACTTTGTCACAGTTTTCCAGTAGTGTAGCGTCCAACGTATATGGTCACGAGCTCAGGAGAGTGCTGTAAGCGATGCCGTGCTGTTAGCAAAAGCACTCGCGTCGGTCGTCTATTGCCATAGCTCATTAACGACAAATTTCGCCGCACTGTCCTAACGGATACGTTCGTCTACGTCCCACTTTGATTCTCGGGGCTACTTCACGCGGTGTTGCTTGTGTCGTCCGCACCGAACACTCAACGCAAACGCCACTGCTCTAGGTCGGTAAGTGAAGGCCATCGGCCACTGCGTAGTTCGTAGTGAGAGGTAATGCCTGAAATTTACCCAGCTCACTGGCCAATGGAAGTGTTTAAATTCAGAAGAGTGTTCCTGGAGCCACTCTGTAGCAATTCTGGACGTGTGGAGTGTCGCATTCTCCTGCTGGAATTGCCCAAGTCCGTCGAAATGCACAATGGACATCAGTGATCAGACAGGATTCTTACGTACGGGTCTCCTGTCAGAGTAGTATCTTGACGCATCACGGGTCTCATATCACACCAACTGCACACGCCCTACAGCATTACAGATCCTCAACCTGCTTGGACAGTCCCCTGCTGACATGCAGGGTCCTTGGATTCATGATGTTGTCTCCATACTCGTACACGTCCATCCGCTTGATACAATTTGAAACGAGACTCGTGCAACCAGGCAACATGTTCCCAGTCATTAACAGTCAAATGTCGGTGTTCACGGGCCCAGGCGAGGTGTAAAGCCTTGTGTCGTGCAGTCATCAAGGATACACGAGTGGGCCTTCGGATCCGAAAGCCCATATCTGTGATTTTTGTTAGAATGGTTCTCACGCTGATACTTCTTGATGGCCCAGCGTTGGAATTTGCAGCAGTATGTGGAAGGGTTGCACTTCTGTCACGTTGAACCATCATCTTCAGTCGTCGTTGGTCCCGTTCTTGCAGGATCTTTTTCTGGCCACAGCGATGTCAGTGGTCTGGTGTTTTACCGGATTCATAATATTCACGCCACACCCGTCAAATAGTCGTACGGGAAAATCCCCACTTCACCGCTAGCTCAGTGATGCTGTGTCCCAACGCCCGTGTGTCGACTAAAATACCACGTTCAAACTCACTTAAATCTTGATAACCTGCCATTGTACAAGCAGTAACCGTTTTAACAACTGCGCCGGACACCTGTTGTCTTACATTGGCTTTGCCGATCCCGGCGCCGTATTCTGACTGTTTACATATCTCTGTGTTTGAATACACTTGTATATACCAGTTCCTTTGGCGCTTCAGTGCACTTGTGAAAATGAAAATGTCACCGTGTTTAGATACAACATAAACTGTAAGTTCGTTACAAGAAGCTTGCTTGGTGGCTTGTCGGTTCAGAAGATGGCAGCGAGAAAACGTCGGATTGTAACGCTGATAACTATAATGACTACCTGGGTCCGCATGAGGATGACAGCAGTTGCTCTATGTAGCAGGGAATGTTCCGGAGAGTATAGGGGACCAGCCATAGTGTGATCTTTCCGTGTGCGTAACTCGGTGTTAAGAGAGTGGGGGTGTCCGCAAGGAAAATGCGTGTCGCCCAGAACGATGAGTAGTACAAAAGCGAGTGGTAAAGCGTGGACTAAAAGAAATAACAATCATGGAATTTTCAATAAACCAGTGCCTTAAGGGCACCACGCACTATTACTCAAAGTTGTATAACTAATCTGCAGAAATATTAATTTTTAGATAATGAAGATTGAAATTCATCAATCGTGATACGGTTTTATTTCTTGTACAAGTTGGTCAGCTAATAATTCAAGGGGTCGCTGCGCAGAACGCAGAAACTGCGATAGTGAAGACTGAAAATAATCAACACTTCCATAAGACGAACAGTAACGATGTTACTGAACAAAGTTTGGAGCTTGAGACCCATCCGTGAAAAAAACATGATTAAAATTTATACAAGATTTTTACCAGATATTAGATATCGTATCGTTTTAAAGCCCACGGAAAAGTGTGCAACAACTGTACACCTTACTACATAGTTGCATTTTTTTAATGCAGCTAGACCCTCCGCTCGCATATTCAAAAGCAGTGTGCATTGAGTCGGGATGACAATAATACAACTTTCTTCAATGGCGTGGAACACCACCGTACTGGCAACCGCATGTAAGGACCTTTCTTTACAACAGGCCTCCTAAACGGTGTATCGGGTTGAACTACGATGTCGCATAGCATCAGCAGGAACTCCAGGCATGCTCGCAGAAGTGTGGAACGACTTTTTTGTTCTCTGAAGCGCACATTAAACTTTTGTGAAAAATAAACTTTGATCTTAAATGTAGTTGTACGATACACGCCAAAGTCTAAAATTCTGCTGGGTGTTGTACGGCGTCATTGTAAAATATACTTTAATTATAAATTTAAAACCAACGTTTCAACCTATTAAAAGAAACGTTTCGTGACAATGGTGATGACAACAACATTATACGAAAGGGTACCAAAGTCAACCGAAATAAAACAAAAGAAGGGAGCAAAGAAGAGAATCTTCCGTTATTGCACTTACCGTATATGAAGGGTGTCAGTGAAAGTCTAGGAAACGTCCTCAGCCGACGAGGTTCGAAACCGATTTTCCGCAGCAGCCGCGGGATCCACAACATGATAGGTTCCACCAGGGGTGCTGTCAACAAACTAAATACGGCAGGAGGATATGAACTACGTTGTGAGTGCCGAGCAGCCTACATAGGGAAGACAGGGAGGCCAGTTAGTGCATGAGTAGCAGAAGACCAGTGCTATGTGTGATTAGCAAAGCACAATAAATCAGCGATAACGGAACACCACCGTGACTCTGGACAGCCTTCTTGTTCTACGAAGCACCTGTGCTGACGAAAAATTCGCGGAAGCAGCAACGAAAAATTCGAGAGGCGATTAAAATTACTAAGCAAACTGACAACACCAACAGAGAGGATGGCTACAAACTTCCGGCGTTCTGACTGCCAGCTATCCCAATCCAACGGACCGCGAGCGGTCGCGGGGCAGAAGCCTCACGGTGTACATACGCGATATCCTAAGCAAACAGTTATAGGGGAACTGTCAGTGCATTTCCACGCACACCAGGGAGAAAACGTGCCCACCAAAAGACAAGTGCTAATTTGCGGACTGTCGCCAATCAGTGTCAATCCGGCTAGCCCACGAATAGCTCTCCCGTTTCCGTCATGACTAGTCTGTTATATTCTAGGGCCAATAAAGTTTCAAAAACTGAGCGAGGTGGCGCAGTGGTTAGACACTGGACTCGCATTTGGGAGGACGACGGTTCAATCCCGTCTCCAGCCATCCTGATTTAGGTTTTCCGTGATTTCCCTAAATCGTTTCAGGCAAATGCCGGGATGGTTCCTTTGAAAAGGCACGGCCGATTTCCTTCCCAATCCTTCCCTAACCCGAGCTTGTGCTCCGTCTCTAATGACCTCGTTGTCGACGGGACGTTAAACACTAACCACCACCACCAAAGTTTCAAAACATGACGTATTGACACCGATCATCTGCAATGAATAGAGCTTCCTTTCCTCCGCCAAAAGCACACATTTCGGTTGGAGTACGGCGAGGTACATGCTAGTGGCGCGAGCGTGTTTACGGCGAACTTGCTTTTGGTTGCGATGTTATTTCCTTATCGCGTCTTTCCGTCTGCCTCGCAGCGGACTTGTTTCCTCCACTTGTCTATCATTTACCTGCTTGTTTCGGCCTCAGCTCCACCACAGGTACAGGCGAGGAAGTCTGGGCTAGCCACGCTATTTGGGATGGCTAGATTAGGGCATGACGGGGGAAGGGGATAGAGGGTCAGGATCCCACCCGATGGTGGTCAGCACACGTTCCCAAGGCAGGTTAGGACTAATCGGGCAAAGCTAGGCAGTGCGTTGAGAAAGAGAGCTGTTAAACCGCTTGAGGTTGCATACTACGCACCGTTCAAGAAGGCAAAGTCTGTGGCCCGACAACGGAAACAGAAATTACGACTCACTTCTTCGCAATCGGCTGCACAGGTCAGTACACAAGAACCTGACCGAGGCGCCACTGACAACCAGTCGGATCTCTACTTTCGACCTGATGCAATGGAGCAACTCACCGAAACAGCTGTCGGACAACTACGAGCCAGTCAGTATACGGCACCACTTCCCCTATCCACAGGGGATCTCAAGTTGATTCCGTATTTCTAGATTTCCGGAAAGCTTTTGACACCGTTCCACACAAGCGACTTCTAATCAAGCTGCGGGTCTATGGGGTATCGTCTCAGTTGTGCGACTGGATTCGTGATTTCCTGTCAGGAAGGTCGCAGTTCGTAGTAATAGACAACAAATCATCGAGTAAAACTGAAGTGATATCAGGTGTTCCCCAGGGAAGCGTCCTGGGACCTCTGCTGTTCCTGATCTATATAAATGACCTGGGTGACAATCTGAGCAGATCTCTTAGGTTGTTCGCAGATGATGCTGTAATTTACCGTCTAGTAAGGTCATCCGAAGACCAGTATCAGTTGCAAAGCGATTTAGAAAAGATTGCTGTATGGTGTGGCAGGTGGCAGTTGACGCTAAATAACGCAAAGTGTGAGGTGATCCACATGAGTTCCAAAAGAAATCCGTTGGAATTCGATTATTCGATAAATAGTACAATTCTCAAGGCTGTCAATTCAACTAAGCACCTGGGTGTAAAAATTACGAACAACCTCAGTTGGCCGGCCGCGGTGGTCTAGCGGTTCTAGGCGCTCAGTCCGGAACCGCGCGGCTGCTACGGTCGCAGGTTCGAATCCTGCCTCGGGCATGGATGTGTGTGACGTCCTTAGGTTAGTTAGGTTTAAGTAGTTCTAAGTTCTAGGGGACTGATGACCTAAGATGTTAAGTCCCATAGTGCTCAGAGCCATTTGAACCATTTTTGAACAACCTCAGTTGGAAAGACCACATAGATAATACTGTGGGGAAGGCGAGCCAAAGGTTGCGTTTCATTGGCAGGACACTTAAAAGATGCAACAAGTCCACTAAAGAGACAGCTTACACTACACTCGTTCGTCCTCTGTTAGAATATTGACCACATTGCCATCTCCTATTTCGTACAGAAAGAGATCCATGATCTCAAAGTCCGCAGAGGGGCGAAAATTGACTCAGACCACTACTTAACACGCATTAAAGTGAAATTCACCCCAAAAAAATTCTATCCGAAGAAAACACACATCATGAAATTTGACACACGAACAATCAAAGAAACCAATCTGAAGGAGGAGTGGGAAAAGGAACCAGCTGACTCTTGGGAAAAATTTCGAACAAAAATTACAAAGAAGGCAAAAGAACTGATCCCATTGAAAAAGAACACAAAACACCCCTGGTGGGACTCTGGATGTGAAAAAGCGCTGGAAGAAAGAAAGAAAGCCTTTCTGAAGTATAACAGTAAAAAATCCCTAGAAAATCTAGATCACTTCCACAACACCAGAAGACAAGTGGCAAAAACAATCAGACAAGTCAAGAGGAAGTACCTCAAGGAACAGTGTGAGTCTTTTGAAGAAAATTTCCGTAACTATAATGTACGAGACTTCTATAAGACCTTTACTGGGAGAATCAATGGATACGGCTCACGAAATCTATGTTTCAGAAAACCAGATGGAAAACTAGCGCTCACAAATCGGGAAAATTGTGAGGAGCTGGCAAGATACTTTTCCGGACTCCTCAATTGCCCTGAACCTTCTTCAAGATTCCCTCAAGAAACTGCTATCTACACAAATCCAGAATCCCCACCACCTACACTAGAGGAGATCCAAAGACATATTCATAGACTGAAAAACAACAAGGCATCCGGAGAAGATAATATCACTGCAGAACTACTTAAAAATCTTGGACCAAATTCCCTCAAAGAACTCACTCAAATCATCACAGACATTTGGCAGACAGAAAAACTACCAGAAGATTGGAAATGCGCCCTAATTCATCCACTGCATAAAAAGGGAGACATGGCTGATACAAACAACTATCGAGGAATCTCCCTTCTCCAAGTCACTTATAAAATCCTCTCAGCTTGTCTTCTTCAACGAACACAGGAACAACTCGAACACAGTATTGGTGAATACCAAGCTGGCTTTCGCCCTCACCGATCCTGTGCAGAACAAATTTTCAATTTGAAGACAACACTAAAATACAAAGCAGTCAGAAACAGTCCGATCATTTGTTCCTTTGTTGATTTCGCAAGGGCTTATGATTCAATCGATAGGCAATCTCTCTTTATTATCCTTGAGGAGCTAGGACTCGATCCGAAAACCCTAAACCTTATCAAAGAAACGCTCACAAACACAACTTCTAAGATAAAATTCCTGGGTGAAATATCAGAGCCCTTCCTGATCAAAACCGGCGTCAGACAAGGTGACGGCTTGTCTCCACTCCTCTTCAACCTTGTCTTAGACAAAGTCATCCGAGAATGGGAAAAAGAACTGAAGAATCAAAATTACTGGAAGCCTATACAACTAGGAAGATCTAAAGATGGTATTAAAATTTCATGCTTGGCATTTGCAGATGACGTGGCCATTCTAGCAGAAAACGAGACCACAGCAATTAAACAGATAGACATTCTCAAAGAATGCGCCGAAAACGTTGGGCTACAAATTTCCTTCCAAAAAACCAAATTCATCTGCTCAAAATTTGAAACTCAAAAACTGACTACAAAATATGGACAAATTGAGAGAGTTCCATTCTTTAAATACTTAGGCGAGGTCCCAGAACCCACAGGGGGAGAGAAAACTGCACAAAAAGTTCGACTGCAAAAACTGAAAAGAGCATACTGGAAAACCCACAACATCTACAATAAAAATTGTCTCTCCATTCACTCAAAAATACGACACTACAATACAGTAATCAAGCCCGAAGCACTATATGCCAGCGAAACACTCACACTCCATAGAAAATGCGACCTGGAAGGCATCCTGAAAGAGGAACGCAAAATTATCAGAAAGATTCTTGGCCCAAAAAGAACGGAAGATAGATACAGGTTACAGTCTCGGAAAACTACAGAAAAATTATCTAACCTCGCCGCAGACATCCGGAAAAGAAGACTAAAATTTTACGGTCATATCCACAGACTCCCAACACCCAGACTCTCCCACAAAATTTTAATATACATTGAAAAATTGAAAACCATACCCTGGATACAAGAAACCAAAACAGATCTAGCAAATGCACAAATAAATTCTTCAGAAGTTATAAACAGAAATGTATACAGGCAAAAAATCAATAGTTGGAAAGTACAACCCGAGAATGAAGTTTGCAAGAGACAGGGGACAAAATGGACCGAGGAAAGAAAGAGAATTCATGGGGAAAGAATGAGAGAAGTTTGGAGTATTAAAAAATTGAATCGGAAAAGCTTTGCGTGATACGTATGGTTCCAATCGCACATAATAATAATAATAATATCGGGAGCTAAATTAACGACCCATAAATGATGTAGTTGCGATTTGGTTAGAATAGTTTTTATTCAGAAATCAAACTAATAGCGAAAGTGGTCGTATTTAGTGTTGCTGTTACACTCGAGCGCATATCCATTTGACAAAGTTCGATCATTCACAATCTCATCCCGAATTACAAGTCCAATACTCCAGCTCGTTAACTACGCGAAAAGTTGGAGTTCACACCAGGCGGGCGGCTGCTCTCTGCTCAGAGACTAACAAGGGAACCTCCCCATCGCACCGCCCTCAGATTTAGTTATAAGTTGGCACAGTGGATAGGCCTTGAAAAACTGAGCACAGATCAATCGAGAAAACAGGAAGAAGTTGTGTGGAAGTATGAAAAAAATTAGTAAAATATACAAACTGAGTAGTCCATGCGAAGACATGCAACAGCAAGGGGAATGCGAGTCAAGGAGCGCCGTGGTCCCGTGGTTAGCGAGAGCAGGTATGGAACGAAAGGACATAGGTTCAAGTCTTCCCTCGAGTGAAGAGTTTAATTTTTTATTTTCAGTTTATGTGACAAACTCTTATGTTTTCATCACTTTTTTGGGAGTGATTATCACATACACAAGAAAACCTAAATCGGGCAAGGTAGAAGAATCTTTTTACCCATTCGCTAAGTCTACAAGTTAGGTGGGTCGACAACATATTCCTGTCATGTGACGCACATGCCGTCGCCAGTGTCGTATAGAATATATCAGACGTGTTTTCCTGTGGAGGAATCGGTTGACCTATAACCTTGCGATCAAATGTTTTCGGTTCCCATTGGAGAGGCACGTCCTTTCGTCTACTAATCGCACGGTTTTGCGGTGCGGTCGCAAAACACAGACAATAAACTTATTACAGTGAACAGAGACGTCAATGAACGAACGGACAGATCATAACTTTGCGAAAATAAAGAAAGTAAAATTTTGAGGGGAGGGAGGACTTGAACCAAGGACTTACCGTTCCGCAGTTACTCACGCTTACCACGGGACCACGGCGCTCCTTGACTCGCGTTCTCCTTGATGTTGCATATCTTTGCATGGGCTACTTAGTTTGTATATTTTACTAATTTTTTTCATAGTTCCACACAACTTCTTCCTGTTTTCTCGATTGATCTGTGTTCAGTTTTTCAAGGCCTATCCACTGTGCTAACTTATAACTAAATCTGAGGGGGGTGCGATGGGGAAGTTCCCTTGTAAGTCCCGCGATACCACACAACGCGAAATTTTCTAAGTCGTTTCACTTCCTAGCTGCCTAAAGACCTACCGTCCGCTTTCGCGTCTGCATCCGAACTGTTCACTTTGTGTCTCCAGCCGAACTGTCCGCTTTCGTGTCTGCACCAGCACTGTCTGTGCCCGTCCCCAGCCGCATTTTCAGCGCGCCGAATATCGCTCAACTGACTTGGACAGTCCCCTTTCCTGAAGCCATCCATCTGATTGGCTACAGATTATTCTACATTATTTTAACATATTTAAGTAATCAAAGCTAGGCCACTTTCACGTTCTAAATAAAGTAACAGTAATATCCATTACATAATAAACGTTAAATTCTTTTACATAAAACCAATACAGTTTCCTTCTTAACTTTGAATTCCACGGCCATTAGCCTTGCTCCAATGTGTTTTCTGATATATAAATAAAGAACAAAGGTAACTATCATGCACTACACTATACAACAAATATTCTATTATATAATGACTCAATAAGGTGTCATGATGTCATGTGTCATGATGTCCGTGTCATCTGTGGAGAAAATGATGATTTGATGCTGAGCTGGACATACTGAAATTTACATTTACTATATCTTTTGAACAAATTATGTTACAGAGTTGATATTTACGACATTTGTCATTTTAATGATGCGCTTCTGTATGAAATGTCGATCTCTAAGATCGACTAAAGCGTTCAGATTTTAGCATTCAGGTCTTTGTTACAAAACTTGTGAACTTCACTTTAACAGTAAATCCCAAACGATTATAGATATGATCAATATTCAAATTTTATTGGGTCACCATGAAAATTTACTGAGCATGGAAGATTAAAATTACTGTGACTTCATTCCCTGCATTGCTACAGAATTAAATAGTTTCTATAAATGTTTCCCTTTATGGCCGATCTTAGGTCATATTTAACACTGCCACGTCTCGTTGTCCACAAACGGTTTCTACTGGGTTTCCCCATGACATAGGTCCTCATCTGTCTCACTTGCACATAACAGCGCTTCGGTCTCAATAGACAATAGGCAACTGTGAGTTTCCCCATCTCGTGGTGAATTTGCACCCTTTGCGGCACAAAGTCCTCGACAACAGGGTTCGATTCACAATTCTTGAAGGCTGACTCTTTCGGTCAAATACTTAAATGAGAGCGAAATGCTCGTTAACTCACAAGCTTCAGACCATAAATGACCTTTCCTCAGACCATCTGCCGGTCGTAGGTGCCACTGAGCGAGGGGACTTCCTTCCTGACCTCGCATAACAAAAACACTCAACTGGAACCAGTTCAGTTCCTACCTTAATAATAACGTCCGGGCGACCATAACTCTGGACACCAAAGAACGCACTGACAGCGCCATTCGAATGTGAACCAATAAAATTCGGACTGCTACTAAACGGGGGTCCACAATGGTAGTCCTGCCGTAAGCGAACGGTTTCCGCCGCTGTTGCAAGAACTTAAGAAGCTCCAAAGGAACAGGACCAGAAGATGCTGGAAGTGATATCTAAGACCAGCCGACAGGTAAGATATCAACCACGTTTTAAGAGAACTCAGCCGATGAGCCGTAAAATGGAGACAGGGCTGTTGCGAGGACAGAATGGTGCAGTTTCTCCTCAACACCAAGGAAGTATGGCAGCTCGTCCGACGACTCCGACAACCCACTCCTGCGCAACTTGCTGGTCAAGGTCCTGAAGGCCTTCTGTATGATCCACTGGCAAAGGCGGAGCTTTATGCGACTGTTTATGACCAGCAGATGTCGACTCCACAACCATCAACAATGCTTGCCCGATAGCTTCTGCAAGAAGAGAACAGACTGCGGCAACTAGTCACAGACTTCTGGCGGCGACCGACGAGGGTTCGCCCTTTCCTGACGACCCCCCAAGAGACCAGGAAAGTTACAGGAGAAAGTAAGAACAGTTCACCTGGCGAGGACTACATCGGCACTGCTCAAATCAAACATCTCCCTCGAAATCCGCTGATATTGCTTACCACGATTATTAACAGCTGTCTTTTACTGGAGTACTTCGTGGACGTATGGAAGATAGCTCACGTTATCCCAATTCAGAAGCCTGCGAAAGATTGTTCCCAACCGGACAACTGTTGCCAGATAAACTTATTGCCTACTATGGAACAAGCACTGGAACCAATTCTCCTTTACAGAATCACCGCTCAGTTGGAACATCATCACATCATACGCCCAGAATAGTTGCTTTCCAGGCGAAGTTGTCAGCGTAACTTCAACTCATCCTGAGAACTGAATTTATCCGATATAATTTTCACAGGTCCAGCTGTACCCTCGGCGTCTTAACACATACAGAGAAATCGTACAATAGGGTTTGGTACGTTAAGCTGCTTCTTACCAATACGCATATTCAGGAGTGTTGCGTGAAGATTTTGGATAGCTTTCTACACGACCGACAACTCTATGTTCAGCGTGAAGGAAAGAAGTTTAGCGCGAAACATCCCATCGCTGGCATTCCTTGGGGCTCTGTCTTGTCGTTGTTTCTGTTTAATATTATGTCAGCGAAATATCACTGGAACGCAACTTATGCACGAATCTTCATGCCGATGACACCGCTTTCTTAACCACGGGACGTATTATACCGCAACTGATTCTCAGCATGCCGCGACAGTTGGATCGTCTTGAAACATGGGCTTTCTACAACAAAATAACCATTAACGAAACCAAAATGGCAGCAGGCTTATTTACGAAGAAACGTCTGATACGGGACGTGGCCTTAATGATCGACGAAGACAGGATACCCTGGAAGACTCACACTAAGTACCTTGGTGTATGGCTTGAGAAGGGACACATCTTCAGAACACATGTTAAGGAGAAGAAAAACACGCCACTAAAGAAGTTATACGCTCTGATGCCAATGTTTCTGAAGAAAGATCTCAACACGACAACGAAGCAGAAGGTCTTCAGGTCGACGGTACAGGTTCCGTCTCCTATGTGGTAGTGACATATGGGAGACGACCTGCAACTCTAATGTTAGAACAAATGCCTTAAGTGGTATTTAGGTCTCCCATCGTGTACGAGTACACGAGTGATTCACAGGATTCTTCACGAAAAATACCTTAGCAAAAAGATATGCGATCAACCCACTACCATCTTCCAACGGATAGAAGTCTTACTACATGTTATCCGGCAACTTGAATAAGTAAGCACCATCGAACCACGTTCGTGGTATAGATACAGTGTCTCCCGACAACTGATGAACCGTTTACACAAGAATCTGCCCTGCACTACGTTCAGCTAGACGCCCAGCTACGTTCAGCCTTAGTACAGCTCATTATTCAACCCTTTTATATTTACTATTCCAGATGCGGGAAGTACCCACTCAAGTGCACACCCCTTCTGAAAGTGTCAAATAAAGAAATTTCCTTCTACCACTTATCCTAGAAGCACAAACCGCTGATGGCGATAAGACTTCAGCACCACCACACACCACAAAAAAAAAAAAAAAAAAAAGGTTGTCGTAAGTAATGCCGTTGAAATATGGACGAAATGTTACATTTAAGCTTATAACCAAAAAAATTTTAAACAATGACACTATACAACATTAGCAGAATTAAAAGCTTCAGCCCAAGTTTGTGTCTGCATACTTTTAAAAGATATACACTTGTAGAATGGGATGGATTTCTGTAAATAAAAGCTCTGTTCTTTTGTACGTTAATTAAAATTTATCGCCAGTTTATATCTTCATCCATCTTGTGAAGGCGAATGGATGTTTTAGAAACAGCTTGTATGTAGTGTAAGAGCTTGCAAACTGTGGAATGCATGTTAACAATGAACTGTGAATCTGTAACAATTACAAGAGGAAAGATAGCAAGAATCCGTCTAATGGCCGTGGCTAGAAACTTACTGTACTGTTCAGACAACTATCTGAGTCGGTGACAGCTTTACTTATAAGACGTTTCATCACATCTTCTCTTGTTCACGTTCCCCTATACATAACACTGAAGGATATACACACATCAAAAAAAGATTAGCATCACCTCGGTTCCGAGATTTCCGGAATAGAGATTAACATAAACATCATTTCCGCCCTTTTTATTGCTCATGTAAACCACACATAGCATACTGTACCACCAAACAGGGAGGCCTTCAGAGGTGGTGGTCCAGATTGCAGTACACACCGGTACCTCTAAGACCCAGTAGCACGTCGCCTTGCACTGATGCATGCTTATATTTATCTTGGCATTATAGCCACAAGCTCATTAAGGTACTGTTGATGCAGATTGTCCCACTCTTCAACGGTGATTCGCCCTATATCCCTCAGAGAGGCTGGTGGGTCACGTCGTCTATAAACAGCCCTTTTCAATCTATCTCAGGCATATTCGATAGGATTCATGTCCGGAGAACATGCTGGCCACTCCAGTCGGGCGGTGTCGTTATCCTGAAGGAAGTCATTCACAAGATGTGTGCGAATTGTCGTCCATGAAGACGAATGCCTCGCCAATGTACTGCCGATATGGTTGCATTATCGGTCGGAGGATTGTACTCACGTATCGTACTACCGCTACGGCACCTTCCCTGACAACCAGCGGCGTACGTCGGTCCCACATAATGCCACCCCAAAACAGCGGGGAAACTCCACCTTGCTGCACTCGGTGGCCAGTGAGTCTAAGGCGTTCAGCCTGACCAGGTTGCCTCCAAACACGTCTCCGACGCTTGTCTGGTTGAATGCATATGTGACACTCATCGGTGAAGCGAACATGATGCCAATCCTGAGCGGTCCATTCACCACGCTGTTGGGCCCATCTGTACAGCGGTGCATGGTGTCATGATGGCAAAGATGGACCTTGCCTAGGACGTTGGGAGTGAAGTTGCGCATCATGCAGACTGTTGTGCACAGCTTGTGTCGTAACACGACGTCCTGTGGCTGCACGGAAAGCGTTATTCAACATGATGGCGTTGCTGTCAGGGTTCCTCCGAGCCATAATCCGTAGGTAGCGGTCATCCATTGCAGTAGTAGCCCTTGGGCGGTCGGAGCGAGGCATATCATCGACAGTTCCTGTCTCTCTGTATCTCTTCCATATCCATAAGACATCGCTTTGGTTCACTCCGAGCCGCCTGGACATTTCCCTTGTTTAGAGTCGTCCCAGGCACAAAGCAACAGTGTGGACCTGTCTAACCGCTTTATTGACCGTCTAGGCATTGCTGAACTAGAGACAACACGAGCCGTGTACCTCCTTCTTGGAGGAATGACTGGAACTGATCGGCTGTCTGACCCTTTCCGTCTAATAGACGCTGCTCATGCATGGTTGCTTACATCTTTGGGCGGGTTTAGTGACATCTCTGAACAGTCAAAGGGACTTTGTCTGTGATACAATATCCAAAGTCAACGTCTATCTTCAGGAGTTCTGGGAACCGGGGAGACGCAAAATTTTGTGTGTATGTGTGTGTAAATAGCATTTTCGTTGTCAAAGCTGCATTTTTTGCTACACGTAACACACAGTTACCCGTGGATGTTTAACTTCATTGTTACTGAAACTGTAGCTTAAGACATCCAAAATCTTCATGGGCATTTTTTTAAAGTTTTTGTGAAATAACTGCCAGCGGAATATGGCTATTAACAAAAGAATGACATTTATGGATACACTCGGCACTCATTTAGAAATAACTTTGAAAATTGGATACATCATGTCTCTCTGCCAAACAGACGTTGCTTATTTCAAAGGTGGACACAAAATCCAACCACTCCTCTATGGTGTGCTGTAAAGTGGAAATTAGCAGTTGTCACTATTTTCTGGACTGGAATCCTGTTCATATAACATTTAACGATGCGCGTTATTGAAGTTGTTGCCAGTACGCGAGGGAACTTGCAAAACTGTGCAGCCACGTGTGTTCGCTGACACGGTAATGAGCTCTCAATTAATATCAACGGCTGGAAGGGCCCCTGCAACCACAAAGGTTAGTGCGGCAGCTGTCAGCGTTTCCACGTAAGGTGAGCGCGTGCGAGCAGTTCAACGGAGAAGTCGCTCTAAGTTATTTTCAGCGGCGTTTGTCGCTCTGTGTAGCCACAACGAATCCTAATTCCGGTAACGCTTTATACGATACGGTGGACGCTCAATAGATAAACCTATTTCTGATGGCTAATAAAAGAACTTTAGTACCGCCTTCAGAGGAAAACTTTCTGCCAGCAGCAAAAACTCACGAAGTGAATCTATCACCGGAGTTAGCGAGCTGCTGAGGATGGGGATGAGTGGAGCCGATGAACTTTAGCTTACTCAATTTTTCTGGGTTTGAATATATGTGGCATGAGAATTACTAATTTTTTTTTTTTTTTATAAAGAACTGTTGTGTTACCAGTCATGAATTTCTTTTGTTTATATTTTGCGACACTTTTCTGGAAATGATTTCCATGTTCAAGAGCTTTTTCTGTGTGCTGCGCCATTTGTTTTTATGTTATCGATACATAGGAGGCGCTACATTTTCCTGTTGTGTTTACTACAACCTTTAAAAACCAAGTGAAATTTTTAATCGATGACCAATTTTGATAGAGAATTACCGACAAAGTTTGGAAGAACTTCTACTTACAGTTCTCTTGTGGTCAATTTATACAGAAGCTCGCAGTATTAAACATCCCACTCAATTATCTGTTGCACAGCTCACACTGAAGTAACAAACTTACATGAGCAGTTGTAAAAGTGTTCTTCATGTAGTCAGTAGAGATAGCGCCTTATAGAAGACATATAAAAAAGAAAACGTACTTGAAGAAGGGAGTCGTTTCCCGAAATGTGCGATGCAAAATGTAAATAAAGGAACTTTGCGACTGATAGGAAAACTAACCCACTCTTTTTACAAAAAAAAAAAAAAAAAAAAAAAAAAAAAAATTGTTCAAATGGCTCTGAGCACTATGGGACTCAACTGCTGAGGTCATTAGTCCCCTAGAACTTAGAACTAGTTAAACCTAACTAACCTAAGGACATCACAAACATCCATGCCCGAGGCAGGATTCGAACCTGCGACCGTAGCGGTCTCGCGGTTCCAGACTGCAGCGCCTTTAACCTCACGGCCACTTCGGCCGGCACTCTTTTTACAGTCAAAGGTATTGTAGACCATTCATAATGCATCAAATCAAAATAAAAGTTGCTGTATCGCTCTTATTTCGGATGATGCTGAAACTTATAAAATTCAGCCAATCGTACAGCTGTTTTAAGGCAGAAACTCAGAAAATGATTGATCTTTATGTTAAAATATTCATTCAACATACTAGCGAAGACGTATCTTGTACCTAATTGCGATTGCTCACTTCTTATATCATATTCAAACGGACTGTTGGTTTCTTGTATCATTTGCTCTCACATTCGAGGAAAAATGGTTTGATTTGTCAAGGTAAGATATTTTCGTCCGGTAATAAACGTAGCTGATGTAGAGACAAGATAATGTCCATGTAGGATCTAAGTGCCTCTGTAACTGATAGCACCGAATCAAGATCCACCGATGGCCAATATAAATAAATTATGAGTTTTTGTAACAGTTGATGGTGCTGTCGGGACAGACACTTGCTGTGGACTGAAGTTTCGAAGTGCCTGGTTGGAGAAGAGTTCGTACTTCTTTAATTCTGGCGAATTCTACATGAGATCTGGACATGCACTCGACCCACTCCTTACCTAACACCTTATTATGTGCAAAATGCTAACGAAAGGAATTGATGGCGGACCCTGCTAGTTGGTAAAATAAAGTGTGCACACTCACAATATTTTAATAAAAATCATTATCTACTCCGTAAAGAAAAAGGGAATTTGGTCATAATAAACGACAGGAAATGGGATTCTGCATCTATATATGAAATGATATGCGGATTAAATGTTGCAGTGAGATTTATTATACATCAGAACATAAAGGCACATGATTATCGACACAAACAGTAGGTTAAAGGATAGGGTGTACTGAACTATTATGATAATAAGCGATAGCTCGAGAACAAGGGGCTCCTACTCTCTGTGATGCTGATGAGAATGACTGGAGATCCTAATGAATCAAATATTAATCTCCCGACTATATTGCTGTATCGCAGTTAGTAGTAAGAGCTCAAACGGGATCACATGGAGAAACAAGCAAGGTTGATTTGTAGCAAAGTGAGCGCGCGTGCTGCTGAGGACTTCAGTATAAAAATGATAGGTGCAACAATGCCGGAGCCGCAAAATAATTTACCTGTCCTGAAACCTGCAGCACGTCGTCGGTAGGCAGCTTTATGGTGATGTAGGTGCCAACTTCTGCTGTGCAGCAACTCTTTTTCAACCACTGGTCTCGAAGTCTGTCCGAGAGTTCTAAGTTCTGCCGAAAAAGTGCGACTGAGTCGCAAGACCGTCCGACTCCGACGAAGATCAGATGCCGAATGATCTGCGCCCGTGCAATTCAAGAGCGAAGCCAACGTTACTGAACTCCCCACTACCCTAGAAAACAGCGAATCAGCATTCAGTGCTGATTCGAAAATCCCCCACTCTAACTCAGGACATCATTTATGCCAATAGCGACCGTTCCCTCAAATTTAGAGCAGGGCTTTATGACGTCAACTGGCCTCAGTTTAAGTTGAGAAACCATGCCTCTGCTATTTAGGTCAGGGCTCTGAACTTGCCGTTTTACCGTCTATGGAAAGAACATGCCTAAACCATCGACCATCCACTGCCAGACAGTCGTGCCCAGCAGGGCACAATCCACAAATATCCTTAGAATCATGAGGGCAATGCTGTCAGTCGGCGCCAGCAGTCTTCGTTTCAGATGCGCCGGAACGGTAAACACATAAACTGCGGCTACACTCAGATGTCGTTTCGCCTTGCCTACAATAGGCGAAACTCGACAGAGGTCAGTCGTCCCGACAGTTGCTCAAGCCCATTGATGTACGACCCTCTCAGTATTTGCGGAAGTGCAGACCCCCACCGAAATGCACTCTGCTTCGTCCTCCGGAGCTCCCTTCGCACAGGCCACCCAGGGACCTAACAGAGGAAACTAAAAGCAAGGCCACATACAGTTCCCAACATGCATAGCAATAAAGTGAAAAGCGCTTTGAACTCTCAGTACAAATACCCTCATTAGAATAACCTTATTCGGCCTGTTACCACCTTGGAATGACATAAAACATTAATAAAATTGATGAAAATAAGAGGCAAATGCAAAAGAGGGCATGGAACCTCTCATTACCCCCCAGTGACTTAAGATAAAAAAAATGGCTCTGAGCACTATGGGACTTAACAGCTGTGGTGATCAGTCCCCTATAACTTAGAACTACTTAAACCTAACTAACCTAAGGACATCATACACATCCATGCCCGAGACAGGATCCGAACCTGCGACCGTAGTAGTCGCGCGGTTCCGGACTGCGCGCCTAGAGCCGCGAGGCCACCGCGGCCGGCAGTCACTTAAGATAATTTTTGGTAGTGGTTGACTCACTTGACAGAGGTAGTGTGTCAATCACTCAAAAAGAATCTGTCCAAACAGTTTCCAAAATGTCACAACAAATTGGGAGATTAAACTGGAAATTGATGATAAAATGAAAGGTGGAATTTTTCTTATGACTTCGCTAATACCTTACTCACATTGATGAATAAGTCACATTCAACACAAATTTACCCTCAGGTAACACACTGTCATTCATGGACATACTCGCACAGTCATACAAATATTGAACACATAGCAGAAAGCGAAGTTCGAAGGTGCAGTAAAACGTTGATCTGTTGGATCTGCAAGCTTCTCATTAAGGTAACATTTATGAATTAGCAACTGGTTCCCAACTGAAACACACATATACTTCTGCATGAAGCCAAAAAGACAAACAATATTTCTATGCTTCATCGTTGAAACATTCAACCACACTCATGCCATATCCCTGAAAAGAAAGGATGATAAGTTTTTTACAGCGATTGATTGATTGATTTGTGGTCGATTCACCACTAACCAGAATTGTAGCCGCAGATATCTTGCTCACATACACAAAACAAACAAAAATACTCTTGAGTAACTGTGACATAGCCGGCCGGTGTGGCCGAGCAGTTCTAGGCGCTACAGTCTGTAACCGCGCGAATGCTACGGTCGCAGGTTCGCATCCAGCCTCGGGCATGGATGTGTGTGATGTCCTTAGGCTAGTTAGGTTTAAGTAGTTCTAAGTTCTAGGGGACTGATGACCTCAGAAGTTAAATCCCATAGTGCTGAGAACCATTTTTGAACTGTGGCATATTATAGTGTATAACTTTTGTAGCTACTGGCACATACACAAGAAATTTGTACATGTAGCGACACTTGACAAGCATCAACGTAAGTGAGACAGAGAGATATAGTGTACCAAAAAAAAAAAAAAAATGGAAATTTTGCAAGTATACCTGTGTGATCGAAGATTGTGTAACATAGAGTGCATCACAAAAAAATTGTTCCAAACTGACATGATAATAGGGAACCAGGATATCTTGAACAAGAACATGTGTATAAAAAAAGGCTGAAGCTATAAAACAAAACAATATACATGTAGTTGACATTGTGTTTCCAGTTTCTAGTCCCTGAAATAAAGTTTGGGGGGGGGGGGGGGGCAAAAAAAAAAACAATGTTCTCACTAGGGGCACCAAATTTTACTGTGTTCACGCAGTTGTTTCAGCGAACAAGAAGCACTTATCATAACATCCTTCACACGCTAACACCACATAATGAACACACGGACATTGCCGCGCTCGTCTGTGGAGCGGGGTGGTGGTTTCTGGCGTGGAGAAAGAGGCACCTGCTGGGAGGAATATGACTAGTGGAGTGGGCCACCAGTCTAATATTTCTCGGAAACAGGCGCGGAAATAGCATCTGGAAGTATCTCCAGATCGCTGTAGTGGCGTTGTCAAATGGTTCAAATGGCTCTGAGCACTATTGGACTTAACATGTGAGATCATCAGTCCCCTAGAACTTAGAACTACTTAAACCTTACTAATCTAAGGACATCACACACATCCATGCCCGAGGCAGGATTCTAACCTGCGACCGTAGCGCCGGCCGAAGTGGCCGTGCGGTTAAAGGCGCTGCAGTCTGGAACCGCAAGACCGCTACGGTCGCAGGTTCGAATCCTGCCTCGGGCATGGATGTTTGTGATGTCCTTAGGTTAGTTAGGTTTAACTAGTTCTAAGTTCTAGGGGACTAATGACCTCAGCAGTTGAGTCCCATAGTGCTCAGAGCCATTTGAACCATTTTTTTTTTGCGACCGTAGCGGTCGCGCGGTTCCAGACTGAAGCGCCTAGAACCGCTCGGCCACACCGGCCGGCTGGCCTAGTCAGTCGACAGGAAGCTCGTAGGTTTGTAGGACAGCCAGGGCACGATCCATAAATATTCTCAGAACCATGAGGACAATGCAGTCAGCCAGCGCCAGCAGTCTTCGTTCCAGACGCGCCGGAACGGTAAACACGTGAACCGCGGTGACACTCAGACGGCACGTATGTGGTTTCGCCCTGCCTACAACTGGCGAAACTCGGCCGAGGTCAGTTCTTCCGTCAGTCGCTCAAGCCCATTAATGTACGACCCTCTCAGTATTTGCGGAAGTGCAGCCCCCCATCGGAAACGCTGTGTGCCACGTCCTCTGGTGCTCGCCTCGCACAGGCCACCCAGGGAAGTAACAGAGGAAACTAAAAGCAAGACCACATACAGATCACAACATGCATAGCAATCAAGTGAAAAGTACTTTGAGCTCTCAGTACCAACACTCTCATTAGTATAACCTTATTCGGTCCGTTACCACCGTGGAATGACATAAAACATTAATAAAAATGGTGAAGATAAGAGGCGACATTCAAAAGGGGCCATAGAACCTGTCAAAGTAACCATGCAATCATAGATAGATCCGAGTAGTATGTACACATGAAAGTGGAAAAATGTGGACATGATATATTATTTTCGGTGTATCTGCACAATATATAAATCTTTTCCACAGCCTATTATACTCCATTGTGTTTCAATAATTTCATTAGTTATGCACATTTGCACCTCGATGACGAATAATGGCGGAACATATGATAACACGGAAACTTATTTTTCGGCAAATATGACGCTTTAAGACCTCGTTGACTTGGAACTCAGTCAACGAAGACCAAAAAACATCGACTGGGAGAAAAACATTGGTGTAGTCGAAAATGTTTTCACAGTGGTAGTGGAAGTGGCCTGAAGAACATGCAAAAAATCGTGAACGTTGTGGTGTGAGGGGGGGGGGGGGGGGGTGGCGGTTGGGGTAGGTTGGGTGTAAATGTCTATTTCTTGGTCTTTATTCAATATTCCGAAACCAGCGGCATCTAGAA
Organism: Schistocerca serialis cubense; assembly: GCF_023864345.2. Classification (NCBI taxonomy): domain Eukaryota; kingdom Metazoa; phylum Arthropoda; class Insecta; order Orthoptera; family Acrididae; genus Schistocerca; species Schistocerca serialis. Next base: position 582,240,897 of record NC_064640.1, read on the forward strand.
AAAATGTTTCCTGGTACAAAATAAAAATGCGTTAAGTTTCTTAGAAAAATGTTCTATTAATTTTTTGCTCTAGGAGTAACACTTCTGCATTGCAGATCTGCAATCGCAGATTATTAAAAGTCGAGCGTTAATGGTATAAAGTAGATGTTTACTGTCAAATGTAAGTGAAGTGAGTTAAGAACAAATATCAAATGTTTGTACCACATCTAAGTGCAGTGGAACCACATTAGGTGGCAAATTGTGTTCTGGGCGTATAACAGGGTGGAAAAGTGGGGTGGACGTAAGAAGTGTTGGGAAGGTAGTTCACCAGATTGTGGTGGTGCACGTCCCTCCTTCATAGGTCTGCAAAATGAAGAGCTACCGTACTACGTTACAAAAAGGCAGCTACAGGATACTTCACAAAGTTATACTGACCTTCCGCAGCTCACTTCGTGAATCGCTGCAGACAGTGTGCATACACTCCCGTATGTGTGTGTGTGTGTGTGTGTGTGTGTGTGTGTGTGTGTGTGTGTGTGCGTATGTATGTGTTTGTCTGAGGGGGTGTTTATCTTCAACTAACCGTGGTAGCGCTACATTGAATACAGACAATGATAGAAACGCAAGAAAGGCATATGGGCAGATTCTACGTGAACCACTGCACACTGTTCTACACTGCTACAGGGGAAATTGACTCTTAGTCAACCTGTAGCAGGCAGCTGCAGCGTTCTTCCGGGAAAAGCGACTTCCTCCACCATGAGCGCCGCTCTCTTTTCAGATTACAGACACACTATATCTCCCCAACGTATCCTTTCCAGTTCTTCCACGGAAGCAGACAAAATTACATCACAGAGCACGTGTTTATGGGTCAGAAACAGTGTGTTGTGCTGCAGGTTGTACTGGGAAATAATTGTTAAAATATTCGAAACGTTGCGCCGATTCGAAGTTAATTAGTGCTGAAGTTAGTCAATCAGGCCATTGAGCGTGCTAGTTCAAGCCGCCCGCCACGTACACTTGTTCTCACAGTGCAGATGACAGAGCAGGAGACTGCTAAACTTTTGGTTCGGGTTCGATCCCTACTTACGTCCCGTGCCAATTTTTGTGTCACTCTTCTCTTAGGTTTTAGGAAATTAAATGCAGAACATGTTTGGCGACACCGTCTCTGGCTTGAATGTGCTCGTGCAACGGCCTGATTGACTAACGTGAACGCCAATTAAATCGGAAACGGCTCAACGCCTCGAATTTTTTTACGTGCTTGTGGGTGCAAATCACCGTGTCACACTCTTAAACACGTTTCAGACTTTTTCTGACCATTCTGTATGGAACAATTATTTTCAGTTTGTTAAGTGATTACTTACTTTCAGTTGTTAAGTGAGTTTTTATGTAAAATACATTCCTATAAGCAGTAGCTGATAATTGTTTAATTTGAAAGTGTGATGTTGTCAGTGACCTATGAGGTGTTGATGGGAAATACACTGACAAGCCAGAATATTATGACCACTGCCCACTCTAAGTTTGGACACCTCATGGATGCCTTGTGGGCACGTGACGCTGTAAGCAAAGTATGTAAACCGTGCAGAGACGGATGGGGGATTACCTTAGTGAAGAAATGCGCTGCAAATGGAGAGATACACTGAGATAAGCGACTTTGCGAAATGGCAGATTATTGTTACCTGTGAACTAGTACCTCGAAAACGACGAACCTAGTCGAATGTCCACGTGCTACTGTCGTGTGCATCTACGGGAAACGGTAGAAGGGCAATGAAACTACCACTACGCGCCGAGTGGTTGTACATTCCACAACTGTTCACAGAACGTGGGAATGGAGGATTGTATGCTCAGTAAAGCAGGATATATGGAAATATGGGACACCTCTGACGAAAGAGAACAGTGCCGATGGACGCACATGTGTTTCCAAAATCACCATTTATTGCACATCGTTGAACAAGGGACTCAGCAGCAGACGACAGCTGCGTGTTCACGCCTTGGCCCAACGACACCGTCAGTTACGATTATAGTGGTCTCTGCATCATGGAGACTGAACCTTGTGTTACTGGAAACGTGTCGACTCGTCTGATGAATCATGGTCATTTCCACAGGCGCAGTCATCCAGGCGAACGGCTGTTCGAAACGTACACCGCGCCACGAACGCAGGATGTTGGGAAACGTATTATGCCAAGTTAGACATTCTCCTGCACTTGCATGGGACCTGTGGTTGTAATCGCAGACACCAGGTCAGCTGCGGAATACCCACATCTCTTTATTCTTGATATCTTCACTGACGACAGTGTCATCTTTCAGCAGTATAATTGTCCGTTTCTCGAACCAGAATCGTGCTGCAGTGGTTCGAGGAGCACAATAGTCAAATCACATTAATCTCTTGCCACCAACTTCGCCTGATGTGAGTCCGATTGTTACCATGTACACTACCGGCCTTTAAAATTGCTACACCAAGAAGAAATGCAGATGATAAACGGGAATTCATTGGTCAGATATATTATACTACACTCCTGGAAATTGAAATAAGAACACCGTGAATTCATTGTCCCAGGAAGGGGAAACTTTATTGACACATTCCTGGGGTCAGATACATCACATGATCACACTGACAGAACCACAGGCACATAGACACAGGCAACAGAGCATGCACAATGTCGGCACTAGTACAGTGTATATCCACCTTTCGCAGCAGTGCAGGCTGCTATTCTCCCATGGAGTCGATCGTAGAGATGCTGGATGTAGTCCTGTGGAACGGCTTTCCATGCCATTTCCACCTGGCGCCTCAGTTGGACCAGCGTTCGTGCTGGACGTGCAGACCGCGTGAGACGACGCTTCATCCAGTCCCAAACATTCTCAATGGGGGACAGATCTGGAGATCTTGCTGGCCAGGGTAGTTGACTTACACCTTCTAGAGCACGTTGGGTGGCATGGGATACATGCGGACGTGCATTGTCCTGTTGGAACAGCAAGTTACCTTGCCGGTCTAGGAATGGTAGAACGATGGGTTCGATGACGGTTTGGATGTACCGTGCACTATTCAGTGTCCCCTCGACGATCACCAGTGGTGTACGGCCAGTGTAGGAGATCGCTCCCCACACCATGATGCCGGGTGTTGGCCCTGTGTGCCTCGGCCGTATGCAGTCCTGATTGTGGCGCTCACCTGCACGGCGCCAAACACGCATACGACCATCATTGGCACCAAGGCAGAAGCGACTCTCATCGCTGAAGACGACACGTCTCCATTCGTCCCTCCATTCACGCCTGTCGCGACACCACTGGAGGCGGGCTGCACGATGTTGGGGCGTGAGCGGAAGACGGCCTAACGGTGTGCGGGACCGTAGCCCAGCTTCATGGAGACGGTTGCGAATGGTCGTCGCCGATACCCCAGGAGCAACAGTGTCCCTAATTTGCTGGGAAGTGGCGGTGCGGTCCCCTACGGCAGTGCGTAGGATCCTACGGTCGTGGCGTGCATCCGTGCGTCGCTGCGGTCCGGTCCCAGGTCGACGGGCACGTGCACCTTCCGCCGACCACTGGCGACAACATCGATGTACTGTGGAGACCTCACGCCCCACGTGTTGAACAATTCGTCGGTACGTCCACCCGGCCTCCCGCATGCCCACCATACGCCCTCGCTCAAAGTCCGTCAACTGGACATACGGTTCACGTCCACGCTGTCGCGGCATGCTACCAGTGTTAAAGACTGCGATGGAGCTCCGTATGCCACGGCAAACTGGCTGACACTGACGGCGGCGGTGCACAAATGCTGCGCAGCTAGCGCCATTCGACGGCCAACACCGCGGTTCCTGGTGTGTCCGCTGTGCCGTGCGTGTGATCATTGCTTGTACAGCCCTCTCGCAGTGTCCGGAGCAAGTATGGTGGGTCTGACACACCGGTGTCAATGTGTTCTTTTTTCCATTTCCAGGAGTGTAGAACTGACATTTGATTACTTTCTCACGCAATTTGGGAGCATAGATCCTGAGAAATCAGTACCCAGAACAACCACCTCTGGCCGTAATAACGGCCTTGATACGCCTGGGCATTGAGTCAAACAGAGCTTGGATGGCGTGTACAGGTACGGCTGCCCATTCAGCTTCAACACGATACCACAGTTCATCAAGAGTAGTGACTGGCGTTTTGTGACAAGCCAGTTGCTCGGCCACTATTGACCAGACGTTTTCAATTGGTGAGAGATCTGGAGAATGTGCTGGCCAGGGCAGCAGTCCAACATTTTCTGTATCCAGAAAGGCCCGTACAGGACCCGCAACATCCGGTCGTGCATTATCCTGCTGAAATATAAGGTTTCGCGAGCCACGGGTCACAACACATCTGAAATGTAACGTCCACTGTTCAAAGTGCCGTCAATGTGAACAAGAGGTGACCGAGACGTGTAACCAATGGCACCCCATACCATCACGCCGGGTGATACGCCAGTATGGCGATGACGAATACGCTTCCAATGTCCGTTCACCGCAATGTCGCCAAACACGGATGCGACCATCATGATGCTGTAAACAGAACCTGGATTCATCCGAAAAAATGACGTTTTGCCATTCGTGCACCCAGGTTCGTGGTTGAGTACACCATCCGGAGGCGCTCCTGTCTGTGATATAGCGTCAAGGGTAACCGCAGCCATGGTCTCCGAGCTGATAGTCCATGCTGCTGCAAACGTCGTCGAATTGTTCATGCAGATGGCTGTTGTCTTGCAAACGTCCCCATCTGTTGACTCAGGGATCGAGACGTGGCTGTACGATCCGTTACAGCCATGCGGAAAAGATGCCTGTCATCTCGACTGCTAGTGATACGAGGCCGTTGGGATCCAACACGGCGTTCCGTATTACCCTCCTGAACCCACTGATTCCATATCCTGCTAAGAGTCATTGGATCTCGACCAACGCGAGCAGCAATGTCGCGTTACGATAAGTCGCAATCGCGATAGGTTAGAATCCGACCTTTATCAAAGTTGGAAACGTGATGATGCGCTTCTCTCCTCCTCACACGAGGCATCACAACAACGTTTCACCAGGTAACGCCGGTCAGCTGCTGTTTGTGTATGCGAAATCATTTGGAAACTTTCCTCATGGTAGCACGTTGTAGGTGTCACCACGTTGTGTGAATGCTCTGAAAAGCTAATCATTTGCATATAACAGCATCTTCTCCCAGTCGGTTAAATTTCGCGTCTTTAGCTCGTCATCTCCGTGGTGTAGCAATTTTAATGGCCAGTAGTGTATATCGCTATGGAACGTCATCACCGCTTACTTAATCAGCGGTCAGTTATCCACGGGAATTGCATGACTTGTGCGTAGATACCTGCTGTCAAATAGCTCCACAAATCTAGCAACGAACTGTAGAATCGATGTTAGGCAGAATCGGTGACATATTGCATTACAATGATGGCCTAGCAAGCTATTTAGCAGGTGCTCATAATGTTTTGGTTCGTCAGTGTAGATTGTATTGGTAAATGTCGCATCATTTTGCTGTCTCTCGATCACAGCATATTGTAAACCGCTGTAACCATACTGTTGTCACTTGGTGGTGAATTAATGAATGACCAAAGAGCTACTGCACTTTCTCACCATTAATTGTGTTACTGGTCAACTGCATAAATTTCTTCCATTCAGAAATCGCTATCAGTTGTAGAGTGGGCTACACCGATTGTAGCCACTTATCACAGATCAACATTATACCTTGCAAGGTGGATGTCAGTGTGTAACGGAATAGAACTGATGAAGTTTAGCTATAGGGCAGTAATCGGTTGAAATGCATTGCTTGGCTTGTGTCAGAATGTCTGAAATCCCATAAAACCTAGGTGAGCTACTTCTGTTACAGTTGGGGACATTTTAAGCCTTTGGACCTGATTAGGTGTTGGGAGAGCTGAGGCTTGGGTGATGCATTTGACACCCTCAAGCTGGGAAAAGTATATCAGCCATTGGTAGTGGAGGCAATCAAATCGACGTTGTTGGATACAGATTAATGGGATTTTACACTTGGGGCAGTCTCTTCAGTGTGGGAGATAGCTGACAGCTCCAGCTGTTTAGCTTTTTTTACATAACAGCTCATTCAAAAACTGCAAATAAATACTATCTTAAAAACTGAAAGTAATTCCACTAAATATACACTAGCTCAATTAAGTTATTTTATCTACACACTTGAGAGAACGTGACAGGATATGCTTGGGAGATATAGCCTGTCTGTAAACTTAAAAAGCTAGCAACAATATGGTGGGACAAGTGGCCATTCCTGGAAGAACGCTACAGTGCCGCAAGGGACGACTAAGAATCAATTTCCCTCTAGTATAGTAGAACAGTGTGCAAAGATTTACGAATATTCTGGCAATATGATTTCTTACGTTAGTGTAATTAGTAATTCATGTCTGTATTCCATGTTGCGTGAAAGCACTTTATGGAAAACAAACACCCTTGGGCTTATCTGCACACTGTATCACCACTGATTCATAGACTGAGTTGTGGAAGGATCGGTGTAACTTTATGAAACACGCTGAAGTTGCTTTTGTGACGTAGTGCGGTAAATAGAATGGAGAACTAGCCTTTATTTTGGATACCTATGAAGGAGGGAAGTGCACGACCACAACCCAGCAAATTTTCTTCCCTCACACACATTAACTCCAACCGTTCCTTTCCAATCTGTTACAACCCCAGAACATAATACATAGTTTAATGCGGTTCTACTGCATTTAGATATGGTACAAACATTGATTATTTGGTCTTAACCCATTTTATTTGATAATATACATTAATTTTATAGCATTAAAGCACTGCTTTCAATAGCTTTCATTCTTTTCAACGTGGGAACTATTAGAGATAGAATAAATGAATAGGACATTTTAGGTAGAAAATTTAATTTAGTTTATTCTGTATTGGGAAACATTTCCACTAGAAGGTGCAATTTTCGTAACTGTCAAGAAAAATTTAAAAGAGAAACCTTTAACCACCCCCTCCCATTGTTCACACCTCAGCTTCCAGTATATTTAGTATATTATTCATTACTCACACTGCACAGAAATTTGGAACTGCACTAATTTTTTCTCTTAATTTTCTTTCTCACTGGACTTTTAGCGGCAAAGTGCCAGACAATAAATCCAAATATTTCGGGTACGAATCTCGTTCAAACCTAGGATTTTCACCGTTTACTTATCACTTATTTCACCACTGGAAATGTCTGTTTATGTGAAAAACGCAGCGTTGCATTGTGGTTCAGAATCTGCATTAAACTGCTGGCGCACAAGTAAGGGGCTGGATAAGTCAGTTCAAAGGGCAGAGGAAGGCACCGGCATACCACCGCCAACAGGACCATGCACTGTAGTGTTCAAATCAATCTTCAGTTTGATGAATGCGTTACTTTGACTACTGCATGCACTAACGAATATTGTTACAAACCAGTGTTTAGATTTTTGCCAGATAAGTGATCGTTTATGACTGTTGTCATCTAATTGGCCTGTTACCTAGCATTGTTTGTTCAGTAGCTTGTGCTTCTCTAGTTTTTACGTTCGCTAGCCTTCCTTCATTGATTGTACCCAGAAAAGACACATCTTCATATTTTAAAATTTTTTATTTGGATTTAAATTGGATTAGATTAATACTTTTTCCCTAGATGGTGAACACGAAACTTCATAACGATGTGGGAAGTGTCAGTAAAACAGAATGTTTCATTGCCTGACACAATTAAAATTTTTTTTAATAATTTTAAAATTATATAAAATTATTTAAAAATTCATAGATTGAGTAGTAGGAGAAATTCTTTTAATTTGTTTTTAAATGATGGTAAGCTATTTGACAGAGTTTTCATGCTATTTGGTAAGTGACCGAAGACTTTTGTGGCAGCACAATGCACCCCTTTCTATGCCAAAGTTAGATTTAACCCAGAATAGTGAAGATATGCCTTTCTCCTAGTTTTGTAGTTTTGAACTTCGTTATTGCTTTTGATATGGGATGGGTTATTAATAGCACAGTTCATAAGTGAGTATACATATATTTCGAAGCTACTGTGAATATTCCTAGCTCCTTAAATAAATGTCTGTAAGATGATCTTGGATGGGCTCCAGCTATTACTCTGAGTACACAATTTTATGTAATGAATACTTTTTCCTTAATAATGAAGTATCTCAAATATACCATACGAAAACATTGTATGAAAATAGGTATAGTAGATAATTTACTGATATATTTATGGCAAAAATTTGCAATATCACTAATATTAGAGGAAGGTGATCTCAAACATTTCAGCTGATCATCAATGTGTTTCTTCCCATTGAGTCTCTAACCAGTGGACACACCCAAAATTTTGAATATTCTGCCTTAGCTACAGGCTTCTATCCTAAGTCCATATTTATTAATGGTGTTGTGCGATTTACTGTACAGAACTGTATATGTGGTGTTATCCCAAAATTTTAGATAATTTACTGATATATTTATGGCAAAAATTTGCAATATCCCTAATATTAGAGGAAGGTGATCTCAAACATTTCAGCTGATCATCAATGTGTTTCTTCCGATTGAGTCTCTAACCAGTGGACACACCCAAAATTTTGAATATTCTGCCTTAGCTACAGGCTTCTATCCTAAGTCCATATTTATTAATGGTGTTGTGCGATTTACTGTACAGAACTGTATATGCGGTGTTATCCCAAAATTTTGTGAGAGTCCGTTTGCAGAGAACCACTTCATAATTTTCTGAAAGATATAGTTCAAAGTTTCCTGAGCTAATAAATTCTTGTTTGGTGTATGTGATAATTACAATTGTGTGTTCAGCAAAAACAACTAGCTTTGTGGCAACTAGCTAGTGGCAAGTCATTAACTTATATTAAAAACAATAAGGGACCCAAGACTAAACCCTCTGGGAGCCCATTCTTGATACCTCTCCAGCTTGAGGAATCTGCTGATATTTGTGCTCCATGTGACCTGTCTATTTCAGCCTGCAGCACTCTTCCAGTTGAACGTGAGTTAAATTATTTGTGCACTATCATACTTGTACCAAAATACTTAAGCTTATCTAGAAGCATTCCATGATTTACACAGTGAAAGCCTATGAAAGATGGATAATGTTTAGTTATTCAGAGCATTTAATATTTGATCAGTGAAGATGTATATAGCATTGTCTGTTGAAAAGCCGTTCTAAAAACCAAACTGAAATTTTATTAGTACTTAATTTTTACAACTATTGAATAATTACTTTTTTAAGAACTGGGTAAACTAATGAGAAATGGGATTGGGTGGCAGTTGTTGGCATCATATAGTTCCACATTTTATACAATGGTTTAACAATAGCAAATCAGGAGAAATCCCCTGTTTCAGTGAGCTGTTACATATGTGTCTGAGAATCCTGGACAGAAGCTTCTAGTTTTCTGTAGGAAATGGCAACAATTCTGTGTGAGCTTTTACCTTTGATCGAGTTTATTATTTTCCTCATTTCAGAAGAATAGGTGGTTCGAATTTCAATATTATCAAATTGTGTGGGTATTGCCTCTTCCATATATAACACTGCCATTTCTAATGAACACCCAGATCTCATTTTCTCTGCAGCAATTAAAAAAGTTGTTATTAAAATATTTTTAGCTTCTGACTTTTTGTTAATAATCTTTTCATCCAGTTTGAGGGTAATATGGTCATCCTGCACTGTTGGTTTCCCTGCCCCCTTCCTAAAATATTTGATATTGTTTTAATTTCATTATCAGAGATTCTAAGTAGAGGCATAATACACACTCTCTTGGACTTTTTAATAACTTTTCGTAGTACAGTCCAGTAGTTATTACAACATCTGACTCTTTCTGGACCATTACCCTTTCTTGCTATTACATACATTTCTTCTTTTTGGTTACAAAAACTTTTATCCCTTTAGTAAACTCTGCTTTTAAATACGATTTATTATAATTATATTTCGCTAGTTTCTTAGGGAAACAGTTTTCACATATACTCACAAACATATCATGAAACAAGCTGTATTTTAAATTAGCATTAGGGTTCCAGTGGACCATATTCCAATGTAACTGCTGCAAGTTTTCTCTAAAATTTGCAGTTGTTAAATCATTAACTAAATGTACCATTTTGGAAGACAGTTTTGCATTTCTGTCTGAAGCTATGTCATATTCTGCAATTATCGGTGCAACATGATCAGAAAGACCATTCTTAACCAGGTAATTGTGTATTTGATTAAATTTATCTCTCAGTCTGTTGTTTCGCTGTACTACCTGAATAGGAGAATCAATAACTGATGTCAAATTGAAAGAACTGTGTAATACTTCATGTTCATTCTTCTTATCAAACTCTTTCAGAAAAATCTACATTCAAACAACCAAAATTGTAATGTGCTTCCCTCTGACAGATAGCACAACAAAGGATACATATTTTTCAGAAATAACTGAAAATTTTCCACGGGGACCTATTCACTATTACAGTTGTAAAAGAACCAATATATTTAGTTTAAGCTCGCAGACACATGCTTCTAGATGTTGCTCTAAATATTTCTTTTTTATTTTCTAAATTTTTTACGCTTTTAACATCTGTGAAAACTTTTCCTTTTTCTTTATAGTCTCCGTTTACACGTACTGAAAGCTTATATCCACTTACATTTACCGTTTCATATCTATAACTAAATGATGATCAGACAAGCAAATTGCATCTGTTATCTCCTCAGTTTCTAAATCTATCAAACAAATAAGAAACTCAACTGCTTCCTTTTTTTAATCCTCTAATACTCTGAAGCAGTATACTGACATTATTTTCACTTTTACAATAATCTTGTGATAATTTAACATGTTCAGTACCTGTCTGTCTCAGCTTCTTTTTAAGACGAATTGGTTTCATTGTTGAATCATTGGACATTGGTCTTAGACTAAAGAAAGGTACTACCATGAATTTTAGTGCCCACTTCCCTTAAGGATTTTGCTATCAACTCATCCAATTTACCCCCCCCCCCCCTTTTCCACTGAGATGCAGGGCATGCCTAGTGGAAGCCCACCTACCAAGAGCATCGACAGAGACCAAACCGCAAACCGCCCAGTACATGCCTGAAGCAGCAGCCTTCTAACTCTATACAGATCCTTGCACAGCTGTTCTACTGGAGACCATCACAGAGCATGAAAACAGGTAACAATCCGCCGTTTGTATGGGTCATTGCCGAAACTATTTTTACCAGGCCACCCACAATATCGTAGCGCGGATCCCTGTCACTACTGTTTCCTGCTCCACATACTATCACAACATGATCCTGCTTTGTAAAGCCCTTGCACGAGGATCATACATCCTCTACTGCTTGGCTAAGACATTCACTGGTCTTGAAAAATTTTGTGATCTGGTACCTGCCTCCAACTTTTTCCTGCAAAATCAGGTACACACCTCTTCCATGGCTACCTCCTAGCTACAGAACTTTCCACCTACTTTCTACTGTTTCTGAAACAGTTGCTTTCCTAATCTACATCTAAATCTACATGGATACTCTGACAATCAAATTTAAGTGCCTGGCAGAGGGTTCATCGAACCACCTTCACAATTTTCTATTATTCCAATCTCGTATAGAGCGCACGAAGAATGAACACCTATATCTTTCCGTACGAGCTCTAATTTCCTTTATTTTACCTTGGTGATCGTTCCTCCCTATGTAAGTCGGTGTCAACAAAATAAATTCGCATTCGGAGGAGAAAGTTGGTGATTGGAATTTCGTGAGAAGATTCCATCGCAACGAAAAACGCCTTTCTTTTAATGATGTCCATCCCAAATCCTGTATCATTTCTGTGACACTCTCTCCCATATTTCGCAATAATACAAAACGTGCTGCCTTTCTTTGAACTTTTTCGATGTACTCAGTCAGTCCTATCTGGTAAGGATCCCACACCGCGCAACAGTATTCTAAATGTGGACGGACAAACGTAGTGTAGGCAGTCTCTTTAGTAGTTCTGTTACATTTTCTAAGTGTCCTGCCAATAAAACGCAATCTTTGGTTAGCCTTCCCCACAACATTTTCTGTGTGTTCCATCCAATTTAAATTGTTCGTAACTGTAATACCTAGGTATTTACTTGAATGTCTGTTGGGTATTTACTACACCTACGTCTGCTTGAGTCTCTACCTTATTCAAATGAGGTAGCAAGACCAATCTGTTTTTTGTGCCAATGATGAGACTACCAGGTACTTTTCCCTTTCTGTGGCTCCTGTTCCCTGATACCACTTCCACTTCCCAGTTGTCTTCGCATTATTCCCCCCCGCCATCCCCCCCCCCCCCCTCCGTAACCTCAACAGCTCCTCCCTAGCACCACCCATTTCAGCCTTAAAAGCTCTCATCTTCCCTTCCTTTTCAGCTATTTTTCTGCCCATTGAACATACTTTGCAACATCATGGAAGAATCTCATTTACGAGTACTTCTCCAAGTCCCATGCCCCTATATTCCCCCCCCCCCCCCCAATGAAACCATCACTCACAAAAGCTGCATAGAACTTCAGTACTAACTTTCCTACAGCACCTCAAACGCTTCGTCCACCTGGTTGTTTACAAATTTATTTACGAAATTTAGCTAAATAATAATGATAATAATCTATTAACCACAGATCACGGGAGACAATGAAGTTATATACGGCACAAATATATGTATGTACTATTAATACAGTAACGGAATGAGATTAAAACTATGTTAAAAAGCTAAATTTGTACACCTGAAAAAATGCCTAAAATCGTGTTAATGAGATGCGGACTTTATTTACTTTCTAAAGAAATAAAACATAAAACTTTTAATCTTTAATTTTCCGAGTAGATAAGGCTCTCTGTAAATATGTGAAACGAAAAGAGCTAACTTCTACACTCATTTGCTGCTCAGAAGTCTTAAGTTTTTGTAAATATACGTCTGGATTATGTGAATAACAACTTTAAGTTGTTCGAGATAGGGTATTATATTTGTGAGCACAAACAATTATTGTTTATTCCTTATCACAAACGCTGATACGTGTATCAGAACTTCCCTTTGAACGTTTGCTCACCATGTATGACCATTTCCAATTCATTCATCTCTGGTGGACGAACGTGTTCAGTAAGCCTTGTTTTCGTTAGTTCGTTAATGAACTACATCTTCCATGTATCATCTGTAGAATTTTGCCATAATTATGTGGACGGAATTCATATACAAGCTACTTACACATTGATTATGGTGTCTGTTGCTAAATGCGGTCAGTTAAAAATTACCAAGTGCTATAATGAACCATAATTAAATTTAGAAACGAAAATAAACACACTGCGTATCTTGTGAGTGACACATATTTAAATTACATATCATATGTCTTCCTTAATAAAATGAAACCGTATGTGAATTATGGGCTAGTTGACGAGAAACCATTTTAGTTCAGCCTCAAATTTAGTTTTTCGACGTAACAAGTAATATGTATCTTTCAGTAAACAATTAATGCGTTGTTCTCTTAGTAACAAGTACCTATGCCCGCTCGGTTAGCCGTGTGGTCTAACGCACTGCTTTCCGCGCGGGAAGGCGTGCCGGTCCCCGGCACGAATCCGCCCGGCGGATTAGTGTCGAGATCTGGTGTGCCGACCAGTCTGTGGATGGTTTTTAAGGCGGTTTTCCATCTGTCTCGGCGAATGCGGGCTGGTTATCCTTATTCCGGCTCGGTTACACTCGGTCGGCGATTGCTGCGCAAACACTTTCTCCACGTACGCGTACACCATCATTACTCTATAACGCAAACATTGGGATTACACTCGTCTGGTGTGAGACGTTCCCCGGGTGGTCCATTGGGGGCCGAACCGCACAATAGCCCTGGATTCGGTTTGGGGCGGCGGTGGGGTGAGTGGGCTGCTGTAGCCTGTCGTGCGGTTGTGAACCACTGCGTGCTACGGCGGGGACGAAGCCTGTTCGTCGTTTCTAGGTCCTCAGTTCCATACAATACAATACAGTACAACAATTATCTACACTGAAAAGTAACAAAGATCGTTTCTTCCCTTGGAGTTCAGTTTGTGAATATAGAAAATTTTTTAAGTTTTAGTAGAGCGTTACTGAATAAATTCACAAAAGAATATAGTGATTACGGAACTGAAGTTAAAATGCATATTTCCATGGAGACGCACTGGCGAAATAAGTAATATTGGTTATTACCTAACATTCTCATTGCTCCGTTTCAAGCAGTAAACATTTTCTTTTGCGAGACTGTAGCCACCACACCTTAAGAATTTAACATGTAGAGAAATGAAAATCTCATTAACATATTGATTTTTCCGATGAAATTTTCTCGCGCTATCACCTTCGTAACGGCTACCAAAGGCTTGCATCAATAATTTGAAAATAAAAACAAAGTGTACCTGTCTTCCAATCGAAGGCTGCTTTAGACATGTTAGTGATTTATTAGACATGGTGCTACTGGTGGCGTAATATTCTTGGATTCCTATGAACTACAGTAGGTCTAGCGGTTCTAGGCGCTCAGTCCGGAACCGCGCGACTGCTACGGTCGCAGGTTCGAATCCTGCCTCGGGAATGGATGTGTGTGATGTCCTTAGGTTAGTTAGGTTTAAGTAGTTCTAACTTCTAGGGGACTGATGACCTCAGATGTTAAGTCCCATAGTGCTCAGAACTAGCTGAACCATTTGAACCGTTAATTAGGCTGACAGTTCGCAACCTGGAAAAAAGAGCTAGCTTTAATACAGCGGGATACCGTATTGTCTAGAGGAAATTCTAAACCACAGTTAATTAATTACTATGATAATTGGCTGAAATCTGTCGATTTGTTTATGACCCCAGAGAATGTGAAGATAAACTATGTCGTTCTAAGTGGACGATTTCTCTGGAAATATGTCAGATACAATACAGTGATTTGATTGGTTCCAGTCACAGACATTTTTGCTTTGTGGTGTTATTCTATGCACTTCGCTTAAGGGGCCATCGTCAAGTCGTGAAAGAGTGCATTATTGCTACTAGGAAGTGTTGGATACTGAAAACAACAAATAAAATGAAGAAATAATACTACGAGGGTGGTAAATTTAATAATCGCACCCATTTATTTACAGCTCGTACTAAATACATGCGTCTTTCAAAGTTTGGCTGGCTCTGAGCACTGTGGGACTTAACTGCCAAGGTCATCAGTCCCATAGAACTTAGAACTACTTAAACCTAACTGACCTAAGGACATCGCACACATCCATACCCGAGGCAGGATTCGAACCTGCGACCGTAGCGGTCGCGTGGTTCCAGACTGCAGCGCCTTTAACCGCTTGGCCACCCCGGCCGGCTTTTCAAAGTTTCACTGACCTTCAAAGTAGTCACCAACACTGTGTATAATCCGTTGCCAGCGATGTGGAAGTCGAAGGATGCTCTTAGCAGTGCCAGTCGTGTTGACAGTTCGAGCGGCGCGGTCTACTGCCCGACGAATTTGTAGCAGTTCTGAAGCGAATGCCGTGAAGTGTTATCCTTCAGTTTAGTAATCGAGTTGAACTCACAAGGGCTTCAGTCAGGGGAGTGCAGTAGGTGGTATAGCACTTAGCAGCCCCATCAGTCAAACAAATCAGTAACAGCTTGCCCTGTACGTGCTTGATCATTGTCCTGCAAAATGATGGTCAGGTCATGCAGAAAGTGTCATCACTTCTGTCTTTAAACTGGTCGTAGGTTGTCTTGCAAAAATGAACAGCATAGAGACAGAAGCGATGACACTTTCAGCAGGACCTGACCATCATATTGCAGGACAATGCTCAAACACGTACAGTGCAAGCTGTTACTGATTTATTTGACTGATGGGGCTCCTAAGTGGTATACCACCTACTCAACTCCCTTGACTTAAGCCCTCATAAGTTCAACTCGATTTCTAAACTGGAGGAAACACTTCACGGCATTCGCTTCAGAGCTGCTACAAATTCGTTGGGCAATAGACGGCGCCGCTCGAACTGTCAACACAACAAGCACTGCTAAGAGTATCCTACCACCTCCACATTGCTACCAACGGGTTATATAGAATGCTGGTGACTACTTTGAAGCTCAGTAAAACTTTGAAACACGTATGTATTTTGTATGAGCTGTAAATAAATATTTCCCACTATTAAAGTTCCAACCCTCGTATTACATAATATGGATCGGTGAGATATCTACTACATAAAATGAGAGGAACGCTATTTGATGTTCTATCCCATTTCTTCTAGTAAGTTTCTCAAGTACGCTCATTTTCCATTTACATCTACATCTACATTGATACTCCGCAAGCCACCCAACGGTGTGTGGCGGAGGGCACTTTACGTGCCACTGTCATTACCTCCCTTTCCTGTTCCAGTCGCGTATGGTTCGCGGGAAGAACGACTGTCTGAAAGCCTCCGTGCGCGCTCTAATCTCTCTAATTTTACATTCGTGATCTCCTCGGGAGGTATAAGTAGGGGGAAGCAATATATTCAATACCTCATCCAGAAACGCACCCTCTCGAAACCTGGCGAGCAAGCTACACCGCGATGCAGAGCGCCTCTCTTGCAGAGTCTGCCACTTGAGTTTATTAAACATCTCCGTAACGCTATCACGGTTACCAAATAACCCGGTGACGAAACGCGCCGCTCTTCTTTGGATCTTCTCTATCTCCTCCGTCAACCCGACCTGGTATGGATCCCACACTGATGAGCAATACTCAAGTATAGGTCGAACGAGTGTTTTGTAAGCCACCTCCTTTGTTGATGGACTACATTTTCTAAGCACTCTCCCAATGAATCTCAACCTGGTACCCGCCTTACCAACAATTAATTTTATATGATCATTCCACTTCAAATCGTTCCGTACGCACACTCCCAGATATTTTACAGAAGTAACTGCTACCAGTGTTTGTCCCGCTATCATATAATCATACAATAAAGGATCCTTCTTTCTATGTATTCGCAATACATTACATTTGTCTATGTTAAGGGTCAGTTGCCACTCCCTGCACCAAGTGCCTATCCGCTGCAGATCTTCCTGTATTTCGCTACAATTTTCTAATGCAGCAACTTCTCTGTATACTACAGCATCATCCGCGAAAAGCCGCATGGAACTTCCGACACTATCTACTAGGTCATTTATATATATTGTGAAAAGCAATGGTCCCATAACACTCCCCTGTGGCACGCCAGAGGTTACTTTAACGTCTGTAGACGTCTCTCCATTGATAACAACATGCTGTGTTCTGTTTGCTAAAAACTCTTCAATCCAGCCACACAGCTGGTCTGATATTCCGTAGGCTCTTACTTTGTTTATCAGGCGACAGTGCGGAACTGTATCGAACGCCTTCCGGAAGTCAAGAAAAATAGCATCTACCTGGGAGCCTGTATCTAATATTTTCTGGGTCTCATGAACAAATAAGGCGAGTTGGGTCTCACACGATCGCTGTTTCCGGAATCCATGTTGATTCCTACATAGTAGATTCTGGATTTCCAGAAATGACATGATACGCGAGCAAAAAACATGTTCTAAAATTCTACAAGAGATCGACGTAAGAGATATAGGTCTATAGTTTTGCGCATCTGCTCGACGACCCTTCTTGAAGACTGGGACTATCTGTGCTCTTTTCCAATCATTTGGAACCCTCCGTTCCTCTAGAGACTTGCGGTACACGGCTGTTAGAAGGGGGGCAAGTTCTTTCGCGTACTCTGTGTAGAATCGAATTGGTATCCCGTCAGGTCCAGTGGACTTTCCTCTATTGAGTGATTCCAGTTGCTTTTCTATTCCTTGGACACTTATTTCGATGTCAGCCATTTTTTCGTTTGTGCGAGGATTTAGAGAAGGAACTGCAGTGCGGTCTTCCTCTGTGAAACAGCTTTGGAAAAAGGTGTTTAGTATTTCAGCTTTACGCGTGTCATCCTCTGTTTCAATGCCATCATCATCCCGTAGTGTCTGGATATGCTGTTTCGAGCCACTTACTGATTTAACGTAAGACCAGAACTTCCTAGGATTTTCTGTCAAGTCGGTACATAGAATTTTACTTTCGAATTCAATGAACGCTTCACGCATAGCCCTCCTTACGCTAACTTTGACATCGTTTAGCTTCTGTTTGTCTGAGAGGTTTTGGCTGCGTTTAAACTTGGAGTGGAGCTCTCTTTGCTTTCGCAGTAGTTTCCTAACTTTGTTGTTGTACCACGGTGGGTTTTTCTCGTCCCTCACAGTTTTACTCGGCACGTACCTGTCTAAAACGCATTTTACGATTGCCTTGAACTTTTTCCATAAACACTCAACATTGTCAGTGTCTGAACAGAAATTTTCGTTTTGATCTGTTAGGTAGTCTGAAATCTGCCTTCTATTACTCTTGCTAAACAGATAAACCTTCCTCCCTTTTTTTATATTCCTATTAACTTCCATATTCAGGGATGCTGCAACGGCCTTATGATCACTGATTCCCTGTTCTGTACATACAGAGTCGAAAAGTTCGGGTCTGTTTGTTATCAGTAGGTCCAAGATGTTATCTCCACGAGTCGGTTCTCTGTTTAATTGCTCGAGGTAATTTTCGGATAGTGCACTCAGTATAATGTCACTCGATGCTCTGTCCCTACCACCCGTCCTAAACATCTGAGTGTCCCAGTCTATATCTGGTAAATTGAAATCTCCACCTAAGACTATAACATGCTGAGAAAATTTATGTGAAATGTATTCCAAATTTTCTCTCAGTTGTTCTGCCACTAATGCTGCTGAGTCGGGAGGTCGGTAAAAGGAGCCAATTATTAACCTAGTTCGGTTGTTTAGTGTAACCTCCACCCATAATAATTCACAGGAACTATCCACTTCTACTTCACTACAGGATAAACTACTACTAACAGCGACGAACACTCCACCACCGGTTGCATGCAATCTATCCTTTCTAAACACCGTCTGTACCTTTGTAAAAATTTCGGCAGAATTTATCTCTGGCTTAAGCCAGCTTTCTGTACCTATAACGATTTCAGCTTCGGTGCTTTCTATCAGCGCTTGAAGTTCCGGTACTTTGCCAACGCAGCTTCGACAGTTGACAATTACAATACCGATTGCTGCTTGGTCCCCGCATGTCCTGACTTTGCCCCGCACCCGTTGAGGCTGTTGCCCTTTCTGTACTTGCCCAAGGCCATCTAACCTAAAAAACCGCCCAGCCCACGCCACACAACCCCTGCTACCCGTGTAGCCGCTTGTTGCGTGTAGTGGACTCCTGACCTATCCAGCGGAACCCGAAACCCCACCACCCTATGGCGCAAGTCGAGGAATCTGCAGCCCACACGGTCGCAGAACCGTCTCAGCCTCTGATTCAGACCCTCCACTCGGCTCTGTACCAAAGGTCCGCAGTCAGTCCTGTCGACGATGCTGCAGATGGTGAGCTCTGCTTTCATCCCGCTAGCGAGACTGGCAGTCTTCACCAAATCAGATAGCCGCCGGAAGCCAGAGAGGATTTCCTCCGATCCATAGCGACACACATCATTGGTGCCGACATGAGCGACCACCTGCAGATGGGTGCACCCTGTACCCTTCATGGCATCCGGAAGGACCCTTTCCACATCTGGAATGACTCCCCCCGGTATGCACACGGAGTGCACATTGGTTTTCTTCCCCTCTCTTGCTGCCATTTCCCTAAGGGGCCCCATTACGCGCCTGACGTTGGAGCTCCCAACTACCAGTAAGCCCACCCTCTGCGACTGCCCGGATCTTGCAGACTGAGGGGCAACCTCTGGAACAGCACAAGCAGCCATGTCAGGCCGAAGATCAGTATCAGCCTGAGACAGAGCCTGAAACCGGTTCGTCAGACAAACTGGAGAGGCTTTCCGTTCAGCCCTCCGGAATGTCTTTCGCCCCCTGCCACACCTTGAAACGACCTCCCACTCTACCACAGGTGAGGGATCAGCCTCAATGCGGGCAGTATCCCGGGCAACCACAGTCGTAGTCCGATCAGGGGATGCGTGGGACGAGCTGGCCGTCCCCGACAAACCCCCATCCGGACCCCCACAGTGACGCCCATTGGCAACAGCCTCAAGCTGTGTGACTGAAGCCAACACTGCCTGAAGCTGGGAGCGAAGGGATGCCAACTCAGCCTGCATCCGAACACAGCAGTTGCAGTCCCTATCCATGCTAAAAACTGTTTTGCATTGTTTCCTTTACTTCATAGTTCTCAAAGTATGACGTTACCTTCTCGTTAAACGAACGGTTCTTTTTTCGTGGAACCATTCTCGCTCAAGAACGATACCAATAATACAGACTGTAACAAAAATGAACCCCGCAAATTGCAGGACACATTCCTCACACGTAGACGAAGAAATAATGTTGTATTAACATGGGTTTGTTTCTATCTTACAGCTCAGTTTCTCCTACTCATTAATAATGGGAAACGTACACGAGCAGAACATACCAGCATACCACATGACTCTCTTCCTCACAGGAGGTATTCAATATGGGCCCCGTAGGCATTGATACATGCGTCAACCCGCCGTCGTAGTGAGTCTTGAATACGCGGATGTGTCTTTGGGGTTCTGCGTGTGGTTTCGCAGCCATCCATAATACGGACACGGAGACTAAAAATCTTGCGTACGAGAGCTTTCAAATGCCCTCACATATAGAAGTACAGTGGGCTTAGGTCCGGGGAGTGTGGAGGCCAGGCAACTGGTCCATCTCAACCTATCCATCTGTCACCCAATCTGTTATTTAGAACCCGATGGACATTAACACTATAATGAGGAGGTGCTCCATCGTGCAAAAAGTTCATGTTTTGTCTAACAGCTAAAGGCACATATGCTAACAGGTCACGTAGAACATTCTCTACGAAATTATGATAACTTTGTCCGTTGAGCCTAGGTGGAAGAAAATGAGGCCCTACCAAACAATCACCAAAAATGCCCGTACCAAACATTAACAGAAGATCTTTATTGATGACTTGCTTCAACACCTGCTGGGAACTGACGTCTGCCGATACACGCAGATTGTTAAGATTTACAATCTGATCTCGTTGAAACGACGTCTCATCTGTGAACAGCACCGTTGCACTAAAATTATGGTTGACACTTGACACATCACAATCGCCAGTCCTGGGGTCCAAGATCGGTGTTGCAGCTACATGTCTTGAGCTGACACTAAACATTTTATGATAGACATGATGGTCTATTTCAGTATAAAGTGGTTGAAGGCAGGTCTATAGAAGCCGCTGAAACTGAATTTGCTGCTGGCCAAGAGAGCAGGAGAGGAGAGCCTCTAACCCGATCGGAAGCTGCCAGCATAAAAGAACGGACGGCGTGTCCGCTCCCGGCGGCTGGCCGCGGTTCCACCCCCACGTGACTACCTCCAAACCTCCCTATTGGACAGCCATATTCTAGACGCGCTGTTCGGTAGCGTCACCTCATCAGCAACACGTGAGTTTAGCTGCTGTTGGTTCAACACGTGAATTTCGAAGTGGTTCTGTCCGGTATAATGCAATGTGCATTACGACCTGAAACTAGCCGCCAGGCAGAAGGCACTGGCGAAAATCAGTTGAGAGATTAAAAATTAAATTTTTATAATATTACATCCATTCAGTAACGGCCCCCACTGTACCCCCTTCTCCCCTCCGCAGGAGTGAAGCATAGGGAGGCAAATTGACAGTTACTATGGGGCTCCTGCGAAAGACAGCCTTACATAATTTTTGACAATTAATTTTTGATTTTTTTTTAAATTTGCATTTTTGCTTAGGTAAAGTATTGAAAGAATGATAATATTTCTTGTATTAATATCCTGCGTGACAAAATTTGGACGACGGCGGATGGTGCAGCAGTGTTGTGAGGCGCTGCGAGTGGCAGCGCAAGGTGCGGCGATCAGCTGTTGGCGCAGGCAGCGGCGAAGGTCGATGGCCGCGGCGGTCTGTGGCCCACTGCAGCTTCCGCCGGAGCGTGTAAGTGGGGGCTTCCGGAAGGGGCGAAGCACCGATCACAAGGGGGGAAGGGGATTAACACTATTCCATTACTTCACATGCATACTGTGATTACTTTGTTGCTTATACCTAAAGGTGGGCCATGCCTTTTCTTTTTGGAGGTATTTTATTTATTTATTATTCCTTTTCTACTCATATGATACTCAGACCATGGCAATTTTCTACTGGGCTACTACAGTATGGGGCAACAAGAAACATCACTGTTCCCAGTACAAAAACTTAAGCGTGATATTCCCCAGGAGGCTGCTGATTGTGAAAATTCAGATTGTGGAAATTTACAATCTGATCACGTTGAAACGACGTCTCATCTTTGAACAGCACCTCTGCACTAAAATTATGATTGACACTTTGTTGAGTAAGCCATTCGCATAAGAGTACTCGTGCAGGAAAATCAGCTGCTCATAGTACTTCCACACGCCGTAAATGGCATGGACACAACTGGTCCTCGTATCACAATCGCCAGACAGTCATGTAGTCAACGTTCAGTGTTGCAGCTACATATCTTTAGCTGACACTAGCGTCGTTGTCAACTGCATGAAGAACTGCCGCCTCCAGTTGCGGTGTCCTTGTCCTTCTAGGCCTCACCCAGTCGCGAGTATCAGGCTTAAATGCCCCATGTTCCATAAGTCGACGATCCATGGCTTCAACCGTTTTCTTGCTGGGGCACCTTCGTCCCGGAAATTTCTCCCAATACAAACGTGGAGCACGAGCACCATTGCTGTCAGCTAGTCTATACATCAAATGTGTCTGCAATTTGTGCCGTACATTTTGTAAGTAGGCTGTTTATGTTTTCGTTTTGGCAACGTTACGTAGCGCTCAAAATGAAATCACTGGCTGTGCTGTGTGCAGTCTGTCGCTAGTTTGCATTGTTGTCTGCCATTGTAGTGTTGGGCAGCGGCAGCTGGCTGTGAACAGCGCGTAGCGTTGCGCAGTTGGAGGTGAGCCGCCAGCAGTGGTGGATGTGGGGAGAGAGATGGCGGAGTTTTGTAATTTTTCATGAACTGATATATTTATATATGATGATATCAAGGTAAATACATTGTTTGTTCTCTATTAATATCTTTCATTTGCTAACTATCCCTATCAGTAGTTAGTGCCTTTAGTAGTTTGAATCTTCTATTTAGCTGGCAGTAGTGGCGCTCGCTGTATTGCAGTAGCATGAGCAGCGAAGATTTTTGTGAGGTAAGTGATTTGTGAAAGGTATAGTTTAATGTTAGTCAGGGCCATTCTTTTGTAGAGAATTTTGAAAGTCAGATTGCGTTGCGCTAAAAATATTGTGTGTCAGGTTAAGCACAGTCCAGTATAATTGTTCAAAGGGGACGTTTCATCTTCGCTGCTCATGCTACTGCAATACAGCGAGCGCCACTACTGCCAGCTAAATAGAAGATTCAAACTACTAAAGGCACTAACTACTGATAGGGATAGTTAGCAAATGAAAGATATTAATAGAGAACAAACAATGTATTTACCTTGATATCATCATATATAAATATATCAGTTCATGAAAAATTACAAAACTCCGCCATCTCTCTCCCCACATCCACCACTGCTGGCGGCTCACCTCCAACTGCGCAACGCTACGCGCTGTTCACAGCCAGCTGCCGCTGCCCAACACTACAATGGCAGACAACAATGCAAACTAGCGACAGACTGCACACAGCACAGCCAGTGATTTCATTTTGAGCGCTACGTAACGTTGCCAAAACGAAAACATAAACAGCCTACTTACATAGCCCCCATGCTCCCCACAAAAATTTTTTACAAATGGTGTTGGGCACTGGCCAATACAGATTTGACAAAAATTTTTCACAATTACAGTAACAAAGATATAAAATGCACACACTTATTGATACAACGTTGGTCAAAAGCTCAAATTTTCTCACAGTCCCTAAAGACAGTCCTAATCGTACATAACAGGAGAATAGCAGTGTTTTTCTCAAAGTCTGAGCAGTAAAAGAAAATGCACACGGAAGTAGTGGATTTCCATGCAGTCTTGAAGAAGTAGTGTTGTCCTTCCAATGGAAAGACAGTGCTGACTCTCGACATGCTGACAGGTAATGGGCCACAACAGAGCAAACCCACAGCAGAGTCATTCGAAGTTTGGAAGAATATTGGTAGGTAGGTCATCACAGAACAGACCCACTGTAGTCCTTGTAGAGATAACGGTATTGGTGGGCCACCAGAGGTGCAGACCCACTGCAGTCCTTGTAGAAATAATGGCGTTGGTGGGTCATCATAGATGCAGACCCACTGTAGTCCTTGTAGAGATGACCAGCAGCCATCTGTTGCGATTGTGCAGGTGCACATTCACCATCGAAGAGTCTTGCGGAGAATATAGCAAGTCCATAAACCACCACTTGTCCACTCACAAAAAATTTGTTTGACATGTCCTTAGCACCAGCAATGCTGTTATCCAGTCCCTTGCTGAATTACCAACACACGTGCAAACACTATCAGTCCCTACTTCTCACATATTGTCCATATACTATGACCAACAGAAACGTGTGCAGTGAAATGCAACTAACAAGTTAATAATATCATGAACTGGTGACAATTATAAATTTACAACATGAAAATACAATTACAAAGGTACAAAATACATCATTAAAAACATAATAATACAGATAACATTTGTAGTACAGGCTTTACAAAAGAATCGAACTAACATATACATCAGTGGAATTATGACATGAGTACATACATAAAAGATCACAATAATTTTTGAAACATCAACTTCACACATGAGCATTAAACAGAATAAATAATGTGTAAGCATATTTATAAGGTAAATAACATATTATTAATGCCAATTGTATTTGAGGATAAAAGTATTCCTCATCATAGTGAATGTAGCTTAATATTAAAAGAAGAAAAAATTCTATGAAGAAACGTCCCCTTTGAACAATTATACTGGACTGTGCTTAACCTGACACACAATATTTTTAGCGCAACGCAATCTGACTTTCAAAATTCTCTACAAAAGAATGGCCCTGACTAACATTAAACTATACCTTTCACAAATCACTTACCTCACAAAAATCTTCGCTGCTCATGCTACTGCAATACAGCGAGCGCCACTACTGCCAGCTAAATAGAAGATTCAAACTACTAAAGGCACTAACTACTGATAGGGATAGTTAGCAAATGAAAGATATTAATAGAGAACAAACAATGTATTTACGTGGGGGCTTCCGGAAGGGGCGAAGCACCGATCACAAGGGGGGAAGGGGATTAACACTATTCCATTACTTCACATGCATACTGTGATTACTTTGTTGCTTATACCTAAAGGTGGGCCATGCCTTTTCTTTTTGGAGGTATTTTATTTATTTATTATTCCTTTTCTACTCATATGATACTCAGACCATGGCAATTTTCTACTGGGCTACTACAGTATGGGGCAACAAGAAACATCACTGTTCCCAGTACAAAAACTTAAGCGTGATATTCCCCAGGAGGCTGCTGATTGTGAAAATTCAGATTGCGGAAATTTACAATCTGATCACGTTGAAACGACGTCTCATCTTTGAACAGCACCTCTGCACTAAAATTATGATTGACACTTTGTTGAGTAAGCCATTCGCATAAGAGTACTCGTGCAGGAAAATCAGCTGCTCATAGTACTTCCACACGCCGTAAATGGCATGGACACAACTGGTCCTCGTATCACAATCGCCAGACAGTCATGTAGTCAACGTTCAGTGTTGCAGCTACATATCTTTAGCTGACACTAGCGTCGTTGTCAACTGCATGAAGAACTGCCGCCTCCAGTTGCGGTGTCCTTGTCCTTCTAGGCCTCACCCAGTCGCGAGTATCAGGCTTAAATGCCCCATGTTCCATAAGTCGACGATCCATGGCTTCAACCGTTTTCTTGCTGGGGCACCTTCGTCCCGGAAATTTCTCCCAATACAAACGTGGAGCACGAGCACCATTGCTGTCAGCTAGTCTATACATCAAATGTGTCTGCAATTTGTGCCGTACATTTTATATATACAACCAATTACTCCTTATGACTGACGCATAAGACCCAAAATTCGTTTAGGAATACCGTAAAACACTAGCAATTTTGAGCAAAGACTTTGTGCATTACGTTTCCCAGTTAAAGTATGACATTGTAAATCACACCATGAACCACAAAACGGCATTAAATTTCGCCTGAAACGGTAACAGTGATTGGCTGTAGGGTGGGCAGGCGTTGAGTCAGTTAATCACTGTATCTGAAACATCTACGGGGTGCGTATAATTTACAGGTCATGGATCTGGACGGATCGCGTATCAATTAGGACAACGCCTAGTCCCGTACCCAAATTAGGCAGACATGTGACGAGCAGCGTTCTCCTCCGTACATTTCGGGGTTTCGTGTGGAACACACGGTATGAGAAATGATATGGGTAGCAAGTGGATACACCAAGGGATAGACTGACGTTCTCGACATGTGCACGTCAGAATCTCAGATCACTATCGGTTCTAGAAGCCGACGCTATAACGTTACTAACTAAAACTGATGGTGTTGTGTATCATACATGGTATCAAATTTGTTGATTACAGCAGCTACGTAATTACAATAATTCTATTTCGTTTACGCTCTCCTCTAGATCTGAGTGCTCTCTCAGTGAAGTATTTTCGTTGTGCCTGTAAATAATTTTGCCTTGCAAACTGTAATATTATATTGTTACTAGAGACATATTCAGTTGGTGTGTAAGAAGAATGCTTTATGAAGCCCTGCTATGGAACACTGGTGTCCAAAATTAAAGCAACGAACTACTATTTCCCCTTGTCTTGTTTGTGTCTAATTTGCGATTTAATCATACAAACAGTCAATAATGTCCTTACGATCGTGTTCTGCACGGAAGATGGCATTCCCACCAACGGCCAGCCACGCCAGATATGAAGTTAGGGCACCTATCAAGCAGGATAGTGTTTTCAGGGTTGTCCCTCATCCAAATTCTCCGTCTACACACTCACAGACGGTGCAGTATGGCACAGAGTAGTAGCATTAGTAGTAGTTCAAAATGGTTCAAATGGTTCTGAGCACTATGGGACTTAACATCTAAGGTCATCAGTCCCCTAGAACTTAGAACTACTGAAACCTAACTAACCTATGGACATCACACACATCCATGCCCGAGGCAGGATTCGTACCTGCGACCGTAGCAGTCGCGCGGATCCGGACTGAAGCGCCTAGAACCACAAGACCACCGCGTCCGGCAGTAGTAGTAATAGTAGTAGCTTTATTCATTATCTCACTATCAGTCACTGCATACACTATTCACACATTGTTTCATAACACTTCCTACACACAAACACACACTCACACAAACACACTGGTGATCTCTGGGCCATTTTCTGTACCGCTACCTCCCATTTGCTATCCGGAAAAACTGAGTCAGCATCCCTCCATAATGAGAGAGATGTTGAGCTCAGAAAGAGAAATAGGTGTTAGTATTGTGCTATGCATAGCTTGAGGGGAGAGTGTCTCTAGAAAAGAAAAAAGAAGGAAAAAAACATAAAGTGAAGGTGTTATGTGGAATGTTGGATGTTTTATAATCATTATTATTATTATTTACTTGTATATCATATTTTAACAAACCCCTACTCCGTTTTATCTAAGTAATCCTTCAGTGTATAAAATGTATTGCATAACAGGTACTTTTTACCTGCCTTTTTAAATAAGTATTTTTGTAATTTCTTTAATCTCTTTTGGTAATTTATTGCACAGTTTTATTCTTGGTAGGAAATGCTGTTTTGAGTTTTATGTATATTTTTTCTTGGAAAATGTAAGTTGAGTCTATCTTTTGTTGCATGGTCATGGACAGAGCTGTTTGTGCAGTGATTACCAAGGTTATTTTTGATGTGTACAACTGACTGGTAAATGTATTCACATGGAGCAGTTAATATCCTCAGTGTTTTGAACAGATCTTTACAATGAGCTCGACTGCCAGTTTTGGTTATGATTCTTATGGCTCTTTTCTCGAGTTTGAAAATTGTGTTCATATTTTGTGTGCTTGTTCCCCAAAAAAGAATGCCATAGCTAAGAATTGAGTGTACATACGAATAATATGTAACTAAGAGACACTGCATGTTACACAATGATGATAGGATTCTAAGGGCATAACATGCTGATATCATTCTGTTTGTAAGTACCTTTTTGTGTTCACACCGCTTCAACTGAGAGTCAATTTTTATTCCTAGAAATTTTGCAGTTGTCACACAGTCTATAGAGGTGCCATTTACATTTAATTTAACATTGTCATTTTTCCTCTGCAAACTGAAATTCACAGCGTTAGTTTTCTTTATGTTCAATGTCACTTTATTGCTGATTGACCAATCGTAAACTTCCTTGAGAGTTTCATTTGCTTTCTCATCACGAAGTTCTCTTGTTTTCTGAGTAACTATAATATTGCTGTCATCAGCAAAGAGAATTTTTTCACCACTGGGAAAGTCATTGACGTATATCAGGAAATGTATTGGTCCTAATATGCTGCCTTGCAAAATCCCTATATTAATGTATTTTGTTTCTGATAAGTATTTTACTAAATGTCTAGCTCTATTTGAAGTGTTTGTTATCTCTACTCTTTGTACCCTCTCTGCTAGGTATGGCCGAAGCCAGTCATTAGCTACCCCTCTTATTCCTAATGCTTCTAATTTATTTAATAGAATCTTGTGGTCGACTGTATGAAATGCCTTAGAAAGATCCACAAGTATGCGTTGTGACACACTCATATTTATCAAGAGCATCATGTACAAATGGGGATTTTAACTGCTCCATGTGAATACATTTACCAGTCAGTTGTACACATCAAAAATAACATTGGTAATTACTGTACAAATAGCTCTGTCCATGACCATGCGACAACAGATAGACTCTACTTTCATTTACCAAGAAAAATAAACATAAAACTCAAAACAGCATTTTCTACCAAGGAGTAAAACTGTACAATAAATTAACAAAAGAGATTAAAGAAATCGCAAAAATACACTTATTTAAAAAGGCAGCTAAAAGTACCTGTTATGCAATACATTTTATACACTGAAACCAAACGGAAATGGGAATGGGTCGGTAATTTTCTGTGTCTTCTGCATTACCTTTCTTAAGCAAAGGTACAACTATTGCCTGTTTTAGCTGCTCTAGAAATGTCCCTGATGTGAAGGATTCAGCTGATAGTCCTGACGGGCACCAGAGAAACTGTATCCCAGAGACCAGGACAGGACCGACGTCGTGTGGACATAAGAAAGACTGAACCGTTATTTGGCAATAAGGGCAAGACGGTACCTCTCTAGTACTGCACAACAACTGGAATCTGACCTCGCAGCATCCGCAGGACTTGTTGTATCGAGGCAAATGGTGAGCAGAATGCTTCAGCAGTGTGGCCTTTATTGTTGGAGACCTGCTGTCTGCTTACCTCTGACCTGTCTTCACAGACGGGAACGCCTAGAGTGGAGCAGTCAACACGCCAACTGGTGGGTCGAACGGTGGGCCAATATTCCTTGCACGGATGAGTCCCGATTTTGTCTGGAAAGTGATTATCGGCGGATTCGCATCTGAAGGGCTCGTGAAACACAATTTCAGGACCAAAAATTGTGTAAACGGACCAATATCGAGGAGGCTCCCTAATGGTGGGGGCAGGGATTATGTTGACCACTTTGACACCTCTTCATGAAACTGTACGGGTGAATCAGCAAGATTTAACCTGTTGTGGATTGGTAAGAGAGCCAACCCACTATGAGAGGAAGCCGAAAGGCACGCGTTTTAGCTCACGCAGGCTGGCGTGAGGTCTGGAACAGGACAAGGAAGTTAGACTTTAGCAAAAAAGGATGTAGCTGTAGGAATACTTAACTTTAATTCGTAAATGGTGAACATCGCTCTTGACGGTAATTGTTTTACAGCCTCAATAGTAACTGGTAATGGCGCCTTGCTAGGTCGTAGCAAATGACGTAGCTGAAGGCTATGCTAACTATCGTCTCGGCAAATGAGAGGGTTTTGCTGGGAAGCCAGCGGTGGAGAGAATGGGGTCTTTCGTTTTGAGCGCCCAAGTTTGACTGTCGCTCAGTATCAGCTTTTGTTGGTACAGACGGACTTGCTGTCTTTGCTCTCACGAGATTTTATGGTTTGAACGGTTAGGCACTGCACTGTTGCGAACTTATACGATTCTGGACCGCGCCTCCGGGTAGGGAGTCGTTGAGTACGCAGCGTTCAGTGACTGAGAGCACTTCTTCTGCCTATACTAACGCTGAGACGTTATCTGAACTCCGCCCTTGTGGCTGGGAGCTCATGTTTCTCATCTGTAGAACACAGAGAGGAGAAGACAGTATTAGATTATACTAGTCAGCGGACCGTCTTATGTCGTGTTTGAATGAGTTTTTTATATATTTTGTGGCTGAACTTCTTCCGTTGTCGCAAAACCATCACTCCGACGCACCGGACACATTACATTCTGTGATATTGCTAATTGCTTCGGCTTATTAGGGCTATAAAGCAAAACAGCTGTAATGTAAATTTAATTTCAACTGAGGTTGCACACCACTGTAGATCGTCTTTGAAAGTAGTGTCCTTTAGTGTTTGGTACGTAGATGATGTCAGTTGTCTCTCGTTATTTATATTACTCCACGGTGCCATAAAAAGGGGCAGATTTAGGCAATTCATCAATAACATTAGGTAGGAAATTCATTTGTATCTTTTTATGTCCATTGGACATTGATTTATAAACAGTTGCAGTGTAAAGGGGTTTTAATCTACAATAGATATATAAGCATAAACAGCACTTATCATTTTATAGTTAGTAGTTCCCTTAATCATCCATTTATGTTTATGTTGTAATTCATATGTTAAACAGCAAGAAGGAGGGGATATCATGGCCAAATCTTCATTATAGCGTTCAATTTTCCGTTGCGCATCTTTATTTTACACCCACCTGGAGTAGCATCTTGGATATGGCTTACTGTACCGGGATCCTACTTATGTTAGAGTCGTCTGATAGTAGTCATAAAGTGGTTTGAAACCTCGGAAATCTTCAAAAGTTTTTTCCCATTTATAATATTTAGGTGTTATTGATAGTGATCACTGGCTTGTGTGTATTGTTTGCACTGGTAACGTCATGCGATAACTTTAAAATAATATTTGTGTATTTTATTGTATTTCTTTTCAGAGGCGTTGCGCTTCAGACCGCTGGCTGCAAATTTATTCATATTTATGTTATGTGATTAGTCATTGTATTTTGTTTGTATTGTAACGACACAGCTCGTTCAGGACGTTGCCAGTAATTTAGCCAGTTTGTTGTAGGTATTTTATGTTTCATGCTCGTTACATATTAAATGTGGGTATTGCAAATTTTGTGTACTTTTAAGACAGAACTGTTATCAGGGATCAGCCGATGATAACTAGGGCGAAACATATCGCTAGTTGTAACAATATAGAAATGGCAGATAGAAGTTTTAGTCAAGAAAGCTTATGGGATGAGAAAGAGTTAGCTTTGTTAGCAGGACAAGGCACAGGTTTGGAGAATACCGATCCAAGGGAACTTTTTGAGGATGATAAACACAGTCAAGCCCGTGATGGGCCATCTGACAGCGAAGATGAGGAACAGAGGCACACTGAGGTAATCGTAAAGATACGGGACTGTAATGTAAGGAGTCGACGTGAACACGGAACAACTAAGAATCGTGGTAGATCGCCGTCAGTGACATCGTCACGAGTCATCATATCAGGGGTGTGCGATGTTGATTTTCTTGAATACCAAGAAATGGAAAGGGAAAAGAGTAGAGGAAGAGAAAGTCACAATAGGAGAGAAGATTTAGATAACGCAGGTGTGTTGGACATCCTTGCATACATAAAAGCAATGGGAAGTGAAATTGGAAGTAAAATCCAAACGGTCAGCTCTGAATTGAGAAGTCAAATAAAAAAGGGGAATGATGAAGTACGTTCTGAAATGGGCAACAAAATTCAAAAGGCCAGCTCTGAATTGGCAAGCCAAATAAAACAGAGGAATGATGAAGTACTCACTGAAATGGGGTAGGTAAACTTCAAAACGTTAGTGACGAAATTCAGTCGATAAAACATGAAACGTGGGAAGTGAAAATTGAGGTAGTGACGCTCCGAACAAAACTAGAACGAGAGATTGCGGAGGTCAGAAGAACCGCGAACGAGGTGCGATTACTTGCGAGGGGCGCAAAGCAGATTGCTCTTGAAACATTAGAGAAGACAGAAAATACGACAAAGGTAGGTAGAGGTGCATTAAAGAAGTTGCAGAGGCGAGTGAAACAAGTAGAAATAACGCTGCTGCAAAAGACAGAAGCTGCACCAAATAAGGCATTGGCTGCGGACCTCTCACAATTTAAACGAAACATAGAAAGCGAAATTAAGCAGTTATCTCAGGAAGTCAGGTCGCAACCTAGTAAAAAATCACATCTCAGAAAAGAAAGAGTAGGCGATTTGGAAAGAACAGAAACCGAAAGAGCCAGTTCAAACACAGCACGATCATGTCCACGCCAAGACGATACTAGAATGTGCTCAAATGTAAGAGTTGCTCGTCAACTACAGACTGAAAGCGTATCTGCAAAGCAACGAAATATCGCTACAGTGGTGGCCCCAGCGTCTACACAGAGCACGACTGGGTCGCAAATTGCGAATACGAAGAACGGCAAAGAGATATTTCATATGCGTAATTGTTACCCGATAATGAGCACCATGGGACATTTTTCCAGTGATGAACACGTAACGGGGAGTAGAAGAGAGGATGCCCAAAGTAACGGTAGACCGGAAACGCTAGCGCCAAGTGAGAATGTGCTAGAAGACATTTTGATGAAATTTTCGATTTTAAGCATTTTATCTCTGTACGAAAATTCCAGCATTACAAAGACATCCAAAAACTTTCATTGGACAATTTTATTTATCATTACCTCCTCACTGGCCTCTGATGTACAAACTGGACTTCGTATAAGAACGTAGGCTTCCGCGGCCGGTGTCATAGTAATTAAAATTCTTCTGGGTATTATGCTACGTCATTGCTAAAAACTAACAACAATAATAAACTAAAACCGACGTTTCGGTCGAATTGAAACGGCCTTCCTCGTGCCCTGAGGAAGGCCGTTGCAATTCGGCCGAAACGTCGATTTCAGTTTATTATTGTTGTTAGTTTTTAGCAATGACGCTGTATAATACCCAGAGGAATTTTAATCACTATGCACTTCGTATGTTCACATATCGAGGAAACATCGGCCGAATGCGTGCAAAACATTGCAAAAACGTGCACGTCATACGAAGAGTTTCGTGACGCATTTTTAAACAAATTCTGGTCCAAGAAGAGACGGGACAGGATCAAACAGGAAAGAATGATAAGCAGAGACTTAGAGAGTTCAGGGTTCCATAGCCCGGGGAAGTACTTCGAAAACCTGACCAAGAAAATCAGTTTTTGGACGACCCATGCACACCGGCTGAGATCATAAGATTGTGTTACATGAAGTAGCTAATTTCGTACATGCAAAATCTTGTCGGCCGATGTGGAATTGATGTAGAAGGATTCAAGGGTATCCTAAGAGAGTTAGAGTTTACTTTCAACGAGCAGCAGGCGCAAGAAAAACGTAGGCAGAGAGACGTGCAAAGTGAAAGAAGGGAGAACAACGGAGGGAATAATAGAGCCCATTAGTGGCAAAACAATGTAATTCGGCCGCTTCAACAAAACATGGATCATAGACATCGTAGTGGGGACAATGTACAGTGCAAGAACTATGGCATAAAATATAGGCAACAAAATGAACGCAGATGAAAGCCACAAAATAATCGCGCATCGCGGGCGACAGTAGAGAAACTCGTCAACGGTCTGATGGGGTGGAACGAATAACAACAGGAATCGGGAACAGTCAATTGAAATTATACCACCTATGAGGACATGAGGGAGATATTACTTGATGAAAAGGAACGTTACCCAAACAGGAAAACTGCCTGTGGTAAAAGTACAAATTGGAGAAATTATGGGTACTGCTGTAATAGATAGTGGAAGATGTTGGCTAAATACAAGGATTCAGTTAATCCACCGATGCTTACAGTACAAAAAACAAAGGTACGAGGTGCGTTAGTTGCGAAGGGTATGGAAATATCGCAACAAACACGTCTAGAGTTTGAATGCCAAGGACACCAGATGACTGCAAATCAGTTCATGATACCGGAACAGAGAGAGGAGAACATAGTATTAGAGGAGAGGACCGTCTTATGTCGTCCCAGTGTTTGATTGAGGTTTTTTTACATTTTGTGGCTGGACTTCTTCCGTCGCCGCAGACGTGTACGAGAACCATCATTCTGACATACCGGACGTAGTACATCTACATCTACATCTACGTGATTACTTGTAACGCCGGAAATGCATATCCTCCTATTTCCATCTATTGTACTATTATTTTTTTTTCCTTGTTTTGTTACCTCAAGATATGACATTTCTGTCTCTTTATATATTGTAATTGTTTTACTGTTTGTATATATATATATTTATGCACTCATGTCGATGTATAATTGGTTTGTTTCGTAAATATTATTTGTATTTTTACGCTGGGTCTTGCCTAGGGGAAACTGCTATCGAACGATTAGATCGATAGGTCGTGTGAAGACTCAAAGTGTGTAGGATCTTTGGTAGTGTTAACTCTGCCGCGTGGAGCGCGGGCAGAGCTGGAGGAGTCTGGCTGGAGTAGCGAGTGGAGCAGGTGTGTTGTGTGACGCTCCCGCGAGTTGCCGCGCTTTCGGCGTTTGGCAGCATGTAATTGCGCTCGACTCGCGATGATAGTTTCTGACATGGTGTCGCGGACGGGAAGCATTAGCTGGCGCACATCAAGAGCCCGTTTCGCCTGGTGACCGTGTCGAGAAGAAGGCGCGCCAACATCCAGCTTCTGCAACAGCGACGGCCGACAATGAGTGACTGTCGCCACCTCCTCGATCGACGGCTTCAAACCTTCAATCAACCAACAAGGAAGACTAAAAGCACGTAAAGTTTCAGAACTGTACGGCAGACCTCAGCTTTTCAAATTGTTCCATTTGCCTCGCAAAATTACAGCAACTTAGCACGAACCTTTGTTGCTCATTGTCCCAATTGCATTGCCAAGCAGGGTCCCTTCCTTTTCCGAAATGAACTCGAGTGTCGTTGAAATTCAAACGCCAGCATAATTCCATTTCACAGCTTTAATTACAAAGTTCAATTTAGATTACACAAGCACAAATTAAGAGTGCGAGTTTTGTTACCGTATTTTAGCTTACCTGTGACTGCAGCTCAGCTTGGTACGTACTAAATTTTACTATTGTTAATTGTTCAGAATCGTTTAATTCAAGTTCAAAGTTAAATCTTTTCTTTCTAAATTGCGTAGATTCAAGTAGCTTTAGAAATGATTGTTGAGGTAGTCCAAGACTAACTGTATTTCGATGTGCTTCAGAAAGAAAGCTCACTATTAACTTCAGTCACTAAATTAGCTTTCGATTTTCCGGTTTTATTAATTCTTTTTCTAAATTAAGTCAGAGTGTAGCTTCTGACAAACTTTCAGTTTTCACACTACACGTGTCAACCTTCAGTTGCCACGCTTCTAGTGCTAATTATATGTGTAATAACCTTTCTTTTTCAGTTACTATAGTAATTGTCCTTAGGACTGGCGACTGTAATTTCCCCCAAATCTCAAATATCTAATTACCGCTAGTTAACTGTTAACGTAGCAGCCGCACGTTTACTTTCTTTATTAACTTTACCCCTTTTCAAAATTAATTTCGCCAGTTTCATTTGCATTTTTCCTTTCATTTAGATGTAACCCTTTCCTCCCTCTTTACCGACAGGTTAACTTCGGTGACGATTGCTTTTCCAAAATTCCCATTAGGTACACGCGGTTTCATTTTTCACTGTCATTAAGATCGATAAGTGGGGGGGGGGGAGGTTACACGTGGCGACCTGGTGACAGGACAACCTTCAGATTTGAGGTTGTTCTGGACACGAATTTTGCATTGTGCAAATCTCGTAACAAAGTACTGGTTACGAAATGGTCGATACGTCGGCGAGAATATTAGTGTGAGGAATCCTAATTAGATTTGAGATTTGGCATTTATATTGAAAAATATTAAAATGGGTGAAGGCAACAATTGCCAAAATTTGGTAGACTTGGATACGGAACAATCGGTCGAACAGTGGGAAACGCGCACCACGGTACCCATTGTTCAGGGGCAGGCGGCTAGCATGAAAGACGCGACCGCCGAAACGCAACAAAGAGCAGAAATGGAATTCCAAACTTTAGAAAATGTTTCGGAATCGGAAGTGAAAATCATATCTGAACCCCTTGATGACGAACACGTGGGGACAATTAAAGAGGAAGCCGCTACGGAAGTAGAACCGGTAGTTTCCGGGAATTTAGCTGATTTATTGAATGTTTTGATTAACGAAATCAAGGCTCAGTCTAGCAAGATAGAAACTCAATCGGCAGAAATTAAAGCTCAGGCTGCCAAGCAAGAAGCTCAGTCTGAAAAAATTGACAGGAAACTAGACAATCAGAACAAAGCTATTAATGTTGTTAACAACAATGTTGTTGTTAACGCAAAAGTTGATAAAATCAAAGAAGATATTGTTGTGATTAATACTGAAATCGGTAATCTTAAACAGGAAATGATAGGCGTTCAGGCGGAAATTGCGAGCATTAATACGCGTTTTAATTCCGAAATTAGCAGAATCGAAAAAAGTGTAGGAGAAGCAGTTGCTCCGATCATCGAGAATAAGGTGACGGAACAAATTCAATTAGTGAAAAAAGAGGATCAAAAGCAGGTGGAAACTTTAAAGGCTTTAGTATCCGAAGTAGATACCAAAGTGACGAAGCAGGCTAATACCTGCGAAGAGAAAAAAAAGGAAGTAGAAACGCTTGCGACAACCACTTGCCAAGTAATTACGAGAGTGTCGGAATTAGAAAAGAAACTTGACGAAAAACAGAGCTATGTGCCAATCTGTGCACATAGTTCGGAATTGTTGACGAAAGAGGAACGGTTCGACCCCTTGAAAAAAGGCGGTATACACGCGACGGATTTCATTAAAAATTGTGAAAGAGTTTTACCCAGATCATGGACTAATGAGAGAAAAATTAATGCGGTTATTGATGTGTTGGCTGGTGATGCCAAGCGTTGGGGCTTAAACCTTAACATTACGAACCTGACTTTTGACGAGAGTAGTGGAGCAATGGGGCTTCAAGCACCAGCGACGTCACAGCCTATCTCTGACGTCACAACAACGTAATGATGACGTCACAATGACGTAATGATGATGTCATAATGATGTAATTATGACGTCACATTCTCAACCTATCTATGACGTCATAATGACGTAACTATGACGTCATAATGACGTCATGCTTATTTCCGCATGTTTTGATACTGACCTTACATAATATGACATCTTTAGCTCACTGCAAAAAATTTTTTATGAAGTTATGATATACTTGGTGGACTTTTGCCAACAGCGTTGACCTTATTTCCACATGTTTTGATACTGACCTTACATAATATGACGTCTTTAGCTCACTGTGATAGTGTTGACAGTGCCACAACCTACATAGCTATTTTTGTTAAGTCATGATGATGGCATGGTGATGTACTTGATGGCACTGACCTTACGTAAAATTCACACACACACACACACACACACACACACACACACACACACACACAAGGTGTGCAATAAAAACAAGCTTATATGTTTATTCAGATATCATTTAATGTAAAAAAAATAATTTTATTACAAAATGTTATTAATTTATTTTACACTTTTACTTAAATCTACTACATCATCTGCCAGATCAGGTTTATTTTTCAACCATAAATACATGCAACGAGGGAACCAGCGATAGTGTTCACCCCATGGATCATCACCATCAACCCAATCATGCAGTGTGCCACCACAGTAGAAGCAGGTTGTGTGATCAGCAGTACCAGAGTAGAAGAAACCTGCTTCAGCCAGTTCTTCAGCCTTTACTGGGATATACGAGGGCCAATCATGGAAGGACTGTTGACGTACTTGTTTACAGCAATACTGGGGCCATGCTGGTTGTGCTGTATGCATCAAAGAGTGTTTTTTAACTGTACGACAAGGACAACATGTGTTGATACCAGCAAGATGGTATGATGCAGGACATATATGTCTCAGAAATGGTATGTCATCAAATTGCCAGTTACTCTCTTCAATGTTACAATACATACATTTTACAGTATCATCGTTACTGTTGTGATTTGGTCTATAGAAGCCCATCTCTGCTAGGTCTTCAGGCTTCAAAAAGTCGATGGGCCAGTTACCATTCTCAAAAGTCTTTAGACGCTCAGCAAATGTAGGGTACATTGTGTAGCCTGCTTACAATTCTTAGTGCACATGTGTTATGTGGTTACTGACTTGTTATTTGCTCTTTATATATTCTAATGATTAGATAACCAACTCTTACATAATTATTCGAGCTTCTCGTAATTCTTCTTCAATAGAAATAATCTCATTGTCATGTGATGAATTACCTGCTGCTTTTGACCCATGCAAAAAGAAAAGACGTTCAACAAGTTCATTTGGGTCATCCCAGTACACATAATCAGGAGGTAAATTGCTGCTATGTGTCTTCCACTGTTTTACTTCTGGAACATTACCTTCTGTTTCTTTCTCAGCTACAGTAATTCCTTTACCACTATGAATACTAGGTTCACTTTCCAAAGTTTCCTCACTTAGCTGACGATGTGCTTTTAGTAAATTTGCTCGAGATGATTTTCGAACTTCGCTTACATCAGACCGATTTAAATGAAGTATGCGTCGTATGATTGTTTTATATTTTATACTGTTATTAATATTAACTGGTTTATGAGCAGAATAACCTTTCTTATGGGCATTGGTAGCTTTTAAAATTTTTGCATACGTAAGAAGATCAGATTTTGTATAGCTTCTAGCTAAAGGTTTTTTTCTAAGAAGTAGATTATATAATCCTTTTGAACCATTGTATGTTACATCATTAATGATTATATCCACTCCATCAATTACCGCTTTTTCATTCCCTATCATCCACCCATTACGGAGATCATATCTCATACCATACACTTCATCACGTTCTTTAGGAGGAATTTGCCTTAATATTGATGATACTAATGTCTCATCAGGTGAAGTGAGAATATCTGGTTTCTCATCATCTTCCACTTTTTCCTCTTGATCATATGATATAACATCGGGTGAAATAAGATTTTCTGGTTTCACTTCCTCTTTATAATGAGATGCTGTAAATGTAGGATATGAAAGTTTTTCTCTTTTACTAATAGAAACAAGTTCTCTCAGAGGATCAGAAACTGGCTTCAATTCTTCCTCCAATTGTTTTTTTCTTTTAATCTCTTTTTCCTTAAGGGATAAAAATTTTTGACGTATATTTCTTCTAGCAGACATAATTTGCCTTTTCAATTTTATACTGCGGTTTACAGCCTGCTGAAGCATTTCAAGTTATTTGTATGGTTGGCACTAGATAATGATTGAAACAGGTACTGAGGTTACATCTCATCTGAGAAATATAGTCAAATTACAGCATATTTATATTACCTCATATTCAAATTCCACATGAAGACCATAATTTCCCAATTGAAATGGGTGCGGTTGTTTAAAACTGAATTTATCTCCTTCCTTCACGCTTAAAGGTACATTTAACGCAAGCTCAGTTTCCTTGCCATTGTGTACAAATGTAATCACTTCCAAATCAGGTGATGCTGAGCGTAGTTTCATAGTTCCTGTATAAGGAATATCATATTCATACTTCCCATTATGTAACAAATATTGTATAGAATTAGGATTTGTGGAAGGTATGCTATCTATGCGTAAAATGAATTTCTGACTTACTTTAGAGAGTGTTTTATCTACATATGCTTTGTTAGCTGCGTCTGTTTCTATTATTGGTTCTCGCAAATTTACAAGACGCTTATGTTGTATATCAAACACTCGATCTGTTACATCAAAGAGATCTAACATATTTATATTAGGCTGTGACATTTTAACTCGAATATTATTCTCATTTTCTAACATAGATGTTACTTTATGATCGATTTTTTTTACAATATTTTCAACATATTTCTTATTAACAGCATCATACATATTAATTGTATCCAAAACATTTTCAATTCTCATATTGTTTATATCAAGAACACCTTCCCTGACTGATAAATTATTCAGTAGTAAATCATTCTGAGGAATCTTATAGGAATTGACAAGTGGTCTGATTTTTACTTCTAACTGATTATATTTTCTATCCACATAACCCTTTGTAGCCACATCACTTGATATTAATGGATCTATGACCCCACTTAGTCGTTTACCTTTAAGTTGCATGACATTGGTTCTATCATCTGACTCTAAGAAGCTTTTGTTTTTCAAGTCCATTTTTTGCTCAAACTGCTTCTTAAGCTGTATAAATGAATCATCCACATATTTCTTTGTGCTAGCATCATTATTTTCCTTAGGAGAAGAAAGGTTGCTAATGCGTTTCGAGTTTAGTCTGATAGAATCACTTAAGACATCGAATGCACTTAAAACAACATTAAGTTTGTTCCAGGTAACTATATTGTCAACAAACCTTCTAAGACTAGTTATGGAACTATCAACATACTTTTTGGTAGATGCATCACTGTTCTCCAGTGGATCTCGCAAACCTGAAACACGTTTGTTTCCAAAGTTGACTGCATCATGTGAAAGATGTAGTATACTGAAAAATGATTTTTAGCTGTGGAATCCATTTACTGATTGAAGCTAAGAAATTGTCAACATATTGCTTTGTAGCTATATCATTCACTGCTTGTGGTTCAGAGAGAACAAGCTGAACATTTCCAGAGGACTGCATTGTGCAAACTAAAATAAAAGTAATGCAAAGTCTTCTTAAATGCAAAAGTACTCATCAAACTTTTTGCGATAACGTCCATTGTGAATTTTATCATCTTTGCTGATAACTAAGAAACTGTGTGGTTCACTATCCCAAACCTGTTTACACAAGTTTAGAAATTGAGCATAATCCATATCTGTATTAACATGATCATTGTATACATGCCTTAAATTACACTCATCTTGTTTGAATAGTATAATCATGTTAGCATTATCTCTAATCAGTTGCTTTGGGATCCGGCTGTATGTCTGACATAGGTAAAGGCAGTCAATATCATAATGTCGCCCCATGCAAAAATAAGCCCTTATGTTGTCCTGTTTGTCGCAAATAACATCATCAAAAACAAAAACTGAAGATGGTAAGGCTTTATCAGGTAAAATAACATCTTCATTGTTTGAAAATGTAAAGAATTTGATCCCTTCAAGCCCAGATAATATGTGTGTGAGAAATTTATACTTCGCTTGATGCAACGATTTTGAATATATATAAATATTCTGGAATTTTAGACCATTTTCATGAATCAGAAGATTCACTACAACGTTAGTTTTTCCACAATTTGAGGGTCCGCAAATAATGCATCGCACAGTATCTGGTAACAAATCACCATGTTTCTTCCTCTTACCATCTACATTATCAAATGAAATATTTGTAACTGGTAGTTGGAGTACATGTTTCTTCAAGCGCATGTTGGTTAAAAGTGTTACAGATGCTTGGTGTAATGTATATAAAAGTAGATTTTT
The DNA here is from genome assembly GCF_023864345.2 of Schistocerca serialis cubense. Classification (NCBI taxonomy): domain Eukaryota; kingdom Metazoa; phylum Arthropoda; class Insecta; order Orthoptera; family Acrididae; genus Schistocerca; species Schistocerca serialis. The sequence goes on from NC_064640.1 coordinate 582,282,337, forward strand.
CCTACCAATCTAATCATTTAATGGCTAGACACGCTCAGAGGAAGGTTGGCAGAGGTATTTTAAACACAGCTATTAACAAACTCCCTATAGAATTGCACCTACCAGGATACAATTATTGTGGTCCAGGTACCAAACTACAGAAGAGATTACAACGTGGTGATCGTGGTATCAATCCACTAGATGATGCATGTAAAGAGCATGACATAGCATACGCCACATTTCCAGATAATCTTTCACAAAGACATAAAGCTGATGAAATGTTAGCAAAGAAAGCTTGGGAACGTGTTAAAGCAAAATCCGCAAAGCTTGGTGAGAAACTGGCGGCATTAGGAGTTGCAGGAACAATGAAAGCAAAAGTTAAATTGGGGATGGGCGCAAAATATACTTCAAGGAGGAAGAAAGACACATTGAAGAAGGTTATTACAAAGGTAGGTAGAGCTATGAAGGGATTGAAGAAGAATGGGAATCTTCTTAGTACAGCTAAGATTGCTCATAAAATAGCGGCAGACAGTGTTCGAAAGACAGGAGTCGAAAATTTGCAAAAGAATAAGACTCGTTTCATACCTATTCCAAAAACAGGTGGTGCTTTACCTCTTATAACTATTTTTGCAGCTCTTTCTGCTATTGGAAGTCTTGCAGGTGGAGCCTCTGGTATAGCTAAAGCAGTTAATGATGCAAAAAGTGCCCGTAAGCAGTTGGCAGAGATGCAACAACATAATAGAAAGATTGAAGCTATAGCTTTGCAAAAGGGTAATGGCCTTTATTTAACCCCATACAAAAAGAATGGTATGGGACTTTATCTAAATAAAGGAACTAAAAAAAAAAATTCAGTTAATCTTACCAGATCGACCTCTTACAAATATCGATTTGAGACTCTATGCAAAAAAGTTGAAAATACCTAATTTACAAGGTGTTTTCATGAGAGACACGTTACCTAAAACAGCAAAAAAATTTGAAAGTGCAATTGTGAACTTGAACACTTCAAAAGAGCCTGGATCACACTGGGTTGCATACAAAAAGAAGAATGATACTGTCTACTACTTTGATAGCTTTGGTAATCTACCACCACCTTATGAAATCTTAAAATATTTGAATCATTGCACTTTTAAATATAATTACAATACCTTTCAAGCAATTAGTAGTTACAATTGTGGTCACCTGTGTTTGAAATTTCTTTGTAAAGAATAAAAGGAGCTACAAGTGTACATACATATGCATTCACACAATGGATATTGGACAAGGTAAAACATTAATTGTCAGTGGAAAAAAATCAGTGCTGGTAACAAAATTTAATCCAGCATTGGACGTATCAAATGGTGTCTATGAAATAGCGCTTCTGAACTATTTTTCATACAATTCGATACCTAATGTTACTCCACAGAATTGCAATTTCTATTTTTCTAAACATAATGAAATATTCCAGAAGTTTGTCATTCCAACTGGTTCATACGAATTGCAAGATATTTTCTCTGAACTGTTAAAACAAACAGATGAATATAATGCAAAATTAGCAAGCTCATCTCTCAAAATTTTTCTTGACTTTGATTATGATAAACATCTTAATCGATGCAAAATAAAGCACAATGTTACACTAAACTTTGATTTAAATAACAATCTTGGATCCCTTCTAGGATTTACAAAAGGAGTGTTTAAAGGCAATAAAGATGATCGCATTATATCAATAGCTAACCGTTCTGTGAATATTCAGAACATAAATGTTTTAAATATAGAATGTATTATATCGGGTGGTTCCTATATTTATGGTGAACCTTCTCATGTTATTCACCAGTTTTGGCCAACAGTAGCTCCAGGATATAAGATTGTGGAAACACCAAATTCACCCATTTATATGCCAGTCATTACAAGATACATAACAGATTTGATAATATCTATTTGTGACCAAGACGGGCAAGTTGTACCACTAGATGAAGACGAAATAACTGTTAGGCTTCACTTGAGACGAATTAAGTAATGGGAATTGTGTATAAGGAGAACTGTAATTTTAGTAATGGAAGTGGTGTCACTATCAAACAAGTAAGAAAAACTAAAAAAAAAAAAGTTTTTAACTATATACAGTAAACAGCTATTGAAGTCATTAGGGTACAAATTAGTATAAATACTATAACACCATAGATGGTAACAACACTTCTGCATGGATTGCTAAACAGTGAAAAAGGAACGATGAGCAGTATTTTGAATGTTCGTGAAACCATTACTTTCGATGATTCAATTCATCGAATTGAGAACCATCCATACAAACCGTATGGACAATCAGTATTTGGGTATAATGATTCAGTATCAATTGTCATTCAAAATGAAAACAGTTACTTATTACCTTCAGAAAGTAGATTATTCATTGAAGGAAAAATAGTAAATACGGCTAAAACTAAGGCAACTGATGCTAATTTAGGCAAAAACTGTGCACTTTTCTTATTTTCAGAACTTCAATATCGTCTTAATAATGAAGTTGTTGACCATGTTCGTAATCCTGGAATTACTACACTTCTGAAGGGAACTGCATCTTTTACACCTGATCATTCCAATATACTGTTAAATGCAGGATGGGGCTCAGTTGCAAACATCAAAGAACTTGTAGATAGTAAAGGACATTTCAACTTCTGTATTCCTTTGAAAATGATATTTGGCTTTTGTGAAGATTATAAAAAAATTATACTCAATGCACGACATGAATTAGTTTTAATTCGTAACAGGAATGATACATCATCCGTATTAGCAACTAAATCAGATCCGGATGTGCAAATAATACTGGAAAAAGTGTGGTGGGAAATGCCTCATGTGCATGTAGCAGATAAAAATCAAATTCCATTTTGGAATATTTTGAAAAATGATAGAAGTTTAAGACTTGCCTTTCGTCATTGGGATTTAATAGAAAGCATAGCACCAGAGATTAATTTTTGGTCCTGGCAAATTAAGTTCACAACACATCTGGAAACTGCTAGATATGTAATTTTGGGTTTTCAAGTTGATAGGGAAGCCTATGACAAAGATTCTAGTATATTTGATAGTGTAGATATAACAAATTTGAAAGTGTATTTAAATTCTGTGCGATATCCAGAAGAAAACTTTCTATGTGATTTTGAAACCAAAACATTGGCTCAAGCATATGATTTATATTCAAGATTTCAGCCTTCATATTATATTTATAATGGATTAAGTAAACCACTTTTCAGTCCAATTGAATTCCATAACAACCCCATATTTGTTATTGATTGTTCACATCAAAATGAATCAATAAAATCCTCCATAATAGATATGAAGATTGAGATAGAAACAAAGAATCCTTTTAAAAGAAACACAATGGCATACTGTCTTGTAATACATGATGTTATTATTGATATGAACCCCACTACCAACCGCGTGATAAAACGTGTGCAGATATAAGCTTATAAAGTTATATTCTACTGTTAGTATTGCTCTTGTAACAGACTGTATCAAAATGAATAAGGTAATAATCATTGAATCAAGACACAATATTGTGACTTGTTTAATGGTGAACTTGATTGAGGATGCAGAAAAAATATTAAGTGTTCATACTGTACCTTATTCAGCAAGTACACTGGAAAGTCTTATAAGAACCTTGCTTCTAGCGCACAGAGAGTGTAAAACAATTGCATACTCTAGAAATCATCTGCAAATGGAAATTCTACAGTGCTTGAAGAATGTTATTCCGGATGCCTTAAATCTCATACAACTTGAAGATTATGGTTTCCAAGAAGATGAGTGCGACGTTTTTATGGTGTTTCAATGGTTAAAGTCAATAAATGTTTGTAAAACTATATTAAGAATATATCATAAACTGGGACAACCTCAGAATCTAAATGGTTTAGATTATTATCTATTTCCTGTCAAGCTCTTACCTAAGTTAATCTCGGTTCCACAAATCTTTAAACTGTTACCACAATGTATGCAAGATGATGAATATTTAAAATGTTACCAATATTGTTGTCGACTTCATGCCAATGATGTTAGAGATAATTGTTAAATGTGAATGTAAGTGATAAGGTTTATTTTTTTAATAAAATACTGAACAACTTATATAGACTTACTATTTTTATTTACTTTATAAGTATACATTTTACATATCACAAGTTTTGATAATGACATATTGTGCTATACATCCGAAAGTTTTTCTATCCTATAATGTCCCCATGGTAATGTATATACATCATTTTTTTCCACATACCTTTTATCATCATCATATGTTAATGCTAATTTTCTTTGCTTTATAGTGTGTACTATATGAGAATTAGATTGAATAGTGTATTGTGTAGTCATTTTTGGTACATTATCCAATATGCAACTACGATAGTCATCAATACTTATTTCCTTCAGAGATGCACGTTTCACACCTTTCGCCTTCTTTATAGTAGAATGAGAATCAGTATCTATTACATACATTTTTGCTCTGAGACCAATAAATTCAGTTACAATCTCTCCATTAAATTCATCTTTCATTAAACCAATTACACGTTTGTTACATATTGGAATATTATATCTATTTTCAGATGAATATCCAGAGGTATCAAACATACAATTAATGTCGGGTCTGATATCACTATACAAATCACTTGTAGATATAAGATATACAAAGCTGTCAGTATCAGTGTAACACATTTTCACTTTTTGTAGAGGATACTTTTTCAACATATAATTATAATGGAAGTTAAACATACTTGTTTTAGAAATGTCAAGGATTGTCATTCCTACCGCAATCGGTTTATCAAATACTACTGACGTTTTTGCCATTTCTATAGCAACTAAAGATTCATCGAAAATAACCCTCTTCTTAAAATTTGGTTGGGCAATATATGCTGCTGCACCATACCTACCATTCCATGAGGTTACCAATCGAACATCTCGCATTTTTCTTACATTTTGCATAGTCTTACCAAAGGTACTATTATTCATTAACTTAAAAAAGTTTTTTTCAAAATCGTTTTTAGCTTGAATCCTTTTTCTTGTGTTGATTTCAATATATGGTTTCATCCATGCCTTCTGAGAAAATGATAGAATTCTGTGAATCTTTTCTAATTCAAGACCTAAAGAGAGGCTTTGTTTAAGATTTCTGTAATGTAAAACATATTTCGTTTTATCATAAAGTGTACACATTAATCTAGGTGGGGCTTTACTATTACTCTTAGGAGATTTCATTTTCTCAGGGCACAAAGGAAAATCTTGATGTTGGTCATGACATTTTTTGGGATACTTCAGATCAACTTCTAATATGTATCCAACATCAGCTTCATCCAATACATTCATTACATTGAATGTTTGTACCTCATCTGCTGTTAACCACTTAAAATTACCAACAGGTAAGTATTGCATCATTGCCCACCCATACAGATTATTTACATCAAAATATCCAATGAATGATTCTTCCTTAGAAGAATCATAACTCTTCATATACTTGTTATTAGCTACAGCATGTCTGTGTGAGCAATGAACAATACCTCCTCTGATTCCTCTTTCAACAAATTGTAATTGGGTTACATCTGTAATTAACTCCAATATTACATTTGTAGATTTAAGAAGAGCATCCCAAGCTAAACCTGGTGATGTTACATAATGAGCAGGATCTAATTTATATGTATCAAGACATAATTTTCTGAAATTTTCAAATACATCTGCAAGCAATAGAACATCAGATTTTAAGTATATATCTGAATAATCTCCAATAGTTTTACATTTAAAAAGAGCCCATACATCATATGCACGTTTATACTCTAAGTGTGATACAGTTTCACCAGTTAGAAGACTTTGGAAATGTTCTCTCTGTGGTAGTTTTGTTTCTTGCAATTTCATTTCATCAGTGATATACTCATATGGGAATATACCTTTCTGACATACTAAATTGAACTGATTTTCATCATTAAAATATTTTCTTGTTAATTGTAAAGAGCATTTATCCATATATGAGACACATTTTTCTAATGAACAAGCTAAAAAATTTAGAGAGTCTATAAATCGGTATTTAATGAAGCCAAATGATTTATCACCTATTACTTTTTTCACATATTTTGTAAATGACTTGTATTTTTCAGTATTTGTAGGTATTAAGGTGACACGGCTTTCATTCTTTTTTGAAATTTCTTTCTCCTCATCAGATACCTTGCATTCACATAAATCTTTTATAAGAAAGTGAGCATCATAATTCGTTAAGTTATGGAATATTACTAGTATTATCAAACTAGGCTTATAATTTAAATTACAAGATTGATGTGCTGCTCCACGAAATTTTCCAGTAAAATGACAATGATCCTTGACTCTTACATCAGTTGTAAGGAAGTGTTTTTTACATATATGGCATGTTTTAGCGTTTTCAAAGAACTCTTTGTCCTGATCATTCATCTGTAATTGCTTTTTATTCTTAAAGTATTGTAATATATTGTCCGAAATTGCATTTAGATTATCAGTAAACCACTTCATACAATCTAACCCTCTATACAAGTAAAAATTGGAATATTTTTCATCATGAGTACAATGTACATACATTGCAACACTGTATGGAACATGAACATGAACAGGTTCTGAATGAGATCTCTCACTACTTTGAGAACATGTTGTGAGAGGTTGTAACATACATTCAATATCACCATAAATAACAAATGGTACCTTTTCCTTATTGCAGTAGTTTTGAAATTGTATAGTTTTAGTTTCTTTACTTGGCATTACTGTTCTCACAGCCTGAAATTTAATACAATCTTCCAAATGCACCTTCAGTTTATCCTCTGTGTAAAAGGAACACAAACATCTTTCACAGAAGTGAATCGATTGTTTATGGCTTGTTAGTGAAGATCTCATCAAACGAGATAGATTGGTTATGCAGTAGAAGTGATAAATATTAGAAAAATCAGTTTGAAGTACTAATAGATTTGCATGCCTATTATATCTTTGTTTGCTTATATGTATAGGTACAAAATTAAACTCTTTATTTTGAGTAATATTTTTCCTTGCAGCCATCCAATCACCATTATCATACTGAATTCCATTGACATTAACTGATATACCTGGATTCTGCCTCTCGAATTTAAACTCCATTGGAAATGGAATTCCAGTAAAATTAAGTTCATTTTCAAATTTTTTATAATTAGACAACTTATATTTATTCTGTTTCACTGGATACAAAGCACATAACACTGCCCATTTAAAACATTCATTATCACTGCTATGTATGCTAACTACTGCTCTCTTGTCTCTAATTACATCAGGCAATTCATGATTCCTCCCAACTCGAAAGCCTTTATTTACATTAAGATTTACACAAAGCTTTACAATTTCCTTTAATGCTAAACCTGAATCTCTCTCTTGAAATGAATCAAATTTTTTCATGATTGCCTCCACAACATGTTCTGTGTACCATGCATATATATCATCAGAAATAAAAAACTCTTTATTTTTAGAAGAAATATAAATTTCCTTTTCCTCAGCAGATATTGGTGAGAGGAATATGCACAAAAGAGAACAATTGATTTTCAAAGCCTGATGTTTTGTTTCAACATTTGTTTTAAACAATGGGAAACACCTTTCCAAAAAAAGTCGTGGGTCTTGAATGTTGTGATTATATATTTCACCAGTACAAATACGTTTTCGGAATGCTGATTGTCTATCAGTCCATTCTAATTCTACATCTGCTTGCTCACTTCTTCGCTTTTGCGGTAGAGCACTAGTAGCCATGCCCCCACAGTTTGTACAGTCTATCTGTACCGAGAAGTAATTGCTTACAATTTGAATATACACACTTGATTTCTCTGTTTCAGAAATCTGTTTTCAAATGATACTCTGCTTCACATTGGTCATATCTACAGAACACAGAATCTGATATCGAAGATGTCTGTAATATATATAACAATTCTTTGAAGTAGTGTGCTCCAAGTTCTTTTGGATTGAATACGAAAAGTTCAGTCTCATAAGTACACTGGAGTTTGCTGTATCTCAGATAAGCTAAGTAATGCTCACCTTTACAGAACTTGTCATTTATTTCTTTCAAAATTACTTCTTCCAGAAGCCTTTTATATTCTAAAAAATTGTTACTAACACTGTGTAATCTAAATCTGAAGTTGAGTGTATCCTCATCTTTAAGTTTTCTATCACACCCATCATCCACAAAACTGTTGACATCTACAACCTTCACATTCCCATGTGCACATACTTTATTAAATTCTAAAGACATTTTTCTTCTTTCTAAACGCAAAGTAATTAGTCACACTATAAAACACTCTACAAGATACACTATAAAACACACTATAAACACTCTTCTTAGTCTACACAAAACTAACTGTGTCCATATTATTTTCCTCAACTCTTCCAGTATATGTTAAATGAACTTTTCCACTGTTGAGGTACTCCAAATCTTCATCGCTCATCTTAGAAAACTGAGTAGGAAGAAAGACTTTTGTGCTTTCTAATTCCACAAGCACCGCTGGACCAAAGGTAAGGGTGTAGTAACCCTTTTTGCTCGTAGTATTATGAACTTCTCATTTATAGGTAATGTTGACAACCTCGTTGTTGCCTTCTGTATGCTAGCCCCACTGCCAAGAGCATTAAGGTTCTGCAATGAAGGATTCCTATCTTAAGATATAATATAAACTATTTCATGTTTATGTTGATGCTTAACTATGCTTAAAGCAATACATATATTTACATTTGGTAGGTCTTTCAAGCAAGATCAATAACACAGCTATTGACTTGTAGAACTCTAACTTCTCTGATCTGTGAATGAGCTTATATACACACTCCACCAGGGTATCTCTAAAGTTCCACTTTTTTGACTTAAAAGGTTATCCAGAAGGTTAGAAGATGTAATGCTTTGCAGCTTCTACAAAACTAAAAGGTTATCCATTAGGTCAATGTGCTGAAATGTGACATCAGCATGCAGGCTGATGAAATTTGTGTCCCATGCAGAGGGTTATCCATAGGTCAACAATCTAGCAGTCTTAATTATAACTGAAAGCCAGCTAATTAATCGATGTGATACCAGCCAGTTGGCAAACGAAATGTTTACAGATTATCCATCAGGTCAACAGCTTGAATTGTGATGTAAGCTTGCTGGCTGATGAAATTTTACCCTATGCAAAGGGTTATCCATAGGTCAGCGAGCTATTAGTCCTAATTACTCCCAGTGTCTGCTAATTAAACGATATGCGATTCTGGTCTGTCTGATAAAATTTTACCACATGCACAGGGTTATCCATAGGTCAACAGTCTAGCAGCCTTAATTATAACAGAAAGCCTGCTAATTAATCGATTTGATACCGGCCAGTTGGCTAACGAAATGTTTACAGATTATCCATCAGGTCAGCATCTTGAACTGTGACCTCAGCCTGCTGGCTGATGAAATTTTACCACATGCAAAGGGTTATCCATAGGTCAGCGAGCTAGTAGTCTTAATTACACCCAGTATCTGCTACATAAACGATACGCAATACTGGTCTCTTGGCTGACGAAATGGCAAAAGGTTGACAATAGGGTCAACACACTGCTTAAAAATACTCAGCTCTTTATTATATAGCCAGCCCTTGGAAGAGGGAATAAAGTGGAAGCTATTTACGACATTGCAATGAGCTAAAGGCGTTATATTTATTTATCTGTAAATTATCTCCTCAACCAAACTAAAATGGTATTTATACCACAAATTTGTGAAGCATATTAGTCAGTTCACTCTTCACCATTCTGGTGTGTGTGTGTGTGTAAACTTCTTTCAAGATGTATACTGTAATCTTCGACTGTCAAGGCTTCAAGACATGTGCAAATGAATTTGTTCCTAAGGACTTAGCATTCCAAATGCTGTGCGATGATGGAACAGTGTTTGCCTCTGGAAGCTACATTCTCCAATGTACAACACCGTATTATGAACTTGATATCGAATCAGCAAAATGGTTGGCAGAGAACCATCACCACTACAACATTAATTCAGTTGGAGTCTCGCTAGATAGTGCATTAAACTCCATCAAATCAGTGGTACCAACAAACTGCATTGTACTTGTTAAAGGCACTGAAAAAGTGAAATGGGTATGAGAGTTCTTACCTGACTGCCTAATAACTAATGCGGAGGAGAAAGGCTGCCCTTCACTACATGCTCTACGTATGCTGAATGGTATTGGCAGGTACCAACCAGTAACTGCGAAATTGAACACAAATCTGCTGGTGAAGTGGTACAAAGAGTACTACTTAAAAAATGATGCCAAACAGTGTGGTGTAAAGAGTGTGATGGACCCATACTAAAACAGGCAAGTGTGAACTGTTAGACAATTGTGAATCCTGTGAAAACTGTGAAGCTTATTTTCATTTCCTAGTATTCAGACCTTTTTTGTAAATGCTTTAAAAATTCCTGATGTGTTGTTTGATGGTGTGCATCTGTGGTATAACTATTAAGAACTTGAAGAAGCAGTTGTTCGTTTAGTATATCTTTAAAACATAACTGTAATTTTATATAATTCTTTAAAAAAACTGTAATTTTATATAATAAAATTACATGTTATGTTACTGTAATCCAACTGTTATGTTTTCTATCAAAACCTAACCATTTCACAAATGCTTTATTTCCTTTCCTGTACAATACTTTCTCTACTAGATAAGTATTGGGGTATTTTGTTTTTTGTAATTCATGACCATAAAACGCATCAGCAATATTATTTAGTTCAAAATCTTGCAGAGTGTATGTCCTAGGATTTGTTTCTTGGACTCCAATTATCTTAAATATTTCTGTAGACCAATTTGGTGTGTATCCTTTATCAAAAATTGGCTTTGTTTTTACTGATTCTTACGAACTCTCCTACTTTAAATTTCTGCTTTGATTTGTCTATGGTACGTATTTTATTATATACTGTGGATAAAAGGTGATTATCATTAACATCGCAAGGTCGCATCTTAATTGTGGAATGCTTTGTTCTATTATATTTATCAATTAAATGTGGTAGAATGTTAATCCACCTGTAAGAGCCTGTAGCTGTAAATTCTTTAAACATTAGTCCTTTTAATGTTCTGTTGAAACGTTCAACAACTGAAGCCTTCAGATTGGAATAAGTAGAATAATGATGGACGTTAAGTCGCAGCATTAACATTTTAAATTTTGAATTATAGAATTCTTTTCCAAAATCTGTTTATAAAAATGCGGGTACTCTCTCACTGTGTTTGTACAATTTCTTAATAGCTTTTGTAACTTCATCTCCAGACTTGGTCTTTAAAGCAACTGCCCAAGCATATTTCGAGTACACATCAATCAGTGTTAGTATATACTTGTAACCTGAATTGTATTTAGAATATGCACTCATTTCCACTAAATCAGCTTGATGCAAGTCATCAAGTCCTTTGGTAATAACTGCCCGCCTAGGATACACTTTTCGAGCACTACGATGGAGCTCATTAGCAATGGCACGTTGTGTCATATTGAGTTGTGTAATTAGAGAAAAGTGATGTCATTTACACATGTCTGATGTTCTTTATACGTGCAGAATATATGAAAAAACTCAATATCACTTCAGTGTGTGTGTGTGTGTGTGTGTGTGTGTGTGTGTGTGTGAATTTTACGTAAGGTCAGTGCCATCAAGTACATCACCATGCCATCATCATGACTTAACAAAAATAGCTATGTAGGTTGTGGCACTGTCAACACTATCACAGTGAGCTAAAGACGTCATATTATGTAAGGTCAGTATCAAAACATGTGGAAATAAGGTCAACGCTGTTGGCAAAAGTCCACCAAGTATATCATAACTTCATAAAAAATTTTTTGCAGTGAGCTAAAGATGTCATATTATGTAAGGTCAGTATCAAAACATGCGGAAATAAGCATGACGTCATTATGACGTCATAGTTACGTCATTATGACGTCATAGATAGGTTGAGAATGTGACGTCATAATTACATCATTATGACATCATCATTACGTCATTGTGACGTCATCATTACGTTGTTGTGACGTCAGAGATAGGCTGTGACGTCGCTGGTGCTTGAAGCCCCATTGCTCCACTACTGACGAGTTTAAAAATTTGTTTCTGGCTGAATACTGGTCAGAGCAAAAACAGCAAAGTGTCTGGCGCGAATTTGTCGTATCGAGCCCTTTCGATGCGAATTCGCGCGGTTCGATGAAGGAGTTTTATGAGGGCTGGATCCGCAAGTTGGATTATTTGCGTGATCGCCGCACGGAATCCGAAATAGCCTGGGAACTCTACATGAAGCTTCCAGATGATACAAAACGCTACGTAGGAAGCAATTACAGAACAATAAATGATTTCCTGGAAAGAGTGGAGGATGAGGACAATTGGCGCGATAATCGCGACAGTGGTAGAGGCCGTGGTAACAACAACGGGTACCACAGCAACCACAACAACGATAACCATGGGAATAATGCATACCGCAACCATGGCAGCAATAACCATAATGGTTCGGATCGTAATAACAATCGGTACAATGCAAATAATAACAGGAATGACGGAAACCAGTATCATACTAACGTGATACGGGCTTCACAGAATAGTAATAACGCCAGAGGGTGTGATCAGCCGCCTCAGCAGCATCCGGGGACCGTATCTGCTGGGACGAGACAGGGAAACCATTAGCCGCGCCGGTGAGGGGCCGACCGGGCGTGGAGAAATTTTGGCGGTCCAATAGCAGGAGAAAACCGAGGTGTCGTCGTTATGGAAATTCCGTATGGAATAATCAACGGCGGGAGAGTGTGCCAGTATTAGGAGAAAGGAGTGCGCCCACAAGTAGTAGATCAGCTGTAGACACGGCAGTAGAAAATACATTCACTGTCAGTGAGAACAATTTAAGCAGTGTTCCGGAAATCGATTATAAAGTGGCAGCTGTAACACCCACAGTGGAACTGGAGATTGAGTTTAAGAATGATTCGCAAGTGTTGAAAGAAGATCAGATGTCGGATAAAACGTCCGTCATCGAGCGAGGGGATGCAGAGAGGGATGAGGTCTGGTTAAGGCAGTTCGGTCGCTTATACGACGAACTAAGAGATTATAGGGGCCTGTACGGGAGAAGTGTTTATGGGGAGCGCGGGCAGGATTTGCCGCGTCTCGTCCCGCAGGAAGATAGTGATTGTGAAGTGATGGAAAGTTCTGGCCCTAACCGGCAGACTTTACTAGAAATAGTTGATGTTAACGGGGAGCACGAGCAAGATGCGTCGTTTTTCGTCCCGCAGGAGTTGAATGTTGAAATAGTAACGGAAAGTTCTGGCCCTAACCGGCAGACTTTACCGAAAGTTGTAGTGGTAGAAGTAGCCGACCCATCCGACGCGAACATCCAGTTTAAACATTGCGAGAGTATTAAGGAGAAAGATTACGAAAATTTTAGTGATAGCCGGAAACGATTGGTAGAAAAGCACGTAGATTACAGCGTGTATGAGGTTAGAGCTGACGTTATACGGTCAGACGGTAGCAGTGTGGGTTGCGCAGATCCAGAGGAAGTAATTTCAGATGCTACTGGGCACATTCTTCCAGGTAGATTGGCAGATGAGATCAATCTGACCAAAGAGGAATCAACGAAGGTGACAATTAGTGAAGTGATAGCAAAGCAGCACTCACTAGTTGACGAGTTACAGGAAAAGGTTTCGGTATTGGAGGCGAAACTACAGACTAAGCCTCAGGACAAACGTGTTGAAATTAAAACTGTATGTGAACAGAGGCTGAAAAAGCCGCCAGATAAGCCGAATTTAGGATCAAAGCCGGATGGTTTTTTCTGGAATGACCTGGATATAGACGAGGATTTACTGTGGGAAAATAATGAAACAGTCGAGGACAAGTGTAGACAGATAGTAGTGTCTGTTAATATGCACGACCTACAACTAAACGTGTTGATTGACACCGGTGTAGAATTGAGTGCTGTATCTGGGAAAATATTTGAGTTACTGAAAGACAGACCCGGCATCGTAGTTATGCCAGTAACAGGAGTGAAAATTATCGGTGCTACTGGGAAGGCCAGTAAACCGGTCACAAAACAGATTTTTGTCAACTTCGAGATATGTGGGGCACGATTTGAGCAAGAGTTTGTCGTCGTGCCAGACGTAACTACGGAAGTAATTATCGGGTTAGATTGGCTATTAAAGTACCGTGCAGTGATTAACTGCGAAAGCAAAACTTTGACATGTATGTCACTAGATAAAACGATAGTAGTTAGCTTTGACGAGGCAGGAGACGGTGTGCATAGGCAATACCAGCCTATACACATTGTTAACTGGCCGAATGGTATTGATGTAGGTATGAATTTGAACTACTGTAATGTGAGGAATCTCGGCATTGACAATAGTGTAGAAACTGAATTGGAAAGTATTGTAGACGGTATGTCAAACGTAACACACGAACAAAGACGAGGCCTGTATGAAGTGATGATGAGGAATAAGGGTATGTTTTCAGACAAACCGGGTCTTGTGGAAGGATATAAATGCAAGTTGCATGTAATTCCGCACGAACCATTCTTCGTGAGACCGTATGCTATACCGCTGTCCAAAAAGGAAGCAGTGCAACGGGAGATAGATAAGATGATCGAATGGGGAGTGATTGAAAGAAGTACAAGTCCATACAATAACGGTTTGGTCATTGTAGCAAAACGGGATGGTAGTGTGCGTATTGTGATTGACGCACGCACGTTGAATAGAGTCGTTCAACGTGAAACAGACAGACCAGAGAGTATGGAGGAGATTTTGCAACGTTTTCATGACGTTAAGTTCATGACTAGCCTCGATCTGACGGCTAGTTACTGGCAAATAGAACTCGAAGAAGAATCTAGGCCATACACCGCCTTCTTGTTTGCGGGCAGGTGTTATCAGTATAGAGTACTGCCGTTTGGACTAAATATATCTGTGTCCGTATTCATCAGGGCCCTAGATAAAGTGCTAGGACCGGCTTTGAGTTCAAGATTAACTGTATATGTTGACGACCTATTGTTGGCCAATGCCACTTGGCATGACCATTGTGAACTGTTAGATGAAGTTTTTAGAGCATTGCGCCGTGGCGGAATGACTCTAAAGCTAAAGAAATGCGAATTTGTGAAGCAGGAACTGAAATTTTTAGGGCATGTAATTACCACTGCTGGTATTACGAAAGACCCAGAGAAACTAGAGGCAATAAGGAATTGTCCTCCACCCAAGTCTAGGAAACAGTTAAAAAGTTTTCTAGGGCTCACAGGATTTTACCGTAAATTTGTAAAAGGACAAGTGTTTAATGATGAAAATTTGAATAACCTCTTACGCAAAAATGTTCCGTTTGTGTGGACTGACGGGTATCAGACCGCTTTCGAGAGATTAAAAGACGAGTTGTTAAGATCTAACATACTATTTCATCCTGATTTATCGCTACCCTTCCATCTGGGAACGGATTCGTCGAATTACGGGGGTGGGGGTAGAACTGTTCCAAGAAGTTGGTAAAGGAGAGGATAAGGAACACCGGACGATAGCGTTCGCGAGTCGAACTTTATCAAAAAGTGAGCGAAACTACACGATTTCTGAGAAAGAGTGTCTCGCTATCGTTTGGGGATTCAAGAAGTTCAAGGGTTACCTATGGGACCGTAAGGTGATTATTCATACGGACCATAAGGCGCTCACTTATCTGAAGGATTGTAAACTACTTCACGAAAGACTGACTAGGTGGTCGCTGTATTTACAGCAATTTAACTATGACATCTGTTACGTAAAAGGGACCGACAATTGCGTAGCGGATGCGCTGTCGCGGTTGCCCGAGTCTAATCAAGGTCTATTGAAAGATGAGGCAGATGGAGTGGTCAAATTGTACTATTTTAAAGAAGTTGAGGGACGTAAATTAATAATGAACATCTGTAAGAATCTACGTCGTCATCAGAACGAGGATGGTTGTTTAAATATGGTGAAAACCCGATATGACGAAAGGAGTCCAGAAGGAGAGAAATTAAGGAAGTATTACAAGATATACGATCATATCTTGTACATACGTAAGGGTGAAGATAGTAATATTTGGCGGGTATGCTGGCCCACCAAATTCGTCACGGAAATAATAGACTACTACCATTTGGCGTATGGTCACTGTGGACCGAAGAAATGTACGGAAAAGCTGAGTGAAGTAGCGCATTTTAACAACATGTTAAAACGCGTTACTGACAGAGTGAAAACTTGCGATTTATGTCAGAAGGTGAAGGTTACCAACTGTACGAGTCGTGGTCCTATGCAAAGTATAAGGCCTAACGACACCTTTGAATTACTGTGCGTGGACTTGTACGGACCTTTGCCCAAGTCATCAGGAAACTTTGCCTACATTTTAGTAGTGCTAGAAGCTTTTTCCAAGTTCATCAAACTATACCCGATTAGGAAAGCTACAGCCAAAGCGGTCTATAGCAAGCTTGTGAACGATTATTTTGTTCATATTGGTAAGCCCAAGGCGATTCTATCAGACAATGGGGCACAATTTACTTCTAAGTTGTGGAATGAAGGCATGGAAAGTAATGGGGTCGAGGTGATCCATATTTCTGCTTATTGTCCGGCTGGGAATCCCGCTGAGAGGTATATGCGCGAGCTAGGCCGACTGTGCCGTACCTATTGCCATCACAACCATAGGGCATGGGGCTAATATGTAGCAGTATTTGAGAGAATTATGAACACCTTGAGACATGAATCGACGGGATTTTCTCCAGAGGAAATCCTGTTGGATGACAGAAGTAAAAGTTTAGTGGAAGAGATAATCAAATTCCCTCCACGGATTGACATTAGTATTGGTGTGAAAAAAGATCGTTTGCGAGAAGTAATGAAGCTTAAAGCCGATGCTCGCATACGTCGTCATGACGCTAAAGCGCGTTTTGCTAAGTTTGCGATCGGAGACTTAGTACTTGTAAAAGCTCATGAGAAATCGAGCGAGATAGACAATGAAATCTCTAAATTTAAGTTTGTTTATAATGGACCATATAAAGTCATTGGTATACCTCACACAAATGCTTATTGCTTAGAGTATCCAAGCTCTGGAAAGCTATTAGGTATACGAAACATTGTAGACCTGAAATTGTACCAACCAAGGATTGATTAGTACCACAGATAGGGTAATTTGTACAGTATGTAGATATAGAGTGTAAGATTTAAGGATGTGCCATGTGGCGATGCTTTTGCCTGACCTAGAGGTCATTAAAGAAGTTGTAATTAATAAGTAATTTATGTTGATTAAATGATTTAAGAGTTACTGAATATTAATCAATTTAAAAATCCAAGCTGCTAGTTTAAGTTTTCAGCTGAGTCACAGTAGATTAAGCAATGTAAATATGATTTTGTAACTAGCTGTAAGATTTCATGAATATGTGTTTTACTAGTCATTGCCGATGTACTTAGACGCTGTTTTAAGTTTCAGGCTAGTACATGCGTGTGATGATGGACAGTGTTGAGTTATCCACTGTGATAGTATTAAGGGACTCCTTGAGATTACTCGGGAGTGAGTTTTCCTAAAGAATTCAGTGAAACGGACGTTCTGGAAATTCCGTTACGCAGGCGAGAGAGATCAAGCGTGCCGCACAGGCGGGCGCAACAATACTGGCGAGGCGGGGCCGCTGTCGTCTCTTGTGCCGCTGTCGGCTCTTGTGCCGCTGTCGGCATTCTTAGTACTTGCGGGTACGAAAGGCGGAATAGTTTTTCTTCCCGGACAGCTGATGTGAAAGAATTCTGCTGTCAATATTTAAGTTTTTTTCGATCTGATGTGTGTTATTTTCTTGTTTAGCGTTTAATGGACTCCCATGACGAGAATATTAATTATGAAAGGGTTATGTAAAAATGTGTATTCTATGTAATCAATTATTAATTTGCGTATTTTGATCTACCTGTTTTTATGACCATGTACTCAGATTAATTTTGTAAATAGTATTCCATTTCTTGATACAGTTGGGAATTTTGACAATTTTAGAATAGCTAAACCATTTTCTATGTTTTCTATGAATTTTAATATGTTGTCAACCTGTTTTATTTTGTGCAAGATGACAGAGTGGAATAAGATTACGAGTGTCTCCACTCAATTATTATGGTCTAAAAATTGATTTATGCTTAATTAGACGAATGCTAAATTTTGTTGATGTTTTGAGCATATGCATTTCCGCTGTTTCTTTTTTGGGACATTTTCTGAGTCTGTTTACGTTACACGAACATCCTCAGACAATGTGGGGCACGTGTAACGCCGGAAATGCATATCCTCCTATTTCCATCTATTGTACTATTATTTTTTTTCCTTGTTTTGTTACCTCAAGATATGAAATTTCAGTCTCTTTATATATTGTAATTGTTTTACTGTTTGTATATATATATTTATGCACTCATGTCGATGTATAATTGGTTTGTTTCGTAAATATTATTTGTATTTTTACGCTGGGCCTTGCCTAGGGAAAACTGCTATCGAACGATTAGATCGATAGGTCGTGTGATGACTCAAAGTGTGTAGGATCTTTGGTAGTGTTAACTCTGCCGCGTGGAGCGCGGGCAGAGCTGGAGGAGTCTGGCTGGAGTAGCGAGTGGAGCAGGTGTGTTGTGTGACGCTCCCGCGAGTTGCCGCGCTTTCGGCGTTTGGCAGCATGTAATTGCGCTCGACTCGCGATGATAGTTTCTGACATGGTGTCGCGGACGGGAAGCATTAGCTGGCGTACATCAAGAGCCCGTTTCGCCTGGTGACCGTGTCGAGAAGAAGGCGCGCCAACATCCAGCTTCTGCAACAGCGACGGCCGACAACGAGTGACTGTCGCCACCTCCTCGATCGACGGCTTCAAACCTTCAATCAACCAACAAGGAAGACTAAAAGCACGTAAAGTTTCAGAACTGTATGGCAGACCTCAGCTTTTCAAATTGTTCCATTTGCCTCGCAAAATTACAGCAACTTAGCACGAACCTTTGTTGCTCATTGTCCCAATTGCATTGCCAAGCAGGGTCCCTTCCTTTTCCGAAATGAACCCGAGTGTCGTTGAAATTCAAACGCCAGCATAATTCCATTTCACTGCTTTAATTTCAAAGTTCAATTTAGATTACACAAGCACAAATTAAGAGTGCGAGTTTTGTTACCGTACTTTAGCTTACCTGTGACTGCAGCTCAGCTTGGTACGTACTAAATTTTACTATTGTTAATTGTTCAGAATCGTTTAATTCAAGTTCAAAGTTAAATCTTTTCTTTCTAAATTGCGTAGATTCAAGTAGCTTTTGAAATGATTGTTGAGGTAGTCCAAGACTAACTGTATTTCGATGTGCTTCAGAAAGAAAGCTCACTATTAACTTCAGTCACTAAATTAGCTTTCGATTTTCCGGTTTTATTAATTCTTTTGCTAAATTAAGTCAGAGTGTAGCTTCTGACAAACTTTCAGTTTTCACACTACACGTGTCAACCTTCAGTTGCCACGCTTCTAGTGCTAATTATATGTGTAATAACCTTTCTTTTTCAGCTACTATAGTAATTGTCCTTAGGACTGGCGACCGTAATTTCCCCCAAATCTCAAATATCTAATTACCGCTAGTTAATTGTTAACGTAACAGCCGCACGTTTACTTTCTTTATTAACTTTACCCCTTTTCAAAATTAATTTCACCAGTTTCATTTGCATTTTTCCTTTCATTTAGATGTAACCCTTTCCTCCCTCTTTACCGACAGGTTAACTTCGGTGACGATTGCTTTTCCAAAATTCCCATTAGGTACACGCGGTTTCATTTTTCACTGTCATTAAGGTCGATAAGTGAGGGGGGAGGTTACATACTCTGCTATTCACAATAAAGTGCCTGGCAGAGGGTTCAATGAACCACCTTCATGGTGTCTCTCTACCGTTTCACTCTCAAACGGCACGCAGGAAAAACAAGCACTTAAATTTTTCTGTGCGAACCATGATTTCTCTTATTTTATCGTGATGATCATTTCTCCCTATGTAGGTGGGTGCTAACAGAATGTTTTTGCAATCGGAGGAGAAAACTGGTGATTGAAATTTGATGAGAAGGTCCCGTCGCAACGAAAAACACCTTTGTTTTAATAATTACCACTCCAATTCACATATAATGTCTGTGGCGCTATATCCCCTATTTCGTGATAATACAAAACGAGCTGCTCTTCTTTGTACTTTTTCGATGTCATCCGTCAGTCCCACCTGATGCGGATCCCACACCGCACAGAAATACTCCATCATAGGACGGACGAGCGTAGTGTAAGCAGTCTCTTTGGTAGGCCTGTTGCACCTTCTAAGTGTTCTGCCAATGAATCTCAGTCTTTGGTTTGCTCTACCCGCAATATTATCTATGTGATCGTTCCAATTTAGGTTACCTGTAATTGTAATCCCTACGTATTTAGTTGAATTTACAGCCCTCAGATTTGTGTGACTTATCGCGCAATCGAAATTTAGCTGATTTCTTTTAGTGCTCATGTGAATAACTTCACATGTTTCTTTATTCAGGGTCAATTGCCATTTTTAGCACCATACAGATATTTTATCAAAATCATTTTGCAAGTAGTTTTGATCATCTGATGACTTTACAAGACGGTAAATGACGGCGTTACCTGCAAACAATCTAAGACGTCTACTCAGATTGTCTCCTATGTCGTTAATATAGATCAGGAACAATAGACGGCCTATAACACTTCCTTGGGGAACGCCGGATATTACTTCTGTTTTACTCAATGACTTTCCGTATATTACTACGAACTGTGACCTTTCTGACAGGAAATCACGAATCCAATCGCACAATTGGGGCGATACTCCGTAGGCACGCAGTTTGGTTAGAAGACGCTTGTGAGGAACGGTGTCGAAAGCCTTATGGAAATCTAAAAGTATGGAATCAGTTTGACTTCCCCTGTCGATAGCACTTATTACTTCATGAGTATAAAGAGCTAGTTGTGTTTCACAAGAACGATGTTTTCTGAAGCCGTGCTGACTATATGTCAATAAATCGATTTCTTCGAGGTACTTCATAATGTTCGAATACAGTATACGTTCTAAAACCCTACTGCAAATCGACGTTAGTGATATAAGCCTTTAATTCAGCGGATTACTCCTACTTCCCTTTTTGGGTATTGATATGACTTGAGCAAATTTCCAGTCTTTAGGTTCGGATCTTTCTGTGAGCGAGTGGTTGTATCTAATTGCTAAATATGGAGCTATTTTATCAGCATACTCTGAGAGGAAACTGACTGGCATATAATCTGGACCGGAGGCCTTGCCTTTATTAAGTGATTTAAGCTGCTTTGTTACACTGAGAATATCTACTTCTATGTTTCTTGTCTTGGCAGTTGTTCTTGATTTGAATTCAGGAATATTTACTTCGTCTTCTTTGGTGAAGGAGTTTCGGAAAACTGTGTTTAATAACTCTGCTTCAGTGGCACTGTCATCAATGACTTCACCGTTGTTATCGCGCAGTAAAAGTATTGATTGCGTCTTGCCACTGGTGTGCTTGTGGTATGACCAGAATTTCTTTGGGTTTTCTGCCAGATTTCGAGACAGAATTTCGTTGTGGAAATTATTAAAAGCATCTCGCATTGAAGTACGTGCTATATTTCGAACTTCTATAAAACTTTGCCAATATGGGGATTTTGCGTTCTTTTAAATTTGGCATGCTTTTCTCGTTGCTCCTGCAACAACGATCGGACCCGTTTTGTGTACCATGGGGGATCAGTACCATCATTTATTAA
This sequence comes from Schistocerca serialis cubense, assembly GCF_023864345.2. Taxonomy (NCBI): domain Eukaryota; kingdom Metazoa; phylum Arthropoda; class Insecta; order Orthoptera; family Acrididae; genus Schistocerca; species Schistocerca serialis. The sequence continues at coordinate 582,303,947 of NC_064640.1, forward strand.
TTTATGTGGCATATATCTCTCAATTGCTGTTGATACTATCTCTTTGAAAACATTCCACAACTTTTCTACCGTGATCATATCGGAAGGAGTGAAGACTGTCTCTTAAAAAGGAGTTAAGGGCATTTTTATCAGCTTTTTTAAATAGATATACTTAGCGTTTCTTTTTAATGGTTGTGGGTGTTACGGTATTCAGCCTAGCAGCAACTGCCTTGTGGTCGCTAATCCCTGTATTCGTCACAACACTCACTATTTGTCCAGGAGTATTTGTTGTTAAAAGGTATTCTTTCGCAACCACTTACGCTTCGAGTGGGCTCATGAACTAATTGTTCGAAACAATTTTCTGAGAAAGAATTCAGTACAATTTCGAAAGATCTTTTATGCCTGCCGCCGGCTTTAAACTTATAATTTTTCCATCATATTGAGGGTAGATTGAAGTCACCACCGACTATAATTGTATCAGCGGGGTACTTGTTTGATCTGTTCAGCAACTATGTCTTATGAGCCGGTGGGAGGGGGGGGGGGTAGGGGGGGGGAGGGGGAGGGGTCAGTAAAACGATCCAGTTTAGTCCGATTGTCAGGTATAGCCTCTACCCGTACTATTTCACATGAACTATCTACTTCAATTTCGCTACAAGGCATACTATTTCTGACACCAATAAATACTCCACCACCAACTGTAGTTAATCTATCCTTTCTGAACACAGTTAGAACGCTTGAAAAAGTTTCGTTTGAACTTATTTCCGGCTTTAGCCAGCTCTCTGTACCTACAACTATTTCAGCTTCAGTGCTTTCTATTAGGGCTTGGAGCTCTGGTTCTTTCCCAGCTATGACAATTTACAACTAAAATACCAGTCGTTTCTACAACTACCTTACTGTGTTTCACCTGCCCACTTTTAGACAGACGCCCCTTCTGTGGTTCCCTGAGACCCTCTAACCTAAAAATCCGCCCAGTCCCTTCTACACAGCCCTCGCTTCCCGTGTAGCCGCCTCCGGTGTGTAGTTGACTCCTGAGCTATTAAGTGGAACCCAGAAACCCATCACCCGATGGCGCAAGTCAAGGAATCTGTAGCCTACACGGTCACAGAACCGCCTGAGCCTCTGATTCAGACCCTCCACTCGGCTCTGCAACAAAGGAACACAGTCGGTTCTATCGACGATGCTGCAGATGGTGAACTCCGCCTTAATCTCGGAAGCAAGACTGGCAGTCCTTACCATTTCCGCTAGCCGCCCGAAACCAGACAGAATCGGCTCCGATCCAAAGCGACACACTCCATTGGTACCGTCATGAGCCACCACCTGTAGTTGGCTGCACCCTGTACTCTTCATGGCATCCGGAAGCACCCTTTCCACATCCGGAATGCCTCCCCCCAGAATGTACACGGAGTGCACACTGGCTTCCTTCCCCTCCTTGGGAGCCATGTTACTAAGGGGCCCCATTACACGCCTAATGTGGGAGCTCCAACCACCAGCAAACCCACCCTCTGTGAATGCCCAGATCTTGTGGGCCGAGAAGCTTCCTCTGGAACAGGGTGGACGACTGCATCCGGCTCAGAGACATCGTCAGCCACAGATAACGCCCGAAACCTGTTCGTCAAACGAACCGGGGAGGCCCTACGATCGGCTCCTCGGAAAGTTTTTCGCTGCTTGCCAGACTTTGGAATGATCTCCTACTCGACCACAGGTGATGGTTCAACATCAGTGCAGGCAGTACCCGGGGAGATCACAGCAGTGGACCGATCGGAGGGCACGTGGGACGTGCTCGACGTCCCTCGCATCCCCGCGTCCGATCCCCTACAGGGACGCCCCCTGGCAGCAGCCTCAAGCTGTGTGACCGAAGCCAACGCAGCCTGAAGCTGTGAGCGAAGGGTTGCAAGCTCAGCTCGCATCTGTACAAAACAATCACAGTTCCTATCCATTACTGCAGTCGCTCCTGTTTAAAGCTCGTAAAAATGTGTAACAACCGAATGGTGTACTCGGCTTATTAGTAGCTTGGAACTAGCGGTGCGCTCTCGCTGACGGTCTAACCGACACATATGGTGATATTGCTAATTGCTTCGGCTTATTAGGGCTGTAAAGCAAAACAGCTATAACGGAAATTTTATTTCAACTGAGTTTGCACACCACTGTGGATCATCTTTGAAAGTAGGGTCTTCTAGTGTTTGGTACGTAGATGATGTCAGTCGTCTCGCGCTATCTATATTAGACCGTGTAGCCATAAAAAGGTGCAGATTTAGGCAATTGATCAATAATATTAGACAGTAAATTCATTTGTATCTCTTTATGTCCACTGGACATTGATATATAAACAGTTGTAATATAAAGGGTTTTAATCTACAATAAATGTATAAGCAGAAACAGCTTTTATTATTTTATAGTTACTAGTTCCCTTAATCATCCATTTACGTTTATGTTGTAATTTAGATGTTAAACAGCAAGAAGGAGAACATATCATCATTAAGAGATCCTAAGATCTGATTCAGGGGGTAGTCAGACAGGGTCAAATCTTCATTATAGCGTTCAGTTTTCCGTTGCGTACCTTTATTTTACATCCGCCTGGAGTAGCATCTTGGAATATTAACAGGAGTTGTCTTATTATGTTGGTACTGGGAAGGCAGACAACAATTGTATACTACAGCCGGTATATTTACCGAGGGCACATGCCACCACTGTAGAGACTTGTTATGATGGTATCATTTTGGGTAAAATTACTTAGGAGGTAAAATAGGCCTCTGCTTGGATATCAAGGCACTGACTACTTGGGATGTTGTCATGTAAAACAAAAAAGAAAAAAAAACCTACGCGTTGTTGGAGCGAAGAATATCAGATCCCTCTGTCGAGAAGGTAAGTTTCAGAATTTAAAAAGGGAAATGGCTAGATAGGGTGCTGACTACTGAAGTGCTGTAGCTGGATGGCCGTGACATCTGGCAATAAGAGAACAGGGTTATCAACACAAAATCAAACAGGGCTAGTGTATAGTCGTTTTAATGACGAATAAGAAAATAGGAATACGGTCAAGTTATTACAAATTGCATAGTGAATGTAGCTGTGGTATATACAAAACCATCTCTCACGACAGTATGAATGGATGACGGAAGTGGGGGACTGGAGTTCAAGGGTAGGGAAAGGAAGGAAAGGAAAATAAGTAGGAAAGAATATACTTGGGAAGAAAAATGAAAGGTGAAGCCGCCTGGTAGAAGTATGCAGCAGACGGATTTTAGAGGACTTGGTCAAAAATTTGGAAATACCAAAACTTAACACATTACCTCACCTAAAACTGTATAGGGATCTCTCTGGAATTCAAAAGAGCTTTCAGTCGTCTCAGAAAGGATAACTATAGGTCATGTATGGTTTTCAGGGCAATCTTATACCATTCTCTCTGCAAAATAGTGGCAAGTTCAGGTAACGATGATGGAGGTGTATAGAAATCATGCACCCTACCCTCCCAAGTAGCCCACGAAGTCTCATTAACGTTGAGATATCGTAACGGTGGTGGCCCATGGAGATGCCACAGTTCTTCCTCGCGCTCACAAAGCCAGTACTGGACGATCCGCGCGTTATGAACATGAGCTCTGTCGTCTTGTAACACAGCGTATATACTGAAGGACAAACATTGTACCATGGTATGCACGTGATCAGCCAAAATGATCAGTAACCCTTGGTAGAAATGCGATCTTGCAGAGTAACCTGAGGACTCATGGAATACCACGAGCCGGCCGGTGTGGCCTAGCGGTTCTAGGCGCTTAAGTCTGGAACCGCGCGACCGCTACGGTCGCAGGTTCGAATCCTGCCTCGCGCATGGATGTGTATGATGTCCTTAGGTTAGTTAGGTTTAAGTAGTTCTAAGTTCTAGGGACTGATGACCTCAGATGTTAAGTCCCATAGTGCTCAGAGCCATTTGAACAATTTTTTTGAATACCACGATATGGCCGCCCACTTCATCACCGAACACCCGCCATGCTTCACTCTAGCGTGGTAAAGTAGACCAGAAGTTGGAAACAGTGTGAAACAAGAGTTATCCGACCAAATGACTTCCATCGCTCCAGAGTCTAGGTTTTATTGCTTCGGCACCGTAATTTACTGTTACGGGAATTTGCATTACTGATGGGTGGTTTTGGTATTCCCTGCCTATGGAACCCCGTTCGTGATGTTTTGGTACTGACATGGTTGGCGAGTGTGACGTTCGGTGTTGCAGTGACTTTTGCTGCTTTCGTCTTCTTATTTTTCTTCACAATCCTCTTCACTGACTGTCCGTCACGATTATTTAATACACACATTCGTATGCATTGTGATTTAGTAGATGATGTTTTCACATTTTCCCTGTAGGCGATATAAATCTCCGACTTGTTGTCCCTTGAAACACCAAACACTTCGGTTCACTTTTTACGGAAGCACCCACCATACGAGCACCAGTAATTTGCCCATGTTCGGGTCCACTTAGCTCCGACACAATGCAATCATAACGGTTGGCTGGTTGATTTGGGGGAGGGACCAAACAGCGGGGTCATCGGTCCCGTCTGGTTAGGGAAGAATTGGAAAGGAAATCGGTGATGCTGTCTCAAATGAACCATTCCGGTATTTGCCTGCAGCGATTTTGGGAAATCACGGGCCGGACGTGGGCTTGAACCGTCGTCCTCCCGAATGCGAGTCCAGTGTACTTACAACGTACCGAGAACATTGCGCAGGTGCTTTTCGTGTTCGAATATAACAGCACAACCTGGAAGCTGGACTAGGATCTGCATTTATAGTGAAGCATGCATTTCTTGCGGTTTTCTGTGTATTGTCCAACCCCCGTGCAATGCTTTTTCGAAAGCAGATTTCAAACTGGGTAACGTTTCGTGGCCATAATTCGTTGGTTATTGACTGTTGACTAAAGCGGAAGTAACTGCGGAAGGGAAGATAACACAAGGAATGAGACTTAGATAAACTGAATAAATCACTGGTTGTGGAGGTGATTCAGAGGTAGAATTGTGGAACGAGTGACTGAAATATGAGAAAGAAATGATAATGAAGGCTAATGGGTAGCTTTGAGAGACGATGTAGTGAATGCAAAAAAGGATCAAATAGACAAAAATATAAGGTCAAGAAGAGTTATTTGAATAATACACGAAGTATTGTATTTAATTCACGAAAGAAGTAAATATAAAAATGCAACTAATGAAACGGGCAGAAATGATTGCAGACCTTCAAAAACTGAGATAGACGAGAATTGCAGAATGTCAAAGAAGGATTAGCTATAGGAGAAATGCAAAGCTGTAGATACGTGCATGACTATGGGAAAGATAAGAAAAATAAAGCGACCATAAGCAAAAGAGTAGCAACTGTATGCTTGCCAAGATCTCAGCTGACAAGCCAGAACCAAGCAAAAAATGGAAGAGTAGAAGGAATATATGGATGGGCTACTCAAGGGAAACGAACTTGAACAAAAGCTCTTGTAAATGAAGGAGGAAGTTGATGAAGGTAAAATAAGAGTAATCACACTGTGAAAGAAAAATGGTAGAGGACTGTATGACCTACGTTGACAACAAGGAACCTGTAGAAGATGACATTGTCTCAGAATTATTGAGATCCTTGTGAGAACGTTCTACGACACAACTATTCCGTCTGAGATTAAGACACACTACTGAGCCAATGGATTCTACAGGCAGTCGGTAGGTTGCCGGAGTACATCCCACCAGATATCTACTCACAAGCCACGAAATAGCCGTAAATAGCGGGGTGGTAGTTCGTAGGCTTGGAGATGACGCCCGATTTCGTCCAAAATGTGTTGCAATGGGTTAACGTCAAGTGAAACTGGTGGCCAAGACATCATCGTGATTTCTCTGTCATTGTCCTCAAATTACTATAGCACGACTCTGGTCTTGTGACACAAACAGTTGTTTGGCTGGAAGACACCATCACCATCGGGGCAGTGGTCAGTCATGAAGGGATGAAGGCGATTCTTAGTAACATTCATGTTGTACACAGCTGTCATGGTACCTTCTGTTACCACCATTGGTCCAATGGAAGCCCAAGGGGATGTCCACCAAAACACAATATTCAGAAGGAAAAACAAACCTGTAAAGTTTGGATACAGCATTAGTAGCTTCCTGCCTAACACAATCACGTTATTTAAATATCTGTGCGTAACATTGCTGAGCGATATCAAATGGAACGAGCATGTGAGGATTGTGGTAGGTAATGCAAATGGTCGGCTTCGGTTAGTTGGGAGAATAATGGGAAAGTGTGGTTCCATCTGTTAAGGAGACCGCACATGGGAAATCAGTGCCACCTATTCTAGAGTACTGTTCGAGCGTTTGAAATCCGTATCGTGTCATATTACAGAAAGACATCGAAGCAAATCAGAGGCGGGCTGCTAGGTTTGCTAACGGTAAGTTCGAAACACGGCGACGCTTCAGGAACTCAAATGGGAATCTCTGGAGGGAAGACGACGTCCTTTTCGAGAAACACAATTGAGAACATTTAGAGAGCCGGTATTTGAAGCTGGCTGCCGAACGATTCTCCTGCCATCAACATACTTCGCGCATAAGGACCACGAAGATAAGATACAACAAATGAGAGCCCATACGGAAGCAAATAGAGAGTCGTTTTTCCCTCGCTCTGTTTGAGAGTGGAACAGGAGGGAAAAGGGTAGTAGTGGTACAGGGTAACCTCCGCCACACACCATACGGTGGCTTGCAGGGTATAGATGTAGATGCAGAAAACTGCAACCACCAGACACGTTTCGAGCATCCGTTTGGCGGATGACGGCGTCTCCGAACACGACCATCGACCTGGTGCAACGACGAACGTGATTCTTCTGAACAGGTGATACGTTTCCACTGATTCATCGTTCAATCTCGATGTTTTCGTGCCCACTGCAATCGTAACGTATTATTTCGTTGTCTCAACGTGAGAAAAATATGGGTTCGTCAACTGGAAAGCCTCATGTTCAACAAATGTGCGCAGAACGGTGTGTTCCGAAACACTTGTGCCTACACGAGCGTCGTACTTTGTTGCCAGATCTAACGCAGCCTCTCTCGCTTTATAGAGCGGTAAAGCCTCCGCTCTCCACGTTGTGCGACGAGGCCGACATCTTATGTAATTCTGCCGTTGTAATTGAAGGTCAAATGTTCTAAGCTGCCGCGTCCTGCTACTCTTAAATTTCTTGAACTGAAAAGGAACATAACGCGACCTAACAAACTAGAAGATTTTATCTTCAGTGGAACATATCGTCACCTACTAATCGTTTCACAATCTTTAAAACATTTTCCATGGATACTCATTGTGGCACGTGCCCGGTACGCCACCAAGCGGCGCTGAATGTTGTGTAGGACAGTGGTCATAATGTTTTGTTCATCAGTTCCTATGAGACAGACGAAATACTCTCACACTTTAAAAACAAATCCAAAGAGGGCATATGCTGGCAGGTGTGAATATTTCATAATCGTCATATTATTAATTTATGGTTGCGAAGTAGTAATATGAATTATTTACGGAAGATTTGGAGAACATTGTAGAAGACCTCGAGGAAGATGAGTTTGGGTTCGGATAAATGTAACACACTAGAAGTTATACTGGCACGACATATCTTACAAAACAGAGTGGAAAAGAATAACCTAACTTACAACACTAGTATATTCAGAGAAACTTTTTGACAATGTTAAGTATTTCATTCTCTTAGAAATGCTGAAGGCAGCAAGAATAAAATATTAGGTCAAAAGGTCATGCACAACTTCAACGGAAATCGGACTTCAGTTATTAGAGTCGAAGGACATGAAAGAGAATCAGTCAATGCGTAGGGAGTGAGACAGGTCTGCAGTCTATCGCCGACGTTATTCAGTCTGTACACCAAGCAAATGGCGGAGAAAATTAAAGAGAATTTAAGAACAGGGATAAAAGTTCAGGAGGATGAAATAACATTTTAGGTTTTCCGATGACATTTTCATTTAGTCAGAGATGGCTAAACGTGTTTCAAGATCAGTTGAAGGGAATGAATAGCGCCTTGAAAAGAGTTCAGAAGATGAATACAAGCAAAGGTAAAACAAGAGCAATGGAGAGTAGTTAATCAAATCGTGAGAAGTTGAGAGAATTAGGTACAAAATTAAGACGCTAGAAGTAGTAGATGAATGTTATTGTTAAGACAGTGAAACAACCGACGAAGTAGGTAGGATGGAAGGTACACACTGGGAATAGAAACGAAAGTGTTTCTGAGAAATTTGTTGACATCCAAAGTAGATGTTACAGTTACGAAAATTTTTCAGACATTATATCTCTGGCAAGTAACCTTGGCTAAAAGAAATTATCGGCTGCTAGGACATATTCTTAGGCATCAAGGAATAGACAGTTGTTAACGGGGGGGTGGGGGGGGGGGTGGGGGGGGGGGTGGGAAGAGAGAGTGTGTAGAAATGGTACAGGGTGACCAAGGTTTAAGCAGGTTTAGCTGGATGGAGGTTGCAATAGTTATACAGAGATGAACAGAATTGTACAAGACAGAATAGTGTGGGGAGATGTATCATATCAGTGTTCATACTGAAGACCGTAACTATAACAGGAAACCATGTTATCTGGTTCAAATGGCTCTGAGCACTATGGGACTTAACTTCTGAGGTCATCAGTCCCCTAGAAGTTAGAACTACTTAAACCTAACGAACCTAAGGACATCACACACACCCATGCCCGAGGCAGGATTCGAACCTGCGACCGTAGCGGTCGCGCGGTTCCAGACTGTAGCACCTAGAACCGCTCGGCCACCCCGGCCAGCCGTGTTATCTGTACAGAATGTAAACGAAAACAGATGAATACACGAAAGTTAACGAAATTTTTTACATCCCAGTTAACACTTTAGTTGACCTAACCAAACGAATTGTTCTGTTACTGGACCCTTTAAATTCGTAGTACACAATCCTGGACATTTCATATTGTTTCTTTACCTTTTTTCCACGATCCTGTAGTTCAGGGGTGACCAACACGTCAATCGCGATCGACCGGTCGATCGCTATGATTTTACGATTCGATCTTCAAAAGATTTACCCGAAATGTATTTGAATGGACTGTTTTTATAAAATAACTGTTTGTTGACGAAGAGTGTTTCGCATGCTATCTGTAAGAGGTAAATCTGACAACACTGTCTCCGCTTGTTTCGTCTCGTCTTCATTTCACCGCCTTTAACGCTTGCGCCAACTAACGTTCGTTCCTACTGCATTTTGAGGTACTACTCGCCAACCGTAACTATGCGCGCGTTGTGAGCGCTCAGGGGATGACATGTGGCATGCCGGGAGGAGGAGGGAGGGGGGGGGGGGAGAGAAGCACTGCCTCCAGTAGGCCACACAAACCTCTGTTTTCGAGTCCACGAAACAATTTCCACGACAGAGGAAAAACTATTTCAAAATGACAGACTCCTCTTAAAGGCAGAGTATGATGCAGGTAACTTTTGGAAATTAGTGAGTATAAAAACCTACTCTGGCATGGTGAAAGTGGCATTGTATGTTTTTATGGTTTTTGTATCAACTGGTCTATGTAAAGCAGCGTTTTAAAATATGAACATAGTGAAATGTAAGTCTAGAAATAAACTGACTGGTCCTCATCTTTCAGACTGTGCCGCGCGGGGTGGCCGCGCGGTTTGAGGCGCTATGTCACGGACTGCGCGGCCCCTCCCGTCGGAGGTTCGAGTCCTCCCTCGGGAGTGCGTGTGAGTGCTGTTCTTAGCATAAAATAGTTTAAGTTAGTCTAAGTTGTGTGTAAGCCTAGAAACCGATGACCTCAGCAATTTGGTCCCATAGGAATCCACACACATTTGAACTTTTTTTTCCAGAGTGTGTAAGTTTGGCTCTGAGAAAAAGTCACCACATTATAATAAACTTGCCAAGAATAAGCAAGGCCAAGTATCTCACAAACGTTTCTCAATATTTATGATGGTGTATATTTTGATCTTATTCACATATGTAATATCTTGAAAACTGAGGCAGCACGACTATAACTTTTGATGGAGAGGAAAATATGCTTTATGTACTTTGGGTAAGTAAAGTGGTTAACATTGCTACAGTGTTGTTTTGTGCCTAAATATTTTTTAATTTTTACGTCAATTTTTAAGTCAATATGGACTAAATTGCGCAACGCGGAATGGCCGTGCGGTTTGAGGAGCCGTGTCACGGACTGTGCGGCCACTCCCGCCGGAATTTCGAGTCCTCCCTCGGTCATGTGTGTGTGTGTGTGTGTGTGTGTGTGTGTGTGTGTGTGTGTGTAGGCGTATTCTTCTTAGCATAAGTTAATTTATGTAGTGTGTTAGTCTAAGGATCGATGACCTCAGCAGTTTGGTCCCTTAGGAATTCACACACACTATAGACTAAATTGCATGGAGCACATCTAGAGCCTCAAAAGGTTGAGCATCCCTGCTGTAGTTTATCATAAAAAAGCAGACGTGAGAACGCTGAGACACAAATACCAGATTATGTACGTGTGTAAAAGTTTGATTATGTGAATGCATATTGTTATTACAGTTTTACATAGTGTGTGTAATAAAGCAATTTTTGTATTGGGAAAACCAAGTTCAGAAAACAGGGTGACTCTTGTGTGATTTTAGACGATTCATAGAACTGTAAATTTGATGAAACTTTCCTTCACGTTTGAAAGCAAAAATATCTCTTCTTGAATACCATATGTGTTGCGAGTACTATCAGTAGTAATAGAGAAGAGTGCTATTCACGTTTTAAAAACTATTTTACTGATAGCAGACATAATTGTAACTATTATCGGTTTTGTCCAGAAAGCATCAGAACTCCTCTGAAACTGTCGTGACGCTTGCGCTATTCTAACATTTACATCACTCGGGTTCTTTTCAATGAATTAGAGCTCCATTTAATACTGTAATGGTGGCTAAATTCACACGAGGCCGTAAGGATATGCCACGTAATGATAGTGCAACGTCTGATGTCTGTACATCGCCAGATCATGGCGATGGCATGAGTTACCTAAGGCAACGATACTAATTTTGTATTAGGTTTGCGATGCTGGATGAGAACCGATATTTCGTGGCCAGTTTTCTTGCGCTACTAGAGTCAACTGTTTTGGTGGAAAACGGAAGCAATGAAATCAAACTGCCATCTCATCTTTATAGCAACAGCACTTGGTGCGCTGTCAAACATTCATAATAACGTTAGATGCTTCATGGAACGTAAGGTTTATCTCTCGCATTGCCGAGAGTAGTTTCATGTAAGACTGAAAATGCAGTTTTTAGATCAAGTGAAGTCGATAAGTAACTGTCAGTCTCTCTTTTCATAACTTTTTCGTGTAACGGTAAAAGAAAGCCAAAATCTACTGTTAGCTATCTACAGACACAACGGTGCTGAATTTCTGTTGATCACTCGCCACGGCTACCTACGCGATACACCCACTGCGGGTCCGGGGTAAGAATAGGCCCGAGGTATTCCTGCCTGTCGTAAGAGGCGACTAAAAGGAGTTTCCACCGTTTCGGCCTTCGATGTGATGGTCCCCCTTGGGGTTTGACCTCCATTTTTCAAAATTCTACAGAAGTACGAGCCTTTTGGGGAAGGACGCCTTACGTGGTGTCTCACTGGTCCTCAGTGCACTAAGACCTTGGCACTCAGCATTGTAACCGCGTTGTAACCACACCCGCTATTCCTCAAATTGGGCCTAAACGCCTGATGGGTTGCACAAGTTACGCCCATAGTGCGTCTCCATCTGCACCTACGATCATGATGGACTTTCCATGGCACCCGAAATCCAGCACGGTAGCCAGCCCATTGTGGTGGGGTCGTCATGCACTCTCTAGGTTGTAGCCCCCTGACAACACAGGGATCGTACTGCCGATACCTGATCTGCACCCTCCCCACGTCGGCCAAGGAGTAGATGCCCATCTCCTTGGGGCATCAGGACTCCCGGCAACGGTCATCCTGCCAGGTGGCCCTTGCTGAGGCTGGGTGGCGCCTGTGGGGAGAGCCCCTGGTCGGAGTGGGTGGTATCGGGGCGGACGTTTCGCAGATGAAATGTCAACATGTATCGGGTCGCTCTGCGGCTGAGTCTTTTAAAAAGAAAGGTACTGTCTCTGGTTCTGGTTCTCCTGCCCCTTCCCCCTTGGCCACTCCCTGGGCTGAAGGACAGGCCCGCCGGCTTGGGGCGAAGTACTTCCCCCGCTATTTAGTCTGTTCTCGGACCGATGGGGGGACGTTCGCCACATCCAAGCCGATGTTCTTTGTCCAGCACATCGAGGACATCTTCGGAGAAATTGAGGCTCTCAGTAAAATGCGTTCGGGGTCCATTCTTACAAAGACCACCTCCGCCACTCAGTCGGCGGCGCTCCAGGCGTGCGACCGACTAGGGGACATCCCAGTGTCCATTGTCCTGCATCTGGCAGTGAATAGGACGCAGGGGGTTATTTTTCATTGGGACCTCCTGCTGCAATCTGATGAGGAGCTCAGGGCCAACCTGGAGCGCCGAGGCGTACATTTCGTCCGGCGAGTCCAGCGCGGCCCCAAAGACCATCGCATCGACAGCGGGGCCTTTATCCTCGCCTTCGAGGGGGACGTTCTCCCGGAGAAGGTAAAGGTGATGTGCTACCGGAGCGACGTGCGACTTACGTCCCGCCTCCTATGCGCTGCTTTCGGTGTTTGCGCTTTGGGCACATGTTACGGTGTGAGGCTGAGCCCCTTTGTGGCGATTGTGGACGTCCTCTTTGTGAGGAACATACATGCACCCCACCACATCGGTGCGTCAATTGTCCTGGCACCCACTCGCCTAGATCTTTAGACTACCCCACGTATCAGATGGAGAAGAAGATCCAAGAATTAAAAATTTTGGATTGCCTCTCTTATTCTGAGGCCAGGAAATAGTATGACCGCCTTCATCCCGTGACGCTGACAACTTCGTTTGCCTCAGTCGTGTCCACTCCTTCCACAGTATCCTCACCCCCATCCTGTCCCCCCTCCACTTCCTCAACCCATCCGGGGTCTATGCCTCCGCCTCCCAAATCCCTCCCTTCCAAATCCTCCTCCCTCACGGCCCCTGCCCCCTCTGCCCCAGGGGCCACCCTTCCTCCTCCTCCTCCCCCTCCGCCGCCTGAGAAGCGATCCTCTTCTCAGGCGTCCATCGGGGAAACGTTCCGGACCCCGGCTTCTGAGGTCCGGCGTTCCAAAACGGACCCCACGCGTGAGGACCTTCTTCGGGTCCAGCCCACCATCCCCGTGCCTCATCAGACTTCCCAGAAGGCCTCCAAGAAGAAGTCTTTATCCCCCTCTCCACCCCGGGACGTTTCGCCTGACGCTCCATCCGTGAGTCGCTGCTCCCGGCCGTCCTCAGTTTCGCCAGGACGCTCTGCTGCCAGGCGCTCAGCTGGCCTCTCTTCGGCGAATGATACTGCCCCTCCTACGCAACCCGGGAAAGCGGCCGCAGCTGGCGACGACTCGATGGAACAGGATCCGCCTCCTGCCGGTTGTAGCGTTGTTCCCTCGAAACCTGGCCCTCCGCGGCCGTCGAGGTGACCAGCTCTTCACCCGTTTCGTTCCCCCCCTTTTCTGACTAGCAATGGTTTTGTTACATTGCAACATAAGAGGTATTCGATCTAATTACAACTGCTCCTCCGCCTGCACTGTCCACTCGTCCTTGGTCTCCAGGAAACCAAGTTGTGCCCAACTGACCATCTTGCTTTTCCCCACTATACCTCGGAGCAGTCTGACCTCATCCCTGTGGACGGTATTCCAGCTCATGGTGGGTTCATGTTGCTCGTTCGGGACGATGTCTATTACCATCCCATCCCTTTGACCTCCCCACTCCAAGCAATAGCTGTCCGTATTATTCTTTCTGCCTTTACTTTTTCCGTTTGTACTGCGTACACTCCATCGTCATCCGCAGTTAGTCGGGCTTACATGATGCACCTGATTGTTCAGCTACCTCCGCCGTTTTTATTTTTTGGCGACTTCAATGCCCATCATCCCCTTTGGGGCTCTCCTGCATCCTGTCAGAGAGGCTCCCTCTTGGCGGATGTCTTCAACCATCTCAATCTTGTCGGCCTCAATACTGGCGTCCCAACTTTCCTCTCGGACCCTACTCATACCTACTCCCACTTGGACCTCTCGATCTGTTCTACCACTCTTGCCCGTCGGTTCGAGTGGTATGTCCTTTCTGACACCTATTCGAGCGATCACTTCCCCTGTGTCGTTCGTCTCCTGCACCACACCCCATCCCCACGTCCTTCGAGCTGGAACATACCGAAAGCTGACTGGGAACTTTACTCCTCCCTGGCGACCTTTCTGGACCACGATTTTCTCAGTTGTGACAGTCAGGTCGAATACCTCACGGCTGTTATCATCAATGCTGCCGAACGTTCCATTCCTCATACTACCTCTTCTTCACGTCGCGTTTCCGTCCCCTTGTGGAATGAGGCTTGTAGAGACGCTATCCATGCTCGACGACGTGCATTACGCACCTTTCGCCGCCATCCTACGTTGGCGAATTGTATTGGATACAAACGACTCCGAGCGCAATGCCGTAGAGTCATCAAAGACAGGAAAAAAGCTTGTTGAGCCTCTTTCACCAGCTCCTTTAACAGTTTTACTCCCTCTTCTGTCGTCTGGGGTGGCCTGCGCCGGCTGCCGGGCATTAAGGCCCACTCCTCGGTACCTGGCCTGACTTCAGGTAATGAGGTCCTTGTTGATTCTGTGGATGTCTCCAACGCCTTCGGCCGCTTTTTCGCGGAGGTTTCAAGCTCCGCCCATTACCACCCTGCCTTCCTTCCCAGGAAACAGGCAGAAGAGGCTCGGCGACCTTCCTTTCACTCGCTGAATCTGAAAAATTATAATGCCCCCTTTACTATGCAGGAACTCGAACGTGCACTTGCACTGTCCCGGTCCTCTGCTCCTGGGCCAGATGCCATTCACGTTCAGATGCTGGCCCACCTTTCTCCGGCAGGCAAAAGCTTCCTTCTTCGTACCTACAATCGCATCTGGACCGAAGGTCAAGTCCCCATGCGTTGGCGTGATGCCGTCCGTCGTTGTTCCTATACCCAAACCCGGGAAAAGAAATGGCTCTGAGCACTATGGGACTCAACTGCTGAGGTCATTAGTCCCCTAGAACTTAGAACTAGTTAAACCTAACTAACCTAAGGACATCACAAATATCCATGCCCAAGGCAGGATTCGAACCTGCGACCGTAGCGGTCTTGCGGTTCCAGACTGCAGCGCCTTTAACCGAATGGCCACTTCGGCCGGCAAAACCCGGGAAGGATAGACACCTTCCTTCTAGTTACCGCCCCATTTCTCTTACAAGTTGTGTCTGTAAGGTGATGGAGTGCATGGTTAACTATCGGTTAGTTTGGATTCTTGAATCTCGACGGATACTTACCAATGTTCAATGCGGCTTTCGTCGCCGCCGCTCCGCTGTTGACCACCTTGTGACCTTGTCGACATTCATCATGAACAACTTTTTGCGAAAGCGCCAAACGGTAGCCGTGTTCTTCGATTTGGAGAAGGCTTATGATACCTGTTGGAGAGGAGGTATCCTCTGCACTATGCACAGGTGGGGTCTACGCGGTCGCCTGCCCCTTTTTATTGATTCCTTTTTAACAGATCGAAAGTTTAGGGTACATGTGGGTTCCGCATTGTCCGACGTCTTCCCCGAGGAGAACGAAGTGCCTCGGGGCTCTGTCTTGAGCGTAGTCGTTTTTGCCATTGCGATCAATCCAATTAGGGATTGCATTCCACCTAATGTCTCAGGCTCTCTTTTTGTCGATGACTTCGCGATCTACTGCAGTGCCCAGAGAACATGCCTCCTGGAGCGCTGCCTTCAGCGTTGTCTAGACAGCCTATACTCATGGAGTGTGGAAAATGGCTTCCATTCTCTGAAGAGAAGACGGTTTGCATCAACTTTTGGCGATGTAAAGCGTTCCTTCCGCCATCCTTACATCTCGGTCCCACTGTTCTCCCATTCGTGGAAACAACTAAGTTTCTAGGGCTCACACTGGACAGGAAACTTTGTTGGTCTCCGCATGTCTCTTATTTGGCTGCCCATTGTACACGTTCCCTTAATGTCCTCAGAGTTCTTAGTGGTTCATCTTGGGGAGCGGATCGCACTGTCCTGCTTCGCTTGCATCAGTCCATAGTCCGATCAAAGCTGGATTATGGGAGCCTCGTCTACTCGTCTGCTCGGCCATCCCTCTTACGCCGTCTCAACTCCATCCACCATTGGGGGTTACGTCTTGCGACCGGAGCATTCTACACTAGTCTCGTCGAGAGTCTTTATGCTGAAGCTGCCGAATTACCATTGACCTACCGGCGCGACGTACTGCTTTGTCGGTATGCCTGCCGGCTGTTGTCAATCCCCGACCACCCCTCTTATCAGTCCTTCTTCGCCGATTCTCTCGACCGTCAGTATAAGTTGTATGTGTCTGCCCTGCTGCCCCCTGGAGTCCGCTTTCGTCGCCTGCTTCGGCAATTGGATTTTGCCCTCCCTACCACCTTCAGAGAGGGTGAGAGCCCGACACCACCGTGGCTCCAGGTTTCGGTTCATATTTATCTCGACCTCAGCATGCTTCCGAAGGAGGGTACTCCGGCTGCAGGGTATTGCTCACGGTTTGTCGAACTTCGTGCGCGACTTGCCAGTCACACCTTTATTTACACCGATGGCTCCAAAACTGACGATGGTGTCGGCTGTGCCTTTGTCATCGGGGCCGGCACCTTTAAATACCGGCTCCTCGACCAGTGTTCCAGCTTTACGGCCAAGCTTTTTGCTCTCCATCAGGCCGTTCAGTATGCCCGCCGCCACCGCCATTCATCGTATGTACTCTGCTCTGATTCACTCAGTGCTCTTCAGAGCCTTGGAGCTCCATATCTGGTCCATCCCTTGGTGCAACGGATCCAGCAGTCCCTCCATTCTTCTGCTGCTGATGGCTCTTCTGTCGGCTTTCTGTGGGTTCCCGGCCATGTAGGAGTGCCTGGGAATGAGGCTGCGGATGCTGCAGCCAAGGCTTCAGTCCTCCTGCCTCGGCCAGACTCTCATTGTGTCCCGTCATCTGACATTAGTGGGGTTGTTTGTAGGAGGCTTGTGTCTTTGTGGTGGGATACTTGGTCATCACTTCAAGGAAACAAGCTCTGGGCAGTAAAACAGTTCCCAACTGCTTGGAGAACCTCCTCCCGACCATCTCGGTGAGAAGAGGTCCTTCTGACCAGGTTGCGGATTGGGCATTGCTGGTTTAGCCACCGCTACCTGCTCTCCGGTGACCCAGCCCTGCAGTGCCCTTGTGGTCATGCATTAACAGTGCGCCATGTTTTATTGTCGTGTCCCCGTTTTAGTCCATCTCGTGTTGTCCTGTCTCTGCCATCTACTTTAGAGGATATTTTAGCTGATGACGCTCGAGCAGCTGCTCGTGTTCTTCGTTTCATTACTTTGACTGGCTTGTCCAAAGACATCTAACTCCTTCACTTAATTTATCTGCATCTTTGTAAGAACTTTCTGGTATCACCCCCCCCCCCCACCCCCCTTGAGTTTTACTAGATTCTATGTGGTCTAACAATTGTGACTGGGCGCTAGTGACCTCAGTAGTTGAGTGCCCTTCAACCCCCCCCCCCCCTCAAAAAAAAACCTACGCGATACGGTAGTGCCGCATAAAGAAGTATCTCCGCAGCTTTACAGACGACACAGGGTTTTTCATTCAAAATGTAGTGGCTGTGAATATAAATTTTAGTTCTCTGAATGCTCAGATTCACTGAAAGGGGCAGCTTATCTTGCGCTGGGGGATCAGTAAAAAGGGAGAACGGCTTCAACCAAATGTATATCGAAACATAGTTTGAAAGAAATAAAATCTAGCTTTTATTCTAAAGCTTTATACACATTCACAAAGCACTCGTTGCTTGACAAGATTGATGAAACGTGATGATTGTGTTTCGTTGCAAATGCTGATTTTGCTCGTCCGCATATCACCCGATCTTCGCAGCAGGAATTTTACACATGCAGAAAAGTTGTGTAGGCGGCTCAAAACAGACCCTCAGGGCTTAAAGTGAGATGAGGTTAAGAAAGAGGTAAAACTGGTATTGTTAACAGTTCTTTGATTTGTTTTATAAATTTTTATTTTGCTACATAGTCTATTTTGTAGGATCATTCACAATTTCACGTCTTCGTTATTTCATCCTTGAGTTTATGATCTAGGGCGTACATACAAAGAATCTCACTCGTTGCGTCTTATGATAATCTAATTTGAAACGGGATTCTGTTCAAATCTGTGTAAGTCATGCAGTGTTTTTAAAGTTTTAGTATTTGTAGGTGACGGTTTTAATTCATCCATTTTACATTCGAAGAAATCTTAAGTAAATAAGGTTTATTTATTTATCGTATGATGAAAGAACTATACAACAGTAGTGGGAAAATGTGCACAATCACAGGATATTGCAATCTTACGTCTCCAGATCTAATTCTCTGATCCATTCGATCGCTTCATCCGAAGAGTGGCGAATGTCTGTTGCCGTCCCTTTGTACACTTGGAGAGGACAAACGGTGACGATATGAGGAATTGACTGTAAGGAAACTTCACACTCACAATTTGCAGTACTCTCAGAACCTCAGTTGTGCGTTAGGTAAATCGAATAATTGTATCCGAATGGAAGACATCTCTACTAGATGTTTGTTGACCGCTAATGACTGCTCCCACTGGATTTTCCATGAATGGTTGACACTGAAGGAGAATGTTGTTTGTTGTGCGCCTCTAGATTTTCCTTGATTTCAAGCGCTGGTGTTCTGATTGTGTAATACCTGTATCTCTGTGAATGAGTAACTGAGGATTCTTCTGAATGTTGTGCCAGATCATCCGGAGTGCTTCTGAACTTCTTAGTACTGGAGATAGGATATTACTGTGAACGGGAAGCTATGGGGTGCTTTTACTCCGAATACATCCCGTAATTATTTGCATTGCCTGATTGAGCTGCACGTTTACCTCCATAGTGTGAACATTATTGATCCCGGTCGAACGGCAGCTTTCAGCAACAGAGTGTGACAGGGCTAAGACTGTGGATCGTAAAACATGAGCCTCCTGCGAGGTACCTGCAAGATTTAAAGAATGTTATTTCTCGTTTTGACTTTAGTAGCTACATTTCAAAGATGCTGCTGGTAAGTTAGAGTTATATCTAGTACGATGTGTAGGTACTGTGTTGTACAGCCGTACTAGAAGACTTGGCATTTGAATCTGTTTTCTGGTTTTTAATTTGTCTACTTGTTGCGTAAGTGAAACGCACTTGTAACTGTTTTCTGAGGATTTAAGTTCATGCCTGCAGGTGTAACCTTTAAGCACCCCAAAACGTGACGGTCGGATGATGCTAAGAATGTAACAATGGTAAGATGAGACTGAACTGTGTAGAAAGACCTCTCGTCCTTTTCAGAACTCATAAGTTGGTAGAACTGGACCATCTTTGTGCATTTGTCAACTTAATATCGAAGGGATAAGTGGAGCGAAATGTGAACAAATGTAAGTAAATATCACAAAACTCATTATTTTGTGTGCAAATGAAATGCTCAACCATAAAGGGTGACTCGCTGATTGGGGTTTTTGTATTTGTGTCACTGTCAACCACTCTTAGTGTGCCGCGTAGGAAATGGCATTTAATATATGCAGTTTTTACTGTGGGGTTTAGAAAACGTTTGAATTCTTGTACGGTCAACAGCTTACGTTGTGCAAATATTCGAAAATGAATATTTAAACGTAAGAGTGGCTCTTTTTCCTCCCATAGATGAGCGATAAAACGCGGTTCTGTTTTTTGTGATGCCCAACAGCGAGAAAACAAAGAGTAATACACCAGGTGCAGTACGGAACCTTCCATAACGTTATACATCTGAAATCCATGTAATATGTTGCGGGCTTGTAAATAAACAGAGAATGTGAATTACAGAGAAGATGAGCCTATCGCAGGGTGTTGTTCTGTTGCCTCTTTTGCTTATATGTTCAGAGCATTTGTAATGAAGCAGCCTACTCTACGTGTCGGCACCCGGCGTTATTTATAACTATCATACACGAGATCCGTTTGTTTATGCAAGACTGGCGCCTGTAATGAAGTGCAGGAGGCAGGGGAAAAAGAACAGAATGGCGTTGGAGAAAAAGAGCGAGGCACCTGTTGCGCTAACAATAGCTTGCTCTACCAAAGCGTTGAGAAGATTAGGTGCGTCAGTTGGGTGTTGTATATTAGTTGTGAGACACTACCACCTGCCTTTAGAATACCGTGCTAACTCACAGGCATAATATCGCCATCTACGGAAGGTCCCATGCAGTGTCTGTACTCCAAAAATTTCCTAAAGCGTTCAAGATAACATTTCTGTTGTGAAGATACACTTACGGGTTTCGTGTTTTGCTGTATGGTTAATTTGCAAAAAATTTATTGTATAACAATATGCTATTGAAAATACACATTGTTTTAACGAACTGATCCATATTTAAAGGCATTCGATAGGTTCTCTGTAGAAGGATACAGAGACGTAACGAACAAGACTGTTGGCAGATGAACTTTCAGAATACGAGAAGGGAGTTTTTGCTTTATTTGAGTCAGTTATCTACTGGTACAGCTAAGTTTCAGCTTCGTCTACGGTATTCATAACACGATGGACTGCTCTATGCCGGTGGCTTTGGCGTAACATGTAGCACATACAATTTCGTCTATCTTTGAGGGATCGCTTCACTGTGAGGACAAACTCGCCAGAGATCTCTGCCTCATGTTTCCACCTGATAACGAATGCCGTAAAAAGGGACATAATTTTTTTTAAAGAAAGACAGTTGTACGAATACGTCTTTAAATAGAAAAATGTTTCGAGTGTTACTCGTATCGCGAAATACTCGCTCCTTTTTAACCATCTCCTGTGGATTCAGCATCTGGAGAGCGTTTGTTTCCACGTTACATTTTAAACACTGTTTATTTGTTCTCCTGTATCAGTTCTCCATTCCCAAAAGCAGTTCTGTAAGTTTTCACTTCCTTTTAGTTGCTGCACAAGTTTTCGAAGATAAAATGAAATTTTGTAAATGAGTGAAATAAATTCTATATGTGAGCCCAGGAATATTTTCATAAGTTTTATTTCAATTTTTATCGCAACTTTTACTTATTTATTTCCAATAACTTTTTTTTGCACATAGCTATCACCAGATACACGTTAAAGACAGTACTCAATACGCAGTTTCAGCTTAATAACAGTACCTTCGTTTGTTATTGACACAGATGGAAATTGTTTTGAACTGACGCTAAGTATTAAGCACAGGTGCTTTTGTTTCAACTTCAACCAAATCAAAACAAACAGCTGTTGAGGAATATGGCATTGATTCAACTTCTGTTAGCGTGCCGAAGAATGTGCACGTCAATGCTACAACTTTCATTTGATATTATCACGATTATTGGAAATTCAGGATGGACATAGGAGTCAAGCTTAGATATTGCGCATCACGAAAACTATTCTAGAGCCCTATAGGAGCTTGTAGGTCCTCAAACTGGGGAAACTGAGAAAATATTGTGCCACTAACATGTGCCAGCTCTGTTTTGTTGACGACATTGTACTGATTGCCTTTATTGTAGATAAACTTCAATAAAGAAGAAAGCATCCACTAGGGTAAGCTTAAAAGTAGGTCTCAAAATAAATAGTAATATGACAGATAGTGTGCACTGAGTCACAGACCAATGAAAACTCCCCGTTAGTTGAATAATCTATTCAATGTGCTTGATCACATATCCAGTTTTGCACTAAAACAGAACAGGTAGATATTCAGAGAAACGCGTGGAAGTAAACACTGCGAAATAACTGTATAACACAGAGAATTATGAAGTGTCGTTATTTTTAAAATCACGGTTGTGAGTTAGGAATAATCGAAATCGAACGGTATAAGATATAGCGAGGACTATAATGTATGGATTTCCAAGTCTGAACAGAAAGGAAATTTGAAGCTTATGAAGGAAGCGGGGTGAAATCCTGTAGTGGAATAAATGTCATTACTGCTGCTTGCAAGAAACTAATAACTATCGTATACCACCTAGTCGCGATTCAGCTGCCACACAGAGTAACTAGAATGAAAGATGGTGCCACAGTAAACATTTTGATAAAACTTTCTTCCGGGCTGTAAAAGATCCCGCAAAAAGGGCGCGAGTCGCAGCTAATTTTAAAAAGGAAAGAATAACAATCATAACGACAGGGATTTACAGCAGCACGAAAAGCTGAGATATAAACGTAGCTGGTCTATATATGAAAAACCAGTTAGGACAATTAAACGTTGTGGTATAATAAAGTTTCGTCTCACACAACTTGGTTAGGAACATTTCCATTTACTCCCAAATGTAAAAATTATTTCCGGCAGTGCTTTGAGCGGGTGTTTCTCGAACCAGCAGCGTGTAAAGTGAATATGTAAATGAGCGTTCGGTATGACAGAGCGCCACGGGCCAACTCTGGCGGTGTGCTTCTCTCTGCATTACGTATGTACACACTTAGCTTTTCAAACTTTATTAGAGATGCGTCAGGCGCAGAAGAGTAATGGTCAGTGCACGGAGAAGATGCCGAAACGTTTTACTGTCCGGCACAAAACAAAAAAACCACTGAAGCAACATGGTTGCGGCCGAGCAGCTCTCCACTTCGCTGAAGACTCTCGGTCGAGTTATTTTCATACAACGAAAACGATTCGATTTTTGCATTCTCGCAGTAGTGACCCTCAAAAAAATTAATTCCTTCCTCCTTTTACACACACGTGATCTCGTTACTAATTACTTACTGCATGGTATATTACGTTAAAATTGCAGACTTACTCGTAACAGGAAACCAATTATTTACTTTACGCGAGTTGGATAGTACCATACGATGGCAGCGCGAGTCAGTAATTAGTTCTTTTCTACATTAAATCGAACGTACAAAGTGTTCAGAAATTCCCCTTTACAAATCTCTAGGAGTTGTAGAGGGGAGTGAATAGACAATATTATGAATAGGATCCCACGTCCGGAAACGTACAGTTCCCGTGTTACAGCCGTTTGAAAACGTGTTTGCTAGGTTGGTATGCAATAGGGTAGTCATGGTGGGGGCGCTTGCATTGGATCGGCTGTCATTTGACCCATATGTTGCCTCTCTCACCTCGGGCCTCATTCAATTGTCTGCTACCGTTAGAGCAACATTGTTGAGTACACGTTTGAAAAATACACCGACATGATCCTTCTGTATGGCGAAGCTCATGGTAATGGAAGAGCTGCTCGTCGTCTTTACCAAGAACGTTATCCACAATGACCGACTCTAGAGCATACTAGTTCCGCCAGAATTACGTAACGGCTTCGAGAAACGGGTACCTTCACCGTCAACAGTCGTGACTGTTGTGCTCCAAGGAGACGACGCACAACCGAATAGGAAGAATGTTTGTGATGTTTGTGTAAAATGATTAAGTTTCCTTTTGGTTTCTTTAGTTGTTAATTAGTGGAGCTGTAACACAAATTCTGTGCTGAGGCTATTAAATTAAGTGTAAAAGTGCTCACGTTACCAACACGTTTTCAAATGGTTGTAGCATGGAAACGGTACGTTTCCGGACATGTGTTCCTATTCAAAATATTATGTACACACTCCCCTCTACAAGTCCTAGAAGTCTGTAACGTGAATTTTCGAACACCCTGTATATTTACATATCGTATCATACAATGAAAAGTGTGCACTAACCTCATTTGTAAGTCCGACTACTTTATGCTTATCCATTACGGACATTTTAGAACTCGTGACTATTAATTGAATGTAAATACATAAAACTGAAACCAGACTTTTTTTTGAATAGATATTAATTGTACCATGAACCAATTTTAGAACCTTTTCAGGTTCATCGTCAGATCACTGGCTGTCGCAAGCCAGCACCTAGCATTATGCTAGAAATATTGATGTAACTTTCGAAAACCATCTGAAGATGAACCTGAAAATGTTCGGAAACTGGTTCAGGGAATAATATAGAACTATTCAAAAAGTGACTGGCTGCAACTGTTCAACTGTGTGTGAAATCTTATGGGACTTAACTGCTAAGGTCATCAGTGCCTAAGCTTACACACTACTTAACCTAAATTATCCTAAGGACTAACACACACAGACCCACGCCCGAGGGAGGACTCGAACCTCCGCCGGGACAATCGGCACGGTCCATGACTGCAGCGCCTAAGACCGCTCGGCTAATGACTGGGTGCAGTTTTATGTATTTACAGTCGGAATAGTAGTTCATTTCCTTAGATCCAGGACTAAATAAGTGCGCGAAAAAATGCAGTGAACATATAATAAGAGAAACAATTGGAAATATTATTGAAGAAGACAAAATATAAACTTACGTTAAGCAGACACCAAAATATATCAGCTAAGATGCCAGACGGCACAGTAACTAACAACAGAGAGAAAACTGTACAGGCATTAATGAGTTCTGTCAGGTTTCATAAAAATCAAATGATGAAAACAGTATTTCAGACGTGAGGCTAATTGCGTTGTCAAGACAAAAGACAGTTAACTTCGTGCAATGCACTCATTAGAAAGGAAATGGTAGAGATTAATAGTGAAGTCGTAAAACATGTTGATGACTTTTTGGATTTCGGTCAGTCGAAAATGACAGCATGGACAGCCAGAGAAATATGCAGAAGAGTGAAAATCTCTGCAGTGCTCTTGCTGAACTAAATCAGGTTTTCACACCGTAGTTTCCAAAGTATTGGAACAAAATGCTTACAGTCACCGTGTGTTAATAATTTTGATTTATGACAGAGAGATATTTGAAAATCAATTGACAACTGAGAGTTGGTCAACCAGCAGAGGAGACAGGTGTATTGCGGCCATGGGTGACACTTATCAATTGGACAGTGCATGTTTCTTTCTTGATACTAGGAAATAATAAAAGGCGGAAGCGACAACCAGATAGAATGTGGGTACAAGAAATTCGGAAATACGCAGAAACAACATGGGTGTACCACTTAAGACCATAACAGATCCGAAGGAGACATTCATTCAGTCGAGTACGTCAGATGGCTGGTAATGATAATGACGACGAACTGGAAGCGAAAATGCAGCACAAGTTCGGATTTAGGAACCTGAGTGTGGCCGGGCGCTGGGAGGAGGGGAGGGTATGTCTTGATAACAGTAAGCAGCCTAATATGGATGTGGGTTGCAATAATTACGAAAAGAAAAAGAGACTAGCGCCGAGCGCTGCACCTAAACCAAACTTAAGACTGAAAAGTACAAGAGGGTGTTATAAAATCTATAGGATTGTTTTCGAATGTTCTGGAAGTTCTCCTGTGTTCCACAATGGTTTGGAGTCTAAATCGTCCAGAATGATCTTGAATGAACTCCAGCATTCTGGAATTGTAAATACTTAGTGGCAAGCTGAAAAAGTTCAAGCCTCTGGAAGTATGTAAGGCAAAGTTCGGTTCGTTTATGTCAGCCTTAAACAATAATAGAGAAAATAATAAGTGAATTCCAAATGGAACCACCGCTTTGCACGAATAAATTAAAGAGAAAGACGCTTTGTTGTAGAAACTCCGCTCTGTGCGTTTATGTAAGGATGAAGTTCTACTCGTCTGCCTTAATAATAAGTGAAAGCTCAAAGAGGATATGTAAGCATAATCTTCAGGAAGAGTTGTTGTTGTTGTGGTCTTCTGTCCGAAGACAAGTTTGGTTCAGTTCTCGATGCTACTCTATCCTGTGCAAGCCTCTTCTTATCGGAATAGCTGCTGAAACGTACGTCCTTTCGAGTCTGTTTACTCTGTTCACTGTATTCATCTCTTGGTCTCCCTCTATGACTTTGAACCCCCCCTCCCAGTTCTGCCCAATACTAATCTGGTGGCCGGCCGGAGTGGCCGTGCGGTCCTAGGCGCCAGTCTGGAACCGAGCGACCGCTACGGTCGCTGGTTCGAATCCTGCCTCGGGCATGGATGTTTGTGATGCCCTTAGGTTAGTTAGGTTTAATTATTTCTAAGTTCTAGGCGACTGATGACCTCAGAAGTTAATTCGCATAGTGCTCAGAGCCATTTGAACCATTTTTTTGAACTAATCTGGTGATCCTTTCATGCCCAGAATGTGTACCATCAATCGCTTCCTTCTTCTAGTCATGTTGTGATACAAATTTCTCTTATCTCCAGTTCACTGCACTACCTCTTCACTAGTTATACGATCTCGGCAGTCTTTGTAGCATCACAACTGAAAATCTTATGTCCTCTTGTTGCCTAAACTGTTTATCGTCGACGTTTCTCTTCCATCCACGGGAAAACTTCAGACAGATCCCTTCATTTCATAATATTTAAATGTATATTCAATGTTAACAATTTTCTCTTCATCGGGAACGCTTTTCTTACCATTGTCAGTCAATATTTCATATCCTCTCCAGTCCGGCGATCATCAGTTATTTTACTGGCCATGCCCAAACAGCAAAGCTCCTGTATTACTTTAAGTGACTCATTTCCTAATATAATTCCCTCAGCATCACCTGATTTAAATCGTATATATTCCATTACCCTTGTTTTGTTTTTGTTGATGTTCATCTTACATCCTCCTTTCAAGACCATTTCCATTCTGTGAAGCTGCTCTGCCAGTTCATTTACTATCTCCGACAGACCTGCACTGTGATCGGAAAAACTCAAAGATTTTAAATCTTCTCTCGAAATTTTAATTACTTCTCCAAACTTCTCTTTAGTTTCCTTTCCTGTAAGCTCAATGTACAGACTGAGTAATGCCAAGGGTAGTCTACAACCCTGTTTCACTTTCTTCTCAGTTATTACTTCCGTTTCATGCCTCTGACCTTTATAACTGCCGTCTGCTTTCTGCACAAGTTGTAAATAACCTTTCACTTCCTATATTTTACTCCTGTTACCTTCACAATTTAAAAGAGAGTATTCCGGTCAACATTGTCAAGATTATTTTCTAAGTCTACAAAAGCTATAAACATAGGCTTCCCTTTCCTTCACCTGTCTTATAAGAAAAGTCGTAGGGTCAGCATTATCTCACGTGTTCGTACATTTCTCCAGAATGCCAACTTATTTTCCTCGAGGTCGTCTTCTATGTGTTTTTTTTTCATTATCCTGTAAAGAATTCACATTATTATTTTCCAGCCATGGCTTATTCGTCTGATAATTCAGCATTATTCGCACTTGTCAGTACCTGCTTTCTTTGGGATTGTATTTATTGTATTCTTCTAGAGGCACAAAGCATGGCGGAATGACCAGAAAAATCAAAAGGGACCATCAAAAAGAAACCCTAAACTTCATAGAGGAATCATTCAAACAACATAAATGAAGGGTCTATTGTAGAATATTCACAAAATATCAATCAAAGTATACTCCACCCACGCTCATGATGAAAAGTAAAAATGGGAAACTAGCACACAATAACCAAGACAGTGTCAACATTCTAGGTGATCACTTCGAAGAATTACTAAATGCTGAGCAACCAAAAGAATACCTAGTTTTCGAACCACATCCAAGAAACAAAGCAGGCAATTGTGGCTGAGCGGTTCTAGGCCCTTCGGTCCGGAACCGCGCTGCTGCTACGGTCGCAAGTTCGAATCCTGCCTTGAGCATGGATGTGTGTAATGTCCTCAGGTTAGTTAGGTTTAAATAGTTCTAAGTCTAGGGGACTGATGACCTCCGATGTTAAGTCCCATAGTGCTCAGAGACATTTGAACCATTTTTGAACCAAAAAACAAAACACACCCGGAGAAGATTAGACCACCAGATCTCAGTGAAGTGATCGAAGCAACTAGGTGGCTCAAGAATTACAAAGCAGCAGGGGAGAATCAATTGGTCGCAGAGCTGTGGAACAACGCAAATAAACGAACACTTCAGAACCACCATAAGCACACAGCAGACATCTGGAATTCTGTAAAAATTCCAGAACAGTGGAATACAGCTGTAATCCACCCAATACACAAAAAGGGTGATAGATCGGATCCAAATAACTATCGGGGGATTTCGCTGTCTGATATCACATATAAGATCTTGTCTAGAATTATCTTTACAAGAATTCAGGAACAGCTCGACCAAGAACTTGGATAATATCAAGGAGGATTTCGTCTTGGAAGAAGCTGTTCAGATCAAATTATCAGCATTAAGTGGATCATGAAACATCAAAGAGTGAGAAACAAGAAGTTGGCAACCACTTTTGTTGACTTCAAGAAAGCATATGACAGTATACATCGTGAGTAATTACTTAAAATCCTTGCTGAAAATGGATTGCATCTGAGACTCGTTAATCTTATTGGACCCACTCTTAAGAATACTACATCAAAAGTTAAATTCAAAGGGGAACTATCTGAATCATTTTAAATCCGGACGGGACTTCGACAGGGGGATGGTCTCTCACCACTACTATTTAACAGCGCACTGGAGAAAGTCATGCGAGAGTGGAATAAGAAATGTCATCGAACACCACGATAGGCAGAAGTATCAATCCCAATTGCCTGGCCTTTTGCTAGTGATGTAGTGCTGCTCGTTAATAGCGTGGAAGAGGCTAAACACCAAATTGAAGAACTCGAAAAAATAGCAGCAAAAGTTGGACTATGGATCTCGTTTGGAAAGACAGAAATGATGCCATCCTTCAAGGTTGAAACACCAGCCATTGCACTGGATGATAACAAACGGATTAAAATTGTAAATAAATTCAAATAGCTTGGGGAGGCTATAAATTGGAATTCAGACGAGAAAATGTCAATAGAAAGCAGAACAACTAAACTGAAACAAGCGCAACGCATCACCTGTCCAACATACAAGAAGGAATGTCTCTCGATAAATGCAAAACTCAGACACTACCACTCTGCTATTAAACCTGAAGCATCTTATGCTAGTGAAACAGTGTTAAAGATGAACACCAAATCAATCACAGACAAACTACAGAAGGCAGACAGAAGAATCCTTAGAACAATTATAAACAAAAAATACCAAGTAGAGGGACAGTGGCGACTATTATCTAACGAAGTTGTATACCGAGATACTGAGTCAATAATTGACACAATGCGGAAAAGGAGGGTTGCTTTTTTTCTGCCACATTTCCAGACTACCAGAAACCAGGCTACTGAAACAACTGTTCACTTAATTTTGGAAAATTAAGACTAAGAACAAATGTTTCAAAGACGTTCAACATGATTTAGGCGAGTTAGGCTTAACAATGCAACAAATTGAAGGTGGAGAAGAGAAGAAGGTCCTGAAACACAGTGACACGAGATTTAAACTAAAGACATTTACACGCAAAAAATACACCATAACCGATGAATATAGAGCAGCCAGGTAGGAAAGTATGAAGAAGTTCTGAGAGCAGAAGAGGAAAGCAAAATCTACAACAAGTATTAAGACTTAAATGTATCTGGATTGAATAAAGTGCTCTAATGCGGACGTAAAATATCTAAATAAATAATTCTGCTGTAGGGTTTCGCCTGTCTCATACAGCTTGTACACCAGTTTTGTCATGGGTGGCTCTTTAAAAAATATCAGTAGCTCTGACAGAACGTCATTTACTCCAACGATCTCGTTTCGGCTTAGTTCTTTCAGCGCTCTGTCAAATCTTCTCGCAGTATCGCATGTCCTATCTCATATTCATTTACTTCCTGTTCTCTTTTGTAATACGGCCTTCAAGTTCATCTCAGTTGTATATCCACTCTATATGTTCCTCTCATCTTTCCGTTTTCCCCCTCTTTGCTTAGCACTGGTTATCCATCTGAACGCTTGATAGTCACACAGCTGCTTCTCTTTTGTCCGAAGGCCTCCTTAATTTTACTGTAGGTGGTATCCATCTTTCACTTAGTGATTTATGCTTCTACCCCATTACATTGGTCCTCTAGCCGTTCCTGCTTAGTCGTTTTGCATTTCCTGTCATCCTCGTTTTTTAGACGTTTGTGTTCCATTTAGACTGCTCCATCTGATGTATTTTTATGTTCTTTCCTTTCATCAATTAAATTCAGTATTTCCTACGATACCCAAGAATTTTTACTAGGCCGTGTCTTTTTAACTATGTGATCCTCTGCTGCCTTTACTATTTCAACTCTCAAAACTACCCTTCTACCCATACGTATTCTACAGCATTACTTTCCCCTGTTGTCGTGTATCGTTGCCTAATTCGCCCTCCGGAACTCTCAACAGCTTCTGGTTACAATTTATCCAGGGCAAATCTCCTTAATTTTCTACCTTTCCGAAGGTTCTTCAGCTTTTATCTACAGTTCTAAACCAAAGACTGAGGTCAGAGTCCACATTTGCCTCTGGAAATGTCTTACAGTTTGAAACTCGGTTCGAGAATCTTTTTCTTACCATTATGCAATCAGTCTGAAACCTTCCTTTGATTCTGCGTCTCTGAAAAGTATGCAACCTTCTTTCATAATCCTTAAACCAAGTGTTAGCAATGACTGAATTATGCTCTGTGCAGAATTCAGCCAGGAGGCATTCTCTTTCATTCGTTTCCCCAAGTCCATATGCACCTCCTATTTTTCCTTTTCTTACTTTTATCGAATTCCGGTTTCCCATTACAATTAAATTTTTATCTACCTTAAATAACTGAATAATTTCTTTTAGCTCATCATAAATTTATTAAATCTTTCCATCATCTACAGAGCTAGTTTCTTTATAAACTTGTGCTACTTGTGTAGTTGTTGGTTTCGTGTCCGTCTTGACTACGATATTGCGTTCACCAAGACGTTCGAAGTAATTACTCGCATTCCAACTTTATAAATTATTATTAGACCTACTCCTGCATTACTCCTATTAGTTGTTGTATTTATAACACTTTAATTGTCTGAGCAGAGGTCCTGTCCCTCCTGCCACCTAAGTTCACTGATCCCCACTATGTTTAACTTCAAGCTGTCCATTTCTCTTTTTAAATGTTCTACCTATTTTCCCGGTTAAGGGATGTAGGATTCCACTCTCCGTCCCGTAAGAAGCCAGTCCTGATAATGACATCCTCCTGAGTACTCCCCGCCCGAAGAATCGAATAGGGGACTATTTTACCTCCATAATGTTTTAGGCAGGAGTATTTTATCATCATTTTACGATACAGTAGAGCTGCAGGCCAACAAGAAAATCACATCTGTAGTTTCTTCTTGCTTTCAGCCATGTCACTAATGTTACAGGGCCAGATCTGCCCCTCTTCAGGAACTATACGTGTGTCTGGCTTCTCAGCAGATATCTCTCCTTTCCGGTTACACCTATTGTACGGCTTTCTGCATCATTAAGGAACGCAAGCCACCGCACCACTGCAAAGTCCGGGGTTCGTGGAGGGGCGGCAGTGAGAATTATAAAGGTTATATTTAGTGAGATAGTGAATCACAGTGTTCCATGCCTTAATTAATGAAATATTAACACACATTCGAGAGAAAGCACAAAGACGTGAGGGCAACGAAGAAGTAAGGCAAAATAACGAGAAAGACTACCTGTTACAGAGCTGCATTATTATCGCAAATGAGGGCGAAACAAATTAAACATAATTGCGAAATTGTTTACAAATGCACCTAAAATGGCTCGATATATATTTTCTTGATTACAAGTTTTGTTACTTGAGATGCTGGGAGTTAAAATATGTCTATGAGAAAACAGTTTCACTGCTTATAAACTCAAGAAATAAATAGAAGGCGTATAAATTTACCCAAGTTTTGTTACTTGAGATACTGGGAGTTAAAATACATATATGAGAAAACAGTTTTACTGCTGATAAACTCAGGACATAAATGGAAGGCGTATAAATTTCCACAATGCTATGTTCAAACTGTCAAGGAGATTTGTTATCTTTGTTTTAGAACCGTTATTCCTCTTTACATTGATGGAAAGTAAGCACTCCAAAATTGACTCTAGTTCTTGTAGTTGCATTTTGTGGGCCTTATTTAATCTGTGCAATACGCAGAGTTAAAAATTTATGTTCTCGAAGATGTGGCCTGTATCTGTGGAATGTGTGTGTGTTGTAGATTTTCTGGCGTGTCATATCGCAATGCTTTTGTATGTTCCTTGAGCATCAGTGTGAAAGATAGGATTACGGCCAGTATATTGTATTTAATCAGCACAACATCCATTGGAAGTAATTCGGTTTTCATGAATTGATCGTCATTAGTTTTAAGATTGCTGGGAGCTGATTCATTATATGTTTCCTTTTTACTTTGCTAGTAAAATTGCCTGTTAATGTGGGTGCATAAACATTATAGTTATTTATCTGTTTGATGAAATCAATTATTGCAGGGTGATTTTCTTCATTCAGGGGTTTAAGATGCCTTGGGGATCGTGGAGATGTATGCTGCTATTTTTTGGGATTTGGGTGTCAAGATGCAGAGTGCATTTTAATGGCAGTGGTGGTGGATTTCTTGGAGATTTTCAGAATATATTTACCTTTCGCAAATATGTGCTGAAATAAAGCAAGTTTATAGGTTTCTCTATAGTTCATTTAGTTTACAAAGTAATCTTGTTGAACAGTGGTATTATCAGTACCTAAAGACGGGTGGGTGACGTTAATAAGTACGCAACAGCAACGTGTGTGCGTTTTGCTAAAGATCGAAAAACATAAGAAGTTCTAGAAGAGGCTCTTATCCAGCAGTGGCTTACTGTGATGAAGATGTTGATGACAATCGAGGGGCATGTAGTAGCACACCACTATTCCGACGCTAATGTCGTCTTTTCCTAATCGGAGCCATTACTTCTCGGTTCTAAGGTTCTTCAGTTTTCCTAGTGAGGCAGGATGCGCCATGTTCCAGACTTCCTGACAGGGAAAAAATATAAGGGTGCAAAACGCGGGTCTCGCAAATTTTAATTAAGCACGCCGACCACTAAAATATGCAGGCTAATTCTTGCGACGTATTGTAGTAATATGTTGCAAGTAATCAAATTTTAACGGTTAAGTTATACAGCGAAAACTGCTTTTATTATAAGCGACATTGCTGTGACGCTACGCGCCAAAATATTTTCGTGTTTTGTGCGGCAAGTGGAATATTCCCAGAGTTATTGTCTCACCGTTTTGAATCCAAGAAGCATTTCTGCTTGAAGTGCGCAGTAGCGAATTGATTTTTGAGATTATTGTATATCTTAATCTCACCTTCACCTAAGTTTCAAAATCAGTTCCATTTAGCTTCTGTAGCAAATATACATCTGGATTGCAACATGAAAATATCGTGGCCTGCGAGAGCATAAAACGGCCTTGTGTGCGTGGAGCACTGGAGAACGCATTCGTCGTAGCTCACCAGGATGGACACCGATTATTAAGTAAAGTGAAGATCCTATTTGCCCTTTGAAGTGAAACCTTTTCATCCTTTTATGACTGCAACGGTCGAACGAGCTGTATTCCTCTGTTAATCAGGTTAAGCTGCATCCTCATTCCAGAGCTTTACATGAGCCGGTGGTAGGATGAAATGGAATTTTCTGCAGTTAAGTCCACGGTTTTCTACTTTTTGTAAAACGACGAATGAATTTGCGGTTGTTAAAAAGTGTCGTTGTAACTAAATAAGTCTGAAAAGGTATCATGTTTACGAACACAAATACAAAGGAGACACCTCGACTTACAGTCCATAGAATTTACTGTAAGATATAAATATCAGCAACTACTGTACCATATCAGACACTACCCACTCAAACACACACACATAAACAAACACACATACCAAGAAAATTAATGCCAATACGTCACCTAAATTTAGAAACAATATCTTTCCTGTCATCATAAACTGCCATTTAAACAACTAAGTGACGTCTTCTTCGCTCCAATAGATGCAAAATGAGAAAAGACTATGAGGCGTTGAAAAGAAAAAGTCACCTCGCAGCTCTAAGTTCAGGGAAAAGGAATAAGACGGACAATTCTTACGCATGGTCTAGCTGGCCCAAGGCCCCACGTGATCCCTTGTAGTCTTTCAGCGGAGTCGTGTTAAGGAATTCTCGAAAAATTTCAATCTTCCACAAATGCGTACATAAAAGATTTGAATTCATACTAGTATTTGTTTTGCACCTAAGATGTTGAGTGTATATTTCTGCCACACATGTTAAAGTTTTTAATTTGCAAAACCATCATCAGGAACCTGAAAACTACTTATAGCTATTATATAATATCAGAAGGCTGATGATGCTATTGTAAACATCAAGCGAAACATGTGTGGTATGAATATACATGACAGATTTCACTTGTGGAGCAGACATTAGTATAAATGCAAAGAATGTAATAAACCGTAACATTTTGAAGTTCCCTAGCTTTGAATGAAAGTGAATTGACGCTTCTCCCAAAATTCACATTATACTGAGTTTAAGTGCGGTATTTTTGTGCCAGACATTTGAATTCCATGTAATCATTTGTGAGGATACTTGGTAGATTTGGGGAAGGGGACCAAACAGCTAGGTCATCGGTCCCATCGGGTTAGGGAAGGATGTGTAAGAAAGTCGGTCGCGCCCTTTCAAAGGAACCACCCCGGCATTTGCCCGAAGCGATTTAAAGAAATCACGGAAAACCTAAATCAGGATCACCGGACGTCGGTTCCAACCGTCGTCCTCCAGAATGCGAGTTCAGTGTGCTAACCACTGCGCTACCTCGTTCGGTGAGAATACTTGTATTGGATTGTGTATCGCATCATAAATTTCTTTGAATTCAAACGCGAATCGGTTTATAACAAACAAATTTCAGAGACGAAAATAATATTTTTCATTGCAAAGATTCACTGGATTTTCCTTTGTTACATAAGCGATGGATCAGCAGTGTATTCATCAAAAGCAGGCGAGAGGTGCACTCAACCCATTTGAAATCAATCTTCCCCCTACGTGAATAACCATCAGCTACAACCTGCTTACTGACAAACTTCTCCCTAGTTATGATCCAATACCAACATATAATTTGAGTCATTGTCATTAAGGAGTTGCTATTCACCCTACGACGAGCCGCCCCCCCCCCCCCCCCCCCTTTCACCCGCTCTCACAGTCTTGCCGGAGTTATGGTCGACTACGCAACGTGCGCGAGCGCTCTCCGAAAGGAAGTGCCTTAATTTCCTGAGCAGTATTTCGGTAAGTTAATATTGACTAATGGAATCCACGGTTAAGCACCTAGGCAGAAGTCCGCAGCTCGTGGTCGTGCGGTACCGTTCTCGCTTCCCACACCCGGGTTCGATTCCCGGCGGGGTCAGGGATTTTCTCTGCCTCGTGATGACTGGGTGTTGTGTGATGTCCTTAGGTTAGTTAGGTTTAAGTAGTTCTAAGTTCTAGGGGACTGATGACCATAGATGTTAAGTCCCATAGTGCTCAGAGCCATTTGAACCATTTTGAACCTAGGCGGAAGTGTTTTAAAACAATGACTATGAGTGATGGGTGAAGTGGGAACAGTCTGTTTGACCGGATGGCCTCGCCTACGACACACTGACGTCGATATTAGTTGAGGCGGTATGGCAAGCTGTAGCTACTGTGCACAGTGACCTTCCAGATGAAATTGGGGAGCTCACAGACGAATGACATTAGATGACAACGTGGAAATGCAAGACACGACATATATGTGTCAGTAATATACAACGCAGGCAGTAGTCAGTTGCTTGGAATAGACAATAAACAGTGGCCTACTCCAAGTAAAGGCAGTAAAAAATGGCTAAACAGAATAACAGATCATGAGCTTTAGGTTACTTTCACTGAAATAAAATTGCCAACGTAGGAAATGTCCGTCCGATGGTGCCACTGGAAAAATTTTTCACGAAAATATGGCGGGAGAAAGAGGACACATCTGTAACACAGTAGCGAAAATGTAGATACATAGAAGACATAAAGAATCATGACAGAATTACATAGTTCCTTTCATAACAAGAGTAACGAAATAAGGCGTTTGCATTTACTGGATGGAACTGCTATAAAGGCACTTACTGTAATGTTGTGTTACTGCACTTTCAGTACTTCTT
Organism: Schistocerca serialis cubense; assembly: GCF_023864345.2. Lineage (NCBI taxonomy): Eukaryota > Metazoa > Arthropoda > Insecta > Orthoptera > Acrididae > Schistocerca > Schistocerca serialis. The sequence continues at coordinate 582,339,735 of NC_064640.1, forward strand.
CCAACCTCTTTTCTTCCTAATTGCTTCAAAAATTCGCTTAAGCTCTGATTTTCTTAGGGTTTATAGTTCTTGCAGTGAAATTTTCGCCCACTCTTCTCGTATCGCACTTTTCAGCTCAATTAAGGCCTTAAATTGTCTTCCATTGCGATAAACACGCGTTGTACATATTCCCCAGAGGTCTTCTATGGAGTTCATATCTGGTTCACGTGTATGCCCTTGCTAGACATCAATATCTTTATCTCCAAACCACTTTTTGGTTGTAGCAGAAACATGCACACATGCATTAACTTGTTGAAACATTATACTTCCGTTTCCTAGGTGCTCATACACTCTAATCAATTCTGTCTCTAGCACCACAGTGTACATGTTCCAGTGAGTAGCCAAGTAATGCGTGATTATCTTTAGCGCAGAACGCTGCCAAAATCATAACACTTCCACCACCAAAATTTGTGCTCATTCTTACCTGCTGCTCTGTTCTCAGATCATGCCAATAACACTGAAATCCATCCTGTCCAAACTCCTATCGAGTCTGCTTGTTTTTAGGTGTTAGAACAGGTTTCTACAGCCGTTTCTTCAATGCAAGGTGTTTGTCGTACACGTCTGGCAGTTACTCACAACTGTAAATTACCAACAATTTGAGGGGAATGACGGTTGATGGCCCTTGCTTTGCGGAAAAGGAACAGTTTGGATACCCCAAATTATTTTCTACCCAGCCCATATTTTTCGTTCTGTGCATATCGTGCAACCAATCTAAAGTAATCATCAATCACTGTACTTGAATTGTTCAACTCCTTGGCGATTTGATCATTAGAGTCCCATTTCTTGTGTGCTCTGATTTTTGCAAAACCTGATGCGAAATGTGTGGTGCTGATCAGAAAATGTCAGACGGTGAATCGGAGAGTGTTGCATACGCCAATTGTACCGATGTACACCATGCAAAACGCAAAGCGAGGCCCGAACTGAGACAAGCCCATGAAATTGCTGCAAGAAGTAACATTTCAGTTTAAGAAGCACTGTAAGTGCTGAAAAAGACCATTACGTTGAAATCGTTGCGCCGCAGCAGAGTTATGCACTCACATCGACAGATAGGTATGTGCCGATTAATAGAATGAATAAAAATAGGTGATTGCGTTGATAGAATAAACATCCGGAAGGTGCTCAAGAAAGAGAAAATCCTGCAGCAGTATAACAGAAGAGCTACAAACAACTAAATACGCAGTGGGTGTATTGTATTGAAATTCTAGGTCCATTATAACAAATGCAACGGCCCTACTAAACCTGGTGGGATGTAACGACATTAAATTGCCATTAGCGAAATATGGGAAGCCACAGATGAAATTTCACTTTCCTATGGATCAGGTAGTGCGAGCTGGTAAATAGGACGGCTACGGTGGTACAGCAATCTTGATCCGCTATAATGTAAATTACGAGCGTGTCACAGTAAGTAACAAGATCAGGAGAATCGAGACGTGTGCTACTGAAGGAACCATTACCTGTGAAACTACGTCAGTCCTTTCTGTGTGCAGAACGTACAACGTACAGATAAGTAAGGGGGCGATTTTCTATACATTACATCAAGTGGAGGTACTAAAGTGATTCGGTGTGATCTAAACGCAGACCACAAGGCGTAGGGCTGTAGACGGGCAGATAGGGAAAAGAATATGCTTCTGGAAATAATAGATGGAGACTACTAATGCTGAATAAAGGCTCGGCGACTCATATCTGTATGCCTAAGCAAGGAAACTCTGCAGTTGGCCTAACCGTGTCATCACTCGAAGTGGTTCGTCTCATGAACTGGTGAGCACGAGAAGAACCACTAGGACCGGATCACTTATACACTTTCACGGCCACGACTGGTATACCGAAATGCTTCATAATCTGCATTCTGTACGTCGTATGCAAAGAAAGCTAATTCGTAGGCGTACAACATATACGTGGAAGACAACATGGAAATAGTTAACCATACACACGACACTGTAGGATCCTATACAACATTCACAGTTACCAAGAAGGCTAGGAACTTCTTAACACAAAAGTGAACGTCTTACGTGTCCCGAAGCGCTCCTAGGTCATGGTATGATGTAGAATTCCAGGATGAAAGGAAATATGAATAGGAGCACTAAGGCAGTACAAGGAACCTATCTTAACCTCCATTGTGAGATAAGGAGAGCCGAACATACTTTGAAACAAAAACAAAGGAGAGGTTATAAGGATTTCTGTTCGAGTTTCACAACAAACACCACTCGAAGAAATCTGATAGGAAATGAAGCACTTCACCAACAGAAGTGGGACAGTGCGACGGGAGACTTCACAATCGGAGAACGTATGAAATTTTGCATCTACACTCCTGGAAATTGAAATAAGAACACCGTGAATTCATTGTCCCAGGAAGGGGAAACTTTATTGACACATTCCTGGGGTCAGATACATCACATGATCACACTGACAGAACCACAGGCACATAGACACTGGCAACAGAGCATGCACAATGTCGGCACTAGTACAGTGTATATCCACCTTTCGCAGCAATGCAGGCTGCTATTCTCCCATGGAGACGATCGTAGAGATGCTGGATGTAGTCCTGTGGAACGGCTTGCCATGCCATTTCCACCTGGCGCCTCAGTTGGACCAGCGTTCGTGCTGGACGTGCAGACCGCGTGAGACGACGCTTCATCCAGTCCCAAACATACTCAATGGGGGACAGATCCGGAGATCTTGCTGGCCAGGGTAGTTGACTTACACCTTCTAGAGCACGTTGGGTGGCACGGGATACATGCGGACGTGCATTGTCCTGTTGGAACAGCAAGTTCCCTTGCCGGTCTAGGAATGGTAGAACGATGGGTTCGATGACGGTTTGGATGTACTGTGCACTATTCAGTGTCCCCTCGACGATCACCAGTGGTGTACGGCCAGTGTAGGAGATCGCTCCCCACACCATGATGCTGGGTGTTGGCCCTGTGTGCCTCGGTCGTATGCAGTCCTGATTGTGGCGCTCACCTGCACGGCGCCAAACACGCATACGACCATCATTGGCACCAATGCAGAAGCGACTCTCATCGCTGAAGACGACACGTCTCCATTCGTCCCTCCATTCACGCCTGTCGCGACACCACTGGAGGCGGGCTGCACGATGTTGGGGCGCGAGCGGAAGACGGCCTAACGGTGTGCGGGACCGTAGCCCAGCTTCATGGAGACGGTTGCGAATGGTCCTCGCCGATACCCCAGGAGCAACAGTGTCCCTAATTTGCTGGGAAGTGGCGGTGCGGTCCCCTACGGCACTGCGTAGGATCCTACGGTCTTGGCGTGCTTCCGTGCGTCGCTGCGGTCCGGTCCCAGGTCGACGGGCACGTGTACTTTCCGCCGACCACTGGCAACAACATCGATGTACTGTGGAGACCTCACGCCCCACGTGTTGAGCAATTCGGCGGTACGTCCACCCGGCCTCCCGCATGCCCACTATACGCCCTCGCTCAAAGACCGTCAACTGCACAAACGGTTCACGTCCACGCTGTCGCGGCATGCTACTGCGATGGAGCTCCGTATGCCACGGCAAACTGGCTGACACTGACGGCGGCGGTGCACAAATGCTGCGCAGCCAGCGCCATTCGACGGCCAACACCGCGGTTCCTGGTGTGTCCGCTGTGCCGTGCGTGTGATCATTGCTTGTACAGCCCTCTCACAGTGTCCGTAGCAAATATGGTGGGTCTGACACACCGGTATCAGTGTGTTCTTTTTTCCATTTCCAGGAGTGTATATAGCCTAACAGGAATGAACAAAGTGCTGGTTATATGCGAAACTTACAGAACCTGGCTACGAAGTGCTCTGACCCCTCCCACAAATGTGAAAAATTAACTAGTTATATCTTGAATAGATTATGGGATCGTTTTACTGTTATTCGTCCATAAAACTGTAAATAATAATGACTATTAAGAAACAAGACAAGGACAAAAATAAGGTAGAATCTTATAGGCTGATAATGTTGTTAACATGCACACAAAAACATTAGAATGAATGATTAAATGTAGACTGGAGTAGTGACGGAAAGACACGCGTTCTTTCACCGTATCAGTTTCGTTTTGCAAAAGGAATGGGCGCAAACGAAGTTACGATGCTTTTAACAACCGACATTCATAAATTCCTAAGCGAAAATATTTACTTACTGGCAATTTTTGCAGATTTAACAAATGGCTACGATAAAGTATGGCTAACGATATTAACACATAAATTGATGAATTATAGTCTGTTTAAAAGATTTGCTCAAAACCTACAACAGATATTATGGCATCGACAACTCCACTCAGACGGAGCTCTAGCATTTCTTTCCCAATATTTTCCTTTTGAATGTATTTGTTAAAAGCTTATTTTGTGTAAATATATGTCCGGAAATGTTTTAATTTTTGAGTAATGACTGTGGGATTGCTTCGGACAATGGCTGTATATGGCAAAGAGCTAATATGTTCGCTGTACATATACATCTACATCTACATCTACATACGTACTCCGCAAGCCATGGTACGGTGTGCGGCGGAGGGTACGTTGTACTACTACTTATCATTTCCCTTCCTGTTAGACTCTCGAATAGAATGAGGGAAAAACGACTTCTATATGCATACATACGAGCCCTAATTTCTTTTATGTTCGCAGTTCTAAACGCGAAATGTACGTTAGCGGCAGTAGGATCGTCCTGCAGTCAGTTCTAAATTTTCTCAACAACGTTTCTCGAAAACAGCGTTGCCTTTCCTTCAAGGATTCCCATTTGAGTACCGGTAATGAATCTAGCAGTCCGCCTCTGAATAGCTTTGATGTCTCTCTTTAATCTGACCTGTTGGGGATCCCAGACACTGAAGCAGAACTCAAAAATACGTCGCACTAGTGTGCTAAATGCGCTCTCCTTTACAGATGGATCAGACTTTCCTACATCTCTCACCATAAACTGAAGTCGACCATTCGCCTTCCTCAGCACAATCCTTACATGCTAGTTCCATTCCATACTTCTTTGCAGCTTTACACATTCTTATTTAATTGACTCGAATGTGTTAAGTGGCACACTTCTAATGCTATATTCAAACATTACATTACCCTCTTTTCTACCCATCTGCATTAATTTCCATTCATCTACAATTAGAGCTAGCTGCCGTTCATCATACCAACCAGAAATTTGGTCTAAGTCATCCTATATTCTTCTACAGTCACTCAAGGACGATACCTTCCCGTAAACCACAGTATTAGCAGCAAACTGGTGCCCACCTTGTCCGTGGAACATTTCTGTATATAGAGAATAATAACGGTCCTATCATGCTGACGATAACCTTGTCTCTGATGAACATTTGCCGTCGAGGTTTCGCAGGACTGATGTTTTCTATTCGCACGTTGATTTGTGGACGTAAGTTTTTTCCATCTCAAGGAACTTTGTTATATTGGAACTGAGAATATGTGCAAGAATTCTCTAGCAAGCTGATGTTAAAGATAATGGTCAGTAATTTTGCGGGTCAGTTATTTTACCTCTCTGATATACAAGAGTCCCTTGCTTCTTTTCAGTCGGTTGGGGTTTGTGCTGCGCGATAGATTTGCAATAAATACGTGCTATGTAAGGGGCAGTGCCGTAGACTGCTTTATGTATGAAGGACCAGAATTTTCTCGGGTTTTCTACTAGATCATTTGCTAAGATATGACGGTGGTAGTAATTGTATGCTTAGCGCATAGACCCTTTTACAGACGCACGGATCTCTGCAAAATTTTGCCTGCCCTCATTTGTGAGTTCTCTTCTGTTTTTCAACCGCGGAAGGTCTTTTCGCGCTTAATCCACTTACTCAGCATATACTTCTCCACAGCATGATTTACAGTGTGGTTAAACTTTGCACATTAATCCTCTACTTCTATCATATTTGAACTAAATGTTGTCTATTCATTGTCTAAGTGGGATGCTAGCAACTGCTTATCTGCTCCTTCTAGCAAAAGTACTCCCACTCCTCTAACGTAGAGAAATTTGTCTAAGTGACTCCAATAGTAAAAATTTCTACATCTACATCAGGGAACATTATCGTATAACCACGCAGGTGTTCCGTTTACGACCGGTGCGTGAGGGACTCTAGGTAAGGCTATATAACAGCTTTAATTTTTCTGGTCTCCTCATCGTGGTCGTTTGCTGATACATGTTAACTGACTGCCCATGGAATGTACACTCCAGGAGTGTTTACAATAATCCCCTCCGCGAAGTACAACGCCTCGCTTGTAGTGCCTGGCACTAGAGTTTGATGAGCGTTATCGTAATGCTGTCGTGCTTACCTAACAAACCCAAGACGAAAAGCGCCGTTCCTATTTAGATCTCCTCTATCTCTTCTACTACGCACTCCATGTTGGGTTCCCATACTGAAGCACAATACTTAAGAAACGTTCGAAAGAATTACTTGTGAGCCACATGTTTCATGGGTAAATTACTTTTCCTTAGGATTCTTCTAAAAAGCTCATACTGAAAGCTGTTTTTCCTACAACTAGATTTATGTGATCATTCCAGTACAGGTCGGTCTGAGACGTTACTGTTTCCAGTCTTTTATTACCAGAACTATAACTGAAACTTAACGGATGTCTGTGCCTATTTATTTGTAGTACTGACATTCAGTAGTTTTTATGTTCAGGTTCAATAGTCAGTCCCTGTATCAATCGTTGATCTTCTACAGGTATTCCTGCACTTTATTTCAATCTTCTGGCGTTTCAAACCTACACATATAAGTTACATCACAATTTTCGATTACGCCCGGTGAAGAACAATGTGTCAAGTTCTATCTGCGAGGACGTCCTGATGATTCTGGTCTGACACTCGATAAGCTCGTGTTTTTTTTTTTTTTCACGGAAAAGTAGTCCGGATGCGATCCGAACGTCAAGGAGCACCGCGTCAACCAGAATGAGGCACTTGCCCAGACTGGCTGCATGTAGATGGAGATTTCATTACTCGTGCTTATCAGAAGATCCATCCTAATCTTTCAGAATGAACAGCCGAGACCAACAACCAATTAAACTCTTGATAACCACTGTGTGTCTGACGGAACGCTGCTGTAACCTCTGTGAAACGGGTAGGAGTCACTTCGCAGGGATATCTTAGAACTTGTGTTGACCTCAGGAGTGAAAGTCGAGAGCAGAAAGTGGAAGGCACGAGATGTCACGCGAGTGTCCAACGTCTTAAACACACCACATTCTGGACGTCGCTTATTCTGGCAAAGGGAAATATACGACGTAGAAGCATGTAGAGAAATACTATTTCAGCAAGTATATTTGTTTCCCTTTCTGAAGTAACTGCAGGACACCATATTTCCACATGGTTACGCCCCGTCTTCTTTGATTCCTCCTTCCTTTTCGTCTTCCCACTATCCACCCTTACACCTACCATCATTTCCATGGATACCACCCAAAACTATGTATTTACACCCACACCCTTCCCGCCTATAGATTATCCAGCGTAGAGGTACCCACATCCGCTGTTCCCTAACAGATCCTTCATCTTTTTAGTATTTAAATTCACCGTCTTTTTCAGTGTGTTCTAATATCATTTTTTTTCTTTTTATCTTTATCTGTTAGTCTTTTTGATTCTAGTTTCAACAAGAAACACAGTAAAACAATGCATTTCACGTAGATTGCATCATAGAATCATCTTATTTAGATTTTACACACATTTTTAAATTTGCATTTTTAAATCTGGTTGAATGTCTTTATTTATATTGCAAAAGCGTCTGGCTGAAGGACAGGATACTGTTTCGCCTTAAGTTCACCCTCAGTCCTTACGTGGCGAGGAGGTTGAAATAACAGCAAAGAAAAAACATACTTCCCTTATGTTGTTGACGTACTAAACTGGCCTTCTATGTCAACAGATCGGTCAATTTTGAGCCTCTTTTGGACCCGTATTTCAGTATTTTATACAATTTTGTCATTCTCTATCCCTAAAGACAGAGGAGATGTTCCAATACTGCATCACTGTAGAGGGATAGAGGGAGAATGTTTCCAGCGAACTATCGGGCGCACCGGTAATGGTACGGCTAGAATACCAATTAAGATCGTTTGGAAGGGGATTTCCGACTCCGGCATTTGCCTAACAACTAAGGGAATCTGTCAAAAACCTTGACCAGAACCGTGGGATAGGAACTACTTTAATTTAAATTCTCGGCCGTATGTCCCAGACAAAGTAAGGAAGCCTAGTGTAAATTACATGTTTATTTAGAATAATGTGAATTGCACGCGATGTGAACGCTGCCGACTGTTACGTTTTTGAGTACAGCTTCAATCAGCTAATATTAGAGGAGCTTAGGATCACCAGTTGTAAGAACTATGGCCACCTCACCTCCGTGGTGTGCGAAACATATCTGGTACCTCATGTGTGATCGAATTGTCGCGTACCATACTGATAGAAACTATGCGACATTAAATTAATTGTATCATTTAGCAGACTGTGAGGTTTCCTTCTTACTATACGCTTTTTTCTGTCAACGAGATTAATGTAGAACTTGTTCAATGAAGACAGAACCTTCACAGATAAAGCGGTAAGTACCGTTCATAGTGACCTATTTCTTTATGCATCAGAATAAAGAAAAAAAAAAAAAACTAGCAGAGAGAAAACTGCGGGTACAAAATGTATTTCAACGAAACCTACTTTTGTATTTGTGCCCTCCAGCAGTTTTCAACATCGCTTATTTTTTTCTCTTCTTTTGCTTCCTTCAAGGAGTGCAATTCCTGAAGAGTTCTCTGGCGTTATTTTGGATTCTGCATGAATGTCTGCATAATTGACTCCAAAAAATTCATAATTAGATTAGACGGAAGACGTCAAACAAATAATTGTTTGAACGTAGCGGAACAATGTGACTGGGAACTTTTAATACTTTCCGAAGTATTCGTCTGCGTTTGAGAACTATTCAAAATTTTCTCGCTTAGGACTGACGAAATTATAGAGAATAAAACGAATGTAAGATTCAGCGTAGTCACCAGTGGAATTGGCGACTGCGATGAAGTCTTGTCTAATGACTTTCCTGCCATCTTGATACTGAATTTTATGTGTACCGTCCTCCGGAGTCAACTAAACAGCCGAATGAGAAGTTTCTGAATAAAAAATTAATCATTATACATATCCGAAGAGCATATCAGTCGTCGATAAACACAATTAAAAATTGGTCTCCTCTCCAACACGGCACCTCCGTTTGTCATCGTATTGATGAATTTCATACAAATAGCAGCTGACACTATCTACATTTACGTGATTACTCTGCAGTTCACTTGCAACTGCCTGGCAGAGGGTCTATCGAGCCACCTTCAAGCTTTTTCTCTAATGTTTCCCTCTCGAATAGCGGTCAGGAAAAATGAACACTTAAATCGTTGCCTGCTGACTTTGATTTATCTTATTTTATTACCGTGATCATTATTCCCTATGCAGGTGGTCGTTAAAAAAATATTTTCGCTTTTGGAGCAGAAAGTTGGTGATTGAAGTATCGTGAGAAGACCATGTAGCAACGAAAGACGCGATTGTTTTAATTATTGCCTTCACAGAAATATGATGGTGGACATTTCAACTCTAGAGATTTTATATGGCCTGTGCATAATTTCAATTTTCTAATTGCATCCTCACAACTTTACTAAACGAGGCCCACAAAGCTAAACGGGGCAAAATACTTTTATGGTCTTGTCCCTCATGGTCGGTGAGTAACTGAAGGCATGGTCTACATTGAGGATATATTTGTGACTGTTACTACGACAAGACCGAATATGGTGTCCAATTGATTAAAAGTTGTGGAATAATATTCAAAAGAGGTAGTCATAAAATGTTTGTATTACCATACAAAATTTTGTTTTCCGAGTCATTCCAAATGAACGCTATGTTAGCTCCGGTCGATACCTTCCTCCAGCCTAGTGGAACTAGTGTTCCATCTCTGAAGACTGACGGTCGGGAGACGTTAAACTCTGACTCAAAGTTTTCCAAATATGTATGAGAACAGACGTACAAGATGTTATTACGAACAGTGGACGAAAGGTCTTCGCAAGCTAGGTGACCAAGAGCAGGGGAAAGTGTGACCTGCAACTTAAGTCTACTGGCAGTTTCATAATTATCCTGCGTTACATCCCAAATTCTCACAACAACCTTAGTTGTTGAGATCTAATAATAACCTTACGTCTGTTCTCAGTCTGAGTATTTCGAATATTAAAATAAACGGCACGCGTAAAGTAGACCTCGCCTTCGAATAATGCTTATGGTGTGGTAGAGACATTTGAACTTTTATAATGTAGTCCTGGCAGTACTTCTGTACCACATACGAAACTATGTAGTTCTAGTCCCGGTATTTCTGAAGGTGGTTACACGTCAAGATTCGACTCGTCCAATAATCCCGAATTAGTAACCGTAGCACGGACGTGCTACGGAACGAGTACTCGTTGAAGGTACATCAGCAAACCTATCACGAAATCCTCTTAATCACGTACTCATACATAACAGCTTCCACCGCCAACGTGCTGTGGGCGAAGACACTCTGAGTCTCCAACTCGTAGACAAAACATATAGCACATATACACGCTGTGATATTCATACTCCCCTTCTGAATCCGATTCCTGTAAATCAATGTGTCTTCCATTGACATTCGGATCACCATACCACGAATTTATGACAGTAAGTTCAAAAATGCGTTGTACATGGTGGATACCTAACCTCATATGTAAGTAACAACAACAAATACTGTTGTGGATTGGCAGAAGAGCCAACCCCGTATTATTAGAGGAAGCCGAAAGGCACGCGTTTTAGCTCACGCAGGCTGGCGTGAGGTCTGGAACAGGACAAGGAAACTAGACTGTAGAAAAAACTGACATAGCTGGTGGAATACTTAACTTTAATCCATAAATGGTGAACGTCGCTCTTGACGGTACATGTTTTACAGCATCAATAGTAACTGGTAATGGCGCCTTGCTAGGTCGTAGCAAATGACGTAGCTGAAGGCTATGCTAACTATCGTCTCGGCAAATGAGAGCGTATTTTGTTAGTGAACCATTGCTAGCAAAGTCGGTTGTACCACTGGTGCGAGTGCTAGGAAGTCTCTGTAGACCTGCCGTGTGGCGGCGCTCGGTCTGCAATCACTGATAGTGGCGACGCGCGGGTCCGACGTATACAACGGACCGCGGCCGATTTAAAGGCTACCATCTAGCAAGTGTGGTGTCTGGCGGTGACACCACAAATACACCATTTAATTGCAAGTACTATGGTATGCTGCGAACCAGAGAAATGCACCTCACGCATTGGCATAACTCTTAAACGTCTGATATATTCCATAACAAGAAAATGAATCTCTGTACGGACATAGTCTTTCTCATAGTTTAACCATGTTGGCTTGAAACCCTTTGAGCCCCAGGGGCTTCTGCCTAAAACCAACATTTTATTCATTTTGTTTTGAAATACCGGTGCCCTTAGCATGAAACACTGATGTTACTAAAGCCCTGGTTTGGGGCGAAACCACTGGGGCTCAAAGCGTCAAGTGCTGTCAATTAAGAGAAAAATATTTACGTAGAAATGTCAATTGCGAGTATGTTCTTAAGTATTTGCCCTCTTTCGATTTTTCTGTCGTTGTTCATAACGTAGTCTGAAAAAGAAAACAGTTCATGCAAAGGACGCCATCCATTGTTATTGTCCGTGGTAAATCAACTCCTCATATTGCACAACTGCACCATGACGGGATATGTAATCTCATAATTCCGTCTAGGATAATATATGCGCATATGCGTATTCACGAGTAAGGGCGCTTAGACGCCTCAGAATGTGGAGAGGGGTATCGTTGTAATGAACATAAACATCTATAGCTACCAGAAGGGGGAGAGGGCTAACTTTGCAATGAACATCTAAATCTATACCCACATATACCGGTGTCTCTCCAGAGCGTCATCAGGCGCATTTCTCTGGTGTTTCGGCTGGTATTTGCAATTTCGTTTTTGCGACGTGTCCCTGGTGTCAGCCCAGACAAATAAGTCTCATCACATGGTACATGCGACGCCCACCATCGAAAGCATGCGTCGTCTTGTTTCACTTAAAAAACAAAAAAAAGAAATTAAATTGGAATTTTACGATCGCATTCGATAGAGCGCTACCATAGTAGTCTAGTCCCATATTCGTTTTATCGATATGTATTAACGGGAACAGTAAAACCAGATGAATAATCAGTACTCCAGCAGTGACTGAGCAGCGCGCTTCTGCATGACAGTAGCTGTGAACGCTGGCCAGGGCGGAGCTGTCGCTGTGGGACTACGCGTTATTCCTCGTGTTTTACACTCCCTGTCAATGCGTATCCGTCAATATATATCGGTCAGTACATATTGGTAAAACAAATATCGCACTAGTCTAAATGGGACCGCTCTCTCAAATGGGCACGTAAAACTCCATTTCAAAAAGCATTTTATCTGGAGAGGGGAAACAAACTGAAGCTCTCCATCGACTCTGGGCGTCGCATGAAAGACGAAAGACGTCATGAGCGGCATTTGTGTGGGCTGACTCCAGCTACACGTTGCAAAAACAAAATTGCAAATATATACCGAAACACCAGAGCAAATGGGCCTGACGACTCTGAGGAGAGACATCCTGTATACTCCCCGGGCCATTGTAAATTGCGTGGCGGAGGGAACTTGGAACCACCCCGTGTCTATGCATACGCCACAATCTCTCCCGTATCTTAGCCTCAATATCCACACGCGAGATGTTCGGTGATGGAACCTGAATTGTAGCACAGTCTTCCTCGAATAATGGTTCTCTGAAATTACTCAGCAATGTTTAGCGAGAACAACGCCACCAGTTTTCCAAACATGGCCGTTTATGTTCGGCGTTCGTATCTGTTACATTTTCGTATCGTCTCTATCGAACATGTCCTAAAAGAGTGACGGTAAATTTGTTCAGTATTGGTTGTTGTGCCAATTCAATACGAACTCCTAACGCTGGAGCAGTATTCTAGAATATGTAACTTCAACTTTGCATGCGATAACCTTTACACATGCACCGAACTTTCCCAGGATCTTTCCAATAAATGCGACTCTTCTATTCGCCTTACGTATTGCAAAATTTACGTCATAGTCCCAATTGAAAATGGTTCAAATGGCTCTGAGCACTATGGGACTCAACTGCTGCGGTCATAAGTCCCCTAGAACTTAGAACTACTTAAACCTAACTAACCTAAGGGCATCACACACATCCATGCCCGAGGCAGGATTCGAACCTGCGACCGTAGCGGTCGTGCGGTTCCAGACTGTAGCGCCTTTAACCGCTCGGCCACTCCGGCCGGCAGTCCCAATTGATCTAGCTTCGTAGTATTACCCCTACTGACATGAGGTGCTCCTTATGTTAGCCAGTAATTTTATACTCGGATGCTCATAGATTCCTTCTCCTTGTTAGAGATAGGGTTGGAACAACACACAGGTATTGCCGCGATGCTTCGGGAACTCAAGTGGGAATCTCTGGAGTGAAGGCGGCGTTCTTTTAAAGGAGAACCACCGGCATTTGAGGCTGACTGCAGAACGATTCCGCTGCCGCCAAAGTGTATTTCGCGTAATAACCATGAAGCTAACATGAGAAAGATTGGGGCTCTTACGGACGCATATAGAAAGTCGTTTTACCCTCGCCCTACGTCGGAGTGGAACAGGAAAGAAATGAGTAGTAGTGGTGCGGGGTACCCTCCGCCACGCACCATACGGTGGCTTGCGGAGTCGGTTTGTAGATATAGATGTAGATTATCTTGCACGTATCCACATTTCAGGAATGCTGCCAATCATTACACTAAGCGGAAATTATGTGCAGGTGTATCTGATTTTGATAATTAACTTCTAGCAATGAAAGTTTCATGTATACAACAGCGTGGTCAGCAAACAATTTTACATCGGTTCTGATCTTATGTGATAAATCATTTATGTATATGTAAGACATCAGTCTTACTATTATGCTTCTTTGGCGTACATTTGATGTTATTTTCATACCTGTCTAACATCTATCGTTCCCTACATCGTACTGGATTATGTTAGTCAAAAATGCATCATAGCAATTGCACATCTGTGAAGATATTCCGCTGTCTGCTAGACGTCATATCTGAATAAAGCAAGACGTGTTTCGCGCAAAGGGGTTTTTCTCTAAACCGTGCCGATTCTTCCAGAGAAACCTGTTTACCTTCAAGAAAATCATCTTGTTTGAGCTTAGCATATACTCTAGAATCCTGCAGCAGAATGAGTCAGCAACCTTGGTTTGTAAATCCGACGCTCTGCCCTGATTGTACGCAGAGCGCTCTCTCCAGTTATGTGAAACTTTTCGGTGCGTGAGTGATTGTCAATAAATATGAGCTAGGAAAGAGGTTAACTTCGTTGCGCATTGAATGCTAAATCTAAAGAGAATTACGTCCGTGCCTGGTGCCTCGTAGGCTAAAAAAATTCGGAATGGAGGGTAACCTGATTAAAAAAAAATATTCGTCGGCACACGGACCGTGCATTGCAATGTTGAGCGTTGAGTGTGCCGAGTTTCTGACCCCATAGCGTGGGAAAAGACCGTTAGAGATTTCAGGGCAATAGCACATTGAGGGTCCAGCAAAAACACATTTTTATTGCTGCAGTTTGTTATAGTTAAATGTCAGTTAATAACACATCTACGATTAAGGCTTCCAGAGTATAGTAAGAAGCAAAGTATGGTCGTAACTCACTCATAGTCAGTGTGGGGTAAGGAGCAGAGAAGCAGGATAGTAAGGAAACAGGTGAGGCATTGCTATTTCGCATCTCACTGAATCCAAACAGTTCTTTACCAACCTTCACGTTGTCTAGTAGATTGTGATACTTTCTTATCAGTTTAGTAGAAGGATACTCTATAGTATTCGATGTTATGTAAATATACTGCGCTCTTTTTGGGAAGTGAGTTTCTTCGACTGGATGTATATACAAGACAGCTTTCACTGCTTCAAGTAAGGTATTTTGCACTTTCTTGTTTCAACTTTTGTATTTCACTTATCGTAAAGGTTCTGCTACTGAATAGGAACAGTGATAAAAGTGTTGTGGGTTGGCAGGAGAGCCAACACCGGTATGAGAGGAAGCCGAAAGGCACGCGTTTTAGCTCACGCAGGCTGGCGTGAGGTCTGGAACAGGACAAGGAAACTAGACTGTAGAAAAAACTGACATAGCTGGTGGAATACTTAACTTTAATCCATAAATGGTGAACGTCGCTCTTGACGGTACATGTTTTACAGCATCAATAGTAACTGGTAATGGCGCCTTGCTAGGTCGTAGCAAATGACGTAGCTGAAGGCTATGCTAACTATCGTCTCGGCAAATGAGAGCGTATTTTGTTAGTGAACCATTGCTAGCAAAGTCGGTTGTACCACTGGTGCGAGTGCTAGGAAGTCTCTGTAGACCTGCCGTGTGGCGGCGCTCGGTCTGCAATCACTGATAGTGGCGACGCGCGGGTCCGACGTATACAACGGACCGCGGCCGATTTAAAGGCTACCACCTAGCAAGTGTGGTGTCTGGCGGTGACACCACAAAAAGTAAGTATGATCTTAGTGTTTTACTAAAAGATGCGAATATTGAAATGACTTTTTGCTTGTGTGGAGAACTATTGTAAATCTGTGCCGCATTATTTATAATGGGACTGTTATAAGCCGATTTTCTTACTGACCGGACATGGTACTTTCCTTTTTCCCTTATAACATTTTCGTGGATGTTGAAATTTTTTTATTTATGTATACTATTGAAAGAACAGCGTAACCAACATATTGAAAAGGAAAGATATGTGCGTTTTAATAGAGCTAACATAGAAATTTTATGCCCGTCCATCTCGTACCAGTGTGAATTTCGAACCAGAGACAGCCGACTACTGCCAATGGAGCGCGCTGCCATCGCTCAGACCGCATCGAGAGACACTATGTTATCAGAATTACCCGGGCACCCCAAAAACATACATTTTTCATATTAGGTGCATTGTGCTGCCACCTACTGCCAGGTACTCCATATCAGCGACATCAGTACTCATTTAACATCGTGAGAGAGGAGAATGGGGGACTCCGCGGAACTCGCGGACTCCGAAGGTGACTGGGTGTCATTTGTGTCATACGTCTGTATGCGAGATTTCTACACTCCTAAACATCCCTAGGTCCACTGTTTCCGATGTGGTAGTGAAGTGGAAACATGAAGGGACACGTACAGCACAAAAGCGTACAACCCGACCTCGTCTGTTGACTGACAGAGACCGCCGACAGTTCAAGAAGCCGTAATGTGTAATAGGCAGATATTTATCCATACCATCACACAGAAATTCGAGACTGCATCAGGATCCACTGCGAGTACTATGACAGTTAGCCGGGAGGTGAGAAATCTTGGAATTCATGTTCGAGCGGCTGTTTATAAGCCACAAATCACACCGGTAAATGCCAAACGACGCCTCTCTAGGTGTAAGGAGCGCGATTGAACAGTGGAAAAACGTTGTGAGGAGTGACGAATCACGTTACACAATATGGCGATCCGATGTCAGGGTGTACGTATGGTGATTGCCCGGTGGACGTCATCTCTCAGCGTGTGTAGTGCCAACAGTAAAATTCGGAGGCGGTGGTGCTATGGTGTGGTTGTGTTTTTCATGGAGGGGGCTTGCACCCCTTATCGCTTTGTGTGGCACTATCATAGCGCAGGCCTACATTGATGTTTTAAGTACCTTTTTGCTTCCCACTTCTGAAGAGCAATTCGGGGATAGTGATTCCATCTTTCAACTGGATCGAGCACCTGTTCATAATGCACGGTCTCTGGCGGATTGGTTACACAACAGTAACATCCCTGTAATGGACTATCCTGCACAGAGTCCTGACCTGAATCCCTTGGGATGTTTTGGAACGCCGACTTCGTGCCAGGCCTCACCCACCGACATCCATACCTCTTCTCAGTGCCCCACTCCGTGAAGAATGGGCTTCCATTCCAAAGAAACTCTCCAGCACCTGATTGAACGTATGCCTGTGAGAGTGGAAGCTGTCATCAAGACTAAGGGTGGGCCAACACCATATTGAATTCCAGCATTACCGATGGAGGACGCACGAACTTGTAAGTCATTTTCAGCCAGGTGTCCGGATACTTTTGATCTCATGGTGTACATGTACCGTACGCGGTGAGCATTCAGCAGCACGATGAACTCGGCTTGCTCAACGCTGGCGTTCGAGAGGACAGCCCGTGTGCCGACATATTTTCTATTGTTTTTCCGTTCCTTGTGTAGAGTTTGTGAGTGGTGGTAAAGCTTTGGTACTGTAGTATCCTCAAAAGTGTACACATATATTAATGCGGAATTTAAAATTTCTGTTTTGTGTTTTAATACTAGACTGATCTATGAGAGAATGAAAGAAAGCTGAGTTTTAGACCTGCGGAAGCACTAATGCTCTTCTACACACAAAATGTTATTGAAGTGAAATGAACTTATCTTCGTTAATTCGATGTCACTGAATTTGAAACTGGCGTTCAAATTCTAATGTTAGCTCTGCTCTTCGAATTGCAGCCATTACCTGTTATTACGCCTTTTTGTCGAAAAATATTGGGCCTCCTGCAATTAAGAGCAACTGGCTGCAGTGCTTGAGCATGTTAGCATTCTCACAGGACGGTGTCATCACGTGGTGCGACACATTTGCGTATATGTCCATCACCCTTTCAGTAGCTTTGTGGATGGATAACAGCATTGTTGAAAGTATTATAAATAACATAGTGATCTTGTTTTGACGTGCCTTCACGTCCTTCCATGATAATTGTGTTGTGATATACTTCCAGCTGACAATCTACTATTTACAGGCAAGTACAATGCCTTGAGATAATGTCTGCTCCTCGTATATCTGCGGCGAAGTAACATTTGGTTCGAGAAAGTGTTCAATTACACCTTCTACAAAAAAGGATATTTATTGTATTTTGGCTAAAAGATAAGGGGCTAGGATAAAAATGGGCAGCGCATGTTTACCGCACTACGTGTTTGTCTATCCTGAATGAATGGATTGATAGAAAAGGACGTCATATGGCATTTGGAGTTCCGATGGTTTGAAGGGAGCCTAACAGCCACACAACTGACTGTTATATCTGTATGGTTCCCCCTATCAACAAAGGAATCTCCATGAAAAAAAAAATTAACAGCTGTATAGCCTAACACACCCTCTGCAGTTCGCCCTGTAGCACATGGCCACGAACTGCCCGTTCCTCACTCCTCAGAAAATGCTTCTGTATGCTGTGGTGAAGATAGATGTGCTACCATAACTTAATAAGAACATGAAGTGCCATCGACTTCAAGTGGTGTCGACTTCTTTCCAAGCAAATCATCGTTGAATCCTCAGCTGACACAAGGGACATCAGGGATCTAGAACATCCTAACAATACGTCGCATCTTTTGTCATCATGATTACAACAGTGGAATTATCTACACTACTCCGTGAAGGTGACAACATTTAGCACAAAAAATACAAAATCTGAAGAGTTGATAATTGGTGTGAAGGAGGTATTGAACATGAAGCACAGTCGTGATCAGCCGTGACTATTCATCGATTCTTCGAAGACAAGTCTTAAAGCAGTACTTTTACACAATGGAAACGAGTTTTCTTCCATTACTGTTGTGCATGCCAGCAGTACAAAAGATACATACACATATATGAGAAACATCCTGATAGGAGTTGAGTACCCGAGATACCAATATTTTTAAGTTACTGCCATTTTATTCGGGATAAAATCCTGCTACACCGAGTAGACCCTACTGTTGTTCCTTTTTTGAGTGGGATAGCCGTGCTAGAGACGAACACTATTCTGGGAAATGTTGGCCCATGAGATAGTCATTAATTCCTCGAATGAAAACTGTACTGCATGGACCACTGATAGACCAAAACAAAGTTTTGATACCAGCACTACGTATAAAACTGGGGCTTACGAAAAATGTTGTAAAACCTTTACATGAAAATGGCTCTGCATTCATTTACTTAGGTCAAATGTTCCCCAGGTTCGTTTTTTAGAAACTGAAAGCAGGTGTGTTGACTGGTACACAGATAAGAAAACCTTTTAAAGACAGTAAGTTTGAAATTGTGCTAAATGAAAAGGAGAAAACAGTATGGCATTCACTTACGAATGTTCGAAACAGTTTTCTGGGAAACTTCAAGGATGAAAATTTCAAAGAACATCTGGATGATCTGAAATCACGCCTAAATTTCTTTCTATCAGATAGTGGTGATGTGAGTGACGAATATGGTGAGAGGTTCCACCAGGCTAGTTCAGTGCTGGCGCAAAAATATAAAGGGAAATGGAGTGCTGCCATGCTAAGTGATTACTGGTGGATGTCGACGATTAACACGTTCTTTTCTATGCTTTCATATTTTTGTGAAAAATACATATATTAAATATCATTATCTCAAAAAGAAGATCAATTAAACCATACAATTTTCGTGTCTAGCGACCCTAAATACATACAGGAAACATATTTTCTTATCCATAACGTTCAAAATGTGAAAATTTGTGTAACATTATAGCGAGAACTTAGGAGGAGGATTTGCTACGACAAAATAAGGAGTCCACAGCGGGAGGCACTGAGGGATAATGTAGGAAATAACTGGGGAACTATTGTTTCAAAATACAGTCAGAATGAAGAAATTGCGTAGCAAATGTAGAAGAGCACGATTATTGGTAACAGTGTGCATTATTTTCCGTTGATCGTCAAAAATCGTTACGGGATAGGGACCGTGGTGTTTTCTGAAGATTTTGCGAGTGTGATCGTGCCAAGTTACTCGACCACCAACGAAGGGATAAAGTCTCAGAAACCTACTTCAGTATTTCAGGACGCCCCCAAAACCCCCACGGAAATATATAACGATGATAGAGGTCGAATCACTCAGAAATTTGTCTATACATTTTTTTCCAACTCACAGAGTTATCATCCAGACAGTTATGTGTTGAGGCTGTTCTCAAGCCGAAAGTTGGTTTGAATTCCAGAGTGCTTTAGTAAGTATGGTACTGCTGGAGGTGATATATATTGTGCTCTTGGCTTCCTTAAAATTTTGAAGTGGCTTACCTAGCCAGTTTTATTGGGTAGTGTTTAAAGTGGACTCCGCATCAAGGTGCCTCTTGGTATGTTTTACATGTAAGAATTATTCTCATAGGCGCGAGAAGCGACAAATGACAGAAAAAATGCTAGGACCCATCGAGAACTGAACCCTGAACCCGTGTCTCTGTCGTCCGGCAGTTTCCTATTCAGCTACTGAACCACATGAGAAAATACAAAAACAGTCTAAGGCCAATATATTGCATTCATAAAATTCTATAAAAAACGATCGCATGAATTTAATCATAAGAAAGTGTTAAGTGAGTGAGAAATAAAATTTCTAATTCCGTAATCATCAACAATTTTTTAATGGGTTAAAATGAAATCATTTGAATTTCATAACAAAAAGCCGGCTAGCTAACTATATTTTAGTCGTTGCAGACATTACTGAACAAGTATTTGGAGAAACTGGAAACCTACAGTATATTACTATGTGTAACAATTTCTGTCATGTGATTTGTAATTAGCGTACACCAGACTCGTATACTGAAGGAAGGGTGTTTAAATACTCATCTAGCGATCCAGATTTAGGTTGGCCGTAGTTTCCACAAACTGCTTAACAAATGCCAGGTTTATTCCTTCTAAATCACACGATCGATTTTCCCCTATCACTGTCCTATCCGAGCCTGTAGGCCGTAAGTAATTATATTGTTTTTAGTCCGTGATATTCCTACCTACCTTCCGCGAATTCGTACTTCCACTAAATAACAAATGTACAAAACGTTTGTCAGTAAATAATCTTCATATTAGTGTCTTCAGCGACGGCATCACAATGAGATTAATTATGGTACGTAACATCTTTGGTTGTTTTCCCGTCTTCAGATAGTCACATTGTTTGCACGCTGTTGAGCTACGTACAAGATTGAATTTCGGCTCGACTTAAATTTCAGGGAAAGCTGCGTTCATTGGCGTAAAATAACGAATTAGAAACAGAGATCAGCATCATCGAACTAGAATAAGTACGTCAGTAGCAACTGCAATCTTTTGATGCTGGGAAAACTGATTACGACATATCTTCATAAATCAGCTACCCTTGGTAATACTTGGCCGATTGCGTATTATTCGGAGTTGGTCGAAGTAAACACAGTAAATAACCACTCGCGTTTCGTTTTGGTAATTGTTCAAATCCAGAAAGCTCCTTAGAGTTCGACTACATTTATTTTCATGCTAGTTAATAATATTGCCACTTTCTGTCAAATAGTATTAATCTTAGCAGAAGTTTGTTTGTATACTTCCGTATTAGCTGGAAGCTTCTATTGTCTGTGACAAAAATGGTAATATCACAGGAGAAATTGCAAGCTCTCTAGCCGTGAAACTGTACCGATTCACTGTTTGCTACCCGTCATTCGATGTATGAGGCACCACTTGCCACTGGAGTATTGTGAAATGTAATTTGGTGATTATCGACTCGCTTTTAACAATGGTAATTATTCCACCAACTAACGGTGTAATTAAAAATAAATATTCCCCTTACTCGCATCTCGCCGCAGTACGTGTCATAAGGCAACTCAAATGCAGCGGGGCTTCCAAACAGCAACATATGCTGAACGAGCCCAAACTGTTAGACTTTGTGACGAAAGGCTTTTTAATACTTTTATAACACGACACAGAAACACATAGCGGCATCTGGTGCTGGAATCTCGAAGAGGGTGGACACCAAGTTAGACATTTTGAAGTTCGTATGTGAAGCTGGGCCGCGTTTTGTAAATGTTGAAATGCTGAGCGTGTTTGCTGCCATTAAGCAAATAATGGTGTGTACTGAAGCAGTTTCCAGAGAATTTAACAGCACTCCGATAGTGCACGTGCTGAAATGCGCTAAAATTCCAATACTTAACGCAAATACACGACGAATTCGTGTCACAGAAGTAGACACCACTAAACAAAATTACTAACGAATGGAGGATGTGGCCGCAGCAGAAAACTAAGAAAATCTCTAAGAGCCATCTGAAGAAAGATTTGTACTAAAGTAGACTTTTTAAACTATACTTATGGCTGGATGCTGTTTTAAATTATAAACTTAATATTACAGCAACAGTTGTTATAAAACCTAATACTACAGCTACAGCTGCTGCTTTCGACAAGATAGCATGCTCGTCTACTACTTTTAATGTCTCATTTCCTAGTGTAACTCCCTGACATCTCCCGATTAATTTGACTACATTCCATAATCTTGTTTCATTCTTGTTGATGTTTAAATGGTTCAAATGGCTCTGAGCACTATGGGACTTAACATCTGTGGTCATCAGTCCCCTAGAACTTAGAACTACTTAAACCTAACTAACCTAAGGACATCACACACATCCATGCCCGAGGCAAGATTCGAACCTGCGACCGTAACAGTCGCGCGGTTCCGGACTGCGCGCCTAGAACCGCTAGACCACCGCGGCCGGCTGTTGATGTTTATCTTCTGATCGCAGTTCAAAACACAATCCATCACGTTCAAAAGATTTTCCAAATTATTGACAGTCTCTGAAAGAATTCGAATGTCATTGGCAAATTTTAAAGTTTAATTTCCACTTCCTGAACCTTAATTCCTTTTCAGAATTTCTCCTTGGTTTCCTTTACAGCTTTCTCCGTATACAGCGTGACTAACATGGGGTATATATTTCAGTCCCGACTCTCTACCTTCACTACTGCCTCCATGAAAAATTCTACGATTCTTGTAACTGGTTTGTTTACATGTTGCAGATCACATTTCCCTCCATATATTTTTCCTGTAATGCGAAAATATAACTAGTAAACGTATTTTAAAACTTAAATGTGATTGATATCATTATGGTTTGCTATTTTCCGACATTTTTCCCTACGTTTTCACGTCTGTGAGCTTACATGTACCAGGTTCTTCCATTATTTGTGTTACATACTAAACTGTTTGCGTGTGAATAAAATTGTCTCCTTTTTTCTGTTTTCTCATTGCCATGCTATTTTTGACTATTCACAGAAATAATTTTAACTTGTTTCAGTAACACATTCCTTCCTTTAGTAAGCCAGTAATAGCGTCCTTCAAAAACAGCGCCGGTTTTGAAGTATCCGATTATGTACTTAATTTTTCCAGCACACATTAACAAAACACAAACCACATGTACGTATTCAGTTACGGAGAAAAATATCGTCCACTGTGCATGCAAGAACTCGGTCCATGAAATTCGCTATGACTGTCTGACAAGATTTCGTTTACGTTGTCAAAAGACACATCGAATTTCCCTCTTCAATTCGCGTTTGTTAACAGAAAACAATGATTTGAGGTTCCCCAAGGTAAAAAATCGCAAGGTGTTAAATAACAAGACCTTGATTCCCATTGTTGGTCTCTATGGGCTCCTTAAATTTCCTCATAGAACAAATCAATTCTTTCTCTGGGAGTGTGACAGGTGGCGTATTTCGGCTGAAACAATTTCTGCAAGTCAGTTCCGTTAAACAGGGTGCAAAGAATCTCTTGTTATTGCACGGTATCGGCTTCCCTTAATTGTTACAGCTTGACCTACCTCATGTTCAAAAATGAAAGGACCGATAATGTGCACCATCCAAAACCACAGCAAACTGTTACTTGCCGAATTTTCTGACCCTCAGATACGTCTCTAAATATGATGTTCCTCGCAAAACCATCGTCTTCCTGTAATCTTCTCAGAAATCAGTCAACAAAATGTCGCCTTTTCTCATGACCAGTTTCTTTCAGCTGTTGCGTTAATGGAATTCTGTAAGGATAATAATGGACACCGGAGAATGGATATCGGAGAATTGAACGTACTGAAGAATATTCTATGCCAAATTCTTGGAAATGGCCAACACCTACTTCACTGGACTAACGGACACATTATCACGAACCACCATAAAGTTTTGTACATATCGGCCAGAATGAGAGCAACCAAAACTTTGATACACGCTCTTAAACCCATTCCATTGAACTTAAAAATAGGTCTGTGAACTATTGATTCATCCAGTGCTTCATTGCGCCCTTGAATCACCGGAAGCTGTCTCACAGTTGCTGCATAATTTTATCAGTTCGATAAAATGTTTTCACTACTCACATACACTGTACAGAAGAAAACTGTTTCATGGTTAGACATGCAGTGAATGAAAGTGAGAAATACAAACTGAAGCAATAATAAGAATGTCTATGGAAACCTAAATCACACATAAGAATGTGGCCAGCCGACAAACAAAGCTATATTACGCTATTCAAACCCGGCACGCTTGTCGAAGGAACCCTTTATTTTCGTATATTGCAACAAATTTGTAGTGTTCTTCTATATAACAGGATTACATTTGTTCCTAATTTCCTGTTTGCATCCACCTTCTACGTATATGATGTGCTCCACAGAAAAACGTCAGCGCCAAATATACGACTAACTATCTCGCATTTTGTGATCTATGTTACGAAGTTGTTAACGCTTTACATTTCCCGATCAATGTGAGGGATTCCATTTAGTGAGTAACCGAGTACTTCGAGATTGCTCTGCTGTTTCTTCCCAGATTTCCTATTTAACAAGCAAATTTTCATATTTATGCTCTATAGTTAACCTTTGTTTCCGTGTTCTTTATCGTTAAGTTGAACGAATCACTACAGGCTCTGCTAGTACTTTTCAATAATTTCTTCCATTATCCGAAAGCAGGACAAGCCGCGAGCCTCATACATACACTTGCATATTTCTTTTCTGAAATTTTCTCTTTATTTCTCAACTATCTCTTCAAAAAGTACAGACGGGGGGAGGGGGGGGGGCACTAAGGTTATCACACTGGACTCACATTCGGGAAGAAAGGCTCTCAAGACACCGCCATAACATTGTCATATGGGAATGATTTCCCTAAAACCATCAATGCTCATAGAGCTCCTTAGAAAAAAAAAAAAAAAAAAAAAAAAAAAGGAGAGAGAGAGAGAGAGAGAAAAAGACCGATTTCCGTTGTCTCCTTGCCTTGTCTATGACAATGTCGTTCCACGTTCCAGATGGGGAGTGAAACTCTAATCTTTTTTCCATCTTTACATCTCTTCATTCCCAAGTTAAGCTCTAGTATACATGATTTATTCCATAGCAATCCTTACCAACCAATGCTACCAATGTGGTTATAAGGGAACTCTCACCATGGACTACGCAGTGGCCGACGGCCTTCGCTTAACGACCGAGAGCACGGCTTTGGCGTAGAGATGTCAGTGCTGACAGACAAGCAACACTGCGTGAAATAACTGCAGAAATCAATGTGGGACGTACGACGAACGTAACCATTACGACACTGCGGCGAAATTCGCCCTTAATGGACTATGGCAGCAGACGACCAAAGCGAGTGGGTCAGATTACTCCCTATTTAAGTTGGTAAGAGGTGATGGTAGGTTTCGAATGTGACGCAGACCCCACGAAGTCATGGGCCCCAGTTGTCGACAAGGCACTGTGTGAGCTGATGTGGCTCTATAATGGTGTGAATTATGTTTACATGGAATGAACTGAGTCCTCTCGTCCATCTGAACTGATCGTTGACTCGAAATGATGATGTTCGGCTTCTTGGAGACCATCTGTAGCTATTCACTGACTTCATGTCGCCAAACACGACGGAATTTTTATGGGTGACAATGCACCATGTCGCAGGTTCCAATCCTGCCTCGGGCATGGATGTGTGTGATGTACTTAGGTTAGTTAGGTTTAACTAGTTCTAAGTTCTAGGGGACTAATGACCTCAGCAGTTGAGTCCCATAGTGCTCAGAGCCATTTGAACCATTTTTTTGCACTATGTCACCAGGTCACAGTTGTTCACGGCTGCTTTGAAGATCATTCGCCGCGCGGTCTGAGGCGCTGCAGTCGTGGACTGTGCGGCTGGTCCCGGCAGAGGTTTGGGTCCTCCCTTGGGCATGGATGTGTGTGTTTGTCCTTAGGATAATTTAGGTTAAGTAGTATGTAAGCTTAGGGACTGATGACCTTAGCAGTTAAGTCGCATAAGATTTCACACACATTTGAACATTTTTTGAAGATCATTCTGAGCAGTTCGAGGGAATTTGGCCACCCAGATCGCCCGACATGAATCTCATCGAACATCAAAGGAACATAATCGAAAGGCCAGTTCGTTCAAAATATCCTTTTCCGGCAATACTTTCGCCATTACGAGCTGCTACAGTCGCAGCACGGCTCAATATTTCTGCAGGGGACGTGTTGAGTCTATGCCACGTCGACTTGCTATACTATGTCGGGCAAACGGAGGACCGACACGGCATTAGGAGGTACCCCATGACTTTTGTTACCTGAATGTATATGGCCATAGTTTACAAACATTAAACAAAACAGGAAGAAATAATCTACGTGTATCACTTTTTGTACTAAAATGTCATGCTTAATATCGCCGTTGCTTAGTCAAAGTGGCACTATTTTTTCGTCTTTTTCGTCATCTTCTTACCAAATCGTCACAACATATGATGTACTCACAAGTAGGACTGAGGGAGAGAAGCAGATATCCCCCACACAGGCACAGGAGCGAGGATTGAGACGTCGAGCGCTGCTGCAGTCGCGTTGCTGACGAACCTTAAAAAGCGATTAACTTAAGTACGACTGCCCCTGCGTCACTGGGGCCAGCTGTATCTCAAAGACGATCGCGGAGTTTCAACAAGCAGCGGAGGCGGCAGTGCGAGCTTACGTCGCGGCGCGTTGAACAAGGCCCCACCGGCCAAAGAGGACTCTCTTGGAAATATCTGATGGCAGGCCACAGGGGGAACATCAGATAATTCGGAACTTGAAAACACAAATTTATTCCCCACCCTAGTGCTATTTCTCATCGCCTCGGACACAGAGCGGGGGTCTATAGCAATTCCATTGTTGTGGGCCCGCGCCAGTGTAGAGATAGGCTCGATAAAGCCGGCTGCCCCTCCCGCCGCAGCGCTCTATGTGCGTGTGCGTGCGTGCGTGCTTGCGTGCGCGTGCTTGCGCATGCGGCCCATTGCTTGCCCGGCCGGCAGTCTCGTAGGATCACGTGACCTTCAGCACACGAGCCGGCTTTCGGTTATCACATTCTATATGGCGGCCGCCTGAGCTTTCGTATACACACATATCGATAAAAAACCTTAAGTATATGCAAGGGTACAGAGACATGAAATATAACTTCTCGCCAAGTTAGTGGTAGTACACTTTTACTTGGCCCCTCTGTGATCGGTGAAGTCGGTTCACTTTGCACCACTCCGGAATGTTTACGGTCGCTGCCAACGTTCGCTATGTAATTGTATTGTGCACCGTTACAATAAGCAGCCGTTGTGAATAGTGTTGATCCGTGTGTAGTGTTGTCCCTAGTGAAGGTTAATACAATTTCCAAAAGTGCGCCAAGGGGTAGTACCTACTCCTGGTAGCTATTCGCCATTAACTTCCGTCTCACTTCTGCGATGCGTTAAAGTGTTACACATTAATTCCTTTTACAGACCGAGAGTTGACCGCTCTGGGAGAAGGAGGCGGGGATTGTCCCAGCAGCTGATGTACTACGAGCCGCCAGCAAGCTTCCACTACCACCATCCTCCGCTCAAGGGCCAAGAAAAATTGGGCGATCAGTATGTGGTTCATTTCCAGTGATCACAAAATCAAGTTAAATTAAAAACGAAAGCCGGCCGGTGTGGTCGTGCGGTTCTAGGCGCTTCAGTCTGGAGCCGCGTGACCGCTACGGCCGCAGGTTCGAATCCTGCCTCGGGCATGGATGTGTGTGATATCCTTAGGTTATTTAGGCTAAAGTAGTTCTAAGTTCTAGGGGACTGATGACCACAGATGTTAAGTCCCACAGAGCTCAGAGCCATTTTTTTAAAAAAACGAAATTTGGAGTACAAGGCAAACTTCTAGTATCATGTTAGAATGACGAAGCACACACGGTGATAGAATTTATTTGGGAACCCACTGTATTATCCACTGAGGTATTTTGGCCCACATTGGTTGTAGGTCGCCCTCGATAACCTGAATATTAGTGATGGCTTGAAACTGACCTGTCAACTGCTCTCAAGGAACTTTGAAACCGACTTCAGTCATGTAACATATTTCATTTTACACTTCTAGTTCCACAGGACTATGATTATGATACTGGTCATTACATGAAATTAACTCAAGCAAAGTTAATAACAGATAAAATAAAATTTATACTGGCCCTATGCAGGCGACAAGCCATTGAGTATATATCTAGCATAAGCAATAATATAACACAGGAATTTTTCTCAATTTTTCCCCACGAACTCCCCAGCACAATGGAAGAAATTGTCCAGTTTCTACTTGAAAGACGTGTAGTCCTTGTGGTGACTTATTTAAGATGAATGCAGCAGAATACTGCACGCCTTCTGCACGAGCGTCGAGGAGGTATGATCCAAAGGCAGAATATATGCTGCTTAGTATCAACTGCATTAAAGCTGATAATTCTTCACGATAAGCTCATATTGTTGACAACAAATGACATAAAAGGAAATGGTTCTGAGCACTATGGGACTTAACATCGATGGTCATCAGTCCCCAAGAACTTAGAACTACTTAAACCTAACTAACCTAAGGACATCACACAACACCCAGCCATCATGAGGCAGAGAAAATCCCTGACCCCGCCGGGAATCGAACCCGGGAACCCGGGCGTGGGAAGCGAGAACGCTATCGCACGACCACGAGATGCGGGCGTAAAAGGAAATATATGTTAAGACATCAATGTCAGAAATGCCAGACTACTGAATAAGGATCGACAAGAGGTTCGTGAACTTGAGCCAAATATTGCTCGAATTGCCCGTCTCTGAGTGAAAAGAACCTTTTCTAAATGGGGAAGTTACCCCATAACAAAATGCTATGTCATAAGCGAATGAAAATAAGTAAAGGAGACAATTTTTTTGTGTTGGACTATCACTTACTGCAGATACTGCTCTAATGGTAAATATAGCAATAATCAGTTTTGGAACAAGTTCGTATACGTGGTGTTTCTATGGCATTTTCCCATACATCTGAACACCTAAGACTTTTATCGTTCAAACTCACATATCATATGGGCATTTCGTATGATCAGAATGTCAGTTTTAGTTAAACTGTGTGTTATATCCGTAAAAACTGGGTCTTACGGTAATCTATCATGAATTAATTTTTAAAAGTCATGAACTTATCTCTTGGACTACAGTATTTGTTACATTGCCTATGTTGCCATAAACATCCTTCACTCCCAAGCTACTCTCATAAAGAAACAGAAATATTTTAAAATCAACTGTCACATTACGAAGCATATCATTTATGCATGTAAGATACAATAGTAGTCCCAACACTGACTCCTGAGACACTCATGCTCCAAGCCAACTCCACGTCATAGCCGTTTTCATTACTGTGGTGAATGGCGTTATTCCATAATGGTCCAACTTCTGCAGTAATATTTCGTGACCAACAGGATCAAAAACCTTAGCTAAATCAAAGAAGACACGTAATGATCGTAAAATTTTGTTTAACCCGACAGATTCCTCACAGAGAAAAGATAATGCAGAATTTCAGTTCTTAAGGCACTTCTAAAACCTAATTTTAGGTTTAACAGCAAATTATGTGAGCCCAAATGATCAATGACCTTCATGTAAATAGCTCTATTAACAAACACCGATGAGCAGAAATTAGTCTAAAATAGTCTACATTATACCTTTCTCCTTTTCTATAAAGCAGTTCCACCACTGAGTACTTGAGTCGTTCAGGAAACGGGACTTTCCTACTGGAAAAATTACAAATGTGGCACGAAACTCATATGATTTCCTGTAGACGCAAAGTTTTTCCCATCTTCAGAAAGTGATTCATAAATACTGTGCATATATCTAACTTACCAGTACAAAAAAAAAAAAAAATTCCTGCGTATTGACTTTATATCCTCGACCTTCGCTGTTGGTCAAACACTTCCATCAGACTGACCATAAGGTTTTAATTTTACCCTGAGAATTAGCTATTCTACAGTTCTGTTTGTAATGGCCTACTGTAGCTCGGTTGTGTGGAATTTTGTCAAATAACCACAAGTTAACAGAGCCGCAAACCACTGTCCCGTCGTCGGAAGAAGAGGTCCCTCAAACTTCTAGTACACTGTGTCAAGCGTTAGCAAACACGTAACTCGCATGATGTTGCGTGAAGTCTTTGATGTATGAAATTGCAAAATAAAATGACTGAGAAGGTCCTAGCTGTCGGCCTCGTAGTACAACATTCAACAGAGCAATCAATGTGAGTCGCTGTACAGCACATTGTGTCTCTAGGTCGTTATTTTTAACAGTTGTTCTGGACACTGATGACACAGGAATAGGTCCAAAAATGTCAGCATACAAATTGTACATTGGTTACGCCAGTAATAAAAACTAAATATTTGTGTCTGATAGTTAGTTGCTTACCTCAAGTGCTCAGTTTAGGATACTCTGTCATTTGCTTAATATTTACCGCATAGTTTTACGACACCCTTTGTATCGTCAGGTATTCATGTCAACTACTGTTGAGAACTTCAGTTACAACTCGGGTCAATGCATTTACATCTGTATCTACGTCTACATGGATTTCCACAATTCACGCCTGAGTGCCTGGCAGAGGGTTCATCGAACCACCTTCACAATAAGTTTCTGTTATTCCAATCTCTAACAGCGCGCGAAAAGAACGAACATCTATATCTTCGGTGTGGACTGTGATTTCCTTTATTTTATTATGACGATCGTTTCTCCCTATGTAGATCGGCGTCAACGAAACATTTTAGCATTCGGAGGAGAAAGTTGGTGATTTAAATTTCGTGAGAAGATTCCACTGCAACGAAAAGCGCCTTTGTTTTAATGATGTCCATTCTAAATCCTGTAGCATGTCAGTGACACTCTCTTCACTATTTCGCGATAATACAAAACGTGCTGCTCTTCTTTGAACTTTGCCGATGTACTCCGTTAATCCTACCTGGTAAGGATCCCAGGCCGTGCTGCAGTACTCCAAAAGAGGATGGATAAGCGTAGTTTAGGCAGTCTCTTTAGCTGATCTGTTACGTATTCTAAGTGTTCCGCCAATAAAACGCAGCATTTGGTTTCACTTCTCCACAATATTTTCTGTATGTTCTTTCCAATTCAAAGTGATCGTAATTGTAATTCCTCCATATTTAGTTGAATTTACGGCCTTTAGAATTCACTTATTTATCATCTACCCGAAGTTTAGCGGATTTCTTTTAGCACTCATGAGGATGACTTCCCACTTTTCATTATTTTTGGTCAATTGCAAATTTTCGCAACATGCAAATATTTGGTCTAAATCGTTTTGCAATTTATTTTCTTCTTTTGATGACTTTACTACACGATAAACAACAGCATTATCTGCAAACAACCTAAGACAGCTGCTCAGTTTGTCTCCTAAATCGTTTATATAGATAAGGAATATGGAATAGCAGAGGACCTGCTGTAATACTACCTTGGAGAACGCCAGAAATCAATTCTGCTTTACTCGATGATTTTCTGTCAATTACTTCGAACTGTGACGGGATACCGTGAATCGAATCACATAACTGAGACGATATTCCACAACAACAGAAGGACCCTTCGAAAGATTATGGACTGGGATTTCATAGTAGTATTGCTTACCAGACGCCGTTGTTCACAAAGCTTACATATGTGGGAACAAATCTACCATGGGTCTTTCAAAGAGCGAAAGATTATTTCTACCTTAGTATGTCATGGTACATGGTTCCCAGCTCATATGGGAGTATGTGCACCTGATGGATGACTATGGATTTGTTCTCAACGGAATGTGTTTTGTCGCAAGTATAATTTTAAAGAGGTGATATCATTGTCTAGAGTAGTTTGCACTGGTTGGACCTGGGGCCAGTGCTGATAATCATGTCTAAATGCGGATACGTGTATGAGAATCGTGAAACCCATACCAGTAGAGGGACAGAGTACTTTTTAGCCAAGATAACGATCTTATCTCAAGGTCATTTCCAGTGCAAGGTCACACATGAAGTAACTGAGCTTATCTCTAAGGTCACCCCCACAATCCTCCCACAGAGAATCCTGCCCTGCCCACACACCTGAGGCAACAGTATGTGGTACATTAGAGATCCCCATCCCCCTCTCCTCCTCACTGGACCGTTAAAGAATGAAGCTACCCCTCCTTACTCCCACTTGTATCACTAGATCAAATGCATAGACCACATCAGTCTTGCCACGTACGCTGGAGTAAGAGGAAGGATCATGGAGCACCAGCAACTGAATTACTTTAATTAAAAAATGGCTGTCAATATTATCATAATTTACGAGATAAGGCACCTTGACATTGCAGTGTGTGGCTGAATTACAATAATTTTGTGATGTCATGGCATGTTTTGCATGATGGTGTAAAACATTAGTTCATCCACTTCTGTAGCCGATATGTGTGTAGCTCGGTGTTATTCTACTTAAAAAGGGTAGCCTATTCTACCATAACTAATGGTCAAAATGGCCATCTTTAAGTTTCGTACCTTAATTAACACAATTAGCAGCAGAGTATTGAGCATCTGTAAGTACGCCACGTCCCATTGTTGTTACAGTTTTAGCCAATTTCTCCACACATACCTACTTTAAGAATGAGAGTGAACAATGGCAACAAATAAACTATTGCTACAAGGATCACACTGCTGTATTATTGTTAATGTATCATGTCATAGTTTGTTAAAAACAGTGGCATAAACAATACACATCCCTCAGCTGCATACAAGTTTGAGTGATTTTCTCTGATGACACACATGTAAAAAACGAGACTGCACAACTATCACAGAGCTATATTTAAACAACCAGGACGGTATGATATTTTAACAAACATTCTCTGATACTACATTAAACAAATAGCACACTTCGACAAATACGTACCAAGTCTACATTATCCCTGCGTTATCAGTGTGATATTGGAATAAAACAGCCTATGGCATACTCTTAAAGAAATAGTGTAAACTCATAATATGACTACCCACAACACACAGCTAAATTGTACACTAAACAATTTCCCTGCCAGAGGACAGGAGTCACAGAGGTACACACTTCACTGAAAATAAACTTAAAAAAGCTATATCTAGTCTTGCGCATAATCGTCTCTATGCGACTATGCAGGCAGACTGCTAAGAAACAACTGCCGTTGCCGTTGGCTGCTGTCTATTGGGTCTATTTAGGAGACAAACTGAGCAGCTGTCTTAGGTTGTTTGCAGATAATGCTGTTGTTTATCGTGTAGTAAAGTCATCAAAAGAAGAAAATAAATTGCAAAACGCTTACGCCACAGCGTCCGACCAAGGGGAATATACCGGTAGACCCACAGCCAAAGGTCCAGAGCCGGCCCGCCTTAACTCGCAAATCGAGGAAGTCACGCATATATCTGATGGATGATGGTCAAGTATTCCATTCATTGTCAGTGGTACACCTATCTCCTCCAGCTAACGGTCGCACCATTTCATAAAGACGCGTACCCAACAGCAGCAGCACATATACACAACTGAAATTGGACTAGTGTGTGTGCTGTAAGAAGCAGCCAGTGGACGCAATATGCTGATAGGCTTAGAAAGGATATAATTTTTTCTCCAAATAGCGCGGATATTTCCAGTAATTAAAGTCATTGCAATTCAAATAGGCAATCGTCCATCACTTTACTATTGGGAACATCTTGCTTAGGTGATGGTCCACAACATGTACAAATTTTACAAAATTTTGATTTAAACTACCATGAAGAACAGAAAAATTATCACAGATGTATCAAATGCCGTACATGCTTTGACATAAGTTACCACTGAAAACCATAATTGCCAACAAAAATGAAAAATTGTGACAATCTTAAGATATGATGCCACTTTGACAAAAGGACAACATGTCCTTTTGTCTGTGCTTGTTCTGCACCGGTGCAGTGTGTTGGTTAGAAGAAGACCAGCTTAAGACCTGCAGCCAACCTTTCTGCATGCTAGACGCACCGGACCTACACCTGGAGTTATGATATGGGATACGATGTAGTATGACAGCACTTTCGTGATTATCCCACTCACCCTCACTGCAAATTTGTACGTCAATCGCAGTATTCGACCTGTTGTGCTGCCATTCATGAACAGCATTCCATGGGGTGTTTTCCAACACTGTAACGCTTGCCTACTACCACTACTGTAACTCAACATGCTCTACATTGTATCGACATGTTGCCTTCACCTGTTCGATCAATCAGATCTGTCTCCAATCGAGCATTTACGGGAAGCCGTTAGTCGACAACTCCAGCATCATCCACAAACAGCATGAGATGAACGACCAGTTGCAACAGGGGCGAAATTCCACCTCACAAACTGACATCCGGTGGATGTACAACACCGCATGTATGACTGTATGCTAGCGTTCAACATTCTGGTCGACACATCGGTTATTTATGTACAAGCATTTAACCAAGCGGCTAGGTCATCGGTCCCATTGGATCAGAGCAGGGTGGGGGAGGAAATTGGCAGTGTGCTTTCAAAGGAACCATCCCGACATTTACTTCAAGTGATTCAGGGAAATCACGGAAAAATCTAAATCAGGATGGCTAGAGGTGGGTATGAGCCGTCGTCCTCCTGAATACAAGTTCACTGTGCTAGCCACTTCGTCACCTGGCCCGGTTTCACATTTGAAATGGCTGATGCTGCGTTCTTGCAATGTTAATCACTTAAATGTGTTACCTAGACAAATGTATTCCCGAAATTTCCTTGTTCTACATTAATTATTTTTTGCTGTTTTTCCGTCAGTGAATGATAAACTAATAGCTGCAGTACCATGTTACCAAGGTGGGAATTTTAAAATAATTCTGACATACAGGTATACACAATGAATTAGAAATGTCATGGAAGGTCTGTTTGGTAGCAGAATCAAATATTTTTCTCTGTTCTATACAAACAGATGAAGCCTCGAGTTGTTGCTAGGTTAGTGAATTGTGTAAGTTGCCTTGACGTGCTAGTCTCTCTGATCAC
The DNA here is from genome assembly GCF_023864345.2 of Schistocerca serialis cubense. Classification (NCBI taxonomy): domain Eukaryota; kingdom Metazoa; phylum Arthropoda; class Insecta; order Orthoptera; family Acrididae; genus Schistocerca; species Schistocerca serialis. Next base: position 582,374,684 of record NC_064640.1, read on the forward strand.
AAAATATCTGTTAACGGATGACACGGAAACGCATACAGTAATCACATCCAATTCGTTCCATAAATGCTATAGCACAGGTATAGCTTAGCTCTACTGTATAGCTTACTCTATAGCTTAGCTCTACTGTGCTGGTGTGCAGATTGGAGTGCTACGTGATTTCCGAGTGTTCGCAGCCATAGATGAGTAGACATCTGTACTAGGCTATGGGGTGAAGGGTGCTGGTATCGATCCCACGTCAGTTAGTCTTAGTAATTGCATGTGTCACCTCTCTAACTTCCCGGTCTACTATGCCTTGCAGTTCACAAGTTGGAGGATTGTTTGGAGGCAGATTATTCGATGTTCTTTATCAAGTCGTAATGTAACCCGAAGGTTACATTTTTTATGCAGTTTCTGGACACTAGGTTCCATGAGGTCTGCCCTCCAAACTACTCCATTATGAAAGAAAAAAGTATCCCTTTCACCCATGATGGTAGCTTTACTGATGCTGTATGGAGTACGTTACAAACTAATTTCCTGTATGCTCTATGTCCCTTATTTCCAAAGGATAATAATATGTTGGGTTTTTCGTGCTCGTAATGAAAGAAACGGTGGTGCTAACCTCAACACGTGTGAACCGACGAGACTCCTCGGAATCGGGATGATGAACTCGTCAGAGAAAATCGTCGGTAACACAGACGCAAGGCAAGGTGGATTCGGAATTCATGTGTTAAGGCACCACCATAAACTCTACAAGGTACTGCGAGACCCTCAGATAACTGAAAGCACGAATTAAAAATTTTCGTTCACACATGGAGCACCCTCTCCATTACCATGGAATTGCTAGAACAGGCACAAATCCTGCGACGTTCACTGTCATCGATCATCCTCCATGGAGTCCCGTCTTGGCCGGCCGGAGTGGCCGTGCGGTACTAGGCGATACAGTCTGGAGCCGAGGGACCGCTACGGTCGCAGGTTCGAATCCTGCCTCGGGTATGGATGTGTGTGATGTCCTTAGGTTAGTTAGGTTTAATTAGTTCTAAGTTCTAGGCGACTGATGACCTCAGAAGTTAAGTCGCATAGTGCTCAGAGCCATTTGAACCATTTTTAGTCCCGTCTTGACCCCGTCCGATTCTCATCAGCTTCCAAAACTTAAAGAACAGCTTCGAGGACTTTACTTTGATATTGATGAATCGGTGTAAGAAGAGGTGTGGTTTTGCCTCCGTCAAAAAGTGAAACATTCTACAGTGACACTGTCAACAATCTGGTCTCTCGTTGGGAGAGAGGTGTTCGTCGCTATGGTGACTATGTAGAGAAATAAATATGTAGAAATGAAGAATACAGATAAGAATGTTGATAAAGTTTGTTTTATTTAGAAAGCTTTAAGAATTTTCACATAAAAAATTCAGAGGCATTACTTTTCAGTACGTCTTCGTAATATTAAAACAGTCACAATTTTTATCAGTTAATAGCCGTTGTCAAAAATACATAATGTTCTATGATTCTGAATGCTCCGTGACAAACCATGAGTTTATCGTGTTTAGGACTCTCAAATTTTCCTATTACGATTCCAAAGCGCTCCACGAGAACTCACTCCCTTCCAAAGAAAGTGTCACGTCTGACTATAAAATTCGAAATTTTGTAGAAGCCAGCCATGTCTGATCATAAAATCTTGCATGTTGATTCAGTTCCTGAAAAAAAAAATCAGAGTCACGCAGCCTTAAAGGAAATGATGTCTGTTCTCTACACGCGTGCAGCTTGGCTTGACGAGCCGAGGGTTTCACGCATAAACCCTCAGCGCGCGGAAGCTTTCTCTAGGGCTATGAGTCACTGTGCGTGGCAGGGTCGATTCTGTCTCAAAAGGCGATGTATGTTATTAGGCGTGAGTATGTCTGAATGACAGTACAGTAAGATAGAATGAGATCAACAGTGGATACAGACAACAGTGTACGGAGAAGAATTTGTTGATTTAGTTCTGCTCGATTTTTTAATTTTACAAACACCTGTTGACATGTTTCGTAATCTATTAGAACTCAGTTTACCGAAAGTTTGTTTGATGAGTTTATGTATATGGTTGAGTTTATGAATAAGGTTGTAGGGAAAGTAACGATTAGAGTGAGGGGGTGGGGGTGTTGTTGGTGGCGCAGTAAATAATAGTATATCGAGGCAACTTTGTTATTTGTCCTGGCGTATTCATTTGTTATCTAACTTTTCCTTTTATGCAAAGTAAGGCTCTGCAACGTTAACACACTGACAACTGCTGCTCTGTTACATATATCTATTTCAGGGGAACGACACACCTCCAGTTAAATAGAGGAGAAATTACCTCGAACGAGGTTCGCATTATTAAACATGTTTGACCTTAAGAAATATTTCTGTCGTGTCGATTAAATATTTAGGATTAGCTTTACCAGGTGTTATGAAGTGGGAACGGTCTTTGAAAGCAATGGTGAGGAGGATGACTAGAAGAATCCGATAAATTAGAAGAACTCAATGTTTTTGTTAAGAGGAACATCTGTAAGACCCTTTAGCGACTTTTCTTGAGTCCTATTCTAATATTTCGACTTTAAATAATTCGAGCTGAAAGGAAATCTCGATATAATTTAAAGGAAAGCAGCTGTAGTTTTAATGGGCCAGATTACTGCTTAAAAAGAGTTACGGATATACCCTAAGAGCTGAAGTAGATACTGACGGGAAAAAAAGGACATTACCCTTTCTAAACTCCGTAATTTAGAAAAAAAACATAGAAAAAGTACTGTCTGTAACGTAAATTTAACAAGGGCACGATAACGGAGATTAGAATGCCTGTGGAGCATACTGGCAGTAATTTCTCTCTCGCCCCATATCCTATCTATCATTAAAAGAAGTGACTAAATAGAGCGGTTTGTATGGTAAATTTTTATGTGTAGGTAAGTGTGACCCTTTTCATTTTAAATGAACGGCAAACCTTCGTTTCAGTAGCTGGTTGTGTTCATTCATAAATTAGTTGACATGAAAAGTGAGAAAACATTGAGCATATGGTATGATGCTTTCCATTACACATCAAAAAGAAACTCTGATGCCATAAAATGTAGGTGTTTTCAATACTAAATCAGTAATGGTGTTAGTGTCCGATTACAAATAGAATAGAGTAGATTACTAACGCGCAAACCGAATGCTGGTATACTACGATAGACACAACAGGTCTATGGGAACAAATGTACAGCGAACTGATGAGCTAAATCTATACCGTTAAGGGAACATAAATTCATCGTTCCGTCGGGAGTAATAGACCATGGTCTCCAAAGAGGATCCAGATCTAGATGCGAAGCCGCAGTAACGAGAGGTTTGTAGACGTGTGGCTTGGTAAGTTGTGGGAGATGCCTATCAGATCCGTTGCGAGTGATTATGCTAGTCACGGCTTAGTTGATGTCGGCCCCGTTGTAAGAACCTCTTAAAGAATCACCATGTTTACGGAATTCACTCTGCCGTGGCCGGAGGCCTTATCGACGTCACTGTTTATTAGGGATGCGTAAATAAACTTATGTAATCACTGCCAAATCCCTTGGGTAAACATGTACTTTGTATCTCACCTACGATATGGGATCCAGCACGAATAACGGATCACTTCCTTACCTCAGTCTTCTATGTATTCAGGTCAGAACTGGCAGTAGCATACCTAAAAAACATAAAAGGGCACTCTCTTTCAGTACATTATGTTTGACTCCTGTTGACGCTTCTCGTTAGTTTAGATAATAATTGTCTCGTTCCATTATTAATAGTCATATGCATAAACCTGTTATCAATAAGCATAATACCAATCTTACGGCAGTGCTGTGGCCACATCTTCGACAGCTGCATTCCTCCCTCTGCCACATTGCACTTCAAACGAACCTATCTTTCCGAATATTGTAATCATTTTCTCCAAATCCTTAGCAGACATCAGATCATTGTCTCTTTTCATACCCTTGAATGTGCGAAACTTCTGCAGGGGTACTGGTGCACAGTCACCGTTCTTGTGAAAGAGCGCTCGTAATCCTTCATGGAGAGTCATGTTAGGTGTCTCGGGCGCAAATTGAGGAACAGCCGTGTGCGCACATCTGTTGGTCTGAATATTCTGACACAGCACCATCTGTAGGTTAAATTTTCGTTAATTTCTTTACGCTGTTTAAATTTGGGTCATTCTCAGCTGTGGTTCCCTTTCTACAGCGTTTTAAAACTGGAACTTTAATTATAGACATCCTGCTCATACTGATAGGATTTAATGTCAGTAAAATATTATGTTTCCAAATAATTCTCATAGCAAATATCTTTCTTTTTTGTTACATAGAAAAACGTGGATTTTATTCTCAGTTTATTTGTCCTGCTTTCTACATCTGAACCTACATCATCCCTAGTACATTCCTTTCAGTCATGATCTTCAAACCTTCTCACACCCTTGCAACAGTTTCTTCTTCTTAGAGAAATAAATCTCCTTAAGTCCTACGAGACCCAAAACAAGTTCCGTATATAATTTTCTGTAATGAATTCGGACTTGTTTTTAGATGCATTCTGAAGATTTTTGTATCAAAATATAACAGAAACTTCAATGATAACAGAGAGCAGTCAGCTCGGTTCACCTACTCGAGCGCCCCGCTCTTCTCTTCCTGTTCAGCCCCACAGTCCACGATGGCACGAAACGTCCGGTCCACTCCGTGACCAACTCTGCCGTTCATTATCAACTGCTTCCCGAGGTTAGCATGTCCACGGCAACAAATTCTGGAGCGGCGGTTCTACATGAATCGTGGACCGTACAGCCTCGACACGGTCGCAGGTGTCTGTAGCTTCTCAGAACTGGCATACCCTTCAGCGGCTGAGCTTGTTAATTAGTCACATGGAGCCTCCGATACACTTTGCAACTATTTTTTTATCACGGGTTCTTGATGAAAATCTGGATTTGCCTACAAATCGAAACCAGTGAAAACGTTAATTGCGGTTCATTTGGCATGTGGCTGGCGAGCGTGAAGCTAAGGGGAGATGTCTGAGCTGTATTTAGTTGTCTGCTGTTAACCATTGTCTGCTATGGGTCAGTGACACGGAAAAGCGTGGCCATTTTGGGATTATACCGCACAACGTCTATTAGGAACCAGTTATCTACGTAGGTGGCTGCTCTGGCTAGCACTTGGGAAAATTGGCCAGGACGAAATTAGACACGTAGTATTTTAGTAGCTTGTACAAATATCTTCCTATTTTACCTGAAGTGTGACGAACCGACCGGAAAATGTGTAGGACGAGCACATCACGACACCCCCATCAACGCTCCAGCGACAACGCCAACGTTGTACCTGGCGAATGAGATGCGATTATCAAATTCGTTAAACGTTAATCAAACGAGCAATTTATTTCCAGCCAGTAGAAGAGGCGTGATAACGTGATTCCCCGGTGTCGGCTTCATTAACTGCCGCAAACAGATGCGAAAAACGTTTTTCCATATTTAGCCCTCGCTGCAACAGTTATTAGAGCATGAGGCGGCACACACGTGGCAAATTGGTCAATTTAAATTACACGACTGACTTGGGCTAGCTGGTGCTTGCCACTAGTCGTCACATCCACAGCGTGAGGTCGGTGGTGTCACGAGCGCACGCCCACGCCACAGGTCGCTGCGGTGCGTGACAAATTTGGCGACTGGCATGGTTGGAAAGAAGACGTCATTTATCGCTTCGAATAGCATTAGTATTAACTTTCTCAGGGTGATACAGACTTACAGTTTAGTTAATAATAACTGAGAAATGAAAGAGAAAAAGGGAAACAATCAGTGTAATTCCTTCCTCCTTCATTTCTAATTTGCGCCACTAGTGTTTCTGTATGATACAGTCAACACAATATGAGATCAGACACAAGAAAATTGAGACCCACGCAGCAGTTGTGAGTTTTTACTACATATGTCCGATGAATGATGGTCTCTTTACTCGTAAGTGAGTACCATTCGAGACCACTCCTACCGGTATTCGTCTTTTCCAGGGATCCAAACGTTTCTATACGTCGCTTTTCGTGCTGTTGTGCAGAACACCAACAGTTCCTCATTTGGCCCCTTTCACATTTGTGATAATCATATTATAATGACAGGACAAATTTGTGCTGTCCTTCCGTTCTTCAGAAAACATCTTGACACACGTTTTTCTAAATCTATGATTTAGTGTATGGAAGAGGCTACTATTGATACAAAAATGATTTACCCTCAATCTTGTTCCACTCATATATGATTTTCGGGAGGAACAACACCTGATATAGCCCCGTATCAGGTGGAGTTTTTTCCACTTTTGCCGCCTTGATCATTCCTCAAGATGTGTGTCATTTAAAGTAGTATGTCACTTGAGTCTTCATTAAGATATGCTGTCGGAGTGTTAACAATAATCCTCTCACTGATGCGCAACGCCTCCCTTGTAGCATCGGCCATTGCCCTTGGATGGGCATCACCGTGACACTTTCGCTCTTAATAAACAAACCGGTGATGAAACGAGACCCTCATCTATGGATCTTCTCTAACTCCTTTGTTAATATGACCTGATTAAGGTCTCAGGCAGACAAGCATTACTCAAGAACTGATCGAAAGATTGTGCTGTGAGCTATCGTTTTGGTGGGTGAATTAGTTTTCCTAAGCTTTATTCCACTGAGTGTCACTATGGCCTACGGTATTCGTATAGGTAGTGTTAGCTAATCATTCTGCTTCAGGTTGTCATTTTAGGTATCCGCGGGTTCCAAATATTTTATTTATCACTATTATTGAATCGACCGATTTATCGGCAATAGTGCAACATCAATAGTAAAGGTTCTTTCCGCCTATTTATGAACAATGTACTACAGACATTTATTTTGCGTGTCAAATGTCAGTCCTAGCACCAAGAATAAAACCTCTGCAGGTCTACTGTGTTTTGTTGCAGTTTCTTGGAGTTGGAAGTTTCTATAAAGAACAGAGACATCGGCGAACAGCCCAGTGAAGCCTTCTGCATTATCTATCGCTCCACATACAGTATCAGCCCAACAACACTCACTTGGAATACTAGAGAAATCAACTTTATATCTGACTATACTGTCCCACTAAAAACTGTGTGTTGAGCTATGTCTGATAGATGTATGGACTGTAACTCGCCTTTGCGTGTTAGTGTATGAAGTAGCTCTATTTTAGCACGCTAAAAATTGTGGTTCACCATACACGCTGCCTTTGGAACAATTTAGGAGGATCGTTCCGAGCCGGCCGCGGTGGCCGTGCGGTTCTGGCGCTGCAGTCGGGAACCGCGGGACTGCTACGGTCACAGGTTCGAATCCTGCCTCGGGCATGGGTGTGTGTGATGTCCTTAGGTTAGTTAGGTTTAAGTAGTTCTAAGTTCTAGGGGACTTATGACCTAAGATGTTGAGTCCCATAGTGCTGAGAGCCATTTCAACCATTTTTTTGATCGTTCCGAAAGTAATGCCTCCTATTCTTTTGTGGCGACTTTGGATGCCGTGAGTGTAGTGCTAATGCTTGAACCTTCCTCTTTCATTTTCAGTCGGTTCCGTTGTTCTGAGGTAGCTGGCGCCAGCAGAGGAATGTTCCAAAACGGGCCGCGCTGGGTAGCCGCGAGGTCTGGGAGCTACTTGCCACATTTTGCGCGGCTCCTCCCGTCGGATGCTCGAGTTCTCACTCGAGCTTGGGTGTGTGTTTTGTCCTTATCGTCAGTTGGTTCAAGTTACATTAAATAGTGTTTAAGCCTAGGGACCGATGACTTCAGCAGTTTGGTCGCATAGGAACTTACCACAAATTTACTAAATTTTCAAATTGCAGTCTGATATGGACGCGCGTAAAACAGCGATGGGTGATTGACTTTCTCACTGCCAAAGAAATTGCACCGATTGAAATCCACTGAGGCTTGCTAATGTGTATAGAGACGATAGAATATACATGAGCGATGTGAGGGGATGGTTGCGGAATTTTGAAGGTGGGTTACCAAACTGACTGTCGCCACCTATACAGCCCGACATCCAGGAGCCTGTTATGAAAAGATACGCCACTGCAGACAGTAACAGCAGAAGCTGCACACGTTGTAATTACAACTTCACATGCAAGACAGTCTCAGTTTATATCTCGAATGAGTATCTTAAGAGTTGAATCACGGCTGCACACTCATAATTAAACTAAATTCGACTGCGATGAGATGAATGTCGTCAACTTGATTTACTTTCAGCTATTAGGTCCCCATGCACTCCATTTTTCCTACTGCAGGGAAAGTAAGAAACCCATCAACATGACTTACCTCCATGAAAACAGGAGCTCAAGTGCCGCCAGCACGTTGCTTGCTAAGGTATTCACTTCCTCTCCGTCAACGAACTTTTATCAGTTATGCCACTTTAATCCATAAACATTTACTAGAATTTACGGATCGTCTGTGCTTGGTTCGTCTCCAGAATTCTTTGCGGAAGGAAGACACTATCTTTTTGATTGATCTGTTTGCTCCACACATACACGCTTTGTGCGACGAAATTTGCATAGCGGGTGCGTCTTCCTGGAATCTAATCTCTGCGGACCCGAATGTAGTTGAGCTACCTTTGTTTTGCTCGCAAAGAAAGCAACGGTTCTCTTGTCTTCCAACAGAACACCAGACTCTGAGTCCCATGGCGCGTCCGCAGCAAATATAACAAAAAAAGCTAACCTGCCCAAACTCTGAGCACATTCACTCGAAGGACACACATAATCAACTTGCGACCGATCAGATACGAGAATCATAACGCTATTTAAAGTAGCATAGTTTCATTCGACATGTCGGAACTGTATCGAATACATTTCAGAAGGCAATGAATCATGCATAATCTTTTGCACCGGTACACGTTGCCCTTTTCATCTCATGGACGAGCAGAGCGAGTTGAGTTTCTCAACACTGCTGTTTGAGGATTCATGTTAATTTCATTAAAAAGTTTTTCATCCTACCGAAGGGTCATAATAAGTGAGCAGGAAACATGTTTAATAATTACACAACAAATTAACTTCAGACTTATAGTTACATGTATTTTTTGACGACCCTTCTTAGATAAAGGACGATCTGCGCATCTTTCCAGCCAATTGGAACTCTTCGTTGCTGCAGTGGTCTGCATTAAACTGCTACTGTAGGTGCAGCAAGTTCATTCGCGTTATCTACATAGCCTTTCTTAGTTCAACGATTTCATTTTTTATATTTCACGATTAATTAGTTAACTATCTATTAATTCGGCCTTCGTAAAGTGATTGAAAAGAGATACTATGTTATGATCACCCACGCTGAAATAATTTAGGGGGACGAAAACCAATATTTTTGCCTTCTCTGTGCTCTGCCGTTCCCATACAGTATGAGGACTGGAAGACTACGTAGACTATTATTATTCGGTTATTTAAAATAAGACCAGAATTTCTTAGAAAGTTTTATCAGATGAATAGGGAAAATTTTACTCTTGTATTCATTGAATACACCTCACTTTGCTCTACTTAGACTCACTTTGGTTTCCATCACCTTTTGTATAACAAGTACATGATGACTTAATTGAAGATGTGATGAAGCTCTCATTCGTCTCTTAGCCATTTCTTAACACTGTAATTGAAATACTACGGGTTTTTCCTATTCCTCATAACCTTGTTTGGCACTTACACTGTAGGGAAGCAGCCTACTCACGCCTTATAAAATTCACATCAGTCTTTCCATTGTGTGCCAGCCAGTCCGCTGTAACTAGCTCTGACGTCATAAATGTTGCACAATACTTTAAAAATCAAGTAAATAACCTGAAACGTTTCTAGCATGTCAGGAGTAATACAAAATCAATATGTGTTGGATATCAGTTCAATAACTTTAACCATTCTCAAAGTTCGCATGTTTTTCTGTAAAAATCATTGGCGCAACAGAAAAGAGCTAGAAACTTAAAAATTTATATTTAGATTCCTTTTGCATAATAATTTAGTAGAAACAGTATTCTGGATCTCACAAATTAAAATTTTAGTTGAAATTCATGATTTTCTGGTATTTGTCTTAGAAATTAAGGAAGCAAGATAGATAAAGTAGGCGAATAAATAAAGCTAGGATGTTTAAATTTAAGTAGAAGGGAGATCCGCTATAATCATAAAAATGTGAGAAGTTTCAACAGAATAACTATAAAACTATAGTTATCACGTATCTCGAAAGAGCAAGTTCAGAGCTCGTCTACTGCGTGTAGTGTAATTAAATTAATTCTTTCGCCCAAAATATTAGACTTAGCCACGTCAGACTTTTATTATGATTACTTACTTGTGTGCTGATTGCACGATTAAATTGAAAGCTTCATTGGCCATCAGCTAAGGAAGCAATGATTAATTAGATAACTTAAACTGGTGCATTACTAGCCCAGCAGCTAGTCGAGAGAGCAGATTTGATCAGCCATTCCCTTAGCCGTCCGCACCGCGGCTTTATATGTAAGAATTCTGCGCGAGAGAAGAAAGGCCTCAGTTCTCTCCAGACGCTGATTAGCGCACCACCTGTGCCGGGAGTCGCGTCGCGTCGGTATCGTTGATATAAACAGCCTCGGATGCAGTAATAAGTTACTCGGGATACGCGTAACCATGAAATCGTTTTCGAGTGAAGTGTTAATTTTGGGATGACGTTAATGATCTAGCTTTAGTTTGCGTATGTCGTATTTTCACGTGCCGCCGCAGGACAGACATTCTACCATTATTAGCGTGGCGTTTGATGAACATTATCATCAAATTATGGCGAGCATTCACTTAAACATTTAATTTGAACAGTTATAGTGGCATCAGCGCATTAGACTCTGAACTGCTCTGGTAGTTGGATTGTGTGGATTCTTTTTGGTTTGTGACTTTCAGAATATAGTGAACGTTTTAGAGAGAATGGTTTTTGATTATGAATCCCAGACAATCTCCTAATTCCTCAGAGCTATAAGCTGTAGCTATCAATGTACAGGGTGTTTAAAAAATGACCGGTATATTTGAAACGGCAATAAAAACTAAACGAGTAGCGATAGAAATACACCGTTTGTTGCAATATACTTGGGACAACAGTACATTTTCAGGCAGACAAACTTTCGAAATTACAGTAGTAACAATTTTCAACAACAGATGGCGCTGCGGTCTGGGAAACTCTATAGTACGATATTTTCCACATATCCACCATGCGTAGCAATAATATGGCGTAGTCTCTGAATGAAATTACCCAAAACCTTTGACAACGTGTCTGGCGGAATGGTTTCACATGCAGATGAGATGTACTGCTTCAGCTGCTCAATTGTTTCTGGATTCTGGCGGTACACCTGGTCTTTCAAGTGTCCCCACAGAAAGAAGTCACAGGGGTTCATGTCTGGCGAATAGGGAGGCCAATCCACGCCGCCTCTTGTATGTTTCGGATAGCGCAAAGCAATCACACGATCATCGAAATATTCATTCAGGAAATTAAAGACGTCGGCCGCGCGATGTGGCCGGGCACCATCTTGCATAAACCACGAGGTGTTCGCAGTGTCATCTAAGGCAGCTTGTACCGCCACAAATTCACGAAGAATGTCCAGATAGCGTGATGCAGTAATCGTTTCGGATCTGAAAAATGGGCCAATGATTCCTTTGGAAGAAATGGCGGCCCAGACCAGTACTTTTTGAGGATGCAGGGACGATGGGATTGCAACATGGGGCTTCTCGGTTCCCCATATGCGCCAGTTCTGTTTATTGACGAAGCCATCCAGGTAAAAATAAGCTTCGTCAGTAAACCAAATGCTGCCCACATGCATATCGCCGTCATCAATCCTGTGCACTATATCGTTAGCGAATGTCTCTCGTGCAGCAATGGTAGCGTCGTTGAGGGGTTGCCGCGTTTGAATTTTGTATGGATAGAGGTGTAAACTCTGGCGCATGAGACGATACGTGGACGTTGGCGTCATTTGGACCGCAGCTGCAACACGGCGAACGGAAACCCGAGGCCGCTGTTGGATCACCTGCTGCACTAGCTGCGCGTTGCCCTCTGTGGTTGCCGTACGCGGTCGCCCTACCTTTCCAGCATCCGTCACGTTCCCAGTCCGTTGAAATTTTTCAAACAGATCCTTTATTGTATCGCTTTTCGGTCCTTTGGTTACATTAAACCTCCGTTGAAAACTTCGTCTTGTTGCAACAACACTGTGTTCTAGGCGGTGGAATTCCAACACCAGAAAAATCCTCTGTTCTAAGGAATAAACCATGTTGTCTACAGCACACTTGCACGTTGTGAACAGCATACGCTTACAGCAGAAAGACGACGTACAGAATGGCGCACCCACAGACTGCGTTGTCTTCTATATCTTTCACATCACTTGTAGCGCTATCTGTTGTTGAAAATTGTAACTACTGTAATTTCGAAAGTTTGTCCGCCTGAAAATGTACTGTTGTCCCAAGCATATTGCAACAAACGGTGTATTTCTATCGCTGCTCGTTTAGTTTTTATTACCGTTTCAAATGTACCGGTCATTTTTGAAACACCCTGTATTTCTCAAATGGTTCAAATGGCTCTGAGCACTATGGGACTTAACATCTCAGGTCATCAGTCCCCTTAGAACTACTTAAACCTAACTAACCTAAGGACATCACACACATCCATGCCCGAGGCAGGATTCGAACCTGCGACCGTATCAGTCGCGCGGTTCCGAACTGCAACGCCTGGAACCGCATGGCCACAGCGGCCGGCAAATGTATTTCTCAGATGAAGTGGGCACTAGGAATTCTAATTACAGGCTTCACGTTTTGCTAATCACTTTCTGGTTGCCAATATTGTAGTTAGAGAGCCAGTGTTGAGAACGGCAAACAGCATAAATACAAAACATTTATTCTATTATTCCACCCACTGCCCCACAACACATATAGAGCATAGTGATCTATTTTACCCATTGACACCTCCGTATCTTCGACCCTAAAGACGCATGTTTCACGATGACTCCTAAGACAATTTGCAGCCTGTCTTCTGTCATACGTAATATATTTTCCTATCTTCCTCTCTATTCCTTTTAAAGCCGCAGTCATTGATGCTATTACCTCCTTATGGTCTCTGGTTACCTCATATACAGACAGTCAATAATAATATGCAATATTATTGGATGCATAATAGCGTTGAACGTGTATGGGCGAAATTCACAGGTTGAGCAATATATTTTGACAACAAAAACTTTCGAAATGTATTTCGCTACCTGTAAATATTTTGTCGCCTGTTGACAGTGTTGACAATTTCCTTGCTAGTCTCTCCCCTGCTGCAGACTAGACAGCTTTGTGTTCACTGTTCGTTGTTGTTGGTTTGAGAATGAGCTCAAAACACAACGAAAGATCCTTGTTCTTGGAGTGTATCGAAATTTGTAAATCACTACCGGTATTGTGAGATGCTAGGCCAGTTGGCTACAAAAACAGACTGACACACATCCCATTACTACTAGTATACAGATACATAATGTAAGTAGACTTATAGTATGTACAATTGCCACGTTGCAGAAATTGCTGTATATACAGTCGTTTGTTGCTCTGTATCAGATGCCACAGATGATGGGTTATACACCCGAATGCCCATTTAGAAAATAATCATTGCAAGTTCACCTCATGGTATATTGGAGATCTCCTTTAATAAAACAGAAATGTTAAGAATGAATCGTGTGATTTGTTGCTTAGAGAATACAGAGAACCGTCACGAGAGCGATGTTTAAAAAAAAAATTAATAATGCAGAATTATGAATGAAAGTATAATATTGAAGATATGTAATGGGCAGAGTATCAAGACAGGATCACATCTTCGTTAAGTGACAGAGGAAACGCTATTGCTAATGCAACGACACGTCCCAAGAACTTTTACGAACCAGTCCTATACTACAACAAACTCGTTAAACAGGCACGTCAGAGCCAGAACCGCTGATAACTTCGTAATAGCAAGACCTATGCGGTCATGGCAACTTACGTCGCGTAAACGTTAGCCATTACTGCACCCCATTAACACCCCAGCATTTTAGCTCGTAAGGCAGTCGGTGAGACAGATCGATGGCGTACATAACTTTCGCACTCGATTCCCTGATTCCAATACAGTGATGTCTGCCACAAATCTGTTGTAGATATCCCCCGCGTTGCTAAACAACGACAGCCGCTACAGGGAGAGATGGCTTTATTGCCATAATCACCAGCCACGTTAGGTAGCTGTGCGGATCTGAAGTGCCTTGCCACGGTTCGCGCGGCTCCCCCCGACGGAGGTTCGAGTCCTCCCTCGGGCATTGGTATGTTCGTTGCCCTTAGCGTAAGTTAGCTTACGCTAAATTAAGTAGTGTGTAAGCATAGGTACCGATGACCTCAGCACTTTGGTCCCATAGGAACTTACCACCACCCCACCACCATAATCACCAGTCACCAAGTTCAACACCACAGCCTGCCGCTGTCGCAGATGGGTGGATCGGGGTCTTCCCTCTCTTCCCGGGCCGGGATACCAGCGTTCCTGATACTTTTAGCGGACTAACGAGGACCTACTTGAACGACAGGTCAAGATCGTCGTACTACACAGCTACACGGCAACCGTCATCGCGGTTCAACAGATGAAGAAGAACGTCGGTGAACAGGAGGGGACAGAGCACTTCCCAAATCGGCGTGTGATAATTCCAACACACTCGAAGTCTTCACTCACTGCCGCGGCATCGCGGTAAGGCCAGTGCCGAAGACAACGCGGGGGGCAACAGCTATAGCAAGAGCCTGCCAGGAATGGCGACTGCGGCGTCAAGTTGTCTTAAGCGTACTGAAGGCTGCTTACGACGCGTTTGCTCAACGGACATCGTCAGTTGATGTAACAGTGAGTCAAGACATTGATTACAACTTACGGAAATAAATAAATAAATACGAATCTTTTCCACTGCCGCATCCGGTGACAACAGGCCACCACCTGAGAAATGGGAGAGCGCCTCCTGTCACATTACCATGTCTACTTCTGCCCTCCCAATAGTCGCCTTTCGCATTGGTACTTAGAACCCGTAACAGTTGATTTCCTATCAGTGATGTAAATTTTTGCATTTTTGCTACTAACGTCTCTGCAGTTAGCAGTGGAACTTGAGTTTTGGTGCAGCCCCTCTGCACCACTTACATATTCCTTGTATCATTGATGATTCTAAAAAGATAGAAGGTACTTAATTACTTGACTTACGTGAAGGTTTCTTGGGATTTCCCTATTTCCGAATATATCCACAGTAAGCTGAGTCTAGTACAGATGTCCCTACCGTAGGATACATAGCCACATCAATATACAGCGTTAACCTTTCTGAGTACAGGTGTTGACCCCTCGCAAATCCTAAGGGTGACGAATAGATCTTGTCACGAATCCAGGTAGGCTACATTCTGCATATAAAGAAAGATTATGCAGAGGGTTTCGTTTCAGAAATTGCATACGAATATTTGTTATTTGTGAGATGACGTGTTATGTCTTATGCAGAATTAGGAAACGGGCTTTCTTTTTTTTTTTTTTTTTTTTTGCTGAAAGACAAGTAACAACAATGACTGCCATCAAGGCGATCATTGTTTTCCTCGACAAGACAGCAGAGAGAAGCGCGCTTACGGCGACGCGGCAAACGGCAAACACTGAACACAGAAGTGGCACCACGTCGTCTTCTCAGGCTATTCCCAGTTCCGCGTACAACATCACGATGGACGTGCCCGTCTCTGGAGCCTGCGAGGAAAACAAACGTTGTGAGACTGCATTTGTCATCATTATATGAGCCCAGCACCAGATGTGATCGTGTTGCGTACCACTGGGCGCACAACTTCATCACTTCTAGTTTGCATAGCCGGTAATTTGTACAGCTGGTATTACATTTCTGACGTGTTAGGGTCAGTGGCTGTTTCGTATCTTCGAGGTGTCCGTGATGTAATCATTCAGCAAGATTTTGGAAGAATACATTTTGCCCATGCTGACCTGACATACCTCGATGAGTGCCGTGCTGGACGTCCTGTACTGCATTCTCTTCACACCTCTGACACATCGGGAACATCTGGCCAGGGACTGCCGAGAGTTTGACATGCCACCAGTAATCATGTTCACTGTCACATAGTTGATGCACCTTCACATGACGTACTCGTATCAGCTACCAAATATCATTTCCACTCTATGCTGATTCGGCGTAGAGCCATTGTTGCTGCCAAAGACACTGTTTAATAAATTTCGCGTCCCCTACATCCCCAAATCACCTTAAATTTCATTGTGTGTTCTCACTGCTATACCGAATAAGCACAGTCCGTAAAATGTCATTATTCGCTATCCTTACTGTTTCTACATTTTCAGGGAGTATAAATTTATTAATCCAAGCAGTCGTTAACTAACGGAAATACTACGAGCAGACAGCAATCACGTCTACGCTTCAGACTGCTTGTTTGTTGAAAAGTTCTTAACTTAGTGCGTAACCAAAGTTCGTCGTCCTCGTATACAGGGTGATCAGAAACAGTCTGAAGGGCTTGTAATCGTGTTACAGGATAGGTTGTATTGAGAAATAATTGTTAAGAAAAAATCGATACGTTGTGCCGTTTCCGAGTTAATTAGCATTGAAGTTAGCCAATCAGGCCGTCGCGCGCAAATTCAAGCGGGCCGCCAGGTACAAAATGTTCAAATGTGTGTGAATTCTTATGGGACCAAACTGCTGAGGTTATCGGTCCCTAGACTGACACACTACGTAAACTAACTTACGATAAGAACAACATACAGACTCGAACCTCCGGCGGAATGGGCCGCCCAATCCGTGACATGAGCGCCTCAAACCACGAGCCCACTCCGCGCGGTCCGCCAGGTACAACTAGAGGTAGCTGTTCTCATAGCGTAGATGATAGCGCATCTGATTGCTCGGACTTTGGCTCGGGCTCGATCATTACTATCGTCCCATGTTGAATTATTGTATAGCTTTCTTTTTCGGTTTTACGAAACTAAACGAAGGACACGTTTGGAGACACCGTCCCTTGCGGGCCGCTTGAATGTGCGTGAGCAACGCTCTGAGCGGCTAACTTCAACGCTACTTAATTCGGAAACGGCGTGACATATCGAATTTTTTCCTCAACAATTATTTCTATGAACAATCTATCCTGTAACACCCTTAAAAGCTTTTCAGACTGTTTCTGACGACCCTGTATGTTTATGGAACCGCCACACACGTGTTCTCCCTTCCCACGTCCGGGTTCTCGGGTTCGAATCCCGACGGGGTCAGGGATTTTCTCTGCCTCGTGATGACTGGGTGTTGTGTGCTGTCCTTAGGTTAGTTAGGTTTAAGTAGTTCTAAGTTCTAGGGGACTGATGACCATAGCTGTTAAGTCCAATAGTGCTCAGAACCAACCACACGTGCAGCATTACCCTGTTATTGTTCAGTCAGCTTCCTATAACTTCAATAAATTGCAGTCCGCCCCCGGTAGCTGAGTGGTCAGCCCGAAAGAATGTCAATCCTAACGGCCCGCGTTCGATTCCCGACTGGGTCGGAGATTTTCTCCGCTCAGGGACTGGGTGTTGTGTTGTACTAATCATCATCATTTCATCCATCAACGCGCAAGTCGCCGCAGTGGCGTCGAATCGAAAGACTAGCACCCGGCGAACGGTCTACCCGACGGGAGGCCCTAGTCACACGACATTTATTTAATAAATTGCTGGTACTATTATGGTTGCCAATATGAATAAATGTCCTTAAAAAGTTGTATAGTGTTAAGGAATTATTTTTTTATCAAACGCTTGCTTAATACAGTGGCAGCAACAACAGAATGAATCGCGAACTCGTCCAGGAATGCACAAAGCCCGTCTAAACCACGTTGCTGTTCAAAGTTAATGTTCAAAATATCGGTGCTGGATAACTTTTCAGTCTGTAAACCTATATTGAAATCTCTAAACACGACCGAGCAAGGTGACGCAGTGGTTAGCACACTGGACTATCATTCGGGAAGACGACGGTTCAAGCCCGCGTCCAGCCATCCTGATTCAGATTTTCCGTGATTTCCCTAATTCGCTTCAGGCAAATGCCGGCATGGTTCCTTTGAAAGGGCACGGCTGACTTCCTTCCCCATTCTTCCCTAATCCAATGGGACTGATGACCTCGCTGTTTGGTCCCTTGCCCAAACGACCACAACCGTAGGAAACGTGCGCTGAGCCCACTGATCTGATAAAGTCAGCAGTTGAATCTTCTATTTATCCGAAAATCTATCCGGCCAGAGTGGCCGAGCGGTTCTAGGCGCTACAGTCTGGAACCGCGCGACCGCTACGGTCGCAGGTTCGAATCCTGCCTAGGGCATGGATGTGTGTGATGTCCTTAGGTTAGTTAGGTTTAAGTAGTTCTAAGTTCTAGGGGACTGAAGACCTTAGAAGTTAAGTCCCATAGTGCTCAGAGCCATTTGAACCGAAAATCTAACATAATGCCTTTTGTTGGTTTCAAGTGAAACTCTTAACGAAAAAAATTACATTTAACTTACCCCCACAAACATCATGACATTAATAAAGAAATGGGAGGCTGCAAAGTCAAACTGGGCTATGACAGATTTGAAGATCCGTTGGGACCTTTTGATTTAGGAGCACGCTACAATAGAGACGATCACCTGCTAAAATTCAGCCATGAACGAAAGATGAGTGCCAGTAATACACTACTGGCCATTAAAATTTCTACACCAAGAAGAAATGTAGATGGTAACGGGTATTCATTGGACAAATATATTATACTAGAGCTGACATGTGGTTACATTTTCACGCAATTTGGGTCCATAGATCCTGAGAAATCAGTACCCAGAACAAGCACCTCTGGCCATAATAACGGCATTGCTACGCCTGGGCATTGAGTCAAACAGAGCTTGGATAGCGTGTACAGGTACAGCTGCCTATGCAGCTTCAACACTATACCACAGTTCATCAAGAGTAGTGACTGGCGTATTGTGACGAGCCAGTAGTTCGGCCACCATTGACCAGACGTTTTCAATTGGTGAGAGATGTGGAGAATGTGCTGGCCAGGGTAGCAGTCGAACATTTTCTGTATCCAGAGAGGCCCGTACAGAACCTGCAACATGCGGTCGTGCATTATCCTGCTGAAATGTAGGATTTCGCAGGGATCGAATGGAGGGTAGAGCCACTGGTCGTAACACATCTGAAATGTAACGTCCACTGTTCAAAGTGCCGTCAATGCGAACAAGAGGTGACCGAGACGTGTAACCAATGGCAGCCCATACCATCATGCCCGGGTGATACGCCAGTATGGCGATTACGAATACACGCTTCTAGTGTGCGTTCACCGCGATGTCGCCAAACGCGGATGCGACCATCATGATGCTTTAAACAGAACCTGGATTCATCCGAAAAAACGACGTTTTGCCATTCGTGCACCCAGGTTCGTCGTTGAGTACACCATCGCAGGCGCTCCTGTCTGTGATGCAGCGTCAAGGGTAACCTCAGCCATGATAGTCCATGCTGCTGCAAACGTCGTCGAACTGTTCGTGCAGATGGCTGTTGTCTTGCAAATGTCCCCATCTGTTGACTAAGGGATCGAGACGTGGCTGCACGATCCGTTACAGCCATGTGGATAAGATGCCTGTCATCTCGACTGCTAGTGATACGAGGCCGTTGGGATCCAGCACGGCGTTCCGTATTACCCTCCTGAACCCACCGATTCCATATTCTGCTAACAGTAATTGGATCTCGACCAACGCGAGCAGCAATGTCGCGATACGATAAACTGCAATCGCAATAGGCTACAATCCGACATTTATAAAAGTCGGAAACGTGATGGCCCTCGTTTCTTATCCTTACACGAGGCATCACAACAACGTTTCACCAGGCAACTCCGGTCAACTGCTGTTTGTGTGTGAGAAATCGTTTGGAAACTTTTGGTGTCGCCACCGGCTAATCATTTGCATATCACAGCATCTTCTTCCTGTCGGTTAAATTTCACGTCTGTAGCTGGTCATATTCGTGGTGTAGCTATCTTAATGGCCAGTAGTGTACTTAGATCAAATTACCATCTCTTGTATCTATGAAAGAACAGAGATCACTGACGATAGACAGCTGCACAAAATTAGTTCGAAATAAATTCACTGAGTGGAATATCTTGGCAACGGCTGCATCAGGTACAGATGTAATATCTATTAGTGACATGAAAATTTGTGCCGGATCGGACACGAACCGTTTGGCACTGCATGCAAATGCGGCCAAAAGATAACATCACAGGTCACGATTCCACTCAGTCTCATTCTCACTGGTGCGGGAACCTAGTGTAATGCTGCGAGCATCAAGTTATGAATGTGGTTGGCTATGGTACAACAAACTATACAGTGTGACATACGGAACTTTATGTCGGTCAGCGAGGCAGGCACGGATAGCCGAAGTGGTTCAGATGACCATTCACGGTAAGCAGGAAATGTAGATTCGAGTCCTAGTCAGACACAAATTTTCAAATGTCACTAATAGGTAATAAATCTATACCTAATACAACTGATGCCAAGATATTCGCATTCAGGTAATTTGTGTCCAACTAATTTCTTAGTGCGGATGCTACTTACGTGATGGCCGTGAAATAATTTGCGGCATCTGAATTCACTACGTGGCAGCACCGACACACCACTCGCTGCCCAGAATCGGCCATTCGCCCGGGAAAGCACGATCGAAGTAGTAACACGTCAGTCAACCTGCTGTGCTTATCACGGCTGGGTTACTTCGTGACCCTCATAATCCGCCAATCTCAGACGTTGACGAGTTGTCTCCTGGTCCAACCAAGAGCTCTAAACGTTACTTTCTCGAGAGCTATGTTTTCCTGGGTCGTGCCCTGCGCCTCACCATGTCAAATCAATGCGGGTATAGTCACGCTTCTCTGTTATCTCTCAAAATTACTTTCACTACTGGTGGCATAAACTTACACCACTAAAATTACAGAGTAAAAGGAATCTAACAGATAAGCTAGCTTGGTATGCTTTGAACGGCTGTCACGGTGACGCACATAACTCTGTCAGAAAAGCGAGAGTGCAAGCAAGCTGCCTAATAAGTGCTGACAGAAACATTACCGCCCACAGACGAGCAGTGAAATGGGTTTTAACTCTCTCATATTGAATTTCTCTTTCGAAATGCTTCGTAAACCTCTTCTGCACATGCGAAACGTTATCGAAATATCCCGAACACTCATTGTTTCCTTATTCCTTCTGAAAAAAAAAAGTTTTGCAATGTTTCCGTCGATTCTCGATGGGAATGGGCAGTCTGATAGGCCGTCATCTTTCGCAGTGTCTCTAACTTCAAAAATCTCTTATGCAATTCAGTGACGATACGAACGCGTCGAATTCTCGTCTCCATGAGCTCTTAACAGTATCTGGTAACTTCTGGTCCTGGCAACTTCAGTTTCACAAGAGATTTGATGTCAATTCGTTGTACACTTTCAGTACACAACTTTAAGTCAAGGAACACCGTAAGCCCGTCCACTGAGAGAGGGTTGACCGAAAAATGTGTCACATGGCACGACGTATGGACGTACCTCAATGCCGAAAAATAGTTACGTACAAGGATGCAACGAGAAACAGTGCGTAAGTAATGCAAGTTCCTGTCATCCTCGAATACAGTGACACTACTGTATAACATAATAAAAAGTAAGTGGAAGTTCTTGATGCAGTAGCTACACCCAAGGCCACTTACTAGAACAATTGTCTGCGTGTGCTTTTATCAAAACTTGTTTATTCAAGGGAATAACACAAGTATTCACCCAGCAACTGTATTTTCTAGCACTGTATATTCGTTGAAACAATTTTCATGGGTGTCTCTCTCGTATCTGTCGCATTTATTGCATGATAAACGAAGGGATAAGTCACTCCCTTGTCCAGAGGATGTAGCTAGATGCGTCCGAACAATCTGGTGTTTCATTTGGAGGCAGTGTGTTGCTAAACACGTCTACACTTTTTGCATTTTTGCAAACTGTGCTCATTTGCACCCCAAATTACATTCGTCATTGCTTAGCTCAAATAAGTGCCTCCGAATCGTCTAAGATGTTGAACTACTTGTCGTATTTTTTCGTTTGAAAATTGAACACAAGTAAAGATACATTTATGAGAAAAGGCAATCTAATCAAGAGAGTAAGTGAGACATTGTCTTGTACTTGGCGCACGATAGTTAAATGTTACACGAATCAGATCACCGTTGTCATTACCGGTTAGGTCTCACTTTCTCGAACAGTGGACTAACTATAGAGTAAAGTTGCCAAACGATCTACATTAGCTCTTTGTTTACAGGTTGTTTATCTGTTGTATTGTAAATGTACTGGGGATTTTGTTGGTTTAAAAAAGGAATGCATATTTTCATTCTGTTGATGTATCATTTGAATTAGTGCTATCATGAATCGACTTTTCGCTTATCTTCTCGCTAACAAAAGTGTTTTTGGAGATGTGGCCACGCAATTCACCGCCAAGAATATTGAAGCAATTAAGTAACCACGGAATACATTAGAAACGACAAAGTGTTTTTTCGCTCTATGTCTTACCTGTTACATGCGCCAAAGCTGATATCTGCTTTTATTTTTTTCATTTTAATACCACTGCACTGAAGCTTCGACTAATGCAGCGTTGGTGTCTTCATAGTCCCAAGTGCTATTTGGAGTACCCTGAGCTGGAGTGTATCTACGTCATCCAATGTGAAATTTGCGGTATTTTCAGACGCCAGAAAGCGTAATACCAAACTTAACGGATGGTTTCTGTGTATAATCCTCATAGTGCCAACAAGATGGCAACTCTTCGAATTAGTGTGACTGCCCTAAGTACAGGGAGACCATTAATAATACTGCAGGGACGGATTTCTGACTGGGAATGGAGGAAAAAGGTTTCTGTTAACACGTGTCCGGAAATGGACGGTGTGCGTGCAACGACAACAAATCGTCCCAGAACACAGTACAGAGCTGCATCGCATCCACATCACAACGGATATTCAAAGTAGACTCCATGGGATGCAATGTTCACAGGATGCACACAGTCGTATTTTAGATTACACCATGTTGACGGGCCACTTGTCTGGAGCTTGTACTAGTGTCAATCTCAATATTATGTATAACCATATCCTCAAAATGTCTTGTACGCACCGTCCGCTGCCTCCCTGCACGTTCGTCTGTCTGAAAGGGGGCTATCACACAAACGCCCAAAAAGGGCTTGAAATGTTGCGTGATGTGGTTGGTGACTGTGAGGGTACTTGTGTTTGCCATGCTACCTCTCGACCGTTTCCATCTGCTCGGCGGTACATAAACACCATCTCGACTTGTTCCCGACACGAATTCCGCATCAATCTGCTGCTTACAGTACGCTGTATCAATCACACAGCCTGCAACACACAAGGAACACACGGCATGTGGTCAGAGAAACCGTCATTCGTCAGCACCATGTACTGTGGCAACGATGCATTTCCGGATACACGTTCATAGGATCTTCTTTCCTTTGTTTCCAGTCAGAAATCCGTTCCTGCAGTTTGTCGGTTTTATTAAGGCCACCCTGTATATTCATGCCTTGTCCATAGTTGCCAGTCGTATATTCAATTTAAACCACTATTTTAATCAACTATTAATTTTTTTGGGAATAGAGTGACTCTTTCGATATGTATAGAAATGTCTCTTTCATCAACAACTTTGTGATCGATAAACATAATTATTGTGTTTAAATGCACATAGTGACCGCATAATACGAAAATTTTAATATTTTGGTCAAATCTGTTTTCCAAATCAGAAAAATTAGTATCATATGATACTGCTCTTATTATTGCAACTTGGGGCAGAGACTTCGTGACAATACGGGATCTGTAGGTTTCACCGTCCTGTTTTTGGAATGTACAGGACATAAAGACCAAAGATACAATTTATGCATTATAAGACTACATTTAGAAAGTCCAGTCTTTCAGTTTCTTAATGAAAACTGATATGATGACAATTCAATAAGCTCTTTTATACGTATAGAAATATGAAACTCAGATTTCCGATTGTTAGGTACGTATTTTCAGTATCTGTTGTCAGTAGGGCAAGCGTCTGAGTCTACGAAACACGGACTGTGTTCAGTAATAGTTGACAGTATTCGAGCTACAGCACTAGGATAAAAATTCATTCGGTTTCTGCGACGTTGCCTGACTGGGATCTTCCCCTTCTTTAAAAGCTTATACTATTATTTCCGTTGTCGTACCTTCCTCAAGGGTTATATCTGTACAGATAGAATTGAATTGCTCAACCAAAATATCCTGACGTTTTTAAGACACACTGGTAACCATAACACAAAGAATTTGTCGCAGGATCATAAGTTATCTCCAGTTCGTCGGTAGGGAAACTTTTGACGAGTATACCACTAGATGCCGCATGAACAAATCATCTTCACGCTACAAAGTAAAAAGGAAATTTTAAGAGGCAAAAGTGATGAAAGAAAATTGATCGATTCAGTTCTATGGTGTCATAAGAGCCACTGCTCTTTTTTCTTTAGTGCGTTAACCTTAGACTAGCCCAACTGTAATGGAAATGTTTTGTTTTTTTTCCTTGTCAAATGGCTTCCATCGCTACTTTTATATGTTTTGGTGGAACATTTGCTGACTACGCTATTATTGTTTAGATCCATGAAATATTACTTTATTTTCCTAGCTATCCTTGAGGACTTGTGTGTTTGTGGTTAAACTTTTTGTGTAGTATAGGTAGCTGAAGCTGTTTCAATCACATTGGTTCTTTCTTTGGCTGTCTATTAGGTATGAAACGTAGTTTACTATCTATTGTGTTATATCAGAATTTCTAATCCTATATTTTAACTTTCCATTTATTGACTGGTTAGGTGACGGCCACTGAGGTCTTCAAGAAGTGTCCGATGCGAAGTGCTCGGATCCGTTGATTGCAGAAATGTTTTCCACATGAATTTTGTGGACTTAATCGCAGATCATCGAAGATCAACAGCCGTAGAACATTGTCCTGGTGATTGGTGCTACGTTGGAGATCCGTCGTTTAACATTATGCAGTTGATTTCTCCTATTTTATCAAAGCTATACTCCCTTACATTCAAAGTAGTTGCACTTTTAAAATTATTATGTACTTTACAATTTTATGTAATATCTAAGCCGTCTCCTCCTTCTCAGTGTATTTCATTATTTTCCGTTAATAATGGTCCTAGGGGTACAATATGTGGATGGAGTCATTATTTCCTGACCTTGAGTTGTTGTTCTGATTAATACAACTTTAATGTTGTAAATATGGTTGTGGTTCACTTCTGTCATTGCATGCCACTGCACTTTGTGAACTAAGAAAATGACCATGATTTTTCGGTTGGGTTGTTGGGTTCTTTGGGGGAGGAGACCAGACTGCGAGGTCATCGGTCTCATAGGATTAGGGAAGGACGGGGAAGGAAGTCGGTCGTGCCCTTTCACAGGAACCATCCCGGCATTTGCCTGGAGCGATTTAGGGAAATCACGGAAAACCTAAATCAGGATGGTCGTACGCGGGATTGAACTGTCGTCCTCCCGAAAGCGAGTCCAGTGTGCTAGCCTCTTTGCCACCTCGCTCGGTCAGTGGTTTTTCAATAACATTAATTGTTAACATAAACCTGGAATCCTCGAAAACCTGACATTTCATTTCAATATTCGTGAAGTTCAGAGCTGAAATGTCGCGAATTCGCTATCAACTGACTGTTGCCGAAACATTCTTCATCCGACTAAGTACACGTCGAAATTATATTACATTTACTCTCTTAAATTTTCCTTGAAGGACCTGATTTGTAGTTCCTGTGGCTTTTTGATCTGAAGGCTTTTTGATCTGAGTGGGTTTGGTAGTTGTTACCTCTGAATGGGATGAATACCCTGTGAAGATCTGTCTCTGGCTCAGGTTTGATTCTTACCACATGGTTTTGTGGTTTTGGTAAAAAGAATGCTTTAATCTTATACCGTTATTGGCTGCGAGAACGTGAAGGACAGGTTTAGCAGCGTAGTTGGAAATTCTTTTCTTCCTTCACATGCAATGGCATCTTTCCTACGCGAAGTGTGGAAGTTGTGTCTTAAACACACCTTTTGAATGTAGGTTATAGTTTTGAGTGTATTTACAGTGCTATATTTTTGCGTTGTTGATAATGATGAGAGAGAGGGGAGGGTGATCAAGAGTGCCTCATGTCATCATTCAATTGGACAAAGCGCAGAGGTTTGGCATTTAATCCCGGATATAGTTGCAAAGTCTGGTGGGTGAGAACTTGATGTCATCCTCTTTCCTCCCATTGCCTGCCAAAAACTGGAGATAAAAATTTATTTGAGCGCCAGAATTCGAACCAAATATCTCCTGTCAACCCGTAACAAGCATGCGTTAGTGATCTTAGGTACGAGAAAATTTGTGTCATTCGAGAACTAATAGCGGTAGGTAGCAGCTGTGACGAACACTGATGGCTTGTGGGAGCCTGGTAACGAAGCTTAAAGAACACCATTGGTTGCAGTTAATGTACGTTGTGAAAATCGACAAAAACTGTTCACGAGTAGGTCCGTTATCTACCCCTTTATCGCTGGATAATATAATTTATCGAATTCGCCGATAAAATTTTGAAGGATGTTCAGAGACATTTTCTCAGCATTTTGATATTAGGAACAGGTGTTCTCCGATGAGTGATTGCAAGGTAGTGATTTAATTAAGATTTATTCGATTTGTAACCCCTATAATCTTTTGGAATGGCATTAGGAAAGACGACCATCCCCATTTATGTCTTCCGTGATTTCCTTAAACTGCGTAAGGCAGAAGTGGGGATCGTTCCTTGGAAAGTGTATGGCCAGTTTACATCTCCATGGTTTCCTAATCGGAACTTTCAGTCCGTCTCTAATGGCCTTGTTGAGTACACGAAGTGAAACTTTCTTTCACAATTACAACAGCTTCTATGAAAATACACACTGTGAAAAACCCTGCCGGCCGCGGTGGCCGTGCGGTTCTGGCGCTGCAGTCCGGAACCGCGAGGCTGCTACGGTCGCAGGTTCGAATCCTGCCTCGGGCATGGGTGTGTGTGATGTCCTTAGGTTAGTTAGGTTTAAGTAGTTCTAAGTTCTAGGGAACTTATGACCTAAGATGTTGAGTCCCATAGTGCTCAGAGCCATTTGAACCATTTTTTTTTAAAACCCTGTAATATGAAAACACAAAAACGTAGAGCGTAGAACGTACACTCTCAGACAAAAAAGGACGAACCACGTAGGAAATATCCGAATGGGAGGGAAATTGGTAGATGTGATGCACATGAATAAGCGAACAAATTATTACAGATTAAGAAAAAATATTCAAGAGAATGAGAATCGCAAACTGAGCAAGTCAATAACACATTAGTCAACCTCTGGCCCTTATTCAAGCAGTTATTCCGCTTGTCAGTGATTGATAAGAGTTGTCGGATGTCCTCCTGACGGATGTCGTGCCAATTTCTGTCCGATTAGCGTGTTAGAGCGTCAGAAATGTCCAGCTGGTTGGAGGACTCTGTCCATAATGATCAGTTGGGGAGAGATCCGACGACCTTATGCCCAAGGTACGGTTTGGCAAGGTGAGTGTACAAAGCGGTTAAGGCGACCACTCGGGTAATGCTGGAAATCCGGGTTTGAGTCCCAGTCTGGCACAAATTTTCATTATCGTCGTCCCTTGTACAGCTGATGGTTTGCATCGTTCTTCTTAACAACACAGGTACTGCAATATCGTGCTATGACCGGATGTTTGCAGTGGTTGAGATATCTGGACAACGTGCTGGTCAAGACAACGGTCGGCCATCCTCTGGATGGAAGTAGATCAGAACAGCACGGAGCAACATGCAGTACGGCATTATCTTGTTGAAAGAAAACATCACTGCGACTTCGAAGATAGGCCACATACACCGTCCTTTGCACATCAGAAGTGTTATGACCGCTTTCCAAAATGTCGGCTGTGTGAATCAGAGGTGCTCTCGTTTTGTACTCAATGACCTTAAGTCCCTTATGACGATGGCGAATACAGCCTCGCTACAATCGCTCTCCTCGGTGCCTCCACACAAGGATACGATCTCTGAGTGCCGTGACTCGTGTGAAGAGACTGCGTGGTGCCACTTGGTGTCCATTGTTTTCGTTCGGTGCACCACTGTCGCCACTCCTTCTGCCACGTTAGGGAAAGCAACAACAGTGTTCACCATGCTGACAGTCCGTGGTGCTCCAGACTTCGTCGGGCTAGTGTATTTATTTACCTTACTGCGAAAAAAGCCATTTCACGACTCAAGGAACGTGACGTGGCTATACTACAAGGCGAGTGAACAAAAGGTCTCTCCTCTTAGACCACTGAGATCCTGCATGGCATTGGTTATGTCCCTCATGAATCTATCAGTTCCATTTTCGCATGACTGTCGTAGGCTCCCTAGCAACGCGAGCAGTAATATCGTAGAATGGTAAACTGTAGTTTCGATTTGCCACGCTTCTGTCACCGGCGAATTTGGGCACATTGTGTAAAGCGTTTCTACTTCTCACACGAGTAGTAACACAGTATTCTCATAAGGGACCACGATTCAAATATGAATTCTGAGTGAGAAACACACTGCGTAATCTGTACTTATACTCATACCTGTTTTTTACCTTTGCGCTGATATGCTTATCATATTCTTATTCTGGCATGCAGTACACTCCAAGGCAATTTGACGTTTTCTGCATGCTGAATTCACGATGGTGTAATTTCAGTGGCCAGCTTTATATTAAGTTTAGAAGTGTGAAAGGATTGAAGGTCGTATTTTTGACTGAAACGCGAAACAATTTCCAAGCGGGTTGTTCATTTGGAATTAATTTTCTTTTTCACACGTCAGTAGCGCAGAATGGAGCAGTAATTCCAGTTGAAAATCGTAATAAAAACGATTCATAATTCGATGTCTTTATCGAGAATATATTGACGACTAAAATATCGGCATCTCAATTTCCAGTGGTTACTAAGAGACAGATACGTTTGCCATCATTCGATAAGAACACACTATTTCAATATGGCTTTTTCCTATGCAAGGAATGTTGTTTACATAACAGTTTTAGTGAGGACAAAGAGGTATTTTAATGTATCGTCTTCCATCAAGCGAAGTCATCAACCGTGTGACGATGATATGACAGGTATCTGTGAAGAACAATGGAAATAAAGCTGACCAATTGTCAACACATATTAATGAAGCCCTACATGAGGAGACTGAAGGCAGATGTGACATCAGGAAGTTTTTCTCTGGTAGTAGGAAATAATGTGGAATGCCAGTAAAACAGCAATGAAAGATTTAAAATTGGTACCAGCGTTTGCAAGCGAGATTGATTAAATGATTCAGAACACGTTGATTTATCTAGAGGTCGGTGGCAGATACGCCTAGACCTAATTTATATATTTCTTGTATTTGGTCCAACGTAGTGATTGACATCGTATGAGAAACGAAAACACAGGTAAATTAGGAAGATTATGCAATCTGAAACCTGTTCCCAGAAGTGACGATTAGGGCAATGTGGCAAGTTTTATCCATTTATCTGCGAAGAAGAACAGGAATGAGGAGCAAGAATATATTATGGACATTTAACCAACATCGATTAAAGTGGTGTTCAGGACGTTTCCTCTGTAATCATACGACTGATTTTCTTGCTCCATCATTGATCTACCGTAAGACTTCTCAGCAAATGTAAGTAGAACTTTCTTGTTTTTTTTTTTTGGTAACTTGATCTAGAATGCATACAGTTTTTTCTCAAATTGCTTATTCGCCTCTTTCAGAAAGCAGCGGCTGGTAACCTTTAATTGTCAAAATCACAGTCAAGCAGAAAGACGTGCGTCTGCGAGACTTTCCCAAAAGTACTTCATCGGAGCAGCGGAGATCGCTGATATGTGGCATACCTTCTCTTATTAACAGGCTCTTGACGACGAAAGCAGCTCAGAGTTGGCCGACGCTCTCTCAGGAGTTCCTGCGTACTGCTCACTAATATGCGGAGACTTCTCATTACTGCGAAGAGCTGGAAGTTTGCGATTTCAGCTTAGAAGACGAAAGGAAAGCCGGTGACGTCAGTCAAGTGCTTTGCTGGTCGGGTTGAGAAGGCGAACTGAAAAGTAGTTCCTTTATTTCGGAGCCTCTTGCATATCTCAGAACGGAACTTCGTGATAGTTGCTGGCAGTTTCCCTTCTTAACTCTGAACTGGTGGTGATGCATACAACCGCCGCCTTGCGAATCTTTAAACGTGACCTTAATCATTTAATTCCTCTGGCGATGCAGAATGCCAGAAGGATGAATATAGCTCAAACCAGCTTAGCTAACTTTTCTGTCGTCTGTATCACTGAGATGAGAGATAATAGGTGTAGACATCACTCCTTGCTACGTCGTACATGTAATTTCAAATACAAGTAAGCTATAACGGTTACTATGGATTATTAATTCCTGTATTTGTTTTTCAGGTCTCCACGGACTCATAAAATGACTTTCTTTCGACACGAGTCATCGTTCGAGTGACATTACTTTCAAAACAAACGCATTTAAAAAAAATATTTTTCTGAATGAGCAACATGGAAATCTATCATTTGAATGACTACAGAGACGGTGAGTAATAATGGTGTGAGTACGGAAATATCAAAATTCTGGTTCTTTAATTTTACATGTAATTCGTGGGAAATGTCTCATTGAGTGTTCACCAAGTTCAATTCGATTTATTCCCACGAACGATAACTCAAAATTACAATGCCATTATAGATGGATCAGGACTATCGAAAACCTTTGAGAATATTGTTTATGGGAAGATGACAAATTATCTTAACACAAATAACATTTCTTTAAAGTTTTTTTCTTTCGTATGATACCAGACTGCAGGAAGTGCATTAATTAAATATCCACATAAAGTAGTAAACTACGCGTCAGCTGCCACTAAGTTCGTCGAGCCTGATGAAACTTGTCACAGCGTAACGACACAGTTCAGTGTCAGAAGACAAAATGTTCAAACGTGTGTGAAATCTTATGGGACTTAACTGCTAAGGTCATCAGTCCCTAAACTTACACACTAATTAATACTAAATTATCCTAAGGACCAACACACACACCCATGCCCGAGGGAGGACTCGTACCTCCGCCGGGATCAGCCGCACAGTCCATGACTGTAGCGCCTGAGACCGCTCGGATAATCCCGCTCGGCCTGTCAGAAGACAGCCGCTTACGGCACGGCAAGTGGTTCCTCACAAATGCGAGCAATCGCTTTTCTGTTCTGGAAGAGGTCGACTGAGTTTGACCTGCCACTGAGCTTTTAACTGCCCTCCATCGGAGTCATTTCACTAAATGATGCCTCGACGGTAAGTGAATGGACGAAACTAATGCTGATGTCTTCTCTTTCCCCATCGTCTTAACCTCTAACAATTAGTTGTCTGATTTATATACACCACTCCTTGTACATTTTTATTTCCTTTGTGTTAACCGGAGTTGTTATAGTTTTTGTGTCTGTGGTTTTGTAATTATTGCTGAAAAAGTAAAATTTCCATAGGCGTTACGTCTCAACAAATTCCAAAAATGACAGCACCATTTCCGCATAGGCTCCTCAGCTAAAATAAGTATCTTTGATCTACCCTGTACTACCGATCAGTTTCCGCATTATAGCTATTGTCAAGTGCACATGGATGGCAATAACCCTAATCTAATTGGATGCATAAAATACAACCATTACCTATGACGTTATAAAACGGAAAGTAATTGCAGTAACGTTTTCTTATTTCCAGAAGCGTCACAACAAGCCGAGGAAACGTCCGTCAGGAATGTCGGTTCTTGTATGGATCTCGCTTCTATAGAGTTCCTCTGCCTGAGTATCATTACGCTTGTCTTCGAGCACGACAAAAGTAAAGTAACAATAACGCAGTTTTTAGTCAAGAACTGCTTTCACTGCACTTAATCTGTCGTTTAAAAGTATTAAAGCGTTGTACAATATTCGCCCTTATTGTAAATAAGTAGAAAATTCTCTACGTATGAATAGGACCTCCACCTTCTCTTCGTTGGCACGCATTATACTCACACGAACATTCAACTGAACACGCTTGACTGACTTACTGGTATGAATTTTCCTTTGTTTACTGTTAACTCCACAAAGTAGACAAGTTACGTTGCCTGGAATACATGTACTGTATTCCAGTACAGGAGAGTCGAAGACATTTTGGTTTACGTTTTCAGTAACGTCAGGTCTACGAGAAAAGTACACTGAGACACGTTTCCGGTCGTCTTAAGAAGAAGAAGTCAGTTACAAAATAATGGCCTGCCGTAGTGGCCTAGCGGTTCTGGGCGCTTCAATCCGGAACCGCGCTGCTGCTACGTCGCAGGTTCGAATCCTGCCTCGGGCATGTATGTGTGTGATGTCCTTAGGTTAGTTAGGTTTAAGTACTTCTAAGTCTAGGGGACTGATGACCTCAGATGTTGAGTCCCATAGTGCTTAGAGCCATTTGAACAAAATAATGTAAGTAGTATGTTACTTGAAAAAGACGTGCTGCTGTTCGTATCTCAGTAGTGAATGAAACTGCAAGGAGAGAAATCACATTCGATATTGTCTCCCTAGTAGCTAAACAATATTTGCTTGATAGATTTTCATTTTTCTTCCGAACAAAACATGGTGGTCAAGATACAGGTTGTCCAGAGAAGCAGTCCCTGATTTCAAAACAAAATAAAATATCGTCAGATGAGCGTAACAAACGGCGTGTTTATTGTGATACCCGTAAAAATGTTATGCAAAAGTTTCGGAATAGTTCTAAAAGCTGCTAACAGATGGCACTGTAATCGCAATATGTGGTGTCTATTAATAGGGCGCCGCAGCTCAGACGGATAAGTTTCAGTGTTGAAACGTGAAAGGATGTTAGCGTACCGAAGGAAGCGGTTGGAATCATGTATTACAATGAAGAACGTGTTTTTCTGGTACTGGAATACCACAGGTTAGAACACAGTCCACCGGCAAGAAGGCACAGGTTTCAGACACTATTTAATGTTCCAAAAGAACCCAATGCGAAAACCAGTCGCCAGCTCCACCAAATTTCAATGAGCAGGCAGCCTGGCAAATGCTCTAGGGGAGTGTGTTGGCCATTGGGAATCTGTAGCTACTCCTGATAATGTCGCCACTGTTTATGGAATTAGTCAGTAAATTCCAAGGAAGTCCGTCCGAAGAGTTGCTGAAGAGACTGGCTTGAAGCGTTCCAAGATGCAGAAAGGACTGATACAGAGCCTATACATGTTCCCGTTTAAAATCCAGAGCCACCAGGCCATAGCTACACGAGCAGTGCGACAGGAGTCCGATTCTGCGAATCAGATTCTCACAATGATTGATAATGAAGGAGTTGATGTTGGCTCAAAGATGGAGCACACTTCTAGCTGATCTGATTTATGAACAAACAAAACTGGTGGTTTTTGGGTTCCGAAAAATCCCCATTTGTATGAAGCAAAACCACCGTTTTCTCCCAAAATTACTGTGGGGGCTCTGGTGTGGTATAGAGGCATTATCGGCCCGGTTCATGCGAAAAACCATCACTTGTAAACGCTACGTTGCAATTTTGTAACAATTTGTTGTCACACAGCTAGCGCTGGAGGTTCGACGAGGCAGCGAATTGTTCACGCAACAACGGGCCAGACCACACTGCACCGAACAGGCGTTTGGCTTTCTTGATGAATACTTCAGGAATAAGCATATTCTAATGCTGTATTCGAATACTACGTGATTGCTTTTCCTACTCATTTGAATTAAGTTAATTTTTGTACATTTAAAGCAAGCTGCCATTAATCATATCAACCAGGAATTTTTTCTAACTCACCTTTTAGTTTGCTACAGACATTCGCCAACCACACCTACCAGTACACCTCATTGTCATCGGCAAACATCCGCAGACACCTGCTCACCGCATCCGTCAGATCATTTATGTATATAGAGCGCAAGTGCGGTGCTATCGACTTTCCCTGGGTCACTCCTGACGATACCCTTGCCTCTATTGAACATTCACCGTCGAGGGCTACGTACTGGGTTCTGTTAATTAATGAGTCTTCGAGCCATTCACTCATGTGGGAAGCTATTCTGTATGCTCGAACTTTTGTTAACGGTCTGCAGTGGACATCGTGCAAATGCAACCCAGTCCCATTGTGCATATAAGTTTGCAATAATTCTTCGTAGACAGGAAACAGTTCACTCACGCTCCAGCTGCCGCAAAAAGTGTTCAAATGTGTGTGAAATCTTATGGGACTTAACTGCTAAGGTTATCAGTCCCTAACCTAAATTATCCTAAGGACAAAAACACACACCCATGCCCGAGGGGGGACTCGAACCTCCACCGGGACCAACCGCACAGTCCCTGACGGCAGCGCCTGAGACTGCTCGGCTAATCCCACGCGGCTGCTGCCGTTTGTGACCCATCGAGAGAGTATCAAGCTACACGGTTAGCTTTTGTATGTGTTTTTACAGTTTAATTCTCATATTACAGGAAGCAAAAAGAATAGGAAGAGTGCATGCTTTGTGCGGGCGTAGGAGGAGCTGGCCAGAGTTCGTCAACAGCTGAAGACGGTGATAGCTGCGATAAGCCGTCTGTAGGCTGACGTCTCGAGATGTGGCGCCGGCGGAGAATTTGGTACGTCGCATTGGACACCTCTGGTGTTGCTTGGTTCGCCCACGGGGTATGCTACCGAAGCACCTTGCAGCGTTCGGGGCACTGGGGATACGCCTTCACCACAGGGTGAGTGGCGGGTTGTAAAACGTTCGCATAGCTCGAGGCGTAGCCTTGATGTGGGGACTGCCCACCTGGTCTCACTCGTTCACCGAGTGAGGGACCCGCTCCTTCAGCAGCGTCCAAGGAGGCACGCGGGTGGACTGGGTTCACTGGTTATTGGAAGTTAATATGTTAGGCTTGTTATGGAGTACATTAAGAAAACAGCTTCCAGGGCTGGAAAGAAATCTAGCCGGCCGGTGTGGCCGAGCGGTTCTAGGCGTTTCAGTCTAGACCACGCGACCACTACGGTCGCAGGTTCGAATCCTACCTCGGTCATGGATGTGTGTGATGTCCTTAGCTTAGTTAGGTATAAGTAGTTCTAAGTTCTAGGAGACTGATGACCTCAGATGTTAAGTCCCATAGTGCTCAGAGCCATTCGGAAAGAAATCTAGTGCGTGCGCGATATGCCTGCCGGGCGTCTCATCCGAGATGTGCAGATGGGCCTGCCTACCGCTATCGAAGGTGCAGCGTGCGGTCATCTGCAGATTGTGGCTCACGTCGGCACCGGTGACGCCTGGCGCTTGGGTTTTGAGGCTGTCCTCAGTTTACATGAACTACTAGCGGAAGTGGTGAACGCTGCCAGCCTTGTTAGTGGGGTGCAAGCAGAACTCACAATCAGCAGTTTCGTACCCAGAATTGATCGGGCTCCTATGGTTTCGAATTAAGTGGAGGGTCTCAACCAGAGGCTCTGTCTATTCTGTGCTGGTTTTAGGTGCACATTTCTGCCGCTGTGATATGAGATGGAGAATTGTAGGAGTCGTCATGATAGGTCAGTGATGTCCTACACACAGCAAATACCAACTCGGGTAGCAGATTACTTATCCAGTGCGCGTGCGGATTCGTTAGGCTAGATGTCAGTTTGAAGTCGTCTGACGAACGCTCTCCAGCAAAATCAGATCACTTCATAGCAAAGGTATTTCGACTGAAGCATTTGTAACAAAGTTCATGAATTTAATATCATCCAGAAAAGTTGTCGCGCACAAATTATTCTCGAAACCGAGGAGCTAGATGAAACCCGAAGTAGAGTGATCCGAAATATTTAACGCGGCATGTAACTTATATTGGAAAGACAGGAGGGAGGGTGTTACTGCAGTTGACAAAAATATAGCCTCAGCTGAGATTGAAATCGAGTCTGACCTTGAAGTCATCTAGACACGACTAACAGGCCTCGGTGAACTGCAGTTAATCGCCGGGTGTTTCTACCAGCCGCCTGATTCTGCTGGAGCAGTTATACAGTCACTCAAAGACATTCAACGACCAGTAGCGATGGAATACCCCGATCATGCAATAATAGTTGGAGACGACTTTAACCAACCGAGTATAAACTTAGACGTCTACGGATTAGTTGCAGATGGTACGGGCAGACAGTCTTGTCAAGCAGTTCTGAACACGTTTTCCGAAAACCGTATAGAGCAAGTTGTTCAAATGGCTCTGAGCACTATGGGACTTAACATCGGAGGTCATCAGTCCCCTAGAACTTAGTACTACCTAAACCTAACCAACCTAAGGACATCACACACATCCATGCCCGATGCAGGATTCGAACCTGCGACAGTAGCGGTCGCGCGGTTCCAGACCGAAGCGCCTAGTACCGCTCGGCCAACCTGGCCGGCAAGTTGTTCAATACCCCACATTAAATCGAAATATTTTAGACCTTGTACCTAAGAAAAGACTTGATCTTATCGACAGTGTCAGTATAGAGACGGGGATGAGTGATCATAATGTCATCATAGCGACCATGATTTCTAAACCTAATAGATCAATCATGAGGGCTTGGAGAGCATCGATGCTGGCAGGAACAGATAAGCAAATTTTAGTATCCTACGTATTTAAACATTAAATGTACGTCATTTAGTTTCTCTATGACGGACGCAGAGGAATTTGAGCAGAGTTTAAACTGATTGTTAATCGCGCTCTGGTGAGATACGTGTCGATTAATTGACTGAAGACCAAACGGTCAGTGCCTTCACTTGAAAATATTTGCGGTTGCATATGGAAAAATGGTTGTACCTAGCCTTGCACCTCTACCCCATAAGCATAAAAACGGTCGCGAATATCTTTCTTCAGGACTCAAAAAGAATGTAAAACGCATGGGGAGGGATCAGGCCTGAATGGAGGATGTGTAAGAGCTTCCAAGAGAAACTTTCTCAGCGTCGTCCAAACAACACTCACGCCATCTCCGGGAGAGTCTTGATGACATTTTCCTTTGACTGCATGGGCCTGCTATTGATTGACTTTATGGAATAAGGCTTAGTAGTACGTGGACACTCTGCCCAACTTGAAGGGTGCCGTGAAGCTCAAACACCCCGGAATGTTGACGGACAGTATTAAACTGTTGCAGGAAAATGCCCGCCCAAATGTTGCGAAGCTTGTTCCGAGTTCGCCGCTGGAGATTTGATGAGAAACCTTGATGCAGCCTCTATACATTCCCTACCTCTCCCCATGCAACTTCTATACTTTTGGACACTAGAAAAAGCCACCTATAAGAAAGGTGGAGGAATGGACCTACAAAATTACAGATATATGCGATTCACATGTGTGTGCTGCAGAATTCTTGAACATATTCAAAGTCTGAATATAATAAATTTCCTAAAGACAGAAAAGCTTCTGTCGATAAATCAACACGGATTTAGAAAGCATCGCTCGTGCGAAACTCGGCTCGTAATAGCAGCTTGCTCTAAATGTAGGAAAATATAAGTTAACACAGATGAACAGGAAGAACAATCTGTAATGTTCGAATACAGAGTTAGTATTGTACTGTTGACACAGTCACGTCGATTAAATATCTGGGTATAAAGTTGCAACACAGTGTGGAAAGGAACGATCACGTTAGGGCGGTAGTACAGAAGGTGAATGGTCGACTTCGGTTTATTATGAGTGTTTTAGGAAATTGAAGCTCATCTGCAAGGAGACCGCATATAGGAGACTTGTGCGACCAATTCTTTGGTACTGATTGAGTGTTTGTATCCCCATCAGGCACTATTAAAGGAAAATATCCAAGCGATCCCGAAGCGTACTGCTAGATTTGTTGTCGGTAGGCTCCATCAACAAGCAGGTTTTACCGAAAAGTTTCTTGAACTCGAATGGGAATCCCTGGAGGAAAGACGAAGTTCTTTTCGTGATTTTCAACTGACTGCAGAACGATTATACTATCGCCAACGTACATTTCACGTTAGATGGCAGAGACAAGAGCAATTGGAACCAGTATGAAGGCGTATAGAGCGTAATCAGAGACTATCTGAAAAGTTTCTAAGAGTGTTGCTGGGTAGGTTGTTCTGAAAAATAACTTAAGAAGAAAAACTGGATACGCTGCATCGTTTCCGAGTCAATTAGCATTGAAGTTACCCAGTCAGCTCGTTGGCGAGAAAATTCAAGTGGCCCGCCAGATACAATTTCTGCCAGTTGTTCTCATAGTCCAGATGACAGTGCACGAGGCTGCTCAGCCTTTGGCTCGGTTTCGATCCTCACCACCCTCTCACGTTCAATTTTTGTATCGCTCTCTTGATTGGTTTCAAGAAATCAAACGAAGAACACATTCGGCGACATGCTCTCTGGCGGGCCGCTTGAGCACACCACAGCCCGACATGCTAATTTTAACTCGGAACTACACAACGTATAGAACATTTTTTAACAGTTATTTCCAACATAATCTACTCAGCAACAATCTTACAAGCTTTTCATACTGTATAGCTTATGTTAGTGGTTTTTTCCATTAGAGACCAGGGTCACCACTACCAAGATTTTCAGTTAGACTCTACTGCGCTCGTACTAGGTGATTCAGTTGCCCCTGTCGATGACGTTTTATGGAACCCCACATGACAGAACAATGTTGTTAGCTAGTTCACTCTGGAGATGTGAAGGCCAGAATTGCAGGTGACTGGTAAAGTATGCCCCGAAGATATTTAGTCCTACTGTACAAATTTTGTTTATGAAACTACTTTAGCACACTAAAGTAGCGAGTCATTTACTAATCTTTTCACTGGGTTATACACCGGAAAGTTGTTACATACACGCTTCCCATTTTGACATCTCTTGTTACCTTCATTGTTTCCGATGATGAAACACACTTTATAAGGTAACGTTTATGCACCATTAACAAAAGAGTAATTATTATAAAGGGAATAAACCTACAGATACATCTAAAACCTGTTGATTACGCTACTAATTGCACAAAAAAAGATAGGAGGCACTTGGATGAGTATGGCAGAAATAAGGAAGGACAAGCACTATAAAAAATGAATGAACTTACAGAGACATCCAACTTTATGTGACTTCAGCGCTAATCACACAAAGAAAGATTGGAGACACTCCGATAAATATAGAAGAAGTAAGGTATATCTTGTTTCAATAATACCACGTAACTCATGTCCAATCCTCACTTGTATTTTTTACAGAATGATTCTGTTTGCTAGTTGTCGGCCAAAGCTCTGAGAGGGAACTTATATCGATTATGTGGCTGTCGTCTGTCTGTATACTGTTCCTGATACAGATGTAGTGCGAGTTCGATAAAACGACATCGTTAGGAGCAGGTAAATCGCTCTGTACAGCGGGTCACTTGCCCGCAACGCCACGGCCAACGTTCAATCTCGAGGTAGGCAATGGTCATAATGTTTTGCATAATCAGTGTGTTGTGCAATAAATAATGACTTACTCTGAAGGTTCTGAGGCAGAAAAATAAGGAGAGTCAAGAAACATGTTTGTGTGCACCAACGATATGCTACTTTCACTTCAACCTTGTCCATGCGCTTGATGCTTTCAACAGCGCAGTGGTCGAAAATGAATGACATGCGTCAGAACATATTGCTTGCTATCCTGGAGACGAATGTCTTGCACAATGTGAACTGCAACAGCAAAGCGTAACCACTCTGTTTACGAAATTAATAAATATTTAGTGAATAGTTGTGTGTTTCTGATCATGATGTATATTGAACAAAACACTACAGATTGTTAGTATTACTCACTTTAGAAGTTTATCTTAATGAAAATATGTGTGAGAAAATATGAATAGCTTTGAAAATAGAAAGGCTAATAAAGTTGAAGTCTGTTCACTTGAAACAGTTGGTCCGAAATTGTTACTAAAATCTTGGATATGAAATTGCGTTGCTGTGACAGCGAATTTTCTTGTCGCTTTGCGTGCATCAAAAATGGCTCTGAGCACTATGGGACTTAACATCTGAGGTCATCAGTCCCCTAGAACTTAGAACTACTTAAACCTAACTAACCTAAGGACATCACACACATCCATGCCCGAGGCAGGATTCGAACCTGCGACCGTAGCGTTCGCGCGGTTCCAGACTCAAGCGCCTAGAACCGCTCGGCCACCAACGGCCGGCTTTGCGTGCATCCATTTGTCTACAAAATATTTAAACATTTTACAATTTCAGAATAGTTCCCGTTATTATATTAGCTAATACGTAATGGCGTTGCCGGCTGCGGTGGCCGAGCGGTTGTACGCACTTCAGTCCGGAACCACGTGGCTGCTACGGTCGCAGGTTCGAATCCTGCCTGGGACATGGATATGTGTGACGTCCTTAGGTTAGTTAGGTTTAAATAGTTCTAAGTTTAGGGAACTGATGATCTCAGCTGTGCCGGCCGCAGTGGCCCAGCGGTTCTAGCCGCTACAGTCTGGAACCGCGTGACCAAAAAAATGATTCAAATGGTTCAAATTAGGTCATCAGTCCCCTAGAACTTAGAACTACTTAAACCTAACTGACCTAAGGACATCACACACATCCATGCCCGAGGCAGGAATCGAACCTGCGACCGTAGCGTTCGCGCGGTTCCAGACTGAAGCGCCTAGACCGTTCGGCCACTCTGGCCGGCCCGCGCGACCGCTACGGTCGCAGGTTCGAATCCTGCCTCGGGCATGGATGTATGTGATGTCCTTAGGTTAGTTAGGTTTAAATAGTTCTTAGTTCTAGGGGACTGATGACCTTAGCAGTTAAGTCCCATATTGCTTAGAGCCATTTGAACCATTTTTTTCTGGCAGTGTACAGACCGGCAAAAGGAAACGAAGCACTCGTTCTCTTTCTTTGTATATCTGTAAAGTCTCTCCTGCATTTATCTGCATAATTTTAGAATGTTTTACAATTTCAGATCAATTCCCAGCAGCCAAATTAGCTAACGTGATGGCGTTGACTTTTCTTGTATATCATAAACTCTCTTCTGAAATAATACCCACGCGCGGATGCCTCGGTACGTATGTGCCTGTGTCCAGCGTATGTGTGTGTGTGTGTGTTTGATTAATTAGGGCGCTCAAAAGCGAAAGTATTAGCGTCCTTGGTAAGCTAGTCCGAGGCGAATTTGCTTAAAAGAGCTAAAACTACAAATGCCTAAAATATTTTGTCATTTATAATTATAATCACCCTCTCGCATTTTCAGTCACATCCACTTGCTCATTCACACTGAGTCACAAAGAATTAAACACTTCAGTACTGTCAGTGCTAAAATGTTTTATTAACACTTTCTGCCGACGAGAATTATAGACTCGAAGTTTTTCAAGAAATCGGGAAAGTTTACTTAGCTGATCACTTTAAGAAAATCTGGATGAACTAACCAAGCAGGTAATACATCCAAATATTCTCCCTAATACATTACCGAGTAAGTCAAACATGCCACAAAATTTTAAAATGGTAACTTATTCATCTCACTTCCTGTCAATAAAAGGCGTATGAGTTGCAAGATTAACTGCTGCTCTTCGTCGAAATATGAAATACAAGGAATTCAAATGTGATGTACTGCAATCAGTACGCTATGAGCACCACGCTACGGAGGGTCCCCCTGCCGGAGCACATGAACATGTACTTCAACAGCGAGGTGATAGCATGTAGGGGGACAAAAGATAGAGAAACCTCAGAATACACGCTTCCTTTGTTGCCACATCCGTTAATTCATTCCCCTGACTTCCCTTGTGTGCTTGTATCCAGCAGAATGACACTTTCTTGCCCAGCAGAAGCAGACAGAGTATGTTTTGGATACGTATGTATACTGGGTATATTCGTTGAAAAGAGTGGAAGGCACTGAGAGAGCCGGAGCAGAAAGGGAATTTCTAAGCAGGGATACGTACTATGTGATCCAGAGCCCACAGCACTGCATGCAACTTGGCATCATATACACTTAATTCATTTGGTAAACGATCTTGCGGACTTGCTCAAGGAAAGCGACTGAGCAGCCAAGAGAGTCCTCTAGCTTAGATCTGTAAGTAGATAACTTTACCTAGTTGTGGTGCCCTTTTTAAATTTTATTAACACTCCAATTAAAGTCATACGCAGGAGCACTGTATCTCCAATATCGCATTAACAAGGAACCCCTAAATGCGAGGTCGGAATTTTAATCTTTAGTAAGGCTCATTTGAAAGTGCTGTGTTAACAGTTATCACAGGAAAAATATTAGATGCTTATGACTCAACATGAGCATCAGGGGAAGACAGAGAATGAGAGTCCGGGAGTTGCAGAGATCAAACTTCTATGGGACGTATATTTTACACTTCACAAAATTGACATCGTCGTCGTTCGAGAAATGTTATAAACAAACCATTAAACTACACCGTGAGCACCGAATGAAAAATGGCGCGTCACAGTGTTCACAAAGATTCACGCCATCAAGATCGAAGGCGAACTTCTTGGTATTACGGACTGTTCAGGACGTTCAGCTAGGTATCCATTCTTAAAGAATGCACATAGATTCGTATTGGTGTAACGTGGTGATGAGAACTGATGGAAATGGCTCTGAGCACTATGGGACTTAACTTCTAAGGTCATCAGTCCGCTAGAACAACTTAAACCAACTAACCTAAGGACATCACACACATCCATGCCCGAGGACGATCGGATAAGTTTTTTTATCTCATCTAAAATTTTTCTGGCCGATTCCACAGTTTGCTGCACATCGTCAGGTTGACGTTTTGTTTGAAATTTCGCCTTCCTATTCTGTAGCACTGTTTGACATTACGTAACCATCCACTGCTTCCCTTGAAATGACTGTCATCTACGTCGCGTGCAATTTAATGTGCATAACGTAGTAGATCACTATCGTGCAATTCTTGTAACCTGTACTGAGCATCTTTGAAATGCGCAAAAACTGATTTCCTCAAGAAGTGTGCCTTGTCCTCCCTTGAATATTCGTAATTTTTGTTATGCACTGCACGGACATATTGCTGTGGACTTATCCGAAATTCGTTCATAGTTGTCTTTTTACTATGCTGCTGATG
This sequence comes from Schistocerca serialis cubense, assembly GCF_023864345.2. Taxonomy (NCBI): domain Eukaryota; kingdom Metazoa; phylum Arthropoda; class Insecta; order Orthoptera; family Acrididae; genus Schistocerca; species Schistocerca serialis. Next base: position 582,417,492 of record NC_064640.1, read on the forward strand.
GTCTTCCAAGTACGTAATTATGTGTGGTATCTGCTCTTTAGACAACGATTGTTATTTACTGCGTTTCACTGGAGACGGGATTTGTAGACCCCTCTCCGACAAGAATGGTGAACTACATAGCCCGACACCGGTTTCAATATCACTTTCACTTGTGAAGCACTTACCGTCATGATTGTGCTCCTCATGTACACTGTCCGCTCGGTAGAGTGTATATTACACCACATATTCCACTGACGAATCTTGCAGAGACTCTAATATTTCATCTGCCACTTCTTTCTCACTCTCTGAAATTCCTTGGATCCCTCTCTGACGAAATGTCAACTTCGGCAAGTGTCGTTGCAGATATAATGCAGTGTTTACTTTGCTTACCGTTACCATTGCTCTGCTTTGTATCAACACCACTAGCACTGTAGCACTGTTGTGAGTTACTCGTCGACTAAGCAGTTCAGCTACGCTCCGTAATCTCATGCTGTGCTAACCATTGGATACCTTCAGTCCCGTCCCCGTTGCCATTGCTAGCTAGCATTGTGGTTGCGTGTTAGACGATCTGTAGGGCATCTAATGCCGTAGACATCATTGGCCATTTGCAATTTCTCAGTCAAGGGGTCCCTTGTAATTCGAAAATTATTCTGCGCTTCTTCAGTAGCATATGTGGAAGTCAGCTCCAAACCTGGGTCAGTGATTGTATTTAACCTACGCCTGGAGTCAAAAGATCTTGTTCTGTACTATTCCTAAAAGATCTCTTTCTCGTGAGCGATCTGAAAACACTTCTTCCATGGGAGAAATAGGAACGGCTTCGTACGCTGGTGAATCTGGAGGGGCAGAGAACCTAAAGTCTGATGCACCGGAGCTGCCTCCTGACGGCAAGAAGCGGCTCTCCAGCCTCAGCATAGACGATAGGTGTGGAGTTAGTCCTATTGGGAGCTGTGACCACCTTCATCCTCCCATGCTAAATAGCATCAATAGCCTTGAAATACCTACGTTTCGGTGATCCATAAACCATGCATCTATAATCTAACCAGGGTCGTACTAAGGCTTTGCGAAACTACAGCAGGCGTACCCCAATTGCTCCCGAAGACTTGTGACTAAGGCACTTTAAAACGTTCAGTCCCTTGTGGGAACTTGTATTTAGATCCCTTATGTGCGGTAATGCAGTAAGCAGGACAACTTCGAATAAAATGTAAGGCACATAAATTACTCTAAATCTTGGCAATTTCGAATCATATCCCACATTTGCAGACCAAGAACGGTAAAAAAGAGACGAGAATGTTTAAAACCAACACACACACACACACACACACACACGTCCATTTTTGTTCATTTTGAGGTACAGAGTCCTAAAGTTAAATCAGCGCTGAAAAATCTGCATTTGAGATACCAGAAACATTCAAGCATAGGGCTTCTTGCTAGAGATGAACCTTTCTTTCTGTTTGTTTGAATCATTAATTTCAGAAGCATTATAGGCAGAAAAGGTGGAGGTAATGGACTTGTACCACTACTGAAAAAGCCAAATAAGCCCTTAAGCCGAGTTGCAAACTCTTGCACTCTCCTAATGGTAAGTTACAGCTGACGAGTTTTTGTTGCGGGATTGGAAGAGAGACAAAACGCTGCAAAAGCGACCACAAAATACGAACAGTGCACTGGGGTCTTTACCGTGGACATTATATCATTAATAGTAATCGAGAACAGAGATGCACTTAAAAGACCGTCTTAAGGAACATCATCCCACTGTCCAAATCTGTCAGACAGAATTTCACCAACTTGGTACCTAAAAAAATAAATAAAAATGAATTTTAAGCCGGGAAGGACGATATGAACATAGCAAACCCTCCAGGAAAATCATATGCTGGAGGTATTTCAGAATATTGAGCCTTGTCTGTATTAAAGTTATTCAGACTTTTTTCCGCATTTCCTCCGTGTCCCCTGCTTTCCTCGGGTTCAGGCGACACACTTGCTGCCAGTTTACTGCGGCAGCAGTACGTGAGCGGGAAGTGATGGCACGCGCGGGCGGGCCGGCGCATCTGCCGCCGGCCTGCGCGGAAGTCGCGGTCAGCTGGCAGGCACGAGTCAGATTCCCAGGCCTCGCGTGTGCATTTGCGCCAACTGACACGGTCTCATCTGCTCCCATTGCGGCTAGCTCAGTTCCATTAATACGGAAACCATTCGATTTTAACAGGTTGTTTACGGAGAGGTTCACGCATAAGACACGTCCCAACTGGCCAATAAAATAGCAACAATTCGAAGGCGGCAGGCATCGACGTCAGATCGTCACAAACTGTTCTATATGTTTGGATATGTCAATAATTATCACTTCGCCACAGCCACAGGGATTGTGAGGGAGTAACTCCAGTCATATTAGCTATGGAAGGAAATTTGCACAGCGAATTTTCCAGTCAGAAATCGTATTCGAATATTGGCTGCTTGTGAGAAGATTGTGTTATGCCTCGTGAATGATACCTATTCTTCTCAGAACTCAGATTTAATGGCAAAGTCGATACTCTGAATGAAACCTGTACCGGACTTTAAATACCAACCACTTCTATGTAGAACAGTGCTTACCCTAGTTTGCTCTGAACATGTACCGAACACAAAAATTTAGATTGGTGGTTTAAATTCTTTTAATACTGGTTAAATAGATTGCCAAAGATAGCATATTAAAATTTGGCTGGTAGTTATTAAGGGACGATAAAAACTGAATGATTTTAAGAAGCCTGACTAGGAAGCAGGATTCTGTTGTGAGATATAACAGTTGCAACTTAAGAAATTACTGAACAATTGTTTGTGAGTTAAAAACACACGAGGATATTAATTAAACCACAACTGCCGGGAATGTTGGTGCTTAAACTTCGGCATATTGCATCTGTCTATCGTAAGAACCCCGTCTCCGTACGTGGAACCAAATCTGCTAAATAACGGGTAGAATTTAATTGCACACAAACGAAGATTCACGTCGAACATCCGTACAGCAAAAGGGATAGAGTTTAGAAGAATGCTTCCATGCTCTATTTTTAAGTACGCTGAGTCAGAGTTTTGACAGTGATCTTCTGAGGACAAAGGCCCATTCCAAAAATTCGGTTCAAACTCTCTAATTTCACTGTATAATTATAAAAAATGTACATCTACTCCGTAGTGGATTTGAGGACCTAATACGATCACGAGAGGTAGTTACATGGGGTCGCAACCTCATAACGTACAAAGAAACGCACGTGCTACACTTGAATGTGAGTTACCACATCCATTAAAATAAACTATGAAATTGACAATAAATCAAATAAAATTTAGCACAAGCATACAGGAAAGCACACGACATATTCATCCATGATACGAAAACTGAGTTTTTACATCACTTGGCGCCATCCATTAGCCACCACCAAGTTGCGTTTGAACAAAGGATCACATTAAGTAAACCGTACATTCATAAAAATAGCACCTTTTCCTAACTGAAATGATTTATATAGCATGTTTACCGATGCCTACACTGAAGAAGGACTATTAGAAACTCAAAAAAACTAAGTTTAATACATTTTAATTTACGCACCTAGAGATGACCACTCTGACTTAATTCACAGTGCCGTAGACACTGGCGAGCAGATTGATGCCGTATTCCTGGACTTCAGGAAGGCATTTGATACGGTTCCGCACTTACGTTTAGTGAAAAAAATACGAGCTTACGGAATATCGGACCAGGTTTGTGATTGGATTCAGGATTTCCTAGAAGAAAGAACACCACATGTCATTCTTAACGGTTCAAAATCTGCAGATGTAGAGGTAATTTCGGGAGTACCGCAGGGAAGCGTGATAGGACCTTTATTGTTTACGATGTACATAAATGCCTTAGTAGACAACATCGGTAGCTCCGTGAGGCTATTTGCAGATGACACGGTTGTCTACAAGAAAGTAGCAACATCAGAAGACTCGTACGTACTCCAGGAGGACCTGCAGAGGATTAATGCATGGTGCGACAGCTGGCAGCTTTCCCTAAATGTAGATAAATGTAATATAATGCGCATACATAGGGGCAGAAATCCATTCCAGTACGATTATGCCATAGGTGGTAAATCATTGGAAGCGGTAACGACCGTAAAATACTTAGGAGTTACTATCCGGAGCGATCTGAAGTGGAATGATCACATAAAACAAATAGTGGGAAAAGCAGGCGCCAGGTTGAGATTCATAGGAAGAATTCTAAGAAAATGTGACTCATCGACGAAAGAAGTAGCTTACAAAACGCTTGTTCGTCCGATTCTTGAGTATTGCTCATCAGTATGGGACCCTTACCAGGTTGGATTGATAGAAGAGATAGACATGATCCAGCGAAAAGCAGCGCGATTCGTCATGGGGACATTTAGTCAGCGCGAGAGCGTTACGGAGATGCTGAACAAGCTCCAGTGGCGGACACTTCAAGAAAGGCGTTACGCAATACGGAGAGGTTTATTATCGAAATTACGAGAGAGCACATTCCGGGAAGAGATGGGCAACATATTACTACCGCCCACATATATCTCGCGTAATGATCACAACGAAAAGATCCGAGAAATTAGAGCAAATACGGAGACTTACAAGCAGTCGTTCTTCCCACGCACAATTCGTGAATGGAACAGGGAAGGGGGGATCAGATAGTGGTACAATAAGTACCCTCCGCCACACACCGTAAGGTGGCTCGCGGAGTATAGATGTAGATAGATGTAGATAGACCTTCCTTACTCACCAGCGACCCAACGAAAAGTAAAGCTTACATACTACAGTAGCCGGGGTCCTTGCAGAAGCCAAAAACGATCAGGGAGCCAATGCGGTGGCTGCCTGCGCCAACGTTACAATTAGCTGGTGACTAAAGTGCACATCATTTATGTTGGCGGCCGAGTTTAGGTTCGTTCTGCGCATCTGACGTCACAAAACACAGTCAGCCAATGAACAGAGAACGACGTTGCCACATCTTGACTGCAGTTCAGAGCATGGACGAGTGTCTTCAGTTTTAGAAACGTTCAGTCATAAATAAAATAATAGAACAAAAGCAATGTCTTGATAGCAGACATTCTTTTATAGAAAGTTTGGAAAAAGCATTCTTTATACCAATTGCTTCATATTCTATTAATGAAACCAAACAAGCAATAAGACTCCTAATTCAGGCGATAGCAAGGAAAGGTGTTTGTATCACTCTCACAAACCGCTTTTTCGCAATAAAGAACAGCGGTAATTGTTTATTTCCTATTGTACTTCGACGAAGCGTGAGTAATTCATAGTCATACCAACAGTGTTTGTCAGTATTTTGCGTGACGTGTTATACTCCTCATGGCGTTATGTAGCAGATGAGGTGCGTTAGCGTAACCGTTAAGGTAGCCGGCACGGTAGCTCAGTGTGCTCGGTCAGAGGGCTACGTGTTCTCTGTAATAAAAAAAACTGAGTAAATCGATCAACGCAGAACATAAATGGATGTCTTACGACGTCCGCGCCGAGCAGATGCAACGAACAACAGCGAACAAAATGAGATTTTAAAAAAAAAAAAAAAAATCTGTTGGGCTGCTATGCGAAAGGTTATGAGTTCAAACCTTAGCGATGCTTAATATTTTCATTATTTAAAAACAATATCGAAGTGCCTTACTTCACGAATTATATTCGTTTGAATGCAATTTTTTGAAATTTCTAGTGCTTTGTCTCTTCATTAACCCTTTCGCTGCTGCAGACACGTGCTCACCGCATTCCGCGCTGTGCGCGATTTTGTCATCACTGCACTGCTCGCCTGTGCAGACACATGGTGTTCCCACTGCTTTGACACACTTATCATTCGACACACTTATCGATTGATAAGAATGTCAAAACAGTCGGAACACGATGTGTCTGCACAGGCGAGCAGTGCAGTGACAAAATCGCGCACAGCGCGGAATGCAGGGCGCACGTCTTTGTAGCAGCGAAAGGGTTAATGCGGCCGTGGTTGCTTTACTTCATGAACTGCGCGCTCCCCCCTAAACGTAAGCTTGCGAACTATGCTATACTATGGCACTGCTTCTATTGGCGCGTGCGTCGTGTGCAACTGGCAACGCAACAATCTCTCGCGTCTGGGCGGGCATGCGCGAGCCGCCAAGATGAAAAAATTGAACTATAGTAGCCACTAATATCTCTTTGGACCAACGTGGCTCTACTCAAACTCTCCGAAAAAGTTGGTTAAACTGCTCGTAAAATCCACACAAATCTTCTTGGAACCAAAGAATTCGGAAGTACCACACACAGACAATTCACACACTCACTCTAGCAGACGAAAGTAGGAACAGGAAAGATATGATATGGATACACGAAAAACGGGTTACATGGACACGTACAGAACATGAAACTGAAATTATAATTTGAGAAAACCATCTCTCTCAGCGTTGAAATTCCTCTGGGGCTATTAAATCACGCACTCTCCCATTAACATTTCTTTCCAGTTTCAAGCACAGTCGCAGCGAACATCGGAGGTGTGAAGAGATGTAAAACCGAAGTTTGCTTCGCAGATTCAATGGAATGGCTCACACGGAGACTTTACAACGTGTACGAGGATCTGTCGGAATTCGATAGTATCGATGGATCACTGTCTCGTGTATCTGTTTGGTCTAGCAGGTAGCCGGAGGCTTGACATATTTCACTGAAGGTTCCTTGGTTTGCAGCGGTCAATTAGACGTTTGTTACGAAAATTTGCTTTGAACTCGGCGTAGTGTGACGTTGTGTCTTGTCTCGGTCCTGCTCGAGCACTCACTCGTCGGTCACTGTTTCACTTCATGTCGCTGCAAATTTGTTGGTCAGATCACGATATGCTACTCGCTTAGGCAGTGTGTTGCAAATATAATTAGGTGCGTATATGTAGGACGAAAGTATTTTTCCGATATCAGCTTAGGTACAGCAAATCTTTCACTTTTACTTGGCCTCCTAATAGAAGTTGTAACTTAGATGTTTGTGGATAGCTTTGACTTTTGTGCTCGTGTTGACAGCAGTATCCATACATTATATTACCATCTATGATAATGCTAGATACTAAAACACCCTCTCATTCCATAGCAAGTCAGTTCAGTTCTTTGAATCATTGTTTTACACATCATATAAAGTGACCTATTACTTTTGTATTTAGTTTGACTGTCGTTGTTGTTTAATGATCTGACTGCTTTTTATGTCAAAGCTGTACTGTTCTCTTAGAGGAAGTTATTAACGTATCTGTGGTTGATGTGTCCGTTTTTCAGAATCTTCCTTTTCTCCAGCAGCCACGTACCTATTTAAGCTCACGGTCTGCAAAAGGGCATACAACGATAAAAATGGCTCTGAGCACTATGGGACTTAACATCTGTGGTCATCAGTCCCCTAGAACTTAGAACTACTTAAACCTAACTAACCTAAGGACATCACAGACATCCATGCTCGAGACAGGATTCGAACCTGCGACCGTAGCGGTCACGCGGTTCCAGACTGAAGCGCCTAGAACCGCACGGCCACTCCGGCCGGCGGTAATGAATTGCATACACAAACTTTCCTCGTCAGTCAGTCTATTTATACTGAAGTTTTTGAGATACGTCTTCTCACACGGATAGAAAAACGCGACGACCGACTTTAATTTGTAATACGCACAGATTCCCCAATTCCAATAATCCATAAATCCATACATACTGTATGACAGATGAGGATAATATGTATGTACATATGTATGGTCCATATCTCCTCTTAAACCACTGGGCCGATTTCACCAAAACTTGGCAGCTGGTATACGTATCACTTGGTGCCGGGAAAGAATCTCTTTGGGGATGGGAACTACCTCCCTGTCAAAGGCGTGGAGATGGGGCTGAAAACAAAGTATAGCACAGACGCTCGTATAACTAGACTTTATTCATCCAGTAGTTGAGAGTGACGGCACTTAGTAACCTGCAACAATGTTTCCACATAATTACATACCTTTACAAAACTAGTTGTCGCTAACAATCCCCACAAAACGATGAAAGGAAAAAAGTTTGTTGCTTACAACATGTTAGCAGTTCATGCAGTAACTCTGTGTCATCGGGTGTGAAGTTCTATTTTAGTCCTTTACTACTAGCATTATTCGCAACACATTTCGCAGCCAACATGATCTAATGCTTATGAATGTATGAACAAAATTATATCATCGTACGACTCATAGTTGAGGAGATATGGCGTCATAAACATTGAGCTGCGTGAAAATGAAACAGCAGGGCTAAATTCGTTATAGATATAGTAGGACTACATGTGCAAATATATGTGGAATATATTAAATATATGTGGCATATGCATACGCGGACAAAGCGAAGAGTAAAAAGCTCGTCGTAAACCCGTGGATCAACTTCTACAAAACTTGGTACACATACTGCTTAATACACTCCTGGAAATGGAAAAAAGAACACATTGACACCGGTGTGTCAGACCCACCATACTTGCTCCGGACACTGCGAGAGGGCTGTACAAGCACTGATCACACGCACGGCACAGCGGACACACCAGGAACCGCGGTGTTGGCCGTCGAATGGCGCTAGCTGCGCAGCATTTGTGCACCGCCGCCGTCAGTGTCAGCCAGTTTGCCGTGGCATACGGAGCTCCATCGCAGTCTTTAACACTGGTAGCATGCCGCGACAGCGTGGACGTGAACCGTATGTGCAGTTGACGGACTTTGAGCGAGGGCGTATAGTGGGCATGCGGGAGGCCGGGTGGACGTACCGCCGAATTGCTCAACACGTGGGGCGTGAGGTCTCCACAGTACATCGATGTTGTCGCCAGTGGTCGGCGGAAGGTGCACATGCCCGTCGACCAGGGACCGGACCGCAGTGACGCACGGATGCACGCCAAGACCGTAGGATCCTACGCAGTGCCGTAGGGGACCGCACCGCCACTTCCCAGCAAATTAGGGACACTGTTGCTCCTGGGATATCGGCGAGGACCATTCGCAACCGTCTCCATGAAGCTGGGCTACGGTCCCGCACACCGTTAGGCCGTCTTCCGCTCACGCCCCAACATCGTGCAGCCCGCCTCCAGTGGTGTCGCGACAGGCGTGAATGGAGGGACGAATGGAGACGTGTCGTCTTCAGCGATGAGAGTCGCTTCTGCCTTGGTGCCAATGATGGTCGTATGCGTGTTTGGCGCCGTGCAGGTGAGCGCCACAATCAGGACTGCATACGACCGAGGCACATAGGGCCAACACCCGGCATCATGGTGTGGGGAGCGATCTCCTACACTGGCCGTACACCACTGGTGATCGTCGAGGGGACACTGAATAGTGCACGGTACATCCAAACCGTCATAGAACCCATCGTTCTACCATTCCTAGACCGGCATGGGAACTTGCTGTTCCAACAGGACAATGCACGTCCGCATGTATCCCGAGCCACCCAACGTGCTCTAGAAGGTGTAAGTCAACTACCCTGGCCAGCAAGATCTCCGGATCTGTCCTCCATTGAGCATGTTTGGGACTGGAAGAAGCGTCGTCTCACCCGGTCTGCACGTCCAGCACGAACGCTGGTCCAACTGAGGCGCCAGGTGGAAATGGCATGGCAAGTCGTTCCACAGGACTACATCCAGCATCTCTACGATCGTCTCCATGGGAGAATAGCAGCCTGCATTGCTGCGAAAGGTGGATATACACTGTACTAGTGCCGACATTGTGCATGCTCTGTTGCCTGTGTCTATGTGCCTGTGGTTCTGTCAGTGTGATCATGTGATGTATCTGACCCCAGGAATGTGTCAATAAAGTTTCCCCTTCCTGGGACAATGAATTCACGGTGTTCTTATTTCAATTTTCAGGAGTGTATCTGGAAAGAAACACTGAGGTCGTGAGAACCAGCAACCCCCTAGTGATGATAACGTGGAGAGAGAAGCAGCCTGGAAGAGTTGGACAGATAGAGAGGTGGAAGGAGGACATGGACACAGATAGGGGAGAAGAGATGGGCAGAGAGAGGGGAAGGGAAAACGGGCAGAAACGAAAGAGGAGCAGATAGAGAGAGAGGAGTGGGGGCGACAGAAAGAGAGAGAGAGGGAAGAAGAAATTGACAGAAAGGAAAGAGGAGATAGACAGAGAGGGGCGGTACTCTGTTCTGCAGTCGAACTAGACTGATGGAGAACACGAATGAGCGGCAGAATCATTTCTCTTGCTTGTCAAATGGCTGCGATGAACAAAATATTTTGTCAAATTATGTCTTACAGCTAGACTAGAGCATCAGGATTTTGTGTCAGTTCCATTAATTCTTGTGCTGTAATTGAAAATTTCTAAACAGGTACACTACCTTGTATGATGTTGCAGAAACAATGGACGGATTACCACAAACAGTTATTATAAACAGTTACTGACGATGAGTATAACATTGCCCCCACGGCGGTGGAAGCTGATACTTTCAAGGTTTGGGAAGACATGTTACTTCTGTACTGACAAACATTCTTTTTTTTTTTTTTTTGCGAGACTGACCACTTTGGGCCACTTCTGTTTCTCAGAATAAAACTGGTGTCTTTTTCAACTTCTTTTGATTTCTGACAGCTTGTTCGCATAGAGTGTCGTATAAACTTGAGTACAATATATTACTGAGGTACTGCCACTTAAAATACAAGAGATATGATAACATTAAATTATACATGAGTGGTCCATCTCAACCATAAGTGCGTGGGTGAGCTGGACCAGTGTACTGGGAGAGATGCACCATATAAAAATGGCTATACATGAAGAAAAGCGTGTGCAGCGCGGAGTGGCCGCGCGGTTAGAAGCACCGTGTCACGAAAGGCGCGGCCCCTCCCGCCGGAGGTTCGAACCCTCCCTAAGGCATGGGTGTGTGTGTGTGTGTGTGTGTGTGTGTGTTGTCCTTAGCGAAAGTTAGTTTACGTAGTGTGTAAATCTAGGGACCGATGACCTCAGCAGTTTCGTCCCTTAGGAATTCACACACATTTGAACATTTGAAGAAAAGAGTGAATTAAAGTTACGTATTTTTATTTAGAATATGTTTTAATGACTACAGGATTATACATTAATTACTTTAGTCAAAAACAATTGGAGCAGTTTACTATAAATATTGATTAATATTGCCTTTACAATGAGTAGTTGGTTTTGTTGAAGCGTAAGCATATCTTTCTCTCATCACAGCCATTACATTTTTTAACAAATGTTAAATAACATTCACGCGACCATCGTGAAAACGAAACACAATGAATCCAGTCGTCAGTTTCATTAGCTTCGTAATAGATTTAGCCACAACCAACACCTTCATCTTCCTCCCATCCCTCAAAGCTACTTTCGTAACCGTCTACAGTGTCTACATTTGATGAACACTGCGACCTATTAGTAGTATTTTCTTTTTGTTATTTCCTTGCCGGCCGAAGTGGCCGTGCGGTTAAAGGCGCTGCAGTCTGGAACCGCAAGACCGCTACGGTCGCAGGTTCGAATCCTGCCTCGGGCATGGATGTTTGTGATGTCCTTAGGTTAGATAGGTTTAACTAGTTCTACGTTCTAGGGGACTAATGACCTCAGCAGTTGAGTCCCATAGTGCTCAGAGCCATTTGAACCATTTGTTATTTCCTTCAGTCTGTTTTTCTCTTCATTAGTATTTCCCATTGGTGATTATTTTGAGCATTTCTTATTTCTTTTGCCGCGCGGGATTAGTCGAGCGATCTTAGGCCCCGCAGTCCTGGTCTGTACGGCTGGACCCAGCGGAGGTTCGAGTCCTCCCTCGGGCATGGGTGTGTGTGTTTGTCTTTAGGATAATTTAAGTAGTGTGTAAGCTTATTGACTGATGACCTTAGCAGTTAAGTCCCATAAGATTTCACACACATTTGAACATTTCTTTTTGTTTCTTTTCCTTCCTTATCCTTTTTTTCTATATAGTTCTAGTACTTTCTGCAAATTCTAGCGCTTTAGATACAGTTGCTGCCTTCCATTTAAAATTAATAGTTTTTTTTTCAATAGAAGAAACAGGTTACATTTCTTCCAAAAGTTCTCTCTCTGTCGGACTGGAAATAGTTTCGAGGTCGTAATCTTTGAAATTTTAGGTTTAGTCGAAATGGGGTCAGAAGTTGTGTCCGTGAAGGAATTTGAATTATGCAGATACCTCTGCTCTTGTGATGTGCTTGGGATCACTAGGTCTTTTCATGAGCGTTAAAGTGGCTGGTTGGCTTGCATGTGAAATTCTGCTATTCCATTTGTGGTCACAGACGTATCTTTGCACGAATAAGCATAGTTTTGGACTGCGGCTATCTTCAGTGAGATTATTCCAGGTGCCTTCAGGCTAAATTTAATTGTGCTCCTCACTCCCACATAAAAACAAGTGGTCCATCTTTACCAAATAACATTGGTCCATCTCTCCAGACTATCTGGGAGGAGAAGAATGAGGTTGTGCATTTAGGTTGCTTTTACTTCATTACTCAAATACGTCTAAACGTTGTTACAAGTTAAAGTGCCATTTTCTCGTTACTGTAACACTTCGATGCTAAGGAATTTTTCTTGTAAAAGGAAGATTGAAGGATACCTCTTAACATCCAGTCGACGACGAGATCATTAGTAAAGTTGCACAGATCACACATGAATGGCTAAATAAATTGGCTGTGACTTTTACGAAGGGACCGTCCCGGCATTCGGCTTAATCGCGCTAGTGAAACTGCGCAAGACCTAAGTCAAATGGTTCAAATGGCTCTGAGCACTATGGAACTTAACATCTGAGGTCATCAGTCCCCTAGAACTTAGAACTACTTAAACCTAACTAACCTTAGGACATCACACACATCCATGCCCGAGGCAGGATTCGAGCCTGCGACCGTAGCAGTCTCAGTAACCCCAGTGAGTGTGTAGTTTCTTCACTTTAGTATGACCTTGGGAGGCCTCATCTACAGATGAACTGAATGAGATACAGCACTTTACAGAAGTCATGTGCTTTCTTAAAGGCTTCTGTCAGGCTTTAGTGTCAGCCGCAGGACGTTTCACAGAAATATTCGAAGACTGTGCAAAGAAGAAAGGCCAAATCTACTGACTCACCATAGTTTTACGTCACTTGGACAATTCTGAATCACACGGTGGTTCTGAAATGAATTACACTGACGCACCACTATTTAATATTTCACAACTGCTTTTGCTACAATTTCTTCTACAGAAATTAACTATGACTACACGTTTGAACTTGTCTTTTATCACCTCTACAATGCTGATAAGAGGAATAACACTTGATTTGAAAAATAAATAGTTACTTAGATGTCTCTGTAGTGGCTTTAGAATAATTAAACAAAGTGGATAACAGATGTGACCAGGGTAGCCAACAGTAAAGAAATCGTGCGACCCGGCATAATTAATTCAGGAAATGGGATTGCCGAAGACAAACTGAAACAGTGAGATAACCGTTGAATACACAGCAGCAGTGCGAGGACTTAATTGTATTCATTGAACACTAATTTTCAGGGTAAAGAATGACACAGGTTTTGGGCAAGTGAATTAAAAGTGGAATTAAGGGAGAAAATATCACAATAGGCGATACAGCAGGAAATATTAATAAAGGGGTTGCAACAACTGTTGTTGTGGGCTTCAGCCCTCCATGCTACACTATCGTGTGCCAGGCTCTTCATCTCCGAATAACCACTGCAACCTACATTCTTTTGAAACTGTTTACGATATTCTTATATTCATCTCTTGGTCCCCTCTACGATTTTAAGCCCCCATACTTACGTCCAGCACTAAATTGGTGATCATTTAATGTTTCAGAATGTGTCCTATCAAACAAATCCTTTCTTTTGGTAGAGTTTTGTCACAAATTTCTTTTCTCCCCAATTCTGTTCAGCACCTCCTCATTAGTTACGCGATCTACCGATCTAATTAAGTGTGTGTGGACAGTTTGCGTTTAAACAAAACTTCTGAAACACGAAGATTTGACTCTTAAAGCTATATTATTGACTGTCAAAGCTTTGTCATATCCGGTTGTAAAAAAACTGGTCAATGGCGACATCAAAAAGAAATTTCTACTGCCTAATGTAGCAGCACTGTTGCAGCCATTGGACAACGAAGTTCTGGAAAATATTATGCGTGTATATTAGAAACAAGTGCTAAGCACACTTGTAGAAGATCAGGGGAGGATGGAGTGATAACATTTCAAAAATTTGTAAATGTTTGAGACGTGACGCATATTATTGTTGTGGATTGGCAAGACAGCCAACCCACTATGAGAGGAAGCCAAAAGGCACGCGTTTAAGCTCACGCAGGCTGGCGTGAGGTCTGGAACAGGTCAAGGAAATGAGACTAACAAAAAACGTACGTAGCTGCTGGAATACTTAACTTTAATCCATAATTGGTGAACATCGCTCTTGACGGTACATGTTTTAAAGCACCAATAGTAACTGGTAATGGCGCCTTGCTAGGTCGTAGCAAATGACGTAGCTGAAGGCTATGCTAACTATCGTCTCGGCAAATGAGAGCGTATTTTGTCAGTGAACCATCGCTAGCAAAGTCGGCTGTACAACTGGGGCGAGTGCTAGGAAGTCTCTCTAGACCAGCCGTGGCGGCGCTCGGTCTGCAATCACTGATAGTGGCGACACGCGGGTCCGACGTATACTAACGGACCGCGGCCGATTTAAAGGCTACCACCTAGCAAGTGTGGTGTCTGGCGGTGACACCACAGTTATTGTGTCTGTATAGAATAATGGTGGCAAGTTAATATTCGTGAATACCCGAAAAATATATAACCAGACATATGTGAGTCCATTGATGTAACTTCTACATTAAAGAAAGAAATGGTGAAAATCTCGATATGTCAGAACTTGTTGAAGTATTTGTAAACATTCCAGGATGTGGAAACATCGGTTTGGATGACGTAAATGGTTGGTTGGGTAGTAAAATTGACGCTGGCTACTTTATGTATGGTTCCTGATGACGAATTTGCTGTCGATCGTTCGTCTGCTGACAATGTCGATATTGATGATGGATAATCTAAGTTGGCGCTCCCCTTTTGTGACTGGAGGTTACGTTTTTCAGAGTAACTGTGATTTCTGTGTCATTTTTAGTCTTTACGCTCAGGTTTTCTGGAAACTGATTGTCCCTACCAAAGAATTACGCTAACTTGTAACTTTGGGAGCAGACCTTCCAACATGTATCACTGAAATAATGATAGCAGATTCATATGTTTGCTAGTCTTTTGAACTTAGTGGGAGCAGGGAAGTTAGTATCATTAGTATGGTGCTACGCTGAATATTGCCTTATTATTGGCACAAATACGGCTCTGAAGAACTTTCAATGTTCTCAGAACACCGATTTCTGTGGCAGTGTCTAACTAGTTGCTCATATGCTTCTCATGTGATCGTTATCAGCGTTTAATAGTATTTAGTGTTATTTCCCTTCCAAAGAACGTGTTGTTGTTAATGACTTAGACGAAAAAAAATTAAATAACAAAGGCAAATTAAATAACATAGTCTCGCCCCAGAATCTAAATAACTACATTTTTCGGTTGCATGTTGAACGTTATTCTGTAACACATGAATCACTCGTCTTACGTAACAATTTTTGTTTGTTAATGCGACGATAAACAATCCGTCCACAGTGAGATGAATGGGAACCGATTTTTTTTTCGCATATAAGCGAATGAATGTGTTACGAGATATACATGTAGGCCGAAACAAGCATTCCAAACTCATCCTGTGTAGAACTAACTTGAATGCTACCAACTTCAATCATGCACGCTACTCTCGTTCCCATTTTCTAATGGTGACAGTTAAATTGCCTCATAATGCACAGTAACAGCTGTGCCAATGTTCATAAGAACATAGTTTGCTTATCGTTTTTCCTTTCACACATTTATCTACAGCAAATATTGAAAGTGCGGTAATTAAAGTACCACATCTGCCGCAAATGATAACTTCCATTTAGTGAAAGCAGAGGTGTTCCTGCAAGATCTACAGCCTCAGGTATAGCCGCAGGGGGACAGCTATTACAATATGAAAAAAATAACAATAATACTGTTGCTAAAGCTCCCGAGAAGCATTAAAAGTCCTCGTTGCGAAAATAATTCATTTTGTTAGCGAGTGTTGAGGCGAGTGCGACGTGATGGGAAAGTGCAGGTATTGTTGGTATTAGAACACCCTGCTTAAAAAGTCTCACATTTCTCGTGTTACACTTAGTTCACTATTTCAAGCGCTTTAGTATCTTTTAAAAGGTAGTTCACTTTTCGGGGGAAATTGGCAGATTTCAGAGCTGCATACGTTGTAGGAATCTTAACTGACGATTAAGCATTGCAAGTAGAGTAATTACTGTGACTTGAGCCTTTTCAAGCCGTCGTGTTAAGCTAATTTGTATATTACAAATAAACTGAACGAAAACTTGATTGACCATTAATCCAAGGGTATAACAGACTGGTAAAAAATGCAGTGCATCAATGTTGAGATGTGATTGACACGCGTGTTTATGAAGAGCAGAGGTCGTAAGTGCTTTTAGGCAGAGCCCGCAGGCGGCAGCCGAGGAGCGGCTGTGAGAAGGAGAGACTTAAAGGTGGTCTGACAGCTGCTCCGAACGAGCGTGTTTTTGTTTTAGTTATAAACACACAAGTCAATAATCGCAGTGGGCGGACTGGTTAAGTAATGTTACTAACATTGGTTTATCTGTCATGAGCTGCCATGCAGCTTGCTTCCACGTCGTTAGGCCCAGCTACAGATGAACACCCTTCAACGAGATAAAAACACGCTTTCAGTGGTAGTCTGCTGGCAAAACAAACACGGCCTTAGTCCTCGGAGCGCAGAGTGCACTAAATATCTGTTATTATGGTTTCACAAGTATCGCCCTCCATGCCTGCCCGCGTCTTCGTAAATACAGATATTCAGGCCCGCTGAGGGGGAAAGTATCGCGCGCCAGCCTAAAGACAGGTGCAGCCCAGGCATTCGTCAACGACAAGTCCACACAGTCGTCGCTACAAATCACACAAATCTCCTATTTTTTCCGAGTGCTAATACTTGGTTAGACCCTCTATCGCCGATAATTATCCACTCATCACAACAAAATTCACCTTAAAGTTGTTTCCGAATCATGTAGGTCCTGCTGCTTCTAGCTCCTAATTCGCTGCCCTCTGAAAGGAACTTGGATGTTCTCTGTGAATTACACATATTTTTCGATCTCATAAGGGGCTGACTTGTTAACAACGGAATGTTTGGCGAATAATTAAAATTGCCGCTTCTGAACAAATGTACGGTTATGAGCTTAAGCGAAGCAGAAGAGGAAACAAACGTGCAAATATTAGCGTATAATGAGCAGCATCGTTAGTTCCAAGAAAGGTTAACAGAGAGAAAATTTATTAGGAGAAATTACAGTCTATGTGCCTTCCTACTAGGCCTGCACGTTAGCTGCACCTGTGAGTAAATTGTTAAAAATGGAAAAATACTTCTCTACATGTCTTGTACAGGTCAACTCAAATGCGATGCAGTGATCAACAGTAACGTTGCCGTCAGTGGTTCTGTTTCCTATGTACCGAAGTGATGCACGTGGTGTCCCGTCGAGGGCAGATAACCTAAACCAAAAGATATGAGTGTATACTGAACACATTCTACGAGTCAACGTCTATGTGAACCGTTTTAGATCTACAGAGAAACCGTGGGCCTTGGGCGACACAGAGTAACATAATGAAGTGTAACGCCCCACACTATTCATTATTACAAAGCTAGGTAACGATTTTCTTCTCTCTCCTGGAAAATTCTAGTCAGACTCCACTCAACTGTCATCCTTCTCCTTTTGTATTCTGTGCTTCGCGTTTTCCATGATCTAACTGATGCATCCTTTCCGTAACAGGAATGCACTTTTGCCGCGAAGTAGACTCAATTTAGAGCATAGGAAATAATTTCAAGAGAAAAGAGCTGATGACCGATATGCAGGGGCGAATAGTATCGTTTGATGCAATGAACATTTGTTTTACTGAAAGTGGTCCTTCGTGTTCTTCATGAACGTTGATGATTACTTGTGTTTTGAGACAAAATATAGCGATAACTAAGGGTTAACAGTAAATCTAAAAACCTCATTACACTAACGCCGTCATCGTTCTAACAACCAGATTATCTTTACCCATTAAATTTCTCCGATCCCAGTAATCGTAGCTAATTCAAAACAATTGACATACAGTTCACGTACGTGTCTATAGATGGAAGGGAATATTTTTACTTTCAGATTTGGCCAGAGACCAGCAACAGAAGTTCCTATTCGAATGCAGATAATGCACTGTAATAGACTGAATTCTCATATCCTAGAGATGGTGCGGCGGTCGTCAGGGGCTCTCCTTATAGGGGTCAGTTATATAAATAATTGAAACTGAAATATCTCGAAAATTACACGCCGAATCAAAAAGAAGGTGGAATT
Organism: Schistocerca serialis cubense; assembly: GCF_023864345.2. Taxonomy (NCBI): domain Eukaryota; kingdom Metazoa; phylum Arthropoda; class Insecta; order Orthoptera; family Acrididae; genus Schistocerca; species Schistocerca serialis. The sequence continues at coordinate 582,435,793 of NC_064640.1, forward strand.
CCAATTTGTTTGTCTTGGAGGGGTACATCCAACAATACCACATTCGACTCTTCCACCCTACCTCGTACGTGAGTGGCGGGGAGCAATATTGGAATATTCAAGGGGAACTCTCGTTTTTTATTGCCGATTACGATTCTACGGCAAAATCTATACACGTTTTGCTTGAAGCATTTTCTTGGTTTCGCCACAGATGGCGCTCTAATCGGAGTAATAGAAATGGGTACACAACTGTAATTTACGATATGCTACTCAATGGTCCCTGAATATCCAGTGGCACGTAGGACCCCACCTTCATGCTGCAACTGCAGACAGGGCAGTATATCATAACTTCTAGTTGAAAACTCCATTCGCATCGTTGTATTCCGCCGACATCTCGAACAGGGGACTGACTACTCGACGCGCTACTGTGGCCGTGGTTCGAGGCGCACGCTATTTTGTTTTCCCGCTAGAGTAAGTATTCAAGCGTCTTGTAGCCAATTTCAATATGCTTAGTGATCCGCTTTTCAAAAGGCCATACAAAGCTCAGAGGCACATCTGTGGGAATGTCTGCACAGGCGCATCTGATGTGGTCGACCATGTCTTCATGGCCTGTTGGCACTTGCTGGTACACTTTATCTTTAAATATCCCCACAGAAAGGAATCTGGCGAATTCAAATCCGGCGACCTACAAGCCAATTAATAGGGCCACCTCTGTCAATCCAACGACCAGTGTAAACACGGCCGAATAAAAAATGGTTCTAAGCACTATGAGACTTAGACAGACGGCCATTGTAGTTTGGTCCCTTCAACCCCCACAACCCACTATGGGACTTAATATCTGAGGTTCTGAGCACTATGGGACTTAACATCTGAGGTCATCAGTCCCCTAGACTTAGAACTACGTAAACCTAACCAACCTAAGGACATCACACACATCCATGCCCGAGGCAGGATTCAAACCTGCGACCGTAGTAGCAGCGCGGTTCCGGACTGAAGCACCTAGAACCGCTGGGCCCCAGTGGCCGGCTCACGGTCGAATACTACCCGTGCTTCAGTTGCGTAATGCACTGGGCAGCTGTCATGCTGAAACCACATACGCTGTCGAACGTGCAGGGCAACATCCATCAGTTGTACCGGCAGCTCCTGTTCCAAATACGTTCAATATTTACGTCCACTCGACGTGCTGTCGATAGAAACGTACCACTGAGTTTGTTACCCAATAAAGGACGTTGACCGTCAGCTTGCCGTAACCAGTGACGACTGTCTACCCTCCAGTAATGCATAATGATGGTTAAAGCTACTATGGTCTGTAAATGTAAACATATCGGGACGGGAAATAGTACCTCAGGAAAGAACGGATGGTGGGAAGGGGAGCGGGGGGGGGGGGGGGGAGAGGAGTTGGTTTGCATTTGTTGTCGTGGCCATTCACAGAATACTACCCGGTTATGGAAATCGTGCCATGAAGTTATTTATGCTGTGAAAGTTGTTTGTATGACACTGATGACGATTTAGTGACAATCATATCTATGGATCCTCTGAAATCGTGGTCTAACTGCCGGGCGCTTATTCGTGGGTTGTGATGCACTGCCGCCAGTATAGCTATTTCATGAACTTCTCCTCTGTGCTTAGTTTCCTTTTGTCGGTCTGTACACCGCCAGACATAAGGGCGTTCACAACATTGTAAAAGAACGAACGAGAGTGAGCTATCTTAGGAAAACGCTCGGCGTAGAAGGAAATAGTAGTCTCAACACTTCTCCTACATTCTCCGTAAATCAGGATCATTTCAGTTTTTTCTTCTGTTGTTGCAACATTCATAGTCCACTTGCACGTCTGTTCTCCAAATAGTAGATACTTATGCAGGCTACACACACTGTGCAAGTATTGCAAAGTTCTACGTCTGCACGATACGTGAGCCCCAGTCGTCGTGTACAGCCTGTTACGATACGTCGTAGTTCGCTTCACGGCAACGGTGACGTCTTAAGTATCCCCTGTTGGTTATGTCGGAGGAGTACAACGTTGTGAATGGAGTTTCTAACTAGAAGTTATGATACACTGGCATGTCCTCCTCTCACAGCATGGAGGTGGGGTCCCACAGCCATGGGATATTGAGGGGCCAATGAGCAGCGTGTCGAAATTACGATTACGTACCCATTTCCATTTCTCTGATTATAACGCCATCTGTGGCGAAACGAAGAAAATGCTTCAGACAAAACGTGTGCAGATTTTGCCGTAGAATTGTAATCTGCAATAAAAAACAGGGATTTTCATTGAAGATTTCAACTTTGCCTGCTACACCCACGTGTGGGTTGGGCTGGCGGGTTGGGTGTGATATCGTTGGATGTCCTTCTCCGAGACAAAAAAATTATAATTATAACTTCTTTTGATCAAATGTGTAGTTTTCGAGATATTTCAATGTCTTCAGTTAAAATGAACATCCTGTATATTCGTTTCCCTGATTCTACCATACTGTTCGCCTCAAGTGCAGATGATTTTCAACACGAATGGGAGAACTTCACAGAGTAAGTTGAAAGCAGATTTGAAAATCAATTACCATAAGATTAAAATAACATATAGCCCATGTATTGAAAAGAAAGTAATATGAATTAACAATGAAGTAATAGAACCAGCAGATGAGTTTTTAGTCTTAGGACAGTTGAAGATAACTGTGAGGGAAAGGAATTAAGAGAAGAGAGCGAATCACCTGGAATACTTTTCGAGTACCATACAGGGTTTATAGAACCAAGTTTCCTGTGGGGGCTTAAAAAGGAGAGTTTATGGTCAGTATATATTATCAGTTTGGAATTAACACAATGGGACTTGGACTTTTCACAATAATACCTTTCAAAAACTGAAAGTACCTAAGAGAGCAATGGGGAGATGTGTGTCTATAATTATTGGGAGTGTTAGGAATACAAACAAATGTACTATCGATTTTTGTATATGAATTTTCAGTCGCTTAAGCTGTAATAACTTCTGTACTTAGCGAATGGTTCAAGATATCGAAATGATTTTTTCGGGAAATAGTAGTACGCCGGTGAAAATATTTTTGTAGTTTGGCTGATCATCTTAACTCTTTTGTCAACTGAGAAATCAAAACAAGCGTGATGGTTTTAAATGGAAAGATATTCTTTCATAACGGCATTCGACAGCTCTTAAAAACTTGAGTTCAAACTTTTCTCAAATTTATCCTAGATAAGTGCCAAGATCGCCTAAGTTGGTTGGTTAGTGGTGTTTAACGTCCCGTCGACAACGTGGTCATTAGAGACGGAGCGCAAGCTCGGGTTAGGGAAGGATGGGGAAGGATATCGGCCGTGCCCTTTCAAAGGAACCATCCCGGCATTTGCCTGAAACGATTTAGGGAAAGCACGGAAAACCTAAATCAGGATGGCTGGAGACGGGATTGAACCGTCGTCCTCCCGAATGCGAGTCCAGTGTGCTAGATCGCCTATTACGGTGTGAACACCGTCAAGTCGGGCATTCGCATCAGATTGTGTTGTTATATTGTCTTTCGACTATTCACTTGCCTGCACTGCCGAAAACATATCCTGATCGATGGTATCAGACGCTCCAGGCACTTGTATCAATTATGATGACCCTAGTGCGAACGGACAGGATAAACGTCGAGGTAAAAGAAAGAACTACAACTGACAGAGCAAAAAATCGGCAAGCGTGGCACGATACGTATTACGATATCAGATTCATCCCTTTCATGTGTCAGTCCATCTGACGTTAGAAGCACCTGAAGTCAAACGTCGTATAGAATTTGATGGATTTTTTCTGCAACACGGCAGAGACGTTACTGCGTTTTTGAAAATTATGGGCTGTATTGAGGGAGCAAGGTTTATTAACCACGCTAATGTAAATTTACATACCATGCCTTATTGAGCAGCTTAAAATCCTGTCTTCGTTAAGTACAACAATAACGACCGTGAATAGTAAACGTATCGTGTAACGACGTAGGGAACTTCTGCAGCCCGTTAAAAGCAAATGCTTACTCACATTGAAGGAACCTTTTTATTGATGTTCCAGGAGAGATGCCACTGCAAATGCGACATGTATGTGGCTCCAACATGATGGCTATTCGGCTCAGTCTTCCCGCGTTGCTACGCAAATACTAAATTGCTAATTTCTTGACCGATGGATAGGACAGGAAGCAGCGATAAAACTTACTGCAAAGATTATAATTAATTTAATGACCTTTGTAACCTAATTCGGTGAGCTAAAAGGCGCTCTGCTCCAACAAAACAGCAGCTATGATCAAACTGTAGTAAAACAGTCTGCCACATCCCCAACTTCTCTTCATTTTTTCTGTAAGCTGCAGTCTACCATGAAACCCCAATCACGCCTCACGATACGTACCAAAGAATCACCACAATATGTACTGTCGTATCATCCACCGATATCTCATCTTTTCAACTACTGATGTCCCCGGAACATCGATTTTTTATGTTCCTCGCAATGGCTGAGAAGGATTTGAGCACATTCTACATGTTAAGCCTAAAGCTGTGTATGCTGAGATAAATACACTCCTGGAAATTGAAATAAGAACACCGTGAATTCATTGTCCCAGGAAGGGGAAACTTTATTGACACATTCCTGGGGTCAGATACATCACATGATCACACTGACAGAACCACAGGCACATAGACACAGGCAACAGAGCATACACAATGTCGGCACTAGTACAGTGTACATCCACCTTTCGCAGCAATGCAGGCTGCTATTCTCCCATGGAGACGATCGTAGAGATGCTGGATGTAGTCCTGTGGAACGGCTTGCCATGCCATTTCCACCTGGCGCCTCAGTTGGACCAGCGTTCGTGCTGGACGTGCAGACCGGGTGAGACGACGCTTCATCCAGTCCCAAACATGCTCAATGGGGGACAGATCCGGAGATCTTGCTGGCCAGGGTAGTTGACTTACACCTTCTAGAGCACGTTGGGTGGCACGGGATACATGCGGACGTGCATTATCCTGTTGGAACAGCAAGTTCCCTTGCCGGTCTAGGAATGGTAGAACGATGGGTTCGATGACGGTTTGGATGTACCGTGCACTATTCAGTGTCCCCTCGACGATCACCAGTGGTGTACGGCCAGTGTAGGAGATCGCTCCCCACACCATGATGCCGGGTGTTGGCCCTGTGTGCCTCGGTCGTATGCAGTCCTGACTGTGGCGCTCACCTGCACGGCCCCAAACACGCATACGACCATCATTGGCACCAAGGCAGAAGCGACTCTCATCGCTGAAGACGACACGTCTCCATTCGTCCCTCCATTCACGCCTGTCGCGACACCACTGGAGGCGGGCTGCACGATGTTGGGGCGTGAGCGGAAGACGGCCTAACGGTGTGCAGGACCGTAGCCCAGCTTCATGGAGACGGTTGCGAATGGTCCTCGCCGATACCCCAGGAGCAACAGTGTCCCTAATTTGCTGGGAAGTGGCGGTGCGGTCCCCTACGGCACTGCGTAGGATCCTACGGTCTTGGCGTGCATCCGTGCGTCACTGCGGTCCGGTCCCTGGTCGACGGGCACGTGCACCTTCCGCCGACCACTGGCGACAACATCGATGTACTGTGGAGACCTCACGCCCCACGTTTTGAGCAATTCGGCGATTCGTCCACCCGGCCTCCCGCATGCCCACTATACGCCCTCGCTCAAAGTCCGTCAACTGCACATACGGTTCACGTCCACGCTGTCGCGGCATGCTACCAGTGTTAAAGACTGCGATGGAGCTCCGTATGCCACGGCAAACTGGCTGACACTGACGGCGGCGGTGCACAAATGCTGCGCAGCTAGCGCCATTCGACGGCCAACACCGCGGTTCCTGGTGTGTCCGCTGTGCCGTGCGTGTGATCATTGCTTGTACAGCCCTCTCGCAGTGTCCGGAGCAAGTATGGTGGGTCTGACACACCGGTGACAATGTGTTCTTTTTTCCATTTCCAGGAGTGTATTTATTTTCTAGGTACTTGGTGGTCACCAATTAATTGAGAGTAGAATGTTTAGGCTTTTGACTTGTGTATAGCATTGAATTTCAGTTTCAGGTAGATTAGAAATGTTTCTTTTTGGCGATTGGCAGCATGGCGGAAGGGGGGGAGGAGGGAGGGAACCTACATACCACCACCCAATAGCGGATGTACAGCTTATGTATATATCATTGGTTGTGTGTATGACTGGATGCTGGCTGTTAACAGATTACTAAAATGCACAGGCTTTAAAGTAGTGTATGAGGTGGAAAATTCATTTAGGAACAGTGTAAACATAGTTGTCTCCTCTGATCCCAGTGTTTAATTAGGTATTCATCTACAGAATACGAGAAGGATTTGTCCTAATGAAATGTTTCAGACTAGATGCAAAATTGGCTTTGGTATCTGTCACTCTATATTATTGGGCAACTGATCAAAAAACGTTGTGACTGCTATCTGAATTCGTTACTGAGTCTCTGACAGCTTTATTAATAAGTAATGAAAGATAATTTGTAACTTTGGACGTTATGACGAAGGTGCATTGAGAAAACCTGAGAGGAAAAAGCTCGTGTAAGGTGACTGTGAGTGAGCACCACATATTATTCTCATGGCTTAGTTTTGAGTAAACAGTGCACAGAAACTACACTTACTTATTTCACACTTTCAGTCACGTCTGTGAACCGAATACGTATCGTTGACAAAATGTATCATTGATATGCGTGCATTTTTGGTGGTTTAGCAGGATACACAGTGATAAAAGATAATTATAACAGAAAAATTAAATTTATACATCAGATACATTATGACATCGAATGTGGTGTGTTTTGCGCCATTGTGTAACTTAAAAAGATTCGAAATTTCATCCCACGTAATTAACGCTCTTATTTGGAACAATATTCAGATTTAAAAGTGACAATAATTACATAAATTTGAAGTTACAATTAAGTTAATTATGAGCTCTGAGCTCTTATAAATTATACACGACTTTCACTGCGTAACATTTTTGTGTTATATGCACTTTCTTTTTTTTTACTTGACAAAACTTTTCAGCCACCATGTATTCCCGTGTGGCATTCGAAATGTGGGACACTGTGAAGACTCATACACTTCACCATGATAATTTCATTCTATGTTGCGAAAAGCTTCTTGTGCTTTCTGATTCTTAGTCTTCTTTTTTATCGTACTACGCTATCCTTCTTTCTTTTTTCTGTATAGCTATAGAAACCGTATATTCGGTCCAAAGTAACTGTCTCTACTACCCACCAAATGTCCTCCCCTGGTGGCTGAGTGGTCAGCGCGACGGCATATTATACCTATGGGCCCGGGTTCGATTCCCGGCTGGGTGGGAGATTTTCTTCGCTCAGGGACTGGTTGTTGTGTTGTCCTTACTACTATAAGTCGCCGAAGTGGCGTCAGCTCAAAAGACTTGCACAAGGCGAACGGTCTACCCGACGGGAGGCCCTAGGCAAACGGAATTTCCGTTTTTCCACCCACCAAATACGTAAAAGAAAATGAAGAAGGGGACAGGGAATATTCGAAGCAAAAAGAGCAGAAAGAGGGTGTGTTTGTTGTCGAAGCATACAGCAGTAACTGTTACTCAAGTACCCAATGAAGCTTTTCTGGAACAAAATGTTGGAGGTCTGGTCCTAATATTCTTACGGAGTAAGTGCCTCTAGAACGCAAGCTCCTGCCTGTGGTTAAGTTGTTGCCAAGATAAAGTATCATGGAAAACTCTTCCCTAGACACAGGAACTTTTATGGGGAACACAGCCACAGTAATTTAATAGAATTTCCGGCTCGGTCTTCTTAATAGATGTAAGATACCGTCAATGGCTGATGTTATTTTTACTGATTTATTCCAGTGAAGTGATTATTTTATTCCGTTGAACAACACACACCAAAATTTTTTCTAGAATTTGTAAATTTCTCGTGAGAAGGTCACTAGGTAGCGCGAATTCGGGGGAATTCAGAATCCACTTCGCAGACTCAAGTATTCTGTAGTCGTAGCCAGTGACGTTTCTATCTATTGACCAGCCGTGTGTACTCTAATCGCTCGAACGTAGTTTAGCTTCTTAGAGAATTGATTAATACTCGCCAAGGGATTTTATTTCCTGTTGTTTTATCGAGGAATGATAAGATAACTTTTCTTGAGAATGTAATCCTCTGTAGGGACTATATCGATCAAGTTACCCCCGTAATCCTAGGGCCAACTCAGGGTTCTGACACAGAGTGATGGTAGTTTTTCCAATATCGATTGACTGAATGCTGATGTCACTTCGGATCGATAGAATAAACCCGGAAGCATACATGTCAAAACTATGTGTCCTACAGAGACTAGATCCCTGCAAAGGTGTGGGAATATCATTTATATCACAAAACGAGACCAAAAGAATAAAAACTAGTGTCTACAAAATTTTCCATTTAAAAAAACTCACCAAATAATGAAGCGCTCCGACAAAATGGCTCTGAGCACTATGGGACTTAACTTCTGAGGTCATCAGTCCCCTAGAACTAAAAACTACTTAAACCTCACTAACCTAAGGACATCACACACATCCATGCCCTAGGCAAGATTCGAACCAGCGACCGTAGCGGTCGCGCGGTTCCAAACTGAAGCGCCTCGATCCGCTCGGCCACACCGGCAGGCAAGCGATCCGACATTTGTCCACTAAAAATATGCTGTCAGCGCACATCATTGTATACATTATCAATATTCTGGCTCCTATGATTAGGGCTTGTCAAGTAAGAGTAGTTAAAATCCAGAAATAAAAACAATCAAATATATGTTAAGTTATGTTTCGAGGTGCACGACGACTGACAGGAAACGGAAAGCGCGAATACCAGGAAAACAAGGCAGGTGGCGCATGCGCGGGATCGAAATACGCTGGCTACGTAAGCGGCCAATGAGTGGCTGTGTATTGAGGTTGGGGAGAGGGGCTGGGGGACTAAGATGGTTCAAATGGCTCTGAGCACTATGGGACTTAACTGCTGAGATCATCAGTCCCCTAGAATTCAGAACTACTTAAACCTAACTAAGGACATCACACACATCCATGCCCGAGGGAAGATTCGAACCTGCGACCGTAGCAGTCGCGCGGTTCCGGACTGAAGCGCCTAGAACCGCTCGGCCACCGCGGCCGGCAGGGAGTAAGGGAACAGTGAGATATAAAGGATATTGAAGGATGCTATTGTAAAGTGAAATGGGTTATCAAAATCCTCATAAGGACACAAGTACATTTTGTTACGAACAGTAATAAGTGAAATGAGAAAACACCCTGTGACGCACGTACGCGACGATGAAAGTGTGTGAAAAACATACAGTAACAAGAGTGGGCAAAGTACATATCCTCAGAAAATACAAAACCGGAGAAACGAAAACGTATGCACAATTAATTTACATATATTAGAATTCTGAGGACTGAGCAGCTCGCAAAGGTTACTGGCAACCGTATGAAGATTTTATGCACAATATAGGTCGAAGCCTTAAAACTGTCTGCAAGAAAGGTACAGATGATAAGTCACTAAATTTCCTCCTTGAGCTGTAGGTGTTTGAAGATCTGTAGTTCTCCCCGAAGATCCAGTTATCGCCCTTTGACTTCTCTGTTCAAAATGACTGTGTCTTTCAAATTTTTCTGGGTATGGTTAGCAATCCGTATGTTCGGGAAACGTAGAATTATGCACATTCATTCCCTTCTTTCCCAGCAGATGCCGTTTGTATCTTGTCTTCACAGTTTTGTCTGCTTGACCGATGTAATAGCGTGGTCAAACATTACATGTCAATTTATAGACGTCTGAATTGGAAAATCAATCAGCAGCATTTTCCACTGTATGCAGAAACTTTTCTTCAAACTATTGTCTGTAGAGAAGGAAACATTACAGTTATAAATGTTCACTAGAAGACGTTTAATCTGCTAACAAACATTTCCGAAGAATGAAAAAGATATGGTTTTCCTAGCATCTCTAACCATTGCTGAAGCACAACCGCGTTCAGAATATTAAATTCCGATTTGAAATAATTGCCAAAAAATGTGAGAATATGACGTCATTCCAATAAAACGGCGATGTTTGAGGGGAGAAGCTCACAGTAGACGAGGGGTGGGCGCGTGACGTGCGCTCAAGGCTGCTCGTGGGCACTGTAATATTTGCGGATTTGTAGCCTTGAGGACCAGTCTCCTATTCCAAAAAAGTGCCATCGAATGAAAAAGTAGTATTAGCTAGATTGCAACAATTCTGTCGTGAAGAAAAGCAAATGAGTTTACGATGGTGTGGACAATTTTATGCGCCATAAGGTTTTGCATGTCGATTATTAGGCTGTAAACAGCGGTGTTGATTTCCTACGGTTTTTACTTAGTGAGTGAGCCGCTCTCGAAAAAAGTAAAGACAAGTACAAACGTTTAAATGTCACTTGCACTTGCGGTCGACCGTCTTCATTTGTATACGGGCACACCACAACTACAAAGAAAGAAATAAAGAATGATCTTTTCATTGTGTAGTAGCGTAATGAGTTTTGCAGCGCCACAAAGTAATACGCTGCATAGGTTGACAGCAATTGTAAGCAGTACGGAACGTTTCAATGTCAGGCGTTCAGTTCACCAGTTAACGGTCAGAGCAGATGAGGAGGCCTTGTACAGAAAAAAGAAAATAAAATACTACTCTAGTCCACTTAATTTCATAGTCACAAATGCAAGAGAGACATAAAATAACAAACAAAGAAACCATACATTTTAAAATTAAACATCTATTAACTTACTGAGACATGTAACATCTGTCATCCACCGCAGGCCATCAAACTCGTTTACTGGCAATACTTTCATGGCAATGAATAATGGTGTGTCTTAATGCAAACTTAAAAAAAAATTAATATATACACAACCATCCTACTTGACAAACATACCCTCCCCCCCCCCCCCCCCCCCCACCACCACCCGTGGCCACAATCACACCTCAGCTCTGTCAGGAAGGATTTAAACAGCCAACGTTCCAAACCGTACGATGTAAGTGTATTACTATTTTCACAACGGTGTCTATGACGCCAGCAGATTAACACGATATCAGTGTGTCTTTGGTATTTTTCAGCTGGATAACAGCTTTTTTCACCATGATTCTTATCAAAGCAACGACACCAGACTTCAGAACAATCATTGCAGGAGCTCCTTCTGTTGCAGTCGATAAAAGCTTTTCCCAGAAATGGTGGTATCGGTCAATAACGATTCTTAAGCGAGAAATTATGTCTTCGGTAGTGGTTGTATCATGTGTTTGCACTAAATTCCTCCATCACTTTGAACTCAGCGTCAACACCTGCACAAATAGAGCAAGCGGGCCACGTCCGTTACATCGTGCTTTCAACCAAAGCCAAAGACAAAAAAAGAAAGAAACAAATCCTTAGTTTTATCCTTCAGTTGCGTTTCTACGTCAGTTGCCATTTCTTTGATGGATCTACAAACTGTTATCCGTGAAGGAGGAACTATTTTGAAAACAGGAAGGGTAGCTGAACACCAGATTGTTGAGGCAGGAACAAAACACCGTTTAACCAACTCTCCATCGCTGAAGGAACACACCGTTTGGCTGTCTTACGGCTATGTGATAGCTCGCTCTCAATGCATCATCACTGTGAATGCCATGGTTCTCTTCCTATAAATATGCTACAAGGAAGAGGTAAAATCCAGTGCAAAATCACATAATGCTTTATAAATAATAGTAAAATTTTTAAGACATGACATAGCTCTATATGAACTTTCATCTTTCTCTCTTTATAGTTGTACCTGCTCCTCTTTCCTCAGTGTCCAAAATGAAAATGACGCTTCACATCGTTCTTCTTCCATGGCGATAAAACAGAAGTACAAAAGTGACACAGAAGGCTGGCTTGTGTTTCAATAAAAGGTATTCTTCTTCCCATTGTGGGCTGAAGTGTAGGGATTTGGCCGATTTCCGTTTTGAGTATCTTAACTCATCTTCAGCCGTTTTCCTCTTTCTAATTATGTCCTCCTACTAACGCCAAAGAAACTTCGACACCGATAACACAAACGATACGGAGTAAAGAAGCCCGTCTTGTCTCGCGCGAGTAGTTAACGAACGAGTGATGTTAGCAGGCAGGTGGAGGGTCAAATGCTGGCTGAAAGCTTCGGTGGGGAAGCAGTGCGGGCACTCACGGGAGCCGCACCCGCAATAGCCGCATAGACAATTGAATAATGCACTTTGCTTGCCCGAACGTGTTCATATGGACTGATTGCTTTCCAGGAATCATTTGGCATACTGGCTGGAACAGACAAAACATTTCACATTGGTTCCTCTGTGTGAGTGGCTGTGTGTGTGCGTGTGAGTATGTGTGGGTGACACAATCTCCTCTTTTTCTCTCTCATGACTGGCAAACATCGGTGTTCATAATCATGAGAAATGTGCAGTGAGATATATAGCTCTTAATATTTCCGCTTCAGCTTTGCTACATTTACAAACATTATGTTATGGAAAGTTCGTTTTTATTTTCTCTTAATACAAAAAACTCATCCTCTCTACATCTACAAAGGGTATCCTACATTTTTATAGTACAGCTGGCTGGTGTGGCCGAGCGGTTCTAGGCGCTTCAGTCAGGAACCGCGCGACCGCTGCGATCGTAGGTTTGAATCCTGCCTCGGGCATGGAAGTGTGTGCTGTCCTTAGGTTAGTTAGGTTCAAGTAGTTCTAAGTTCTAGGGGACTGATGACCTCAGATATTAAGTCCCATAGTGCTTAGAGCCATCTGAACCTTTTTTTTAATAGTACAGTTTCAGCTCGACCACATTTCCGCAATCGTAGAACAACAATATTCTGCCCTATATATCTACAACTGCTCATCTATATCTGCGTAACACCGATTTATCTCTGCTACATCTACAATTAATATGCTAAATTGCCATAACTCAGCTGTTGCATCTCGCTACATCTACAAAATGTAACTTACATTTTCACAGTATAGTTACATAATTACATTATAGTTGTTGATAATTATACCTATAATCTACAGTCGACTGCTGCGCATAATTCAGTTCCAGATGGCCTACTGCCGTGTAGACAGTGAATTATCTGATCCATTAACTTTCGGGAGTACAGCCGCATAATCTTATTTCTGCTTGGTATAATATTTCGGCCGTAAACATTTCGTCCATCTTCAGAGTGAACCGAATGAGTGAAGCCGCTGTAAGCTCCAGTACTTTTTCCGTTGTTCTAAACCACAAAAAACACAATCGCCAAGGACCAAATTCAAAGTGATTTTTCGCCCTCAATCAAAGACAGCAGTACTTTTGAGTTCTCGCAAAGATGACATGATGCGCCTGAAATTTGATGAATCAATTAGTACGCCGCGAAAACATCAAGGTGCAGAGTGCATTACCTAGTAGGCTACGTGCCTTATCTTCTCTTCACGGAAATCGAAAATGACCCCAAGTGCTCAAATTATCCTCAAGTGTGAGCAGTTAATAGCCTTTTGACGACAGTGTCAATTTACATTGATTTATAGAGGAAACTAGGTTGTTTTGATGGAATCACATACTGAACAGTCGATTTGTCAGCATGATGTTCACATTCACGGTAGTCATCAATATTTAATTCTGTATCTGAAGCATGTTTCATATTTCTTTCTCCACGCATTACGTGTGCATTTCAGTTCCAAGAGTGCACATTCTTCCTGTCAATCCAATGAATCCTTTTATAATGTTACCTGATAATTCGTCTACCAGTAAAGCCACTTTTTTTCGATTGAGTTATGGGGTATTGTATGTGCTACTTTCGGGATTACCCGAGGTATCGAAACGCCTATGCACATAACTTTTAAGAACAGCCTAAGTATTTGAGTTATTTACATAATATATTAAGATAGCCATGTCTGTGTAACCCATTTTAAGTTTTTGTTTATTTCTGGACATTGCTTCCAACTAGCAGAATCTAGAAGAACCTTCTTAGAAACGTAGAAACTCAGTACCAATTAGATTTACGTTAAATTTTGCACTATTATTGATATTAGATTCTGCACTCAGAGAAGCAGCTCCATATCTACCAACCCAGATTGTTACTAACTTAATATTACTGATTTTTGTCTCATTCTGCATATTTTTTCGAAGAACGCTGTTGTTCATAAGTTAGAAAAAGTCCTTTCTGAAACCACGTTTTGCGTGCACACGTTTGGTAGCATTTATGTCTATATATAATGTACTTCGTTTCCACACCTTGTTCGCTCAGAGCAATTGTATAGCCACTGACCGAACAAGATGTAGAAACAAAATACATGAACATACAATGTAAAATGTACGATAACTCGATGGCTTCTGCAGCACAGGAAAAGGACACGAGGGAATATTCCATTGGAAGAGAAATAAAGCAGGATAACACTATGGCCCCGAAACAGTTTATATTAGTGCCTGAGATGGCTACGTCCAAATTGGTTTGGAAAGAAAGAGAAATTATAAAAATGGGAAAAGCTTCACTAACTTCAGAGTGGCAGACGATATAGTAGACCTATCCAAAAATATAATTGCTATCCTCTGCAAAGGATTGGCCAGATATTTCCGAAAAAGTGGGCCTCAAGATAAATCTTTCCAAAACAAATACTAAGCATAAACAATGAGCAACTGGAAGACGAATCACATTGAGCAACTGTCTAAAAAATCTTAACGAATATGTTTCTCTGGGATTATTAACTGATATTCAAATAGACTTAAAACCCGAAATTTTTCGTCAAATCGAGCTGGGTTGGGGGCTTATGGGAAAAACGTAACCATTGTTAAATCTAATATGCGAACGACTCATAAAAAGCTTATTTTGGAACAGTGTGTTCTTCCCGTAGTAACATATGGGTGTGACACTTGAATTTTAAAAGAGTTTTTCAAAAGGAAACTATGTACTGCTCAGAGCGCCGGGGAAAGGTCACTACTAGGTCTTAGTAAGAAAGATCCTAATAGAAGTGAATACGTAAGATCACTAACAGGCGTTCAGGATGTTGTGGAAAGGGGAAAAGCTTTAAAATATAATGAACGGGACATATCGCACAAAAAACGACGAAAAATGTAGAAAAGCAATACTAGGTGGAGACCCAGGGCAAGATGAAGACCACGAGGCAGACCACCCTATCACTAGGATGAAGAATTGAAGAAAAGTCGCAGGTATCAGCTGGCAAAGGACAGCAGGAGATAGAGATGCATGGAAAAAGCCACTGTAATTGTATTTTTGAGCTTAAGGTTAAAGAGGCTACATATTGTAAAGACTGAGTTAGCTGAACAAATAATACAAATGGAGCTTTATGGAATGGCAATATAATGTGAATTTTGTTTATAGTAAGATCATTGTTCAGACACTGCTTTAAATCCGTATAGTGAATAACATGTTTCTTTTTATTACCCAAAGTTGAAGTCAGTTTCTCCTGGACACCTTCCTGGTTGATGCTAGGTAGTGATAGCATTTTCTCAGGTTATAATGCTACATCGAACTGAACTTCATCGACATTTTCTGGATACTCAATATCTACTTCTAACATGTAGCCCATGTCAGAATATTTGGTACACGCACTACATCAAAACTTCGTGGTTTCTATAGGTAAACATGCAGAATCAGGGAGTGGCAGGTATTGCATCGCCCGCCAATGAATGAATCCAATGACGTGTAACAGTAAGGTCTTTGAAGGTCAACGAAAGTCACAAAGGTGGCATGGACGTTCATTTACAGAAGGTGTTCGAGGTGATGACAATTGGTATCAATGCAGTGCTGCAATCTTCTTATCATGGATTGAGTGGTATTCCTTATCACATCGGCACTTATAGAAGCACATGCTCTGACAATTCTCTTTTTCATATCTTCAGGTATAGCTGGAATGTCTTTATAAACAATGTCTTTTACGTATCCTTACAAGAAAAAATCCAGAGGCGTCAAGTCTGGAGAACGAGCCGGCCACGATACATCTCCTCCGCGTCCAACGATTTGGGAATTGTCTGTACAGCTCATTTCTAGCCATCAGCGAAAAATATGCCAGACACCCATTGTGTTGATACCACATTATGTTCCCTGTTCCTAAAGGTATTTCTTCCAATAACAGACTTAATGTTTCTTTCAGGAATTTGATGTACTACCTACCAGTAAGATTTCCTTCGATGAAATAGGGGCCTATAATTCTGTTCTCCAGAATCCCACACCATACATCCACCGACCACGGTTTCTGATGTGCAACTTGTCGCAGCCAACATGGATTTTCAGTTGCCCAATAATGCATGTTATGCAAATTAACATTTCCATGGTTCGTGGATGTAGTCTCGTCAATAAATAAAATCAAATTAATAAATGTGTCATCCCTCTGAATCTGAAGTTGAGCCCATCAGCAGAATTCAATGCGACGCTTACAATCCGTCCCAGTTAAATCTGATGGAGACTGATGTGGTAAGGATGATATTTATGGCGATGCAGAACATAAGCAACCCTACTCTGGCTTATGCCAGATTCCCTTGCGATTTGACTCGAACTATCACAAGGATCTCGAACCACAGTGGCAAGAGTACCAATTTCCGTTTCCTCGTTAGTAACTTTCCTTTGCCGGATATGTTTCCGATGCGTTAAAGATCTAGTTGTTCTCAATTTATAATACACATATTTAAATGTACGACGTCTAGGACGAGTACGTTGAGGATATCCTTCAGCGTATAAGTCTCTAGCTGTCACTGAATCTAGTTAGCATTCTCCGTAAATCAAAAGCATATTTACTTGTTCTTCGAAGGAATACATCATTCACATTCGCTTGATTCGACGATACTACTCTTACCGTTGTATTGCGAAACCGTCGAATGGTGTTTACATGTCATTGGCACGTTAGATGGATTCTCCGTATCCGCCGAATATTTGCTTTTTGCCCAATGTACGAGGGAGAATTCTCAGAGCATGTGCCGAAGTGATAAGGAATACCAGTCAGTCCATGATAAGAAGATTGCAGCACTGCACTGATACCAATGGTCACCACTTCGAACACCTTCTGTAAATGGACGTTCATGCCACCTTCTTGACATTCGTCGCCCTTCAAAGACTATACTGTTACACATCATTGAATTGGTCTCGATAGCCGCTATCAGAAAATAAGTACCAAACTAGAGCATCCCATTTAGAAAAACAAAGTTGATCTTCAAATCTCTGAAGCGACCCCACCTAGCAAAAAAAAACCAATGTCATATTGTAGCCCCCGTTGTCCCATGCAAATTGTCCCACAAACTTTTCAGCTACTATCACACAATAACAATAGTTAGTAACTCACCCTGTATTTTTAATATCGCCATTTTTCTGCATATGTTTCATTGCGATAGTTATAGTAGCCTAAATGATTAATACTTTTCAATGTTTATCGCTCTCAAAGAAATGAGTCTAGGATTCATTTTCACTCTCATTATTACGCCTATTTTTTCCATTTATTCGTCTAGGTTAATGATAATAAAATGAGCATCGTAATTTGTGAAGCTGTGAAACGCTGTTAGTACTGTAAGATTAGATGTGACATTTGCATTACAGCTGGCATGTGGAGCTCCTAGACATCTGCAGGTAAAATGACAATAATCTGTGCGCTTTCCATCTGTTTCATTGAAGTGTTCGTTGCTGATATGGTAAATTTCTGCTGGTCGAAACGCTACATGCTCTCGAGGCAAACATTCAATCACTGAAACACTGCACTGAGAAACAGGAAACTCATCGGAACATCAGCTGAATGCATGGAGGAGAATATCATCTACAGAACTGGGTGATAATTTCGATTATAGTTTCTGAAGACGCAAATATTGTTTCGGTTTCATTCAAACCAAATTTACATCGGTTTCCTTCTAGTTGAGTTTTTAAGTAGCATTTCCTTACTCGTGCATAAACCACACCTCTTGAAAGAGGATTTAATATTATTAATGCAGATCATAAAAACATAAATCGACCTTTATAAAAA
Source organism: Schistocerca serialis cubense (assembly GCF_023864345.2). Taxonomy (NCBI): domain Eukaryota; kingdom Metazoa; phylum Arthropoda; class Insecta; order Orthoptera; family Acrididae; genus Schistocerca; species Schistocerca serialis. Next base: position 582,453,657 of record NC_064640.1, read on the forward strand.
TGTAATGACTGCTAACGACTGTTGGAGATGGAGCAATTTTCAAGGCATTTGAATTTTACGCCGGTCAAAGTTGCAGTAATTTCCTTACTGGTCGCTACTAAGAACTTTCACACCCGAGATGAAACCTCAAAAGTGCGGAAAATTGCGACCAAAGTTTCTACGAGCCGTTTTTTTTTGCTTTGTTTCATTAGGCAGGTCAGTAGTTGCCTTTTCTTTCCATCTCGCTCATACTCTCCTACCACTTTGTGAAGCAATCAAAAGGCGGGTTACTTGCACAAAACTTGAGTACGGCCCTTCCCATTTTCCAGCTAGAACTGTGTATATGAATGATAACTTCAAAATGACCATCGTAGGTTTCGAGGCAGAAAACAGAACACCTGTAGTATGGTACAAGCTATTCTGTTTCGACTATCGGTTACGGGGCGGGCTCTTAAAGAACTGACCTCCCTAAGCAGCACGTAGTAGTGAGTCTGTGAATAGAACTAAACGACTAAGGTTCTGTTTAAGCGACTATTTTGGTATCAATAATTATTTTTATATTTAAGCTTAATTAAAATGTAACTTTTAGAGGCGGTACAGTTTTCTTTTATTTTCAGGAAGATATCTTTAATTAACAAAGTAAAGATATAAAATACCCCAAGATGTAATGCAAATGCAAGAAATCGATTAAATAAAATCACTTGGGAAAATCTGTACCTTAAAAGTAATGAAAAATCAGCGTTAGCCAAGGAAACGTTAAAATAATAATATTCGGAAAAATAATTGCGTACATACAGTGCCATTCTGGTTTACGTTTTACAAAGTTCTCTGACTAATGCGAATACAGGTATGGTTCTTTTGAAAAAGAAACTGCCGACCTTCCTCTTTATCCACCGCTTCCAATCTAATGCGCCATCTATAATCAAATAATTGTCAACGTGCGGTACACCCACTCTTCCCTCCTTTCTAAAAATTCGTAGTTTTATGTGCTTCTATATTGCGCCACATTTCTTTATTAATCCGCATATTTAAAAACCAAGTATGCATCAGTTGTGCTGTTCTAGATATCTCCTTTCAAAGCACCTAATGTTTTGTCGTCATTGTTTACCCTCGTTGTTATAATTATGCGACGAGTTGAGCACATTAAGATGAGAGTGTAGAACACGCAGCTTGAGTGTTTTTTGAATCCCATATTCTACGAAGTATGGATAAAGGAGTAAACTTCATGCTATCCCACGAGCTACGAACACTGTCCGTTACGCACCCCGAACGATAGTCCCACAAAGTGGTGTCTCGCTTGGGGTTAGCAACCATTACACGCCGACGAGTTTGCAGGAGAACGTGATCGCTACGTTCAGAGTTCAGACCTTTCCGGAGAGGTGGACAGGCAATTTCACAGAAGACGTCGTGAACTAAATGTTCTGTTGACACGATGAAGACCATCAATAACTCCCTACCAACAGTCCAACCAGGAATCCAACATGATAACTAAGTATACAGAGATTTCGTGATCATAGAAGCACTATGGAACTTTTTCTTATACTTTTCTTTCCCTACTACTAAAGGTACAGTGGGTCTTGTGACTCATGGCACAGTGAAAAATGGAAATGAGCGTTTGGCGTCATTGGCTGGGAGGCCCCTTACGGGGCAGGTCCGGCCACTTTGGTGCAGGTCTTATTACATTCGACACCTCATTGGGTGACCTGCGCGCCGGATGGGGATGAAGACAACACAACACCTAGTCATTGAGCGGAGAGAATCCCCGACCCAGCCGGGAATCGAACCCGGGCCCCTTAGGACGGTAGTCCGTCACGCTGACCATTCACCTATCGGGGCGGATATGACACTGTTAAGAGCCAGGGACTTTGCAGGCAAATACCAGACGGGCTAGTCGTGGGGCAAATGCAGACCCGTTTGGAGTATTTTTGTAGGGGATTTCCAATACTAACATTTGCTTTACACCCGTCAGAAACGTCCAGAGAGCTTTGGGGGTATAGCTGAGTGATACGACTCGATCTTTTCTTTTTTTTTTTTTTTTTTTTTTGTATTAATACTCTTCAGTCCCCATGCCTACAGGAAGAACGGGCTCTCTCACGGGGATGGGTACTATTTCACGTTAATTTTGGCCGATATCTCTGCTACATGAACGTTACGAAAACCTAGTATATTTATAGATATATTTGTTATTGCGTTTACATAGTAAAGTCGAATAGGTGCTCCGCAAGTTCAGTGTCCATATTTGCCAGTCCATGTGTGGATGACATTGCATCGGGCAATACAGGTCACTTGACGCCAGAAGGTCTTTCCCCAGCAGTCTGCGTCTACAGCAGCCTCTAGCATTGCTGGAGGCCTCTGTTGGGTTCTGCCTCCCAGCGATAAGGCCTATTCACCCAGCGGTAATTTACATATCATCGCCTTCGTCGCTACCCGATGAGTACGCAATATCTCTACTCAATCATCATATTACGGAGCAAACTAACGCTGTGGTAAGACAACATATTCGGTAGGAAAGCGGTTCAAATTACCATCTTCCCCTGAAGGTTTGGGTTTTCTGCGGATCTCGAGGATTGCAGTGAGTGTTCGCTTTAAATTGACAAAGCCGATTTCTTTCCTCATCCTCGTCTTTTCTGAGCTTGTGCTTCATCTCCAGTGACGGAATTTTATCTCCTATTACTCCTTCTTTTTCTAAATTTGTATCTCTATAATGTAAGTGTAGACCACATGTGGCTTGAAGTCAAAGAAATAGTATCGGCTGCAGTTGAGAGATTTATACCAAATAAATTAACAAACGACGGGGCTGATCCTCCTTGGTACACAAAACGAATCAGAACACTGTTTCAGAAACATCGACACAAACATGCCAAATCGAAGCAGACACAAAATCTCCAAGATTGGCGATCTTTTACAGAAGCTCGAAATTTACCTCGGACTTCAATGCGAGATGATTATAACTGTTTCCACAACGAAACTTTGTCTCGAAACCTGACAGAGAATCCAAAGAGATTCTGGTAGTATGTGAAGTATATTAGCGGCAAGAAACAATCAATCCCTTCTCTACACGATAGCAATGGAGATACTGTCGAAGACAATGCTGCGAAATCAGAGTTACTGAACACAGCCTTCCGAAATGCCTTCACAAAAGAAGACGAAGTAAATATTCCTGAATTCGAATCAAGAACAGCTGCCAGCATGAGTAACGTAGAAGTAAATATCCTGGGAGTAGTGAAGCAACTTAAATCACTTAATAAAATCAAGTCTTCTGGTCCATACTGTATACCCATCAGGTTCCTTTAAGAGTATGCTTATGAAATTAGCTCCATACTTAACAATCATATACAACCGTTCGCTTGACGAAAGATCTGTAGCCAAAGACTGAAAAGTTACACAGATCACACCAATATTCAAGAAAGGTAGTAGGATTAATCCACTTAATTACAGGCCCGCATCTTTAATGTCGATAGGCAGCAGGATTCTGGAACATATTTGTGTTCGAACATTATGAATTACCTCGAAGAAAACGGTCCATTGAGACACAGTCGACATGGGTTTAGAAAACATAGTTCTTGTGAAACACAAGTAGCGTTGAGCGCTATTGACAAGGGATTTCAGTCCGATTCCGTATTTCTAGATTTCCGGAAGGCTTTTGACACTGTACCACACAAGCGGCTTGTAGTGAAATTGCGTGCTTATGGAATATCGTCTGAGTTATGTGACTGGATTTGTGATTTCCTATCGGAGACGTCACAGTTCGTATTAACTGACGGAAAGTCATCGAGTAAATCAGAAGTGATTTCTGGTGTTCCCCAAAGGATTGTTGTAGGCCCTTTGCTGTTCCGTATCTATTTAAACCATTTGAGAGGCAATCTGAGCAGCCGTCTTTGGTTGTTTTCAGATGACGCTGTCGGTTATCGACTGATTCAGTCATTAGAAGATGAAATACGAGTAAAGTTCAAAACGAATTCGAAAAGATATCAGAATGGTGCGAAAACTGGCAGTTGACCCTAAATATCGAAATGTGTGAGGTCATCCACATGAGTGCTAAAAGGAATTCGTTACACTTTATTTCCACGATAAATTAGTCAAACCTAAAGGCTGTAAATTCAACTAAATACCTATGAACTACAATTACGAACGACTTAAATTGGAAGCAACACATAGAGGAGGAGGAGCAGGAGATTAGTGTTTAACGTCCCATCGACAACGAGGTCATTAGAGACGGAGCGCAAGCTCGGGTGAGGGAAGGATGGGGAAGGAAATCGGCTGTGCCCTTTCAAAGGAACCATCCCGGTATTTGCCTGAAGCGATTTAGGGAAAACACGGAAAACCTAAATCAGTATGGCCGGAGACGGGATTGAACCGTCGTCCTCCCGAATGCGAGTTAAGTGTGCTAACCGAACACATAGAAAATGGTGTGGGGAAGGCTAACCAAAGACTGCGTTTTACCGGCAGGACACATAGAAATTGTAACAGATCTACTAAGGAGACTGCCTACACTACGCTTGTCCGTCCTCTTTTAGAATACTGTCGCTCGGTGTGTGATTCTTACCACATAGGACTGACGGAGTACATCGAAAAAGTTCAGAGAAGTGCAGCACTTTTTGTGTTATCACGAAATATGGGAGAGAGTCTCACTGAAATGATACTGGATTTGGGCTGGAAATCATTAAAATAAAGGCGTTTTTCGTTGCGACGGAATCTTCTCACGAAATTCCAGTCACCAACTTTCTCCTCCGAATGCGAAAATATTTTTTGACACCTACCTACACAGGGACAAATGATCACCACGAAAAAATAAGGGAAATCAGGACTCCTAAGGAAAGATATAGGTGTTCGTCCTTTCCCCGCGCTACACGAGATTGGAATAATAGAGAATTGTGAAGGTAGTTCAACGAACCCTCTGCCAGGCACTTAAATGTGATTTGCAGAGTATCCATGTAGCTGTAGATGTAGATATACATCAGCGCTGCACACTCGCCCATTTCAATAAAGCTAAACGGTGGGGTAATTCCACAATTTGGCGAAAGTGACTTGTGAAAACCTCAGAAGATACTACTAGCCCACTGCATCAGCTATTGGGCCATCTTCTTCAGTAAAGTCTACAAAACTGTTCCACCTGACATACTATTTACACTGATGCGCCAAAGAAACTCGTATAGGGATGCGGATTCAAATACAAAGATATTTAAACAGGTACAATACGGCGATGCCTATATAAGACAACAAGTGTCTGGAGCTGTTGTTAGAACGGTTACTGCTGCTACAACGGCAGATTATCAAGATTTAAGTGAGTTTGAACGTAGTGTTATGGTCGGCATACGAGCGACGGGACACAGCATCTCCGAGGTAGCGATGAAGTGGGGATTTTCCCATACGACCATTTCAGGAGTGTACCGTGAATATCAGGAATCCGGTAAAACATCAAATCTCCAATATAGCTGCAGCCGGAAAAAGATGATGCAAGAACTGGACCATTGACGACGGAAGAGAATCGCTCAACGTGGCAGAAGTGCAACCCTTCCGCAAGTTGCTGCAGAGTTCAGTGCGAGCCACTCAACGAAAAATCATCGATATAGGCTTTCAGAACCGAAGGCCCACTCATGTACCCGTGATGACTGCACGACACAAAGCTTTGCGCCTCGCTTGGGCCCATCAACATCGACATTGGACTGTTGATGACTGGAAACATGTTGCCTGGTCGGAGGAGTCTCGTTTGAAATTGTCTCAAGCTGATGGACGTGTACGGGTATGGAGACAACCTCATGAATCCATGGACCTTGCATGTCAGCAGGGTACTGTTAAAGCTGGTGGAGGCTCTGTAATGGTGTGGGACGTGTGCAGCTGGAGTGATATGGGACCCCTGGTAAGTCTAGATATGACTCTGACGGGTGACACGTACTTAAGCATCCTGTCTGATCACCTGCATCCATTCATGTCCATTGTGCATTCCGACGGACTTGGGCAATTCCAGCAGGACAATGCGACACCTGACACGTCAGAATGGCTCCATGAATACACTTCTTAGTTTAAACACTTCCGCTGGCCACCAAATTGTCCAGAGATGAACATTATTGAGCATATCTGGGATACCTTGTAATGTGCTGTTCAGATGAGATCTCCACCCCCTCGTACTCTTACGGATTTGTGGAGAGCCCTGCAGGATCCATGTTGTCAGTTCCCTCCAGCAGTGCATCAGACATTAGATGAGTCCATGTCAGGTCCTGTTGCGGCACTTCTCTATGCTCGGTGGGCTCTAGACGATATTAGGCAGGTGTACCAGTGTCTTTGGCTCTTCAGTGTTGCCTTGGCCTACTCGATTACCAATGTGTCTTCAATAGAACTCATATTGAACATCATCCCCCCATGAATCACGGACCATGGCGTTGGTGGGGAGGCTTGCGTGCCTCAGTGATACAGATAGCCGTACCGTAGGTGCAACCACAACGGAGGGGTATCTGTTGAGAGGCCAGACAAACGTGTGGTTCCTGAAGTGGTGCAGCAGCCTTTTCAGTAGTTCCAGGGGCAACAGTCTGTATCATTGACTGATCTGGCCTTGTAACACTAACCAAAACGGGCTTGCTGTGCTGGTACTGGGAACGGCTGAAAGCAGGGGGAAACTACAGCCGTAATTTTTCCCGAGGGCATGCAGCTTTACTTTATGGCCAAATGATGATGGCGTCCTCTTGGGTAAAATATTCCGGAGGTAAAATAATCCCCCATTCGGATGTCCGGGCGGGGACCACTCAAGAGGACGTCGTTATCAGGAGAAAGAAAACTGGAGTTCTACGGATCGGAGCCTGGAATGTCAGATCCCTTAATTGGGCAGGTAGGTTAAAAAATTTAAAAAGTGGAATGGATGGGTTAAAGTTAGATATAGTGGAAATTAGTGAAGTTCGGTGGCAGGAGGAACAAGACTTTTGGTAAGGTGAATACAGGGTTATAAGTACAAAATCAAATAGGGGTAATGCAGGAGTAGGTTTAATAATGACTAAAAAAATAGGAGTACGGGTAAGCTACTACAAAGTGCATAGTGAACGCATTATTGTGGCCACGATAGACACGATGCCCACGCCTACTACAGTAGTACAAATTTATATGCGAACTAGCTCTGCAGATGACGAAGAAATTGATGAAATGTATGATGAGATAAAAGAAATTATTCAGGTAGTGAAGGGAGACGAAAATTTAATAGTCATGGGTGACTGGAATTCAAGCGTAGGAAAAGGGAGAGAAGGAAACATAGTAGGTGAATATGGATTGGGGCTAAGAAATGAAAGAGGAAGCCGCCTGGTAGAATTTTGCGCAGAGCATGACTTAATCATAGCTGACACTTGGTTTAAGAATCATGAAAGAAGGTTGTATACATGGAAGAACCCTGGCGATACTAAAAGGTATCAGATAGATTATATAATGGTAAGACAGAGATTTAGGAACCAGGTTTAAAATTGTAAGACATTTCCAGGGGCAGATGTGGACTCTGACCACAATCTATTGGTTATGAACTGTAGATTAAAACTGAAGAAACTGCAAAAAGGTGGGAATTTAAGGAGATGGGACCTGGATAAACTGAAAGAACCAGAGGTTGTAGAGAGCTTCAGGAAGAGCATAAAGGAACAATTGACAAGAATGGGGGAAAGAAATACTATAGAAGAAGAATGAGTAGCTTTGAGGGATGAAGTGGTGAAGGCAGCAGAGGATCAAGTAGGTAAAAAGACGAGGGCTAGTAGAAATCCTTGGGTGACATAAGAAATACTGAATTTAATTGATGAAAGGAGAAAATATAAAAATGCAGTAAGTGAAGCAGGCAAAAAGGAATACAAACGTCTCAAAAATGAGATCGACAGGAAGTGCAAAATGGCTAAGCAGGCATGGCTAGAGGACAAATGTAAGGATGTAGAGGCTTATCTCACTAGGGGTAAGATAGATACTGCCTACAGGAAAATTAAAGAGACCTTTGGAGAAAAGAGAACCACTGGTATGAATATCAAGGGCTCAGATGGAAACACAGTTCTAAGCAAAGAAGGGAAAGCAGAAAGGTGGAAGGAGTATATAGATGGTCTATAGAAGGGCGATGTAGTTGAGGACAATATTATGGAAATGGAAGAGGATGTAGATGAAGATGAAATGGGAGATATGATACTGCGTGAAGAGTTTGACAGAGCACTGAAAGACCTGAGCCGAAACAAGGCTCCCGGAGTATGCTAACTATCGTCTCGGCAAATGAGAGCGTATTTTGTCAGTGAACCATCGCTAGCAAAGTCGGTTGTACAACTGGGGCAAGTGCTAGGAAGTCTCTCTAGACCTGCCGTGTGGCGGCGCTCGGTCTGCAATCACTGATAGTGGCGACACGCGGGTCCGACGTATACTAACGGACCGCGGTCGATTTAAAGGCTACCACCTAGCAAGTGTGGTGTCTGGCGGTGACACCACAACAGGCGAAATTCCCTCAGACTTCAAGATGAATACAATAATTCCAATCCCAAAGAAAGCAGGTATTGATAGATGTGAAAATTACTGAGCTATTAGTTTAATAAGTCACAGCTGCAAAATACTAACGCGAATTCTTTACAGACGAATGGAAAAACTGGTAGAAGCCGGCCTCGGAGAAGATCAGTTTGGATTCCGTAGAAATGTTGGAACACGTGAGGCAATACTGTTCTACGTCTTATCTTAAAAGAAAGATTAAGGAAAGGAAAACCTAAGTTTCTAGATTTTGTAGACTTAGAGAAAGCTTTTGACAATGTTGACTGGAACACTCTCTTTCAAATTCTGAAGGTCCAGGGGTAAAATGCAAGGAGCGAAAGGCTATTTACAATTTGTACAGAATGCAGATGGCAGTTATAAGAGTCGAGGGGAATGAAAGGGAAGCAGTGGTTGGGAAGGGAGTGAGACAGGGTTGTAGCCTCTCCCCGATGTTATTCAATCTGTATATTGAGCAAGCAATAAAGGAAACAAAAGCAAAAGTTCGGAGTAGGTATTAAAATCCATGGAGAAGAAATAAAAACTTTGAGGTTCGACGATGACATTGTAATTCTGTCAAAGACAGCAAAGGACTTGGAAGGGCAGTTGAACGGAATGGACAGTGTTTTGAAAGGAGGGTATAAGATGAACATCAACAAAAGCAAAACGAGGATAATGGAATGTAGTCGAATTAAGTCTGGTGATGCTGAGAGAATTAGATTAGGAAACGAGACACTTAAAATAATAAAGGAGTTTTGCTATTTGGGGAGCAAAATAACTGATGATGGTCGAAGTAGAGAGGATATAAAATGTAGACTGGCAATGGCAAGGAAAGCGTTTCTGAAGAAGAAAAATTTGTTACCATCGAGTGTAGATTTAAGCGTCAGGAGGGCGTTTCTGAAAGTATTTGTATGGAGTGTAGCCATGTATGGAAGTGAAATATGGACGATAAATAGTTTAGACAAGAAGAGAATAGAAGCTTTCGAAATGTGGTGCTACAGAAGAATGCTGAAGATTAGATGAGTAGATCACATAACTTATAATGAGGTATTGAATAGAATTGGGGAGAAGAGGAGTTTGTGGCAGAACTTGACTAGAAGAAGAGATCGGTTGGTAGGACATGTTCTGAGACATCGGGGGATCACCAATTTAGTATTGGAGGGCAGCGTGGAGGGTAAAAATCGTAGAGGGAGACCAAGAGATGAATACACTAAGCAGATTCAGAAGGATGTAGGCTGCAGTAGGTACTGGGAGATGAAGAAGCTTGCACAGGATAGAGTAGCATGGAGAGCTGCATCAAACCAGTCTCAGGACAGAAGACCACTACAACAACATGGAACATCATCGGACTACAACTCTAGCGTCATCCACAGTCATCACTAATCGTCCGTGTATTGTCTGTCCAAGTGCAACAGATATGGAACTCCGTTGTAAACTGACGTCCAGCACCTGCATAACACAATGGATTCATGTTTGCATGCTAGGATTCAACATTCTGGTGGTTACACTGGTAATTATTATACCAGCATTTCACATTTGCAATTTCTTAACTCGCTCTTGCATTAGCCTGTGATCTTGCAATATTAATCACTTAAGTATCTTACCTAGACAAATAAATTCCCAAAATTTCATTACTCTAAATTAATTTTTTTGTTTTCCCATTTTTTACTCAATGTATGTGAAGTGTAACCTTATATAGTAGCGAAACCTAGATGACAAGCAGTAAAGACAGCAAGAGTGCATAAACTCTGTAAGTAAGATATTACAGAAGAACGGTAACGATAAGATGTGTTGATCAGATAACTAATGAGCAGATTGCGAATCAGAGAGCTTTGTTACCCAAGCTCGAGTAAAGGGGGCGATAGGTTGATAGGACACATGTATTTAAATTGAGGAGGAGTGTATGGGGTACATTGTTAAGTATATGAAAATGGATAAACTTTCTTTTGTTTCTTATAACATGCTTCTTATAACTTATAATAAAAGTTGTTGTATACATGGTTACCATACTGTTTTAGGTCATAAATGCATGATGTACTTCAAATTACGTTCATAATTTTGGAATAGTGTCCAAGAGCTGAAATGTTGTATTTAAGTCCTTTGCCTGGTCATCAGATCGAACCATCAGAGATACTACATTTTCATTGGTGTTCCTGGAACATGTCTAAATACTGAAGTTGAATTCCACTTCATTCCTCTCTCTGAAGTGTCAAGAGAGTGTGTATGCAACATATGTGTCTACAGTGAGTAACTGTATAATATTGTGTTCACGTACAGTTTTGTGTTAATTCGGCATGGGATCTAAAGAAAATCATAGGAAAATTGTGGTTAGCAGCTGTGGTAGATATCCTACTTATCTAGGAAAATCATCGAAGGTGTAGCTGAAATTATAGTCTCCAGTACATAGAGACACTATAGAGCAATATGAGTCTGCATATCATCACCTATCCTTATAATGGTGACCAGAAAGTGAAGATGAAAATGATGTTTAGGTAATAATACCCGAATATCTGTTCATAAGTTATTTTGGTGTTCAGTACCAGGCACTTGGTAATGTCTTGGGGGCGGAAACCAGTCCTGAAAACAAATTCGTTGTAGTACAGCTGTTTCTGCCAGTTAATAAAGCCTGAGGTTGTTTCAGCTTATTCATGTCCCATCTCCTAAATCCCCTACAACACCGAATAATGAAATGAGAACAAAAAAAAAAAACCGCATTTCCATCGAACAAAATTTACTATCAGGTAATGATAATAAATTATGTATAACGATTAAATCACATCCACCCAATGAACGCGCCCTTCCCCTTGTGACGGTACAAACCCCCGTTAGTAGATGAATATTTCTAGTATGCAAGGATTGCTTTGTGGAGAGCGAGCGCGCTACATGGTGCGCGATTCGCGGAAGCACGTAGCGCGCTGTGCGACATTTGCAACGGTCGGCCTCCACGGCCGGGTGACCACGTGGCCTGCAGATTGGGGCATTGTTTGGTTTTTCGCGCATTACGCGAAAACTATGTAACTTGCGGTGAAGAGCGATGTGGTAGTGGATTGTGGTCAGCAATATGCACCTTCTGAAAGATCGATCTTTATTTCATGTCACGAGACGCAAAAGTTATAGTAACCTCAAAATCGGTTTATATCACGAATACTGAAAGATTAATAAAAATAGTCTATACCAACTTACAGGGATGAGCGAGCACTCATTAAAAACGTTTCGTCATAGCGGATCGAGTGCTGTAGTCATATGTTAAGGTTCATAAATAATTAAGCCCGTAAAGAGCAGTAAACAATGTATGAGGGAAAATAGTTTATAAAGTTCAATAGAAAATTCATTAAGTAAAGAACGACACTATATAATGTTTTGGGTGGCTTCACACGTATTTTAAACTAGTGAAGTTATACTATACATTTAACTTGCAATAGTTTTCATTGTTTGCAAATTATTATTAACATTTATCGCCCACAATTAATTAATTATTATAGATATGAAGATTTTGAGCAGTGCACTGTGTAGATCGCTATAGATCACATGTAAAAACGATGCTACATGCAGTTCTATGTTAAAAGTTTGCAGCACAGATGTCAACAAACAAATTTGCCATAAGTGGCGAAATTTTGCAAAAACTAAAACTTTACTTCCGGCGATAAGATAATCCTAGAAATTAATGTAATATAGTAAATAAGATGTACTTTTTAGCGCGGTTCCGATGGTGTACTTATTTCTGTCGAGGGATGTACATATCAAAATTGGTAACCTTAACTGGTGAGACTGATACTTGCATAACCAGAGGGTTTGCGAGGTGCCGGGGCTAGCAGTGTATTTAACACTAAATTCTAGAATCTACATATGTAAATGATGCTCTAAGCCCCCCCTATTCTAACTCCGACTTTTGCTGTTGCACAAGGATTAAAAAATATACGCGAACTGACTGTAATCAACCCTGCAAGTGGAGTAGAAAAGAATTTGGCACCTGCAATAATTTAATTTGATAAATAAGTTAAATAAAGGAAGGTTTCATTAACGTAGTGAGAAATGATGGGTTGCTCTACCGATTAACAGAATGAAAGTTCTGTCCAAAATAACAATATGATTTATTAAGACTAAACACAAAATAATAAACAAAAACACATGAAACATTTATAATACATCAAATTGGCTCAAATTGGATACACAAACAAACGCTGTGAAGGTGAAGTTGTCCTTAAACTAGATTGTGAGGTTTATGACGAAGTGGTATGTGGAGCCAATTCCTTGCCACTCAAATCTTAAGAGAGACACACAGCTAACCCAACATTAATTGCTGCTACTCAAGACAGAACAAAGTTAGAAAAAGACGAACAGGCGCGCTCTGCTGAGCTCTGATTATCACCTAGGAAAATCCCTATCTGCCGGTGCTGCGGACATACATTACCAAACTGTCTTCTTAACTGCCAGAACACGATCTGGCGTACCGGAGGCGATGGCTGGTTGCTTCGACGTCCCCGACCGAAAGGCGAGAGCCGACTACCCAGAGCACCCGTCCAGGTCGAACACCGAACATTCCCGCCACCACCACAGTGACCGTGGTTAAACGTTCCAATCAGCAACTCGAAACCCGGCGTAAAATTCCACTCCATTGCCGGAGCACTACCATTCCACCAATGGAGATTCTTGGCGCCAATTTCTGCGATGATTTTGCTACGTCACGGAGCTATGCCCTGAGCAAGCCAATCACAGTTACTATTTTGCAGAAAGCGCGGGAATTTTCCCGCCACAACTGCCTGGGTACACAAGTCATTCCCACGCCTCGCTGGTAGCCCGCCAGAAAGTGTTTTCGCTAAGATTCTCCGAAGTAATGGAACCTCTAGCCCAGCCGCTACTTCAGACCCCTCCAGGCGTGTCTTTTGACAATGTCGGCGTCTGGAAAGCATTCACTCGACTTCCTCACACCCATCGGCTTAACCCTCTCCAGAACAGCAGAGCCCGCCTGTCACCGGACCACCCGGGTGACGAGAGACGCTGCGTGGGAAGTCCGCGTGTGAAGGAATAGCAACTTTTCACCGCATGCAATTAGAGACGAAAATCGTAAGATAGAAATATGAGAGGGGGCTCATACCACCTCTCAGGTTGACGTCCGAGCCTATATAAGCGAGCGGCCATCTTGGCCAGGGACACCTTATACCCCTCCGCCAGTGTGCCCCAAGATTGCATCCTGTCCCCTCTTCTCTACCTTCTGTATACGGCGGACATGCCGCCGCCTCCACCCCCCGGCCACCTTCTCTAGTACGTCGATGACACTACGTTCCTTGCCCTCGCCCCACCCTGCAATGTTGCTCAAGGTCAATCCTTCCAAGACCCAGGCGATCATTGTAGGCAAAACCACCTCTTCCTTCTGTCTCCTCGACTTCTATATCACCATTTATGGCCGTCCTGTCACCCTCACCCCCACCCTCAAGCACATTGGCGTCACCCTTGACTGTCGCCTCTCCTGGGCCCCCCATCTCCAGACAATCCAAGCCAAGGCACGCTCCCTCCTCCGTATCCTCAAGCTCCTTTCTGGCCGCACATGGGGTCTGGACCCCTCCACCATTCTCCACACCTATAAATCCCTCATCCACCCTATCCTCTGCTATGCCCACCCTGCTGGATCTCTGCCACTCCAACCTTTTACAAATCCCTTCAAACCTTAGAATGCCATGTGCTCTGCCTCCCCTATCACATCCATCTCCCCTTCCCCACACGGATTCTGTATGACCTTATTCCATTCCCGCACCTCCTCCTTTTCCTCCAACAGATATGGATCCTCTACACCTCCCGTAAACTTCATCACCCTCACCCGCCTGTCTCTCCCATCCTTTTCCACCCCCCCATCCACTGCCACCCCTGTATTCCCCCGTCCCACGTGCTGTCTATCTTTCCACTCTCCATACCCTCGTCCAAGGTGGCTTCCACCAACTCCCCCTCCCCGATATTGCCCTCATCCCCTCCTTCTACCCCTCCTACCAACTTTGATCTTCCCCTTCCACACCCTGTGTTTTTTCCTTAGGCACCCTCTCTCCCTTCTCTCTCTCCTCCCTTCCTCCCTCCTCCTCCCCCCGGGCCTCCCATACCCCCATACCTTCTTTTCGCCCCCTCCCATCTCCTCTGCCACTGCCATCGACACCCTCCCCCCTCCCTCCTCCCTCACCTTTTCCCCTTTTGGCAGATCCCCGGACTCGTACACGTAAAGTGAACATTTGCACGCCGGAGATGGTCTCCAGTGTTTTGTGTGTGGCTCAAATGGCTCTGAGCACTATGGGACTCAACTGCTGAGGTCATTAGTCCCCTAGAACTTAGAACTAGTTAAACCTAACTAACCTAAGGACATCACAAACATCCATGCCCGAGGCAGGATTCGAACCTGCGACCGTAGCGGTCTGGCGGTTCCAGACTGCAGTTTTGTGTGTGCCATCATGTTAGTGATTCAGTGTTTCATCATTTCTGCTCCTTCGTTCACGTGTGCCGTTTCTGTCGTCTGTTAGTGCCCGAGTGCTGAACGTTTTTCTTTGGACGCTGCACTTGTGAACGACTTCATGTATTTTTAAATTTGTGTGTCTACTGTTGCCTATCCACCGTGTTGTTTCGTTTTGCGATGTCTCCACTTGTAATACATGTATTATCTGTGTCCGAAGAGCGGCGCAGTGTTGCCGCTGCCGGCCTACCTTTGTATAAGGTGTTAAAATAACAATAAAGGAAAAAAAGAATAATTGGCCAGGGGTCAGTCGCTGGTCAGTCGTTTTGGAGGGTGGGTGACGAGCAAGCCCCACTGGAGGGTAGCCCATGCTTTCATTTGAGAATTCTTTTTCGCGCCGATTTATTTCGACAAAAAGTATTGTTTAATAGTGCAAGTGTGCAAGCATATATTTGGTGAACTGGAAGTGCTACGGTTATTTGTGTGAGTGCGATTTACGAGGTATACATCATCGTAAGTGAACATGTGGCGAACTGTGATTCTGCGCCAAAAACTGTTAGAACAAATAGGACAGTGGGACTTGTGGTTCTGTTCGAAATGACTGAATAACTTTCAATTATAGCAGCCTACATTACTGCTATTGGGGGCACAGAGTCAAATTATTATTAAAGTAAAACTGTAAACCGTCTCACCAGTGATAATTTCATTGTGTAAAAGAAAAGGACAACGCCAATAAATTGTTATTGAACTGTGTCGTGAAAAACTGATTTTAATATAATAATCGCCTAATTCTTGTTCCCTAGCACAAACTGTACTTACGTCTAAGTGAATAATTAATTCAAAACTATAACAAATGCCCAGGTATGGAAGAGTACTAATGCACCAAATGTGGAAATCATCCCCCGAGACTCACGTGAGAGACAAAATTTGCAATAACATTTTTTAACCAACATTTGTATATGCACAGTCATGTGAAAACGCATCAACCGCACTTCTTCTTTATTTACCGGCCCATCGCACCCTTCACATACACACACACACACACACACACACACACACACACACACACACACACAAGCCTTGAAGCAGGCTCAAATTCAGTGAAAAACAGTGGAAACTTGTGCAGATTGTATTATAACTAACTGCGAAAACTGAGGCAGTGAAAATATACGATATCTGAAGCAAAAAGTTTCATTAAACATGAGTTTGAAAACGTGCCATGTACTAAATAATTAAAATTAAGTAGGCATGAACCGCCGCTGACCATAGTACAAAATATTATCGCATTTAGTACCGATGTATTTGAGGCGCAAACTTTTCGATTAAGTCAATATAGCTACAGTGGAGGTATGAAAGTTCCAAGACAATGGACTCCTGGTCCTGGAACTCTTATGCCTCCACTACTCATAGCTCATACAATACTGTATCAGCATGTTACATGTTACATTTTACTATATATCCGCATGTGAAAAACGAGATATTCCACTTGTCATCCTCGCATTCGGCTGATCAAAGCACTTGTCTCTGCAGGGGCTTACGAATTTATTCACGCACCCCTCGACCAGCTTTCAAATTTTAATAAGACTGCACAGTTCGCTGCTCCACTTCTTCAACCACAATGATGCGTCATATGTCGTCTTACAACATTAGCAAAATGTGTTGGTGTCCCATCATATATTCACCATATTCCGAAACCATGGGAAATAGGCGAAATTTGAGCCCAGTAAGATGGACAAATCGAAAAGTTTAGATGTAAAATACATTTATGATCATTGGCAATACTTTATTTAATTCACTGGAGGCTCGGTAGCACGCATTCGCTATTATATCAAAAAATGGCTCTGAGCACTATGGGACTTAACATCTTAGGTCATAAGTCCCCTAGAACTTAGAACTACTTAAACCTAACTAACCTAAGGACATCACACACACCCATGCCCGAGGCAGGATTCGAACCTGCGACCATAGCAGTCCCGCGGTTCTGGACTGCAGCGCCAGAACCGCTAGACCACCGCGGCCGGCCGCTATTATATCACAAGCAGATCGTTTGTACATACATGTTTACTGGAACGGTTTTGCTTATACTGCCGTATACATTCACTCACCTCAGTCTTAGCTATTAATTGTGATGTATCACGTACACGAGGAATTCCCATGTTTTTTTTACTTAAAAAGCCCGAAATTCAGAACTCCGTCTTTCTAAACTGTTTCATCTCTAGAGACAGTTATACTCGTCCTCATCTGAACCAAAGCAGAAACACCGTAAAACACTTACTGGGCAATGAATTCGTGATAAGAAATCGGTTAAAATCGCTCTACAGAAGAATGGTAAATAGACTTGATGGCATTCCCGTACGATTCTAAGTAGATAGTGCGTAATACATTGCTTCTCATAGAACAGCAGTTCTTCATACGCCGCTCGAACAACGAAGCATTCCATGTGATTCGAAAAAGGCGAAGTCAGACCCTTTCCTTTTTTTTTAAGGAGTGTTATGGCAAATGGACATAACTACAGCTTAGTATTGCTGACATCGATCTGTAGACAACAATAGGATAATCACTGTGGTCAGAGACTTAAAATCTTCAATACAGAAATTGACATAGATACCAAACCCAAAAGTCTTCTGAAAAGCAATTCTACTTGTTTGTCGCTGAGACTGAGAGACCACAGTTCTGATTCCGACACCGAGCTGCTTCTCTTCCTAGCAAACAGAACAGAACACTTTTTCCCAATGAGGACAAATCGTCAGATGTAAACGTAACATGTTGCGAAGATGAAAATGAAATATCAAAACCTTTAACGTGTTGAAGTCTCAATCAAATTAAAGAAAAGAATTAATTTATATAGCTGCCTTATAAAAGCTATCTTACCTGAAGTTCTTCGTCTCTTGCTCATGGCAGCATAGGGCATAAAAGCTGCTGCGGTTATTTCAGCCATATGCAGTTAAAAGGTGACGGAACAAGTAAGTAAGAGAGTAGCAGTAAATCAATGGAATGGTTAGAGAAGCGAAAAAAATTTAACTTTTTTTCTCTAACTGCTAAGAAAAAAGCTAATCTTTATGTCTCGGGTGTACTGATAACGCAAATGCTAACGAAAATGTAAGACTATCTCTCGTTTTAATGTTATCATAAATTTAAGTTATTACCTATGTAAGCTTATGCATGTATTTACCTTGGCATTATCCCTCAGAGGAAGGTCATTGAAGGCGCAACCACTTTGCCCGGCGTGTGTAGTTTTCTGCTGGTGATTCCCTGCTTAGTGTCTACCAGAGCATTTGGCTAACATTGATGAACGCCACTTCCCCGGTGTCTCAGTCCCGTGTCCGAAATTTGCTGGTAGAAACATCCTCCGTGCTCTTGGATTACAACACCACAGCTGTCAGGAAAGAAGTCCAAGTGGGAATCTAGGAAAGCAGGCCTCGGGGGCCGAGCGGTTCTAGGCGCTTCAGTCTGGAACCGCGCGACTGCTACAGTCGTAGGTTCGAATTCTGCCTCGGGCATGGATGTGTGTGATGTCCTTAGGTTAGTTAGGTTTAAGTAGTTCTAAGTTCTAGGGGACTGATGACCTCAGATGTTAAGTCCCACAGTGCTCAGAGCCATTTGAATCTAGGAAATGTAACGTAAACGACACGACGCACCTCTGTCTACTGTAGCAGTGCAGAAGATTTGCCACAAGATTCTTACAGTTTTTTGTCTTATTTCCTAGAAAGTTTGTTGACGCTAGAACAAAGGCATTCCCAACTAACTTTTGATCACCTGTGAGACTGGTGTAGAACTGCTCATCTTTGTGCAGTCTGTGTATCTGTGGACCTACGAAAATCCCCTTTTTTATTTTCGGCTCACTAAGACACGAAAATTTCTTGTGCAAATAGAGAAATGCTTCCCTAATTTTGTCCATGACCTTAACGAAGTTTTGCATTAGGTCCAACTTTACATGAAGAGCAGGGAGAATTATGTTCTTGGATTCGATAACTGCTTCTTCTATGACACTGCGACATCCTGGTTCAGGTAACTAACGCTTAGGGCAGTCTTTCTTTTTATAATGAAATGCTTTGGCGTGGCTATTCCAGAAGCACAGGAAGGAACAGAACTTGGTGTACCCGTATTGCATCCCAAGTAATACGTCTATGACTTTCAGATCCATAGAAATCTGCCATTTAGACTAGTCATAATTCAGTGGCAATAACAATTACTTCATTTTATCATATGTTTCTTTCATGTAAGATGCGTACCCAATCTGAATCTATGCAGTTACGGAACGCAGTCACATTTACCGTCTTATCAAGACAATTCCACAATTGTAGTCTTGACAGCAACAGTTCGCCTTTATCATTCTGCAATTCCAGAGCTCTCACTAGCTCATTATGATCAAATGGTTCAAATGGCTCTGAGCACTATGGGACTTAACATCTGAGGTCATCAGTCCCCTAGAATTTAGAACTACTTAAACCTAACTAACCTAAGGGCATCACACACATCCGTGCTCGAGGCAGGATTCGAACCTGCGACCGTAGCGGTCGTGCGGCTCTAGACTGTAGCGCCTATAACCGCTCGGCCACTCCGGCCAGCAGTGATAAATCCTGCCTAGTTGTCAAATAAGAGGTGTATAGAAAACCAGCTTTGGTTAAAATGGCTCTGAGCACTATGGGATTTAACATCTGTGGTCATTACTCCCCTAGAACTTAGAACTACTTAAACCTAACTAACCTAAGGACATCACACACACCCATGCCCGAGTCAGGATCCGAACCTGGTAGCAAAACCAGCTTTCTCGGATCGCTAGACAACATTGAAACGAATCGTAATAATGAGCTTTATTACAAAAAAGTAAGTGACAATACTTAACTTTGTGTTACATGGATATGTCACAAGCAAAGGGCGACAGACGAAATAAAAAATCTCTTCAGTATAGCAATTCCCAAATCCATGTTACACAGTCAGTGCAAGCAAGTGATTAGAGTTGACGCTTCTATCCCAGTTGCTAGTGTTGAAGCTGATGTACAACTGGGCCGCGATCAGTCGGGCGACGCGCTTACGTCCTCTCCACATAGAGGCCGCTGCTGTCGCGTTGTCGTCCTGGAGACGGGTCAGTCAGCCTGCGACTGGCTGACGTCTTCTTACAGCCATCTCTTCTCTCTCGTTTCCGACTGGATTGCCAGCGCCTGACTTTACACCGTAACATAAAGTTTATCGAGTTGTTAATAGTTCACACTATCGGCGTGATTGGGGTCATTGCATTTGTGATTTTGCTTCCTGTATAAATCAGTAATTAGAAATATTATTAACCGAATAATTAAGTACTCCTTCTTTGTAAGAACTGCATGACAGTCGCTGAGAACTCTCCACACGTGTATGATAAGCTGTGGCAACGTCTCAGGTTTACAACTTTAATGGTACCCAAAAGGTGTGTCTTTATGTCGCACATATGCTACATCAGACTTTAATTTTTTTATGGCTCAGAGAATAAGGTTAACTCTCTGCGCCTGATTGTAGGAAATACTGTTGTGGGTTGGCAGGAGAGCCAACACCGGGTATGAGAGGAAGCCGAAAGGGACGCGTTTTAGCTCACGCAGGCTGGCGTAAAGTCTGGAACAGGACAAGGAATTTAGACTTTAGAAAAACGGACGTAGCTGGTGGAATACTTAACTTTAATCCATTAATGAGGAGCGTCGCTCTTGACGGTACATGATTACAGTATCAATAGTAACTGGTACTGGCGCCTTGCTAGGTCGTAGCAAATGACGTAGCTGAAGGCTATGCTAACTATCGTCTCGGCAAATGAGATCGTATTTTGTCAGTGAACCATCGCTAGCAAAGTCGGTTGTCCAACTGGGGCGAGTGCTAGGAAGTCTCTCTAGACCTGCCGTGTGGCGGCGCTCGGTCTACAATCACTGATAGTAGCGACACGCGGGTCCGACGTATACTAACGGACCGCGGCCGATTTAAAGGCTACCACCTAGTAAGTGTGGTGTCTGGCGGTGACACCACAAATACATCACATCAGTTAATTTCTGTGCGTCACTTGTTTTCGTGTGTGCATGTTACCAGTACGTAACAGTATCTACTTGCAGAAAGCTGTTCATTACAATGTCAGGATATATACAGATAATTTCTCTTTTTTTCACTAACTTTGAAAAGAAATGTGTTTAGAGTATGCTGAAATATGCCTGTATACCCTGCAGTATCAGTTAAGTGAGTTTTTGTATCATCACAACAACACAGCCACAGAGGGATCGGACAAAAATGTGGCAACACTGCGAGAAATGCGTTTTTGAACATAACTGCAGATGATAGCCAGGTCTGCAGGTTGCGCTCTTGTATTCTACCACGAAAGGCTCGTGTGCAATATCCCCAATACATTCTAAGTGTCAGTCGTGGTTACAGGAGTGTTCTGTGTAGTTGTGAGTGCATTACATCGGATTGTTGGTGCTCGTATGGGGGTGCATCCGTAACCAGGATAGCTGAAGTGTTTAGTGTTTAAAGAGGCACCCTATCGAAGGTTTATCCCGTATACAGGGAAAGTGGAAAAATATCTTCCGCCAAGTCACAACTCGGACGAAAGTGTGTTTTGCGTTGTCGTGACAGACAGCCATCGAATAGGATTGTCACGAAAAATAAGTGGACGACAGCTGCAGTAATCACTGCAGAACTGAATGTCGCACTCGCGAACCCTCTCAGCACCAAAACAACACGAAAAGATCTCCATAAGAGGGAATAGCAGGACGAGCTGGAGTTC
Organism: Schistocerca serialis cubense; assembly: GCF_023864345.2. NCBI lineage: Eukaryota > Metazoa > Arthropoda > Insecta > Orthoptera > Acrididae > Schistocerca > Schistocerca serialis. The sequence continues at coordinate 582,475,259 of NC_064640.1, forward strand.
CAGAGCCACTTATCGGTGTTGCAAATGCCCGTAAGGCGCGGTCCACGCTGAGTGATGAGATATGGGATACGATTCGTTGTAAGAAAGATTGCGCGACGCGAAGCTTTTCGGGTGCGACGCTCGCGTTCCCACTGGCGCGGGACAACATGCGATACGATACGCGATGCGACCTGCACTACCACAAACGAACAAGACAGGAGGAATCACATCTCTGTCTCAGTTGCAATGATGAACTCTTCCGAAGAGGACGTTTTGTTGTACCCGGACAATGCTGTCAATATGAAACATAGGTCGGCTGTGGTTCTTAGAGAACTCGCTCAACATGAGTACAAATTCCATGAATTCTACAAATTGTGTTCAGGCAGTTTCCACTTTTTGGAGTAACTAGTATGAGCTACTCTGACAAAGCAGGAAAAAATTTTCGACTTGCTGTTTCTCCTGCTGAGAAGCAACTCATTACAGTAAGGTACGTTCGTGAAAGTGTGTGAATTACGTTAATATTTCTACCATGAAAAGTTTATTTTTAATAAGACGACATAGTGAGTTACTTTATGATATAAAATGGTTGTGTACTAAAGCAAACTGCGTCGTGAGTTTCTTCTTGTTCTTATAGTGACGAGGTTCTTTCCTTACTACAAAAGAGTAAAAAATGGATACCATCAAATAATTCAAGGTATCCGGTGCACGTATAGTAAGCGCCTTTATGAGTTGTATTCTCTTGGATTGTATTATGTAAGTTTATCATGATTTTTGTAGGATTAATTTTCATAGATCTAAAAAAAGCGTATGACACTTTGGGGACCACTACATATGGCAAACATAAACCCATCCTTGACTAAAATAATACAACAGATGTATAAAGATAACATTTGCCAAGTGAAAGTTGGTAAGAAACTTTCACAGAAATTTAGGACAAGCAAAGGCCTTTTACAGAGCTGTTCCACGTCACCATCATTATTTAAAACCTATATAGGTATTAGCCTTAGAACATGGTCTCGTATATGTAATAGTATGGGATTAGAAATAAGAGATGGAGTTTACCTACATCATTTACTGTTTACTCATGATCAAGTAGTCGTAGCACAAGATGGGGAGGATGCTAACTATATGTGCAGTAGCATACAAAACTTGGGGTTTGAGGATTAATTACAAAAAAAACAGAATACTTGACTGATGATTCTGATGAAGGAAAGAAAATCAAAAAAATAAACACTTTCTGTTATTTGGGATCCATTTTAGAAATCGAGGGAAAATCTGAGTCAGAAATCAATAAAAGAATTAGTAGCGGACAGAAGGTCATGGGAATGCTTAAATCAGTCTTACGGAGCAGCAATGTAATGAGCAGAACTAAAAAATTAACATACAAATCCATGGTTCTGTATGGAACGGAGACGTGGACGATTAACCTGAAGCGCATAAAGAATTTACACGCTCTAGAGATGGTCTTGTCGAGAAGATCGGCAAGAATCTCCATGAAAGATAAGATAATGAACACCAAAATAATAAGGAGAATGGAAATAAAAGAAAGAATATATGACGTAATGGATAGGAAGAAATTACTGTGGTACGGGCATGTACGACGAATGGAGATAGCCAGAATATCAGAATTGATACTGGAGTGGGAACCGGAGGGGAGAAGAAGAAGACGACGACCAATGACCACCTGGCTCCAAAAAGTACACCGCACAATGAGGAGAGTGGGCGGAGAGGAAGAGGACACACAATATCGAAACACCTGGAGGAATATTTTGAAAATGTAGTTTAAGAATGTTTATTCTTTGTATTGTAATTTCCGAGCAAATTATTACGTTGGATATAAGCCTCTGTAATGAGGAAAAGCTCAAAATATAAATAAATTATTTTACACTGTCATGACATCCCATGATTAAACTAGAATTGTAACCCCATCCGTTCGTCGAAGCAGCTACAGACAACTTGTATTCGATGCTCTATGTTTAAATGTACTGAAACTGGGGCTTGTTCTGTTTGTATCCCTGCAATTACTATTTGCAGAACCTTAAACTGGGGCTCTTCCATCTCAGTTTCAAATGAAGTAATTTCCAGAATACGCGTAACATTTTGCAATCATCGACCAAAGCCATGGGTTTGTTATCTGCATAAGGATCTGCTAAAACGAACATAATGAGTTCAAAGCAATGGTATAGAGTACACAAGAAATTATTATCTGTTTCTTTCAGTTCCATTGCTATCTTACTTCACGCTAAGCTGGTCACATCTGTCCTCGAATATGTTTTCAGAGTGTAAGCCCACGGACAAGATCTTTTCTCAACAATCTGCACGACAGATATAATCTCAGAACAGTCCTCTCGTGTGAACGACATGCTGACTATACGAAGCACAGAAAGAAATGCACAGGTCAATACGTCTTTCTAGCTCGATAGCACACATGTGAGTGAATGTTTGGGGCTTGTATCCCAACAATACGAGACGACTGCGCACAACGCGGCTGCGGTCGCTACGTGGGGCGTCGCGCGTCGTAGCACGTCGCGGCCAAACGTCAAAATGTATCACGCATTTACTCGAGACTGAAAAGAGGGGTGGCTTTCCTTCAAGCGTTAAACCCAATTTACACTACTGGCAATTAAAAATGCTACACCACGAAGATGACATGCTACAGACGCCAAATTTAACCGACAGGAAGAGGATGCTGTGATATGAAAATGATTAGCTTTTCAGAGCATTCACACAAGGTTGGCGCCGGTGGCGACACCTACAACGTGTTCACATGAGGAAAGTTTCCAACCGATTTCTCATACACAAATAGCAGTTGACCGGCGTTGCCTGGTGAAACGTTGTTGTGATGCCTCGTGTAAGGAGGATAAATGCGTACCATCACATTCCCGACTTTGATAAAGGTCGGATTGTAGCCTATCGCGATTGCGGTTTATCGTATCGCGACATTGCTGCTCACGTTCGTCGAGATCCAATACTGTTAGCAGAATATGGAATCGGTAGGTTCAGAAGGGTAATACGGAACGCCGTGCTGGATCCCAACGGCCTCGTATCACTAGCAGTCGAGATGACAGGCATCTTATTCGTATGGCTGTAACGGATCGTGCAGCCACGTTTCGATCCCTGAGTCAACAGATGGGGACTTTTGCAAGACAACAACCATCTGCATCAACAGTTCGACGACGTTTGCAGCAGGATGGACTATCAGCTCGGAGACCATGGCTGCAGTTACCCTTGACGCTGCATTACAGACAGGAGCGCCTGCGATGGTGTACTCAACGACGAATCTGGGTGCACGAATGGCAAAACGTCATATTTTCGGATGAATCCAGGTCCTGTTTACAGTATCATGATGGTCGCATCCGTGTTTGGCGACATCGCGGTGAAAGCACATTGGAAGCGTGTATTCGTCATCGCCATACTGGCGTATCACCCGGCGTTATGGTATGGGGTGCCATTGGTTACACGTCTCGGTCACCTCTTGTTCGCACTGAGGACACTTTGAACATTGGACGTTACATTTCAGATGTGTTACGACCCGTGGCTCTACCCGTCATTCGATCCCTGCGAAACCCTACATTTCAGCAGGATAATGCACGACCACATGTTGCAGGTCCTGTACGGGCCTTTCTGGATACAGAAAATGTCCGACTGCTGCCCTGGCCAGCACATTCTCCAGATCTTTCACCAACTGAAATAGTCTGGTCAATGGTGGCCAAGCAACTGGCTCGCCACATACGCCAGTCACTACTCTTGATGAACTGTGGTATCGTGTTGAAGCTGCACGGACAGCTGTACCTGTACACGCCATTCAAGCTCTGTTTGACTCAATACCCAGGCGTATCAAGGCCGTTATTACGGCCAGAGGTGGTTATTCTGGGTACTGATTTCTCAGGATCTATGCACCTAAACTGCTTGAAAATGTAGTCACGTGTCAGTTCTAGTATAATATATTTGTCCAGTGAATACCCGTTTATCATCTGCATTTCTTCTTGGTGTATGTAGCAATTTTAAGGGCAGGTAGTGTAGATATGTTAGCTATATTCCTTACGTAGATATATGCCATCAGATGCACCAAACGTAAACTGGCCAGCGACTATATTTTGCAAAGCAAAATTTTCAAAACACGCGTAGTACTGAAGTATCACAACAGCAACGCACAATAACGAAAAGTAAACCAGTTCATTTTTCACGCTGTGATGTGTGGCTATAAGATGCGTAAGTACAATTTGCCAACGAACAGTTTCCTCAAAATCGAATGAGGAAGACTGCGTAGTAAAGAGCACGCGCGAATCCCAAAACGGTGAGTTTAATCTTTTTATGCGAAAGGTCAATGGTTCTCTAAGAAGCAGTCTATAGAGACAGATGTCGCTTTGCTTCATACACAAAAAAAAAAAACTGTTTTGAGGAAAGTCGGATGACTTGGGGTTTCACTCCTTGCATATCGTTCGGTACGAGTTGCGTGGAGATACCAACACTCCGTGTTGTGCCGATCGATAGACAGAGATATATAGCGCTATCGTCCCAGTTAGGTTACTTCCATTATGTTTCTATGTACCGCCTAAGTCTGAACAGCACCTAACAGGAAAACGTGCTGTCGAAGCCATAAAATCTGGACCGTGGAACGATGGAAGAAAGTCATTTTTTCAAATGAGTCTTGTTTCACTTTGTTTACAACTTCTGGCCGAGTTTACGACCACAGAGTGAAACACAGTGAAAAACACCAGAAAATTTCAGCAAAAAGCAGGAAGCTCAGTAGAGGTTTAACGGTTGATGCAGAAACTGACAGCTGTCGCTCGCCGTAAATAAAAAGATTGCGAGGTACTCCGCATAAATAGGCGAAAAGACTTGTTACTGTTCAATTTCACAATTGATTATGAAATACTAGTAACAGTAGCAACAGTGAAACGTCTAAGGCGACGTGTCCTGAACGACAAAAAATGGCTCTGAGCACTATGGGAATTAACATCTGAGGTCATCAGTCCCCTAGAACTTAGAACTACTTAGGCCTAACTAACCTAAGGACATCACACACATCCATGCCACCGAGGGAGGTGGCGCAGTGGTTAGCATACTGCACTCGCATTCGGGAGGACGATGGTTCAATCCCGCGTCCGGCCATCCTGATTTAGGTTTTCCGTGATTTCCCTAAATCGCTTCAGGTAAATGCCGGGATGGTTCCTTAGAAAGGGCACGGCCGATTTCCTTGCCCATCCTTCCCTAATATGAGCTTGTGCTCCGTCTCTAATGACCTCGTTGTCGACGGGACGTTAAACAGTAATCTCCTCCTCCTCCTCCACATCCATGCCAGAGGCCGGATTCGAACCTACGAGCGTAGCAGTCGCGCGGTTCCGGACTGAAGCGCCTAGAACCGCTCGGCCACCACGGCCGGCCCTGAACGACATATGGTGAATTATGTATGTGAAACAAGTTGTAAGGAAAACAGATGCTAGACTGATTGGAAGAATACTACGCGCATGTAAATCACGTACGATAGAGGTAGCTGAAAAGAAAAAAAAAGTCTTTTTTCAATCAGAATGAGATTTTCACTCTGCAGCGGAGTGTGCGCTGATATGAAACTTCCTGGCAGATTAAAACTGTGTGCCCGACCGAGACACGAACTCGGGACCTTTGCCTCTCGTGGGGAAGTGCTCTACCATCTGAGCTACCGAAGCACGACTCAGGCCCGGTCCTCACAGCTTTACTTCTGCCAGTATCTCGTCTCGTACCTTCCAAACTTTACAGAAGCTATCCTGCAACCTTTTTCAATCAATTCACGAGTATTGCTGGTCAGTTTGGGACCGTTTCCTTGTAGGCTTCATGGAGAAGATAAGACGAAATTTAAATAACAGCTGCACGTTTTGTCACGGGTTCGAGTAGCAAGTGCGAGATGTTACGGCGATGATTATAAGACTTCAGAGGCAGAAGTTACAAGTGAGGCGTTGAGCAACACCGAGATGACGTCGGTTAAAATTCCGAGATAGTACTTTGGCTCAAATGGCTCTGAGCACCATGCGACTTAATTTCTGAGGTCATCAGTCGCCTAGAACTTAGAACTAATTAAACCTAACGAACCTAAAGACATCACACACGTCCATGCCCGAGGCAGGATTCGAACCTGCGACCGTAGCGGTCGCTCGGTCCCAGACTGTAGCGCCTAGAACAAAACGGCCACTCCGGCGGGCGAGATAGTACTTTCTGCACAAAGTACTCTTCTCTGCACACCGTAAGCTTGCTTGCTCTCCATACGTGACGGTGTAGAATGACAATCAACAGAGCCAACAGATATATGTAAAAGATATGTCACATGTAAGTAAGTACTTAATCAATACACTTATTTACATTTAAAGTAAGTATGTAGCTACCGTACTGCTATTCTGAAACGCTAGACATTTAAATTAAACTGGTAGAGACCATTTACTTACTATAAGAAAATAAGAGTAATAATCATATGCTTTGTAGATTTCTAAAGATGTGTTAAATGTAGTGTGAAACGTGTTTGATGAGGAACGATTGTAAACATTAGCTGTGAAGGACAAATAATAGTAACATTGCACGTTAGGTATGAAACTAGGGAATGGATTAGAAAAACCTCCTGTAGAAATTATCCTTTGCTAGTGTTGATCCACTGATCTGAGAGCATCCAGTTGAATATCAGGATGGTAGGGGATTTTGTACATTGACAACTTCAGCAACTTACAAATCATTGTCCTGTTCAAAAATGTTCAAATGTGTGTGAAACCTTATGGGACTTAACTGCTAAGGTCATCAGTCCCTAAGCTTACACACTACTCAACCTAAATTATCCTAAGGACAACACACACACACACCCATGCCCGAGGGAGGACTCGAACCTCCGCCGGGACCAGTCGCACAGTCCATGACTGCAGCGCCCGAGACCGCTCGGCTAATCCCGCGCGGCCCATTGTCCTGTTCCGCACTTCATGTGTCCATGTTAGAGTAAACGCATCGAGTACTTAGAGCGTAATGCGAAGTTCCGTCTGCAGTGATGTCATTACAGATGGTAATCCATTTGAGTTTCGAGAATGTGTAAAAAAAAATTTCAGAATCTTAGAGCTCTACAGAGTTCTTGATGAAATTTCATGAATCAACTAAAACCTGACATTCAGGGGAAAAAATAAGGTAATTTAATTTCACTGTCGTTCTACATAAGTTCTCGACGTGTAATTCAGTGTAAAATATTGTACTGTGTTTCTTTTCAATGTGTGCACTGCGTGTGAGTTGGTGTGTGTCAGAGAGAATGCGACTGGTATGTAATTATATCGAATAAAGTCTCAATACTTCTTATATCTTTGTCTATCCAGCACAGACTTTTAGCAATTTTTTTCCAGTTCGTTGCGTTCTGTAGCGTACTATTAACAGTTTACCAATTTGTAATGCATAAGGATGAGTTACAAAGTCTGCAGTTACTCGAATGATAAAGTACAAGACGAGGCATCGATAGACGCTCCTTTAATTACAAGAGAGAACTCTGTTTCGGTCATTATTAAAGCTCTGAGACTTAATTAATACGAAACTGATTAACGATTTCCACAGCTGCACGTAAACGAGGCTTTCATAAAGCGAATTCCATGCAATAGCGTAACGACGCAAGTAGTACTTTACCTCAGACCATGCATACACAACATGATGAATTTATTATTATTATTATTATTATTATTATTAGAAAAATAAATACCTGGCGAAGCCGCACAGTGACTCGTATTCAGGAGGAGCAGAGTTGATCAGGAGTGAGGCAAATTGTTAGTGCGGGTTCCATACATCAGGGGCAAGCATACATTCAGGGTAAAACCTGTTTTTGCTCTAATTGATTTGTGATCCATAGGGATAATCGGTTCTTCTCAAAAAACACACAACCCGCACACTCCTCACCCACCATGCACTGCAAAATCCCCAAACCCTTCCCCTCGCTGGCACAATCACACTATTGATACCAAATTAATTGACTAATTAATTAAACTGATAAATTAATTAACCACTTCCCCTCTGAAATATCACCCACCCACCCCCCTCCCCACACTACCACTCCTACCACCCCTCTCCCACCTGGAAACTTCTCAGATGTTGGTATGGAAGGACATATTCCTGCCGGTCGGAGTGGCCGAGCGGTTCTAGGCGCTTCAGTCTGGAACTGCGCGACCGCTACGGTCGCAGGTTCGCATCCTGCCTTGGGCATGGATGTGTGTGATGTCCTTAGGTTAGTTAGGTTTAAGTAGCTCTAAGTTCTAGGGGACTGATGACCTCAGATGTTAAGTCCCATAGTGCTCACAGCCATTTGAACCATTTGACATATTCCTCATTTTTGGAAATTATGGATGTTATTCTGTTGGAAAACTGTTTCAAACTTGGCAGGAAAAATTCTTTGTGTGCTCGCCTTGACAAGCAAGAACTGACTGAGCTAGTACACTATGCCACCACCAGATGACATCCCTCCCCATACTCTTCGTCCCCTCACCCCCTCCATCCCCACTCATCTCAGAAAAACAGTGGCGAGAAAAATCGCTGTGCTGGTGGAATGGAAGGATCAGATGACAGGAAATTCAGTTACATTGAAGAGGAAGTAATAATAATAATATATTGTTTATTTATAAAATTCAGTTTCCACGGTTTGGATCTCTCCTTTATTGGGCACGAAAAGCTCATCATTCTTTACCGTTTTGGAAGATGCAGGTCTTGCAAAATACATCAAAAAAAGAGTAAATGAATCTGCAAATAGATCGCTTTTTCCAATCACACAAGGAATACCGTCACTGTTAAGATCGCTCTAAATATATCTGCTGAAGAAAGGTACTTTCGGATTGTATACACTTACTTCTTTGTGAGCGCTATCGACAGACTATTGCACGATGCTGGGTTGAACACCGGGCAGTGCCTGCAGGAGTGCAGAGCCATCATAGGTAACAGCCTCCAGTCGCGTACAGCTTAATTCACGAACAAAGTATCAGGTGCTGGCGTCCCTTGGATACCAGACCCAAATCTATCTTTGCTCTCAAACACACACCTTCCATACCAGATCAGTGGAAGCAGCTGTTCTATGTGATCGCTCTGCTGTACAGATACTGACTAAGTTCACATTACCACTGGCAGAGGACGCTGGTAGAAGCTACGTCCCTCCTCTTCCTCCATAATATCCTCGCTTCCCCTCCCCCTCGCCTCTGAGGTTAGTTCCTGTTGGACAAAGCATCAGGTGGCAGCAACATTTTAAAGCTGATTCCTGAGCAATTCTTATCGAAACACATGCTCTCAGCCCCCCCTTCCCTCCCTCCCTCTCTCTCTCTCACTCACTCTCTCTCTCTCTCTTTCTCTCTCTCTCTTTCTCTCTCTCCCTCTCTCTCTCTTTTCCCGCCCCTGTCTCTCTCGCAAGTGGGTACTTCCTAAGCCTGTTGCATGCCGGTGGAAACCCCTCTAATGTTCAGAATAAAGTAGTGGATACCTGGTAAATCCCCAACCTTCCCCAAAATGCTGGGCTGCGGATGTATTTGAAATAGTCCATTTGCAATGCCCGCACTGTACCAAATTGGTTGACTAATTAATTAAATCGATACTCTCTGTGTGGAAGAGTTTTTCCGTTCTCCTTTACCAACAATACTCCTTCCCATTATGGATTTCTTTCTTGCATCCTGTTAGTGGATACTGGCACAGATCGTTTGTCAGATAGCTGAAAGTTTCAAATTTCAGCTCAGGTGCATGAAATGTCTTTAAGCAATTTGCAGGTGACAGGGGCAGGGGTTTGACTGGTGTGTGTGCTCGCAATACCACTTTCAGAAACAATAAATTGATCAATAGTGAATTTGATGTTGCTGTTGGTTTCTAAAGCACTATATAATACCTAAGTTGATTATCTCAGCTACACCACGTTGAAGAATTAGGAGGATAAGGATGAGGAGGAAGGATCTATCACATGGTAGGATGGTGACAACAACGAATACCACTCCCACCCTTCTGCTGCAAGACAGAGTCCACTGGACTTCGTTGAGAAGTGGTAAACACCACACTCTTAAACCACATTCCATTCTATAGTAGTAGTTGTCACGGTTAGTTGTCAGAGACTGCTGAAACACACACACATCCCGCGTGCTCATGTCCCAATGTCCACATGCAGCACACCAGGCCAGTTGTCACACTGGCAGGTTGCTGCTGTGGACGTTCATCTCAGCGATCGTGCCAGGCCTGCAACTGCACTCAACCTGCTGAAGAGGACCTCCCAACGGTGGAGGGTGTCCAGGATGACGTGAGTGATAGGAATTAGGATATTATGTCCAGCACCAACACTTGTCAGTAATCGCTATTGAATCTTCTCTAATATCCATATAAGAATCGGAGAATAGTAGCAACAGACGCGGTCACAAATGTTACCCAGCACATACTGAGTATTAGTTCGCTATTCACTTGCCCAGAGGGCGACATGGTTGTATCCCACCTGACTGGTCCTGGAGGCTCATCAGCAGCTCGCACATTAAGCCAGAAACGTCCATTCGTTCCAGCTAACGGCTCTCTTCAGCAAACACTCTGACACTAACAGCTGTCATTCTAGGAAATCGCCGGTCGCGGTGGTCTCGCGGTTCTAGGCGCGCAGTCCGGAACCGTGCGACTGCTACGGTCGCCGGTTCGAATCCTCCCTCGGGCATGGATGTGTGTGGTGTCCTTAGGTTAGTTAGGTTTAGGTAGTTCTAAGTTCTAGGGGACTAATGACCACAGCAGTTGAGTCCCATAGTGCTCAGAGCCATTTGAACAATTTTCTAGGAAATCAACTACATGTTGACCAGTTTCATTACAAGCAAATACCACGATTTTAGCACCAATCTGGTGCCCGAAATACCTCCTCCAACCGACTGGCCTCTGCAAATAGCAATTTCCCACGTAAATCTCTATCCTAATTATGGCTGGACATAATTTTACTTGTAAAATATTTCATACCCCTTATGGCTATTGGTACACTGAAATTGCAGTTTTCCGTGTCTAATCCATACCTTCCTTACGACTGGACATAGTTACCACCTTGTCATTTTCTTTTGGAACATTGACCACAGAAACACTACACTCGGACTGTATACCAATTTCGACTATCGTTCATATGTGCGTATATCGTGCGAAAAATTATGGTATGTCCACACTCACACCAGCTGGGCGTCGTTTCACACTTCCCAGTACCAAAATCCTCCCGCCACATCGTCGTTATCACGTATTTGTTGAGGAATAAAGGGTGTAATTAACGAAATGTTTTCGTATTTTTGATACTTGTAAATCCTACCAACACAGTGGCGTCTTATATACTCGGACCGCCAAGTTGGAGTTTGCTTTTGTGCATTTGAGACTTATGCCATATTTACATGCATAACTATTGTAGATGTAACATCTATATCATACAAATTTTTCAACTAAGACATCATTGTTAGTTTGATATACTAGAGTACGCGTTAATATCCAAGGGCCAAGCATATGGGTAAAGAGACGTTTGCATACCACAATGTTACTGCAAAACAGTTCGAAATCGAGTCTTTGCACAGTTTAAGTTCCTCTTGCTAAACAACGCACCTATTTAACACTTTGGAGGAGGAACGCCCAGAGACGGATCTGTTGCAGCTGGCAAAAATGAGTATGTTATGAAAAAGAAAGAGCCCGTCAGATCGTCATACAAAGATCTTGTTTGTTGCATGTCTGAGAATATGATGACTTCGATCAGTATTGAAATTACACAATGCGTAAAGTGTGCCCAGAGAGCTCTGCTTCCCGCGACAGTGAACACAGGCTGCATTTTTCGAGGCTATCCGCTCACCAGGTACTCCACAGCCGTGGTCGCTTTTGTTCGTTTGCTCGTGGCGGCGTCCTTTGCTGGATATTTCCCACCTGAAGAGGCTACTTCCAGTTGTAGCACCTGCATATCAAACCAGCAGACCAAGATGCCCCAGAATACTGCGCTCGTATTTGCTAATGCTGCGACAGGTGTTCCGGAGTATTGTGTTCCTGTCGGCTGATGCTGAATAACTGGAGGTATATGAAGCCCACCCCCTCCACTCCCAGCCTCATCCTGCCGTCATCTGCCTTTGTGTGGAGTCGATTGTCTTGTTCTCGCTTGTGTTTTAATCGTTAGTTCGGTTCGTCTCTGACCTAACATGAAGCGTTCAGCGGTATCAGGCGGCAGCAGCGCCAGTGCTGGCAAGCTGCGGAGACTGTTAGACGAGGATGGAGAATTACCTGGTAAGTACAGGTTCAAAACGGAAACTGAAACCTTCTTTTCGCTAAGAGTTTCGTAATGCTGAATGCATGTAGTCTTACTGTATCAGCGTATGTCCACCGAATCGCTGTTGAAAAAAATGCTCAGATGCATCAGCACCAGCAACAGCAACAGCAGTATCGTCGCGAGTACACATTTCCTTCTTCCTCTTCGTAGTATACATAATATCTTGTGACCAACGTGTCTGCGGATGTTTTAGATGATTTAGAGGGCCCAAAATCGATAGATATGGCTTTTTCACTAAGAATTTAGTAGTAGTAGTGTTGAGTACATGCTTTCTTATTGTTTCAGCATTGGTTCAGCGGATAATTGACGATCTGAACGCTGACAAGCAACAGCAGCAGCACAAGTATCGTCTTAACTAAATATATATTTTCTTCCTCTTCATACTACATGTAATTCCCTTTTACAAAATTTAATCATATACGTAATATGTCACGAATTCCTTGCCAATTTAGATGATTTCTAGGCTCAAAACTGATAACTGTGACTTTTTCACTAAGAATTTCATAGCAGTAGTATTGAATTTATTTCGTCTAATTATTTCAGTATTTGTCCAGCCGATAAGCATTGTAAGTACTATATACATTTTCTTCCTCCTATGTTGCTGTTAGACATATATTTTTCTAAAAAAAGTCATCTTATACGAAACATGTTGCATACTTTTTGTTGTTGTAGATGATGCCCTGGCAGAGGAAGAAGGAGAGGGAGGGTTATGTGCCGAAGAGAAGCAGGAGCCATCTAAGTGCAGATTCTAAAAAAAAAATGTAGTTTTTGTGTGTATATATTTTTTATTAGATCGGTATGTTGTAGGTGATATCGATTAGATGGATGAGGGCTCCGCACCTCCAAGGGCGAAACGCCGGAGTGAATGAAGAAGATAGAGAGAGACCTTTTCGGCGTGAGGGGATGTTGGATGACCTTAGTAAGACGCCACGGGGTCTAGGTGAAATACGTAATTTACATACATGCATTCATTCTACTTGAAAATGGTATGTTCTTTCTTCGTTTGCAGCAGGTGGCAATGTCTGAAACGTTGTACTTAATTTTGTTTTCGTTGTTCTCTCTTCTGCAGCGGCCGCGACTGGGGACAATCACCGCAGTACGCTGTGGCGCGTGTACCGGGGTGATGAAGGAACAACCATCTAGACGAGGTCTGGTGCGGCACGCTTCACCATCTAATACGAACCTCGTGACTGTGCGGGAAGCTGCATCGCAGGCAGCAGCCGTAGCCGCCCCTGTCGTCGCCGCCGCTGCAGCTGCCGCCGCCACTGCGGCCGCCGCCGTCGGCGACGCTCCCGATGCCGCCCCAGCGTCGCTCTGGCGTCCATGGTCAACCCTTCCTCCGGCTACTGACTAAGGAATGTGGCAACAGCCATCTCCACAGCCGCAGCTGTAGGCAGGCTCCTAGCACTGGCCCAATGCCACGTCTTCTCCTCCACCCCCTCGTCTCAATCAGCGGCAACGCATGGTACGGCACACTCGTCATCGCGGCTGATCCATCTCCCGTCCTTTTAGTGAAGGACATCAGATTAGTAACACCATACCGCAATTAGAGTACTCGGTGATTGTAGATCCCTTTGAGGAGCGAATCTCTTTCACTAGGATCGAGAATCCGGCAGGGGGTACCGTGACCCCGTAGGGTTTCTTAGAGTGTGTCTTCCTATTCTGGAAACTGAGCTCCTCGAGGTTATTAATGATCTGCGGTATCCCGCTATTAAACACAGCGCCGTGCTGTGTATCGAACTGTCGCGCCCCCACACATGCCCCTGGCGTTGAAGACACAATCCTTCACTATCTTTGGGGGGGGGGGGGGCGAGGCGTGATATCGCAGAGCATATCAATCGCTGAATGTTTTGGTGAGTCCACTTTGGGTACTATACTGGACCTGTTTTCCGAGAAGTAAGTTAGAGGGTCAGCTAAAGCACTCAGCCGAATACCACACCTGGACATTCATACAAACGTCTCTTGATCCAGTAAATGTAGGGTCAGACTATATTGAGCTTCATAAGATATAGAGGCCAATCAGGCACGCATTAACGTCCAAATTAAAAAGGATCAGCTTTTTTGGGTGATCAATCCTGTTTGTGAGAGGAAAGATCCACCGCGTACATCTTAATACGGTAGGTCCTTCGACATTCGTGAATGTTATAGTTTTGACAGTGTCAAGTTTCCCGTTACACTTCGGGACGTACCTAAATTGGAGACTCTGAATACCGGAGTTTCGGTTCATGTTTATCACCTGGAGAAACGCAGCTCAGATGAGCAAAACAAGCAGGACTGAGCATAAGCTGCATGTAAACATGCTGCTAGTCTCCTATGAGAAAAATAAGGAGAAAGACAGTTACCATTATTTTTGGATCAAAAACATACTCCGTGCCGGACGGAGTGGCCGAGCGGTTCTAGGAACTACATTTCAGATGTTTGCCACTAGTCTTGTAATCGGGTACTATTGGATTCTTTTTCTTTGTTATAGGCGTTATTCTGCAATTCCAATTACCGTCTGGTTATATTGAATTATATTTTCCACGCCTGTCGAAAAATCGAAAATGCAGGACTACTTCCTTGGGCAGCCGGTGTGGCCGAGCAGTTCTAGGCGCTCTAGTCTGGAACCGCGCTACCACTACGGTCGCAGGTTCGAATCCTGCCTCGGGCATGGCTGTGTGATGTCCTTAGGTTAGTTAGGTTTAAGTAGTTTTAAGTTCTAGGTGACTGAAGACCTCAGAAGTTAATCCCATAGGGCTCAGAGCCATTTGAACCTTTGAACATATTCCGTCACCTATTCTCTCAAATGAGTAAACACGCACGTAAAAAGCATATTTACTGATAGTTTCTTAGTGCATTTTCAACAAGTGAGTTAGTAGCAAATCATCTAGGAGACTGCACTTCCAAGGACGCGGTGCGTGTTATTATACCTATTTAGAACAAGAAATTCATAAAGTTTAAAAATGCTCACCATACGAACGATGCCTGTTTCTGGTCTACGCAGACTTCGAGTGTCTCCTCGTTTCTGTGACCCGCTATGAAGGTGACCCCGCAACCTCGCACACTACCTTCATAGAAAAACAAGTACCTTATGCGGCTGCGTTCCAGATTATATCGTCCTATGATTCGAGTCTTAAGCGCTGCAGATCTTACGTCGAGGATAATCCTGCGGTTTGGCTTCTTACTGAGCTTGAAAAACTTTCGTAGGAAGTTGATAAGCCATCTTACAGGGAAACTCCGTGGCGCAGCTCACAATACACGCAATTTAAGGTATCAGTTACCGCATACCCATTTTCTTTCATAATTTAAGCGGGTATGACACTTTACTTTCTTGTTGAGAATTTCGCTAAATTCGGTAGGGTGAATGACCAGGCCAGTGCGTTGCCTGAAACTGTTGAGAAACATATTTCATTCCCAAAACGAATAACGCCACTTCCTTGACTAGCTCCGTTTTATGCAGGCACCACTCAGAAACTCGTTGAAACACCATGTAGGAAGGATATGCATATCACTCGAGCTGCATTTCCCGACGAGGGAAAGTTTCAAATCGTGGCTAGGAAGGTGGTTTTCTGATATGAGTATCTGGATAACATGGCATAGCTCAACGGTACCTAACACAACTGCATTCTTTAGTAACCTTGCAGGCGATGCTATAACAGATGCAAAGTATGAGCATGTCTGGCGGGAAATTAGTATCTCCACTTTAGGAGTGTATGCACAGGTTTGCATGGACACAGACGAGCGCTTCCTTGCAAAAGGTTTCAAAAAATTCCGGAGTCTATTCGTGACTACATATTCTCCGAATCCCGCCTTTTATTACACAGTACCTAGACTGTATTGGGACGCTATGCTTAACAAAACGAAGCACAGCATAACATTATTGACCGATGCCGACATGCTTCTTTCCTTTGAGGAAGGCATCTGTGGGGGACTTTGCCTATGTGTCCATAAGCACGCCAAGGCTTACATCGTGTACTTGGATGTCAATAACTTATATGGGCACCCCATGGAACAATCCTGCCGGCTGGCGAGTTTCGATGCCGCCTGAAGACGGATACAGGGGATTAGACAGAAAAATTGAGGGTTTAGTGGCGGATTCTAATGCGGGATATGTGGGGGAAGCAGAACTAACGTACCCTGCGTGATGAGGACGCAGATTTGCCGCTGTATACATAGCAACTAGTTCCGCAAGGACGCCACCCCAAAACTGATGACAACACCGGGAAAATATGAGATGTCAAATGGTTCTAATGGTTCTAAGCACTATGGGACTTAACATCTGAGGTCATCAGTCCCCTAGCCATAGAACTACTTAAACCTAACTAACCTAAGGGCATCACACACATCCATGCCCGAGGCAGGATTCGAACCTGCGACCATAGCAACAGCGTGGTTCTGGACTGAAGCGCCTAGAACCGCTCGGCCACAGCGGCCGGCTATGAAATGTTGTGTGGCGAGGATCTCACGTCGCGCAAGGTGGACGGGAGGAGGGGTTTTAGGGAGGAGGGGTAAGGAGGTTGCTTCTCCCAGTGTCCTCTACCAGTCTCTGTACAGTAGCGAAAGCAATAGAGCAACTGCCGGCCGCGGTGGTCTAGCGGTTCTAGGCGCTCAGTCCGGAGCCGCGCGACTGCTACGGTCGCAGGTTCGGATCCCGCCTCGGGCATGGATGTGTGTGATGTCCTTAGGTTAGTTAGGTTTAAGTAGTTCTAAGTTCTAGGGGACTGATGACCATAGATGTTAAGTCCCATAGTGCTCAGAGCCATTTGAACCATTTGAATAGAGCAGCTGCTTGCACTGACCTGGTATGGGAGGTGTGTATCTGGGAGCGAAACAAGAAGTGAGTATGCTGTCAAAAGGATATCGCGCCTGACACCTTATTCGGGGATTCAGTGGCAGGCGACAGGAGGCTAAATACTTGCGGTGGCCCAGTAGTACTGCAGTCCCAGCCAGTGTTCTCACGCACGTGAGGCTATGATTCTGTCATTGCCCTGTAGTCTGCAGATGGCATGCATGAAAAAGCAAGTGTATGCTTTATGAATCTTTCTTTCTTTTTCACCAGATATTTTTTGCGCAATCTGTAGCAGTCTAATTATGTGTAGTGTGTTATGTTGATGACGATTTCATAATTGTCTTCCCGGTGCGATTGGAGAAAAAGCAGTCTGTTTGCATACTTCATTTTTTATGTATTTCACAAGACCTGGATTTGTCAAAACAGCAGGGAATGATGAGCTGTTCCCGTCAAATAAAAGAGAGATCAAACCATTAGAAACTGCATTTTATAAACAAACAATATATTATTATTATTGTTATTTTTATTATGTCCTCTTCAATGTAACGGAACTTCCTGTCATGGGATCCTTACACCCCATCAGCTCAGCGACTTTTCCTGCCAATTTTTTCTGGGGATGTCTGGAGGTATGGGGTGATGGCATGAGGGAGGGGAGGGACATCCTTTGATGGTGGCATTGTGTATTAGCTGAGTCAGTTCCTGGACGTCAATTCAAGCACACACATAACTTTTTCCCACCTACGTTAAGAAAGTTTGCCACCATGGTAACACCTATAATTTCAAAAATTAAGAATACGTCCTTCCACACCAACAGTGCAGCACAAACTGAGCAATTTTCCCACCAGTTTCTAGGTGCTGGAGATGAGGTTAGTGGGGAGGGGAATTGAAGGCTGGGGGACTACTCAGAGGGGGAGGGTCAATTACCTTATCGATTTAATTAATTAGTAAAATAATTTCATATCAAAAGGGTGCTTGTATTGACGAGGGAGTGGGGGTTTGAGGATTTTCCGGAGGATGGGAGAGGAGGAGGGTAATGGGGAGTGGTGGGGCGTTTCCTCAGAAGCATGGATTATCCCCAGGGGGTCATGAATCAATTAGCATAACAATAGGTTTACCCCTGAATGTGTGCTTTGCCCTGATGTATGCAACCCACTGTAACAAAATGCCCTCATGCCACCATTGCCCCAATACTTTGGATTACATTTACATCTAGATGTATTTACTTCCTAGATTGCGTGTCAGAGGACATTAGAGATATTAATTTCGCACACTGAGTGGAGATGGGAAGATTACAGTGTATATGGCTCTATATGTGTACTAACCTTACTTATCTTAGTCTCGTGATCCCTCAGCGAGTGACAGGATGATGTCAGCAGAATTACTGCACTGTTTTTCTCGAATGCCATTTTTCTAAATTTACTCACCAGAGTCCATCCTCTTAGCAGTGTGGTCAGCGCTTCTGACTGCCATACAGTGAGCCTGGGTTCTATTACCCATCGCATTGGATATTTTCTCCACTCTGGGACTGTGTGTTGTGTAGTGTTTTCTTTATCGTCATCTCATCATCATCGACACACAAGTCGCTAAATGCGGGGTCAACTGAAGAGACTTGGACCTTGACCGCTGAACTTCCCCAGGCAGGTACTCCCAGCCATCAGTGCTATGAGATCATTTCATTTTACCCACCACAACATCACAAGAGAACGTAGTCTTTTTTCCCTAGATTACCACTTAAATTTCACGGCTATCTCAGTTACACTTCCATGTGGGCTATATTTGGTGTGGTCCGAAGAGTGAGGTCTCATGTTACAGTTGATACTTCACGTTGGCACCACAAGCTGAAGACAGTCGCTGCCAGACACAGCCCCGAATGAGAGACGTCAGCAGCAGAGACACGCCCTGGAGAGGTTCCATATGTCGCCGTCGAAAGACTACTTCCGTCAGAGAGCAGTGCCGTTTACCTTACTCTTTGATCGTACGTTAAGGCTCAGCATAAACGTAGCTCACATCCAAAAACGGTAGATTGTTAGTCAGAACTGTGTATCAAAGTGTAAAGTTATATACATTCTAAGAAAAAAGAAAAGAAGCACCATGGAGGAATTATCCGAATGGGACGGAAATCAGTGGATCTGATGTACATGTACAGAAGAACAAATGATTCCCGTTCCGAAAAATTGGAGAATTTATTCAAGAGAAGGAGCATCACGAACTTAGTGAGTCAATAACGCCCTCATCCACCTCTGGCTCTTATAAAAGGAGTAGTTGTGCTCGGCATTGGTTGACCGAGTTATTGGATGTACTCCTCAAGGACTATCGTGCCAAATTCTGTCCAATTGGCGAGTTGGATCTTCAAAATTCCGAGTTGGTACTGGGCCCTGTGCATAATGCTCCAAATGGGGGAGAGATCCGGTGACCTCGCTGGCCAAGATAGTATTTGGCAAGCACGAAGGCAAGCAGTAGAAACTCTCGTCGTGTACAGACGGACATTTTCTTGTTGAAATGTAAGTCCAGGATGGCTTGGAATGAAAGGCAACAAAACTGGGCGTAGAATATCGTCGACGTACCGCGGTGCTGCAACGGTACTGCAGATAACTACCAAAGAGGTTCTTGTGTGGAAATAAATGGCATCTCAGACCATCACTCCTGGTTTTCGGGCCTTACGGCAGTCATCAGTCAATTTTGCGTACCACCGTGTCCGAGGCATCTCCAAACACGTATTCGCTCTTCATTGGGGCTCAGTTCGAAGCGGGATTCATCACTGAAGACGGTATAATACTCCAATCAGTGAGATTCTAGGCCAGAGACGTGTCTGGAACGTCCCTGACAGCAGTGGGATTGCAACCGAAGTGTCAACCGCCATGCGGTCCGACAGCCAGAAGTGATGATTTGGGGTGTCAATTCTTTTCATAGCAGGTCCCCTTTGGTTGTCATTCACTGCTCCCTTACAGCGCTGCGGAATCTGTACGGTATTCTAAGCTCCATTATTTTGCCCTTCATGGTAATCCATCCTGGGTTTATATTTCAGCAAGATAACGCGCTCTGCACAAGGCAAGACTTTCTACTGCTTGTCGTCGTGCTTACCAAACACTAGCTTGGCCAGCAAGGTCGCCAGATTTCTTCCCAGCTGAGAACGTTAGGAACACTGTGGTCAGGTCCCTCCAACCATCTTGGGACTATGACGATCTAAAGCACCAACTGGACAGAATTTGGCATAATATTCCTCAGTAAGATGTCCAATAACTATATCAGCCAATGCCAAGCCAAGTAATTACAACGTTATTGTCATGCTCAATTTGTGAAGCTCCTTCTGTTGAATATATCATACAGTTTTTCTGAAACTGTAATAATTTGCTTGTTTGCACATGCACATCTCATGCACTCGTTTGTATTCGGATAATTCTTTCGTGGTGTGTCTTTCTTTTTTGTATTCGAGTGCTCTGACTGTCTTTCCGTACTATTCAAGTGTAAGAGATATTCTAGTGCTCGGTGACAGTAATAAATATACATATCATCATCCAAGTTAACCTGGAACGCATCTGTGTTAAGTATTAGAGATTGAAGTTTTTTGCTCAAGTTATTAATACCTTACATGTGTTGTAGCATGCACTCGACCTCCTCCTGAAGCTTTTGTATGTCTATCCTTTTGACTGGAGGTCTTGGGGACCACGGCCGTTTACTATTGTAAGAAAATTAAGCGCATACAGCCGTCCTTATGATCTTATTTACTGTGTAGCTACACGTTTGGACGCTCCAGGGCGCCATCTTCAGGCCTTAGTTGATGTTGAAGTGGTTATCACGATCCGTATATGGGCTGCTTCAGTCAACAACACAACTAGTTCACGCAGACTATCTGTTACTGTGATTCAACACTCCAATCAGTGCAACTGGCAGTTGATGGTTGAAGTACTGACATCACAATTACAGATAGTCTGCGTAAATCAGTTATGTTGGTCACCACACAGCGTATTATGGGTCGTGATAACCGCTTCAGCATCATCCAAGGCCTGAAGATTGCCCATTGTAGCGACGAAACTGGTAGCTACACAATAAATAAGATCATAAGGATGGCTGTAGGCGACTCGTATCCTCTTGAAGTTGACCTAGACTTGCTAAGATACTGAGAAATACGACTATACCGATCTGTTACATCTATAGCACGTACACCCAACGCTCTTAATTATTTGTTTTTATAGATTCAGGTCCTTGTCTTCCCTACATTTTTGTACGTCTGCCGCTACCCCTGCTGCAATAGAGTGAATTTCCTGATATCTTAACACATGTCCTACCATCTTGTTCCTTGTCATTTTCATTTTCTCGTTGATTCTGCAGGGAAACTCCTCATTTCTGATCATATCAGTCCAGTTAATCACCATCATCTCAAACATTTCAATTCTCTTCTCGCTGGTTTTGTATTGCGCTTAAATATTTAAACGAAACACGGGGCTTCAGATGTTTGCCACTAGTCTTGTAATCGGGTACTATTGGATTCTTTTCCTTTGTTATAGCATTATTCTGCAATTCCAATTACCATCGGGTTGTACTGAATTATATTTTCCACGCCTGTCGAAAAATCATGTTCGGAAAATGCAGGACTATTTCCTTGGGCGGCCGGTGTGGCCGAGCGGTTCTAGGCGCTCCAGTCTGGAACCACGCTACCACTACGGTCGCAGGTTCGGATCCTGCCTCGGGCATGGATGTGTGTGATGTCCTTAGGTTCGTTAGGTTTAAGTGGTTGTAAGTTATAGGGGACAGATGACTCCAGATGTTAAGTCCCATAGTGCTCAGAGCCATTTGAACCATTTGACTACTTCCTTAGACAAGGCCCAGGGCTGCTTCATTCACTACAGTTCTCAATTCCAGGCTACAGCATGGACTCTAATGCAGTCCACTTTAAACTCCAAGCATGCTTTGAACCTCCGATGACAGTTTGCAGTTTGTAGTTAAATTACTTTAGTCGCTTCTCGCCAGCATTTGGAGGAGTTTCAGCTCGAGCACAGTCCGTCCTTGTCCACACCAAGTCTGTGCACCGCCTCTAGCGGTCTCGACGTTAAACTCCAGCTTCGGCTGCTGCCCTTTTTTCTACATTCACGCAGCTAGTGAGGCGCGGCACATTTCCGGCAGCGAGAGTAGCAAATAAAGCCCGGTGGGGGTCCGCGCTTGATAAGGTAGGAGCGGCGATGACAGAGATCGCCGAGCCAACTAGCGGCCAAAGTAAAACTCGCCTCCGCCCATAAAGCTCGCTGCGGGAGACGAGATGGTCGTCCATCTGTTGCCAACTGCTCCACGTCAAGTGTCACACAACATTTAAGACTCGCGCTACTTAGCTCGAGGGAAAAATATTATTCGATTTTCCCTGTGGAGTTAGCTGATTGTTAGTTCACAAAACAACATTTTTTATGTCTTCGCATCCAATGAAGATGGGTTCTTTCTCACAACTTAGCCATTTTGTATTTAGCTTTCTATTTGGCTGTAAGACTTGTCACAACTTGCAAACTTCCTGCTGACCGTGGTGGCCGAACGGTTCTAGGCGCTTCAGACCGGAACCGTGCGACTGCTACTGTCGCAGGTTCGAATCCTGCCTCGGGCATGGATGTATGTGATGTCCTTAGGTTAGTTAGGTTTAAGTAGTTCTAAGTTCTAGGGGACTGATGACCTCAGATGTTAAGTGCCATAGTGCTCAGAGCCATTTGAATTTTTTGCAAACTTCTTTCTCATCACTATCCCAAATAAAGACAAGTCTGAGAAGCAATGTTCCATCTACTAATGCTCCCTCATTAGGACAAAAAATTTACCGATGATTAGTCGCTACAACAGGTACAAAAAGATTGGTAAGCCCCTACATGGTATGCAAAAGCTTTAGAATTCAGCGGTTGTCGAGTGGGAGTAACTTGAACATAGGAAACGCGTTCGGTCACCGAAATACTAGGCTGGCGCATAAGTTCGTAGCGTTTTAGTTTTCCATGTTGGTATTCTGGTTGCTACCCATCTACTTATTGATTGTTATTTTTTATTTGTAGATCACTGTTGCTATTTGAGTTTACGTATTATCATTATGTTACTTGAAGATAGTGAGTGGAGCTGTTGACGCTAGAAAATGGAATGGTAAATGGAGAAATCGAAACATTTTCGACATACGGTCCAGTTTGAGTTCAATGGGCGACAGCAACGGTGGCAGCCAGAAAGACTTGCACTTTATATGGGGATAATGGCATTGGACAGAGGACGACAACAAAATGGTTTTCTTCTTTTAAGGAGGATCAGCTTAACATCTGTCTCTCCACTTTCAGGAATACCTTCAGGGTTTGATGAATGTGGTTTAAACGCATTAATCCAAAATGACCCAAGTCAGTGTAGTCGAGAAATGACAAATGTGACGAGCTATGACCATTCCACCATCGTACAATAGGGAAGGTTCAGAAGTCTGGTGTATGAGTACCGAATGCTCTAATCCAAATTCACAAAAATCAGCTTGTGGCCATATGTTCATCTCTGCTTGCTCATCATCTACTGATTCGTGAAAAGCACCGAACACTCCTATCCTCTATCGTTACTGATGAAGAAAAATGGTGTCTTTATGACAACATATGGAAAAGAAAGGAATGGTTGAGCCAAAACAAAGCAACTCCACGATACATGCATCCACAAAAGATAATGTTATGCATCTGATGGGACAGTGGCGGTGTCATGTATTACAATTGCTTCCCTAGGTGTAACCGTGACTGCTGACATTTCTTGTCAACAAATGAGACGTTTTTCAGACACAATCCAAGATCAACGACCAGCTGGACAGCGTGAAGTGACGCTACTCCACGATAACTCCCGACCCACACTCTGCTAGACTGAGAAAAAACACAATACCAGTGATGGGCTGGGCAGTCATTCCGCACCCACCTTCTTCATCTCATCTTGCTCCCTCAGGTTTTCACCTTTCACGCTCTCTATCGAACAACCTTCAAGGAACTTCTTTACCGAACGAAAGTGCGCTCCGAACGTGGCTCGATGAATTCTTCGCCTGAAAACCACGTGATTTCTACAATCAAAGAATCGAAAATTTACCTTAGCGTTGGCAGACTGTTGTAAATAGCGGAAGATAATATATTATTGATGACTAAAGTCTCTTATGTGTATGTCTTGTGGTTGTTAAACTTATGGGAAAATGCTACGAACTTATGCATGATACCAATAGCTGAAATAAATAGCCTTGCCAGTAGAATTTTTAATGAGATTTTACGTCTTGGTAGCAACATTTTTTTTAACACATCTGATTTACCATCAGATCACTCTTCAGCGCGAAGAGTCTTTAGATCTGTGATATGAAATACTCGTGCAGTGTAAATTAACGTAGCTATCACGGGGCTGCACTGTACCCGAAGTGTGCGTTAGTGCAGCGCTTGCTTTAACATCAATTTGAAGGACTGTTGAGTAGTGCTCGTCAGTCAAGACACTCAACAGGATGGATTAATGCAGACAAAGATGCTTAAACGAAGATACACGTATTTCGTCATCGGTTCTTTTAGCACCTGACAGCGACACGGGTAGACGTGGTGACTCCGTGATAATGTTACATACCTTAGGGGAGGATGGAGAAGGGTAAATGTACCAGTCTGAAGTAATAGACCCTGTACTGGAAACGAAAGAGTCGAATGTTATATGCGAGAATACTCTCATACCTCAAAAATCGAATCTCTTTTATTGCAAGCTCTTTGCTTTACATACTCTGGGAGGAGGTAGTATGGTCCAAAATAAGAAAAATTTCCTAGTAAACATGCATACCCTAAGAGCTATGAGTACTTGTTCAGTAGAAGAGATGTATTTCACAGTAGCAAAGATGAACACATGCTCATAATTCTTAAGGTATGCTTTTTAGATTCTATGTTTTCTTGGCATTTTTTAATGTTTTGGTCCATACTACCTCCTCCCAAAATATGGAAAGAAAAGAGCTTTAAAAAGAAGAGGCCCACTGTCACAGGTATCAGACCGATTTTCGCTTATGACTTTCGACTCAGTCGTTTCCAGACCAGGGTACCTTACCTCAAATTGATATATTTACCCTTCTCCACCATCCTTGGAAGTCTGTAACATCTCATAGAATTATCCTGTATCAATGTAACTATAGTAGCAGACGCTACAAGAGAGTTGTTGAGCATCATGTAAGGGTCTACTGCTCTAATTCCGAGAGTGTACTACCCAAAATAAGTGAAGCAACATGTAACTTACTCCGGCATACGACTTAAGAGATCATGTATACAGAATTAGGAAAAGTTCATACGGACGCAGAGCTACAGTCATTCTCCTCCATCGCTCCTTTCGTTTGTGGGATGAGGAGGAGGTTTTTCCGAGAAATACCAAATACATACTGCTATTCACATAAACGTTGGTTTAGGAAGATTGACTTGCTGCAGGAACACAAAAGAGGTTAAATGATAGAGGTACTGTAAATAAAATCTGCCACCTACTGAAAGAGGGACTGTGAAGTATAGACGTTGATGTAAATATCGAGTGCATGTACCCCTTCCTTAACGTTTGTTCCGCGTGCACTCAGATCCAGTGATTTCAGTCCCTGTCGCCAGTTTATCCGATCTTGTGCCATATCAGGGTGCACAAATGAGATCTTGAGATCATCGCGCTGCTGTCAAGTCTTCACTGCATGGGTAGTCCTACTGGTCGTTTACCATTTACTCTCAAAGTGAAACCAGTCCTTGCCACTGTTGTATCTGCTCTAAGAACATGCCTGTACTATCGTAGGCGGCTTTCTCTCATCTTGTCTTCTATTGGTGCTACTCCACAGAACTTACGAACCTCATCACTTGTGATATGATTGTGCAGTGTTAATCCAGATTTTCACCTGGGCATCTCTATTTCCATGACAGCAAGTCGCTGATCCACTACATTTGCTGAAGGCCAGCATTCAGCACCATACAGTGTAGTGGATGGACTGCTTCTTGGTGCACTTTCGAACTGAGTTCTGCGTGGAGATATCCGTCAGCAGGAATAGTTTAGTCTAGGTACTTAAAAGTTCTTGTTGTTGGGAGGTCAATACCATGAATCCGAGTCACTTATATACCTTGTATTGAAATGAACCATCGCTAGTTATGATGTACAGGGTGACCCCGAAGTTCAATAACATTTGCAAATGCAATAATTGACGGAATAATGGAAGTAAGGTAACACTTTACATAAATGCCTAAAATGACATGAGGCTTTATTGAAACAAAAGACAAGAGTAAAAACCTGTCAACAGATGGCGCTGGATTGCAACGCATAAGTGACGCAACATGAGAACACCCACAACTGAAGAATTTAGGCTACCGAAAATCCCAGAACTCTCGTGGAAACTCCAGCGTATGACAAGAAAGTCACGGTCTGCTGTGGATTTACCACATCAGTCTGGATCAGATCCATTTTCTTTGAGTAACTGCTGGGTAGTGCTTCTCAAAACGTCGGGGCGACGGGTGCGCGGTACGCCGATATGTTACAGAATAGCATCCCCACTAGCATGGCTGATAAACACCTGCTGAAAGGCATGGATTTTATGCAGGATGGCGCTCCACCCAATGTTGTTTACGTGTGAAAGAACTCTTGCTCATAGCGTATGGTGAGAGTCGCTATCTGAGCCGCCACTTCCTTCATGCTTGGCCTCCCAGAGAGTTTCGGTAGTTGCACACAGTGACACTTGTAGGGAGAGAGAATGTGTTGACATTTGCACGGAGCCCAGGACGCTGTAGGCACTGGACAGGGTGTTGCAGATGTAGGATACACTGGCCTGTCCGCCACTACCTGCAACGTATTCTGGAGAAGGCCAAAGCTCACTTCTGCACAAAGTTCCCTGTTCCCACATCAGTTCGTAGTATGCCTAGCAGCTGACCTCTGACTGGCAAGTATTGTTCCATGTTTTAGTGTTGAGTTAATGGAGTTCACTGAGACCACCAAAGTGAAGCCTTTATTGATTTACAATGGACATCGTTAAATAATGGACTATACAAACAAACAAGAAGTGACACACTGCCGTTGTGTAAACTTTAAAAATAATAAATGCAAGGGAAGACTATCCACAAAAAATAACACAGTGGCCGGCCGATGTGGCCGAGCGGTTCTAGGCGCTTCAGTCTGGAACCACGCGACCGCTGTGGTTGCACGTTCGAATCCTGCCTAGGGCATGGATGTGTGTAATATCCTTAGGTTAGTTAGGTTTAAGTAGTTTTAAGTTCTAGGGGACTAATGACCTCAGATGATAAGTCCCATGGTGCTCAGAGCCATTTAACACAATGTTACGGGCAGGAAACCATGTTTGTATTCCAGATGAAGCAGCAAATGAAGTGTCAAAACATTTTGTCAGCGCAAAGAAACTAGCAAAAGACACAGACGCTACAGTTTAACCATTTTACGTTGAAAAAGTTGGGCACCTCTTCAATCGTTATCATCACACAGTAGGGCGAAAAAAATCGTTACATCCCATTTGACGAAAATATATATCCGACCGATTCTGGAGGAATATTCTTTCAAGAAAATAATTTACTGAGGAGAGATGGTTGCAACTGTTTACTTGCAGATGATAACAGGGGATCCAGTGACAGAATACTGGTGTTTGCCAGCGAAAAGGGAAGAGCGTGTTTATCAAATTGCGAATAATTCCTTATGGATGGAAAGTTCAAGAGTTCGAGCAAGCAGTCTGGACAGTTCCTTATACTCCACGCCGACTTTAATAGTTCTTGGGAGGAAACAGTCACCATTCCAGTTGTTTACGCTTTGCTGTCAAATAAAAATCGAAAAACATATGACATTTTTTAAAGCTATTAAAACTAACGTGCCTGGATCTCTGATGATGGATTTCGAAATTGCCGTAGTCCAAGCAGCTAACGGTTTGTTTCCTGGACCAGATATTACTGGTTGCAATTATCGTTTTAATGAATGTTTTTGAAAACAAGTAGAGTTTTGCGGCCTCGTTCCAACCTATAAGGAAAACGAGGAAATACTCTACCACGTAAGAAGACCACAAAAACACCAAAAAACTAATGTTACTACAAGACACATACCCATTAAAATTCACTGGCACCATAACGTTTTCCCTTCCTGCTTATATGAGGCTGATTCTTATAATTTCAAGATCAGAGGAGCCTTTGTTTTGAATTTTCTGAATAAAAACGCTCTCAAGTCATCTTTAGTAGGTGCTGTGGTAGGGATATTTCGTTATAAGTCTGTGGCTGTTTCCTTCGAGCTTGTTAATTGTACCGAACACGGCTTCGATGTATTCCCTAAATTTATATTTACACAGTCAACAGGCAAAGTAATTTATTTCCAGCGACTGATTGCAAACCGTCTCTCTTCAGTTTTTCTGGAAATCTTGCAACTTGTTTTTCCCAGTTTGAGTTTATTCCAAGTGCAAAGTAGAGATGGTTCTCTTTGATGGTGATAGAAATCAAAAATTATCCTTGGCATCTTTTAGTGTGGCACAGACCCTTTCACAGTCTGTATTTCAAACATTTCTTAGACGTACTTGTAATTCGAATACAGCCAAATCGTTTTGGAATCTAAGAGTAAACACTCTAAAGATGTGAAATAGCCACCAACTTAAAAAAAAGCAACCTTGTAGTTTTAAGGTGGTGTTTCTACATCACCATCTTTCTGCCGGAAACCTAATCTATATGTTTATTGTTTGAGATGGTGTCGTTAGTAAATGTGCTTCAGAACTCTGAGCACAACAAAAATTTACCTTGTAGTTTTAAGGTGGTGTTTCTACATCACCATCTTTCTGCCGGAAGCCTAATCTATATGTTTATTGTTTGAGATGGTGTCGTTAGTAAATGTGCTTCAGAACTTTGAGCACAACAAAAATTTTAGTTTAAAACAACATTACAATAGATTCCATTTGAAAGATTACGTACACTTTGAGGGTGAACAGCGAGAAACTGAGGTGAATAAATTCTTGTTTTCAAAAGGAACCCCCAACGACATTCAGCTAATGAATCTGCAGTTAGGTCAAGTTACCATAATGCATTTCAGCTTGCAAAGAGTTCCGCAGTTTCATTGATTTTCGGGTGATCTTTCTCATCCCCCATAGTTTTATGGTGATTAAAACCGTGTAGAATGCTTATTAAATTTTTTTTATTTGTTACCACGTTTCGGCTACTCCTGTCGTCAATGACAAAAAGTTTGAAACTTATAAAAAAAGGTTCTGTGTCAGGAATGAAACATGCGCCTAAACGTGGCGTCAACCCACAGCTTTGCATGCCTTACTAAGGCGTATTATACAATAATCGAAAATTTGCCCCTTGGTGCTCAACATTTTGCAGTCCTTATACACTATGTGATCAAAAGTATTCATATTAGGTCCACTGTGCTGCCACCTGCTGCCGGATACTCCATATCAGAGACCTCAGTTGTCATTAGACATCGTGAGAGAGCAGAATGGGACGCTTCGCGGAACTCACGGACTTCGAACGTGATCAGGTGATTGGGTGTCACTTGTCTCATGCGCCTGTACGCGAGATTTCCACACACCTAAACATCCCTAGGTCCAATGTTTCCGATTAGATAGTGAAGTGGAAACGTGAAGGGACACGTACAGCATGAAAGCGTACAGGCTACGTCGTCTGTTGACTGACAGAGATCGCCGACAACTGAAGAGGGTCGTGGTGTATAATAGGCAATGCACACATCTATTCAGGCCATCACACAGGAATTCCAAACTCCATCATGATCCACTGTAAGTTCTATGAAAGTTAGGCGGGAGGTGAGAAAACTTGGAATTCATGGTCGAGCGGCTGCTAATAAGTCACACATTACGCCGATAAATTCCAGTCGAAGCCCCGCTTGGTGTAAGGAGCGTAAACATTGGACGATTGAACAGTGGAAAAACGTTGTGTGGGGTGACGAATCACGGTACACAATGTGGCGACCCGATGGCAGGGTGTGGGTATGGCGAATGCCCGGTGAACATTATTGTCAGTGTGTGTAGTGCCAACAGTAAAATTAGGAGGCGGTGGTATTATGGTGCGGTCGTGTTTTTCATGGAGGGGCTTGCACTCCTTGTTGTTTTGCGTGGCACTATCAGAACACAGGCCTACACTGGTGTTTTAAGCACCTTCTTGCTTCCAACTGTGGAAGAGCAATTTGGGGATGGCGATTGCATCTTTCAACACGATCGAGCACCTGTTCATAATGCACAGCCTGTGACGGAGTGGTTACACGACAATAACATCCCTGTAATGGACTGGCCTGCACAGAGGCCTGACCTGAATACTGTAGAACACCTTTGGGATGTTTCGGAACGCCGACTTCGTGCCGGGCCTCACAGACCGACATCGATACATCTCCTCAGTGCAGCACGGGCCGCCATTCCCCAAGAAACCTTCCGGCACCTGATTGAACGTATGCTTGCGAGAGTGGAAGCTGTCATCAAGCTAATGATGGACTAACAGCATATTGAATTCTAGCATTACCGATGGAGGGCGCCACGAACTTGTAAGTCATTTTCAGCCAGGTGTCCGGATACTTTTGGCCACATAGTGTATATTACTGCTGTTTATCACATTCCTATTTACAACTATATTCAGTGATACGGCAATGGTCTTACTATCACTGATTCCGTGTTCTACGTTAAGTCAAGAAGTTTAGGCTAGTTAGTGACTTCACGAGTCGTTTCTCTGATTAGCTTGTCAAGATAATTTTCGTACAAGACATTCTAAACAATGTTACGTTATTCCCAATCCCTACTACCCGTCTTAATCAATTTAGTCTCCGGTGTATAGTTAGTAGAAAGTGATGTGTCCGAAGATAAACCTGGTGTCACAGACGCTTAAGCATTCATTATATTGTTAAAACTGTAGCATGTTTATATAGACTATTTACAGTATGTTATCCTCGGACGTACCTGCTTCACACTCTCACAGTTCTATAGTGTCACTGGCTATCAGTACAACGTTCCAGCAATAGTGATTTTTATTAAATTATTAGCGTCGCGTAGGTCCTTCTATTCTCATTACGAGTCTCTGAGATTTGTGCCGGAGCCTTGTGTGTGGCGACTTATAAAAACGCGTTGGAAGTTACATTTGCTTGCGGTTAATAAAGCGACGACGGCGTCCTCTGGTGACGTATGTAATGCCAGCCATCGGAAGACGGTAAGTTCTGGAGAGTGGAGACAGCGAAGACCGGCGGAGGCAGGTTGGCAGGCTATTGGAAATTTCGTCTTCCGCAGCGATGTGTGCGGCGAGCGGCGCTCCATGTGCAATCGACCGAGGCAACCACGTTACCGCACACCTCCCCCCAACAAATGCTCACCTTCGTTGCATAGTGTGAGTGCGGACGACGACGTGGTAAAGGTCTATACCGTTAGTGCAGCTGTTGGAATGGTCTTTGGGGTGATGGTAGACGGCGGCTTGCGAACCAGCGGTACCTTCTGGCAAAAGCCGGAGGTAGGACGTTCATCCATTGGCAGAGGTGGATTTAGCACTGACACTGCTGAGGACGCCAAAGGCTGAATGGCTGATGTCTGTGGCTGTCGTCACTGAGAACCGCTACGGATGCTGCGGCTGCAGAAGTGATTGCGTCGTTGCGTAGGGATCGACCTCCATAACAGAGTTGTCGGTTCCGAAACATGAAATTCTACCTCAGGATTAGAATAATCACGAAAACGTAACTGCTTTTGGTGCCATCGATGGGTGCCTGATTTGCCGTCAACGGCGTAGTGAGCTCGGCCAGCTGTCTGAGTGATGGCGCCAGATTCACAACTGTGAGGCTTGTTACTCTCACGATAAAATACTTTGTTCTTCGAGCGAAACTTCTTTGCGAACTTGGTATCTGAAGCTGGATGTCAAGGGTAGAATGCGAGATAATGCTGAAATGCAATGCCTCCAGATTTTTATGTGAAAACTCTTACATCTTTTTAAATAAAACGAACTATATTAATATTCTAAGTCTTTAGTCTTCATGCTTCCATTGTTTATTGCTCAAACATCGTCCTTCCGGCGGTGGACACGTTTCTCCCAAAGAGAGACCAGTTTGTTGATATCGTCACTGTAGAATGATTTTACTGAGGGGCCCACAGCCACACCTCTGCTTGCACCGCTCCATTAATATCAAAGTGAAGTTCTCGAAGGTGTTCATTAAGTTTTCGAAACAGATGAAAATCGGATGGTGCCAAGTCGGGATTGTATGGAAGATGTTTGGTGACAGTGAATCCAAGGCCTCGGATTGTTGCAGATGTCGTAGCGTTTGTGTGTGGTCTGGCATTCTCGTGGTGAAGGAGAGGGTACTGCATGCAAGCACGACCTCATGAAATTCGTTCTTTCACTTTCTGAGGGTCTCACAATACTTTTCAGTGTTTATTGCGGTGCTTTTAGCCATGAATTACTAATGCACCACACCTTTTACATCTCAGAATGCCATGAGCATAATTTTGCCTAATGATGGCATGGTTTTTAACTTTTATGGCGTTGCTGAAATCCATTGACAATCCTTGTCTTTGTGGTCAAATTTGTGAAACAGATTTCATCGCCTGTCACAGTGTTGTTAGGGAATCCATCACCCTCACGGTCAAAACGCAAAAGGAATTATTGACAGGTGTCCAATCTCTCTGGTTCAGGTCAGAAGTGAGCATTCGAGGCAACCACAATTCGCACAGTTTTTTGTAGTATAGTCCTGCGATACTACCCTGCACACACTCTCGTGATATGCCACACTTACTCGAGAGCTGTCTCTCTATTGTCCGAAGATTTTCTCCGATAAGTTCATTAACCCGATTCCACTGAGTCTCGTCGTTTGCCGTAAGCGGTCTTCCACTTGGAGGTCTGTCACACATGTTGAAGTTAGAACCACCGTTTCCTCCACAATGAGCGCGAACAACCCAACATCGCACATTCCTAATGCCTATACTATCACCACTAGACACAGATATTAGCATTCAGTGGATTTAAATAGGAGGCACGATTTCTGTAGTTAGAAACTCTATTACAGCACGTTGTTTCTCACATACTGACATAGTCACGTTACACATCATCATTTTACACGCTATAATTCGAAACCCTCTAGCGGCAGATGGTTGCAACTTATGCAAGCAAGCGGGAATGTCGACGGAGTAATATGCACGACATGGGACACCCAACCAATATTGAGAACAGAAGAAAGAAATCCGAGGCATTACTTCTCAGCACGACCTCGTAGATGCAGCGAAGTGCGGCGGGGACCATGTAACAACTCTGTTGGCGAAATTTCGTGAGAAGACAATGTGCAATAGATGCTCAGAAATAACAACAAAGCACTTTCACTCGAGTGTAAAGCACTAAATCAGCACATCTGAGCCTTGAAAGTGCGAACTAAATGTTCGGTTTCACCGTTCGATTCAACAGAGTGGAACGTTCGAATATGTTTAATTCCATTTTGCTGATAAAACTACTCAAACTGAAACGAAGAAAATTTGCGGACTATTGTCCAAAACGATTGCTTGTGGCAAATTTTCTGAGAAGAAGCCTGAAGTGAGAGCTTTTACATGGCTAGCGCTAGTTGCCGAGTTCACTGGAATGACAAATGGGTATCTATTGTATGGATTGACGACTGTGAGCTATCGTGTGTTCCATAAAGCCCCACCGAAATCAATGAGGACGCGTTGCCAAAGACCATCATGTAAAACTCAATTGATAACTTGCTGGTACGGTGCTACCTGGTTATCCGTGCATGCGTGGCAGTGGGAGCCAACTGTTCAATCTGTCTGTCAAGACCGAGCCATGTACAATTATGGCACGCTAATTGCTTATTTTTCCTATATCTCCTCCTATGTATCGTATATATCAATTCCTATATATCCTGTGTTTAAAAGTTTCAAAACATGTTGTTGCAATGGGGCCGGAATCACGATTTACCAGAGTGCAATAAAATTATGCTGTTCTGAAGAGAAGGGCTGGTGTGCTGAGCATAGTATTTTCGTACTACTGAATCAAAAATTGATTTCGGCTTCCGAGGTGAATCCATCTGAGTGTGGTACCTGCGCAGTCATAATGAATTATCCTGTTCAGCAACTTGTGCGACGTATCGACACTCAGTGGAAAAATATTGCAGTGCTTCCGAAACAGAAACGTCATTTTGAAGACAAGAAACTTCTGATGCATCGCATTTCTGATATTGGATGCTGTGCCGTTCGCCCCCAGTAGCTGAGTGGTGACGCCGGCACGGTAGCTCAGAGTGTTCGGGCAGAAGGTTAGCTGCCCTCTGTAATAAAAATCTGAGTGACTGCATCAATAATAAACTTCTACGGGCCTAAGGGGACGTCCGCCACGAACAAGTGAAACGAACTACAACTAACGAAATGAGATTCCATAAAAAAAAAAAAAACTGGTCAGCGCGACAGAATGTCAATCCGAATGGCCCGGGTTCGACTCCCGGCTAGGTCGGAGTTTTTCTCCACTCAGGGACTGGGTGTTGTGTTGTCCTAATCATCATCATTTAATCTCCATCGACGCGCAAGTCGACGAAGTGGCGTCAAATCAAAAGAGTTGCACCCAGCGAACGGTCTACCCAACGGGAGGCCGTAGTGACACGACATTTTTTTTATGCCGTGTCGAAGGGCAATAAAGAATTTCATGCTGTTGATTTGAAAATAGTAACGCAGCTACTGAGCTCCAAGATCAGACATGCCTTTCCCCGCATGAAAAAGAGCAAGAGCCAAGAAAAAAAAATTTCTGACATGCTGATATCGATAAAATTTTGTGACACCATAGACTGCAACTGCTTCTTTTCCAGTTTCCTGTAGTTGAGGTGGGCCTTGTTCAACACCTTGAACGTGAATGCTACGGGCCGTTCAGTGTTGCCCAACTACACTCCTGGAAATTGAAATAAGAACACCGTGAATTCATTGTCCCAGGAAGGGGAAACTTTATTGACACATTCCTGGGGTCAGATACATCACATGATCACACTGACAGAACCACAGGCACATAGACACAGGCAACAGAGCATGCACAATGTCGGCACTAGTACAGTGTATATCCGCCTTTCGCAGCAATGCAGGCTACTATTCTCCCATGGAGACGATCGTAGAGATGCTGGATGTAGTCCTGTGGAGCGGCTTGCCATGCCATTTCCACCTGGCGCCTCAGTTGGACCAGCGTTCGTGCTGGACGTGCAGACCGCGTAAGACGACGCTTCATCCAGTCCCAAACATGCTCAATGGTGGACAGATCCGGAGATCTTGCTGGCCAGGGTAGTTGACTTACACCTTCTAGAGCACGTTGGGTGGCACGGGATACGTGCGGACGTGCATTGTCCTGTTGGAACAGCACGTTCCCTTGCTGGTCTAGGAATGGTAGAACGATGGGTTCGATGACGGTTTGGATGTACCGTGCACTATTCAATGTCCCCTCGACGATCACCAGTGGTGTACGGCCAGTGTAGGAGATCGCTCCCCACACTATGATGCCGGGTGTTGGCCCTGTGTGCCTCGGTCGTATGCAGTCCTGATTGTGGCGCTCACCTGCACGGCGCCAAACACGCATACGACCATCATTGGCACCAAGGCAGAAGCGACTCTCATCGCTGAAGACGACACGTCTCCATTCGTCCCTCCATTCACGCCTGTCGCGACACCACTGGAGGCGGGCTGCACGATGTTGGGGCGTGAGCGGAAGACGGCCTAACGGTGTGCGGGACCGTAGCCCAGCTTCATGGAGACGGTTGCGAATGGTCCTCGCCGATACCCCAGGAGCAACAGTGTCCCTAATATGCTGGGCAGTGGCGGTGCGGTCCCCTACGGCACTGCGTAGGATCCTACGGTCTTGGCGTGCATCCGTGCGTCGCTGCGGTGCGGTCCCAGGTCGACGGGCACGTGCACCTTCCGCCGACCACTGGCGACAACATCGATGTACTGTGGAGACCTCACGCCCCACGTGTTGAGCAATTCGGCGGTACGTCCACCCGGCATCCCGCATGCCCACTATACGCCCTCGCTCAAAGTCCGTCAACTGCACATACGGTTCACGTCCACGCTGTCGCGGCATGCTACCAGTGTTAAAGACTGCGATGGAGCTCCGTATGCCACGGCAAACTGGCTGACACTGACGGCGGCGGTGCACAAATGCTGCGCAGCTAGCGCCATTCGACGGCCAACACCGCGGTTCCTGGTGTGTCCGCTGTGCCGTGCGTGTGATCATTGCTTGTACAGCCCTCTCGCAGTGTCCGGAGCAAGTATGGTGGGTCTGACACACCTGTGTCAATGTGTTCTTTTTTCCATTTCCAGGAGTGTAGGAAGATAAAAGTGCCACTATTCCATGTGACGACACATCAGCTACAAGCGCTACTGTTTTTTCAGGATCGAAATGAATAAGAAGACATGGGTCACTGAGCAATGCATGTTTTAGTTCTTTGTATGAGTGTTCACACTCCCCCGTCCGTTGGAAGGGAACATTTTTATGCTACATGCTATGCAATGGAGCAGGAATTCGAGCTTTGTTCCGAAAGAAATTAATGTAGTAGGTTAGCTTTCCAAGAACAGCTTGCAAGAGGAGCAGGTAATCCTCGAATGATCTCTAAATGCTTATTCCAGGGACGAGGCCTATGGGCATCAATGAGATGTCACAGGTATTCAGATTCGGTGTTGAAAAATGGACGCATCTGTAAATTTCGTTTGAATCTTACTACAGTTGGAACTTGAAAAAGAGATTCTAAATTTTAGAAATGGTGTACCAGAGCTTGTCCGGACAGAGTGATGTCATCCAAATAATTCTGACAGGGAAAAATCTTCGTTGCCACTAATACAAGAAAGCGTGAAACAAAGCTGGTGCAGATGTGCTTCCAAAGGGAAGGAGCTGTTAATGACCAAGACGGCGTGCATATTGACCACCATCTTTTTTCCTCATCCAGCGGAAGCTGAAGGAAAGTATCTGCTAAACAAATTTTAGAAAACAAACGTCCACCTACTAGGTGATCCATAAGCTCTTTTGTATGTGGGCACTTGGAAAGAATTAAGAACTGTTTGAGACGTTTTCCCGTACGATTTTCTTGTGATCAGACGGAGAGATGCCCACTGACGTGTAGAAATGGATTTAAAAACTCCTGTACGTTCTAATCTGATGAGTTCAGACGTAAACCGATTAGTGTGAGGTACCAGATATAAGTGATATCCATGTTTCTCACACAATTTATGAATGGAAACCTCTTTATTGACAGCATGCACATTATCGTGATTATCTAAACCAAACAAATCAGATTCACCCATGCCAAAAATATTTTGACTAAAACTTGATTGCAATGCCACGAATGTTTTTAGTGCAGTCACATTTTTATATTTGTCTTGCAAAGTGCTTGTCCTAAGAACAGGTGTACTTTCATTTTTGTAGGCTGTGAGGTGGAGACATGAGGCCTGGAGCTTGCGTGTCACAATTGCTCATATGTTTTCTGATTAATTAATATGACTGAAGCACCAGTGTTCAACTGAACCGGTGCAATCTGATTGCAAATCTGTAAAGATGTGAACGATTTGTGATTTTTCCTCAGAATATGTTTTTCAGTTGTGACTTTCAGAAGACAATGATGTTCTGATTTGTTAATAACATAACGTTTCCCTGTTTGTCTATTTCAAGGGAAATGCTTAACTGAACAAAATTCTTGATTGAGCTTCCCAGCTCTTGTGCTTGCGTCCGCAGGCTCTGTGAGGATTTTCAGGGGACAGTGAGGATTCAGAATGTGGGATCACATTGCTTTCCGTTTTCTCAAATTTAGATTTGTATGGAACATAGTTTACTGTGTGAATCTTTTATAAGCACACTTGCCGTGTTTGTGCTGAGTTGTCACAGTGTCAGCATGCCACTTGTTGGAAGGAGCTATGTTTGCGGTGTAGCGCAATACTTAACACAAGGCTTTCGGAGCATATAAAATTGCAGATAATCTGTCTCGACATCTCGTGTTCTGTTTGCACCATTGTTTGCAGCTGCTGTGAAAGTCACATGGGACAGTGCCTGCTTAGAACTACTCACTGTCAGCATTGCAACAAAAGGCACTTTAAAGTCTTGCTCCAGAATGTCTTACACATCCCTAGATTGAATAACTTTTAGTTTATCAGTGACAGCAAGATAGCGATTCTTTAGTCTCAGTCCATATATTATTGTCAGTCAGGTTCTAAATAGTTGTATCTTGAAGCACTTCATCTTGATATGAAACGCCATAAGTCCAGTTAAATTTAGAATAACTCATCATGCCCTTGACGTCCATGATCCATTCCGTGTAATTTTGATTACTATGACCGTGCGGGGTCGGTTCCGACTGAGTTAAGAATGTAAATTTCCGAAGCTGATAGGATAAGCGGATTAATTCAAATGGTTCAAATGGCTCTGAGCACTATGGGACTTAACTTCTAAGGTCATCAGTCCCCTAGAACTTAGAACTACTTAAACCTAACTAACCTAAGGACATCACACACATCCATGCCCGAGGCAGGATTCGAACCTGCGACCGTAGCGGTCACGCGGTTCCAGACTGTAGCGCCTTTAACCGCTTGGCCACCCCGGCCGGCAGCGGGTTAATTCCAGAAACAATTAAGATAAGGGGTTATCATGTTACACATACAGTGTCAGGTTAGACCCGACGCAACTGGGCGAGTTATATTCATACATCAAATGAGTTCTCAATTGTGAATAAGGACTACCATCAGCTGTAGAATGGGATGAAGACAACGAAAATTTGTGCCGGAACGGGACTGGAACCCCGATTTCCCGCTTATCGCGAGCGATCGCCTTACCATTTCGCTATCCGTGCACGACTCAACACCAGATCCAAACTTCCATATTTCGTCACCCATGCGTCTACGACCGATAGTCGTATATCCCATATGCATATTCCCGTACAGGTCAAACGTTGTATTTGAAAGTCGCTTTCCCGCTATCGGCAGATAAATGCGATATTGCAGTGCCTGTGTTATTCCGATTACGATGCAAAGTTCCTTTGGACATGCATACATGTTCAAAGGAAATTTACATCGTAATCATAAAAACACAGGCACTGCAGTATCGTAGTTATATTCGTGGTCAAACCGGGGGAAGCCCCGTGCTGTCAACTCATCCCTACCCCTTCCCACCTACTTTGGAGTCCTCCACCGCTACCCTCCCCCACCCCTCCATAACCAATAATATTCAAATATCCCCTCCCCTTCCTCATTCTTTTATAGCTACAGCAACTGCAAGAGATATGTCATTTGAGATCTGTATGCTGTCAATAGTGAGACGATCAGGTTCGTTTGGGGTCAGTACTGTGAATTCGTTATACATAATCATAATAACAAATTGAATTCGTTATTATTCCAATTATTTCAGTTTCATCATTCCAGGTCTCTGCAGTGTTGAGAGAGGAGCACCAGCATCAGAGTCATCCTAGTTAAAAAATGGGGTCAAACACTACCACAATTTACAAGGTAAGGTACTTTGACCGTACAGTGTGTGTGTGTGTGTGTGTGTGTGTGTGTGTGTGTGTGTGTGTAAATTAATAACGTCGTGGCATATAACTCAAAATGGCGGTTAACATTAATGTAATTTATGACGTAAGGTAGTTTGACATTGCAGTGTGTGGGTCAATAACGATAACTTTGCCAAATATACATCATCCCAACATTACCAGAGTGTGTGATGTCATAACGTAT
Source organism: Schistocerca serialis cubense (assembly GCF_023864345.2). Taxonomy (NCBI): domain Eukaryota; kingdom Metazoa; phylum Arthropoda; class Insecta; order Orthoptera; family Acrididae; genus Schistocerca; species Schistocerca serialis. The sequence goes on from NC_064640.1 coordinate 582,514,874, forward strand.
TTATTAAAACGAGCGCATTGTCCTACTGGCGGCTACAACGTAATTTAATTGCATTGCAGATTATTCTGCAAAATATGGATAAATGTTAACAAAATGCATGACATTACAGTGTGTGACTGTGGTGTGTCTGAATTACTACAATTTAATGACATCATGACATATTCTGCTAAATTTCGTAATATATTAAGAAAATTTATGACGTAAGACACTTTGACAATGCAGTGCGTGACAGTGGCTCAGTTGGACTACTATAATGCAATGACGTCATCGTATATTTAAAAAATGACTGTAATTTGTGAAAAATTTGTCCAACAACGTTGAAGACCCCAACATGTTCATTAAAAAGTATGAAACTGTTTTTACATTTGGTTCTTCCGGATCATTAGACGTTTTACGTTTCAAATTCTTCAAATACCACAGTGTAACAAATAAATTATTGGTACGAGATAACGTGTTCTTGCATTACTGATGTGTGACATCGGAACTGTTAAAAGTAGTGACATACGATCTCTACATCCCACAGCTATCTACATTTTACGACCGATTTTCTCCCAAATATCTGTCTTTCCATTACAAGTAAATATGATGCTAAAGAAATACCGCAGATCATTGTTTCCACAAAATGTATCAATAACCTGCGTTAAAAATTTTCAGTAGTGCATTATTTATTTAATGAGAATTATAACCCTGCCTATACCATCTGCAAGCAAGCGCACCGACGAAAGACTACATATCTCCATTACAGTTTACGTGTGTCTTCAATAGTTGACTTAAAAAAAAAAAACAACATTCTCCATAAAATTGTAGCCGGCCGGTGTGGCCGAGCGGTTCTAGGCGCTTCCGTCTGGAACCGTGCGACCGTTACGGTCGCAGGTTCGAATCCTGCCTCGGGCACGGATGTGTGTGACGTCCTTAGGTTAGTTAGATTTAAGTAGTTCTATGTTCTAGGGGACTGATGACCTCAGATGTTAAGTCCCATAGTGCTCAGAGCCATTTCAAGCATAAAATTGTATTTGATGGGAATGGATAGAGGAATACAATTTACGCTGAACATAATATTATCGCTGTGCAACTCTCCAGCTAGATTTGTCAGGACTATCTGCCTGGCTATGGTTGCGGGCCAGGGGAATTACCGACTGGGCGTCAGTATCTGCAGACTACAGGACATGACTCGTCGTGGTCGCCAACAACAGTCGAAAGCATCTCAGGCACCCAATGTAGAGCACTAGGTACTAACCGTCAAGAAGTCAACCAACATAGGTAAATAGTGGCAGGAAGTATTCGTCAGAGCTGCTCTGATGACGAGCCGATATACATACTGGAGAATATGCACCCAAGAATGATAAACAGCAGCTCCGCGGAATGCGGCCTGTATTAACTGCTTTACCCATGTTTCGCATTGCCGCTGACAGTCCTTTTGTGTTTATCATCTTGATAAGGTTAGCGTGGAGGAAACACTTTGCAAATATCTTCATATGCGGGCAGAAATTGCACAGTGTGATCTACGTACTGTACATGACGTCTTCCACAGAGTCAGCGAACAACTACTGCTACAAGTAATATGTCCACATATTACCAATGTGTGAAACAATTACCCTCACCAACTGCATAAAAATAATGTTGCTAAGTACCAAAGCTACATTAGTTGTGTGTGATAACATTATAAGGCATGTAAATAACTACAGGAAAATGGCAAAATTGCTCTGTAAGCAATTACCACCACCAGTATTAAAAAAAAATGACGTCGTAGTATTATAAAACAATAACATCAGTATAAGACTAGCAATAGCATACTTATAAATAACTACTGAAAATATGATGTAAATACAGATCTCCAAAGTCCGCGTAAATCTCACCATATCACGATGCCCTGTGGTGACTCAAGGGGAAGTGGAAGCACGACGGCTCGCTCTTTTCCCGCGGAGACATTCCTACCTATCTCGCGTATTCACCGCTATGCCTATAATTTTGTACTAAGAAAGTTCAACTAGCGGACAACACATGCACAATGGCTGCCAGTAATTGGCGGAAATAGCCCTGATTACAGGACGAATCCCGCCGTTCCGCACAGAACCATGCACACACTACGTACCTCTGTAACTGGCTGGAGATGGAATGACGGGCTGTGAAGTTGCCCGCGGAGTAGCAAACACCTGTAAGAATCTTTGATGGCAGCAGATAACATCCAGAAACGCTACAAAGAAGACGATGTTCTGTATTCTAACACACTATCTAGGAAATTTAGAGAAATGTAACTTGTAGCTGACTGCTTATTGACTTAAGTACCACCAACATATATTTCGCGTAAGTATCAAGAACCTAAAGGAAATTAGACTCATATTAGACATCCATTCCTCTCTCTGTTTCCGAGTGGCACGAAGTATCCTTCACCAAGGTGGAGCTTTTGCCAGCTATAGTTGTGAGTGCATAGCCGTTCCCAATATGATCATCTTATCCAGTCTTGATTCTGTAGCAAGTTCCTGATACCAGTAACTTGGCTGACGAATAGATTTCCGTGAAGACGAATAGCGTCATCCACTTCCTCCTACCATTAACAAATGTTCATTTAAACTGCAGTCTCGTATGACCTATAGATCCAATACTGATTTTGAAATATAATTTGCTTATGACAGACAGTCATCCAGCACAGCAATGTGATCAGATGCACAACATAGAATTCCACCAAGAAGCACCCTACAAAATGGCTGCAGTAATGCTGTGTGGTATTTGGGGTAATAACTCATCTTCCCAAGCTTGAAATGCGTTTTAGCATAGCAATATGATGAGAGTGTCTACCACCGGCAAATGCTTTTCATTGGTGAGTTATTCCAAAAAATGGTTCAAATGGCTCTAAGCACTATGGGACTTAACATCTGAGGTCATCAGTCCCCTAGACTTAGAAACTACTTAAACCTAACTAACCTAAGGACATCACACACATCCGTGCTCGAGGCAGGATTGGAACCTGCGACCGTAGCAGCAGCTCGGTTCCGCACTGAAGCGCCTAGAATCGCTCGGCCACAACGGCCGGCGAGTTATTCCAACCGGTAGCAAAAACCTCTGGGTAAAGTTCCAAGATGGCAGCATTTCTAGTCATGTGATCTTCTGGCCATTCTTGTACGTGCAATGTCCTAGACCAGTCACACTATTCGTGTTTTGAGTATGTTGCGACAGGGAAACACCTGGGCCAGGGGTAGGGCGCCTACGAAATCTGTACCATGATGCTGTGTTTTTATGTATTTTGTTTACAGAGGAAGCATTGCTTACAAACCTTCTTCGACATATGCTGTACTCGTCACTTAAAAATGCGTGGTGGCAGCGAGTAGTTGATAAACAACGACTCGGCCGGTTAACATGAGGTGTGGACTTTACACGAATCGCATCATTGGTCACGGTTTTGTTGATGACACTTTAAATAGCCGAAGGTACGTAAAGAACTGCAACTGTAACGATAAAAATGAATGTCTGGCTGAACCCAGACAAGACCAACATACACGACGAGACGGAATTAAGAAAGTTGTTTGCTAACTTCTGTCTGTTTTGTTGAATCCACAAAATAATTGTTCAGTAAAGTTCTAATTTTTGAGCCCCCATGTGCATCTGCATGAATAATAAATTGTAACTATAGAAATTCACTGTATATAGGGCCTCTTAACTGTGGTGTCACTGCCAGACACCACACTTGCTAGGTGGTAGCCTTTAAATCGGCCGCGGTCTATTAGTATACATCGGACCCGCGTGTCGCCACTATCAGTGATTGCAGACCGAGCGCCGCCACACGGCAGGTCTAGAGAGACTTCCTAGCACTCGCCCCAGTTGTACAGCCGACTTTGCTAGCGATGGTTCACTGCCTACATACGCTCTCATTTGCAGAGACGACAGTTTAGCATAGCCTTCAGCTACGTCATTTGCTACGACCTAGCAAGGCGCCATATTTAGTTACTATATGTCTTCTGAACAGATAATATTGTGAATCATGTACCGTCCAGAGCGACGTTCCTAATTAATGGATTAAAGTTAAGTATCAAACTAATTATGTCCGCTTTCTGAATTCTCATTCCTTGTCATGCTCTAGACCTCACGTCTGTATAGTTCTTCCCTCCTCACGCCAGCCTGCGTGAGCTAAAACGCGTGCATTTCGGCCTCCATTCGTAACACGGTGTTGGCTCTTCTGCCAACACAACATGAACATGTGGCTGGATTTCGAAAACTTGGCTATGCTGTAGTCTAGAGACCAACTACCGAAATTTTGGGATTAACCCTAAAAAAATCCAGTCACAAAGATTAAATAAATACAGACATGAATTTGCGGTGAAAAATAATGTTCACAGTATTTTAAATTTTGAGAAAAACTGAGTTCATTCAGTCACTGTAACACTCATTACAGATTAGTAAAGGATTATCATTGAGTTGATTAATGTCTGTGCGAGGACTAAAAAAAATGGGACAGTATGTTATGTCCACGTTAACTCCCGGAAAAATTTCAGGAAATAATCGAAGTTCATTTAGCACATGTTTAACGTTAAAGTTCCATATTGTGAACTAGCTAAATTTCTAGTGCACATCATTCCCAAATAACAGCCACAGAAAAGTTTCAGGGTTCGGAATAGATCGCCTAGCGCGAAAGATTCAGAGTTCACACAATGTAAATATTTCAGAGTATTCACTAGCAACACAGTTGAATATCACAAATCCACGACTTAACACAAATATAGTATTTTGACTCACATACAATACTACCTACTGCCCCGCATACGTACTCGATGTCACAGATCTCAAACCCGACTTCCAGTCGAAAACAATGCAAAAGTATAAAGTGCCGTGCGCAAGCTGGCTGTCCCCAATTTAAGCCCTTGCCTTGATGCAAGTGAAGCGTACGCGCTTTCGACTTTCACAACATATTGGTAACTATAAATTAAATGTTATGTACATGTATCGTACATCAGATTACACATACATTTCCTCAATTATATGTTGTTATTCTTGGTTTTGCCCTATGAAGAACAGTTTGTTCATAAATAACGATTTTTTAAGATAAACAATACATTGTTCAGTTACTAATAAATATAACCAATTAAAACTAAGTACATTCCTAATTCCCTATCTGTGTCTATTTCGTAATCCTGTTGCTACCTTCAGCATTTTATTTATTATTTATGTGAAAAGGTTTTTATGAGTGGAATGCACATTGGGGAATGTAATTCAAAATAGGTACTATTTACAAAAATCTACTATGATAGACCATTAGTAAGTACTCAGAAAGACTCAGAAAGACTCCTCAGACATTATGTCTGTGAAAATCTCTTACGGAGGATTGAGATTTTACTTTTGAAATTTCTTTTTATACAAAAAAACTACTTTTCCGATTTAGGGCGTGTTTTCACTCATACGCTCATTTTAATCAGTTGGGTTCAGTATCCGTTGGGTTTAGTCTTATTTGGTATTCATTCTGAACACTGAGTTCAGCGGTGGTGGCTACCCCTCCATTTTTCACGCTAACGGCCAGACGCTCAGGTTTTCCTGATCACGCCGCCAAAATATGGATTTATCTGCTAGCCGCTGTACTGTTATGTTCGTAATTCTCATACTCAGCCTGTTCGCCATTCACTGAGGCTCATAGGGTGCCGCCGTCCACTGATGACGCTGCGAGACTCGTGCGGTTACTATGCTACGACCAGCTCGGGCCGACTTGCCCTCCTGGTTATCAACACAGGCGCTGGCTGCGCCGCACCTGCTCTTATGTCACAACAGTACGCGTGTGCCCCAACGTCTCACGGCCTTGACTGTTTTAAAATTCCCAGTCCCAGTGGCGTAACGTGAGGGGAGACTTTGAGACTTAGCCTCCCCTGTATTCGTGCTTGAAAAACATGCAATATTAATTCATAACAAAAACATAAACAACTTTCTAATAAGAGCTCTAAATGTGCGAAGACATCAGTTCTGTAGCCCGCGCCGCTCCCCGAATATTGGTGTAGTTGCCTGCTTGAGACTCGACTGCTCTCAGTCTCTGCCTCCCCTTAGCTGGCTGTGTGCGCCTTCGCTTTAGTGGCATTCTTGGCTCCCCTCCTCTTCCCCTCTTCTACGAAGGCTGGTGGACTGCATTTGCTGGCAGATATCGAGACTAGTCTCTAACGCTTCTATGCTGGCTTTTAACGCGGAAGTGAAACGTCGAGCGGTTTGTATTCATAGTAATTTTTTGTGTGATTTTAGTGTATATTTTCGTTGTGTTGCCCACATGAGTGAGCTAGCAACTGAACACCTTACAGAATTTTTATTAAAAACTTTTTTCCTGCATTAACGTACGAAAAACAATGTGAATTGAAGGACAAACTATCTACTCCTACACTCAGTGTAGTTTTAAGTGAAACCAAACGAAAACGCTCTTTTCAGACAGCCTGGTACGAAAAGTATACTTGGCTGACTGCGAATGCAGCTAATGAGATATCATATTGTTATATATGTCTTCTGTTTGGGGGGAAAGAGAATGGTGCAATGAGGGAATTTGTACAATGAAGAACTTTGACACGAAAGCACAAAAGCATCAGATATCATAACGTCACCTGCAGAACAAAGGATCTATTCAGTTACTGCGCAAAAGTAGAACTGAGCACGCCCTTTCTGAAGCCGCTCGCCTGACAGCAATGAAATACAACTAAGAAGTTGCATCCAAAAAGAGACTATTGGCTCGTCTTATTCAGACGATTGTATTTCTTTGTAAAGAAGAACTAGCCTTTCACGGCCATCGAGAACAGGAATTCTCCAGCAACAAAGGTAACTATCGGGAATCATTGGATTTACTAGCTCAAGGAGAGCATTTAATCCGAGATCATCAGTCACCATCTTCAACCTTTAAAGGAACTTCTCCAGATATACGGAATGATGTAATAGAAGTGATAACTCTGGCAGTTAACGAGAAAATAAAAGCTGAAATTCAGAACTGCTATTGCATTTCGGTTCAGGCTGATGAAACATTAGACGTGTCATGCTAGAGTCAAACGAGTGTAATATTCAGACATTGTATTGCAGACAAAATTGAGGGAAGATTCGTCGGGTTTTACGATGTTTCTGAAGATAAAACTGCTGAAGGTTTGTCAAAAATTATTCATGCAGTATTGAAAGAATGGAATGTGGAAGGAAAAGTGGTTAGTCAAACAAATGATGGCGCTTCAGTAATGGCGGGCAGAGAAAGAGGACTAAAATGATTGATGTACCAGTTCTGTCCCAATGCGCTGTTTATTCATTGTAACGCACACCAACTAAATTTGGTACTGTTGCATGCCTCCAAAATCATACGAGGAGTACGCGTGTTTGTAAGTGATTTTACTACATTCCATTCGTTTTTCAGCAAATCATCAAAACGAGCTTTATTGATAACTGAGAAGGGATTTAAACTGCCACATGCAAGCAATACTCGCTGGAACATTCGTTCCAGGACAGTTTCGACAATATCTAGTCTTATCTCAGAGCTATATAGTGTTTTTAATTATATAATTGATGATACAGACTCTCAGTGGACCGAGAATCTTTGAGCTGTGCTGTGATATGAAACGACGGATGGATGATCATACTTTTGTCTACTTGCTTTGCTTCTGCCGAGCGTGCTTTGTTTATGTTAGTCATCTTTTTAATGTCCTTCAGTCAAAAGCTGTCAGTATAACTGCTTGCCACGATGAAATAAGAACTGTTTTGAGAAACTTAAGACAACTAAGAAGGCAAAAATATTCGTTGGTGAATGCATTAAATGCAGCGTAAGTTTGAATGGCAACTTATCATTCTGTGACAGTCAAAAGACATCTCTGAGGGCACTAACTTACGAGGTACTGGTTTTGCATATTGTTTAGATGGAAGGAAGATTTCAAGACTTTCGCCAAACCCAGTTTGTTGAACTTTTGAACAAAAAGTGTTTCCCGAAATATCAAAAATAATTCCCAAAGTTGAAACTGCTTCACTTATTAGAACAGTACCATTTTTCAAACAATAACAACTTGAAAATGAACTGTGTAACATATACCTTGACGAAAAAATTCACTTAACTCCAAGGATCCTCTTAAAGTACATTGTCAACAATGATTTAGACTCCGTTTATGAAGAAACAACGAAGTTCATACGTTGGGTTTTGACCCTACCCGCAACTAAGCAAGAAGTGAAAGAAGCATGAGTACTCTTAAAGGAGTGAAGAATTATTTAAGGAATTCAATATCCAACACCCAGATGTCGTGTTTGAGCACGTTAGCAATAGAAAAGACACTATTTGGAGAGATAAGACAGAGTTATAGACTTATTCGCTGAAAAAAAAGACAGGCCCATTGTACTTGTGTACAAGAAAATGTAAGTGCTTCTTCTCTTGCGGCTGGAGTTCTCCAAATCTGTCATCGTTTCTTGAACAAGTTAGTTATTACTATTATTGTGATTACTATTATTATTATCATTAGTGGTAGTTGTAGTGGTAGTTGTAGTAGTAGTAGTAGTAGTTGTTGTTGTTGTTTTGTTTGATGCATTTAGTTAAGTTTGTTTAAATTATTGTTTATATTATTATTTGTCTCCCGATAATAGCTGCAGAGTCTCCCCAACCTTTACAACCACGCTACGCCAGTGCTAATCACAAATACAGGGATGTACACTGAAGAGCCAAAGAAACAGGTACACCTGTTTAATATTGTGTAGGACCCCCGCGCATGCAGAAGTGCCTCAACACGACGTGGCATGGACTCGACTAATGTCTGAAGTAGCGCTGGACGGAATTGGCACCATTCATTCTACAAGGCTGTCCATAAATCTGTAAAAGTACGAGGGGGTGGAGATCTCTTCTGAACAGCACGTTGTAAGGCATTCCAGATATGCTCAATAATGTTCATGTCTGGGGAGTTGGTGACCAGAGCAAGTGTTTAAACTCAGAAGAGTGTTCCTGGAACCACTCTGTAGCAATTTTGGATGTGTGGGGTGTCGTACTGTCCTGCTGGTTGCCCAAGTCAGTCGGAATGCACAATGGACATGAATAGATGCAGGTGATCAGAAAGGATGCTTACATACGTGTCACCTGTCAGATTCGTATCTTGACGTATGAGGGGTCCCATATCACTCTAACAGCACACGCCCCACACCTTTCCAGAGCTTCCACCACCTTTAACAGTCCCCTGCTGACATGCAGGATCCATTGATTCATGAGATTGTCTTCAAACCCGTACACGTCCATCCGCCCAATGCAGTTTGAAACGAGACCCGTCCGATCAGACAACATGTTTCCAATCATCAACCGTGCAATGTCGGTGTTGATGGGCCCAGGAGAGGCGCAAATCTTTGTATCGTGCAGTTAGCGAGGGTCTTAGGCTTCGAATGCCCGTATCGATGATGTTTCGCACGCTGACACTAGTTGATGGCCCATTATTGAAATCTGCAACTGTTTGCGGAAGGGTTGCACTTCTGTCACGTTGAACGATTGAGCGATTCTCTTCAGTCGTCGTTGGATCCTTTCTTGCAGGATCTTTCTCTGAACGCAGTGATGTCGGAGATTGGATATTGACACTACAGTCGTGAAATGAGCGTAGCAGAAAATCCCCACTTCATCGCTACCTCGTAGATGCTTTGTCCCATAGCTCATGCAACGACTATAACATCACGTTCAGACTCACTTAAATATTGACAAGCTGCCAGTGTGGCAGCAGTAACCGATCTAACAACTGCGTCAGACACTGGTTGTCTTATATAGGCGTTGCCGACCGGAGCACCGTATTCTGAGTGTTTACATGTGTTTGTATTTGAATACAGATACCTACTCCAGTTTCTTCTCGGATTCCAAACAGATACCCTTGCCGTAGTTGTTCGAAGACGTAACTGAACGAAACGCAATTCATGTTGTGGAAACATGACGGATGTGCCACCCAACCCGCACAGATCATTACAGACTCTATTAACAGATCATTTGGAAGTCGTAGGCTCATTCGTTCGGGACACTTAAAATTTCAGTAGTCTTAGCAGATTTGACACCTCTGGACTTTCGTCTACAGGGACAATTAAAATAGAAGGTTTACATAGAAACGCTGATGACTCCCGAAGACATAACATGCCGTATAACACGGGTGTAATCTGAGGGAGATCCAGATGAAATTCAAAGTACAGAATTGCCGATCCAGAGCTTGTGTCAGGGTTCAAGGACAACATCTTCGGCACTTGATACGACAATCACAACAACAAACTCACAAAACGCGGCTGAGTTACTCGTTTATTTACGTTTGATAGAATAGGTGCAGACGTTTCTGGGACCTCTTCTACGGACTGTGAACCAGTGATTCGTGGCTCTGTTATTTTGTTACTCTTTGATCGTGTCCCACACATGTTATTTCACTGAAGTCCTCTTCGAAGGCTCGTTCCACGCAAGTTAGTTTTAATTCAGACATTTCTGCGCACTTGTCACTGATTGTCTGTCATTTATTACTGTGACTCAATAACGAAACATTTCAAACCGATGGTTATCTGTAAAATTTTGCTCGCTTTGGCAAAGCAGGTGTAGTAATTCAACAGTTACAAACGTTTAAAGTTACTTGGTTACATCAGAAAATTCACCTCATTTTCCTCTGGGCTAAAACAGCACCGCGATACGTTTATCACGTGGAACTTTTAACAATTCGCCATCTATGGATACAGTCTGTATGGTAAAGTAAAGTGTAATAATCTGCCATGAAGTTTCATATCAGCGCACACTCCGCTGCAGAGTGAAAATCTCATTCTGTAAAGTGTAATAGTTTTTAAGTGCAAAGCAGATTGTAGTTTCTGTTTCTGAAGGAGCCAGACGTCAGACATTAAATCTCCGTGAAACTTTATTGTACAGAAACAGGAACAGTACTGCATGTCTTCAGCAATAATGTAATCCACGTCGCCAGCTGTGAAGTCATTGCTACTTGAGACGGCGATTGGGGGGCAATAAAAGTATATAAGAACGACGTCCATTATTTTCATGATTTTGTAAACTTATTTTATTGGACAGACGACCTTCCTGTTGCTGTGGTCGTAAGGTAACCTAAGAGAGGAACTCAAGTGCACCCTCTGTCTGTGAATCGTGTGAACTTTGTTCTCTATGTTGTCGTATTTTAGCTCTTTGTGTCTCGTAGGAGATTGTGGTAGAGACAACATTTGCTCAAAAGATCATGGGGACCACTTCAAATCAGGCCACTGTACCATGCCAGCGGTTGTTAATGCTAAGACAATGCGCTGCGCGTTAAAGTGTAGTAGCAGCTCATTAAGATTTGCAGTCATAGATGACTACTGTGACTGATTCTAACGACTACTCCAACCGCGTAGTCAAACGATATTTGCTTACCCTTCTGCACTTAAAACCACTTCAAAACGCTCTCACCACAGGGTATAGAACTACTTTGGCTGCGAACAACATCCGATACCTACAAAAATTTGTCTGCTAGATCACTTACCAGTATCCTATACGTTAACAGTCTTAACATTGAGATTATCGGGAAGCTACACACATGAAAAAAAGTTTTACATCACCTCGGTTCCGAGAGTTCAGGAACCTGTACAGAAAATTGGAATAGAGATCAACATAAGTATCATTTCCCCCTTTTTATTGCTCATGAAAACCACACATTAAATGTTGTACCACTATGCAGCGAGACCTTCAGAGGTGGAGGTCCAGATTGCTGTACACATCGGTACCTCTAATACCCATTAGCACGTCCTCTTGCATTGAGGCATTCTTCTATTCGTCGTGGCATACTATCCACAAGTTCATCAAGGCACTGTTGGTCCATATTGTTCCACTCCTCAACGGCGATTCGGCACTGATCCCTCAGAGCTGTTAGTGGATCACGTCGTCCATAAACAGCCCTGTTCAGTCTATCCCAGGCATGTTCGATAGGGTTCATGTCTGGAGAACATGCTGGCCACTCTAGTCGAGCGATGTCGTTATCCTGAAGGAAGTCATTCATTCATAAATGTGCACGATGGGGGCGTGAATTGTCGTCCATGAAGATGAATGCCTCGCCAATATGCTGCCGATATGGTTCCACTATCAGTCGAAGGATGGCATTCACGTATCGTACAGCCGTTATGGCGACTTCCATGACAACCATGAGCATACGTCGGCCCCACATAATGCCACCCCAACACAGCAATGAACCTCCACTTTGCTGCACTCTTTAGACAGTGTGTCTAAGGCGTTCAGCTTGACCAGGTATTTTACAAACACGTCTTCGACGATTGTATGGTGGAAGGCATACGCGACTCTCATCGGTGAAGAGAACGTGATGTCAATCCTGAGCGGTCCATTCGTAGTTGGGTCCATCTGTAGCGGCGCTGAATAGTGTCGTGGTTGCAAAGATGGATCTCACCATGGACGTCGGGAGTGAAGTTGCTCATCATGCAGCCTACTGCCCACACGACGTCCTGTGGCTGCACAAAAAGCTTTATTCAATATGGTGGCGTTGATGTCAGGGTTCCTCCGATCCATAATCCGCAATTAGCGGTCATCGAATGCAGTAGTAGCCCTTGAGCGTCCTGAGCGATGCATGTCATCGACAGTTGCTGTCTCCCTGTATCTCCTAGATGTCCGAACAACATCGCTTTATTTCACTCCGGCATGCCTGGATACTTCCCTTGTTGAGAGCTCTTCCTGGCACAAAGTAACAATGCGGACGCGCTCGAACCGCGGTATTGACCGTCTAGGAATGGCTGAACTACAAACAACACGAGCTGTGTACCTCCTTCCTGGTGCAATGATTGGAAATGATCGGCTGTATGACCCCCTTCGTCTAATAGGCGCTGCTCATGCATGGTTATTTACATCTTTAGTAGGTTTAGTGACTTCTTTGAACAGTCAAAGGGACTGTGTCTGTGTTACAATATCCACAGTCAACGTCTATCTTCAGGAGTTCTGTGAACTGGTGTTACGCCAAACTTATTTTGATGTGCGTATTTAAGCTTTAGCTAGTTTCCCCATTAATAGCGACTTATACAGAGTCGGTCACTAACTATTGCCACCAATAATAACTCTGAAAGTATGATAGGAGCTGAGAAGTTAATAACAAAAAATAATAACAAAAAACCAACGTAATATTATGGCCCTCGTTATCCCTTGTCACATTTATCCCACAAACGTTTCAGCTACTATCATACTTTCGGAGTTATTCTAGGTGGCATTAGTTAGTGACTCACCCTGTATATTCGGTCTAGGAGAAAGTCATGTGCATACGTGTTCCATTATTGGTTAAGAGTATACTTTGTTCGTGTAACAGAATAGTACCGGAGGCTTTTTAGAAGTCAAGATACCAGGGCTGCACCATCTACGGAGAAAGCTGACTTTCATAAGCTTTTACTAACCAGCTACAGCAGTGAAACGTCTTATTCACCGTCGAAATGACTCAGCACCGCATTTCTGATTAAAGGCTTTCTATATATTCGTGTTGTTCCATTCCAGGGAAATTCTGAAGAGTTCCTTTAACTGAGCAGGAGTTTTTCTTGCTTTGGCTGTTCTTTGTGTCTCTGTCGGAATTTTTGACAGACATTAAAAAAAGGGAAAAGAAACGAAAAGATGTCGGTGCCTTCAAGATAGCCTCGAAAAAGAGCGTAGGGTGCGACAGATGCAGCGAAAAATTGTAAGTTATAAAAGAATGGAAGACTTTATCATTTAGCAAAATTTCGTTTATAGTATTTCTAGCTCTATTGTCTATGTACGGTACTTGTAGGTTGCGTAAGTTAGTTTGTTACTGAGGTACCCGTAATCTATTTCACAAAGCTTGAATTGCCGCTAGTGGCTGCGGCACGAACGCGGCCGTGTCAGTGTCCGAAACTTTTAATTGTGCCTCCACAGTGACTGCCGACCCATTGTTCAAAGAGCCTCAAAAGGAGTAAGCTGGGAGAGTGACGCCTTTTCTTTAAAGCAAACAATAGCGGTGCAGTACGAATGGGCTGTGTAAAGCTGGCTGTGGACAAGAATGGAATCCCAGAATGGAGGCGCAGTAGTGATGGTTACAAATACAAACTCTAGTGTGTGCATGAAACAGAACACTGCTTAAGTTTCTAAAGTCTAGCTACAATCGCCGTTCAGAAGAATTCTATAACTTACAGGATTTTCAAATGAAATAAAGGCAATGAATGAACAAGCGCTGCAGCCAATGGAAATTGTGTATCACTGCTCGGTCAATATAAGTTCAACCCTCTTCTTTCTCTTGCTTAAAAGCGGCTTCGAATAATTCTCAAGCAGATGTTAAAGGGAGTGTTTCATGTTCTTTTATACGGGGGTACTGACGTTTCACTTCGTCAGGTGAGAAAGAACGCGGTTGTTCGGAGTAATTCTGTTTTACCACTCACTTTCTGTTGGAAATTACTGGTTTGCCAGTCACACGTCACCTATAGTTATCTATCCACCTACAGCGATCTATTGTTTTGTATTGCGTTCATCTAGTGTTTAAATCTACTGGTAAATAATCTCTTGTGGTGCTATAGTAGGTTTTTTCCAACAACTTCAGTAACTGCTACTAGAAGCTTTGTAAGTTTCCTTAACAAGACCTCACTGAGAATAATACACCGAGTTCGGCTCGTAATTCCTTAACTTTGTTGTGCTCCAAAATGCAACCCAACACCCATACTGGGATATATACCCGTCATATATTACGTGTACCAAGTGTCATTATCGTCGTATTTGCACTTCAGAAAGTGGGACGAGAGATAGTAATTGCGTCACGCCAGTAGTCTTTCAAGCGGGGTGTTTTCACATGCTGCACATCTATGTATTCGTGCCCTGAATAGCACAGCAATGAAACATCGACCGACATAATTATTTGAAAATACTCGTCATGCACTATCACTGTGACAGTTTGTAGTCATAGAATAATGTGTATGACACCACGTTTCGTCTAATAAAACGCTGGTCACTTTAATTGTGGTGCTTCAGTTTCCGTAAAAATTTAATGTAATTTGCCCTTTTTAAAAGTATATCATCTCGTCCGCACATGACACACCTGTATTCTGAAACTACTTTAAAGTAAAACACTTTGGAGAGAACTTATTTTCCTCATAGGTTATTTGCTAGTGTTAGGGCCCAGTTCGATGCACCAAATGCTGGGAAGCTTTCGGAAAGTTGGCAGTCCCCTGCATTATTCATAAAATCGCTGCCTAATTATGCATTTATCCTTGTCGTCGTCAGGATAGATTTTGTGTGCCTTCACTTCTTCTTCTCTGATGTAGATGCTTTAATATTACACGTCATATCATTGAATCATTCATGCAGCTATTTGCGCACCATCAACTTACTCATTGTAGATATTTGCCTCGCACGTTCCGTCACCTTATCCACCGTCTTCACTGTCACTTCTCACACCATCTCGCTGTCAGTGAATTCAATGACGCCACTGAGGCTGTCCATAATCGCATATTCGAAAATCACTTCGTCTGCTTGCAGCGCAAGGAAACAACATGCACTTCTTAGAACTGAAACGTGGTCTTACTTAGTACTTAGTTCCCTCCGCCGTCAGGACTACGTCTAGCCTTGTCACTGACTGCTCGCCCCCCCCCCCCCCCACCCCCTCCCGGAGGTTCGAGTCCTCCCTCGGGCATGGGTGTGTGAGTTCCTATTAGCAAAAGTTACTTTAAGTTAGTGTAAGTAGTGTGTAAGTCTAGGGACCGATGACTTCAGCAGTTTGGTCCCTTAGAAATTCACACATTTGAACCTTTTTGAACGTCTAGCCTTATCGATTAGCCTGGATAGCCATGCGCGTTAAAGCGCCCGCTAACGGAACGGAGAGGCGCGCTAGAATAACGACGAGGGCGTTAGTGCCACCCAGGTTGGAAGTGGTTTTAGGGCGGTTTCCTACATCCATTAGGTGAATATCGGGCTGGTACCATGTCCCGTCTCAGATCCACGACACGTTATTTCAGATTTTGTACTAAATACAGTGAAATTGTTTAAACACAGAAGAATGTTCCTGGAGCCACTCTGTAGCAATTCTGGATGTGTGGGGTATCGTATTGTCCTGCTGGAATTGCCCACGTCCTTCGGTATGCACAATGGACATAATGGATGCAGGTCATCACACAGGATGCTTACGTACGTATCACCTGCCAGAGTCGTATGTAGACGTATCAGGTGTCTCATATCACACCAATTGTACAAGCCCCACACGACTACAGAGCCTCCACCAGCTTTAACAGACCCCTGCTGACATGATGGTTCATAGACTCATGAGGTTATCTCCATACCCGTACACGTCCATCCGTCCGATACAATTTGAAACGAGACCCGTTCGACCAGACAACATGTTTCCAGTCATCAACAGTCCAATGCCGGTGTTGATAGGCCCAAGCGAGACACAAAGCTTTCTGTCGTGCAGTCATCATGGCTACACGAGTGGGCAAAAAAATGGCTCTGAGCACTATGGGACTCAACTGCTGAGGTCATTAGTCCCCTAGAACTTAGAACTAGTTAAACCTAACTATCCTAAGGACATCACAAACATCCATGCCCGAGGCAGGATTCGAACCTGCGACCGTAGCGGTCTTGCGGTTCCAGACTGCAGCGCCTTTAACCGCACGGACGAGTGGGCATTCGACTCCGAAAGCCCGTATCGATGATGTTCCGTTGAATGGTTTTCACACCGACACTTGTTGATGTCCCAGCATTGAAATCTGCAGCAATTTGCGGAAGAATTGCAGGTTCTGTCACATTGAACGATTCTCGTCAGTCGTCGTTGGTTCCCGTCTTGCAGGATCTTTCTCTGGTAGCAGCAGTGTCGGAGATCAGATGTTTTATCGGATTCCTGATATTCACGGTACACTCGTGAAATGGTCGTACGGGAAAATCCGAACTTCATTGCTACCTCGGAGATGCTGTGTTCCATCACCCTTACGCCGACTGTAACACCACGTTCGAACTCACTAAAATCTAGATAACCTGCCATTGTAGCTTCAGTAACCGATGTAACAAGTGCGTCAGACACTTTTTGTCTTATGCGGGCGTTGCCTACCGCAGTGACGTGTTCTGCCTGTTTATGTACCTCTGTATTTGAATACGCTTGCCTATACAAGTTTCTTAGGCGCTTCAGTGTATAAACCATTAATGCAGGGTTCCGAGGAGGAATAGACAATATTCAGGGATATTCGAAGCAAAAATTCTAATTAAGATGGCCTGTAGAATGCATACTTTAGAGCTAAGAGCACTTTTTCATCTTCGATAATGTGAAACAAATCTGTTATATTGCCAGCTGTTTGCTTTCGTTAGTTTGGTAGAAGGTAGTGTGGAGCAAAACAAGAAAAAGTTGTCTAGTAAACATAGGCTCTAAACTGCGTAGTTTAAGAGCCATGAATCCTGGGACAGTAGGAGAGATGTGTTTCACAGTATCGTAAATAAAATTGCGAAAAGGCAATTCAAGTTCGTACAGAAGCCTTTGCGAAGTACAGTTCAAATAAAAATGACAAAACTCTTCAAAACTTTTTAGAAACACGGAAACTTTCAAATAAACTTATTAGACAAGAGAAGAGAAAGTATGTAACTCAGCAACTGGAATCAATAGAAACAGATTTTAAAAATTATAATACGCATGGATTCTACAAAACTTTTGCAAACCAAATTAAAAGGTATATCTCTCAAAATGTCTGTTTTCGGAAATCAGATGGGAATCTGGCACTAAGCGACGAAGAAAACTGTGAAGAATTAGCCAAATATTTTGAAACGCTACTAAACTGTCCAGAACCAACAGAAGCTCTTCCAATATCCAGCACTAAAGCCCCGCAACAGCAAGACTCTGTACCGCCAACTGAAGAAGAAATTATCAAACACATAAACAAACTCAAAAATAACAAAGCATCAGGAGAAGATGGAATTGTAGCCGAATTTCTCAAAAGTCTAGGGTCTAACTCAAGAAATGAGCTAGTTAAAATTATTCAAAACATATGGGTTACTGAAGAAATACCAGAAGATTGGAAATGTGCCCTAATACATCCGTTACATAAAAAAGGGGATAAATCGGATGTGAACAACTATAGAGGAATCTCCTTACTTGCCGTCACATACAAGATATTATCAGCGTGTCTTCTGGAAAGAACACAAAAACTGCTAGAACCCAAAATCTCAGATTTCCAAGCTGGTTTCAGACCAAACAGATCATGTCCAGAACAAATTTTAAACTTGAAATTGATTACAAGGATGAGACAAATGCGAAGGAAGCCTACAGTATATGTCTTTGTCGACTTTAAAAAGGCATATGATTCAATTCACAGACCCACACTGTTTAAAATTCTTGAAGAACAAGGACTGGATGAGAAGACAGGGAACATCATAGAGCAGACATTAACAAATACAAAATGCAAAGTGAAATTCATGGGAAAACTTTCAAAATCATTTGAGATAAAAACTGGGGTTGGACAAGGTGATGGATTATCACCTCTGTTATTTAACTTAGTTCTGGATAGAGTCATGGCAGAATGGGAAAAAGAACTCAAAAAAGAAAAGTACTGGAAACCAATATCACTGGGAACCAAAAAAGATGACCTACAAATCCCCTACTTAGCCTACGCAGACGATCTTGCAATAATGGCAGATTCTAGTGAAATGGCAGTCAAACAGATAGAAACCTTAAAAGAGTGTGCAGGAAAAGTTGGCCTACAAATATCTTTTGAGAAAACGGTGTTTACAACAACAAATCTAGAAATTTCTAAGTTACAAACCAAATATGGAGAAATTAAGAAGGTACCATACTTTAAATATTTAGGAGAGATAATTTCTGAAAAATACTCACAACAAGAAAGAATATTAAAAGCTCGTAGGGGTCTAGGGCTGGTCCAAAACATTTACAATAAAAAATGTCTATCTATAAATACAAAAATTAAACATTATAAGTCGGTAATTAAACCAATAATGCTATATGCCAGCGAAACCTTGACACTTAAAAGGGAAACAGATATGGAAAACCTGAAGAAAGAGGAAAGGAAAATCATTAGGAAAATTCTGGGACCAAGATGGACCAAAGAGGGGTATAGATTACAGAAAAATTGTAAAATTGAAGAATATTCTAACATAGAGATAGACATGAGGAAGAGGCGTCTAAAATTCTATGGCCACATAATGAGACTTCCCGATCACAGACTTACAAAAAAAATAGTAAGATACGTAGCATCCCTTGTTAATGGAGGAGAATGGATCAAAAATGTAAAGAAAGATCTGGAATTAGCCAACATTACTACTGAAGACATGAACAAAAGAAACAATTTCAAACTTAAAGTTGACAAATGGGAGGTCAAACCAGAGACAAAAGCGCCGAGAACTGGAACAAAATGGAGCGAAGAAAGAAAAGCTGAATTCTCGCAAAGAATGAAGACCTGGTGGGCAAACAAGAAGAATAAGAAGCCCCAGAAGTGAACCATCTTTACTTAGCGTCTTCCATGTTGGGAGCTTTACGACTAATAATAATAATAATATAGGCCGTAGCTCAGAAGGTATGGCATTCTAGAACCATGATTACTAGAAGATGTGCTCATATCCCTTAAGGTACGCGTTTTAGAGCCAATGTTTCCTCGAACTATTTTTCGAATTATCATTCGTGTCATATATCTGAATATTGACCTTTACTCCTGGGATAGGACATTTGGAAATATGTGGTAAGTTTCTGTGGCACCAAACTGCTGAGGTCGTCGGTCCCTAGGTTTACACACTATTTAATCTAACTTAAACTAATTTACGCTAAGGACAACAAACACACCCATGCCTTAGGGAGGACTCGAACCTCCGCTATCCGTGCAAGGCGCCCGAGACAGCGCGTCTACCCCGCCTGGCTCTCCTGGGATATGCATGCATATAATGTACTCTATGAAAATATTGTATGGCTGCTAGTCCATGTATAGGGTCGATAGAATTGAAACTAAAGGATCTCAAAAGCTGGAGGCAAATCCCTCTGTGTTTAGGAGGCAAATATGCGCCGATGGAAAAGGTGGAAAGAGTGTGGAGAGCGCGCCATCTGAACTCAAAGCGCCAGTCAGTACTCAGTCGTCAAAGCGAACATACCTCTGACCGTACACGAGGCTAAAATCTATACAATTCCATGGAAATACCTTCCTGCGTGGTCGCTGGCTCCGGTATTGTAGGTGTGGAACGTTTCAACAGCGCTCCTTGTAACGTGTTAATTAGAGGTGCTATGTGTGAGCCTTGTAAAGGCTGATGCTGAAACTACACAATACTCGACAAAGCCGACATATTAATTTCACATCAATGCCTCCAGCCAACGCACTGGTTGCTTTAGTATTGCAAACAATGTGGGCTAGTATTTATTCTGTATTCTTCTATCTATATAGCACAATTTGTGTTTGCATACAGGCTGTTATCGGCCAAAGTTATACTGCCTGCAGTAGGTTCCTGGCCCAAGTCGTAAAAGTTATCTTAGTGTCATAATGTTAAAGAAAAATTGTCTTACTTTCGTAATGAAGACGGTCAGAAATTTGATTTATAGTGAAAAACAACTTAAAGGTTCAGTCTGCTTTAAAAAAATCACAAATTTTATCTGTTGCGTCATGCTGTAATAGGATGAATAACCCTACAGTAAATTAATTGCGACAGTTTTATTCAAAAAATAGTCAAGATAAAAGAATATTTCCTACTGCTTAATGTTTCATTATTGCAGCAACGTTGGGACAAGCATTTTTCGTTTATTTGTACTTGTGTTTAAGAGGCATATACGTAAAGTAACGTGGGATGCAGCGACCGTTAAAGTGTGGGGAGATTTGCTGAATAGTGTTTCACAGTAAAGCACATGATCAACATTACAAGTAAAAGTTGGTTCAGGACCTTCCTTAGTAAATAGTTAATGCCTACAATTAACTATTAATTGATGATTTGGTTTTAATTATTGCTTTCTTTTTACTTCCTGTAAAGTACGTCAGAATAGGACCGGCGACCATTATTTTAAGTTGCTGCAACACGTAATTACAGCTTTGTGTGACCTAAAATTAACGATTTGCAATCCGCATTGTTTTGTACAATATTTGTAGTGACTTTTGGAGAAGAAAACTTGGTTTTGAATGTGGTAAATGAGCCATTGTCAATACGATCACAGTCATACTTCAGTAAAATAAGAGCTCACGCGATTTATAAAATGTTTTCTATGAAAGTGGCTGTTGTGCCACGATGTGAACCTCGTATTCTCGTGTTACGTCTGTTGACAGTTCAAGAACTGTGAAATGTGTCTTCACTGGAGGACACAATGTTCCAGAGAAAGTTCCAGAGTCCATATGTCTGTGATAGCCATTTGTCCTTTTGACATCCTTGTGTTGGTTTGAGATAAACGCTTCAAACGCTTTTTGCAACTCTGTGGTTGACGAAAACTCGGCATGTTGGTGTACGGTTTGTGATTGTTCTTGTAAATATCCAGTCTTCGTAACACGCTTCGTAGGTTGGCCAACGCCACAGAAAAGTAACAAAACAAGCGCAAACACACATAAGAGATCTATTTGTTTCAATGATTGTTTATATGGTGGCTGGTAGTGATGTGAAGCGTGTAAATTACTCACATACCTGTTAACATTCATAATTAAATAACGCTCATTCACACGAACAAGCACGCACACGCACGCACACACACACACACACACACACACACACACACACACATACAAACACACACACACTCACACACTCACTCACAATCACACACACACAAACACACACACACACACATACACACACAAGCGCCTGCGCGCACACACATGCAGACCGTTTCCTTACCTCATTCTCGTTTTATCCTTACACAAACCGGCCTCTAGTTAAATCGTCTTATTGACATAATATTATATATTCGTTATTTCCTTCTGAGTTAGTTAGTTAAATGATTCACGGCTCATTTGAACGATTCTTTTATCAAAATGATCTAGAACGAGCCACTTTAGTGGATATGTACACATGTTTAGTGTTAACATTAATGAAGTAAATACTTTTAGTCCCACTCGCTCACCTTTTAGCAGTAGAATCAAAGTTGACTCTACACAGATTAAATCTTTTTATTTCTACGGCATTTGCTACTTGCCTCTCCCTGTAAGATTCCGTGACAACTGGAGTTACGTTGAACAGACCTTGATCAGAGTCAGAAGGTCCTTTCGGGCTATGCATTAACTCACCTTTTAATCGCAAAAGCGTACAGCATGAGCGGAAGTACTGTCACTGTTCTTATCCGTGTCAGGGTGTAGGCCAGTGCTTTTGAAACAGTTTTGTTGTTGTTTTCTTCTGTACTTGATAAGTGGTGCAGAATGTTATGGAGAGTTCTGCAGTATCACATATCCATACCACTCCACAGGTGTCAAATTTGGCAATAGAATTTCAAGTTTCCATCAGACGCCGATGGCGGTCGTGCGGGATCTGGCGGACCCAATGGAACAGGCCGCCTCACCCACACCTCCACCGCTCCGTATTATGAGCGCCCTCTGCCGCCAGTGGCAGCCATACGGTCCAGTCTCACTTGTATCCTCTCCGCTACGTGACGCTATGCTAACGCCACCCAGTGACGGCTCGAATGCCATGCTTCATGCTTTGGTTCAGAGAGCCTCATTCTTGTTGACATTGAGAGCTAGACTTTATTTCTTGCTCCATTACTTGTAATGAGTACTTACACACTTGGAGAAACACAAGTTATGTAAATCTTCTGTTTACTGTGATAACTTGTTCTATAATCACTTCTACTGCAGTCCAGCTTCCCTCGATGACAGTTGCCACACCACTCTGTGGCCTGCCTCTCCTTATCGCTGTGTAAGAAACCGTTCACAACACGTCCGACGTTGAAAGTCACTCTGGTCGACATCGGCTGTATTTCAGTAGTACAGAGGGACACACATTGTAGTATCTAATTCACTGCAGACATGGAAGGAAATGAAGCCTACCATTAGTGGGTATTCAGATGAAGAAGAATCTTGTCGCTGCCGAGGGAACTTCTCTACACAGGAGTGAGACACTCATGGACCTGTGTCTCCATCTGGCACACCGAAGTACTGACCTTACCTTCCTGGTGCACATTAACAGTTTGGACTTCCTGCCAAATGTAAGACAAAAGAGCATGTTCCACCCAACACGCATAAAAATTGTAATTCTTGACTCCATCAAAGAACTAGTATAACGTGTACCTAGCATTCATGATACTGGGTGGCTGTGAGTCCGCTATAACAACGACTAGACACATGACGTGGGGTGGCGCACTGTATTCGCACTCCAGAGGACCGCCATTAACATCCTTGTCCAGCCATCTAAATTCTGTACACGGTTTCCCTGAACTTCTTAAGGAAAATGACACTCATGGACCTGTGTCTCCATCTGGCACACCGAAGTACTGACCTTACCTTCCTGGTGCACATTAACAGTTTGGACTTCCTGCCAAATGTAAGACAAAAGAGCATGTTCCACCCAACACGCATAAAAATTGTAATTCTTGACTCCATCAAAGAACTAGTATAACGTGTACCTAGCATTCATGATACTGGGTGGCTGTGAGTCCGCTATAACAACGACTAGACACATGACGTGGGGTGGCGCACTGTATTCGCACTCCAGAGGACCGCCATTAACATCCTTGTCCAGCCATCTAAATTCTGTACACGGTTTCCCTGAACTTCTTAAGGAAAATGACACTCATGGACCTGTGTCTCCATCTGGCACACCGAAGTACTGACCTTACCTTCCTGGTGCACATTAACAGTTTGGACTTCCTGCCAAATGTAAGACAAAAGAGCATGTTCCACCCAACACGCATAAAAATTGTAATTCTTGACTCCATCAAAGAACTAGTATAACGTGTACCTAGCATTCATGATACTGGGTGGCTGTGAGTCCGCTATAACAACGACTAGACACATGACGTGGGGTGGCGCACTGTATTCGCACTCCAGAGGACCGCCATTAACATCCTTGTCCAGCCATCTAAATTCTGTACACGGTTTCCCTGAACTTCTTAAGGAAAATGACACTCATGGACCTGTGTCTCCATCTGGCACACCGAAGTACTGACCTTACCTTCCTGGTGCACATTAACAGTTTGGACTTCCTGCCAAATGTAAGACAAAAGAGCATGTTCCACCCAACACGCATAAAAATTGTAATTCTTGACTCCATCAAAGAACTAGTATAACGTGTACCTAGCATTCATGATACTGGGTGGCTGTGAGTCCGCTATAACAACGACTAGACACATGACGTGGGGTGGCGCACTGTATTCGCACTCCAGAGGACCGCCATTAACATCCTTGTCCAGCCATCTAAATTCTGTACACGGTTTCCCTGAACTTCTTAAGGAAAATGACACTCATGGACCTGTGTCTCCATCTGGCACACCGAAGTACTGACCTTACCTTCCTGGTGCACATTAACAGTTTGGACTTCCTGCCAAATGTAAGACAAAAGAGCATGTTCCACCCAACACGCATAAAAATTGTAATTCTTGACTCCATCAAAGAACTAGTATAACGTGTACCTAGCATTCATGATACTGGGTGGCTGTGAGTCCGCTATAACAACGACTAGACACATAACGTGGGGTGGCGCACTGTATTCGCACTCCAGAGGACCGCAATTAATATCCTTGTCCAGCCATCTAAATTCTGTACACGGTTTCCCTGAACTTCTTAAGGAAAATGACATTACTGTTCCTTTGAAAGAGGATCGACACATTTCCTCCCTAATGTTGGGTCTTTAATCATCTTGTCTGTGGCGGGACGTTAATATCTAATGTTCTTTCCCTCCTTTGTCAGAAAATCACATCATATTACACCTTGAACGCGACTGTTATCTCGGCTTCACCATATACTGTATTCATAATGTTCTTCACGTCCGTTAAACCTTCCCTGTCCTACACTTCTTTTAGTTGTTGTACGTAATTCATCATAACATCCGTACCAAATACAATACCATTATTGCGATTGAAAATGTTACTATAGGGACATACAGTAGCAGTTTAGCGTCACGGATTTTGTCGTATTCAGAAGTATCCGTTTGCACCAAAAGCGTTAAACTGCTTTACTGTTTAACGAATCTCTTAGTTCCATTTCCTTATTGCATGAAAATGTTATTTTAAATTGCGGGAAACCGCAGCCAAATTTCCACATTTTGAATTAAATGGTCCGCTCTGACTGTAAAATACTTTTTATTAAAAGTCACGAACTGTTTCGCGTCAACTGAAAATGCATCCACAGGCGATCTGTACAAAATAATAAGGAAAGGAAAAAATTGCAAACAATTTTTAAAAATAGTCCTAAGAATAAAGGGATGCTGGAAAGTAGTATTATCAACAAATGTTTTACGAGTACTCACAGAGATCCTTTTTATCAAGTCATGCCGGAAAGGCCTTAGAGTCACTCTCCATCATTCACGTCAAGTTGTAACAAACATTGCGCTAAAAGGGGTAGCCCACAGTAAATATAAAGGGGACAGCGTAAATTATAGAAATGAAACTTGCATAAAAACCAAGCGGGCCAAATAAAGCTATTGACTAGTAACGCACCTAGACATTTTCAGGGTATGAGGGGCAGCATTGAAGACAGTTACGGCCGTTCTGCAATGCAAGAGGCGTTTACTGGTTGCGTCAGAGTCAACGGTAACAAAACCGTCACTACAAAAGGCGTGATGCTACACATGCGTTGATCTACTAAAAACCATGTAGCACAGTATACAAACGATTGAGCCTATTTCAGAGATATACTAAATGTCGACATTTAAAATGTAAAATATTAATAGAGCCTGGGTGATAATAAAAATTCCCTCTTTCACAAATACAACTCAAAAAAATACTGTTAGTGGACAATTAAAATATAAAACATAAATGAAGCCCAAGTGGTAAATACCAATTTCTAGAATGAGATTTTCACTCTGCAGCCGAGCGAAAATCTCGTTCTGGAAACATCCCACAGGCTGTGGTTAAGCCATGTCTCCACAACAGCCTTTCTTCTGGGAGCGCTGGTGTGAAGTTTGAAGGGTAGGAGACGAGGTATTGGCAGAGTTGAGACTTTGAGGACAGGTCGTGAGTCGTACATGGGTAGCTCAGATGATCACCGGCACGGTAGCTCAGCGTGTTCGGTGAGAGGGTTTAGCTACCCTCTGTAATAAAATAACTGAGTGAACGGATTAACGAACATCTGAACGAGTGTCATCGGATGTCCGCCAAGAAACAAATAAAAAAAAAAAAAGACGTTAGAGCACTTGCCCACGAAAGGCACTGGTCCTGAGCTCGAATCTCGGTCCAGCACACAGTTTTAATTTTCCATTTAGTTTCAGTATAAATTTCGTTTTTCACAAAAACAATGCCATATTAGTGGACAAACGCAAAAGGCTAATCTGGGAAGCTACAACATGTAATGATAAATAGTGGGCTACAGAAGTACTGCTTATCTGATCAAACAGTCGAAATTTGCTTCGCGCTTCGTGCCAATTACGAGCTGGAATCATTGATGTGCTGTATATTTAGTATTACAGTTATCATAAGTGATACTACATATTTACGTCAAGTTGTAGTCCCCCTATGCCTGGATTTCTGGCTATTATTATCTGGGATGCAAATAGCCTGAATTGTATATTTAGAGGTGAAAAATTTGCCAATTTAGCTGGAAATATTACCACAGAACTGGTATCCTATGGAATTTATTATCAGCAAATGATTTTCTTCTTACAAAGGTGAGGAGTGTTAAAGCAAGGCATGAGCGGTAGTGTGCTTTGCAAGCAACTTCTGTATACATACACTAAGTGATCAAAAGTATCCGGAACCTGGCTGAAAATTACTTACAAGATCGTGGCGCCCTCCATCGGTAATGCTGGAATTCAGTATGGTGTTGGCCCACCCTTAGCTTTGATGACAGCTTCCACTCTCGCAGGCATACGTTCAATCAGGTGCTGGAAGGTTGCTTGGGGAATGGCAGCCCATTCCTCACGGAGTGCTGCACTGAGGGGAGGTATCGATGTCGGTCGGTGAGGCCTGACAAGGAGGTCGGAGTCCCAAAACATCCCAAAAGTGTTTTGCAGGATTCAGGTCAGGACTCTGTCCAGGATATTCCATTACAGGGATGTTATTGTTGTGTAAACAATCCGCCACAGACCGTGCATTATGAACAGGTGCTCGATCGTGTTGGAAGATGCAATCGCCATCCCCGAATTGCTCTTCAACAGTGGAAAGCAAGAACGTGATTAAAACATCAATGTAACCCTGTGGTGATAGTGTCACGCAAATCAAGAAGGGGTGCAAACCCCTCCATGAAAAATACGACCACAGCCTAACACCACAGCCTCCGAAATTTACTGTAGGCACTACACACGCTGGCAGATGACAGATAACGTTAACCGGGCATTCGCCATACCCACACCCTACCATCGGATCGCCACATTATGTGCCGTGATTCGTCACTCCACACAACGTTTTTATACTGTTCAATCGTCCAATGTTTACGCTCCTTACACCAAGCGAAGCGTCGTTTGGCATTTACCGGCGTGATGTGTGGCTTATGAGCAACCGCTCGACCATGATATCCTAGTTTTCTCATCTCCCACCTAACTGCCATAGAACTTACAGTGGATCTTGATGCATTTTGGAATTCCTGTGTGATGGTCTGGATAGATGTCTGCGTATTACACATTACGACCTTCTTTATCTGTCGGCGGTCTCTGTCAGTCAACAGACGCGGTCTGCCTGTACGCTTTTGTACTATATGTGCCCCTTCACGTTTCCACTCACTATCACCTCCGAAACAGTGGACATAGTGACGTTTAGGAGTGTGGATACCTCGCAACACCCAATCGCCTGACCACGTTCGAAGTCTGTGAGTTCCGCGGAGCGCCCCATTCTGCTCTCTCACGATGTCTAATGACTATTGAGGTCGCTGATATGAAATACCGGACAGTAGATGGCATCACAGTGCACCTAAAGTAAGAAACGTATGTTTTTGGGGTTGTTTGTATATTTTTGATCACATAGTGTATATTCATTCCAAACAAACAGTCATTGCATGATTCTGTTTGTATAATATGCAGATACCTTCTTAAAGGACTCATCTTACTTTCTGACAGTGCAGAACACATTCATAGGAAGGCTCAAAATACGATTACGATTAGCAACGTTTGAAACGTCCCTTTAGAAAAATTATTGAATATCTGTGCTGATAAACCCCTTACGTTATTTGCTTTTCAAACAGCTGAGCAAAACTGAACGTTCTTAGACATTACTCTCTTTACTTATTCTGATTAACACTAAACTGACACACAATATTTTTTTCAGTAATCCCTACAAGAGAAAGGCCCTGACTAACATTAACCTATACCTTTCACAAATTACTTACCTCACAAAAATCTTCGTTACTCGAACTACTGCAATACAGCGAGCGCCACTACTGCCAGCTAAATAAAAGATTCAAACTACGGAAGGCACTAACTACTGATAGGCATAGTTAGCAAATGAGAGATTTTAATAGAGAACAAACAATGTATTTACCTTAATAGTTATAATATATATAGCAGTTCATGAAATCCATTCTTACAAATGTACTGTTTCTGATGGACACACCTCCAGATTATCCATTCTCAAAAATCCGCCATCTCACTTCCCCACATCCACCAGTGCTGGCGGCTCGCCTCCAACTGCGCTATGCTACGCGCTGTTAACATTCAGCTGCCCAACACTACAATGGCAGAGAACAATGCAAACTAGCCACAGACTGCACACAGTACAGACAGTGATTTTCATACAGAGCACTACGTGGCGTTACCAATAAGAAAACCTAAATACACGTTCTTTGAGCCAATTTCTTCTGAGGGTTACAAGATATTACCTTTGTTGAGCGATTGTTATTATGAAGAAGAACAAGTTACCACGAATGATTAGAAGAAGTGTAAGTTGAACTAGGTTGATACCCGCCTATTGAGCAAGCCTAATACAAATGGACACGGTAGGTGCCGAAGAAGTTTCCTGCTAACAATTGTTTTCCTCTAACAGATATACGTCCCATGATCAAGTAGCACACCTTGAAATTCTCTCTAGAGTTACGTACTATTCGTACAACAGTGAAACCAAGACATCTGTTCTCTGACAGAAAGTTCCACAGTCATACCCTACGGTGCTTACATAAATATGAGCAGAACTTGTGGATGTAAACAACCTTCCCGTGATGATAGAACAAACTTTTGGGGATGATGAAGAATAGCAAATGTATAAATTCGAGGCAATAAACTGAGTCGAAAGCCACGAAGCCAAACGCAAGAAACTTTTGTTCGTAGGATAGAATTAGTTGATTTATTATGCAGATCGTTAATCACTTCGAAGTTTAGGCAAACCCGATCAAGAATTAGGCGTACAACATGAGGATGTGGGACAGGATACTCCAACTCGTTCACCGGATGGGACCCCACTTTAATCTGTTCTTGTGGCTTCAAATGAAAAGTGTTGTGATAAAGACCAGTGTCGAGACTTGGGATTCTTAAAACGGGCGCGAGAAAAAAGAGGCGATAATATGCCTACACTGAAGTGAGGGGACGCCGATTTGCAGCTTTGTTGACCATGAAACACCTTGTAAACTTGTTATAATAATCTGTCTTCTCTAAATTTTATCATAGCCAAAGGCCAACGGCATTTCAGAAATTTCTTCATTATTGGTTAGAGTCGTTTCCAGGCCGGGGACGTCTGTCTGAACATCGTTGTTCAGGTCGGCAACTGAGGGTTCACTGCATCATACACCCAGCCAAGTCTGGCTTACGTCACTGAGGTGCACGCGATTTGATGTTACCCACGAGTGGCATGTAGCTTATCGAATGGCATGGATTACTAACCCCTTTCGAAGTAAACCGAGTAGCCTCACTGCTTGGTGGTGCAGTTGCGCATTTCAGAAAATAACTCATCGTTAATAAACCATCTTAATTTATTTACTTCAACGAAGAATTTTCGAATATAAATTTTTTGTAAGATAGAACAAAATATTTCTTTCGATAAAAAGCAGTAGACGAATAGACCACTTATGACCATTAAAACGTTATGTTATCTTTCCACTTTGGTTAAAAAGTAAAAAATGAACATATTTTTCTTGGTATGGTGTAGCCGTATTTTTTTCTAACAGCCGTTTTAATTAATAGTGTGGTCTGTTAGCAATATAATATTTCATTAACAATATTTTATTTCTGTACTATGAAGTAAAGTGTAAATTAAAGTTCGTGATATTTATACAGAGTGGTCCATTGATCGTGACCGGGCCAAATATCTCACGAAATAAGCATCAAACGAAAAAACTACAAGGAACGAAACTTGTCTAGCTTGAAGGGGGAAACCAGATGGCGCTACGATTGGCCCACTAGATGGCGCTGCCACAGGTCAAACCGATATCAACTGCGTTTTCTAAAATAGGAACCCCCATTTTTATTACATATTCGTGTAGTACGTAAAGAAATATTTTTTCGCTTTGTGATAGATGGCACTGTAATAGTCACAAACACATTGCTCACAATTTTAGACGAACAGTTGGTAACAGGCAGGTTTTTTACATTAAAATACAGAACGTAGGTACGTTTGAACATGTTATTTCGGTTGTTCCAATGTGATACATGTACCTTTGTGAACTTATGATTTCTGAGAACGCATGCTGTTACAGCGTGATTACCTGTAAATACCACATTAATGCAATAAATGCACAAAATGATGTCGTCAACCTCAATACATTTGGCAATACGTGTAACGACATTCCTCTCAACAACGAGTAGTTCGCCTTCCGTAATGTCCGCAAATGCATTGACAAGCCGCTGACGCATGTTGTCAGGCGTTGTCGGTGGATCAAGATAGCAAATATTCTTCAACTTTTCCCACGGAAAGAAATCTGGGAACGTCAGATCCGGATAACGTGCGGGCCATGGTATGGTGCTTCGACGACCAATCCACCTGTCATGAAATATGCTATTCAGTACCGCTTCAACCGCACGCGAGCTATGTGCCGGACGTCTATCATGTTGGAAGTACATCGCCATTCTGTCATGCATTGAAACATCTTGTAGTAACATCGGTAGAACATTACGTAGGTAATCAGCATACATTGCACCATTTAGATTGCCATCGATAAAATAAGGGCCAAATATCCTTCCTCCCATAATACCACACTATACATTAACCCGCCAAAGTCGCTGATGTTCCACTTGTCGCAGCCACCGCGGACTTTCCGATGCCCAATAGTGCATATTATGCCGGTTTACGTTACCGCTGTTGGTGAAAGACGCTTCGTCGCTAAACAGAGTGCGTGCAAAAAATCTGTCATCGTCCCGTATTTTCTCTTATGCCCAGTCGCAGAACTGTGCACGACGTTCAAAGTCGTTGACATGCAATTCCTGGTGCATAGAAATATGGTACGACTGCAATCGATTTTGATGTAGCATTCTCAACACCGACGTTTTTGAGATTCACGATTCTCGCGCAATTAGTCTGCTACTGATCTGCGGATTAGCTCCGACAGCAGCTAAAACACCTACTTGGGCATCATCATTTGTTGCAGGTCGTGGTTGACGTTTCACATGTGGGTGAACACTTCCTGTTTCCTTAAATAACGTAGCTTTCCGGCGAACGGTCCGGATACTTGGATGATGTCGTCCAGTATACCGAGCAGCATACATAGCACACGCCCGTTGGACATTTTGATCACAATAGCCATACATCAACACGACATCGACCTTTTCCGCAATTGGTAAACGGTCCATTTTAACACGGGTAATGTATCACGAAGCAAATACCGTCCGCAGTGGCGGAATGTTACGTGATACCACGTACTTATTCGTTTGTGTCTATTACAGCGCCATCTATCACAAAGCGAAAAAAGTGGTTCAACTGAAACATTCGAATTTCTTTACGTACTGTACGAATATGTAATAAAAATGGGTGTTCCTATTTATAAAAACGCAGTTGATATCCGTTTGACCTATGGCAGCGCCATCTAGCGGGCCAACCATAGCGCCATCTGGTTTCCCCCTTCAAGCTAGACGAGTTTCGTTCTTTGCAGTTTTTCCGTTGGA
This sequence comes from Schistocerca serialis cubense, assembly GCF_023864345.2. Lineage (NCBI taxonomy): Eukaryota > Metazoa > Arthropoda > Insecta > Orthoptera > Acrididae > Schistocerca > Schistocerca serialis. The sequence continues at coordinate 582,546,852 of NC_064640.1, forward strand.
TGCTTATTTCGTGAGATATTTGGCCCGGTCACTATCAATGGACTACCCTGTATATGTAATACTTCTTAATTGTTGGTGTACACCATGTCTAAATAAGCAGCTGTACTGTATCGTATACTACTACAGACTCTACATTTTTTTATGCTTTTTAGTAGCATATAACTACATTTTATTCCCTTTAATTAGTATTTTTCCACAAAATCATTGCAGCCGTCTCTGTAACTCGTTTTTAAATAAAGTATCTAATTCCGTAGGGTCAAGGAGAAAATGGATTTTCTGCCTCCCTTTGTTATTTACTTTCGTTGCTCGTTTAACATATCACGCAAAACACAAAATGAAGGTTATTGGTTGCTGTTAGGAAGACATGAACGCTGAAAATTTCAGAGTCGTTTCTTCCACTTTATACTGAACTGTGTTATCGACAGCGATATCGACAACAATCGTACGTTGAAGAAGCTTTTATCAGAACACACGACGCGAATCCACTCTAAACAGAGATATTGGCCAGTATGCATCCGGAAAAATATCATATTATGTCGGAGAAATGGGAGGAAGAGGAAAGCATCTCGCCTTCTGGTTCAGCGCACCAAAGAATTTCGCGTGCCTTTTCCTCCCAAATGCAAGGCCTTTGTTTTCCTTTATTCAGAAACTTAGCTGTGGGAGCACGCGTTGTCGGAGCCTTTCTGGACAGACGTCTCAGAACAAAGCTGTCAAAGATATCGACGGCGATGGCGGCAGACCTGTGAAATGTTTCGCGATGGTAATAACTATACAGTAGCAACGCCTTAGAACCTTGGTTCCTTATAAGGATTTATACGTGTCATACTGACACCACGTGACTGAAGATACTGAAGCATTGACTTACCTTACTTTTATATTGTTTTCATGGAAATTCTAAAATCTGTTATATGTTTAGCCGTTCCGGTGAGCGGTAAATATTTTTATGTACCGTATACAGCTTGAATCACTTCACACTTGCACCGCAGATATTTCAGGCATGTAAGGCACTACCGACATGATGTTTTCAGAGAATTGGATCGTAGACAACGGCGCTAATTTACAGCCAATACAGATTTTGAGAGGCTGACAAAGGTGCAGTGTCTTACAACAGTTACAAATTTTTAAAAGATACAATGCCTATTGGCAGTAAAATCCTAAAAGTAACGTAAATCGGAATGTCAGTGCTGTTTGTTGCAGGAAGCTAGTATGTTTTGGGGGTGTCCGGATACTTTTGAGCACATAGTTTAGCTCAATCAACTTCGACCATAAATCAACAGAGCCGCTCTAGTATAGTACTGAAGGTAATTGAAAGAAATATGCAATGAGACGAACAGAAATGTCACTTTTATTGAAAGATAATAAATACACTGCAATCACCGCAAGTCATGATGATCCCCTGGACATTAAAAAAGGCTGGGCACTGTTCTTAGTTGGGTGTGTGATCACCACGGTTGGAAATGAATTCTCTATAACGTGTTCATATGCTGGTTACAAGTTCGGTAAAGAGTTCTTGTGGTATGGCGTTTCATTTCTCCAACAGAGCGGTTTTCAACTGCTGCGTTTTCGTTTGTGCATATGAATGCGCTGCAGTACTTCCCACCAACGCATTCTACAAGTGCTCTATAGTCTTTAATTCGTGGAAAAATGCAGGGTAGTTCGTTCGCCGAATATCCACTCGTTCTAAGAACTCCGCCACCTGCGCTGTTCGATGCTGTCGCGCATTGTCATCAGCAAAATGAAGCCAGAGCCGAATGCACATCTAAAAAGAAGCACACGAGAGAGCAGTACAATGTCAGAATAACGTTTACCGGTGAGTCTACCGTCTCCAAAATTTAGATGTCAGCAAACGCACGCAAAATTAAGCCTCTCCGCACCATAATACCTAGATCACCGAAACGATCATGTCTGACAACGTTCCTGAGTGTATTACGTGTTCCTTCCTCTCGTCATTTGAAGGTATATCCAGCACTGTTTGTTTTGGTGGTTCAGGTGCTATGGTGTTGGAGGCACAATGTTGCGTTAGCGTTCTGGCCTCCAAACCTTGGATACTATGCAGTCTTATTCGTGACAACAGTGCTCTAGGTGAATGTGCACAACCCACGTGTCATCCTCTCGTTCAAGGCAACATGTGGCTGCGCTGTCACTGTCTCTTGTATCAGTGCTTGGGTTACTCATAAAGGTGCCGCCCGGAAATTGAATTTTTGTAACTTCCGATATTTGCAATGTGTGAAGTTCAGAACTCAACTACCAGTCTTCGAAAGCAGTTCGATGCAACTAAAAAAATTCTCGACAAAATAGACTTCAGAGTTTTCCGAGGAACTTTAGTGTGCCATATTTAAGACTATTTACCAGGACGAGACGCGTGGCTTACCCGGTAGTTTCGGAAAATGGTAACTGGGTAATAATATATTTCATTTCGAATATCTATGTTCAAATACAAAATTCATCAACTATATTGTACGCTAATTAACACATTCTAATTGTAATGTTTACGAAAAATTCACAGCAGACTTTTATAATATACCGATAATTAAGAATTTACATTCGCAATACGTGCACAATGGAATTATAAGGAAGGAAATATGAATTTTTCGTAAATAATTATGATAGTATAAGTGTTAATTGGCGGATATTTGGTAAATTTTATATTTAAATTATGTAGGTATTCGAATTCAACGAAAAATATAACAGAGGAAAGGTCACAGTGTCCATAGACTACCCAGTTGCTATTCTCCGAGGCCACCGAGTGAACCACGTGATCCCCACTGGAAACTTCTTGACCTTGGTGTATTAAAATCCCTCGGAAATCTTCAAAGTCGATTTCTTCGAGAATTTTTGAGAGCTACAAGGAACGGCTTTGGGGGATAGATATTTCAGTTTTTAACTTAACATACCAGAAATATAAAAAATTATAAAAATCCGATTGACAGTTGGTCTTCACGTCAGTCACATATCCGCTGGTCATTGATACCAACACATGTAGATCTACTACACGTGGGTATACTGTATACTCTGCATATCACCTTACAGAGTGTGGTGAGAGTTACTTCGAGTACGTCTACAATTTACACATTTTACTGTCCCATTCGCGAAACAAGAGATGCTGGAAAAATGATTGCTGGTAACTCTCTGTATGAACTCAAATTTCCTTAAACTCCCGTTGTAATCATTTCACGAGATGTGTGTGGGACATGCGCTGGCCACTGGAGTTTGGTGAGTGTTGCCATCACTCTCGTGCTTCTTAATTGAACTCGGATTCATCTCTTTGAACCGTCTTTATCTCATCTATTATTTCTAACTGATGTACTGAAGATGTTTTTAGAGTTACGCTCAAGGCTGTCGTAAGTATGCAAAACTCACTGCATTAGTCGTCTAAAGGTAACCATCGGCATCCAGTGTGCCGTTTCTTGATTTCACCATATCCAGATCTACAGAGAATGGCTGTCTCCCGAGGACGCGTAAAAGAAGGCATGGGCACCAAATCTTCTTCGGGTGCTCCTGGCCACGGTACACCTAGTCACTGTGGCAAGTTAGTGGTGTTGCCGTAATTTACTGGGAAAGAGAAGAAGTAGTTCGATCGGATAGCGTTTATCAACTGCTGAAATGATCTTTCCTTTGGGAGGCTTATCGATAACAGCATGAGCCCATATGCTACTCGTGCATTATCTTACGAACTGCATGACCAGTGTGGTGTCACCGCTAGACACCACACTTACTAGGTGGTAGCCTTTAAATCGGCCGCGGTCCGTTAGTAGGTGTGCGGACATTTGCCACGCCGGACATTTGCCACACACGCCCCTTCGCCAGGTAGCGATCCCTCAGGTAGGGGATGCCCTTCCTCGTACTACTTCTGTCCGCTTTCAAACCGCCGTCTCCACATCTTACTTGGTACAACCAGTACGTAAGGGACCTTCTTCTTCGACATCTTGGCGAAATACAGAGCTTCTTTTCCGAAATCGAAATATTTATAACTTTTGGGAAACGAAAGCAATTCCGACGATTATGTCGGTATGTAATTATTTCTGCCAGGTATAAACATAGATCCCGCTGTCTGCACGGTAGCTTCCTTTCATGCTTACTGATTGCGATAGACACAGTCCATCGCCATGGGAGCAACAAGAAAAGAACGATGTAAAAAGAATGCGAATGTACGCTAGTCATTTCTTTTCGATCACTGCATTTGTGCCTGCTTTAATTACTACAGCTGCATGCCCAAAAGACAATAATGAAAGAAGAAATGGGAATGTGAATGTTTGAAAAGAAGAACGACTTATTCCATATTAAGTTATTCTCTAAAATCCGATATCTCTTGCAGCGAAACATTAGTTAGTAAAGTGTAGGGGGACAATGTTCAAAACATGACTGAAAATACGTTCACTAAATAGAGATAAGAACATCAAAGATTGACATATCTAAAGTCGACGTACAATTTTGAAATGTTAGAAATAACGAATATTTACAGGGTCACAGAGAAAGCATCCTAGGTTTTGGAGGGAAAAGCCGTAATTATAATGATCTGCACTACAACAGAAACAATAAGCACAACTTCAGGAAAAATAATGTAATGTGTGTTTCAGCTCAAAAGCGACATTGAAGGAGATACTTCCTGTGACTTAGTATGGGCAGAGGTTATATTTGACAACCGAAATAAATTAGTAACTGGCTCCTTTTACCGACCCCCAGTCTCAGATGAAACAGTGGCTGAACAGTTCAAAGATAACTTGAGTCTCATTACAAATAGGTACGCTACTCATACAACTATAGTTGGCAGTAACTTCAATCTACCTTCCGTATGTTGATAAAAATACATTTTCAGGCCATATTGTAGATAGAAAACAACTTTCGTAATTGTTCTAAATGCTTTTTTAAAAAAATTATTTTGAACAATTATTCTACGAGGGCATTCAAATTTTAAATGGTTACGAAAACACACCTGACCTCTTAGCCGCAAATAATCCTGATCATCACGACAGATACAGGGATTATTGAACACACAGTCGTAGCGAGGCTCAATTCCGTAGCAAAGAAATTCAGCAAAACTAAACACGAAATATATCTATTTATAAAAGCAGCTAAAAATTCGGTTGACGTCTTTCTAAGAGACAGTCTCCAATCCCTCCAAACTATGTAAGTGAAGACCATATGTGGCTTAAGTTCAAAGAAATAGTATCAACAGTACTCGAGAGATCCATATCAAATAAATTAATAAGAGACAGAACTGATCCCCCATGGTACACAAAACACGACAGAAAGCTGCTGCAGGAGCACCGAAAAAGTCACGTACAATTTAGACGGACGCAGAATCTCCAAGATTGGCGAAGTTTTACTGAGGTTCGAAATTTGGGGCGGATTTCAATGCGCGATGCATTTAATAATTCCCACAACGAAAGTCTCTCTAGAAATGTGGCGGAAAATCCAAAGAGATTGTGGTCCTATGTTAAGTAAACCAGCAGCAAGGCTCAGTAATTACCTTTACTGCGCGACAGTGATGAGGAGGAGGGGGAGACAAGGGACCCAACTCCTCGGAGCAGGTAAAATCGTGGCAAATGTCCGGCATGGCAAATGTCCGGTATTCCCGTTAGTATACGTCGGACGCGCGTATCGCCACTATCAGTGATTGCAGACCGAGCGCCGCCACACGGCTGGTCTAGTCTAGAGACTCCCTAGCACTCACCCAGTTGTACAGCCGACTTTGCTAGCGGTGTTTCACTGGCTACATACGACGACAGTTTAGCATAGCCTTCAGCTACGTCATATTCTACGACCTAGCAAGGCACCATATTCAGTTACTATTGATATTGATATTGTGAATCATGTACCTTCAAGAGCAACGTTCATTATTAATGGATTAAAGTTAAGTATCAAACTAATTAACTCCGCTTTCTGAGTTCTGATTCCTTGTCATATTCCAGACCTCACGTCAGTATAGTTCTTCCCTCCTCACGCCAGCCTGCGTGAGCTAAAACACGTGCATTTCGGCCTCCTGTAGTAACACGGTGTTGGCTCTTCTGCCAACACACAACAACCAGTGTGAGCTAACATCCCAAAGATGTTCGGGTTCACATGCGGTTCCCCTTCGTCGAAATGTCTTGGCTCAAACTCGTCTACGGGTTGAGCCGCACGTGTCGCGTTACACGCCATACATTAGACACTTGTGAGCTTTGGTTAAGTTGTCTGTCTGATGGCAAGTTTGAGAAATACAAAGTTAATATAACATATAACAACAGTAATAATAATATCGGGAGCTAAATTAACGACCCATAAATGATTTAGGCCACATAGTGGCGATCTGGTTAGAATAATGTTTATTCAGAAAGAAAACTAATAGCGAAAGTGGTCATATTTAGAATTACTATTACACTCGATCGCATATCCATTTGACACAGTTCGATCATTCACAATCTAATCGCGAAATACAGGTCTAATATTCCACCTCGTTATCTTCAAGAAAAGTTAGAGCTCACACAAGGTGCGCGGCTGCTCCCAGCTCAGAGACTAAGTCCTGCGATACCACAAGACGCGAAATTTTCTAAGTCGTTTTACTTCCTTGCTACCGTCCGCTTTCGCGTCTCTACAAGCACTGCCTCTGCCCGCCTCTGGCCGCGTTTTGCCGCGTGCCGAACATCTTCAAATCAAAAATGTGTGTGAAATCTTATGGGACTTAACTGCTAAGGTCATCAGTCCCTAATTATCCTAAGGACAAACACACACACACACCCATGCCCGAGGGAGGACTGGAACCTCCGAACATCTTCGCTCAACCGACTAGAGCAGTTACCTTTCCTGAGGCCATACATCTGATTGGCTACAGCTTATTCTACATTATTTTACATTTTAACATATTTAAATAATCAATGCTTGACCACTTTCGCGTTTTAAATAACGTAACAATAATATCCATTACATAATAAACGCTAAATTCTTTTCATAAAACCAATACAATTTTCTGATTAACTAAATTTTTTTACATAAAACCAATACAATTTTCTTGTTAACTTTGAATGCCACCGCCAGTAGCATTGTACCAATGTGCTTTCTGATAAATAAATAAAGAACAAAAGTAACTACTATGCACTAAACTTTACAACAAATATTCTATTACCTAATGATTCAATAAGGCGTCATGCCGTCATCGTTCAATGTGTTTTGTGTGGAGTAAATGATGAGTTGATGCTCCACTGTAAATACTGATAATTTAAAATTACTCTATCTTTTAAACAAATAATGTTACAAAATGGTTGTGGTTGTTTCGGGGGAAGAGACCAAACTGCGAGGTCATCGGTCTCACCGGATTAGGGAAGGACGGGGAAGGAAGTCGGCCGTGCCCTTTCCGAGGAACCATCCCGGCATTTGCCTGGAGTGATTTAGGGAAATCACGGAAAACCTAAATCAGGATGGCCGGACGCGGGATTGAACCGTCGTCCTCCCGAATACGAGTCCAGTGTGCTAACCACTGCGCCACCTCGCTCGGTACAAAATGGTTCAAATGGCTCTGAGCACTATGGGACTTAACTTCTGAGGTCATCAGTCCCCTAGGACCTAGAACTACTTAAACCTAACTAACCTAAGGACATCACACACACCCATGCCCGAGGCAGGATTCGAACCTGCGACCGTAGCGGTCGCGCGGTTCCAGACTGTAGCGGCTAGACCCGCTCGGCCACCACGGCCAGCAAATAAAGTTACAGACTTGGTATTTACAACGTTTGTCATTTTAATGATGCGCCTCTATATGAAATGCCAATCGTTAAGACCGACCAAAGCGATTTTAGCATTCAGGTCTTTGTTAAAAAACTTGTTAATTTCAGAATAACAGTAAATCCTAACTATTATAGATATGATTAATATTCAAGTTTTATTGGGATCACCATGAAATTTGATGAAGGATAGTAGATTAAAATTACTGTGGCTTTATTCCCTGCACTACTACAGAATTAAATATTTTTCATAAATGTTTCCCTTTATATCCGATGTTAGGTCCCCCATATTTAATACTGGTACGTCTCCTTGGCCACAAAAGCCTTCTACTGGAAGTCCCTATGACGTAGGTTCTCGTCTGTCTCACTCGCACAATACAGCATTTAGGCCTCAATAGACAATAGACGCATATGAATTTCCCCATCTCGTGGAGAATCTGCACCCTTTGTGGCACTCGGTCCTGGACGACAGGGTTCGTTTCACAATTCCTGAAGGCTAACCCTTTCAGCCTTATACTTAAATGAGAAGCTATGGGACTTAACATCTGAGGTCATCAGTCCCCTAGAACTTAGAACTACTTAAATCTAACTAACCTAAGGACATCACACACATCCATGCCCGAGGCAGGATTCGAACCTGCGACCGTAGCGGTCGCGCGGTTCCGCACTGTAGCGCCTAGAAACTCTCGGCCACAACGGCCGGCTAAATGAGAGCGAAATGATCTATTCCGAATGGTCGTAGACACTTTTACGAAGTCAATATGGACCTTTCATACTGAGCTAATTGCACGGACGCTTGTCTGTTGCTACTTTCAGTTTGACTGGTAATTAGGACCGCTTTTGACAGTTTTCGTAAATACCATACTATTTCTTTGTTTATGTAATATGCACCCACCGATGAAGATGACAAAGTGGCAAGACACTAGACACGTATTCCGGAGGACTGAGGTTAGAATCCCTATCCGACCATCCAAATTGAGATTTTCCTTGATGTTTCTAAATCAATTAAAGTGAATTGTGGGAAAGTTCCTTTGAAAGGCAGTGGCTGAATTCCTCCGGATCCTTCCCAAATACTCGCTAGTGCTCGTCCACAATGGCTTCGTCGTCGACGGATATTATGTCTTAATCTTCTTTGCTTATGTTCTACATAAGCAAAATGACTACAAATGTTGTGGGTTTAATGTATAGCGTTCTAAGATCAATGGTTGATATAGATGACTGATCCTGTAAAGTGTAACGAATGTACAATGGTCAGACACAAACTGCGTGGGAATGAGCTTGCCTAGAGGACGGAACAATATAAAAATGACACCTAAAAATTGTTGGGTTGAAAGATATTATTTGGAAATTTTAAACTCATTGCCACGAAAAATTCTGTTGTAAGCGACTTTTACAAAGGACAGATTGTAACTGGGTGATGACTGCGAACGCTTATCTGGAAACTGGCGATGTTTGTCGTATATTCTGTAGCTGCCGTCATTACTACCTATCGATAGTGCACATATTAAGATGATGTCGCTAGTGGACTAGTGTGCGTTGGATCTAACAACCTCGATCATGAATATGTATTACAGTAACTTACCTTCAGTGTTGTATTAGACTATGTTGTACAACGCTGAAGAGGAGACGTGTGTTTCGAAGCGTCGTTTTTACAGTAGTCTCAAATGGGCTTTCGCAGCACATGACCCATAGGGATGTTCTTACTGAATGAATATCGTCAGGTTACGAACGCTTCTTGTTAGGCTACGTTAAACATCTTGCGAGGATATGGTGTCTTTCAAGAGAGCAGCTACTCAAGACATACACTGCCAGAAGTAGAGGTCGGTGATGGCAGGACTTCTCTAATGTTACATTCACTTTAAACTGTTTGTCATGAGAGTATTAATAATAATTTCTTGTGGCTCAAAAGCCTGGTGCAGATCTTTTAATTGGCCACCACTTCGGCAACTTGCCTGACACTTATCTACCCCTGTTAAGCAACAGGGGAAACGGAAGTTACTATTAAACGTGGATTCCGAACCAAGTGTCTTTTCTGGCAAATCTTCATATTATTGAGTGATGAAGTGTAGGTTAAAGGCAGACCAAAAAATCCATGGACCGGAATTCGCTACCATAACTATTCACTTTTGAGGCATGCACTCTATTGCTAGGACCGACGTAAATGCTTTATACGGGCTGAGTTACCTAAAACTTGCACTGCAAGTATTTCCGTAATAGAAGGAGCCATTGATATGCAGATTTCACAGATAGGAATGCAAGGCAGGGGTCCGCCTATGCTGCCCATACACAGAGTGTTATGAGTTTCACAGGTATGTTTACTTGAAGCAGGTACAAATATTTCAATGGAACAGTGCCTGTTGACAGTACCTAAATACAAGAAGTCTAAATTAGAACGTCAATGGTTTTTCTTGCACGAGTCAAGTGCAAGTAGCTTACGAGATATCGTAGTTTGAACACTGTAAACACTGACAGTTGTTTTTCCATGTTGTAACACAGACGAATGTGAATTCCACATTGGTGCGTTTGTGCAGCCCTAAACAAATGTTAATAAGTTCTCCGGAGGTATCGTATTATTAAATGGGACATTACCTATGACGAACGAAAGATACAACTTAAGTCCGCAGCTCGTGGTCGTGCGGTAGAGTTCTCGCTTCTCATGCCCGGGTTCCCGGGTTCGATTCCCGGCGGGGTCAGGGATTTTCTCTGCCTCGTGATGACTGGGTGTAGTGTGATGTCCTTAGGTCAGTTAGGTTTAAGCGGTTCTAGGGGACTGATGACCATAGATGTCAAGTCCCATAGTGCTCAGAGCCATTTTTGACAGAACTAAAGAAATATATGTCGACCTACTTCACATTTCTATTGTAACTCTGCGAGGTCTGACACGTAAAGAACCAATGTACCCTCAAAGCCTGTGCTCAAAATGATCACCACCAGCGTCAGTACAAGCTCGTAGTCTGCCACGTTCTAGCATTTCAGCGGTAACTATGTGATCAAAAGTACATAAGTCATAAACATACTTTTATCATATTAGGTGCATTGTGCTGCTATCTACTGCCAGGTACTCCATATCAGCGACCTAAGTAGTCATCAGACATCGTGGGAGAGAAAAATGGGGCGCTCCGCGCAACTCACAGACTTCAAACGTGGTCATGTGATTGAGTGTCACTTGTGTCATACATCTGTAAGCGAGATTTCCACACTCCTTAAGATCCGTAGGTCCACTGTTTCCGAGGTGATAGTAAGTGGAAACGTGAAGGGACACGTACAGCACAAAAGCGTACAGGCCGGCCTCGTCTGTAAACTGACAGAGACCGCCGACAGTTAAAGAGGGCTGTATTGCGTAATAGGCAGACATCTATCCAGGCCATCACACATGAATTCCAAACTGCATCAGGATCGACTGCAAGTACTATGACAGTTAGGCAGGAGGTAAAAAAACTTGGATTTCATGGTCGAACTGCTAAAAAAAAAAAAAAATGGCTTAACATCTGAGATCATCAGTCCCCTAGACTTAGAACTACTTAAACCTAACTAACCTAAGGACATCACACACATCCACGCCCGAGGCAGGATTCGAACCTGTGACCGTAGCAGCAGCGCGGTTCCGGACTTAAGCGCCTAGAACCGCTCGGCCAGAACGGCCGGCTGTCGAGCGGCTGCTCATAAGCCACACATCACGCCGGTAAATGTCAATCGACAGGTCGATTGGTGTAAGGTGCGTAAACATTGGATGATTGAACAATGGAAAAACGTATTGTGAAGTGACGAATCACGGTAACACAATGTGGTGATCCGATGGACGGATGTGGGTATGGTGAATGTCCGGTGAACGTCATCTGCCAGCGTATGTATTGCCAACAGTAAAATTCGGAGGCTGTTGTGTTATAATGTGGTTGTATTTTTCATGGAGATGCTTGCACCCCTTGATGATTTGCCTGTCGCTATCACCACAGGCTTACATTGATGTTTTAATCACCTTCTTTTTTTCCACTGTTGAAGAGCAATTCGGGGATGGCGATTGCGTCTTTCAACACGATCGAGCACCTGTTCATAACGCACGGCCTGTGGCGGAGTGGTTAAATGACAATAACGTCCCTGTAATAGACTGACCTGCACAGAGTCCTGATCGCATCTCTATTGAACACCTTTGGGATGTTTTGGAACGCCGATGTGCCAGGCCTTACCGACCGACATCGATACCTCTCCTCAGTGCAGCACTCCGAGAAGAATGGGCTGCCATTCCCAAGAAACCTTCCAGCACCTGATTGAACGTATGCCTGCGAGAGTGGAAGCTGTGATCAAGGCTAAGGGTGGACCAACAACATATTCAGTTCCAGCATTACCGTTGGAGGGTGCCACGAACTTGTAAGTTCTTTTCATCCTGGTGTCTGGATGCTTTTGATCACATTCTGTACATTCAATATGGCGACCCAAGTGAGCGAACCTTAGGACAAGTTTGAGACTATCCCTGTCAGTGTTACTTAAGTCCAAGATTATGATCCAAGATAGCACAGCACTACTATGGCATAATCCAAAACGGTGGACCTTTGCAAAACATGTCAGCATGCATGGTTACCGGGTCGACTGTTCTAAGCCTACAATACAAGACGGCAGATGAGGAGATTTCAGGGTAGCCACATTTCCTGCCGCCCTGTGACACCAGAATCCAAGACGGCGATCCTATACGGCGCACATGAAGATATGAGGCAATCCTGTACGATGACAGAATGAAATATAATTTTCTAGCATACTGGGTTCTTAGTTAAGAATCCTATGCTAAGTGCAAAAAGCAACGTAAGTTTAAGTTCACTATTGCCACGCGTATGTTTTGTGTTAAAACAACTGTCATGAGTGCTGGGATAAGATCAGAATGTTTGTCTTCATGTAACAAAATGGGGGTAGAGAGCTCCTTTCCGTGGTCGGAGCATCTGTGCATGCAGCCATCCCATTGTACCGCCCTCCAGGTCTTGCATCGCACCACTCATGCCTCTGCAGACCACACTGCCTCCACCAGCTGGCCACATGCTTGGAGTTTGGTCCGACTGCTCTGGTGCTGGAAGTGTTAATGAGCGGTGTGCACATACACCACTACAGCATCCATGTCACACCAAGACTAAAGTGCAATAGCTCTTGCTGCCACTGCCTCCATGGGTGCCCGAGGACTGGGGCCGCGTGCTGGTGCTGTGATGGTCACGGCACAATGCGGACCGACTCAACAATGCTAGTGCGCCCCTCCACCTGGCGCCACGCACCGTGTGGTGTCACAGCAAGGACCAGCGAGCCACATGGTTTGTGAGACACGTCTCTCTAGCAGGCACCAATTGCAAATTATCCTGCACGGCGCTGGCTGGGGCCACAGGGCTTAGACAGCAGGCATTCACATATGCAACCTGCTAGGCAAGAGGTAGTCAGGTCACGTTTATAGACATGTAGGGGCCTACGTTATTCATAACTGAGACAAAGATATTTTACCATGCAGTTGTAAGCCTGTTCTTACGTGTCTGTCAAGTATTCGTATTTCTAGGTACTCATTTAGGCGACGTAAAGGTGTTATTCACTCATAAGGATTGTAACATAGAGACTAAGATGTGCTGTTTCTGGTCCACCTTTCTAATCATGCCTTTTCATTCATCAAGAATGTAACATAGAAACTAAGACATGCTATTTCTCGTCCACCCTTTTAAACGTGCCGGGTATTTGTAGTCACTGACTTTATGAGACGTGAGTATGTTCTTCAGTCACCAAGAATGTAACACAGAAAATCACTACCTGTCTAAAACTGCCAACTATTTATAGGAACCCAGTAAGGGAAAATATACAAGTTAGTCGTTCATCAAGAAAACCACTCAGGTGTGCTACTTTGGTACTAACGTGAATGAACATACCCTGTATATATAGCTGATCTACTTTCCGCAAAAGAAAAAACCTCTTAGTAGACGTAAACATGTTTTCCCCCTTACAGATAGAACTCTATTATTCATTCACCAAGAAAAGCACTTAGATACGTAATTTTGGTACTAATCTGCCAGGACTTGCAGCACTATTTATAAAATAACCATGAACATTCGTTCATTAGTAATGTGAATTCGTAGCTTCAGTTTACGCCATACACATGCATTATGGAGAGGTTTGGTAAACGTCAACGCAAGGAAGTTCACCAGATAATAAACGAAGGTCGCACACCTTCTAATTTTATATCTAAAGGATATATAGATTCCAAATTGGTGGGACTCAACCAACAAATTAAGAAACATGAAAATGATAATTGTACAGTTGTAGTTGGTATAGCTGCAGTTGTATGTTCCTTCCATAGACTGAAACAGTAGGTCACACAATCTTCCATCCTACTGAAGATTCAGTTGGAAGTGGGACTCATTTCTGAAGACAATTCTTCTCTAGTCAATGAGATTCCAGGCCGGAGACGAGCGTGGAGTCGCCCTCAACAGCAGTGGGATACCAACATGACCGTCACTTGCCCTGCGGCCTGACAACCAAGAGTTAAGGTATGGGGTGCCATTTCATACCAGGACCCTTTGATTGTCATCAGCTGCTACTTTGCAGACCAGTGGTACGTCGACGATATTCTACGTTCAATTTTGTTGCCCTTTGTGGCAAGCCATTATGGATTTATATTTCAGTAAGATAATGCCCGCTCGCACATTGTGAGCGTTGCTGCCGCTTGTCTTCGTGCTCCCATACCCCGCCTTGCGTAGCAAGATAGCTGGCTCTCTCTCCAATTGAGAACGTTTGGAGCAGTATGGGCAGAGCCCCTTAACCATCTCGTGATTTTGACGCTGTAACTCGCCAATTGGACAGAATTAGTCACGATATCCCTCAGAAGGACATCCAACAACTCTGTCGGACTGCCCTATGTTTTACCAACGTGTGTTCTTTACCTATGAATCAACATTTACCAACAACGGGAACGTAAATTTTGCGTAACATGCATTACTGAGCAGCCGAAAATCCACATTGGTTTCGTCAGGTGCAACATCAACAACCATGGAGCGTAAACATATAGTGGGGCATCATAGGAAATTACATTGTGGGACCTTACTTCATCTCAGGCTTTCTAAATGGACTTTCATACCCATACTTTCTGATGAACATACTACCGGCTCTTCTGGAAAAACGCGGCGGATATTCATCTCGCTCGTTCCGTATGGCAACGCAAATACTGAAGAGAACTTTCCTGGACGTTGGATAGGACGAAATTCTGTTGTCAAATTACCTTCATGGTCTCATGATTTGACTCTTCTTTATGACTTTCTTTGGGGAGCGCCCAAAGTTGGAGTCTATGGCGAGGCTCCAACTACGCCAGACGATATTGGTCTTGGAATCACCAGTGCATGCTCTACCATACCATATCCTTTAACTTCATTTTTTCATCGTGCTTTCAAACGGAATGTATCTTTCAGTCCATCGTCAACAGCTAGAACACAGAATGAAATTATTTTTTTGGAAAACAAAATTTATGTTACGTGAATTGGGTGCTTACCAAATCATTCTTAGTAAATTGTTTATTTCATTGCAATATGAAATAAGTCAACAGCGTGTACTGCACGTACCTGGTGACACTGTCATTACGCGCTTACGTTCAGCATGATATGACATCTCGTTGAGAAGAACATTTATTTTGCGGTTTACAGGCGGTCACCGACGTAATTTTAGTAAAATGTTTAGTTCAAGGAACGCATCTCACATGATACAACTTAGAGCGGTGTAGGTAGAAACAGTTGTCCAACAGCAGGTATTCCACCTCACACAGCCACATACAGGAAAAGATGGGTCACATCTTCCTTCTGACATTTAGATATTTAAGACAGTAGTTGCTTTTTGCAACGTGTAAGTCCTCTTTATTTTTGAAGAATGGGCTGTTGATTTCTCTGTTTCAGTTCACGTAAATTTGGCAGGATTCGCTAATGTGAGACAGTATTCCTAAACCATTTGTGATACGCTAGATTCTAGCCTGTGTCTTATTTCCATATGCAGCATTCGTAGGTGAACCTGCATCTAGATCGTAAGTTGGTTCAAGAGGGAATAAAGCTTTATTCTTGTAGCGCCGGTCTACCTTCCGGTATATGATTGCGCAGCCTGGCCTGAGGTGCCTGCGTAGCAGTGTTTTCACCGCAAATGCTGTTCCCGGCCACCGTGCTCTCACGTTCTAGGACATTTTTTAGGACAGGTTTCAACGCCAACATTAACAAACGCTTTATCACTGTTACTTTCTTCTCAAAAGCAATAAATGCCGGTATAAAAGGTATACGGCTTCATTTTAAAAAATCGTACTTACTTCAGAATCTCAGTTGATATCAGCGGTAAAAAAAATTAACCAAAGAGAAACACACGTGCCCCTCGACGCTCTAAAATTTGCCTAAAATCGCGTCTCGGTATGTGTAACCGTTCCCGAAATAAAAGGTGTGTTACGTCTTACGTGAGTAGCCCTGTATATTCAGGGTGGTCAGAAACAGCCTGAAAAGGTTGATCGGATTGATTTGCACTGGCGGTTGTGCTGAGGAATACTTGTTAAAAAAAATCCATATGTTGTGCCGTTTTTGTCTTACTTAACACTGAATTTAGCTAAACAATCGTTGTGTGGGGAAATTGAAGCACTTGCTTTCCTTAAAATGCGGTAATGCATAGACATTTGAGGGTCTATGACATACCATTTGTTCATATATTCATTACTAGTTGTAATGTGTTTTTTTTCGGAAGTGATAATTTGAAGTTAGATGAGCTAAAGCTACGTTTGTTCGCTTTAAGGACACCGAACGAAGAATAAGCTCGGAGACAATGTTTCAGGTAGGATGCTTGAATCTGCACTCTACGCTGATTGGCTAACTTCAATCTCAGCACAGTTCCTTCTGCGACACCCTAAGTAATTTTTCAGCCTATTTTTGACCACTGTGTGTATACGGGGTCTTAGACGTATAGGCTATGGGCAGATTTTTTGTGTTTGTGACTAAGAACAGAGTTCTCAACAAGATTACATCACTGTTTACTTAATTTGCAGACTAATAATTGTGCGTTGATTAGCACCTTCAAGAGCACATGGCACAGCAAGTCATTGATGTTCATTTTCCCCTCGGCAGCACATTAGATACTGAAGTGTGGATGAGTGAACCCAAACAAATAATCTATACTGACAGGCATAAATCACTTCACAAAGCAGCTATGACCATGTAGAAATCATCAGGTAGTAAATTAGTGACGTGTTTGTGGGAAGACTATTATATGTACATATACACAGGTACTCTGCAAACCTACATCTACAACTACATCTACGTGAGTACGCTACCATTCACAATAAAGTGGCTGGCAGAGGGTTGAATGAAGCACCTTAAAACCTTCAAGCTGTGTCTTGTGTCTCTACCGTTCCACTCTTGACCGGAGACGGGGGACGAGAAATTAAATTTTTCTGTGCGAGCCCTGATTTCTTTTATTTTATCCTGATGACCATTTTTCCCTATGTAAGTGGGTGCCAACAGAATGTTTTCGCAACCGGAGGAGAAAACTGGTGATTGAAATTTAATGTGAAGATCCCGTCGCAACGAAAACCGACTTCGTTTTAATGAATGACACTCCAATTCACGTATCATGTCTGTGGCACTATCTCCCCTATTTCGGGATAGTACAAAACGAGCCCCCGTTCTTTGAACTTTTCCAATGTCATCCGTCAGTCCCATTTGATGCGGATTCCAAACCGCACCTCAATACTCCAGAATAGAGCGGGCAAGAGTGGTGTAAGCACTCTCTTTAGTAAACCTGTTGCACCTTCTAAATGTTCTGCCAGTGAATCGCAGTCTTCGGTTTGCTCTACCCACAACATTATCTATGTGGGCGTTCTAATTTAGGTTATTTGCAATTGTAATCCCGTAGTGTTTAGTTGAATTTACAGCCTTAAGATTTATGTTTTTTATCGCGTAATAGAAATTTAGCGGATTTCTTTTAGCACTCATGTGAATAACTTCACACTTTTCTTTATTCAGGGTCAACTGCCACTTTTCATGCCATACAGATATCTTATCTAAGCCTTTTTGCGATTCGTTTTGCTCATCTGATGACTTTACGAGACGGCAAATGACAGCATCATCTGCAAACAATCTAAGACGGTCTCTCAGATTGTCTCCTATATCGTTAATCCATTACTACGAACTGTGAACTTTCTGACAGGAAATCACGAATCCAAAAAAATTTCAACTGTGTGTGAAATCTTATGGGACTTAACTGCTAACGTCATCAGTCCATAAGCTTACACACTACTTAACCTAAATTATCCTAAGGACAAACACACACACACCCATGCCCGAGGGAGGACTCGAACCTCTGCCGGGACCAGCTGCACGGCCCGTGGCTAATCCCGCGCGGCTCACGAATCCAGTCGCACAACTGAGGCGATATTCCATAGGCATGCAGTTTGGTTAGAAGACGCTTGTGAGGAGGGGTGTTGAAAACCTTAATGAGAATGGCAGAGTGTTCATCGAACCACCGTCACAATAATCCTCTGTTATTACGATCTCGAACAGCGTGCGGAGAAAACGAACACCTATATTTTTCCGTGCGAGCTCTGATTTCCCTTATTTTATTATGGTGATCGTTTCTCCTTATGTAGGTCGGCGTCAACAAAATATTATCGTATTCGGAGGAGAAAGTTGGTGATCGAAATTTTCGTCTGGAGATTCCGACACAACGAAATATGCCTTTGTTTTAATGATATCCACCCCAAATCCTGTATCGTGTCAGTGACACTCCTCCCTTATTTCGCGATAATACATAATGTGCTGCCGTTCTCTGAAATTTTTCGATGTACTCCGTTAATCATACACTCCTGGAAATTGAAATAAGAACACCGTGAATTCATTGTCGCAGGAAGGGGAAACTTTATTGACACATTCCTGGGGTCAGATACATCACATGATCACACTCACAGAACCACAGGCACATAGACACAGGCAACAGAGCATGCACAATGTCGGCACTAGTACAGTGTATATCCACCTTTCGCAGCAATGCAGGCTGCTATTCTCCCATGGAGACGATTGTAGAGATGCTGGATGTAGTCCTGTGGAACGGCTTGCCATGCCATTTCCACCTGGCGCCTCAGTTGGACCAGCGTTCGTGCTGGACGTGCAGACCACGTGAGACGACGCTTCATCCAGTCCCAAACATGCTCAATGGGGGACAGATCCGGAGATCTTGCTGGCCAGGGTAGTTGACTTACACCTTCTAGAGCACGTTGGGTGGCACGGGATACATGCGGACGTGCATTGTCCTGTTGGAACAGCAAGTTCCCTTGCCGGTCTAGGAATGGTAGAACGATGGGTTCGATGACGGTTTCGATCACCAGTGGTGTACGGCCAGCGTAGGAGATCGCTCCCCACACCATGATGCCGGGTGTTGGCCCTGTGTGCCTCGGTCGTATGCAGTCCTGATTGTGGCGCTCACCTGCACGGCGACACGTCTCCATTCGTCCCTCCATTCACGCCTGTCGCGACACCACTGGAGGCGGGCTGCACGATGTTGGGGCGTGAGCGGAAGACGGCCTAACGGTGTGCGGGACCGTAGCCCAGCTTCATGGAGACGGTTGCGAATGGTCCTCGCCGATACCCCAGGAGCAACAGTGTCCCTAATTTGCTGGGAAGTGGCGGTGCGGTCCCCTACGGCACTGCGTAGGATCCTACGGTCTTGGCGTGCATCCGTGCGTCGCTGCGGTCCGTTCCCAGGTCGACGGGCAAGTGCACCTTCCGCCGACCACTGGCGACAACATCGATGTACTGTGGAGACCTCACGCCCCACGTGTTGAGCAATTCGGCGGTACGTCCACCCGGCCTCCCGCATGCCCACTATACGCCCTCGCTCAAAGTCCGTCAACTGCACATACGGTTCACGTCCACGCTGTCGCGGAATGCTACCAGTGTTAAAGACTGCGATGGAGCTCCGTATGCCACGGCAAACTGGCTGACACTGACGGCGGCGGTGCACAAATGCTGCGCAGCTAGCGCCATTCGACGGCCAACACCGCGGTTCCTGGTGTGTCCACTGTGCCGTGCGTGTGATCATTGCTTGTACAGCCCTCTCGCAGTGTCCGGAGCAAGTATGGTGGGTCTGACACACCGGTGTCAATGTGTTCTTTTTTCCATTTCCAGGAGTGTATATGGTAAAGATCCCATACGGCGCAACAGTACTCTGAAAGAGGACGGGCAAGTGTAGTGTATGCAGTCTCCTTAGTAGCTCTGTTACATTTTCTAAGTGTCCTGCCAATAAAACGCAGTCTTTGGTTTGTCTTGTCAACAACATTTTCTATGTGTTTTTTCCAATCTAAGTTGTTCGTAATTGTAATTTCTAGCTATTTAGTTGAATTTACGGCTGTTAGACTTGACTGATTTTCTTTCAGTTCTCATGTGGATGACCTCACATATTTCATTACTTACGGACAATTGCCAATTTTCACACTACAAAAACATCTTTTCTAAATCGTTTCGGAATTTGTTTTGATCTTTTGATGACTTTACTAGACCATAAACGACAGCATCATCTGCAAACAGGGTAAAACGACTGTTCAGATTGTCTCCTAAATCTTGTCTTGGGGAACGCCAGAAATCACTTCTGATTTACTCGATGACTTCCAGTCAGCTACTATGAACTGTGACCTCTCTGACAGCAAACCACGAATCCAGTCACACAACTGGGACGATATTCCATATGCATGGACTTTCACTACAAGCCGCTTGTGTAGTACAGTGTCAAAGACCTTCTGGAAATTCAGATACGGAATCAATCTGAAATCCCTTGTCAACAGC
The DNA here is from genome assembly GCF_023864345.2 of Schistocerca serialis cubense. Lineage (NCBI taxonomy): Eukaryota > Metazoa > Arthropoda > Insecta > Orthoptera > Acrididae > Schistocerca > Schistocerca serialis. The sequence goes on from NC_064640.1 coordinate 582,567,349, forward strand.
ACTCAACACTTCGTGTGTGTAAAGAGCTAGTTGTGTTTCACAATAACGATGTTTTCGAAATACGTGTTGACTCTATGACAATAGACCGCTCTCTTCGAGGTAATTCATAATGTTAGAACACAGTATGTATGCCTAAATCGTGCGGCATATCGAAGTTACTGATAAATATAATGTCGTGTGACTAGGGCCTCCCGTCGGTTCAAAAATGGTTCAAATTGCTCTGAGCACTATGGGACTTAACTTCTGAGGTTATCAGCCCCCTAGAACTTAGAACTACTGAAACCTACCTAACCTAAGGACTTCACACACATCCATGACCGAAGCAAGATTCGAAACTGCGACGGTTGCGGTCGCGCGGTTCCATACTGTAGCGCCCAGAACCGTTCGGCCATTCCAGCCGGCCCTCCCGTCGGGTAGACCGTTCGCCAGGTGCAAGTCTTTCGATTGGACGCCACTTCGGCGACTTGCGCGTCGATTGGGATGAACTGATGATGATTACAACACAACACCCAGTCCCTGAGCGGAGAGAATCTCCGACCCAGCCGGGATTCGGACCCGGGCCCTTAGGATTGACATTCTGTTGCGCTGACCACTCAGCTACCGGGGGCGGACGAAGTTACTGATGTGGGCCTGCAATTTAGTGGATTACTCCCATACCTTTCTTGAAATTCGTGTGACGTGATCAACTTTCAAGTGTTGGGTACGGATCTTTCGTCGAGCGAGAGTTTGTATATGATACTTAAGTATGAAGCTTGCAACCTAACTACTTTCATTTGAAAATCATCACTTTAATAAAAAAAAAGGCAAGGAACTGTTAATCAGAACACTGGGAGAAGTTGTGATCTAAATGACACTAGATTTATTCATCCTCAACACCGCAAGACAACAAAAATGACTAAACAAACGTCACACAAGCATTTTTATTTGACAAACGCTTTCACTAACATGGACAAAGTGATCAGCTGCGGATCGACCCACGACACTAGCCGGAACACTAATCGTTTTATCTCACTTCATGCACGTGAATCCTGGTTATGGCACAAAAACTACGCCACCATCAACCATCTATAGTCTCCTATTTCAAAAAAAGAAACATACGGTTCGAAAGAACAGGGTGCCGAGAAACATATATTGGAGCAATACGCCGTAGCAGCGAATACTTGACCCTCCTGTGGGTCAGGGCGGCACATCACGATGCATTCAGCGACTGAAGTCATGGACGGCCGCAGTCTGTGATTAATGGCTCATACCCTTAAGGAACCTAACTGGTATACAACCTGAACTGGAACACTTGCTTTTATTAAGTGATTTAAGTTGCTTCACTACTCCAAGGATGTATTTCTAAGATATTCAATTTGGCAGCTGTTCTTGATACGATTTCTGGAAATTTGCTTCGCATTTTTTGGTGAAGGAATTTCGGAAGGCTGTGTTTTGTAATTCTGCTTTAGCAGCACTGTCGTCAGTAGTATTTCCTTGCTATATTGCAGAGAAGGCAGTGACTGTGTCTTTCCTCTAGCATACTTAACAAAAGACCAGAACCTCTTTGGAATTCCTGCCTGGTTTCGAGACAAAGTTTCTTGTGGAGACTATTATAAACATCTCGCATTGCTGTCTGCGATAAATTTCGAGCTTCTATAAAGGATCGCCAGTCTCGGACATTTTGCGTTAGTTACAATTTGGCATGCTTTTTTCATTGTTTGTGCAACAGTGTTCTGACCTGTTTTGTGTATCATGGGGGTTCACCTCTGTCTCCTGTTAATTTATTTGGTATAAATCTCTCAACTACTGTCGATCCGGTTTCTTTGAATTAGAGCCACATCTGGTCTACACTAACATTGTCAATTTGGAAGGAATGGAGTTTGTCTCTCAGCAAACAAAGCGTCAGGCAGATTTTTATCTGCTGTTTTCGAATAGGTATATTTTTCGTGCATTTTTGGCGGATTTGGGGGTTACCATACTCTGTCTCGCTACCACAAGCCTGTGTTCACTAACCCCTGTATCCGTTTTAATGCTCGTTATTAGCTCAGGATTATTTGTTGCTAAGAAGTGAAGTGTATTTTCACAACCGTGTACTATCGGCATGAACTCATGAACTAACTTCTCGAAATAATTTTCAGAGTGTGCGTTTAGTACAATTTCCGATGATTTTTTACTCGTACCTCCGAATTTAAACATGTATTTGCGCCAACATTGCCAACTCAGCTTAGCCTATCCTTTCGGAACACCGGTAGGTTCTTCGCAAAAATTTTGTCTGAACTTATCTGTGGCTTTATCCAGCTTTCAGTGCCTATAACGATTTGAGCATCAATACTTTCTATTAGGGCTTGGAGTTCTGGTACTTTTCCAACAGAGCTGCGACAGTTTCCAAGTGTTATACCTATGGTTTTTATCTACGTTCTTCCCGTGTTTGGCCTGCACCCTTTGAAACTGAAGCCGTTTTTGTGTTTTGCCGAGACCCTCTAACCTAAAAACCGCCCAGGCCCCGCCACACAGCCCCTGCTACCCGTGCAGCCGCCTCCTGGGTGTAGTGGACTCCTGGCCTATTCAGCGGAACCCAAAACCAACAACCCTATTGTTCAAGTCGACGAATCTGCAGCCTACACGGTCGCAGAACGGAATGCGCCTCTGATTCAGACCCTCCACTCGGCTCTGTACCAGAGGTCCACAATCGGTCGTGTCGACTATGCTGCAGATGTTGTGTCCTGCCCATTCGTCGACTATAGGGCGCCTATGAAACCTGCTTTTTCGGATCGCTAGACAACAATTCAGGCAAATCATATTAATGAAGTATATTGCAAAAAGTGAATGACAGTACTTAACTTTGACAATTTACAATGGTGTCACAAGCAAATGGCGACAGACAAATAAGAAGTCACTTCAGTATATACAGTTCCAATACAGTGAAACAATACATTTCCTAAGTCGCTGCTGTAGCTTTCGTAGAACGACTCGCCTTCAACTGGGCCGCAGCCAGGTGGCGCGGTACTTATGTCCTCTTCGTGTAGATGCCGCTGCTGTCTTGATGTCGTCCTTGAGAGGGGTCGGTGAGCATGGCATTGGCTGACGTCATCTCACAGCCTTCTCTGCTCTAACATTCTTGCCCGTCGTGCCGGTGATTGACTTTACGCCGGAACAGCAAATGCTGAACTCTGCTTTCATCTCGCAAGCAAGACGGGCAGCCTTTACCACTTCTGTCAGCTGCTCTAAACCAGACAGAACCTCTTCTGATCCAAAGTGGCGCACATCATTGGTACCGACGTGAGTCACCACCTGAAGTTGGCTGCACCCTGTGCTCTTCATGGCATCCTCAAGTAACTGTTCCACGTCTGGAATGACTCCTCCCGGTATGCACATGGAATGCACATTAGCTTTCTTCCTCTGCTTGGCAGCCATGTCCCTAAGGGGTCCCATAATGCCCATAACATTGGAGCTCCCAACTACCACCAATCCCACGCTCTGTGACTGCACAGATCTTGCAGGCTAAGAGGTTTCCTCTGAAACAGGACAGCCGTCTGCATCTGGCTGAGCGACAATGTTAGCCACATACAGCACCTGGAACCTGTTTGTTAGACTAACTGGAGAGTATTTACGTTTGGCCCCCTGCGAAATCTTTCGCCGCCAGCCACGCCCCGAGGCAACCTCCTACTCGACCACGGGTGAGGGGTCAACCTCAGTGTGAGCAGTAACTGGGCTGGCCACCGGTGCGGACCGATTGGAGGACTCAGACGTGCTGGACGACCATTGGATCCCAACGGCTGGCCCACAACAGTGATGCCCATCTACTGCAGCTTCAAGCTGTACAACCGAACTCATCACAGTCTGGAGTTGAGAGTGAAGTGTCACCAACTCTGCTCGCATCAGCACACAGCAATAACAGTCCCTACTCGCACTAAAGACCGTGGAAAACTACACTACACAGACAAACGGACTATTGACACGTGCTGCGGAACTCTGCTGTGGACGCTGATGAAAACGCAAGAACTGTGTCTAATAAATTAGATTAACACGCAGAGATTCAAAAACTGAATTACCGAAGCACTCACATGAGACTAAATAATTCGCACCTGATTAGGAACTTGCAATATGTCACAAAAGCGATGAAAAAGAAAACGAAAGAACTGTGTCTATTAATTATTAAATTAACACGCAGAAACTGAAGAAACTAAACTATCAATGCACACGGAATAAACTATACAATTCAGCAATTCACTCCTGGTTAGGAACTTGGTAAATATCGCAAAATCGATTACTTCCCTGTTGCTGCCCTTGTCTTGGCCGGCTGCTGCTGGCTGATCGTAGAGAAAAAACAACTAACACACTCAAGTGGGTACGTGTTAAAGTACCAGTTCCCACAATATCTGTACCTATCCCCTAACACTAAATAAATAGACGTGCGTGTCTAGTGTCTCTCAAAAGAGTCGTCACGAGCAGTTTCTCTTTGTTTCGACGGATATTTGCAGTTTCCTTTCTCCAGAATATACACGGTATCAGCTGAAACAAATACTGCTCATCACATCTTTCATGCGATGCCCAATGTCGACGGAAAGCATTCGTTTGCTTCACGTTACAAAGGAAATTATTTTCAAAGTGGAATTTTAGATGCCCATTCGATAGAGAAATACCATTTTAATGTAGACCAATGTCGTTTTATCGATAAGTATTAAGAGAGACAGTAAGACACAAAGAATAACGAGCAATCCAACAGCAACAGTACTACCATGGCCGACGCCGACTGCTACCGCCAAGCACGAAACACTACTGTGTCACTGCTGGGATGTTGTTTATTCTTAGATGTTTAGTGTTCAAAATGCTCTGAGTACTATGGGACGTAACATCTGTGGTCATCAGTCCCCGAGAACTTAGAACTACTTAAATCTAACTAACGTAAGGATATCACACACGTCCATGCCCGAGGCAGGATTCGAACCTGAAGCGCCTAGAACCGCACGGCCACACCGGCCGTCTAGATGTTTACTGTCCTGTTAATACGTATCGATACAGCTAATATCGACCTAGAGTAATTTGGAAGCCTTCTATTCAATGGATACGTAAAATTCCGAATTAAAGATACTTTTTTTTTTAATGGGAAACAAATTGACGCTTTCTGTTGTCACTGGGCGTCGCATGAAACATGTGATGAGCAGTACTTGTTTGAGCTGACTCCAGCTACACAATGAAAAAACTAAATTTCATATATCCGCCAAAACACCGGAGAAAATGCCCCTGATGACCCGTCCACCCACAATTAGTTTGAGATAGGTAGTCACAACATTCGTCTGTACGTTGACGCCAAATTCATACACTTGATGATAGTATAAAATATCATACTGTTAAACTTGAAGCACACGGAAAAAGCATCATGGAACCAATTCTCATACGCGGGTCATTTTGAGGTTCACCAATGAATGAGATCCAAGGGTTGATGGAACTGAAAAGAAAACAAACGAGAGTTTCTTCTATGTAAGTAGTATATTGTTCCAAAGTCCGCTTAGTACATAACGAGTACACAACAAGTATATCGGAGACAAACTGTTATTTTTGTGGTTAGGGCACTTGGAGACAAGCCCATCAGTCAGGCCTGTTACAGAGTCTCCTGAATGACACTCAGAGTCGGAAGATGCTGTTGCAGGTTTCAATAAAAAAAAGCATACAGTGAGAGTCAGACAGATAAATACATGGAGTAAGCAGAGAGAAAGCATGTGTTTCAGGTACTCATCCTAAAACTTTTACCAAGGATGCAATGAAGATCGGTGATAGAGAATTTGGAAACACATCTGGTTTACTGGTTCTAATATTCTTAAGAACTGCAAAACTCGATAACTATTCATCGAAAGATATACGAATGGTTGACGAGATAATATGTATGACAAAAGTACGCAGAAGAGCCAAAGAAACTGGTACACCTGCCTAATATCGCGCAGGGCCCCCGCGAGCATGCAGAAGTGCAGCAGCACGAACTGCCACGGACTCTACTAATGTCTGAAGTAGTGCTGCAGGGATCTGACACACTGAATCCAGGAGGACTGTCCATAAATCCGTAACAGCAGGAGGGGGTGGAGATCTCTTCTGAACAGCATGTTGCGAGGCATCCCAGATACGCTCAATAATGTTCATGTCTGTGAGTTTGGTGGCCGGCGGATATGTTTAACCCCAGAAGAGTGTTCCTGGGGCCACTCTGTAACAATTCTGGACGAGTTGGGTGTCGCGTTGTCCTGCTGGAATTGCTCAAGTCCATTATAATATACATTGGACGTGAAAGGATGCAGGTGATCAAACAGGATACTTATGTACGTGTCACCTGCCAGAGTCGTATCTAGGTGTACCAGAGATCTCATATCACTCCAAGTGCACACGCCCCACACCATTAAAGAGCTTCCAGTAGCTTGAACAGTCCCCTTCTGACATGCAGGGTCCATGGATTCATGAGGTTATCTCCGTACCCGTACACATCCATCCGCTCGATACAATTTGAAACAAGACTCGTCCAACCAGACAACATGTTTCCCAGTCATCAGCAGTACAATGTCGGTGCTGACGGGTCCAGGCGAAGCTTAAACCTTTGTGTCGTGTAGTCATTTAGGGTACACGAGTGGACCTTCGGCTCCTAAAGCCAATATAAGCCCATATCGTTCATGTCTCGTTGAATGGTTCGCACTCTGACACTAGTTATTGGTCCAGCATTGAAATCTGCAGTGATTTGCACTTCTGTCACGTTGTCGATTGTCTTCAGTCGTCGGTGGTCCTATTCTTACAGGATCTTTCTCCCGCTGCAGCGATATCGGAGATTTTATGTTTCGCCGGATTCCTGGTATTCAAGGAACACTCGTGAAATCTTCGTAGGGGAAAATCCCTACTTCATCGCTACTTCGGCAATTCTGTATTCCATCGCTCGTACGCCTACTATATCACCACTTTCAGACTCTCTTAAATCTTGATAATCTGCAATTGTAGCAGCAGTAGCCGATCTAACAACTGCGCCAGACACTTGTTATCTCATATAGACGTTGACGACTGCAGCTCCGTATTCTGCCTGTTTGCATATCTCTGTATTTTAATACGCATGCCTATACCAGTTTCTTCGCCGCTTAGTGCATATACGATAGCCAAGACAATGTATTCAGATGTCACTGATGGCAGTTAAAAGAGCTTCAAAAGGAAAACTGATTAAACTGCATAAGGTATATCAGTGACTAGAACATCAAGCAAAATCTTCCCCTTCATAATTACAGCTCGGGAGGAGAGGGCTTTCCATGATTGGGTCTTTAGTAAGTAGCACTGCAGCTGTTGCCAGAACAGTAAAAAACGCGGAAAACGTGCTCAGCAGCTTGAGGAAGTGAAAATACATACAACTTTAATGGATTCTAAGGGTACTAAGTCTAAAACTATACAGCAGAGGGATTGGCTTCTTCCTTAAAAAATAGCTACTGCGTATACTGCCGCATAAACTGCTTACGTAAATCAATCTCCTTAAACTCCTCAAAAACTTCTCTATTTCAGGATTTAGTGGATTACTTACACGGGAGACACTACCTAAGACTAACTGGAGATATAAGAGGTAGTCATGTGAAACCGAGACAAACGTAAAAATGTAAACTTTTTGTTATTTCAGAAGTAATCGCTATAAATCTTAATACGTTTATACCACTATGAGACAAGAATGTAAATACTTTCATGGAAAAGTGTCTTCGGTTGACTAAAGAACCATGATTCTACCTAGGCGTGCATCTCTTCGTCCGAGGCAAATTGGTGGTCACAAATGACAGTGCTCCAAAAATGATAAATAGTTTACTTACTTTTGCTCCATTTGTCTTGTTTTGATTTGACTACCTCTTGTATAATGAATGCAAAATTATAAATTGAAATGTTGAAGGAGAACCTGGAACTTACTAAATGATATATGTTAGAATAAGAAACTGAAGTCGCGTCTACTACTTTCATTCATTCGATGCCTAATAGCCACCTGAAGAATTACGCAACTACTTTACCGGTAACCAAGTATTCTACAACGTTCAGTGCTACCTGAAGTTCAGCACAAGCCTCTATGGACACTGTAAGTTGGGCTTACACGTCCACCAACTCAAATATATTAGAATTTCGTTACCAGGATGGAGAGTGTGGTCTGAGACTGGTGTTGGGAGCTGCGCAACAGAGGATGTGGACCAAATGAACTTTAGGAAATGTAATTTGCATATCACGATTTGGTAACAATTTGGTAGCAGCTATATGCTCTATGACTGATTTGAAAAAAAAAAAACCTCGGACTTCTTTTCTGAATTATTGCAGGTTCCGCACATATAAGGAATAACAATGGACATTAAAAGTTAGTAATAAAATCACACCAATGGCAGATTGGTATCACACCGAAGCTTTGCGCCTTCCCTGCTGGAAATGCTGAAAACTGAAACTCTTGACACAATCAATAATGAAATTAAACATGTGTACTGGAGGATTTACAATAAAACAGCACCTAAGTAAAGCAAGACGAGCTAGTATATTTCGAAATCACTACATGTACAGCACACGGTGCTTACATTACGAAGGTAGACAGCAAAAGACAAGGGTGAACGGTGAGACTTCTCCTACTTGCCCTCAAAAAATTTGAAGGCTGAGCCTGCTTTTATTACACAGATAACACAAAACTGAACATGGACTCTGTGGTCACAACCTTTATACAACTGTCTTACACAAAACACAGTTTTTTTAGAAAAGTGTTATTACAATGCCCCCTGAATGAGTACGATACAGTTGGTTACTGTGTTGTGAGTAGTCATTCAGCCTCTACACGTCGGAAGGAAATGTTGATATGTACATTTGTTTTTCTTGTTCGATAAAAATAGTTTCAATAAATGTTCAGTTTAATCATTGTTAAGTCCTTGGCACAGACTTACCCTTTATCAACATCACATATGAACGACACAATGCTTTGGGGGTGAGCGTCGATTCCAGATACTTGTCGACTGGCTACGAGTCTGTCGGAGAAGTAACATCAGTCGAGGAATGTGACGTCTCCAGGTGGTGCCAGGCCGGCAAGTACAATTTCTCTTCGAACGTTCGCAAAGCACGCACACAGTATTATGCTCTTGATTCTCACCCTAGTGTTTGCTCCCATACGTTACCAGTGGCGAGGCTCCATGATTCATGAAACATTTGTACACAGACGTAAGTCTTTTGAAATGATGGACTTCTATGGTGCATATACAATTAATATAGACAGAGAAATAGATTCACGATTGATAAATATCTCAGATTCATTTCTTTACAATAGGTAACAACATAGAATTATAATATATAGCTTTTCATCTTGTACATATTTTGTCTGCTGGAAAGACCTGGACATTCTTCATGGCCTAGGAATAGCATGACTTCATAAAAATTAAGACAAAGCTGAAAGTCCGTTGTTTGGAGAATGAATCGCTTATCTACAAGAGTTAAAAGTTGTTGAGTTCACACGAATATCAAGTGTCCATAAGTTTTGTTTTCTCGTACTCTTATTAATGTATACATTTTACACTGAAGTGGAGAAGAAAGTTGTATAGGCATGCGTATTCAAATACAGAGATATGAAAACAGGCAGAATACGGCGCTGCGGTCGGCAACGCCTACATAAGACAACAAGTATCTGGCGCCGTTATTAGATTGATTACTGTTGCTACAATGGCAGGTTATCAAGACTTAGGTGAGTTTGAACGTGGCGTTGTAGTCAATATACAAGCGATGGGCCACAGCAGCTCCGAAGTAACGATGAAGTGACATTTTCCCTAACGACATTTTCATGAGTGTACCGTGAATATCGGGAATCCGGTGAAACACCAAATCTCCGACATCGCTGCGGCCGGAAAAAGATCCTGCAAGAATGGGACCACCGACGACTTTAAGACAATCGTTCAGCGTGACAGAAGTGCAACCCTCCCGCAAATTGAGGCGGATTCCAATGCTGGGCCATCAACAAGTGTCAGCGTGCCAACCATTCAACGAAATATCATCGTATGGGCTTTCGGAGCCGAAGGCCCACTCGTGTACCCTTGATGACTACACGACACAAAGGTTTCCAACCCGCCTGGGCCCATCAACCCCGACATCGGACTGTTGACGAGTGGAAACATGTTGCCTGCTCGGACGAGTCTCGTTTCAAATTCTATCGAGTGGATGAACGTGGACGGTATGTAGACAGCCTCATGAACCCATGTACCTTGCATGTGAAGAGGGGACATCCCTGCAGGATTCATGGTGCCAATTCCCTCCAGCAATACTTCAGACATTAGTCGAATCCATGGCACGTCGTGTTGCGGCACTTGTGCATGCTCGTGGGGGCACTACACGATATTAGGCAGATGTACCAGTTTCTTTGGCTCTTCAGTTGTCATGGTCAATAATGTACACTGCGGAGAAGTAAGTTTTACTGCTGGTTCGCTGCGGCGTAGTTCAGTCGTGACCGTTGGACGCGTCACATCGTGTTAACGTAATGTGGAGCATTTTCAGCGAGAGCCGGCCGCGGTGGTCTCGCGGTTCTAGGCGCGCAGTCCGGAACCGTGCGACTGCTACGGTCGCAGGTTCGAATCCTGCCTCGGGCATGGATGTGTGTGATGTCCTTAGGTTAGTTAGGTTTAAGTAGTTCTAAGTTCTAGGGGACTGATGACCACAGCTGTTAAGTCCCATAGTGCTCAGAGCCATTTGAACCATTTTCAGCGAGAACTCGTGTTGGAGATGCATTTGGAGTTGCTACGCATGGAAATCCGCCGACACCCTTTCAGTAGCTCACCCTGTTGAAGGAAGCGGCTTCATTTCGTTATATCCGGCAGGAATGGTGTTTTCTTATTATGTTCGTTAAACACCCCACCAGGCATCGACATTACACACGAAGCACCCAACATACGAGTGGTCATTGTTCATCCGACACACACCACTAGTTTGTTTTTCTCTACAATTAAAGTCTGGGTACCTCCGTACATAATTTCTTATATACTGTGTGGTTTTATCTTTACAGTTTCTCAGTCCAAGTCATTTTATCTGCTAATATTATTGTAATTACCCATTCATACGTTTTTACAAAGTTCTACCATATTTCCAGCCTTTTAAAGTTTCTGGGTTCAGTATTTACACATCGCGAAATTAGAACTTCAAGTAATTATGTTCACGTAAAAGTCAGGTTGGAGAAAAGTCACTACAACACATCAATATCGAAAGTACAGAGTGCAAAATAGCAAATTACCTACCGTGAAAGACAATTCAATTGCAAGACAAATAGCCCACAAAAAAAGAAGCATAAAAAGAACCTCTAATTACAAGTTTTTCGTCAGCAGTACACTATCATTGATGTTATGTAGCCATTTTTTGTAAGTGTAGTCCAGTACATTACGTACATGTGTGTGACTATGTTGTGTTTAGATGATACATGTAACACATATACGTATACGTGTCTGTATGAATGTTTTCATTTACTGACAGGACGTCATGGACAGGCTTTTACTAATACGCAGTTTTTTTTATCGGTTCACGACCATCATTTCTTCCTTCTCAAGGTACCTGTCATAATATTCAAATGCGTTAAGCATACGATGCATTCAGCAAAGTGACTCTGCACACAGAGAAAATAATATTGTAACTACACACGTGAAAATACTTTACATTCTAACAAATCATAAAAAATATAGATAAACGCTAGTTGGTGCTACTGCATATCTTCTTCAAATCAATGCGTGGGTATGTATACAAACAGATAAACACGATACCAACTAATGTAGTCCACGTATCACTGACACATATGCGTGCTGAAAATGTAATGCTTGCTCTAAAACAAGGTCAGGAGGAGAGATGTTTCATGTTTTCCAATTTATTTGGCTCTCATTACGACGAATATTCTCGTACTTACTACTTATCTTCCATATTTTTTATTTATTGGTTTTGCGTAAGATGAAACTTCTTCAACTCTTTGTGTCGGTACAAACCTTGAATTTTATTGGTTGTAGAATTTGTGAGCAAATAACAACCTGGGTGAGGAATGGGTGTGAATGACATACGGTCCTTCATAAAGTAGTGCCCACTTACAGCTTTTTTCGTTTTAGTATTCTATACAGACAGTCGACAAGTTTATAGTTTTATGAGATAGTACGGTGATTCTGGTAGTCCGTTCAAGTTCCACTTGGTGAGATACTACGGTGAGTTCTATATGAATGAGAATTTCTTTTAATCCCTAGCGAATTTTCAGTTACCTCGTACACTATGGACACATATTGCCCTCTCTTCATGTCCATCTCCTGAGGAAAGTTTCCCCAATTGTTTTCAGTACGCTTTCTTAATTAGTCTTACTAGTATTGTGTAGACTGACAATTACTGAAATCGTCATAACTTCTAAACTGTTTGCGTTTTCAAACTGCAAGGCTGGCCGCTGGGCATGATGAGAATTCGAATGCGCAGTCGTGGTATCGTTTAGCGATAAGGCCCACTTTCACTAGAATGGGTTCGTCAATAAGATAAATTTGCGCGTTTGGGGACTGAGAATGTGCTTTTCGCGATCGAGAAGTCTCTTCACGCTCAACGGATGACTCTGTGGTGTGCAATTTCCACTCACGGTACAATTGTTGTTATATTTCTTGATCGCAGGGTGACTACCAAACGGTACGTGAAGATTTTGGAAGATGATTTCATCACCATTATCCAAAGTGACCCTGATTTCGACAAGATGTAATTTATGCAAGACGGAGCTCGACCCTGTCGAAGCAGGAGAGTGTTTGATGGCCTGGAGGAGCCCTTTGGGGACCGCATTCTAGCTCAGTGGTACTCAGAGGCCACTGGCATGGGCCTCGATAAGCCACCACATTCTCTGAATCTGAACACATTCGACTCCTCTTTGCGAGCCTGTATTAAAGATAAGTTGTAAAGCAGTAACCCTAAAACCACTGCTGAGCTGAAAACAGCCATTCAGGAGGTCATCGACCGCATCGATGTTCCTACACCTCAGTGAGTCATGCAGAATTTCTCTATTCGCCTGCGCCACATCATCGCCAATGATGACAGGTATATCGAATATGTCATAACCTAAATCCGAATATATATAATGACGTCTACATGTTGAATAAAGTGTGTGCACGCCGTAGTTCGTAACTAATTAAATTTTTTTCGTATAGTTCACTATTTATCAACCTGTATGTTCGCCTGTGGGTGCATAGGTACGGTATTACTATCTTCATTATGATGACACTTTAATTCAAACATTCTTTTGCTGTATAGACCATGGGAGTGAATGTGTTCCTTCATACACTACATCATTAGGGGAACTAACTTTCATATACTGTGTAGTGTACGTTGAGATGATGCTAATTCCTTTTATTGGTTGAATAGGAGTCAGATAACAGTAGCTGTCGTTATTACTTGCTATGAGGATTTTGACTGATGGAGGTAGAATTGAGTGTAGTATTTAAATTCAGTTTCTTTAGGTCAATTTTCGTGTTGTACACGGGAGAGCAATGATTGTAAACCGAACGAGGCGGCGCAGTGGTTAGCACACTGGACTCGCATTCCGGAGGATGGCGGTTCAATCCGGTGTCCGGCCATCCCGATTTAGGTTTTCCGTGATTTCCCTCAATTACCTCAGGCAAATGCCGGGATGGTTCCTTTGGAAGGAGACGACCGACTTTCTTCCCCATCCTTCCCTTATTCTGATGAGACCGATGACCTCACTGTTTGAAACCTGCCCCCAACTCAACCAACAACCAATCAATGATTGTAAGTGCTTCACTTGCAGGTATTAATCATGTCCTTACATTTTATGTCAGTTTATGCTGTATTGGTTTGCTACCCTGGCCATATTCATCACAATTTCCTCGCTATCTGTAGTCGAGTAGGGGTTTCTTCCGAGGAGAAGTCGTCTGTTGCGTCCTACACTCTACTTACACAATAGTTAGTATTCAAGTACTAGGAACGAGCATTTTCATTTACTCCGTTTTCCTAGTTACCTTTCACTAAAGGTATACCCCAACCTTGTGAGACTAACCTAACAGCACTGATATTGCAGTATTCCTTACCAGGCTATCTTAGTTCGGCATTAATCCTGAATCTGTGGCACAAAAATGTACATTATAATATATCATAATTATAATAATTTACTTCTGTAAAATATCTTGGAGTATGCGTGCGGAACGATTTTAAGTGGAATGATCATATAAAATTAACTGTTGGTAAGGCGGGTACCAGGTTGAGATTCATTGGGAGAGTCCATAGAAAATGTAGTCCATCAACAAAGGAGGTGGCTTACAAAACACTCGTTCGACCTATACTTGAGTATTGCTTGTAACTGTGGGATCCGTACCAGGTCGGGTTGACAGAGGAGATAGAGATGATCCAAAGAAGACCGGAACGTTTCGTCACTGTGTTATTTGGTAAGTGTGATAGCGTCACGGAGATGTTCAGCAAACTGAAGTGGCAGACTCTGCAAGAGAGGCGCTCTGCATCGCGGTGTAGCTTGCTGTCCTGGTTCCGAGAGGGTGCGTTTCTGGATGAGGTGTCGAATATATTGCTTCCTCCTACTTATACCTCCCGAGGAGATCACGAATGTAAAATTAGAGAGATTCGAGCGCGCACGGAGTCTTTCCGGCAGTCGTTCTTCCCGCGAACTATACGCGATTGGAACAGGAAAGGGAGGTAATGACAGTGGCACGTAAAGTGCCCTCCGGCACACGCAGTTGGGTGGCTTGCGGAGTATAAATGTATATGTAGATGTAGATGTAAAATGATTTGTGTAGCTCTACTCAAAACTGCTCGTGTCATGGCTTAAACTGGTTTACTTGAGAATTCACTACACTTTGTTTCTTCCTTAGCTAAAACGTGACATAGATATGTGTCATCGGTTCAGTTCAATATGCTTACATACCTTACTATATCGTAATTTCTCTAGTTCGTTTCACTTTAGCACATCCAGATATGTTGTTGCCCCCGTCAGGTCCTTGGTAAAAACGCATGTTATACTGCACCCATTTAGTGTTGTTTATTTGTTATTAACTGGAGATTGGCGACTTTGTCTGCTGCATATCGGTGTGTCGTATGGGTATCATGTGGTTGCTACATTTGTTTATACGTTACCTATGACATTGCTAAGTCGTCGTAAGACCCCTAATGCAGGCAGTTATTTTTTCTTTCTTCTCTTGTAGTTGTAGTTTCGCTACGACTGCAGAATCCTTTGGCAATAAAATTCATTGAATAATGCCTCTGATCTGAATAATGAGCTGTTCGTGTTTGAGAAAAAAATCGCAGAACATGAAAATATGTGATATTTTCACTACCACTAGCGGATTATACAATAGGTGGTAGTACAATGCCTTGCTGTGCATTGTGTCTGCATGTTACTACGCTGCCTCATGTTTTGTACACCGTTGCCAGAACATGAAGTTACTGGAAAAACAAGCGCTGCACCCAAATTGTAGTGCTGCTGTGACAAGATACCTTTCTGTACAGTATATTACTAAACTGTTTAGTTTCAAAACGGTAGTTCGTTTTTGGTACAACATCACTGAAATTTATATAGACGTTGTCGAACAGACGTTAGTGAGGAGTTGTACTACATGCGACAAAATTCAATTCAAGTTGCGTCGTGTTCATGCGTGGTGTGATATTGTAAGGCCATTTCGGTGTCTTTTTTTGTGTAAGCTCTTCTAACTACCCTTGCAAGAGTGACACAGCACACATATCTAACAAAACTATTATCTGGCAGTCCTTCACTTGCTTACTGTTTGACTACGGATACTGAGTCAACATTTTCACTTGCGCTGAGAAAATCGTCGTCTGCAAATGGCAAGAAGGAAAAGCAGTTTTCTAATTTGCCTGCATTATTGCAATAATCGATCATTCTGCTGTGTCAAAGGGTGCTTAGAAAAGTCGTTTCTATTATTTTCTACGTTATGTTCATCTCGTTGTTCAACATTTGCAAATGATAATAAAGAGAAATCGTATTCTGTAGTTTCTTTCTACTTGCAAACGTTTGATATCTATGATGTTTTTTCTTTTGTTCACAGAACACTGAAATCATATTATCAACTTTAGTTCTCATTACATTTTTGATTTCATATGTGAAAGTGGACATTTGGGTGGTTATCATACTAGTTAATATTTTCTGCAATATTTGTTTCATATCGAGTCCGAAAAAAACTTGAATTGGCGGAAATGCAAGGTCGGCTGAAGGTCGAACCGCTGCGTTCGTGGTTTGTTTTTTGCTAGTGAATGGTTGCACATCTTGTAGTCCTGTGGCATTTTCGGAAAGCAGCGTTAATATCTTCCATAATTACGTTCATTTCGACCTCGTTACTTCCTTTGTCTGACGATGATGTACTAAAGTTGGTCTCTGACGTTTTCCGTTTCCTGCAGTTTAAACCATAATAACAAAAGACTGATTAATCTCAATAAAGCGTGTTTTTTTTCATGATACGGTACATCTGAAGCGAAATGAGCAAACGGTTTCAAACCAGCACAGCCAACCAACAGCACATTGCTATAAGCCGACTTACGGTAACTTAACAGCAAAGAACCATCAATTCCTGTCGTCGTTGGGCTTGAAACTGCCCACGAACAATGTCATCTCTCAACACAACGACCTCGTTCGAATAAGAGGAACAAATAATTCACCAGGAATACTTCTCACACAAACCTTTTGCCTCAGTGATGTTCGACAATGACAACTATATCCAGGTTATAATCCACCACCAAGATGCTTTGGCGATTCCAAGCCGGAGTTTTCTATACCAGAACGGGATATTCATGAAAAAGAGCGATAGAGATCCTACAGCAGTATACCATCTCACACATAATACATTCACTTTCTTATATCAGGAAATAAGATAGGATCTGGACTGTATTGTAATTGACTGCGATCATAATACTGTATCACATCAAGCTTAAAAACATATACTTCAGTGTCAAAACATGACATCTGACTTGAACAGATTATAAAATGCAGGAAGGTTTATAAAACTTTTAGAACCACTTGTTGTTAGCATTCAGTTGTCTTTAAATTTCAAATCATGGGAGCTGTTTCAATATTCTCTACTATAAAGCTCATGTACTATTAAAACACTACTTCGATCAGAAAGAATACCATCTATCATACTTGCATTTCGAACCAGTTGTGGTTAAGTCGAAAATTCAATGCATTTCTTTGGGATGAAGTTGGATTGACTTTAAACGACATGGTCGCAGTACTTCTAAAATTTGATCTGATTAACTCGAATGTTTACATGAAAAGCTGTGAAAGACCATTGTAGATACATGATATTTACACAAATGTCACAGTTACAGATCTAGAAATAAATGGCTGTCTATTGATGCTTTTCCTCAGGTTGAGGAGGATAATGATGATGAAGAACTGTTTTGTGTGTTAGATAATGTAGGGCTGCCATTGAATTTGGTGACAAATAGATTTAAAACAAAAAGGTGTCTTTTAGCTTCTTATATCAAAGAGGTGTTCAGAGTTTTCACCACTAGGAGCCACAGCAGCATGTGTTCACCCAGAGTGGAATTTGCACCACTACTGGCTATAATCTAGCCCCACCACCACTCCCCTTACCATGGCTGTATTACATGGGCAAGTAGTCAGTGTTTTACTGCAGTCTGTTGATAGCATTCCTGTGTGTTTTTGGTATTGACAGCAGCAGTGTTAGTAGCAGTGGTAGTAAACACCCTCATTTCAATGAGGACAGGGTGCCAAGACAGGTTTGTAGTTTTAGT
This sequence comes from Schistocerca serialis cubense, assembly GCF_023864345.2. Taxonomy (NCBI): domain Eukaryota; kingdom Metazoa; phylum Arthropoda; class Insecta; order Orthoptera; family Acrididae; genus Schistocerca; species Schistocerca serialis. Next base: position 582,585,058 of record NC_064640.1, read on the forward strand.
GGAGCATGTTTCAGAGGAAGATCTTCCATATAAGTGCCAGTTATTCTCTCTCTCTCTCTCCCTCTCTCTCTCTCTCTGTGTGTGTGTGTGTGTGTGTGTGTGTGTGTGTGTGTGTGTGTGTGTGTGTGCCTGTGTGTGTGCGTGTGTAGGTATTTTTTTCACATTTTACTTGCCCAGTGCCATTATTACCTTAGGATTGATGAATGATGGTTGTATACCAAGCCTGGTCGGAACTTCACCAGCATCAGAGGGATGGCACCCTGACATGAATCTGTGTGCAGATATGCTGGCCACACCATCTCAGGGTGAGTATTATGTGTATGCGTATGTGAGTGTCTATATTTTCTTGCATTTTACTTATCCACTGTCACTGTTGTTTCCGAATCAGTGAAGGGTAGGTGTGAACACAGTATGTTCATAGCTTTGCTTCATCAGAGGGCTCGCACCCTGACGTGAAGAGATATATAACAATGTTGGTCAAACCATCCTATGACCCTGATAACGAGGATGGTATATAATATACATATATATGTGAGCACTGTTATTTTAATGTATACTTAACATATGATGATTCTTTTTGTTCTAGTGAGTCAGGCACAAGGCATATGATACGTCATGGGTCATTACATCCCAGTGCAGCAGTTCACACTGTCTCAGAACCCTAATGATGATGATCAAGTTTTGTTAGATGGTAGCACTGAAGAGTGTATGCACATGCTAGAGTAGAAACATGAGGATGGATGTGCACTTCGCCCTTCATAGATTTGGGTGAAGCAGAGATTGTGTGTATCTATCTGTCTGTCTCTCTGCTTGAGAATTGGTGTATGAATTTTTCCCTTGATACTTATTGACTGTTGTGCAGTATCAGATATGCTGGTTGAATTGCCTGTACCTTGGCCTTCATCATTAGCCATGCTTGCGTTGGTACCACCAACGGCATCACTGACACCTGCACAGACAGCCTCACCAGCACCATCAGTGCCAGTGGTCACAACACGGCTCATGTCCATACTACAGCAGCTGGAATCACCACCAGCTCAGTGATGGTCTGGATTGTTAGGAGTGTGAGTGCTGTCATGTGCACCATTCATGTCTACATGACCATAACCAACAGCTGGACCCTCATGAGCAGCATTACCATCACTGTCAAATGGGCCATCTGGATGGAGTCTTTGTAGTTTTAGTTATGGTCAGCTATTGGATAGCAGCAGCCTTTTTTCCTGTTCTGATAGTCAAAATGAGGATGATCGGTATGTCACACAGGATTACCATATTCAGCGTTTGGATGTGCACTTGGGAATACAATATTGTTTGCTCAAATTGATTATACAGCCAGGTATCAAGAGTCAATCCTTTTCATAAACATGCGCCTACTCATTTTTGAAAGAGAAATTTCCAAGGTCGTGAGTGATTTGCAGTTCTTTACTAATAAGTGTAGTGCTATGATATGCTGTGAGTTCACTCTACAGTCTACAACCAAGGGAGTGTGTGTCTGGAAACAGTGTTGTACAAAAGCAGAGTAATAATGGTGTTATATTGTGGGGCACGTCAGTTGCTGACTGATTTTAGGACTTTATCCTTAACCACCCATATACTCTGCTCTCTCGGTTTGAAGAAAGAGAGTCAGAGAAACCTGCTAGAAGAGGCCTGTGTTTGGATATTCACATGTTTGTGTGTCATTCTATATATTGGGTCTTCATAAATCCCTCATCCAGAGGATGTAGCACGAAATGGGCCGTTGTTAATGTTAAAAATAGTGACAAATACCGCATTTTATGGTCACTTCTTGCTTGTGAATTAAATTATAAGAAATATGCAGATCATACAAGTGAATATAATATGTATAATATTCATGGTTATTATAAATGCAATAGTACCGAATTCCTGACTAGCAAATTTGAGACCCCGAATCACCATACATTTACTCACGTATACGGCCAGATGAAATGCTAGTCAGTGATGGCATGCATAAAGTCGTTGATCCCCTTCACTTCCCCTCATTTGCTGGTCGGAGTGTGACGCATGCACAGTTGTTGTTAACGTGTCAGGGTGAGGAAAACAAAAACATTACTGCCGTATCAAAACATGTCCAGCCTTCTTCCCTCCCATTTCACAAAACATGATGGTGCACTGCATTTTTGTCCAAGGTACTTCAACGCATGTGAAATGAGCAAGTGATTAATAGAGCAAACCTTGGATTGCTCTGTACAGGACCCAGTAGTATAGAAAGGCTTACAGAGGTGAATAAATTTTTAACGTTTACGAATTTTCCCTGCAAGGAGCAAGCATCCTTCATTATATGCCAACACTCAATGCCTTCTCTCTCCTTCAGCTGGTTGTGTGGGTGACCTCACTGCCTCACATATTACTGTCACAGAATTGCATCTATCTTGTTATGTAGCATATCAACTTGTATGTGCATACAACTTGCATTGCAGTCATTATGACTCGCACATTGGGGAAGATCCTTGCAAGGAAAGCTGATGTGGTTTATTGCACCAACATTGCTGAGACGAATGCGCAGGTAGGAAGTTTACTAAATTGCTGTGGATTGCTATGTTTGCGGACAGCTATAAGCAAATAAAGCTGATTCACTGCATATGGATCATTTCCATTTAATCAGCAAATAGTGTATCGGTGCACACAATTCAAACAACTTGAATTATAAGCTCCCATGACACATACACTATTTCATGCAGAATTTAAGTGAGTATGATTTGCACTTCTTTATTGGGCCACTGGCTGATTTCTGTCTGTGCCATGATCAGGTTAGTGTCCTGCTTCCTTTTTAAAGACAATAACGTGGAATATTACGCTGCACTTGTAGACTCACTGAGAGTCATGTTAGAACCACTCCACAAACTTGCTGCACTCTAAGACAAAACAGAGAGAAACAAGAAGAAATTTTCAGAATGAGATAGAAATTGGTAGATGTAACGCACATGTACAAACAAGCAAATGATTCCAGTTGAAGAAAAACTGGATGATTTAATGAAGAGAAAGAACTTCACAAATTGGGCATGTCAGTAACGCTTTCGGCGATCTGTGGCCCTTGTGCAAACAATTATTCTGTTTGTCACAGATTAGTCAAGATTTTAAGTGTCCTTCTGAGAGATATCGTGCCAAATTCTCACTGACTGGCACATTACATCGTCAAAATCCATAGCTGGCAGGAGGGATCTGCCCATAATGTTCCAAACTTCCTCAGTTGAGAAGAAATCCGGTGACCTTGTTGACCTAGGCAGGGAATAGCGAGCACAAGGACAAGCAGTAGAAACTCTCACCGTGTGCAGACAGGCATTATCTTGCTGAAATGTAAGCCCAGAATTTCTTGCCGTGAAGAGCAAGGAAACTGTGTGACAGACCGCTGTACTGTAAGAGTGACATGGATGACAATCAAAGGAGTCGTGTTATGAAAAGAAGTGGCTTTCCAGACAATCACTCCTGACTGTCGGGCCGTACAGCAGACCACAATCAGACAGGTACCCCACTGCTATCTGGGACGTCTCCATACATGCCTTTGGCCTGTAATCTCAATGACTGGAGTAGATTTGGAGTAGAGCTGCCATATGGGATGCAGTATTGAGCATGTAGTTACTTATTTAATTGTATGGCTCAGGCACCCCATCGGGCAGACCGTTCGCTGGATGCTGGTCTTTCATTTTGACGCCACTTCTGCGACCTGCAGTAAAGGAGGATGATAGGATGAGGATGAGGACAGCACAACACCCAGTCCCTGAGTAGAGAAAATTCCCCGATCGAGCCTGGAATCGAACCCAGGCCCAGAGGATTGTCGATCCATCATGCTTACCATTCAGCTACTGGGGGCAGACAGTATATAGTGAGAGCTTGGCGAAAGTTATACATTTCTAGCTTAAGGGTCATGTGAGTCATTATATGGACGCAGATATATGGTCACTTGCATACATTTTTGAACGATTTCAGAGTGTATGCTGGGAAACATACATTCCAGATCATTCAACCATATAGTTCCAGGCTTTTTGTGGGTTGCTGTGCTCAAACTCACATGTATCAATAGTGAACTCTTAACCGGTAATGACAGTGTGCTATTTTTTGGGTGTAGGACTCACTTTTGGCTTTGTGACTGTGTACACAGACACACTAAGGCAAATATTCGGCAAATGCACGAAGTGCAATAAAGCATTCGGTGATTTAAGTTTCATTGTGTCCTTTGATGTAATCAAATTATACAGGCATGCCATGCAAAAATTTCTACCTAATGGAGGTATTTAGATAGCTGTCACATGACAAAATCGTCAGATTGGACATTTGCTCGTCTCTGCCTGCATTTTCTGAAACATGATACGTTTTATAAGTAGATTTAACGTACTCTATTAGTTTGCATGGCATGGAGAGCGATATGTCATTATGTCCAGAATGTCGAATTCTGCACAGTGGTTCCCACTCCAGGCTGTTGACAATGCTGGAGAGAGAAACAAGTTACATAATAAATTATCATTACCTCTGGCAATGTCTCTAATTGGGGCTCAAACTAGTTAGATTGATCTGTGTAATTTACCTCAGGCAGTGCTCCTGATTAAAGTAATATATAGATGTAAACACCGAAAGAAAGTCTTCTGTCACATGTGATTTTGAAAGATTTTTATAAACTTACTAACAATGCAGTTTTCGGCAAAGGTATGGAAACTGTTAGAGATAACCACTAAATTCACCTAATCACCCACTGTGAGAAACGTTATGGCTCAGAAAAGTATACTGCCAGTTCAAATTTTAAGTGGTCTGCAATCTTCGACAAAGTATTCATCTATCTGAAAATGGAGAATGTTTCGATAAAGTTCATGAAATCTTTTTATGTAGATACATGTGTATTATACCTGTATAAACTCCATATGCACCTGTTTCATTATGATTTTGCAAGAACTCATTTTTCTAAACTGAAATTACTGTATATGACACAGACAGCTTCATGGATTGGATGAGAGTTGCATTCCATATGAAGTAATGAAGTGCCACCATGATGCATTCAACACACCTAGATATGCAGCCGACAATCCTTACAACACAAAACTGATTAACATTAAGGTTATCAGCTTTATGAAAGGCGGGACGAATGGGTGGCCAATAACGTAGTCGGTAGGTCTTTGCTCAAAAATGTATGCATACTGTACACATATTGCATGCTGATGCTGTGCAATGTGTGGTGTAAACTGCTCTCACAGTTGAGAATGATTTGAAGTTCTTGTGCAGCGGTATTGTTAGTGCTCCAAATCCTCCTCTGTATATGATGCACCAAGTCAGTATTCAGTCTTGACACTAAGTGCATGTGGTATCATAACTGCAAATTGACTGTCACTTCGCGATGACAAGCATGTCATTTCTATTGATGCAGCCAAGCACTATCATACACACAGAACTTACTTTTGTGATAGAGTGTATTCATGTAAGTATGCATTGTATGTATAGTGCATGTATATGGAATTGTATGACCAAATTATCACAGGACATATGTAGGTGTGGATATACTCATATGTATATTATTGTTGGTGTATACTCGAATGCATTTGTGTGTATGTGTATATGACAACACACAATGCATATGCAAGTCATATTGTTTGCATATGATGTGTGCGAATGCATACTCTGTGTGCTAGGCAGAATATATATTTTCGGTACACTATGTGTGAGCTAGACTGCATGTATTTTCTGCACACTATCTGGGTTAAGTTTCACTGTTGCTGGTCATGTAAAATGTATAGATCATTAAATGTCACACATATATTTTGAAATATTAAGTTTCTAAATTGGTCCAACACATGGAATATGTATTTTGTGAAAAAGCGAATTATTAGCTGAACAATGAGTGCCAATCAAATGTAAACCTAACACCTGCAAAAATGCGACAATGTAATAGCTCCAGTCAAAAGTAATCACCACACACGTTAAGAAATTTTTACCACTGAGAGACGAGATGATCAGTTCCATTGTCTGTAGATCACAGTCAGCTGCTGGCGGGTTCAGATCATAACCACTCATGTGCTTCCTTGCCCAATTGACACACATGTCCATCCGCATCTATCTTCAGATCGCCAAAGATATGAAAATAACACATTGGAAGACCTGGACTGTATGGAAGATGTTGCAGTGTTTCCCAGTCAAATCGCTGAAACTTAGACTTCATCTGATTGGTAATGTGCAGCAACAGGGTGACCCCACCCGACAGCATTATGGGGCATTTTTACTTTATGGTGTGTCACTGTTTCTTCACTGTGTCTTCACAGAATTATGCACTGATTGTGATTCCATGCTTGAGGAATTCGATGAGCAAGGGAAGCATCTTGATGCACGATAACATCCATCCCTGCACTGCCAGCTGGACTAAGGCTACGCTTCAGTGATATGGTTGGGAAGCATTGCAACCTCCTCCATCTTTCACCATGTGATTTTCACATGCTTAACAACCTGAAGGAAGACATACATGGACATCACTTTCAATTACAAAAGTAAGAGCAAACGCGGGTGCGGCTGTGGATCTGCCAGTGGCCGACCCCTTACATAAAGTAGCTGAAATGTTATGTGTAAGCCGACCGGTGTCGCCGAGCGGTTCTAGGCGCTACAGTCTGGAGCCGCGCGACCGCTACGGTCGCAGGTTCGGAACCTGCCTCGGGCATGGATGTGTGTGACGTCCTTAGGTTAATTAGGTTTAAGTAGTTCTAAGTTCTAAGGGACTGATGACCTTAGCAGTTAAGTCCAATAGTGCTCAGAGCCATTTGAACCACTTTTTTGTTATGTGTATAATAAATACTTGGGAACAGAAATGATAGAACAGGTATATCTAATATCTTAGATTGTATCAGTTGTTTTCTTTCTTTCTACCTTAACCCTGTGAAATAAAGGTTTACTACATGGCGTTGCTAGACCATACAGCATGCAGTTACATTTGTACTCCACATGTCTTTCTCTACAAGAACAGACACATTTTATCTTCATTCATAGTGTTCACTTCAACGGTGGACAGGTGCAACTGCTTGCATTTTTTTATAAGAAGAGTTTCATTTACGCTGGAAGTTTGTGACAGAAATAACATAAGAATGATGTGTCAGGCTGTGCATGCTATGCAATATACACCATGTAGACCCTATGTAGTGCATGCATAGTGGTCTGCAGCAGGGGGTGTTGGTCTGATTAAACCCATATTTTCATGGTGGTTGCAGCAATGTCGCATGCAGTTGGCGACGAGGCTTGTTGGCATTATAGCTAGTACTAGAGTACATGCAAGGTACATCTCTCAGACACAACCATTCGCCTGGCACCACTCATTTCCTGCCAGCCGCGGTGGTCTCGCGGTTCTAGGCGCTCAGTCCGGAACCGCGCTACTGCTACGGTCGCAGGTTCGAATCCTGCCTCGGGCATGGATGTGTGTGATGTCCTTAGGTTAGTTAGGTTTAAGTAGTTCTAAGTTCTAGGGGACTGATAACCACAGATGTTAAGTCCCATAGTGCTCAGAGCTATTTTGAACTCATTTCCATGCAGCTGCCCCCTGATAGACCTCACAACTGAGCACTTCTTCCTGCTTCCATGGCAAGTCCTTCAGTGCACCGTGTACATCCACCGATTTGGTGGACAGCCACCAAACAGAACGCTGTCAACTATGGGCTACATTGCTTCCAATTTTACTGGTGGACATGGAAATTCTTCCTCTAACAGGCAAAAAAATGTGACATGCTGGAGACATTCCTTCAGTTCCAAACTAGCAGTTAGACAGTTCAGTTCACTACCTGCAGCCAGCATAGGACAGATCCGACTTAGCAGTCGCTAATAAACAAGATTGTTTGCATCATTAATATCAGTTATAGTGACCAATTCATCACTGTTAAGCTGAAGTGTATAGATATTGCTCTACAAAGCATAGTACATCAAGTGACATGTATCAAGGTACACCAAAGTTGAACAGCATTTTGTAACTTATTTCTTGTTGCATTCCCACATTTCTGTTGTTGTGCCATCCTATCAAGCGAGAAATTACGTCGATAATTAGTAAGTGCACAATCAGCCACTTTTAGACAACTGCAGCAGTAAAACCACTCTTCTGCTACAGACTGAAATAATAGTATAATTCACTTTCAAAATTACCGACACATTACTATCCTACCCTGAAAATAATAACGGTTACTTAAATATAAGCCTAGCACAAGTGGATTTAAAGTTAGATTGAATTTTACACTTAGGATTTGATGTTAAATTTAGAAGAAAAGAAATCGGTCAACCATACTGAATTCTGACACTGTAGAGAAGGGCCTTGTACCTCCATATCTGGAATTATGACGTCATAGGACTGAAGAGAAATCTGACAACCATGCCAGCTGGCCACACATCCTCAGGCCAACGATATTGTGTTTGATATTTAGGACAAGCCACCCGCCAGCCATACATGTTAGTCTTGTATACACAAATCCGCCATACTGCATTGTGACTTCTTTATTTTTATTTACGCGTCAAGTTCCGTAGGACCTAATTCAGGAGCAAATCTCCAAGGTTATGGAACTTGTCAGAACAAGAAATTACAATATAAAAGTAGTAACAGATAAAAATAAAATGTTTATGAACCCAAAAATGTCAGTCCATCAGTTTAAGTAAACGCAGTCAGCAATACAACAAGAATCAGCTTAATTTTTCAAGGAACTCGTCGACAGAATAGAAGGAGTGACCTATGAGGAAATTCTTCAGTTTAGATTTGAAAAGGCGTGGAATATTGCTAAGATTTCTGAATTCGAGTGGTAGCGTACTGAAAATGGATGCAGCACGTACTACACACCTCCCTGTACAAGAGTTAAAAAAAGTCCGATCCAGACGCAGGTTTGATTTCTGCCGAGTATTAACTGAGTGAAAGGTGCTTATTCTTGGGAATAAGCTAATATTGTTAACAAGAAATGGTAGTAAGGAATATATATATCGAGAGGCCAATGTCAAAATACCCAGACTCGTGAACAGGGGTCGACAAGAAGTTCATGAACTTGCACCACTTTTTGCTCGAACTGCCTGATTCTGAGCCAAAAATATCCTTTCCGAATGGGAAGAGTTACCCAAAAATATAATACCACACAACATAAGCGAATAAAAATAAGCGAAGTAGGCTAATTTTCGTGTCGAACGATCACTCCCTTCAGATACCGTTCGAATAGTAAGAATGAAAGCATTAAGTCTTTGAACAAGATTCTGAACGTGGACTTTCCACGACAGTTTACTATCAATCTGAACACCTAGAAATCTGAACTGTTCAGTTTCACTAATCATGTGCCCATTCTGTGAAATTAAAACGTAACGTTCTGTTGAATTGTGTGTTCGAAACTGTAGAAACTGAGTCTTACTGTGATTTAGCATTAGTTTATTTTCTACAAGCCATGAACTTAGGTCACGAACTGCACTATTTGAAACCGAGCCAATGTTGCACCCAACATCTTTTACTAGCAAACTAGTGTCATCAGCAAACAGAAATATTTTGGAGTTACATGTAGTACTTGAGGGCATATCATTTATACAAATAAGGAACAGGAGTGACCGCAACACTGATCCCTGGGGCAACCCCCCCCCCCCCCCCCACTTGACCGTACTCCAAAAAAATGGTTCAAATGGCTCTGAGCACTATGGGACTTAACATCTGTGGTCATCAGTCCCCTAGAACTTAGAACTACTTAGACCTAACTAACCTAAGGACATTACACACATCCCTGCCCGAAACAGGGTTCGAACCTGCGACCGTAGCGGTCACGCGGTTCCAGACTGAAACGCCTAGAACCGCACGGCCACACTGGCCGGCGACCGTACCCCACTCATACCCCACATCACAGCCATTCTCATCATTGTGAATAATGACCATTTGCTGTCTGTTGCTAAAGTAAGAGGTGAACCAATTGTGAGCTACTCCCCGTATTGTGTAATGGTCCTATTCCTGGAGCAATATTTTATGTTCAACACAATCAAACGCCTTAGTTAAATAAAAAAAGTATACCTAGCGCTCGAAACCTTTTATTTAAGCCCTGCAGTACCTCACAGAGGACAGAGAATATAGCATTTTCAGTTGTTAAACGACTTCTAAAGCCGAACTGTACATTTGTTAGCAAATCTTGTGATATAAAATGATCAATTATCCTTACATACACAGCCTTTTCACTAACTTTAGCAAACACTGATGGCATAGGAATAGGTCTAAAATTATCTACATTATCCTTTTCTCCCTTTTTATAAAGCGGCTTTACCACTGAATACATTAATCGTTCAGGAAACTGGCCATTCCCTAAGGAAAATTACAAATATGTCTACGTACAGGGCTAACATATGCAGAATAGAACTTTAATGTTCTGCTAGGCACTCCATCATAACCATGAGAGTCCTTAGGCTTCAGTGATTTAATTATTTACTCAATCTCCCCCTTGTCTGTATCACAGAGGAGTATTTCAAACATCAACATAGGAAAGACATTTGCCAAGAAAGTTATAAGATTCCCTGTAGAAACTAAATTTTTATTTAATTCACCAGCAAAGCTCAGAAAATGATTGTTAAATACTGTACATACATCTGATTTAGCATTAAGAGAAATATATTTACTACGAACTGACTTTATATCGTCGACCTTGTGCTGCTGACCATACACTTCCTTCACAACTGAGCATATGGTTTGAATTTTATCCTGTGAATTAGCTATTCTATTTGCATACCACATACTCTTTGCCTTCGTAATAACATTTTTAAGCACCTTATAATACTGTCTGTAATGAGCTACTGTAGCTTGATTGTGACTACTTCTAACTTTTTTGATATAATAGCTTCATAGTGCTGCACATTCTTGGACTGGCAATTTTAAATTAAGCGATACTGATTTGGATAACCTCACAAACTGCACTAATGTCAGCCATCTAAGATCACCATATTGAAGTTAAGTGACAATGACGTATACAGTGTCTAAACTGCACTAAGTTCCGCCATCGTGGATTTTATACATAGCACAAATCGGACAGGTCCTCAAGCTTGGATTTTTCGAATTTTCCTCTATTTTATACGTAGGGATACTGGCTTATCCCCCCTAATGATGTCATCAATGACGTCATTATAATAAGAAGGAACAGTGGCTGACTTAATAAACAATTCATACTATGCCGAAACTGGCTCATCTGTACCACTGACATGAGCATGGGCAAACGCATTTTGTAAATTACACTGTAGGAAATATTGCAGTCAGCTCGGCCACAAGTGGCTTGTTGCAGTATTTCAAACAGTGCCATTTATTAAAACAGCTGCGGCGGTCTGTAACCAAAAGGGATAAATGATAAACCCAGTTCGAGCTCTAGCTCTGTAGTCAGTTGTTCGAGCACACCTATTGATCATGTTTACTGCAGAGAGATTTTTGTGCTACATGTTTGTGGCACAGTAAGCCTGAGCATGAAGGACGCGCCAGAAAGTGGTTGACATTTAATTGTACATTCAACACAAGAAAATCTCTAAATTCTTATAACGCATATAATTCATATATACCAAGATTTGTTTTGAGCACAAAGTATATGGCTTACCTCTGTCTTAGTCTATTCCGTAGGCATTTTAATGGCTGTTCACACATTACACTGACTGATGTGACTTTGTGCTCTATCTACTGCAGCAGCTACTGTTAATTAATTGAGAATATCGACTGAAACGAAGAATACTGATGTGTCAAAACATCATGACCGTTGCCCACCATGATAGTGGTTTTGCGAGTGCGTGATGCAGTTAGAAAAGTATAAGTTGTGTGATTAAATGAGTTTGGACACCTGTTAGTCGACATTATGAGGAGGTATGTCCACCCTCCGCTTTATGGTGTCTCGAACTCTGCTGGGGACGCTTTCAGTGAGGTGTCTGAGTATCTGTAGAGGAATGGGAACCCAATTTTCCTCATGAGTCGAAACGATAGTAATGTTAGGGGCTGGGATCTGGAACAAAGTCGATGTTCTGACTCATCCCACAGCAGTGCTTTCAGGTCGAGCTGTTAGTAGGCCAGTCTACTTCAGGAATGTTGCTGTCCACAAACCATAGCCTCATAGACGCTGCTTTGTGACTGGTTGCATGGTTATGCTGACACAGACATTGTCCCCAAACTTTTCCTCTAGTGTACGGAACACAGCGCTGCAAAATGTATCCGTAAGCTCCCGCCTTCAGCGTTTTCTTAAGCACAACAAGGGGATCCGTCTCTAACCACGGAAGAAACCTCCATATCGTATGAGCACCTCCGCCATACATCACTGTCAGCTCTACAACATATGGCAGGTAACGTTCACCAGGCATTTGTTAAACTCAAGGCCTTCCATCGGACGTTCGTAGGGTATAGTGTGATACAGCACTCCAAATTACTTGTGTCCAGTCATACACTGCCCAGTGCCGTCGCCCTTCATATCAGCTTAAGAGTCGCTTAGGACTAACTACAACTGACTACAGAAACGTTTGGTTCATGACGAGCTGCTGAACCTTCATTTTACATCCTTGCGCACAGTCATTGTGCTAAGTGAATTCTTGTTGCAGTTCGGAACTCACGAGTGATTACTTATGCTGATTTTACACGAATTTTTACAACACCTCACAATGCTCGACGGATTCTGGTCGGGTGTCATAGGTTTGGCTTTGGTTGTTCTTTCGCGTTTCCATTTAACATCCTCACCACCAACAGTCGACTTGTGTTGTTTCTGAATGGCTGAAATGTCCCTGTTGTATTTATTACTGAGATGATATTAGTGACTAGTTCATGTTCCAAGTTGCTGAGCTCTCCTCACCCATCCATTCTGCTGTTACTGCCTCTCTGCTGACAACTCCCCACTGCTGAAAAGACAATACACCCTCTCTCCTAATATGTTGGCAGATCCATCTCTTGTGACATCTAGCGGTCATTTCTGCATTACATAGTAGTGCCCGGATGCTTCTGATCGGGTAGTGTATAAGTGGAGCCGAGACCAGTGTTGCAAATGGGGAAATGTGCTGACACAAGCGACTTTGACAAAGGAAAGAGACGAATGGAGAATCATTCGAACGCCGATAAGAGCTGAAAATCCCAAAATCCACAGTCAGACTTGGCTTTGAGAACTTTCATATGTTATGGGCCGGTGCCTTGGAACGAACGTCTCGGAAACGGCGAAGCCATGACGAATGGAGGAAAGATGAAGCCGGGAGTGGACGACAAAGATTTGAATGTCCACGCGTCACACATACAAAGCGAAGATAGGAAACGTGCCCAGTTGTAAAAACAGACGCTTGCGGTGGAACTGAAGGCAGAGTACAATGGTGGTGCAGGCATACGTGTTTCGGACAGCAGATTATAGTGCACATTGGAAACGTGTGTTTCCGCAGCAGTCGACCCCTACTTGTTCCCATGCTGACCCAACGATCACTTAATTGTATCGTATTTTTTTTAAAGAGGGCATCAGTTCGTCATTTGGTATATTTTGAGTTTGGCTATTGCTATTGATACTCCATTTGTAACTGCACAAATTGGCACTGAAATGGCACCAGTTCGTCAGGTGGTCGACATTCTATAGGATTCTGAAAAAGCAGTGTTATTTTTACTATGGCATCAGTCAGTGAATCGCAACCTCTTAAAAGCAAAATGGCATCAGTTGTAACTTAGTACTTTGAAGAAAATAAGGCTTAAATAGTAACACTGACCAAACTGAGTATCATTTAACACTACCTATTCGTACCACTAAAAGGCATTCTTAATAAGATTCAGAGGCAAAATACATGCTGCAATTGATTCGTCTGTTGCACATTGTTGTCTTTGTTATCTACGCAGTTACACGTTCATTGGATTACAGGTTGGCAATAGTGTTTACGGATAATCTGCAGTACAAAGACTGCTCCAAAGGCTGTCATACAGGAACACACCAAACATCATATGTTCTCAGAAAACTGCTCATCTCAGAACAAAATTCATACTCTTTCTGTTGTATCTAACTGATTGTGTGAAATTCAACATTAATTTCCATTGATAGGACACTGTTTCCTTTTCACACTTTGATAGGGACTTCGACCTTATAAAAAGGAAACTAAGGAAAGAGGACAGATAGTTTACCGTAAACGACGTCACAGAGCTGATTCTTACGAGTTAGAAACCAGGTAGATTTCTCGATAGAGAGGTTGTTTCTGCTGAAATATAATATTAGGCTTGAAATAATTGTGGCAGCCGAGCTGCAGGAAAATCAGAATTTCTGAAGAAACTCAAAGTATTGGAAGATAAGGGAAGGTGACACTGTCTGTCAGATTTTTACATTTTGCTTTTCATAACACAAGAGAAAGGTTGTATGACTGCTTCCACAACGATCAATAGAATATTACTGTGAAATGTAGAACTGTACAAACAAGATAACATTAATGTGAATAAAAAGGAGTGGGTGATTTCAGAATCTTTTACACGTAAGTTTTTAAAAAGACATGAGTTTCAAGCTTTTAATGAGTAATTACATTACCAACCTATGGCATTAGAAATTCAGTCTCTTGTCAAACACATTTGCGTCATATAACACAGTAATGCCAATAAAATGTCCCTATAAAGTTATTATAAAAATTAAACAGTTTTTTCTCAATTTTCTACAAATGTGTGTCACTTGACTTGAGCCCCTTTAAAAACATACGCTTCAGTTATGGCCACAGTGGACACTGGATCATCGACACTGCTAGCACGGTAGCTCAGCGTGTTCGGTCAGGGGGATGCGTGCACTCTGTAATAAAAAAAAAACTGAGTAAAGGAATCGACGATCAAATTGAACGGATGTCTTATGACGTCCGCCCAGGCCAAACACAACGAACTATATCGAAGAAAAAAAAAAAAAACTTAGAACTACTTAAACCTAACTAACCTAAGGACTTCACACACCTCCATGCCCGAGGCCGGATTCGAACCTGCGACCGTAGCGGTCTCGCGGTTCCAGACTGAAGCGCCTAGAACCTCTCGGCCACACCGGCCGAGGACGTGAATCGATGGAATTACGTCCAGCGACGTTCCATGTCTGGTCCGATCTCCCTGTCGTTCCATTCCTCTATTCCTCGTTATTTTTTTCTTCTTTTTAACTGGCTTGTAATATATGGCTGTATAGCCATCCCAAATTTACTTGTAGTAACTATTGTCAGTTATGAGTGATGTCTATGTCGAACGATGTTAAAATAATAATAACAATATTACTGCCTTTACAGAAGAATAAAATAGCCTACTTTACAAAATATGTAGTATAATTTTCAGAAATTTGAGGTAACGTTCCACGTACTTCCGTCGTATTATGTAGTTGGAGTCACTCTTCCAGATGATGCCTTACTAGGTTCGACTGTTCTCTATCGTGGTGCAGAAGCCTCAGAGTGGTCGTACTTGGGCGACGTCTCATGCTGCAGGCCTTCTGAGGCTCATTTTTCTTCCAAAATACTTTTCTGATGATGTTTACAGCAGAAAAATACATCTACATCTCTAATTTTCTTTTTTTGCCTGGGTGTATGTACAGACGTAACTCTGCTGTCCAGCAGTACCAGCAGAGAGGCATCTGAAACCCATATCATCTAACTGGTTCAGCTGAGCAGTCAACAAGGCGCAGCATCTTGCATCTGAAACAGAGTTACAGGTGTTGAGTTTTCAGTAAGTAGTCAGATGGGGCATTCCACGGTCACAGAAATAATACAAGACGTGGCGTAGTAACTCAAACGTTTTGTCTTTCTGTAGTTCTATAGGCCCACCACCTTCCGTTCCCGTTCAACGATTGTGCTACCGCATAACGCCTGTCTGCCATGTCAACTTTTTCTTTTTTTATTAATGTTAATTCTGCGACCGAATGAACTTGCTCACGACCTTGCCGTCAGTTAGCATGCCTTAAAGGCAGGAGAACCGTGTGTTTCATGTGGACTATGTGATCAAAAGTATCCGGACACCCCCAAAAACACACGTTTTTCATATTAGATGCACTGTGCTGCCACCTACTGCCAGGTACTCCACATCAGTGACCTCTGTAGTCATTAGACATCGTGTGAGATCAGAATGGGTCGCTCCGCTGAAGTCACGGACTTTGAACGTGGTCAGATGCTTGGGTGTCACTTGTGTCATACGTCTGAACGCGAGATTTCCACACTTCTAAACATCCCTAAGTCCCCTGTTTCCGATGTGATAGTGAAGTGGAAACGTGAAGGGACACGTACAGTAAAAAAGCGTAGAGGCCGACTTCGTCTGTTGACTGACAGAGACCGCCGACAATTGAGGAGGGTCGTAATGTGTAATAGGCAGACATGTATCTAGACCATCATACAGGAATTCCAAAATGCATCACGATCCACTACAAGTACTGTGGCAGTTAGGCGGGAGGTGGGAAAACTTGGATTTCATGGTCTAGCGGCTGCTCATTAGCCACACATCAGACCGGTAAATGCCAAGCGACGCCTCGTTTGGTGTAAGGAGCGTAATCATCGGACGATTGAACAATGGAAAAACGTTGTTGCGGGGGCGAATCATGGTACACAATGTGGCGGTCCGATGGAAGGGTGTGCGTATCAAGCACCTAATCATAACGCACGGCCTGTGGCGGAGTGGTTACACGACAATGATATTCCTATAGTGGACTGGCCTGCACAGAGTCCTGACCTGAATCCTATAGAACACCTTTGGGATGTTTTGGAACGCTGATTTCGTGCCAGGCCTTACCGACCGACATCGATACCTCTCCTCAGTGCAGCACTCCGTGAAGAATGGGCTGCCATTCCCAAGAAACCTTCCAGCACCTGATTGAACGTATGCCTGCGAGAGTGGAAGCTGTGATCAAGGCTAATGGTGGGCCAACACCATATTGAATTCCAGCATTATCGATGGAGGTGGCCACGAACTTGTAAGTCATTTTCTGTCAGGTGTCCGGATACTTTTGATCACATAGTGTGTGAATCGTGTAAACTCAGTTCTGTGTGATTGTGTGATTCGTATTGTTCGACAGTGTGGGTTCAAATGGCTCTGAGCACTATGGGACTTAACATCTGTGGTGATCAGTTCCATAGAACTTAGAATTACTTAAACCCAACTAACCTAAGGACACCACTCACATCCATGCCCGAGGAAGGATTCGAATCTGCGACCGTAGCAGTCCTGCGGTTCCGGACTGAGTGCCTAGAACCGCTCGGCCACCGTGGCCGGCTCGACAGTGTGCCTGTGCTTCTTTGCTGGTATTCACTACACTATTATACCTTAGGTAACACGCTGCTCTTACTGTTTCAGTTCATATTGCTAATCTACAGTTTCTGTAACTGAAATGATCGGAGAAGTTGAAAAACGTCGTCGTAAGTGTTTGTACAGTTTCCAAGAACATTACACAACTTCGTAACATGCGCGTTATTTGACATAAATAGAAAATACGGAAAATATCTGTAAAGGCTTCTTACATACATTATCGCAGAAGACTACAACATAGATTTGTTTGCCATGAACGTATCAATTTCCGTCTTTGTAGTGATAATGAAGTATAAAGAGCTGAATGTTTTTCAAAAACATTGAGTTTCGCTAACGTGCATGACAAAGATATTACTGCACGCTATTCAGCCAATTTTCCGCTTGATTCCCATTTCAAAACCACAGAACGATTAATTACTTTCTTTTTATTGCATTTTAATCCACTCAAGGATACTCGCTTGTCACATTTGCAGAGACTGCGGAGGGTTTTCGAGAGGTGTTCAATCGGGACAAAATTCTGTTGTATGTGACAATTTTTGCAGCTTAACACAATTTCGACACGGGACCCACGTTGGTACGCGCGAAAAATACGGCACGCTATTTAAATTAAACAAGCTGCGGATTTTTCCAATTTACGGGAAATTGTGAACGCAGACGTAAGGTATATTGCTTTTATTGTGTTATAGAGAAGCAATTACATTTGGATTCAGATTTTTTTTCAGTCTTCTCGCGATGAACGACTAAACAAAAGTTTGGTTTTTATATTTTCCTGATTTTCGCAACGCAGCATTAGTCAGAAGCAGTTGGTCGAAACTGCCGCTTTTCTGGAGATACGGTGCAATATGATTCAGCGGTGTTAAACTCAGCACGCTTATTTGTTTGCGCTTTCGAGCACAGCGGAAAGGTAGGTAGGGACCTCGGTTGCTGCGCCCGTTTGACGCTTTTTGTTTTTCGAGGTGTAACTGCCTTGTTGCCGATAAATACAAAGAGTCACAAACCAAAACGAGGACAAAACTCCTCAGCGCGGACGTATATTATTGTCGCCTCGTAAATTGTTACAGTATGTGTATAATAATCCACGTGGGTTCCCGATTGATAAATTACCCCACGTTTTCGAGTATGAAACGAGAAACAAAACTAGCAGAGCCGTGAAATACATTTCGCCCACAGTATATACATAATCGTACAGCTTTGAGACACAGGAACACGGGTCCGGTCTCAGCGCCGAGCGTCAACGCTCGCGCCTTTATACATTTATTCGCTCGGTATAATACGTAAAGCACGCTTGTGACGAATTTCACCGGCATATGCCTTGTTGAGACCGATATTTAAAACTCTTTTCCGAGCAGTTAGTTTGGAGCATGTCATGTCGACAGGAAAGCCTGGACAGGCCGACAGTGTACGTCCGTTCTGGGTGCATACACAATGAACCAAATTTAGGCGCTTTCCCTCGACTCGTTGTCAGTTGAAACCAAAGGAGCTTAATATGAAAATTATTTAAAAGCGTATGACGCTGCCGATGCTTACTACCCTTTAACTGCTGCCCACCCGTAACTCGCGAACTCTTCCCCGAGCGCGTTTGCTTATGAAATTTAATTACCTGGTCAGAGAAACGTGTTGGAGAAAAAAAGGAAGAAAGGAAACCAGAGGCACCGAGAGAGAGAGGAATAGAGAGAGAGAGAGGAAGAGAGAGAGAGAGAGAGCAAAGCAGAGAACGAGTCTGCTCACAGCGGGGAACAGTGTCAAAGGTGCATGTTTCGCACCACGCCGTCTTTTACAATAGCAAGCCTGTCAGCGGAGCTGGATGGGACGTGACGCTCGTTCTAAATTACGCTTCGCATCTTCGATCTCGGGTACACCTGCCTGGGTTCGTCCAACCGTGCTCCAGGAGAATAAATAAATGGAAAAAGGAAAAGATACGATGGCAGTAAGTTCCGTGGGCGCGTTGCACCTGACACGGACACAAACGAGGCGTGGAATTTATTTGTCCGCGGCTGGTCAGATAGGGAAAGACGTGCCGCATCGACGACTGGCAGCGGCTGCTTCTCTTCATCAGCAGCGCGTGCTGCGGGCCGCCGGCCACGGTTGCCCGTTCGACCTGTCGCTGCGCACACGACGGCCAGTGTACTGTCTATAAATTTGGCCGATTTATTTATATAAGTCACTCTGCCAAACCCCCTTACCACGCTAATGAGATCGAGCACAGTGTAGAAGGGAAGAATGGAGTAGTGAGCCGGTCGGAAATGTGAATAAAGTTAGTGGAAGGTATTTGAGCGGAGATTGCGGTTATTGCCGAAGCAACCAGTTTTCGCTTGTACAGAGGATCTTCATCTCCGGTTTAACCTGACTCCTAAAACCGTTCAAATTAAACGGTTTCAGAAATAGCCGATTTCCTGTACTTTTTATTGTTGTTATTTACAGCAGTTATGAAACGTCCCCTTAGAAAAGCGCAACGCAATCTGACTTTCAAAAATCCCTACAAAAGAATGGCCCTGACTAACATTAACCTATACCTTTCACAAATCACTTACCTCACCAAAAATCTTCGTTACTCGAACTACTGCAATACAGCGAGCGCCACTACTACCAGCTAAATGAAAAATTCAAACTACTGAAGGCACTAACTACTGATAGGCTTTGTTACCAAATGAAAGATTTTAATAGAGAACAAACAATGTATTTACCTTAATAGTGTTCAAAAGTCATAATACACATAGCAGTTCGTGACATCCAGTCTTACAAATTTCAAAACTCCGCCATTTCTCTCCCCACATCCACTACTGCTGGCCGCTCACCGCCAAGTGCTCAACGCTACGCGCTGTTCACATCCATCTGCCCAACACAACAATGGCAGACAACAATGCAAACTAGCCACAGACTGCACACAGCACAGCCAGTGATTTTTCGTACAGAGCGCTACGTGGCATTACCAATAAGAAAACCCAAACAGCCTACTTACATAGCCCCCATGCTCCCCACAAAAAATTTTACAAATTGTTTTGGGCACTGGACAATACATATTTGTTAAAATTTTTTCACAATTACGATAACAATAAATCAAATGCACACACTTATTGATACAATGTTGGTCAAAAGCTAAAATTTTCTCACAGTCCATAAAGACAGTTCTGATCATTCATAACAGTAAAATAGCAGTTTTTTTCTCAAAGTTTGAGCAGTAAAAGAAAATGCACACGGAAGAAGTGGATTTCCATGCAGTCTTGAAGAGGTAGTGTTGTCCTTCCAACGGAAAGACAGTGCTGACTCTTGACAGCAGACAGGTAATGGGCCACAACAGAGCAAACCCACAGCAGAGTCAGTCGAAGATTTGAAGAATATTGGTAGGTAGGTCATCACAGAGCAGACCTACTGTATTCCTGGTAGAGATTACGGCATTGGTGGGCCACCAGAGGTGCAGACCCACTGCAGTCCTTGTAGAAGTAAAGGTACTGGTGACTCATCAAAGGTGTAGACCCACTGTAGTCCTTGTAGAAATAATGGTATTGGTGGGTCATCAAAGATGCAGACCCACTGTAGTCCTTGTAGAGATGGCCAGCAGCCATCTGTTGTGACTGTGCAGGTGCACAATCACCATTGAAGAGTCTTGCGGATACTATAGCAAGTCCTTAAACCACCATTTGAGCACTCACAAAGTTTTTTTTTTAATTGTCCTTTGAAACAGCAATGCTGTTATCCAGTCCCTTGCTGAATTATTAACACACGTGCAAACACTATGAGTCCCTACTTCTCACATATTGTCCATATACTATGACCAACAGAAACGTGTGCAGTGAAATGGAACTTACAAGTTAATAATATCATGAACTGGTGTCAATTACAATTTTATAACATAAGAATACAATTACTAAGGTACAAAATATATCATTAAAGAACATAACAATACAGATAACATTTGTGGTAATACGGGCTTTACAAAAGAATTGAACTAAAATATACATCAGTGTTACAGGAATTATGACATAAGTAAATACATAAAAGATCAGAATAACTTTTGAAACATCAACTTTACACATGAGCATTAAAACAAAACAGAACAAATAATGTCTAAGCATATTTACAACGTAAATAACATATTATCAGAAAAATTCTACAACATGACTCTTATTAGCTAACACATACAGACAGGAAAAGCACAAATTCACATAGTGTAATAACACAAAAATACAGGACAGGGTTTGTTTTCAGTAACATTTGTTACTGCAGTCCAACCCAAAACTTCATTCCATATATCTTTCCTCTTATTTCAACATTTGTTTCCACCAAAAAATTCTATCCAACCATGCTTTCAGTATTTATATGTTCATATATTTCTTACCTCATTATTTACACTCCTGGAAATTGAAATAAGAACACCGTGAATTCATTGTCCCAGGAAGGGGAAACTTTATTGACACATTCCTGGGGTCAGATACATCACATGATCACACTGACAGAACCACAGGCACATAGACACAGGCAACAGAGCATGCACAATGTCGGCACTAGTACAGTGTATATCCTCCTTTTGCAGCAATGCAGGCTGCTATTCTCCCATGGAGACGATTGTAGAGATGCTGGATGTAGTCCTGTGGAACGGCTTGCCATGCCATTTCCACCTGGAGCCTCAGTTGGACCAGCGTTCGTGCTGGACGTGCAGACCGCGTGAGACGACGCTTCATCCAGTCCCAAACATGCTCAATGGGGGACAGATCCGGAGATCTAGCTGGCCAGGGTAGTTGACTTACACCTTGTAGAGCACGTTGGGTGGCACGGGATACATGCGGACGTGCATTGTCCTGTTGGAACAGCAAGTTCCCTTGCCGGTCTAGGAATGGTAGAACGATGGGTTCGATGACGGTTTGGATGTACCGTGCACTATTCAGTGTCCCCTCGACGATCACCAGTGGTGTACGGCCAGTGTAGGAGATCGCTCCCCACACCATGATGCCGGGTGTTGGCCCTGTGTGCCTCGGTCGTATGCAGTCCTGATTGTGGCGCTCACCTGCACGGCGCCAAACACGCATACGACCATCATTGGCACCAAGGCAGAAGCGACTCTCATCGCTGAAGACGACACGTCTCCATTCGTCCCTCCATTCACGCCTGTCGCGACACCACTGGAGGCGGGCTGCACGATGTTGGGGCGTGAGCGGAAGACGGCCTAACGGTGTGCGGGACCGTAGCCCAGCTTTATGGAGACGGTTGCGAATGGTCCTCGCCGATACCCCAGGAGCAACAGTGTCCCTAATTTGCTTGGAAGTGGCGGTGCGGTCCCCTACGGCACTGCGTAGGATCCTACGGTCTTGGCGTGCATCCGTGCGTCGCTGCGGTCCGGTCCCAGGTCGACGGGCACGTGCACCTTCCGCCGACCACTGGCGACAACATCGATGTACTGTGGAGACCTCATGCCCCACGAGTTGAGCAATTCGGCGGTACGTCCACCCGGCCTCCCGCATGCCCACTATACGCCCTCGCTCAAAGTCCGTCAACTGCACATACGGTTCACGTCCACGCTGTCGCGGCATGCTACCAGTGTTAAAGACTGCGATGGAGCTCCGTATGCCACGGCAAACTGGCTGACACTGACGGCGGCGGTGCACAAATGCTGCGCAGTTAGCGCCATTCGACGGCCAACACCGCGGTTCCTGGTGTGTCCGCTGTGCCGTGCGTGTGATCATTGCTTGTACAGCCCTCTCGCACTGTCTGGAGCAAGTATGGTGGGTCTGACACACCGGTGTCAATGTGTTCTTTTTCCCATTTCCAGGAGTGTATTTTCCATTATCTTACCTCATCATTTATTTCCAAGAAAATCCTACCTAAAGCTGTTGTCCCTAAACCCTACTTTTTTGTTCATATCCTCTTTCAAAATACTTGTTTGGCCATACCATTTTCTTATAGCTTCTCAGTGCATTTCTTCCAATTCATCACAACTTGTTCTGTTATATGGCCTACCCCATCTTAAGCTAACTTAAATCTACTGAGCTCAGATGCTAATCTAAGGGACAAGGCAATGCAGCAGCACAAAACAATTAACACAAACAGTAACGACAAAAAATGCAAATTGGCAAAGCAAGCAGCAATATTACAACTAACATAAGGCAATGAGCAGCAAACAAGAAAAATAAATCAGTAGTAGAACTGGCTTAACAGAGTAATGTAAAGTGAAATTTAGTAGTCCTATGCCCGGCAAACAGCAACAGCAAATGCAATAACTTATATCTAAACATGACAAAGCTCAAGCAGAAAAAATATTACAGTAAAAATGACCATGTTTAATACCTATGTCACATCTTAACACTATGGTGATGCATCACCTTAACTTACACTACTAAATAAGTTACCCAGTCATTGACAAAAATTATGTATGCATTTCCTGTGAAGGGAAATGTCTTTTTGTGCTCCCTCGTTTTTTTGAGGTAGATTATAAAATGGTTATTTACTGGATCTGTAGGCATAAAATATCTTTATTAGTACATCTATTAAATTTTATTTTAACCAATGCTGCAGTGCAGCTAGAAACTAGATATCAAACAAAATGAGCAATCTCTCAACTAGAAAGACAATAGATGTAAAATGTTTCTTATCATTTCATTAGGCATTTTAGTAAATATCATAAATTAAGATCTCCACAGTGTAATCATATTTTTCAAGTGTGAGCGTGTCGTATTTGTGATGCTTTCTACAAAGAAATGTCAATAGCGAGGGTAATGGCTTCCTTTTTTTTCCTCCACCTAATGGCTTTCTTTTGTCAGACGACTATCTCTCAGCTGGGCGCCCAAAACGCATTATGTTAAGGTCACTTACCTTTCTTACTGAAATATTTACGACAGCAGTTTCCGCTACAGTGATAATCTCATATAAAAATATTTTCACAGGTTGAGAATTTGCGTCACGAATGTGTAGAAAATAAAATCCTATAAATATAACAGTGTCCAAAAAATTTTCGACAGCATTGTAATACATTCACACATGTGCACACATTTCATAATTCTTAAAGTACGATTCTTGATTTCCAACATCCTTTTCCACAAATCAGAGTCCCTAACCACTACTCATTATTCCTTACCTTATTACACTTATACATATTCGTCGACATTTCTTAAATATTTCATCATAAGAAATACGTAGTATAATCAAATTCCTCGTATACAGTAGCATCATCTTATTGATCATAAACATATCTCAACAGCATAATACACATCGTCGTCGTAATAATATCATAACACCCCAGTCAATTCTCAAAATCGTCGTAGCTTCCTCCAATAATTTCAAAACCTAAAAAAAGTTATCTGCTCATTTCAATAGTGTCATCTACCTCAAACATACTTTAGAACTCATGATCTCATAACAATTACATCCTTCAAAGCTCTCATAGTATCACAATGGTAACGGAAAAATATGAACAGTTCACAAAGTACAGACAAAATACAATTTCATAAGTGTGAAGTTACCCAACTGTGTAATTGCGTAAACATGTGTCACTGATGTAGTAAAAAAAATGTTTGTCTCTCAGTTAAATGATCAGATGGCTGTGTAATTTATGTGTTAGAGAAATATGGTACCGATGTGTAAAGTTGTATAAGCAAATACCATATTAGCGAGGGTTCCCTGTGCTTGCCAAACACATGGTACACGAAGTAGGCGTGTACCCCCTGAGGATTAATGTAATTATACCCTCAGGTGTTACAGGTTACAGCAATGGAATGAAATGTATCACAGAAAACCTATGTATCTTTGTACTTCAAATATCTTTAAAAATAAATGATTTAAGTACAAAATTAATCACTCAAATACGTGTACTGTAGCGCTAAACTGTGCGTCTTGTTGTAAGATAATCTCTGTGGAAGTGTCTTAGTTATCGTCCTCCGAAAGCTAAGTTCTGCAGAAGCCAATGTACTTATCTCATGATAAATAAAAGTGAAATGCTTTGCGTATAGATATCTTAGTAATTACGCTTATTGCCGTGATGAAGAAAGTACTGTGCTGTAACGTATTGTTGTGCTACGGAAAAGGCAGTCTCAGTGTAGCTATACCACAAAAGTTATTACTAAAACATGTTTCCCTTTCCAGGAGAATTCAGAAAAACTGTGCAGATATAAAACAGAAAGACTGCAAAGGCAACATTGTAACTTGTCACTCATTAGTAGCGTCGTGATAAAATCGTGTAGCTGTCACTTAAACTAACCACCGTGTCATCTGGTATCTCACTGAAAGTACTTTAAATCCAGAACGTATTTTCAAGTAAACCAAAATGTAGCATTAAAATCTAATTAGCAGTACTGGTAAATGTTCTAAGTATGAGCCTTATAGTCATTACATAATCGTGCAACTAACAAGCAAGAATATGCAAATAGCAACACTGTGTCCTCTGTTCACTATAACAATTCATTCGTAATTTCTGTTTAAATAAGTTCTCTTGGTTCTTGATTGGATAAAATGGTTCAAATGGCTCTGAGCACTATGGGACTTAAGAGCTGTGGTCATCAGTCCCCTAGAACTTAGAACTACTTAAACCTAACTAACCTAAGGACATCACACACATCCATGCCCGAGGCAGGATTCGAACCTGTGACCGTAGCAGTCGCGCGGTTCTGGACTGCGCGCCTAGAACCGCGAGACCACCGCGGCCAGCAACTTGATTGGATATTTAACTTCAAACATTGTTGCATGGTAACAGTTTCTAAGTCTGACAATGCATACTAGTAATGTAAAGTGAAAATTTATATGGCAAAGACTAAGTTAAAAAGCAGATTATCTCTCAATAAACGGTTTTACATGTGAAATGTGGTGCAATCTTTTACTCTTCCTAGTACGCAGAGTTTCAGTCTCAACGCAATTATCATGTGGTTACGTCGGTAAGGAACACTGGAATTTTTCTCAAGGTTAGCGTCTATGTTATTTTTCCCTGAACCAGCGGGCGCACGTGGCTGCCTGCGGTGCGAGTCATTGTCTGTTTCTTTGTTGGTGCGCGTCGTTACTGGGATTAGGAGACCGAACTTCTACAAATTCACCTTGACGAGAATGCCCTGCTCTGTTTGAATCTCGCCAGTTCTGGTGAAATTCAGGTCTGTCGTAATGATTATATCGTCTGTCGTCATGTCGGTAGTTCCTGTAGTTTCATTCTTGTCGGTTACGTGGTGGAGAATTTCTCCCTGAATTATCACTGCACGGTGGACCGTTGCGTCTGAAGTTATTCTGTATCCCGTGATAATAATAGTTCTGGTTGCCATATTGTCTGTTTCTATGACTGTCTCTGTTATATTCATTACTATAGATTGCGGTCTTTCGCTGTAACTCTTAGTACTGTGCCAACGGCTGTCATAGGGGTGGTGTCTGTTTTGGTCACGATTTACATTGTAAGAATAACCTTGTCGTGTCCAGTTATTATTTCTTTCATCGCGGAATTGCGACGGATGTGACATGTAATTGTTGTGTTCCTGTTTTCGCGTTCCGCGATTGTCAGTGTCAATTTCTAATTCTTGTAAGAGTCCCTGAAAAACTTCAGTGTCGTGTTTGCAACGTCCTGCCAAAATAATATGTCGTAAATGCTCAGGTAATTTGATTAAGCAAATGCGGATGAGTTCTGAGGGGCTGTATGAGTTTGACAGGTACTGATTCTTGTGCAACATGTCTTCAAAATATTTCACAAGACTGGAAAATTCAGGTTGTTCGAAATGTTTCAACATTATGATGCTATGTTTTACTCGGTCTTTTGTAGCTTGAGACCATTATGCTGAGAGGAAGTCATGGTAAAATTCTCCTTCACTTTGACAATCGTGAATTACCGATCCCATTCTTACAGCTGGTTCATTCTGTAAATAGCCACACATAAATTCTAATCTGTGCTCTAATGACCAGTTGGGAGGAAAACAATGAGAGAATTGATGGAGCCACGCTTTTGGATGAATGTGGTTGCCAGAATTCTTAAATGTTTTAAATTTACGTGTAGGAATGAACAGCTTATAGTCAAAATCATCATGTCGGCGAGTCGCATATCGGTCATTGTTACGTTGTTTCGGCGGTTCCATTTCAAAATTCGGTGCACCTTGCCAATTTCTTTCATAATTTCCGAAATGTGCCGTGTTATTATTTTGTGGCTGTTCCGTATTTCTACGTCCCTCTTCCCGTATTGGGCGCGAATGTCCTTTGAAATACGTAATTCTTGTATTACCTGTGTCAGCTGATCTTGTACTTCCCGGATTTCTTGTGGTGTTACCGCCAGACACCACACTTGCTAGGTGGTAGCCTTTAAATCGGCCGCGGTCCTTAGTATACGTCGGACCCACGTGTTGCCACTATCAGTGATTGCGAACCGAGCGCCGCCACACGGCAGGTCTAGAGACACTTCCTAGCACTCGCCCCAGTTGTACAACCGTCTTTGCTAGCGATGGTTCACTGACAAAATGCGCGCTCATTTGCCGAGACGATAGTTAGCATAGCCTTCAGCTACGTCATTTGCTACGACCTAGCAAGGCGCCATTACCAGTTACTATTGACACTGAATCATGTACAGTCAAGAGCGACGCTCATCATTAATGGATTAAAGTTAAGTATTCCCCAGCTACGTCCGTTTTTCTAAATTCTAATTTCCTTGTCCTGTTCCAGACCTCACGCCAGCCTGCGTGAGCTAAAACGCGTGCCTTCCGGCTTCCTCTAGTATACCGGTGTTGGCTCTCCTGCCAACCCACAACATTTCTTTTGGTGTTGAGTATTAATTTGATTCTACTTTTCTTTGAATTTCCTAATTTGTTCGTACTCTTCTGTGTCATTAAAGACTACCGATTTTGTGTCATTCAGATTATCATCTACCTTTGTAGATAAATTATTTAGCTGATCCGAAAGTTCAACTACTTTTTCTGATAATGAACTAATTTCCTCCATGTGTCTTTCTGAACCAATTTTCAGAGTATCTACTGTGTCCTTAAAGTTTTCCTGAGTTTTTGCAAGTTGCATACCCGAATCGGTAGATGCAACTGAGTCAATTTTAGTTTGCAAGGTCTCATGATTTTCATGAACAATAGTTGGCAGTTCTTTTATGGCTGCTTCGTGATTCTGTAATGCATTTTCATGCCGCGAAAAAATAGGTCGAAAATGCTCACAAATTTGTGTTTTTACATCATTACAGACTTTTTGACATTCGATTCAATGTTATGTAACTCAGTAGTTAAATCTTCACGTGTTTGTTCAAGCGTGGTGTCTAACGTCCGAAGATTTTGTTCCATTGTATCTAACTTTTGAAGCTTTTGCTGTGTTTATCTCTGATTTTGTTCCATTGTGCCTAACTTTTGAAGCTTTTGCTGTGTTTGTCTCTGATTTTGTTCCATTGAGTCTAACTTTCAAAGATTTTGTTCCATTATGTCTAACTTTTGTAGCTTTTGCTGTGTTTGTCCCGTTTGTTGTATTAATTGTAATAACAATGCACTGGTGTCTGAAACATGTTCCTCAGTGCTATTCGGCAATGCATTTGAACCGGAAATATTCGCATTTTGAAAAGCAGGAAATGTGCCTTGATTTATTTGAGAAAACTGCGAGGACGCAAAACCTGAATCTACAGTATTTGCAGGATTGTGTCCTGTCATTTAGGATTCCTGAGGCAAGCTGTTGCCAACCGATCGATCGATAATGCTTCCCTGTTCACTAATTGTTTCACTGCCTACACCGTTATTTGCAGCCCGCTCCATTTCCCTATGCACAATTACCAAATTACTACTTTGAACATTAGTTAATTCATTACACGGTGGCGCTAACACACTGCTTTCGTCTTCACTGTCATTTCTCAGTTTACTTTGGAGCCTAGTATTACGTTTTTCACACGCCATTATTGTCACAATATATCACATGACAACACAGAAAAGCACAATTTGAAGAGCAAAATAAGATAACACATTAACATAGCACTGAAAATAATATCTCGTTAATTGCAAGCGCAGCTGCGAAATACTTGGTGCAAATCTACATGCATGCCACAACTGTTTTACGATACAAGAATGAAAAACTACAACTACAAAGGAAATTCTCTCTACAATTACGCGCTAGCAATAGACAAAGGCTGCACTAATTGCACAAACTACAAGAAAAAGGCAGAAGATTCCAGTGAGGTATCCTCGACTAAGGGTCGACATATAAAACGTCCCCTTAAAAAAATTATACAAGACTGTGCTTAAACTGACACACAATATTTTTAGCGCAACGCAATCTGACTTTCAAAAATCCCTACAAAAGAAGGGCCCTTACTATCATTAACCTATACCTTTCACAAATCACTTACCTCACCAAAAATCTTCGTTACTCGAACTATTGCAATACAGCGAACGCCACTACTGCCAGCTGAATAAAAGATTAAAACTACTGAAGGCACTAACTACTGATAGGCATAGCTAGCAAATGAAAGATTTTAATAGAGAACAAACAATGTATTTACCTTAATAGTGTTCAAAAGTCATAATACATATAGCAGTTCATGACATCCAGTCTTACAAATTTCAAAACTTCGCCATTTCTCTCCCCACATCCACCACTGCTGGCGGCTCACTTCCAACTGCTCAACGCTACGCGCTGTTCACATCCATCTGCCCAACACTACAATGGCAGACAACAATGCAAACTAGCCACAGACTGCACACAGCACAGCCAGCCATTTTTCATACAGAGCGCTACGTGGCGTTACCAATAAGAAAACCTAAACAGCCTACTTACACAGTAAATGGAAGAAAGATTCAAAAATTCTAATATTTCCTCAGACTTTTGCATTATACATATCAAGATACAAAGAATCAAAATATCAAACGAAATATGTAAATAAATGAAAACTGAGTCCGTTCGCCTTTCGCTTCTCTTTTAGAAAGTAATGAGGAGTTAAATGCTACAAAATATTCACCTGTATTCTCCAACTGATTCTAATTATTTAAGCCTCTGCTCAAACATTACGTTCTAGTCGATGATCACACCACTATTTTCGCATTGTGAACAGTCAGTGCTCAAGGGTAAAAACTGACGTAGGAGAACTCTGTTTTTCGTGTTAAGTTCTCCGATTCCAGAGGCTACAAGGTGACCAAGGCATATTACGTAAATAAAGGCAGCAGATGAGCTACATTTTCATTTTTATTGCAAACTATGAATGAACTGGTAAGTTTTTAATGTATTGCTGTTGCCCTAACTTACTTATTATTATTTCACAGAAATTACAGATAAGCTTTCCTGTAAAATTTGTAGGTTTATTTTCCTTTAATTATTTAGAATATAAACCCGTAGTTACGCAAATATATATCTTTACTGTTTCCCATGAATTTAAATTCAGTTGCTTTTTACTGACAAAACAGAAAAAGCCCTTTCAAAAGACGCAAATGAATATTTTAGTAGGCAAATTTTAACGTTTACCATGAATAATTACATGACAGTAGTTAATATTTCAGTAACTAATTAATACATTGTCCAATATATAAGGGTCAGTTTATTATAAATACTCGTTGCATTATGTGTTACCATGTAAGTTGACTTCTTTCATCAGACACAATATCATTCAAATACGACACCAGTCATTCCTAACAAACTAGATTTTTTTTAAAAAAGTTATGTTTAAAAACAAAACAAAAATAACATGTCTGCTAAGACAAATTGATATACCCGGTTATCAGTAAAAAAAAGTACCTGTTAACCGAGACAACAAATACTGAAAAGTACCACTTATTCAGAACTAAAATACCGGTATAGGTTTCAACCGGCCGGTTTTCATGCGCAACTGGCCAGGAGGGTATGTAATGGAGCATCTTGGGTTTTTCTAATGCTTCACCAAAATGTTGTGTTAGTGGATTTGAAACGTTTGAAAGGTAACTGTGAAGAAAATAACGGACGAAAATAATTATAGGCGCACAATTCTGTTCCCAGTTTATCCAAGGATTTTTTTCCTAGCAGTTAAGATGATCTTCGAGTGAATTGTTGCGTATTGGATTCCGTAGAAATGATGGAACACGTGAGGCAATACTGACTCTACAGCTTATCTTAGAAAATAGATTAAAGAAAGGCAAAACTACCTTCCTAGCATTTTTAGACTTAGGCAAAGCTTTTGACAATGTTGACTGGAATACTCTCTTCCAAATTCTGAAGGTGGAAGGGGTAAAATACAGGGAGCAAACGGCTATTTAAAAATCAAATGGCTGTGAGCACTATGGGACTCAACATCTGAGGTCATCAGTCCCCTAGAACTTAGAACTACTTAAACCTAACTAACCTAAGGACATCACATACATCCATGCCCGAGGGAGGATTCGAACCTGCGACCGTAGCAGTCGCGCGGTTCTGGACTGAAGTGCGTAGAACCGCACGGCCCTCGCGGCCGGCAAAGTGTATTTACAATTTGTACAGAAGCCAGATGGCACTTATAAGAGTCGAGGGGCATGAAAGGGAAGCAGTGGTTGGGAAGGGAGTGAGACAGGGTTGTAGCCTATCCCCGATGTTATTCAATCTGTATATTGAGCAATCAGTAAACGAAACAAAAAAAAAAAAAAATCGGAGTAGGAATGGAAATCCATGGAGAAGAAATAAAAACTTTGAGGTTCACCGATGACATTTTAATTCTGTCCGAGACAGCAAAGGACCTGGAATAGCAGCTGAACGGAATGGACAGTGTCTTGAAAGGAGTATATAAAATGAACATCAACAAAACGAGGATAATAGAATGCAGTCGAATTAAATCGGGTGATGCTGCGGGAATTAGATTAGGAAATGAGACGCTTAATGTAGTAAATGAGTTTTGCTATTTGGGGGGCAAAATAACTAATGATTGACGAAGTAGAGAGGATATTAAATGTAGACCGGCAATGGCAAGGAAACTGTTTCTGAAGAATAGAAATTGGTTGACATTGAGTATAGATTTAAGTGTCATGAAGTCGTTTCTGAAGTGTATGGAGTGTAGCTATGTATGGAAGTGAAACGTGGACGATAAATGGTTTAGACAAGAACAGAATATAAGGTTTCGAAATGTGGTGCTACAGAAGAATGCTGAAGATTAGATAGGTAGACCACATAACTAATGAGGAGGTATTGAATAGAATTGGAGAGAAGAGAAATTTGTGGCACAGATAGACTAGAAGAAGGGATCGGTTGGTATTGCATATTCTGAGGCATCAAGGGATCACCAATTTAGTATTGGAGGGCAGCGTAGAGGGTAAAAATCGTAGAGGGAGACCAAGAGATGAATACACTAAACAGGTTAAGAAGGATGTAGATTGCAATAGTTACTGGGAGATGAAGGAGATTGCACAGGATAGAGTTGCATGGAGAGCTGCATCAAACCAGTCTCTGGACTGAAGACCACTACAACAACATGTAAAAACAAAGTTGCACTAATGTAGGCTTTCACGACCGGTGTTGTCTTCAGTTGAAAGTTCTGGGCTGAGAGGCCGTGGTCGATGTACAAAATTTCCACCTAACGTTTCGTCTCCATCTGCGGGAAACATCTTCTGAGGTCGTCTGGCTAGTGCGCATTAGCCGGACGACCACAGAAGATGTCTCCCACTAATGAATCGAAACGTTAGGTGGAAATTTTACACATCGACCACGGCCTCTCAGCCCGGTACTTCCAACTGAAGAAAATTGCACTGCTCTTCGGAAACCATGTTAAAATTTGAAACTCCCTATATCTGTGGCGGTTCACAGGTACTACATACTATACTACTACTGATAATCCCTAGTTCTGTGGTGTCCAAACAGTCTTACCTTTTTAAAGATTTTATACGTACCTAGGGTATGAACCTTAAATAAGTCATAAAGAGAAGTTGTATTTCTCTACTGTTTCTCATTTCATTGTTCATTTATAGTTAGATCCTCAACACTTACAGGGCATGGATGCATAATTAAAAAATTTCGTCATCCTCACTAGTGTTCGGGAGTTGAACATGTCACAAGAAGTGGGACAAGGGCAGTGTGGCGCCACTCTGCATTGTTGCACAGATTTATTCAAGGTTGCAGATCCAAGATGGAGGCGATAGATATGGCATGGTCACAATGACATCATGGTGGGAAGTTCTAATTTTTACGGGAAAATAGGTCGATTTGGCTAACTCCAGTAACCTAACTCCCTCCCTTTCCCTCCTGCCTTGTGATTGTGTGTCAAATCTTATGGGACTTAACTGCTAAGGTCATAAGTCCCTAAGCCTACACACTAGTTAACCCAAATTATACTAAGGACAAACACACACACCCATGCCTGAGAGAGGGCTCGAATCTCTGCCGGGACCAGCTGCACAGTCCATGACTCCAGCGCCTTAGATTGCTCGGCTAATCCCGCGTGGCACCCTCTCGTCTTCCCCTCCATAAGAAAATGTTAAGAAGTTCCAATTTTGGCATAGAAAAGGTGAATTGGGCTTCCTCCACTAACCAAAGGAATCAGTGGGAAAAATAGGACACTCGGGCCACCTCCGTTAACCTAAGTTTTCGGACTGCACCGTCTTCCATGAAATTGATGGGAAAAGGACTCAGCTTCTGCTGGGCTGCTGGGTAGGATGGACGTAAGTCTGTATTTTTCATGCAGTGTTAACTTAAACAATTTGAGATGTCATATGCTCCATCCAGGTTGTTCACCATCCATGGTGTTCACCATGAGGTCTGGAGTCCAACTGCCCTAGTGCACAGTACTGCCACCAGAGAGTGCTATGAACTCATGGTGGTCTGGCGAAAAATGGCAGGAAAAAGACTCATCCTATTCTGGGCTGCTGGAGAGAGGAATGAGTGTACTTTATTTATTTTGGAACAGTTTATTTAGGGTTCGATTTCATGTAGTTTATTTACTACAAGACTTGGAAAATACTCATAAATTATCGAAATAATGCAGTACGCTGATGTACAGACACGCAAACATCTCGTTAATTACCGAATAATGCAGTACACTGATGTACAGATTACCGAAATAATGCACAGCGCAGCCTACAGACCTGTTCACAAAATAGTGCTACAGACACGTTCAATACACGTAAAATTGTCAAAATAATGCACATATAATGCTCTGCCAACATGCTCACAACGCTTAAACAGCCGAAAATAATGCAGTGCACAAACACTTATTCCATGTAAAATTGCTTTCAAACTATCGTTAATAATTTCGACCGAGACATTTTAGTGAACTGTTCCCTACAGGGGTTCCAACACGCGCAGGCGCCGACGCCGTCGACTCCGGATGCGTGCCACCGCCGGAGAGACAAACGCAGGGGCACAGGCCATTGCTATCACGCCACTGCCTCCTACAGCCAGCAGGTGAAAGTCCCATCTATTATCGGGTATACAGCTACAGTTCTTCGAGTGTTATACTGACATCACATGTCTATGAAAGTAAGAGCCAAGTCTCCCTCTGGATGCGCACATGTTCACCTAACCACTGTGGTTGAGGCATAGCTGTGGGTCCAGCGCCGAGAGAGATGTTTGTGTAGCGGCTCACCCTCGCAAACGCTGCTAAAAAGTTGTCAATATTATACTGACATCATATGTCTATGTAAATATCAATCGGGTCTCCCTCTAAACAGGCGATACAAATCAGTTGCAGTGCTTCCCAGAATAGCACAGGGTGCATTCTCCCTAGCGATCCTAGCAGGACATGCGAGACGCCTCAGGCTGCGTATGTATTGACCCAGCCACTACGCATAACTCCTGGTGCAGCACAGGTCTAATTAAAAAGCGAGAGATGTCTGCATACCTACTCACCCACGCAGGCGCAGCTAAAATGCTGTCAGTGATATACTGATGTCTCATGTATATGTAAATAACAGCCATAGCCGGCCGGAGTGGACGTGAGGTTCTAGGTGCTGCAGTCTGGAGCCGACAGGCCGCTACGGTCACAGGTTCGAATCCTGCCTCGGGCATGGATGTGTGTGATGTCCTTAGGTTAGTTAGGTTCAATTAGTTCTAAGTTCTAGGCGACTAATGACCTCAGAAGTTAAGTCGCATAGTGCTCAGAGTCATTTGAATCATTTAACAGCCTAGACTCCCTCTGGACGCGCTATTGAGATCTTCTGCACTGCTCTCAGAAACTGTCAACCAAAATAGTCCAAAATAACACCGAATGCATTCTTCCTCATGCTACTAATGGCAGAGCCCGTCCATCACACATCAGTCGCTCAGAAATCGTAAAGCGTCGCAGAAATAGTTAACTGCAGCTTTTGTTGTTGTTATAGGAGCTTTCGTGATGTATCAGCTTGTATGCATGGAAATTCTTGTCCTAACAGGATATGTTCGCGAAAATAGCCCAGAAAAACACCGACTGCATTCCTCCTGATGGTCCTAACGAGGCATCACGTGTTATCCTTCCTGGAAATCGTAATGTCCTGCTTTCAACTCACATCTCAGAAACGGTAAACTTCTCACCGCTAAAAGCCTTCATCATGTATGTGCACGCTTGTGAAAACACCGTTAGTCAAAAATCATTCTTGTTATTTGGAAAGAGAGGCGATTGTCGCATCAGAAGTGACATCCCATAAAATCATTTCATTGGCTGTAAATTCAAATGAAGCTCTCTCATTGGTCGCCTCAGTCTATATATAAACCCACAACCAACCTCCATTGTCCTCAGTCCGCTGCTGTCCACCTTGTTGTGCATACCATCATCTCTGGTTCAAATGGCTCTGAGCACTATGGAACTTAACATCTGAGATCGTCCGTCCCCTAGAACTTAGCACTACTTAAACCTACCTAACGTAAGGACATCACACACATCCATGCCTGAGGCAGGATTCGAACCTGCTACCGCAGCGGTCACTCGGCTCCAGACTGAAGCGCCTAGATCCGCTCGGCCACATCGGCCGGCCCATCTTCTCTATGTGTACGTGTTTTTATTTCCTTCTCAATATGAAGAGAGGTAGCAGCAGCAACGATTCAGAGGGTAGCGGCAAGAGGCGTAGAGTTCTGGAGACAGCATTACCAAGTGAGTAAATAATTTGTATTTTGAGTGTAAATTTTTGTGTGTATGTTAAATTCGTCTTATTAGTTCCATCTCCTCGTTACAGTACAACTACTCCCCAAAGCGGCTACTGGTAAGGCTCGCATCGCCTGTAAGGACGCCACCAGTTGCAACGCAGGAAGCCGCCACTCTGGCGTCCGTGGGCCAAGCAACGAACCGCCACCACTCAAGTTACTGGGTCGGGTCTGCAGCAACAGCAACAACAGCATTGGGAACCATCACCACAGCCCGGAGACAGGAGGGGGCTGGACCCTTGCAGGCTCTCAAAGTCCACCCTCCTATAGTCGGTTCACATCCAGGATTGCCATATGAGTATAATTTTCATTGTAATTTGTTCTTGTATAGTGGAGATTTAAATTTTTCTTATTTCACACTGGTTATTTCGGTTTGTATGATTTGTTTGTTGTTGTTGTTGTTGTCGCAAGCCAGACAGAGCAATTGCCAGATGTCGATTCCGATGGGGTCAATGACATGCCTGAATGGGTCAGACAAAGGGCCACAGAACTAGAGGAGGAGGAGGAAAGGAGCTGTGATCTGGCCCTATTACATGATCATTATGGTGATGACTTCTTTGAGGGCGTGGTGGAGTCAGCCAATGAAGTGTTAATGCCTTGGAGCAATAGCGAGAAAGGTAAGCACTCACTCTAATTATAATCTTGTGATCGTCAGAATTGTTTCTTTCACTGCGCCAGCAGCGGTAAGCAATGAACTTAATTTTTGGTTTGTTTATCTCTTCTTCTACGGTGATCGTGTCTCCACAGCCTCAACACAGTGTTGCTCGCATACCGGTGGTGGCTAAACGTTCTTCCTCTTCAAAGCGGCACCCGGTAAGGCTCGCATCGTTTATAAGGGCGCCGCTAGTTGCCACCTCTCTGGCGTCCGTGGGCCAAACAACGAACTACCACCCCTCAAATTACCGGGTCAGGTCTGCTACAACAGCAATGGGAATCATCACCGCAGCCCAGATATTCCCATCGGTCTGACCCAGTATCACTGCAGTATCCTCCTCCATCATCATTACCATCATTATCATTGTATCAGCCTCATCAGAATCGGCATAAACACAAGGTATGTGTGCCTTGGCGCATACCGATTTACCCCTCCCCAACACAATCATCAATGTGGTGGACTCAGAATAGCATTAATAGTAATAGAGAAGATCCTGTGGCTAGTGGCCGTTCTCTCTCCCGTCCTTTTAGTGAAGGACATCAGATCAGTGATACCATAACGCAGTTAGAATACTCGGTGATTGCAGACGCCTTTGAGGAGCGAATCTCGTTCACTAGGACCGAGAATCCAGCAGGAGGGTACTGCGATCCTGTTGGTTTTCTAAGGGCCTGCCTTTGTGTCGTGGAAATGGAGCTTCTCAAAGAAATCAATGATCCACAGTATCCCACCATTAAATGCAGTGTGGAGCTCTGCATCGAATTATCGCACCCCCCCCCCCCCCCTCCCCAAAGTAGATTCTGTTGATTCTGGTGTTGAAGAGACAACTCTTCATTACCTTTGGGGGGAAAATGGCATGATAGCGCGGAGAACGTCAACTGCCGTGTGGTTCCGTAAATCCACCTTGTGTGCTATACTGGCTCCGTTTTCCACGATGGAAGTCAGAGGATCGGCTAAAGCACTCAGCCGTATACGACACCTGGACATCCATACACATGTCTACGATCCAGTAAATGGAGGGTCAACCTATATCAAGCTCCCGAAAGATATAGCTAACAAGAGGGCATGCATTAATGTCGAAAATAAAACCGCTCAGG
This sequence comes from Schistocerca serialis cubense, assembly GCF_023864345.2. NCBI lineage: Eukaryota > Metazoa > Arthropoda > Insecta > Orthoptera > Acrididae > Schistocerca > Schistocerca serialis. The sequence goes on from NC_064640.1 coordinate 582,622,943, forward strand.
CTTGTTTTGTATGGTCAGTCCTGGCTTGCGAAAGAAATTACGGTAATAGGGATCATCCAGAGCGTCCCAGTACATGCCATGTAGGTGCTAACATTCGTGGGTGTTATAACTTTGATGGTATCGGGTTCCCCATCAAGATCCAGGACATACCGAAATTTGAGGCATAGGATATCAGAATATTGGTTCATGTTTGTGGCCTGGAGAAGAAAATCAAATCAGATGAGGAAGACAAGCAAACTGTAATTGGCCCCCTCCAGTTCTCCAAATTTGCCAGTCAGTGAGAGTTGCTTGTAAACATGCTGCTCTTCTCTGAAGGCGATAATTGTCACTACGTTTGGAACAAAGACATGTCCTGATTCCTTTACAGCCAACAGTCGAAAAAAGAAGATAAAGAACATATTTGTTTAAGGTGCCTGAATTATTTCTCCTTAGACAGGTTGTTAGCAGTGTATCTAGTACATTGCGCTTCCAAGGACCTGGTACATGTTATTATGCCTACTGAGGAAAAGAAATTCATAAAGATCAAGACTGCTCACCACTAGGAGTGATCCCCGTTTGTAGTATACGCTGACTTTGAAAGCCTTCTCGCTCCTGCGATCCGCTGTGAAGACGACCTTACAGCCTCACACACCACCATTACAGAGACACACGTACCATTAGTGGCAGCGTACCAAATTGTATCGTCCTATGAATCCAGTCTTAACTGCTACAAATGTTATGTTGGGAATAATCCTGTGGTTTGGCTGCTCAATGAGCTCGAAAATCTTTCACGGAAGGTTGATAAGCTTCACAGCGACAAGGTTCCCATGACCAATATGAAGGAGAATAAAGATTTGTACAATAACACGGTTGACTCGGTTGACTGCCATATCTGTGGGCTGCCATTAGACAGAAAAGCGGAAACTCATGGTTCGGACCACTGTCATCAAACTTCCGTGGCATTGTTAACAATGAGTGCTATTTGAAGTATCAGCTACCAAGACACATACCTCCCTCCCAGCTAGCTGTGCTGTCTAACGCACTACTTTCCAGGCGGGAAGGCACGTCAGACCTTGGCACGAATCAGACCGGCTGATTAGTGTCAAGGTCTGGTGTGCCGGCCAGTCTGTGGATGGTTTTTAAGGCGGTTTTCCATATGCCTCGGCGAATGCGGGCTGGTTCCACTTATCGCGCCTCAGTTACACCATGTCGGCGATTGCTGCGATACCACTTTCTCCATATACGTGTATACCATAATTACTCTACCACGCAAGCATTGGGGTTAAACTTGTCTAGTGAGAGACGTTCCCATGTTGGGAAGGGGGGGGGGGGTGTTGACTAGGGGCTGAAGAACCGCACAGTAACCCTGGGTTCAGTGTGGGGTGGCGGTGGGATGAGTGGACTGCTGTAGCCTGTTGTGGGGTTGTGTAGCACTGCAGGCTACAATGGGGATGAAGAAGCCTCTCCGTCGTTTCTAGGTGCCCAGTTCCATGCAATACAGTACGAACCCGTTATCTTCCACAATTTAAGGGGGTATGACGCTCACTTTCTAGATGAGCACTTAGCTACTTTCAGTTTAGGGAAAGATCAGGCCAGTCTCCTACCTGAGAGTGACGACAAATACATTTCATTCTCCAAATGAATGACGCCAAGAATTACGCTCCGATTCCTTGATACACTACATTTTATGAAGGCACCACTCCAGAAATTCGTTGAAAGTCTAGCTCGGGAGGGAATGCATATCACTTGAGCTGTGTCTCCCAACAAGGAAAAGTCTGAGCTTGTGACTAGGAAAGGGGTTTCCCCATATGAATATGTGGACAGTATGGCGAAACTCAACGAAACCCGACATAACCGCATTCTCCAGCAACGTTACAGGCGATGCCATAACAGATGTGGTGTATGAGCATGCCGTGAATGTCTGGCGGGAATTCAACATCTCCACTTTAGGAGAGTATGCGCAGCTTTACTTGGACACAAATGTGCGCTTTCTTGCCGACGTTTTCGATAAAATTCGGAGTCTGTGCATGGCTAAATATTCTCTGGATCCTGCCTTCTATTACATGGCACCTGGGTTGTCTTCGGACGCAATGTTCAAGGAAACGAAGTGCAGCATTGAATTATTGACTGATACTGACATGCTGCTTCTCTTTGAATGAGGGATCCATGGGGGACTTCGCCAATGTGTCCATCGGCACGCGAAGGCAAAAAACCCGTGGATAGACAACATGTTCAGTGCATCCCTTGAATCGAGTTACATAATGTACCTGGACGTAAATAACTTATACGGGCACTCCATGGAGCTATCGCTGCTGATTGGTGAGTTTCGATGGGCGCCCGAAGACGAATTCAAGGGATTAGGTGGAAAAATAATGGGCGGGAGGGGGGGGGGCAGCTGATTCTTGGGATGTAGGGTATGTGGTGGAGGCAGAACTCACATAACTTTGCATGATGCGTACACCAATTTGCCGCTGTGTTCACAGCAACTAGTTCCACGAGGTGGTTCCATGCCAAAACTGACGACAACGCTGGGGGATAAGTGGAGATACATTGTTAATGATCGTAATCTCCAGAAGTGTCTCAGCTTGGGTATGGAGCTGGTTAGAATCACCTGGGCTATCTCCTTCAAGCAGTCCCCCTCGCTGAAGGAGTATACTGATTTGAATATGAGACAGAGTACATGGGACTTTGAGAAAGATTTTTACAAACTAATGAATAATTCAATTTTTGGTAAAACAATGGAAATTTTGAGAGAACTAGGTGAAATTTTGATTAGAATCGAATTTGATGGGAGTTATGGCGTAAGAAAATGCGTTGCCAGACAATATTTTAAGCAGGTTACCATATTTAGTAAGACCCTTGTTGCTGTGGAGATGGCGAAGACTGCAGCAGAGTTCACGAAACCTCTTTATGTTGGGATATGCATACTAGACCTGTCCAAACTCCACATGCACCGATTTCATTATGAGTTTGCAAAAACGCATTTTGCAAATCCTAAATTACTTTATATGGATACAGTAGCTTCACCTGTTGGGTGAACAGCTGGTCCCGGCGGAGGTTCGAGTCCTCCCTCGGGCATGGGTGTGTGTGTTTGTCCTTAGGATAATTTAGGTTAAGTAGTGTATAAGCTTAGAGACTGATGACCTTAGCAGTTAAGTCCCGTAAGATTTCACACACATTTTTTGTTGGGTGAAGAGCTGCAATCCATATGAGGTAATGAGGTGCCACAGTTACGAATCCGACACGTCCTCATACACAGCCGATAATACTTCTGCTAGTATTCCACAGAACAAGAACGTTATTGGTCTTATGAAGGACAAGGCGAATGGATTGCCGATTGTGGAGTTTGTAGGTCTACACTCAAAAATGTATGCGTGTCGCGTATTGGAAGGTACCACCTGAGGCGGGCTAAGGATGTGCGTCGCATGGCATCGAGAGCCGTCTCTATCGAAGACTGTTTGCGGTGCCTGTACAGCGGTGCTCGGGGTGCTGTCGCCGCATATGGTACGGCAGATCAGCATTCGATCGAGAGTGCATGAGGTTTACACTGTGCTGCAGTCTAAAATGGGCCTGTCACCTGATGACGATAAAAGGGTCATTTGTGATGACAGTATTGAAACTCTCCCATACTCACACTACTCACTTGTAACGAGAGAAGGGGTGGGGGACTCTGATTCAATGAGAGTGAGAGAGGGTGAGTGAGTGAAAGAGAGAGAGAGAGAGAGAGAGAGAGAGACAGAGAGAGATAGAGAGAGAGAGAGAGAGAGAGAGAGAGAGAGTCTGCAGAGTAGTAATATAAGCCTTTTATCATATACAAGTAATTTGTCTGTGTGTGTGTGTGTGTGTGTGTGTGTGTGTGTGTGTGTGTGTGTGTGTGTATGTCGTGTAAATATTTATGTGTATTATGTACGCATGTACATACATACATAAAGAGCATGTGTGCGCAAAAAAGGATAAAAACAGAAAAAATGGATGTATAGATGCACACCATGTGTGTGAAAGAAAGAAAGAAAAAATTAAAAAAGCTAAAGAAATATTAAAAAGCATAAATAGCAAAAAAATTGTATATTTATACATTTGTTCATACGCACCGTATGTGTAGCCTGTAAATATGTGCATCTACACAGAATGTGCGTCTTGTAAATAGAATAGTTTTTAAATTTTTCACGGCTGAGAAAAATGCTTGGAGCATTTATTCCACCATCTGAGTGTGGCCTAAGTTGATTGCTCTATTATGGGTTTAAAGGTATTTTCAAATACACTTGTGTCCAAAATTAAAGCAACAAACCGCTATTTCCCCGTTCTGTGTCTGTCTGATTATCGATATAAACTGTCAACATATGTCCATACGATCGTGTTCTGCGTGGGAGATGGCAATCAGGTCAACGGACAACCATAACAACGGTGACGTCAGGGTACCTATCAAATGGGGTAGTGTTTTCCAGGTAATACCACATCCACAGTCGCTGTGTACACAGTCACAGATTGTGTAGTATGGCTCAGAGAAGACGCTTACCAGACTATCCCCGGTGGAGGACCATAGGAAGAATGTAAGCAGGACAGTCGCAAATTGATATTATGGCCCGATGGCTTACTATGAATCATTTTGTTGTTTCTCGGATGTGAAGACAGTTTATACAGTCCGAAACTGTATCCCGAAATCCATGGCAGGCCCAAATACATGTGACGTCAGAAAGAGAGGACCATTATTTGGCTATAAGGGCACGACGATACCACCTTAGTATTGCACGGCAACGGGCATCTGATCGCACAGCATCCACTGGACATGTATCGAGGCAAACGGTATACAGGAGGATTAGGCAGAGTGGCTTTTACAGTCGGAGACCTGCTGTACGTGTGCCTCTTAGGTGTCTTCACTGAAGGGAACGTCTAGAGTGAAGTTACTAACATGTCACCAGGACGGTCGAATACTGGACCAATGTTCTTTTCACAGATGAGTCCCGATTTGGTCTTCACAGTGATTCTCGACGGATTCGCATCTGGAGGGAACGTGGTACACGATTTCGGGACTCAAGAGCTGTGGAAAGAGGCCGATATCGAGGAGGATCCCCTATGGTGTGGACAGGGATTATGTTGACACCTCTGCATGAAATTGTATGGGTAAATCGGCAAGGTTTAACTGCAGTAAGGTATCGTGACGAGATCTTAGGAACTCATGTGCGGTTGTTGCGAGGTGCTGTGCGCCCAGTCTTGGCACTGGTGAGCGATAATGCTCGACCTCATATTGTGTGGGTGGCTGATATTTCCTTGGAAACGAAAGATATTGCACGCATGGCGTGACGTGTTCGTTCTCCCCTTTTGAATCGCATGGAGCACGTCTGGGATGCACAAGGGAGACGGGTTGCATCACATCATCATCCACCACCCACTCTGTAAGACTTGCGAGCAGCTCTTCAGGAAGGATGGGCGCTATTTCCTCAACATAAGACTCATAACATCATTCACAGCATGCCCTGTCATTGTCTGGTCCGTATAGTTGCCAGATGTGGTCACACAACATACTGAGAACGTTAGCGAGTTGTTGGAATGTGTGTGCAAATCTGTTAAGTGGAGAAAACGAAGAACATTTTTGTCTACCACTATACACGTTGCAGTTGTTTAGATTCTGTATTTTTTGCGTTGTGTCTACTTTACTATCACCTGTTTAAACTGTTTTGTGGCAAAATAAACGCAACCTTGCAATAATTTTCGTTTGTTGCTTTCATTTTGGACACCAGTGTACGTCGGCAGCGGCGTTTGCCTAATTTGCTGGAGTGTAAGCCTGTCCATCAGGAATTGTCAACATTAGTAATACGGTCGGTGTGTTGGTGAAGAAGCGGTAGAGATCCCATAGTGAGACGTTTAACTGAATCGAAGTTACGCATCTGCCCATCTACCAGGGTCCTATTCGGCTGCTGGAGGAGATTTTCTCAGGCCTTAACTTTTCTGCTTTTCGAAAGGCGTCATTCATTACAGAGCCTGTTTTCCTCTTATATAATTCAGAGAATTAGTGTAAAAGCTATGCTATTCTGCGCTGAGTGATGCCTTCGAGGGAATTCTGCTGAAGCTGCTTGATGTACCGCTGAAAAGTGAAGCTCTGCTTCCGGACGAAAATTTCGGGTTCCACAAAGCATATTCCGTACCCCTCGGACTGTTCCGAGTGGTAGAACACGCTATTTTGTCGTTTGACTACAGAGAGTACTATGTTTCTGTTGCATTTGCTAGTGTTTGGCACCAGAGATTTATAAACTTCTCACACTGAGAATAGCAAGTTCCATAATGCAACTTCTCGCCATCTACCTGGTACGCCGCACCTTCATCGTTGGGGTCGGAGATGCCATGTCGACTTTCAGAGGCGCACTTACAGAAGTGTCTGTGGGATCGATGATAGGCCCTGCCTTGAACAGTGATTACACCACAAAACTTCCTTCGTCACCTGGTGTCAGAAAATACATATGTGGTGATGATACCGCACTCATTTGCCAACACAGAAGACAAAATGTGGTCAGAAGAAGACTCCAGGGTGCCTATAGATATATCGAAATATGGGCATTAATTTTAATGCTACCAAAGGTCAGGCGACTGTCCTGAAGAAATGACGACCAGGAACAGTAGGTGACACCATCCCGTTCGACCTGCCAATTCCATGGACACTGAATGCGAAATATTTATGTGTAAGACTTGGCGCCAGCAGACATGAAATATCAAGCAGATAAAGGCTGAAGAAAATCATTTACCCTTTTTGGTGCTCTATACCTCAGTAATGATTAATGAAAGATTTACAGCCTCTGAAATATCCGGACTACGAATCTTCAGGGCTTCACTTTGGTCAGTAATACGATATGCCAGTCCCATATGGGGAACTGTAGTCAAGGCACTCACAGAAAAAGTTCAACAAATCCAGAATACATCTACATCTACGTCATTACTCTGCTATTCACAATAAACTGCCTGGCAGAGGGTTCAGTGAACCACCTTCAAGCTTTCTCTCCACCGTTCCACTCTCGAACGGCACGCGGGAAAGACGAGCCCTTAAATTTCTCTGTGCGGGCCCTGATTTCTGTTATTTTACCGTGATGATCATTTCTCCCTACGTAGGTGGGTATTAACATAATGTTTTCCCTATCGAAGGAGAAAACTGCCGATTGAAATTTCATGGGAAGATCCCGTCGTAACGAAAAACGCCTTTGTTTTAATGATTGCCACTACAATTCATGTATCATGTCTGTGACACTATCTTCCTATTTCGCGATAATACAAAACGAGCTGCCATTCTTTGTACTTTTTCGATGTCATCCGTCAGTCCCACCTGATGCGGATCCCACACCGCACAGCAATAGTCCAGAATAGGGTGAACAAGGGTGGTGTAAGCAGCCGCTTTAGTACACCTGTTGCACCTTTTAAGTGTTCTACCAATGAATCGCAGTCTTTGGTTTGCTCTACCCACAATATTATCTACGTGATCGTTTTAGTTTAGGTTATTTGTAATTGTAATCCCTAAGTATTTAGCTGAATATACAGCCTTCAGATAAAGCGGTCTGACGCATCTAACACAATCCAAGAAAGCTTCCAGCATGCTGCCTCCGTGGATCTGCCGGGTAAAGACAAATGCTCTCACATTTCAAAGAACGCACCGCAAAACTATATTCCAAGTCACGAAACTCGGCAGATAGATACCCTCTGTGGTGTACTGAGGTGTCACACAAGAAGTGTTTGTGACACTTCGTACCAGAAGTACCACGGACGTCCGTCCGCAGCAGGAAAATCGCTCCGCTCAAACCAATTACGCTGCGCGGGAGAATCACGTCCCCCGGAGCGGCCGCGCCACCGTGAAGAGAGACGCGCTGTAAAGTAAGCGTGGAACTAGCAGGAGATGCAAATTGTCGGTCAGTTCGGTCTTGCTGAGGAGTTCCTGCAGAATGTTCGTCGTGTCGTCTAGTCGTCAAGTCGTCGAGTGAGACGGAAACACTGGCCGGTAGATAGACGGTGGTTAGTCTTCAGTAGAAACAGAACAGTGAATAGAATTATCGTGTATGGACCGAGACCGCCTGCCTAGAAATTTAACTGAGTAGGCCTACTGTTAGTTTGGAGCTGTTCTTCGAATAGCGGATCAAGAGAGAATATTAGTTTTCCTCCGATTCTAGTTCAGAGAAAGTTATTTAGTTTTAGTTCATGGAACTGTGGTCAACTCAGGACAGATAGGCTAAACCTGCATTCGGCATTTTGATGTAATCAGTGCCACTAAAGGTGAGTGATACAAAATTATTTTACTACGCAGTATTCTGTGTTACTTTCATTGTGTGTGTGCCGCCCTAGAGCTCACTCACCCGTCCTACAAGGACACCTTCATTAGCCCTTTTCAACGGCAGAGAATTTTCATCAACGTGGACGCGCTGAGCCCACTACACTCTCACCCAACACCTACGAAGACACCGATGACGCCTACGAAGACACCGATCGCTTTAAGAGGACAGTGGCCCTGTCGGACAAGCAGTAGACTCACCACAGATGAGCTAGCACCAAATGAAATCGGCATACAAAACGACATCAGAAACACCAAAACACCAAAAGTTTGGAGAAGGCGACCGCTACAGGAACTTGGAGGGGGGGGGGGGGGGGGGGGGACAGATCTTCGGCTAAAATACTGCACATCAGTATCGAATATGTTGAACCTATTCAGAAGAAGCCAACGGTGTGGAATCATTTTAGCGACGATACTGGCCGTAAATGAGGAAATCCACTGGCATAAACGAGTCTGGCAAAGTCCAGATTGTTATGACGTAGCGACTGGGAACGAGCATTTCGGAAACGGCGAAGCTAATAGCCTGTGCGGGTGCTACTGTCGTGAGGAACAGTGAAACCATGAGTTTATTAACAAACAATGGAGCTGATCCTCCTTGGTACACAAAACGGGTTAGAACACTGTTCAAGAAACAACGAAACAAACATGAGAAATTTAAACAGACGCAAAGTCCCCAAGATTGGCGATCTTTTACAGAAGATCGAAATTTAGCGCGGACTTCAATGCGAGATGCCTATAACAGTTTCCTCAACGAAACTTTGATTCGAAACCTGGCAGAAAATCCAAAGAGATTCTGGTCGTATGTGAAGGACGCTAGCGGCAAGAAACAATCAATGCCTTGTCTGCACGATAGCAATGGAGATACTATCGAAGACAGTGCTGCCAAAGCAGAGTTACTAAACACAGCCTTCTGAAATGCCTTCACAAAAGAAGACGAAGTAAATATTCCAGAATTCCAATCGAGAGCAGCTGCAAACGTGAGTAACTTGGAAGTAAATGTCCTCGGAGTAGTGAAACAACTTCAGTCACTTAATAAAAGTAAGTCTTCTGGTCCAGACCGTATACCGATTAGGTTCCTTTTGGTGTATGCTGATGCATTAGCTCCATACTTAACAATCATATACAACCGTTCGCTCGACGTAAGATCCGTACCCAAAGACTAGAAAGTTGCACAGGTCACACCAATACTCAAGAAAGGTAGTAGGAGTAATCCACTAAATTACAGGCCCACATCGTTAACGTCGATATTCAACAGGATTTTAGAACATATATTGTGTTCGAACATTATGAACTACCTAGAAGAAAATTCTATCGACACACAGTCAACATGAGTTTAGAAAACATCGGTCCTGTGAAACACAACTAGCTCTTTACTCACATGAAGTGTTGAGTTCTATTGACAAGGGATTTCAGATCGATTCCGTACATCTGGATCTCCGGAAGACTTTTGACACTGTACCACACAAGCGGCTCGTAGAGAAATTGCGTGCTTACGGAATATCGTCTCAGTTATGTGACTGAATTTGTGATTTCCTGTCAGAGAGGTCACAGTTCGTAGTAACTGACGGAAAGTCATCGAGTAAAACAGAAGTGATTTCTGGCGTTCCCTTTGCTGTTCCTTTTCTATATAAACGATTTTGGAGACAATCTGAGCAGCCGTCTTCGGTTGTTTGCAGATGACACTGTCGTTTATCGACTAATAAAGTCATCAGAAGATCAAAACAAACTGCAAAACGATTTAGAAAAGATATCTGAATGGTGCGAAAAGTGGCACTTGACCCTAAATATCGAAAAGTGTGAGGTCATCCACATGAGTACTAAAAGGAACTCGTTAAACTTCGGCTACACGATAAATCAGTCTAATCTAAAAGCCATAAATTCAACTAAATACCTAGATATTACAATTACGAACAACTTCAGTTGGAAGGAACACATAGAAAATGTTGTGGGGAAGGCTAACCAAAGACTGCGTTTTATTGACAGGGCACTTAGAAAATGTAACAAACCTACTAAGAAGACTGCCTACGCTTGTCCGTCCTATTTTAGAATACTGCTGCGCGGTGTGGGATCGTTACCAGAAGGACGGGCGGAGTACAACGAAAAAGTTCAAAGAAAGGCAGCACGTTTTGTATTATCTCAAAATATGGGAGAGAGTGTCACAGAAATGATACAGGATTTGGGCCGGACATCATTAAAAGAAAGGCGTTTTTCGTTGCGACGGAATCTTCTCACTAAATTCCAATCACCAACTTTCTCCTCCGAATGCGAAAATATTTTGTTGACACCGACCTACATAGGGAGGAACGATCACCAAGATAAAATAAGGGAAATCACAGCTCGTACAGAAAGATATAGGTGTTCATTCTTTCCGCGAGCTATACGAGATTGGAATAATTAAGAATTGTGAAAGTGGTTCGATGAACCCTCTCCCAGGCACTTAAATGTGAGTTTCAGAGTATTCATGTAGATGTAGATGTAGGTGACAAGTTGTACGCCTCATCACAGGACGTGGTGATCGGCAGTTTACTCCTTCTGTAGAGCAGGCTAGGTGGTAATCTGTGGCAGACATGATGAAATACGATACTGCCGCAGGGACAAGTGCATAGGACCGTTAATTGTTCCCATGTAGACACAACGATATCGTCAATTACAATATCTTTTGTTACGGAATCAATGAGATTTAACCTGGTTTCGATGGAGAAGTGTTACCTTGTCGGATGAATCGTGTTTCTTGTTAAATGTAGTCATTTCCAGATACACCGTAATCCAGACGAATGTTTGCTCGAAAAAGGAGCCATGAAAGTTGTGGAATATGTTAGCTTTATTGCGGGTCATTTTCATTAATTCTTGCGTGATGTATTTCACGACGGCGATGGCGTCTGCCAGCAAAATAACTGTCCATGTCACAAGGTCAATATCGTGCAACAGTAGAATTAGCAGCATCATAGCGAACTCATGTCGATGCCTTTGCTATCAAATTCGCCTGATCCGAACAAGATATTACCCGCCTGGGACGTTACTGGGTGTCGCTCAGTGCCCAAAAATTCAACGGCCGTGATTTATTGGAGATGCACGACCAATGTGTGAACATCTTGTGTCAGATACATGTCGGAATCTACCAACGAATTATCGAATCCATGCTCTGCAGAATCACTGCTGTATTTCGTTCCAAAGAAGGACCGGTACGCTATTAAGCAGTAGTTGAAGACTTTGCTTGGTCAGTGTATATTGTGACACACAAACAAAACCACCTCTTTGATGATATATGGATTTCTAAGTTGCTGAATGTACCAGTCGAATCAAATAGCTTGAATTCGGTATCATGAGCGTAAATATACAAACATATATATTTTTTTTATTTTATATGTCATATTTCATAGGACTAAATTGAGGAGCAAGCCTCCATGGTCATTAGTGTTTAAGTAAACATAATCAACAACACAACACAGGAATTAGCGTAATTTTTTAATTTCTCTAGGATTTCCTCGGTAGAATAGAAGGAGTGCGCCATATGGAAACTCTTCAGCTTGGATTGAAAGTGCGTGGATTACTCTTAAGGTTTTCGAATTCTTGTGGTGGCTTTTTGAAAATGGATGAAGCGGAATACCGCACATCTTTCTGCATTATAGATAAGGAGCTGCTTTCCAAATGCAGATTTGGTTTCTGCCTAGTATTACCTAAGTGACAGCTGCTAACTCTTGGAAATAAGCTGATGTTGTTAATAAAAACACATTAAAGAAAGTATGTATTGAGAGCCCGATATCTGAATTCCCAGACTACTGAACAGGGGTTGACAAGAGGTTCGCTACATTACATCACCTATGCCAAAAATACCCTTTCTGATCCAGAAAAAATTAAACCATACGTTGTAAAGGAATTAAAATAAGCAAAGCATTCATTTTTTCGTGTTGAACTATCACTTATTTCATTCTTTATAAGCGAATGAAAATAAGCAAAGTAGACTACTTTCCGTGTTAAACTATCACTTACTTCAGATACTGCTCTAATGGTAGTTAAAGTAGCATTTAATTTTTAAACAGATGCTGAACATGGGCTTTCCACGTCAGCGTACTATCTTTCTGAACGCCTAGAAATTTGAACTGTGAAGTATCAATATCGTACGACCATTCTGTGAGGTCAAAATGTCAGTTTTTTGTTGAGTTGTGTTTTAGAAATTAAAAAGTGAGTTTTTGATTTAGCATCAATTTATTTTCTGCAAGCTAAGAATGCAAATCTTCAAAAATGTTCAAATTTGTGTGAATTTCTAAGGGACCAAACTGCTGAGGTCATCTGTCCCTAGACTTACACACTACTTAAACCAAGTTATTCTAAGAACAACACACACACCCATGCCCGAGGGAGGGCTCGAACCTCCGACGGGAATGGCCGCGCAGTGAATGACATGGCCCCTCTAACCGCGAGGCCACTCCGCGCGGCCTTAAACCTTCAACTGCATTATTTATACTGTGTCAATACTGCATACAACATCTTTCACTACTACACTGGTGTCAGCAACAATGAGAAATATTTTAGAATACTAGAAGGCATATCATTTATATAAATAAGAAACAGTAGCGTCCCCAGTACCGAACCCTTGGGCACCCGCTACTTAACTGTGCCCCGTTGGGGCGGCACGTCGTAGCCATTCTCAGTAATGTGGACTATGACCTTCTGCTGTCTGTGCTTAAAGTACGACGTGAATCATTTGTGAGCTACTCCCCTTATTCCATGCACATATATGTACACCCACACACACACACGGACAGACACGAATAACCATTCTGTTTAATCACAGTGAAGTCAATGTTGTGCCGGTATCGAAATCATGACCTGTTATAAGTGGTTCTGTAAACGTTTTATGATTATAATGGTTGTCAATTTACCCAATGGAAAGTTGAATTGCACATCCATTTAACGTTCAAGCTCTTTTCTTCCTGTGAAGGTAATCGTCGCAACCGAAACCCGTAAAAGATAAAGAATAAGTTTCTGTAGGTCACAGCAAACATGCAGTTCTTCGTCACGTTGTTACTTGCATCATAGTAGGTATTTAAGCAAGTATGGTCTCCTTAAATTAAACGCATGTTTTTTCAGACTTAATAAGAGAACTCTTGAAAAAACAAATTCTATATATAACGCTTCTTAATATTAGTTTCCAGAAGACCACGTTTTGATGTCTCAAAGCTTCCTCTGAATGAAGCGGTTGTCATGTGTTAAGCGATTCTCACTGAGTAAGATCCAAGTAATGGAATTATATCAAGAAATATGTAGCTATCTGGGATAGCGTTGCCGATTTGTGATGTCTGCTAACGGCTGAAGGGCAGGCAACAATTCATCTGCCGTCACCCTTAACGTGTATTTGTAAGAATCTGGACACAGCGAGTTGCTCATTGTGGCAGCCCACCAGTTGGCCTGTCGAGGTCGTTTGGACAACATTCCAGATCCCTTGTTTAAATGCAAGCGGTGGACGAAGTTTTTGCCTTGGAGTACATTTCGATTCAGTTATCTACTGTATCAAATACGTCGGAATCCAACAGGTTTTGTACTTTTACAATTGCGTTATGATTAATTGTGCGTTCCCAATTACAGAAAGTGTGTGGGAACTTCGGAATTCATTATCAGAGAAGCAAGTCTGGACCAATAAGTACAAAGGGACTTCAAATAGTGAGTTACGCATGTCATCCCACCCTAACACCATTGCACAACGAGAGTTGAACATTGTCAGAAGAGAGTACGTATTCCAGGTTTCCTGCAGAGTCAGTTCTGATGTAGTAAAGATAACTCGTGCATTACAGTATGGTAGTGAAATGATGTGGCAAATGGAAACGTACTCAAAAGTTGAAGTAAGGGGAACGGTATGATTCTTGTGGGCAAAACGTCTAAATTTGCGCACAAGTTCACCGTGAATGCTGTGTGTGGACCAAATGTAACGTCGTAACCAGTCGTAGTGAAATGAAGCCAAGAATTTAATCGCGGCCTCACAGACGGGGGTGACGCAGATGGAAAGAAAGGGGGCACGTTACGTTCTGTTGCCCCCTTGGTGCTATTTGAGAGGAACGGTCTATGTGCCGGCACCAGTTTTCAACCTCTCACTGCTATCGTCACCATCATTCAACACAAACACAACATTAAACTATACACTCAACTATTACACTCACCTACACTCTACAACTCCTCATACGGCACATCTCTCACATATCTGCAAGCTAACAGGCCAGCGTCCAAGGAAACCCTTCACGACAGGTGGCTGAACACATCTCGTAGGATGTCTCTCACAAAAACGTCACACGGCCATCGACATCCATCATACACGACAATGTCCAGGAAATCCCGGAGCTGATTCACAGCAATCACAGATTTACCGATGCTTGTCGAATGGCTCTATGACAAGGAGCGGATATGTATAGTTGAGAAATTAATCAATTGCAGAACCTTTCGAATATTGATTACAGAGACTTCGTGACTATGTTGAAAACAGTGCCACTTATCAGCATTACTCTGAAGTGTTGTACAACAGTGAATAAATGTTGCGTGCCCCGTCATAATTAATGCCTAACTTGCTTTTTGAAGTCCTCTCTAATATATGTTCAGACATCGCAATCCGATCTGTATACATTTTTGTCATCACACAAGTCGACACGTAACGTACAGTCCGATTCTTTAGAAATCAGTGACTGGTTAGTTCATACTTTTCATGTTACTTCGGACTATGTGCAAACCGCCTATTTTGATACTGAGAATTACGTGTTCTGTGTGAAATTCGTCGATCCCCTACAAGTATATAAGTTCCTATACATGCGTAGTAATCAGGTTCCCTTCCGTCATAGAGATGGTTCGGTTAGTATGGTGTCGCTTGCGAGTGCGGTCACTGGATATACGAACGTTCGAATATTCAGTCTTCCTCCAGAGGTAGAGCATATTTATCTTAAGGAAGTTAAGGTGCAATATGGTGACGTGAGAAGCATTCGCCGTGAACCTTGGTCAAGTAAACACAAACTACAATGTCATAGCGGGATACGTTCGGTGGAAATGCAAATCAAAATGAACATTCCGTCTCATTTACACGTTTGTCGCTATCGTATTCCTATTACGTACAGCGGACAGGTGTTGACGTGTTTTCTGTGCAACGAAAGAGGCCATCTCCGAATTAGCTGCCCGCAGAGAGTTTTTGTTTTATGGTCCTCTTTGGCGTTACTGGAAACCATCCGACAGTTCCCACTATCACGAAGCTGATTTTCCACCGTTGCAAACAAAGCCCGACCCAGTTCCTGCTACTAATTGGGGGGAGGCGCGCGCGATTCATAACAAGCGCCGCCGCACTCAAGATCGAGATGAATAATTGTGCCTTTCGCTGTCCCACCCTCCCCCGAGCCATGTTTGTCAGTCACTCCTACCAGTGGTGACGTACCATTTGGCCCTGGCGAGGTGGAGATCGGGAAGGTATTCCTGCCGCTGCAGGGGTGGCTCCCATGGAGCAGTATTGGAGCGAGTGTGTGTCGGAGTCGTGTCCTTCGCAGCCTCCACCAAAAGTTCAACCGATAATACAGCAATGCCCTCCTGTTCCTCTGTCTGCTCTCGGTGATGGAGATCGTGATTTGCCGCTTATTGTAGCTCCTGTCGCGGAAACTGTTACTCGAGAGTTGTCTCCCGCTGTCTCAGAGATTCACAGATTGCCCTCCAGCAGGGAGTCGGTATGCCTTGCAGCATGACCCTTCTGTAGGGCAGGCCTCCGACCCTGAGCAGTCCCGGATTGATATGGATGTGGTGCAAGATCCGCCTACGACACCTACTGCACAGGCTGTTAAGCCTCGCAGCCGCCTTGAACAACATGTACAACCGGACCGTGTAGCGGCGCGAAAAACGATCAAGGGTACAGATTCATTTGAGCGCAATACTGGTCCCCCGCTCTCGGATTAATTGTTGGACTCCGCGATGGATTGTGCCGGGCGATTGGTGGAATACTCATACTGCTCTGTTCTTCTTTCTGTGGTTTTTCTTTTTGCTGATTGCTCAGGCGTATATATTCGTCATGCTAAATGTTACCAGAGTGGTAAAAGCTGCGCCTAGCTTCACTTTGCCGGTTTACGAGTATATATGACTCCTGTGCGAGTATAGAGTTCCTGCAAGAGGTTTTATTTACCACTTTCCCTCTTCCTGGATTTCGAACTGTTTTTACTATGGCGCCCGAATATTCGACGGGAACTGCCTTATTCTTTCGTGAAGGCATTCTCATTAATGGGGTAGAGGTTCTTGATTCTGGCAGAGGAATAGGCTATAGACTTTTCGACCTAACCTTGATAGTCTTATATGATCCGTCTCGTTCTGGAGGTTGTTTATCTTTTATCTAGGAGTTCTCGGGGTCTGTTGTTGGATGGTGATGTTAACTGTGTTCTGTGTCCCGTTGCCCAGTCTCCCCATTTTAGTTATTGTCAAGATTTAAACTAGATTATACCCTCGATGCACCCGATAGATAATTGTGAATGTAAATATCCGACGTTGGTTAAATTTACGCATTTTACTACGTTTTCTAGTGGCAGGATTGACCGATTCTATTTATCGGATTGGATACGCTATCGCATTCTTGTAGTCTACGTTATGCCTGCTAGTTTTCCTGATCACTGCGCTTTGTCTTTTGCCCGAGGATGTTAATTATCGATCACTTGACAGATAGTTCTCTCGATGACGAGATACACAGTGTTTGGGAGGGTAGTCTTTGTTTTTCAGGGAGGTTCTCTACCACTTTAGAATGGTGGACTGCCCTGGATAACCGAAGCTCCGTCAAACTTTGTTTACTTATTACGCAGTCTGTTCCCTTCAATTCTCCCCCCCCTCCCCCACCCCTACCCCAAACCAACCAACTAACCAACTTATTGTGCTGCTAGTGCGACGAATTTTCGAAGATCACATGAATTTTATTATTCCATCTTGCGGGATTTGCATGACGGTGGGGATAGCGCCCCGTGCGGAGTGCAGATGTACGATGTATAAAAGCAACGTTGCTGCAGTTGCAGAGGCGGCAAATGGAAGTGTTGCCGATATGATCGATACTAATATCAAGTGGCGGAAGGATTGGCTTCGTTACACTATTTGGTTGGATAATAATCTAAGCTCTTGCATAACTTCTCTTACAGCAGCTGACGGCCGTCAGCTAACAGGACAGGCTGACATACTTCACGCCTTACATTAGTACTAAATAGTGCTTTACGAAGTGGATACCCCTAACGACCTTCCCTTCGACCCGGCTATTAAGATCTTACGTACGCCACTCACG
This sequence comes from Schistocerca serialis cubense, assembly GCF_023864345.2. Taxonomy (NCBI): domain Eukaryota; kingdom Metazoa; phylum Arthropoda; class Insecta; order Orthoptera; family Acrididae; genus Schistocerca; species Schistocerca serialis. Next base: position 582,640,492 of record NC_064640.1, read on the forward strand.
TCCGAGCGGATCACCTAATTCTTGGCCAGCTTTCATCCAGATTACGTACACGATCATGTTGTTACTTCTCCTTCTCACACATCGCCAGGTATAGATGGACTCCCCATGGAATTTTATGATTTGTTGGCCTCTGTTAGGGTTAAAACTTATGTCCATGTTGAACGAGTTGATAAGGGGGACTTGTACCCGCTCCATTCAAGGTGGGGAGATTATGTTGATTCGTAAACGTCTTGGTCTTAATACTGTTGATAATTTTCGTCCTCTCGTGCTACTGAATTTTGATTACAAGATAGTGGAGAGGGGGGTAAATGGCAGTATGTCTGTTGTAGGCGAGTATCAGAGTTGGCTCCCCAGTCGCTCTATTCTTATCCCTGTGCCCGAATACTGCAATGTGGTTCCGGTTGCTGCCGTTACTTATGTTTGGATAAAGCTTTCGATCGTATAAATCATGACTTTCAGCTTCGGATATTGGAGATGAACGATTTTACTGTTAAGGCTCGTAGAGTGTTATCGAACATGTTCACGGGTATTGTAGCTTCGGCAGCTGTGAATGGGCAGCTAACGTCCCCGATTCCCATCCGTCGAGGATTGCCACAGGAGACACCGCTTTGGATGTCTTTGTCTTATACCTGGAGCCGCTGCTCCGGATGGTTGCTTCCTAGCTTCAGGATTGGACGCTTTCTGGAAGGACTCTCGCTGTCCACGCGTAGGCTGATGATGTGATGGTGTTACTTCGTGGACGTGCAGAGATACCTCTGCTGAAGACGACCATCGATGATTATTTCCGTGTCCCGGTAGCGCGATTTAACGAGGGCAAAGGTAAACTCCTTGATTTAGGGGTTCTCGATGGAGCAGTAATCACGTGGGCCACTGCTGTGGATCGTCGCACATCACTAGGAGTTATTGATCGTTGTCCCCTCCAAATGGCGACTTTCAATTGGAAATCGGTTAGTGATATGATTCAGGGGGTACTACTGGAACATGAAAGTACCTTTCTTACCCTTCTTCAGAAGGTGCGAACTTTGGATACGTTTGTGTTGTACAAGGCCCATTACATCGCACGACTTTTTCCGCTTCCCTCTGTGATGCCTAAGAAAGTGAAGCTGTTGTCTGGTCGCTTTTTATGGAAGCACCTTATCTTGAGGTTGCGATACGAGACTGTGATGAAGTCACCTTCCCTAGGCGGATTGGGCCTTTCTGACATTAAGAGGAAGGAGCACCATTTTGACGACTGCTCAGGAGTAACATACCCTTACGTCTCGGTTGTTCACTTTAGTGCGTCCACTGAGTCTTGATCCCCTGCTGATGATGGAGGTCTGAATTATAAGCTGAAACATATTTGAGAATTCTATCTAGCCGTGAGCTATTTGGGAGTTAACGTGGTGAAGCGACCGGTGCTCACCACCAAGTTTTTGTTGACCAACTGGGAAGGGATTCCCTGCCCCAATCCTGTTGAAAACTTATCACCTCATATTTCTTGAAAAACTGTGTGAGTCAACATCAGCCTCTCAGTTCTATTAACGGAAGCGACCTCCTGCTTGGACAATAAATTGATTGCCACCAACGAGCGTCTGTATCGTATGGGGTTTAGTGACACGGATAAATGCAGTAGGTGTGCATCCCTAGATACGCTGCTGCTCCGGTTTATTGTCATGGCCACCTAGCAAACTGGTCCTGGCTCAAGAAGCAATTGTCTCTCCTCACTCGCTCTGTTGAAGCTGCATATTCCACGGATATTATTTTGCAGCTGGCTATTTCCTTTTTTCCTAGGGCAAAGACTAATATGGTAATTTTCATTTTGTACATTCTGTCGTTGCTGGTGACACATGATGACCATCTGGCTTTTCATCATTTTTTGTGTACAGCTTACTAGTCCTGATTGCAATTGCCTCAATTTCGAGAACTCTTTGCCAACATGCTGAATCTTACCTTTCAAAGATAGGGCGTTGGATAATTCCAGCAGCAGCGGCTGGCGTCATTGTACTTTTGTTTTCTCGCCTGCTTTTCCTCTGTGTTCCTTCATTTCGCGCTATTGGTATTTCTTACGGAAACGGACAAAACACCAAATGAAAGAAGAAGATGTGAAACCGTGAAGCTAAATTCCCGTTATTAAAAAAAGATGCCACTGAATAGAGAGCTGAATGGTAAGCTCAGCAGCTCAGCAGAATCCCATGCGAGGGGCCCGGGTTCGATTCTCGCTCAGGGACTGGGAGTTGCGTTGTTTTCATCATCATATCATTTTCATCCACATGCAAGTCGCCGAAGACTTGCACCAGACAACCGGCCTACCCGATGTGAGGTCCTAGCCACACGAAGTTGTATTTCTCACCTCTTTATAATGCAGTGCGACCGCAATTTTTGCTCTGGTGTAATGCATGGAACCACTAGGACCCGTTCAAAATCATTCGAATGTAAACGTGTTCCAAAGCAGCAAATGGTGTTTATGCTTTTTAAGCCTTCCTGTTTCGCACCTTTCTGTGGCGTGATTACGTTGGGTTGCGAACGTAACGCATGGGTGATTAAAAAGGCAAAAGGTCCCTCTAAAACCGCCCAGTTCGGCAACGCCCTCGGTGCCAACCGCCCATCTTTCTTGAGCACTTTAAAAATGTTCCTGAAGAGAGACATTTCGTGATGGAGGTACAAGCAGCCAGGCTGACACCCCTCCGATTCCGCATGTCCGCTAACAGGGGCTAGCAGCAGCAGCGTATCCTGCGTGCAACCGCCTGGTTCTCCATACCACTGGTTTCGGTACAGGTACATTTTGAAACGGCTCAAGGAAGATGAGCAGTTTGCACCGAGTATGTTGTCAACCTGGGTGGTCTTAGAGGGACACTTTACTGTTTTATTCACGCCATGTATCAATTTCGCAAGTGTATGAATTGCGCCTTCTTCCCGTTTAGCGTCTGACAACGCCTTTACGACTCAGTGTTATATTTGATCTGAATTAACCATACAACACAGTATGAGTTTTCTTCGCCATTGCGCTACATTCTGCATATTATCTCAAACATACACTCACTAAAACTTTATGAGTTTATGATTCACACAAGCCAAAAAATGTTCGTAATTATTACAAAGTTGATATGCATTAGTACATTAAACTTATTAATTTACATTTGACGTCCCATGTACAATGAGTCAGTCCAGATGTGAAGCTTCTAGCTACATCGAAAGAAGAAATGACAAAACTGTAAGGCAGTCTCCAGGAGAAGTACCAAAAACAACCTGAAAGAAAGACACTATTTAGCAGGCCGAAGTGGCCGTGCGGTTAAAGGCGCTGCAGTCTGGAACCGCAAGACCGCTACGGTCGCAGGTTCGAATCCTGCCTCGGGCATGGATGTTTGTGATGTCCTTAGGTTAGTTAGGTTTAACTAGTTCTAAGTTCTAGGGGACTAATGACCTCAGCAGTTGAGTCCCATAGTGCTCAGAGCCATTTGAGCCAAGACACAAATTTTATGGTTTGTGAGTCTTCAGCAGTTTTGAATCCGTGAACTTTCTGAATGACAACATGGTTATATAACTGGTTTAAATTATAACATTTATTTGTGTTACTGCAGTTTTGGTTGTTAGACAATTTTTAAACACCTGCAATTACGCAACGGAATAACCCTTCAGTTTAAAGAACTACAAGGGCAGCAGACAACGATATGAATACAGAAACATTCTCGAACTGCCGCAGGTTTTGTTAACATATAGGTTTATGCAATCCACAGCGAGTCAAAAATAAGTACCCTACAACATCAACTACATGCTAACCATATGTAGGCATTATGAGAATCCATTGCCCGCAGCTCGTGGTCGTGCGGTAGCGTTCACGCTTCCCACGCCCGGGTTCCCGGGTTCGATTCCCGGCGGGGTCAGGGATTTTCTCTGCCTCGTGATGACTGGGTGTTGTGTGATGTCCTTAGGTTAGTTAGGTTTAAGTAGTTCTAAGTTCTGGGGGCTGATGACCATAGCTGTTAAGTTCCATAGTGCTCAGAGCCAAGCCATGAAAATCCATTAAATCTACATATTTATTTTTTCAACAAACAGGCGTGGAAACGACAAACCACAACGTTTGTATACTGACCGATACCACTGCACAGATGATATTGAACTTTTCTGCGTTGCTGTTTGTCAGTCAGAGAGTGAACTTCTACGAACGACGTCAATGTGACAGCAAGAATGTGACGATAGGGTGTATTATGTTAGAATTTTTGAGAAGACTGGCTGTAGCCACAATAGAGGTCCGCTGTACAGTAGACCAAACTGAAAGTGAAAATATTTTTATGAGGGTTATGTGTGAACATATTACATACCGCCTAAAATAAATCCCGCAATGTTATGAATCACCCTCACATATATTTAATAAACAAACCGTCCTTAAGAAAAAAATGTGCCTTGGAAACTTTAATTATGTATTACATGTATGATAACTGTGTGTGGTACACCATTTCTTTCAGACACGTTGGACAGTGTACAGTGATACATCAACAAATTAAATAACTTAAATCATCGTGTAGTCATCGGCACCTTCAAACACGATAAAAACTTTCTTCCACTCTGTCACTCTGTCCCACCTTAGTGCACTGATTCCGTACAACCGACTGGAACACTCACATTATTTTCAAAGCCACGACTCATGTCAGCAACGGAGTGTTGTGGGATCCACGTCTACACCATCAACAGCACTCCAAAGCAATCAATGTGCTGTTTTATGAGGTCATCTAACATTTTGCTCGTTATGCTTATAATGTTATTCGCTTGCTCATACGTTGTTTGCAGCAAGACACTGTGTTGTGGTTGGCAGGAGAGCCAACACCGTGTTACTAGAGGAAGCCGAAAGGCACGCGTTTTAGCTCACGCAGGCTGGCGTGAGGTCTGGAACAGGACAAGGAAATCAGAATTTAGAAAAACAGACGTAGCTGGTGGAATACTTAACTTTAATCCACTGATGGTGAACGATGCTCTTGACGGTACATGATTCAGTATCAATAGTAACAGGTAATGGCGCCTTGCTAGGTCGTAGCAAATGACGTAGCTGAAGGCTATGCTAACTATCGTCTCGGCAAATGAGAGCGTATTTTGTCAGTGAACCATCGCTAGCACAGTCGGTTGTACAACTGGGGCGAGTGCTAGGAAGTCTCTCTAGACCTGTCGTGTGGCGGCGCTCGGTCTGCAATCACTGATAGTGGCGACACGCGGGTCCGACGTATACTAACGGACCGCGGCCGATTTAAAGGCTACCACCTAGCAAGTGTGGCGTCTGGCGGTGACACCACATTCCTTCCCCGCAAATCGGCGTACTGTTGTGGCATAAGGCTTCCACCCGCCGTGGGGAGGACCCCATGTTGACGTATGAGACGAGGTGCGGAGTCTAAAAACAGGCGAGGCTGTACCACCCGCACCTTGCCATTCGGACCGCGGGGAGCTAGGAAACGCCTGAAAACCTGCTCCAGGTTGCACGCCAACATGCGGTGTATGCGCCCGCAGAGAGACAGGAAGGGCCTAAGGGTCGACCTCCATTGGGCCGGGGCACCCGACGGGCGAAGACGACATATGGTCCGGAACGGGCATGAGTTCCATGTCGGAGGACAACTGGTCACGGGAAGCGATCGGCGGCGCGTGACCCAGGCAGGTACCCGGCGGTTGCAGCGACGCGTCCACTGCGGGCGTCGCCGGCGGGAGAACAGGCGGCGGCGGCGGCGGCGGCGGCGCGTCGCCATGGGGCAAAATGGAAGGCAGCGTCGGTAACACCTGGGGCCCACGTGAGCCAGTAGATGGGTTCCCAGGGCGCTGACCGGACGGCACCGTCGCTGAAAGCAGACGGGGAGCGGCAGATCCCGTGCGACGACAGAGGCGCAGCTGATTGAGATGGCGACGCACCTCACCAGAGGCCTCCAAAACCAGATACATAGCGCGGCCGAGGCAGCGAAGAATGCGCCCTTCGAGCCAACGCCGTGAACCTCGATAGGGCGGTAGCAGACAATGTAGCCTGGGGCAAAAGCAGGTGTCTGCCGCTGCACAGGAACCTGATGCGGCGGATGTAGCAAAGACATCAAGGTTCGATGAGGGCGACCGTGGAGCAACTCAGCCGGCGAGCGACCATCTCGGGGCTGAGAGCGATACGAGGACAAAAAGAGCAAAACGCGTCCTCCCGAGAATGCGACTCTTTCAACTTAAACATCTGTGACTTGAAAGTCTTGACCAATCGTTCAGCGGCACCGTTGTACTGTGGCGAAATCGGCGCGGACGTCAGATGTTGAATACCATTGGCCTTGCAGAATGACTGAAATTCTGCGGACATGAATTGTGGGCCATTGTCGGAAACAATAGTCTGTGGAAGACCTTCAATGCAAAAGATAGCAGATAACGCTTGGATGGTGGCAGATGACGTCATGGAAGACATCCGGACAACATAAGGAAAATTACTCAATGAATCTACCACAACCAACCATCGAGCATTCCAGAATGGACCAGCAAAATCGATATGTAAGCGTTGCCAAGGGGAAGTGGCTTTTGGCCATGCAAAGAATTACCGCGGTGGTGCTGGTTGTTGTTTGGCACACACCATGCAAGAAGAGCACATATTCGTAATCGCGGCATCGATTCCGAACCAAGTACAGTGCTGACGAGCAATTTTTTTCGTTCTCACTGTACCCCAATGTCCTTGGTGGAGAAGCTGTAAGACAGAGGACTGTAACGAACGTGGGACCACGACCCTGAACTGATCATTATCAGAACGCAACAGCAAAACACCACGTCGTACAAAAAGTCTCTCCTGGTGAGCAAAAAATCGGCGAACCAACGAATCCCCGATCCGTGACTTTGACAAGGGCCATTGCGTAGCAACAAAACGCAGAACGGTAGCAAGGACAGGGTCGGCAGCTGTGGCTGTAGCTACACGACGAAAATCAATCGGAAATGATTAGACCACATCATCATTTTCAGAATCAATGAACATGCAAGCAAATTCGGAGGAATCGAATGCTCTATCCTCAGGAACAGGCAAACGGGATAACGCATCGTCGATTCGGTGCTTAGCAGTGGACCGATACAAGATATCGTAGCGGTACTGCGAGAGGAAAATAGACCAGCGAATGATTTTCTGCGCTGTACATGGAGGTAGAGGCTCAGTCGGATGAAAAAGCGATGTCAACTGCTTGTGGTCTGTGATGATGGTAAAGTGACGACCACACAAGAAATCATGAAACTTTGTAACACCAAATACGAGAGCCAATGCTTCTTTCTCGATCTGTGAATAATATCTTTGCGCAGACGGGAGCAGTTTGGACCGAAAGGCAATAGGGCGATCGTGCGAACCATCTTTGTGCGCAAACACATCACCGATCCCGAAATCCGATGCATCCACCATCAACAAAAGGGGCTTCTGGGGATCGAATGGCGTAAGGTAAGTATTGGAAAGCAACGCCGATTTCAACTGGCGAAAGGCGCGTTCGCATTCCGTCGCCCAGACAAACGGAACACCTTTACGGCGAAAGCGATGAAGCGGAGCAGAAATGGAAGAGGCATGTGGAACATATCTGTTATAACAGTTAATTTTTCCCATCACCCTCTGCAGCTGCTTGAAATTCTGCGGCGAAGGCAAGTCTTGTATGGCACGGAGGTGCTCGGGACTGGGATGTATGCCTTGGGCATTGAGTACATGTCCCAGGTAGGGCAAGGCACGAGCAAAAAACACACATTTGTCCTTCCGCAAGCGAAGACCATTTTGTCGCAAGACCTCAAATAATGTTCTGAGATTGGCTAAATGTTCTTCTTCCGTCTTTCTGGAGATCACAATATCGTCCAGATAGTTTGCTGCAGTAGGGACCGACGCACAAACAGTTTGTAGATATTGCTGAAACAATGCAGGGGTGGATGCACACCCGAATGGCAGTCGTTTGAATCGATACAAACCAAGATGCGTGTTAACCACCAAAACGAACTGGGATTCTTCGTCCGCCGGTATTTGCAAGTACGCATCTGCTAGGTCCAACTTCGAAAAATATTTACCCGGGCACAGTTTGTCAAAAAGATCTTCCGGGCTGCATAAAGGAAAAGTTGCAGTCACTAGTTGTGGATTCACTGTTGCCTTGAAGTCCACACAAAGTCTCAATTTTCCCGAAGGTTTTGGCAAAATTACTAAGGGTGATGCCCAGAGAGAAGCCTACACACGTTCAATTACACCTTGTGATTCCAAATCGTGTAATGTTTTTGCAACCTCATCACGCAATGTGTGGGGAACATTGTGCACTCTGAAAAATTTCGGTTGCGCGTTTACTTTCAGTTCCAAATATGCTTTATAGTTCTTAGTGCAACCAAGGCCCGGTGCAAAAATCTCTGCAAATTCTTCACATAGATGAGAAACACTGTCGGAAGGCACAGTCTGGTTCACTGATAGGACCTGATTTACTATAGACAAGTTAAACAACTGAAATAAATCGAAACCAAACAAGTTCACTGCAGAAGGAGAACGAAGGACGTAAAGTGACACAAGTTTTGTTTGTCCCTTGTATGTTGCAGGAAGGCTGCACTGTCCTAACACAGGGATCTCTTGACCTGAATAGCTAGTTAACTTAATTGTTGTGGCATGCAATGGAGGTGTGCCCAGCAGTTTGTAAGTGTCTTGATTGATCAGTAAAACTGCAGCCCAGGTATCGAGCTGGAATGGTATCACTTTGCCGTTAATCTCCAAGTCCACAAAAAGTTTATTGCCCTGCTGACGACAAGAGCGACTGTCTCGTGCCACGTGAACTGACACTGGTACAAAATCACTTGCGACTTGACAGGAGGTCCAGCGATGTCGACACACACTATTTGTGGGACGAACACAGTCACTGTTACAGAGAGTGGCACTGGGCGGAATGGAATGAACTATATGAATTTCCATGGGCGAAGTTTCACGAGCCTGAGTATCCTTGGTTCGATTCTGATTCCGGCATGAAGCAAAGGGCCTGGAATGGTTTTGAGCTTCTGTTCTGAGCTTTTTCTGGGAAACACTTTGAACATGTCCTTTTTTATTACAGTAAAAGCAAATAGCTTGGCGCGATGGGCAATTCTCACGCGAATGTCTAGTAGCACACCGTGGGCATGATTTTAGCACTGCATTTGCTTGCCGGCGCAGTACACGTGGCTGAGAGCCTGGCGGCAGCGGCGCGGCCAGGCGCGAGGACTGTTTACTGTTCCGTGCAACTCGCCCGGCGGGCCGGTTAACCTGACACACGGGTGGCGAAGTTGCAAATGATTCCTGAGCAAAGTCAAGTGTGACCTGCCGATCCAATATCTCCATCACTTGTTGAAGGGAGGGATTGACTAGTTTCAAAATCTGTTCCCTTATACAAACATCAGAAACGTTCTGTGCAATTGCATCACGTGCCACAGTATCTGAATAAGGGAGTCCACACTGACACTCAAAAGCACAACCCCTAGTAAGGCCTTGCAAGGTTGCAACCCACTCCCGATTAGTCTGACCTGCCGTACGTTTTGTACGAAAGAAGGTATACCATTTAGCAACTACACTGACTGAGTCTGTGAAATATGCATCTAATGCAGACAGAATTTCGTCGTAGGGCAGAGTTTCTATGTCGCGTCGGGGAAATAATTTGTTCTATCACACAGTACGTTTGTATGCCGACTGAAGACAACAAAAATGACTGCTGCTCGTTACCTTGAATTCTGTAGGCGGCGAGATGGAATCCAAATTGGTGTGACCACTCCGTCTAGCTTTCCAGTGCAGCATCAGAAGGACAAAAAGTTGGTGCAATTGCGTGTTGTGGCTGCGTTAGCGGTGGAGCGGCGGCTGCCGCATCGTTTTGCATCGCATGTTGACCCTGGACAGGCTGTCCAAGGGCATCCAGTAACGCCTGCGTCTGCTGATTCTGTAAGCGATAAAATTCGGACAGTACATCTGGAGATGGTGGCGAAGCCATTACACAAGTAAATCAGGGCAGTGTAGTTAAGAACGCAGTGTTGCCTCGTCGCCAATGTTGTGGTTGCCAGGAGAGCCAACACCGTGTTACTAGAGGAAGCCGAAAGGCACGCGTTTTAGCTCACGCAGGCTGGCGTGAGGTCTGGAACAGGACAAGGAAATCAGAATTTAGAAAAACAGACGTAGCTGGTGGAATACTTAACTTTAATCCATTAATGATGAGCGTCGCTCTTGACTGTACATGATTCAGTATTAATAGTAACTGGTAATGGCGCATTGCTAGGTCGTAGCAAATGACGTAGCTGAAGGCTATGCTAACTATCGTCTCGGCAAATGAGAGCGTATTTTGTCAGTGAACCATCGCTAGCACAGTCGGTTGTACAACTGGGGCGAGTGCTAGGAAGTCTCTCTAGAACTGCCGTGTGGCGGCGCTCGGTCTGCAATCACTGATAGTGGCGACACGTGGGTCCGACGTATACTAACGGACCGCGGCCGATTTAAAGGCTACCACCTAGCAAGTGTGGTGTCTGGCGGTTACACCAAATTTAAACAGTTTCTTTCTGACAAATGGTATAAAACGTTAGGTAAACCCATTTAGGAATAATATACTTCGAAACCCAAGTAGTAGAAGACCGTCTGGAGATAACTAATGCCCCTATACAAATTACAATTTGAAGTGGATATATACTTGTTTCCGAGATAAAGTATAAAACCGAGAGTGTAGGAACGTACAGGTGCACGATCTCGAAAGTTCGCAGACATTTTGTTGACATTGAAACTTCCCCTTTGAACAATTATACATGACTGTGCTTAAACTGACACACAATATTTTGTTAGCGCAACGCAATCTGACTTTCAACAAAATTCCCTACACAAGAATGGCCCTCACTAACATTAAACTATACCTTTCACAAATCACTTACCTCACAAAAATCTTCGCTGCTCAAGCTACTGCAGTACAGCGAGCGCCACTACTGCCAGCTAAATAGAAGATTCAAACTACTGAAGGCACTAACTACTGATAGGGATAGTTAGCAAATGAAAGATATTAATAGAGAGCAAACAATGTATTTACCTTAATATCATCACATGCCATAATATATATATCAGTTCATGAAAAATTACAAAACTCCGCCATCTCTCTCCCCACATCCACCACTGCTGGCGGCTCACCTCCAACTGCGCAACGCTACGCGCTGTTCACATCCAGCTGCCGCTGCCCAACACTACAATGGCAGACAACAATGCAAACTAGCGACAGACTGCACACAGCACAGCCAGTGATTTTCATATTGAGCGCTACGTAACGTTGCCAATAAGAAAACATAAACAGCCTACTTACATAGAGAAAACATAAACAGCCTACTTACATAGCCCCCACGCTCCCCACAAAAATTTTTACAAATTGGATGGGGCAGTGGCCAATACAGATTTAAAAAAAATTTTTCATAATTACAATAACAAAGATATAAAATGCACACACTTATTGATACAACGTTGGTCAAAAGCTCAAATTTTCTCACAGTCCCTAAAGACAGTCCTAATCGTACATAACAGGAGAATAGCAGTGTTTGTCTCAAAGTCTGAGCAGTAAAAGAAAATGCACACGGAAGTAGTGGATTTCCATGCAGTCTTGAAGAAGTAGTGTTGTCCTTCCAATGGAAAGACAGTGCTGACTCTCGACATGCTGACAGGTAATGGGCCACAACAGAGCAAACCCACAGCAGAGTCATTCGAAGTTTGGAAGAATATTGGTAGGTAGGTCATCACAGAGCAGACCCACTGGAGTCCTGGTAGAGATTGTGGTATTGGTGGGCCACCAGAGGTGCAGACCCACTGCAGTCCTTGTAGAAATAATGGCGTTGGTGGGTCATCAAAGATGTAGACCTACTGTTGTCCTTGTAGAGATAATGGTATTGGTGGGCCACCAGAGGTGCAGACCCACTGCAGTCCTTGTAGAGATGACCAGCAGCCATCTGTTGCGATTGTGCAGGTGCACAGTCACCATCGAAGAGTCTTGCAGAGAATATAGCAAGTCTATAAACCACCACTTGTGCACTCACAAAGTTTTTGGAATTGTCCTTAGAACGAGCAATGCTGTTATCCAGTCCCTTGCTGAATCATTGACACACATGCAAACACTATCAGTCCCTACTTCTCACATATTGTCCATATACTATGACCAACAGAAACGTGTGCAGTGAAATGTAACTTAATTGGAAGAACTGGTAACTATTACAATTTGATAACATAAAAATACAATAACAAAGGTACAAAATACATCATTAAAAACATAATAATACAGATAACATCTGTAGTACAGGCTTTACAAAAGAATCGAACTAACATATACATCAGTGGAATTATGACATGAGTACATACATAAAATAATGAGAATAGTTTTCGAAACATTAATTTCACACATGAACATTGAAACAGAACAGAATTGTAAACAACTTTACAAAGAAAATAACATATTATTAATGCAACTTATATTTGAGGATAACAGTATTCCTTCTCATAGTGAATATAGCTTAGTATTAGAAGAGAGAAAAAATTCTATGAAACAGTACACAGAGACAGGAAGAAAACAAATACACAAGGGTACACACACACATAGTGGGATAACACCAATAGGAAATGACAGGGTTCGTTTTCAGTGTAACATGTGGTACTGCAGTCCAACCCAAAACTTCATATATCTTTCCTCTTATTTCATCCTTTGTTTCCACCAAAAAAATCCTATCCAAGCATGCTTTCTGTATTTATTTCACATATTTCTTACCTCATTTTTATTTTCCATTATTTTACCTCATCATTTATTTCCAAGAAAATCCTACCTATACCTGCTTTCTGTACGGTTTTCGTATAGATTCTCAATGCATTTCTTCCAATTCATCGCAACTCATTCTCTTCTATAGACTACCCCCTCTTAAGCTAACTTAAATCTACTGAGCTCAGATGCTAAACTAAGGGACGAGGCAATGCAGCAGCACGTAAAACAATTATTATAAACAGCAATGAAAAAAAAAATGGAAAATCGCAAAGCAAGCTACAGTAAATCTAAATTAACAGAAAAAATGCAAAATTACAAAACTCCGCCATCTCTCTCCCCACATCCACCACTGCTGGCGGCTCACCTCCAACTGCGCAACGCTACGCGCTGTTCACATCCAGCTGCCGCTGCCCAACACTACAATGGCAGACAACAATGCAAACTAGCGACAGACTGCACACAGCACAGCCAGTGATTTTCATATTGAGCGCTACGTAACGTTGCCAATAAGAAAACATAAACAGCCTACTTACATAGAGAAAACATAAACAGCCTACTTACAACATTTGATCGAAATGATGCAGAGGGAGGAGAAAAAATTACATTGTCAGCTCTGGCGAGAATCTCGGCAGAAACCGTGGGTTGTTTTGTCAGTAGGATTTTTCTCTTATCCCTGGCACCACCCAGTTCGGATCTCAAATAAATATTCATTAGGTGCTACATCTACCACACTTTGTCGCTCTCTATCTGAATACTGTGTAATTCGAGGATGAAGTCCATCTTTCCGCTCGTTGATTGATCATTAACAGACGCTGTCATTTGTAGCAGTTACCGGAATTTTCTATCGTTTATGCTACTATGTAGCCCTTAACTGGGCAGTACGCATCATTCGGACATATTTTGTTTCTACAGCGTGATATTTTGATGATCAACAGAATATCAAGACAGTTATTTATGAATGGCTGATCACCGTAAATGTCATACATACAACTGAATGCAGATGCAAATCTACTCTGTAAGACACTATCAATTTCCCCCTTCTCTGCTCAGTTCGAAAGTGGTGCGTTGGAAGAATGATTGTAAGTAAAACTGCTAACGCACTTCAGTTTTTTTATAATTTTGAGTAGTGGTTATTTCATGAGACATACATCGGAAGAATTAGCATGGGCCTGACTCTTCTTGGAACGTGCGTTCTCGGAGTTTCAGCAGTAAACCTCTCAGTAGTCCACACCGCATCTCTTGTAGCTTCTGTAACTGGAGTTTTTGAGCACCTTCGTTACAATGTGGCGCATTTTATACGATCACCTGACGAAACGGCCGCTTTATCTGGATTTTCTTCTTCCCTTCTATTAACTCTGCCGGGTAAGAGTCCCATACTGATGAATAATACTCAGGAATCGGTAGAACAAATGTTTTGTAAGAGGCTTCTTTCGCAGAGTATTTACAGTTCCTAGCGATTCTCCCAGTGAAACTGAGCCTGCCAATTGCCATAGATACATTTAATTTTAAGTTGCCACTTAACTATAGGTAATGCTGTACGTTTTCTCCTAAGTATTTTACGGAATTTACTGTTTCCAATTATTAATAGTCAATAGTATAATCAAATACACAGTGCCTGACATTTATGTTTGTCCAGGGTCAGCTGTCAGTCCCTGAAACAGTCGTTGATCCTCTGAAGCTCTTCGTGCATTTCGCTATAGTATTTTGGTGTTTTAACCATTATACACACAACAGCATCATCTGAAAAACACTTCACGAAACTTCCAATGTTTTCCACCTGTTCACTTATGGAAAGGCACAATAACAGTCCATAGGGGACTCCCAATAGTGCTTTGGACATCATGAACGAATAAGGCAAATTTAGTGGAACAAGCATTTGGTAGCAAAAAATCTTCGTTTATTCGTAGTATGAGTTCTAAGATTAACTAAAATGTGATAGGTCTAGGTGGCATCAAATATTTACATACAGTTCAAACAGTTCATGTACAGTAGATTGAGAAAATCTGGTTTGTGATTTCTGCAGTAGCGCTCAGAGGTGTCACAGCTTGATAACAATTGCCTAATTGTAGGTGATGGCGAAAACTGGAACACACAATCACTTTGTCGAAACTTGTTTAGTAATGTTACTGCTATTTTGGTATAGACCTATGTTCTGTTGGTAAATGCCGTTATCGAATTTCATATTTATAAGCTTTGGACTACCTCATCAATGCAGTCAGCACTAATGACATTTTAACATTTCTGATGTAAACATTAAATTAAATTATGCAAATATAAAAACTGTCTATGGCATTAATCATGTATGTACACTGACGAGTCAAAACATTATGAGCACTGCTCAGGTAGCAGAGCAGAGCTTTGTGGGTCACTTTTCGCACCGTCTATGCCTGCTTCGTCAGGACAAAGAAGTCCAATGTTCCCCGTATGTAAACTAAATGGCCACGTAGACCAGTCACTTGGATGACGCCCTCATGTAAACAAAATGCAATCCAGAAAACAAATTAGTTCTTTATCTAAGCAAATTTATCACTGTAAGAGACAAACAGGGTAAAATTGGGTATGTATGCTCTTAGCTACGCTTATGCAAATCGAATATATGACCAGTTGGTTTTACCTTAAACTAAGGAAACATAATTTATGACCGAAAATGGCCGACTTCCTCCTCCCTCAATTCTCTAGAGAAATTCTATGAGTTACTATATTTTAAGGGCATCAGGTAATTTTACGTTTCTGTGGAACTGTGAAAATGATGTGATATTATCCTATAGGCTGAATTATCACAATTTAGTGATATCATGGCTGTCCAATGTATTTTCTGCAAGTACACCAGTGTACCACCACTTTCCATTTCTACTTAGAGTTTTGGGTCAATTTATTACAGTTCTTGGGAAATTCGTTTCTATTTACTCAATTTTCTTTCACTATTACAAACATCCGACTTCCACGATCGTCTTCCAGAGACACACATAGATTATCGCAAATATGAAACTTCAAGTGTCTACCAAATACCACAGTACTTTATTTACGCAAATAAATTCATTCTGCATACAAATTAAACTCTTATCTGGCATTTAAACTATTTCGACAATCTCTTATTTCAACAAATACACACTACACACTAAGTCTATTTATGTAGCAACATTTCAATGTAGGGAACTTGTTCTTATGTTATTAATGGGTAACAAACAATGGGTGATTCATTATGATGTAACAATCAAGCCACCTAAATTACACCATAATATTACTGTAGACCGGTAAAAAATATCTACATACTCAAAGTTTTAACATCTGAATAGATCACTGGTGCAATCTCAAACATTGATCACAGCCATGTGAAATGGTCGGATTAGAATGGGAGAGGTATGAGCTTTATTAAAACAAAATTGCTATCGACAAAAACATCGTCAATGAATACTTTACATTACTTACTTACAAAGTAAGAGCGCTTACGTGGGTTAGCAGTGACTTACCACTGGTTACTTGCTGGGCGAATTAACGAAGGTTCGCTGCGAAACCTCTCAAAAACACAAATTTAAAGGGTCCTAATTGCTTTTCTGTTTGATACTAAGATTTTCATTACCAATTTTTTCAATAATAAACCGTAATAATATCAATTTTGAATGTATGACTCAGCACTATGTAAAATCAATGTTAGTAAGCGTCTTACTACAGTAGGTAAACAGTGTTAAGGATGGCGCTTAACATTTGTACCATAACCCTGTAACGCAAGTTGGGGAGCACTGTGGTGAGGGGAGCAACTAAAAATGTTGACTTGCTTAAACAGTTACTCACATTTATCTGATTAGCAACAACTTGTGAAGCACATTGGCGTTCAGAAGTATAATCAGGATCTTTATCTTTACCTTCGAAAAATCGTCCCGGAAAAGCATTTTTTTATAACACGATCGCCACATGCATTACTACTATTGGCAATCATGTTTTTGGTACTTATCACTGTTTACATGTATAAATCCTGAATAGCTGCTATTAGCGAGAATTTTAATTTTGAGATAAGGCTGCCATGTCTCGGCTTATTTTGAAACTTTCAACTAATACCAATAAAACACATCATCTGCTATGTTTTGCATGCATATCTGTGTCTCTCATCAACTGACACTTTTACCACTGTTTGCAAACGAGGTCTTTGTATAAAATAGGCTACTTTGAATCCATCGTAATAGGCTTTTGGAAGAACAAACTGAAAAACCTATAATTTTTGTGTATCTCAGTTGTTAGTAACGTAAGTTTGCAACTATAATTCAAAAATATAGTGTACAATGTCTCTGTGAATAACTGAGTTTCCAGCCATTATCCAGGCGGCAAAACATCAATTACTTTGTGCATTATTACTGGTATAAAACCGTGCATTTTTGGAACCACCTCTGCCGTACATGTACATCCTCACACTTTTAAGGTTATCATAATATTCTGTATGAGCAATGCATTTTTACAACGCTTCACCTTGTGTTACGCGTAATTACGCATTTCCGCAATTAATACACTCCTGGAAATGGAAAAAAGAACACATTGACACCGGTGTGTCAGACCCACCATACTTGCTCCGGACACTGCGAGAGGGCTGTACAAGCAATGATCACACGCACGGCACAGCGGACACACCAGGAACCGCGGTGTTGGCCGTCGAATGGCGCTAGCTGCGCAGCATTTGTGCACCGCCGCCGTCAGTGTCAACCAGTTTGCCGTGGCATACGGAGCTCCATCGCAGTCTTTAACACTGGTAGCATGCCGCGACAGCGTGGACGTGAACCGTATGTGCAGTTGACGGACTTTGAGCGAGGGCGTATAGTGGGCATGCGGGAGGCCGGGTGGACGTACCGCCGAATTGCTCAACACGTGGGGCGTGAGGTCTCCACAGTACATCGATGTTGTCGCCAGTGGTCGGCGGAAGGTGCACGTGCCCGTCGACCTGGGACCGGACCGCAGCGACGCACGGATGCACGCCAAGACCGTAGGATCCTACGCAGTGCCGTAGGGGACCGCACCGCCACTTCCCAGCAAATTAGGGACACTGTTGCTCCTGGGGTATCGGCGAGGACCATTCGCAACCGTCTCCATGAAGCTGGGCTACGGTCCCGCACACCGTTAGGCCGTCTTCCGCTCACACCCCAACATCGTGCAGCCCGCCTCCAGTGGTGTCGCGACAGGCGTGAATGGAGGGACGAATGGAGACGTGTCGTCTTCAGCGATGAGAGTCGCTTCTGCCTTGGTGCCAATGATGGTCGTATGCGTGTTTGGCGCCGTGCAGGTGAGCGCCACAATCAGGACTGCATACGACCGAGGCACACAGGGCCGACACCCGGCATCATGGTGTGGGGAGCGATCTCCTACACTGGCCATACACCACTGGTGATCGTCGAGGGTACACTGAATAGTGCACGGTACATCCAAACCGTCATCGAACCCATCGTTCTACCATTCCTAGACCGGCAAGGGAACTTGCTGTTCCAACAGGACAATGCACTTCCGCATGTATCCCGTGCCACCCAACGTGCTCTAGAAGGTGTAAGTCAACTACCCTGGCCAGCAAGATCTCCGGATCTGTCCCCCATTGAGCATGTTTGGGACTGGATGAAGCGTCGTCTCACGCGGTCTGCACGTCCAGCACGAACGCTGGTCCAACTGAGGCGCCAGGTGGAAATGGCATGGCAAGCCGTTCCACAGGACTACATCCAGCATCTCTACGATCTTCTCCATGGGAGAATAGCAGCCTGCATTGCTGCGAAAGGTGGATATACACTGTACTAGTGCCGACATTGTGCATGCTCTGTTGCCTGTGTCTATGTGCCTGTGGTTCTGTGAGTGTGATCATGTGATGTATCTGACCCCAGGAATGTGTCAATAAAGTTTCCCCTTCCTGGGACAATGAATTCACGGTGTTCTTATTTCAATTTCCCGGAGTGTAGTTTTTCAGTAGTTGTGAAGAGTGGAAGAATGACAGAGGGATCAATGGGTGGAAGAGGGAAGACGACAAGGGAAGGGAAAGGAAGGGGAGGAATAGAGGGATGGAGAGCACAGTCAGAACCTGCTGTAAGACAAAAAGGAAGCTGCACACAGTGCTACAATTGATAGTGGTTAAACCTCAGCTGCTAACTCTAAAAGCTACTTCCGCCAAATATTTAAACTATCGAATGATTAAATAAAGGCTGTTTCACTGATTCAAACCTACGAGGGGCATTTAACAAATAATGCAATATCATTTTTTCTCGGCAAATTTCAGTTGAAGAACTACAGAATCTAGTGTGGGGCGTCGTGGGATATTCCCTCTCCAACCTGAATAGTTTCGTGTAGTTCCGACAGATGGCGAGACTATACGTAGTCTTCAAAATGGCGTCTTCCAAGCATGGTCCGTTCCAAGCAGGTCGCTCTCACTGAGTTTATTTTGGCGGAAAACGCAAGTACCGCAGATATTCACCTGCGCTTGAAGAACGTCTTGGAGACCTAAACAGTGAACAAAAGAACTGTGACCCGTTGGGCAAGGCGTTCGTCATCATCGCAAGAAAGTCGCCCAAACCTGTCTGACCTCAGGCGTGCCGACTGACCGCACACAGCTGTGACTGCTACAATGTTGGAACGTGCGGACACTCTCATTCGAGATGATCGACGGATCACAATCAGACACCTCGCTGCACCACTCGATGTCGCTGTTGGTAGTGCTGACACACTCGTCCACCAGCTGGAGTACTGAAAGGTGTGTACCCGCTGATTTCCTCGCCACCTACCGGAAGATCATAAAGAGGAACGAAGGACCATCTGTGATGAGCTGCTTGCGCGTTACGAGATTGATGGTGACAATTTTTTCCCGGTCGTCGTCACAGGCAATGAAACATGGGTTCATCACTTCGAACCGGAAACAAAACGACACTAACATAGAGTGGCGGCACACCACCTCTCCTCCGAAGAAAAAGTTCAACACCGCGCCCTAAAACTGTGAAGTCATGGCGACGGTCTTCTAGGACCCTGAAGGGGCTATTCTGTTTGATGTCCTCCCTCATGGTGGAACTATCAACTCTTAATTGTGTTGTGCTACGCTCAGGGAATTGAAGAAAGGACTTCCGCCTGTTCATAGCCACAAGAATGCAAACGAACTTATTCCGTCTCCATGACAACGCTAGGCCTCACACAATCCTGCGCACCCGAGAGGAGCTCACATAACTTCATTGTACTGTTCTTCCTCAATCACTCTACATACCGGATCTCACACCTTCGCTCTGTTTGGCCTAAGTGGCAACGCAAAGGTACAATTACTGCTAAACAATGACAAGGCAGCGCTCATGTAGGGGAGTTTTGCATCCGGAGAATAGAGTACCTAGGAGCACAAACTTATGTGCTTTATAATATATCGAAGGTATTTGGAGTATATTGTTAACTCTTCAGCTACAGATTTTTGTAATTAGTGATATTCAATATAATTTTAAAACTAATTAAGTAAATTGTGGACGGTCAAGCCATACATCGTCGTTCATGGTCCATCTAGTACCTTAAAGAGGAAGAAAGTCTTTCTCATGGAACACGTGATATTTGCAAACTAAATGAGTTCCTTTAGACTTATATGTACATGGTGTCTGTTCTTTCGGACATGACCTGGTGCCGTCTAGAACGAAATTAGAATTTTACAGTACATTAATACCTTCATCTTCTGACGGGTGTTGATTTATATCAATGGGAACAGGTGAAAATGTGCGCCCTGACCGGGACTCGAACCCAGGATCTCTTGCTTACATGTCAAACGCTCTATCCATCTGAGCCACCGAATGCAAAGAGGACAATGCGACTGCAGGGACCACATCGCGCACGCCTCACATGAGATCCGCATTCTCACCTTACATGTCCACACACTACATTCGTAGCGTCCCTACTCAACACACCCATTACTCGTGGAAGACATTCTTACCAAGTCCCGTAAGAGTTCGGGTAATATGTGTGCATCCGCACAGAAGAAGAAGATCATGGCCGGTATTGCCAGAACTATATACTTATATGTATATAGTGTCTGTTCTTTCAGACATGCCACTCTCAACCCTTTATCTGTACCAAATCGGGTTAAAATTGTTCCAGGGATTTAGGACGAACTTTTTACCACTTGCTTTCCCACGTCCGTGCATGTCAAATATATTTCACTCATATTTAACATATTTCACATGTATATGTACACATATTTCACCTGCATCTCCAACGAATTTCGCCCTGCAATTTCAATTTCGCCAAGCTGAATTTTTATAACGTCGCATCTTCTGAACTGTGTGTTGTACAGTGATATAGTCTTGCGGGTACATCGGGTGGTGTATGAGGCTACTGTCTGTGAAATACGATGTGAATAGAGTTAGGAGTAAATAAGTAATAAATTTGAATATCATGCATGATGTGACAGTTTTTCACGCGTCTCCGTGTTCATTACGCCATATCTCCCAAACTATATCTTGTACAATGGTATATTTTTCTAGATAGATTCAGGGGAGTATGTGGATACGTCTGGGAAATGTTTTGCGAATAGAGTTAGCAGTAAAGAAGAAATAAATTTAACCGTCGTACGCGACGCCGCAGTTTTTCATGCATCTCAGTATTTGACACCGTATCTCCTGAAATATGTGTCGTAAAGTGATATAATTTTCCTGGAATATTCAGTGGTGTGTGGAATACTGTCAGCAACACGTGCCGGGAATATAGTTTGTGGTAAAGAAGTAATAAATTAAAACGTCGTGCTTCATGCGGGAGCTTTGCTGTACGGTCAGCGAAAATGTAGTGAGTGATAAACTTTTCTCGTTGCAACATTTTGTGGGGGTGATCAGGGAGAAACAGTTTCGTAAAGGTTTGAAATAACGTGTAATGTTCGTTGGAAGTTACTATGTGTTCTCATTTTCAAACACTGGATGACTAAATTATGAGCATTCGCGTGTTGTGGGCTACACTATTTTTTCATCCCTGCCCCCACATCTTTGATGGGTAGGTAGTTCCTACTCCCAACAGCAATGATTTCTAGATAGTGTGTGATATTTCTACCAAGTCTGCTTGATATCTCTTCAGTGGTTTAGGAGGAGATGTGAAACATACATACATACATCTATTTTTACAATAAGCAGTGATTTAACTTAGACACGTATATTTACACGTATATCTCACGTTGTGCGAACGAACTGCATAATATATGTATCCAGTAAACGAAAGATCGTTTACTGTCATATATACTCAACCTTAAACGGTCAACAAGCATTCGTATTTAAACACAACTACGTCGATATCCTGCAAACGCATCGTTTCACGTCATTACGTTGTATCATACAAATGATGCAAAATGTTGCTAATTAAGTAATTAATTCTCTCCAAGACCTGTGGACAGATTACTTTCTTCCGAATTACAGGAACGCTGACGTAGCAGGCACAGGTAAGGCAGCACACGGCCAGAGGAGTTCCTGATGGCGAAATTTACTTGCTCACCTAGAATGCTGAAATAAGCTCTGGCTCTGAGCACAATAGGACTTAATATCTGAGGTCATCAATCCCCTAGAACTTAGAACTACTTAAACCTAACTAACCTAAGGACATCACAAACATCCATGCCCGAGGCCAGACTCGAACCGGCGACCGTACCAGTCGCGCGGTTCCGAACTGAAGCGCCTAGAACCGCTCGGCCAACACCGCCGGCCTGAAATAAGCATACTGTTTCATTTTCAAGGTAACATGAACGAATCGGCACAAGTCTTCATACGGGAAACACTCAAGAACATCACAGAAATAACTTCGGCCTGAACTAATCTCTCAACAAATTGCGGGTTAAACGCCTCATTGGGCTATCTTGTATCATTCCAAAAGAGAGCATATCGTGAGACGGTGGCCACACTATAAGCCTCCATTAAGCTACTGTCCGGTTTCTGTATTGTTTGGCACACTGAAGACTTGCAGCGTTTTGCGCCGCTGTGAGAAGTGGCCTTTTGCGTAATACCTGACTCCCACTGTCCACAGCATGGAGTTCCTTTTCGCTGGGAAATTCGTTCCGAAGAACGAGAATTCATTGACACCAGCAATCTCTGTCGGTTACAAAATCAGTTGTCACCGACAAGGCAAGATATCCGTCTCCAAAGCCCATCAGTTAGCATCTTACTATGTCGTGTTCCATGACTGCGAAAGGTGCAACACTTCTTTTTGACACGTTGGACAGTTCGAAATGATACACTAAGACATCGGCAAAGCTCCAGAGCTACCGATGTGCTCTTTCGGGAGATGACCAATATTTTGTCCAGTGAGTTTACGAACGCATTGTTCTAGTATTCATTATCTAACATCGAATTCTTAAAGACAGCAGAAGTCCCTTATTCTGCACATCGAATTTCGTGCAAACTTATTTACAACTATAATTTTGTTTTAGTCATTACCATCCTCTAAATAAGCCTAGTCTTCGAATAAGCATTGCTGAGGCATTTTTCGGAAACACTAGGAGCAAAGTGAGTGCCGCTAGTGCCTCTCGGATAAGGTTCCCGTTGCCCTCTGACCTGTGCATGCGTCAAACGTATAGCTGCGACGTAGTAATCACCATGTCATGTGCTTACTTTCTTGTTGTTATGAATGAATGCTGAAACTCACTCAAGAGCGTAGGTGGAACGCACTGATAGAAAAATTGTTTCTTGGACACGACACTAATTCGGTTTAATTTTCAGTATGGCTCTCTGAAGTGCATGGTACGTATATTATTGCGCTCGGCTGCTTGATACTTCATAACAGTTCAGCAGAAGAATATACTACCTATGAGTTAAACAATCTACATTATCAGTTAACGAGTCCACTCACAGTTTCGTCTGTCGCTGGAATCTCTAATGCGTGCTTCACAGCTTAAATATACATTTCGCGATATAGAAATGAGGTTAGGATTATAACTACATTTGCTTTGAAAGCATTTAATAAAAGGATAAAAGTATCAAATGTGATCATGAATTCGATAAATGTGCACGTATAGCTCTATATTTATTCGTTTGTTTGGTGAAATGTCTGCGCCTCCCGCTCCGTTCGATGAAATACGAGGCCGTGCTGAAAAGCAATGCCTCGAATATTTTATGCGAAAACAATTATAACATTTTAAATATAACAAACTTTATTAACATTCCACGTCTTTGCTATGCAGCCCCCTGTCACTGGAGGGCTCCGAATTCTATCGTGTAAAATGTTGGTGCTATGTAAAGCAATCATGTCGGTGTCCGAGAAAAAGCGCTCTGTAATCGAGTTTTAAATTCGAAGAGTTCGTCAACACATTGAACACCGTCTCCTTCAGCACGCAAATGCCAGACCACATACGAGTGCTGCGACACCTCCAACAATCTGACTCGTTGGTTTCACTGCCATCGGTCATCCTCCATACCGTCCTGATTTGATATCATTTGATTTTCATCTTTCCAGACCTTAAAGAACACCTTCGATGACTTTACTTTGGTAGAGACGAAGCGGTGAAAGCAGAGGTTATGTTGTGAGTGGGGGCACCTGTATCGATGAGGCAAAGGCCAAGATGAATTAGTAGATCCTTGACGTCTTTACCATAGCCAGTGATCTCAGTTCCACCCCAAAAAGGGTTATGGACGCTAAAATCACCCAGAAGTAGAAAAGGTGGGGGAAGTTGGAAAATCAGTGCAGTAAATAGATGGTGTGGCACTTCATCATCTGGAGGGAGGTAGATGTTATAGATAATAATTCCCTGGGTTGTCCTCGGCCTGACAGCCACAACTTCCAAAGGTATTTGAAGGGGCACAGGTTCGCTACAGACAGAGGTAAGAACATAGATACAATCTCCACCTTACAGTCTGTCACAGTCAGTACGATTTTGTAGCACCCCCGATAGCGAGGAAGGGAGGGGATCCGCATCGCAGGAAACCAAGTTCCCTGAAGAGCAATGCAAAAAGCAGATGTAACGTATAAGAGTTGTCATAACTCAGTCTGTTGGGAGAAAAAGCCGCCGCAATTCCATTGGCGGATGACGCTTTCTGTTGTCTGGGAAGACATGAAGGGTCCAAGGACGCAGAGTCCACCTCAGAATCATCTGCCACCACTGGTTGAGTGTTCGCATGTAGTACCATTGGGTCTGAAGTCTCGGCCAGATCAAGGTCCTCTGGGGGTTCCGGAATCACCGTCTCGTCCTTCGATGCAGAATTGTTAGGGAGTTGTGGTGCGGGTGCCGCCAGAGTCTCCCATTTCGTAACAGACTTCTTCTTTGTTTCTTTGCCATTTCGCTGCTATTTAGGGGCTTGCCGGGAGGGCTTCTCTGAAGTAGCTCCATGGTCAGAGGAAGAATGTGAAGATCTTTGACCAGCAGCCAGCGGCTCCTTCAGCAGCTGGTTGGTGTCCACTTGACTGTGTGAAGAGACCATGCAAGGTAGAGTCCCAAGAGACCCCTTCCACACGAGAGGGGCTGGAGGAGGCTGTTGATTCTGTCGCTGGGGGGAGGGAACCGATGTCCACAGTTTTTTTTTGGGGGGGGGGGGGTGATGCTGGCAAAGTGGAAACATTGGGAGCAACAGAAGGAGATGTGCTCCCAGCCCCCAGGAGGGGGGATGAAGGCGGGTGGCCCTGAGGGCCCACTGGATAAAGCTTAGATGAGGGGCATGATGGCATCAATGAGGGCAACGTCGCCGGCCGCGGTGGCCGGGCGGTTCTAGGCACTAGTCCGGAACCCCGCTGCTGCTACGGTCGCAGGTTCGAATCCTGCCTCGGGCATGGATGTGTGTGATGTCCTTAGGTTTAAGTAGTTCTAAGTCTAGGGGAGTGATGACCTGAGATGTTAAGTCCCATAGCGCTCAGAGCCAGGGCTTCGTCGTCGTAGTGACAGCGTAAGACAATAGAATTTGAATGGGGCTTAAACTTTCGAATTTCAGTTTAGCCTCACAGTTAGGCAGCCTGTTCAGGGTCTTGCACTTCATAATTTTCCACTCCTTTTGGAGTAGTATGCAGTTCAGGGAGCAGTGGGAGTGGAGCACTCCACAGCTGCCACAGGTGGGAGGAGGGCTACATGGAGTATTCCGATGCACTGGACGTTCGCAATCTCGACATGTGGCAGTGGAATTGCACCGGGACTATATGTGCCCGAATTTCCAACACTTAAAGAACCTTGTAGGGGGGGAACGTTTGGCTTAACGTCACATCAGTATACCATCACCTTGACTTTTTCAGGTAATGAATCATCCTCAAAGATCAAGATGAAGGCACCGGTGGCAATCCTACTGTCATTAGGACCCCTACAGACGATCTGGATGAATTGAAAGCCCCATCGTTCTAAATTGGGGTTTAGCTCATTGTCGGACTGGAATAGGAGGTCGCGATGAAAAATAATTCCCTGGACCATGTTGAGGCCGTTATGTGGAGTGACTGAGACCGTAATACCACCCAGCTTCTCAAAGGCGAGTAACGCTGGGGACTGGACTGGGGATTCCTTCTGAATAAGGACTGGCCCACTGCACATTTTGGACAGCGCTAGCACTTCCCCAAACTTATCCTCCAGGTGCTCAACAAAAAATAGAGGCTTCGTATCCGCAAAGGAGGCCCTATCGGTTCCAATTCACACTAAATAAGCAGGCGAAAATGGCTCTCTTCTTTCCATAGCCGTACGTTCCTCCCATGGGGTAGCTAGGTAGCATTGTATTCTTCCTTCTCTTTCTTAGAAACTGCTGTGGCCATTTTGTCCCCAACAGAAGATGACTTTGTCCGTTTCATTGCGGGTCATCCATCATGCTGCCACCCACTCTGATCCGGGGCTCTCCCCATGGGCGTTACCCAGTCACAGCAAATGCCACCTGGCGCGATGGCTGTTGCCGGAAGTCCCGATACGCCAAGACTACGAGCACATACTCCTTGGCATACGTAGGAAGGTTGCTGCTCAGCCATCAGTAGTGTGACCCCTGTGTAGTCAGGCGGCTACGACCAAGAGGGCACGCGACGAACCCACCACGTCGGATTGGCTATCATGTTGGATACTGGGTGCGTACTGTGAAGTTTACCTACGACTATTTGCACTTACCCATTGAGGGCCCTTTTGTGTTATATTACAAGCAATCTTTCAGACTTCATGAATACGGTACTGTCATGTGGCAAAAGAGGACAGTGGACAATGGATGGATATTATGCATGAGGTAAGTTGTCTTCGCCAAAATAGCTGGAATACTGGTGGAGTGGCAGCGCAATGACAATAATAGGTGCAGAAGATCTTAATGCATGACGGACATAGGATGCACCACATAAGGCGTCATTCGTCAAATACCTTGCACTTCGGAAAATTAGGACAGTGTGGAGCTCAAACCCTAAAAGGGGACCATAACGTATTAGGTCGTGAAGTGGGAGACTCCTCTTAGCCGCCTCTTACTACAGGCAGGAATATCTCGGGCCCGTTCTAACCCCCAGACCCGCACGGGGTTAATATAGTCTGATGGAACTGAACTGGTAGTGAAGGTTTAAAACCCTGCCGGTCGCGGTGGCCGTGCGGTTCTAGGCGCTGCAGTCCGGAACCGCGGGACTGCTACGGTCGCAGGTTCGAATCCTGCCTCGGGCAAGGATGTGTGTGATGTCCTTAGGTTAGTTAGGTTTAAGTAGTTCTAAATTCTCGGGGACTGATGACCTCAGATGCTAAGTCCCATAGTGCTCAGAGCCATTTGAACCATTTTAAAACCCTGGCGATCGAAGAAATTTTCTTCTCTAGTATTAAGCAGAAAATGGAAAGAGACTTGATGGTGCAGACATCTTACAGAGGACCTGTTGGTTTACTTTCGAGTATATTTCAAATGTGTCAGAAGACTGTGTCATAACATAAAGCGACACACGTCACTCTCCCAGGAAAATGAATGTAACGTGGAGTGGAGTTTAATGTGTGCTCATCTCTACACACTGAAATATATCTAAAATCTTTACTGGATCACAACTGGCTACTGTTGTATTTGCTGTGACCTGTCACAGTTTCTTGTGGGTTTTTCGCCTCGTGAATATTAGAATGACTAGCGATGGGGCAGTAACTAAGTGGCTTTTCACCTTTGATCGTTAATGTTCGTCACTACTTCAATAATAAACTTTTTCAAGATGTGCAAGTGCTAGAGATATGGCATAGTTTTATGTACATAAAATTTTCGAAATTAATATTACATTGGTTTAATAGAACAAAGCGGGACCGTGAAACAGAGCGAACCTGAAACTGTTTTCTTTATCGTCGTTGATTGGTACAAAGTAACTATTTTCCAGTAATAGATACACGTCTGATAAATGAAAATTTTGCCGACCAGAATCCTGAATATTTCACTTACCAAAGTTTTCCGATTTTCAAAGCGGCCTAGCTCAAAAAGATATCGGATAGACATGTTTACTGACGGAAGCAGTGCACTAGTCACATGCTGGCCACGTGGTTGCGAAGGATACGAGCTAAGGTTCAATGAAATGTGCCACAAAACGAACCATTTGGCTCAGTGATCAAACGTTGATCGGCCTTTTGGATTTATGTTTTCCGTTGTTTCAGTCGCTTCAGTCGCTTCAGTTGAATGTTGTGATGGATCAATTGAAAGTGATACGCGCGATTTGCTTACTTTTCACCACAAAACCAGACTTAGTGCTCAGCCTCTAACGGCCTCGCCATCAATGCGGTGTTAAGTTTGTAAACTCTCGTCGCCATTTTTGTAAAGGCCTCATCGCTGCTACTGTGGAGGCCGGGTTTGTGAGTTCGTGTAACGGCTTCTGGTACAGTACACCGCTAAGTCAATTTCTCCCTGCCACTATTACACAGCTATGCCCCAGGGTGAGCTAAGAGAATAAGAGAACAAAGTTCTATAACACTCAAACAAAATAGTAACAAAGTCTCACAACTGAGTTAAAAGGTTTACTTATCTTTCTGACTAGTTGGCTCAAAATGGCTCTGAGCACTATGGGACTCAACTGCTGAGGTCATTAGTCCCCTAGAACTTAGAACTAGTTAAACCTAACTAACCTAAGGACATCACACACATCCATGCCCGAGGCAGGATTCGAACCTGCGACCGTAGCGGTCTCGCGGTTCCAGACTGCAGCGCCAGAACCACGCGGTCACTTCGTCTGACTAGTTGAATCATGAAGTCTGAAACACTGCTTGAAATATAACACCAAAAAGATCCTCAATGGCTAAGCCGAAATAGTCGTAGGTAAACTTCACAATACATAGCAAATGCAATTTACAACAACCGTCTGTTCGCTTCTAAGAGTTCACTAAACGACGTTCCCGGTCTAAGTCAACTTTAGACGATGATCCGTAACCAAGTGGGCTGGAACTGCTCTTCTGTCTTCCGAGTAGGCTTCTGTGCGTTGTCGTCCAGGTCATTGGTGGATTGTACTCGCCCGGCAATTGACAGAGACGAGGTCGATATCTTCATCCTCAGCGCCGTCCGTGGCGCCGGTAGAACCCGCGCAAGTGACAAGGCAATAAGGCACTGGCACCAGCTATCATCTTTGCACCTCTCGTTCTTTTGCCCTGGCTGTGTTTTGTTCGGACGTCACAGCAGTTAAACCTGAATATTCCTTTCTTCAGACGATCATACGTGAATTTTTCCTTACTTCTTCAAAAGACCTCTATAGTTTCTTATCAGTACGGAACAAGAGCTCAGATTTCAATTATTAGCTGATTTTCATGCCACAGTAGATCGTCTGCATATGCAAGGTCGGTAACTATCTTCTGTAGACTCCCGATAAGCTAAATTTTTCAGTTAAATTTGGATTGCACATACCATAGTTCTGACAGCACCTTAAATTTCCTTCTAATTTTCTGATCTGTGTGATAATAGACACACTATATTCATATACTCGTGTGGGTACCGGTGAGTCAGTCTTATATACATATTCAATTCTCGGTTTACTGTACACGTTAATGTGTGCTATCATTTATTGACAAACATGAATACACGTAGTTAAGACTGCAGTAATGTGCTTTATAGGGAGCTGCTACGTTTCATTGCTCCTCCATACGTGTTATGCTGTGAATAGGCAGATCATACTGGAATATTTTAATTAAATCAGATGTCAGAATGAATGTGCCATTGCAGACTTCGCAGGTTGTCGAACAATCTCTGTACAGACAATCCAAGTAACGGGCTAAAATTTAATTAGCACTGAATTGCTTTACATAACCACATTAATTCCGTAATTACTTTATGAATATTCATAGCGTTAAGATTTTAATGCTGGAAACCACATTTATACACAAAGCGCAGGTAAATAAAATGCATCAGCAAATTATTATCAGCCAAGCCGAATTCTTCTTGCAACCCAGTTTGATCAAATAGTTATGAATAGTGATCCCATATCAAGCGAATTGCTATTTTGCGAGTGACATCATTTAAAATTGTAATCTATTAATCTTTGCTTGTATTTGGACTTCACAGATATACTGCCTGACTGTGTTATACAAATGCTCAGAGACCTGCAATGGGAATCGTCAGAAAAGAAGTGATGCGCTCCGAGCAGAGCCTTATTCACAACGTTCCGAGAGCCTACGTTCCCAAACATGTTAAGAAACAAATTACTCTCCCCAACGAATACGACCGAGATGCGAAAATGAGAGACGTTCTGTCTCATACAGAGAGCGACTTTCTTCACGTGTGCCACCTGCGAATGTAATAGAAAGAATGCAGAATCAGGCTTCCCACACCACGTACTCAATGCCAAACACAGTGCAGTTGCGCGCAGATTATAAATTACATTTAACTGTAAATTTTGACGTACATACTGATGTTTTCAAACAGAAGCGCTTCAGCGTTGAGCTTTCGTGTCTACCAGGCGTATGTCTACGAGTTCATTTAGGAAGTTGAACTAGGCTACATGTTAGCCATTTTGGCTTGTAAACTAGTTCAATGTTTCTTTGTTATTTTAACACAACAAATACATCGTAACTTCGCTGTGCTTCTTTCAGTTAATAAGTTAATATCCAGTAAACTAGTAATTTTCAAACTATGAGCCAGTGGTCTTTCAGCCCTGGACTCTGCATTCGATTATAGAGGTATACTGAAAAGGACATTTCTGTATGTGTGACATTTACCAGAGAGAGTCATATCTGGTCAAGAACGTCACAAAACCTAAAATTTTGGCATCTTAAGACAAGATTTTCATAAGCTACGCGTTAAGTGTGGAGCTCACATTCACTTAGCATTTCCGTTACCAGTACCAATAGGCCTATAGGCCTATCGTATTTTTATTTGTGACTGATGCAGTCCACATATTCATTCTGAGCGCTTTGTAGTCTCTTCTATATTGGTCACGATATGCGTGCACGAGATACAACAGTTCGATTCGTACACCACTTAAATGATCTAGTGGGAAAAAAAACAAGCCAGGGGAAATCTGATTGTGGTGTTAAGGTCTTCATCACACGCTTACTATAACGGTTTAAAACCGGAGATTATAAAAACAGTCCTCAGTCTCCTCTTCAGAAGTTCGGTGACTTTCCTTTCGTTCTAACTGTGCTCAATACTTTTCTCACTGACTCATTTTACACTACTTTAAAGGGCAGGTGGATTTGTGGACACCATATTTTATCAGAATTTTGCCGCCTTGTTTGAAGCAGAAAGATTACTCTCTTCCCGCAGTACAAACGACGATATTCCATAGTCCATTGTATGATTATGGTGATGCATTAAAGAGCCGGAATACAGCCAAATGACGGTAATTCTTCTGAGAAATTTGTGGCCATGTTCGATGCTTTAGAAAGCAAGGGGTTTACTGTGACAAATTCAGTGTCATGTTTTCTTCCATTTATCGCGACATTTATCTGAGACTTTTTGTCACGGTTTTCAGACTTGAGGGTAAGAAAACCGTCCGAATGTGTCGAAGGATCTTAAACCATTTTTTACGAGACGCGCTGGCTTATTTGACAAACCGGTTCTGATCGGGCCTGACTGGAGCCGGCAGACAACGAGCCTCGGCGGTCACCTTCGACCTCAGCGCAGCGCGGGCGGGCCTTCTAGGAATCCGAGTCGCCGAAGGTATTTGTCTCAGTTTGTCAGCAGCTACTGATGGATACCTCCCACGTAATAACCTGCAGGCGGTAAGCAGTAAATCCTGAATAACAGCCAATGCTTTACGGACGTGGCTTGTTACAGGCACTTTGTACGCGCCGGCGAGGAGATCGCGGTTTGCCCACAGCTCCTGGTGTCATGAACACGATATATGTAATATGCACGGGCTCATATGTAACAGTCGACATAAACCCACTGTAAGTTTGTTTTATTGTCTTTTGCTTACCAGCCTGGTGACATTTAGCTCATTAAAAATAAACTATTATGGTAATGGCTAAGCGAATTACATGGTACTATTTGAAGCTGAACATGCCTTTTTCGGAATGTTTCTTCCACTACACAGCAAAGTGTGCAATTCGGACATTGAAAATCGTCTTTCACGAGCAATACTCTTACGGGCAGAGCTTCTCAGGCATGATCAGGACCGATGTCATATTTTTCAGTCTTGCCAATTCCTCTTCTCCTTTGTTGCAAACTTTACAGAGTTTCTCCCGTCTACATTTTTGTACCAACATTTCTGGAACAAGAGATACTGAAGAGACCGCAACTTATCGGTTGCTTCCAGAATTCCGCTACGCAGCAGAATGCGTGCTGTTTTGAAACGTCCTTGCCGATTTAAACTAAATTATTTCTGATTAACGGGAATGACCGTCATATTACATATCTCGTGCCATAGCATGTAAGTTCGAGTCTGAAACTCATCCCACACTTTCTTAAAGTAAACAGTAAGCCGCCATCAAACTATGACAGTGAAGTTGGTCTGCAGATATCTCTATCCAGAAATATAAAACGAAATTTTGACTAACGTCAAAGCAATTTGACCATATTACGAATCACAAAGCATACAGGGTGCATCCAAAATACCATTACCTAGTTTGTGAGCTTGTTGTTAGGTGCCTGGCACACTGTTTTGAACAGAACTGGCAAAGGCGTAAATTCAGGAACCGGTTATTCGAAAAAGGCTGTGTAACAACTCTGCTTCCATCGCATTGGTCCCGAGCAAAAAGTACAAGACTGTGTAATGTTCATGCCGAGGCTAAGAGATCGAGCGTAACAGGCATTCCTTTTCTCTTCGCTCGATACACTAACGGAAAAGCATAGTGGCTAATATTGATAATTAGTAGCTACCGCTATACAAGAGGTGTACGTTTGTATATGCAGATACAAACGCTTGTGGAGTACGAGAAAACACCTAGCATATTTCTTCTTTTTTTCCTTTTAATGTGGTCCACATTAATTCCACACACCTTCTCTTCTTTCGGCCTTTACCCTTTTCCTGTTTCCTTTAATTCTCACTCTTTGCAACGTTCTTTGCTTCTCTCTTGGTAATGTTATCATCCTGAGCCAGTTTCCGTCCTCGGAACCTGTTGCAGCTTCGATTTTGTTCTATTGTAAATCTATGTTTCCTGCATTCACATTTCTTCCAAAAACCTTCTGTGGCTCTTGGAGAGTAGTTAGCGATTCTTCCCCACAAACAAATGCGGTACCTTATAGGCGAATCTCCCCTGATCCATTCCATGAAGTGTCCTCCGAACGCCAGCCGGAGTGGCCGAGCGGTTCTAGGCGCTGCACTCTGGAACCGCGCGACCGCTACGGTCGCCGGTTCGAATCCTACCTCGGGCATGGGTGTGTGTGATGTCCTTAGGATAGTTTGGTTTAAGTAGTTCTAAGTTCTAGGGGACTGATGGCCTCAGAAGCTAAGTCCCATAGTGCTCAGAGCCATTTTTTTACCCTCCGAACAAGGTCCTTCTTTACTCATTAGTTCTCTCGTCTTCTATATGAATCTTCTTTCGCTTTTAACTGTCG
This sequence comes from Schistocerca serialis cubense, assembly GCF_023864345.2. Classification (NCBI taxonomy): domain Eukaryota; kingdom Metazoa; phylum Arthropoda; class Insecta; order Orthoptera; family Acrididae; genus Schistocerca; species Schistocerca serialis. The sequence continues at coordinate 582,673,988 of NC_064640.1, forward strand.
TAATAACTTCCTACGAGTCTCTATGTACACAAGTTAGAGCCTCCTATGAGTATATATTATTGCAGCCTATAGATTTTCTAATGTGTACAATGTTTCAGATCGGATCACTGTCTGCTAATGTCTTAATTTCGAATTGTTCGGAAGATTATTCTAGTTGTGGATATTCGTAGTAACTGTATGTACTCAATTTATCTTGTCGATTCGTGCTCCCACAACTCCTTTCTGTGCCATTTTCATTTGTATTTAGTTATCTTTAACTTATGAACTTTTCCTCTTCCTAATATTATCAACCTAGGAATTGTTTTTTTGTTGTTCGTTATATACTGCGTCTTCTTGATTAAGGTCAATCCTACTTCAACACCCCCCTACCGCTCCTCTCCGCCCCCACTCCGTCCCCCAAACCATCCTCTGTCTCTGGAGTTGGTTGGCATGAATAGTCTCTCTATAAAGATATTGTTAAGAACACACTATAATAGACAGTATTTTCTTTTTCTCAAGTGAGCATGTACAGCTTTTGAGAAATGAAACGAGGAACGGATTGTAAGGCCCGCTGATCGGGGTTCTTGGCGCAGTAGGCGGCGAGCGTTCGCCGCGACTGTACGCACGGCATGGCTAACGTATGGTGTCTTGTCCTTATTTGCATAACGGAGTGTAGCTGCGGCGTGATGGAGCACTGAGAGCGCGCGCCTTGTCTGATTGGAGCCGAGCAGCCGCAGACACTACACTGATCTATGGGGTGCGCTCCGGCCGGGGGATTTCTCAAATTATAATAATCATCCATTGTCTGGTTGCAATTTTCACCACGTATTCTCAGGATACTAATGCATTGTTTTGTTAAACGGAGCTTGCAACGTATTCCCCGGCGTTTCCTTCCCCATAAATCAAATCGTGAAATGTTGGTTTGCGCGTTCGTACGAGTTTATTACCTCGGGAATGTTGCTGCGAGCATGAGTGTGGGTCGCGCATGCAGTGCGCCAGCGGAACATTGTTTACACACAGCTGGCGGCCTCCTATCTGCCGCTCTGCGCCATTACCGTGCAGAAATTTAATACGCATTGTCTTCCAGCTCTTAATTTATGGGCTCTCGATTGTATCTCGGGACGTCTTCTCTTGTAACGCAGTGCAAAAAGTCACGTCTGTCTTGCGAATGATGACTCTTTTGTCTAGCGCCAACAGTCTTATTCATGTATGTGGGCGCTGCTTTGGTGCTAAGCGAGGACCCTCCGATTTTCCAGACGTAATATACGTTTCAGCGCGGAAGACAAACGGTCTTCAGATTAAAAAACAATTTTTCAAACCGAGTAATGTGGCCGTGAATGACAAAGTTTCTTTTCAACCTTCATGTAGTCGTTAATACATGATATACACATGGTCCTGTGCTTGTACTGTCTTCTTTGTTAGTGGATTGCATTTCACCACATTTCGTACGTTACAACAAGAAAAAGCCTTACTTAATTGTATTTCAAAGTTTCTTACCTGCCATAAGCGTCAAGGTAGGTGGGGATAAAAGTGTGCGTGGAACACATCAAGTTTCCAAGTCCTTACAGCAATTCACCATCCTCCCATCAGGCAGTACATATGTCACCACCTCCTCAGTTCTATTCTGGAACATCGTGCCACTCGGATGCATGTAGCTGCAGAGAATTCTTTGAATGTTTTCGATGTAAAATTTGCATTGTTTTGATTGAGTGATATGTGAACCTAAATATGTTTAAAAAATTAGATAAATTCGGTATCCGAACTAGCGGCGCTAAGCTTCCAATATCCTCCTCCATCTCCATGAGTTTACTTGTGTTTATTACCTATAAATTGACGAAAAAAAATAGCGGAATGGGGTAAAAGTACGTAGGTCTGTTGGGATAGAAGTTTGCAGAAACTATTAGTGAACTTTTACCCCATAACCCGTACTTTGACTTTTGTAGTCCGTTTTATCGTATTCAAGTTGCGTTGTTTGGGGAAGAGACCAAACAGCGAGTTCATCGGTCTCATTGGAGTAGGGAAGGAAGTTGGCTGTACTCTTTCAAAGGTAACATCCCAGCATTTGCCTGAAGCGACTTAAGCAAATCACGGGAATCCTAAATCAGGATGGCCGGACGGGGGATTGAACCGTCGTCCTCCCAAATGCGAGTCCAGTGTCCTAACCACTGCGCCACCTCGCTAGGTCTCGTATTCAAGTATTTTTTGTTAGCGCTTATTTACCTTAGGTGCATTATTATTCATCTTAGAGAAATTAGTTTAATTTTTCTTTTCTGTAGTGTCTTTTCGTTGGGTAGTGATTTTTTAAACATATCTAACTCTTTAAATACACTTCGAATTTAATCACGTATTCCATAGCGTTTTTTTTTTTTTTCAGATACGGACAGCGAACGTCAGCTCCACATCCATTAATAGAGTCCCTCTATCATGAAGCTCTTGACATTATTGAAAATGGATTTCAACACGGCAAGCATACAAAGCTAGAGTGTTCTCAGAGGCTGCGTTAAGAACACGCCTTAAAACCGGCATAAGTTGTGAGCACCTCTGCCGATTCACATAAAGTTTTTCATTGCAGGAAGAACAAGCAATAGTTCAGTACTGCGTTTCCCTCGAAACGTTTTTCGACCTTACTCTCAGATCATTACATTTACTTTTTGAATTCTCCGAAAAATAAAAAGTTCCTAATTTGTTTTTCCACGTATTTTTTTGTAATCCTTTATATTTTCTTCAGTGCTCACTGCCTACCCCTGCTCCAGGCCCGCGTACCCTTACCCTACAGCTTGAGGTGAGAGTACGCAATATTATTTATTAGGAAAACTTTTATTACCCCTCTAATAATAATTGGATGACAATGAATCTATTATATAATGTTACCAAGATGTCAAACTAGGTGCTTCATGCATAATTGGCATAATACTGGTGGAAGATTGTTTTAAATTTTTAGTTAAACCTAAAATGCGTGCTCATACCCCTCAACCCACCATTTTTAAATTTTTTAAATAATATCACACATTTTTCACCGTTCTCCATCTTTAGGCACTTGGCACCATCAAATAATAAACATTCTTAATGATCGCAGCTGCATATCGCAACAGTTGCTTTCTGGTGCTAGTGTTACACTTTCCTTGCCAACTCACTGAAGCTGTTCTACATCCTCCAATATTTATCCAACTATGCTAATGCCATGTCTTTTTACTTTCGTCTCTCTTATATTTGCACGCCTCATTCTTGTATCAACTCCATGCTCTAAAATTCAACTGCTTTTTTCCGTCATTGGTCCCTGTTTTGCGTTCATATAATGTGACACACCTTATCCACTATTCAAGAAAGTTCATTATTAAACATTTCTGTATTTCTTTCTTCTTTTTTTCGTGGGGGGGGGGGGCGGAGGTGGTGTGGAGGTTTTGCTGCCGTTGTCTTGAACGCAGACGCACCACATACTTACATAAATTTATATCCAAATACAACAGATTTCTTTACCTTCCAGCAATTGACATTTTGAATGATCTTTGCATATTCCATCGACGTTTATTTCACTTTGAACGTTATCACTTTGCATTATGAAAAAACTACAAAACATCCCGTTTACGTAGCGCTTCTGTTTCTGGCTATTAATGTTTATTACATTTCAGTAATTGTGGTTCGTACGAACAAGTACTACCATATTTGGATTGACACTTCCCTTGCATCACTGTATTACACTGTTGCCGAGATCATGAATGCGCATTAGTATACAGTCTTCTGTGTTCTATTCAGATACAGCGGGTTCGAATCATGGTGGTTAGAGAAAATTTCGTCTCTATCATTTATTCGCCAAGTAGGACGAGGTGAACGTGAACAGTTACTGACCATCAGGTTCCACTTGCTTTCAGTAGACAGGACTATATGTGATCGTAATCTGAGGTAACTGTTCTACGTGAAGGATTGTTTTCAGCGTGAAACACAGTGTCGGGAGAATAATATGATGTTCTCACCAGCGAACATGTCGTTGACAACTGTTCAAGGAACAAGCCATTCGAACTACAGCTTCACAGAATGTATATTTTCCCAGAAAATCTTTTGTAAATACTCAACTGTAGCTCGGGAGAAATGACGATGTCCAGAAAAATAGATTGGCTCCAATTATCTTTCTTTAAAATTCACATGATCTAGGAAAAGGAATCAAGCGTGCTACTTTATAATTATTTCATAATGTACCAAATGAAATCCCATGCCTGACCACAGCCAGGTTACACATAAAAGCGAACTGAAAATTATCTTCTGCGCACCCCATTCAGTGCTACACATTTTTTACCGAGAAACTTGTAGCTATGTACTAATTTTTACTGCTATAAAACACATCTGTAAATCGTTATAATGGACCCCCAGTTTCATAAAACTTACCTTGTATAGTCTTTAAACTAATGTGTTCAACATTTTCACAATACATCGTCCGAATGACCTATTATACACGAAACTAAACTAAACAGAATAAAATCCGAGCATGTTGCAAATATCTTCCTTCGATGGCATAACATACGACCGACGCAGGCAGTACGTGACAACTTCAACGTTTGAAAGACTTACAGGTTCCCGAATATAGGGTTTACATAAACATGATGACCATGTGTAGGCTGCGATATCGAATCGGTTACAAAACAAAGACTCGCTCGTGGCACATGGCTTTTGGAGAAATACGTTTTTTGCAACTCAAATAACTCGTTGAATTTTTTTAAATAGATTGTTCACTACAGCAGGAACGGTGATAATTACACTAAATCTTAAGCGAACAAGAAAGGCTTGAGATGCCAGGTGGTACACATTCGTCCTCTCGAAGCACAGCCGGACAATTTTGGAAGAAGAATGTCTGTTCGCGTGAACGTAATTTTCGAAGTCTCGTTTTCTTTAAATGGTGTGACGAACGTCGTCTTGAGACAGAAAATGATTAAGGAAGAAACGTCTGACACGCTTATTAAAGCCGAAATTTGAAGAAACCTAGTGGAAAACTAGTGATATAAATCAGTAACGAATTGCACGGGTTGGGGCAAATAAAAGTGGTGTGAACGAGCGCATACGATTGCGCGTGAATTTGTGACAGCATTAATGGAGGAGCTAAAGAACTACAGTTACTTCCAACAGGATGGAGAAAGTGCCCATACAGCCGGCCAAAGTTTCGAGCACATTTACACAATCTGCACGCCTGACAGAGTTGTTAGCAAAGGTCAGTCTAGTCGAGGCCCTAGCTGGCCATCCAGGTCACCTGATCTGTCAGTGTGCGATTACTTTGTGTGAGGAGCCAAGTCTAAGATGTATCCCAACAAACATCATAGTCTTCAAGAAATGCAGCAGAACATTTCGAATGAGGCTGGAGCAATCCCAGCAGTCCAGATTCGATCAGCCTTCAGGAACTTACTGGACAGTGCCCAGAAGAGTCAAGAGATGAATAGTTGTCACATTCTACATCTGCTACAGCAAGTTTAGTACTGTATTTGTACCCTGGAACTCTGTTCTCCGGGCCACTTTTATTTTTCCACCCTGTATAATGCTAGCAAATTATCTACAAAAGCCTTTTTCCGAAGCAGGTTCAGGTTTTTAGCCGAAACCCTAACACATCAATGACGATAAAGTATAAACAATATAGTTTCGTCATTAAAAATAAAACATGCATTTTTTCATAACTTCCGTTAATACCACAAAGTAGCAGCTGGCACGTAATAGAAAGTTAAGATCCATAGAGACTGTGTTAAAATGTCGTACAGTAGCCGCAAAAAGTCATAATTTATAAAACTTGCTTTGTTTTTTATTGATTATGTATGTGCTATAAGTGCAGCATAAGTCGTTAGCCACCAGTGCGTATAGAAAACCTGACACAGTCATAGAGAAGTCCTGCGGAATTCAACACACTCTTACTCAAAGCCCATAAATCACCCCTAACTGAAGCAGACCGTATAACGGGTATCAACTATATCACGTCAGTTCTACAAGAATATGGTTATCATGAGTCCTATGTAGATAATGGGCAACAGCAATGATAAAAATCGAAATGCGACCACTCGCAAACTCGGCCACAACTATACCACAATTAGAGGTTATTTTAGACAAACTTGCTAAGCAACTTTCACTGCCATCAGTAACAACCAACTCGTGCTTGACATCTCCCGCCTAACCCAGGGGCTCAGGCTTATGTAGAGCAGCTCGACATCGAACCTATAATCGTATAGTGATGTAAAAGACGGAAATTTCCTACATGACAACATGTGTTTCAAATTCAAAAGTTGTAACACATATGCGTTAGCAGAACATATGAGCCAAACGGTCTATGGTGGCACAACAGAAGGTGACATGCAACTACTACGCACTTTGAGAACAGCTAGAAAATGGTTAGAAGTGAAAACATATGTGTCAGGGCAGTATATGAAGGAACTAAATCTTGAGTGAAATGACGTATTTCAAGAAAGGAAGGGAGGTGAGTGTTAAAGTCCCGTCTGTTTACAAAATTTTGTGGTGAGGTCTTATGGGACCAAACTGCAGAGGTCATTGGTCCCTAAGCCTACACACTATTTAATCTAACTTAAACTAACTTCCGCACCGACCTTGAAAAGGCGCCTAAAGACCACGCGGCTACTCTGCGCGACTGTCCCGTCTGTGACAAGCTCTTTACACACTTAGTACGAGCTTGGATTGGAGAAGGATGTGGAAGAAATCGTCTGTGCCCTTTTGAAGGACTGAGAGATATGAAAACCAAAATCATGAAATTTGTACAGGGATTAGAAAGGCCATGCTCCGTTTGTCTTACCACAGTACCATCTCGCCTGGCACGGATTTAACTATCACACTGCTCAATCGTCCGAAAGGAGAAAAGTAATAACATGTAGTACATCCATATAGGTATATAACTGATAACCATATTCTCAAAATTTTAGAGTAATTGTAGTCATGCAAACACATACCATTGTTTTTCAGAAATACTAAACATTTTATTTTCTCCATGAATCCCAATCACCAAACAGTTTTGCTCGAAGCTCCAAGGGAGCATTCTCCTATTATACAGAAGTTATTATAAGAAGAAGACAGATCACCAGAATTTCCATATCGTGACAATCTGTCACTGAAAAGCTAAAAGCTACAAGCTACAAGCTACAAGCTGTAACTGAAAAGAGTTTATTTTGATCTGTCATCTTAGTTTTAGTGTTCAGTGATGCTCTGAGTAGTTAACAACGTGTTGGAAGACTGCATTCAGACAGTAATCCCCGATATTAAATCTGTTACAGTAGGGGAAAACACCAAAAAGAAGACATCAAATTCAGGTGGACACAGTGACTTGTTATACATTCACGTTAACACCAAATCGGCATGCTTTGTCCTTCTCCCTCTCCAGGCGTTACCCGCCATACGCCAAAGAAGGACGCCATAGCAAATTCTTTGTGTACTGGAGATACATGTTCCAATATTCTCGTAACTATGCGACCTCGATGCATCTAGCATTAACATCAATCAAAGTGAGATATCACAAAATTGTAACTAATATCTTTTAAACATTTTTATTGTGTGTCAGAAACATACTCAGCACGCCGCTAGGCAACAGAACTAAAGTGCGAAACAAATTCATGTTTCACATTACTCTTCGAAGACTCTATGTTACGGGCGTCCTTTCGGTGAAGTCATCGTTTACTTAAGCTTTAATACCGCGTCCTTTTGATCAAATCAGGATCTAAAGCTTGACTTTGTGACGTTCTGTGTCAATTCTGACAATATTTGTGGCTGAATGTATGTGGCAAACTTAGTAACTGCTGTAATGCCGATCTTCGCATCAGTAAAGAAGCTTACGTTTATACTTGAACGTTCACAGTTTTACTGTTTGTAGAATTACTCGTTTATTAAATGTTGTGCCACTAATCTGAAGAAACACTGTCGCTTTCGAAAACCTTTATTTCGCAAAGAGAAACAGTTACAAGCCTGCAAGGCTAACATGTTGCCAACCTAAAAATATTACGAGGAAAGACACGTGTAGACTGCTACAGTGCTCACACGTCTAAATGTTACAAGATCTCAACGACAACAACTAAGTGTTCTGTTTAGTTGTCGTTGTTTACACAAGCAATCATTCTGACTAAAATTTTTTCGCCTAGGGATGAAACTCAAACGTAAATGAATACAGAACAATTTTAAAGGATGTGCCTTGCATTAAGCCCATTCTATTGTTTTAGGGATAATAATTGGATTGAACAGGATTTCCAAGAAGAAGGCAATATGGGTGACAATCAAAACTGAAATCGATCAATTTTCCTTAAAATATCATACCATAAAATAACTCGCTTATCAATGTCATCAACTTGTATTTTGTGTGTAAAGGTTGTTCCTGTCATTAAAATCTTCGACCGTTGTAAGTTTATAAGGAAGTGAATGATTTAAGGTAGCTATTTGAATTACTCTATTTCAATAAATATTACATTATCCTTGTTTTCCATTCCATTTACCGAGATAGCATGACGCCCTGAGTCGTCCGCACTAGAAAAAAAAAACATTGTGAAAGGTGATATGGTCAAAATGATGCTATTCAACATATTCAAATGATCACATATCATATGTCATGGATCAGTGAAACATAGCACACTATTAAAATAATATACTGTGTAACTATGAAATGTGTGCCACCCCACTTTCTAATAAACGTTAGTATTATTTGGTGTGTATACGATACAGAGAACCGTACGTGTATTTTAGATACACACACACACACAGATAGCCATACGAGTTAATATATTATATGAGTTGATATCAAATAAATTAGAAATTTAGGAGCAAATATTAGGTGATTTCAGAAATATGCTGTGTGAAATCGACATCTAATTGCAACATTACGTAAATTTAGGTTATGATACAAAATAATTCCAGTAGGCACGGGTCAGCTATCGACCATATATATGCTATCAATCTGTTACACGAGAATCACAACAGGTATTTTGAGTTATACGACAAGCTGAAGTACTACTGAAAAGAGAATTCCGATATGTTCAAAATGTAATGGATAAGCAAAGAAACAGTACGATTTGGTAGATAAACTTAGTAACTGAGTTCGATAGTCTCGCTTCTACTTTACTTCAGAGCACTACGTGACCACGTTCGTAACATAGGAACTTTTCGGGCATCTGTTTTAAAGAGGACACAAGAGTCCAAATAATGTAGATCTAGAGTCGAGAAACAGGGCAGAAGAGAGACTTGTGCAGTGAGAGATTCTGCTTAGCCCTACACGCGAGTGGGAGAGGCAGCTGGGCGGGACACAACTCTACTAGCAAGCTGCTCTGGCTTTACGAGTCTCAAAGGCATCGCTCGAGGAGTCGGCTGAATACACTTTCTGCCACAATGAGGAAACTCTGGTCTTCAAGCTTGTACGTGATACGTACATAATTATCGCCGCAGGAACAGAACTTGGAAAGGAGCGAAGCAGCGTAATTCACTGCTCTTCAGCACTAGAGCCACCATTCTCGCATTTCGTACAAGCAAATGCAACGGCCGCAGGTGATGCGTAACAGACGGGTGGATGAATTTTCAGTCGATAGAGCTTCCACCCCACAACTAGAAAAAATTCACATTGAGGCAGTGTCTTCACTGATTTTTCAGTCTAACATCTAACGTATTGGCTCCTGAGACGAACTTGCTGCGTATACGGTTAGCGTGGTCATTTCACAACATAAGTTGGAACTGAAAGGTCTTCGCACAAATTGGCTTATTATTCCTAACATCCATTGTTTAACTTGCTCCCAGTGGAGTTTTCCACACATTTTTATGATACATACTCATCAATTTATTCCAAACTCTTTTCCTTTGTCCATTGCATCATGGTGAAACCACAGATTCTTGTAGAACTCACATATCATTTATGTTCCATGACTCAAACATCCCGGGTGGTTATAATTACAGTGCAGCTGCTCAAGGAAGTCCAGTGCGGGCTGTAATAATCGTATGGCAGGGAAGCTTGGTAGATATGCTAATCCGTTAATGTGGAACCGATTTAGGCCGAAAAAATAATTAGTTCCCATTTTCGCCAGCAGGTGCAAATCTGGCACTGTACTGCATCCCGCTGACGTGTTCTTTCTTCTGCTTGCGCCTTCTCCCGAACCGTTCGCAAGGTCGGTTTGGTTACAATCGGATTTGGCATGGTTAGTTTGAAGGGGTGGCCGGATTCCCTTCCTGTCGCCTTCCGTACACCCCAGGACGGAATCGGTGTACCTCAGCTGTCTGAGTCTAGTGTAAATCATGAAAGAGCGCGAACGTGTTTCAAATGTCTGCGAGTCGTGTAATTGAAGCGGGTTGTGGGGACCAGCCCGGTATTTACCTAGGGGGATGTGGAAAAACTGCCTAACATCCACATCCAGGCTGACCGGTACATCGGTCATGGAAGAGAAGCATTAGAATTCAACGTTCCATTGACGATGAGAACTGGATAAATACACGAATATCGGAAGGATGGGGTGGGAAATCGGCCGTGCTCTTTCAAAGGAATCGTCCCAGCATTTGTAATAAGCGATTTAGTAAGGTCACAGTAAACCTGAATATTTATACGAGTAGAAGGTACCAACCACTGCGCCACCTCGCTCCGTGGGTCATGATCAAGCCTTCTAGATTAAAGTAGCGTGGAAAGAACACTGGAGATGTAGTTTCTACCAAAATACATGGCTAAGTATTTGCCTTGTCTTTCAGGTGCAGAAGAACAACAATGGTAATAACAGCTTATTCGAAATGGTTAAATACGAGTAAATGAGAAACCAATTAGTACGAGCAAAAGCAAAATCACCTTCCTGCTGTGGCTTATGTGAAGAACATGGGATCTCTTTTACAATACGAGGTGGTCACTGAAGACAGCATTAGGGCAAATTTGTGAGGCAATAAAATTAATTGTCTTCTGCTTACATAAAAATGTCCCAGTAAATATGCATCATGATTTGAAGCTGGTAATTTATGCGTTAACGTAAATGTACAGAGAATATGAAAATATACCAAATCTGTAACCTTTTTTCTCGTTGTCCACAAATGAGGAATGTGTTTACTCTTAAGAAGCACTTCTTTTACTTTTTCCTCCAAATATACACTCCTGGAAATTGAAATAAGAACACCGTGAATTCATTGTCCCAGGAAGGGGAAACTTTATTGACACATTCCTGGGGTCAGATAAATCACATGATCACACTGACAGAACCACAGGCACATAGACACAGGCAACAGAGCATGCACAATGTCGGCACTAGTACAGTGTATATCCACCTTTCGCAGCAATGCAGGCTGCTATTCTCCCATGGAGACGATCGTAGAGATGCTGGATGGAGTCCTGTGGAACGATTTGCCATGCCATTTCCACCTGGCGCCTCAGTTGAACCAGCGTTCGTGCTGGACGTGCAGACCGCGTGAGACGACGCTTCATCCAGTCCCAAACATGCTCAATGGGGGACAGATCCAGATATCTAGCTGGCCAGGGTAGTTGACTTACACCTTCTAGAGCACGTTGGGTGGCACGGGATACATGCGGACGTGCATTGTCCTGTTGGAACAGCAAGTTCCCTTGCCGGTCTAGGAATGGTAGAACGATGGGTTCGATGACGGTTTGGATGTACCGTGCACTATTCAGTGCCCCCTCGACGATCACCAGTGGAGTACGACCAGTGTAGGAGATCGCTCCCCACACCATGATGACGGGTGTTGGCCCTGTGTGCCTCGGTCGTATGCAGTCCTGATTGTGGCGCTCACCTGCACGGCGCCAAACACGCATACGACCATCATTGGCACCAAGGCAGAAGCGACTCTCATCGCTGAAGACGACACGTCTCCATTCGTCCCTCCATTCACGCCTGTCGCGACACCACTGGAGGCGGGCTGCACGATGTTGGGGCGTGAGCGGAAGACGGCCTAACGGTGTGCGGGACCGTAGCCCAGCTTCATGGAGACGGTTGCGAATGGTCCTCGCCGATACCCCAGGAGCAACAGTGTCCCTAATTTGCTGGGAAGTGGCGGTGCGGTCCCCTACGGCACTGCGTAGGATCCTACGGTCTTGGCGTGCATCCGTGCGTCGCTGCGGTCCGGTCCCAGGTCGACGGGCACGTGCACCTTCCGCCGACCACTGGCGACAACATCGATGTACTGTGGAGACCTCACGCCCCACGTGTTGAGCAATTCGGCGGTACGTCCACCCGGCCTCCCGCATGCCCACTATACGCCCTCGCTCAAAGTCCGTCAACTGCACATACGGTTCACGTCCACGCTGTCGCGGCATGCTACCAGTGTTAAAGACTGCGATGGAGCTCCGTATGCCACGGCAAACTGGCCGACACTGACGGCGGCGGTGCACAAATGCTGCGCAGCTAGCGCCATTCGACGGCCAACACCGCTGTTCCTGGTGTGTCCGCTGTGCCGTGCGTGTGATCATTGCTTGTACAGCCCTCTCGCAGTGTCCGGAGCAAGTATGGTGGGTCTGACACACCGGTGTCAATGTGTTCTTTTTTCCATTTCCAGGAGTATATCTTCATCCTTTCACTACATATCTCCTTTCGTTTCTCCGCCCATCCTGAAATCTGTAGAAGGCTCTTTTCAGCTAATTTATGGTTGCTAATTAGTTCATGCTGATCTGCCATGAAAAGTGTCTTCATGTGTACCATTTTACGTCCTCATATACTTCTAGTACCCAGTTTTTCCAGTTTTTAGCACAGCATCATAATCAGTATGTCCTGACTGTGTATACGATTTTTGCTGTAGCATGATACGTTTTCATTAATTCTTTCTTAATCCAAGTTCCATTTCTGCATTTATGTCCTAAGGTTTTACTAAGAAGGTTGAGAGATGGCAGTAGCCCTCTCTCATATTTTTATTTTACTCTGAGTAATTCGATTTTCCTCTCTAATTGCATGCAGTGAAAAGTTGCTATTCCTTCACACGCGGACTTCCCATGCAGCGTCTCTCATCACCCGGGTGGTCCGGTGACAGGCGGGCTCTGCTGATCCTGAAAGGGTTAAGCCGACGGGCGTGAGGGAGTCGAGTGAATGCTTTCCAGACGCCGACATTGTCATAATAGCGGCGGAGACACGCAAATTGGAGCCTGAAGGAGCGGCTGGGCTAGAGGTTCGGTTACTTAGCAGAAACTTTGCGAAAACACTTTCTGGCGGGCTACCAGCGAGGTGTGGGAATGACTTGTGTACCAAGGCAGTCTTGGCGGGCAAAATCCCGCGTTTTCTGCGATATCGTAACTGTGATTGCCTTGCTCAGTGCATAGCTCTATGACGTAGCAAAATCGGCGCAGAAATTGGCGCCAAGAATCTCCATTGGTGGAATGGTAGTGCTTCGGCAATAGAGTGTAATTTTCCGCCGGTTTTCGAGTTGCTGATTGGAACGTTTAACCACGGCCACTGTCGTGGGTGTGGGAATGTTCTGTGTTCGGTTTGTATGGGGGCTCTTGTGGTAGTCAGCTCTCGCCTTTCGGTCGGAGTAGGTTATAAGACTGAGCTCTCGCTGCTCTGGACAGCCTGCCTTCCGTTGGCTGTCTAATATACTTTTATTTCATTGTAACTGTTTAACAAAGTTGCTGAAGTTTCGACTTCAACGTAACTTTCCAAGTACAGTTGGCAATTGAGCGTTCTACATACAAGCGGCCTATGTTGTCTGTCTTGGGCAGTTTTGGCTGAAGTTGACTGTATTGGTGTTACTGTGTGACTTCGCTTGTTAAATCAATCACTGTACCGTCAGTGATTGTGTGGCAAGCTTTCTTCGTCTCTACATCTACATCTACATCTACATTTATACTCCGCAAGCCACCCAACGGTGTGTGGCGGAGGGCACTTTACGTGCCACTGTCATTACCTCCCTTTCCTGTTCCAGTCGCGTATGGTTCACAGGAAGAACGACTGTCTGAAAGCCTCCGTGCGCGCTCTAATCTCTCTAATTTTACATTCGTGATCTCCTCGGGAGGTATAAGTAGGGGGAAGCAATATATTCGATACCTCATCCAGAAACGCACCCTCTCGAAACCTGGCGAGCAAGCTACACCGCGATGCAGAGCGCCTCTCTTGCAGGGTCTGCCACTTGAGTTTATTAAACATCTCCGTAACGCTATCACGGTTACCAAATAACCCTGTGACGAAACGCGCCGCTGTTCTGTGGATCTTCTCTATCTCCTCCGTCAGACCGATCTGGTACGGATCCCAAACTGATGAGCAATACTCAAGTATAGGTCGAACGAGTGTTTTGTAAGCCACCTCCTTTGTTGATGGACTACATTTTCTAAGCACTCTCCCAATGAATCTCAACCTGGTACCCGCCTTACCAACAATTGATTTTATATGATCATTCCACTTCAAATCGTTCCGCACGCATACTCCCAGATATTTTACAGAAGTAACTGCTACCAGTGTTTGTTCCGCTATCATATAATCAAACAATAAAGGATCCTTCTTTCTATGTATTCGCAATACATTACATTTGTCTATGTTAAGGGTCAGTTGCCACTCCCTGCACCAAGTGCCTATCCGCTGCAGATCTTCCTGCATTTCGCTACATTTTTCTAATGCTGCAACTTCTCTGTGTACTACAGCATCATCCGCGAAAAGCCGCACGGAACTTCCGACACTATCTACTAGGTCATTTATATATATTGTGAAAAGCAATGGTCCCATAACACTCCCCTGTGGCACGCCAGAGGTTACTTTAACGTCTGTAGACGTCTCTCCATTGATAACAACATGCTGTGTTCTGTTTGCTAAAAACTCTTCAATCCAGCCACACAGCTGGTCTGATATTCCGTAGGCTCTTACTTTGTTTATCAGGCGACAGTGCGGAACTGTATCGAACGCCTTCCGGAAGTCAAGAAAAATAGCATCTACCTGGGAGCCTGTATCTAATATTTTCTGGCTCTCATGAACAAATAAAGCGAGTTGGGTCTCGCACGATCGCTGTTTCCGGAATCCATGTTGATTCCTACATAGTAGATTCTGGGTTTCCAAAAACGACATTATACTCGAGCAAAAGGCATGTTCTAAAATTCTACAACAGATCGACGTCAGAGATATAGGTCTATAGTTTTGCGCATCTGCTCGACGACCCTTTTTAAGACTGGGACTATCTGTGCTCTTTTCCAATCATTTGGAACCCTCCGTTCCTCTAGAGACTTGCGGTACACGGCTGTTAGAAGGGGGCAAGTTCTTTCGCGTACTCTGTGTAGAATCGAATTGGTATCCCGTCAGGTCCAGTGGACTTTCCTCTATTGAGTGATTCCAGTTGCTTTTCTATTCCTTGGACACTTATTTCGATGTCAGCCATTTTTTCGTTTGTGCGAGGATTTAGAGAAGGAACTGCAGTGCGGTCTTCCTCTGTGAAACAGCTTTGGAAAAAGGTGTTTAGTATTTCAGCTTTACGAGTGTCATCCTCTGTTTCAATGCCATCATCATCCCGTAGTGTCTGGATATGCTGTTTCGAGCCACTTACTGATTTAACGTAAGACCAGAACTTCCTAGGATTTCCTGTCAAGTCGGTACATAGAATTTTACTTTCGAATTCACTGAACGCTTCACACATAGCCCTCCTTACGCTAACTTTGACATCGTTTAGCTTCTGTTTGTCGGAGAGGTTTTGGCTGCTTTTAAACTTGGAGTGGAGCTCTCTTTGCTTTCGCAGTAGTTTCCTAACTTTGTTGTTGTACCACGGTGGGTTTTTCCCGTCCCTCACAGTTTTACTCGGTACGTACCTGTCTAAAACGCATTTTACGATTGCCTTGAACTTTTTCCATAAACACTCAACATTGTCAGTGTCGGAACAGAAATTTTCGTTTTGAACTGTTAGGTAGTCTGAAATCTGCCTTCTATTACTCTTGCTAAACAGATAAACCTTTCTCCCTTTTTTTATATTCCTATTAACTTCCATATTCAGGGATGCTGCAACGGCCTTATGATCACTGATTCCCTGTTCTGTACATACAGAGTCGAAGAGTTCGGGTCTGTTTGTTATCAGTAGGTCCAAGATGTTATCTCCACGAGTCGGTTCTCTGTTTAATTGCTCGAGGTAATTTTCGGATAGTGCACTCAGTGTAATGTCACTCGATGCTCTGTCCCTACCACCCGTCCTAAACATCTGAGTGTCCCAGTCTATATCTGGTAAATTGAAATCTCCACCTAAGACTATAACATGCTGAGAAAATTTATGTGAAATGTATTCCAAATTTTCTCTCAGTTGTTCTGCCACTAATGCTGCTGAGTCGGGAGGTCGGTAAAAGGAGCCAATTATTAACCTAGTTCGGTTGTTGAGTGTAACCTCCACCCATAATAATTCACAGGAACAATCCACTTCTACTTCACTACAGGATAAACTACTACTAACAGCGACGAACACTCCACCACCGGTTGCATGCAATTAAACACCGTCTGTACCTTTGTAAAAATTTTGGCAGAATTTATCTCTGGCTTAAGCCAGCTTTCTGTACCTATAACGATTTCAGCTTCGGTGCTTTCTATCAGTGCTTGAAGTTCTGGTACTTTACCAACGCAGCTTCGACAGTTGACAATTACAATACCGATTGCTGCTTGGTCCCCGCATGTCCTGACTTTGACCCGCACCCGTTGAGGCTGTTGCCCTTTCTGTACTTGGCCAAGGCCATCTAACCTAAAAAACCGCCCAGCCCACGCCACACAACCCCTGCTACCCGTGTAGCCGCTTGTTGCGTTTAGTGGACTCCTGACCTATCCAGCGGAACCCGAAACCCCACCACCCTATGGCGCAAGTCGAGGAATCTGCAGCCCACACGGTCGCAGAACCGTCTCAGCCTCTGATTCAGACCCTCCACTCGGCTCTGTACCAAAGGTCCGCAGTCAGTCCTGTCGACGATGCTGCAGATGGTGAGCTCTGCTTTCATCCCGCTAGCGAGACTGGCAGTCTTCACCAAATCAGATAGCCGCCGGAAGCCAGAGAGGATTTCCTCCGATCCATAGCGACACACATCATTGGTGCCGACATGAGCGACCACCTGCAGATGGGTGCACCCTGTACCCTTCATGGCATCCGGAAGGACCCTTTCCACATCTGGAATGACTCCCCCCGGTATGCACACGGAGTGCACATTGGTTTTCTTCCCCTCTCTTGCTGCCATCTCTCAGAGGTGTATTTGTTTTGATAGGATGTCTTTAGTCTGGAACAACGAGACCAGGACAATTTGTTTTGGGCTATACTCGCGACATTATCATCACCACGACGGGTGGTCGAAGCAACCAACCATCGCTTCCGGTACGCCAGATCGTGTCCTTGCAGTTAAGAAGACAGCTTGGTAATGTATGTCCGCAGCACCGGCAGACTAGGGAATTGGCAATGTGATAATCAGAGATCAGCAGAGCATACCTGTTCGTCTTTTCTAACTTTGTTCTGTCTTGGGTGTTCATTGTCTGAGTTATCACTACCGTAGCAGCAATTAATGTTGAGTTGGCTGGGTGTTTCTCTTAAGATTTCAGTTGGAAGGAATTGGCTCCACATACCACTTCGTCATAAATGTCACAATCTAGTTTATGGACAACTTCACCTTCACAGCATTCATTTGAGTATCCAATTTGATCCATTTTGATGTATTGTAAATGTTTCATGTGTTTTGTTTACGATTTTGAGTTTAGTCATAATAAATCAAATTGTTATTTTGGACAGAACTTTCATTCTGTTAATCGGTAGAGCAACCCTTTCATATCTCACTACGTTACTGAAACTTTCCTTTATTTAATTAATGTCTATCAAATAAAATAATTGCAAGTGCCAAACTCTTTTCTACTCCACTTGCAGGGTCGATTGCAGTCAGTTCGCGTTTCTTCTTAATCCATGTGCATCAGCCAAAGTAGGAGTTAGAAAAGGGGGGGCTTAGAGCATTATTTCCATATGAAGATTCGAGAAGAATTTAGCGTTAAATACACTGCTAGCCCTGGCACCTCGCATAAAATGGCGACCCTTAGCCTCGGATCTTTCCTGTGAATCGCTGATAAGCAAGCAGTATTATCAGTAGGAACACTCAAAATTTTTACTTAATTTTTTATTGATTAATACCAAAGTTTTTCTGTTAGTTCCGCGTTTAGTTTTTAAGTAGCGGCGCATGATTACTGTTTTTGTTTTCAGCGTATATATTTGTTTGTTTGTTCATTGTTTTACGTGTTTCTTTGGTATGGTGTCCGTACCACATCACACTTTGCCGGGTTTGTGTGAAGTTCGTGTACCACAACAAATCGTGCATGCAGTTACAGCATTGGAAAGGCGTTGTTGAAATTTTATGTCTATGTGGAAAATATATGGAGTAGATTATTTTTATTGTGCATTTTAGATAAACTTGTTTTCCTTGAATGATCACGAGAAGTAAGGCACGACTATTATCGAGCGAAGCTAAAACAAAATAGGATAGCATAATGGATAAGCGGCAGTTTACTGACGGGGATAAGTTCGGAGATGAGATGGGCACATTTTTAGCAGGACAGGACGACAGGGTCATTGATGAGGAAGGTGATTTGGACGCGATCTTAGAGCAACATCGCGGCCGTGATTATGATAGTGAGGTAGAGGATGAAACAGAGACAGGCACACAGGTCGAGACGGTAGCAGAAGTTTATAGTCAAACGAACGAGAGCAGACAGAGTCCAGCTAGGTCACGTCAGAGCTCTAGCGCCCAGGTGTCCAGAGTTACATCGCCCATGTGCGACGAGGATGAAAAAAATGACATAAACCGAATACTGAGCTTCCTGCGATCAATGAAAGAAGAAGCTGAAGAACGGCGTAAGAAGGAGAAGGAAGAAGATGAGAAACAACGTAAGAAGGAGAAGGAAGAAAATGAGCAACAACGTAAGAAGGAGACGGAAGAAGCTGAGAAACAACGTAAGAAGGAGAAGGAAGAAGCTGACGAACAGCATGAGAAGGACACTAAGGCAATAGTTTCGCATATAGGGGAAATTCGTGGCGAATTACTAACAATAAAGAAATAATGTGGAGAAGCAAAACAAATGCAATGGTTGCACAAAAAGTAGCAGGCCTAGCCAAAACGGCAGCAACAGGGGCAATGAAAATCGCAAAAGTAGCTTCTCAACTCGCAGGGCGCTTGCGACGTGCGACACAAGCCCACTCAAAATCCTCAGCGGTCTTAAAGACTCAAGATAATATTGCGGTTACGAACATCACGAAACGAATGAAAGAAGTAGAGAGTCGGATAGCAAAACTAGAGCGAAACGGACACACGGGCACTGCGCGTTCGGATACCAATGATGGAGTACACAGAATTGTGTCTCCGAGGAAAATCCCGCCGTGCTCTAGCCCAGTGACAGAGTGCGGAACTAACAATGAACACGCAGAAACAGCGAGTAATAGCTCCAATAATTGCTGCGCACTTAGAAGAGTGAATGCTGAATGCCATTTCCTCTGTGATACAGAGGTAGCACATCACAGTTATCAGCAAGATAGATCAGGACACTCAGCAGACGTGCAAGTATCGGAAACGGGTGACAACACCTGTGCGAGGATCGGACAGGATTATGATCAGAATCACTTCCTGTCGATACTAAAATTCCAGAAATTCAAAGATAAGGGAGGGTCGATGCATCCGAAAAGCTGGGTGATGCAGTTTACAAATTCATTACCGTCTTCATGGCCAACCCAGGCAAAATTAGAATTCATGTGTGGACACATCGAAGGCCAAGCCGCGGAAAAGATGTGGGGTGTGGCAGCGACGTGTCGGACTTATCAGGAATTTGTTGGTACATTCCTGCGGACCTACTGGTCAAAGGAAACGCAAGACAGGATTAAAGAGGAAATAATATTTTGCCCTGAGCTGGAAGTGTCCGGGCATAGGAGCGCAGCCAAATTTTTTGATGACTTACTCAAGAAGAATCAGTTTTTAGATAGTCCATATAGCAACAGAGAAATCATTAAATTTTGGTTTTCCAAATTGCCAGTTAGGTATCAACAGACACATGTCGGGAAGTGTGGGTCTGACATAGAAGCATTCAAGAGTCTATTGCGCATACTCGAAGTAGTCTTCGATAAACAAGACGCAAAGCACAGGAAGAAGGCGCAAAATAACAAATACCATGGGTCAGCAAGGGAAGACGACAACAAATCGCATAATCGCACTGGTCAGTTAGGAAACCAGGGTTACGGAAATCAAGGTTACGCCATTCAAGGTTATGGAAACCAGAGACACGGAAACCAGAACGTCAGGGAACAGGGTGAATCTAGACAAGGAATCTGGGACAGGAGGAATAACGAACGGCAAAGCGACCGTAATTGGAGAGAGCGAAATCACGGACAACAGGAGAACCAGGAGATTGAAATTAGACTTGCAAATCCTAATGGACGTCAGAGGAGGGGTAGTCTAACAAGGGATTGGCGCTAGTCCATAGGACTCCACTACATCTCCCACATAAAGAAGTTCGTGTAATAATAGTAGTTTAAGTGGTGTACATATTAGAATAGGCAAATACATGAACCTTTCTTCGGGGAACAATAATCGTTGCATTAATAGATTAAGATTATTAAACTATTAACACGCTGCGTTGTTTCGCATAAGAATTTACTGTTGCTTTCCTTTTTGGTTTATGTTCGCGACTTACAATGTTGATGGAGTAGGAGGCACTACCATTCCATGAGCAATGTTTTTGTCCTTTCCTGTCTGGTGTCCATGTTGAGGGATAATGATGAGTGAGGAGATGTCGCACAAACGGGCGCATATAAGAACGTGCTCCTATAAGCGTTCAGGGAAGTCGTGATACGCCCCATAGCGGCCACAACCAGTTCGCGAGACGTTCATAACAATGCTTGTAAGCACGCGTCAGTGCACTGCAAGATTGTGGTATATTTCGTTATTTCGAGGATGAATATGGGCAGTATTGTTTTTACAGTGGTGCGCCAGTATCGTTGTCTTGCAAGTCGGGGTGAACCAGTGAGCATTTTTTACTCCAATGGTGCCCTAGACGATAGAAATGCGGGCATAAAGCCTACCATGCCAATGTGCTGGTTGAGGATTTAGCGTGCTGCTCGTGACTGTCACAGATGAATAACCAAGGAATTATACTTGGCGATTCGTGACATACTGTGTAGATGGCGTGCTGTGGGCGACTGAATCCTCAACAGGAACCAGTCCTGGCTTGGTCATATTACATTGTCTCTGGAACAGTGCACTTTGATCGCTTGCAACTCTAAATTATTGTCTGGTATAACCATGGCTAGCCCAGTCTCTGGAGTTTCAGTGAGGCATAGTGAGAACTCGGAGGCCGTGTCGTACGGCGCGCACATCAGTATCGTGAATAGAGGCGAGCAACGTGACATCTCAGGGTAACAGCAATTATGTAAGAGTATTGTATAAGGTAAAAAAAAAGTAGAGTACCATATACTAGTTTAAGTTAAACTTTAGGATTTAACAATAACTAGATCCTTAATAGTGCGGGGTTTTCTACCAGAAGTGTTGTTTGGCGCGCGCCGTTGGGATGCTATTTTTCAGATCACCAAACCACATGTCCGAGATGGAGGGACGACGGTCGAGCGAAAGTAGAATAGTTGCACGTTATTTATAGCTCAGTAAAACTTCAACCTGCATAATAACATAATTTATTCAAAAGACATAGAATGTAGATCGTTAGCAAATGGTAGTTAATTCTTGAGCATGTCTACTGTCGATCTATATAAGTAATAGTAATATTAGTACGGGCCCGCACATTTTGTTGTTCATCCAATACATAGCATCAGTTGTCACACATCATGTACAGTAGCGAGATCGTTCTTTACACAAATATCAAGATAAATTATATCAATGTCGAGATTAGACATACCAAGATTTTCTTAAATTGATAGCCATAGATTGATAAATATAAAATTAAAATAAGAGTGTCTGAAATGACAGACCATCAATGTATCGTTATGTAAATTTATTATAACATAGAAGGTCATGGGAAAAAGTTAGGCATAAGATTTTGTCAGAACTGTGCAGATGACGGGAATCGTGGCAATGCAGAGGCCAGCCGGAGCAAAAAACATGAAGTCATCGGCTATCTGCAAGAAGGGGAGAGTCAGCGCGCCGCCTGACGAGAAGGGTGCGGCAGCGTCCGGTCCTACAAGCTGACAGTCACCGGGCCGTATACCTGAGGGATTAGGCGGCAGACGTCCCTCACCGGGCCACAAGTGAAAGTGTGGCTGGCCGTTGACACTGACACGCGACCAGCACGCAACAGCCAGCTAGCTCTCCAGACGCGGCGACCGTTTGGAGGGATTCCCTGCGGCAGACCACGTTGTCGTGAGTACACGAAGATCACATAAGGTGCCAGAACCTGCGCCTCATGTGCCTCAGGACAGAAAAGGGACGCTATATAATCACCTATTTGAGATTTTACAACTCACTAGCATTGGCCAATCTGCATACACAAAGCAGTGTCGTGCCACAAAGTCTAACAAATGAATTGTCTCATTTCTAACTTCTCCTCTCACTTAGAAAGCAGTTGTAACAATAGTCGCTCCTAGTTCGATTCTGTCTGGATGACCTCACACACTTGTGGAGTCACTCCACGTGTCATCATCCCTCGTCAAACTGCAATACTGTGAAACGTAAAGTACTGTCCAGGGAGAGAAGAGACCTGGACTAGTGATGTATCCCAACTAGTAGACCTCAGAGACAATTAATCGACGTGAGGAGAGCCTATCACTATGTCTTCCTACCGTACTGCCGTGATCATACGCGTGGGTCTTGCTGCAATCTCAACAGAGTACTGCAGATGCTCCAGCACATCCTATTGCTGTTGCAACAACGTAGCAACAACAGCCGACATTTAGCCCTATGTGATGTCAGTACTGTGGCCCCATCCCAAAAGCCCCCCTCCGATGCTCAAGACATGGAACCACGTGCATCAATGCATATGACTCAACATACCAACCCCCTCAGAGAAACTAACGAATTTGTGAAGTGCTTCGAATATCTCCAACAATGTGATTTAGTGCCTCATTCTCAGCACAGTCGTGAACATTGTGCAATGTGCAAGCAAACCTTGTTTTTTTTTTCTTAAATTTCTTTCTCTGGTGTTGTTTTTGTCTTGCACTTATGTGGCATCATTTGGTGTGGTGGATTGTGACGTCATTCATATGGCGTGGAACAAGCTCTGCGTCAGAACTACTAGATGTCTTATAAATTAAAAGAATATTTCTGCAATTACCAACAACGCTGAAAGTCTATTTTCCGTATGCTTCAGTGGAGCAAGAAATATCCAGGGATTGTGAAAGATGGCCGGTTCTGACTGGATGCAGTTTATGTTTATAGTATATTGATGAACCGGACTAACATGGGGATTGACGGCTGAAAAAACAAAGAAAATCACTATAAAAATATCTAAATAAAAACTGAGATTAATGTCGTTTAAATAGCTGTAGCAGATCATTGCGTTTTAATCATAGATCACAATTCTGGATTTTACATATATCGCGTAAGTTATCGATGCATTTGTATCAATATTTTAATCAATTAATATTAATTACACTAATTTAGTTTGAACTCAACATATATTTCCTGTGTACATCGACTGTGAAGCTTCTGTTACTTCAGAATACTTTTTAAAGTAACTGTCAGGAAGTGAAATGAGTAGTGCTCTCATATCAGTATGAGATCAAGGAAGTTATCGCCCATTAAGTCTATTATATCACTGGGAACAAGAGATTGTTCTGGCTTCCAGTACATGTTAATAATAATGGGGAAAATTTGTAAAAGTGAAACCAAATATGGAGACCTGAACCAAAGACGTGAAACAAAAAAGAAACTCTGGTAAAATAAATACGAGAAAACTGGTTGATATGTAATGTACAGGTAATATCAACAATCTTACGTAGTAGCGAAAATGGTCTCTTGTTACATAACCATCAGCTCTTTCATTAAGTGAAAATTTACGTTAGCTCTCCTTCCGAAGCAACTGATTAGAAATTTCTGTTTATTTGTTATGTCTTTTAGATCTACTCTCTCTCTACATTATAGGTCTTGTTTTTAACATTTTTTGGTGTTGTTCGATTGATTACAAAGCTACTTCTCAGCGTAGTAAAAACAATAATAATAGTAACAATAACAACAACTGAAGGGGCGAGAATGATATAATCCACAGCCCCAAAATCTAAGTTTTCCTGGAGAGCGTTTTAAAACATTGAATAATTCTATAAATCATATTTCAACTTTTCTAGGTATCCGACAAAAAGAGGTTTATTTCTCCAATGCGTGCAGAGTTATAACATGAACAAAGTTAAACACTATTAATAAAAAAAAGTTTTATCCCTGGCTGACATAACATTGGGCTTTGGCCTGTCTCATACTAAATGAATACATCAACATACAAATCACTTACAATGATAGTGACTACAATATTTGAAACAATATAGCCATTATCTATCACCCATGTGTCATTTACATCACTTTCTTCCTTTGTTTCACTCAGACTCTAGAAGTATCCCTTTGAAACATTTGGTAAATATGTCATTAATGACGTAACATCTTTGAGTTTTTTGTCGTAAATTGGAATGGGTTTTAAGTATTTCGTTTATAGCTGGAACGGGTTAAGCTGCTAATATCCTCGTCCTTTTCTAGTGATATTTACAGTTCTGAGTTCTCCAAAATCAGTTAACTCATACTTCCCTTTTAAATGTGATGGCATTCCTTCATCAAAAGTAAAAGCTGTCGCGTCAGAAAATCGGAACAGAGATCCATCATAATGTTTGTCCTCTTCAATATTTGTTTGCAAAAGTGTCAAATCGATAAAGTCTCCTTGCTTCATTTTAACGACTGAAAAGGTCTTCTTCTTGCACGCTTCTCTAATGACTGTAAGGCGGCCATCAGGGGTGAGCACAGTGGAGTTTCTGTTCTTAACATGGTTCTCAATTCGACTGAAATTCGGTCATAGGGCAATCGTGTGTGTCCAACTTATGGAAACCAATGGTCAAAGGCCTTAAATTTTCCTGGACGTACTAGTGATCCCTCTAGTGCAACAATTACTCAATTTTTGCCTTGGCGTCTGCAGTTATCACTAATAATGTGAAGAATGTTTGCTTCAAACTTTTCTATTTCTATGAATTTTATCAGACAGCTTCCTATCTCATCATCTTTGCTTCATCTTCACTTCATCTGCACATATATCCCTTTTGAGACACACAATCATGAATACCAAAATTATACGTCCACAACTTTCTCTTATAGAATGCGGGCCCAGACGTCAGCCTTGGTGTTAGAAACGTTTGTTGTAGATCAAAGGCTATTTTAAGATATTCCTCAGAACTTTCGCTAGCTAACTTGGAAAACTGTGTAATGATAGTTTGTCCAGCAGATGCTTTGGCATGATGTAAGTACCTTACATTTTCTAATCTTCACAGTTGTCAATTGTGCATTTTTCATTTGAATTTGAAATTCATCACATACATAACATGTGTCTGAACGAGACAATTTAAAGCCAATATTAAACTCGTTGTTAAAAATATCTCGAAATTTTGAAACTTTTACTTGTGGTGCATTATTTTCTTCACAATATTTCAAATAATGTTCTTGATATAATGAAGAAATTGACATGTCATGGTCGAAGTGCATTTTATTAGGGTTCTGTGAGCGGCTGTAATGACTGTCATACTTATTTATATTACTTATGAAGTTGTGACCTGTCTGAACTGCTTCTGGTGAAATTTTCTTTCATGGATTCCCTTTTTGACCAGAAAACAAAGAAAAAGAATAAAAGTAATTTTAAAGCTAAATGCTCAGGTTAGATAAACTTAGTGAATTTTTGTTTGAATATGATACTTCAAGAAAAACACTGGGTAAATAAGCAGAATAGAACAAAATTATGGTTTTTCTGGGAAGCAATACTATTTAATCTTTAAGTACCTCTTTTGTCTTTTGGAGAAGTGGAGTGTCCATCACGCAAGTGTTTTTGTGAGTTCTTAAGACGTCCTTGATTGTTCTGAAGCTCCTGCACATTTAAAAATGCGTCTCTCCACACAAAAATATTATAGCCATTAACCTTAACCTTGTATAAAAGAGTAAACATTCGCTGCGAAATTGCTCTTTTCCTTTTATTTGGGTACCTAAAAATGTAAACTATATTAATCAAAATAATAATATTTTACTGACGAAAAGTACATGGTATAAAAATTAATTTCAGATTTTCATTAATCATAGTTACCTCCCTTGCAATTGTTTCATCTTAATATTGTTCAGAAGGTAATTATTTTGGCAACTGAAATCTCCCATATCCCATAAAGAATGGAATATCTGTAAAATTATTACTAGTAATACAGTAATTAATAGGAGAAGTATAATTTGTTCATTATTCACAAATACATATTTTAATTAGCAAGTATACAATAGTTATAATTACGGAATAATATTTTCCTCTGATAGGTTCCATATTTTAAATGTTTAAAAAGTAAGTATTTTCGACTTAACATGTCATTCTCGGATGAATATTCATCAGAGAGACAATAACTGCTTCCACTGGACGAATTATCGTCTTCAGAACTGTCCTTTTCTGTATCGTAATCTTCTTTCTCGGTTATGCAGGGAAATAACCTCGTCTTTGCAACCCCCATTTTGCTGTGGCTTTGAGTTGTGTCACACACGAAAAAGACTACTTCCTCACTGTATGAGAACAACAAGTGTAGAGAGGCTCTCTAAACAAGTGTGAACAGCTCTGCTATCTAGTGTGTGATAAACCGTTAGAATGAAAATTTTTTCTTTGTAAATTCGTATTATTGTCTTATCTTACTGCAGTCTTCAAATGATATGCAACTCTGTTAGATTTCCATGTGTGGTGCTAAACTGTGCTTTGTTAGCTGGCTTTGACAAAAAATTTTAATGGTCTGAATGAAGAAGAGTTTCTTGATTCAGAATATATTTATAGTAAAGCGTTCTATATTGCTCCTGCTCTATCTGCATTTATCAGTTTATTTAACTCAAAAGGTGTAAATGTACTCTACGTTCATCGTTCGTTTTTGTTTACTGCTCATCTGTAGGTCCTTATAGAGTAGAGTAGTTGTGTTCGATATGCATCAAATTAGTATTTTTTATCTTTCTACCGAGAGAGGTCGCGCAGTTGTTGAGCAATGGCCCCGCATTCGGCTAAAATCAGCATCCAGTCATCCAGCTTTAGGATTTTCGTGACTTCCCTCAACTGGTTAAGGCAAACCCATGATGGTTCCTTTGAATGGGCACGGCAGCTTTGTGCCTACATCCGTCCTTGATCTGCGCATCTGCGCTTGTGCTTCATCTCTAATAACCTCGTTGCTGACGGTACGTTAAACACTAATCTTCCTTCCAACGCTGAGCTTTCTTCCTTCTCTACTACTTATTCCATATCTTTCTGTGTAGTTTTTTACTTGCTTTATAGCAAACAAATTTCCTAGCACACTACGACAGAAAGAGTACGTATTATACTTGCAGTGTTTAGTAGCTTACTATCATATATGCACGTGGTGAAATATTTCCTGCTAACAGGACCGAAAATAGTCAGCCACCACTTACTTAGTTTTTTTGCGCAATACAGTATATGTTTTTATACTGTTTCTTATAACTTAAGATATGAGATTTCGTAGTTCTAACATTGTCAGATATTAAAAGACAGGATAAAACCCACTTCTTAATTGGCTTAGTAGCTTTTAACTTACACGCCACAGCCGGTTCATTCTTACAGAAAGTATACAAATTTCAATAGATCAATTCTGTTTCAATTTTTCTTGTTTTCACACACACACACACACACACACACATACACACACACACACACACACACACACACACACACCTACATACACGCAGCTGGGAGGCAGAATACACATATTTACATATAAATCAATACAGTGTACTTACTATAAATTCAAATGTTATAGAATGATTTTTGTACATACTGTAATAGATTAGTGTCATATGCGTATACGTGCGGCAACTATGACTATGTACAACGCGTTGAAAAATCTGTGATCCGGTGTTGCTGGCACAGCTGCATATAGGTCGACAACGGATGACCAAGGTTCCCACGTTCACATAAAAGGGTTGCAGTATTACTATGCAATCTAGGGCACGCACACAAAATATTTCGGCACTCTTTTCCTTTCCGGAAGAGCTGTAAGCAAAGACATCTCGACGGTATGCAACCTGTGAAGATGTTTGTGACAGAATAATTTTAATATGACTATTAGAGAAGCGAGGTGCCTAGACGTAGAGCGTGTAGGCGATTTCCTGGAATACGGAACAGATGAGTGAATGGCTGCGTACATCTTGTTTTTGTGTGTTGTTATTTTCTCCAGTTTCCTTTCCCAGTGTTCTGTAACGCCTAGAAAGAAACACTATCATTGACTGACGCTCGAACTCCACACTTTACGATTTGTTTTCCCGTAATTCCCATCCTGCCAGCGAGCAGATACCACATGCCAGTGAGATCGCGCTCTTCACATGCCACAAAGCCTCCGTCGAGATGTAAGCGCAAGAGAAGCTGTAGAATTGCTGCTTAAAGCGTTGAGAAGGCGTCCGCGGAGAGTGAACATTCCTCTGGGGAAAAGCGGCCTAGTTAGTCGTTAACTGGAGCACGGGGCGGCTCGCGGCAGAGTCGTTAACGCGGGGCACCCCAGGTATCCGGCCGGCCTTTTCAATAGCGAGGGCGAGGCGGCTGGCCAAGGATTATGAATAAAATAAAGTGCCACTCGTGCACACACGTGAGGAAGCCCTGGTCCTCATTCCCCACCACCGACAGGAGAAACGCACCGAGCACCTGTGCTGCGACTTTTACGCTCCGTCAGTCTCATTATAGACAGAGAGACTTGCAAAGGATGCTCTCAGAGCCAGACCGCAAGGCTAGCGCTAACGCGATGTTACCGATCGTTTATCATTTTACGCGCCGCTTGAATAATCTAAACTGCTGTTGCAGAAACTGCTCTCGATGTCTTACGTTGATGCGATTTTCGGTTAACTTTAGTATTTGCATCGACTGATGTTTTTCTTCTTTAAAACACACGAAAAAACAGCTCTTTTTCTTTCTCTTTTCCGACGCAATGAGAAGTAATTCTGGTGCAAAATGAGGACGGTGATAGTTGTACATTTGAAGGAAAATAAGTCAGATCTTCTTGGCTTCATTGATTTCTAAACAGCTTCACTGGATGTAGTGGATCTTCATGCTACATTAAATTAATGGTCGCAAATGAATTTTTGATTTTCTATTGGCATCAGAAGTGTAAACTTACTATAACCTCTTAAGCTCATAATACTGTTAAACTGGAGACATCCAGTGTTAATGCACGAATTATACGTTAATCCGTGGACATAACTGAAATCTTCTTTTAAGGTCATATTGTCCCATCTCTTGCACACTCTCGCTTACGATGGGGACGTAATTGCTATTCTTCCCCCTTTTTCTGTATTCTTCATAGTGTGCATTTCACTGACGGATGCTTGTTGATTAATCTTATCTCACAAGGTCCAAAAACAGTTTCTCAATCAACATTGATCAAATAGTACTTTGTGGACAATCTTGGCCAGTTTTTGATGTTTTGAATGAGCCAGTTTCTCTTACGTTTCTATCAACGGAGATGAATATCATACAGTCAGGTTAAAGGCTGTTTTACTTTTCTGTGTACTTCCGCTCGGCTCTCCAGGCACTAGGATCTGATTAAGAATATGTTATATTCGTATGTGCAAGTTTCTGGTACGATGAACGGATAATGCTCCATCTCCGACAAGCAGTTACGAATTGCACAAAGTTGAGAACTTCGCCGTGGACACATCACGGACGATAAATTACTGTTTTTACATGTAGCTCCACCAACGTTGATGCCGCAGGCATTTGTTTGTTATGAAACGTAAGCAGTTTACGCACACGTTCGCATCACGCGTAAATCATTCAAGAACTCGTACGACTGCAGATATTCATATCCGAGTATTGGCTCCTTATCACAAGATACTCAGATTACAACCTTCTAAACGCACTTTATACCTCGCTTAACCACTATAGGAGTAACATATGGGAGATATGGTTATTATATCCTCGCTCTAAATGCAACCGGATTGTGACTATAAGTGGCTCCACCGTGGAAAAAAAAAGGAGGTTCAAATGGCTCTGAGCACTATGAGGCGCCTAGAACCGCTCGGCCACTGCGGCTGGCCATTCACAGTCCCTGCTTGTGGAGTATACGTGTAGACAAAGACGTAGAATATCTTTTCTTTGATAGACGTTAAGAGCACAAAATACTCTAATACAGGCACGAAGCGCTCTGAATTATCGTTCCGAACTAAAAATTTCATAGTTTACATGACTATAAAGGTAGTTCCTTTAATGAGAGCCAATCAGTTTACTTTTCTCCCGTCGCCCAAGTCAGCCAGAGTTCCAGCTGTCATGACCTTATTGTCGACTGGGGTTAAGTTCTAACGTTTCTTCGACTGCAGTAAGGTATTCTCCAAGGGCACCGCTTACTGTAGAACTATGGTAGCCGTTCTCTAATACCTTCTGCTATATAGCTGAAAACTAATAAACTATGTTGCCGAAACGTATGTAGCTCCCGCTGGCGTCTGAAAATAGAAAATGAAGGGCTAGAAACCGTGTTAGAAGTCTTCCTGTATCAGATTTTCAGTTGCATGAACTGGTCAGGGCTCACATATACCACACATACAAAACAACGAATACGCAATGAGTACCTCACATTCAGCTGCAGTATTTACATCTACTTAAGCTTTTATAAAGGTTTAGTTTTAATAATTCCTGCACTGAAAGGGCTTTAAAAAGGTGATTTTTGCTATCTGAGGGTAGAAACTAAAAATTTAAGAATATTCGTACTTTGACATAGATTTATGTCTAAGAAGGCGTTCTAGTTATATCTGGTAAAGGAAGTTCTATCGCTTTCAGAACAACACATAATGCGAAGGTATCAAATTATGATTACTGTTTTTCTGGAAATTTCAATTTGAAAAATCGTGATGAACAGACCTGTAGCACAGTCATAAACGTGGTTTCTACTACTGCAAATAAATCGTCGTTGGCCGGTTCTAGGCGCTAAAGTCTGGAACCGCGTGACCGCTACGGTCGCAGGTTCGAATCCTGCCTCGGGCATGGATGTGTGTGATGTCCTTAGGTTAGTTAGGTTTAAGTAGTTCTAAGTTCTAGGCGACTGATGACCTCAGAAGTTAAGTCCCATAGTGCTCAGAGCCATTTGAACCATCTTCGTTGGCTTTGATTTTTAAATACTTCGATTTCTGCAAAAAACAATGAAATTACTGTTTATTGCTTTCTTCAAACACCAAATTTATTCTCAAAGATCGAAAATTGTCTAAAGGGGGTTCTAATATCACTAAAATGGTTAAATCTATTTTTATTTTATTGCATGCTGTACCGCCTGACTTTGCTATTGGTGAGAATGCAGTCACTATGAAGCAGGAAGTCATAGGGCTTTATGACACCCCCTTGAATCATGGATCTTGCCGTGTTGGGGTAGTTTGCGTGCCTCGGCGATACAGGTAGCTGTACCGTAGGTGCAATCACAACGGATAGGACAGACAAACATGTTGTTCCTGATGCGGGGCAGCAGTCTTTTCAGTACTTGCAGGGGCAACAGTCTGAATGACGGACTGTTCTGGCCTTGTAACTTCAACCAAGCTTCTTCTGAATATACTTGTCTCGAGTGTAGCCTCGTATAGAAGTACACTGTGGAAGATAAACAGTTCAGCAAAAAGAGAATAGAAGCTTTTGGAATGTGGTACTGCAGAAGAATGCTGAAGATTATATGGGTACATCATGTAACTAATGAGGAGGTGTAGAATAGAATTTTGAAGAAAAGAAATTTGTGCCACAACTTGACTAAAACAAGGGTTAGGGTGACAGAATACATTCTGAGCCATCAAGGGATTATCAGTTTCATACTGGATGGGAGAGCGTGTGGCAGATTGGGGATGGGGGTAAAAATTTTAGAGGGAGACCAAGAGATGAATAATGTAATCAAATTCAAAAAGATTTAGGTTGTAGTACTCTTTCGGCGAGGAAGAGACTTGCTGAGGGTAGAGTAAAATGGAGAGCTGCAACAAACCAATCTTCAGACGGAGGAGCATAAAAAAAAAAAAAGATTGCTGAAAGAAAGCTGTTGATAATTTGTGACGAGTGTTTTTAACTGTAGTTTTAGTATCCATGCCTGCTTATTGTCCATCTCTGTGAAATAAGGAATTACACATACTATTTTTATGTTAACACTAACTCCCATTATACTTTCATGGGAAACTTGAAAGACACGTTATGTTGTCCGCGTAGTTTCTTTAGTGGTGGTGTGGTAGTGCGCATGTGTGTGCGTGTGTGTGTCTGTGTATGTATGTGATTGTGTGTGTGATATATATATATATATATATATATATATATATATATATATATATATATAGAGAGAGAGAGAGAGAGAGAGAGAGAGAGAGAGAGAGAGAGAAAGAGAGAGAGAGAGAGAGAGCGAGAGAGAGAGAGAGAGGGATGACACTAACTGCACAATGTTGCACATTAACCATTACTGCTTTTGTGAATTGGCTGTAGCAAATAAATAATTTTTTAAAAAGAGGCATTTGTTGGCATCGAATATCAATTTAAGTGTTAAAAAATCTTTTCTGAAGGTATTTGTCTGTAGTGTAGTCTTGTATAAAAGCGAAACTTGGGCGATAAGCAATTCGAAGAAGAAGTTTCTTAAATGTGGTGCTATTGCAAGATGCTGAAGAGTAGATTTTTACATAGCGTAACTAATGACGAGGTACTGAATCAGACTGGGGAGAGACGATATTAATCGCACAACTCGACTAAAAGAATGTTTCGGTTGGTAAGACATATCCTGAGCTATCACGAAATTATCGTTATAGTATTACAGGGAGGAATGGGAGGGGGGGGATAAAAAAATTCCTAGAGGCGAATACAGTAAGAAGGTTAAAATGCACGTAAGTTGTAGCAGTGATTCATTGATGAAGACGCTTATACTGGATAAACATGTGTAGAGAGTTCATTAAACCTGTCTTAGAACTGAAGACCAGTACAGCAACATGATGAAAAAAAGAAGAGAAGAGCATGGTCTTGGGAAAAGCAGTAAATCTTATTTCTCCACATAGGCACAGAAAGTAGAAAGACTTTGGAAGGGTATGCCATAACACCAGATGGAACTGCTGTAGACACGCGCCAGGCCCCGATCGTATGATAAGTCATTTGCTACCTGGTGGTCCACGATGAACAACACACATTTAAAAAAAAAAAAAAGTCAATGCTCCAGACCTGGTCCTGCATCTAGCGCCATGGAGTAGTTAATCAAAGATGTACTCATAATAGACGCCGAGACAGATAGGCACCTTATCGCAATGCTGCCGCCAGTGCGGAGACAGGCCCTGCAGCTACTTCATCGCGCGCACTGGAGAATATCACGGATGAAAGCTCTAGTGAAACTGCAGTCATACTGGACACGCTTAAACAGGGAGTAGGAAGCCAGTTCAGCTAACACCTCGCATACAGCAGCACCACCGCAATCTTTGTTTCCCTGGCCTCCTCCATCGACCGCGAGATTTCCACTTAACCTTACGGACCTATTTCTAGACTCTGTATGGCTTACAGTGATGAAGCCAATTCCCAACACTCGTGTATGTTAAGCACGGCATCCACCATAACAATAGCCACAACAAACAGCGAATGAAGGGCTTCCCGATCTATAGTGTCTGATAATGGGCCCCGATTCACAGTAATTATTTTCAAATAATTCTGCACCTCAGACAGTATAAAGAACATTTATATTCCGCCGTTTTATCTATGCTCTAACGGTGTAGCGTAGTTCTTGACGCATACGAGACTTAATCACCAAATGTTGAACGTAGTGGAAACCATACCACTATAGCAGTTCTCACCCTTTTCTTATCATATACAGGACCACCCCTCTCCAGGATCAAAGCTCAGGGGTGCTCCTTCGTGAGAGACAAGTGATAATGCTCCTCCATCTCTTAGCCTCATAATAACGGGAACCCTAGTCACGGCAGTCAGAGCGCTTCTGACCAGGATCAGCAACGTGGGCATATATCTACGGAGCTAAAGTCAGGTGGACTGTAGCAACGTTGATGGACACTAGGGCGGCACCTATTTTTCGGCTTTCTGGTAGTTTGCCTTCCACCCCCCCCCCCCCCCCCCATTTTGTTCCAATCTGTAACAAACGTTATGTTCAGAATTTTAGCTCACTCGGACAATTACAAGACGACCCTCGTCGACCATGAAATTTCCCATATTTCCCTTCTGAATTTTGTTACGCATTTTCTCAATTTTATTGTTATTTTTTATTGTTACTGATATGAAGTCTTGTTATTTAATATAGTTATTTACCATACATAAAGAAATGCAGAACAAATGAAACGTAAATGACTGCCAAGAATTCGTGTTACACTGGGATGGAAAGTTGTTCTCAGCGCTCGAAAGTGTTGAAATGGTAGATAGACTGGCAGTATCAGTAATCTTTAAGGCAAGTAACAGTTGTTGAGAGCCCCTGAAATCTCAGCATCTTCTGGAGACGATCGGGACATGGCTGTTTACCAGGCAATAGAAAAGTGTAGTATAGCTGACAAAATTCAGGCATTTTGTTGTGCTACGATAACAAAATGTACAGGTCGAGTGCATGGCAGCCATGCAAATGTAGAAAAACTGTTTAGTTGTGACCTGTTATACTTGTCTTGTCGTCGTCACTTTTTTGAATTTGTGTTCAGGACCTGTTTCAACCACTGATGAGGGAAGCTTCTGGTCTGTACATGAAACTTTCCAAGAAATGTAGAGTGACTTGCACGAAATTTGACAAGAACGCTTACATAGCCGGTACCACTGATGAACATTTGATGTACTGTCTCCTAGTCTCGAATTTCTTGAAAACCAACTTTCCATGCAGAAACAAGCGCGAGATGATTACCGAGAACTGCTAGAGTTCACGATGATCTTTCTTGGTGGCATTCCAATGAATGTGATATCGTTTCGAATCGCAGGAGCAGTAGCTCAGTAACTAAATCTGGGTGAATGTCAACGGCCATATGTTTCAAAATCCCATTTATTTACCTGATGTGGAGAAGAAACTCATTAACAAGAAATGTACTTTTCTTGTAAGAACCTGGTTTCTGTCAACAGAAGCAATTAAGGCATCTTGTCACGGTTTCCCACTTGTAAGTCAACTGATAAATTATCAGGATACGGATCCAGTAAGGAGTAAGGCTTCTGCAAAAAATTTTCAAATAACCTGTGATACTTAACTTCAGAAACTGTGGCTTCAGCTATGGGTGATGACGAAGTTCTAACAAAGGTCGTGGAAAATATATTATAGCTCAAATTATTTTGGGATAAGAAAGAAGAAGGAAAAAATCAAGTGAAAAGGTGCATCATAAAAAAAAATCTTTCCTCTTTTGTGAATGTTTTCATCTTTTGTAACGCCTGTTACGATAACTTCGTTCACGAGATTATCAGTACCAATTTTGGCAACAACAGCTCTTCACCATGGAAAAATGATACCTGTTACAAAAGTGAATTCAAAAATGTGAGGAATGGATGTTGTGAATGGTGTTGCAGGAAGAGGTGTCAAACTAATTTAGGACCGCTATAACAATCTTACAACAGACGAAGTTGAGAAACAATTTGTTTTAAAGATTGTTGCTGGAGATAATAAAAAATACCCAGCTATTACTAAATCTTAACTTAGGAATAAATAATGTTCGGTGTTCATTCAGTCACATAATATTTTGATTCTGCCTTAATAAAAGTCGTACAATTATTGTAAATAGAAATTTTCTCAAAATGTAAATGCCTGCTTTATCGGAAATAAACTAGACGTTTCTTAAATTTTTCTTGTTGTTTTTTGAATTCCTTGGAAGAACTTCTCAGTAATATGAATCAAAATAATTTTAAACGATTGCTGATGTTGCTTGAATGTGTCACATACTCATACATTACTCTCACCAAAGACATGTACACAGTGGAGATACGGATTAATATAGTGCGTTTTAACGGAAATAGGTGTAGCGGATGTTATGTTCCAACATCAAGGCGTTTGAGGGTCACCTAGAATTTGTTGGATCGAGATCAAATATTTCACAGACTGTCTTTTTGCCAATTGGAACAAAAATTCGTGGAGAGGAGAAGTAAAATTTTAACATACAGAAAATTAAATGTACCTTAGTGGACAACCACGGATGACACATCACCTCTGTTCGCACTCTAAGTGGGTGGGAGCGAAGTCATACAAATCAGCTCCGTCCACACTTATCAACCACCAGTGGAACAGCCAGAACCAGAATGCCCTCTCTTGTCAGACCGACAACCTAACAGATACAATCTGCGCCCAAAATAACCAGCTCTATTACCAACAAACACGGACGTGGAGACGGAGATGTCTAAGCAGCCTCGGCGTTTAGGGCCAACAACGCCCTCATCGCCACGAGGCAGTTTAACGGCGGACGTTCTCTGAAACACCGAGTGCATCTGGCCATAGGCTCCGTTTTCAGTAGGTAGGGTGGAGATATCTTGTCGTAGCTACTTTGAAAGTCCACCGGAAAGCGTGGAGCAGCACCACGGACGCCAGACGGAGCAACGATGCCCGGAAAACCCAAACGTTGCGGTATGAGTGTCCACCACACTGGCCAACCAGCGCTCACAGCGACCGTGTAAGAACGTCTGCTAGGCGACGCAAAATGCAGTCGCGTAACTTCTTCGCTTCTGTCTCGTTGTTGTAAAGGACTAAAGGTCTCGATCTCTGTTTCGCTACATTTCTAGTTTTCACTCTTTGGGTTACTCGCTGTCACTTGTTACTCAGTAGTGCAGTCACCGCGTGTTCATTTCCTTCGTTGTTCTGTCTTGTGTGTTCATTTTCGGTGATCCGTTGCTTCGCATCCCAGACGGGTTGGTCCATTCTCAACGGGTTTTCCTGTCGCTCCCGATATTCTGTCATATCTCTGTCAAAATAGAAATGTTTAGTGAAGGCGTAGGTTTGGAATGTTGACTTGTGCGGATGTGAAACGTGGACAGTAAACAGTGCAGAACAGAAAAGAATAGAAGCTTTCGACGATCACGTGGGTGGTTCGGGTGATCATAGGGGGACACTAAATAGTATTTGGGACAAAAGAAATTTATGGCACAAAGTTACTAAAGGAAAGAATATGGTTGATAATACATATGCAGGATTTGTCAGCTTGGGTATGGAGTGTGATAAAGATTATGTATGGACATCATGGATTCACAAAAATAAGCAGGTAAAAAGTATATAGGCTGCATAAGTTTTCAGAAATGAAAAGAATACAACTGATAACTGCATCATCCCAGTCTTCGGAGTGAAGAGCACCACAACAGCTTAGAACTCAGATGTATTTGCTTCCATTGCTGCTCATGCTATATATTATTCAACCAAATACATGAAAATTTATCGCAAGATGAATGAAGGTTGAACCTTTCTTTCATTCCTACTACTACGAAATTCGCGCTATTTGTGTTGGCTTGAGGTTTCTCATTAGACATTAGACATTTTTAGTTTCATAGTATTACTAATTAAATTAAATAAACGTTTTTGTTATGTCTTAAAAGCCTACTTGCGGGTTACGTCTACATGAGAAAGACAGAAATTACCTTCAGCAGTGATATACTAATTGTGTTGATGGCAGCAATCACCTTAATCATTATTAAAATCACTTGCTAATTATCCGTCTGCAGAGCGGCAATGTAAAACAGTAATCGGAAGTTCTTTCTTCTATAAAATACTACTCCTCAATTATTTCTGCAAAGAGAAATACGAAATTAAAATAACATACAGAAGCAAAAACTATTAAACGTAAACCTACTAATATAAATAAATTGTCAGTCTGTGTATGTTAATTTATCGTTATGTCGCGTGGCTAGGGCCTCCCATCGGGTAGACCGTTCACCGGGTTCAAGTCTTTCGATTTGACGCCACTTCGGTGACTTGAACGTCGATGGAGATGAAATGATGATGATTAGACAACACAACATCCAGTCCCTGAGCGGAGAAAATCGCCGACCCAGCCGGGAATCGAACGCGGGAACTTAGGATTGACGTTCTGTTGCGCTGACCAATTTTTTTTTATCTCGTTTTATTCGTTCATGTTAGCTGCCTTGTTCGGGGCGGACATCCCATGACACCCGCTGAAGTTCGTTATTGATCCATTCACTCAGTTTTTTTTTTATTGCAGAGGGCTGCTAACCCCCGACCGAACACGCTGAGCTAACGTGCCGGCGGCCACTCAACTACCGGGGGCGGACATTTATCGTCATTATGTTGTAAGATTAACGTCTGAATGACATTTGATAGAGTAAAGAATTTCGATTTATTCGTTTATTGGACAGTTCTAAGTATGGTAGAGAAGCTGCAAAAACCAGAGGTGGAAAGATGTTTTCCATTTCAGAAGCTGAATAAATTTGACGCGGGAAATATCTTAGTTTCGGGGTCACGGAGAAGATGTTTGTTGAGATTAGATCTCGTGTGCCATCTGCAACTGCTTCGTGTCTTATGAAATTTCTGTTGACGTACATCAGCCTATAACGGGCATCTGGATTTAGTGATTCATTTTTCTTATACACAGAACATTTGCCGAAAAAAAGTACTTGTCAATATTGTTTCCATTTCCAGGAGCCGGCAAAAATCCAACAACTTTCTGGCACCAGTCAAGTGAAGAGATGACTGAATTACAGTGCTTCAAGAATAAAAATGAAGCATGTGGGATGGGAGGAAAAACAAAATAAAAATTCATGGACCAGGATAGTATGTGATGTTTCAGTGATTACAAAATCGAGTCAAATTTACAAAAAACTTAGCAATAAGAGGACGCTTATCAGTATGACATTGCACTCGTTCAGTGCTGGGTCCGTACACTGATTTGGTCCGTAAAGGTATCACGAAGCCCTCTCATCCTCCCTTGCGATGAGCTGTCTCACAACTGTTGTCAATGGTCCTGAATACTGGTAGTTAGACGGATTTGTAATCAGATTTGGACCCACACATGTTCTGTCCAGAATAGATCTTGCTGGATCTGGAGGTACCACAACATTACACAGCCATTTCATAGAAACACTTGCCATTTGTGGACTAGCATTACACTGTTGGAAAATGTCGCCACCACACTGTCGCATGTGAAGTGGTACATAGTAACTCAAAATATCTATGAGGTACCATTGTGCCATCAGATTTCCCTCGGTCACTACCGGTCGTGACCTAAAGTCAACTCGACGGGCCCCCCACCATGACTGTCAGGTAGTCTCTAAAAACTAATATGGAAACTTTCAGGCTATGAATTAGCAATGAATGAGTTCGCCGGTGAGAAGGTATTGTGCCTGACAAATACTTAAATAAATATGCTGACGAAAGTATTACTCTAAACATTGTTCTACACGCAGTTTTCACAGACGCATTTATCTGCAACAGACTGCGTGCTATGTTGCTGAATTTTAGGGCAATGACATGATAAATCCGTTTCTCGTTGGCCAATAGTTACTAAAACTTATATGACAGTGCCATTAAACATGACGTCCACTACAGAAAAGGCGACTGAGACTATAAAGGTAAACTTGTAAACTATCTGTCAGAAATTTAAAACATACAAAAATTATTCTCCGTCTCTGGAATGGAGGTTACGGCAAATCGAACAAAAAGACAAGAGAGCGGTTGAGTCGCTGCACGTGTATTGACCGGTCCAGTGACGAACTACGAAGGCTGCCGGAGCAGACCAGCTGAACGTCCAGCGCGCACGTGCCTGAGGTCCGTATGGTGCGTGAAAGGAGGCAGAAAAGAGGTCAACTCTTTATCATTTCTCGAGACAAAACAACGTAAAGATTCCCCGCAGAATGGGATGGGCAGAAATCCCACGGCACCGGAACAGGTCGTCCCGCAGAGGACGTGACCGATATGAGAAAGCGGTGGTTTGCCAGCGCCTATACATAGCTGCGGACTTCACCGCGCCTCGGCCACTCACTGCATCGTCAAGCCCGCGCATCGAATTTCTAAAGCTTTCATTTCTCCCTCAGCAAAAGTCGGCCTGCTGGCCCATCGAATACTGATATCAGCTGCATTATAGGGAGTCTGCCTCTTGAACCGTAGTTCCGCGGACAGTTTGGAAATGTATGGCAGCACCCCCTGCCGAAAGGAGGCGTCACAATATGGCCACAGGCTTCAACGTAGCGCCTACTACTTAAGTTTTAGTGCAGCATACGGAGAGGCACATCAAGGTGACCCCTTTCTCTTTAGTGATATGGCAAGCGACGGGACTGCATTTATTACCAATTCACCAGTCAGAGAACTGGAAAAAGCCAAGGCTATTTGGCGTTTACTTCGTGAACTCCAATGGGAAAGCCTGGAGGGAAGCCGATGTTCTTTTTCGCAAAACACTATAGAGAAAATTTAGAGAGCCACGTGATGACTGGGTGTTGTGTGATGTCCTTAGGTTAGTTAGGTTTAAGTAGTTCTAAGTTCTAGGGGACTGATGACCATCGATGTTAAGCCCCATAGTGCTCAGAGCCATTTGAACCATTTTTTAGAGAGCCAGCTTTTGCTGCCGACTGTGGAACGATTCTACTGCCGCCAGCATACATTTAGCGAAAAGACCGCGAAGAAAAAGTAAGAGAAATTTGGGCTCTTACGGAATCATATGGCGAGCCGCGTTTCCCCTCCTCCATTTGAGAGTGGAACAGGAAAGGGAATGACTAGTAATAGTACAAGGTATCCTGTACTTGCATCGTATGGTATCTATGTGTATGTAGATTTACTCGAAATACTTCTCCCACATCGAGACCACTAAAGACGGTTACATTTAGTCGTTTCTTACTTGCACTTTGAACTTAGATACTAATTAGCTGTGGGAGTGTATGTTTCGTTGCAGTTCAAACGTTGTATATAGGATCTTTCACAAGAAAATAGGTAGATGTATACACCATATGTAGACTAATATGAATAAAATTCTACATAAAATAGACATACGATCTGTTCTCGACGGTTTTGAGATATAGCTACCTGGACCTACGACGAGAGAAAACGGTTCAGGTGATGGTGAATTAATGGATTATTACTTATTAGTTTTACTGTCAGTTGTCCTTTGAGTTCATGGTTAAAAATACCACCGCAAGTTTTAGTACGCTTTCTTGCTCGTATAGAAAGCTGTAGTGTGATTGCTGAGAGCCGGTATCATTCATTGACGTACCCATAAGCTTTTAAATCACATGCAAGCAAATCCCCCCCACTTCCTGTTTTCTGCCTCCAGGCAGAATCTTTAAGCTACTTCAAAAACAACAGTCTCTTTGAGAAAGTATAGACCATCTTGGTGGCAACGCACATAAACAGCTGCGCAATTACAACGGCCAGGACAGAATCCGCAAAAAATGCACACGCCTCTGTAGCCGGATACGTTCGATTCGAAGGCAGCCGGTTCAATTCTTGGTTGTGTAAAGAATATGCAACGCCAGTACTTCGCAGAGAAGGAGAGGAGAACTGGTGGAGAGAAGTTCCTCATCTCCCGACTGCGTTTGAATTTTGTGGATGAAACCCCAAACTTCAGTGCAGTGTTTTATGCTGTCAGGCCGTGATACAAGTTCATTGTTGACGGTGACTTGTCTGTTGGGAGGGGACGTTAAGCGACTGCCGTACTATTTGAGACGAACATTCTATGTGCCGACAGTGGATTTAATTCTGTCCCTCCTCCTTTATCGTCATCAACATAATCGCCACAAACACGTCACTGAAATTTAGAAGCCTCTCAAAATGCTACAGCAACAGATTTTGCGAGAATTGTAAACGATTTTGTGCAATAACTAGACCAATGAGTCTTTAAGCAATGATGTAGCATCAAAGTTTTGGGTAAACGGAATCTGGAACGGAGAAAGGTAACTAAGTGGTAATATAGGACCCGTATTCGGAAGGATGTCGGTTCATATCTTCGTCCGGCAACCCCGATTTAGGAAGGAAGACCACGTTTTATCGCCCCGTCCACGATGACGACATTAGGGACAACGCATAATAGGGAAGACAAAGGAAATAAACTGCTACTGTAATTTACAAGGGAAACATCCCGATATATGCCTTGACAGCAATTTGGACCACCTCTTCCTGTATGACAGGCCAGTGTCTGTCCACTGCGCCACCATCCTCGGTTCCAGATTTAGGTTACCCGTGATTTCCCTAAATCAGTGAAAGCGAATTTGGGGGTGATTCCTTTGAAGGGGCACTACCGATTTCTTTCACCATTTACTGCATGTGGCAAATCTCAAATGGTTCAAATAGCTCTGAGTACTATGGGACTTAATTTCTAAGTTTATCAGTCCCCTAGAACTTAGAACTACTTAAACCTAACTAACCTAAGGACATCACACACGTCCATGCCCGAGGCAGGATTCGAAACTGCGACCGTAGCGGTCGCGCGGTCCCAGACTGTAGCGCCTAGAACCGCTCGGCCAACCCGGCCGGCGGTACATCTCAAACGACCTCGTTGTCTAGGTTAATGCCCTCCATGTGTATGGTATTCTCGATCAGATCCCTTGTGCCTGACAGGTCGTTCTAAATGGCCATGACTTCAGGGAACTCTCTTTTTC
Source organism: Schistocerca serialis cubense (assembly GCF_023864345.2). Lineage (NCBI taxonomy): Eukaryota > Metazoa > Arthropoda > Insecta > Orthoptera > Acrididae > Schistocerca > Schistocerca serialis. The sequence continues at coordinate 582,716,506 of NC_064640.1, forward strand.
CATCTCCTCCTCCCCAACTGTCTGTTCATCTCTTCCTTTCCTCACTCTTCTTTCATCCCCTCCTCTCCTCTCTCTCTGTCCATCACCTTCTCTTCCCTTCTACTGCCCACTTCCTCCTTCCTCTCTCTCTGACCATCTCCTCCTCCCCCATATCTGCCTCCGTCACCTCACTGTCTTTCCATATTCTCCTCCCCTGTTCTCTCTCCACGTTATCACTCCCACCCCAATAGGAGGTTGCTAGTTCTTAGTCCCACAGAAATTCTTTCCAGTTACTGTGTAATCTGTGTACCATATTTAGTTGAAATCGATCAAGGGGTTTAGGAGAAGGTTCTTACCTGTGGCTTTGTCTGCATATCCACATGTCACATATATTTCACAAATAGTTAACTTATTTCACACGTTTTTGTAAATACAATATGTGTCACCTGTATCTCCAGTGAATTCCATTCTACAGTTTCATTTTCGCGCACTTCAATGCTTACGACTTCACATCTCCTGCACGACGTGTCTTACACTGATATATTTTTGCAAGTTGATTCAGCGGTTTTTGTGGATAGCTTCTGCGAAATGTGTGGCGAATAAATTTAGTAGCAAAGAAGAAATAAATTTAAATGTCATACACGATGCCGCTGTTTTTCACGCCTTTCAGCATTTGACATCATATCTCCGGAATTATGAATCGTACAGTGATATAATTTTATTGGTACATTCAGTTGTATACGTGAATACCGTCTGCAAAATGTGTCTGAAATACAGCACGTAGTAAAGAAGTAATAAATTAAAATATAATGCCTCATGCGGTAGTTTTACTGCAGCAACAGTGAAACTGTAGTAAGCGATAGTCTTTTTTTCTTTCATCATTTCGTGTGGGCTGTCAGCGAGAAAATGTTTCCTAAGGGTTTGAAATTAGGTGCCAAGTTGTTCCATATCACTAAGTGCACTCATTCTGATATACTAAATGAACAGATTCTGGGAATTCTTTCGTTGGGGGCTAGATTTTTTATTCATGCTCACCCTAGCACCTTTTTATAGGTAGGTGGTTCTTAGATTCTTACCAGACAGTAAGTAATATGTGTACCAAGTTCGGTTAACATCAGGCCAGCGGTTTAGGAGGAGATGTACAACACACATACACATCGATTGTTATGTTATTTACTGATTTCACATGCATCTGTAAACATATGTCATCTATATTTCTAGCTAATTTCGTTCTACAGTTTCATTTTCGCGCCTCTCAATGTTTATGACGTCATATCTCTTGAACTATATACCGTACAGTGATATAATTTTGCAAGTAAATCCAGCAATATACGTGGGTACTGTCTGCGAAATGCGTTGCGGATAGAGTTAGCAGTAACGAAGTAGTGAATTAAACTGTAATGCATGATGCAGAAGTTTTTCACGCATCTCAGTGTTTATGACATTATACCTGCTGAATCGGGACCAAAGAGTTATTCGGGCCCCATGGCGTGCGTCACAGCACGTGGCACTACAGGTCTTACACGTTCCAGCGAACGTTTCCTTCGGAGAGCGAGCTACTATTTCAGACGGGTTTAAAAATTCTTAACTGTACACTTAAGTAAATACAAGCTCTCGATAGCACATGAAATATTTAAAACCGTTAGTGGATTCCTTTCCGCTGGCATAGTGGATTTCCCTTTGGACCCAGACAGAACTGAGAGTTCGCAATGTATGTTAGAAAAGACAAATGTAAAGTCACAAATTCGCAGGGGGGCCAGTATTTCTCGTGGGCCGCATCCTGAGCTATGTGTTGTTCAACGATAAATTTATGTAGGTACTTTCAGCGGCTTATGCGGATACTGTCTGTGCAATGTGTTGTAAATATAGTCAGTAGCGAAGAAGTAATAAATCTAAACGTCATACATGATGTGTCAGTTTTCCACGCATCTCAATGTTTATGCCGTCATATGTCTTGCACTATACATCGTACTGTGATGCAATTTTACTTGGTTAGTTGACATCGGTATAGCAGTTTAAGAGAGGATATGGAACATAAAAACATACATACATACTTACATGTTTATGCCATGTGTGGATTAATTGTGAGCTCGAGCAGACACCAGCTCTTATTCTTTCTACTTACGGAAGTTGCCTTAGTGCATTTCAGTAGGGTTTAGCCACCATAAAATTAGATCTACGTGCCTAACCTTACACTATGCATCAAATTTCAACGCTTTGGTCACACCACCATGCCACGCAAAGGTCAGGCTACATATGGAAGATGTGGCAAACCTGTACAGTCACCATGCACTCTGTCCCAGACAAACGTGTCCACTGCTCTCAGAATCATCCACTTTGGAGCAAAGAATGCCTTGTGTCCAAGGAAGATAAAACATTCCAAGGAGTAAATTCAACATTACGAATCTCCTACCCAGAGATGAGGAAGGTTTTCACATTACAAAGCCACCTACTTTCATGAGTAATTCGCCTCAGCATTGAAACAGCCTGTACCAACAACTGCTGTTGGCCCCCAAACATCGATGGCTGACCAGAGCACAACATCCTATAGCTGTAAATATACGTGCAAAATTGCGCCACTGGCTACTCAAAAAAGTTTGCCTACAGCCAAAACGATGGTGGCAGCAGGATGAACTATCAGGAGGAATGATACAATTGCATCACAGAATAAAGGAGACACAAAAATTATTTATCTTAAAGGAGCCTTACCACAGTCCCCAAAATCCCGGCTGGAGACGAAAGACAACAATCCAAAAAGATCAGGTCTACAACTATCCCATCATGCTGCCCTGGTTCTGTCTGACGGATCAGACCATGACTACGCTATCGACGCCTGCCTGAGAAAACCACCAAGTCCTTCAGGCAACCCCTCTCTGCTGCAGACTCTTCACCAAGGAGGAGCGACGGAGCAAGAGGGGAAAGACAGAGAATAATTCCACCATTAAGACGACTTCCTTCCCACAGAAGAAAGTAAATGGGTTCATGGCATAAGTGGAGGAATTGATATTATTATTGGCTTACGGAGGACGAATGTGTATATACCTGCGCTAGACAAATTTTAAATTATCTTGTGCCTCTAACCCAAATGACCACATCCCCAAAAGAGAGGACGACCTTTCTGGAGAGAGACAGATAAAGGAGGGAGGGCTATTTTCGTGACGGACCCATACCACCCTTCACCTCTCACTTAAAAGCAACCTGGAAGCAGTCGCTGAATCAGTACATGCGGGTCGTAGTTTGACAATAAGCTTGCTATACCTACCCCAGGCGAGGTGCTAGACGAAGATACTCACTGTATCTCACTCAGTTTCGACTACCTTTCGTCCTCCGTGGAGATTTTAACGAATTCACTGTGATTTGGGATTCTGCAACCACTTGACCCACGGGCAGGAGATCAAACGTGTCTGCCGCATATGTGGCAGAGCAGGCACTCCAACACCATGTCTTGGTATACTCTCCAGCTCCCGCACACGTTGATCAATGTTAAACGGTCTATGACTTGCACTCTCAAGAGCTCATTTCACGATCTGGATTCACCAAGAAAGCATTGCCCAAAAGAATGCAGCCACTATGGGGTCTGTGTTTGGCGGACCCTTCGCCTTACGGCCAAACAGTTGTGTTTTAACCCATTGATAACGTCTAGGAATGAGTGGATTATATTACCAAAATGGTCCTCCACGCTGCTGATGAATTCATTCCATATTCTTCCATAATGGTTCAAATGGCTCTAAGCACTACGGAAATTACCATCTGAGGTCATCAGTCCCCTACACTTAGAACTACTTAAACCTAACGAACCTAAGGACATCGCTGGCCTGTGTGGCCGAGCGGTTCTAGGCGCTACAGTCTGGAACCGCGCGACCGCTACGGTCGCAGGTTCGAATCCTGCCTCGGGCATGGATGTGTGTGATGTCCTTAGGTTAGTTAGGTTTAAGTAGTTCTAAGGTCTAGGGGACTGATGACCTCAGAAGTTAAGTCCCATATTGCTCAGAGTCATTTGAACCATTTGACCCTAAGGACATCACACACATTCATGCCCGAGGCAGAATTCGAACCTGCGGCCGTAGCAGTAGCTTAGTTCAGGATTGAAGCGCCTAGAACCACTCGGCCTCAGTGGCTGGCCCATATTTTTCAGGACAGTGGAAAAGGCAACCTGTTCCTTGGTGGAGCGAAGAATGCCGCTCCACAATCTGATACCGAGGACGAAATGTCGAAATATTAGCGATAACAAGAACAGATCGTAGCAACAGTTCCTGAACACCATAAACCATTCCACTAAAAATAGATTGTGTGAGAGACTATCAGGAGGATATCTGGGAGATATCGGGAAGCCCAGTGGCTGTTGTAGCGAGTCTCCACAAGATATTACCCAGACTACGACTGAATATTTTACCAGAGTTACCGCCAAAGCCAATTCAGAATTTAAATCTGTGTGTTTTCAAACGTAAAAGTTGCCTTTCTTTTTCTTTTTTAACAAGTGTAAATTTCACTCATATTGCGATGTTCTTTGACCTTCGATGTCGTATTTGAAACCAGCATATCCATTAAAATACATATTTATCTCATCTTTCAAGAAGCAGCAAGTACCTGAAGCACACAGTACATTCAAAATACACCCTGTCCTATCGTCATGAGCATGTAACCCTTTATTTAAAATTCACTGTAGCAGGCAAGTAGAAGTTATTCATACTCAGCTGAAACACGGAAGACAAAGCCTGTTCTTCGACATGTTCATTAGCTAATGAAATAAGCTATTGTGAATACAGGAAATTGGTTTTGCCCATGGTACTGTGCTCATTTCTCGCTCTCAGGCGGAGTACTGCCAGACTTATGTTCGCAATTTCTCTCCGAATCTGATATGCATATTACAGCAGATGTACTGAACGACTCGAAAATTCAGTAGTATGACTGAAAATGCAACTGTACAAGGATACAAGCTGTAGGAGCTTCAATAATGAAAGTACCGTTCGCAGAAGCAAGGAGGGATCATTGTTCTGATCAGCCGCACGCCACGGGAACGAGAGGCGTTGCTTGCGCATTCTGCTTGCGAGTGCGGCCTTTTCTGCGGCGAACAAAGGACTCGGCCCGTTTACTGTTATTCCCGTGCGTTGCCGTAACGCCTGAAAATATAAAAGTAGCGGCGAGCGGCGTGCACCGACGTGCTGGAAAGCGAATTTGGTATGAGGTTTACAGTGAGTGCCCAGCAGGTAATACGCGTGGCTGGCTGCGCTGGCGCCGTTTGCTTTTCCATTCTCCGCGAGTCCTCGGACGCGTGGCACATTTCGCACTGTTTTGCCGAATGTGTATGTTTTCCAGAGACAGGAGGATAAACTGTGCCTTTCGTGGTTTCACGGCTCAGCACGTCCAGTAATCACTGAACTGATTCAGAATATTCTTAAGAACAAAATTTATCCGCTAGTATCACACACATGGTTGTCAATTTATGTATCCTACTGTTTAAACTACGATTATTATTTACATAGACATACAGGAAGTAAATTAAACGCATACTAAATGCGTCATTGGCAGTTTAATCCAGAAGAAATCAAACAGTTACGTCAGTATTGTTTCTATACTTTTATTCACTAATGTTGTGTGGAACCATTTTGTAATGCAGTTTGCCGGCCGAAGTGGCCGTGCGGTTAAAGGCGCTGCAGTCTGGAACCGCAAGACCGCTACGGTCGCAGGTTCGAATCCTGCCTCGGGCATGGATGTTTGTGATGTCCTTAGGTTAGATAGGTTTAACTAGTTCTAAGTTCTAGGGGACTAATGACCTCAGCAGTTGAGTCCCATAGTGCTCAGAGCCATTTGAACCATTTTGTAATGCAGTTTTCAAAAACGGCTCTGAGCACTATGGGACTTAACATCTATGGTCATCAGTCCCCTAGAACTTAGAACTACTTAAACCTAACTAACCTAAGGACATCACAAAACACCCAGCCATCACGAGGCACAGAAAATTCCTGACCCCGCTGCAGTTTCCATTGCGAATTAAATGTAGTGCTCACTCAGCGTCATCTGCTGGTCGTCTCTGTAAAGGGAAAATCTGCTAGTCGCTTGACGGTTTATGGGGAAGCGTTCTTCCAGTAACACTGTTTCTCCGTCCCTCCATTTCCCACCGCTGTTCACGAACTGTGAGTGGGATGAACGACTGCCAGTAACCTCCGTATTGCCCGCCCGGTTAGTCGTACTGCTTTCCTGGTGGGAAGGTGTCGAGGTCCGGCGTGCCGGCCAGTCTGTGGATAGTTTTTTAGGCGGTTTTCCATCTGCCTCGGCGCACTCGGGCCGGTTCCCCTTATGCCGCCTCAGTTACACTATGTCGGCGATTGATGCGCAAACACTTTCTCCACGTAAGCGTACACCATCATTAATCTACCACGCAAACATTGTGGTTACACTCGTCTGGTGTGAGACGTTCCCGAGGGGGTCCACTGGGTTCGGTGTGGGGCGGCGGTGGGGTAAGTGGACTGCTGTAGACTGGTGTGGGGTTGTGTACCACTGTGGGCTACGGCGGGGACGAAGCATCTCCGTCGATTCTAGGTATCTGTTCCACACAATACAGTACAACCTCCGTATTAACTAACGTCTCTGATTTTCTATTCTCTCGTGATCATTTCGCGAGAAAAACAGGGGGCGTTCAGTTCAACAAGTTTTTTCTGAAAGCAGGTCGGTTGTATTCGGGATTCCAGTACACCATATTGTGTCCCACTTTTATAGCTTCAAAACCCCATTTTTCTACATGATCTCCGTTCCATGCGGTGGCTTTATGTGACCTTACTTGGAGGGCCTGTACGCCCGCATGGTACCAATCCACTCGTCGACGTCGGAGCAAGCGTCTTGTTGCATCAATAACTTCCCCATCATCCACGTACTGCTTCCCGCTGAGTGCACCAGTCATGTCGCCAAAGAGAGGTTACGAGATCCGGGGCGTAGCGCAGATGAGGAATAACAGTCCAATGGAGTTCTAAGAGCTCCTCTCCGAGTGCATGAAGCCTTGCGTTGTCGTGGAGAAGGAGAAGTTGGTTGGCCTCATCCTGGTGACGAACACTCTGAAGTCGTTTCTTCAACTTCCTGAGGGTATGTGCGGCCGTCCAGCACGCGGAAAGCCTAACAGTTTTCCGCCACCCTGTTGCGATGATGACAGACGCCTCGCTCAACGACTTACCGTGCTTTAGTTCACTGCCAGGTTTCCGTAGCCATAGTGCAAGCGCTAATGAATATCTGCGATGCTCTCGTTTGTCCCCGAAAGAAACTCAATGACACATCTCTGCTTGGAACGCGCCTCTGCAACGGACGCCACTTTGTAGGCTACGTATAGCACCGCTACCTATCGGAACTTTATGAAACTGTAGGAGTTGAAGCGGGAATATTCCACGATGTCCCACGATAAATTCCGGATATTTTAAACCAAAACTGGACGAAAAAAATTTATTTGGCATTACTTATTGAACGTCCCTCGTAAGTAGGAGGTAGTAACATGTTGCTTGACTCTTCTCGGAATGCACATTTTTGAAATTTCAATATTAAACCTCCCCATTATGCAAAACGCCTCCGTAGTAGAGTGTACCACTAAAGTTTCAAAAAAATGGTTCAAATGGCTCTGAGCACTATGGGACTCAACTGCTGAGGTCATTAGTCCCCTAGAAGTTAGAACTAGTTAAACATAGCTAACCTAAGGACATCACAAACATCCATGCCCGAGGCAGGATTCGAACCTGCGACCGTAGCGGTCTTGCGGTTCCAGACTGCAGCGCCTTTAACCGCACGGCCACTTCGGCCGGCCCACTAAAGTTTGCTGAACATTTTTATAAGGTCCTCGTGCTTGCTAAACGATCTAAACTATCCTGTGATGAAACGCACAGTTATTAGTTTGATTTTCTCCTCTACTGCATTAACTCAGCTTGATAAGGGTCGTCGACTTACGAGAAATACTCAAGAATCAATAGAACGATTATTTTGCAAAACCATTCTTTCGTGGATGTATTTCCTTAATATCTTTTCAGTCACTCTCAGCTCATCATATGTTTTTCGTGGAACTAGTTTTGTTCCACTCTAGGTCGCTAACGAAAGTTACTCCTGTACGTTTTATATCTATTACTCTTTCCAGAGGTTTATCGCCAATGGCGTAATCGAAGAGTAATGGATCTCTTCGCCGATTTATTTACGTTCACGATGAGCTACTAGTCACATGAACGACGTTTTCAGTGATTAATAATCCTCGTTCAAAAGCTAAAATGTTTGGCATAATTACAGCAATAGCGTCTTCCGCTATTTTACGCCTAATAATGTTCAGTAAAGACTGAGTTGCTTCACCCACAGCATCAGAATAAATTTTCGCTAGTGGTAACTTCCTTACTAATTCACGTATGTGATTAACGTTACGTCTACTACTCAGATTGTTCATGTATATGGAAACTTCAGCTGAAAGGTACACCCTACCCTGCTTATTAAACGCGAGAGTCAGAATCGTCTGCACTTAGTATTACCACCAGTTCCTTACATAAAATAAATCGAAAGTATTTTGTCTGCTTAAATTCGCTAACGTGACGTGGAACGGTGCTCCGGGGTAATTATTCTTAAATAATTGTAATTTAGATGGTATAAGTACAACCTTTCTGAGTAGTGTGTCGTTCACCTAGTAGAGACTCCCAAAATGAGTTAGCTCTTCTAACAGTAGCTCTGCAATATATAATTCTCTCATAAAGTCGGTTTCATACAAATCATAGCAGATGAGAAGGAATACTGACGTTCGTAATTATAATAGCAGAAAAAGAAATAATGTTCATAACTCTTAATTAAAACGGACGTAAGCTGAGAAATAAGTGAATAAGACCGCTCCAAAAATATTTAATCATATACACCCAATGATGTTGAATCGATGACAAATAGAAAAACTAAAAGTGAAGGTACGCTTAAAGTGCGCAACTGGTTATTCCTATTACATAAAAGGCTCATTATCAAAAACTTGTAATCTATTCTTTGTAAAAGTGTTACACACTTACTTAGGTTAAACTAAACACTCTTTTATGTCATGCGACATTGTGAATAAGTGCTTAGTATGAAGCAAAACTAACTAAGTTTATAACATCTAAATTGATTTGTTTCTCGTCATTACGGTCTATCGTTCACGTGACTGCTGCAACCTGTAACTAACAAGCTTAGCAACCCAAAAAGACAGGAATCTGAAAATAATTGTGTTCAGTAATCAAATTTATTCTAATTACATCAGCATAACTCAAAATTAATTAGAATCATCACAACTACGGCCATAGTCCCTTCAGAAGTTTCACGACACAACATGTCCAGTTGTTTCAGTCAAAGCAACAAATTAAGATTTTCTTAATGGTAATATAAATATGTAACTGAATATTGTCAGGCCTATTTTAGTTACTATTATAATTTGGATCTGCTGACAGAATTTAAACTCCAAGATGCACATACCTCAGCTCGTTAAACTACAATAAACTGAATCGTTTTCTCCTCGTCTCAATTTATGAAAAAAACCTGTACATTAACATTTTGTCTATTTTCATTTACTCAAGTTGTGTGGGACAGTAATGTGGAACTGTTCTTCTTTCTAGAAAAAAGTTAGCATTACAGCATGTCGTAAGAATAATATGTAGTTGTTAACCAATACTGTCTTGTAAGCATACGGCCAAATGTCTTGAGATATTAAACGTAACGTGCTTTATATGAAATCAGACTGCGTATCAGATGGTATTTATTTGCAGATCCAAAATGTCATCAACAGCGAGATTTTTTTACTAACTACGACTTTTTTAAAATTTTCGTTTGGCTTTGAACTGTCATATTTTCAGTACACTATCTCATAACCAGCATCAAACCAAACTTGGTCAGAACAATTTAACACAAAGTGGTATCAGATCAAAAGTATCCGGACACCACTTAGTAAGAGGAATTGACCGCTAGATCTGACGAGAGAAGGACCGGCCATTACGGAAGAGGGCTGGGAGTGTGTCAGTATGCAATCGGTTAGGAGAGTTCTGTGACTTCGAACGTGGGTTGGTCGTTGCATGTCATATGATTAATAAATCAATCATAGAAATTTCAATCCTTCTAAAGCCAAACGAGTCGACTGTTGGCGATGTGATTGTGAAGTGGAAACGTAAAGGAACAATCACACACATAGTAAAACCAAGATCCGACAAACCGCAAATACTGACGGCAAGGGACCATCGAGCATTGTGGGAGTAGTTGTAAAATATCAGATGAAATCAGCGGAAGGGATCACTCATGAGACAGTGTGTAGGGAGTTAAAAAGAATGGGGTATAATGGTCTGTAGTCAATGATAAGCGGCGCTTTAGGTGGTGTGAAGAGTAATGGCATTAGACAGTTGGTGCCCGGAAACGAATGATCTGGAGTGATGAGTCATGCTAGACCCTGTGACGATGGGCTGGAAGAGTTTGGGTTCGGAGAATGTCCAGAGAACATCGCCTACCATGAGGTGTACTGCTAACAATACAATACAGAGGAGGAGATGTCACAACATGGAGACCTTTTCGTGGTTAGGGCGTGAACCCATTATTCAGGTTAAGAAATCGCTAAATGTGGAAGAATATGAAGACTTTTACAGCAATGTGTACTGCGTACAGTGGAGGAATATTTCCGAGACAATGATTGTTTGTATCAGCATGAACACGCACTGTACCATAAAGCATCGTCTCTGAGGAAATGGTTTGTGGACGATAACATTTCGGAATTGGACTGCCCTAACAATAGTCCCGACCTAAACCCAATGGAACCCCTTTGAGATGAATTACAACGTTGACTTCCCTACAGACCCCGGCGTCCAAAATCGCCACCTACTCTGCTTTCGGCTCTTAACGGTGAAGGGGTTGCAGTTCCTCCACAGACATTGAGACAATTCATTCAAGCAGAGATGAAGCTATAATAAAGGCGAAGCGTGGACACGCCCTATATTAATGTCCACTAATCTTTACTCATCTTCTCATCCTTCCATGTCTTGTTACTTCAAAGCGGAAATTAACAATGGTTGGCCATTTACCTAACTCAGGGAGCAGGGAATCTTTGTAGCTTTTCTCTGTGCTCCAGCTTACAACATTTTTTGCCTCCAAACAAAATTCTAAACACCAATATTCTCCGTTGGCATCCGTTCAAATGGTTCAAATGGCTCTGAGCACTATGGGACTTAACGTCTCAGGTCATCAGTCCCCTAGAAGTTAGAACTACTTAAACCTAACTAACCTAAGGACATCACACACATCTATGCCCGAGGCAGGATTCGAACCTGTGACCGTAGCGGTCGCGCGGTTCCGGACTGTAGCACCTAGAACATCTCGGCCACTCCGGCCGGCGGCATCCGTTCAACTCATCTAATTCACCTGTTTCAGAGACTCAATTGAGAGCATGGCATCTATCTTTCTGTAAGTAAAACCTGTATTAACTACTTTACACTCATACTGGATTACATAAGGTACATATTCCAATATGATCGCCATTAAAATGCAGGTTTTGTTTATCATACTAGGCTATCATTGCTTTCCTTTCCTCCTTCTTCAAAACACTGGCTACCTGATCTCTCTCATCAGCAGATCACAGTACCTCTTCTGTATCCTGATCAACATTCTCAGTGCTCTCATTTCAATAACTTCCAAATAACTAAGCCCTCAATCAACAAGATGCTTTCTAACTTTCAAGAATATCTTACTAACCACATCTAAATCCAGATTAAGATTAAACAATTGCTGATTGTTCCTTTGACAACTGCTCCACTCCATACAATACAGTCGCATAAGGTAGTCACTCTCTAAAAACCTCCACGTGCAAGGAACCGGTGAACTACATGGTTTGCGTCCTAAGAATTTACAAGAAAGCAGACAATACAGTTCAGAGTGTACACCCATAATTACAAAACACAAGAACTTCACAGAACAACCACGTTACAGAGTCTCAGTGACTAAACATTGCTTTAGTAATACTAGTCAATACTGATCAGTTAAACTTTGTATCATTTTGACCAAACATTGACATATTCAGTATTATCAAATCACCTTTAATCTCGTTTCCTGTAGCTCCATGATAGATTGATAGTAGTAATCCCACACTGACAACGTATATAAAGCAGGAAACAATACAGGAAATTACAAAAAGAAAATAGCACTACAGCCACTGGGAGCTCTGTATTCTCCATGCATATATCTTCAAAACAGTAGTGAATCCTCTGAGGCTATACATAAAGATATACACATTCAGATGCACAGAACATAACACGAATAGGAAAATGTACATGAAACTCGAAAACCAAATAATATTGGCACAGCCTGGAGTTCTGTGCTCGCCACGTACATACAAAAGAACAGTGAATCCCCTGAGGGTATCCTAGCATTCTAACCTCATCATCACTTTCCATAAATCATCTCACAATATAACGTAGCGCTGCTGTATGCAATTTCTCTCACACAATCGGTTTTAAACCAATCATTGCAGATGAGAAGGAATACTGGCGTTCGTAATTATAGTAGCAGAAAAAGAATAACGTTCATTACTCTTAATTAAAACGGACGTAAGCTGAGAAATAAGTGAATGAGAGCGCTCCAAATATATTTTATCATATACTCCCAAATGATGTTAAATCGATGACACATATACACGTTAACAATGGATCAACAGAGCACTGTCTATATCATGTTGAGGATGACATGACCAATATATATTGGGTTACAATTGTTAAACTAGCCTGAAAGGATCACAAATCAAATCAATATCTCCTATTCATGAATTGGTTTTCATCCAAGTTGTGCAGAAAACTCAAGAGATAAGAAACACACGTATTTACACAGCAATTAGTCTCCGCTTTCAATTTCTGACGTTAGATTCTGTCTACTCGCGTACCTAAGTAAGAAGTGGCTTCCCTCTGGGAACACTGTCCTGCACTAAAGGAAACCTGATAAGAAGAAAAACATCATCTCAGGGAAATACTGTACACAGCTTTTCCTACAATTCATTCACTTAATGTAACTGATCTTTTATCCTAATCAACACATTCAAAATACTTAACTATGAAATCCTCTGCAGTATCCGGGGGACACTTTAAAAACGATAAATCTTACCGATAAATCTTACTCATAGAACTTTAACACGATGAATAAAATACCATCAGTAATTAAAACATCCATGCTAGGGGACTGACTATTTCATTCCACCAATTCCACTGCTCCAGGCATACATAATCCATGGTTTGTCATAACACAATGCCAAGAAATATGAGATAATTCATCTCATCTCATTGTCCGCAGCTCGTGGTATAGTGGCTAGCGTTGCTGCCTTTGGGTCCTGGGGTCCCGAGTTCGATCCCCGCCCGGGTTGGGGATTTTCTCTGTCCGGGGACTGGATGTTTCTGTTGTCCTCATCATTTCATCATCATCATCACTTGTGACAGCGGCTAGATTAGATTTGAAAAAATCGGGACTTTGTAAGGGAGCTGACGACCACGCAGTTGAGCGCCCCAGACACCAAATATCATCATCTCATCTCATTGATATAATAATCATATTATAAACGAAAAGAAAAAAAGTGTATGAGAATTGCAGGACGAAATCATTCCCCATCTGATTAACGTTTTACGTTTTTCATCTAATATTTACTTACAGCCAACGATACAGCGAAATTATGAATCAAGGAATACAGAAAGAATACGTCCCTGATATTTGTAGACGCCAACCTAACCTATCATGAACAATTAATATGCATCTTTTCTTTCATAAATAGTGTACAAGTATAGGAGATTAACAGTACAAACATACGAAAACTGTCTCATTACCACGAGAGACGATATCAATACAAGAATAGCAATTACTGTACATTTTAGAAACATTACTTTTACATCAGAGAACCCCACATCTCCTAGTACTGAGGTCTACTCTCACTTTGGTAAGCAAACGCATGGCATTTGTATCCTAAAAGCATCTAACTGGGCTCAACTCTTACATACTAGAGCGTCACATTAAATAAAACATGAACTAGGATGTGTAGGTAACCATTCCCTTGCAACTCACCAACTCTCAAAAGTATTGTAACATCACTGATCTCACTATTGCCTCATAAAGGAAAGTTATTTATAGTTTTCCATCCATATAGAAGCAGAAACATACATTTTTTAAACTTTAACAAGAAGCCTGCCCCATACGAATATCCCCTAGCTGGTGTTGTGTAATACATCGGAAATACACCACTAATTACAAACAACTGTGACACTACAGTTCCAAATCCATCTAAACTCTTTGAGTTTTCGCTCACTGTCTCCTTGCTTCTTACTAATTCACTTTCAGCACTACCTTTGGAAAATTCTAAACCTTGCTCCAAATTTTGAATCGCTGACACATGGCCTGCTTGTTCTTGCAAATGACTGCATCTTCACAGCCGTAACTTCACTTCATGTCAATATTCTTTCTCATTATTTTCCTCATTTTCTTTTTAAGGAAATTAAATGTTCTAGTAAGTATTGATATTCATTTATAAATTACTCCTTTAGTTTAATCTCTTCACTTTCAATCGCGTTAAGTTGTTCATTGACTATAATGAATTGTGGCTCATATTTGCCCTTCAGCGCTTGCTTTATCTGTATTTTGTGATCTTCGAATTTAGCCACACGCCGTACCTGAAAAACACTGGCCAAATCTTCTTATTCGTTAGACTATTTCCTTATTTCACAAACACTACAGTCTGTTTTCCCTTTCATTTCTGTCGAATTAACCTCGCAATTTCTTTTTTGTCCCCGATGATATAATTTCTGCTCCTTTTTCGTTTCTTTTCTTACTGTGGTAAAACTACTCTACATGTTGACAATTTGTGTGAGCCCTGACTGTCGTATGCGTCCTATACGACTAGCCTCCTCCTCAGGTGCATCACTAAGCATGACAGAGACAGAAACATGAAGCACAGACAAACTAACAATGTTTGAGAAATGCAACAGGAACGTTTATAGGACAACAGAATTTCAATACTCATCACAATGCCATCACACGTCGCTGCCTTATTTTTCAAAGAAATAAAGATATTAGGTTAGTAAGGCACAGCAACACGTAATTTTCATGTAATGAACTAAAGAATTCCCCCCCCCCCCCCCCCGAAAACCCTAGACAACTGGAAGCTAATTTCCATGTAGAAATGAAATGATACACTTCTAGGAAGTTCGATACACAGACCTGTTTCCCCATCTTGATAACTGTACTCTATAAAATTTAATATCTAAGTATGATTATTATGTATACAGCTCCTAGAATCATCACTAAACAAAAGCAGATTGCAGAATATGGATAACGTTTTAAAAGTCTCTGTGTCTCCCTTCAAAACTACTCTCCCTAGCTCTGTACTGTAAGGTCATTATGGTTACACACTGAAATCACTCACAGCACATGTGAAACGGATGGATATACCCAGATGCACTCTCAGAAAGGCATTGAACCATTTTCACAAAGTAGATACTTCCCATTCAAAATGTATGCAAGTGAAAGCACTTTCATAAGCACTGATGCCACATGGAACACAGCCTCTTAAATTTCCGCTAAAATATAAAGAAGCCATTAAATTTTGAAGCACGCTGCAGTAGTATTTTGCAAGATTATAAGAAATCAAAGAGAGGAATACATTTGCAATTGTCAGACCAGAAAAACATTTTATGATTTTATGAGTAAACAACAACACAAAATTTGATCTGAACTTTCTTACTCTTTCAGATAAGCAAGAACAGGACATAAGAGACAGAAAAAGACGCTGGCTATATTAAGCAATGTAGGTTTGTCACAAAGTCCACCCCAATTTCACATCAACCTCTACTTATTATCAAGATGAAATACGCTCATAGATCATCAAAGAAAACCAATAAAGCTGGAGTTGTCTTCTGACGACAACCAGTTTTCCTGATACTAAACGACGTAGCTCCATCCGGCAACAGCTATTTATTGTACCATACTGACTGATATAAATATGCAATAATTTTAAATAAGGCGACAAGTCCCAACCTCGAACTCACCATAACAGATAAACTCATCGGTGGAGTAGACTGCCTTACGCACAAAATTCAAACAACAGTTAATAACTCTACCATCAGACGTAAATGATATTTTGTTCGGCAAACGGCGTTCCACTAGTGTAACAAGAATTTATGGATCAAACGGATCGCTACCTTAAAAGATATCCCTTATGTCGGAATCCCACAGCAAACGAATAGTGTGGAACCTACAATAGGAGTTAGAAGAATGACGCACAAACTGGAAAATGGAAAATAGGAAAGGTAAAACAGATAACTTACCCAAACAAAATCAGAGTGGAACATCGTGCACGTAAAACAATAATAAAAAAAGACTGCATGATCCCATTCAGATTGGAGCCTGCTTAACTTACGTTAGCTTACGAACCCATCGAAATAACGGAAACATTGG
Source organism: Schistocerca serialis cubense (assembly GCF_023864345.2). Classification (NCBI taxonomy): domain Eukaryota; kingdom Metazoa; phylum Arthropoda; class Insecta; order Orthoptera; family Acrididae; genus Schistocerca; species Schistocerca serialis. Next base: position 582,732,907 of record NC_064640.1, read on the forward strand.
CTAAAACATTTAAAGCCCAAAACGCACTCGTTATTAAACACCTTACACCAGAGATACTAAAGGACAAAATACTAATCACGTCGGCAATTTCAAATTTGAGTAACATGTCACTCATCACCTAACCGCAACTAACCACTCTCACGGAAATGAAAAATCTTCTAAAATGAAAAAGAGGGATCATCTGCACAGGGCTTGGATGATATTACCAAGAGTCACCACACCTTCCCAGAAACTCCTTCGTTTTATTTATCAGAATTCTTAAATATCTGCCCTCTAACCGACCATCTTTCCACCGCTGTGGACAAAGGCAGGGATGACAACCATACCTATGATCTCAAAAGATGACACAAATTCCAGAAACGACCGTGAAATTAATTTTCCGAGCACCTTGTGATAGAAACAAATTTCTTTAGAGGAATCACAATATCACTGGCTGCAGCAAGAAGTATCCAACAGAAGAATTTGGCTTCACCATACACCTATTTCCCGAGCTCCAGGATCTCCTTATAACAGACCACATAGCAAAAACTTTTAACTTCACAGTCCCAACAGCAGCACTATTCCTTGATCTAGAACACACCTACGACAAAATATGACCGCAAAACTTCACCCTGAAAATGGTGACACAGAAGTAAATACCAGATACCTATATAAAAATAATAAATGATTTACAATGTTTATCCTGATTGCCAAACATGAAAAATTTTCATCTCTCTAAATCGTGTCGTTTAGAACTCCACAAGGTACTGAACTTCATCCATTTCATTTAATACCTACATAAATGACTTGCCACTTGGAGCCCACTGCCACAATTCACAGGCCATACGGAGATATTTACAAATGGGTTTACCGAGCGATGTGGCGCAATGGTTAGCACTTCCGGAGGACGACGGTTCAAATCCGTCTCCAGCCATCCTGATTTAGTTTTTCCATGATTTCCCTAACTCGTTTCACGCAAATTCCGGGATCGTTCCATTGAAAGAGCAGGGCCGATTTCCTTCCCAATCTTTCCCTAATCTGAGCTTATGCTCCGTCAGTAATGACCTCGTTGTACACGGGACGTTAAACACTAATCTCCTCCTACAAATGGGTTCAACCATCAACGAAATATACATCACCTCGAAACAAAAATTAACGAGACCATCAAGTGGGGAACGGAGAACAAAATCTCGCTAAACGCCAAAAAGCAAATGCAGTATACCTGTTCTACGAGACAACGTCAATATTAGCAACGTCAAAGATACATATAAATCAGATACAAAATACCTCAGAATAACAACAGACCACAAATTATTTTACCCTAATAATGCTGAATATATGACACGTAAAGAACAGAAATTGACAGAGGTCCTAATTTCTTCTTTAAAAGTAAATATTTATGTCCGGAAATATACCCGCGGCTCCACAAATCGGTCATCCTAACATAAATTACACATGGTCGAGCCGCTTCGGTGACAATCAGCAAACAAGGATACAGGCATTACAACGGGTATGCAGTAGAATCCTACGCTGAAGCCAATGCGCATCGTCACTAACCAGTGTTACGACAGAATATGAAGAACCTACCATGCCACTCTTTAAGTCTAAAATCAGTGTATTAGTTCAGTGATTGTACTTGACTCACAACGAGGCACCATAAGTGGCTTACAAGACATGGGAAGAACAAGTCTTCACGACTGGGACAGATACCTCGTACCACTAACCATACTGGAAGACTCCGAAGACGATCAGAAATTAAAAAATAATGACCGCAGTCTACAAATTTTGACTTGAAGGAAAACTAGTGGATACCCTGAGGGGATAAGCTATTAGAGTGGAAGGACACCAAGGTGCCCAAAGTTCCACGGGCCGTATGTTCAAGGTGCATAATAAAACCAACCCAATGAAGCAAGAACAAGACACCAGTTCAGACAGACCGGCTACGCTGTTCGAGCTTCGTTCATCTTCGGATTAACGAGTGATGGCTTTGTGTCAGAATCTGCCTGATTACAGACAAACTGTCTAACGTACTACTGCTGCCTGCTGCCCATGTGCTCTGCGCCGGATCACGGTTAGACTGTGCATGTGATTGGGCTTATGTACCGTTTGAGCTCGCAGTATGTGCTCGTTAAGTTAGAACAGTATGCCCCTGAAACAATTACAAATCTAATCACATATTCTTCCTAGTATTTCATTGATAATTGGTAATGATGATGATTCTTCCTGCTATACAGCAAACGATCACTAAGTAAAATTTCATTTCGCGGGAGAACTTTTGTGAAGTTCGAAGTTATGGCGAAAGTAAAGCTCTGAGAGGGGTTGGTGAGTCGTGCTTGGGCGGAGCAATTGCCCGTGTAGGGAAAAAGTACCGAGTTCGAGTCGCGGTCTAACTCACAATTTTAATCTTCCAGGAAGTTTAAGATCAGCGCACGCTCCACTGCACAGTGAAAATTTCATTCCGCTAGTAAAATTTCCTTTTTCACTGGCCTTCCTGGTGTTGCAGTTTCCACGTCTAACAGTGTAGGTTCAGAACAACAACAGGAGGAATGGATTTCAAAATTACGTTCTGGCGGCCTAATTTATGTTTCCAAGCAATTCAGTTTCGACTTCATTCTGTTTCCGGCTGTGCTGGTCACTGATGAATTTAAATCTTATCTGTCTTCCTCGCTAGTTTTCTAATTAAACCTTAAATCACTCTGGCTGTACTCACGAAGACACGTTGGCTCTTATGTAAGAAGATAACTAGTTACTGTCTCGGTTTTATGGAGGTTTGGCAGTCCCACTGTGCCGTGTGGGAACCACTGAGCGACACGTTAGCTGCTGACGAGGCGTTATCAGCGGCAGGAGACGACGAGCGACGGCAGCGCAAATGAAACGATACTGGCCCGGTGCGGCTTTAATTGAACCAGCTGTGACGCAAAGCAAGACGGATGGCCGCGATGCGCTCCCGGACGCAGCAGTTGCTTAGCACTCCGTCCGCCCTCCTATAGCGTACTGCGGCTATTAAGGCGACGAGTGCCAGTTCCCTGTTTCCTCCGTACGACTTCACAAAACCGATACGATTTATCAGATCTGTGTGTATGAGAATACCTGAGCACATGATACAGTTAATAAGTAGTCTGTCCAAAAATAACAAATTTATACAACTTTTTGGCATTGGAAAGGCGTTAGAAAATGGTGTGTATTATCTCCATCTACTTTTCGATTATACGTATAATACACAATGAGAATGCTAGGCCTATCAAATACGGAAACTAGAATTACAATTTGATAATGGGGGGGTGGGGGGGGGGGGTGGGAGGAGGGAGGGAGGCATTTAATCACTGACTTATGATACATTGCTGTCAGACTATTATACGTAATAGTGAGGACCACATTGAAAGTCTGCGAAAATGAGCGAAAGAGCAAGTCGACAGGTCTAAAATTAAATTTTATGGAAACAAAAATTTGACTTGGTGGTACAGAGATTTCGTGATGGAGGTCGATAAGTAAACGTTTTCGGGATCATCTGTGGTATGAAATCGATGATTAGGTGTTACAAGAAATGTTAAGAATGGTAGAGAAATACTTTTTTCTGAGTAAGTGTGACAGGAAGGAAACAACTGCATATCTGAGCAGTCAACATCAAATAGTCGGCTCTGATGCCGAAGATGTGAACTTCAAATTGTTAAATCTGAAAAGCACTATACGATGCGCCTTAAGACAATATGTGCTAAGTCAACTTGCGAGGGATGGAAAAGATTCCCTGTAGTTCATTAGTCGAGTTAGAATGCCGTTACGAAATTAAAGAGAGTTTATACTTACATTTTAGCGAAGTTAAAGGCTTGTGGTTAAACAAAAGTGGAACGAAGCAAGGATAAGGGTAATTAGAGCAATGTGAGATGCGTTGAGTGAACTAAAAAACGAAATTTTTACAACCGATCTGATCAAAAACACGATCGAGTTCATCTATTCGGTCGCTAATGACTTTAATGGCATCCAAACGGAAGACGATGGACAGACAGTCGAAATACTGAATCTGGTGTTCAAAAATTGTTTCACCGCGTAGGATCCTAATTCGGTCCCTTCTTTCAATCATCGCACAATCACAGAGATAGCCGATATTGCTATAATTAAATATACAGGGAGAGTCACCTAACATTACCGCTGGATATATTTCGTAAACCACATCAAACACTGACGAATCGATTCCACAGACCGAACGTGAGGAAAGGGGCTAGTGTAATTGGTTAATACAAACCATAAAAAAATGCACGGAAGTATGTTTTTTAACACAAACCTACGTTTTTTAAAATGGAATCCCGTTAGTTTTGTTAACACGTCTGAACATATAAACAAATACGTAATCAGTGCCGTTTGCTGCATTGTAAAATGTTAATTACATCCGGAGATATTGTAACCTAAAGTTGACGCTTGAGTACCACTCTGCTGTTCGATCGTGTGTATCGGAGAGCACCGAATTACGTAGGGATCCAAAGGGAACGGTGATGGATGTTAGGTACAGAAGAGACTGGAACAGCACATCACGTCCACATGCTAACACCTTTTTGTTGGTTCTTTCACTGACGCACATGTACAGCCGTGGACATAACGAGCGAGACCCCTCGCCTTTTCGTTATGCTGATCCGCATAGCATTAAAGTCTGCTACACAGCATAACAGGCAAGGCGACGAAGTGCTACCAACATACTGTGCACAGGCATGAAACTGACAAACTGCCAGGCACGTAAGTCTGAATTGCAAAGAAATCCTGTAGATCTAGTCATGTTGATGTAACAACGAAATTATGTTGTAATTGGGACATCTGAGTTACACTTGATTTGAACATCGAAGTTGTTTGCTATTTACTAATTTTTTGTACATTATTTTCAGCCATAGACAAACATCTAGGTGCGTTAAATTGACACTGAAATAAAGTGTCATGCATGGACCAATTAATTCTTAACTACTTGTTATGGTACTGCAGTATCTGACAGCGTCTTCAGAAGTGGATATCGCATACGACGTTCCTAGGGTGTTTATAAATGGATATTGTAGACGACTTCGAACAAAATTTGGTTGTAGCTTCGTAATAGTTTCGTGATCAAACGATCTGAGTTGCTGGCGAATACAGTCTATCCTCACTAGACGGTATGTATTAACATTATACGAGGCCTGTTCAGAAAGTAAGCTCCGATTGATTGCCAAATTGAAACCACAGTGAACATCAGAAATGTTTTACTTGTAACAATTAGCTACACCTTTCAGCTACTTCTCTACGTAGTCGCCGTTCTGACTTAGACTTTTGTCATAGCGTTGTACCAACTTTTCAATAGCCTCATCATAGAAGGCAGCCGCCAGTGCTTTCCGCCAATTCTCCACGCTGGCCTACACCTCGTTGTCTGTGTCAAAATGTTGTCTTCAAAGACAGCGGTTCATGTGACCAGAGATGAAACTCAGGGGGAGACAATTGCGGACTGTATTGTGGGTAATCTAACATTTCCATTTGAAAACGATGCAGGAGCATCTTCATTGCCCCTGCAGAATGCGGCTGAGAATTGTCGTGAAGACGAAACAGCACGACAGTTATGTAATGTTAGCTGCATAGCTTCAGGCGAAATTTCTCACCAGGCCCTCGTACTTGGCGGCAGACACTATTTTCTAGACATCTTTACGCACTCACTGCGAGCTCAGAAATGAGAAGAGCGACATGATGCTAACTGGGGTTATACTAGAGACACTACCCAACACATCTGTGCAAAGCTTTATCGGATTTTCATAGTCGTTTCCATTTCGCGACCGATCGGAGCTTACTTTCTGAACGCCCCTCGTACATGAGGTGAAAAGGGTTTCGCCGGGTGCGGTGGCCGAGCGGTTCTAGACGCTTCAGTCACGAACGTGCGGCTGCTTCAGTCGGGCATGGATGTGTTGGTTGTCCTTAGGTTTGGTAAGTTTAAGTAGTTCCAGGTCTAGGGGACTGATGACCAAAGCAGTTTGGTCGCATAGTTCTTAGAGCCATTTTTTGACCTTTCGCGTAAATTTTCTTTATATAAACGGCCGTATGTTTAGATTGCATTGATATAGAAGCTCACTTTTTTACACTACCAAGGAACCATACACCGTAGGAAGTGCGATACATTTCTGCTTGTCATGTCTACCTGTAGTCGAGGTAAACGGGTTTTAAGGGTTGGGTAGACAGATAGACGGTCAAGAATGTGAGACTAGTAGGGTTCCATTTTTACTGATTTAGATGACGAAATTCTAACAACGGAAATAGCTACGACAGTTGCTGAAGATGAGGGTCGCATAAATAATTCCCCCTATTCATTATTCAAAATGTTCTAGTTGCAGTCGATACATCAGCATACTAATCGTAACTACACTTTCGATCCAAATCTCGTTTACAGGAATGCAAATAAAATTTTCTATACACGTGGGAATTCAGATCCCAGTATTAATGCCACCGCGTCTTATAAGTGCGAGCATTCCCATTGCTAGCTAGCTTAAGAAACACTTCGGCTAATGAACGTTTTCTGGCTGTGGCGAGTCTAATGGAGAATTCGAATGATTGTACACTCCTGGAAATGGAAAAAAGAACACATTGACACCGGTGTGTGAGACCCACCATACTTGCTCCGGACACTGCGAGAGGGCTGTACAAGCAATGATCACACGCACGGCACAGCGGACACACCAGGAACCGCGGTGTTGGCCGTTGAATGGCGCTAGCTGCGCAGCATTTGTGCACCGCCGCCGTCAGTGTCAGCCAGTTTGCCGTGGCATACGGAGCTCCATCGCAGTCTTTAACACTGGTAGCATGCCGCGACAGCGTGGACGTGAACCGTATGTGCAGTTGACGGACTTTGAGCGAGGGCGTATAGTGGGCATGCTGGAGGCCGGGTGGACGTACCGCCGAATTGCTCAACACGTGGGGCGTGAGGTCTCCACAGTACATCGATGTTGTCGCCAGTGGTCGGCGGAAGGTGTGCGTGCCCGTCGACCTGGGACCGGACCGCAGCGACGCACGGATGCACGCCAAGACCGTAGGATCCTACGCAGTGCCGTAGGGGACCGCACCGCCACTTCCCAGCAAATTAGGGACACTGTTGCTCCTGGGGTATCGGCGAGGACCATTCGCAACCGTCTCCATGAAGCTGGGCTACGGTCCCGCACACCGTTAGGCCGTCTTCCGCTCACGCCCCAACATCGTGCAGCCCGCCTCCAGTGGTGTCGCGACAGGCGTGAATGGAGGGACAAATGGAGACGTGTCGTCTTCAGCGATGAGAGTCGCTTCTGCCTTGGTGCCAATGATGGTCGTATGCGTGTTTGGCGCCGTGCAGGTGAGCGCCACAATCAGGACTGCATACGACCGAGGCACACAGGGCCAACACCCGGCATCATGGTGTGGGGAGCGATCTCCTACACTGGCCGTACACCACTGGTGATCGTCAAGGGGACACTGAATAGTGCACGGTACATCCAAACCGTCATCGAACCCATCGTTCTACCATTCCTAGACCAGCAAGGGAACTTGCTGTTCCAACAGGACAATGCACGTCCGCATGTATCCCGTGCCACCCAACGTGCTCTAGAAGGTGTAAGTCAACTACCCTGGCCAGCAAGATCTCCGGATCTGTCCCCCATTGAGCATGTTTGGGACTGGATGAAGCGTCGTCTCACGCGGTCTGCACGTCCAGCACGAACGCTGGTCCAACTGAGGCGCCAGGTGGAAATGGCATGGCAAGCCGTTCCACAGGACTACATCCAGCATCTCTACGATCGTCTCCATGGGAGAATAGCAGCCTGCATTGCTGCGAAAGGTGGATATACACTGTACTAGTGCCGACATTGTGCATGCTCTGTTGCCTGTGTCTATGTGCCTGTGGTTCTGTCAGTGTGATCATGTGATGTATCTGACCCCAGGAATGTGTCAATAAAGTTTCCCCTTCCTGGGACAATGAATTCACGGTGTTCTTATTTCAATTTCCAGGAGTGTAGAATACGTTTGGCAGCTAGGTCGCCATTTATTTCCTGGGATGGTGCAGAATTATCCTACTAAATTTACTCGCTAATAACAGTATTTTGTTATTTCGATAAACATCCCTAATGATTGTCACATAAGCGGTGACATAACTGTAGAAAATTCAAGTTTTTGAGTCCAAAAAGCTCTATGCAACAGGAACTGCTGATCATTATGCCTTTTTCATTGCGAAATTGTCGGCTTATTCATGTCTGGGGTAATAATAGAGGGCTGTTTGCCTGGGTTGTTTGCTAATGTAGTGAAAGGTGTTTGCTATTGCAAGGGAGATCTGGTTTGTTTTCGGTTCTAATCCCGATGGAGGCAGATAGACTATCAGTAAAGCAATTTTAAGAAATTCTCGCCCCCCCCCCCCAATACGTTTTATTGTTGCCTTTATTCTGTACCGGCGCCCTGTGGATGTCAATATGAAACTCTTGTAGAATTTCATACATATTACTGCCTAGTTTTTCCGCTTCTGTCAATAGCTGAACTGACTTAAGTGTGGCACTGAATGATGTTTAACTGAATTTCGTTATGAATCTTCACGCATTGCTTAATTCGCACACTTTCGTGGTAGGTCAGCAACGGTAATCCAGTATGACTGGTCTGAACGTTGACACAGACTGTTTCGCGCCCGAATGCGCATAATATTTTGCTAATTCCTAGCGATCTGGGATACTTTGTCTTACTAAAACAGTTATGTTATCTCGATAAGCTGAAATTCATTTTTATTAGTACATTTCATACTAAGTAGCGTTTCTTCTTTCATTTATATCAAGTATTTACGTGTTGTGTTTAAGACACTAATCAACATTAATATAGTCTTACACATGATTTAAAGTAGTCTGATAAAGTACGGATAGTTTTTCAATTTCACGCCTGTGCATAGTATGTTAGTAGCACATCGTCGCCTTGCCTGTTATGCTGTGTAGCAGACTTTAAAGATGTGCGGATCAGCATAACGCCGGCCGAAGTGGCCGTGCGGTTAAAGGCGCTGCAGTCTGGAACCGCAAGACCACTACGGTCGCAGGTTCGAATCCTGACTCGGGCATGGATGTGTGTGATGTCCTTAGGTTAGTTAGGTTTAACTAGTTCTAAGTTCTAGGGGACTAATGACCTCAGCAGTTGAGTCCCACAGTGCTCAGAGCCATTTGAACCATCAGCATAACGAAAAGGCGAGGGGTCTCGCTCGTTTTGTCCACGACTGTACATTACCATGAGGGGTGAGGTACACGTACACACGTGGTTTCCGTTTTCAATTACGGAGTGGAATAGAGTGTGTCCCAACATGTCAGGCCAATAGACGTTCAATGTGATGGCCATCATTTGCTGCACACAATTGCAATCTCTGGCGTAATGATGTTGTACACGCCGCAGTACATCTGGTGTAATGTCGCCGCAGGCTGCCACAATACGTTGTTTCATATCCTCTGGGGTTGTAGGCACATCACGGTACACACGGTACATGATGGCCACCACATTGAACATCTATTGGCCTGATATGTCGGGGCACACTCTATTCCACTCCGTAATTGAAAAGGGAAACCACGTGTGTACGTGTACCTCACCCCTCATGGTAATGTACATGTGCGTCAGTGAAAAAGAGCAATAAAAAGGCGTTAGCATGTGGATGTAATGTGCTGTTCCAGTCTCTTCTGTACCTAACGTCCATCACCATTCCCTTTTGGATCCCTACGTAGTTCGGTGCTCTCCGATACACACGATCGAACAGCGGAGGAGTGGTCCTCAAGCGTCAGCTTTGGGTTACAATATCTCCGGATGTGATTAACATTTTACAATGCAACAAACGGCACTGATTACGTATTTGTTTATATGTTCAGATGTGCTAACAAAGCTAACGTGGTTACATTTAAAAAAACGTAGGTTTGTGTTAAAAAAACATACTTTCGTGCATTTTTGTATGGTTTGTATTAAACAATTACACTAGCCCCTCTCCTCACGTTCGGTCTGTGGAAACGGTTCGTCAGTATTTGATGTGGTTTACGAAATATATCCAGTGGTAACGTTAGGTGACTCACCCTGTATATGTTGCTATAATGAAATATATATATAATGAAAATTTAGCTAAAATCGCTCAATACTGGAAGGGCATCTGGAACTGAAGCGATACCCATACAGACTGCCGCGCGACTGATACGGTCGCAGGTTCGAATCCTGCTCGGGCATTGATGTGTGTGATGTCTTTAGGTTAATTAGGTTTAAGTAGTTCTAAGTTCTAGGGGACTGAAGACCTCAGATGTTAAGTCCCATAGTGCTCAGAGCCATATATAGATTGTTCGGAAGCAGTTTATTACGTCGCTGTATCAACGAAGTGTACCTAGCGATTGGAAAATAAGCGCTGGCCATCCCCGCTTTTAAGGAGGCTTTTCGGACTGATGCACGTACGATTAGCAATAGCCCTATGACGCTGACGTCAAACGATTCCAGAATTTTGAAACAAACTTCTTTCGCACTGCAAATGAACATTTGGGAGGCATTCGTCATTATTCAGCACTTTCGTTTAGTGGATGATCATAAAGTAGCATTACTTAGGCCGTATTTCCACCTGGTTTACTGTACTGCAGGCCTCTTTAAATGTTGATACGGTGTGATAATTATTGAATCATAGGAAGAAAAACGTAAATTAGTTACAAACTACTGGATGCACACATTGTATTCAACATGTAAATCTCACTACAGATCTTCGAATTTAGCTTATGACAAGCTCGATATGCCTGCCACCATTGGCGATGGTTTGGCGCAGACGAACAGCGAAATTCTGCATGACCCATAGAAGTGTCGGAACATCGATGCTGTCGATGACCTCCTGAATGGCTGTTTTCAGCTCAATATTGGTTTTGTGGTTATTGCTGTACACTTTGTCTTTAATATAGCTCCACAAATAGGAGTCACATATGTTCAGATACGGAGAATATGGCGGCCAATCGGGGTCCATGCCAGTGGTCTCTGGGTACCCTAGAGCTAGGGTGCAGTCCCCAAAGTGCTTCTCCAGGACATCAAACACTCTCCTTCTTCTACGATGGGGTCGAGCTCCGTCTATAATGAACCACATATTGTCGAAATCAGGGTCACTTTGAATAATGGGGATGAAATAATCTTCCAAAACAATCACGTACCTTTCGGTAGTCACCGTACCATCAAGGAATATCGCACCGACTACTACGTGACTGGACATTGCACACCACACAGTCACCCGTTGAGGGTGAAGAGATTTCTCGATTCCGAAATGTGGATTCTCAGTCCTCCAACTGCGCCAATTTCGCTTATTGACGAATGCATCCAAATGAAAGTGGGTTTCGTCGCTAAACCAATTCAAAGGCTTGGTTGGTTTGTGGGATTAAAGGGACCAGACTGCTACGGTCATCGGTCCCTTTTTAGAAGTACTAAAAACACCCACAGAGAATAAAGACGAGTAACAGAATAGAGCACAGACGACACAGAACAAGAGAAACTGAGACAAAGACCAGACAAAACGAACTAAAATCACACAGAGTGTGACGGTGGTTGGCCGACCATAGAAATAAAAAAGGAAAAGCCAACCACTTAAAACACATTAAAAAATCAGTTTAAAACCGGAGGCCAAAGGCCAGAATCAACACAAAACAAGAAGATAAAACAGAAACACTTAGATTAAATGATAAAAACCCCCTTCCCAAAGAAAACGTAAAACTAAATCATCCGTAGCAGAGTCATCTGTTAAAAGGGCAGGGAGCGTGTCAGGCAGTGCGAACGACTGCCTGAGCACAGCTAAAAGCGGACACTCGAATAAAATATGGACCACAGATAAAACGGAGCCGCAGTGACAGAGAGGTGGGTCCTCACGGCGCAATAAGTGGTCGTGCGTCAGCCGAGTGTGCCCAATGCGCAGCCGGCAGAGGACAACAGACTCCTGGCGGGAGACCCGCATGGACGACCGCCACACAGTCGTCGACGCCTTGATTGGACGGAGTTTGTTGGGCGTGGGCAGACTGCGGCATTCAGCGTCCCAAACCGAAAGAACTTCACGGCGTAAGACTGCCCGCAAATCAGTCTCCGGGAGACCAATCCCCAGATATGATTTACTATTGGCCTCTTTCGCCAGGCGGTCAACATTCTCATTGCCAGGTATCCCAACATGGCCTGGGGTCCACACGAAGACCACAGAGAGGCCGAAACGCGCAAGAGTATGCAGGGACTCATGGATAGCCATCACCAGACGAGAACGAGGGAAACACTGGTCGAGAGCTCGTAAACCGCTCAGGGAATCGCTACAGATAACGAAGGACTCACCTGAGCAGGAGCGGATATACTCTAGGGCACGAAAGATGGCGACCAGCTCAGAAGTGTAAACGCTGCAGCCAGCCAGCAAGGAACCATCGAGCCGTCGGTGTAAACAACTCCAGAGCCAGGATGGAATAAAAGTGGCATCTGAAGGCCTCCGGAGGGACTGAGTCCTTCGGGCTCTGTGCCAAATCGAGCCGAAGGCAAGGGCGAGGCACACACCACGGGGGCGTGCGCAGAGGTGCCCGGAAAGGAGGTGGAACTGGGAAAAACCCAAGCCCAGAGAGGGGCTCTTTGACGCGTACGGCGATCGGACAACCCGACCGGGGCCGACGGTCTGGCAGATGGACGACTGACTGCTGGAACAGGACACGGTAATTTTGATGCCTGGGCAAGCTAAAAACATGGGCAGCATAAGCAGCCAGTAATTTTTGGCGTCGTAACCGCAGTGGAGGGACACCTGCCTCCACTAGTATGCTGTCCACAGGGCTGGTGCGGAAAGCACCAGTGGCAAGGCGTATCCCGCTGTGGAGAATTGGGTCCCGCAACGCAGATGGGGATGCTGAGCCATAAGCCAGGCTCCCAAAATCCAGACGGGACTGGATTAACGCCTGGTAGAGCCGCAACAGGGTAGATCGGTCGGCGCCCCAGCGGGTGTGACTCAAGCATCTCAGAGCGTTTAGATGCCGCCAACACGCCTGTTTAAGCTGCCGGATATGAGGCAGCCAAGTCAACCGGGCATCGAAAACCACCCCCAAAAACCTGTGTGATTTCACCACTGAAAGAAGTTCGCCGGCAAGATAAAGCCGCGGCTCCGGGTGGACAGTACGTCGCCGGCAGAAATGCCTAACGCAGGTCTTGGCTGCGGAAAACTGGAACCCATGAGCTACAGCCCAAGACTGCGCCTTGCGGATAGCGCCCTGTAGCTGACGTTCAACAGCTGCAATGCCAGTAGAGCTGTAGTAAAGGCAGAAGTCGTCAGCATACAGGGAAGCGGAGACAGAATTTCCCACGGCCGCAGCGAGCCCGTTAATGGCTATTAAAAACAGGCAGACACTTAAAACAGAACCCTGTGGCACACCGGTCTCCTGGACGTGGGAGGAACTATATGAGGCCGCGACTTGCACGCGGAAGGTACGATACGACAGAAAATTGCGGATAAAAATCGGCAGAGGACCCCAAAGACCCCATCCATGAAGCATAGAAAGGATGTGATGACGCCATGTCGTATCGTACGCCTTCCACATGTCGAAAAAGACAGCGAGCATGTGCTGACGGCGGGAAAAGGCAGTACGGATGGCCGACTCCAGGCTCACCAGATTGTCGGTGGCGGAGCGGCCTTTACGGAACCCACTCTGAGACGGAGCCAGAAGGCCCCGAGACTCCAGTACCCAATTCAAGCGCCGGCTCACCATCCGTTCAAGCAACTTGCAAAGAACGTTGGTGAGGCTAATGGGACGGTAGCTGTCCACCTCCAGAGGGTTCTTTCCAGGTTTCAAAACGGGGATGAAAATGCTTTCCCGCCATTGCGACGGTAACTCCCCATCGACCCAAAGACGGTTGTAAAGGTCGAGGAGGCGTCGCTGGCAGTCCACTGAAAGGTGTTTCAGCATCTGACAGTGGATGCCATCTGGCCCTGGAGCGGTATCAGGGCAAGCGGCTAGGGCGCTGCGAAATTCCCACTCACTGAATGGAGCATTGTAAGATTCTGGGTTCAAATGGTTCAAATGGCTCTGAGCACTATGGGACTTAACATCGATGGTCATCAGTGCCCTAGAACTTAGAACTACTTAAACCTAACTAACCTAAGGACAGCACACAACACCCAGCCATCACGAGGCAAAGAAAATCCCTGACCCCGCCGGGAATCGAACCCGGGAACCCGGGCGTGGGAAGCGAGAACGCTACCGCACGACCACAAGATTCTGGGTGGTGGGCGCGAAACGAAAGGCTCCGACGTTCCGTCCGCTCTTTGATGGAGCGGAAGGCCTGGGGGTAATTCGCAGAAGCGGAACTCAAAGCAAAATGCTCAGCTAAGCGGGTTGCAATGACGTCGGAGTCAGTACAAACTGCTCCATTCAGTGAGAGCGCAGGGACGCTGACAGGGGTCCGATAGCCATAGAGGCGTCGGATCTTGGCCCAGATCTGCGATGGAGAGACATGGAGGCCAATGGTGGACACATACCGCTCCCAGCACTCCTGTTTGCTTTGGCGGATAAGGCGGCGGGCCCGCACATGCAGCCATTTGAAGGTGATGAGGTTTTCAATGCAGGAATGTCGCTTGTGACGCTGTAGCGCCCTCCGGCGATCTTTAATCGCTGCAGCAATCTCAGGCGACCACCAGGGCACAGTCCGCCGCCGAGGGGACGCAGAGGAACGGGGAATGGCAGATTCGGCGGCAGTAACGATGCCGGTGGTGACCGATTGAACCACCGCATTAATGCCATCATTAGAGAGAGGCTCAATAGTGGCAGTGGAGGAGAACAAGTCCCAGTCAGTCTTATTCATAGCCCATCTGCTAGGGCGCCCAGAAGAGTGACGCTGTGGTAGTGACAGAAAGATCGGAAAGTGGTCACTACCATGCACACTCCATTGGACAGACGGTAAGAGGCTAGGGCTACAGATTGAAAGGTCAATGGCGGAGTATGAGCCATGCGCCACACTGAAGTGTGTGAAGGCACCATCATTTAAAATCGAGAGATCGTGCTGCGACAATAAATGCTCAACGTTGGCGCCTCGACCTGTTGCCACTGACCCACCCCACAGAGGGTTATGGGCGTTGAAGTCGCCCAATAGCAAGAAAGGTGGCGGCAATTGGGCTATCAGCGCAGCCAGGACATGCTGTGAGACATCACCATCGGGTGGAAGGTAAAGACTACAGACGGTAACAGCCTGTGGCGTCCACACCTGAACGGCGACAGCCTCTAAAGGTGTTTGGAGAGGGACAGACTCGCTGTGCAGAGTGTGAAGGACATAGAGGCAGACGCCACCAGACACCCTTGCATATGCTGCCCGGTTCTTATAATAACCCCGATAGCCACGGAGGGTGGGGGTTCGCATTGCTGGAAACCAAGTTTCCTGAAGAGCAATGCAGAAGAAAGGGTGAAGGCTGATAAGTTGGCGGAGCTCAGCTAGATGATGGAAGAAACCGCTGCATTTCCACTGGAGGATGGTATTGTCCATGTCTGAGAGAAGCGTGACGGGACTGAGAAGGCAGATTACGCCGCTGGGTCACCTGCTGCCTCCGATGGAGCACCCTTGCAAGTGCTATCCATTGCGTCTGAGGGACCGGCGAGATCGAGGTCCTCAGCGGACGCAAGGATCTCCACCTCATCGTCAGACGCAGAGCTTTTAGGTAGCGATGGAGTAGGTGCCACCGCAGGTGTCTTGGTCTTACGAGTCTTCAAAGTCGTTTTCTCTCGCTGTTCCTTTGGTTGCCGTTGTTGAGAGGGCTTATTGGAGTCAGTCTCCGGGACCAAAGAGGATCGCGAAGCCCGTCGACCAGCGACCTGTGCCTTCTTCAGCCGCTGGTTGGTGTCTGCTGTGCCGCTGGTAGGAACCTGGGAAGGGAGTGACCCAAGGGATCCCTTCCGAGCGAGAGAAGCCAAAGAAGACTTACGCTTCTCCGGCTTAGAAGTGGGGACTGGTGTCCCCAGTGGTTTAGTGGGTGCTGCTCCTGAGGTAGATGGTGTGGGAGCAACAGCGAGAGAAGGGACCCCCATCGACAAGGAGGCAGTTGAGGTCCTCTGACTCTGAGAGTTGACTGTATGTCTTGCAGTTGAAGGAGCTGGGGCAGGAGTGACAGTGGAGGCATAAGATGGCATCATGCGCACGGGATCTAGCCGTTCAAATTTCCGCTTAGCCTCAGTGTATGTCAGTCGGTCCAGGGTCTTATATTCCATGATTTTGCGTTCTTTCTGTAAGATACTGCAGTCCGGCGAGCAAGGGGAATGAGGCTCTCCACAGTTGACACAGACGGGAGGCGGAGCACATGGAGTATCGGGATGAGATGGGCGTCCACAATCTCGACATGTGAGGCTAGAAGTACAGCGAGAGGACGTGTGACAGAACTTCCAGCACTTAAAGCACCGCATTGGGGGAGGGATATAGGGTTTGACGTCACATCGGTAGACCATCACCTTTACCTTCACTGGTAATGTATCACCTTCGAAGGCCAAGATGAAGGCACCGGTAGCTACCCGATTGTCCCTCGGACCCCGATGAACGCGCCAGACGAAATGTACACCTCGGCGCTCTAAATTGGCGCGCAGCTCGTCATGAGACTGCAAAAGTAGGTCCCGATGGAAAGTAATACCCTGGACCATATTTAAACTCTTATGGGGGGTGATGGTAACGTTAACATCCCCCAACTTGTCACAAGCAAGTAACCTGCGTGACTGGGCAGAGGATGCCGTTTTTATCAAAACTGACCCAGAGCGCATTTTGGACAAGCCCTTCACCTCCCCAAACTTGTCCTCTAAATGCTCTACAAAGAACTGAGGCTTCACGGATAGAAACGAGTCACCATCAGCTCTGGTACAGACGAGATATCTGGGCGAATACACGTCACTGTCATTCATTGCCTTTCGCTCCTCCCATGGTGTGGCCAGGGATGGGAACGATTTGGGGTCATAAACGTTAGCTTTAAAATGAGCCCTCGAACGCTTAGAGACTGCTGGTGGCTGGCCGCCAGCGGGAGATGATGTACCTCGCTTCATTGCGGGTCATCCGCCCTCATGCCACCTACTCCGACCAAGGGCCCTCTCCACGGGCGCCACCCAGCCGCAGCAATAGCCACCTGGCAGGATGGCCATTGCCGGGAGTCCTGATGCCCCAGGGAGATGGGCATCTACTCCTTGGCATACGTGGGGAGTTAACGGCGCAGGCATCAGTAGAGCGATCCCTGTGTTGTCAGGGGGCTACAACCAACAGGGTACATGGCGGCCCCACCACAACGGACTGGCTACCATGCTAGATCTTAGGTGCAAAAATGTCCAAGGTCGTCGTCGCAGTTAAAAGCAACACTGCAGAGTGCAGCGTGGTAATCGCACCCAGGGACGTATCCTCGCCCAAGAGATGGAAAACGAGCGGGACACCATTGCAACGACGAAAAAGCCGGCTAAAGGTCTCAATGCACGACGGATACCGTGCACCATGTAAGGCGCCCTTCCCCTATTGGCTCGCTCTTCGGAATAATTTAGAAAGATGGAGGTCAAACGCGAGAGGGGACCATCACATGAGGCCGAAACATTCGAGACTCCTTTTAGTCGCCTCTTACGACAGGCAGGAATACCGCGAGCCTATTCTAACCCCAGAACCCGCAGGGGGGAATTCAAAGGCATACGCATATTAGTTCCCATCATGCTCCGCGACCAACCGTGCAATTTGAACGACCTAACGCAAACCGTTCAGAAGTTATGACGATTTCATTTCGTATAGTTCAATAATTGTCAGTCTGTATGTTCAAGATGATAACTCTGTACCATTGCGTACTACACATCAACACTCAATTACCGAATGGTATGTGCCAATTATAAAAAAAAAATTGAAATTACTAGCACAAAGGTAGAAATGCATGTTTGAATACGATAAACTTGTTAACATACGTATGAATCGTGCAATAAGTTTCCACATCATAATTTCCGTACAATCACAATTGGAAGACACTTGATGTCTGCTGCAAGGAAATCTGACATTCTCACACACAACCGTTGTTTTGCTGTTCTTCTTTCTGGGATAAACAGAACAGAGTCCTGTTATAGCTATATTCTCTGCTGTGGGATTTGGCGGGTGTAGCTTAAGGTTCTTTTTTCAAAAATAACTTCCTCACCGTTTATCACGTCCTCTTCAACATGGCCATTATCACTGCAGTCATCTTCGTCTGTTTCAGTGCGTCCATATTGTTCTCTTCCTCTTTCAGAATCACTTTCGTCTTCACACTGAGATACCTGAGAATCTTGTGGTCTTCCATCTTCTACGTCTACATCTCCATCTACACTCCGCAAGTAACCCTACATTTTGTGGTGGAGGATATTTTGTGCAGCACGGTCACTTCCCATCTTTCCTTTTCCTGTTGGGTATGGTTCATGGGAAGAACGAATGTTGGTAAGTCTCCGTTTCAGGCTAAATCTCTCAAACTTGGCGTTCATGACTTTTTTCTCAAGATACATGTAGAGGGAACCAATATATTGGATGAATCTTCTAAGAACGATATTCCCGGCTCGTAAACAGTAAACTACAACGTGGCAAATCTGATATACCAAATAAATAGAATCTACCAACAGTTTCAGATTATATACGAAGCACTGGTATAGTAACGGAATATTTTGGCGTACGCGCTTAGTTTAACCTACTGTAGCCAGTTTGGGTGTACAGTATCATCAAGAGGATCAACTATCCTACGTCTCTCCCATAATATTTGGTAAAGCTGCTCCCTTTCTTTCTCCCTTTCGCTCGATAATCCCTCTGTTCATAACAATATTTTCGTAACTGCTTCGTTTCCAAGTGTGACGGACAACCACTTAAGTGGTGTAGTTCCATGTGTCACTAAAGTATGAATCATATCTTTAGACTCAAGTGATGATAAAGCGCCGGCCGGGGTGGCTGAGTGGTTCTAGGCGCTACAGTCTGGAACCGCGCGACAGCTGCGGTCGCAGGTTCGAATCCTGCCTCGGGCATGGGTGTGTGTGATGTCCTTAGGTTAGTTAGGTTTAAGTTGTTCTAAGTTCTAGGGGACTGATGACCTCAGAAGTTAAGTCCCATGTTGCTCAGAGCCATTTGAACCATTTTTTGGATCATAAAGCCTTGCGACAAATCGTATCGCTACTAACTTCAGGTCGACTACATTCGTCCATTAATGGCACAAACATCAGATGTCCGAACATATTTGTGATTCTTTACCGTATTAACTACGAGGCTCTAAAGTAAATACGGTCGAATTAATTTCCGTTATACTAAAAAAGCGCGTGGAAAGAGGATTACAGCGATGTAACTGTAATCTTCATAACATCAACTAATCACTTTATATAAATGGGAGTATGAGAGTTCGGAGTTTGTGCACGTGCAAATCAGAATTATGAAAATAATCCTGCTGTGGGAAAATTGTACTTCGATTCTTGTGTTTTTTAAGTAACTACTGTTATGCACGTAAGATGAAGATTGTGAGGTTCCTGGCAATCAGTATATGAACAGGTGGCGTGCAAATGATAATATCAAAAATTAAAAACAAACTGTCACAGTACTTTCTATGAATTATTGAGTCAATGACTGAGGTCTAACACACAGTGTAAATAAACTGCGGAGGCTAATTCGTAAAATTTTTACTTATTATTATGTTTGCTAAATTACACACAACCAAGTAAGAATGAAGATGCTAATTCAACAGGAGATTCAGAAGAGAACGTGATATTTTAAAAAAGCAGAATCATGCAGAATTATTTCTCACTAATCAACAACGGCAAGCAGTTCATGAGGGACTATTGTGTCCTGTTGGTATCTCAGCACGCCATTCGCCCCAGTTACAGCATTTTAAAGGAAATAAATAGCTGATATTCTTGATTATGGTTCGTAGCAACATTAATATTCAACCAATTAACAATGCAACGTCAACGTATGCAGTGTGTGGTAGATAAGGGCTACAGATAACCTTGCGGTTCTATACACCTGGTAGTGTAGTAAGAAGTGTGACTTGAGCATGGTTTAACAGAGTCATTGGAGTTGAATACGGTGGCTGTTATGCTTTCTGAGGTGAACGAAAATACTGTACTTGAACCTGTAAACATAATGTACAAGAGTAAAACTGTGGTGTGCATACTGTAAGACCTTCGGTACACACACCATCAGATTATTTGACTTGTCGCTCAAACGAAGTAGGCGAGTGTCAGCAATATGTCTCTTGGTCTTATCGTGGCGTGTTTATCTTTTGCTGTTAGGTCAGACGATATAAATGCCACTTGCATGCTTAGAGTAGCAGATTGACGGTCACCAACTTTAAACATAACTTGATTAATTTTCACACACATTTATTAAAACAATAAAAAGCATATACATTATGTAACTTGATTCAGGATGCTGTTTACAATTGACAATCTGATGTTCCTTTGGTCTTGGTACGGTAATCTTATTCTCACATATCTCTGATACTTGACAAAGTGTCTATACATTTATCTTCATGGCTATATACAGCAATATGGTAATATTATTAGGCGCAGACTGAAACTTGACTATAGACTGGTACAGAAAAATGCAGACTGGTACAGACAAATGCAGACTGGTACAGACTGGTGCAGGCAAATGCAGGCTGACTAATCAGAGGTCTGTACACTCGTTATAATACCTCGCGTGTTCATGTATCACTGCGTGAGTGTGATCCGCGAGGAGAAAAGGTTCTACGTTAGCAGAAACCTCATTGGCTGCGTTACATATTAATACGCGGATCGACGGAAGCAGAATTTGGTCCGTCTCTAAGGCAGCGCCATTTCGTAGTGCGGAGACCGACGAGCGCTGCGCCTGCGCTGTTGTGCTTAGCGGGGCGCGCTCTAGTGGGAAAGTTGTGTACGCGCTGACTACGCGGAACTATGTACACAACAAAAACATTCACAGTTCTAGACGCTGCTGCCAAGTCGTTTAAAAATTGTTACTGAATGCAAGACTACACGCTCCGCCGTCTCTCGATGTGATCAGTGACAGTAATGTTTCCAGAAAGATTACAAGTAGAAGGAGGAAAGAGGTGGCTAACAAGAGACTGCTTCGATCCAATCATAAGTATTCTATGTCAGCCTGGGGCCTTCATCTTATGCGATCAACAAAATATAAAGAATACTCGAATGAGAGCTGCGGTATTTGTAACGGTTTCTGTATTCAGCAGGCAGGATCAACAGTTTTTAGCACCAAACTTCGTGGGAGACTCTGTAAGTAAGGCGCTATGAGTCGAGGTGAACATTACCCTCAAAATGCACAGAATCCACGTTCCAGTACTTCTACAAAGTGATGGTTTGGAGATCAGTGAAGATTAAGTGATTTTTTCCTATGAGGGAGTTCCTTCTCCAAATACGTTGGGACCAGCAAAGATGTCAACAACAGTACTTTGTTACAGTACTTTTCACATGTGTAAAGGAATGTAGACTAGGGTAAAAGATATTGTGACTACGTTTAAGATTCCCACCTTATTTCTCAGACTTTATTCTGTACTTGCTTTGTTGATACATAAAACATTATCGCAACAAGGAAGAGACTCGTAGACTGACCTTGGATAGTTCCTTCTTTGAGGCGAAGTTTAGTCAGTACTTTCGTTTAGCAGTTTCCTTGCATATAAGGAAACACAACAGCGAAATCTGAGAACGAAACTCAATTTTATTTTCTAATGGATATGAAGAAAAGGCAGCTAAGACACACTTTGAATAATTTGGAAGCACCTGATTCTAATTATCATACTATGTTTTCAAGTCGAGCGATTTATGCAAGAGTCATCTCACCAGGCACCATAGTGTCCTACTGTATGGATTCAAATCTTGTAGATCTCGGCATGTCGCTACGTGCTATGAAAGGAATAGCGAGCTCTTCACGTCTGGGTTTTCGTCTGTCTATGTATGCGCGTCACGAGAAGTGCAGCGGAGGCGACGGGCATTGGGATGCAGGACGGAGTGACAGCCGCTTATCGCGACGTAGTAAAGCCATCCTCAACACAAAGGTCATCACCTTGCCTTACTAAGAATCGTCTTGGAAGAGGTGTACGTCATTGGTCTGTTATGTCGTGAGAAACGGCTCGCCATTCAAGTAAGTGGGGTGATCTTCTGTTCAACATGAAAACCGGAGAGAGCGAAGCTTCTGCGTATCTTGCGGATAGTTGTGAGTCAACGGGTGCACGTCATCTAACAGTAAGATCCTTTATTGTCCATGCGTGAGAGACAAACGACCGGTCGGGGTCTCATTTCTCTTCACGTAAACATTTAACCTATGTGAACGGAGCCGTGTTCGCGTACCGGATGCATCACCACATGTAGTTTCCGACGCATCGAAACCGTCCTATCGGCGTGTGCGGTTTCCCCCGAACTGACGTGCAACGTGAAAACCCCAGTGCAAGCAGTGAGTCGGAGATCGAACTTTACACATTACAGACCACTCTTGGTATGCTTTGTCCTTAAGGGTTTACAGAGTATTTTTTTTAATGGTAGTGATATCGTAACCAGCAATATTACTTCTATAGATAACCTTTAAAAGAAACGCTGGAAACAGCTCGAAGAAAATATCTTGAATTGTTTTCAGGGATAATACCAATATTTGACTTAAAGACAGATTTAATGCTTAGACATCTGATCCGTTTGTTGGACGTATACTCTCGCTTTCAAAGACAAACATCCGAAACAATACTGCTAGACGTATATGACTCTGAACAGAATCTACCACTTCAAAAAGTAAGTTACACATTATCATGGTGGGCCTAGTAACTTTTTACTAAATGCTGCAATACACATCAAACTGACACAGATAGATGACGACATTTTTCAGCAAAGTCCCACAGTCTCTGTAAAGAAAAGTGGGAATGTTTAACACTTCAGCAACAGAAATCCGCCCTGATAACGAAGTCATTAGACGTTCTCAATGTGATCGTCCTCATCGTTGGAAAATCACTTCCCCCCACTGCTTTGTCAGTGCACTACCTATTTCATAAGTCGATTTTTGACCTTCAAGTTCTTTTCATTCATCTGTAAACCAAAGACTATCGGTACTTCTGGGGGAATGGGGGGGGGGGCATTGGGAACATGGCTTTCGCTCTGAAATTTAAAGTTACTGTGCTCTTGACTGACTAGGGGTCCGCCATGGATTTTCGACTGAAGAAGGGGTACGCCAGCTGAAAAGGCTGGGAAGCCCTGGCCTGGATATTGCCCTCCGTGGTCGATGTCGACAGCCTATTGTAAGCCAGATTGCCATCGATTAGAAACCAAATAGGAACCCAGTTCTACTAGGACTGTACAGAGACTAATACGCTGCATGGGCTATACCACCGGACGACAGACATCACATTCGCTGCCCTATCACTCCCACTCCTTTCTACAACTCACTGTATACAGCTCGTGTTACTGCAAATTTAAGTGTAATCACCGCTACGGTTGCAGGTTCGAATCCTGCCTCGGGCATGAATGTGTGTGATGTCCTTAGGTTAGTTAGGTTTAGGGAGTTCTAAGTTCTAGGGGACTGATGACCTGAGGAGTTAAGTACCATAGTGCTCACAAGGGAACCTCCCCATCGCACCCCCCTCAGATTTAGTTTTAAGTTGGCACAGTGGATAGGCTTTGAAAAACTGAACACAGATCAATCGAGAAAACAGGAAGAAATTGTGTGGAACTATGAAAAAAAATAAGCAAAATATACACACTGAGTAATCCATGTGCAAGATAAGCAACATCAAGGAGAATGACAGCTTAGGAGCGCCGTGGTCCCTTGGTTAGCGTGAGCAGTTGCGATACAAGAGGTCCTTGGTTCAAGTCCTCCCTCAACTGAAAAGTTTACTATATTTATTTTCGCAAAGTTATGATCTGTCCGTTCGTTCATTGACGTCTCTGTTCACTGTAATAAGTTTAGTGTATGTGTTTTGCGACCGCACCGCAAAACCGTGCGATTAGTAGACGAAAGGACGTGCCTCTCCAATGGGAACCGAAAACATTTGATCGCAAGGTCATAGGTCAACCGATCCCTCCATAGGAAAACACGTCTGATATATTCTATACGACACTGGTGACGGCATGTGCGTCACATGACAGGAATATGTTGTCTACCCACATAACTTGTACACTTGGCAAATGGGTAAAAAGATTCTTCCACCTTGCCCGATTTAGGTTTTCTTGTGGATGTGACAATCACTCCCAAAAAAGTGATGAAAACATAAGAGTTTGTCACATAAACTGAAAATAAGAATTTAAACTTGTCACTCGAGGGAAGACTTGAACCAAGGACCTTTCGTTCCACAGCTGCTCACGCTAACCACGGGACCACGGCGCTCCTCAGCTCATAGTCCCTTGATGCTGTATATGTTGCGCATGGACTACTCAGTTTGTATATTTTGCGTATTTTTTTCATAGTTCCACACAACATCTTCCTGTTTTCTCGATTGATCTGTGTTTGGTTTTTTTAAGACCTATCAACTGTGCAAACTTATAACTATATCTGAGGGGGTGCGATGGGGAGGTTCCCTTGTCAGAGCCATTTTGACCATTTAAATGTAATCAAACGTAAGTAAATGTCGTGTGTTGAACAAGCATACAGTAAATAGTAAGTACACAAAGTATAAATTTAACACACGTTGATCATGTTAGTTACAACTGAGAAAAGACCTCACGAACATAAGTACGAGAGAGCAAAGAAATGAAGCCGCGTAGGTTGTAAAAAAGTTTACGTTGTACGAAGTGTCAACAGGAGCGCTCTCTCTCCAACACTGCTGCTATCCATCAGCTCACGAGTAAAAATTCGTCTGTGTGCCTAAAAATTAGCAACAATATACTCCAGTAAAGACCTCTCAAACGTTATATATAGCTTCGTGTTTTCACCGTTTACTTCTCCTTCCTCGTTCACATAGCAAACAGAGTACTAATGAAATGAAATGATCGT
Source organism: Schistocerca serialis cubense (assembly GCF_023864345.2). Taxonomy (NCBI): domain Eukaryota; kingdom Metazoa; phylum Arthropoda; class Insecta; order Orthoptera; family Acrididae; genus Schistocerca; species Schistocerca serialis. The sequence continues at coordinate 582,757,768 of NC_064640.1, forward strand.
ATGTCATTGTTGGCCGGGAGGTCCCATCCGCGTTCGGCCGCCAAGTGCAAGTCTTATTTCAGTCGATGCCACAATGGGCCACTTGCGGCCGATGATGAGGATGAAATGAAGAGGAGGACAACACAATACCCAGTCCCCGAGCAGAGAAAATCTCAAACCCGGCCGGGAATCGAACAAAGGCCCAGTGCATGGGAGGCAAGCAGGTTACCACCCTGCTACGTGTGCGGACAGTACTAATGAACATTACACTGTTATCAGAAGATTGTTTCTTCCGCTAATGTTTGAGCTGCACGGGCATAGATATTGTTAGAAATGCATGGAAGTTGGTCGTTCCCCAGTTGATGATTTCTGTGCTTCAATGATCTTAAAAAGATCACTGTAAATCTTGCAAATGCTCGTAGCTACTTACACAGATTTTAGCTGCACTGTGTGAATATCTTCTTTTATGTTCACAGTACTATATATGAATTTTATGATCTGTTCTAAATTGCGTTAGGTTGGACAGGTAGGAAGGAAGTAATGGGGTGAGTCTCACGAGGAAGGCATGACAAGGACCCAACAAATGCAACGAGACTTGTAGCCACAACAACTTCCCCACCTCTAAAACTCTTGCTGCTTAATCTATACTTCGGGAAACTTGCTGCTCTGTGGGATTGGTAGTTGCACGTTCCGATTTTGTTTTTTCCTACTACTGACAATTACGGGGTTAGTATTTTATCTGTTATTACTATTGATTGTTTATTTTGGGTGACACTGAACGATGTCAAAAGTAAATTCGCCAAATGTTCGAACTTCGTGACAGATGACAGATCAATAGTTTGTGGCGAAGCAAAATTCGAACCTGGAATCTTTACTATACGCGGGCAACAGTAAAGTCACTAGAGTTTTTCCATTCTCTTCACCAAAAGGTGCATAGGCAGATTCAGCTGAATTTTTGGTGTGCTCGGTTTAAGTACTTGGATAGGACCATTATGTTTTCGTAAGTTTTGGCTTATAATTGTTGCAGTACTGTGGTAGCCACTTTGTATCATTTAAACCGATAACTCTCCCCACCTCGATTAAGAGATATGATTTTTTATTCTGTTCAAATGAAGTGGAAGAGTGATCAGCAATTGTAATAACAAGTAAATTATAAACCTAGGTCAGGCGTGCACTACACGCCGGAAGCGGCTACAAGGGTTGCGGAGTACGTGTGGAGTGCACATGGGGGTTTTTTAGGATAGAGAATTCGCTCCCTAGGCCCGACAAGACGCCTCCTGAGACGCAGCAAGGTAGGAGTAGGCAAAATGCAACAGGGAATAACAATTTTAATGTGCTAATAGTAAACTGCAGGAGCGTCTATTGAAAGGTCCCAGAACTGCTCTCATTAATAAACGGTCACAACGGCCATATAGTACTAGGGACAGAAAGTTGGCTGAAACCAGACGTAAACAGTAATGAAATCCTAAACTCAGATTGGAATGTATACCGCAGAGACAGGCTGGACAGTGAAGGGGGAGGCGTGTTTATAGCGATAAGAAGTGCAATAGTATCGAAGGAAATGGACGGCGATCCGAAATGTGAAATGATTTGGGTGAAGGTCACGGTTAAAGCAGGCTCAGACATGATAATTGGATGTCTCTATAGGCCCCCTGGCTCAGCAGCTGTTGTGGCTGAGCACCTGAAGGATAATTTGGAAAATATTTCGAGTAGATTTCCCCACCATGTTATAGTCCAGGGTGGAGACTTTAATTTGCCGGATATAGACTGGGAGACTCAAACGTTCATAACGGGTGGCAGGGACAAAGACTCCAGTGAAAAATTTTTAGGTGCTTTATCTGAAAACTACCTTGAGCAGTTAAACAGAGAACCGACTCGTGGCGATAACATATTTGACCTTCTGGTGACAAACAGACCCGAAGTATTTGAAACAGTTAAGGCAGAACAGGGAATCAGCGATCATAAAGCGGTTACGGCATCGATGATTTCAGCCGTAAATAGAAATATTAAAAAAGTTAGGAAGATTTTTCTGTTTAGCAAAAGTGACAAAAAGCAGATTACAGAGTACCTGACGGCTCAGCACAAAAGTTTTGTCTCAAGTACAGATAGTGTTGAGGATCAGTGGACAAAGTTCAAAACCACCGTACAATATGCGTTAGATGAGTATGCGCCAAGCAAGATCGTAAGAGACGGAAAAGAGCCACCGTGGTACAACAACCGAGTTAGAAAACTACTGTAGAAGCAAAGGGAACTTCACAGCAAACATAAACATAGCCAAAGCCTTGCAGACAAACAAAAATTACGCGAAGCGAAATATAGTGTGAGGAGGGCTATGCGAGAGGCGTTCAATAAATTCGAAAATAAAGTTCTATGTACTGACTTGGCAGAAAATCCTAAGAAATTTTGGTCTTATGTCAAAGCAGTAGGTGGATCAAAACAAAATGTCCTGACACTCTGTGACCAAAATGGTACTGAAACAGAGGATGACAAACTAAAGGCCGAAATACTAAATGTCTTTTTCCAAAGCTGTTTCACAGAGGAAGACTGCACTGTAGTTCCTTCTCTAGATTGTCGTACAGATGACAAATTAGTAGATATCGAAATAGACGACAGAGGCACAGAGAAACAATTAAAATCGCTCAAAAGAGGAAAGGCCGCTGGACCTGATGGGATACCAGTTCGATTTTACACAGAGTACGCCAAGGAACTTGCCCCCCTTCTTGCAGCGGTGTACCGTAGGTCTCTAGAAGAGCGTAGCGCTCCAAAGGATTGGAAAAGGGCACAGGTCATCCCCGTTTTCAAGAAGGGACGTCGAACAGATGTGCAGAACTATAGACCTATATCTCTAACTCGATCAGTTGTAGAATTTTGGAACACGTATTATGTTAGAGTATAATGACTTTTATGGAGACTAGGAATCTACTCTGTAGGAATCAGCATGGGTTTCGAAAAAGACGGCCGTGTGAAACCCAGCTCGCGCTATTCGTCCACGAGACTCAGAGGGCCATAGACACGGGTTCACAGTTAGATGCCGTGTTTCTTGACTTCCGCAAGGCGTTCGATACAGTTCCCCACAGTCGTTTAATGAACAAAGTAAGAGCATATGGACTATCTGACCAATTGCGTGATTGGATTGAAGAGTTCCTAGATAACAGAACGCAGCATGTCATTCTCAATGGAGAGAAGTCTTCCGAAGTGAGAGTGATTTCAGGTGTGCCGCAGGGGAGTGTCATAGGACCGTTGCTATTCACAATATACATAAATGACCTTGTGGATGACATCGGAAGTTCACTGAAGCTTTTTTCAGATGATGCTGTGGGGTATCGAGAGGTTGTAGCAATGGAAAATTGTGCTGAAATAAAGGAGGATCTGCAGTGAATTGACGCATGGTGCAGGGAATGGCAATTGAATCTCGATGTAGACAAGTGTAATGTGCTGCGAATACATAGAAAGATAGATCCCTTATCATTTAGCTACAAAATAGCAGGTCAGCAACTGGAAGCAGTTAATTCCGTAGATTATCTGGGAGTACGCATTAGGAGTGATTTAAAATGGAATGATCATATAAAGTAGATTGTCGGTAAAGCAGATACGAGACTGCGATTCATTGGAAGAATCCTAAGGAAATGCAATCCGAAAACAAAGGAAGTAGGTTACAGTACGCTTGTTCGCCCACTGCTTGAATACTGCTCAGCAGTGTGGGATCCGTACCAGATAGGGTTGATAGAAGAGATAGAGAAGATCCAACGGAGAGCAGCCCGCTTCGTTACAGGATCATTTAGTAATCGCGAAAGCGTTACGGAGATGATAGATAAACTCCAGTGGAAGACTCTGCAGGAGAGCCGCTCAGTAGCTCGGTACGGGCTTTTGTTAAAGTTTCGGGAACATACCTTCATCGAAGAGTCAAGCAGTATATTGCTCCCTCCTACGTATATCTCGCGAAGAGACCATGAGAATAAAATCAGAGAGATTAGAGCCCACGCAGAAGCATACCGACAATCCTTCTTTCCACGAACAATACGAGACTGGAATAGATGGGAGAACTGATAGAGGTACTCAGGGTACCCTCCGCCACACACAGTCAGGTGGCTTGCGGAGTATGGATTTAGATGTAGAATGAAACGAAACGAGTAACTGCTGAGGTTTACACGTGCGATAGCGGCATCATCTGTCACATTTAATTCAAATTATCTCGGGTTAGACCTTCTGAGTCAATGATGGAATCATATGAATATACTGTATTCATAAGATTTCGTCTGCATAATTTGTTCACCTAAATTCAGTAACAAATATGTTTCCCATGTGTTGAAAATTGGGTAATGTCGTCGGAAAACGCATTTTCCTCCTATTGCATTAAAATGTTGTTGCCGGCCGAAGTGGCCGTGCGGTTCTAGGCGCTGCAGTCTTTAACCGCGAGACCGCTGCGATCGCAGGTTCGAATCCTGCCTCGGGCATGGATGTGTGTTATGTCCTTAGGTTAGTTAGGTTTAACTAGTTCTAAGTTCTAGGGGACTGATGACCTCAGCAGTTGAGTCCCATAGTACTCAGAGCCATTTGGACCATTAAAATGTTGTTACCGGAAATAAAATTAAAATTAAAATACGGGAGCTCTTCCAGAAGGCACTGATTCTAATTTCATCTTCGTAAATCGAACAGCTAGCTATCTTCAGCGTAATGAGTGCAATGAAATCTGACATGTGTATTCTGTGTGGGATGTGACATCTGCTACGCTCTGTCACATGTTCCTGCCGAAGTGTCAATCCTAAAGTAATTTAGAAATCAGTATAGAAATACAACAACCAACAACCACTATTTTTACACTGCTTTTCTCCCCATAAGTCCTGAGTTCCGCACAGTCGTTTAATGGGAAGATAACGGTTTGCCGAGAATCGGGCCACAGTTTTGATTCAAGACTTCTTTTCTGATAGAACTCCTAGTTCTTAATGGAACAATATCAACGCATGTAAAGGCAATTTCGGTAGTACCCCAAGACAATACATATATGACTGCCTAGTACTTAATTTTTTAATGTCACTCCACTTTGGGTCGGTCCGAACGGATACTCCATGGTATTTTACGGTAGTTACACTTTCCGATGATTTATCGCCAATTGCATAATCAAACAGTACTGCATCTCTTCTCCTATTGAGGTGCAAAACGCCGGCCGCGGTGGTCTAGCGGTTCTGGCGCTGCAGTCCGGAACTGCGGGACTGCTACGGTCGCAGGTTCGAATCCTGCCTCGGGCATGGGTGTGTGTGATGTCCTTAGGTTAGTTAGGTTTAAGTAGTTCTAAGTTCTAGGGGACTTATGACCTAAGATGTTGAGTCCCATAGTGCTCAGAGCCATTTGAACCATTTTTGAGGTGCAAAACGCTACATTTATTTATTAGGTTGGTGCATAAGTTCGAAGCGTTTTTGTTTCGGGCCTTGATATTCCCGTTGCTATGGGTTTATTTACCGATTGTCATTTTCTTACTTGTAGTGCACTGTTGCTATTTGAATTTACATATCGTCATTTTATGGTTTGGAGGTAGTGAGTGGAACTGTGTACGCTATAAAATGCCGTGCAAAGTGGAGAAATCGGAATATTTCCTACATATTCCTCTGTTTGAGATCAATACTGGGGCGAGAGCGGCGAAGGCAGCCAAAAAAATATATGCCGTGTACGGCAATAGCGCCATGGGACATAGCACGGGGTTTGATGGAGATCGTTTAAACGCGTTAATTCACAATGATCCACGTCACTGTGCTCGAAAACGGGCAAATCTAATGATCTGTGATCATTTCACCATCGTGCGACATTTCCATGCGATTGGCAAGGTTCAAAAATCGGGTTTGTGGTTTCCGCATGCTCTAAGCCAGATTCACAAAAATCAGCTGATGGTCATATGTGCATCCCTGCTTGCTCAGTGTCAACTGGCTAGTGAATGAGACTGACCATTCATATCCTGTATAGTTACTGGTGATGAGGAATGGTGTCCTTATAATATAAGGAAAAGAAAGCAATGACTGAGCTCAAACAAAGCAGCAGATCCGTGTGTAAATGTCTGCGTGCATCCACAAAAGGTAATGTTATGCATCTGCTGGAACAGCGACTATCTGATGTTCTATGAATTACTGCCTCGAACTGTAACCATCACTGCTAACATTTATTGTCTATCACTAAAACGTCTCCGAGACGCAATCCAAGTACAACGACCATGAAGACTTCATGATGCGGTGTTACTCCATGATAACTCCCGCCAGCAGTCTGCTAGACTGAAAAAATACACTATACAGGAGTTGGGTCGGGAAATCATGCCACACATACCTTATTTACCTGATGTTGCGCCCTCAGATTTTACCTTTTCCGCTCTCTATTGAAGAAGCTTCATGGAATTTCCTTTCCAGATGAAAATACATTCCGAACATGACTCGACGAGTTCTTCGCCTCAAAATCACGTGATATGTGCAGTTGCAGAATCGAAAAGTTACCCCAGCCCAGCATTGGTAGACGGATGTAAAGAGTGAAAGAGGATATACTGTTGATGACTAAAGTCTCTGTTCAAAATGGTTCAAATGGTTCTGAGCAGTATGGGACTTAACTTCTGAGAGGTCATCAGTCCCCTAGGACTTAGAACTACTTAAACCTAACTAACCTAAGGACATCACACACATCCATGCCCGAGGCAGGATTCGAACCTGCGACCGTAGCGGTCGCGCGGTTCCAGACTGTAGCGCCAAGAGCCGCTCGGCCACACCGGCCGGCTAAAGTCTCTGTTATGTGTATCTGTTGTGTTTGTTAAACTTACGGAAAAACGCTACGAATTACAACCCAATACATTCAGAGTCAACTCTCTCTTCTTGCACCAGTTATCGATTTTTATAGTCTCGTCTGTCGTTTCACTACAGTCTTCTGGTATTGCGACTTGCTGTATAAAACAAAGTCGTCTACGAACATACACAACCTTAAGACCGTAGCGAAATCCCACAAGAGGTGAAGAAAATCGATAGTTGGTGCTGGGAGTGAGTATTGATTTTAAACGTCAATAAATGTAACGTACTGGACAACAATAGCAGAAGAAATGCACTACTCTTCGATTACGTTATTGGTGCTAAATCATTGGAAAGAGTAACTACCGTAAAATAGCTTGGAGTAGGCTTACGGACCGACCTTAAGTCGAATGACCACATAAAATAAAATATAAGAAATTCTTGTGCCGGGCTGATATTGGTTGAGGCGTATTGCGCATCAGTCTCAGGTACTTGCCAAGTTAGATTAATAGAGGGGTCTGAAGATCCATCAAATAGCAGCGCGTTTCGCAGCGGGACCGTTAATAAGGGTAATTACGGAGATAGGGACAAGAGCATTACACAGATGCTCAACGTATTAAGTGGCAGGCGCTACAAGAGAGGCGTTGTATATCACAGGGAGGTTCACTGTTAAAATTCCGAAAGCATACGTTCCAACAAGAGTCAGGAAATGTATTACTTCCTCTCACGTACCTCTGCTGAAATAATCATGATACCAAAGAAACTGGAACTCATACTGAGGCTTACCGTCAATCGTTGTTCCTCCGAACCATGGAAAGGAAGAAAGGATAGTGACACCAGGAGTAACATCATCCACACATCGTAAGGTGGCTTAGTCGGTTATTCGTCTAGATCTAAATGTAAATGTTGATGTAGACAGTTCAGTATGGATAGCAGATAAGGTTTTATACAGCTGAATCTAATAGCTGTTCTGTGCTTTTCATACTTTGATATTTGCATAGGGAAGTACGTTCTCCTGAATTGGCTTGAAGAAACCGAGATCTGGACGGTTAGACTGATGAGTTACAATTTTCCCTGTTTCGCAGCTTCAATGGCGTCGCGCGAAATCACACTCGCAGCCGTGCACCCTTGAAATGTGCAGCGCGTGAGAGAAATCACGCGACGTACAGTTTCGCAGATGTAATCGGAAACGAAGGTTGGCGGAACCGAATCATTCCTCTGCGCTGCTACAAGTGTAAAATCTGTTTAAATAAGGGTCGCCAGCATCTCTTTTACACGCAAGACAGGATTAAACTTCTCACCACTCCAAAGTCAAAAATTGATGCTCCTCATGAACCCAACTACTATGAGAAAGGTTCCCGAGATTGAAATATGTATAGTACTAACAGTTTGTACTGTGCCTCCAACTGGCTCCACATAACAAAGATGTCACTCTCAAATTTACACGGAAAGAAATAAATTTTATTGTCATGAATTAACCCTAAGAAAATCCGAAATTTTATCCAAATCCACCTCCATCTAGCTAAAGTCTCCACGCTATGCTCTGAGGTTTCTCTCTTCACCGAACAAGTACACGCTCCCTAAATGGCAACACTCGCCGAGAAAAGCAGGGAAATGCCGTAGTGCAATTCCCCGCCTGCTCCCGGACTCCACTTCGGCTTCTCTCAGTCTTCCAATAAATAACTTGCTTGATCGTGATGGATCACCTACTCCCGTCTTCTCAAATGCACTAGGTAAACACTACTTCCAGCCCAGAAAGCCCATGACTTCCACGCACCACGACTTCTCAGTTTTGCGGACTCCAGACAGCTCAACGAAATAATTTAACATATAAGTCTTCCAGACAGTCAGAATCTGGAGCAGAATTTAACTCTAACGTAGGTCAGAAAGCACCGATCGTCACGGGAAATTTTCTCGCCCTTGAAGTAAGCTCAGTTGGTTCCGACCGCCACCCATTTAGGAGGGCTGGGAAAATACTGGGCAATCACCTTCAGGCCGAACGTAAACCCTTTTTCCCTTCAGTCAGAAACTGACAGACCCGAATAGAGCAACAAATGAAGGTGGCCGAGAGATGAAACAGCACGTGGTGGCTGGAACTGGGAACGGTTCGTGTGTCCTCCAGAATGCAAATCCATTGCCGGAACCTCTGCTCCACCTCGTTCATTACCAGGAGGAGGACTAGTATTTAACTCTCTTTTAGGAAATAAAAATTGTTTAATTTCAAAAAATTATTAATGTTTGGACCGCAACTTTTTTTTCCTTTCGGTTGCTTTCTACAACCATCTTCAGATCTGCCAACAAACAGAGGATAAGTAGCCTGAGAAAATTATATAGAATAAACTTGGATATAAACCAAAGTATAATACCTCAACAAAGAACATAGGACGGGCCATCTCCAATAGTACAAGTGAACATGCAACGAATCCACTAACAGTATTGCACAAGCATTATGTTACTGCTGTTAAAATCACATACATTCTAAACTGTAAGAAAAGGGGTGAATATGCATCAAAAACTGTCATCATTCGCTGTAGTCACGTAGTTACATGCGTTCGTATTGCGGGCCAACGAGACCACGACATTATGTAGTTGCAAAATTCATCGTGAGAAACCCAGGTTGAAAACTTGCCGAAAGAATTTAAAGACATAAAACTTTTGGAAAGCTTATACCTTAATCCAGGTAAATTTTAAAATATAATAATAGCAATGGGATGACGTTAATATTACAAAGCTGGGAAGGCTGTGTTATAGAGTTGACTCCCAATATGGCTTATGTAACACACTTTTCGTACGTAGCTGACAAATAATTAAGTCAAAAATTAAGAAACATTTTTGGATTTTCGACTTGAATTATTGACAATTACGTAGGAATTGTCTCTTACATACGGCATATTGCCAATCAACTATATAACACAGCTTACTAGCATTGCACTTTAAACGTAGCCCCATCGTTATTATCATAACTTAAAATTTACTTGGATTTAGGTATAAGCTTTTCAGGAGCTTTTGTCTTTAAATTCTTTCGGCATGTTTGCAATCTGGCTCGCTCACGATGAAGTTTATAGCCACATGATGTCATAGTCCTATTGGTTCACAGTACTAAAGTGTGTAATTGCATGACTACCACTAACGATGATAGTTTTACTGCATGTTTACCGCCTTTTTTACGGTTTGAACAGTATGTCATGTAAAAGCAGTAATATATACAATACTCTTAAGTAGATTTGTTGCGTCTTCACTTTTATTATTGGAGTTGGCTCTCCGTATACATTTGTTCAGCCCTTATATATTGTTTTATATCTTACTCTATTGTACAAAGTGTTCTCGGGCTATTTTCCTCTGTTTGTATACTGATCCCGAGATGGCTGCATGAAGCAAACGAAACTAGCTACTATGCTTTAGTTGTCTAAGGAAAAAAATTGCTGTCTAGACAATTAATTTTTCAAATTAAAAATTTTTATTTCATAAATTACGTTAAGACCAGTGCCTTCTCCCTAACAATGCCATAATTCATCAGTTTAACTTTCTGCCGATGACGAGTACAGTCGAAGCGCAAGCTATTGTTAAGGAGGAATGGGGAAGGAAACCTACCATATGCTTTTCAAAGGAGCCATGCTGGTGTTTGTCTTAAGCGTTCAAGGACGCGATACAAAACATTAATCTTAATGACCGGACAGCAATCTCAGTTGTAGTTCGGGCGAATGCGTGTCTTTTGTATTACCGCCCGCACCTCGTGGTCGTGCGGTAGCGTTCTCGCTTCCCACGCCCGGGTTCCCGGGTTCGATTCCCGGCGGGGTCAGGGATTTTCTCTGCCTCGCGATGGCTGGGTGTTGTGTGCTGTCCTTAGGTTAGTTAGGTTTAAGTAGTTCTTAGTTCTAGGGGACTGATGACCATAGATGTTACGTCCCATAGTTCTCAGAGCCCCTTTTGTATTACCACTTGGCTTCCCCACTTAGTTCAATCTATGCATCAAAACCAGTACTGGGTTTAAACGGTACTTACCAACACACGTTAATTTAAATAAACTGAACCCCACTGTGATATCAGAACGAGGGAGACGCTCGAAGTTGACTGACCGTTGTGTTATACTTTTCCTAAACGTCATTGGACTTTAGTATCGGAGAACATGTAATTAGTAAACCTGACTCTAGGGTACAGCGGGGCTATTCCGCTCACAGGGATAATCCACCTGAAATGAGAAATTTTGCAACTGTGCCCTAGTTCCTAGATTTCAGTGTGGGCTAGTACCTCTGTGACGCCGTGTGTGGGCGTAGTAAGGGTGTTTTCTGTTACGTTATTGACAGGAGAACAAACTCTAGAGGTTACGATGGATTATTGCCATAATTAAAGAATATAACCTTAAAAATTTAGGTGTACCATGCACAATAATGTTGAATTTTAACTCTGATTGTTACTTGTATAAGAACATAGGTTATGCAGTGTGTGAATCACCAAATACGGCTGAATTTTTCTGCAAAGGTCTGCTTGGCCACGTCTTCCGAAACGTCTACATGTGGGGCTATTTCACCCCCTACGCGTAGGTCTATTTCTGTTCAGTGAAGTTATTAGTTTAATTGCCGCGTGGGATTAGCCGAGCGGTTTAAGGCGCTGCAGTCAAGGAAAGTGGGGCTGGTACCGGCGGAGGTTCGAGTCCTCCCTCGGGCATTGGCGTGTGTGTTTGTCCTTAGAATAATTTAGGTTAAGTAGTGTGTAAGCTTAGGGACTGATGACCTTAACAGTTAAGTCCCATAAGATTTCACACACATTTGAACATTAGTTTAACTGATGGTTTCTGTGGAATTCTAGAAAACAAGTTTTCATGGTTTCTTTCGAGATGACCCGTACATACAAAAGGGAAAAAAAAAGTGCTTCATGGTTCGAGGAAGATATGAAACGAGCAATAGCAAGTGTTACAGGCAGCTCCTCTGGATAAAGTGGCAGCAATGTGCTACATGTTTTCACGAAATGTATGTGGGTGCAACAGTATGAAAAATATTTACGTGTGGTAAATATTTGCGATTTTGACACTGAAATATACTGGACGACATGGCCTCTTGACTGCGTGGAACAGCTCCACCGTTTTTATATACCGTGGTTTTTGCCTTCTTCACATGCTCGTTTAATACTTTGCTACTGTAAAGTAATTTCGACCTTTTATAAACTGGAACGTATTCATAACGAAAATACCGTAACTGTGTCACATTGACAGATTTTTAAAAAGTTTCGTGTCTTATTATATAGGGCTTACAGTTGAAGTGAGGGGAATAGCCCCGCTGTATCTTATTCCTTTCCAAACACGAGTCGCTGTATCTCTTGCATGTTGGATTTTTGTTGTGCCCACCACACTCCCATACCCTAGCGTAGGGAAAGACTGGTCTTCGGTAAATTGCTAATCATTTGCCACTAAGTGATCGGTTTTGATACAAATTATCTATCAGAATGGTGTAGGAGAACTGAAGTACACAAATAAGGGCTTAATGTTGTTTTTAGTAAACTAAATACTGATGCTGTCATGGCAATCGACCTTTGTCATCACTTACATTATTCAGCACAGACTAGTAACCGAAAGGGTGGAAGGAAGATTAGGATGTAAAATCCCATCGATTACAACGTCCTTAGAGGGGTAGCAGAAGATCAGATTTAACAAAGATGAAGATGGAAGTCGGCCGGCCTCTTTACAAAGGGGTCGTTTCAATAGTCACCTTAATCGGCATCAGAAGGCATTTTCCATAGCGCGCATTACCAAGGGGGTGGGGGAGTCTTTACGCCCACCCGAAAAAAAATTGAGAAAAGAATAAGTTCGTCAGTTCTTATTGAATTATATTAAAAACATAGGTTTTAAAGAGGAACCGATGTGTAAGTAAGGTACAGAACCTGAAAATGTCTCTTAGCACACTCTTAGCAATATTGACGCTACTTCCAGTAACGTGTACTACTGACTTTACGACCAGCACACAAATCAAATTTAAAAATGCAAATTTCGTTCATTGTTGTTAACTTTTACTTTCAACTTATCTTTTAAAGAGACACTGATGTGTAAGTAAGACCCTGAAGTGACATCTGTTACTGAGACTTACAGTTTTCAGTTACGTTTAATTTAAAAATTTAAAACAATATGACAGAAGAATTCATTAAAAACAAGAAAATATTTCAAAATTTTAGAATATGAAGTAACTGACTAAATTACAATATTTTCAAAAGTTGGGCGTTAAGTACCCTCCCCCCGCCCCTTCCCTTTAGTCTTTCACGTCAGTTCCCAGTCCTTGACGACGATCCATTACTGATGACCTTGTCATCGAATGGAAGTCGACCCCTAAGCATCTGTCTTCTCACCGTCTACAAATCGTTAATAGCTGTGTTAGGAGAATTGAAAATCCATTGTTAGTCTGGTACTAACACCGAAAAGAGGGAGAGATGCTGTTTGACGTCCCGTAGAGGTCGGTTCCATTGGAGACGTATTGGATTGGAGCGGGATATAAATCGGTGTGTCGTTTCCAAGGAACTATGCCTGTAGTTACCTTCGGCGATTTACGGTAATCAACCCAATATAAATCTGGATGGCTGGACGGGGATTTGAAAGATGGTCTTTCCGAAAGCAGTTCCACTGTCTTACCTTTCTAGGCAAGAAGAGTAAGTGAAGAGAAACAACTTGCAGGGAAGCGTACGTTTGATATTGTATGTAACAGAAAGCGGAGTTGAGCAGCTGCCTGGGGGCAGTCTCTGTCAGCCGCCGCTCCCCCTTCACTGACGGGCAGCCTTATCGCGGCAGCATCAAATAGACTACATTCCCAGACATCCGCAATCAATACTACAGAAAACAGTATCGCTGTCGCATCCCCAAAATGGAATCAGAGCTGCCAGCTATGGGCCGTACAGTCTGTCTGGCAACAAATGACGCACGCAGTGAGGCCTCCTGAACTGGCTGCATGCAGTTTTAACGTTACACGGACCTCACTTCTTGCCACTGATTGCCTACCCGTGTATATTGACAGGGACGAGACGCTGCAATGTATAGTACACATTCCTCCGTACCTTCGACAGCTAAGATCGGAAAATCGTTAACAGCCTAGTCATTTTATAGGCAGATACAGTAAGTGACAGAGATTGGAGTTCTAATTTCATGCACGTATCATCTCAATCAATCCGCGGTTATATGAAGTCTCACAAAGAGGTAATGAGGTGCTCGCATTCGTATTTCTAGTGACACAACAGAGTGTTACAGTTTTTAAAAATTTTCTTTTAAAAATCAGTCTTGATCGCACCACGTATGCTACAAGATGGTGCGATCAGGACTGAATTTTAAAAATATTTTTTTTTTTAATTTTTAGATCGCTGTTCCTAAAATGTTTATTAAAATTGCTACAGTATTCCTCGGACAGTCCCGTTACTAACTTCTAGGACTTTCAGAGGGGAGTGCGCACATAATATTATGAATAGGAGCCCATGTCAGAATACAAAATGTTTCCGTTCTACGAACGGTTTCAATTCAGATATTTAACTCACCCACTTCCGCTTGAGGAAATGATTTAAGGTCGTAACAGCACAGTTGCTGGTACCAATTCCAAAGGAAGCACAACGAAACATCCATTTATTACGTAAGTAAATCTGTTTGTGTTAACTCTTAAACATTATGCGCTTACATTATTCCAAAGCAAAAAAGACCCCCAATACTGTACGTAGAGAACATAATGTTCAAGTGTTAATACAAAAATGCTTTTAAGTGCTAAATGGATTTTTCCTTATGTTTCCTTTCAAATTGTTTCGTGATAATTGTACTGCGTCTCCCATAATTCCATTTCTCAAGGAGAAGTGGATGAGTTAGCTTAAACATCTGAACTGAAACCGTCATAGAACGGAAATGGTACGTTTGCGGGCATGGGTTCCTGTTCATAGTATTATGCACTCATTCCCCTCTAAAAGTCCTAGAAGTTTTTAACGGAAGTTTCCGAACACCATATATATGAAATGTTGTCCTGAGGTTGTGACATAATTGAGCAAAGTCGATCAACATAGTGACAGTGGACGACAAGTCAACCGCAGGTGTGTATTGTGTTCCGCCGGAAGACAGAAAGCAACGATACTCTAGCGCAACCTCGAGGGAAACTGCATACAAAAATGTGTGGAGTTGTGAAAGGAAAGTATGCAGGTTTGCATTGACCACACTGGGTCCTACGTTGAAAAGGATCAACACTAGCTGAAGACTGTTGGTAAACGCACAAACATATCTATGGTAGTGAAAAGCGCTCTTGCACTTCTTATTGCTAGTAAAATACTTAATATACATAGATTGTATCACAATTAACAGCGAAAACTGACACGGTTGGAAATGGAAAATAAAACCAAAAACATTCCAGAAACCGTCGGTCCTCAAACGAGCCATTTGCGAGATAATTATTGCCAAACCGCAGCCGACTTAGGTATGAAGTGCTATCCTGCTTTGTATATATGAATTTGAAATTTAAACTTCTCAATTAAGACCACATTTAGCTGGGTTAAAATTTCACCTGTGGCCTACCTCAATAAGAAATGCAATACTACTTCGGCGCGCTACGTGGTAAAACGTACGTACATCTTAAAAGAGAAGTTCCACGAGTCGTCCTACCATGTAGATGCAATACTGCACTCATCTCTGCAGTGAGATATGTATTCATTCACACACACACATAGATCTACATCTAAATCTACATCTACTTCTACACTCTGTAAGCCACCTTACGGTCTGTGGCGAAAGGTGCCTTGTGTCCCACTGTCACTACGCCCTTCTCCTATTCCAGTCCACGAGAAGAACAACTGTACATTTTAAGCCTCCGAATCCCTGTAATTCTTTATTCGTGGTCTTTACGCAAGGAATATGTACAGGTTGTAACGGGTATAAGTGCATATATATTTACATTTAGTACCTTAATACGAGGGTTGGAACATTAATAGTGGCAACTATTTATTTACAGCTCGTACAAAATAGATACGTGTTTCAAAGTTTTACTGACCTTCAAGGAAGACGCCAGCATTGTGTATAACCCGTTGCCAGAGATGTGGAGGTTGTAGGATACTCTTAGCAATGCCAGTTGCGATGACAGATAGAGCGGCGCGATCTATTGCCCGACGAATTTGTAGCAGTTCTGAAGCGAATGCCGTGAAGTGTTTCCTTCGTTTTAGAAATCGAGTTGAACTAATGAGGGCTTAAGTCAGGGGAGAACAGCAAGTATTTAGCATTTAGCAGCCCCATCAGTGAAACAAATCCGTAACAGCATTGTCCTGCAAAATGATGGTCAGGACCTGCAGAAAGTGTCATCACTTCTGTCTCTCTGCTGATCATTTTTGGAACACAACCTACGACCAGCTTAGACACAGAAGTGATGACACTTTCTGCAGCACAATGCTCAAACACGTACAGTGCAAGCTGTTACTGATTTGTTTGACTGATGGGGCTCCTACTGAACTCCCCTGACTTAAACCCTCGTCAGTTCAACACGATTTCTAAACTGAAGGAAACACTTCACGGCATTCGTTTCAGAACTGCTACAAATTCGTCGTGCAATAGACCGCACCGTTCGAACTGTCAACACAACTGACACTGCTAAGAGTATCCTACAACGTCCACATCGCTGGCAACGGGTTATACACAATACTGGTGACTGCTCTGAAGGTCAATATAACCTTGAAACACGTATCTATTTTGTACGACTAGTAAATAAATAGTTGCCACTATTAAGATTCCAACCCTCTTATGTATACACATCAGTGTGTTTGTAGTTTTTTCTCTGCATCAAACATCTTTCTATAAACACGGCACATAATTACTACATGATGTTTTCTGCACAGTCATAACTGCACTGCTAAGTGGACTTCTGCTGTCATATAGGCTAACCGCTTTGCATCTACGTGTACACAGTTCAGCACCTGACCTGCAGCTCAGAGGAGAATTAGCATTATTGGCTTGCTCTTGCCACATGTAGTTGGAGGTACAAACTGACCAAAAACATACTACTTCTAATTTCTGTAATGATTAGTCTGCAAATAAAGTGAATACTGATGTAATGTCGTTCAGTATCCTGTTCTCATTCACCAACTTCCCAAGGATGGGGCCCCTCCACGCCCACACCAACGTGGTAACCAAACCAAATGTTCTACTGTCACCTCAGTATAACATGTTAGTTTTCAAATCGTGGGTCACAGGATGCGGGCTGTGATGTTGTCCATGTGTCTGGGTATGATTACTCATTGATATGGTCCATCAGGAGATAGGAAGTGGACGAAAGCGATCGAAGGATAGCGGTTTGTAAGAGCAGAGGGAAAAAAGTGCCAAGGCAAGCGCCAAGGGCAAAAACCTCTGTGACAGGAGGACGAGTAGTAAGGGCAGTAGCGGCTTGCTAGCTGCGACAGTGCATGCAAGGTGTGGTTACGTTAGTGCGAGTTATCGTGCATCGTTACCTTTGTCGTTGCGGGTGCTCGTTGTAGGGCTTCCTGCAGCTGCTGCGTCCCTGTAACAATTCAAGGTCGTCATAAATTAGTGAGCGATCGGTCACAGATGAGCTCACAGTGTAGGGGGTGTGGTGTGTGCGGCTGTTTTGTGTGCTGTCTACTGTACGGTTTCCCTGCGATTGCCTGTTTTTCGTCGGGTCGAGCATCTGGGGTTGCCAGTAGTAGCTGTGTTACAGGGGCTCGCCAGTACTGTCGTGTTAGCATGCTATGGACCATAGATGTTTAGTTTCTTGCTAATAGTGTCTTCCATTTATGGTTGTGGTCGTAGTTACACAGAGAAAGGATAAACGGGTTACGTGAGTGTCTGTGTCTCGTGTTTCTGTACAGCCGTGTGGAGAGTTTTTGGAATACCTGCAAGATGGTATCTAGCCGATATTCCCGGTGAAGATCCGCGGTGCGTGTGTAGCGCGGAGCGTTGCTTATGATTCTGAGTACCTTGTTCTGTATGAGCTGCCGACGGCGCAGGAAGTGGGCGCAGTGCATCCCCAGAGAGGGGCTGCGTACGTCATCAGGGGTCGAATAAGTGTCATGTACATAAACCTGGACACCCTCCTATTCAGTGTGTTACGCCTGTTAAGCATAGGATAGGGTGGTTGGAGCATCGCGTTTGCTATTTTGGTCATGTGTTGAATGTGGTCCCCCCAGAGTAGTTTCCGGTCCAGCCAGAACATCGAGGTATTTATCCTTCTTGTGGAAACGTGCATGTAGTGTTACTGGGTTGCAGTGTTGATGTCTGCGCAGTAGTTTCGGTCTTCTGGTGAACAGAACGGCTTCGCACTTGTCGACGTTCACTCTTAACACGCCATTTCACCAACCAAGGCTCTGCCGCTCTGAGTGCAGTCTGTAGTTGTGAGTTAATGTTAGACGGCTTCCAATCTTGCGCAAGGATGACAGTGTCATCCGTGTGGATTGCCACCGTCGTGTTGCGTGTAGCTGGGAGGTCGTTAATGTAGAGGTTAAACAGTAAGGTCCCTAGGATGCATCCCTGGGGTACTCCTGCCTGGATACCATGTCGTGTAGATTGTTTGCCCTGCACGTCTGTGTTGAAACTACTGTACTGTGCGTGAGATATGAGTGTATGAGACATACGAGCCCGTCAGGGAACTCTGCGTCGCTGAGTTTGCGTATGAGGCCGTTGTGCCACAGACGATCGAAGGCCTTTTCAATGTCGAGGAACACCGCCCCAGATAAAAAAATAAATGTCGTGTGGCTAGGGCCTCCTGTCGGGTAGACCGTTCGCCTGTTGCAGGCCTTTCGATTTGACGCAACTTCAGCGACCTGCGAGTCGATGGGGATGAAATAATGATGATTAGGACAACAGAACGCCCAGTTCCTGAGCGAAGAAAACCTCCGACCCAGCCGGGAATCGAACCCGGGCTCTTAGGAGTGACATTATGTCACGCTGACCACTGAGCTACCGGGGGCGGAAACCGTCCCACATGCTTTGTTAGTGTTCTATATGTGTGTTATGTATTCAACGACGCGGAGGAGTTGTTGTGTTGTCGAGTGGTGATTCCTGAAGCCGAATTGCTCCGGCCTCAGGGTGTCGTTTGTAATGCAGTACCTAGTGAGTCGTTTTAGCACTACCTTCTCAACGACCTTGCTGAGCGCGCTCAGCAGACTGATGGGGTGGTAATTTTGTGGAAGGGAGTGGTCTTTCCCCGGCTTCCTGAACATCAGGACCTTGGCCGTCTTCCAAATGGTCGGAAAGTGTTGGTGTTTCAGTATAGAATTCGTGATGTGTGTGAGGTATTCTACTGCTTTATCCGTGAACTCCTGGAAGACACGGTTTTGAATGCCATCGTGACTAGGGGCTTCCTAGCTGTGGTATGCATTATGGTCTATTTGACTTTAGCTGTGTTAGCCTGTCGGATGACGTTGCCCGTTGGTTGGGCCAGGATGCGTATACCCTCCAGGTCGGTCGCAAGTGTAAACGCTGGGTCTGAGGGATCCAGGTTCGGTGTGAATGACACTGCAATTGTGAAGGCCATCAGTTACGCTTTTTCTTCCGCAGAATATGCTTATCCGTCGGGCCTTTGTAGAGTGAGGTGTCGGGCCATCTGCCACACGCCAGGTCGAGTGGCGTCCAGCCCTTCGAGTTTCTGGTTTCACTTCTGTGTTTTAAATGCTTGTATTTTAACCCGGATTATTCTCTGGAGCCTGTTCATTTGCTGTTTGAAGTGCTGGCGCCTGGTACGCTGCCAATGTCTCCTGTGGCGGTTCCTCATTGAGATAAGGCCCAGGATCTCCTGGGGCAGGGCAGCTCTGTGTTGGTGTGCGGATTGGTATGGTGTCGGCTATTGCGTCTTGGACGACGCTACTGAGGGTTTCAACGGCCTCATCAGTCTGAGCTGTCTCGTTAATCGCGTGGGTCGGTGGGATGCGACTGTCAAGCGTTTCCTTGAACGAAGTCCAATTCGCGAGCCTGTAGTCTAACATCCTGCGTTGGTCCATGTGCTGCAGTGTTTCTTCAATGTGCAGTATAGCGCGTTAGTCACTTGAGGGCAGATCGTTTTCAGCAGCAACGTTGAGTGTTGTTGTTATGCCCTTGATGAGGGCCATGTCTAACACGTCTGGCCTGTGACCCGTCCGGTAGGGAATGTGCGTCGGTTCGGTCAGCGTTAGTGTGATGTAGTTTCGTCCTACTGCGTGTTCGTATAGTATCTTGCCGTTGGAGTTTCGTATAGTTGAGTTCCTGTCAGGGTGTTTTGCGTTAAGATCTCCAGCGGCGATTACGCGTGGTGATATGTTGAGTATAGTGCTGATGTCACGTGTTTTGATGTTCTTAGGGCTGTTGTATACTGACACCAGTGTAGTGTAGGCTCCGTTGAACTTGACCCTGACGGCGGTTGCCTCTAGTTTTTCAAGTTCAGTGAGCAAGTGTAGTATCTGTTCTCATGAACTTAATATCACATTCACCAATAAAATATCGGCGCTTATATACACTACGCGCTGTATACTGGTCAACTCTTTTAGGAAAGCTTGCCCTCGGAACTTCAGAGCAGACCATGATGTAATGCAGATTACATCTCTTGCAGTGTCTTCCCTGGAGTTGGATGAATTTCTCCTTGACGCTTACTAAATGAAAATACAACGAAACTTACTGTTCTTCTTTGGATCTTCTTTGTTTTCTCTCTCTATCGTATCTGGTATGGATCCTGTACAGACAAACAGTATTCAAGCACTGGTCGAACTAGTGTTTTGTAAGCCTAGCCAGGAGATGTTAACTGCCAGTGTTATTGTTCAGCGAGTACAAGGAAAAACCGACGAAGTGAATGACAGTGATGAACATGATAACATAGGTGTAATTCTGGAAATAGCAGTCTGTCGTGCATAAGCACTGCAGTGAGCTGAAGGGCTACTTTCTCGTAAGTTGATGATGCATGTAATTCGTAGTTTGATATGTAAAATACAAGCTATGTCACTGAGACAGAAATCAATTCAGACTATTTTGTTTCAAAGGAGCGCAATGAAATGTGAAATTGTATTCTACCATATTCTTTGTACGTACCGATATGTCACACATACTATGATGACTAAAGTGGAATTTTTAATAAACATTAGTTAAGTGATTTTGTGGTGACACTGTAATCACTGTAATTAATTTTTGTTTTTGAACTATCCTAATGCATTACTGTGTACTTTAATTAAGTATTATCCACAGAATTAGGTTATCCACAGTTTTCAAATCTGCAATTGCCACAGATAATCGAGAGTGTACTGTGCGAGGTCACATACATGTGTTCATTAATGAGTAGAAATGTCTACCTATGTGGACCATCCATAGCAGTTAAATATGTACCGTGATTGTAGCTCAGTCAGTAAGATAGTTCCACTAAAAATAAAATACTCCCATTAGTATCATACCTCAAACTGGCTAAGCTACCATGACCGCACATTTTTTAAGAAAAAAAAAACACGTAGAATTGGTTTAGGAAAGTGTTACTTCATTTGTTTCCTTTTAAAATGCTAAAGTACCGTATAATGTGAGGAGGTCAGTCAATTTAACACTCTCCAGTCAAACGAAAATGCTTATCACAGTAATCACACTTAAAAATGAATGCCTCACTATTAAACACTTGTGGTAGCTTGTGAAATCTCAGTGATGTATTGCATAGAAATGGCGTCAGTTGTTTAGGAAACAAATAACAGTCAATTGCATTTAAATTATGGCACACTTCCTAAAGTTTTTATAAATTTACAGAAGCAGCCAACATACATTCCTTGATTTAAGTCACTCTAGTGTATAATAAGCATTAACACTCCCCAGTTCCTTCACACTGAACACATAGACTTCCAGTTGCAGCATCAGGATATACTCAGGCATAACTTTTGCCAGAATATTTAGGACGATTGAACTCAGTAGATTTCTTGAAAACACCAACGTCATTTAGTCATTATTCTCTTTCAGCACGGACTTAGTGGATTAGTTCAAAGTACCATATCATGCTTCAGTGTTCAGAATTTGCAGTATACACTCCTTACCAACTTTTAAATTAACAGCTAATAGTATTGTTCTGTTTCTATTACAATTAGGATCTAGTATTTGCAACCTTACTCATTTTTCAGACCTTATCTATAATATCAGTATGAGCTATAGTGGTGAACTGTCTGTAGAGTCCAGAGCATGCTACTTTTATACCTGGAAACAGAGATGATACACAGTTTCAGTGTTTTAATGTTGCATAGAGTACTGTGACATTTTTATACCAGCGTTGAGCGAAAAAGAATTCTCCCAGTCATGTAAGAGCCGTCAAAGGGTGAACATGTCGAAACGTGTACCAGCAATGCTATTCCCAACATCACTGCAGTTGACATGTAAGTATTATCAGTGATGATGGTAGTAGAATGTAGTCCTCAGTGTATATTTAACTCCTTATCGCTAATTCCTTTTTTTATGCATGTGTGGCAAATCCGTCAAAGTCACCTAACATGAAAATAGTGGTGCTTAATTCCTCTCATAATTATAGTAAATGCACCAGTGTCGAATATCACATCATGATTTTTACCCAGTGGTGGCTTTGGAAAATCCTCGATATAGAAGTATGAAAGTCATATTATACCTAGATAAGTGGATTTTCTATGTAATATTGCAGTGTGAATTGCTGCTATGTTCCACGGATGTGCTAACTCATTGATACTGAGTGATCACACACTCTCCACAGGGGAAGTTCCATGAATGGTTAAACTTTTTAACGAGATATAGTGCACTCATCCACAAGAGCTAACGTTTGAAAAATTAATGTATGTCAATTACACAATCCGCCATGTTCTGGGCAAGCGATTAGGCTGGCACCCATATGTGTACAGGATCTACGAGAAAATAACGACTCATACACCAAACTGTGCATCAAACAGAAGACACCGTCACCCAACTCCTTGAAGCAAACTGTGCATCGATACATGGATATGTGTATGAACCAGCCATGTCTGATGTAGGCACTGAACTATACTCTAATTTAAACGTGTACATATACCCAACAACATATAAGACTTTATAAATAAGAGAAGTGTAAGGGTCACATATTTTATTTTCATTTTTTTTATCAAATCCCCATATAATAGTATTAACGTCTAGTCATAATCATGGCTGAGTGAAAGTAATGTTCTCATCGCAAAGATTTCTTAATAACTGATTGCTCCTGCAATGATACTACTGAAAACTAATACGAAATAGATACTTTAACAGCATGATCGATTCCATATTGAGAAACACACATGCATGATTTTTATAAACAGAACAACATTTTGAAAATTTTGGTTTTCTCTCTGATCGATGTAAGGTACAAACTACTCCAAAAGATCACTTACAAGCTGTGACTTCCAACTTTACGAATTATATTAAGAATTGCAAGTAATGAGCCCATATCTAACAAACTTCGTTAAAGACGTGGAACAGCTAGTGCAATACATGACAGAAATCAACTCAAAATAAATTTGTTGAAATATTTATATTGTCATTCGAATTTTGTTAACAATACCAGTAAGTGTAGCCTCTGCAGAAAGGAGCTATTCAAAATAAAAACTAATAACTATTTATTTAAGAAGTACAATGATTCAGCAAACTCTTTCAGCTTTAGCAAAGATGCTTTCAGCTTTAGCAGTTTATCTAGTGAAGCAGAAATAACATCTAAACTGGATTATGATATAGTTGTTAAGGAGTTCAGTAAGACTAAAAGAAGGAAATTTCTGTTTGATTAATGTTTAATCGTTAGTTATTACTTAAACTACTGAATAGTGTTGCTTAAAATCAAACGTTTTCATTTTTATGAACAAAGTTTGACAGTTTCTAAACCAAACAAAAAATTTCTCTTTATAAAACTTGCGCCACCAGAGAGTCTCTCAAAATTGTTCTAGCCCACACTAAATTTTGGTCATGCCGCAGCTCTGCATAGGGTTTCTACAAACTCCAAACGAGGCTGTGGTACTGCAGCAGCTTTTGGCGAGATTTTTGCATTGATAAAGCCCAGAGGGAGAAAAGTAATTTTTAATATAGAGACCATCTTTTACAGATGTAGTTAGTCAGCCCACATTTAACGATATTGTAGGAAGTCAGAATGTAAGAATTATAAGTATGTGGGATGCTTCAAAAGAGACTGCTTGTTCATGGATGTGCAACGTGGGAAGATGTCACACATTAGATCTCACGCCCCAGTGTTAAATGAAAGGATAAAAGGTGTAGCTACTGTGCAGAATCCGCCGTGAACATTAGCACAGGGTATCCCATGGGAACTGAGTGGCAGATTATTGTTTAACTGGCTGTACAGGAGGAAGAGCGAGCATATTTTTGCTAGATAATGTATCACAGGTGTATGTAGTTTGTCATGGCATACTTAAGAAATTTCAATCCACTTCATAGTAGGCTGGGAAACAACCTTGCTGCAGTCGTAACACTTGTTACTGTCAGATCACCAAAGTTAAGCATTGTCTGGCTGGCCAGCACTTGTATGTGTGACTGTTTGGGTCTACCAACTGCTGTTAGCAAAGGGGGTACACGCAGTCCTTGCGGAGCTACTTAGTTAAGAACTAGCGGCTCCAGTCACGAAAACTGACAATGGGCAGAAGAGTGGTGTGCTGACCACATTCCCCTCCACGTCTACATACGGTGATACCTATTGGCTGAGGATGACATGATGGCCAGTCATTACTATTGGTCTCTCCGAGGCCTGTTTGGATGGAGAGAGATTTCATTGTTGGCTAAATGGTGTAGATTAGGGTAGTATTCACTCACTTGGTTTGGCACTGATGGATTAGCGAGGGGGAGGGGCAAGGCTTCTAGGCTTGCGTGGAAATTCACCCTAGCATGAGCTTAAGCTATGATACCATAGTTGGGCGAGAATTTCTGATTAAAATTCACACTAAAGTTGATCTACAATAGTGCATAGTTGAGCTGCATATGACATCTTTCCATCTCGGTTTTACTGCTGAAAAGATCAAACAGATGCAAGGCACACCACATGTATTATGGATGCTGACCAACTGTGTAGAAGGTCTCTCAGACTCGACTCACTTTACGCAATAGCGACAGATACAGGAAAGATAGTCTAAGTGGATGTAGGAGTGGATATGCAAGTTAACATATTGTGTATGGTTGGGCCCTTGACAGAAAATGAAGAATATGATAGGGCACAGTGTTTTACTTCCAATAGTTTACCCTATGTAAAAGAGGTTGATAGAAGCTGGGTAGCTATTTGAGTTCACTGGAAGCAGAGCTACCATGAGTTGCACTGTTAGCTAACTTGGAAGTGTTGGTGGAGAAGGAATTAGATAGAGAATTGGGACAAGTCCTGGACTAGCAGAAACAATTTATATTATCACTTGAAGCAAGCAGGACTGCGCGGCCCCTTCCTCCGGCAGTTCGAGTCCTCCTTCGGGCATGGGTGTGTGTATTGTTCTTAGCATAAGTTAGCATAAGTAGTGTTTAAGTCTCTGGACTGATGACCTCAGTAGTTTGGTCCCTTAGGAATTCACATAGATTGGATTTGATGCAAGAAGTCGTGCCTTGTGGATCATACTGAGTCAGGAATGCGACAGAGCTGAACATCCGATAGCTAACGGTTCTACACTGACAAAAAAAAGGGCTGAAAATAGACTCAACTACTGAAAGTGAGACTCTCACTTTATATACGGGATCACTTATTCCTGTTGCTAGTTTCATGGTCAACATTTTGAGGTTATAACAGATCATGCAGCAGACGTGTGGTAAAAGGCCCAAGCCACTGACAGAGATTGTCAACAATTCATGACACAAGCTCAATTCAGTGCCGACGTCAGAGTGTTATATAAACAAGGTGTGGCTGCTGCATCATCGTTTGGGCCAGTTTATGCAATGAGGTATTGAGGGAGACTCATGGCTCTATTGTGACAGTGCATGGAGGCTGATGAGGTACAGAACAGTGTGTTGCGGGAAATTATTGGTGGAAAACGCCAAAGCTACAATATGTCAAAACCTGCGTATGATTTGCTCGAAAGGTTGAACTTATTTATCAACAGATTCTACTGAAAAGGTAACCTGTGGCAATAAAACCATTCGATCTTATAAGTATGGATACACTTGGTCCCTTTGCATACACACTAGTGGGTACAATGTCTGTCCTGAGCACAATTGCCCATTGTTCGCTATATGGACACATGATTGCTGTGTTGAATCAACAAGCAGAAACTGTAGCTGAGGCAATAGTTGATCACTGATTGTTACAGTTTCGGTTGCCAGAGACCATGATAACAGACCAGGACATGACCATTTGTTTGAACTGGTGAGACAACTGTATCGACATTTGCAAATTAGGGAGATACGAACTAGCGCATGGCCGCACTAGCGAATGGGACGCTAGTATAGGTACATTGAACAATACGAAAAATATTGATTTGTTATGTAAATAGTCACCATAGTGACTGGGACATTCTACTACCATATGTAGCAGTGACTACACACGAAGTTGTTTATGGGCATAATGTACCATCTTGTTTTGAATTGTGCAAACCATCCCCTGTTGAAGTTGTAACTTCCATTCGACATTTTGCTAAGAGGTTGAAGTGTATATGGTGGCAGGTTCATAAGATGCACACGAAAGCCCTTGAGTAGCTAAAGGGCATGCAAAGAGGAAACGTAAAGCTATCGAAGTATCACTGCAGATAGTGACTAACCCCTACATGTAAAATGGTAAAAAAAGAAATTTATTACATGGTACTTAGGGCGTTATAAAGTAATTGAAATTATATCTCTGGCTAACATAAGACTGCCACTCCTGATTCTCCAAACGATTGTACATGAACGGTGAGTCTGTCCATCTAAGGGCGCCTCTGAAGCACTTCATCTGATGCCATCAGCTCCTTTGACATGAAACAGGGAAGTGGTAAGGAAGAAACGTTAAGGTCAGGCGATAGGAACACGACACCCCTGGAGTACTGAAATGTATCCACATGTCCTATGGCCACAGGGTAGTCTAGCAAGCTAAGAGTGTGTCTCTTCCCCTAGGGCATGGCCCAGATCCAGCCCTGTATCAATACACAGAGAATCACTGTTGGCCACTGAGTACCGGATGAAGAGAATTGTGAAGTTGAGAGGCATCGCCACTGTGTCGGTCTTAATCTGTTGTGCAATTACAAGATGGATGAGGTTGTTAAGGTTCCCTTGACTTACAGCGTACTATTCCTCAGCAATCAGATGTACTACTGTCATACCATTGGTAGACTCGAAGAAATTACTTCAATCCATAGGCAGTAGGAAACAAAATTCAACAGTTGCAGAAGATCTTTGGAAAATATCAATTCATTAATCAGGATAAAATGCTATTGAATGACACCAGTTAAATTCATCCTTCACAGGCTTACAGGATTGCTATACATGAGTCCAACAGAAGAGAGGCTAAGTAGATGCAGGAAGTCAAATTTTGAAGACTGTTTGCCCACAAACCCAAGTTGCCAGGACGAGCTAAACACAGAAATGTTGTTCTTTCTTGTCGCCGGGATATAACAGTCGAGTTTCTCAGTGTCCAGTTCTCTTTTGATAAAACACTTATGTTTCTTCGTATTGGAGGTGGAATAAACAATGGTAAAAACATCTCTTTTGCATTGGACAAAATTTGTATGTTTCTCGTTTGAAGCATAGACTATAGAGTGAAACGTATTCTAAATATCACTCCTCTTCTGATGGAACATATTTGGGGTTGTGTACAGAGCATCAACTAACTTTCGTCTTACACCCTCCACAAGCTCACAAAACAGCTTCGTTATAGCCAACCTGACATCGACAGTCGGTTATTTCACACTGTCAGTGCTACTTTACAGCAGCAAGTTCAAAAAATGGTTCAAATGGCTCTGAGCACTGTGGGACTTAACATCAGAGGTCATCAGTCGCCTACAACTTAGAACTACTTAAACCTAACTAACCTAAGGACATCCCACACATCCATGCCCGAGACAGGATTCGAACCTGTGACCGTAGCGGTCGCGCCGTTCCAGACTGTAGCGCCTAGAACCGCTTGGCCACAACGGCCGGCGCAGCAAGATCGTGTACTCTTGTTCCGTAGTGACAATAAGCCACAACTTGCCTTACACTATTGCACACTTCAGTGAGAGGGAACTAGTTGAAAGTAGGAAGCGACATCAGATTCAGAGTTCTCGGACTCGTCATACTCGTAGAACTATAGCGGGAGCGAAGGAAACACATTAGTACCGATGTAACAATGGTGCCTTGATTTGTGAAGAATGCAACATGAACATTACTATAGACTCGTACTCGTTTCATTTCTGATCTCTACTCCCCAACACTCAGTTGCTTCAGCGCTGGTCGTGTGAATTACCTCCTGCCCTGCAAAAATAATATATACGGTACTGCGATCATGCGACCCTAATCTGTTCCGTGCTGATAAACCTGTATTCAAGTATCGGTGGGAGATAATTTCTGCGAAAATATGTGTTCTTCCTAAAAGTTGGGTCGCATTGGCTCTTTCCAGTAGCACATCATGTAATCATCATCTGCACCTGTTTTGACCACGGATGCCTCGCTAGCACATAACGTTGAGTACTGCAATGGCGAGGGTTGATAATCAGTGGCACTAGATGAGGTGTTTCTCGACCTACCTTACCGTTACCCGCCATCATCTCTAGAACCACAATACTCAACACGAGGTACTCTTTACTTTACTTACTGGGCCTTCCCTTCAAAATTTAGCCTAAAGAAAACCAGACATATCTGAATGTCGTCTTAGCCCAACCCTTCTCACCTCCATGGGCAAAATTCTGACCACTAAGAACGACTGAGTATCGTCTGAACAACTGCTCCGACATGAGAAGAAACTACATACCAAATATCATTGCAGAAGGAACTATGAAGTCGGTCGCATTTGCCATCTTAGTGATAATAGACACTGTTTATTTCTACCTCAACCTTAGAGTTGTCTAGATCCCTCCTTTACCATGATTTGGCCTGTGCCCGTGTAGACGGCGTCGGAACGAGTTAAGAAGTGACTGAGCCTTGCGGAACTAAAGGGAGGTAGCGTGGGGAATTGAAGTGAGATAGTGCGGGAATCAGGAACCGGAGAGCCAGTGACTGGGAGAATATGTACACTGGACATGTGTTTGGACTGGGAGTTTGACAAAACTGTAAGGTAGCTGAATGCTTTATCCAGTTTCGAATGTGGTTGGCCGAATTATTCCAAGAGTGTAATAGCATGGGCGCAAGCCAGGGCTCAATGCCAAAATCCATACGCTTGCACACATCGGCTAGCTCAGCGCTTACGCTATGCCAACAGCTGTGCAACTATGATACGGGTGAACGGCGTTTCGAGACGATTCGGCAACACATGGCAGTCGCATACGTGACCTTAGCCAGAACAAGACCTGCCTTGTTTTGTGTAAAAGCTGGGCATTTGGCCACGCTGGATGTGTTACCAAAGCTGGATTTGGGACCGGAATTCCGATATGAGTAGACTTTCGCCGTGAGGACACCTACTTTCTTCTGACATCTTGACAGGACCATCAGCTGGAGGTCCAGCCGCAGTCTGAATGGGCAGGTTGTTGAGCTAACGTTCTCTCTGCTCCGAGCCACGCAACCTACACATCTAATCCTCAGCAGTCTTCTGTAGCACATCATTTCAAAACCTAATCTCTTCGTGGTTGAATTGCTTATCGCCCATGTTCTACTTCAGTTCAAGGCAACATTCCAGATTTCATTGACTTAATATCGTATTTGTAATATCTCATGATCTGCCCTTTTCTTTTAACGGCTAAAGATGTCATAAAGGAGGAGGAGGAGGAGGAAGATAAGAGTACAATTCCGACATTAAATCATACGTTTATCATGAGAATAAGGAGAGCCCAAGCGTTGAGCGTTAAGTTCACCTGCACTGAAATTTGGAACAGTTCGCGCTTTTTTAAAATTAAATTCGATCTAAGTTCGTGTTTGAAAATACACTATCTCATGACACTGGTTGTTTCTAATAGTAACTGATCTCACAATGGAGGAGGAGGAGAAGGAAGAGGAGGAAGTGAAGGTGGAGGAGGATGAGGAGGAAGATAACATGGCTGTAATGCCAATATCAAATTGTACGTGTTGCTGGAGAATAATGAGAGAACAAGCATTCAGGTTAAGTTTATCTTCACTGAAATTTATAAGAGTGCACAATTAATTATAATAACAATCGAATTAAGATCGTGATCGTAAGTGAATTACCTCATGATATTGTTCTTTCATTAAGAATTGTAGATCACTCGTAATCACGACAAAGATGATGCTGGAGATGATACTGAACAAGTTATATCAGAAACAACTGAACACTGGAAGGAAAATTTAGGAGACTTTTGCCGCAAAGGCCCATTCACAGTCTCAGCATTCACTTGCAGCTGTTAAGTGAACCATTTCATGCAATAGCTGCCTCTATACAATTTCGACTCTGAATATTTTACTGCTGACTGACTTCAATTGTGTGCAGTAAAATAAGTGTAAATTTAACTTTTCTTCGGTATGTAGGCTTTTTATAACAGAATTAGTATTTAGAGTACTTTTGTTTGATTTGAGCCAATGGATCGGTAATGTATTATGTGAAGAAATATTTTATTGTTGATCTCTCTTTTCGAGACGGTCTTTTGCTTGTTGCTGACTTTATTGTAATCAACAAACAAGCTGAAGCAGCTGAACAACAGAGAGAGACGAAATTTAATGATTTGGCCGTACAGTATTTGACATATTTTTTCAGTGAAATATAAAACAGAGAGGTAGAAAGATGAAATATGAGTTGGAACGTTACGAAATATATATGTGTGTATGTGTGTGTGTGTGTGTGTGTGTGTGTGTGTGTGTGTGTGTGTGTGTGTGTGTGTGTGCGTGCGTGTGTATTTGTGTATATTCTTACTTCATTTTGTTAAATAATACAAATTGTTCAAATCGCTTTGAATAAGGCACAAAGAATTTCAGACCATTTGGATACTTTTGTACATGCCGGCTACGTACTGATTGTTTGTTTCGTCAAGATTTTTATAATTACCCCACAACATGAGGTCACGCAGTGATTACTGCTTCACTGAAAAAGGGACGTGGCTTGTCACGTTATGATGATGGTATCGTAGATACCACACGTGGCTTGTGACGCCATGGCTTGCACACTGACCTTCACACCTGACTTCACAAATGCAAACAATGTGGTCCTTCTTTGCCGTAGCCATGCCACTGACTCATAAGTAAACAATATGATACTTCTGTAGGCTCCATTCTATAATTCGTTTATATATATTGAGTAAATACACTCCTGGAAATTGAAATAAGAACACCATGAATTCATTGTCCCAGGAAGGGGAAACTTTATTGACACATTCCTGGGGTCAGATACATCACATGATCACACTGACAGAACCACAGGCACATAGACACAGGCAACAGAGCATGCACAATGTCGGCCTAGTACAGTGTATATCCACCTTTCGCAGCAATGCAGGCTGCTATTCTCCCATGGAGACG
Source organism: Schistocerca serialis cubense (assembly GCF_023864345.2). Classification (NCBI taxonomy): domain Eukaryota; kingdom Metazoa; phylum Arthropoda; class Insecta; order Orthoptera; family Acrididae; genus Schistocerca; species Schistocerca serialis. The sequence continues at coordinate 582,788,938 of NC_064640.1, forward strand.
ATCGTAGAGATGCTGGATGTAGTCCTGTGGAACGCCTTGCCATGCCATTTCCACCTGGCGCCTCAGTTGGACCAGCGTTCGTGCTGGACGTGCAGACCGCGTGAGACGACGCTTCATCCAGTCCCAAACATGCTCAATGGGGGACAGATCCGGAGATCTTGCTGGCCAGGGTAGTTGACTTACACCTTCTAGAGCACGTTGGGTGGCACGGGATACATGCGGACGTGCATTGTCCTGTTGGAACAGCAAGTTCCCTTGCCGGTCTAGGAATGGTAGAACGGTGGGTTCGATGACGGTTTGGATGTACCGTGCACTATTCAGTGTCCCCTCGACGATCACCAGTGGTGTACGGCCAGTGTAAGAGATCGCTCCCCACACCATGATGCCGGGTGTTGGCCCTGTGTGCCTCGGTCGTATGCAGTCCTGATTGTGGCGCTCACCTGCACGGCGCCAAACACGCATACGACCATCATTGGCACCAAGGCAGAAGCGACTCTCATCGCTGAAGACGACACGTCTCCATTCGTCCCTCCATTCACGCCTGTCGCGACACCACTGGAGGCGGGCTGCACGATGTTGGGGCGTGAGCGGAAGACGGCCTAACGGTGTGCGGGACCGTAGCCCAGCTTCACGGAGACGGTTGCGAATGGTCCTCGCCGATACCCCAGGAGCAACAGTGTCCCTAATTTGCTGGGAAGTGGCGGTGCGGTCCCCTACGGCACTGCGTAGGATCCTACGGTCTTGGCGTGCATCCGTGCGTCGCTGCGGTCCGGTCCCAGGTCGACGGGCACGTGCACCTTCCGCCGACCACTGGCGACAACATCGATGTACTGTGGAGACCTCACGCCCCACGTGTTGTGCAATTCGGCGGTACGTCCACCCGGCCTCCCGCATGCCCACTATATGCCCTCGCTCAAAGTCCGTCAACTGCACATACGGTTCACGTCCACGCGGTCGCGGCATGCTACCAGTGTTAAAGACTGCGATGGAGCTCCGTATGCCACGGCAAACTGGCTGACACTGACGGCGGCGGTGCACAAATGCTGCGCAGCTAGCGCCATTCGACGGCCAACACCGCGGTTCCTGGTGTGTCCGCTGTGCCGTGCGTGTGATCATTGCTTGTACAGCCCTCTCGCAGTGTCCGGAGCAAGTATGGTGGGTCTGACACACCGGTGTCAATGTGTTCTTTTTTCCATTTCCAGGAGTGTATGTTTTCTATTACGCTCTCCTGGAGCGTGGTCGATCTTAATTTCGTTTCCGTTGAGTATTTAGCGTGTACTGTGGTGCACAGGCTTCTGAGTGTCTCTTGTGGAGGAACTGCCTTAAGGTTGTTCGCTCGGCTGATATCCGTAACATCCGCAGACGTAAAATTTGTGTAGAGTTTATCGTATTTACTGCTTGTAGAGATTTCTTGTATGAAACATGCTGGCGGTACATGCTTTTAAATCAAAGACGTGACAACGTTCCAATTACTAGTTATTGAGACACGGGATAAAGCGCCCCGAAGATATAGAAAGCGAGACAGGAAGTGAGCGCCTGATCACGACGCCGCCCACCGCCCAGCTCCCACCACAGCCGGGAAGATGAGAGCATCTGACAGGATGAGTCATGCGTCTCCTTGGCCACACAGAGCACGAGCGCAGGCGGAGGCGCGTGCGGCAGGAATCCAGAGTGCAGTTGTTAGGTGGGGTGTGTTTCTCAGAGCGCTTATGTGTGAAAACGCCGGGTTACTCCCGCGGGGCCGTTCGCCCGGTGGTCCCAGCGGCCGCTGGCGCACGCAAATCACGTAGCTGCAACTACGCGGTGGTCGCATAGCAGCACGTCAGCGCGCGGGCCTCGCCAGCCCCTTTCCTTAGCACTTGCTTTACATGCCTAACAAATGGCGTCTGTCGCTTTTGTGTTTACCGCCCGTCAAGACCTGGAGGTCGGACGAGCTTTTCGGTTCTCATTTGCAGAATTTATGGAAGGAACTTTCCACGAGCGGTACTTTTTACTAACTAACGAAGTACAAGAGTCAAAATTCTAAGCCGTGAATGAAGTATTACTAAATGCCTGCTCTGAAAACTACCCAGAGTAGATAGTTCGGAAGCCCCCTCGTAATGGAAATGTATAGCATCTGATGACAACAAATAGATGTGACCTCACTGAGCATGTCCAAATAAAACGGGTAGAAAGATCTATGTAGTCAGCTGTCTATATAAAGAGACAGTTATGTCATAGTCCAATGAGGAACTTTAGACATTTATCTCTGAACAGATCAGGTAGAAAAACTGTCGAAAAGATATGTACTTGGTAGAATACTTTATGATAGGAAGGACCCAAATGGCTCTGAGCAGTATGCGACTTCACTTCTGAGGTCATCAGTCACCTAGAACTTAGAACTAATTAAACCTAACTAACCTAAGGACATCACTCGCATCCATGCCCGAGGCAGGATTCGAACCTGCGACCGTAGCGGTCACTCGGTTCGGGACTGTAGCTCCTAGAACCGCACGGTCACTCCGGAGGAAGAACCCACCACTGGATATAGTCGCTGTAAAGAAACTTCTAAGGAAACAGAGACAAGAGCACAATTATCGTAAAACAACGCGTAGGGTCATACTTGCAGATGGTGAATGAAATGGATTACGTCATCAAGAGGGCAAAGTGTGAATCCTTCAACGACTGCAGTAGTAGAATGTTGGAAAATATGTCTCAGAGCTGTAATGTTTCATGACTGAGGAAAGTCGATTGGTACTGCCCCAGTTCAATTCTCGCATTAATGCAGATATGAGTTATATTGATATTATTGTCATTGCCCTCCGACGGGGTGATCCGCGCGGGCCGTGCAAGGCACCCTAGACCGCGCGGCTACCCAGCGCGGTCAAAACTCTGGTGTCGTTGCTTCGCTAATGAACAATGAACAAGGTGTAACAAGTTGGTGTTCAGAAGGAGAATCAGACACTGTGCTCGACATGACGCTAATCTAATTTGGGACATCGGCAGCTTAAATTCTTCCTGGCAAAGCTGGGGTATTATTATGGTAATGTGCTGCGTTTTCGTGAAGTAAGCTGTTCTTTCGAGATGTTGTTTTAGAATGTACAGCAATAATTACATTGCAAAGAATACTAATGTAGCCACAAACTCAAGTATCAGCATTCGATAATCTATTGGGCAGCCTTCAGTCATGCTCGCAGGTAAGAGAATGCGATCTGCACACACACACACACACACACACACACACACACACACACACACACATTACGCCCCCACAGTGATGCACATGCTTACAGTTACCTCACAGGAAGCTCACGGGCGCGGCCCTGTTATAAAATCTTAGAACATCTTCTGAGCATAAAACAGCATGGACTCCGAAAACATCAGTCATACGAATCCTAATTCTCGCTTTTCTCACATTACATTGTGAAAGCCATGGACCAAAGCAGTGAAGATTTCGTCCTTCCGAACAGCATTTTACCTAGTACCACACCAGTGCTTACTAACGACAGTAAAATCATATCGGCAATCAAACGAAATTTGTGACTGAACTGAGAATTTATTAGTAGGGAGGACGTTATGTTGCATGAAGAGTCATTGACTGATGTAGTAGTAACTTCAAACGTGATCCACGAAATTTTGTTCAGCCCGTTGCTGAAATATATAAATAGTACATTCAGACATAACGCAAATAATGCAGTTAGCCATACTGAAATACCATTTGACAACTGCAAAAACATTCATTCAAATCTTTGAAGATTCCGAAGTGTTGTAAAGATCGGTAACGTTGTTTAATTGTACAGAAATATAAAATGACCCATTTCACAAAACGAAAAAGATGCTGCGTCCTATATGAGTACAATATCAATGACTAACAACTGGAACCAGTCGACTGACACAAATACTTGAGTCTAATAATTTGTAGAGATATGAAATGGAATGATAACGTATGGTCACTCTTAGGTAAAGTAGGTGGTGGATCATTGGTAGAACACTGGGAAAATGTGATCAGTCTACAAAGGAGGTTGCTTATAAAACATCTGTGCCATCAGTTCCAGATTACTGAGTAAGTGTTTTGAACACAAGCTTGTTCTTGAACGAGTTCGTTACCACTAACACCGTCGGCTAGAACTTTCGTCATAACTTGTGTGCGTATCAGTGACGGAAACTACTGAATATTCGACGAACATCACCACTTTAGAGATAGTCTTTCGCCGTCATCGATCTGTCACATCTGTACTTCGTAATGTCACTTATAACAGAATCTTTCAGCAAAATCTGTTCAGTGTATTTTCCAAATGATTTTTCTTTATCGCAACAGGATTTGTGGTCATGCCATTTGTGGCCGAGCAGTGTGTTTTCGTTACACGTTGCAGGATCGATCAGCAAGATCAACCTATGAGTTTAGAACAACGTACACTGTACCTAAAATCTTAGTACTCACTTTGCTTACTGAGCAGAAAAGGAAGGAAGGTTGTTGTTTAGTGTCCCGTCAAGGACGTGGTCATCTAAGACACAGCAGGAACGAGGATTTGGGAAGGATGAGGAAGGAAATCGGACACGCCCTTCCCAATGAACTATCCCGGCGTTCTCCTTAATCGATTTGGGGACATCACAGAAAATCTAAATTTGGTTGGCCAGACAAGAATCTGAACTCCTGACATCCCGAATACGAGTCCATTGTCATATTTATCGAAGCGTTCTTATGTGAAAATCTTATGGCACTTACGAAAATCTCAATCAGATATCGCTACTAATGCTATTGAAACTATAAATAATATTTTACAAGCGTCAGCGCAATTATCTCAGTTTGATGGGGCGACATGGACTACAGAAGAATATGTGACCGAGATTTCCACTCGCAGCCAGCGCCCAGGCACTACCGCCGTAGCTCTCAGCCTGGCTGGTACATTTCCCCTACGGTCTCGGTACGCTGTCTGAGAGCTTTCAGGGATAAAATTAAATGCGCTGCATTTAGATGGGAGTAAAGTCGGGCTGCATATGACTTAGTTTTATGTTTCACATTTCTCAACAACACATATCAGAAACAAAAACAAAAAATTACAATTTTCTTGGCTCGTTGAAGACGTAACACAATTTTTATGTAGTAGCAATGTAGACAGCCTGGACAGTTTTAACGTAAAAGGATTTGTAATCAAAACGTGATTTACCTTGCAGGTCAATCAGTAACATCTGGACATGCACAGGGGTGCTTTCAACTTAAATGGCAAACGGTCTCGGCAACAACTCGAAAACAGATGTAAGATTGCAGTGTTCTCAGAACCGCTAGAAAACTATCGTTGTAATGTTTTCAAGTTCGCAAGAAATTGTTCAAACCTCGCCTGCTGTTTAATGCCAGAGACAAGGGGCTTAGGGAAACAGACTTTGCTTTTTATCAGAATTTCTCTTCCTCAGTGCGATTTTCGTTTTAAACGCATCTCCATCAAGCCAGAAATCAGCATAAGTTGTTTCCCACCTTCCAGTGTCTTAATGTGGGCAGTGCGCTGTCAAACCCACTTAAAATGCCAGGTCTGAAATTCATTCCGGATGTTCCAATTTTCGTTCCTGCACTTCTTTTTCCTTCGAGTTTTATATCGAAAAATCGTTTCAGGCATGCTCCTTGACTCAATCAACGTACTTTTACAGTAATATATGAGTCTCCATGCTCTTCATTCAATTCCATCAAAAACTGTTGCAACTGACAGTGGAATTATGTGTGCAGCTTCATAAATGTTACTATTCATACCACCAAATTCTACATGTACTGCATGCTGGAAAATTCAGCAGAAAGTGCTCCTCGATCTACTGGACAATGAATCCCCTCTGTCAATCGTTGCAATTTTTTTTTTTCTCTTTCAGTGTCAACTAAATCATGAAATTCATTCTGCGTGGTATTGTAATACAGTTTCATATCATATTTCCAGTGCCCATCACTTACGTGTCTGCTTAACAGATACTGAGGAAGATCACCCCTCTCTTCTATCATTCTCATTCATTCCTAAGTGCTTATGATGATAGATCTCTAGACTGCCTCTTTATGTGCAAACATCCACAGGACTTGTGAACGTCCTTCATACCATGAGTAAACAGCGAAGGGTGAACAGAGCTCACAACCCGACTCTGCGGAACTGAAGTGATTTGTGCCGACTGAAAAATACCACACCGCAGTACTAAATAAAATGGAGCGCTGTACCTGGTTGTTCCAGGAAGGAATGAGCAAAGTCGAAACAGGCAGGACCATGTTCCGCACGAGGGCAACAGACACGGCCGACGTGAATTTTGGCACTCCGTGGCCGACCCCTATCTAGACCATTCGGACCAGACTGATTGGTCGTTCCGCGAACATGGATAGGTAAGAGCATTCACAAGTAGCGTTTGGGCACATAGTCCTTTCCGCAAGCCGCACCAAGTGAAGATCATATGTGCAACTGACAAACCCTGCTCTATTTAGCTGTTTCGCTTGACAACAATGTTACCATCACTGTATGTCCCAGAGGCAGTGTACACGATTGTCAGAAATTTACCGAAAGGAGATTTGGAGTTTCTAGGTCGACAGATACCACACTGAACACTGTAGCCGCTAGCTGTGATGTCAAAAAGGGGCGCACCGGATGGCCACTGTTGCCTTTAGACGTCGATTGTACTGATTATTAGGATACATACGACAGTGTTGCAAATAACTGCAGAATCTTGGTGAGCAATCATTTAAGATTAACAGAGATGATGGAAAGAGGAGTTGCATGTTACTTGACCGGTTCGATTAGTAAGCACGAGAATCAGAGCGAGAGCGTCGTAGAAATGGCCTTTAAACAGCAGTGGCAGAAACTAAAATTACACCATCCCATATAAACATCGTCAAATGACCATAACGGGAAAATCAAAGAAATTTGAGCTGGTAAAGAGGATTAGCTGCCTTGTTTTTCCAGTGTCCCACAGTTCCAGAATGGAAAAGTAAGAGATGGCAATAGGCACCCGAAGTATCCGGCGCCACACACCGTTAGGTAGTTTGCGGCTTATGCAGTATATTCGGCTGTAGTGTAAGTCCATGTCTTTGTATCATTGGCCAGCGAATTTGTTACTGTGTACTCCTAGCAGTGGTACGAGAGACGAGTGTGTGTGTGTGTGTGTGTGTGTGTGTGTGTGTGTGTGTGTGTGTGTGCGTGAGAGAGAGAGAGAGAGAGAGAGAGAGAGAGAGAGAGATATCGCACCTATATGTTCCTGCAATCACATGTTGCCTTCAGCGTTAGGCCTCGGGAGTGACATTTTCCAGCAGGGTTAGCAGGATTATGCACATTCACGCGTATCAACGGTGTCACGATTACGCCCTTGCGCCTACGGACTACATGGTGTCCAATTCGTAAGGCACTCCAGGAAAGGTGTTATCAAAGTCTTAACAAAAGATGATATGAGACCACATTCGTATATGAAATATCTTCATGACTGAGAAATGATCAAAAATGGTTCAAATGGCTCTAAGCACTATGGGACTTAACATCTGAGGTCATCAGTCCCCTAGACGTAGAACGACTTAAACCTAACTAAGCTAAGGACATCACACACATCCATGCCCGAGGCAAGATTCGAACCTGCGACCGTAGCAGCAGCGCGGTTCCGGAATGAAGCGCATAGATCCGCTCTGCCACTGCGGCCGGCTGAGAAATGAAGATGCATTCCAGTAGGTGGTGGGAGTGACCTCCCCCACCTTTATATACCATCCAGCATGGCGCTGAATGTTCGTGAATGTTGCTGACAGAACGGTGGATTCCCAGGAAGATACTCTTATGTATCTCGTCGGCGTGGCTATGTATGTGAAGCGTGTCAACAATGAGGTTCCACGAGCTATGTGTGGGTCTCGTGTTTCGGTGCAGCTTGGCTTGCTGTTTGTGGTGTTCCGTGCGACTTCCCTTTTCCAGAAGTGTTTTACTGTGACGATATATCGATATTCTGTGGGAGAGCACGTGTTTCACGTGAGACATTATTGGCTTAGGGTTTCCTTGAAGACATGTCAACGACTCTTTTTAGAGTGTCCCACTGGTACACACTACATTCATCGATTGACGATGACATTGGAGACAAAGGGATCATCATTAGATCTATATGGTGGGGGCGCCTACAGTTAACTGAACAAACTGCGGTGGAATCATTTTTCCCTGACAGAGTATTTTCCTAAGGATGATACTCTAAGATCTCCTGACTTGACCCACCCTGACTGCTCTCATGTTATCGCCAGTCTTACGACAATATTTGCCGTTATATCGACTTTAATACATGTAGAAAAGAACAAATTACATATTTGTGGAAAGTAGGCCTATGCCATATCTTTTTGTCAAGATCTTTGTTACAAGCAACAGTGGTAAAGCGCATGCTGTATGCTGGCAAAGTCTCGCTGTCAGAGTGTAAATTAATATCGTTCGTGTGAAAGTGCGTGTAGTGATGTAACAACTGGTCATCAAAATGGTGGCAGACAGATGGTCGCTAACAGAAAAAAGCCGCCCATATTGTGCAGTAAGTAAAAAGCTAATTTTACACCCACGTCGACAGGTGAGTAACAGTCGTGGCGATACATTAAAATATGTTCCATCTTTTTGTCATAGAGCCAGCACCCAGCATTACGATATAAATAATGATGTAACTTCCAGAACCATCTGAAGATGTATCTGAAAATGTTCGGAGACCGGTTCATGTAATAAAACATAATTATTCAAAATGTGACTGGTTGCAGTTTTATATAACTTATTTACATTCAGTTTACAGTCAGGGCTCTAAAATATCCGTAATGGATACGCATAATCCATTCCTATTGTTCTTTTCTTATGTCCTTAGCATTAGCCACCATCAGCTGATACACCTCAGACACTACGGTCATTCATGACACGCCAGGCTATAGTTTTACTATTTTAATTTAAGGTGTCTGTTGGTATACAACACTGATCGCGTATGAACATATCTGTGCATATGTATTCCTCAGTGTCTTTATTTATATGAATATTAATTACGAACTGTAATTTTCTAAATTAAATTCCCCCATGCTGCATTCATTAAAATTGTAGTTATCGTTATACGAGGGCAGTTCAATAAGTAATGCAACACATTTTTTTTCTCGGCCAATTTTGGTTGAAAAAGCCGGAAATTTCTTGTGGAATATTTTCAAACATTCCCGCTTCGTCTCGTATAGTTTCATTGACTTCCGACAGGTGGCAGTGCTGTACGGAGCTGTTAAAATGGCGTCTGTAACGGATGTGCGTTGCATACAATGGGCAGTGATCGAGTTTCTTTTGGCGCAAAACCAGGGCATCTCAGATATTCATAGTCGCTTGCAGAATGTCTACGGTGATCTGGCAGTGGACAAAAGCACGGTGAGTCGTTGGGCAACGCGTGTGTCATCATCGCCGCAAGGTCAAGCAAGACTGTCTGATCTCCCGCGTGCGGGCCGGCCGTGCACAGCTGTGACTCCTGCAATGGCGGAGCGTGCGAACACACTCGTTCGAGATGATCGACGGATCACCATCAAACAACTCAGTGCTCAACTTGGCATCTCTGTTGGTAGTGCTGTCACAATTGTTCACCAGTTGGGATATTCAAAGGTTTGTTCCCGCTGGGTCCCTCGTTGTCTAACCGAACACCATAAAGAGCAAAGGAGAACCATCTGTGCGGAATTGCTTGCTCGTCGTGTGGCTGAGGGTGACAATTTCTTGTCAAAGATTGTTACAGGCCATGAAACACGGGTTCATCATTTCGAACCTGAAACAAAACGGCAATTAATGGAGTGGCGCCACACCCACTCCCCTACCAAGAAAAAGTTTAAAGCCATACCCTCAGCCGGTAAAGTCATGGTTACAGTCTTCTGGGACGTTGAAGGGGTTATTCTGTTCGATGTCCTTCCCCATGGTCAAACGATCAACTCTGAAGTGTATTGTGCTACTCTTCAGAAATTGAAGAAACGACTTCAGCGTGTTCGTAGGCACAAAAATCTGAACGAACTTCTCCTTCTTCATGACAACGCAAGACCTCACACAAGTCTTCGCACCCGAGAGGAGCTCACAAAACTTCAGTGGACTGTTCTTCCTCATGCACCCTACAGCTACGATCTCGCACCGTCGGATTTCCATATGTTTGGCCCAATGAAGGACGCAATCCGTGGGAGGCACTACGCGGATGATAAAGAAGTTATTGATGCAGTACGACGATGGCTCCGACATCGACCAGTGGAATGGTACCGTGCAGGCATACAGGCCCTCATTTCAAGGTGGCGTAAGGCCGTAGCATTGAATGGAGATTACGTTGAAAAATAGTGTTGTGTAGCTAAAAGATTGGGGAATAACCTGGTATATTTCAATGCTGAATAAAACAACCCCTGTTTCAGAAAAAAAATGTGTTGCATTACTTATTGAACTGCCCTCGTACATCAGCGCCATCTAGCTTTGACCACATACACGTAAACTTTAACAGTTACCCTTAAGAAATACTTTTAATAAATATTATTAAAAAGTTCGTACATTGACATAAGTTATTCAGTGTTGTATGATGATCACGAAATGCAAATTCGTTTTTTTTAATGCCAAAATATTATATATCATAAGCATTATGTGTTGTGTGTCATCTGACAGTCTTCTTTACTTAAAGCTTTTGTGATTACATTCTATTGAGTTTTTACTTATATATCATTATATTAAGTTTGATGAGATACTGTGTGTCTATATGAACTAAACAAATTCATTTTTCTGTTTCATAAGTACGAAACATTGCATTATATTTTTGAGTTAGTGATAAGATTCATTCGTTTGTCATGGTGTATTCACTATTGTGAGTATAATCACATGTTTCTCATGGATACCCCTTAATTGTAGATCTATTGAAAATGACACAAAGCCGAAACATGTAAGGTGTAATAATGTCAATAAAATATGGTGGCTAAAAATAGTGTTATTATAAGAAAATAAGAACCACACATCAACACTACTCGCGCTCGTTGCAACAGTATGGTTACTTCCGTTCAGTTGGTGCTCTTGAGCAGCCGTCGCTCTAGTGCAACTGATATTTATGAACCATAACACACATAAAAGTGTACTATAAACAGGAATTAAAACGTCTTCTCAGCTTGATAGAATTTAAAGCGGTCGATGATAGACGATGATAGAGGCATTTTCTATTTTCTCTGTTTTCCTCTCTTTTCATTCCAAGTGTTGGATAGTGCTGTTCGAGATCCGACCAATCAAAAAGTTACAGCTATATTTTAGCCAGCTATTCTGTCTTCCAAAGCTGGATAACTTATGTATTCTTTAAGACATACAAGCGAATGCAGGAGCTTAAAATGGTGTGCATTCTGAAGTACAACAGCTATTCAGCTATTCAGAATTATGTTCCTAATATTGTTTACAAAGTTCTGCCGAACTATTCAAATTTACACAGAACACTATAGAACTATAGCGTATCTTTCAAGAACTCTGAAAAAATGTGTCTTTCTCGGAAGTCAGGTTCCAACTTCACATGACAACAAGCAACGCTTGCGGCCGAAACATGGCAGGAGCCTCACAAAAAGGCTGAATCAAACACCGAAAACTCTATTTCAACTTTGCAAACCGAATTCAGTAACTAAAGTCAAAAGGAAAAATTTGAATGAGACTAGTAAGGAACTTCACATAAGTTACTATCCTACAGCAATATTGGGCTCGCTGGTTACGGCTATCCTTCCTTTCTCTGGTGTGTTTTATTCACAATCAGTTTGCTATCCTGTACATCATCGATCAGGGTTTAAAAGACAATACGAGCAAAGAGGAGGTGAAGCAAGAAGTCAAATACCGTTTCAGAACAAGGCTGCGCAATAAAAATGTGTGTTCTATGAGACAGAGGCCGGTAGTCCACTAAGGAACTGCCAATTGAACATCAAAAGAGCAAAAACTGGTTTTCGATATACCCCGTAAACACGTCAGGCTTTCTGAGAGGGCACAGGAGGAGTGCTGATGCGTGCCAGGAGATGCACTTAAACAGAGGCAGAGGAGAGGCAAGTTAGAGGTGGGGCCTGTGGGGGCAAGTAGGTAAGCAGGCAGGGAAAAGTCACGAGATAAAAGTTGATCAAATGCTTTAGGTGTTAAATAAAATACAAAACAAACAGAAACTAAATGACTGACGGTGATGGATAAGAAAAACAATTTAAAAAAGTATTATTATGAAACGAGAAAGGACAGCAGACGACGCTAAGTGGTCCTGTGATGAATGAAAGGTCGATATGGGAAACAACTACAGTAAACTAACGGATGCGGCCAAGGATATCTCCCCATGCAAACTCGCTATTAATATGATACATAGTCATAAGTATCTGGGCGTGATCAGAATATATGGACCTACTGTACAATATAGGGAGATGTAACAGCGCAGAAATTGCATTATAATACAAGAAACATATTTTGGAAGTCATTGAAGAAAACGATGTTCTTCTGGCTTTTTTGTTCGTGAAGATCATCGCTCTTATTGTGGTGTACACGACAGCAGATTTCTGTTTCCTCAGAAATGTCCATACGGATACATTTCTCCATTTTATACAAAACTGTGAGATATTGGCAGTATTAGAGACACTGTGCTGTTTTGGTGAGAAGCAAATGTAGAATTCCATTCTTCCTACTACTTCTGTTTGCTGCCTGATTCTAATTTTACAGTTTCTGCCTCTTTGGCCACTATAAAAGACGTTACGATCCATGCAGCATGCTTTAGAAATATCTGCAGTTGCAGATTTATTATCTTTAGTTTTGATGTTGTGTACAGATAGCTGACTTAGTGTGTTACCGATTTCGGAGGCAATTCCAACATTAAATCTGCGAAGTATTGCACTGTCAGTCATTTAATTCCAACTTGTTTTTATTTTATTTAACTTTTAAAGCGTTTTGTCAGCTTTTATCTCATAGGTTGCCTATTCCTGCCTACCTTACTGCACCTTGCAGTCCCTACTTGTAACCTGCCTCTTCCTTTTTAAGTTCCACGCCGGGCACAACTCAGCAGTTGTGCTCTGCCCTCTCAGGACGCCTGACGTGTAAGTTCATGAGATGTATGTCGGATTAGATTAGGTTAGATCTACTTTTATTCCAATTGATCCGTAGTGAGGAGGTCCTCCAGGATGTAGAACATGTCAGAAAAACAACAATACATGACAGATATTTACATCTCAAACAAATAAGCTAATGTACCATTCCACAGGTCCCGAGTGGAATATCGTCATTTTTTAATGAGCACTATATGAAAGGATAATTTACAAATACTATTCCCCTGAATTTAAAATAAAAAAGTTTTTTATTTATTTATAAGGTAATAAACGTGTAACACGACTACTATCATATTTATTTACAATGAACACATTACTGCACTGAAATTGTGATGAAGTTATATATATATATATATATATATATATATATATATATATATATATATATACGAATCAGTTGGTTCTACTGAGAAATTCATCAATGGAGTAGAAGGAATTATCCACCGATAAACCCCTTAGACTTCTGTTAAACTGAATTTCATTGTTTGTTAAGCTTTTTATGGCTGCTGGCCAGTTACTGAAAATTTGTGTTCCTGAATAATGCACACCTTTTTGTACAAGACTAAGTGACTTTAAATCCTTATTTCTAGTATTAATTCCATGAACTGAGCTGTTGGTTTGAAGAAGTGATATATCCTTAATGACAAATTTCATTAAAGAATAAATATATTGGGAAGCAGTAGTTAATATCCTTAGTTCCCTACACAGGCTTCTGCAGGATGTTCTTCAGCTCACACCACATATAACTCTTACTGCACGATTTTGTGCCCAGAAAGCTTTAGCTTGGCTTGATGAATTACCCCAAAAAATAATCCCATATGACATTATGGAATGAAAGTAAGTATGCCTGCTTTTTCATTTTTATATCCCCTATGTCTGACACAATTCGCATTGCAAATAGCGATTTGTTAAGACACTTCAGTAGTTTTGTGGTGCGCTTTTCCCAGTTGAATTTATTATCAAGCTCTAATCCCAAGGATTTAACACTGTCTACTTCTTCTATCTGCTTATCATCGTATGTTAGGCATACACTCGTGGGACACCCCCTACAATTTCTGAACTGTGTGTAGTGTGTTTTTTCAAAGTTAAGTGACAAAGAATTGGCTAGGAACCAGTGATTAGTGTCCACAAATATTTTATTAGCTAATATTTCTAAGACTACACTTGATTTGCTATTTATTGCAATGTTTGTATCATCGGCAAACAAAATGCACTTGGTATCTGTTAATTTCACTGATGAAAGGTCATTGATATACACAAGAAAAAGTAAGGGCCCTAAAATGGAACCTTGTGGGACCCCACATGTAATTAGTTCCCAGTTGGATGATGCCTGATAGCTTGATACATGTCTCTTTCCTAATAACACCCTTTGTTTCCTGACAGAGATATAAGATTGGAACCATATTGCAGCATTTCCTGTTACACTATAATATTCTAATTTGCTTTAAAGGATATTGTGATTTATACAGTCAAATGCCTTTGACAGATCACAAAATATACCAGTTGCCTGCAATTTTTATCTAATTAATTAATCACATTTCACTGTAAGTGTAGATAGCCTTCTCAGTATCAGAACCCTTTAGAAATCCGAACTGTGACTTTGACAGTATGCTATTTGAGATAAGGTGGTTATAAAGCCGATTGTACATTTCTTTTTCTACAATTTTTGAGAATGCTGGCAAAAGTGAAATTGGACGGAAATTTGGTGCTATTTCTCCATCTCCCTTCTTAAACAGTGGCTTCACTTCAGCATATTTTAACCATTCAGGAAATATTCCACTGATAAACGACTGGTTACACAGATAGCTTAATATGTTACTTAACTCTGAATCACATTCTTTAATTAGCTTTGTTGATATTTCATCATACCCACTAGATGTTTTTGATTTTAAAGATTTTATGATGCACGTTATTTCTGCTGGGGTAGTGACGGTCAAATTCATCATATGGAAGTTACTTGAAATGTCTGGTCTGAGGCATTCCATAACAGCATCTACAGAGCCTGATAACTCCATCTGTTCAGTAACAGTTATAATTTTTAGTTAAAGGGTTCTCCAGCACTATACACGTCTGTCACCAATGTATCATTCACTCTTAATGCTATTTGTCCCTCTTCATGTCTGGTTCTACCGGTCTCCTCCTTCACTATATCCCATATTGTCTTTATTTCGTTATATGATATGACTTTTTTTTTCCTTGTAACGTATTTGCTTTAATGTCTGTATTACAGTCTTTAATATTTTGCAGTATTTCTTGTAATGTGCTATAGCATCGACATCGGAATTGTTTCGGATTGACAGATACAGTTTTCTTTTTGTTTTACTAGATACCGCTATTCCTTGAGTAATCTATGGCTTCTTTGTAGACTTTTCTCTAACCTTGATAAGTTTTTGGGGGAAACAGTGTTCGAATAAGGTAAGCACTTTATTAGCAAAAGTGTTATATTTTTCATTAATGCCATGAGCACTGTAAACATCAGTCCAGTGAATGTCTCTGAGGAGTTTCCTAAAGTAATCAATTTTTGGCTTATTGATTACCCTCTTGAGCTCAGATTTAAGAGATTTTATATACTGTTCTGTATTAGCATTTAACAGAAGGAACTGCATGTCATCATCTGACAGGCCATTGACTATTGGTTTTGTAATATAATTTTGTTCATTGGACTTTTCTATAAAGATATTATCAATGGCTGTTTGTGAGCAATTGGCTACCCTTGCGGGGAACTTTACAGTGGGAATTAAGTTGAATGATAGTGTTACTAACTCAAATAAGTTCTTATTGGGAGAGTCTTTAAGGAAATCACCAGCAACCACTATTCCTTGTTTTTGGTTGTTAAATGGGCCAGTAGCGCTTCAAGGTGGTTTACGAACAGATTAAAGTTACCTGCAGGTTCTCTATATACACTTAATATTATGAAGGATTTTTTGTGAAATTCCACTTCTGTTGCACATGCTTCCATATGCTGTTCTAGGCAAAATTTATGAATGTCTATGTTCTTAAATTTATGACAGTTCCTGATGAATGTAGCAACTCCTGCTGTCTCCATTTCTGATCTACAAAAGTGAGATACTAACCTAAACCCTGTAACACTTACTTGACTGTAACCAACTCCTTCCCATCTGTATGTTTTTGTATGTTTTTTGTTGACAAATTGTCTTTGAACATCATTTATTTTAAATAACATGCTCTGACGGAAAAAATCGCAATACAAAAAAGGAGTTGTGGGATATAAATGAAAGTTGGCAAGCATGTTTCTACATCTGAAAAATGATGTCTTTCTTAATTTCAAGCCACTAGCAAAAAGGTGGCGCTAGTAGCCCGGCTGTGAGGATTGAATTCATGTTTGCTTTAAACACACATTGTAACCGCTGTGAACGTTAGATAACTTTGAGATTGGACGTGTTGGTTTGTTGTTAAAATGGTTCAAATGGCTCTGAGCACTATGGGACATAACTTCTGAGGTCATCAGTCCCCTAGAACTTAGAACTACTTAAACCCAACTAATCCAAGGACATTACACACATCCATGCCCAAGGCCTGATTCGAACTTGCCACCGTAGCGGTCGCGCGGTTCCCGACTGTAGCGCCGAGAACCGCTCTGCCACTCTGGCCGGTGTTTGTTGTTAGTCAAGAATGCCTTTAAGGTGACAAAGACGCCATTATCAACAACTCACTGAGTTTGAAAGAGGTCGCATAGTAGGGCAACAGAAAGCTGGACATTCCTTCCGCCATACTGCAGAAAGACTTGGCAGTAATGTAGCCACTGTACCTGACTCCTGGCTACGGTGGTTACCAGAATATACGGTCGAAAGGAGAGCGGGCTCGGGACGGCCAAGTGGCACCACTGAGAGGGAAGACCATCGCAGCTGCAGTTTGAGCAGCGGCTGGCACCACAGTGACTCAACGACCTGTTACAAATAGGTTACTTCAAGGAAAGCTCCCTGTCAGACTCCCTACAGCGTGCATTCCGCTGACGCCAAAGCACCGCCACTTTCGACTTTAGAGGCGTCAAAAGAGAGCTCATTCAGCGTCATGGTGGAGATCTGTTGTGTTTTCTGATGAAAGCTGGTTCTCCATCGGTGCCAGTGATGACTGTGTGTTGATTACGAGGAGCAGGGTTGAGTGCCTGTAGTCAACATCTCTGCGTTCTAGACACACTGGACATAAACACGGAGTTAATGTCTGGAATTCCATTTTGTAATTCAGCAGGAGCACTCTCGTGGCTATCCCACGCACTCTGACTGCAAATTTGTACGTCAGTCTTCTGATCGACCTGTTGTTCTGCCATTGACGAAGATCATTTCGCCGGCCGAAGTGGCCGTGCGGTTAAAGGCGCTGCAGTCTGGAACCGCAAGACCGCTACGGTCGCAGGTTCGAATCCTGCCTCGGGCATGGATGTTTGTGATGTCGTTAGGTTAGTTAGGTTTAACTAGTTCTAAGTTCTAGGGGACTAATGACCTCAGCAGTTGAGTCCCATAGTGCTCAGAGCCATTTGAACCATTTGAAGATCATTTCAGGGAGTGTTTTTCAACTGGATAACGCTAATCAACATATCGCTGTTGTAAACCAACATGCTCTACACAGTGTTGCGTTGACCTGCTCGTTCACCAGATCTGTCTCGAATCGAGCACATATGGGACATCATCGGACGACAACTCCAGCGTCATCCTCAATCAGCGTTAATCGTCCCTATATTGACCGAGCAAGTGCCACAGCCATGGAACTCCATCTCACATACTGACGTCCGGCACCTATACAACACAATACACGCACGTCTAAATGCTGATTTTTACGCCGCTTATTACAGTACCAAAATTTCACATTTGTAATAGCTTATTTCGCTCTTACATTAACCTGCGATCTCACAATATTATTCACATATACGTATTACGTAGTCAGATGCATTCCCAAATTTTCATTACTGTCAATTAATAAAATATTCGGGGCTGTTCTGACGTGGTCGAAGGAATTTCACTTTAAAACCCCACATTTCGTCCCCATCTGCGGAGGACAATTTCAAGGGTGATCGTAGCTTTGTTGAATGTCCGATTAATACACTGGCTCTATACTGACCCCAGCAAAATTTCGCTTCCGTGAGCTCCCACTTAGTGACGTGACGTCACACGTTTTGAATAGAGACAGGCCGCGGCGCGTACGTCACGGAGGTTGGCCTGAGCTCGCACGCTTGATCAGCTCAGCAGACGTACTACGTTGCTACACCTGTTAACTCGTAAATATGTGTGTACGTACAAACGAGAATTGCATTCTCGACTACAATCCACAGTTATGGAGTCTTCCTGTTGTTAGTCTACAATGATCGGAAATCCATAGCGCTACTTATAATTTGTTACGGCTGCACTGGGGTTCAATAAAATTAAAATCATGCAAAAATGTATATCACTTGCATAAGGCACCACTATTTGTACGAGCGCAGCTGCCCCCGTCGGAGGTTCGAGTCCTCCCTCGGGCATGGGTGTGCGTGTGTTGTCCTTAGCGTAAGCTAGTTTAAGTTAGGTTAAGTAGTGCGTAAGCTTAGGGATCCACGACCTCAGCAGTTTCGTCCCATAAGACGTTACCACAAATTTCCATTTTTGTTGTATGAAGTGAGGACTGCTAAGCAGAAGAGACTAAATGCTATGAACAAGCCGTAATACCATTTATGTCGAGTGCTGCTCTTAAACTAAATTTTGTTGTAGTACTGTTCATCAGTAGGGCTTTATAATAGCAGATTATAGTAGAAGATGCAATTCTCGTTTGTATGTAGACGCCAAGCTGCGAGTTAACAGGTTAAGGATTGCATTTTATCTGCTGAGCTGAGCGAGCGAGTTCAGTCGTACCTTCGTGACGTACTCGCAGCGGACTGTCTTTCTTATAGGCCTCGTTTTGAATACGCAAGCTAAACTGGCCTTTGTCGACTGTAGTACTGAGTTCAAAATGGTTCAAATGGCTCTGAGCACTATGGGACTTCACTTCTGAAGTCATCAGTCCCCTCGAACTTAGAACTACTTAAACCTAAGGACATCACACACATGCCCGAGTCAGGATTCGAACCTGCGACAGTAGCAGCCTCGTGGTCCCGGTCTGAGGCGCTAGAACCGTTCGACCACAGCGGCCGACGCCGGAGGATATATTTGTTCGTGATGACTGGGTGTTGTGTGATGTCCTTAGGTTAGTTAGGTTTAAGTAGTTCTAAGTTCTAGGGGACTGATGACCATCGATGTTAAGTCCCATAGTGCTCAGAGCCATTTGAACCATTTTTGAACATATTTGTTAGTTTTGACGTGGTGTTGGTGTTCACTATGGTTCCACTAAATGAAGTGTTGCAACGGCTGAATCGGATTTTTCCTCCAGATGTTGCAGAACTGTTTAAATATTGCCTCATAAACCAGTTTTTCAAATGAAACGATGGGTTTTATGAACAGACGGATGGTGTCGCTATTGGGAGCCTCTTAGCCCGGTTATAGCGAACTTCTTTATGGAAAATTGCGTCGAGGAGACATTTGAAACTGCGAACAAGAAACCAAATATTTTGTTCCGTTACGTGGATGATACGTTTGTTTTGTGACGACACGGCAGGGAGGAACTGGTTCGTTTTCACAAAGTTGTGAACGGGGTCAATCCGAAGATGCAGTTTACCATGAGGAGGAGGTAGACGGAAGATTAATTGTTCTTGATGTGCTAGTTTTCAAGCAGCTTGCTCCACACGGTTTACCAAAAACCCACACAGACAGACCGTTACCTACACCGGAATTCGAACCACCACCCACACCAAAAGAGAGTATTCATAGAAACCTTGTCGGAAGAAGATCTGTACCAGGCTTCCACCATTGGATGATAGCAGTTTTTCTTGTATGAAGTGAGGACTGCTGAGCAGAAGAGACTAAATCTTATGAACAAGCCGTAACACCACTTATGTCGAGTGTTGCTCCTAAACTAAATTTTGTTTTAGTACTCTTAAACAGTAGGGCTTTATAATACCACATTACAGTAGAAGATGCAATTCTCTTTAGTATGTAGTCGCCAAGCTGCGAGTTAACAGGTTTAAAATTAATTTTGTCTGCTGAGTTGAGCGAGCGAGCGAATTCAGGTGTACCTTCGTGACGTACTTGTCGCGGACTGTCTTTCTTATGGGCCTCGTTTTGAATACGCAAGCTCAATTTACCGCTGTCGACTGTAGTACTGAGTTATTAACAACATTATTTCGACCATATGTTAGCCAATCGGGTTCGCATATGAAGAATTTGGCACATTTTATCAGTAAATTAAAGGGCGTAGTGGTACAGCCAAAGGACAAAATGGTTCAAAATGTTTCAAATGGCTCTGAGCACTATGGGACTTAACATCTAAGGTCATCAGTCCCGTAGAACTTAGAACTACTTAAGCCGGGCGGTGTGGCCGTCCGGTTCTAGGCGCTTCAGTCTGGAACCGCGTGACCGCTACGGTCGCAGGTTCGAATCCTGCCTAGGGCATGGATGTGTGTGATGTCCTTAGGTTAGTTAGGTTTAAGTTTTTCTAAGTTCTAGGGGACTGATGACCACAGATGTTAAGTCCCATAGTGCTCAGAGCCATTTGAACCATTGTAGAACTACTTAAACCTAACTAACCTAAGGACATCACACACATGCCCGAGTCAGGATTCGAACCTGCGACCGTAGCAGCCGCGTGGTTGCAGACTGAAGTGCCTAGAACCGCTCGACCACAGCGGTCGACGCCGGAGGACATATTAGTTAGTTTTGACGTGGTGTTGCTGTTCACTGTGGTTCCACTCAGTGCAGTGTTGCAACAGCTGAATCGGATTTTTCCTCCAGATGATGCAGAACTGTTTAAATATTGCCTCACAAACACGTATTTGAAATGAAACGAATGGTTTTATGAACAGACGGATGGTGTCGCTATTGGGAGCCCCTTAAGCCTAGTTATAGCGAACTTCTGTATGGAAAAATTCGAGAAGGAGACACTGGAAACTGCGAACAAGAAACCGAATATTTTGTTCCGTTACGTGGATGATACGTTTGTTTTGTGGCGACATGGCAGGGAGGAAGTGGATCGTTTTCACAAACATGTGAACGGGGTCAATCCGAAGATTCAGTTTACCATGAGGAGGAGGTAGGTGGAAGATTAAATGTTCTTGATGTGCTAGTTTTCAAGCAGCTTGGGCCACACGGTTTACCAAAAACCCACATAGACAGACCTTCACCTACACCGGGATTCGAACCACCACCCACAACAAAACCGAGTCATCATAGAAACGTTGTCGGAAGAAGATCTGTACCGGTCTTCCACCATTGGATGATGGGAACAGCGAACGAGTGCAGTGGACAACGGCCAATTGCGCTCGCGTATTTAAAATGTGTGCCGCCACGTCACTGTGCGGAAGCTAGTGGAAACGGAATTTTGATGAAGTCAGTTGTGAGCCAGGGGGTGAAACGGACATTCAACAAAGCTATGAGCACCTTTCAAAACGTCCTCTGCAGTTAAGGACAAAACGTAGGGTTTTAATGTGAAATTCCTTCGACCACGACATAGTAGCCCCGAATATTTTATTAATTGGGAGTAATGAAATTTTGGGAATACATTGAACTACGTAATATTGTGAGACCGTAGGTTAATGTGAGCGCGAGATAAGCTATTACAAATGTGAAATTTTGGTACAGTAATAAGCGGCGTAACCACCAGCATCCAAACATGCGTGTATTGTGTTGTACAGGACTATGTTATTAATTGTGACAATTCCTGCAGTAAAAGTTTACATTTTACAATTCCATTACTTTAAATTCATTATTTTTTTGATGTTGCAATTTTAATAATAATAGACATGTTCTCAATACGTGTGATTAGTTTATTGCTTTTGTTAAGAGTGTGGACGAGTTGTTTTGAGCACTTATGTATTCAAAGGTTGTTAATGATTGTTATTGCTACCATTTGACTAATTCCGTTGTACCTTACAGTTTGTTACTACGTAGATAGTACTGGGTAATGACCTTGGCGGCAAAAGCAATTATGTTTTTAAATATGAACGGAAGAGCCACTGATTTTTTCACAACCATTACCGCAGTTTCGGAATCGTCACCAAGGTATTCCACATGATCGACCGTAAAGTAAATGGCTATCTGGTAATTCCCAAATATTTTAAGTGGCAGTTTGGAAATATGGAGCAACAGTGTTTCCATATTAGGTAAGTACAACCACCAGAAGAAAAACTGCCCAAATTTAAATTAGTCACCGAAATTAACCCCATCGCAGCCAGAGATAAAACACGTCATACAACGGGAAAGGGATGACCAACTTACCAAATGGTATTGTGCAGAGAAAACCGGCAACCGATTGTGGTCAGTAACGTATGCACACAAACGAAAGAGCAGAAAATAAACACTATATATCAGCAGACAATGAGTAAATGAGACTGGCAACGTTCGACGGAAAAAGAAATCGCCTTACATCAGGCTACGAAACCAGAAGAGGGTCAATGCATGGGCGAAAATATTAAGACAGCGTCTAGCACCTGCTAAAATACCAATGTAACAGAAGTCGCGGATTCGTCTCCACACCTACTCTGCGTAATAGTTTCGTTAGGTCTAACGTGGTCGAGGGAAACGTAGGAGTCAAGTTTCGAATACAGTAACAAGTAAACTGTATGACAGAGTACCAACACCGCCCAGAAGCATTACTGCAAATAACACAAGATTCCATAGCAGTTCCTAGTAACATCACGACAAGCAGAGGCTCCAGTGATTAGAGACGTAGACTACATCATCCTGCTAGGGGCTGAAGCTGAGTTGGAATCACACAGCTCGCGAGACGGAGACATGGTCGCACAAGCATATAAATATTGTATTACAATATAAGAAAATATGCAAAAAGTTTCTAATGTCATTTACATATAACTAAGGACAGGCAGTTTAACTATGTTAGTGCAGTAGCTTATAGAGTATTTGTAAATTAATTTTAATATACTAACATACTGCCCTAGGAAACATAGTTTACGAACAAATTAAAATAACGTAGCTGGGCAGTTCGTCATATAGTTTAGCAGAATACAAAAATTGTAACTATAGATGTAGCAAGACCTTGTGTAGTACGTGCACAAAAGGTCAAAAATCAGTGCTAGAGAATAAATAAAAATAAATATTCTTAACATGATATAAATTAGGACCATTAACATGATGGCAAAGGACTTACCAGTGTCGACACCCGAAATCGATCTCGAAGTACAAAGAAAACACGTTTTCAATGTCCGTGACTTAAAAGGGCAGCAGAGCAGAAGGACAACGGAAAAACAAGTTCTCCATGAACCGCTTAGCTTGCTGTGCCATCTTCACACCTAACAACTGGACAATTACGATGAGCGTTGCTACACCCCGCTAACTGGTACGCTGCTTTCCTCAAACGAGCAGAACACAGCAGATACCAATTATATGTGATATAAAATTGGCGGGAAACACGATGCTCAATGGGAGCAGACTGAAATTGTGAGAAACGCCTCACTCTCTTCACTGGACCGAAAAGATTCCAGCTGCCCCTTCCACTGCAGTTGTGCAGGCCTCTGCATACCAGGACTCTACATTATGAAAAAAGATTCAGGTTTGTTACAAATAAATAATTATTAATAATAATTGTATAGTGAAAGGATATGGAAATAATAATGATGTAACAAATAAACTACTGGTTTATTATGAACAATTTCTTTTGCAATTTTTTCATTGTTCGTTTTTCAATTAAATAAAAATCATGGATTATGTTCACACTGTACTTCTTCAAAATGGTTTTCCCCTTGAATCAAAACTCAGCTGAAATCTTATAAAAAGTGTTTTGAAGCCGTCACTTTAATCCATCTTTGGAGCTGCGTTTTCTACTGCAATAAAATCTTTGCGGATGTTGTTAACTGCCTGATAATGGTGTCCTTTCATTTTCAACTTCAATTTGGAGACCAAGCGGCAGCCGTTGGGGCCAAATCTGGCGAATACAGTGGATGATACAGAACAGCGATCCATTTGCTAGCCGAAAACTCGTGCCCAATGATCTCTTTTTGGGCTGCAGTGACGTTATTGAGGAGGAACAAGGAACCTGCCTCTCTGCACTGCGGTAGAAATGTCGCACATAAACGCTCGAGGGCTCAAAAAAGGTCATGCAGCGGCCAACTGTGTCGGACATGTACTGTTACATTCGCAGCCAGGATGCGTGCTGCAACGATGTTAGCGTTTAGACGTTCTACAAAGCTGTTTTTGCAACTTCAAGGATTGTAAAGTCATGAGACAGAATTGTAGTTAGGAATTTTATGCAAGCAGTCGTAACGGAAATGTAACACATTGTGTTTGAGAAACTGTGTCACAAAGTCTAGCCATTGATCCATTAAGATTAATTTTGAATGTAAATGTTCACCAGAGATCCAATGAATCCACCGGAAGCTACTGAAAAGGAATCTGAACATTTACTTTGGATCACATTAACAGCTAATGAAACAAACATACCTCAGAAAACCTAATATGAATGCATCTGTGATGCGGGCCAACAGAATTAACCTCAGCACACGTGCATCTCCGCCATTTCGTGTTCATTGAGAGGTTGAAGTTTATTTTACTCTTTGGTTTTTCCTTTATACAGTCATTTCCTAAATGCACGAAATTATATCACTAAGGCAAAATATGCATTCGGTCATAAACCACAATACTGTGGTATCACAACCAACTCTGGTATACGACAGATGTAGGACTTACCATAAAAACGAAGATGGTCAGCATATTTTGGAAAATTTTCCAGGTGCCTTTTAGCAAGTAAGTAGGTCATCAGAACAGCGACCACTTGGCCTGCCGTCGCGGCTCCACACTTCTGTGCTCCGTGTTCGAAACCAGATTATAACTTATATTTTTGTTTTTCATTTATCTACTCTTGTCCGTGGTAGATCGTTAGACGAATTTTTCCAAAGTGTACTGAAGTAACGTCATTCTTAATCGACTACTAACTGTATACTGGTGAATGAATTAAAACAAAAATAAACACTAAATGAAAGATGAAATTATCTGAAACTGTATTCGGTGAAATTCCTGTAGTGCATTTCGATTCATGATCAACTGCAAGCTCCAGTTTACGATAAACTGATCCATTAGGCGTGGTCTGCTGCGAAATTATTGCCACAGCGAGACATCTTTAGAATGAATTTCATGCAAGAAATATCACTGTGGCAAACTTAACTTCCTGCAGTTCTCGAGGTGTTCGGAAATTCTATGTTTCCAATGTTTCTACGATTGGTATCACCCAAGGGAATGCACCAAACCTTACTGAAGAATGAACGTAGGAATAAAATACAAGAATTAATGTAATAATTGAAATAAGAGCGAAATATAAGAATATAATAACTTAAGAAGATTGTAACGCCTAAAAATACCATACACACACATACACATAATAAATATAAGACACATATTGTGAAACCCAGTTATAGTTTTGCAGTTAATATAAGCCTTTGATTCCCCTAACTTTTGTGTTGTAACATTCTACAGACATGGGTAGATGAATGAAAAAAAAGGAAATAAAAGAAAATAAGAAAAGCAATAATTGTGTTTTGAACACGGGGCACAAAAGTGATTCTCAGCCGCACTAGTCACAGTTACCTCAAAATCACGATGTTTGGAACTACACCCAGCTGTGATTAATGTCACATGTAAAACTTACCAACATTACGAGGACTGTCGGAATTCTTTAAAGCTCTCACATAGGTATCGTCGGATGTGTCAGAACCTATTCTAGTCAATGCATGGTATCAGCTCTGAAAAAATGTATTATACGTATGGGGTCTTTATTGACCCCAAACTGTTTATTGCAATTATATGGCGATAAAATGTAATATATGTCTACAAAAATATTAATGACTTTTTGTGAGACACGTATAAATTGCTGAAATTACAACTCCATTGTTACACGCCATAATTAAGCTGCAAACTTAAAAAAAAAATATCAGTGGTAATATTCGTACCACTTTCCCTCAGGTGATCAACTAAAACATTCAGAACTCGTTTCCCTCGATATATTTCCCTTCCTGTATCAGATATCCCTGTATATATTTGCGCATATACATGAGGTAATTGGTCTCACAATCTACAGCAGCCCAAAAGATTTTATCCCGTACTTCCCAGGTTTTGAAGGAATGTACACCTTGTATGAACACTGTCCCTTGGAAGTCTAGAGGTTTTCATCAACTATAATATAAACCCCTGCGATATGAGACGAAATGAAAGCATCAACGAATATTTCAAACACAACCTATACAGGTTCA
This sequence comes from Schistocerca serialis cubense, assembly GCF_023864345.2. Classification (NCBI taxonomy): domain Eukaryota; kingdom Metazoa; phylum Arthropoda; class Insecta; order Orthoptera; family Acrididae; genus Schistocerca; species Schistocerca serialis. The sequence continues at coordinate 582,815,217 of NC_064640.1, forward strand.
GCTTTTGATCTAGAAACGGCTTTTCTTTCATTTCTTGTAAGTTTATCGTCGAACGCGGGGCACATGAGAGTACCAGGACATCTTCAAAGTTCGTTGTGGCTCGGACTGACCAAATTCACTCGAAGATTTCGTACGTCCCACGCGTAAACAAGCTATTGTTCGTAGCCCAAAGAATGCCTGTAGGCCTGTAGAGTCAAGTTGAATCCAGCGTTGGAGATAAGGCTGTAGAAGTCTACTGTCCTCCACACTGCTATTGCTATACATGGGTATTACACTCTCCATGTGATTGGTGATAAAAATTCTGAGACAGTATGCCCTAGCCTTTAATTGTGGCCTAAGGTGACATGGAATATGTGCAGTTTTACGTTTCATACTCCTGGAAACTTGCTTGACCACTTCAGGTGATAGTATGTCATATGTTGTTTGTCTGTCTCTAGATATAAGAGTAGGTGCAATACTTTCCTGAATACCATTACCATGTGCTTCGCATTCTTTCACATCCACCCCATCTCAGAGACATGTATATCTTCCTCTATTAAATCTACGGCGGCGTCACTCTCATCCACATTTACAGGAAATGATTCATTATCACTTCACTCTCACGTATATCTGCTAAAGCCTGCTAGAGAATGTAGCATGTTTCAAAGAGTATAGCTTCATTCACGCCTATAGCTGTCGTTTCTTCGAACAAAGTATGCGTATGTATTTTCTAAGACTTGATTAGAATAATGGACATACAAATATCGGTTAGGAAGACACATTGTTGCACGTTTCTGTTTGCGTAATAAAATCGAAATATAAGAGTGAAAATCACGAATTGTATACATCGCGTATTTGCTGACCTCACTACAAAATATTCAAATTATTGTCGTTAAACCATGACATAACCTTAAATATTCTACCCAGCTATAATAAAAATTTTATAAAAAGCATATCTAGAGGAGGAGAAGGCTACGTCCGCGCTAAAACTGTTTCTTTGTAGTTAAAAGAGCCTTGGAGTCTAAAAGATCACAGGCACCAAGCAAGGGCTAGAGTAAGCATTACCAGTGCAGGTCTGTAAGTTGTACCTACTATACCACCACCCCATGGACACATGTAGCTTACAGCATGATTCAGAGACGACGAAATTAATTCTCCTCTCTTTGCAAAGCAGTCTTAGAGAAGCAAGATAACTTGAGGGTAAAATGACACTATTAAGTAATTATTATTCAATAGTATCTTAAACTGGTGTTCAAGTTTCTACTTCTATCGCCACGGTCGCAAAATGCCGATGAAAATCTTGAGCTGTTGTACAGACAAACACACATTTATTAGGGCAGGCCAAGTAACTTTTATTGAACGTTGAACTTCAGTTCAAAGTAACGCATATACCTGACACTGTGTTCAACACAGTCAACAAGTCTCTGTAACCAACAGTCCGCATGTTCCACCAGTTGTTCAAATCATCGACGATAGTTACCCGCTCCTTTCTCGCGAATCCATTCGAGAACGGCTGCGTGAACGTCTTCATAGTTGGAAAGCCAGTGTTTCCCCAGATGATGTTTGAGTTGGCCGAGAAGATGGATATCACGTGATGCAAGATCTCGACTTCAGTACTGCAGGCATCTGTGTGGCTTTGATCAAACTGTCAGCACTATTTCGCTGCGGCTGTACCTGACACTGCATTTGGTCCACACACCGCCAGAATTTCAGGGTGAACCTGTATTCAATGGAGACGGTTTGCCCACAGGATTCGTAATGACCGCGTAATTCAACTCTGGAACATGTTTCCTTTTTCCGCATTATTTCAGGCGTACACTCTGATGCATCTGTTATCGCAACAGAACTGTGTCAGGAGGAAACCTAGAATATGTATTCTCTTCCAAAAACGCGGCACTCTCTTTCCCCAACGGTCTTAGTGTAGGAGGAACAGGTTACTTATTTTCTGAAGTCGCTATGTAGCATCGGGTCCGTGAGAATGCCCTTTGGAGCTTTTGTACACGTTGTTCTAGTGGGAAATAACCATTTCTATAGCTTTTGACTACTGATATGACCTTACAACTGGCCTGGTACGACCATGGCATCTCTTACTGAACAGTGATTCCTGGTAAAGTCTGGAATATGTGAAGATGTCACTTGTTGGGGTTTCATCGACCAATGTACTTTGGTTCGCGAAAAGAGACAGGAACGCTGTAAATATACGTCAACACAGTCGGGTTGAAAACCGACAGAGACACAGTTACTGAATATTTATTAAGCCGAGATCAAGTATTTTTTGTACGAAAACAATCAATAAACTGCATGAAGAATTTCGGAAAACTGCTTGTAGACTTCGCGGATGCCCTATGATGAGTAGGAAGTGATTAGTTTCCGGAGAAAACAAGAAAACCCTTCATGACTCAGTAATTCAGCGGTTTTTATGAAGTGTCTCCACCCGATTTGGTACTGTTGGCGTCACATTTTTCTCACATATATCATACATTCCTAGAGAGACGCCGCAGCGCTTGAGATCTGTGCTCTTATGTGGAAAAAAGGAGTTTCGACACCCAGATTCGACACAAAAACCCCTAATCGCTTTTATTATTACTATTACTATTATTACTGTAAGAGTGACTTGCTTCTGTCATGAAACATGGGAAGGCCATAGTCATATCATCATATTATATAAGCTACAAACTTGAGAAAAGATTAATTATGATAACAGAATAATAAGTAAAAACAGAATTGAAAAAACTCGACTACATACCCGAAAGACCAGTACCCAGTTCTAATGCTATGTGTCAACAGTTTCTTATTTATTTTTTATGTTTTATTGATTTTTAAATTTTTTGTTTTGCATTTCTTATTTATTTTTTTGTGTAGAATCTGAAAAGCAGAAAGATAACGAAATCAGATTATAGTCTAATTCGCAAACAACGCCTTCCGTCTACAGAAAAAATCCAATTTGATTCCAAGGATTTTACACGCTCATGTGTATATGTACACCATCTATACACATAATATAACAGAACTGCAGAGATACTGAGGCAATACACTAAAAAAACAATCAGGTAAACTAGGAGAGAGCAAGTCGGAGTAACGCAGATGGGAACATTCATAACAAAGGAAACATCTGCCATCAGTAAAGTGAAATTAACCAATACTTTGCCGACGCCGGCCGGTGTGGCCAAGCGGTTAAAGGCGCTACAGTCTGGAACCGCGCGACCGCTACGGTCGCAGGTTCGAGTCCTGCCTCGGGCATGGATGTGTGTGATGTCCTTAGGTTAGTTAGGTTTAAGTAGTTCTAAGTTCTAGGGGACTGATGACCTTAGAAGTTAAGTCCCATAGTGCTCAGAGCCATTTTTTGAACTTTGCCGACGAAAAACAAGATTCAACATGTTTGTGAAGCGGTCTTGATATCGAGGTAGCCGCAAGTATGTCCACTAAGGTGTGATCATGTAATGCTTGAAGGCGATGTGATCTTCCCCCTCGCCTTCTACGACATAATGGACGAAGTGCCCCAGAAACCACATTTTCGACTGTGGAATGAAGGAAGAATCAGGGCTCAGTATGATGTCCGTAGTGTATACAGCGTCAGAAGATCGAGTAAGGAATGCCAATTGCGTCCTAATCCTAGATCAGTTTGCCGTATGACCTCCACAAATAAAACGATGTCGGATCGTATCAGAAGATGTACAATGACCACATAGATCAGTGTCGGTAAACGCAATACAGAAAAGTCGCTCGTTCATTGAAATCAAGTTATTTATTACCTTATACAGCGAGGACGTTACGGGCATCAGCAGAATCAGAAGACTGATATTGGACCAACCCGTCGTCCGGGCTGTTTAAGGCGATCCTCTTTCAACGAGATTCAGGAATGGAACTCCTTCCCAACGTGTCTTTATGAATTTCATGATGAGGGCGCGTCTCCATAAAATGTCAGCTGCTAAACAGCTCACCGCAAGACACAAGTCACGAATGTGTGTTAACTTGTAATTTATGCGACCAACATCAATAGTAGGGTCAAGACCAGCAGGGCAGACACAGAGAAATAAACGGTAGGTGAATGTGTGAGTTTTTTGAGCTACCGTCAACACGTACGTCGCACATGTACCATCTGCGTCTTCCTGCGAGGAACGAGGCTTCGACACCACCTAATATCGTAAACGAATGATATGTGGTTTCAAATAAGAAACCACCAGATAACTATTATAGTTTCTTCGCCATCATCGATGGAAGCGGATAAACTTGAGCTACGTAATAAGCTTTGCATAAGACATATGTATCCAGTATTCGGACTTTGTGGACCAGACTAAGTGTGCGTTCTAGTATCGCTCATTGCCATTTTGAATGGACCACGATCAACGATCATGCCCAGAGACGTATGCCGATCAATTGTAGTATCCCATGGAACAATCGCGTCATCAAAACCTTCGCAAATTAAGATGCCTACATTTGCCTTTATTAAGTAGTGCACCAGAATCCCACCAATAATCATTGATTACAGCCTTCAGTCGAGGAATCTCTGCAGGATTGCGGAGAAGAATCATCAGTCTCTCCGGAAAGCAAACAAACTTTCAGCTGGGATGCCAGCATCCGGAGTAGGGGCTCCAGAGGCAACACAAACCAAGTCAATGACAGCGGATATCCTGAGGCACTCCCCGACGCATACTTATCCGAGACGTCAGTTGGCCATTAACGACAGCCAAAGCTGAGGTACCCTTAAACAGATTTGAGAGCACTCGCCTTGTGTCAACAATAAAGCCAACAGTCTCCAGAATCCGAAGCAAAAACTCGTGATTAACACCGTCAAATGCCTTATTAAGTCTAGAAAAGCAAGAGCACAGGGGGGCGGACGTTACAGCAGCGGCCGAAGCCACGTCACGACACTCGACTATTGGGGTAAGAATGGTACGACGAGGTACGCAGCTTCGATGTTTTGCAACAATCGTCTCCATCAGAGCCGACATCCAACTATTAACTGCCCACTCCACAGTCTTATAATCAAAGTTAAACAAAATAATTGGGCGAAAGCTGTCAGGAGCAGCCGGTCCAGGGCGTTTTGGGATTAAAACAGGTTTACCCACTTTTAACGATGTAGGCAATACTCTCCCCTGTAACACTTCATTCAAAAGCGATTACAGGTAGCACCAAACAGAGACCAAGAACGCACTTAAAATTCCTTGGGAAGTCCATCTCGATCCGGGGACTTTACAGAAGGTGATCCCACAGTAAGTTTATAAACTTCCTGTGGCTGAAATGCAGCTAAGAGCGTTTCATTTTGTTCAGGTGGTATTGTCATATCCATGGTGCTGCTCTAATAGGTCGTAGAAGGTATCATTGGACGCATCAACGTCTTAGATGTCGACATAGTATTTGTGAAAGGCACGCACTATGTCATCTTGCGTCATTAGGAAACGTCGATCATTTGTCGTGAGAGAATGAATACAAGCACTTCGGCGATGAGTCTGATGCTGAAGTGAATGATATAAGGAAGCCAGTTCTTCCGTCACCAATGAACGTGACTTATATCAGAGTTTCATATCTTCCACTTGTATCTTCTTCAAGGTCAACAATTTTGCCTTTACACGCATAACATTCGAAGTTCGCAGAGGGGCGCGATACGCAACATCGGAAAGTTCACGCAGATTGGAATATTAAGTTTCGTAAGTTCTCCGAAAGTCTCGTGCACAAAAAAAAAAAAAATATCAAAGCTTTCTTGAATCTCGGTTTTGCCAATTGCGTCTACCAGTCAAGAGTGGAAGACACCCCTGTGGACCGAGAGTACACCCCACACGCCTCGCATCATATCATCAACATAGGGGTCAGGCAGGTGAGAGACGTTTGACCTCCACGGAGAGCGTAAAAATTTGACCTGTTGCCGTACAAGATTTAGAGGCGCAGTCACAGCACAGTGATCCGTAAAAGAGGCGGGGATGACTTCAACATTAAGAATAATATCGCGCAGGCAGTCTGATAAGTAAAACCTATTTAATATGGTACTAGAAGTCGCAGTAAAGGGGGTAAATTTAAATAGCGTCGGGTATTTACATATCCAGGCGTCTTTGAGGCGTAAGGAGTGGACCAATTCATGTAATTCATGGCAAAAATTAAAATTTGGAGATTGATCTGTAGAACGCAACACACAGTTAAAACCACCACCCAAAAGAATACCTGGAAGACTTATGCCACAGGTAAACAATTTAGTCTTTAGAATAACGCGAACGATCCATTGTGGAACGTGTGCCAGAGGGGGCATATTAAAGAACCATGGTACGATTAAAAATCCGATAACCTAGGGCCATGCCAGAATCCAACATTTACACCTCAGGAATAGGGATGCCTCCGCGAAAGAATAAGGCTGTCACCGTAGAACATTCAGGTACTCTATTAAAGATCATACGAAAACCAGGTAAGGAGAGATGCCTAGATAACACCTTCTGTAAGAATGCTATTTCCGCACATGAATCGTTAAAGAACAGACGCAGCGAAGCCAATCGCAATTTGGATTTCACAAGAGTAACGTTCAAGGAAAGGAACGTGTAGGCTTGGGTCATTGACAACTGTTACACAGGGATGTAAGGAACGTACCGAGCAGAATTATGTAGAGAGTTGAGCGTGAAGGTCCACTGTTGGGTCCACAGATGAATCAGGGGAGACCAGAACCTCCGCCATCGGAATATTTTATTCAAAAAACTGGCTCTGAGCACTATGGGACTTAACATCAGTGGTCATCAGTCCCCTAGAACTTAGAACTACTTAAACCTAACTAACCTAAGAACATCACACACATCCATGCCCGAGGCAGGACTCGAACCTGCGACCGCAGCAGTCGCGCGGTTCCGAACTGAGCGCCTAGAACCACTAGACCACCGCGGCCGGCATATTTTATTCTTAGATTTCTTATGTGCTACCGCGTTTCAGGTTGTAGACGCTGTTTCTGTCGGCTACGTGACATGGCGGCCTTTGCAGACGGAGGTGTGGGAGGGTTCGCAGTCACAGCTTCCTGCCCCTCAGAACAAGAGACATGTAATGCAGGTCCAGTCACTAACGCGGAACTACCAGTGCAACAGGTGATACTTTGTCGCTAATTTTGTTCTCCTCTGGAGTTACTGTAGGCAGCAAACTCAAGACACCATCGGCTGCTGAAGACGAAGTAGCAGGAGGGCATTGCCACGTCTCAGACTGTAACTGGGGACACAAGAACGAAGGGGGGGATCCTGCTCCTTCTCCACACGGGGGCGGCTTGGAGGGGTCACTTCGTGAGCAGGAGGGATGCTGCAGATAACTTCTTCGCCACTCACCGTACCACGGACTGGAGGTATCGTATCATGGAGAGGAGCAGTGGACAAAATCGATGCGGAGGAGGTTGGGGCTGAAGAAAGCACAGACAAATCCTCACCCTCACCATCGTGAGTGCGACGTCGCTTGTTTTTCACTGTTGCAGGTTCTATCCTGGAGGCAGTAGTATAGTGATCCTATCGTGGGAATAAAGGCGGAAGTCATTTACACTCTTATCAGAACTGTCTTTTCGGTCATCATGATCCGAAACAGAACAAGACCCGACTTCGAGAATGGAAGGAACAAAATAAGCAACCGTTAATTTGCGACGCTGCACTAAAGACAGTCTTAATACAAACACCCTCGGCGGGCAGTTAGACCGAACGTGTCCACTTTCATCACATAGGAAGCAGGTTCCCTATTGACCAGTATACACAACAGGAACGCGGTAACGATACACTTGTAAATGTGATGGAATATAGCGTTTGATAAGCATTTACTAGGAACGAATTCCGCCAAAACACTGTAGTCTGTGTTGAGCAGACAAATGTTCATGACGGACATTAGTCACGTTACCATAAGCAGTCAATATGTCCATAACAATGCTATCATATACCTCCGGTGGGAGGTCGAACACTCGACCGCTGGTACAGTAAGTTTCAGAATCTGCGAGTGACACTATACTAACGGAATTACCGCGATGCTTGTAGGGCACTTGAGAACCGTGTCGCGACAGAAATCTTTCAACGCGAAGGGGATCCATAAACTGTATGTAAAACACGCACTCGTCTGCGTCAAAATAAGCGGTGTGGACCCAATCAGAGTTCACATGAATTGTATCGACAAGCCAATCGTGGATTTCTAGACACCCGGGCAGCACGTGTCGCATTGCTTTATCGAAAGTAAAGCTCACATTACATTTTCGTGGATTACACGTGGAAACCATGTTAGCCACAGCGGAGCGGCCGACGCCGCTGCAAGAAGACGAAAACAAACTCCATGGCGGAGCGGAGGCGCTACGACTCACTTAACAAACAGAACACTAACGAGGATAAGTTCACACAGCGACGCTGCGGCAGGTTAGATAAACAAGAACCTTCCTGCTCGGCGCTCGAAGCGCAACCACGATGGGCATCGGGTTCCTTGCTAGCGACCACGCAAACTATATAAGGTCGCCTGAAATTTTCTACTCGATTTTCTCGGAAGCGGTTGAGAGCTGCGTCGTCCTGTTTATATATGTCGAACTCGTAGTCGTGCGCTACACATCCTGTCGTTCTGAAATAAATTGGTAAGGGATAAATCATACGGTTCCTTTGTAAGTGCACATGCACACCAAATCAGAATTCAGTCCGATTGGAGTATGCTGCAGTAACAAAGCGAAGGAAGCGTTTATAGTACGCTGTTTGGTCCCATTTGTTTCTTGAAATATGCTGATCGATCTAAAAAACAAAGAGTCAATTTTATGTGCAGATAAGAATCTGCAGGTAGGATAGTATTCACGATTTTCATGCCACGTGTTGTCATCGGAATGGCGCGACGTCTTGACGAGTGCACGAAACTTTCTGGTGAAGTGCCGAAATAACCTACTAGATCTTCTTATAAGGAGAACTCGGCAGCGCCATAACCCGATTATCCAGAAATTGTACTCAATGGAAGAGGAGAAGAAATAAACCAACGCGTGTATCGCCATATCTGAAGATGCTTAACCGTTTCTGAGAACAGAGCGGTCAAGGTGTTTAACGTAATTTAGAAACATTTCAGGTGTAGATATTTTACATTTTAGCGCCATATTGCTGCTAAAAACCCGATACGTACCATATGTTTTCCAGAGTGGATACCACTTTCTCTATTTGGGAGCTGTTCGGAATTCTGATTGCCCTCGTATTATTGATAGGTTTTTCGTGTGTCATAAGTCACCGTAGGGTGCGATGTCACAACACTTTGGAAATTGTGGCTAGTGTGGCTGAGTATGCCTTTTGCGCCCCGTGTTCAAAACCCAATTATTGCTATTATTATTTTATCTTACTTTCTTTCATTTCCATTCATTTACCCATGTTTCTAGAAGCTTACAACACGAATGTTTCCTATGAAGTTAGGGGAAGGAAGAGCGTCATATTAAATGCGAAACTACAACTGGGTTTCACACTAAGTGTCTTATATTTGTTATACGTGTGTGTGTGGTATTTTCAGAGGTTAAATATTTTTAAATTATTATTTTCCTATATTTCATTCTTATTTCAATTATTACATTAATTCTTATATTTAATTCTTAAGTTAATTCTTCAGTAAGGTTTGGTGCATTCCATTGGATGATTACAACTGTAGAAACATTTGAAACAAAGAATTTGCGAACGCCACGAGAACTGCGGGAAGGTAAGTTTTCAACAGTGACATTTCTTCGCATGAATCTCATTCTAGAAATAGGCGTTAACACTGCCAAAGATTTCTCGCGTTCGCAATAATTTCGCAGGAAACCACGCATAGCCGATCAATTTACCAGAAACTGGTGCTTGCAGTTAATTATGAATCAAAATGCACTACGAGAACTTCACCGAAAACAATTTCAAATAATTTTCTTATTCATTTATTGCTGCTGTTTTTTTAATTCACTCAGCAGGCGTACAATTAGTAGATGAAAAAGAATAACGTTGTTTTAGTGTATTTTGGAAGATATGTATAGTAGTCTCCTACGGGTGTGAGTAGATAAAATGAAAATCAAAAATAAAAGTTATAATCAGGTTTCGAACACAGGGCACAGAAGTGTGAAGCCTCGACAGTAGGCACTGTGCCAGCGCTTCCGATGGACTACTTACTCACTAAAAAGCACTTACAGCACTTCGACTACTTCGACCCGTTTTCTTAGAAGCGGGCGAGTACCTACGGATAATCGGAGACACGAGCCATCTTATTTTGACCCTTCTTCCACCGAGCATAGTTTCTGGGGAAGCAGGTTATTGCACTTTCCGTGTTCTCCTTGTAAGCGGGAATCCTTATCTCCCGTTCTTCTGTGAAATCCTGTTCCTTCAGACAGTCTTTTTCATCCAACTGCAGCTTCACTTCCTCTGGAGTCGATCTAAGCACTTGCAGGAATTACATTAATATGCCGGAAGAAGTAATATTATTCTGCCAGCAGGTGTGGCCGTCTAGAGTCGAAGCCGTTTCCGAGACGTTTTTATGTAGAGTATGGTAGCTAAAACAGGACATCCCAGATACGTCAAATGGTTCAAATGGCTCTAAGCACTACGGGACTTAACATCTGAGGTTGTCAGTTCCCTAGAATTAGAATTATTTAAACCTAACTAAACTAAGGACATCACACACATCCATGCCCAAGGCAGGATTCGAACCTGCGACCGTAGCAGCAGCTCGGTCACGGACTGAAACACCTACAATCGCTCTGCCACAGCGGCCGGCCCAGATACGTCCAGAACGAGTAAATGCATCAATGTATGGTGTTACGTTATCTATAGCTGAGAATGTAACGAATTTTCTGACGTACGGGACAAATTTTTTACGTTCATAACTGCTGCATTATGAAATCTACTCTTCCGCAGCATAATATATGTGAAACATGATCCGCGATTAACATTTTGACATCGTTGCAAACTACTGTCCTATTGTCAGGAGAAGAGAGCTCACAAACGTCTGCCCTAAAATTTCATTTCCAAGCAAACATGTAGCTCGATTACAGTTCCTGTGTTTATTATTATGACTGTCTGGGGTAATTCTCAAACTGCTGAGTCTGAGCACTGATGCCTGGTGTAAAGCGATTCGGACGGATAATACTTCACGGTGAATTTGAGCTGGACATTTCGCAACACGGTTCCATGTTATATGGCTCTCAGTTCTTCGGACACCGCCGACATTTCATTGTAGACCATTTATTTTAATTTTAACCACAAATAAAAGTTTCGAGGTGCGAACGGTCGCCACGTGTTGTGTTAAGGTCTGTAATTATTTGTGCGGAATGTCTTTCAGTAGCTGATGCTACAGTTCTGTTAGGAGCTGTAGATACTTGTGGCATTTTAGAACCCATTCTTTAAGACAGGAACAACTGGTGCCACTCTTGAAAAGCCTACACCACACGTTGATGTCGTTGTTTATGTACTTACCACAACCAGCGTAGATTTTGAACTGGTCAGTAATGAATATTGAGAACACCGATTTGCCCACGATAAAAGAGGTCTTGTGTAAGTCTGCAGGCTTGTCACTGAAATTAAAATCTTGTCACTGAAGTTAAAATCATCTGGGTTATTAGGCGGCGTCATGTTTCTTCTAAAATGATCGACGTTTCGACCCCTCTGCTGGGATCTTCCTCAGGATCTTTTGGTTCCCACTGCTGCTAGAACAGAGATCTTACCCGTAAACAAAATATAGCATACAAAAGTGACACTACCTTTCAGTTTGCGTTGGCGTGATATGAACAACCGTAACCGATATTACGAGTCACTAGCATAAAGCTGTTGAAGGAGTGAAACGTGGAAAGGAAGAATTGCGCTGCACTATACCTTTCGTAGAACAGTTCTTGCAGTAGCAGATTAAGTTTCCCTTGCAGTGTCACATGTATAGTGTTTAACTGCTGCTAAAAAGTAAGTTGCATATCTTTCATCAGTTGCCTTTTGCTGTTATGAGACCACTCCTTGTGGGGAGACTTTGTGATCACGGAGCAATTTCCTCTTCACCTGGTTGAAAATCGTCTTTCGTAATGAGGAACTGACTTCACATTCGCCGTTGACAGAGTAAATGAATACAATGTTTGCACATCAGTCGACGGACCATGATGTGTAGAAGAGCCGTAGCTGACTCTATTGTGTTCTGGGAATCTGGCATTATTCTTTCTGCTGTATCTGATGGTAAAAATTCCTCACCGCTACACGCATTAAGCTGGCAAACAGCCATCTTTTTAAACTCAGATAGGTCATTTTTGTAGTGTTGCTCTCCTATTATATGCAAATCCGAGGAAGTGAGCTATTTTATACTGGGTTGCCACTCTTCCCGGAGGGCTGTAACGTCATGTCTTAACTTTCTGAGCGTATAAAGCGCTTAATGGTCTCGTATCAAATGAAAATATACCTCTAAATAGGGGATAATTAATCAAATTTTTTGTGACAAAAATAATGTAAAAGTTGCACCAAGATAATTGTAAACTCTATACATAATTATTAAACTGTAATTATTAAAACGTGTTCACCAAGTAGCGTACAATTAAAAACATTTACTTGTTACATCATACATATGAGTTATACGTTTACCCCATTTCTTCTACACAGATTTACCCCTGCTGTACCTTACCTGTAAAACTTCTTCTGCATAAGAGGGAAGGATAAGAACTCTTTAACCTGGTATACACTGATGAGTCTAAACGTTATGACCACCTCCTTGACAGCTTGATTTATTCATCTTTGGAACGAAATACGTCACTGATTCTGTGTATCAGGGATCCCACAGTTGTTTAGTAGGTTTATCGACGTATGTGGCATTAGATGTGTACGCGTAGGTCACGTAATTCACGTAAATAACGGGCCCCTTGTTTGCGTACGCGGTGATATTACCCGATAACGACCCAGAAGGGTTCCACAGGATTTACATGGGGCGAATTCAGTCCTCGAGACATCAACGTGAGTTCACTATAATGCTTCTCAAACTACTGTAGCACGGTTCTGGCTCCGAGACACTGGCAATTATACTGCTGGAAGATGACGTTGCCGTCAGGGAAGACGTCAAACATGAAGGGATGCAGATGGTTTGCAGCTGTCAGTTCTTCTTCGATTATTACTACAGTTCCCATACAAGCGCAGTAGGATGTCTCTCACAGCATAATACTGCACCCACCAGCGTGCGTCATTGGCGCGCAGCACGTTTCGAGCCATCCTTCACCTCGGTTACGGCATTTGTGAAGATGACCAGCGACCTATTGTAGCAAAAATTTGATTTTCCCGAAGGGCCGATACGTTTACAGTGATCGGCAATAGAATCCCGATGGTCCCATGCCCACTGTAGCCGTAATTGACGATGTCGTTGGTCAACATGTAAAGACGTAGGAATGGTCTGCTGCAGAGTTCAATGTTCAACAATGTACGATGAACAGTGTGCTCAGAAACACTTGCGCTTGCACCAGCATTGTGTTCTTTCGGTGGAGATGCCACAGATCATCATCCACCCTACTTTACAGGGCAGACAAGCCTCCGAATCCCACGTTCTGTGAAGAGTGGTAGACGTCCAACCATTTATCGCCCGGCCATAACCGCCTGTGTTCAGCGAGGAAGAGAGTCCACAATGCTTATCAAGCATATTACATCCAACTGAAGCCACTCTCTGATGATTAGATACGCTACAGCTATCAGGCTGCGAGAATATTTACTTGTGCATTTTATGTGCTGTTGTAAATACTCTCAGATACTTTCTATGGACTTCAGATCGACAGATACAGCGGGACACTTGATATACAATAGCGTGATTGAATGTTCGTCAAACCATAAACATATGCGAGAATGTCCACAGCATATCCACCTTCAAGATGTAGAAGAAAGGGCTACACTTGGTCTGCAATAATGTAGAAATAAGATTCCTTCTTTACTTTCAACATAACCTTAATTAGTGGTCTCAAGTCATGGTGCATAAGAAACACAACCCAGGTATCACAAAATCATCTCCGAAGTGAACTACACTCTCCTCACGCTGTGCGTTAAACGTCTGATTAAATACGTTATATCATTTGTAAAGAGACAAAATAGTGGCTCTTCGGACCACAAAACACTGTCAAGTTTCTGTGTTACTCAGTCGACTGCAGATGTACAGCTATATGTGCAATGAGCATTGTCTCCTGCGAGGCACCCGATTCCAAAAGTCCATTGCATTCAGTTTTCTTCGCAGTGTACGATCCGAGATGATGCACCATTCATTAATAGCAGAAATTACTGCCAGGTTTACGATAGTCCTGCATCTACTGATGCACTAATTGCAACAAATCCTGTCGGGTTTATGGTAATCCTGCATTCACGGATTACGACAGTTCCTGTCGGCTTTGAAACCAAAAGTCACTGACGGAGTGTGACACTTTGACAAAGCGTGACACTCAGCTCCGGACAGCTGTGCTTACACCGTGTTACATGGCTGCGAGTGGTACAGCGATCGTTGCTGCCAGGTTGCACAGTCCCCGTTGATTCGTCATCAAATCTGGCAACTTCATTCACGGTGTGATCACGGGCCATCCAAAAACCATAGCTTATTTCTACGATTCTTTCACATGTCTATGTCAACCCTTTTTTTTCTGCGATGATTCCGTTGAACCGACTGGCACTACACACTACTTCAATGTCCCAGCTTACGTCACCAGTGGAGCGTCACATGGTATTAGCTCTACACTATCTACAGGGCTGCAAAGGACCATTGTGCGCTTTTAAAGGAGTGAATAATATAGTCTAGGTTATGTTGTCAGGTTATTTTAAAAATATGTTTCAGTTATTACGGTTATAATGAGACCTTCTGGTTGTCTTTGAAGCAAACCGGGACAGTCTTGATGATCATTCACAGTCATATACCTTCTCTCTTTCCGTCTTACGAATTTTCTTACTATAATTAACTTTTAGATATTAACGTGTATATATATAAACCTGAATACCTTTATTGCGTTTGAAAGTCACGTACGACGTTTTACAGTGTGAAACTTGATAGCAGCGAGCTGTAGAATATTCAGAGAACGCCTACTTATCAAAAATTAACTGCACATTTCTCCTTTATCTGATAATACACTAAAAGGAAATGAGTACAGCGAATTCCTGAATTTATATCAGATTTTGCAAAAATCAGAGATATTTATCAAGAAATGGTGGTCTAATGTTAATTCTCAAAGGATTTAATTTTAAAGCGATGAACAATAATTTAAAGATGATTCGCTATGCTTTATGCTGTTGGTTCATCAGATCTCAGTCGTTATTTCCCATTATATGATGCTAATTCTAGCAGCTTAAGAAACATCTTTTTAATGTTATTCAGACAGGCTTTGCTTCAATTATTTTATAAGCAACCTCAGTAGTTTCGTGAAACAACATCGAATATGATTAGCAGCGTCCGCCACTCCACACTGCCTGACAAAAAAGTGAAACACACAGAAGGGGAGGAGGAAACAGATTGAACTTTCACAGGTTGAAAGTGTATTTGCTATTATCGCAGTGATTACAAAATCGAGTCATACTTACGCAGAATGTAGCAGTATGAGCAGATTTACAAGCATGACATTACAACCCTCTGTGGCGTGGATGTACGCACTGACATGGTTGAGAAGAGTGTCTTTAAGCCGTTGTATGTTCTGAGGCCAGCTGACCGACAACTGTTGTAAATAGTGCTTTATATAGCGCTTGGTTCAAATGGCTCTGAGCACTATGGGACTTAACATCTGAGGTCATCAGTCCCCTAGAACTTAGAACTACTTAAACCTAACTAACCTAAGGACATCACATACATCCATGCCCGAGGCAGGATTCGAACCTGCGACCGTAGCGGTCGAGCGGTTCCAGACTGAAGCGCCTAGAACCGCTCGTATATAGCGCTTACTGGAGATGTGGGGCAAAGGGGGTATCAGCACATTTTGTTAGTATGGGTTGCATACACCCGGGAGCAAACTTGACTATTTTAAGACCCCTTCACCCTCCCCTTATCCTATTGTTCCGCTAAGTGGTTTATGACCCCCTAGATGTTGATTTATGACCGCCTGGATATAATCTGTCCTTCTGAGAAACCCCCCATCCTTTCCTTCCCCTCTTCCTCATCTTCCCCCACCCCTCTGGAAAAACCCATCGCCAAAATAAGCACTCCTTTGATATCAAATTAATTGATTAGTTAATTAAATCGATCAATTTATTATCCCCTCCCCCTCTGGGAAACTCCTCCAGCCCTCCCCCATCTGGAAATTATCGAGAAAAGGACTGTCTCTGTTGGACAGGAGTGATCTCCTAACAGGAAGTTCAAATCAATGTCACTTGCACAGCAATAGATATACTGTTTGATGTGTCGACAGAAGTGCCGACACAGTGTGATTTGAGGGGACCGGAATGCACGCTATAAACACACGAAGGATGGCGTGAGTCTGAAAGAGAAGACGTAATGAATGCTATAAAGAAAGTACGTAGCTTTTGGAATACTTAACTTTAATCCATCCTTGTTGTATACATCGTTCTTGATGAGACATGCTTTATACGATAAGTATCAATTGCTATGTAAGGCTAATGGCGCCTTGCTAGGTCGTAGCCATGGACTTAGCTGAAGGCTATTCTATCTATCTGCTCGGCAAAGGAGTGAGGCTTAGTCAGTGTAGTCGCTAGCAAAGTCGTCCGTACAACTGGGATGGATTAAAGTTAAGTATTCCAGAAGCTACGTACTTTTCTTTATAGCATTCATTACGTATCCTGTTTCAGACCTCACGCCATCCTTCGTGAGCTTATAGCGTGCATTGCGGTCCCCTCAAACCACACTGTGTCGGCACTTCTGTCGACACATCACTGTTTATCTACAAAATTGAAATCACAGGGATTTGATCTCTGCTGCTCATCATTCTCTGCTGTTTCAGAAGATACAGGTCATGTAAAATACATCAAAAACAAGTAATTAAATAGATCTCTTTTTTCCGATCGCGCAAGGAATACTGCCACGAAATCAGCGTCAACAAAACTCGCTGCACTACATTACACTGTTAAAAATATTTTGCACCGACTGCAGGGCACTGTATGCCTGCGCCACAATCACTTTGCTGTGCTGCACCATAAACCAGTGTCCAAGAGACCGCACTACACCAGTTTGGTCACCACGCCTGCTGTCAGCTGCTGCACTGCCAGCTAGCTTCTACAGAGTGCAGACTGGAACTCGCGCTAATAACCGAACAAAGCAGTAGGTGGCGGCAACTCTTTGTTATTGATACCTGAGAAATTCATAAGAAAACACATATTTCCCTCTCTCTCTCTCTCTCTGTTTGTCTGTCAAGTGGCCACGTCGTGTTGTGTGCCACTGCTGAGCCTGCATGCCCTGCCGGTCACGATTGGACTGAACATCAAAGAAAGCATTGTTTGCCTGGGAAATCCCGAAGACTCCCATGTGGAGTAACGACGCACGTGAAACCTTCATCCAAGGCAAATGCAGGTCTGGGAATCGATTCAGATATACTGCTGAAGTCGATAAATATCATAATCACATGATCGCCATTTAAGTGATATAAGGAGACACGGAAGCTCATTGATCTCTGTTGCAGTCAGTCACTGGAAGAAGAAGAACCATGAAGCGTCAACAACAGGTAAGGTCCTCGTCTGCCTCTCCATCACAGAAGAAATGTAAAAATGTTATAAGTACATGTCATTGCTACTATTAGCAAATGTATCAGTGCATCCTCCTCTTCTTTGTCAAGTTCCCTTTCTTTTTCTAATTCCATGTCATTGTTTGTGGATGCTTACTGCTTCTTCTTCTTTTTTGTTTAGCGTCCTCTGGTGTGTCTGTACCAGCACCGACATCCAGTGTGTCAGGACGAGCAGCAGATACCTTTGGCTTGTCGAGACCTGCAGCGAATTCTGGCTTTTCAGAACCAGCAGCAGTAGCAGGACCGTGGGATCCTGTAGAGCACCTGGCCAGAATGTTGGAGCAGGACAATGAGCTGCTCTTATCCATGTTTCTCATTGATTTGTTTAATGAAGACACCCAGAATGTCCCTGGTACTCAGAAGAAATACTGGTCTCCAACATAAGCACTATCCCAGGACATTCCGTTGTTACTGCAAGGACAGATTGTTGATGTTGTGGATAAGAAGCTGACGGTTCCTCCCAGTGCTCTGCTGTCTTTTACTTCAACTTAAAATTTAACAACTAGTGGTTCAAAGCGTTTAAATATTCGTATAGAATCATCAGTGAGCAGTGACTGGCGTGTTGTGTTAGAGATTGAAAATACATGGAGTAGTGTTAAAGTGCGGTTTACAGACTTGGAATGGGATAAACTACATCAACCAACAGATGACTTCCGGGTCTTCTCCATTTCCCGACATTTACTGTCATGGTCTGACGCTATCTATAATATCACTGTTTGATGGCATGACACACACAGTGAGAGAGGTCAGTCCATTTACCTGCAATACTACAGTGTCACAAACTTGTTTCGTCTACGGATGGAGCTATTCCTTGTGTTGGAAAGGCTGAACCATGGGCTCCCGTGTTTGCAAACTGCGTATAAAGACATTGTGCACTATCTCCATACCTACAGTGTGCATACAGAAGACTTAGAACAATGAATTAATACGATGTCAAAAGAATGAGCTAAACGAACACCCATCAGTTTGACAGAAATACATGCTGCATTTTGTGCATACAATAAACCGGTATTTCGGAAATACCGTAGAAAATGAATCAATTGTTGTTATTGTCGATCTAATGTAGCCTATGTATCATTCCTGAAATAAAGATAATCGCAAATCTTTGTTGTTTTCTTATTTAACCACCCTGTCATTATATAATGTAAGTTGTAGCAATTGTAGCTAAGCCGCTAAGATGATTGTCCTATAGTGGCTACATATGTTATTATTTCAACGTTCATTTTTCTATAAAAACCCAATGCACACTAAGACCTGATGTAGTCGGTATCATGGCACTGTGGGTGAAGCATCGGGGCTTTGTTGTAAGTGGCTGGTACTGTGAAGGTGCGGAAGAAGACTGGAAGAAGAAGAATGGGGTACTTCTACCTCTTAGCATAAGAGCGATAATTGTAGGCCCATCCAGCTGTGGCAAGAGAAATATTCTCTGTCACTATTGACACACCCGGATGGAGTCTACTTTGAGCAGTCATGTGTAGTCTCAAAAACGCTGTTTCAACCTAAGTATCAGCTGTTGCAAAAGACACTGCAGGGTGTTGCTGGTGTAACATACACAACATTCAGTCAAACCGGTCAAATTCCCCCACCAGAAAAAGTAAAGCCAAACACAATGTTCATATCTGGCGATGTCACCGTGGAAAACGATGAAGTAATTCTATGATATTTGTTTTGATCGTCATATGGGTATTGACGTATTTTATTTGAGTGATACGTATTCTAGAATTCCGAAACAGTGGTGAGTGATAGTTCAACTCTCATTATAGCTTTCAGAAAAAAACAATCTGAACCTAAAATACATTTACCAGGCACATTTAGGAACTCAGATGTCATTCAATGATTTTGTGAATATGTGTGCAGAGTGCTGGAATCACAATCGGTATGGGTTTCTTATTACTGATACATCAAGAAAATTGAATGACGGTAGGTGTAGGTGGAACTCTCAGGAGTTTCTATAGACATAATTATGAAAAAAGGGATGAGTCTATTAGTATACATCACACCATGGACAAGTTCACACGTACGTCAGGCACTCAGTCTGAGAGAATAGTTGTGCATAAACAGAAAATGCAGAATGCGTCTGTACATCATGGAAAATTTCAGTTTCTTGAATGTAAAGTCACAAAGCTAGAGATGTATACACAGACCCTATCTGAGACTGATCAACAAATAGATCGTAGGGTTAAGGAACAAGAGACATACACCTGCATCATTCTGAGAAAGAAAGTGGGCAACTTAGCTGTAAAATTTGATGGAACTGAAAAGAAAGTACGTGACTTAGTTGTAAAGGTTGAGCGAAATGTATGTTAGGTCCAGCCTGTGGATCAGTTAATGAAAGTGGCAATATCATCATCATCATCGCTGTGTAATTCCACTGAAAGTTCGACAAGAGATTCAGTAATTGGTTTAAACATTTCCCACAGTCTCAGCTTTCAATCTAAATGTCCTAATCTCAGAAACTGTAACTTCTCTCGAACGGCCTTCCGTGCAGTGAAGACCTTATGCTTAGTTGACGTCTTGCTATATACTGACTGCAGGTCTATTAAAACCTCCACTCAGTTGAAGACATCCAGGTTCATCACTCTTGTGTTTCAGACCAATAGAAGCGAGAACGTAGCAAATTATTCCGCCAAATTTGATAATTGCAAGTTAACTAATGCCAGAGTCCACCTGAACTCCTAATTCTACCCCTATGATAATTTACACCTGCAGCGGGATAAAAATCTATGCAGTCTAGCATATGACATGTATACGAAGCTGCATTCTTCATACTATGAGGAGGAGGGATGCCTACCCAGTCCATGGAAAGTCAAGGAGCTGGGGCAAGTCATCGTGATAAACTGCTCAAAAGAGTACAAGATAATTATAAAACGATCTATATTTAAGTCTTTGGCAAATGTCCTGGAACACACTGCAGCATATGCTCTAGTTCTACATGACCATGTGCTTAACTACTGCCCTCTCACTGGTGCTGCACAACGAGCTGTATAAATGAACAGCTGCTGAACCATACCCATAGCTTTTCTCATTGGTATCTCAAGGTGTGTACATCATTGTAGACGATCAGTGTTTCTATGATGATGAACATACACAGTTCATATTTAAAGATGTTGTATTCATAGAGACGTTCTCAGCAAACATTGTATTACTGAGGTCTTTCAAGGATGTCAAGTGTGTTAAAACATGGAAGAATGCAAAATGGTTAACATATTTCTACCATGGAATTCACTGGGATGATTCTGGTATAACCTATAACGATGTGGCAACGTAGCTGCGATTATTTGACCACACAGATACCATCATCTACATGAAGAGGAAAGAGAAGACCGCATGGATGCTCGAATCTTCAAGTTTGCTACTATTCAAGACCTGGAATTCTGTGGGTGCCCTGCTCTCCATCGACTCAAGAAGAAGTATGTGAAAATAGTGTTGCTGTTCCTGATTACTAAAATGGAAATTACTTTTGAGTTGAATGAGCGAGAAATGACTTTTTTATTCATTTCACACAGATATAGTTTGATTTTTGAGATAAAGCTCAGTTCATCAGATAAAGTTCAGTTCCTGAGGTACAGATCAATTTTTGAGTTAGAGTTCAGTTCTTGAGGGTCAATTTGACTCTGATATTTCAGAGCGGAGATACTTTTAACATACACGCTATTACCAATAACTAGAGAAAAAAAGAGTCTCTATCACCAGTAACACTGGTTGAGAATATTTTTACAACTTTTATAAATCTAAACTAAAAACTTGCGCAGATACTTTTTTACCATAACTAAATTCCACAGTTCAAATAGCATAGGTTTTACAGTAATATTGATGGACTGTAACCTATATACACTTAAAAACTAATCAGTCTTGAACGGCTAATGTCATTTGAAACTTGAAACATAGGAAATATTCCTTTTACATGACGCACATGATTGTGTATATATACATTTACACAATACATATAAACTATATATGAATAAATAAATATACAAATTTTTTGTTTGTTTATGTTTTCGTTGGCATTTTTATATTTTTATTTTTTTTCACACATGATGTATTGCTTATACATCTTCATATACATATAAATATACACATTTTTCCACACATGATGTGTGTATATATACACATGTGTACAGTACATATAAATAAATAAATATTTACACAGACACGTGCAATTACCTACACTATGATAAAAGGGTCATACTACTCTGCAGACACACACACACACACACACACACACACACGCACACACACACACACACACACACACACACACTGTCTCTCACTCATTCTCTCCCTCTTACTCAGTCAGAGTCCCCCACCCCTTCTCTCATTAAAATTCAATAGTGCGAGTATGGGAGAGTATCAGTCCCATCATTACATGACCGTCTTGAGGTGACAGGCAGATTTTAGACTAAAGCACATTGTACACCTCGTCTCCTCTCAATCAAATAGTAGTTTGCTGTACCATATGTGGCGGCTGCATTGCAGTACTGCAAACACCATTCTACAGGCACCGCAAATAGTCTTCAATACACAGGGCTCTCAACGCCATACAATGCGCACTCTTAGCCCACCTCTTGGTGGCACCTTTAAGTGTCTGACAGGCATACACTTGTCATCGCAGACCTACAAACTCCACACCTGACAATCCATACGCCTGGTCTTCCATAAGGCCGACAACCATCTTGTTCTATGGAACAGTGCCATAAGGATTATCGGCCACATTTGAGAACATGTCGAATTCATTTCCATGGTACCTCATTACTGCATATAGACTGCTGTTCTTCACCCAGTAGATGAAGCTACCTATATGCATATAAAGTAATTTAGGATCTCTGAAGTGAGTTTTGCAAGCTCATAATGAAAGTGTACATGTGGAGTTGTGACAGGTCTTGTGTGCAAATTCCCACATGGATAGGTTTCAGGCCGGCCTGTGTGGCCGAGCGGTTCTAGGCGCTTCAGTCTGGAATCGCGCGACCGCTACGGTCGCAGGTGCGAATCTTGCCTTGGGCATGGATGTGTGTGATGTCCTTAGGTTAGTTAGGTTTAAGTAATTCTAAGTTCTAGGGGACTGATGACCTCAGATGTTAAGTCCCATAGTGCTCAGAGCCAGCCAATAGGTTTCATAGACCCTACTGTAGTCTCCGCCATCTCCATAGCAACAAAGTTCTTATTGAATATTGTGACCTGCTTAAAATTTGATCTGGTGGTACGTTTTCTTACGCCATAACGCCCATCCCGTTTAGCTCTAATCAAAACTGCATGCAAATCCCTCAAATTCTCAATTATTTTGTCGAATTCAGTAATTTGTAACAATCTTTTTCCAAGTACCACATTGTGGAAGCTCTCTGCCTCGTATTCAGATCAATATACTACTTCAACCAGGGGGCTGCTAGAAGGAGATAGCTCGGCTGTTTCTAACCAGCTCCACCCCCAAGCTCAGACACTGTTGGTGATTATGATAATCAATGTAATATCTCCACTAATTTCACAGTGTTGTGGAGCCTCCTTGCAGAACTAGTCACTCCTGACATAGCAGCAAATCTGCATGTGCATCATGCAAACTAATAGGGTATATGAGTTCTGCCTTCACCACATACCCCATATCAGAATCAGCTGACATGCCCCCATGATTTTTCCACCTAATCCGTTGCATTCGTCTTTGGGTACCAACCGAAACTCACTAGTCGGCAGTGATTGTTGTATAACGTGGCCATACAAGGTATCCACATCCAGGTACATGACGTAACTTGAATCAAGGTATGTGTGACACCTGCCACCCATCTGTGGATTACCTGCATTGGTGTGTCTCTGGACACATTGGCAAATTCCCCTCGAATCCCTCGCTCAAAGGAAAGAAGCATGTCAGCATCGGTCAATAATTCTATGCTACACTTCGTTTTCTTGAGCATTGCATCCCAAGACAACCTAGGTGCTGTGTAATAAAAGATGTGGTCAGGTGAGGGCTCTGGAATATCTCGAAAACATCTGCAAGCAAGTGCACATATGGGTCCATGTAAAGCTATAAGTACTCTCCTAAAATGGTGATTTTGAGATAACGCCAGACATTCACAGCATGCTCATAGATTCACAGCATCAGTTATGGTATCGCCTTTAAGGTTGCTAGGGAATGCAGTTATGTTTTGCAGCCTGGTTTCGTTGAGTTTTGCCATTCTATCAAGACCTTAAAAGTTAAAACTTTTCCTTGTCGTGAAATGCAGAGTGAGTGACATACATATCCTCCCAAAATAAAGTTCCAGTGAGTTTCTGGATTAGTGACTGCGTAAAACGCAGTGCGTCAAGAAATTGGAACATAATTCTTGACGTTATTCGTTTGGGGAAAGAGATAATTTCGCAACGCTCTCAGACAGGACTCTGACCTGATCTTTCCCCATGCTGAAATTAGCCAAGTGCTCAACAAGGAAGTGAGTTTCATACCCGCTTAAATTATGGAAGAAGGAGGGATGTGCCTTGGTAACTGGTACTTCTAATTGCACGTATTGTGAGCTGTGCCATGGAACTTCCCCAGATGATGACAGTAATCCCTACCATGAATTTTCGCTTTTCTATCTAATGGCAGCCCTCAAATACGACAGTCAACCACATAATTGTTTAAATCTTCGTTTCCCTCGATTTGGTTATGGGAATGTACTCGCTGCAAAGCTTATCAAACTTCCATGAAAATTTTTCGAGTTCTGTGAGCAGCTAAACTGCGGTATTATTCCTAACATTAGATTTGTAGCATTTAAGACTTGAATCGTAGGACGATACATTTTGGTACACTGCTGTATATGGTAAGTGTCTTTTTTAAAGGTAGTATGTGAGACTTTGGGGTCACCTTCACAGTGGGTCACAGGAGCGAGGAGGCATTCGAAGTGAGTGTACACCACAAACAGGCATTGCTCCTGATGGAGAACATGTTCACACTTCCTGAATTTGTCCTCCTCAGCAGGCCTAATAACATGTACCGAATCCTTGGCAGTGTAGTCTACTAGATGCTCTGTTAGTAACTTGAATGAGGAAAAATAATTCACACACGTTAAGCAAATATGCTTTTTACACTTGTGGTTATTCAGTTGAGAGAATAGAAGTCGGGACATGTCTTTGATCCAAACAGAACGATAATGGACATTCTCCTTATTTCGCTTATCGGGGAATAAGAGCATGTTTACATACATCTTACGCTCACCAGCAAATATTGAGAAATAGTGAGAGCCGACGAGTGTATTCTCATTCTGTTCATCTGACTTGTGTTTCTCCATGCCTTAAACATTGACGGTTATTCCAGTCCAGTATTCTGAACCTCAAATTTGGTATTTCCTGGATCTTGATGGGGAACTTGACACAGACAGAGTTATAACACTGTGAATGTCAAGTTATCTACTGTATCAAGATAAGTGCTGCAGAGCTTTTGTGTAATTTCTCTTACAAGCTGGGACTGACCATGCAAAACAAGCTTGGTCGGTTTCATTTTGGACATTAGTTCATGCCCTCTTATCAGCGGTATCTTTAGGTAGCTCTTTATGTCTAGACCCTCCATTTACTGGCTCATAGACATATGTATGGATGTCTAGGTGTAGTATTCAACTGAGTGCTTTACTTGATCCCCTAACCTCCATCTCAGAAAACTGGAACAGTACAGCTCTCAATGTGGATTGACGAAACGACTCGGTGACTGATGTGCTCTGCGTTATCACGCCATTATTCCAGCAAAGACAATGAAGACTTGTCTCTTCAATCCAAGAGGTACCTTTGCTAGGGGAAGGTGCGACAGTTCAATGCACAGCACTGCATCGCATTTAATGGCGGGATAGCGCAAACCATTAACGACCCTCAGGAGCTCTGTTTCCACAACAGGAGGCCACACTCTTAGGAATCCAACAGGGTCACGGTACCGTCCTGCTGGATTCTCAATTCTAGTGAACGACATTCGCCCCTCAAAGGCGTCCTCAGGCACTAAATATTCTAACTGCAGTATGGTTTCACTGACCTGACGTCCTTCACTAAAAGAATGGTCAGAGAACTGCCGGTAGCGACTGGATCATAGATTTTACTAATACTATAAGTAGAAATAGATGATGAAGTTGCTTGTGGTGAGGTGTCAAGGGTTATGTACCATGCCTTGCGAGATCGACGAGGATGAGAATGTAGAGGAGGAGGAGGGGATACTGCCGAAATGGGCCAGTGAGAGCAGCCTGGTTACTGTTGCTGTGCCTGCAGCTCTGACCCACTTTCAAAAGGGAGAGTGGCCAGTGGACACCGGATAGGAGCTGGTGTGGGAGCGGTGGCAGGGTTGATGGTGAGGACAGCAGCTGTGGCATCAGCTCCCTCTTGCATGGAGACTTGCAGTGCCCTTGCCAGTGAGGTATGCACCCACTTTGGGAAAGCAGGCTTTGGGGGCCCTGGTACCTGCACAACAGCACATTGCATGGACTGTGGTGCTGTAGAGAAAGAATAACGAACACAATTAAGTACAATGTTCCAGACATCGGCAGCTGCTGCTGAAAAATAAAAAAAAAACTCGTTATTTGCAAGCGGAGTGAGTATGTATTACCTGTTTCACTCTGCTCCTTGGCATCCCCCTCAAGGCATCTGGCATCTCCTCATGCTGATGAAGGTCTTCCTCCATCTCCTCCACTCATTACAGCATTTGATCCTTGCCTGAACTGGGGAAGAGCTATCTGTCGATCTCACTGAAATCACCTAAAACCACATATTAATTTTTTAGTAATAAAAGCATATACACACGAAAAGTATGAGAAACAATTTTAGAATACGCACTTACAGGAGATCGGCGATTACTCCGGTTTATCCTCGACACATACCCTTCCCTGTTCACCTTCTTCTACCAGGAAATTTTCCACGAGAACAAAAAAGAATATGCACCATATTACACTACTGGCCATTAAAATTGCTACACCAAGAAGAAATGCAGATGATGAACGAGTATTCATTGGACAAGAACTGACATGTGATTATATTTTCATACAATTTGGGTGCATATATCCTGAGAAATCAGTACCCAGAACAACCACCTCTGGCCGTTATAACGGCATTGATACGCCTGGGTATTGATTCAAACAGAGCTTGGAAGGCGTGTACAGGAACAGCTGCCCATGCAAATTCAACACGATACCACAGTTCATCAAGAGTAGTGACTGGCGTACTGTGACGAGCCAGTTGCTCGGACACCACTGACCAGACGTTTTCACTTGGTGAGAGATCTGGAGAATGTGCTGGCCAGGGCAGCAGTCGAACATTTTCTGTATCCAGAAAGGCCCGTACAGGACCTGCAACATGCGGTCGTGCATTATCCAGCTGAATTGTAGGGTTTCGCAGGGGTCGAATGAAGGGTAGAGCCACGGGTCGTAGCACATCTGAAATGTAACGTCCGGTGTTCAAAGTGCCGTCAATGCGAACAAGAGGTGACCGAGAGGTGTAACCAATGGCACCCATACCATCACGCCGGGTGATACGCCAGTATGGCGATGACGAATACACGCTTCCAATGTGCGTTCACCGCGATGTCACCAAACACGGATGCGACCATCATGTTGCTGTAAACAGAACCAGGATTCATCCGAAAAAATGACGTTTTGCCATTCGTGCAACCAGGTTCGTCGTTGAGTACACCATCGCTGGCGCTCCTGTCTGTGATGCAGCGTCAATGGTAACCGCAGCCGTGGTCTCCGAGCTGATAGTCCATGCTGCTGCAAACATCGTCGAACTGTTCGTGCAGATGGTTGCTGACTTGCAAACGTCCCCATCTGTTGACTCAGGGGTCGAGACGTGCCTGCAGGATCCGTTACAGCCATGCAGATAAGATGCCTGTCATCTCGACTGCTAGTGATACGAGGCCATTGGGATCCAGCACGGCGTTCCGTATTACCCTCCTGAACCCACCGATTCCATATTATGCTAACAGTCATTGGATGTCCACCAATGCGAGCAGCAATGTCGCGACACGATAAACCGCAATCGCGATAGGCTACAATCCGAGGTTTCTCAAAGTCGGAAACGTGATGGTACGTATTTCTCCTCCTTACACGAGGCATCACAACAACGTTTCACCAGGCAACGCCAGTCCAATGCTGGTTGTGTATGAGAAATCGGTTGGAAACTTTCCTCATGTCAGCATGTTGTAGGTGTCGCCACCGGCGCCAACCTTGTGTGAATATCTGAAAAGCTAATCATTTGCGTAGCACAGCATCTTCTTCCTGTCCGTTAAATTTCGCGTCTGTAGCACGTCATCTTCGTGGTGTAGCAATTTTAATGGCCAGTAGTTACAATGAAATTTCTGTCAAGCAGCAATATATTCCATGCACACAGTACTACGAAAAAGAAAAATATATATGCTACTTACAGTGCGCTGTTGTTGCTGGATTTCTGCACCAGCCTACAAAGCAAAGTATATAACTTACGATGCCGTTACTGCTGCTGCTACTGATGAATCTCACCATTTAGATCATCCTCGATACATGCTGAAACAATAAGAGAAAATAAATTTAATACTATGAAATTTGTAGTGGAAAAAAATTTGCAGTTCTTGATATGAATGTTAATTTACCAGATAAGTCCCTTTGCCTCGGGCGTTTGCAGCCACTGGCATTTCGGCTGCTGATTGATCCTGGTGATCGCTTCATTTTTCCAAATAAAATATGGCAGCACTCACATGAGCAAGAAGACGACTTGGGACACAGGCAAACAAAGGCAGAATGAGAGCAGGGGTGGAGGCGGGAGGGTCAAGCACGCACGAACTTGATGTAACCACTTTTTAGAGTGTGTGAGAGAGAGAGAGAGAAAGAGGAAATCTTTCTTTTTACAGGAATTGCTAATGTATAAATGTCAAAGGACTGCCGTCATCTAACGCTTTGTACAGGAATTAGCGTGATTTCTTGTCTGTGTGGCACACCAGTCATCTTGTGATGTGGCAGCCGAAATTGATCGCAGAGCTAGAGCAGGCATACTGCTTCTCTTGGACACCACCACATGGCGCAGTCCAGTGAAGCAGTTGGAGCACGCGGATGCAGTGTCCTGCTGTTGCTGTGAAAGACTTCTAACAGTCTAATTATGTGCGGCGAGTTATGTTGATATTTCGTGATTGGAAAAATGCAATGCATTTGATTACTCATTTTAGATATTTTACAGAACCTGCATCTTCCAAAACAGCAGTGAATGGTGAGGAAGAGAGATCCAAATATTGTGAAAAGAATTTTTTATAAATAAACAGTGTATATTTTTCTATGCAGATGACATTGATTTGAATTTTCCATTGTGAGATCCTTCCTCTCCAGCACAGACCGAGTCCTTCTCCCACCAATTTCCAAATGGGGAGGGGAGGTGAGGGCTGTGAGGTTTCCGAGAGTGGTAGGGGTTAATAACTGATTGATTAATTAATGTTGTTGTTGTTGTGGTCTTCAGTACAGAGACTGGTTTGATGCAGCTCTCCGTGCTACTAAATCATGTGCAAGCTTCTTCATCTCCCAACCTACTGTAACCTACATCCTTCTGAATCTGCTAAGTGTATTCATCTCTTGGTCTCCCTCTACGATTTTCACCCTACACGCTGCCCTCCAATACTGAATTGATGATCCCTTGACGCCTCAGAACATGTCCTATCAACCAAAACCTTCTTCTAGTCAAGTTGTGCCACAAATTTCTCTTCTCCCCAATCCTATTCAGTACCTACTTATTAGTTATGTGATCTACCCATCTAATCTTCAGCATTCTTCTATAGCACCACATTTCGAAATCTTCTATTCTCTTTTTGTCTAAACTATTTATCGCCCATGTTTCACTTCCCTACATGGCTACACTCCATACAAATTTTTGTGACTTGGCAAGACAGCCAAGCCACTAGGAGATAGCCGAAAGGCACGCGTTTAAGCTCACGCAGGCTGGCGTGAGGTCTGGAACAGTTAAAGGAATTGAGTCTAGTAAAAAAAGTACGGAGCTTCTGGAATACTTAACTTTAATCCATAATTGGTGAACATCGGTCTGACGGTACATGCATCACAAGATAAATAGCAAATGATAATGGCGCCTTGCTAGGTCGTAGCAAATGACGTAGCTGAAGGCTATGCTAACTATCGTCTCGGCAAATGAGAGCGTAATTTGTCAGTGAACCATCGCTAGCAAGGTTGGCTGTACAACTGGGGCGAGTGCTAGGACGTCTCTCTAGACCTGCCGTGTGGCGGCGCTCGGTCTGCAATCACTGACAGTGGCGACACGCGGGTCCGACGTATACTAACGGACCGCCGCCGATTTAAAGGCTACCACCTAGCAAGTGTGGTGTCTGGCGGTGACATCACACAAATACTTTCAGAAACCGCTTCCTGACACTTAAATCTATACCTGATATTAATATAAGGGGGTTGTTTGTGTTGTTGCCCCAGATGATAATTACATGAAATATTAGTCAGGATATGTAAGCGGTGGGACCTTGAAGTACGGCAATACGTGAACACCGAGAAGTAATTTTTAACAGCTTCGTTAACAAAATGAACACACACGCTACACGCACCCACCATCAATGGGCCTGACATCCTAACAGCGCCTAATTACAGTCGTACCGAAAGGTTCCATGGTGAGCTAAGAAAAGAGACATATTTGCCCCCGATGCTACGCTAGTTATCTGGCGCGCTACGGATGGCGGCTAGTCGCTTACTCCCAGCGTCGCACTGCGGCCGGACGCAAGTCTACTGACCAAGTAAATTGCCAACATTCCAGATAGATCGGCTGGCGAGAGCGTGTTATGTACCGTATGGATGCATGCAACCCGTAGACCCTTACACTAAACAATTTCTCTTCTTCATAAGCGCTTCCCTTGCCATAGCCAGTCCACATGTTATATCCTCTCTACTACGACATTTATCAGTTATTTTGCTGCCCAAATAGCAAAACTCATAAACTACCTTAAGTGTCTCATTTCCTAATCTATCTATTCCATTTTTCTATTTGTAACTTTACATGGATTTTTGTAATTCTATTCAAGAACTGAATCCCCAATCTCATTTTGTTCTGTATTGCTCGTTGTATTTATTTGAGGCGGGCGTCCCATGACACCCGTTTAAGTTCGTTGTTGATCCATTGACTTCGCTTTTTAATCAAAGAGGCAGCAAACCCATTGACTCAACACGCTGAGCTACCGTGCCAGCTGACCATTTGGCTATCCGAGCAGGACTCACGGTCACACCCAAATTTCCATATATGTCAACATGTGTCTACAACCTGTAATCGTACATCGATTATGTATATTCTCGTACAAGGGAGATATTTCACTTCTTATGTCGCTTGCGCGGTGTCGGCGGATAAATATGATATTGCAGGACCTGTCTTATCCCGAATTACGATGCGAAGTTCCCGCAGACATACACGCATGTCCACATATCCGAAGTAACTTTGCATAGCACTTCGGAATAACACAGGCACTGCAATATCGTATTTTTTAATTCTTGCTGCCACGAAGAGCTCATGTTCACTTGGACTTACTTCAACACATGTACATAAATTATTTACCAGTCTGGTTTGTAACTATTCTGTCAATAATCCTGCTGAAATATGTCATTCGGGTTCAGCTGGATAAGGGGCAGTGCTTCGAGCAGGAATTGGTGCAGAGATTGTACCAGACAAGTAGCACATCTAGATCACATGATGTACCTAATGGTACTTCAGACCATGTAACTCCACATTTCTCCTTATGCCACTCGGTGAACAAGCTGTCTGACTACGCTCCCCAAGATCGCGCCTAGCTCTAACACCTTAATCACTGTATGATACGTCCGAATATGCAAGATGGTTACAGTTAAATTTTCCCTATTTGAACCAGTGTAGACTGAAAGCTATTTACCGTATCGGTATCTATCTCCATAGGAACGATGTTCAAATTGTGTGCTGCGGGATTTGCGTTCTTAGTAATGTTAGTATCATAACTTACCGTTAGGCTTCGGTATTGGTACGGTGACGCTGAAACACAATCATAAGTGTGCATTACGCAAACAGGATCTGGACAAGGTCAGCAGGGTTTTACTCGCAAAGTTCTTTTATCAAATCAGCAAAAATAGTGCTGCTACTCTTCGTAAGCAGCATTAAAGGAATACTCAGAGGTTCTCTTCCCGAAATAGTGTTGAAGAACAAGATTCGGAAATTCGAATTAACTGGCGATTTTTTAACATCTTGTGGAGAAGCCAAAGACCAGTTGCGCTACAAATTTCTGAAGAAGTTGTTGATGCCATGGCTGAGAATAATAGACACAATGTGCCATCTTCAAGCAGTGTTCAAACTGTGTTACGACAGCTGAACGTTCCATGGTCCACGTTTACTTCGGGCAGCAGTGGGGCCATCTCAACTGCTGTTCCAGACAGTCGTCACATTGAGCAACGTTTGTAGCCTAGAATGTAAACATGGTACACAATTACCAAAATTGTCCCTCTCTTGTGGAGGTTAAAATGTGTTTCTTACAGTGGTTTATTCGTCATTTCTCTTCCGCATGTCCTTATAAACGTTTCCACAGTGTTACGTTCTCCTACGATCACTCGTTTGTCATGGAAGCCTCCTGAAGCAGCGAAAGTTTAATGATAACCACCCTGTGTATTTTGGCACTCACCATTCCAGAGACGACGTTCACGTGCTCTTTATAGTTGCAGTCGCTAGTGGTTCCTGGACAATGGAAGCTAACACAAAGGAGCGCGTGCCACTAGCACACGCCGTAGCAGTCGGCTGCAGACTGACACACAGCCGTTTCCCAGCTTCTAACCAGGAAGCCTACGTGCGAGGAAAGCTGGATCAGATTTTCTTAGATAGAAGACGAAGCCACTAACAACGGAGCACAGGCACTGGTAGAGAGTGTGACGGGGGAAGGACATCGGCCACGTCGTTTCCAAGGAATCTATCGCGGAATTCGCAATAAACGACTGAGAGAACCACACAAAATTACAATCTGGATGGGTGAATAAGTACTACTTAATGGGAGCGCAGCGTGCTTATCACTACACAGACGCAGATCACTGTGCCGTTTGTTACGATCGTTCGGAGATGACGGCGTTCATCCCGTGGTGCCCTCAAATTGTTGTGTAAGGTATCCTCTTTTCGCTGAATGCGTCGACTGGCACATTTTTGTTGTAGTGACATGTCATTTATGAGCCAGAATTTCCAAGTATTCCAAAACTATTCCTCGAGGATCTATCACTCTATTCAGTTACCGCGCTACGACAAGCTGGTATTGCGTTCTTTGACGTCCACGAACGGGCTTATACTGAAGTTCACGTTTCTTCTTAATTTGACAGCTCTTCTCTGCCTGAGATTTTCCATTATACAAAGGGGGCACTATTAGACGTACGTTTGAACTACCTTCCTAAATATTGGTACACCGTTTCAAACATTCTTCCAGTTTATATCTATATTTTAGCATTTTTACTTAACGAAACGAACTTTTATTGGTGTTCAGAATGAGATTTTCACTCTGCAGCGGAGTGTGCGCTGATATGAAACTTCCTGGCAGATTAAAACTGTGTGCCCGACCGAGACTCGAACTCGGGACCTTTGCCTTTCGTGGGCAAGTGCTCTACCATCTGAGCTACCGAAGCACGACTCACGCCCGGTACTCACAGCTTTACTTCTGCTAGTATCTCGTCTCCTACCTTCCAAACTTTACAGAAGCTCTCCTGCGAAACTTGCAGAACTAGCACTCCTGAAAGAAAGGATATAGCGGAGACATGGCTTAGCCACAGCCTGGGGGATGTTTCCAGAATGAGATTTTCACTCTGCAGCGGAGTGTGCGCTGATATGAAACTTCCTGGCAGATTAAAACTGTGTGCCCGACCGAGACTCGAACTCGGGACCTTTGCCTTTCGTGGGCAAGTGCTCTACCATCTGAGCTACCGAAGCACGACTCACGCCCGGTACTCACAGCTTTACTTCTGCTAGTATCTCGTCTCCTACCTTCCAAACTTTACAGAAGCTCTCCTGCGAAACTTGCAGAACTAGCACTCCTGAAAGAAAGGATATAGCGGAGACATGGCTTAGCCACAGCCTGGGGGATGTTTCCAGAATGAGATTTTCACTCTGCAGCGGAGTGTGCGCTGATATGAAACTTCCTGGCAGATTAAAACTGCTGCCAGGAAGCTCAGATGGTAGAGCACTTGCCCGCGAAAGGCAAAGGTCCCGAGTTCGAGTCTCGGTCGGGCACACAGTTTTAATCTGCCAGGAAGTTTTTTATTGGTGTTAGTATTTTGTTTCTTGAAACAGTAATTGGTTTTAGTGCATATGTAATATGTGATATTTGTCTATCTCTCTGTCTCCATGTTATTCCAATTTATTTTCCATAATTCAAGTGGGATGTTCTTTTATAGTATTCATTCATATCATTGCAGTCTCACCTACTGGGGTACTAGGTAATAGAAGTTGTAATGGACGTAGCATTCCGCTTGTCCTAGTTACAAAATTTGAATGTCGCAAACGTGCGTCCATGTCACGGTCCAAGCGATGCGAGACATGCTATATCTTTCCACTACCTAACTGCACCACCGTCGGAGAACGTGTTGTTTATCAGTACATCGACGTCATCTTCCTGTACTGCTACATTGCGTTTATAAATTTGATAATATTCGCCAGCTACCCATTTGCCCGTGTGAGAAGGTTAAAGAAGTGTACTATTCTGACACCACTGATCAGCGCCAGATAACAATCCCACTACACTCAAATATTTTCCAAGATTCAACCAATGGTGTGCAAAATGCCATCTCCGTTTCACTTCCAAATGGCTTATTGTAACGTCCTCAGCAGTCCTAGCAAAGATAACAGTGGAGATAACAGCCCGAAGATGTCAAAGTAATAAAGCCATTACAAAATCAAACACTCGAGTTTCCTCGGGAACATTTCGATTCTTTCCCTCCTTGGTAAACCCTTGCTAATCTCGTTTCTCTTAGCACAACCTCCTCCGTTAACCGTAAGATCTTTAATGTACCTCGAGACTGTCGCTGAACAGTAACGCTATTTTGAGTTAAATTACCGTGCAATGATTTTTTCGAGTCGCTACTCACGACCAGATAGTACCGCAGAAAAACTTCTGCCACAAAATCACGTTTGCCTGCGCTTAAATGATAAGTCGGAACTGTCTATAATACAGTGCGCCTGGTTCCCACCTGCTTCCTTCCACGAATGCTCCCAGATTTCGCGAGTGTAGAACAACATCTACAATATGTGAAGCGCTTAGCCTTCGCAACCAATACGCATAGTAGCTATAGAATGTGCGTTTTTTCTCCAGCCTACATGCATTCTTATTGGTGCTCCTCTTCTGCAACTCATAGCGCCGTATGACTAACGACACATATCAGTTTCACGACCGCTAAAAGTCTGTAACGTCACAGGAAATCTTCTGAATACATGTGCAGTTTTAGCATTTCCAATTGTATAACTATTCTCAGATTATGAGGATATCCTTGCGGAGAGAAGTTTTTCGTGCCTTAATTGCTGTGTGGCCGTTGGCCGCGGTCGGCGACATACGGGAGAGCCTGACAAGGCCTCTCAACTGCACAGGAAACTAATGAATTTCTCGGCAGCCTTGGGCGGATCATTGGTGAACAGAAGGTTCTCATATCATCCTCGAGTTCGGGCATTTCTTCTCTTCTCCTCTACTACGAAGATCGACTTTAGTCCCTCTAAAATTAAACTGTGACGCTCTAAACGTGAGTGCTTTGTAGCTACATACACAAAATGAAGTGCCTGTTTCGATGTGGATGTTTTTCGTTTCACCGAAGCTCGTAACAGTATATTACAAGGACGGAGGGAGACGTGTCTTCTGCTCGCCTGCTGATGCACGTATGTACCTCGTCGTAAGTCTCCCGGCGGTAGAAGGGGCGAGTATTTGGCAAGCGTCCGCAATGCCACATTTGGTGCGTGCTGGCACGCAGCAGCGAGTGTGGCCGACCTTGCTTCACCTTCACATACGATTCAACAGTCTTTCACACTGTTCTGAACACCAAACAGCTTTTAAGACTTCCCTTCGGACCAATAAGTTTCAGCAGAAGAAGGGCAAAATCCGAAAATCAGACTCGCAATGAAACGTGTCAGACATGGCAAATGGTAGGATGGTTTACTAAAATCATCGTGGTCACTTCATTCCGTAATACTTTCGTCGCTTAATTTGTGCTCTGTCTCTAAAGATGCCTACGTCGAATAAACGTTGTAGCCCAACGGTTTTCCATTCACATACTGTTCGCGTTTTTTAACTAATAGATTTTGCCCAGCCGCCATCTCTTCGTACAGGGTGGCAAAAAGAAAAATGGCCCGTAAATTAAGCACCAGCTGTTCAGCGCACTGATGAGGACTTTCTGTTTCGCATCACCAGATCAGGTTAGTGTAGGTTTCGTCAGACGATACAAATGTCCCGATAACACTTTATCCAGAAAGGGTAATGAACAGGAGAAGATTGCCCTGGAAGCTTTAAATCATGCTAAACAGAATATTTTTAAGGATAAAGATGTAGGTCCCTTTTGATAAAGTCCTTACAAGTTGACTCTTGAATTCGCACTTTTTTAGCTAACCGGCGTTGAAATATGCAGACCAACTGACCAAAACGACGTAGCAGTTACATCTTACCGAAATGCCTCTCCTATACAATGATTTTCATTGAACTCTCGGTAACAAATCCAAAACGGTGGACTGCTTTAAAAGATTTCGAGCGAAACATCAAAGGCATGTGGAACTAGGCGATTCAGTTACATATTGCATGCTACCCATAGTTTCTCAACTAGGAGGTCGAAAAGACAAGAATTAGTAACAGCCTGAAAGCGGATTATTTGAATATTGGAAACACGAGACATTTGTTAAAATTAACACCTTCTCCAAATGAGTGCTCCGGACGCATTTAATAGGATATTTTACGTTTCTTAAAAGAATGTTGTAAATATAAGTCTCTAAGAACAGTTATACTGCACAGTGTTTCAAAATGAAGAATTAGCTTTCTTTTAGAGTAGCTGTTGCCCCATGAATATGTCGTCGGCCAGATTTGTTTATTTTATTCACCTGTGCAAATGTGAACTTCACAATTTTGTAGCAGTCTCTATGTATCATTAGGTATATTTATGTATTTACACAATTACTTTTTATATCAAAAAATCGTGTCTTTTATTGTGCAAGTGCCGTCAGACTAACATATTTTTAAAGTCACTGTAGCACATAACTTTGCTGCATAAACGTATTGCCGATTATATTTTGTAATTAAGACTGACAAACGTCCTGTTACTATCATTACGTGTCCCAGTTGTATCTGGTCAAATATTCTTTGCCAGAAACCAGTACAGAAAACTGTATTGCTATTATATCGGACTTTTCTGCAGGTTGTCATTGAACTCAGCAATATTTTCTGATGCTCGGATGTGTTTCGGGAAGTTAATTAACAGTCTCTTCGCTGTTTCTACTACGCTCTCAAGAAATGCCAAAAACAATTTTCGTTCATGGTTTATTTTGGCCACAGAATCTGTCGTCTTATCACTAGTGACACATTTAGAGACATATAAACTGTCGCATTTCTGATAGAGATAACGAAAGAAATGCACCCAAAGGAAAAGCTGCATAAGCAAATTCGAAAACTCGTAAAATCTTTCCGGAAATATGGCTTCTGTGTTGAGTAATACACAGAAAAAAAGGAGAGGCAGTCAAACACCAATGATCACGTTGACGTTTCAACTGCGGCAACAATTCATTTTTCAGGCTATTATAATATAATAATATATTTCCTGTTTCCCTTTAACTTATTCCATTTACCCCATAAGTCGAGTATAGACTTACAGAAAATGTACAATTTTTTTTAAGAGGCCATCACTATTCATATATTTCTTAGTTGTTTGATTGGGCTCGACCGCTTCAACCCCCCCCCCCCCCCACCCCCCCCGGCCCCCACATACACACACACACTCACACATTTTTACCGTCCTTTGTTTGTAATATGTTGGTGTTTCATGCAGATACCTACGGAAGCCCAGTATCTGTACAAAGCGTTGGAAAATCTATGACCTTTCTTTACTAAATACACTCCTGGAAATGGAAAAAAGAACACATTGACACCGGTGTGTCAGACCCACCATACTTGCTCCGGACACTGCGAGAGGGCTGTACAAGCAACGATCACACGCACGGCACAGCGGACACACCAGGAACCGCGGTGTTGGCCGTCGAATGGCGCTAGCTGCGCAGCATTTGTGCACCGCCGCCGTCAGTGTCAGCCAGTTTGCCGTGGCATACGGAGCTCCATCGCAGTCTTTAACACTGGTAGCATGCCGCGACAGCGTGGACGTGAACCGTATGTGCAGTTGACGGACTTTGAGCGAGGGCGTATAGTGGGCATGCAGGAGGCCGGGTGGACGTACCGCCGAATTGCTCAACACGTGGGGCGTGAGGTCCCCACAGTACATCGATGTTGTCGCCAGTGGTCGGCGGAAGGTGCACGTGCCCGTCGACCTGGGACCGGACCGCAGCGACGCACGGATGCACGCCAAGACCGTAGGATCCTACGCAGTGCCGTAGGGGACCGCACCGCCACTTCCCAGCAAATTAGGGACACTGTTGCTCCTGGGGTATCGGCGAGGACCATTCGCAACCGTCTCCATGAAGCTGGGCTACGGTCCCGCACACCGGTAGGCCGTCTTCCGCTCACGCCCCAACATCGTGCAGCCCGCCTCCAGTGGTGTCGCGACAGGCGTGAATGGAGGGACGAATGGAGACGTGTCGTCTTCAGCGATGAGAGTCGCTTCTGCCTTGGTGCCAATGATGGTCGTATGCGTGTTTGGCGCCGTGCAGGTGAGCGCCACAATCAGGACTGCATACGACCGAGGCACACAGGGCCAACACCCAGCATTATGGTGTGGGGAGCGATCTCCTACACTGGCCCTACACCACTGGTGATCGTCGAGGGGACACTGAATAGTGCACGGTACATCCAAACCGCCATCGAACCCATCGTTCTACCATTCCTAGACCGGCAAGGGAACTTGCTGTTCCAGCACGACAATGCACGTCCGCATGTATCCCGTGCCACCAAACGTGCTCTAGAAGGTGTAAGTCAACTACCCTGGCCAGCAAGATCTCCGGATCTGTCCCCCATTGAGCATGTTTGGGACTGGATGAAGCGTCGTCTCACGCGGTCTGCACGTCCAGCACGAACGCTGGTCCAACTGAGGCGCCAGGTGGAAATGGCATGGCAAGCCGTTCCACAGGACTACATCCAGCATCTCTACGATCGTCTCCATGGGAGAATAACAGCCTGCATTGCTGCGAAAGGTGGATATACACTGCACTAGTGCCGTCATTGTGCATGCTCTGTTACCTGTGTCTATGTGCCTGTGGTTCTGTCAGTGTGATCATGTGATGTATCTGACCCCAGGAATGTGTCAATAAAGTTTCCCCTTCCTGGGACAATGAATTCACGGTGTTCTTATTTCAATTTCCAGGAGTGTATAATGCCAGACGGGTTTGCAGCGGATACAGTATTATTTTGTAGTCTGGGGCATCCAAAGAAATGATGATCTGTATCTTCTTCTCCACAAGATTTACGACTTACTACGACTACGACCTACAGACTGAGAAGATGTTAACAGAGCATCCGTCGTGAAGTTTAAGCCTTACTGTTAGAGAACTGCGTTACCTGGAGACCGAATGCGTATGAGATTTCGTGGTGTAGAGAACAGACTGTTGAATTATCGTGTACTTCTTGGCTTTATATATTGCTGTCTCATCCCATTCCCATTCTCAGTCTACAACCATGCCTCTGTATAGCATATGTCCGTAGCCCGTACCTGCGAGTGGATTCGAGGTAGTGTACACCGTCACAACAGCATCTTTGGCGAAGTGTTCGACAGCTTCACTGTGATTTCACCCAAACGAAGTTAAAGTTTTGGCTTCCTTCAAGCATCAGTTCCTACAATACCGAAACCCTGAAGATAATTATTTATTCCGTCAGGTTGGCGCTAAATGGCGTAAGTACTATAGCAGACGGTTGCCAGGTTTCCCCAGCTTTGTAGTTGTGTACCGAGATGATCCAGATGATATGACTGAGCAAATTAACATAGTCAAATTGTGGGAAATGGGATTAAGATCCACGTTGGGAAGGAAATAAATTAAATGCTTAGAGGCTCGTCGGCGACGAAGTCATTGGGGACGCAGTACGTGTTGAGATAAGAAAATGGTGGGTAAGAAAATCTGCTATATCCTTTACGAAAGACGCAACTTGGCATTTGCCTTTATGAGTTTAGAGAAAACGCGGAAATCTAATTCTGAATGGGGAAGTTTGTAATGAAGATCTCTATGCACCCACACGCGAATGGAGTGCCTTAACCACTCCACCACCACGACCGGTGCGTCGTCTTGCAAGTTTCGTTTAGATATTGCACGATTTCTATAAACTACTTACGGCGACTGCGTGTATTTTCGTTCTAGAATGACTACACTCAGTTTTCTCTCCCGTGCCTCATCAACTAAGTGTTCCTTCTTTAATAACTTGGATGTTGACGAAACAGTAATTTCAAATCTTCACATTCTTACTGAGGATATTTTAGCCTCATTTTGCCGAGGAATGTATACCTCAGAGTCTGTTAACTCTTTCGGACTCTTAATACTTTCCCCTCCCGCTGTTGTTTTTGTTATAAGTATCGCGAGTGATGCCTTCAGGAACGTAGTACTATCACATCTTCTTCGAACGTCGTATGGCATGATTCCTGCACTCATGATAACATTCCGCCCTGTGACGTGTGGTGAGTAGAGATTTATGGGCTACTGTAACTCATGGTTGAATCTATGTTTCTTGGTGATATTATTTCTTTCTTGTTCCTTCCGTCTTTGAGCACAGTTGTTTGGAGTACCGTGGATCGTCTGTCCGCTGTTATAATCCGTGATAGTCGACGCTGATACGTGTAGTCTCAAAGTGTTGTTGATTGCGATATTGTAAGGTGATGGAGAATGTTATCCTCGCTGTTGGTATAATGGTAAAAGCAAAACAATATCAGGAAGTCCTCAGAAGTAAAGTGTACCGTAAGTCGGGCATCTACGATCTGGCGGCGATCATTGCATCTATACCGCGACGTCTTGCCCATCCACGCTCGACTGTAACGCTGACGGCCACGACAAGGCGCGACGACGTCACAATCATGTGACACATCCAACTATTCCATTCGTCGTGGTGACAGGAGCGATGTCTCTCTATCACAGCAGCTATACCTAATGCAATAGCTCACGATTGTAGTTCCCGACCAGATGTCCTCAAATGCCTGACCAGCCCTCATCAGTGCAGAGATGGTTTTGTTTATGGTGCAATCGGCAACATCGACTTTGGATCATTAAGTAAAGGAAGCTGCCTGTGTTGGAAGATGATTAACGTCACCCACTCGTTGGAATAAAGGTAGTAGACCGTGCAATCACGGGACTAACACGGCGAGAACGAAGTTTTCACCCGTATGGCGGTTTGTGAGCTGTTTTCGAACCTACAGGCAGATTAAAACCGTTTACAGGAGCGGAAGTCGAATATGGAGCCTTACCTTTCACGGACAATGCTCTCATTGCTTGAGCTGCCGACGCACGACTTACGACTCATCCCCAGAGCTTTACTGAATCCATTACCTCTTCATTACTATAAAAATTTCGCGTGTTCCCTCAACTTTAGCAGTACTAGCACCAATGGAAAAGGGTAATATGAAAAATGGATGACTCACTACCAAAGGTATTGTTTGCAGAATATTTTTTTCGGTCTGCAACGGAGTGTGCGCTGTTTAGAAATTTCTCTTGCTGGTTCCTCTAGTGTTAGCCCCACAAGACATGCATAAGAACTTCAGTGAAACTGTGTGCCGGACCGATACTCGAACCCGGGACCTTTACCTTTCGCGAGCAACTGCTCTACCATCTGGGCTACCCAAGCGCGACTCACGCCCAATCCTCACAGCCTTACTTCAGTCAGTACCTCGTCTCCTACTTTCCAAACTTCACAGAAGCTCTCCTGCGAAACTTGCAGAGCTAGCACTCCTGGAAGAAAGGATATTGCGGAGACACGGCTTAGCCATTGCCTTTGGGATGTTTCCAGAACGAGATTTTCACTCTGTAGCGGAGTGTGCGCTGATATGAAACTTCCTGGCAGATCAAAACTGTGTGCGAGATTCGAGCCCGGGAACTTTGCCTTTTGCGGGCAAGTGCTCTACCATCTGAGCTACCCAAGCACGACTCACGCCCAATCCTCACAGCCTTACTTCCGTCAGTACCTCGTCTCCTACCTTCCAAACTTCACAGAAGCTCTCCTGCGAATCTTGCAGAACTAGCACTCCTGGAAGAAAGGATATTGCGGGGACATGGCTTAGCCTTAGCCTGGGGGATGTTTCCAGAATGAGATTTTTCACACATCAGCACACACTCCGCTACAGAGTGAAAATATCATTCTGTAAACATCCCCCAGGCTATGGCTAAGGCATGTCTCCGCAATATCCTTTCTTCCAGGAGTGCTAGTTCTGCAAGGTTCGCAGGAGAGCTTCTGTGATGTTTGGAAAGTAGGAGACGAGGTACTGGCGGAAGTAAGGTTGTGAGGACGAGGTGTGAGTCATTCTTGTGTAGTTCAGATGGTAGAGCAGTTACCCGCAAAAGGCAAAGTTCCTGGGTTCGAGTCTCGGTCCGGCACACAGTTTTAATCTGCCAGGAAGTTTCATATCAGCGCACACTCCGCTACAGAGTGAAAATCTCATTCCGGAACTTCAGTTAAGTTTCGACAGTTAACAGATTCTTGCAGAAATAAAGCTGAGGGATGGTCGTAAGTCGGTTCTGGGTAACTTAGTCGGTGCTTTTGCATTGCCCACGAAAGGCGGGGTTCCTGACTTGAGTCCCAGTCTGGACCACAACATGGAAAGAGTTGTTTCGTGGTGTTGGTATTCTAATGTGGGAAGACATCGTGCAATGGATGCACATAAGTTCACAGTTTCACCAAGGGCAAAGAATACTGCTAGCTAGTGAAACAAAATTTTGAGAGGTTCAGCTGATCAAGAGTCACTCTTCCTCGATAACAACGTTTTCCTGTGTGTAGCATCACTGAAAAATGAATTTCTTGCAGTAGCTGGACATCCAGAGAATGCACCGGCTGGCAATGTGTTCTCATCTGAATCCTAGAGAGTGTTTTTGGGAGAATTTGGGAGAAGAATCGTAACCCGCCAACTGCCAAGAACGACTGTTCTAAACTCCTAGAAAACGCTGCCTTAAGAATGTGGCCGATTGCCAATAGAACTCTTGAACCAACTTATATTGAATATTCTACATCAGTGCGAAATTAATGTGGCAGTTAGGGAGGAAGGAAGGTAGATTAGAGCTAAACGTTCCATCGACAACGACGTTATAAGAGACGGGGCACGAACTCGAATTACGAAAGGATTGCAAAGAAAATGGGCCGTCCCTTTCAAAGAAACAACCCCGGCATTTGCGTTAATAGATTTAGGGTAATCATGTAAATCATGAATCTGGATGGTCGTGCGGAGAGCTGAACCGTCGTCCTGCGGAATGCGAGTCCCGTGTGCTAACCACTAGGTCACATCCCTCGGTTGGCATTTAGGAATCCTACTTCCGACAGATTTATTTAATGTCACGTACGAGATTGGCTGGCGTCTGTTCTTTCTTTTTACACACTTGTCTCTTGTTTAATAACTTGACTAATCACACCGAATGAATTCGTTCTGTGGTAAATCGCTGAACACTAATTGGGGGGCATGGCGATTCATATCCTCGTCTGACATTCCATATCTAATTGCATTGTTTCGCTAAATTAATCAAGGGAAATGACAGGATGGCTCCCTCAAAAAGGACACAGCTGATATCCTTATGCAACTCGAATTTGTGCTCCTTTTATAATGACATCGTCGTCGACGGGACGTTAAGCCCTAATCTTCCTTGGTTTTCCTTTGGTCATTGCTACTTGCTAAATGTCTTCTGATGAGGACATAATTTCTTTTCGCAATGTTTCCGGTATAATGATCAGTAAAACTGCTACCGCTTCTTGAAGTTCTACTCTCGACCACCACTGTAACTGTCTCACTCTGTCGAGTCATCTCTCTT
The DNA here is from genome assembly GCF_023864345.2 of Schistocerca serialis cubense. Taxonomy (NCBI): domain Eukaryota; kingdom Metazoa; phylum Arthropoda; class Insecta; order Orthoptera; family Acrididae; genus Schistocerca; species Schistocerca serialis. The sequence continues at coordinate 582,858,856 of NC_064640.1, forward strand.
ACTCCATTTTAATCATCGCCAGAGACGTGTTAAAATACATACTAAGTTAACTAAAGTCATGAGATACCGATATGTACATATACAGATGGCGGTAGTATCGCGTACAGAAGATATATGGGTAGTGCATTGACGGAGCTGTTGGTACTCACGTGATTCATGTGAAATGTTTCCGACGTGATTATGGCCCCACGACGGGAATTAACAGACTTTGAACGCAGAATGTTAGTTAGAGTGAGACGCATGGTACATTCCAGTTTGGAAAGCGTTAGGGAATTAACTAATACAAGATCCACATTGCGAAGTGTTTGCCGAGAATACCACATTTCAGCCAGGCAGCAGTATCCGACCGAGACAGACGCAGCAACAGGGAAGTAAACGGCTTTTGTCATTTACGAGTTCCTAACCAGGAGCGAATTTTATTATATCACCTGTGTGGTTTAATAGTTCAGTTTCTTGTGTTTCTGCGTGTAAATTTAATATCTAATAGCCACAGTTGTCGCGTTTTTGTTTGCTTCGGAAAGTAAACCGATTTTGAGACATATTAAAAGTTCCTAATCAGGGGCAAATTATTTAGTTTCACCGGAGTGCTTCGGTAGATAGGTTTTTGGATATCTGCGTATTACTAGACCCAGTTGGTACGTTTTCGTCAGGGACTACAGTAGAGTTGCGCAGCACGTGTCGATAGTCCGTTTATCTGCATAGTATAGTTTTCCGCGGCATTTAGTATGGACAGGGACTGCGATTGTTGTGTGCGGATGCGAGCCGAGTTGGTGACACTTTGCGCTCAGCTTCAGGATGTAATGACTTTGGATATACAGCTTGAGGCTGCAGTGGATGGGCACCACTGCTGTGGGCCGGCCGTGGGTATCCAACGGACGTCCAGTACGTCAGAGTCCTCCGATCGGTCCTCACCGGTGGCCAACCCAGTTACTGCTGGCACTCATGCTGACCCCTCACCTGTGGTCGAGTGGGAGGTCGCCCCGGGGCGAAGCAGGAGGCGAAAGATTCCCCAGGTGGCCGCACGTAAGGCCTTCTCGGTTTGTGTGACAAACAGGTACCAGGTGCTGTCTGCGGCTGACACTGTCGCTGAGCCAGATTCTGTTGACTGTCCTGTTTCATAGGTAACCACTCAGCCTGCAAGATCCAGGCAACCGCAGAGGGTGGGACTATTGGTAGTTGGGAGATCCAACGTTAGGCGCGTCATGGGGCCCCTTAGGCACTTGGCCTACAAGGAGGGTAAGAAATCCAATGTATACTCCGTGTGCATACCGGGTGGAGTCATTCCAGATGTGGAAAGGGTCCTCCCGGAAGCCATGAAAAGCACAGGGAGCAGCCAACTGCAGGTGGTGGCACATGTCGGTGCCAATGATGTGTGTCACTTTGGATCAGAAAAGATTCTCTCTGGTTTCTAGCGGCTAACAGAATGGGTAAAGGCTAACAGTCATGCTTGCGATATGAAAGAATAGCTGACCATTTGCAGCATAGTCGACAGGACCGATTGTGGACCTCTGGTACAGAGCCGAGTGGACGGTCTTAATCAGAGGCTCAGACAGTTCTGCTACTGTGTAGGCTGCAAATTCCACGACTTGCGCCAAAGGGAGGTTGGGTTTCGGGTTCCGCTGAATAGGTCAGGTTTCCACTTTACGCAAGAGGCGGGTACACGGGTAGCAGGGGCTGTGTGGCGTGGACTGGGTGGTTTTTTAGGTTGCAGGGTCTCGGTAAAACACAAGAAGGGCTTCAGTCACAAGGGGTGCCGGATGAACTCAGGAGAAACGCACGCAACTGGCCATTAAAATTTGCCACACCAAGAAGAAATGGAGATGATTAACGGGTATTCATTGGACAGATATATTATACTAGAACTGACATGTGATTACATTTTCACGCGATGTGGGTGCATAGATCCTGAGAAATCAGTACCGAGAACAACCAACTCTGGCCGAAATAACGGCCTTGATACGCCTAGGCATTGAGTCAAACAGAGTTTGGATGGCGTGAACAGGTACAGCTGCCCATGCAGCTTCAACACGATACCACAGTTCATCAAGAGTAGTGACTCGCGTATTGTGACGAACCAGTTGCTAGGCCACCATTGACCAGACGTTCTCAATTGGTGCGAGGTCTGGAGAATGTGCTGGCCGGGGAGGCAGTCGAACATTTTCTGTATCCAGAAAGGCCCGTACAGGACCTGCAACATTCGGTCGTGCATTATCCTGCTGATATATAGGGTTTCGTAGGGATCGAATGAAGAGTAGAGCCACGGGTCGTAACACATCTGAAATGTAACGTCCACTGTTCAAAGTGCCGTCAATGCGAACAAGAGGTGACCGAGACGTGTAACAAATGGCACCCCACACCATCACGCCGGTGATACGCCAGTATGGCGATGACGAATACACGCTTCCAATGTGCGTTCACCGCGATGTCGCCAAATACGGATGCGACCATCACGATGCTGTAAACAGAGCCTGGATTCATCCGAAAAAATGACGTTTTGCCATTGGTGCACCCAAGTTCGTCGTTGAGTACACCATCACAGGCGCTCCTGTCTGTGACGCAGCGTCAAGGGTAACGGCAGCCATGGCCTCCGAGCTGATAGTCCATGCTGTTGCAAACGTCGTCCAACTGTTCGTGCAGATGGTTGCTGTCTTGGAAATGTCCCCATCTGTTGACTCAGGCATCGAGACGTGGCTGCACGATCCGTTACAGCCATGCGGATAAGAAGCCTGTCATCTCGACTGCTAGTGATAGGAGGCCGTTGGGATCCAGCACGTATTACCAAACTGGACCCTCCCATTCCATATTCTGCTAACAGTCATTGTATCTCGACCAACCCGCGAGTAGCAATGTCACGATACGATAAACCGCAATCACGATAGGCTACAATCCGGCCTTTATCAAAGTCGGAAACGTGGTGGTACGTATTTCTCCTCCTTACACGAGGCATCACAACAACGTTTCAGCAGGCAACGCCGGTCAGCTGCTGTTTGTGTATGAGAAATCGGTTGGAAACTTTCCTCATGTCAGCACGTTGTAGGTGTCGCCACCGGCGCCAACCTTGTGTGAATACTCTGAAAAGCTAATCATTTGCATATCATAGTATCTTCTTCCTGTCCGTTAACTTTCGCGTCTGTAGCACGTCTTCTTCGTGGTGTAGCAATTTTAATGGCCAGTAGTGTATATACAGGAACCATTGGTATAACAGTTGTAAATTGTCTTAGCTCTGGTGGGAAACTACCATAGCTCCAAGCGCTGAAAGCTGGCACTGAAAGCTAGCTAAAGCCGGATATAAGCTCATCCGAAATTTTTGCGAAGAACCTAACGGTGTTCCGAAAGGATAGGCTAAACACGGTTTACGGTGACGTGTTTGTTGCTGTCAGAAGTAGTTTAACTTGTCGTGAAATTGAAGTAGATACTTCCTGTGAGTCAGTATGGGCAGAGGTCACTGTTGGCAACCGGGATGAATTAACAATTGGATCCTTTTACTGACTTCCCAATTCAGAAGATACAGTTGCTGAAAGGTTCAAAGAACACTTGAATTTGATTTCAAACACGTACCCGACTCATAGATAATAGTTGGTGGTAACTTTAACTTACCCTCGATATGTTGGCGAAAATACATGTTTAATTATGGAGGTACGCATTAAATATCATTCGAAATTGTGATAAACGAATTCTGAAAATTATTTCGAGCAGTTAGTTCATGAGCCCACGTGAATAGTAAACGGTTGTGAAAACACACTCGACCTCTTAGCAACAAATAATCATGAGTTAACAACGAGCATCAAAACCGATTCAGGGATTAGTGAACAGAGGGTTGTCGTAGCGAGATTGAAGATTGTAATCCCCAAATCATCGAAAAATAAGCGAAAAATATACCTATTCAAAAAAGCAGATAAAAATTCACTTGACGCCTTCCTAAGAGACAATCTCCACTCTTTCCAAATGAATAATATAAGTGTGGTGTCACCGCCAGACACCACACTTGCTAGGTGGTAGCTTTAAATCGGCCGTGGTCCAATAGTACATGTTGGACCTGCGTGTCGCCACTGTGTGATCGCAGACCGAGCGCCACCACAAGGCAGGTCTCGAGATACTGACTAGCACTCGCCCCAGTTGTACGGACGACTTCGCTAGCGACTACATGGACTAAGCATTGCTCATTAGCTGAGCCGATAGTTAGAATAGCATTCAGGTAAGTCAATGGCTACGACCTAGTGAGGCGCCATTAGCCTTACATAGCAATTGATAATTATCGTCTAAAGCATGTCTCAACAAGAACGATGTATACAACAAGGATGGATTAAAGTTAAGTACTCCAAAAGCAACGTACTTTTCTTTATAGCATTCATTGAGCGTCCTGTTTCAGACTTCACGATATTCTGCGTGAGCTTATAGCGTGCATACCGGACCCCTCAAAATAACACTGTGTCGGCACTTCTGTCGACACATCACATGGCGACGAGTTAAAAAAAAGGGTCTTGTTCTATCTAATTGCTTACATTTACTTGTGTCATGGCTTCGCCAGATGTACTGTCCGAATTTTATCGCCTGCAGAATCAGCAGACGCAGGCGTTATTGGATGCCCTTGGACAGCTCGTCCAGGGTCAACGTGCACTGCAAACCGATGCGGCAGCCGCCGATTCACCGCTACCGCAGCCACAACTCGCAGTTGCACCACCTTTTAGGCCCTATGACCCAGCTCAGGAAACATGGACGGAGTGGTCACGCCAGTTTGGATTTCATCTCGCCGCCTACAGAATTCAAGGTAACGAGCGGCAGCCTCACTTATTGTCGTGTGTAGGGGTGCAAACGTACCGTGTGATAGTGAAATTATTTCCCCGACGCGACGTAGCAACTCTGTCCTACGAGGAAATTTTGTCTGCTTTAGATGCCTATTTCAAGGAAACAGTTAATGTAGTTGCTAAAAGGTATACTTTCTTTCGTACAAAACGTATGGCCGGTCAAACTAATCGGGAGTGGGTTGCAACATTGCAAGGCCTTACAAGAGATTGTGCTTTTGAGTGAGAATGTGGACTCCCTTATTCAGATACTATGGTACGTGATGCAATTGCACAGAACGTTTCTGATGTTCACATACGGGAAAAGATTTTGAAACTCGTTAATCCCTCCCTTCAGCAAGTGATAGACATATTAGATAGACAAGACACGCTTGACTTTGCTCAGGAATCATTTGCAACTTCGCCAGCCGTGTGTAACATTAACCGGCCCGCCGGGTGCGCTGCGCGGACCAGTAAACTGCCCTCGCGCACGTCCACGCAGCTGCCGCCACGCTCTAAAGCAGGTGTGCCGCGCCAGCATACAAATGCAGTGAAATCATGCCCGCGGTGTGCTACTAGACATTCGCATGAAAATTGCCCGTCACGCCAAGCTATTTGCTTTTTCTGTAATAAGAAAGGACATGTTCAAAGTGTTTGCCAGAAAAAGCTCAGATCAGACACTCTTCATCATTCCAGGCCCTTTGCTTCGCGCCGGAATCGAACCAAGGACACTCAGGCTCGTGAACCTACGCCCATGGCCATTCATGTAGTTAATTCCACTTCATCCAGTGCCACTGTCTCTAACAGTGACTATGTTCGCCCCACAAATACTGTGCGTCGACGTCGCCGGAACTTGCGTCAAGCCGCAAGTGCTTCTGTACCAGTGTCAGTTCAAATTGCACAAGACATTCGCTCTTGTCGTCAGCAGGACAATAAACTTTTTGTAGATTTGGACTTTAATGGCAAGGTCATACCATTCCAGCTCGATACCGGAGCTGCAGTTTCATTGCTCAATCATGACACGTACACACAACTGGGCAAACCTCCGTTGCGTGCCGCAAATGTTAAATCACATAGTTATTCAGGACAGCTTATCCCTGTGTTAGGACAGTGCACTCTTCTTGCAACATACATGGGACAAACAAAACTTGTGTCATTTTACGTTCTTCGTTCTTCTACTGCAGTGAACTTGTTTGGTTTAGATTTATTTCAGTTGTTTAACATGTCTATAATAAATCAGGTCCTATCAGTGAATCAGACTGTGCCTTCCGCCAGTGTTTCGCGGCTATGTGAAGAATTTGCAGACATTTTTGTACCGGGCCTTGGTTGCACTAAGAACTATGAAGCACATTTGGAACTGAAAGTAAACGTGCCACCGAAATTTTTCCGAGCGCGCAATGTTCCCCACGCATTGCGTGATGAGGTCGCAAGAACATTAAACGATTTAGAATCACAAGGTGTGAGTGAATGTGCGAAATGCCTCTTCCATTTCAGCTCCGCTTCATTGCTTACGCCGTACATGTGTTCCGTTCGTCTGGACGACGGACTGCGACCGCGCTTTTCGCCAGTTGGAATCGGCGTTGCTTTCTAATACTTGCCTTACGCCATTCGATCCCCAGAAACCCCTTTTGTTGATCGTAGATGCATCGGATTTAGGGATCGGTGCTGTGCTTGCGCACAAAGATGGGTCGCATGATCGGCCTATTGCCTTTGCGTCCAAGTTGCTCTCATCTGCGCAAAGAAATTATCCCCAGATAGAGAAAGAAGCTTTGGCTCTCATATTTGGTGTTACTAAGTTTCATGATTTCTTGTATGGTCGCTCCCCAGCTGAGTTGCTCCACGGTCGTCCTCAGTGAACCTTGATGTCTTTGCTGCACCTGCCGCATCAGGTTCCTGTGCAGCGGCAGACTTCTGCTTTTGCTCCAGGCGACGTTGTATTCTATCGCACCAATCGAGGTTCACGGCGTTGGCTCGCAGGGCGCATTCTTCGCTGCATCGGCCGCGCGATGTATTTGGTTTTGGGGGCCTCTTGTGAGGTGCGTCGGCATCTCAATCAGCTGCGCCTCTGTCGTCGCACGGGTTCTGCCGCTCCCCGTCTGCTTTCAGCGACGGTGCCGTCCGGTCAGCGCCCTGGGGACCAATCTACTGGCTCGCCTCATCCCCAGGTGTTACCGACGCTGCCTTCCATTTTGCCCCATGGCGACGCGCCGCCGCCGCCTCCGCCGCCGCCGCCTGTCCTCCAGCCGGCGCCGCCCGCAGTGGACGCTTCGCTGCAGCCGCCAAGCGCCTCCCTGGGTCACGCGCCGCCGATCGCTTCCCGTGACCAGCTGTCCTCCGCCATGGAACTCTTGCCCGCTCCGGACCACATGACGTCTTCGCGCGTCGGGTACCCCGACGCAATGGAGGTCGACCCTTCGGCCTCTCCTGTCTCTTTACGGGCGCATACACCGCATGTTGACGTGCACCCTGGACTAGGTTTTCAGGCGTTTCCTAGATCCCCTCGGACCGAATGGCCGGGTGTGGGTGACACAGCCTCGCCTGTTGTTAGGCTCCCCACCTCATCGCATACGTCAACATGGGGTCCTCCCCACGGCGGGCGGAAGCCTTATCTTACGACCGTTCTCCGATTTGCGGGGGAGGAATGTGGTGTCACCGCCAGACACCACACTTGCTAGGTGGTAGCTTTAAATCGGCCGTGGTCCAATAGTACATGTCGGACCTGCGTGTCGCCACTGTGTGATCGCAGACCGAGCGCCACCACAAGGCAGGTCTCGAGATACTGACTAGCACTCGCCCCAGTTGTACGGACGACTTCGCTAGCGACTACATGGACTAAGCATTGCTCATTAGCCGAGGCGATAGTTAGAATAGCCTTCAGCTAAGTCAATGGCTACGACCTAGCAAGGCGCCATTAGCCTTACATAGCAATTGATAATTATCGTCTAAAGCATGTCCCAACAAGAACGATGTATACAACAAGGATGGATTAAAGTTAAGTATTCCAAAAGCAACGTACTTTTCTTTATAGCATTCATTGAGCGTCCTGTTTCAGACTTCACGATATTCTGCGTGAGCTTATAGCGTTCATATCGGCCCCCTCAAAATAACACTGTGTCGGCACTTCTGTCAACACATCAATAAGTGTACACCAGATGTGGCTTAAATTCAAAGAAATAGTATCGGCAGCAATTGAGAGATTTATACCAAATAAATTAACAAACGACGGAGCTGATCTTCCCCAGTACAGAACACTGTTGCAGAAAGAACGAAACAAAAATGACAAATTTAAACAGATGCAAAATCTCCTAGATTGGCAATCTTTTACTGAAGCTCGAAATTTAGCGCGGACTTCAATGCGAGATGCGTATAACAATTTCCACAAAGAAATGTTGTCTCGAAACCTGGCAGAAAATCCTAAGAGATTCTGGTCATATGTGAAGTATGTTAGCCGCAAGAAACAATCAATGCCTTCTCTGCACGATAGCAATGGAGATACTATCCAAGACAGTGCTGCCAAAGCAGAGTTAATAAACACAGCCTTTCGAAATGCCTTCACAAAAGAAGAAGAAGTAAATATTCGAGAATTCGAATCGAAAACAGCTGCCAACATGAGTAGCGTAGAAGTAAATATCCTCGGAGTAGTGAAGCAACTTAAATCACTTAACAAAAGCAAGTCTTCTGGTCCAGACTGTATACCAATTAGGTTCCTTTCTGAGTATACTGATGCATTAGCTCCATCCTTAACAATCATATACAACCGTTCGCTCGACGAAAGATCCGTACCCAAACACTGGAAAGTTGCACAGGTCACACCAATATTCAAGAAAAGTAGTAGGAGTAATCCACTAACTTACAGACCCATATCGTTAACGTCGATATGCATCAGGATTTTAGAACATATATTGTGTTCGAACATACTGAACTACCTCGAAGAAAACGGTCTATTGACTCACAGTCGGCATGGGTTTAGAAAACGTCGTTCCTGTGGAGCACAACTATCTCTTTATTCACATGAAGTGTTGAGTGTTATTGACAAGGGATTTCAGATCGATTCCGTATTTCTGGATTTCGGGAAAGCTTTTGACACTGTACCACACAAGCAGCTCGTAGTGAAATTGCGTGCTTACGGAATATCGTGTCAGTTATGTGACTGGATTTGTGATTTCCTGTCAAAGAGGTCACAGTTCGTAGTAATTGAAGGAAAGTCAACGAGTAAAACGGAAGTGATTTCTGGCGTTCTCCAAGGTAGTGTTATTGGCCCTTTGCTGTTCCTTATTTATATTATCGATTTAGGAGACAATCTGAGCAGACATCTTCGGTTGTTTGCAGATGACACTGTCGATTATCGACTAATAAAGTCGTCAGAAGACCAAAACAAGCTGAAAAACGATTCAGAAAAGATATTTCAATGGTGTGAAATGTGGCAATTGACCCTAAGTAACGAAAAGTGTGAGGTCATCCACATGAGTGCTAAAAGGAACTCGTTAAACTTCGGTTACTCGATAAATCAGTCTAATCTAAAAGCCGCAAATTCAACTAAATACCTAGGTATTACAATTACGAACAACTTAAATTGGAAGATTCAAAAATGGTTCAAATGGCTCCAAGCAGTATGGGACTTAACTTCTAAGGTAATCAGTCCCCTAGAACTTAGAACTACCACCCACAGCCATGCCCGAGGCAGGATTCGAACCTGCGACCGCAGCGGTCTCACAGTTCCAGACTGTAGCGCCTAGAACCGCACGGCCACTCCGACCGGCAAATTGGAAGGAACATATAGAAAATGTTGTGGGGAAGGCTAACCAAAGACTGCGTTTTGTTGACAGAACACTTAGAAAATGTAACAGGTCTGCTAAGGAGACTGCCTACACTACCCTTCTCCGTCCTCTTTTAGAATACTGCTGCACGGTGTGGGATCCTTACCAGATAGGACTGACGGAGTACATAGGAAAAGTTCAAAGAAGGGCAGCACGTTTTGAATTATAGCGAAATATGGGAGAGAGTGTCACAGAAATGATACAGGATTAGGGCCGGATATCATTAAAAGAAAGGCGTTTTTCGTTCGATTAAATCTTATCACGAAATTACAATCACCAACTTTCTCCTCCGAATGCGAAAATATTTTGTTGACACCGACCTACATAGGGAGGAACGATCACCAAAATAAAATAAGGGCAATCAGAACTCGTACGGAAAGATATAGGTGTTCGTTGTTTCCGCGCGCTATACGAGATTTGAATAATAGAGAATTGTGAAGGTGGTTCGATAAACTCTCTGCCAGTCACTTAAATGTTATTTGCAGAGTATCCATGTAGATGCAGATGTAGATGTAAGCAACTGTCTCTCACCACGGACATCGCAGTGGCTGACGGCCTTCACTTAACGACCGAGAGCAGCGACGTTTGCGTAGAGCTGTCATTGTTAACAGACAAACTGCACTGTTTGAAATAACCACAGAAATCAATGTCGGACGTACGACGAACGTATTCGTTAGGACAGTGCGGCGAAATTTGTTGTTAATGGACTATGGCAGCAGACGACCGATACGAGTGCCTTTGCTAACACAACGACATCGTCTGCAGCGACTCTCCAGAGCTCGTGATCATATCCGTTGGACCCTAGAAGTCTGGAAAACCGTGGCCTTGTCAGATGAGTCCCAGTTTCAGTTGGTAAGAGCCGTAGGTAGGATTCTAGTATGGCGCAGACCCCACGAAGCCTTGGAACCAAGTTTTCAAAAGAAGGCACTTTGTAGGCTGGTGGTGGCTGGAGTGGGCTGTGTTTAGAGGGAATGGACTGGGTCCTCTGGCACAGCTGAACCAAACTTTGGCTCGAAATGGTTATGTCCGGTTACCTGGAGACCATTTGCTGCCATTCATGGACTTCATGTTCGCAGAGAACGATGTCATGTCGTAGGGCCCACAATTGTTCGCGATTGGTTTGAAGGACATTCTGGACAATTCGAGCGAATAATTAGGTTACTCAGATGACTCTAAATGAATCCTATCGAACATTTATTGGGCATAATCGAGAAAACAGTTCGTGCACAACATACTGCACTGACAAAACATTCACAATTATGGACACTTATAGAAGCAATAGGACTCAATATTTCTGGAGGGTACTTCCAAGGACTTGTTAAACCCATCCCACGTCGAGTTACTGCACTACGCCGGACAAAAGAAGGTCCGACAGGATGTTAGGAGGATTCCATAACATTTGTCACCTCAGTGCAGATAGGCATCAAATGTTGTTGTTGTTATGGTCTTCTGTCCGAAGACAGGTTTGATGCAGCTCTCCACGTTATCCTGTCTTGCGCGGTTCTCTTCGTCTCTGCTTAACGTCTGCTACCTACATCAACTTGCTACTGTATACTGTAGACAGGCCTTGGTCACTCTCTACAGTTTTTACTCACACACTCTTTCCATACCTAAATAAGGATTCCTTTATGCTTCTGCACGTGTTCTACCAAAATATCCACCATTTTCGTCAATAGATCTAAAAGCTACCCTGTATACCTACGTAATAATTCATTGTTCTTCTGCAAAAAAAAAAAAAAAAAAAAAAGAAGAAGCATCAAGTTTCTTCTCGTCTGTGCTGTTTATCGTCCATCTTCCACTTCTATATTAGGCTAAACTCCTGACAAGTACGTTTAGGAAAAGTACGTTTATAAAAATCTTATTTCCAGTTCAACGTAAGCTACATGCCAACACACTAATGTTTTCAGAAAAGCCTTCCTATTGCCAGTCTGTATTTTAAATCGTATTTTCTTCTGTCGTCGTTAATTATTTGACAAATATCAAAATTCCTCTAGTACTACTGCGTCTCATGTACTAATATAATACCCTTATTATCGCCTCAGGTAACTGTAACTCTCCATCACTAAATTACTATTGTTTTGGCTTTGGTGGTGTTTATCTTGGAATTTTCATTCTGTTCCTTCCGCATACCTTTCTTCCTCTGAAAGAACTACAATATCATCTTTACAAATTAGTCTTTTTCTCCTTTCATCTCCCAGATCTTCAAATACGATCGCAAATTACTTCTTGTTTTCCTTTACTTTTTGCGCAATGTATACTTCGAATAACATGGGAGATACGCTACAACCTTGTCAATCTCTTCTGAAGTACTTGGTCCTTTTCAAGCCGTTTAATTCTCATAGCTGTATTATGGTTTCTGTTCAAGATGTATCTAACACTTGGTTCACAGATTTCATCCCGAAAGACATTAGAATTTCACAGAGTGTATTACATTGGTCACAGGCAAGAACCACGACACGTTAGTCAAATATAGTTTAATGCCTATGCAATTATTATTCTGACATTGATGTTCATGAAAGTTACATTCTGAAGAGTCTTCATCAAAGACAAATTCGGAATTCAAATTGCTCTCCCCAGAATTCTCCACCCAGTTGGTAAAATCTTCATTCTCTTGGGCATGGGTGCAAACGAAATAAATATTATTTTTAAGTTACGAAATAAGAATTAGACCGCTCGTACACGTAGCTGCTCAAGAGTACAAGATTTATGGTGCTACTTGGCTGCTGGTCGTTTGCGAATAACTTCCTTTGTGATGCAATACAATGCTCCACACGGTGGTAGAGTTCAGTAACCTGTTACAAGTTCCTGGTGATTTGCCGTGCCAGTCACCATTTACTGTAATTCCTCACTTCCGAGCCGGCCGAAGTGTCCGAGCGGTTCTAGGCGCGACAGCCTGGAACCGCGCGACCGCTACGGTCGCAGGTCCGAATCCTGCCTCGGGCATGGATGTGTGTGCTGTCCTTAGGTTAGTTAGGTTTAAGTAGTTCTAAGTTCTAGGGGACTGATGACCTCAGCAGTTAAGTCCCATAGTGCTCAGAGCCATTTTTTTCCTCACTTCGAGACGTGAGGTGCACTTTAGCGTTAGCGTGTGGAAATAATTCTAACATTAATTTTATCTCATACCATTCTAGATACATTTCAAATCGCTCTTCTTCCTCTTCTTAACCAGTTATTAAAAATAATTTTCACACCATCCGGTAATTTTTTAAGATTAGTCTCATTATGTTGCGTGATTAAGGGAACGCTTCATTTAATTCAGACTAAAACGGAAAAAGGCAATCATTACCGTAGAACGTTAACCTGGATAGGGCTGTAATATCAAAATGTGCAACTGTTACACAGTCTTTAATTGTTGGATCGTGAAATATACCGTTGTCACTATTCCTTCTATTATAGCCAATAGAGATGGGGCCCCTCCACGCCCGCACCAACGTGGTGACCAAACCAAAAGTTCTACTGTCACCTCCGTAAACATGTTAGTTGTCTAGTAAGTGGATCATAGGATGCTGGGCTGTGATGTTGTCCGTGCGTCTGGGTAAGGCTACGCATTAACACGGTCCATCAGGTGATAGATAGTGGACGAAACGCGAGTGAGGGTAGCGATTTGAAGAGCAGAGGGAAAAAAGTGCCATGGCACGTGCCGTGGGAAAAGAAACCTCTGCGACAGTGGGACGGGTAGTAAGAGCAGTACTGGCTTACTAGCTGCGATAGCTCATGCAAGGTTGGATTTGTTAGTATAGGTATCATGCATCATTACCGTGACAAGCGATGGCGATGTGTCCCAGTTGCTGCAGCTGCTACATTCCTGGAACAATCAAGATCGTTACCGGGTAGTGGGAGATCGGCCATAGATCATCTCACTGTGTGGGGGATGTGTGGAGCTTGTTTGCATGCAGTGTACGGTACGGCTTCCCTGTGTGGTGCCAGTTATTCGACAGTGTATTTCAGCTGGATATCCAGTAATGGCGTCTGATTAACAGGGGCTCGCCTGTGCCGTTATGTTTGCGTATGCTTGGCCATAGATGTCATGTCCTTACAAGTATGTCTTTTGGTCTTTTATGTTTCTATCTATGGTTGTGGTCGTAGTTCCTCAGATTCAGAATAAACGGGTTCTGCGAATGTCTGGAGTTTCTGTATAGTCTTGTGGTGAGTTTGTGGATTACCTCCGTGAGAGTCTCAAGTCAGTATTCCCGGTGAAGGTCCGCGATGCGTGTGTATCGTGGAGCATTGCTTATGATTTTGAGTACTTTGTTTTGTATGATCTGCAGACGGCGCAGGCGTGTAGGCGCAGCTTATCCCCAGACAGGAGCTGCGCACGTCATCAGGGGTCGGATAAGTGTCATGTACATGAACCTCGACACCCTTCTGTTCAGTGTGCTACGCCTGTTGAGCATAGTACAGAGCTGTTTGAGCCTCGCGCTAGCTCGGTTGGTCATGTGATGTATGTGGTCCCCCCAGAGTAATTTCCGGTCCAGCCAAACACCGAGGTATCTGTCTTTGTCGCGGAAACGTATTGGACGTGCATGTAGAGTTATTGGTCTGCAGTAGTGGTGTTTGCGCAGTTGCTTCGGTCTTCTAGTGAACAGAACGGCTTCGCACTTGTCGACGTTTACTCTAACACGCCATTTCTCCAACCAAGGCTCGGCCACTCTGAGTGCAGTGTGTAGGCGTGACGTAATGTTTGATGGTTTCCAATCTTGCGCAAGGACGGCTGTGTCATCCGCGTAGATTGCCATCATTGTGTTGTGTGTGGTTGGGAGATCGTTTATGTAGAGGTTAAACAGTAGGGGCCCTAGGATGCTTCCCTGGGGTACTCCCGCGTGTATACCGTGTCATGTTGATTGTTTTCCCTGCACGTCAGTGTTGAAACTCCTGTCTGTGAGGTATGAGTGTATTAGACGCAGCAGCCCGTCGGGGAATCCCGCGTTGCTGAGTTTGCGGATGAGGCCGTTGTGCCATAGACGGTCGAAAGCCTTTTCGATGTCCAGGAACACTGCCCCTGTAGCTTTGTTTATGTTGAAGCCATGTGTTATATGTTCAACGACCCGTAGGAGTTGTTGTGTTGTGGAGTGGTGATTTCTGAAGCCGAATTGCTCCGGTCTCAGGATGTCATTTGTTATGCAGTGCCTAGTGATGCGTTTGAGAATCACCTTCTCAACAATCTTACTGAGCGAGCTCAGAAGGCTGATGGGTCGGTAATTTTGTGGGAGGCTGTGGTCTTTCCCCGGCTTCCTGAACATCAGGACCTTGGCCGTCTTCCAAAAGGCGGGGAAGTGTTGGTGTTTTAGTATGGCATTCGTTATGTGTGTTAGGTACTCAGCTGCTTTATCCGTGAACTCCTGGAGGACACGGTTTTGAATGCCATCATGACCAGGGACTTTCCTAGCAGCGGAATGCATTATAGCCCAGGAGACTTCGGCTGTGCTAGCATGTCGAATGTCGTCGCGCGATGGTTGGGCTAGAACGCGTGTAGCCTCTTGGTCAGTAGCAAGTGTGAACACTGGATCTGATGGTACCAGGTTCGGTGCGAATGACGCTGCGAGTGTTCGAGCCATTAGTTCTGCTTTCTCTTCCGCTGAGTATGCAGGTCCGTCAGGCCCTTGAAGCGTTGGGGTGTATATTTTCTCCCTGGTGAAGTGTCGGGCTAGCTGCCACACGCCAGGTCGTGCGGTGTCCAGCCCTTCGAGTTTTTGATTCCACTGTTGTGTTCTATGTGTTTGTATTTTATCGTGTATGATGCCCTGTAGTCTGTTAATGTGCCGTTTGAAGTACGGACGCCTGGTGCGCTGCCATTGTCTCCTGAGGCGATTCCTCATTGAGATTAGGCCCAGGATTTCCTGGGGCAGGGCCGCACTGCGTTGTTGTGAGGTGCGATCAGGTATGGTGCCTGCCATTGCGTCCCGGACGGCGTTAGTTAGGGGACTGATGACCTCAGCAGTTAAGTCCCATAGTGCTCAGAGCCATTTTTTTCCTCACTTCGAGACGTGAAGTGCACTTTAGCGTTAGCGTGTGGAAAAAATTCTAACATTAATTTTATTTCATACCATTCTAGATACACTTCAAATCGCTCTTCTTCCTCTTCTTAACCTGTTATTAAAAATAATTTTCACACCACCCGTAATTTTTTAAGATTAGTCTCATTATGTTGCGTGATTAAGGGAACGCTTCATTTAATTCAGAATAAAACGGAAAAAGGCAATCATTACCGTAGAACGATAACCTGGATAGGGCTGTAATATCAAGATGTGCAACTGTTACACAGTCTTTAATTGTTGGATCGTGAAATATTCCGTTGTCACTATTCCTTCTATTACAGCCAGTCTCCATCACAATAAATAATCTAACAGCTCCACAACTAACTCAATGGAGAGGAATGACTGGTTTGTTGAAGTACTATTCGCAAAGTTTTCAGTTCTGACAAGCTTTCCATCGAGTGCATCAACACAGTCCCGAGGATTTCACAGCTGGCCAAAGCTTGCAGCAGTCTTTTTGCAGCCCTCCCTCTTTAGTAAGGCAGATACATTTCCGTGAAAACAGCCTCAAAATTATTTTTGTGGCCTCCGCTACGAAGCATCCAGTAGTGTTTCCTGCTCTTAGAAACAAAAATGAAAGCTAAATAAATCCACAGCACACGTACAAATGAAATGCTTTTCATAAACTTGTACTATTTATTTAAATCGTAATGCTCTATATTTTCTTTTCTAGTTCCTAGAACTGAGATCATATCGTTTGCCCGCATGCAAAGAAAAACTGACAAACTTACGAGCTGTCTTTGTTCAGAACATGAAACATTTATTTATTGCGTGTAAAATATTTAAATCCACTCTTTCTTATCAAAGAATAAATCATGCCAGGTCCTCTGCAGTAACATATGAAGGGCTTATTTCAATAGTGGTACAAGTCCATTTTTGTTCATTCTGAGTTAAAGTTAAAAGAGCGCTGAAAAATCTGCATTTGAGATACCAGAAATATTTGAATATTTCTGGTACCTCAATTGCAGATTTTTCATCGCTCTTTTAACTTTAGGACACTGTATGTCAGAATGAACAAATATGGACTAATACCACTATTAAAACAAGCCCTTCATATTCTCTCATGTTTAATTTACGCTGTTTGTATCGAAAAAACAACTATGCTAATCAAAAAGTCAGTATACATTAGAAAACTTAATAAATCACGGAATAATGTAGATAGAGAGGTAAAAATTGACACACATGCTTGGAATAACATGGGGTTTCAAATGGTTCAAATGGCTCTGAGCACTATGAGACTTAACATCTGTGGTCATCAGTCTCCTAGAACTCAGAACTACTTAAACCTAACTAACCTAAGGACATCACACACATCCATACCCGAGGCAGGATTCGAACCTGCGACCGTAGCAGTCGCGCGGTTCCGGACTGCGCGCCTAGAACCGCTAGACCACCGCGGCCGGCTGGGGTTTTATTAGAACAAAAAAGAGTGTTGCTAGCCACGTGAAAGATCTTTTGCGCGCGTCGTTTGGTGATGATCGTGTGCTCAGTCGCCACTTTCGTCATGCTTGGCCTCCCAGGTCCCCAGACCTCAGTCCGTGCGATTATCGGCTTTGGGGTTACCTGAGGTCGCAAGTGTATCGTGATCGACCGACATCTGTAGGGATGCTGAAAGACAACATCCGACGCCAATGCCTCACCATAGCTCCGGACATGCTTCACAGTGCTGTTCACAACATTATTCCTCGACTACAGCTATTATTGAGGAATGATGGTGGACATATTGAGCATTTCCTGTAAAAACATCATCTTTGCTCTGTCTTACTTTGTTATGCTAATTATTGCTTTTCTGATCAGATGAAGCGCCATCTGTCGGACAGTTTTTGAACTTTTGTATTTCTTGGTTCTAATAAAACCCCATGTCATTCCAAGCATGTGTGTCAGTTTGTACCTCTCTATCTACATTATTCCGTGATTTATTCAGTTTTCAAATTTATACTGACTTTCAGATCACCCGGTGTGTGTTGCAGCTACTTCGCCTGCACTTAACGTTCTCTGTATGTATGGGAGAACGGACACATTTTCCTCCTTTTTCTAATTGTAAAAGGATACATCCTGTCATTCTTTACATTCTGTAGAATGATGTTGCTGTAAACTTCAATTTTAGTTCCCTATAACGAGTGTAAGAGAAAGTTGAGTGAATGTAACAATAAGCAGAACCATCCGGTCAACTGCAGTTTGAGTATCGACGTGTGTGTCTTACATTGCCACACAGTATATAAGCAGTCAGCGATTTAGATCACCGAACAGTTTTGTTTCTTTTGAGTGGCTCCGTATGCCTACGGCCTTATTTGTAAAACGCGGAACGAAATAGTGCAATAAAACTTCGAGATACTAGTGTAGGTGCTGTTGGTTATCTGTAGCAGGACGTGGGAAGGTCGAATACTGGTATATGAAGTAGGAAGGTTTTCTCGAGGAACTTTGTATTTCGCTTTGTGCCGACGAGCAGGTAGGCGGTCGTGTGGGAAGGGCAGGGGAGGAAGAGGAAGGCAAGCGCAGAGTTGGTTGGGAGGCGTATTTCCGTCCGCAGTCTCGTATTCTCATCAGCGGCCGGTGATTTATTGAGATGTTTATAGTTATGCTGAGTGACTAACGAGTTGTTTAAGCCGGTATCCTTCGCACGCGATGAGCGAGCGTTCTTGTTGAGGTGCGCCGCAGCAAGATTAATTTCACCGCGCGTCGATGGAAATATACAGGTGCATCCATATTATGTGCAACGGCCTCCTTTGACGCTCCAGTAGATGCTGCTCTTTTCGGCGTTGCAGGCGGAAATCTGATGTATATTTTCGTTATATGTACGAACATGTTCCCTTCCGTTCCTTTGTATTCGTATCCGAAATATCACCAGCTCCCAGATCTGCACCAACAGAGCACACATGCAGGGTTAAGTAAAGTGAAGTTTCAATTCTGCGTCTCTCCAGTTTTCCTTAGAGTAAACGGACTTCCATCCGTTGTATACTAATTATCCCATTATTTTGGTTCTTTGTGGTGGAAGGATTTTCAGCTTAGGAAAATAACTACAAAATTTCAATCGGTTACTCTATTATTAATACAGTTGTTAGCTTACCAAATATCTTTGACTGGTGTTTGGGACGAATCATTTAATGAGACCGTAGCCTGAAAGTTAATATTTTCGGAACTGATCCTCTATCCACTGGATGACAGCCACTTCCTATCAAAAAATGAGTACTTTGCAGCGACAACGTACAAAATAATTGTTTCTTTGCATCTGTACTTCAGAACCGACCTTATGAGTTGTGGCTGAGGGCGACACATATATTTGCCCTGTTCCTCTTCCACTACTCACGGAAAGAACTGCGGTTAGCAGTCCCCCGTATTAGCTCAAGTTTATTTGACTTAGCGCTGTGGCCATTTCGCGTGATGTATGATACAGGATGTCATACCTTGTTGACTATTCTTGGGACGTAGTTTTCCAGGGTGATTACGGAAATCCTCTTCCTGACACACGACGCCAGTCTTGTGGCGTCTGACGCTGGAGTTTGACGAGTATGCCCGTGAAGATCTCGTGATAACTAAACGAACCAAATACGAAATATGCTATACTTTCTTGAATATTCTGTGCTTTCTCTCTGAGTTCTGTCTGTTAAGCATCCGTAAGTAATCTGTAATGCCCATCAATCGTTCGAACAAGTGTTCTAAACTTATCCATTGTTGAATGAATTACAGTTTCTGAGGTTTATTTCAGTGAAACCGTTGACGAAATATCTAAGAAAGAAGGCTAAGGCCTGACGTCCCGCTATGGCGTCGTCATAAAAGACGACGCACTTAACAAAGCCGGACATAGCTAGGGAAACTTTCGGTCTTGGCCTGTTGATAGTGATTGTTTACACTCCGCAAATTTATCATGAACGAGAGAAGAAATATGTGGCACATTCAAAATTAATAGAAAAAAGTATAGAAATAGAACCTGCTAGCAATGGACTATACTATCGAAAAATAATAATCATGTCAAGAAATGACGTAAGGAAGCTACAATGAAAAAAATATGGAGACTCTGTATAGTATACTAATGGCCATTAAAATTACTACACAAAGATCAAATGCAGATGATAAACGGGTATTCATTGGACAAATATATTATACTAGAACTGACATGTGATTACATTTTCACCCGATATGGGTGCATAGATCCTGAGAAATTAGTACCCAGAACAAGCACCTCTGGCCGTAATAACGGCCTTGAAACGCCTGGACATTGAGTCAAACAGAGCTTGGATGGCGTGTACAGTTACAGCTGCCCATGCAGCTTCAACACGATACCACTGTTCATCAAGAGTAGTGACTCGCGTATTGTGACGAACCAGTTGCTCGGCCACCATTGACCAGACGTTTTCAAAGGGTGAGAGATCTGGAGAATGTGCTGGCCAGGGCAGCAGTCGAACATTTTCTGTATCCAGAAATGCCCGTACAGGACCTGCAATGGGTTTCGCAGGGATCGAATGAATGGTGGAGCCACGGGTCGTAACACATCTGAAATATAACGTCCACTGTTCAAAGTGCCGTCAATGCGAACAAGAGGTGACCGGGACATGTAACCAATGGCAGCCCAAACCATCATGCCGGGTGATACGCCAGTATGGCGATGACGAATACACGCTTCCAATGTACGTTCACAGCGATGTCTCCAAACACGGATGCGACCATCATGATGCTCTAAACAGAACCTGGATTCATCCGAAAAAATGACGTTTTGCCATTGGTGCACGCAGGTTCGTCGTTGAGTACACCATCGCAGGCGCTGCTGTCTGTGATGCAGCGTCAAGGGTAACCGCAGCCATGGTCTCTGAGCTGATAGTCCATGCTGCTGCAAACGTCGTCGAACTGTTCGTGAAGGTTGTTGTTGTCTTGCAAACGTCCCCATCTCTTGACTCAAGGATGATCAGTTGCAGCCATGCGGATAAGATGCCTGTCATCTCGACTGCTAGTGATACGAGGCCGTTGGGATTCAGCACGGCGTTCCGCATTACCCTCCTGAACCCACCGATTCCATATTCTGCTAACAGTCATTGGATCTCGACCAACGCGAGCAGCAATGTCGCGATACGATAAACCGCATCGCGATAGGCTACAATCCGACATTTATCAATGTCGGAAACGTGGTGGTACGCATTTCTCCTCCTAATACGAGGCATCACAACAACGTTTCACCAGGCAACGCCGGTCAACTGCTGATTGTGTACGAGAAACTGGTTGGAAACGTTCCTCATGTCAGCACGTTGTAGGTGTCGCTTCCGGCGCCAACCTTGTGTGAATACTCTGAAAAAATAATCATTTGCATATCACAGCATCTTCTTCATGTCGGTTAAATTTCGCGTCTGTAGCACGTCATCTTCGTGGTCTAGCAATTTTAATGTCCAGTAGTGTATTAGAGCTCCTTGATATGTATCTCGTCACTTGCTAGTTAAGAAAAAAAATAGTTCAAATGGCTCTGAGCACTATGGGACTTAACGTCTGAGGTCATCAGTCCCCTGGAACTTAGAACGACTTAAACCTAACTAATCTAAGGACATCACACACACCCATGCCCGAGGCAGGTTTCGAAGCTGCGACCGTAGCGGCTGTAGCGCCTAGAACCGCTCGGCCACTCAGGCCGGCCTTCAGTTAAGAATACACGTCAGTATAAACGTAGGGAATCAATGTTCCTATTATACCAGAGTTACTGATTATTGATACAACCATTTTCTTAGAACTAGTGGTTGAGATTTTCGGAGAACAGCATTCGTCGATGCCTCGTGTATGAGTATTGTCAGACGTCAAACAAATGATCTCATTACCCTTCAAACAAGTTGATAAATCCGTTTTCCTTGCTCGCGTTTTGGAACATTGGGCTTGAAGTTCCTGATTTTGGATTTCCGTCAAAGTCAGATGCTTTGGAATATACTCCGGAACTAAGTATTAGGGACAGACGAGGAATCCCGAAAAGCCGTTCCGGCCTATATATATTTTGCCATTGCATACCTCTGATCTGTTGTGATAAAGCTGTACGTGGGTATCTACATGGCCTGAATGACTGTAATGAATGCCTCTGGAGTGTAACTTCTCTTATCCAGCAGCAGTATTCGAGCCTGCAGCGTCCGTATAGGGCGCCACCGCACGAAGTTACGTTAACGATACTTGCTACACAGACGTGATTTATTTTTAAGCGCTTTTCCTAAATCACTTCACACAAATCCTGGGATGATTTCTTTATCAAGTTCACTGTCGACCCCTTTCCCATCTCTGCCTAAATTACGTAGAGATCCGTCTCCAGAGGCTAATGACCTCAGTGTCTATGGAACGTTAATTTTATTAATAATTTCCCTGTACTCGATTTCAGTTGGTTAAGAGAAAATTACCGGCATCCCGGAATTTTGCGTCGCTAATCACCATTTCAACTCTGCAAATTCATCATGAACGTGGGAAGAAAAATGTGGTTCATTCAAAATCAATAGACTATACTATAAAAAAATACTAGAAAAAATTATCGAAAGGAACTAAAAACAGTGAAGTAATTTTGGAGATCAGGAAGTGGTTCACTTAAAACAATGGAGACAATACTGCGTTGTTCCAAGCTTTCTGGAATCTTGAATAATGATGATATTCCACTAACCTCATGTAAAAATATCGGAAATGACGACGAGGATACTGGAAATAGATTCTAGCCAGGAGAATTAAAATGAAATATTTTTCTGTAACTCAATAGCTTCGAAACAAGTTTGCCTTTTTCTCAGCAGTTCTATACGACGCGTGTCCTTTTTTATTTATGCGTTGAAGGCACTCTTGAATTGTCAGAAATAAAGCAAGTATCGTTAGGGTGTTGTCCCCTGAAAATTGATGATGCAGTGAATTGACAGTTTACTCGAGTCTTGTGAGTGCATCGCGGATGTCGGGCTGATCTACTGTGTACTGTACTGTTGTAGTTGCACGTGTCTAACAAGCCTAACAGGAAAAGGGGTCGAGGTAACGTTTAACTGAAGAACTGCGACGAAGGGCCGTTGGAAACTGGAAGCAGTTGAAACTCACATGGTAGTGCCAAGATGTGTAAACCGTAGTCAGTCTTTTGCGCGTGGTTATGGTAACAAGTCCTCTCACCGATTTGGGAAATACATGTTCCAGGGAAGAGCAGCCTACATGTTTATCATTTATTACTACTTCCGTTGCTGACAAATCTGTCGATCTCTTTGTTTAATTTTTAGATGGAAAAAAATATCATATGGCACCACTAAACCATAAAATATATATAGCAAAAAGGATTAAATTAAATGGTAG
Source organism: Schistocerca serialis cubense (assembly GCF_023864345.2). Taxonomy (NCBI): domain Eukaryota; kingdom Metazoa; phylum Arthropoda; class Insecta; order Orthoptera; family Acrididae; genus Schistocerca; species Schistocerca serialis. The sequence goes on from NC_064640.1 coordinate 582,881,755, forward strand.
TTGCATGGATTTCGATAATCAGCTTGTGAGGTAACGGGCGAGTTGTGGCGCCCTGAAAATATTCTAAGTTCGGATTTGGTGTGACCGCACAGGGGCCGCTCCGCAGGCCGCGGCTTGTCAGCAGCCTGGTGATGCCAGACATCGGTCGGAGCAAGAGGGGTAGCCCCAGCACGTAGTCCAAGCTGCCTGTGGGGCTGGGAATTCTATGTTGATGCTGTAACGAGGACTGTCCTTTGTGTCGACGAAGGAGATTTGTATGCCGGGAGTGCCAAAGATGGTGGACTTTTTGAAACCATAATGGCAGACATTTCAGAGCTCATGTAGAAATTAATAGTAGCTAGAGGAATCATGATACGTTAAAAAGAAACATGAACAGTACCATTATTTGCACAACGATTCTGATGGTGTAATCAGATTTTCAATATCTTTATTAGTTTAAAGTTCAGTATGTGACTGTAAATTATACAAGTAACACACAGCAACAAATTTCCTAAATCTAAACGGTTCATCCGAGTTTGTCGGTCGACATGTCTTTAGAAAGCTATTAGTGTAGACCTAAATTGGTATGTATTACAGGCATGTAACTTGAATAGTACATGAGTTATGGGAGGTGAAAGTGGCCGATTACTATTGATCGCGTCAGACCATAAGTACTCCACAGTTACACGAGAAAAGGGTAGCAGCATGCTTATAAATATACAGGGTGCGTCAAAAAAATGTATACACACTTTGAAGCGTCATAGAAAATTTATTTCCCGTTCTACAAAGCTAAATTTCTGGAAATGGAAAGCTTAAAGTCCAATTGGAAAAATAAATGTACTTTGCAAATGTGATTAATGTTCAAACTGGTGGCCTTCAGCATCAATACATTTCTGACTATGAGTCACCACTGATTCCGTACATCGTACCAAAGTGTCCAATGAGATTTCTGCGCACACCGCCTGAATCTCATTCCAAAGTGTGTCCAGGTTACGTGGTTTACGTTTGTACAACTCATCTTTTACTGTGCCCCATAAGAAGAAATCCAGCGGCGTGAGGTCTGGAGAACTTGCAGGAAACTAGATTGGTCCCCTGCGTCCTATCCACTGGCCTGGCACATTGTGACCCACGTATGCTCGTACGTCCCTATGATAGCGCGGCGGGGCGCCATCTTGTTGGAAATAAAACTCATCATTACCATATAATGCACGAATGGCAGGGAATATGGAGTCAGCAAGCATTGTTAGGTACGTTTCTCCAGTAACAGTACCTTCAAAGCGGAAAGGCCCAATGAGTCCCCTTGAAGACAAACCCCACCACACATTTACACCTGTGAGGATTATCTTCAGCCCAGTACACACAATTGTGGCTATTGACAGTTCCATTGAGTTTGAACTGGGTTTCATCCGACCAAATTATGCTACCCATAAATCCTGGTTCACGTCTCACCATCTCCTGAACCCATTCACAAAATTCTAACCTTCGATCAGGATTGTCGTCACTTAGCTGTTGCACCAGCCTTGGAATGTACCCACGAAACTTGCCTTTCTTCAGAATTCGTAGCACATTACTAGCACTTACATTAGTCTCACGTTCCGCTTGCCCTGAAGATTTAAGATTTTTGAGGCGAACGCTGAAACAGTTCCAAGACCGCAGTTGTGGAATCATCACTTGTAGTTGTACGAGGTCGCCCTGATCGACCTTTATGCACATCACACACTGTTCTATGAATTTCGAATTTGTCTCGTAGTCGTGTAATTGTTAACCTTGAAGGTGGTTCTGTACCATACTCACTTCTCCACTGTCTTCAAACCGCAGCTACATTCTCAAACTTCCAGTACCATTTAATTATCTGCTTCCACGCTTCAAAGCTCAAACGCACGTCCGCCATGTTGCAGTTACTTTCTTGCCACTGCTGCCACCTGTTGAAGAAACATAACATTACATTCTCACAGAGATTTAACCTTGTACAACGGGAAATAAATTGTCTATGAAGGTTCAAAGTCTGTACACATTTTATTGACGCACCCTGTATTTATTCGTCTACGTCTTTGTTTATATCCGACATATACTATTCATGAAGAAATTGGTTAAATATTTACTGTGTTTTAGGAAGCACAGAGGCATTAGGTTACTGACCTACCTTTTGTTTCTATTCCTATGATATATGTTTATTTGATTTGTTTATGTATTTAATAATGTGTTTTAGAGCGTGTTTATGGTCCAGCCGTAGAAATAATTATTTAATTTCAAGTTATTTAAATGTAAATCCAATATTTCGTATGTGTTTCAATATGTTTGTGACGGTGCACTGGCTTGAAGAAATGGCGGGAGCGCTGTAGCCAGTCATAGCGCTCGTTAATGGGGAGACTGGATGGAAGTGGGGGAGTACGGGACAGGACACGGGAGAGTGCTGGACAGGAAGCAGCGACAGTCTGTCGCGGGGAAAGACTTGGAGAGTGTGGCAGTTTGCGTGTGGTCGCGGGAGATAGAAATATTTCGTAGTGCCGACTTGTGCACGTGTGAGGTTTCCGTGGCTTCTGCAGTGAAGACGTAGTATGCGTTTAGAAATGAATATCTCTCGAGCTATGTTGTTCTTCATAACTAACAACGCGAAGTAGAAATCTAATTTTTCCCTGTTGTTCAACTTATATTTAATTAAATTGCTGGACCATTGACACCAATAAGTGTTTGCAATAATAAACGGCATTCCTAATGGTACTTCTGCTATCATACTCATCATTTAAAGTCGTTAAAAATAGCATCTGCAGATTTTATTTTAATGCAGTCTTTCATTTATAAATTTCTACGTTACATTCAAAATTCGCAATTGCCAAGTGATAGGAACCTTCGACCATTCGTTTCATGTGTATATTCATATTGTATTCTGTAGACTCAGAAGTATTTGGCTTGTAATGCGACAGCTACGTATCCCAACCCCTAGACAACGTAACCAGCCAAAACTTTTAATATTTCAACTCTGAGTCTGAGGCTACGTAGTTGAGGGCCACCACTCATCACATCATTTTATTTGAAAGCCCGCAAGCTCTTTTCAGTCTTTCTAAGGTAATCTGATTAATTTAAGATTGACTATATTCCATCGATGTCTAATTACTGATTAAAGTACTTCCCAAACACGAACGTCACTTTTCTCCGTATAATAGTGTGAGTATTCTCTAGAAATGTCTACAGTATCACGCTTTTTTCTTCGACAGCGTAATGTAATGTCGCTTTAAGTCGCTGACAGGACGTGGAGAGGTCTTAATTAACTGTCTCTCAGGCGCACGGTAAGTGGAAACCTGAAACACGGCACGAGTGTCCTACTAGCGCGGAACATGGAGCGATTATCGGCTGGCTATGGGAGGTTAATTAGTTGTGCCACCAGGCAGGCATGAAACAACGACGCAACACCTGGCTAGCAGCCAGAAGCAAAAAGCGCTTAATCGGTCGTTGCCACCATCCGCACACCTGAAAGATGACTTCACACTGCATCGAACGATTGATGGCTAGTTAACATTCTTCACGTGCATCACACCGTGCATTTGACCGTCCCGTTTCACCAGACAGTTGTGCGATATTTCACAAATTTTAATTAGAAGTGTCCAAATTACAAAAGCTCTGCACTTTGTTTTACTCTTTATTATTAATTTATGTACAAGTGGTCCTGTAAACGGAGGTAAACAGACTGTTTTAGCCATAGGGATGTACATTTCGGGATAACGCAGCTTGCTACCGTAAAAATCGAAAGAGGTTTGAAACTTTCATTGCAGTTAAAGGATTTTCTTTATAAATCGTCAAATAATGGTATTCTTCTGACCTATGTCTTTAGCATCCTTCTCCCGCTGACCCATAATTTCGATTCTGGTCATTGTGATCTGGTACTCTTTGTGATGCTGTGAGGATGAAATTAAAGTTAGGCATCGAAGTAAAAAGCAACTCCTGATTGAACTTTTAACTCAACAGTCAGTAATTTACAGAAAATTAAAGGATGTCATTTCTCTGTAGACGAGCGCCTAAAGAGTAAAATCCGTTATTGAATGGGCCATATTGGAAGATGCTAAATTTATCGTGCTTCGCGTTTCAGACTCGGGTGCAAGTCTATCTACCGATTTTCAGTACAGTTCATGCCTTAAAAATATGTCATAGATAAAAATCACTATTTAATTATTACGAATTGCTTCATTTTTAGTTTAGAAGATAGATTGAATATCAGAAAAACTAGCATTTTTTTTACAGCAGTTAATGTTTTTCTCCAACACTGTCTAACACAATCAAATTAAATTTATGTAGCGTATTAAATCTAAACTTCATTAGTCTATAAGTTTAACCTAATTTTACTTTCTACAGATTGGCCAAAATGAAATTAGCTGGAAATGTATTTTTCGCCATTTTGTAGCAACAAAATGCAAACAGTAAAATGTTGAATATTTGTATGAATATTGACAAAAATAAATATTTTTATTCCCTTGATGTTGTTACATGATGAGGAAGACGTTATTTTATGAAGGAAAATACAGCGGTATACGCCAGTCAAAAGCGGAAATAGTACAGTAATGCACTACCACATAAGTTATCATCTCACAGGAAACAGCATCGAGGACGGGCATGCAAATATAGTTTGAGAAGACAAAATTCATTACCTGCACTAAGAGAAACCGGAAATTCATTTTCACCAGAACTGTCTGAATAGCAAGAGTAGGACAGTTTAAATATTTCTGTCTGGTCAGTTAACAGAATGAACAATAAAAAGATGCGAACAGTGGAAGTCCATTAATGGAGCTGACGATCAGCTATCGCAGAGCACCTGCTACAAGAAAATGATCTCAGTAACGAGCATTACCAGCTAGTGATGGAAAAATTTAGAAATTTGTGGTAAGGTCTTATGGGACCAAACTGCTGAGGCCATCGGTCCCTAAGCTTACACACTATTTAAGCGAACTTAAACTAACTTATGCTAAGAACAACACACACACACCCATGCCCGAGGGAGGACTCGAACCTCCAACGAGGGGAGCCGCGCGGACCGTAACAAGGCGCCTTGGACAGCGCGGCTACACCGCGCGGTAGTTAGTGATGCAACTTGAGCGCCCGCGCAGTTCAAAATGACTGACATAATATAAAAGAACAGTGTCTTTCACACTTCTACTCTTTGGTTGAGCATGCCCCTAGCCAACGAGCCTCATGTTCTTGGATTTCTTGTTCTCACTAGTCTTTACTGGTGGTTGGGTTACTGCAGCGTCACGACGATAGTGTATGCAATAACGAACACGGAGAGTCATTGGTGGTTTTGAACGTTAAAGATGATACTACATGAAAAACGCTAGTTTGCTTTTCTCTTAAAGTATTACTTTTATTTGTGTCAACCGGTTTTGCACTTACAAGGCCATCCTCAGACACTGACTAACTATTGTCGCCAAATAGAAATAATATTATAAAACAAAAGCAAACTAGCGCTTTTCATTTATTAGTAGCCGCGCGGGGTAGCCGCGCGGTCTCAGGCATCTAGCCTCGGTCCGCGTGGCTTCCTCCATCGGAGGTTCGGGTCCTACCTCGGGCATGGGTGTGTGTGTGTTGTCTTTATCTTAAGTTAGTTTGAGTAAGTAGTGCATAAGCTTAGGGACCGATGCCCTCTGCAGTTTGGTCCCATAAGACCTTACCAGAAATTAAAATTAAATCTCTTATTACAATTGAAACGTCCTCTTAGAACAATTTATACATGACTGTGCTTAAACTGACACACAATATTTTTTAGCGCAACGCAATCTGACTTTCAAAAATCCCTACAAAAGAATGGCCCTGACTAACATTAACCTATACCTTTCAAAAATCACTTACCTCACCAAAAATCTTCGTTACTCGAACTACTGCAATACAGCGAGCGCCACTACTGCCAGCTAAATAAAAGATTCGAGCTACTGAAGGCACTAACTACTAATAGGCATAGTTAGCAAATGAAAGATTTTGATAGAGAACAAAAAATGTATTTATCTCAATAATGTTCCAAAGTCATAATGTATATAGCAGTTCATGACATCCAGTCTTACAAATTTCAAAACTCCGCCATCTCTCTCCCCAGATCCACCACTGCTGGCGGCTCACCTCCAACTGCACAGCGGTACGCACTGTTAACATCCAACTGCCCAACACTACAATGGCAGACAACAATGCAAACTAGCCACAGACTGCACACTGCACAGCCAGTGATTTTCATACAAGCGCTACGTGACGTTACCAACAAGAAAACCTAAACAGCCTACTTACGTAGCCCCCATGCTCCCCACAAAAAATTTTACAAATTTTTTTGGGCACTGGCCAATACATATTTGTTAAAATTTTTTTCACAATTACAATAACAAAGAAATCAAATGCACACACTTATTGATACAATGTTAGTCAAAAGCTAAAATTTTCTCACAGTCCATAAAGACAGTCCTGATCATCCATGACAGTAAAATTGCAGTGTTTCTTTTTTCTCAAAGTCTGAGCAGTAAAAGAAAATGTACACGGAAGTAGTGGATTTCCATGCAATCTTGAAGAAGTAGTGTTGTCCTTCCAACGGAAAGACAGTGCTAACTCTTGACATGCAGACAGGAATTGGTCCACAACAGAGCAAACCCACAGCAGAGTCAGTCGAAATTTTGAAGAGTATTGGTAGGTAGGTCATCACAGAGCAGACCCACTGTAGTCCTGGTAGAGATTATGGTATTAGTGGGCTACCAGAGGTGCAGACCCACTGCAGTCCTTGTAGAAATAATGGTATTGGTGGATTATCAAAGATGCAGACCCACTGTAGTCCTTGTAGAGACAGCCAGCAACCATCTGTTGCGACTGCGCAGGTGCACAATCACCATCGAAGAGTCTTGCGGACAATATAGCAAGTCCATAAACCAACACTTGTGCACTCCCAAAAATTTTTTAATTGTCCTTAGAACCAGCAATGCTGTTATCCATTCCCTTGCTGAATTATTAACACACGTGCAAACACTATGAGTCCCTACTTCTCACATTATTGTCCATATACTATGACCAACAGAAAGGTGTGCAGTGAAATGTAACTTACAAGTTACTTAATTTGATGAACTGGTATCAATTACCATTTTATAACATAAAAATAAAATAACAAAGGTACAAAATACGTAATTAAAAACATAATAATAAATATAACATTTGTAGGAATAGGGGCTTTCCAAAAGAATAGAGATAAACATATACATCAGTGTTACAGGAATTGTGACATAAGTAAATACATAAAAGATCAGAATAATTATTGAAACATCAACTTCACACATGAGCATTAAAACAGAATAGAATTAATAATGTCTAACATCTTTACAAAGTAAATAACATATTATTAATGCAAATTATATTTGAGGATAACAGTATTCCTCATCATAGTTCATGTAGCTGAGTATTAGAAAAATTCTACAACATAAGTCTTATCAGATAAACATATAAAGACAGGAAGAACATAAATACACAAGGGTACACAAACACATAGTGGGATAACACAAGGAAAGGACAGGGTTTGTTTTACTGCAGTATTTTGCAAACAAAACTTTCTTTACTTCTCGGAGATCTCTCTTTCTTTCTTCATTATTTCCAAAAAGTCCTATCTATACCTGCTTTCTGTACTTTTCTCGTATAACCTCTCAGTGCATTTCTTCAAATTTATCGCAACTCATTCTCTTATAGGCTACCCCCTCTTAAGCTAACTTAAATCTACTGAGCTCAGATGCATAAACTAAGGGACGAGGCAATGCAGCAGCACAAAACAATTAACACAAACAGCAATGACAAAAAATGCAGATTTACAAAGCAAGCAGCATTATAGAAATTAGCAAAGCAATTGCAAAATTACAACTAATAAAAGGCAATGTGCAGCAAACAAGAAAAATGAATCAGTAGTAAAACTGGCTTAGCAGATTAATACAAAGTGAAATTCAGTAGCACTATGCCTAGCAAACAGCAGCAGCAAATGCAATAACTTATACCTAAATATGAGAAAGCTCAAGGAGAAAAATATTACAGTAAAAATGGCCATGTTTAATACCTATGTCACATCTTAACACTAGAGTGATGCATCACTGTAACTTGCTCTAACAGACAAGTTACCAAGTCACTGACAAAAATAATGTATGAAATTCCTGTGAAGTGGAAATGTCTTTTTGTGCTTCCTCATTTTTTTGGAGTACATCAATCATAAAGTTATTTTTTACTGGATCTGTAGGCATAAAATATTTATATTAGTACATATATAAAATTTTATTTTAACCAATGCTGCAGTGCAGGTAAGAACTAGATATTAAACAAAATAGGCAAAGCAAGGCGTGAAACGTCATTCACTAGCCATATGGCATTTCATAATGCAGTAAACAATCTTTCAACTAGCAAGACAATGGACATGAAATGTTTCTCATCATTTCATTTCAGTAAATATCATAAATTAAGAACTCTACAGTGTAATCCTGTTTTCAAGTTTGAGGGTGTCGTATTTACGATGCTTTCTACAAAGGAATGTCAATAGCGAGGCTAATGGCCTCTTTTTTTTTTTCTTCTCCACCTGTGCCTCTGAAAGGCACACACTAATGGCTTTTTTCCAGGCATCTGTCGCGCAGCTGGGTGCCCACGACGCATTACGTGAAGGTGGTCACTTAACTTTCTTACCGAAATATTTATGAAAGCAGTTTCCGCTACAGTGACAGACTCATAAAAAAATATTTCACAGGTCAAGAATTTGCGTTGCAAATCTGTAGAAACAAAATCCTATTGATATAACAGTGTCCAAAAAATTTTCGTCGGCATTGTAATCCATTCACGCATTTACATACATTTCATAACTCTTAAAGTATGGTTCTTGGTTTCCAACAAACTTTTTCACAAACAAGAGTCCCTAACCACTACTCATTATTCCTTACCTTATTCGTCGACACTTCTTCAATATTTCATCATAACAGATACATAGCATAATCAAATAACTCATATAGCATCAGCTTATTGATCATGAACATACCGCAAAAGCATAATACACATAGTCATCATATTAATAACATCATAACACCTCAGTCAACTCTCAAAATCGTCGTAGCTTTCTGCAATAATTTCAAAACCTAAAAAAAGTTCTCTGCTCATTTAAATAGTGTCATCTACCTCAAACGTACTTTAAAATCATGATCTCATACCAAATACATCATTCAAAGCTCTCATAGTATCACAATGGTTCCAAAAAAATATGAACAGTTCACAAAGTACAGACAAAATACAATTTCGTAAGTGTGAAGTTATCCAACGGTGTAATTACGTAAACATCTGTCACTGCCGTAGTAAAAAAGTTTGTCTCTCTCAGTTAAATGATCAGATATCTATGTAATTATGTGTTAGAGAAATATGGTAACAATGTGTAAAGTTGTGTAAGCAAATACCATATTAGCTAGGGCTTCTTGTGCTTGCCAAACACATGATACACAAAGTAAGCGTGTACCCCCTGAGGATTAATGTAATCATACCCTCAGGTGTTACAGATTACAGCAATGGAATGAAATGTATCACGGAAAACCTTTGTATCATTGTACTTCAAATATCTTTAAAAATAAATGTTTTAAGTACAAAATTAATCACTCAAATACGTGTACTGTAGCGCTAAACTGTGCCTCATGTTGTAAGATAATCTCTGTGGAAGTCTCGTAGTTATCGTCCTCCGAAAGCTAAGTTCTGCAGAAATCAATGTACTTACCTCATGATAAACAAAAGTGAAATGCTTTGCGTATAGATATTTTAGTTATTATGCTTATTGTTGTGATGAAGAAAGTACTGTGCTGTAACGTATTGTTGTGCTACGGAAAAGGCAGTCTCATTGTAGCTATACCACAAAAGTTCATCTACATCTATATCTACATTGATACTCCGCAAGCCACCCAACGGTGTGTGGCGGAGGGCACTTTACGTGCCACTGTCATTACCTACCTTTCCTGTTCCAGTCGCGTATGGTTCGCGGGAAGAACGACTGTCTGAAAGCCTCCGTGCGCTCTCTAATCTCTCTAATTTTACATTCGTGATCTCCTCGGGAGGTATAAGTAGGGGGAAGCAATATATTCGATACCTCATCCAGAAACGCACCCTCTCGAAACCTGGCGAGCAAGCTACACCGCGATGCAGAGCGCCTCTCTTGCAGAGTCTGCCACTTGAGTTTATTAAACATCTCCGTAACGCTATCACGGTTACCAAATAACCCGGTGACAAAACGCGCCGCTCTTCTTTGGATCTTCTCTATCTCCTCCGTCAACCCGACCTGGTACGGATCCCACACTGATGAGCGATACTCAAGTATAGGTCGAACGAGTGTTTTGTAAGCCACCTCCTTTGTTGATGGACTACATTTTCTAAGCATTCTCCCAATGAATCTCAACCTGGTACCCGCCTTACCAACAATTAATTTTATATGATCATTCCACTTCAAATCGTTCCGTACGCACACTCCCAGATATTTTACAGAAGTAACTGCTACCAGTGTTTGTCCCGCTATCATATAATCATACAATAAAGGATCCTTCTTTCTATGTATTCGCAATACATTACATTTGTCTATGTTAAGGGTCAGTTGCCACTCCCTGCACCAAGTGCCTATCCGCTGCAGATCTTCCTGTATTACTACTACTAAAACATGTTTTACTTTCCAGAATAATCCAGAAAAACTGTGGAGATATAAAACAGAAACACTGCAAAAGCAACATTGTAAATTGTCACACATTAGTAGCGTCGTGATAAAATCGTGTAGCTGTCACATAAACTAACCACTGTGTCATCTGGTATCTCACTGAAAGTACTTTAAATCCGATATGTATTTTCAAGTAAACCAAAATGTTGCATTAAAATCTCATTAGCAGTATCAGTATATGTTCTAAGTATGTACACCTTATAGTCGTTACGTAATCGTGCAACTAACAAGCAAGAATGTAGACACACAATAACACTGTGACATCTGTTCACTATAACAATGCATTCGTAATTTCTGTTTAAATAAGTTCTCTTGGTTCTTGATTGGATATTTAACTTCAAACATTGTTGCATGGTAACAGTTTCTAAGTCTGATAATGCATACTAGAAATGTGAAGTGAAAAGTTTTATGGCAAAGACAAAGTTAAAAAGCAGATTATCTTTCAATAAACGGTTTTACATGTGAAATGTGGTGTAAACCTTTACTCTTCCTAGTACGCAGAGTTTCAACTTGAACGCAATTATCGTGTGGTATACATCGGTAAAGAATACTGGAATTTTTCTCAAGGTTGGCGTCTATGTTATTTTTCTCTGAGCCAGCCAGCGCACATGGCTGCCTGCGGTGCGAGTCATTGTCTGTCTCTTTGTTGGCACGCGTCGTTATTGGGATTAGGAGACCTAACTTCTGCAAATTCACCTTGTGGAGAATCCCCTGCCCTGTTTGAAGCTCGCCAGTTCTGATGGAATTCAGGTCTGTCGTTTTGTCGGTAGTTTACATATTTTCTTGTTTGTCGGTCATGTGGTGGAGAATTTCTTCCGGAATCGTAACTGCGTGGTGGACCGTTGCATCTGAAGTTATTCTGTCTCCCTTGATAATAATTATTTTCGTTCCCATATTGTCTGTTTCTGTTGTTATCTCTGTCATATTCATTACTACGGAAATGAGATCTTTCTCTGTAACTATTACACTGCCCGTGGTTGTCATATGGGTGGTGTCTGTTTTTTTCACGATTTGCGTTGTAAGAATAGCCTTGTCATGTCCAGTTATTATTTCTTTCATCGCGGAATTGTGACGGATGTGACCTGTAATTGTTGTGCTCCTGTTTTCGCGTTCTGCGATTGTCATTGTCAATTTCTAATTCTTGTAAGAGTCCCTGAAAAGCTTCAATGTCGTCTTTGCAACGTCCTGCCAAAATAATATGTCGTAAATGTTCAGGTAATTTGATTAAGCAAATGCGGATGATTTCTGAGGGGCTGTATTGGTTTGACAGGTACTGATTCTTCTGCAACATGTCTTCAAAATATTTCACAAGACTAGAAAATTCAGATTGTTTGAAATGTTTCATCATTATTATGCCATGGTTTACTCGGTCTTGTGTGGCTTGAGACCAATATGCTGAGAGGAAGGCATGGTAAAATTCTCCTTCACTGTGGCAATTGTGAATGACCGATCGCATTCTTACAGCTGGTTCATTCTCTAAGTAGCCACACATAAATTCTAGTCTGTGTTCTAATGACCAGTTGGGGGGAAACAATGAGAGAAATGATGAAGCCACACTTGTGGATGATGTCGTTGCCAGAATTCTTAAATGTTTTGAATTTACATGTAGTAATGAACAGCTTATAGACAAAATCATAATGTCGGCAAGTCGCATGTCGGTCATTGTTACGTCGTTTCGGCGGTTCCATCTCAAAATTCGGTGTACCTACCCAACTTCTTTCATAATTTCCGAAGTGCCCTGTGTTATTATTTTGTGGCTGTTCCGTATTTCTATGTCCCTCTTCCCGTATTGGAGCGCGACTGTCCTCTGAAATACATAATTCTTGTATTACATGTGTCAGCTGATCTTGTACTTCCCGGATTTCTCTTTGGTGTTGCTTATTAATTTGATGCTGACTTTGTTTGAATTTCCTAATTTGTTCACACTCTTCTGTGTCATTAAAGACTACCAGTTTTTTCTCATTCAGATTATCATCTACCTTCGTAGATAAATTATTTAGCTGCTCCAGAAGTTCAACTACTTTCTCTGATAATGAACTAATCTCCTCTATGCCTTTCTGAATCAATTTTCAGAGTATCTGCTGTGTCCTTTACGTTTTCTTGAGTTTTTGATGTTGCGTACCCGAATTGGTAGATGCAACTGAGTCAATTTTAGCTTGCAAGGTCTCATGATTTTCATGAACAATAGTTTGCAGTTCTTTTATGGCTGCTTCGTGATTCTGTAATGCATTTTCATGCCGCGAAAAAATAGGTTGAAAATGCTCACAAATCTGTGTTTTTACGTCATTACAGACTTTTTGACATTTCGATTCAATGTTATGTAACTCAGTAGTTAAATCTTCACGTGTTTGTTCAAGTGTGAAGCTTTTGCTGTGTTTGTCTCTGATTTTGTTCCATTGTGTCTAACCGTAGCTGTGTTTGTCTCTGATTTTGTTCCATTGTGTCTAACTTTTGAAGCTTCTGCTGTGTTTGTCTCTGATTTTTTTCCATTGTGTCTAACTTTTGAAGCTTTTGTCCCATTTGTTGCATTAACTGTAATAACGATGCACTGGTGTCTGAAACATGTTCCTCAGTGCTATTCGGCAATGCATTTGAGCCGGCAATATTCGCAGTTTGAAAAGCAGAAAATGTGTCTTGACTTATTTGAGAAAACGGTGAGGACGCAAAATCTGAATTTGCAAGATTGTGTCCTGTCATGTCGGATTCCTGAGGCAAGCTGTTGCCGACCGATCGATCGATAATGCTTCCCTGTTCACTAATTGATTCACTGTCTACACCATTGTTTGCAGCCCGCTCCATTTCCCTATGCACAATTACCAAATTACTACTTTGAACATTAGTTAATTCATTACTCAATGGCACTAACACACTGCTTTCGTCTTCACTGTCATTTCTCAGTCTACTTTGGAGCCTAGTATTACGTTTTTCACACGCCATTATTGTCACAATATTTCACACGATAACACTGAAAAGCACAATTTCAAGAGCAAAAATAAGAGAACACATTAACGTTTGCACTGAAAATAATATCTCGTTAATTGCAAGCGCAGCTGCGAAATACTTGCTGCAAATCTACATTCATGCCACAACTGTTTTACTGTGCAACAATGAAAAACTACAACTACAAAGGAAATTCTCTCTATAATTACGCACTAGCAATAAACAAAAGCTACACTAATTACACAAACTACAAGAAAAAGTCTGAAGATTCCAGTGAGGTATCCTGGCAGAGTTGCCATATGAAACGTCCCCTTAGAACAATTTGTACATGACTGTGCTTAAACTGACACACAATAATTTTTAGCTCAACACAATCTGACTTTCAAAATTCCTTACAAAAGAATGGCCCTGACTAACATTAACCTATACCTTTCACAAATCACTTACCTTACCAAAAATCTTCATTACTCGGACTACTGCAATACAGCGAGCGCCACTACTGCCAGCTAAATAAAAGATTCAAACTACTGAAGGCACTAACTACTAACAGGCATAGTTAGCAAATGAAAGATTTTGATAGAGAACAAACAATGTATTTACCTCAAAAGTGTTCAAAAGTCATAATGTATATAGCAGTTCATGACATCCAGTCTTACAAATTTCAAAACGCCGCCATCTCTCTCCCCACATCCACCACTGCTGGCGACTCACCTCCAACTGCACAGCGCTACGCGCTGTTAACATCCAACTGCCCAACACTACAATGGCAGACAACAATGCAAACTAGCCACAGACTGCACAAAGCACAGCCAGTGACTTTCATACAGAGCGCTACGTGGCGTTACCAATAGGAAAACCTAAACAGCCTACTTACACAATGTTGTTCTACCAAGAACCGACGGAAGATTTAGCTAACAGTTGAAGTTGAGTTAGTTGTGCTGACATCTGGAAAAAGACTCACGAGAAATCGACAGGTGAAGCTCATGTAGATATTCTTAAGTTTTTTATCTGATATTTAAGTTCTTTTATTTGAATATAAAGGACGATGAGATGATGTGGCTATATGTCGCGTTCAATAGAAGTAAATTTATAAGAACAGACGTTAAGTTAAGCGATTCGTGTAAATAATCATTGCTGATGTCGATACCTGGACGCCAAATAATTTAAAGCCTATTTTCCTATGGCTATGACCAGATTCGTACTGAACTAACATGAAAAAACTATGGCCCGCAATGAGACGCTCTTCGAACCCTGTCTGGTGATGGTAACGCTGTCTGAGACGAGTACGCGTCATCTCCGTGTTCTTGGCGCTGATCACTTGATTTCTGACGCCATTTGCTCCCGTTATATACCCTAACAGGTCTGGTAACAGCACCATACACATACAGAACTAACGCACTCCTGTAGCTGTTATACCTGTCACAGAGAATAGCAATACATCCTTGCCGATTGTGTGCACGCGTACGAAGTTAGATTGGCTTCCGACCAGATCCTCTGTGTGGTTACTGTTTTGTCAGCCAGCGTACATTTTTCTGGCATGGCTGGCCTTGATCCATGCAGAACATACTTATTCAGCACTGGATAATCTCTCACACCAGAAGTAACATAGGAGGGGTAATGTCAGACTAACAAAGGCACCTCTTAGGATGTTGTTTGTTAGTTGCATTTAGAAAATGCAACTAATTGAGGACCGACGAAATTTTTCCTGATTTCCTCTTCATCCATGTCTGTATAAGTACTACGTCTCGCTGGAGCTGTCCCTCTATGTGATCTCCGTAAGTCACACAACAGTTCATCCAGTACTCTTACCTCTTCCGATTCCATTCGCCTACTTTTTTTCACATTTCCTTCATCACCTACAACATCAAATTAAGCATACTACTATCACTATCAGTTTGGTTCGTCTGCTGCAGTTCTGCTAAGGTTTCCTCGTTTCTCTTATTTATATATCTGTATACTTGCTTAAATCGTAGTGAAAACTGTACTCCTTAACTATCATCTGCTGTTACTGGCTGCATCCTATCGGATTCCGTTTCATTACACAGCAGTTTTTCCTCAACTGTCTTGGCAAGTTGCTCAAGCCTGCCTACTACTTTAAAAGTTTGACTGGTTTGCGTCTGCTGACATACTTGTCCGAGTACATCATGTTCTCGTGAACAAACCTCTACCGCTACGTCTTTGACCAAATTGTTGTATGGTACGACACGGCCACGAACCGACAAATCGTTTTCAATTGCGCCGAAACGAATTTCAATTCACTCACTCGTATCATTTACGCTTTCCATAATTTCTTTCACGTCATTCTGGATAGTGTCAGTGGTTGCAAGATTTTCAGCAGTCGCAGCACTCACCCTAATATACAGACTGAATGACCTAAAATTTGCACCTCAAATATTGCGACAATGAAAAGTGCTACTGTTGTGCACTTTTCACAGAGTGAATTGGTAGTCTGGGTCTCGTATTGTTAGCCAATCAACAGATTGTAATAATATTTAGAAAGTGTATTTTTTGTGCAAATATATCCTTTGCAAACGGAGCAATGCCTGTTGACGTTACCAGACTAAAAGAAAGACAAATTAGAATGGCAGTGGTGTTAGGTGCAGGATTCGTGTGCAATTCGTTTACGAGATACCGTGTTTTGAACAGTTCACACACCGATACTTGTACAATACCTGAGTTAGTACCCACTAAAGAACAACACAAGTGCATAAATAGTTATGTGGATTCTGACCAATAATGAGACAATTACTATCAGAGGTTGTATTCTTAATGTCGACCGGCAGCAGCAATAAATATTTCCACTCTGGTAAGGAACGACTGCTGTAAACGTGCTACCATTTCAGCGAAGATGTCCGAGCAGGCTGCAGTAATACGTCGTTCAATATCATCGTGTGTTGTTGGTTTTTCTTGTAGACAACGTCTTTCAGCTTTCCGCACAGAAAAAATTCCTACAGGCTTAAAATCCGGGCAACGGGCTGGCGAAGTTACACGTCCGTAGCATCCAACCTAACGATTTCGAAACAATTCGTGAAAACATGCTGTAGTGCCTCGTGCACTATGGCCTAGACAGCCATCATGTTGGGTAGCACAGGTTCCTCCCAGTCTGCAGAGTAACGTCTTCGAGCATGCGTGGAGGGTGGCCTAGGCGCTACAGTCTGGAGCCGAGCGACCGCTCCGGTCGCAGGTTCGAATCCTGCCTCGGGCATGGATGTGTGTGATGTCCTTAGGTTAGTTATGTTTAATTAGTTCTAAGTTCTAGGCGACTGATGACCTCAGAAGTTAAGTCGCATAGTGCTCAGAGCCATTTGAACCATTTTTTGAGGGTGGTCTGTTAGGAAGCTGCGATAGTTGAGCGCTTGAAGTGTTCCGTCTAGTAAATAGGGCCCTATGAGTTGATGGCTCACTATACTAAACCACACTTTACATTCCATGGAGGTTGGTGTTCCACCTAACGTAGCCAACGGGTATTGTCAAGAGATCGATAGTGCTTGTTTCGCGGTTTACCTGGCCATGATTGGCAAATGTGGCTTATTCACTAAACGAGATACATGATATATCTAGGGTATCCTGTCATAATGCCAATGTACTGAAGTTAACACGATTCTCATTATCGTTTCCATGCAGCTCTCGATAAAGAGAGGTGTGATAGGGATGGAACCTATGTCGATGGAGAGAGTGTAGAGCACGTGGCTGACTCAACCACTTCCTCATGCGATTGCGTGGAACCTGACGTGATGATCAACTCCAACAGCAGCATGTACATTAATTTCCCCTTGTCGTTTCGTCACTTATTTCTTTCTACAACGTTGTCTAGGCGTTACACTACCACTTTTACGTACCTGGTTGAAGAGGTTGATAAATAACTGCTGACATGGTTGACTTCTACTGGTATATCTTGCCGAGTACACCGTACAAGAATGGACAACATTCTTCGTAAATTCTCCATACGCCGTGAACATGTCGGCTTTTCTGCGTTGGTAAGTCCCATCGTTCACTCACGACCTACTGCGTGGACTGTCACACAGCAACTGACTAGCAAGTCGCAGTGCAGTCAACGAACACAGTAAGTAAACATAACATCGTGTCTGGTAAATACTCAGGTTGAATGACAGAAACAAGTGTCCGCGTGGAAACTTTTAAAATAGAATATCTCGTAAACAACTCGCACTAGAATCCTGCGACAAACACCACTGATTTTAGAAGCTGCGACACAGTCGCGAAGACAGATATCCAGGTACTGTCAAATGATTTTTATTCCAGTCTTTGATCACAATATAAAGTCCTTCGACGATGACCAGGTTCAGTCAGTAATGACCATCTTCAGATCTATTCTACACCAGCCACGCGGGGTAACCGCGTGGTGTGAGGCGTCTTGTGTGTATGTTGTCCATAGCGTAAGTTCTTTTAAGTTTGATTAGGTAGTGTGTAAGCTTAGGGACCGATGACCTAAGCAGTTTGGTCCCATAAGATCTTACCACAAATTTACATTTTTTTTGTTCTACGCCATGTCCTAATACGATAAAGCCGTAATGGCATCATCAAAACATATAAATACACCCAGCAAAGCATCGTCATGTAGAACTAAAATATGGTGTAAAATATGCCACCATATTTACACCATATTTTAGTTCTATGTAACGATGCTTTGCTGAGAGTATTTATATGTTCTGACGATGTCATTACGGCTTTATCGCATTCTGACATGGTGTAGAACAGATATGAAGATGGTCATTACTTACAGAAACCCTTCATCGTCAAAGGACCTTATATTGTGATCAAAGACTGGAATAAGAAACATTTGAAACACCACTGACATTCCAATTTACCCTACTTATAGTCTGTTAACGTCAGTAGGCATTATTCCATTTAAAAAAGTGCACGCTTCTACAAAAAATACGCTTCCTATGTATTACTACAATCTATTGATTGGCTGAAAATACGAGCCCCCTGACTACCAATCCATTTTGTGAAAACCGCACGTAAATAGCACTTTCCTTATCCGCAATATTTGACGGTGCAAGTTTTTCGATATTCACCCTATGTGTTCACCCCATCTAATTTCATATTTTGTTCGCTAAATCTTTTCCTGAGGACCCTCTCATGTTCATCAATTTTTATGTACATTTATTATCCTGACTGTCTAATTTCTAATCTTGGTCATCAAATAGTTTATCAGATATATTACCCCGACACTCTAATTTCTTATCTCGACTGTCTAATTTCTTTTCTAGCCGGTTTATTCATTGTTTGTCACTTATAGAAGAAAATATGGGAATACGGCTGTGAGGATGTTGAAACAACACTCGCTTTCTCTTCCTCAGCATAATCAGCTGGCACGCTCTGTGCAAATTCGCGCTGGCTACAGTGCAAGCTTACTGCTTGTGTAATGTACGAATGAACTCCTTATACGGTTTCATGGGTAGAGCTCTGGTAGTTAAAGGATGTGTGTGTTACTTGAGTTTTCCTCCCAACTTAATACCTGATGCGAATGTTTGGCAAAGAGGAAGTTCAGGACAGATATAGACCTGTACTGGAGAATGTTGAGTCTGTATTTGCCTACAGGGTTGGTGCGGCGTCCTCTGCACCCATCTGCATAGATGAAAGAGATTTGTTGTCTGGTTATCTGCAAGTTACAGCACTCGTGTTCTGGCTTGGTAAGAAGATGGGTGGATGCTGTGTTTGTCTCAGTCAGGCAGAATGGTGAAGTATCAGAGTGAAATGTATTATAGTTAAGATGGCTAATATGTTGTTTTTCAGGTCTGTTCCAGTTAGGGTAATGTCGCGACCAACTTTTTCAGCTATTTTTCACGTAAGTTTTGTTGTTCGGGGTTTTTTTCCTAGTGGGCCCTTCACGCTGATTTCAAACCAAACAGGTATGCCTAATTAAATGGTGCCCTCAGTACATTGATATACACCAGCTTTACTTTATGATGTACTGACCTGACCCATTTCCTACTTGTACGTATATTTACTAGAAATATGCATCTGAATCAGAAAATAGGGTAACACAGTTGGGTCCGTTCCTTCAGTAAAGGCTCTCGGTAACTGCACACATTATAAACATGACCAATGTGTCATTCTTTTTAAAAAACACAATGTAGCAAGAGCGAAAGTAAAGGGACGGTACTAACAGTACCAATTATACTGGTACAATAGCAACTTCGGCGGGACGTGTCACTCCCAAGTAGAATAACTCGATAAAAATTGAACCATATACAGGATGAGTCACTAACTATTGCCACCTGAAATAACTCCGAAAGTATGGTAGTAACTGAAAAGATTGTTAGAATATTGCTGCGCGGTGTGGGATCCTTACCAGGTGGGATTGACGGAGGACATCGAAAGGGTGCAAAAAAGGGCAGCTCGTTTTGTATTATCACGTAATAGGGGAGAAAGTGTGGCAGATATGATACGCGAGTTGGGATGGAAGTCATTAAAGCAAAGACGTTTTTCGTCGCGGCGAGATATATTTACGAAATTTCAGTCACCAACTTTCTCTTTCGAACGCGAAAATATTTTGTTGAGCCCACCCTACATAAGTATGAATGATCATCAAAATAAAATAAGAGAAATCAGAGCTCGAACAGAAAGGTTTAGGTGTTCGTTTTTCCCGCGCGCTGTTCGGGAGTGGAATGGTATGATTGAGGTTTGATGAACCCTCTGCCAAGCACTTAAATGTGAATTGCAGAGTTATCATGTAGCTGTAGATGTAGATGTTGTATGGGACACAGGGGCCCATAATATGACGCTGGTTTTTCAGTTGCTAGGTGGGGTCGCGCCAGAGATATGAAGGTCAACTTTGCTTTTTTAAATGGGATGTTATAGTTCGGTACCTATTATCTGGTAGCAGCTATCGAGACGAACGCAATGATGTGTAACAGCAAAGTCTTTGAAGGTCAACGAAGATTACAAAGTTCACATGAGCGTCCATGTACAGAAGAAGTTCGAAGTGATGACCACTGGTGTCAGTCCAGTGCTGCAATCTTCTTGTCATGGATTGAGTGGTATTCCTTATCACATCGGCACTTATCGAAGCACATGCGCTGACAATTCTCTCTTGTATATCGCGCAGTTAGTAAATATTCGCCTCATATGGCGTATCCATTTAATGTGCCATTGACATGTAAACACCATTAGACGGTTTCGCAATACAACACGAATAGGCTCTGTTCATGCATGGTTGTTTAAATCTTAGGGTGGGTTTAGTGACAACACTGAACAGTCTGAGGGATTGTGTCCTTGATACAATGTCCACCGTCAACGCCTATCTTCAGGAGTTCTGGGAACCGGGATGATGCAAACTTTTTTTGATGTGTGTAGGAATACAATAATAGGATACAGATATCACTGCAAGTGTGAAGACATTGGCTGGTGACTAGCTCAAACGCTCACAGATTGTCTTGACGGTGTGAATATTGCGTTAAATGGGTTATATAGTTATTAACTCAGGGCTACGTACAGGTTTTCTCCTTAGGAGCGTATTACGTTATGCTGTTGTCCCTGGGAGCATTATTTACATATTGACGTACCGGCAGCGGCAGCCAACATGGGATGATGGTTTATGCAGACTGCGGTCACAGCCGAGCGCCGCCCCGATTGCTCAATAAAGTCCACAACAGAGAGCCTTATGGTTCCTTCTCTAACACCTTTAATGCAAACAACTATAAAGTGCTGAGGTAATAGCCACTGAAAACGAGGTATATTCTTATACAGTATAATGAAACTGTAACGAAACCTTGCCTTTCGCAGCACCATGAAAGGCTGTTTTCGTCGAGCAATACATTTCCGGCAAAATATGATCCCATATTTCTACATTCCGTCGTTTAGTCGGAAATTCCACAGTCCTTGCGTTAACTATACCTATATTCATGTTTCGCTGACACCTAAGCCTCATCGACTCTTCTTCTTTTCTGTTTACAGTCATTCCTACCAGCTATCTAAATCGAAAAGGGTAGGGGGGTTGGATGGTGGGTGGGAAGAAAGAGTAGGAAAGGGAAGGAATTAGTGATATCAGCTGCATCGTTTTTTTTTTTCGAGTGAAAAATGTATGCTGGACGAGGACTCAAACCCAGGATCTTCTGCTTACTAGGCAGTTGCGCTAAATCCTGCGCCACACAGCCACATTTTTTTATCGAGAATACGCCGACTATCTCTCACCTAGCAGCTCCTGTCGGTAGTTCCCGTCCATGTCCTCCAAGCCCGCTAATTTTAAATTCTCGACGGAGGTCGAACGTAATTTCTGAAAGAACAGACGCCACACATTCATTTAATATCAACTAGATGTCATTTTTTAATTTGGAATAGCTCTCATAGATCCCCACTGCGTGACATACCTTCTCTGGTACCCATCAATGTGGATGTCTTGTCGTTACCATCGCTCTTGGAGATACAGTCGTCAAGTATCCCAAAAGCAGCAAGTCTCCACCATTACCACCATAAACGTCATCGATCGCTGTCCTCGTAATATATAGGATACCCAAAACCTATAGGATCAAACTTTTACATCTGGGAGACAATCCCAGTTTCAATAATATGAGAATAGAATTAATAATCGTAAATAAGTATTTTCTGTTGTTGACATTCACAAGTTACGCCTTGCAGCAACATTTCTATAGCTACGATCGCTAGTATAAATTCATGTACTGCAGTATAATCTGTTGACCGAACCCAAATCTGGGTCTGAAATCATTACTCTCCACTGCTTCTACCCTATTTTTAACGATAGGGGTGTAAATGAACAATACAGTGGGAAGAGTACTAATGCACCACCCAAGTGTGCATGCTGTCCGGCGTTTATATGTATACCTGCTCCAACACAATCCAATACCAAATCTTCAAACTCCCCTGTGCGAAAAGTCCTTGTAGACAAACAATACAGCTCTCTCTGGCTTGAATGGATCGGTTCCTCTTAAGTGTCTACTCACAGTGATAAAATAAGTCTTCTGATGTGGATGACACCTGTTTCGAAATTGTTCTCATTCATGCTTTCCTGACATTCCATCTGGCGGCACCATGAATTGAATGCATCTCCACAAGTTTCTGTAACAATTAATGATCCATATTTGCAGACCACTCATGAGCGGTTTAAACTGGTGATCTCCACAGCGGTTTTTCTTTTTAAAAATAAAGGTAGCACCCCTATATCGATGTGACCGCTAGTTGTTTGTTAGGATACAGAAGCAGTTTAAGAACGTGGACCACAAGCGCATTGCTATTGAGTGGTGTAATACAGCATAAAATATACATTTGCGCGCAGTGGTGCATATTTTCAAAATACTGTATCAAGTGTAGAACCCTCTAAGAATTGCTCTGTACAGGACTGGGACACCCTATACGACAATCATCGACAATATCAACACTTCCAATTAAGGTCCCCAATGAATTCCTTCACATTTTGATGTACGTAAGATAATTTTCATAACTCTGGTAGATATAATCAAAACAAATAATAAATACCGGACTGCAGAACTCCTAAACTGCTTCCTCTGATCGTAAAAAATAACCTCACTACGTCACTACAATACAGTGTCAGTGAAGTTAGATGAACCGCAGCATTATATGAGTGAGACAGACCACACAAAATGCATTATTTGACTTTACGGTAATTTGCACTGCGTATTCAACACATTTGCAACGTTGAGAATGTGGTTGGAAAATGTCAGTGCTGATTTATTTTGGAACCAATAGAGGCACTAATTTCACATGCATGCAAACGAAGAGCTTTTCAGGAGTCCCGTCAAATGGGGAAACACAACTTAATCTGCTCCCATGCCTTACCATACCACATCCAATGGTGAAACCATTAGATGAGGAAAACACGGCGCTCGGACGATAACCGTGTGGTCTTCAGGGCTTCATCGCGGGGTTTCGTTTCCCTTTTTTGAAAAATACCTGGTCAGTATGATGGATACTCGAGAACGGTTCCAGTCGCTTTTCTTGAAAATGTTTTGACGAATACCCCAAATGCTTAGCAGCAATTACTTCAAAACAACCTCGTCGATTTCGGCACTGACAGTTCGATCTTCAGATAAAATTCCCAATTGATCACATCGTTCTACACACAGGTGATCAACATTATCTTGAACGTGGAAGTGTCGGACGTGGGAAAGCCTGTGTATGCCATACTATTTAAGGTCGGTCACTCTCTAGATCCAACAGATAACAGCATGCCCATTCCCTTGTGCTGATGATTTTCAGATGAGATGTATCTCGGTCACATGTGTCGGCTCCTGGTTGGCAGTAAGCTCATGTGATACAAATATTGAACAGGTACTGCACTTAAACAAATAACTGTGAACGATATTAACTCCCCAGTTTCTTCAATATTAGTCTCATAGGTAGCCTGTGCTTTTATGCTACTACCTGACGCACTAGCTTCATTTAATCCATTGTTACATTTGTTTCCGATCGATTCAGATGAGTTTCCACTCCATCGAGAGAGCGTCGAACAAGGAATAGAAAGAAACTTATGTCCGTAAGGTAACAAATTTTTTGAGATACATGAAATAATATTAGCCAGTACCATACTCAGTATATGAGCAGTTGGGGAGTATGAGGAAATCCAACACAGCCGTCCTGGAGAAGGTCGCTGTGGTGGCGGCATGTCGTTGTATCAAATTGTTTCAGTTGTTGGATTTATATCTGAAAAATTGGTATATGGTCTGGTGATCAGAATTTGGCCAAATGTGAGAGATAAAGATTTCTTCTAGTTGTGGAATTTGCACCTGTTACCTCCGAATCGAGCGCCATAGCACAGCTATGAATTAGAGTCTCGGCTACGAAGGCAAGGAAATAAAAATGTGTGCAGACTGGACACTAGAAACGGGTTAAGTGCCAAAATTTATAAATACGAGTAAGAGCAAAAACAAAAAAAAGCTAAATGCCATCGCCAACAACCTGGAACACAGGCTAAATATCTCAACTGCTGACACTGTATAAGGCTCGGCAAGGGGCAAGAGAGGTACGTGCTGACCCTCTGGCGAGCCTAAAGAGAGCTGAGGGCCACCAAGCTTTTACAATTCATTGTAAGTGTTGTCTACAACAAAAGCAATGTGAATTCTAGCCTTATTCTTTTCAATAAAATCTGTTCATTACACATTCAACACATTGTTTTCAGTTATCTTTTCGACTGTAAGAACAATGGAATTAAACAAGATCAAAACTAATAAAAAATTGGCATGAAAGGAAACGTCGTAGAAGAGCAGGTAAAACTTATGAAAACCGTAAAACCGTGTCGGTGGCAGGAGGAACTTAGCCGAAACAAGAGGTATGTACAAAATATTTATCTCCTGCATTCAGTATTACTTCCTAGGTTCTGACAGATTTTAGTAACCAACTGGCTTCTTAGTAGGTGTTCTGAAAGAGAGTATGTCTTGCTCTTTTTCAGTTAAGCTGCAAGTGTAAACTATTGTGTTTAAGTGAGCCTTCAAAGGGGATCGCCAGCAAAACTCCTTTCTGATCGTCTGATGGTCAATACGACTGTAAACAGAAGGCGTCATCGTCAGCACAGTGATGCAAATGATTGTAGATGGTAAACTAGACTTCGTTATTCTTTGCCAGAGGATGGACACAACCACTGATATAATCAAGGACCTGGCTGTACCTTAACAACCATGTACAGCGACTTGTCTGATGAGAAGCTAAGAAATCTACTACGGATGCTGCCCTGAGTGAAGTAAGATAACACAGTATTCTTCGAAGAATTAATTCATTAAAATTGTTTTCTGTACTTTAAAAGTTAAAACAGGGCTTTCAAATATTTAATCGAGTGGCAATGTGCTAGTGCCCTGTTATCATTAGAAATTAATGGAAAGCTTGACCTATTTTTATTGTCATTGACCTCGTTTCTGTCAATAAAAGCACGGCACTCAGAACATTTTACATATTTCCGTGTCAAATAATAGTTTTGATTCACAAGAAGGAGGAAATAACACAAATGCTGTAGTAATATGAATCTCATCATAAATAATAAATAAAAGATTGGATTGGATTTTTTAACAAAAGATGAGACCAGTAATACTGAATAACTCAGAATCAAGTATTTTTAGTGTTTAGCCCATTATTGATGTCCAGTCTTCAATTGGGGAACTAGATTTCTGGGTGTATCAAAAATGCTCAGAACAATACTGAAATCCGTGACAGTGTTGTGCGGATATTGTGTATAATTGGAAACTGCTTAAGGATCGTGGCGCCTGCTCTGTCTCTCCGCTGAAGCTATACAGAACACCAAACGATAGTATGCTGCCCTTGGCTGGAAATACATCAATTTTTGATCTGGCAATGCCACCCGTTGGTGGCCAAGTACCCTAGAGATGTTCGCAGTTAGCTGTGGTGGCAGCGTTTAGAGTGCAATACTGCACCCTAAAGAACACCAGGCAGATCAGTGGCGTATGTGTGTGGGATGTGGGCTGTTCACTCCTCATGCGTCATGTCCTTAGCTTGTAGGTACCTGTCCACCAGGCCAGCTCTGCAGAACACAGCCATTACAACAGCTGTATGACAAAAATCACGTTTAAGCACGATTCTCTCGTTAGCGGGACAACTCTCGCTTTTCCTAGGTCCACATTCGCCGAAGCACGTGACACTACGTGATGGGACTGTAACTGGAGGATCGCTAAGCATCCAAAACAACGTCTACAATCCGGAGTAGATTTATGATTCAGACTCTGCGGCAATATCTCTAGCCAGTGCAGATACTTTGCCTGTTGGACGACTTCGGAACCTTCAGGTAAGACAATGTGCTATAACCCAACAATGGAAACGTGGTCGATCTGGTCCGAACTGCCGCTGTCGCCGTAACAGTTAAACGAAGGTTGGGCAAGAAGTACGATGTCGTGCAAATCACTATGTGTACGCCCAGCACGTGGAATACTCCACCACCGTGCTAATGCACATACTGGGCTCTTCACATGCTGCCTTGTCAGTGATGTACCGTATCTTGACAGATGAAAAGCGCAGCCATAAGCATCATTTGCCATGGGGAACAACGTCTCTACTCTGATGGGACATAAACATAATGACCACCTGCTTAATAGCTTGTTTGACCGTATTTGGAACGAATTACATAACTGATTCTGCGAATCAGTGATCCATCAGTTTTTTGGTAGGTTTCTGAAGATATGTGGCATTAGATGTCTACCCACAGCTCACGTAACTAACGTAAATAAGTGACGCTGATTTCCGTACACTGTGATAGCGCCCGCTAACTATCCAGATGGGTTACATACAATTTGCATCAGGCGAATCTGGTTGCCGAGACATCAACGTGAGTTCACTATAATGCTCCTGAAACCACTGTAGCACGGTCCTGGCTCCGAGACCAACACAGTTATACTGATGGAAGTTGCCACCTCTGCCGGGAAGACTTCAGGTGGTTCGCAGCTGTCAGCTTGTCTTAGATTACTACCATAGGCACCATGCAAGTGTAGGAGAATGTCTCATATAGCATAATACTGCCCCACCAGCCAATGTTCGTGGCACACTGCACGATTAGATCCGCCGTTCACATCCACGACGGTGTTTGTGGAGACGACCATCGGTCTAGCGCAGCAAAAATATGTGTCACCCGAAAAAGTGCCGATACGTTTCCACTGATCGACGGTTGAATCCGGATGGTTCAACATTTTATGATGGACAGTGTGCTCCGAAACACTTGTGCGTGCACCAGCGTTCTGCTCTTTAGGGAGAGGTCCCACAGATCACCATCCACTCTACTTTATAGAGCAGACAGTCCTCCGAACACCACGTTCCGTAAAGGGTCGTGGACGTCCAACCATTTAGCGCCTAGTGGTAATTTCACTGACCTTCTACCTCTTACGTTGATGTTCATGACAGTAGGACATGAACATTCGGCCAGCCTCGTCATTTTCGAGATACTCTTTCACAGTCTCTAAGTAATAATGATCTGCCGTTTGTCAGAGTCGCTTATTTCAATGGATTTCCCCATTTGCAGCCCATATCTTAACTAGTGTGATCCTTAGTCCGTGTCTGCTCCGCTTACACACTGTTGTTACCACTTCGCGTGCCCTTAACGTCACTAGGCGGCATCCAACGTCACGGTAGGCAGTGATCACAATGTTTTGACTGTTCAGTGTAAGTCAGGTTTCGTTACTGGATATCGCCGTTGTAACAATGGAAAGACGGACCATTGTGTTGCAAGCTACTCGCCTCCCAA
Source organism: Schistocerca serialis cubense (assembly GCF_023864345.2). Taxonomy (NCBI): domain Eukaryota; kingdom Metazoa; phylum Arthropoda; class Insecta; order Orthoptera; family Acrididae; genus Schistocerca; species Schistocerca serialis. The sequence continues at coordinate 582,909,558 of NC_064640.1, forward strand.
ACGTTACACAGTAAAAATTGATCAGCAGTCACGTCACACAATCTCTCTACGGAGGTATAGAGCACAACGGCCACAGGTGTACTTAAACTCACGGAAGTGCACAGAAGGGCACAGAAATTATAATGTCTCCAGAAAACTCACCACTGGGCTCTCTAGCATGAAAACACGACATCTTATCTGACCAATGGGAATACACGTTGATACTCGTATAAGACAATCTACGCCGAAAATAAAAAGAAAAGTCGGCCCATCACGCTTGCCAACAAGGTCCATTAAGGGAATCGGCGGTGGTATTATAGTTGGTGGCAGGGGGGCGATGTATCGAATGATACATTTAAAAGCGCTTCCAGCAGGCGATCTCCCCTCTTCCACCCTCTCGACCACTTCCCTTGAACGCAGCATCATTCGTGTGCTAACAATAATCCTACTGGAGCGAGATGAGCACTTCTTTGTCTCAGCTGTGATCAAACTCCGTGAGTCATGATCAGAGGTCGAGAGGCCGCGGTTCTAAATGACTTCTCAAAGCGTTCGGGTTCTTCTTGAGTCCATCCCACGACTAATCACCTCCATACACAAGGTGACTAAATATTATTTGCTAGTGCCTCTATTTGTTTTGCAGTAGCCAGTTCTAGAGTAAATGGCAATTATTAGCTTCTCTCTGATAGCAGGTATGAGATAGCGAATCATCTTTCGCAGGACACATCCAGATGATAGCTTGGATTTAATCAAAACATTAATTTTATTGTGATCCCAGGGTGTTACTAAAAGGTACGTCCAAACTTTCAGGAAACATTCCTCACTCACAAAAAAAGAGTATATGTTATGTGGACATGTGTCCAGAAACACTTACTTTCCATGTTAGATTACTTCTCTTCAAATCACATTAATCATGGAATGGAAACACACAGCAACAGAACGTACCAGCGTGACTTCAAACACTTTGTTACAGGAAATGTTCAAAATGTCCTCCGTTAGCGAGGATACATGCATCCATCCTCTGTCGCATGGAATCCCTGATGCGCTGATGCAGCCCTGGAGAATGGCGTATTGTATCACAGCCGTCCACAATACGAGCACGAAGAGTCTCAACATTTGGTAGCGGGGTTGCGTAGACAAGAGCTTTCAAATGCCCCCATAAATGAAGGACAAGAGGGTTGAGGTCAGGAGAGCGTGGAGGCCATGGAATTCGTCCGCCTCTACCAATCCATCGGTCACCGAATCTGTTGTTGAGGAGTGTACGAACACTTCGACTGAAATGTGCAGAAGCTCCATCGTGCATGAACCACATGTTGTGTCGTATTTGTAAAGGCACATGTTCTAGCAGCACAGGTAGAGTATCCCGTATGAAATCATGATAACGTGATCCATTGAGCGTAGGTGAAACAACATGTGGCCCAATCAAGACATCACCAACAATGCCTGCCCAAACGTTCACAGACAATCTGTGTTGATGACGTGATTGCACAATTGCGTACGGATTCTCACCAGCCCCCACATGCTGATTGTGAAAATGAACATTTTGATCACGTTGGACTGAAGCCTCATCCGTAAAGAGAACATTTGCACTGAAATGAGGATTGACACATTGTTGGATGAATCCTTCGCAGAAGTGTACCCGTGGAGGCCAATCAGCTGCTGATAGTACCTGCACACGCTGTACATGGTACGGGAACAACTGGTTCTCCCGTAGCACTCTCCATACAGAGACGTCGTCAACGTTACCTTGTACAGGAGCAACATCTCTGACGCTGACATTAGGGTTATCGTTAACTGCACGAAGAATTGCCTCGTCCATTGCAGGTGTCCTCGTCGTTCTAGGTCTTCCCCAGTCGCGAGTCATAGTCTGGAATGTTCCGTGCTCCCTAAGACACCGATCCATTGCTTCGAACGTCTTCCCGTCGGGACACCTTCGCTCTGAAATCTGTCTCAATAGAAACGTACCGCGCCACGGCTATTGCCCCTTGCTATTCCATACATCAAATAGGCATCTGGCAACTCCGCATTTGTAAACATTGCACTGACTGCAAAATCACGTTCGTGATGAACGCTAACCTGTTGATGCTACGTACTGATGTGCTTGATGCTAGTACTGTAGAGCAATGAGTCACATGTCAACACAAGCACCGAAGTCAATATTACCTTCCTTCAATTGGACCAACTGGCGGTGAATCGAGGAAGTACAGTACATACTGACGAAACTAAAATGAGCTCTAACATGGAAATTAAGCGTTTCCGGACACATGCCCACATAACATCTTTTCTTTATTTGTGTGTGAGTAATGTTCCCTGAAAATTTGACCGTACCTTTTTGTAACACCCTGTATAAGCAATTCTCATTCCTTCACGAACTGCCGCTTTTCCGAAAGGTCCTCAGCCCTGTCGCCTTCTCTTGAGATGAGCCTAATTTTGCCTAACTATCTATGAGGAATAGTGAGTTAAATGTAACATATATTGATGAGCCAAAACATTACGACTATCTGATTAATAGCATGCTGGTCGACGTTCGTAATGCAGTACAGCAGAGATTCTGCGTGTCACAGATTCGACAGGTCTTTGGTAGCTTTCCGGCTGTATGTGACACCAGATTTCGTCGCACGGGTCGCACTGTCCTGCAAATTACGTGTCACTGTTTTTTGGGTGCTTAGCTAACGCCCCATAACGTCCCAGGCGAGTTCATTCCGGTTCACATCAATCGGATCTGGTGGCCAGGACATTAAAGCGCGTCCATCATCGTGCACCTCAAACGAATGTAGCACGTTTCTGACCTTGTGACACTGTCAGTTATCCCACTGGGGGATACCACCGCCGTCGGGGAATATATTAGGCATTCAGGGATACAGGTGATCGACAATAATATTCATGTTGTCTCCAGCTGTCATCATGTTTTCTTTTACTACCACAGGCGCTATGGAAGATCACATGAACTTTGCTCACAGCATAAAACTGTCCCCACCGCCATGCTTCCTCACAGCGGTGCATGTTTTGAGTGACCGTTTTTCTGGGTGACGGCGTATCAAGACATGACTACAGGCCTTGTGTAACAAGAAACGTGATTCATCCTAGCATACGGCACGTTTCCATTGATCCACGGCCCAATCTCTGTGATCTCCTACCCAATCCAGTCGTAACTGACGATTTCACAATCTGCAACATGGTCACGAATTGAACAACGACCCGAAAATAGAATAAATTTCCTTTACTTTACGTCAATGGTCACAAATTTTTATGTTATGAGACTGCCGGTTTCGGTTTGCTATTTTGTGTACCACTATTTACATATATCTGACGATGCTGGCGCTGATTTTAAGTTAAGCTTTTGACGATGCCACTAGGGCTCCAGTATATTAGGACATGTTTTTATAAAAAAGATACGAAGGTGATGATTATAGACTGATACCGGTATTCTGATGACATACATATTAGTGACCATAGACGTGAAGAAAAGGAAATTTATGTAAATGACGATGTTGGGTCAACGTGGGAACACGTAAGTGTCGTCTGACAATGATACCCATGTTCAACGCCGGCCGCGGTGGTCGAGCGGTTCTAGGCGCTAAGGTCTGGAACCGCGCGACCGCTACGGTCGCAGGTTCGAATCGTGCCTCGGGCATGGATGTGTGTGATGTCCTCAGGTTAGTTAGGTTCAAGTAGTTCTAAGTTCTAGGGGGCTGATGACCTCACAAGTTATGTCCCGTAGTGCTCAGAACCATTTGAACTATTGGAACCCATGTTCATCAGTATCCCCTGACCATTGCGCTTTGAATCACTTGCGTCTACACCAGCACTGTTAGCTGTCGACAGATCAGCCATAGATCATCGCCCATCATGCTTTATAAAGCGGGTGAGCCCCTGACCTTCATGTTCTTTGATGGAGTTGTCGATGTCCAGCACACTGTCGCCTATTCGTGGTTTCACCGTCCTCCATCCACCGTTTCATAGATACGCACTGCAGTAGCACGCTAACAGCTTTCCAGCTTCTCCATTACCCAGCTGCCCGTTCCCAGGTGCAGGTCCATGAAATTCTGCCCTACGTCAATTAACTTTTCTCATTTGGGGCCATACGTCGCTTTAATGATTCCCCAGTCGTTTCTGCCTTAATTATACACTTTTCTTACTGTGTCATGTACTCGTAACGCCACCAAGTGACATTCGATCTCGTAGTGGCAGCGGTCATCATTAATTGGCTCATCCTTGTTTTGCCAATAAACAAGAGAAGGAAGCAGTAAAATGTGCGTTGATAACTGCCGAGCTATTTCAAGGACACAACGACAAGCCCTAATAATCGAAATCCTGGCATGTCATAATCAGAAACACGATATCCGAAAGAACAGATACCATCTTCATATATATACGATAGCGATATTTCAGCGGCATAGGAATGAGTTATTTTGATCTATCGTTCTTTTGAAACAAGTGATGACAGTAATGACAGGTAACTACACTCTTTTAGCAATACAAGTACTTCTAAGGAGCCGAAAATATTTTTAAAAAATCAGTCATGTTACACGAAATCCACTTTCTGTTCATGAATCGGATGTATAACGAGACGGATACTATAGAATGGCTTCATTGAAGAATGCAATACGCAAACAACGAAGATGATTTTTTATCTTTCCGACATTTCAGCGGCCTTCTACCCTTGTAAATCAGAAATGGGCAAAACTGCAGAAGAGGCGGGTAATATTGCAACCGAAGAGTTGAGTGGTGGCTGGTGCGGGTAGATTAGGCAGACCTTTATGTAGCCCGTAAATTTGCTACCTGTTGCGCGGCGCAGAAGTTAGTCCCATATCAGACTGTGATAGATAATGCCAACTACTTGTTGCTCCAGGTTGGCCTTACAGTTTCCATCATTTGCACGAGAGAAATTTGTAGCCAGCAGGTACTCTTAAATATTTGTGGAGAGCAATGAGAGAGCATGTTTATTGCTCGAAGGAAAAGTCGTCTCTAGTAGCTCAACGTTTTAGTTAGGGAGTATTTTAGCAATTCAGGGCAATTTCACTAAAAATGTGCAACTGTGTTATTGGGAATCTGTGGCTTGAAATATAGCCCACTCTCTGCACTTATAAATTTAACCATTATTATCTTCGTATCTAAGTGAATGACACTATTATCTGAGCAGTTTTGATTGGTTTAATATGAACATTATAAGGTCGTAGAGTGAATGGCCTGTACTGGAATATGGAGGACTACTAGTTTTTAAACTTTGAGGGACTTCTGGAAATTTGTTTATAATGCTTGCAAGTAAAAGAGGAGATATAAGAATAATTCTTATAACAAATAAAATTAGCAGGACTTGATTTAAGGAATTGTGTCATTACGTGAACCATCAGATATTGTACTAAAGCAGTAGATATGTAGAACATACATATGTATTTGAAGACAAACATTACTTTCTTCGCCAGAAAAACACCGTTTAAGGAAAAACTTCTGGCTATCATTCACGCATGAAAAACATTTCGGAGAAATCGGTTGACAAAATATGTGGGTTAAACAGTGAATTAGCACTGCGGAAGAACTATGTTGTAACTCCTGTCTGCTGACCGTTATTTATATTTTCTTCAGTTTCATTTGTTTATTTCAGGCTAATGCTGAGATACTTCAAAAATAACACACCGAGTTCAATACGTTTTCTCTTCAACACAAATGTCACAACATCTCTGACGAGCTATTTGTCTGCTGGAGTCCAAAATAACAAAAAGCAGTAAGATCTTTCTCAAAATTTATAAAATTAGACGAAATGTAGATAGGTAAGCTACTGTTTTACAATCGGATTTGTGAATTCGTGACAGCTACGCTTATTTGTAGCTGCAAACCAAACTCCTTGTTTGTCTGCAGTACGGTGTAGTACATGACGATATGCCAGCTGAAAGTGAAACAGTTCGTACGGAAGTGGAGTGAGAGGTTCTGGCATAAGCTGCACTTGATCGTCTTTTTTTTTTTTAAGTCAGAGAGCTGCAGTGTAAGCAGAGCTCTTCCGTGAACAGTAGAGCTTCATTCAAGGTCCAAGAGTACTTTCCACTTCAGAAGTCCATAAAAACGCAAACTCTTTTCTTGACTTTCCGAATGGCCTTAATGCGTTTTGACGTCGGCAGAGAGCAAACAGAGCACTCAGTCACTGCTGTCTTCTGCTAGATAGCAGTCCTCCGTAAACAGAACTCCACGTTGTGGGATTTTTCACAACGGTTGCCGACTGACCATGAAGCCCACACACGCTATTCACATGTGTTCAACGTGTGCCGGCCGTCCCTTGTAAAGCAAAACATTCATATACCGTTTATGTTAGTTATCCTCATTTGTCCGGGAAATCTGACGACAGTGTTGTGACACTAACAGGAAACCTATTTTTATCTGTTAACATCTTTCGTAAAAGTAGGATGATGAGTTTTGAGGAACAGTATATCTGACAGTAAAAATAAATCAGTTGTTCAATTTTCCAAGTGAAGGGACTTTCATAATCAGCATAAAGCGTGCATTATTTTCTGACTTATTGAGCACATATTTAATAAGAATGCTCAAACTGTTTTACTTTTATTATGATAAAGGCAAATCTGTCAAACATCACACTGCAGTACTAGGCATGGTCGTATTCGAAATGGAATGTCGTTGCCTATCTGTGACATTTGAACTGATTTATCTTGCAAAGGGTACCTACAGTTTAACATGGATTTCGGATAACGGTGCAGCTCGGCATTTTTCACATTAACAAATTTTGCCAGATGTGATAGAAGTGAAATGTGACAAGTCAGAATACTAGGACTGTACTGCCACCGAATCCGAGTATATTATATGAGTAGCCTGACACTTTACCTGGTTTCAGTCCTTTTTCTGTGACATTTAAACTACCACTTCTAGCCTGTTCTCACACTTCCTAATTATTTATCCCTTATAATTTTCCTGACAAGTACATTTAATGCGTTTAATTTCATTTTTAATGTTCACGTCATTTATAAAGGTGTTAACAGAGAAAATGAAGATCAATTTAAACATGTCAAATCCTTCTTCTTTTTGGAGTGATAGCTTTACCATAAAAGGAGTTGAAATTTTCTTCTTCGTAGAAAATAAATTATGACGTTCTTCTTTTCCACTAAAGAAACGGACATCGTTTGTATTTAACTGCAAACTTTAAATGCGGACTCAACATTTCAGATACTAAAGTACATTTTTATGCGATTCAAAGATACACAGGTACATAAATTTGACGGAGCAGTTGTCTAAAAAATTTATTGTAACTGTAGGTTAAATTGGAAGTTAGATCAAATATTTATAGAATAAATCAAGGACATACTTCAAAACAGTAGTTTTGAAAAATTGTATGTAGCCAAGCATACTTATGAAAGCGACCATACATTGTTAAGAAGTGATGATCTTAGAATCTGGCATATGCTAAATAAAGGTAGAAAAATGGGTCACCTGGATCAGTTACAGATTATGGTTATAGCACTAAAAATGGAAATAAGTTAACTGAACATTATACAGGCGACACAAACAGCTTATTTAAGAATCATCTGGAATTTAAATGACAGATACATTAGTGGCAGTGATGCCTGGAGAACCTGATGTATGTGGTATGATTCAAATTTACTGTTATTTCCACAGGGGGAGGGTTCATTAGAATTCATTCTTGGTGGGAGTCTTTCCGATTCTTCGGTTAAGTACATAAGCTGCTCAGTCGTGCTGCACAGATAATTGTACTCAGACGAGTTCTTCCCGGAGGTGAAGAGGCTGTAGGCGTCAAACTACAACCGAGTGATTTGGCACACTAGAATCGTATTCGGGGGGACTGTGGTTCAAACCCACGTCCAGCCATCCTGATTACGGCCGACTTCCTTCCCTAATCCGATGGGATCGATGACCTCATTGTTTGATCCCCCCCCCCCCCCTCTAGATCATCCATCCGTGACTCTACAGTGTTCACGGTAGACACATACTGATTTATTCAGTTGAAATACAGTTGTTCAAAATGGTTCAAATGGCTCTGAGCACTATGGGACTTAACTGCTGTGGTCATCAGTCCCCTAGAACTTAGAACTACTTAAACCTAACTAACCTAAGGACATCACACACATCCATGCCCGAGGCAGGATTCGAACCTGCGACCGTAGCGGTTGCGCGGTTCCAGACTGTAGCGCCTAGAAAATACAGTTGTTGAGTAAGTACTGTGTAAGAAGGGCATGGGCGTAAAACGGCAGTGAACATGACAGTTTATTGACTTTCTTACGTATATGTTTTAATGCGCTTTTGTCAGTGATATCCATGGCACGCAGAATTTTGTTAATATAATTCGCACAATAAAGTCTTCCAAACTTGCAAAAAAATTCTTTCATATTGAGAGTGGTTAGGGCTACATTTAAACTTCGAACTGTTTTTACTGTATTGTTGACTCTTCCTGTTTCTATTGCTTTTATCGAATTTTATTCCATACCAGAGCTGAGTTCATCTGTTGGCGGATAAGATACCGCTTTAAATCTTCCAGATATTATCTCTTCTTTTGTTTCGCTATTTTGGTACTGTCCTGACTATCAGTTGATATGGAGAATATTATTTACTTCCCACAAAGATCACGTTAGCGACGTAAAAGTGAAAATTATTTCACGCCAGTGTTTCCTAAGGTAAACTTAATTTTTCCTTTCAGTATAGAGAAGATATTGTCCATAGATAGAAAACATGTTTGAAATAACGAACAAGGCATGAATTCCAGGTAGAACACTGAGCTAGTAGTTCCTTCTAGCTAAGCCATTAACTACAACTACTGTAAATGTAGCCTCGCCAGCTTGCTTGTGTGGAATAATTAATCAGTTCTCGACAACGATTACATAACGAACGTTACCCGTGAAATCCAATTAAAATTGCGCGTACCGGTTGTGCTATGACGTGGAACTTTTAATATAGCTATCTTTTCGATCAAACGTTTTGCGGACAACGCTATTACATAATTTCTTGATGTCTCAATACACTCAGTATTTCTGTGGCAGAATGTGTGGTGGTTATTTCTGCAGTCAACAATTCTTGGTAATTTTGTGGTAATTTACTGATCCAGTGTTTATAAATGTTAAGTTAAAATTTATCTCAAAAGAATATGTCCGAAACTTAGTATTACTTTTCTTCACAGTTTCTTTCCAAATATTGTATTCACCTAAAATTTTAAGCAAATAGGCTTAGAACGTATATACGTAGACATTAATTTACTGTAGTTTCTACAGTTGGCTATAACACCCGTTCTCCTACAGATCTGCAACGAGATTTTTTGCTGAAACTAAAGAAGCGTTTACATTTCTGAGTAACTCACGCTATCTCTCCTTTTTTATATACCCCAATTTTTCCACTTTATAGGAACTACAGATTTTATAGTTGACGCGTTTTTCATTTTTTTCTATCTCACACGTACACGTGGACGTTATATCGACGTCGTGATATTACTGATTTTACATTCTGCTTCAGAATATTTTTTTTTCTCCTCCTGGATTTCTATTTCCCTCTCACAGTCTGCCCGGCTAGCCGCGCTGTCTAACGCGCAGCTTTCCGAGAGGGAAGGCGTGAACGAATCCGCCCGGCGGATTAGTGTCGAGGTCCGGTGTGCCGGCCAGCCTGTGGATGTTTTTTCAGTCGGTTTTCCATCTACATCGGCGAATGCGGGCTGGTTCCCCTTATTCCGCCTCAGTTACATTGTGTCGGCGATTGTTGCGCAAACACCGTTTCCACGTACACGTACACCATAATTATTCTACGACTCAATCATTTTGGGCTACACTCGTCTGGTATGAGATGTTCCGGGGGGGGGGGGGGGGGGTGGTTCCCACTGAGGGCCGAACCGCACAGTGACCCTGGGTTCGGTGTGGGGCGACGATGGGGAGGTGCGGAGTGGGTTGGGTGGACCGCTGTTGCTTGTTGTCAGGTTGTGAACTACAGAGGGCTACGGCTGTACGACGCCTGTCCGTCGTTTCTAGGTCCCCGGTTTAATACATACATACATTTCCCTCTCACACTCGAAGAGTACCATATTCTCGAATTCCTGCATTTCTTCCACAGTATTTCCAAACAAGTGTGTGTCCGGAATTTAGAAAATAATACGTGAAAGCAGTATTTATTTTGATACCTAAAATTAAGAAATTTTCCTCTACCTGCCGAGTTATCAACATTCATTATATATAGTTATTTTCCAGAGATTCACAACAACGAGGTATAGTTTTTGAAATAGAGACCTATAACGAATAGGTTTACCATATACTTGTCTTTTCAGCTTTTCCAAGCTTGCTGCGAGCCGAGCACGCGTTGTTTGGACGGGATAAATTTTCCACAGCTGAGTTTCATAGTAACACGCAGGTGATCTGAGTTACCGAATGTCACTTCCCTTATGGTCACACTGTGTTGTGCCGTTTGCTGTTCTATGCGCCTCAGTCCTGCTGGACACGTTTGGACATAAGGTCAACAACAAAGCCCAGTGGATTACTTTACTGACACGTTCTCCTAGCTGGCCTCCACTGCCTGGCCGCGGCAGAACCTTTTTAGGGTACAGCAATTGTATGGTCAGATAATCTTATCTGTTACACTGACACCTGGGCTGTGGCGACTACTGAAGCTGTAGATATTATAAGGTTTCTTGTAGAGGACGTAACTTTTAAACAAGTATCACCAAGTAAATCATCTGAAATGATGGAAAGTGTTTCATTCAAGACTGCTGTCAGGAGTAATTTCTTAACGCTACATTATCCACAGGATGACAACAACCTACCACGCACAACGATTGACCTTACAGTACATTTTAGTAAGTCGTTTACAGATATGCTATCAGTGAATGTTGAATTCAAACAGAGATTGGGAGACAGCACTGCCTGTTGAGACTTTTGCAAAGAACACAGAAAGCAAGACTCTACAGGGTTCACGCCTTTTCTCCTGACCTACAGTCTAGAGGCTGAAGAAAAAGTGGATACTTTGATTCGGTTTCAAAAAGGTTCAAAAGGCTCTGAGCACTATGGGACTTAACATCTTTGGTCATCAGTCCCCTAGAACTTAGAACTACTTAAACCTAACTAACCTTAGGACATCACACACTTCCATGCCCGAGGCAGGATTCGAACATGTGACCGTAGCGGTCGCGTGGTTCCAGACTGAAGCGCCTCGAACCTCTCGGCCACGCAGTCCGGCATGATTATAGCAGCAGGAAAATTTGTTTCTCCGTACGCTATCTTTCACGCTACTCATGACTGACCGTCATATGCCAGAGTGGTAGGATGATGAAACTACCAGCTTTTGTTTCGACAAATTCACGAGTTCCATGCAGCCAGGTTCTTTGCAAATTCATAATTGGCTCGTTGATACACTTCATGTAACATCTGATAAGACTCGTACGGCCTATTTTTATTATGATAACTTTGTCTTTCTCGTATTGTCCTTGTATCCACTATAAGTGGAATATAATAATTCCAATCCCAAAGAAAGCAGGTGTTGACAGATGTGAAAATTACCGAACTATCAGTTTAATAAGTCACGGCTCCAAAATACTAACACGAATTCTTTGCAGACGAATAGAAAAACTGGTAAAAGCCAGCCTCGGGGAAGATCAGTTTTGATTCCGTTGAAATGTTGGAACACGTGAAACAATACTGATCCTGTAACTTATCTTAGAAGATAGATTAAGGAAATTCCAACCTACGTTTCTAGCATTTGTAGACTTAGAGAAAGCTTCTGACAATTTTGACTGGAATATTCTCTTTCAAATTCAGAAGGTGGCAGGGGTAAAATACAGGGAGCGAAAGGCTATTTACAGTTTGTACAGAAACCTGATGCAGTCGTAAGAGTCGAAGGGCATGAAAGGAGGCAGTGGTTGGGAAGGGAGTGAGACAGGGTCGTCGCCTATCCCCGATGTTATTCAATTGGTGTATATTGAACAAGCAGAAAAAGGAAAGAAAAGAAAAATTCGGAGTAGGAAATAAAATCCACCGAGAAGAAATAAAAACTTGAGGTTCGCTGATGACGTTGTAATTCTGTCAGAGACAGCAAAAGACGTGGAACAGCAGTTGAACGGAATGGACATTGCCTTGAAAGGAGGATATAAGATTAACAACAAGAAAAGCTAAACGAAAATAATGGAATGTAGTCGAATTAAATCGGGTGATGCTGATGGAGTTAGATTAGGAAATGAGATACTTAAAGTAGTAAATGAGTTTTGCTATTTGTGGAGCAAAATAACTGATGATGGTCGATGTAGAGAGGATATAAAATGTAGACTGGCAATGGCAAGGAAAGCGTCTCTGAAGAAGAGAAATTTGTTAACATCGAGTATAGACTTAAGGTCGTTTGTGAAAGTATTTGTATGGAGTGTAACCATGTATGGAAGTGAAACGTGGACGATAAATAGTTCAGACAAGAAGAAAATAGAAGCTTTCGAAATGTGGTCCTACAAAAGAATGCTGAAGATTAGATGGTCTAACAACCCTACCACAACAAATGTCAAAATTTTAATATCGATTGTGGTGTTGCTCACGCTGTTAAATACTGCATTATCGGGCAACAACAGTCATATTATGTGGCAGGTGTCATTAGAGCACAGTTAATAGTAATTTCATGTAGTAATGAAAAAAACCTAAGCACTCATCTTTTTGTGTTTCCCACGCTGATCTCGTCGTAAAATCATGGCTCAATCGTTGATAATCTAGGTGGTTATGATTCCAAGCTCGGATGCAAAGAGGCCTAGGTTTTATTCTGCTATATTCAAAAGTTTTGTAGATGCGCTTCACATACCATTCTTGAAGATCACTTTTTTGCTGGACAATGGTGATGTAAAAAAATAATCAGCACTCTGAAATTAAGTTACACTTCCTTTTAATTGCTTTTATTGCAATATCACGTGACACACTAACATCACTTCACAATACAAAACATACTTGAAAACATCTTCCTCACAGTCACTGTTAAAGTTCACATTTTATAAGCGGACTACAATACGCGTCTTTCCAACATTACGTCAAAGACGTCCGACTCTCTAACAACTTAACAACCAACTAATAATCGCTTACGCGCCCAAAAATCAGAGTTACAAGTACCTCAAAGATCATAGTGACAAATGAAAGAATACACATAAGAATAATATCATTGCAATATAAACATATCGATGTATCACAAATGAAATCAAATCTGAATGTTGTCTCAGAAATATGTAAACTACTTTACAGAAACACAGTAGAATATTAGTGGTATCAAGAGGTTCAGATGAGGTACCATAATGGTTACGTAATTCAAGTACCATTACAATGGGTAGGTCACATAACTAATGAGAAGGTACTGAATAGAATTGGGCAGAAGAGAAATTTGTGGCACAACTTGGCTATAAGAAGGGATCGGTTGGTAGGACATGTTCTGAGGCATCAAGGGATAACTAATTTAGTATTGGAGGGCAGCGTGGAAGGTATAAATCGAAGAAGGAGGCCAAGAGATGAATACACTAAGCACATTCAGGAGGATGTAGGTTGCAGTACGTACTGGGAGATGAAGAAGCTTGCACAGGATAGAGTAGCATGGAGAGTTGCATCAAACCAGTCTCTGGATTGAAGAACACACTAACAACAAGGTCCCAATTTGAAATGACATTATTTCCGCAGTCTGTCATCTAATAATGAATATGTTTGAAGGCTGTTGGTCAGGAATTAGTTCTTCACGATTCTTCAGATTGTCAGCAAAATGTAGTTTGACAAAATACAAAGTGTTATTCGTGAACTTCCACACGAATCACGTGTGGTTAAATTCCAATGAAACATATGTAGACCAGGAAGATTAGAAGCTTTGATTGCAGTATCTGGAAAGCCGAATCTTTCGTCAGAGATTGTGAACAGTTCTATAACTCTAACAATTAATCCTCCTTTGTGTAATCTGCAGTGTAAGTTCCTTTCAGTCATACGTATACTTCTTGATGTTACACCTTTAATGCAGTTTTAAAAAGACTGTAGGCTGCAGACCAGTGTAATAAGCTGCTGCCAGCCCGCCCCCTTCGGGGGGAATCGAAATTCAATAAAGGAAAAAAAAAAACTTACTGTAGGATACATAAATGAGTGAGTGAAATGTGCGTAGGTACTTAGCTGATGTGTAAATCGGGTTTTTTTCATTAATTTACTTTATGTTGCTCGCCCACCTCTATCAGGCAGAGAGTCGACCTCTGAGGTCTCCGAGTTTCTTCACTGCATCGTAAAGACGAGGCATACATATAGATTTTAAAAACGCCAGTAATACGTGTGTTCTCCAAATCCACGATTATGTAACTCGCAGAATGCTTTGGAAGACATTTCGTCAACGTTCAAGCGATTCACTGACCTATTACCCATAAAAAAACTCTCTGAACTATGTGTCTCAGTCCAAGCTACATCATCTACTGAAAATATTCAGGTCATAAACATAGCTCTAGAAAGGGTAAACGTCGTCTCTTGCCAGAACTGAACTTCCACAACGCCTGTCTGACTTGCTACAACCTCATCAGTCCATATGTAGCTTACAAGCTACTACCAAATTTCATGTTTTCTATCTCAGGGAATGCTGCGCCTCGTTGTAGCATATACTTGCGCCATTAGCTTTCTGTGCATAATTTGTTTTCGTTTCTGCATGTTCCCAGTATGTGGCAGCATCTGCTTGTGGGAAGCTGACTATCGTAGTGTCAGCAAGTCTTTGACAAATAGGGTATTTTCTGTTTTTATTTCCGGGAGTTTAGGACTAGAATGTTTTTAGAATATGCTGTAATGATTTAATACACGCTACTATATTGAATAAATGATTACTTACTTCATTACAAGAATACAACGATATATCGTTTTAGACGTAGCAGCACGTCTACCTTCGGCAACGACCTACACTGTCACAGCCCAGTGGCTCTGTTTTCATAATTTTTAGGTATTTTTCAATGTTTGTTCTCAATACTACACATATTCCAATTATTTTCTAACGTATATAGTGTTCACTTTGAAGACGTTCTAAACTTTTGGTGAATAACACCAACTTTTTAAATTTATTATTTTGTCTTATTTTGTCACAGAGCAGTGCATTCACAACCAATATATATTTTTCTTTCATAAAATCTAAATGCAGGACTGAAAGTGATTTTATTAATTTAACCGAATACATAAATTCACAGGTATGCTACTTACAAATAGAGACTGAGCTGTGGTACACAATACCTACAATAGAAAAATAAATTCATTATCTTTTTCCTTACATATATGACAAGTGATTTTACTCCATTTTTAAACGATTTCCTTGCAGTATATTTAGCTTCCGCAACAGAAAACTGAAATGCATCTATTGCTTCCGAACTGGGGCAGGAAAAATATAAAATCTACTTGCGGCATGAAGACGATCGCTTTGGGAATCGATGTGGAAGCGAGGAAGTACGTGACCATTTGGCCGAGTTTTACAATGACATAGTGCTGCAGTAGTAGGGAAGCGTACCGTTTCATCCAGAAACGGACTGCCAGGCCAGCGGCTGAGGCGAGTCGATGGTGCGCGAGTAACTGCGCCGCGGAAACGGCACGGCCCGAATTCTGAGCCGACCGCGGCGCTGCGTCCGTCTTGCGTGATGCGGTCGGGCGCACGTGACTCACAGCCACATCACACAGCCCTGCCACCTGCGCTGCTAACTGGCGCTTGCTAATGGCTACCAGCCTACCAGCCACCGCTGCTCCGCTGTTAAAAACCGTTGCTTACATCACTATGTCACTCTTATTGACTCGCAAAATCTCCAAAATATTGTCTAAGACATAAATCGACGATCAACGCTATCCTCATCTACAGTAAACGTTTGCGCTCTGGTCGGCAAAGTCAAAATGGCTCTGAGCACTATGGGACTCAACATCTATGGTCATCAGTCCCCTAGAACTTAGAACTACTTAAACCTAACTAACCTAAGGACAGAACACAACACCCAGCCATCACGAGGCAGAGAAAAGGCAAAGTCATCAATCTAGAACAGCACAACGAAGTGAATGCAAGCTAGTTGTTTTCGGTAGGTGTGCGCTTGCGTGCAACGAGCTCATGAACGACTCGTGGGCTGCTTGGGGGAAAAGCTGATGTGGCGAAATTCAGCTGTACTCTGTTGCTGACGAGTGCATAAGCACTTGCGAGTATGCAATATTGCCATCAGTACTGCGCTCCCCTTTTCTCTCAGCGGTAAATCTGACGACAGGTGGCTTGTACCGAACGGTTCATGAGCCATTCGCGAGCTACATACACACTTGCAAGCACCATTATCACATGAACAGCTCGGCTGGGAAGTGTGTATGCCCTTTAATATTACTGTTGTTCAAAAATGGTTCACATGACTTTGTGCACTATGGGACTCATATTCTGAGGTCATCAGTCCCCTAGAACTTAGAACTACTTAAACCTAACTAACCTAAGGACATCACACACATCCATGCCCGAGGCAGGATTCGAAACTGCGACCGTAGCGGTCGCGCGGTTCCAGATTGTAGCGCCTAGAACCGCTCGGCCACCTCGGTCGCCTACTACTGTTGTGATTTTCTCTATTTACCAGCTTCACTCACCTGAGCAAGGTGTTACTTCCATGCCACAATAAGTGTGAGGTTAACAGGGAGAAATTCGTAGACGAATAATGAGACCGTTGCGCTCATACTAAGCGAACTCAGTGATACACTTCAACAGCGAACGCGTGAACATAATCGTCAGGCATAGCGACGAACAGACTTACTTGGCAGGTGATCGGGCTGGTGGTGTGGCACAAGATTGCATCTAGCTTTCAACCTTAGATGAAAGTAACACAGGGTGAGGCGCTGTTCACACTCAGGCCATGCCAGATGCCATACAACAGGATGCAATAATGGTCGCCTGATCGATGCTTATCCGTGCGACACCGGTGCTCCCACAGCAGGGATACTTCAAGCAACAGGGTACAGCAGGCGGCAGTAGCACCGGGTGTGGTGCGTAGCTGCCAGACTCAACGCAGACAAGCTCCAAATATATGACGTATGTACTCGGGACTGGAAAGAGCTATGGCTCTCCTTCCAGTGTTGAAAACAATTTTGATATGTTAGCTACATTTGGTGTGCACCAATCTATGACCTAAAAGGGACCAAAGGCAAACTGGCCAGCGATTACTTTTTTTCTGCAAACTTTTCAAAATCTGTGCTATGTTTTTATTAATTTCGAACTGTCACAAGACAATGGGCAATAGCGGAAAGATAGCCATTTCATTACGAACCATGGTATCAGACTATCTGATGCAAAAGAAACATTTTTTTATCGAATTGTACCCTCAGAATCGAATGAAAATAACTGCATAGAGGGGAACTCGCACAAATCGCACAACACTGGTTTTAATTTTTTTACACGAGAAGTTGAAGATTTGGTGAGTAACTAGTTACAAAAACGGCATAGTTGTGCTTCAGCTACATGAAACAATTAGTTTTGACGCACATCAGATGACTTCAGTTTATCCTCCTCGTGTGTCATACGATATACACTCCAGGAAATTGAAATAAGAACACCGTGAATTCATTGTCCCAGGAAGGGGAAACTTTATTGACACATTCCTGGGGTCAGATACATCACATGATCACACTGACAGAACTACAGGCACATAGACACAGGCAACAGAGCATGCACAATGTCGGCACTAGTACAGTGTATATCCACCTTTCGCAGCAATGCAGGCTGCTATTCTCCCATGGAGACGATCGTAGAGATGCTGGATGTAGTCCTGTGGAACGGCTTGCCATGCCATTTCCACCTGGCGCCTCAGTTGGACCAGCGTTCGTGCTGGACGTGCAGACCGCGTGAGACGACGCTTCATCCAGTCCCAAACATGCTCAATGGGAGACAGATCCGGAGATCTTGCTGGCCAGGGTAGTTGACTTACACCTTCTAGAGCACGTTGGGTGGCACGGGATACATGCGGACGTGCATTGTCCTGTTGGAACAGCAAGTTCCCTTGCCGGTCTAGGAATGGTAGAACGATGGGTTCGATGACGGTTTGGATGTACCGTGCACTATTCAGTGTCCCCTCGACGATCACCAGTGGTGTACGGCCAGTGTAGGAGATCGCTCCCCACACCATGATGCCGGGTGTTGGCCCTGTGTGCCTTGGTCGTATGCAGTCCTGATTGTGGCGTTCACCTGCACGGCGCCAAACACGCATACGACCATCATTGGCACCAAGGCAGAAGCAACTCTCATCGCTGAAGACGACACGTCTCCATTCGTCCCTCCATTCACGCCTGTCGCGACACCACTGGAGGCGGGCTGCACGATGTTGGGGCGTGAGCGGAAGACGGCCTAACGGTGTGCGGGACCGTAGCCCAGCTTCATGGAGACGGTTGCGAATGGTCCTCGCCGATACCCCAGGAGCAACAGTGTCCCTAATTTGCTGGGAAGTGGCGGTGCGGTCCCCTACGGCACTGCGTAGGATCCTACGGTCTTGGCGTGCATCCGTGTGTCGCTGCGGTCCGGTCCCAGGTCGACGGGCACGTGCACCTTCCGCCGACCACTGGCGACAACATCGATGTACTGTGGAGACCTCACGCCCCACGTGTTGAGCAATTCGGCGGTACGTCCACCCGGCCTCCCGCATGCCCACTATACGCCCTCGCTCAAAGTCCGTCAACTGCACATACGGTTCACGTTCACGCTGTTGCGGCATGCTACCAGTGTTAAAGACTGCGATGGAGCTCCGTATGCCACGGCAAACTGGCTGACACTGACGGCGGCGGTGTACAAATGCTGCGCACCTAGCGCCATTCGACGGCCAACACCGCGGTTCCTGGTGTGTCCGCTGTGCCGTGCGTGTGATCATTGCTTGTACAGCCCTCTCGCAGTGTCTGGAGCAAGTATGGTGGGTCTGACACACCGGTGTCAATGTGTTCTTTTTTCCATTTCCAGGAGTGTAGTTGCGAGGAGGACAAACAGCACTCCGTGTTGCACCGGGTGGTATGCAGAGAATCCTATCTGTGTTGTACCGCTCTCGTCCTAGTGTGAACCAGTTAAGTCGCTTTCCACTACATTTGTACGCAGTCCATCAGTGTGAGTTGCTCCTAGGTAGTATCGCGCGTCACATTGCGTGTCGTATCGCATACCATGTTGCGTCAATGCTAACTGTGCCTAAAGCCGTCCTCACACCTGACGAGGCAGCTAACGTCGACGTTGACGCGGTCGTGACATCCGACTTCAGGAGAGAGAGCGCCGTCGGCACACGGGACGAGAAGGTTAAGGTCATTTGCGCTCTCAACTCTCCCCAGCGGCCGTTGTCGGCTTTATTTGGCTCGCAAACCACACAATTTCTTTGCGAAAATCGACGTGCCTAAAATGGCTGCGTTAACTCTTTTAAGGGCTATCGAAAAAGACTCTGGACCTGTCGATGGATTGAATAGCAAATTGCAAGTAGAGGAACACTACATAATGTTGTATAACGATCTGTAATACACACAGTAGTGGAAATCAGTACAGAGGCATGGCTGTTTGCAGAAAAATTGACATTGTCCGTTGGAATAATTGTGCATAGTGTAGAGCCAATAATATGGGTTCCAGAATACCAAGAAATGTAATCAAATGGTATCCCATTTGATGACAGTCTTACATCTACATCTACATGGTTACCTTGCAAGTCACACTTAAGTGCCTGACAGAGAGGTCATCTAACCAATTTCACAATAAATCTCTATTATTCCACTCTAGAACAGCACGCGGAAAAAACGAGCACATGTATCTTCCCGTGCGAGCTCTGATTTCCCTTATTTTGTTATTATGATCGCTTCCTTCTTTATACATCGACATCAAAAAAATATTTTCCCATTCGGAGCAGAAACTTCGTGAGAAGACCCTGCCGCCACGAAAAACACCTTTGTTGTTAATGAGTTCCATCGCAAATCCTGTATCATGTCCGTGACAAACCCTCCCCCGGTTTTTCCATAACACAAAACGTGCTCCCCTCCTTTCCACTTTCCCGATATATTTCGTTAATCCGATCTGGTAAGGATCGCACACCGCGTAGCAATACTCCAAAACAGGACAGGCAAGTGTCGTGTAGGCAGTCTTTTCAACAGATCTGTTGCATTTTCTCCCAATAAGGCACTTTTTGGTTCATCTTGCCCACAGCAATGTCTGTGCGTTCTTTCCAGTTCAAGTTGTTGACAACTGTAATTTCTAGGTATTCTTAGGTATTTAGTTGAATTTACGGTCTTTAGATCTGATTGATTTACCGTGTAATCGAAGTTCAGTGGATTCCTTTTAGCACTCATTTGAATGACATCACACTTTTTGTTAATTAGGGTCAATTTTCAATTTTATCGCCGTACAGAAATCCTGTCTAAATCGTTTGGAATTGGTTCTGATCTTCAGAAGACATGAGTAGACAATAAACCACAGCCTCATCTGGAAACAACATAAAACGGCTGCTCAGATTGTTTTCTAAATCGTTCATATAGATAAGGAACAGCAGAGGGCCTATAACACTATCTTGGGGGACGCCAGATATCACTTCTGTTTTTCCGATGACTTTCCGTCAATTACTACGAAATGTGACCCCTCTGACAGAAAAGCACAAATCCAGTCACACAAATGACACTAAGTTGCATAAGGTAGCAACTTGATTACAAGTGCTTCTGAGGTACTGTGTCAAAAGCCTTCTGGGAACCTAGAAAAACGAAATTAAATTAAAATCACTTATCGATAGCGCTCAGCACTTCGTGTGAGTAAAGAGCTAATTGTGTTTCACAAGAACGATGTTTCCTAAAACCGTGTTGAGTATGTGTCAATAGACCGTTCTCTTCGAGGTAATTCAAAATATTCGAACACAACACATGTTCCAAAATCCTGCCGCATATCGACGTTAGTGATGTGTCACTGTGATTTAGTGAATTACACCTATTCCTTTTCTTGAATATTGGTGTGACGTGCGCAGTTTTCTAGTCTTTGGGAATGGATCTTTCGTTGAGCGATCGGTTGTAGGTGACTGTAAGGTGTGGAGTTATTGCATCAGCATACTCTGAAAGGAACCTGATTGGTATACAATCTAGCCCGGAGGACTTGCTTTTATTGAGTGCTTTAAGTCGCTTCACTACTCCGAGGAGATCCACTTGTAAGTTACTCACGTTGGCAGCAGTTAATGTTTCGAGTTCTGGAATATTTACTTCGTCTTCTTTAGTGAAGGAATTTCAGATGGCTGCGTTCAGTAGCTCTGCTTCTGCAGTGCTGCTATTGATGGTATTTCCATTGATATCGCGCATGGAAGGCGCTGATTGTGTCCTGCCGATAGCATACTTTACATACGACCAGAATCTGTTTGGATTTTCAGCTAAGTGTTGAAACAAAGTTTCCCTGTAGGAACTATTATAAGCATCTCGCATAGAAGTTTCGAGCTTCTATAAAAATCGACAACGCTGATGATTTTGCTATCGTTTAAATTTGGCACTGTCTCTTGTTAATTTATTTGGCATAAATCTCTCAGTTGCTGTTCCACAAAATTTCTGCAGAACTGCCGAATGCTTGTAACTTCCTGCCACAATATTTCGGCGCAGAGTCTGCTGGCCATCTTCAGATGGTACTGGCGGAAACGCATTGAGCTCTGGTATTTAAGGCCCCGCCGGCACATGCGTGGTCGATTAACTTGGCGTTGCTTATGCGCTACTTGAGCGCGTTCGATTCTGCTGCGGCGCGCCCTCCGTAGTGAAAACTCGCCGCATCGACATCAATTCGATTGTCTTCCTTCGGTTCCATCACAGAACTACGCCGG
Source organism: Schistocerca serialis cubense (assembly GCF_023864345.2). Classification (NCBI taxonomy): domain Eukaryota; kingdom Metazoa; phylum Arthropoda; class Insecta; order Orthoptera; family Acrididae; genus Schistocerca; species Schistocerca serialis. Next base: position 582,931,276 of record NC_064640.1, read on the forward strand.
CTACGGAGGTCACGAAGTTTTTCAACGATTGAATTCTATGCCGAATTCTACTGGAATCCGCCGTCTCGATTAATAAGAGACTCACTGTCAGACAGTCTTATTTCCACGGATTAATTAATAACAGAACTCCAAAAGTTTGACGTATGGGTCACACTTTTGGTGTCACCGTAATTCATTACGTGACCAGTGGAAATACAGTGTTCGGCGATGGCAGATTTACAAGGCTGAAGGAGGCGAGTATGCCGCCATGGGGAGTCCTTTATCTCCCCTGATGGCACATCTATTTATGGAGGATTTTGTGGAGCGAGCACTCGCCTCAGCCACTTTTAATTCCACAGTATTTTGGCGATATGTTGACGATACTTTTATAGTTTGGCCTCATGGTTTGGATCGTCATCTGAACTCAATACATGAAAACATAAAATTTGCTATGGAGTTGGAGAAGAAAGATTGCCTGCCGTTTTTAGACGTCTTGGTGCGGCGGAAGAGTGATGGCACACTTGGTCATTTAGTATATGGAAAGCCCACACACACACAGTCCTTTACTTGCAAGCTGCTAGTTGCCACCATCCGGATCAAACGATGGGTGTTTTGAAGACCTTGATTCACCTAGTTCACGTCATCTCTGACAACGATCGTTTGCAATCGGAAATGGAGCACCTGCCGACTGTGTTTCTGAAGAATGGGTATTCGTCCCAGCAAGTGGAGAGAGAGCTGCACACCTGTAAGCGACAGAGCAAAGAAGAGAGAGAGGCCTTGAAAACGACTGCCAATTTAAAATATATTGGTAATATCTCAGCGCAAATAGACAGAATACTAAGAAAATATAAAGTTACAGCAACTTTCGCCCTCCTGCAAAAATTTCGTGGCAGTTGGGATCTGTCAAAGACGACCAAGAGTTTCGCAAGGCGGGTGTTTACAGGAATCCGTGCGAATGTGGCAAATGTTATGTAGGCCAAACGACGTGTACTGTGCAGGATCGCATTGCAGAACATCAGCGGCATACTCGCTTCCTTCAGCATTGAAATTCTTCAAATAATGGTTCAAATGGCTCTGAGCACTATGGGACTCAACATCTTAGGTCATAAGTCCCCTAGAACTTAGAACTACTTAAACCTAACTAACCTAAGGACATCACACACACCCATGCCCGAGGCAGGATTCGAACCTGCGACCGTAGCAGTCCCGCGGTTCCGGACTGTAGCGCCAGAACCGCTAGACCACCGCGGCCGGCGAAATTCTTCCATCGCCGAACACTGTATTATCACTGGTCATGTAATGAATTACAGTGAGACCAAAATTGTGGCCCATACGTCTAACTTTTGGATTTCTGTTATTAATGAATCCGTGGAAATAAGACTGTCTGACAGTGAGTCTCTTATTAATCGAGACAGCGGATTTCAATTGAATTCGGCACGGAATCCAATCGTTGAAAAACTTCGTGACCTCCGTAGCGGGCGCAGTTCTGTGATGGAACAGCGGGAAGACAATCGAATTGATATCGATGCGGCGAGTTTTCACAACGGAGGGCGCACGGCGCAGCAGAATCAAACGTGATCAAGTATCGCGCCCGCAACGCCAAGTGAATCCACCATGCACGTGCCGGCGGGGCCTTAAATACCAGAGCTCAGTACGTTTTCACCAGTACCACCTGAAGATGGCAAGAAGACTGTGCGCCGAAATATTGTGACAGGAAGCGGCAAACATCAGGCAGTTCGCCCGAAATTTTTTGAAACAATATGTATGCGGGGAAAGTTTTAAATCTCTCTCAATTGCTGTTGATACTTTTTCTTTGAATTCAAGCCAAATCTGGTCTACACTTACATTGTTAATTTGGAAGGAGTGGAGATTGTCTCTCAGGAAGGCGTCAAATGAATCGTTACCTACTTTTTTTATTACGCATATTTTTCATTTATTCTTGCAGGACTTGGGGGTTGCAATATTCATTCTCGCTATGACAACCCCGTGTTCGCTAATAACTGCATCCCTTTTGACAAACCTTATAAGCCCAGGATTATCTGCCGCTAAGAGGTCAAGTGTGTTTTCACAGCCGTTTACTGTTCGAGTGGACTGACGAAGTAACTGCTCGAAATATATTTGAAAGAATCCGTTTAATACAATTTGCGACTACGATTTATGTGATCTCCCATATTTAAATATGTGTTTTCGCCAATATATCGAGGCTACATTAAAGTCACCACTAACTATAATAGGATCAGTCGGCTCGTGTTTGCAATTAGACTCTAGCTTTCTTTCGATCTTCCTGCAGTTGTACCGTATGAGTTGGTAGGTTGATCCAATTGTTATTTTATTCTTGTTGCCAAGAATGACCTCTACCCATATCAACTCACAGGAAGTGTCTACCTAGGTTTCACTACAAGATAAACTACTTGTAACGATCATGACACCGCCACTATATTTTGTTTGTCCATTCTGATCATCGACAGATACTTCGAAAAAAATTCGGCTGAACCTATCTCCGGCCTTAGCCACCGTCCATTGCCTATAACGATTTGCAGCTCTGGCACTTCCCCAACAGAGCTACGACAGTTAACAACTGCTATACCAATGGTTCCTAGATCTACGTTCATCCTGTGTTCGACTTGCACCGTTTGAGAGTGAAGCCCTTTCTGTGTTCCCCCGAGACCCTCTAACCTGAAAAACTATACGAAAAGACATGTACGATTCAAACGCTAGAGGGTGGAACCTTGTATAAAGGTAGTCTGCTCTGTGAGGTGTTGGTGTATGCGTACGTGCCTTTACTGCAGATAGGAAACGGCCGCCGGAGCGAGTCTTGTTCATAAACCACGACTGTGACACTGGCCCGTCGAAAATAATTATCATGTGATGTAAAAGGAAAGGATACTCTTTAATCTTCAAATCAGCAAGAAGTTAAACCGTTCAAGTAAATGATTGGTAATTCCGTTTGAATGGGTGCACGTTATAGGGAGATCGGAAAATATGAGCAAAGCAGAAAATTATGTTAGGCATCGAAACGGTTACTTTCACGCAAAGCAAAGACAAAAATTCGTCATTTTTCTCTACTTGTTGCTGATTTACAGTTGCTGGAAAACAGCCAGACGTCTATGAGAAATTCTGTCAATGACAAACATTTTGAATTCGAGAAATGCCGGCCGGAGTGGCCGAGCGGTTCTAGGCGCTTCAGTCTGGAACCGCGTGACCGCTACGGTCGCAGGTTCGAATCCTGCCTCGGGCATGGATGTGTGTGATGTCCTTAGGTTAGTTAGGTTTAAGTAGTTCTAAGTTCTAGGGGACTGATGACCTTAGATGTTAAGTCCCATAGTGCTCAGAGCCATTTGAACCATTTCGAGAAATGGCTGCAGAAACCTATTCTAGCACTCAAACATAGAAAGGCTGGATTAGAGACCGCTGCAAAAAATAAATAAATAAATAAATATAATTAATAAACAAATAAATAAATAAAATTAAAAAAATAAAATTGTATGCACTTCAGAGTAGGATAAAGTGATCGTCAGCGATGAGGAGAAGTATGAGATAGATGGATAGATTGGACAGATGGATTTCATTGTTACTGGCATGATCTGAGAACAGAGTAGCTGGTAAGCATGAGCAGAAATTTTGGTGGTGGAAGTGTTATGATTTGGGCAGACTACTGTGCTAAAGTTAAATCACACATTACTCGGCTGGACACTAGAATGAACTCTAACACTGAGATGCTAGAGACAAAACTGATTAAAATATGTATGAGGACCTATGGGACGATACTCTCTTGTTTCAACAAGATAATGCATCTGTACTTGTTTTTGTTACAACCAGAATGTGGCTTGGAGATGAAGATACGGATGACTTGCCCTGGCCTGGACGTAAGCCGGTTATCAGCCCAGTGGAAAACCTTTGGGAAATAGTTGCAAGTAGTATTTATCGCACTGGAAGGCAATTTTAGGCCGTATGTGAGCTCCAAAGAGCGATACGAGAGGACTGGGCAACAGTTTCACCGAAAGAACTACAAGCACTAACAAAATCACTGCTGAAGAGAATTTAAGAGGTAATTAGGTAGAATGGAGGTTGGGCAAAGTACAAAAAATGCAATACCACAACAGGACAGTGAGCGCTTTTGTGCCAATTTCCATTCAGGAAATGCAAATGCCTTATTTTGTTACTTGTTTCAGGAAAGAAACTATATAATTTCGTCATGTCTGCTTACGCCTCATGTGTATCTGCTACTTTCATAACAAATTCGATACGTGTATGCTTCAAAAACTTTACTGTCAGCTTCGTAAGAATCCGGCCTTCGTACTGATTTCTACTACTGTACGAGGAGAAGTTATTCGTTAACTTAATTGAATTTTAATCACATTTTCGGTTCTCAATTAAATTCAGTTAAGATATAGTGGCCACTGCTAGTTTGTGCATGCATAGTATCCAAAATATCGATAGTGCATTGACTACCGAAATAACGTACCTCGTCACATAGATTTCAAGACTGAGATTTGTTTCGGAGTTTCATTCGAATAGTATAGGAGATTTTATCGAAGCAGCCCACCAACATTGAGAAAGATATTTACAGGCAAGATACAAACGTGAGGCAGTCCAAAACCCTGAGATAGTTTTTATATATGAAAAAGTTCAATAAAAGCAAAAACTTTCTAGGTGTAAGTTGTATAGACTTTCTTACATAAACTGGCAGTGATGTTAATAAAATTTTTGTCGAAATTTGTGGTAAGTTCCTATGTGACGAAACTGCTGAGGTCATCGGTCCCTAGGCTTACACACTACTTAATCCAACTTAAACTAACTTAGGCTAAGGACAACACACACACCCATGCCCGAGAGAGGAGGACTCGAACCTCCGACGGAGGGAGCCGCGCGGCCCGTGGTAAGGCGCCTCAGACCGCACGTCTACCCCGCACGGGGATGTTAAGATTTCAAGCGACAAGGGAAATACTCTAGTCGTTGGCCGTTTCAACAAGAAAAGCACATATTTATAATAAATAAACTAATGGAAAAATTGCAAAAAGAGTAACGAAATTTCGAGAATACTTCTGTCTAGGTAACAAATTTAAGTGATCAACGTTACAAGAATACATTATAAGCGCGAGATAAGCCATCGCAAATTTGAAACTGTGGTATATTTACAACCGGTGTAACCGCCAGAATGTTGAATGCAAACATGCAAACGCGCATGCATTGTGCTGTACAGGTGCCGGATATCAGTTTGTGGAATGGAGTTCCATGCCTCTTGCACTTGGTAGGTCAGTACAGGGACGATAAATGTTGGTTGTGGATGACGCTGGAGTAGTCGTCCTATGTTGACCCACATATGCTCAATTGGAGACGGACCTGGTGATCGAGCAGGCAAAGGCAATATGTCGACACTCTGTAGAGCCTGTTGGGCTACAACCGTGGAATGTGAGTCACCGTTATCCTGTTGGGAAACATCCCTGGAATGTTGTTCATGAATGGCAGCTCAACAGGTCGTATCACAAGGATGCTGCCTAGTGCTTGATATCGAGAAGTACCGCGAAAATTGTATAATATTATGGCGAATCATGCTAAAATACGTGTGTTCTTGTAATCCCCGAGTCTCGAGATGCAGCGGTGTGAGAGCGATGGCTCGTGCTGGCTCCAGCGGTGGCTCACAGCAGCAGCGGCTTCGGCGGCTGCAACGGGAACGGCGGGGGCGTCGTGCATTGAGTGACAGGATGTGTTTTTTATTCGCAATTTTTGTGTAAGCCATATTCCATCGGTTTCACCGACCAATAGGATGCTGTGAATTAAGAAAACTACCGCATACATGTGAAGAATACCAATTTAATTAATTTGCATAAATGTATTATTTCAACGTGGTGTTAGCGATACGGTAGTTAATGTGTGGGAGTGCGTGGGTGGGTGACATGGAGCGCAACAGTAGGTTAAGTGCAGAACACTAGGTTAATTTGGATAATTTTTATGTAAAACACAGTACAAAAGTGTAAGAGGGTGTGTGGCAAAGAAGAATGCTCCACAAAAGGTGTTCAAAAGCATGTGAAATTCGAAAAGTGTACCAGAAAATGGCGGGAGGACATAACTAATTACTTAATTTGGTATCAGTGGCGGTAGAATATTTTAAGGAAATGGGGGTGACATGGAAAACCACTTGACAGAACAATAGGTTAAGTGCCGACAAAGGCTCAAACATTAGGTTAAGACACCCAGAGTACAGTGTCGATCATTAGGTTATGCATCATGTTTTATCCATGTCATTACTTCTTACAAGACCTACTTGTTTCCAGACAGCAGGGAATGATGAGCAAGAGAAATCCAGTCCCCAAAAACTGATGTTTTTTATAAATAGACAATATACCGTTGAATTTCCTGTTATGAGATCCTCCCACTCCACCAATTTTGATATATTCCATACAATCCCTTGAATCCCCTAAATTGTTAAGGTAACCAATATTCCACAAAATGTCTAAATTGTTTAAACAATATTCCATACACTACAATCGAATACCCTCCAAATAATCGAGCAAGTGAGTCTTTTTCCCGCCAATTCCCAGGAAGAGGTGACTGTCAGATGACTTAGGTTAGTGCAGGTGCCCTTTTTTCCCACCATTTTCTTAGGTTAGTAGAGGTTGCATTGTTCTGATGGAAATTGTCCTTCCCACCAGGGGGGTGTGACACTTTCCCACCAGAGAGGTTAACTAATTGATCAATTTAATTATGTAGTCAATGTGACCTAAATTATCTTCCCACCATTTTCTTAGGTTAGTTGAATTTGCATTGTTCTGATGGAATTAGAACTTCCCGCCAGAGGGGCGATCACTTTCCCACCAGAGAGGTTAATTAATTTATCATTTTAATTATGTAGACAACATGACCTAAATTATCTTCCCACCATTTTCCTACGTTAGTAGATGTTGCATTGTCCAGATGGAATTTGAACTTCCCACGAGGGGGGCATGGAACTTTCCTACCAAAGAGGTTAACTAATTGATCATTTTAGTTATGTAGTCAATGTGACCTACATTATCTTCCCACCATTTTCTTAGGTAAGTAGAGGTTGTATTGTGCTGATGCCATTTGAACTTCCCACCAGGGATGCATGCCAGGGGCGGGGGGGGGGGGGGGGGGGGCAGGGGCGTGGCACTTTCCCACCAGAGAAGTTAACTACCTCATCAGTTTAATTAGGTAGTCTATCAAATGGATAGTAGTGACAGGGTCTGTTCCAATAACTCATAAAAGGGGGTGGGGGAACAGTAGGTTAAGGGCAGTGAAATGGAAAACCACTTAACAGAACAATAGGTTAAGTACCTGTCAATCAAAGGGAACAATAGTTTCACCCCTGAGTGTATACCTGCCCCTGATGTAGGCAACCTGCACTAACAAAATGGCTGAGCAGCCCCTTCCTGAGGGGGGAGGGGAATGGGAGGGGGTCAGAAACTGTCTTGCCCCTCTAGTCTCCTCCTTCTACATCTGATTACCTAAGATATATTTAAAAGAGTGGTGGGGTGTACTACGATCCTTATGCAGGTAATTTCCTGTAAAGTGATTTATCTGAGTACACCTGTCATCATTAACCGCTGCTTTGGTCAGACAGTACTTCTGCCCTCCTTGTTCCAGACCCTGCAAAAACTCTCTCCACTCTCAGTCAAGAAGATTCACTTCGGTGTACTTTCTAGTCTTGGGTGAAACAAAGCTGCCACCTTATGGTGTGTTGACATAGTGTACCAATATCACTTTCCTTCTTTCCTATTCCAGGCACGAATGATACACGGGAATAACGACTGTAGGCAAGTTTCCAGCCGACCTCGAATCTCTCTAATTTTTACCTTCATGATCATTTCGCAAGATATATGTAGGAGAACGTACGCTCTCGTAGTGTTAACAGTAAACCACAAAATGATACACAATGCCTCTTTTGTAGCAGCTGCCACTGGAGTTGTGTGAGCATATCCATGACACTTTCACGCTGAATGAAACGAAGCTGTGCTGCTCTTCTTTGAATCATCTTTATTCACTTTTTGAATCCTATGTTGTACAGCTCCCACACCTGCAAGAATCGACCGAAAGAGGGCTTTCTAACCTACCTCATTCGAGTGTGGACTGCGATTCCTGAGGATTGTTTCACCGAATCTGACTGGCATCTGCTTTTCCTGCCTTTAATCTTATGTAGTCGTTCCACTTTAAAAGCGCTCTGTACGCATATTTAATGATGTGAACGCTTTCAGCATCGAGTAATGGTACAACAACGGGTCTTTCCGCCTATATTTGCGTAATAAGTTGGATTTTTTTACTATGAGTGACAACTGCACCAAGTGTCGGTCTTCTCCAGACCCTGTTGTTTTCTATAGCTTCTAGCATTGCTACATCTAATAGACAACACCATATCTTCGCCCATCCCTGCCAAAGATAATCTTCCTTAATTCTGACTTCGCATTTTCAGCATCTGTAAAAGCTACAGTGAAAGTTGGTACGCCCATTACCTCTGCAGCTGATGAAGCGATTGAAAGAATGTATAACGAGACAAGAGAAATCATTCAGACTGTTTATGGAGGAGCAAATTTTAATGCGATGGGGGACTGTTGATCGAATGCAGGCATGGGGGATAGGAATGAAAGAGAAAGCCGTCTAGTAGAAATTTGCACAGGGTGCAACTTAATCACTGCTAATACTTGTTTTACGTGACGTGAAAGAAAGTTGTACTAGTATACGTAGAAGACATATGGATCACTTGAAGGTTTCAGGTATATCCATCATGCTAAACCAAAGATTTAGATATCAGATTTCTAACCGCAAAACAATTCTTCGGCCAACTTCAAGCCATTTAATAACAAGCTTTTCACTAGGGCTAGAGCGATGCACATGACATTTAGCCGACACCTGGGGTTGGCCGGGTGTGCAGTTCCATTACGCTCAGTCTTACCCTACCTCACTTTTTTCAGTTATGCCTTTTGTCATCTATGTTACTAACTAGCGAACGTGGCAACGCTTCGCAGTTACTAACTATGTGTCGAAATTATACATCCGTCATAATCGCCTTCTCCCCACCTCTCTATGTCCATCTCCCCCTCCCCCTCTTTTTGTCGATCGCCTACTCCACCTCCCCCTCTCTCTCTGTCCATCTCCTCGTCTTCCCCTCTGCCCCCTCCCCAATCACTCTCCATCTTCTCCTCACCCCTCTCTCTGCTACATTCTTCCTTCTCCCTCTCTCTGTATACTTCCCCTCTCCCCTGCCCCTCTCTTTCCATCTTTCTCTTTCCCTGACACTGAGCATTGTTTATTTTTACTGGAAACGTAACCTCGGTTGGGAAATGTAGTCACTTACAATGAATACGTAAATCGGTGGGGATCATTAAGGTAAGGGGTACAGGAGAGGCTTCTCCAGTTACTAGATCTGTGAGGATAGTAGCTTCAGTGACAGAATGTCTCACTGCTTTAATCTGTGAAAGGGCAAGTCTGCAAAGTTTCTGACGATTCAGATTCCATAGTACAGTAGTATTCTCATCATAAATCGATAAGTCATAAAAGCAGTATCTCACTTTCCCCTTAAAGTTGATGGTAACGAAGGAAACAAAAAGCACACTGTTGTGTATACAGTTTTCGTTTAAAGTTATGTACAGGGTGTTTCACTATCCACGTTACATGTTTCTAGTGGTTGTAGAGCAGTCTTACTATATTAAGTTCCACATAGGAGCCCTTGTCTGGCAACATAATTCAGGGACGCTACAGAACATTAAATTTACAGGCGCCGGCGCCTCCAGTGGTGTCGCGACAGGCGTGAATGGAGGGACGAATGGAGACGTGTCGTCTTCAGCGATGAGAGTCGCTTCTGCCTTGGTGCCAATGATGGTCGTATGCGTGTTTGGCGCTGTGCAGGTGAGCGCCACAATCAGGACTGCATACGACCGAGGCACACAGGGCCAACACCCGGCATCATGGTGTGGGGAGCGATCTCCTACACTGGCCGTACACCACTGGTGATCGTCGAGGGGACACTGAATAGGGCACGGTACATCCAAACCGTCATCGAACCCATCGTTCTACCATTCCTAGACCGGCAAGGGAACTTGCTGTTCCAACAGGACAATGCACGTCCGCATGTATCCCGTGCCAGCCAACGTGCTCTAGAAGGTGTAAGTCAACTACCCTGGCCAGCAAGATCTCCGGATATGTCCCCCATTGAGCATGTTTGGGACTGGATGAAGCGTCGTCTCACGCGGTCTGCACGTCCAGCACGAACGCTGGTCCAACTGAGGCGCCAGGTGGAAATGGCATGGCAAGCCGTTCCACAGGACTACATCCAGCATCTCTACGATCGTCTCCATGGGAGAATAGCAGCCTGCATTGCTGCGAAAGGTGGATATACACTGTACTAGTGCCGACATTGTGCATGCTCTGTTGCCTGTGTCTATGTGCCTGTGGTTCTGTCAGTGTGATCATGTGATGTATCTGACCCCAGGAATGTGTCAATAAAGTTTCCCCTTCCTGGGACAATGAATTCACGGTGTTCTTATTTCAATTTCCAGGAGTGTATTTATATATGGAGTGATTCCGTGATGATGTTATAAACTTTCTAGAATGATGGAGGAGGATAAATACATAAATTTGAGGTAAGAGTCCCTTTGCCGGAAACAAACTAGTAGAAAGTTGTAAGCAAAAATGTTCTGATACCTGTGACAGTGGAATACATGTTCAAGTACTGTTGTTGCTAAGATTGTGGGGAGGGAAACTTTCAGAGGTGCTAGTACGGACCAAAACGAGAAAAAATTCCCAGTTAACATGGGCTCCAAAACACACATCCTAAGATCTAAGAGCACTTGGTCAGTAGGAGAGCTCTGTTTCACACTAGCGAAGATGAACAAGTGCTCGTAGCTCCCCAGGTATGCATTTTAGAGCCCATAATTAATGAATATTTTTTCTTTCTTTCGGTCCATTTCGCCACCTCTGAAAGCTGCCAACCTTACAATCTTAGCCACAACAGTACCAGTACATGTATTTCTCTGTCACAGATATCAGAACGATTTTCGCTTATAACTTGCGACTCGCCCGTTTCCGGTACAGAGACCCTTACTTCAGATTGATACATTTATCCATCTCTATCATCCTAGAAAGTTTATAACATCATCACAGAATCACCCTGTATATACTGTAGATACACTTACAAGCGCCGGCACCTCTAACGTTTACGCTCTGTAGCGTCGTTGAATGACGTTTCCGGAATGGGTTCCTATGTGAAACTTGACCTACAAAGTCTCCTCTACAACCCCTAGAAGCGTGCAACATGAATTGTGAAACATCCTGTATAATGACGAAGAATATACGCGTAAGAAATTACTTGTCTAATGTTTTAAATGCCCTGGTATATAAGTTATAACTCTCTGCGAGAAAGAAAACGAGACCACACATTTTCACAGTGCAGCACTTTTATTCCAACAGTCGGTTTTAACAGAAAATCTGCACACTATTATGTCCCGTCCGCAGTAGAGTATCGCGTAACAGTTTGAATTAAATATGTCTAGAACTTAGCGAGATTTTTCCTAACAACGTTTCCCTTTTATGTATCTCTATACATATATTTATGTAACATATATATTGAAAAGTATGTAACCTGTATGTGTTCGAGCGATTATTAGTGTACCGTGTAAAATTTTGAAGTAGAACGGTCAAGAACTTTTCGAGATTTTTGCTAACAACGTTTCCCCTTCTATAGTACACATATATTTATATAATATATATACTTAAAATGTGTAGTCTGTGTGTGTCCAGACGTTTATTAGAGTTTCATGTAAAAATCTGAAGTAAATTCGAGTTTTATACTAAGAACCTTTCCCTTTTATGTAATATTTACGGTGTGTCCCAAAAAAACACCGACAAACTTAAGGAACAAGTTCCTTATACAGAAATAATTGAAAAATATCCGGTAAACCAGGACTCTAAAATGCGTGCCTTAAGACGAAAGAACACTTGTTTATCTTTGATACTATGAAACAGATCTCTTGTACTGTAAGGTCTTGGCTTTCCATATTTTGGGAGGAGGAAGCATTCACCAGAACAACGATTATGTCTAGTAGACATGGTGTCTAAAATGCGTACTTTAATATCTATGAGCAGTTCTTCATCGCCGCTAGTGTGAAGCACATATCATCTATTGGACAAGAGTTCATAGCTCTAAAGGTATGCACTTTAGAGTCCATGTTTCCTGCCATCCGCGGTGGTCTAGCGGTTCTAGGCGCTCAGTCCGGAACCGCGGGACTGCTACGGTCGCAGGTTCGAATCCTGCCTCGGGCATGGATGTGTGTGATGTCCTTAGGTTAGTTAGGTTTAAGTAGTTCTAAGTTCTAGGGGACTGATGACCACAGATGTTAAGTCCCATAGTGCTCAGAGCCATTTGAACCATCCATGTTTCCTAGCTTTTATTTATTGTTTTGGTTAATACTTATCCTACTAAAATATGAAAAGCAAAGAGCTTGCAGTATCAGAGATGTTTCTCACAATATCGAAGATGAACAAGTGCTCATTATCTCTTAAGGTCCGCCCTTTATTGCCATTGTTTACTAGATATTTTTTCCTTGTTTTTGTGTATCGAACCTGTCCCTAAAGTTTTTCGGCGTTTTTTGGGACACCCGGTATACATCTATATATCACATTCACTACAAAACGTATAGCCTATATCCTTGCGAACATTTATTAGGGTATTCTGTAAAAACTCGAAGTAAATCTGTCAAAAACGGTTCTTGATTTTCGGTAACAACGTTAAAATATAACCTGTCTTTATACAGTAGTATAGCTTGTTGGTCAGATTTAAATTCAGTATACGTGTACACTGGGTTCGCACGAAGTTTTCAACCCTTAATAAAATTTCCAAGTCACGCAAAGCCCACGATTTGACAGTGTAGTTTGCGCTATAAGCTACTTCTCTTGTAGTTTTTTTTTCCTCTTTTGCGTATTTTTCCAGTTTCTTGACGGCAAATTTGTGTGGGAGAATTGGTGGAAATTATTTCTGATTTGAAAGTAACCCTATTCAGATATCCACGTGGAGTGCTCAAGGATACCAATTACTAATCGCTTTACCTTATGATAAATGTGTGTGTTATGTGAATTGAAAGTGCATGCGAGAGAAAGGGAAGAAAAGGGAAATCGGGACTTCATGCGGAATCAGTGGCGACGAGTGGAAATGTGTGTCAAACCAGGACTAGATCCGGGATCTCCTGCTTACTTCCTTTTTCATTTCTTTCGTTTTGTTCGTGGCATTTGGTCTTGGCGGACGTCGCACAACACCCGGTTAAGCACATCGTTGATCCCTTCACTCAATTTCTTGTTTTTAGTACAGAGAGCAGGCAGCTCTCTGACCAAAACGCTGAGCTTCCGTGCCGGCTTTGCCAGGCAGTTGCGTGAATCACTTCGCCAACCAGACACAGAGTGAATCGCAAATGAGAGTACTATCTCGGCACGCTCCCAAGCCGACTCACATTGGCACCTAGCGCAGTCACTTATCCGCACTCCCTATCCATGCTCTCCGCGCTAATTTTAGAATGCCGCTGGAGGTCGAACGTATATATGCATCTGCACTAATACTGTGGATTCATTGAACATCGAAGCGTAGCAGTTCCATGAATGCGTGTGCCTCGTTGCTTACGTTTTTCTGAAATATCTGTAGTCAGTTTTCAATTATTGGCCTTTAATTAGTTACGCACATCAAGTACCCAAGTGGTTCAGTTGGGGAATGGTTGAATTTATTATCCTTCTTCTCATCATATCAGTAATCTTCAGTACTCTTACGTGATTTGTATACAATTTTAGTTCGTCGTTTTCTTTTGTTTGGAGATATTGGTTAGAGTATTAACTTTGAGGCCGTGTCGAACCACGCGTTCAGCAGAGGGACAAAGCCTCACTCTTTTCATTGGCAAACTGCGGGGATGAATTCCTGACTGGAAATAGAGCAAAAATGGTTCTATGAACATGTGTCCGGAAATGCATCGTCGTCACGGTACGCTGACGAACGAAAGATCCTCTGACCATGTGCCGTGTGTTTCTTGTGTGTTTATTTACTTTTATTTATTGTCAAATAATAAAAATGTTACCTGATGTTTGAGAACAGGTCGTACATCTTACAGTTTTCGTTTTTCACCGTTTTGTAGGTTTCTTTTCTATTTTTACTATCTACAGGATTTTACAAAGTATAACACTTTCCAAAATAATGTAAGTTTGAAATATAAATAAAATTTTGTTGTTTTTTAAGAAGAATATAAAATGGTGGTAGCATAGAGGAGAGATTTGTTAGTGCCATCAGCGTTTGTGACTGATGGTGAATACTTAGGAATGGTTTCTTCGAGCTGTTGACTGCCAGTCACAAGGGGAAAAGAAATAAAATAATAAAAAAAACGTTTCGTTGGTTGTAGAGAAGTAGTATTGCTAAACGTATGTGAGCCATGCTGCGGCTCGGGTTTGTGCTGGTTTCGCAAGCGTAGCCTGTGTGCTAGTGGCAGCAGCGGCGTTATCAATGTGTAGTAACTGTGGCCCTATCTTTGGGGTGACCTCGTTGTTCTTCCGGGTCGTGTGAGTGAGCAGTTCGGTTGGGGACTCCGTATGAGCCAACAAGGCAGTGCGGGAACACGCTAGGACGGCTGGCGGCACGCATGCACTGCCGGATGGAAGGTCTGTGGTCGCGAGGGTACACGACCTAGTCCTCAACCGGATCCAACAAGCTTTCCCAAGTTGAGTGGATTTTAGTCCTAGCAGTGAAACCTCCACCACTGTGAGATCTCGTGATTCTCCAGTGATTTGGGTGCGTGTTGCTGATCGCAGTGTTGCTGAGACAAAGAGCAGTGAGTGGAGTGCTTGGGGAAGGCGGATATAATTAGCCTTCCTCGACTTCTTGTTACTAATTGCTGCATTCTATGTGTTACTATTTTTTACGTTCAACCAGTGGTATTTTTCCTGTCTGGTGGCCTCTAACGCCCCCCCCCCCCCCCCATGACTTTACCTGGAGGTTTGTGTATGCAACGACAGTGTACGTTTCCTCGCCTTGCTGCTGCTGTCGATAAGGCGTGTGGTTTTGAACGTTTCCTTGATTTGTAGGTCGGTTGGTGTTTCTTCTACTCTGGTCGTAGTGGTTTCTTTCTCCTTTAGGATGCTCTAAACACAGCATTCTGAGGTCATAGAGCTGACTGCTCGTTCCGGCTTTGGCGTAGTGTTCCATCTTTGCAATTGTTATTGGACGTTAGGTAGCTTCAGCAGATTATCATTAGTCATTCGCTAGACTACCACTAGCCTGACTTACCATCGCCAGCCTGAGTGGCCGAGCGGTTCTAGGCGCTACAGTCTGGAACCGCGCGACCGCTACGCTCGCAGGTTCGAATCCTTTCTCGGGCATGGATGTGTGCGACGTCCTTAGGTTGGTTAGGTTTAAATAGTACTAAGTTCTATGGGACTGAAGACCTCAGCAGTTAAGTCTCATAGTGCTCAGAGCCATTTGAACTTACCATCTTGGGAAGTGAATGAAACTCTTGGCTGCCTTTCTCATTGCTCGCGAAAGTGTTTTTGGCTTGACCTACTCAAAGATCGATTCCTGGAGCACCGCCTGTGACTAGCACTTGCGTTTTATTATTGTGCTATTATTTTATTATTGTATTACCAAATTACCATCATTTGTCTCACATGTTTGTTGATCAGTTGCTTGTTCTTTTGAATTAACATTGATATTATCTTTGCTGTTTTATTGTATGTTTCTAAATTTTTTTTAGTATAATTGCCATTCTTGGCGTTACAGCAAGTTTAAACGATTGTGCTACCAAGTTTACTCTCATTTTGTCTCACCTGTTTGGTGATCAGTTGCCTGTCTTTTAAAGTAACTTTTGCTATTGCCTTGCTGTTGACAGTATGTTTGTAATTTTTTTTTTTTATAATTGCCATTCTTTGCGTTTAAGGCCTTCAGCCATGAGTGTCGTTACTTGTCTTAAAAATTTAATTTGGCAATAGTATTTTTGCAGCGAGCTTTAAGACCTTGGTCACTTGTCTTTTATATTTTAATAACTGAAATTGTAAGTTGCTGCAAGTTTAATCAATTCTTAAATTACTGTCATTAAGGCCTTCAGCCGTGAAACAGTTCTTAAAGTATTGCCATTATTTTAATTTGTTGTTGATTTTTAAGTAAATTATGTGTGATTAAAAGAAAAGCCAACCAATAGTAACTGATTAAGGCCACGTCCACAATCGTAACCGAATCCTGCCTTATTTGAGCACTAGGTTTTGAAAGGTGGCTACACTGAGCCACTGCGCCAGAGATTGCGCCAAAGAGTACTATTAAGCCGCCTCCACAGTGCTTGTTGAGAGCTCGTAGTAGTCAGTGCGTGGGCAGAGCTCGTAGAAGTCAGTGCCTGTTAAGAACTCGTAGAAGTGTGTGTGGGCAGAGCTCGTAGAAGACAGTTCGTGTTGAGATGTGCTAGTGGGCAAGGCTTGTCGAGATGTTGTAGTAAGGAGTGTTTGTTCCATGTTTTATCCAGTTATTTGATGGGAGAGATAGCAGATGTTATTGTAATGATCAGAGTGCATTTCGTCAATTTATATGAAGGTAAAAACCACAATGTTCTTTTATTATTTGTGTGTCTGAAATAATGCGTCATTACAGGTTCAATCAACAAAGCATCTGGCTTGTGTTCTTGTATTAGAGTGAATTCTGGTTTTCTTGCGTAATTATAGTTTTTCTAATTTTCTTTTATCACGTCAGTATAATTGGTATTTAAAAATTCTTGTCTTGTTCGAGAAGAACCGTGCCAGATGTGTACGTTGAGTGACACTCCCACATACAGAACAGTTACTCTTGTGCTTATTGGTTTTGTAGGTTTTATAGTTGCTGGTGACTTAATTAATTAACTGTGTTTATGAAAATTTTTCATTTCATTCTTTGTTGTTGTTCTTTGCAGTCAGATAGGGTAATAATACTAGTCAGGGCCAACCGTTTACGAGAATTGCGTAATACTAAAAATTTAGAAAGTATTTTCAATTATATTTAATTAAGCCCCCATGCACGTGGCGACCGCTGCTTCGGATCGTCCCTTGGAATTCTACTGATTGTGAAAATAGTAGACGGTAGTATTGTTGTAGTAATTTGTAGTTTAGTAATTGTAGTCTATTTTACATGTGTAGATTTGGTAATTAGCATTCTTCTAATGGTATTTTTCAAAATTTAATTTTTATTGCCTTGTATACGCGTTTGACAATTTAGTGCAATTATTTCAATTGTTCGATTGATCGTGTTTGAGGGAGACATTGCATGTAAATGGTATTGTTGGAGATAAGGAGGCATTGTGTGTAATTTTTGAACAGTGACGAATTTTTTATGTTTTGTAAATGATTACGCGGTCGATGAAAAAGGCAAAAATGATGGATAGTGAGAATAACGAAATTGTTAACATGGCGAACTCGCCAACAGAGGAAAACAGTGTCATGAATAATGGTGTTGAAAACAATTTAATAAGCAGGGAAGACAGTCCGGAACCATTTCAAAATTTTTCTCAATCAGAAAATTCACAGAATACGAGATTAACGACAGAAGATATGGAGCAGGTAACGAGTGCAATATTAAATTTGGGATCACGGATAGAAGCAATGACAACACGGTTAAGCTCAAAAATAGGAACAGTTGAAACCAAGATGAAAGCAATGACAACACGGTTAGGCTCACAAATAGGAACAAGTAAAACCGAGATGGAAACAATGGAAACACAGTTAGGCTCACGAACAGGGACATGTTTTAAAAACATGAAAGATGAATCAAAGAAAGAAATTAGAGAAGAAGTTCAACCGATTTTGAAGGCTCACAATAATAGCTTAATTTCAACAGCAATCAGACAAGAGGAACAGGGCAGGGAACAGGAAGAAAAAGATCGCGTGATAGTACAGAAATTTTCAGAGTTAAATTTACAATGTGCACACGATAAGGAAGAAATGCTTGAGAGAATCGAGGCGTCCGTATCAAATGACAGATTAAATAACATAACACAACAATATGAACAGTTAATTACCAAATGTGTCAATACTGAAACCCGAGTCGCGACGCTTACGGAAGACGTAAATAAACAGAAAGGACAATTAAGTGACTCATCGGAAAGAGTTGAGGAGATCTGAGATAAATTGACAAGTCTTAGTTTAGCAGAGGGGTTTGAAGAAAGTAATTTATTTCATTTACGGGATGCAATAAGAGAGCGCCAGGCGCGCGAACTTGACAATAATCGTCATTGGGACTGGTACAGACGCGGTAGGTCTTTGTCGCCACGAGGCGAAAGCTTTGACTATAAACACTTTTTGACTGTTCGGAAATTTAAGATCTTCCGCAATTCTAAGAATGACATACATCCATGTGCATGGTTAGATCAATTTATGTACGCACTTCCGCCAAATTTGCCACAAAGTCACAAACTAAAAATTATGTGCAGCTATTAATGTCCTCAGGGGATTCACTACTCTAAGTGAATATGTGCCGTAGCGAGCATAGGGCCCCGAGCTGTAGTGGTGCTATTTCTCTTTTAGTTTTCTGCACCGCTGCCTACTCTTTTACTATTCTTTGCATCTGTCAAACCAACTCTTCGACTATCAGTCTATCTAGTGAGTAAGTAAACAATAACCGGATATGACTGATTTACCCAAAAGTGACTTTGGAATTTACCGTTTGGACTTACTATATTTTCTGCAGCATTCATTCGTAGCTTAAACGAAATTTTACCTGTTTATCTTCGTGACAACATTAGTTCATATGTTGACGATATTCTTATTGCTAAACGTTCTTGGAGTGAGCACAACAAAATTTTGGATTCATTGTTACGTATCTTTGCAAGAGTTGGCATTACAGTGAACTTAGAAAAATATGAATTTGGTCGTTCTCAGGTGAAATTTCTCGGTATTCTTCCTGATCCAAAAAAAAAATTAGACGGTATTCGTAATTATGCTGTTCCTACCACAAAACGTGAGGTTCGTAGTTTCCAAAATTTTTGTGGAATGATATACTTCTGAAAAATTTTTGTGGAATGACATACTTTAGAGAAACTCACAGCTACATGTAAACATGCGGAGAGTACAAGGATACCGCGCTGTGTATTGGCGGCGGCACATACTCAAAGCAACAGTCAAGTCTGCGCGCCGCACAAGGCAATCGTTGACCGCGAACAATTGCTTCCTACGTCACGCGCCTACAGCTGATCGAGCGCTCAGTGCGAATGCACTGACAGCCGTAAACAAATACACAGTTTAATTTCTCCGATTAAATTCAGTATAAAGCTATAGTGACTTGATGAATTATGTTATTAACATTCAGTATTTTTCAGGATACGGTTCTATAAAATATTTAAGAACTTCAGGTAAATTCTGTGTGTCTCCGACGTTAAGAGGACTTGCTATCGAGAAATTTTCAGGTAGAATGTAATTTCGAAGAAGAAACTAATAAACTAAAAGAAAAAGGTAACTATTAATTGAGTTCATTTTTCAGGTAACATATTTCCACTTAGGTACGTACTTTAGACGTAATTTGCTGCTCGCGATTACGTGATTCATACTTTGTGCTAAATTTCATGTTCTATGAAATTACTTGTGAAGCGACGTGCTTGCATACGTTAACTGATTTTGACAATGATTATTAATGAACTGGGTTGTAACTTGTGTATATTATGCATCACTTGGCTGCACTGCTTTTTCACTGATGTCTTATTTTTTTTAACTATGTGCCTGCTGTGCTTATTTATTTAAATTATGATTGTAACCTGATTAATTGTGCTGACTGTGTTTATGTATGTAGGTTATACTTTGTGATATTGCTTGCGCTTTCATGTTTACTTATTAAGATTACATATGAACATTTATTTGCTTATGCTGATATGATGCTAATGACATGTTTACTGCTTTGCGTATGGATTGCATATTTATACATATCTGTTGTTGTCATAACTACTCTTTAATTTGGTATATAGAAATGCTGATATACTGTGTATGAACATAGAGTTTAGGTCACGCTATTGGATTAATTATAGATTGTTCGCTTGGCAGAGCTTCGTTGTAAGGATTGTGCTGCATCCACGTGTTGACATTCTGTTCTCTACTGGTATATTTACTCGCTAGTGCTTGTTTTGCTTACGCTCAGTGCCTTATATTTTTAAGATAAGAAAATGAACTGCTATAATTCGACGAACGACATTGGTACAAAGAACTTCGTTGAAGTCACATGAGCTGGAGGTTTTATGGAAGCTGTATAAATGTATGCTAATAGGAAGGAAGCTAACGACATGACATACCATTACTAGGTTTAGACCATTAACAGTTATTACACTGCATTTTTCGTGAGCAATTGAAATAGGAAGTGACACTTGATACAAGAAATACTCCACATGTTTCCTTCTGCCATAATTCTTGAAGTGGTGTACACACTGTGAAATATTATGATTATTCACATTCCGTAATCGCACTTAATTACTGAGAGTTATTCGAACTAAGTCTGTTAGAGGTCATGTATGCATTTCTTTGTTTATAATTCATAATGAGCAGAAGATTTGGGTCAGATGGATTACACAGAGGTTGTGTGTTGGCAATGTGTCTTCAGATTGTATGGGATGATGAACTGAAGTTTGCATTAGGATTTTATCTGTACTTGTTCGAGGAGACTGAGTAGAGGAAAGAGTTGTGTTGGAAGTGAGATGATATTGGCAATAAGGTTCATATGTATCGACGTATTGAAGAGGTATTATTGAGGTATTATTGAGATTGTGTGAAGTAGATGATTACTGGATTTTTGGTGGATAAGAGGTAAAGTAAGTGAGGTGCATATTTTTTTTGTTGGTCTTATGGAACAAGGAGGATGAAGATAGCAGACTAGAACACTAAAGTAGAAGGAAGATAGTCTATACACACACTTTGTTAAATCACTAAGCAGTATATACTTTTTTTTGAAGAGAGGAAGTATTTGCATATCTTGGCTCACTGACAGTTGTTCAACAACAGTACATTTGATCTGGCTTCGCAAACATTGGCCTTGACATGATGACTATGACGTTGACGTAACTATTATTGACTGTGATACATTGCTGCCATTACTACTTCATACACATGATGCACATCAGATTTTGACCGAATTGCATTTACACAGTTAACACTATTCAATTACACAGTAGTACTTAATGTGGATGAAAGATGAGTGAGTGTGTTTTGTGTGTTTTCCTTTCCTAATCGTACCCACCTATCTCCTGAATATTATTGTATTTGTTTGTAGTGGCTTGCACTGACACCCATAAATATTATAGGTTTACTGATATTTGAGTATTTGTAATAGTTAATATGAAAATTATCTGACATCATTTGTGTGTTTGTTATGATTTGTATGTTTAGTGTAAAAGCATTTGTATGTGCACTCAAACTATTGTTCAGGCCTGAACTGTCTGATTAGTGATGGTAAATATTATGAACTGTTACCTGCACTTTTCAACGTAATGTGTGACAGTTAGGAATGATTAATTTCTGCTGATGAACTGAGTGATCAGTGATAGTGAATATTATGGACTGTTACTTGTACTTTATCTACATGATTGGTGTCACTAGGACATGTTTAGTTTCTGCTGATGAACAGTGTGATTAGTGATAGTGAATATCATGGACTGCTCTCTGGACCTGCTCATCATTGCTAGGTGCAACTGATGGACTGTTTCTACTGAAATGATGTCACTTGTCGGTGTCTGCACCTGCTCAACATTGCTGGGTGCAACTGATGGACTGTTTCTACTGAAATGATGTCACTTGTTGGTGTCTGCACCGCTCAACATTGCTGGGTGCAACTGATGGACTGCTTCTACTGAAATGATGGTCACTTGTTGGTGTCTGCACCTGCTCTCAACTTTGCTGGGTGCTACTGATGGACTGCTTCTACTGAAATGATGGTCACTTGTTGGTGTCTGCACCTGCTCTCAACATTGCTGGGTGCAACTGATGGACTGTTTCTGCTGAAATGATGTCACTTGTTGGTGTCTGCACCTACTCAACATTGCTGGGTGCAACTGATGGACTGCTTCTACTGAAATGATGGTCACTTGTTGGTGTCTGCACCTGCTCTCAACATTGCTGGGTGCAACTGATGGACTGTTTCTGCTGAAATGATGTCACTTGTTGGTGTCTGCACCTGCTCAACATTGCTGGGTGCAACTGATGAACTGTTTCTACTTAAATGAAGTCACTTGTTGCTGTCTGCACCTACTCAACATTGCTGGGTGCCTCTGATGGATTGCTTCTACTGAACTAATGTGACTTGTTGCTGGGTGTACCTGCTAAACTTTACTGGGTGCCACTGATGGACTGCTTCTACTGAAATGATGTCACATGTTGGTGTCTTTTTTTGTATACACTAATCATTGAAAGCATTTTATGTGAACATTTGTATAAACTGATTTTTTTGTGTATTGTGTAAACTATTATGTAAAGCCACATGTATGAAAAAATTTGTATTGCTTACTGTATTTCATATATTAGGTTATTGAAAGGTCAGTGCAAAGCCAAAATTTTAACTAATTATGTGATATTTAGGTATTAATATTATCTTTTATTTTTGTCTATAATTTTGTGGACGAATTTGGTGGTATTTTCACCACCAATGCTGGCAAAAATACCATCAAATTCTGGCCTGTGGAGGAGGGGCATATGAAAGGTGGCTACACTGAGCCACTGCGCCAGAGATTGCGCCAAAGAGTACTATTAAGCCGCCTCCACAGTGCTTGTTGAGAGCTCGTAGTAGTCAGTGCGTGGGCAGAGCTCGTAGAAGTCAGTGCCTGTTAAGAACTCGTAGAAGTGTGTGTGGGCAGAGCTCGTAGAAGACAGTTCGTGTTGAGATGTGCTAGTGGGCAAGGCTTGTCGAGATGTTGTAGTAAGGAGTGTTTGTACCATGTTTTATCCAGTTATTTGATGGGAGAGATAGCAGATGTTATTGTAATGATCAGAGTGCATTTCGTCAATATATATGAAGGTAAAAACCACAATGTTCTTTTTTTATTTGTGTGTCTGAAATAATGCGTCATTACAGGTTCAGTCAACAAAGCATCTGGCTTGTGTTCTTGTATTAGAGTGAATTCTGGTTTTCTTGCGTAATTATAGTTTTTCTAATTTTCTTTTATCACGTCAGTATAATTGGTATTTAAAAATTCTTGTCTTGTTGGAGAAGAACCGTGCCAGATGTGTACGTTGAGTGACACTCCCACATACAGAACAGTTACTCTTGTGCTTATTGGTTTTGTAGGTTTTATAGTTGCTGGGGACTTAATTAATTAACTGTGTTTATGAAAATTTTTCATTTCATTCTTTGTTGTTGTTCTTTGCAGTCAGATAGGGTAATAATACTAGTCAGGGCCAACCGTTTACGAGAATAGCGTAATCGGACATATAGTTACTAAAAAGTATTTTCAATCATATTTAATAAAGCCCCCATGCAGTTTCGGTATGTATTAACTTAAGGTGCTCATCCGTGTACGGCATTTGGTGATTTCTTGGCTACATCACCAGCACGTTATGCTTATTTACTGCCACATCTCGTCTTCCTCCTCCTGTTTCACTTCATTGTCACTGTTCCTTCTGTCATTGTGGGTATCGCTGTCTGTCCTCTGGAGATTGTTGTTACGTTGCATTTAGGCATGTCTCTTATGTCGTGTCCGCTGGTACTCTTCATGTGTTGCTTTTGAAATACTGTTTGTCAATACGTTTAGTTGAGCTCATTGTTGTTCGTTTCTTATTGCTGTGTGTGTCTGTCTCTGTTTCTGTGTAGTCTAAGTGTAGTGTGTGTCTGTTGTTTGCGTATTGTCCGCAGAAAAAGACAGTGTATTCTAGGGAACATTCTCCCCCTCATGTACATGTAGATGTCTGTCTCAGCCGGCCGGGGTGGCCGAGCGGTTCTAGGCGCTACATTCTGGAACCGCGCGACCGCTACGATCGTAGGTTCGAATCCTGCCTCGGGCATGGATGTGTGTGATGTCATTAGGTTAGTAGGTTTAAGTAGTTCTAAGTTCTAGGGGACTGATGACCTCAGAAGTTAAGTCCCATAGTGCTCAGAGCCATTTGAACCATTATTTTTTTTTTTTGTCTGTCTCAGACTCAGGTGTTTAAGTGCGTGGATAAGGTCCGTGTCCGGTTAGCAAATGTACCATATCGCGGCTGGAATCGATATGTTTCATCCTCAACCGCCCCCTTATGTCAGGGAGGAAGTCGCGCAGTCATCGTCCCTTATCACTTACATCCCAGTCACCTTGCCATGTGCCCAAACGCCAACTTTTATGGTGTCATGTCGTCTGTATCGGCACACCAGTTCTCGTGTGTATCTTATCTAGTCTCCCTATCTTTAACCGTAACCTTGCAACTCTTTAATTGATCGTGATATCTATGGGGCATATTCCGAGCACCACATACAGTGCATCCAGTGAGGTGATGCAGAAGGCTCCAGATAGCCTGAGTGTGACACCTCTCTGCCCTCGTCTAACTGATGCTTTGTTGGTGACCAGGTTCGGTCTGTGTGTCTACCTGCTAGCTGCGAATCTGATTGCTGATTCGAAGAGAGCACAGTGGTTTGTCCGTATAATTGGTAGAGGTAGTTTGTACGTTTTGAATTTATCATCACCAGTTTATGAACTATTTTTGGTTCAAATGGCTCTGAGCACTATGGGACTTAACATCTTAGGTCATCAGTCCCCTAGAACTTAGAACTACTTAAACCTAACTAACCTAAGGACATCACACAACACCCAGCCATCACGAGGCAGAGAAAATCCCTGACCCCGCCGGGAATCGAACCCGGGAACCCGTGCGTGGGAAGCGAGAATGCTACCGCACGACCACGAGATGCGGGCAACTATTTTTCTGCTTTGTCTGTTGTTAGCCTTATGTGTTCGTGGAAATCGATTTACTCATCTATGTGTACCCCAAAATAGTACGTAACATGTTCTCATTTGATGTTTGTGTCCCCAATTTTAAGTCAAGGTTTCCTTTGGAGTGATCCTTTCAGTAACGTGTAAGTTGTTTCCTTTTCTGCTATCCTGAATTTATTGTTGTGACACTATCGAATACCGAGCGAGGTGGCGCAGTCGTTAAAAACTGGACTCGCATTCGGGAGGACGACGGTTCAATCCCGCGTCCGGCCATCCTGATTTAGGTTTTCCGTGATTTCCCTAAATCGCTCCAGGGAAATGCCGGGATGGTTCCTTTCAAAGGGCACGGCCGACTTCCTTCCCCGTCCTTCCCTAATCGGATGAGACCGATGACCTCGCTGTCTGGTCTCCTTCCCCAAAAACAATCCAATCCAAACACTGTCGAATAATTCTTTGTAGTACTCCAGTGGCTTTCTCTTCTAGCTCGGATCTGTTGTCTGCAGTGACGACAACTAATAGGTCACCTGCGTAGGCGACAATTTGGTCTGAACTGTCATCCTCATGTAGAAGTTGTAGGAGCGGTTCTATGGAGCAGCAGATCGACCCTTGAGGACATCCTTTGGTAATTCTTTTAACTAATTTCCGGCTGTCCATCAGCCATTCGTCTACCCGGTCTTTACAGTAGCCTAGGAATGTGTTGTAGAGTGATTGCGGTACCTGCAGATATCTTAACTTTTGAAACACTGCGGGCCCCCAGAGGTTATCGAACGCCCCGGCAATGTCAATCATTACTGCTTTGGCGTATTTCTGTGTTATAGTATTAACTATGTATAGGGCCTGGTTGACGGCATCATCTATTGATTTCCCAGTACTGAAGCCGAATTAGTGTTGGCTTATACCCCTGAGAGATCTGTGTGTTTGCATGTGCTTACACAGCAGTTTCTCCTGAATATTTGCTAGGGTGTTTATTAAGCATAGTGGCCTGTAAGTCTTTGGATCTGAAGGATCCCTGTCTGCTGATTTCTTAGTAATGACTGCTTTGGTGGTTTCCTATACTGTAGGTACCCGGCCAGCCGTAAGGCATCGTTCAGTAACGTAGTTAGGAACGGGGTGATCTGCGGCACTAATTTTTTTAGTGGTTCAAAGTGGATAACATCTGGTCCACGTGCTTTCTTGTTTTTGAGCTCTGAGACTGCTAGCGCAACCTCTTCTTGCGCAAAAGGGCAGGTGACAGTTGCAACTGTTACATGGTGTGTGTATGTTTCCTCTTAGTGTTGCAGGATGTGTGATATACGCAGCGTATTGTAATCAGTAAGTCCGATATTCATGTCGGGAACAAGCGGAGGTGGTGTTTGTGTACAGCCAGGCAGATGAAAATCAACCACAGTACACAATATTTAAAGCCCTTTTCGGGCGTTTATGTGATCATGGGTCCTTTCAGATAGACGAACGTACAGGGAGGCGGCGGATTTTGTGTCCACCAGATATGGAGGACAGAGTTCTACAGGATATTAAGACAAACCCTAGGACTAGTTCGAGACAAGTGCTCCGCCAACATCGTGTAAGCTAAAGTATGATTATGTGTATGCTGCATGATAACCATTACTAATCCCATTACTTGCAATGGGAGCAAAGAATATCAGCAGCAGATTCACCTCTACGGGAAGGATTTCGTCGATAATTTTGGCACCAGAACATCACAATTATGGGATTTCTGTCCTCAGTCCTCTTTAGCGTGCCATTGTGTCCATTAGATAGTGGTTTATGACGAGAACTATTCTACAGAGATCCATGGTACATTTCTATCCATCTCATATTCGTGCAGGGGAGTTCTCAGATCCGGATATTCTACACTACCGGCCATTAAAATTGCTACACCAAGAATAAATGCAGATGATAAACGGGTATTCATTGGACAAATATATTATACTACAACTGACATGTGATTACATTTCCGCGCAATTTGGGTGCATAGATCCTGAGAAATCAGTACCCAGAACAACCACCTCTGGCCGTAATAACGGCCTTGATACGCCTGGGCATTGAGTCAAATAGAACTTGGATCGCGTGTACAGGCACTGCTGCCCATGCAGCATCAACACGATTCCACAGTTCAGCAAGAATAGTGACTGGCGTATCGTGACGAGCCAGTTGCTTGGTCGCCGTCGACCAGACGTTTTCAGTTGGTGAGAGATCTGGAGAATGTGCTGGCCAGGGGAGCAGTCGAACATTTTCTGTATCCAAAAAGGCCCGTACAGAACCTGCAACATGGGGTCGTGTATTATCCTGCTGAAATGTAGGGTTTCGCAGGGATCGAATGAAGGGTAGAGCCACGGGTCGTAACACATCTGAAATGTAACGTCCACTGTTCGAAGTGCCGTCCATGCGAACAAGAGGTGACCGATACATTTAACCAATGGCGCCCCATACCATCACGCCGGGTGATACACCTGTGTGGCGATGACGAACGCACGCTTCCAATGTGCGTTCACAGCGATGTCGCCAAACACGGATGCGACCATCATGATGCTGTAAACAGAACTTTGATTCATCCGAAAAAATGACGTTTTGCCATTCGTGCACCCAGGTTCGTTGTTGAGTACACCATCGAAGGCGTTCCTTTCTGTGATGCAGTGTCAAGGGTAACCGCAGCCATGGTCTCCGAGCTGATTGTCCATGCTGCTGCAAACGTCGTCGAATTGTTCGTGCAGATGGCTGTTGTCTTACGAACGTCCCCATCTGTTAACTCAGGGATCGAGACGTGGCTGCACGATCCGTTACAGCCATGCGGATAAAAAGCCAGTAATCTCGACTGCTAATGATACGAGGCCGTTGGGATCCAGCACGGCATTCCGTATTACCCTCCTGAACACACCGATTCCATATTCTGGTAACATTCATTGGATTTCGACCGACGCGAGCGGCAATGTCGCGATACGATAAACCGCAATCGCGATAGGCTACAATCTGACCTTTATCAAAGTCGGAAACGTGATGGTACGCATTTCCCCTCCTTACACGAGGCATCACAACAACGTTTCACCAGGCAACGCCTGTCAACTGCTGTTTGTGTATGAAAAATCTTTTGGTACTTTCCTCATGTCAGCACGTTGTAGGTGTTGCCACTGGCGCCAACCTTGTGTGTATGCTCTGAAAAGCTAATCATTTGCATATCACAGCATATTCTTCCTGTCGGTTAAATTTCGTGAGTGTAGCACGTCATGTTCGTGGTGTACCAGTTTTAATGGCCAGTAGTGTATAAAAAGCTTATGCTCGTTTCACGTGAAAAGAATGTTATTCAGACACCCTCGTCCCAGTTGGGACTCTGTTTCAGACGATTCTTGTCCGTGTACACACATCCAAGGGTTCCTTATTGGAAGACTGCACCATCTCGAACAAAGTGAATTGAGAAAAGAGCCTTGCTCTAACCCTAGAGATCACCTATAGGAGTAAGAGAAATTAATAAGTACTCCCAGATAATACGATGTAGGACCGAAGAAAGATGCTATGGATGCATATAGTTAGCGAATATGATGATCTGCAACTTCTGCGTATTCGTTGACCATGTTTCATTATTGGTGGAATTTGTATAGCATGTAGAGATTGGAATAAATACATAAAATACAGCTTTAAATTATATAAAAAAATAGAAAGAAAACAGAAACTGTCTTATCTTTAAGAATATCAGGAGGATAAATTTTATTCAGAGTATTATATCAAATGAAATGTTATGTGTTTTACTGCTTACACCGTCTGATCAAATTCGAGTGATAGATCGACTTTGATAAGGCGCGCGAATATAAATGTGATAATTAAACAGATTAACAGAACATTGGAAATTTGTACAGAAAATTGGATTATGGTGAAATTTAGTTAAAGAGGGGCTTTGAAAATGCTGTCAAGTGAAAATTAGTAAGTGCTTATGAAAGGACCAAATTCATATATCAGAAATATATTTACTAAAAGCATGGAAGGACGTACTAGAGCAGATATAGTGAGAGATATTGATGCTGGGAAACATCAAAACTTTCTACTTTATGCGGGAAGATTAACTGGTAACATATCATTCATTCGAACCAAGAGGAGAAAGAAGATGCTATTAAAATTATTTTAAGAATATCGCTATTGTACAAACGTTTGCATTAAGCGATATAAAATCCGACAGTTAGGTTCTCACAGTACAGGAGAAACATGATTGTATGTTTGGGACTAATCTCCATGAACGTATGCATACACTATGTGATCAAAAGTATCGGGACACCCCCAAAAACATACGTTTTCCATATTAGGTGCATTGTGCTGCCACCTACTGCCAGGTACTCCCCATCAGCGACCTGAGTAGTCATTAGATATCGTGAGAGAGCAGAATGGGCCGCTCCGTGGTACTTACCGACTTCGAACGTTGTTAGGTGATTGGGTGTCACTTGTATCATACGTCTGTACGCTAGACTTCCACACTCCTAAACATCGCTAGGTCCACTGTTTTCGATGTCACAGTGAAGAGGAAACGTGAAGGGACACGTACAGCACAAAAGCGTACAGGCCGACCTCGTCTGTTGACTGATAGAGACCGCCGACTGTTGAAGAGACTCGTAATGCGTAATAGGCAGACATATGTCCAGACCCTCACAGAAGAATTCAAAACTGCATCAGGATCCACTGCAAGCATTATATCAGTTAGGCGGGAGGTGAGGCAACTTGGATTTCATGGTCGAGCGGCTGCTCATAAGCCACACATGACGTCGGTAAATGTCAAACGACGCCTCGCATGGTGTAAGGAGGTAAACATTGGGCGATTGAATAGTGGAAAAACGTTGTGTGGAGTGGCGAATCGCGGTACACAATGTTGTGACCTGATGGTAGTGTGCCGGTGCCGGCCCCTGTGGCCGAGCGGTTCTGGGCACTTCAGTCCGGAACCGAGCTGCTGCTGCGGTCGCAGGTTCGAATCCTGCCTCGGGCATGGATGTGTGTGGTGTCCTTAGGTTAGTTAGGTTAATGTAGTTCTGTGTCTAGGGGACTGATGACCTCAGATGTTAAGTCCCATAGTGCTTAGAGCCATTTGAACCATTTGCTGTCGGCAACTGCCAGCTTATGAAGTGCCAACAGTAAAATTCGGAGGCGGTGGTGTTATAGTGTGGTTGTGTTTTTCGTGGAGGTGCCTTGCACCCCTTGTCGTCTTGCGTGGCACAGTCAGAGCACAGGCCTACATTGGCGTTTTAAGCAACTTCTTGCTTCCCACTATTGAAGAGCAATTCGGGTATGGTGACTGCATTTTTCAACACGAACGAGCACCTGTTCATAATGCAAGTCCTGTGGCGGAGTGGTTACACGACTGTAACATCCCAGTAATGGACTGGCCTGCATGGAGTCCTGACCTGAATCCTATAGAACACCTTCGG
This sequence comes from Schistocerca serialis cubense, assembly GCF_023864345.2. Lineage (NCBI taxonomy): Eukaryota > Metazoa > Arthropoda > Insecta > Orthoptera > Acrididae > Schistocerca > Schistocerca serialis. The sequence goes on from NC_064640.1 coordinate 582,961,511, forward strand.
GATGTTGTGTAACGCCGACTTCGTGCCAGGCCTCACCGACCGACATCGATATGTCTTCTCAGTGCAGCACTCCGTGAGAAACGTGCTGACATTCCCCAAGAAACCTTCCAACACCTGAATGATCGATGCCTGCTAGAGAGGAAGCTGTCATCAAGGCTATGGATGGGCCACCACCATACTGAATTGCAGCATTGCCGATGGAGGGCGCCACGATCTTGTAAGTCACTTTCAGCCAGGTGTCCGGATACTTTTGATAACATAGTATATAAACTCCGCAAGCCTTCAGATGCAGCGTTGCAGAGGGTACCTCCTACCACTACCAGTCATTCAATTCCTGTTCCACTCGCAAATGGATCAGTAATTTCTTTTATCTTATGTTCGTAGTCCTTACGGGAAACGGGCGTTGGCAGCAGCAGAATCGTTCGTCATTGAGCTTCAAATGCCGGATCTCTAAATTTTGACGATAGAGTTTTTTGAAGAGAACGTCCGCTTCCATACAGGTATTTCCATTTAAGTTCACAAAGAATCTCCATAATACATAAGTGCTGGTCGAACCTACCAGCTGCAAATGTAGCAGCTCCCCTCTGAATAGCTTCGATGTTTTCCTAAAGGACGATATACCAAATACACGAGTAGTCACCTTTTCAGATGAACCAGACTTACATAAAATTCCCCCAATAGACGGAAGTCGACCAGTCGCCTACCCTCCTTTGATGCTCGTTCCATTTCAGATCGCTTTGCAGCGGTACAGCTAGATATTTAATCGTCGTGATCATGTCAAGCTGTACTAGAACGCTGAGTGATTGTTTTTCCTACTCGTCTGCATTAACTTACTTTCTCTAGATTTAGAGATAGCTGACATTCATTACACCAACTAGAAACTATAGGTACGTCATCTTTTATCCTCCTACCGGCACGCAATGGCGACACCTTCCCGTACACTGTAGCATCATCAGCAAACAGCCGTAGATAGTTACTCGCCATGTCCGTCACATCACTTTTGTTTACAGAGAACTACTGCCGTCTTGTCACTCCTTACGATACCCTCGTCTCTGGTGTATACTCCATGTCGATGACAGCACACTGGTTTCTATTGCTTAAGGTGTCTCCGTGCCACTCGCAGTTATGGCAATTCCATATACTTGTACCTTCGCTAATAGTTTTCAGTGGGGCATCGTGTCAAACATCTGACTGGAGGTCCTGTTTCGACTGTCTCAGAAACAAATGCACGCCGCCAAAGTTTCTGTAAGTAGCTACATCAGTTGTGAACAGATTATCTCTACTTGTAATTGATTGTTGGTATCCTTTACAAAAACAGCCTGCTGTGTAGGATTTTGCCAGTTAATGCATAATGTCACTCATTCCACGTTCTTGAAGGTTTTCTTTTAAATACGTATATTGAATTAATTACATGCACTGAGATCCATACATGGCTATGTTGTCACTGAAGGTGTGCTGTCATGAAGTTTCAGTGCAAACCATTAAGATATGCCGAACCTGAATTTTAGTGAACCTATAGTGACAACTGAATTTTGTGTCAGATCTCCGCGTCATAAGCAGGATATCATGGTTCATGTCATATCGTGTCACAAACTTTCATTTGTTGCAGTAGGATATCGTTTGTTTGGGGTTTATGGAACATGAAGGGTGAATAAATGAATGAATGGTAATACCACTGTGGGAAAGTATCAAGCCTCCGCTTAAATATTTATTCTATGACTATACGTCGTGAAAATATCAGACCCAAATCATTTGCTGGCACAAATGTACACTAAGGTTTTCTAACTGGGAGCCTTGGGTTGTGGGTTGGATAAATTGTATTACAACTAATTTACATTTCCTTACTTAATGAGGATGTACTCCTTTTCGTGTCTGGCACCATTTGCGATCATGCTTATATACTTTAACAGTAATATCAGTTACATACCTCAGAGGACGACTGGATTAATTATGTCAGTTACTTAAAAGAATGGAAATTAGTTTGTCAGAGCTAATGCCGTGTACGTTGTTCTGCCAACTTCAAGACAGGAAGTTCTGTCATATAGTCTCTATTTTTCTTTGCGATGTGAATCAGTTGTTAGTTGCATTAATTAATTTATCAGGGTTTGTTTAATGGCTATTGAGGTGGTTATCATCAGTATGACTTGTTAAAATAGACTAAATCTATTATTAGACAAACAGTCGCTTTGGTGATTCTTTAGTACTGAAAGTGTTCTGCGGTCCGAATTTTCTGGCACCTCACTTAACTGATAGTATCGTGTAAAATACCTGTAGACGGGGTGACCAGTTACCATCCAATTTTAAAATAGAGGAAGAGAAACAGAATGGTACCGATTTATATTTATCCCTTGGGAAGTTCAAATTAAGAACAGAGTTTCACAAAATTTGAGAGGCACCCACATGCCTTGCTCATACTGTGGCATCAAGCAGTCAGGCCTGCAAGATGAGTGGTCTGCCAAGCGAGTGGATTCATTCTTATTTATCGAGTAATATGAACTCTCGTACTCTCAATGAAGTTACAAATTATCCTCCTGTATGAATAATATGCAACGGAAACACGCATCTGACTATCAGTAATTTACAGAACACTGACTGTTCACTACGCACTGGCAATACCACATTTTCTTTTTGTCTTTTATTTAACGGCTTTTATCAACACGTGGCCACCGCACTGAATATGAATGGCGCACACATTATAAATTCGGGACATCATGACAACATACAATTCGAAGGAAAAGTCCACCAATCTTTTTCCTTTTCACTAACTTATTTATTCCGGTAAATTCTATAACCTAAACACACAAATTCTATAACCTACAACAATAACACATGAGAAACTCCGCCCAGTGGGCATAGCTTAACATTGGTGATTCTCTACCTTATGGTCTCGTAATTATTTAACGCTACAGTACACTTTCTGGATAGGATGGTGGATCTTTTATTATTTCTCACACTTCGACTCTCACAATCATCATCACGAAACTTTCCTCCAGACCGAGCAGTACAAAAGGAACACGCATAACCCACTAATCTTTTGAAACTACCTCGCTACTCTCCCATGCAAACCACACATACCCAATTTACATGACATACACCACACTACAATATGAAATACTACACAGGGAATAGTCGCAACATTATCACTTTCAGCTTTCCCACTTCAATTAATATTTATCCCAGTTTCACACGACACTGCCCCACTTCGTAATTCTACTTTCCTACTATGAACTCTGGAGATATATGCACGTCTTCCTGTGCAATGCAAGCCAAGTGGCGTTGCTGGATAGACGGCCGACTCACCTTGCTTCTCTCTCAGAGTTTGAATCTAGCATCACACGGAATCATATCACTCAAAGTAATATTAAGACCGTATTCATCACACATGCGAGTCCTCAACTGATACCATGGACGAGTACTTCTCTTTATCTTTTGTCTCATACACAGTTTGAGACTCACACAGTACTCACCACGTGGAAGTACTCGTCTCTAATTTCAAGTCCTGCACACGCCATTTCTTAAATATTTCAACTTATGGTACACACGCTATTTCTTAAATATTTCAACTTATTGTACACACGCTAGTAATTCAGCTTAACTTAAGCACACAGAAGTATTTCAACTTATTGCTACACGTGGTTTCAAATGGTTCAAAATGGCTCTGAGCACTATGGGACTCAACTGCTATGGTCATAAGTCCCCTAGAACTTAGAACTACTTAAACGTAACTAACCTAAGGACATCACACACATCCATGCCCGAGGCAAGATTCGAACCTGCGACCGTCGCGGTCTTGCGGTTCCAGACTGTAGCGCCTTTAACCGCTCGGCCACTCCGGCCGGCCATGTGGTTTCATTGTGACCATTGGTCACTTCTGAAGATTACTATGATCCCATTAATATTACCTGCCTGATATTTAATTCTCCCCACAAAAGTTCCTGAAATAGAGAAATTATTATTTCAAACTACTCTTAAATATTCCACATGCATACCATGTCTCCACTCTTTTGTCTTTACGGAGCACAACTAAGACAGGTCTTAGCAGCACAAGATCCAGCGGCAGAGTGCCGAAACATGGCCGTTCTTCAGGTCCTCTCACCCCTCTGTCAAAGTGGTGGAGCACCTTGCTACCGTATTGATCAGCCACATTTCAGGCACTCAAAGCTCAGGTAAATTTCATGTCTTTGGTCCCACCAAATGTGGCCAAAGGATTGACTCAAAGATGATCATATATTCACACTCACTATCTGCGGTTATCAGACGACCATACATTCATTCATTTCACAGATCTCACCAAACTGGACGTAGGGATTTATTTTGTGGAAGTGCACATGTGATCAATTAAATAAAGAAATTGTCATTCTTTCCCAAAGTGGTATCCGGCTTCGCTGTATTAATTGAAATTGAGTTATTTTACAAAAAAAAAAAAAAAAAAAAAAAAAAAAACATGTGTTGTTCTGACAAAAATAATGAAGTATGTTGTACCTATTTTCAATGTCGGACGGTACTGTACCCTTTCAAATTTATACATGAAAGTGTTATAGTGAAGCAAAATAGGAAGAAGGTCACTCCCTGTCAGAAACTGGCGTTTATAAATCTTTGGGACAGCTTGATGGATAGCTGGAGAAGCTGAAATTTTATATTTTGTATCACCCGCTTCCTACTGGTTGCGTTTCCTGGAGCAATTTTAGCGATGTTGAAGAGCTGTCCGTTTATTGGGCCCATTCGTCCGGAAATTCCAGTTAATGGCAGATGGAAGGGGTGACGCTCTTTTATTGTCATCCGGCGATGGTGCGAGCGGTGCAGTCCCTTGTCAGGCATCGCACTTTTATTGCCCTCCCTCCTGGTTAATCAGCTGCTGTCGGTCTAAAGTTACTACCTTACTTTATACACTTCGTGTTCCACTGGATTTTTCTTTGCACTGTACACAGCGATTTCTCTGAGCGATATCGAAAAAAGTTAGAGGGGAAATTCTTAGTTTCATTTCAGCGTGTTACAGTCCAATTCCATCTCAGCAATTTCAGCTCCTGACATAAATAAGTGTTACCATTCAATCACTCCGCCAAATAATCTGACAATAAATATATAAAAATCAAATTGCACTTTCAGTCCTCGAGACCTCTACTTCACCATACATAACTATCCAATTCGTTAAACTGAAATAATAAAATATCTTGGACCCACACTTGATCAAAAGTTAACTTGAAATCCCAAGTTACTGACCATCTAAAAGAACGGTGAAAAATAGAGAAAAAATATTGAACCTAATAAAAGTCCAAAGATGGGAAACACATTCTCTGACTATCATACGTAAAATATCTGTTGAACGCTATGCAGACACTTTCAACAAGGTTTCTGAATGTCTGTGGAGGAATGGCAGCCAATTCTTTCAGTTGGAGTTTTCATAAGCACATTAAGACAATCACACCCTAACCGCGAAATACATCCAGATGTGGTTACACCACCAGCTCTGTACGTCACTGTTGACATTACACATTACAGCTGATAGCAGGTAACGTCTCCAGACATTCGCCACACCCAGACTCCTTCATCGCACAACCACAGGGTGCAGTGTGATGCAACACTCCAACTCACTCGTTTCCAGTCTTCCATTGTCCGGTGGCGTCACCCTCCGCACCATCTCAAGCAGCATCTGGGATGGACTGCAGAAACGTGTGACTTATGACGAACTGTTCAACCATTACACCCCATGTACTTTAAATCCTTACGTATAGTCATTGCGCCAGCTGGACTGCCGGCATTGCTTTGGTACTCACGAGTGATACCTTCTGCCGATTTCATGTGATTTTTTGACATCCACGCTCAGCAATACTCGACGGTCGCTGTCCTTCACTACATATGATCTGCCTGGTTTTGATACAGCTGTGGTTTTCCTTCACGCTTCCACTTCAGCTGGCCGGAGTGGCCGTTCGGTTCTAGGCGCTGCAGTCTGGAGCCGAGCGACCGCTACGGTCGCAGGTTCGAATCCTGCCTCGGGCATGGTTGTGTGTGATGTCCTTAGGTTAGTTAGGTTTAATTAGTTCTAAGTTCTAGGCGACTGATGAACTCAGAAGTTAAGTCGCATAGTGCTCAGAGCCATTTTTATTCTACTTCACAGTCACATAACCAACATTCGACATGGAGAGGTTTAGAAGGGCTGAAATGTTCCTGATGGATCTGTTACTCAGATGACATTCAGTGGTTAGTCCATGTTCGAAGATGATAATGTGTCTTGACCGACCGATCTTGCTCTTACTGCTTCTCTGCTGACAACACAATACTCCCCGCCTCCGTTTATAATGGCGGGTCAGCCGCTATGTATATATATATATATATATATATATATATATATATATATATATATATATATATATATATATATAGTGGTCAATTCCACGTTACATAGGGATGTCCGAATATACTTCGCCCGATACTGTACCTACATGACCATAAGCCGTCCCGTCCACTACATAGACTATGGAAGTGTTGTTTAATCTCGGCTCCTTCAAATTTTACCTCCTCAACCTAATACTAGAATGCCTCCTAGCTTTCCTTATCTGTTAATCCTCCCTCACATAAATCCTGTACCAGCTAGTAAACGCCTGGAAGACCACCATCGAGCCTGCGCCTCCGACAAAATCGTATCTCAGTACCCGTCTGTTTAACGTATATTTAGTAACTTTTTCCTGCTGCCACGTTTCTACCATCACAGTTAACCTTCCTTGCATCTCCTCGCACTACGTTCTCTTCTAGCTTAGTTTCAACCACTTTCCCTCTCCACACCACGAAATAACTCCCTAAACACACCCATCTTCTCAAATATAATGTACGCTACCTCTTCCATTCCACTCATTTTATCTCTGCATAGCTGCATCTGACCAGCCGCTTACCACCAAAATCCCTAGTCTTGACCCTTCTCAACACGAGTTCAATAATCTTTTGTCGTATCACTTCCTCTACAATCCCATCTGCACACGACATCATCAGTACAAATGTTACTGGCGGATTATAGGTCAATCATCCTCACAAGGTAGGGAATGAGGAGGTTCTACGCAGAATCGGAGAGGAAAGGAATATGTGGAAAACACTGATACGGAGAAGGGACAGGATGACAGGACATCTGCTAAGACATGAGGGAATGACTTTGTAATGTCCCCTTGGAAAAATTACTGAATTACTGTGCTGATAAATCCCTTACGTTATTTGATTTTCAAACACATGAGCAAAACTGAACGTACTCAGACATTTCGCTCCTTACCTATTCTGATCAACACTAAACTGACACACAATATTTTTGGCGCCACGCAATCTGATTTTAAAAAATCCGTACAAAAGAGTGGCCCTGACTAACATTAACCTATACTTTTCACAAATCACTTACCTCACCAAAAATCTTCGTTACTCGAACTACTGCAATACAGCGAGCGCCACTGCTGCCAGCTAAATAAAAGATTCAAACTACTGAAGGCACTAACTACTGATAGGTATAGTTAGCAAATGAAAGAATTTGATAGAGAACAAACAATGTATTTACCTTAATAGTGTTGAAAAATCATAATATATATAGCAGTTCATGACATCCAGTCTTACAAATTTCAGAACTCCGCCATTTCTCTCCCCACATCCACCACTGCTGGCGGCTCACCTCCAACTGCGCAACGCTATGCACTGTTCACATCCAGCTGCCCATCACTACAATGGCAGACAACAATGCAAACTAGCCACAGACTGCACACAGCACAGCCAGTGATTTTCATACAGAGCGCTACATAACGTTGCCAATAAGAAAACATAAACAGCCTACATACATAGCCCCCATGCTCCCCACAAACAATTTTACAAGTGGTTTTGGGCAGTGGCCATTAATGATTTGATAAAATTTTTTTCACAATTACAATAACAAAGATATCAAATGCACACACTTATTGATACAATGTTGATCAAAAACTAAAATTTTCTCACAGTCCATAAAGACAGTACTGGTCATTCATCACAGTAAAATTGCAGTGTTTTTTTCAAAGGCTAAGCAGTAAAAGAAAATGCACACAGAAGTAGTGGATTTCCATGCAGTCTTGAAGAAGTAGTGTTGTCCTTCCAACGGCAAGACAGTGCTGACTCTCGACATGCAGACAGGTAATGGGCCACAACAGAGCAAACCCACAACAGAGTCATTCGACGTTTTGAAGAATATTGGTAGGTAGGTCATCACAGAGTAGACCCACTGTAGTCCTTGTAGAAATAATGGTATTGGTGGGTCATCAAAGGTATAGAACCACTGTAGTCCTTGTAGAGACGGCCAGCAGCCATCTGCTGCGACTGTGCAGGTGCACAATCACCATCAAAGAGTCTTGCGGACAATATAGCAAGTCCATAACCACCACTTGTGCGCTCACAAAGTTTTTGGAATTGTCCTTAGAACCAGCAATGCTGTTATCCAGTCCCTTGCTGAATTATTAACACACGTGCAAACACTAACAGTCCCTACTTCTCACATATTGTTCATATACTATGACCAACAGAAACGTGTGCAGTGAAATGGAACTTACAAGTTAATAATATGATTAACTGGTGTCAATTACAATTTTATAACATAAGAATACAATTACAAAGGTACAAAATATATCATTAAAGAACATAACAATACAGGTAACATTTGTAGTACAGGCTTTACAAAAGAATCAAAATAACATACACATCAGTGTTACAGGAATTACGACATGAGTACATACATAAAAGATCAGAATAACTTTCGAAACATCAACTTCACACACGAGCATTAAAACAGAACAGAATAAATAATGTCTAAACATCTTTACAAAGAAAATGTCATATTATCAGAAAGATTCTACAACATAACTCTTATTAGCTAAACACATTAAGACAGGAAAAACACAAATTCACATAGTGTAATAACACAACAATACAGGACAGGGTTTGTTTTCAGTGTGACATTTGGTACTGCAGTCCACCCCAAAACTTCATTCCATATATCTTTCTTCTTATTTCAACATTTGTTTCCACCAAAAAAAATCTACCCAAGCATGCTTTCTGTATTTATATGTTCACACATTTCTTACCTCATTATTTATTTACCATTATCTTACCTCATCATTTATTTCCAAGAAAATCCTACCTAAACCTGTTGTCCCTAAACCCAACTTTTTTGGTTCATATCCGCTTTCAAAATACTTTTTTGGCCAAACCATTTTCTTATAGCTTCTCAATGCATTTCTTCCAATTCATCACAACTTGTTCTCTTATATGGCCTACCCCATCTTAAGCTAACTTAAATCTACTGAGCTCAGATGCTAAACTAAGGGACAAGGCAATGCAGCAGCACAAAACAATTAACACAAACAGCAATGACAAAAAAATGCAAATTGGCAAAGCAAGCAGCAATATTACAACGAATATAAGGCAATGAGCAGCAAACATAAAAAATAAATCAGTAGTAAAACTGACTTAAGAGAGTAATGTAAAGTGAAATTTAGTAGCACTATGCCTGGCAATCAACAGCAGCAAATGCAATAACTTATATCTAAACATGACATAGCTGAAGCAGAAAAAGTATTACAGTAAAAATGGCCATTTTTAATACCTATGTCACATCTTAACACTAGAGTGATGCATCAAAGACACTTACTCTGCAAGAAAGTTACCAAGTCATTAAAAAAATTATTTATGCAATTCGTGTGAAGGGAAATGTCTATTTGTGCTCTCTTTTCTAAGAAAGTACATCACAAACGTATTATTTACTGGGTCTGTAGACAGAAAATAGTGATATTAATACATCTATTAAATTTTGTAATAACCAATGCTGCAGTGCAGCTAGAAACTAGATATTAAAGAAAATGAGCAAATATGTACAAAGGAAGGCATGAAACATCATTCATTAGCCATATGGCATTTCATAAGGTAGTAAAAAAAATCTCTCAACTAGAAAGACAGTAGTCATAATCAGGTGTATAGACATAAAAATATTTCTCGTCATTTCATTAGGCATTTCAGTAAATATCATAAATTGAGAGTTCCACAGTGTTATCATATGTTTTCAAGTTTGAGCATGTCGTATTTGCGATGATTTCTACAAAGGTATGTCAATAGCGAGGATAATGGCCCCTTCTTTTTTTTTCACCTGTGCCTCTGAAAGGCACACACTAATGGCTTTTTTCCAGGCGACTTTCGCACAGCTAGGTGCCCACGACTCATTACGTGAAGGTGGTCACTTAACTTTCTTATTGAAATATTTACGACACCAGTTTCCATTACAGTGACAGTCTCATATAAAAAATTTCACAGGTCGAGAATTTGCGTTGCAAATGTGTAGAAACAAAATCCTATGAATATAACTCTGTTCAAAAAGTTTTCGTTGGCATTGTGATACATTTGCGCATTTACACACATTTCATAACTCTTAAAGTACGATTCTTGGTTTCCAACATCCTTTTCCACAAATCAGAGTCCCTAACCACTACTCATTATTCATATACATATTCGTCAACACTTCTTCAATATTTCATCATTATAAATATGTAGCATAATCAAATTCCTCATATATGGTAGCATCATCTTATTGATCATAAACATACCTCAACAGCATAATACACTTCGTCGTCGTAAAAATAACATCATAACACCTCAGTCAAATCTCAAAAACGTCGTAGCTTCCTCCAACAATTTCAAACCCTAAAAAATATTCTCTGCTCAATTCAATAGTGTCATCTAACTCAAACGTACTTTAAAAATCATGATCCCACACCAAATACATCATTCAAAGCTCTCATAGTATCACAATGGTTCTGAAAAAATATGAACATTTCACGAAGTACAGACCAAATACAATTTCATAGGTATGAGGTTACCCAACTGTGTAATTGCGTAAACATGTGGCACTGATGTAGTAAAAAAAATGTTTATCTGTCAGTTAAATGATCAGATAGCTGTGTAATTATGTGTTAGAGAAATATGGTAGCGATGTGTAAAGTTGTATAAGCAAATACCATATTAGCTAGGGCCCCTTGTGCTTGCCAAACACATGGTACACAAAGTAAGCGTGTACCCCCCTGAGAATTAATGTAATTATACCCTCAGATGTTACAGATTACAGCAGTGGAATGAAATGTATCACAGAAAACCTTTGTATCATTGTACTTCAAATATCTTTAAAAATAAATGTTTTAAGTACAAAATTAATCACTCAAATACGTGTACTGTAGCGCTAAACTGTGCGTCTTGTTGTAAGATAATCTCTGTGGAAGTGTCGTAGTTATCGTCCTCCGAAAGCTAAGTTCTGCAGAAGCCAATGTACTTACCTCATGATAAACAAAAGTGAAATGCTTTGCATTTAGATATCTTAGTTATTACGCTTATTGCCATGATGAAGAAAGTACTGTGCTGTAACGTATTGTTGTGCTACGGAAAAGGCAGTCTCATTGTAGCTATACCACAAAAGTTACAACTAAAACATGTTTTACTTTCCAGAATAATCCATAAAAACTGTGCAGATATGAAAGAGAAACACTGCAAAAGCAACATTGTAAATTGTCACTCATTAGTAGCGTCGTGATTAAATCGTGTAGCTGTCACATAAACTAACCACTGTATCATCTGGTATCTCACTGAAAGTACTTTAAATCCGGAATGTATTTTCAAGTAAACCAAAATGTAGCATTAAAATCTCATTAGCAGTACCAGTATATGTTCTAAGTATGTTAGCCTTATAGTCGTTACATAATCGTGCAACTAACAAGCAAGAATGTACACATACAATAACACTGTGACGTCTGTTCACTATAACAATGCGTTCGTAATTTCTGTTTAAATAAGTTCTCTTGGTTCTTGATTGGATATTTAACTTCAAACATTGTTGCATGGTAACAGTTTCTATGTCTGACAATGCATACTAGAAATGTGAAGTGAAAAGTTTTATGGCAAAGACAAAGTTAAAAAGCAGATTATCTTTCTATAAACGGTTTTACATGTGAAATGTGGTATAAACCTTTACTCTTCCTAGTATGCAGAGTTTCAACTTCAACGCAATTATCATGTGGTTTACGTCGGTAAAGAATACTGGATTTTTCTCAAGGTTAGCGTCTATGTTATTTTTCTCTGAGCCAGCCGGCGCACGCGGCTGCTTGCGATGCGAGTCATTTTCTGCTATCTCTTTGTTGGCGTGCGTCGTTATTGGGATTAGGATACCTAACTTCTACAAATTAACCTTGACGAGAAGGCCCTGCGCCCGCATCTCGTGGTCGTGCGGTAGCATTCTCGCTTCCCACGCCCGGGTTCCCGGCTTCGATTCCTGGGGGGGTCAGGGATTTTCTCTGCCTCGTGATGGCTGGGTGTTGTGTGACGTCCTTAGGTTAGTTAGGTTTAAGTAGTTCTAAGTTCTAGGGGACTGATGACCATAGATGTTAAGTCCCATAGTGCTCAGAGCCATTTGAACCATTTTTTGAGAAGGCTCTGCCCTGTTTGAAGCTCGCCAGTTCTGATGCAATTCAAGTCTGTCGTTACGATTATATCGTCTGTCGTCATGTCGGTAGATTCCATAGTTTCTTTCTCCCCGGTCACGTGGTGGGGAATTTCTTCCTGAATCGTTACTGCGCGCTGAACTGTTGCGTCTGAAATTATTCTGTCTCCCTTGATAATAATTGTTTTTGTTCCCATGTTGTCTGTTTCTATGGTAATCTGTCATATTCATTACTACGGAAATGTTATCATCCTCTGTAACTATTATTACTCTGCCAGTGGTTGTCATATGGGTGTGTCTGTTTTGGTCACGATTTGCATTGTAAGAATAGACTTGTCGTGTCCAGTTATTGTTTCTGTCGTCACGGAATTGTGACGAATGTGACCTGTAGTGATTGTTTTCCTGTTTTCGCATCCTGCAACTGTCTGTGTCAATTTCTAATTCTTGTAAGAGTCCCTGAAAAGCTTCAATGTCGTCATTGCAACGCCCTGCCAAAATAATATTTCTTAAATGTTCAGGCAATTTCATTAAGTAAATGCGGATGAGTTCTGAAGGGCTGTATAGGTTTGAAAGATATTGATTCTTATGCAACATGTCTTCAAAATATTTGACAAGACTGGAAAATTCAGTTTGTTCAAAGAGTTTCATCATCATGATGCTATGTTTTACTCGGTCTTGTGTAGCTTGAGACCAATATGCTGAGAGGAAGGCATGGTAAAATTCTCCTTCACTATGAAAATCGTGAATGACCGATCGCATTCTTACAGCTGGTTCATTTTCCAAGTAGCCACACATAAATTCTAACCTGTGCTCCAATGACCAGTTGGGAGGAAAACAATGAGAGAATTGATGGAGCCACGCTTGTGGATGAATGTGGTTGCCAGAATTCTTAAATGTTTAGAATTTATGTGTAGTAATGAACAGCTTATAGTCAAAATCATCGTGTCGGCGAGTAGCATATCGGTCACTGTTACGTCGTGTGGGCGGTTCCAGCTCAAAATTTCTTTCATAATTTCCAAAATGCCCTGCGTTATTATTTTGTGGCTTTTCCGTATTTCTAAGTCCCTCTTCCCGTGTTGGAGTGCGAGTGTCCTCTGTAATACGTAATTCTTGTATTACCTGTGTCAGCTGACCTTGTACTTCCCGGATTTCTCTTTGGTGTTGCGTATTAATTTGATTCTGATTTTGTTTGAATTTCCTAATTTGTTCGAACTCTTTTGTGTCATTAAAGACTACCGGTTTTGTGTCATTCATATTATCATCTACCTTCGTAGATAAATTATTTAGCTGCTCCGGAAGTTCAACTACTTTCTCTGATAATGAACTAATTTCCTCCATGTGTCTTTTTGAACCAATTTTCAAAGTATCTACTGTGTCCTTTACGTTTTCTTGAGTTTTTGCAAGTTGCCTAACCGAATCGGTTGATGCAACTGAGTCAATTTTAGCTTGCAAGGTCTCATGATTTTCATGAACAATAGTTTGCAGTTCTTTTATGGCTGCTTCGTGATTCAGTAATGCATTTTCATGCCGCGAAAAAATAGGTTGAAAATGCTCACAAATTTGTGTTTTTACGTCATTACAGAGTTTTTGACATTTAGATTCAATGTTATGTAACTCAGTAGTTAAATCTCCACGTATTGGTTCAAGTGTGGTGTCTAACTTCCGAAGATTTTGTTCCATTGTGTCTAACTTTTGAAGCTTTTGCTGTGTTTGTCCCATTTGTTGTATTAATTGTAATAACAATGCACTGGTGCCTGAAACATGTTCCTCAGTGCTTTTCAGCAGTGAATTTGCACCGGCAACATTCAGATTTTGACAAGCAGAAAATGTGTCTTGACTTATTTGAGATAACAGTGAGGACTCAAAACCTGAATCTACAGTATTTGCGAGATTCTGTCCTGTGATTTGGGATTCCTGAGGCGAGCTATTGCCGACCGATCGATCGATAATGCTTCCATGTTCACTAATTGTTTCACTGTCTATGCCATTATTTGCCGCCCGCTCCATTTCCCTATGCACAATTACCAAATTACTTGTTTGAACATTAGTTAATTCATTACACGGTGGCGCTAACACACTGCTTTCGTCTTCACTGTCATTTCTCAGTTTACTTTGGAGCCTAGTATTACGTTTTTCACACGCGATTATTGACACAATATTTCATACGATAACACAGAAAAGCACAATTTGAAGAGCAAAATAAGAAAACACATTAACATAGCACTGAAAATAATTTCTAGTTAATTGCAAGCTCAGCTGCGAAATACCTGGTGCAAATCTACATGCATGCCACAACTGTTTTACTGTACGACAATGAAAGACTGCAACTGCAAAGGAGATTCTCTCTACAATTACGCGCTAGCAATAAACAATAACTACACTAATTACACAAACTACAAGAAAAAAATCAGAAGATTCCAGTGAGGTATCCTCGGCTGAGGGTCGACATATGTACGTCCCCTTAGAAAAATTGCTGAATTACTGTGCTGATAAATCCCTTACGTTATTTGATTTTCAAACAGCTGAGCAAAACTGAACGTACTCAGACATTTCGCTCTTTACCTATTCTGATCAACACTAAACTGACACACAATATTTTTGGCGCCACGCAATCTGACTTTCAAAAATCCCTACAAAAGAATGGCCCTGTCTAACATTAACCTATACCTTTCACTAATCACTTACCTCACCAAAAATCTTCGTTACTCGAACTACTGCAATACAGCAAGCGCCACTACTGCCAGATAAATAAAAGATTCAAACTACGGAAGGCACAAACTACTGATAGGCATAGTTAGCAAATGAAAGATTTTAATAGAGAACCAACAATGTATTTACCTTAATAGTGTTGAAAAATCATAGTATATGTAGCAGTTCATGACATCCAGTCTTACAAATTTCAAAACTCCGCCATTTCTCTCCCCACATCCACCACTGCTGGCGGCTCACCTCCAACTGCGCAACGCCATGCGCTGTTCACATCCAGCTGCCCAACACTACAATCGCAGACAACAATGCAAACTAGCCACAGACTGCTCACTGCACAGCCACTGATTTTTCATATAGAGCGCTACGTAACGTTGCCCATAAGAAAACATAAACAGCCTACTTACAACTTCCATGGTACTAGAGGGAGCTGTAGAGGGCAAAAACAGTAGAGGAAGACAGAGATTGGAATACGTCAAGCAAATAACTGAGGACGTAGGTTGTAAGTGCTACTCTGAGATGAGGAGGTTAGCACAGGAAAGGAATTAATGGCGGGCCGCATCAAAACCAGTCAGTAGACTGATAACCAAAAAAAAAAAAAAAAACCTCTCAATATTCAAAACGATGTATTTTACCAATACTTTTCAAGCTTAGAATGATAGATTTCATTTTCATTAAGCTATCTTCATATATTATTTGTACAAGGCTGAAGAGTGGCAACATGGCCGTCTACTTACTGGCCCCTACTGGGAAAATTCAATAAACGGGTAATAAAAAAGGATATTAAAATGAATGGTTAAGTAGTTAGCAATGTATAGAAGTTATGGGTGCGCATCAGCTCATATTAATATCCTTCAGTGTTTAAAATCTTTTAATGCCTTAACAACTGGGTGCAATAGCAAAATTCCCATTTTTCACCATAGAGGATAGTGCTATATTCCATATCAACAGGTTTGAAAGCTGTTTAGATTTAAGGCCTCCAATATTTACTCCCTAATTTACATTATTCACATCTCTTTTCTTAATTTTACTCACTCAATGTGCATACCTAAGATTGTTAGCTGTCCTGATGGTTTCGTTTTTCTTCTATTGTCTGAAACTTTTTCATGAACCCGGTGTGTTACTAATCCCATACAACGGCTTGGTGGGCAAATGGGAAGTTTTCATATCACTATTCCAGTGGGCTCCTTCACCACTGTCACCTCAGTCAGTGATTTGTTAAACTGGAATATGCCTATATGGACTACGGTTCGAGGTCCACGTTAGTCTATAGGTCTCCCTACAGATTTCGCCTTTGTGGGGTATCCTCAGATTATTTATAGAGATGGTCAAATAGGCAAAAATTAGGGTATGTTCCTAACATACAAGATTCTAAAAGTGAGTAAGGAACTGTTATTCATTTTAAAATGTTCCTTTTACAACATTTTAAAAGTCATAAGACGACTCTGTGCTAGAATGAAGCACGCGTAAAACCACATAAATCTGCAGAGGCCTATTGAAAACCAACTAATAAAATATCCTTCCGTTACACGATACTATAGTAGTTGCTTTTGACTGGGCTTCTGCGTGTTAATCCGATTTGACACGTGCTTCAGTCTAGCACAGTGCCGTCTTATGGCTGTAAAAATGGTATGAAAGGAAACTTTAAGATTAGTAACAATTTCTTATTTACATTTAGAATCGTGTATGCTAGGACCATATCTTAATATTTGCTTATTTTGTTACCCTATAAGAAATATGAAGACGCCCTATGAAGGCGAAACGAATAGTTAATAAGTGAATAAATTTCAACCTCACTGTTTTTAATTCAAAGAAAGTTGTCTGGTCTTCAAGATTCAGGTTTTCCATGAGTTCTGTAAATAGCGAGTGGCAAAGCTGGGACACTTTCTTCGAAAATGACACGGCTGACATCTTTCCGTATCATTTCACAATACACGCTCTGCAGCGTCTATAACACCAACCGTGTTGACGAAACATTTAAGGGGGGTAGGACGTCAAACGGGACGACTTGGAGCAGGAGAGGCACCACAGGACATTTCAATTTCGACTGTCTATACTTTTACCAACAAATTTGTAAAACTGTTGCCCGCCCGAGCTGGGCCGACAGGCAGACGTCCCTCTTACGCGGTCCGTTGTTGGCAGAGTTCACAGCGAGGATTCGCGGCTGACACACAGCAGGCGCCGGGAGTGGCCCTGCTGTGCCCGAATGTTACGTACACCGCTGGGCCAGCGTTTAAATGCTGGTTCTCGGCGCTGAATTAACGGAAGGACTGCATTTGTGGGCCAAGGCCAACCATCTTGAGCAGGGCATTTATCAGGGTCTGGCATAATCGTCGACCACACGGAAGTCAATAGAGCGGTAGTGGCTTCTCGAATGCTGGCCCCAAGGGAACTGACACCCGGGACGGGGTCACGGAATTCTTGCTGCTGCTGGAGGGTGATGATCAAGCAGGAGTGACGGCCTGCAACGGCTGAAGTCCGTGGCTTGTGACTGATTTCGGTGACAAGGGAGCCGATCACGCAATATAGTGACCAGCATCTTCTGTCTGGCTGCCGCCTCGTTGCAGTTCTGGGCTCTGCCTTCTTCTCCAAGTTCTCTTATATTTTTCTCCCGTTATAGTTCATGTGTTTATTACTACGATTTTCGAATTAAGTATCAAGAATTTCATCTGTATGTATTGCAGTTCATGTCCATGTTATAGGACAGTTCATGTCTTCGGTGTATCTTGTTAACCTCTTGTTTTAATGTTGCCTACAGATAAAGATCGACAGGCGTTAAGTCTGGTGGACACGCAGATCATTTTGCGTTTCGCGAATGACCAATCCAATGCTCCTCAGATGTTCTGTGAAGAAAATCGCCAATTATCTGTGCAGAATGTGCGGGACATCCGGCATGTTGGTACCACATGAATAGCCGTAAATCTAGTTAAATAGCTTCTAATAACTGCGACTGAAAATGTGAAAAACTGTAGATATTTGGGGTGAGTGATGAAATTCTAGAAAGCTTCGACCGCACTTCAGCAGACCGAGGACGTTGATAATCTACTTCTTTCAGCCAGAGTTGATTTTCAAGTGATCAGCGGTGTACATTATGAAGAATGACTTGACCATCGTTTGTAACCGATGCTTCATCCGTAAACATCATCCTGCCTAGAAACATATTATCACTTCGTAGTTTTCATGGCGACTATCGGAAGAAATGTGACGGATTTTATTACCATGAAGGTGTTCCCATAGCAAAATGTAGAAAGGGTGGAACACGTTGGAGTACAGTATTTGCAGAACACTCCTTTGGTTTAACCCACTCGATTCAATTTCCTGACAGTTTGGAAACATTCACCATAAACGAAACCTACATAAACTATATGGACTGCGTTAGATATTGTGTAAACGTGAATATGTCCACGAACAAGTTATCTAATCACAGCAGAACGAGGACTCATGGGTGTCACAGCAGACTAATATGGTTCCATTAAGAAAATACAACTAAGTGTCATAATTCGGAAGCTACAAAAGCAAAATTTATTTCCAAACCTCAGAAAATTCTCCACTTCTTCCACAAAAACTAGGCGCAAATCAGACCTCGATATATTTACTCGTTTTGAACATGGATCTCACTCCATGTAAAGTTGGAGTGAGTAATTTCTTTCAGTAACGTCCCTCCGTGTAACCCCTTTCGTTATCCTTAGGCTCATATCTGAGCATCCCTGTTTCTCCAGAACAGCTTTTAAGAGTCAACTCGTATCCACATGCCATCCTTATTACGGAATAGGATTCTTAGCACGGGTATAACGAATCTGCTGACAGTAGTTCTACGTAGTACAAAAAAGGTAACACATGTCTTTGTTTCAGCGTAAACTCTGATTCGTAGACTAGATTTTGAAAATTAATTTGTTAAGTGCAGGCATACGCTGAAAGAACAAGAACCAGCAGTGGTTTGGTGGTATGTTCGGTAGCTGGCAGTGATATGCGAATATTGATGCGGAACAATTAGGCTGCGGCTCAAAGACGATGCTCTGGAATTAGGCTGATTACGGTGGAATGCGTTCCGCTCCGTGGGTGTGGTTAGCAAAAGCGTGCTCGTCGGAAATGCGTGCGCCCGGCTGCGCTGGCGGTCAGCCTCTAATTCGATTTTCGCGGCCGCCAATACTGCGTGAAAGTTTCCGCCGGCTATCGCTGTCGCTGTTGGAAATAACGTGGCCCTAAATTACTCAAATGGCAATCACTCTATGCCCTGATCGATCCCTGAAAAATTCAGCCTCTGCAATTCCTGTCTTTAGGGACAAGTCAGGGTTGTGAGCCGCCCAGTGAGCCCTCATTACCAATGTGGATTCCATTTGCTGGCATTACACACAGCAAAAGTCACCATAGCGACACGCTTTGGTTGGCTGCTGACGCTTTAGGGTCAACGTCATTTCTGTCTCCACTGTGTATAAAATGACATTTTCAACTCGAAACTTGTCAGAGAATACGATAAACCTGGACTGTTTCAATGAATATTTCTAGAAGATTCATTGATTTTAGCTCTTATGATGTAACTGAGATGGTCGGATCATACAGCATAACTGGAAGGTGATGTACAGCAAGTGTAAGGAAATGCGTAAAGACCTGGACAAAATTTCCCCTTAGTGTAATAAATGACAGCTCTCTTCCCATGTGGATAAATGCAAGTTAATTCCTATAACAAAGTACAGTTACGAGATTAGTGGCGAACAAATGCAGCATTTCATGCCGTTTGAATAATTTGCGATCATTCTAAAAACAGGTACGATATGGGATGAACACATGAAATCAGTATTAAGCAATGTGACTGAAAGACTTACAGTTTTTGGGAGAGTTGTGGGCAGGTGCAGCGCACCCTTAAAGGAAATCGCGTACAGGTCGCTGGAGCTATCGATTCTAGAGTATTGTTCTAACTTTTGGAGGCCTCATTAAGCAGGTATGACGGCAGGCGTCTACAGAATCCAGAGCTTCGCTGCTACAGCCATTGTGTCAGTGTGAGTGTATTTGGAGTAGTAGCACTCACTTATTATAGTGCGTGTATGTATGCATATTGTTGTGTATTTCTGTGAGTGTATGTGAGGGTGGATAAACACTCTTTGTGTGAGACAGAGGGCACACTGTAAGTATGAGCCATGTTGTTTTGCATCCTTTGTGTGCTTTGTATGCATAGTCTGCACAGTACACTAAGTTTCACTGCCGCTAGCCATATCGAAAGGGACTGTATTTAGTTTAATGTTGTCTCATAGGGGAACTGAAAAATGTTTCATGTCAAACGCATTTTAAGTGCATTAACTGAAACTGAACAGATAAGCCCATCAACTATACCTCGACGTTATAGCCTAAACATCTCTACAGCTATTCCAAACTGTTTGAAGAAAATAAAAACATAGTATTGCATCAACGATCAAAAAACTTAAACATGTGAGATATATATCTGTATAAATGTATTTCATGTTAAATTATATTTTGTATATGTATATACAGTTTTTTGTACGTTGTTTTTCTACGTATGTACTAATATAACTTACACTGAAACATCTATACTAAGTGAAATATAAAATGAATAAACTAGTCCAGCATGTGGGATATATATGTTTTGTCTGAAGTATTAAAAAGAAAAGAAAAGAATTGAAAAGAAAAAAACAGAAGAAATCAATCTAGTTTTTTAAGCGCTAGACAGTCGTTTTCCTTCAGTCCACCCTGTATAAATGTTTACAAAATGCAGTTACATCTGCATTGCATGCATCCTTTCCATAAGAAGGGGTGTGTTAACAGTTCATTAAAAGTGTTAAGAGATAACCATCAAGCCCTGCTTGCACCTAATGCCACAATGTATGTGGCCACCAGTCAAATCAGGTTGTGGCCTGATGACGGTGGTGTGCTGCAGTGCAGCCAGCTCTTCATGTCACTCAAGGCACATGGTCGGTGGCATTGGCAGTGATGACAAGAACAATGCCTCCATACAGAGACTGCGGAAAAGGGGACCCTCCGTCGTGTGGTGTGTGTTCAAATAAAAACATAAACACTTCTGTCCTATACTAACAATTGTTTAAGCAATGGAGAAGCTGACTTAAACTTAGAAGAAGTCTGACCCAAACTTAGGGTGACAGTCGTTTAAGCTGCTGAGACATCTAAAGGGCTAGATGGGGAAACTGTTTAAACTCTACACGGCTAGACTTCAATTTTGGACAAACAGTATGGGACATCATGGAAAACTCAATGGCAATCCTGAATTCTATAACCAAAAATAGTGCCCTGACAACCATGCAGGCTACACCAGTATGCTAGGTCAGCCATCTTAGCTCACCATCTTCAGTTTGTGTCATTGGGCTGCTGTTTAGAACATCTGAATTTGTCTCCATCAGGACAAAGCCCCATCTTGGATTACCTGCCAATTTACACGTAGAACAACAACCCCACTACCACAGTGATGTCGTAGGAGTGGTGGAAAATTTTTAGCACAATTGATCTTTTTTGAATTTCCCACCGTATTTTGAATTTACCACATTTTTTTTCTAAATTTCCCATGATTTTATACATAGGAAATTGGCTTATGTAGAAGAAGCATGGGAAATGTGGCAACACAGCATGATGTCGACCATGAAGTCATACAGGGAGGTGGAGGGGGAAAGCATAACATAATGAAGAGTCTGCTGTGTGATCTTTCCTCATATGTGGGATGTATAAACTGCGTAATGAAGCGTGCAATACACTCTGCGAAGGTTTGACATGATAGCTGCTGTGGTGAAGTGAATTCTCATCTGACGGCGTCAGACCAAACAGCAGAGTACAAGGTGAAAGTGAAGGGAGATATCAGCGCAGACGATCGTTCCCAAATCGTAGTAGCCGACGCACGGGTCATTCTATTTCTGAGGCCGTATAGGCCCAGGGTTTTCACACATCAGCATCTTAAGAGTAACTCAACTTGGGGAATCTATCACCATCAGAGTGAACTATCGGCGTTTGTCTACTTCAGTCGCTTGTCTGTAGATTAACTAATCACACAGAAACTTCTAGATTAAAAACAGTGGTAACTAACATTTTACGCCGTAAGATAATTTAGTTATACTTATTTGTGTTCTAATTAGAAGAAACATATTGTAGTGTGGCTGATAAATGGGACTAGGATCACAATGCATCCAGCTTTGAAATGAGTCTGTTAGGTCCTACCGACTCTAACATCATCTCACACGTCCTTTCGAAACGTATATACATTTTAGTAAGAGAGTTTCCTTCTCTCGCCGTGCAACAGAGTCGTGAATATTAATATGTAGCCCATACTTTTATGGTGTATCCAGTGAACGCGCTCCTTCAGGCGGTTTGCCGAGTAGTGTGGTCCTCTGGGCTAGTATGAACTGCAGATGATACTAACGAATCCTGTCCTACCTTTCTCTGACAATTTCTATCGCTTTGCAAAGTTTATGATTCGGTTTGCACGGAATTTTAGGCCGGTAACTATCTGGTGCCTGTTGAAACAGAGTGACAGAGAAATCGAGGTGGATATATAGATAGAGGGAGGGAGAGAAAGAGAGAGGGACGGAGAGAGAGAGAGAGAGAGAGAGAGAGAGAGAGAGAGAGAGAGAGAGAGAGAAAGTGAGGAGGAAGAGTGTGTGTTTGAGACACACACATATATATAAAACGCGATAATAAACTCAAATGACACGCAACAGTTTTAAAGTGACAGATATATCAAGACTCTAATGAACTAGTCAACCACGATATTATTACACTTCGCGATTATCGGAAACACGCACTGACGTTCCAGTAAACAATCGCGTTGTGACCAAGGAATGCGCATCGCACTGTCAATGCTTTCAGGTCATTTGTAACCTACGGCTGAGAAACATGGATACTAACGTATACGGCTGAGCAGTGGCTCATGATTTTTCAAGGCAGAGTTCTGCGCAAGATCTATGGGGCAACTGAGGATACGTAACAAAGGTTCCTAGAGATCGAGAACGAGCGTTAAGCTAGATCAATTTATATGAGGAGCTGAAGTTGTAAAAATAATAAAAAGTAGGACAATGGCTTGGCTTCGAGATATCCTTCGAATGCATCCTGGAAGAACAACTAAAAAGGTTTTTGAATGGAGGTCAACTGGAAGAAGACGGAGAGGAAGTCCACGAAAGGATTTCGGCTGGACATCATTGAAAGAAAGGTGAAGTCACAGAAATGATACAGGATTTGGGCCGGACATCATTAAAAGAAAGGCGTTTTTCGTTGCGACGGAATCTTTTCACGAAATTCCTATCACCAACTTTCTCCTCCGAATGCGAAAATATTTTGTTGACACCGACCTACATAGGGAGGAACGATCACCAAGATAAAATAAGGGGAATCAGAGCTCGTACGGAAAGATATAGGTGTTCATTCTTTCCGAGCGCTATACGAGATTGGAATAATAGAGAATTGTGAAGGTGGTTCGATGAACCCTCTGCCAGGCACTTACATGTGATTTGCAGGGCGCCGGCCGTTGTGACCGAGCGGTTCTCAGCGCTTCAGTCTGGAACAGCGCGACCGCTACTGTCGCAGGTTCAAATCGTGCCTCGGACATGGATGTGTGTGATGTCCTTAAGTTAGTTAGGTTTATGTGGTGTCACCGCCAGACACCACACTTGCTAGGTGGTAGCTTAAATCGGCCGCGGTCCATGTAGTACATGTCGGACCCGCGTGTCGCCACTGTGATCGCAGACCTAGCGCCACCACCAAGGCAGGTCTCGTGATACGAGAGTGGACTCGCCCCAGTTGTACGAGAACCGAGCTACCGCCCAGTTGTACGAGAACCTAGCTACCGCCCAGTTGTACGAGAACCTAGCTACCGCCCAGTTGTACGAGAACCTAGCTACCGACCAGATGTACGAAGCCTTTCTCTCTCATTAGCCGAGAGACAGAATAGCCATCAGCTAAGTTAATGGCTACGAACTAGCAAGGCGCCATTTGTATCAGTGCCTATAGCTTACGAGTATTCAAGAGAGATGTATTCCAAGGACTAATTAAAAGATAAGTAATAAGCATCTACATACTTTTCTTCTTATTCATTTATAAGTTCTCATGTTCCAGTACTTCACGCCCGTCTGCATTTTCAGCCATCTCAACTTCACGGTGTCGGCCCAGCTACCGACACAACAGTTTAAGTAGCTCTAAGTTCTAGGGGACTGATGACGTCAGATGTTAAGTCCCATAGTGCTCAGAGCCATTTGAACCATTTGATTTGCAGAGCATCCATGTAGACGTAGATGTAGAAGTAGATCGGTATTCGCGATATCAGTTTCCTCTATTTCTTTCGAGTCTTCACGTAAATGTATTCGCCGACGACATCAGTTTCTACTTACTCAATGGTTAACAGTACGATCCACCTCGCAAGAGTTTCGGGTTTTTAGAGAAATAATTTCCAGACTATTTTTTTGGGATTACAGGGCGCAAGCATACTAGTAAGTACTAGGAAGCGAGAATAATCCAGAAACTGATATGATACTCTGACAGAATCGAGAAAATGGTATGATATACTGGCAACCTATGTGAAATTACATATGTTATTGTAATATCAGAGTCTGGAGATGGGTGTAGAAAGCACGCAAGCATGCAGGTAGTGGCCAGAAACAATAACGACTTTGTGTCGAGGGGAACTGACCCAGCCTTTGTACAATAGTTCACAGAGTCCGAGAAAACTTCCGGCTTATGACGATTTTGCTCGTTGTTCGCCCTGGATGGGTGAATAGTGAACTAATATCCAATTTGCATCGAGTCGCCTTCAGGACCGCGTGTGTTGCGTGTATACTCTGCAGCAATTGGAGAAGAGTCGATACGACGAGTGACTGCGCTGGGGCTATTCATAGCGTTCCAGCTCTTGCCACTCAGGTCCTCCTGGAGTGGGAAGTCGTCCACGGCCAGCTGGCCTCTCTGTGGCTGACAAGCCCTTCCGCAGCTGCCGTCATGGGCGCCGTTTATGGTGGCAGTTTCCTCTACCGGCTTTGCACTACGGCCCTGTGAGTACATTGGGTTACTTGACGATCTGATGACCAATTTTGCAGGGTTTAACTGTCAGTGCAATATGGCCGTCTATACAATACAGTTTTGCCGCTGAATGTCTTGTCTGCTGTAGAAAATGGCGGACAGTGCTCCTACACAGTCAGCAGCAGAAGTTTGGCGAGTAAATCAGTAAGAACCAATCAGAATGCTTCATTCATTCACAAGACATCCTTTGTGCTGGGACATAGGAGCCTCTACAGACCCTTTCGAACAAGGTAGGGGGAAGGGTATCTATGGAAAGTTCTGAGAGTAATGTGCGAATTCTGTTCACGTAATTTTTTTGATTTTCTCCTCTGTGCGTGGACAGTGCTCTCTTTCCAAACAACAAGAATGCTTTTATGGTTAACGGTGTTTTCGCAAACATGCATAGAGATTATGAAGGCCTTTAGCGGTGAGAACAAGGACAAACGATTGTCGTTTCTGAGACGTATGTCGAAAGCAGGACATTACACGTAACGGACGGGCTGTCCTGCTGGGATCGCTAGCAACAATGCATCCTGTGTTATTTTGGGAAGCATTGCAACAGATTTCTATAGGCATGTCCAGAGGGAGACTTGTCTGTTTTTTACATAGACATGTGACGTCATTATAACAGTGACAACCTTTCAGCTATGCCTGTGAGGCTGAGCCACTAGATAACCATCTCACTGGACGCACAGGTACGAAAGCAAACCGTCATCACACCAGCAATGGTGCCTAGGTGAACATGTGTTTTCATAGTTATTTCTCAGATGTCAAGTATGAAAGGGATGTCGCCACTACAGCCTTGCATGACCTGAACTGGCACCTGTGCGCGGTTCGGCATCTTACGGGTGCATCATCACTTTTCAGGGGCCGCCGGTTCTTCGCGATCCCTGGCAGCATGTGGAGAGTTGGCGGCGTCGGCGTCAGGTGTCAGGTGGTAGGATGTGTTTTTTATTAATGATCTTTTGTTTAAACTATATTCCATCGAATAGGATGCTGGAAATTAAAAGAACTACCCCATACATGTGAAGGATATCGATTTAATTAATTTACCTACATTTTATACATCAATGTGGTGTTATCGGTAAAATAGTTAGGCAGAGGGTGTGTGTGGATGAGTGCGTGACATGGACCAGAGCGGTAGGTTAAGTGCAGAACACTAGGTTTATTTGCATAATTAATTTGCATAATTACTATGTAAAACGCGGTAGAATAGCTTAAGAGTGTGATGGTGGTGACAAGGAAGAGTGCGCCAGAAATGGCGTTCAAAAGTGGGTGAAATTCGAAAAGTGTACCAGAAAATGGTGGGAGGATATAACTAATTACTTAATTTGGTATCAAAGGCGGTACAATAGCTTAAGAGGATGGAGGTGACATGGAGAACCACTTAACAGAACAATAGGTTACAGCTTTTCGGGAGAGGCCAGGTGAAGAGGAATCTACAGGGACAGTGGGAAGGTAGCTACTGAACAGCCATGGAACTACAGGTTACTTCCATAAAACAATTACTTTGGTCTGATTGGTAGCGGAAACCATCCCTTTGTGCTTGATTAGTATGATTGTATTTTTGGTTAATTCCCTCCTAATGGCGTCACAGTTAAGCATATGATATGGAAAAACAATTAGAAGCATTTGTGGCTTAAACAAAATACAGTCTTTGCAAAGACGTTTACACCAGCACGAAAAGCATCGTACGGTGAAGACAAGAAATAAGTTTTTCTGTCAGATGGGGCAGCCACGAACGTGAAGGCGGCCCTTAGGTTTATGATGCCGTTGGCAGCCGCTCGGGGCAGCCCTGGGAACTGCCAACGTCGTCTGCTTCTCAGTGCAGCCAATTAGCCCGTTGCACGATTGAGTTTGGGCCATTAATTCGGAGACCACACTCAAGGAAAGCAGTTTCGGCCTCTCTGCAGCCAATAATCTGCAAATTACTTGCCGGAGTAGCTCGAGTGCACTGCTCTTTGGCTTCTATTAGAAGGGTACTACATTCGCTGCTCCGTAGGAACTGAGAATTTTCTTCGCTGTAATTCTTTGTCGATGAATACTGTATGAATTCAGACGTTGGTTCACGGCAATGCAGGAATGCAGGACTGTCTACATTCCCTGAGAGACTAAAACCCATTGTGGAATATTCCTTTCTTCAAATCAACGTCTTCGAATAACTGATGACCTACATACACTTTTGGATACTATCGCTCTAAAAATATTGTTGAAAGAAAAGAGAAAAAACAGAAATAAAAGGGTATCATTTTAACAATGGAGGGTGAAGCTTTGACAATGCCAGCCACTCGTGCTGGCGAAACGTCAGAAAAATGGTTCAAATGGCTCTGAGCACTATGGGACTCAACTGCTGAGGTCATTAGTCCCCTAGAACTTAGAACTAGTTAAACCTAACTAACCTAAGGACATCACAAACATCCATGCCCGAGGCAGGATGCGAACCTGCGACCGTAGCGGTCTTGCGGTTCCAGACTGCAGCGCCTTTAACCGCACGGCCACTTCGGCCGGCGTCAGAAAAATCATTAGATGAACGTCGGCCGAAGAACCCGAGACAGAAGCCAATAGGCAGTTTGTCAACAAGTGGCCACGAAAGCCTCAACAATTTTGGTATCATTTTACTTTGCAAGTGAATCATGAAGGTAGGTAACTCGTTTTATAGAGCCATTCTGTCAACACATATTTTCAAGAAATAATAATGCGACCTTTTATCTTGAAGCATAAAAAGGAAAATATTTGGAGTTATATTCCCGTCTGTTTTCAACTGCTCGGGAGCCGAGTATGGCGGCGCAGGTGGCAGGGGTTAATATACTGGATTTGGGTTCAGCAAGCCCGGAGTATATTTCCTGTCTGGCCATCTTGTCACATGTTTTACACGTTCTCTCTAAGTCTGTTAAGACAAGCACTCCCATTGGAAAAGTTGCGGTCGGTACCCTTTCCCATCCTTTTCCGTCCGAAATAACGCATGGTCTCTAAATATGTCATTATCGACAGGGCGTAAAAACCTTAACTCCCTTCGACTGCCAGCTCGGATCTACTATTAACTCTCTACACTATTACGATTCACTCAATTCTTGCAGAAGAGAGAGAAGTGTGGATAGTGGCAAGATGTTCGGCTCATCTCTTTTCATTCATATGCGACAAAATTATCTGTCAGTATGCGGATTGTTCTAGATAGAATCTGATAATATAAACGTTTAGATGGATTAATAGGGTTACAGTGGTGGTATGGGCTGATTTTGTTACAGGACAGAAAGCCGCAAGTATTGCACCCCGAAACCGAAACCCGGTAAGGCGAGAAATGCTGCCTTCGCAAAACTGTTAGCTGTTGTCTTGAGGGAAGTCGCCTCGACTAGCATCATACTGGCACCCGGCATGTTGTGTAGTTTATTGCATGTAT
Source organism: Schistocerca serialis cubense (assembly GCF_023864345.2). Lineage (NCBI taxonomy): Eukaryota > Metazoa > Arthropoda > Insecta > Orthoptera > Acrididae > Schistocerca > Schistocerca serialis. The sequence goes on from NC_064640.1 coordinate 582,990,076, forward strand.
CCACTTAGGACGGCCGAGCTCGAGGAATTCGCTCCGGACGATGGAATTCTGCCGACAGGATGTAGGCATCCGGGACACGCTAAGAAAAGTGCATTCCACTGATAAACATCTCCTGGCTGTCCAAAATACACGGAAAAAGAGGTCTGACTTATTACAGAAAGCGCAGAGTTGACGGATAGTGTCGAGCACTGTTTTTTAGATTTTTCAATGGCTTGTGATGTGAGGCTAGCTGCTGCTTGAGAGGCCACCGACTGGTGAAATTTATGTGACATCAGGAGGACATAAGACGTAGTTTGTTAGAAAAGTTGGGAGGAAATATAAATTATTGTTTTTTCACGTGTCGCCTTTTCCGGAGGGAGACTGCGAAACAATTACGCCACTGGCGGTCCGATGTAATTTTAAGAGGCATGGTTGCCGAGATTCAGTTCTTTACTGACTAGAAATTAGGACTTCTTCTGTGAACCTGTGGCTGAAAGCATCGGTATTGTGCAGAATTGAGTCTCAAATGGAGCAGCAGATTCCGTTTGTAGAGAGGGTCCAATGTTCGTATCCTCGACAGGAAGTTTCCAGCGACGTAAATGATGGCAGACAGACACGGTGCCACCGATCTGCTCACATAGCTCAACTTAAAACAGTAAACGTAACTTGCCACTTTGGCATGGTTGGATCATCGCAGACTAGTAGTTCCGAATAGTCTTCGGATTCACTTCCCCACATTCTTCAGCACATTCTCAGTTTCTACGGACAATCACTCTAATCGGTGTATAGGCAGGTCGAGCTAAATTTCAGAAACTCAGGCACATAATTATGAGCTAATTCCGAACTTCCGCGAGTAACTTTGCCTACCGATAAATCACTTATCCACTTCTCAACGTTAATATACTATGAAACTTCCTGGCAGATTAAAACTGTGTGTAGGACCGAGACTCGACCTCTGGACCTTTTGCCTTCCGCAGGCAAGTGCTCTCTACCAACTAAGCTACCCAAGCACGACACACGACCCGCCCTCCACCAGTACCTCGTCTCCTACTCTCCAAACTTCACAGAAGCTTGCAAGGTTCGCAGAAGAGCTTCTGTGAAGTCTACCCTCTTCCTGTGTCCATCCTGCACTCTTTGAAACTGAAGGTCTTTCTGCACATTCCCGAGACCTTCGAACCTAAAACATCGCCTAGCCCATTCCACATAGCCCCCACTATTCGTAAAGCCGCCTCCCGCGCGTAGTGGCCACCTGACGTATTAACCGAAATAATATCCCCGTTGCATTTGACGTGTATGGGAAAAAGGACCTAACGACTCTAATTTTGAATTGTGGATTTATAATTCTGTGGTGGGTTTACTATTGATGGTATAATCCGAATTTGTGTCTGCTAAGCAGTGTCTTGCGGATTTTGCCGTTTGAAAGTCAAGTAACTGTTAATCTACATCTACATTTACATACCTTCACCACAAACGACTACACCGCGCATGCCAGAGGGTACGTTGTACCACTGAAACCTTCCCGTCTCCTCTGTATCTCTTTTGTTACGCAACCTTTCCTTCTACAATAACCTATGAAACCTTCGCTTAGGATTTCTATCTCTTTCTTAACAATAACAAATGAAATTTTCGATTTGAAATTAATTCTCTTTCTCAATAATAATAAGTGCGATCTTCGCATAAAAATTCAAATGCTGCTTATTAAAAGTGATTTGCTGATTATTTCGACGAAACATAGAATGTGTCGTCGTCGTGCCCCTCAGTCGTTACCTGCAATAACCCAAAACTGTTCCTTACCTTTTTTACTGTTATTGGATCGCCATCTGACTGCTATATCGAACTGCGACATGAATATACTTACTCTGTTTTACTGTACTCTATTAGCTGCTGGTGGGCTATCACAATAAGTGGCTGTATTTATTACCAAAGCTGACATTATTCTTTAATTAATTTGACTGAAGTTACACAATTCATAGTTAAACTTTTTCTTGACGACAATAAAATTTTGCAAAGTTTTACGTTGATGGTTTTTGGGATGGATTATAATCAGTAATACAATATTGCTGGCAAAAATTAATTATATTCTGAAAACGATTCTTCAGATATTTACAATTGGTAATGAAATGATTTTACAAACGTTCAAATCGGACTTACTCTTTACAATAATCTTACAACTATCATTGCGCAAACATACCTGCAGTAGTCTTGAGTTTCTCAAAAAAAATAGTTTAATAATACTAGTTCCTCTTATGATAATAGTTAGCTGATGTCTCTGTACATCCGTTTATGTTGTTGCTGTTGTTGTCTTCAGTCCTGAGACTGGTTTGATGCAACTCTCCATGCTACTCTATCCTGTGCAAGCTTCTTCATCTCCCAGTACTTACTGCAACCTACAGCCTTCTGAATCTGCTTAGTGTATTCATCTCTTGGTCTCCCTCTACCATTTTTACCCTTCACGCTGCCCTCCAATGCTGAATTTGTGATCCCTTGATGCCTCAGAACATGTCCTACCAACACATCCGTTTATAATCTCTTGTAAATCATAGCTGGTGGCCGGCAGGCACAGCGCTCCTCTCAACCTCTCGCTTCAGACCTACTACCAACTCGCTTCACATCTCGCTTGCTACTGACTTCCTACGAACGCTAAAGTGCGGTCTCTCCCGCCAACAATGCTTTCTGGTGCAGACAATCCCTGCTATCATTACAAAACGTATCAATGTGCGGTCTTTCCCGCTCTTTTCTTAAAATGTATCCATACGCGGTCTCTCCCGCCCTTTTCAAAATTATACCAATGTGCGGTGTCTCCCGCCAACAATACTTCGGTGCAGACATTCCCTGCTACCACAATTATTTCCAAAATGACAAATACTAATTATTCCTACTTAATCGTATGAATAAAATATAAACATCTTTCATAAATTGTGATTTGACAATAGACAATAGAAATATACACTTCTTACACCACTACCAGTCATTATTTCCTGAACCACAGACAAACAGAGCAATGGAAGTGTCAATATGCAACTGTACGAGCCCGAATTTGTCTTATCTTGTCTTCATGGCCCTTAGAGGAAATGTACGTTGACGGCTGTAGAATCGTTCTACAGTCAGCCTTAAATGCCAGTTCCCTAAACCTTCTCAGTAATGTTAGTTAGAATTCTCTCAATATACCCAAGTCAAACATTTGCCTTTCCTACTACCGACCTGACGCGCTCATTCCATTCCATAGTACTTTGCAGTGTTACTTCTAGATATTTACTAAACGTGTCTTTGTTATTCAGCACACCCCTTACGTAGTATGTGGACATTACCTGATTGCTTTTTCTATTCGTCCACATTAAATTATACTTAGCTATATTTAGAGAAATCTGCTATTCATCACACTAAATAGATATTCTGTCTAAATCATCAGATGTCCTCGTAAAATCGTTCAACGACAACGCTTTCCCGTACACTTGATGGTCACTTGCAGAAAGTCGCAGATCACTTCTCATTCTATCAGTCAGTTCGTTTATGTATATAGGAAACAAGAACGGTCTTACCGTACTTCCCTGGAGCTGTCTTGACGAGATCTTTGTCTCTGATGAACACTCGTATTCCAGGACTACGTACTGGGTTCTGTTTCTTAAGAAGTCTTCGAACCACTCACATATCTGGGAATCTATTCCGCATGATCGAATCTTCGTCAACAGTCTGTAGCTGGGAACTGTTTAGAACCGCTTTCTTGATATCTAAGAATATGGAACCCGCTTGTTGCCTTTCATCCATTTTGTTTTCAGGATACTGCACGAAAAAAGGGCAACCTGAGTTCCATACGAGCGGTGCTTACTAAATCCGTGTTGACTAACGTAATGATGCTTTTCCGTCTGATGAATTTTTATTATATTCACACTGAAAATACGTTCAAGAATTCTGCAACAAATCATTGTTAAAGATATTCCCTGTAATTATGTGATTCCGTTCTTCTACCTTTCTTATAAACAGAAGTCACCTGTGTTTCCACCCGGTATTTTGGGAGTTCTCGCTGGGCGAGTGATTCGCGATAAATGCAAGGTAAGTAAGGGGCCAAAGCCGAAGAATTCTCTTTGTGAGACCGAACTGGGTTTTCGTATGGCCCTGGCGACTTATTTGCTTTCAACTCTTTCAGTTGCTTCTCATCACCAGGGGTACCTATTTCTATGCCCTTCATACCAGAGTCTATGCTTTCGTGAAACAATGGTACTACTTTACGATTATCCTGCGTTAATGATGTTTTAAACAGAAAATTTAAGATTTCAGCTTCCGTTATGGCTGTCTTCTGTTGTCACACCAGACTGGACGAAGAACGACTAGATAGAAGCCTTCGTCTCAATCACTGATTTTACATAGTACCAGAATATTCTCGGCAAGATCTTTCGCTAACGTATGATGGTGGAAGGTGCATGTGTCGTCTATCGTTCTTTTTGTATAGGCACGGATTTTGTGCTAACTTTTGCCTGTTGAGATTCTCGCGATCTTTTTTGATGCAACACTACAAATATCTCTGCTTCCTCAGTATATTCTGAGTTAAGCTATTAAACGATGGTTGGTCTCTTCCCTCCTTGATGTGCTTAGTCGGCACGTACTTCTCTAGAGCCCGATTTACACTCTGTTTAAACTTTGCTAATAATTCTTTTATGCCCATCTCATAGATACTAAATATATCCATTCACTGTCGAGGCAGGAGAATAAGCCACTGATTTTCGTGGCATGCGAAATCTACTATGAAGCGATTTACTTGCCGAATGTGGGTATTAATTTAAGAATGTATTGTCATCTTAATTCCTAGAGAGCAGATAAGTGATAGAAACTTCATTATAATGAAATAATTGAACATTCGATGTTAACAGATGTGTTCTTTTATCCATAATATAATGATGTGATTTCAGCATATACATGACCACCAGCACTTTTCTTTATACGTTAGATTGCTGAAATCTGACGCAGCTATTAGGTGAACGTTCGCGTGGAAGTCAGTGAAAAGTACATTGAACTAAGGAATCCTTTGTGATAGTGTCGGTACACATCTGCCCTGGTCGAATGATGCATCTATTAGAGACGTTTTCGCAAATTCATGTATGAGAGCCATGTGAGAACAGGCACGCTTTGCATCTGAAATTCATTGCTTTTCTTTACCTAGGGGTTTCTAAATGCTTATGTGAAGTGCTGTGGTCTACAGTATTGGAGATCAAGAGGCATTAGATGAACTCTAAAATTATAGCCTTCTTTGCAAAAAAATGTCTCTGAGCACTATGGGACTTAACTTTTGGGGTCATCAGTCCCCTAGAACTTAGAACTACTTAAACCTATGTAACCTAAGGACATCACACACATCCATGCTCGAGGCAGGATTCGAACCTGAGACCGTAGCGGTAGCGCGGTTCCAGACTGTAGCGCCTAGAACTGCTCGACCACCCCGGCCGGCCCTCCTTTGCAGTGTCACTCGATAATTTATCAGATCCACTCTGTTTACAGCCTATGGTTTGAAATGATGTACTAGAGTGATTTTCACTGCTATAAACAAATTAATTTCAATTGTTTTATGTAAGGGAGTCAGTAAATGCTTCAGTTTTAGTGTTTTTATTTCCTACTACGGGAATAGTTATATGCGAAGCCAAAGAAAATTCTTTCCATTGGTCAGCTTTACAGATCAATGTGGTAAGGAATATACAATATAATTTAACTGATCCTCTAGCCATTTATCTCCCTCTTTCGTTGCCCATTTCCAGTTCTAATAAATTAATGTAAATCCATTACATAATTCTTACTTTCACTGTTGTCACGTTATTATAATGGTTATCATTACGAATTATTTCAGCTTTGAAGTGTAACAGTTAAGTGCATTACTAAATTTTACGCTTTATTTTGAGGAGTTCTTGATATATTGCTTCCTGTATTACTTTCGTTGTACCTGGAAAGGAAAGCTTACAATAAATGTATATTCCCAGTTTTGTCATTGGTTGAGACGAGGCATGGACTATTGATTAAAAACCGTCGAATATATAATATGCTTCAGCGTCCAGCTGTGATATACACGTTAGAAGTTACAAGGAGAACTTGAAAAACAAATAAATGAACAAGGAAATTAACGGAAAATGAAGACGTGTTTGCTACTGTCATTGCAGGAAAGGAAGTGAAAGGGACGCGTAGCCAGGCGAAAGAGTGTTCCACAGAGCGATGTTTTCTGTTGTATTGTAAGAAACAGGAGAACATCGCCAAGTGGAAAGCGGCTGAATGACTTAAAAATCATGAATCGCTAAATACCATAGCACATGCAGAAATGCAGACTGTTCAGTGTCACACTGGTGCCGTTGTACACTCATTATGAATTTAAGAAAGATTTTTGCATGACGCCTCTTAATCTTTGTAACCAATTGCGTATCACTTGGGAACCAGACGGAATGCTAGTCGTCTCCCTGGTAATTTTTTCTAACATACTGTACATAGTCACAAATGAGGGAAATGTAGCGGTGAATAAAACAAATCGTCTCTTGAATTTCGCTTCATCCCTTACCAGCTGAATGGCGAAAGGTAGCAGGAAGGGTTGTCCCTTTTGAAGAAGTAGCGTTTCTGGTGCCCAAATGTCGCGACATATATGCCGGCCGCGGTGGTCTAGCGGTTCTAGGCGCTCAGCCCGGAGCCGCGCGACTGCTACGGTCGCAGGTTCGAATCCTGCCTCGGGCATGGATGTGTGTGACGTCCTTAGGTAAGTTAGGTTTAAGTAGTTCTAAGTTCTAGGGGACTGATGACCATAGATGTTGAGTCCCATAGTGCTCAGAGCCATTTGAACCATTTTTTTGTCGCGACATATGGCAAAAGTGTAGACATAATATCTGAGTAGTGTGTTACGAAATGGTGTTAAGTGAACACGGTAGCACGTTGTTCGATAATCGACCTTGAACGCCGGTGGCAATCGATACACGACTCACAGTTCACGGCCTATCGTAGATTACACAACAATTTGGGTATTGAGGTCAGCAGGGTATACGATGATTCATCAGTATCACTTAGACAGTGTTTTCACACGCGTAAACCGCCGTACACGACGGGCATTTGTTTGACGAGCCGACGTCACGTCTCCTTCACAGCGCCATACGGGGCAATCAAAGGTCTGCTGCGAATAAGATCGCGATCGATTTGAGTCTGTGAACCCATTTCTATTAGGATCGTATGGAGACCAATGCACCGCATAGCAACAACAGCCAACAACCGACATTACGTTGGGTATTTTAGCCACTGGGTGTAATAAATGGTTCAAATGGCTCTGAGCACTATGGGACTTAACATCTATGGTCATCAGTCCCCTAGAACTTAGAACTGCTTAAACCTAACTAACCTAAGGACATCACACAACACCCAGTCTTCACGAGGCAGAGAAAATCCCTGACCCTGCCGGGAATCAAACCCGGGAACCCGGGGGTGAGAAGCGAGAACGCTACCGCACGACCACGAGCTGCGGACCGGGTGTAGTATCTCTTGTTTAAATATTCCAGGCTGGTTAACATACATCCATGAGGAATTAAATTACATTACAGAAATCCAACTAGTAACGTGTAACGAAGTCTTCCACAAAGATAAGGGAAGCGACGCGACGTGGTGTTGACGTCCCGCGATACCGAAAGCGCTGGGGTGATAACGTTAACCGTTACCGCTCATCTCAGGGTTACTGGTTAAAGCTGTATCAAAGACATGCACATTTCCCCTTTCTACGTTCTGCATATGCCCTATAGACTGCCCTCATACCATAGAAGCATCGACATATCAGCTGAGTGTTCGGGAAGCCATTGTGACACGATGTGGGAGTGGTGGGGCAGTGGTTTGTCTACTTCGTCAGTCCTGAAAGATTCGCCTGGGTTAATAAATAGAAGACACGTTAAGAAGTTAACTGAAGTGCTTCCGTTGTACTACATACACTCCTGGAAATTGAAATAAGAACACCGTGAATTCATTGTCCCAGGAAGGGGAAACTTTATTGACACATTCCTGGGGTCAGATACATCACATGATCACACTGACAGAACCACAGGCACATAGACACAGGCAACAGAGCATGCACAATGTCGGCACTAGTAGAGTGTATATCCACCTTTCGCAGCAATGCAGGCTGCTATTCTCCCATGGAGACGATCGTAGAGATGCTGGATGTAGTCCTGTGGAACGGCTTGCCATGCCATTTCCACCTGGCGCCTCAGTTGGACCAGCGTTCGTGCTGGACGTGCAGACCGCGTGAGACGACGCTTCATCCAGTCCCAAACATGCTCAATGGGGGACAGATCCGGAGATCTTGCTGGCCAGGGTAGTTGACTTACACCTTCTAGAGCACGTTGGGTGGCACGGGATACATGCGGACGTGCATTGTCCTGTTGGAACAGCAAGTTCCCTTGCCGGTCTAGGAATGGTAGAACGATGGGTTCGATGACGATTTGGATGTACCATGCACTATTCAGTGTCCCCTCGACGATCACCAGTGGTGTACGGCCAGTGTAGGAGATCGCTCCCCACACCATGATGCCGGCTGTTGGCCCTGTGTGCCTCGGTCGTATGCAGTCCTGATTGTGGCGCTCACCTGCACGGCGCCAAACACGCATACGACCATCATTGGCACCAAGGCAGAACTGACTCTCATCGCTGAAGACTATACGTCTCCATTCGTCCCTCCATTCACGCCTGTCGCGACACCACTGGAGGCGGGCTGCACAATGTTGGGGCGTGAGTGGAAGACGGCCTAACGGTGTGCGGGACCGTAGCCCAGCTTCATGGAGACGGTTGCGAATGGTCCTCACCGATACCCCAGGAGCAACAGTGTCCCTAATTTGCTGGGAAGTGGCGGTGCAGTCCCCTACGGCACTGCGTAGGATCCTACGGTCTTGGCGTGCATCCATGCGTCGCTGCGGTCCGGTCCCAGGTCGACGGGCACGTGCACCTTCCGCCGACCACTGGCGACAACATCGATGTACTGTCGAGACCTCACGCCCCACGTGTTGAGCAATTCGGCGATACGTCCACACGGCCTCCCGCATGCCCACTATACGCCCTCGCTCAAAGTCCGTCAACTGCACATACGGTTCACGTCCACGCTGTCGCGGCATGCTACCAGTGTTAAAGACTGCGATGGAGCTCCGTATGCCACGGCAAACTGGCTGACACTGACGGCGGCGGTGCACAAATGCTGCGCAGCTAGCGCCATTCGACGGCCAACACCGCGGGTCCTGGTGTGTCCGCTGTGCCGTGCGTGTGATCATTGCTTGTACAGCCCTCTCGCAGTGTCCGGAGCAAGTATGGTGGGTCTGACACACCGGTGTCAATGTGTTCTTTTTTCCATTTCCAGGAGTGTATTTCGGGGGCACCATGACACTACTGCCATTTGTGGCACAACAATGTCTTTTTTTAATTTATTTGCTTTCGGGACGAGTCCATTCAACGTTCACAATACTGGAATGTCAATTATGACGATATGATTGTAAGGGAAACAGAATACGGGTCTCTTCAGATAGCAGTCCTTCGAGCTGACTGTGCAGCTACAGAGGCGGATTACAGCTACGTTGACACTCCACGGTCGGACGTATAATGTTTATAGGTCAGGAATGCCTTGGACGGAAAGTATACCCTCAGGCATCGGCCGCCTGCCGTTGATGGAGGCGAATAAAAAGATGTACTAGAATGGATAATATGTTTATGTGCCATCTTCATGTGAGAAATGATGGCAGACGCATTTCGTCCCACCTCCACATGTAGCGCACAAGAATACCTCCACTGTCTATTAGAACGGTGTTCGCTTGGTAAATGAGATGGATTCCGCATCTTATTTTCGACGTATTTTACTCTATCATCGGCATGTACCTATGTGTGACGCAACCCATCAGTCCGGGCGACTATTTAGTTAGTCTAATGGCAATGTCCCTGTGCCCGCGATAATCACTGTGCCCTGTGGTGCGGGGTGGCAGCTTCTGTACTTCATTGCGATGAGGGTTTCTTAATTAAATAACAAGTAATAACTGACCAGCAGTGAAGTGCTAAGCGATTTCTACCCGTGTGACACGACTGTCCGCTTCATTCAGCAACATGGTACTTGATTTTGGTATTCACGATGCACGTTTAACACCGTGACACGAGAAACGTCCAGATCTTGCACCGCCTCGAAGGTGAAGCGTCCTGTGCGGGTGGGAGCCACTGTCTTGCCACTAAGGCCCGTATGACATGATATGCCTAAACCGTAGACCTATGCACCAGCGCCCCAAGCGTGCATATCTGTAACTACAGGATGTTTCACGTAGACTTATTACACCATCCATGTGGGATATACCCTGCGGGCATGCGATAGCAGAATTGTCTGATCTCGTGTAAAGTCATTCGTTCTACCGCACGAAACACAAAGGGGCCATGTAACATATTGGAACGTCACATGTTCGAATTATTTATGTGACTCAAGGTTCCTATTTCATATGAAAATGTTTATCATTATTTATTAAGTAACTATGTAAGTTACTACTGTTTTGAATTACGACACTTGGTTACACAGGTATATATGTATTTATACACCATTATGCACACGGAGGACCCACTTGTTTTTGGAACTATTGCCCTGGTAGTGACAGTAAATCTTCGGATTAGGACAGAACGACAACGAAAACAAAAAGCCAGACGTTGTTGAGTTCAACATGGTTGAAAAGGATCTGAGCACTATGGGACTTAACATCTGAGGTCATCAGTCCCCCAGAACTTAGAACTACTTAAACCTAACTAAACTAAGGACATCATACACATCCATGCCCTGAGGCAGGATTCGAACCTGCGACCGTAGCAGTCGCGTGGTTCCGGACTAAAGCGCCTAGAACCGCTAGGCCACAGCGACCGGCCTGTTCAGTTCGATTCTGGCTAAAAAGAAGGGACAAAGGCAGACTGCTTATGAAAGAACCGAAAATCAGATGTTTGTACGTTTTGTGATTATACCAACCTAGATCACGAATGACATACCGGTAAATGCCCTGTTACGTTGCAGGCTTGATGTAACATTACGTTTCCTGGCACCTGGCAATCTTTTAAGAATATGGATTTTAGCCACAGAATAGAACAGCCCACCATTTCAAACGTTGTTGTGGATATGTGCACTGCAAATTGTATCACTTTAAAGAACCAATATTTAAAAGTGTACTTGTGTTATTTTTCCAAGTTTGGACTATATATATGTGCTACTAAGAGTTTTGCAGTCCTCGTCTGTCGCATTGGGCCAAACTGTAGGACATTCCCCCTTACACTGCCAGTTTCTCTTTTCTGGCATGCTGAAATCAAGCAAGAGATACAATCAGATCAAACCTGAACTTTCGTGAACTAAAGCATTACGATTCAAACCGAAAATCACAGTATAACGTTATTTGCATATTACTCAGAACCAAACGATTTCCGACTACCTTATTATGATACAGTGGGTCATACATACACCTTTTCTGTCTGTGTGCTTGATTTAAGACGCTTAACGCCTCTTTGCTCCAATTCATTTCTAGAATACGAAGCTGTCAATAGAAGACATCCTTTCACAAACAGCTAGTGGAAAAGGGTCTACAGCAAAAAAAAAGTTTTTTTTCTGCATTTATGAAACCCGCTTACTGAAAGAAGAAAAAATGCAGAAGATCCCCAACGCGAAAAATCGCCACACGAAAATCTGAAATTAGCCACTAGCCGCCTGACATTAACCAAACAACAAGCAGAAAGCACTGTGGTACACACTTCGACGCATGCGTGAGCTATCGCTGCCTACTGCGCATGCGCGGAGAATGTCTGCTAATTTTCGTAGTTTCACCCGTTCTACCGCTAGATCGCTGTCGCACTAGGCCAGTACCGTTCGCGGCAGAACGTCGTGTAATACCCGCTAACGAGATGTTCTGATACCACGTGACTGACCATCCTGCACTCGACTGTCACTACAAAGGTTGTTAATATACCCGTCACGTCACAGGCAGAACTTTTCAGTTCGCCAGGGCGACAATACACCAGCTGTATTTAGCTCAGTACCTCATGAGAATAATAATGGAGGTGAAGCACTATGTTTTAATATGGTGAAAATACGGGGACAGCAATGTTTCAGTCATATTTTCTTATGTAACTGAAAGAGAAGGTTAGATATAGAACTGATTAACGATGGATCAGTATGTCATTTCGACAAGGATACAGAGGTAAATATGCTGTTTTTATCGAAGAAATGATCTCAAAATGATTTAAACGAAACTGGGCAAAATCTACACCTAAGATCTCAGTTGAGAAACGTAAATCATTGTCTTCCAAATGTGATAAAATCTCTGGTACTATTTTTGATCCAGCAGCCACTATGAATTAAGACACAAAGGCGCTACAGACATTGACTGCGATTGGGAACTGATTGATATCAATCTACATCTACATCTACATTTATACTCCGCAAGCCACCCAAACGGTGTGTGGCGGCGGGCACTTTACATGCCACTGTCATTACCACCCTTTTCTGTTCCACTCGCGCATGGTTCGCACGAAGAATGACTGCCGGAAAGCCTCCGTGTGCGCTCGAATCTCTCTAATTTTACATTCGTGATCTTCTCGGGAGGTATAAGTAGGGGGAAGCAATATATTCGACACCTCATCCAGAAACGCACCCTCTCGAAACCTGGCGAGCAAGCTACACCGCGATGCAGAGCGCCTCTCTTGCAGAGTCTGCCACTTGAGTTTGCTAAACATCTCCGTAACGCTATCACGCTTACCAAATAACCCTGTCACGAAACGCGCCGCTCTTCTTTGGAACTTCTCTATCTCCTCCGTCAACCCGATCTGGTATGGATCCCACACTGACGAGCAATACTCAAGTATAGGTCGAACGAGTGTTCTGTAAGCCACCTCCTTTGTTGATGGACTACATTTTCTAAGGACTCTCCCAATGAATCTCAACTTGGTACCCGCCTTACCAACAATTAATTTTATACGATCATTCCACTTCAAATCGATTGGTTCAAATGGCTCTGAGCACTATGGGACTTAACATCTGAGGTCATCAGTCCCCTAGAACTTAGAACTACCTAAACCAAACTAACCTAAGGACATCACACACATCCATGCCCGAGGCAGGATTCGAACCAGCGACCGTAGTTGTCGCGCGGTTCCGGACTGAAGTGACTAGAACCGCTCGGCCACACCGGCCGGTCCCACTTCAAATCGTTCCGCACGCATACTCCAAGACGTTTTACTGAAGTAACTCCTACCATTGTTTGTTCCGCTATCATATAATCATACAGTAAAGGATCCTTCTTTCTATGTATTCGCAATACATTAAATTTGTCTATGTCAAGGGTCAGTTGCCACTTCCTGCACCAAGTGCCAATCCGCTGCAGATCTTCCTGCATTTCGCTACATTTTTCTAATGCTGCAACTTCTCTGTATACTACAGCATCATCCGCGAAAAGCCGCATGGAACTTCCAACACTATCTACTAGGTCATTTATATACAGGGTGTTACAAAAAGGTACGGCCAAACTTTCAGGAAACATTCCTCACACACAAATAAACAAAAGATGTTATGTGGACATGTGTCCAGAAACGCTTAATTTCCATGTTAGAGCTCATCTTAGTTTTGTCAGTATGTACTGTACTTCCGCGATTCACCGCCAGTTGGCCCAAGTGAAGGAAGGTAATGTTGACTTCGGTGCTTGTGTTGATATGCGACTCATTGCTCTACAGTACTAGCATCAAGCACATCAGTACGTAGCATCAACAGGTTAGTGTTAATTACGAACGTGGTTTTCCAGTCACTGCGATGTTTACAAATGCGGAGTTGGCAGATGCCCACATGATGTATGGATTAGCACGGGGCAATAGCCGTGGCGCGGTACCTTTGTATCGAGACAGATTTCCAGAACGAAGGTGTCCCGACAGGAAGACGTTCGAAGCAATTGATCGGCGTTTTAGGGAGCACGGGACATTCCAGCCTATGACTCTCGACTGGGGAAGACCTAGAACGACAAGGACACCTGCATTGGACGAGGCAATTCTTCGTGCAGTTAACGATAACCCTAATGTCAGCGTCAGATAAGTTGCTGCTGTACAAGGTAACGTTGACCACGTCACTGTATGGAGAGTGCTACAGGAGAACCAGTTGTTCCCGTACCATGTACAGCGTGTGCAGGTACTATCAGCAGCTGATTGTCCTCCACGGGTACACTTCTGCGAATGATTCATCCAACAATGTGTCAATCCTCATTTCAGTGCAAATGTTTTCTTTACGGATGAGGCTTCAGTCCAACGTGATCAAATTGTACATTTTCACAATCAACATGTGTGGGCTGACGAGAATCCGCACGCAATTGTGCAATCACGTCATCAACACAGACTCTCTGTGAACGTTTGGGCAGGCATTGTTGGTGATGTCTTGATTGGGCCTATGTTCTTCCACCTACGCTGAATGGATCACGTTTTCATGATTTCATACGGGATACTCTGCCCGTGCTGCTAGAACATGTGCCTTTACAAATACGACACAACATGTGGTTCATGCACGATGGAGCTCCTGCACATTTCAGTCGAAGTGTTCGTACGCTTCTCAACAACAGATTCGGTGACCGATGGATTGGTAGAGGCGGACCAATTCCATGGCCTCCACGCTCTGCTGACCTCAACTCTCTTGACTTTCATTTATGGGGACATTTGAAAGCTCTTCTCTACGCAACCCCGGTACCAAATATAAAGACTCTTCGTGCTCGAATTGTGGATGGCTGTGATACAGTACGCCATTCTCCAGGGCTGCATCAGCGCATCAGGGATTCCATGCGACGGAGGGTGGATGCTTGTATCCTCACTAACTGAGGACATTTTGAACGTTTCCTGTAACAAAGTGTTTGAAGTCACGCTGGTACGTTCCGTTGCTGTGTGTTTCCATTCCATGATTATTGTGATTTGAAGAGAAGTAATAAAATAAGCTCTAACATGGAAAGTAAGCGTTTCCGCACACATGCCCACATAACATACTTTCTTTCTTTGTGTGTGAGGAACGTTTCCTGAAAGTTTGGCATTACCTTTTTGTGTCCGCAGCTCGTGGTCCTGCGGTAGCGTTTTTGCTTCCCACGCCCGGGTTCCCGGGTTCTATTCCCGGCGGGCTCAGGGATTTTCTCTGCCTCGTGATGACTGGGTGTTGTGTGATGTCCTTAGGTTAGTTAGGTTTAAGTAGTTCTAAGTTCTAGGGGACTGATGACCATCGATGTTAAGTCCCATAGTGCTCAGAGCCATTTTTTTTACCTTTTTGTAACACCCTGTATATTGTGAAAAACAATGGTCCCACAACACTCCCTTGTGGCACGCCAGAGGTTACTTTAGCGTCTGTAGACGTCTCTCCATTGAGAACAACATGTAGTGTTCTGTTTGCTAAAAACTCTTCAATCCAGCCACACAGCTGGTCTGATATTCCGTAGGCTCTTACTTCCTTTACCAGGCGACAGTGCGAAACTGTATCGAACGCCTTCCGGAAGTCGAGGAAAATAGCATCTATCTGGGAGCCTGTATCTAATATTTTCTGCCTCTCATGAACAAATAAAGCGAGTTGGGTCTCACACGATCGCTGATTCCGGAATCCATGTTGATTCCTACAGAGTAGATTCTGGGGTTCCTGAAACGACATGATACTCGAGCAAAAGACATGTTCTAAAGTTCTACAACAGATCGACGTCAGAGATATAGGTCTATAGTTTTGCGCATCTGCTCGACGACTTTTTTTGAATGCTGGAACTACCTGTGCTCTTTTCCAATCACTTGGAACCTTCCATTCCTCTAGAGACTTGCGGTACACGGTTGTTAGAAGCGGGGCAAGTTCTTTCGCGTACTCTGTGTAGAATCGAATTGGTATCCCGTCAGGTCCAGTGGACTTTCCTCTGTTGAGTGATTCCGGTTGCTTTCCTGTTCCTTGGACACTTATTTCGATGCCAGCCGTTTTTTCGTTTTTGCGAGTAAAGCTGAAAATTTACACTGGACCGGGTTTCGACCCCGGGTCTCTTGCTTACTAGGCAGATGCTCTGAGTACTAAATTACATGGGCCCAGTGGTCTTTGCAAGTGTATGGACTTCCCCATCTCCCCTCCCGTCAGACCAAAACTCTTGACTTGTCCCTTGCCCAATATTCTCATTGTTCGCGGCACTTCGCCGATTCCCGTAAGCATTTGCGGCTGAACTAAAGAGGTGACTGGCCATTGGCGTTAATTATATATACTATATATTTTTGATCCAGCAGTCGTGGGCGGGACATGTAGCCATGTGTATTGATGGTAGGTGGATGTAATAAGATTTACTGGATGACGAGAAATATGTAAGTACCAGGACGATGGCCCAACGAAATTTGGGTATATAAAATTAAAGCCATCAAAGAGCTACATGATGCGTTTAGCTGAAGATGTACGTAGAGGTTGGATATAGCCTTTGGCGAGTGGTATATTTCAAACAGATAACAATTATGGTCATGATGACAATAAATACGATGAAATGATAGAGAGGTAGAATGAAATTAAAGTTGGTAGAAAGTGTTCATTTCCTTCTCTCTTTCATTTAGTAAATCATGGTGTCCGGAGCCTAACTGCTTCCGAAACTCATAAATGGAAGAAAAAAGTGAGTTAGAGTCAAACCCCTTGTTAACAGCAAAAGCGCAGTTACATACTACTGAGAATAAAATTTTCCCTGGTCTTATAAAAGCGAACAAGCGCCAGATTCACTGAATGATCGATAAAAATCGCGAATAAGCTGAACGATGAAAGAGTTTTTCGTGCAAGAACTCAGAATAAATTCACAATTATTTGGCATGTAAATCGCTCAAAGGTGCAAATGCGATCCCTGGAGGATTAAAAGTGCGATAATATCAATCGAGTTTCGTTATATTTTAGGAACATTTATCCCTAAACGTCATGACAATGAAACTTCGATACGTTTGTGAGCAAAGCTGCTGCCGGGTTAATTGGAAATGCTGTTTGGTAGCGGGGCTGCCTCCTGTCGCAGCCCCTCCGGGAATTCTTCCTTTGAAGTTCCGTCGAGGGATGAGGAATAAACGGCTGCGGACGGCGACGGATGGCTGCTACTTAAAATATTTGCTGCGTGACACATTGTCGTACAGCGGGCGACTGTTCTTTCTAAATACAGGACTGTGAAGCCTAACGGAATTTCGTCCTGTTTAGTTCCTTCTGTAACCACGCATTGAATATACTGTAGTACTATCAGTTCCACTCCTCTCGCACATGAGACAGTTGATCGCTGCAAGGAAACCGTTTGCGTACTAACAGAGAATTTTGTGGTGGAGAGATTTTCGAGGGCATGACGAGCTTTGAAATTACCAATAAGGCCCTACGACATTCATCGTATTTTGTTTTGCAGATGTAGAAATTATACTCCGTATCATACCACTCCTACCCGAAGTCTGAATTATTTTATTAAAATTATCATCCTACATACGATGTGTGTATTTCATTAACTTTTCCCTAATGATCTGAAAGGGAAGGAAGATTTGGGATTGACGTTCCGTCGATGATAAGATCATCAGAGGCGGAGCATGAGCTCTGATTGGGGAACAACGGCGAAGGAAATCGGCAACACCCTTTCAAGACATCGACATAGGCATTCACCTTCAGTCTGTGCAATAGAAATGTGAGTCTCGCAGAATCACACACAGAGCGAGTCGGAGTAGTTAGAACACTGAGCTTACATTCCGGAGGGGAGTGTGGGAGCCGGCCACTGTAGCCGAGCGATTCCAGGCGCTTCAGTCTGGAGTCGCGCTGCTGCTGCGGCCGCAGGTTCGAGTCCTGCCTTGGGCATGAATGTGTGTGATGTCCTTAGATTAGTTAGGTTTAAGTAGTTCTAAGACTGGGGGACTGATGACCTGAGATGTTAAGTCCCATGGTGCTTAGAGCCATTTGAACCATTTGGGAGTGTGGGATTCAAAATCGCGGCCTCCCATATAGGTTTAGGGGTTCCATAGTTAAATTTCTAAAGGTAAACGCCAGGAAAAGTAGAGGCCCTCGAGGCAGAACGGGACAGCGAGGAACAACGAGACTGTACTGTTTTCTAGACTGGAGAATGCTGCTACCTACTGTAGTTAAGTGTAACTACACTGGAGTCCAAAATCAAAGTAAAAACGGAAAATTTGCCACAAAACTGTATAAAGTACGCGGCTCGTGGTCTTGTGGTAGCGTTCTCGCTTCCCGCTCACGGGGTCCCGGGTTCGATTCCCGGCGGGGCCAGGGATTTTCTTTGCCTCGAGATGACTGGGTGTTATGTGTCTTTCATCATCATTTCATCCTCATTCACTCGCAAGTCGCCGTAGTGGCGTTAAAGAACTTGTGGAGCGGCGACCGAACCGCTCCGCGAGGGGGTCTCCCGGCCACCAATGCCATACGCTCATATATACTTTATAAACAGGTGATAGTATAGTAGAAATGATGTAGAGAATACCGAACGTCGACAATTGCAAGATGCATAACGGTAGACAAAAATGTTCTTCGTTTCTTCCAACTTAACTGATCTGTATACACATTCCGACAACTGGCTAAGTGCCCACAATGGGGTGTGACCACCTCTGGCAGCAATACAGGCCTGACAACGTCGGGGTATGCTGTGGATGGTGTCATCAGTCTCATGCTTAGGCAATAACGCGCATTCTTTCTGCAGAGCTCTTAGCAAGTCTCGGAAAGAGGTTGGTGAAAGCTGACGTGATGCAGCCCGTCTGCCAAGTGCATCCCAGTCATGATCTATGGGACTCAAATCGGGAGAGCGAGCAGGCCACGCCGTGCGTGCAGTATCTTCCGTTTCCAAGATAACCTCAACAACTCGTGCTCTATTAGGCCGAGCATTATCGACTGTCAGTACGCACTCTAGGTCCACAGCGTCTCGCAACAACCGCACATCAGGTCCGAATATCCCGTCACGATGCCTGACACCAGTTAAACGTTGCGAGATTCACCAGTACTGTCTCACGAAGAGCTGTTCGAGTCGTCAACGTAATTGTTGTCCACATCATCAAGGATCATCCTCGATATCGGTCTTTTTCAACAATAGGTGGGTCCCGAAATCGTGTTTTACGTTCCCTCCAGATGCGAATCTGTCGCGAATCACTCTCCAGACCCAATCATGACTCATCTATGAAAAGAACATTGGCCCGCTGTTCGGTCGTCTAGGAGGCATGTCGACGATTCCATTCTACACGTTGTCTTCTGTGAATACGCGTCGGAGGTGCACATACAGCAGGTCTCCGACAGTAAAGGCCACTCTGTTGAAGCTTCCTGAGCACTGTTTGTCTGGATACAACTCGTCCAATTGGTGCTGTGAGGTCAGATGCTCGTTGCCGTGCAGTACTAAGGTGGTACCGTCGTGCCCTCTAAGCCAAATCTCTCTCTAACGTCGCATGTGGTCGGCCCTGCCCTGGTCTTCGGGATACAGTTTCGGTCTCTATAAACTGTCGTCACATCCGAGAAACAGCAAAACGATTCAGATTAAGCGATCGGGCCACACCAGCTTGCGACTGTCTTGCCTCCACTCTTCCTATGGCCCTCCATCGCGGAGAGTCTGCTAGGTGTCTTCTCTTTGCCATACTGCACCGTCTGTGACTGTGTACACAGTGATTGTGGATGTGGTACTATCCGGCAAACCCTGCCCCGTTTGTTAGATGCCCTGACGCCATCGTTGCCTTGACCGCATTGCCATCATCCGTGAAGAACAAGATCGTACGGACATAAGTTGACAGTTTGTATGATTATAACGTGAATTATACGCAGGACTGGGAAATAGGTGTTAGTTTCTTTAATTTTGGACATTAGTACTTGTCTTTGAACGGAAGGGAACATACGACAGCAATTTTGACTTGGTTTCGAGTCTGACTTGTAAGTGAATGGTTTTCCTTCACGATTCACGATGCCTTTTTATAACTTTTGTCAAATTTATTCTTAATTTTGCGCCCTTAAAAGTCATTTAAACTTAAAGTACATTTTTAAATCCGTCAATTATTATACTCCATGAAAGCTGTTGACGTGAAATGTGCTCTTTGGGCTGAAAGGGGACGGAGCAATATAGCATCGTGCCCCGTTCTGCGTCGTAGTTATTTGATGCAACTAGATATCAAACTGTATATTTCCTTTTTTTCTTGTTATTCCAGATGGTGTGCACTTACAATAGCAAGACTGATGGATAGCAGTTGGCTATTAAACCAACGGAATTGGCAGTTTCTGCAGCTTTACTTTATGAAATGAGTGTTTTAAAAGAATCCGAGTGGTTTGATGTACACAAATCCAAATTGGAAAGATACGTTCGTAAAGCTAAGAATACTCCCAACTACGCAGGTGGTAAATCAGATGGGAAATATGAAAATGTGCTCACTGCACAGTATAAAGAGAAACTGGTAGCATACCTGAAAACAATGGATAGCAGACTTTTCAGTCCAACGATTAAACAGATCAATAGGTCATAAGGTAGGAGAAAGAAGTGGCTTACAACACAGGTTTGACAGAGAAACTTATCTAGCAGGCAGGATTGGGTTATAAGATTTATTACTAAGTGTGCTATGTGGTCTACTCGTAAGTCAGAAAATACATCTGGTGTACGAGCGATGGGATTCAATAAAGCGATTCAGTTACAGTTACTTGGTATTAAGCATTAAAAATTATTTACGCTTTTCAAAATGACATTGAAGCATGATCTTATTGTTAACGACTTTTTGATAATTTCATATTTCTTAGTATAAATTGTTCATCAGATGTCTTAGTTTTAAGATAATATTCCTAATAATTTGAACGCTTATGCAATAATTTCACAAAAAAAATTCTTTTATGATTCTGCCCCGTGGATGGGCCCGAACAGGAAATATGCGAGAATTTTCGTCTAAATTGTTCATCAGATAACTGTATGTATTAGTTTTAAGATGATATTCCTAATAATTTCAATGTTTATGCCATAATTCCAAAAAAAATTTCCTTATCCCATTCTGCCCTGTGGGTCGGCCAAAACCGGAAATGTGCAAGAATTTTTTTGAAAAAATGTAAAAGACACGTATTACACAGTCTTAAGTGGTTTTCAAGTAAGATACGTTGGGTTATATTCGAAGGTGATTCTTTTTATCCGTTATGAAGTGTTTTCTTGTGCTCATTGTTTAACAAAATTTGTTAAACGTTAAGTATATCGTTCCGTACCGAGTCAACCTACGTGTCTGATTTCCTTCGCAATTTTTGACGAATGTAAGCTTGTTCTTCGTCTGTAATGACGACGTCGTAGAGGGGACGCTAAAACCTAACCTTCAATCTTTATTTGAGACTGTTTTCCACACCCAGCTGTTTTCAACCTAGCTGGTGGCTATTTCCCAAGGTCCTCGTTATCAACAAGACGTCACACCTCAACATCCCTTTTGTTACTATCTGCATGGAGAGAAAACTACAGCGGCCACACGGTCCAGTTTGAAATTAGGAATTAAAAATTATATTTATATTATGATAATACTATAATTAAGATGAAGAGCGAGGTCATGCAGCCTTTCAGAGCCTGGAGCACACTGGAGTAGCAAGTGGGAGCAAGACGGTTTCAATACCCGTCAGATCATCCTTATGCACATGATCCGTGATGTTCTTAAATCGTTCCAGCAAATGCCGCGGTGGTTTCCGAGAAAGGGTGAGGCCGATTTCCTCTCGCATCCTTGAAATAATCTGTTTGCCCCTCGTATTTAATGACCTCATTATCGACGGAAAGTCAAATACTTATCTTCGAATACATTTACTCCGAGATTAACCTGTTGATCAATGGAAGCCTCCAGAAAACCTTGACTGAAACCGGTAGCTCGGACCTAATTCAAAATTATATTGTTCACTGCCTGCCCAGGTAATGTGTGTTTGTGTGCGGACGTTCCTTTCGCGAGCACGCGTGTGCCCGCGCTCGCGCGAGAGCGCGCGCGCGCGTGTGTGTGTGTGTCAGTGCGTGTGTGGACCATTATCTAATCGTGTTTATCTTTGTTTGACTGAAATATACCTGCAAGAGTTAACACCACAAGAGATGTGATTGACAGTAGCCTGTGTGGCTTACCTGCAAAAGTGCAGTGTAATTCACTTTTGTTTATGTCCTACTGTACTATGTACATCAATAGACTGTATCAATTATTAATCATAAAATGGAGGCAAACATTTCAAATTTAATAATTTAAATAAATTATAGCTTCCAACATCATTTCTTCTCTTGTTCGTGAATCACTTTCTGCAAATATTTGGATTTAACACAGTAAAAATGATAAGTAATTAGTTTGTAAACATTTTAGTTCCTAAATCATTATAATGATAACTGAAAATTGAATATGCCTTTAGATCTTATTAAATTTAAAAATTCATTTTTCGTTTCAATTCTTCAGCATGCAATATAATCTGAAAGATAAACTAAAGCAATTACGTTTGTCAGTCACACCAACTGTTTTAATTTATCTTTTATGTCACAAAAAGTTGCAGTTTCCAAAACACAGTTCAATATGGATGAAATAAAATTTAACCTACTACCTTACTTCTCCGTGTACCTTACTATCGTATGGCATTTCTCTGCACACATTTCATGCACGGTTGTTACGCAAATACTCCTTACATAAATTTTTCCTTGAAACAAATTTCATCAATTAAATCCACCAACGCTTTTAATATTTCATCTCTTCTCCCATTCGGAATATTTCATATTCCACTTCTTTTGTAGGTAATTCCAGTCACATATTTTTATTCACGTTGAATAATATCATTCGCCCATACAGTCCTAGCAACATGTAAATTAACTTTATACCGGAGGATTATTTCTCTTGCAAGATTACCTAATTACTTGCAACTATGGAAACATCGTTTATCTCAATAAATTAGTAGTTATTACAATTTTTCCATAAATCTACAGCAATTACGTAATACGCGGAGACGGTCCAGAAGCTACCACCGAACCTTCAAACGCTACCCATTGTTGGTTGCTAAGTTTTTGGTATATTTCGTTCCGCTTGAGTAACCACGAGGAACGCCATTCTGAACAGCCCATTTAAAGAATCAGTTGTGCGTAATTATAGCACGATCACTTGCTTGTTCTAGTACTCTATATTTTCGGAATTTTTCGTCGCCAATTCTTACGCGCAATATAATCCTATCGTTGTTGGTTTCAAGACTGGGGGCGAAACAGCGAGATGGCATTCAACTGTGTTGTGTACAAAGAGTGTCATTTAAGTGAATTAGCAGCTTGTAGTTTCAGGGGTAAGGGATGCGGTGTCTTTATTAACACAATACACATTCCGTATTACTTTTATTTACGCTGAATATCGTAAGTCGAGAACTATCATTAAGATAATTAGGTTAACAAATCGAGGAAATTATTGTGTAACTAGCCACTAATGACCAAATCTCTCTTATATCAAAATAGTCAGGAAATGCCCCTGATCAACTCTGGTAGTTTATCGTAAAATTCCGGGTCACATTTTTAAATAAAGTTCTAGAAAATATCTACAAGTACTTGTTATGACCTGTTCACCAAATTTACGATATTCACTGATAAATAAAAGATTTTGTTTAGCTACTGTAAATTTAGTTACGGTGGAAACAAGTATACACGGAACAACTATTCCCGATAATCTAGCTTTTAGTTTCACTCGTCTGACATTAGGGTGGCATTGACCTTGAAATTTAATAAGATGTGTAGTGTCATTTTCGGAATGTGATGAAAGTAGTCTACAATTATGTTGAATCAAGACCATACCGGAGGTAAATTCGAAATACTCTACCCATAAAATCGAGGAACGTAATTGACTGTCGATGTGTGCTAATCTGAAAATTAATTGAACGTAACTGTAATGACTTAATCAAAATCGAAAATTTGTGTTTTGTAAGGAGAATAAAAGCGCAGTATTGAGAACCAGTTGCCTGAGATTCGGCAGCTGAACGTCTGGCTCCTCGAAAAATGTGACGTGAGTTAGAAACGTGAGTTCCATATAATTACCGTCTTATTTTCCACATGAATTTAACAGAGCACGCAAATATTTTTTGTGTTTCGTGAGAACCGAATAAGGCTCTATGGTTGGGAAGGTTCCCAATTTGTTGAAAACGTTTCCCCAGCCATGTTTGTTGTGAAGGTTAATAGCGAGTCTTGCCTATAATAACCCGTCATTACAGCCGACTGTCTGTCATCATCGGTACAGGCCCGGGTACGGATGCCGAAACCTCACGACGCACCTGAATTATTCCAAGTGGAACTTTACCATTAATAAAGATGCACCGCTAACAAACAAAGTAAAATCGAAGACAAATGACTGCCTCAGAGCTGCTATGAACATCCACAAAGTTCGCTCAGAAAACTTGAGAAACGAGACACTAAGAAAGCATACTAGCAGCATTAAGTCCTTAAACCAGTATGTATACAGGGTGAGTCACCTAACGTTACCGCTGGATATATTTCGTAAACCACATCAAATACTGACGAACCGATTCCACAGACCGAACGCGAGGAGAGGGGCTAGTGTAATTGTTTAATACAAACAATACAAAAATGCACGGAAGTATTTTTTTAACACAAACCTGCATGTTTTTAAATGGAACCACGTTAGTTTTGTTAGCACATCTGAACATATAAACAAATACGTAATCAGTGCCGTTTGTTGCATTGTAAAATGTTAATTACATCCGGAGATATTGTAACCTAAAGTAGACGCTTGAAATCTCCGACGTTCAGTTGCGTGCTGTAACAAACACGGGCCACGGTCGGCGAGCAGCATCTGCAGGGACATGTTTACGATAACGACCGTGTTTACGAGTGTGGCAGTAGTGCACTGTTGTGGTTTGGTCTAGCTGTCGCAGTGTCCGCATGTAGCGCTTGCTGCTATTGTTATTCTGCATTCGTCTCCGCACGCAGACCAACTGTAGTACACTGTGTTATCAGACGTCTGAGATAGTGTAGTGTTGTAGGAACTGTGACCATGGTGTATTCGAACTCTGAAAAGGCGGAGATGATACTCATCTATGGCAAGTGTCGATGAAACGCAGCTGAAGCCTGCAGGGTGTATGCAGAACGGTACCCGGACAGAGAGCATCCAACGTACCGCACATTGCAAAACATCTACCGCCAACTGTATGCAACCGGTATGGTCGTAGCACCCAAACGAGTCCGTGACAGGCCCGTCACAGGAGAAGCGGGTGCAGTTGGTGTGCTAGCTGCTGTTGCCATGAACCCAGGCATGAGTACACGGGGCCGGCCGAAGTGGCCGAGCGGTTGTAGGCGCTGCTGTCTGGAACCGCGCGACCGCTGCGGTCACAGGTTCGAATCCTGCCTCGGGCATGGATGTGTGTGATGTCCTTAGGTTAGTTGGGTTTAAGTAGTTCTACGTTCAAGGGGACTGATGACCTCAGCAGTTAAGTCCCATAGTGCTCTGAGCCATTTGAACCATTTGAGTACACGGGACATTGCGAGACCGGTGGACTGAGTCAAAGTAGTGTCATGCGCATACTGCATCGTCACTGCTTTCACCCGTTTCATGTGTCTCTACATCAGCAATTACATGGTGATGACTTTAATCATCGAGTGCAATTCTGTCAATGGGCATTAACAGAGAATGCGTTGCAGTTCTACCTGTTTACCGATGAAGCGCGTTTCACAAACCACGGGGCAGTGAATCTACGGAACATTCATTACTGGTCCGTGGACAATCCTCGCTGGCTCAGACAGGTAGAGCGACAGCGACCGTGGACTGTAAATGTATGGTGCGGAATCATTGGCAACCACCTCATTGGTCCTCACTTCATTGCAGGGGCCCAAACAGCTGCAACATACATCGCGTTTCTACAGAATGATCTGCCAACGTTGCTCGAAAATGTCCCACTGGAAACGCGTCGACGTATGTGGTATCAGCGTGATGGTGCACCTGCACATTCCGCAATTAACGCTAGGCTGACCCTTGACAGGATGTTCGACGGGCGTTTCATAGGACACGGAGGACGCGTAAATTGGCCAGCCCGTTCTCCTGATCTTACACCTCTGGACTTCTTTCTGTGGGGTACGTTAAAGGAGAATGTGTACCTTGATGTGCCTACAACCCCAGGCGATATGAAACAACGTATTGTGGCAACCTGCGGCGACGATACACCAGATGTACTGCGGCGTGTGCGACATTTATTACGCCAGAGATTGCAATTGTGTGCAGCAAATGATGGCCACCACATTGAACATCTATTGGCCTGACATGTCGTGACACACTCTGTTCCACTCCGTAATTGAAAACGGAAACCACGTGTGTACGTGTACTTCACCCCTCATGGTAATGTACATGTGCGTCAGTGAAAAAGACCAATAAAAACGTGTTAGCATGTGAACGTAATGTGCTGTTCCAGTCTCTTCTGTTCCTAAGGTCCATCACCGTTCCCTTTAGATCCCTACGTAATTCGGTGCTCTCCGATACACACGATCGAACAGCGGAGGAGTGGTACTCAAGCGTCAACTTTAGGTTACAATATCTCCGGATGTAATTAACATTTTACAATGCAACAAACGGCACTGATTACGTATTTGTTTATATGTTCAGATGTGTTAACAAAACTAACGGGGTTCCATTTTAAAGAACGTAGGTTTGTGATAAAAAACATACTTCCGTGCATTTTTTTATGGTTTGTATTAACCAGTTACACTAGCCCCTCTCCTCACGTTTGGTCTGTGGAATCGATTCGTCAGTAATTGATGTGGTTTATGAAATACATCCAGCGGTAATGTTAGGTGACTCACCCTGTATATGATCAGTCCCCACAAACCTTCCAGATGTTCATGTGATTCAGTGTGTGTTCTCTGGATTGAGCACCGAGCAAAAGAAGGTGTTTAACAGATTTTTGATGAAATTGTACATGGTGCTGTAGGATAAATGGAAAAGATATCTGGATCTACAGCTCGCATACATAAGTTTTAATATCCACTGGGTATGGAAATACAGCTCTTAGAATAATTTGCTGTAACGCATCCGACAAATTTCATCAGAACCACACAGGCAAATAATTGTAAGTCACTGGATGAAAAATATTAATAAGTGCACATGAAATCGTCAGAAGTCCATTAACAGAGTAAAAAACTTTTATGTTCTTTTCGGAAAATTACGTGCAGCACTTTTGACGAAGACTCGGTGTCAAAACTCGAAACAGAAATATGGTGTATTGTGGTCATCCTACCGATACTAGAACTGGTCGAATGAAGCAAGTTGTATCAGGGGAGATCAAAAAAATTTCCATACAGTCCAGAATCGACATGCCAATCAGGAAAAGTCCCTATGAGTCTTGAGCCAATCATCCAACGACGCACCATGCTGAAGACAGCCATTTGGTAAAACACCATGTCCTGCTGCCTGAAGAAGTCCGTAACTCACAGCTGCACATCCTCGTCCGACAGGGATCGTCGACCCTTTAAATCCTTTTTTAAGGAACTGTAGGCATAATAATCGCATGGGGGAAGAACATCTTGTGTCGAACCGGACGTAACTTGGCGTACAAATCCACAACGGTGGTTTTCGATAGACATGCTGTACCACACACATTCTTCTTTCTCCGACAGATGTCTGCCTGTGTTCGTCCTTCGGAAACCATTAAAGAATAACAGGACGCTGGTCCTCTTTGGACGCATTTGGTAACAACGTCGCCGTAGTTCACGTTCCGAATTTACTGCAAGCGCATCGAAAATACACGAACGCCAACCTGATCACATTCCTACATGTCGGTGCTTACATAGCCCCGTTGGATTCGAGTTATGTTGAACATACGCTTCAGTAACGCCCTTTACCGGAAACTTTTGATGGGCTCTTAAAGTACAGCAGAACGTCTGTAAACGTGGTAAGACGAGAGGTACTGATACAAGTTTATCAGTGAGGGCGGGTAGGGGAGTCCGTAAGGGAGGAGGCCAGTGTCTTATTTTTAACACAGGTATGTAGAGAAATAAAGGTCATTAGAACTGGCAATAAACCACACCTCAGAATAAGGAGGACGTACGGGATGAACCAGAAATCCGCCGACAAACTTTCAGAGGCAGTCCACGGATACCTTCCGGGGATTTTGGTGTAAGAGAAACACGTTCTCTGGCGGTTGGGTATAGAGTAATACTGTAATTATGATTTATTGGGTTTGTTATCCTAATCACCTTTGTTTCTGTTAAAATAGCTTCATATCAATGAAAATGGCGTTTCTATGTAAACTGTTCTAACACGGAATGATCAGATTTCTATTAGGTACCTATATAGTACAGATGCAAAAGTAGTTTGATAAAGTTGCCTACTCTGCAGAAGCAGCTCAGAATAGGTTTGTTATGCCGCTCTTCCATTGCATTCAGTGAACCCACATACGAGGCCTAATCCTCATCCGTAGATCTATACCTACTGATTCTTAAGGAAATGTAACTCATCCGCTATAGAAGTAGCTTACAAGGCTCTTGTTTAGCGATTCTTGTGTTTTGTTCATCAAGATGAGATTCTTACCAGGTTGGTCTGATGGAAGAGATAGAGAAGATGCAGCTAAGAGCACTTTCCGGGCGGTGTCGGATTACGATTTCCTTCCACCCACATACATCTCTCAGAATAATCAGCACCAGAAAATTTGTGGAATTAGAGATAATACAGAGGCTTACCGAGAAGCATTCTTCCAACGCACAGTTCGCGAGTGGCACATGGAAGGGAGCATCTGTTAATGGTAAGTGGCTCTGAGCACTATGGGACTTAATATCTGAGGTCATCAGTCCCCTAGAACTTAGAACTACTTAAACCTAACTAACCTAAGGACATCACACACATCCATGCCCGAGGCAGGATTCGAACCTGCGAACGTAGCGGTCGCGCGGATACAGACTCTAGCGCCTAGAACCGTTTGGCCACCCAGGCCGGTCGTTAATGGTAACAGAAGTATCTTCAGCTACACGCCGTCAAATGACTCGCGGAGTACTTTCGTAGATGTAGATCTATCACTGCTAACGGACAGTTAACACTGCCAGGAAAACAAAGCCGGGACGTAATAGAGCTTGAGGGTGTAGACTAAAGGCAGCGCTACGGTCGCAGGTTCGAATCCTGCCTCGGGCATGGATGTGTGTGATGTCCTTAGATTAGTTAGGTGCAAGTAGTTCTAGGTTCTAAGGGACTGATGACCTCAGATGTTAAGTCCCATAGTGTTTGAACTTAAGTCAGCATTACTGTTGTCAACTGCAATTACCTTGAATGAATGGAACAACACTTCAGTGTACTATTTTCAGCTCAATACAGATGTAAAACAGATTGGGACAAGAAATCAAACGAATTCCAATGACACTGTAATGCGCCGCCAGAGACCGTGGGTCCCTTATATCAAAATACTCATAGGGTATCCCGAAGAATCTCTCAATGTTTGTCGGTGGACTCATGCTTCACCCTGTATAATGACTATCAATGTGAAGACATCCTGTCCAGAGGAGTATCATTTCTAGCGCCACGAGAAACATCGGATAATGGGGGGAAAGCTTTAACATACTTGGAATATTTTCCGTCTTTAACGAAACTTGTGGATACAAATTTTAATAATCATCATATAATGGTAACTTAATACTATATTCATTTGCTAAAAAGAGTAAACAGGCTTTTTAAGGACCTCACTGACAAATGTTTAGAAACGATACGTCATAAAAGGAGGATAATTTTAAGCAGATGTTTATGGATTATGCATATAAGACGTCCATAACGTTTTGAGATTTAAAGAAAATATTGTACAGAAATAGGAGTTTATAATATCGATGTTCGAACAGATTTTCTAAAGGTGTGCACTCTAGCCTGACACTCAATAAAAGCTTAACACCTTTGTATCAACGATCGTCCGTCTCTGGTGAGTATGGTGGTAATCTGTTTGAAGTGACGAAATGCATAATGAGTCATGCAATTGACTCCGCTTCAAATGGTTCAAATGGCTCTAAGCACTATGGGTCTTAACATCTGAGGTCATCAGTCACCTAGAGTTAGAACGACTTAAACCTAACTGACCTAAGGACATCACACACATCCATGCCTGAGGCAGGATTCGAACCTGCGACCGTAACAGCACCGCGGTTCCCAACTGAAGCGCCTAGAACCGCTCAGTCACAGCGGCCGGCCGCTCCGCTTCACTGGCAACTCGCTTTTTACATAGCGCTATAGAGATATAATTAAGGGGTATTACATGAGGCGAATGCGCTGGCCGCACAACTGTCCTGCTAAACCAGCCCAGTATTTCCCTTAACTGTGCTCGCGCACGTAGCCTAAAATATAGAGGTTTTTGATCACGCTGTACCACAGTTGGCTGTACAAAACGGTCGATACTGTATCTAATGGTTCCGTATGTTTTGTATGGGGAACATGATAGTAAGGCGTTACAACTGAGGGTACCGACAGGCGTACAACCACCGTTAGATTAATACACGTCCCATCCACAGAATACTTTTGATGGTGAGCTCTAACGACAATGGAATCTGGGTTCTGTTCCGACTGATAAAATAGAGCCGTCGAAAGTCACGTGAAAGTTTTTCCTACTTGATGATGTGCCGTGTGTGAAGCCCAAATGTTGCACAGCATGGTGAGGGTAAACATACTGTATCTGTTCATTCTGATTTAAAATTGTGTAATGAACATAGCAGTACGTGGCGAGCTAACTATTTTGAGGACTCTGGGATGGAAACTGGCCTAAAAAGCACGGCTCACAGAATGTTGAAAATTACACACGATTATGGTTTTCGAGGTCAGCAGTGTCTATGGCGGTTCTTCAGTATATCAGAGAGAATTTTTTCACACGAGTAAACCACGGAACAGGTCGACCACAGGTGTCCAACTAACGGATGGCACGACATGTCTTCAGAGCCACACAAGGGGATCGACGGTGTACGGTGAACCAGAGCGCCACCAACTTGAATTTGTGGCGTCAAGAGCAATTTTCTACCAGATATGTACGGATACAGGTGCAATGTATAGGCTTCATTCAGCAGCAGACGACCGACTCGTGTCCCTTGCTGACAACTCCACACGGAGCTCAGTGATATACATAGGCCCCGTGAATGGTCAGTGGACCATGGAACAGTGGCAGCGTGGACTGTGGTTCGATGGAATCCGGTTTTAGTTGTATCGAGTTGATGGGGAAGTCACAGAGTGGGTATGCCGCATGAAGCTACAGATCGTGAGTCTGAACAAAGTCGCGTCCAGGCAAGTTGTGCCTCATTTTTGGCCTGGGCTGTTTTCAAATGATAGCAGTTAGGCCCCATTTTCTGGCTGCATGGATCTATGACAGGTACACATTATGTGGAGGATCCTTTGGAGCAACTGAATTTCTCTCTGGCATAAGGCTACCTTTATAGATATGTTATACTTCAACAGGACTATGCAATATGTCACAAGTCACTGTCTGGTCGCTGAAGGCTTGGTGAACACTATAGTAAATTCACGACCATAGCTTTGCCCCTTATATCACCCTATATGAACCCTTTCTAGCATTTAAGGAAGTCTGTGCACACTCGATGAAGCCATCACCAGCTACACAGGAAGAACTGTGGGTAGCATTGACAGATGCATGGACCGATATCCTTTCAGAACGATTCCATTCATAGTGTCTATACCTGCATATTGCAGTTTTGAGGGCTTCCAGACAAGCGAATTCCTATTAGCATTACATCCACTGTTTGTGATGACATTTGGGTCACTCAGTATTATTCGGACTTGAAAAATTAAGTCTTGTTTGAGAATAATAGAATACGGTTTAAGGCAGGTTGACGTACTGATTAAGAAGCCACCTGAATGAATTCCATACAAGCTATCATATCGACTGGTCCTAGTGACTGTGCTTTCTGAAGGAGGTATTAATGTTGATTATCCTCCTGAAATATTCTATAAATGACATCGTGAAAAGCAGTCATAGTATGTGTACTTGTCCAACGTGTCCACCCGAGCTTGTGACACTTGCATGGAACGACACTTGTACGGAAGGGGAATGTGTTGACATCCGTACGGAGCCCAGGACACTAGAGGCAGTGGACAGGATGTTCCAGAAAGGGGATACAACGGCCTGTCAACCGCTACCTGGGTCGTATTCTGCGGAAGGCCAAAGCTCGCTTATTGCACACTGTTCCCTGCCCCACACCAGTTCGTAGCATGCGTGGCTTTCTCCCAGAGTCCACTGCTGCAGTTGACCTGTGACTGACCAGTAGTGTTCTTTGTTTTAGTGCTGAGATAATGGAGTTCGCCTAGACCACTA
This sequence comes from Schistocerca serialis cubense, assembly GCF_023864345.2. Taxonomy (NCBI): domain Eukaryota; kingdom Metazoa; phylum Arthropoda; class Insecta; order Orthoptera; family Acrididae; genus Schistocerca; species Schistocerca serialis. The sequence continues at coordinate 583,022,279 of NC_064640.1, forward strand.
GAGGGACGCCTTTACTGATTTACAGCGGGCATCAATACGTAGCGGACTACACAACCAAACAAGAAGTGACTTACTGGCGCTAAGTAAACTTTGAAAAAAAAAATGAATGCAAAGGAAGACTACCCACAAAACGCAACACAGTTTTAGGGAAAGGTATCCATTTTTGTATTTCAGATGAAGCAGCAAATGATGTGCAAAAACATTTTGTCAGTGCAAAGAAGCGGGCATAAGAAACCGACGTCACAGTTTCATCAGTTGAAGTTGAAGAAGTACTGCAGCTCTTGAATGGAGGCTACGACTTAGTAACATCGTTACCATCACAAAGAGGTGAGAAACAATCCTTGCATCGCATTAGGTGAAAATGTATTGGAACCACACAAGATCTTATCAATTCTGGAGGAATGTTCTTAGAAAAGAATAATATCCTGATGAATGATGGTAGCAACTGGTTACTTGCAGATGATAACAGGGGATCGAATGAGAGACTACTATTTTTCTTTCAGCGAAAAGGGAAAGGAGTGTTTATGAAACTGCGAGCTATTCTTTGTGAATGGAACGTTCAAGAGTTCGAGCAAGCAGTTTGGACAGTTGCTTAAACTCCACGCCGACCTTAATAGTCCTTGGGAGGAAAGACCCACCATTCCAGTTGTTTACGCTATGCTTCCAAATAAAAATCGAGAAACATATGAACGTTTTTCAAAGCTATTAAAACTAACATACCTGGCTGGCTGGTTCAAATGGCTCTGAGCACTGTGGGACTTAATATCTGAGGTCATCAGTCCCCTAGAACTTAGAACTACTTAAACCTAACTAACCTAAGGACATCACACACATCCATGCCCGAGGATGGATTCGAATCTGCGACCGTAGCGGTCGCACAGTTCCAGACTGAAGAGCCTAGAACCGCTCGGCCACATGGCCGGCCTAACGTACTTGGCTGGAACACCGCATATCTGATGATGGACTTCGAAACTGTCATCGTCTTAGCAGCTAACAGTTTGTTTCCTGGAACAGAGATTACTTCTTGCAATTACCATTTTAATTAATGTTTGTGGAAACAAAAGTTCAGTGTTGTGGCCTCGTTTCAGCCTATAAGGAAAATAAGGAAATAAGCTGTCACTTAACAATGTGTTCTGCTGTAGCATATCTTCCCCTGGAAATGGTGGGTGGTGGTTCGCTGTGTATTCAAGAGAGCACGTCTGAAAACCAAACGCTCCAGGATTCATATGATTATTTTGTAGACCAGTGGCTCGATAGCAAACGTATGCCAAGAGAGATGAGAAATTGCAGCCGAAGGTGCCATCGCACTGATGAAGTCTCAGAAATATGGAACTGAGGAATAAATACACTCCTGGAAATTGAAATAAGAACACCGTGAATTCACTGTCCCAGGAAGGGGAAACTTTATTGACACGTTCCTGGGGTCAGATACATCACATGATCACACTGACAGAACCACAGGCACATAATCACAGGCAACAGAGCATGCACAATGTCGGTACTAGTACCGTGTATATCCACCTTTCGCAGCAATGCAGGCTGCTATTCTCCCATGGAGACGATCGTAGAGATGCTGGATGTAGTCCTGTGGAACGGCTTGCCATGCCATTTCCACCTGGCGCCTCAGTTGGACCAGCGTTCGTGCTGGACGTGCAGACCGCGTGAGACGACGCTTCATCCAGTCCCAAACATGCTCAATGGGGGACAGATCCGGAGATCTTGCTGGCCAGGGTAGTTGACTTACACCTTCTAGAGCACGTTGGGTGGCACGGGATACATGCGGACGTGCATTGTCCTGTTGGAACAGCAAGTTCCCTTGCCGGTCTAGGAATGGTAGAACGATGGGTTCGATGACGGTTTGGATGTACCGTGCACTATTCAGTGTCCCCTCGACGATCACCAGTGGTGTACGGCCAGTGTAGGAGATCGCTCCCCACACCATGATGCCGGGTGTTGGCACGGTGTGCCTCGGTCGTATGCAGTCCTGATTGTGGCGCTCACCTGCACGGCGCCAAACACGCATACGACCATCATTGGCACCAAGGCAGAAGCGACTCTCATCGCTGAAGACGACACGTCTCCATTCGTCCCTCCATTCACGCCTGTCGCGACACCACTGGAGGCGGGCTGCACGATGTTGGGGCGTGAGCGGAAGACGGCCTAACGGTGTGCGGGACCGTAGCCCAGCTTCATGGAGACGGTTGCGAATGGTCCTCGTCGATACCCCAGGAGCAACAGTGTCCTTAATTTGCTGGGAAGTGGCGGTGCGGTCCCCTACGGCACTGCGTAGGATCCTACGGTCTTGGCGTGCATCCGTGCGTCGCTGCGGTCCGGTCCCAGGTCGACGGGCACGTGCACCTTCCGCCGACCACTGGCGACAACATCGATGTACTGTGGAGACCTCACGCCCCACGTGTTGAGCAATTCGGCGGTACGTCCACCCGGCCTCCCGCATGCCCACTATACGCCCTCGCTCAAAGTCCGTCAACTGCACATACGGTTCACGTCCACGCTGTCGCGGCATGCTGCCAGTGTTAAAGACTGCGATGGAGCTCCGTATGCCACGGCAAACTGGCTGACACTGACGGCGGCGGTGCACAAATGCTGCGCAGCTAGCGCCATTCGACGGCCAACACCGCGGTTCCTGGTGTGTCCGCTGTGCCGTGCGTGTGATCATTGCTTGTACAGCCCTCTCGCAGTGTCCGGAGCAAGTATGGTGGGTCTGACACACCGGTGTCAATGTGTTCTTTTTTCCATTTCCAGGAGTGTACATTAATATCATAAGTTCATCCAAATGTTTACTCATTAATGAGAAATCTTCGAGAAAATGCAGAGTACCACGGCCTCCAGTTTCATCAGCTAATTTTAAACTTTGATGGGAAAAGAAGAATAAAGTCAACAGTGTAGATTGGTAGATTTACAAAAAGATTGCAATGGCTTTAGAGAAACTCCAAACTGATGAGAACTTTAAAATCACTTCAGACTTGCGTAGCCTGCACACAGAAGTTGCTATGAAGATGGAAACGTCAGAATCATTGAACAATTTGTAAATATTGGAAAATAGTTTAATGTAATCGATGGCAATCTTGTAGATATTGTAAATAAATTCAATGGGGTCGGAAAGAGACTACCTTCTCTTAGTGTTCCCTGGAAACGACACAAAGTCGGCTAAATATCTCTTGAAATTTGTAAAACATTCCCTAATGAAGACTGAAAAGACTATATCAAAGGCCAAACCTTTTCTAGGGAATAATTGTAGCATTCACCTTGAGAGGTTCTTAAAATCAAAATCTCTATTGGCGGACATCGAAAAAGAAGTCTTCGCAGAGGAAGCGCAGGCAAATGACGTACAAATAAATCCATATTTTCTCCCTCCGTTAGAAGATAAGCAAATCAGCAAGAATCTGGTAAAGACATAGTAAAATATCATAAAAGTCATGGTGGCAGTTTTGCAGCCTTTCAACATATATTAAAACTAAGTTGTAGTAACACATGTCGTAGACTTCAGCAGGCCTGTTGAGGACGCGGCTATGCGAGCAAGAGCGTTCACGGTAAAATAGGACGGTCAGACGTCATTACGTAGCGCGGCATGGTCTACTGGTAGCGCAGGGGAAGTGCAAACAATGTGCTGTTTTCAGAGAAATGACCGTAAGTAGGTTCGGCGTAGCCTTGGATACCAAAATACAGTATATACGTCACAGTGCTTAAGGGAGACTGCACCAAATATTTGACTTTTCTTCTACTTTGGCGATAGCATCCAAATTTTAAAATTGTGTCTATTATATAAAGATGCACCAATACTCAAGTTTTGAAGTCCATAACTTCATTAGTTTTCGCGTTCTCAATTTTTAATGTGATTCTAACGGTATTCTTGAAATCCAACTTTTGATACTCACACCACAATTTTCACATGCCAGACTTCTAGCGACATTCACAAGACACACCTGTAGTTGAATGGTTCTGTGCATTCATTTAATGAGAAATGTTAATAATTTTTTTAGTGTTTATTTAGAATTTCAACCTTAAATTTCCTTTGATTGTCGGTACATAAATTCGATGAAACAATAAACTAATTACATTTTTGGTAATATTAATGCAAAGAACTATGAGAACATTTTCTCCATCGCATACAATAAACGTATAAACCAAGCACCCTGCATTGATACGTTGATGCTGATGTGTCTGACCGTTTTGTAGTTCATAACAAAAATTTCACTCATACTGGTTAATATTTATGATAAAAAAGTTGGCACAGAGCTTAGAAAAACAAGCTTATAGTGAAATGGATTTTTAACATTTTATCAAAACGTGATTGTTACTACAAGACACACACCCATTAAAATTCAGCGGCTCTATAACCTTTTCGTTTCCTGTTTATCTGAGGTTTGTTCTTGTAACTTCAAGATCAGGGTAGTCTTTCTCTTGAAATTTCCAAATAAAAATCTACTCCTAGTGCTCTTGAAGAGGTGCAGTGGTGGGGATATCTGATTGTAAGTCAATGCCAATTCCTTGGAGTGTGTTGATTATACTGAACAAGATTTCAGTGTATTCCCTAAATTTATATTTCTGCACAGTCAACAGGCAAAGAAATCGGGTTCCAACGGCTGGCTGTCAATTGCTTCTCTAAGATGGAAGTAAAAGTGGTTCTGTTAGATGGTAATAGAAATTAAAAATTGTCTTTGGTATCTTCCAGTGTTCCACAGCCCCTTATGTAGTCTATATTTCAAACATTTCATAGACGTACTTGTAATTCGAATACAGCCAAATCCTTTTGGGATCTAAGAGTAAACGCTCCATGGACCTGAAACCGCCATTAAATTTCCCCTCAAAAAAATTTAAGTTTTAGGGTGGAGTCTCCCTTTAAAATGGAGAGTAGCTGTCTTTAAAGAGAAGGAAAGTAGTATGATGGTTGGGTTAGGATCTCCAAAGATATCAGACACACCAGCATCAACGTATTATGTGCTTCAAAACTTTGAACATAGCGAAATAAACAGTTTACAACAACGTTACAATAGATTCCACGCAAAAGATTATGGACACTTGGAAGGCGAACAGCAAGAAGCCGATGTATTAATAAAATAAAAAAAAACCTTTTAAGCGATATAACTGAAGAATTTTGGCAATATTTTCACTATGAAGATACATTATAGTTTGCGCGAAGAATACCAAACCAATGAATCTGCAGTTACATCAAGAACGCTCCTTTTCAGCTTCCAAGGTTTGCATAGTTTCACAGATTTACGAATAAGTGGAAACTCGGGCAGAGCTAGAATTTACAAATCTACAGTTTGATGTTTGCATGATTAGTTTCATAACAAAATTAGTGTCGATCCTCAATGTAAATTTTCACGACTTTACAAGTCTGTAACAGTGATTATGTCGATGTTTTGACTTACATCTACATTATAACTCCGCAATTCACACTTAAGTGCCTGGCAGAGGGTTCATCGAACCATTTTCATACTACTTCTCTACCATTCAACTCTCGAATGGCGCGTGGGAAAAGGAACACCTAAATCTTTCCGTTCGAGCCCCCATTTCTCTTATTTTATTATTACGATCATTCCTCCTTACGTAGATGGGTGTCAACAAAATATTTTCGCATTCGGAAGAGAAAGTTGGTGATTGAAATTTCGTAAACAGATCTCGCCGCAAAGAAAACCACCTTTGTTTCAGTGACTGCCACCCCAACTCGCGTATCATATAAGTGACACTCTCACCCGTTTGCGCTGTAACACGAAACGAGCTGCCTTCTTTGCACTTTTTCGATGTCCTCCGTCAATCCTACCTGGTAAGGATCCCACACTGCGCAGCAATATTCCAGCAGCGGACGGATAAGTGTAATGTAGGCTGCCTCTTTAGTGGGTTTGTCGCATCTTCTAAGTGTTCTGTCAACAAAGCGCACTCTTTGTTTCACCCTCCCCACAGTATTGATCTTTCCAATTTAAGTTGCTCGTAATTGTAATTCCTAGGTATTTCGTCTAAGCCCTTAGATCTGTGCGTTTTATCGTATACCCAATATTTATCGGATTTCTTTTAGTACCTACATCTACATTTACATCTACATTTATACTCCGCAAGCCACCCAACGGTGTGTGGCGGAAGGCACTTTACGTGCCACTGTCATTACCTCCCTTTTCTGTTCCAGTCGCGTATGGTTCGCGGGAAGAACGACTGTCGGAAAGCCTCCGTGCGCGCTCGAATCTCTCCAATTTTACATTCGTGATCTCCTCGGGAAGTATACGTAGGGGAAGCAATATATTCGATACATCATCCAGAAATGCACCCTCTCGAAACCTGGCGAGCAAGCTACACCGAGATGCAGAGCGGCTCTCTTGCAGAGTCTGCCATTTGACTTTGCTAAACATCTCCGTAACGCTATCACGGTTACCAAATAACCCTGTGACGAAACGCGCCGCTCTTCTTTGGATCTTCTCTATCAACTCCATCAACCCTATCTGGTACGGATCCCACACTGATGAGCAATACTCAAGTATAGGTCAAACAAGTGTTTGTAAGCCACCTCCTTTGTTGATGGACTACATTTTCTAAGGACTCTCCCAATGAATCTCAACCTGGTACCCGCCTTACCAACAATTAATTTAAATGATAATTCCACTTCAAATCGTTCCGTACGCATACTCCCAGATATTTTACAGAAGTAACTGCTACCAGTGTTTGTTCCGCTATCATATAATCATACAATAAGGGGTCCTTCTTTCTATGTATTCGCAATACATTACATTTGTCGATGTTAAGGGTCAGTTGCCACTCCCTGCACCAAGTGCCTATCCGCTGTAGATCTTCCTGCATTTCGCTACAATTTTCTAATGCTGCAACTTCTCTGTATACTACAGCATCATCCGCGAAAAGCTGCATAGAACTTCCGACACTATCTACTAGGTCATTTATATATATTGTGAATAGCAATGGTCCCATAACACTCCCCTGTGGCACACCAGAGGTTACTGTAACGTCTGTAGACGTCTTTCCATTGATAACAACATGCTGTGTTCTGTTTGCTAAAAACTCTTCAATCCAGCCACACAGCTTGTCTGATATTCCATAGGCTCTTACTTTCTTTACCAGGCGACAGTGCGAAACTGTATCGAACGCCATCCGGAAGTCGAGGAAAATAGCATCTACTTGGTAGCCTGTGTCTAATATTTTCTGCGTCTCATGAACAAATAAAGCGAGTTGGGTCTCACACGATCGCTGTTTCCGGAATCCATGTTGATTCCTACAAAGTAGATTCTGGGTTTCCAAAAACGACATGATACTTGAGCAAAAACCATGTTCTAAAATTCTACAAGAGATCGACGTCAGAGATATAGGTCTATAGTTTTGTGCATCTGCTCGACAACCCTTCTTGAAGACTGGGACTACCTCAGCTCTTTTCCAATCATTTGGAACCTTCCGTTCCTATACAGACTTGCGGGGTCGACAGAACAGTCCGATCCCACCCGTCGGCTTTGACCCGTGGCGTAAGGGTGTTGTCGTGTGTGACGTCATGACGGCGCGGAGTTTGGTTTGTGAGTGTGGCGTGTTTGTAGATGTCGTCATGTTGTAGTTTGTTGTGCTCTCTGGTGGTATGTTCAGGGCTTTCGTTTGTATGCTGTAATGGGCTCAGTTTGCTTTTCAAAAATGGTTCAAATGGCTCTGAGCACTATGCGATTTAACTTCTAAGGTCATCAGTCCCCTAGAACTTAAAACTACTTAAACCTAACTAACCTAAGGACATCACACACATCCATGACCGAGGCAGGATTCGAACCTGCGACCGTAGCGGTCGTGTGGTTCCAGACTGTAGCGCCTAGAACCGCTCGGCCACTCCGGCTGGCTCAGTTTGCTTTTGCTCATTATCCAGAATTGTTCGAGTGTCGGCTGTGTTTGTAGTGGAATTCGTTTCAGTGAGTTAACGATTTTGTGGAAAGGTTAATTTAGTGTTGTTCGCTGTACATCGTGTGGTAATTTTAGTAAAATTAATCGGTTGTTGTTTTTGTTCAGGAATGGATATGACGGATAAAATTAACAGTGCGCAGGTGAAGGGAAGTGTTCGATCCCAATGTGTGGCTGTGTATGTTGATATTGGTATCGGGAGATGTTTTTGAGCTATATAGGCCAAGGGAAGTGTTTGATCCTATTTTATGGGATCGGGAACTGCTGTTGAGCTATATAGGTCAAGGGAAGTGTCCGATTCCAGATGATATTGTGTTTAGTGGTATTTGGGGAGTTTTGTGAAGTCTGTTTTTTTTCGTCGTTTTTTGTGGTTTGTATCGGGGTGGGTGTCTGAATTTGATTATATTTAGTTTGCCCCCACTCAGAAACACCCCATTTCCCGCGCTTGTCCCGTTAGTGTCATTACGCTTTTTGTGGAAAGTGAGTGTGTTTGTTTTTCGATGTATTTTCGTCCTCATAATGTGTATGTACCGACTTTATATGCGCCATATTGGAATCGTGGTTTATGATCGTTTCCGCCATATTTGTGACGTCATGAGTCAAAGCAGACGGGCGGGATCGCACACTTCCGTATTAGCGACTTGCTGTACACGGCTGTTAGAAGGGGGGCAAGTTCTTTCGCGTACTCTGTGTAGAGTCGTATTGGTATCCCGTCAGGTCCGCTGGACTTTCCTCTGTTGAGTGATTCCAGTTGCTTTTCTATTCCTTGGACACTTATGTCGATGTCAGCCAGTTTTTCGTTTGTGCGAGAATTTAGAGAAGGAACTGCAGTGCGGTATTACTCTGTGAAACAGCTTTGGAAAAAGGTGTTTAGTATTTCAGCTTTACGCGTGTCATCCTCTGTTTCAATGCCATCATCATCCCGGAGTGTCTGGATATGCTGTTTCGAGCCACTTACTGATTTAACGTAAGACCGGAACTTCCTAGGATTTTCTGTCAAGTCGGTACATAGAATTTTACTTTCCAATTCACTGAACGCTGCACGCATAGCCCTCCTTACGCTAACTTTCACATCGTTTAGCACTGTTTGTCTGAGAGGTTTTGGCTGCGTTTAAACTTGGAGTGAAGCTCTCTTTGCTTTCGCAGTAGTTTCCTAACTTTGTTGTTGAACCACGGTGGGTTTTTCCCGTCCCTCACAGTTTTACTCAGCACGTACCTGTCTAAAACGCATTTTACGATTGCCTTGAACTTTTTTTTAAAAAACACTCAACATTGTCAGTGTCGGAACAGAAATTTTCGTTTTGATCTGCTAGGTAGTCTGAAATCTGCTTTCTGTTACTCTTGCTAAACAGATAAACCTTCCTCACTTTTTTAATATTCCTACTAACTTCTATATTCAGGGATGCTGCAACGGTCTTATGATCACTGATTCCCTGTTCTGCACTTACAGAGTCGAAAAGTTCGGGGCTGTTTGTTATCAGTAGGTCCAAGACGTTATCTCCACGAGTCGGTTCTCTGTTTAATTGCTCGAGGTAATTTTCGAATAGTGCACTCAGTATAATGTCACTCGATGCTCTGTCCCTACCACCCGTCCTAAACATCTGAGTGTCCCAGTCTATATCTCGTAAATTGAAATCTGCACCTAAGACTATAACATGCTGAGAAAATTTATGTGAAATGTATTCCAAATTTTCTCTCAGTTGTTCTGCGACTAATGCTGCTGAGTCGGGAGGTCGGTAAAAGGAGCCAATTATTAACCTAGCTCGGTTGTTGAGTGTAACCTCCACCCATAATAATTCACAGGAACTATCCACTTCTACTTCACTACAGGATAAACTACTACTAACAGCGACAAACACGCCACCACCGGTTGCATGCAGTCTATCCTTTCTAAACACAGTCTATGCCTTTGTAAAAATTTCGACAGAATTTATCTCTGGCTTCAGCCAGCTTTCTGTACCTATAACGATTTCAGCTTCGGTGCTTTCTATCAGCGCTTGAAGTTCTGGTACTTTACCAATGCAGCTTCGACAGTTTACAATTACAATACCGATTGCTGCTTGGTCCCCGCATGTCCTGACTTTGCCCCGCACCCTTTGAGGCTGTTGCCCTTTCTGCACTTGCCCGAGGCCATCTAACCTAAATAACCGCCCAGTCCACGCCACACAACCCCTGCTACCCGTGTAGCCGCTTGCTGCGTGTAGTGGACTCCCGACCTATCCAGCGGAACCCGAAACCCCACCACCCTATGGCGCAAGTCGAGGAATCTGCAGCCCACACGGTCGCAGAACCGTCTCAACCTCTGATTCGACTGTCTTCGATAGTATCTCCGTTGCTGTGGTGCAGAGAAATAATTGACTGTGTCTTTCCACTTGCATGCCTCACATACGGTAAGAATCTCTTTGGATTTTCTGCCAGGTTTCGAGACAAATTTTCGATGTGGAAACTATTATAAGCATCTCGAATTGAAATCTGTGCTAAATTTCGAGCTTCTGTAGAAGATCGCCGATCTTGGAGATTTTGCGTTTGTTTGAATTTGGCATTTTTTTCTTTTTTTTTTCGTTGTTGATGCTACAGGGTTCTCGCCCGTTTTGTATACCATGGGGCGGCTCCGCATTTTGTTAATGTATTTGGCATAAATCTCTCCATTGCTGCCGATACTATTTCTTTGACTTCAAACCACATCTAGCTGACACTTACATTGTTAACTTTGAAGGAGTGGGGATTGTCTCTCGGAAAGGTGTTAGGTGAATTTTTGTCTTCTTGTTTGAATAGGTATATTTTTGGAGGATTTGGGGAATACAATATTCAGTCTCGCTACGGAAATCGTGTTTTCACTAATCCCTGTATCCGTTTTGACTATCGTTATTAACTCGGGATTATTTGTTGTTAAGAGATAAAGTGTATTTTCACAACCGTTTACTATTTCCGTGGGCTCATGAACCAGCTGCTCGAAATTTTTTCAGAGAGTGCGCTTAGGACAATTTAGGATGATGTTTTATGTGTACCTCCGGAATTAAATATTTCTTTTCACCAACATACAGAGGGTAAATTAAACTCACCAGAAACTAAAATTGTGTGGGACGGGTATGTGTTTGAAATCAAACTCAAGTTTTCTTTGAACCTCTCAGCGATTCTATCATCTGAAATGGCTGGTCGGTAAAAGGAACCAACTATTATTTTATCTACCTCCATTTCGCGACAAGATAAATTGCTTCTAACACCAACTAACAAGCCACCGCCTACTCTATTTAGCCTGTCCTTTCGTAACGCCCTTTGGTTCTTCCCGCAAATTTTGGCTGAAACTATTTCCGGCTTTAGCCAGCTTTCAGTGCCTATAACGATTTGAGCATCAGTGCTTTTTACTAGCGCTTGGAGCTCTGGTACTTTCCCAAGACAGGTACGACAGTTTACAACTTTTATACCCCCCACGAACCATGGACCTTGCCGTTGGTGGGGAGGCTTCCGTGCCTCAGTGATACGGATAGTCTTACCGTAGGTGCAACCACAGTGGAGGGGTATCTGTTGAGGGGCCAGAAAAACATGTGGTTCCTGAAGAGGGGCAGCAGCCTTTTCAGTAGTTGCAAGGGCAGCAGTCTCGATGACTGACTGATCTAACCTTGTAACACTAACCAAAACGGCCTTGCTGTGCTGGTACTGCGAACGTCTGTAATCAAGGGGGAACTACAGCCGTAATTTTTCCCGAGGGCATGCAGCTTTAGTGCATGGTTAAATGATGATGGCGTCCTCTTGCGTAAAATATTCTGGAGGTAAAGTAGTCCCCCATTCGGATCTCCGGGCGGGGACTACTCAGGAAGACGTTGTTATAAGGAGAAAGAAAAATGGTGTTCCGCGGATCGGAGCGTGGAATGTGAGATCCCTTATCGGGTAGGTGGATTAGAAAATTTAAAAAGGGAAATGGATAGGTTAGAGTTAGATATATTGGGAATTAGTGAAGTTCGGAGGCAGGAGGAACAAGACCTCTGGCAAGCGAATACAGGGTTATAAATACAAAATGAAATAGGGGTAATGCAGGAGTAGGTTTAATAATGAATAGGAAAAAAGGAATGCGGGTAACCTACTACAAACAGCATAGTGAACGCATTATTGTGGCCAAGATAGATACGAAGCCCACGCCTACCACAGTAGTACAAGTTTATATGCCAACTAGCTCCGCAGATGACGAAGAGACTGATGAAATCTATGATGAGATAAAAGAAACTATTCAGATAGCGAAGGGAGACGAAAATTTAATAGTCATGGGTGACTGGAACTCAATAATAGGAAATGGAAGAGAAGCAAACGTAGTAGGTGAATGTGTAATGGGAGTAATGAACGAATGAGGAAGCCGCCTAGTAGAATTTTGCACTGAGCATAATTTAATCATAGCTACCACTTGGTTCAAGAATCATAAAAGAAGGTTGTACACATGGAAGAAGTCTGCAGATCCTGGAAGGGTTCAGATAAATTATACAGTGGTAAGACAGAGATTCAGGAACCAGGTTTTAAATTGTAAGACATTTCCAGTGGCAGATGTGAACTCTGACCACAATCTATTGGTTATGAACTGTAGACTAAAACTGAAAAAACTGCAAAAAGGTGGGAATTTGAGGAGATGGGTCCTGGATAAGCTAAAAGAACCAGAGGTTGTAGAGAGCTTCAGGGAGAGCATTAGGGAACAATTGACAAGAATGGGGAAAGAAATACAGTAGAAGAAGAATGGGTAGCTTTGAGAGACGAAATAGTGAAGGATGCCGAGGATCAAGTAGGTAAAAAGACGAGGGCTAATAGAAGTCCTTCGGTAACATAAGAGATATTGAATTTAATTGATAAAAGGAGACAATATAAAAATGCAGTAAATGAAGCAGGCAAAGAGGAATACAACTGTCTCAAAAATGATATCGACAGGAAGCGCAAAATGGCTAAGCTGGGATGGCTAGAGTACAAATGTAAAGATGTAGAGGCGTATATCACTAGGGGTAAGATAGATACTGCCTACAGGAAAATTAAAGAGACATTTGGAGAAAAGAGAACCATTGTATGAATATCAAGAGCTCAGATGGAAACACAGTTCTACGCAAAGAAGGGAAAGCAGAAAGGTGGAAGGAGTATATAGAGGGTCTATACAAGGGCGATGTTCTTGAGGACAATATTATAGAAATGGAGGAGAATGTAGATGAATATGAAGTGGGAGATACGATACTGCATGAAGAGTTTGTCAGAGCACTGAAAGACCTAAGTCGAAACAAGTCCCCGGGAGTAGACAACATTCCATTAGAACTACAGACAGCCTTGGGAGAGCCAGTTCTAAGAAAACTCTACCATCTAGTGAGCAAGATGTACGAGACAGGCGAAATACCGTCAGACTTCAAGAAGAATATAATAATTCCAATCCCAAAGAAAGCAGGTGTTGACAGACGAGAAAATCACCGAACTGTCAGTTTAATAAGCCACGGCTGCAAAATACTAACAAGAATTCTTTACACACGAATGGAAAAACTGGTAGAAGCCGACCTCGGGGAAGATTAGTTTGGATTCCGCAGAAATGTTGGAACACGTGAGGCAATACTGACCCTACGACTTATCTTAGAAAATAGATTAAGGATAGGCAAACCTACATTTCTAGCATTTGTAGACTTAGAGAAAGCTTTTGACAATGTTGACTGGAATACTCTCTTTCAAATTCTGAAGGTGGCAGGGGTAAAATACAGGGACCGAAAGGCTATTTACTATTTGTACAGAAACCAGATGGCAGTTATAAGAGTCGAGGGGCATGAAAGGGAAGCAGTGGTTGGGAACGGAGTGAGACAGGTTTGTAGCTTATCCCCGATGTTATTCAATCTGTATATTGAGCCAGCAGTAAAGGAAACAAAAGTAAATTCGGAGTAGGAATTAAAGTCCGTGGAGAAGAAATAAAAGCTTTGAGGTTGGCCGATGACTTTGTCATTGTGTCAGAGACTGCAAAGGACGCGGAAGAGCATCTGAACGGACTGGACAGTGTCCTGAAAGGAGGATATAAGATGAACATCAACAAAAGAAACACGACGATAATGGAATGTAGTCTAATTAAATCGGGTGATGCTGCGGGAGTTAGATTTGGAAATGAGGCGCTTAAGGTAGTGAATGAGTTTTGCTCTTTGGGGAGCAAAATAAATGATGATGGTCGAAGTAGAGAGGATATAAAATGTAGATTGTCAATGGCAAGGAAAGAGTTTCTGAAGAAGAGAGAGTTGTTTACATCGAGTTTAGATTTAAGTGTCAAGAAGTAGTTTCTGAAAGTATTTGTATGGATTGAAACCATGTATGGAAGTGAAACGTGGAGGATAAATAGCTTAGACAAGAATAGAATACAAGCTTTTGAAATGTGGTTCTGCAGAAGACTGCTGAAGATTAGATGGGTAGATCACATAACTAAAGAGGAGGTATTGAATGGAATTGGAGAGAAGAGAAATTTGTGGCACAACTTGACTAGAAGAAGGGATCGCTTGGTAGGGCATATTCTGATGCATCAAGGGATCACCAGTTTAGTACTGAAGGGCAGCGTGGAGGGTAAAAATCGTAGAGGGAGACCAAGAGATGAATACACTAAACAGATTCAGAAGGATGTAGGTTGCATTAGGTACTGGGAGATGAAGAACCTTGCACAGGATAGAGTAGCATGGAGAGCTGCATCAAAGCAGTCTCTGGACTGAAGACCACAATAACAACATACTGATGGTTACTTTATCTACATTCTTCCTGTGTTTGACCTGCACCCCTTTTGGCTGAAGCCCGTTCTTCTGTTTTCCTGAGACCCTCTAACCTAAAAAGAAAGCACCTCTGCTACCCGCACAGCAGTCTTCTGTGTGTAGTGGACTCCTGACCTGTTGAGCGGAACCCAAAACCAAACCACCCTCTGGCGCAAGTCGATGAATCTGCATCCTACACAGTTACATAACCGTGTGAGCCTCTGATTGAGGCATCACATTGGGCCTACGCCAATCAGTCATTTCGACTACGCTGCAAATGGTGAACTCTGCTTTCATCTCGCAAGCAAGACTGACAGCCTATACCACATCTGTTTGCTGATCGAAACCAGAGAGCATCTCTTCCCATCCAAAGAGACACTCATTATTGTTACTGATGTGAGCCACCACCTGCAGTTGGCTGGTGCTCTTCATGGCATCTGGAAGGATCCGTTCCACATCTGGAATGACCCCACCTGGTACACACACGGAGTGCACATTGGCTTTTTTCCTCTTCTTGGCACCTGTGTCCCCAAGGGGCCCCATAACGTGCCTAATGTTGGAGGTCCCATCTATAAATAATCCCACCCTCTGTGATTGCCCAGATCTTGCATGCTGAGATGTTTCCTCTGAAACAGAACAAGTGACTGCATCTGGCTGAGTGGCTGTGTCAGCCACAGACAGCACCTGGAACCTGTTTACATGCAGCCCCCAGAGAAGTCTTTCACTGCCTGCTACTCCCCAGTGCGACCTTCCACTCGACCACAGGTGAGGGGTCAACCTTAGTGCGGGCTGCAACTGCGATGGGCACTGGTGAAAACCGATCAGAGGACTAGAAAGTGAGGTACATCCATGGGAACCCCCACAGCTGGCACACAGCAGTGGTGCCCATCCATCCACTGCAGCTTCAAGCTGTGTAACCAAAGCCATCACCGCCTGGAACTGAGAGCAAAGTGTCACCAATTTGGCGCACATCCGCACCCAACAATAGCCTAAGTAAAATGGTTATGAAATATGAATTTATCAGCTTAAATTTAGTTCTAAAATGGCATTCATCATAAGGCTGCAACAGTCATTAGACATTCCATGTTTCTTATTTAGCTGCTCCCTGTTGTTTGCATCATCAAAATGTTAAAAGAGATGTTGAATTTCATTGCCAGTTCTCATTATATTAATTTCATTGCCACTTCTCATTAATACAACAGTTTTCAAAATATATTTGCCACAAAACGCGTTCATGAGCCGCCATGAAGCGATACCTGGTTGCTCACTGCTGTGGTGAGAGCGTGAGCCAGCTCGCACAAATGGCTTTGCTGAACTGCTAGACTTCCCAGTGTGCTCGTACCTTTGGAAAGCTGGTTAACCCAGTAAGAGCCCCAGCCTCAGTGCAAGTGTCACTTCATGACGTCACACCATGCAAGTGTTCCATCCCCGTGTTAATGACCACAGCATACACAAAACCATATATTCTCACATCGTGCCTTGCATCACCAACATAGTGGAGATCTTCGTCCTAATTGAGGTTTCTGTATGGATGATTGTTTTGTAACTGCTTGAGGGCAGTGTGTGGTAGAGGCACAGAATAGGAGAACCCACTACTAAAACCCCTCAATGCACAGGAAAGGAATTGTAGTTCTGTTAACTCCCCTCTCACATGAGTGACTTATAATGCATACAGTGATAATATTGATTTCTTAAAAATTGGCCAATTTACTGTTTATCAGATAAGCATGTATTTTTTTAAGATTTTGTTGACACAGCAAGTAAACAGATCACCAAACTTTAGCTGAAACCATTGCAAGCGGTCCTGCAGAGCTAGTTTGAGGAAATTCAGTCAATGAAGAAAATTAAGACAGAAACCAGAGAATTGGAAATGTAAATGCCGTGTGACCAGGGTCTTCCATCTGGTAGACTGTTCGCCTGGTGCAAGTCTTTCGAGCTGACGCCACTTCGGCGACTTGCGTGTCGATGGGGATGAAATGATGATAAGGACCAGACAACACCCAGTCCCTGAGTGGAGAATATCTCCGACCAAGCAGGGAATCAAACCCAGGCCGTTAGATATGACATTCGGTCGTGCTGGCCACTCAGCTACCAGGGGTGGACGCCAGAGAATTATGGTTAGTCATAGAAAGCAAGCAGACTACACTTAGAAGACTGGATGGAGACCAGCGACTATAAAAAATGAGCCTTAGAGTCAAGGATCAACAAGATGAACATGTAAGGTGGCTATAATTTCCCACCTTACTAGCACCCATCCACATACTTTGCCCCCCCTGCGGGTCCGGGGATTAGAATAGGCCCGCGGTATTCCTGCCTGTCGTAAGAGGCGACTAAAAGGAGTCTCAAATGTTTTGGCCTTAATGTGATGGTCCCCCTTGGGGTTTGACCTCCATTTTTCGAAATTCTACAGAAGTACGAGCCTTTTGGGGAAGGACACCTTACATGGTGTACCACTGGTCCTAAGTGCACTCAGACCTTGGCACTCAGCATTGCACCGGCGTTGTCACCATACCCATTATTCCTCAAATTGGGCCTAAACGCCTGATGGGTTGTCCACGTTACGCCCATAGTGCCTCTCCATCTGCACCAGCGATCATGATGGACTTTCCATGGCACCAGAAATCCAGCACGGTAGCCAGCCCGTTGTGGTGGGGTCGTCATGTACCCTCTAGGTTGTAGACCCTGACAACACAGGGATCGTACTGCCGATACCTGAGCTGCACCCTCCCCACGTTGGCCAAGGAGTAGATGCCCGTCTCCTTGGGGCATCAGGACTCCCGGCAATGGTCATCCTGCCAGGTGGCCCTTGCTGCGGCTGGGTGGCGCCAGTGGGGAGAGCCCCTGGTCGGAGTGGGTGGTATCGGGGCGGACGTTTCGCACATGAAACGTCAACATGTATCAGGTCGCTCTGCGGCCGAGTCTTCCAAAAGAAAAGGTACCGTTTCTAGTTCTGGTTCTCCTGCCCTTTCCCCCTTGGCCACTCCATGGGAGGAGGGACAGGCCCGCCGGCTTGGGGCGAAGTACTTCCCCCGCTATTTGGTCTGTTCTCGAACAGATGGGGGGACGTTCGCCACCTCCAAGCCCATGTTCTTTGTTCAACACATTGAGGACGTCTTCGGGGAAATCGAGGCTCTCAGCAAGATGAGATCGGGGTCCGTTCTTATCAAGACCACCTCTGCCACACAATCGGCGGCACTCCAGGCGTGCGACCGCCTAGGGGACGTCCCAGTCTCCATTGTCCCACATCTGGCACTCAATAGGACGCAGGGGGTCATTTTTCATCGTGACCTCCTGCTACAATCTGATGAGGAGCTCAGGGCCAACCTGGAGCGCCGCGGCGTGCATTTCGTCCGGCGAGTCCAGCGCGGCCCCAAGGACCGTCGCATCGACACCGGGGCCTTTATCCTCGCCTTCGAGGGGGACGTTCTCCCGGAGAAGGTAAAGGTGATGTGCTACCGGTGCGACGTGCGACCTTACGTCCCGCCTCCTATGCGCTGTTTTAGGTGTTTGCGCTTTGGGCACATGTCGTCCCGGTGTGAGGCTGAGCCCCTTTGTGGCGACTGTGGACGTCCTCTTCGTGAGGAACATACTTGCACCCCACCACCTCGGTGCCCTAATTGTCCTGGCGTCCACTCGCCTAGGTCCCTGGACTGCCCCGCCTATCAGAAGGAGAAAAAGATACAGGAACTCAAAACTTTGGATCGGCTCTCTTATTCTGAGGCCAGGAAGAAGTATGACCGCCTTCATCCCGTGTCACTGGCCACTTCGTTTGCCTCAGTTGTGTCCACTCCTTCCGCTGTATCCTCACCTCTATCCTGTCCCCCCTCCGCCTCCTCTGCCCGTCAGGGGGCTCTGCCTCCGCCTCCCAAATCCCTCCCTTCCAAATCCTCCTCCCCCGCGGCCCCCACCCCCCCTGCCCCAGGGGCCACCCTTCCTCCTCCTCCTCCTCCCCCCACGCCACCTGAGAAGCGATCCTCTTCTCAGGCGTCCATCGGGGAAACGTTCCGGACCCCAGCTTCCGAGGTCCGGCGTTCCAAAACGGACCCCGCGCGTGAGGACCTTCTTCGGGTCCAGCCCACCATCCCTGTGCCTCCTCGGCCTTCCAAGAAGGCCTCCAAGAAGAAATCTCTATCCCCCTCTCCACCCCGGCGCGTTTCATCTGACGCTTCATCCGTGAGTCGCTGCTCCCGGCCGTCCTCAGTTTCGCCGGGACGCTCTGCTGCCAGGCGTCCCGCCGGCCTTTTGTCGGCAACTGAAGCGGCCCCTCCTACACAATCAGGGACAGCGGCCGCAGCTGGCGACGAGTCGATGGAACCGGATCCGCCTGCCGTCAGTTGTAGCGTTGTTGCCTCGCAACCTGGCCCTCCGCGGCCATCGAGGTGACCAGCTCTTCCCCGTCTCGTTCCCCCAACTTTTTGACTAGCAATGGCGTTGTTTCATTGGAACATAAGGGGTATTCGATCTAATCGGGAGGAATTACAACTGCTCCTCCGCCTGCACTGTCCGCTCGTCCTTGGTCTCCAGGAAACCAGGTTGCGCCCGACTGACCGTATTGCCTTTTCCCACTATACCTCGGAGCGGTATGACCTCGCCCCTGTGGACGGTATCCCAGCTCATGGTGGGGTCATGTTGCTCGTTCGGGACGATGTATATTACCATCCCATCCCATTGACCACCCCACTCCAAGCAATAGCTATCCGCATTACTCTTTCTGCTTTTACTTTTTCCGTTTGTACCGTCTACACTCCACCGTCATCTGCTGTTAGTCGGGCTGACATGATGCACCTGATCGATCAGCTTCCCCCGCCGTTCTTATTGTTTGGCGACTTCAATGCCCATCATCCCCTTTGGGGCTCTCCTGCATCCTGTCAAAGAGGCTCACTCTTGGCGGATGTCTTCAACCATCTCAATCTTGTCTGCCTCAATACCGGCGCCCCGACTTTCCTCTCGGACTCTACTCATACCTTCTCCCACTTGGACCTCTCGATCTGTTCTACCACTCTTGCCCGTCGGTTCGAGTGGTATGTCCTTTCTGACACCTATTCGAGCGACCACTTCCCCTGTGTCGTTCGTCTCCTGCACCACACCCCATCCCCACGTCCTTCGCGCTGGAACATACTGAAAGCTGACTGGGGACTTTACTCCTCCCTGGCGACCTTTCCGGACCGCGATTTTTCCAGTTGTGACAGTCAGGTCGAATACCTCACGGCTGTTATTATCAATGCTGCCGAACGTTCCATACCTCGTACTACTTCTTCTTCACGTCGCGTTTCCGTCCCCTGGTGGAACGAGGCTTGTAGGGACGCTATCCGTGCTCGACGGCGTGCTTTACGCACCTTTCGCCGCCATCCTACGTTGGCGAATTGTATTGAATACAAACGACTCCGAGCGCAATGCCGTAGAGTCATCAAAGACAGCAAAAAAGCTTGCTGGGCCTCTTTCACGAGCTCCTTTACCAGTTTTACTCCCTCTTCCGTTGTTTGGGGTAGCCTGCGCCGGCTGTCGGGCATTAAGGCCCACTCCTCAGTACCTGGCCTGACCTCAGGTAATGAGGTCCTTGTTGATCCTGTGGCTGTCTCCAACGCCTTTGGCCACTTTTTCGCGGAGGTTTCAAGCTCCGCCCATTACCATCCTGCCTTCCTTCCCAGGAAAGAGGCAGACGAGGCTCGGCGACCTTCCTTCCACTCGCTGAATCTGGAGACTTACAATGCCCCCTTTACTATGCGGGAACTCGAACGTGCGCTTGCACTGTCCCGGTCCTCTGCTCCGGGGCCAGATGCCATTCACGTTCAGATGCTGGCCCACCTTTCTCCGGCGGGCAAAAGCTTCCTTCTTCGTACCTACAATCGCGTCTGGACCGAAGGTCAGGTCCCCATGCGTTGGCGTGACGCCGTTGTTGTTCCTATACCCAAACCCGGGAAGGATAGACACCTTCCTTCTAGTTACCGCCCCATTTCTCTTACAAGCTGTGTCTGTAAGGTGATGGAGCGCATGGTTAATGCTCGGTTAGTTTGGATTCTTGAATCTCGACGACTACTTACTAATGTCCAATGCGGCTTTCGTCGCCGTCGCTCTGCTGTTGACCACCTTGTGACCTTGTCGACATTCATCATGAACAACTTTTTGCGAAGGCGCCAAACGGTAGCCGTGTTCTTCGACTTGGAGAAGGCTTATGATACCTGTTGGAGAGGAGGTATCCTCCGCACTATGCACAAGTGGGGCCTACGCGGTCGTCTGCCCCTTTTTATTGATTCCTTTTTAACGGATCGAAAGTTTAGGGTACGTGTGGGTTCCGTATTGTCCGACGTCTTCCTCCAGGAGAACGGAGTGCCTCAGGGCTCCGTCTTGAGCGTAGCCCTTTTTGCCATCGCGATCAATCCAATTATGGATTGCATTCCACCTAATGTCTCAGGCTCTCTCTTTGTCGATGACTTCGCGATCTACTGCAGTGCCCAGAGAACATGCCTCCTGGAGCGCTGCCTCCAGCGTTGTCTAGACAGCCTCTACTCATGGAGCGTGGCAAATGGCTTCCGGTTCTCTGAAGAGAACACGGTTTGTATCAACTTTTGGCGATATAAAGCGTTCCTTCCGCCATCCTTACATCTCGGTCCCGTTGTTCTCCCATTCGTGGACACAACTAAGTTTCTAGGGCTCACGTTGGACCGGAAACTGTGTTGGTCTCCACATGTCTCTTATTTGGCGGCCCGTTGTACACGTTCCCTTAATGTCCTCAGAGTTCTTAGCGGTTCATCTTGGGGAGCGGATCGCACTGTCCTGCTTCGCTTGTATCGGTCCATAGTCCGATCGAAGCTGGATTATGGGAGCTTCGTCTACTCGTCCGCTCGGCCATCCCTCTTACGCCGGCTCAACTCCATCCACCATCGGGGGATACGTCTTGCGACCGGAGCCTTCTACACTAGTCCTGTCGAGAGTCTTTACGCTGAAGCTGCCGAGTTACCGTTGACCTACCGGCGCGACATACTGCTGTGTTGGTATGCCTGCCGGCTGTTGTCTATGCCCGAACACCCCTCTTACAAGTCCTACTTCGCTGATTCTCTCGACCGTCAGTACGGGTTATATGTGTCTGCCCTGCTGCCCCCCGGAGTCCGCTTCCGTCGCCTGCTTCGACAATTGGATTTTGCCCTCCCTACCACCTTCAGAGAGGGTGAGAGCCCGACACCACCTTGGCTCCAGGCTCCGGTTCGTATTTATCTCGACCTCAGCTCACTCCCGAAGGAGGGTACTCCGGCTGCAGTGTATTGCTCACGGTTTGTCGAACTTCGTGCTCGACTTGCTGGTCACACCTTTATTTACACCGATGGCTCCAAAACTGACGATGGTGTCGGCTGTGCCTTTGTCGTCGGGACCGCCACCTTTAAATACCGGCTCCTTGACCAATGTTCCAGCTTTACGGCCGAGCTTTTTGCTCTCCATCAGGCCATTCAGTATGCCCGCCGCCACCGCCATTCATCGTATGTCCTCTGCACTGACTCACTCAGTGCTCTTCAGAGCCTTGGGGCTCCCTATCCGGTCCATCCCTTGATTCAACGAATACAGCAGTCCCTCCATTGTTTCGCTGATAATGGCGGTTCTGTCAGCTTTCTGTGGGTCCCCGGACATGTGGGAGTGCCTGGGAATGAGGCTGCGGATGCTGCAGCCAAGGCTGCAGTCCTCCAGCCTCGGCCAGCCTCCCATTGTGTCCCGTCATCTGACGTTTGTGGGGATGTATGTAAGAGGCTTGTGTCCTTGTGGTGGGATGCTTGGTCATCCCTCCAAGGAAACAAGCTCCGGGCAGTAAAACCGCTCCCAACTGCTTGGACAACTTCCTCCCGACCATCTCGGCGCGAGGAGGTCCTTCTGACCAGGTTGCGGATTGGGCATTGCCGGTTTAGCCACCGCTACCTGCTCTCTGGTGACCCAGCCCCGCAGTGCCCTTGTGGTCAGGCATTAACGGTGCGCCATGTTTTATTGTCGTGTCCCCGTTTTAGTCAATTTCGTGTTGTCCTGTCCCTGCCATCTACCTTACCGGATGTTTTAGCTGATGACGCCCGAGCAGCTGCTCGTCTTCTGCGTTTTATAACTTTAACTGGCTTGACCAAAGACATTTAACCTTTTACTTATTTCATCTGCATCTTTGTCAGGTCCTTTTGATGTCCCCCCATCCCCTTGAGTTTTAGCAGGTTACTTGTGCTCTAACACCAGTGACTGGGCGCTAATGACCTCAGCAGTTGAGCGCCCTTAAACCCTACCAAAAAAAAAAACATACTTTGCCATGATCTACAAACACTATTAGGTACCATGTGATAGGTTGTACATCGTGTATACGAATATCTAAAGGAGACTGACATTGTCACGTACGCCTTGTAAATAATTGTTAACGCTTATTGCATGAAAGGTAACGGAGTATCTTTATTATCATACTAGTAGAGGTTGGAACGACAGTGGAAATGAAAGGGCAGGCAGAACACAAGCTCTGGGTGGAACGCCTGCACAAGTTTTGGTCCTGCTTGAACACAGGAAGTATCTATATGGACATCTTGGCACCTGAGCTGTAAAGCACAGTAGGGTGGCGGCCGGCCGCTATTGTAGCCGGACGGGAAGGATAACCGGATAATACTTCCGAACTTTGCAAATCTTGGACGCAGGTGAGAGGAACGAAGAAGCGGCACATCGGAAACCACGCAGGCTGGGTTATTTCGAAGGATTTTTACTCTGAACCGTACCATTGTACGAGTATAGGTTCTTCCTCGCAAACTTTCCGCGCAGGACGACAAAAGACTAAAATGTGGTTGGTCGGCGTTCGGAAGACTCTGTAGAGAGGGAGAATATTCCTTGGTTTCGGGAATATGATTCGTTTTCGGAATTACGATGGTAGGCAGCTGAGCCTTGCTGGGAAGCCAGCGGTGGAGAGACAAGGCCTTCCGTTGTGAGCACTCGTGTGTGACGGTCGCTCGATATTAGTTTTTGTTGATACAGACAGACTTTCAGTCTTTGCTCTCAGGAGAGTTTATAGCTAGAACAATTAGACACTGTACTGTTGCGAACCTATACGATTCTGGACTTCACCTCCGCGTTGGATGTAGTCATTGAGTACGCAGCGTTCAGTAATTGAGAGCACTTCCTCGGCCTGTGCCTACGTTGAGACGTTATCTCAACTCCGTCCTTGTGGCTGGGAGTTCGCGTTTCTCGTCTGTAGAACACAGAGAGGAGAAGACAGTATTAGAGTATATTAGTCAGAGGACCACCTTTTGCTGTCCTTAGTGTTTGAAAGAGTTAATTTGTGGCTGGAGTTCTTCCATAGTCGCAGACGAGTACGAGAACCACACTTCGACGCACCGGACGCAGAACATACGCTGATATCACCAATTGCTTCTGCTTATTACGCCTATAAAAGCTAAACAGCTGTGATCACGATAGTTTCTTTCCACTGAGATTCCACACCGCCGTAGATTATCTTTGAAAGTAGTGTCTTCTAGTGTTTGAAATGTAGATGATGTCAGTCATTTCGCGTTATTGATATTAGACCGCGCAGTCATAATAAGGAGCATAGTTGGGCAATTGATTAGTAATTTTACTTAGGAAATGTAAACTCTGTAATATAAAGTTTTTTTTTTAAATCTACAATAAATACATAAGCAGGAACAACGTTTATCATTTAGTAGGATTAGTTGCCTTCATCATTCATTTATGTTTAGACTGTAATTTATAGAATTAAGAGATCCTAAGATCCGCTTCAGGGGGTAGTCAGACAGGGCCAAATCTTCATTTTAGCCTTTATTGTTTCCGTTACGCACATTCATTTTACACCCGCCTGGAGTAGCATCTTGGAAACAATGGATGCACTCTTACCAAATCAATTGAGAAAAGACAGACAATGTCTAGCTCAAATACTTCTGTAAAAATGTTTGACTGATCGTCCAGTAAGAGGTAGAATGCCTCATAGCGAATAAGAAAGATCTAACAGAAGAATTAGGCGCAAAAGGAAAATAGGTTCTGAAACAGATATTGCGCCTAGTGAAAGAGCATGAAAAGTAGAAAAGATACCACAACCGGAAACCACATTCCCATGAGGAGAAAATTATAGACATCATTCATTTCTACGTGCGCTCATCTGAAAAGAATGAGGTCAGAATGATTGTCTCGTCGAATATTTGTTTATTTTTGTAATACGAAAACCAAGCTAGACTGGTTTGCGAAAGTGAGAAAAGACTTATAAGAGTTATTGATCTCTTATGGTGAAACGCGATAATCTGAAGAAGGAACTTGAGACATGAGACAAAATATGTTTCGAAGGAAATATGGAAGTTCACCGAAAAATTTTACTTAATTTTCTCATGCCGAGAAATCAGAAGCAGCGATCTGTTTTACTTTTAAAAATTTTCTAAGGGTGAAATCGCATAAATATTTTTCTGTTTACAAACAACCGATTTCGATATACATTGTTGTGATCTTTGAGAACGTGTCAAGCTAACGTTAACGGATGTGCTACTGTGTATTTTATTGTATACTGTGTTTTTTGTGGCATAGCAATCCTCTGTGAGCGCTTCGTTCATGGATATGGCCATATGCAGTAGAGGCTTCTTGATTTTAAAAGTTTTATTTATCACAAAACTTTATATTAAGTGCTATATTTTTGTATACATGACAGCTTGGGGTAAAGTTCAGCTCAAAATGAAGATATTGTGTAACAAAAATGTTTGAATACCTGAAGATGACATCAGAGTCTGTCGAAAGCGATTTTTTGTAAATAAATATTGATGCGGTCTTGGCTTTAGAAATTTTTCACCGAAAAAGATTTTAAGAGTATTGGGATTACTTTGAAGCTCAAAGAAGGCAGCGGTGGAAGCAATATAATTCATAGTAGACCGAAACATAATGAAAAAGGTAACTCAAGGCGAGTACATCATAGATAAGTGATAATTTTCAATTAATAACGGCTACTAGCGACTAACGGATTCGGAGCATGTAACCGCAGAGCAGTGGTCCTTTCAGGAATTTTAGTTCATTTTTATGTTGATTCATTGTGGACAGTTTAGTGAACCATCATTTACCCGGCTGAGATTCGCCAGAAATAAACTATTTCAGCCTTTACTTTGCCTAACCGTACCTATCGTGTCAACACTATCTAGACATACGTGTCGTTCCTCTCGGAAACGACGCCCTGAGCAGTGGGCCTTACATTCCCGCCTTGAGTTACAATCGCACCAAAAAGTATTGGCACAGTTACATTTTAGTGGTTGTAGGTTAAACGAAACATATATTTCAGAACAGAACCCATACATGTGACACCTTACATTACATAGTTTACAAATATGTCAAAATCACCTGTCCTTAAAGTAACATACAGTGTCATGAAAAAAAACATCGCTCTTCTGCACCCAAAAAAGTATTGGCACACGCATATGAATCGGACAGTGTGTTCGTTTTCTTCATTGATGTTCACCATCTAATAGCTAGTGTGCATCCCTTTAGCATCTATAACAGCACGTAAACGCCTAGGAATGCTTTGTATTAAATTCCGGGTGATATCAGGGGTAATTTTCGACCATTCCTCCAGGAGCACTTTCTCCAAGTCGTTTTTACCGGACGGACGCCTTTTTCTGACTTGTGTGTCAAGATGAGCCCACAGGTTCTCAATGGGGTTCAAATCAGGGCTCTGAGGTGGTGTTAGAACCCTTCTGGGGGCATTGTACAGTAACCACTCCCGGGTTTTCATGGCGGTATGTTTTGGGTCGTTGTCTTGCTGGAACTGAAACACCCCAGTAAGGCCCAATTTCTGTGCACTAGCGTGTAAATTACCTCGCAACACGTCAATGTATCTCATATGATCCATTGTGCCGTGAATTACAGCTAGATTTCCAACGCCGGAAGCCGCCATACAGCCCCAGACCATGATACCGCCCCCACCGTGTTTGACTGTGGGATGCATGTGTTTGATGTCGAGGTGCGTATTCGGCTTGCGCCAAATTTTCTTTCTTGCATCAAATCCGAACACATTGAACTTCGATTCGTCGCTAAATATCACAGTGTTCCAAAACTCCATCGGCTTGCTGATGTAGTCCTTGGCAAACTGCAGGCGTTTCTGCCGGTTAATTTCCGAAATGTATGGCTTCTTCCTGGGAGAACGTCCATGCATGTCAGCCTCATTCAACACATTTCGTATAGTCTGAACACTAACCGTCTTGTCGGACGTTGTCTGAACAATCTCAGCAATAGTTGCTGCACTTGTAGCAGGTTCCTTCCGAGCAAGTGCGATGATATGGCGACGCTCTCGGGTTGTAAGCACTTTTGGACGTCCAGGACGACACTTATTCACTGTTGTTCCAGTCTCTTTATATTTCTGAATGATGGCTCTTACCGTGGTGTAGCTCACAGACACCTCTGCTCCGATTTGTCGATAGCTTCTCCCTTGTGAATGGAGCAATACCACTCTCTCACGCAACGCCACTGAATGTTCCTTCTTCTTCGGCCCCATGCTGACCACTATCGCGCACTACAGCAACATACTGGCGACCGGGCCGTCAACAACACGCAGTGTCTAATGTGTCAGCAGATGGCGTTCCGGTACCTGAAAACCCAGCAATATACCGAGATGCCATGCTCTGTGCCAATACTTTTTGTGTGCAGAGGAGATACGTGTTTGCCCATAACACTGCATTTCTTTGTTAATGGTAGGCACTATGGGCAGAATTGTAATGTCTGGTATGTGAGGTAGCACGTACATGTACTGTGTACCGGAAAGTGCGGCGTTTGTAACCAGCAACGATAAATACGCACGTGTGCCAATACTTTTTGGTGCGATTGTATGTAGTTCTCGACGAATTAAAACACCTTTACACCTCCCGCCGCAGATACAAGGAAGGTCGATTAAACCGCCTGCGCAGGTTGGAATTCTCTCCGACGCGGGTATATAAATCAGCGAATCTCCACTTAAGCCGGTGTTGAACTGGCGAGCGCGGCTCGCGGCTTTTACGATCTCTCAAAGAGGAGCCGGGCGGGGCAATAAATTAAGAAGTGGCCCAGTAATGTTAATGAGCCGGCGGCGGATGTCCGCGCCGCGACAGCCCCATTGTCTCGCGGCGAGCGGCCAGCCGCTACCTGCGCCGCATTCCTCAGCCGGCACAACAAATGGCGTGTTTTGTACACGGCCGCTATAATTCCACAAAAGGCGCAGCCGACTGCGAAACGCGGCCCGCTTCATTTCGCGAGCGTCACTCTCGCCTCACAGCATGTGTTCCGGAAGCCAAGCCTCGACAGTTACTCACGTTTCACCCCACTGTACTGCAACTTTCGGTTAAGTCTTAACGAGTAATGTTCAGTTCTCAAATCTTTTGTACAGATGAATTAGAGATTTGCTCGCAAGCCACCTTTTCGTGCGTGGCGCAGGGTCTTTCTAATACCACTGTCACTGGCCATCTCTTGCCTGATTTATTTGCGAGTGGTGCGTGGAAGACAGACTGTCGATAAACCTCCCTATCAGCTCTAATTTCTGTGATTTTCTCGTCGTGATCATATAACGATACATATGTGGAAGGAAGAAATATATTGCCCGCTTATGCTTGGAACGTACACTCTCGGAATTCTAACTGTAAACCTCTCTGCTGGGGTGGGTTAAACCGACCGATTAAAACCGGTACTGGCATTTTAGTTCTGGATAGCCACTACTTTTCGGTATTTGTTTGAACTCAGTTGTAACAGGTGCTTTTTAATTTCCATTAATAACCGAGTGAAAAACCGAAATATCAATTAGCCATAGCCGCAGACCTAATTTTTTCGTTTTTAAATAAACTATTTTTTTTAAAAAATACGAGTAATTTTTATTCGTAAAATTTGGATCGGTTCGAAATATTGCTTTATTATAGGAATTGGGAAAAGGGGTCAGTGCTAGTTTAATAACACTGCCGATAGAAGCGAGCAACAAGCGCACAGCATAAGAATTCTTACAGCATTGCTGAGACGATAATGTTGCTGTTGCCGGGTGTCGTGGTTTAAGGTACATTGCACGTAAGGTGAGCGAGACTTGGCGCAGTCTCTCTATCGTCGCTGCACATACATTGTATCGTTTAATAGCACCAACCCTAGTTTGGAAATATTTTTACGGAGTGACTTAACAACGAAGTTCAATGCTTTATTTGCTTTGCAAGATTAAAGATTTGTCTATTGCTTCTATGAAATAATAAAAGGAGAACGAAATCATGGTTACAGTAGATATTAAAAACTTAACAGTTCATTCATACCACGCAATAAAAACAGAAAGTAGTTGATCTGCGGTGCGTGTCTACATAATATGCTTTTACCTGGTTGTATCCCTTGAAAGCAGACAAATTAACACTAAAAAAGACTTCTTCAGCCTCAGCTTTCACCCTTTTGGCCTGAGTATTCGTAATAGGCAGATATTAGTATGATCCTCAATTACACCATGATTTTTGAGTAAAATTCAAAAAAATTGGAATCAATAGAAAGATACTGGTGACGATTTTGTATTATTGAACCACTTATCAAATGGTTCAAATGGCTCTGAGCACTATGGGACTTAACATCTGTGGTCAACAGTCCCCTACAACTTAGAACTACTTAAACCGAACTAACCTAAGGACATCACACACATCCATGCGCGAGGCAGGATTCGAACCTGCGACCGTAGCAGTCGCGCGGTTCCGGACTGCGCGCCTAGAACCGCTAGACTACCGCGGCCGGCAAACCACTTATCACTTGTCGCGAAAAGCAGCGAACTGTGGACGGAGTAAGCTTCCTTTTATTTGCCTATTTAATAATTTCATTCTTTGTATCTTGAAACTGAGAGTCAAACTTTTTCAATCTTTGTTTTAACAGTCAGGTTAGACTGGCAAGTAAAAAGAAACGATATAACCGAAAATCGACTGTTTCAGTGATAACCGCCATCCCTACTCTTCGCGATACTCAATGACTCTCCAGTTGCGTTTGCCCCAGCAGTTTGTTATGCATCTCCGTAATGTTGTCGTGCACAGTAAAGGATCGCGTGACGAGACGCTCTGTTCTTCGTTGTATCTCCTCTATCTTTTCTTTTAATTCGATCTGTAAGTAAATTTTGTAACCCATTTCTTGCAATGATGTAATACTTTTCTGTAAGATTTTTCCAACGGATCTTAGTCTGGCATTTGCTTTCCCTTCATTTAGTTATATATGGTCATTCCACTTCAGATGCTCCGAAGGGTTAGTCGTAGGTATTGTACACCTGTTAAAGTTTCCAGTCATTTCTCACCAATAACACAATGGAACAGTAAAGGATATTTTCGCTGAATACATCACAAGTATTCACGTTCAGCCGGCCGGAGTTGCCGAGCGGTTCTAGGCGCTTCAGTCCGAAATCGCGCGACCGCTACGGTCGCAGGTTCGAATCCTGCGTCGGGCATGGATGTGTGTGATGTCCTTAGGTTAGTTTAAGTAGTTCTACGTTCTAGGGGACTGATGACCTCCGATGTTAAGTCCCATAGTGCTCAGAGCCATTTGAGCCATATTCACGTTCACGCTCAACCAGTCATCATCGATCCTTCGCAAGTCTCCCTGCATTTTTCTATAGTCTTCGGGAGCTACAGCCTTCCTGAAGACAACGTCGGCAGCGAACTGCCTTGTGTAGCATGAGACGTTATCCACTACATCATACAGGCGGATTCATGTGCCCCTACCTATGGGTTTTGTGCAGACTAGAACACCATCAATAGTACCACTTGCATCAATTTCATATTCTCGATACGCGCGAATTACTACTGCTACAGAAAAGATGAGCATGACATTTCTATTGGGAAGTTAATGTAGTTAAAATTTGTACTGGGATACGTTTTCGCTGGAGGCCATGATTTCGGAATTATTCAAGAATAATGTATTTGAAGGGTCAACTTTGTAGGTTTCCGTCGAATAATTCGAGAACTACGTCAAAAAATATTCCATTGTCAAATTTAACTATTCTGAATTTCCTACAGAAAGGTCCTGTTCATTTCTTCTGTATGACTACTAGTTTGGCCATAGCGAGCGAGAGAATATGAATATCTTGCGCGTCGTTTTCGAAGTCGTTGCGGATTGTATAAATCTCAAAAGTAGGTGCATGTGAATCATCCTGATATCTGTATATTGTAAACAGAAGTGACCCTGTAACACTCGCTTGGAGCGTCTTTACATCTGTCGACTTCGTCTAGTTAATAATGTCGTGTTCAGTTTTATCTACTGCGAAACCCAGTGAAAAATGTGGTCCGCTACTCGGTGAATTCGTATTTTGTTCACTAAACAACAGTGTGCAAACGTTTCGAATGCCTTCCGGAAGTGATGGAACTCGGCATCAGTCTGGGCGACTCTGTCTAAGGCGCTCTGGGCATTATAGGCTGCATTTTCCCTTATTTAATGTGTCGAACGTCCATAACGGTGTTCAATATACAAATTCCTGACACTGAAACAGTGTGCTAATTAGGGACAGTATTCGTGCCACAAAGTTTTAATCTATTCGTGTGTTTCAAAATATTACACACAGGGTTGCGGAGTGAAAGATTTGTTCTTGAAGCAGTTCCTATGCCACCTAACGTATTTCTCAGCTATATCAGGGTACACAAAAAACCTCTTGCGAAATCTGGAGATTATGAGGAGATACTGGATGAATTGAGGATAGATGAGTGTGTGTGTTTTTTTTGTTGTGTGTGTGTGTGTGTGTGTGTGTGTGTGTGTGTGTGTGTGTGTGTGTGTGTGTGTGTGTGTGCGTATATGTGTGCGTTCGTAAGAGAGTGAGGGAGGGTGGGTAGTTGAGAATGGCGGCTGGGTGTTAAGGAAAAGCATCAGTCGTGCCTGAATGCCCCAATCGGTGACGAAGTTACCCACGAAATACAAAGATCCATATTCGAATCCAGGTCTGGCACACATTTTTAATATTTCAGAAAGATCCAAAATTGCGTTCGCTGTACAGCAGAGGAACAGTTTCATCTTAGTATTAACCACATATGACGATGAGTTAAATCCCCAACAGCCACTATGCTGTTAGAAAAAATCATTGAGCAATAACTCGGCTCACCATCTATACACATGTGTCAGAGTGCTGTGTTAACGTCTTAATGTGTGACTCCAGTGCGATGACTGAGACGGTTGGATACGGGCGATGAGAGCCGCATGTTCAGCTACCAGTGCTCCGCTTTGTGGATATTGTGTCGGCGTTAAATACAGCGGCCGCAGGTTGCATCCTCTGCAACATGCCCAAGTCGGTATAAACAGACGGGTCGTTGAAACGGCAGTTCCGTACAGACACAAACAGTGCGAGTGGCTTCTCGTCATCTCTTTGCAAGTCTTATTGTCCGCAGTCACACCTATCGTTTTTTTACATCAAATCTAGTTTTGACTCTTTATATTTTTTAATCACATCTTACAATCACGAGATACTTCAATTACCGTGGGGACATCACTACTATTTCCATAATTTTAATATTTCCTCCCATTTAATTTGTCTCGCATATAATTTGGGGTTTTACCACTAACTGAACTGGTAGTAAACCTAATGATTACCTCATAACGCGCAACTGCATGGAGGCTAATGTACGCTTTAGACGTCGGCCGCGGTGGTCTAGCGGTTCTAGGCGTTCAGTCCTGAACCGCGCGACTGCTACGGTCGCAGGTTCGAATCCTGCCTCGGGCATGGATGTGTGTGATGTCCTTAGGTTGGTTAGGTTTAAGTAGTTCTAAGTTCTAGGGGACTGATGACCACAGATGTTAAGTCCCATAGTGCTCAGAGCCATTTGAACCATTTGAACCAACGCTTTAGACCGATATTGTTGCTCGTACTGCTGTCTGCGCAGTGGCGGACATAGGTCGGCCTCAGCCACGAATATTACTGCCCCCCCCCCCCCCCGAAAAAAAGAAGAAAAAGAATGAAAGAAGGAATACATGTAAACCACATGCTAAATAAAAAAGTGTGATATTAATGTATTATCTTCAATTAATTTGAATATGGTGTGTACAATTACCGCTTCGTCTCAGAGACTATGCGACTTTAGAGCTTCCATCTTGAGCAATCTTTCGCTTCGTGAATGGTAAATACCATAGTGGACATGTGACTCCCTAGTGTTAAATTTGTGTTACCTTAACTAATGTAAATAATTATAAAATAATAATAATCACAATGTTCTGATGCAATATTTTAACAAAACTGTACAGAGATTAAAAATCCCTCAAACCCACTTTTGCCGAAACCTCAGGTCTTAACTTATGAGGTATAGTAGGTTCTTTTTAGCAAAAAAGATGTTTTCCTGATCCCATTTTATTCTCATTCGAGAGAGATTTCTAAAATCCGTCTAATCCTGTAGTATTTTTCCTAGATTTCGACTTATTCAAGTTTGTGTCACTGCATCTGGAATATTTTTAAGGCAATGCTTTAGAGAGAGAATGATCACCCGGTGGTTATGAGGGTCTGGGCCTGATGTATATTCTTTGAAGTTATTGACTATGCAGTCATGTAGTATTCCAGCCGTAGCCCAGCGAGCAGCTGAAACCAGCAGATGAACCTAGTTCCTATAGAATGAGTATACTAGTCGTTTTCTTTCCCGAGTCTGTGTTTAAATGAAAAGTAACCTAATATTTTTCAGTATTACGTACTTTTATCGATTGCTTGTGTATTTTACTAGTGTAAAATTGACTGTGCAGTACTCTGATGTCTGACCAGTAGCGAGCAGGAGAGCACAGTTTGTATAGAGCAAAGAAGAAAACGGAAGATTAGGGTTTAAAGTCCCTTCGACATCGAGGTCATTAGAGACGGAACAAAAGCTCGGACTGATTCAAGGTTTAAGTCAACGCAGTATCGTTGTAAGTGTTGCTGGCACTATGGTTTATCTAGCCTTAAGCCAAAATAAATAAATACAAATACTTCCTGTCAAGAAAAAAACCCACACGGTTCATCAGTCAACTAGTAGAACTGGAAAAGAAAAGAAGTTGAGTAAAATGAACAGAAGGGAAAAGGTTCATCTACATATTTTGACGTGTTAGTTGGTGAGTACCAAAATGTGAGACATAAATGGCCGTAACTTTTGAGTGAACTCTCTTAGAAAGTTAAATTATTTACACCTGCAAGGGACCGTAGACCTTAGCGTCTGAAAATTCGAGCCTGATACATCTACCCATTCCTGAGAAAAAGCGATCTTAAAAGATGGACCGACAGACAGACAACGAGTGGCAAAAAAGTGTTTATTTATGTGACATAGTCACAAATTGACAGTTTTCGGATTTTTTTTTCCTTTAATTGCTCTGTGAATTCTTGCTTATGGCCAAAATCCATGATCCTTCGTCAATGAGAAGTACCCTGTAGGTTTTAATGAGGTAGTTTGCGAGTATCAAAGTAACTGACATAAATTGTAACATCTTTTGGTTGCACTGACTTAGAAGCTAAATCTTTTACATCGATAACGGGACGTAGACCTATGTGTTTGACATAAATTTCAACTCGATACGTGTACCTGTTCCTGCGAAATGGGGACATAACAGACGGGCAGTTAGACGGACTACAAAGTGATCCGACAAAGGTTCGATTTCATCGATTGATGTATGGAACAGTAAAGATATCAGGAACACTGACTTTCCACACCGTAAATGGAAAGTATTGGAAGCAACAGCAATCGCCTCGTTTACACGCTCGCGTATCCATAGGCTGCAGTCCTGTGTTCATAATTGTAGTGCTTTGAGAACTACTGATAACATTGAGTGTATACTACGATTTTAAATCGTCTAAATTATTATCCCTGTAAGTTACGCGAAGCTATATGTTAAGCGTTAGTGTATCACTATTATTTTAAAATATTGTATGTATTTTACTGTTGTTTTTACGAAATCCTAGTCAACTTTGATGGATTAAATGGGACAGTTACCACAAATTGTTTTTGTGGTGTTTGACTACATCTTGTGTTTACGTAAGCCTCGTTCTTTATTCGTGAAACATGTACGAGTGGCGTTCAATAAGTAATGCAAGACTTTTCTTCTGGTTTTATTCAGGATTCCAGTACGCCATATCATTCCGCCTCTTTTGTCCACAAAACGCTATCAACAAAACCTCCGATCAATACGACAGCCTTACGTCACCTAACTGGGAAAGGCTGTATTCCCACATAGTATCACTTTACTTCCCTATCATCCACGCACTGCTTTTTGCGGAGAGCGTCCTTTATTGGGCCAAACAGATGGAAGCCAGAAAATGCGAGATCTGCTCTGTAGGGTGAATGAGGAAGAACTGTCAAATGAAGTTCTGTGAGCTCCTCTTGGGTTGACGAGTGTGTCAGTAATGCCAACGGAGACGTCAGATACGCAGCGATGTGTTTCATTGCGATCCGTCGATCACCTCATACGAGAGTGTCTGCACGATCACCATTGAGGAGTGACAGCTGCGTGCGGCTGGCCGGCACGCGGGAGAGAGACGCGTTCTCGCGACCTTCTTGCAATGATGACAGACGCCTCGCTCGAAGACTCATCGTAATTTTGTTCAGTGTCAGTTCTCCGAACACATTCTACAAGCGCCTATGAATAAGTGCAATTCTCTGGTTTTCCCCGGAAATAAACTCAATGGCAGCTCTCTGCTTGGAACGCATCTCCGACACAACTCCATTTTGAAGGCTATGTATAGCGCTGCCACTACTGGATCTTCATGAAACTATAGGGGATGATGAAGAAATATTCCACGATATCCCCCAAAAGATCTCCTATGTTTTCAACCGAAACTCTCCTAATAAAAGAATGTGTTCATTATTCAATGGACGTCCCTCGTAGAAGTGGAGCAGTAAAACGTGAACTATATCAAAAAATTTAATCAAAATTATGAAATTATGTTGAAATGGTAAATATGATACTATTTAATCATATATTTCCTCCCTTCCCCCTTCTAAAAATTTTATTACCTCATCGCCATAACTAATTATAAGCAAACTTGGTCTCTGAAAACATTTGCGGTTTCTTCCAATAGTGGGGTCATGGGCGTGCTTCCAATGCGCCTGACATTGCGATTGTGCCGGAAAACGAGCACGTACTTAGATTAAGAAGTATTCTGCTATGAAACTGCAGGTGATGCTCAGTCCCAGGCAAGAAAAAACTTTTAAACCAACCAAATTAAATATGCATCATTTCGCAAACATAAATGCTTCTTAAAATACGCTGCTTGCCTTTAGTCTGTTCAGTCTGAAAATACCGCCATACACTGCTTCCGATATTTGTCTATGCATGCTTTTTTCTGTGGAAAATGTACAACTTCTGAAGTAACACATTCCTCACGTCTGTGTCTAGCAATTTTATCGGCTTCCCTCGAATGTTCATTTTTGATAAGTTTACCTTCTTTAAATCTATGATTTTCATAAGTATTGCCTGGTTCTGACATGGTAACTCACGAAGTTTTATACCAAAATCACTAACACCAGCTGCCGGTCGGAGTGGCAGAGCGGTTCTAGGGGTTTCAGTCCGCTACGGTCCCAGGTTCGAATCCTGCCTCGGACATGGATGTGTGTGATGTCCTTAGGTTAGTTAGGTTTAAGTAGTTCTAAGTTCTAGGGGACTGATGACCTCAGCTGTTACGTCCCATAGTGCTCAGAGCCATTTGAACCATCTGAACAAACACCAGCTAAAAATATTGTAATAGACAGCGCCAATTACAATATACACTACCAAAGAAACTCATAACTTCGGGTATAGCTGAAAGTATCTACGGTATAATTTACATCTGTATTCTTGCCCTACAACCAGCTGTGAAGTATGTGGCAGAAGGTATTTAGCATGGTGCCAATTAAAGATTCTTCCTTTTCAAACAGTCTACGGGGCACGGAAAGAATGGCTACTTAAATGCCACTCTTCGTGCTGCTCTTAGTCTACCATACTCTTGTCTTCACGACCCATACGGAAGCGATACATTGGAAACTAAAGAGTATCTCTAGGTTATTCGTTTAATACTGATTCATGAAGGTTCATAAATAGGCTTTCGCGGAATGACGTAAGAATTTGCCATTACAGGTTTTTCAACATTTCGTTGACGATCTTCCATGAGTAGAACAAACTTGTGACTTTCCGTTCCGTTCTTATTTGTATACGTCCAATATCCTATGACAGTCATATTTGATGTTGGTCCCACACACTTCAGCAAAATGTTAAGTTGAGACAAACAAGAAATTTGACTGACTGCATTTTCCCTGTATCCTGCTACCGAACAGCGTTGTGTCTCATATTTTACCTGGGGCAGAGGAAATATGGACATTCTGTTGAGTTGACTGCCTCCAACTGTTACTCATTGATGTGATTATAAAACATTACTATTCTACTTTTTATGAAGTATATAGTTTTTCATTCTTGAACATTTAAAACAAGCTGCGAATCGTTGCGACACTCCAAAAAACTCATCAAGATCTGAATGAATATCTGTGAAATTTTATGGATATTATAGACAACGCCTTCATCTACCATGAGTTGGAGAGTACTGTTAATATAGTGTGCCTGGTCGGTGATGTGGAGTATGAACAACAAGGGTCCAGATACACTTCCCTTAGAAATGCCTGATGTTATTTCTAATTCTTACGATGATTCTCCATCCAAGATAACATGCTGCGTCCTCTCTGGCTATAAACCTTCAAGCCAGTCACAAATTTCGTTTGACTCCCGCAAAAACAAACTTTTGTTCATAAACGATGTTGTGGTACTGAGTCAAATTCTTACCTGGAGTCAAGAAATATTACATTCACCTTCTTGCCATGATCCGTGGATTTCACGATGTCGTATAACAAAGCCGCAAGCAGGGTTTCCCGTGATCAATGTTTCTGAAATTCATGCCGTTCGAGATGCCTCATTACTTTAGCGCTAAGAACACTTTCCGAGATTCTGCAGCAATTGGACGTCAATGAGACTGGGTGAAAGTTTCGTGGATCACTTCTGTGTTTTCTTTCAGTCACTGGTCACTATCTTTTGTTGAAAGGATCTGTGGAACACAGTGGCTGAAACTGGATTAACTCGACTGCAAATTCTATGTGAAATCTGACAGACATTCTGTCATACCCAGCAGCCTTGTTCCATAGGCAATGAGGATATCTGAAAACTAATTTTCGCCCCTAAGTAACTTCTTTCCGATAATTCATACTTACATGGCTGCGAATCCAGAATTGACACACTGTTTTATAATGGCTGCCTTCTGAATTGATAAAATGCACAGAGGTACTTTCCTTCGAAGGAAAAAAGAATTCCCGGATTTCTCCGTTTTGGAATTAAAAAAGTATCAACTGAAAATTTGAAACATACGGTGGGTAGGGGTGTTGTTGAAAACATCGAATGCTTTTGTGAAATAAAAGGTTTAGATCATTATTTTCGTAAGAGCTGTGGCTTAGTACCATGGATAATGAAGCGTTGACCACAAAAGTCCTGTATGATTGAAAGAAAACTGTGATTGTTCTTGATTTTGCCGTGTTCATAAATTAATCAATCCTTCAAGTGACAAAACTTTTTTTCAGAGTAATAAAGAAATACATGTCAGCATCTACTCCTTGGGAGTATTAATGACTAAAACTGCTCAGTTTATTATTTATATACGTTTCTCATAACATCCTGTGGTATCGGGTGGTAAATATTTAGGCCAGTGGATCAGGATCAAAGAAGTTGTACATAATAGTTTTTGCCGCATATACAGGGTGATTCAGGTTTCGACAGGTGATAGCATTACTGATTCAGAGCAAAAAACTTGATGTGGACATATGCTCTATTCCGAATGGTTTCCGATATAGAACACTTTTAATGTACATTTTTATTTATTTTCTGTGTTATTCATTGTCATTGTTCACAACGTACCACAGTAATATAGAGGAAGTTGAGACGAACATTTTTTTTTACAGGACGCTTGTGATCCATCAAGTCAGAAAACTACCTCAAACTGGTCTGCAAGAAGTACCTAAGCTACAGCGCACATGCGTCGAGCGAGATTTTCAATATACTCGCGATCTCTCCGCGCAAACTGTTAGTCCGAGACAAAAAATAAATAGGACCTTTTTTTGTAGGAAATTTAATTTAGTTGTGCACTGAGACACGTTTTCATTGGAGTGTGCGGTTTTCGAAATGTTAAAGAAAAATGTGCCAAAGTGATATTAAACGTGTTGTATATCGGAAACCATTCGCAATAGGGCATATGTCCATATGAAGTTTTTTGATCGCTATCACTAATACTGTCGCGACTTAATGCATGTACCTTTCCTCTTGAATCACACCGTATATTTACCAGCGCTAGCGAAAGTGTTTAAATTATCAGGATAAATACAGTATTCAGATCACATCGTACTTTCAGCGATCCTGCGATTTCCATCCAAACTTTATCCCGGCCATTAACATCTTTGGTGTCACGATGTTTAGAACTGTGCAAGCTTGAACGTTCTCGCATTACCTTGATGAGATAAGAATACTACATTTCGAACTGCAAAACTGCAAGAGAATAGACAACTGCTATTACAACAATACCGACTGCGAGTAGTTGCTAAGATTGGACTGTGCGCTGTAACAGGTGAATCGGTGGCTTTAGCCATTTCCTTGAAGTTTCTGCTGTTGAGTGGCTTCAGATGCCCAATGATAAAGGGTTTCAAGGATTTACATTACAGAAGCTCCATTAAGTCATCTCAGTCGCAGCATTGTACTCACATCTTAACATCGCGCGTAGCTTCTGCTGCCGTGGATGTTAGATGAATATCTTTGTAGCCAATGTAACTTCCCACAAAACCAATTCTGTTTGATGTAAGCGAGGTTGATTTTTGTTAGGCAAATAAAGATCAATGGAATATGCTGCCATACTTGCGCTGCAGTTATCGCCACGCAACCCTCATTTATTTTCACTAAAACATACTCTACCTCATAATTGTACTGCACTATCGTTAGTTCAGTACATGTATTGTACAAAAACTCTATTGAATCCTTATTTCATCGTCACACACTACAAAGACTGTGTCCACAATGTTGTTACTACAACTGACAGATTTGAAAGAAGTGATACACTGCAGTGGTTTTAACCTTCAGCCGATTATACTGTTCAACATCGGATAGTGTTATAAACGATCTTCTTCATGACATACGATTATGACTTCATGGAAATAATTGGCGCTTTATTGCAGAACCGTGGGTCCTGTATTGAGTTTCAAGGAAGAAAATGTCAGTCACCAAACAGAAGAATGGCATGTCCCAAGGAAGTGTTTTGTCCCCTGTACTCTTTAATCTATAAACCAACGACCAACCAAGGCCTAACAGTGCTCAATTATATTTCTGGTGTGCAGCAGTATAAATTACAGTTCTTCTTCTAATATTCTGGCTACATTCATCCATCTTCAGGGTGAGCCGAAAGACTGAAACTCCAGCACTTGTTCGGTTCTTTTAAAATCGCGGACCGAGCCAGTGCGCATGCAGCCACAGATACACAAGTGCCTGAGACGTTAATCGGCGGCAAAGAAGTACAATATGCATGAATTACATCTGTGAGTGGGCGGTCGATCGACTCTGGGATATCGATCTATCACTGTGGGCTGCTCCCGGGCGACGTCTTTGTAAATTTATTATGGAAAGCGCCAGGTTCCATGACTTATGCGAGCTGAAGCATCAATCTCTGTTAATTAAATTCGTCGCCAAGTGAATTTCAATTGCGTCTTTCACCACCAAGTCTCAAAAAGATGCAGTGACGCAAAAATTTCGACGTTTTCATGCAACATGGAGTGACCAGTATCAACACATCTACCAAAGCCGATTTATTGGGCTGTAAGAGCTGGGTGTACCTGCAGTGTTCTGTGCATCTTTCATGGATTGTACGATTCTCCAGTCCAGTGTACTCGTATGAAAGACCACATTCGCAGGGGATCTGGCAAACCCCATCTTTCCGGAGCATCACGTCATCTTAAACGGAACCCCAGAGGAGGACGAAAACTTAGTTTTACTTCGTGCTTGCTGAGTACGCTTCCTATTTTTGACGACAGGATTCCGACATATGACAAGAAAGCAGTTGATTTAAACCTTTCTGTGTCTTTTTCTGCATTCGGTATGGTCATCTTACAGTCTTAAGTATCAGCTGTGGAGAATACCTATTGACTTCAAAAATTCTGTTTAAGTGTAGAGCCTCGTTTTTTCTGTTTCCTCCTCCAATCCCCCACCCCTGTCTCTGTGCATCACCTTGTCGCCTCTCTGTTCGTCTCCGTCTCCCCATCTGTATGTCCATTTCGTCCCCCCTCTCTGTCCTCTTTCCCTCTCTCTGACACTCAGACTTGTTTACTGTTGTCGCAAATGAAATCTTGATTGAGAGTTGAAATCGCTTAAAGTTACTCCATAAATAGGTTGGGCTAATTGATGTGCGGGGTATGATGAGACAATTCTTCAGCTGCTGGATCTCTGTGATAGTAGCTACAAGGATAATGTTTCCAATAGTTGGTTTACATATCGTTGGATTGGACGCAGAGGACTTGAACCTTGGCTGACCCATTACCTACATTTGACACCTATAGACTTCCTTCTGCGGGGAAAGCTGAAATACGCTGTCGCCAAGGACATACCAACAGCACCCGCTGATATGTTACTCCAGTC
The DNA here is from genome assembly GCF_023864345.2 of Schistocerca serialis cubense. Lineage (NCBI taxonomy): Eukaryota > Metazoa > Arthropoda > Insecta > Orthoptera > Acrididae > Schistocerca > Schistocerca serialis. Next base: position 583,063,459 of record NC_064640.1, read on the forward strand.
TGCTTCGACATCTCCGTTGAAAAGCTAGCATGTCTGCAGCAGTTCCATACGAGAATGAAACCGTGTATAGCCGCTGCTAGTGGCTATTTTAAACACAACATGTGATGGTTGGACTGGATGCAGAGGACCTATATCTTGGCTGGTCAATTCCCCGGATTTGACACCTGTATTTCTTCTGTCAGTTGAAAGACACGTGAAGCGTTCTGCAGCGCCATCAGGAAATAGCAGCGGCAATGCCAGTGGCGATAAATGTCCAAGACGGTCGCAGGAATGGGAATTACCTGGTAAGTGAATATTCAAACTGAACTTGTAACACTCCACCCGTCACTTATCTGGTTTTGGCATGTGTTTGCCCCAGCTAATTGACTAACAGATCAACAGAGGGTGCAAAACTGCCGCAATATCGGATGACGCAAAAAAAAGTAATAAGGCCCTGTGGCTCCTCATTGAACTGCGGAGGCAGTGTTGACATTAATTGATTCAGAATTGATCACTTTTAATTAACAAGGGGTGCACATTGATGTTATATTCAGCTATTGAACACCAGATGCAAATGTTGAACATAAAATTAATTAAGAACGTGACTTGGGATTTCAACTAAGTGATTGAAAACAGATGCAGTCGATTAGCACAAATTAATTTTAACTCCTGACCTTCAATCATCACATTACAAGACTCTCCTATCAGGCAGTGGTAATAAATTGTGATTGCGTGGAGTAAAGCGCGAAAACTCAAAAGTAATTCTTATCGACTGACCCAGGTGTAATGCGAAGTGCGAGAAGGATTCTACAATACACGGCCCATGAAACCCTCGAGGAAACCTTGTCGAAGTGATCCAACAAATTAATCAGAGACCAGAGCGGGCGCAATATTACTGAATACAGCGTGGCGGAGCAGTGTCGTTGTGCGGACGTCGGCCGACCTCGTGGTGCTACAAGGCTGTGCTCGTCTATTCACTCCTAGCTATCTTGCTCAGTACATAGCTGAACCAAAACTTCCTATCTCCAAGCTCATTCGTTCCATTTGCTAAGTCCTAAACTGCAGAGATGTTCACTCTTTCTCAGGCAAGCTGAGTAAAGAACGCCACGTCCGCACTCTAGGCAAGCTCGGAACGGAAGACCCCTATGGGGACTTCTCCCAGTCCACTCTACGCCTCGGTTTCCCCTCCAGCAAAATCACTTATGCCAATTGCAGCGCAAGTCGCGTTAATTATGTGTCACTTCCCAGCGCCGACCAGTGGGTCTGGGAAGTGAACAAATTCCCACAAAATTTCCCTTCCTCTCAACTTCTGCTATTTAGCTCCTCCCAGGCCACCCATTAAGGTTAGCGTCTGCACAAAACACCAATTTTTCCGGAATTCTGACTCCCAGGAGAGTACTTCAAATTCCTCGGTCCTATGTTCCCATCCGAGGCTGGTGTATTTCATTCTGTCGCTCTTCACCTGATTTACTTCAGACTCTGCGGACTGTGAATTCAGCGTGAAGTTGCTATAGTCACGAACACGCATATTTTGGCCTCTGTTGACTACTCCACCATAGCTTTGCGCGGCTTACTCGCATGTTTCACTGAAAACGGGATGACGGACATTTATCAATAGGCGTATAAGTTCTCCATCTGCTTCCCGGTACACCAGCATGGGGTCAACCACCCACTCACTGTCACTCATCCTAAGGCAGCTGGAGGCCGCGCCCTGTTACTGCTTTCTCAAGAGTTTGAGCCGCCCTAAGCTGCCAATTGTTACTTCCTTTCGCCGCTCCCCAGCCGCGTGCCGTGGTCAACTCTGAATACTTCCCTGGGATGAACTAGCCTCTAGTACATCGACGCGTTTCCACAAAGTTTTCATGCCGTGTGAATTACTTTAAAACTATCACCCGACATTAATTATTCCAATACGTCCATACTATACTCTCTACAGGATGCATTGTGCCTTGTCAGTCATTTTTGTTCAGCCCTACTGTTCGCTCAACGTGAGTTAGGTGATCTTTAATGACTTCATGTAAGGGGCATACTTCTTGCCATCTTACAAATTTTATCTTCCACTAAGAATTTCTTATTATCAGTATTAAATACGTCTCGTTTTATCGTTTTAGCGTACATTCACCAGATTGTAGATAAGTTGCAGGCAGAAAGGTAGCAGCCACAGCAACAGAAGCAACAGCATCGAGAGTAGTATTCCTCTTCTCATACGTAATATGCTACTGCTGTTTGGTGGTCTGTCAGTGAGTTTTTGCTGATGTATTCGTATATGAATTCGAAAACCAAAATCAATAAATGTAAATTATTCACTAAGAATGTCATAGTATTGAAAATATGTCGTCTTATTGTTTCAGTATGTGTTCAATATATAATTGGTGAGCTGGCTGTTAAAAGCCAGCAACAGCAGCAGCAGCATTGTAAGGAGTATCCAGGGTGTCCCATTTATCTTGACCACCTCAACCATTGTTTGTCCAGATGAAAATTACAAAATGTTTCAAGCAAAAGTGTTCTTTAGCCGTCAGGGGGACATCAATCAGCATGATTGCCTTCGTTGTAACTTCGTTTTTTACAAAGATATAAACAGCGGTATGACTTTTTTAAATGGCATCCTTTATTTTTTTTATTAGGTAATTCATTTCCTCTCCTGAAGACACATTCAGAAATGTATCACAGTGTACCATTCACTGAAACACAACGTTATTAATTACATAACACAACATTGACTTTGAGCCCGGGATCACTAACTCGTCCACTTGCTGGAGTTGTCAGAGGACAAATGAAAACCAAGTAAACACGTAACACAAAATTGACTTTGACTCTCCTGTAGCATTGCCCAGGACTAGAACATTCAGAGGTGCTCAGAGAGGTGACCCTGGACACCGATTCACTGGTGCACTCGTTGAATGAAAGAATTATTTACTGCTTCCAGTGTTGCCTGCTGAAGGGAATTACAAGCAAGCACGATACGTTCCTGCATGTCCTCTGGAGTTGATGGAATATCGCGATAGTCTTTAATGCATCCCCAAGGACAAAAATCCAGAGGATTGAAATCAGGAGACTTAGCAGGCCAAGTAACTGTTCCTCCTCGACCAATCCATTTGGCAGGATACCTTTGGTTCAGAACACGACTTGCATGCAAGGCATTATGTGCTGGACATCCATCGTGTTGATACCACATAAGCATTTTGGTTCTTAGCGGCACTTCATCTAGAAGAGGAGAAATAATTCGTCTGAGGAAGTTGGCATACGCTGTGCCTTTTAGACTACCATGGATGAAATAAGGGCCAATAATAATTGTAGTACCAAGCAAACCACACCAGACTTTAACTCTCCATTGACGCTGATGTTCCACCTGTCTAAGACATTATGGGTTGCCGCTGGACCAATAATGTATGTTCCTTGTATTTACCTATCCTTTGTTTGAGAAGGAACATTCATGGGTAAATAGAACGTTGGAGAAGAAGTTCGGGTTGGAGAGGATTTGCTGCTGTGCCCACTGACAGAACTATACACGATTCAGGAAATCATTCCCATGCAGTTCTTGATGTAGCTGTACATGGTAAGGATGAAACCGGTGACGTGTAAGAATACGATGCACACTGGTTTTAGCAATGCCGTCAGTTGTTCAAGGTGTCATGTGATCACATGTGGATTCATAGCAACGGAAGCGCGAACAGTAACTTCGGCAGCTTCGTCTGTGAGAGTGCTACGACGATCGCGTTGTCGTGGGTTGAAACTTCCCGTTTCCTGAAGCGTCGCAACAAGACGAGAAAACATTCGTCGGGATAGTGGGTTCTTGTCTGGATATCGCTCTTTGTACAGTTCCGCTGCCTGCGTAAGATTTCGCCTACCTTCAGCAACAATAATAATAATAATAATAATAATAATAATAATAATAATAAAAGAAACGTTATGTCGATGCAGTTTGTAGGAAGGACAGACTTTATGGTATGTCTACTCCATACAACAGTATTTAAAAGGACTAAACTACTGTACTAAATGTACCCGTACATAAGGAAACAGTATTGCAATTACTGTTCTGCTAACGTACAGTCGTGGACAAAACGAGCGAGACCCCTCTCCTTTTCGTTATGCTGATCCCCACAGCTTTAAAGTCTCCTGCACGGCATAACAGGCAAGGCGACGAAGTGCTACCAACATACTATGCACAGACGTGAAATTGAAAAACCATCCGAAATTTGTCAGACTGTTTTCAATCATCTGTAAGACTATATCAGTGCTGATTAGTGTCTTAACCACAACACCTAAATATTAAGATATAAATGAAAGAAGAAACGATGAACTGTACTAATAAAAATGAATTTCAGCTTATCGTGATAACATAACTGTTTTAATACGACAAAGTATCCCAGATCGTTACGAATTAGCCAAATATTATGCGCATTCGGCCACGAAATGGTCTGTGTCAAAGTTCAGACCAGTCATACTGGATTACCGTTGCTGACCTACCATGAAAGTGTGCCAATTTAGAAATGCGTGAAGATTCATAACGAAATTCAGTTAAAATTCATTCAGTGCCACACTTAAGTCAATTCAATTATTGACAGAAGCGGAAAAAGTAGGCAGTAACATGTATGAAATTCTACAAGAGTTTCATATCGACATCCACGGGGCGCCGGTACAGAATAAAGGTAGGAATAAAACGTATTGGAGGCGTGAGAATTTCTTAAAATTCCTTTACTGATAGTCTATCTGCCTCCATAGAGATTAGAACCGAAAACAAACCAGACCTCCCTTGCAGTAGCAAACACCTTTCACTACGCCAGCAGACAACCCAGGCAAACAGGCCTCTATTATTACCCCAGACATGAATAAACTGGCAATTTCGCAATGAAAATGTCAAAATTATCTGTAGTTTCTGTTACACAGAGCTTTCTGGACTCAAAACCATGAATTGTCTACCTTTATGTCACCGCTTATGTGACAATCATTCGGGATGTTTATCGAAATAACAAAAACCTGTTATTAGCGAGTAAATTTAGTAGGATAATTCTGCACCACCCCAAGAAATAAACGGCGACATAGGTGCCAAACGTATTCTACGATGTTTCGAATTCTCTATTAGACGTGCCACAGCCAGGAAACGTTCATTAGCCGAAGTGTTCCTTAAGGAAGCTAGTAACGGGAATGCTCGCACATCTACAACGCGGTGGCATTAATAGTGGGATCTGAATTACCACATGTATAGGCAAATGGATTTTATTTGAATTCCTGTAAACGTGATTTGGATCGAAAGCGTAGCTACGATTAATATGCTGATGTGTCGACTGCAACTGGAACATTTCGAATAAAGAGTAGGGGAAATTATTAGGTGGCCCTCATCTTCAGTAACTGTGGTAGCTATTTTCGTTGTTAGGATTTCGTCACGTAAATCGGTAAAAATGGAATTCTACGAGCCTCACTTTCTTGACCGTCTATCTGTCTACCCATCCCTTAAAACCCGTTTACCTCGAGTACGCATGGACATAATAAGCGGAAATGTATCTCACTTCCTGCGGTATACGGTCCCTTGGTGGTGTAAAAAAGTGAGCTATGCCAACGCAATCTAAATTTACGGCCGTAAAGAAAATTTACGCGAAAGGTCCAAAAATGACTCTAAGAACTATGCCACAAAACTGCTTAGGTCATCAGTCCCCTAGATCTAGAACTATTTCAACCTACCAAACCTAACACACATCCACGCCCGGGGATTCGAACTCATGGCGCAAGGAGCCGCGCGGTCCGCGATATGACGCCGTTGAGCGCACGGCTAACCCGTGCCGGCAAGCTGTTAATATCATCTGGTGTTACTAAAAAGTTATTCACTTCTGGTGAATGATTTTCTGCGCCGTTCATTTAAGAAATACTAACTAAAATATATTTGATGTTACGGAAGAGGAAGGACGCCTAATTCATTTCCCCTTGTCTTTATTCATGATGTTAGATTCGCTATCTGAGCATACGTACTATCCATAACCACACGTTAGATCCAAGTGATAGTCACAGATGTGCGAATACAACACATTGGCTTATACTTGAGGTATTTCGTTTTTCACGAAGTGGTGGCGGACGATTTTGCGGCGTCTTCGAAGCGCGAGTTTCTCCAGTGCTAGCTACCTCAGCACATCAGCTGAGCGAACTTGCATAGCATGTTGGTAGCACTTCGTCACCTTGCCTGTTATACTGAGTAGCAGACTTTAAAGCTGTGCGGATCAGCATAACGAAAAGGCGAGGGGTCTCGCTCGTTTTGTCCACGACTGTACATTCCCCATAGATGAGTAGCATTTTTACCTTTCTGTTCGTTGGCGTACTTCTACTCGCACAACTCTTCGGCTGGGGATGGTTGACGAAATGACGGGTGTGCATTCTACTTATCTTTACATTTGTCCTCTGCCAACGTCAGCAAGTGGATGTGTTCCATTACCTCGAGTACCTAAGGGCTGGGAGCGTCAACGTCAGTAATGTGTTATGTAATTAATAACGTAGAGTTTCAATGAATGGTATACTGTGATACATTTTTTGAATAGATCTTTAGGAAAGGAAATGAATGACCAAACAAAAAATTCTGGATGTCGTTTAAAAAAGTCATACCACTTTTCATATCTTTGTAAAAACCAAAGCTACAACGAAGGCAATCATGCTGATTGATGTCTGCCTGACGGCTAAAGAACATTTGCTTGAGAAATTTTGTAATTTGCATTTGGACCAACAGTTATTTAGGTTGGTCAAGATAAATGGGACACACTTTATGTGTTTTCCTTCTTTGCAGTACTGTGTATAAGTAACATGTTGCTTTTCGACAAACAAACATAAAATGGTTCAAATGGCTCTGAGCACTATGGGACTTAACATCTGAGGTCATCAGTCCCCTAGAACTTAGAACTACTTAAACCTAACTAATCTAAGGACATCATACACATCCATGCCCGAGGCATGATTCGAACCTTCGACCGTAGCGGTCGCGCGGTTCCAGACTGAAGCGTTTAGAACCGCTCGGCCACACCGGCCGGCTTTTGACAAAAATTTCATTGTTAACTGAAGTACCAAGGAAACTGCTACAGGCATGAGTATTCAAATAAAGAGATATTTAAACAGGAAGAATACGGCACTGCGGTCAGCAACGCCTGTATAAGACAACAAGTGTCTGGTGCAGTTGTTATATCTGTTACTGCTGCTACAGTGGCAGGTTGTCAAGTACGTTTGAATGCGGTTTTATAGTCAGCGCACGAGCGCCGGGACACAGCGTCTCCGAAGTAGCTATAAAGTGGGGATTTTCCCGTACGACCATTTCACGGCTGTACCGTGAATATCAGGAATCCGGTGAAACATCAGATCTGCGACATCGCTTCAGCCGGAAAAAGGTCCTGCAGGAACGGGACCAGCGATGACCGAAAATAATCGTGCTAAGTCACAGAAGTACAGCCCTTCCTCAAATTGCTGCAGATTTCAATGCTGGGCCATCAAAAAGTGTCAGCGAGCGATCCATTCAACGAAACATCATCGATATGAGCTTTTGGAGCCGAAGATCCAGTCGTGAAACCTTGTTGACTGCACGACACAAAGTTTTACACTTCGCTTCGGTCCGTCAACACCGACATTGGACTATTGATGGCTGGATACACACTTGCCTGGTCGGACGAGTCTCATTTAAAATTGTATCGAGCAGATTGACAGGTACGCTTATGGAGGCAACCTCACGAATCCATGGACCCTGCATGTCAGCAGGGAACTATTCAAGCTGGTAGATGCTCTGTAATGGTGTGGGGCGCGTGTAGGTGGATTGATATGGGACCACTGATACGTGGAGATACGACTATGACAAGTTACACGTACGTAAGCACCCTTCTGATCGCCAGCATACCTTCACGTCTGTTGTGCAGTCCGACGGACTTGGGAAGTTCCAGCAGGACAATGCGACACCCCACACGTCCTGGATTGCTACAGACTGGCTCCAGGAACACTCCTCTGAGTTTAAACACTTCCCCTGGCCACAAAATTCCCCATCGTGAACATTACTGAGCATATCTGGGATGCCTCCAACGTGCAGTTCAGAACAGATCTTCACCCCCTCGTACTATTACGGATTTATGGATAGACCTGCAGGATTCACGGTGTCATTTCCCTTCAGAACTACTTGAGACATTAGTCGAGTCCATGCCACGTCGTGTTACGGCACTTCTGCGTGCTCGGGGGAGGCCTACACCGTATTAGGCAGGTGTACCAGGTTCTTTGGCTCTCCAGTGTATATGTAACATGGTGCATATTCTTTGTTGTTGTTGTAGATGATTTTCTGTCAGCAAAAGGGAACCAGATAGCGGTATGTGTCGAGGATAAGCAGGAACCATCGCACATCTTTTGTAAGTCATATTCTAAAACGTTTTTGTAGTTTTTTGCATGTTTATATGTCTTATTTTAAAATAATGTGTGGTGTTAGGTGATATCAGTGAAATCGACAGATGCCTCTTCCATAATTCAGGCGAGGACTACATGGCAGAGTGGCGGAGGAGATGGAGGGAGACCTTCATCGTTGATCGGTGTGAAGAGGCGCTGGATGACCTGAACGAGACACCAAGGTGGCAGAGCAAAATAGGTAATTTATATACATGTACTCAATCTACTTACAAATAATAATAATATGTGTTCTTTCTTTCCTCGCAGCAGCAGAAGCTGGCGATGCCTGGGACGAGGTCCATATTCTTGGTTCTTCTTTCTCTACAGCACCACCATTGATGCAGGTACCGGGGACAGTGACGAAACAACAGTCTAGACTAGGTCCGGTGCAGCAAGCTCTGCTGTGTAAGATGGACTTCGTCACTATGCGGGTAGCTGCGGTTGCTGTGCCACCACCACCTCGCCAGCCAACACCGCCACCAATGCCCCCACCACAGCCGGAGCCCCGGCACCGCTGTGGTGCCTATGTGCCACCTTACTTCTGGCAACTGGTTCAGGGCTATCGCAGCAACTGCAGCCAGGCTGCTCGCATTGGCCCGATGAAGCAGCGTCTCCTCCTCCACTTCCTCCTCCACCTTCTCGTCCTCGCCGATCCTACAAGTAACATGGACCTCGACGTATGCCCCTCAACGCCTCTTTGCAACCACCTTCGCCAGTGGGGTGGACGCAGTCATCATCTAGTTATAATACACTCCTGGAAATGGAAAAAAGAACACATTGACACCTGTGTGTCAGACCCACCATACTTGCTCCGGACACTGCAAGAGGGCTGTACAAGCAATGATCACACGCACGGCACAGCGGACACACCAGGAACCGCGGTGTTGGCCGTCGAATGGCGCTAGCTGCGCAGCATTTGTGCACCGCCGCCGTCAGTGTCAGCCAGTTTGCCGTGGCATACGGAGCTCCATCGCAGTCTTTAACACTGGTAGCATTCCGCGACAGCGTGGACGTGAACCGTATGTGCAGTTGACGGACTTTGAGCGAGGGCGTATAGTGGGCATGCGGGAGGCCGGGTGGACGTACCGCCGAAGTGCTCAACACGTGGGGCGTGAGGTCTCCACAGTACATCGATGTTGTCGCCAGTGGTCGGCGGAAGGTGCACGTGCCCGTCGACCTGGGACCGGACCGCAGCGACGCACGGATGCACGCCAAGACCGTAGGATCCTACGCAGTGCCGTAGGGGACGCACCGCCACTTCCCAGCAAATTAGGGACACTGTTGCTCCTGGGGTATCGGCGAGGACCATTCGCAACCGTCTCCATGAAGCTGGGCTACGGTCCCGCACACCGTTAGGCCGTCTTCCGCTCACGCCCCAACATCGTGCAGCCCGCCTCCAGTGGTGTCGCGACAGGCGTGAATGGAGGGACGAATGGAGACGTGTCGTCTTCAGCGATGAGAGTCGCATCTGCCTTGGTGCCAATGATGGTCGTATGCGTGTTTGGCGCCGTGCAGGTGAGCGCCACAATCAGGACTGCATACGACCGAGGCACACAGGGCCAACACCCAGCATCATGGTGTGGGGAGCGATCTCCTACACTGGCCGTACACCACTGGTGATCGTCGAGGGGACACTGAATAGTGCACAGTACATCCAAACCGTCATCGAACCCATCGTTCTACCATTCCTAGACCGGCAAGGGAGCTTGCTGTTCCAACAGGACAATGCACGTCCGCATGTATCCCGTGCCACCAAACGTGCTCTAGAAGGTGTAAGTCAACTACCCTGGCCAGCAAGATCTCCGGATCTGTCCCCCATTGAGCATGTTTGGGACTGGATGAAGCGTCGTCTCACGCGGTCTGCACGTCCAGCACGAACGCTGGTCCAACTGAGGCGCCAGGTGGAAATGGCATGGCAAACCGTTCCACAGGACTACATCCAGCATCTCTACGATCGTCTCCGTGGGAGAATAGCAGCCTGCATTGCTGCGAAAGGTGGATATACACTGTACTAGTGCCGACATTGTGCATGCTCTGTTGCCTGTGTCTATGTGCCTGTGGTTCTGTCAGTGTGATCATGTGATGTATCTGACCCCAGGAATGTGTCAATAAAGTTTCCCCTTCCTGGGACAATGAATTCACGGTGTTCTTATTTCAATTTCCAGGAGTGTATTAGTAATTGCTATGGTCCTGTGGCTAGCGAAAATTCCGTCTTCTGTCCTTTTAGTGAAGCTCGTCGGATCAGTGACACCATCCCACAGTTAGAATACTGGCTAATTGCGGACGCCCCTGACGAGCGGATATCGGTCACTAGGATCGAGAATCCGGCAGGACGGTACCACGACCCTAAGAGCGCGCCTTCCTGTCGTGGAAACAGAGCTCCTCAAGGTTGGTATGATCTGTGGTATACCGCAATTAAACGCAGTGCAGAACTACGCATCGATCTTTTTCACCCCCCAAGGCGGCCTGTGACGCTGAAGAGACAAGTCTTTATTATGTTTAGGGGAGGGGGGGAGGGAAAGACGTGATAATGTGGAGCATATCAATCAACTGAGTGGTTTCGTGAGTCCACCTGGAGAGCTATACTAGCCCAGTTTTCCGAGATGGAAGTTAGAGGGTTAGCTAAATCAGTCGGACAAATACCACAGTTGGACATCCATACACAGGTCTATCACCTAGTAAGTGGAGGATCTACCTACATATAGCTTCCTAAGGATATAGCTGATAAAAAGTCATGCATTAATGTCTGAAATAAAATCGACTAGGCTTCATTTGCATGGTCAATTCTGACTTGCGAAAGAAATTACACAAAATATCCGCACCGCATATCTCGATATTGTACAAACCTTGGCATTCACAAGTGTTATAACTTTGATGCTATCGAGCTCCCTCTAAGATCCAGGACATTCCTAAATTTAAGGTGCAGAATACCGAAACATCGTTTCATGTCTATGGCCTAGAGAAGCGCAAGTCAGAAAGAGCATATTGCCATAGGGCCCCTCAAGTTCTCAAAATATGCCAGTGAGCTTAAGACACATGTAAACACTCTCTTGTTCGCCAATGAGATAAATAAGGATAAAGGCAAGTATCGTTGTGTTTACATCAAAGACATGTCCTGACTACTTTCCTCCCAAGTGTCAAAAAATGCATGTATAAAGTATATTTGATTAAGGTGTCTCAATGAATTTTCCTCAGGCAAGTTAGCGAAGCATCTAGTAGAGTGCGCTTCAAAAGACCCGGTACATGTTATTATGCCAACTGAAGAAGTCAAATTCATGAAGTTGAAAAGTGCTCACCCACCAGGAGCGATACCTGTTTGTTGTGTACGATTACTTCGAAAGCCTCCTCGCTCCTGTGACCCGCTGTGAAGGTGACCCTATGCCATCACATACTACCTTCACAGAAGAACACGTACCACACGTGGCTGCATTCCCAATTCTATCGTCCTATGATTCTAGTCTTAACCACTACAAATCTTATGTCGGAGATAAAAAATGGCTCTGAGCACTATTGGACTTAACATCGATGGTCATCAGTCCCCTAGAACTTAGAACTACTTAAACCTAACTAACCTAAGGACATCACACAACACCCAGTCATCACGAGGCAGAGAAAATCCCTGACCCCGCCGGGAATCGAACCCGGGAACCCGGGCGAGGGAAGCGAGAACGCTACCGCACGACCACGAGCTGCGGACTATGTCGGAGATAAGCCTACCGTTTGGGTTCTCACTGAGATTGAAAAATTTTCTTGGGAGGTTGATAAGCTTTACAGCGATAACCTTCACACGACCAAATCGAAAGAGGATGGAGATTTGTACAATAGCGCGGTTGATTGTCTTAGTTCCAGGCTGTCGTTAGACTAAAAAGCGTAGACTTCTCGAAGGGACCACTGTCATCCTACGTGGAAGTTTTGTGAAGTACAGTTACCAATGCACATACCCATTTTCTTCTATCATTTAAGCGAATATGACTTTTACTTTCTAGCTGAGCACTTGGCTAATTCTGGAATGAAGAACGATCAGGTGAGTGAGCTGCTCGAGAGCCGTGAGAAATACATTTCACTCTCGAAATCAATGATGCCGACAATTAAGCTCCACTGTCTTGGCTCGGTACGTTTTCTGCAGACACCACTCCCGAAACTTCTTCGAACTCTATCTCAGGAGGATAAGGACATCATTTGAGGTGAGTTTCCCAACAGCGGAAAGTACCAGCTTGAGACAAGGAAGCGGATTTTTCCATACGAACATCTGGATACTATGGTAGAACTCAACGATACCAGGCTACCTGACATAACTGCATTAAAAAAGAATGGTTCAAATGGTTCTGAGCACTATGGGATTTAACATCTATGGTCATCAGTCACCTAGAACTTAGAACTACTTAAACCTAACTAACCTAAGGACATCACACAACACCAGTCATCACGAGGCAGAGAAAATCCCTGATCCCGCCGGGAATTGAACCCGGGAACCCGGGCGTGGGAAGCGAGAACGCTACCGCACGACCACGAGCTGCGGACTAACTGCATTCCCTAGCAACCTCAAAGACGGTGATATAAAGGATGCAGCGTATGAGCATGCCGTGAATGTCTGGCTTGAATTCGACATATCCACTTCAGGAGATTACGGATGACTTTGAATGGACACAGACGTGCGCTTGCTTGCGGACGTTTTCGAGAAATTCTGGAGTCTGTGCATGACCATACATTCTCAGGATCCCGCATTTTATTACACGGTGCCTGGGTTGTCTTGGGAGGCTATGCTCAAGAAAACCAAGTGCAACATCGAATTATTGATCGATGTTGTCAGGCCTCTTTTCTTTGAACGAGGGATGTGTGAAATAGTTTTCCAATGTGTCCATAGGCACACCAAGCAAATAATTAATGAATGGGTGTCAGGTTCCCTTGATTCGAGTTACATTATGCACCTTGACGTAAGAAACTATTATTGGCACCCCGTGCAACAATCATTGACGAATGGCGAGTTTCGATGGTTGCCCGAAGATGAATGCAAGGGATTAAGTGGAAAAATCAAGGATATGGCGGCTGATTCTAATGTAGGGTCTGTGGCGGTGGCAGAACACACATACCCTATTAGATTGCAAGATGTGCACGCCGATTTGCCGCTGTGTCCAGAGCAACTAGTTCAACAAGGACACTCCACCCCAAAATTGATGACAACGCTGGGGAATAAGCACAGATTTATTATTCAGTATCGTGATCTCCAGCAGTGATTCAGGTTGGAGATGGAACTGTATAGAATCACCCAGGCTATCTCGTTCAATCAGTTCCCGTGGTTGAAGGAGTATATTGATATGAATAAGAGACAGAGAACTTCTGCAGCATGTGACTTTAACAAAGACTTTTATAAGTTAATGAATAATTCAATTTTCGGTTAAACAATGGATAATTTGAGGGAACAGCCTGAAATTTTGATTAGAACCAACTTGGATGGGCAATGGTGCATAAGAAAATGCATCGCCAGACCATACTTTAAATGGGCCTACATATCTAATTCAGTTGAAATGGCGAAGACTGCATTAGAGTTTATGATACCAGCTTATGTGCGAATGTGGATACTGGACTTATCCAAAATCCATATATACCGCTTTCGTTATGAGTTTGTGAAAACTCATTTCATAGATCCAGAGCTACTTACAATGGATTCTGGGTGAATAACTGAGATCCGTATGAAGTAATAAGGTACCATGGTAATGAATTTGACATGTCATAAACGGCCAATAACTTTTACAGTATTGTTCCACAGAACAAAAAGGTTGTCGGCCTTATGAATGACGATGCGAATACATTGCCGATTGTTGAATTGGTAAGTATGTGATCAAAAATTTTTGCATATCACGTATTGGAAGGTGCCACCCAAAGGCGGATTAAGGGTGTACATCGTATGGCATCAAGAGCCCTGTCTACTGAAGACTAATAGCAGTGCCTGTACAGTGGTGCACCCAGTACTGCAACACAGCCACTGCGTATTGTACAACATACCAGTGTTTGATCGAGAGGATATAAGATGGCCGGCCGCAGTGGCCGAGCGGTTCTAGGCGCTACAGTCTGGAACCGCGCGACCTCTACGTCCGCAGGTTCGAATCCCGCCTCGAGCATGGATGTGTGTGATGTTCTTAGGTTAGTTAGGCTTAAGTAGTTCTAAGTTCTAGGGGCTGATGATCTCAGATGTTAAGTCCCTTAGTTCTCAGAGCCATTTGAACCATTTGATATGAGATGCAGGCTGTACTGCAGTCTAAAATCGGCCTGTCGCCTCATGGCTATAAAAAGGCCATTTGTAGCAATGGGACCGAAATTAGCCCGTACTTACACTATTCGCTTGTAGCGAGAAAAGGGATGTGGGACTGTCTCTGCGTGAGAGGGAGACAATGTGTGTGTGTGTGTGTGTGTGTGTGTGTGTGTGTGTGTGTGTGTGTGTGTGTGTCTGGTGAAATATTTATTTATGTATGCATGGAATGTGTACTGTGTACTCACATACAGGGTGGTCCATTGATCGTGACCCAATCAAATATCTCACAAAATAAGCGTCAGATGAAAAAACAACAAAGAACTAACTTGTCTAGTTTGAAGGGGGAAACCAGATGGCGCTATGATTGGCCCGCTAGATGGCGCTACCATAGGTCAAACGGATATTAACTGCGTTTTTTTTAAAGCGGGAACCCCCATGTTTATTACATATTCGTGTAGTACGTACAGAAATATGAATGTTTTAGTTGGACTCCTTTTTTCACTTTGTGATAGATGGAGCAGTAATAGCCACAAACATATGGCTCACAATTTTAGACGAACAGTTGGTAATAGGTAGGTTTTTTAAATTAAAATACAGAACGTAGGTACGTTTGAACATTTTATTTTAGTTGTTCCAATGTGATACATGTACCTTTGTGAACTTATCATTTCTGAGAACGCATGCTGTTACAGCGTGATTACCTGTAAATATCACATTAATGCAGTAAATGCTCAAAACGATGTCCGTCAACCTCAATGCATTTGGCTATACCTGTAACAACATTCCTCTCAACAGCGAGTAGTTCGCCTTCCGTAATGTTCGCACATGCATTGACAATGCGCTGATGCATGTTGTCAGGCGTTGTCGATGGATCACGATAGCAAATATCCTTCAACTTTCCCCACAGAAAGAAATTCGAGGACGTCAGATCCAGTGAACGCGCGGGCCATGGTATGGTGCTTCGCGGACCAATCCACCTGTCATGAAATATGCTATTCAATACCACTTCAACCACACGCGAGCTATGTGCCAGACATCCATGATGTTGGAAGTACATCGTCATTCTGTCATGCAGTGAAACATCTTGTAGTAACATCGGTAGAAGATTACATAGGAAATCAGCATACATTGCACCATTTAGATTGCCATCGATAAAATGGGGGCCAATTATCCTTCCTCCCATAATGCCGCACCATAGATTAACCTGCCAAGGTCGCTGATGTTCCACTTGTCGCAGCCATCGTGGATTTACTGTTGCCCAATAGTGCATATTATGCTGGCTTACGTTACCGCTGTTGGTGAATGACGCTTCGTCGCTAAATAGAACGCGTGCAAAAAATCTGTCATCGTCCCGTAATTTCTCTTGTACCCAGTGGCAGAACTGTACATGACGTTCAAATTCGTTGCCATGCAATTCTTGGAGCATAGAAATATGGTACGGATGCAATCGATGTTGCTGTAGCATTCTCAACACCGACGCTTTTGAGATTCCCGAATTTCGTGCAGTTTGTCTGCTAGTGATGTGCAGATTAGCCGCGACAGCAGCTAAAACACCTACTTGGGCATCATCATTTTTTGCAGGTCGTGGCTGACGTTTCACATGTGGCTGTACACTTCCTGTTTCCTTAAATAACGTAAGTGTCCGGCGAACGGTCCGGACACTTGGATGATGTCGTCCAGTATACCGAGCAGCATACATAGCACACGCCCGATGGGCATTTTGATCACAATAGCCATACATCAACATGATATCGACCTTTACCGTCATCTTTTCACAAAGCGAAAAAAGTTGTCCAACAAAAACATTTATATTTCCTTACGTACTACACGAATATTTAATGAAGAATGGGGATTCCTATTTTAAAAAACGCATTTGATATCCGTTTGACCTTTGGCAGCGCCATCTAGCGGGCCAACCATAGCGCCCGCCATCTGGCTTCCCCCTTGAAGCTAGACAAGTTTCGTTCTTTGTAGTTTTTTCGTTTGACGCTTATTTCGTGAGATATTTGGCACGCTCACTATCAATGGACCACTCTGTATATATATATATATATATATATATATATATATATATATATATATATATATATATATGCACACCATGAGAGTGTGTGTACTGTGAAAAAAAGCAAAAGAAAAATTTAAAAAAGCATAAGCAAATATATGTCATCTAAATATTTATTTATTTACACATAGCGTATGTGAATATGTCTACATACTGAGAGTCTCATGAAAATAGAATAGTTTTTACGTCTCACCTGCCACTAGTTCTCCAAGACTGATTCTTTTTTAAGTGTATATAGTTCACAGTCAATCGGAATTATTGTAAACCCGTGCCTTTTTATGGTGGAATTCAGCTGTAGTAAAAAAGTATCTCGACATTATTTTTTAGAATAGATTTATAAAAATTGTAAAAAATTCTCATCCAGTGCTACTGGATAAAATTGTAAGACTGTTCTCAACCGGTGTTAGTCTTGGGAGGTTCTTTTTTCTAGTTATTAATAATAGCCTGCAAGTTAAAAGTATTTTGCACTGAAATATCAGGGTCAAGGTGAAGTTTAACATGGAAGATTACGAAATATATAGAATGGTTGCATGGGATTATATCTATCGTGCTGCACGAGCAGGTGATATGTGACCATGCCCACTTCCAAAGACATGTAACAAACATGTCTAAAGCTTTAACACCAGTTCTCAAAGAAAACCTTAGATATAGTAGCTAGGAAAAACTATATACTACCAAATTGAGAACAAGATGAAGAAAAATCATACACAGATTGTGAGGTAAAAAAATCATTACTTTTCATCCACCTTAAAAGTAATTTTACATTTTCATAAGCAAACACAGCAACATCATTTTCACACGTCTTCTTCGTCTTGAGTCAATGGAGAGCAGAACACCACTAGAATTCCAGGTCTTGAATAGCAGTATACTTGACTATTCGATGCATCCTTGGGATCTTTTCCCTCTCCTTCATGCAGATGATGGTATCCGCGTGGTCAAACAGTCGAAGCGACGTCATCCTACCTTTATAGGGTATGTTGCGATCATCTCAGTGAATTCCGTGGTAGAAATGTGTTAACCACTTTGCATTCCTCCGTGTTTTAGCACACTTCACGTCCTTGAAATACGTCGGTGATGCAAAGTTTACTGAGAATGTCTCTATTGTACTTGAATCTTCTGTGTATACTATGAATGCAACATTTTTAAATATAAACTGTCTATCCTCATCATCATAGAAATCCTGAGCGTCTACAATGACGTTCACATCATGAGATGCCACTGTGGAATGCTCTGAGTAAGGCTCTGAACCTGTTCAGTTATACAGCTCGTTGCACAACACCAGTGAACGGGCAGTAGTTAATAACACAGTCATCTACAACTAGAGCATATGCTGCATTGTGGTGTTCTGGGAAATTTGCCGAAGATTGAAATTCAACTCATACACTTACAGGTCCAGATTTAAATATGTTGTTCGGTTTTGAGCAGTATATTACGATGTTTGGCGCCAGCTCCTTGAATTTCCGTTTACTGATTAGACATACATCCTCCTAAATCTCACAGTATGAAGCATGGAATCTTGCATATATGTCAAATGCTAGACTGTATAAATTTTCATCCCACTGCAGGTGTAAATTATCATATAGGTAGAAGTTGGAGTTTAGAAGACTCTGGCATTAGTTAACTTGCAATTACCAATTTTGATGGGATCGTTGCTATATTCCATCTTCTATTGATATGAAACCCAAGTATGATGAACCTGGTCGTATCCAGTTGAGCAGAGGTTTTAATAGATCACGTTTGTCTGCTAGCAGTCGGTAGGGTGCTCGATAATCTATCATGAATGGAGAGATCACAGTAGAAACACACCAGCAATCTGAACTTTTAAAAGCTTCAAATGCTACTAACCTGATACGGTGATATGTGGCATCTTCCATATTATTTTACTGATGGCGATCTCGTTCTCCTCCATAGTTCCTTGAATGCACGAGTTATTTTCCGCGCTACTCCATAGCAGAATAAGTTCCTCTTTATCCTTCAGAACAATTTGACGTTGTCCTCGAAGTATCCCAGAAAGAATTTCAAAGGCATAGATACACTAAAGCTCTTGAACTCTTCCACTGTTCCATCCACTGGCTTGTCAATGAACCATCCAGCATTTTCTAAGTCGTTCAAATCCAAGGGAGAAACAGAAATACGTTTTAAGAGTTGATGTTGTGTGTACAGTCAGTATCGACCACATTAAGTTCATATCGTATCTTATGAAACAGGAACGCTAAAGCATTACATGTAGGGTTCGATGCTACTCTCACGGTACCATCCCTTTTCGTAAATGATCCATCAAGATATATGAAAGTCTTGCATGGGAGGGTTAAAGCGTCTTGGTGTTGGATGACAATCCTAATTTCATCATTACTATTAAATGTGACTGATGCATAAGGTTTATGTGAGAAGTTTTCCTGGCATATAATATAGTCGTCATATTCCTCTGGGCCAGTTGTATCGAATGATGTCATTGTGCAGCTTCAGATGTACTGATTTCAGAAACTCATAGCCTGCGCATGTTATCACCTCGTTGTTCTGTAGTGAAGTGCCGTACTGTGCATTGTGCACTTTGGTTCTATACCTTACGCCCACCCTATTTCATTGCCAATATGAGGCTGCTGCATTCCCTGACTGGCTGAAGCTCACAGTCGACGCTTCTGGTCTGGCAAGTTAAAGGTTGTCGTTTCTGCCTCCGACAGGTCCTAGCTGGTTGAAGGCCACCACCACTTCTGGATCCCTGCACCTTCAAGGTCACTGCTGGTTCTGCTGTATATGTAACAGTACAATGATTTCCTCACTGCGAAAATCAAGAAGTTATTTATGTTGGTCCACAACACGCAGCTGTAGATAGTCCAAAGCCTGAATTGTTTCTGGGAGGCAAATAGCGTTGGCAGGGGTCTCAGCGATCTTGTACCCTGTTCCCACTGATGGGAAGAATCCGCAAATTGTATGAATCTGTCTATTGTTGAGATATGAGCTTGCTACAACGTTACACTCGACATGGATTGTAGTGATGTGACTAGTAAGATCTGGATAATTTATCAGGATTCTTCTTCTAAACCTGTCCTTTCTCGTTAAAATTAATCGTTGCAGTCATTGTCTTTATGTCAGATTTATGTGTATTGATGTTTGCACATAACGCAATCCCTTTTCCAGACCATTTCAATACTTCGTTTAAATCGTCAATATCGTATGCACCAGGTTCTATCTCTACAATATCTTTACCAACATTAATTTCCAGATGAATTTTGCTGCTAGCCTATTTGACTTTCGGAATGATGTTGTAAGTCTCCCCGCTACGGTCGCAGGTTCCAATCCTGCCTCGGGTATGGCTGTGTGTGATGTCTTTAGGTTAGTTAGGTTTAAGTAGTTCGAAGTTCTAGGGGACTGATGACCTCAGACGTTAAGTCCCATAGTGCTCAGAGCCATTTCAACCATTTGTAAGTCTCCAGTTCGAAGTTCAATCAGCCCAATGCTCGCCCCCCCCCCCTCCTCCACCCTTGCTTAAATCAATCGGTGGTGTGTAATTCGCGCTTAATACTGACGTTCGGTCAGAGTATGACATTGCATCTGAAACTAAACTGGTGGGTGGATACTTAATGTTTTTCCTTATACATATATATATGCGTCTTCATAAATGTTGGGAGGAACTTCATGGACACATGGCCGCATCATTAGGCATTAAAGTCTTGGAAGCGACGAAAATTGAAGAACACACGTTTTCTGTCAGTTAAGTATCGTTGTAACTCTTCTGACGGCTGGAAGTCCCCAAATGAATCTAAATAGTAGAGGTTATTTGTATTTTTCTTAACATCCTCCACCCAGTGGGTTCCTGGTCCCCCAGAAAAATCTAAATTCTCAAACCCACACTCTCCAGATTTCCTCGTAGTCTTTGGTAATGTATAGTGCATAAACACATCATGGAATCCATGAACGATGAATTTCTCCGTGACAAACTTGTGCAGATATGTATTTGTAAGCGGTTTTTTTCTTTTCTTTTTTTTTTTTTTTTTACACACATCAAAAAATTTTGCATCATCTCGGTTCCGACAGTTCATGTACAGAAAATTTGAACAGAGATCAACAAAAGCATCATTTCCACTATTTTTATTGCTCATGAAAGCTACACATTGCACCGGTACCTCTAATACCCAGTAGCATGTCCTCTTGCATTGATGCATGCCTGTATTTGTCGGGGCATACTATCAATAAGTTCAGCACGGAGCTGTTGGTCCAGATTGTCCCACTCCTCAACGGCGATTCGGCGAATATCCCTCTGAGTGGATGGTAGGTCACGTCGTCCATAACAGCCCTTTTCAATCCATCTCAGGCATGTTAGATAGGGTTCATGTCCGGAGAACATGCAGACCACTCTAGTCGAGCGATATCGTTATCCTGAAGGAAGTCATTCGCAAGATGCCAACGACGAGGGCGTCAATTCTCGTCCTTGAAGACGAATGCCTCGCCAATACGCTGCGGATATGGTTGCACTATCGGTCGTAGGATGGCATTCACATATCGTACAGCCTTTACGGCGCCTTCCATGACCACCAGCGGCGGACGTCAGCACTTCATAATGCCACTGAAAAACAGGGAACCTCCACCTTGCTGCACTCGCTGGACAGTGTGTCCAACGCGTTCAGCCTGACCGGGTTGCCTCCAAACACGTCGCCAAAGATTGTCTGGTTGAAGGCATATGCGACATTCATTGGTGAAGAGAACGTGATGCCAATCCTGAGCGGTCCATTCGGAACGTTGCTGGGCCCACCTCACCGCGCTGCATGGTGTCGTGGTAGCAAAGATGCACCTCGTCATGCACGTCGTGAGTGAAGTTGCACATCACGCAGCCTACTGTACACAGTTTGAGTCGTAACACGACGTCATGTGGTTGCACGAAAAGCATTATTCAACATGGTGGCGTTGCTGTCACGGTTCCTCCGAGCCATAATCCGTAAGCAGCGGTTATTCACTGCAGTAGTAGCCCTGGGGTAGCCTGAGCGACTCATGCCATCGACAGATCAGGTCTCTCTGTATCTCCTTCATGTCCGGACAACATGGCTTTGGTTCACTTAGAGACACTTGGACACTTCCCTTGCTGAGAGCCCTTCCTGGCACAAAGTAACAATGTGGACACGATCGAACCGCGGTGTTGACCGTCTAGGCATGGTTGAACTACAGACAACACGAGCTACGTACGTCCTTCCTGGTGGAATGACAAGAACTGATCGGGTGTCGGACACCCTCTGTCCAATAGGCGCTGTTTATGCATTAGATTATATTAGATTAGATCAGTTTTCCGTTCCATAGATCAGTGCTGAGGAGATCCTCGTGGATGTGGAAACCGTCAATATTTTTTTTAAGCTGAAATAACAATACTAATAGTATGAATATATAAAATACATCGTTTGTTTCTATTAAAAAATTCGTCAATGGAGTAGAAGGAGTTGGCCACTAATAAGTTTTTCAGGCTCCTTTTAAACAGATTTTTATTTGTAACTAAATTTTCTATGTTTGCTGACAAATTATTGAAGATGAGTGTTCCTGGGTAGTGGCCCCCTTTTTGAACTAAAGTAAGTGCTTTTAAGTCCTTGTGCAGATCATTTTTGTTCCTGGTATTGTATGTATGAACTGAACTGTTGTTGGAAAATGAGATATATTATTTAGGACAAATTTAATTAAGGAGTAAATATACTGAGAGGCATTACACTTCTTTGAAGAGGTTTCTACAGGACGTCCGTGAATTTACTCCACAAATAGTACGTATTACACGATTTTGGACTCTGAAAACTTTTGGTTGACTTGTAGAGTTACCCCAAAATATTATACTATATGACATTATGGAATGAAAGTAGGACAAGTATACAAGCTTTTTCATTTTATGCCGCCTATGTCAGCTAACACTCGAAATGCAAATACAGATTTGTTAAGGCATTTCTGCAATTATGTGGTGTGCTCTTCCCAACTGAATTTATTATCAAGTTGTAATCCCAGGAATTTAAGACTGTCAACCTCTTCCATCTGCTCTTCTTCATACTTTAAGTATATGCTGTGTGGAAACCTCTTACAGGTTCTGAATTGCATATAGCGAGTCTTTTCGAAGTTTAATGTCAGTGAGTTGGCTTTAAAACATTTATTAATATCCATTAAAATATCGTTAGCTGATCTTTCTAGAACTACACATGACATACTATGTATTGCAATACTTGTGTCATCTGCAAACAAAAGGAACTCTGCTTCTGGCAGTGTAACTGATGAGAGATCATTAATGTACACAAGAAAAAGGAATGATCCTAAGATGGATCCTTGTGGGACACCACATGTAATTTCTTCCCATTCTGGTGATGACTGATGATTTAATTCACTAGTCCCTTGCGTTGACATCCATTTTTTTCCTGTTAGCGAGGTGTGACTTGAACCATTTTGCAGCACTGCCCGTGACACCATAGAATTCTAATTTATTTAAAAGGATGTTGTGGTTCACACAATCAGATGCCTTTGACAAATCACAGAAAATAAATGCTGCTTGTAATTTGTTATTTAATGAATTAAGTAAATTTTCACTGT
The DNA here is from genome assembly GCF_023864345.2 of Schistocerca serialis cubense. Classification (NCBI taxonomy): domain Eukaryota; kingdom Metazoa; phylum Arthropoda; class Insecta; order Orthoptera; family Acrididae; genus Schistocerca; species Schistocerca serialis. The sequence continues at coordinate 583,086,687 of NC_064640.1, forward strand.
AGGTGTAAATAGCCTTCTCGGTATCAGAACCCTTCAGAAATCCAAACTGTGTTCTTGATAATATGTTATTTGTGGTCAGATGGTTGAGATGCTGCCTGTACATTACTTTTTCTAAAATTTTTGAGAATATGGGCAAAAGTGAAATCAGTCTGTAGTTTGATGGTATCTCTTTATCCCCTTTCTTGAATAGAGGCTTAACATCTGCATATTTCAGCCAGTCAGGAAATGTCACAGTTATAATTGACTGTTGACAAAAGTAACTTAGAATTGTACTAAACTCACAAGAACATGCCTTAATTAACTTTGTTGATAGTTCATCTTAACCACCTGAATGCTTTATTTTTAAAGATTTTATTATGGAAGTTATCTCTTTTGGTGAAGTGTGTGAAATATTCATGGACCTGAAGCTATTTGTAAAGGCTAGTTTCAGACATTCAAGGGCATTATTTACTGATCATGACAATCCCATTCCATCAGTAACGTATATAAAGTACTTGTTAAATAGATTTGCCACACTATGGCCATCGGTTACTAATGTGTCATCTACCCTTAATTATATTTGCTCCTGTTCCTTTCTGGTTCTACCAGTCTCCTCTTGCACTATATCCCATATTGTTTTTATTTTGTTCCCTGACATTGCTATCTTCTTCTCGTAGTGCATTTGTTTACATGTCTGAATTACTTTTTTTTAAATATTTTACAGTATTCCTTGTATTTAGGTAAATCATCAGCATTGGAGCTATTCTTGGTAGACAGATACATTTTCCTTTTTGTCTTACAGGAAATCTTTATTTCTTGTGTAATCCATGGTTTGATTATAGACTTCTGTTTAATTTGAGTAACTTTTAGAGGAAAACAGTTTTCAAACATGGTACTGACATTGTTCATGAATGTGTTATATCTTTCATTCATGTCATGAGTACTACAAACATATTTCCAGTTCATATCTTTGAGCAGTTTTCTGAAACACTCAATTTTTGGTTGATTGACTACTCTCTTGTACTCAGATATAGCAGTCTTGATAATCTGCTTAGAATTTACATCTAAAACGAGGAACTGCATGTCATGATCTGATAGTCCATTTATTACAGGTTTTATGATATGATTTTGTTCCTTTGATTTGTCTATAAAAATGTTATGAATGGCTGTCCTTGAGGATTCAGTGATCCCAGCTGGAAAGTTTACAGCGTGAGTTAGATTGAAAGACAACATTACTAACTGCAGTAAATGTTTCTGGACGACTGCATTAGAAAAACTGTATTAAAGTCACCAGCAATGGAAATTTCTTTGTTTTTTCCTGTAACCCAAAAGAGGTTATAGATGATTTATGAATAGTTTATAATTTCCTGCAGGTGTTCGGTAAATAGTTACTATTATATAGGATCTATTATGGAACTCTACTTCTGTTGCACATTTTTCTAGATGTTGCTCTAAACAGAATTTATTAATGTCAATGTTCTTGAATTTATGGCAGTTTTTAATAAATGTGGCAACTCCTCCTCCATCCATATCCACTCTGCAGAAGTAGGAAGGTAGCTTAAATCCTGAAATGTCTGACATATCTATACCAGTGGTCACTTGATGTTCAGAGAGGCAAATTATGTCAATTTGATTATATGAATTCATTTCATCAATACAAATGAGTAGTTCATCAACTTTATTTCTGAGTCCCGGAATGTTCTGGTGTAATAAAGATAACTGATACAGCATACTAATGGGGTTATAACTGCTTTGGCGAAGATGAACTGGTTGTTTCTGATTACTTTCTGTTAAACATTGTTTAAATGGCGGCTGTATGCTAAAATCTGACTTCTGTTCATCTGTTTTCTCAAACTGAGTGTGTCTGTCAGTCTCTCTCAAAACCCGTTTTTTCCCCCTTCCCTATCCTAAAAAAGGCATTCCTCTGACACCTGTGACCATTGGTATTTTACCGCTTGTGACAGTTTCCCCCCTTAAGTTTTTTGCAGTCAAGCTAGACAGTTTTCCCTTCCCTTTCCTATGTAGTCCCACCTATCGATAGCATCCACAGAAATGAAACCAATATGGGACCCTATATCCGTCCTAAGCAGCCACTCCAACACCAAGTTCGCCGTCCCGACGGAAGAGTTCAAATGAGACCGATCATGGCGTCTCATCACAGACACAAATCCCTCACTCGTATGCTTCGTTGCTAATGCTATCTTCACCAGGTCACTCTTTATGGAATATTCAGAGTCTCTGACCACCCACTATAACCACGGCATCCTCCTTTGAGCAATCCTTGCATAAAGAACCTGAATCCTCTGTTACCTGACCCAGATCTGCACTAGGCTTGAAAAAGTTTGTAACCTGGTACTCTGGACCTAGATTTTCCTGCAGTAATTGGCAAACAACTCTACCATTGGAGCTACATAGCAACAGAACTATCTTTCTCTTTGCAAATTTCCCTACCTTTTTCAAGTCCTTGAAAGTTTGTTGTGCCATTTTTACAGCTTCAGCTACATGAGGCTCATCCGATTATGACTGAGGCAACGGGTCAAATCTATTTTCAAGATTTATGACAGAGCTGTCTGTTGCTCTCCTTTGCCTGTTCCCCCTACTATCTGTTGCCACCTCCCACCTCTGTTCACCCTTCTCCCTCTTTAACCTGTCCAGATCCTCCCTTGCCTTGTCTAAGTCAGCTTGAAGAGCTGCAGGTTTCCCTTCCTGTTCCAGTATTTTCCTATCTCTACTGCAGATCCTACAATACCACTGGTGAGCCTCATTCATGTACCCATTTTCCACGCCACTACATTCGCCCCAATGAAAGAAACTACAGCAACCATCACACCACACCCCGGAACTAACGATCCTACGGCATGTCACACACTTCTCACTCATGATAAAAACAGTAACCGTATAAACTGATTTAAGTACTGACTAAAACGTAAACAATGGACCCTACGAGCTATTCAGCCAGATATAAATAAATTGAAAGAGTACTGAATAAAAAAACTGATGATTACATATAAGTTTAAGTCACTGTTTACTTACGATACGCGCGCGTGAAATTAAGCCTAAAATCCGTGCCATAGGCGCGAGAAGGTAAATACTCTTGATACCCCGTTTAATATTATGTTATACTTCACTAACACTTCCACTAATTTAACAACATGTAGATTATATTTATAAGAACTGTAAACGTTTAAAATCAGCTTAATAACAACGCTTTTTATAATTATATATTGCAGCAAATACTCGAAGAGTCCACGTCGGCGCAGTGACATGGTTGTTCAAATCTTTGGGCGGATTTCATGACATCTCTGAACAGTCAAAGGGACTGTGTGTGATACAATATGTACAGTCAACGTCTGTTTCCAGGAGTTCTGGGAACCGGGGTAATGCAAAACGTTCGTTGAAGTGTGTATTTGTAAAGAGTCCTGGTTCTTTTTTGTATGGAAGCTGCTGCTTTCCATCATGCAGTTATGTCTTCTTGCTGCCTGTAGCTGGGCCTGGGAATTCTGTGCTTCCTTGACTTTTCTTGCAATAGCGGCAGCACTACCAGCCAGTGGAACCATAGCTGAGAGACCTGTGAGGGCACGAGTGAGGAATTGGATAATTGCACCTCATATCTTGGGTATCAGCTGAACCCTGCGTGCTTTAACCAGTCCTTTATGCTTCAGAGAACTTTCAACTGCATACATCTCTGTCACGAAACAGTTCTTTAAACAGCCCCTCTTCTTCATCATTGTAATCTTCTTCTTCAGTGTACGACCTGCAGCGTTCATAACATGCTTGAAATTCACACCCAACCCAACTTCATTTTACCACACATTGTTTTATCCGCTACAAATGCAGAAGTGCGGTGTCCTATACCAATATCCTTACCCACACGTATTGCCTTGGCTTTATCAGCTAAAAATCGACCTGGAGCGTGACGTCCTGGGAGAGTCTTACGGTCTGCATATACAATGTCATGTTCCAAACAGACCTCATCTAGCAGCTTAATCGCTTTGCCACCACGAACCAAACGTTTTTGAAGATTTGTACCAGGTCCACAGTAATTATACCCCAGAATGTGCAATCTGATGGAAAGTTTCTCGAGAATACCACCACCTCATGTAATACATCTCCTATCACGCAGGTTGTACTACAGTGCTGGTTGTGCTCGATGAACATTATATAGCAGATCGTCACTGTCAATCTAGCTGTTTTGTGTTGTAGCAAAACCAAGCCATTTAACTATTGTTCTATTCTCTCGACGACTTATGACACATTCTATGAGAAACGCCTGTGGTTCTGAGCTCTTCTGCACTTCCTCGATGTAAAAGCATCCTTAAATTTCAATACAACTGCTATCGTTCGAGATGTAAGTTTTGGGATTTTTCTCTGCACTTTGGATGCTGTGAAAATCTCACTCGACCAGTTTCGGAAGTATGACTCTTCAAATGCTGTCTTACGATTTGAGATATGTACTAAATCACCCACATTAAACTACTGCTTACATGCATCGAGCATTTTAATACAACAGTACACTTTGTCCATGAGTCCATTATCATGATCATCGATTGCTCTCATTTTTATTGTGTTATGTTTGGTTCAGTTATACTGTGCCAATATTTGTGGGAGAGTTTCTAACCATTTCTATGAGCTGCGAAGATTAAAACGCATCCACACTTGACCTTTAATTGTTCTTTTCAGACGTTCCGCGACACTTGCCTTGCGGTGGGTGAAGGCTGGGTGGTGATGTACTCCATATTGCTGCATCACGGTTCTGAAATACCATCTGTAAAACTCTCCACTGTGATCAGTTTGGAGGTTGGCTGGGCATCGATTCGTCATTGTCTGTAGCAAATGTTCGAACACCTCCCCCATTTTTGTTTTAAGAGGTAATGCCTAGGGAAATTTGGGTTTTGTATCAGTAGGCGTTAAAATATATTTGAATCCATTATTCTCATGTGAATGTTCCCTCCTATCTAAAAAGCAGCGTGCCATATGACATCCAAACCTTTAATCATAATGCACCTGTGAGGGTATGTTTTGCGTGCTGGTTTGTGCGGTTCTCGAACTACTGTCTCCATTTCCATTTGATTGTAACTCTGTCTCTAAGCTCTGATATTAATGAGAAAACATCATTCGAATAAATAGAATTGCCTGCAGCAGTTGATGCCATGGGCAGTTATAGTCTATTTATTATCTCATATGGGTTGTCGGTATATATACTGAGGGGGCTGCCTGCTGACTTTTGTGCTGAATGTCAACGTCATCACCACTGCTATAGCGAACGTCTAATAATAATAATTTTTTAATGTCTCTGTATTTCGCACTGCATTGGTTTCTGCGTAAACCAGAATATTGTTGAATTTCGCCATACATCTCCAGATCTTTGGGTGAAAATTTTCCTTTTTTTAAATGTTTAGGAAAACGAGGTTCAGTAGATCTGCAGTGTTTTCAAATTCCCTATCGCTTATCTGTATTGGTTTTTCATTTGAAGTTGCAGGCTGCATGCCCACCATGTATAGTTTTTGACCACTGACATCAGATGTTTTGTCCATCCTCATTAGGACATTCAGTAGCTGGTTTCAACGTTTCTCACAACATCTGCACTCGATCTAAATGTCTTGACAGATTCGAAGAAAGAGAAGGGGGCTATTTGAATAACACAGGCCTTACTTGAAGCAGGTCGTGTTCAACGAGAGAATACCCAAAGTGGCAGAATAGGATAAGGAGACGGAGGGTACCTCAATTGTGCTATTTCCTGCCATTTTTCGATAATTTTAATTAATTGGTAACTTAATTCGATATCAAAACTGGCGTAGGGTTTCCAGGAGGGAGAAAGGCTGGAGATTTCCCAGAGGGCAAGCATGACAAAGAAAGAGCGCAATCGTTCTCTCTCATTCAGAAGTGTGCAAAATCCTAAAAACATGCTGTTATTGGCGGCAGTAGGGGGGGGGGATGGAGGGGTGAGGATTTCCCAGAGGGTGATGGGGTGATTAATTAATCAATTTAATTAATTCATCAAGTAGTTTAGGATAAAAAGTGTGCTTGTATCGGAGAGGGGACTTCACGGAGGGTTTGGGGTGGTGGAGGCGGAGGGGGAGGGGTGTGGTCATCCTCAAAAGGTCAAATTATCCGCAGGGGGTGATAAATCAATCATCAGAACAATAGGTAAAGGGGAGGAGGAGTAGGAGGAGGAGGAGGAGGAGGTGGTCATAAATTAAACAAGTTTTCCACAGAATGTATGCTTGCCCCTGAAACTACGCAACCCGCAATAACAATGCGCCAAAAAAGACATTATCCCACTACCCCTGTCATATTAATGACGGAGCATCGAATAACAGTTTCCTGGTATGAAGACGTCTCAGGTGTCTTACCTCTCCAGCCTGTCCCAAAGTGGCCACATCACGAACCAACTTTGATTTGACTGATGTTTTGGTTTGACACAAAGATGACGAGACTTTGGGACACGCAGAATATCGGAAACCAACACATACAAATTTATGTCAACGTGCAATGAGCTGCCACCATCCTTTCCTGATGGAGTGTGTTCTCAGAACTTTCGTTCACACAGCACATATCATTTCTGATGACAGAAATCTGCTCCTAAGCTTAAAGAGAGCTTTTGAAGCTAATGGGTATTATCCACGGCAAATACATTGATTGCTATAAATGAAACCGGGGTTGGCCATAAGGAATACAGAAGAACACACAGAAAGTATTAAATCCATGGCTTTCCTGTCCTGTGTGGGAAAACAGGACGGATCCTCAGCACGCACACAGTAACAATGGTTTTTCGTCCAGCTAAGACAGCAGCACACTCTGGTTTTGTAAAGGTTACTTGACGTTACACAATGCTCGAGTTCACACGATCCCCCGAGAATATCCCCTTTCATTCATCTGACAGACGACTCGTACAGTCCATGGAAGATATACGGAACATGGCTGGTACAGTTCGCTCTTACAGCTCAGCAAACCGGCTGTGGTAGAGGACTTTTTTGGCACTAGTGACTCTTATGTGGTAGAAAAACGTAGAAATTTTAGCGTCATTTCACTTTTTATTTATTATTTTTGTATACACTACTGGCCATTAAAATTACTGCACCAAGAAGAAATGCAGATGATAAACGGGTATTCATTGGAGACATATATTATACTAGAACTGACATGTTATTACATTTTCACGCCATTTGGGTGCATAGATCCTGAGAAATCAGTACCCAGAACAACCACCTTTGGCCGTAATAACGGCCTTGATACGCCTGGGCATTGAGTCAAACAGAGCTTGGATGGCGTGTACAGGTACAGCTGCCCATGCAGCTTCAACACGATACCACAGTTCTTCAAGAGTAGTGACAGGCGTGTTGTGATGAGTCAGACGTACGCGACCATCATGATGCTGTAAACAGAACCTGGATTCATCCGAAAAAATGACGTTTTGCCATTCGTGCATCCAGGTTCGTCGTTGAGTACACCATCGCAGGCCTCCTGTCTGTGATGCAACGTCAAGGGTAACCGCAGCCATGGTCTCCGAGCTGATAGACCATGCTACTGCAAACTCCGTCGAACTGTTCATGCAGAAGGTTGTTGTCTAGAAACGTCCCCATCTGTTGACTCAGGGATCGAGACGTGCCTGCACGAACCGCTACAGCCATGAGGATAAGATGCCTGTCATCTCGACTGCTAGTGATACGAGGCCATTGGGATCCAGCTCGGCGTTCCGTATTACCCTGCTGAACACACCGATTCCATATTCTGCTAACAGTCATTGGACTCGACCAACGCGACCAGCAATGTCGCGGTACGATAAACCGCAATCGCGATAGGCTACAGTCCGACCTTTATCGAAGTCGGAAACGTGGTGGTACGCATTTCTCCTCCTTACAATAGGCGTCACAACAACGTTTCACCAGGCAACGCCGGTCAACTGCTGTTTGTGTATGAGAGATCGGTTGGAAACCTTCCTCATGTCAGCACGTTTTAGGTGTCGCCACTGTCGCCAACCTTGTATGAATGCTCTGAAAAGCTAATCATTTGCATATCACAGTATCTTCTTCCTGTCGGTTAAATTTCGCTTCTGTAGCACATCTTCGTGGTGTAGCAATTTTAACGGGCAGTAGAGTATAACCAGATCTGATTAGGGATATCAGGCCCTCTCTTATATGGGACCATTGTTTCACCATTGGTTCTTACATCATAGGCACCTAAGATATAACGTTTTCAAAATTGCTAATTGTTTTAAAGTGAAATGGTTCAAATGGCTCTGAGCACTATGGGACTCAACTGCTTAGAACTACTTAAACCTAACTAACCTAAGGACATCACAAACATCCATGCCCGAGGCAGGATTCGAACCTGCGACCTTAGCGGTCTTGCGGCTCCAGACTGCAGCGCCTTTAACCGCACGGCCACTTCGGCCGGCCTTTTAAAGTGATTCGAACGTCTGAAATGACAGTGTGAACAAATAATGCCGACCTAGACGTAACAAGGTTAATACTAGCACTGCTTGTACTACTGCAGATGCTGCCACTATTAGTGATCGGTTTTAATAATAATAACAATATTAATAATGACAGTGATAATAAAGATGATAGTGTCAGATACGAAAAGAATTTATAGGTGCACGAAATAGGTTTTTTCTGATACAGCAAGCTCTGGGAAAGTAAATGTAAGAAGTCCCCATCGGGTAAGTATACTTGGAAACGATGAAGACCAGGGTGGAAAGAGGGATGTACAAGGGTAGTGTGTGCGTACAGAGACAATGGCAATCCTTATTGTTGCTTTCGTAGCTATTCCATTAACTGTCTTCTTCAGCTGGAGATGTTATTCTATTCTCTATTAGAGTGCGGGAGGTTATTCCAGAGTCGGGTCTCTGATGTTGAGAATGACTTCGAGAAAGTGGCCGAATGATGAAGTGGGGTAGAAAGGATTTTGCTCCTTTGGGAGCGGGTGTTTCTGCCATGTTGTTCAGACAAGAGCGTTAAGGTCTAAGAGACATATGCGGGACGGCGTTAATTGATAAGACAGTTGGGAAGACAGAGGGTATGGAAATCTTTGTGCTTGTCTCCACACAGCCAAGATACAGGTGCATATATCAGTGAAATATGATCAGAAATATAATGAAAGAGTTGAACATCAGAGATATGATGAACACAGGCAATCATAAATAGTTCCAGGGCCCCCTAGCTTTCCTGAGAATGACGTTGCAGGATGACACCGTCGTAATCAGTAATTGAAAGTATAAGTGTTTGTACAGGTTTCTTTTTTAGTTCAAGAGGGTAAACTTTTTATATTTTTGTAGGGCATGGAGAGGTGCTGATGCCTGCTTGCACGTTGCATTTAAGTGCTAAGTCCAGTTTAGATTTTCATCAATTTTAGGAACTCGGTGGTGTAAGAGACACTTGAAATTCTCTTAGCTACCGATTTAATCGATGAGATAGCGGCTTCAGCTTGGCTAAGTAATGGAATTCATCGCTCTCTGTAATAAACTTACAAAGACGTCGCTACACTGCATCTCACCGTGACATATCGCTATCCTAGCGTGGATCGACTTCGTTGCCATTGATGTAATTCATGCATTTTGTACTTCTTTGCTGCCGATCAACGTCTCTAGCGCTTTTGTAACTGCGGCCCACAGAGCATAGACTCAAATTCTATGCTCTGTGCTGTGGCGGCATGCGTGGTGGCGCGGTCGTTGAGTGTAAAAGATGGAGCTTTTGCTGGGGCGTCAGTGTTCGGTATACGAGGTGCATTCAAGTTCTAAGGCCTCCGATTTTTTTTCTAATTAACTACTCACCCGAAATCGATGTAACTGGCGTTACTTCTCGACGTAGTCGCCCTGCAGACGTACACATTTTTCACAACGCTGACGCCATGATTCCATGGCAGCGGCGAAGGCTTCTTTAGGAGTCTGTTTTGACCACTGGAAAATCGCTGAGGCAATAGCAGCACGGCTGGTGAATGTGCGGCCACGGAGAGTGTCTTTCATTGTTGGAAAAAGCCAAAAGTCACTAGGAGCCAGGTCAGGTGAGTAGGGAGCATGAGGAATCACTTCAAAGTTGTTATCACGAAGAAACTGTTGCGTAATGTTAGCTCGATGTGCGGGTGCATTGTCTTGGTGAAACAGCACACGCGCAGCCCTTCTCGGACGTTTTTGTTGCAGTGCAGGAAGTAATTTGTTCTTCAAAACATTTTCGTAGGATGCACATATTACCGTAGTGCCCTGTGGAACGCAATGGGTAAGGACTACGCCCTCGCTGTCCCAGAACATGGACACCATCATTTTTTCAGCACTGGCGGTTACCCGAAATTTTTTTGGTGGCGGTCAATCTGTGTGCTTCCATTGAGCTGAATGGCGCTTTGTTTCTGGATTGAAAAATGGCATCCACATCTCATCCACTGTCACAACCGACGAAAAGAAAGTCCCATTCATGCTGTCGTTGCGCGTCAACATTGCTTGGCAACATGCCACACGGGCAGCCATGTGGTCGTCCGTCAGCATTCGTGGCACCCACCTCGATGACACTTTTCGCATTTTCAGGTCGTCATGCAGGACTGTGTGCACAGAACCCACAGAAATGCCAACTCTGGAGGCGATCTGTTCAACAGTCATTCGGCGATCCCTCAAAACAATTCTCTCCACTTTCTCAATCATGTCGTCAGACCGGCTTGTGCGAGCCCGGGGTTGTTTCGGTTTGTTGTCACACGATGTTCTGCCTTCATTAAACTGTCGCACCCACGAACGCACTTTCGACACATCCATAACTCCATCACCACATGTCACCTTCAACTGTTGATGAATTTCAATTGGTTTCACACAACACAAATTCAGAAAACGAATGATTGCACGCTGTTCAAGTAAGGAAAACGTCGCCATTTTAAGTATTTAAAACAGTTGTCATTCTCGCCGCTGGCGGTAAAATTCCATCTTCCGTACGGTGCTGCCACCTCTGGGACGTATTGACAATGATCGCGGCCTCATTTTAAAACAATGCGCTGTTTCTATCTCTTTCCAGTCCGGAGAAAAAAAATCGGAGGCCTTAGATCTTGAATGCACCTCGTACTATGAAGATGGCTGAACGATATACAGCCAGAATATTAGAAGAAGGATTGTAATTTATGCGGCTGCACACGCGCAATTTAACTGAGCACGCTGTGCAAAAACATGAAGATGCACACCAAGGATTAACAAGTGCAAAAGCTTCATATTTGCCGATTACCTTGTCTTAGCAGCCTAAAGAAGGAAGGATGAGGCAGTAGAAAAAGTTCTAACAACAATACTAAAGACTTTTAGTGATTATTATGGTAAGAAACACCTGAAACCTAGTCATCAGAAAACACAGCTCAGTGCTTTCCTTTTCCGAAACCGACAGACAAATACCTAGAAAACTAAGAGTTAATTTGGAGGGCACCGAGCTGAGACACTGTTTTACGCCTAAATACTTTGATATCAGTTTAGACATGTCTTTAACATATCACGAGCACTGTCTGAGACGCAAGCTAAAACTGTCAGCCCAAAATAACTTCATTTGGAAACCCACTGGCAGTAACGGGGAGATCAACCTCAAGTCATTACAACCTCTGCCACAGGACTCTGTTCCTCTGCAGGGGAGTAGGCGCGCACTGTGGGCCTAAGCAGATTATGCAAAGCAAGTGGACGTCACATTCAATGAAAGTGCAAGACTGACAAATGGACGTCAGAAACTGGCGCCAGCTGAAAAGGTTTATTGCTTGGCATGTATTGCTTCATCTGATATAGATCGTAAGTAACTGTAGACACTAAAAGAAAAAAAAGAGATTGAACTAAATCAATTATACCCACTCCATGGGTATTAAGCACCACGAACTAAATTCACACGAGAAGAAGTTTCTTTAGTTCAACATCAGGACTAACAATGTGTCACAAGCTGCCAGAGAACAACTGTGGGCAGTTAAATAAAACCAACTTCAAACGTATATATGAACTTTGTTCGCGGTTACGAATATGGACGACCGTCAGCTGTATAATGGAATGACGACAACGCATCAATGTCCGAAGGAACATTGCATCGTATTTCATAACAACATAGGCACTCGAATATCGTATTTATCCACCGACAACAGGTAAGCGACTATGAATTAAAATGTCCTCACTTCAGGCGATTATACATATGAGTACAGGTTGTAGACACATTGTTGACGATATATGGAAGTTAGGGTGCACGGATAGCCTAATGGTAAGGTGACCGCTCCCTATAAGCGAGAAATATGGGTTCGAGTCTCGTTTTGGCACAAATGTTCATTGTCGTCATCCTATTATACAGCTGATGGTTGTCCATATTGCAACTACGAACACATTTCATGTGTATCATAACGGTTATAATCTTCGCAGTGCCTGTTCCTTTGGACACGCGTGCATGTCCGAAGGAACATTGCATCGCACTTCATAACAACACAGGCACTGCAATATCATATATAGCTTCTAACGTGGATGAAACCTGCTGAGTGTCTACCGCCTGGGGGTACTTTAGATTGGTCCACCTGGAGGTCATTCATCAGCCTAACATTAGGTAATTGGTAAATCCATGGACAGCTTTGTCAAGTGGGAATATTCCAAAGGACGGACACCGTTCAACTCCGGAGGAGAAAAGAGAATGGATTACTGTGCCACAGTCCATTCTGCCCTGAGCTATGCAGTGATAGCTTATGTTCGGTTATGTAAACTTTGTAAGTTGCAAATTTTGTAAATTGTTATTTTAGCAGTCACATTTGTATAATATGGAGTTTTGTACGGCTTCCGACACGAGTAAAATACCAACTTTCAGAGATGATGTGTCGATTTTATAAACATACTGCTGGTCGCGAAAAGACTCAGTCAAAAGTTGTAAGGAGATATGAGGATATTAAAAGAAATATGATGATCTGCAGACAGTCTTAAATAAAACTGTAACAATTTTTCTTCGAACTCCACAATCTGTACCAGATCCTAAAAACCTTTGTCGTAGCGAAATTCATTTCATCTCGTACACAAGACCTTTCGCATTATGCCACAACAAGAGATCAAGTGGGTTCAGATTAAATGAGCAGACTGGCCGCTGAATTGTACTTCTTCATTAAAAAGGAAACGTGTGTTCATTGATTTAGGGTAACAACTGCAAACGTGAAACTGTGTGATCAGTCGAATATCTTAACCAATGCTTTGCAACGCTCGATTTTCAGCTGTAAATCACTCTCAACAATTATAAATTAGCGGATTCAGTCTACAGACCTGGTTCATTTTCATGGTTCGAGCAGTAGGTATAAACGTTATCGGAAGCATTGTGTTAGTTTCCCCACTAATGCGACATTCGTTTGTGAAGCTTAGTTGGATTTAACGCTCCCTGGTAATCAAAGGGATGCGTACTGAAAGCATTACCTTCTGCATCAAGACCGTGATTAGCGAGAACTAACAACTATTCACACAGGAAATCGAGAAGCCACAAAGGCTAATGAGACGTGATAATTTAACGCAGATACCTCAGTGAGAGATCAGTGAGACACAGCTTTGGTAGTTAGGTCACAGTGGCTCAGTGAAAGGCAAATCGTAAGTGGAAGGGCACCAGCCAACTAGTGTAGCTACTCTTCAAAACTGGAAGATTATAAACACATAACATGGCCACATGAAGAGCTCTTTGCCCAGCTCTGTTTATCTCCCATTACTGCATCCATTCAAATCATCAACAGTAAGAAACTTTGTTACATCTCCTAGAACTGTAATGTTAATAATAAAATTACCTTTAGCATTTAATGTAGAAATACAACCTACTCGCATACCTCAATGTGCTGCGCGCTAGCCTGCAAGAGAGGAAGGTAAGACACATCAGGATCGAATCGCATTAGTATTTTTCCAAAACTCCTTACAATATCAGACAATGGTGTCTCACATCGAACCACAGCAACAGACAAAAAGCTTTTACCATCAGCTATTACAACACGATTAAGGCGACGTAAGACATGATACCACGAAGAACTAAAGGCTGCCTGGGCACTTCCTCTTACAATGTGCATTAAATGCTGGTTATTATTTTATTATTTCGCTGAATGGTAGGACTGATCCAACAAAATTTGGATTTTTTCTGCCTTTATGTTTGGTTTCGAGTGAAAGGCCATTAGTTACACCGAAGGTTACACAAACAGAGACATCTGGGTGTCAAGACAGCAATGTAAATAAGATCAGAATTTTTTCCTTGTGAACAAATGAAGTAGTGACACTTTACCAGCTGTCTGATACACCTTGACATCGATGTAGACGCTTTGTGGTGAGGACTCCAAAAGGGAGAAAGAGGCTTGGGAAGTCCCTCGATTCGGGCTCAACAGTCACCCACTACTCACGGAAAGGGATTGGCGCTTGACCCATGGCGCGCTCGTCTTGTTAAGTGGTGTCTCAGATGGTATAGCGTATCTTAAACCATTCTGATACAAGTTAGGAGCTATGGGCGAAGCAGTGTCTTGCTGAAGGTGTATCTACATTTACATTTACGTGATTACTCTGCAACTAAAAATTAAGTGCCTCGCAAAAGGTTCATCGAATCACCTTCAAGCTATTTCTCAAACGTTCCACTCTTGAACAGCACACTGGAAAAACAAACACATAAATATTTCCGTGCGAGCTGTGATTTCTCGTATTGTGTTACTATGAACATTTTTCCCTACATAGGCGGGTGGCAGAAAAAATATTGTCACACTTTGGAAAGAAATATCATGATCTAAATTTCATGAGAAGATCCTGCAACGTCGAAAAACGCTTATGTTGTAATGACTGCGACCCCAGTTCGCGTATCATATACGTCGCACTCTGCCACCTGTTCCGCGATAATACAAAACAGGCTGCCCATCTTTGTACTTTTTCAAGATCCTCCATCAATCGTATCACACGCACATCCAACACCGCACGGTAATACTCTAGTAGAGGACTGACAAGCGTAGTGTAAGCAGTCCCTTTAGTAGACCTGTTCCATTTTCTAAGCGTTCTGCCAGTAAAATACAGTCTATGGGTTGCTTTCATACAACGTTATCTATGTGTTCATTCCAATTTAAGTTATTCGTAACTGTAACCCCTCAAGTACTTAGTTGAATTTATAGTATTCAGATTTGTGTGATTTATCGTGTAACCGAAGATTAGCGGATTGCTTGTAGTGCTCATGTGGACGACTTCACAGTTTTCATTATTTAGAGTCAGTTTCCACTTTTCACACCATACAGACATCGTGTTCAAATCATTTTGCAACTGGGTTCGATTATCTGATGACTGGAAGGATATCGCAAATTGTCCATTAAAAATTTACAAGTTTGCCGTAAAAGAAGTTGGAAATCGGTGGAATTTGCAAATAGATAGGATAGACCATACTGCCAAAAGCCGAACACTTAATGTAGATGGGTATCAGCCTACTGTAAACCGATAAGTAAATTCGTCCAATCCTGGAGACGCATATTCATGCAGTGTAGATGTAACTGCACAATGCAAGTAATTAGCTGCATATTGTTAAGTATAGATCTTGGTGTTTCAACGCATACAATTTGTTTTAACAGAATAATTCCAACTCCATCATTTTGAGCAACTACATGGGTCTAGTCATTTGTTCTGCAGTGAATGGATCAGTTTCTTTTTTAAATAATAGCAACGATATAGCAAAATAACTAATGATTTATTAAGAATAAATTACTTTATGTGAACAAACTATTTTTGTACTTTAAATACGAATATATACATTGTCAATGTTAACTAATACAATGAGGCTTTATTTACACGAAAACCCATAATAATTCACGTACAGTACGATTCCCAGTGTATTATTCTATAGCTATATTTTTCCTTCTCTCTATATATAGTTTTTACATCATAACGTTTAGCTTGCATGGGAAATGGGTGGACTAGTAGCGGCAGGTGAAGAAAAACCATACCCACATACACACACGCATGGTGTGCCACAGTACATGTACACACAATACATATACACACACACACACATAGTGTGCAATCAATCACGCATAAACAGATGCACACACACACACACACACACACACACACACACACACACACACACACACCTACGACAAACGGTTCATGCAGTTGTTCTGCATACACTCACGCACAAAATCTCTCTTTACAAATAGATTGACACACTCAGTCACCAAAGCGAATTGTGTGGGAATGGGATAGTCATCATCCCTCTTCACAGACGAACCACTTGTCATGATGCGACAGACTACCTTTCGGCCGCAGTACATACGTCCTTCATGACCTCGTGATCGAAAGATTACTTGGGGTACATATGAGAAGGAGCAACTTCATCACCGCGTACATTATTCTGATAATAATTTTTGTCTTGCTATCTTATAGAAGCATTTTTTGTTTTGTTTTATGAACTGTGTAAGTGATAGAGGAGCCGAACTACGCTTGTTGACTGACCTATTATATATTTATGGGCCGGCCGGTGTGGCCAAGCGGTTCTAGGCGCGTCAGTCTGGAACCGCGAGACCGCTACGGTCGCTGGTTCGAATCCTGCCTCGGGCATGGATGTGTGTGATGTCTTTAGGTTAGTTAGGTTTAAGTAGTTCTAAGTTCTAGAGCGCTGATGACCTTAGATGTTAAGTCCCATAGTGCTCAGAGCCATTTATTTATGTAAAGCCAATAAGTTATCTGTGTGTACCTTTAATAACGAACACAGGCATAGGTTCAGTAATGTGCTGGAAGGTTGCTTGGGGAATGGCAGCCCATTCTTCACGGAGGACTGCACTGAGAAGAGGTATCGCTGTCGGTAGGGGAGCTCTGGCACGAAGTCGGCGTTCCAAAGCATCCCAAAGGTATTCTGTAAGATTCAGGTCAGGACTCTTTGCAGCCTAGTCCATTACAGGGAGGTTATTGTATTGTAACCACTCCGCCACAGGCTGTGTATTATGGAAAGGTACTCGATCATGTTGAAAGATGCAATTGCCACCCCCGAATTGCTCTTGAACAATGGGAAGCAAGAATATGCTTAAGACATCAATGTAGGCGTGTGCTGTGATAGTGCCACGCAAAACAACAATGGGTACAAGCCCCCGCCATGAAAAACGCGACCACACCATAATACCACCGCCTCTGAATTTTATTGTTGGCACTGCACACGCTGGCAGATGACGTTCATCGGGCATTCGCCATACCCACACCCTGACATCGGATCGTCACATTGTCTACCGTGAGTCTGCACTCCACACAAAGCTTTTCCACTGTTCAATCGTCTAATGTTTACGCTCCTTACACCAAGCGAGGCGTCGTTTGGCGTTAACCGGCGTGATGTGTGGCTTATGAGGAGCCACTGGACCATGATATCCTAGTTTTCTCACCTCCCGCCTAACTATCATAGTAATTGCAGTGGATTCTGATGCGGTTTGGAAGTCCTGTGTGATGGTCTGGATAGAAGTCTGCCTACTATACATTACGACGCTCTTCAACTGTTGGCGGTCTCTGTCAGTCAACAGGCGAGGTCGGCCTGTACGCCTTTGTGCTGTACGTGTCCCTTCACGTTTCCACTTCACTATAACATCGGAAACAGTGGACCTAGTGATGTTTAAGAGTGTGGAAATCTTGAGTACAGACGTATGAAACTAATGGTACCCAATTACGTGACCACGTTCGAAGTCTGTGAGTTCTGTGGAGCGTCCCATTCTGCTCTCTCATTATGTCTAATGACTACTGAGATCGAAACTTCCTGGCAGATTAAAACTGTGTGCCGGATCGAGACTCGAACTCGGGTCTTTTCCCTTTCTCGGGCAAGTGCTCTACCACCTGAGCTACCCAAGCAGAACTCACGCCCTGTCCTCACAGCTTTATTTCCGCCAGTATCTCATCCCGCAGAAGAGCTTCTGTGAAGTTTGGAAAGTAGGACATGAGGTACTGGCGGAAATACAGCTGTGAGGACGGGGCGTGAGTCGTGCTTGGGTAGCTAAGATGGTAGAGCACTTACCCGCAAAATTTAAAGGTCCCAAGTTCGAGTCACGGTCTGGTTAATCTGCCAGAAAGTTTCATATCAGCGCACACTCCGCTGCAGAGTGAAAATCTCATTCTGAAAACTACTGAGATCGTTGATATGGAGTACCTGGCAGTAGATGGCAGCAGAATGAGCCTAATATGAAATACGTTTGTTTTTGTGGGTGTTTCTGAATACTTCTGATCACATAGTGACAGTCAGGTGATGACAGATGATGGCCACTAACAACATAGTGTCCGACTGAAATGCCAACACCTTTTATACATTTTAAACTTGGATATACCATTGTAAAATTTGTTAAGGACCATAAAAAAATTTAGATGTGGATATATTTAATTTGAGGTTCCACTGTGTCTTACACCAAGTTTAGGCCTACAAAATGGAATTAATTTTTGTACTACCAGGCAGTAATTCAGACAGCTTATTTACTTTCGCTGGTGAGAAGAATGTCGTTACACGTACTGTCAAATGCATTGAGGTTGACGGACATCATTTTGACCATTTGTTGTATTAATGTGGTATTTACAGATAATCACGCTGTAACATCATGCGTTCTCAGAAATGATAAGTTCACAAAGGTACATGTATCACATTGGAACAACCTAAGTAAAATGTTCAGACGTACCTACGCTCCGTATTTTATTTTAAAAGACCTACCTGTTACTAACTGTTCGTCTAAAATTGTGAGCCATGTGTTTGTGACTATTACCGCGCCATTATTCACAAAGTGAAAAAAGTGGTCCAACTAAAACTTTCATATTTCTTTACGTACTACACGAATATGTAATAAAAAATGGAGGTTCCTATTCAAAAAAACGCTGTTGATATCCGTTTGACCTATGGCGTGTGTGTGAAAAAAAAAAAAAGAAAAACATAAGCAAAAAATATATACTTATACTTATTAAAAAGTATAATTCGAAAGTATAAACAGAAAAAACAAATGTATTTCTTTCATCCATACGCAATGTACCCTGTAAATATATATTTACACACTATGTGCGTCTTGTCAATAGAACAGAATATATATACAGGGTGAGGCAGCTAAGTCATAACACCCCTTGTATCTCCCCATCCGGAATAGATACACAGAAGCCGTTTGGGCAGTGAACTGCAGGGACAGGGGCTGCTTGAATACATCAGATTTCATGTTTGTGCTATTTTTTATTACAGAGATATGAGGCCATCTTCGGATTTTTTAAATGGAACCCTATGTTAAATTTTAGCGTAACGTCATGGGCTTAAAAACTCGGTTTCAAATATGTGTATATTATAATATTTAGGCGCATAGTTTTGGGACATAGATACGTTATCGTATCGTATTCGTCCTTCGAAGTGGCGTTGTCCAATGCGACCTTTCTGTTGACCAATGAGGAACTTAACAGGGAAGGCATTGTTTTCCTGCTTCTCGATAACGCCGCAAGGTGACGCACGAGGTAGGTGGAGAGAAGGGTATAAATGTGCTGCTGAGGTAATGAGACATCGCATTTCCGTCACAGTTTCTTGGAGAAGACAAGTTAGATATGCTTCTAGTGTATGGTGAAAGCAGAAGAAATGCTGTTAGAGCAATAAAGCGATATGGAGAGCTGCATCATGATCGTGAGCGTTCTACGCGCCAGCTTCTTGCACGTATTTGCAAGAAACTACTTGAATCGGTATCATGGAACGTCATACAGAGGACAAGGCAGAAAACTGCAACTTGCGAGGTACATGAAGATAGCGTTCTAGCGTTGATGCATAACGACCCTAATGTTTCGTTGTGACGTATCGCCTCGGAAAGTGGTGTATGTCAGAGAAGTGTTGTACGCCTATTGCACCGGCATAGATTTCACTAGTTTCCCCTCTAATTACATCAAGCATTCTCCACTGTGGATTTAGAACGGCGCCAGGATTTTTCCGGTTTGCTCTGCAGCTCCTACAAGATGATCCAATGTTTTATCAAAAAAAAAAAAAAAATGTTCTAGGGGACTGATGACCACATATGTTAAGTCCCATAATGCTGAGAGCCATTTGAAGCCATTTGAAAATCGTGTTGATGTGTCGGCTTATGAAAATGTAAAATTACTTTCAAGTTGCATGAGAAATTAATGAATTTTTACCTCGTAATATGTATATGATTTCCGTTCATCCTGCTCCTGCTCTGACAGTCTCTTCGTCCAGATACTGTGTCTGTGGTTTTCTTCAAGCACACGACCCATAATTTTAGATATTTTTGTTATATTTCTTTGGAAGCCAATGCGTCACGTGCCTCCTGCTCCCATAACCCAATTAGCGCTACACAATGAGCGTAATTCCATGCAACCATTCTATAAATTTTGTTATTCTCTGTATTAAACTTCACCTCATAAAAAAAGTAACCTGTACAGCCATTACATATTGTAAGGAATTTTTTCCGTTTATTCAGTTCACACAAATACAGTTCAGTTCTTGAGACAACAGTTCAGCTCTTGAGGTACAATATAATTCTTGAGGTACATTTCGACTCTGCTATTCCAATGCAGAAATACTTTTAACCTATATACTACAACAGTAACACTGGTTGAGATTTCTTTTACATTTGTTTTTTTTTCAGTAGTGCTGGATGAGAATGTTTATAATTTTTTCAGATATATAAATCTACGCTAAAAACTGATGCGGAGATACTTTTTTCCGCTGCTACAACAATTTCAGTTCCGGTAGCATAGCTTTTATAATAATTCTGATGGACTGTGTACATTTAGAATATAATTTCAACAGTCCCAACAGCAAAGGATTTTACAAAAGTAATGATTCTGATGGACTATAAACTGTGTGTGTGTGTGTGTGTGTGTGTGTGTGTGTGTGTGTGTGTGTAGAGTGAGGCAGTTAAGTCATAACACCCCTTGCATCTCCCTAGCTGTGTGTGTGTGTGTGTGTGTGTGTGTGTGTGTGTGTGTGTAGAGTGAGGCAGCTAAGTCATAACACCCCTTGCATCTCCCTAACCGTAATAGATACAAAGATGCCATTTGGACAGTGTATTGCAGGGACAGATGCTACTTGAATACATCGCATTTAATGTTTGTGCTATTCTTTATTACAGAGATATGAGGCCATCTTCGTTTTTTTTTTTTTTTAAATGGAACCCTATGTTAAATTTTAGTGTAACTCGTATCGTGCTCGTCCTTCGAAGCGGCGTTGTCCAATGCGACCTTTCCTGTAGTGCAGAGTATATGGTAAACGTCGCGAGTCCTTCCTTACACCAGTACGCCTACATACCCGACAACAGTAATACATACTGGATATTTTGCCCAAAAATTAACTGATGATGTATGGAAAATATTATTCAGTTATTTGACAACTGTGATACCAAAACAGTAGACAACATACAGTATTAAAATGCTACAAGATGTTAATGCATTTTAAGTAACAGAAACACAAATGTAAATGAGGAGGCCCTTATTGGTCACAATAATTTCGTACATATTTGTTTTTTATTTGAAAATACTTACCATTGATCACAATACGAAGCAAATACACACAAAGATGCAAAATACATACTGTACATGATACAAGACTTTACTGAAGCATGTGCTCATAATGCTTCCCCTCTGCTGCAATGCACATTTGTAGTCGCCTTTCGAATGATTTGTGAATGGCTGTGAGGGTGACACGTGAAATACCAGTTCACGCTTCGATGATATGTTGCTTTATATCGCCTGGCGTAGTTGGTATTTGAGTATATACTTCATGTTTGATTGCTCCCCACAGAAAAAAATCAAGAGGGGTGAAATCAGGAGACCGGGCTGGCCACTTCACTTCAGCACATCGTCCTATCCAACAATCCGGGAACTTTTCATTTAACAGCTCCGTAGCCACACAGGAATAGTGAGCAGGACAGCCGTCGTGTTGGAACCACATGCAATGACGGGTAGTTTGGGGTACCTCTTCCAGCAAAATGGGCAGAACGTTTCGCAGGAACTGTGCATAGTTATTGCCATTTAGTATACCCGGAATGACGTACGACCCCACAATGACATTTCCGACGATGCCACACCACACGTCAACACTCCTTGGTTGCTGACGCTGTACCTGTCGAAGACAATGAGGGTTCTCTATTGACCAATAATCCATATTATGCAAATTCACATTACCGTGGTTGGTGAAAGTCGCTTCATCAGCAAAAAGCACTCGTTGATAAAACATTGCCGGCCGCGGTGGCCGTGCGGTTATAGGCGCTGCAGTCCGGAACCGCGGGACTCCTACGGTCGCAGGTTCGAATCCTGCCTCGGGCATGGATGTGTGTGATGTCCTTAGGTTAGTTAGGTTTAAGTAGTTCTGAGTTCTAGGGGACTGATGACCTAACATGTTAAGTCCCATAGTGCTGAGAGCCATTCGAACATTTTTTTTTTTTTTTTTGATAAAACATTGGATCATCTTGTAGGAGCTGCAGAGCAAACCGGAAAAATCCTGGCGCCGTTCTAAATCCACAGTGGAGAATGCTTGATGTAATTAGAGGGGAAACTAGTGAAATCTATGCCGGTGCAATAGGCGTACAACACTTCTCTGACATACACCACTTTCCGAGGCGATACGTCACAACGAAACATTAGGGTCGTTATGCATCAACGCTATAACGCTATCTTCATGTACCTCGCAAGTTGCAGTTTTCTGCCTTGTCCTCTGTATGACGTTCCATGATACCGATTCAAGTAGTTTCTTGCAAATACGTGCAAGAAGCTGGCGCGTAGAACGCTCACGATCATGATGCAGCTCTCCATATCGCTTTATTGCTCTAACAGCATTTCTTCTGCTTTCACCATACACTAGAAGCATATCTAACTTGTCTTCTCCAAGAAACTGTGACGGAAATGCGATGTCTCATTACCTCAGCAGCACATTTATACCCTTCTCTCCACCTACCTCGTGCGTCACCTTGCGGCGTTATCGAGAAGCAGGAAAACAATGCCTTCCCTGTTAAGTTCCTCATTGGTCAACAGAAAGGTCGCATTGGACAACGCCACTTCGAAGGACGAATACGATACGATAACGTATCTATGTCCCAAAACTATGCGCCTAAATATTATAATATACACATATTTGAAACCGAGTTTTTAAGCCCATGACGTTACGCTAAAATTTAACATAGGGTTCCATTTAAAAAATCCGAAGATGGCCTCATATCTCTGTAATAAAAAATAGCACAAACATGAAATCTGATGTATTCAAGCAGCCCCTGTCCCTGCAGTTCACTGCCCAAACGGCTTCTGTGTATCTATTCCGGATGGGGAGATACAAGGGGTGTTATGACTTAGCTGCCTCACCCTGTATATATATTCTGTTCTATTGACAAGACGCACATAGTGTGCAAATATATATTTACAGGGTACATTGCGTATGGATGAAAGAAATACATTTGTTTTTTCTGTTTATACTTTCGAATTATACTTTTTAATAAGTATAAGTATATATTTTTTGCTTATGTTTTTCTTTTTTTTTTTTCACACACACGCCATAGGTCAAACGGATATCAACAGCGTTTTTTTGAATAGGAACCTCCATTTTTTATTACATATTCGTGTAGTACGTAAAGAAATATGAAAGTTTTAGTTGGACCACTTTTTTCACTTTGTGAATAATGGCGCGGTAATAGTCACAAACACATGGCTCACAATTTTAGACGAACAGTTAGTAACAGGTAGGTCTTTTAAAATAAAATACGGAGCGTAGGTACGTCTGAACATTTTACTTAGGTTGTTCCAATGTGATACATGTACCTTTGTGAACTTATCATTTCTGAGAACGCATGATGTTACAGCGTGATTATCTGTAAATACCACATTAATACAACAAATGGTCAAAATGATGTCCGTCAACCTCAATGCATTTGACAGTACGTGTAACGACATTCTTCTCACCAGCGAAAGTAAATAAGCTGTCTGAATTACTGCCTGGTAGTACAAAAATTAATTCCATTTTGTAGGCCTAAACTTGGTGTAAGACACAGTGGAACCTCAAATTAAATATATCCACATCTAAATTTTTTTATGGTCCTTATCAAATTTTACAATGGTATATCCAAGTTTAAAATGTATAAAAGGTGTTGGCATTTCAGTTAGGTTAGTTAGGTTTAAGTAGTTCTAAGTTCTAGGGGACAGATGACCACAGTTGTTAAGTCCCATAGTGCTCAGAGCCATTTGAACCAACCCCTTTCCCATACGGTACAAGTATAGGCCTTTTCCGATGGCTGCGGATTCGGTCATGTGATTATGTCTTCTTCCTTGTTCTAACCGCACTTTAGAGTTTTGCGCGTTCTTGACTGCTCGAGCAATAGTTGCAGCAGCACCAGCGAAACACCCTACCGCCGAGAGAGCGGAGTAGGCTTGGATGAGGAATGAAAGAAAACCACTAGACATCTTGGGTTTTGGTAGAAAGAGGTGCTTTAACCGATCCTCTGCTTCTTCTTCCAGCACCCTTCTGGATCAGAGCGTTTTTAGCTGCATACATCGCTGTCAGGATACAGTCTTCAAACACCTCTGCCTTGCACCCTTCTTCTTCTTCTTCTTCTTCTTCTTCTTCTTCTTGCTTAGTGCACAATGTGCAGCAGTCATAACTCACTTGAAATTCATCGCCCAGAAACCAACCTTAATTTTCCCATTAATGGTTTTATTAGCTGCAGATACTGCAATGCATTGATCTATATCAATATCCTTTCTTCAGCATATCGCCTTAGCCGTATCAGCTAAAATTCTACCAGTCATATCATGACTTGAGAGACCTTTACTTTTAGCGTATGCAATGTCGTGTTCCGTACACACTTCGTCGAGCAGATTAATCCCCTTTTCACCTCGTGTCAAGCGTTTTTTGAAACTCTGTTCCAGGTCCAGAGCAGTTATACCCCGGAATGTGTAATTCCACTGGCCATTTGTCTAGAATACCACCGACTCCTCCAATGCGTCTCCTAGCGTCCATGTCATGCTACTGCGGTGGTTGTGGACTGGGCACCTCATTATATAGCAAGCCGTTAGCATCAATCCCACTGTTTTGTTCTGCAGGAAAACCAAGCCATTTCACCAGCGATCTATTTTCCCGACGCCTTATAACTCTCTTCACGAGAAACACATACAGTTCACAGCTTTTCTGGAGCTTCTCGGTACAAAAGCAATCTGAAATTTCTTCGTCTTTACTATCTTTCAAGATATAAGTTCCAGGATTCGTTCTTTGCACCACTGAAAATGGAAATATATCTGTTGACCAGTTTGACAAGTACGATTTCTCAAATGCTGTCTTGTGTTTTGAGATACATACCAAATCAGCTACATTAAATTTCTGTTTGCGTGGATCCAACATTTTAATGCTATAGTACTCCATATCTATCAGTCCATTATCACGAACATCATTTTTATTGTGCTATGTCTGGTTCGATTATACTGAGCAGTTATTTCTGGGAGGCTATCTGCCGATTTGTTTGAGCCGCGACGATTAAAATACATCCACATATGACCTTTTATTGTTCTGTTCCGACGTTCCACGATACTCGCCTTCAGGTCGGTGAATGTTGAGTAGTGAGGTGTTCCATATAGCTGCATCACGGTCTTGAAATACCTATAGCAAAACCCTCCATCGTGATCGATATGCAGGTTGTCCAGAC
This sequence comes from Schistocerca serialis cubense, assembly GCF_023864345.2. Classification (NCBI taxonomy): domain Eukaryota; kingdom Metazoa; phylum Arthropoda; class Insecta; order Orthoptera; family Acrididae; genus Schistocerca; species Schistocerca serialis. The sequence continues at coordinate 583,112,232 of NC_064640.1, forward strand.
ATCGATTCGTCCCTGTATGCAGTAAACGCTCAAACAACATCCACAACATTTCTCCCCGCTTTTGTTTTAATAGGTAACGCCCAGGCAAATTAGGAGTATGTCTCAATAATCCCTTAATCGGGCAGGTAGGTTAGAAACTTTATGAAGGGAAATGGATAGGTTAAAGTTAGATGGTAGTGGGAACTATTGAAGTTCGGTGGCAGGATGAACAAGATTTCTGGACAGGGTACTGCAGGAGTAGGTTTAATAATGAAAAAAAAAAAAAATAGGAGCACGGGTAAGCTACTACAAAGAGCATAGTGAACACATTATTGTACCAAAGATAGACACAAAGCCCATACCTACCACAGTAGTACAAGTTTATATGCCAACCAGCTCCGCAGATGATGAAGAGATTGATGAAATGTATAATGAGATAAATGAAATTATTCTGATAGTGAAGGGAGACGAAAATTTAATAGTCATGGGTGACTGGAATGCGATAGTGGGAAAAGGAAGAGAAGGAAAAATGGTAGGTGAATATGAAACTGGGGTAAGGAATGGAATAGGAAGCCGCCTGGTAGAATTTTCTACAGAGCGTAACTTAATCATATCTGACATTTGGTTTAAGAATCATGAAAGAAGGTTGTATACGTGGAAGAGGCCTGGGGACACTGGAAGGTTTCAGATAGATTATATAATGGTAAGACAGAGATTTAGGAACCAGTTTCAAATTGTAAGGCCGGCCGGTGTAGCCAAGCGGTTCTAGGCGCGTCAGTCTGGAACCGCGTGACCGCTACGGTCGCAGGTTCGAATCCTGCCTCGGGTATGGATGTGTGTGATGTCTTTAGGTTGGTTAGGTTTAAGTAGTTCTAAGTTCTAGGGCACTGATGACCTCAGATGTTAAGTCCCATATTGCTCAGAGCCATTCGAACCAAATTGTAAGACATTTCCAGGAGCACATGTGAACTCTGACCACAATCTGTTGGTTATGAACCGTAGATTAAAACTGAAGAAACTGCAGAAAGGTGGGAATTTAAGGAGATGGGACTTGGATAAACTGAAAGAACCAGAGGTTGGAGAGAGTTTCAGAGAGATCATTAGGGAACGACTGACAAGAACGGGAGAAAGAAATACAGTATAAGAAGTATGGGTAGCTTTGACAAATGAAATAGTGAAGGCAGCAGAGGATCAAGTAGGTAAAAGACGAGGGCTAGTAAAAATCATTGGGTAACAGAAGAAATATTGAATTTAATTCATGAAAGGAGAAAATATAAAAACGCAGTAAATGAAACAGGCAAAAAGGAATACAAACGTCTCAAAAATAAGATTGACAGGAAGGGGAAAATGGCTAAGCAGGGATGGCTAGAGGACAAATGTAAGGATGTAGAGGCATATATCATTAGGGGTAAGATAGATACTGCCTATAGGAAAATTAAAGAGACCTTTGGAGAAAAGAGAAACACTTGTATGAATATCAAGATCTCAGATGGAAACCCAGTTCTAAGCAAAGAAGAGAAAGCAGAAAGGTGGAAGGAGTGTATAGAGGGTCTATACAAGGATAATGTTCTTGAGGACAATATTATGAAACTGGAAGAGGACCTAGATAAAGATGAAATGGGGGATATGATACTGCGTGAAGAGTTTGTCAGAGCACTGAAAGACCTAATTCGAAACATGGCCCTGGGAGTAGACAACATTCCATTAGAACTATTGATAGCCTTAGGAAAGCCAGCTCTGGCAAAACTCTACCATCTGGTGAGCAAGATGTATCAGACAGGTGAAATACCCCCAGACTTCAAGAAGAATATAATAGTTTCAATCCCAAAGAAAGCAGCTGTTGACAGATGTTAAAATTACCGAACAATCAGTTTAATAGGTCACAGCTGCAAAATACTAACACGATTTCTTTACAGACGAATGGAAAAGATGGTAGAAGCCACAGCGGCCGGCACAGCATTTGCACTCTGTCCCTGCACTACCACAGATGTTCTGATGAGATGGGTCACCAGCCCTGACATCCATCTAGTTGTTGTTCAAGACCACCAGCAGCATTTGAAATGTTAGAAACAGATTGGATGTCCTCATCTCCCGAAACAATGGGTGGGATAGACAATAACAGCTTCTTGTCCAGCTCCAGCAAGTGTGCTATGATCGCTACAGGATCCCACATGGTCACATGTTCAGACATGCTGGAGGTTGTTGCTGCCACAGGTACAGACGGTAGTGCAGCTCTCAATAAGTGCACTGTGGTGGCTGTGGTTTGAATTAGGCCAGTTGGTCCCCAGACCTCAAGATGAACAAATGGTTCAAATGGCTCTGAGCACTATGGGACTTAACTTCTCATGTCATCAGTCCCCTACAACTTCGAACTACTTAAACCTAACTAACCTAAGGACATCACACACATCCATGCCCGAGGCAGGATTCGAACCGGCGACCGTAGCGGTCACGCGGTTCCAAACTGAAGCGCTTAGAACCGCACGGCCACACCGGCCGGCCAAGATGAACACCTATGGTTCATAGTGGAGTATGGCGGACTTGATGTGGGGTGTTAGGCAATTTCAAAAAGGTTGGCAGTACCAGCACAAGCATCTATCTGCGTAAGTACTACAGTCCATCTTCACACCATCCCGCTCCACTGCCGTTTTTTTTTCTTTTTTGGTCAAAAGGTATTTGCCACACGATAGTCCATTATCATTTCTTTCCACTCACTGTGTAGCAGGCTATGGATACAGCTGTCAGCTGTGTGGTTGCATGTAGTACACTTATTAAATTCATCCCAGCTCATCACCAGCATTATCCCAATTGTACACACGGAAGCTTGCACCAGAGTGGGTGAACATCTCACCTCTTGTGCTTCAGAAGATTTACTGGACTTTTATTGAATGACCTACAGTTACAACACACGTATTACGAAGTGCAACTTAGCCCCAACCGGCCTCATCTTCATTATTTGATGAAGCATATTCGTCTTCACCAAATATCACTGCTATTGACACAGTCCTCAGCTGCATGGTCATAGCTAATATACCCACTAAACTCCTCTTTCTCCAGCAAAGAGATTTCATTGATTGAACGCAGTAACCAATTACGTCCATCCTCCCATTCCAGCTGCTAGATACAGACTGAGTCTTTTTCCCGCCACTTTTTCCCCTGACCGCCATCTTGGATTACATCAAGGGTGTGGCGAGGGGGGGGGGGTCAACAGCACCTTCTGATGGTGGTGTTTTGAACTAGGTCAGTTGGACTCTGAATCTCATGGTGTCCCCACTGGATGGAGCTACTGTTTATGCTGACTCTAATAGTTTAAATAAACAATGCATACAAAGTAAAGACTTAGGTCCATCCTATCCAGCAGCCCAGCTCAGACTGAGTCGTTTTCCCTCCAATTTCCAGATGGGGGAATGGAGGGAATTGGTGGGTGAGGGGAGGGGTTAGCTTATGGAGGTAGCCAAATTGACCTATTTTCCCTCCATAATCTTTATTTTCCGCCATGACGTAACTGCGACGTTGCCTCATCTATGGCCGCCATCTAGGATCTGCCATCTTGAATACATCTGGCAACTATACAGAGTGGGGCCACAACTGCACTGCCCTACCAGTGAAACTGTGACCGTTGACGCCCTGTACGACTGTGCATTGAGAAAATTACATCTGAAGCAGTAACATATGCAACTGTTCTGCAGAGGGGAATGATTCCGCTGTAGGTACATTTGGGCCTGGCGGTGGGAGAACTATGAATGAGGAAGTTACCAAATCTGTCTAGGACAAGGAAGAGAACCGAACGGAGAGCAATCGACGTGATAACACAAGTAAGTCAACTGACACGCTACCAATACCTCATCTACACTGCGACAGTCTTCAGAATATTCCTGATGAAAACACAAACCAGCAAGATAACCTTACTTGAAACAGCAGCACGGTCAGCGGCGAAAACCGAGGAAAGAATTTCAAACCAGTCTCTACTGTCTAGAAAGATAAAAGAGAAAAGAAGGACAATGATATCACGCCAATCTCTGTTTTACATGCCAAAGAATTTCATGAGCTGCAAGAAAAGACTGGTGTGCAGAATATTGTGTCCAGGGCAGACGAATCACTCTGTGTTTTAGATATTCAGATAGACAATGTTGTGCGTAGTGTATACGCAAAATGTTTGTGTTTGTGAACGAATAGACAGGACCACCAATGGGAGTGTAAAATTTAAATATAATGATGGATCTGTTAGCACAGTTTCAGTAACGTACCCAAGTCTTGCCTTGCAGAATGATATGGATGTTATTAAAGTGGCCTTTGTTATTCACCGAGAAAAATGGAACTCCAGTGAATATGGGAAATATGGGCACGCCTATCCTATTTAATGTTACTAATCAAGTGGTGAATGCGAGTGTAGGTAATGGACTGTTTCAGAAATAGCTTACCAAATTTAACAAGCCCTTTTGTGATTGAGTGGAAGTAGTCATTATTCTGTTGTTTTTGACTGCTAACACCCAATATTTATTTTTCAATTTTTAAGAGCCGGTATTATCCTCAAAGCGGTCTTAACAGTTTCAATTACATGCATTTTTTCTGTTCTTTCTAAAAGGAATTTAGTGTTCTGCCTATTTTTTTTTTTTTTTTTTGTAGTAGTGTACAACCTAAAGATGCCTTATTGTCTGGCCGGCCAGAGTAGCCGAGCGGTTCTAGACACTACAGTTTAGACCCACTCGACCGCTGCGGTCGCAGGTTCGAATCCTGCCTCGGGCATGGATGTGTGTGATGTCCTTAGGTTGGTTAGGTTTAAGTAGTTCTACATTCTAGGGGACTGATGACCGCAGAAGTTCAGTCCCATAGTGCTCAGAGCCATTTTGAAAATTATTGTTTAAATGTACTTACAGATAACGACACGAACGTTTAATGACTAAGCTATGCCATTAATGACTTTCTTTAACGATATTTATTTGCTCAGAGTCCTCACAGGTATGTTGGTACGCCCTCCAGTGTTTGAGCATAGATCTATTGTACACTTTTGTAGTCCTGATTCCATAACACGTCTACAGGTAAGCGTTTTAACTGTTCCTGTAAGGTTTTCTTGTGTAATAGCTGTTTGTCTATCCTGAAATATAAAAAAAAATTTTAATATTTGTTAGAAAAGATGGAAAATATTGTTCTGTGGCCGAGTGGTAACCTGCCACGTGGGCGGACTCAAATCGATGCTGGTTGACACAGCTTTTGAAACCTAGGTGCGTATTCTACTAGCATGTCCGAGAAGTGTAAGATATGTAAGGATGAAAAAAGATCGGTTGCGCTGAAGACGTAACAGCTGTATCGTTGGTTTACGCCTCGTCGTGGTCACTATTTTTTCGCTTTTTTCATTCAGTTCGAATTCCTACGTGATTTAAGTATAAAATTCATCAAATATATGTTACTTAACACATATCTAATTGCCAAATTTTTATGAAATCTGCACGGCTCCTTTTCATCAAATAGCATTTAGTACACAAAAATCCAGTTTTCATTGCAAACGTGATTCTTAATTATCGATCGTTTGTAAAGCATTGTTAATAAGACTGTTTAAATGTAAACAAGACGTTATATAATATCTTTTTTCATTTGAATGTATTTACGCTTAGCGGAAATGTCCGTAGAATATGAACCATCGTTTCAAAATATTCTACAGCCAGGAATCGAACGTGGACCGCCCATGGTGCAAGCGAGCATTCTACCATAGGGACACATTGCCTGACGATTAAACTACGTTAATTTACGCTATCAAAGACGCTCGAAAAATTTCAAATTCGATTTTCTCGAGAATTTTTGAGAGTCGCATCGAACTGTTTTCGATATTAGACATTTGAGACTTCACGCACATATTTCTAGATTTGTGAGTAGAAAATAAAAACAACAGTCACAATTTTAAAGATACAGAAAAAAGACAACCATCAGCAACACAATTCCTGCCACATAATGACACCCAGATGTGCACAGGAAAGCTGCATACAAAACAATGATACACAGAGCAAACAAAATCACAATGAACAAAGAGGATAGGAAGAAAGAATTAGACATCAATAAGCAATTTACAGTGGCCAGTGACTTTCCCATCTCAATTATATATAGAATGCTGAGAAAAATAACAAAAAGGAAAGAAATTCTGGCTCTTTAGAAGAAACCAATAATTCAATTAAGTGTATGGCTAGCATACCTTACGTAGGTAACATTTCTCAAAGAGTAGCAAACATACTTAGGTCAGATAAGGTGAAAGTAGCTTCCTGCACAGACAACAAATTACAGCAGAAATTAGTACACTCGTTAACCAATAAAAGGACATCAATTCTCAAACTCAGGAATATGCAAAATGACATGTAAAACTCGCTCAAGCTACTACATATGACAATCTGGGAGGCATTTTCAAATTAGATACACTGAACACAACAGCTATTAAAAACATAACCAGTTTTCAAAATCAGCGATAGCAGCACACATAAAAACACTGGACATCCATTCGAAAAAATAGTGGAGAAAATCTTAAGATATTACACCAATTCGATAAATCACATACGATTGATTTAATGGAATAGCTTGAAATTTTTGTACACCACAAAAAGCAAGGGATAAACTCTCAGTGACAAACTAGATAGCGAATCAGTTAAATTTTTCATATGTTCCTCCTGCATATGATAACTGTGGCTAATTTCATAAATATGGCGATTTCCCCATTAGGGGGGAAAGTAGTTGATAATTCAGCAGTCAATCGTGGTAATAGTGCATTTTATAATTGACAAACACATATGTAATCCAGAAACACTGTAACACCTGTGACTGCGTACAAATTTCTTGTGGAACCGTAGTGTCGTAATATCTTTGTAGCATGTTTTGAAATGAAACACAGTAAGTGATGATTAATGTGAGTATGATATTGTGCACAATGCAAGAGGCACAGTACCGATACCTGTAAGTAAACAAACAAACATAACATATCTGACATTAGCATTTAGAAACACTTAAAGATTCATTTTGTCCGATCCTCCGATTGCAGAACAAACTCGAAAATACGCAAGAGGGGCAGAAAAATCACACATTACAAACATCACGAAAACTATTCATGTAAACAAACGCATAAATGCCCATAAAAATGAGAATACATTCTCGTAACGCGTTGTGCTAAGCATAAAAAAGTAAGTTACTGGTGCAGTTTTCATTATTTAAATCATTAATGACACAGTTTTAGACTTACCTGTAACGTTGAATGCGATGAACGAAATTAAATGTTTGCTTATTTAGTTTATGAATACATTAAGAAACGCTACTGAAAGTTTTGGACTCACGCAGTGGTTAGTTCACGGCAGCTTAAAGGACAGTTCGTGAAACTATAGATTTAAGAGAAGATTAATGTACCATCTTTTGATGAATAGAGAGCAAACAACAGCTGTAACCTCAACTGTTCATCTTTTCTAGACATGTAGGTAGTGGCTGCACTCTAATTGCTCTGTATTATCAAAACAAAATTGGTCACACAACAATGTGTTGAACACTAAGGACAGTTTGCAAAGCTGTGTGGGAAGTCTTGAACAAAATGTGCATAGTGTAATTCAGAAAAGAAATGTGACTGAAAGATGGAATTGGATTTGAAACGCATGTGATATGGACAATAGAGTCCCACGAACTTGCCCCAAGTCACCATTCGCCTATCGAGATTTAGGTTTTCAGTTATTTCCCTAAATAAGTTAAGGTAAAAGACCGATCGGTTCCTTCGGAAAGTCATCACCTATTACCTTTCTAAATATTGCACAATCTGGGCTTGAGCTTCGACTCTAATGACCTCATCGCCAACATACATTAAACTCCAGTATTCCCTTCTTTCTTTATTTTGAAAGCACTCGTTGGTGGTAATATTGGGTTACACAAGTAAACTTACGTTTAGCTTAGTATATTTTGAATTAAGAATTACCCTCTGAATCACAGCTGTTCGTCAACATTTCATTGCTTCGTTCCTACAAACAAGGATAAGTATGTTAAGAAATACACGCGAACAAGTACTGTCGCGTCTCCGATTTCTCAATATTTATACAGGGTGTTACAATAAGGTACGGCCAAACTTTCAGGAAACATTCCTCACACACAAATAAAGAAAAGATGTTATGTGGACATGTGTCCGGAAACGCTTAATTTTCATGTTAGAGTTCATTTTAGTTTCGTCAGTATGTACTGTACTTCCTCGGTTCAGCGCCTGTTGGCCCAATTGAAGGAAGGTAATATTGACTTCGGTGCTTGTGTTGACATGCGACTCATAGCTCTACAGTACTAGCATCAAGCACATCAGTAGGTAGCATCAACAGGTTAATGTTCATCACGAACGGGGTTTTGCAGTCAGTGCAATGTTTACAAATGCGGAGTTGGCAGAAGCCCATTTGATGTATGGATTAGCACGGGGCAATAGCCGTGGCGCGGTACGTTTGTATCGAGACATATTTCCAGAACGGTGTCCCGACAGGAAGACGTTCGAAGCAATTGATCAGTGTCTTTGGGAGCACGGAACATTCTAGTCTATGACTCGCAACTAGGGAAGACATAGAACGACGAGGACACCTGCAATGGACGAGGCAATTCTTCGTGCAGTTGACTATAACCCTAATGTCAGCGTCAGAGAAGTTGCTGCTGTACAAGGTAACGTTGACCACGTCACTGTATGGAGAGTGCTACGGGAGAACCAGTTGTTTCCGTACCATGTACAGCATGTGCAGGCACTATCAGCAGCTGATTAGCCTCCACGGGTACACTTCTGCGAATGGTTCATCTAACAATGTGTCAATCCTCATTTCAGTGCAAATGTTCTCTTTACGGATGAGGCTTCATTCCAGCGTGATCAAATTGTAAATTTTCACAATCAATATGTGTGGGCTGACGAGAATCCTCATGCACTTGTGCAATCACATCGTCAACACAGATTTTCTGTGAACATTTGGGCAGGTATTGTTGGTGATGTCTTGATTGGACCCCATGTTCTTCCACCTACGCTCAATGGAGCACTTTATCATGATTTCATACGGGATACTCTACCTGTGCTGCTAGAACATGTGCCTTTACAAATACGACACAACATGTGGTTCATGCACGATGGAGCTTCTGCACATTTGAGTCGAAGTGTTCGTACGCTTCTCAACAAAAGATTCGGTGACCGATGGATTGGTAGAGGCAATTCCATGGCCTCCACGCTCTCCTGACCTCAACCTTATTGAATTTCATTTATGGGGGCATTTGAAAGCTCTTGTCTACGCAACCCCGGTACCAAATGTAGAGACTCTTCGTGCTCGTATTGTGGACGGCTGTGATACAATACGCCATTCTCCAGGGCTGCATCAGCGCATCAGGGATTCCATGCGACGGAGGATGGATGCATGTATCCTCGCTAACGGAGGACATTTTGAACATTTCCTGTAACAAAGTGTTTGAAGTCACGCTGGTACGTTCTGTTGCTGTGTGTTTCCATTCCATGATTAATATGATTTGAAGAGAAGAAATAAAATGAGCTCTAACATCGAAAGTAAGCGTTTCCGGACACATGTCCCCGTAACATATTTTCTCTCTTTGTGTGTGAGGAATGTTTCCTGAAAGTTTGGCCATACCATTTTGTAACACCCTGTATATCGTCGTGGATAACTCGATCAACAAAGAAATACCACAGAAGGCCGGAGTGCTCGAGCGGCTCTAGGCGCTACAGTTTGGAACCGCGCGAACGCTACGGTCGCAGGTACGAATCCTGCCTCATGCATGGATGTAGCTGATGTCCTTAGGTTAGTTAGGTTTAAGTAGTTATAAGTTCTAGGGGACTGATGACCTCCGATTTGAACCATTTTTGAACCTAAAACACATATCAGATTGCACTTTATTGTATGGGTGGAACGAAGTATTACGCACTTAAAAGGACACTAATCCTTCAACATTCCGAAAAAGTTACATCAGGGAAAAGAGAAGAAAAGAACTAGATATGCCTGGATCAGTGTTATTGCTTTAGTTTCTTCTTTTTATCTTATGGGACTTAACCGCTAAGGTCATTAGTCCCTAGGCTTACCCACTGCTTAACCTAAATTATCGTAAGGACAAACACATACATCCGTGCCCGAGGGAGGACTCGAACCTCCGCCGGGACCAGCCGCACAGTCCATGACTGCAGGGCCCATGACCTCTCTGCTAATACCGAGCGGCTTTAGTTTCTTGATTAGCTAATTTTTACATCTGAAGTCTAGTCGAAATCAAACGATGTACTGTACCTACAATCATTATTCTTAAATCTAATACTGCGTGGACGTAGAAGATAATTTCGTCGTATGCGTGATTCCAAACAAACACAAGGAGTTGCACAACTCCACAACGCTCTGAATTCAACTAATTTAGGTACTGTTATAAAGCAAGGAAACTGACGCTGAAACGTGGTAGCTACTAATTTTCTGCCACACTATGTATCAATGAATCATGCCATTGAAGCTACTCACAGTTACTGAAAATGCGCTTAATATGCGTATTTAGGACATGCTAAACTGGGAGCATTGAGAATCACCCTTAGCGTTCTGAATTGTGGCGGCTAGTAATAGGAAAATGACTACCAGGGAAACGACATGTAGACGGTGGTCCACGATTATGCTACTACAGTCTGGAGGCTGCGGTTCACTTTTCATTTAACACAGTGGCAGAAATTTAAGTTACCATTAGAAGTTTCTGTGAAAATCAACCAGGGTAACATATCACAGGATGCCTCTGTGATGATGATATCAACTTTAATGGAAGACACACAAGGGCAAGTGTGTCAATCTGATGTAGACAACTGAAACCACCGATTGGGAAGTTATTTGTAGTTTAAAGGATCTGCCGAAGAAAGCGCTAACCCATGAGAGCACAGCAATGAGTGACTGCGTATTATATATTTGGTCAAATCTATAAATAATAAATCGCAATGGACTTATCTGTAGCTTTCTCTACGCACTGTTACATTATTCATTTAGTAAAGCCGGCCGAAGTGGCCGTGCGGTTAAAGGCGCTGCAGTCTGGAACCGCAAGACCGCTACGGTCGCAGGTTCGAATCCTGCCTCGGGCATGGATGTTTGTGATGTCCTTAGGTTAGTTAGGTTTAACTAGTTCTAAGTTCTAGGGGACTAATGACCTCAGCAGTTGAGTCCCATAGTGCTCAGAGCCATTTGAACCATTTGAGCCATTTAGTAAAATCTCACTGGGACTTTTGAACTGTTCAAAGCTCCCACTGAGAGCGTATATTGTAACATCCAGTGCTTTAAAACAAAAATCTACTTTGTAATGCGATTATGTATCTTCAATTTTCTCATCTTCTATCTCCTATTGGAACTGTTTCTTCTTCCTTCGCTTTCGTATCTGCGTTTACCACCTACGACTGGTTTTTTTTACATGGAGTTGGGGTGTCACTTCCTTAGCGCGAAGCAGATAATCTTGGAATTGGGAGTCTTCCGTGCAGTTTGTGAAATACTCTGTTATCTCTTCGAATAAGTCAACAGCTTTCGATATATCTGTGTTAATATTTTGTAGGTGTTTGCTGACAACATTCATGTGGAGTAATACATCATACCTCATTTCCACTGAACAAAGGAACGTAAAATCACGAATAAGGTTTGCCAAACTACAACCGTCATGTGCAACTATTCTGCCTGTATTTTTGTCAAAAAAATGGTTCAAATGGCTCCGAACACTATGGGACTCAACTGCTGAGGTCATTAGTCCCCCAGAACTTAGAACTAATTAAACCTAACTAACCTAAGGACATCACAAACATCCATGCACGAGGCAGGATTCGAACCTGCGACCGTAGCGGTCTTGCGGTTCCAGACTGCAGCGCCTTTAACCGCACGGCCACTTCGGCCGGCGTATTTTTGTCTTCGCTTATTTCAACTAGGGCATCATAGACTTCCCCTGTGTTATAGTTTTGAGGAGCGACTGCATCGATCCTCCTTTCCCATCTTATCGTACTTAGTGGCTTCAGCGTTAGGGCAGACACAGGATCATTCAGGTCTGCCCAGCGTCCCGTAGAGGTAGAGAAGAAATCATAAATTTTTCGCACCAGAGAAAAGAATGATACTGATTATTCTCATGCCTTTGCTGCATTATTCACAAATAGACTTAAGGAGTCACTACTGCAAGGGAACATAATATGTCTTAGGACTTGTATCTAAAATCCTTTTTTGCGTTCCTATGTTCTTGTCTTTCATGTTAGAACGGTTGTCATATCCCTGACCCCTCTTTCTTCCAAAGGTATTTTCGCTTCTTCTAACTGTTTTAAGACTTCCTCTGTGAGCCCCAAACCAGGCGTATCTCTTACAGGTACAAATTCAAGAAAATGTTCACTAATATTTACATCGCACGTGTCAAGATCAGTAGAGGTCACATTCACAAAACGCGCTATCATTGTCATTTGCTCAACACCAGAAATATCTGGTGTACAGTCCAAAATTAAACTATAATATATAGCAGATCTCAATATAGACATTATTTTGCTTATAATTTTTCGATGGAAAATGTGGATTATTTCGTTTTGCATGCCTTTATCCAGATAATGACGAGACTTATTTTCACCACGCGTTAATTCCCTTATATGTTCGCCAAGAACTGAATCAAGTTTACGAAATAATTCGACCAATTTTAAGAAATCCTCATTGTTGTGAGTGAGCTGTTCGTCTGAAGTTCCGCTTAAGGGAAGGCACTGTCTAGTCAAAAACTGCTATCAATCGTTCGATTACAACTTTCCAGTGCCGGGTTTCTGCATTTAATATTTGCAGGCTTCCTGCATCGACAGTGTTGCCTGATTTTAATCTTCCGGTGACTTCCACCAATTGTTGGCGCGATTCTAAGTGCCCCTGGGACCTACCGTGGCTAACTAATGGCTCAGAAATGTGCTACCAGTTAGTATAACCGCCTGAATTCAGTAATATTTTAATGTTCGAAAAGAGTTTACAGCTGAAGCAAAAAACAGTATTTGCAAAAAAAAAAAAAAATGGTTCAAATGGCTCTGAGCACTATGCGACTTAACTTCTGAGGTTATCAGTCGCCTAGAACTTAGAACTAATTAAACCTAACTAACCTAAGGACATCACACACATCCATGCCCGAGGCAGGATTCGAACCTGCGACCGTTGCGGTCGCTCGGTTCCGGACTGTAGCGCCTAGAACCGCACGGCCACTCCGGCCGGCTACAGTATTTGCACTTTTTGAATAAACTAACCATTTCCTGTAAACAGTTTCACCATTTTACAAACTGTAACTAATTTGTAGAGGTAAAACGACCGTTAGAATCGTCCTTAGCGCAGCTTTCAAATTCCGTTATCTGTTTTGCAGGCCCTCTTTTGACTAATGTTGTCTTAACAAAATCATCTATTTTGTCTGTCATTTTGTGGGATTATCGATGAGCACTTGCTAGAATCAGCTGGAACTGTTTCACATTCATCAGAGAGCTTGCATACAATGTCATTTTTACCCTGCGACGTTGAAGGTAAATCTTCATCTACCGAAGGCTTACCCCCATTTACTTCTACATCTGCATTTGTGCTGGATCATTCTGATCAAAATTTTCTTTAGGTTGGAAAAATTTATCCAACGAAAATTCCCATTTTTGTCTACGTTTTCTCTTTCCGCGCGTCTTTTTCTATACTGGATGCCGGAAAGGCGCTTCGTGCCGTCAGACATACCAACAGTTTATAACATTCGCAATAACTTATGCCCTGATGAAAACATGTTGCGTCACAGTGAGAAAGCGTTTTCACACAAAACTAATGATACCTTGACAATGCCAGTTGAATGTACAATTACCAACTATTAACACAATAGTTATTGTCTTTACTGAACAGCCTCCAGAAGGAAAGATATGGCCGATGATAAACTGTCTTTACCCACATCATTATTGTTTGAAGTTAACAGACGAAACCAAATTGTGTCTAGCAAATAAAATATGTTTCTAATTCGTGCACCACATACAGACGTACATTAGCCCCTCAACCCAGAGTTCGACCACTGTATCAAACAGTTAACTCACTACTTAGCTATTAACAAGCAAGGCAAGCGACCATTGTTGCTACATAATGAAACTTCCAAATGAGATCGACGTATCCACTGTGCAGGCTGCCAACTCCCAAAAATATTTTCCCCGTAAACTCAAGTCGAAACATCCCTAACAGTCAGTGTTCATTATCTAAAACCTCTAAAAGAAAAATCCATATTTTGCTGTTGATTTTACTTATTTATTTGCAAATTATTCAACATTTCAAACATAATTTCAGGTTTTTATGAAGAATTCGATTTTTTTATGTTAATGTTAAACAGACTTACTACTTTGAATGGATTATGTGTAAAACAAGACCTGTATTTTGTTGCCGAGAAATATGAACCATCAAAACCGTATTAGGCATTTCAATGCACAGCCTGCTTCATAGCATTTTTTAAAAATTTGTTGCACTAATTTGAATAGAAAACGTGGATCAGATACCAGCATTTGAAATTGTTATGCATACACCTAGTACAAATTAATGAGAGAGGGAGGCCAAATTTGAAACATCTTCGGTATTGTACTGTTGAAAGTGAAGAACTCCACAGTGACCATGTTATTGTGTTTATAATTGATCCATATCATAACAGACTTGTGGAAGTCTGCGGGAGATTCGTAGAAATACTGTTAAGTAACTAAATGTTAACCATGTACTTAAAACTTCAAGTCGGTTATTAAATTAGCGGACATTGGCGCGATCCGGCTGTCACCTATTTTACGATACCGCTATAGGAACGAGACAGCAACCAGTGGCGTTCTACGTGTGACGAATGAAACGTCCTTTTGGGCAAGAGTAATAAAATATAATATGGTTATATACGCATTTCTTTTATTTTATATACGCATAAAACTATTGTGTATACCAATGTGTTCAGCAATAAATATTTCCAATATCTTGTGAGAGTCAACGTTTCTTTCGTAAATAGAGGCATACTGTTTGTGAACCGTTGATAATTTTCAATAAGACCCCTGATCTTATGAATAATTTGTATTTACAGCTCACTCTCACATTTCTTTATTTAAGGAAGATGAATCTGCCACCCCCAAAAATCTGCTACCATGGGTGATGTCACGGTTGCCCCCCCCCCCGCCCCCCCGCCAACCGCCTAGAGCCTGCCTGTACTCGTTAATCCTGTCGGCACAACAAAGAGGGAGCTCCATGGGCTGGGAATTGCGGGGCTAGCTGGAATTCAAAAACCACACAACAATGATGCAAATTCCCGTAACAGGAAATCCGAAGTCATGAAATCGGGACTATAGAGGAATGGAAGAAAGTAATTTGGTTGGATGTGTCGGATGTGTCTAGTTTCACACTGTTTCCAGTTTCTGGCCGAGTTTACATCCCAAGTGTGGAACAAGTCGGGGACTGGTGATGATTTGCGCAGCCGTGTTATGGTATTTCACGAACACCATCGTTACTCTGCAACGCCGAATTACTGCCTCGGATAATGTGACCATTTTGGATGGTCAGGTCCATTACAAGGAACAGCGTTTCTTTCCCAGTAATTATGGCGCGTTCCTCAACTCACATAGCCAAGGCCTGGTTTTACGAGCACGAGGACGAACTGTCGCATTCTCCCTGTCCACCACAGTTACCAGATCTCAGTGCTATTCTGCCTTTGTGGTTTACTTCAGAGAGAAATGTGCCTGATCGTTATCCACCTCCATCAACATTATCTCAACCAGCCACTATTATTCAGCAAGAGTGATATAAGATTCCTTGAAAATGATACATTACCTATCCATTCCGAGAAGACTAGAAGCTCTTTTAAATGTCACTAGGTTTCCTACACTGTATTTGGAGAGGAGGAGGAGGAGATTAGTGTTTGCTCTCCCGTCCACAACGAGGCCGTTAGGGATGGAGCACAAGCTGGGAGTAGGTAAGGGGTGGAAGGAAATCGGGCGAACCTTAAAGCGATTTAGGGAAATTACTGAAAACCTAAACCAGGACAGCCGGACCCGCGTTTCAACTGTCGTCATCTCGAATGCGATTCCAGTGAGCTAACCACTGCGCCCTCTGTATTAGGCATGGCAATGTGTTGCGTTTTTGGTTTTTCCCATATTATTGTCCGCGTCCTGTTGCTCTGCATTCATTAAAAAGCACCTGTAAAACTTTTGAGAGCCAATACGTTATTTTACTTTCTTATATCATAGACCTGTATCCTAGACACGCTAAATATAAAAAAGATGAGAAACCCTTTACTGTGATATTCAGAAAGTAACACTGTCAGATTTTCCGTAGTGACTGAATGTATAAATCAAGTGATTATGAACTTTCGTTTTCGTCTCTATTGTACTAGAAAATACAATAACATAAAGTCACATCTTTTTACATAACTAAACCACAATTCAATATGTGTGACACAGTCAGGAAGAAACTATGTGACTTTTTGCTAACTGTAGGCACCTCACTAACAAACGAGTTTTAAATTTCATTTGCTTGATTATTTATAGGAGGTATGGAGGAATTTTTTGTTGCTGATGGCATCCGATCTATCATACGTTCTTGCTAACTTTAATGTGGTAGGAATTACTTTTTGTAATGATACATTGCAAAAGTGAGCATTCACTTTATGTCTGACCTTCATTGACATTGTCACCTGCATCGTACTTTTCATTCAGTCGATGTAAGTTGTGTTCATTATTAAAAACATGCTAACTAACGTTTGTAGAGAAATGAAACAGAACAGAAATAGTGCTAACCTACGACGCCCAATGTACAATCATCAGACACTTTTACTATAGGTTTTTCTATTGTTACAAGGTAAAATGAATCAGAGATGATAAGAAACAAGTCTTCACTGATATTCTGAGTAGTCAGGAAAAGTCTGAAAAGCTTGTTAGGATGTTGCACGTAAGACTGTGCTGAGAAACCCTTGTTAAAAAAAATTCTATGTGTTTTGCCGTTACCGAGTTAATTAGCACTGAAGTTAGCCAGTCAGGCCACTGCACTCAAATTCGAGTGGTCCGTCAGATACTGTTAGGGTCGGTTGTTCTCAGAGCGTAGACGATAGCGTGAGAGACTGCTCAATCTTTGGTCCCTGTTCCATACTTATTTAAGCCCCATGTCCAGTTTTTGCATCACACTCTTGCTTGATTTTAGGAAACCAAACGAAGCCCACTTTTGGTGACTACGTCTGTGACGGGCCACTTCGATCTGTGTGCGTAACGGCCTGGTTGGCTAACATCAATGCTAATTAACCCGAAAACGCTGAAAAGCATCATATTTTTTTCTTAACAATTATTTCTCAGCACAACCTACCATGCAACACCTTCAGAAGCTTTTCAGGCTGTTTCTGTCTACTGATAACGTTAATGAATACTCCAAAATTTTAACAAATGCTACATCTATACCTTTTCAGGATAGACTAGTTGAAATATAATGCTAAGACACACTTTCGGTTTTACAAAATGAATTGAATTTCGTGCCGCGTAATGAGGATCTGCATCAATGTCATAACTAGTCGATCACTGTTGCCATTAACATTGTCGCAGAACATCCATCTGCTTACTCGACTACAAGATTTCAATGTCATTGCCATGACAATGTTTTCATGCAAGGAAAAGAACAGAAATGTGATAAAGCAGGACACTGTAAGTCAACGACCTTGTCGCATTGGTAGCACCAGTTCCCGTCAGATCGCTTAAATTAAACAGTGTCCGGCTTGGCCGGCACCTGGATGGGTGACCGTCGCGATCCGCCGAGCGCTGCTGGCAAGCGATGTGCACTCAGTCGTCGTGGGGGCAAAAAGAGCTACTTGACTGAGCAGTAGCGGCTATGGTTAAGAAAACTGGCAACGCCCGGGAAACCGCTGTTCTGACAACAAGTCCCTCCATATCCGCATCCAATGTCGTTCAGACAACATGTCCCTCCATATGCGCATCCAGTGACGTCCATCGGTTGAGGATGACACGGGGGTATCGTCGGGTTTTCGGAGACATGTTCGGATGTGTAGTTTCCGATGGAGAACACTTTATAATGCCAACAAATGCTTTCTGGCGGTTCAAACGCAACGACTTGTTGTTAGCACTTTCTTCTGCCCACCCCTTCATTTTATCTTTGGTCTGCTGTCGTTGGCAAAGAACGAGTAGATATATCTCTGCAATAATTTTATTTATCTGAAAAGGTTTTACATTCTCAATAGTTGTTCAAAGTGACGTACTGAATTTTCAATGTAGCCACGGTAGCTTTGTTGTTCTCGTCCGAAGAGCCCCGATGTCGATCTAAGAATGTCAATGTCGTCGAGAGCTCTTACCGGCATGTCGACTTCAGTCTTGACAAATGTATCGCACACAAAACGTTACACTTGACCCCACAAGAAGACACAAAATCTTATCAAGTGCCCTGACTGCTCACGAGACGAAATCTTCTCTACCTATCCACTTTTAAGTTACTATCAGATGCAGCTGTATGTGGGGAAGACGTGAAAAATACGCTAGAGTTCCCACCTGTTGGGTGAACACAGCAATCGGCAGTGTATGTTACTGAATATTGCTGTACCACCCCTCATGGCATGCACCTAAATGTTGGTCGGGATTGTTGTTGTTGTTGTGGTCCTCAGTCCTGAGACTTGTTTGATGCAGCTCTCTATGCTACTCCATCCTGTGCAAGCTTCTTCATCTCCCAGTACCTACTGCAACCTACATCCTTCTGAATCTGCTTAGTGTATTCATCTCTTAGTCTCCCTATACGATTTTTACCCTCCACGCTGCCCTCCAATACTAAACTGGTCATCCCTTGATGCCTCAGAACATGTCCTACCAACTGATCCCTTCTTCTAGTCAAGTTGTGCCACAAACTTCTCTTCTCCCCAATCCTGTTCAATACTTCCTCATTAGTTATGTGATCTACCCCTCTAATCTTCAGCTTTTTTCTGTAGCACCACACTTCGAAAGCTTCTATTCTCTTCTTGTCTAAACTATTTATCGCCCATGTTTCACTTCCATACATGGCTACACTCCATACAAATACTTTCAGAAACGACTTCCTGACACTTAAACCTATACTTGATGTTAAGAAATTTCTCTTCTTCAGAAACGCTTTCCTTGCCATTGCCAGTCTACATTTTATATCCTCTCTACTTCGACAATCATAAGTTATTTTGCTCGCCAAATAGCAGAACCCCTTTTCTACTTTAAGTGTCTCATATCCTAATCTAATTCCCTCAGCATCACCCGACTTAATTCGACTACATTCCATTATCCTTGTTTTGCTTTTGTTGATGTTCATCTTATATCCTCCTTTTAAGACACTATCCATTCCGTTCAACTTGGATTGTCGATGATATAAACACCCATTCCTCCGTTCTCACATTCCATTAGCCGAGTTATTCCAGAATGTGTCTTGGTTTCTTACCTCAGACTGACAGATTTAGCACATTATCATCGTCCCGGGAAGTCTACGATTTTCGTATAATCGTGACGGAAATTTCTTGTGTATTCTAGTGTGTTTTCAAAGAAATCGGTAGGTTACATTAAACCAATCACATGCAGATGTTATTGTCAGCTTCTTAATCGATGTTTACAGCGAGATTTTTCGGTCAAATTATAGTTGTCTACGTGAACCCTGAGAAGAACAGTAATCAATCGCAGGCATTACTGCTAGAGTTAGCCCCTCTCAGTGTTTTCAGGCGATTATGCAAGGGTAGTCTGTACGCCATGCGAGCTATGTTACTAGTGTAGCTGAGCATCACATATGAAAAAGTTAGTTGTGACCAGTGTTGTAAGTGGATTACGAATAAAGTGATTGTTAGTTCTCTTTCTAGAGTCAACATTTTCTCTTCAACGACAGGGGACCAGGAGATAAATAAAAATAAAGTCATCATAAATGCAGTAAAGTGATTGATGGTATTTCATTGAACTTGGCGTGTAACCTTTCAGGGTAAACAGACCAATATATGTAAGTATGTATGTATGAACATTTCGCAGTTTGATGATTCCAGCGCTTATCATCATGTTACGAGACTCGTGCAGCTACTGGGAAGGACATTCGATGTCTAAGACGGACGGGTGTCCATAGAAATTGCGGGAACCAACGACTGGAGTTGCTCAGTAAGCAATAAATTGAGAGCGTGTAATGATCAGTATACATTCATCCCACGAATAGCATGTGGGAGGTGGCTTAAGTACACTAGTCGGGTCTTCCTTTAATATTACACTCAGAATGTTACTTCTACCCTGGTATATGGTGGTTATGTATTTGTGAAAATCTTTGAATACGAGATCCAGAGGATTTCCTTGAATTGGTAAGATCGTAAATTTGATGTTGAGCACTTAATCTATCGTTCTTAGACAACCTGTACATGTGTGATATGTTTCAACAGAATGCAGAAGCTGCGGGCTCGAAATGAGAGAGAGATCTGGATGAGTAAAGAAGTTTAAATTCAAAAGGTAGTAGTCGGGAACATAAAATAAATGAAGTCCCATGCTTCTTGACAGAGCGAAGGGGAACGACGCGGTAGACCCACACCACCGTACTAGGCAAGGTCGTAATGGAGATGGTTTGCCGTTGCCTTCATTCGACCGTAATGGGGATGAATGATGATGATCAAGACGACACAACAACACCCAGTCATCTCGGGGCAGGTGAAAATCTCAGACACCGCTGGGAATCGAACCCGCGACCCCGTGCTCGGGAAGTGAGAACACGACGGGAATTAACCCACTTTCAACGTGTAATGGTAGTTTGAGTTCCATGCAACACATATTCCATTTCGGATATCTTTAGGAAATTGAATATTCCGAGATCAACAGTGTCAAGAGTGTGCCGAGAATGCCAGGGTTCAGGCCTTACATCTCACCACAACAAGGCAATGGCCGACAGCCTTCACTTAACGACCTAGGGCAGAGGTGTTTTCGTCGAGTTGTCAGCGCTAACAGACAAGCAAGTGGGTGAAATAACCTCAGAAATCAATGTGGGACGTACGACGAACGTATCCGTTAGGGCAAGGCGGCGAAATGAGGCGTTAACGGGATATGGGAGCAGAAGATCGAAGCCAGTGCCTTTGCTAACAGCATGACATCGCCTGCAGCGCCTCTCCTGGGCTCGCGCCTCTATCTGTTGCACCCTAGACGACACGAAAACCATGGTCTGGCCACATGAGTCCCGATTTCAGTTAATAAGAGCTGACTGTGAAGTCTAGTGTGGCGCAGACCCAACATAGCTATGGACGCAAGTTGTGAACAAGGCACTGTGCAAGCTGGAGGTGGCTCCATAATGTTGTGGGCTGTGTTTACATGGAATGAACTGCGTCCTCTGGTCGAACTAATAAATCATTGACTAGAAATGTTTATGTGCGGCTACTTGGAGACCATTTACAGCCGTTCCTGGATTTCACGCTCCCAAGCAATGAAGAAGTTTTTATGGATCACAATGCGTCATGCCGTTGGACCACAGCTGTTCACGATTGGTCTGAAGAATATTCTTAACAATTCGAGCGAATGATTTGGCCACCCAGATCGCCCTACATAAGAAGCTATCCAGGTGTCCGCTTATACACAAAATCCTGCACTGGCAAAACTCTCGCTATTATGAAGCCTATAGAGGCAGCATTGCTCAATAATTCTGAAGAGAACTTCCTGCTGCACTGCACCAGACAAAAGAAGGTCTGACGTAGTATGAGGAGGTATCGCATGACTGTCACCTCAGTGTAGTTTGGCAGAATGGCTAGACTGTTGACCATTCCGCTTGAAGTAGTCACAACAGTCTTGATATACTCATTAGCAATTGTAATGAAGACCTTCACTAAGTTATATGTAGCATGTCCTTTAGACATTGAAAACATTGAGGTAACCCTCAGATCTATGAGCACTGAACTGCCATACACCACGCCCAAAGACTGAAGGGAGCTGGATCCAAGGCGCATACAATTTCCATCTATAGCTTCCGATACTTGAACAGTAGATTAAGACCAGTTGATCTGAGGGACGAAACAAGCTGAATCATTTTTGGTGAATTCCGGAATTACTCCTTTGAAGGCGCCTCATCGTTCTCCACGAAGAACATTAACTTCACATCTAATGACTGCATATTCATTGTTACTTTAAAGTTCAATTTTCCATACATCCTTCTTGGGTACATACATGGGATATCCTACAGACTGCACTGACGAACCGTTGCGCAGGTGACAAATTGTGGACCAGCATAGCTGACATGGATGATCGTTTGGAATCAGATACAACTCATTGTAGTAAATATACGCTCAAAGTACAGAAAGAAGTCATAATCCCATCGGTCTTTTGTACTGCATTGCAGATCTAAACTGACAGTGGAGCTATCACCAGTGGTGCGTTACAAGTAGTCATGTAGACTGAACGTAATTACAACGATTAATTCCACTCTAACTCAGGCATGTACAAGCATTGAGTTGGAGTAATGGCTGTAGGTGCATCAGTTAGACTGAAATGTGTCTGTATAATTAAGTTCAGTCTGTGTGACTACATTTGACGCGCTGGTGATTGCTGCACTGTCAGTTGAAATCTAGGTCTGCCACTTAAAAAAACAAGAAAAAAAGGGGGAAACCTTGACATTACGACCAATGCTGACCACCTTTCTGTCCTGGATTACATCACTGTCGTGGGGCACAATCATTCCCATGGAATCAAACATACGGTGACGGTATTTAATTACGATTGCTAGTAGACAAGTCTGGTCTCTGCTGCAGAATAAAACAGCAACAAAATCCATTATACCAACGAGACGGGCACAGAGATAGAAGCTGTGCGGTGTTTCTCGTCGGCATATTAGACATTAGAAACGAATCCATGATCTGTTACTATATCATGTGAACTATCATTCCTCGGGGCAGAGCTGGCCGTTCCTTGGACCTGGAACAAAGCTTGCCCTTTCTGTATCCCGTCTGTCGGTATCGCGCGTGCATTCGCAAATTCTATTCCTCCCCCTCCCCTCTCGCTCTCAATCTGTCTCTGTCCGTCTCTGTCTCTGTCTCTCTGCCTCTCCGTTTCTCTCTCTCTCTCTCTCTCTCTCACACACACACACACACACACACACACACACACATTCACTCACTCACTCACAAAGTGATCGGAAGTGGGACTGCGCTGCAGAGCTGCTAGCCCTGCCGTTCAGACCCAGTGGAAAGGACGTTACTCGCAGGAGCAAACGAACAAAACAGGCGGCGGGGCGCCCCATCGATAATTAAACGGCGACTGCGCCACCCGCAGCTTGCAACCTGGCTCTGTTATAGCCGCCTCGCCTGCCAGCCAGCCTTCTCATCAGCCAGCCCCGATACGCTGCTGCAGATAGGGCCGCCGCTACATCCAGCAGTGACAGCCTGTTAACTTACGCTCGCTATATCCATCCTTATTAATTCGGCAATATTTTAAATTTTCACGGAAGTGGCACAGTCAGTTGTTTTGTGTGTATTGGGTCTATTTCACTTACTGAACATAGTTTGACAATTATATGACGTCACTCTTAACATAAGCTGAGTCATTATCCTCATTTGACTTAAGACATTTGCCGTATTTACGATCGCATAATCGCATATACGCAGACAGTTTTACTGAGAATTCATCTTAAATTTACCCATACTGCACTATGATTGTTTGAAGTGTCAAAATATCTTAGCAATAAGCAATTAAAAAAAAAAAAGAAAACATAACTTCCAGAGTAAATCATTTTAGGAAATACTGAGCGTACCGATACGATCCAACTGAGTCCCTTGATGACAGGAAAATGGCGAATATAAGTCGCTCAGTGAAATCCAGTTTGTGTAGAACACGCGACATGACCCGAATTATAACTATTCTCATGTGATCATATTCGTTGACTTTGCCCAACTCATAACTAGACTGTCAACTTTCAGCCCAACCTAGGGCTATACTTCAGACCTTTGCGTCAATGTAACTAAGTTTTCGTATTCACAGTCCATAGATTCGCCAACTCATAATCAGCTATCACCATCCAACATAATCTAGGCGACGACCTACGCTCCAGATCAATCGGTCACCGACGTCACAGTCCACAATGGCATACTTCACTGGTCAAAGCCGACATCTGGTGTCGGTAGTTTCAACTGATCCACTTCTTTTTATTAGTTGTGAAAACCAGTTCGTACGACGTGTTTCAGCACAGGCTGCTACGTTCAGGTACCTAGATGCCAGATAAATTTTTGGGGAATGTCGTTTTTCTTCCGAAATTTTAATGGAAAGTTTTTTACCCGTTTTATAGGTTGCAAAAATTACAGAATAAGTGAGAAACGCTGAAACTGATAGTTTGTGAACGTAATTTGTCGTTTCCTGGCATTCTGGGCACATAAATGAGAACATAGGTTTATAATCTGCACAGAGATGTTACCGCTGCTAGCTATTACGCGCAAAAGGTTGCAATGCTGCAAACTGCTTGTACTGTGGTTAGACTTGGTACAATACATCAGTCTCAACATTATGACAAACTTTATACTGGCGATTTACACTATTTTGCAATATGTGCTCATTATTACAAAGTATTCTTTACCACTAGGAAAATCTTGTGAAGCAATTTGTAAATATATGATCTACACTTTTATGGTACGAGATGATTTTTCCATAGTTCTCTCAGTGATTAACAGACTCGACCGATCGGATGATCGTCGCTTTCTTACACCTCATCGACAGCAAAGGAAAAAAAAACAAAAAAAAACACATTCACGTAGTTCAAATTGGTAGACAGGCATATTTTAGCGCTAGTTTTAGAAGTTCGTTTCCATTATTAAGTTATGCACATTTGCGGTTTTGTTGTGATTTTATTCTGAATTACGTACTCTTTCCTTTCATTATCAATTGAAATTACCATAATAATTAATTTTGGAAGCAGAAATACACATTCATTATTTTTGCACTAAGTATACGATATTACCATTTGTTAAGTGATGGTAGTGTAAAAATTTTTACAGTAGTAAATACGACGTATCTCAGTCACTAGACGTCAGTTTCTAAATAAAGAGCAACAAATATATAAGTACAGAAATAAAAATAATAAATTATACGTCGAGTACACCATTGAATTACTTATATGTTTTATTCGTACTCTTCTGATCCATTTTATTTCTTCTCTTTTTTGGCACCAAATAAAAACGAGATTTTCTCAACTCATGTTGTTCATTCGACTTCGCAAGAGAGCAACGGGGCCAACACTTGGCGTATTGCTCCACCGGGAAGCGCCGCTATCACAACTGGCCGTGGTCTTTCATTCAGGGCACGGCCGGACTCACCACCTAGCGTTGCCGGGCGCCATCCCAGCAGCCGATAGCAGCTGCACCGTCCAGAAAGCACGAGGAGAGGCATGCCTGCCACATGTGGAACTGAAGATATAATCAAGTTATATTATTAAATTGTCCACAGCGCTTCCACTGGTTTTCCACCAACTATTGCATCACCACATACGCACCACCTCTACATAGGTGCCACAACAGATTGGTCAAAACAGAGTGGTTTCACATGGGTAACAATCAACAGCAGATGGTATGCCATCCCCACAGCACGTTGTTAGCAAAAGCTACATTTATGAAACCAGAGGAACCTGCGGATATGTTGCATTTAGGAGTAATGATAAAGATGAATCGTTAGCATATGTACGGTGCACGCAATGTAATTTTCTCAGGCATTCTGTGCTTTGACCAGAAACAGTACAGGAATTGCTTTACTTCTGGCCATTTCCGGGACATGGTTAGGCAAGTTAGGTAGTCCAGGTGGCTACAGATTAGAGAGAAAAAGTAACATGTGATGTGTGTTCTGTGTGTATTGTTTGGTTTTAGTGTGATTTTTATCGTCGATAATGGATGAGGCAAATTCAGAGACGTGAGGTAGTAATAGTGTAAGAGTGACATGAGTGCAATTTTGATATCAAATTGATACACAAATGAATTGAAACTGATCAGTTAACTACCCACAACAATACCCACCAACTTCCCCGCTCCGGATGATGTTATGTGTTTTCCTCAGCCTGCTCGTAGATCACCGCACCCTCCACCCTGCCCACCCCTCCGGCTCCCCACCTACATTATTTGCTGGAGTTTTGAATTAGTAGGGAATTTCAAATTTTGGCAAAAATTAATTTTGTGCTAGGGCTGTGCTGACATTCTAAACCATCTCCCACATAGGAACTGGCTGGATATTAAAAATTGTGGTGCCCTATCCGGGGCTTAAACCGTAGTCAATCTTGATGGGAAGCACAAGTACACACTCCAACACAACGAAACTGCCCAGGTGCAGGAGAGTGAGTTTAGGTTAGTGTATTTTGTTTATTTTGGTTGGGAAATTGAAGTAAAGATCGGTCCTCATTACATAATTAATCATACAGATCGGTCCGAAATACACAACTATATATATAGTGCTACACAGGGACTACCCAAAATCGTAATACAGCTCAAAAACTGACAATGACACATAACAGGTGTTATTCTGCTGGGAAAAAATTTCACAACACCACTCGAAACTAGTGGCAGATACACTCAAACTCTACCCTTCACCTACAAGCTGATGAGAGAAAGGCTGGGGTGTAAGGTACTATCTTTATGTTTTGGTGGGAAATATACTCAACTAACGAGATGCTGTCGCTGAACAGAAGAAGTTTAACAATTGCCGGCCGCGGTGGTCTAGCGGTTCAGGCGCTCAGTCCGGAACCGCGCGACTGCTACGGTCGCAGGATCGAATCCTGCCTCGGGCATGGATGTGTGTGATGTCCTTCGGTTAGTTAGGTTTAAGTAGTTCTAAGTTCTAGGGGACTGATGACCAGAGATGTTAAGTCCCATAGTTCTCAGAGCCATTTGAACCATTTTTGTTTAACAATTATGTTATCTGTAAGCATATACTGAGGACAGTATCTATAGCTGTTTGACATCAGAGATTGCTGCAAGCACCTGCTCGACAATTACCTTGCAGCCCAGGAAATTAAAGGCAATACAGACTACTATAAATGATGGAAAATGCATCGCTGTTCTTATTACGTAGCGAAATATTTGTGAGAAAGGACAGCATTCATGTACTGGCGAGAATTGTCATCCCAAAAGACTGCAGAGGAGATGGTAGATAAAAGTGCGTTTTCCTCGATGGGCATTAATATACTGTCCCCAGTCTCCAGATTTCGGTCACAGAGAGACAAATGGCAATAAGAGGACGATATTAGAAAACTGTTAAACGTGTTTCACAGAAAGATTGGATCCATATGGGAGAGCTAAGAAAATCTCAAGAACCCTGCAATCGCTTTTTCAAACATCCGCTGCTTGGAGAACAGGCAGACTGACTCTGCTGCCTCTGCCAGCCACAGCGCCCGCTAAGTCTGAGAGCAGAGTCTTTCCCAGCTGCGGCTGGACTACCCTCAAGGGCACATAGCTGGATGCACAATTCAGCAGTTCTTATCTAATACTAAAGTGGAAATCGGCAGCAGTGCCCTATCCTACACGACAACACCTCGTCAGGCACAGCTACATAGAGCGGCCATCACTCCAATGCCCCCCGCCCCCACCAAACACACACACACACACACACACACACACACACACACACATACCGTGAAAGTGCCAACTGTGGAAACAATTAACTCTAACAGTTGTATTTAATATCAATGCCTCTCTTTAAACCGATCATCAATGAAAATGGAGAATTCAACTGCGTTAATAATAACTGCCCTCTTACTACGAAAACAAGTGCAGTCCATTTTCTTTCAGTTTCATGAGCAAATTGGTATAGTTCTTACATTCATCTGCAGGATACAATTTGCATCTCATTATTTTGCGATATGCAACGAACTGCAGCAATCCCGATTACATGTGAGCAAAATTCAGAGGTCGTGTTATACGCCCCCATATGCATCCACGCTAAGTGAAACTGGGAGAAAAAAGTCCACTATTTTGCTTCGAAAATTACCAATAACTGCAGAATGTCCTTGTTGTTCTGAAACCGTCTTCAGGGTAAAGAAAATGCGAGAATTTACACTCCGCAGAGAAAACATCCGTGTTAAACAATTTCTTTCAGCTTTATGGACAAATTACACGACCTGAGAGCGTATCTAGCGTTCAAACTTCTTTCAATAAATAAAGTGTCATGCATGTATATCTTATAAACATTACAGACATGTGAAATAAAATTAGAGATTACAGTCTTTCATGCCACAGCTGACACGTCAGAAAATATGGAATCATTTTATGTTCGACAACAACAGCTATAATTCAAAAGGAGGTTGCTGTTTTGTACACTATCGAAAGTCGCTTTTACCATTGTGAAGCTATATCACACCCGGTTTTATGAAACACATTGTGCCAGCCTCTGTTGTAATAAAGCCTCCTATAAGATTTTACCGCACTCCTCTCTTCTGATACATTGAAAAAAACATATACTGTGTGCATGTTGGCATTGAGTATATTATATATACATCTATCGCTCGATTGGAGCATATGGACAGTGCAGGGGAAGTAGCTTGCACAGATCTGCATAAAGTTTTGTCGACTGTATTGGAGGAATAGCATATCCTACAGACTATCAATCGCAAGAGAGGCTCCCTGTATTTTCCTTCATAAGCAGATTAATCCATTGTTTTTTTGACTGTTACACATCCAAGCAGATTATGACTTCAGCTTTGTACACTGCCAAACACATTGGTTTTCTACCATGACTTCGAGGTCTGTATCAGCTGCCAAATCAACATTAACACATTTTGATCCCTTGGCTCTTACAGAAAGCTGAGCAACACGTAGTGTAAACCATGCAGCTCCCACAACACACAGGTTGGTCGAAATAAAACACAGAGGCGTACTTCATGATTGACAAAAATGTTAATGACAACACCGCATATGGAAACTGGAAGGGTTTGTGATATTGTAGAGCATTTTCAATAGCTATCCAAAGATGATGATCTATACAGTTAATCTCGTCTTCCACAGCAATGCGGTGGCCAATGTATTGATTTTCCATTTTGAAGAGCGTTGTTTCCTCATTTTGCAGTCATGTACATGACTACTGTTTAGGAGGTAATAGAAATAAAAAGAGGTGCTGTTATAAACAGAAGTAAGAAACATGTGGAGGACATCGCAGCATAAGGAAATACGATGAGTTTGCAGCATTGCGTAACACTTCCAAAAAACTGTCTGAACATGATGACCTCTACATTTAATCCCATGCTCCACAGTGCCAAGTAGGAGATACCCAGTGTTCAGCCAAGGATCCTTCCCTCACAACTAACTGGTGTCGGTCTATCATTATGTGGTAATCAACAGCATTCTAGTGGAAAGATGGGATACGAAAGACACTGTTGATATGGGGTGAAGTAGAGTAATAAGCACCAAAATTGATAGCACAATCAATCTTAGTACTCTTACTAGTTGTTCCACAATTTCATTGGCAGGTGATGACACAGCTACTTGAATCCCAATTTCTGTATCATCGCTAAATCACCCCTCCATTACTATGCAGATAGCATACACCAGACCGTAAGTACATGTAGATGACTGCACAGTATGTCTGTTCGGTCAGATACATGATACGTACCAATTGTTCTGTAATTTGAATGAGAGCCATTGGCACAGCAGAATGCATCCCAGTTTCTGCATCACCGCTAAATTATCTCGCCACTACTCTGCAAGTACCTTGTACTTGTTTGCAAATGCAGATAGATGACTGTATGGTTTGTCAATTTAACCACATACTCAAGAGTATACCTGATAGTCTCCTCTTACGAAGCAATTAGAATACCTACATGTGTCCAGCAAATCGATCATAGCGCAGAATTTACTATTACGACTGGCCATAGTTCCCTGTGTGGATGGGCATCACAGAGTATTCTTGCATTTGTAGGATAAAGGCGGAGACTGACAGATCCCGCCCACATTGTCCTTGACGAATCCTCTCATCAACATCAATCTTACAATCTTACCCATGACACCCATCGAAACGCACAATATCTCTCATGAGGTGTGCTTGTTGAGGAGGGTAGCAACCCATATCTGTTTGTATTAGACATGGGAGTGTTACAACAGTAAAACAGAAGGTTAAGAAAAAACGTTGTTTTATGCATGATGGAGCTCTGGACTCACGGGGGTTGAAACATTTCGTGTAAATCAAACATGATATCAATTCTTAAGCATTATTTCACTGACTGGTGTTAGTAACAGAAAGGTACCAAGGTGAGAGAAATGATCATGGAGCATAAACACACACTCTTATGGTTTTACAGTTCTACACCTACAAATGCTATATTGTTAAGGCCATTTAATTCCCAAAGTATTAGTCAAGCGGAATACGAAGCACTTAATACTCCAATGCAGGATATATTTGTAGAAAATCAGACATGCAACCACCCCGCAAGTTTCCTAGCCCAATCACAATAGTTCAAACTATAAAATGATAAAAATACTTCTGTCTACACGGTTCTGGTATCCTAGGGAGGCGTCATCAGTGTGTATCCACTACTCGTAGCAACTGCAAGCCTAAACTTTATTCCAAATTTGTTTGGTTTATAGCTCATGTAGTGAATGAAAGAGCATCTAGCCTTGCTGGGAAACTGTTGCTCATTCACAGTGATATTTTCACCTGGAAGATAACACAGCAAGGAATTGGCAATGAGAGGATTCCACACAGAGCTGCAGCTGCAAAACGATCTGTCTATAGTCTGCGTGAACGTGTGATATTTTCGTCTAATAGCAAAACCGCAAAACTTCGGTGAACTTACTTCTGCTCACTATGTTCCGAAAAAAAATGCTGGTCCCCATGTATTCGACCATAATAGTTTCAACGGAAAGTTTTTTGCTCCATATACGCCTCGTAAATACATAAGAGATATTGCGGATTCTATTGCATCGACGCTAATGGTCCAGTCATCATCATGTGCTCTGTTTTCTGTGCACTTCTTCATATTTTGAAGTATGTTGTCATCAATTAGCAATCTCCACACACTCGAATATATACCTTTCCTGACAAACTTCGTCCCATAGGCTATAGGTCCCGGTGCAACCTTCAAGATGTTCTGCTGTGGACGTCATCCTGGAACAGCTTTCGCAGATGTAACAGTCCATGTTGTTACGTCATTAGCTGTCTCACTACTCCCAATGGAAGGATTTCCTTCCATCTGAATTTTTGCTTTCACTCTGCCACAAACGCCTCTAGTGCTGTTACTGGAGGTAAGCGCATACAGTTGTTTGATGAATCTGAATGTACAGTATATAATAGAATAATTCAGTTACAACGAAAACAGTGAATTTCAAATTATAATACAGCAAAATAGAAAACAATTATAATGGTGCTGAAATATCAGTTGCGATAAAATATAAAATATTGATACAATGGCCATACAAGCGTATCTCCTATAGGTAAAGCAACATTGGTTTGCAACTTCTCGGCTTGCTCTTGTCCAGCATTTGCAACATCGCTGTCTGAAGAGTCACTGATTTCATTGATAGGAGAGATATACTCCTCATCATCAATAGCGCTGGCAGCCTCATCTTCTCGTAATTCATCAGCTTCAAGAAAATCACAAGGATCTTCTCCTTCCGATTCACCATCCAACAAAGACATCAAATATTTTAAAATTTCTTCATTAGCCAAACTGCGTCTTTGAACCGTCATTACGAAACAACTGAAGTGTGGCCAACACAAATTGCGCCAATAGAGCAACAAAGCTTCGTTGTTCACTGAGAATGGGTCTCCAGAAGATGATAATGAATTTAGGGTGATAAACAACAACAGCTTTTGACATGTCTGAAAGCTACTGTTCACATTTAAGTATCCATCAAAATGACAGATTTCGGTACTTGTAGCAGGAGTTGTTTGGGACACTTTTCAGAATGGTCCCACTGGGTAAATTCTTTGCACACGTCTACCTAACAAATGTTTATGAAAAGTCATAGAAAATGGGACCAGTAGATGAGTCCATTTAGAAGAAATAACTCTACAAAAGTAGAATACCCGTCAAAATTTCGGGTGCGGTCCTTTTTGTGTTAAGAAATAACATTGCTTGTGAGCACCATCCGTATTTTAGTAATATCTATATTCAACTGCATGTGTGAGAACAGTGTCATTGATTGGGATACGTATGTTTTGCCTGTTTAGTACGGCGAATT
The DNA here is from genome assembly GCF_023864345.2 of Schistocerca serialis cubense. Classification (NCBI taxonomy): domain Eukaryota; kingdom Metazoa; phylum Arthropoda; class Insecta; order Orthoptera; family Acrididae; genus Schistocerca; species Schistocerca serialis. The sequence continues at coordinate 583,144,296 of NC_064640.1, forward strand.
TATGTAATGCTGATGTCGTCTTTGTTGGAGCAATTGGTACAAAACCCACGTAGTTTATAGGGGGAAGGGGAACGTTATAAGTCAATGCAATAAAAGCATGATTTTCAAGCTTTTCTCGGTTTTGAGTGTCTGGGTAACCCCAAAAGACCTCAATTCCCCGCATTTCGTAGTACCTTTTCTCTAATTTTATGTATGCTTTATGAGTTTAAGTGATTTTGCCAAGTTTTTACAAGATTCTAAATGTTTCGTCCTATTTCCCTCAATTTTACGTATTTACCATCAATTTCTCGTAATTATACTAGGTTATCCTCGATTTTTACCGTTTTATGTCACTTTTCATGTATTTTTGATATTTTTACGTAATTGTATGGTCATATTGCCGGCATACATATGCGTTGTTTGATTTTATACGAGGATATTGCGCGTCCTATGAACCAGCCTATTAAAAAAATTCTAAGAATTCCCCTCTTCCCTTTGATGTACATGCATGCATTTTGTATAGGAAGATCATAAAAAGTATGGTAACACTTGCCTCGTACCTAGGTGAGATTCAGTGTGTGTTGCAGTTTGGAAAGTCGTAGTCTGGAAACAGATCCATGTACTCCTACGGCGCATGGGAGACCTTGTCTGCAGACTCACGTAGCGATGCACTTGATGGAAACTCAAAGTCTAGCACAGTTCTACATGTTCATGTGACTTCCACTCAACTGTGTAGGGATTTGCAATAAGGAGTTGACATGTGCTCCAAGCTGACTTCTGGTGCTGCCCTGATATATTCTTTGCCACAAGTATATAGTTTTATTTCTTATCACATAAACTTCGCTACGTTTGTTTGCACCTTCCATCTCTGCTAAGTCCCCGCAACCACGTCAAGACATCTAAGAACTCTAGACTTTGGGTATTTTTTTATCCTGTTGTTGTTGTTGTGGTCTTCAGTCCTGAGACTGGTTTGATGCAGCTCTCCATGCTACTCTATCCTGTGCAAGCTTTTTCATCTCCCAGTACCTACTGCAACCTACATCCTTCTGAATCTGCTTAGTGTATTGATCTCTTGGTCTCCCTCTACGATTTTTACCCTCCACGCTGCCCTCCAATACTAAATTGGTGATCCCTTGATGCCTCAGAACATGTCCTACCAACCGATCCCTTCTTCTGGTCAAGTTGTGCCACAAACTTCTCTTCTCCCCAATCCTATTCAATACTTCCTCATTAGTTATGTGATCTACCCATCTAATCTTCAGCATTCTTCTGTAGCACCACATTTCGAAAGCTTCTATTCTCTTCTTGTCCAAACTATCTATCGTCCATGTTTCACTTCCATACATGGCTACACTCCATACGAATACTTTCAGAAATGACTTCCTGACACTTAAATCAATACTGGATGTTAACAAATTTCTCTTCTTCAGAAACGCTTTCCTTGCCATTGCCAGCCTACATTTTATATCCTCTCTACTTCGACCATCATCAGTTATTTTGCTCCCCAAATAGCAAAACTCCTTTACTACTTTAAGTGCCTCATTTCCTAATCTAATTCCCTCAGCATCACCCGACTTAATTAGACTACATTCCATTATCCTTGTTTTGCTTTTGTTGATGTTCATCTTATATCCTCCTTTTATCCTATTAATAAGTTATTCGTTAATTGACAATGTGTCCACTGCACTTAGCATCTTCGACAATGAGTTTCCCCTCCCCATACATACAGAATACACACTCCAGCAACGTAATTTGCAGATGAACAGTTAACAAGTTACGCATTCGAAATACAACCATCCACTGCTGACAGCCCTACATACATACACATAAAGACAATGCGTGCGTAGCCGGCCGGTGTGGCCCAATGGTTCTAGGCGTTTCAGTCTGGAACCGTGAGACCGCTATGGTCGCAGGTTCGAATCCTGCCTCGGGCATGGATGTGTGTGATGTGCTTAGGTTAGTTAGGTTTAAGTAGTTCTAAGTTCTAGGGGATTGATGACCCCAGATGTTAAGTCCCATAGTGCTAAGAGCCATTTGAACCATTTTGTGCGTGCGTATTACCAATCCAGAAGTCACGATTTCAACCGCTTGTGCGTTATTTTCGACAGCGCTACAGCACCAATAAATAACGGAAAAATCTTCGCGAAACGATTCTGTAGGGGATGCAGACACATTTAAATTCATCCTGATAAAGAGAATAACATATTCGATGCAAAGTTATATTATCAATATTTTGTAAAAATATTGCCTAGTTCTGAAGTACTAACAAAAAACCATGCCATCCTGCTTATTCTACACCTCTTATTATATTATTAACAATACCTGACGACAGCACATAATCATCCTAATTCCGCTATTTTGTGTGCTAGATGTCCGTCGGATGGATGTAGACAGTCCTTCGTCAGGATTATTCTTATGTACGGTACATAACAACACATAGGGCGACCTTGGTGCGGGTGTTTGAGGAACAGATCCCAGCTATGGGGGAGAAAAAACAAATTCTGTGCCAAGTATCCTTTGTTTGATGACAAGTGGCTGGAAAATGGTTCAAATGGCTCTGAGCACTATGGGACTTAACATCTGAGGTCATCAGTCCCCTAGAACTTAGAACTACTTAAACCTAACTAACCTAAGGACGTCACACACATCCATGCCCGAGGCAGGATTCGAACCTGCGACCGTAGCGGTCGCGCAGTTCAGTGGCTGGAAAGATGGACGCAGCTGCTAGCTTTAGAAATGCTCTCTTTTTTCATTCTGAGTCTAACAGATAGATTGACACCTCTAACATTTTCTATATCTCTCAAAATACATGTTGCTCTTAGTCAGGATACAGCTGTGGGCGGAGGACGCGAACCTCACGTTCTTTTTCTTGCACAAGTAGACTTGGTGCAGGTGGCTGCTGTGGGGGACAGAAAAATTCTGATAAACAGATGGCGGCCCCTTCTGAAAACATCCTTTGTTTGCTAGCATGTGGACGGAAAACTGGACACGTCTTCCGTCTTTAGAAAAAGCACCCTTTGTTCATTCTAAGACAGACGGATAGCCTCGTACACTCAGTGCCAGATGCATCCCTCGAAATACGTGTTGTTGTTTTCGTTAGGACGTCGCTATGGGAGGAAGACGCTAATCTTAAAGATCAAATCTTTTGCTCATGCTAGGTGCTAACCAAAGTGTGCTCTGGCCCTGATGGTATTGTAAATTAGAATCATCTTGCCGATTTTCAACTACTGGCTGGCACCTCCCTGTGGCGTGGAAGTGGAAGGTACAGCTAGTTTGGGTGAGGGAGGCGAGCAAGTGGTTACCGAACAGACCACCGGGCACAGAGGCAAGCAGCTCATGTGATGCAGGTTGAACCACCTCAGGCCGCCTGACAGTTAAAAGCGCGCATGGATCAGCACCCTTTGATCTCAAGTCCAGAGAGCAGGAGAGGAGGAGGGGTTGGGTTGATTTGGGAAGGAGACCAGACAGCGAGGTCATCGGTCTCATCGGATTAGGGAAGGAAGGGGAAGGAAGTCGGATGTGCCCTTTGAAAGGAACCATCCCGGCATTTGCCTGGAGCGATTTAGGGAAATCACAGAAAACCTAAATCAGGATGGCCGGACGCGGGATTGAACCGTCGTCCTCCCGAATGCGAGTGCAACAGGACGAGGTAGGCAGGTCCAGTGATCCAATAAACCTGACCAAATCATTTACCACGCATTACATCTGGAACGGTGTCTAGAGAATAATCAGCAATGCACTACGTCCAGGATAGCGTTCGAAGGTGGATCCTCCAGAAAGAGGGCTGGATGAGGTTTATGGCTGCCATCCATAACACTTGCACGGACATAGACATACAGAAAAATAGAGCAAATGCGCTGCATGTGTAGAGTATATGGTTGTGAATGACTGGGTGGAGTCGAGTATAGTGTTATAACGTCTGACTAATGTATTGCTCTGTACAGTACACAAGAACAGTACTCACAAAAGACTGTCTCTATCCTTGCAACAGACACACAGAATAGCGGAAATTGGAGGATTATGTACCGTCATCATAGATCTTAAACAGTTTAGAAGGAGGCATGATAGGCGCTGCAGGATACCACTGTTTGTTGTTATTACTAGAGAATCTAGACAGTATTTTTACCAAATATCGGTAATATAACTTGAATCGAAGACGTTATGCTCTTTAGCAGGATGAATTTAAATGTGCTTACATCTCCTGCAGAATCGTTTTGCCAAGAGATTTGCGCTAGCACTGTCGAAAATAACGTACAAACGGTTGAGACTTCAGGATTGGTAACAGGCAAGCATGGTCTCTAAATGTATGTGTTTAGAGCTGTCAGCAGTGGATGGTTGCGGTTCGAATGCATAACTTGCTAACTGTTGGTCAATAAATTATGTTGCCGGGGCTGTGCACTCTGTAGGTACGGGGAGGGAAACTCTCATGGGTCAGGATGCTAAGTGCAATGGACACTGTCAACTAATGAATAATTTATTACTAGGATAAAATAATACACGGATTTAGACATCATTCTTGTGAAACACAATTAGCTCTATACTCACACAAAGTGTTGGGTGCTACTGACAAGAGGTTTCAAATGGATTCCTTATTTCTCGATTTCCAGAAGCATTTTGACACTGTACCACACAAGCGGCTTGTAGTGAAATTGCTTGCTTATAGAATATCGTCTCAGTTATGAGACTGGATTCGTGATTTCCTGTCAGAGAGGTAGTATTGAGGGCCTCTGCTGTTCCTTTTCCATATAAACGGTTTAGAAGACAATCTGAGTAGCCGTCTTAGGCTGTTTACAGATGGTACTGTCGTTTATCGACTAGTGAAGTCGTCAAATGATCGAAACAAATTGCAAAACAATTTAGGAAAGATATCAGTATGGTGAAAAAATTGGCAATTGATCATAAATAACGAAAGGTGTGACTTCATCCACATCAGTGTAAAAAGGAATCCGCTACACTTCTATTACACTACAAATTAGTCTGATCTAAAGGTCATAAACTCAACTAAATACCTAGGAATTACAATTACGAACAACTTAAATTCGAAGGAACACATTGGAAATGTTGTGGGGAAGACAAACCAAAGACTGCGTTTTATTGGGAGAACACATAGAAAATTTAACAGATCTAGTAAATAGACTATCTGCACTATGGTTGTTTATCCTCTTTTAGAACACTGCTGGGAGATGTGGAATCTTTACCAGATAGGATTGACGGAGTACATCGAGAAAGTTCAAAGAAGGGTAGCACGCTTTGTATTATTGCGAAATAGGTGGCAGACTGTTACTGCAATGATACAGGATTTAGGGTGGACATCATTAGACCAAATGCTTTTTTCATTGCTGTGGAATCTTGTCACGAAATTTCAGTCACCAACTTCCTCCTCCGAATGGTAAATATTTTGTTGATGCCGACCTACATAGGGAGAAATGATCATCATAACAAAATAAGAGAACTCAGAGCTCACACGAAAAGCATAGGTGTGTGTTTCTCTGCCCTGTGCAAGACCGGAATAATAGAGATGACTGTGAAAGTGGTTCATAAACCCTCTGCCAGGCACTTAATTGTTATTTGGAGACTATCCATGCAGATGTAGATATACTTGTAGAAATACACAATTTGTAGATGTCCTAAAATGATTGTGGGGACTTATCGCAGTTGGAAGGTGTAAACAAAAGTAGCGAAGTTTATGTGGTAAGTAATAAGACCATATACTTGTGGCAAAGAAAATATCAGGGCAGCAATAGAAGTCGACTCGGTACACATGTCAACTCCTTGTCACAGATCGATATACGGTTGGGTAGAAGTCACATGAACGTGTAGAACTGTGGCAGACTGAGTTTCCATCAAGTGCATCACTACATGAGTATGCAGACAAGGTCTCTCCTGTGCCGTAGCAGTACATGGATCTGATTCCAGACTATGACTTTACAATCTGCAACACTCACTGAGTCTCACCTAGGTATGAGGAGAGTGTTACACTACCTTTCATAAGCTTCCTATACAAAATGCATGCATGTTGAGCATAGTGAAGAGGGGAATTCTTAGCATATTTTTAGTAGCCTGGTTTATAGGGCACACAATATTCGTGTATAAAATCATACAGTTCATGGATATGACGGCAATATGACCATACACATATGAAAAAATATCAAAAACATATGAAAAATTACATAAAACCGGTAAAAATCGAGGAAAACCTAGTGTAATTACGAGAAATTGATGGTAAATACGTAAAACTGAGGAAAATACGACGAAACATGTAGAATCGCGAAAAAACTTGCAAAATTACTTAAACTGACAGAGAATACATAAAATTAGAGAAAAAGTATCACGAAATGCGGGAAACTGAACTGCGTTGCGGCTATCAGGACATTCAAGAGAAATAAAAGCTTGAAAATTATGGTCTGGCTTCATTGACGTTTAAACTCTACTTCGCCCTGTAAACTACATGGCTTTTTGAAACACATATTTCAACAAAGACGACATAAATATCACACAGAGGAGAAATATTAAAGCAGGCAAAACGTAAGTATCTCAATCCATAACTGTGTTCTCACACATGCAGTCGAATATAGGTACGGATGGTTTTCACAAGCAAAGTTATTCCTTAAGTATTAAGGAGAAGAATTAGTGTGCTATCAGGCTTAAGCAATCCCCTAGAGTTTCTGTACGAGAGTGGATTGATATCACAGATATCACCTTTAACAGTGTCAGGGGGGCTGAATTCGAAAGATGTGTTGTCAGGACGAAATTGCTATATTACCATACATATGCGCAAAACTACCTAACATCAGTCCAGGAGTTCTTTGTGCAAGAGTAATGCTACCAGAGCTGTGGTAATGCTACTGTAAACAGCAATAAGATTGTTACATCTCCTCTGACTACTGATTGTGCTGCTTACTCTCTTGCAAGGAGTTGTTTCCTCGTGTGGACTTTTCGTGCTGTAGCCCGTGGGAGGTATCTCAATATATTTGTAACTGAAAACATTCATTTCGGTTTTTATCCGCTCTATTTCCTAGCGAAACTTGCTGCAGGCATCAAAACTGATAATACTACTACTAATGGTAAGTACGAGTGATGCAGAAAGTATGATTGAGGGTACACACCTTTCCGACTTAGATATATAAAAACTACCAATTTTCTCAGAGACAGAATAGCTGTCTCCATACTTCGTTCTAGTTGGTTTATAAGCAGCTCGAGTGGTGGATATACTGATGGTGCCTCCCTAGGATACCAGAATAGTGTAGAAGGAAGTGTTCTTATCATTTTAGAGTTTGCACCATTGTGACTGGTGTAGGAAATTTGCGAGTTGGTTGCATGTCTGATTTCCTACGAATATGTCCTGCATTGGAGTATTAAGTGCTTCGTATTCCGCTTGACTAATAATTTGGAAACTGTATGGCCTTAACAATATATAATTTGTAGATGCAGAACTGTGAAACCATCAGAGTGTGTGTTTATGCTCCATGATCATTTTTCTCATCTTGGTACCTTTCTGGTACTGACACCAGTCAGTGAAATAATGCTTCAGAATTTATAGCACAGTTGATTTACATGAAATATTTCAATCTCCGTGTATCCAGAACTTCATTATCTATAAACCAACGTTTCCTCTTAACCGCCTGTATTATCGTCATAACACTCTCATGTCTAATACACACAGACAAGTCTTGCTACCCTCCGCAACACATACACATGTGGCGAGATCTTGTGCATTTGGATGGGTGCCGTGGATAAGATTAGTGTTGTAGGGAGGATTTTTGAAGCACGATGCTTGCGGGATCTGTCAGTCTCCGCCTTTATTCTACAAATGAGAGATTACTCTGTGACCGCTGTCCACACATGGAACGATGGCCAGTCATTATCGTAAATACTGTACTATGATCGATTTCCTGAAAATATGTAGATAACCTAACTGCATCAGTATTGGACGCTGTCTGCTATTTGTTGGTGTATATGGTCGAATGGATGTACTACACAGTCATCTATTTGCATTCGCAGTGTAGTATATGGCACATGCAGACTAGTGGAGGGGTGATTAGTGATGATGCAGAAACTGATAAGCATTCTGCTGTGTGATTGTCTGGCATTTACTAAAATTCATTGCACTAACGGCTGTGAGTGTTACTATTATTCGCCCCATAAGAATAGTGTCTTTCCCAGCCCCTCTGTCCACAGGTATGCTGTTGATTTGTGCATAATAATTAACTGACGCCAGTTGGCAGGAGATGGAAGGAGCCTTGGTGGAACACTGGGTACCCACTACTTGTCACTATGGAGCATGGGATTAAATGTAGGGGTCATCATGTTCAGACAGTTGTTTGAAGTCGTTATGCAATGCTGAAAACTGATCCTGTTTCCATATCCTGCGATGTCCTCTACATGTTTTTTACTTCATTTGCTTCTTTTTTCACCAATGAGATAACAGCACCTCTTGTTATTTCTACCACTTCACAAGTGTTGTGAACAGCACGTTCAGGCGATGGTCGACACCAGAACAGTAATCATTTACATTACTGTAAAATGAGGAAACAATGCTCTTTGAACTGGAAAACCAAGGCATCTGCTACCCTTTCACTGTGGAAGATAAGATTAACTTTATAGATCATCACCTTTGGATAGCTATTTGAAATGCTCTACAATATTACAAACTCTCCCAGTTTCCATATGTTGTGAAGTCATCCACAATTTTTTTTTCAATGATAAAGTTCGCAACTTTGTTTTATTTCGATCACCCTGTGTGTTGTGGGAGCTGCATAGCTTACACCATGTGTTGCACTGCTTTGTGTAAGAGCTAAGGGATCGAAATGTGTTAATGTTGGGCCGGCCGGAGTGGCCGTGCGGTTCTAGGCGCTACATTCTCGAACCGAAGGACCGCTACGGTCGCAGGTTCGAGTCCTGCCTCGGGCATGGATGTGTGTGATGTCCTTAGGTTAGTTAGGTTTAATTAGTTCTAAGTTCTAGGCCACTGATGACCTCAGAAGTTAAGTCACATAGTGCTCAGAGCCATTTGCCATTTTTGTTAATGTTGGTTTAGCAGCTGATACAGACCTCGAAGTCATGATATAAAAACATTGTGTATGGCAGTGTACAAAGCTGAAGTCATACACTGCTTGGATGTGTTGTAGCCAAAAAACAATGTATTAAACTGGTTATGAAGGGCCAATACAGGAAGCCTCACTTGTGATTGATAATCTGTAGGATATGGTGTTTCTCCAGCACAGTCGACGAAACTTTATGTAGTTCTGTGCAAGCTACTTCCCCTGCACTGGGCATGTGCTCCAATGGAGTGATAGATGTGTATGTAATACGCTCAATTTCAGAATGCAGAAAGTATCTGTTTTCCGATATATCGGAAGAGAGAAGTGCGGTAAAATCTCATAGGAGGTTCTAATACAAGAGAAGGAGTCATGCCGGTGTGATAGAACTTCACATTGTTAAAACGGGACTTTCCATAGTGTACAAAACAACAACATCATCTTGAATTGTAGATTATTGTTAACAAATGTAAAATGGTTGTGTTTTTCCAACACGTAAGCTAAAGGCATGAAAAATAGTATCCTCTATTGTTATTTCATGTGTGTGATTTTGTTTGTAATCAACACGTGCAAGACAGTCTATTTACAGACAGTCTTTAACTTGAGACATGCTCTCAGGTCATGAAATTTGTCCATAAAGCTGAAAGAAATTGTTTAACCTATGTTTTTTTTTCTACAGAATTTAAATTCTCGCCTTTTCTTTACTCTGACAGTGGTTTCGACATAACGATGACATTCTGCAGTGATTGGTAATAGTTGCAGCAGAATAGTGGATGTTTTATTCTCCCAGTTTTATGCAGGATGGATATGTATACGGAGTGTGTAGCCTGACTTCTGAATTTTGGTCGTATGTGATCTGCGGTAGTGTAGTTCATTGGATGTCGCAAAATAATGAAAAAAAATGGTTCAAATGGCTCTGAGCACTATGGGACTTCACTGCTGTGGTCATCAGTCCCCTAAAACTTAGAACTACTTAAACCTAATTAACCTAAGGACATCACACACATCCATGCACGAGGCACGATTCGAACCTGCGACCGTAGCGATCACGCAGCTAAAGACTGTAGCGCCCAGAACCGCACGGCCACTCCGGCCGGCCCAAAATAATGAGATGTGAACTTTATTCTGTAGGAGAACGTAAGAAGTATACCGATTCTGCTCATAAAACTGAAAGAAAATGGACTGCGGCTATTTTCGCGGAGAGAGGACATTGGTTACAGGCGAAATTGTGTTCTCCTTTTCCTCAGATGCGTTGATGTTAAATACAGTTATGTAAGTGAATTTTCTGTAACGGTGTGCACTTACACGGTGTTGGGGATGGCCCAGTTTGTGTGTGTGTGTGTGTGTGTGTGTGTGTGTGTGTGTGTGTGTGGATGGTCATTCTAGCAGCTGCGCCTGATCAGTGGGTGGCGTGTAGGGTGGGGCGGTGCTGCTAAATTTCCCTTTTGTGTTAGCAAAGAACCACTGAATTGAGCATCCAGCTACAAGCCCCGCCCTTGAGGGTGCTCCGGCCACAGCTTGGGAAGACTCTGCTCTTCCGGTCCGAGTGGCCGAGCGGTTCTAGGCGCTTCAGTCTGGAACCGCTCGACCGCTACAGTCGCAGGTTCGAATCCTGCCTCGGGCATGGATGTGTGTGATGTCCTTAGGTTAGTTAGGTTTAAATAGTTCTAAGTTCTAGGGGACTGATGGCCTCAGATGTTAAGTCCCATAGGGCTCAGAGCCATTTGAACCATTTGACTCTCCTCTCATTTACGTCAGGGGCTGTGGCCGGATGAGGCAGTGGAGGCAGTCTACCTGGTCTCCAAGTAGCAGACATTTGAAAAGGCGATCTGCAGAGTTTTCCGGAATTTCGTTGTTGTCGCATGGGGGGAAGAGGACTCCAGTCATGGTAACGGGCGCCCATTAAGGAAAATTCCTGTTCAACTACCATCCCCTCTGTAATTTTTTGGGACAACAACTTTACCAAGTACGTGTTTTGCATTATGATTCATTCATTATGAGTGATTTCTTTTTCACGACAATTTCGATGTTTAATTAGAGCAGCGATGCATTTTTTTCCGTCAGTCGTGGTAGCATGTATTGCATTGATTGTCCGAGGTGCAAGGTGATTCTTGAGCAAATGTCTGTGGTGAACTCTGTCATCAAACACCTATAGATTCAGTGCTCATGTAATGGGGGTTGCGGTTGTTTGAGGTTAGGAGACTAGACACCAAGGTCATTGGTCTCATCGAATTGGGAAGGACGAGGAAGGAAGTCGGCCGTGCCCTTTCATAGGATGCATCCTGGCATTTGCCTGGAGTGATTTAGGGAAATCATGGAAAACCTGAATCAGAATGGTCGGACACGGGATTGAACAGTTGTCCTCACATAATGCTTACAGATAACATACATCTTAAACTCCTACTGGTCAATGCCGGCATGTCGTCAGTTGAGAATATTTCCTACCAAAAAATAAAAATAGTACCTTACACCCCAGCCTTTTTCCCATGAGCTTGTAGGTGAAGTGTAAAGTTTGAGTGCGTCTGCCACTAGTTTCGAGTGGTGTTGTGAATTTTTTCCCAGCAGGATAACACCAGTTATATTGCATTGTCAGAATTTGAGCTGTATTGCGATTTTGGGCAGTCCTTGTGTAGCGCTATGCATATAGTTGTTTATTTAAGACTGGTCTGTATGATTAATGACGTAATTAGAACCGATCTTTATTTCAGTTTCCCAACCAAAATAAACAACGTACACTAACCTATTCTTACTCTCCTGCACCTGAGCAGTTTCCTTGTGTTGGAGGGGGCACTTGTGCTTCCTATCCAGAGTGATTAGAGTTCCAGTACCAGAAAGGGCACCACCATTTTTAATTTTTTGCCATTTCCAATGTGAGAGGTGTGTTGGAACGTCAGCACAGCCCTTGGACAACAGTAATTCTTGCCAAAATTTGAAATTCCCTACAAAATTAGAAATTCCTGCCAGTAGGGCAGGTGGTGGAGGTTTATATGGTGGGGAGAGGGAGAGTACGAGGACCCACAAGCAGGCTGTGGAAAACAGATGACGTCATCTGGGGGTGGGGGTAGGATAATTAATTGATCAATTTAATTAATTTGCATATCAATTTGATATCAAAATAGCACTCATTCGGCCTTTACCCTACTAGTCGAGGTGTTACCAGTGAAGAAGTGGTGCAGTCGTTAGTGCATCAGGTGGCTCAGTTGAGAGCAGATAATGTCGTTATTTTTAGTGAACTAGCAGGAAACAATGGCGAGATAGAAGTGTTGAATCCGCAAACTGTAGGAGTGGATCTGGCTTTGGCGAATCTTGTTTCTCCTTTCTCTGGTAGAGTGTCTGAGGATGTGTTGACATTTGTAGAGGATCTTAAGTCATCAGCTGACGTAGGAGGTTAATCAGATAAACAGTTGTTACAGATCACAAAGTTAAATTTGTTAGGAGAAGCAAAATTATTCATGATGTGCAGAGAAGCATTGTGAACTGCAAAAACTTTTGACCAGTTGATACAGAGGTGGGGACAACGATAAAGAAAGCAAAATAGTAACTGGTTTTTTCGAGAACAATTAAGGACGGTAACCAAGAGACATAAGGAGGCAGCGGAAGACTTTGCTGACAGAATTAGGAAAGTGAACGTTAGCACCTATTACGATGTAGCAAGTTATTACGAGTTGCCACCTTGCATTGAAATCGTAGCTTTCTGCGGAGCCGGGAGGAGAGCAGATTTTGGTTCTCACCCTCGCGCAGTTGACGCTGGCTACTGCTCCGGGCGACCCTTGTACTTTACGTTATACCTACTCTCTGACTCTGAAGAAGTCCCATTAAATGTTAATCGATCTTTATCATACTTACTGTGCCAAATTCCAAGTATAATAGAATCATACTGCTAAAATTTCAAATCAATAACTTCACTCTCTTTCGGAAATATAAATTTTTAGCTAAAACATATAATATCTGTGCTGGCATTGTGAAACCGTTTGGGGACTGTAATGTATTAATCTAATCTATAGTATCAACAGAAACTACAACCAAGGGAATATGTTCATATCTAATATTCTGGAAATTTCTTCAGTTTCATTGCCACAGATTTCTGACGTAATAAACAGTACATTGGAAAATTATTATTTCATTGTGTTTTGGTTGGTGAGTGTTTTGGAGACACTGAGAGAGGGCATGGGGGACATACGTAAGGTGTGAATGTGATATTTTATTAAAACTATGTGAATTTAGGCGTGAGAAAGCTGTTGTTTAATAGGGAAATTTCCGACGAATGTTCGAGTCAACTTACTTTGTAAAGGGTAGCCTGAAGGCGCGCCGAGTATTAAATTTATTAGGAATTTATTTTGTGGGAAAGAATCATATTTTGTTTTCGTTACATTTTATCTAGTTCCGGAATTAAGAGATTTGTAGTCTATATTCTAGCCTAAATTATGTGTGGTTATTTTATTGCTGACATTAGAAATACCGCGAGTATAGAAGTGCTCGAGATGACCTGACTGGCTGCTTAACATACTAGCCATCAGGAATTCAGCATTTCCCGCGCGTTTGCGTAGCGCTTTGTGACTCAGATCGATGAGTCGATACAGTCGCTCTGGAGCCGTCTTCTGGTTAACATCCATGTTAAATCGCGCCTATCAAATTTGCACTAAACTAGTTTTGGTAGTACTGTACCTCTTCACCGGGGACGGAATAACGAGACTGCAAGTGCATTACCTGCAGTGTTCTTTTCCTGACAGCCAGATGTGGTATTTTCGAGACATAAACACTCTTTAAGTTTAGTATTTAAAGCGTGGAAGCTACGAAATGAAATCAGGAAGCTGGAGGAAGTATTTTCAGGATGTAAGATTTGGCGATTAGCAGTGGGAAGCAGAGAGATCTTAAATAAACACAGGAATTTGTTCAGAGCACACGCACGATTAAAGGAGCAGAGGCAAGAGGTGATTGAAGTAGTTCTGCACGAGCTTAGGAGAGTAAAAAGGGGTGGGTATATGCAGAGGGTAGAACATTGAAGACAAACTTCGAGACAGCAGAGGCAAGTAACGTAAGCAAATTGAATAAAACGGCAGAGGCCACGAAAGGGTTAGCAGAAGCGGATAAGGTGACTGTAAAGTGCATTCCACGCTAATAATGAACTTGCAGAGTGGTGTGCTGAACAACGCATGCATGTTCCGACAGCTGTCTACGGAAGTCACGGATTATGCCAAGACCTCGGCTAGTACCCTGATCTGGGATGTGTGGATGCAGTGTAAGCACTATGCAGATACCAGACCCAAGGGCAACCTTGAAAAGGTTATTGCAGTCGCTATGTGATAGCATTTGGGACACAAGGGCCGAGCTAACAAATTTGCAGGAGGCAGTCCGTCAGGCACTACATGGTCAATTAAGACCTGTGTTGCTGTCACGCGAGCAATTTCTGAAGGGATTGCGGAAGGTGCAACGAGAGTTGTAATTGTAATTACAACCATTAATGGAACCAAGTAGTCAGAACTTACCGTTTTCTTTCCATAGTGAGCAGCGGGTATAGTAAGAGATAGCGCGCAACTGCACATGTCGATAAGAATACCAGCAGCTAAGAAACGCGAAATGTCTAGGTGTTAAACAGTGCACACTTACCCGGTGAAGCGAGAGGCAGCTTAGAAAGGTGTGCACGTAAGGGAATAAGGAGTGTTACTACTGTCACAAGATGGGGATCGTCAAGTAGATATTAGTTCAGGTGAGCTCCAGGAATGTGAGAACAGGGTGGTCACCTTACTCCTAACTCGCGAGGTCATAATGGGTAGAGACATATTCATCCAGCAACTGTTTAAGGGAAAAAACGGAGAACTTCTCTTCCCAAAGGAGGTGCCTGAACAAAACCTAATTTTAGGAGAGCATGGCTACACTGGGTCTATTCATTATAAAGTGGTCAGTAGTTCTTATGAGCAAGGGAAATTCACGGGGCAAAACGTTTTGAATTATGAGGCAGCGGACTACTAATTAACTGAACAAGATGTGATAGAGTAGCACCTACTTTTAATTTACCACTGACTATGAGGGGAGCTACTCTGTTTAATGAGGCAGAGCCATAGCTGTACTGGCCAGACGAACCAGTACAGATCTTATCCAAACGGAATCTTACCTTTCTGAACGATTCTTTGAAGCCAGGTCTGGACCACTCCTTTAGCGAAATAATAGCAGCGCAAGAACGGCGGATAGCTGCGGAGCATATGCTACAGCATGTAGAGCAGTATCAGAATAGGAGTCGTCAAGTAACATTGACTTTAAATGTTGCAATTCCTACCACCATTGTGATTCTGATGTTGCTCTGCGTAGTTTTATTTATTTATTATTTGAGGCGTTGTCATCTGAGGAAACCCGATCCAGGGATAAAACAAGTTCCATATACTGGATTCTCAGGGTAAGAAATGACAGATAAATCGACTTTTTTGCTATAGTACTCATGTAATACTTAGGAACAGACAAGTTGGGTAACTGTAAAGAGGAAGAGTATAGTTGTAACTAAGTGGAGTGATGGGTCGGAGCAAGACGCAAGTAGCGGGTCTTCTGAATGGAGGGAGGCAGTGTAGTGGTACTATCCAGTATTTTACATAAAAGTATTATATCTTTAGTGTAAGTGGCTGAAGGTAGCATGGAGGCTGCCGTGGAGTACTGTGGTACAGTTCTGGCAGTCAGACATGCTATTTTGACATGTAGGGGACAACAACCAACGCACGGGTGAGCTGCGAAGTGAGGATAGCTGAGAAGTGCAGCAGTAAACAGCCCCACGCATCAAAGAACGGTGTAGTAAATTTGTCGTTACCACCACACTTAGGGAAGTCTCTATGTTATGGGTGTCGTGGCTAGACACCAGGTCTCCGAGAAACAGATGCGCAGTAACGAATTAGGCTGAAATTTAGGACTGGACGTAACCACTTCGGCGACTTGGTCATTGCTGAGTAGCCACACCACGACACCGGAGCACCGCCGCACCACGAGAAGACTGGGCAGCGCCAGCAGCAGCCTCCAGTTTGAGACGAGGCTGCATCTGCCGCCGCACTGGTCCTTCAAGGGACTTGGTGCCATAGCCCGCTGGCCTGCTGTCCGTGCCCGCTGCCTCAGACACTGAGGCCCATGGGAGGAACACCAGCCGGCGCCCCCTGCCTCTCCGAGGAGTGTGGGTCGAGACCACACAGCCGTCTCTGCCACTGCGGAGCGAGGATCAGCGGGGCCGCCGCCTGGTGTCTCACTCCGCTGGGAAGCGCCACTGTCGCAACTGGCCGTGGCCCAGCCTTCACTGCTGAGCCGAAGCCCTGACCCAGCAATGCCGGGCGCCATCCTAGCAGCCGAAGCCAGCTGCACCGCCCAGAGCTCACGAGGAAAGACATGCCTACTTCATGTATAATTGCAGATATAATGAAGTTGTATTGCTAAGTCGCCCACAGCGTTTTCACTGATTCACCACCACCTACAGCATTTATCACACACGCTGCAGTGCCGCTACAGAGTCGTCCATACAGTATCGAAGTACATGATACAAGTAACCCTAATTCTGGAGGAAACCAACTTGTGCCGACAATCTTTCCATGGGAAACTGCGCAAATACGTGAAACGTTGGACAGCTGGTCTTATACTCGAATATGGCACGTAACTGGTGTCGTCAATAATCTTACATTATGGTACTTAGCAATACCCACTTGTGTAATCTTAGATATCGTGACCAGGTTCGGAGAGTATCTAGACTCATACCTAACCCTTAAGACCCAATGTAGGTTCAATAAACACAATGGTAATATGATATCTGAAATTAGGCCGTAAAATGAGTTCGTAAACTGGGGAAAATTTATAAAATCAGTTAATAATTTTATTATAACCTCAGAGTGGTTGATGCGTTACGTCGTTCATAAAAGCCCTTGTCAATATATTCCAGGCATGTTCGACAGGGTTCCTGTAGGGAGATATGCTGGCGACTCTAGTCGAGCGATGTCGTTATCCTGAAGGAAGTCATTCACAAGATGGGAACGATGGCGGCACGAATTGTCGTCCATGAAGACGAATGCCTTGCCAATATGCTGCCGATATGGTTGAACCATCGGTCGCAGGATGGCATTCACGTATCGTACAGCCTTCCATGACCACCAGCGGTGTACGTCGACCCCACATAATGCCACCCAAAAACCGCAGGGAACCTCCACCCTGCTGCACTCGCTGGACAGTGTGTCCAAGGCGTTCAGCCTGACCGGGTTGCCTCCAAACACAACTCCGACGGTTGTCTGGTTGAAGGCATATGCGACACTCATCGGTGAAGAGAATGTGATGCCAATCTTGACCGGTCGATTTGGCATGTTTTTCGGCCCATCTGTACCGCGCTGCATGGTGTCTTGGTTGCAAAGATGGACCTCGCAATGGACGTCGGGAGTGAAGTAGCGCATCATGCAGACTATTGTGCACAGTTTGAGTCGTAACACGACGTCTGGTGGCTGCACGAAAAGCATTATTCAACATGGTGGCGTTGCTGTCATAGCTTCTCCGAGCCATAATCCGTAGGTAACGGTCATCCACTGCAGTAGTAGCCCTTGGGAGGCCTGAGTGAGTCATGTCATAGACAGTTCCTGTCTCTCTGTATCTCCTCAATGTCCAACCAACATCGCTTTGGTTCACTCCAAGACGCCTGGACTCCTCCCTTGTGGCCGGCCGGAGTGGCCGTGAGATTCTAGGCGCTACAGCCTAGCGCCGTTACGGTCGCGGGTTCGAATCCTGCCTCGGGCATGGATGTGTGTGACGTCCCTAGGTTAGTTAGGTTTAAGTAGTTCTAAGTTCTAGGGGACTGATGACCTCGGAAGTTGAGTCCCATAGTGCTCAGAGCCATTTGAACCAGCCTCCCTTGTTGAGAGCCCTTCCTGACACAAAGTAACAAGGCGGACGCCATCGAACAGCGGTATTGACAATCAAGACATGGTTGAACCACAGACAGCAAGAGCCATGTACCTCTTTCCTGGTGGGATGACTGGAACTGATCTGCTATTGGACCCCCTCCGTCTAAAAGGCGCGGTTGTTTACATTTTTGGTCGGGTTTAGTGACATCTCTGAACAGTCAAAGGGACTATGTATGAGATACAATAACCACAGTCAATATCGATCTTCAGGAATTCTGGGAACCGGGGGTGATGCAAAACGTTTATGATATATATATGTAAGTGCAGATATTCTGATCATTGGTACCTTAATATCTATGCATTTCAGTGTGTCAACTCTTTTCCCATGGATCTAACAACCTTCCCACAAACACATCACTGAGCCGTGTATCGACTCGTGCTACACCTTGTGTTTAAATTGCATTGGTTTTCTTCCCCTGACATGTTAGTTTGATATGTCGTCTGTCATTAAGGGACTGCTTAGCTGTCTTTTCCCCTCAGCTATCGATATCTGCGTTTCTGCTTCCGGGAAACTGCTATGGAGGAAGTGAGATCTTTGACCGATGGTAACTTCGTGTGGTGTCGCGGAAGTAGGGGCGTGCGTTCAGAGAGTCGGGTGGACACGGGAGGGCAGTGTGGCTTGCCAGCGCGGACCAGAGGTGGTCGGTTGTGCCGAGTCGCCACGTGATGTATGTCGGTTGTGTATAACGAGCGGGTGGAGTTGACGGAAAATCTCCCCGCGGGTTGTTTGTATACAGAATCGCCCCACGAGTAGTTGCTGTTCATTTCACCTTGGTGGGACGTTAACCAGCTGAAGGAGCGGTCACTACCCGTCAACGTTGCAGAGAAGACGTGAACTCCGGTGACAGAGCGTGTTGTCGCGTGACCGTGGCGTGTTGGGTACACTGGCGACGCGTGCGCGGTCGGATGTGTGGATCCTGGCCATTGGAGGTCGTGTACTGCCTGTTCGAACATAATTGCAAGTTAAGTTAGTGGAAGGTTTCATCATTAAGTAATAAGTTTGCGTAACCAGTGTCTCTTCTGCCTTATTGCCTCCGGCGATTGGGTTTCCTGTCCCTGGCACCGGTGTAAATGAAGACAGTGATCTTTCCTCCTCCTCTCGTTACTGCCCCGTGGGAGGTGTAGTTTTGGCAGTTTAATTGTTTCGCTATTCTGCTGTGTGTTATGAGTAAATGCATGCTTCTTGTTGGTTGATCATGTGGTCGCTCATTCAGGACTGTGTGGTGTAATGTTTCCTTGCACGAGATTAGTTCTAATTCTGTCAGCAAGTTAAGCCATCTTATTACAAGTTTTCGCTGGCTAAAAGTCGGTGCAGTGACCAGCCTGAGAGTGGCAATTGTGTTTACGGGCGTATTTAAATTGGTCAGTATTCTGCCTAGCCTGAGCATCCTTGAGTGGGTGACTTCTAGCCGCCTTACACGTCCGTCATATCTGTTATGTTCAAATGATATTCCAGGACACTTTTGTTTAAAAACGTTTAAATTCCTCCATTCCTTTATTGCCAGTAATCGTGTGTTTGCTGAGACCTTTGATTTTTTTAATGGTGGTGTTGGTAGGTTCACTACCTCACCGTACTTTGTTAACAAAGTTCTGTATTTACTTTAGTAGCCTGTTTGCTAATGTTCTTTAAAATTTTTTTAAAACTGTTGTATTGCTATAAATTACTTGATTGCCGTTAGCGGTGTGTTTTGAAAGGCTGTTATTGCCTTACTGTTAGCTTCTGTGTTTTTTTTTAAAGAAATTTTAAACTGTTGTATTGCTATAAATTACTGGATTGCCGTTCTTAAAAGAAATTTTTAAACTGTTGCATTGCTGTGAATGACGTGATTGCCGTTAGCAGCGTGTTTAAAATGTTGTTGATTGCCGTACTGTTAGTTTCTTTAAGATATGAATAAAACATTTGTGTGTGAAAATCTCAACTCGACAGTAAACTATTAGAAATTTGGCCCCGTTTCCCAACTTGTGGTGTGGCTTGTAGTAACCGTATCCATTGTGTGTGTCAATCACTTAATTTACTGCCTGATGCTTTCAACACTATCATAACTGCGCCACCAAGTGTGCTATACCTGTCAGTATATACTCATCATTTTTCAGTTCGCCTGTACAAGTGTTCGGGGTGAATAGATACTGTATATTCGTAGATACTCTGCAAATCGCAGGGAGGTGAAACACAAACGGTACTTTCTATGGTGCAGTATTTTAGGTTTTCTTTCCGTTCCAATCGCGAGTCTGCACGGGAAGAATGACGCCGTATTTCCGCACTGTAACTGATCTAACTTTGTATCTACGCTAACGATGCATAGGCGGATGTGATAAGTTCCTAGATTCCTCACTTAATACTGGTTCTTGGAATTTCTAGTGTAGACTTTCACAGTATAATTGACGTCTTTGTTTCAGATTATGCTTGTTTAGTTCCTGTCAACAATTCCTTGACTTTCTCACGTGAGCAAACTAACATATTTGTATACGTTAGTATACTGCATGTACCAAATACTTGTACAGTTATGTAGGATGCGCCTCATGAGTATTTTTTGTATATATCCCAGTGTAGAATGACTGTACTTTCGCATTTGTTTACCAACGACTCAACCTGATCGTTCCATTTCGTATCCCCACAAACTGTTACACTCAGTTATTTAAGCGACGAACGAAAATTTGTACCAAACCAAGATTCGATTTTGGATCTCCCGCTCAGTAGACAAATACGCTAACCACTACGTCACCCCGGCATAGTGGCTTCGCACAATTGTCAGGCTACCCTTCCTCTGTCCGAATTCCCATTCACGCTCAGAGCAATTGACATTTCCCCGTACCTCTAACAGCACTGAGGCTCTCCAAATGTACTGGCGTAGCGCCTCATCGTCGAATGAAACGAGGGATTCCACGTGAAACCCATGTACAGGTGCTTTAAATCAAATGAAACTACATGGTCCAGAGACTTTTTCAAGTCTCAAACATCTATGATGTATATATGCAGAATGAGGCAACGTATGACAATTATTGAACCAAGGCCAGGATTCGAACCCAGGCCTCCTGCTCATAAAGGACATGCGCTAGCCACTACGTTACCCTGGCACAGTGGCTTTGCACAACTGCATGGACTAAACTAACACGTCTCCTTTCTCCATCCAAATTCCATTTACGCCACAGCCCATTTGGTTTTCCCCATAAACTCGAACAGCATTGCAGAGGCTCTCCACCTGCATTGTCATACCACCTCAGTGTCGAATGAAAAGCGGGATCCTGTGTTCTTTCCACTTTGTAACTGATTCTACTTAATTTTATTTCAATAAATGACTATGTGATTTCAAATAGTTGTTGGAGAGGTTTTACTAACAATGATAATTTTCCTATATTTAAATTAAACCTAGTCAATTTTAAGAAATTTTTTTTAAAAATGTTAGTTGATGTTACTCCAGTAATTTCGCATTTACTGCCGTCTACGAAATGTATCCGGACTGTGCTCTCCACTCCTCCTCCCTCTCACATTTTATCGAATGTAATTTGTGGACAGTAATCTTTGTCCTCTTAGTATTAATTTACTTCCGTTTTCGAAATACATGTTTTGGTAAATCCTGCTACGACTTATTATGGAAACTTTTTTGAGTTCTGTATCGTTCCTTACCATTAGTTAAGCTTACAGTTGGCACACGCATGAAAAGGTGTGGGAGAACATGTTTCTGATATTAATTACTTGGGCGCAACCTCTTGCTGCTGTTTTGGCAGTTACGCTGTAGGAAAGCACTGTTATGAAGCTGCTGTAATGCTGACAGATGGACTGCTTTATTGCAACCGGGACCACTGTTTATTCATTTCCTGCGTCAGAGTGCGAGAATTCTGGTATTTGTGATGCTAAAACGTGTGGTGCTTGTAGTGTTTATCTGGTCATTTCATACGAATCTGTGGTCTACCGCCTGTTTGTATATGTGCTACAGCTCTGCGAGAGCAATCATTTTAATGTTATTTTTGGTTTCCCATGTTTTTGTGTTACTTTTTTGGTTTTTCGGTTTATGACTATCTTTTGGTTAGCCTTTCGTGGTTTTGCGTTATTTCAGAGACAACTGCTACAAAGGGCAACGGTGTAAAATGGTCACACCACCAACACACAAACCAGTTGAAAATATTTATAAACTGGACGGACGTGTTTCTAGACATGCGACTGCAATGAATAACATGTTTTCGTAGTTTTTTTGTACATGTTTTTAGAGGAAAGTTCGCCTTTGTAGAGAATGTGATGAAGCGCAGATATCTTCTGGGGCAGCATAATATTTAGTCTACAGCTTTATTCAGTAGACAGTTACGTTTTTATTCCAAAGTTCATAAAAACTCTAAATATCTAACGGTTAGTAGTTTCTGCCTTCATTGATCTATTTCCGAGGCTCTCATCAAGATGGAGTACCTTCAGGAATGTGCACCGAGCCAAACTATTCATTATCAAAGTGGAGTATCTGATATAAACTACTGTCGTTAAACTCTTATGAGCTATGTGTATTTACACAAACTAAATTTAACATTATACAATTAAGAAGATCGACGTTACCTTGGAAAACAAGCTGCTTCCTGTTATATACTGACTAGTTATTGTTTACCTTATTTTGCCCACTTAATATGTACTTGACGACATTGATTTTTTTCGTAGAGCTAGAGTAATTAATATGCTGTTAACACAATGGTTAGTTTACTGTGACCATTTTTAAATGTGTTGCTTCACTCCATTAACATTTTCAGATTCTCGGCTACAGGTGTGTACATTGTTTGCTGTGCATTAGCTCCCACGGAAATACTTTTCCTCAATGGAAACGTCATGTACACATTTGTGAATATTCAATCGCTTTATCATGCGCAAGTGCTACCACTTGTTGGGCATAACTATAAAAATATCAACAAGTGAGTGTAACAGTAAGCAGCAGCATCTGGCCGCCAGGATATACAGAAGGGTTTGATTAGACTATATTCCATCCTACAACTGAATATTATTATTTGACATGGTAATTATTGAAAGATCAGTTTATTAATTACAACAGTGAATATTTCGAAATTAATTCATTTAGTCCATAAAATGAAGCCAAATGTACAAAGTATCTTTTGATAGCGGGTACATGTATGAGTTTAAATCTTGCACCTAAAATCATTAAAAAGTCAGCTAAGAGCATTAGAGCATAAAGAAAAATTATTTCGCTCTACAGAAAAAATTCAGATTTGAAAGGCTTAATTTAGAAAAGGAGATAATTCGTGAAAGGAATGTCTACTGAGACATGATACTAATTTTTCCCCAGAATTTGTACGCCGTGTTAACTCTTGCTTTGTGTCAGATGTGAGATTATTGACGATCTTTTCATCAAAATACAGAGTCGCACTCTGAACCCTAGTAATACTGTATAGTGTTTATTAGGTTTTGTTCATGATGTATAATACATTTGACTGTATTATATTTTAGTTGCGGAAATACTGTTTCTCTGAGCCTAACTTTTACTGTTAATAAGAAGTATCGTTAAATAGAAAATGTACAGTGAAGCTAGTGCAAAAAATCCCAGATCTTTCAAAAGACTTTGGCAAGACAGTCATTTATCTTTTTATCAGCACTAAATCAGACAGCGGTAATGTAGGAGTAAGTCAGGTAATGAATGAGAAAAACAAGAATTCTGGTAAGCAGCATCATGTTCAACACACCAATGCAGTATAAGCTTATATGCATACTAGATCCGAGGATGATGACGCGACATGATAAAAGGAAATTGTTAAAATAGCTGAAGGAAATAAAAATTTAATTTTGATGATTGTATAGATTTCTGTAGTAGGAAATGGACGAGAAAGAAACGTATGTTATAATTTTGTATCGAGCACCCTTTAATCATTAATGACTCTTGGTTGAAAAACCATGACACACGTTTGTATACACGGAAGAGCCAACGAAAAGTTGCAAGTAGACTATATATGTTTTAGGAAGAAGATTTTAAACTGGAAAACTTTTCAATGGGCTGATGTTGACTCTGAAAATAATAAATTGGTTATGACCTGCAGACAGAAGCTGGAGAAATGGCAAAAAGGTAGGAAATTAAGGTGACAGTATTTGAAGAAGTATTAAAAGCCTTTTCTAAAGGTTAAAGAAAGGGCATTTTTTAAAACTGTTTAACAACTTCGCACCTTAGTCAGCAAATGAATTGCATTCCACACTACCTCAGTCACTCTCCAAACAAGAGACTATAGACTGTACACTGAAAATTATAACAACATAACAACACTATCATATGTGGATTCCACTGAAATACGGAAACAGTTCGTTTCTTCCTAAGTAAAGCTCAAAAGGAAATGACAAAGTAATTGTACAAATGTGATGCTATGGAATATGGTGTCTCACACTGAATTTAGTCGATGATATTAATACAATCAAGAAATAAATTTAATGTATAAGAGATAATTTAAGACTTTACAATAAAATTTTTTGCTTAACATTTGTTAAAATTACCATGAAACGATAAATAAATCAGCGTCACACGCAGTGTAATCCAATGGGAATAAATTCTCCATTGTACATAAAATGTCGTTGTCACGCAGATCAAATCACGCTGGATAGTGAAGGTACCACATGAAGATAAATATGTAATATGCTCATGTATTAATTTAATACAGTAAAGTATAACAACGGTTGTGACGTTCTTGAACTAAATTCTGAGATTCATGTATGTGTAATGACATAAACAGAACTGTCCACACCAAATACATCCAATGTACAAAATACGTAAGTAGTGTCATACGAACAATATTATCAATGATACCTTTACTGTGTACATCCAACACATCCCCTCATGACATAGTTGTTCTCTGTAACAGATGGCTTGCGGAAATGGGCAAAGCCCGAAAATAGTCGGACAGAAAACAAACGGCCGCTTTGGTGTTAAACAATTAAAAAATATATTTTCTTCAATATTCGAGAGCGGCAAGACGCGACAAACTGAAAACTCTCTTCTGAAGGTATGTGTATAGTGTATACTCTCGTACGGAAGTTACACGTAGATGATAAAACAACATTTCAGACAAGAAGAGAACAGGAGCGTTTTCAGTGTGGTTCCATAAGAGAACGCTGAGGATTCGATGTGTAGATCTAATAAATAATGGAAAGGTACTGATTCGAACTGGAGCAAAAGAAATTTGTGCACAATTTGACTATAAGAAGGTATCGGGTAACAGACCACAATCTAATGTATCGTGTATGTTGAATATGGTAATAGAAGAAATTGTGTGAGGGAGGTGATTTGTAGGACAAAACCAAGGCTTGAATAGAGCAAGAAAGTTCAAATGGATGTCGGTGGAAGTAAATAGGCAGAGATAAAGAAGCACGCACATACTAGACGAACGTGGAATGCTGAAATAAATCAGTCTTCGGAATGAAGAATGTAACAACGACGTCATCTTGCTTGCTTTTCAAGAAGGTATACCTCAGGTGGATTTCCTCAGAATATGCGAGGGATGGACAAAAATATGGAAACACCAAAAACACCTTACCACGCCGAACACGATGTAGCAAAGCTGTTGGCGTTCAAAAGAGCTTCTAGTCGCCTCAGAATGGATAAATACAGGTTCTGAGTGGTTTTTACGGGAAAACCATTCATCCTGTAAAATACACTCCTGGAAATGGAAAAAAGAACACATTGACACCGGTGTGTCAGACCCACCATACTTGCTCCGGACACTGCGAGAGGGCTGTACAAGCAATGATCACACGCACGGCACAGCGGACACACCAGGAACCGCGGTGTTGGCCGTCGAATGGCGCTAGCTGCGCAGCATTTGTGCACCGCCGCCGTCAGTGTCAGCCAGTTTGCCGTGGCATACGGAGCTCCATCGCAGTCTTTAACACTGGTAGCATGCCGCGACTGTGTGGACGTGAACCGTATGTGCAGTTGACGGACTTTGAGCGAGGGCGTATAGTGGGCATGCGGGAGGCCAGGTGGACGTACCGCCGAATTGCTCAACACGTGGGGCGTGAGGTCTCCACAGAACATCGATGTTGTCGCCAGTTGTCGGCGGAAGGTGCACGTGCCCGTCGACCTGGGACCGGACCGCAGCGACGCACGGATGCACGCCAAGACCGTAGGATCCTACGCAGTGCCGTAGGGGTCCGCACCGCCACTTCCCAGCAAATTAGGGACACTGTTGCCCCTGGGGTATCGGCGAGGACCATTCGCAACCGTCTCCATGAAGCTGGGCTACGGTCCCGCACACCGTTAGGCAGTCTTCCGCTCACGCCCCAACATCGTACAGCCCGCCTCCAATGGTGTCGCGACAGGCGTGAATGGAGGGACGAATGGAGACGTGTCGTCTTCAGCGATGGGAGTCGCTTCTGCCTTGGTGCCAATGATGGTCGTATGCGTGTTTGGCACCGTGGAGGTGAGCGCCACAATCAGGACTGCATACGACCGAGGCACACAGGGCCAACACCCGGCATCATTGTGTGGGGAGCGATCTCCTACACTGGCCGTACACCACTGGTGATCGTCGAGGGGACACTGAATAGTGCACGGTACATCCAAACCGTCATCGAACCCATCGTTCTACCATTCCTAGACCGGCAAGGGAACTTGCTGTTCCAACAGGACAATGCACGTCCGCATGTATCCCGTGCCACCCAACGTGCTCTAGAAGGTGTAAGTCAACTACCCTGGCCAGCAAGATCTCCGGATCTGTCCCCCATTGAGCATGTTTGGGACTCGATGAAACGTCGTCTCACGCGGTCTGCACGTCCAGCAAGAACGCTGGTCCAACTGAGGCGCCAGGTGGAAATGGCATGGCAAGCCGTTCTACAGGACTACATCCAGCATCTCTACGATCGTCTCCATGGGAGAATAGCAGCCTGCGTTGCTGCGAAAGGTGGATATACACTGTACTAGTGCCGACATTGTGCATGCTCTGTTGCCTGTGTCTATGTGCCTGTGGTTCTGTCAGTGTGATCATGTGATGTATTTGACCCCAGGAATGTGTCAATAAAGTTTCCCCTTCCTGGGACAATGAATTCACGGTGTTCTTATTTCAATTTCCAGGAGTGTAGTAGCAATTTCAGGTAACGATGACGGAGGTCGAAAGCAAGAAGCACCCTTCTCTTAGAGTTGACAACGAAGGCACAATAATATTGAGGTCTGGGACTCTGGTGGCCGGGAAACATGCGACACTTCATCCTTGTGATAATAAAACCAGTCACGGACGTTACGTGGATAGGGGCCCTGTCGTCTTAGAACACATCTTCACCATATGTGAGCAAATAATGTACATGTGATGGACCTGATCAGCCAAAATAGTCACATAGCCCATGGCAGTACTGCGATCTTGCAGAGTACCGATGAGGCCCATGGAATACCAAGATGTGGCTGCACAAATCATTACCGAACCTCCAGTAGTCTACATCGTAGGCTTTGGACTGCATAAGCCAGATGTAAACTCGGCCAGAAGTTGGAACAGTGTGCAAAAGAATGATGCGAGCAAATGACTTCCTTCCATTGCTGCATAGTCCAGGTCTCGCGGATTTGGCGCGGTGTTTTCCTGTTAAGAACTTTTGCATCACTGATGGGTGGTTTTGAAATTCCTGCTCACCCTGTAATTACCTGCTTATGGAGCTCCCCTCGTGTTTTGCAGACGGGAATCACGAGTGTGACATTTAGTTCCACACAAAATTTTTTAGTTGTGGGCCTCTTACTTTTCTTCACAGTCCTCTTTCACGAGCATCTATCTCAGTTACTCTACGCGAACTTTCGTCCGCGTTGTGACTTACCGGATGACGTTTTTCCGCTTTTCCTATATGCATTATGAATCTTCGATTCGGTGCCTCTTCAAACACCAAACACTTTGGCTACCTTGGTTACGGAAATACTCAACGTACGAGCACCAACAATATGCTCACATTCGAACCCACTTAGTTGCCACATAATATGCACTCACAACTATACAAAATGGTGTTATGACCACGAGTGACACTTGCGGCGTATTGAGAGCTTTGCACAGGAGCCGTTTGTGGTCACGTACACTTGCAGTCTTGGCTCATATCTCTATTTATGTTCAAGCGTCCATTTTTCGGGGTGTTTCCATGTTTTTGTCCACCTCTTGAAGTTCAGCAAAATACAGGGTGTTCAAGTAATCGACACTGGCCTATAATACTGCCTTCAATTCATACAATGAGAGATTCGTCTAATTGTAAAACAAGCCGAACTGAATATATTCGTTATTTTCTTAGTGTTGATTGTGGCGCAACAGGACCCAAAGGAATCTTGTAAACAGTATTTCATTTAGCGAATGATTATTACTGTCCATTTCTGAAAGAAGCAGTCATCTTTGTATGCTTGAAACTGTATCATATGAGTCTTTGTGAGATTAAGTCTTACACTGTTTGCTACGAACCATTAGTAACCCTGTTCAGTTATTACCTGTGCTGTGTCAAAAATACCTAAATTTGTGCTCTTCATAACTATACTTAGACAATTAGGTGATACTACAGTTTTATAACAGTCCTTGAAAGTCACTGGAAGATTATTTATGTACGTTAGAAAGAGATGCGGAATCAGTACTGAACACTGTGGAACTTCAGAAATTATGTTCCCCATTCCGAGTTTCGTATCCTTGCTGTGGTGCAGTTTCACATGTCTAATTTTACTGTCGACACAATCAGATGAATTGCTACCACTAGGCCAGAGAAGAATTTCACAAGGAGGCAGATAACAGGGATCTGCATTCAGGTGGACAGCGGAGTGGACTCTGAACCACGACCACAATAACTTAGTCGTGTCGGTGGATGGAACCTCTTAACGCCTGGCTAAAGGATTAACTGTGAGAAGGTTTACAGCTTGAAGAACACGTGATATGCTCACAGATCAAGTCGACGCAATGAATGTTGACTTTGATTTGGCCGTATTTTCAGCTGGAAGAGCGATTTTGGAAGAGAAATAATATAGCTACGGTTCTAAAGACAGTGTATGTGTGTATTAAGTACAGTTCCGATAGGAGGAAGGAGACCAAACGGCCATAAGTCACAAAGAACCGACATAGTGGTAATACAGAGACAACTTGGAGTTCTACAACTGAAATAGTACGTCGATCAATACACATATTCAGTTGTTATTATTATTTTTTTCTTCTAAACTTACTGTCGATTCTTGTTTATTTTGACTCCAGTTGTCCCGATTGATAAACGTTACATCCGCTGGACACAGGAGCCTCTTGTAGTAACCCGCCAGCAGGTCATCAGATCTATGATAAGACGATCACATGTCTGCAAACCCCAGGCTCATGTCTTACATTTTTGGAAACCCCAGCTCCCCTGGGCATGTTCCTTAAAGTTACAAAGTCAGGACAGAATTATTGTGAGTGTAAATTTCATATTAAGCATATCGCTTGCTCCGCCTGGGCCAATAGCTTTGCCGCGTAACACCGGTTCCCGTCGGATAACCTAAGTCAAGTGCTGCAGGGCCAGGCTAGCACTTCAATGGGTCAACGTCCAGGTCAGCCGAGCGCTTTTAGCAAGCGGGGTGCGCTCAGCCCTTATGAAGCCAACTGAGGGGCTACTTGATTGAAAAGTAATGATTCTAGCCACGAAAACTGGCAAAGGCCATTAGAGCTGTGTGCTAACCACATATCCTTCCCTATTCTCATTCAGTGACACCTATCGGCAGAAGATGAAACGACGGTCCGTCGGTACTGTTGGGTCGTACGAGACCTGTTCAGACGGCGTTTGTTCCACCCGGAAACAGTAAACATAAACGATTTACTGGAGTATGCCTGAGCTTTCCATTGCAGTCAGTCTCCACTGTTTGTAAAACTTTGTAATATAATGTATTACTTTAATATTACAGATCGTAGCAGCTTAAGGCATTGATTAATGGTAATGATTCAGGCAATAGAGCCGAATGTTTCATTGCCACCCCATCGAGGAGGGCTGTGATTGTCGTTGTTTCCAACTACACAAAGTACGAGTAATTAGCACATGTGTATGGTTGTTGGTTAGTTGTAGGATTTTCAGTAGCAACCATACCTTCATACCAGTTTCCATTACAACTGTGAGACCACAAA
The DNA here is from genome assembly GCF_023864345.2 of Schistocerca serialis cubense. NCBI lineage: Eukaryota > Metazoa > Arthropoda > Insecta > Orthoptera > Acrididae > Schistocerca > Schistocerca serialis. The sequence goes on from NC_064640.1 coordinate 583,174,270, forward strand.
GCAGTATTCCACAGTTACTGAAGGTGTCAATTGTTATAATGCGAAATCCCTCTTGGCTGTAGATTTCATTTGTGCCCTTACAGAGAATTGACGAACAGGCGGTGTGTCTGATAATAATGGCATCTTAGGAGATTGCCGGTGTATTTCTTTTTCATTGTTGTTCAGAATAGTAATTTCCATTTGTATGTTCCATTTTACTGAAAAGTATTTCGTGGTTTCATGTGGTGATTTTGGGACCTACTAATCCACACGTACAGTGCCGGAAAAAATTGCTGCACCTGGAAAGACGACGTCGATTTGAATCCGATGACGGCATATACCACCTGGGGGATAGTAGATGTAATGATAATTGTTACAACGCCATGTGCCAACGGATAGCGTACTGGCACAGCTACCAGAGTGCCATTCATGTCTGTCCTGTAATAGGGAATGCTCGCAGCCAGATGGCTTACTGTGGTGCAAACGTACGAAGCAAGCAGGCAACCATGCCACAGATGCGCTAGTGCCTCCTACAGCCAACAGAGTGAGTTTGAAAGGGGTCAAATCGTGGCCTTCCGTGTGGCGGGATGGCCCTTTTGGAGAACTGCCACACAAATTGGACGTGCCGCGTTAGCTGTTCAGCGATGGTGGTGTAATGGTCACATGAACATTCTCACACCTGTAGACAAGGTTCTCGACTTTCACGCAGGACAGGCGCACGCCACGATCGTCGTTTTGTAAGGGCAGCAGTTGTAGTTCGTCGAGCTACCACAGTACAGATAAGAGGACTAGTGAGCCTAGACGTGTCAACACGAAATGTTGCGAACCGTTTATCAGCAGTGGGACTATGAGCACACATACCTCTACCCGGCCTTCCCGGCAGCATCGACTTGAACGGCTCAGCTGGTGCCGCCAGAGGATCACTTGAAAGATGAAATGGCGCACTGTCCTCTTCAGCAATGAAAGCAGATTGTACTTGCTCGCAAGAGATGGAGACCTGGTGAGGACTGTATCGTAGAGTACGTTCGAGCAAGACAAACTGCGATAAGCTATATCCCACACGTCGTCGGTTGGCGACAAGTCCGGAGGTCGTGTTGGCCAGGAAAGCTGCAGCATGTCTTTCAGGGTACGTGGAGTTCCACGGGAAATTTGTAGGTGAACGTTATCCAGGTGGAAGAACACATCACCTTCATGTTTTAAGAAGGGCAAAAGAGGGGGTCTAACAACATTCTGCACTTACCGAGCGTTGGTTAGCGTCCCCTCCAGAAACATCAAAGGTTAACGAAAGTTGTATGTACGTATGTATGTTCTAGATCCACTCCTAAATTACTGGACCAATGTAAACCAAACTTGATACACATATCACGTATTGTCTCGAAAGAAACGCTTTGGGGGTAAGAACCACTTACCTATGAAAGAGATGGGGTGAAAAAGTACCGTAGCTCACGACTCGCAAATAGCCAGGCTGTATTCATTCAGTATTTGAAAATGAGAGCACGTAATGACTTGTAACAAACTTTACACATAATTTTAAAACCTTTAAGAAACTCTTCCTCACTGACAACTCCCACGGCATGATGAAAGGAAAAAAGTTTGTACGTAATCACACTTTCGCTGCTCATGCAGAGTATTCACATACGCAGCTGAACCTACCAGCAAAATTACATCAGTGTGCGACTCATAGTTCAGGATATATTATGACGTCATAAATAAAGAGGTGCGTGAAAAAATGCCGAACACACATCATTAGATTTAGAACTCTTTTGCTACTAACTCTATTCGCAACACCCTTCGCAGAAAGTATCCACATATGCCGCTGAATGTACCTAGAAAAGTATATCACTATGCGACATGTAGTTCTGGAGATATGTCGTGATGAACACTAAGATGCGTGAAAAATGGAAGCATCATGGACGATCTTCTAATTTATTACTTCTGTACTACTAATTCTACTCACAACACATTTCGTAAACAGTTTCCAAATCTACCACTTGATGTACATGCAAAATTATAATACTGTGGAACACATAGTTCACGAGATATGACGTCATAAAAGCTGAGATGCGTGAAAATGAAACTGCAGGGCGAAATTCGCTAGAAATACAGGTAAAATATTTACAGAGACAAATATGTGTGAAACTTTTCAAACATATGTGAAATATATGTGACATGTGCGTACGTGTACAAAGCCATGGGTAAAAAGCTCCTCCTAAACCGGTGGATTGATTTCAAGCAAATTTGTTATCCATATTACTTACTATCTGGAAAGAAATATTGTGACGGTTATAAGCAGGGCCCTCCCACTGCAGTGACGCCGGCAACGTGGAGAGAGAAGGCGAGGAGGAGATGGATAGACAGATAGGGGGAATGAGGACATGAACACAGAAAGGGGGGGGCTGAGGTGGAGGAGGAGGTGGACGAGAGAGCGTTAGGGAAATGGACAGAAGAAGGATAGAGGTGGAGATGGGCTGAAAGAGATGGGCAACAGTTCATTGTGTCACTTTGGTGCCAACAACTGCTCAAATTGATGCTGCAGATGCGGACGATGCGTCAGAACCATACACCGAACACCATGCTCTTCCCTCTCGGTAGTGGCACGTGGCCGTCCAGAGTCTGGTGTTCTTGCGTCCGTACATTCGGGTGACCACTATTGCCAGTAGCCATGTACATTTCTGCCAAGTCTTTCTGCAGTATCGCAGAAGGAGCATCCAGCTCTTCGTAGTCCCATAACACAACATCGTTCAAACTCAGTGAGGCATTGATAATAGCGTCTTCGTCGCCTTAAAGGAATTCTTAGTTAACATCAACTCACCACGTCTAGTCTCAAAGATAACTAACACTCTCCGAGCCTTACAGCGTGTATTCAAAGCAAAAGTTATCTGCATGCTCATAGCGGCGTTACTAGCTCCACTCCTATGCGACTGGTGCGAAATTTGAGTACACGTCAATTTTCAGATGTAGAAACATGGCTACCAACTTTCGCTTGCGTCGCACAACACTTTCTTGGTGTTGCGAGTTTTTTCCGTCAGTGTATTTGAGTATGGTCTGTTTAGTCGGACATGTCCGACAGAGCAGATACCTCTCGTGACGGCTGGTGCATACGTTTATATGAAACAGATAATGGTGAGAGAAAGGGAAGGATGGGTGGGAATTTGTGACTTCCAGCAGTACCGAGCATTGTTATAATGCAATGGCGAAAGTTGAAAATTTGTACCAGACTCGAACTCGGTTTCATCACTTCGCATGAATGGTTGCGTTGACCGCTTCGGGCATCCGGACACTATTGCCGACCGGCTCACATTTCCAACTTCACGCACGCTGCAATGCAGGGTCGATCCCGCATTAACCCCTACTGGCAAATTATTGAGTCTCATAGGAATTCGGACGATATTAATGTATAATTTGCGAGTCGGGGGTTAAGACAGCAGCATGCTGTAAGTTGGAAATTTGAGTCTGTCAGGGACCTAGTCCACGTAGAACAGCTTTCAACTTTCATTCTTCCACTACCATAAAGTCCTGTGCACCTGGAAGTCACGAATTCACACCCGTCCATTCCCTTCTTTCCCCATTCTCTATTTCATATTAATCAGTTCTGCTTTCTGCCATCCTCCAATTAAGCATGAGTCCCAATGAGCTTACAGACTCTTTATTTTAGTATGCTACAATCGACGGAATACACGACCCAGTCACATTAATGTGACCTCCGCCTGTGTGCGACGTCAACGTGTAATACCCACTCTCGGACTGCAGGTGGCAGCACTAGTAGTGGAGGGTGTATAAAGCGTGTCGGTGGGACGTGGAGAACAGTGCCGTCGTTGTCGTAATGTGGAAACGGACCGATCTATCTGATGTGATCCATTCCTTTCGGGCGAAGGGTGGAAGCACTCCCAGAAAAGCTAAGTTTGTAATTTTTTTGCGTGCCGCCATGGTTAAAATACACCGTAACCGGCGCCGAGACAACTGTGGCCCACCACGGCCCATAGATCACGACGACGCTCTGCGAACGTTGTTGTCTATTGGCCTCCGCAGGTGGAGCCTGGTGCGTGTACCCTTGCTGACTGCTCTTCATCGGCGATGAAGGATGAAATTTTCTCTCGAATAACGCAACTGGACGTTCACTGAGTGGCGACAGTGGCCTTTTCAGATGAACCATGTTTTATATTCCATTGGACAGATAGCCATTGGCGTGCACGGCCTGAAACCTCTGAAAGCAAACGCCCTGCAACAATTGTCGGAAGGATTAAGGCCGGAGGAGGGAGCGTTATGGTCTGGGGAATATTTTCTTGGCACTCTCTTGGTAATTTCGTCATTATGGAAGGCACAACTGATCAACACTGATATGACTCTATCCTTGGGGACCATGTCCGCCCTTACCCACAGTTTGTTTTTCTTCGGCACGCTGGCATCTACCAGCAAGACAATGTAATGTGTCACACAAGTAGCAGCGAACGTGTGTGGTTCTAACAGCACCAGGATGAGTTTATCGTACTCCCATGGCCATTAAACTAGCCGTATTTATACCCAATCGAGAATCTGTGGGAACACCTCGATGAGGCTGTTCCCTGCTGACCACGGCACTGGAGTCGTCATTGCTCCAGGCCCCTGTCGGTACCTTCCAGAACCTCAATGACTCTCTCCTCTTGCACATCTAGCCTTGCAGAAGGTGGTTTTTGAGGCCCTTGAGAGGTGGCAGCATTCATGTCACTGGGCAGTGTGCTCCCCTTTATTACTCATTGTTAGTTGTTCAATTGATTAGATGAAATAAAGCTTTCGTATTTTAAATCTGAGTTACATTTTGATAATTTCGATGTCCTATGGTTAGTCATACCTTATATAATATATATAACCAACTGCATTCCAGGATATTTGCTACATTAAGACGAATTTCAGAGATATAAAAAAGCAGAGGTGAGAACGAGGGTCAAACATTCACTTGTTTTTACATCAGAAGTAGCTGGTGCATTAAATTTAGCCATATTTCGACCTCTTACAGATCTGTTAATTGTGTCACTATATATGTTACTTCTGTCGTGTTGTCCAGGTATTAACATTTCTCATTTGTATTTTATTTCTGGGGGCACTAAATTAGCTATTGCCTACGTGATAATATACGTGTTCTTTACAACACGAGGTAGGTAATTTTCAAGCCATCTTCATGACAGTTACATTTAAGATACCTGCCCTACATCTGTCCAACGGGCATCAATTAAAACACTTTTGCACCAGACCGAAAGCCACGTGAGTGCATTCATTCAGCCATTCAACGCAACAAAATATTCACCAATTCAGTACTGGACAAAAACAACAACAACAATAACATCAAACCGCGAGCAGCCGTGTCTTCCAGTACCATCATATCGACACGAGGTCATTGTCCACCTTGTGTACCTCTGCTCAGCACATGTCACAAGGCACAGAGATGGTATGGGCGCAGCAATACACTTGCAGCGTGTGAAATGGCCACCTATACTGGCGAGACACAGTACACTTTTCTATTTATGTTTAGCACCATAAATGTATCTCGAAAAACACGTAAGGCAACTAACGCAGCTTCCTAACGGGATACCATTCAGGCAGTTCTTGGAGATACTCTCATGTGGCGATGCAATGGTATGAAATGAAACTCCTGAAAAGTCTGCCGCCAAAGAACGCACAATAATCGACTGACCTGTTCTATACATTCGTCTCTTTGCCTGTTGCATTACGTAGACTGCTTGTAACTGTCTCAAACCACTTCAAGACTCATCGTTCTCGAAGTGTGTCAAAATGACATAAGGAAAACTCCGCAGAGGTGAAGGCTAGGATCCAGTCCCAACAACCTCCAAGAACTGTGGGTAGCTGTAGAGAGGAGTTTGTTGAGGATGATTGTCCTGCGCTTTCGATGTCACGTGAAGACCCAGTTTTCAGTTCAAAACACAATACAACAAACGTCTATGTAGTGTCTTTTATTAAACTAACCACATGTACGGTTATGCAAGGGCTGTGGATAATTTATTTCACGCTAAATTCTCCACCTCTCCGAGCAAGACTTTCACTGCATTACATTGATGTTGTACGATAGAAGACTGCCTACCGTTCCTAGTCGTCGAACAGATGCACTCAATTACAGGAATATATCGGTGACGTAAACCTGTTATGGAGTTTTGTAACATGAATGTTGCTCACTCATTAAAACTTTTTCTGGCGTTAGATACAGTCCTGCAGTTCCATTTAGTAGACAAGTGAGGGTTTACTGAGTACTGGACCAGTTTGTGACTATTTAACACTTCCAGACAGAACTCAACACGTCGTCCTAAAGGGGACCTGGACGTCATGGTCTGTATTTTTACTAGTATTTTGAAGTATAATTACAAAAAACTTTTAATAATACTGGAATGAAACTATGACCTATATGAGATAAAAATTAAACGCTGTGGATTTGATAAACGAGAGAAAATTTATTTTTATTTTACGTACTGAATTATGTGTCTTTTTTTTATTTTAGGTATACTGTAGTTGCACACTATTCAAAATAAAAGGTCAAAACCAGTTTCATCTTTTAATTATTGAATTGTTGAAAGATTAGAATCAAGCTATTTACCAATTTATTGTTTTTTGTGTCTAAAACCGTATTTTAGAAGTTAATTTTTTCTCCTAATAATTTGAGAATCCATGGCATGCTGCAGCAAAGAGTATTCAATAGATTGTTGAATAATCTGCTCCATTGTGTATGTAAATACTGTATTGTTATTCGTGTAAAATTTTCTTTTTGTGTTTTTAAGATTGGATGAAATAATGACACCGAAATGTGCAGAAACGTTAATTATGCATGACACTTGCTTCTCAATTATAACATATCAAAACATTCTAGCTCCATAATTCTGTAGTTTCTGAGTGTCTTTTACGTCATATTTCGTTTTCTTTCTTTTCTTTGTTGTTTGGCCTGTTTTTTCATGCTTTCAGCACCCTTCTCAGCTTCAGCGGTACATTGTCTGTCCACTCGTAGAGGTCCACTTTTCACGTTGTTCTCAGTTTTGGTGCCTATTCTGCTCATGGATTTCAATCTGATTATTATCCTGCCATTGAAACACATCTAAGCATCCACCACACCAGTCTGAAAAATTGACATAACAATAAAAGAATAAGGATTAGCAATTTGTTCCCAATACAACTATTGAAACTTTCATTAGGCATCTACTTTTTGTCATGAAAACAATTTTTCAGGAGTCTAGAATCTGAATGACCTCTATATATAGGCTTCAGTTCCACCATAACAGTTTCTTGTATGGGAGCATATGTTTAAGTTTCCATGAATCTGTTTCACATTACACATTACGTTTATATTTTTAAATTCATTCTAGAATTTAGCCCTCATGACGACCAGGTTCCGTTAACGGGGGAGAAAAAGACCAATTCAAAGGTGATTTCGGGGGTACCCCAATAGAGATTTATAGGCTCGTTAGTATTTTCAGCATATATAAATGGATAGTGAATAACGTCGGAAACTACGTGATGATTTCCACCGACGATCTTGTCCTCTATAGGTAAGTTGCAACGCAAAGGACTGTATAGAAAAGGAGAGACATTTGCAGAAGGTCGACGAATAATGTATGCACTGGCAGTTGACACTCAATGTGCATGAACTGCTGGGCACTAAAACTGCAACACTTAGAAAAACAGAAAGTGTTGAAATTTTTACTTATTGTGCGTTTACACTACAGCATAAAGAGTACTTGATTAAATTTGTATGTGGACTGGGGGTATATAAGGCGAGAAATTTATTGCTCAAAATTCCCACCTCTGGCAGCAACAATGGCTCTAAACTGGCTGGGAATCGAATCGAATTGAGCTTCGATGTGGATACGTTCATGTCACTTGACGCAGTGGCTGGCGAGAGATGTTCGTGCCAGTCTATCAAAAAATCACAGTCAAAGGTTTCCAGTGGGAGAGAGATCTGGGAAAAAGGCTGGCGAGGGCAGCAGTTGACCCTCTGTGCTAGGTAGGTTGGGAGAGCACAGAGAAAACGCGGTCTTGCCTTATTTCGTTAAAAGATAAGATCAGGGAGACGTCGAAGACAGGACACTGCCTCTGACATTTGAGCGTTACGAATGTAATGTTTGACATTTAAATTACTCGCTACGTGAATCAGATGTGAGCGTATGTACGTAATGCCACCATGAACAATTACGACACATACTGCCTGTATGACTGTGCTAAATGCAGTATAGCTACATTTGCTCTCCCCGAGAAATAATTAAGTGGCTGAGAGTAAAAGTAGCGCAAGTGACAGTTCACAAGGCAAATATCTAAATGTACATTTGGAATGCTAAAGTGTTGTTCCCCTTTGAACAAAATAAGTACGATCGATTTACATCATAGAGCCGCTCTCTGTGATGATAAAGTTTAATCCCCAAACCAGTTCATGGACTGCATTTGGAATACAACCAGAATAAATGAAATGGTGGACGGAAGGAGAATTGCTGCTGTCCTTAATGACAGTTCAGTACTGTACTTTTTTGAAAGTGCAGCAATAGCCTAACGCGTGTTCTTTTGTGTGCCCATATACGAGGGCAGTTCAATAAGTAATGCAACACATTTTTTTTCTCAGCCAATTTTGGTTGAAAAAACCGGAAATTGCTTGTGGAATATTTTCAAACATTCCCGCTTCGTCTCGTATAGTTTCATTGACTTCCGACAGGTGGCAGCGCTGTACGGAGCTGTTAAAATGGCGTCTGTAACGGATGTGCGTTGCAAACAATGGGCAGTGATCGAGTTTCTTTTGGCGGAAAACCAGGGCATCTCAGATATTCATAGGCGCTTGCAGAATGTCTACGGTGATCTGGCAGTGGACAAAAGCACGGTGAGTCTTGGGCAAAGCGTGTGTCATCATCGCCGCAAGGTCAAGCAAGACTGTCTGATCTCCCGCGTGCGGGCCGGCCGTGCACAGCTGTGACTCCTGCAATGGCGGAGCGTGCGAACACACTCGTTCGAGATGATCGACGGATCACCATCAAACAACTCAGTGCTCAACTTGACATCTCTGTGCTGTCACAATTGTTCACCAGTTGGATATTCAAAGGTTTGTTCCCGCTGGGTCCCTCGTTGTCTAACCGAACACCATAAAGAGCAAAGGAGAACCATCTGTGCGGAATTGCTTCCTCGTCATGTGGCTGAGGGTGACAATTTCTTGTCAAAGATTGTTACAGGCGATGAAACATGGGTTCATCACTTCGAACCTGAAACAAAACGGCAATCAATGGAGTGGCGCCACACCCACTCCCCTACCAAGAAAAAGTTTAAAGCCATACCCGCAGCCGGTAAAGTCATGGTTACAGTCTTCTGGGACGCTGAAGGGGTTACTCTGTTCGATGTCCTTCCCCATGGTCAAACGATCAACTCTGAAGTGTATTGTGCTAATCTTCAGAAATTGAAGAAACGACTTCAGCGTGTTCATAGGCACAAAAATCTGAACGAACTTCTCCTTCTTCATGACAACGCAAGACCTCACACAAGTCTTCGCACCCGAGAGGAGCTCACAAAACTTCAGTGGACTGTTCTTCCTCATGCACCCTACAGCCCCGATCTCGCACCGTCGGATTTCCATATGTTTGGCCCAATGAAGGACGCAATCCGTGGGAGGCATTACGCGGATGATGAAGAAGTTATTGATGCAGCACGACGTTGGCTCCGACATCGACCAGTGGAATGGTACCGTGCAGGCATACAGGCCCTCTTTTCAAGGTGGCGTTAGGCCGTAGCACTGAATGGAGATTACGTTGAAAAATAGTGTTGTGTAGCTAAAAGATTGGGGAATAACCTGGTGTATTTCAATGCTGAATAAAACAACCCCTGTTTCAGAAAAAAAAGTGTTACATTACTTATTGAACTGCCCTCGTAGCAATATTTAACAGATGTTTAAATAGGTCATATTTTGAACTACCACTTGTACTTCTTAAGGAAAAATCAGCATATCGACACAACAGATCATGAGGTCCTTGAATCTGACCATTCACATATGGAATATGGTAAAGACTTCACTCTGTTTGAAACGGAAAGGAAACACTTCAAACAAGTATTCCTTCCACAAGGTAGGATAGAAGCTGTGAAGCACATCAGTAGAACGTCTCCCAAAGCAGAAATGATATAGAAATCTGTCTTTTAATTAAAGCCGAAGACTCCGTAGCAAAGGATAAAGTTGTTAAAGACACAGAAGGAAACAAAACTTAATGGAGAAATACAGGATTGATCTCAATCAGTAAAGAACAGTCTAACAATGAAGTTCAAGTATTTACTAAACCATGATCTTGAGTTTATAGAAACGGATTTTAAGAGGCTCAGTATTAGTCCCCCATCAATACCTCTTCTGAAGCATTTGCATCAAGATGAGTTTGAAATAAAATTTAAGAAGCGAAAACATCTTCAGAAGATCAATAACTACATCCCTCCACTTTACTATGAATTCTATAACAACATACCCCTTTCTCAGACGGCAGTTACCATGGTTGTAATAAGAGGAGGTGAAGAAAGAAGAGAGTAGTCAAAGAAGGGAATGTGGAGGACTGAAAAGGTGCAATGCACAACATCCCCACTGTTGACAAGGGAAATCGTTCTTCAAGAGATCCCAAAGAAGGATGTAATTATAACACTATAGACACCGACTGTGAGGATATTATAGAAAGTTACTTTGAATAACGACTCGTCTGTGTTGGAAATACACCAGTATATTTTCGTTGGTGTTTCGATTTTGTTTGCGATTTGCCTGCTGTTTTTGAGCTTCTTTTATTATTTGCGATTTAATTACTCTAATATCCTCGTGTTACAGCGATCATATACTCTATTATGTGTGTCACATGTGTTGTACTAAAAAAATCTTAAAACTATAGCACAGAAAATGAAATGATATTACACTTGTACCCATTTTACTATAAGAAGTTCTCAGAGACAAGGAGTATAAATATTTTAATGTAATATAAAAAGTAACCATATTTGCAACTACACATAGACAAACTGGCCATTAGAAAAAAATATCAAATGTTTCGATAGTATGTCACGTAATTTATAAATGGGCATTTAACATTCGCTATAATCTACTCACTTTGTTTCAGCAAACACTTGTACTATTTGCACTGCCAGCCCCTCATTTACCATTGAAAAGAATAGGTGCTCGGTCCCAGCTGGAATCCACCAAAATGTATTCTGAAGATTTAGAAACTCCCTGATTGAGTAACACGGGCGTTAGGACGGCAGTACGCCGCCAATGAGCTCAGTATCACTGCGTAATCGTGATCCCTTACATGTCTGAATTATGCGCTATTAGTCAAAGAAATAACTTGTATTCTGACATAATTGTGTTGTCTTCGTCACTATTAAATGGTGTACATGGAAGTTCAATGAGCAGACTCCGACTGAACAAATATGAGACTTCTTCAGTCTATACGTCATTGCCGTGAGGTCATACCTCCTAATATCGTGTTGGACCTCCTTTTGCACGGCGAAGTGCAGCAACACGATGCAGCATGGACTCAGCAAGTCGTTGGAAGCCCCCTGCTGAGATATTGAAACATGTTGCCTCTATAGCAGTCTATAACAGGGAAAGTGTTGCCGGTGCAGAAATTTGTGCACTGACTGATCTCTCGATTATGACCCATAAATGTTCGATGGGATTCATGCTGGGCGATCTGGGTGGCCAAATCATTCGCTCGAAATTTCCAGAATGCTCTTGAAACTAAACAAGAACAGTTGTCACCGATAAAAATTTCGTCGCTGTTTGGGAGCATGAAGTGCATGAATGGCTGCAAGTGGTCTTCAAGTAGCCGATCATAAACATTTCCATCAGAGGACCCAGTTCATTCGAAATAGACACATCCCACACCATTATGGAGGTACCGACAGGTTGCACAGTACCTTGTTGACAACTTCGGTCCATGGCTTCGTGTGGTTGCGCCACACTCTAACCCTACCATCAGCTCTTACCAGCTGAAATCGGAACTCATCTTACCCGGCCATGGTTTTCCTGTCGTCTAGATTCCAACCGGTATGGTCACGAGCCCACGAGAGGCGCTGCAGGCGATGTCGTGCGGTTAACAAAGGCTCTCGCGTCGGTCGTCTGCTGTCACCGTAGCCTATTAACGGCAAATTTCGCCGCACTGTCCTAACATATACGTTCGTCGTACGTCCAACATTGATTTCTGCAGTTAATGCGTGCAGTGTTGCTTGTCTGTTATCGCTGACAACTCAATGCAAACGCCGCTGCTCTCGGTCGTTAAATGAAGGCCGATGTCCTCTGCGTTGTCCATGGTGAGAGGTGATGACTGAAATTTGCTACTCTCGGCACACTATTGACACTGTGGATCTCGCAACACTGAATTCCCTTACGATATCAGGAATGGAATTTCCATGCATCTAGCTCCAATTACCATTCTGCGATCAAAGTCTGTTAGTTTCAGCCGTCCGGCCACAATCATGTCGCAGATTTTTCATATGAATCACCTGAATACAATTGATGGCTCCGCCAACGATTTGCCGTATTATACCTTGTTTACGCGATACTACCGCCATTTGCATATGCGCAATCGCTATCCTATGACGCTTTTTCACCTGAGTGTATGAGATATCAGTAATTTCAGGGCCACCTACTTGTCGACCTGAAGATGTTTTTAACAATTCCACTGATCTCTAGGCAAAGTAAGCAGTCTGGAGATATTTTGTATTTGTCTACATAAACGTTTACCATAAGTCGTTATTCGAAACCGTATGTCTCAGTTACATTGTTAAAATAGAGTCTAGTGCAGTTATTTTTTTACAGGCACACATCTTTACTCATTAAAGATGTTTTTATTATTGTAAGCGGAAATAACATTTTCAGTGTGTGTAAGGCCTGTGTGATGCTAGCAATTATTAAACGTGGAACAGTGCCTTTTGTTTGATGCAAACCAGTATTAAGCTGCCATCAGCGCACTGCTGCTAGTTTCTGGTACATGAAGCTAAACTGGCTCGGAGCTCCTGTCCGCTGGGCATCACGCGTCCGTGAGCAGTCTGCATAATTGTCCGCGCCAGTGGCGTATTACACCGCGCAGCAGCTCACCTGCCCAACGAAATCGAACGTGTCTAAAATAGCTCTCCCTAGAGGTAGTTTACTGTGTTTCCGAAAGTGTTTAAATCAAGAAATGAAGGCGAAATGGAAATTTAATCTCTGTAATGTTTGAAAAGGTTACTCTTATTCTAATTTTATAACAATATCATATCTCACAGTCAGAGCATTAAAAATTTTCCACACACTGTTTTTTAACAGCTGACAAAGGTATAGTGATGAAATGAATGATATTAGCAGGATAAAGCTATAATTTTTCCTATATGCTTCATTTTTTAAAACATCCACCACAACAACGTTTGACCTCTGAAAAATTACTACACACTTTGGCTGGATACGGAAATAATAATTGCCTTATAAGACCAGTGAATGAAAAGCGCTTTGCAGTCATAATTTTGCTGAAGTTAGTACTTTCACATCGTTAGCTAATGGCTGGAAGTCAATATTTAGTTTTTTTATTGACATAAACCAGCTGCAAGCGTAAGTTCATAGCAGTTGTTCAGTGTGCCAACCACAAACCTCAACGTATCAGTTAAAATCGGGCATACGGTCTCTCAAGTATCCTTAGAATCTGTTGCATAGTGAGACAGGTCGGTAGAACACTACCGACCAGTCCCTCTTTATCTTCTATCTGGGTTTCATACGCCAACCGTATGGCTATAGGGATGACATTTGGACTTTACCGTTATCATAGGACATGGTCACCCTTTCCCCGTCAGACAAAGAGCGTCTCCGTAGACCAGGGTCTCAAGGAAATTCGCAACGTGTTCGAATGGTGCACCGTCGTACTGAAACGAGATTGTCTCACGGACAACAAAACGTACATCCTCCTAGTATTGTGACCGACTATCTAGAATAAACGACCATTAACATGCACCAATCAACAAACAGTTGAAACGCGATAACACACAGAACACAGAGAAAAGTGTACACGATTTACAGACAGAGGCGCACATGCCTTCCCTCCCTTTGGTAACTGACGCCTTCGGCGGAGAGAACGGTATCCGTCCACAAAGGTAACACAAAATAAATTTTCCAAATCGTGAGAATGGTCGATCCCACACGACTGAATAAACTCTAGAAAAGAGATACTGTGCATCATTGAAACGAAGCAGCAGGAAAAAGGGTGCTGTCACTTGAGCGTGTACAATTCGATCGCAAACTTTGATAGTGACTTATTGGTGATACAAGACAGGGATGGCGAACAGACCTTAATCACTCCGGACGTGATTACTGTGGTATCTGAAACACATTTACACTTGAACGATGCGTCATTCGCGAGCAATAAATATAAACTGTAGGAAGTGCAAATGTGCAGTACTGCTGTGGATAACACATCGTAAGAACTGAAACATGTATTTAAAATTATTTGGTCCAACTGCTTATTTATGAAAGGCGCATAATTGCTGGTACACTCTCATAACGTAAGCGCCGGCCATTGTGGCCTAACGGTTCTAGGCGCTTCAGTCCAGAACCGCGCGATTGCTACGGTCGCTGGTTCGAATCCTGCCTCGGGCATGGATGTGTGTGATATCCTTAGGTTAGTTCGCTTTTAGGTACTTTTAAGTTCTAGGGGACTGATGACCTCAGATGTTAAGTCCCATAGTGCTCAGAGCCGTTTGAACCACAAAGTAAGCAGTCTAATGGGACCTAAGTTGGAAGACGTGGTTGCATGCACAGACAAACAAATGATTAAAATTTGCCAATGCCAAATGCCGAATTCTATCCAACTGACGTGATACAGTGTCAAAATCCCGATATGGTTGAAGGGCCCTGCCCATAATGGTCCTAACGTTCTAAATTGAGGAGAAATCCAGCGATCTAGCTGGTATAGCATGTACGTAGAGAAACAGTAGACCCTCTTGTCGTGTGCGGGCTGGCGTTATCTTGCTGAAATGTAAGCCCAGGGTGGCTTGACCTGATGGGCAACAAAACGGTGCATAGAATTCGTGGACATACCGCTATTCTGTAGTGGCACCGCTGATGACATGCAGAGGGGTCCTGCTATTAAAGGAAATGTCTCCCCAGACCATCAGTCCTGGTTGTCGGGCTGTACGACGGACGACAGTCAGGTTGGCATCTTACCTCTGTCCGGGACGTCTCCAGACACGTCTTCACTGGTCGTCGATGCTCACTCCGAAGCGGACTCATCACTAAAGTCAATTCTACTACAGTCAATGAGATTCCAGGTCGAAGACGTGTCTAGTGACTCTCCGGACAGCGGTGGGATACCAGTCTGACTGTCTTCCGGGTTACGGCTAGGTAACCTGGAGTGCTGGTCTGAGTTGCCATTTCTTTTCATAGCAGGATACCTCCAGTTGTCATCCACGTCACTATTACAGCACAACAGGACGTTGACGATATTCTACGCCCTGTTTGTAGCACTTCATCACAAGTCTTCCTGGACTTACGTTCCAGCCAGACAATGTTTATACTTCTTGTCTTCGTGCTTACCGAACTCTACGCTGGCCAGTCAAGTCACCGGATCCCTCCCCAAATGAGAACGTATGGAGCGTTGTGGGCAGGGCCCTCCAACCATAGCGGGATTCTGACGATCTAACGCGTCATTTGGACACAATCCGGCACAATATCTCTCAGTAGGACATCTAACTACTCTGTAAATCAGTGCCATGAAGAATAACTGCATGCATAAGGGCCAGAGGTTATTGATTTACTCAGCTCGTGAAACACTTTCTTTTGAATAAATCTTAGAATTTGTCTGAAATTGTAATCATTTGTTTGTTCGCATATGTACAGTAGATCTGCCGATTTGCCCTCCATTCGTAGAATTTTGTGGTGCGTAGTCTTTAAAAAAGACTGTATTAATGATTCACAAATAATAGTGAACTATTATCAGAAAACTGTCTTTTTAATATGATTCGTCTCTCTACTGCTTCCAGTCTGCAGCCGCGAGAGCTGATACACTTCATTTCACCTACGCGTGTCTCATATTTCCATGGGAAGTCCTGCCCCTCAAGAGAGGCCAGCGGGGCTAACCTGGCTGTCAGACGCAGTCTGGAAGAACTGCCCCGGAATAATCTATTTTGTCCTCTCTCGGAGATCCAATTCGTGCTCTTCCACTCAGTAGTCATATCCGACTTTACACGTCAGACGCAGACACGTTAAATCCTCGAGGACATTTCCTGCGTGATCAGTCATGTGCTTTACCGCATCCGCACGTCACAGCGAATAGCTGTAAAGCCCATATAGTGTTCACTACATAGTCTACATGTCCAGCTTGTTCTCTGATATGAGAAGGACTCAACAAGCGGTATGCGATTGCTCAGTTTATATACCACGACTACTTTTTCTGCCGTTTCATTCCAATAAACCCATTTCTCCTACTGTGACTATCTTAGAAGGTTTTATAGTACTTTACCTGCAAACTGAAACTTATACGTCATTTTTGTTGTAAACATCACATCAGTCCTCATTCTGAAGGAGCTTTTTAGTCAATAGGAGCTCTGCGTCTATGAAATGTGCTTATAGAAAACTTTCTTACTTAGGCAGAACTTTAAACAATAAAAGTCAGAGATATAGATACCTTGTAAAATAAAAAGCTGCATTGAGAAAAAAAAAGACAATATAAATAACTGAAGTCGTAACTAATCTTCGACATAAGAATTTGCCTCATTTCAGATAACGGAATAGCGAGTGAGATGTACAATGGGTGGCCTGTTAGTATGGGCATTACTTTTATTCTAATGGAATGATTTGGGGAAACCACGTAGAGAGGAAGTTTTTGCCAGCCCAGGCCTCACCCCTTCCCCGCACCCCCTTGTTGCATAAAGGGAACCAGTCAGGCGAAACCAGTGAAAACATAATTAAATATTTTTCCATTTACAACGCTGTGGAAATCGAAAATAATCGGGGTTAAACTGAACAGTTTTAATCAGCACTGTCTGAACACAAAGTAGAAAGCTATTACCTAAAAATGCTGCAACCTAATGACAGGACCAACATGATGAGTTCAACAACAAATCATTAGACCCTGTGAGCTGATTTTGTACTACTTTGCAGGACAGTATGCTTGCCCTTCATGACACAGATCAAGTAACACCAAAACAGTGCACACAGAAAAAGAGGAGAAATGCGTCATAGCTATAGGTTGTCTATGACGCACCCTCCAGAGAGGTTACAATTTGTTGCTGGAGTTGGTGCCCCTGACGTTCAACAAAATCAGTAACCAGAAAAGAAAAGATGAAACTAGTAGTAACATCCGAAACTTATCCTCCGCTGGGTTATTAGGATGCATAAGCCTAACGTTGATAAAGAGTTCAAGTAGAACAATTGAGTTACGCTCCAGGACAGCCACAACAAAGGAGGGCACAAACTTGATGATCTAAAATCCAGTAACATGAAATTTACTGCAGAGGATATTGCACCAAATGGAAGTCACTGAGCGTGCACCATTCAGACATCACAAAGAACAAAACTGATCGCAGAGGTTCGAATTCACTTCTGCGCCTTTGTGTGATGGCTGATGGGCGTAACATGCCACATACTACCACTTATGTTGTCGCTTACGTCAACCGTCGCGTGCGATGTAAGGCTTGGAAAAGGCTGCCTTCAGTGCTCCTGTGGTTGCCTAACTTTCCTGTGCGCAAGTCTAACGTTTGTAGTCTTTGTGGTGTGAAAACTTCTTTAAAGACCAATGTTGATGGTGTTGAGACAGCAACGAGCCACAAATTTATAAGTTCCTTTATTTAAAGGGTACCGTTAGCCGTTTAGAATCGTTATGATTAATCGTCAGACGGCTTTCATGCTTTCATTACAACATGTGCTGCGATTTTTACTGATTAGTTATACTAAAATATATGTAATACATAATTATAAGCACGTCAAAAAGATGGTTGAGATATAGGTTTGCATTGGGATGTGACTCTCATCAAATGTCAGTTTGGAGTACTTGTTTTCTTAGTTTTCGTCCAGCAGACAACGTTTGTAGTTTTCGCCGCATTCACATCATTGCACACATAAACTCGCATAATTGAGCGCTTCAGATTTGTCACTGAATGCATTTCCATCACATTTCAGTCACTGCACACATAAATGTGTGTCACCGAGCACTTCAGCTTAGTCGCAGAACTGACTTCTAACAAGCACCGCATGTTTTGATAGATACTTAGTGTTTACAAACATATGAGTGTCAAAGATGCTATGATGTATCGTAATATTACAAAGATGCTACATGTTAGGAAAAAGATCCTATATTCATTCATGCAACTGAAACGCCTTTTACACCAGTACAGAGAGATATTGATTTGGTGAATATTAGAGCGAATACTGCTACACGAATTATAAAGATGTTCCATGTCAAAACATTTTTTATCGGTAGACAGTACATTATTCATTTACATCTAGCATAATGAGAATTGTAGTAACAGATAAATGTGCTACTTGCTCTGCAGATAGGTGTAGGAATAGTATTTACTTTGGAAGGTGGAAATTAATTTTTGGAAATTTTTCAGGAAAGGGGTGTTAGCCAGCTCAGTTTGTTCATTAAGAATACAGTTTGGGGTGCTGTTTTTGTGTGTGTGTATTTCTATTTCTTCTTTTTTCCCTTTTCTACTAGATGTAAAATTTTTAAGTTGTTCTCAATGTTTCTCACTGAATGGTTCACTTCAGCAATATGGGCTGCAAATGCATTTTTTTCAAGTTGCCAAGCCTTAAACCATCAATGTGTTCTTTGTATCTAACTTCAAAACTTCTGCCTGTCCGTGCAATGTAGAATTTTTGGCATGTATCACATTTGAGCTTGTATATTTCTGATTTACTGGATGGGCTCTTCGAGGTGTTTACATCATGGATTACTTTTTGTTATAATTTATTATTTGTGGAAAAGCTGATTGTGATATTTTTCTTTTTAAATAAGTTTGCTATTTGGTATGATAGTTGATCTATGTATAGAAGAGCACCATATTGAGGTTTGGCTTCTGTGGCACACGGATTTGGCTTGGAGTGCATGTTCTGTGGATTGCTGCTTCGTGGAACTGGGGTTTTTGTTTGAATTTTGTTGTGGAGTTTTTCTATTATTGTGGGTTTATATCCATTATTATAAGCAACTGTTTTAAATATATCGATTTGATTTTGTTGGTCTGTGTCACTCATTAGCACTTTTTTAATTCGATGTACCATGGCTCTGATATATGCCATTTTTTGTTGGAGAGGGTGGCACAATGAATTTTCAATACTGACAATTCTGAAAATACTAAATTGAGGTTTATGGTTACTATTTAAAATCTTCAGGTAAAGAAAGTTAATGCTTTTACTAGTTTCATGTTCAAGT
This sequence comes from Schistocerca serialis cubense, assembly GCF_023864345.2. Lineage (NCBI taxonomy): Eukaryota > Metazoa > Arthropoda > Insecta > Orthoptera > Acrididae > Schistocerca > Schistocerca serialis. The sequence goes on from NC_064640.1 coordinate 583,193,607, forward strand.
GTGAATTTAATGTTTTTGTGAATTTTGCTTAGATCTGCTGCTATTGTATCAATTTCATTGTTTGTACCATCAAAAAGCAAGATCATATCATCAACATATCTTCTGTAGTAGATTATTTTGTTTGAGATTTGCTGGTTGCTTCAGAAGAATTTTTGTTCTATATGCTTGATGTAAATATCCCACCTAAGCTACTCCTCATTGCCAAACCATCATGATGTTGGTACAGATTGTTGTCGAAGCTAAAGTAATTATACTCTAGAATAAGTGTAAGTATTTCTATGAGTTCATAGATCTCTGCGATACTAATTTTCTTATATTTAAGCAGATTGTTTCTTATAACGTTAATAGTCTCTTTGACATTGATGTTCATGTATAGGTTGACTATGTCTAGTGATGCTAATTTAGCTGTTGGTGGGATGTGGATGTCTTTAGTTAAGCTTATGAGTTCATGTGTGTTATGTGTGGTGTAGTTATTTTCAAATATATAGTATTTGGTAATGAGGTATTCAGTTTACGGCTTACGAAGTCTGCACGGCTGTTTCTTGAGTTAACAGTCAGGCAAATGGAACAGTTTTCTTTATGAACCTTTGGCTGTGCACACAGTTTTGGTGCTGAGGGATTCATTGTTATACAGTTACGTACTTCATACTTGTTCAGTAAAAGGTTACTGTTTTTTAGTAACTTGCGGAGTTTAGTTTGCAATTTTATTGAAGGATCTGACTTCATTTTACTAATATTGTTGCAATGGAAAAATTGTAAGGTTTTCTCTATGCATGAAAGAGAACACATAGAGAAAACCTTACAATTACGGGAATCGGGTAAGTGCCGCTAGTAATGAAGATAATGAGCAAGGGGCACTACATCAGTAGTGTGTGGATAAGTTGAGAATTTGGGTCTAACAGGAGGCGTGCTAGGCTAGTCCGCGCAGTTGCGCTGACTGCTGTGTCCGGATGGCGTAGTGGTCAGCGCATTTGCGTAATAAGCAGTAAATCTGAATGCGAATGCCGGTCTGGCCCAAATGTTCAACTTTCCACATTGATTTAAATCAATGGCCATACGCAGCTAATGTCATTAATTCCTTTGTGTCTTGGTAAGTGGTTGCAGGATCAAAATAATCTGTGTCCTTTCGGACATGTGCGAAAGAACAGAGATTTAGATACGTTTGGTTCAATCTATGTTCATTTAACGCACTGCTGTACTACGCTTGATCTAGAGTCGGCGCCGTTCTTGCGCTCGGTTCGAAGTTCTGCGACTTGGCTTCATTTCGCTGATGAGTCGTTGAGGCCTAAGGTATATCATGCCTGTTGCCACGAACGTGACGATAGTGTTTGGTAAGGCAGTAGCGGGATAGTAGCAATACCCGACAGTTCGGTTAGGACTAGTGGACAAATTTCATGTTGTCGGATTATTTGAGATGTGCAAGAGACAGTGCGAGCACTCACTCAACTTCCGACGTCCTTCTTTCTCTGTTTAGTTATACATTCACCTTGTTGCGTAATCCACATGCAACTCGTAATCTTTTATTTATTTTCCGTAACAATCTTCGGTCTGTCGAATCTAACTCATTTTGATTTGTCTCTGGTTTTCTCCCTCTTTTCTTTCCGCTTTGACTCTGTTTTTCACTTTGTTTTATACAATTCTGGTTGCCTACGTTTGTAAATTCAAGTGGAATTTTATGTTACGTCAGTCACCTTCAGTGAAATCACGGAATTTTCCAGCGATATCTCACTGGTAGCGATGACCCACATTTTATTCCTTTTATCCTCTTTTCCCTTTATTATTCAAGTTTAAAATCAGTCCAATATCAGTTGTGTTTTCAATGATAATTTCTCCGGGATTAGCGTTAGTAAATTACATTTTTACCGGATCAGCCTATATCATTTAATAAATAGAAGTTTCACCTTTGCAAAAATTAGCAACGGATTATCTCAGCCAAAAGCTCATGTGTTATGGTCACAGCTAAGTAGTAGGGGTGTTATCCAGCACGCAAACAGTATGCAATGGCGGAATCATCATCAACTCAATGGGGATGCCCTGTTTAACTAGATATGGAGCGGCACGGATTAGCACACATTACCACTTCCACGAGATACCTCGTAGGGAAATTGGCATGTGACACAGCCCAGCAAGAATTGGACACAGCTTCACCATTATTTTACGGATACAAGTTGGTTTCGCGAAGCTGGTTGCTTCCTAGTCCAGTCCTCCCACGAGGGAAAAAGTTTACGAGAGTATCAAAAATTTAACCCATGCCCAAAGTATGCCACTCTGACTCCCTGACCGTTCAGTTTTTCTTGCCTCCATTAATTAACTTTCCTTCTTGTGTACACTGAATTACAGAACTCATTAACATCTCCTTTTTTCTAACTAAAGCAATGGGAAGGAAAATTTCATTCCTCTAAGTATTGTAATTTTTTAAAATAATACAAATCCTTCCTATATTTTAAACAAAAATAAATGTTCTTCCACAGAAACTCCTTTGAAGTATGAAGGATCTAATTGAATACTCTCCCCTGCAGAAGTTCAGCACTAATCATTATATATTTCTTCATAAACACTGTCTTATTTCTTCATATAATCAAGTCAAAATTTTGTGTGTTAGGATTAATACTAAACTTAAAAATAAATAAATCACTTACTTCTTGATAAAGATTAGTTGATGTCCTTGAGGGTTAAAATACCTCTTTCAAATATCAAATATTCTTCAGTACTAGCAGATTCCATAGGCGTCAGGATATCTAAATCTCCTTTTAGGCTAAAAGTTGTCTTCTGAACTGAAATAATCTTTAAAATAATGGTTTATTGATATCAAATTTGTAATTATGTTCTTTTCTGGTATTAAAGCTATGTGTATGTAATTCCGGATTATTTTTTCTGTATGTATCATTTTTCCAAAAAAAAAAAAAAGTTCAAATTGCTCTGAGCACTATGGGACAGCTGAGGTCATCAGTCCCCTATAACTTAGAACTACTTAAACCTACCTAACCTAAGGACACCATACACATCCATGCCCGAGGCAGGATTCGAACCTGCGACCGTAGAGGTCGCGTGGTTCTAGACTGTAATGCCGAGAACCGCTCGGCCACTCCGGCCGACGAGTATCATTTTTCCCCTCGGCATTCAGTGCTGCAGAAGAAGATAATGAAGAAGCTCTGGCAAGGTTGGGTTGTTTGTCTTTACAGTGTAGTATGTGAAGTACCCAGATTTCCAGTTGTAACTATTGTGTCTTAGGGTGGCAAAAAGCTTTCATTTACAGTCAGTACGCAGGGTACTGGTGATACCAGTTACTTGAGGCATTAAAATGCTGATGAAACCCAACTTTTTTCTCATCCAGCTCCAGATTAGTATAGGTTACACTCGTAGGGAAACGTGAGACATAGGAGCCTCCAAACCTCGGACACTGAAACGTCTACACTGAATAAGGTAAAGAGTTCGCTTTTCATTTACTGTCGCACGCGTCTTTTAGGCTGCCTCCTAGTACAGGTATGCACTAGTTGTGGGCAGAGCCAGAGACTGAATACTTTTATAAACTTGAGAACCATTCGTTCATAGATTTTTGACGCGCATTGCGTGTCGCAGGATATCCCGAAGTATGAATTGGCAGCTCTCGTCACTGCCTTTGAAACTTCTTCTCTGAAATAACTGGATTTCATTTACATACTTCGACGTAGCTGGGTGCTGTCTCCCGCAGATTTTATATACACTCCTGGAAATTGAAATAAGAACACCGTGAATTCATTGTCCCAGGAAGGGGAAACTTTATTGACACATTCCTGGGGTCAGATACATCACATGATCACACTGACAGAACCACAGGCACATAGACACAGGCAACAGAGCATGCACAATGTCGGCACTAGTACAGTGTATATCCACCTTTTGCAGCAATGCAGGCTGCTATTCTCCCATGGAGACGATCGTAGAGATGCTGGATGTAGTCCTGTGGAACGGCTTGCCATGCCATTTCCACCTGGCGCCTCAGTTGGACCAGCGTTCGTGCTGGACGTGCAGACCGCGTGAGACGACGCTTCATCCAGTCCCAAACATGCTCAATGGGGGACAGATCCGGAGATCTTGCTGGCCTGGGTAGTTGACTTACACCTTCTAGAGCACGTTGGGTGGCACGGGATACATGCGGACGTGCATTGTCCTGTTGGAACAGCAAGTTCCCTTGCCGGTCTAGGAATGGTAGAACGATGGGTTCGATGACGGTTTGGATGTACCGTGCACTATTCAGTGTCCCCTCGACGATCACCAGTGGTGTACGGCCAGTGTAGGAGATCGCTCCCCACACCATGATGCCGGGTGTTGGCCCTGTGTGCCTCGGTCGTATGCAGTCCTGATTGTGGCGCTCACCTGCACGGCGCCAAACACGCATACGACCATCATTGGCACCAAGGCAGAAGCGACTCTCATCGCTGAAGACGACACGTCTCCATTCGTCCCTCCATTCACGCCTGTCGCGACACCACTGGAGGCGGGCTGCACGATGTTGGGGCGTGAGCGGAAGACGGCCTAACGGTGTGCGGGACCGTAGCCCAGCTTCATGGAGACGGTTGCGAATGGTCCTCGCCGATACCCCAGGAGCAACAGTGTCCCTAATTTGCTGGGAAGTGGCGGTGCGGTCCCCTACGGCACTGCGTAGGATCCTACGGTCTTGGCGTGCATCCGTGCGTCGCTGCGGTCCGGTCCCAGGTCGACGGGCACGTGCACCTTCCGCCGACCACTGGTGACAACATCGATGTACTGTGGAGACCTCACGCCCCACGTGTTGAGCAATTCGGCGGTACGTCCACCCGGCCTCCCGCATGCCCACTATACGCCCTCGCTCAAAGTCCGTCAACTGCACATACGGTTCACGTCCACGCTGTCGCGGCATGCTACCAGTGTTAAAGACTGCGATGGAGCTCCGTATGCCACGGCAAACTGGCTGACACTGACGACGGCGGTGCACAAATGCTGCGCAGCTAGCGCCGTTCGACGGCCAACACCGCGGTTCCTGGTGTGTCCGCTGTGCCGTGCGTGTGATCATTGCTTGTACAGCCCTCTCGCAGTGTCCGGAGCAAGTATGGTGGGTCTGACACACCGGTGTCAATGTGTTCTTTTTTCCATTTCCAGGAGTGTATATATATGGGAGTAGTAGAATGTGGATAACCTTAGTCGTTATGGCGTCAACTCGAGCACCGAGTATTATGGAAATTTATTTTAAATATACAATGGCACTATATTCGTGAGGACTACGCAGTCCTAGTATTTCTATGTACAAGTTGCTGCTGCAGTATCAAAGTGCATGTAGAAGATGTTCGAACTCCAGATCAGCCACGCTCACGGTGCTTGTATGTGGGTAGGATGTACATGTATATGTAGTGCGCCTTCGAAGCAGGTCAAACGTTATCAGGTGCTGCACTCTTACAATAGCTTTCACGATTCGCGTCTTTGCGTTCAAACAGTGCAGTACCATTTCCTGAGCCCGCACCATGATGTCTCGAGTCTACTACTGCTAACGAATGCAGACGTAAGCTTTGGTCTTCCACTCCCAAACTAAGTACAGGAAACTTATTTCCCTTTAATATAGCATAAATATGACTTTCATATTCATGGATTATCTCCTCTGCGCGGACCTTGTATTCTTCCCAATTTAAGTCATCAGTTAAGCATGTACCACGCTTGTAACACCAAGTAACCTAGCGCCTTGCAGTTCCTCGTGTATTTGTTTTATTGTCGTTTTCTTTGCAAACGGCGGCCGAAGTAGATAAGAAATGCAATAGTTACAATCAATAGTGAGGAAAGAGTTTCCAAAAACATAAATCTGTTAACACGTAATATAAATTTCAACTTAAGAATCCTCTTCTGAAATAATTTGTGTGGAGTGTGACCTCAAATGGAACTGTAGCGTGGGTGATAAGCACTATAGACAATATGGGAACAGACACTTTTAAAATGTTGTACTACAGAAGATTGGTGAAGATTAAATTAGATGTACACATCTAATAGATAATGAAGAGATACTAATTCGAACTGAAAATAAAAGAAATTTATGTCAGAATTTGACAAAAGAGTGGATCCGCTGATAGGACATATCCTGAGTCATCAAGGAATAGACAGTTTGGTCACGGAAGGACGACTGTGGAAAAAAAATCTGGAGTCATGCCATGACTTGAGTAGAGTACGAAGAGTCAAGTTCATGTACGTTGTGTTAATGATGCAGAGATGAAGGCTTGCACAGGACAGACTCCTGTGGAGGGCTGCGGCAAGCAAATCTTCGGACAGAAGTCCACAACAACAATAATCATCTGTCAGATGTATCTGACGTCTGCGGAAAAAATTGTATATATTTAATCCGCAGCGTCTCCTTGTGCTATCAGCTCAAGATGGAACACCTTTGGACACTGCGATGTTGCTGTACAGTTTCCATATGCAGTCGGTACTCCTTTCTATGTTTTACGTTAAAACACTTCCTGACTGTGCTGGTGAATGTATATGAAACTATGAAAACTGACCCAACACCATATTTATTGCTGTATGTGTAACATTTCAGTTCTTGGCCACCCCTGTCGGCTGGGGATGGTCGCTGCTGTGGACGCTAACGTCGGTTTTCCGATTTTCAAGGGACAGAGGCTATTCTCCAGTGTAGAGATAGAGGGCCAGACTTCGCTTAAACCAGCTAAATGTTGGTTGTTTGGTCCGAACCTTCCGTTCTCAAAGGTGAGTCACATGGTGGCTAGTGTTCCTAAAAGGAACTTCTCGTAGGGTTAGCAGGAAGCAACACTTTGCAGCAAGTATTGTGAGCGTTTTCAGGAAATTTCCAAACAAAATCCTACACTCTGCTCTGTATTGGTGGTTGGCCGAATGCTCTGCATGTTAAAATACTTTCGTGGATCAGTTTTGGCGGCTCACGATATCGGCGTCAGTCGACAATCCTCCCTAGCGTAGCTTCTGAGTTGTGGCCGCTGTGAGGTGGAGTTGAGGTTTTAAAAGTGTTGAGTGTATGGATTCGGGAGCGAGCGATCCTCGCTGAGCATACAGTTGTTTTTCTATTAACTAAAAATGAAATAGTCGGTAAGCGTTTTTTCTGCACATTGGTGTGAAAGCTCAACTGTTTTCCTACTTTCGAGAAAAAGGCGCGGCTTAAAGGGCGAACACTTGCTAGTTGCTCGAAACCGGTTGGTGTAGTTGCGGAGTAGTCTGTTTGTGACGCTCGGCGTCGGGTTCGATTGCTATAGCGCAATGCGTGGTGATACAGAAGAAGTGACTATTTTCACACTGCCTCGCAGGTCAAAGCGAAAATGACGACTTTTATTTAGTATGACTAGTAGATGTGTAACAGTGCATAGAAATATTCCGGGCCCCCCAGGAAACGTTTCCGAGGAATTCTTCAGAGAAATACGCAAAATAATACGTCTCGCCCACAGCATGGCGCTAAGAGTTCGTAGATAGTGGTCACGGAGGCAAGTAGTGGGCTGTTCAGTAAGGAATGATCATAATTTTTTTGACAACATACCTTTACTCATCCTCATAATTTTGATGGCCATTCTCAAAGTAGTCTTCCATGAATGCGATGCACTTGTCCTAGGGTTTTTGCCAGTCTTCAAATAAATTCTGGAAACCAATTTTAGAGAGGTCCTTCAGAATCGCCTATGCAGCCTTCACCACTGCTTCTGATGATTGACAATGCCTCCCACGAAGGCGTTTCTTCATATTAGGGAATAGAAAAAAGTCATACGGGGCTAAATCCGGACTATAGGGAGGGTGAGGGATGCACTTCACGTTGATTTTTGGAAGATATTCTACAACAACATTAGCAATATGAGGCCGCGCATTATCGTGGCGCAGCATCCAGCCTGCTTCACGGAAATGTGGTCTTTTGCTCCTGATATGCACTTGCAATATTGAAACGTCCCCTTAGAAAAATTAAACAAGACTGTGCTTAAACTGACACACAATATTTTTAGCGCAACGCAATCTGACTTTCAAAAATCCCTACAAAAGAATGGCCCTGACTAACATTAACCTATACCTTTCACAAATCACTTACCGCACAAAAATCTTCGTTACTCGAACTACTGCAATACAGCGAGCGTCACTACTGCCAGCTAAATAAAAGATTCAAACTACTGAAGGCACTAACTACTAATAGGCACAGTTAGCAAATGAAAGATTTTGATAGAGAACAAATAATGTATTTACCTCAATAGTGTTCAAAAGTCATAATGTATATAGCAGTTCATGACATCCAGTCTTACAAATTTCAGAACTCCGCCATCTCTCTCCCCACATCCACCACTGCTGGCGGCTCACCTCCAACTGCGCAGCGCCACGCGCTGTTAACATCCAGCTGCCCAACACTACAATGGCAGACAACAATGCAAACTAGCCACAGACTGCACACAGCACAGCCAGTGATTTTCATACAGAGCGCTACGTGGCGTTACCAATAAGAAAACAGAAACAGCCTACTTACAATATTTTCAGGACTTCCCTGTAGTATTGTCCTGTTACTGATGTGTGTGCAGACACAACATGCAGATAAACCACTTCATGAATATCAAAGAATGAGATAACCATAACTTTCCTAGCAGAAGCAACCGCTTTTGCTTTTTTGGGGGTTGACGAACATGATTTCGACACTGAGCTTTTCTTTTTGCTCTCAGGATCAAAATGATGTAGTCAAGCTTCATCGGCAGTGATTAAATTTGAAAGAAACTCCGGATCTTCCTGTAACATTAACTTTAACTGCATGCAGACCTGCACGCGAACTTCCTTTTGTTCGAGAATCAACAGTCTTGGAACCCATTGCGGACAAACACGTGTCATGTGTAATTTTTCTGTCACCAACGTGTGGGTGGCACCCACTGAAATGTCTAGTATTTCAGAAAGTGATCTTAAGGTAATTCGTCGATCCTCTCTCACAATGACAACAGTAGTGTTGATGTTTTCTTCCGCAAGAGCGATAACTGGAGCACCGCGTCCACCTTCCTTTGAAGTTGATTGTCTCCCCTCTTTAAACGTTATGAACCTCCTTCGAGGTGTGCTGTAGGGAAGAACAGACTCTCCATAGGCCTCCTGTAACGTTGTATAGGCCTCAGCTGAAGATTTGTTGAGACGAAAGCAGCATTTCAAAGCCACATATTGTACCTCGCGTGTTACCTCCACTGCAGCGGTAGGCGATACTGAACATGTCAGACCTTGCCGGCTTCTCACAGGCGAGAACCAGGAGTCCCAACAATGAAACTACTACAGCGTCTTTTTTGCACATTAAGATAACAGAATATCATAAGATTAAATTTTAGTGCGAGAAATTATGACCATATAAACGCTATGACCATTCTTTATTGAACAGCCCTCGTATGTCTTCATCAGACGCTGCGGTAAGTCCGAGATGACAGACTAGAAGGAACATTTCACCGTTTCACATAGGATCGTTAATTTAAAAAAAATAAGACTGTGCTATATCAACGTAAGTTTGTAGACCGTACATTCAGCTTGTTACTTTTACCTTGCTCTTAACTATTATCTTTATTTACATATTCATTTCAGTTTTCCATTACTTTTACTGTAGTGCATCATGACTCACAATAATATGAAAACGTGCCATTAATAATAATCTTCTGTTCGAAATCAGTATTTTTAAGTAATAATAAAATAATTTAAATCGGTCATCACGTATGTAAATATTTCCCTCACATAATAAAAACGGCTTTACTCTTTCTATTCCACACACCGTTACTACACTTATTTACGAAATAAGAATCATATAAATACCTTCAGCTGCTGACGAGCGTTGATATAAATCAAAGGGAACAGGTGAAAATGAGTGCCCCGACCGGGACTCGAACCAGGGATCTCCTGCTTACATGGCAGACGCTCTATTCACCTTTTTCTTTTATTATTGTTCGATATAGGTCGCTACTTTTGGTCTGGGTCATCCGTTCAAGTTAATCGTTGATTCCTTGACTCAGGATTTTTTTTTTTTTTTTTTTTTTTTTTTTTTTTTTTTTTTTTTTTTTTTTTACAGAGAGTACGCAGCCCTCTGACCGAACACGCTGAGCTACCGTGCCGGTCATATGGTCATATGAGCCACGGAGGGCACATAGGATATTGCGTCAGCAGGGACTATCTCACGCACGCCTCCCTTGACATGTCCGAAAGAACAGACACCATATCCATATATGTTCTAATGGCTCTAAGCACTATGGGATTTAACATCTGAGGTCATCAGTCCCCTAGAACTTAGAACTACTTAAACATAACTAACCTAAGGACATCACACACATCCGTGCCCGAGACAGGATTCGAGCCTGCTACCGTAGCGGTCGTGCGGTTCCAGGCTGAAGCGCCTAGAACCGCTCTGCCACAGCGGCCGGCTGTAAAGACAAGTAAGGGTATTAAGCAGAAAGTAATTCAACTTGTACAGTGTCTTTGCAAAAATATAGCTGTTTAGGTTACGCATCTGTTTTTATAGATTAATGCAAACACCTTCAACAATTTAAGATCTCAGTGTTTCAACGGGCTTCGGCAGATTTGAAAATATTGAACCGATTGATACTAAATAATTACAGAACTTACAGGTATCCTAAGAGTAGGCATATCTGCCTTCCCGCTGCTGCATCCCTAGTTACTACAATGCACTGTAATTAATGTACTTGCACTAAGTAGAGAGAAACTATACAGAATGGCTTAACGACAACGTTAATGCTGGTAGCTTGTTGCAACTATCTCTTGTAAGGTTAATTATCTGCGCAAAGGGTGTCTGAGAGAGCGAGCTATGCCTCAGACAATATCCCAACCATTGAGCAGGAGTTAATGGCGGAGACAGAGAGGCGGAGAGGCCGTTGCTGAAACTGCAGGGTATCGGATCATGTCATTGTGCGAAGCCCTCTGACAGATACTGCATGCCTTTGCGATGAAACAGCTGGCGCTTGCTGCTGCGTGCTTCGAAGGGCGATAGCGTAGACATGAACCCGGCTGATTTTCGATTACAGTGCCACACAGCCTACAACTGGTGTCCTTGGAAAATTTCTATTAGAAGACATACCTCACTATATTTGAGTAAATACATAATATATTAAATAGGAATGGACTCACGCAAACATCTCTGCTAGTTAATACTTTCTCTTGTGAATGGAGCAAACTAAAATGTGACAGGCTGCACATCTCCGTAGGGACTCACGTGTGTCTTTACTGTTACTGTGGTAGCGAGACATTCAGGAGAATCGCTTTACGTTCTGTGTCGAATGTTAGTCTTCTGCACCATTTCAATAGTATTTCTCTAGAAAAATACATTTTATTTTTAAGAATCTTATGAAGGCTCATGAAACCCTCCGTAAAATGATCCAACTGAATGAACCGGCCACTGGGCGACGTGTTTATGACGCTGAAGTCGCGTTCTGGAAGGCTAGTTTTCAAATCTTCTTCAGTCCATTCGGATTTAGGTTTCCTTGATGTCCCTAACTCTATTAAGACAAATGCACGGGACATTCCTTTGGAAATGAAACAGCTGATTGCCCTTCTCCATCGTGTTCCCAGTTGAGCTACGTCTCAAACCATCTTTAGTCAACAAAAGGTAAAACCTTGATATTTCTTGGTTTTCCTGTCGTTTACAAATCTAGCTGCACACCTTTAAATCCATTCGATCTGTCCTGTGACCCGACTTGGTGAGAGTCAAACATTCGAGCAGCACCATAGATGATAAACCACTGGAAACGTTAGCATCTGTGAAATATTTGGGACTTTCCATCTGGAGCGACCACATAAAACTAGTTGTAGTAAAAACATATATTAATCTGACATTCAATGGTAAAATCCTAAGGAAATTTATGTCAGTTTCCAGACAAGTCCCTTGTAAAACACTCATTCTACCGCCACGCTGGATTAGCCGAGCGGTCTAAGGCGCTGCAGTCATGGACTCCGAAGCTGATCCCGGCGGAGGCTCGAGTCCTCCCTCGGGCATGGGTGTGTGTGTTTCTCCTTAGGATAATTTAGGTTAACTAGTGTGTAATCTTAGGGACTGATGACCTTAGCAGTTAAGTCCCATAAGATTTCACTCACACATTTTCACTCATTCTACCGATTCTTGAGTTTTGCTGTCAGGCCTAAGACACTAACGAAGTACAATTAATCGAGGATACAGGGAAGATTCCAAGAAGAGTTGCACGTTTCGTTATGAAACCGTTTATTAACCGCGAGAGTATTACGGAGACGCTCCTTAGCCACTAGCAACCGATGATAAAGAAGAAGGGTCTAACATCAAGGAAGCATAAAATGTTACTATCGCCAAAGCCGACATTCCACAAAGAGTCGAGAAACAGGTAACTTTCTCCCTCATGCTACTAGCGAAATGTAAATATCGAGAAAAATGGAGAAATTATGGCTTACGCGGTGGTTACCGACATACACATTAAGATTACTAGTGAAATGTACAGGGTGTTTCGAAAATGACCGGTATATTTGAAACGGCAATAAAAACTAAACGAGCAGCGATAGAAATACACCGTTTGTTGCAATATGCTTGGGACAACAGTACATTTTCAGGCGGACAAACTTTCGAAATTACAGTAGTTACAATTTTCAACAACAGATGGCGCTGCAAGTGATGTGAAAGATATACACTCCTGGAAATTGAAATAAGAACACCGTGAATTCATTGTCCCAGGAAGGGGAAACTTTATTGACACATTCCTGGGGTCAGATACATCACATGATCACACTGACAGAACCACAGGCACATAGACACAGGCAACAGAGCATGCACAATGTCGGCACTAGTACAGTGTATATCCACCTTTTGCAGCAATGCAGGCTGCTATTCTCCCATGGAGACGATCGTAGAGATGCTGGATGTAGTCCTGTGGAACGGCTTGCCATGCCATTTCCACCTGGCGCCTCAGTTGGACCAGCGTTCGTGCTGGACGTGCAGACCGCGTGAGACGACGCTTCATCCAGTCCCAAACATGCTCAATGGGGGACAGATCCGGAGATCTTGCTGGCCAGGGTAGTTGACGTACACCTTCTAGAGCACGTTGGGTGGCACGGGATACATGCGGACGTGCATTGTCCTGTTGGAACAGCAAGTTCCCTTGCCGGTCTAGGAATGGTAGAACGATGGGTTCGATGACGGTTTGGATGTACCGTGCACTATTCAGTGTCCCCTCGACGATCACCAGTGGTGTACGGCCAGTGTAGGAGATCGCTCCCCACACCATGATGCCGGGTGTTGGCCCTGTGTGCCTCGGTCGTATGCAGTCCTGATTGTGGCGCTCACCTGCACGGCGCCAAACACGCATACGACCATCATTGGCACCAAGGCAGAAGCGACTCTCATCGCTGAAGACGACACGTCTCCATTCGACCCTCCATTCACGCCTGTCGCGACACCACTGAAGGCGGGCTGCACGATGTTGGGGCGTGAGCGGAAGACGGCCTAACGGTGTGCGGGACCGTAGCCCAACTTCAAGGAGACGGTTGCGAATGGTCCTCGCCGATACCCCAGGAGCAACAGTGTCCCTAATTTGCTGGGAAGTGGCGGTGCGGTCCCCTACGGCACTGCGTAGGATCCTACGGTCTTGGCGTGCATCCGTGCGTCGCTGCGGTCCGGTCCCAGGTCGACGGGCACGTGCACCTTCCGCCGACCACTGGTGACAACATCGATGTACTGTGGAGACCTCACGCCCCACGTGTTGAGCAATTCGGCGGTACGTCCACCCGGCCTCCCGCATGCCCACTATACGCCCTCGCTCAAAGTCCGTCAACTGCACATACGGTTCACGTCCACGCTGTCGCGGCATGCTACCAGTGTTAAAGACTGCGATGGAGCTCCGTATGCCACGGCAAACTGGCTGACACTGACGGCGGCGGTGCACAAATGCTGCGCAGCTAGCGCCATTTGACGGCCAACACCGCGGTTCCTGGTGTGTCCGCTGTGCCGTGCGTGTGATCATTGCTTGTACAGCCCTCTCGCAGTGTCCGGAGCAAGTATGGTGGGTCTGACACACCGGTGTCAATGTGTTCTTTTTTCCATTTCCAGGAGTGTAGAAGACAACGCAGTCTGTGGGTGCGCCATTCTGTACGTCGTCTTTCTGCTGTAAGCGTGTGCTGTTCACAACGTGCAAGTGTGCTGTAGACAACATGGTTTATTCCTTAGAACAGAGGATTTTTCTGGTGTTCGAATTCCACCGCCTAGAACACAGTGTTGTTGCAACAAGACGAAGTTTTCAACGGAGGTTTAATGTAACCAAAGGACCAAAAAGCGATACAATAAAGGATCTGTTTGAAAAATTTCAACGGACTGGGAACGTGACAGATGAACGTGCTGGAAAGGTAGGGCGACCGCGTACGGCAACCACAGAGGGCAACGCGCAGCTAGTGCAGCAGGTGATCCAACAGCGGCCTTGGGTTTCCGTTCGCCGTGTTGCAGCTGCGGTCCAAATGACGCCAACGTCCACGTATCGTCTCATGCGCCAGAGTTTACACCTCTATCCATACAAAATTCAAACGCGGCAACCCCTCAGCGCCGCTACCATTGCTGCACGAGAGACATTCGCTAACGATATAGTGCACAGGATTGATGACGGCGATATGCATGTGGGCAGCATTTGGTTTACTGACGAAGCTTATTTTTACCTGGACGGCTTCGTCAATAAACAGAACTGGCGCATATGGGGAACCGAAAAGCCCCATGTTGCAGTCTCATCGTCCCTGCATCCTCAAAAAGTACTGGTCTGGGCCGCCATTTCTTCCAAATGAATCATTGGCCCATTTTTCAGATCCGAAACTATTACTGCGTCACGCTATCTGGACATTCTTCTTGAATTTGTGGCGGTACAAACTGCCTTAGACGACACTGCGAACACCTCGTGGTTTATGCAAGATGGTGCCCGGCCACATCGCACGGCCGACGTCTTTAATTTCCTGAATGAATATTTCGATGATCGTGTGATTGCTTTGCGCTATCCGAAACATACAGGAGGCGGCGTGGATTGGCCTCCCTATTCGCCAGACATGAACCCCTGTGACTTCTTTCTGTGGGGACACGTGAAAGACCAGGTGTACCGCCAGAATCCAGAAACAATTGAACAGCTGAAGCAGTACATCTCATCCGCATGTGAAGCCATTCCGCCAGACACGTTGTCTAAGGTTTCGGGTAATTTCATTCAGAGACTACGCCATATTATTGCTACGCATGGTGGATATGTGGAAAATATCGTACTATAGAGTTTCCCAGACCGCAGCGCCATCTGTTGTTGAAAATTGTAACTACTGTAATTTCGAAAGTTTGTCTGCCTGAAAATGTACTGTTGTCCCAAGCATATTGCAACAAACGGTGTGTATTTCTATCGCTGCTCGTTTAGTTTTTATTGCCGCTTCAAATATACCGGTCATTTTTGAAACACCCTGTAGATATAGATATACAGTTGTTTCGTTACCTTCGCAACTGCTCTACGCTTCACACGATTCTTGTAATGAGGAAGATGAACTCGTGCGTGTCATGGCCTCAGGCAGGCCTTTCTAGTTGACGACAGCCGTGTAGCTTGCATGTGAAGTTCCTTAATTGTATATAGTTTAAGTAACTGTGAAAAGTGTTTACATGCTGTAGTGTCGTATCAGATGTTGTTGTTGTGATAATGATGGTGACAAGAGCGAGAGGGAGAAACACTGTGCGGCACATACCGCACTCCTCTTTAATGGACCAATATGTTTAATGTTCCCATCCGACGGATGGAACAACGTCATCCGTATCACATGCCTCCACAGCATGAGACTCTGCAGAGAACTGGCCCAGTAGACAAAATATTACTCACTCCGTTCAAAGAGCGCACCGGTCGCTTTGGAGCACTGTACATTGTGCAGCACTGCTACCGAGTGATAATAAAACCCTCCAGTGCTGACGGAAGTGGTGGCAGTGAATTGGTGTGTATGCGGCAATCAGTTGTTATAAAGCCGCGCAGTAAGGTTGTCGCGGTGCAGACTTTACAGAACGGCAGAAGGTAGAAATGACGTATCAAATGGCTCTGAGTACTATGGGACTTAACAGCTGAGGTCATCAGTCCCCTAGAACTTGGAACTACTTAAACCTAACTAACCTAAGGACATCACACACATCTATGCCCGAGGCAGGATTCAAACCTGCAACCGTAGCGGTCGCGCGGTTCCAGACTGAAGCGCCTAGAACCGCTCTGCCACACCGGCTGGCAAATAACGTATCGAATTCGGACTTGCCCAAGACCACACCTTGAATGAAGTTAGCCGATCTATTAGTATATCAATAGGCACTGTCCGATATGTCCACTAGGGATAGTGAATCTGTCGTAGCAGTGTAGCAAGGCGTAAGAACAATGGTAGTAATAATTTCCTACACCTTAGGGAACGAGTACTACTCCTGTTTTGTTGCAGTCCCTGTCTGCCAGCAAAATAGGGAGTTCTAAACAGGTAATTAATGTAAATGTCTTTATGTAATATTGGAATGTAATTAAATATTGGACTGACATCGAGCATTACGTTCCGTTCCCACTAAATACATCAGAATGTAACCGGTTAAAACTTTTGAACTAACCTGCGGTTTACCTCTGATTAATTACGCAGTGTCCGATTAACGAACATAAATTTAAGAGACAGCTCACTTAGAAATTATTTATTGGCCATTCAGTGAGTCAGTGTCAGTCAGACCGTCACATGTTTCGCAATATCACTGTCTAACGTGAATCCAACTATTCTTTTCATTATGGTCACAGGAGCGATGTCTCACCGATATGCTGTTGTCTCGAACTCAGCCATTCATTAGTGCTAATACAATAAAACCGAAAGGTACAAGGATTCCTTCAGCACTCTGCAACATAGTGGAGCACTTTAATAATTAAGGCTGAAACAGTTTTCTCAAATATTTGTTGGTATTTAGTGGACGCCCTTGCAACTACAAGCTTATTCTTAAGTTTTGCATCAGATGATTAAGAAAAATCGTGGAGGACATAATAGAATATACAGCAGCTTTTAGCACACTTTAATAACAGACAGTAACACTGGTAACGAAGATAATTATTTCATATAATTTTATAATAAAGGAGAAGAATAATAGTAATTTGTTCTGAACTGATATCGTTACATAATATTCTAGTTGTACAATAGTTTGGGAGTATCTTAAACGGATTAGTTTTCCATTTTAAAAGGGAAATCTATATTTCCACTTGCTTACTTTCATGCACAAAGGGACCAGCTGACTTCGTCATATCTCAGACGAAAGTAATAGGTCAATTTTAACACCTTCTGATGTTAGCTCACACCAAAAAGTGGTGGACGTTAGCACCAACTACACTCGTCTAGAGGAGACAGGGAGCTGATCGTAGTACTCAGGGACTCTATGGTGTCGTGGTCCACTGTGATACGCCCCCGCTTTAAGTAAAGTGATGCGGTTATATCCATGAAATTAGAGATAGCTGGAGCCCGATGTGCGTTCTGTACTTTTCGAGGAGGTCCATGAGCAAGTTTAGTAGAATAACTGGGTGCACTTTTATCCAGCGAAAGTTCATAGACTTGGCACTTTTCGAAACTTGTGTCAGGAAGGAAGAAAGATAAGAGTTTAACCATCCGTCGACATCGAGGTCATTAGATACGGTTGTGTTAGGAGGATAGCTTTGGCATTTAAGATTCGTTATATGCTGCTTCGTTCGATCAGTGCCGTTCATGAGCCGTCGTTGCACATGCAATACATGCGTGCGGCAGTAGTAATAGGAAATGCTAATGCAGATGAATACGGGACCGACGGCAATATTCAAGCTCTATGCGCCATTTGGTTTTCCCACTGGATTGCATTAAAGCAAGTGGTACGAAGAGCGAATGATGATCAGTTTTCAGTACGGCTAAAACAAAACCATATAGCTTGATCTCTTCAAAATTTGAAATCCACCTACAGCAGAATCATTCTGCGTCGACGAGTACTGAAATGAAGGACGTAACAAGTAATATGTACTCTATGTGATCAAAACTTTCCGGACACCTGGCTGAAAATGACTTACAAGTTCGTGGCGCCCTCCATCGGTAATGCTGGAATTCAATATTGTGTTGACCCATCCTTAGCCTAGATGACAGCTTCCACTCTCGCAGGCATACGTTCAAACAGGTGCTGGAAGGTTTCTTGGGGAATGGCAGCCCTTTCTTCACGGAGTACTGCACTGAGGAGGGATATCGATGTCGCTCGGCGAGGCACATCCAAAAGGTGTTCTGTAGGATTCAGGTCAGGACTCTGTGCAGCCCAGTCCATTACAGGGATGTTATTGTCGTGTAACTACACCGCCGCCCCAGGCCGTGCGTTATGAATAGGTGCTCGACTATGTTGAAAATGCAATCACCAACCCCGAATTGCTCTTCAACAGTGGGAAGCAAGAAGGTGCTTAAAATATTAATGTAGGTCTGTGCTGTGATAGTGCCACGCAAAACAACAAGGGGTGCAAGCCCCCTCCATAAAAAACACGACCACATCATAACACCACCACTTCGGAATTTTACTGTTGGCACTACACACGCTGGCAGATGACATTCACCGGGCATTCACCATACACACATCCTACCATCGGATCGTCACATTGTGTACCGTGATTCGTCACTCCACACAACGTTTTTTCACTGTTCAATCGTCCAATGTTTACGCTCCTTACACGAAGCGAGACGTTGTTTGGCATTTACCGGCGTGATGTATGGCTTATGAGCAGCCGCATGACCAAAAAATTCACGCTTTCGCACCTCCCACGTAACTGTCATAGTATTTGCAGTGGATCCTGATTCAGTTTGGAATTCCTGTGTAATGATCTGGATAGATGTATGCCTATTACACATTACGTCCCTCTTCAACTGTCGGTGGTCTCTATCAGTCAACAGACGAGGTCGGCATGTACGCTTTTTTGCTGTACGTTTCACTTCACGTTTCCACTTCACTATCACAACGGAAATAGTGGACCAAGAGATGTCTAGGAGTGTGGAAATCTTGCGTACAGACGTATGACACAAGTGACACCCAATCACCTGACCACGTAGGAAGTCCGGGAGTTCCGCAGAGCGCCCCACTCTGCTCTCTCATGGTGTCTAATGACTACTGAGATCGCTGATATGGTGTACGTGGCAGTAGGTGGCAGCACAATGCACCTAACATAAAAAAAGTATATTTTTCGTGGTGTCCGGATACTTTTGACCACATAAATTATCACTGAGCAAATATACTTACTCTTTAATATAATTCATAAAACCTATCATGCCCTACCTTGATGCTCTGTGTGGGAGTATTACTGATTTGATATCATCTACAAAGGAACGTTGAAACATGATAATACGTCTCCAGAAGTCCACTTGTGGAGTTGTACGAGTTTTTTTTTTTGTTCTAATTTCTCCTTAACAGTATCTCAGGCCTTTTTTATGGGTCATCAGTCTTATATATGATGCAGCGCGCTACGAATTCCTATCCAATGGCGTCTCAGAGTAGCTCTCAATGTTGTCAGTGATTTGTTGCATATAATCCAGTCTCTGACTTTTCCTACAGTTTTTACTGTCTGCGGCTCCTTCAGGTATCATGAAAGCTTTTCCTTGATGAATTAACGCACGTTTGTCAT
The DNA here is from genome assembly GCF_023864345.2 of Schistocerca serialis cubense. NCBI lineage: Eukaryota > Metazoa > Arthropoda > Insecta > Orthoptera > Acrididae > Schistocerca > Schistocerca serialis. The sequence goes on from NC_064640.1 coordinate 583,213,196, forward strand.
CCTGTTCCTCCTTCTTGTCAACGTTTTCGAGCAGTTCTTCTGCTCGTGGTTTCTGCTGAAACCTCCTCATTTCGTATCTTATCAGCCAAAATTTTTCAAAATCCTTCTACAGCAAAAAATCTGAAACGTTTCGATTCTCATTTTTCCCGGTTTCCCACAGCCAAGATTCACTTCCGTACCACGATATAGTGATCCAAAGCTACGTCCCCAGAAGTTTCTTCCTCAAATTGAGGCAAAAGTTTGAAACTAGCACACATTTTTACCGGGAATGCCCTCTTTGCCTGTGCTAGACTGCTTTTTTTATACTCCTTGGTTCGTCCATCATGTGTTATTTTGCATCCAACGTAGCAGAATTCCTTCACTTCGACTACTTCATGATCCGCCATTATGAGGCTAAGTTTACTACTATTCTCATTTCTGCTAATCCTCATTTCTTTCGTCTTTCTTCGACGGTCTCTTAGTCTCTATTCTGTGGTCAGATGGTTCATTCCATTCAACAAGTCCATCACTGAGGATATCATCTGCGAGTTTTATCGTTGATACTCCTTCACCCTGAGTTTTATTCCCACTCGTGAACCATGGTTTTATCCCGACATTCCTTTTTTGCTGTGTAAATTGAACAGAAGGGCCAAGAGTCTAAATCCCTCTCTTACATCCCTTCATAACAGAGTACTTCTGTCTTGGTCTCAAATTTTTATTTTCACCTCAATTTTTCTTGTACGTTTGTTTATTGCTCGTCTTTCGCTATAGGTTTCTCCTGTTTTCCTGAGAATTTCAAACATCTTTCACCATTCCACACAGTTTAACGCTTTTTGTAGGCAGTCAAATTTTATGTACGTACCTATGAACTACCACTCTGGCGCCTTTACCTTTCCTTACCTTTTCTAAAGCAAAACAGTCTGTCATCTAATATATCTTTTCTTTTTCATTGTATTATATGTCTTTTTCTGAATAACTTGGGTACATGAGCAGTTAAGCAGGTTTTCACTAATTTTTGCACTTTTTTGGCGTCGTTATCTTCAGGATTGCGAGTACAATAGTGTCCAGAGTCATAAATTCCACAAACCAGCTTGAATAGGCGGTAGATGACCACTTCTTCCATTTACGTAAGAAGTCTCGAATTAATGTTACCTATCCCTTCTGGTATTGTAAGTACACCACAGCTCTTTAAACTCTGACTCTAATACAGAATCTCCTACACCATCTGTACTGACTTCAATAAAGGTAAATTAAAATTTTAGTGATGTCCGTTGCAGGATTCAAATGCGAGTTGTTTACGAAATATGGTATTCCGAAAAGTTCCCACACAGACATTGTAAAGTGTCAAACAAGTAACACAACTTACAGTGAATTCCTGAAACAATTCCAGTTAAATCGATATGTCACATGACATAGTTACTTGAAAATGTACGAATTATTGATAAACAATAAACAAGCCGACATCCCATGAATATAAACAACTAACACTCACACCAGTAATTGCACTCAAGTAATTTCCCAGGCCCGAGCTATGAGACGCAGTTATGTGGAGAGGAGAATTTTACGATGGCAACGCCTGTCCCGAGTTGGGCTGAAACCTTCACAGTGAGATATCCAATGGACGCAATGAGATGCCGAAGCCACTGTAAAGACCGTCGGCAAAAGCCGCCCTCGCCCTGCTTTTGATGACGATCCTTCGGAAAGCCTTTCTACAAGAACACTGCTGGAAATGGCAAATAAACATCCGTAGAAATCCAATTCAAAACATTGGTGACCCACTGTGGCCACTTGCGTAGAAACCCGCATGGAAAGAAGCTGTTTATCTCAGTATTATTTGTATATATTAGAAGTTAAACTCTGCCTTACACAAGAAACGACGCCTGTGATAGGCTACAGAATTTCTTGTGGATGGGGTTATAACAAGTACGAACACTCTGATTGGCCAGAAAGAAACAGCATGGCCACCAGCTTTGATAGAGTAAAATTGCTGACATAGAAATTCGCTGTTTCTCTTGAAGAAAGTCGTCGAGTGTTTGGGCAAGGCGACTCGCACCCTGCTGAGACGTTTGCGAGAGTAATATTGTGAACTCTTTTTCACAGGCTCATCTTAACTCTTAAGGAATTAAACAGCAGAGTCTCTTAGTATGGAGAATTGCACTGAGCACTGATAGTCACCGCTTGCGAGCGATTTGAGGGCAGCGACGTACGCGCTGTTCCAGCCAAATAGCATGTACCATGTCAATCAACTTAGCTAAAGAACAACTAGGAGTCTCGGTTTCACTGAAGACATAGAAAAAGGATCAGACTGGAGATTAAAAGTCGAGAGAGATTTAGAATAGATTCTCAGGTTCACAGCTCGCGCCGACAGCTGGCACTGCCACCGTCAACAAAAGCTAAATATGCGCGCTAGCGCTACGCCAGCAAGTGATGTTTAGTTGACACTCAGAACTGCGGTCGTTCCGTCTCTCCAATTTTTTCGTATATTCAGCCATGACCCGTAAGTAATATATTCACAGTTTTGAGCTGAATTAAAGCAGAAACGCGAGATGCCAGATTTAACGAAACGAACTGATCAGCCACCGTAAAATGCTTTATTATCTGAAGTTACTGATTTGTTTTAATTGTGTACTTATTTCTAATTGCTCTTTTCCGCCCCCCCCCCCCCCCTCAATCCATAATTTCGTTGTAATAATTGTGCATTTCAGTTTCATCGATATCTCTGACTCGTACTGCACCTAACGTGTTTGTATTTTACCGACCACCAGACATGGTCATCAACCATCATACAATTTTTAAGGAACTTAGAATATTTAGGAATTTCGCTTCACAGTTGTGAACACCCAGTATCAATATTTTACCATTTTTTATGTACACTCCTGGAAATTGAAATAAGAACACCGTGAATTCATTGTCCCAGGAAGGGGAAACTTTATTGACACATTCCTGGGGTCAGATACATCACATGATCACACTGACAGAACCACAGGCACATAGGCACAGGCAACAGAGCATGCACAATGTCGGCACTAGTACAGTGTATATCCACCTTTCGCAGCAATGCAGGCTGCTATTCTCCCATGGAGACGATCGTAGAGATGCTGGATGTAGTCCTGTGGAACGGCTTGCCATGCCATTTCCACCTGGCGCCTCAGTTGGACCAGCGTTCGTGCTGGACGTGCAGACCGCGTGAGACGACGCTTCATCCAGTCCCAAACATGCTCAATGGGGGACAGATCCGGAGATCTTCCTGGCCAGGGTAGTTGACTTACACCTTCTAGAGCACGTTGGGTGGCATGGGATACATGCGGACGTCCATTGTCCTGTTGGAACAGCAAGTTCCCTTGCCGGTCTAGGAATGGTAGAACGATGGGTTCGATGACGGTTTGGATGTACCGTGCACTATTCAGTGTCCCCTCGACGATCACCAGTGGTGTACGGCCAGTGTAGGAGATCGCTCCCCACACCATGATGCCGGGTGTTGGCCCTGTGTGCCTCGGTCGTATGCAGTCCTGATTGTGGCGCTCACCTGCACGGCGCCAAACACGCATACGACCATCATTGGCACCAAGGCAGAAGCGACTCTCATCGCTGAAGACGACACGTCTCCATTCGTCCCTCCATTCACGCCTGTCGCGACACCACTGGAGGCGGGCTGCACGATGTTGGGGCGTGAGCGGAAGACGGCCTAACGGTGTGCGGGACCGTAGCCCAGCTTCATGGAGACGGTTGCGAATGGTCCTCGCCGATACCCCAGGAGCAACAGTGTCCCTAATTTGCTGGGAAGTGGCGGTGCGGTCCCCTACGGCACTGCGTAGGATCCTACGGTCTTGGCGTGCATCCGTGCGTCGCTGCGGTCCGGTCCCAGGTCGACGGGCACGTGCACCTTCCGCCGACCACTGGCGACAACATCGATGTACTGTGGAGACCTCACGCCCCACGTGTTGAGCAATTCGGCGGTACGTCCACCCGGCCTCCCGCATGCCCACTATACGCCCTCGCTCAAAGTCCGTCAACTGCACATACGGTTCACGTCCACGCTGTCGCGGCATGCTACCAGTGTTAAAGACTGCGATGGAGCTCCGTATGCCACGGCAAACTGGCTGACACTGACGGTGGCGGTGCACAAATGCTGCGCAGCTAGCGCCATTCGACGGCCAACACCGCGGTTCCTGGTGTGTCCGCTGTGCCGTGCGTGTGATCATTGCTTGTACAGCCCTCTCGCAGTGTCCGGAGCAAGTATGGTGGGTCTGACACACCGGTGTCAATGTGTTCTTTTTTCCATTTCCAGGAGTGTATTACGTTTATGGTTGATATGTCATACAGTCACACTTAGAGTAAAATGTATACATTAATAACGAAAACCTAAGATTTTCATTTTTTTGCTAACATAGCGATAACGTTTCCTTTACAGGGAGTGTAGTGGAACCGACTTTGAGATCATTGTCTGATTACATCACTGTGCATACTGCAGCACTCTTCCGAACTCTGCGTGGTGGCTGGTGTCTTGCAACGCAGAACAGTTGCTCCTCATTGTTGCAACTTGGCATGTATACCTTCCAGCCCCCAACAGCTTATGTTGTGTCACTCAGGCAGTCTTTGTCCTTGAAACACGTTTTCGTACATGTATCGTCAGCGTGGGCTTTCTGATGAAGATGTGTTATATCTCTTAGAGAATTCGGAAGTTGAATCGGAAAATGACTTCACTGATGGAGACGATGGTTATGCACCTGACACAAATGAAGATGAAGACATTTTGAACGAGGGGCGATTAGTGAAAGACGATTCAGATGCTGATATACGTCAATCATCACCTCTTTCACCACAGTAGGTACAGTTGGAAATGTCTGCAAAGATGATTGCAAGGGATGGAACCGTGTGGGAGATTGGAAATTATTCATCTTCTGGAAGGCGGTCAGCTGTGAAAGTTCTGAAGGAGAGAGGATGTCGCACTACTTATGCTTGCCAACGAGTAGACAGCTCTGTCATCAGTGCCTTCCATCTTATTTTTGATGAAACAATGCTACGTCTTATGAAGAAATACACACAATCGAATGCTCGGAAAGTACTAAAAAAAAAAAAACAACAACTAGACTGTGTCACTTGAGGAACTGGAGAAACTGATAGCCATCATGTATGTTTAGGGTGTATTGTGCACAAAAGATATGTCTGTGGATGATCTCTGGTCACACTCTTGGGGGCCTGTTTTTGTAGAGGACATTATGCCAGGGGTCAGATTTCAGGAGCTTCTCAGATTGTGTGTATTGTGTGTGTTAAACTGGGGACCTAGAATCGACGGAGAGGCTTTGTCCCGCCGTAGCCCTCAGTTTTTCAGAACCCCACAACAGGTCACAGCAGTCCACCCACCCCACCGCCGCCCCACACCGAACCCAGTTTTATTGTGCGGCTCAGCCCCCAGTGGACCGCCTGGGAACTTCTCATACCAAATGAGTGTAATTCCAGATGTTTGCATAGTAGAGTAATTATGGCGTATGCGTACATGGAGATAGTGTTTGCGCAGCAATTACCGACACAGTGTAACTGAGGCGGAAAAGGAGGAACCAGCCCGCATTCGCCGAGGCAAATGGAAATCCACCCCTAAAACCGTTCACAGGCTGGCCGGAACACCCGACCTCAACTCTGATCCGCTGGGCGGATTCGTGCCGGAGATCGGGATGCCTTCCCGCCCGGGAAGTAGCGCGTTAGACCGCACGGCTAGCCTATGGGCACACCTCAGATTTCTCCGTTTTGATGAAAAATCAACCCAGGTTGAACGTCTGAAAGACCACAAATTCGTTCTTATATCTGTTATTTGGGGAAAGTTAATTGAAAAGAGTGTTCGCTCTTGCTGCCCTGGAGAAAATATAACCATTGATGAGCAATTTTTACCAAGTAGAGCAAGATGCAGGTTTACTCAATTCATGTCCTACAAACCAGACAAATATGGTTTCAGATTGCCGGCCGCGGTGGTCTAGCGGTTCTACGCGCGCAGTTCGGAACCGCGCGGCTGCTGCGGTCGCAGGTTCGAATCCTGCCTCGGGCGTGGATGTGTGTGATGTCCTTAGGTTAGTTAGGTTTAAGTAGTTCTAAGTTCTAGGGGACTGATGACCACAGATGTTAAGTCCCATAGTGCTCCGAGCCATTTGAACCATTTTTTTTTTTTGGTTTCAGATTGTGGTAGGCTGTTGATGTGTGTGTGTGTGTGAAATCTTATAGGACTTAACTGCTAAGGTCCCTAAGCTTACACACTACTTCACCTAAATCATCCTAAGGACAAACACACACACCCATGCCCGAGGGAGGACTCGAACCTCCGCCCGTACCAGCTGCATAGTCCATGACTGCAGCGCCCTAGACCGCTCGGCTAATCCCGCGCGGAGCTGTTGATGTAATGAAAAAGTATATATGTAATGCTTTCCCATTCTTCGGCAAAGAGGACACGCGTTGAGGGAAACTGCCACTTGGAGAGTACGTAGTTCTGCGTCGGATGGAGCCAATTGTAAATCATGGAAGAAAAGTGACCACAGACAACTTCTTTACGTCTCTTCAACTTGCTAAAAACTCAAAGACAAGAAAACTTCGTTCGTTAGTACAATGAACAAGATCCTCCGTGAAAATCCCCGATGAAGTATGGAAGTTGATTGCTGAAATACACTCCACGACAGTACTGCACAATAGTTGCTACACAGACTGCACCTTGACTGTATACCAAGGAAATAAGTATAAAAATGTCATTCTTCTGGGTACATTGCATGCTGAAGCAGCAATAAGCAAGGAAGGAAAGAAAAAAACCTGAAACCGTAACTTTATACAACGCAACAAAGTATGCGGTGGATGTGGTTTATGAAATGACCTGTAAGTATACTACGAAAGTTGCATGTAGGAGATGGTCAATGCATGTCTTCTACAACATACTGGACATGGTGGCAATAAATGTATGGGTTATCTATAATATAGTAACGAACAAGGAAGTGGAAAGGAAGAAGTTCATACTTCAATTGGCAAATGAACTTAAGAGAACGAAAGAGCAAGAACATCAGGCAAAGGAAGAGGATATGGGACTGAAATCACCTAGAAAGCGGAGGAAGTGCCAAATCAGCCTATGGGAAGGCAATAAGACCAGCGAAAACGGTGTGAGGTGCCACAGAGCCGTGTGCAGAAAATGTGTGTGTAAAACAGAAACCATCTGCGGTAAAGGCGTCTAGCAGGTTCAAATGACTTGAATGAAAAGTAATACAGAGCTGTTTGTAAAACACATTTGAGAGTAAGATGAACCATATATACACTGTCTAGAAAGTTGTGTGAATAGGTAATAAATTAAAATCTGTATTCAAGAAACTTATTACCAGTAGCAACATTAAATCTGTATGATACATTGTTGTTCAAATAAATTAGTAATTATTATTTATAATTGTAAATAATTCTAATTTCTAGAAGTAAAGTATGGATTAACAAACACTAAAAAATACTTGTTTGAGTCAAATATGAAAGTATCTTATGTGTAGTCAAAATTACCCCTTTCCGCCGTTTCAGGAATGTCAGAGACTCAGCGGTTCTCCTGTTAAGGAAGAGGCAAAACAATCCCAGGATGTAGTCGGCAATTGAATAATAGGTCACACACAATTAAGAACCGATATTGACAAGGTCCAAGTGGACGTGCAGTCATTGTGGGATGACATCCAGACCGAAATAAAAACGTTGCGTGTCGACACTCAGGGTGAAATTAAAACATTACGTGACAACGTCAAAACATTATGTGATGACAACAAAGCATTACGTCACGATACTCACGGTGAAACTGCAAACATAACCAAACAGGTTAATGTAATTACACACCAAGCAGCGGGCACAGCACGACAAATAGTTGAAGATAGCGTGTTGCAAAAACGCATCACCAAAGCGGTTCTCAAGAGGTATGATACTCGCGTCGTGAGAATATAAGGGAAAATGAAGGATCAATTCGGAAAACTCAGAGAACTGCTGCAAACCATACAAGAGTGAAGTGATCAAGATCATATATTCTCTGAATGTGTATCAACTACCGAGTCAGTAACGCCATCAGAAACGCAACAAGTTTCACAAGGCATGAAAAAAGATTTAACGCAAATACAATTCCAATCACAGGCAGAGAACAAGTTACGTGATAGCCGACCAGCTGTGATGCCCCAGTTTCGAAACTTACGAAGAGCAGATGGCACCACAAAGACATCAGGAACCTCAGGCACGGCTTTTCGGAACAATTCCGACCACATTATGAAGCGGCAAGATTAGCCAGCCAGTACACTGACACAATACGTGACAGGGAAATGCAAGGGCGCGAAGGTTATAGCGTAATGCATACCGCCACTCGCGCAGAGCCGACGGAAGAAGCTCATTGCGTTCCAATACAATGATATCACGTTAGACTAGGCGAAAGTTAGAGTGGGCAATATCCAATGGATTTACCACAACCAGAAAGATTGATACATGAAATGATCGGAAACAGAAGTGGGCGAGGATTCTCGAACTTCGTACGGTATAATGACGAGGTATGACAACGATCATTTCCTCTCTGTAAGGAAGTTTCAGTGATTCCGTGAAGGAAACTCACTGCATCCACGAACCTTACTTGATCAATTCAGAGGACTACCTGAACATTGCACATCAGCACACAAACTAGACTTTATATGCGCCCGTATGTCTGGAACCGCATCAGAAATGATTCAAAACGTTGCAGCTACATGTCAGTCATATGAAGATTTCTGAGATAAGTTTCTCTGACGCTACTGGTCGAGTAAGGCACAAAATAGGGTGAAGTATGTACTACTACAAAGTCCATACTTCGAGAATTCAGGAGATAAGAGAAATGTAAAATTTTTTGAAGGAATGGCAAAGAAAAGCCAGTGTTTGGATGTGCCATACAGCGATTGAGAATTGATTAAATTGTGTACCATGAAGCTGCCACTAAAATACCAACAGTCATTGGTAGGGTGCGGAGGTAATGATGTGGCAGCCTTCAAAGGAATTTAAGAGAAGTGGAATTCATATTCTCGGAAGATGAGGCCAGAAAAAAGCGAAACACATGTGAAAACGTGAATGAAAGACCGTGAAATGCGCCAGAGACCTAACGAAGGAATGCCAGCTATTACGGATCGCGTGATAACTTTGCGACGAAAAGTGACAACAGATTCCAACAAAGAAACAGTTATGGGTACGGGACAAGGAATGGCAATTACTATAACAGGGGGAATAGCGGTAGTCGCGATGGGTATTGGTGGACAAACAGGCCAACAAATTACGAGGAACGAAGCCCATGTCACCAAGTCGAACAAAGACAGGAGGAACCCAATGAAGACGTGGAGGTAAGGCCACCAAACCCCGATAAACGTTCGAATTGACGAGAGAGCGCCCAAGCCAAGGAGAACAGCGCACCTACCCATGCAAGCAGCAGCAGCGTAACAAGAGAAATATACACCTTATCACGAAAGGTGGAAGATGAAGGAAAAGAGCCGCATGGACCGAAAGAAGTCGAGATACGGCAAACATCGGGGTGGACAGGAATCAGGTGGGAGAATTTCGCAAAAAAACCAACTACAAGAACAAAATGAAGCAGACATTACGGAAGTAGAGTTAAAAATCAAAGTAATTAGCACTGCAGATTTATTTAATACTGAAACTAGGGGGAGCCGACACTAATAGGATAACGTGCCGACGAGAGAAATAAAAATTTTGTCACAACAGGTAATAAATGTGGAAACAGGATCGCAGGCATCAAAAGAAGGCAGAAAAGCAACAAGATCATGATGGGGAGAAATTAACTGGGAGGATATCGACGAAGGGAACGAACTACCTGAGGCAGGCACAATGGGAGAAGTGAATAGGGCGAAGTAATTAGAATTTCCGAGTTATTGGAGGTTAAGAACAGGGAAAACGAACTCAAGGAGGATAATGTTCAGTCCACGGAAGTCGAAGATAAATTACAATTGGGCACAGGTCCTATTGTGTACAATAATAGAGTTTACAGTAATACAATAAGGGCTTCTAGTAATATAATAAGGGCTTCTAGATGCGGTCATTTGGCAATTCCGGTGAAGAAGGTAGAGGCAGATGTAGTGGAGTTGAGGAAAGGTGAAGTTAAATGTGAAGAGGAAGTTGTAGAAGACAGAGAGGTAGTGGTCGAGGCATATCCGACAGAAGGTTCGAATTCACGGGTGAAGATCTTGAAACGACTCACGTATGATTGAATAGAGGGTGCTTTAATGCAGGGAGATGAGGAAGAACAGAGTAAACCGATAGAAATTCAGCCAGTTGAAAAATCCCAGTTAATGTAGTCACAGACAGCGGACGAGAGCTAGCCGCTATTTCGGAGAACTTATTTAACCTATGCAATGCTAATGAAGCAGTACCGATGTTGAAAACGAAGAGGATTAAAGTGAAGGGTCCATCAAATATCATGCTGCGGATGTCAATAAACAAACAAGGTTAACTGCTTCGTGCCAAAGTCAAAAGATCGAAGCCAATTTCGTTATCATACCGAAATTAACGGTAGACATGATAATAGGTGTGGATTTTCTTGATCAAAGGGAAGCTGTGATGAACAAGGGAAAAGGTAACGTTAGTTTTGAGAGCACTACACTTCTCTTTGATCCAGGGCTGTACAGTTCAAACATAGGTGGAAGAGCAAGAGACTTCCAGACCTAAGGAAATATGTTCCACCAGTAAGACAAAATGATATAAACATAACTAACTGAGCACAGAATGAGATAGGTATACTACTGGCCATTAAAGTTGCTACACCAAGAAGATGACGTGCTACAGAAGCGAAATTTAACCGACAGGAAGAAGATGCTGTGATATGCAAATGATTAGCTTTTCAGAGCATTCACACAAGTCTGGCGCCGGTGGCGACACCTACAACGTGCTGACACGAGGAAGGTTTCCAACCGATTTCTCATACACAAACAGCAGTTGACCGGCGTTGCCTGGTGAAACGTTGTTGTGATGCTTCATGTAAGGAGGAGGAATTCGTTCCATCACGTTTCCGACTTTGATAAAGGTCGAATTGTAGCCTATCGCGACTGAGGTTTATCGTATAGCGACATTGCTGCTCGTGTTGGTCGAGATCCAATGACTGTTAGCAGAATATGGAATCGTTGGGTTCAGAGGGTAATACGGAACGGCGTGCTGGATCCCAACGGCCTCGTATCACCAGCAGTCTAGATGACAGGCATCAAATCCGCATGGCTGTAACGGATCGTGCAGCCACGTCTCGATCCCTGAGTCAACAGATGGGGACGTTTGCAAGACAACAACCATCTGCACGAACAGTTCGACGACGTTTGCAGCAGCATGGACTATCAGCTCGGAGACCATGGCTGCGGTTACCCTTGACGCTGCATCAGAGACAGGAGCGCCTGCGATGGAGTACTCAACGACGAACCTGGGTGCACGAATGGCAAAACGTCATTTTTTCGGATGAATCCAGGTTCTGTTTACAACACCATGATGGTCGCATCCGTGTTTACTGACATCGCGGTGAACGCACGTTGGAAGCGTGTATTCGTCATCGCTATACTGGCGTATCACCCCGTGTGATGGTATGGGGTGCCATTGGGTACACATCTCGGTCGCCTCTTGTTCGCACTGACGGCACTTTGAACAGCGGACGTTACATTTCAGATGTGTTACGACCCGTGGCTCTACCCTTCATTCGAAACAAGCGAAACCCTACATTTCAGTAGGATAATGGACGACCGCAAGTTGCAGGTCCTGTACGGGCCTTTCTGGATACAGAAAATGTTCGACTGCTGCACTGGCCACTACATTCTCCAGATCTCTCACCAATTGAAAACTTCTGGTCAATGGTGGCCGAGCAACTGGCTCATCACAATACGCCAGTCACTATTCTTGATGAACTGTGGTATAGTGTTGAAGTTGCATGGGCAGCTGTACCTGTACACGCCATCCAAGCTCTGTTTGACTCAATGCCCAGGCGTATCAAGGCCGTTATTAAGGCCAGAGGTGGTTGTTCTGGGTACTGATTTCTCAGGATCTATGCACCTAAACTGCGTGAAAATGTAATCACATGTCAGTTCTAGTGTAATATATTTGTCCAATGAATACCCATATATCACCTGCATTTTTTCTTGGTGTAGCAATTTTAATGACCAGTAGTGTAAAAGTGTATAGCTTAATCACGTAAGCCATTTTAAAAGTTATGATGGATTATCACTTATAGGCATCAGTAAATATTATCAAAGAAGCCATCAAGTATGTTTCAGACAAGACATAACCAGGAGTCTGATGAAAACAAGAGACAGAGAAATGAGAAGTACCTAAAATTTTTTTATGTAGCTACTAACATGATGTGTAGAGTTTGCTAAGGTGAAACGGATAAATCATGATCTAATAGTATGACCTACTAACATGCCACACCACAACACCACACATAACGAACATAAGGAGTCCCATTAGTTTAAGATATCAGTAACAAATAGGAAACTGATAGAGAACCTAGAACTGTAACACAGCGATAAGACGCCAAACCAGTAAAGAATTTCTTAAGAGGCGTAAATTAGGCATTAGGTAGATTATAAGAAAAGATTTTTGTACTCAAACCACCTGCAAGAAACATTCGTCAACTGCCTACGACGATGCGGCGGACCAGAACCGAAAATGTATCTGGGACGTGAATGGACGAGATAAACAAATTTCTATGATGTGGAGGTCCGGCAAGGTCATGGAAAAGCTGGTGATTTTTATCCAGGGTAACCTTTGTACCTAACTGCGGTAGCAACGTTGCCGCCGTAAAAAAAAGTCCGAGGAGGGTGGATAAGCAACAGAAGATCGACGTTGGGTCCACGCCTTGAGAGTATTCACTTTTGTCCACTACACGAGTTGGTCGGCAGGGGACGACGAGCCACAATAAAAAAAAAAGAAAAGAAAAGAAACAAAGAAAAAAACGGAACAGCCGCCAGCGAGTGGAGTAAAAACAAAATGCCTCACCCAGACCGTGGTGAAATTTACAATTACGTGTAAAATCCCACTATCACCACCAGACTGCGATATTATATTGAACTACAGAGCTGGAGGAAAGTCAATCAATGCTGAACTACATGTCCTAATAACCAAATGAAATGCTAAAAAATGAGAAACTTCAAAGCAACTACTAATCAATAATTTTTCACATCCTGCTGAGAGAAGGGACATGGTTCAATCTGAAGAAAGGAAGATACTTGGAAGAACAGGAGATGAAGACTCCCAAGACTGATGTTGAAGAAAGAAATTGGGCAAATGTATTTCAAGATACACCTATCCAAATACCCATCCTACTGTAAGCTAGTTGTCTGCGAAGTGCTTCAAAAATATAAATACCTTCAGTAGTTGCTTAAGAAGAAATATACATGTTTCAGTGCCAATAATACACGAGACTCCACACTAAAAGGTCGACATTATTATGAGGGCCACACCAAACTATGGCAACATACTGTAGCAAAAATTCGATGAAGAACGACCCTGCGCATCCAAAGGTTTGCCTACAAACATCTCACACAAGTCCTTCAGCTTCCTGGAAAGACATTCAATCGCCATCCTCACGCAAGAACATTCGTAGACATCGCGTGAAAATAGTGGTCGAAATTAGGCAGAGATCACTGTCAGACAGTGAAAATGGTGCAAAAAGCACAACAGTTAACATAGGACTTCCATATATTAATAAAGACTTGATGCAATTTACATCTCTCTATACAATATGTGTAAGTGTCTGAATAGGAACTATATTGCAGCATTTCCATAATCTTCGTTCCATGAGTAATGCAAGAGAAACTTTTTCTGAGGAAATGTTTTGTGTACTTATAGTGTTAGTTAGAATAATATGTTAAAAAGAAAATCTATCTGTAAGCAACAGTTTTGTAAAGTTAATTTACTGCCTGTGAGTGTAATGATTTAAAATTTTATTCTGGCATACTTATTAGTGTAACATTTCTCAAAACCTATATTGTCTGTTAGACTAATATTTTTTTTAGGATAATAAGTGTGTATCAAAATTGTTTGTGAATATAATATTTTTTAATTTTGCACGAATCATTAAAATAAGATTTTAAAATTTTGACACGAGTAAGATTTGTGAAAGAATTATTTTGATGCTTATATTAGTTGTTAGATACATAATTGTTGTAATAGAAACAGCAGGATGTACACACTGTATTTTTGTATTATGTATTAACTCATTTAACTTTCAGAGCCGATTTAAATTGCAAGTGGTTGAGAAAGTAGCATTAAAAGATCGATGTGAGATGCTCCTCATCTTCGATATAACATCTAAAATACCCACAACACGTTTAAACAAACAAAGAAAAAGAAACTGATATCGGTATTAATAAAAGGTACACAATTAAATAATTAACAAAGTAACCATGCTAAAAAGCAAAGTATGAAAACCATTAGAGTTAAATAAAATAAGGACTAGACCAAGCGACTGACTTAGACGATGCCTCTACCATTGTCTAAACTCAGTACAAAAATTATGGCTCTGAGCACTATGGGACGTAACATCTGAGGTCATCATTCCCCTAGAACCTAGAACTACTTAAACCTAACTAACCTAAGGACATCACAAACATCCATGCACGAGGCAGGATTCGAGCCTGCGACCGTAGCGGTCACGCGGTTCCAGATTGAAGCGCCTAGAAGCGCTAGGCCACACCGGCCGGCACAAAAATTATCACAGAAGGGTGGTGATATGTAAGGGTTCAAACAAATAACACACTTTAAATTGAATTCCTGAAACAATTCCGGTTAAATCGATATGTCATACGTCATAGTTAAGTGAAAATTTAGGAATTATTCATAGACAAAGAGATTAAACACGCCAACATTTCATGAATATAAATCACTAAAACTCGCACTAGTAATTGCACGCAAGTAATTTCCCAGAGCCCAGCTACGAGACGCAGTTCTGAGGAGAGGAGAGTTTTACGATAGCAATGCCTATCCCACGTTTGGCTGAAATCTTCACAGTGGAACATCCAGCGGACACAATGAGACACTGGAGCCACTTCACAGGCCCTCGGCAATGGCCACCGTTGTCCTGCTTTTAATGATGGCACTTCGGAAAGCCACCCTACAGAAATCCAGCTCAAAACATTGGTGACTCACTGTGGCCGCCCGCGTAAATATCCCCGTGGAAAGAAGCTGTTTATCTCAGTACTACGTAGCAGAAGTTAAACTCTGCCCTACGAGAGGAACGACGCCTGTGATAGGCTACAAAAACTCTAGTGGGAGGGGGGGGGGGGTTATAACAAGTACGAACACTCTGAGTGGACAGAAAGAAGAAACCCGTCCACCAGCTTTGATATAGTCAAATCACAGAAAGAGAAATTCGCTGTTTCTCTCACAGCAAATCGTCGAGTGTTTGAGCAAGGTGACTCGCGCCATGCTGAGACGATTACGAGAGTAATTATGTGAATACTTGTTCACAGGCTCATCTTAACTCTTAAGGAGTTAAACTGCAGAGTCGGAGAATCTCACCGAGCAGTGACAGTTAAGGCTTGCGAGCATTTTAAGGGCCACGATATACGAGCTGTTCCAGCCAAATAGCGTGTGCCATGCCGTGTCAGTTAACTTAGCTAGGGAATAACTAGGAGTTTCGGCTTTACCGAAAATGTGGGAAATGTATCAGACTCCTATTTAATAGTCCAGAGGGATTTAGAATAGATAGAGATTAACAGCTCGCGCCGACAGCCACCACTGCTGCCGCTGACGAAAGGTAAACATGCGCACTCATGCTACGCCTGCAAGTGACATTCAGTTGACACTCAGAACCGCGGTCGCCTCCGTCTCTTCTATATTTATGTATGTTCAACCATGACCCGTAGTTAAACATATTCACGATTGTCGGGCTTAATTAAAGCAGAAACGCGAGATATCCGATTTAACGAAAAGAATTGATCAACCACTGCAAAATGCTTAATACTATGAAGCTATTGAATTGTTTAAACTGTGTATTTCTTTCTGATTGCTCTTTACCGACCCCCATCCATTATTTGGTTATTTTAATTGTGCATTTTAGCTTAATAGATAGCCCTGGTCCCAAATATATTTGCCGGCCAAAGTGGCCGTGCGGTTAAAGGCGCTGCAGTCTGGAACCGCAAGACCGCTATGGTCGCAGGTTCGAATCCTGCATCGGGCATGGATGTTTGTGATGTCCTTAGGTTAGATAGGTTTAACTAGTTCTAAGTTCTAGGGGACTAATGACCTCAGCAGTTGAGTCCCATAGTGCTCAGAGCCATTTGAACCATTTGAACCAAATATATTTAACTTGTTTGTATTTTATCGACCACCAGACATGGTCATCAACCAGATTACTATTAAAGAACCTTAGAATAGTTAGGAATTTGGTTTCCCATTTGCGAACACCCAGTATCAATATTTAAGCATCCTTTATGTATAACAATTATGATCGATATGTCATAAAGTCATACTTAGAGTAAAATATAAACCTTACTAACGAAACTCTGAGATTTTCATTTTTTGCTAACATACAGTTACTCCTGAAGCCATATACATATTTCTGTCCTCACAGAACGTTCTTGCCCAACTGCAGTAGAAAGATAGGTGAGAACTAGTGTCACACGTGTTAGAAGATTCAAATGGTTCAAATGGCTCTGAGCATTATGGGACTTAACTTCTAAGGTCATCAGTCCCCTAGAAGTTAGAACTGCTTAAACCTAACTAACCTAAGGACATCACACACATCCATGCCCGAGGCAGGATTCGAACCTGCGACCGTAGCCGTCGCGCGGTTCCAAACTGCAGCACCTAGAACCGCTCGGACACCCCGGCCGGCATGTTAGAAGATTGTACAATATCCACTGTAGCACATCCTGAAGATTAGCACATTGCACACACTAGTTATGTGGATTCTGACCAGTAACGAGTCAACTGACCATCACAGGTTTAGTTCAAAATGACAACAGGCAGCAGCATTACACCCTCCCAGTCTGGTATAGAGTCACTGCTGCAGACGTGTTAGCATTTCAGTGCAGATGTTCGAGTACGCTGCAGTAATGCGTCGTTGCATATCGTCAATTGCAGTTGGTATCTTCTTGTAGACAGCGTCTTTCAGCTATCCTTAGGAAATAAAGTCTACAAACGTCAAACCCGAGGAACGGGGCGGCCAACGTACAGGTCCTCTGCGTCTAATGGAACGATTTGGAAAGAGTTTGTGAAGGCATGCTATAGTACTTCGTGCACTGTTGCCTAGACAGCTATCATGTTGATACAGTATGTTCCTCCTAGTCTGCTGAGGAACATGTTCTAGCATCCATGGAAGATGGTATGTTAGGATTCTATGATACTTGTGCGAGTTCAGTGCTCTGTCTATGAAACATGGGCCTATGAGCTGCCACACGCTATCATTCCATGGACACTGACATTCCACCTGACGAAACCAATGGGGTTGTCATCAGAGCAATAGTGTATGTTTCGGCTGTTTACGTGTCCATGACTGGTAAATGGGACTCCATTACTATACAAGATACATGATACATGTGGAGTATCCTGTCTTAATGCTAATATACAGAAGTTAACACTATTCTCAGAATCGTTTCCATGGAGCTCCTGATGGAGTTGGATATAACAGGATGGAAGCTACGTCGGTGGGGAATGGGCAGGAGCCTTGCCTGCCTCATGCCACTTCCTGGTGCCGCTTTGTAGTAATCTGAAATTTTGTAGAATATCCCAGCACCATTAATTAATTTTGAAAAATGAAATATTTTGTTACGAAATGAAAAAAGCTTTAAAACCACATACATCGCTGGGCAAAAAAGCCTGATTCGAAATTACGATTTCTCGAAAACGAGCTGTTATACAATGGACTATCGGAGTATTTTTAACATATCTAATTAAAATATTAAAATATTTATTATTTTTCTAATTTTTTGTTAATAATATTTGTTTCATATTTAAAACTATTATTTTACGTTTCACATTCATATTACTCTGTTTTGGTTTTTAATTTACCATTTTACATACGTGTATTTTGTTAATTGAAAACTATAGGTAAATCATTATTATGGTACAAAACCAGTACAATAATGATAACCTGTAAAGAAATATTAAAACATAACAATTTTTTGCACCATTCTTATAAAATGAATGAAATTCCCTCTCGTAATATACACGACAGAGGACACACTATAAAAAAATACCAATGCATTTTTTTTTAAATTCTGAATACCACTATCATAATCTGGGTTCTGAAATGTGAATCTGATAGTGCGACTTCCAATTGGCGTCTAGCATTCTAAATTATCGGAAGGAAAGCCTTGACTCCGTTAAAGGTGACTTCTTAGCAGTCGGCTCATGTGGTTTAGGAAATAACAGACAATCCAGATCAGTAGGAGAGTAATTAGAAAGATGAAAAAACTGTGAAGTTGAAAAACAACTTTTAAAAACTGGTAATATTACTGACTCCGCCTCTTTAGCTGAGTGATTAGTGGGGCTGACTGCCTAGCAGAGGACCCGATTTCGAATTCCTGTACTGCCAGGTATTTCTCCTTTGTGGGGAAACTGGTACGGGGTGCACTCAGCTTCATGCGGCTAAGGAGCTAATCGACCGACAACTAGCGGTTCCAGTGTCGAGATACGTGATAGTGTCTTAGAGAGCTGTGTGCTGATCACATGCCCCTTCATGCCGCATTCAGTGACGCTATTGGCAGAGGGTGGTCGCTCAGACACAGTTGGTAAGAACGCGGAACTGTACCCTAATATTAGAAAACCATATGAATTGACACTCTGTTGTTACAGAAATATTTTTACATTAATTATTAAAACGTCAGGCTGTATCCAGCCCAGTGTTTCGTCCTTTTTCTTCACTCAGCACACTTAATCCATCGACATGATAGGGTTAATTAATGAATAAATTCCGATGTATATGTAAAAGAGCGTTATTATTCATGGGAGTGGGTAATTTTTATTGAGGACTTCCTTCAATTTCTCCAAATTGTGAAGTGCCTGTTGAATTCATTCTGGTAGTTAACGGGGAGTGAAACAGAGGGCTTACAGTTTCCGCTCGACTTCGCTTGGCATCAGCGAATAAGGTGGGGGAATGGACGCGCAGTAGGGTGTAGCGCCGGCCACTAGAATGCTTTGAGCGGCGGCTGCCTGCTGTCACATTCACCGCGGCAGAGGGCGACATACCTCTTTGATAAAATTAGCCGCGCTCAGGGAAGAATGCAATTGCGTGCTTTGTTCAGCGAACTCATCCTGTCCTTGCCAGTTGGCGAATATGAATACAGACGTTTCTCCGAATGACAGACCACCCACACAAATGTCATGTTCCATACGATAATCTCAGTGTTGTGCAATAACCGAGCGGTGCCTTTTGTCTAGTGCCGACGAACCGCTGACACTTTGGACAAAGTTGTGGGAAGTTTTTGGCAGGACACCGTTTGATAGGTAAGAACTCGGAATCTTTCTAAAAGGCGATGTGAAATAATGTGGCGCTTGCAAGTTTCAGGAAGGAGGAACTGGAGTAAGTCGGCATTCGGAATCTTTCAAAAAACGACGCAGTACCTTCCCGAACAAAATTCTTATGAGTTTTCGGATTAGTGAAATAATGTACGTGATTTCAAATTGGCCAAAAGTGCAGTTTTGGTGGGCCCTCACCGCGAAAGAGAAGGAGAGCTAAGTATCAGGCAGTTCGCCACCGGGAGCCACAGTAAACACACTTCTTCGCCGGGAGCCATAGCAGACAGACGTCGTCGTCGAGAAGAGTAAGGGCATTTGGTAATCGGCAGGCGTAAAGGACCGACTTTTTCATTGCGAGTGAAGCAATATTCTCGATCAGACGGGTGCCAGCGTCTATCCCCGCTTGTGACCTCACCGCACCTTGTCTCCTGCAAATGACGTAAGTGTCGCAGTAACAGCGTATGAAATTCGTTATTGGGTTGGTTTAATTTAATCAATGAGTCACTGTGTGGTGACCTGTTGGCCATGATTTTACTCCTTGGGGTCTATTTCTCTTTACTCACTAACCTTCCGATGCAGTCATCACCAACAGTTCAGTTTCGTGATAAGCAGTCAGTTAACACGATTTCTTGTCCTTTCAGTCAGTCTATTTTATGAGAACTTTTCCAATGATTTCCATCTGAAAACTCACAATTATCACACGTTCATACTTGTATAAGCACTCATTCTCCCGAGATGAGTATTTGATCATCGTTTGTTCTGAGCAGTCGTTGAATTAACAGCCAATAAATGTAGGTGATTTGTAACCCTTTACAGTAGCTGATTGTCCCATCACTAATGAGTAATTATTAACGTTTAGTCAAGGCACACATTTATAGTCCACTTGTTAGGGCCAACTCTTTTCTTGCGTTTCCATGCGCACAGTTCCTTTACATACAACTGGACCGAGTAGGCGACTTGCACCTTGAGAGGCGATACTCAGTGCACATCAGTGGAAAAAAAAAACAAAAAACTATAGCCTTATTCCAGGGGCTCCTTGCACTTAGCATGATTTGGATGTATTCAAATCTGATGTTTGTAGCGTATATTTACAATAACTGTGAAACAGAAAAGATTATTGAGTTTTAATGATGTGAAATTAATATAATTTGCTGTACCATTTGTTAGAGAGACAGTCTTCTGCACTAGCTGTCGAGGGCCATCCCATTTAAGTTAAGTCTTACAACACCAGCCAATGAGAGACTGTGTCAGTTAAGAGTAATGTTTACCAAAAATCGGTCTTTCCTTAAAGTAAGTCGAAAATGTTTACACGGAATACACACGAATAACCGTCGATTTACCTATAGGTAAACTACAGACACCAGCTTGAAAGACTAAATGATCAAGTCATCAGAGGCACGTTAACCCATCCATCTTTATTTATACTAAAATATAGAGCACTTAAACAGAGAACACTTCAAATGCAAACCCAAAACGTCTGCTGAACAGCATACGGCACCACCACGTTTCTCCCCATGACAGCCTTGCGAATATATGCACTGAGATTTTGTGAGCCACTTTCAAAATTCATTGTGCATAGTCGTCGTGGACACACTGTTCAGATATCTGTACGAAGTGAACATATTGGTCACCACTATTGAAGCCAATCTTCCCTACTGCAATCGTGACTATACAGTAAGGGTGGTTCAAATGGCTCAGAGCACTATGGGACTTAACATCTAAGGTCATCAGTCCCCTAGAACTTAGAACTACTTAAACCTAACTAACCTAAGGACATCACACACATCCATGCCCGAGGCAGGATTCGAACCTGCAACCGTAGCGGTCACGCGGTTCCAGACTGAAGCGCCTAGAACCGATCGGCCACAACGGCCGGCAGTAAGGGTGGCCAAGATTTCGGATCGCGGACCGTTCCCCGACACGAGTGCCAAAACTCTCAGCCTCGCTTCACATTTCCCCATCTCCAAGCCACGCTGTCTGAAGGCTTGGAGGGGGAAGAGGGGAAAACTGCGAACGCTCCGCATTTAATCGGCAGTGCAGTCGTGGTGCAAAATACTTAGTTTTATATTCCACATTTCTGAACAGCATATGTCACAAACAAATTTTCAGCATTATTTAATTATTCTTGGCGCGCTGAAGACTTAAATAATTTTTATCTGGTACAAACAGTCGGCATACGGACAGACGCAGAAAGTTTCACAGAGTTTCGCACACAAGTTGCCGAGTAATCGTGACATTTAGTTTCCAAAATCGATCAAAGGTCTTTCGCACAAATATGTCAATCGAAATATTCTAGCATTTTAGCAGCCTCATTGTGGAGACCTGGAAACGCTCACTGAGGAACAGTGTAGACGGCTGGGACAGGTTTAACCCAAAACAATTTGCCATTCACACTGAAATTACCTTACAGGTCATTCAGTTACATCTGCACATGTACGGTGACCACTTTCAACTGAAAGACCAAATGATATCTAAAGCATCTCAGAAATAGATGTAAGACTGACAGTGTCCTCAAAGTATTTATAAAAATAACCTCGTAATTCTTTCAAGGGCACAATGAATTCTTCAGAGCTCGCGTTTTCTTTATGGCCCGTGAACTTAGTTAACTGGACTGTCTTTAGACTTCAGAAGTTTGGAAGGTAGGAGACGAGGTACTGGCAGAATTGAAGCTGTGAGGACAGGTCTTGAGTCGTGATTGGGTAGCTCAGATGGTAGAGCACTTGCCCGCGAAAGGGAAAGGTCCCGAGTTCGAGTCTCGGTCTGGCACACAGTTTTAATCTGTCAGGAAGTTTCATATCAGCGCACACTCCGCTGCAGAGTGAAAACCTCTTTCTGAAGACATCCCCCAGGCTGTGGCTAAGCCATGTCTCCGCAAATATCGTTTGTTCCAGGAGTGATAGTTCTGTAAGTTTCGCAGAAGAGCTTCTGTGAAGTTTGGAAGGTAGGAGACGAGGTACCGACAGAATTGAAGCTGTGAGGACGGGTAGTCAGTCCCGCTTGGGTAGCTCAGTTGGTAGAGCACTTGCCCGCGAAAGGCATAGGTCCCGAGTTCGAGTCTCGGCCTGGCACACAGTTTTAATCTGTCAGGAAGTTTCATTGGACTGTCTTTGTCGTCTTTGTCGGAATATTTTCCGTACGCAACGCAACCGAGCGAGGTGGCGCAGTGGTTAGCACACTGGACTCGCTTTAGGGAGGCCGACGGTTCAAACGCGCGTCCGGCCATTCTGATTCAGATTTTCCGTGGTTTCCCTAAATCTCTTCAAGCAAGTGCCGTATGGTCCTTTGAAAAGGCACGGCCGACTCCTTTCCCCATCCTTTCCTAATCCGATGGCACCGATGACGTTACTGTTTGGTCCCCTCCCCCAAATTAAACACCTCCCATCTACAACGCGATATTCTTTTTAAATGCATCCCCATGAAATCAAAACGAAGTTACCTTGCAGTGTCTTACTGTGGGGAGTGTGCAGTCAAGTCCACTTAATATGCGAAGTCTGCACTCCATTCCGGATGTTACAATTCTCGTTCCTGCTCTCCTTTTTCCTTCATGATCGTTCCAGGCCTTCCCCTTGACTTAGCCCATATACTTTGTAGTAGTATATGAAGTCTCCATATTCTTCTTTCAATTCCACTGAAAACTGTTGCAAGTGACAAAGGAATAATGCGTGCTAGTTCAGAAACTTTACTGTTCGTACCACCAGTTTCTTCACGTGCTCCAAGTCAGCAAATTTAGCACAAAGTGCTTTTTGATGCACAGAACAAAGAATCCCACCTGTCGATCGTTGTATCTTTTTGCCCTCTCGTTGTGAACTAAATCTTTAATTTCTCTCTACATGATATTGTAATGTCTTTTCATAGAAAATATGCAGTACCTGTCGCTTATGCGAACTGAGAATTCTCATCCCTGTCTCCTGTAATTTCAATTCATTTTAAAGGATTGCGGCGATAGAACGCTAGGAGTGCCTCTTTTCGTGCAGCCACTGGACTTGCGATCGTCCTTCATACCATGGACAAAGAGCCAAGGTTAAACTGCGCTAACGGCAAGAGTCCGCCGATCTCAGAGAATTGTATCGACCGAAAAATGCCACACCGTAACGCCGAATGAAACATCGCGCTGTTCCGTTTACTTCCGAGAAGGACCGAGCCAAACCGAGTGAAAGCCGCGTGAAGTTTTGCAAGCCGGGGCTGGCCCTGCTATACAGGGTATTTCTATGATTACAATTTTCAGTGACGAAGAAGTAACATTGTATGATTTTTAGACGAAACCATGATCTTGAAACACCAGAGTCGAAACTTACAAAAATAAGATAATTTCACGTTGACTGTTGGCTTGCTGACACTTATCTCTAGGACATGTTCTCGTAAATGTGGCACGTTTTGCAAACTAAATCATTAGAACAGTTGTTCAAAGGGAAACGCTCAGCTTTCGTAGAAGCAAAGAATCTTCCAATTAAGTTCTCTTGTACCTGTTTGAACAGCCCTGGTGCTGTACAAACGATCTCAAACGCAGCGAGACTTCTTGTCTTCAGTAGTGACAGGTACTTTTCATATGAGCCCTCCACTTTTCCTTAAACGTCTGACTCAAGTTTTTATAAGCAAAATATATAAAGCGGAAATCCTTCATGTAGGAACCATATAAATGCAGGAAGATGAAGTGTGATATTCTACAACAAAGTTAAATGCATGTATTCTATAAACACCGTGCATAATTTCACATTTGAAGGGGTAGCAAGTAGATACGAGTCTACTGACCAATCGTTGTTTATGCCCGCTCACAAATTCATTGCAAATGTACATTGGAGGAGCCTCACAACTGCACTTCAATGATTCTCAACAGCCCACACAAAAATACTCTGAATACACTCTGTAGGGCAGGCTTTATCCTAGAAAAGTAGATAATATGTAAAAGAGTGAGGGGCGATTACACTGCACTGCAGCGTCCATTGTCCAGCACGGTGCCGAGATGGAAATTTGCGGGAATTAAAGCTTCCATTTTCCCTGAGTGATACGGATGTAGCATCTAACAGACCACGTACTACTCCCGTCAAAGCTGTGTACCTTTCACATCAAAATAAATCTCCATCAAATAAGAATTTTTCATACCAGCAGCGAAATAATGCTTCTTCACACAAAACTGTAGTGATTTTAGGATTTTCCCGCTCGTGGTTGTAAGAAGCCTGAGGAACCATATAAATGAGTCTACTACAATTAGAAGAAATTATCTCAAAGTCAAAAAGAACTTCGTTGTCCAGGGGTACGACCATTTCCTCTAACAGTTAAAGGTTCAGATTTTTAGTTCCTAAACAAAATGAGACACTACCACAAAAGAAAGTGTCTGGGAGATCTTCTGTTTTAAATATAAATCTTTTACACGAATAAGAATGTTTCCAGAGTTATATATTTTATTAGACATTTACGTGAATTTTATTGTAAGTGAAACTTCAAATCAGTTTTCTTGTTTCCATTTCATTAGATCTTTTTCAAATTTAAGAATGTAAGAAATGTTCTAAGTAGTGTAATATGAAAAAATTATGTACAGAACTATTATTATGATCGTTTATTTTTGACTATAGATGAAGAATCTGTGTCTATACAAGCGAAATAACAATCAATGAGATGTAAATGAAGAGCATCACAGCAGTTCACATTTACGATATAGGTGTAAATGATAAATTTGCGTCAAGCGCTAATAATTTATCATGAACGAAGTTTTTACATCTAAATAAACATGACGCTACCCCAGTTGCATTAAAACTGCTGTTCTCATATTACCTGTGGGCGCTGATGACCCCGCTGTTTAGCGCCCGTAAACCTCAAACACACACACACATATTACCTGCGCTCTAAATCCACTCCACGTGTTACTGATCGAGGCTACTCGTCCATACGAACAAGCATTGTAGTAATATTTGTCCTGTTTGGAGCAGTCGACGGAAGATGGTGTTAATCACATGTCTCCTGCTTGGGCACTTGGCCAGCTTCCGTACTGTTTCCATTTACTTCCTCGTACACGAAATACATCGTATGCTAATTCCGTAACCTGCGCAGCGGCATGTAACTAGGTTTCCTCCTCTAAACAATTCTAGTTGCAGCCACGAACTGTCATGCAGACATGTATAACAGCACTGAACATGCCATAGCACACTTAATGCTATTTTTGGCGAAGTAAAGTAGTTTACTCTCCGTAACTCTCATTATGTACGCGTGAATGACAGAACGATTTCTCCGACCTGTAGTGTTGGCAGGTACACACAAAATAAAACAGTTTATTAACATGTACGAACAAAGTGTCACAGGTTCTAGCATTCTGCTCGAAGAATTTTCTCACAAAACGTTTGGCTTCATAAATTTCGACTCATTCGTTTCCGGCACAGCAATTTTCATCTCAGTTCATTTGAAACAGTTTGCATCAAATTTACGCTAACAAAGCATAGGGTGTTCGCCATGCACAATGGTCTTCGATAAAATGACACAATTTCATCCTGCTGTCTTTCAGGATTTCTTCTCTTGCAACGGTATGAATCATTTAACAATCTCAGTCTTTCATCAGAAGTCTAATAGGATAGGAATAGTTAGCCACAACTGTTTAAGACTACCAATAAAATCCATGCGAAGCCTCCGCAGAGGCTATGCCATCGCCTTTTTTCAAGCACGGTCAGAACCAGGCACATCAAGTGTGACTGAAGTTGTACACGTGCGACATCTGCCCCACCATACAGCTCATATCGGGCTACGATCCGAGTTGAATCGTTACAGGCATAGTGCTCCCGCGTTCCGTCTCATCACGTATCGCCTAGAATGGACACAGGTCACAGTGCCACACATCTAGGCTACATTCACCATCGGTGGCTGGCCGATCAGCACCGCCCTATGGATGGTATCACTTTTAGGAGACTTTTTATTTAAAGAGAAATCTATTTGTTTACGACCAATCGCTTTGGCCTAGCCTCCGGAAGCTATGGTGAACTCTTATTTACAGTATTTTATTTTATACTGGCGATCTTAGCTACACTAAATTCCTTTAATGAGTTTTGACATGAATTAATACGTGCCAGGATAGTTGGGCACGTTAGCGCGCGTCTTCCAGGATCCCGGATTTAATTCGCCGGGCATATTAATGACGAGGACCGGTGTTCCAGCTAGTCTGAGTGAGGTTTTCGGATGCTTGTCTGCAACCGACAAGGTTAATATCGGGCTGGTACTCACGTCCCGCCTCAGTTACGCGACTCTCAAAAATTTAGAAAATGTTCACACACTTACACATGGGATAACACTAGACGCTGCTAGGTGTGATATACAAACTCTGTCCCGGAGGGATGGCGGGACAGGGGGAAGGAGATGTGGGGGGAGGGGGGAGAAGGGAGGAGAGGGGGGGCGGGAGTGGCGACGTGAAGGACGTCCGACCACACTATACTAACAATATTACGTACTGAACTAGTAAACATACGGGATAAAGGCCACTAAAAAGAAGCTGACAATGAATTCATCTTAGCTGGCGTAGGGAAAGAAATTATAGGCTTCGATGAGTGCTGTCTCAGAGCTACTTCAACTATTGCATTCCACCTGCTCGTTCCTACTTATATACGCATTTGACTGGCTGTCCGCGAAATCTTAGTCTTGTTATCCCTATTGGATCAAGTACTTCACAATTTAAATGGTACTACATTATTATGCCTTCAGCTAATGTCAGTAAATCATTTATTTTGGTAACTCGAGTATATCAAAACACGTCAACTAAACCCATTCCACTTACACGGAAGAAGAAAATATGTTTAGCGAAAAGGGGCGCACGAACTTGATCTAGTAGAAGTGGACCACATTCTATAGAGGTGTTAGTGGCCGTTGGCTTCTAGATAAGATTCCTAGAAGAAATTCTCTAGCCTGAACGTTCTAAAGACATAAATCCACCAGACTTTGCTCATGAGGGCATACGAAAGCTCTTGTGTATCGAATCTCGCCTCACGATGCAGAGAGTCTTCCTGCTGTACAGCCGGCCGGAGTGGCCCAGCGGTTCTAGGCGCTTCAGTCTGAAACCCAACGACCGCTACGGTCGCAGTTTCGAATCCTACCTCCGGCATGGGTGTGTGTGATGTCATTATGTTAGTCAGGTTTAAGTAGTTCTAAGTTGTAGGGAACTGATGACCTCAGAAGTTAAGTCCCATAGTGCTCAGAGCCATTTGAACCATTTGAACCTGCTGTATTGTCGGAGGTTCAAAAATGGTTCAAATGGCTCTGAGCACTATGGGACTTAACATCTTAGGTCATCAGTCCCCTAGAACTTACAACAACTTAAACGTAACTAACATAAGGACATCACACACATCCATGCCCGAAGCAGGATTCGAACCTGAGACCGTAGCGGTCGTGCGGTTCAAGACTGAAGTGCCGAGAACCGCTCGGCCACTCCGGCCGGCATTGTCGAAGGCTGGAACATCTCACGCAGCGCTCCGAGGAATACATCAGCGCATCCAGGATTCAACGTTGGTACGTTTTTCTCCTGTGAAGTTCCGGTGGTTAACATACAATTAACAAAGAGTGAGTTTTAGCAAAGAAGAAAGCTTTCCGGACCTAAATCTATGTACGAAATTTTCTCCTTCTACTTAAGAAGAATGTGTCCTGAAAGTCTGCGCGTACCTTTACGTGATATTTGTAAGACTAATATTTACTTATATAGGGCCAGCAACTGGCTTTACTTCCGAGACACGCTACCCCTGCCTATACAATACACATGCGACTAGGACGCTTCAACATGGCAGCTACCCCCTCAAAGATCGGCTATTTGAAGAAGCAGCCGAAATGCATACAACTACCTCGAGACCGTGCATTCACCAGACGTCATTTGAGGGGAAGACCAAAAGCATGAGAAATATGAGGACATGTTCGAAGAGAGTGGCAGGAATGTATCTCTAATACGTACTCTACAGTAAACAAGTATTTATGAAGAGCTAGAGAGCAAAACGAGGATAATGGAATGTAGTCGAATTAAATCGGGTGATGCTGAGGGAATTAGATTAGAAAATGAGACACTTCAAATAGTAAAGGAGTTTTGCTATTTGGGGAGCAAAATAACTGATGATGGTCGAAGTAGAGAGGATATAAAATGTAGACTGGCAATGGCAAGGAAAGCGTTTCTGAAGAAGAGAAATTTTTTAACATCGAGTATAGATTTAAGTGTCAGGAAGTCGTTTCTGAAAGTATATGTATGGAGTGAAGCCATGTACGGAAGTGAAACATGGACTATAACTAGTTTGGACAAGAAGAGAATAGAAGCTTTCGAAATATGGTGCTACAGAAGAATGCTGAAGATTAGATGGGTAGATCACATAACTAATGAGAAGGTATTGAATAGGATTGGGGAGAAGAGGAGCTTGCGGCACAACTTGACTAGAAGAAGGGATCGATTGGTAGGACATGTTCTGAGGCATCAAGGGATCACCAATTTAGTATTGGAGGGCAGCGTGGAGGGTAAAAATCGTAGAGGGAGACCAAGAGATGAATACACCAAGCAGATTCAGAAGGATGTAGGCTGCAGTACGTACTGGGAGATGAAGAACCTTGCACAGGATAGAGTAGCATGGAGAGCTGCATCAAACCAGTCTCAGGGCTGAAGACCACAACAACAACAGAGACATGAGGAATTTCTATCAGAACGTATACAAAGTTCGGTGAGAGTAAGTGCTGAAGCAGAAAGTAATTTCTTCTCAAGCTTCTCCGTTGGTTAGTCAGTTGCCTGGACCTTTACTTCGAATATTTCCTTAAAACTCTATGTCTGCTCCGTGCATATGTCTCTCTCCTACAGTCACGAGAGTGTCAGCGGTCTAGTAGCATCGTGAGAAATTACTCGTAGCGCGAATATTCCGTGCTTGCGTAATTAGGTGGTCTCGCACAGTTGTCAGCAGCGACCGCATACCGGCGATCTTGCGCACATTGGGCATCGGATGACGCAGCTGGAGCCGTTTCGGTAATCTAGTGAAAGAGGCGGTGCTGTGGGCGGCGACGGCGGCGTGTTGTCGGCTGCGGCCGTGTACAGCGTGTTGCGTGGGAGCCGGCAGCCGCCGCGAGACCAGCCGCGCCGCGCCGCTATCGACAGAGGAAAGTAAATACTGCAGCCAATTCCTCGCTAGCACCCATGAATACTGAACGCCGCTCCCAGCCGCTCTAATTACATAGCGGGCACCCTGCATCTGCGCCGCATGCCGCAGCTCACAGGCTTGGCCATTCTTACGGGAGAAATTATACTCCTATACGATATAATCACGCCATGCTCAAGTGCCGCAGCGTTCAGGACAGGGAGAATGTGTTCGCGCGTCCAAAAGAAGCCAATTTCTTTTCCTACCGTTATCTCAGAATATATATCTAATGGTTTAAGGTGAAGGCCATTTGACCAAATACCATTCTGGACATTAACGTTATAATCAGAATATTTTTAGTTACTCACTACAGAATGAGAAATATAACGTGTTATCTAAAATCAAATCATAGAACTGTAAGTCAAAAATTTTGTGGGAAGATGAATCTCAAATGCTCGTGCCTTTGATGGCACCACTGTTAATGTAACATAAAACGTAATTAACCGACTTATGTCCTTTTTATCGAGCTAACTGATACTCTAAGAGAAAATTCGAGTAAGGTGGTGCAGTGGTTACCACACCGGACTCGCATTCTAGACAGTTCATATCGAGTTTAAGGTTTTCTGTGACTTTCCTGAATCGCTGCGGGCAAATGTTGGATAGTTCCATTGAAAGATTTCTGTGGTGTCACCGCCAGACACCACACTTGCTAGGTGGTAGCCTCTAAATCGGCCGCGGTCCGGTAGTATACGTCGGACACGCGTGTCGCCACTGTCAGTGATTGCAGACCGAGCGCCACCACACGGCAGGTCTAGAGAGACTTACTAGCACTCGCCCCACTTGTACAGCCGACTTTGCTAGCGATGCTTCTCTGACAAATACGCTCTCATTTGCCGAGATGATAGTTAGCATAGCCTTCAGCTACGTCATTTACTACGACCTAGCAAGGCGCCATTACCAGTTTATATTAATATGGAAATGATGTACAGTCCAGAGAGATGTTCACAAATTGTGGATTAAAGTTAAGTATTACAAGATTTTCGTACTTTATTGCAATTCTGAAGACATTGTCCTGTTCCAGACCTCACGCCAGTCTACGTGCATTTAAACGTGTGCACTTCGGCCTCCTCTAGCAACACAGTGTTGGCTCTTCTGCCAACACTTCACATGGCGACGAGGATGGGATAAAAACGGTCTTTTTTGTACTTGCTTAAATTACTTGTGTCATGGCTTCGCCACAATCTCCAGATGTACTGTCCGAATTTTATTGCTTGCAGAATCAGATGACGCAGGCCTTTTTGGAAGCCCTTGGACAGCTCGTCCAGGGTCAACGTGCGATGCAAAACGATGCGGCCGCCGCCGCTCCACCGCTACCGCAGCCACAACATGCAGTTGCACCATCTTTTCGTCCCTTTGATGCAGCACTGGAAAGCTGGACGGAGTAGTCACGCCAATTTGGTTTCCATCTCGCCGCCTACAGAATTAAAGGTAGTGAGCGGCAGCCATTTCTTCTTTCCGTCGTAGGCGTCCACACGTACAGAGTGATAGTGAAATAGTTTCCCCGACGCGACGTAGCAACACTGTCCTACGAAGAAATTTTGACGGCATTAGATGCATATTTCAAAGAATCAGTCAATGTAGTTCCAAAAAGGTATACTTTCTTTCGTACAAAACGTACGGCGGGTCAGACTAATCGGGAGTGGGATGCAACTTTGCAAGGCCTTACTAGGGATTGTGCTTTTGAGTGTGAATGTGCACTCCCTTATTCAGATACTATGGTGCATGATGCAATTGCACAGAACGTTTCTGATGTTCGTATACGGGAGCAAATTTTGAAACTCGTCAATCCCTCCCTTCAACAAGTGATAGACATATTGGATCGGCAAGACACACTTGACTTTGCTCAGGAATCATTTGAAACTTCGCCAGCAGTGTGTCACATTAACCGGCCCGCCGGGCGAGCTGCACGGAACAGTAAACAGCCCTCGCACCCATCCGCGCAGCTACCGCCAAGCCCTCCGCTACGTGTGCCGTGGAAGCAAGCAAACGCAGTGCTAAAATCATGCCGGCCGAAGTGGCCGTGCGGTTAAAGGTGCTGCAGTCTGGAACCGCAAGACCACTACGGTCGCAGGTTCGAATCCGGCCTCGGGCATGGATGTTTGTGATGTCCTTAGGTTAGTTAGGTTTAACTAGTTCTAAGTTCTAGGGGACTAATGACCTCAGCAGTTGAGTCCCATAGTGCTCAGAGCCATTTGAACCATTTTTGCTAAAATCATGCCCGCAGTGTGCTACTAGACATTCGCGTGAGAATTTCCCGTCACGCCAAGCTATTTGCTTTTTCTGTAACAAAAAAGGACATGTTCAGAGCGTTTGCCAGAAAAAGCTCAGATCAGATGCTCACAACCATTCCAGGCCCTTTGCTTCGCGCTGGAATCGGAATCGAACCAGCAATACTCAGGCTCATGAACCTTCGCCCATGGAAATTCATGTGGTTCATTCCACTCCGCCCGGTGCCCCTCTCTCTAACGGTGACTGTGTTCGTCCCACAAATAGTGTGTGTCGACATCACAGGAAATCCTGTCAGGTCGCAAGTGATTCTGTACCAGTGTCAGTTCACATTGCTCGTGACAGTCGCTCTTGTCGTAAGCAGGACAATAAACTTTTTGTAGATTTGGACATTCATGGCCACGTGATACCATTCCAGCTCGATACAAGAGCTGCAGTTTCATTAATCAATAAAGACACGTACAAACAACTGGGCACACCTCCGTTGCGTGCCGCAAATGTTAAGTTCACTAACTAATCTGGTCAGAATATCCCTGTGTTAGGACAGTGCAACCTTCTTGCAACATACAAGGGACAAACAAAACTTGTGTCGTTTTACGTTCTTCGTTCTTCTTCTGCAGTGAACTTGTTTGGTTTAGATTTATTTCAGTTGTTTAACTTGTCTATAGTAAATCAGGTCCTATCAGTGAACCAGACTGTGCCTTCAGCCAGTGTTTCTCGTCTATGTGAATAATTTGCAGACATTTTTGCACCAGGCCTAGGTTGCGCTAAGAACTATAACGCACATTTGGAACTAAAACTAAACGCGCAACCGAAATTTTTCCGAGCACGCAATGTTCCCCACACATTGCGTGATGAGGTCGCAAGAACCTTACACGATTTGGAATCACAAGGTGTGATTGAACGTGTGCAGGCTTCTCTCTGGGCATCACCCTTAGTAATATTGCCGAAACCTTCCGGAAAATTGAGACTTTGTGTGGACTTCAAGGCAACGGTGAATCCACAACTAGTGATTGGAACTTATCCTTTATCCTGCCCGGAAGATCTTTTTGACAAACTGTGCCTGGGTAAATATTTTTCGAAGTAGGACCTCGCCGATGCGTACTTGCAATTACCGGTGGACGAAGAATCCCAGCGCGTTTTGGTGGTTAACACGCATCTTGGTTTGTATCGATTCAAAAGACTGCCATTCGGGTGTGCATCCGCCCCTGCATTGTTTCAGCAATATCTGCAAACCGTTTGTGCCTCGGTCCCTACGGCAGCAAACTATCTGGACGATATAGTGATCTCCGGAAAGACAGAAGAACATTTAGCCAATCTCAGAACATTATTTCAGGTCTTGCGACAAAATGGTCTTCTCTTGCGGAAGGACAAATGTGTGTTTTTTGCTCATGATTTACCATATCTGGGACATGTAATCAATGCCCAAGGCATACATCCCAGTCCAGAACACCTCCGTGCCATACAAGACTTGCCTTCGCCGCAGAATTTGAAGCAGCTACAGAGTGTGCTGGGAAAAATTAATTATTACAACAGATATGTGCGCCAACGCCTCTTCCATTTCAGCTCCGCTTCATCGCTTACGCCGTAAAGGTGTTCCGTTCGTCTGGACGACGGAATGCGAACGCGCCTTTCGCCAGTTGAAATCGGCGTTGCTTTCAAATACTTGCCTTACGCCATTCGATCCCCAGAAACCCCTTTTGTTGATGGTAGATTCATCGGATTTCGGGATCGGTGCTGTGCTTGCGCACAAAGATGGATCGCATGATCGCCCTATTGCCTTTGCATCCAAATTGCTCTCGTCTGCGCAAAGAAATTATTCCCAGATAGAGAAAGAAGCTTTTGCTCTCGTATTTGGTGTCACAAAGTTTCATGATTTCTTGTATCGTCGTCACTTTACCATCATCACAGACCACAAACGTTTGACATCGCTTTTTCATCCGAACAAACCTGTACCTCCACGTACAGCGCAGAAATTCATTCGCTGGTCTATTTTCCTCTCGCAGTACCGCTACGATATCTTGTATTGGTCCACTGCTAAGCACGGAAACGCCGGTGCGTTGTCCCGTTTGCCTGTTGCTGAGGATAGAGCATTCGATTCCTCCGAACTTGCTTGCATGTTCATTGATGCGGAAACCGATGACGTGGTCGAATCGTTTCCGATTGATTTTCGTCGTGTCGCTACAGCCACAGCTGCCGACCCTGTCCTTGCTACCGTTCTGCGTTTTGTTGCTATGCAATGGCCCTTTTCAAAGTCACGGATCGAGGATCCGTTGGTTCGCCGATTTTTTGCTCACAAGGAGAGACTTTTTGTACCACGTGGTGTTTTGCTGTTGCGTTCTGATAATGATCAGTTCAGGGTCGTGGTCCCATGTTCGTGACAGTCCTCTGTCTTACGGCTTCTCCACCAAGGACATTGGGATGTAGTGCGAACGAAACAACTTGCTCGTCAGCACTGTATTTGGTTCGGAATCGATGGCGCGATTACGAACATGTGCTCTTCTTGCATGGTGTGTGCCGAACACCAATCTGCACCACCGCGGAAATTCTTTGCATGGCCGAAAACCACTTCCCCTTGGCAACGCTTACACATCGATTTTGCTGGTCCATTCTGGAATGCTCGATGGTTGGTTGTGGTAGATTCATTCAGTAATTTTCCTTTTGTTGTCCGTATGTCTTCCACGACGTCATCTGCCACCATCCAAGTGCTATCCGCTATCTTTTGCACTGAAGGTCTTCCACAGACTATTGTTTCCGACAATGGCCCACAATTCATGTCCGCAGAATTTGTCATTCTGCAAGGCCAATGGTATTCAACATCTGACATCCGCGCCGTTTTCCCCTCAGTCAAACGGTGCCGCTGAACGATTGGTCCGGACTTTCAAGTCACAGATGTTGAAGTTGAAAGAGTCGCATTCTCGGGAGGACGCGTTATTGCTCTTTTTGTCCTCGTATCGCTCTCAGCCCCGAGATGGTCGCTCGCCGGCTGAGTTGCTCCACGGTCGTCCTCGTCGAACCTTGATGTCTTTGCTGCATCCGCTGCATCAGGTTCCTGTGCAGCGGCAGCCACCTGCTTTTGCTCCAGGCGACGTTGTATACTATCGCAACTATCGAGGTTCACGGCGTTGGCTCGCAGGGCGCATTCTTTGCTGCCGCGGCCGCGCTATGTATCTGGTTTTGGGGGCCTCTGGTGAGGTGCGTCGGCATCTCAATCAGCTGCGCCTCTGTCGTCGCACGGGTTCTGCCGCTCCCCGTCTGCTTTCAGCGACGGTGCCGTCCGGTCAGCGCCCTGGGGACCCATCTACTGGCTCGCCTCGTCCCCAGGTGTTACCGACGATGCCTTCCATTTTGCCCTATGGCGACGCGCCGCCGCCGCCGCCGGCCCTACAGCCGGCGCCGCCCGCAGTGGACGCGTCGCTGCAGCCGCCGGGCGCCTCCCTGGGTCCCGCGCCGCCGATCGCTTCCCGTGACCAGCTGTCCTCCGACATCGAACTCTTGCCCGCTCCGGACCAGATGTTGTCTTCGCCCGTCGGGTACCCCGACGCGATGGAGGTCGACCTTTCGGCCCCTCCTGTCTCTCTACGGGCGCATACACCGCATGTTGGCGTGCACCCTGGACTAGGTTTTCAGGCGTTTCCTAGCTCCCCTCGGACCGAATGGCCGGGTGCGGGTGGCATAGCCTCGCCTGTTGTCAGGCTCCCCACCTCGTCGCATACATCAACATGGGGTCCTCCCCACGGCCGGCGGAAGCCTTATAACACAACCGTTCGCCGATTTGCGGGGGAGGAATGTGGTGTCACCGCCAGACACCACACTTGCTAGGTGGTAGCCTTTAAATCGGCCGCGGTCCGGTAGTATACGTCGGACCCGCGTGTCGCCACTGTCAGTGATTGCAGACATAGCGCCACCACACGGCAGGTCTAGAGAGACTTACTAGCACTCTCCCCACTTGTACAGCCGACTTTGCTAGCGATGCTACTCTGACAAATACGCTCTCATTTGCCGAGACGATAGTTCGCATAGCCTTCAGCTACGTCATTTGCTACGATATAGCAAGGCGCCATTACCAGTTTATATTAATATGGAAATGATGTACAGTCCAGAGAGATGTTCACCAATTGTGGATTAAAGTTAAGTGTTACAAGATTTTCGTACTTTATTGCAATTCTCAAGACATTGTCCTGTTCCAGACCTCACGCCAGTCTGCGTGTGTTTAAACGCGTGCATTTCGGCCTCCTCTAGCAACACGGTGTTGGCTCTTCTGCCAACACTTCAATTTCCTGCCCCATAACTGAAACAATCTGAGACTGTGCTCCGTCGTCGTTGTCTAGGGGACACTAGAACTTAAGCTTACTCCTTTCGAACAGAAAAATGATCTACTATGGTTAAAACATTACACAGTGTATTTCTTCTGTGATGTTTGTATTTATCACTTTTTATTAAAACACTAATGAGCAAAAACAACTGTTCAACGCGCGATACAATGTGTCCTTCTGTAGTTACGGGCACGTGTTGCGGTAAGGAAAGAATATGAGCAGAGCTGAGATTAATGGAGAACCAGTCTAGCGAAAATACGAAAACCACAGACGAAAACCATACATATTATATAAATGGATGTACGTATAAACGCTCCACATCTCTTGCTCAACCAATGCACCGATTTTAACAAAAATTGGTATACATGTCACTTACTGTCTGGATCGAATCGCTGTTGGTGTAAGAATCCCCTACCTATCACAGGGGTGGTACAGGGGGTGAGAAAGCAGTGTAGCCCATGATGGGAGAATACCCCGACTTTATTCATCCAATATTTGAGAATGACAGCACTTAAGACCCACAAAATGTCGAAAGGAAAGATGTTTATCGCTTACTACATTTCCACTGTTCAATGCAGTAAAACGATGAATTGGGCATAACATTTTAATTTACTACTTCTATGCTACTGACTCTATTTGCTACTCATTTTGGAAACAGTATCCGTATATGCCGCTGAATGTACTCAAAATTATATAATTGTACGACATATGGCTCAGGAGTTAAGACCTCATAAACACTGAGATGCGTGAAAAACTGCCTTACCATGCATGACGTTTAAATTTATTACTTTTTTGCTGCCATACTCGCAACACATTTGGCAAACAGTATCCATAAATTCCGCTCAATGTACCTACAAAACAATGTCATTCTACGACACATAATTAAGGGGATATGACGCCATAAACACTGAGCTGAGTGGAACCAGCAGTGCGAAATTCGCTAGAGATACAGGCAAACTATGTGTAGAAATGTGTGTGAAATATTTCAGATACATATGAAGTACTTATGGCATGTGCATACGCTCGCAAAGTCATAGGCGCAAGCTTCTCCTAAACTCTGGATCGATTTTAAATAAATTTGATACTAAAAGGTATCAGATAGATTATATAATGGTAAGACAGAGATTTAGGAACCAGGTTTTAAATTGTAAGACATTTCCAGGGGCAGATGTGGACTCTGACCACAATCTATGGTTTATGAACTGTAGATTAAAACTGAAGAAACTGCAAAAAGGTGGGAATTTAAGGAGGTGGGACCTGGATAAACTGAATAAACCAGAGGTTGTACAGAGTTTCAGGGAGAGCATAAGGGAACAATTGACAGGAATGGGGGAAAGAAATACAGTAGAAGAAGAATGGGTAGCTTTGAGGGATGAAGTAGTGAAGGCAGCAGAGGATCAAGTAGGTAAAAAGACGAGGGCTAGTAGAAATCCTTGGGTAACAGAAGAAATATTGAATTTGATTGATGAAAGGAGAAAATATAAAAATGCAGTAAATGAAGCAGGCAAAAAGGAATACAAACGTCTCAAAAATGAGATCGACAGGAAGGGGAAAATGGCTAAGCTGGGATGGCTAGAGGACAAATGTAAGGAGGTAGAGGCTTATCTCACTAGGGGTAAGATAGATACTGCCTACAGGGAAATTAAAGAGACCTTTGGAGATAAGAGAATCACTTGTATGAACATCAAGAGCTCAGATGAAAACCCAGTTCTAAGCAAAGAAGGGAAAGCAGAAAGGTGGAAGGAGTATATAGAGGGTGTATACAAGGGCGATCTACTTGAGGACAATATTATGGAAATGGAAGAGGATGTAGATGAAGATGAAATGGGAGATACGATACTGCGTGAAGAGTTTGACAGAGCACTGAAAGACCTGAGTCGAAACAAGGCCCCCGGAGTAGACAACATTCCATTGGCACTACTGACGGCCTTGGGAGAGCCAGTCCTGACAAAACTCTACCATCTGGTGAGGAAGATGTATGAAACAGGCGAAATACCCTCAGACTTCAAGGAGAATATAATAATTCCAATCCCAAAGAAAGCAGGTGATGACAGATGTGAAAATTACCGATCAATCAGTTTAATAAGCCACAGCTGCAAAATACTAACACGAATTCTTTACAGACGAATGGAAAAACTAGTAGAAGCCGACCTCGGGGAAGATCAGTTTGGATTCCGTAGAAATACTGGAACACGTGAGGCAATACTGACCTTACGACTTATCTTAGAAGAAAGATCAAGGAAAGGCAAACGTACGTTTCTAGCATTTGTAGACTTAGAGAAAGCTTTTGACAATGTTGACTGGAATACTATCTTTCAAATTCTGAAGGTGGCAGGGGTAAAATACAGGGAGCGAAAGGCTATTTACAATTTGTACAGAAACCAGATGGCAGTTGTAAGAGTCGAGGGACATGAAAGGTAAGCAGTGGTTGGGAAGCGAGTGGGACAGGGTTGTAGCATCTCCCCGATGTTATTCAATCCGTATATTGAGCAAGCAGTAAAGGAAACAAAAGAAAAAATTCGGAGTAGGTATTAAAATCCATGGAGAAGAAATAAAAACTTTGAGGTTCGCCGATGACATTGTAATTCTGTCAGAGACAGCAAAGGACTTGGAAGAGCAGTTGAATGGAATGGACAGTGTCTTGAAAGGAGGATATAAGATGAACATCAACAAAAGCAAAACGAGGATAATGGAATGTAGTCGAATTAAGTCGGATGATGCTGAGGGAATTAGATTAGGAAATGAGACACTTAAAGTAGTAAAGGAGTTTTGCTATTTGGGGAGCAAAATAACTGATGATGGTCGAAGTAGAGAGGATATAAAATGTAGACTGGCAATGGCAAGGAAAGCGTTTCTGAAGAAGAGAAATTTGTTAACATCGAGTATAGATTTAAGTGTCAGGAAGTCATTTCTGAAAGTATTTGTGTGGAGTGTAGCCATGTACGGAAGTGAAACATGGACGATAACTAGTTTGGACAAGAAGAGAATAGAAGCTTTTGAAATGTGGTGCTACTGAAGAATGCTGAAGATTAGATGGGTAGATCACATAACTAATGAGGAAGTATTGAATAGGATTGGGGAGAAGAGAAGTTTGTGGCACAACTTGACCAGAAGAAGGGATCGGTTGGTAGGACATGTTCTGAGGCATCAAGGGATCACCAATTTAGTATTGGAGGGCAGCGTGGAGGGTAAAAATCGTAGAGGGAGACCAAGAGATGAATACACCAAGCAGATTCAGAAGGATGTAGGTTGCAGTAGGTACTGGGAGATGAAGAAGCTTGCACAGGATAGAGTAGCGTGGAGAGCTGCATCAAACCAGTCTCAGGACTGAAGACCACAACAACAACAATGATAAGCATACCGCTTACTGTATGGAAAGAAATACTGCGGGGTTAAGAACCAACAATCTCCTAGTGGGGTAGGGTTGATAACATGGAGATAGAACAGGGAGGAAGGATACAAATACTGGTGAGGAGGACGTGGACAGAAAGAGGGGAAGGGGAAATGGAAAGAAAGAGAAGACTAAATTAGAATTATATTAATACCTTCAGCTGCTAACGGGCGTTGATACATATCAATGGGGGCAGGTGAAAATGTGTGCCCCGACCGGGACTCGAACCCGAGATCTGCTACTTATATGGCAGATTCTTTATCCACCTGAGCCACCGAGGGCACGGAGGATATTGCGACTGCAAGGACTATCTGACGGACGCCTCCATCGAGACCCACATTCTCACCTTGTATGTCCACACACAACATTCGTAGTGTCCCACCCTAACACACTCATTGCTCGTGGAAGACATTCTTACCAAGTCCCGTAAGAGTTCGCGGAATATGTGTGCATCCGCACAGAAGAAGAAGGTCATGGCCGGTAGTGCCATAACTATTTACTTCTATGGATATGGCGTCTGTTCTTTCAGACATGTCCGAAAGAACAGACACCATGTCCATATAAGAAAGAAAAGAGGCGGATATGTTCAGAGAGAGGGGAGATAAGAAGATGGACACAGAGAGGTGAGAGAAGGATATGGGGAGAGAAAGGAAGAGGAGGAGATGAACAGAGAGGAGAGAGGAGGAGATGAAGAATAGAGGGGGGAGGAGGAGATATACAAGTAGAGG
Organism: Schistocerca serialis cubense; assembly: GCF_023864345.2. Lineage (NCBI taxonomy): Eukaryota > Metazoa > Arthropoda > Insecta > Orthoptera > Acrididae > Schistocerca > Schistocerca serialis. Next base: position 583,253,409 of record NC_064640.1, read on the forward strand.
GGGTAGGAGGAGTTATATTTAGGGGGTGTGAGAAGGAGATAGCGGGAGACAATTAGACTAACTTAGAGGGAGGAGAAGGAGTTGGACAGAGAGAGGAGGAGTTGAAGATGGAGGTAGTGAGGAGGGAAGGAGGACATGGAGAGAAAAAAAGGGGAAGCAGGAGATGGACTTAGATGGGGTAGGGAGGAAACAGAGGGGGAGAATGAGGTAGACTTAGAGGGGGAAGAAGGAGATGGACAGATCAGAAAGGACCAGATCGACAGTGGGCAGAAGAGCAAATGGACAGAGAAAGGAATGAAGACGAAATGTTCAAAGACAGGCAGAAGGAAGAGATGGGGAGAGAGGGGGGAGGAGGAGATAGAAGATGGACAGAAAGAGGGGTAGGAAGAGATGGACAGAGTTTCAAGGATCATACACGTAGAGGGAGGAAGAGCAGGTGGACAGAGAGAGGGTGGAGGAGGAGGTAGATATGGTGGGAGATATGGGCAGAGGAGGAAATGGATAGAGAGTGGGTGAAGGAGGTGATAGCCTAATAGAAGATTGGAATAAATACATACCCAGGCAACTCTTAGTACTGAGCTAGACCATAGATAAAAGCGACTTTGACAATGGCGCAGCACCTCAGAACAAAGATTGGTTATCCGTATATTAATGTCGTGATCACATATTGTGCCAGTGGCCTAGCCACAGTGGTAACACCGGGTCCTATCAGATCACCGAACTTAATCGCTGTCGGGCTGGACTAGCACCATTCTGTTTAGAGGGCGCTGTTGCCAAGTGGGCTGCAAGGCAAACTTGATGGAGAAGTAGTGGCTTCGGTCTCGTAAACTAACATATGGCTGGGACAGAAGAGTGCTGACCACATGCCCCTCCATATCTGTATCCAGTGACGCCTGTGGCGTGAGTATGACACGTCGCCCGGCCGGTATCTTTGGGCCTTCATGGTGTGTTCGGGAAGAGTTTAGTTTAGATCATGTATTGTAAGTGGCTGAAGGACAGTCAAAACTTGAAAAGGCAACAAGATGCGGGACGTCCACAACTCATCTGAGAAAGGTGATAAGGGAGGTTTAACTGATCAGCAAACCCGAGTAGTCGCAAGTCTGTGTCATATATGACATAAATGTACACAGTCTTATCAAAAGTACTCAGACAGCCCTATGGAAAGCGGAACTGACCACTAGACGGCACGAGAGGCGGACTTCGGTATAAAAGAGATACGGAATATTGGTTTGTCAGGAGAGAAGCAGTAATAGCAGAATGGGTGGATCAGGAGAGCTCAGTGACTTCGAACATGAGCTAGTCACTGGATGCTACCTGAGAAACAAATCTGTTTAGGAAATTTCAACCCTTTTAAGGCTTCCGAAGTTTCCTGTTGGTGATGTGATTGTGAAGTGAGAAAGCAAACTAACAGCGACAGGTAAACCAAGATCAGGCAGACCTCACGTTCTGAGGGACAGGCGCCATTGAGCATTGCGGAGTTTATTTGTAAACAATTTCATGGAATCAGTGGAAGGAAGCACCCCTGAATTACAGATTGCTACCAGTAGTTCAGCTAACTAAATGACTGTGAAGAAGAATCGGGTGCAATGGTCGAGTAGATCCTCGTGACCCACACATTTCTGTAGTTAGTGCTAAGCGACGCTCAAGGTGGCGCAAAGAGCGGCACCATTGAGCAGTGGATGACTGGTAAGAAGTGTTTTACAATGACGAATCACACTATACCGTTTGGGGACCCAGTGGAAGGTTCTGAGTTTTCTGAATGACTTGAGTACGGAGGATGTTGTATTAGGGTATGGGAGAGTTTTTAGTGGTTATCGCACTTAAGTAAAGGAAGGACATGAACACATCTTGGAGCATTGTGTATGGAGTATGGTAGAGTAATAATTCTGAGATGAGCCTTGTTTGTACCAGCATAACAATGTATCTTACCACAAAGATGCATCAGTGAGACAATGGTTTGTGGACAATAACATTCCTGAAATGGACTGGCCTGCACAGAGTCGCTACCTAAATCTAGTGGATCTTCTTTGGAGTGGCTTTGAATGTGGACTTCGCTCTAGACCCTAGTGTTCAACATCACCTACCGTCTCCTCCACAGATATTCCAATACCTCATTGAAAGTGTCGCCAACAGAGTTCAAACCGTCATAAAGGGGAAGTGTGGGTACACTCCATATTAAAGTCCACTAATAGGTGCCCAGATACTTCTGATAAGGTAGTGTAGATCGCTGGCGCAGGCACAAGTCTTTCGAAGGACATCTCTTAGTGCACACTGTTGAACACTGAATTCTACTTGTTACCATGCTGACCCAACGACATCATCAGTTACGGTTGCAGTGGGCGCCGTATCGTCGAGATTAGACAGTGAAACCATGTAAACGTGCCCATTGGTCGCATTAATCAAGTTTCTTGCTACACAAGGTCGATGGTCGTGTCTACATACGCACGTCATCCAGTCGAACGTGTATTTGAAACATTAAATGTAAATACAAGGGGATCACTGCTGTCAACTGCAGCAGGACATAATGCGGAATCAGCGGCGACGAGCGAAAATGTGTACCGGACTGGGATTCGAACCCGGAAACTCCTGCTTACTAGTCAGGTGCATTAACTAATGCGCCATCCGGGACAGAGTGTTTTCGCTCCGGCACGGACTATCCCGGCGCGCCTCAAGGTCGATTCACATTCCCGCCGAGCGCCACTTGTCCGCAATCCCTGTCCATTATACTCACTGTTCAATACTTTGAGATTCCACAGGCGGTCGGACGTATTAGTGCATCCTCACTGAAGAAAGTGGATCCATTGCCCAGCTTGGCGTATCAACTATTATGGATGCATGGTGTCTGCTCTTCGCATTCATATACTTGAAACATGCCATAATGTGCAGCGTCAAACATGCAAAGTGGTGTGGACAGTGTTATACTATGGTGGACATTCACCTTGGCTCCTATAAGAACTGTGGTTGTCATCCAAGGCACTATGACAGTTGTGAGCTACATGAACATTATTACAGACCACCTGCGAACCTTCATGCTTGACGTGTTTCCCGACAGTGATGGCGTCTTCCAGCAAGATAATTATCCGCCTCAGAACTCTATAATTATGATACAGCGGTTTGAGAGCACTGAAGTGAATTTTAATTGATGTCCTGACCATTAAATTTGCCGGATATGAACTCGATGGGACACATTTTGGAGAATGTTATGACCCCAACTCCAAGCAGAAAACCCACCGGTCTGTAATTTGCGGGAACTGGGTGACCTGTGCGTAGACGTCTAGCGACGTATACCTCCAGAAACTTACTAAGGACTTTTCGAATCGATGCCACGTAGAACTGCTGCTGTATTTGACTCCAAATGTAGACCAACACAATGTTAAGCATTTGGTAATAATGTTTTGGGCCATCAGTGTATATGTACAACGTCCCCTTCAGTCCTTGTCCATTATAGAGAGGATATTGCTATTCTTATCGGATATTAACTTTAAAATTTGTCTTCTTCTCTTAGTCTATTAAAAGTAGCAAATTATTTCTTCGTGAGTTCTCAGAAGCTGTTACTTCCAAGTCCAGGGAGACAAGATTTGAATCACCAATGCTTATCAACCACCTATCGTCTGGAACATGATGTAGCACAGACATGTTTGGTAGGCGTCCCTCTGGACTCATTTACAGGCCTTATCAATATATCGATTGAGTTACTGTGTACATGGTGTGCCATTTATCTCAACGGCCCATTCGACTTTTTGTCGAGAACCGAAATAAAAAAGAAATATGTCAAACACATGCAGTTCAGCTATCAGCGGACATTAACCAGCACGAATGCCTTTCAGCAATTTCGTTTATCACAAAGATGTGAACTGCAGTACGTCTTTCATAAAGTGCAGCAGAAATTTTTTATTTGGTAATCCGCTTTCTCTCCGCAAGACCTGTTCAAAAACGTATCATGGTCTACCATTCACGTAAATATGACGTTATTAAATACACAACACTAAACTTAGTTTTATTTTCCTATACAAGCCCACACTGCATTTACCTGGGGTAATGTGACCTTCCACGTACTGGAGTTCACAGTAGACGAATGGGAACCTAAGGTTAACGCACACTGTTTAATCAATCAACCGACAGCTAACATACTTTCTCCACAGACGAGATGCATTATTACCTTAAGTGTATATTGTACTCACACAGACCTTCAACTGGAGACCGTTGTCTCAATGACACATGTGCACGAAGCGCATATCAGAAAAGGTTATTTTTCACACAGTTGTTGCTTTTCTTGCTTCTATGATGAAGGTAACGTAAACATATAGGGACTGAAACTGATTTGGACGGCAGAAAAATGCAGCACTACGCTTCGTCCAATACCTGTAGCCTGCAAAATACAAACTCGAAATCCAGGGGGCTATCTGCCTTTTACATAGTCCAAGTTTGTCATGAGCTTACCTTCTTGGTCAACTACATATATGGTTCGGCGCCGATCGTGAACATGTAGACACTTCCCATTTCCCGTCCTCCTCCTCCCCACCCCTCCAGGACGTTTCAGCTCTTATCCAGTGTCAACTTAGAATCTAATTCACCACTCAATTAAAACTACCCTTTTTCTTATCGCTACTATTTTTTACCAAATTGGGATGGTTATTTAGTATCTAATTTATGACCCAAGGTGCTTGCCAGAAGTTTTTTCCAAAATAGCATTATCTTCATTAATATAATTATGACTTGAGATTTCGTCCAAGATGACTGCCACTACGATGTCACGATCGAACGTGGTTGCCCAAGATGGTGGAAGGTCGAAAGGTCACAAAGATATCAGATACGTAAATTGCCTCATGAGTCTCAAACTTTGAGGTTACAGTGGACACAGCCCAATATGAAATGACGGGAAATTAAAAATATCAAAGTAAGATAGTTTGCATGTTATATAGTCTATTTACTTACAATTGTTTCTGTGTTATTCACATATATTGTGTTGAAGACATGCTACGGCCCACATGCAAGACATTGTCAGCGATGTGCTAGGTGTGAAGTTTGAAAGAGCCAAGTGGGACAGCTTGTTTGACTTCTGTATATTGCTTGATCTATTTACATAAATATTTTGGGGACTTTTGCTTAACCGTCTTTCTTAAACTAAGTACAGCCTAACCTTCACATTATGGAGATGCAGGGATGATTTATTTAAAGTTAAAATGTTTAAGTAAACATGCACTTACTTCAAAAAACATTTCCGCAGACCACCGGGGTCAGAACGCACTGCCTACCGCTGCCAGACATTGCCAGTAACTGCACCAGTTGAGAGGAAGTTTCGCTATCTCAGCCAACACCTCATTCACCACTAAACTAGTGCAACTGTAGCCATAAAACCTTTCATGCTGCTGCCAGCTGCGGTCCTTAGCTCATCTCTATCCGATGCTTCGAGTACCCAATATTTACTTCAATATGCGATGGCCCCCTCTCACAAGCCTAGGCAGAGAGATGTTGAAAAACACTAACCAGACATATAGCCATTATAGTGTCTAGGCACTATTCTTTCCAGATATCTGGGGGTCACAGAATCTAGACGTTCAAGGCCTGCTGTATAACCTTCAAATGTCTGAAGATCATAGATATTTAGGGCCAGCAGTATACCCTCCAAATGTCTGCAGACCATAGGGTCTATACATTCAAAGCCACCAGGCAGATACGCCTGCTTCCTCCTCACTCTTTTCTGCCCTGTAGGAATTTCTCCTAGTGGCTGCAAAAATGGTGAACTTTTATCCAACTGGCTAGATTCATGGGAATTGACCCCACCCACAAGGTAGATGGGCAACCTTCCTCCCTGCCTCCCCTTCAACCCACAGCGACTATGTACAGGACACCGTTGCACCAGTATAAATGTGACTATCGGCAATAAAGCATCTATGTAACAATCACTCTGGTCCTGGTGACGAGGGACATAAGCCTCCATGTCTGGATGACGACATTCCGAATAAGTATCTACACATTATAGGTGCATGTGCTTGTGTGTTTGTTCATGTACAGGCATGATATAATGATTTTATCTTACTGACGACGGCATACCAGCACTGCTGATGGGTGACAATATGTTAAGCCTCCTGAAGGAGATAATACACTGGGTGTTCAAAAGTATCCAGACACCTGGCTCAAAATGACTTACAAGTTCGTAGCACCCTTCATCGGTAATGCTGGAATTCCATATGGTGTTGGCCCACCCTTAGACTTGAGGACAGCTTCCACTCTCGCCGGCATACGTTCAATCAGGTGCTGGAAGGTTTCTTGGGGAATGGCAGCCCATTCTTCACCGAGTGCTGCACTGAGGAGAGGTGTTGATGTCGGTCGTTGAGGCCTGGAACGAAGTCGGCATTCCAACACATCCCAGAGTTGTTCTATAGGATTCAGGCCAGGACTCTGTGCAGTCTAGTCCATTACACGGATCTTATTGTAGTGTAACCACTCCATCACAGGCCGTGCTTTATGAACAAGTGCTCGATCTTGTTGAAGGATGCAATCGCCATCCCCAAATTGCTCTTCAACAGTGGTAAGCAAGAAGGTGTTTGAAACATCAACGAAGGCGTGTGCTGTGATAGTGCCACGCAAAACAACAAGGGGTGCATGCTCCTCTGTGAAAAACACGAGCACACCATAACACCACCGTCAAGGAATTTTACTGTTGGCGCTACACACGCGGGTAGATGACATTCACCAGGCATTCGCCATACCCACATCCTGCCATCAGATCGCCACATTGTGTAGCGTGATTCGTCATTTCACACAACGTTTTTCCACTTTTCAATCGTCCAATGTTTACGCTCCTTGCACCAAGCGAGGCGTCTTTTGGCATTTGCCGGCTTGATGTATGGCTTATGAGCAGCCGCTCGACCATGAAATCCAAGCTTTCTCACCTCCTGCCTAACAGTCATAGCACTTGCAGTGGACCCTGATCCAGTTTGGAGTTCCTGTATGAAGATCTGGATAGATGTCTGCCTATTACACATTACGACTCTCTTCAACACTGTCTGCGGTCTCCGTCAGTCAACAGACGAGATCGGTCCGTACGCTTTTATGCTGTACGTGTCCCTTCACGTTTCCACTTAATTATCACATCGGAAACAGTGGACCTAGGGACATCTCGTGTACAGACGTATGACACAAGTGACACGCAGTCACCTGATCACGTTCGAAGTCCGTGAGTACCGCGGAGCGCCCCATTCTGCTCTCTCACGAAGTGTAGTGACTACTGAGGTGGCTGATATTTAGTACCTGGCAGTAGGTGGCAGCACAATGCACCTTATATGAAAAATGTACATTTTTCGGGGTGTCCGTATACTTTTGATCACATAGTGTAGGTGCTACAGAGGCAGGTGGCTGGTTTGAGATGGCTGAAATACCACTACTATCCATTGATGATTATGCTCGAAAGTACCACGATTCTTTTATTTATTCTCTGTTGAGTCTCTTTCTGTCCGCAGATCACCTTGTACCTGATGTCTTTGGGACTTCATTCTCTGATGTAACATTCCACTTGTATACCTTATCTCTGCATATATTTCAGTCATGATCTTCTGTTGGATCAGTTTATGCTTTTTATGGGTCAAGTTTGACTTATGTGATATATGGTACTGTTAACTTGACCCCGCGAGTGGATATCAGAATTATATTGGTGAGTCTCTTCCGTGATAGCCAGCTGATGTGCCTATTGACTTTTAAACATCTTTTTCTGACATCGGCTACTATGTTCCACACCTTCTCTTTGGCTTTTCGAGAGTGTAACCTGTACTCCTCTTCTGTCAACTTTGGGCAGAGAATTTTTCTCATGGTTTTGCGTTCTTCCTTCAGTACGCTTCCATGTCGCATTTCGTCTGGTGCATCAGTGTCTCACTTGCGCACAGTATTTCCGGCATGGTTACTGTGTTGTAGTGTCTTTGTTTGAATGGACACGCATTTCTTATTATATGTTCCTTATGTTCCACCTTTAGCGCTCTTCATTTTTTGTAGTCGAGTTTTCTGTGAGGACTGTTTTCCTCCTGCAGGTTCGAGGATTTCACCTGGGTATTTTAAATGTGTAGCTCTGTTTATATTGTGGTATTTTGTGTCTAATTTTTTCACGTTTAATTTTTAGCAAAGGAATTCACACTTCTGGAAAAATATCTGCAGGCCAACTATTTCTGTACGTTCTTTTGATGTTTCTGGTTTTTTGGTGGGTACTGCTTCTGTATACGAGTGTATGGCCAGGTCGTCTGCAAAATCTAGGTTTGAGAAATCTATCTTGTGCCGGAATCGTCCTAGTCATTGGTTTCCAGTGTCCTTGGGATTTTAAGTTCTTTTTCTCATTCCCTCATCGATTTGTCCTGGAATAAGTTGAACAATAGATGGACAATCCATCGCCTTGGTGTACCCCATTTTTGATCATGAAGGGGTCAGAGACTTGACCCATGAATTTAGCTTGCGATGCTGTTCCAGCCACTGTCTGTTTGATAAATCATAGTGTTTTTGATTCGGGTCCGTGTTCATATAAGAAACTGAATAAGGATTGTCGGTCAACAGAATCATACGCTTTCTTGAAATCTACGAAAGTGTGCATGACTGGAGTACTGCTGATAGCCTTGTATTCTGGAGTACTCCTGATAGCGTTGTATTTTTGAATTGTTTTGAGAATGGAGAATATTAGACCAATGGGAAAAGTTACTTAACAACGAAATATATTGTGCATTATGGCACAAAAGATAAATCATCAGACCAAATTTTAAATGTGACACAATCTCCCACAAAAAATGCATCACTCTGGAGATGGAACAGCCTTCAGTAGAGCTTACAAATCCTGTTTATGTTTGCATGTATTTTCTGGATCTATACACACTCCACATGAACCAGTTTCAATATGAGTTTCCAGATGCATAGTTACGTTGTATGGATGCAGAGAGCTTCATCTATTTGATGAAGTGTTGCGATCCGTGTGAAGCAAAAGATGCCACATTGACAACTTCTGAATTTGTGGCTGATAACCCTTATTGCATAACACCTGAAAACAAGGTCATTGGTCTAACGAAAGACAAGGCAAATCCGTTACACACAGAGGTGTTTGTAGACATTAAATACACTCCTGGAAATGGAAAAAAGAACACATTGACACCGGTGTGTCAGACCCACCATACTTGTTCCGGACACTGCGAGAGGGCTGTACAAGCAATGATCACACGCACGGCACAGCGGACACACCAGGAACCGCGGTGTTGGCCGTCGAATGGCGCTAGCTGCGCAGCATTTGTGCACCGCCACCGTCAGTGTCAGCCAGTTTGCCGTGGCATACGGAGCTCCATCGCAGTCTTTAACACTGGTAGCATGCCGCGACAGCGTGGACGTGAACCGTACGTGCAGTTGACGGACTTTGAGCGAGGGCGTATAGTGGGCATGCGGGAGGCCGGGTGGACGTACCGCCGAATTGCTCAACACGTGGGGCGGGAGGTCTCCACAGTACATCGATGTTGTCGCCAGTGGTCGGCGGAAGGTGCACGTGCCCGTCGACCTGGGACCGGACCGCAGCGACACACGGATGCACGCCAAGACCGTAGGATCCTACGCAGTGCCGTAGGGGACCGCACCGCCACTTCCCAGCAAATTAGGGACACTGTTGCTCCTGGGGTATCGGCGAGGACCATTCGCAACCGACTCCATGAAGCTGGGCTACGGTCCCGCACACCGTTAGGCCGTCTTCCGCTCACGCCCCAACATCGTGCAGCCCGCCTCCAGTGGTGTTGCGACAGGCGTGAATGGAGGGACGAATGGAGACGTGTCGTCTTCAGCGATGAGAGTCGCTTCTGCCTTGGTGCCAATGATGGTCGTATGCGTGTTTGGCGCCGTGCAGGTGAGCGCCACAATCAGGACTGCATACGACCGAGGCACACAGGGCCAACACCCGGCATCATGGTGTGGGGAGCGATCTTCTACACTGGCCGTACACCACTGGTGATCGTCGAGGGGACACTGAATAGTGCACGGTACATCCAAACCGTCATCGAACCCATCGTTCTACCATTCCTAGACCGGCAAGGGAACTTGCTGTTCCAACAGGACAATGCACGTCCGCATGAATCCCGTGCCACCCAACGTGCTCTAGAAGGTGTAAGTCAACTACCCTGGCCAGCAAGATCTCCGGATCTGTCCCCCATTGAGCATGTTTGGGACTGGATGAAGCGTCGTCTCACGCGGTCTGCACGTCCAGCACGAACGCTGGTCCAACTGAGGCGCCAGGTGGAAATGGCATGGCAAGCCGTTCCACAGGACTACATCCAGCATCTCTACGATCGTCTCCATGGGAGAATAGCAGCCTGCATTGCTGCGAAAGGTGGATATACATTGTACTAGTGCCGACATTGTGCATGCTCTGTTGCCTGTGTCTATGTGCCTGTGCTTCTGTCAGTGTGATCATGTGATGTATCTGACCCCAGGAATGTGTCAATAAAGTTTCCCCTTCCTGGGACAATGAATTCACGGTGTTCTTATTTCAATTTCCAGGAGTGTAGAAAATGTACATATACCATACAGTGACAAGTGCGACACGAACACGGGTGACGGGCATGCAGTCTTTGCAGCCTCAGTGGCTCTCACGGTTGACACTTGCAGTGCCTCTGCAGTGATATTGTCGGTCCTCGAACTCTTCCTCCGCATATGGTATGCCAAGTTAATATTCAGTCATGAGGTCATAAGTTACGTACTATACCACTGCTGAACATCTTCCTGTCACCTTATGATGATGAATATGCCAATTGTGAGGATATATATATATATATATATATACATATATATATATATATATATATATATATATATATATATATACAGGGAGAACATAAATAAAACCGACAAACTACAGGGACGGATTATTGACTGGAAGCGGAGGAAGTAAGGTCCGGAAGTGGACGGTATGGATGCAACGACAACACATCATCCCGAAACACAGTACAGAGTAGCATCACATCCACGTCACAACAAATGTTCAAAGTGGCCGCCTTGGACCTGCAGGTTAGTAGCGGCTGTCATGCAGGATACACTTTGGGATTCACCATGTTGGCTGTCCACTTGCCTGGAGATTGTACTAGCATTCGTTTCAACATCCTGTAGAACTTTGGCTCCAAAGCTGGTGTACGCACAGTCAGTCACCTTCCTGCACATTCGTCTGTCTGAAAGGAATAATGATGACACAAACGCCCACAAAGGGCTAGAAATGATGTGTTATGTGGCTGGTGTCTGTGATGGTACTTGTTTTGGTGTAGTCGTTTCGCCTCTCGGACGTTTCCATCTGCTTGGCTGTACACAAAAACACCATCTCGGCTTGTTCCCGACACGAATAGCGGACCAATCTGCTGCTTGCAGTACGCAGAGTCAATCATACAGCATGCAACACACAAGGAACACAAGGTACGTGATCAGAGGAACTGACATTCGTCACCGCCATCCACCGTGGCAATGATGCACCTCTGGACACATATTCACAGAACTTTTCTCCTCTATTTCCATTCACTAATCCGTCCCTGCAGTTTGTTGGTTTTATTAATGTACATTATTGCCATTTTTGTTGTATTCTCTAAGTCTTCAGAATATTCATATGAGAATTATCGTATACTAGTTCTTAGACTAGACTGCTATGTAAACCGTAAATAAGAAAATAACTTAGTGCTCATTCTGACGAAGGGCTCAACAACAGCATGTCCTTAAACACACTGACGTGACAAAAGTCATGGGATAGCTCTCAGTATCATGTCGAGCCTCCTTTTGCTCGGCGAAGTGCAGCAACTCCACGTGGCATGGACCCAACAGGTCCTTGGAAGTTACTGCACAAATATCGAGCCATGCTGCCTTTTTAGCAGTCCATAATTGCAGTGCAAGACTTCTTGCGCAAACTGACATTTCGATAAATGTCCAATGTGATTCATATTGGGAGATTTGGGTGGCCATATCACTCGCTCGATCTGTCCAGAACGTTCTTCAGGCCAGTCGCGAACAGTTGTGGCCCAGTGACATGGCGGGTTGTCATCCATGAAAATTCCATTGTTGTTTGGGGACATGAAGACCATTAATTGCGGTAAATAGTCTCACAGTAGCCGAACATTAGTATTTCCGCTTGAGCTGGATCGGAGGACAGCCCTCACCATTATGGAGCGACCGCCAGCTGAGACAAATGGTTTATTGACATTTTGGATCCTTGGTTTCGCGTGGTCTGCGCCACATGCGCACACTACTAACAGCTCTTACCAACTGAAGACTCATCTGACCAGGCCTCGATTTTCTGCTCGTCTAGGGTCCAACCGATATGGTCATAAGCTGAGAAGAGGCGCTGCAGGTGATGTCATATTGTAAACAAGGGCACTCGCGTCTGTCGTCTGCTGCCATTGCCCATTAACGCCAGATTTCATCACACTGTCCAAACTGACACGTTTGTCGGAGTCCCACATTGATATCTGTGTTTATTTCACGCCGTGTTGCTTGTTTGTTAGCACTGACAACTTTACTTAAATACTGCTGCTCTTGGTCTTTAAGTGAAGGCTGTCGGCCATTGCATTGTCCGTGGTGAGAGGTAATACCTGAGGCTGGTATCCTTGACACACTCTTGACACTTTAGATCCCGGAACATTGAATGCCTTGACGATTTTCTAAATGGAACATCTTAGGCATCCATCTCCAGCTATCAGCCTGCATTCCAAGTCTGGTAATTTCTATCATACGGCCATAATCATGTCGGAAACCATTTCACATGAGTCACCAGAGTACGAATGACAACTCGGCTAATGCGCTGCCCTTTTATGATTTGTATATACGATACTACCGCCATCAGTATATGTGCATACCGCTAGCCAATGACTTTTGCCACCTCAGTGTGTATACAGTGTTCGGACCTAGTGGAGCAACAATATGGTAAGGTACTCCATTCTGATTGTACGGGTTTAATACCTGTGGGGGTAATAGTAGCAGCCTTCAGTACTGAATGTATACAGGAATTTATACGTTCCTGTAACTCATCCACTTAAACAATATTCTCACGCGCGTAGCTCAAAAAGTTAATGAATAATGCCTTGACATTTGGTTACTGCTGATGGAGCCTCTGTTCCACGTTATATAATGCACTGTATAGACCACACAAGGTCGCAACACTTAACTGATGAAAACACTTGCACTGCGAAGAGTATCCAGGTGTTGACTTGAGTGTTGGGGCACCGTATATGTTGATGACGGACATCTTCTTGTTAAAGACGCATATATCTGGAGGAGGACGAGATGGGCCACATTCTGTTGCCACCTGACTATCGATATATTATGCTACATAGACAGTCCTACGCCATCTCAGTAAACTGCACTTCAGCACTGCTTTGAGTGTTGTGAGTTTCCATTAGTACTTGGCAGTCACTATCTGGTGTTATGCCTAGATTTACACGTTTAGATCCATTGGTAGTCAGCTGATAAGTAGTGGTGAATAGCAGCATACATAAACCACTTAACTGCAGCACGACTAATTGTGGTGTAGACGTTGGAGATACTGGAAACTCAATGTTTGGAAGCAGTTGTGTGTCCTGCTCTTTGGTGCACCTGGTAGCCGGTCTGCTGCTTTTTGCTCCATGTCTTCAGGGTGCTGCAGCACTCAGGGAGAAATAGTTATAATAAACGAAGACACATATGCACAATGAATAATAGTAATGAAAATGAGAGAAAGTAAATGGTTAATACTTATGTTTGACTGTGTGATTAAGTTCTCTATTCTTTCTGAAGTTATTAGATCTCTGCTGACAGTTCATGGTGATGACTGGGCTTTTCACGAATGTGTACAGAGAACAAGTGCCGAGTGCATCTGATGGCTAGCAAGCCGAAATGCTGTGGATGAGTGGAAGGTAATTCAAGTGCTATGGAAACTGCTACAGTTATTTCGGACTGGAAGGGTGGTTTACGTATCTGCCATCTTGGGCAGCCATATTTGATAATGACAACATAATTCCACCGTGTCTCGTACTTGCACCATCAAGTTTGATAGTGATGTCACTATGTCAGCCATATTGGACGCCATCTTGCGTCATAAATTATACTAACTGAGATAACGGTTTCTTGGATAAACATCTCGCAGCTATCTTGTGTCATCAATTACAGGCTAAATATACACATTAATAGGTTAACGAACAGTACAAAAGGAAAGGGTAGCATAAACAGAGTAATAAATTAGATCCTAAACAAACACTGGGTAACCACTCAAGTGACCTAGACGTGTGGGGAATGGGGAGGGGGCAGGAGAGTGAGGTCGAGTTTAGATGACGACGGTCAGCACTTCAACCAATAGAATAACAGACTGCCACTTATGCAATATCCAGTTGGCTGACAGGGAGAGCGGTAGGTGGAAGGGAAGGGGGAGTTGGCCTTAACTCAACCCACATGCTCATGAAGCAGACACAAGTGGAATGAAAATTGTGCTCAGACCAGCTTTGTCACATTAATGTCGGATAGTGTATCACCATGGTACGTCCACTGCTTTGCCGTTTGTCTTTCAGCATGAACAATGTGGCACAGGCCGCCAAATAATGCCTGTCCTCGACTCCTATATATTTTAGCAGTTAATCGCTTACACAAATTACTCTATCCATTTAGGAAAAAAAGTATGAAAACTTGCAGAATGTACGTTGTTACAGCATTTGTTGTTGAATTTTATGTGTAGGATGTTGCAAGTCAAAATTACGTAGGTAGAATATGATTGTAGATAATGCAGTGGCGTCCAGATGGCTTGGGTGGTTATGGACCTCGTTATATCTTGTCATGGTGGTTCTACATATCTGGTTGAGCAATAAATATGTAGAGACAAGTGAACAACCATTATAAAGAGGTAGAAGCAGTGAGAAAAGAATAGTGCATTCAATCATTAAAAACAGAAGAACAGTTTTAAACCATGACTTGTTGTGGCGAGTACCCAGTGACACAGGCTGTCCCCAGAGTGTGGTGTGTGCTTAACTCAGCATGTGGCCATAGGAGGCAACCAGTTTACAAAGCCGCCTAGCCGAGCAGAGGGCAACTGTGAAGTAGCACTGTCATCACCTTGGCGAGTGCACTGCATCAGGACCAGCCAGGCAGTAGTCATGCACTGAATACGATCTCTGCAATGTGTTGTTCAATCCATTGGTGCATAATCACAAGTCAGTGAAGGGAGCACTTAAGTATCGACTCAACCAAGGACACCAGCACAGAATACAGCTCAAGTGTCCTTTAAACTCAAGCTTCTGGTAGCAGAGTCTATGCACTGAGGACAGGCAGCTGCTCGGCAAGAAAGAAGGTGCTAGTGGTAACTCTTGACTCCCAGGTAGAAGGATGAAGTAATCTAGCAGATGACCTACAGCTGGAAGCCACTAGTTCAGATCCTGACATCAGGTCTAGGGATCTCCCATAGTTCTGCAGCTAGCGGAGGCACTGTGTAGTAGCAGTAGGCCGGGGACACACAAAGATCAACGACTGTCGTCGAATAGCTCTTGCAGCTGCCTGCAGGAGATGACTTCATAGCCAGGGCAGGTGGTATTTGGAATTACTCCAACCCATCCTCTTTCGACAGGACATCATTTCTGACCAAGTAGGCCCAGAAGCGGCTAAAGGCCAGACTTGGTCGTGGTTTAATCAGGGTCACCACCACAGCTGTCTGGCCCCTGTGCTATGCTTTGTCAACAGTGATCTGCCAGCAGCAATGAGGACTTCACATGTAACTATTCTCGCTCTACGACCACGACGAAGACTTCCGTCACATCAATGTGGCAGCTCTACAGCTTCTTGCATCAGAACATGGTGTCAGCTTCCTGTTTGTTTTGTCACAGATTACAGTCTCCAGCCTGAAAGCCAGTGGACCAACAATTGAGTACTGTTAGATAAGCAACAAGTGGCCCAGAACAAATTTTTTTTTCTTTTTATTTACAGAACACTGTTTATGTCATCATCCACTCAAACACTCACGGCATTTTCAACCTATCGTGGCCAGACTGGGATTTGAAATCACACGTATTGTTTTCGGCAAGCTGTCCTATCGCAGGCCGAGGAGTGAATGAGGTCTTCAATGTCTTAGATATTTCCCTTCTACGATATCTTTGTACACGACTGATCTGGGTATGACCGAGAGAGATGGCGCAAATACATGGCAGAACCCAAGCATACGGGAGGACGGCGGTGCAGAGATTTAGATCTTCTGTGATAAGGTAAATACTGGAACAGTTCTTCTGAAAAGCACCACCGAGTTACTTCTCTAGCGTTCCCACATCCGAGCCTGTGCTCCATTTCTTAACGATATTTCCGTCGACAGGACGTTAAACGCTAGGCTTCCATCTTTCTTTCTCTGCCTATGGGTCCAAATCATATTATAAAATGCGTAGGTGGGATTCTACAATGACTCATTTCTCGGGTCCTCATAGGTTAACAGCCGAAGTGAACACACACACATACACACAGTCACACAGTTACCCACGTACTCACGCTCTTTATCATAAATGCACACATACATTCATTCATTTATCCACGCACACATCGATACACACGGACGTGTCATAAACACGTGCGCACGAAGGCGTATGTGCACTCGGGCGTGTACTTATCTCATGACAGCGGAATTTCGCGCGTTGCTGCTCTTCGATTCGGCATTTGCCGCCGCGCTCATCTGCGGCCTCTCACTACCCTTTGAAACGTCACAACAAAGACCGACGCCTTGTACCTCCAAAATTATAAACAAGCACGAAGCCACGCTGGAGATGAATTCTGGGTTACCGCGCTCCATTGTTTCGTGGCGAATACCCGCTGACCGGCGGGAGTTTCACGCTGTGCAAGAAATGTTCCAGGCTAGTGGCTAACAAAGGTGCGATAACATTGCGTCTTATCAGAGGAAACCACTGTGAATTCTGGAACACTGTCGGGTACGTGTGAAATGAAACTCCTGCACTTCTTCACACTTTATAAAAGACTGCGAGAACCTGTGTACTACGACAAAGCAGCATCTATTCCTAGCACTCACATCCCTGGAAACGTCTGCTCCTTGATTTGGCTGCACTACCGCTTGTCGACCAGAGCATTGTAGTAATAATTTCCTGGCAAAGTAATAAATTCCTGCACTTCCTCTCATTTGATCAAAAACTGCGAGAACCTGTGTACTATGACAAAGCAGCCTCTATTCCTAGCACTCAAATCCCTGGAAGTGTCTGCTCCTTGATGTGGCTGCACTTCATCTTGTCGATCAGAGCATTGTAGTAATAATTTCCTGGTAAAGCCTCCTTTTCTTACGGAAAGTCGGCCGGTGTGGCCGCGCGGTTCTAGGCGCTACAGTTTGGAACTGCGCGACCGCTACGGTCGCAGGTTCGAATCCTGCATCGGGCATGGATGTGTGTGATGTTCTTAGGTTAGTTAGGTTTAAGTAGTTCTAAGTTCTAGGGGACTGATGACCTCAGATGTTAAGTTCCATAATGCTTAGAGCCATTTGTCACGAAAACGTCTGCGTGATAAACCCCAATACACAACGTCTCGCCCGACTTTGAATAAAGCTAGAAGTTGATTTGCCTGTATCTATATGGAGGTTAACTACGTTATAAAGAGAATGAAATGCAGCTGCCAGTTCGTCACTCTCTACATTACCTGACAGTCTCAAATACCATAAACAAACACACAAAAGTAATACCTAATATTGAGTTTTTAGAAGTGCTTGAGACTGATAGCAGTCTGGTTGACAGATGTAACAACGTCACCCTCCACCCCCCTCCACCCACACCTCCAAATTGCAGGTGATAAACCGTAACAAACCCAGTTGTTATGCCAATGTATAAGCTTGAATTTCTCTAATTTGAATATTATACTCATTATGTGAGATGTGGGCATAAGTAATTTATGTTTTTATTCACAATGGGATGTTCGCTTTCGACGAGAGCGCTTCCCGTACTGTAGTAACAAAGAAAATGAGGTGTATAGAACTCTCATGCTCAAAAGTATCCAAACGATCAAAACTCCATGCACATGCACCCCATATAACGTAACCTTCTTGCAGGTCGCCTAATCACTCTTCGGTGCAGTCGTTTGACTACACAATATGGTTACCACAAATAACCACAAGAGAACACAGCTCCTTTGGCAATACTATGCAGAGTTAATCACCTAAAATTTGCACCGCAAATATTGCGGAAATGAAAAGGGCTGTTGATGTGAAGTTTTCACACAATGGATTAGTAGTCAGGGGCTTATATTTTTAACAAATACACAGACTATAATAATACTTAGAAAGTGCATTTTTGTGCAAACATAACCTTTTTAAGTGGAGCAATACCGGTTGACATTAACAAACAAACGTAGGGTATATTAGAATGTAAGTCTAGTTTGTTGCAGAAGTCTAGTGCGAGTCTTCTACAAGATATTGAATTGTGTAATGTTTTCACACCAACACTTATTTGTGCCATTCAATCTGCTTGTTTACCAGGTACGATGTTGTTGTGTTTGCTTACAGTGTGCTTGTGTGTTGCTGGAGTGCAGTGCGACTTGCGAGACAACTAGTGTGTGGCAGTCCAAGCAATAGGTTGTGAGTGGGCGATAGGATTTACCAATGCAGAAAAGCCAACCTGCTCATGGTGTATGGAAAGTGTAGGGAGAATGTAGTTCGTTCTTGTACGATGTACGCGGCATGATATCCTAATAGACGTCAACCATTTCGGAAATTATTTATCAACCTTTTCAACCAGTTACGTGAAAGTGGTAGTGTAACATCAAGACAACGTAACAGAAGGAAAGAAGTGATGACAGGAGGGGAAAAATTAACATTCTTGCTGCTGTTCTAGTTTATCCGCACGTTAGCTCCCTCACAATCGCACAAGGAAGTCGCATTAGCCAGGCAAGTGTCCTACGCATTTTCCGGAGACATACGATACATCCCTATCGCATCTCTCTCCATCAAGAGCTACATGGAAACGATTATGAGAATCGTGTTAAATTCTCACCGTGGCCATTAAGACAGGCTGCTCAAAATGTATCAGTATCTTGTTTAGTTACGAAGCCACATTTACCAATCATGGCCAGTAAACTGCTTAAACACGCACTAGGGTCTATTGATAATCCTCGATGACTTCGTCAGACCGAACGTCAGCGTCCATGAAGTGTAAACTTGTGGTGTGGGATAGTGAAGCATCAGCTGATAGCCTCATGTTTCATAGACGGTACACTGAATTCGCAGAAGTATTGCAGACTCCTAACAGGCCCTCCACCAGGGATGCTGGAAGACGTTCCTCGGCAGATTAGGAGGAACCTGTAGTATCAACATGATGGCTGCGCAGACCATAATGCATAAAGTACTATCGCATGTCTTCACAAATTGTTTCAAAATCGTTTGACTGGGCGCGGGGGATCTGTACCTTGGCCGGCCCCTTCCTCGGGTTTGACGCCTGTACACTTTTTCTGTGGGGATAGCTGAAAGACGCTGTCTACAAGGGCATACCAACAACCGTCGATGAAATTCAACGATGCTTTACTGCAATCTGCTCTGACATCTCCGCTGAAATTCTAGCGCGTCTGCATCAGTCGTTCCATACCAGACTGGAAGCTTGTATTGCCGTTGCCGGTTGAGCACGATAAGTGATGGCCAATTGTCTCGTTACTGGTCAGAATCCACATAACTAGTGTATGCATTAGTGTTGTTCTTTAGTGTGTGCTACCGCAGGTACTGTACAAGTGTCGGTGTGAAAAATTTTGAAAGTACTATACCTCGTAAAGAACTCCCACGAGAATCCTGAAAAGAACACCACTGACATTCTAATTTACCCTATTTTTAGTTTTCTAATGTGAATGGGCCGATGTACACTTACGAAGTGTACGTTTGTGCAAAAAATACACTTCCTAACACACTTATTGCAATCTGTGCAATGCCTAACAATAAACGAGCACCTAACTACCATTCCATTCTGTGAAAACTGCACATCAATAATGTCACTTTCCATTTCCGCAATGTCTGCGGTGTAAGTTTTAGGTGATTCGCCCTGTATATCTAAATTAATACCATGATACTACGAATAACAGGGAACACCTTACTAGAGGTGACACTCCCATAAACGCTTGTAAACTTAATTTTATTACAGTAAGTGTCTTCCCCCCCCTTTTTTTTCAAATAAAAAGGTTTTAGAGAATGTAACGACTCCCAAAGTTGAATGACAATTCGAAGTGATCTTCCTACCTAAAAGGTTTTACAAACACTAATTAACCGTCGTTTGCTTGGTAAGTGATTTTGTATCAAGGGGGTAAATTAGCTAACCACTTAGAAACAGCGTCCAGAGCTCTATAGCAACAACACTGTCAACAACGTATCACTACTGATGTCACAGTATTCATGACGACAAGTGGTTCTAAGTGCAGCTCAAAAATCACCTATCGTCCTTGTAATCCAACACGAAGTGATGTTAAACATGCAAGTTATTCTTGGGCAACTACTTGCGAACATGTTTTAACCTTAAATGACAGGACGAACAGTTGTGTTCTGGATATGGACTCAATCCTAGCACCAACAGGAAATTGTAGCTAAAAAAAGTTTTCGTGTCTGGCCAAGATTTGAACACGCCACTGATCGTCTTTGCCGACTAGGCATAAAGAGACGTGGAATACCTAATTTTTAGCCGGTATTAGTTTGCAAATATTAAATTGAAATTATATGAAGAAAATGTGTGTACTGGCACGGGACTCTTACTTTTCTAACCATGATTGACTCTTAAATGTAGATTTCTTTTATCAGTTGCTCTACAGTACCGACCGACCGCCGTGTCACCCTCTGTACATTGGCGCCATTGGTTGTGGATATGGAGGGGCATATGATCAGTACACCGCAATCCCGACCGTCATCTGTTTTCGTGGCCGGAGCCGCCACTTCTAGAGCAAGTAGCTCCTCAACTAGCCTCAAAACGTATGAGTGCGTCTTGCTTGGGCTTCAATGCCTGTTCGGACAAAGACTGTTTACCAGTAGCACAACATGTACTATTCTCAACTATAAACAAAGTAGTGACAAAGAGCTGAGTGCTGACTTGGAATCGAACCCCGCACATATCCTTGTCGACCACACATGACGAGATGTTAACTATCAACCTCTTTTTCACCAATGGCTGGAACTGGCATGTTTCAACCTGAAATGATGTGACGACTAGTTCTGTGTCTCACTGGGAGTCGGACACGTCATGTCCCTTCATTGTTGACTACGAATGAAGACAAGTATGTAATCAAAATAGTTTTCCACCAGACTTTAGGCGTGCTCATACTAGAACTTTAAAAGACATAGTGAAAATTTTTGTGTCGGACTAGAATTCCAACCCGGACATCCCTCTTACGTGGAGACCTCGAGCAATTTTGATCTTGGCGATTCAACGAATTGATGGAACCGTATCTACACAATGACGTCAATTCACACGAAAGGTAAGATCCGATTTCGAAACCCAGTCCAATATATTCAGCTTCTCAAGCTCAAATAATGTATGGAATAAATGATCCACAAGGTGTTTCGTTCACTATTTAAAATAAAATTAGTAATGTTAAGAAAAGGTTTTTAATAACAGAGCTTTTACATCTCGCCACTTACGTCACTGTTGTGGCCCAACATAAACTCTCGCTGGGACATCACCTTTAATGTGAATCTGGAAGCACGGTGCAGTCCTACGTACTTCATTTTGTGTGACCAGTGGTGAACAGCATCTGCTAGAGCCAATTAAAAATCGCAGCCTAATGTGCGAACTGAATCCAGATTCTACGTATACTAACATAGCATCTATACACCACATCACCAAACACCACACGGGAGACCAGCATGATTCAGTCGTAAGTTAGGTGCAGCACATCGTGGATTGGATTACAACCAGTTCAATGTATGCACTTCCTTGTTCGATCAAATCGCCATTAACCAGCTACCTTGACCACCCAGTGCTTACATCTGACTCGAATTTCTAATCACACACTGAAATCACAAAAATTCAAAAATGGTTCAAATGGCTCTGCGCACTATGCGACTTAACTTCTGAGGTCATCAGTCACCTAGAACTTAGAACTAATTAAACCTAACTAACCTATGGACATCACACACATCCATGCCCGAGGCAGGATTCGAACCTGCGACCGTAGCGATCGCTCGGCTCCAGACTGTAACGCCTAGAACCGCACGGACACTCCGGCCGGCTGAAATCACATAACAGCTATCTATATAAGCTGGAAACTTTGTAGGACGTGAAAATTTCCACAGGAAGTGCTACCTTCCATTTGAGCTACTCTGCTGCACAATCTGTTAGTGGAAAACTTCGCGAAGTGCAAAATATATGCTGAATTACTGAAACCACTTGTACCGTAACTTTTTAACTACAGGAAAAAAGTAGGTTGGTGCTTCTCCCCTTAAAAAATACTGAGCCATGCCGCCTCTATAGACGTCCATAATTGCGAAAGTGTTGTAGGTGCAGGATTCTGTGCACGAACTGACCTCTCGATTATGTCCCATAAATATTGGATGGGTGGCCGAATTATTCGCTCGAATTGTTCAGAACGTGCTTCAAACCAGTCGCGAAAAATTGTGTCGATTTTGTTTGCCGTGTTGCTAAGCAGCTTCCTACAAGTTGATTTATCAGCCATCTTTTTACATTCGAGGTTGTACTTTTGTTCTTGTGATCTGGAACATTGCCTATTTGACTGTTGTGAATAGCGTTGTTTATGGGTTAAGAAATGGAGCGTTAACCGGGAAAAAGTTTAACATTATCAACATGATATTCTCTTTGGATTTAATAGAGTGGTGAAGGCAGTAGAGGAAGCTCAAACATCTGCGTGGTCTATGAGGTGAGTGCTATCGAAGAAATCACATCGGAACACGGTTTACACTTTTCATGTAGGATTGTTTAGCATAAATTATTTGCCACACTCAGGAAGCCTAACGGCTGTAACTGTGTTACGGGGTAGGTAAAACGCTGGTTTCCTACAAGACCGGAACCTAGAACCAACACAGCTTTGGCTTTAGATCGTGACGAAGTTTCCACTGGCATAGTGAGCGAGTGTGAAATCTACTGCTCCTACGTTAACCTAGTGATCGCTAACAGGGACAGTTCGCAGTGAAACAGACCGTATTGATCGTTGTTTGTTCTTTACACTTCATTCACTAAAAAAAATACGGTTTATAGTTAGATGACACACCGTAAGACAAATTCCTTCAGAATATTTGACTGGAATACGAAGAAAACAAGTGAATTTAGGAGGATGAAATTAGTGTATGGCATCGTTGCCCGGAAGGCCCCTCCGGGGCAGGTCGGCCGCAAAGTGCAAGTCGTATTTCAGTCGACGCCACATTGGGCGACTTGTGCGCCGGTGATGAGGATGAAATGGTTACAAGGACAACACAACACCCCGTCCAAGAGCGGAGAAAATCCCCAACTCGGTCGGGAATCCAACCTGGGCCCGCTGCACGGGAGGCAAGCACGTAACCACCCAGTAAAGCAGGCGGACATTTAGGACGATAATTCTGTGTCATTCCAGGAAGTAACTTGACTAATAAAAGATTTCCAGGCATACTCAACAATGTTGCTGAGTCCCAATCATCTTCGCAAGCCTGCATTTAAAAGAAAGATAGGAAATAGCCATCATATTGACAGATTCTTGACACGCGAAAAGAATTTATATAAGCAAACGTGTATAATGCAACTGGCACACCCTAAGTTCAGATCAAAGGTACTAAATTGCACGGCTCTCGTCTTCATAGCTGTCATTATTTTATTTTAGTTTTATTCACTAAGTTTTCAGAATATTCATATGAGAGTTATCGTGGAGTAATCGTTAGATTAGACTCCTATGTTCAGTGGAAACAACAAAATAACTTAATGCTCATTCTGATGAAGGGCTCAAAAACAGCAGGTCCTTAAGCACAATGACGTGAGGTCGGGGATATTCTCTGCCTCGTGATGACTGGGTGTTGTGTGCTGTCCTTAGGTTAGTTAGGTTTAAGTAGTTCTAAGTTCTAGGGGACTGATGACCATAGATGTTAAGTCCCTTAGTGCTCGGAGTCATTTGCACCACAATTACGTGAGAAAAGTCATGGGATACCTCCTACCCTCATGTCCTCATGTCGGACATCCTTTTGCCCGGCGTAGTGCAACAGCTCGACATGGCATGGACTCAACAAGACGTTGGAGGTCCCCTACAAAAATACTGAACCATGCCGCCTCCATAGACGTACATAATTGCGAAAGTGTTGTCGCTGGAGGACTCTGTGCACGAACTGACCTCTCGATTATGTCCCATAAATGATGGATGAAAGGCCGAATCATTCGCTCGAATTGTCCAGAACGTACTTCAAACCAATCACGAAAAATTGTGGCATGGTGACATGGCGCATTGTCACCCATAAACATTGCATCGTTGTTTGAGAATATGAAGTCCATGAATGGATATAGATGGTCTTGTAGTAGTCGAACATAGCCATTTATGGTCTCGATAATCGGTTCAGTTGGATCAGAGGACCCAGACCATACAATGCAAACACAGTCAACATCAGTTTGGAGTCACCACCAAACTGCACAGTGCCTTGTTGACAACTTGGGCCCATGGCTTCGTGAGGTCTGCGTCACACTCGGATACTACCATCAAGTCCTACAAACTGAAATAGGGTCTCATCTGACCAGGCCACGGTTTCCCAGTCGTCTAGAGTCCAACCGACGTGGTCTCGAGCCCAGGAGAGACGCTGCTGACGATGTTGTACTGTGAGCAAATGCACTCGCGTCGGTCATCTGCTGCCATAGCCCCTTAACGCCAAATTTCGTCGCACTGTACTAAGGACCGTACGTCCTACATTGATTTCTGCGATCACGCACTTTTGCCTAGCTGTTATCACTGACAACTCTACGGAAACGCTGTGTTGTCTTGGTGAGAGTGCAGACCGTAGGCCACTGCGTTATCCGTGGTGAGAACTAATGCCTAAAATTTGGTATACTCGAGACACTCTTGGCACTGTGAATCTTAGAATAAAAAATTCCCTACGGATTTCCAAAACTGAATGTCCCATGCGCCTAGCTCCAATTACCATTCAGCGCCCAAAGTATGTTAATTCACATCGTGCGACCATGATCACGTTGGGAACCGTTTCACATAAATCACCTGAGTAAAAATGACAGCTCTGTCAATTCACTGCCTTTTTATACCCTGTGTAGGCGATACTACCGCCATCTGTATACGTGCACATCGCTGTCCCATGACTTTTGTCACTTCAGTGTAGAGAGAAATATAAAAAGCAGCCTGGAGTGGCTTTTACACATAGCGACACACAGCAACATCTGGGAGTAATAATTCGGTGAAATACACTCCTGGAAATGGAAAAAAGAACACATTGACACCGGTGTGTCAGACCCACCATACTTGCTCCGGACACTGCGAGAGGGCTGTACAAGCAATGATCACACGCACGGCACAGCGGACACACCAGGAACCGCGGTGTTGGCCGTCGAATGGCGCTAGCTGCGCAGCATTTGTGCACCGCCGCCGTCAGTGTCAGCCAGTTTGCCGTGGCATACGGAGGTCCATCGCAGTCTTTAACACTGGTAGCATGCCGCGACAGCGTGGACGTGAACCGTATGTGCAGTTGACGGACTTTGAGCGAGGGCGTATAGTGGGCATGCGGGAGGCCGGGTGGACGTACCGCCGAATTGCTCAACACGTGGGGCGTGAGGTCTCCACAGTACATCGATGTTGTCGCCAGTGGTCGGCGGAAGGTGCACGTGCCCGTCGACCTGGGACCGGACCGCAGCGACGCACGGATGCAAGCCAAGACCGTAGGATCCTACGCAGTGCCGTAGGGGACCGCACCGCCACTTCCCAGCAAATTAGGGACACTGTTGCTCCTGGGGTATCGGCGAGGACCATTCGCAACCGTCTCCATGAAGCTGGGCTACGGTCCCGCACACCGTTAGGCCGTCTTCCGCTCACGCCCCAACATCGTGCAGCCCGCCTCCAGTGGTGTCGCGACAGGCGTGAATGGAGGGACGAATGGAGACGTGTTGTCTTCAGCGATGAGAGTCGCTTCTGCCTTGGTGCCAATGATGGTCGTATGCGTGTTTGGCGCCGTGCAGGTGAGCGCCACAATCAGGACTGCATACGACCGAGGCACACAGGGCCAACACCCGGCATCATGGTGTGGGGAGCGATCTCCTACACTGGCCGTACACCACTGGTGATCGTCGAGGGGACACTGAATAGTGCATGGTACATCCAAACCGTCATCGAACCCATCGTTCTACCATTCCTAGACCGGCAAGGGAACTTGCTGTTCCAACAGGACAATGCACGTCCGCATGTATCCCGTGCCACCCAACGTGCTCTAGAAGGTGTAAGTCAACTACCCTGGCCAGCAAGATCTCCGGATCTGTCCCCCATTGAGCATGTTTGGGACTGGATGAAGCGTCGTCTCACGCGGTCTGCACGTCCAGCACGAACGCTGGTCCAACTGAGGCGCCAGGTGGAAATGGCATGGCAAGCCGTTCCACAGGACTACATCCAGCATCTCTACCATCGTCTCCATGGGAGAATAGCAGCCTGAATTGCTGCGAAAGGTGGATATACTCTGTACTAGTGCCGACATTGTGCATGCTCTGTTGCCTGTGTCTATGTGCCTGTGGTTCTGTCAGTGTGATCATGTGATATATCTGACCCCAGGAATGTGTCAATAAAGTTTCCCCTTCCTGGGACAATGAATTCACGGTGTTCTTATTTCAATTTCCAGGAGTGTAGATGTAGAGATGGTGATGGAATGTGTGGAGACTATCCACGTGCTGTAGACTTATGATTTTAAATTATCACGATTCATTAACAGCGTTCGTTCTGAATCTCATAATTACCAAAACTTAACTTCTGCCTTTGAATGAATAGTTCAGCATTGTGTCTTCGACATCAACACCTTTGTATCCCACGCACAGCAGTTCCCATTATCGTTAATGCCAGCTATAAGCCTTAAGCTTGAATCTCTCTGTAGGCGATTTAATTTCTTCCTGACAGACGGTACCCTCATTTTGGAAGGGATAAAGAGGACTGTCACACCATGATAGATGTCTTACACCCATACCCATGGCCAGCTCTATGGCCGAGCAATCCGAAAATTTATCCGGGACTCAAAAATTTAGGGGCTACAATTTGGCTACAAGGGTGAGAAAAAATGTTAGTCTCAAATATTCCGTAACAGAATACTGAGGCAAATATGAAATATAAGTTGTAGCCGTATGAATGGCTTCTGTCGAGTCCGTTACCTAATTTTCATTATTGTGATGATGTCTCTGGTTGCGCGGCCCGTTGCTAGGCAATCGAGAACGTCATATTTTCACCGCTCTCTGCAGTCGTGAAGGTTCTTCGCTGGCTTCCACGTATTACGTGGCTCGCGGTAAGTCGAGCGGCAGCTGCGCCGCATTCGCATAAGAATTCACCATAAGAATAAAAGCAAACTTCTCGTACGAAGCACAAAATTAATATATCAAAGATCCAAAAGGATAACATAGACTACATTTTCCTTCTAAGTTTTAAAATCGACCAACCACAGAATGCACTTGGTGACAGATCTGCACAACTTAGTAGAATATTGCTAACGACACCAGTAAGTGTAGGAAGTGGCGAAAGAAATTCCTCTAAGTTAGAATTTTAATTAAAAACATTTTAGTTTCGACCATAGAAAATCAGCTAAATTGTTTGGCCATTTTGGCAGATGAGCGTGAAACTGCTGATCAAGTACATTTGAGAGATGTAATAAGAAAGTTGGCAGAACTGATAGTAATAAAAAGAAACTGTTTTTGTAATTTTGGCGTAGTTGATACTACTTTGTTTCATTTTTAAAGTAGTAGTATTTAAAAATGTAAAAATTATGCAGTTAACAATTTGTGGCCGGATGCAGATATTTCTTAACTGACATCCACTGTTTTTTACTGCTTGATTATCATTGTTATATATTTCATTCTAAATATATGTTTTATTGAAATTTAAAAAAGCTAATTTGATTTTTATTGGGAACATATACACATACTTATGAATTGGCGGAAATCTGTCTCTTCTGTGGGGCGGTGTAGCCGCTACAGCTGGCCCTTTCCTTACCACTCCGCCCCTCCCCTCACTTCCATAATGGATTTCTCGTAAATTATTATCCAACGCACATAACATTAACTGAACTCTTGTTCTCTTTCCATACTCAAAATTAGGTTGGCAATTCCTCATGGATCTCAAATGTCTGTCATACAAAACTAGTTTGCTACCTAAAACGTTTAACATGTCCTGTTGCCATCTGCACTCTGGAACCTATATTATACCCTCAACTGTGTAAACCACCGACCCATTCATTGCACGAGCTGATAACGGAGCATGACTTTGTCTACGGTCTAAGCATTTTCGGCGATCAGCGTTGTAGGTACAATCTTAGCCGTATGAATGGCTTCTGTCGCGTCCGTTACCTAATTTTCATTATTGTGATGATGTCTCTGGTTGCGCGGCCCGTTGCTAGGCAATCGAGAACGTCATATTTTCATCGCTCTCTGCAGTCGTGAAGGTTTTTCGCTGGCTTCCACGTATTACGTGGCTCGCGGTAAGTCACCCATGGGATTTTGCCCGTAAAAGTGTAAGTAGGCTGTTTATGTTTTCTTTATGTAAGTAGGCTGTTTAGGTTCTTATGTAAGTAGGCTGTTTAGGATTTCTTATTGGTAACGCCACCTCTGAATGAAAATCACTGGCTGTGCTGTGTGCAGTCTGTGGCTGCTTTGCATTGTTGTAATACTCGCCATTGTAGTGTTAGGCAGCTGGCTGTGAACAGCGCGTAGCGTTGCGCAGTTGGAGGTGAGCCGCCAGCAGTGGTGGATGTGGGGAGAGAGATGGCGGAGATTTGTTATTTGTCATGAACTGCTATATTTATATATGATGATATCAAGGTAAATACATTGTTTGTTCTCTATTAATATCTTTCATTTGCTAACTATCCCTATCAGTAGTTAGTGCCTTCCATAGTTTGAATCTTCTATTTAGCTGGCAGTAGTGGCGCTCGTTGTATTGCAGTAGCTTGAGCAGCGAAGATTTTTGTGAGGTAAGTGATTTGTGAAAGGTATAGTTTAATGTTAGTCAGGGCCATTCTTTTGTAGGGAATTTTGAAAGTCAGATTGCGTTGCGCTAACAAAATATTGTGTGTCAGGTTAAGCACAGTCGTGTATAATTGTTCAAAGGGGATGTTTCATATGTCGACCCTTGGCCTAGGATACCTCACTGGAATCTTCTGATTTTTCTTGTAGTTTGTGTAATTAGTGTAGATTTTGTTTATTGCTAGCACGTAACTGTAGAAAGAATCTCCTTTGTAGTTGCAGTCTTTCATTGTTGTACAGTGAAACAGTTGTATCATGCATGTAGATTTGCACCAAGTATTTCGCAGCTGCAATTAACTAGATATTATTTTCAGTGCTATTTTAATGTGTTCTCTTATTTTTTATCTTCAAATTGTGTTTTTCTGTGTTGTCGTGTGAAATACTGTAACAATAATGGCGTGTGAAAAACGTAATACTAGGCTCCAAAGTAAACTGAGAAATGACAGTGAAAATGAAAGCAGTGTGTTAGCGCCACCGAGTAATGAATTAACTGATGTTCAAAGTAGTAATTTGGTAATTTTGCATAGGGAAATGGAGCGGACGGCAAACAATGGTGTAGACAGTGAAACAATTAGAGAACAGGGAAGCATTATCGATCGATCGGTCGGCAATAGCTCGCCTCAGGAAGCCGAAATGACACGACACGATTTCGCAAATACTGTAGATTCAGGTTTTGGATCCTCACCGTTTTCTCAAATAAGTCAAGACACATTTTCTGCTTGTCAAAATGTGAATGTTTCCGGTGCAAATTCACTGCCGAAAAGCACTGAGGAACATGTTTCAGACACCAATGCATTGTTATTACAATTAATACAACAAATGGGACAAACACAGCAAAAGCTTCAAAAGTTAGACTCAATGGAACAAAATCTTAAAAAGTTAGACGCAATGGAACAAAATCTTCAAAAGTTAGACTCATTGGAACAAACTCTTGAACAAACACGTGAAGATTTAACTACTGAGTTACATAACATTGAATCGAAATGTCAAAAAGTCAGTAATGACGTAAAAACACAAATTTGTGAGCATTTCCAACCTATTTTTTCGCGGCATGAAAATGTATTACAGAATCATGAAGCAGCCATAAAAGAACTGCAAACTATTGTTCATGAAAATCACGACACCTTGCAAGCTAAAATTGACTCAGTTGCATCTACCGATTCGGTTACGCAACTTGCAAAAACTCAGGAAAACTTAAAGGACACAGTAGATACCCTGATACTTGGTTCAGAAAAACATACAGAGGAAATAATTTCGCTATCGGATAAAGTAGCAGAACTTTCAGATCAGTTCACTAACTTATCTACAAAGGTAGATGATGATCTGAATAACACAACACCTGTAGCCTTCACTGACACAGAAGAGTATGAACAAATTAGAAAATTCAAACAGAATCAAAATCAAATCAATACACAGTACAAAAGAGAAATCCGGGAAGTACAAGATCAGCTGACACAGGTAATTCAAGAATTACGTATTTCAGAGGATACTCGCGCCCCAATACGGGAAGAGGGACACAGAAATACGGAACAGCCACAAAATAATAACACAGGGCATTTCGGAAGTTATGAAAGAAATTGGCAATGTGCACCGAATTTTGATATGGAACGGCCGACACGACCTAACAATGACCGATATGCGACTCGCCGACATGATGATTTTGACTATAAGCTGTTCATTACTACACGTAAATTCAAAACATTTAAGAATTCTGGCAACGACATTCATCCACAAGCATGGCTCCATCAATTCTCTCATTGTTTTCCTCCCAACTGGTCGTTAGAACACAGATTAGAATTTATGTGTGGCTACTTAGAGAATGAACCAGCTGTAAGAATGCGATCGGTCATTCACGATTGCCACAGTGAGGGAGAATTTTACCATGCCTTCCTCTCAGCATATTGGTCTCAAGCCACACAAGACCGTGTAAAACATAGCATCATGATGATGAAACACTTTGAACAGTTTGAATTTTCCAGTCTTGTGAAATATTTTGAAGACATGTTGCATAAGAATCAGTATCTTTCAAACCCATACAGCCCCTCAGAACTCATCCGCATTTGCTTACTCAAATTGCCTGAACATTTACGGCATATTATTTTAGCAGGACGTTGCAAAGACGACATTGAAGCCTTTCAGGGACTGTTACAAGAACTGGAAATTGACACTGACAATCGCGGAACGTGAAAACAGGAACACAACAATTACAGGTCACATCTGTCACAATTCCGTGACGACAGAAACGATAACTGGACGCGACAAGGCTATTCTCACAACACAAATCGTGACCGAAACAGGCACCACCCGTATTACAACCGCTGGCAGAGTAGTAATAATTACAGGGAAAGATCACCTCTCCGCGGTAGTGACTATCACAGAGACAATCAGAGAAACAGACAATTTGGGAACCAAAATAATTATTATCAAGGGAGACAGAATAACTTTAGACGCAACGGTCCAGCGCACAGTTACGATTCAGGGAGAAATTCTCCACCACTTAACCGACAAGAAAGAAACTACAGGAACTACCAACATGACGACAGACGATGTGATCGTAACGACAGACCTGAATTGAATCAGAACTGGCGGGATTTAAACAGGGCAGGGCCCTCTCGTCACGGTGAATTTGTAGAAGTTAGGTCTCCAAATCCCAATAACAACGCGCGCCAACAAAGAGACAGACAATGACTCGCGCCGCAGGCACCCTCGTGCGCCGGTTGGCTCAGAGAAAAATAACATAGACGCTAACCTTGTGAAAAATTCCAGTATTCTTTACTGACGTATACGGCATGATAATTGCGTTCAAGCTGAAATTCTGAGTACTTTGAAGAGTAAAAGATTGTACCACATTTCACATGTAAAACCGTTTATTGAATGATAATCTGCTGTTTAACTTAGTCTTTGCCATAAAACTTTTCACTTTACATTACTAGTATGCTTTGTCAGACTTAGAATCTGTTAATATGCAACAATGTTTGAAGTTAAATATCCAGTCAAGAACCAAGAGAACTTATTTAAACAGAAATTACGAATGCATTGTTATAGTGAACTGACGACACAGTGTTATTGTGTGTGTACATTCTTGCTTGTTAGTGGCACGATTACGTAACGACCATAAGGCTCACATACTTAAAACATATACTGGTACTGCTAATGAGATTTTAATGCAACATTTTGGTTTACTTGAAAATACATTCTGGGTTTAAAGTACTTTCAGTGAGATACCAGATGGCACAGTGGTTAGTTTATGTGACAACTACACGGTTTTATCACGACGCTACTAATGAGTGACAATTTACAATGTTGCTTTTGCAGTGTATCTGTTTTATATCTGCACAGTTTTCTGAATTCTTCTAGGAAGAAAAACATTTTTTAGTAGTAACTTTTGCGGTATAGCAACAATGAGACAGTCTTTTTCGTGGCATAACAATACGTTACTGTACAGTACTTTCTTCATCACGCCAATAAGCATAATAACTAAGATATCTATACATAAAGCATTTCACTTTTGTTTATCATGAGGTAAGTACATTGGCTTCTGCAGAACTTAGCTTAGGACACGCATTTCAGTGATTAATGTTGTACTTAAAACATTTATTTTTAAAGATTTTTGAATTACAAAGAAAGTTTTCCGTGATACATTTCATTCCATTGCTGTAATCTGTAACACCTGAGGGTATAATTACATTTATCCTCAGGGGGGTACACGCTTACTTTGTGTACCATGTGTGTGGCAACCACAAGGAACCCTAGCTAATATGGTATTTGCTTATACAACTTTACACATCGGTACCATATTTCTCTAACACAGAATTACACAGCTACCTGATTATTTGACAGAGAGACAAACATTTATTTTACTATATCAGTGACAGATGTTTACGTAATTACACAGTTGGATAACTTCACACTTATGAAACTGTATTTTGTCTGTACTTTGTAAACTGTTCATATTTTTCGGAACCATTGTGATACTATGAGAGCTTTGAATGATGTATTTGGTATGAGATCATGATTTTTAAAGTACGTTTGAGGTAGATGACACTATTTAAATGAGCAGAGAATTCTTTTTAGGCTTAGAAATTATTGGAGGAAGTTACGACGATTTTGAGATTTGACTGAAGTTTTATGATGTTATTATTACGACGACGATGTGTATTATGTTGTTGAGGAATGTTTATTATGCTACGTATTTCTCATGATGAAATATTGAAGAAGTGTCGACGAATATGTATATGTATAATGAGGTAAGGAATAATGAGTAGTGTTTAAGGACTCTGATTTATGAAAAGGATGTTGGAAACCAAGAAACGTACTTTAAGAGTTATGAAATGTGTGTGTATATTCGTGAATGTATTACAATGCAGACGAAAATTTTTTTGGACACTGTTATATCAATAGCATTTTGTTTCTACAGATTTGTAACGCAAATTCTTGACCTGTGAAATATTTTTATATGAGACTGTCACTGTAGCGGTAAAGATTTCCATAAGAAAGTTAAGTGACCACCTGCACGTAATGCGTCGTGGGCACCCAGCTGTGTCAGACGCCTGGAGAAAAAGCCATTAGCGCGTGCCTTTCAGAGCACAGGAAGGAAAAAAAAAGGGAGGCCATTATCCTGGCCATTGTCATTCCTTTAGAGAAAGCATCGCAAATCCGACACGCTAATTACTTGGAAACATATCGTACTTTCTGATATTTACTGAAATGCCTAATGAAATGACAAGAAATAGTTTGTCTACACACCTGACTATGACTACTGTCTTTCTAGATGAGAGATTTTTTTACTACTTATGAAATGCCACATGGCTATTGAACGATGTTCTTACGCTTTGCTTTGTACATAGTTGCTTATTTCATTTGATATCTAGTTTCTAGCTGCACTGCAGCATTGGTTAAAATAAAATTTTATAGATGTACTAATATAAATATTTTCTGTCTACAGATCGAGTATATAATAATTTTTTTCAAAAAAATGAGGGAGCACAAAGCGACATTTACCTTCACAGGAACTGCATTCATAATTTTCTTTTCAAGTACTTGGTAATTTCTTTTGTAGAATAATTTGTGGTGCACCACTTTAATTACTTAGACATTGAGATGTGATTATACATTTCCCTTATCTGCATTGTTATCTTTAGTGTACTATTTTTTCTGCTTGAGCTATATCATGTTTAGATATAAGCTGCTGTTTGCCAGGCATAGTGCTACTGAACTTTAATTTGTGTTACTCTGCTAAGCCAGATTTATTTTTTTTTGTTTTGTTTGCTGCTCATTGCCTTATATTAGTTGTAATTTATGCTGCTTGCTTTGCCTTTTGTATTTTTTATCATTGCTGTTTGTATTAATTGTTTTGTGCTGCTGCATTGCCTCGTCCCTTAGTTTAATATCTGAGCTCAGTAGATTTAAGTTAGCTTAAGAGGGGTAGACTATATAAGAAACTAACTATGATGAATTGGAAGAAATGCATTTAGACGCTATAAGAAAATGGTTTGGCCAAAAAAAAAAAAAAAAGTATTTTAGGTAGGATTTTCTTGGAAATAAATGATGAGGTAAGATAATGGAAAATAAAAATGAGGTAAGAGATGTGTGAACATATAAACACAGAAAGCATGCTTAGTTAGAATTTTTTTTGGTGGAAACAAAGGATGAAATAAGCGGAAAGATATATGAAGTTTTGGGTTGGACTGCAGTACCAAATGTTACACTGAAAACGAACCCTGTCCTTTCCTATTGGTGTTATCCCACTATGTGTGTGTGTATCCTTGTGTATTTGTTTTCTTCCTGTCTCAGTGTAGTTTCATAGAATTTTTTCTTCTTTTAATATTAAGCTACATTCACTATGATGAGGAATACTGTTATCCTCAAATATAATTGGCACTAATAATATGTTATTTACCTTATAAATATGCTTACACATTATTTATTCTGTTTAATGCTCATGTGTGAAGTTGATGTTTCAAAAGTTATTGTGATCTTTTATGTATGTACTCATGTCATAATTCCACTGATGTATATGTTAGTTCGATTCTTTTGTAAAGCCTGTACTACAAATGTTATCTGTATTGTTATGTTCTTTAATGATGTATTTTGTACCTTTGTTATGGTATTCTTATGTTATAAAATTGTAATTGTCACCAGTTCATGATATTATTAACTTGTTAGTTACATTTCACTGCACACGTTTCTGTTGGTCGTAGTATATGGACAGTATGTGAGAAGTTGGGACTGTTAGTGTTTGCACGTGTGTTACTAATTCAGCAAGGGACTGGATAACAGCATTGCTGGTTCTAAGGACAATTCCAAAAACTTTGTGAGCGCACAAGTGGTGGTTATGGACTTGCTACATTATCCGCAAGACTCTTCAGTGGTGATTGTGCACCTGCACAGTCACAACAGATGGCTGCTGGCCATCTCTTCAAGGACTACAGTGGGTCTGCATCTATGATGACCCACCAACGCGATTATTTCTACAAGGACTGCAGTGGGTCTGCACCTCTGGTGGCCCACCAATACCATTATCTCTACAAGGACTACAGTGGGTCTGCACCTCTGGTGGCCCACCAATACCATTATCTCTACAAGGACTGCAGTGGGTCTGCACCTCTGGTGGCCCACCAATATCGTAATCTCTACCAGGACTACGGTGGGTCTGCTCTGTGATGACCTATCTACTAATACTCTTCAAAATTTCGACTGACTCTGCTGTGGGTTTGCTCTGTTGTGGCCCATTACCTGTATGCATGTCAAGAGTCAGCACTGTCGTTCCGTTGGAAGGACAACACTACTTCTTCAAGACTGCATGGAAATCCACTACTTCCGTGTGCATTTACTTCTACTGCTCAGACTTTGAGAAAAGAAACGGCAGTTTTACTGTGATGAATCAGGACTATCTTTATGGACTGTGAGAAATTTTTAGCTTTTGACCAACATTGTATCAATAAGTGTGTGCATTCTATATCTTTGTTACTGTAATTGTGAAAAATTTTTGTCAAATCTGTATTGGCCAGTGCCCAACACCATTTATAAAAATTTTTTGTGGGGAGCATGGGGGCTATGTAAGTAGGCTGTTTATGTTTTCTTTATGTAAGTAGGCTGTTTAGGTTCTTATGTAAGTAGGCTGTTTAGGATTTCTTATTGGTAACGCCACCTCTGAATGAAAATCACTGGCTGTGCTGTGTGCAGTCTGTGGCTGCTTTGCATTGTTGTAATACTCGCCATTGTAGTGTTAGGCAGCTGGCTGTGAACAGCGCGTAGCGTTGCGCAGTTGGAGGTGAGCCGCCAGCAGTGGTGGATGTGGGGAGAGAGATGGCGGAGATTTGTTATTTGTCATGAACTGCTATATTTATATATGATGATATCAAGGTAAATACATTGTTTGTTCTCTATTAATATCTTTCATTTGCTAACTATCCCTATCAGTAGTTAGTGCCTTCCATAGTTTGAATCTTCTATTTAGCTGGCAGTAGTGGCGCTCGTTGTATTGCAGTAGCTTGAGCAGCGAAGATTTTTGTGAGGTAAGTGATTTGTGAAAGGTATAGTTTAATGTTAGTCAGGGCCATTCTTTTGTAGGGAATTTTGAAAGTCAGATTGCGTTGCGCTAACAAAATATTGTGTGTCAGGTTAAGCACAGTCGTGTATAACTGTTCAAAGGGGATGTTTCAAAAGGACTACCCTAAAAGCTCAAGTAACTCCCTCAAAATGTGTATTAGAATAGTTCGCTTCACGGCACAGGAGACCCTCCCATGAACTCGCGGACAGGTGACAAAAGTAGCATCGTATCATTAATGAACGTATACAAATGGAGGCATCTGGCTTGCGTACCCTCATCTCATAGCTTGTTTAATTCTCTGAAGCTCTTTCCGTTGTTGAGAGATACCACTATTCAATTGTGAATTATAAATTGATAGGGAAGTATTCCTTCTCCATCAGTTTGGTCCTATAAGCTTACAGATGGAATTTTACAGAGCAGCTTTGTACTCCCAAAGCAGTCAACTATGGCTATTCACACAATAATGTGGATCATGGTTGTCAAAGAGCTTCTGAATTCCTTCCAGTATCATACGTCGTACAAGTATGTATTACC
This sequence comes from Schistocerca serialis cubense, assembly GCF_023864345.2. NCBI lineage: Eukaryota > Metazoa > Arthropoda > Insecta > Orthoptera > Acrididae > Schistocerca > Schistocerca serialis. The sequence goes on from NC_064640.1 coordinate 583,290,606, forward strand.
CGATAATTGTAGGATTTTGCCCCAAACGCAGAAAGTGGCTTACTCAGTACTTCACCCTTTTCATATTCTGTTACGAACGGATCAGAATGCCAGTGACACGAATATTTTTGCCATTCCCAGTTAATTCAATGGATTCAACAGGTGAAACAACAGAAAACCATCCTAGGATATTCAAGACCGCACATTCGAGGCTTTCTGGTACTTACAACGCATTTATTAATTCAGTAGTTGGCAATATGCTCTGACGTGAACTGCTTTGTCGTCACAATGATGAATCACAAGAAGTGGTTGTTGATTTGTACCTACCCTGTTATCGGTTTTTCTGACTGTGTGTTCTCCTTTCACTGCGAAAATTAAGTGAACAGCAAAGGTAAACGAGAATGTTGGGTATGGCAATCATCCTACTCTTCCATCCTACTAGCTCACTTTACTGATGTTGTCCCTTCACTAAATTCACATTGAACACCGTGACCGGTAGATGCACAGACAGCAGAGCATACATGGGGAGAGTTATAGTGGTGGGTGTTGCTGGAAAGCGCTGTAGGAGAAATGCTGAGCGATGGAGGGGAAGTGTCACTCTAAACTGAAGCCTACACCCGCATTTTTTGTAAATTTTAAGTGGGCCCCCTCCACGCCCACGATTGCATTATGACCATTCAAAAAGATCTGTCATATTTGCTTTGGTTAGTACATGAAATGAATTTCGCGGAAAGTGCAGCGATTTATTTTCGCCTGATTTGTGAACCATTTGTAACTTTCAGAGAAGCATCATGAGTGGCGGATTTTGAGTAGGACCTACACATTTCTCTTTTTGCCAAGCTAAAAAATGCTTCTTTTCCCAAAACACAGTGGACTTCACACAGTCTCACCTCACTAATATGTTGCGCAGACGCAATTGCGAAAAAATTTAGAAAAAAGAGGTTTACTAAGTGAGGAACTGAGGAAAAGTAAGGTCAGTATCTTATAAAAAAGAAAATCCTCAGTTCAAAGAAATATTTAATGTCTTCATTTATGTGGTTCCAAAACCCACAGCATTCCTTGTTCCACCAGATATCGATGACCCTTAAAAATTGCTCTCTTCCATCGGTAAACTTTGTAATTAGTGGAACAAAGCGTTAGATAATGAAGTTCTACATAATAACCATATGGAAAAATACTCTCTTCTTTGTGTGCTGCAATTTGCCTAAGTCCCATTTCGCTATGTCAAACCGTTTATGAAATAGGAGGACTGTTGCGGATATTTCACTCTGGCTTTATCGCTAGCGCGGTGCGATTGCGAACGAGTGTCCTACGTCAGATCAGTTTTCTCGAGATCGGTGACAGATATAGACCTTCAACCGCGTCCAACAAAAATTCGGTATGTTAGCTAAATTTCATACATAGCATATTCTGTCATATGCACCAAATTCAAAGTCATAGTGACACTTATTTTTCATGAAAACTTTTTCGAATTCCGCGCAGTGTCTTTCTGTCATATAAATATCACAGTAACTATGACCGTTAACAAAATAATGGGCGCATCATCATGAACCTGACATATTGAAAGGGTACAGTACCGCCCGACATTGAAAATAGGTACGAAATACTTCATTATTTTTGTCAGAACAACACATATTTTTGTAAAATAACTCAATTTCAATTAATACAGTGAAGCCGGATACCAGTGTGGGAAAGAATGACAATTTATTTATTTAATTGATCAAATGTGCACTCCCACAAAGTAAATCCCTACATCCAGTTTGGTGAGATCTGTGAAATGAATGAATGTATGGTCGTCTGCTAACCGCAGATAGTGAATGTGAATATATGATCATCTTTGAGTCGATCCTTTGGCCACCTTTGGTGGGACCAAAGAGATGAAATTTATCAGAGCTTTGAGCGCCTGAAATGTGGCTGACCAATACGATAGCAAGGTGCTTCCCCCACCTCCACAGAGGTGTGAGAGCACCTAGAGAACGGCCATGTTTCAGCACTCTGCCGCTGGATCTTGTGCTGTTAAGACCTGTTTTAGTTGTGCTCCGTAATGACGAAAGAGTGGAGATATGGTATGCATGTGGAATATTTAAGAGTAGTTTGATATAATAATTTCTCTATTTCAGGAACTTTTGTGGGGAGAATTAAATGTCAGGCAGGTAATATTAAAGGGATTGTAGTAATCTTCGGAAGTGACCAACAGTCACAATGAAACCACGTGTAGCAATAAGTTGAAATACTTCCGTGTGCTTAAGTTAAGCTGAATTACTAGGGTGTGTACAATTAGTTGAAATATTTAAGAAATAGCGTGTGTACCATAAGTTGAAATATTTAAGAAATTGTGTGTGCAGGACTTGAAATTAGAGACGAGTACTTCCACGTGGTGAGTGCTGTGTGAGTCTCAATCTGTGTATGAGACAATGGATAAAGAGAAGTACTCGTCCATGGTATCAGTTGAGGACTCGCGTGTGTGATGCCCTTAATATTACTTTGCGCGATATGATTCCGTGTGACGCTTGATTCAAACTCTGAGAGAGAAGCACGGTGAGTCGGCCGTCTATCCAGCAACGCCACTTGGCTTGCATTGCACAGGAAGACGTGCAAATATCTCCAGAGTTCATAGTAGGAAAGTAGAATTACAAAGTGGGGCAGTCTCGTGTGAAACTGGGATAAATACTAACTGAAGTGGGAAAGCTGAAAGTGGTTGTGACTATTCTCCGTGTAGTATTTCATGTTGTAGTGTGGTGTATGTCATGTAATTTGGGTATGTGTGGTTTACATGGGAGAGTAGCGAGGTAGTTTCAAAAGATTAGTGGGTTATGCTTGTTCCTTCGGTACCGTTCGGTCTGGAGGAAAGTTTCGTGATGATGATTGTGAGAGTCGAAGTGTGAGGTATAATAAAAGATCCACCATCCTATCCAGAAAGTGCACTGTAGCGTTAAAAATAATTACGAGACCATAATATAGAGATTCACCATTGTAAAGCCATGCCCACTGGGCGGAATTTCACATGTGTTATTGTTGTAGGTTGTAGAATTTGTGTGTTTAGGTTAGAGAATTTATCGGAATAAATAAGATAGTGAAAAAAAAAGGTTGGTGGGCTTTTCCTTTTGTATGTTGTCATAATGTCCCGAATTTATAATGTGTGCGCCATTCATATCCAGTGCGGCGGCCACGTGTTGACAAAAGCCGTTAAATAAAAGACAAAAAAGAAAATGTGGTATTGCCAGTGCGTAGTATACAGTCAGAGTTCTGTAAATTACTGATAGTCAGATGCGTGTTTCCGTTGCGTATTAATCATATAGGAGGATAACTGGTAACTTAAGTGTGAGTACTAGAGTTCATGTTACTCGATAAATAAGAATGAATCCACTCGCTTGGCAGACCACTCATCTTGCAGGCCTGACTGCTTGATGCCACAGTATGAGCAAGGCATGTGGGTGCCTCTCAATATAAAGCTACAAGTAAAGGAAAAATGACTTTTTTGCGGAGCAGGTTTCAGGGGGAGCTCCTCTATAATGTCGTCGCCGACCAGTGGTAAGGTGGCAGACACTGTCGGCCTCTCCTTTCGGACAAACGAATGAACTCGCCCAGCGCTTTGGACAAAAATTGGTCTCAGCGCATCGGCCACAGTATACTGCACGAACTCTACTAACTAAAGGATAGTTTGGGCTATGACAAAGATGCAGGAGGCGGCATGGAAAAGCTGTGTCAGCAGTAACATTTCTTACACTAATATTTTTTCTTTTAAATAATGAACCAAACGCTGTTTGATACCTTCATCAGGATCCATGATTTCACTGTTTGCACAGGATTCCAAACTTCTCAAGGTCTCCACGAAATGCACATGTCTGCTTTCGAATTTTGATTCGGAATAAACTTTTCATCATGTATTTTCAAGCTCTTGCATGAACACATCTAACTACTAGTGCAAAAAAACAATTATTTTTAACATTCCTTCATTGATTGTCAACCATAACCATATATGACGGTTTCGACTCCCAGTGAGACACAGAAGTGTTAGTCACATCATTTAAAGTTTAAGCGTGCCACTCCCAGATACTGGTGTAAAAGAATTCGATAGTTAACTTCTCGTCGTGTGTAGTCGACAAGAATATGTGCGGGGTTCGATTCTCAGTCAGCACTGAACTCTACGTAACGTTACTTCTAGTTCAAACATGTACACGCTACAGGTAATGTCTATTCGTGGTTACAATAAATAGGGGATTGGTGCCAGGTTAGAAAGGCGAGAATCCCAAAATTATTTATTCGTCTCGTGATTTCAGGTTCAGACATCTAGCTACCGCGGAGAAAATTATGTATCTGACATTTGATGAGTTTAGTTAACAGTCCAATTACGCGCTGGGTTCCAATCCGCGGCCAATACATATCTATCTGTATGCGTCATTTCAAGTTGTTTCATGTGTATGAAACCATGTTTACCATCTGTTGTACTTAGTTAACAGGAAAAATAGTTACTTGATAGGAGTCCCGGTCCAGTACAAAAATCTTGTCATGTTACTTCAGGATCAGATTTTCTGACTGACACTAGTTGAATAGTCAGCTGTGAAGATCTGTGCTGTGTTCGAGTGTGGGCCAGACACGACATCTTAGCTTGACGTCTATTGCCTACAGATGATGAGTTTCAATCCATGTCCAGAACAAAACAGTTCGCCATGTGCGTTAAAGTTCAAATATATGCACAACTAGCTTTTCATGAATAACTAACATATTTAACACTAGGACAGTCATTAATGAACTACTTGGAAGGACCGCCACCAGTCAGTTTGACTGACATTCACCTTTCTTGTTTTTGAGTTTAACTTGTTAAATTAATTCAGTATGTTGTCTTTAAATATAGCTAGTGTATTTTGCTCACCCTACTGATGTGTTATGCTTAATTTTCTCCATAGGAATTGTAACCAGATGAAGAAAAAGATTCATAGTAAAGAACACAGCGTAACTGAACTACACTCACGCTCATAAATTAAGGATAATGCTGATACATGGTGAAATAACGCTCTGGTGGGCGGTTTTCGGGTTTAAATCACCTCGGGGTATGACCATGCGGTGCATTTGACCTGCGGTCGTCGCACATGGGCGCTGGCAGCAGTCCAGATACGCAGAGGTGTGTAGGTGCATGCCAGAGTAAAGTGCAGCGATTAAGTGTGCAGACGTTTCGAGACGTGCTAATGGTGACTGTGTGTTGAAAATGGCTCAAAGAACATATATTGATGACGTTATGAGGGGTAGAATACTAGGGCGACTGGAGGCTGGTCAAACACAGTAGGTCGTAGCACGGGCCCTCCGTGTGCCACAAAGTGTAATTTCAAGATTATGGCAACGATTCCAGCAGACAGGAAACGTGTCCAGCTGCTACAGTACAGGACGTCCACAGTGTACAACACCACAAGAAGACAGATATCTCACCATCAGCGGCATGTTTGTGTGTGATGTCCTTAGGTTAGTTAGGTTTAAGTAGTTCTAAGTTCTAGGGGACTGATGACCTCAGCTGTTAAGTCCCATAGTGCTCAGAGCCATTTGAACCATTTTTCTCACCATCAGCGCCCGCCTACGGCCACGGAGTACTGCAGGTAGCCTTGCTAGGGAATTTACCGTAGCCACTGGAACAGCTGTCGCCAGACACACAGTCTACAGACGACTGAACAGACATGGTTTATTCGCCCAGAGACCTGCAAGGTGCATTCTACTGACCCCTGGTCACAGGAGAGCACGTAAAGCCTGGTGTTAAGAGCATATTACATGGTCATTGGAATGGTGGCCCCAGGTTATGTTCACGGACGAGTCCCGGTATAGTCTGGACAGTGATTCTCGCTGGGTTTTCATCACGCGTGAACCAGGAACCAGATACCAACCCCTTGGTGTCCTTGAAAGGCACCTGTATGAAGGTTGTGGTTTGATGGTGTGGGGTGGGACAATGATTGGTGCACGTACACCCCAGCATGTCTTTGACAGAGGAACTGTAACAGGTCAGGTGTATCGGGACGTAATTTTGCACCAGTATGTCTTCGTTTTCAGGGGTGCAGTGGGTCCCACGTTTCTCCTGATGGATGATAACGCACGGCCCCACCGAGCTGCCATCGTGGAGGAGTACCTTGAAACAGAAGTTATCAGGCGAATGGAGTGGCCTGCCTGTTCTCCAGACCTAAACATCATCGAGCACGTCTGGGATGCTCTAGGTCTACATATCGATACACGTCTTCACACCCCTACGACATTTCAGGAGCTCCGACAGGCACTGGTGCAAGAATGGGAGGCTATACCCCAGCAGCTGCTCGAGCACCTGATCCAGAGTATGCCAACCCGTTGTGCGACCTGTATACGTGTGCATGGTGATCATATCCCATATTGATGTCGGGGTACATGAGCAGTAAACAGTGGCGTTTTGTAGCACATGTGTTTCGGGACAGTTTTCTCAATTTATCACCAATACTGTGGACTTAAAGATCTGTGTCGTGAATGTTCCCGTATGTGCCTAGGCTATTAGTGCCAGTTTTGTGTAGTGTCACGTTGTATGGCACCACACTCTGCAATTATCCTTAATTTATGAACATGAGTGTATGTTTCTAAACTTGCAAGTCCGAATAAATATATAATTATAAAATACCATTTTTTGTCTCCATGACTCGTTCTCAATTAGGAAACACAAAGAAAAACTTTCCACTATCTGTTGTGGCAATTACGAGAAAGTAACATTTTCTTGATATGTTTTCAGTCAAAGTCACCATCTTTATAAAAACATTTTGTACACCCGTACTGAACACTTCCCACACATGGACCGCAGATAAATTTCTTGCACTGCACACGCAGATTTTTAGTTGTGTTTGAACTTCTACGTCTTCCAATTGGGCAAGTCTTCCGCTCTGGTACCTTACATATTTCAGTTGTCGCAATGAACGTATGAACAAACCCTTTCCTTGATTATACATACAAAGAAAAGTGGTCATCTACTACTCTGGGAAGAAACATTCGGCAGGTAATTTTTTCTCCAGTTCTCTCTCTGTAAAGGATTCGTGTGCCTATTCCGGCAAGGTCTAGTAGATTGAAAAAAATGTGCATAGGCCATCTCCGGCAGCCATACTGGACAGTGTACAGACGAGACATCTGGTCCAGAACATTAGCTCCAAATTTAATGGAATTGTAGAAGCTCATCTGAATGAAAACACCGATGCACTATGTTAATGAGGGGCACTAAACTTCCGCACAACACAACACATTGATAAAGAACAGCGACTAAAGTACGTCCACTGTTCCGCTAAAGAAAGTAAAATGTAAAGAAAAGGAGCGACTGAGATCACAACAATGAAATGCTATGGGCCTATAAAAATCCATTATTACGTCTTTTAGAGACATGAAACCTAAAAAATATTGCACTGGTCAAAATGACAGGCTGCCGTCATTTAAGGTAAAATTTTTTGTAATTCGTTGACCTTTTGCAACAGATGCTTGTCTTTTGCAGAAACTATAAACCACCGAAGTATATTAAAAGTCACGAAATACAAGCCCCCTGAATTCAAACTTACGGTGTTCATTAACTATTAATCAACACTCACCGCTTACTTTGATCTATACTACCCCTCTAGTGTTAATGGAACTTTGTGTTAGATAACAAGTGCAACAGAAGACTTTCGATCTTCACAAGTATTCACGCGACATCATGAGTACAGTTTTATTAGCAGTGATACGTTTGTGATGGTGAGCTGTCCATGGACCGAGTGACGCAGTTAATCGCGTTTTTTCTCTGTGGTTAGTTCATTAACCAGTTTATTCAAAACCATTCGGCAAGCGAACGACGGTTAGTGGGTGGCTGGAAAACTTTTAGACAGCAAAAATATTTATAGTTATCACACAACTCTGGGAGTCTAGATAATGTTGAAAAATCTCTTATCTGGGCACGTAAATAATTTTGTGTAAAGATTACGGAGTAATTTATGTAGTTGTCATAGACACTAATGAGAAAGTTTACATGTTATATATGTAACTTACTGTAACAAATTTCAATTTACAATCATTAGGGACTATCTCATCTTTAATAAGGTGTTCCCTGACATCTGTAATATCGTGCTGTTAACATACATGTATAGTTATTTCCATACAGAGCCGCGTTCTCTGCACCCAAATCAGACGGAACACAATTAGGGTCGCTCGGATACTTTTGAGCATGGTGATACTTTTCATTTCTTATAAAACGTATCTAACTTCACACTCTCGGGTCATTCGCTGGAAAGTATGAGGTGAGATGTTAGTTTCTTTCATGATATCCAAGGAGGTATTCGTCTAAACAGGTAAAAAGTACAACGGTGTGGATCTTAGTCACTGACAAAAGAAAAATACTACGTAAGTTGAGGCCCCTATCCCATATAAAAGTAAGAAATTAGTTGATTTGTCTGAGACGCACAGAACATGTGCAGGTAACATGTGGCAACTGAATCCACTTCTCTACACTAATAGCTTTCGAGTACATTTTAGCACACAAATCAGAACCAACTATATTTTATCCACTGAAATCCGGGCCTTCTATTTCCGATTTTTCTACCTTACATAATTACGTAGGTTGGAACTTAAATAGACATACCTACCTTATCTCCGAGCAAATGGACTCGCCTGTCCCACATCACCGGTGTGCCACAATCGAGGGAAACGTAGTCACTTGTGAGCGAGCGGTTTACCATAACGGTGTCACTATGTTTTCGAAACAGTAACAACGGATTTGGATCATGATTGAATGTGCCAGAGGTCGTACAGCACGACAGTGTCATCAAGGTCTTCAAGAGGAATGCGATACAGTGGCACGTTGTGTAAAAGCCTTCAAAGAAGGTTGGCAAACTGTAGCAGATATGCATCGGGCAGGTTGTCCTAGAGTCTCTGAAGAAGAAGTGTATGCTGTTGCTCGTCAGTGCACAGTAATCGACGCAATACGGTTCGTGAGCTCGTCCATGAAACCGGATTAGCAAATACGACTGTGCTTCGTATCGTGAAGGAACGCCTGGGCATGCGAAAAATTGCATCACGATGGTTTCCGCATGACCTGACGGAAATGCAGAAATGTATGCGTTACGATGCACTTGGAGCGCTATGAGCGCAAAGGAGAGGCTTTCTTACGGCGTATCGTAACACTGGATGAGACATGTGCCACATCGTACGAGCCAAAACTGAAACACCAATCCAACGAATGGAGTCATTATGAGTTACCGCGAAAGTGGAAATTCCGTCACAGCTCCAGTATGGTGAAAGTTATGGTGACTCTCGTGTACGACTGTGATGGTGTTATCCTAACGCATTACGTTCCTCCACAGCACACGGTCAGTGCACACTATTACTGTTCATTTTTGGAGCATCACCTGCGACGAGCTTTGCGAAAGAAGCGGCGACACTTTCTGCGCAACTCACCCATTATTTTGCACGACAATGCGCGGGCGCATACAGCGCAAGCTGTGACTGCTCTGTTCGGTCTATGGGAGTGGGAAGTACTGTACCATCCACCATACTCCCCGGAAATAAGTCTTTGTGACTTTGATTTGATTCCGAAGATGAAGGAACCACTTCGTGACAGTCGCCTCGGAACTGTTCCAGAGATTCGACAGGCAGAAGAGCGCTCCATTTGCACATTTTCCAGCTGAGTTTTGAATTTCTTTTTCTGGAGCGAGGCTTTATGTTGATATTCCATAGACTGATATTTCGTCTCCTGGTCGAAATGGTGTACCCACGTTTCGTCTCCTGTCACAACTGAATGGAGATAGGCGTCATCTTCATTCTCGTAACGCGAGCGGAGTTCCTGGCAAATTTCAAGTCTGTGCGCTTTCTTTTCAGGGGTCAGCACCATCCGGGGTACCCATCATGCACAGATCTTCCGATAGCCAAGCAAAGCATTAATGTGACCCACAAGTTCTTGCGAAATACCGATTGTGCTTGCAGTTTCTCTTTGAGTGATACGACGATTGTCCTGAATCAATCTGTCAACATTTTGCTTTTGAAACTCGGTGCTTGCTGTTGCAGGACGTCCAACACTTTTTTTGTCACACAGATCGGATGTTCCCACCTCAATATACTTAAACTTAATCGCCCAGCGACGCACAGTGCTCACATCAACACAATCACGATAAACTGCTTTCATCCTCTGATGAATCTTCTTTGGGGTGACACGTGCTGTCAAGAATTCAATGACTGCACGGTGCTTAAGTCGCATTGACCGACAGTCTGCGCAGGGTTCCGTACTTTACACTGTAACAACACAACCGCTCAATGCTAAGGCTTCACGCCAACTGGAACTGTAGAGAGAGAAGAGGCTACGGAACAAGCCAGTACCTGCCGCATACCAATACTACCAACTTTTGAAGAGTTACGAAGGTGAAGGCATTACTTTTCAGTCAACCCTTGTATGAAACATTAATGTACGCCAGTAAAGTGGCATGTCTGGTCAGTAATGTGCTGCCGGGAAGCTTTTCTAAATTGAAATAAGTATTAGTGACAAACGCAGCACACGATTTCGATTTATCGTAAGTTAAATAACCACTGAAAGTAGCCCTTGTTACACACAACGCTGAACAAAGCATTCCAGTTAACTTGCGGAACACTTGCGTAAAATTTTCTCGCTGTATTAACTGTACCGCAGCTTTCAGCAGTTGTGACATGTCTCATTTTACTCAGAAATATTCACAATTCATTGAAATGTGCCAGTTATACGACTGGATTAGTGGGAGAGGTTTTCTGGAATGCGTTATATTTAGTTGCGTTCTCCACACTGCTTAAATTTAGTTTACAAAACAATGCAAATAGCTTTCATTGAGTGTCACTTTAGCTTAACAAAACTGTTACGTTACCAAGCTGAGACATTCTCTTTACAGGGCAAGGCCAGTTGTAGTTAGGAGCTGTTTCTGAATTCGCACCGCTGTCCACGTGTGTGGGTGGAAGCGGCAGGACGCGAAGAAGAACCGGATTTCCAATTGGGGCTGCCGTAGCTAGATTACGAGAACAGGAATGCCGATTAAGCCTCGCCTGGTTTACGAGAGGAATTTCAGGCTTCTGCGTCTCTTCCGGTGATGAGATATCGAATTTCTTCCCAAACTGGAACCGAAGCGTTCTATCTGTCAGACATTTTCCTCTTAATATTCCTTAAGTTGACTGTCGCCTATCTGGTTTGTACATATATTATGAACATTTTTCTAAAATGAAATTGTATCACTTTTTTTTCTGGAAGAGGGTTTTCTCTCAAGTAGTACGTCACACTTATTATCAGTTTAAACACAAACAACATGGTTGTTATACGTTATCTGTATTATCCATCTTTCCATAAAGCTTATACCAGTTTTTCAGACAATTTGAAAGATCTATGTTACGTTGTGGAACGCTATTTTTAGGTATATAAACCCAAAGAAGGTGTCTTGGTTTATCTTCAGTCTTGCTTTCAGTATCATTCATATAGTCAGACCCTGCTCCCTGGTGCCTTTACCATTCCTACAACGAAATTGAGCGTCATATACCTGTTCCTCAATTAACTTTTATATTATTCTGTACATTTCTCTTGCTAAAATATTGGTTTAAACGGCTCGGAGCACTATGGGACTTAACATTTGAGGTCATCAGTCCCCTAGAACTTAGAACTACTTAAACCTAACTAACCTAAGGACATCACACATATCCATGCCCGAGGCAGGATTCGAACCTGCGACCGTAGTGGTCGCAGAATTCGAACCTGCGACCGTAGCGGTCGCGCGGTTCCAGACTGAAGCGCCTAGAACCGCTCGGCCACATCGGCCGGCGCTAAAATCTTGGATACGAAAGCTGTGCAGTAGTCCTTTCATTTACCAGCATCTGATATCTTATGGAATGTACGGACGACGTTCTTCTAACAGTCCGATGGTATATCTACAGTCCCATGGATCTACACGCTAACAAGAAAAATCGCTTAGTTGCCACTTCCCCTAATGATTTTAGGAATTCCGAAAGAATGTTCTCCATCATTTTTTCTTTTTCCTTGCAACACTTCAAAAGCTCTGTAAAAGCACTGACGAGATCTAACAACCGTAGCTAGCTCTCTCATCCGCAAAGTTTCTCCAGACCGCTTAGGAAACACACTAAATATTCCATCCAGTGGAAGCATCCAATACTGTCACACGTTGCTCGGGTTTGGGAAAAAGTTCCCCTCCCCCTTGAGTCTGCCTGTAGAGAAACAGCGCAGTTCGGAACGCTTTCTGAAAATTCCTTAATTCCTTAAGACTCGCGTGCGTCTCAAAAACAGGGATTTGCCGACCGATAGTTAAAAATGTAAAATTACTATCCGGATTGAAACACAGAACGAATAATAACGCCTGCGACCAATTAACAATTTCTGCAAGAGAGAAATACATTCCACGCATTTACCTTAATATTCCTTAAAAAAAATGCTGTGCAAAGCGATAGGACAGCCTAAATAAAAATTGTTTTCTTTATGATTCATCAAGCAGTCGACTCATGACGAAACGATATCACTACATGCATTCCTGGACGCTGCGTTCTTCTGCTGTGTTTTATGTCATATATCCATCTTGTCTCTGTTTTTCCTAATCGGTATTGACATGCTATTCTTCCAAACACTGCAGCTTTTCCTAGAGAATGCTCTCGTAACTTGCCCAGTTATCTTATATTGGTTTTGCTTTTCTTTCTTATTTTGCAGTCTTTTAAACCCTTTAGATCTTCTTTCAGACACGCAATTCAAAAGAATCAATCTACAAACAACTTACTTTCCTCGTTGCTCATGAGTAACATCCATACAAGACTACTACAAAGATTGGAGTTCCTATTATTTTTACTTTGTTTTGTAGTAGAGCTAAACGATTACTTTCTTTTAAAAAATTGGTTAATTTAGTTACAGCAGCTTCTCCAAGCTGTACGTCTTCTCATTTCTTTAGTGATGAGCTGCTTTTTGATACTAAAAGTTATGTATTTATCCAGATCCTCAATGGTGTGTGTGTGTGTGTGTGTGTGTGTGTGTGTGTGAATTCCTGAGGGACCAAACCGCTGAGAACATCGGTCCCTAGACTTACACACTACTTAAACTAACTTACGCTAAGAATAACACACATACCCATGCCCGAGGGAGGACTCGAAACTCCGGCGGGAGGGATCCTCAATGGTCTCACTATTTATGACCACATTATCCTTTATGCCCTTTATAATAATTTTGCGAATTTACTTACGTAAGTGCATACGAGCATCTACGAAAAAACATGCACACACACACACACACTTAAGAACAACAACACCGACGACGACGACGAAGTGACTAATTCATTGTAGAGCAACTGTCAGTTGAACGGGACTACGTCACAAAGGAGCAGATTCTACCAGAGTGATTCCCGTATGACAGCGCACACGCCGCAGTTCGTATGAATCACACTGTCGTGACATAAAACAAGGAAAGAGATATTGGTCGGTCCCGAAAACAGTAACTTTTGCCGAGTGCGCAGGGAGCAGGCAGCAGTTACCGAATTTCAAACAGCAGTGGCCTCGCTGGCGACTGCCATCAGCTGTAATTTTCTCAGCATGCTCGTCGGTTTCGTCGGCGCACTCGCAGCCACCGACTGGAATCACGTTACGAAAATCTCTGGATGATTGCCTCATTAATGCCAATCGAATTGCTGATAACCATACGTATGCTCCGCATGAAACTGTTAAACCTACACGTGCAGATCCCGTCTGCAAATAACAATGAGCAACGGGGCTGGCATTTTTCGTGTAATGCTACGCTCGTTAGACGCTCCTTTCCCGCCGTGTTCGCGATCGTCAATTCGAACGTTGCAACTTTTTCTGTGCGTCTTGTGGTGACGCTAATTTGCTACGGCCTATTCGCTAAACCTTTGCTCTTCTGTTGGGTTTTTATTGTGGCTAATTTACTGCCCAGGGACACTCTGTTTTGTCGCTGACGCTACCGAAAAACATCACGAAAATGTTCAGTGATATTTCCACTTCAGTTTTACCTGTAGCTTTTATATTAGCGGATGATGATCTAAATCTCACTGGAAGTTCTAGTCTAGTTTCGCGAAATGTGTTGATTTTATTTGGTGCAATATGCTGAAGCACGTGCTGTTGGTGTACATAATAAGAGGTACAGTTCTAAGCTATGAACTCGGCAATATTAAATTGAGAACAACTGAAAAATAACATTCTCCTTGAGCATAATTGGGGTACCAAAAGCGATGAAAATATAAACACGTAAATAACCACATTAATGGCCACATTGTAAAATGGTTTATTGGCAGTATCGATTACCTTTTTAGAACACCAACTGCAGTTCGGAATGGAAAATAAGGCTCATACCATGGACACTGTTGCTATGAAAATTAAACGACAACTTAACAAGGTACATGATACTCTACAGTGTCCTATATACTGTTCTTACAACTGAAGTGATTCTATTTTCCCATTATTTTCTTTAATTATCAGATGAAGATATCTCACAATTTTTACGATTTTAATTCTGTATTATGTAGTCCGTAATTTCTATACGTATTCCGTAATTGCCTCTGTTATTGTGCGCACTGACGATACAGCAATTTTTTTAACATATCTGCTGGGACTGATCTGTCGTATAAGTATCTTACTTTTCGTATGTTACTTTTGCACTTTTACCTTGACTATAAGTCCACTCTGCCACATTTGGTAATGTGCTGTGGGTAGAAGCACATATCGTTAAAAAGATCTAGATGTTCCTTTCGAATCAGTCTGTACTGACACGTCAGGCACAAGTGTGTAACTTCAGCAAACCATACAAGAAGAATGATTTGTGGTAAAGTGATAACTTTTTTTAACTTTTACATTGAGACGCTCAACAAAATAGCCAGTCCTGACAGTAAGGTCTGCGGCTTCAGTCCTTGTCTTAAAAATCTGAAAGGCGCACCTTAAACACACGATAGGACTTCCTCACTATTTCTTCGTTCTTTCCTGTAGGAGTTGAATTAGAGCTGCAAAATCTCATCTTGCGTTCAGGTATCTAGTCACTCTATTTAAGAAATGGTGGGACTTAATTTTACAGCGTTAATTTTAATACACTGTTTTAAGAAACCAACCAACTAAATACTCTGACGGCAATATGCAGAATTCATTCTCAACAGACGAGCTGAAGAATTTGCGAAGTAATCAATGTTGCTAACCGCCTTTTATATTTGAGGCTGCTAACAGTGCATCGTATTACTGATACTCTGTTAATGTAACATGAAATCTTGACATAGCCATGGCTGCAAGCGTGTTAAAAATCCACCTGAAAAACTGTGCCTGCAAAAATTCTTAGGAACAGGATCAAGCCTAATGTTAGTATGCCATAGCAATCACCGTATAAACTTTCTTACTACAAAACACAACGAAAATTTCCACAGTTGAAGAAGGACAATAAGAAGTTATTATTAGCATCTGACGTTTCAGTTTGGTTACTCCAATTTGCTACATCTGCTCTGCCCATATCGTCTGATGAATGAGTTCGACATAGCTCTGAAATTTTCTCAACCTCCTCATCCAGTCTGATAGATAATTGTAGGCTGGTATTACATGAAAATGTTGGTGCCTATTTATCGGCTGTAAGAACTGTCAAGTGGATGAGGCAAAACGAACGGAATAGTAAACATGTTCTTCCAGTGTTTGTTAACGGGGGTGCGATGCAATTATCCATAGCGTCAATATATTTGATTCAAGGCATAAGGGATCATGAAGTAACTAATGTGATATAAGAAATTATCACTGACGTGTTTACGATGTTTAAAGTTCGGTGATCTGCAAAATGAACTTCCTACATTTTCCTATTAAATATCTGACCCATTTACGTGCAACCACAGACACTTCTTAGCTCATAAAAAATTAGACTCTGGGATAAGATCTTTCGTAGCATGAACGAATAATCTTTTGGTATGCATTTACTGTGATTTCGCTAGATAGGAAAACTGCGTTAATGTCCACCAGGAGCAATAAGATATTCTAACGGCATTTGTACACGGACTTTTTCAGTAAGATGTCAAAAAGCCGTAGTGTGAGCAAACGAAACATAAGTCTCATTGATTGGCGACTCTATGGAGTGCTTGTAGCGAAGGAGCCTACTCACGCCTTATAAAATTCACATTGCTCTTTCCATTGTGTGCCAGCCTAGTCCGCTGTAACTAGCTCTGACGTCATAAATGTTGCGCAATACTTTAAAATCAAGTAAATAACCTGAAACGGTTCTAGCATGTCAGGAGTAATATTAAATCAACATGTGTTGAATGTCAGTTCAATAATTTTAACCATTTTTGAAATTTGAATGTTTTTCTGTAAAAATCATTGGCGCAACAGAAAAGAGCTAGAGACTTAAAAATTTATATTTAGATTCTTTTTTCATAATAATTTAATAGAAACAGTTCTTTGGATCTCACAAATTAAAATTTTTGGTGGAAATTCATGATTTTCTGGTTTTTGTCTTAAAAATTAAGGAAGCAAGATATATTAAGTAGGCGAATAAATAAGGCTAGGGTGTTTAAATTTAAGTAGAAGGGAGATCCGCTATAATCATAAAGATGTGAGAATTTTCAACTGAATAACTATAAAACTATAGCGATTGCGTATTTCCAAAGGGCAAGTTCAGAGCTCGTCTACTGCATGTAGTGTAATTAAATTAATTCTCTCACCCAAAATATTTTACTTAGCCACGTCAGACTTTTATTATGATTACTTACCTGTGTGCTGAATGCACATTTAAATTGAGAGCTTCATCGGCCATCAGCAAAGGAAGCGATGATTTATTCAATAACTTAATGTGGTGCATTACTAGCCCAGTGGCTAGTCGGGAGAGCCGATTTGATCAGGCGTTCCCATAGCCGTCCGCACCGCGGCTTTATATATAAGAACGCTGCGCGAGGAAGAAAGGCCCCAGTTCTCTCCAGACGCTGAATGGCACACCACCTGTGTCGGGAGTCGCGTCGCGTCGCGTCGGTATCATTGCTATAAACAGCCTCGGAGGCCGTAATAAGTTTCTCGGGATACGTGTAACCATGAAATCGTTTTCGAGTGAAATGTTAATTCTGGGATGACTTTAATGATCTATCTTCAGTTTGCGTATGTCGTATTTTCACGTGCCGCCGCGGGACAAACATTCTATCATTATTTAGCGTGGCATTTGATGAGCATATTCATCAAATTATGGCGAGCATTCACTTAAACATTTAATTAGGACAGTTATAGTTGCATCAGCCCATTAGAATCTGAACTGCTCTGGTAGTTGGATTGTGTGGATTCCTTTTTTTTCATCTGTGACTTTCAGAATATAGCGAACGTTTTTACAGGATCGTTTTTGATTATGAATCCCAGACAATCTCCTAATTCCTCAGAGCTTTAAGCTGTAGCTATAAGTGTATTTCTCAGATGAAGTGGGCACTAGGAATTCTAATTACAAGCTAATCACTTTCTGGTTGCCAATATTGTAGTTAGAGAGCCAGTGTTGAGAACGGCAAAAGACAGCATAAATAATAGGAACATTTAACAACAATTAATTCCACCCGGCGCCCCACATATGGTTAATCGGCCAGGAAATGCATCTTTTCAACATTACAAACCAAACTATTATTAACAACAATATAATTCCACCCGCCGCCCCACATGCTGTGTGCACAACGACCATATATGTTAAATTAAGAGGAAGGACAGCATTGGCCATAGTATTGATGGTTTATTGATAGCAAAATCGATTTTCAATTACATAATGATCATCTTCAGTGCTGTGGTGTACAAATTAAACTCATAGGCACTGGTATCAAGTTATCAGTAGCCACAACTGAGAAACGATCACAATAACTGAGTTATAGTGTGCAGAAAACAACTGATAGATGGGTAGCCAAGAAATATTGATGGGGAACCAGGAAACATTATACTGAACAATATATCAGGGGCTGATCTTAGTCACTGACAGCTTCCATTGCAAAGAGTATAAGAAGTGACTCGGCCATTTCAGGTGCTAGGAATGGATACTTCAGGCCCATTTGATCGGATACCAACACGTCATACATACATATTTATAATAATAGACCATTTCTTATGATGCATCGAAATGACTGCAGTCTCTAACTAAAAAAACGAGTACAGCTGCTCTAACATTGGTGAACTATTGGTTGTTCACATTTGGCATTCTGGATACTCTAGTCACAGGTCAGAGCAAGGTTTTTACGTCAAACCTGATAATGCAAATGTGTATTCTCCTCTGCATTCACAATCTGTGGACAAACTCCTTTCATGCTCAAGCCAACGAGAGTGGAGTGAATTCACTGCAACATTTTAACGATGTTCATCTATTATATCAGCAGTAATCATGAAAACTGGGATATGTTCCTAAATTATGTGATCACTGCATAAAATTCCAAAATACGCATGGCCACAGATCTTTAGCCACACTACGTAATATATAGGAGGAAAAGGCCTTTGCCTTTTGAAGTATAAGAACTTAAACTTGGAATCGGTGCTTAACCGCTGAAAAATTCACGAAAAGGTAACCAGACGACTGGCAACAAGTGAACCAAGCAAGAGAGCTTTAGAATGCCAGGAGCAGATAGCACAATACCTTGGGGAGTTACCGCAATGTAGGGTTGGTCAGCTAGTACTAGCTACAGATCAGTACACATCCATGGGCCAAACAAAGAAATCCTTACCCGATACCATGGGCCATACTCACCATGGACCATATCCGCCACCACCTGTCAATGTTAAGATACAAACATCAACAAAAACTTTGGTTATTCATACCTTGCCACAAGTATTATCTCCACCTACAGTGCAGAATAGCTAAATCTGGGAAAGTGAAGAAGGAACAGACGTCTTTTGAACGTAGTATAAGGGCTATTCGGAAAGTAAGGTCCGACAGAACGCGAAACAGAAACGACAGAGGAAATCCAATGATGCTTTGCACATATGTGTCAGGCAGTGTCTCTAATATGCCCATCGATTGCGTCATATCACTCTTTTCGGTTCTGAGCATACAGTGAGCGTCGGCCGGAGTGGCCGAGCGGTTCTAGGTGCAACAATCTGGAACTGCGCGACCGCTACGGTCGCAGGTTCGGATCCTGCCTCGGGCATGGGTGTGTGTCATGTCCTTAGGTTAGTTAGGTTTAAGTAGTTCTAAGTTCTAGGGGACTGATGACCTTAGCAGTTAAGTCCCATAGTGCTCAGAGCCATTTGAACCATTTTTGAACACAGTGAGCATGTAAAGCTGCCAGAAGAATAGTGTCTCCTGCCAGGTATGTCTGCCTGTTTCGAGGTTTCGTCTGATTTCATGCAGTCCCATGTAAGATACCTGCCATCGATTTCGTTCTTCATGGCGATTCTCGTCCACACATTACAGGTGCAATGAGGATGCCCCTGTAGCGTTTTTGATGGGAATTGTTTGATCATCTACCATGCAGCCTGGACTTGGCTCCCTATGATGTTCATCTCCTCTCACATGAGCCGTTGGCCGTGAAAACATCATTTTGCCATAGACAACGAACTGCAGACCAGTGTAGAGAAGTGGCAGATAACGCAAGTGGCTGCCTTCTGTAATGGGGGTATTCGAAAGTTGGGACCATGTTATGACAAATGTCTAAGTCAGAGTGGTGACTATGTAGAGAAGTGGCTGGCAGGTGTAGCAATGTGTTGCAAATAAAACATTTTTGATTTTCACAGTGGTTTCCATTTCGTGACCGATCAGACATTACTTTCTAAATACACCTCGCACATGCAACGTAGTACAGTTTAAAATAATATGATGGGCTGAATTACTAGATCATATCATTGACTTCTTCTGTGTTATCACAGATTATATATTAATGATCTCATTTGTTATAGAAATACAGTACACACAAGAAGCCTAGTTGCTTAACCACCCTGAGTGAAATGCATAGAGTTCTGTTATGTTGAGATTCATTGTGTTGAGGCTGTAATGAGCTGTTAGCGAGGAACTCATGTTGCTTAAATGTCTGGTTTGTTCGTTATATAGGGATGCCACCCATATTTATTTTAACAGAACATGATGAACGGCAAGTTACAAACATTACTTATAGCATTTTAATAAGCCGCACGTTATTAATATATCTTGTTGCAATATTAACTGATTATGTGTTGCAGAATCTTAAACTGTTCTAGGCTTATTATTCCTGCACAAAATTAAGATACGACGAACCACACCAGACAACACCATGACTACCCCTTTCGGTTTACTTAAACTTCATTGAATTTGTAAAAAATTTAAATATATTTTTTCATGTCAGACACACGTTTATTTCCCATGACTACCTCTTTTGATGAGATTAGTACTTTACTGAATTTAGACAAAAACTGTAATAGAACTGTCTTAGACAACATGTCTGTACCTCTTGACTACCTCTTCCAATCTGTTTAGGTGGCACCTCTACTTCGGTTGGACGTATGGTCAAGGGGAGCCCTGAATACATCTGAAGAACTTCATCTTCCTTTTTTGCTTAGCATGTAATTTTGACTTTCGAAATATATAGGCGATAGCTTGCTAATAAAAGATACTTATTCTAGTAATTCAAGAAAGTTGAGTGCACCATTATTAAAATATTAAAGTAAGAACGTTAACATTTTAATGCATACCAGACAATAACAATGATAGG
This sequence comes from Schistocerca serialis cubense, assembly GCF_023864345.2. NCBI lineage: Eukaryota > Metazoa > Arthropoda > Insecta > Orthoptera > Acrididae > Schistocerca > Schistocerca serialis. The sequence continues at coordinate 583,311,194 of NC_064640.1, forward strand.
ACTACAGTTCTGGCGGTCTTTCCACGATAAGGGTTCCATCTGCTACTGGTACCTCAAGCTACTGATTACAACATATGAATTACTATGCACCCTCTATCTCTCTGAGGAAAGAATCTTGGAGCTAGATACGATGGCTGCTAAAATAATAAATATCACACACTCCCTGCGTTCTGAGATTTCCAAAAATTGGGACGTTTTCGAATACAACACTCAGTTTGGAAATAAGTAAGCTTAATGACTGCTGAATAAAGCTGAAAGTGTGGTGTCACTGCCAGACACCACGCTTGCTAGGTGGTAGCTTTAAATCGGCCGCGGTCCATTAGTACATGTCGGACCCGCGTGTCGCCGCTGTGTGATCGCAGACCGAGCGCCACCACAAGGCAGGTCTCGAGATACGGACTAGCACTCGCCCCAGTTGTACGGACGACGTAGCTAGCGATGCACACTGACGAAGCCTCGCTCATTTGCAGAGCAGATAGTTAGAATAGCCTTCATCTAAGTCAATGGCTACGACCTAGCAAGGCGCCATTAGTAACATTGCATGTATCTAAAGAGTCTCACTTGTATCGCCACAATCTCCAGATGTACCAAAAGGATGGATTAAAGTTAAGTATTCCAGAAGCTACGTACTTTTCTTTATAGCATTCATTACGTATCCTGTTTCAGACCTCACGCCATCCTGCTTTAGCTTAGCGCGTGCCTTTCGGCTTCCTCTCATTGTGTCTAGGTTGTCTTGTCTAGACACAACAGAAAGTGAGTATCTCTCAATATCCATGCTATCCCGTCAATCTGATTAATCTTTTATCTAGATCCTACCATGTTTTTAAATTGTTCACCATGGTTTGGTAATGATCATTAATAACGTTGCCACAAGAAAATGTTATTGTAAATACTTACCTATTGTTTATGCCCTGAATGACTGAAAGTTAGGGGCATCTAATAATACTAATAATAATCGCATCTGTTCGGCATTCCATCAATGCACTAATGCTGTTATACTATTTGAATTATGCTGCTATCATACTTTGTGAGCAGTATATTGTTAACGCTGTATTTCACTAAATTATGTGTGATTTTTGTTAAAAATAATGAAAGAAAATTTTACAAGAATTACTCTGCTATCGGCACACTGCAATAATTTTACGTATTTCTTAAATAAAAAACACTTGTAACATGAACATGTCTTTACATCGTACTCACCATTTACATTTCGGCGTATTGCCCTCCTTCATACAATTCAACACTTTCTTACATGAAGCAGACGTTTCATATAACAGAGTAAAAGCCGGCCAGAGTGGCCGTGCGGTTCTGGGCGCTATAGTCTGGAGCCGAGCGACCCCTACAGTCGCAGGTTCGACTGCTGCCTCGGGCATGGATGTGTGTGACGTCCTTCGGTTAGTTAGGTTTAATTAGTTCTAAGTTCTAGGCGACTGATGACCTCAGAAGTTAAGTCGCATAGTGCTCTGAGCTATTTGAACAGAGTAAAAACACACATTTCCTATCGGCTCATTGCCTTCATTTAACTTTATAAAAAACAGACATGTACAATTCATATTCTGCAATCACAAGCTTGCGATAAACAGACGCAGACACTCCACAGTAAACATACTCAGGCATGATTCCGTTGATTGAGGTGTGGTTTCCCATGTAGATTTGCCCAACTTGTTCCTGCTTCAGTAACTGTCTGTCTACCCTCCCGTCTCCAATGTTAGCTTACTGGACCATGTAACAATTCAGCATAGCTTAAATTCATTTCTTGTTGTTGTTGTGGTCTTTAGTCCAGCGACTGGCTTGATGCAGCTCTCCGCGCTACTCTATCCTGTGCAAGCTTCTTCATCTCCCAGTGCCTACTGCAACCTACATGCTTCTGAATATGTTTAGTGTAGCATCTCTTGGTCTCCCTCTACGATTTTTACCCTCCACGCTGCCCTAAAATGCTAATTTAGTGATACCTTTATGCCTCATAATATGCACTGCCAACCGATCCCTTCTTCTAGTCAAGTTGTGCCACAAATTTCTCTTCTCTCCAATTCTACTGAATACCTCCTCATTAGTTATGTGATTTACCCATCTAATCTTAAGCATTTGTCTGCAGCATCACATTTCGAAAGCTTCTATTTTCTTCTTATCTGAACTAATTATCGTCCATGTCTCACTTCCATACATGTCTATACTCCATACAAATACCTTCAGAAACGACTTCTTGACACTTAAATCTAGACTCGATGTTAACAAACTTCTCTTCTTCAGAAACGCATTCATTGCCACTGCCAGTCTACATTTTATATCCTCTCTACTTCGACTATCATCAGTTATTTTGCTCCCCAAATAGCAAAACTAATTTACTACTTTAAGCGTCTCGTTTCCTAACCTAATTCCTGCAGCAACACCCGACTTAATTCGACTACATTCCATTATTCTCGTTGTGCTTTTGATGATGTTCATCTTATATCCTCCTTTCAAGACCCTGTCCATTTCGTTCAGCTGCTCTTCCAGGTCATTTGCTGTCTCTGACAGAACTACTATGTCATCGGCGAACCTCAAAGTTTTCATTTCTTCCCCATGGAATTTAATTCCTACTCCGAATTCTTCTTTTGTTTCCTTGACTGCTTGCTCAATACACAAATTGAATAACATCGGCGATAGGCTCCAACCATGTCTAACAGCCCTACCACAACAAAGGTCAAAAATTAATTATGATTGTAGTGTTGCTCACGCTGCTAAATATTGCATTTTCTGGCAACAACGAAGTTATATTATGTTACAGGTGTCATTAGAGCACAGTTAATAAAGTAATTTCTTGAAATAATGGATAAATTAGGCACTCATCTTTCCGTGTTTCCCACGCTGGTCTCGTTGTGAACTCATGGCTCAGTCGTCGAAAATCTGGGTAGTGATGATTCCAAGCTCGGATGCAAAGAGGCCTAGGTGTTATTCTGCGATACTCAAAAGTTTTATAGATGTGTTTCATAAACCATTCTTGAAGATGAAACGTTTGCAAGTTAGGACAATAGTGATGTAAAAAAGTAATCATCACTCCAAATTTAAGTTACACTTCTTTTTTATTACTTTTGTTGCAATGTCACGTAACTCGTTCCAAAACGTCACTTCACAATATAAAACATACCTGAAAATATCTTCCTCACTGCTAAAGTTCACATTTAATAAACTGACTACAATTTGCGTCTTTTTAACATGACGACCAAAGCTTGACTCTCTAATAACCACATACGCGCCCAAAAATCAGAGTTACAAGTACGTCAAAGATCATAGTGACAAAAGAAAGAATACACATGACAATAATATCATTGCAATATATACATATCGATGTATCGAAGTACCTCTACATTAATGAAATCAAATCTGACTGTTGTCACAGAAAGATGTTAACTATTTTAGAGAAACACAGTAGAATATTGCTGGTATCGAGAGATTGCGGTGAGGTGCGTAATGGTTACGTAATTTAAGTACCATTATACCTGCCTCACTCCCTTTTCAATCACTGCTTCCCCTTCATGCCCATCGACTCATATAACTACCATTTGATTTCTGTACAAATTGTAAATAGCCTTTCGCTCCCTGTATTTGACCCCTGCTAAATTCAGAATTTGAAACAAAGCGTTCCAGTCAACATTGTCAAAAGCTTTCTCTAAGTCTACAAATGCTAGAAACGTAGATTTGCCTTTCCTTAATCTCATTTCCAAGATAAGTCGTAGGGTCAGTACTGCCTCATGTGTTCCAACATTTCTACGGAATCCAAACTGATCCTTTCCGAGATTGGCGTCTACCAGTTTTTCCACTCGTATGTAAAGAATTTGTGTTTGTATTTTGCTGCCGTGGCATATTAAACTGATAGTTCGGTAGTTATTACATCTGTCAACATCTCCTTTCTATGGGATTAGAATTATTATATTCTTCTTGAAGTCTGAGGGTATTTCGCCTGTCTCATATATCTTGCTCAATAGATGGTAGAGTTTTGTTAGGCCTGGCTCTACAAGGCTGTAGGTAGTTCTAATAAAATGTTGTCTACTCCCGGGGCCTTGTTTCGACTCAGGTCTTTCAGTGGTCTGTCAAACTCTTCGCACAGTATCATATCTCCCATTTTAACTTCATCTACATTCTCTTCCATTTCTACAATACGAGCTTACATTTGTCCTCTAGCCATCCCTGCTTAGCCATTTTGCACTTCCTGTCGATCTCATTTTTCGGACGTTTGTATTGCTTTTTGCCTGCTTCATATACTGCGATTTTGTATTTTCTCCTCTCATCAATTAAATTCAGTGTCTCTTCTGTTACCTAAGGATTTATATTTCCCCCTTCTTTTTACGTACTTGATCCTCTGCTACCTTCACTATTTCATTTCTCAAAGCTACCTGTTCTTTATCTACTGCATTTCTTTTCCCCCATTCTTGTCAATCGATCCCTAATGCTCTCCCTGAAGCTCTCTCCAACCTCTTGTTCTTTCAGTTTATTTAGGTCCCATCTCCTCAGATTCCCATCTTTTTGCAGTTTTTCAGTTTTAATCTATAGTTCATAACCAATAGATTGTGGTCAGAGTCCACATCTGCCCCTGGAAATGTCTTACAATTTAAAACCTGGTTCCTGAATCTCTGTCTTACCATTATATCATCTATCTGAGACATTCTAGTATCTCCAGGCTTCTTTCATGTATACAACCTTCTTTCATAATTCTTGAACCAAGTGTTAGCTATGATTAAGTTATGCTCTGTGCAAAATTCTATCAGGCGCCTTCCTCTTTCGTTCCTTACTCCCATTCCACAATCACCTACTACGTTTCCTTCTCTTCCTTTTCCTACTATCGAGTTCCATTCACCCATGACTATTAAATTTTCGTCTCCCTACACTATCTGAATAATTTCTTTTATCTCATCATACATTTCATCAATCTCTTCGTCATCTGCAGAGCTAGTTTGCATATAAACTTGTACTACTGTGGTAGGCGTGGGCTTCGCATCTGTCTCGGCCACACTAATCCGTTCACTATGCTGTTTGCAGTAGCTTAATCGCATTCCTATTTTCCTATTCATTATTAAAACTACTCCAGCATTACCCCTATTTGATTTTGTATTTATAACCCTGTATTCACCTGACCAGAATCTTGTTCCTCCTGCCACCGAACTTCACTAATACCCACTATATCTAACTTTAACCTATCCATTACCCTTTTTAAATTTTCTAACCTACCTGCCCGATTAAGTGATCTGACATTCCAATTATAAAAATACCTGAAACGCACTTAGGATTATTCTGCGTGCGAATATAAAATAAACATATTAGTATTATTTCTTACGCGCGGGTGTGTGACATTCAAACAGCACCACTGTTTGTTTACTATGAATGCATAGCTTGTAATGTACTCTTTGCTTGTAACATACTCCTAGCAACTTTGTCCGCTACCAGTCAGCTGTCGGTAATGACCCGTTATGTCAATCACTCACTTTGCTATACGCCGTAATGTCTCTTGTGATTTAACAACAGGTGCCTGGACGCCGTACAGGCTGTTTCACCCTGCAACATTACTCGTCCACTTTGCTCGTTATTTCAGAAGCAGTACTTACGTCCATAATAAGTCTTACTTCATAGTTACATCACTTTTAGGATTATATGTTTCACAGACTATTTCAAATAGTAAATATTACGTTCAGACTTCACCAGATTTTTTTTCAAAATAGAATGATCGAAGTGGAAGAAGGAACACCGTGAAGGGAAACTGAAGTAATGCGGTTACTTAGTTTGGGCAACTGGTAATGGTCATTTACCTGGGAACGCAAAATATGCTCCCCAAAGGTAACTTTATTCTTAATACTTTTTCAAGCCCACAGTTGATTGAAATTTCATCTAATAATGGTTGTGGCGGTATTTCTGTGGTACAATGAGGCACTTCATTCAAAACTTTCTCATATTTATCCGCGTGATCTACTACCATATGATGCTTCTCAGCATTGAACCGATAGATTCGTCCGCCACAGACGAAAGCAGAGTTCTTCTTGTAATAGCTGACGTGGTCTTCAGTCCAGAGACTGATTTGATGCAGCTCCCCATGCTACTCTATCGTATGCAAGCCTCTTCATCTCCGCATACCTAATGCAACTTACATTCTTCTGAATCTGCTTATTGTAGTCATCTCTTGTTCTCCTACGATTTTTACCCTCGACGCTTCCCTCCAGTAGTAAATTGGCGATCCCTTGATGCCTTAGAACGTGTCCTACCAACCTATCCCTATTTCTTATCAAGTTGTGCCACAAATTCCTCTTCTCCCCAATTCTATTCAGTACCTCCTCATTAGTTACGTGATTTACCAATCTAATCTTCAGCATTCTTCTGTAGCACCACATTTCGAAAGCTTCTATTCCCTTCCTGTCTAAACTGTTTATCGTCCATGTTTCACTTCCATACATGGCTACAGTCCAAGTTATTTTGCTCCCCAAATAACAAAACTCATTTACTACTTTAAGTTTCTCATTTCCTAATCTAACACCCTCATCATCACCTCATTTAATTCGACTACATTCCGTTATACTCGTTTTGCTTCTGTTTACATTCATCTTATACCCTTCTTTCAGCACACTGCCCATTCCGTTCAGCTGCTCTTCAGGTCTTTTGCCGTCTCTGACAGAATTACAATGTCATCGGCGAACCTCAAAATTTTTATTTCTTCTCCATGGATTTCAATTCCTACTCCGAATTTTTCTTTTGTTTCCTTTACTGCTTGCTCAATATACAGGTTGAATAACATCGGGGATAGGCTACAACCCTGTCTCACTCTCTTCTCAACCACTGCTTCCTTTTCATGCCCCTAGACTCTTACGTCTGCCATCCGATTTCTGTACAAATTGTAAATAGCCTATCGCTCCATGTATTTTAATGGTTCAAATGGCTCTGAGCACTATGGGACTCAACTACTGTGGTCATAAGTCCCCTAGAACTTAGAACTACTTAAACCTAACTAACCTACGGACAGCACACAACACCCAGCCATCACGAGGCAGAGAAAATCCCTGAACCCGCCGGGAATCGAACCCAGGAACCCGGGCGTGGGAAGCGAGAACGCTACCGCACGACCACGAGATGCGGGCCCCATGTATTTTACCCCTGCCATCTTCAGACTCTGGAAGAGAGTGTTCCACTAAACACTGTCTAACATTTTCTCTAAGACTACAAATGCTAGAACCGTAGGTTTGCCTTTCCTTAACCTTGCAGAGTACCTTCGATAACTTTTCGAGCAGCCCCTGATAGAAACTAGCTGTTAGGTCTATGTTTATTGATATCTTGACGCCACTGAACTTCGGTGCAGGACTTTAAGTACCTCGCTCTTATCCATTTGTTGTATAATAACCTTTCCACCATTAAAACTCTTGATCCCTAATACTTCACGTCTCGCTCTGTTTTGTTTGCTCCAAAACCGGCATTTACTCAAGAACACTCGTACTAACTCATCTTATGTCTTGCATGTTTTAATAATTTCTGTTCGCTTCAAATTTACTAGCCGCTCATTTCATTTTCTGCATTCTAGCTATTGTTCCGGAGTAACTCCTCAAACTGTCGAATGAAAGCAATTGGATATATAGTCCCATTAATCATGGAATTTGCAAGCATTAATATATTTTACGGAATCATTTTCATGAACATGACTTTTCCTCCTTTCTTGTTCGTTCCCTATCTTTAATGTAATATTTTCATCTTCTTCTTTATATACTTGGTTAGTTACTTTGTTTATTTCATGAAGCTTTTCCACTTGTTCAGTTTCATCTACATGTGCATGGTTGCTTTGAAACTCACACTTAAGTACCAGGCAGAGGGTTCATCGAACCACCTTCGTCAAAATTCTCTGTTATTCCACTCTTGAACAGTTCGCGGTAAAAGCGAAAATCTGTATCATTCCGTGAGAATTCTGATTTCTCTTATTGTATTATGATAATCGTTTCTTCCTATGTAGTTCGGCGACAACAAAATAATTTCGCATTCAGAGGAGAAAGTTGGAGACTGAAATTTCTTGAGAAGATCACACCGGAACTAGAAAACCCTTTGTTTTAATAATATCCAACCCATATCCTTTATCATGTCCGTAACATTTTCTCCACCATTTCTCGATAATACAGAACGTGCTGACCTTCTTTGAACTATCTCGATGTACTCCGTCAATGCTATTTAGTATGAATCCCACACAGCGCAACAGTACTCAAAAAGAGGACAGATAAGCGTTGTGTAGGAAGTCTCTTCAGCAGATCTGTTGCATCCTACCAATAAAACGCCGTCTTTGGTTTGCCTTTCCCACAACAGTTTCAGTATGTTCTTTCCCATTTAAGTTGTTCGTAACCGTAATTCCTAGGTATTCGGTTGAATTTACGGCCTTTAGATTTGATTGATTTATCAGGTAACCGAAGATTAACGAATTCCGTTTAAGATCCATGTGGATGACCCCATAGTTTTCATTATTTGTTGCCAATTTTCGCATCATACAGTTACCTTACCTAAATCGTATTGCAATTGGTATCGATCATGTCATGACTTAACTAGACTATAAACTATAGCATCATTTCCAAACAGCCTGGGACAGCTGCTCAGACTGTCTTCTAAATCGTTTATATAGATGAGGAACAGCAGAGTGCCTATAACACTGACGGCCGGAGTGGCCGAGCGGTTCTAGGCGCTACAGTCTGGAACGGCGCGACCGCTACGGTTTCAGGTTCGAATCCCGCCTCGGGCATGGATGTATATGATGTACTTAGGTTGGTTAGGATTAAGTAGTTCTAGGGGACTGATGAGCTCAGCAGTTAAGTCCCATAGTGCTCAGAGCCATTTGAACCATTTTTTGAACCTATAACACTACCTTGGGGATCGCCAGGAATCACTTCCGTTTTACTTGATGACCTCCCGTCAGTTACTGCAGTCTGTAACCTCTCTGGCAGGAAATCACGAATCCAGTAGCATAACTGTGACGATATTCCATAAGGCGCTTGTGAGTACGGTTCAAAAGCCTTCTGGAAATCTAGAAATACGGAAACAATTTCAAATTCTTTGTCGATAGCACTCAACACTTCGTGTGAGTAAAGAGCTAGTTGTGTTTCACATGAACGGTGTTTTCGAAATCAGTGTTACCTATGTGTCAATACATCGCTCTATTCGGGGTATCTAATAATGTTCGAACACCGTATATGTTCCAGAATCCTGTTACACATCGACAGTAATGATATGGGCTTGTAATTTAGTGAATTACTTCTGTTCCCTTTCTTGAATATTAGTGTGACCTCAGTTTAACTTGAATCTGTACTGCGTTGCTTTTACAAGATGATTCTACATGAGAAACCTTACGCCTAAGTAGCTCAAGATTACTTTTAACACTGTCTACTCGCTCATTTGCTGTGGCAGTCCCTATATTAATCTCTTCGTAACTGTGTCACCTGAAATTTAATCATTAAAACCATGATTAGCGGCAGGCCACTAATACTGTTCACGATAGGCCTCACAATGATTCTACTACGTTTACGCATGATCTTTCTTTTATCGAGATTTATGGCCAGCCATCTCTCGCTACACGTCGTTAGAAATTCGTGTGTAATTCGTTCAGAATTTTCCCTGCAGTTAGTCAACGATGAAACTTTTAATATCGTTCGCTAAGAAGTCCTTATATTCTCTGATGGGTAATATGAGATCCCTGATGTACCTTACTATGTATGGCACATCAGATATTTTTGCATTAGACACATATCTCTGACCGAATTTACTCAGTTGCGTGTCTGTACAAAAACCGCACTCGTCCGGCTGATTATTCGCCATATCGACTCCACAATAACGCACATACTTCTACTTGATACAGGGTTCATTTAGATAGCAATAGAAAATAATGATGTGCGTCAGTTTCAAGTGGAAGTGTCCGACAGTGCTAGAATTTTATCACATTAGATGAAACTGAGGGGTACTTACAGAGATCTATCGGAGAGAAAAGTCGAACGGAAAAATTTAAACGCATACGACATCGAGAGAGTTGGTGCAGTGCTTAAAAAAATGGACTGGCATTCATGGGAAATGGAGTCAAATCCTCTTCGACAATCCAGGTCTAGGTTTTCCGCAGTTTAGCCAAACCTCTTAAGATGAAGGTCGAAATACTTTCGTTAAAAAGGACGAGGCCGATTTCCTTACCCAACATTCCGGAAAGTAAACGTGTGCACCACCTTTCATGACCTTGCCATACACAAGACATTAAGTCATTATCTTCCTTTCGTATGTTGTCAGACTACTAATTACTTATAACTCTGAATTGTTGTCTCAGAAGAATAAATAATACGAAAGTGTTGCATTCAGTTAAGATAGGAACGAAGCACATCTTGATGGACGATATTTCGGTCGGCGAGACATGAATCTAACATTTGGGAATGAGGTGGAAGGGTCAACGCCAGGGACATTCAGCGAGGCTGAGGTGTGCACTGTGGTGTCACCGCCAGACACCACACTTGCTAGGTGGTAGCCTTTAAATCGGCCGCGGTCCGTTAGTATACGTCGGACCCGCGTGTCGCCACTATCAGTGATTGCAGACCAAGCGCTGCCACACGGCAGGTCTACAGAGACTTCCTAGCACTCGCCCCAGTTGTACAGCCGACTTTGCTAGCGATGGTTCACTGACAAATTACGCTCTCATTTGCCGAGACGATAGTTAGCATAGCCTTCAGCTACGTCATTTGCTACGACCAAGCAAAGCGCCATTACCAGTTACTACTGATGCTGTAAAACATATACCGTGAAGAGCGATGTTCACCATTTACGGATTAAAGTTAAGTATATCAACAGCCACTTCCTTTTTTGTTAAAGTCTAACTTCCTTGTCCTGTTCCAGACCTCACGCCAGCCTGCGTGAGCTAAAACGCGTGCCTTTCGGCTTCCTCTCATCGTGGATTGGCTCTCTTGCCAATCCACAAAATGCACCACGCCATGTGAAGTAAACAGAGAGGCAGACAAGAGGAACAGCACAGCCACATCCAACTACAGCAAGAACAGCGAGCCACCTTCCCTGCCGGCGCCCGCAGTCAGTGGTAAATGAAGCGAGACGCTCTGTTGCAGACTTTCAACGACACTCTTGTTTAATGTGATATAGGATTATGTGTATCGTCTTCCTCAGGTTTATGGTTTTGTGAATTGTTTCGTGTGCCATAAAACAGTCAAGGGATAATAAATTCAATACTGAAACTTCTTTGTTTAATACTCTTTTTCTTAAATTGCAGCAACTGAAAAGAATGGCCCTGAATTAGAAGAAATCCTAACAATAACCCATAAATTGCCATGATGGATACACATTCAGACCGCCCACTCGCTGTAATACTGCAAAACCTCCAATACTGCTAATTATTAACCTCTAATCACTATGACTGCTGACTACTCACTCCCAACTTCCATCACTGCTGGCTGTTCACCTCCAACTGCTAGTTCGACAAGCCACAGAGTCTCTTACAGAGTGCGCACAGTGCTGTCAGGGTTATTAATGCAGAGCGCCAAATTGCGCTGCCAACACACAAAAACATGAACAGGCTACTTACATAACCCACTCGCTCCTCTCAAAAAATTTTGCAAAATAGTTTATACAGTGTCCAAGACTAATTTGTTAAAATTTTTTCACATTAACAATATCCAATAGATCAGATTCAGACAATTAGAAATATACTGTTGGTCAAAAGCAATGATTGACCTCACCGTCCCTAAAGTCGGTCCTAATCATTCATCAGAAGAGTAGTCTATGACAGTTTCACGCACAAAGTCTGAGCAATAAAAGAAAATGCACACGCAAGTAGTGGACCACCATGCAGTCTTGAAGAATTAGTGTTGTCCTCCTACTGGAAACATAGTGCTGACTCTTGACATGAACACTGGTAATGGACCACAACAGAGCAAACACACAGCAGAGTCAGTCGAAGTCTTTCAGAATATTGGTAGAATTGGTAGGTTACCACAGAGCAGACCCACAGTGTGCCTTGTAGAAATTATAGTAATAAAGGGCCTCGAAAGGTGCTGACCCACTGTAGTCCTTGAAGAGATGGCCAGCAGCCATCCGATGCGACTGTGCTGGTACATAATCACAATTGAAGAGCCTTTATGACAATGTAGCAAGTCCACGAACCACCACTTGGGTCAACACACGTGCAAGCACTAACGTAGTCATATAACCTCTGAGATTTTTTACATTCAGTACAACCAACAGAAATGTGTGCAGTAAAATGAATCCCTACTATTTACTTAACTTTAAGAACTGGTGTCTATACAACTAAAATTTTACAGCATTAGAATATAATTACATAGGTAAAGAAAACATCATTACAGTAAAGAACATTATAACACAGATAACATTTGTAGTAACACAGGCTTTACAAAAAGAATAAAAATAAGTATATACATGAGTATTACATGAGATATGACATAGGTAAATAAATGAAAAATGAGAATATCCTTTGAAACATTAACTTGACACATGAGTGTTAAAGAACACATTACAGAATGAATTATGTCCAAACATCTGTTCAAAGTAAAAAAAAAGTTAGATTTGAGGATAACGGTATTCCTCATCATAGTGAATGCAGCTTAGTATTAGGATAAATAAGTCTACCATATTTATCTTATCAGGTAACCACACATAGACAGGAAGGACACAGACACACAAGAGTGCACATAAACACTTAGCAGAGTAACACAAAGGGAAAGGACAGGGTTTCTTTTCAGTGTAACATTTAGTACTGAAGTACTTGTGGTACTTAATTTCCAATCAATACTTCGTTTTCCCACAGGTCTTTCTTCTTAGTTCCCACAAAACAATCCTATTTATCTGTATTTATACTTTCATATATTTCTTACCTCAACTTTTGCTTCCAAGACAATCCTACCTAAACCTATTGTCACTATATCTTACTTACATCTGTTCATTTCCTCTTTCAAAATAATTATTCCTCATTACACAATACTCTTTGGCCAAACCTTTTTCATATAGTTTCTCAATGATTTTATTTCCAAGACATTATATCTCATTTTCTTGTATAACATACTCCCTCTTAAACTAAATTAAATCTACTGAGGTCAGATACAAAAACTAGAGACCCAGGAAATGCAGCAGCACAAATCGAAAAATGCAAATTGGCAAAGTAAGCAGCAGTATATCTAAATTAGTAAAGAAAATGCCACATTACAATTAATATAAGTCAATATGAAGCAAACAAGAAAAATAAATCAGTGGTAAAGCTGACTTATCAGAATAATACAAGGTAAAATTCAGTAGGACAGTGCCTGACAAATAGCAGCAGCAAATGGATAACTTATACCTAAACAGGACAAAGCACAAGTAGAAAAATAATATTAAAGATAGCAATACAGATTAGTACAATGTCTATTCACAGCTTAATGTGTATGTCACATCTTAACACTAGAATGGTGCACCACAACATCTTATCCTACCAAAAAATTACTAAATCCTTGAAAAGAAAACTATGTATGCAGTTCCCGCTACTATTCCCTTCTCCTGCTAATATTTCTTTCCTTTCCTAGTGCTCCTTTTTTAAGAATGTGGATCATAAAATTATTATTTCATGGATCTGTTGACAGTATGTACATGAGCATATGTATTAAATTTTATTTTATAAAACCAATGCTACAGCGCAGCTATAAACCAGATATCAAATAAAATAAGCAAATATGCACAAAGCAAAGCATAAAAACATCATTCACCAGCCATATGGCATTTCATGAGTCAGCAAAAATTCTCGCAACTCTCGTAGAGACATACTTGTCATAGTCAGGTGTGTAGACATAGGAGTATTTCTCATCACTTCATAAGCATTTCAGTAAGTAGCATAAAGTACAAGCTCCAAAGTGTAATCGTATGTTTCCAAGTGATAGTGTGTCGTGTTTGTGGTGAATTCTGCAAAGAAATGTCAATAGCGAGGTCAACAGCCTCTCTTTTCCACAGCTATGCGAGCGGTTGCGTGAGTGTGGCATGCTTCACACTGGCTTAAGCGGCACTAGTAAGGAAATCAGCACAACAATACGTTTTTCCATGCAGCTAGCACGCAGCTGGGCGCAGCAGACCATTACATCATGGTCACCTATACTCTTTAGCAAAATATTAACGACAGCCATGACAGTTTCATACAAATAAAAAGATTTCACGGGTTAAAAATTTATGTTGGAAGTGTATAGAAACGAAATCTCATGAATAATAGTGTCCAAAAAGTTCCATCAGCATTGTGGTACTCAAATTCACATATATACACACTTTTCACAACTCTTAAAGTACGATTCTTGGTTTCCAACAGTTTTCTCACAAACCAAAGTCCCTAACCCCTGCTCATTATTCATATACACGTAAACACATAGCATAATCACATTCCTCATATAGCATCACCTTATTGATCATAAACATATCTCAACATCATAATACACATCATTGTCATAATAACATCTCATACCAGAACAATCAAATCTCAAAACCTTCCTTCAATAGTCTCAAAACCTCTATAAAAAATGCTCTTTTGCTTGTGTCAATAGGGTCATCTACCTCAAGCATACTTCAAAAATTATGATCCCATACAAGATACATCACTCAAATCTCTTACAGTATCACAATGGTTCCGAAAATATATAAACAGTTCACAAAGTACAGACAAAGCGCAGTGTCCTAAATGTGAAGTAATCGAACTGTGTAATTACGTAGGCATATGTCACTAACGTAGTAAATGTTCGTTTCTCTCATTAAAATGACCAGGTAGCTGCGTAATTCTGTTTTAGAGAAATATGATACCGATTTCTAAAACTGTATAAACAAATACCATATTTGCTAGGGCTCCTTGCGTTTGCCACACACATGGTACACAAAGTAGACATACCATCATGAAGGAGTCCATTTTTCTCTTTTAAATGACCAGATAGCTGTGTAATTCTGGTTAGAGCAATATGGTATCGATGTGTAAAATTGTACAAGCAAATACCATATTAGCTAGGGCTCCCTGCGCTTGCCACACACATGGCACATAAAGTAAGCGTACCCCCATGAGGGATAACGTAATTATACCCTTAGATGTTACAGATTAAAACTGAGGAATGAAATATATCTCCCAAAACCTTTACTTAATCATTGTAATTCAAAAATATTTCTTAAAAATATTCCAAGTACAAAACGTAATCACTCAAATGCGTGTCCTGTAGCGCTAAACTGTGCTTCTTGCTGTAAGATAATTTCCGCCATTGGCTAGCAGTAAAAATGTATCAAGTGTAGTGCCTTGTCATTTTCAAAAGTAAAGTGCTATGCATAAAAATATCGTAGTTATTATGTTCATTGCCATGATCTTGAAATTACTATACTGTAACGTATTGTGTTACGAAAAATATCTCAGTGTAGCTATCCCACAAAAGTCATAACCAAAACAGGTTTTATTTTTCAGAAGAATGAATAGAACTCTGCAAACAGATACAATGTAAAATCAATAATGAAAATTGTGTCACTCCTGAGCAGTGTTGTAGTATAATCATGTAGCTGCCAAACAAACCAAATACTATGTCGTCTGTGACCTCTCAGGAAGTACTTTAAATAAACATGTCTTTTCAAATAAACCAAAATGTTGCAGAAAAACCTCATTATCAGTATACGTTCCAAGAATGTGGACTTTATAGTCGTCACGTTATCGTGCAACTAACGAGCAAAAATGTACACGCAATAAGACTGTGTCGTCTGTTCTTAATAAAAGTGAACTCTTAAAATCATTTTCTTAGTATGTTCCATAGGTTCTTGACTGGATAGTTGACTTCAAAACATCGCTGAATCCGAAAAGTGACAAAGCGTAACAGTGAAAAATTTAATGTCAAAGACTTTGTTTAACAGTTTTTTTTCTTAAATTGCAATAACTGAGAAGGTGAAACTTCTTTACTTAATTCTGAAACTGCTGAGTGAAATTGCTTAATGCAAGTGAACATTCTTAAACTGCAGAGTGAAACTGACGTACTGAGCCTACTTTCTCTTTACTTATTCTTATCATTTCATTTCTGACCTACAGAATCTGCCCTGACTAGCAGAAAAACTTTTCCTATTCATTAATTGCCCACAATATTGGACGGTAACGCGATCTCATTGTTTTAAAATTAACTTAAAAGAATGGCCCTGAATTAGAAGAAATCCTAACAATAACCCATACACATCATAAGTCACTAATCTGACAGAAAATCTTCGTGACACGAACTATAGCGATACAAGCGCTAGTATGGCCAGCTATATAAGAGGTTCTAACTACTGAAGGCTCTAACTACTAATAGGCATGTGGTTTGCAAACGATGGATTTTGTTGGAGAGTAAATATTGTATTTAGCATATTTGACGTTAATCAGGAGACAGACACTTCAAAAATGTTATATAATCATCAGTAACATATCTCCATGACGGATACAGATTCCGACCGACCGCTCGCGCTAATACTGCAAATCTCCAACACTGCTAATTATTAACCTCTAACCTCCATCAATGCTGACTACTCACTCCCAACTTCCATCACAGCTGGCTGTTCACCTCCAACTGCTAGTCCGACCAGCCACAGAGTCTCTTAAGAGTGCGCACAGCTCTCTCAGGGATATTAATGCAGAGCGCTACATAGAGCTGCCAACATACAAACACATGAACAGGCTACTTACAATATACATAGGCACTATGCCATTAGAGTAGGACAAATATGTCAATGGCCATAGCAAGTGTGTAATTCTTACTTAAAAGCCAGCGCGTTACACTTTAATTTCCATGTAATTAGAAATTTGGCAACTTTTATAATTCACCGACCATAGCATGAAATAATTAGATGTTTGTTTCAAATCTGATTCTAAGTTTAGTTTTTTGAGCTGTCGTAACTGTGTCACATTATTCGCAGGATGCACATCATCCAGGAAGAGACACTCCTGTGAGGGCTACCTATAAAGTTTCTCATAATACAGCTGTAGATACGAAACTGTGTTCTGAAGGTAACTAAGTGAAAAGCTGTAACTTACAATATTTTAATTGATGAAGAAGAATTGTGTCAGCATCCAGTTCCGCAACTGTTGTCCAAGTCGTGTTCTCGACATCTGCATCTACGTCTACATGATTATTCTGCTAATTGCAATTAAGTGCCTGGCAGAGGATTCTTCGAACCACCTTCCTGTTATTTCTCTACCATTCCATTTCAAACAGCGTGCGAGAAAAACGAACACTTAACTGTTTCCTTGCGAGCTCTGATTTCTCTTAGTTTACTATGATGATCATTCCTCCCTATGTAGGTAGGCGTTAATAAAATATTTATCCACTCTGAGAACACAGTTGGTGATTGAACTTCCATGAAAACATCCAGCTGCAACGATAAACGCCTTTGTTTTGATGATTGCCACCTCAAATCGCGTGTTATATCCTTGGATTTCTCTCCCTAATTTCGCGATAATACAAGACGAGCTGATCTCCTTTGAACTTTTCAATGTTCTCCGTCAGTCCTATCTGATGCGGATTCCACACCGCACAGCAATTCTCCAGGAGAGGGCGGACAAGCGTGGTGTAAGCAACAGGTCTACTAAAGAGAGTAGACCTGTTGCATCTTGTAAGTGTTCTGCTAATAAATAGCTCATATCGATTTCTTTAACTTGCTTTCCCCACAAAATTATCTATATGATCGTTCCACTTTGAGTTATTCTAACTGTAATTCCTACGTATATGAATTTACAGGCTTCAGGCTAGTGTGTTTTTTCCTGTAATCGAAATTTAGCGTATTCCTTTCAGTATTAGTGTGAATGACTTCACGTTTTTTCATTATTTAGAGTCAACTGTCACTTTTTGCACCATACAGTATCTTACATAATCGTTTTGCCATTACTCTTGATCATTTGTTGGCTTTATGAGACGGTAAATGACAGCATCATTTGCAAACAGTCTAAGAGGGCTGCCCAGATTGTCTCCTATAACACTTCCTTGGGATACGCCAAATATTAGTTCTGTTTTACTCAACGACGTCCCGCCAATGGCTACCAACTGGCAATTGAGATGGTACTCAATAGGCACTCATTCCAATGATTGTAATGTGCCGCACTGAAGATTAGCTGAGGGGCAGGTGTAGCAAGCTATGACTGTGAAAGACGATGTTGCACCTTCTTTGTCCCTGCATAAATCACTGGATAAACAGAAACAGCACAACCAGAAATTATGTTTAGAACAGTGAATGAAACACTGGGCGTTCCTGCCTCACTCATTTGGTTCGTTGTTACAATTATTTAGTGTAGTTTTTTACTTGCAACTTTTTTCTTTACCTTGTTATATGTTTGTAATCGTATTCACAGCAGCAGTCCTCTTCATTAAATGTTGAGTATGTTTCATCAGTATTTCTGACGTTTTTCTTTAGATTCCCGTACCTCGTAGTAATCGTCAGGTTAGGGTAGGTTAGGTTTGGTTAGTGGTGTTTAACGTCCCGTCGACAACGAGGTCATTAGAGACGGAGCGCAAGCTCCGGTTAGGGAAGGATGGGGAAGGAAATCGGCCGTGCCCTTTCAAAGGAACCATCCCGGCATTTGCCTGAAATGATTTAGGGAAATCACGGAAAACCTAAATCAGGATGGCCGGAGACGGGATTGAACCATCGTCCTCCCGAATGCGAGTCCAGTGTGCTAACCACTGCGCCACCTCGCTCGGTACTAATCGTCAGAACATTTACTTGCTTACCACAAATTAAAATTCAACAGCTGTCTGTAATTTAAGACGCCACTGTCGTGAGTTTAGACCAAAAAGAGAATACTTTTCTTACCTTTGGGCCCAGTGTGCGAATTCTGTGCTACACCTATCCTGTCGCCTTGCAGCGCCGGTCCCGCGCCCAAGGTCCCTGCTCTGTACTGACTAAACCCGAGCTCCACGGTTCAAAAATGGCTCTAAGCACTATGGGACTCAACTGCTGTGGTCATCAGTCCCCTAGAACTTAGAACTACTTAAACCTAAATAACCTAAGGACATCACACACATCCATGCCCGAGGCAGGATTCGAACCTGCGACCGTAGCAGTCGCACGGCTCCGGACTGCGCGCCTAGAACCGCGAGACCACCGCGGCCGGCCTAAGCTCCACTGACATAGTTTCAGTAGTTGTTTCCGGTGGCTCACCACCTGTCTAGAGTGTCAGCGTGGACGGCCCTACTCTACCAAGGTGACCACATGTCAGTCGGATTTTTGTATTTATTTATATTTATGGCACATGAAATTCAGAACTAAAACATCAGCAAACGCGCAGCTCGACGCACTTCTCAAAAATTCTCTAGAAACTGAACACTGAAGTTTTCCGACCGCATTTAATATGGTAAAGCAAGGTCAATCTTTCTGGACAGGTTGCGTTGCTGTGTGGTAGAATGCTTGCCTACTACTTGTGTACCACAGGCTCGATTCCCAACCATGCCAAAACTGTAAACTAAGCTGCAAGTTCCATGAACATTTCCATGAAGCGTGATATAAATGTGGATGGAAAAGAATTTAATTTGTTTTTTTTATTTAAACGATCTTTTATAAAAATATCAGTAACTAAGAATGTATATCGTCCAGACACATTGATGAGACCACCGCCGATGTTCGACGTCAACATGAAATAACCACTCACAGATGACAAGTGACAGCACTATCGATGGAGGGCATCTAAAGCGTGTTTGGGGGGGGGGGGGGGGAGGAGGGGACGTGGAAAATATTGCAGTCGTTGGCGTAATGAGAAAACGGAGCGATTTATCTTACGTCCGAAAGGTCATGATCATTGGTTTTCGGGCCAAATTTGTAAGCATTTCCGAAACGGCAAAGTTTGGAAACAGTTCGCGTGCCGTGCGGCCATGGTTAAACTGTTCCGTGCATGGCAAAATGGCGCTGTCCAAAACAGTCTCCAAGGCAACAGTGGTGCACCACGGGCCATAGATTGCAGGGGTGAACGACGGATGCAGTGATGTGTACGGGCGAACAGATGTGTAACTGTTGAGCAAATGAAAGCCCACATGAGCCACAGGGCTACCGATAATGTCTCCTCAACGGCCGTTCAGCGAACGTTGCTGCGTATAGGCATCCACAGCAGACGCCTGGTTCATGCATCGATGCTGACCACAGCTCATCGGCGACGAAGGCTGGAATTGGCACTCCAATACCGGGACTGGTCGTACAATGTGTGGCGACAGGTGGCCTCTTCAGATGAATCACGTCTTATACTGCATCGGACGGATGGGCGTTGGCGTGTACGGCCTTAAAACAGTCCTCGGAAAGGTCCAGGCAGGACGAGGGAGCTTCATGGTCTGCGGGAATGTATTCGTGGCATTTCCTGAGTAATACTGTCATTCTGTAAGGCAAAATGGATCATCTTCACCCTTACATGTAAATTGTTTTTTCTCGGCAAGTCGGCGTCTTCCAGAAGAACAAGGAAGCGTGTCACTGTGCTCTTAGTGTACGTACGTGGTTCGAAGAGCGCCAGGATGAGTTAACCGTAGTCCCCAGGCCAGCAGATACCTCGGACTTAAACCCAATTGAAAATCTCTATTGCCTTTTCGCCCCATGGATCCTTAACCGCCTGCCGCGGTGGTCTCGCGGTTCTAGGCGCGCAGTCCGGAACCGCGCGACTGCTACGGTCGCAGGTTCGAATCCTGCCTCGGGCATGGATGTGTGTGATGTCCTTAGGTTAGTTAGTTTTAAGTAGTTCTAAGTTCTAGGGGACTGATGACCACAGCTGTTAAGTCCCATAGTGCTCAGAGCCATTTTGATTCTTAACCTAGAACTTAGCGCAGATGGCCATGACACTGGAGTCGACATAGCTCCACATCCCTGTCGGTACCTTTCAGAATCTCACTGACTTTCTTCAAGCATGTAAGCGCTGCAAAAGCGTGTTCTTCAGCCTTTGGCAGGTGATCACATTACTGTAACTGGACCTTTAATATTTGCGCACAAAATGGGAATTTTGGGTGTGACATGTAATTGGAAATAAGAAGACATGCATTTTTCATAAAGACAGCAATCAGATATCTATTAGTTAGCACTTATTTGATGAATCTTACGTATAATTCACGTAGGTATTCGAACCGAACGGTAAAGAACCAACAAAAGTAATGACCGATAACAGACTGGAACCAGCGATTACCAGATTCTAGTGCAACTTATTTTTCCATCTTTATGTATTTTAAACTTCACGGAACTGTTAGTACGACTGGCACATCTGTTTAAAAAGTGGCATCAGCAGGTATTCAAACTTAGCACCCCTACGTGGCTGGCGTGCATACTACCACGCAGCTAAACGGCCATTCAACAAAAATAATCGATCTTCCTTTATCATATCATCGACAACCGGATTACTTAAAACTCAGTTCTCAAGAAGATTTTTGAAAGTTGTGTCGAAGTATGTCGGGCGATTAATATTTGCGTTCTTAATACAAAAAATTACAAAAATCTGACTGCCGCGTAGTCCCCTTGTAAGCACTTGCGGAAATGTGCACAAGCCTAGCGGTAAATCTGTCGTCAAAATCTGTAAGCTACCCACCAAAGTAAAATGGCCAATGATATGTTCGACCTCGACACCGCTACAGAGGTTGCAACGTGGAATCACCGCTGCCGTGTCGTCGACCCTACATAGGTAACAGGCGCGCATAGGTAGAAAGGAGAGGTAAATCTTCTGTAATTGACAGCTTCAAAAATTCCCGAGACTAATTTCATTCCTGGCGTACAAGTTACGTCAATGCAGTAACTGTTGTGGAAGCTTGAGGTGACAGCTGTATACAACTAGGTGCCATCAACCGATCACTTGTCATCAGAGTTAAGTAGCGGACGTGTGACTGTAGTGTGTCAACGTTGTTGAGTCACAAACCTCCAGGGAGCAATATCTGCAAATTCAAGTGTTCAAGAGTTCATTGAAATGAAAAACGCGGACGATCCTTTTCTGAAAACGAAAACATTACCGCCGGTGACGAGGCTTAGTGTTATCAATACAATACCTACCAGGAAATGATGAAGTACAGAAATTCACAAGAGATGTCAGCCCTTAGACGGCGGAACCGATATTCACGCCAATATTATGTGACAATTGAACAACACCTCATAGAACTTTTGTGACATTTTTGCATGGTTATATGAACTTCCAGTGCGTTGTACTCAAGTGCACGGAGATTGTGTAGAATATCTAAAGCAGTAAAATCACCATCTAAACTTTTCTCTACGTTCTATCATTCCAAGACTAAAAGTTTTTGAACTTACGGGGAGTGTCTGCATATTGTAACACTTCTGTCACTAAATGTAACTAGGTTTTCTCTTTTGATGCTAGTCAATTGTCAGGATGAGCAATTACTGCAAAGGGCATTTGATTCTAAATCATTATGTCAGGGTGAAAATACTAAATAAATTAATTTTTCTCACTTAACAACATGTGGGCAGGGTGGGTTCTTCCTTGGCTCGGGTACGAGGTAGAATGAAACAGCATTTTTACATAAGATAACTTTTATTGAAAGTTTTGTACAACTGTTCCTTACTGGATGTTCTGGCTCGGAGAGCGGCAGCTGTGTCGTTTGCGAAGCCTTCTGCTGCGGCAGTGGCGGCGTCTGATTACGCGTGGCGGTGTGTATCTCGTGTCGCCGTCTCGCCCAGTTGACTAGAGACGCGCATCGTGCTGTGGCCCGTTTAATTATTGAGAACGAAGTCGGGAATCGGATGGTGATACCTTGGATGTGGCGTCCCAGTGTTTCTCTTCTCTAAGCGGCCGCGTGTGTCAGTGTTGTGCGTCGGCCAGCGGAGCGGCGCGGCGGGGGAAGGCCAGTGTCCTGGACTCGAACAACGGACTCCAGCTTGCCAGTCTTCGGCTGTTCGATCTTCATTCCAGCCCACAGGTGACTGCTGATGTGAGGCCGTCTCCTTCCCGTCCTCACGAGTCACCCGGGTACGTAAAAATCGACTTCAAATACTTTTTAACTTCTGTCTTCTGGCGCCGAGGCTGCTGCTTGCTATTCCATTACAGCGGCGGACTTGGTGCGTCTGCGTATGATGTAGTCTCTTCTTGCATGACGGTGTTCAGCACCGAAACTGACTGAAAACTACTGCTACTCTTCTCGTCGGGCCCACTGCGTCTCGCGTATTTATTCACTTCAGCTCACTGGAGGTGAACGACTTCACGGTCATTGCCTCGTCTGTCACATTGAAAAGCTTCACGAAGAATCTTCTTAACGTCAGTCATTGGCTGTTGGAATGTAGGCGAGGGCCTTTGCTCACATGTGACAACTGAGAAACACGTGAGCCGGCCTGACGGCTGAATCAACAGTCCGCTTATGTGGGGAGGGCGATGGCTTCTCCTTAACTTGCTGACTTCACGGTCATTGTCTCTTCTGCTCTGCCTGCTGTTTTCCAGTATGCAACTCTCTAAACTAAACCAAGTTTTTCATTTATTTTCTAATTTCTACTTCACTTTGATTTCACTAATTTATTTACTTATCCTAAGTACCACTCAACAATATGTCTTTGTAAATTCTCCCCTCTTACCCGAGGAATAAATTACCCTGTTGTTCACAATATGAGTTCAAAAATAAGTAAACTGTCGTATGAAGTAGCCATGATAATGCTTCATACTCCAAGTACCTTGAGTGATTCTCCACCTATACTCATTCAAAATTGAATTTACCACTAGTATTGGACATAATACTGTTGTTGTTGTAATTTTTTTCATCTGTGTATCAGTTTGTAAGGATTTTAAACAGGTCTTGGTAATATGGTTTATTAACGAAAAAGTAATTATGATGGATGCTCAATAAGAAGTAGCCAACGGCCTTGCCACAGTGGTAACACCATTTCCATTCATATCACCGAAGTTAAGCGCTGTCGGGCTTTACTAGCATTTGGATGGGTGACCATCCCGTCTACCGAGCGCTGTTGGCAAGTGGGGTACACTTCAGCCCTTGTGAGGCAAATTGAGGAGCTACGTGATTGAGAAGCAGCGGCTCCACTCACGAAAACTGACAACTGTCGGAGCGCGGTGTTCTGATCTCACGCCCCTCCAATTCACATTCAGTAATACCTACGGGCTGATGATGATAGGACGGTCAGTCGGTACTGTTGGGGTCTTCCGAGACCTGTTCGGACGGAGGAGAGAGGAGTTTCATAATTAGCGCGATACATTTTTCCCGGTCGGTTTTGGTTAAAAAAATTGAGTAATTTGTTGTGGGACATCGTGGAACACCCCCACATCAGCCTCTATAGTTTCATGTAGTAGCAGTAGGTGGCGGCGCTGTACGTAACACTCAAAAAGGCCTCTATGACGGAAGTGCGTTTCGAGCAGAAATATGTCTTGAGTTCTTTTGACGCAGGCATTCATAGGCACTTGCAGAATATCTACGAAGACCTGGTAGTGAACAAGAGCACGGGGAGTCGCTGGGCGAGACGTGTATCAGCTTCGCAACAAGGTCGCGCAAACCTGCCCGATCTCCCGCATGCCTGTCGGCCGCACGCAGCTGAGACTCTTGCAGCGTTGGAACATGCGGAAACACTCATTCGAGGTGATCGACGGATCACAGTCAGACACCTCGATGCCCAACTTGACGTCTTTCTTGACAGAGAAGACACACACGTCCACCGGCTGCTGTACTCAAAGATAGAACCCGATTGGTTCCTCGCCGCTTGACGGAAGACTACAAAGAGCAACGAAGGTTCGTCTGTTGGAAATTACTTGAGCGTTACGAGATTAATCGTATCAATTGTTCTCCTAACATCGTCGCAGACGATGAGACGAGGGTTCCATTATATCGAACCAGCAACAAAACAGCAAACCCTGAAGTGGCAACACACCACCTTTCCTTCCAAGGTACAGTTCAAAGACACACCCTCCGCTGATAAAGTCATGGTTTTGATCCTCTTTGACCCTGAAGGGGTTTTTCTGTTTGACATCCTCCCTCATGGTGCAACGATGAACATTGAAGTGTACTGTATACCGTCAGAAAACAGAAGACACAACTTCAGCGTGTTCGTCGCCACAAAAATGCAAACGAACTTCTTCTCCGTGATAACGATTGGCCTCACACAAGCATTCGCACGCGGCAGGAGCTCCCAAAACTTCACTGTACTGTTCTTCCTCATTCACCCTAAGGCCGTCGCATTTAACGGAGGTTATGACGAAAAATTGGATTCTCTAGCCAAAAGAGTGGGGAAAAATATGGTGTATTGGAATCCTGAATAAAGCCAACCTACTTTCAGAAAAAAACGTGTTGCCTTACTTATTAAATGCCCCTCGTACTATTAGAGGCGTTTACATGTTTATGTGGCATTGTAGTGGATACTATCATGATGTATGATGAAATAATTTGGAGAAAAAAGAAAATACAAGTTGCTGATGCAAACACAAGTGTTTCAGGCTACACTGTTAAGCACTGTTGTTGAACATCAGGCTTCGCAGCAGACTTCATTTACATGTTCCCACGTTGAACCAACGAAACTGTCATTTACAATTGCACTGGACATGGAATCATCGAGACTGGGTCGTGTATCAATATAAACATGTCGCCTGTTCAGACAGCTGTCATCCAAACGAATAGTAGCTCGAAATATGTACGAGACACGGACCTAGGTAGCTGAGAACAATATCCTGCTATGAGTTACGTTCACATGGGCTATTGTGGTAGCTGTGATAGTAATCGAAGGCACCATGATAACTGTGAACTACGTGAACATTGTTTTGGTCCTCCTACATCCCTCATGCTTGGTGTCTTTCCCGGCAGTGAGAGCAATTTCAAGCAGGATAAATGTCCATGTCACATAGCCACATTCGTGCTAAAATGGTTTGAGAACCATGATACTGAACTCAAACCTGATCTCAACTTAATGGAACACATCTGATACACATTTAGGCACGAACCGCGCGCCTGTGTTCCATTGATTGCCAAAGAAGCTATTAAGCTAGTAGTCATAATATTTTGGCTTATCGCCCGCATCTCGTGGTCGTGCGGTAGCGTTCTCGCTTCCCACGCCCGGGTTCCCGGGTTCGATTCCCGGCGGGGTCAGGGATTTTCTCTGCCTCGTGATGGCTGGGTGTTGTGTGCTGTCCTTAGGTTAGTTAGGTTTAAGTAGTTCTAAGTTCTAGGGGACTTATGACCACAGCAGTTGAGTCCCATAGTGCTCAGAGCCATTTGAACCATTTTGGCTTATCACTATATTTAACTAGCTGCTTCACAAATGACAAAAATGTATGCATATTGGATGTACTTCCTAACCTTCGTCTCCCCCTCTATGTGTCCACCTCCTCCTGCCCCTCTCTTTATCTATCTCCTCGCCCTAAGCCTGCTGCGGTGACCGTGCGGTTCTAGGCGCTGCAGTCCGGAACCGTGGGACTGCTACGGTCGCCGGTTCGAATCCTGCCTCGGGCATGTATGTATGTGATGTCCTTAGGTTAGTTAGGTTTAAGTAGTTCTAAGTTCTAGGGGACTGATGACCAAAGATGTCCCATAGTGCTCAGAGCCATTTGAACCATTTTTTTCCTCGCCCTACCTCCTTTCTCTGCCCATCATCTGCCTGTCCCTGTGGTTCCATTTCCTCTTCCCACTCTCTCTGTCCATCTCCTCCTTCCTACTCTGTTTGTTTATTTTAGCGCCCCCCCCCCCCACCCCCGACACCGCGGCTTTCCTCAGACTTCAAGTTTGGTTGCAAAGGAAACATTGATTGATTGATTGGGGGTTGAAAGTCTATTATAATAAGTTTTGTAAATCTGTTAGGATCGTTGGTATAAGGGGTATGAGAGAGATCTCCAGCTTCAGTGATAGTATTTCTCATGTTTTTAATCTGCGAACGGGTTGAATTACGAAGTTTCGGACGATTCAGAATCTGTCGTAGTATTCTAACCATAAGCTGGTAAGTCGTAAATACAACTTCCGTGTTCTCTATTAAAACTGTCTGCGAGGAATAAAACGAAACAGCACATTGTTCTGTGCAAAAACATTGTTTAAAATTGTATACAAGGAGAAAGAAAATACACCGATTAAAAAAAAAAAATCACACCACAAGAAGGAGTTGTGCGACATAAACGAGAGTTGGTAGGTGATGTCTATTCAAATATCGCGCCAGTCGCGTAAGAGTGGCGCAAGTAGCGCCACTATGAGGATGCAAATCAGGTTTACTTTGAATACACGGTATAGCGGTCGTGAGCCCAGCCACCTTCCAGAATGGACGTGTTGAGTCGTTGTGAGCCATTATCACCACCTCATTAAGTTTGAATGTGTTAGTGTAATAGGGCTACGGGAAGCTGGATATTCCTTTCGCGATATTGCAAAATGACTTGGCAGGAATGAAGCCACTGTACATGACTGCTGACAGCGGTGGTCACGAGAACGTACAGCCGCAAAAAGACCTGGCTGCAGAAGGCTACACGGCACTACCGAGTGGAAAGACCATCGCGTCAGATGTGTCAGGCGTATGGCTCTGGTGCATTATACTGCATCTGCAGCAGCAATTTGAGGAGCAGGTCACACCACAGTGACACAAAGAACTGTTACTTCAAGGACAGCTCCGAGCCAGACGCCGTGTGGTGTGCATTCCACTGACCCCAAACCACTGTCATTTGCGAATTCAGTGATGTCGAGCGAGAGCTCATAGGAGTGCAGGGTGGAGGCTTATTGTGTTTGTTTCTGGTTCGGGGCCAGTGACGGGCGTGTGTTAGAAGGAGGCCAGTTGAGGACCTCCAACCAACCTCTGCGTGCAGGACACACTGGGCCAACACCTTGCGCTATGGTCTTGCGTGAAATTCCTTATGACAACAGGAGCATTCTCGTGGTTATCCCATGCACCATGACTGAAAATTTCGGTTTCTTGTGCTGCCATTCATGGACAGCATTCCAAGAGGTGCTTTCCAACCAGATAATGTTTGCCCACATACCGCTGTTGTAACCCAGAACGCTGTGCAGATTGTCCACATGTCCCTTGGTCTACTCAATCACCAGACCTATCTCCAATAGAGAACACATGAAACATCACAGGACCTCCACTCCAGCATCTTCCTCAACCAGCACTATCCGTCCCTGTATAGACCAGCCAAGTGCAACAGGCATGGATGTCTGTCCGACAAACTGACATCTGGCACCTACACAACCCAACACATGCACGTTTGCATGCTTGCATTCAACATTCTGGCGGTTACACCGGTTATTAATGTATCAGTATCTTATATTTGCAGTGGGTTATCTCGCGCTTAAATTAACATACGATCTTCCATATTTAATCACTTAAAAATGTTACCTGCATGAATATATTCCAGGAATTCTATTACTCTACATTATTTATTTCATGATGTTGCGATCTTTTTTCGGTTAGTGTATACAGAAAAAAAACAATTCGTCTAATGGTTTAAATGCCTTGATAGCTGTTGTGTACATAGTTCCGCGTAGTCAGCGTGTAGACAACTTTCCCACTAGAGCGCGCCCCACTAAAGCACAACAGCGCAGGCGCAACGCTCGTCCGTCTCCACACTACGAGATGGCGCTGCCATAGAGACGGACCAAATTCTGCTTCCGCCGATCCGCGTATTAATATGTAACGCAGCCAATGAGATTGCTGCTAACGTAGAACCTTTTCTCCTCGCGGAACACACTCGCGCAGTGATACATGAACACGCGAGGTATTATAACGAGTGTACAGACCTCCGATAAGTCAATCTGCATCAGTCTGTACGAGTTCTACATTTGTCTGTACCAGTCTATAGTCAAGTTTCAGTCTGCGCCTAATAAGATTACCATATTCCTGTACATAGCCATGAAGATAAATGTATAGACACTTTTGTCAAGTATCAGAGATATATGTGAGAATAAGATTAACGTACCAATACCGAAGGAACTTCAGATTGTCAATTATAAATAGCATCCAGAATCAAGTTACGTAATGTCTATGCTTTTTTATTATTTTAATAAATGTGTGTGAAAATTAATGAAGTTCTGTTTAAAGTTGGTCACCGTCAATCTGCTACTCTAAGCGTGCAAGTGGCATTTCTATCGTCTGACCGACTGGCAGAAGATAAACACGCCACGATAAGACCATGAGACACATCGCTGACACTCGCCTACTTCGTTAGAGCGACAAGTCAAATAATCTGATGGTGTGTGTACTGAAGGTCTTACAGTATGCACACCACAATAGCACCGTTAAAATTGACTTGGGAAATAAAACTGAAGCCACATTTTCACAGCAAATCACAGCACAGCAATTTGTTTTGGTTTCAACAGAAAAAAAGTACGTAGCATATGTGTGTTTGAATATTTATTAGAGTAGTACGCAAAAATTTGAAGTAAATCGATCAAGTACTTTTGGAGATTTTTGCTGAAACTGTTTCCTCCTTATATTTTACATACATAATTATGCACAATATGTATTTAAAATCATGTAGTCTCTGTACTTCTGAATGCTTATTAGAGTATCGTGTAAAAATTTGAAGTCAATCGATCAAAAACCATTTTTTAAGTTTTTGGTACAGACGTTTCACCTTTATATTTAGCCTGCGTCTGTCTAAACGTTTATTAGAGTATATTGTAAGAAATGGAAGTACATCGGTAAAGTACCTTTAGAGAGTTTTGCCAACAACTTATTCCTTCGTATTATATAGCATATAAGGATTTTAGTACC
Source organism: Schistocerca serialis cubense (assembly GCF_023864345.2). Classification (NCBI taxonomy): domain Eukaryota; kingdom Metazoa; phylum Arthropoda; class Insecta; order Orthoptera; family Acrididae; genus Schistocerca; species Schistocerca serialis. The sequence continues at coordinate 583,340,807 of NC_064640.1, forward strand.
ATATGTATTAAAATATGTAGTCTATGTTCGTCCGAACGCTTATTAGCGTATTGAGAAAAAATTTAAAGTAAATCGGTCGAGAACTTTTCCAGATTTTTGATAACAACGTTAAACAACGACTTGTCTTTATGTAGTAGTATAGACAACATAAGAAACTAATACTACACTGTACATTTATTTCTGAAGAACGATGTGTGCGAACATGATTTCATAATGTGATAGCACACACACTAGCAGGTTGAGTCAGTAACATGACGTTTGGTTTTTGTATTGTGACAGTAACTCCCCATTTGCAAATATTTGCTGCTCAGTATTGTCATTATTCCATCCTGGATTTTCCAATATTTAACTTCTCATTTGTTTGTCTTATAGATTGGGTCAGCATCGCACCATAATGGGTGATATGTTGTGTTCAGAAAAAGGATAAGATGTTAGTATTAACCATTAGAGGTCGTTGATGTAGTATTTTCGGAAGAGGAAAAACCCTCATAGTGGGGAAGATTGTTATGAAGAGATTGAGGAGTTTGATTAGTAATTATGTGCCTTTAAATTTTTTACCAAATCCCTGCACTGTGTTACTCGCATAATCTTCCATGGTTTACTGGGTGGTCAGAAACAGTCACCAGAACTGGTATGGGTGTTGCAGAGTAGGTTGTACTGAGAAATAATTTTTAAGAAAATTTGATAGCCGGTGCCGTTTCTTGTTAATTAGCACTGTAGTTAGCCAGTCAGGCCGTTGGGCGCACAAATTTAAGCGGGCAGCTAGAAACGGTGTTGCCAAACGTGTCCTTCGTTTCGTTTCCTAAACTCAACAAAAAGCGATACAGAAGCGGGACATGGGACAGTAGTAACGATCGAAACTACGCTACAAGGACAAACAGCACTAATTGTGTCTGCCGAGCCGTTTCAATTTCAGCGCACTGAGGCCTGATTGACTACCTTCAATGCTAATTAATTCGGAAATCTGATTATAACTGATATGCCATCTCCTATATTTGTATCAGTCTTTATTCTCCGAATTTTCAAAATCGTGTGTCGATAATCTGATGAAATTGTCAAACAGTAATTTTCGGCATCTGTTCACGAGTTAAATTTTTGAATTAGTTCGCTTACTCAAAAAGAAGAAACAAAACAAAAAAGACCGCTTCCACAATAGCTGAATTCCCTTATTAACCTATCCTGGGTAACAAAAACAGGGTAGCTCTTTTCACTTCCACTATTTCCCTTTCGTCCGTTCTCGTAGCGTTACAGGTGCATTTGTAAACATTTCTCTACAGGAAATTTGTTGCCATAACTCATACCCAACAGCAGTATCCAACAAGTCCGTCGCTCGTGGTCTCGCGGTAGCGTTCTCGCTTCCCGAGCACGGGTCCCGGCTTCGATTCCCGACGGAGTCCGGGATTTTCGTCTGCCCCGAGAGGACTGGGTGTGTTGTATCGTCATCATAATCATCATTCATCCCATTACGCTCGGAGGAAGGCAACGGCAGACCATCTCCATTAGGATCTTGCCTAGTACGGCGGTGCGAGTCTCCCGCATCGTTCCACTACGCTCTGTCAAATAGCGTGGGACTTCATTCCCATTTCCAGTGTCCAACAATATTACCCTACATCTGGACGCAGTTACTGTTGCCGCAGAGTTGTTGGGTTATGCCCTGGGGGTCAAAATTGTAGAGACACTACAAGTTCATAAACTTAGTATTTTGAGACAAGAAACAAGTGTGTGGAAATGAATATTAAGCATTCTATTGCCATTTATAACTTACATCTTATAGTAACAACTTAGGCCCGCACACCAAGACGAGTTATAAGAATTTAGCACTGCAGTATTGCAATACATAGTCCATTGATGGAGCTGAGTTCTGGGGTCAAAATCACATGGCGTTATTGCTTATTTGTGAAGGAAAACCATTACAGTTACCTTTTCTTTGATGTTATATCGGTAATAAGAAGTCAATACCGATTACATGGTATACAAGTTCTATAAAACCAATGAAATCAGAGGGTTGTGTAGGTATTCGTTACTAAAGTGCTTGTCGTGATATAACTTTGTTGTATATGTATAAGGGGCTGTTAAATGAAACCAAAACAGATGAAGAAACGTAAGTAAACTATTTATTATTTCAAAAGCAATCGCCGTTACTCTTACTACGTTTATTCCACGGTTAGACAAGACGTTCTACGGCTACATGCAAAAATCTCTACTTTTGCGTATGGAAACATTATTTTATCCAGGCATGCAACATTTAATTCGAAGCAAATCGAAGGCGACGAATATCTTTCTTCAGGGCTTCAGAAAGATGGAAGTTGGAACCGTGCGACCGCTCTAGTCGCAGGTTCGAATCCTGCCTCGGGCATGGATGTGTGTGATGTTCTTAGGTTAGTTAGTTTTAAGTAGTTCTAAGTCCTAGGGGACTGATGACCTCAGATGTTAAATCCCATAGTTCTCAGAGCCATTTGAACCAATATGGAAATCGCGCGGGGAGAGATAGGAAATGCCTTACACATTCTCCATACAGTCCTGATCTCTGCCCATGCGATTCCCGTATTTTTAAATCCCTGAAGAAAGACATCCATGGTCGCCGGAATTCTGCGGACGATGAAGTGCACGCCTGGCTACAATCATGGCTTCGTAGATAGCAGCAGACATATTTTTCCTTGAAGACATTGACTGTTTTGTGTCACAGTGGGTTAAGTCATAACAGTTATTAGGATTACTTTTTAAGTAATAAACAGGTTACTTCCTTTTTTCCATCAGTCTCGTTTTCATTTGACTGCCCTTCAAATCTAATTTCATTACTGCAAATGGTACATGTCTACCCTCCTCCCGAAGAAAGAACACTTTTTGTCAAGTTATGACTGTAGTCTTAAGCCACACATGTAAGTGGAGCACAGCGTCTTTTATCTTGCCTTTCCATATCTACACGCCTTTTCTCTGACCGCGGTGCGCAGCGCACTGTCAAGCAGACACGTAACCACTCCAAGGCAGTATTCGGGTATAGGTCACGTTAAGTGCGTTTTACCCAGAGTTCATAAATGCCCAGAAATATAGTGCAATTTAAATAAAAAACGGCGCTTTATCACCTTGCACACTAGTAAATCGTCTCATATAAATTGTTCCGGACGCAAGATATTTCAAATTTATATGTAGAGCTGTTACAGGAGAGACAGACCTGTCAAGGAGAGAATAGTGACGTATTTGAAAAAATACAGCGATCGCTTCACGCTAACTTGTCATCACTGAAAAGTACCGTATGTTCATTTTTAAAATTATTTTCAGATACGCTTCATTAGCTAAAAAGTATCGTTGACAGTATGTGTTGTAATTTTAATAAGGAATACTCCACAACTGCGAATGATCGCATTGTAATATTCGTAGGTTCATCTGACTTCTTCAGATTCTGAACCTTAAAGTAAATTTAATAATTCGAAAAGAGTACCTTCATATTGGCGTCGTTCATTTCACTGCAAAAGCGATTAACACTAAATAGCTCGCAAGTTTCATTCTTGTTCCAAAGGTAAAGTTCTTATTGTGTTTTATGGAAAATCTCAACAACGATTTAAAGTTCAATGAAAAAAATTGTTCTCGGAATGAATTTTTACTGGTTTGTGACACACTTTTAAAAGTCGACACTGCGGTTTAGAAGAAAATACCAACTTATCATAATGATAAGCTCTGCAGTGAGTGAAAAATTTGTTTCTTTGTAGAAGGACACCGTTAAAATCCACTACACATTATGGATAATGGTAGTCTCTATAACAGCAACCAGGTTCTACACACGGTTAACTTTTATCAAAAGTTAATTTCAGAAAAACGAGTTCTCAAAAGTGTTTAAGTATAGTTTCGTTGCTCTGTTCGAGTGCGTAGTTTACTTTACGATAAGAACTAAAATAGCTAGGTCACGCTACTTAGCAGACGTTAACGGCCACTCGTAGAATAGCCAATAAAAGGTCCGGATACTTAGAGATAATAGGTTACACCAGGGTCGTTACATACTGTATCGCCAGTAACCTCCATACTACATTCCTAGAAGTGTGCATTTCGCAGGAAAATTGACGGCTATTTGTCAATGAATTTCTTCTCATACGACCAAACACTGTCTCATCAATTGTGCGAATAATCGTTCCTTATGAACCTTGTGTTGAACGATCCTTAAGGTGATATGTTTGGTAGTGTGCTAGTTGCGAAAACTGTATTTGTACATTGCTTCAGCATTCAGCGAACTACATCCGGTATCAACATACAATAAATACGTGCCTGTAGTCTCCTGTCACAAATAATGCTCCACGTTCGACAACCAGTCGTTAACTGTATTTGGTGGAAAACATTATGGCGGATGTGTCACTTACAGTCGTATGTTCTTTTTCAAGACAGCACCACCAACGTCGATGCAGAAGGCCGACACTTCTTAATTGAGGCACATACATAGGTCAGCAACACATGCCTCATACTTGTTGCTCATCATAGACCTTGTAATGCTCGCAGCATTTGTTTCGGATCGTTGGTGTCTTATCTCAGGATTCTCAGTTTTGGAGCCACCATCATCTATACGGTTTTACCACCAGAGGTTTCTAAAAATTGAAATGGCTCTTAGCACTATGGGACTTAACATCTGAGGTCATCAGTCCCCTAGACTTAGAACTACTTCAACCTAACTAACCTAAGAACATCAAACACATCCATGCCCGAGGCAGGATTAGAACTGGCGACGGTAGCAACAGCGCGGTTCGAGACTGAAGCGCCTAGAACCGCTCGGCCACAGCGGCCGGCCAGAGATTTCTGTCAACGATATTTTTAGGAATATCTACTTTGTATTCCCGTACAAACGCAAGGCGCTAATATAGCAACTGAGCGAGGTTGAAGCACTGATTAGTACACCAAACACGCATTTGGAAGCTCGGCGGGTTAAATTCCCATCCGAGCACTCACGTTTATATTTCCCGTGGCTTTCCTAAATCACTTAAGCTAAATGCGAGGATGGTTCGTTGGAAAAATCCAAGGTCGATATCCTCTCTTGTATTTCCTTCCCTCAGTCGGAGCTCGTGCTCCGTCCTTAATGACGTCGTCGTTTACGGGGCATTAAGCGCTAATCTCGCTTCCTTCCTTTTAATACCGCTACTTGTACAGAAGTCTTGTGTCACTATGAGTCATGCTGACGTACAGTGCAGTTTATAGCGAAGCAGACGCGGGACGTGGTTTAGCGAGGGCTGCGGCTATATCGACTCCTTTGTTATCGCGGCGCCTGTCCCGTGGTGTGCAGGCGACGGATTTATCGCGGCCGGAGGTGGCGGCGTGCGGCCCGCACACGAACCTCCCGCGCTGCGCCCGCGCCCGCGCCTGGCCTCGATCCCCTGACCCGCGGCCGGCCCCGCGCTACCGTGCGGCCGCCTCCCTCGCTCAATTAACGTCACACGGCCGCTATTGTCTGCAGGCGAACGCGCACGCTCGCGGTAATTACCGGCGGACTCGTTTGCGTCCGCGCCTCCTTAATGGTCAGGAAGTCTGCACGGCTTAGCGCGCTCGCAGGATATGCGTACGCCGTCCCTTAACGAACTGGACTCTGGCGCCCGTTTTCGGCTGCCGTCGCCACTTACCTGACCCGATCATCTATTCGTTTCTTCGGTATACGCCTGGCTTGCAATCCTATTGTTCAACTTATAAATCCAGCTGACATTTCCTTTTATAACTTTCATTCAGAATGACACGATGAACCGAATTCCTACTGACTCTGACAGTCTCAAATAGTTTCACACTAAAGTGCCTCAGGAAAGTTAACACACTGGGTAAACTGATCAACTAGGTTTCAGAAAGAGATGTATGGAGCCGTGTGGGAAACCAAGCAGTAGAAGCCAAAGAAGCCAAAGAAGCCGCTAACAAGACTGCTAACAAAAATGGTTCAAATGGCTCTGAGCACTATGCGACTGAACTTCTGAGGTCATCAGTCGCCTAGAACTTAGAACTAATTAAACCTAATTAACCTAAGGACATCACACACATCCATGCCCGAGGGAGGACTCGAACCTGCGACCGTAGCAGTCGCCCGGCTCCAGACTGTAGCGCCCAGAACCGCACGGCCACTTCGGCCGGCGGCTGCTAACAAGAACCCCCCTTGATTACGAGGTCTTAAGTTCAGTCTTGAGTAAGGCGCATTTGAATGTGTTGGGTTAACATTTATTTATTTGTTTATTATTTATTTACATATTTACGACCACATTGGAGAATGTTATTCAATCCATATACATTTAAGTCTTAATACTAGTGGTGGATTTGGCTTTCCTCTTCTGCTCCCAAAACTTCTTCATCCTTTCCCACCTGGCTGCCCTCCCTTCATCCTATCGTGTATTTTCTGGCGTGTAAATGATTTTAGTTTGAATCTCGTGTCACTCTGTTTCAGGATCTTCTTATCTTCTCTGCCTTCAATTTGTTACATTGTCAAGCCTAGCTGGTCTAAATCATCTTGAACTTCTCTGAACCAGTTGTTCTTGGTCTTACAGTGAACAGTTGTTTCAGTAGCCTGGTTTCTGGTAGTCTGGACATGTGGCAGAAAGAAGCAACCCTCCTTTTCCGCATTGTATCAATTATTGACTCAATTTCTTGGTATACAACTTCGTTAGGTGATAGTCGCCACTGTCCCTCTAGTTGGTATTTTTTCTTTATAATTGTTCTAAGGATTCTTCTGTCTACCTTCTGTAGTTTGTCTGTGGTTGATTTGGTGTTCATTTTGAACAGTGTCTTACTAGCATCGGTTGCTTCAGGTTTAGTAGCAGAGAGGTAGTGTCTGAGTTTTGCATTTATCTAGAGACATCTGTTCTTGTATGTTCACCAGGTGATGCGTTGTGCTTGTTTCAGTTTAGTTCTTCTGCTTTCTACTGACATTTTCAAGTTTCAATTGCAACTTATAACATCCCCAAGATATTTGAATTTATTTACAATTTTAATTTGTTTGCTATCATTCACTGTAATGGCTGGTGTTTCAACCTTGAAAGATTGCAACTTTTCTGTCTTTCCAAACGAGATCCGTAGTCCGACTTTTGCTGCTATATTTTCGAGTTCTTCAATTTGGTGTTCAGGGTCTTCCATGCTATTTGCAGGCAGCTCTAGATCATCAGCAAAGGCCAGGCATTTAAGTTTGATATTTCTGCCAATCTTGATGTTTTGTTGCCATTTCTTATTCCACTCTCGCATGACTTTCTCCTGTGCGCAGTTAAATAGTAGTGGTGAGAGACCATGCCTCTGTCGAAGTGCCGTCCGGATTTCAAATGATTCAGACACTTACCCTCTGAATTTAACTTTTGATTTAGTATTCTTAACGGTGAGTCAAATAAAATTAACGAGCTTCAGGTGCAATCCAAATACCGCGAGGATTTTAAGTAATTACTCACAATGGATACTGTCATTCGCTTTCTTGTTGTCAACAAAAGTTGTGAACAACTTCTTGTTTCTCACTCTTTGATGTTTCATGTTCCACTTAAGGCTGATAATTTTATCTGAACAGCTTCTTTCAGGACGGAATCCTCCGTGATATTCTTCAAGTTCTTGGTCGAGTTGTTCCTGAATTCTTGTAAAGATAATTCTACACGAGATGTTATATGTGTTATCAAGCTGCGAAATCCCCCGATGGTTGTTTGGATCCGATCTATCAACCTTTTTGTGTATTGGGTGGATTATAGGTGTATTCCAATCTTCTGGCATATTCTTTCAGAATTCCAGATGTGTATTAAGCGCTTATGAAGGTTCTGAAGTGTTTGTTTATTTGCGTTCTTCCACAGCTCTAACAAGGGAATAGTCAGACTTGTCATGCCGAAAAATGTATTGCTTTTTTTAGCACTGTTATTTAACTGTGCAAAAAGTCCGTATGCAAAATTGTAGCTGCTGACATGAACTGGAAGTCACCTAAAAAAAAAATCACGAACATGGCTGTGTTTCCTGCTTGGCGCTTGCCGTGACGGCTGGCCACCCCTGGTAATGGCGAGTCGCGTCTTATCGCGGCGTTCGCTAAAGAGGAATATCGCTGCACGGTTTTGGTGGAAAGGGGAAACGAATATTCGTTTCTGTGGCATGCACGTCCTTTTAATTTCTGGTACGTATTTCGAAACCTACCGTCCTGAAACTGGTAAGAGATGTGAAAGATGTTCTGTACATGTTCATCTATACTCCGCAAGCCATTTTACAGTGAACATTCAATCTCCCCTCACAGGTGATGGCGAACCCTGCAAATGTTTTGCTGCTTGCCATGAGACATACCACAGACGTCAAATGAAGCAATCAACAGAAAACACGTGTGAAGACTACGTGTTGTGCGACATGGTTGTTAAACTTCTAGATGTGCATGTAAATGACGCAGACATGTGGCTAGAAACAACTGAAACACTCGATATTGCAGACCGTGAATCTACAGACGGCGAAGACACCGACGAAAGTTGCAGTCATGAAGACTCTTCGACTGATAGTGCCACGTACCATCATCAATTATCTCCGAAAGTAACACAAGCAACTACAATTACCTTATCAGACAAAGAATAAGCGTTGACGTATTGGTTGAACGAAAGTGGTAAGAAACGCCTACGTGTCAATACTGTTCAAAATAAGTATCGCTTTGTCCATTCTGAACGTGAATTGTATAGATGGAAAAAGGAAGTCGCTGGACGATGTAAGAGTCGACTGGAAAATGCGACGGAGATAAATGCGCGACTTTTTGAGCTATTTACCGATGCCAGACAACAGTCATTTAGTGTCAGCGATACAACTTTACATGATTGGGCGTTAGAGATTGCCAACGCGATAGGCGCTAAGGAATTTACAGCTTCTCAAAGTTGGATTAGTCGCTTCAAAATATCACATAAAATTATGGCAAGAAAAATAACAAAATTTGTTTCGAGAAACAGGTCGTAAAATGAAGTAACACAAACCGAAATGATAGAAGCTTTTCTTACGAATGCAAAAAATAAGATCGCTAGTTTTAGTGAATCGTACGTGTACAGTTCAGATCAGTCAGGTTTTCAAAAAGAAATGCGTGTGAAAAGAACACTCTCCTTCAAAGGGGAAAAACATATCGAGGCGATTGCGCAGTCCACGGCTGCAATCACCCATTCATACACTATAATGCCCATAATTAGTATGGATGGTTCATTGCTGCCTAAACTATATGTGTGTCTTCAAGAACCAACTGGACGTTTTGGACTACGTGTCAAAAGAACAATGTTCTACGCAAACAGTCTTGTGGTAGACGCATAGAAGTCTGGAAAAATGGGAAATGAAAACGCTACACTTTTTCATACGTCATGCTTTTCTTCCGTTCTGCGGGAACAAATCTCTTCTCCTTCTAGATCCGTGGTCAGGTCATAAAAGGTCTGATTCATTAAAAGCTGTATTTCGAGCCCACCCTGACAAAGAAGTAGAGATACTTCAGATTCCACCCGGCACGACGAACGTAAGTCAACCTTTAGACAGAGAATTTTTCCGTCAGTGGAAGGCATTTTACAGAAAACTAACAGAGAAAATTATTGTGTGCAGAGCAATGCAATTTCCTGTCTATCACCGTGACAATATTCTCAAGCTTCAATCAGTAGTACATTATCAATTTTCCTCCCCACGGTTTCAGAATTTGATTAAATATGCGTGGCACTCCTCGAAATATTCTGATACTAGGCCGGACGCATTCCTAACACCAGCCCAGTTTTGTCTACGGACATTTAACAACGTCTGTGATTCGCAGGGCTGTCATATGTCGTCTTTGCTTGTATGTTCTTGGTGCACAAAAAAACCAAGGTTTTGAACATTGTATCAATATTTCGCATTTTTGTGGTAATTACAAGAAATACAATTTGGACGTGTTCTAAACCGTATATTTATTAGCGTCTATTTCATAGCTATTTGGAAATAATGTTGTAGATAACATATCAGCCATATTTGTCAACGAATGTATAATTATCATACGATCGCTTTCACTGGGGTAATCAGCTCTCTCACTGCTGTGGCAAGAGAGCGGCGCGTAGCTAACGCCACCTTGTCCCTAGATGGCGTTGGTATAACGTAGCGAGAGAGGTCAGGGTTGTACAAGAGGCAGTTATAAGCGCGGAAACCATGCGACAATAGTGTCTTACTTCATAAAATTGTTTACAGACGTCCAGGTCATGTCAGCAGCTAAAATTCATCATACAGACTTCTGGCAATGTTAACTCACGGTGTTGAAAAAAGCAACACAAGTTTCGACATGACAAGTCTGACCATCCCCTTGTAAGACCAGTTGATTTTTCCTTGCTTCTTTGTATTTCTTGAGCCACCTAGTTACTTCGATCACTTTACTGAGATCTGGTGGTGCAATCTTCTCTGGATGCGTTTTGTTTGGTTCCTCGGCATTTAGTAATTCTTTGAAGAGATCTGGTAGAAGGTTGGCATTGTCTTGATAATTGTGTGCTGATTCCCCATCTGAAGGTCCTACAAAAGGCCCTCGTTTTAAATTGTTTGAATGATTCCTCAATGATGTTTAGGGTTGTTTTTGATGATGTCTTTTGATTTTTGTGATTTCCTTGGGCGTTTGTCTTCTGGCAATGGTTAGTTCTTCTAGAGATTCTTCAGTTTTCTTTCGCTCGTCGTTCAGCCATACTTTGTGCATTTTCTGTATTGCTTTACCACATTCTTCATTCCACCGGGCATGTCAATAATCGCTCCCAGTTCGTCACTTGAAAGTGTTTTGGATCTCTCTGAATACACCACATTATTTATTAAATAGCTAGGGTCATATTTTCTAGTCCGAGCGGATTTTGATGGTTTTTTTTCTTCGGGTTAACTTAATTTTTATCTTTGAAATGTAATGATCTGAATTGATAACCATCCCACGAAGGACTTTGGCGTTATAGATTTCCTTGTGGTACTTTTTATCCATTGCGACATGGTGTATTTGACCCTCCCCCATTTTAACATTAGGGCATTTCCAGGTCATTAACTTGTGCAGTCTTCTCTAAAATCTTGTAGTTTCGAGAATAAGTCCATGATCTATGCAAAGTTCAATTAGTCTTTGACCATTCTTGTTTATCAGTTTATGAGCTGGCCATTTACCAACAACAGAGCGATATTTTCTTTCTTTCCCTTTTTTTCAACTGAAATATCCAAGAAAGATTTTAACATGGGTGTCAGGGATGTTTGATATCAGTTGATCCAGTTCTGCCCAAAACATTTCCTTTCCTTCGTTATCTGTCATTTGTTGGGGCATTGACATTAATCATGGTATATATATTCTTCTATACTTTGATTCTTAAGGTTGCCGTTCTTGGGGAGTTAGACGAGAAGTCCTCCACTGAGTCTACTATGATATTATGAACCAGAAATCCCATTTCAAACTGCAAAACACTTTTTATTGCTCTTTTTGCTGGAGTTCCTTTGTAGAGACGGTATCCCCCAGGTTCAGATGGGTCCTGATCTACGTTTCGAAGTTCCTGAAGTGCTGTTATTAGAATTTTGTGTTGATTCATTACGTCTGTTCAGTGTTTCAGTTTACTAGTTTTCATTATTGAATTTATATTTAATGTTGCAAAGAAAGAGAACTTTCCGGGTTTGCTGGATTTAAGTCTCTCTCTGCCTTTTGCTGCCGGGTTGCCAGGGGCTCCGACTCACCACAATCTTCTAAGTTTCCTTGTGGTACTTTTTATCCATTGCGACATGGTGTATTTGACCCTCCCCCATTTTAACATTAGGGCATTTCCAGGTCATTAACTTGTGCAGTCTTCTCTAAGTGGTGTCTTTTCTTGGACCTACGGTGCTGTGAATCAAAGACGGTGGATTCTTTCGTTAGAGGACTCTTCATGATGGGTTGATTGTCTGATCAATCATCAGTGTTCTGACCGTGGTCAGGATTTACGATTCCAGATGTGATCTGGAGAAGTGATAAATGAAATATGGTGGGATGATGAATGATATTGTGGAGTATGTTGGGTCCGCGAGAGCTATTTTATTTCACTCAAGTCCTCCAGCAAGGCTGGTTAGGATCCCCCTATCCGCCACCTGGGCCACGCCACGTCAGAGTATCACCTCTCCGCCTGATGCGACAGCGTAGTAAGCTCGTGGTGGGTTAATAATTATGACAGCACAAATATTTGTTGCTAATTACTCACCATGAGCATTGGGAGGACGACAAAAAATGAACGTCCGGGAGGTGCAGAGATCAATCTTCTACGGGATGTGTGTGTTACATATCACAAAATGGACATCGTCGACATTCAAGAAATGTTCCAAACAAATCACTAACTGACACTATGAACACTGAATGAAAAATGGCAAGCCACAGTGAGCACAAAGGTTCGTACCTTCAAGACTGACGAATTCCTTCGTAGTTACAAACAGTGCAGGACGTTCGGTTAAGTATCAAATCTTGAAGAATTCTTATAGAATCATATTGGTGTAACAGGGTGATGAGAACTGATGGAATGTGATGGAATGCAACCGAATGCGAAACAGTTTGTCGTTTATCTTATCGTGAAACAGGCTATCCTTTAAGGTGGCACGCAAGAAACGAACATCCAGAGGCTTAATTTGTCCAGTGGTTCCAGGTAGTACGGTTTGCAATGTCACACACTTTTCAGGAGGGATAGTTTGCTCTAAAGGAGTACGGTTTTCATACGCGACCAGAAATCGAGCAAAAGAAAATTGTTTTGACCACCTTTTGGCCAAAATCAGTGCTCATACCACAGTTGTAGTTCTCTTCAGCCCTTGTCCCACGCTTATTTGATGTGACCCTACTGACGTTGCACGATCACCCACACGAGAAAGAGTCGTAGGTGGCAGAGCACCTCCAACTTCTCGAAGCCAGTTTACTAACCATATTAGCATTCGGCATAATTGCATTTGAATGCGTTAAGGCATTGATGGTAGTTGACCTTGATACAACTATCTTGATACCTCACATTTCCAGGGTTCCTTTCATTTGCATTTCCTCTTCAAATCTCGATTGTTCGGAGTTGAAAACAAATTCCTTGTTGAATGATGGGATACGTTTCATTATCCCATCTATAAATTCTCGGGTCGATTCCGTAGTTTGCTGTGCATCGTCAGTTGACGTTTTGTTTCCAATTTCGTTATCTTAGGTCTTCTAATTCTGTAGCTCTGTTTGAAATTATGCATCCATCTACCGCTTCCCTTGAAATAACTGTATTCTATGTCGGTCAAAAATTAATGTGCATAACGTAGTAGATAACTATCGTGCACATCCTGTAGATTGTAACGAGCATTCTCGAAACGTACAATCATCAGTTTGTGTAACAAGTGCATTTTGTCCTCCCTGGAATACTCGTAGTATTTCTTATGCACTACATGGGCATATTTCTGCGCACTTACTCGAAATCACTTCATAATTTGCTGGAAATCAGCTTCCATGTACGTAATTATGTTTAGTGTCCACTCCTCGGAAACGATTACCCTTTACTATGTTTCACAGCAGACGGTATCTGTGGCTCCCTGTCAGATAAGGATGATGAACTACATGGCTTGACACCTGTTCCACTATCATTTTCACTTGTTAAACAAGTATCGTCATGATTATACTCCTCATGTACATTGTCCGTACAGTCGAGCGTATACGACACAACACATTCCGCTGACTCATTGCAGAAACGCTAATATTTCATCTGCCACTTCTTTCTCACTCTGCTATATTTCTTACGTTCTTGTTGACGAAATGTCAGCTTCGGAAACTGTTGTTGTGTATATAATGCAATGTCTGCTATGTTTATTTTTGACATTGCTCTGCTTTATGTGAAGACAACTAGCACTGTAGCACGGCTGTGAGGTACTCGTCGGCTAAGCAGTTCAGCTAAGATCCGTATCTGATGCTGCACTCACCTTTGGATATCTCCAGCCCAGTCCCCCGCTGCTATCAGCATCCAATATTGTTGTTGCATGGTAGACAATATGTGGCTTCTTATCAGTGATGACTCTGCCGAGTCACAAGATGCATTAGTTACGTCGTTGCTTTTGTACTCAGGACAGAAGCAGTTATAAAAATGAGGTTTCGTAGTTCATTCCCAACATTATAGACAAATGCTAGGATGCTTCGTACAGAAAGATAATGCCATCCTATCACCATCCCTCCCACCTGGGACGGAATTTGTGTACGCAACCTGCTTGCGTCTAGCGTTATTCCATGTGAGAGGGTGAGAACATCTAAATATTTTGCGCTACGGGACGTGGGTAATATTCATCTAGTCGAATGAGACAAACCTACCAAACACCACATGCAGGCTGGGTAGCGCAGATGCCCCTCTCGTTAATCCGCCGGGCGGGTTCGATCATGAGCCGGCGCCTCTCCTAATCCCGGAAGGAGCTTGTGGTCTTCCGCTGCTATGCGGGAACGCCATGGCGGTAAATACACTGAGTTGCCGTAACTCATGTGAAGGCACCGGATGTGGTATTCGGTCGTTGGTTGCTGAAATCATGTGCAGTGCATTTGTTTACGCGTAGTCGTGGTAGGAAACGGTTCCTGGCACTCAATGTTCAAGTCAATTGTTACTTGACTCACAGTTGATGGTCGATCGTCCCGTGTGGCTTTGAGAAGACATTGGAGACATTGTGTCTGCGATACAGAGGATCCACCCCTGTTCAGTTGATCTTGGAAACTCCGAGTTACTGTGTAATCTCAGAATGTTAAGATTCATGTCCTGACTAACATCCCAAGTTCAAAGTCCCTTAACTCGCGACGTGCTGCCATATTCTCTGCACAGCTGTCGGTAACGACCTGCTAGGATGTCGTGTCTACAAACGCACATCATGCTGCATGTAGCTGTAACATTCGGTCATCATATACGGCACATCTTGAAATGGTAGAAACCTTCCCGTGAATTTGCATTTCTATCCCTACACACTCATGGACGACGACTTACCTAGTTATGTAGCATCCCCTTTCACCCTGGCGGCGGCGACGACGTGTTGTGGCATGGAGACCACGAGACACCGTACACACTGTAAAATGCAGAAGAACAAATGAATACGACAGTAGGTTATTGTATAGTAAAAATAAATCGCACGTAGGTCCTGAATTCAATCCTTGAATGCATCATCCACACCAGAACACCTACACAAAAAAGAATAAAGGAAGAGTACAGTCTCACGTCCTCTCGACCGCGAGGTCATTAGAGAAAGGGCATAAGCTTTTGTTACGAAAGGAGGGAGAAGGAAATGTACCGTGCGCTTTTCAAACGAACCATCCCGACATTTTCCTGGAGAGATTTGGTTACATACTGGAAAACCTAAACCCGAATGCTAGTATCCACACGATCTACGTCATCGATGCCCTGCTGGGAAACAAGCAGCATCGTCTTCTTTGAGTTTCGACGTACTCGCTCCACTCACGTGAACAAACGTGAAATACGATTCAAAATCCCGGTAGCCTTTTCACGTTTTAGTGTCCAATGGTAGCGTAACTACACGCTTAATTATCTTTATGCTCTGTGACTTGTGTTTAGCACAGGCGGTTGTTTCTAAACCTTACCGCAAAGTAGTGACTGGACTGTGTGTACAACTTGATGAGTGATTTGCTGCAGAGTTGGCCAGTTACTCGCTGTTAGGCACGTTTCTGCCCATGGTACTCTTCCCTGGTGCCACTGACTTTGCACGAATTGAAGCACACACAGCACACATTTGACACGATGCACAGGAAAAATCCAGATTTTGTACTGACTAGGAGAAGGAATGTCACATGCGTCAAAAACCCATTATAAGGCTCATATCAAATGCCTCTTCATTCTTTGTTGACTTAACTGTAAATTCTTCCTTGGTAACTTCCAGTTTGTCTTCATATGTTCTTGGTTCTGATGAACCTATTTACTTGTTGGAAACGTTTGCGGTTATTAAGATGGATCATTTTATATTCGTGCCAGCTTCAAACATGATCTATCTCAGGTACAGACACCGTGATTTCTGACGTAGACGCTGCTTCAGGAATGCGAGAATGTTCACATCAAAGCCGTCTGGCTACTAATTTGCTTCAGTGCTCATTTCCTGTACTTAACGCATTATAAGCTACGTCAAGGAGAGAGTCAAACCGCTCGTGTAGTGAGAGATGAGAGCAGGTGTAATTTGTGCATAAAATCTTTATTTCATTGTTGCCTCTCTCATAAGAAATACCAATGTTTTCCATCGAAATGACAAGAAAACATTAAGTGAATTTAGCAAAATATTTTTGTGCCG
Organism: Schistocerca serialis cubense; assembly: GCF_023864345.2. Taxonomy (NCBI): domain Eukaryota; kingdom Metazoa; phylum Arthropoda; class Insecta; order Orthoptera; family Acrididae; genus Schistocerca; species Schistocerca serialis. The sequence goes on from NC_064640.1 coordinate 583,356,983, forward strand.
CTGAGTGAAGTAAGTGGTAGATCACAGAGTTGTGAAACACAATCTGTGATATTTGCAGTTTAAAATGCCGCGACAGCAGGAACAATTTCTGGGACGGGCCCTATACGTCTCCCAATCGTTCGGCTGTCTGAAGCATGCAAACTGCTCACTGATTTTTCTGGACTACCAGACGCTGACAGTGCTGGCATCAACTCACCAACGGAATTCTCCACTAAGCTCTATTCAAATTCTTCTGATAATATTTTCTGAAAGCGGATAACACTGAAAAATATAATATAAATGTATTCGGAAAGTAAACCTGTGATTTATGTGATTGTACTTTTATAGGTTTCCGTGGTTAACTGCGTATGAATTTAAATGTATCATAAAAATTGGAGAAGGCTAAGGAATGAAAATAGTCAAGTTTCTTTTAGTAACCATCCAAGCACTTGCCGTAAGTGACTTAAGGAAACCATGGGAAACTTACATCTGGATGGTCAAAGAGTGATTAAATGCTTGATCCTCAGACCGAGTCCAGTGTTTCCCTGTTTTTGACTTGATAATAAACCTGCTTTCGTGTACTGTGAATTTCTTTCCACTAGCATGGCACAGCATCACTTTAGTCAAATGCCGAGCATTTATTAAAATTTTTCCTTCGAATTTGCTTTTGCTTTCCTCTGATATTAAGTAGTAAAACCAGTCACCTGTTTAGTGTCAAGTCAGAAGCATGATATATGCGAAGGCAAAAAGAGCATTTTACTGCACGTGATAAATATATATATATATATATATATATATATATATATATATATATATATATATATATATATATATATATCGAGCCTGTAACTCCAAGCTGCATAAATCGGAATTTCCATCAAAATGCAAAGTTTCCACAAGCTTACAAACTGTCAGAAAACCGTCGAGGCAGAGTGTTCTTTGAAGATAAATGCAACAGTTTTGTTGGACCATATAGGCATCTCTTTCCAAGCGAACACTGATGACTGAGCAATGTAAACATTAGGATCACATTGCCTCGATACCCATATTATTGTAGTGCGTGCCACAGCAGCAGTAGCGGCGCATCTGGGCGCCGCATTGTTTATTTATCTAACGTCTTGCAGGCAGCAACTGTTTCCGGCAGTACATCAGCCATTGTGAAGTGGCACTGTCGAATGTATTTTGTGTAGTGAATGTTACCGCAGTTACCCTAACATAGCAGTCTTTCTTCTCTTTCAGGCTGATAACTCATTACGTTCTTTGAATGAGCGCGGAACAGGTTTGCAGGTCATTATTTTTCATAACTAGAAATTTTTAATACAAAAAATTGAACCCATTGGTTTCTTCATGTCTGAATCCGTTGCTTTGATGTAATTTCTGATGTTAAAATAATTTTAAAGTTCAACGGAAGGCAATCAAATACTTCGTACAAGATGACGTTTAGCACATTCTGTATTACATCACATTAATGATCCGATTCGGACTATGGCAATTTTCAAATGTAATATAGTCGGTTAAATGTGTATAATATTTAAAAACCAATTAGTGCTACGTAGGAACAGAAATTTATTCTTATCCAAATACGTCTAAAATCTGCAGATATAATCTTGCGCATCACATATTGCATATAGAAACGAGTTTGAGAGACACAATTGTGTTTGAAAATGACCACACGCTGAAACTGGTCGATAATGTAATGTAACACATGATGCAATGAAACTGATCTTGTAAACTACCCTCCTGAACCCACCGATTCCACATTCTGGTAACAGTCATTGGATCTCGACCAACGCGAGCAGCAATGTCACGATACGATAAACCGCAATCGCGATAGGCTACAATCAGACCTTTATCAAAGTCAGAAACGTGATAGTACGCATTTCTTCTCCTAACACGAGGCATCACAACAACGTTTCACCAGGCAACGCCGGATAACTGCTGTCTGTGTATGAGAAATCGGTTGAAAACTTTCCTCATGCCAGCACGTTGTAGGTGTCGCCACCGGCGCCAACCTTGTGTGAATGCTCTGAAAAGCTAATCATTTGCATGTCACAGCATCTCCTTCCTGTTGGTTAAATTTCGCGTCTGTAGCACGTCATCTTCGTGGTGTAGAAATTTTAATGGCCGGTAGTGTACAAGATGTTTGAGCAGATTTGACATTTAGCACAAAACATTTTTGATCGAAAATAATCTCAAAATATTACAAACCGTTCCACGAAACGTGAAAATATCCGTGCACACATCTCAGTAGTTACCAGCAAAAATTAAATTAATGTGAGCTGCATCGTAATAAATAAAATGACGATTACACTGTAAGGATAGAAGTCGACTCATAGCATGAAAGAAAGCTTTTCACATTTACTTTTGCAGTGGAAAACTCAATCTAATAAAACAAATATAATGCCTTTCTTACCAAGTGTATGACTAAAATGAATCAACAAATAAAAACCAATAATTACAAGAGTAGAAGAGAAAATAGGACCAGGAACAGCGTTAGGACCAGCTGTAGCAGCTGGAAGTCAAAGAGAAAGGAAATTTGAGCTTTTTTGTTATTGCAGTCAATATCTGTCAATGCCCATAGCTTAAACCTTTGTGGAGCGTTTCTTCAAAATGGACCATAATTTTTTTACCTGTGTGTTTTGTGTTGCATGCGCCGCTGACACAAAATCTAAATGTACCATTATAAATACCATAAAAATGCGTTTCATATCATAAATTGAAAACGTCCATGAATGGACACTTGTTTATCTGAACGTATGTGGCACATTTACCTCAGATAAACGTTGTGGAGGCGCTATCCATGGGTTAACAGATTACACAGGCTTAGTGTGATGAATAGATCGAAAATAAATATGATGATCTGAGATAACTACCACATCTATTTTGTTCAGACCTTCGAATGTCTTCGAAACCCAAAATGCTGAAAACTACAGAAACGTAATTTATGGAGTGAAATGGTACTCGACATATCGTCCAAAACGTGTCTCTTTTACACTTTCCACATTTACAAACATCTGTATTTCCTTGAAACCTATGATAATCACGGAGCGCAGGAAAATATTTTCTAGAAATGTCTGCTTTGAAACTCCCTTAAGTGGTACCTGTGGTAGATTACACTTTTCAGTTTTTTAATAGGCATGCGAACAGACGCCTTAGATACCTACAGAGTGTTCGGAAACGTCTGTTGAAACTTCTAGGACTTGTAGAGGGGAGTGAGTACACAATATTCTCAAATGGAACCCATGTCCAGAAACGTACCATTTTCGTGCTTCAACCATTTGAAAACATGTTGTTAACGCTACCACTTTTACAACTAATTGCTTCGAGGTGACCCTGTACATCAGTTGTTTTACAGTTCCACTCATTAACAGCCAAAGAAATTGCTCGTTTACTCGTTGACGGGTTCTGTTCAACATTATGCAGTTCGACGTCTTCCTGTTTGGGTGTACGGCGTGTCCTTGGAGCACCAGAGTCACGCCTGCTGACGGTGAAGGTATCCTTTCTCGAAGCTGTTGCGTAACTGTGGTGAAAAGGGTATGCTATAGAGTCGAATGTTGTGAGGAACGATCTTGATAAAGGCGACGAGCAGCTCTTCGATTACCTTGAGCTTCACCATTCAGAAGTACCATGTCGGTGTATTCTGGAAACGTGAACTCAACCATGTTCTCTAACACTCAGTGTACGTGAATGAGGCTCGAACGGGGCAGAGTGGTAGGTTAGACGTCAGATGACATCATCGAATCCGACGTAACCACCGCCCCACAATGACTACCCTGTTGCACACCTACCTAGGAAACATGTTTTCAAAGGGCCGTAGTACGAAAACGGTACGTTTCGATACATGGATTCCTATGCAAAATATGAAGTACCCACAACCCTCTACAAGTCCTACGAGTTTGTAACGGGAATTTTGGAACACCATGTGTAAGTGCTAATTACGGAAAAAAATTGTAATTCGTCTGCTTTCGCCATTTTCTATTTCAAAACCAATTTTTCCTCGCAAATGAATGTAAAGGTAAGTATGACACATATCTTTGTAAAGAGCATCATACTTCATGCAACGTTATTCAAAAATGTACACTCCTGGAAATGGAAAAAAGAACACATTGACACCGGTGTGTCAGACCCACCATACTTGCTCCGGACACTGCGAGAGGGCTGTACAAGCAATGATCACACGCACGGCACAGCGGACACACCAGGAACCGCGGTGTTGGCCGTCGAATGGCGCTAGCTGCGCAGCATTTGTGCACCGCCGCCGTCAGTGTCAGCCAGTTTGCCGTGGCATACGGAGGTCCAGCGCAGTCTTTAACACTGGTAGCATGCCGCGACAGCGTGGACGTGAACCGTATGTGCAGTTGACGGACTTTGAGCGAGGGCGTATAGTGGGCATGCGGGAGGCCGGGTGGACGTACCGCCGAATTGCTCAACACGTGGGGCGTGAGGTCTCCACAGTACATCGATGTTGTCGCCAGTGGTCGGCGGAAGGTGCACGTGCCCGTCGACCTGGGACCGGACCGCAGCGACGCACGGATCCACGCCAAGACCGTAGGATCCTACGCAGTGCCGTAGGGGACCGCACCGCCACTTCCCAACAAATTAGGGACACTGTTGCTCCTGGGGTATCGGCGAGGACCATTCGCAACCGTCTCCATGAAGCTGGGCTACGGTCCCGCACACCGTTAGGCCGTCTGCCGCTCACGCCCCAACATCGTGCAGCCCGCCTCCAGTGGTGTCGCGACAGGCGTGAATGGAGGGACGAATGGAGACGTGTCGTCTTCAGCGATGAGAGTCGCTTCTGCCTTGGTGCCAATGATGGTCGTATGCGTGTTTGGCGCCGTGCAGGTGAGCGCCACAATCAGGACTGCATACGACCGAGGCACACAGGGCCAACACTCGGCATCATGGTGTGGGGAGCGATCTCCTACACAGGCCGTATACCACTGGTGATCATCGAGGGGACACTGAATAGTGCACGGTACATCCAAACCGTCATCGAACCCATCGTTCTACCATTCCTAGACCGGCAAGGGAACTTGCTGTTTCAACAGGACAATGCACGTCCGCATGTATCCCGTGCCACCCAACGTGCTCTAGAAGGTGTAAGTCAACTACCCTGGCCAGCAAGATCTCCGGATCTGTCCCCCATTGAGCATGTTTGGGACTGGATGAAGCGTCGTCTCACGCGGTCTGCACGTCCAGCACGAACGCTGGTCCAACTGAGGCGCCAGGTGGAAATGGCATGGCAAGCCGTTTCACAGGACTACATCCAGCATCTCTACGATCGTCTCCATGGGAGAATAGCAGCCTGCATTGCTGCGAAAGGTGGATATACACTGTACTAGTGCCGACATTGTGCATGCTCTGTTGCCTGTGTCTATGTGCCTGTGGTTCTGTCAGTGTGATCATGTGATGTATCTGACCCCAGGAATGTGTCAATAAAGTTTCCTCTTCCTGGGACAATGAATTCACGGTGTTCTTATTTCAATTTCCAGGAGTGTATTAACCGTCTGATTGTCTATCATGGAATATACAGGATAACACACGAGACAATCTCCACCACTTGCCTAGTCTCTGCCGCGTTACAAAGTAGAATGCGTGATATCATATGGTTCTCAAAATAGTCGTACAACGTCATGAACGCCCACTAAAATGCTCTACGATTCATCGGTGCAAGAAGCCTTTTGTATGTTTCGCTAGTTAAATAGATGTTACTTGAGTCCATGCTGCCCTTGTATCGTGTGACATGCACTGAACAGAAGTCCACATGTGAGATGATTACTTCTATATGTTGAAACGTCCCCTTTCAACAATTTTACATACGACTGTCCTTCAACTGACACACAATATTTTGTTAGCGCAACGCAATCTGACTTTCAAAATTCCCTACAAAAGAATGGCCCTGACTAACATTAAACTATACCTTTCACAAATCACTTACCTCACAAAAATCTTCGCTGCTCAAGCTACTGCAATACAGCGAGCGCCACTACTGCCAGCTAAATAAAAGATTCAAACTATGGAAGGCACTAACTACTGATAGGGATAGTTAGCAAATGAAAGAAATTAATAGAGAACAAACAATGTATTTACCTTGATATCATCATGTATAAATATAGCAGTTCATGACAAATTACAAATCTCCGCCATCTCTCTCCCCGCATCCACCACTGCTGGCGGCTCACCTCCAACTGCGCAACGCTACGCGCTGTTCACATCCAGCTGCCTAACACTACAATGGCGAGTATTACAACAATGCAAAGCAGCCACAGACTGCACACAGCACAGCCAGTGATTTTCGTACAGAGGTGGCGTTACCAATAAAAAAACCTAAACAGCCTACTTACATAGAGAAAACATAAACAGCCTACTTACAATGTTAAAGCGAGAAAGATTTTCTGGGCTGTATAGCTGCTATAGGGTTGTTCATTCTACGAGCAATCTGATATGGTATAGTTCACATATTTGTTATTAAAAATCATTATGGAAGACAGTGACCCTGTGATCAATATGTGGCAGGTGATACTGGTGTTTTTTCCCGGTGATGTACCCACTTGACATGGTGGCACGTATTAAGCCTAGCCCTTGCTCGACCTCACAGATGACGTGACCCATGTCCATGCGTCGATGTGCCAAATATTCTGCGCTCGACTCTCATACCGATGTCGAGCACGGTGTATAACGACATCCCAGTCACGTGAGATGCCGAATTATTCCACTGGTCGTGACAACGAAAGCGTAGTCTCCTCCAACTCAGCCATTTTTCGTTCAGTTGCTACTCAGTGCCGCAACTTTTAAATCGAAAAGGTTGGTAGCACAGTAAATCTAATATGTGTACTTATATGCAGCAACTGCAGACTTGTCGGTCATTTCCATAACTCTTTTACTCGGCCCTGGGAACCTGCAACGAGCAAGTAAACCCAGTGAATAGGATTCTACTACGTCTACTCGACGTTGAGAATCAAAATTCAAATTGCAAGCATCTTCCATATATCACTTTTCTCACAATGTTATCCATCGTATACAGAGCATGTCTAATACTGCATTTAAAAAATTTCATATTTTCGGTACCAACAAAAGATCGCAACAAAACAACTGCTCCACAAAATTTCGAACTCTCATTAATAACTGAACGAAACTGTCCATGAGACGAAGAAGCCAATGACGCGTGTCACAATAATCACCCAAATGTCTCAAATGTAGCAAATTATGAAGTATTTTACAAATTTCACCTATGTAGATTTTTATTACACACGATCACATATACTGTTGTGACAAAAGTCATGGGATACCTCCTAATATCGTGTCGGACCTCCTTTTACCCGGTGTGGTGCAGAAACTCTAAGTGGCATGGACGCGGCAAGTCGTCGGAAGTCACCTGTTGTTCACGAATTGACCTCTCAATTATGTCCCACAAATTTCGATATGATTCATTTCGGGCGATCTGAGTGGCCAGATCATTCTCTCGAATTTTCCAGAATGGTCTTCAAAACAAACGCGAATAATTGATGCCCGTTGACATGACATCGTTGGGAACACGAAGTCCATTAATGGTTGGGAATTGTATCCAAGTAGACGAATATAGCCATTTCCAGTCAATGATCGGTTCAGTTGGACCAGAGAAGCTAGCTCATTCCATGTAAACACAGCCCAGACATTGTGGAGCTACCATCAGCTTGCACAGTGTCTTGTTGAAAACATGAGTCCATGGCTTCGTGGGGTCTGCGCCACGTTCGAACCCTGCCAGCAGTTCTTACCAACTGAAATCGGGACCCATCTGACCAGGCCACGGTTTTCCAGTCGACTAGGGTTCAACTGGTGTGGTCACGAGCCCAAGAGAGACGCTGCAGGCGATGTCATACTATTACCAAAGGCACTCCCTTTGGTCGTCTGCTGCCACAGACCATTAACGCCACAATTCTATGCGCACTGATTTCTGCGGTTAGTTCACGTAGCGTTGCTTGTCGGTTAGCACTAAGAATTTTGCGCAAGTGCCGTTGCTGTGGTCGGCCATGCGTTATCCGTTTTGAGAGATAATGCCTGAAATTCGATATTCTCGGTGTTGTGGATTGGCAGGAGGCCAACCCGTAATATTAGAGGAAGCCGAAAGGCACACGTTTTAGCTGATGCAGGCTGGCGTGAGGTCTGGAACAGGTCACGGAAATTAGACTAGCAAAAAACGTACGTGGCTACTGGAATACTTAACTTTAATCCATAAATGGTGAACATCGCTCTTGACGGTACATGTTTTACAGCATCAATAGTAACTGGTAATGGCGCCTTGCTAGGTCGTAGCAAATGACGTAGCTGAAGGCTATGGTAACTATCGTCTCGGCAAATGAGAGCGTATTTTGTCAGTGAACCATCGCTAGCAAAGTCGGCTGTACAACTGGGGCGAGTGCTAGGAAGTCTCTCTAGACCTGCCGTGTGGCGGCGCTCGGTCTGCAATCACTGATAGTGGCGACACGCGGGTCCGACGTATACTAACGGACCGCGGCCGATTTAAAGGCTACCACCTAGCAAGTGTGGTGTCTGGCTGTAACACCACATTCCTTCCCCGCAAATCGGCGGACGGTTGTGGCATAAGGCTTCCGCCCGCCGTGGGGAGGACCCCATGTTGACGTAGACAACAGGCGAGGCTGTGCCACCCGCACCCTGCCATTCGGCCGGAGGGGAGCTAGTAAACGCCTGATACCTGCTTCAGGGTGCACGCCAACATGCGTTGTATGCGCCCGTAGAGAGACAGGAGGGGCCGAAGGGTCGACCTCCATCGGGCCGGGGCACCCGACGGGCGAAGACGACATATGGTCCGGAGCGGGCAAGAGTTCCATGGCGGAGGACAACTGGTCACGGGAAGCGATCGGCAGGGAGGCGCCCGGCTAGTGCAGCGACGCGTCCACCGAGGGCGTCGCCGGCGGGAGAACAGGCGGCGGCGGCGGCGCGTCGCCAGGGGGCAAATTGGAAGGCAGCGTCGGTAACACCTGGGGCTGAGGCGAGCCAGTAGATGGGTCCCCAGGGCGCTGACCGGACGGCACCGTCGCTGAAAGCAGACGGGGAGCGGCAGATCCCGTGCGACGACAGATGCGCAGCTGATTGAGATGCCGACGCACCTCACCAGAGGCCCCCGAAACCACATACATAGCGCGGCCGAGGCAGCGAAGAATGCGCCCTTCGAGACAACGCCGTGGACCTCGATAGTTGCGGTAGTTGACAACGTCGCCTGGGGCAAAAGCAGGTGTCTGCCGCTGCACAGGAACCTGATGCGGCGGATGTAGCAAAGACATCAAGGTTCGATGAGGGCGATCGTAAAGCAACTCAGCCGGCGAGCGACCATCTCGGGGCTGAGAGCGATACGAGGACAAAAAGAGCAATAACGCGTCCTCCCGAGAATGCGACTCTTTCAACTTCAACATCTGTGACTTGGAAGTCTTGGCCAATCGTTCAGCGGCACCGTTTGACTGTGGCGAAACGGCGCGGGCGTCAGATGTTGAATACAATTGGCCTTGCAGAATGACAAATTCTGCGGACATGAATTGTGGGCCATTGTCGGAAACAATAGTCTGTGGAAGATCTTCAATGCAAAAGGTAGCGGATAACGCTTCGATGGTGGCAGAGGACGTCGTGGAAGACATCCGGACAACAAAAGGAAAATTACTGAATGAATCTACCACAACCCACCATCGAGCATTCCAGAATGGACCAGCAAAATCGATGTGTGGCTTTTGGCCACGCAAAGAATTTCCGCAGTGGTGCTGATTGTTGTTCGGCACACACCATGCAAGACGAGCACATATTCGTAATCGCGGCATCGATTCCGAACCAAGCACAGTGCTGACGAGCAAGTTGTTTCGTTCTCATTATACCACAATGTCTTTGGTGGAGAAGCTGTAAGACAGAGGACTGTAACGAACGTGGGACCACGACACTGGACTGATCATTATCAGAACGCAACAGCAAAACACCACGTCATACAAAAAGTCTCTCCTTGTGAGCAAAAAATCGGCGAACCAACGGATCCCCGATCCGTGACTTTGACAAGGGCCATTGCGTTGCAACAAAATGCAGAACGGTAGCAAGGACAGGGTCGGCAGCTGTGGCTGTAGCGACACGACGAAAATCAATCGGAAACGATTCGACCACGTCATCGGTTTCCGAAGCAATGAACATGCAAGCAAGTTCGGAGGAATCGAATGCTCTATCCTCAGCAACAGGCAAACGGGACAACGCATCGGCGTTTCCGTGCTTAGCAGTGGACCGATACAAGATATCGTAGCGGTACTGCGAGAGGAAAATAGACCAGCGAATGAATTTCTGCGTTGTATGTGGAGGTACAGGCTTGGTCGGATGGAAAAGCGATGTCAAAGGTTTGTGGTCTGTGATGATGGTAAAGTGGCGACCATACAAGAAATCATGAAAGTTTCTAACACCAAATACGAGAACCAATGCTTCTTTCTCGATCTGTGAATAATTTCTTTGCGCAGACGAGAGCAATTTGGACGCAAAGGCAATAGGGCGATCGTGCGAACCATCTTTGTGCGCAAGCACAGCACCGATCCCGAAATCCGATGCATCCACCATCAACAAAAGGGGCTTCCGGGGATCGAATGGCGTAAGGCAAGTGTGGGAAATCAACGCCGATTTCAACTGGCGAAAGGCGCGTTCGCATTGCGCCGTCCAGACGAACGGAACACCTTTACGGCATAAGCTATGAAGCGGAGCTGAAATGGAAGAGGCGTGTGGGATATAACGGTTATAATAATTAATTTTTCCCAGCACACTCTGTAGCTGCTTCAAATTCTGCGGCGAAGGCAAGTCTTGTATGGCACGGAGGTGCTCTGCACTGGGATGTATGCCTTGGGTATTGAGTACATGTCCCAGACAGGGTAAGTCACGAGCAAAAAGCACACATTTGTCCTTCCACAAGCGAAGACTATTTTGTCGCAAGACCTGAAATAATGTTCTGAGATTGGCTAAATGTTCTTCTTCCATCTTTCCGGAGATCACAATATCGTCCAGATAGTTTGCTGCAGTAGGGACCGACGCACAAACAGTTTGTAGATATTGCTGAAACAATGCAGGGGCGGATGCACACCCGAATGGCAGTCGTTTGAATCGATACAAACCCAGTTGCGTGTTACCCGGTTCTTCGTCCACCGGTATTTGCAAGTATGCATCTGCTAGGTCCAACTTCGAAAAATATTTACCCGTGCACAGTTTGTCAAAACGATCTTCCGGGCGGGGTAAAGGAAAAGTTGCAGTCACTAGTTGTGGATTCACTGTTGCCTTGATATCCACACAAAGTCTCAATTTTCTAGAAGGTTTTTGCAAAATTACTAAGGGTGATGCCCAGAGAGAAGCCTGCACACTTTCAATTACACCTTGTGATTCAATATCGTGCAATGTTTTTGCGACCTCATCACGCAATGCGTGGGGAACATTGCGCGCTCTGAAAAACTTCGGTTGCGCGTTTACTTTCAGTTCCAAATGTGTTTAATTGTTCTTAGCGCAACCGAGGCCCGGTGCAAAAATGTCTGCAAATTCTTCACATAGACGAGAAACACTGTCTGAAGGCACAGGCTGGTTCACTGATAGGACCTGATTTACTATAGACAAGTTAAACAACTGAATAAATCGAAACCAAACAAGTTCACTGCAGAAGAAGAACGAAGGACGTAAAATGACACTAGTTTTGTTTGTCCCTTGTATGTTGCAAGAAGGCTGCACTGTCCTAACACAGGGATATGCTGACCGGAATAGCTACTTAGCTTAACATTTGCGGCATGCAACGGAGTTGTGCCCAGCTGTTTGTACGTGTCTTGATTGATCAGTGAAACTGCAGCCCCGGTATCGAGCTGGAATGGTATCACTTTGCCGTTAATGTCCAAGTCCACAAAAAGTTTATTGTCCTGCTGACGAGAAGAGCGACTGTCTCGTGCAACATGAATTGACACTGGTACAAAATCACTTGCGACTTGACAGGAGTTCCTGCGATGTCAACGCACACTATTTGTGGGACGAACACAGTCACTGTGAGAGAGAGTGGCACTGGGCGGAGTGGAATGAACTACATGAATTTCCATGGGCGAAGTGTCACGAGCCTGAGTATCCTTGGTTCGATTCCGATTCCGGCGCGAAGCAAAGGGCCTGGAATGGTTCTGAGCTTCTGATCTGAGCTTTTTCTGGGAAACACTTTGAATATGTCCTTTTTTATTACAGAAAAAGCAAATAGCCTGGCCTGACGGGCAATTCTCATGCGAATGTCTAGTAGCACACCGCGGGCATGATTTTAGCACTGCACTTGCTTGCCGACGCGGTACACGTGGCTGAGAGTTTGGCGGCAGCGGCGCGGTCTGGCGCGAGGATTGTTTACTGTTCCATGCAACTCGCCCGGCGGGCCGTTTAACCTGACATACGGGTGGCGAAGTTTCAAATGATTCCTGAGCAAAGTCAAGTGTGTCCTGCTGATCCAATATGTCCATCACTTGTTGAAGGGACGGCCTCGTCGCCAAATGTTGTGGATTGGCGGGAGACCAACCCGTAAAGCCGGCCGAAGTGGCCGCGCGGTTCTGGCGCTGCAGTCTGGAACCGCGAGCCCACTACAGTGGCAGGTTCGAATCCTACCTCGGACATGGATGTGTGTGATGTCCTTAGGTTAGTTAGGTTTAACTAGTTCTAAGTTCTAGGGGACTAATGACCTCAGCAGTTGAGTCCCATAGTGCTCAGTGCCATTTGAACCATTTGAACCAACCCGTAATATTAGAGGAAGCCGAAAGGCACACGTTTTAGCTCACGCAGGCTGGCGTGAGGTCTGGAACAGGTCACGGAAATTAGACTAGCAAAAAACGTATGTAGCTCCTGGAATACTTAACGTTAATCCACAAACGGTGAATATCGCTCTTGACTGTACATGTTTTACAGCATCAACAGTAACTGGTAATGGCGCCTTGCTAGCTCGTAGCAAATGACGTAGCTGAAGGCTTTGCTAACTATCGTCTCGGCAAATGAGAGCGTATTTTGTCAGTGAACCATCGCTAGCAAAGTCGGCTGTACAACTGGGGCGAGTGCTAGGAAGTCTCTCTAGACCTGCCGTGTGGCGGCGCTCGGTCTGCAATCACTGATAGTGGCGACACGTGGGTCCGACGTATACTAACGGGCCACGGCCGATTTAAAGGCTACCATCCAGCAAGTGTGGTGTCTGGCGGTGACATCACACTCGGCACACCCTTGATACTGTGAATCTCGGAATACTGTATTCAATAATGATTTCCGAAACGGAATGTCCCATGGCTGTAGTTCCAACTATCATTCCGCTTTTAAAGTCCGTTAGTTCCCATCGTTCATAATCACATGAAACTTTTCACATGAATCACCTGAGTACAAACAACAGCTTCGTCAATCCACTTCCCTTTTATACGTTGTGTACACGATACTGCCACCGTTTTTATATATGCCTATCAGCATCTCAATACTTTTGGCACCTCGGTGTATAATAATAAATTATTTTATAAGATTGTGTCATGGAATTCAACGGGGGTACTTTCAACCCAAAGTAACATTTGTATCCGTGAAAGGCCTGCTAATTTCCAGGTCAAACGCCAAACACCACTACAGTATTGAGGAATCGGTCACTGTCATCGACTAGGACAATGATTTCCGGGGAAATTTAAAATACTCATGCTATATATATGTGAGAGGATTTGAAAGATAGTTTTTTATGTTTGTTAACTATATCATACAAATGGCATCTGCTGATAGCACTCATGGGCATGTAGAAAATGGATAGAAACTGTGAGGCATTCTTGAGTTAAGCAAGGAAGAATTTTAAGGAAATGTGACTGATCCACGAAGATAGTAGCTTACAAGGCGCTTGTTTGACCGATTCATGAATGTTGTTGATATAGGGTGCTTACCAGGTAGGGCAGAGAGCCGCGAGGTCTTAGGCGTCTTGGCACGGTCCGTGCGGCTGCCGCCTCGGAGGTTCGAGTCCTCCCTCGGGCACGGATGTGTGTGTTGTCCATAGTATAAGTTAGATGAAGTAGTGAATAGGCTTAGGGACCGATGACCTCTGCAGTCTGGTGGCATAAGACCTTACCACAATTTTCCATTGCATTTAGGAAAGAGAGAAGGGATAGAGCAGATCCAATGAAGACAGGCGCGTTTCGTCACAGGATCCTTTAATTGGAGCGAGAGCCTTACCGAGATGCTCAACGAACTCCATTTGCAGACGTCACAAGAGAGGCACTGTGAATCACGGAGAGGTTTACTACTGAAATTTCGAGAGAGCACTTCCCGGTTAGAGTCGGACAACATATCACTTCTTCCCACATAGACCTCGCGTAATGACTACGACGAGAGAATTTGAGAAATTACAGAGGCTTGTGGATAATCATTCTCACCACGCGCCATTCGCGAGTCGAACAGGGCAGGGATATGAGGTAGTGGTGCCAGAAGTACCCTGCACAACACACCTTTAGGTGGCTTGTGGAGTATGATGTAGATGTAGATGTACATGCAGAAGCGAAATCTATGAGACAGACATATGTGAAGATCATGACGCTTATACATTTTCCAACAAGCTTGCACTGAAATAAAAGCCAAAACAAGTTGTGTAGGTTGATTGCTATCTTAAGCAACTGCAATAAAACTCTTATTCAGACCAGACGCGTTTCGCTTTGTTTTGAAACATCTGACCACAGAAGATGCTTTAAAATAAAGCGAAAAGCGTCTGCTCTGAATAAGACTTTTATTACAGTTGCATAAGACGGCAAATAAACTATACCACTTGTATCTGCGCAACTGTGAAAAAATTGGCCGAAAAGAACAAAGAAGGTAATATGTATAAAAACCAAAACATCTGTCAGTTTAAAATTTTACATAAAGAGATACACAAATATTAGTAATTAGATATCATTCATGTGCACATGTTCCCACACGCTTAACTAGACAAACTCTCCAATTAGGTTCAAATGGTTCAAATGGCTTTGAGCACTATGGGACTCAACATCGTAGGTCATAAGTCCCCTAGAACTTAGAACTACTTAAACCTAACTAACCTAAGGACATCACACACACCCATGCCCGAGGCAGGATTCGAACCTGCGACCGTAGCAGTCCCGCGGTTCCGGACTGCAGCGCCAGAACCGCACGGCCACCGCGGCCGGCCTCCAATTAGGCTAAAATTGGGTGTCCCATAACTTTGATATCTAAAACATATTGACTTCCATAAATTAACGAAAGAACAGAAAATATAAAGCAACTAATATGAGTACATCATGTTGTTACCACTGCAGCGTTGCACGAAACTATTACCTGCATTGCTAGCACGAGAGGTGTCAGCTAACGGAACACTCGCTCACTTGCGTGTATTACCGCTGACAGCGTACATTGTTAACGGTTAAAGATTAGTTTCCAGCTAGTAATGAGGTCGATCGACATACGGCTCGTTTGGTAATGGTGGTGTTGGAGATGGCCGTGGCTCAAATCTTTCCAGCGTTCACCTGAAGCAACGCAGGAAAACTACAGCGAATAAAAGAAGGCAAGAAACAAATCATATACTTCTTAAACCAACTTTGAATCACTTAAGAATGAAATTCGGCTATTTTTTACTGCTCTGGCTAACGTTTTCTAGGAAAAAGAGTGCGAAACTTACTAAAAAAGTGGAATGGCAGGTTTAGGATGAGGTCTTCATTATAGTGCAAGTTTTGAATATCCCCTTGAGCGCGTGCTGAATGAGGCTGTCAAAAACAGTCTATTGTGTCAGATAAATTTCTTCACAAACATCTTGTAACTGCAACTTGTAACTGAAAACTATTGATTTAATGAGTCTTTCAAGAATCTGATTACAGCTTCATCCTTTCGCCAACCATGGTTTGATGTAAGGGTCATATGAATCAACTTGATATTGGACTTATTAGAGATAATAACACACAGTGTACTTGTGTATGATAATTATAAACTAATGAGGTGCAAGTTGGTGGCTGAAAGTTACAGGAAGCAATATGAGTCCGTAATAAAGGCTCATTGTTACAACTGCTTCGGTGATGATATTTTGTCACGAAGAAAACAGCTCTGCTGTGAGTTTCTCTAAAGGTCATCATCTGGCCCAATTATTACGACAGACCGCAAAAGACGATTTTATTACGTAATGTACGTTATTTTACGAAGTTTATTCCATAGTAATAACAGAGTCATGTACAGGTTTTACCTGCTATCAACGCAGGAAATTATCCGACATAAAAAAGGCCGTCCTTAGGCTACTGTTTTGCTATTGTTCTGCGACGTCGTTTTGCGTCGCTAATTTCTGTTGCTGCCCGTAGACAGTCACTGAATTCTACGTTGTACACGACCGGACAGGTACTTGATCTACGTGACATACTGTACTTGTGTACCTCCAGTTAGGCCTGCCGTGTCGTAGTTGTTTTTCTACGGCTAATGTTACCGCATATATTTTGAGATGAGTAGTTGTGATTTCATAAGGTGCTACTGAAACAGTTGATCTTGGGAATTATAGGAACGATCGAATACTCAGATGCTGGTCTATCTACATTTCCACAGCAGTGGCTAATAAAATAAAGATGCACTGATTTCCTTCATAAATGAACATTGTTAACACTGAAACAGACAGCTATGATTCCGTAGATCTGAGACGTCTCTAGAACTACTTCAAATGTAAATTCGAAAATATGACCTGTGTGTAATTGGCTATTTATAAAATCTGCAACTCCAGTACTGTACTGACAAGCTGGCATGTAACAAATTATACGTCCTATATTTTTTCACACAGCAGCTACTTCCCTCTCAAAATGAATCAAAATACACTCCTGGAAATTGAAATAAGAACACCGTGAATTCATTGTCCCAGGAAGGGGAAACTTTATTGACACATTCCTGGGGTCAGATACTTCACATGATCACACTGACAGAACCACAGGCACATAGACACAGGCAACAGAGCATGCACAATGTCGGCACTAGTACAGTGTATATCCACCTTTCGCAGCAATGCAGGCTGCTATTCTCCCATGGAGACGATCGTAGAGATGCTGGATGTAGTCCTGTGGAACGGCTTGCCATGCCATTTCCACCCGGCGCCTCAGTTGGACCAGCGTTCGTGCTGGATGTGCAGACCGCGTGAGACGACGCTTCATCCAGTCCCAAACATGCTCAATGGGGGACAGATCCGGAGATCTTGCTGGCCAGGGTAGTTGACTTACACCTTCTAGAGCACTTTGGATGGCACGGGATACATGCGGACGCGCACTGTCCTGTTGGAACAGCAAGTTCCCTTGCCGGTCTAGGAATGGTAGAACGATGGGTTCGATGACGGTTTGGATGTACCGTGCACTATTCAGTGTCCCCTCGACGATCACCAGTGGTGTACGGCCAGTGTAGGAGATCGCTCCCCACACCATGATGCCGGGTGTTGGCCCTGTGTGCCTCGGTCGTATGCAGTCCTGATTGTGGCGCTCACCTGCACAGCGCCAAACACGCATACGACCATCATTGGCACCAAGGCTGAAGTGACTCTCATCGCTGAAGACGACACGTCTCCATTCGTCCCTCCATTCACGCCTGTCGCGAAACCACTGGAGGCGGGCTGCACGATGTTGGGGCGTGAGCGGAAGACGGCCTAACGGTGTGCGGGACCGTAGCCCAGCTTCATGGAGACGGTTGCGAATGGTCCTCGCCGATACCCCAGGAGCAACAGTGTCCCTAATTTGCTGGGAAGTGGCGGTGCGGTCCCCTACGGCACTGTGTAGGATCCTACGGTCTTGGCGTGCATCCGTGCGTCGCTGCGGTCCGGTCCCAGGTCGACGGGCACGTGCACCTTCCGCCGACCACTGGCGACAACATCGATGTACTGTGGAGACCTCACGCCTCACGTGTTGAGCAATTCGGCGGTACGTCCACCCGGCCTCCCGCATGCCCACTATATGCCCTCGCTCAAAGTCCGTCAACTGCACATATGGTTCACGTCCACGCTGTCGCGGCATGCTACCAGTGTTAAAGACTGCGATGGACCTCCGTATGCCACGGCAAACTGGCTGACACTGACGGCGGCGGTGCACAAATGCTGCGCAGCTAGCGCCATTCGACGGCCAACACCGCGGTTCCTGGTGTGTCCGCTGTGCCGTGCGTGTGATCATTGCTTGTACAGCCCTCTCGCAGTGTCCGGAGCAAGTATGGTGGGTCTGACACACCGGTGTCAATGTGTTCTTTTTTCCATTTCCAGGAGTGTATTTTCTACTGTAAAAAAAATCGTTGCATCTTATCTTCTTTCTAACCTTTGGTCACCTTCTGAAGAATGGGCTTTTAGATAAGTCCATCGCCATATATTTGTTGAATACTTTCTTCACTATCTTATGTTGCAACAAAAGTAGTGTGATGGACTGTTAGACAATTTAACCATAGGAGTATTAAGATTACTCTGCGGCCATATATAGAATTAAGACGATGATGGTCAATGACCAGTTGGTTCAGTGCTGATGCATACCACGCTCGGACAGCTGTGAGAATCGGCGAAACGCTTTGAGCAGTGAGGATAATGGGCAAGGTGTACTGCAGCAGTAGTTTGTGGATATATTGAGAATTTTGGTCTAGTGTAGACGGTGCAGTTGAGTTGACCACTGTGTCTGGGCGGCGCAGACGTCATAGCATCAGCCTAACAAAAGTCTACCTTCAGTGGCGGTGGCGAGCGGTTGCCCCCCGTGCTTCGGGCTGCGGCTGGCTTGTTTACTTACGCAATGTAAGTCGTTCGCTTGCAGCGATACTTAAATGTAAACACTGCATATGCAGAATGATTTCGAAAATTCAGTGATGGATCAAACAGTAAGAAAAGGTACTTTGAAATCCGCGCTCGATAATATATTTGCACAACAAACCTCTTTCGGGTGGAAGATTTCCTTAAGAAGTAATGAAAGTTGGTGTAGACAAAATTATTGGAACTAATTTGTCGATAATGACAAGCGTAGCTTAAGTGAAGATGAGAGATGCCGAATTCTGTGACAAGGAATCGTAGAATCTTTTTGGCGGAGATCTGAAGTTTAAGCATGGCGACGTGCTGTATCTGGAATTCGAACCATTCGGATTTTCGAACTTTCTTTTGAGGCACCAGCTGGATAGATTAATTTCGCGATATTGCTATACGGCAAAGTTCTTAGTAACTATGGTGAACGCTGGTCTCCTGCTCATAAGTCTCCAATGCTGAATGGCATTAGGCCACTTAAAGGTGGTTTACAAAGACGCATTCCACCTTATATCACCGTCTATGGATAGCGTGCAATCGTAACTTACGTTGGAAACCCAGGACCTGCGCTAGACGTAACACGATAGGCCATGTCCGAGCAGAATGTGTGAATATTAATTTTCGTTCTTTACCTACCAAAATCCGTGAATACTTTGCAGGCCTATAAGGTAGTAACTCTGAATTTCAACAAGATGCGAAGTGCACTGAATTTAAATACTTACAAGATTTAGTATACACTGCAGACATCTTTATCGCAATGGTCCAGGAAGTGACGGACATCAGTTTAGATAGCTTAGTCGGATATAACGTTCTTACTAACCTGGGCTGTGGAGTAAAACTTGGGACAGCAATAGTTTTAAAATAAGGGATCATCGGAAAAAATGTGGAAAAACTTGTGAACGGCAGACGAATCGCTGTAACTTTTAATAACACAAGATTATTTAATATCTACGCTCCCTCTTGGTCCTGTGACAGACAACATCATGCATAATTTTTTAGACACGAGATGGTTGCCTTCTTCGTGACCAGCTACGATGATATCATTTTTGTTGGTGATTTTAATTTTGTGATTCGTCCAGTAGATCAAACTCCAAATTTTAATCTGTGAGTTGGACTTGAACGGATCATTCACGAACTTCGTTTGATTGACACTTGGACAGGTTTTATACATGTTACTAGTCATTCGGCAAGTATGTTAGATAGAATTTATGCATCAAAAAATTTTGCGCCCCACCTGTTACATACCAAAATATGGCGTGCTATTTTTTATACTCATGATGCCTGAATCATCAACACGGAAAACAGGAAACATATTAGAATCGAGGATTATGGAAATTCAATGTAGCACATCTGCAAGATCTGGAATGTCGAGAAGTTTTCCTGACGACCTTGAAAGCATGTAAAAATAAACTTAATAGATTTGCTGTAGGAATACAGTTATCTTCGAACAAAGATTCCAGCGAAGAACGTAACAGTGGTGAAGCAAATTGATTGAAACCAAACCGAGGTATTAATATGTAAGTAGGCTGTTTAGGTTTTTTATTGGTAACGCCACCTCTGTATGAAAATGGGTCTGCTCTGTGATGACCTACCCGCCAATATTCTTCAAAACTTCGACTGACTCTGCTGTGGGTTTGCTCTGTTGTGGCGCATTATCTGTCAGCATGTCAAGAGTCAGCACTGTCTTTCCGTTGGAAGGACAACGCTACTTCTTCAAGACTGCATGGAAATCCACTACTTCCGTGTGCATTTTCTTTTACTGCTCAGACTTTGAGAAAAACTCTGCATTTTTACTGTGATGAACAATCTGGACTGTCTTTATGGACTGTGAGAAATTTTTAGCTTTTGACCAACATAGTATCAATAAGTGTGTGCATTTGATTTCTTTGTTATTGTAATTATGAAAAATTTTTTCAAATTTGTATTGGCCACTGCCCAATCCAATTTGTAAAATTTTTTGTGGGGAGCATGGGGGCTATGTAAGTAGGCTGTTTAGGTTTTTTATTGGTAACGCCACCTCTGTATGAAAATCACTGGCTGTGCTGTGTGCAGTCTGTGGCTGCTTTGCATTGTTGTAATACTCGCCATTGTAGTGTTAGGCAGCTGGCTGTGAACAGCGCGTAGCGTTGCGCAGTTGGAGGTGAGCCGCCAGCAGTGGTGGATGTGGGGAGAGAGATGGCGGAGTTTTGAAATTTGTCATGAACTGCTATATATATTATGACTTTTGATGATACTAAGGTAAATACATTGTTTGTTCTCTATTAATTTCTTTCATTTGCTAACTATCCCTATCAGTAGTTAGTGCCTTCCATAGTTTGAATCTTTTATTTAGCTGGCAGTAGTGGCGCTCGCTGTATTGCAGTAGCTTGAGCAGCGAAGATTTTTGTGAGGTAAGTGATTTGTGAAAGGTATAGTTTAATGTTAGTCAGGGCCATTCTTTTGTAGGGAATTTTGAAAGTCAGATTGCGTTGCGCTAACAAAATATTGTGTGTCAGTTTAAGCACAGTCATGTATAATTGTTCAAAGGGGAGGTTTCAAATAGAATAAAAATATAATGACCACAGCTGGCCTGTTGTTTGGGAGGATATCCAGGCACGAAATTTGTCGTCTAATGTGAGACCGTCTTTGTGTACCACCTTGAACTAAAAATAGCGACCAATGCCAGGCTCCATTCCATTCAATTAGCCGTCTCACCCCTATACATTTTGCAAGATAATGAAAAACATATATTTATTTATGACAAAGTTAGAGATGTTTGGAGGGCCATTAGGCAGTTGTTGCAGGCATTAATTGTACGTCCCACACTACCATAACGCCAGCAGACTTTCTCATTTCGGAGTTAGTGCCTTACCCTCAGACCAAAAGAAATTCGGTAGACTGGTTACTGTATTACTATCAATGAGCAAGAAAAAAGTAAAGAAGACTTCCTTATGTACTTAATGAAACAGCGTCAAAGAGTACAGAGGATAAGAAACTACAAAGATAATTTTGAAAAAAAATTTCGTGAGTACCACAGGTAGGAATAGTAGCAGTGAAGACTGCCTGATCCAGCAGGACGGACGAGAAAAAATTAAGTAATTTTAAGATTTTCCATTACAGATTGATGAGTTTCCCTTTTTAATTCTGATAGATAAAGTGAAGGCGATGTGAATGAAGACGAGAATAAGTGACCGACTACTTAATGAAGATGACTACACTCCTTCGTGTTATGTCACTACTTGCATGTCTGTGTTTGTGCTTCTGCGTACCAAATCATTTTAGTTACTTTATCAGGCTCATTGACTATCATAGAAGATACATACGTCCTCTTCCTTTTTTAACAGTAAAGGAGGGATTTTACGTTTATAAATCTAGTAAGTATTGATATTTTTGTAATGCTTTCGGAAACAAGAAGAAACTTTGAGTTACTAAGGAGGAAAACATTAACAACTTTCATTTTTAACACATGGAGAAATAATTTTATTTTATTTTGTACCAAAATAGTTTTAAAAAATGGTTCAAATGGCTCTGAGCACTATGGGACTTAACATCTATGGTCATCAGTCCCCTAGAACTCAGAACTACTTAAACCTAACTAACCTAAGGACATCACACACATCCATGCTGGAGGCAGGATTCGAACCTGCGACCGTAGCAGTCGCGCAGCTCCGGACTGAGCGCCTAGAACCGCTAGACCACCGCGGCCGGCAATAGTTTTAACCAGCCTCTGCAAACAAAATATTTATATCATTATATAAATGGCGGAGAAGCCAGGCCAAAGAAGGCATCCATGGAAACGAAAAATTTGAGCTACGTGGTGACCTGTGTGGTTGAGAACATTGTGGTCAGACCTCACATTGTCTCCGCCTACCTGGTACCGATGAGTTTCTTACTTTCTTAAAAAAAAAAAAAGTCCTAATTTTTCGATCGAGAAGAAATAGTTTTATTTTCATATTCTTGACACGTTTTGTTTAAAGGGAAGAAGACGGCTAGTTGAGAAGGCAAAAATTGAATGCATTTTGAAACGCAGTTGCTCATCATCGCCCTTACGAAGTAGTAGCCAGTGCTACCAAAAGTTGGTAATGGTCGTTATTTTTATAAGTACTCTTAACATGTGAGTAGAATGAATGTTGCTATTAAAGTAGGGCCAAAAGGGCATTTTTTGGCTACCTTAACGGAATAATGCTTTGGAATACCTAGTATTTGCCTCGAATTCTTCGTGTTTTATAAACACTCTCGTGAATGTCGTCATAGTCGGCGAGGTAGCCGCTTCAGCATAATTAATAAATCACAATTGTATTAGATGCGGTAAGGGACCCTCTGCTATGGATTGAGAAGGCACTAAGTGTTTGACCCTCATTTCCAAACTCTGTTTCGGAAGTCCGATATGGGGCTGAATGTAACGAATGGATGAAAAAAATTTTTACCAGTGTATTTTGAGATCGAGAATGGCGGCATAGACGGAAAACGGAAAAAGAAAAATAGTATAAAAAAGAAGAAAAATAAGTAGTATATCCGGATTCTAATCCTGGTTCGGCACAAATTTTCAACTTTTCCAATTGATTTAAATCAATGCCCACTGTCAACTAATGTCATTAATTCCTTTGTGTCATTTTCTCTTAGTTTTCCTATGTTTCTGCTCTACATCAGTGTGGAAGACTGTCACGGTCTCTTGAAGCCGCCAACAACTGATCTTCTGTTCAGACTAAATACGATAGGGTGATCGAAAAGTCGTACAGATGTAAAAGAGTCAGTGTTTGTGTGTGTTTATAGTATGTATATTATTTAATAATCTCACACACATTGTTTCTAACGTATTCTATAAATGTCTGCCCTGTTGAGTAACGCATGCGCAAAATAGTTATACCATGTTTGAGACCAATTTGCGAACACATTGACACATGTTAATCTCTGTTGTTATGTTAATCTTTAGTTCACCAGTACGTGTGGCCTCTTTTACTTCCTTTAAGGTTGCCTGGTAGCAAGAGGGCCGTTGATATTAAATCTGGAAAACTTAGGGATCATCTACATCTACATATACATCTACCTGACTGCTCTGCAATCTCCACTTAAGTTCCTGCCCGTGTGTTCTTCTTTCACGGTATTTCTCTACCGTTCCAATTTCTAAGAGCGCGTGGAAAAACAAACTATCAAATCTTTCCGTAAGAACTCTACTTTCTCCTATTTTGTTTAAAAATGGTTTAAATGGCTCTGAGCACTATGGGACTTAACATCGATGGTCATCAGTCCCCTAGAACTTAGAACTACTTAAACCTAACTAACCTAAAGACAGCACACAACACCCAGCCATCACGAGGCAGAGAAAATCCCTGACCCCGCCGGGAATCGAACCCGGGAACCCGGGCGTGGGAAGCGAGAACGCTACCGCACGACCACGAGATGCGGGCACCTATTTTGTTACAATGATCATTACATCCTATGTAGGCTGGCGACAGTAAATTAATTTCGTATTCAGTGGAGGAAGTTGGTGATTGAAATTTCGTGATAGGGTCTCCCAGCAACTAAAATCGCCTTTGTTTTAATGATTTCCACTCCATCTCGACTATCATATGCGTGACACTCTCTCCGCTCCAACGCCATAATGCATTACGAGCTGCCGTTATTTGAACTTTTTCGACGTTTGGTTGTATTTGGTAAGGACCCCATGCCGCACAGCAATACTCTTGTAGACAACAGACATGCGTAGTGTAGGCAGTCTCTTTAGTAGACTTTCGCATATTCTAAGAGATCTGGCAATAGATATTTAGTTGAGTTGACAGATTTAAGATTTGTGTGATTTATCGTGTAATCGAAATTTAACGAATTCCTTTTAGTGCTCTTGTGGATGAGCTAACACTTTTCATTATTCAAGGATAACTGTCATTTCTGTGACCATTTAGCAACTGGGTTTCATCTTCTGATGTATCTACTACACAGTAAACGAAAGCATCAGCTGCAAATCATAATCATTTGTAAATCATTCGATTTCCAAAAATGTCTCTTGAGAAATGAATTGTTCCACTAGATATGTGACAAGTGGCATCTTCCCACTGCAAGCAACAATAGTTTCTATGTTCCTCAAGAAGTGAAATAAGCTGCGCAAAACTGTCTTGGTACACATCACTTTTCACTTAAGTTTCAAACGATATGGGGCCTTGAATCCGACGATGCGATACAACCAACCACACTTCTACAGTGAAGGGCCAAATAACTCGTTATAGACATGCGTATTAAAATACAGAGATATGTAAACAGGCAGGAATAGGGCGCTGCTGTCGGCAACGCCTACATGACACAACAAGTGTCCTGCGTAGTTGTTAGATTGGTTACGGCTACTACAGTGGCCAGTTATCAAGATTTAAGTGAGATTGAATGTAGTGTTACAGTCAGCGCGCGAGCGATGGGACACAGCATCTCCGAGGTGGCGATCGAGGGTGGATTTTCCCCTACGACCATTTCACAAGTGTACCGTGAATATCAGAAATCCGCTAAGCCATCGAATTGCCGACATCGCTGCGGCCGGTTAAACATCCGTGACTGCAGGACCAACGACGACTGAAAAGAATCGTTCAACGTGACGGAAGTGCAACCTTCCCACAAATTGCTGCCGATTTCAGTACTGGGCCGTCACCAAGTTCCAGGGTGCTAACCATTCAACGGAACATCATCGATATGGGCTTGCGGAGCCGAAGACCCACTGGTGTAGCCTTGATGACGGCACTGCACAAAGCTTTACACCTCGCCTGGGCCCCTCAACTCCGATGTTGGACTGTTGATAACTGGAAACATGTTACCTGGTCGGACGAGTCTCGTTTCAAATTGTATCGAGCGGATGGACGTGTACGTGTATGGAGAAAACCTCATGGATCCATGGACCCTGCATGTCAGCAGGGACTATTCAAGCTGATGGAGGCTCTATAATGGTGTGGGGCGTGTGTAGTTGGAGCGATATAGGACCCCCTGATACGTCTAGATACGATTCTGACAGGTGAGACGTACGTAAGCATCCTCCCTGATCACCTGCATCCACTCATATCCATTGTGCATTTGGGCGGAATTTCGCAGTTCTAGTAGGACAATGCGACATCCCTCACGTCCAGAAATGTTACAGAGTGGCTCCAGAAACACTGTTCTGAGTTTAAACACTTCCGCTGGCCACCAAACTCCCAAGACATGAATATTATTGAGCATATCTTGGTTGCCTTGCAACGTACTGTTCAGAAGAGATCTCCACCCCCTCGTACTCTTACGGATTTATGGACAGCTGTGGCAGCATTCATGGTGTCATTTCCCTCCAACACGACTTCAGTTATTAATCGAGTTGCGACACTTCACGGGGCCCTACACGATATTGGGCAGGTGTACTAGTTTGTTTTGCTCTTCTGTTGATACTCTTCTGGTGTTTTCACTATTCACGTATCCACTACGCAGAAACCATACCTCATCAATGGAGAAGATAGTAGCCACTTTTATTTTCCGTGGATATCTATAAATGATCGAATCAAGTACAGTATACTAGATGGTTTTCTGTATCCGGCACCTTCAGATCCTGCCCACAACGAACATGATATGTGTGAAATCTTAACTCCTACATTGATTTCTGAGCACTGCATCTGCAATGAG
Source organism: Schistocerca serialis cubense (assembly GCF_023864345.2). Classification (NCBI taxonomy): domain Eukaryota; kingdom Metazoa; phylum Arthropoda; class Insecta; order Orthoptera; family Acrididae; genus Schistocerca; species Schistocerca serialis. Next base: position 583,383,309 of record NC_064640.1, read on the forward strand.
ACAGACAGGATCCTCAATCTACTTCAAGGAGAACGCAGCCTCACACATGCACCTCAAAATGGTTCAAATGGCACTGAGCACTATGCGACTTAACTTCTGAGGTCATCAGTCGCCTAGAACTTAGACCTAATTAAACCTAACTAACATAAGGACATCACACACATCCATGCCCGAGGCAGGATTCGAACCTGCGACCGTAGCGGTCGCTCGGTTCCAACCTGTAGCGCCTAGAACCGCACGGCCACACCGGCCGGCCACATGCACCTCAGCTAGGTTTCTTGTCCGTCAAGATGGTCGGTCTCCCGGTTCTCTTCTTGGCTGCAAATGACCCGCATTTCGGTACTGCGACAGCGGCACACTTCCTACGATATGTGTCTACAACACGGCAAAATGTTGTTGGGAAAATGACATGTTTACCAAGCAATGACTAGTGCAATACAACAGATTTAATGTAACCTGTACCTATTGCATTGGTGTCTTCTTTTGTTATCGATAACACCTGTGGCGGTATCTTTCAGTGGCTGATAAAATTAATGTACTGAGCCCCTATAGACAAACAGGGTCCAGAGCCGCTACAAATTTTATGCAGAAACATCCTACCACACTGACTGCCACTGGATGGATTAAAATATATTTTTATTTTATCTTCGTTAGTGCACAGTTGTGGTGTAAAGTTATTTTCAAATTTTTGTGCTGTATTACTCAACGGAAGCAAATGATGCTGTCTAGTGGTTGTATTTTCTGTTTGCTCTCACAATTTCAGAATAAATTATAAGCAATAATTCAACACCGTTAAACACTATGTGTATACAAATTATCAAGAATGCTGCCAAAGTTAGACTGGATCCTCTTATGGCTGTCAGCTGATTTTTACAACGTAAGTTGCTGTAGTACCATGAATGACAAAAACGAACCGCAGCAATAAATAGACGAAAAGGAATTTAAGGGTGAGGTGACAGGTACTTTGGCTTAGATTTTATTATGTTGTGATATGCCTCACTAGTGAACCACGTTGTAAAATTTGTCTATGTACATAAAAGTACAGAGAAAACTGGACCACGTGAAAGTGAACACTTTCAGACAATCGTTTCAGTGATTTGGTGCTGAAAATGGTAATGATTTAATTATTTAGTCATACAGTGGAATCACTTCGCACAAAGGTCTCCATCCATCGTGTGTCTAGTTATTTTTTCTTTGATTTGAAAGCTATTACTTTAAGTACCTACTGAATAATATACTGGTTCATGGTGTGGGTTCCTGTAGTCATGTCCTAGTTCATGAACCACGGGCAACGTATGAGTGGCCAAGTAAGTGGTCCCGACAGTCGGGATACCAGTTACTTTGGAATAAGGCTGGGCATCTCGAACATATTCTGAGTCGTGGTCACCTTTGTGCTCATACGGCAAAGACTACCAAATCCACCGGTTAGTCCCTCAGCCGTTAGGGGTAAAACCCAATGGGACTCGGGGCAAGTAAGGCTAGCAACCTGCTTCCCTGGTACTTTAAATATGATGCTGGCAACAATCAGAGCAAAATGCCTCGGACCTTTGGAGGTGACGGAGTCCCACCTCTAACTGACAAACCAGGGACTCCAAAGATACGACTTGGCAAACAAATGGTAATGAGATGGGGAGCTATTAATATCAATGGGGGCTACTCTGGGAAGAAGGTAGAGCTGGCAGAGGCTGCAAGTAAGATGGGGCTGGACGTTTTAGCTGTTAGTGACATTCGGGTAAGGGGTGAGAAAGAAGAGGAAGTGGGAGAATACAAGGTCTACCTGTCAGGAGTCAAAGCAGGAATAGCACAATGGGGTGTAGGGCTTTACATCAGGAGAGAAATGGAATCCAGCGTAGTTGCAATAAGGTATGTAAACGAACGACTGATGTGGATAGATTTGACAGTGTCTAGCAAGAAAATTAGGATTGTGTCAGTATATTCGCATTGTGAAGGGACAGATCAAGATAATATGGATAATTTTTATGAGGCACTCAGTGATGTAGTTGTTAGAGTAAAGGGCAAGGACAGTGTTCTGCTCATGGGTGATTTTAACGCCAGGATTGGAAATCGAACAGAAGGGTATGAAAAGGTAATGGGTAAATTTGGAGAGGATATGGAGGCCAACAGGAACGGGAAACAACTCTCGGATTTCTGTGCCAGTATGGGCTTAGTAATCACAAACTCCTTTTTTAAACATAAGAACATTCACCGGTATACTTGGGAAGGCAGGGGAACCAGATCTGTCATTGACTATATAATAACAGATCAGGAATTCAGGAAGGCTGTGAGGGACACACGTGTATTCAGGGGATTCTTTGATGACACTGATCATTTTTTAATCTGCAGTGAAATTGGGATTGTGAGGCCGAAAGTGCAGGAGGTCAGGTCCATTTGTAGGAGGATAAGAGTGGAGAAACTTCAGGATAAGGAAATCAGGCACAAGTACATAACAGCGATCTCAGAAAGGTACCAGTTAGTTGAATGTAGTCAATTACAGTCATTGGAAAAGGAATGGACAAGGTACAGGGACACAGTACTAGAAGTGGCTAAAGAATGTCTTGGAACAGTAGTGTGTAAAAGTAGGATGAAGCAAACAGCTTGGTGGAATGATACAGTCAAGGCAGCCTGTAAAAGGAAAAAGAAGGCGTATCAAAAATGGCTACAAACCAGAACCCAGGTAGACAGTGAAAGTTATGTTGAAGAAAGAAACAAAGCCAAACAGATAATTGCAGCATCCAAGAAGAAATCGTGGGAAGACTTTGGAAACAGGTTGGAGACTATGGGTCAAGCTGCTGGAAAACCATTCTGGAGTGTAATTAGCAGTCTTCGAAAGGGAGGTAAGAAGGAAATGACAAGTATTTTGGACAGGACAGGAAAACTGCTGGTGAATCCTGTGGATGCCTTGGGCAGATGGAGGGAATATTTTGAAGAGTTGCTCAATGTAGGTGAAAATGCGATCAGTAATGTTTCAGATTTCGAGGTAGAATGGGATAGGAATCATGATGGAAATAGGATCACATTTGAGGAAGTGGAAAAAATGGTCAATAGATCGCAGTGCTATAAAGCGGCTGGGGTGGATGAAATTAAGTCGGAACTCATCAAATACAATGGAATGTCAGGTCTTAAATGGCTACACAGGATAATTGAAATGGCCTGGGAGTCGGGACAGGTTCCATCAGACTGGACAAAAGCAGTAATCACACCAATCTTTAAACATGGAAACAGAAAAGATTGTAACAGCTATAGAGGTATCTCTTTAATCAGCGTTGTGGGTAAAATCTTCTCAGGTATTGTTGAAAGGAAAGTGCGAGTATTAGTTGAGAACCAATTGGATGAAAATCAATGTGGGTTTAGGCTCTTAGAGGTTGTCAGGACCAGATCTTTAGCTTACGGCAAATAATGGAGAAGTGTTATGAGTGGAACAGGGAATTGTATCTATGCTTTATAGATCTAGAAAAGGCATATGACCGGGTTCCTAGGAGGAAGTTATTGTCTGTTCTACAAGATTATGGAATAGGAGGCAAACTTTTGCAAGCAATTAAAGGTCTTTACATGGATAGTCAGGCAGCAGTTAGAGTTGACGGTAAATTGAGTTCATGGTTCAGAGTAGTTTCAGGGATAAGACAAGGCTGCAACCTCTCTCCACTGTTGTTCATATTATTTATGGATCATATGTTGAAAACAATAGACTGGCTGGGTGAGATTAAGATATGTGAACACAACATAAGCAGTCTTGCATATGCGGATGACTTAGTTGTGATGGCAGATTCGATTGAAAGTTTGCAAAGTAATATTTCAGAGCTAGATCAGAAATGTAAGGACTATGGTATGAAGATTAGCATCTCCAAAACGAAAGTAATGTCAGTGGGAAAGAAATATAAACGGATTGAGTGCCAAATAGGAGGAACAAAGTTAGAACAGGTGGACAGTTTCAAGTACTTAGGATGCATATTCTCACAGGATGGCAACATAGTGAAAGAACTGGAAGCGAGGTGTAGCAAAGCTAATGCAGTGAGTGCTCAGCTACGATCTACTCTCTTCTGCAAGAAGGAAGTCAGTACCAAGACTAAGTTATCTGTGCACCGTTCAATCTTTCGACCAACTTTGTTGTATGGGAGCGAAAGCTGGGTGGATTCAGGTTACCTTATCAACAAGGTTGAGGTTACGGATATGAAAGTAGCTAGGATGATTGGAGGTACTAGTAGATGGGAACAATGGCAGGAGGGTGTCCACAATGAGGAAATCAAAGAAAAACTGGGAATGAACTGTATAGATGTAGCAGTCAGGGCGAACAGGCTTAGATGGTGGGGTCATGTTACACGCATGGGAGAAGCAAGGTTACCCAAGAGACTCATGGATTCAGCAGTAGAGGGTAGGAGGAGTCGGGGCAGACCGAGGAGAAGGTACCTGGATTCGGTTAAGAATGATTTTGAAGTAATAGGTTTAACATCAGAAGAGGCACCAATGTTAGCACTGAATAGAGGATCATGGAGGAACTGTATGAGGGGGGCTATGCTCCAGACTGAACGCTGAAAGGCATAATCAGTCTTAAATGATGATGATGATGATGATGATGATGATGTAAATACAGTTATACCCGGAGGTGAGAAAAACGCTGGAAAGCTTGTAACTGTGTTGCAAGGTAGATTGCGCTGATAAATTAATGTTAAGAAATAAATCGACACATTTCACAGTTTCCGAGTTAATAACCACTAAAATTAGCTAATCAGCCAGTTGTGCGCGAAAATTCAAGTGGCCCGCCAGAGACAGTGTCGCCAAACGTGTCCTTCGTTCGCTTTTCCGAAACCAAAGAAGAGAGCAATACAAAAATGGGACACGGGACGGTAGTAACGATCTGAGCAGAGCCAAAGACTGAGAAGTCACGTGCACTCTCATCTACGCTATGAGAACAACTGACACTAATTGTATCTGGCGGCAGCTTGAAATTGCGCGCTACGGCCTGCATGGTAAACTTCAATGTTAATTAACTCGGAAACGTAGCAACGGATTGAATTTTTTCTTAACAACTATTTCTCAGCACAGCCTACCCTGCAATGCCCCTCAATGCTGTTCAGTATGATCCTGACCACCATGCATCCTTCCAGAAAACTGCAAGCGTTGAACCAAAATAAATTATTAATTTTTATGATGCAGTTGAGTATGTTTTAACGTTCTATTTTTCCAGTAAAAATAAATGTTGAAGGAACGAAGGCATGTACTTCCAATTTTGGTGTTCAAATAAAGATGCTGAATAGCCTGTTTACTGCCATTGACGAATAGATTTACCGCATTACTTTTCAAAATTTTAGTAGCAGTTAGTTTCACACTAGGGTCTATCCTGACATACTCGTGTGTGGAAGTTAATACTATACAGAGCACGAAAAAATTGTCAATAATCTCTCATCTCTGTCATGTAAATGTGAGACAAATAAGTCATATCCACATGTATCGTGTAAGTCTCAGGTATCCGAATAATATTTGGCTTAACGCCGTCGGTACCGTTTATAAAGAAATTCTTAGAGACTAGCAAATAAAGAGAATCTCGACAAGGAAATCACTGAACTGTATGTGAGCACATTTTTGACGTGCAGTGACTTCCAACTTCTCCTCTTACATCGCGTGCACACATCCTGCTAGTTAAGCCTTCCCCATTATATTCGGCATTAAGTGCTGTCGTTACTGACGCAAGCAGGCGAGGGGAGAGCGAGGGCCCGTAAGCCGTATGCAAGAATCCGTTCCTAGGCTTCTGTCCCCCAATTGACGAGAGCGGATGAAGTTTATTAAGAGGGTTGCTGATACGATTATGTTTTGACTGGAGGGTCGCGCACACAACCATCATTCAGTATAAGCCCAGCTGCAGCTGTTAGGCCGCTTCATCCTTTAGACGCAGATGAACGTGCCTGTGTCTCAAAATCGCGTTATTTCTTGTACAGTTAAACGAGAATGTCCCGTATGATTTTCTTCACTCCACGCTATGTCCTTCCGGTTCATATGTCGTAATATGTGTTTTTCACTGATTCAAACGAAGTGGAACGTGAAACCATAGCAAATAATCGTCAATACTTACGTCACTTTCCGTATCATACGTATATACGAGAAGGTGCAGTCGTCTGTTCGTACCAGTACAGACCAATGAAAGATTGGCTTATTTATTTCATACTGGTGGGGGCCTTAATGTGGTGCTTCGACCGTTTTTCACACATTTTGAAAGTTGCTAAAACGTTAATGCACAATCTATAGTTCAATAGACCCTTTAATTTCCCCGAAGAGAACCCATGTTATCTTCTACCATCCCCTGTAATTTATGGGTGATCAAATCAGTTCTATACAGCTTATTCGTATCGTATGACAATATTATGTTATTTATTAGCTCATTTTTTATCGCAGAGGCAAACACATACCTTACAATGACTGATATATAATGGCTAAAGAAATAAAAACAGGATCCTCTATTTTTACATCAGTACTATGATTTTCCTGGAGTGGTATAACGGTGTACTTGGGAAATTGTGTTACGTCCCTATTCAAATGTGGTACACGGCAATAGGGTTGTAGCTCTGATGGAAAGAAATAATGGTGAGAGTATTCAGTACGCTACAGCGCACGTCACTCGGTAACTTTTAAAATGAAAATACCTCTGCTATAAAGCAATTCTTAGTAATCCAAAAGAACAGCGCATTGATCGTCTAATCAAAGTTTCCTAAAACGATATTTACTGCAAAATCTTATTTCTTTACAGATTTCTGTTCGTGGAATAGGAAGGTTTCAGTTTTTAAGTTTCATTGCCTACTACACTAAGGCATGGTAAAGGCTCAAATTCGGTTATTGGTTTGTCTGCTATGGAAAAAACGCTATAAGTTTTTTTTCTGAGAAAGAATGGCTGCTTTTTTCTAATAGGGGTGGTCAAATGCTACGAAACACTCTGTTTCGAATAGTAGTCCTTTTATTTAAATAAAATGTCGAAAGTTCAGCTTATTCAGTTTCTTTCGCGGCGAAAATAGTGGACTGGCGGATTGGCATCAGTGTAAATGTAGCATCTGCCACTGAAAATTCTTTGTAGAAACTTGGTATTACAATGTAATTTTTTGGAAGTCCTCATCGTCCATCTTTTTAATGTAGGAACTACTATAAACCTGAATAGAAGACAACGGGAAAGTAGAGATGGTGGAGAAAATGTATAGCCATGTAAAATAAACTCTTTGTCACCAGGCTATATTCAATGTAATGAGATTCATATAAAATCTTAAGTTTTTCAGTTTCATTGTATTTCTTACCTTTTCTCATTTAAAGTGAAACTGCAGGATGAAAATAAAAACCTTAAGTAGTTACTATAAGCTACGCAAAGGACGTTTGAACATAGAAAATGTACTGAGGCAGCGTTTATACCGCCACGTTTCATAAAATGTGCAGTCACACGTATCTGGAGATATTGAACCATGTCCTACCTAAAGATTTTGAAACATCACTGAAAATGGGTCAGTAATTAATCTACATCCATCGAAAAACTGTTAGCTAATGACACGTTCCTATTGTTTGCATACAAACATACACTCCTGGAAATGGAAAAAAGAACACATTGACACCGGTGTGTCAGACCCACCATACTTGCTCCGGACACTGCGAGAGGGCTGTACAAGCAATGATCACACGCACGGCACAGCGGACACACCAGGAACCGCGGTGTTGGCCGTCGAATGGCGCTAGCTGCGCAGCATTTGTGCACCGCCGCCGTCAGTGTCAGCCAGTTTGCCGTGGCATACGGAGCTCCATCGCAGTCTTTAACACTGGTAGCATGCCGCGACAGCGTGGACGTGAACGTTATGTGCAGTTGACGGACTTTGAGCGAGGGCGTATAGTGGGCATGCGGGAGGCCGGGTGGTCGTACCGCCGAATTGCTCAACACGTGGGGCGTGAGGTCTCCACAGTACATCGATGTTGTCGCCAGTGGTCGGCGGAAGGTGCACGTGCCCGTCGACCTGGGACCGGACCGCAGCGACGCACGGATGCACGCCAAGACCATAGGATCCTACGCAGTGCCGTAGGGGACCGCACCACCACTTCCCAGCAAATTAGGGACACTGTTGCTCCTGGGGTATCGGCGAGGACCATTCGCAACCGTCTCCATGAAGCTGGGCTACGGTCCCGCACACCGTTAGGCCGTCTTCCGCTCACGCCCCAACATCGTGCAGCCCGCCTCCAGTGGTGTCGCGACAGGCGTGAATGGAGGGACGAATGGAGACGTGTCGTCTTCAGCGATGAGAGTCGCTTCTGCCTTGGTGCCAATGATGGTCGTATGCGTGTTTGGCGCTGTGCAGGTGAGCGCCACAATCAGGACTGCATACGACCGAGGCACAAAGGGCCAACACCCGGCATCATGGTGTGGGGAGCGATCTCCTACACTGGCCGTACACCACTGGTGATCGTCGAGGGGACACTGAATAGTGCACGGTACATCCAAACCGTCATCGAACCCATCGTTCTACCATTCCTAGACCGGCAAAGGAACTTGCTGTTCCAACAGGACAATGCACGTCCGCATGTATCCCGTGCCACCCAACGTGCTCTAGAAGGTGTAAGTCAACTACCCTGGCCAGCAAGATCTCCGGATCTGTCCCCCATTGAGCATGTTTGGGACTGGATGAAGCGTCGTCTCACGCGGTCTGCACGTCCAGCACGAACGCTGGTCCAACTGAGGCGCCAGGTGGAAATGGCATGGCAAGCCGTTCCACAGGACTACATCCAGCATCTCTACGATCGTCTCCATGGGAGAACAGCAGCCTGCATTGCTGCGAAAGGTGGATATACACTGTACTAGTGCCGACATTGTGCATGCTCTGTTGCCTGTGTCTATGTGCCTGTGGTTCTGTCAGTGTGATCATGTGATGTATCTGACCCCAGGAATGTGTCAATAAAGTTTCCCCTTCCTGGGACAATGAATTCACGGTGTTCTTATTTCAATTTCCGGGAGTGTATTCAGTTAAATTTAAATCTACTCTAACTATTCTTGGGAGTGATTTAAATGGAATACGTAACGCTGCCTCGGGTACGGAATTGTGCTCGTCATATGAATGTGTCAGCTTCAACTGTTTCCCATATAAGAAACCTCTTTGTGAATGTATTTGCTCGGCAGAAATGGGATAGGAGTTCATTTTGTTAAGTGCAGTTCCGAGTGAACTTGACATACCTCGTTTCACCAAATTTTCCATGTATATTTTTCTTTTGTTTCTGTAGCTTCAGCAAAGGAAAGCAAATAAGAATGGAAGGAACTATATTTGCAAACTGCTTTAACGGAAATCGCATAAAAAATGAATCTGCTAAAAATAAACTTTATGTCATCTATGTGTACTTCTTCCTACATACTTCTTTTGTTGGCAGTAACTGTTAAAACGACTTACATTAGGCTCTTCCGACGATACACGGCTATTTTTTTCTTGGCGGGCAGAACTTCTATACAAGGTACGCTACGGTAAACATTCTGAGCTTCGAAAGAGATTCCGACCTTCATGCATCAAGTCATTTCAAGTTATAACATGACATTTACGGAAAACTTTGCAATTAACCAAATCATTAATGAGGACAATGATGCAATAGTATACAAAGATTTTCTTTTCTGGTAGTTTTTTTGTAGAGATACAGTGGGGTCACAGTGCTTGTCTCAGGTCGTTATTGCTAGATACTTAAAATGGCTCTGAGCACTATGGGACTAAACATCTGTGGTCATGAGTCCCCTAGAACTTAGAACTACTTAAACCTAACTAACCTAAGGACATCACACATATCCATGCCCGAAGCAGGATTCGAACCTGCGACCGTAGCAGTCGCGTGGTTCCGGACTGAGCGTCTAGAACCGCTAGACCACCGCGGCCGGCGCTAGATACTTAAAATATCACAGAACAAACGCTTTGAAGGGAGATAGGGGTGAACACTTTTTGTCGCTAGCATTCATTGGGGCCAAAATTCTTAGGTTCGCTATATGAGAAGTATAAATGTTAGTGGTTCGTAGTTGCTCGTTAATTCATTTCATAAAAAAATTTTCCGCTATCAATTTTTTATCAAGGACACTACCACGAAAACAGTTATTAACGTAACATTGAAAACGTTGCACTAGTCATTACTTTCGGCTTACTTCATTGAGTATAGCAGGTGACATCATGAAATATAGTTGAATAATTAACAGCAGTACTTTGTCTCTGTTTGCGGCAAAGTTAAAAACTTAAGCGCTGTCTTAGCTGATAATTTGTACGTCTTGTCGAAACTATTCACTGGTACCCAGAATGAGATTTTCACTCTGCAGCGGAATGTGCGCTCATATGAAACTTCCTGGCAGATTAAAAATCTGTGCCGGACCGAAACTCGAACTCGGGACCTTTGCCTTTCGCAGGCAAGTGCTCTACCAACTGAGCTACCCAAGCACGAGTCACGCTCCCTCCTCACGGCCTCATTCCGGAAACATCCCCCAGGCTGCGGTTAAACCATGTCTCCACAATATCCTTTCTTTCAGGAGTGCTAGTTCTGAAAGGTTCGCAGGAGAGCTTCTGTAAAGTTTAGAAGGTAGGAGTCGAGGTACTGGCAGAAGTAAAGCCGTGAGGACGGGGCGTGAGTCGTGCTTGGGTAGCTCAGTTGTTAGAGCACTTGCCCGCGAAAGGCAAAGGTCCCGAGTTCGAGTTCCGGTCCGGCACACAGTTTTAAGCTGCCAGGAAGTTTCATATTCACTGGTATGATTGGTAGGATAAGTTATAGATTAAATGGTTTCAATATGGTAAGAAATGTATTTAGATCGCATTAAAAATGAGACATTTTCTCTAAGAAATTTTCTTGTTATTTAAACAGGTTTCTATTAATTTCTGTGGTTCTGTACTTCATTCAGTAAATGTGAAACCCTTATGGGATGACTCTGTTGTCCGCCTGCCTGTCTGCCCAGTTGTACGACGTCTTTTTCTTAGGAAACGCTATAGGTATATAAGTTATATACTAAGGTCTACGTTTCCTTGGCAGTGTGAAACATTTAAGCTTCTAAGTCAATGCAGTCCAAAGACGTACCCTGAGGTGACAAAAGTCATGGGATACCACCTAATATCGTGTAACCTCCTTTAGCTCGGCGTAGTACAGAAACTCGACGTGCCATGAGGTCAAGTCGTTGGAAGCCACCTGCCAAAACACTGAGTCATGCTGCCTATATAGCCGTCCATAACTGCGTAAGTATTGCCGGTGCAGGATTTTGTGCATGAACTGACCTCTCGATTATGTCCCATAAATGTTCGATAGGATTCATGTCGGGTGATTTGGGTGGCCAAACCAATCGCTCCAACTCCCTAGAATGTTCCTCAAACAAATCGAGAATAATCGTGGTCCAGTGACATAACGCATTGTCATCTATAGAAATTCTATCTTTGTTTGGAAACACGAAGTTCATGAATGGCCGCAGATGATCTCCAAGTAACTGAACAGAACCATTTCCACTCAATGATAAACTCAGTTGGACCAGAGAACCAACTCCATTCCATGTAAACATAGCCCGCACCATTATGGAGATACCACCATCCTGCACAATACCTTGTTCACGACTTGCATCCATGGCTTCGTTGGGTCGACGCCACATTCGAACCCTACCATCACCTCTTATCAACTGACCTGGCCATGGTTTTCCTGTCGTCTAGGGTCCAACCGATATGGTCACGAGTCCATGAGTGGCGCTGCAGGTAATGACGTGCTTTTAACAGAGGCACTCGCGTCAGTTGTCTGCTACCGTAGCCCATTAACGCAAAATTTCGCAGTTTTTCCTAACGAATACGTTCGTCGTATGTCCCATACTGATTTCTACGTTTATTTCATGCAGTTTTGCTTGTCTGTTAGCACTGAAAACTCTACGCAAACGCCGCTGCTCTTGTTCATTACGTGAAGGTCGTCGGCCACTGTGTTGTCCGCGGTGAGAGGTAAAGCCTGAAATTTGAAATTCTCAGCACACTACTGACTCTGTGGCTCTCGGAATATGGAATTCCGTAACGATTTCCGCAATGGAATGTCCCATGCGTCTAGCTCCAATTGCCATTCTGCGTTGAAAGTCTGTCAGTTCACATCGTGCAGCCGTAACTACGTCGGAAACCTTTTCACATGAATCATCTGAGTAGAAATGACACCTCCGACAATGCGCTGCTCTTTTGTAACTTACACACGTTCTCGTCACCGGAGCCGCTACTTCTCAGTCAAGTGGCTCCTCAATCGGCCTTGTAAGGGCTGAGTACAACCTACTTGCCAACATCGCTTGGCAGACCGGGATGGTCACCCATCCAAGTGATATTTAGTCTCGACAGTGCTTATCTTCAGTGGTCTGACGTAAACCGGTGTTACCATTGCAGCAAGGCCGTTGGCACATCACATTATTGAGCCATATTCGCACTCTCCCCTTCTCTGAGTGCCTGTAAGTTCGTACCAGCTAACTGACGTTCTTTCAAAGTCAACCTCTGTAGAACATTGACTGCTGGATGCTGTGATAGTACAAATTTCAGACTTGTTCATGTAAAAGCAGATAATGTCAGTTGGGGTTCTTTTGGGGGAGAAGATCAGACAGCGAGGTCATCGGTGTCCTCGGATTATGGAGGGACGGAGAAGGAAGTCGGCCATGCCCTTTCAAAGGAACCATCCCGGCATTTGCCTGGAGTGATTTAGGGAAACCACGTAAAACCTAAATCAGAATGGCTGGACGCGGGATTGAACCGTCGTCCTCCTGAACATGAGTCCAGTGTGCTAGCCACTGCGCCACCTCTCTCGGTGATAATGTCAGTGCCAATAATGAAATTATGCAGTGATGAAATGAGCAGAGATTTTGGAATATATCTCCAACAATATTTATATTGTACTGGTACTGCGCACTATTCGCCATGGCACCGACCTATGTATTTGTTTTCATCGGAAAGTACATCCACATTCCAATTAGACTGTAATCTGCGTCGGCGTTCCGAAATCCACCTCCATAGTCGAGTGGTGTACGTATCTGACTCTGATGCGGGGAAACCGTGTTGAATTCCCAGTTCTTTGGGGATACACTCAGTCTTGTGATGCTATTTGAGAAGCTACTCGAATGAGAAGTATCGGCTCGACGATCTGGAAGTCAACAACGGAATGGACATACTGCACTGACCTCATGCCTCAACATACCACATCCGCGTGGCGCCACATGGCAGAGAACGACAAAGTGGTCGCTCGAGATCGTGTGGTCTTCAGAGCCTGATCGCGGTTTTAGTTTAGTGTGTATTAGAAAATTGCTTTTACAGTCATCAGCGTGTGTAGACATAATATTGCCTACTTTCAAATTTGATATAAATTTTCGTACAAATGAAAAAATGTAGCTGCTGTTGCGCCATCACCTTACCTAGTTGACGTTACAATACATGGTCAAGCCGACCAGTCTGCTGCCTGTGATGTTGGGATATGGTGGCAGGAATAGTAACGAGGAAATGTGATGCAACACACCAACTCTGTGCAGTGGCGCGTGAGGTTACGTCTTTCTGCGCTGTCTCGGACCCTCTACATGCTCAAAAGCGACATCCTGTTATAACAAAACAGGAGCGAGAGAGTATAAATATGAGCTGCTCCAGCCTACCAGTACTTGAAGTCGACTGCTGCCCACACCAGCCATCTACATCTACATATGTATTCCGCAAGCCACCATACGGTGCAAGGAGGAGGGGGGGGGGGGGGACCGCGTACCACTACCATTCATTTCCTTTCCTGTTCCACTTGCAAGTAGACCGAGCGGAAAAAGACTGCCTTTACTCAGTACGAATCCTAATGTCTCTCATATTATCATCGTGATCCTGACGCGACAGCTGAATCCATCTGCAATCGGTCTCAAATACCGGTTCTCTACCTTTCAGCAATAGTGCATAGCAGAAAGAGCATCGACTTCCTCCAGGGATTCCCATTTGAGTTCACGAAGAATCTCCGTAATACCTCCATGCTAATCGAACCCACTGGCAGCGAATCTTGCAGCACGCCTCTAAATTACTTCGATATCTATTTTCCATCAGAACTGGTGGAGATCCTAAACACTCGAGCAGTACTCAAGAATGGGTCGCACTACCATTCTGTACGGCCTCTCCTTTATAGATGAGCTACACTTTCCCAAAATCCTCCCAGTAAAACGAAGTCGTCCATTCCCCTTCCATGCTACCAACGTCAGTGCGATATGGGTCACATATTCCTGTCTACAGTTAGATGCCGCCTCTGCAATCTGTCAGCCGACGGGCCGCCTGCTGCGGTCTCCCCAAGGCTGTCATCATCTGACTCCTGGACATCTCCAAGGTGCCCTGCGTTCACAGTCCGTGCCTGTGAAAGCGCCTAACCTACTTTTGGGGCTGCTGGGGGACCTGCACTTCCTCACCTTGCTGTCGGTGTGGCGCATGTCTGAGCACAATGTTCGTAAAGGCGTGAAGCATGTTCTCGACACCGCTGTGTCAAAACACTGCCTAATGTCATGTTCACACAGCATCAGCCAACCGCTGTCGATGCACTTCATTGAGACACCAACGGTAAATTTTGAAGTTCATTCAAAATAAAGCAAGATGTTTATATCGCTGGATTTACACAGCCGCCGGAGAGCTGATACTTCACAGCCCTCGCCCTGGTACTCTACCTTGGCAGTCAGTCTTCTGTTTTATGTTGCCGACGACCGTTGAGCCATCCTAACCCTTACGGATCTACCTACCCACAACACCTGGTGCCAGAAATACCCCAGTTGTAACAACTGGTATCAGAAGAGTTAATGACAATGCTCTGTGTCGTGCATCAGCATACAGTATTGTCATCGAAGTGTTGTGAGTGACAACAAATATTGTTGTTTGCTGTTCGAATGGGTCAAGATGTCTGACCAGTTAAACAGAGCAATGGGGTTCAAAGTGCGATTTGTAGAAAGTGACTCTGTGTAGATCTGAGCGTGTTCCAAAGGAATATTACAGTGACATTTGAGGGTATGCAACAAGTCAGATGTAGGCAATGTAATTTTCTGCGACATAGCGCCCCATATGGCGAGGCATCATTTTTAACTTGCTGGAAGTGTAGAAGGGTTGGGCATTATGCCAGATAATGTAATTGATGCACTTTTTAATGCTTCGGTATTAATATTAAACAGTGATGAAAATGGTTTCAGTATTCCTGTGGTTAAATGTTTCTCTTTGATTGTCCCAATATATTTTGTCCTATTGCTAGGTAATGTTTTTGCAGTCAGTAAGTAAGGAAAACATATGGTTACCATTCCAGAGGCGGTTCAGTCTGCATTAGACCAAACACCTAAATAGGGTATTAGATACTTTGAAAGAGAAAAGATCCGTGTCCAGTTTATCAGTAACATCCTGGATACTAGTGCCACTACCTTATTTCCTCCTTTCCTGGGTAAATCGTGAGGGAATGTGTTAGCATTTGTGGACAATTTGTTGACAGCCGCAAAGCTGGGTTGTTGAAAATATGATCAATTGTTAGATAAGACGAAGTTAAAATTAATAGGTGATGCCAGAAAATAATGTGATACACCGTGAGGATGAAAATTCCTTTGACATTTAAAGTACTGGGACGAGGCTTGTGAGGTAACGGGTGAGTTGTTGCATCCTGAAAATATTCTAAGTTCGAAGTTGGCGTGGCCGCACGAGACGCTCGGCAAGCTGGGGCTCATCAGCGACCGCGTGGTGCCGTACGTTAGCCGGAGCAAGAGTTGTCCAGGCCGACCGCGTGGCTGGGAATTCCATGTTAACACTGTGTCGCAGGAGATTCTTTGTGTCAATGAAGGAGATTTGTATGTCGGGAGTGTCAAAGATGGAGGACTTTGTGAAACAATAATGGCAGACATTTCAGTGTTCATTTAGAAATTAAAAATAGCCAGAGGAATCATGATACCTCAGAAAGAAACATATACATTACCATTATTGGCACGACGATTCTGATGGTGTAATCAGATTCTCAATATCTTTATTAGTTTGAAGTTTAGTATCTGACTAATTATACAACTAACAACCAGCAACGAATTTCCAGAATCTAAAAGGTTCATTTGACTTTGTCGATCGACGTGTCTTTAGAAAGCTATTAGTGTAAACCTAAACTGGTATGAATTACAGACGTGTAACGTGAATAGTACATGAGTTATTGGAGGTCAAAGTGACCGATTACTATTAATCGTGTCAGGCCGTAAGTACTCCACACTGACACGAAGAAACAGTAGCAGCATGCTTACAAATATATTTGTTCGTCTGTGTCTTTATTTATATCCGATATATACTACTCATGAAGAAACTGGTCAAATATTTACTGTGTTTTAGAAAGCACAGAGACATTAGGCTACTGGCCTGCTTTTGTTTCTATTCCTTTGATATACGTTTATTTGATTTGTTTACGGATTTAATAATGTGTGTTAGAGCATGTTTATGGTCCAGCTGTAGGAATATTTATTTAATTTCAAGTTATTTAAATGTAAATCCAGTATTTCGTATGTGTTTCAATTTCTCTGTGAGTGTACATTGGCTTGGAGAAATGGCGGGACTGCTCTAGCCAGCCACAGCGCTCGTTAGTGGGCAGACTGGATGGAAGTTGGGGAGCAGTGCTGGACAGGGCACGGAAGGTGCTGGACAGGAGGCGCAACGGGCGGAAAATACTTGGAGAACGGAGCAGTTTGCGCGTCGTAGCAGGAGATAGAAATATTTCGTAGTGCCGACTTGTGCACATGTGAGATTTCCGTAGCTTCTGCAGCGAAGACGTGGTATGCGCTTAGAAGTGAATATCTCGCGAGCTATGTTGTTGTTCATAACTAATTACGTGAAGTAGGAATCTATTGTTTCCCTGTTATTCAACTTATATTTTATTTAATTGCTGGACAATCGACACCAATAAGTGTTTTGCAGTAATAAACGGCATTCTTAAACGTACTTCTGCTATCGTACTCATCATTTAAAGTCGTTAAAAGTAGTACCTGCAGATTTTATTTAATTGCAGTCTATCATTTATAAATTTCTATGTTACATTCAAAATTTGCAATTGCCGAGTGATACGAACCTTCGACCATTCGATGTATGTGTACATTCATATTGTATACTGTAGACTCAGCAATATTTGGCTTGTAATGCGGCAACTACGTATCCCAGCCGCTAGACAACGAAACCAGCCAAAACTTTTAATGTTTTAGCTCTGAGTCTGAGGGTACGTAGTTGAGGGCTACGACATTTTTTTGAAAGCCCGCAGGCTTAGTACTACGATATAGAAGAAAAAACAGTTGTAAATACTAGCAGGAAGAATTAAAAGGTGTGTCACAAAGACGTGGCGAATCCATAGTAGCTTTTTTGGATAGAATGTGATAACTGATGTTAGTATCTACGAGTTAACATAGAGCGATGACTTGAATATGGTTCCCCACCTGGAAGTAGAGCAAATGGCGTTAGACACATTTTTACAGGGATTACCGCCAGATCTATTGAGTAAGTACATTTCAAATTTCCTAAGGACTTAGCCGGAGCTGTAGGCACAGCAACAGGTTTACAAGGAATAGAGGCAGCAACTCGACTCCAGGATAAGAGTAGTATTTCCTCCGCTGATA
The DNA here is from genome assembly GCF_023864345.2 of Schistocerca serialis cubense. Classification (NCBI taxonomy): domain Eukaryota; kingdom Metazoa; phylum Arthropoda; class Insecta; order Orthoptera; family Acrididae; genus Schistocerca; species Schistocerca serialis. Next base: position 583,400,878 of record NC_064640.1, read on the forward strand.
CCAAATGTTACCTCTGTGGACTTTCCGTCCATATACAAAATGTTCAAATGTGTGTGAATTCCTAAGGGACCAAACTGCTGAAGTCATTGGTCCCTAGACTAACGTAAACTAACTTATGTTTTGAACAACAGACATACCCAAGCCAGAGGGAGGACTCGAACCTCTGGTGGGAGGGGCCGTGCAATCCGTAATGGCGCCTCAAACCACGTGGCCACTCCGCGCCGCGGTGACACATATACGAGTGTGATTCAAATTAAAACCGTAAATATTTTTTAAAATATTATTTATTGCTCAGAAGTGGTACAAAGCTGTGTCACTGTTCAACATAATCTCCCCCATGCTCAATGTAAGTCCTCCAGTGTTTACAAAGTGCATAAATTCCTTTAGAGGGAAACTCTTTTGGTGGTCCGCGCAACCACTCATGCACCGTGAGGCGTACCTCTTCATCATAACGGCATTTCTTTCCTCCCATTGCGTCTTTGAATGGTCTAAAAATATGGAAATCACTTGGGGCAAGGTCCGGTGAGTATGGTGGATGAGGAAGACACTCAAAATGCAGATCTGTGATTGTTGCAACTGTTGTACGGGCAGTTTGGGGCCTTGTATTGTCATGTTGCGAAAGGACACCTGCTGACAACAGTCCACGTGACTTTGATTTGATTGCAGGCCGCAGATGATTTTTTAGGAGATCTTTGTATGATGCACTCGTGACAGTGGTCTCTCTAGGCATGTAATGCTCCAAAATGACGCCTTTTTCGTCCCAAAAGAGTCAGCATAACCTTCCCTGCTGATGGCTGTGTTCGAAACTTATTTGGTTTTAGTGATGAGGAATGGCTCCTTTCCTTGCTCGCTCTCTTCATTTCTGGTTGGTGGAAGTGAACCCAGGTTTCGTCCCCGGTAACGATTCTTGCAAGAAAGCCATCACCTTCTCGTTCAAAGCGCCGAAGAAGTTCTTCACAAGCATCAACACGTCGTTCTCTCATTTCAGGAGTCAGCGGCCGTGGCACCCATCTTGCAGACACTTTGTGAAACTGGAGAACATCATGCACAATGTGATGTGCTGACCCATGACTAATCTGCAAACATGCTGCAGTGTCATTCAGTGTCACTCGGCGGTTTTCCTTCACTATGGCTTCAACTGCAGCACTGTTCTGTGGAGTCACAACTCGTTGTGCTGACCTGGACGAGGAGCATCTTCCACTGAAGTCTCACCTTTTGAAAACGTCCTACTCCATTCGTAGACTTGTTGCTGTGACAGACATGCATCACCGTACTGAAGCTTCATTCGTCGAAAAATTTCAATAGGTTTCACACCTTCACTATGCAAAAACCGAATAACAGAACGCTGTTTCTCCCTGGTGCAAGTCGCAATCGGAGCGACCATCTTTAGACTGATACTGCAACGGTATGTGTACATCTGCACTATGCTGCCACCTGCAGGCCATTCTGCACGCTGTCTGCAGCACGCTTACCAACTTACAGGATAAAGGAGCGAAATTTCGATTGGTTACTGCAAATTTAAGGTTTTCATTTGACTCACTCACGTAGAAAGAGTTCCATTAGTCACAGAATAAAAGGTGTGTGGAGGTAGGACACAAAGAATGGGGTTGTAGTCAGAATAGAGGGTATGGTTAGAAGCTGTAGAAAAGGAATAACTAGCTATTAAATGGCAATGGGAGCCCCATAGCTGCCAAGTGAATCTTACCGCAAGTGAGACAAGTGCAGAGGTGAAATTTTGCTTGCTTGGCTTAGTGAGCGGGGAAGGGTCAGGATACATTTTTTATTAGACTCAGGTGCACATGCAGCTGTGACAAGTTACTTCTTCATGGAAATGAGGAGGTTAAACTTTTCACAGCATAATCCAAGTGGAGTAGGAGATAATGAAGTATATTTGCTATGTTCTGTGATATTAAGTTTTCAGGTAGAGACAAAAAGTTTCCAGCAACTTATGGAAGCTTTGCCTCATGCAGTCAATGGTTGAAGTGTGATATTGAGGTTATATTTTCTACATGAGCATCACGCTAAAATTAACATTGGACAATGACTAGTATAACTCACTGGAACACAGTTCCATCTGTGGGAGACTGTAGTTAGTGACACACGGCCGTCAGTGTCGCCTTCCTCGAAAGATGTACTGATTAGACGGCGTGCAACAGCACTAAGGATCAATTCGCATTTTAATGTACCAAAAAGAACACGGAAACTTCTTTGGGTGCCTGTGGGAAAATATTTTCCAATGATCGTGTTATGTGAGATTGAGCCACTGACAGAAAATGTTGTTTTGCAAATGGGAGTACTGTACGTATGCAGGACACAGACGGTGAGCAGGTAGTGACGGATAATTCTGGGACCAAGGCAGGGATTTGTTCAAAGGACTGTTGGTTGTCAGCTGGAATATTCTAGATGAAGGTGATCAGGATAGGATGAAACTGAACCCTAGCCATAAGCAAGCTATCAGTTAAACTGCATTATGTGAGAAAGCAAAAATGTAGAAGGAATTGAGATGTTAACCGTGGAAGAATTGTCGCTGAAATTTTATGGAGCTGTGTAGCCCTCGTGGGTCTTAATGAGTGACCCAGCGATACAACATAGAATCCCAGCTGAGAGTGAATTAATTGTGTACCGTAAACCATGCGGTTCACCTCATTATATAGGGCCATTGATAGAATAGTTCATTAAGCAATAGTTACTCCATGGTATTAATGCAGGGAGTATCAGCCCATCATGCCGAAGAAGACCATGGGTGTAACTAAGGTATTTCAACTTTGCTGTGGTATGACTTGACATTTGGGGCAGTGCAGGCACTTTCTCACCGCAGATTTGCAGAGAGGCTATCACCAGCTTGAAGTGACATCTGAGGACCGCTCAAAACTGTATTTACGATTCCTTGGGAAGACTACCAATTATAGTCATATGCGGTTTGTATTAAACAGGATGCATCACACATCAGTACTTGTTGGATGGAGCGTTGAAAGGATTAAAGTGAAGATCATGAATAGCGTACTAAACGTTAAAACTATGTTTTCAAAGTATATGGAAGAGCATATGAGACAATTAAGGAAGGTTTTTAAGACGTTGTGTGTAGCACAAGTTTCTCTGTATAGAAAAGGGCCACTTTCCACTATAGGAGGTGCATTATTTATGAAATCTAGTTAGATCCCATTGGGTATAGGCGGATCCGAGACTTGTGAAGGCCACAGAAATATTTCCAACACTTCACATTGGCAAAGAGCTCTAGTGATTTTTGGGGTTAGAAAATTTATTCAGGATATTTGTCTCAAAGTTTGTGGAAATAGTACGACCACTCTTGCTTTTATTGAAAAAAGGTGTAAAGCTCGACTGGACATCAATATGTGACGGTGCATAAAGGAATTCACACTATCTTATGAGGCAAGTAATCACGCACTGCGTTGTGTGTTAAGCTAAGAAGCAGAGGGAAAGGAAAATCCAGTTGCATATGCATCTCATCATTTAAATAAGGCAGAGAGAAATTGTTCTACCATGAAGAAGGAAATGCTGAGCGACATTTATGGTGCGACCTACTTACACTGTTATTTATGCAGTAAGAAATTTAAGGTAATATTAGATCACGTAGCCTTCAAAATATTGATGGTGTTAAGAAATCCATATAGTAGATTAATTTGAGGAATACTTACGCTAAGCAACTTCCATATGGAAATGATCCATAAAACTGGGAAAAATCGCGGAATGCTGATGGCCTTTGTAGAAAAGCTGGTGTATTTCAGAGATTAAGTCACGCCCATGCAGAGTTGAAAAAGAGCTAGCAGCAGATGACGACTGCAGATTTGAAGAATTTGAAATGCAGCCACAATTCATTACACACAAAAGCGTGTTACACGAGGCAACAAAACTTAGTTCGTGTGTTGTAGTTCGTCAGGTTTTAAGAGGAGGTGTTAACAGGCAAGCAGTAAGGCGAAGAAGGTGCAGACCACACCAGGGCAAGCTAGATGCCCACTGCCATATACTTTAAGGCGACAATAGTTATAGTCGAGTAGTATTTCGAAGTTATTAGGTTTTTTGTACGTTTTTTACGTCATGTACCACGTCAGCGAGAGTATGTGAAGTTGTTATTGTATAATGATAAGAGGGCTTCGTTTTTATGTGTGTATACGGACTTTGTTTTAGAGTATTCAAAATTCTGGTTGTGTGGGAATGGTGATATCACAATATGGTTATAGACAGATAGTCGAGTATGGTTTAATAGGTACACTGTTAATTAAGGTGTTATGCGGCGTGGATGAGTTTCATTCTGGTAGGGTAATAGTTCTGGGAAATTTCTTTTGTTGTGTTTTTAATTAACATCCAATGACTGACGCAGAATTTGTTTATATTATTGTATGAACATACTGTAGTATGACGATGGGTGTTTCCTGGTTGTATGACTGTGGTCACAACTGTGCCAGTAGCATATCTATTTTCGAAAGCAGGATATGCCGGGGAAAGAAGTTTCTTTATGTTAATGCAGGTGTAAGTAGGCTGTTTAGGTTTTCTTATTGGTAACGCCGCGTAGCGCTCTGTATGAAAAATCACCGGCTGTGCTGTGTGCAGTCTGTGGCTAGTTTGCATTGTTGTCTGCCATTGTACTGTTAGGCAGATGGATGTGAACAGCGCGTAGCGTTGAGCAGTTGGAGGTGAGCCGCCAGCAGTGGTGGATGTGGGGAAGTGAGATGGCGGAGTTTTGATAGCGGATGATCTGGACAGAGACAGTAAATTTGTAAGACTGGATATCATGAACTGATATTTATATTATGACTTTTGAACACTATTAAGGTAAATACATTGTTTGTTCTCTATCAAAATCTTTCATTTGCTAACTGTGCCTATCAGTAGTTAGTGCCTTCAACAGTTTGAATCTTTTACTTAGCTGGTAGTAGTGACGCTCGCTGTATTGCAGTAGTTCGAGTAACGAAGATTTTTGTGAGGTAAGTGATTTGTGAAAGGTATAGGTTAATGTTAGTCAGGGCCATTCTTTTGTAGGGATTTTTGAAAGTCAGATTGCGTTGCGCTAAAAAAATATTGTGTGTCAGTTTAAGCACAGTAATTCATTAATTTTTCTAAGGGGACGTTTCACAGGAATGAATTAAATGTAGGGAAAGTTCATTGTAATTAACTATGTGTAAATTTAGGATGGGCGTACTGTGGTCAGGCACCACTGTCATGGAACATTAGCAGAGGAAGCAATGCACAATGACTAGTTTTTTGGAAATGCTCACCCAGGATAATCCAGACTGTCGCAGGGATGTCTGAAGTAGAATTGTTTTTATGAGGTACAGGAGCAGAAGGATATCCATGGAACATCCTTGTACTGCAACCTTATTTCCACAAGGCGGGTCCCTACTGGCCGTACTCAGTATATGATCCAGTGGTAGTTCTCGTAAATTTCTGGAAGAACGGCCAGTATATGAGTACAGAGCATGTGGAGCTGGGGGACAGCAGAATATCAATAAATGGTACGACGTATGTCATTTCACTTCAGCTTCCTGAAGCTATAACAGTGGCTACATTCTCTGAACGCTGATTTGGATCCCACCTTACTCGCTTCACTGGATGTGCTCCGAGCGCACGTAAGTACCATATTCATTTTGGTATTCACTTGTACAAAATGGTTCAAATGGCTCTGAGCACTATGGGACTCAACTGCCGAGGTCATTAGTCCCCTAGAACTTAGAACTAGTTAAACCTAACTAACCTAAGGACATCACAAACATCCATGCCCGAGGCAGGATTCGAACCTGCGACCGTAGCGGTCTTGCGGTTCCAGACTGCAGCGCCTTTAACCGCACGGCCACTTCGGCCGGCTCACTTGTACATCCTACGTCTAACAATGGCGGAGAGACACCCACCATCCTGAATTTCCAGGCCACAATTTACCAACCAAGTGTGTCATCTCCAGAGCGTAAGTAAGTAAACATAAGTGTTTGTCATCCAGAATCGTGAGTGGACCTATCTGTCAGAAAGATAATTAGTGCAACGAGGGTAAATAAGTACAGAAATAATAATTTGTAATGTACTATGTATTGTTCAAGCAATTCACAGACTTAGCCACAGCCTGAAATTCACTATATCGAGTCTTCTGAATGGGTTAGATGCGTGGCAGTACCATACTTCCTCGCAGACGGCACAGTTCATGGGCAGGTGGGCTAGCACATTACCAGTGAAATTCTGATGTGTGGGGTGGAATAATTCTGAGGTGGCGTGATGCAACACTCCAGCCCAGCGGAATGGCGCACAGAACTACGTCATGCTGTGCTGTTTCAGCCGCAATACATGCTCACAAGTGGCGCCTTATCGTATTAGAACCAGGGAAAGCGTCTTTAAGTACTAGTCACTCTGTCGTCGACTGCTGCCTATACCGAGAACTACTCCACGCCCGTCATGGACCTAACGTGTGTCACCTAGGCTAGTCCACAACTAGCTGCAGCTCCACCTCGGTGGCAGAAAACTTGCTGACAGAAACTGCATAGGTAGCCCCCGTTCTCTTACATAGAGGAAAATAAACAGTTTGACTCATTAATATAGGCTAGCACTAAGAAGAAATATGGAGTGTTTACAGAGTACGAAAAGAGCTATCTGGACAATTTTGTATTCTAAAACACCAAAAGACCGGAAGATGCAGTATGGACTGTACCCAAAAGCGAAGGTCTCGTAGTGCAAGTGGATGAGTGATACTACCTTTTCAAGAATTATAGCCACAGTCATTTCTTGCAAGCCACTATTATGGAAGCAATATTTTTGCGACTAATATTTCTTAGTAATGTACATTACATGTTATTGTTGGTAGTAATTCTCAAACAAAACAGTGATTGGGTTAAAAAAAATGGTTCAAATGGCTCTGAGCACTATGGGACTCAACTGCTGAGGTCATTAGTCCCCTAGAACTTAGAACTGCTTAAACCTAACTAACCTAAGAACACCACACACATCCATGTCCGAGGCAGGATTCGAACCTGCGACCGTAGCGGTCTCGCGGTTCCAGACTGTAGCGCCAGAACCGCTCGGCCACCAGCGGCCGGCAGTGATTGGGTGAAACAGAGTTTTTTTATTTCCTCAGATGTACTCAAAACTCCGTGTTTTGAGCCATAATATTATATTTCTGTAGATGTTGAGAGAAGCCTTCTAGAGTTGGAGTGATATTAGAGGCATGATGACACAGATAATGGTATCGAAAACTAAACTTACTTTCACTATAAATTTCGTAAACAAATATCTGTACAAAAAAACCTACTGTTAGTAAAATAATTTTAATGCTAGCTTATCTATTGTCATTTAGCGCTGATATAAAAATACAATTTTTAGGCATTATAGATCAAACGTAATGCATTGTATAAGTACGGGTGAAAAATATTGACAGTTCACTTCTGGGTCCCCTTAAAATAGCGCAGCTCAGAACAGTTACAACTTCTCTATTTTTCACACAGGAGTATGTAGGGGGTATGATACAATAGCTTCTCACCACTAATTGGCGTGTATAAGATTTTTAAACAACTTTTCTTGAAAAATTTTAAGTCTCTCTCCTTAAACTGGTTCCTCTCCTCCTTATCCTGTTCCTCCTGCTGCTACTCTTCTTTCTCCTCCTTACATTTTCCCTGACTCCATGAGGAAATAATAATCTATCTGTCCTTTAAGAATATAACGAAGACATTGGTATTCTCACTTCATGGTTTTGACGAAATAAAATAGCTAGTTTACAAACATCATTCACATAAAGTAGCTGATATTTCATCGGACTACAAAATTTAGTTCGGGCCTTACATGTTGACAACGAAAATAAGTTACTAAAATTCCATCCAGGTTCAAATTCCGATCTGGCGCTCCAGATTTATGTTCTCCGAGGATTCCCTAAATGGATTAAGGCCAACGAAGGGTTAGTTTCTACGAATATAACACGACTGATTAGCTTAACATGTTTGTCCGCTAGGGAGCGTACGTTGCAAGGGCTCGTCTAAAGGTAGCGAAGCTCTACTCTAATCGATCAACGTGTTGAGCGAGAGAAAGCTGACTCTGTACGATCCCTAATCTGTCTTACCTAGTTCTCATGAGCCCTACGCGAGATACACGATGATATCAGCAGGACAGTCGCACACTCTTCGTCGATTGCGAGTTCCCTGAATATAATAACAAAGTTTTTCGAGAATTACATTGTCTTTCTTCGGAGGATTCTCTTTGAGATCCTCGACATTTTCCTTTATACTTTCATGAGGGCTGTACGTCATGTCACGATCGTAGCGGGGCATCTCTGAATTCGTTCAGTGTCTGTTATCATGCCTATTAGGTAAGTACTCAAACGCTCAAATAGTGCTTTAGAATTGGTAGTTAGAGCATTTTTTAAGTAATTTGCTTTACAGAGGCATAGCAATTTCCCAGAACCCTCACAAATATATCCAAGTCTTCCATTCGCCTTCCCTAATACAGATTTTATGTAGTCGTCCCATTTCACGTCATATCTTAGTGTTTCCCGTCCACACGATATGAAGTTCTCGAGGCATTAACCACTTATCTTGTAACCAGATACTATCGGTTTTCTTTCTCTTTATTATAGGCGTGACTGTAAAAGTGGACCAAAAATTTATCTATATCGTTTTACGTAAACAGGAAGTAAATGTAAATATTATATGAAACAAAAATACACCAGATAAAACAGCATTACTGCAGGGAAACAGATTACAAGAAAAAATGTGGACGCGGGGAAAGCCGATTTTACTCAGATGTTCATATGTGAAACAGGCCACTTACAAATTCATCCTCGGAATAGCTGAATTTTGTTCGTCGATGCTGGATCCTTACCAAACTAGATTGCCGAAAGAGATGGAGTAAATTTGAAGGAGAGCGGAGCGACTCTTCAGGGTCAGGTTCATCTGCTCGAAAACGTTACGGAAATGCTCAACATATACCAATTGGAGGCGACATGAGAAGGGTGTTGTGTATTTCGGAGTGCCTTGGTCTGAAAATTTCAGGAGAACGGTATTCAAGAAATATCTTACTTCTAGGAACATACATCTAGCGTAATGGCCGCGAGTGGAAAATTAGAGACATTAGGGCTTATACAGTGGAGTGCCGAGCATCTTTCTTCGTGCGAGTAGAACAAGTAGCAGGGAAATAAGTTTAATACATTGTGTACCCACCACCAAACGTACTAAGTTGGTTTTTGGGGTGGAGATATGAAGGTCGCTTGGTTTCAGCTCAAGGTAACTGACCGACAGGACATCCAATTCGCCCTAGTTTTTACAGTTTAATTTCGAACAAAAGCAAAAAGTCTAAAAGTGTCAGTAAAAGTCATCGTAATAAAAGGAATATCTCAATACAACGTAAGAGAAGATAGTGAACGCAGGAGTATAGCTATACATAAGTTCAACATGATTATTACCGGTTGTGCACTTGGTGGACCTCTTTAACAAACGAAGAAAAAGAGTTACTGCAATTATTGTCTTCCGCCATTTGATTGAGACAAAAATAAGTCTCGATGCTCGAGGATACTCTTCGTTTGGACGCAAATTCGCTCAACGACAAAGCTGAATAGCGCTTTTTATAACACACTGTAATCTCACCTTATTATGATGAGTTAATTCATATCATAATGGGAAAGTTATGTTGAACAGCTAGACGTTGAACTTACATGAGAAATCGCAGGACAGAGATACTGAATGAAGCAGGATACGTTTCCCCAACACACTATAAATACTGCAAGAGTTCCGACAAATGACAATACACAAAACAAGAAATTTATATCTGGTTAGCACTCGTAAACGCTTTATGTACCAAGGCATTGAACAAATATTTTAATCGCGTGATACAATTTCCTTGCGGTATTTGGTGCTGTACAGCAATATCAGATTTTTGCCATTCAGAGCAACTGAATTATCAGGTAAACACCGATAAACCAGCAGACTTCGTGTAACATTCAAAACTTTTACGAAACATTCTTCTGGCAATATAATCAGTCTTAATGGAGGATGCGTTCATGGTGATGATACAAGCTTTCTGGGATGATGAAGAAGGGCAGATGTATCAATTTGAGATAAGGAACACTATTATAAAAACGACTAAGTTACAAGACTAAACGTTTTGTGGTATAATTCCCAGTGGGATAAGAAAAGCTATTTGTCGTTATTTGTGCGAAACAATAAGTAATTTTATTGTTTACGTTGTGCCGAGTTTATAAGGTATGTCACGTAATCCGACCAACATGTAGGCCTACATCACGAGGGTACTCATCAGTGGACAGCCCATGTATCTCGTCTGATTAAACTTAATTTCTTCGTATGACGTCACGAGAAAAATCTTGATATCTATCTAGACCGAAGAGAACCGCCATGCAAGAATTATCGCTGTGTGTCAGATTGTTTGAATAACCATACCAGGGTTACTGGAATGGGTGCAACAGAGCATTCTGTTACGACGTCGTGCCGCTAGAGAGGACTTGTTGTATAAGTAGTTCATTTAAATAAAATGTATACAAAAATGTGTCTACGATGAATGTTATTATCTTCGTCTGCACAGCAACGGTAAATTTGATTTTAAAAAATATTTTCTCATAATTTTTGACTCAGAGCTTTCGAGACTAGTTTTCCTTATCTGAAATTAATACCTTTCCGCTTCTCCGTCATACCTGAAAGTTTGTGTCACCAACAAGAAAAGACCCTGTTGAATTTTTCCTTCCCTACCCAATAGCTGTTGACTGTCTATAAAAGTGTCTTTTCCTATAAAAGGAAGAAGACTTAGTTTTCAAATATAAAACACAAAGAATAATTTTTTCACGGAATACTAATTTCACGATCTGCAAACGTTCAGTAAGTATTGAAAGTATCCACATAACGTAAAATACCCATTGGCAGAAATTTAATCATTATTATGTTATGACTTATTTTCCACTTGCTACACAAGGATATTAACTCTTTTTATTAAATATGATAAAAACGAGGTAATCAACTCTTCATTAACAGCGCAGGAAAACCGTCAAATTTTCTAAAAGTCACTATAACACTGCTTATTTCTGCGCTGTAAATATTTCGGATTTATATAGACCGATATTGGAGTGAAGGTGTATCTGAGATAGTGTGTGAAAGGAGAGAAGCGACAGGTATTGTTGTATCAGAACGGTAATGATGTCACGCTGTTGGAAACCATTAGGTGCTATCGTCCGACATGGCTGCTTGCCTTTCGGATAATTCGCTTATTTACAGCCTGCATTATTGAGTATCTCAATTATTTGAGCTCACCTGTTGGCCTGTTAAACATAATTAATACTTTGGCCTGTACGAATTAGGCCTGGGGCTATTGCTTTCCCGAGAATCGATTATGATGGGCACTCGGAGCACCGCCGGCTAATAACTTCATCGACCCTTCCACTCCCAAAAGCTATTTATGGGCTCTATCCGCAGGCTGCGGAACAAAAGCCTGTGCCGCGCGTTTAATTGCAGAGTTCAAACGGAACCTGCAAGAATATACGACGTACAAGGCAGGCCTTTTCGTAAAACTGAACTTTTAGTACTAGCTTTCGTTGGCGTTGATTAAATTACTGTAGCTTTTTCTCCCCTCTTCGTTTGTGGAGTTCGCAACTAAAGTCAAAGTTAGTAGGCGGCATCCCGCACGATAACTTCCTTTCATAAGAATCATTTATCTTTTAGGGCATTAAATTTTCAAATACACGCAGTACGATGAGAGTCAACTGTTCTTCCGCATTTTGTCTGTCATACACGTGAATAAAAGGTAAAATACGGAATGTGAATCGCCGGCCGCTGTGGCCGATCGGTTCTAGGCGCTAAAGTCTGGAACCGCGCGACCGATACGGTCGCAGGTTCGAATCCTGCCTCGGGCATGGATGTGTGTGATGTCCTTAGGTTAGTTAGGTTTAAGTAGTTCTAAATTCTAGGGGACTGATGATCTCAGAAGTTAAGTCCCATAGTGCTCAGAGCCATTTGAACCATTTTTGGAATGTGAACCAATCAGGCTGGAAAGGTATACGAATGTAGGTGCTAAATGGCTTTTCCTCAAAAACGTCGTTGTGCATTGGATGTCTCTTGTTATTAGTCATTAGTCTCTCTATTAAGTCCACACATAATGGGCCTTAGACCATAGTGGACGTAATGGTTTTTACAATGCTGCTACGAGAAGACATTTCCCTCGCGTCATCGCTATTATCCTAGACATGAGGAAAAAATCGCGAGCACCATTAATCTTACAATCGTGTAAATTGGTTTCTTCAAGTTTTCGAGTTTAAGCTGCTTGTATTCTGTGTTGTGGAGGCAGAGATGGCGAACCAATTCGACGTTGGCGTTTGCTGATGTGTGAAACCAGCAAATGGTCGTTAACCCTGGGAAAGTATTCCCAGGGTGTCCCAGGAGGAATCGTTTATATTCAGGGATATGAAAGGAGCGATCATTCGAAGAAAAACAAGTCGATTAAACATGTACTCTAAAATGTATGGCTTAAAACCTATGAGTATTTGTTCAGTAGAAGAGATATGTTTCACAATAGCGAAGATGAACAAGGGCTCACAGGCCTTAAGAGATGCACTTTGGAGTCCATGTTTACTTGACATCTTTTTCCTGTTTTGGTCCATACTACTACCTCCCAAAATGTGGAAAGCAACGAGCTTGAAGTAGAAGAGATTTGCTTCACAATATGGAAGATCAGGAAGTGATAAAAGCTCTTAAGGTATGCATATTAGAGACCATGTTTACCATGCATTTTCATTCCGACTGATCGTTCCTGTCACATCACTAAATACTAACAGTTCTTCCTGGGACATACTGTGCAGCACACTGAGGATTGGATTCCTCTGCTAAGCAGAGTGGCCGCGCGGTTTGAGGATTCACGTCACGGACTGCGCGGCCCATCCCAGAGGAGGTTCGAGTCCTCCCTCGGGCATGGGTGTGTGTGTTGTTCTGAGCATAAGTTAGTTTAAGTAGCTTGTAAATCTAGGGACCGATGACCTAAACAGTTTGGTCCCTTATTAATTCACACACATTTTTTGGATTCCTTTCGTATCTTATAAAGTTAAGTCGTAATGTTCACAAACGTATTATATTGTGGATCGAGCCCACAACGAAACTGGTCGCACCTGTTTTTTGTGTGTGTAGTTAGAAAACCAACTTACTTAATACGTATCGAGGGAAGCAAAATAAGAAAAGAAATTTTCTGAGGCAAACAAGATCAAGTAAACTTATGTTGGAGTACAAAAAAAATTATTGATGCATTTTTTTAGCTCTTTAATCAAATTTTGAAATACTCCATTACAGAATAAACTGAAATTAACATTCTTTTCTTTCGTACAGGTAGAGCTTTCCTGTTTGTTTACTGCTGTTCTGAAAGGCGGTGTTCAACATATGAGCCACCAGCTTGTTCTTGCACTTATTCAGCCTTAGCCGATGTAGCAGTGTGCAGGGACTTCGGGAGTTAACGAATTTGTGAAACACTTGGTTGATTAACTTGCATTTTACTGCGAACTGACGACATGGCAGACAGTTGCCAGTTACTTCTTCCACTATTCCTGAGAGCACACCTGGAACATCTGAGAATTCATCAGAATCTAAGTTTGAGAAAACTTCCACTATTTCAGAAGATAAAATATTCGGCAGGTATCTCTTTTCAAGAATGAAGTAATAAAGACAAGATGTAAACATATATACATCATTCCAATCTTCCATCTCATTAAAGTAGTGAAAACTCAATTGATTCTACGACTTCATTGTTAATTTGCACAATATTTCTTCGAATGTGTTACCTGTACACAGCCATAAATTTTCATAATTGTCTTTCAACTGTCTGTCACATATGCTCCATTAAGACCTTATGTAACTTATTAAATACTATTAGAAACAAGAGGCGAACAGTACATTGTCACCAACAACAGTCATGTGTTTCAGACATACAAATTTTTCACGTAATCCTTCATTGTCCCATTTTAAGATTTTGAATCTCTCTCTTAAGCTACTGAGAATCGTTTCAGTGACAGACAATCTCCTCTTTCAATTCTGAGTTTCCTATAATCTTGATAAAATCTAATGGAAGCTACAGCACTTATAAGTCTATAGTTTTTGGACTTACCTGTTTCCTTTCTCTTGAAACAAAGTAATTTCAACATTTTTCTCAGGTTTGATTGTATATTAACAGTGATACACCACAGTACGGATAGGCTTAGTGAGGAAAAATTGGTTGGCACGCACCTAGTGTAGGGGATTACTAAATGTAGTTTAAGAGCGACACAAAGATGCTATGTAACGGCAACCACATCGCTATACTCTTACATTTGTCTGTTGCTTGTTACAGACTCTTTTCCTCTGTTTTGGGTTGTACGTTTTAGTGATTGCATATTAAAGACTTATTCATTTTTGATAAGGCGTTTTCACAGAACAAAGTAAATTGTGGTAAGAAACCGAATAAATCTTAATTACAATATTACTCTGTAACGCTCATCGGAAATCACGGGTCCCTGACACCAGAAATTTTGATGATGGGACTTACGTTCACCCTACGTGTATAGGTGAATTCAGCTAAACTGTTCGTCTCAAGTATTTCCGGAACGATTTAAGATTTTGAAATTTATTTTTAATTGATTTGCGATAAATCCCGTTGCACCAGACACAATTATTCTGCAAGAAAGTCGTTACTAAACAAAGTATAGGCTCTTTTCATAGTTAAATCAGTGACTAAGGTATCAGTATCAACAGGGATTTTTTTCACATATAAGCACAGTAATTCCTGCTGCTAGTATCGCATTTCATACTCATGATTAGAAAAAACAAAACACCTTTAACGACTAGACATAGGACATTCATATTCACAGGACATGTTCATTACTATGTTCTATAGAAATGATTAGCATTTCAGTCACCTCGGTTTCGCATGTGTCATGTTGCCTAGTAGGTACAAGGTCTGCCATGGGCCCCGATAACTTATTACATGAGTGATGGCATCGATGCGTATAAGGCGCGACTGGCGTCCTGTGGTGTAGCCATTCATGCTGCATTCACCTGGCTCCAAAGTTCAACCGGCCGGTGTGGCCGAGCGGTTCTAGGAGCTACAGTCTGGAACCGCGCGACCACTACGGTCGCAGGCTCGAATCCTGCCTCGGGCATGGATGTGTGTGATGCCCTTAGGTTAGTTGGGTTGAAGCAGTTCTAAGTTCTAGGGGACTGATGACCTCAGATGTTAAGTCTCATAGTGCTCAGAGCCAGCTGAACCATCCAAAGTTCATCTGTGGTGTTTGGCTTTGGGTCACAGCACTGCACACGTTGTTTCACCATATCCCACACAAGTTCGATTGGCAACAAGTTTGGTGATCTGGCAGGCCAGGGCTAATGTTGACATCCTGTGACACCAAGAAGGCACGTGTTCGTACAACAGCATTGACTTACTGAAAAATGGCGTCTGGTGTGCTGTGCAGAAAGGGTATGGCTACGAGTCGCAGGATATCATTCACATATGTCACACTGGTCAGTGCCCTCGACACGACGATTTGTGCCTGCACCCAGTAGCATCCCACACCATAGGACCTTGAGCTGGCTCTGTATGTCTTGCGCGAATGCAGTCACTAAGATGCCGCTGCCCGTTTCTGAGGCGAACCAAAATAGGAATATAATTTTGAAACAAACAGAACCTTGATTCGTCCGAAAACACTCCCTGATGAAATTACTGTCGCCAGTGACGTCGTTCCATACGTCGTTGTCATCTAGCATGTTTCTGCATATTCGTCAAGGGTGAGCGGAGAAGAGGACTACTAGCACGTAAACCATGCCGTAAATAAATGATGACGGACTGTCACCCCTGACAGTGTACGATGTGTTCCACTGTTTAACTGTTGCGCCAGAGCTGAAGGGGACGCAGATCTGTCGTGCAATGCCATTCGGATGAGGTGTCGATTTTCTCGGGGTGTGGTCCAGCTTGTGCGACGTGACCCACCTAATCGTATTCTAGGCCTCCCGTGAACCATTCTGCACACACCCGTTGCGCTGCCGAAACACTTCGTCCCACGCAAGCAGTAATTTCCCGGATGAATGCATCACAGCCTCTCATGCCAATAATGCGCCGTCTTTCAAACCCACCCATTTGACGGTACTGTTGGTGTGGTGTCACCGCCAGACATCACACTTGCTAGGTGGTAGCCTTTAAATCGGCCGCGGTCCGTTAGTATACGTCGGACCCGCGTGTCGCCACTATCAGTGATTGCAGACCGAGTGCCGCCACACGGCAGGTCTAGAGAGACTTCCTAGCACTCGCCCCAGTTATACAACCGTCTTTGCTAGCGATGGTTCACTGACAAAATACGCTCTCATTTGCCGAGACGATAGTTAGCATAGCCTTCAGCTACGTCATTTGCTACGACCTAGCAAGGCGCCATTACCAGTTACTATTGATACTGTAATCATGTACCGTCAAGGGCGACGCTCAACATTAATGGATTAAAGTTAAGTATTCCGCCAGCTACGTCCGTTTTTCGAAAGTCTAAATTCCTTGTCCTGTTCCAGACCTCACACCAGCCTGCGTGAGCTAAAACGCGTGCCTTTCGACTTCCTCTAGTACCCGGTGTTGGCTCTCCTGCCAACCCACAACAGTTGGCGCACACGTCTGCGAGGCATCCGACACGTCTGCTCACGTCACACTGATCCATTACCTTTGATTTATAGCGACAACGAGAGCCTCAGGCATATTTTATCGGTAGGTGGTACCGCACCGCGGTATCGATGTTATACTTGAAAAAGCGGCCTGGCATGGTTCAAATGGTAATCATTTCTGCAGAACATGCTAAACTGCCGGCCGTGGTGGCCGAGCTGTTCTAGGCGCTTCAGTCTGGAAGCGCACGATCGCTACGGTCGCAGGTTCGAATCCTGCTTCGGGCATGGATGTGTGTGATGTCCTTAGGTTAGTTAGGTTTAAGTAGTTCTAAGTTCTAGGGGACTGATGACCTCAGATGTTAAGTCCCATAGTGGTCAGAGCCAGCCATGCTAAACTGTACACGTCCTATGAATATGAACGAACACTTTCCAGGCGTTCAAAGTGTATTTTTATTTTATTTTTATTTTTTATTTTTTGACATGACTGTACTATCAGTACAAATTTGTCTGTCCCAATATATCGCCCTGTGCGTATATTCGATAAGAAACAGACTTAAAAGGGAAACAGTTTGGCAGCATCGTAATGAAACGTAACATAAGCACCTTTACTCAATACAGTGTTGATATGCCACTCAGTATAGTCTGCCTGTTGCAGTTGAGGTGTACGCCTTGAGGACACGCCATATAGATGCGAATATGTGAACTGCCACCAATACGACTGGCAGCGCGGTAGGCCAGTGTTTACGCGCTCGGGCGCTGTTGATCGTCAAGTGCTGGTACTTGTTAAATGCAGTCGCCGATTACGGTATGGAGTCTGCTACGAACCACAATACCATCCTTTTCGGATTTCCGTACGGAAGACCGAAAATTAATGTCATTTATTAATAGTTGGCGGAAAAAGACAGGTTTGCGCGACAAGGATGTAACCGCTTTATATTACGATTTTCTTGCCGACGCAGTCATTGGTGAAATGCAAAACGATAAAGTTTGTCTACATATACTGCCGAAGTGTAATGGTGAAGTGAAGTTGACAATTTCGTCAGGTGAAATGTATAAAGTCCCAGTTACGCATTGTGGCTTGTGACTGTATAGCGTAATAGGTAGAATGCCTGTGTGGAGGTGACAAACCGTAAAATTCAAGGTGCGTTAGCCGAATATGGGAAACTGTATCAGATAAAACAGGATCAGTGACATAAACTGACTCATTTATAATGTCTATAATGAGTTAGGAAGTTTGAGAATGTATTATTTTTTTTAAATATATCCCCCCTTGCACAACCCTGGAAGTCTCTGGCCCTGTTAGTTTATTGTACTACTGTGAGCCCTGTACGTGCGCGGTGTGCAACGTGGCACATCATTTTGAGCAAAGCGCCAGAGGATGGATGATGTAGGAAGTACGTTCTACGGCAAAGAAGGGTAGCAAATGGATGATAGACAGTTACGGCACGTACGCGGCAAGGGCAGGTGGTGAAATAAGCGCGCCTTGAAGCCAACAGTATGCCTGTACCACTTTACAAAGAAAGACAACACTTTAAAAAGCTGGCTTCTCTCCGATCAGGATTAGAAGAGCCCCTGTAACTTAGCAATTTAGAAAAGGTAACTGCGCTTGACAAAAAAACCGAGCAGCCGCAGGAGGGAAGGTACGAATCCTTCGAAGACAGAGATACGGAGAAGAGAGTGAAACTAGATTCCACCGATCTCGGCACAATTGCCCACTGAGCTGCATACCGTTCCCACTGAGAATCAATATGTGCAAACTCCCACGTTCACAAATATTATGAACCCAAAAATATGCAAAATTGAATAGGAAAATTCAGATTCACAACAAGGTCGTCCCAAACGTGTCTTAAGGAACACGCAAAATCAGTACAGAGTGAGAAAACTCAAATTGGGGAAAATGAGAAGAATTGGGATGAGAAACTGTAGCCGACACGCAAGCGCACAATTCATCGTCTCTGTTTAGAGTAAGCCAAGAAAGCAAACGGATAAACTGAAAAAATCGCTCTACCAACACGTTTGGACGCTTATCGCCCAAAGTTGGTTTGGTAGGGAAACACGGCGGTAGCAGTGGAGACTAAAATTATGTACACGTATACAGTAGTTTCAAATAATGTCAATGGGACCATCTCTGATATTAAAACACTCGACTTTAGGAATTATATGTGGGCGGTGGACGTAGATACCGCTTCAATATCAGAGGGGTAACTCCACACCTGATTAACTTTCCTGGATATAAGGCCGTTATAAAAACTGCAATCGAAGCGTGAACAGTCGTACTGTTTAAACAAGGCATTCCATGCATCCCCAAAGCTACTTTACCAAACGGAAGAGGTACAGCAGTGTAGATTTTCAATACCCAAATCATAAACATACATGAATCATCATCGTCCTCCAATAAAAAATGTCACCGGAGGGATTTTTATAGCTGAAAAACTGCTATAACCTTTAGCAATAAGAGAATTCAAATGGTTTTAGAGAGAGAAACTAACAGCGTCTTCGAAAGAGATAATCAGACTCCCAGTTTTATCTTCACTTAGGAGCTAAGAGTTTAAATCCAACAATTAGAATGTTACGACATTTGGAAGAAACCTCAAAAGATTTAAGTTAATCAGTGCCATCAGCTGGTGGGTGGAAACGAAGTTAGTTCGATCATTAAAGACGAACGGCTGAGACACGATCTATTTGTCGAGGAAAACGGAGTTTTACTTGCTGAAGTCGTGGCAAATTTATGAACAACCCCCACTCCTACCGACAAAGACTGGATTGATGAGATACAGAGCCAAAAACCGAAATGTAACGCGAAGATCGGGTCAGAAATGTAGGATCCATCTTCAAACCAAGTTTTACGGACCACGTCCTTAAGGAATTCAGATGGGCGAAAAATCAGTTTACTTGGTCGTTGAGGGATGTAGAAGGCAACTGCCTCACCACAAAAAGGGAAACCAAGACGAACATATATGACTGTTTTACACAGTTAAACTCGTCGGAACTTCCGTCAGCAGTGAAACTAGATCCTAGGTTACGGCCCAGGGATATACCGTCAACTACTTTAGAACAGCATAATAAAAATCGGAAGAACTGTTGACTATCCTCAGAGTAGTACCGAAAAATAACGATTGGTAAGAATGATATCCATAGGATTTTTATAAATGATTTTGGCACATCTTAGGTACACAGCTTACCATATTGTATACTGAGTTGTTGTCGGGCGTTGACCTAGCAGCAACTTTGACGTAAGCGATTACAGTATTCATCCCTGAGACTTCAAAACCTAAAGCAGTTAAAAGGTATTTGCACATAACTTCAATCAAAGCCAACCTGCCCATGGCCAACCAACAATTGAGTAACATGAGTTTCCTGCGCCTACCGACCAGCGTATTTCCCGGTGGAACAATGCTAGACACTCTGTGCGTCTATAGAGTCCTAATAGGCGTGTTTCGAACAACGGACTCCCCGGCCATCTCGGCTTTACTAGATTTTCAGAACGCATATGACAGAACTGATCATTCCTACGTCACAGAGACTCTGAGAGTGCTGGATTTCCAGTTGGGATTTTTCAGCAATCTGCTGAGGTGAATTTGGCACACACATTTGCGTCAAGGTTAATGAAACGTTTACTATACAATAACCAGTATGAAGAGTTTTGTGTTAGGGTTGTCCCGTGTTAGCAGTGTTGTTTGCGACTGTCAAGGAGCCATTACTCAGAAAATTGACTAGTACGCTAAACTGGTTCTCTTTTCAACGAGTGAGTCATTCCTGTTTTAAAGAAGGGTCGTAGGACACATGCACATAGTCATAGGCCTGCATCATTGACGTCTACCTTTGGCAGCATTATGGGACATCTTTTATGCACAAAAATTATAATGCCTTAAGAGAACGAAGATCTCCTCTATGAAAATCAACATAAATGCAACAAACAGAGGTTTTGCGAATCTCAGCCTGCTCCGTGCCCTCATGAGATCAGTAATTTTGTAGACAACGGCGCTGAGGCAGATGCCGTTTTCCATGACTTCAGGAAAGCACTGACACCATCCCCCACTGCTGTTCAGTGAAAAAAGACGAACTTACTGAACATACGAGCAGATTTGCGAATAGACTCAAGACTGCCCTCAACACGTCACTCTTAACGAAAACTAAAATCGACAGATGTAAAGCTGATATCCGAAGTACCTCAGGTAATTGTGATAGGAGTGTTACTGTGGACATTGTGTGTATATGATCTAGTACAAGGCATTGGAAGCTCTTCTGTTTGCAGACGACGCTGTAGTCTATAACAAAGTAGAAGCGCCAGAACACAGTATACTCGTAGAATTGCAGAAAGACCTGCAGGGGATTGTTCCTGAACGGAAATAAATGTAATACATTACGCATAAATAGGAAAAGAAATCTTCTGCTTTGCAACTACACTGCTGCTGATACACTGCTGGAAACAGTATCTGCCGTAACGTATCTACCAGTAACTATCCAGAGCGACCTTAAGTGGAATGGCCACATAAAACTAATAATGGGAAAATCAGATGCCACAATGAGTTTCAAAGGAAAAATCTTAACGAAATGGAGCTCATCCAAGAAAGAAGTTGCTTACAAGTCGCTTGTTCGACCGATTCTTAAATACTGTTTATCAGTCTGGGACCATTTCCAATAGGACTGATAAATGAGGTAAAGCGCGTTTCGTAAGGGGTCGTTTAATCGGCGCGAAAGCGTTACAGAGATGCTTAGTAAACTTCAGTGTCAGACGTTACAAGAGAGACGCTGTGAATCACGGGGGTTTACTATTGAAATTTCGCGTGAATACCATCGGGGAAGAGTCGGGCAACATATTAAACATATTACTTCCTCACACATACATCTCGCGTAATGACGAAGACCAGAAAACTCGAGAAATTAGATCCAATACAGAGGCTTACCGACAATCATTCTTCCCATCCGCCATGCGCGAGTGCAGTAGGTTAGGGGGAATCAGTTAGTGGTACCAGAAGTACCTTCCGCCACACACAATTAGGTGGCTTGTGAAGTATGATGTAGATGTAGAAGGTGGTAACAACACCTTCACAGACGGTATTAGCGTCATCTTATCAAATCAAGAGAATATGAACTTGAGACTCAGATTATTCAGGAAAATGTGCTGGACAGTGGAGTAATGCTGAGCATGGACAAATCAGCAATCTCAGCAACTGACCAGACAACGATGTCACCAACGAGACTTGGTTGAAACTGGTGGACTTTCGCAAAGAATTGAGATTGTGGATTGCTGCAAATCTTAGGAATATGGCTTCTATCAAGTGAGAGGAAATATATGGCGCCAGCCGTACGGCCTTTATGACGCAAGACATGAGAGCCCTGGATAAGTTGCAAAACGCATTATCAACAGCCATATATTTACCAGTATATTCCAGTATATTTAAACTGCCGTCACGTTATCTAAATGTCTTATGAGAGGGCTGTTGGTAGCTGCATGTTGACACTTTTGCCATTTGAATATTTTTAAAGTATTATATACAGAACTGCTAATCTCCAAGCAGCAGCGGACTCGGACTACACACACCGAGTGTAAAGTGTGAGGTGATATACCTAAAGAGAGTCTGTACGATATCAGAAAGCACAGATGATTCAATAGCTAAGTAGCTATTCAATATGCTCCGTTCCAAATACATGAATCCACCCATCGGCTAGAACTTCACAATTGCTAGTTTCTACCACGTATGCTACCATTATCTCGAAGTGAGTTATAAAGGACTACAGATACTTTATTTACAAACGAACTGGTTTTATAAAAAAGATCGTACAGCAACCCACTCGACACCCATCAGTGCTCAGATAGCCCATATGGACCTGGCCCATCGTTTGGCTGACTGTGCGTAGCAAATCACAGCCCACAGTGCCCCGCTCGAGTTGATGGGAAATGTATTGAGCTCAGAGAAATCTCTCTTTCGCGACTAGGTTAGCGCCATACGTAATTTCATTTAACGACGCACTAGTTCCAAATTGAAGTTCTTCCTAACAGCCAAATACAATGCCTATACATGGACGGTGAGAATTTTATTTAACACACATTATTAGTCGACAGTCCAGAGATAGAAGATTCCAGATATGACCTACTTTATCACCGTCTGAAGTTATAAATATGAATTTTAGATGAATATTTGAAAACATTTTAGAATCTGAGCACTATGGGACTTAACATCTGAGGTCATCAGTCCCCTAGAACTTAGAACTACTTAAACCTAACTAACCTAAGGACATCACACACATCCATGCCCGAGGCAGGATTCAAACCAGCGGCCGTAGCAGTCACGCGGTTCCGGACTGAGCGCCTAGAACCGCTCGGCCACCGCATCCGGCTGGGGTCCTGGGTGTATAGCTTCCAGAATGGTTTCTTCGTTAGATGGAGTAGGATACCTGTATTCAATTAAATTCGAAGGAGAGAGAACCTGTCTCTCTAAAGCGAAGCTCCAGACGATGAGGCACATTTTTGTCTTGATGACGTTGACCACGATGCCTAGTAGCACATCAGGAGCAGCAATTCCAGGTCTGATATGAGATGAGCCAAGTGTCAGATCCATTTCAACAAATTCGGCGTTTTTGTAAGGAATATTATTGCCTACGTTGTTTTAAGAGAAACAGAAGTAGAGAGGACAATATTACGTAAACGGCTGTATATTACATTAACTGTGAATTGTTTTGGTCGAAACAGTTTCTAGTCTGTGGGAAAGCGCATGTGAATACTTCTTCGTCGACATGGACCATCCTGGAGAAATAATAAGTGTGACTTCCGAAAGTTACAGCTGAAAACTGCTTCTTGCGCGGCCACGTTTGGGTATCCAATCTGATGAGCCACGTAAGGCGGATGTGTTGCCTTGGAAGTTCACTTTCACATGGTCGCTTCGACCTACTGTTTATAGATACACCTGAAGATGGGGCTGAGTCCCTGCAAAATGGTAGAGTAAAGACTTCAGTCAGTAAGTAACTGTACAATTGTAGCGGACGATTAAAACATGAACACTGTGTATAATGGTTTTGGACGTCCAACCAGCAAATATTTATGTGTCATAATCTGTTGTTCATGAACTTGCCTCCGATATCAGGCACAAATGAAGTTTTTATTTTTAATTCTGTGTAAGCTCAGTTGTTAATAACCAGTATGAAACAAATACTTAAATTACGTTAAATACCGAGTAAAATTATTCTGTTACTGCCAGTACTGCTCTCGGGTGACCAGTTGTCTTCAGCCGTTGACGAAACACGATATCACGACAGTGCATCTTGCCGCAGTCTTCAGGTGATACCTGCAGAATGACTTCTTTCCCATGTCGCGCCTGCTTTATAATCTCACGGGTCCTATCCCTTCGTGATAACTAGATGCTGGGAATGAACACCGGTTCCCGCCGTTACAAAACATGGTGAGCCAGAATTTCAGCGAAAAAATTCTGTATGTCGTTTAGCGATATTTTCTGAGTATGTTGCCATGAATAACCCTTGGTACCTGGTTACTCGTTACAGAGTAACAATGATTGATTAAGTGTGTTACACAGTTACCTGTGTTTCTGTGAAAATTCTTACACATCAGTGGAAAAGCCGGTAATATGCAAAAGAAAAAAAATTGAACACAAAACGTGGAGTAATACAAGAATTGTCAGACGAAGCAGGAACACTTTGATCTTAGTGTGTTCTCTCTGTTCTGTCAGTGACCTGCAGGATACGTAACAAAATCAGAACTATTGTTTATAATGTCGACCACAATGGTCACGACTGAGAGGAATGTGAAACATCATGGAACTGTGTTACATGTTCAAGAATCCATGAGTTTGGAGTAAAACTAACGTGGCTGCGACAATCCTGGTAACCAGGTTCGTTGAGAATCGACCCGAGTCTCTTGAACTAATAATATGTCTAGCGACAGAGCTAGCAGTGGAACAGGACCACCAAGGCCAACCGAGTGTGGTCTACACTGTGCATCAAAGTGCTTCCTGGCGTTGAGTGGAGACGGCGCCCTTTCGTGTTGAAACCACATAAGCTGACGAGTTCTCCGCGATATATCTTACAGTATGAGTAGAAGGAACGGTCGAAGGAAAGTTTGAACACAATTCCGTTCGGTATATCAGGAAGTACGTAAGGTCCAGACACGTGATATTTGTCCACACACGAGCATATTTCTACGAAGGGCAAAACATTGAGCCAGTTCTGCAGGTATTCCTACTGATCTGCCCTGCGGGCTCTCACACCCATCATTTCCCAGTAATGTGCAGCACCCTCTCCTCGTATTTAATCTCTCAGATCGCCCCAAAGTCGAAACCTTGCATGTGCGGGATATCCGTTGACCCAAGACTGTGATACATGCTAGAAAGGCCAGAGGCTACAGGTGCTGATTTCAGTTGTTGCGAATATGTCTCCACCGAAATTTCATTGCGCAGTACTGTGTTTTTAGGCATTTTATTGTAGCACATTTTGGGACTTCCTAACTCATTTATATTGCCGAGTGCAAATTAGTATAAACGATAGTGGGAAGAAAATTGTGGCGCTCCCCACCGATTTGTTCGCTATATACAAACACATTTCTCGAAAGAGAACTCGCACATTTTTATTAGGAATCACGAGAGTTTTACTTTATACAATTCATCCCACTCCCCTTTCCCACTGTTCCTCTCCTCTCAGATCCCTCCATCTATCAGCGACCGGCCGGAGTGGCCGAGCGATTCTAGGAGCTACAGTCTGGAACCGCGCGACGGCTACGGTCGCAGGTTCGAATCCTGCCTCGGGCATGGGTGTGTGTGTTGTCCTTTGGTAAGTTAGGTTTAAGTAGTTCTAAGTTCTAGGCGACTGATGACCTCAGTAGTTAAGTCACATAGTGCTCACAGCCGTTTGAACAAATTTCGTAGCTCAGTATTCTCTTTTTTCTTTCGCTTTGGGGCATAGAATATCGTAGAGAAACGTCTCAGCTATCTTTCGCACGTCTTAATTTTTACATTTTGGTGTCTGTAACGTTCCACAGAGAAGTTACTTCACGTGGTTCCACTCCTTCACCACACTTAAAAGAACTAAGACTTACTGTCATATGAAAAACTTAGAAAGCCTCATGGACTTCGTGAATGTGGCCAATCACAGGAATCTCGTCGTGTGTGCCCAGCTTTGGAGGAGAACTGCTGGTAACGGCCTGAAGGTCGTGTCTCTACTAACGCACAGGCGGAGAGGCCTGCGGTGTTCCAGAATCATTCAAAAGCATCCGTGGCTCGTCGCTAAAATCCGCTTGACGGTGGTCAGCTACCAGCTACCAGCTAACCGTTTACTGTACCACCACGTACATTCACAACGAACTTCTTTTGATAGGATCGACAAAACAGTGCGAGAAGGATTTCGATACCCCACACACGGCAATTACTACTGTGAAATATGCTCTCTGTTGTAGGCATGACCTAGTCTGTAAAGAACGCGAAAGCAGGAAAATTGTGGTTTTCTGCACGCTGCTGTAGGAATCAATTTGTAATATACGGGAAATCCGCTTGCTGCAAATTAATGCACCTTCTGTGTGTGATACGGTTGCAATTTTTTTTCGTGTAAGACTCTAAAAACAGTTGTTAGGTTTGGGTCGAGAGCTCCTAAAGCGTGTCGACTTCTGGTGACACAACAGTGACCAATTGCGTATAACACACGCTCTTCTAGATGGTATGTTATGGCATACCTCGCACGGCCAGTATCTTCCATTCTAACATGGAATGATCTGGTTTCTTGTACGTGTCTACTTGCAGATGGCAAATGAATTTGATGTGGTTCCCGTCTCTTCAGGATCAATTAGTGTAGCATCGTTGTGCCGCTCTTCCATCGCATTTAGTGAACCTATACACAAGGTGCATCATCAGTAAACCTATCCACACTGCTGTTAACACACAACTACCACTACTGGAAAAAACAAACCCGAGACAAAATCCGAAGAGTAATTAATACGAACTTGGGGTGAAATGTAAAATGGACATCCATTTTGCTTGCTGAAATTACTGTGAGTTTACGGAAGAGGTGTGTTTCTAAAAAAGACATGACGCAATTCACACCGTCGGCATTTTCAATTTTGTGCAAATATTTCCAGGAAATGAATGATGAGATTAAAGAAAGTATTCGAATAGTTAAAGGAGACGAAAATTTATCTGTGATGGGGTGCTGGAACTCGGTAACAGAAAAAGGAAGAGAACGAAAACTAGCAGATGAATTTGGTCAGAGGGAAAGGAACGAAAGAGGAAGCCGCCTAGTAGAATTTTGCACACAGCATAATTTAATGATCGTTGACACTTGGTTTAAGAACCATGAGGGAAGGTTGTATACGTGGATACACCGGAAGGTTTCAGATTGATTATGTAATGGTCACAGAGAGATTTGGGAACCCGATTTTAAATTGTAACACCTTTCCAGGGGCAGATGTAGACTCTCGATTTATTGGTTTCGAACTGTACATTAAAATTGAAGAAATAGAAAATAGGTAAAAAATTCGGGAGAAAGGAATGCAGAAGAAGACGGATGGATAGCTCTATAAGAGAAAATATTTTGAAGGTAGCAGAGGATCAAATAATTAAAAAGACAAGGCCCAGTAGGAATCCTTGGATGACAAAGAGATATTGAATTTAATTAATGAAAGAAGAATATTTAAAAATGCAGCAAATGATGCAGGCTAAAGGGAATACAAACGCTGAAAAAATGAGATTGACAGGAAGTACAAAATTGCTAAACCGGAATGGCTAGAGGGCAAATGTAGGGATTCAGAAGCATATTTTACTAGGGGAAAGATGGATAGCACCTACAGGAAAATTAAAGAGGTGCAAATGGTTCAAATGGCTCTGAGCACTATGGGACGTAAGATCTGAGGTCATCACTCCCCTATAACTTAGAAATACTTAAACCTAACTAACCTAAGGACGTCACACACATCCATGCCCGAAGCAGGATTCAAACCAGCGACCGTAGCAGTCGCACGGTTCCGGACTGATGGGCATAGAACCGCTCGGCCACCGCGGCCGGCTTAAAGAGGCGATTTGAGAAAAGGAACCAACTGTGTCAATATCAAGAGCTCAGATGGTTAACCGGTCCTAAGCAAAAAAGGGAAAGCTGAAAAGTGGGAGGGTCTGTACAAGGAAGGTGAATTTGAACGCAATATTACAGAAAGGGAATTGGACGTAGATGAAGATGAAATGGGAAATATGATATTGCGCGAAGAATTTGACGAATATCTGAAAGATTTAAGTCGAAACAAGGCTCCGGAAGTAGACGATATTTCGTCAGAAGTACTGATAGTCTTGTGGGAGCCAGCCATGACAAAACTCTTCCATGTCGTGGGCAAGATATGTGAGACAGCCGAAATACTCTCAGACTTCAAGAAGAATGTAGTAACTGCAGTTCCAAAGAAAGCAGTTGCTGATAGGTGTGAAAATTACCGAACAGTCACTTTAATAAGTCGTGGTTGCAAAATACTAACTCGAATTCTGTACAGAAAAATGCAAAAACTGGTCGAAGCCGACCTTCGGAAAGATCCGTTTGGATTCCGGAGAAATCTAGGAACACGAAAGGCAATACTGACCACACAACTTATCTTATAAGATAGGTTAAGAAAAGATATTCCTACACTGATAGCATTTGTGGACTTTGAGAAAGCCTTAGACAATGTTAACTGGAATACTCTCTTTTAAATTCTGAAGGTAGCAAGGGTAAAATACAGGGAGCGAAACACTATTTACAACTTGTACAGAAACCAGACGGCAGTTGTAAGAGTCGAGGGGCATGAAAGGGAAGCAGTGGTTGGGAAGGGAGTGAGACAGGGTTGTAGCCTCTCCCCGATGTTATTCAATCTGTATATTGAGCAAGCAGTAAAGGAAACAAAAGAAAAAATTGAAGTAGGAATTAAAATTGAGGAAGAAGAAATAAAAACTTTGAGGTTTGCGGACGACACTGTAAATCTGTCAGAAGCAGCAGAGGACTTTTGTAAGAGCAGTTGAACGAAATGGACAGTGTCTTGACAGAAGGATATAAGATGAACATCAACAAAAGCAAAACAAAGATAATGGAATGTAGTCGAATTAAATCAGGGGATTCTAAGGGACTCAGATAAGGAAGCGAGACACTTAAACTGGTAGATGAGTTTTGCTATTTGGGCAGCAAAATAACTGTTGATGGCCGAAGTAGAGAAGATATAAAACGTAGACAGGCAATGGCAAGAAAAGCATTTCTGAAGAAGAGAAATTTGTTAACATCGAACATAAATTTCATTGTTAGGAAGCCTTTTCTGAAGATACTTGTCTGTAGTATAGTCATGTACGGAAGTGAAACATGGACGATACACAGTTTAGATAAAAAGAGAATAGAAGCTTTCGAAATGCTGTGCTGCAGAAGAATTCGGGTCGATCGCGTGACTAATGAAAAGGTACTGAACATAACTGGCGAGACAAGGAAGATGTGGCCTAGCTTTTTCTTTTTTAAAAAAAAAAAAGTTTGGTAGCGTACATTCTGAGACATCAAGGGATCACCAATTTAGTACTGGAGGGAAGTGTGGGTGGTAAAAATCGTAGATGGAGACCATGAGATGAATGAAGCAAGCAGATCGAGAAAGATATAAGCTGCAGTAGTTATTCGGAGATGAAGAGGCTTCCGGAAGATACAGTGGCATGGAGAGTTGAATGAAACCCGTGTTCCGACTGAAGACCATGACAATAACAATCCCTAATTCCGAAATTCTCGTTACAAATTTCTAGGACTTGTTGAGGGGAGTACGTGCATAATATTTTGAACAGGAACCAATGGTCGCTAAGGTACCGTTTCCGTTATACTATGGTTTCGCTTCAAATGTGTAATGTGTCCTCGTCTGCTGAAGGAAAGAGAGAAGTTTGAATTGGTTCTCCTGGTATGCAAGAGAGCAGACAAGGAGACGTGTACTATTTTTTGTGTAGTCGTATGCAAAGTTTAATTTAAGAGACTCCTGTAGAGACAGAGGAAGATCTGCTAGCACAAGTTCCGATCGCTAACCTACAAACTGAAGAGACATCAGGTGGGACGGTGAGAGTGTACCAGGATATGCTTCGTAGGTACAACGGTAGTGGTCACCACATCCAACCGCTATTGTAATGCATTAGTACAGCTCAGTACGTACAGTATGCTGGATTATTTTTTGTTTTGGAATAATGTAAACACGTAATGAAAATATTGAAATGTGTGTGAATGCCTAAGGGACCACTGCTGACGTCATGGGTCCCTAGACTTACACACTACTTAAACTAACTTACGTTAAGAACAACACACACACCTATGCCCGATGGAGGACTCCAACCTCCGGCAAGAGAGAAACACGTAATGTTTTAAATGTTAATACAAACAAATGCACTTGAGTGATAAATGGGTGTTTCGATGTGCTTCCTTTCGAACTGTTCACTAATAATTATACTGCGTCACCCATAATTCACTTCCTTAAGCCGAAGTGGTTGAATTAAACGTCTGAATTGAAATCGTCGTAGAAAGGAAACGGATCGTTACCGGAAATGGGCTCCTGTTCAGAGTATTACGAATTGTGTCGCCTGTGCAAGTCCTTGAAATTTGTAACGGGAATTTCCGAACACTCTGTATTTCTGTTCATCGTAATTATTGGAAGTTTAAGTGTTATGATACTATCTGTTAATTACATATGTGAAGAAGAGCCTTCATCGACAAGCAGAGACAACGATTCGAAAAATAAAGTAGAGGTAGGTGGCCCTCGTGTGGAGAGCAGAGACGTGTGGGGGAATGAGGCATTGGTCACGGGTCGGCCTGCGCGTGTGACACGCGGCCAGCGCGCCCACAGCGCAGCAATCGGACGGCCGACGCGAAATTGGAATTGCACGCAACAGAGCAGACACGCGGGGCTTTTATCAAGGAAAATGTGCCTATCATGTGAGCCGGTACAAAAGGCCTGCACAGTCACACCTCACGCCGACCAAAAAACGTCCAGCGAAGTATGCGCCACTGGGAAATGAGGTTTTATTCTGCCGTTTCCCAGAATGTGCACCAACCGATCGATGTTCGATTCATCTTTGCTTCACAAGAAAAGAGAGTTGGCCGGTGTCCTTAATTCGTCCTATTCGCTTTGATGACGAGGCGCTCGGCAGACACCAATTCCATTCACTTCTACAGCCCAAGAAAAGAAAAGCGAAAGATGACATCAGCTGCGTGGGAAGACACATCATTAACTCCAGCTGGAATGTAACATATTTAATATGGCTGATTAGCTGATAATAAAATATTCTTAAACATATCTGCTGGCTGAAAATTATAAGATTGAGAAATTTAATACTGAAACTAGTGTAATAAATTTTAATTTAAAATAAAAAGCGTGTATCTTGCAGATTTATTACTATTTATTCACCTAGCCGCATTTCGTCTTGTACTTGGAAGTGCTTCAAATTAAATAGTACACTTAAAGCCTAGTGGAAATTAGTGAGGTTGGTAGTAGCATAAACAGGATTTATGTTCAGGTAAGTACAGGACTTCAAACACAAAATGAAAAGGAGTTATGCAGTAATATATGTACCAGAGTAGTATAAGTTTACATGCGTACTATCTCCGCTAACGATTAAGAGAGTGAAAGAACATATGTGACAAGAGAAATTTCTCAGATAGCTCAGAGGGATGAAAATTGAACTGCGATGGGGAGCTAGAATGCAATTAAAAGAAAAAGAAGAGAGGAAACGTAGCAGAAGACAGACAGAGAGGAAAGAAAGAATAGAAAGCCGCCTGGAACAATTTGGCACAGGTAATAATTTAATCATTGATAAAACTTGGTATACGTTTCGTGAAAGAAGGCTGTATACGTGGAAGAGACCTGTTGACAAAGTAGATTGCAAGACAGATACTTGAATCCAGATTTTAAAGTGAAAAACATTTCCAGGAGACAGCTCTGAACTCTGAAAAATTTGCAGAAAGGGAGGAAATTGAAAAGATTGGATCTGGATAAATTGTGGGAACCATTGTGTATCTTCGTATTCCGGAGCCGGAAGACCAATCATAAGATGCCCGCAAGGGATGCGGCCGAAATATCAAGTGAAGATATAGGGATTCTGCAGTTGCACGCCAGAAACCTGAAGTATTCACTATTTATTTGAAATTTCAGCGGAAGCAGTAGACAATTATTGAGTGAAGAAGGGATAAGGGATGCAGTACAAAACAAATGGGCAGCAATAAGATACGAAACAGTAAAGTCAGGAACAGATCAAAAACACAGAAAGTCAAGATCTTGCACGATTTTTTAAAATGATTTTGTGATGCCTTCTGCCGACATTTTCTCTGTTTCATATACGATTTTACAATTTCAGCCTTAGACCATCTTCAAGTATCTAAATCGGAAGCCTTATACATTCTTCTTCTTCCTCTTGCGTTACGGCCTCTGTAGGACCACGGGTAGCCCCTTCGTGGACTGCATTTTCCTCTTCTTCTCCCAGAACCTCTTCATTCTTTCTCTTCTTCTCTCCCACTCTTCTTCCGTGATCTACAGTTTCCGTTTCTACTGTATGCATGAGTATCACTTATTAATTTAACACAGAAACAAATTATATGCCAAGATATTGTAGGCGGATTATAACTTACTTTATAGAGGATTTGTTAATGGTATATTATGCCATTTACGTCTTTGCTCCTATGACTGCATATAATTGTCGTAAAATGAATTGGAAATAGTTTCCATTACTTTAGGAGCACGTTACATTTGAATGTTTCACGCAAAGCTTATATATAAAAGGTCCATGTTTTTAACATAAATCAGCTAGGAAGATTTAATTATTTTACAGAATTTCGACAATTAAGCTATATATTTATTTGTTATTACGTATATATAATTATTGTTCTTCATTGGTGTAAATATGTCTACACTTAATTTCCATAACATAACTTGGAACTATTTTCTCGAGTTTTGTGGGAGCACGTCGTTATTGAGTAGTTGTTACAAAAACTTAGCTATGAAGTTGATAGCACTAGTCTAATGAAACAGTTCAAAAACGAAAACAGAATAGAGCCTTTCGTGACCTGATTTATGGTTGTATGATCTTTCGCATTACAATCGTATTTAGTAATGAGTATAGTAATAGTTATGCGTTCTATGGTTCTATAATGCTTCGTCGTAGAACTTGTAAAAATTTGGTTAGAAATCTTTCATTCACAGGTCTTTCTACTCACTTAAATTTTACTGACCTAAATAGAAAATATTTTATTTTATTTATTTTTATTTATTGATTTATTTAACTTGGCAAGATTAGGGCCATCAGGCCCTCTCTTTCATCTAACCAGGCATTCTACTTATTTTACATTCATATGTTTTAGTAGGCATGTTAAACTACATCTAGTACAAAAAGTGAAATAAACATTTAGAAAGGCACACCTGGAAAAATACATACATATAGAGTTTATATTCGTAGATCATAAGTACTGTTATAATTAGGCATTATTGAAGAGACAGATTTTAGATAGGAGTGCTAGCAGCAGGGAGTATGAGGGAGACTCATGGTGAAGGGAGGAGAAGAATAGAGAGACATGATGAAACATAATTAAGGAAATGTAAAGGAAAAGAAGATTGCGTTGCTAATAGAGATAGATGAAGGGGAAGGCATCTCAGGAGCAAGATAGGAGACGCTAGCTTTGCTATTTGACCGATGAGAGGATTGGCCTTGTACATTAATTTTGTGGAGAACGTTATGAGGATGATAGTAGGAAATGCTTCAACTTCTTCTTAAAAACAGCAGGAGATTGAATTTTGCGCAAGGTAAGGGGCAGTTTGTTCCAGAGGCGGACAGCGGCAACTGAGAAGGAGTTTGCAAAAGTATTTGTTTTGTGAGTGGGCACAGTTAGGATACCAAATAAGAGTGACCTCGTGTTTCGATTATGATGGCATGATAGGTTTTTAATCTCTGAAGCAAGGTACTGGGGTGCTTGCGTGACAAGGAGTCGGAGAAGTAGACATAGAGAGTGGTAGTCACGCAATTTGTCCGGCCGCAGCCACCCTAGCTCGGAGTATGAAGCACTAACATGATCATATCGGCGAATGTTGCAGGTGTAACGCACACAGGCATTCATGGTTAGTTCTAGCCCTCTTTTGTTTTCACTACTCATGCCTTGTTGAATCACATCACAATAGTGGTGGTTCGGTAGAACGAGTGCTTGCACGAGCTGGCGTTTCAAGTCCTGTGGAAATATGTTCCGAAACTTTTTGAGAGCATAGAGACAAGCAGACGTTTTTCGGCACACTGCGACTGTATTCTCCGCCCAGTTGAGATGCTCATCCAAAGTTACACCCAAGTTCTTAACTGTTTTCTAATATAGTATTGGAGTACCGTCGAGCGGAATATAAGGTAGCCGTTCGCGGAAATCTGAACTTATTAATTTCTGATGGGCTATTAAGATTACTTGCGTCTTTTTTGCATTTAGTTTAAGCCCCAGGTTTTTCGCCCATGTCACTACTGAAGACAGATCATCATTCGTCTGAGCGATTGCAGTGATTACATCTTCAGGTCTGACGCTTAGGTAGAGCTGGAGGTCGTCGGCATAGAAATGATATTTACAGGAGGACAGAACCGACGAAATATCGTTGACATATAAAGAAAACAAAAGTGGTCCTAAGACTGATCCTTGTGGCACTCCCGAGGAAACATGTTTCCAGGAAGATTTTTCATTTACGCAGACAACACATTGCTGTCTGTCTTTGAAGTAGCTTTCAAACCATCTCATTGCACTATCCGACAAATTAAGCTGTTGCATTTTTCTGAGCAATGTGTCAAATTTAACACTGTCAAAAGCTTTGCTGAAGTCCAGTAGCGTCAATATTGTTCCCTTTCGATTGTCGATGGCATATTTCAGGTCATCAGTTACTTTAATCAGAGCAGTGTTTGTGCTGTGATGTTTACGGAAACCGGATTGAAATTTGTCATATAGGCTGAATTCATGCAAGTGTTCAGTGATTTGGTGATGAACAATATATTCAAGTGCTTTGGAAACAGCAGGCAGTATGCTAATTGGTCGGTAATCACTAGGCAGTTGCGGGTTTTCGATCTTAGGGATGGGTCCAATTATGCTTCTTTTCCATGCAGTGGGGTATATTCCGTTCATGAGGGAAAAATTAAATATGTCAGTTAAGACAGGTACTAAGATATCGGCAACATTCTTAATCATGGTTATACCGATACTGCGTTGCCTATTGCATCAGAAGAGATTCTCATTATTGCTTTTCTTGCCGTATTTGTTGTTACATGTTTTAGATGGAAGGTATCGTTGTTAGTTATCCTGTTTGGGGATTCTTGTGGACGGTAATTATCAGCAGTGCGGGTATTCAGAGGTCCAGAGAAGAATTCATTTAATTCGTTAGCTGACACAGGAAAATTAGTTTCCGATTTTGCCTTTCCGACCCCCAAGCTGCGGAGATTCTTCCATAGAGTCGTGGGCGTCAGATAGCTGCATACAAGGGAGCGAGAGTGCCTGATTTTAGCATTGCGAATGCATTGTTTTACTCTGTTCCGTAGTTTTCTATATTCTTCGAAACGCTCGGGTTTCGGATTTGCCTTGAAACGCCTGTGGGCAGCATCCCTTATAGTCATCATTTGACGTAATTCAGCTGTCAGCCATGGAGCAGGAGATTTTCTTACACGGATTGTGCGCATAGGTGCATGTTTGTCATAGAGGGCAGTGAGTTTATCACCAAGTTCATTAATTTTGCCGTCGATTGTAGGTTCTCTGATTATTTGATGCCATGAGATTTCTGAGCAATCGGCTATTAGAGCGTCAAGGTCAATACGTTTCATCTTCCTACAAGTTATGTAACGCGATTTGATCCTTGGGGGCTGCACAGAGTAGGCCAGGAATATTACATCATGTGCTGAGAGGCCAGGGGCCGATGTTTGACCAACATCTCTTACTTTGTCAGTCTGTTTCGTTGCGATTACGTCTATAAGTGTATGACTGTGCGCCGTATGGTGTGTAGGTTGTAATGGAAGAATGTTCATGCTATCGCAACTAAACAGTTTTGTTAGGTTTATTGCGAAGGGAGTGTCTCTTAGGGGGTCTATATTTAAGTCACCCATTACGATGACATGTTCGTATTGACACTGAAGTGAATGTAATTCCGACTGGAAGGAACTCATTGAGCTTATTTTTGGCGGCTTGTACACGACGCCAGTCAAGAACTTCCGACTTTGTATATTTATTTCCATGAACATGAATTCAGCCCATTTTTCTTCAGCAGGGTTTGAGTTACATAAGACTTTCGCTTTGACATCTGTTCGTATATACGTGCCGACCCCGCAACCTCGCTTTTTTTATCTATCTGCCATAAGAAATATGTACCCTGGGAGATGAATAGAAGCAGAGGATATGTGTGGTTTCAACCACGTTTCGGATAAGAGGATTACGTGGTAGCTTAGTTGGTTGAAGAGGAGGCTAAATTCTTCGTAATGTACAGGTAAAGACTGGATGTTGCAGTGAGCTGCTAAAAGCTCTGACGCGTTCCGCTGAGCAGCCTGGAGTAGGGTGGCAGACTGGTTTGTCCCTTTGTTAGGCACTACCTGCCGCGAGGGGCACTGGCCGGTGCTTCCGCCAAGTGACATAACACAGGGGTGTCTGAGATTTTGCGCGCCCTGCTTGTGACTCCGCGAATGCCGAAAGTAGAGGTGGGCCAAACGGTTATTCTGGAGTAACCGTTATCGCAGTTCCAGTTATTCTCTGATAACTGTTATTGTTAACGGTTATTAATAACTGCCAAGTTATTTTTCGCTAGCGAATACCGAATACTCCGAGAGTTAAATAACGACATAGTTGAAATCCATCAGTTTAGTTATCAGTATAACTGCGAGTAGGGTGAAATCGCAGGAATGTCGTATGAATCGTGTCATAACGTTAGCTTATTAACTCCGAGTAAATTTTAGTTGGTGTTAGAACGATTATTAGTGTTTCATATTATATGTTTGTAGGTTATCGATCGCTATTAGAAATATTATCTTCGCAGCTGCATCAGAAAGTACGCGGAACTTCGCCACAGCACTGTTTAAGTAAAATGTTAACAACGTGCGTTTTTAAGTATGAAGTAATATGTAAACTGAGTACTGTAGGTTAAATTCGAAGCTGAATTCCTTGTGCTGCTCACATAATAGAATAAAGTGTACAGCCTTGTAATACAACAAAAAAATCTACGTAATGTGACAGATTCGTTTACTCCTGTGATGTAAAAGATAGTCCTATTGGGGAAAGTGTGAGTACGCTAATCTAAGTTTTATGTGAGATTTGGAAACTGCTCGATTTCTCCAGCTACAGCACGTTTATAACATATGAAGACATGCAGATCGAAAAGGTTGACAGTGTTACATTTCTGGGACTACAACTCGATAATAAATTCAGTTGGAAAGGGCGTACCACATTTTTTCACTCTATTATTTCATAATGCAGCATATTCTGTGGTAACTCATCAAACGTAGCAAAAGTTTTTTGCATGTAAAAGCGTGTAATAAAAATCGTTTGTGGTATAAATTCAAGAACATTATGTAGGAACCTGTTCAAGGAACTTTGTATTCTAACCACTGCTTCCTAGTATATTTATTCCGTAATGAAATTTGTTGCAAGTATTTCCAACCAATAGCTCAATACATAACATCAGTACTAGAAATAGGAACAGCAACCTACATAAAGACCTAAAATCACTTACCTTGGTCCAAAAGGGGTCCAATATTCAGGAACCTGCATTTTCAATAAACTGCCAGAGTCAGCAACCATTAAAAACTTGGTTTCAGATAAAGCACGGTTTACAGTGTGTTTGAAAGACTTTTTGATACAGAAGTGTCTGATTCCATCCGTCATCAATATGCCGGAAATGGCTATTTTAAGTGTGTCCATGGCGTGACTACACACACACACACACACACACACACACACACACACACACACACGCACACACGGCAACAAACACGAAGATACATACAAATAATACAATAACATCAAGCACCAAAAATACAATCAACCAGCAGGACAACTGCGGGAAGTTGGGGGTTTTAGGGTGAGGACAAGCTAGTAAAAAAAACACCATGATCCCAAAACACAAAATGAAGAACAAAAAGAAAAAAAATACAGCATTCTGCTACACCAACAAAAATCTGCAGGAATCAGACACTTCCCTTGAACACTATAGGTTAACCATAGGTGACCATACCAAAACACCAATACCCACAACTAAAAGCACGAAAATTGGAATCTGACATTTCTCTTGACCTACATAGGTAAACCCCAGATGACGATAGCAAAACATCAACATGTACAACTATGAAAATGGGAATCGGTCATTTCCGGTGACCTATATAGGTCCACCACAGCTACTGACGCCAAAAAACCAACACCTACAACTGCTAAAAATAAATCCACAATCCCAAAAGTCCACAAATCAATCATCCCTACATAAATTAAATCACATTCAATACTCCATAAATACACAAAACGTCACAGCTAGAAAAAAAAAAATTAATTACCACCAGCAAATTCCGGCACTGCAAACTTGATCGGCCAGCCCCCCCTCCCCTCCCCCCTCCCACACACACACACAAAAACCAACTCATAAACACCGTGCCGTAATGACATTCACACACCACAACACGGTTTTACGTCGAAGCAGACGGGTGGAATCGAACGCTTCCACTGACGCCTCCTTCTACTATGTAGATGAATATCGTAACAGAGACTGATAGACCAGCTTAGGTGAAAATTCTGCTATATTTCAGTTTTTACAGCACTTGGTTGCAACAGTCAAGATCGGGTATTCTGTGTATGATAAATTTATTAAAAGTACGTAACTGTGTTTTATTCTGACAGTGTATCAATTCTGTAAATATTAGCAGTTACTGTAATATATTCACATATTTTGACAATCTCCTGACAAATGATGAGGATAATAATTATTGTATTCAACTGTATTATGTTATTCTTCCTGACATGTTGTTTGTCATTCGCGATGGCCAGCGGCTTTTTCCGAAGAAGTACGTAAATATTTGTTCGCTCCAGTAACTATCGTCTCTGAAATATCACCGGGGTCTAAGACTGGAGTCACTGTGTCAGGAACACAACCACACAGTTATTCCGTTACCAACTTCCAGGTTACCTGTAATGGTAGCCCGATAACTGCCAGAGAGCGACAAATGTGAGCCGATAACGGTAACTGCCAGAGGAAAATACCGATCTCTGACAGTTATTTCCATAGTCGCTCGAATTCCTTATGGTACATCTCTTTATACTACCCGTCCAAGCTAAATTGACTTATGAGGCGGTGGCTTAAGGGAACGACCGTACTTGTTAATGCCTGTACTGCAGCTCCTATCAGCCACCGCTCGGACATTAACTTTATTTAATTGTTTGTGCTAAAAGTAACGAAGACGCACTATATAGTACACAGTTCTTATCCACAAATGGCACGCAGTCTCACAGTTATTCCCATGGCCTATAGAACGCCTTCCAAATGGTCTACCCTCTCCCTAGTTCCTAGCCAGATCTCCGATGAGTTGACGGGAAAGCGTAGTACGATCTTCGGTCAACAGATGGCGCGAGGCACTGTTGACATTAGACCGTTATTGAAATAACTGCCTGAATCAGTATCGCAGTAACCGTTACTTCTCAGTAACCGGTTATTTCTATCACTTACGTTATTTTTTGCCACCTCTAGCCGAAAGAGAGGCGACTGCAAGAGATTTCCTGAGGTTGCGGGAGTATAGAAAATTGATTAGTGTGGTATTCGGTGCAAGGAGAATATGACCAAAATAGTGACGGCTGTGTGTCACTGTGTATCGTATGTCGTAAGAGGAGAAATGTAATTAGCGTATTTGAAACAGCTTAGGGTGGAAATAAGGGAAAGGGGAGTGATTTAAGAGGCCTATGCTGCCAGCAGAGAGAAGTAAGCTTAATAATCAATAGATTATCGTAGGAAGCTAGAATTAAATTGAAATTTACTAAAGTGATACTGGTAGTGATTATCGTAGGAAGCTACAATTAGATTGAAATTTGCTAAAGTGATACTGACAGTGATTTTTGTTATGAACAATTTAAACCGAAGAGATGGGTGATTAATGAACTAAAGGAGAGACTAATAATTGTAATAGAACTATTACAGAATGGAAGAGAATAAACTGAGACAAAGTATTAACAGTAACTAAAATTAAGTAATGGTTAGAGCTACAGATACAAAAAATAGTAAAAAGTTAATACAGTTACAAAAACAATTAGTTGAAGGTACAAATATGGGTATAATTAAAAAGTTAATACAATTACAAGACTATGTCTGAGTATAGGGCTGTTACAATTTGCAAATGGTGTTAAGTTTGCGCTTTTGGCTCGAGTAGCTTCACTTAATACTATTCAGTTCTGTCATGTTTGTGACTGTCTTCTTTCCAGCTGCTGTCTTAATGATTACTCTACCATCCTGAGTCCACACATTCTGAAGACCGAAATGGGATATGGCACTGTTTAAAATCTT
Organism: Schistocerca serialis cubense; assembly: GCF_023864345.2. Lineage (NCBI taxonomy): Eukaryota > Metazoa > Arthropoda > Insecta > Orthoptera > Acrididae > Schistocerca > Schistocerca serialis. The sequence goes on from NC_064640.1 coordinate 583,440,928, forward strand.
TAGCCATTCGTGTGTCAGATCTTCCCTTATTGTAAGCCCTGTCCTTGCTAACTTCTTCTTCTGGGTAAAGATCTCTGCCCTTTTTCGGTATGAGACAAATTTAATTATTATTGGACGAGGTTTGGTAGCACCTGGTAGTTTTCGTCCCACCCGATGGCTCCTGTCAATGTCTGCCTTGGTCACTTCAGCGCCTAATTTGTCACGTGCAACCTGTATAAGCAGGTTGTCTGTGTCTTCTTCCTTATTTTCTGCTACTCCAAACAGTCGCAGACTATTTCGCCTTTGGTACCGTTCTAGCACGTCTGTTGCGGCAGATAGTTTCATTTCCAACTCTCGTACCTTTTTGTCGTATTCAGACACAGACTTTTTTAGTGCTGTAATTTCGGCAGTATTGGCCTCAACAGTTTCATTCATTTTGGCCAATACTGCTGCCGTTACAGTATCTGATATAGTGCCTGATATCAGATCGAGAATGTTTGCGTTTACCTCAGAGCGGACCAGCTCCGCTGTACCGGGAGCCGCGGCCACACCTTCCGCCAAGAGCCAGCCCGCCGCACCTGCTGCTTCCCCGCTGCTGGACGTGCTGCTGTTGACTCTTCTGTTTACCATTTTCGCGAAGATATAGGCGGAGCATAGAAAAAAATAGCACTGCTGTACAGAACACTGTCGTTTACACAATTTCCACTGGTACTAGACAACACCACCTGCGAGAACACCTTCGAATTCAACTAAATTTCGCGAGCCAAACTTAACACGTGTTACACTGCAGCCGCCATGACACGAACCGACAAATGACGGAAATGAAGTAGGCAAAATGAGAATACAAAGGTGCAAAAATGAGATTGACAGAAAACGCAAAACTGTAAAGTGAGAATGGACAAAGGAAAATACAAAGCTATTGAACCGCAATAATAACAAAATCTCAGATAACAAAGGCCTAGAAAGCAGGGAAAGGAGGACTGAATGTTGGAAAGACAATATAAAAGGGCTGTACAAAAGTTTAAAACTTGAAGACAATAGGGAAAGCGAAATGAAAGCAGATGAAGATGAAGTGGGAAATAGGATATGGCGAGGCGAATTTTGCAGAACTTTGAAATACATAAAATTAAACAAAGTATTGATGTGTACACTATTTCCTGAGGATTACTGAGATCATTGGGAGGTCATAGCATAACAAATGTATTCTCCCTGTAATACTAGATATAGCAGATCCGCAAACGTGAAGAACGAACTATTAATTCTAATTTCGAAGAAGGCAGGTACTGACTGCTGACCTGGAGGAAACATATGAAACAATACTGACCTTATGACATTACTTAGTAGATAGAGTAAAGAAAATAAAACTTTCGTTCATAGTATTTGTAGATTTAGAAAAAGCTTTTGACAGTGTTGACTGAAATATACTAACGAAATTTTGCAATTAGCAGGGGTAAAATACTGGGTGCGACAGGTTATTTCCAATTTGTAAAGACACCAGAAACCTGTTATGAGTCGAAGAACGTTAAAGGGGAGCAGCAGATGTCAGAGAGTGAGATAAGGTTGTAGCCTATTGCTCATTTTATTCAGTCCGTACACTGAACAAAGTAGAAATTTGTAAGCAGATTTACAGTTCATAGTAAAGAGATAAAAACTTACTAATTTGCCGAAGACATTGTCATTCAGTGAGGGATGGAGGAGGATCTGGACGAATCAATGGACGTAATAGATAATGTTGAAAAACGTATTAATGTGCATATCGCCAAACATGAAACGAGGATAATTGAGTGTAGTCGAATTACATCAGCCACGGCTGAGTGAATTACATTACGAGACGAAACATGAAAGTAGTAGTGGCCGTTTTGCTATTTGTGCAGCAAAACCACTAGCAGCGGCAGAAGTGAGGAAGATGTAAAAAGCGGACTCACAATGGTAAGAAAAGCGTCATTGAAAATGATAAATTTGACAAAATTAAATATAAATTTAAACGTTAGGAAGTACCTTGAAGGTAGCTGTCTAGTGTCTGCCTTTGTATGGAAGCGAAACGTGTATGATAAACAGTTCTTACAAGAAGTGAATAGAAAGTCTCAAACGTGATGTCACATTAGCATGCTGAATGCTAGACGAGTAGATTGGATAACTGGTGGTGAGGAACAAAATTCGGCTGGCCGGTGTGGTCGAGCTGTTATAGCCATTTCAGTCTGGAACCGGTCGACCGCTAGGGTCGCTGGTTCCAATCCTGCCTCGGGCGTGGATGTGTGTGATGTCCTTAGGTTAGTTAGGTTTAAGTAGTTCTAAGTTCTAGGGGACTGATGACCTCAGGTGTTAAGTCCCATAGTGCTCAGAGCCATTTCAACCTTTTTTTTTAACTAAATTTAGGCCACGACTTGACTATAAGAGGGAAAAAATTGGAAATTTGTGCTAAGGACTATGGCACCAAACTGCTGAGATCATCGGTCCATAGGCTGACACACTAATTAATCTAACTTACGCTAAGGACAACACAACACTCATGGCCGGGGGGGGGGGGGGGGGGGAGCGGAGTACGTGTGGAGTACACATGTGGGTTTTTTAGGGTAGAGAATTTCCCTCCCTAGGATCGACAAGACGCCTCCTGAGGCACGGCAAGGTAGGAGTAGGCAAAATGCAACAGGAATGACAATGTTAATCTGCTAATAGTAAACTGCAGGAGTTTCTATATTTCTATAGAAAGGTCCCAGAACTCCTCTCATTAATAAACGGTCACAATGCCCACATAGTACTAGGGACTGAAAGTTGGCTGAAACCAGATGTAAACAGTAATGAAATTCTAAACTCAGATTGGAATGTATACCGCAGAGACAGGCTGGACAGTGAAGGGGGAGGCGTGTTTATAGCGATAAGAAGTGCAATAGTATCGAAGGAAATTGACGGAGATCCGAAATGTGAAATAATTTGGGTGAAGGTCACGGTTAAAGCAGGCTCAGACATGGTAATTGGATGTCTCTATAGGCCCCCTGGCTCAGCAGCTGTTGTGGCTGAGCACCTGAAGGATTATTAGGAAAATATTTCGAGTAGATTTCCCCACCATGTTATACTTCTGGGTGAAGATTTTAATTTGCCGGATATATACTGAGAGACTCAAACGTTCATAACGGGTGGTAGGGACAAAGAATCCAGTGAAATTTTTTAAGTGCTTTATCTGAAAACTACCTTGAGCAGTTAAACAGAGAACCGACTTGTGGCGATAACATATTAGACCATCTGGTGACAAACAGACCCGAACTATTTGAAACAGTTAACGCAGAACAGGGAATCAGCGATCATAAAGCGGTTACTGCATCGATGATTTCAGCCGTAAATACACTCCTGGAAATGGAAAAAAGAACACATTGACACCGGTGTGTCAGACCCACCATACTTGCTCCGGACACTGCGAGAGGGCTGTACAAGCAATGATCACACGCACGGCACAGCGGACACACCAGGAACCGCGGTGTTGGCCGTCGAATGGCGCTAGCTGCGCAGCATTTGTGCACCGCCGCCGTCAGTGTCAGCCAGTTTGCCGTGGCATACGGAGCTCCAGCGCAGTCTTTAACACTGGTAGCATGCCGCGACAGCGTGGACGTGAACCGTATGTGCAGTTGACGGACTTTGAGCGAGGGCGTATACTGGGCATGCGGGAGGCCGGGTGGACGTACCGCCGAATTGCTCAACACGTGGGGCGTGAGGTCTCCACAGTACATCGATGTTGTCGCCAGTGGTCGGCGGAAGGTGCACGTGCCCGTCGACCTGGGACCGGACAGCAGCGACGCACGGATGCACGCCAAGACCGTAGGATCATACGCAGTGCCGTAGGGGACCGCACCGCCACTTCCCAGCAAATTAGGGACACTGTTGATCCTGGGGTATCGGCGAGGACCATTCGCAATCGTCTCCATGAAGCTGGGCTACGGTCCCGCACACCGTTAGGCCGTCTTCCGCTCACGCCCCAACATCGTGCAGCCCGCCTCCAGTGGTGTCGCGACAGGCGTGAATGGAGGGACGAATGGAGACGTGTCGTCTTCAGCGATGAGAGTCGCTTCTGCCTTGGTACCAATGATGGTCGTATGCGTGTTTGGCGCCGAGCAGGTGAGCGCCACAATCAGGACTGCATACGACCGAGGCACACAGGGCCAACACCCGGCATCATGGTGTGGGGAGCGATCTCCTACACTGGCCGTACACCACTGGTGATCGTCGAGGGGACACTGAATAGTGCACGGTACATCCAAACCGTCATCGAACCCATCGTTCTACCATTCCTAGACCGGCAAGGGAACTTGCTGTTCCAACAGGACAATGCACGTCCGCATGTATCCCGTGCCACCCAACGTGCTCTAGAAGGTGTAAGTCAACTACCCTGGCCAGCAAGATCTCCGGATCTGTCCCCCATTGAGCATGTTTGGGACTGGATGAAGCGTCGTCTCACGCGGTCTGCACGTCCAGCACGAACGCTGGTCCAACTGAGGCGCCAGGTGGAAATGGCATGGCAAGCCGTTCCACAGGACTACATCCAGCATCTCTACGATCGTCTCCATGGGAGAATAGCAGCCTGCATTGCTGCGAAAGGTGGATATACACTGTACTAGTGCCGACATTGTTCATGCTCTGTTGCCTGTGTCTATGTGCCTGTGGTTCTGTGAGTGTGATCATGTGATGTATCTGACCCCAGGAATGTGTCAATAAAGTTTTCCCTTCCTGGGACAATGAATTCACGGTGTTCTTATTTCAATTTCCAGGAGTGTAGAAATATTAAAAAAGGTAGGAAAATTTTTATGTTTAGCAAAAACGACAAAAAGCAGATTTCAGAGTACTTGATGGCTCAACACAAAAGTTTTATCTGAAGTACAGATAGTGTTGTGGTTCAGTTGACAAAGTTCAAATCCATCGTACAATATGCGTTAGATGAATATGTGCCAAGCAAGATCGTAAGAGGTGGAAAAGAGCCACCGTGGTACAACAACCGAGTTAGAAAACTGCTGCGGAAGCAAAGGGAACTACACAGCAAACATAAACATATCCAAAGCCAAGCAAACAAACAAAGATTGCGTGAGGCGAAATGTGGTGTAAGGAGGGCTATGCGAGAGGCGTTCAATGAATTCAAAAGTAAAGTTCTATGTACTGACTTGGCAGAAAATCCTAAGAAAGTTTGGTCTTATGTCAAAGCGGTAGGTGGATCAAAACAAAATGTCCAGACACTCTGTGACCAAAATGGTGCTGAAACAGAGGATGACAGACTAAAGGCCGATATACTAAATGTCTTTTTCCAAAGCTGTTTCACAGAGGAAGACGGCACTGTAGTTCCTTCTCTAGATTGTCGCACAGACGAAAAAATGGTAGATATCGAAATAAACGACAGAGGGATAGAGAAACAATTAAAATCGCTCAAAAGAGGAAAGGCCACTGGACCTGATGGGATACCAGTTCGATTTTACACAGAGTACGCGAAGGAACTTGCCCCCCTTCTTGCAGCGGTGTACCGTAGGTCTCTAGAAGAGCGTAGCGTTCCGAAGGATTGGAAAAGGGCACAGGTCATCCCCGTTTTCAAGAAGGGACGTTGAATAGATGTGAAGGACTATAGACCTATATCTCTAAGGTCGATCAGTTGTAGAATTTTGGAACACGTATTATGTTCGAGTATAATGACATTTCTGGAGACTAGAAATCTACTCTGTAGGAATCAGCATGGGTTTCGAAAAAGACGATCGTGTGAAACCCAGCTTGCACTATTCGTCCACGAGACTCAGAGGGCCATAGACACGGGTTCCCAGGTTCTTGACTTCCGCAAGGCGTTCGATACAGTTCCCCACAGTCGTTTAATGAACAAAGTAAGAGCATATGGACTATCAGACCAATTGTATGATTGGATTGAAGAGTTCCTAGATAACAGAACGCAGCATGTTATTCTCAATGGAGAGAAGTCTTCCGAAGTAAGAGTGATTTCAGGTGTGCCGCGGAGAGTGTCGTAGGACCGTTGCTATTCACAATGTACATAAATGACCTTGTAGATGACATCGGAAGTTCAGTGAGGCTTTTTTGCGGGTGATGCTGTGGTATATCGAGAGGTTGCAACAATGGAAAATTGTTCTAAAATGCAGGAGGATCTGCAGCGAATTGACGCATGATGCAGGGAATGGCAATTGCATCTCAATGTAGACAAGTGTAATGTGCTGCGAATACATAGGAAGAAAGATCCCTTATCATTTAGCTACAATATATCAGGTCAGCAACTGGAAGCAGTTAATTCCATAAATTATCTGGGAGTACGCATTAGGAGTGATTTGAAATGGAATGATCATATAAAGTTGATCATCGGTAAAGCAGATGCCAGACCGAGACTCATTGTAACAATCTTAAGGAAATGCAATCCGAAAACAAAGGAAGTAGGTTACAGTACGCTTTTTCGCCCACTGCTTGAATACTGCTCAGCAGTGTGGGATCCGTATCAGATAGGGTTGATAGAGAAGATCCAACGGAGAGCAGCGCGCTTCGTTACATGATTATTTAGTAATCGCGAAAGCATTACGGAGACGATAGATAAACTCCAGAGGAAGACTCTGCAGGAGAGACGCTCAGTAGCTCGGCACGGGCTTCTGTTGCAGTTACGAGAACCTACCTTCACCGAGGAGTCAGGCGGTATATTGCCTCCTCCCACGTATATCTCGCGAAGGGACCATGAGGATAAAATCAGAGAGATTAGAGCCCACACAGAGGCATACCGACAATCCTTCTTTCCACGAACAACACGACACTGGAATAGAAGGGGGAACCGATAGAGGTACTCAAGGTACCCTCCGCCACACATCTTCAGGTGACTTGCGGAGTATGCATGCAGATGTAGACGTAGAACTCGAACCTCCGACTGGGAGAGCCGCGCGAACCGTACAAGACAACTTAGAACGCGCGGCTCCCCGTCGCGGCTAAAAGAGGGTTCAAAATGGCTCTGAGCACTACGGGACTTAACATCTGAGCTCATCAGTCCCCTAGAACTTAGAACTACTTAAACCTAACCAACATAAGGACATCGCACACATCCATACCCGAGGCAGGATTCGAACCTGCGACCGTAGCGATCGTGAGGTTCCAGACTGAAGCGCCTAGAACCGCTTGGCCACATCGGCCGGCCTAAAAGAGGGGATCAGTTAATAACACACTTCTTGAAAATTTAATGAATAGTCAATTCTGTAACTGATGGAAGTGTGGGATGGTAAAAATTGTATAGGGAAACCAAAGCTTGACAACGGTAAACAAGTTCAAATTCCTCTAAATGTAATAGATATGTTGATGAGGAGACTTGCAGTGCATGGAGAGCTGCATGAAATGAATCTTCGAAGAGAGGACAACTGCATCAACAAAGGAACAAGAATGTCTCTCACTAGGTTTCGTTGTAGCCAACATAATGGAAGAGTTTAAGATACTAGGCTGTTTGATGGGCACCATGATTCATTTTTTGAGCAGCCAGCTCTTTTATCTGGAGACGTTAATGTTGATCAAGCAGAGTGCTCTCATCAAAGCATCAAAGTGAAGGAAAGGCGATAGTACGGTCGCTGGAATGCCAATTAAGTGGGAGATGAGTGTACGAAACTTTGCAAAACACGCATGAGTGTGAGTGAAGTTAACTGAATCATAACTAACCGTGATGCAGGCACACCCTTAAGACCCAACGCCGCAATACATCTAAGCAACAGAATGATTAACGGTATGAAAGATCGTGGCCGAAGTAGTGAATCCTTACGTGGGGAATACGCATGTAATTAAATATGATCAGGGAGGCAACATCGACTCTAATCAAATACATGGTTTATGCGAACGCTTCAGTTTATTACAAAATGACATGAGAATGAATAAGCACCTAAATTAGTCAGGAAGCCACGAGGATAACAGACATAGGTAATTAACTACGAGAAGCAGATAAGTGGGCTATCGGTAGGCAAAGTTACTTGATGTGGATCGAAATTAGTTCATAACCATATAACCGAGGTTATGAAATTTGTATCGACCTGCCTACACATTAACTACAGTGATTGTTTATCTGACCAGAGAAAGGAAGACACCTATGGAACTGAGAATGCGGTGACGAAGATGAGAAAATGAATCCAAAACTGAATCTGATCCCCTAGTTTAGTTCGCGATGGCCCTAACACACCAGTTTTGCTCAGTATTATTGGCAACGTGATTTGAGCAGATCGATAACGCCGTACCTGGCTCCGATCAAGTATACCGCAAGAACTGCTCCGCTGAGGACTTGAACAATGGACCCCACTCTCCTAAACGAATCTGCTGTTCGAGTTGAGTGTGAAGCCTATCCAGTACCGATATGTTCAGCGCCAAGACCAGAGAGGAAATCTTCCTTTCTAGATTGACTGCACCCTTATTCACGCCAAGAACCTCGGCAGCAAATCTTCTTAAAATTATATCGCTCTGCCACTGGCATAACCATTATCTAGTATCAAAATCTCCCTCCAGCAGAGGCGAAATATTAAAAACCAATAATCTCGATTTCCTCCCCACTTTTCTAAAAAAAATTTGCTACATATTCCGTCCTTCTGATGTTACATTAATTTCATCAGTTAGTGTCCTCTCAGCCAGCAGCCAGCCTCATCATAGGTGGTGCGAAAAGCTAAAAAAAAAATGTGCTCGAGGCTTTCCATCAACTCCTCGGTATCTTTTGAACCTGTAATACAGCAGTGCTGTTTTGCCATGTTTCGTGGACAGCCGGGGTCCTGTCGTCTGTAACGAATTCTTTCGGTTCAGTTGTCCAGTGCGGATACGTGTAGTAAACTGCACAATAGGTATTTAGGTGGCTTTTCCCAAGACAACACGCCGACTGGTTTTACCTGAAGATCAACCCACCTGCTGTTCCGTGAAGGCCACATTCCCTAGACAAACAGGGAGTCGATTTCCGCGTTCCACACTTGGTACGCCCCTTTCCCGTATCATCAGCCCTCGTCAGTTCTGTAGCTCACCCAAAAAAGTAACTGGAATAGCCACACCAGGTTAAATTAAAGGATGTTAAGAGGAGGAAGTGAAATCAGCGCATACGACCACTGTACTGTCATTAATCCATCTAAACTTTTAGATTTGTAGAGGCTGTCTAACTCATATCGCATCCAATCGAATTATTTATCAAACATAAATGAAAAGACAGGAGCCGAACGACTTGTCGCTTTTCAGCTTCACGAAGTCAATAGTTTATAACGAATACACAGGCAAAACGTATCACATTCCTTAAAGAGGGAGGGGAAGAAAATATAAGCCAATGGATCACGATTCCTCTGTAACTAAGATTTGTTTCCATATTTATAATTCAATGAATCTTTTGTTCATTCTGAAAAATTTAATTACTTTTTATGCCTGTTACATGTGTTTTGCTAATTTTCTGCTTTATAACCAAGTCATATTTAGACAATTCTGCATGGAATAGAAGAAGCCTATGGTCAGATATTGATTTAGTGCCCAAAGACGATGTTTATCTATTACGAAACAAAAGGCAATCAAACAATAGTTTTTAGTTTGTGTGATTACGACTGCTGGACTCAATAAAAACCACGACATAATTGCCCAAACGATTTCTTGATCTCCACTATGCATCTAATTCCATAAATAACTGCTTCTTCGATGGTGAATGAAATAAATGTAACTCATTGGAGAGCAATGGTCGGTTGTTCGCGTTTCGTGTTACTTACATCAGTGAAGTATCCCTCTGTCTGCTTCAGCTTAGGAAGAGATTTAGCAATGGCAGCTCTTTGTTTCCTCAGCTTACCCAGTGGGGAAGGTGCGCCTCTCCATGTAATCCGCCAGCGAGTCGAGCTTAATAACCAGTAGTGCTATATGTGCCTGGGATAACGGTTAAATGGGAGAACTAGAACATGGTGCAATCAGTCTCATGAAGCATATGAGAGGCTACTTTTGTAAGAGGATTTGAAAGCTGTTAATGGCTGGGAGAGTAGTATACCGACAACATGCATCTCCATAGTGCTGAGTTTTTGTCTTATTGCAGTAAATCCAGGTGAACTGTTAAAAAAAAAGTGGCATATTTTAGAGTTCGATTCCTTTCAGCCTAATCAAGGTCATCTGGTGGTAAAACAAAGGGGCTACAATTGGGTATATTTTGGAGGTTATTACCTGTTTCACCACTTATCTTGGAATCTACGGAAACCTCTTGGAAGCCTTGGACTGAGCTGAGACAATGGAGATAGTTTGCTTTCGTGAAAATATGTTCCAAACAATATTATGCAGACCTAGTATATATATGAGCGTTTATTAGTGTATACTGTACACATGTGTATAGAGTATACATGTAAGATGTCTGACTGAGTCATTTCTGCAGTTCAACGTTTACTCTTTTCCTAAAGCTGATCTCAACGCACTGCTTTGACTGATACTGCTGACTTCACATGTATGAAACATTATTGATCACTTTATAGATTTTGGTACTATTTTTGAGGTAACAATACCCTTTGATATCATACCCAGAACCTAGATAGATCTTGCTCTATTCAGTTAAGTACATGATGTTTCCATTTGAACTCCGCTTGCTTCCATGATATTAGACATAGTAGCTTTAGATACCCATGATAGATTTGTGTTCGTTCTCCACACTAATACTCTTTACCGTGTAAGGAAAAAGGAGATTAATACCTGTACTGAAGAACTGGAACACATTAAGAGAAGTGGAATTTAAAGTTAACATCAGAAAATTAAGGTGAGAAATGAGATGTTTATAGAAGATGTCAATACCATGAATCGATATCACTTGCTATGATTTCCTTGTCTTATTTATCAGTACATCTCTAACATGAACAATTTGTGAAGAAAGGTACATGCTGCTACGTTACAGTTTTTCCGAAAGGGTTCTCTTCTGCTTTTTTTTATTTATATGCAAGCTGTGAAGTTAATATATGATACACGGATCCTTGATGAGTGCAGCCGGTGATCAGTTAAGCCGTTCGCAGTTTCCGGGTCGGACAGAAATGAGTCCCGAGCAGAAATACGGCGAAGCTGGACGCCGCACACAAAATTGTCAGCCAAAGGCTGTTAATTATACTGTTCTGATTTTATTCGGCCTGTTGTTGTTGTTGTTGTGGTCTTCAGTCCTGAGACTGGTTTGATGCAGCTCTCCACGCTACTCTATCCTGTGCAAGCTTTTTCATCTCCCAGTACCTACTGCAACCTACATCCTTCTGAATCTGCTTAGTGTATTCATCTCTTGGTCTCCCTCTACGATTTTGACCCTCCACGCTGCCCTCCAATACTAAATTGGTGATCCCTTGATGCCTCAGAACATGTCCTACCAACCGATCCCTTCTTCTAGTCAAGTTGTGCCACAAACTTCTCTTCTCCCCAATCCTATTCAATACTTCCTCATTAGTTATTTGATCTACCCATCTAATCTTCAGCATTCTTCTGTAGCACCACATTTCGAAAGCTTCTATTCTCTTCTTGTCCAAACTATTTATCGTCCATGTTTCACTTCCATACATGGCTACACTCCATACGAATACTTTCAGAAATGACTTCCTGACACTTAAATCAATACTGGATGTTAACAAATTTCTCTTCTTCATAAACGCTTTCCTTGCCATTGCCAGCCTACATTTTATATCCTCTCTACTTCGACCATCATCAGTTATTTTGCTCCCCAAATAGCAAAACTCCTTTACTACTTTAAGCGCCTCATTTCCTAATCTAATTCCCTCAGAATCACCCGACTTAATTAGACTACATTCCATTATCCTTGTTTTGCTTTTGTTGATGTCCTTTCAAGACACTGTCCATTCCATTCAACTGCTCTTCCAAGTCCTTTGCTGTCTCTGACAGAATTACAATGTCATCGGCGAACCTCAAAGTTTTTGTTTCTTCTCCATGAATTTTAATACCTACTCCTAATTTTTCTTTTGTTTCCTTTACTGCTTGCTCAATATACAGATTGAACAACATCGGGGAGAGGCTACAACCCTGTCTCACTCCCTTCCCAACCACTGCTTCCCTTTCATGTCCCTCGACTCTTATAACTGCCATCTGGTTTCTGTACAAATTGTAAATAGCCTTTCGCTCCCTGTATTTTACCCCTGTATTTTACCCCTGCCACCTTTAGAATTTGAAAGAGAGTATTCCAGTCAACATTGTCAAAAGCTTTCTCTAAGTCTACAAATGCTAGAAACGTAGGTTTGCCTTTCCTTAATCTTTCTTCTAAGATAAGTCGTAAGGTCAGTATTGCTTCACGTGTTCCAGTGTTTCTACGGAATCCAAACTGATCTTCCCCGAGGTTGGCTTCTACTAGTTTTTCCATTCGTCTGTAAAGAATTCGTGTTAGTATTTTGCAGCTGTGACTTATTAAGCTGATAGTTCGGTAATTTTCACATATGTCAACACCTGCTTTCATTGGGATTGGAATTATTATATTCTTCTTGAAGTCTGAGGGTATTTCGCCTGTTTCATACATCTTGCTCACCAGATGGTAGAGTTTTGTCAGGACTGGCTCTCCCACGGCCGTCAGTAGTTCCAATGGAATATTGTCTACTCCGGGGGCCTTGTTTCGACTCAGGTCTTTCAGTGCTCTGTCAAACTCTTCACGCAGTATCATATCTCCCATTTCATCTTCATCTACATCCTCTTCCATTTCCATAATATTGTCCTCAAGTACATCGCCCTTGTATAGACCCTCTATATACTCCTTCCACCTTTCTGCTTTCCCTTCTTTGCTTATAACTGGGTTTCCATCTGAGCTCTTGATATTCATACAAGTCGTTCTCTTATCTCCAAAGGTCTCTTTAATTTTCCTGTAGGCGGTATCTATCTTACCCCTAGTGAGATAGGCCTCTACATCCTTACATTTGTCCTCTAGCCATCCCTGCTTAGCCATTTTGCACTTCCTGTCGATCTCATTTTTGAGACGTTTGTATTCCTTTTTGCCTGTTTCACTTACTGCATTTTTATATTTTCTCCTTTCATCAATTAAATTCAGTATTTCTTCTGTTACCCAAGGATTTCTACTAGCCCTCGTCTTTTTACCTACTTGATCCTCTGCTGCCTTCACTACTTCATCCCTCAAAGCTACCCATTCTTCTTCTACTGTATTTATTTCCCCCATTCCTGTCAATTGTTCCCTTATGCTCTCCCTGAATCTGTGTACAACCTCTGGTTCTTTTAGTTTATCCAGGTCCCATCTCCTTAAATTCCCACCTTTTTGCAGTTTCTTCAGTTTTTATCTACAGGTCATAACCAATAGATTGTGGTCAGAGTCCACATCTGCCCCTGGAAATGTCTTACAATTTAAAACCTGGTTCCTAAATCTCTGTCTTACCATTATATAATCTATCTGATACCTTTTAGTATCTCCAGGGTTCTTCCATGTATACAACCTTCTTTCATGATTCTTAAACCAAGTGTTAATTATGATTATGTTGTGCTCTGTGCAAAATTCTACAAGGCGGCTTCCTCTATCATTTCTGTCCCCCAATCCATATTCACCTACTATGTTTCCTTCTCTCCCTTTTCCTACACTCGAATTCCAGTCACCCATGACTATTAAATTTTCGTCTCCCTTCACAATCTGAATAATTTCTTTTATTTCATCATAAATTTCTTCAATTTCTTCGTCATCTGCAGAGCTAGTAGGCATATAAACTTGTACTACTGTAGTAGGTGTGGGCTTCGTATCTATCTTGGCCACAATAATGCGTTCACTATGCTGTTTGTAGTAGCTTACCCGCATTCCTATTTTCCTATTCATTAGTAAACCTAATCCTGCATTACCCCTATTTGATTTTGTGTTTATAACCCTGTAGTCACCTGACCAGAAGTCTTGTTCCTCCTGCCACCGAACTTCACTAATTCCCACTATATCTAACTTCAACCTATCCATTTCCCTTTTTAAATTTTCTAACCTACCTGCCTGATTAAGGGATCTGACATTCCACGCTCCGATCCGTAGAACGCCAGTTTTCTTTCTCCTGATAACGACATCCTCTTGAGTAGTCCCCGCCCGGAGATCCGAATGGGGGACTATTTTACCTCCGGAATATTTTACCCAAGAGGACGCCATCATCATGTAATCATACAGTAAAGCTGCATGCCCTCGGGAAAAATTACGGCTGTAGTTTCCCCTTGCTTTCAGCCGTTCGCAGTACCAGCACAGCAAGGCCGTTTTGGTTATTGTTACAAGGCCAGATCAGTCAATCATCCAGACTGTTGCCCTTGCAACTACTGAAAAGGCTGCTGCCCCTCTTCAGGAACCACACGTTTGTCTGGCCTCTCAACAGATACCCCTCCGTTGTGGTTGCACCTACGGTACGGCTATCTGTATCGCTGAGGCACGCAAGCCTCCCCACCAACGGCAAGGTCCATGGTTCATGGGGGGGTTACTCGGCCTATGTTCATAAAATGAGTGGATAAATGCTTTCGTACTACTGCGATTCGCCGGCCGAAGTGGCAGTGCGGTTCTGGGCGCTGCAGTCCGGAACCGCGAGACCGCTACGGTCGCAGGTTCGAATCCTGCCTCGGGCATGGATGTGTGTGATGTCCTTAGGTTAGTTAGGTTCAACTAGTTCTAAGTTCTAAGGGACTAATGACCTAAGCAGTTGAGTCCCATAGTGCTCAGAGCCATTTGAACCACTGCGATTCTATTATCATAATTATTATCTATAGCATGTTCAACATGAGAAGAAGCGCTAGAGCAGCCGACATCATGTATCAGCCAAAACCCTAGAATGATTTCAGAGAGAAAAAATAGTGTCAAAATATGTGTTTTCAAAGTTACGGAAAATAAATATTTTTAATTTGTTCTGGAAATAGACGTTCTACAATTACATTTTATATTTATATTTTTTATTTGTAATTTGTGTATATTTCATTCTGAGGCGCTCATTCATTTCCCGCCAAATGTAATGGCCAAGATCATGTGAAAAGTTATTTTGTAGATGATCTAACAATTAAAAGCGATGTATTTTTTATAAGATTATTGTTTCAGGAAAGAAATAATAATGAACCAAGGAGACGGTTGTTGCCGCATATTTATTACGACGTTTTTATAATTTCTTTTGTTTCGGGCAACTTACGTTTTTAAATCATTCTTCAAGGTTATTGGCTGCCTAGCTTCGTTGCTTCAATAGTCGAAAATATTCTTTAACACTAGCAAATTGTCTCGAATCGAATGGCTAATCCTTAGGATTGTTCCGATTATTATGGGCTTTTGCCATTAAAATTTGGATAACATATTTAAAGCCAGATTGTTGTCTTCGCAAAGCCCAAGAAACTGTACTTCGTCATCAGTCCCTGTGCTTGAAAAAATTTGTCGTTTACTGACATTCGTTTTAGATCGCCGATATTCACATTTCGGGGAAATTGTAGGTATTAGAACTAGATGATACGACCTATTATTTTTGGACGCAGATGATTAATTTTCTAGCTATTTGGATGTTTGTGAGAAGGTTGTCACGCAAAGATAAAATTAAATAAACGCTCCTAACTGTGGTTTTGTTGCACATTTGTAGACCTGTATCCGCCATCAGCACTTCTCGCACATTTTGCAGCATCCGCATAATTTGTAATACCGCAAGGAGATAGCATTATGCCTGCAGGCACTTTGAATAAATAGGCCGTTGATATTAGGCCTACCTTTTGGATTCTTCATTTGATATGATTATACACTTAAGAGCCAAAGAAACTGGTACACCTGCCTAATACCGTGTAGGGCCCCCACGAGCACGTAGAAATATCGCATCCCGACGTGACATTGACTCGACTAATATCTGAAGTACTGCTTGATGCATTTCACACCATGAATCCTGCAGGACTGTCCATAAATCCGTAAGAGTACGAGGGGATGAGATCTCTTCTGAGTAGCACGTTGCAAGGCATCCCAGATATGCTCAATAACGTTCATGTCTGAGGAGTTTGGTAGCCTGCGGAAATGTTTAAACTCAGGAGGGTGTTCCTGTACCCACTCTGTAGCAATTCTGGACGTGTGGGGTATCGCACTGTCCTGCTGGAATTGCACAAATCCGTCGGAATGCACAATGGACATGAATAGATGGAGGTGATCAGACAGGATACTTACGCACGTGTCACCTGTCGGAGTCGTGTCTAGATGTATCAGGGGTCCCATATCATTCCAGCTGCACAAGTTCCATACCATTACAGAGCCTCCACCAGCTTCAATAGTTCCCTGCTGACCTGCACGGTCAATGAATTCATGAGGTTGTCTCTATACCCGTAAACGTCCGTTTGCTCGATACAATTTGAAACGAGACTCGTCCGACCAGGTAACATGTTTCCAGTCATCAACAGTAAAATTCCGGTGTTTAAGGCTCAGGCGAGGCGTAAAGCTTTGTGTAGTGCAGTCATCATGGGTACACGAGTGTGTCCCTGCTCCGAAAGCCCATATTGATGCTGCTTCGTTGAGTGAGTCTCACGCTAATTGTTGTTGATGGCCCAGCATTGAAATCTGCAGCAATTTGTGGAAGGGCTGCACTTCTGTCACGTTGAACGATTCTCTTGAGTCGTCGTTGGTCCCGTTCTTTTTCCGGCGGCAGCGATGTCGGAGATGTGATATTTTACCGGATGCCTGATATTCACGGCACACTCATGAGATCGTTGCACGTGAAAATCCCCACTTCATCGCTACTTTGGAGATGTGTCCTATCGCTCGTGCGCCGACTATAACGCCACATTCAGACTCACTTAAATCTTGATAACCTGTCGTAGTATTAGCAGTAACCGATGTAACAACTTCGCCAGACACTTGTTTTCTTATACAGGCGTTGCCGACCGCAGTGCCGTATTCTGCCTGTTTACGTATCTATGTATTTCAATACGCATACCTATACCAGTTTCTTTGGTGCTTAAGTCTATATCCTTAATGGAGAACTTCAGCCGCAGTGAACGCTGTGTTTTCTCATCTTCTTGTTTTCTGCAGGTAAACTTGCTGTTTACAGTTTAGTTTTTGATAAATCAGAAGTAGAGGTAATATAGCATTTCCTGAAGGAAGTTTTTGACAGTTGACACACGGCAAAGAAAATGACGTAAAACTGTGGTGTGCTGGATACTGTAGTCACATCGTCATTTATAACAAAGCACGAATACAATGAAAAAAAGCAGTCAAAGGTATGCACGAGAAGATCTTTGAAATGCTAATATTATTACGAGTATATAAACATAAAATATCAATAAACGCCCTTCTCTATGGTCTATGTTAAGGAACCTCGGTCATCCCTGTCATGGTATCCGTGCTGATTATTTGCTGGATACACGTCTCTCACCACTCTACAAGCAGATGCTATTTGAGGTTCAGCGTGGCTTGTAGTGACTTATGTAGTTTTTCTGGTTGTTTAACCTTTTCGTCTGCATCAAATATGCAGGAGCGTAAAAAGAGCTCCAGAAGCATGTTAACAGTTTTAAACAGTATAGCAGTAACAATAATCAAAATAGCCAATCTGCTGTAACACTACAATTGATAAAAACGAGTAACGATGTCGTGTTCAATAGAATATCGAAAGGACATAACACAAAACAAGAAAAAACCCAATCGTGGAGACATGGAAACATGTACTGAGGTGACAACTGTCATGGGTTACCGCCTAATATCGTGTCGAACCTTCTTTTCCGCAGCGAATGACGTGGCATGGACTCAACTTATTGGAAATCTCATGCTGAAATATTGAGCGATGCTGCCTCTATAGCCGTCAGTAATGGCAACAGTGCTACAGGTGCAGAATTCTATGCAAGTACTGATCTCTCGATTATGTCCCATAAACGGTGGATGCGATTCACGTCGGACGATCAAGGTGGACAAATCATTCGCTCTGATTGTCCAGAACGTTCTTCAAACCAGTCGAGAACAATTGCGGCCCAGCGAACGTTTGGCAACGTAAAGTTCATGAATGTCGGCAAATGGCCTTCAAGCAGCCGAACATAACCATTTCCATTCAATGATCGGTTCAGTTGGATCAGAGGACCCAATCAGTTCCATGCTAACGCCGCCCACACCATTACGGACCCAACCACTAGCTTAAAAATGCCCTGTTGATAACTTGGATCCATGTCCTCCTGGGGTTTGCGCCACACTCGACCCTACCTGAAGCTCTTATAAATTGAAATGAGACTCAGCTGACCAGGCCACGGTTTTCCAGTAGTCTAGAGTTCAACCTACATGTTCACCAGCCCTGGAGAAGTGCTGCAGGTGATGTCGTGTTGTCAGCAAAGGCAGTCACGTCAGCCATCTGTTGCCATAGCCCATTAACGCCAAATTTCGCCGCACTGCCCTAACGCATATGTTCGTTGTACATCCCACACTGAATTTGGTCGTTATTTCAAGTAGTGTTGTTTGTCTGTTAAAACTAACAACTCTACGCACACTTCGATGTTTTCGGTCGTTAAGTGAAGACCGTCTGCCACTGCGTTGTCTGTAGTGAGACGTAATGCCTGCAATTTGGAATTCGCAGCATACTCTTCACTCTGTGAATCTCGGAATATGGAATTTCCTAACGGTTTCGGGAATGGAATGTCCCATGCGTCTAGCTACAGCTACCATTCCGAGGTCAAAGCCTGTTCATTCCAGTCGTGCGGCCATAATCACGTCGGAAACCCTTTCACATAAATCACACGAGTACTAATGACCTCTACGCCTATGCTTTGCCTTTTTTTACACCTTGTGTAGGCGATACTACCACCATCTGTATATAACGCTGTCCCATAACTTCAGTCACCTCAGTATATTGGTGAGATATCAGTTTGGTGGTGAGGCATTGAAACCTTCAGGTGCGAAAAATGGAAACTTTGACAAAGGCAGATTATTTCTAACACGAGGTATGCTAGAAAATGCGTAGATCAGGTTTGAAATTATGCAGGAGTATCATGGACACATCCTGCTGAAGACAGTAAAGTGTGGAAGAGACTAGATGAGACATTTATGATTGTAGAGAATCTTAAAAGGCATAAATAGGATTATGCTAATCTAATAAATATGAAACGAAGTTATTTAGACTGAAACATAATAAAAATCTTTTTGTTTTTACCTCACAGAACATATCATTTTCCTCCCTGGAGGTACTAATGCTTCATGAAGTATACACGACGTTTTGGGTTAGGTAACTGGGACATACCTATTGAAACACTGAGCTTTAGCATAGGTAGTACATTGCGCGAAAGGATGAAAGGGTCACTTATTTAAGCCCCGTCATTTTTCGCTCTTGAGATTCGTAAGTGTGAAATTTGGATCAAAGGTGCCTACAAGCTGCCTCTACAAGGGTGCTAAAGTATGGCTCCCAGCAAAGTCACCCATTTGCTCGGCGACGCTTGAAACAGCAAGGTGTGACACCTCAGAAAGAAAGTCGGCGTCCAAAGCTCACGTGCGATGTAAGGTGTGTTACTGATGACACACTGGCACCAAATGTCACCAAAATTCTGTCTAATGCTGCCGTGGACGTGTCACATGATGGGAAGGTCGTGACTTCTTCCTCCTTGTCCACAGCTCGCCACATTTCTCGACGCCTCTGCTATGGAAGTAATAATTGCGATGCCCAGTGTTGAAATCACGGATTTTTCTTTTGGGTGGCTGAGGAATACTTTTCAGATGCACCGCCACTCAGAACCGACGCGAAAAGGCCTCAGATGGTAACATAAACGGCGTCAATCGAACCATCCCTTTCCTTGGGGTGTTTATTTACACGCATTTCGCTGTCAAAAACGACAGACTGCTGAGCTGTGTGCAAGATAACGACGTTAGTGACGACCTCTGTCACTGTTGTTACCCTCCGGGCGATTCAACCCTTCTCTAAGGACGTCGTGGGGCTGTAGTTACATTGATTGTGGTCTGTTCTCTTTGGAATGTAGTGTGACTGCAGTTTCTCACTACGGACAACTGAACACCATTCGATGAAATTTAAAGGTAATTCAGACCATCAAATGGTGTTTAGACCTCTTTCAGCACTGCTGCTTGGCGTCCTCCTATGGCGTGATCACGAGAGGGTGCGAATTTGACACGTGCATGGATAAATCGGCAAAGAGTCCCTCTAAGACCCCCCCGTTCGACAACACCCTTGGTGTCTCCCACACCGCTTTACTGAGCAGTTTAAAAATTTATATGTACAGGGACTATACTTGAATGATTCTAACAGCCTACAGGCAAGCAGCCCCTACGACCACCCACACTTCTGCATGGCCACAAGCAGGTACCAGAGTGACCGTGGGAGGCCACTCAGCTACAGGGTGTCCAAGGGGTTGGCTGCTGGCAGTTACCTATGGATGAGTCAAGGGATATCACAGTAGAGGTATATTTTGAAAGTGGTCAACACATGTGCACGGGTGGCACCGCGGATGTTTTCTAACTGGATTATCTTAGAGGGACCCTTTGCATATTGTTTCTGAATTTCACAGCGTCACACCCTACCACGATCGTATACACAGACGGATGTGAAACAGGAAGTCGGAAAAGGGATACACACACTTTGCTGCTTCGGGTCACATTCAAATGTCGTAGAATGATATTGAACGGTTCCTAGGTGTTCCACACTGTAAAGCAGAGTAAGAGCTGCAGTCGCAGTATACTCCAAAGGAATCAGACCACTTTCAATGGGGTTGCAGTCCCATGATATCCTTAGAAGAGGGGTGAATCATATGGGGATGTCAGTGGTTTCAAAGGTATTCAAGAACGTCGTTCAATTGCACCTCGCACCACAAAACGAACTGTCGTTTTCGACAGTGACATGTGTGTAAGTAAAAGCTCCAAGGGGAGCTTACGCTACCTTCTGAGGCTTTTTCATGTCGATTTTAGCGGCGGTGTGTTTTAAACGTTTTCCTCGGCCATCCACTAGAAATACACGCCATTTCGACACTGAGGCCCACGGTTTCGCCTTCCATCGCAGTGGCGTCCATATATATGCTTAAGGGGGCATGTGGTGACCATCCCATAGTGTCACACGTCCACAGTGGCGTTGGGCATATTGTGTTGAAATCTGTCACTGACGTGACATCGTTAGCCCATCTAACGGCTCACATGAACTTTTGAGCTATAGCCATTTTTTCTCGAGCGTCGACCATTTTGCAATTTGAAGCGTCGGCAAACCCGTGGATACCGTCGAACGACCACCACGCTTTAGCATCGTTACAGAGAGAAAGGTTGTAGATATGTATCTTTGAGCCAAATTTCTCACTTACGTATAACAATGGGGGGAAATGACGGATCTTCGAACAACCGTTTCTGTAATTCTTCTGTGCAGTGTATTTAAGAATGGCTGATACTTATAAAAAATAGAAGCTGTTTTCATATCAGGAACAAAATTACATATTAATTCATTTACAGGGTGTTCCAGAAACGTTGCGACCAACATTGAGGGCTTATGGAGGGTGTCTGAAGGAACAACTCGAGGATAGGAATCAGAGTCCGGAAAAGTCATCCAACGACGCTACAGGGCGTTGGAGGTATAGGCGCCAGTATCTACCACTAGCCCACCTTTTCGGCAGCAAACGTGATTTTCTACGCTGACGCACAGTGGGCGGAATATATTACAATATTGATTATTATTCAGTGATCGCGATTCGTTGCCAGGATAGCCAGTGGAGCAGACAGAACTAGCTGCTGCCTAGAAAGGCCTTGTCTCCTGTGAATGCAATAATCTGTTGCCTCGGTGGACGTCGGTTTCGAACATGGGTTTCTATCTGCAGTTTATTTTCCTCCTGGAACCCTCTAAAATCTCCGATGTATTTCGGTATACTGGAGAAAATTAAACCGTAGGTGCAACCCCATGTCACAAACCGTCATCCACCAAGGCAACAGAGCATCGCATTCATAGGAAAAAAGGCCTATCTACGCAGCAGATACGTAGCTTCAACTTTTCCACTGGCGATAGTGGCAATCAGTCGCGGTCATTGAATAACGAACAACATTGCTAGACGTTCCATCTACCGCTCCTCATCGTAAAAAGTCACGTGTATTACCGATGGGTTGGACTATTGGCAGGGACCGCGCCTTTAGCTTCTGCGCTCTGCAGCGTCGTTGAATGACGTTTGTGGACACGGGTTCCTATCCTCTTTTTGTTTTCTCAAGACTCCCAATGCAACCTTCCGACGTTTCTCAAAAAATTTCTGGTACACTAAGTGAGGAAAATAAATTAATTTTCTCTTACAAGAAGGTGAGTCAGTTCTTTCGAAACGATTACGTAGTTAACAGAGACGTTAATGAGGTGAGATAATCTCGTTTAAGAAAGTAATTTAAAACTGAACCTGTAAATCAGAAATGGGCGAAAGGTGTAAATATTCATAGGGGCAGGCCGCTTTGGCCGAGCGGTTCTAGGTGCTTCAGTCTGGAACCGCGCGACTGCTACAGTCGCAGGTTCGAATCCTGCCTCGGGCATGGATGTGCGTGATGTCCTTAGGTTAGTTAGGTTTAAGTAGTTCTAAGTTCTATGGGACTGATGACCTCACATAGTGCTCAGAGCCATTTGAACCATATTCATAGGGGAAGTAGTTAAGATATTTTGCATTTTGAGAATTATTATTACTCGGATGTTTCTTGGCCTGTGTCTGTATAAAACAGTGTGGAATTTGTACGTCGACCTTGATGCAAAAATAACCGCATCATAAGTTAAAAAATCACATGGCATATTAAGGCAAAAGACAGTAATGTTCAAATCGTGCTATGCCATCCGATTATAGGTTTCCCGTCAGTCGCTGCAGGGAGGGGAGTGGGGGCGGAAGGGGGAGGGGGCATGGTCAGAATTAATTTCAAAACGTTCTACTCTCGTCTAATACGTGTTTTTTCTCCATCTCTAATGACCTTATGTAGACATCTTCCTTCTTCCCTTTTTCTTAGTCCTAATAAGTTTTATCAAATCAAAAACTTTATTTATACATACGGTATTTGATTACGTAACGAAGAAACAGCGTTTTGAATCAGATCTGTAATTTATTAATAATTTGCAGTTTTAGACAAGAAGTAGTGATATATTTAATGACATTACCAACACATTCTTTTATTGTCGACGTTAATCATGGGGAAATGTTCGCGTCTATAAAAATTTCTTTTAACTGTTGTAGTATTTTTTGATACACAATGATCCAAACTATAACTCGATTGGCATATTTTAGCAATGAGTAACGGAATTAAACGGCAGTGCCCTTTTGCTGGTATGTATCTTACACACTGTCCAGTCACATTATTGAGATCATCTGGCGAAAGCCTGAATAACCAACCACCTTTTACAGCGCGAACCGTGCAAGAAGGGAGTCATTGAGGCTCTAGAGTCTAAAAGGTACTGAGAGGGATTTGGAGACATACCGAATCAAAAATGGTTCAAATGGCTCTGAGCACTATGGGAATTAACTTCTAAGGTCATCAGTCCCCTAGAACTTAGAACTACTTAAACCTAACTAACCTAAGGACATCACACACATCCATGCCCGAGGCAGGATTCGAACCTGCGACCGTAGCGTTAGCGCGGTTCCAGACTGCAGCGCCTTTAACCGCTTGGCCACCCCGGCCGGCTATACCGAATCCAGTGCCGTGGTAAACTACGCTAGGTTTCTCGGTTGAAGATACATGGTGCGAACAGCCCGATCGAGGTGGTACAACAGATTCTCGAGTGGGTTTAAACCCAGTAAGTTTGGTGACCTGGGAGCTCAGATGTTTCGCGCCATACACTTCAGCGGCCATCTGACCGATGGAGCACAAAACGTAATTTATCTCAGAATTCCACCTGTCGGCACAGACGTACAGTGGCGGTACTGGTGTGCAAATTTGTCTTCGTCGCCGACGAACAGCAGTCAGACGCCTGCTGCGGAGGAACATATGAAACAACGTTCGCTGAACGGTCGCTGAAGACACACTGTTCGTACCCCATTGATTCATCTGGGCGATCAGTTGTACAACAGTTGCCCCTACATGTCTCCGAAGTCGTCATTCGCCCCTGTCATCTCTGGCCCGTTGTGCATCACAGCTACCTCGGAACCGGTTCTTGATAGCGCCATTTTTCCATTCATAGTACACTTTAAGAACGGCGGCATGCAAACAGTTTACGATCTCAGCCGTTTCCGAAATGCTTCCACCCTTGCTTCACCCTTTTGAAGCTTAGATAAATTGCTCCGTTTCCGTATTACGAGAACGACTGTACAGTTTTCCGCGTCTCCACCCCCCCCCCCCCCCCCCACCACCCCCCTTCCGATACGCTTTATATATCCTCCACTGCTCTTGCTGCCACCTGCTGCGTCTGAGTGGTTATTGCTCGCTGACGTCGAACACAGCCAGTTGTCACATTAATGTGATTGGACCGTATATAATACCAACAGCAACTATGAAAGTCTTGAGATGTACTCTATAATGCGAAAATAGCTTTCGTATCAGCTACTGACCTGAGTTGTTCTTTTTCTTGTGCCTCTCTCCTAGATATAGGTGGGGTCTGCATGGATGCTATTGGGTTTGTTATAGCCAGTTTAATGGTGCGCCGGATATCGTTCCTGTCGCCACCCCATTACCGCTGGGAAGAAAGACGTATACCCCAAACAGTTTGTGGGTAATGCTATCCATGTGAAAGTGTGCAGACGTTTTGTAAATGTTTGCAAATGATACAGCTGAAATGGGACTTGACTACGAGCCAAGTATTCGCTTAGTCGGATGTGGAAAACAGCCAAAGAACCACATGAAGAGTGACCCGTGCACTGGCCCTCTTCATTATTTCACCACGCGGGTTCGATTCGAATAAGGCGACCTTTCCCAATCCAGAAATCGGCGTGCTAACACGCGTGGCTATCCGGGCGGGTTTACACATTGGCGGCAAACTGAAGTTCACTGAACATGCGAGAATTACGACCGACAAAGCAATGAAAATAATGCTTAAACTGGCAATGCTAAATACTAATATATATAAATGGTTCATTATGACAATACATACATACCTTATCGCACTATCCCAATGTAGAGTATGCTTTGCAGTGAGCCCCTAGGCGGATCGACTGTCGCTTAAACACACAAGTGGTAAAAGAAGTGTTCTGCTCGTGATGGCGGGTGCCTTCGGGACAACATCATAGGAGGCAGAAGTATACCCGATTGACATCATAATCCGTTAAATAGCAGCAGCATACTGGTTGAAGAAAGGCAGACGCGACAAGATATTTGCAATTGCAGGAGAGGAAATCAGAGAAAGGCGCCAA
This sequence comes from Schistocerca serialis cubense, assembly GCF_023864345.2. Lineage (NCBI taxonomy): Eukaryota > Metazoa > Arthropoda > Insecta > Orthoptera > Acrididae > Schistocerca > Schistocerca serialis. The sequence goes on from NC_064640.1 coordinate 583,466,068, forward strand.
CTAATCAGCTAGCGAAGCGATACCGTGAAGAGAGAATGGGATTTGACAGAAGAGGGGCATTGTGTCCACACATCCTTCCCAAACGTCAAGGAATGATTGAGGCTAAAATATGCAGATCCCACACGCTGCATTGTCCATTTCCTCACGGACCATGATCCATATCCAGAGTACCTCCATTGGTTTGGTTTCGTCTAAACACCCATGTGCACAGGTGGAGAACTAGAAAATCCTGAGTATGTCACTTTCCACTGTAACAGAAATGGTTCAAATGGCTCTGAGCACTATGGGACTTAACATCTGAGGTCATCAGTCCCCTAGAACTTAGAAGTACTAAAACCCAACTAACCTAAGGACATCACACATCCATGACCGAGGCAGGACTCGAACCTGCGACCGTAGCAGCCGCGTGGTTCCGGACTGAAGCGCCTAGAACCATTCGGCCACAACGGCAGGCCCAGAACATAGTGACAGTGTTTTATTTCATAGAGTCATGCCCATAAAAGTTTCGACGTGATTGATATATTCGTTGTTCAAGTAACTAGAATCGGATTCTCTCAGGCTTGCAATGAGTAGAAGAATATGTTATAACTGCAAGACAATTACAGACCATTGTGCATTTCAAAAATCTGACAAATTTATCTGACATTTCAACCGCTGAGCGCCAGTATTATTCTTGTAAAACGTAGCACCTACTAGTTCTCATTCAGTAATCGAAACCGTTTCACAGGCGTAATAGGTAGGAGCATTCGTTCGTCTAGTGTGTTTCAAAAGGGTAGCGTGGAACGAGAGAAAAGAAAACTCCTTATTTTCCTTATTTTCATCGTGCTGCTATTTCTTTTCTTTATTCCTTTCCCTTTCTTTTATCGGTCAGAGATATTATTCCTTAGTAGATATTCTGGAACTTCTCCACCCTCTTTCACTTTCCTGTTGTTAAAGTTTATTTTGCCCCGTAAGTTAACTTGTTGATATGGCTCTCGGGGATCGAGCGATGTTAAGCTACACGATACAAAAGATAATTTGAGAGGACTACTGAGTTTACTCTGCCTGCAGCGACTAGAATAACAATAATAATACGCGGTGTGAATCTGAACTTAGCTGAGAAAATTTCGGAGATCGTTTAGGGACTTAATGTGAGGGTCTTGGTATGAGCGATTCATTGTCTCAGATAGCTCATTATAGAGTAAATGAATCTCGTTTCATTTGTTACTTCTTCCGTATAGCACTGCAAATATCGGCGCGACCGTGCTAATTTCGATAGTATGAACTGTTCGTCTTCTTTTGAAACAAACTTTTTGCTTTCATTCGTGGTAGTTGCTTTACAGTATTAAAGGAGACTTTAACCTTCACCTCCAAGATGTCATTCAGTGCTTGCCCGGTTTTGTTTCGTTTTCCTTTTTTTCAGTAGTGCTTGTTATACGTTAACAGTCCTACATAGCAGAGCGAAAAGAAGTACTAATGAAGAGTTGGACCATTAGCATCTCGTCACTGAATGCTGTGGAAGTGGGGTATAACGACGCTAGGCTGAGCTTATCCCCCAACGGTGGAATTCACATCATAGTACTTTGTCAATGTACGTAGGCACCAACGAGAATCTGCATCATTCTGTGTCGAAATGGAACATACTGGCCGTGCGAGATATTATGTAAATTGTAGGTTGAAGGGGGGAAAGGAAAGGAAAGGGAACGAACTAATGATATCAGCTGTATCGGGACTTTACGCGGAATTAGGGGCGACGAGTGAAAATTTTTGCCCGTCTGGGACGGCAACCCTGCTTATTAAGACAGTTGCGTTTAACACTGCGCCACCTGGGCACAGCGTTAATAGCAAATTCGCGGACTATCTCGGTAAGCTCCGCAACTAACGCCCCATCCTCTATCCTCACCAGTTTTATATTCTCGCTGGAGGTCGACTGTAAATCTACATCCACACAGAAGATTATGGATTAATTGTCCATTGAGGCGAATCAGTTATATAAAGGTGTGGTGTCTATGCTTTCGGACAGAACAGAGACCACACATTCATATAATCATGCGAGATATTTCAGAAAAACCGAACGGGAAGATTTTCGCAGAAATATAGGTAAGTGTGGCGTCTAGGGTTGCCAGGTCTCCCGCATTTCCCGGGTTTTCACGTATTTTGACCTTATTTTTTTCAGTCTCCCGTCTCGGTCATTTAAAAACAGTTCTCCCGTATTTCAGTCTAATAAAATATTGTGTGGTTGAAGTGCAATATTTTTTAGATTTTTAGGGATTAATCTTCGCTTATCGAAATATTCCGAGCGATAGGTCAACTGTGCATTGGCATTATAGATTTGTTCCGAAGCAGTAATGAACCAACCACGCAGCACATTTGTGTGGTTGTCAACATCTAATTAATCTTACAAGCATGTACTCAAATGTGCATGTGTTAAGTTTACGTTGGTATTAGGTTCTAGAATTGCCGCATGTAACAAAATTATTAAGTTTGTTGAGCTAGAGTCCAGAAGTTGAAGATAAGAAAAGGCAATGTTCACCGAACTTGTCTTCAGCTTTCTTTCGGTTTTGTGGTTCTGTAGCTGCTGGGCCACTGAGTGTTTGTCTCTTCTCTCTTGTGCGGTTACGGTACGTCTGTTATACTATAACTGTGACGCTATGGGTGGCGAAAGTGATGAGGAGTACCATAAAACACAACCAAAGAAGAAACCTCGTACATGTGTGCTTATCTTTCATTGTATCTGCTTATTTTGCTAATATATGAAAGATGATGTTAACTTTCTTTCATAACGCAAATCAGGTGGTAAATATTTGTAACCATGTTTGTTCAATCAAGTGGGTTATGTGTTTTACGTGTGTAAAAATAAAAATTCCTTCGTATTTATCAAAGCTAAAAGTGAAATACTGTAAAAAATGTTGATAGTGAAGTGTTATCCCCTATTCGTATAACGTATTAGCAATTTTCCGAATCTTCCTCATTTTCAGTTTAGAAAACCTGGGAGTCCTGATGGTAACATATAGAATAAATCATAATTGTAGTGAGCCATTATACACCACGAACTCCACGTACCAAAAAACCAGAAAATATCCACGAAAAAGCTTCGAAATTTGTTCTGTGTGTGTTCAAGCCCATCCTGTACGTATCAGGGAAACGTATAAAAGAAAACAAGCATGTTTTCACGAGGACACGTATTTCGGTCATGGGTGTCATCTCCAAGCGCAGAAGTTTTATTCTTTCGAGGTAGCGAAGGAAAGCCCACTCGAAGCGCCAGCTGCAACGCAGTATTCAGACGTGCATCCGGCACGCATGTGGTCCGATTCCGAGACGCGCGCTCGTCAGATATTCAGGCGGGCGAAGCATATGGCGCGGTGCGCCTTGGCGTTGTTATGTGAGTCACAAGTAGAGGCGAGCGGGCGAGCCGCAGCAATGAGAAAGCTGCGCGCCACGACAAAGGCGCCGCAGCGCGCTTGTCGCGTCGAGATCTCGCGCGCACGCACGCCGACTGCCTAATGCCGACCCCAATCGCAGAACCGCCCGCGCTGCGTCCCCGAGCCCGCCAAACGCCGCAATTCCCGCAGCCGCAAACGCTCCCCCAGCAGTCGCCGATCAGCCACAACGGCGTCCAGATGCACTTCTTCGAACCAGCACAGATACGAGGGAATCTGCGAGACAAAAATACAGCTGAGGCAGTCGATAAAGGCAATCGACAGAAAACGGAACTGTAAGGCCACTGAAAGAGTATTGCTAAGAAGTTCTTCGTCGCTTTTTTTTTTTTTTTTTAATTTTATAAAGTAAGTAAATAGTCAAATTCCTCGAACTGGCTATGCAATGCGTTTTGTGTGGCGCCATATTAAGCGACCGAGGATAGATACACAAGGAGAACCAGAGTTCCAGCAACAAACTGTCAGAGTTAGTATGTACCAAAATTTCAAGCTGGTGTGAATGAATGGCAGCTAGCTCTAAATGTAGAAAAATGTAAGTTAACGCGAATGAGTAGGAAAAACAAATGCATAGTGTTCGAAGACAGCATTAGTAACTTCCTGCTTGACCTAGTTACGTCGTTTAAATTTCTGGGCGTAACGTGGCATAGCGATATCAAATGGTACGAGCATGTAAGGATTGTAGTAGGGTAGGAGTATGGTCGACTTCTGTTTATTGGGAGAATTTTGAGAAATTATCGTTCATCTGTAAAAGAGACCGCATATAGGACGCTAGTGCGACCCATTCTTGAATACTGCTCGTGTGTTGGGAATCCGTACGAGGTCGGATTAAAGAAAGACATCGAATCAATTAAAAGCTAGGCTGCCAGATTTGTTACCGGTAGGCTCGAACAACACGTAAGTGTTACGGAGATGCTTCGGGAACTCAAATGCGAATCTATGTAGATAAGAGAAACACTACTGAGAAATAAGGAGGCATACAGACCGTCGTTTCTCACTCTCTCAGGAAAAGAAATGACTAGTAGTAGTACAGGGTACCTCCGTCACACACCGTACGGTGACTTGCGGAGTGTGTATGTAGATGGAGATTTAGATGTAGGAAACAAGAAAACAAAAAAATGTGTAATAAACATCGACTCTAAGTTGCATAGCTCAACAGCTATGAGCATATGTTCATCTTCGATACTGTGAAACACACCTCTTATACTGAAAACTCTTTGCTTTTGACGTTTGGGTGAAAGTAATAAGGACCGCACATAGTCGAGTGGTCAGCGTAGACGACTGCCATGCAGAGGAACGGGGTTCGATTCCCAATATTACAAAGTATTTTTCCTTGGTGGGAGGAGGGTGCACTCAGCCCTGTGATGCCGATTGAGAGCTACTTGACACAACAGTAGCGGCTCCACGGTCTGACACAGAGGCAGGCAGACATCCCTTGGACTGGTCGAGGAGGTCGATAAAGAAGGAAAAATTGTCCACTAACCGTTAGCTCTAAAATGCATACATTTAGAGACATGAGCAATTGTTCAGTAGGATAGATGTGTTTCACAGCATCGAAGAAGAACAAGTTCCGATAGCTCTTGATGCATGAAATTAGAGCCCATGATAACTGCCAGTTTTTTCTTGGTTTTGGCCATACATTCCCGTGAAAGTTTTCAGTGGACTTTGGTTCACCGTGCATAGCTACATTTGTAGTCCGCAAGGCACTGTAAATTGCGCGGCGGAGGCTACTGTTGTATTACCGATGTTTTGTCCTATTTTATTCGCGCTCTGGGCGAGGGAAGAATGAGTGTTTACATGCCTCTGTACGCGACCTACTCTACGCATCTTATGTTGTTCTCATGATCCGTATCCGAGTATATGTTCGCGACAGCAGTAGTGATTTCTGGCGTTCCCCAAGGTAGTGTTATTGGCCCTTTGCTGTTCCTTATCTATATATACGATTTGGGAGACAATCTAAGCAGCTGTCTTAGTTTGTTTGCAGATGATGCTGTTTTTTATCGACTATAAAGTCATCAAACGATCAAAACAAATTGCAAACCGATTTATAAAAGATATCTGTATGGCACGAAAATTAGCAATTGACCATAAATAGCGAAAAGTGTGAGGTGATGCACATGAGTGCTGAAAGGAATCCGTTGAACTTCAGTTACATGATAAATAAGTCAGATCTAAACGCCATATATTCAACTAAATACCTAGGATTTACAGTTACGAACAACTTAAATTGGAAGGAACGCATAGGAAACGTTGTGCGCAGGGCTGGCCAAAGACTGCATTTTATTGGCAGGACACTTCGAAAATGTAACATATCTGTTACAATGAAACACCGAAGTCTAGAGAATGTCGACTTTCACCGTTGAATGTTAACATTAACATAGTCGCTTAGTGTGTGTCCGAAATATTTGCTAAATACCCTTATTTCGGACTTACACCGGTAAATGTTGACGTTCACCATGGTGAATGGTGAATGGTGAACGGTGAATGTTGAACATGTTGGAGATTTATATTTTCTTCTCCGTAATTCAGGCGCTATAAAACATCACAAGGATGACGTAATTCGTTCGCCTCTCTTTCTGAATGGAATGACCAAGAATTTAAAATACACAGTACATTCTACATGAGAAAAGAAAATAATAGTTATAAAAAAATTACTTATGTTATTCAAATGTTATTTATTGCAACAACTTAAACTGTTATGACACTTTGAATTGCACAAGAGTCCCTTGCTTCTATAACCGCATTTATTTGTGGAACACTTCCTTTTGCAAAGACAGCGTGTATAGCCTTGTCCCCCGTTTCTCCAATTAGCTGCAGCTACTTCACTCAGCGACATTTCTTGAAAAGAAATCTCATCTATGGAAAGTAACTTTTCATTACAAATTACGAACTGATTACGTGTGTAAAGCTGCTTGAGGGTACAATTTTTATTTGCCAGTTTATAGAAGTCGGAGTCTTCTATTCCAACAACAACCGCTAACACATTTCGGCTATCTGTACGACCGCGGTCGACATCAGGGACTTGTATTCGTACATTATCACCAATCTGAGTAGGAGGAAATTGTTTTTGTGAGGTTTGTAACATCTTTGTTGCTTGCAGTAGAAGATTTTCTTTCGCGGCCGCTCTTTTTGTAGAAATCAACTCGTGTTTTTCAGACAGAATTTGATGTGAAGACGTTGTAGGTTGTAGGTCCTCTTCAATATTTTCCTTTTGAATATGGTTTTCGGTGTAAGCATTAACAGTTTCTTCAAGCTTTTCTTCGGTTTCAGAACTATTGGCAATTTCTTCGAGTTGTTCTTCAGTTTCAATATTTGCAATTTGTTCGCAAGGCAAAAAAGACGATGCTATGCCTCTTTTTGCTTTAACGTAAAACATGGTTTCATAAGGACTTTGGCGTTTTCCTTCGTGGTATGTAGTGTTCTTCGCCAATTGAACAAAATATAAACCATCTGACCATTTATTTGTATCGTTATCGTTCATCCATGCGGTTAGCATATTCTGTATATCCCGAATGGCTCTTTCAACTGAGCCTTGTGTTTGACTGCGACGAGGCTTTCCATGAACTATTTTAACATCTTTCCACATTGCGCGTATTTCTGATATGACTTGGTTACTAAATTTTCTACCATTATGTGATTGCAATATTGCTGGTACACCAAATGTTAGAAATATTGAAAGAACGTGATGCGCTACTTCTTCAGCTCTTATAGTTTTCAAATGTCGTAGCTGGACAAACTTAGTTAAATGATCTTGATACACCATTATGAACTTATATCCGCCATCTCTGTTTGACTGCAGATCTATCAGATCAAGTTGACATCTTGAGTTTAATTCAGAACTAACCATTGGCTTCAAAACAGTACCTTTCTTAGGTGAAACGTGTTTCATTTGACACTATTTTCATACATTTAAATACAACATTCCAAGTTCATATGTAATATTTTTGTATTTAACTTGCAACTCTTTAAGCATACGTGTTCTTCCTCCGTGGACTATTCTGATGTGAGTTTCATATAGTATACTGTACAATTCTTCATTGGTAACATAATATTGTATGTTCGTTTCCCCTGGTTTAATTTTTAAAACATCAAAACGTTTTAATCGTCTGTAATCCAAAGGTGTGTTGCATTTAATTTTAGCAGAAACCATTTCAGAAAGTATTTTAGAATACCTTTATTGAGAAAAATAAAAACAATTGTCTTCTCGTTTACCCGCAATTAATGCCTTTAACTTTTCATGAAAAAGATCCCGATTTACTGCAGTATCCATTTAGTACAAATTAGGACATCGGAAAAAATTTAATATAACGTTGCTCGCGTTATCAAAGCTTGCATAAGACTTACAAAGCTGATTGACTCCGAGCAGAACAAAGGATTTGGCGGGAGAGAGCCAGTCACTTGTTTTTTGACTCTTCTGTTTTGGACCTCCACCAGAACATATCTGTGATTGTCGACACACACCGGAGAGGGTTCGAATGTACGACAGTGTAATGAAATATTTGATCTTTCACCGACGTATTTGGTATGTGTTGACATTCACCGTTGAAAATCGACATTCTCCAGTTTCGATCATTCACGGTAACAGATCTACTAAGAAGACTGCCTACACTACGCTTGTCCGTCCTCATTTAGAATGCTGCTTCGCGGTGTCGGATCCTTACCAGACAGGACAGACAGAATACATTGTAAAAATTCAGACAAGGACACAATGTTTTGTATTATCGCGAAATAGGGAAGAGAGTGTCACTGAAATGATACGGGACTTGGGGTGGACATCATTAAAATAAAGGCGTTTTTCGTTGCTGCGGAATCTTCTCAGGAAATTCGAATCACCAGCTTTCTCCTCCGAATGCGAAAATATTTTGTTGACACCCACCTACATAGGGAGAAACGATCACCATGATACAATAAGAGAAATCATAGCTCGTACGGAAAGATATAGGTGTTGGTTCTTTCCTTGCGCTGTACGAGACTGGAATAATAAGGAACTGTGAAGGTGGTTCGATGAACCCTCTGGCAGGGACTTAAATGTGATTTGCAGAGTATCCATGTAGATGTAGATACAGATATCAGCTCACAATTACCTTGGGTTTTCTAAATTTATTCAACGAAATTTCGTGAGCACAACGCCAGCTGTTTTCCATACGTAACCATTGAAGATTCTTTTCCTTCTGTAAGTAGTGGTCACTGCCTTATAAAAGAATTTACATCAAAAATCTGTTATTATGCTTTGCTTTGTGGCGCCTAGTTTTGACTGTTCCATCATGGCCGGCCGGTGTGGCCGAGCGGTTCTAGACGCTACAGTCTGGAACCGCGAGACCGCTACGGTCGCAGGTTCGAATCCTGCCTCGGGCATGGATGTGTGTGATGTCCATAGGTTAGTTAGGTTTAAGTAGTTCTAAGTTCTAGGGGACTGATGACGTCCGAAGTTAAGTCCCATAGTGCTCAGAGCCATTTGAACCATTTTGTTCCATCATGTTTTGGCCCACATGAACGTTATAGTTAGTAAGAGCATAATCTGTTTCTATAGGAAAGAATATAAGTAATGCACTAGTCATCTGATATGTGTCTTTTCCTTTAAAAAACTTTCGTATGCTCTTGTTATATGTTAGGCTGGTGCGTAAGGTCGTAGCGTTTTTGTTTTGTATGTTGGTATTAAGATTGTATAGGTTTATTCATCGACTGGCATATTTCATTTGTAGTTCAGTGTTGCTATTTGAGTTTAGATATTGTCATTTTGCAATCTGGAAATAGTGAATGGAGCTGTGTAGGCTACAAGATGTGCCAAGTGAAGAAGTCGGAACATTTCGGTCATATTCTTATGTTTGAGTTCAATTGCGGTATGACAATACCGAGGCAGCCAGAGACATTTGCGCTGTGTTTAGGTATAATGACAATGGACAGAGCACGGAAAGAAAATAGTTTTTTCATTTTAATGACGATCGTTTTGTCCTTACAAACTATCCACGTCCAGGAAGACCTTCGTGATTTGACGAAAATCATTTAAACCCATTAATCCACTATGACCCCCGTCAATGTACTCGAGAACTGACAAAAGCGATGAACTTTGATCATTCTACCATCGTCCGACATATGCATGCAATGGGGAAGGTTAAAAAATTCGGGTGAATGGGTATCGCCTGCCCTAAGCCAGAATCGCAAAAATTGGCGGGTCATATGTGGATCTCTGCTTGGTCATAATCAATTGACTCGTGAACAACACCGACCATTCCTACCCTGTATCGTTACCGGTGACGAGAAATGGTGTCTTTATGCTAACATATAAAAAGAAACGAATTGTTGACACCAAATAATGCAGCAACTTCCCATACAAAGACCTGTGCGCACCGCAAAAGATTAAGTTATGAATCTGGTGGAACAGCGACGGTGTGATGAGCTATGAATTTGTTCCCTAAGGTGTAACCGTCACGGCTGACATTTGCTGTCTAAGACTGAAATGTCTTGCAGACGCAGTGCTTGAACAACGACCAGAAAGACTGCGTGTAGTGATACTACTCCACGATAACACCTTTCAGCGTTTTGCTATACTGACAGAAATCGCCATACAGGAGTAACGTTTGACATGCTCCACGTGTTTGTTACTTACCTTGTGTCTGATACTGTAAGGATTCTTCTACTTCCAATAGACATTATGTAGCATTTATAAACATTTAAAGAGAGCAGCCATCAATTACACATAGTGAATATCTTGTAATTCTACATTTCCTTAAGATCGTACAATAACAGTAACTTAATATAGGCAGCAGCATCTTTAGTGAATACTCTGGGATCGCTGCGTATACTCGTTCTATTTGATACATCGTTCTAGCATATGGAGAGCATTAGAGGCTCTATTATGATCTCTTCGACCAAGTCGATGTCGAATTCTTTTCTGCTGAACATTCGTCACCCAGTACAAATGAATGAACGCTATTAGCCAAAAACTTTGAATGTACAACTGCCAGTTACAGGACTGTTGTTCAAGGCGTGTACGCTATTTTGTCGAAAACTGGCAGGTTAGACGCCAGCTGTAAGAAATGCATTTTAATTATTTCACTAAAGTAAGAGCAGCAACTACCCATCACTAATAATCCTGTTTATTAGGAGCAATTAGCGCGGTTAACGGTTTCCCACCCTCAGGTTTATCTTTAGACGGATTTTTAAATTCAAAGTTACATTATGCTTTAGATATCATATTCACTTATTTTGGGTGGGGTGAAAACTCCTTGGACTGGTATCTTACCTTGTCTTACAGAAAAAAAATACGTAAGAAGAAAAGAACTATTTTACTGCAATTGGGCTGTAAGTGAGCTATAATAACATAAACAATATCTTAAGGTAAGATTGTTTTTGTGTTACCTACATCTAAATTCCTGCATTTTCTGTCGCACTGTTGACTGCTTTCGAAGTAGTGCGCCCTTCGGTGATAGCCACGCAAGGTATAAAAACTGCACAAACTTCGAAGATACCGGCAGTGTACAGTACACACACACATACACACACACACACACACACACACACACACACACACACACACACACACACACCAAAGTACATCGGCCATATGGATGTTTAACAAAGTACATCGGCCATATGGATGTTTATATTGCAATATCGTGCGTTACTAAGACAAAACGGTGCCAAAGACTGTGTCTACCACAGAAGTTGCAATATGAACATAAATTCGTAGGATCTAAATGTTACAGTAAATTCGATATGCGCTGAATGAGTATTGTATGCAGATAATATAAACAAGAAAATGAAGTCAATTCAACAGAACGATACTATAAAAATTAACGTTATGTTAAATTTCCTGAAAGATAAGAGCATAAGAAACGTTGCAGGGTTAAATTCTATACTAGCCTTTTAGCAATCTACATAATGGTAATTATTAAGTAATGTATAATTGACAAGTGATGAGACATCATGTTATATACTTAGCTATTATGACATTGGGTTCTATATCAATCTTGTGACAGACTGGTGAAGGTCTACATTAGTTTAAACTATTGTATTACATTATGAAAGCTTGGTTAAGATAATTATAAGACTGTAATATTTTAGGAGACGTACTAATTTTACTAATATCCATTTGAGTGATATTTACTTATGTTTCGAAGTAGGAAGCAGGTGGACAAAATTCTGTAGAAATTTTGAGTAGTTTAACGCAGTCTGTTCACTGAGAAGATGATTCAGCGAAATTCTTTTTGCAGATGTGGATTTTGATGAACTGTTCAGATATATGGCATCCACATATTCTCTGAATTGAGTCTCGAAACTGCTTCCGGGTTGGCCTATGTAGAAGGAGGGCAACCTTGGCAACTGAGTTAATACATGTTTGATATTTTCTAGAGCGCGTTATTATTATTGCTTACAAACATATCATCACACTCTCATTTTTAAACAGGTTGCTTATTTTATAGGACAAGCTGGCTAAAAATATATGGAACCATATTTTCTATCATTTTCTACTTCCTATAGCATGGGTGTGTGGTGTGAAATTTTTATGTATGTTATTCTTTTAATTTCTTCTATGGTAATTTATCTATAATGGAATGCCTGTATCCACTGTTTCGAGCAATGGATCTAATAACATTAAGATATTTGTGTTGCTCAAAGGGTTCTAATGATAATTATATACTAGTAGTTAGTTAAATATGAATTTACAATGAGCCATCTTATGCTGGTTTGGGAGGCAGAAAGTGTGCAACTGATGCACACATCAGTGAATGTTGGCTTTCTACTATGAAAATAAGTGAACAACTGTCTCATCAACAACAATAAAATTCAAATATGCCCACAGCCTACTAAATCAAAAATAGTTTTTCACAACTTAATACAATAACTGTATCAATCTAGACTGTCAACGAGCTGTTACAATGCCAATATAGGACCCACTGTCATAATATATGTAAAATTGTCTGTCACAATTTGTCATTACACAATAATGATAATTGTTATTATTATTATAATTATTACAAGCTGGGATAATATTTAACTCCAAAATACACTCCTGGAAATTGAAATAAGAACACCGTGAATTCATTGTCCCAGGAAGGGGAAACTTTGTTGACACATTCCTGGGGTCAGATACATCACATGATCACACTGACAGAACCACAGGCACATAGACACAGGCAACAGAGCATGCACAATGTCGGCACTAGTATAGTGTATATCCACCTTTCGCAGCAATGCAGGCTGCTATTCTCCCATGGAGACGATCGTAGAAATGCTGGATGTAGTCCTGTGGAACGGCTTGCCATGCCATTTCCACCTGGCGCCTCAGTTGGACCAGCGTTCGTGCTGGACGTGCAGACCGCGTGAGACGACGCTTCATCCAGTCCCAAACATGCTCAATGGGGGACAGATCCGGAGATCTTGCTGGCCAGGGTAGTTGACGTACACCTTCTAGAGCACGTTGGGTGGCACGGGATACATGCGGACGTGCATTGTCCTGTTGGAACAGCAAGTTCCCTTGCCGGTCTAGGAATGGTAGAACGATGGGTTCGATGACGGTTTGGATGTACCGTGCACTATTCAGTGTCCCCTCGACGATCACCAGTGGTGTACGGCCAGTGTAGGAGATCGCTCCCCACACCATGATGCCGGGTGTTGGCCCTGTGTGCCTCGGTCGTATGCAGTCCTGATTGTGGCGCTCACCTGCACAGCGCCAAACACGCATACGACCATCATTGGCACCAAGGCAGAAGCGACTCTCATCGCTGAAGACGACACGTCTCCATTCGTCCCTCCATTCACGCCTGTCGCGACAACACTGGAGGCGGGCTGCACGATGATGGGGCGTGAGCGGAAGACGGCCTAACGGTGTGCGGGACCGTAGCCCAGCTTCATGGAGACGGTTGCGAATGGTCCTCGCCGATACCCCAGGAGCAACAGTGTCCCTAATTTGCTGGGAAGTGGCGGTGCGGTCCCCTACGGCACTGCGTAGGATCCTACGGTCTTGGCGTGCATCCGTGCGTCGCTGCGGTCCGGTCCCAGGTCGACGGGCACGTGCACCTTCCGCCGACCACTGGCGACAACATCGATGTACTGTGGAGACCTCACGCCCCACGTGTTGAGCAATTCAGCGGTACATCCACCCGGCCTCCCGCATGCCCACTATACGCCCTCGCTCAAAGTCCGTCAACTGCACATACGGTTCACGTCCACGCTGTCGCGGCATGCTACCAGTGTTAAAGACTGCGATGGAGCTCCGTATGCCACGGTAAACTGGCTGACACTGACGGCGGCGGTGCACAAATGCTGCGCAGCTAGCGCCATTCGACGGCCAACACCGCGGTTCCTGGTGTGTCCGCTGTGCCGTGCGTGTGACCATTGCTTGTACAGCCCTCTCGCAGTGTCCGGAGCAAGTATGGTGGGTCTGACACACCGGTGTCAATGTGTTCTTTTTTCCATATCCAGGAGTGTATTTGCGAGTACAGTTTTTTCGTATTTTTTTTTCTGTCGCCAAATTTAACTATATCGATTTCCATAATACTTTAATCACTAACTAGTTTTCTTATTTGTTTACATCACTTAAATGGAATGCTCAGTTAGTTGCATTTACTTGTTTTCTGTTGTACTAACTATGTATGTATTGTAAATTTTCTGACAGACACAGCATTTGGCAGGAATTTAGCACACGTAAAGCTCCATATTTCCATATGAACGTATGTGTGGCCAAAACATTTATGTATGTGTGTGTGTGTTGCTACACACTGTCTGTGTCTTCAAGGGTGAAATATGCACTTCTTCGAAAGCAGTCAATAGTGCAGTAAAACTGCGAACGAATTTTTTTTGTAAGTAACACAAACAAGTTCTTAATTTAAGTTGGTTATGTTATTGTAATTCATTTTTATGTCCAACTGAAATAATGTAGTAATCTTGTCGTTTATTTGCCTTTTGCTGTAAGGCGTCAAGAGTCCATAGCAATTTCATCACAATGAAAAATCAGCTAACATCACAAGTGCAGCATAACGTACTATAAAATGGGAAAATGAGCTTGTTGGTTCGAAACTAGTAGTGGCGCTATTTGCTCCTAATAAACAGCATATGATTTCCCTTACACTGCAAGCATTTATAGCTATTGTCGAAGGGCAAACTTGGCAACAAATCTACATAACAAACAACTTGAAAGGCACATAACGTAATTTTCTATAAGCATTTATCAGTTTTTTCGATAGCTTTCTCGCATTAAAAAGCGGCTTAGATACCGAAAAATGTCATCAGCCATGTAAGAAGCGTGTTGAGCGAAGAAAATATATAGCACTCACAGTAAAAGTAACACTATATAGTCAATTCTGGGAAAGATATAAGGGCGGAATTTCGGTGCTCAACACATTACACGGCTCTTTTGTATAAGTAATACCGTTAGTGATCCACAGTAGCTGTGCAAAATATTTAATAATCATTGCATTTGAACAGCTGGGAAGTCACATTAAAATTTTATTAGTGTAAGTAAATAAGCGGAACTCTTAAAATGCGGCGTTCCGCAACAATTATATCGCATGCAGCTAAAGGAAACAAGCAAGTAGGAATAGAAATCAGTTATTAAATCTTCAAATGATACAGATTTCAGTTCGTATGACGAAATATTAAGAATGATTATGAATGTCAATGCACCGTTTATTAGTTCTGTACTCACTCTTCTTAGCAATGTTTCTTTCAGCTGTGATTAATTGCACGGTAGTTTGAAATACTCGTTAGTGAAACCAATGTATAGAGAAGGGTACATTGCGAAATGTAGACAATTGCGGCAAATTTCATTGCTATTAATGATTTAGAACATTTTTGAGAAAGAAATGTATAAGAGAACTGTGGCACATCGGAGTAGATATAGTTTTGTCAGGTTTGCAGTTTGGCATCAGGAAAAGAGTGGCCAAAAAACCGCCTTTTATTCCTTTCATGGTTCGCATCGATTTATGTCACTGCTCCGTCACTAAAAATTACAGATGATTTTTTAAAAAAGTTAGCTTTGCAGATGACACTATTATGACAGTGAAAGGCATTGAATGGAACGTAAACGATATACCTAACAGGCTAATCCTTAATATCAGCACGTCACAGATTAACGATGAAATAAAAAAAACGCGATGTATACAATTTGTCACAGGAAACTACAGCAAAAGACAAATTTTTAATCCCTGGGTGTTCAAACAGTCAGTGAAGTCGACCACTTTAAAAGCTTAGAACTGAGGAGAGAGTGGTATCATACTCAACAAGTTGAATGGAAATCGAATGCTGCTGTCTTCAAGACGGATTATTCTGACAGAATAAAACGGCTGGCAGGCAAACCAGCGGTGTCAGTTTGAACATTATGTAGGACTTCGAACTCAGCCAATGTTGTAGATATACTCTGTCATGACCTTTGTTATTGAAAATGTTGGCTCATTTAGAAGGAACTGTAACATCCATTCGGTGAACAATAGACGTAAAAATGATTTGCGTTTGGCTAACACTTCCTTATTTATTGAACAGAAGTTTGCACCGTTTAGCAGGTTTCATTTTCAATATGCTTCCAGCAGAACTGGAAAAACTGTGGTCTCCAACAACTCACATTGGCCCATTGTATCCGTACAGAAGTAACCCGCCGTACTAGAGAAATTTTTCTGTAGACTTACAAATTTTCTATCAAACATCTTGTAAACTATATAGACTCGTTGCATTATCCAAACGTCCTTGGCTCGCATGTTTCCTCGAAATCTGCTTCAAAAAGTTTAAAAATAGTTGAACAGTAAAACGAGCCTTCAATCGTCTGCATGTCGTATATGCAGTGCGGCTCGGGGTGAGTAATCTGTTGCACCACTGCCATTGAGCTCACTGACTGTGATGAATCGTGTAACAGCGCAAAAAAAAAAGAAAAAAAATTCCAGGCGGAAAAAGGTCTCATACTAATTGGTTGTAATTGGCCATGTTAAACTGAATCCTATTGCTGCACTCTCCTTTATTTGGGTCATTATAGTACATAATCTTTTACAAGTTTAACTTTCATTGGGTTACTGAAAAACGTTTAACCCCTTGTGTCTTTTGCAAGTACTCGATTTTTAATTTATCGTTATCTTTGTACTTTATAATGTTTCAGTTACTATGACTAACCATGTTCAGTAATGGTGCAGACTCCGTTTCTTCCTGTACAAGATGTAGGTCCATCAAGGTTTGGTTCACCTTCAATTGCTGTGGAGGTATCTTTGTCTTAATCTGTACCACGATCTGTCTTACATTTTTAGACAATTTGTGGATGGCTCATACTGAGTCATTGCGCTACCATTTTCAGGTTTCTGTATGTTCGGTAATGTTTAATGTGAAGGTAGTTCCAGTAGAACAATATTTCCTCAAGTGTCTAAAGTAGTTAATTATTTTTTGTTCGTAAAAGATGGTCCACCGAATAACACCATTACTTAAATTTATGTTAATCCTCTCAATAAGATACAATCTCTTAAAGTTTTTACAACGTAACCTGCTAAACATTCTGAAATATTAATGTTCAGATGTGAAGCTTTCAATCATTTTTCGACTTATGAGAAACTGAGTATTTATCGAATGTACCTGTAAAACATTTGCAACAAACTATGAAGAATGTGGAGCTCATATTATTTTACTTGCATTTGGAGCGGCTGGTTCCCCCGCTACTGTTTTGCTTCCTTTTGGGAAGAAAACCTGTACGTAGTAAATGGGGCGTACTAGAACGGCTACGTGAGCTGAATTCAGTGATTTCCATATGCTGACTTCGTTAGGAGCCGTCTATGGATGACATGAGGAGCTCGAATACAGAAGACGCTGCTTTGTTAACCCGCTTGCTGTTGCGCAACGAAAGAGGACCATTCCCGGGATTCTAGATTCATCCGAACATTTGTGTTGTTTGGACAGACCACATAATGTTCGCGTAGCTCGTCCGTCTATTGTCTGCGAGTTCAAATACGAACCGACACATTACGAGAGCAGATATTCTCCGAACAATAGGGGCGACTGCAGCACACAGATAGCCGGTACGACTGCAGCCTGTAGGCAGACCCATAAAGCCGGACCGCGTGCTCTCGCGCACACAGCAAACGCAAACCCTCGCAAGCAATAGAAACACTTGTATATTTCAGACAGCGTCGAAGATGCTAGAAGAAAGTTAATAATGAAAGAAATGATATTCCAGAAGTGATGTCACACGAAGTGTATAAACCCGTTCGAGATCTGAAGAAATAAAAGGCGCCTGGAGTTGATAATGTTCCAATAGGAATATTTAAAGCTGAAGACATAGCAGTATAAAGGAAACTTCCAATACTGTTCACGGGATCTTACGAAGGAATATTACTCTCCAAGGTAGGATAATGTTCCTTGAAACTACGGCATCCAGTCCCCTTTTGTTTTGTTTTTAAATTTTTTACTATCCGGTTACCGGTTTAGAACCGCCTAGAGATTCATCATCAGAAGGTGCATATTTATTGATTATTTGCAGCAGAGGTGGAGTCGTTTAAAAGTGGCAAGATGTGTAGACGAAACATGTAAGCACTGCGTATGGTGAGAATTATTCACATTATGAGATCGATTTTGTTGCAGTACTTGCAGTTATTGACATCCGTTGATTGGTTGCTATTGCACACACTGTTCTGGAAAACATAATGAATGTTTTCCAGTGACGTTAATTTTCTACACTTAACACACTTAGCCATAGGTAACATGTTTCACATGATTTACAAAACGTCAATGAACCAAGGAGTATAACCAAAGTTACGTTAAAGAGTTTGTGTTAGGGCAGAGACTCTCTTTGTTCAGCACTAGCAGTACACATTGTCGACAGTAGGTATGCATGTGTTTCTCTATTGCAAAAATAAAATGTAATTATATGGCAAAAATAGACATGTTTCATTTATAAAATCTATTAAACAATACCTTTGGAACATATTGCATCTTCAATTTTCGCACAGTCGTCGCATGTCGTTTGACATTTCATTTGTCCTTTGTTTAACTGAAACTGATCAGTACTTATGGAATAAACATCATAGCGTTACTTTACAAAATATTTAAATATTAAGCGGGGTGGTATGTGGGAGGAGGAGACTGTGTATGTGTGTGAGTGTGTGTGTGTGTGTGTGTGTGTGTGCGCGCGTACGCGCATGTGTGTATGTACACTAGAATGAGAGAGCGAGAGAGTGTGTTGAGTAGGTGTGCCAGTGTGGGAAGAGAGACAGAGAGAGAGAGAGAGAGAGATAGGAGAGAGACGGGGGGGGGGGGGGGGGTTGGGTGAGGGAGTTTTTTGTGAGTTACCTATTTTTTCTAGTTAAATGATCCTTTGAAATTTTCGAAAAATGTGTGATTTGATACGGCTGTTTGTTCATTTAAGACAGTGTGGAATAATTATTGTTATGGGCGAAATTCTTTAATTGTTTCAGCAGGTTAATTTTTATTCCTTCGTGTACTGTGTTTAGCATATGGAAGTTTGTTTTGATGTTTGTAATTGAATGATCGTTTAGTGCTAGATGATCTGCAAAACTACATTTACTTAAATTTCTTAAACATAGTACATCTCTGGGGTCTTTGCTCAAATTTCGAAGTTTCGTCCTGTTTGCCCTATTTAGAAGCAGGAGCAGCTGTTGCAGGTTAATTTATATATACCAGATTTGTGAAAAGGCTTCTTGGCTGTTTTGGTTTTATAAACTATTTTGTGTGGTATTTTGTTGTTTGTGTGGTAACTTATTTTGACTTTGTGTGGTTTAAACAGTTTTGCGATTTGGTATGAGATGTTGCCAGAAGTGGCATGGAGATACATTTAGTTTTTTCTCCTATGAACGGCTGTGTTGTTGATGTTGATTGGTTGTTATTTATCTTCTCATCTGATTTGTCCACTATGGATTGGTTATAAGCTTTGATGTGGGCTATTGCTTTTAAAAAGTTTAATTCCTTGGCTTTTTACGTCAGGTTCAGCATGAATTTCGTTTACACATTTGGCAGCTGACCTAAAAATGGTAAGTTTTGTTGATTTAGGTGACAAAATATGTTATTTATAATTACATGTGATGTAATAGGTTTGCTATCAATTTGGAATTTTATATTTAGGTCAAGAAAATTAATTCCATGTTTTCTTTAGTGTTCAACTGTAAATTCTACCGATTATATTGTATCAATGTGTCATCAACATAACGTTTATAATAAACGATTCTGTCATTGTAAATTTTGTTTACTTTAAAAAAATTTTCATCTACATCATTAACACAAATGTCAGCTAGAAGGCCAGGACAGCACAAACTATTTCCTACATTCGACCTTCTTTGGTGTTTCTGACCGGTCTTGTTGCGCCACCTGCTTAGACGATCACTTTAAAAATGGAGAACTGACGTTAGTGTTAATTTTACCTGACAATTTTGTGACTTTTAAGGTCATAAAATAAACAATTACAACACATTTGTCGCGCCTTTTGACTATGAAATTACTTTCCTCGTAAGGGTTAAGTTTGAGTCGAATTCTCAACGCAGTTGATTTCAGCGTAACGTTTACAGAAGTCATCTTTTTATTTTATTACTCTCATGGGCACGCTTAAATTAATAATGTTAACGAAACAGCCGAGTATGCTGGTGGCCTAATAGCCCAACCAATAGACGCCAAAAAAGGTCGAATATTGGGTATAGTCTGTGTGGTCGAATTTTTTTGGACAGTGGTGCATAAAATTTTCTAGAGAAAGGTCCTGTTCATATTTTTCTGTAGAACTAGCAGCTTGCGCGGAGCGACCGAAAGAATATGACAATCTTGCGCGTGGTTTTTGAAGATCACATATAACATGGCAGCTTGCATAGAAGGACATCGGTGTGGGGCAGCTAAATCATCCTAAACATGGTTAGAAATATAGTCGTATCTCAATTACGCTAATTTACCATGTAATTACTGGAAACTGTTTATGTTTGCTTACAACTCTTTTTTTTTCAGACACTATCTCCCTTGTAGGAATGAACACCGAGTCTGGAAGAATCTATCTGGTGAAACTTAGCTTTCTCTTTACGTTCGTTAGGTACATAATGCCATACATAACGGAGCACAGAGTCCTAATACATTCACTGACCTTCAGAAAGCTTTGGATATACTCTGTCAACTAGGAAACGAGATACGTGCTTACAATATATGCGAGAAAACTGTTCGATTGGACTGAGGCATATTAACGAACAGAATACTCTATATATTTCTAAATGAGACGACTTCGTCATACGCAAAAGGATGTCTAGTGTGAATGGCGGTAATACCTTTAATCTCCGCAATGTACGTCCACGGCTTTCTAGAGATTTTTTTTTTTTAGTTTTTTGAAGTTGTTTGCTGACTAAAAATTTTTGTTCAAGCGCTTCATGTAGTTCGTAAATTATTACGAAATACTAGAAGATTCAAGATGATCAGCAGTTAGTAGAAACACAGGCAACTGACCCTTTACATATACAAATATACTGTAATACGCGTAAACAGTCGTGCGTGTCAGGAATCGGTTACAAGTATCTAGGCGTATCTATCCGGAGGGAATTAAGGATGAACAACCACATAGATCAAATTGACTGGAGATTTATCTCAAGATGTTATAGACATTCAAGGTGGCCACGAGGAACGTCACTTACCAATCCTCGTTTGACAATACTTAGAACGTTGTCGGTAGATCTGGGACCTTTATCAAATTGAACAGTTGATACTAAAAAAACGGGAGATGCTACAGGAAATGCGCTGTGCATCGTTGAAATGCTTACTCTCAAAGTTTCAGGTATCTACTTACCAGTATAAGTAAAAAACATTACTTCGTCGAATTTTTAGTTCACGTGATGACCACGAGGCTAACTTGTTCAGATGGGCTCTGACTGTAGTTCTCCCCACACATCATCCACAATGAATCATAAAAGAGGAAAAAGAGTCTGAAGCACGATGTGCCTTGCGGAGTAAGGGTGCGTATGTACCGCCAGCCTTCACGCGCTGTAACGTCGTAAGGCCAGCAGCCAACGTGGAGAGCTGCGGCAACACCGGCTCCCTCGTGTCGAAGTGTACATAAATTCTAAACAGGCATTCACGTTCCATAAACATGTGAGGCAGCTTTGTTGATCGTGACCGCAGACGTTAAGACTGAATCCTAACGCCAGTACTGGTGTTGAAGGAACCCCTTTCCAGTCTCTCGATGTAGCTTGTTAACCATGGTAGGATTTATTGTCTATTATATCTATATAAAACTGCACAAGTACCGGCATTTTTGTGCTACTATTGTGTGACCTCCACAAAAAATTGTTATGTGAATGTCATAGAAATAACCCAGTTATAGTGCGGAGTACACTTCACAAAAAAAGTCTGCTCGTTTTTAGGAAGCACCACTTATTGCATACGCTGCGCACTCTTTTCACATACATATTCTAGTAAATAGTGAATACGAGCAAGCAGGCAGAGTCCGTTACATTTCATAAAGACATTCGACGGTAAAGCGCTCTGTTAACAGGTATCTTCGTAAATAAGCGACAGACTGAAACAATTTGATGATACGTTAGACCCAGAACGTTATCCTAGACGGCGAGTGTTTATCAGAAACAATGGCAACGATGGAAGTACTGCAAAGAAGCAATATAAAATCGTATACCCAGATTACGCAGCATGGGCGATAGTTGAAGCTCCCCATAAATGTCGATGTCGGTCACGTAAGTTGAAAGAGAAGGGGAAGATGTTTTCAGTCTTTTCCTGGAGTTACTTTTATAAATTTTGGCTGGATCATATTCGTGTTGCACTTACGAAACGACCACATGTCCGCCAGACGACTGCAATGGTCAACGCCCAATTTTATTCCACTATTTATTTCAGCATGGGCAACATTTCCTACTCGATTTGCAGTGCCTCGCACACAACTGCAGTGCTGTATATATTGGTACGTTATGGTATGACCTAAGATTGTGAAAAGCGCTAAGTCATTTCAAAATGACATGAAATGTCTTGTACGCCGAAATCGATAGCGGTATATAATTTGACGGCAGTTAACATACACGGCTTATAAAATCTGACGTTATGTTGCAGCAATCGTATGGTAAAAATTTTGTCATTTCATCAGCCCAGTGCCGGCCGAAGTGGCCGTGCGGTTAAAGGCGCTGCAGTCTGTAACCGCAAGACCGCTACTGTCGCAGGTTCGAATCCTGCCTCGGGTATGGATGTTTGTGATGTCCTTAGGTTAGTTAGGTTTAACTAGTTCTAAGTTCTAGGGGACTAATGACCTCAGCAGTTGAGTCCCATAGTGCTCAGAGCAATTTGACCCATTTGAACCATCATCAGCCCAGTCTGTTAAATATGTAACAGGTACGTTACAAAAGTGTTTGAGGTAGAAAAAACAAATAAAATGAGCTGCAAGGAGGAAATATCGATGCCTTGTATTTGCGGGGCGGATACTGGTAATGTGTAGTGCCACTGCAAGTGATAGCATGCGTAGCATCCACGTATAATCTCTACTTGAACACTGTTCAAGGGTTTGATATTGTTAAGTTGGAAACTGAAGTAATGCACTGTTGTCCTGTTAGGTTTGAATCGGTTCAGTAAGTATGAGAGAACTGCTGAGACCTTCGGTGCCCTCACTGGAGCAGCTTCGGAAGAAATATGTTATTAGTTTCACGAAAGGCTGTTGCGAATATTTAAGGAACCAATATTTGAGACATATGACAAAATCATTTTACTACCTGTGGCAATATTTTGGAGATGTAACGTAGAATCAAAGTGACAGAAATTGAGACACATATGAAGTTCTACGTGTATGAAATTTTCTGTGCTATATTCGCGACTGGAGTATTGACGTAACTGTGTATTTGAATAAGAAAAAATAGAAAAATTGGACGCATTAGGTATTTTTTTACTCTTATCTTCTTTAACTTCAAAATAAGGCGTATCACGAGACAAATGACTAACCCGTGGAATACAACGCGTTTCAGATCTTCAAACGCTCCGAATCCACAAGCCTACTGTTAGAAACGGGTATTTTCAGTAGTGATATAGGCGAGTTTGTCTAGTTGTTTAGATAGTAAATCGTGATTGTGAGAAGTGTGATTCAGATCCAGTTCATCGACTTTTATATTGTGCTACTTTTATATTGTGCAGTTTCACTACATTACTTGAGGTGAACGCTGGTATGATTCCTTTAATACGGCCACGGCCCACTCATTACCAATACACCTCTCCAGCTGAGTCAGTGCTCCATCTTTAAATTCCATCGACGTAGTAAAATTCTAATGGTCTTTCCTCTCTTAAATTTTAATACAGCATTCTGCGAAATTGTTAAATATCAGAAATACGTAAAGTTAGGAAATATGTTTACCAAACACTTCCTTGGCTATCAGATTCGAAGTCGTTTGTAATATCATGTTCTGATATGGACCGAGTTGCGATAACGGATCTTTATCACATTGCCTTCAGTTGATGTAATGATTTATATCAGCATCTTTGTGATTCGTGCTACATCTACATATAAATCTACATTTATACTCCGCAAACCACCCAACGGTGTGTGGCGGAGGGCACTTTACGTGCCACTGTCATTACCTCCCTTTCCTGTTCCAGTCGCATATGGTTCACGGGAAGAACGACTGCCAGAAACCTTCCGTGCGCGCTCGAATCTCTCTAATTTTACATTCGTGATCTCCTCGGGAGGTATAAGTAGGGGGCAGCAATATACTCGACACCTCACTCAGAAACGCACCCTCTCGAAACCTGAACAGCAAGCTACATCGCGGTGCAGAGCGCCTCTCTTGCAGAGTCTGCCACTTGAGTTTGCTAAACATCTCCGTAACGCTATCACGCATACCAAATAACCCTGTGAAGAAACGCGCCGCTCTTCTTTGGATCTTCTCTATCTCCTCCGACAACCCGACCTAGTACGTATCCCACACTGATGAGCAATACTCAAGTATAGGTCGGACGAGTGTTTTGTAAGCCACCTCCTTTGTTGATGGACTACATTTTCTAAGGACTCTCCCAATGAATCTCAACCTGATACCCGCCTTACCAACAATTAATTTTATATGATCATTCCACTTCAAATCGTTCCGCATGACCACTCCCAGATATTTTACAGAAGTAACTGCTCACCTTACCAAAAGATTTTCTCATCAAGATTCTTTCTCCAAAACTTCATAATTACCTGTTTCATATAATCTACGACATAGCAAAGAACATGTAATAATATATATACTGAACAGCCAACGCGACGTTGGATGCCACCTGATGGCGTTGTGAACACTTGACGCGTCCACAAAAGTAAGTATGCGGAGCAGACACGGAAGGGGGATCATTCTAATAATATATGGGCTGCAACTGGGGAAACCAACTGAGATAAGCGACTTTGACTAAGGGCAGATTACTATTAAGCAGAGCCCGTGAACGAGTATCTCAGAAACGGTGAAGCTGGTCGAATGTTCACGTGCTACTGTCGTGAGAATCTACGGAAAGAGGTAGAAGGACAGTGAAACTACCACTACGCTCTAAGTGGTTGGACGTCCACAACTCTTCACAGAACGCTGAGTTCGGAGGCTTGTCTGCTCTGTAAAGTAGGGTAGATGGAGATCTGTAACACCTCAGCCGAAAGAGCACAGTACTGGTGCACCCACAAGTGTTTTGGAGTACACCGTTCGCCGTACAGTGTTTAACATGGAGCTCCGCAGCAGACCACCTTTAGGTGTTCACGTGCTGAAGCAACCACGTCTTCGATTATGATTGCAGTGAGCACGGGACCATCGGTATTTGACCGTCGAACAAAGGAAACGAGTCGGCTCTTAGCGTGAATCACATTTTTACTGCACTAAGTCGATGGTCGTCTCCACCAACTCTGTGATCGAGGTGAACGTCGGCTCGAAACGTGCAGCGCACCACGGACGCAGGCTGGTGGGAGCTGTATTGTGCTATGGGAGACGTTCTTCTGCACTTGCGTGAGACCTGTGGTAGTAATCGATGACACGCAGACAGTTGCGAACCACCAACATCCCATCATGCTTGATGTCGTCCCTGACAGTGATGTCATCTTTCGGCAGTATAATTGAAGGGCTTAATTCAATAGTGGTACAAGTCCATTTTTGTTCGTTCTGAGATACAGAGTCCTAAAGTTGAATGAGCTCTGAGAAATCTGCAGTTGAGATACTTAAATATTTCTGGTGACACGTACGTAAGCATCATGTCTGATCACCTGCATCCATTCATGTCCATCGTGCATTTTGACGGACATGAACAATCCCATCAGTACAATGCGACACCCCACGCATCCAGAATTGCTACAGAGTGGCTCCAGAAACACTCTTGCGAGCTTAAAGACTTCCGATGGCCACCAAACTCCATAGACATAAACACTATTCTGAGTATCTGGGATGCCTTGCAACGTGCTGCTCAGAAGAGATCTCCACCGCCTCGTACTCTTACGGATTTGTTCACAGCCCTGCAGGATTCATGGTGTTAGTTCCCTCCAGCACTATCTCAGACATCAGTCGAGTCCATGTCACGTCGTTTTGCGGCATTTCAGCGTGCTCGCCGGGGCCCTACACGACATTAGGCAGGTGTACCAGATTCTTTGGCCCTTCAGTGTAAAATGGTTGACTTCCTGTGCATAAGATATAAATTGAGTTAGAGACTGAAATCAGACTACTTAAATGTCAATGTCTAATAGCATAGTATGACCTAATGCAATTTATTTATTCATTCGTTAATAGCAGGCCTGAAGTTAAAATAGTATAGCATTTAATACGATCGCTATGTCGCAGTAGAAGTCATCTATCTTTATGTCTTAGTACACTATAGACGAGAGCAGGACAGTTGCAAATAAAAGGCGCTAATATTACTGTATCTTATAAAAAAAAACTGTTGTTCTGTGTAAGCAGAGGTTACTGTTGATTTTACAAAGATGCTGACCGTTGAGTTCCATTAAAACCGTTTTGAGCTAATGGTAGCCAGGCTCGAATCAAGATGGCACAGATAATTTTCGCCGCCAGTATTTCGTCGGTAAGTGCAGGAGGTATGAAGTGTCCGTTTCCTGTTCACCAGATTTTTCAATAACGCCGTGAATTAAATTCCACTGCTCCCCGAAGTATCTCCTGAACTGAGAGTTTGTGAGACTGTTGATACTGTGGGATGCGGGCGTTCGTCTTAATTGTCCTTTTGGTGTTATTCGAACTAGATAACACACAAGCAAATCACATTAAGTCGAGTTTATTAGAGTAACTGAACTGACAATACTTAACTTTCGTTTCTACATGATGGGTCGCAAACAATAGATGACATGGAAATGATCAGTGTCCTTTGATAGGTACAATTTCCATGCAATCTAATCGCAGAAGTTCATAAATCACTGCTATCGTTAATATCATTAGGCCGGAACAATTACAGGCCCTTACACTCAATATTCATGCTAAAGACACAACATTTACGCTTTGGGCATGTAAAGCACTTAATGGCTGCGAGGAAAGAAATCCTATCTTCTAGAGCAGTGTTCCACAACTGATGTGCCGCGGCATTCCGTTGTGGCTACACAGAGTGAACGGTGTGATGCGAACATTTACGTATTATTATAAGAAATTAAGCGACTCCGAAATTAGATATACTGCGAATTTTTATACTTGTATGGCATCTTACTGACCATAATAAACTGTTGGTGGCATGAACTAAAGAATTTGCAGCAGAATTTCAGACAGTACTTTTGGAGAGAGTCTTGAAGATTTCGTTTGGGTTCGTGATCGATTCGTGAATTCGAAAGACCTTCCGAATTTAGGTTTAGGCTTACAACAGGAACTGGCAGGTTTGAAATCAGACGGAATACTGAAATCAAAACTTTTCGAAGTGTCTTCGGACACATTTTGGTTATCAATAAGCAGTGAATACCCAGCTGGCTCCAAGATGGCAATTAATGTGCTATTACCGTTTTCAACTACACATTGGTGTGAAGTAGACTCATTGACGTTGACTGAAATTAAAACATTAAAGAGAGAGAGATAGAGACCAAATCCATCGATGAAGAAATAAGGCTTGTTTTGTCAACAATTCTTCCACGAATGATCCGTGTGTTTACAACTAAGCTGGCTAAATTATCACATTGAATGTATTAGTAGAGTTACTTACTGATACATTCGTATTAGATATGTTTAATTTCTACAGTAAATTAAATTCAATAAGTTGTTAATAAATGTACGAGCCTATTCGTGTTTTGTAATAATAATAATAATAATAATAATTTATTACATGGCAGGGTAACAATTCGTAATTATATTGAAACTAGCTGACGACCTGTCGTATTGCGGGTGCGTATTTATTCCCATCCATCTCCTCCTTCCTAACCTTTCTGTTCACCTCCTCCACTCGCACTGTCTGTCCATCCCCTCCTGCAAATCTCTGTGTGCATCTGCAGCTCCCCATCTCTCGGTCCACTTGCTACTCTCACTCTGTCCATCAGCTCCCTCCCCACTGTGCATCGCCTGCTCTCCTCTAAGCAATCTCCTCCTCCCCCTCTCTCTTTCCATCTCCTCTTCACTCCTCTCTGCGTACATCCTTTCCTCTCACCTGTCTCTGCCCATCTCCTCCTGCACCTCTCTGTGTGCATCTGCTTCTCCCCCTCTCTCGGTCCACTTGCTACTCTAACTCTGTCCATCTGCTGCTTCCCCTCTGTTCTTCTCCTCCTCCCCCTCTCTCTGTCCATCTCCTCTTCATCCCTCTCTGCGACTATCCTCTCCTCTCACCTGTCTCTGTCCAGCTCCTCCTCCCCTTTAGCTGTCCATCTCCTTTTCCCCCTCTCGTTGTTCATCTACTCCTCCCTCCTCTTTCTGATCATCTCCTCTTGTTTCCTTTCTGCATCCATCTCTTCCTCTCCCCTACCTCTGTTCATATTACCCTCTTCCTTTTCCTAGCCCATTTCCTACTTACCCTCCTCCTGTTCATCTCCTGCACCCCCTCGCTATCTGCCCATCGGTTCCTCAAATTGTCAATGTCCTTATTATTCCCTTTCCTTTCTCTTTCTATCGTCTTCTCTCCCCTCTCTATGTTCATCTCCTCCTATTCCTTTCTCTTTCCATTTCCGCAATCGTTTCTCTGTCCTTTCTTCTCTGCCCCCTTATCTGTGTCCACCGCCTCCTTGTCTCTCTCTGTCTCTCTCATCTCGTCCTCCTTTTCTCTCCTCGTTATCCCCCCCCCACAGCTATAGGACGTTGCTGGTTCTCACACCCACAGTATTTATTTCCAGACGCAAGTATTTGGGGTAATTTATTTGATTGAAATGAGTCCATGCATTCAGCAGGAGCTTTGTAACCATTCCTTTCTCCATGTCCGCACATGTCACATATATTTAACATATTTCAAACGTGTTTGCTGGCACACATGTTTCACCTGCCTCTCTAGAGAATTTCAACCCTGTGGTTCAATTTTCACGCATGTCAATGTTTATAACGTCATATGTCGTGACCTATGCATAGTACAGTGATATAATTAATTTTGCAGGTGCATTCAGTGGCACATGTGCATGCTGTATGTGGAATGTGTTGTGAATAGACTGAGTAGCATAGAAATAATGAATTATATCGTCATGTGTGACGTGGCTAGTAGTAGTAGAGTAGCGGGGTTGCGAGCACAGTTTTGATATCAAATTTATATACAAATTAATCAAATTGATTAATAACTCACGCCACCCCCGCCCATCCACACTCACCACCGCCTAGCCCCGCCTCTGACCACGCCCGCCTCCAGATGATGTCACATGTTTTCCTAGCTGCACATGTGCCCCAGCCTCTTCATCTCCCTCCCCCCTGCCGCAACCTACCCTACCGAATTTTGGCAGGAGTTTCAAATTTTGGCGGCAATTTCTTTGTCCCAGGGCTGTGCTGACATCCTACCCCCCACTTCACCCCTCCCCCACATGGAATTGGTGGAAAAAGGAATCAGTCTGTGCTGGATAGGATAGACATATGTCTTTAATTGTTTAAATAAAGACCATCCTATGCAGCACAGGCCGAGTCCTTTTCCCACCAATTCCCAAGTGGGGGTAGGAGATGGAGTCGGGTGGATGTCAGCAGAGCCCTGGGACACTTAAATTCCCGTCGAAAATCGAAATTCCCACCAAAATCCAAAATATCCGCCATAGGGTGGGTTGGAGGAGGGGAGAGGGGGGAGGGGAATGAGGAGGCTGGGGCACATGTGCAGCTGGGAAAACAACTGACGTCATCAGAATTCGGGGGTGGGGGTGGTCGGCGGCGGGGGTGGGTTGGGGCAGGCAAGGGTTGGGGTGATTAATTAATCAATTTAATTAATTTGCATATCAATTTGATATCAAAAGTGTGCTAGTAGCCCCACTACCCTACTAATGTGGCTCTTTTCCTCGCATCTCAGTATTTGACATCATATCTCCTGAAATATGGATCGTACAATAAAATAATTCTGCTGGCACATTCAGTGGTATATGTGAATACTGTCCGCAAAATGTGTCACGAATACAATCAGTAGTAAAGGGATGATAAATTAAAACGTCACGCCCCATGCGGCAGTTTTACTGGATGAACATCTAAAATGTTGTACGTGGCAAACTTTTTTTCTTTTATGATTTTGTGGGGATGGTCAGCGAGAACAAGTTTCGCAAAAGTTTGAAATTATGTGCGAAGTTTGTTGCAAACCACTAAGTGCTCTCATTCTTAAATAGTGGACTGTTAAATTCTGAGTTTTCGGGCTTCCTGGGTTACGCTATTGTTTGACCCCACAATCCCCACCGCTTTGATAGATAGGTGGTTTTCACCAACAAAGCAATTTTATTCATATAGTAAGTGATATATGTTCCAAGTATTGCTGATACCGGACCTGTGGTTTAAAAGGAGATCCGGAACATATACAGGGTGTTACAAAAAGGTACGGCCAAACTTTCAGGAAACATTCCTCACACACAAAGAAAGAAAATATGTTACGTGGACATGTGTTCGGAAACGCTTACTTTCCATGTTAAAGCTCATTTTATTACTTCTCTTCAAATCACATTAATCGTGGAATGGAAACACACAGCAACAGAACGTACCAGCGTGACTTCAAACACTTTGTTACAGGAAGAGTTCAAAATGTCCTCCGTTAACGAGGATACATGCATACACCCTCCGTCGCATGGAATCCCTGATACGCTGATGCAGCCCTGGAGAATGGCGTATTGTATCACAGCCGTCCACAATACGAGCACGAAGAGTCTCTACATTTGGTACCGGGGTTGCGTGGACAGGAGCTTTCAAATGCCCCCATAAATGAAAGTCAAGAGGGTTGAGGTCAGGACAGCGTGGAGGCCATGGAATTGGTCCACCTCTACCAATCCATCGGTCACCAAACCTGTTGTTGAGAAGCGTACGAACACTTCGGGTGAAATGCGCAGGAGCTCCATCGTGCAAGAACCACATGTTGTGTCGTAATTGTAAAGGCACATGTTCTAGCAGCACAGGTAGAATATCCCGTATGAAATCATGATAACGTGCTCCACTGAGCGTAGGTGGAAGAACATGGGGCCCAATCAAGATATCACCAACAATGCCTGCCCAAACGTTCACAGAAAATCTGTGTAGATGACGTGATTGCACAATTGATGCGGATTCTCGTCAGCTCACACATGTTAATTGTGAAAATTTACAATTTGATCACGTTGGAATGAAGCCTCATCCGTAAAGAGAACATTTGCACTGAAATGAGGATTGACACATTGTTGGATGAACCACTTGCAGAAGTGTACCCGTGGAGGCCAATCAGCTGCTGATAGTGCCTGCACACGCTGTACATGGTACGAAAACAACTGGTTCTCCCGTAGCACTCTCCATACAGTACGTGGTCAACGTTACCTTGTACAGCAGCAACTTCCCTTACGCTGACATTAGGGTTATCGTCAACTGCACGAAGAACTGCCTCGTCCATTGCAGGTGTCCTCGTCGTTCTAGGTCTTCCCCAGTCGCGAGTCATAGGCTGGAATGTTCCGTGCTCCCTAAGACGCCGATCAATTGCTTCGATCGTCTTCTTGTCGGGACACCTTCGTTCTGGAAATCTGTCTCGATACAAAAGTACCGCGCCACGGCTATTACCCCATGCCAATCCATACATCAAATGGGCATCTGCCAACTCCGCATTTGTAAACATTGCACTGACTGCAAAACCTAGTTCGTGATGAACACTAACCTGTTGATGCTACGTACTGATGTGTTTGATGCTAGTACTGTAGAGCAATGAGGCACATGTCAACACAAGCACCGAAGTCAACATTACCTTCCTTCAATTGGACCAACTGGCGGTGAATCGAGGAAGTACAGTACATACTGACGAAGCTAAAATGAGCTCTAACATGTAAATTAAGCGTTTCCGGACACATGTCCACATAACATCTTTTCCTTATTTGTGTGTGAGGAATGTTTACTGAAAGTTTGGCCGTACTTTTTTGCAACACCCTGTATACATACGCGCATCCATTTTTATGGCATGAATAGTTTCAAACGATAGTATAAATTTGAGTGTTGTATGTTCTGTCGGACATGTCCGACATTCAGATAGATACAATTCTGTAAGAGTGCGCCAGATCCTGTTTATGGACGGGGGACGTTACACCGCAGCAGGCGATAAGTTGAGACTTCTCTTCGAACGGATAGCGTGTTGAGATGGCCAAGGCTGTTAAGATAACTGTACGAGAGGAGCGGAGCACCTGGGTGCGAATTCTGGTGCGGCACAAATTTTGAACTTTCGCCATTACCGAGACGGCCTGTGCGGTTGGAAATCACGAGCTTCCCACCCATTCTTTCTCTTTATTTCCCCATCCCTTATTTCATCTAAAGGATTTACACAATTTTTAAGGGGCAGCCTATTTGGTGTGCCGTGTTGAGTTTAGGCCATTCTGGATGCATCGTGTGTAAGAAAATGTTGCGGAACACTGCTCTGGAGAATACCAAAAGTGAAAAATGCCGTACAAGGTTTACACTTGCATTCATTTTCTGTAAACTTCTGAGAAGTTTCTCACGGATATCAGAATAAAAATGCAAATTTCCTGGCCGACTGAAACTGCGAGCTGGATGGGGAATGGAATCCGGAACTTCGCTGCCCTTCACAAACAGTGCTCTACCTGACTGAGACAGCCTGGCGCGACTCATGACTCATCCTTACTGTTTCAGATTTGTAGTATTTCTCTCCCACGTTCCAAACTTCACAGCAGCTCCCTGACACTCCGTCGAGGACTGGTAGTTTTCGAAGAATGGGAATCGCGTATAGTGGCTTAGCCGCAATCTAGAGGCATTTCCAGAATGCAGTTGTCAGTTTGATGGACCAGATCTCGCATCCAAAATATTGTCAATGTTGAGGAATACTCTTAGCGAGTGAGGGATTCCCTGAGTTCTGCAGGAGAAAATCTGTCGCACAGCGCAGAGCTGCTGGCAAAACACAAGCTCACAGGGCACAACAATGCGAAAGGCTAAAATCCGGGTTTCGCTCCCGGTCCAAGTTTAATATACCATGCAGTTTCAAAACAGCTCGTCCCCGCAGAATGAAAGATACATTTTAGAGAATAATTATATACGCATAGAAAGGAATAGTTGGTGACTGAAAGGGATTAAAACTGTACAAATACAACATGAAAATTTTAATATTACATTCCTTTGACAAAAATTTAAACTACTCTTAAATTCTAGTAGGCATCTTTTCGTCCACTGCAGTTTAGTCAAAGATAAATGATTCGTTTTCGTTTCGAAATAAATACACTGCTTCATTTCGCTATATTTTTATTATTAAGCTTTCAATCTGGGTACAAAATTTAGTCATCAGCAGCTAAAACTTTTCAGCCATTAACAATTACTGGAAAGTGATTTAAAGAATCCTATGATTGTCTAATTACTTAAAAATAACTAAACAATATATCCTCACTATTAGCAAAAAAGAAAAAGCTTCGTAATTTCTGAATATCCAAGTAATAATTAAATTATTCTTTACAAAAAATATTTACAATCTGGTTCTTACAGTCGCAACTCTTTGAGACATAAACTGTTACGTTAATGAAAATATTTTAGTTCCAAGTTGATATCATTCAAGAAAATTATATTGATTAATCATTAAACCTGGTGATTTTAGTTCTCGCTAGGTCTGTGACCATATTTTAAGATTGCTTCCCCGTGTTTCTTGGACGCACCGCATGGAAAAGACACGTATGTCCGTATTACAGTTGCGTTACTTGCACTGGCGCAATGGAGACGTTAGTCTCAGGTCGAAACTTCCGGTCGTACAACCTCCAAGTATGACGATATACAAATTTTATGCTGCCTCCTGCTGGTGTGGCTACATAGGCCATTATAACTTCCTCGCAGCCGGAAAGTAATTACGGCTCCCGTGTTGGAACTTTATAGCTGTCAATGTCGTAAAAATGTTGAAGTTTCATGGCTGCAAATATTGTATAAGAACAGCTTTCACTTTGATACTCTTCAAAATTGAACACTGCTGTGTAGCTAACAAATCAGATGTTGCTCTAGTGGTTCAAAATATCAGTAGGCTAATTAAAGCTATGTCATGTTTTTATGGCAGAAATACGATATGAACCCACTGCTAATTGTCGTTGTTGTTGTTGTTGTGGTTTTCAATCCGAAAACTGGTTGATGCACTTTTCCACGCTAGTCTATCCTCTGCAACGCCTCTTTACCTCTACATAACCTCTTTAACCTATATGAATTAGAACCTACTTACCGTACCAAAGCCTTTATCTTCCTCTACAGTTTTTATCCCCCCGAACCCACCCTCACACACAATTCCATCCGATACGAAAATGATGATTCCTCAACGCCTCAGTATGTGGCTATCAGTCAATCCCTTCTTTTTGTTAAGTTATGACACAAATTGATATTTTTGGATTCGATTCCGTGCCTCTTCATTAGTTACTCGAGCTATCCATCTTACGTGTAATATACTTTTCTGAGGTGACCTGCTTACCGTTCACACTTCACTTCCATACAAGGCTACACTGTTGACAAACACCTTTAGAAAAAAAATCCTATCATTTTAATTTGTATTCTGTGTTAACAAATCTCTCCTTCTCATAAACCATTTTATTACTAGTGTCAGACTGCAGTTTTAACTTCTGTAATTTCGGTTTCGTATATTATTTTGTTGCTCAAATAGCTAAACCCATGTACCACATTTGGTGTCTCATTTCGTAATCCTAATTCTATCAGCATCAGCTGAAGTAATTCGACTTTATTGCATTCACCTTTTTTTTTTTACTTTTGTTGACATTACTCTTCCTCAAGACTCTAAACATTCCGTTCAGCTGCTCGTCCAAGTCCTTCGCTGTCTCTGAGAGAATTACAATGTCAGCAGCAAACCATAAAGTTTTTATTTCTTCTCCCTGAACTTAAGCTCTCTTTCTGCATTTCTCCTTGTTTTCTTTCACAGCTTTTCTATGTACAGATTGGATGTTTCGAGGACAGGCTACAATCCTGTCTCACTTCCTTACCAACCACTGCTGCCCTTTCACGCCAACCGACCTTTAAAATTGGAGTGTAGTATCCGTAAAAGTTGTAATTGAATTACCGCATCCCGTATTTTACCTGCGCTTCCTTTAGAATTTCAAAGAGTGTACGCCCGTCAATATTTTCAAAAGAATTTTTGTAATCAAAAAAGTCTATAAAATTTCCTCTATAAAATTTCCGTCGCTGTGACTCATCAAATATGCAACGGAAAAGAGTCTACGAAGGGAGCGTGAATGACCGGCATAGATCGAAGGAAGGAAAAAGTTACCTACATCCTATGACTTTCGCCTGTTGTCTCAATGTGATATCGACAGCTGATCTTTCTGTTAAATGGCAGTTTAAATTATCAACCCAAAAAATATAAACAATATTACTGCGAATATATATTTATCAGTCTGTTAGCAAGAATTTCACAGCCAGTATGTAACGTTCTGTCGTGTGGAATACCTTGACAGTTCCATGATAAAACTGCGAGAGCTGGAACAATACAAAGTATATTATAAAGTAGTGCCCAAACATGTTCTTCCATTCTTGGATTTAGTGCATAAGGCATCAGACTGTCATGAAAGGTAATTTGAAATTGTTACTCTAATAGTGATTTTAGGTGCTGTGTAAGTAGCAGTTACGTTTGACAAACGAGTCAGAGCCAAAACACCACCCGTTATCTTAGCAGTTTCTTTCGTACATGGTGCTAAATGAGTCCATGTGAAGTATCAGATAGTATTAATCAGAGGAAACACTCTTAGTATATATTCCAGGCCTTGACTATATGTATTCTTACCTATGGTAATTCCTCAAACGTTTTATTAATTTAATGGTGTGTAGTTATTTCCAGATATAGCGAAAATGCAGCTACCTTCAAGCGTGATATTCCGTCTCCTGATAGATACCGCAACGAAATACGGGCAAGAACGACCTTCACACCTGTCTTAAGCGATACCACTATTAAAAACATAAATATAGAATACATTACAATAAGTAAAGAAACTAAAAGGAGGCGTTTTCAGCTGTACTGCACATAAATATGTGCTCTTTACAAGGATCGTAAAGCTAAAACCTGGTTCATACGTAGCACCACCGATTAACTGATATTCCTCAATGATTTTAGAGAATTTTCCAGCCTTATATGGTTCAGCAGTGGACTGATCATCCATGTTTATATTTTCACACCCTATAAAATTTCCTCACGAATAACGCTCGACACACAACAACATATTTCAATTTTGTGTTAAAAAACCATGTAAACAGTATCACGAAATCATTTAGATTTTAGCAGTTTTCTCGAAAGCAAGCAAACCTTTAATATGCGAGGAGACGCTTTTCTCAGAGACAATCTCTAGATTACGTCAGTACTTGTAGGATCTGAGAAAATGAAAAAAAGTTGTGTTCTTGCAGTGGTTACGTATCACAAAAGTGGAAGCCTGATACATGCTTTTACGCATGTTGTTCTACTTTGAGGACAGTATAGATTAACTCAGAATAAAACTGAAAACCTACTGCGGGCCAGTTTACTTTGCCAACAATATTTGTACTCAGCCACTCTATAATCAGCCTCGTAAGCCGTTATTTGCACATTATTAGACAAAGGCCTTTTCCTTACTTCTCTCCACGTTACATACTCAGCCATACACACTTTTGTATATTCTTTCTGTTACTTGTTGTTAGCTATCCTTCTTTCAGCAGGTCGTCGTCGAAGTACTTTCATAACAAATGTAATTCACCATAAATTTCCTTAGTCTATGAAACACGAGTTCGAATGACTACACGTTCACCTCTTTTCCATTTTAATTTCATAACAGACATTATAATAGCGTCAATTCATATCCTTAACTTCTCTCAGCCATTTTTCATCCTCTTTGCCTTCATAATCCTAACGGGTTCGTTTCTGTCATCCGTCGGGAGGGATAATATCAGAAAAACACGAAATACAAGAAGATATAACACAATAACGCGTTCTGTCTTTTTCCGTTTCTTTTTTTTTTTTTTTTTAAAGATGCAGAAACCTTTATTGAACAAACTAACAGTACATGTACATACACAATGCAACAGTTCTTCAAGGTTCAATTTAAATATAAACAAATGATTGTTAGTTTAACAAGAATATTAGAAAAACATTAAATACAACAAAATATAACAAATTCTGTCTTCTTCCTTTTTTTGTCGGTGCATGAGAACGTGGATAAGGGTGTTGCATCATGTGACGGGTAAGCATGGCACACCCCAAATATGAGGGGGAGGGGGGTGTCAAGGAAGACGCCGCGGAGATAACCGGCAAAAGTTTGTCGGTAAGATGGTTTTCGGGTGAGGGTGCTATGCGCTGCCACAACTTTGTGCCAGAAGTCGAGGACTGTATGCGGACCACTCGGAGAGGTATTCTAAAGCCTGTCCTTCAAACCAGATGAGTGTATGGTGCTTAGTGAGAGGGTAGTGAAATGTCTGGAGCAACAACAAGAAATCTGGGGCTACCGTCGTTGGCGGGGCACGGAGGTAAAAGCCCACGATTCGTTGGATGAGGAGCTAACCGTTTCGTTTTAGAGTGCAGGTAAGACGATGCTCATCGGTCTCTTCGAGCTGACGGTCAGGGCAGAGTGGGGAGGTGGCCAGTCCTATGCGATAAAGTCGACTATTAGCAGGGAATTTGTCATAGACTAAAACATACCAGAGTGCAGACACAGACGACGGTAAAAAGAGTGCATGCATACACCCACAAACCGTTCGCCAGTTAATGTCAGAGTGCTGTAGCACCATGGGGTTGCAAGGGTTGGGCAGCATAAACAAACGATAATAGTCTTTTGTAGGGGGAGGACGGGTGACTGGAAGATCGGCCTGAACATAGCTGATTTCTACGAAACAACTGGCGACATGGTAATATAATAAAGAAATAGGTACCACATTGATCTGTGGATCGAGAGAAGCTGGTCGGAGGATATCTAAGAGACTGCGTGTTAAGGACGGGACCGGCCCCCGACAGTGCCGCAACATAGTATGGACAAAGAGTGTAGAAGATCGTGCCCGCACGTTGACGAGTCTGTGAAACCACCTTTTGCGGAGGCCAGTGTTAGAGTGTTGTAGCGGAATTTGAAAAGTGCCCCTGCTGACACGAATTATTGGATGCGGCAGCCAAGGAGTAACGGCATTTGGAGGATCTGGGCGACGTGTACCAGTTCAGGGGCGACATACGTGTTGACATAGGACACACGCTGGTTTAAGTTACGGTGCACTTGACCGCGGACATGGTGCCGAATCGACTGCAAAAGCCGCCGGTAAGCGACGGCCACTGTGCGGTGTGTGGAGCTGGCGGCGTCATTGAATTCCGTGGAAGAGCAGGTGAGAAAGATGAGGTCGTCCGCATAAGCCGTGCAGTGACAGGTGCAGTTATGTAAAGAGAGACCCTACAGTCTAGAGTAAGACTAGTGATGAGGGGCTCAAGTGCAATGGAATATAGTAAAGTAGAAATAGGGCATCCTTGACGCACAGAGGGGCGAATAGGAATCGGTCCGACAAGCCTCACATTGATTTGTACCATCGAGACCGCGGGAAGTAGTAACCGGCGAATGGCATCGACAAAGAGTAATGGGAACCCCATACGTGTCACCACCATGAGGAGGAATGGGTGTCGAACGCAATCAAAGGCACTAATGAAATAGATGGATACCGGTGCTGCACGAAGGCGACAAACTGCCGCCAGCGCAATGAGGTCACAGCATTCTCCTACAGCTGTTTTAAGGTGGCCGCACAACCACGTGCAGTCTGCTCCGGTGAAAGGACCGTACATAAGACGGTGCGTATGCGCTCTGCTAAGAGGCGTGCATAGATTTTATAGTCTGCATTCATTAATGTAAGAGGGCGATATGCAGAGACATGAGACCCTCCCTTCGGCTTAGGCACAGGTAGAAGAATTCCAGTGACGAATTCAGGTGAAATTGGGAAGGACGGAGTAAACGGTGAGGCTCCGATCAGGGGAAGGATGGAGATCATTAGGAATTGGCGTTGCCATCGGTTCGTCGTCATAAAATCGGCATTAATGATCAGCAAAGGCAGACACCACTGCCGCCTGTGATGTGTGGTGGACACCGTCGGAGGTCGTGATGTTGGGGACGAAAAGCTGAAGCCGACGACGCTGGTCGGATGCGGTATGGATTGTGGATGGAGTTTCGTCGTGGTGGAGTTCCTGTCGTCGGGAACGCACCACGACACCATACAGTCGGGCACATTGGAGACAGAAGAGATGAGCTTCCCTATGGGTTTCAGGTGATGGAGGGAGCGCATCGAGGTCAAGGAGGACGGCGTAGTGAAAATTTGTGGTGTCTCGATGCCATGCTGTTGCTTCCTTGCCACTTTGCATGAAGACCTTTCTGATCGGAGGTTTGGCACATTTGAGCCACCAATGGAACGTGGATGTGTACTGTGGGAGGCGTCTTTCCGAAGACGCCCATATAGTGGCAATACATTGCCGGCAGTGTGGATCATTAAGGAGGGAGGCATTAAGCTTCCAGTAACCTCTGCTGCGTCACACTGACTGAGGTGGCAGAGCCAGGGAGCAAATGACGGCGCAGTGGTCCGAAAATGCAAGGGGCCATCGTTCTGCTTGGGAGACTTCGTTGCCAAGGTGGGCAAAGACATAAAACCGGTCCAGTCTGCTCGCAGAATGTGCTGTATAATGGGCAAAACCGGGGGTATTGCCATGAATTTTCTCCCAAACGTCCACTAAATGAAATTCTTCGATCAACGTGAGCAGCGTAGGGTATGGCGATTAATCAGGAATTTGATCCTGCGGATGGACGACGCAGCTGAAATCGCCTCCCATGATAAGGCGATCATAGCGCCCAGAAAACAGGGGCATCACGTCATGTCAGAAATAAGTGGATCGCTGCCGACGGTTCATGGAGCCAGACGGAGCGTAGATATTGATGACGCGCGTGTCGAAGATGGTAACAGCCATGCCCCTACCAGAGGGAAGGATTGTCGTGTCCGTGAGTGGGATTCCTTCGCGAATGTAGAAAGCCACTCCACGCCCTGATTGATCACGTGTGCACGTGTATGAGTCGTAGCCGTATACCAGTGGCAGTGTGGCAACGCGAACTTCCTGAA
This sequence comes from Schistocerca serialis cubense, assembly GCF_023864345.2. Lineage (NCBI taxonomy): Eukaryota > Metazoa > Arthropoda > Insecta > Orthoptera > Acrididae > Schistocerca > Schistocerca serialis. The sequence goes on from NC_064640.1 coordinate 583,506,011, forward strand.
GAAGGGCGACGTCGAGTCAAAGGCCCGAAGCATCTCACATAGGAGCTGCAGCTTGGGTGCGGTGCCGATCATGAAGTTCAGTGTGCCGAACCAGTATGTTTGTTTCAGTGGTGGTGGATCCGCGTCTACCATCACCAAGGCGAGTGTGAGGAGGACACCGACGGCAAGTCCCGTCCCATCTGCTGCAGTGCCTCGCTTTCGGTGTTAACAGGGAGCCTCGTCCGTGGGAGGCAACTCATCCGGAGGAGGGGGCGTACCTTCCTCAACGTCGTCGGCCAACGCTCCTGTGCCGTGGGTCTGTCCAATATCCATGGGAATTGCATCGTGGTGAGAGAGATCTGAAGCTGTCGGCGGGGAGACAGGCGCCTCAACCTGCGCCCGATCGTTTCATTGTGCGTGGTGACCTCCATGGTGATCCTGTCCTGCGAAACGTCTTGTTCATCGTGAAAGCTCTCCGCCGACCTCTGCGTGGAAATGTCGACCGGTTGGGTGTCGTCTTCGTCGTCTTGGGTGGCGACGCTTTCAGAGCCCGTGGGTGAACGGCGGCGGCGTTTGTGCTTGCGTGGCGAGCGTTGTTCGCGCACGTGTTCCTCAGTGTCGGACGATGGCAAGGAGGAGCGTCGACCTGGTTATAAGGCGTCGGTGGGTACAATGAAATTGTCGAACAAGTGTTGTGAAGAAGTACTGGTCTCCTCAGCGCCAGGTGCGGGAGCCTGTTCGGCGGCGAGGTTGTCAGGTGGGACGTCTTTACCGTCCGTAGGTTAATGGGACGGTCCGATCGGAGGGACCGGGCGACGGACTGGTCGAAACTGTAGACGTGGCAAGAGCCACTGCGTAAGTGACCGGTAGGGCGGTCATCATGGGTGTGACGGACGCTTCCGACAACGGGAGCTGCGCGACAAGTCGTTGAATGCATTCAGACCGTAGATGACCTCCTTTCCCGCAAGAGGTGCGAGGTTGGCCGGCATACATTATAATGGCACGGCAGCCTCCGATACGTAGATAGGAAGGCACGTGTTTCTGCAACTCAATGCGGACCTGTCTGACACCGTTTAATACGGGATAGGTTTGAAAGTGTACCCATCGCTCTGCGACATGTTACAGACGCCATAGGGACGGAGCGCCGCGATGACGACGTCTGCAGGTATTTCGAACGGCAGTTCGAAGATCCTTATCGTCCGTGTGCCGAGACCTGCGTGATCGACGGTAACGGGTCCGACGTTGCCGTCGGAATGACAGAAACGCAGTCCACGTTTTGCCACTTGAAGAACCTTGTCGCACACCGCATCGTTGATCATTTTGACGTATACGGTACTGCTAACTATGGACAAGAGGATATCAATTAGATCCGTTGGTGGTATTTTAACTTCGTCGCGAATAAATCGTTCTACCTCCAGGGCCGTGGGTCGGGCAAAGTCTGATAGTTGTACGCCATGGTGGTCTAGAAGTAAACACAAACATACGGTGCGCTCCTCGCCTGCAGCGCTCTGGCGTGTGACCGCCTCGCAGCAATGCCGGCGGCTGACTGTCACTTTGGCGACTTGAACGTAGAAGGAGGTGAAATGATGATGATTAGGACAACACAACACCCAGTCCCTGAGCGGAGAAAATCTCCGACCCAGCCGGGAATGGAACCCGGGCCCTTAGGAGTGACATTCTGTCACACTGGTGGTCATTGGTGAATTAGATGTTGATTCTTGTTTTCTCCTGCTGTGTGCAGGGTCGGTAGTCTCGCGTTTCGTGTTGTTGGTGCAGCCTGTTGGACCCTGAGGGCTGTCGGCCAGAATGGGGCAAGCCTGAGGCCATACCCTTTGTTAATGTTGTTGGGGTGTTTTAGTATTTTAATGGCTTCTCAGTTCTTTCGTTTGACTAAACCAGGCTGCTTGACAAGTATACAGATTTCATTAAGTTTTATTTCCTTGCTGCAATTCTGCTGGTGTTCGGCCACTGCCGATATGCTGTGTTGCTTAGATTAATGTAGTGCTCGTGATCCTGTACCCTGTTTTTTGCTATTGGTCTGTCGGTCTCATCGATGTTTACTTCTACACACTGACATTCCACCTTGTACAAGTCTGCAGCTCGTGGTCTATTGGCTAGCGTTGCTGGCTGTAGATCACATGGTCCCGGGTTCGATTTCCGGCCGGGTTGGAGATTTTCTCTGCCCGGGACTGGATGTTCGTGTTGTCATCTTTTCATCATCATTATCATCATTCGTGAGAGTGGCTAGATTGGACTGTGTAAAAATTGGACTGCGTAAAAATTGGGACTTTGTACGGACGCTGATGACTCCACAAACCTAACATCATCATCACCTTGCATACTCAAGTAGTGAGTAAAGCATCTACCTTGTCATGATAACAACGATCTTTTAAAATTTCGCAGTAATGTTATGATCATTGAGCAGTAATGACAAGATATCAGTGGCTGTTTATAGCTAAAACACACCAGTAAACCTTGAAGAAGGCCACTGCCGCAGTAGCCGAAACTTTGGATCCTCCATTACAGTTTTTTTACTACTTTATTCATAACTGTATTCTTCAGCTGTCAGTTTTCAGTCAGTCGCAAACATTTTTTATTTCGCTTTACTGGTTCCGACAAAGTAATTTATCATCTTCAGAAGCCTGCAAAATTAGGGCTGTCACAAATCTTTAGACCTTGACTACACATTTGTTTAGAATATAAGAATTATTTTAGAGAATCTTACATCGTACTGGTATATCAGATGCCAATATTATCTTTGTTGTTGTGGTCTTCAGTCCTGAGACTGGTTTGATGCAGCTCTCCATGCTATTCTATCCTATGCAAGCTTCTTCATCTCCCAGTACCTGCTGCAACCTACATCCTTCTGAATCTCCTTAGTGTATTGATCTCTTGGTCTCCCTCTACGATTTTTACCCTCCACGCTGCCCTCCAATGCTAAATTTGTGATCCCTTGATGCCTCAAAACATGTCCTACCAACCGATCCCCTCTTCTAGTCAAGTTGTGCCACAAACTTCTCTTCTACCCCAATCCTATTCAATACCTCCTCATTAGTTACGTGATCTACCCACCTTATCTTCAGCATTCCTCTGTAGCACCACATTTCAAAAGCTTCTATTCTCTTCTTGTCCAAACTATTTATCGTCCATGTTTCACTTCCATACATGGCTACACTCCATATAAATACTTTCAGAAACGACTTCCTGACACTTAAATCTATACTCGATGTTAACAAATTTCTCTTCTTCAGAAAAGATTTCCTTGCCATTGCCAGTCTACATTTTATATCCTCTCTACTTCGACAATCGTCAGTTAGTTTACTCCCTAAATAGCAAAACTCCTTTACTACATTAAGTGTCTCATTTCCTAATCTAATCCCCTCAGCGTCACCCGATTTAATTTGACTACATTCCATTATCCTCGTTTTGATTTTGTTGATGTTCATCTTATATGATCATTTCAGAACACTGTCCATTCCGTTCAACTGCCCATCCTGGTCCTTTGCTGTCTCTGACAGAATTACAGTGGCATCGGCAAACCTCAAAGTATTTAATTCTTCACCATGTATTTTAATTCCTACTCCTAATTTTCTTTGATTTCTTTGCTGCTTGCTCAGTATACATATTGAATAACATCAGGGATAGGCTCCAACCCTGTCTGACTCCCTTTTCAACCACTGCTTCCCTTTCCTGATTCTCGACTCTTATAACTGCCATCTGGTTTCTGTACATATTGTAAATAGCCATTCGTTCCTTGTATTTTTCCCTGCTACCTTCAGAATTTGAAAGAAGCTATCCAGTCAACATTGTCAAAGGCTTTCTCTAAGTCAACAAACTCTAGAAACGTGAGTTAGCCTTTACTTCATCTGTCTTCTAGGAAAAGTCGTAGGGTCAGTATCTTGTACCAACATTTCTACTGAATCGAAACTGATCTTTCTCGAGGTCCCCTTCTACCAGCTTTACCATTCTTCTTCTGTAAAGAATTTGTATTAGTATTTTGCACCGCGACTTATTAAACTGATAGTTCGGCAATTTTCGCACTTGTCACACATTCTTTCTTTGGGATTGAAATTATTGTATATTTCTTGAAGTCTGAGTTTATTTCGCTTGTTTCATACATCTTGCTCACCAGATGTTAGAGTTCTGTCATTCCTTGCTCTCACAACGCTGTCAGTAGCTCTAAAGGAATGTTGTCTACTACCGGGGCCTTGTTTCGACTTAGGTCTTTCAGTGCTCTGTCAAAGTCTTCAAGCAGTATGGTATCTCCCAGTTCATCCCCATCTACGTCCTCTTCCATTTCCATTATATTTCCCTTAAGTACATCATCATTGTATAGGCCCCCCGTATACTCTTTCCTCCTTTCTGCTTTCTCTTCTTTGCTCAGAACTGGTTTCCCATTTGAGCTCTTGATATTCATACAGGTGGTTCTCCAAAGGTCTCTTCAATTTTCCTGTAGGCAATATCTAACTTACACTTAGTAATATATGCTTCTATATGCTTACGTTTGTTCTCTAGGCATCCCTGCTTAGCCTTTTTGCCCTCCCTGTCGATCTCATTTTTGAGGCGTTTGTATTCCTTTTCGCCTGCTTCATTTAGTGCATTTTTGTATTTTCTCCTTTCATCATTCAAATTCAGTATCTCTTGTGTTACCCAAGGATTTCTACTATCACTAGTATTTATGCCAGTTTTATCCTCGAACCACACTTTTCTCGAGGGCATACAGCTTTACTGTATGGTTAAATGTTGATGGCGTCCTCTTGTGTAAAATAATTCGTGGGTAAAATAGTCTTTCATTCGGGTTTCCGGGAGAGGACTACCCAGGAGGACGTCGTTATCAGAAAAAACAAAACTGGCGTTCTACGGATCGGAGCGTGGAATGTTGGATCCCTTAATCGGGCAGGTAGGCCAGAAATGGAAATGGATAAGTTAATGTTAGACATGGTGGGAATTGGTGAAGTTTGGTGGCAGGAGGAACAGTACCTCTGGTCAGGTGAATGTAGGACTATAAATGCAAAATCCAGTAGGGGTAACGCCGGCCAGAGTGGCCGAACGGTTCTAGGCACTATAGTCTGGAACTGCGCGACTGCTACGGTCGCAGGTTTGAATCCTGCCTCGGGCCGGGATGTGTGTGATGTCCTTAGGTTAGTTAGGTTTAAATAGCTCTATGTTCTAGGGGACTGATGACCTCAGAAGTTAAGTCCCATAGTGCTCATAGCCAGCCAACAGGGGTAATGCAAGAGTAGGTTTAAAGAAGAAGAAAAAAATTGGAACACGGATAAGCTATTGCCAACAGCATAGCGAACGCATTATTGTAGCCAAAATAGGCACGAAGCCAACGCCTACCACAGTAGTACAAGATTATATGCCAAATAGCTCCACCGATGAAGTAGAAATTGAAGAAATGTATGAATAGATAAATGAAACTATTCAAATAGTTAAGGGAGATGAAAATTTAATAATCATGGAGCACTGGGATTCGATAGCACGAAAAGGAAGAGAATGGAAAGTAGAAGGTGAATATGGACTTGGAGCAGGGAATCAAAGAGGAAGTCGCCTGGTAGGATTTTGCGTAGAGTACAACTTAATCATCGTTAACACGTGGTTTAAGACTCATGAAAGAAGGCTGTAAACGAGGAAGAAACCTGGAGACACCGGAAGATTTCAGATTGATTACACAATGGTAAGACAGAGATTTAGAAACCAGGTTTTAAATTGTAAGAGATTTCGAAGGACAGATGTGGACTCTGAGCACAATTTATTGGTTGCTAACTTTAGAGTAGAACTGAAGAAACTGCTAAAGGTTAGCAATTTAAAAGGATGGGACCTGGATAAACAGAAAGAATCAGCGGTTGTAGAGAGTTTCGGAGGGAGCGGTAGGGAACGTTTGGCAAGAACAAGGGAAAGGAATGCTGTAGAAGAAGAATAGGTAGCTTTGAGAGATGAAACACTGAAGGCAGTAGAGGATCAAATAGGCAAAAAGACGAGGACTAGTAGAAATCCTTGTGTAACACACGAGGTACTGAATTTAACTAATGAAAGGAGAAAATACAAAAATGCAGTAAATGAAGCAGGCGAAAAGGAATACAAACCTCTTAAAAATGAAATCAATAGGAAGTGCAAAACGACTAAGCGGGAATGGCTAGAGGACAAATGTAAGGATGTAGAAAAACATACATGAATAGAGGTAAGATAGACGCAACATACAGAAAAATGAAATAGTCCTTTGGAGAAAGGAAAATCTGAGGTATGAATATCAAGAGCTCAGATGGTAAACCAGTCCTACGCCAAGAAGTGAAAGACGAAAGGTGGAAGACGTATATAGAGGGTCTATACAAGGGCGATGTACCTGAGGGCAATATTATGGAAGTGGATGAGGACGAAGATGAAAATGGGTTGGGAGATACCATACAGTGCGAAGAATTTGGCAGAGTACTGAAAGATGTAAGTAGAAATATGGCCCCGGGATTAGACAACACCTCGTTAGAACTACAGATAGCGTTGGGAGAGCCGGCCAGGACCGAACTCTTCCATCTGGTGGGCAAGATTCACCAAACAGACGAAATACCCTCAGACTTCAAGATGAATATAATAATTCCAATTTTAAAGAAAGTAGTTATTGACAGGTGTGAAAATTACCGCACTACCAGTTTAATAAGTCACGGGTGCAAAATACTAACACGAATTCTTTACAGAAGAATGGAAAAACTGGTAGAAGCTGACCTCAGGGAAGATCAGTTTCGATTCCGTAGAAACGTAGGAACACGTGAGGCCGTACTGACCCTACGACTTATCTTAGAAGATGGGTTAAGGAAAGCCAAACCTACATTTATAGTATTTGTAGAATTACTCTCTTTTAAACTCTGAAGGTTTGCCGATGACGTTGTAATTCTGTCAGAGACAGCACAGGACTTGGAAGAACTGTTGAACAGAATGGACAGCGTCTTTAAAGGACAATGACAAGGAAAGCTTTTCTGAAAAAGAGAAACTTTTGAACATCGAGTATAGATTTAAGTGTCAGGAAGTTTCTTTTGAAAGTATTTGTATGAGAGTGAAACATGGACGATGAACAGTTTAGACAAGAAGAGAATAGAAGCTTTTGAAATGTAGTGCTACAGAAGAATACTGCAGATTAGATGGGTAGATCATGCAGCTAATGTGGAGGTACTGAATAGAATTGGGGAGAAGAGGAGTTTGTAGCTCAACTTGACTAGAAGAAGGAATCGGTTGGTAGGACACCTTCTGAGGCATCCAGGGATCACCAAATTTAATACTTTAGGGAAGTGAGTAGGGTAAAAATCATAGATGGAGACCAAGAGATGAATACACCTAGAAGGTTCAGAAAGATATACGTTGCAGTAGTTACTCGGAGATGAAGACGCTTGAACAGGATAGAGTAACATGGAGAGCTGCATCAAACCGGTCTTTAGACTGACTACCACAACAATATTCGTTTATGAGGTTATAAACACTGAACAGAAGAATCATTTTACAACACTTATTGACAATTATCGCATTACTGCATTGCATTAGTACAGAACTCAGATTGTATTAATATTGTCATTATTTTACATTATTAATAACACACAACACCCACATACACATACACACACACACACACACACACACACACACACACACACACACACGCACACGCACACACACAGATCACTTGTTTGTACTAAGAAATTCATCAAAGAAATAGAAGAAACTGCATACCATCAAATCCTTCAGGCTCCTCGGGAACTGAATTATGTTGGTAATTCATTTATTTATGGCTGCTGGCAAGTTCTCGAAAAATTTGTGTTCCTGAATAATGGACACTTTTTTGGACCAAAATAAGGGATTTTATATCTTTGATAAAATTAATCTTATTTCTCGTAGTGATTCCATGAACTCAACTCACGGTTGGAAAAAGGTACATATTTTTAATGACAAATTTTAATGACAAATTTCCCTAAACTGGCCTCTGCGGGAAACTCTTGAGTTCACACCCCAAATAATTCTCGTAACACCTTTTTGTACCCGCAAAACTTTAGCTAGCTTGATGAGTTACCCGAAATAATAATCATACTTCATATTACGGAATGAAAGTAAGTATACCGTGTCAGATTACTTCCATTCCATGATTTCGTAAGTGATTATGTTTGGGGTAACTCATCATGTCAACCCAAAGTTTTCTGGCTACAAAAAACGTGTAGTAAGAATTATTGTTTGTGAACTCAGCAACATCCTGCGGAGGACTGTTTAGGGAACTATGGGTATTAACCACTGCAGATTGACAATTTACGGTACATGCATCACATTCACGTACATGTCAAGCTGTTGTACCACCAGCAAGGAACAGAGGTCATTTAAGGCTCGTTTTCGTGAGCACTCGTTCAAAAAAGACGGTGAGAATTCATAGAAGTCTGCTTTTGGAGAACTTCTCAAAATCGAGAAACATACTCCTCCGCCATCCTTGCTTAAGATCCAAATTTTTCATATAGGTGATAAGGGCTACAAAATGACCCATTTAGAAGAATTTCAGGTATATACACATTCCTACCTAAATTCAAACTATTTGTTGAATGACGAACTTGCAAAAAATTATAGAAACTACTTTGATTGCATAGCATCTCTCATAAAACATGGAAAGCAGCCCATTCCTGCTTTTGTTTCTAATGTATTATATATAACTTCCTTATATACGTTGGTTGTACTTTTTATGCTTTTATATGTGTTCACTTCTGTTAGCATACCAGCTTGAGAGGTACATACATGAGATTCATTTACTGAAAATTATCAATCTGTGAGTCTGTGTTTACAATAATCACATACAGTAAGTACATTTTTGGACATAGCATGGCATTATGCTTTAAAGAAGAAGATATCGACACATGCTGAACCACCAACTGTCTGTAATATACTTCTTATTCTTTACATAAGTGTATAGCCAAGGTCTGAAGATTTATAATATCCCTAATTTTATAGGCTTCTGAGGACGACAAATCAATTTGTGAAAACCAGTAAAGCGAAATAAAAATATTTGCAACTGACTATTGTATTTTATTCTGAAATAGTTTTTCACATTAAAACGCGATACCATACTAACAAAACTTTCATGTCAACTGACTCTGTGTGGGGAAGCGTATGCAATTATATGAGGGTTCTTGTACAGCCTAGCACCTCAGTATTCTTCGACATATCAGGAATGGAATCAAATGTGCTCGCCGTGAACCCAACATCGATAAATCTGTGGGTGGCGACTAATGCGGGCATGAAGCAGGGTGGCAGCCCATCGTCTTCATTGTCTCGTGGAGTTTATCCTGCCGATATCAGGACCAAATTGGAGACTTTACGTTAGAAGTCAGGAGTCTGATTCAGTTGTTCATGAGAGTACACTCATCATCGTAAAAACAGATCTACCTGGAAGGACGAGGCAGGTAACTGTAATGTTTGGAATAGCAAACATGTTAAATGAACAATAATTAGCTGTAATTTTTCCGCAATTGGTCATGCGATATTTCGCTGCAAATATCTTGAATTTTCCCGCGCAGTTTCCTTAAATCTGTGGGTAGGGATGGTGCGCTAATAAATGTCACACTCCCTGATCATACGGTGCATGCTTTCACAGCCGGTATTTGCATACCTGTTAATTTCGATTACATGAGCATTATTTTGCAATCTGCGGCATGTTTATATGCCTACCTCTGCAGGTCGTGTTCTTAGATACATCATCTGAGACTATAAAGACTAGACAGGAGTCCCAAAATCAAACTAATAGAGCAAGCATAAGTATTAGGACACGAAATGTTAGGCATAGAAATATTCCTTAGACTGTGGCCTAATGCCCAGGTAACAAAACTGAACAACAATACCACACACATTATAAGCTCATCGGACAAAGGATTAGTCAGCCCTAGATATATCATTGCGCACATCATTTAGTACCGTGTAACGCCGTCCTTGGTCCTGTTGACCATGTGGATTTGTTTTGGAAATGAGTCAAAAAGATTGTGCAGATACTTCGCATCCAGGTTAACCCACTCGCTGAGGATATAATCACCCATTTCCACTAGACTATAGGGGATGCTAATGCCGACGTTTTACTCGCTGTTATAAAATGTCTCACAGATTTTCTATGGGGCTCAAGTTAGGTGGCTTTGCAGGCAAGTCGAGATGCAACAGGATGTGGGTATGTTCAAGGTAACCAGTCACATAATCTTGTAGCCGTTTGAAAAATAGGGTTATCAATAGCCTCTTGCCAGGTGACCGACTCCAAATTTTCACCGCAAGCAGTTCCCGTCGCAATGTTCTCTCTCTAACATTTATTTGATTCACTGCCTGCGCAAATTCCTGTCTAGTATGGAAGCGATTTTGATTCACGGAGCTTGAAACGCGCCTTCGGACCTTCACAGTCAGGATCCTTTTCTACCACAGTTCTAACACAGTGTTTTGTGGCCACGTATGTTACACCACTGCTTGTAGACACGCTGACCAGTCCGCTGCGAAACGCCAGCGAATCCAGCATCTTCACACACATTGGCGATGGGAACGGCCAACCACGGTTGTCCCTTTTTGCCACCCTGTCACTTCCTTACATTAATCCATGTTAAGGTGCAATGTACACTTGAAGCGTAAATGTCTCACTTATCTCTACTATCTTATGCTTACGTAGAGGCACTGCGCACACGGTTTAGCACTGACCATATGGCTGCGCTGTCTCTAAAGGCTTAACCATTCATCTATGCTTAAGCACTGGGGTGATTAACTTTTTGTCCGGTTTGCTAAGTATGGGAATAGGCCTTGGTGATGCGGTGTGACCACAGATGAACGACAATCTAATCTTGGATATCGTATGAGGACAAGCGTTGTCTCATTGTAATAGAACACCTCACACACTGCAGATTAACTGTTCGCCTTAACTCAATAAGGTACCATTAGACTGATCCGTTAGGAGAACTGATTGTGTTCGGGCTACTTAGAGTGATAACAACCTGTTAAGACGCGCAGTTCATACGCATGCATCTTAGCCCTATCCACTAAGACTAAGATGGGTCTCGTAGCTAAAGGTAAACAGTAGCTGTTCCACTTATCACACGAGCGTGTATATGGCTAAAGACGATTATTTAATGCTCTTATGTTTCCCGATGCTCAGGGTACAAAGACTCGCTCGATTAGCATAACTCTACCGCTAGGGTAATTTTTTTGGTATCGGCACTCACCCGCCGCTTTCGAACGCTGCGTTTAAAACTTTCTAACGAGACGAAGATTAGTGTCTGGGGACGACATCACTACCACTATATTTTAGCAGATTTCTTTCTACCTGCAGTTCGGATGATTTTAAGCATCAGTGCCATTCTTGTCCGTTTCGATGTTCATAACTTGTTTCTAGAGATTAAAATAGGTTGAAATTGAGCAGTGGCTTTTAAAAACATCAGACGTCTTTTGAATCACTTGGCTGACTGTCACGGAAACAGGTAATCATGCCTGCTGTTCTGTACTTGGTGATTCGGTACTGTAGAGATTAGACTCTTTTGTAGCTCTTGGGTGGCGATATTCATGGCGAAGTTTTGTAGCAGCGCTCGCTGGGTGAGACATTGTATAATAGCTTTGAATAATTGAAAGCTTTATATATCATGAGAAATGACAGTTTTTTCTGAAACTTTTGCCATTTTCAGAGTCTCTGGATGCGTAAGTACACGAGAGATATGTTATTCTTTGGGTACCAAAAGTTTTAGAAGACGTAGGCGGCAGAGAGAGTGAGTCGCCTGTGCAGAGTGTGTGTTGAGTCGTTGGTGAGTGAGAAGCACTGTTGATGGACGAGCTGAATGTGAGATGAATTTTATTTGAGATCGTCCCTCGTGAGACTGAAAATAGAGAATAATTTTGAGGTGATTTCATGGAAAGAAGACACGTATGGAAAAAGGTAACATGAATGTAGTTCTTATTTTCTGCCACAGTATCTACACCCACAGTGAATTATCGGTCATGTGTTCAGATTCTTAATTACTGATCGTCATCTGCCACTTTTAGTTAGAAGTACTTTGTAGGAAAAGGAGTAGTTTTGTAACGTAAATGCTGTTCGGCTATCTCACTTTTCATCGTGTTTGACAATGCAAGGGAAGTCATAGTTTCATGTTAGAATGAGTCACTTCTATGTTATTAAAAGGATCTAAAAATAATTTCGGTTAAACATTTTTCATTCATTTGCAGACATTTCAGTAAAGTTTACCCTAGTAACATTACTGCTCTGTCACGCCTTGAGCTACCGCGTGGACAGTGAGCCGAATTTTTTAGAAAGATAACATAATTATCATTTAGCAAAGCAGTGCAAAACAAATGATAAGGCAACTAGCCGCACAGTCATTTATTTCAGGATCGTGTAGTTCGACACTTCATATTCTTACGGTTGAACACCAGACAGAGGAGAGCTGGGTTATCAATTGCTTGTGAGAAACTACTGTAGGGCCTAAACGAACTTCATCACATGAAATTAGGAGACAGTTTTCATTCGTAAAACTTTTGCATTAATTCAGTAGATGCATTTTACAAGATGGTACAGTTTCATTAGGCGACCAATTATTGAACTTGTTGCGATTGTTTGATGAGAAAGCCATACTGCGTATTACTGATAGCCATTCTTTGTATTCAGTTTCATTTACAGATAATCAGATTCAATTTACAGTAATTGGCACCACACATATTAAAATTAATTTACGCAGTTAGTACTCGTGTTCAAATGTAGGGTAGCAAAAGCTATTCTAAATGACAGTACCTGGAGAACACTGCAATCCGAATTTAAGTAACACACTTTCGAATTACAGGTTTTTTTAGGTAACAAGTTTTAAGCTGATTATTTTCATTCATTCTTGACTAGTTTTATCATATGAGGGGCGATCAAAAAATTTCCGTTTGAAGGCCACATCAACCCTTTGCTTCATGTTGTTGCTTACATATCTTAGGGTTGCATATACGCTGCAGGAAAGGTCGCAAAAGGAAACTTCTCGGGTTTGGCACTTCGAGAAAGGGATTGCCGCGATTTCTTATAAAGGAATATGCAGTGTGCCGTAAATATCTTCTTGGGGTTAGGCGGGGGATGTGGGGAGTAGGACTCTCGATATTCTACGACAGCGTCTTTGAAAATCCCCGCTTTATGATAATGTAATAAGTTTCTACGTTCAGTCTATGTCCAACCAAACATCAGATTAAAATACAATCATTAAATACATAATTACGTGAGAAATAGAAAACAAATTACAGATTAAATGGCAACAGGAAACTTATTAATACAAAACATATCATATATAAACACGATAACATTATGCTATCAACACTCTTATTACACTTATCTAAAAAAGTTTTGCATCACCCCGTTTCCCAGAACTCCTGAAGATAGACGTTCACCTTGGATATTGTATCACAAACACAGTCCCTTTGACTGTTCAGAGATGTCACTAAACCCGCCCAAAGATGTAAACAACCATGCATGAGCAGCGCCTATTAGTTTGAGGGGATCCGACAGCCAACCAGTTCCAGTCATACCACCAGAAAGGAGGTACACGGCTCGTGTTGTCTGTAGTTCAACCATGCCTACATGGTCAATACCGCGGTTCGATCGCGTCCGCATTGTTACTTCATGCCAGGAAGGGCTTCCAACAAGGGAAAGTGTCCAGGCGTCTCGGAGTGAACCAGAGCTATGTTGTTCGGACGTGTAACAGATACAGAGAGGCAGGAACTGTCGATGACATGCCTCGCTCAGGCCGCCCAATCGTTACTACAGCAATGGATGACCGCTACCTACGGATTATGGCTCGGAGGAACCCTGACAGCAACGCCACCATGTTCAATAATGCTTTTCGTGCAGCCACAAGACATCGTGTTACGACTCAAACTGTGTGCAATAGGCTGCACTTCACTCCCGACATCCATGGCGAGGTCCATCTTTGCTACCACGACGCCTTGCAGCACGGTACAGATGAGCCTAACAACATGCCGAATGGACCGCTCAGGAAGGAGGTACACGGCTCGTGTTGTCTGTAGTTCAACCATGCATCACGTTCTCTTCACCGATGAGTGTCGCATATGCCTTCAACCAGACAACCGTAGGAGACGTGTTTGGAGGCAACCCGGTCAGGCTGAACGCCTTAGACACACTGTCCAGCGAGTGCAGCAAAGTGGAGGTTCCCTGCTGTTTTGAGGAGGTATTATGTGGGGCCGACGTACGCCCCTCGTCGTCAGTGAAGGCACCACAACGGCAGTACGATACGTGAATGCCATCCTCCGACCGATAGTGCAACCATATCGGCAGCATATTGGCGAGGCATTCGTCTTCATGGACGAAAATTCGCACTCCCGTCGTGAACGTCTTGTCAATGACTTTCTTCAGGATAACGATATCGTTCGATTAGAGTGGCCAGTATGTTCGCCAGACTTGAACCTTAGAACGCGATTATATCGTTCTCCAGTTCACGAAATAACATGTACACAAACGATATTCGTAACACAGTTTAAATAACAAATGTCATATATTGAGTGGTTTATCAAACTTAGAATCCTTCTCGTTTTATAAATTCGGCAATGCCACTGTTGGTTATTCTGTCTACGATATACAGGGTGTATCAAAAAGATCCATCCGATTAGAAAAAGTCGTCAAAATCCAGTCGGGGCAACAGAAAGCGTTTTATGTTTTACGTTTTGTGCAGTGCGGGTCGGTAATAACTGTTCAGCGTGACTTTCGTACTAGGTATGGTGCGGATCCACCTACAGCACAGAGCATTAGCCGATGGCATGAACAATTCCAACATACCGGTTGTTTGTGTAAATGAAAATATTCGGGCCGCCCCAGAATGTCAGACACACACGTCGAACGCATCCACCATAGTTTCACCAGGGGTCCGCAGAAATCCGTTCATCGTGCAACTCGACAGAGCAACATGCTCCCGATGTCCGTCTGGCGTGTGTTGCGTCGATGTTTACACATGAAACCACACAAAATTCAGGTACTGCAAGCTCTTCGTGAAGGTGACAAACAACAACGTGTGGAGTTGTGCAATTTCGTTCTTGACACGATGGAGGATGACAGTTTTCTCCCACGCTCAGTGTTTCGTGATGAAGCAACATTCCATTTAAATGGAAAGACGAACCGCCACAATGTGAGAATATGGGATACGGTACAACCACATGCAGTTGCACATGAGAGATATTTGCCAAAATTTAATGTGTTCTGTGCCGTTTCACTGGAAAACGTGTATAATCCATTTTTCTTTGCCGAGAATACTGTTATAGGAAGCACATATCTCGATATGACTTTCTTTTCGCACTGTTGGAGACTGATTCGAACTTCTTGATTTACCAACAGGATGGGGCAACGCCACACTGGCATCCGGAAGTGCGGGAATTTTTAAATGAAAGCATTACTGAACGATGGATTGGTCGCACTGGACCAAATGATTTGGCCTTACATTACTGGCCTCCAAGGTCACCGGACCTGACTGTATGTTATTATTTCCTGTGGGGGCTTTTTTAAAGGCTCTGCCTATGTGTCTCCGTTACCAACAACAGTGAATGAACTGAGACATCGCATAACAGGAGCTGTGGAAGCTGTAACTCCAGATACGCTCGCTGCAGTGTGGGAACAAATTAAATACCACATTGACATACGCCGTGCATCTCAAGGGGGGTATATTGAACAACTATGAAAAGGTATGAAAAAGAAAATTTCCAGGTCCCCGTTCATCAACATTAAAAAGCAAAATTCATTGTACATGCTTATTAATTTCAAAAATATAAGCGTGCCTGATCGAATGATTCTTTGTCATACACCGTGTAGTGTATGAACGTAAACAGGTAGGAGAGCTGTAAACAATCGTGAACTTACCTTGTTAACCAAGAGCATTTGAAACAATTTGTTGATCACATTTGTGATTGGAATAAATAAATATGCACTTATTCATCTATATTTCGGCATATTTTATTCTTAAAATATCACAGTAGTGACTCTATCGTCTATGGTAATGTAATTGCTTCTCCTGTAGCAAGGACGGTGACAATGACGGCAACTGATATTGGCACTCAACGTTTGTAGCCACTGTAACATCCAGCTTGGAAATGGAAGCGCTTGTGAAACCGTTCGCCATCGATACTTGCTCTCAGCTACTGCACACAGCAAGTGGATACATCGTCACTCAGTGTTCCTATCCAGCAGTACCACACAGCGTGGATCGTAGAACTAGAAGCGCTTGTAAAGCCGTTCGCCATCGCTACTGACTCTCGGCTACTGCACACAGCAAGGGGATACGGCCGAGAGAGCACGGCAGTCGCATACTCCGTTGCCGCTGTGTGCTGGTGGTTGGTGGCACTCGGCCAGCTGCTGTCCGCTAACAGCTCAGCTCGCTTTGGTAGTATTCCCAGGAACGCTGTGTCGCATGACCCTCCAGCTAACCTTATGGCTTTGATACAGTCCTTCTCGAAAGCGTCTGCCTGCTGGAACTGCTCTCGCATACAGAATGTTCGCAAATTTCCGTTACAAACACGTGGCACTTGCAGAGGGGGGTAAGTACATAGTATTTTGAACAGGTACCCATGTCCGCACACGTCACCCAACGATGCTACAGAGTGTCAAAATTGTAGGTGCCGGCACCTGTAAATATATGTATATACAGGGTGATTCCGTAATCATATTCAGACTTTCAGGGGTATGAAGAAGGATAAATGTATCGATTTGAGGTAAGGGTCCCTAGTTCGGAAGGAAACGAGTAGGAAGTAACTTGCGGAAATCGTTCTGATACCTCTGACAGTGGAATACACACTCCGATTGTGTTGTTGCTAAGAATGTAGGTTATGCAACTATCAGCGGTGGCTGTATAGACCAAAACAAAAAAATATCTAGTAAACGTGGGCTCTAAAATGCATACCTTAGGAGCTGTCAGCATTTGTTCATCTTCGCTAGTGTGATGCACATCTCCTCTACTGAACAAGTGCTAATAGCTATTAAGGTATGCATTTAAGAGCGCATATTTACTCAATGACTTTTATTTCTTTTATTGATCCATACTATCTTATCTAAGAGTTGCATACCTTAAATTCTTAGCAACAACAGTACCGGTACACATAGTCCAGAGTCAGAGGTCTTACAATGGCTTCTGCTAGTAACTTCCGAATCGTTCGTTTCGGAACCAGGAATCCTTACCTCAAAATCATACATTTATCCGTCTCCATCATTTTGAAAGTTTGAAATTTCATCATGGAATCACTCTGTATATACACACATTTACAGGCGCCAGCGCTTATAATTTTGACGCTCTGTAGGCTCGTTAGATGAAGTTCCGGACATGGGTTCCTGTTCAGAATATTATGTACTCAGTCTTAGAAGTTCGTAATGCGAATTTGCTAACACCTTGTATACTCTGCATTTCGAATTAGTGCTGTCGACACAGAGAGAAAATCGAAATCCAAATTAAGCCAGTTATGACCATTTTACAAATTTACGCTGCTAACGATTCAAGTTGCAACACCAGGCATACAGAATGCAACAAGCTTCAAACTATCATGAAGTGTGCCACCTTCTTGGATATGAAAATGACTGGCAACACGGCACAGCCACACGAAGTTGATATAAATATTGTATATGCGGAAAGACTACACGGCCGTTTTTGCATTCGGAAATTGCATCTGAATGTCAGCTGGTTGTGATAAGACCGAGTTGTACCTCCTGTAAGAAGGAGAAACGTCCTCTACCAATGTCGCACTTCGACGGTGGAGCATCGGCGCTTATTGAGACTGGGTTATCGTTTCGCCACATTGCTGCTCCCATTTGTAACGCAAGATCCCATTTGTTACAAGAATATGAAACTGATGGGTTCAGGAAGCAGTGTTCAAAACTCCATTCAACATCTCAATAGGGACGGTGGGTATCGCTGAAACAACCGGCTTTCGGTTATATCGGTGTTTTTCAAAGCCAGTTTAACAGGACTACTAAAACCGCTCAGAATAACCGGTTTCTAAAATAATCTCTTTTCGGTTGTTATTCCTATTAATTCCTATAACAAAAGCAAAAATTGTAAAAAGATTGAAAACTTTTGATTTCTTCAGTTTAAAGGTACATAAAATGAAAAAATTAAATTAAATAGGCAAATAAACGAAAACGTGGCCCGTTTACCGTTTCCTGCTTTTCTAGGAAAATGATGACCGCTGCAAAAAATCGCTAGTATTCTTCTATTGATTCTAATTCTTGGAACACTGTTCAAAAATTATGTTGCAAACGGGGATCGTACCACTGTTTTGACATTAAGAAAAGTCTGTGCTAAAAGGGTGAAACCTGAGGTTTAAGTACGCCGCTTTTCGTGTTAATTTGTCCTTTTTCAAGGGCTACAAGCTGATAAAGGCATGTTATGTATCCACAGGCAACAGGAAAACTGCTGTCTGTTTTTATTGTAAACTATGAATCAACTGTTAAGTTTCACATGTGCTCCTTGTATTATGTCACAAGTTTGTTGTGACTACTCGCGTTTTAAATCTTTTAAGGCAAATTGAACACTGTACTTCACTGACACCTCACTTCGTGAAGTTCTTCTATGCTAGGGTTGGTGCCATTCTGTGATACAAATAATGTTTGAAAGTGACAGTGAGAAACTACCATATAAACCAGATGGGTCAAGTCTTGCACACTGCATGTACAATTTCCTCGTAACCATGAGCTCCTGGGTTCGAATCCCCGTCTACAACGTATTTTTCGCTCGTCGCCACTGAGTCCACAAAAATTCCCGATGCAACTGACATCAAAAGTTCCTTCCTTTTCCTCTCTTCTCCCCTCTCTACCTTTAATTTACACAATTTTAATGGCCATTATCGTACACCAGCCAAAAGATTCACGCTGTTGCTGAGCGTTGTGCTAAGCGCGCGTGCTACATAACGCAAAGGGAGCGAAACGGATATATTTTATTAACACGCATACATTGATATGTATATGAGACCATTTGTTCAGTCTCCTACTTTATTTTATAAAATTAGCCCTTATGTTATTAATGTATGTTTTGTGACAATCTGTAGAGTTGTGTGCATTTTTCATGTGCGTAAACTATTGTTCGGACTTTAATTAAACGTTCTGAAATTATTATTTTTATGTAAGGTAATGCGATCCGCTAGTAGGAATATATTTTATCTCTGTAATATATTGTCAAGTATGAGCAGATTTTATTTTTCAAACAAAAAAAGAAAAAAATGTGACTAATCGTGTCAGGAGGAAGGCGCACGAATGTACTCAGGCGCGCTATGTGGACATTTTAAACTGGCTGTGCGACATTTCAGTAAAAGCGTCCATCTTGGACTATGAGTAGTTCCTGAAGTGCTTCCGCAGACACCTGTTGGCCCACATGCCTAAGTTATGGTGACGTGGAGGCTATGGAATACTAATTTCCTACGCTGTATCATTCTAAAAAGGTGTATAGCCCGAAGATTATTAAGGGACGAACTCGTGGCTTTGAACTGTGTGACTTGTTGAAATTTAAAAAGTGAGAATTCTTGATAATAACTGTGAACTATGTTACTTAGATGCTAAAGGGTAGTGAAATGTAATTTTTTTGTAGCTATGTTAAGGAGAACTTAAAACACAGTAAAATGTAGTTCAAGGGGCACCAAGCTGAGAGCAGTGCTAGAACCGTCACAGGCGTAAGACTGCTATACCTGACGTATTACAATTAGTAGCTGCTGCGCAAAATCCACAAGATTGGTGAAATGTTACAGATACTCGAAGTTTAGCGCGAACTGCAGTGCGAGATGCTTTTAATAGTTTCCGCAACGAAACTCGAAATCTGGCAGAAAACCGAAAGAGATTCTGGTCATATGCAAAGTACACTAGTGGCAAGACGCAATCAGCACCTTCACTGGGCGTTAAGAATCGTTACGTCGCTTATGATAGCGCTACCAAAGCACAGTTGCCTAACACAGCTTTCAGAAACTCGTTCACCAAAGAGGACGAAGTGAATATTCCAGAATTCGAATCTAGAACAAGTGGCAAAACGAGTAACTTAGAAGTAGATATCCTCGGTGTAGTGAAGTAACTTAAATCACTTAATAAATAAAAGGTTTCCTGTCCGGACTGCATACCAGTCAGGATTCTTTCAAAGCATGCTGATACAATAGCTCCATATCTAACAATGATAGACAACTGCTAACTCATAGAACGATCTGTACTAAAACACTAGAAAGTTGCGCAAGTCACATCAATACCCAAGAAAGGTTAGACTGAGTGCACTCGCAGATAATTTACCGACGTCTTCCATTTTTTATAAATAGATCACTTGAGCACACTAGGGTATGATTTACTGAGCAAACACAGAAACAAGTTGAATAAAATAATTCTGATAACTGAGTAAACACGCCCACAAGATAGATAAATGATTTTAATTATTATTCATTAAACTTTAATGACCGTAAGGCACTGTATCAAAATTTTCTAGAACAGCTCTTTTATCATATTTAAATGAGAATTCTTTCTTAACTAGTTTGTCAACCAGATTTTTAGTATCTGCATCTCTGGTTATCGGATTGTACTCAAATTTTATCTTTTCTTTAACTTCGTACTGAATTAATATTATCATAGATTCACCATTCAGCTTTTGAATTTTCTTATAGTTTAAAGTGAAACCCTTTACCTTCAACTCTGTTTTTTATCATGTTTCTGGTTCAAAATGGTTCAAACAGCTCTGAGCACTATGGGACTTAACATCTGAGGTCATCAGTCTCCTAGAACTTAGAAATACTTAAACCTAACTAACCTAAGGACATCACACACATCCATGCCCGAGGCATAATTTGAACCTGCGACCGTAGCAGTCGCGCGGTTCCGTACTGAAGCGCCTAGAACCGCTCGGCCACCGCGGCCGGTAATGTTTCTGGTAATAATAACTTTCGGTCGAGTCCAAGCCCAATCTGTAATCCAGTTATTTCCTAATTCAGCAGTCCATTCTCCTAACATACAACCTGTTTCCACAGTATTTTCCGATTGTCAGTATATGCTACAGAATCGGTATTAAAATATATAACAGATTCTCCAAGTTTATCTAACATATTATACAATCTAAGCCTTGCATTTGATGTAGTGAATGCTGCTATCAAATATTTGTGGATGTATTATTTTCCACATAATAATCCTTGAAATTTTATTTCATTTGAACCATATTGTCATTAAGGAACTTTATATCTATATTATCTAACCAATCATCCAAAAGTATCTCTTAAACCTTTTATAAATCGGCCACATAGTTTTACTCACATTTTGCCTTTGTCCGAATTTTACCCATATTGAATTAAGACAGATCTGAGCAGTAGCTCATTTTCCAGGATTTTTCTTTATTCTGTCAGGATCTAAGTCAATATCCCTTTTCTCTTTAACTGTTTTGATATACTCTTAACCGGATTCGAAATTATATGAACTGTTTTCAGTTTTATTTTCATAAAATCTTTCACATAATTTCTTAACAACATTTGGCTTTTATCTCTAAAATCCCAAACTTCATAGACAACTAAAATTTTATATCCCATTTCTACAGCCAACTTCCCTTCATCTGTTACCCATGTATCAATAAAACTTCTTTCATCATCACTATGATTGCAGTTATTTATTTTTTCTTGAACACATTTGACAAACAAAGGAAACAATAGTTTTTCATTTTTATCGATTTGTATACATACAGGCAAATCAGAGTGATACAAACCTCTGGTGCCAGTACTTTACATTTCACAAAACCATACCACTTTTTACTTTAATATCTTAGTATATGTATTTTTCTCTCATGTCGCTCAATATAGTAATCATAATATTGTACAGTTGGATAAAGACTATATACATCAATGTATTTTATATTTGTGCTAACACCATTTGCTTTAGCTCTTAATTTTATCACATGTTTACACCCACCGTATAATGCATATCTTCAATGCAATGGTTCGACAACTTCTGGTAACTGTTTAAATGTTTTAAGTTTTTTGTGCTCTGATGAGTTAAGCCAATCACATTGCCACATCTCTACTAAATTATGTCCATAATTTCGTATTTCTTAGCTTCTTGTTAATGTCTTTTGATAAAGGTGATCCATTGTTTCTTTAATTTTAGTGTTAATTGTCTCACTTTTAAAACATTTTGTACATCGATGCCAGAAACAACCATGGCACTGATAAACAGTATTAGTTGCTCCATCAAATCCATTTACTTTTGCACCAGCTATTCTTATTTTGCCACCATTAAGAGCATGCGAGATATTGTTATTGTTTAACTGTTTAACCAAGCTATGGATTCTTTGCTACAATTCTTTTTCTGTTCCTAATCCAATACAGCAATTGTATTTTCAGGTAAATATTTACATTTTTAATTCTTGTGATGCATCTCTTAGTCTTATTGTCTTGCACTAAATTTATTATCTTTAGCCTTTACTATCTTGTATGCTAGGGATTGATAGCATCTAAATATTAAATGAGGTTTCTGCTATATCAACAGTCTCATCAGATGTTAAGATATCTCTCATTTTATTTCACATAACTTGAACAGGTCCTCGAGTATTATACAATGCGTTGTATCCTGTAGAAACTGGTTAAAACATTTATGGGTTATTGGTGGTTATATTCAGCTTATCTTGTTTCCTAAAATTACTTCCCTTCTTAGCTACATATACCATAGAATTGAGTGCGGAGGAGGAGGAGATTACTGTTTAACGTCCCGTCGACAATGAGGTCATTAGAGACGGAGCACAAGCTCAGATTAGGGAAGGATGGGGAAGGAAATCGGCCGTGCCCTTTCTAAGGAACCATCCCGGCATATGCCTGAAGCGATTTAGGGAAATCACGGAAAACCTAAATCAGGATGGCCGGACCCGGGATTGAACCGTCGTCCTCCCGAATGCGAGTCCAGTGTGCTAACCAGAATTGAGTGCTTTCATTATGTAATCGGCTTTCACACTTATGGTATCGAGTTAGGCAATATTAGTATTGTTAAACTCAGTTCAGACCGTGATTTAAATTTTTGGTTAAATCTCGATCTAATTTCTTTAATCTCGAATAAATCCTTTTTTTGGATGGTTTCCTCTCTTTTTCTTGGTCAAACAGTTTACTACTGACTGGAGAAATTTGATCTAGTCTCACTATTTTTTCCTCTCTTGGTGATCGAGTTTTTGCAGTAACATCAAATATATAAAAATTATTTATGTTAGGTATACGTTTCGGTCTTGATCAAATCTTTTGGAATAATTCTGGATGAAATTGAAACTCCTGTAACACTATTAAATTAATTAATTCTGATTTCATTAATGTTGTCTATCCTTTCATTCCACGATTCTTTGCTTGAGAGTCCTTGTAGGAGGTGGCAAATAATTTGAAATGTTTAAGTTAGTTAAATCAGCTTTTCTAAATCTGCTACATACACATAAATTATTCCTTCTCCAACAATCACGAAGTTGGGCGACTGTAAACTCTCTCTATAAGGCTTCCATTTATTAATGACAGAAAACATTAGGTTTACAAAAAGTTTCAAATGTAGTAATTTCATTTTCGGTTAGTTTTATGTGTCTTCTTCTTGCCAATTATTTTAGACCACTTTTAACTATTAATTTTCCACATGTACACACTATTTTCCTATTCTGCCTTTCTTCTAGATGACAAGGCTTGTACCTACTCGAGTGTTTGACCCTGTTTCTGTAGAAACAACTAAAATCTTTAAATTCTTGACAACCAATAAATTTTGCACTGCTTACTTGTTCTTTATTTATAGAATGTTCTTCGTCACTTCGAGCTCTATTAATTTTATTTAACATCCATCACTGTTTATAATAATCTTGAAGTTAACTCTTGCATCTACTTGAACGTTTGTCCTTTGATGGTAAATTTAAGTAAAAACCACTAAAATCTTTAACTTATTAACAAACAATATATTTTTTAGAATGAGCATCAGTTTCTTCTTCTTATTTTTCCATTGACAATAATATTTTAGAATGCTCATCGCTCGAAATTTGCTTTAAATGTTTCTTATACTATCTAGTCGTAATATATTTTCCACATACACTAAGAACTCGATTATTATTCTATGTGTTTTTCTGATAGTGTTTTTCATATTCTTTACATATATTTGAATTCTTATCGTTTGTATACATGTGTGGATAAAGATTATCGACTGAATTCTCAATTTTAGCATTTTCTACACTTCTTGAACACTTCCATTCATTGAGATATTTATTCATTAGTTTATTTACATCAGTATTATGGATGTCTGAAGAGAAGAATGTCTTATTTACTAATTATATTTCATGGTTTTGTATTTAATTCCAGGTGATAAAAGTTTGACCACTGAAAATCTTAAACAAATGAAAAAGGATTATATTGGTTCACTTAAAATTTAAAGTTGACCAATTTGGTCCCCTTAAGAGGTAATGAAAAATCGGCTATTTTTACTAGTGAATCAGCGACAGCTAAAGTAGTCTCTGACTGCATGAGGTTTATACTCTCTGATTACAAAATCAAAAATGAAAGAGCCTACAAAGAGCTGTTAGAAATTATGTTGGAGATAAACATTGTAATATTTACGGAAAAGTAGGGGGTGAGCAAATCACTCACCCCTTCAAACATGCAGCCAACACGATTTTATCATGGCTTAAAGCTAAAGATGTTGAAATTCGAGAGATTAATAATGTAATCCTTGGTGATCTTATTTTGTTTAAGATTTTCCGAGGGCTAAAATTTAGCCTCTGGGCCACGTGTTTGAAGGGGGTTGAATATCGCTACCGCCTATATTGTTATAACTTTTTCTATCTGCTTTTGGTTGGACCCTCCTGGGAGGTGGCACCCAAAATGTCTGTATATCTTGTCTTATCTTCAACATCAACATTTACTCTGATAGCTTGTTGTGGATTACTATATCCTAAAATTTCAGCAACTTCTTTTGCTTGAAGCCATGGATTATTCAGCTACAAACAACATTTTGTACTTTATTAAATTTGGAACTTCAGGGTTCTCAAGCTAGAACCCTGGAAATATAAAACAAATTAAAAGTAATTTAATTAATTCTTTAACAAATTACAAGCTTGAATACAAAGAAATCAAACATGATATTCATTGTCTTTAGAATAAGAATAGTCACTGCTAAACACTGTTTTATACTCCCCCTCCATTATCATTAACACCTAAGCCCACTCCTAATTTTCTATTTCCATCCATTATTTCTCCGACTGCAGTTGCAGCAGATTTTTCACCTAAAGAAGCATCACTTGCATGCATTGTTTCTTTGGCAGCTAACTGAAGTTCTTTATCAGATTTGTGTCTTTTTCTAAATTTTTATGATCACAATTGGCGATGTCATGTTGTTTGCAAGCTTTGTCTAAATTTATTTATTCCAGGATCACCATGTGCTAATCGTTCTTCAAGTTTAGTGAAATGTCCGCAGTACAAGCACCCTCACAAATGCATCTCAGGCATTGAGAAATAATTTAAAGCCCAATTGACTAATTCTTTTCCATGTTTATCACTTTTCCAAAATATGTGAGGAAGATTATTCAAAAATCTAATTAAATATGGAATTCCTTTTTGACTATCGATTTTGAAATCTTTAAATTTATTTGTTAACATCTGCGCTGTGTCAACATTTTCTTTACGATAGCTTTCATTTCCGGCCGATTCTTATCTATGGATTATGGCTTATGTGTCAATTAAGTGATGGACATCATTCATCCAGGTAGATTCAACTGGTTTTTCTGTATAATGTTTAATTAAACCTACACCAATGACTGTTGAAGAGAGTTCAGACTGTGTTCTGTTTTCTCAAGTGAACTTAATTACGAAAACTCTGAAGAATCTGTAGTTGGTTTTCTTAATTTTGGAAAATAGTCATTACCAAATTCTTTTATCAAACCATTATATAGGATTCCTCTACTTGCTTTGACTCTGTTTGGGTTATTTTCAGAATACAATGCTCCTGCATTATACAATATACCAATTTAATTCGATAAGTCTACTGAATCGAATTTCTCTTCTGTAAAAATTCATCACACCATCAGTTCCTTCGTATGTCTTTTCAACTGTTAATTTACCTCCTTCAAATGTTACTGATAATCTTCCTATACATTTAATGGTGCTAACAGGTCTTAGTCCAAAAACTTTAGCTTCACTGTCGTTAGCATTATTTCACCTGCATTTATTTTTTTAACATCACTGGTCTTTATTTTCATGACAGCTCCCTTTTCTTCATCACATTTTTTCGGTAACCCCTGTGAATCTGATTCATTTAATGTGTAATCCTGTTTAATTTGTGGTACATCATTTAATTCTTCAGTATAACGTTTATAAGGAACTATTTGTTTTTCAATCTATCTATTTTCTTCAGTAGCTTTCAGTACATTATCACCTAAGTCAATGATTTGTTTTTTCACTTTTTCTATTGCATCAATAACTGTTCAATCTTCTTTCTTATATTTTTCATATTCTGTTCTAGGTTATTTTTTCTATTTTTAAACTACTCTTTTAAATGTTTCTTTATCTTTCTATTTCGTTTAGCCTTTTTCACAACCTCTGGATCGCATTTTGCGAACATTTATTAGAGATGGAAAAACATTAATCAGTTGTTTTTTAGTTGCTCAGTCAGTTAGCCAGTTAGTCAGCGAGTCAGTCAGTCAGTCAGTCAGTTGGCTAGTCAGTTATTTTTGAAATTATTTAAATTTTATCCGTATTAGATCATGAATGAATTCGAGAGCTATCAATTCTACTCATTCCCCGTGGATGAGAAGACTAAAAACAATTTAAATCTCACCAACAAGAACACTGAGATCAATATAAATATTAAAGATGGTTGGATTCATTCTCATCATGCTCAGTTATACATGAACTTCAGTATTACTGGAACTGATGGTACAGATTATCCAATAAAAAGTTAATGATAATTATGTAGCAAAAGTTTTCGAAGTTATCACAGTTAAAAAAGGAAACAATAGTTTATCTAGAATCGATCATCCTTTGATTTCTTCATCTGCCCTTATTCGAATGACTCAGTCTCTAACTGATGAGTTAGCTATGTAAAGATATATAGTCAACACTGGCAAATTAAGAAAGATGAGAAGTGAGCTGCTTTATCCACTAGAATTATAGGACATGTTTCTCAAAGATTATAAAGAAGTCACATGGGAAGGAGATTTAACAGTAATTTTCACTTGGAGTCCAACTGCGGGAGATGCAATTATTAGAAAGACTGATAAAAATGACACTGGAATTGAAATAAAAGACACTCTTCCAAAAGAAGGTTAAATTATTGTAGAATCGATAAAAATCCGTTTTCCTATACTTAGATATGACCCAGAATATTCACTCGAGCTACATCAAGAAAGTCTGAAAAACCCAAAAATTCCCATATCTTTCTTTGAGCCACAAAACGTCGAAATTGCTGGATTAGATGAAAAGAGAAATTTTGAGTTGAATGTCACGAATTACTGTAACTCGATGGAGTTTGACATACCTTATTTCATCTTTGTTGTTTTCCACACAAAAAGAAAAAATTATCCATTGAGTGACTCTTCCTTATTTGACCACGTTAAATTACAAAATATCTATATTAAAAATGAAAGAAATGAAGTTTTTCCTCAAGGAGCATGTAATGTAGATCCACCAAATAATTATCTCATGGCTTATGATGCATTTCGTGATTTTAAGTGAGTCACACAATTGAATGGCGATGTTAATGTGAGTCCATTCAGTTTTTTTTGAAAATTTCCTATCTATGTCATTAATATTACTCGAAGAATGAATGTTTTGACTATCCTAAAAACAACTATGAAATTGTGTGCCACTTTTAACGACAAAATTCCTAAAGATAGAATCACATATGTAGTAACGCTCAGCAAGAAAAATTTGATATCTGATGCACAACACAGAATATTAACTGAGAATTTCTAAAAGCCTTCTTGTATAGATTAGTGCCAGGTACAGCTCTCTTAGACTGCGTCATGTTTGCACTTTTTCCAATTTTCAGGACAATATCAAACAGCTAAGGCAGTCAGTACTATCAAATAACCAGAGATGCAGATACTAAAAATCTGGTTAACAAACAAGTTAAGACAGAATTCTCATTTCAGTATGATAAAAGAGTTGTTCTAGAAAATTTTCATACAGAGCGTTATGGTTATTGAAGTTTAAAGAATAATTATTAAAATCATTTATTGATCTTATGGGTGTGTTTGCTCAGTTATTTAGGGGTTAATTTTTTCACCCCTGAATAAAATTAATTTATTCATCTTGTGGGCGTGTTTGCTCAGTAAATTACCCCCTAGTGTGCTCAAGTGATATATTTATAAAAAAATGAAAAATGTCGGTAAATTATCAGCGAGTGCGCTCAGCCTACCCAGATACTACTGAAATAGGAGTAATCCGCTGAATTACATACCCATATCACTTACGTAGTGTTTTGGAATATATTCTGTGCTAGAACATAATGAATTATCTCGAAGAAAACGATTTACTGAATAACAGGTAAATCGTTCTGTGAAACACAACTAGATCTCAATTCTCACGAAGTAATGAGTGCAATCAACAGTGGCTGTCAAACTGATCCCGCATTTTCAGATTTCCAGAAGCTTTCGACACCATTCCTCACAAGCGTCTTCTAATCAAACAGCGTCCGTCTCAGCTGTGCGACTGGATTCATGAGTTCCTGTCAGGTAGGTCACAGTTCATAAAAACTGACGGAAAGTCATCGTGTAAAACAGAAGTAATACCCGGCGTTCCCGAAAGAAATATTATAATCCCCCTGCTGTTCTTGATCTGCATAAACGGCATAGGAGACAATCTGACAGCCAACTTAGATTGTTTGCAGACGATGCTTTCTTTCACCATCTTGTAAAGTCATCAGATGATCAAAACCCACTGCAAAATGACATACTTAAGACGTCTGTATGGTGCAAAACGTGGCAAATTAACTCTAAATAACGAAAAGTGTGAAGTTGTCCACATGAGTACTATAAGAAAGTGCGCTAAAATTCGGTTAGACAATTAATCGCACAAATCTAAGGCTGTATATTATACTTGGCACCCAGGGATTACAATTACGATTAACTTCAGTTAGAACGGTCACAGAGATAATGTTGTGGGTAAAGCAAACCAAAGACAGCGATTTCTTGGTAGAACATTTACTAAATGCAACACATCGACTAAAGAGACTACGTAAACCACGCTCGTCCGCCCCCTTCTGGAGTACTGCTGTGCGGTGTGGGATCCGCATCAGATGCGACTGACGGAGGACATTGAAAAAGGTCAACGAAGGGCAGCTCGTTTTGTATTTTCGCAAGATAGGGTACAGAGTGCAACGTACATGATGGGTGAATTAACATGGCAGTCAATAAAACAAAGGCATTTTTCGTTGCAGCAGAATCTTCTCGTGAACTTTCACTCACCAACTTTCTCCACTGAAAGTGAAAATATTGTGTTGACTCTCACCTACATAGCGAGAAATTATCAGCTTGATAAAACAGGACAAATGAGAGTTCGCACAGAAAGATGTATGTGCTCGTTTTCCCCTGCCCTGTTGGAGAGATGAACCGTGGAGACATTGCTTGAAGGTTGTTCGATGAAACCTCCGCCACGCAGTTAATTTGAATTTCAGAGTAATCATGTAGAGGTTGATGTAGATAGATGATTGAGGTGCCAAACTCAGAGGGGCGCCCAAGTGCAAGATTTGTATAAATTGCCTATCACAATTAGTAGTGAAAAGAGACATGGGTGTAAGTGTACGAGTGAAAAAGGGGGAACTAGAAGAGGCGCCAAACAATAAATCACTTGTGCGGAAAAATTTTCTCGAACTGGCCCCGCATACAGGTAGCTAAAACAGAACAGAAAACCGTTAATGTTTCTCAAATGATTCTCGCGTAACAGATTTTGAATGTCTAACGGAATTACTTCTCGCAGTCGACTGTTGTCACGAATCATTATACAAGCAGAATTACACTCTTTGCGGAGGACTGTGCCTATTTTAGATTGTCATTTAGCAATTTTAGTCAAATATTGGTAGTACCGGCGGGATGGTTGTTTTATCTGCATATTTATCTGAGTAAAACAGCTAACATTTATAACTTTTATTTATCTATTACATTAGGGTGTGGCATATTATTTGAGTACACTGTTGTGTAGTATTATTGAGAGAGAGAGAGAGAGAGAGAGAGAGAGAGAGAGAGAGAGAGAGTAGCGTATGCGTTGTGTGTGTGTGTGTGTGTGTGTGTGTGTGTGTATGTACAGTATGCTTACCTCTGGCAGGTATTGAATAGAGCACTCTTACAGAAAACCTATTTAGTGGGCTTTAAATGGCGTTTCTGATTATCTCTAATATACTGTCTTGTGCGATTCATTTTATCCGATAATACTAATAGGTTACTTGGAGCAGGTTTTACTTCAGTTTTTATAACAAACTGGTGAGTATAGCACCCACATTCCAAGACGGGATAGAAATATCGTAGTTTTAGGAGGCACATCCAAACAAGAATAGACAAACTGGTAGAGCAAATGCTACGACACAAAAACATCATTGGAACAGTAGCAGAAGAAGCTATTGAGGGAAGGAACCGGCGGGGGCGAGCAAGGATGTCATACATGCAACAGATCATGAATAACGTTGGTTGTAACACACACGTGGAAATGAAGAAGATGGCAGACAGAAGAGAGAAATGGTACTCTGCTGCAAACCAGACCCAGGGTTGAACACAAAAAGAAGAAAAAGAAGAAGGAGTTTTTGAAGTCGGATGTGGCCTACAAAGCGAATACAAAATACTTTGTGAAGAGATGAGCACCTTGGCCCATTTGTCTTCATACTGAGCTTATGTTATTAAAGAGGCGACGGAAAAATGGTTCAAATGGCTCTGAGCACTATGGGACTTAACATCTATGGTCATCAGTCCCCTAGAACTTAGAACTACTTAAACCTAACTAACCTAAGGACAGCACACAACACCCAGTCATCACGAGGCAGAGAAAATCCCTGACCCCGCCGGGAATCGAACTCGGGAACCCCTCGCGGGAAGACAGAACGCTACCGCACGACCACGAGCTGCGGACAGAGGCGACGGACATCGCTATAATTTTTGCCGAGATCATGATTATACACTTAACAGGGCATAGGAGTGGGCTTTGGACACCGAGTGTTAACAAAGATAGATATTTGACGCTTATGTATGGTGGGTGTGGCCCTCCACTCCACTTGAAATCATTCGGACCAGAGATGCCACGAGTTGTACAAATAGTTTGCGTCACTTCGGCCACGCTCTTGGAGGTTCCGGACGTTTGTGCCTCACCTACAGTATCAGATGAACAGTATCCGAACAATATTAACCCATGTAGATGTGGGTATGTCCACGCTTTAAATTTATGATTGCTTTAATTCTGTAACGGATCTCCGACCGTGCAGGCTAAGTATGTGATACAGAGAATGAGCGGGAAAGGTATGTGTTGAAGGATGAAAGATGCTCGCCCGAAAAAAACCGTTGCGTAGAGCTAGAAATATATATCTGGGTTAAGGTAAGAAATTATTCAAGCCCATCCAATTCAGTCCGCAGCAAGGACTGTTATTGTAAGATAAATTTTTTGTAATTGATTTTCGAAAATGTTCTGAAAGGTCACGAGGTTAAAGGAATAACAACTGAGGCGGAACGGTGTTCCAGATATGTACTAGCGTGATGGGGGCACTAGTATCAGTCCATTTAAATAGTCTTAATTTTCATTAATTAAATTGTAACTTCTGGCTTGTATGTGAGAACAATACTCACTCCGGCGTGTGTAACATAACTAAAGAAAGAAGAAACATACGTACATAGCAAGCGGAATTCTAATGTACAGTCCAAAATGCAATAGTGACATTTTTGGTGACCAGATATTCATTCTCCGATTGTTACTCCAACGTCCCTAATCTTAGCTATATTGACTTCCATCTTTTTTTAAAAAAACTGAGGTGCGCAATAACCTATAATATTAATGTAATTACTCGTTACTTGCGACGACAAGATATTACAAAAGTATTGTTCAACTTCTATATAAGCTATTACTGAAACCACTAATCTCCTGTTACAACTAAAGATAATTCCATCCCGATGTTATACCAAAGAACTGAAGGGAGACGTCACCTGAAAAGGAAGAATTTGCGAATACCGACATAAAATGTTGCTCGTATGTAGGTACCGTCTACATGCAGTCAAATCATTCATGCGGCATCATTTGTAGTGCTTCAACAGATTGAAAGGACAGCAGTGGGACTTTGGAATTCGTTAATTAAAGGGGCACATTATTTCAGTGTTTTTAAAGTGCAGCACGAAACCTCCACATATATTTATTATGTCATACCCCATACTGATGCGCAGAATGTAAATCCGAAGTATGAAGATCGTTGTTAGATACAATAAAGGAAGGATTTTATGAGATACGTGACATGTATTCACAGTTGCGAATACGAACAAATATCAGTTGTATAAAGGAACGACGACAATGAAAAATTTTTCCGTATCGGGACTAGAACCCGGATTCCGCGCTTTATAAGAGCGGTCGCCTTCCCCGCGTTAGCTATCTGTGCACAACTCAGGGCCATGCCCAGACTTACAAATGTGGTTGACCCTGGGTCACACTGTGTCCTAGTCCACATTTTATTTAATTCCCGTACAGGCTAGGATATTTTTTAACTGAAAGTCGCCGCCTGGTATCGGCAAATAAGCAGGATACTTCAATGCCTGTATTGTTAATAAGAACGGTGCATGTCCGAAGGAACATTGCATCGTTATTATTAACCAAACAGGTACTGTGATATCGCTTTTTATGAGAAGTTCACCCTCCTGGTGTTAGTATGACCTCTTATAGTAAAAATGGGTTGGAATTATACACCACACACAAAGAAGTTTTTGGGTGAGACTAATTCGATATCAAGATCTTCTCTTGCTGAGAAGCGTCCATATTTCTTGTTTAAATCTAACAAGATCCACATTTAAATAAGAGCCTCACGGCCTCATTTCATTTAAGAATTTTTCAGTTTCGGTGTAATGCTCGCCACCGGTTTCCAGAAGCTTATGTTTTACGTAAGAGATACTGCTTACAGTACAGAAGGATACAGCTATATTTGCCGTAACAGATACTGACTGCAACGTCCATCCAGACTACAAAGATTTTTAGAACTTAAGAAGACACGCAGTTCCGTAACCACAGAAAAAACGTTATTTTCAGCAAGTGAGGTGGCGCAGAGGTTAGCGCACTGGACTTGCATTCAGGAGAACGACGGTTCAAACCCAGGTCCGGTTCAGGTTTTCCATGATTTTCCTAAATCGCTTCAGGCAAATTCCGGGATTGTTCCCCTGAAACGGGCACGGCCGACTTCCTTCCCTATCTTTCCCTCATCCGATGGGACTGATGACATCGCTGTTTGGTCTTCTCTCCCAAATCAACCAGCCAACCATTATTTTCCATTCTGTTTAATCGTATCTGCGAAGAGTGGTCTTGTCTGTTATTGCTGTAACTCTCCAGTCATTGATCCGTACAGTCAGCTGTTCTTAGAAAATACTTCGTGATAAAATCATTAATAGTTCATTACTTTCCATACTGTATGCAGAAGACTTATGAAAATATCAATAATGCGAAACAGAGATTGCGCTCTTCATTAAGAAAAATCTGAGAACAGTGAACGAAGGTAACAACAAAGCGTGTGCTTTTAGACCGAGGACTTCTTTAGATCGAAGACCACACGTATGCGGAATCAAGATATTTACCTTACTGCGAAAAGAACGCTGTGAAATGAGACAAAAGAACTTAGCCTTGGGTGACGTTATCTGTTGAAATATAAGCTGTCTTATGTGAATCCAAGGGAAATGGGATGGATCCAGAATTGTTCATGTTGTACGAGGTCTTCCTGTGATACAGACACAAATTGTCATAGGCCTTGTACATCCACAAATGTATCAGACTGATGTAAGAAACCTTGTGGCTGAAAGGGTGGAGTCGAAAGCTGCGAAGCCAAAAGTGTTGTGGGATACCTTTGCAAGAGGAATCACTGCTTCTTTTTCCATATCTCCACGGGTCGGTATGTTATTCTGTACTTGGCAATATTAGCGGCAGAGGTGGCCGGATGCCTTTCCTCCCACCCCCCCCCCGCCCCCCCACCCCACCACCACAAGCGACACGAAATTTGTGCGTGTAACCCATCTGTCTGCGTCCAATGTTATTCCAAATGAATGAGTCAGAACATTTTCGAAACGTAGGTATTCACCTATCCTGATTTGTAAACCGTTTGTAAAGCACATCCAGTCTGGTCGTCACACCGGCCCTCGCCGCTAAACACAGTGCCGGCGTACCTCCCCGAATTCCGGAAGCAACGTGCCAAAACGCACGTTTATCAGAGCGCATTGCAGAAGAGTACGATATCTAATTTAATATTTGCGTTCCTTCTAATATTCTACGATAGATAATAACCATGAGCTGTAGAGACTACACTGCGTTTCCGAGAGACGTACGCCGAACTGTTGAAATATGTCCCACATCATCTTCGTGAAAGTAAAAATGTTTTTCTCGTTGTGGAACCACGAACCCCTAGTAGAATCCCCGTGCGTCAGTGACAGACAACTTGACAGTATATTTTACTCGGAAAGAGAGGCTATTCAATAGTTTAATGATCTTTAAAGAATAAACATAATTTTGCTACATTTCGAACAAACGTTCATTAATGAAGAGCTGTACTTACAATCAGAAGAGCTTGTAAGAGTGTTGCAAGGTAGGTTGTGCTGAAAAGTAATTGTTGATACAAAAAAATTCGGTGCGTAGCGTCATTTCCGAGTTAATCAACACTGAAGTTAGCCAATCAAGCCGTTGCGCTCGCAAATTAAAGCGACGCACCAGAGACGTGTACTTCGTTTGGTTTAAAAACCGAGTGACAGATTGGATATGGGATGGCTGTAAGGACCAATAGGAGTACTGCGAAGTTGCTGTATTGGTCACCAAATAAGGAGCCACCTGCTGATAAACCAATGACTTTAGCTGATGCTTGCCGCTGAGAAAAAAAAGTCTTCGCTAAAACAGATCTTCTGTGTAATATAGCCTCAGAAAAACTACTTTATGTTCCTATCCCTTAATCACAACCATAGTGAGACTATTGAGCGTGTTTTTAGGAAAGTGAAATTATAGATTAATTTTTGTTCACGGAAAAGATCGGGTGCTTTGTTGTATTAGATGGAAGATAGACACTCCATGCTGAGAGAGCAGGGCGTTGTCTGGATATATTACAGGAATTAGAAATATTAATACGCCAGTCGGGCAACCCATCTTTAATTTTGGACGAACAGTTATCTTCTAGACACAAGTGTTTCTTTAAAATTTTCAGTGAAATACTGGACTTTTAATTCCAAGCATTCTCACATATATTATCCCATTATTTAATCGCTACCTCCATGCAGCTTGTTATATGTACGAGGGTCGTTCGATGAGTAAAGCCATTTTTTATTTATTTATTTTTTTTAAGCCATTAATAACGACCTTGTTGGTGCTTCACATCTGATGTTTGTTCTGTGCACCGGTGAAGTTTCGAACTGTTCTGGCAAATGGCAGAGCCTTAGTACCGCGTCAAAATGGCGTCTACATATGACTCACATTACAAGCAGCTTGCTTTTATTGAATTCTTGTGTGCAGAGAAAGAAACCGTGGTGAACATCCATAAGGGTTTGTGTACAACATATGGCGATGCTGCAGTTGATAGAGGTACAGCTGGGTGACGGGTAAAGAAAGTTACAGCCTCAGGAAATGCAGAAACAGAGCTCCATGATCAGCCACGCTCGGGACGTCCTCCACAGCCACTGCTCCAGTCATTCTGAATCGTGCGGATGCCGTTATTCGTGCCGATTGGCGAATTAAAACTCCACAATTGGCTCTACAGTCGTCGGTCAGCATTTGAAGTGCGTCTGCAATGATCGAGACTCTCAGATATTCAAAGAGGTGCTGACGATGGGTTCCACGAATTCTCACAGCGGACCACAAGATTTAAAGAAAGGTCACCTCATCTGAATTGTTGGTGCCTAAACATTCTCTGCGGGGAACACGCTTTAAAGACGACGAGAGTGTAAGTCATGCAGTGGAAACATGGCTAGCCTACAGGACAAGAGCTTTTACCAGCAGGGAATACATGCTCTTGCACAGCATTGGCGTATAGTCACAGAACGTGATGTAGACTATGTAAAAAAGTAGGACGTGGACAAGGCATGTTGATGTATGTTGTCACCAAATTCTGACTAAATACATATTTTCTGAGAAAAAGATGTGGGGTATTACTTATTGAACGACCCTCGTATTTCTTGAGGGTTCGAGTCCTGAAATCCTTGTAATCTAATATTAGAATTTATGCTCATTTCCCTGAATAGGTTGTTGTTACCGCTTAGCCTAAAGCTCCGGGAAATTATATTCCGCCCTCTATTTTCCTGTGCGTTCTTATGGTCTTTTATAATTACATTACCTATTTTATCTTTTAACTAGTTTTATCAGCACGATCTCCTACACTCAGCCTTGGGACGGTTTCAGTACTTGCAAGAACATACAATTGCCTTTCTTATTTCTATTTTATTGTAAATCAATAAACTGTTTCTCTTCGCTTGTTTTGTTTTTAATAATTCTCTATCAAGATTTGAATTTATTAACTGTTCTGGAATTTTTATTCAGTTTATTTGTCATTTTACATGTACGTATTTTTTGTCAGTGGTATTTTCTATATAATCGTAA
Source organism: Schistocerca serialis cubense (assembly GCF_023864345.2). NCBI lineage: Eukaryota > Metazoa > Arthropoda > Insecta > Orthoptera > Acrididae > Schistocerca > Schistocerca serialis. Next base: position 583,542,707 of record NC_064640.1, read on the forward strand.
ATTTCTATTCTTCGTTCATTTTATTATTCACATTTGGTAAACTTTTGTAAAAGTTTTATTTTGTGTACTGCGTTTCTTATGATACAATAACAATTTGCTTCTGTCGCTGCGTGCGCTTTTTTTTTTGTGCTCTCCACCGTCTCCTCGTGCCTGCAACTGTCTTTCTGGCTATCGCTGTGGTTAATCAGTTTATCTGCCACGACAGCTCTGTTTGTTGTACACTTTCTTTATATATTTGATCACCAAGATGTTTATGGTGTGCATTTTAACTATTTAATTTTGACGATACTTGTAATTTCATAATGGTGTATATTTCTTTGTACAGTTATATTTTCTGTTACAACGCACTTCTGGGTTTCAGATAATCTGAGCATTGATTATACTGGAAACACATCAAATAAAGTGATTGGTGTACCTGCTGGGGGCATCTTATTTAGTGACCAATACAGCAGTTGTGCAGTATTCTTACTGATTTTCAATATCGTCTCATTCTTCTGCGTGATTTTATGTCACAATTACAAGATATAGGGACCAAACTCGAGCCAAAGGCTGAGCAGCCCCGCGCGCTATCACCTTCGCTATGAGAACAACTGAAAGTAATTGAATAAGTCATTGCCGTATATCCACTAACGTAAAATTTTCGAGAGAAGGAAGAAACTCTTTAAATTGTAAAACGGAAGAATAAAATGGCATCGCTTACCTTTAGATTATAGTGAAGGATATTTAACATAATGTGACCATAAAATTATGCACGAAAACAATGCATGACCTATGTTATGGTCGAGCAACCAATGTGGGATGCATGGCCTTTTCGAGTGGATATGTTTTTATGAAACATAACGTTCTATGAACTATTGATACCTTCCAGCTGTGTCAAGTAAATAAATGATAAAAATGTAAGCAATAAAGAATGCAGCATGATGCATATGGTGATGTGCATTTTATTCCACAATATTTTAAGTTTAGAACTGTACAAAACTGAAAAGTCGTTAATAATCAGAAGTCTTCTTCATGCCCATTCATGGCGTTTGTAGGTCAATTACAATGTTCGTTGAAAAAGTCTAATTTAATATCTGGTATGTACTGAATTAGTTTCCTTATATCTTCATTTTTTTCACGTGGATTGGAGGTTTTGCTTTGTGCACATAAGTGCTTGGTAGTTCAGGCGTCGACCCCACAGGCTTCCCTAATAAAAAGTCTCATCGCTGCAAGGCATTGATCCACTGGTGTACTTTCAACAACCTGGTTCACTTTTACAGAATTGAAACATCATATACTGGGACAGTTAAGGACCTCTTTCTGTTCACGTGAAATTTTGGGCAGTGATTTCCTTGATGGGACAGATTTTAATAACGTTTAGGCCACCATGCCTTAAAATCGGTGGTGTCACTAGTTTGCATTGGATGAACTTGGAAATTGGAATTAGCGCTTTGTATCGGGGTGTTGATTTTTTCTGGAGTGTGTATTCACTCAGTCGTGGGAATAAGTCTCTTTCCTGAGGTAGAACCCCTATCACAAGGCAGGAACGAATGTCCTGTGATTATAAAATGATGAATATTCTTTTCAAACCGCCCAGCCAGTGCTTCAGCTAACAAAAATCTGACACAGTGTTGTTTTTATTTTGACCAGGGCATCCATCTGAGATGATACGTAGCTCTTTCACCTCTTTGAAAATATTTTACTGAAAATACTGTTTAGCAATGAGCAGACTTCATGGGGTTCTCTAAGAGCCTGCCCTTCGTGGTATTCTCTGCAATAAAACACTCCCTGCACTGGAACATCTAGCAGTGGGACGTTCTGCATGCAGTCGATAGTAATGTCACCTACACTATTGTTCTCCTGGGCAAGCTTCTTGATTGCTTCAGTTTTCTTGTAAAATTCCTTGGCTCTGCCTTTATGTGGTATGAGTTTGGTGTACCTACACTTTTCGCATTGTAATTCACCATGTAGGCTTTTAATTTCTTGATTCAGCCCTTCACATGTTGAGCACGTGTCAATCTGCAGTTTTTCAAAGTTATAATTAATATTCTCCTTGAAGAATTTCAAATAAAATTTGTTGTTCACTTTAGCATCAGGTTATTGTTGTTTAAATAACTCATGCATTTGCTTGACATCCAACTGTGCTGACAAGTATTTTCTTCATGTGCTGTTTCAGTAATGGACTTCGTCTACAGAGAATGATTCACTATGGCCCCTAATCAGGGAATATGCACTTCTCCAGGGATTAAGTTATGTCTTGGACTCTCCGACTTGGCCCGCATGTCAACCTGTGAGCTGCCTAACAGCAGCAGATGATATAAACGACAGACTTGTTTCTCACCTTGTCCATGGAGACGCAAGAATGTATTTTTAACATAGTGCTCAGAGCCATTTGTATTTTTAAAAAGTTGGGTACGTCAACCATCACTGCTTACGTGATAATGAAAATTAACCATTCGAACTTTGGGATCTGTAGTATTTGACCTCCTTTCTCTTTCTATCGGATGAACATCAATTTGATCTTGTAAATAACTATCCCTAGGGTCTTCATCATAAAAAATTTCATATGTGTCAATTTTTGGTTTTTACGATGTTACTGTCTCGAAACACTTTCTTGGACACCTAATATCACCAACACAATGAGTTAACTTGTGATCAGAACAGCCCGTTTTTCAAGGCACGCTGCAGGTTAACTAAGATGGGATTTCTAAGATTATTGCCGAATACAGTACACTTAAGGCATGGCTATTGTGTCCTAACCTCCACACAGTATCGACACTTACATGCGCCGAGATTCCATTTTGCGTGCTGGTACGACATTTCCACCGTAGCTCACATGCTGTTGCCTGTGGACCTATGCTCTTTTTATTCAATCACAATTATCAAACTACCCTTTTTCCTTCCCTTTACATGCTCAAAATCACTGACACTATCACTTTCACTCATTATAAATAAAAGTATAACATAACACTACGAGGATGCACTGTCAATTGTCCACGCATACATATGCTCGGCGTGCAGAGCTTGCCATGGTTAATACGTCACCTAACTGCTCTAGACTCCGGATGGCCATATCGCAGGAGATATGGCTATTTCCCACGGAACTTAACATACGACTCTTAATATCACCCCTGTATCAGTGAACAGGATATAGACTTTTCACAGTGAATGCGCGTTTCTTCGAATCCTTCCAGATTCTGAGCTAAAATGGAAATGTGGTGGAGATGGACATATGGCGTTTTCGAAATGACTGATTTAGTTGTATCTGCTGGGCACTTTGAATTTGCTCATGCAACGTGCTGATGAACTAACTTCAATGTTAATTAAGTTGGAAAAGGCCCGACGAATCAAATGTTTTTCTGATCCATTATTTCTCACACAACCTGCCCTATAAAACTCTTGCCGGCCGGAGTGGCCGAGCGGTTCTAGGCGCTACAGTCTGGAACCGCGCGGCCCCTACGGTCGCAGGTTCGAATCCTGCATCGGGCATGGATGTAAGTGATGTCTTAGGTTAGTTAGGTTTAAGTAGTTCTAAGTTCTAGGGGACTGAAGACCTCAGAAGTTAAGTCCCATAATGCTCAGAGCCTATAACACTCTTACAGACTTTTCAGACTGTTTCCAACCACTCTGCAGAATCCAATCAGTCACTATTTTACGAAAACTACTACCTGAAACAACAGTTCATCATTGATGAATACTAAAACAGGTATCGTTTTGAAGCTTCTTGACTCAATCTTTAAAGCAATCCGTATGGAGGACACAGATTCGTGAACATTAACTACAGAGAGCTCTAGGTTATTGCTCAGGGCAACATACGAAATAACAAAACTAGCGTCAAAGCTTATAAAGCTACAAGCATGAAAAAAAGTTTTGCATCACCTCAGTTCCCAGAACTCCTGAAGATGGACGTCAACTGTGAATATTATATCACTAACACAGTCCGTTTGACTGTTCAGAGATGTCACCAAACCCGCCCAAAGATGTAAACAACCATGTATGAGCAGCGCCTTGTAGACGGAGGAGATCCGACAGCCGATCAGTTCCAGTCATTCCACCAGGAAGAAGGTACACGGCTCGTGTTGTCTGTAGTTCAACCATGCCTAGACGCTTAATAAAGTCGTTCGATCGCGTCCCCATTGTTACTTTATACCAGGAACGTCTCTCAACAAGGGAAGTGTCCAGCCGTCTCGGAGTGAACCTAAGCGATGTTGTTCGAGCTAGGAGGAGGTACAGACAGAGAGGAACTGTCGATGACATGCCTCGCTCAGGCCGTGCAAGGACTACTACAGCAGTGGATAAACGCTACCTACGGATTATGGCTCGGAGGAACCCTGACAGCAACGCCACCATGTTGAATAATACTTTTCGTGCAGCCGCAGGACATCGCGTTAAGAATCAAACTGTGCGCAATAGGCTGCATGATGCACAGCTTAACTCCCGAGGTCCATGGCGAGGTTCATCATTGACACCACGACACCATGCAGCGCGGTACAGATGGGCCCAACAACATGCCGAATAAACCGCTCTGGATTATCATCAGGCCCTCTTCACCGATGAGTGTCGCATATGCCTTCAACCAGACATTCGTCGGAAACGTGTTTGGAGGCAACCCGTTCAGGCTGAACGCCTTAGACACACTGTCCAGCGAGTGCAGCAGGGTGGAGGTTCCCTGCTGTTTTGGGGTTCCTTTACGTGGCATCGACGTATGCCGCTGATGGTCATGGAAGGCGCCGTAACGGCTGTACGATATGTGAATGCCGTCCTCCGACCGATATTGCAACCATATCGGCAGCATATTTGCGAGGCATTCGTCTTCATAGACGACAATTCGCGGCCCATCGTGCGCACCTTGTGCATGAGTTTCTTCAGAATAACGACATCGCTCGACTGGGGTGGCAAGCATGTTCTCCAGACATGAACGCTGGGATAGATTGAAAAGGGCTGTTTATGGACGACGTGACCGACCAACCACTCTGAGGGATCTACGACGAATTGCCGTCGAGGAATGGGACAACGTCGACCAACAGTGCCTTGATGAACTTGTGGATAGTATGCCATGACGAAAACAGGCATGCTACAATGCAAGAGGATGTGCCACTGTGTATTAGAGGTACCGGTGTGTGCAACAATCTGGACCACCACTTGTGTAGGTCTCGCTGTGTTGTGGTACAACATGCAATGTGTGGTTTTCATGATCAATAGAAAGAGCGGAAACGAAGTTTATGTTGATCTCTACTCCAATTTTCTGTTCAGGTTCCGGAACTCTCGGCACCGAGGTGATGCAGAACTTTTTTTTGATTTGTGTGTACCTCACAATCCCGTAGTTAGATTAGAGGATTTAGAAAGAGAAATGCGAAAAATTGAAATTAGATGTAATGCGAATGAATGAAGTACGGTGACATGAAGTACTGGAATTATGGTCAGGTGAGCACAGGGTTATCAACAAAAAGTCAAACGCAGGAGAAGGTCTAATAGTAAATCAGAAAGTTATAATGCCGGTGAGCAACTACGAATAGCATACTGCAGGCATCATCATTGCTAAAATACATACAAAATTACATGATAAAGCTACTGAGAAGATAAATGATGAGATATAAAAATATCAAATCGTTAATCCTGATGAGGACTGGAGTTCCACAGTAGCATAAAGAATGGAAGCAAAACTATGGGGAAAACACGAGCTGGATGAACGCAATGAAAAGGGAAGTCGCCAGGTATGATTTTGTACAGAAAACAATTTAATCACTGCTAATAATTGGCTTGATAATCATGAAAGAAAGTTGTATACACAGATAAGAGTAGGCCGTTGTGACCGAGGGGTTCTAGGCGCTTCAGTTTGGAACCGCGCGACCGCTACGGTCGCAGGTTCGAATCCTGCCTCGGGCATGGATGTGTGTGATGTCCTTAGGTTAGTTAGGTTTAAGTAGTTCTAAGTTCTAGGGGACTGATGACCTCAGATCTAAAGTCCCATAGTGCTCAGAGCCATTTGATTATTTAATGGTAAGTCAGATTTTTCTAAACCAGATTTTAAACCGCAAGACAGATTCATGGGAAGATGTTAACTGTAATCACAGTTCATAGATCGTGAACTGGAGATTGAAATAGAAGAAATTTTAGGAATGTAAAAATTTATGGGCTTGGGATCGATTGAAAGAACTAGATGTTGTTGAGAGCTTCACGGGGAACATTATATAACAACTGATTCAAAAAGCGGTATGGAATACAATAGCGGATGAATTGGATACTTTCAGGGATGACATATCGAATGCACCCGAGGATCAAATGGTTCAAATGGTTCTGAGCACTATGGGACTTAACATCTGTGGTCATCAGTCCCCTAGAACTTAGAACTACTTAAACCTAACTAACCTAAGGACATCACACACATCCATGCCCGATGCAGGATTCCAACCTGCGACCGTAGCAGTCGCGCGGTTCCGGACTGCGCGCCTAGAACCGCGAGACCACCGCGGCCGGCGCACCCGAGGATCAAAAAGACAAAAGTCAAGATGTCAGATGACAGGCCAGTCTTAAACAAACATAGGAAATTGAAAAGGTGGAAGAAATAGGTGAAGGGGCTCTACTACGAAATGGGAGTAACAGAATATATTACACAAAAGGAATAGGAAGCAAGTTAAGATTATGCTGGAGAAGCGATACTGCGCGAATACTTTTGCAGAGCACTGAAAGACCAATGTCGAAACAAGACCTCTGGAGTATATTCAATCTGGTTTTCAAGAGACATGAGACAGGTGGAATACCTTCAGAACATGATCGTTTTGGCAATCTAGGTGTTATGATGTGTGGAGGCATAATGTTCCATGGGCGTACTGGCCTCCAAATCATTCAACACTTACTGGTCAGCACTATTGTGACACTGTACTCCATCCCCACGGTCAACTTTTAAGAGGTGTACTGGGCCATGACATTATGTTTATGGATGATAATGCACGATCACTTCATCAGTTGAGGTGGAGGCGCTCTTGTAACGAGGGTTATTCAGAGAATGGAATTTCATGCGAGTTCCCCCCGCCCCTCCCCCCTGCCTCCTTGCTCCACCACTGACTTGAATCCCATCAATTACATCTGAAATGCGTTAGGGAGACGTCCTTCAGCATGTCTATTGCACCAACGACCACCCAGCAGTTGTCAACCACGTGGGTGGAGGAATGGAACATCCTTCCACAAGAACTCCTTTTCAAACTTGTGGCCAGCGTGGGAAAACGTTAGAGAGCATACACTGCTATCCGAGGTGATCACGCACCCAGTTTAGAACCATTTCCCGCCTTTTGTGATTTTCAGGGGACCATCACAAACTGCGCTGACTTCAGCGTAATAATTACACGATGATTAAAAGAAAACTAAACTCCACCCGAACAGGCCATGAAGGCCCAACGGTACCGACCGGCCGCTGTGCCATCCTCAGCTCACAGGCGTCACTGGATGCGGATATGGAGGGGCACGTGGTCAGCACATCGCTCGCCCGGCCATATGTCAGTTTACGAGACCGGAGCCGCTGCTTCTCAATCAAATAGCTCCTCAGTTTGCCTCACAAGGGCTGGTTGCACCACGCTTGCCAACGACGCTCGGCAGACCGGATGCTACACAAAAATTACAGAATAAAAATTATTATTATCTTTGAATAAAAGTGTGTATTTTTTCACTTACCTTCCAGACTGTACTGTACCTCTTCTTTCTATGTGTGCTCCAAGTTTCATCGATCTGCGTTACTTGCAGAGATGTTCAAAATAGTTTACTAAAAGTAATTCAATCCAAAATGCAAATACTTAGATTTTTATTTATTTATCATATATTTTTCTATTTCGAATGTAAATAAAAATGGTTTTAATTAAAAGTATTTATTCAAAACACATATTTTCAAAATACCTTTATTCAAATAAAACACCTTTAGTTAGTTAGATGCCCTTCATTTCACTGATTTTAACTACAGTAATTGTTCAAATAGTGAGGGCAGCAGAGGATCAGATAGGACGGGTCCTAGTAGAAATCCTCGGATAACACAAGAGACACTGACTTTAGTTGGTGAAGGGAGGAAATATAAAAATGCAGCAAATGAAGCCGGTGAAAGGGAATACAAACGTTAAAAAATGAGATACTGACATGTGTGAAAATTACTGAACTATCAGTGTAATAAGTCATGACTGCAAAATACTAACTCTAATTCTTTACAGATGAATAGAAAAACTGGTAGAAGCTGTCATCGGAGTACATCAGTTTGGGTTCCTGAGAAATGTAGGAACACGCGAGGCAATACTGACGCTGCAACTTATCATAAAAGACAGGTTAAGGAAAGGCAAACGTACTTTTACAGCATTTGTAGACTTAGAGAATGCTTTCGACAATGTTAACTGGAATACTCTCTTTGAATTTATGTTGATAGCAGGGGTTAAATACAGGGAGAAAAAGGCTATTTAAAACTTGTGCAGGAACCAGACGGCAGTTATAAGAGTCGAGGGGCACGAAAGGGAAGTAGTGGTTGAGAAGGGAGAGAGATAGGGTTATAGCCATTCCTCGATGTTATTCAGTCTGTACATTGGACAAGCAATAAAGGAAACAAAAGAAATATTTGGAGTAGGAATTAAAGTTCTGGGAGAAGAAATGAAAACTTTGAGGTTTGCCGATGACATTGTTATTCTGTCAGAGACAGCAAAGAACTTCGAAGGGCAGTTGAACGGTATGGACAATGTCTTGAAAAGTAGTAGATGAGTTCTGCTATTTTAGCAGCAAAAGAACAGATGACAGCGGCAGCAGAGAGGATGTAAAATGTAGACTGACAATCGCAGGAAAAGCATTTCTGAAAAAGAGAAATTTTTTGACATCGAATATAAACTTAAGTGTTGGGAAGTCTCTTCTGAAAGTATTTACCTGGAGTGTAGGCATGTAGGAAAGTCAAACATGCACAATAAACAATTTAGACAAAAAGGGAAGAGAAGCTTTTGAAATGTGGTGCTACAGAAGACTGTGGAAGGTCAAATGGGTAGTTCATGTAACTAATGACGAAGTACAGAATAGAATTGGGGAGACAAGAAATTTGTCACAACTCGACCAAAAGATGGGATCCGTTGATAGGACACATTATGAGACGTGAAGGAATCGCCGGTTTAGTACTGGAGGGAAGTTTGAGAGGGGGGGGGGGCGGTAAAAATAGTAGAGGGAGACCCAGACATGAATATAGTAAACAGATTCGGAAGGATATAGGTTGCGGTAGTTATTTGGAGATGAACAGGCTCGCACAGGATAGAGTAGCATGGAGAGCTGCATCAAACCAGTCTCAGGGCTGAAGATCACGAAATTGTTCAAATTTTTCATCTTTCGTGTTCCACCTATTTGGCCTCATTATCATTCCATCAAAGGAAAATGGTGGTTGAGCAGGAGCAGAACTTGAACGCAGAAATTTCCCAGTTATGCCGACAAGGCACGAAAAGGACCAGGGGGCAGGGCGATTTCTTGTCGCGTAGGAAATGGAGGTAGACAATATCTGACAGGGCTAGAACAATGAGCTTCAGAAGCTCTTAGGGTAGAATATGAAATCCATAAAACGTAAACTCCCGAGCAACGCCGGGTACTCAAGCTACTGTAAATTAACAATTTTGAATACAATTTTACACGTTGCCAAACGAAGATCGGTAACCTTGGATTTATATTTAAGATTAGATAGTTGATGTTTAGTTAAAGAAATATCGATACCAAGCGAACAAACGAAAAGAAAAAGCAGTTTTTCAAGTGCTCCATAGATGTAGACATTGTTTACAAATGTATAGCTGTCACTGTTACACTGAATGAAGTCTTCTTAGTGTTGCTTGAGAGTAAACTCGTGACCTCACAGAAATGTGAAATTCACCTCCACCCCGCTTCCTTCACTTCCTTTTGAAATCACTAAGCATTATTACATGATGGTACGTTTTACATTCCACAGACAATAATGGTAACCATATACCGCGTACTGAAATCTTTTCTAATAATTGGGGTCATAGTCACATTCACTTGACAAGAATACCTTTGACACTTGTTGTGTCATCTGTATCCGTCGTGGAAATATTTTTGTCTAAACAAATGGATCAGTAAATGAACGGAAAGTACTAAGTATATAATAAAGGAGTACAGAGACGCATTTTGCATTTTACAGTTACCAAATATCTGTATGTTAAGTATTTCAAATAACATATAATTGCTTTTTGAATAAGTATTTCAAATGCAAAACGAAAATAGGTGTTGTGTATTGGCATTTCAGATAAATGTATTTCACGAAATTCACATCTCTGGTTAATTGGCAGTGACACATCAGATGAAAGTTACTTCAGTCCCGTTAGTTTCGCACACTATTGTATTTTAGGAAATCAGACAGACCTTAACACGGGCTATACCACAGAGCACGTCAACAAAAAAACGATTTAATGGCATTATGAAAAGTATAATGTTCCAAAAACGTCATACTTGCGACATTATCTCGATTGACACAAAAATACTAATAACCACGCAGCAACATTACGATCCCCTCTAAGTACTTTCATTTTCCAAAACCTAGTTTCGATATCTTGAATCGTTCACGAAATAAAAGTGGTATCTCGTTTTACGTGTTTAACCGAGAAATAAACGAAACTGACAGATAGGGTTTTATTCACAAATTTGACATTGACAACAAACCACAGAACTTCAGCGTCGGCACCGTTACTCTCAAACTCTTCGACATCTCAACTCCCATGAGAAATCCTAGATGTCCTCAAGTTAGTGGGCCACTGCGTTTTCCGACATCATGAATGCCTTTGCAAAATCCATGGAAAACTCTTTTTGCATACGTGTACAGTTTTTCAAGTCCTATTTTTATTATTTAATACAGACACTGTAGGGATACACTAATGGTACGTGTAAAAAGAGGGACTCAAACATGTGGCCTCCATTTCGTCGACACATTTCCCTTTCTTCCTCTTTCGGAACTTCTTTCTCTTCGATCCTCAGAAGAGATTACTTCTAAGATTAGAAGGTTAACAAACTGTAAGCATACCCGCTTTACTGTACAAAAATAAAATAAATTTTAATATTAATGTTTTTTGCCAGTAATTTTTAAAGTGTAGACGGTCGAAAACACTTGTGCCAAGGAGAGGCGGGCGTGTAACAGTGTGAGTGAGAATGCTGCAGTAGGATTCGTCGGAAGTAAGGCAGAGTAAGCGGGGCCCAGACCTAGATGGGAGGCAGACGGTGCGCTGTGTATGAATATACAACGCGGCCGTAATTAGTTGCACGTTGTGTCGGCCACACGTGCGCGCAGCCAGGCGCTCCGCCGCTCACCACTGTTTTCTCCGCGTGATTGATAGCGCGTTGGCGCTACACGCACTCGTGGCACGGGTTTACATTGACACCGGTGTATTTGCAATTCAGTCGCTGTTCGTCACGTCAACAAGTTGCTCATCACTTTTCACTGATCGCTGGCTGGCCGTTGTAGGCGAAGTAGTGGTGTTATCAGGCTACTGAGAGAAAGGTTCTCATATTCGGTATATAAACATATGTATTATTCAGCTTTAAAAGCCATAAGTGCAGTGCGCATTTAAAATTCTATGAATTGTTTCTATTCCAAACAGTTAGTTTGGAGGTTTCAGTGTGTTGCAAAGTGGCTGACACATGCATGTTTTGGTTAGCTATCACCCACCCAAATGTGCCTGCTTTAATATTTTAATACTTTCTCTTTGAGCTCTCTTTTTGCTTTTATATCAGTGGTTTTAAGAACTGACGGCTATTTTTTTAAGTTTCCGTGTGTGTGTGTGTTTGTGTGTGTGTGTGTTCGAGTGCTTTTTTTGTGATCCACAGAAGAAGCTATGAAAAACATTTTATCTCATATTCTACAATTACATATCATTTTCACTCATAATAACCACCTTCATATCACTAGAATTGAGTACGGTCGCTAAGTACTCCACCCAAACTACTATATTATCATCATCATCAGAAACAATTAAGGCTCATCGCTGCAGAATGAACTTTGGTCATCCTCTTTCCTTCACCTTCGCAAATAATTTTTCAGTTTCTGCCCTGTCCTATTTTTTCAGAATCACTTTGATTGTTGTCGAGACAAGATGTCTCGTACTCTGGCCTTCAAAAGGTCATGCACCACTGGCAAGTTGTCCTATAGCTCACACAGTGGTCCTCTACGGCTGTACTCTGTTGACATTCCCTATCCACTGCAAACGCCTGGCTCCTGTATATGCTGCTTTCTGTAAGTTGTACTAATGTACTGAGGTAGTCCCCTCATTGGTGAATCCAAACTGATGTTCATTACATTTATTACTTATAATATGAGGGCAGTTCAATAAGTAATGCAACACATTTTTTTTCTGAAACAGGGGTTGTTTTATTCAGCATTGATATACACCAGGTTATTCCCCAATCTTTTAGCTACACAACACTATTTTTCAACGTAATCTCCATTCAATGCTACGGCCTTACGCCACCTTGAAATGAGGGCCTGTATGCCAGCACGGTACCATTCCACTGGTCGATGTCGGAGCCAACGTCGTACTGCATCAATAACTTCTTCATCATCCGCGTAGTGCATCCCACGGATTGCGTCCTTCATTGGGCCAAACATATGGAAATCCGACGGTGCGAGATCGGGGCTGTAGGGTGCATGAGGAAGAACAGTCCACTGAAGTTTTGTGAGCTCCTCTCGGGTGCGAAGACTTGTGTGAGGTCTTGCGTTGTCATGAAGAAGGAGAAGTTCGTTCAGATTTTTGTGCCTACGAACACGCTGAAGTCGTTTCTTCAATTTCTGAAGAGTAGCACAATACACTTCAGAGTTGATCGTTTGACCATGGGGAAGGACATCGAACAGAATAACCCCTTCAGCGTCCCAGAAGACTGTAACCATGACTTTACCGGCTGTGGGTATGGCTTTAAACTTTTTCTTGGTAGGGGAGTGCGTGTGGCGCCACTCCATTGATTGCCGTTTTGTTGCAGGTTCGAAGTGATGAACCCATGTTTCGTCGCCTGTAACAATCTTTGACAAGAAATTGTCACCCTCAGCCACATGACGAGCAAGCAATTCCGCACAGATGGTTCTCCTTTGCTCTTTATGGTATTCGGTTAGACAACGAGGGACCCAGCGGGAACAAACCTTTGAATATCCCAACTGGTGAACAATTGTGACAGCACTACCAACAGATATGTCAAGTTGAGCACTGAGTTGTTTGATGGTGATCCGTCGATCATCTCGAACGAGTGTGTTCGCACGCTCCTCCATTGCAGGAGTAACAGCTGTGCACGGCCGGCCCGCACGCGGGAGATCAGACAGTCTTGCTTGACCTTGCGGCGATGATGACACACGCTTTGCCCAACGACTCACCGTGCTTTTGTCCACTGCCAGATCACCGTAGACATTCTGCAAGCGCCTATGAATATCTGAGATGCCCTGGTTTTCCGCCAAAAGAAACTCGATCACTGCCCGTTGTTTGCAACGCACATCCGTTACAGACACCAGTTTAACAGCTCCGTACAGCCCTGCCACCTGTCGGAAGTCAATGAAACTATACGAGACGAAGCGGGAATGTTTTAAAATATTCCACAAGAAATTTCCGGTTTTTTCAACCAAAATTGGCCGAGAAAAAAAAATGTGTTGCATTACTTATTGAACTGCCCTCGTATAACTGCACTTCAGTTCATCAGTTGATGTTAATATAAAAATAATGTGATGATTGCTTCCAGCTCCAGTAACGTGAACCGAGTGCATTACAATGGTTTTATGTGGGTAAATTGTTCTGTTTGGGACCATGATTAGTTAATTTTAGTTACCACTCTGAAAACCTCAGGGTCATTTCATTTTCCGTAAGTTTTACTTATTACTCTGAGATAAATGGTATCTTTGTAGGCAGACTATGGCGATAGTGCGTAAGTGTATGTCGGTACAAGGGGATGATCTGTCTTTTGGCGGCGCAACCGTTACATGATATCCATATTGCATCCTGGAGAAGAACTACCTCTACTAACATTGGCGCCCATGACCTGGATTGGTGTCTGGATTAGACTGGGACGCGTGGGTACAAGCTATGGCCTCGCTTCGAGAAGGTCATTTTTATCGCCAAGAAACGCACAATTTTGGCAGGTGCTAACAAATAAGCACATATTTCATTTTTGTCGTAAGAAATGCAATCAAATATAAAATAGCTGAATACTGCTGCAGTAGTAGCTCTGCGTTCCTCTTTCGGGTGAGGCCATCTGGCTCACAGCTAGTTGAAGCCTGACTGATGTGTGTTATTTCGCCAAGTGTTCTAAAGTACTGTAACTGACTGGAAGGGTTTGTAGTATAGATGCAATAGGCATCATTTCTCAGTCGGTATACCTGTTACATCCCCCTGAGCTCAGGGTTCGTAATATATGAGGAAGATCGAGGAGAATGGTTTGGGAGAGAGGGGTGACTCACGCCGATGCGTGCAGAGAAACACCGGCAAGTGTGTCATAGATTTTATTGCGTCGAAGGTACACAGCAGGCCTTCCACTGATCCCGGTGGTAGTGCCGCACGGCGTGCGTGCGTGGGTCAGCGGCAATGCCAATGCCGGAATCTGCTCCGTCGTCGTCGAGTCTCGCAGCCTTGCAGATGTAGCGCTCCAACGCATGCCACGACTAAGTGGCCGCCGCGAGTGTTGGTTGGTTGTGCCGGTAGTCCTGGACACTCGTGGAACCTACGTAGAGCGCTGGAGGGAAACAGCTGACCACCGTCTTTGAAATGAGCCGCACTAGCTCCAGCCATCCGCCCAGGGCAGCTCGATCAGTGATCGCAGACAGTTCTGCACTCGGGAAGCCGCGAGTTCGAACCCCAGCCACGCCACTGGAGACGGCAAGCTGGAGTTCACTTGACGATGTCACCCAGAGAGCGAAGGCTAGCAGCCGTCTCGCTCCTCATGCCGGTGCAGCTCCAAGGCATGGCCCGTCCCACCACAGCTATGGAGGGTCCGTGCAGTGGAGGTCAGTGGTAGTTTCAGCGCGCCAGTTGTCAGCCGATATCCACACCAGAAGGTCGTCGTGATAGTACTGCAACTTAAACAATAATCATTCTCTCCCGCTCTAGACGCAAACAATGGCGACACGACTGCTCCCTTTGAGCCTCCGGGATCGCTTATTTATACGTCGTTTCCCTATGCCTGTGACGTAGTTCCTCTAGAGGCAACAAGTGGAGTGCTCTTTAATACTTACGTCAGCTTTCCTCAGCTCCGGCTCCTACACGCATGTCGCTAGGCGCTCTTATAATTGCAACGTATGGGTTCTTCACACCACGTCAGTACCCTGAGCTGCTCTGATTACTTCACACTCGTGTAAAGTGTCCGACAGGCCGTGCTCTCTCGCCTGCATCGGTCTCATAAGCCTGCCTCACAGAATCGTTTGCTAAATATCAATATTGCCGCGCGTGCAATCCGATGTGACAATCGGTTCCTTAACTACTACTTTCCAGCCACAGCTGCGAAAAATTTACAAGAATTCCCCAAATCCACATTTGGACTTGTTTATGTTGCAGCATACTCCTCCCTTCTGAGAAGATCCGTCCCTAATGCTTGACATTGTGCTCCCACTTAACTAGCAACACATAGTCGGGAACGAAACTGTACCACTCTACACTAGAAAATACGAGGGTCGTCCAGAAAGTAAGTTCCGTTTCTATTTCTATCCGCGGCAGCACAAGGATCGCAGTTCCGAGCATGCGCTGCAGGTACTCTGACTCAAGGAGAGGACATGTACGCCAGTTTCAGATCCCTGCTGCCAACTTGTGCTTTGTAGTGCTTCTTTACAATGTCAAACGTAATTGAAAATGCCGCCGCGTGTGAAATCAGATCTGTGATTCGTTTTCTAAAAGCAAAGAAAGATAAACCAAAGGAAATTCATCAGTAAATCTGCGAGGTTCACGGACAAAATGCTGTGAGTGATTCAATGGACAGAAGATGGGTGACACTGTTATATGAAGAACGATAAAGCCCGACCTCACACGGCGAATGTGAGCAAACAACTGTAACGGGAATTTCACTGGGACACGTTTGATCATCCTCCGTACAGGCCGGACCTCGCTTCTAGCGAATTTCATCTCTTCTTACACATACAATCTGTCCTTGGTGGTCAAAACTTCAACGATGATGACGAGCTGAAAGAACGTATTACCACATGGTTGAATACACAGGCAGCAGGCTTCTATGAAAAAAGGCATACAAAAACTTGGGCCACGCTATGACAAGTGCCTACAAAATTTCGGATGCTACGTAGAAAAGTAGTTTAACAGTTGTAGATTTTTGTACAATAAATATTTTTTCTGTATCTGTACACGTTTGTTTTATATAAGCAAACGGAACTTACTTTGTGGACGACCCTCGTATATACGATAATGTATTACACTTTCCAGTCTCTGCTCAATCGCGGGACAATAATAATTTACTGCAAATTCGCTAATTATATATTTACAACCAATTAATTAACGTGGTAACAATGCTCATTGCTGATGCTAAGTGGCACAAACTAATAATAATCTTTGGGAAAAGATATACCTCGTATCAGTGTGCCAATTGAATACTACGCGTATTGTTTTATATCTTAGCATTGGACATTGTTACCCCTTTAGTTGACTATAAATGTAATAACTGAAAAGTCACGGTAAACTGCTGGTGGCCTTTCATCCTGCAGACACGGGAGAGTAGAAATGTGTCGTTATTCCTGCGTTTCCTAACATGAAATCCCTTCTAAAATGATTACCAATAGCTCCCCACTACAAGCCCTCAAAGTATGCAATGAGAATTTCGAAACACCTTTCATAGTGTAACATTTGCATTGTGTCTGATATGGTCCGAAAGCTTATACGGTGCAGTGTTATAGTCATCATTTACTCGCTGTACAAACTCTTCTACGACGCGTAATGAATCCATTTGGTCTGTTCCTAACTTTCAATTCCATTGATCATGCTACCAGACTTTCAAGGACGAACTGTTACTGAACGGTAAACTAGGAGTTCGTCCTTCAGCTTCATGAAACGACTGTCTTATGGTAGATCTGATTGTCATGTAGACCGTTAGCCGTTATTAAGATTTAAGTATTTACCTGTGCCCCACCAGATACAGTTGGCAACTGCAAGAGAAGAACTTCATTGCTACTCGATCGCTATTTTCTAGATCTCTGCGTGGTCCTCCAGAAAGCTGGTTCAGAACTCAACGATAAAAAGCCAGAAATATGCCGCGTTCTCTTCCCTTGGTGCTTGCGCGTGTCCATCGACCGGTTTATGTGAACCTTCCCGTGCGGCAGAAGTAAACACAGTTAACTGCATATAGTCTCCCGCGAAGTGTGGCAAATTCGCAACTTGATGTTTCAAAGTTCATCTCTATCACCTCACTTAATTTTACTTTTTACGGCCTAAGGTGGAATAATCGAACGCATCTCATGGTTTATATTATCCAGCAGCCGGGGTGCCACGCTGAGAGCGCTCTTGATACACTTAAAGTTGTATGTTCTCGTCTCACGGCACATCTGCACGGGATAACCGCCCTTGTATCTCCAACCATGACTGAATATACACTTAAGAGCCAAAGAAACTGGCACAAGTACCTTATATCGTGTAGGGCCCCCGCGAGCAAGTAGATGTGCCGCAACATGACTTGGAATGGACTCGACTAATGTCTGAAGTAGTGCTGGAGGGAATTCACACCATTAATCCTGCAGGGCTATCCATGAATCCATAAGAGTACGATGTGGTTGAGATGTCTTCTGCTCAGCACGTTGCAAGATATCCCAGATATGTTAAGCAATATTCATGTTTGGCCAGCGGAAGTGTTTAAACTCAGGAAAGTGCCCCTGGAGCCACTCCGTAGCATTTCTGGACTTGTGGGATGTCACATTATCCTGCTGGAATTACCCAAGTCTCTCGGAATGCACAACGGTCATGAATGGATACAGGTGATCAGACAGGGTGCTTACGTACGTGGCACCTGTAGATTCTTATCTAGACGTATCAGGGGTCCCATATCACTCCAACTGCACACGCCCCACACAGTTACAGAGTCTCCAGCCACTTGAAAACTCCCCTGTTGACATGCATGGTCCACGGACTCATGAGGTTGTCTCCATCCCCGTACACGTCCATCCGCTCGATACAATTTGAAACGAGACTCCTCCGACCAGGCAACATGTTTCCAGTCATCAAGTCCCTTGTCGGTGTTGACAGTCTCAGACGAGGCGTAAAGCTTTGTCTCCAGCTGCCATCAAGGTGGCGAGTGGGCCTTCGGTTCCGAAAGCCCACATCGATGATGTTTGGTTGAATCGTTCGCACGCTGACACTTCTTGATAGCCCTGGATTGAAATCAACACCAATTTACGGAAGCGTTGTACTTCTGTCACGCTGAAGGATTCTCTTCAGTCGTCATTGGTCTCTTTTTTCAGGATGTTTTTCCTACCGCAGCGATGTCGGAGATTTGATGTTTTACCGGATTCCTGATATTCATGGTACACTCGAGAAGTGGTCGTATGGGGAAATTCCCACTTCATCGCGACCTCGGAAGTGCTGTGTTCCATCTCTCGTGCGCCGGCTATAACACCACTTCACAAACTCAATTAAACCTTGATAACCTGCCATTGTACCAGCAGTAACCGATCTAACTACAGCGCCAGGCACATCTTGTCTTATATAGGCGTATCCGACTGCAGTGCCTTATTCTGCCTGTTCACATATCTCTGTATTTGAATACGCATGCCTATGCCAGGGTCTTTGGAGCTTCAGTGTAATGAGATATCGGCATTTCCTAAATTAAGTTATCAAAATCAAACGGCAGATTTCCACGTACTGGTCAACGTCGGAACCAACATTTTGCTGCCCCAATAACCTACTGTTTCTCGTGGACTGCATTCTTCATTACGCCAGTTGTCACGGGCAAGGCGTGAAAATCGTCTCTGGTCGCTGTCAGTTAGAATATTTTTACAGATTTACTTACTCTGTGTTACGTAACTGTGAATGACGCGCTGTTCCGTGTAGACACGTTGGACAGTCAGAGTTGATATAACAACAACTCGAACAATTTCTATCATGGTATTTTATTTATTTGAAATCACAAATGCTGAGGTGTGATAAAGATGTTGAAGTAAATAGCCTGGTCCATGTTAATGGTACTCTAATTGAGTATTTCCTAGTCTTGGTACAAAGACACCTTGAAAACATCGCAGAAGTGTCATTATTTGAAAAGAGACAAATCGTGGTTCATCGAGCCACACTACGAGCCTCTCATCACCAACTGTTATGTGCTGTGTTGTGGGGACCGCTGAGGATAGCGACGGCTGTGATCCGATGCCTCTGGCGATGTACCCGACATCAAATACCCGCAGGATGCAGTTCTCTTCTTAATGCTGCTCGGATGTTGTTTGAGAAGGATCTGTATTGCGTAACAACTGTGGGGTTAAAACCAGTTGTCACGGGCAAGGCGTGAAAATCGTCTCTGGTCGCTGTCAGTTAGAATATTTTTACAGATTTACTTACTCTGTGTTACGTAACTGTGAATGACGCGCTGTTCCGTGTAGACACGTTGGACAGTCAGAGTTGATATAACAACAACTCGAACAATTTCTATCATGGTATTTAAACACGATTGCTCCTTTCTGTCATTCTGCTTCGCATCTACCTATATTACCACGATGATTCCATACAACGGACTGGTACGTACATACCGGCTCACTGCCATGTACTGGTCAACGTCGGAACCAACATTTTGCTGCCCCAAAAACCTCCCCACCACCCACGTACTGTTTCTCGTGGACTGCATTCTTCATTACGCCAAACAGATGGAAGTCGGAAAGTGAGAGACCGGAATATAGAGTGGTAGTTTCAGCGGGCCAGTTGGCAGCCGATATCCATCACCAGAAGTGAGGTTTTGTGAGTTCAAGACAGAGTCCCAGAGAACTGTCGCCATGACTTTACCGGCTGAGTGTGTGGCTTTGAACTTCGTTTTGGAGGAGAGGTGGTGCGGCGCCACCACATGGATTGCCACTTTATTTCCGGTTCGAAGTGATGAACCTTTGTTTCATCAACTGTGACGACGATGGAGAAAAATTTGTCATCATCAGCCTCGTAATGCGCAAGCAACTCCGCAGAGATGGTCCTTCGTTGCTCTTTATGGTCATCTGTTAAGCGGCGTAGAACCCCAACTGGTGTACGAGTGCTTCAAAACAACCAAAAGAGACTAGTTGAGGAGTGAGGTGTTTGAATGTGATACGTCGATCACCTCGATCACCTCGAATGAGAGTGGCCGCACGTTCTAACATTGCTTGAGTCACAGTTCTGTGCATTATGCCGGCACACGGGAGATCGTATAGGAATGCGCGACCCCGTACCGATGATTACAGACGCGTCGCCCAACGACTCACCACTCTTTTGTTCATTGCCAGGTCTCCGAAGACATTCTGCAAGGGCCTATGAACATCTGCGGTACTCTGGTTTTCCGCCGTAAGAAACTCACTGACAGCTCTCCGTCAGACGCCATTTTGAAGGCTACGCATAATGTCGCCAAATATCGGAACTTCATGAAACAGTAGGGGCTGAAGCGGGCTACTACTCCATAACGTCCCAAAACAAAATCTACATTTCTCCAACCGAAATTAGACGAGAAAAAAATCTTGCATTATTTAGTGAACGCCACTCGAGCTTCAGGGTGTAGCAATTTATCAAAAATTACGTGGTAGCATTTGTTTGTAAGTTTAACAGCACTGTGAAAGAGTCTTTCTCTAACCAAGTGCTCCTGATCACCAGCGAAGAAACTGCTTACAAATTCGGTTGTAGCGAAAATCATATACACATCTGGGATTCGGCCTCACAATTTAGATTTTCCGGCGTTTCCTTAAAGCATTTTAGGTCAACGCGGCTATGATTCCTCAAACCCGGTGTCTGATTGCCTCTCGTAGTCGTTCAATCGGGCAGTCATGAACTCCACTGTTCCTTCGTGGTTCTTCTCCCATAAAACAGAAAATAACTCGCAGTTTGCTATACTGTGGCGACTTACGCTACACGCGGTGTTGCGTAGCGTCGCTGGCTGGCGTGCTGCATTGCGACAGTTGAAACCCTACCGCAAGTAATTATTTGTTACTCGGTATTTACCTTTTCTGGAAAGTCCCCGAAATTTCTTACGTTTGTAAAGTCAGCAATATCCATTGTCAGTATAAGCAACAACAATCTCTGTGCAAGAGTTCAGTTCTGTTCTGGCTGTGCGTTGGTGTTCGTAATAATTCTGCTTTAATGCTAAGTGCTGTACTTCACGGAGGACCCTGCTTTCGCATCTGTAGTTGATACTGGTTACGACATTGCAGTGCTTGGTGGAGGCGTCCAGTAATTCAAAACAAGTAGTACATCACTATATTTCCTACCGGACAATGTAAGAGCTGTCGCTTGTACGGGAAGCCAGAATTCAGACAGTAGTTCATTCGCGAGGCCTGTGTATTTAGGAAACCAATGGATTCCAAAGCAGCAAGTCATTTGTACATCAGACATCCATCATTGTTTCTCGGAGAACTAGTCAGGACCCAGCAAAAGAGCTGAAAGGATTCGACCGAGTCGCCAAGCCCAATAGATGGTGTGACATGGTGTATTTGGCAAATTTATACTTAGACGAAACAGCCGAGCAATGGTTCGAGAACAATAAAGAGAAGCTCAGTAGAATATCAGGTCGAATTGAAGAAATCATTTGGTGACAATCAACAGCAAGTGCGCTTCAAGGAAGATCAATTGAAGAACAGATTTCGATGTCAGTGGCAAACGACACAGTATTACATACGGAATGTTTTGGTCCTACGCCACATTGTGAATCTCAATATGACAGAACCCGATAAAATCTCACAGTTTATAGAAGGGGTCGCAGAAACATCTACGAAACTCTTCGAGTGATGGACGTCACAACAACCGAGGAAGTCATCACGTGGTGCCAGTGCAACGAGGAAATAAAAAAGAAAAAGATTCGGACAGAAGAAGTATGATAGACAATAACACTATCGGCTACTACCAAATCAGCAATACGCCGATAATGTTATTCCTGTTAAAGGATTGTAATTCGACCGTGATCGTGCGTATAGTGCTTAAGGTATCGGACTATTTTCGTTTCTCTAAAGATGTCTATTGAAAGGATGCAGTAGGAGAACCACGAGCCGTGGTTCTATTGGTAATAAAGTAAATTGCAATTACATAAAAGAAAACGGTCTCCAGCCTAATTAGGCAAAGCTATACCACGTAATAGCACTGTTGATAACGAAAGTTAACTGTTGGGACTGACTTTACTTGATACCGAAATTACGTTTTGGATATAAGATACCAAGCAACAGCCCAGTTTATCAACCAATGTAACAGTAGTTTGGCATGAATAATGTAAAAAGAATATTAGCCTTTTTCTTAACAATTGACTCTCAATAGCACTTACTATCTATGTGTTAAGGCAGAGACCTAATGATTCTTATAGGTAAATAATTACTAAGGGTGGAGCAATATTAATTTGGGCAAGAGGTTTTTTATCAGCTTGATTATTGAAAAATACTATCGTCGAAATAGTTTTCAGGTAATTACGTTCTCTATTCCTATTAGTAGTTGTGCCCTCAAGGAGCGTTCACTCCCTCATGCTACTGGAACATGTGGCACCTGGATCTAGTATAGTTTGAATGACTGTAGCCAGGTGCTTACTATTCCACACAAATGCTAGAGGACTAGCAAATGCATTTCATTATAGATGTATTTGTAATATGAACCTTAAATGTGGCTCAACAGTTAGCATTGCGACACAGAAACTAATTTGTTTGTGTACGCATATCAACGCTGGACATTTTAGTCACAAAACAATTTCAGAAACGCTATTAACTATATACACACGAAATTATAAACACTATTTCTTCCAGACCTGCACAGTAATTACTCCTTCTGCCTGCCCTTCAAAGTCTACTAGCCAGTAACTAATACAAATTATTATGGTTTTTCGCAGGTAACTGTAATTATGTACTGAGTTTTCAATAAGAACAATCTTTAAACTGAGTGTTTTAAATCCTTTCTTGGCAACTGTACTTTGGTGGAACTTTAAGTAATGTTTTATGAAAAATACGTGCAATAGTGCAAACCTTAAGATTACTGAATGATTTTGAAATTTACTGCTCCACAAATTTTATTTACTCTAGTGAAAGTTTACTGAAATGACTTTGCGGCTCAGCAAAATAGGATACTCGGAAATATCGTAGCACTTGTGTTATGACCACGTGTAGGTACGTGACCAAGGGTAAAGTACTAGTGCTCAACACAAAGTTTAAAGAACAGAAATTCATTATTGAAACAGAAACCGCATAATTGGTCCATGCAGTTATACAGTACTCAACTGATAAATTGGGATGAAGTTGGCGACAGTGTCGATCTCCTGTGGCTATTCTAAAAAGGCGGCAAGAGCATCCATGGCACTTTCCGTGTGACAAACTGTACAAACTCTCGTCTTGGCGTCGGATTTTCGTAGTTCAGAGCTAACCAAAGTATGATGTGAATAATGAGCCAAATTACTTCCACATGCGAGGCTGTATTTCATAACTTTTTAATTCGTCTTGCCTCATTCAGTTCACAAGAAGCGAACATTTTGCCTGCTAACCACCGACTAATTCTTACCACAAAGGGGCCTTGCAGATTAATCGCCAAATCCACCTTTTTCTATTCCCGCCAGACCAGTTTATTTGCGAAGGGACTTCTCTCTAAGTTTCACATGATTAAAAACCCACTTTCCCTGTGCATGAACCAGTACTACAAGTAAAATTTTAACATTTCTATTCTTTCACAGACCATTATTTTTAAAATTACATCCGTAGATTAATTAAACTGACATAATCAATGAATAAAATATTCACGTAGATGTTACGTCAATGAGCTTGATGCTACAGAAGTTAAATTAAGTAAAAACAGACAAAGAAGTTAAAAAAGACACGTATGTGCAATAATGTTACAAGACTAGGGAGTGTGGTCCCTATGGCTGTTGTAGAAGACCATCACCTGGCCTGTCTCATATAGTGACAGAAGAGACACATCATTTTATGGCAGCGAAAACTGCCGGACCGAGTAAGCAAGAGATATCTGCCCTGAATGTCGACTCCATACGTCACTAGATAACAGAGAATGTTGAAGTAGAGGTATAACGACGATGCGCCAGAAAAAATTGGACTCGGCCAACTCGGACTTTCGCAGCAGTTGTCATTCGATAACTTAGAGCCCTGCCAACACAGATAAAACTAACTCCTCCCTCTGGTACAACGCCCCAAAAGAGAACAGACATTTGGAGCACACAGCAGAACAAACTGGTACGTTTCCAATTTGGACACGTTGTACACTGTTGCAGGGAAAGACGAGTTTTCGACAACAGCTTCGCCGCCGAACGTCAACCATCGCAATGGTTCGTGTCACGCCAGTCAACTGCAGACGATTACAGTCGGAAGTCTATCGCTGTACTCTGGACGAGGTCGCTCCCTACCACGCCTGAGACTTGCGCTGTCGCCCTAAGGAGGTATGCCGGCTGGAGTGGCTGAGCGGTTCTAGGCGCTTCAGTCCGGAACCGCGCTGCTGCTACGGTCGCAGGTTCGAATCCTGCCGGCCTCGGGTATGGCTGTGTGTGATGTCCTTAGGTTAGTTAGGTTTAAGTAGTTCTAAGTTCTAGGGGCTGATGATCTCAGAAGTTAAGTCCCATAGTGCTCAGAGCCATTTTTGAACCTAAGGAGGTATAAGCCGCTCGTTCAGCCGCCGAATTCAGGAAAACTAAACGAGGCGACTATTTATGGATGTGAATCCGTCACAGACGAAAGTCCTCCATCACCTGCAGTCACGAAGATCTTTCGAAACATCACTGAGGCCATCATCGACAGCCAACCTTTCTGGGCGCAAGTCGACCTAGGGGCTTCCTTTTCTGTTATGTCGAACGCTTACTGCCGACAGCTAAAGAATACTAATTGCGTAATACGTATCAGTGTGACTGTGCTGAATTCGTAAAGTGAAATACATGCAGCTATCAGGGACATGTATTACCAGAATAACTATCAATGACACAACACAGCCCCATGCAATTTGTCGTTTCCAAAGAATGTAATCACAAGGCTGCTCTCGGATGGATTTCTTGCGGGCATTAAAAGCAATTATAGACTGGGGGAGATCAGAACTCCACACTGAGGAAGTGATGCACATAACAAAGATTGGTTTAGCCGGTTGTATACGTTGTTATCCTGCTTTTATCAACTACACGTTTTCCAATCGTCATTCTAGATCCCAACTTAATGTATGAAGCTTTTGTCGACTGCAAAAACTACTCAGATTCGCAGAAGGAGTCTACCAGCCAGCGACAATCGTAAGCACTGTACGTGCTCAAGGATTGTCACCAGTAGCCGCTAATCATACCTAAAGGTTAGTTATGTGTTCAGGGGCACTTGAACCACTCCAGGAAGGGCAGCATAATGTAATCGACTAAGAATCTTCTCCAGAGTAAACCAGTAAATCCACTGCTTCGCCCTTTTCTCCTCATTAAAATGGTGTGTTGTGTTTCAACGTTGTTACGATAGTTTTAGCTGCATGTGCACAAATATGTGCAATGCTGTTCATCCCTGTGTGACTGCAACCGAGCGGACATGGAGTCGCATCTGAGTAGCTCACAGAACTGACAGTTTTACGTGATCCTAGTCACGCCACTATGTGGACCACCACGCCCTTAAGTGAGCGATCACAGCCATCACAGCTTGGTCGCCACGTCACAGTTCCTATAGTTCAAATGCAGTGCTCGACGACATATTTTCAGCTCAGTTTATAGTATCACAGTTGATACTTCTAAAGCAAGATAAATAAAAGTCATCTATGGATATGTAATACATAAAATTCTGAGATAATTCTTCATTTAATCGAGAGACCAGGTTTACAGATTATGTACTCGATCCTCGGACTGTCGACACGGGATTTTCCTCAGGGAGCCGTACTGAGCTCTCTCCTGTACACAGTGTACATGCGAGAGCTTGAAAGATGTTTCTCGCCGACAATGTCTACCTTTCGATTCGCTGGTGAAAACATAATGATTAAAATGGCTCTAATCACTATGATACTTAACATCTAAAGTCACCAGTCCCCTAGACTTAGTACTACTTAAACCTAACTATCCTAAGGGCATCACACGCATCCAAGCTCGAGGCAGGATCCGAACCTGTGACCGTAGCAACAGCGCGGTGCCACTGCAGCGCCTAGTACCGCTCGGCCAGAGCGGCCGGCATTCGCTGATGATTTTGGTTGTATTCGACAGCTTATTCCGTAGAAACAGCAAAAGAAATTGTGGATCATGCTGTATCAAACCTCACAATTGGGATCAAACGGAATAGCCTGGAGATAACACTGGAAAATTCATCGATAGTTATTTTTAAGCGAAGAATAATTTCAGATCGCCCCGATAATATGATGTTGGTGAAATAAATATCACACTCAGAAGTCAAGTTAAGTTTCCAGTCATGGGAATTGACTCGAGACTAACGCGGAGGCCTCACATATATGATAGTTCTTCCAAGACAGTAGTAACAAAGATGAATGCACTGTGATTTGTAGCCAGCTCAATTTATATAGGACTTCTGTGAGATCAGTCTTTGGTTACGGATGCATATTTCATCATGATGGGGAAGGGAATTCGATATCGAAGCTAGGAAAACTTCTGTATAACTGTATTCGATTATGCATTGGATCTGTGTTATCCATATCTACCGATGCTCTCCTTGTTGAGGCGAGACAACCACCACTGACTATGAGACGGGGAGAAACTTGAACATAATTCATTTTGAAGTGAATTTCACAGACAGGACATCCTTTAATCGATGGCATAGTGAAATATTGATTAGATACTGAAAAATTTAACTATTTCTCTGGAAATATAAGACAGGCAGTGATAATGAAATATCTTGAATGATGATATACAACCCAGCAGAAAATTATCAAGCCGATATTCTATACCGAGAGGGGCAGCAAACCATTACGCGGAAGCGATCGCAGTTAGAGAAAAAATAAAGTTCGCCAGATCTTGCAGACGAAGCAGTATGGTTCTATTAACGCATTCCCTAAGTGTACTAACGAGTGTTAAAAAACCAAAATGGAAAACAATGTGTCACCTATAATTACAGTCGTTCTTAAAAAAGAAGTTACGAATAATCAGTTAGGAATAGTAACAAATTTCTTGTAGATTCTAGGGCTCAGCGACATCTTTCATAACGAAATAATAGACAGCTTAGTGAAGCGACTAATGAACTTAAGTGAAATCCTAAATGAGAGACTTCTTTATCAAGAAATAATACGCTTAATCAACGGAAAAGCGAGAAACAACTTGCAAACGCAATGGAATTCGACCAAGATATCATAAGGAGCATAAAATGGCCAGCTGCAGCTTAAAATAGCGTTATCCCCTTTGTTTAATGATTGGCAGCAGACGATGAATTACATTGGGAGCAGACGATTCATAACAACGATCACTCGCATGCGCTTAAATTATGGCAAATACTAAATCCATCTGTTCCGAATAGGATTGAAGGAATCTACATTATGTGAATTATGCAATAAAGAAGGAGACGTGAATCATCCATTGTTCTCGTGTATCAGATACAAGACGCAACAAAAATGATTTGTTAGAGAACTGGTTAACGCACAGATTCCTCCTTCGACGTCGACTGCAGTGTTGTTTTCAACCCAAAAGAATGCACTAGCATCAAATATGATTTTAAATATGAAAGATTCGTGACCTAACTATCTAGTAAATCAGTGTAAATGATGTGTGAAACATTTTTATTTTATTTAATATTTTTTAATTCAATGCTATGTTTTCCTTGCCGCGCGGAGTGACCGCGTGGTTAGAGGCTCCATATCACGGATTGCGCTACCCCTTCCGCCTGTGGTTTGCGTCCTCCATTAGGCACGGGTGTTTGTTTTGTTCTTAGCATAAGTTAATGTATGTTAATTTAAGTAGTGTGTAAGCCTAGGGACCGATGACCTCAGCAGTTTGTTCCCTTTGGAATTCACACACATTTTAAAGTTTTATGTATTCCTCTTTTTCTTTTTTTATTATTGTGGCGAAATCCCTCTAAGATTAGTTTATAGTGGTGACATGTATCAACCATTTATTGATATCCTAAATATTTTTGTAAATAGCAATTTACTAGGTTCATAGTAGAAATATACTGTGTAAATGTGATGGACGGCTGTATGGCGATGGCCAAATGCCAATACTAACAATAATAATAAATTACAATCTGATAACTATCAGGATATGGAGGCTTAACTGTAGTTAATGTAATTATTATATGAAACAGATGTTTGAATGCATTTATTGATGGTACTGTTCGTTAATGTTTTATCTGAAAGGTTCAAATGGCTCTGAGCACTATTGGACTTAACATCTGAGGTCATCAGTCCCCTAGAACTCAGAACTACTTAAACCTAACTAACCTAAGGACGTCACACATCCATCCCCGAGGCAGGATTCGAACCTGTGAGCGTAGCAGTCGCGCGGTTCCGGACTGAAGTGCCTAGAACCGCTCGGCCACGACGGCCGGCTTTATCTGACAGGAAACACTGCAAGTCCACTAAATGAAATAATTTAACACACTTATTGAACCTAGCAGATAGAAAATACATACACAAATCTAAATAAACTTAAAGTGTTCCAGTGGAATAATCACATGGCTATAACTAATTGCTAAATGTTACTCATTACAAAAACATTGCCTCACTGAATTGGGTGTTATGTATCTGTGTCAGGAACTCCCATTGGATCATGGATTTGTTATAAAAACTGACAGAGAAAGAACTTGACGGTGAAAAGATGTTTATACTGGCACGAACAGAGTTATTAGAAAAGTTTCACATGCAAATTATGGGGCTCAAAGTACAGTCTTTGAATAGGGCATATTTTGTTTTTAAATAAAAAATCATCATCTTTCACAAGAGAGGTTCCTGTAAAATAAAATATTTTTGTGAACAAGTATTTAAATTTTGACGTAATAAGAGAGACGAACATGCAGAACCGTAATTATGATAATAACATGGTGGAAATTGTTAAAGAGTACGACAGGCAGAGACATCAGAACATTTTCTAATCAAACGACAATTAATTAATTAAGATTCAAGATGGACACTGTTGAAGATGCTAAGGCCTTTTGTTGCGTACTAATACATCGTATGGGGAGGTATAGAGTCTGATGTATATATTCAGTAATCAGTAAAGGTAGTTATCAATAGCGAATTATATGTGACCATTTTAAATCATTTAAAGTGGCGATCTTTTGACAATTACATGCATTTTCATTTATGAAACTAGAAGTAGGACTGATTTTCATGGTCAAATACGTAGTGAAGCTTAAGCATCAGAGAAGTATGCCTTAGCAAGGCACAAAAATGGGCTATAAATTCCGAAAAGAAGTGCTAATGTATAACTTGAAACAATACGTTTCGAAATGCAGTTGACATACTTGCTAAATCACTTGTGATACTCAGTGCTGGATTAATTCCACGACACAGAGTAAGAGTTGATAAGAAATTACCATACGTCAATAGTGAAAAATCTAATACGTTTTCGTACTGAAATGCATCTTAGCTGAAAAATCTTGGAAACAAGGTATGTGATGAATAATACTAATGTCTTATCACCATTCTGAGCTCAACCTTCCGGTCATTGTGGAGTGATACACAACTAGCCAGACAGACAAATGAGAAAGCATGAAGGATCTAAGCAATACCCAGAAATCATAGCCGTGATGTCAGCCAAACGTATCTATGCAGTTTACATTGACGAGTGATGACATATGACCGAAAAGTATAACATTATGTAAAAACTCTGTTCCAGTAGCTGCAATGTAATCTTTATCTGCTTATACTTACAGATTTCTGGAGAACAAACTTGTCTGTTTCTTACAATACCTTTTTCAAGTGTGCGACAGGGTGTTATGAACAGTGAATCTTATTTACTTCTTACGTACGATCAGTAACGGCGTTCCTGTAAATTGTATTTATACTTACGTCCGGGTGTAATTGACGGTCACATGGCATCCAGCGCACAGTTGTGATCTGTCTGATATACAATAATGTTACTACAATCACGTAGTTTTTTGTAGTATGAGTTTTTTTGACAGCCATATGACAGTTTGTTCCTTAGATGCAATATCCTTACAGATTTCTCATCTTTGCGCGTCAGCAGTTGTGTGTTTGTTGCATAGATATTATGTGCTTAAGGTATTTTGTATATGCATGATCAGTTATTTCAGATGTTAATCCTTTCTCGTTGTCGAAGATTTGAATAATTTTTTCTGAGTAGGGCTTATGTTTTAGGTCATTTTCTTAATTGAGCAAATCATTTGGGAAATTCTAGTATGTCTTTATATCTCTAATTCTCCCAAAATATTCATAATACTTCCTTTAGATATTTTGTGTAAAATCTCTACAGTGTTTTCACTGTGTTCCGATTTGTGATTTTCATTTTCAAAATCTAGGCATAAAGTTCATTGATGGCATTATGGTGACATTTTAACTTCTACATTATACCCTACACGTTATTTATATAACACTGCAGCAGCCATTTACGAATTGGTAACGCTTAATAGAAATTAACATAAATCGTAGGAAAGAACTCAAGAAAGGAATTCTGTATACAGTTGTGACTACAGAAGAACGTTGGTCATGGTCTCTTTGAAACGTTATACACATCGTCAGAAGCAAATAGTTCACTAACAACTGTCTTTAGGGAACATTTCGTGCTCGGTAATCACAACCAGCCGCACATATCTCAGTGCCGTTTCCCAATGTCAAGAAATATTGCAAGTAGGTTCTTGACGACTAATGAGATGTGCCATGCTCTGAAATGAAATCAAGGCGTATGCTAATGAACTCTCCTAGGTTTTGGACGTTTCCCGACTCAGGAAGCCGTTAATTTCTCTTCCAGATTTTTTGGCACTTTGTCTGTGATTTGGAATCAGGAATCTCGAACATCCCGCTTATGTCTTCTCACCACTGACAGTACGACGCAACCACATCTCACAGTTATAGCAAATGATTACAGCACAACAGTCGCAAACAAGACTTGAGCCAGTGTAGTCCTGAAACCTCTGGAAAATCACAGGAGTATGATGATGTTTCTTGCAGATGAAGAATTATATCACTGTCGCAGCCTACTAGCTATAAGATGCGGAGAAGCAAAAGTGCGGGCAAGAGCTGATGCTACTCACTTGTGCCGGATTGAGCTGTCAAGATTCACGAGCAGCCAGGCTGCTTTTCCGCGGGAGAGGACCTCAGTCGACAAGTCTCGGGGAGACAAAGTAGCGACGTTTGAACAGGGTGACCGACGTGCGCGGCCGAGCAGCGAAACACCGGTTCCCGCGCGCCGCCAATGTGGCCCACATTTGTAATTCAATTACACTGATGCGCCGTGGCGCAGAGTGCAGAAACAAACCGGCCCGCTGAACACGATCCATCCGACAATTAAGTACCGACCACCCCGGCCGCCGTACAGCAAAACGCTGTTTACGTCTTTGGACTGCTCTTATCGGCTCAGCATCACTTCTAAGCCTATGTTACGTCGCTACTATTGTAAAATTAGAACACAAGGACAAATCTACTTTGGTGTAAGCACGAGAATGCCCAGGTGAAATTCGGTCTCATAGTTACTTCATTTTCTTATAGTAATTCGGCGGCAGATGCGATATTTTTTTGCTTCTACGTGAAATTAAGACATGAATCTTGAGATTTTGAAAACGAAATTTATCACATACGTTGCGAAAGGTTTCATCAAACCGAAATCCAGTGTCTATAATACATTCGTAACTTTCATGTGCCGTAGTAATTTTTTTTTTTCAGGTCGGACTAACAGGTATCTTACTCCGAAGATTGGGGGAAGATGGCGAAAGAAATTCGATACCATCAACACATTTACTGTACATTTTATGGTCAAAGAATACACAATAAAAGTATATTGTTATATTGCTAGAGAAGGCCGAAATGCACGCTATAAGCTCACGCAGGATGGCGTGAGGTCTGAAACAGGATACGTAATGAATGCTATAAAGAAAAGTACGTAGCTCCTGGAATACTTAACTTTAATCCATCATTTGTATACATCGTTCTTGATGAGACATGCTTCATACGATAACTATCAATTGCTATGGCGCCTTGCTAGGTCGTAGCCATTGACTTAGCTGAAGGCTATTCTAACTATCTTCTCTGCAAATAAGCGAGGCTTCGTCAGTGTTGCATCGCTAGCTAAGTCGTCTGTACAACTGGGGCGAGTGCTAGTAAGTCTCTCGAGACCTGCCGTGTGGTGGCGCTCGGTCTGCGATCACTGACAGTGGCGACACGCGGGTCCGACATGTACTAATGGACCGCGGCCGATTTAAAGCTACCACCTAGCAAGTGTGGTGTCTGGCGGTGACACCACATTCCTCCCCCGCAAATCGGCGAACGGTCGTGTTATAAGGCTTCCGGCCGCCATGGGGAGGACCCCATGTTGGCGTATGCGATGAGGTGGGGAGCCTAACAACAGGCGAGGCTGTGCCACCCGCACCCGGCCATTCGGTCCGAGGGGAGCTAGGAAACGCCTGAAAACCTAGTCCAGGGTGCACGCCAACATGCGGTGTATGCGCCCGTAAAGAGACAGGAGGGGCCGAAGGGTTGACCCCCATCGCGTCGGGGAAATAATTTCACTATCACACGGTACGTTTGCACCCCTACACACGCCAATAAATGAGGCTGCCGCTCGTTACCTTGAATTCTGTAGGCGGCGAGATGAAATCCAAACTGGCGTGACCACTCCGTCCAGGTTTTCACCTCCGCATCGTAGTGCCGAAACGGGGGTGCAACAGCATGTTGTGGCTGCGGTAGCGGTGAAGCGGCGGCTGCCTCATCGGTTTGCATTGCACGTTGACCCTGGACGAGCTGTCCAAGGGCATCCAATAACGCCTGCGTCTGCTGATTCTGCAAGCGATAAAATTCGGACAGTACATCTGGAGATTGTGGCGAAGCCATGACACAAGTAAATTAGAGCAATGCGAACGCGAAATCCTCTTTTAAGCCTCGTCGCCACTTGTTATATTGCTAGAGAAGGCCGAAATGCACGCTATAAGCTCACGCAGGATGGCGTGAGGTCTGGAACAGGATACGTAATGAATGCTATAAATAAAAGTACGTAGCTTCTGGAATACTTAACTTTAATCCATCATTTGTATACATCGTTCTTGATCAGACATGCTTCACACGATAACTATCAATTGCTATTGCGCCTTGCTAGGTCGTAGCCATTGACTTAGCTGAAGGCTATTCAAACTATCTTCTCTGCAAATAAGCGAGGCTTCGTCAGTGTTGCATCGCTAGCTAAGTCGTCCGTACAACTGGGGCGAGTGCTAGTAAGTCTCTCGAGACCTGCCGTGTGGTGGCGCTCGGTCTGCGATCACTGACAGTGGCGACACGCGGGTCCGACATGTACTAATGGACCGCGGCCGATTTAAAGCTACCACCTAGCAAGTGTGGTGTCTGGCGGTGACACCACATATATATTGTATTCCAATTACCGACCATTATACTGTTTATCTTTACTGTTTTACAGCAGAGTCGTTACACATATCTGCTTCATCTGTGCATGTCTTATGAAGCCTTTTCTCACAGTGAATGCACTGAATCCAGTCTACTCGTGGTACTTTTTTTTCGTAGTGGTTTCTTTGACACACAACACAGGCATTGTGTTCAGCAATCTATTTTACTTTCCTCCATCGTTTAGTGATAGGAGGACTCCTTTTTTCTTGTGTCAGTCCTCTTATGTTCCGCTTCCTTAAATTTCGTAAGTTTCCTGGTCTTTCAACACCGATGCTATATTCTTCATTCTGTTCTCTGGTATTTCGAAAATTGGTATAGGTACAATCTTTTCAAACGATGTAGAGGTCCCTGCTTTAGCTGTAACACTTGCGTTAGATGCAATTTCTGCGCTAATGGATCATTGCGCTTGGTTCTGTGTTGCCATATCCAGCAAGAACGTGAATTCCATTAAGATGCTTTTCTGTAACTTCCAGTCATTGCCTGCAAATAAAGTAAGTTACAAGAAAAAGTGTTTCAAGTTTCCATCTTACCCCAAAGAAAATACTGGCATCCTTCCCAGGTATAGGGTTGAGATGCAGTATGGTCTCAAATGAGAAGGAAATGGACGCACATTTCACGACAAACACACGGTTAGAACTGGTAAAAATATATAGAAATCACTGTTATGGGTTTTAAATATAGAGGCGATTATTTTACAGCTTAAGTTTTAATATAAAAGGAGAGTCAAATGAAATCAGAGCAACCGCAGCAAAGGGAACATGGAATGGTTGCATATAAAAAGTTGTTACTACATGCGTTAAGACATTTACCCCACTGGGAGACCGCTCAATTCCTGTTTCATAGAAGGTGGTCGGCCGCTGACGGCTCCATGCCGCTTCCACTCTTGTATTTCCTCGTTCGACTGAGACTGACGTGCACGCATGTCATTTTCCAGTTAGCCAAAGATGTGAAAATTATACGGTGAAAGTTCCGGGCTCTACGGAGAATGTTGCAGTATTCCTCAAACAAATCGCTGAAGCGTAGCGCTCATCCGATTGTCAGTGTGGAGGCGGGCGTTATCGCGCAACGGCGTGATTCCGTATGACAACATTCCAACAGCCCGAGGGCAAACGGCAAAGCCAGCAGTGGAAACATCCCACATCTCCCCTGTCAGAGAAATCCAAAGCTGCAAGCACTCACACACGTTAAGGTCATGAAGACGTTCTTCTTCGACTGCAGGGTGCATCTGCTGCTCGAGTTCCTCTAGTGTGGAACCACAATCAGTGTCAGCACTGTGAACACACTTTGCAGAATCTAAGACGTGCCAGTAAGAGAAAACGCCCAGGAATGCTATCGGACGGAATCATCCTGTTTCACTCCTACGTCCGTCCCCACCCTGCCCATGGGACGAACGCTACGATTCAGCAATTTGGTTGGGAAACACTACAACGTGTTCCATATAGTCCGGATATTTTAGCGTGTGATTTTCACTCTTTGGCAACGAGAAGAAGGAAATGTGTGGTCGTCGGTATCAGTAGGAGCAGAAACGGCAAAAGTGGCTGTGATTGTGGTGGGGATAAAAGTCTTAACGCGTATGGTGATTAATTTTGAATAGAACCGTCCCTCTTTCCCGTTGTGGCGGATGTTCGGTTTTTATTTGACTGCCCCTCATAAATCCTATAGTTTTCGCCTCTCAAAGACGAGAAATGTCCGTTACAACTGCACCTACGATTTGCCTATCGACACTTGACCTCGAGGAAGTATTGGAAAGCTGGGTGCTGCGTCCTCTTGTCACAGTGAGGTAACATGAGCAAATAGGCACCATACACCGATTACCATCTTCTTCCGATTCATTGTGTTATTGTTATTAACTCGTATTTAGCAATGTAGACATATTTTCAGCTTATTTCATGTTTTTCACTGTCATTTATCTTTTTCTCTATCTCTAGCGATGTCTTGCATACGTGAGAACATGAAAGGGCAACGTAATTGGTTAGTTAAATGTTCTACAGGTCAACTGAATGATTCTTCTATTGAAATGATGTAGAACGTCTCAGTTTAGAGGATATGTGTATACGTTTAATGTAAACATAAATAAACTAACTATTCATTTTAGTCCTACTCATACAACTACGCTTAGAAAGTTATGTGTTTTATTTATTTCACTTATTTTCGTAAGTGCATTTAGAGGCTACCAACTTTTAAATTGAAATTCGTCCATGGAATTTTAGGAACTGTCCGGGAGAAATGATTTTAGGTTATATTTAAATTAATTTTTGCTACCTGCAACACATTTTATTTACTGGGTAACTCATCAAAGATTTTTGTTTCAGCCTACTGAACTCCTTTCTGAGCCACTGTTAGCCTTAATAATGGGAAGTAAAGGTCATTTTTCCTTCTAGTGATGTTTGTATGGACATCCCTATCTTCTTACATTGTGATGGATTCAGTTCACGTCATGTGGTATACTATTTTGGGATATCTCATTAAGCAAAGTTAAGATGTCCCATGTTCAAATATCACTACAGATTTGTAGCATAAATTATAGTGAGAATTAACAATAGCCAGAAGAAAGAAAAATGCCGCATTCATTCAATAAATTGAACAAGGTCTTACAGAAGCCTCATCTAACCACTGGATATAGCATTTATTTGGAAAAAAACTACACTCTATATATCTAGAAGAATGATAGACGTATTCTAAACTTATTTTACTTCAGACACGATAGCATAATATGACAAATCTACCCTCTTTCAAGTGTAGAATTTACAAATGGCCAATGAATATCCGAAGCCGCCAAAGATCGTTATCAAATTATGTGAATATATCTAAAATTAAAAGAAGTCTTTCTCAGTATATTTGTTCCTTAACCAAATTTGTCACAAGTAATGAATTTGTAATTCAAATCAACAGCTCAATTCATAAAAACTAAATGTAACTCACATTTGTCCAGGAAGATATCCATTATTCAGGAACAGAAATTTGCAATAGCTCGCTAACAATGATAAAGTGTTTAGCTAGCAATAAATTACAATTTAAGATGAGCCTAAGGAATTTAACGGTGAGTGAACTATTCTTTCTGATTCATTGATGAGTACCAAACAGAGCAGAATTTGATTTGATCAGTTGCGCCACAGCTTTGATTGTAGTATGAAGATAACAACGAATTGTAGCTTCTAAACACAGACGACATCTTCACAACATTGTTCGGCTGGTGATGAAAAATATAAAGATGAAGTTAGGTCCATGAACACTCCGTTTCCACATCTCATCTCCAGACGATACCAATTAACAACCATAAATCAGCCCTTCACAAATGGTTCAAATGGCTCTGAGCACTACGCGACTTAACTTCTCAAGTCATCAGTCGCCTAGAACTTAGAAGTAATTAAACCTAACTAACGTAAGGACATCACACACATCCATGCCCGAGGCAGGATTCGAACCTGCGACCGTAGCTGTCGCTCGGTTCCAGACTGTAGCGGCTAGAACCGCGCGGTCACTCCGACCGGCCAGCCCTTCACAGGTGGCGTTCGTAAGTGAATATACTTCCTCCTACACGGAGTTATTGAGTGTACGATTGACATCAGAGGTTTGAGCTGTTCCGGCGAAGCTGTTATGCACGTGTCATTTTGTAGTATTCCTATTTTCACTGATTTATTTCTGTAGGCAACCGACCAACTGGCTGCGGCCGTAGTCAGAAAAAAAAAAAACAGCTATCGTATGTGGAATGATTTCAACAAAATTCATAGTCGCACTTTGAACAGTGAAGTCATTATTTCTGCACAACACGCGAGCTGTAGCTTATGAGACAGGGAAAAACGAGATCAGGATTGTGTTCTGGTGTCGAATGAATGACTTTAGTCTGGTACAACGAACGCCATAATTCTCGCTCTTAAGTGACTTTACACCCTCATTTCACATAAGTGGTTAGGTGAATACCCCTTTTAGACTTAGATACGAACTGTAAAAACAGTGAAAAGATAAAAACAAGCTACATAAATATGTTTCAGTTCACAAATAGACGGCGCACTTCACTTCCGCCCTCATTAGTATGAGGTATGTCGTTCAGAGGAGAAAAAAAGAAAACATAGAAACTGCCGCCAAATTTTCGGTGAGCGAAAGTTCACCCCGCCTCCCAGCTGGACAAACGCTGAGAAATAAGAAGAACGGTTACATTATAGCGTTAATGTTCTGCGGCGGCGAGACAATAGGTATAAATGCTGTAACACTGAGAACGTTAGAGGCACTCTCTTTAATGAAAGCAGGTCGTTTTTTCGTGGCAAGTAAAGGCTAACGGCCTGGCTGCTAAGATGTCCGATTAAGGCTTACTGTAAACTAGGTCGCCATGACAATGGCCAACGCAGTGTCGGGTAAGGAAATACGCATATACAGGGAACTCCACTGCAATATTAACATCTGAGTGACCATCAGAATCTCGATCGTTTTCTGGCGCCCAATCGTCTACTTACTTTTATATGAAAGCACACCCAACACCTGCATTCAACCCTTCCTCGAATCGGAATGACCATAGTGTTCCTTTAAGACGTTTCATGAGATATTCAATGGCAATGCCAGCTTCGTGCAAAGAAAATATTTGAGGAACACTGCGAACTGCTAAAATAAAATTATGCAGAATATTGGATCACAATCATAGTGAGAACGGTTCTTCATAAGTATATCTGAGTCTCACTAGTATCCAAATCCTCCACTTCGACAGACACAGAAACTGACATCCGCTTCCTGTTGAACGATTTAAGGTGGGTCGTATGGCTCTTACGTCATGTGACGATAAAATCCCATTTCTGTACCGCAGGTATCATGCGTAACGCAAGGCAAATGTTTTAGGGCATGCACATAGTACCTCTCTGTCTCATTTCAATGTGTCTTCGGAGGACGGCGAGGTAGATGCAAACTTACCTGCTACATACCCAACAAGTGTGGCGATTCATCTAATATGGAATGAATTAACTTGCTCGAAGACACTATCAGACTTAGTGCTATAGCGAAAGTGAATAAAAGAATATTTTTAGTGATACAAAAAATTTAGGATATAGCAACTGTACAATGTATCCTCTTCCACAACACGCAATTTCTACATGTATTTACTGACCTGAATAAGAGAGAGGACTAGGAAGTTTTGAGAGAACATTTCAACACCGAAGGCGCCTAATTATTGTTTAACATGTCACATATTTCATGATATGCTCTTGCTTATGGTGGTCGCCTCTGCTCTATCCAATCCAGAGGCTCTCTGGATAGGAACACGAGACTAACATTACACCTAATGATAGTTATTTGTTAGCCCGAAACGGTCCTGATATTGGGAAAAGAAAAGCCTTTTACAACTTCAGCGATGTATGTCCATAATTACTACGACGCTGAGTTGCGAATGTTAGATCATCAGGATTACCTGCAACGACCCAAAGGATCTTACTCGACGTATTTTATTTTATTTTTAATAGACCCACGAAATACGCCACACAAGCCAACACAAAACGGAGAAAACATGAGACAAGATGAAACTAAAGTTACATCGTACATGGGACATGAATGTAACAAATTCTTTTAAAATCTATGTCTGTACTCGTTGTAATCATGAACATAAGGGCGTTCAACACTGTGTCATTCGAAGCTAATATTTCATAAACACTAATTAAATTAAAGAACCAAGACTACACAATTACAGACATAATACAATATTAAAAATCTCTTTTACAAAATTTAATAAACTTAAAAATTATTTCCAGGCTTCAGTGTGCTAAGAATATGGAACTAATCGGGCTGAGAAGCAAATATACAAAGATGAACCGAAATATGACTGAATGCTGCATGGTGGCGATGTGGTTACGTAACACGGTGAAGAAAGTATATACGATACGAGACACAGATAAGGAAATCCAGTGACTTCAGTGATTTAGACAAAGGGCAGATTATATGAATGCATGGTGTCTGGTCTTCCGGACATGTCAGAAAGAACAGACATCACACGGAATCCGCAGCTGTGATACATATTACATAAATTGATGGTGGAGAGGGAGAATGAAAGGAAAGGGAAGTAACTATTAATGTTAGCTGCTTCGGAACTTCATGCGGATTCAGCGGCGACGAGTGAAAATGTGTGCCGAAACGGGATTCGAACCAAGGATATCTTGCTTAATTTTTTTTTTACTTTTTTATTTTTTTGACAAACTAATTACAATTTGTCAGTGGTTTGAAATAAGTGAAACGTCTGTCCTCTTAATTTATTATTTTTTAATTTTAATTTTTTTTAATTCTTATATTTTTTGTTTTTATTAGGGTCATAGCTACAGGGTGGAGGAGACAGGGTGGACAGGAGTCGAATCCCGGAGCCTGGCCACGGTGCCTCCCCTCCCATCACTGTGCTGCACAGGCACACTGCTCATTTGCATTTGACTTAGTTACATTTTTTTTAAAAAAAATTCTTTATTAGCAAAACCATTATAATTATACAAGTTAACCCACTTCCTTAATTCATTAGTGGGTCATAACAGTTATACATTTATGTTAAGTTTGCAGCTAGTTTTAGTTTTAATAAGTGATCTACAGTTATTAACAACAATGGGCATTTAATATCTAACATCTACTGTTTATACCTAATTCCTATAACTACTTTAATTTGTAGGTATTCTGCAGCGTCACATGTGTGCCAGTGAAAAGATATAAACCTACTTAATCTGCCTTGCTCTTCGAGCTAATCCCGAAGAGCATGCCCCTGGCACTGGGCAGGCCTCGATGTTAAATTCGCTGCAGTTCCTATCGTAACTTCCTATAACTAAGTCCTATAAACTAACTTATCCTACGTCTTATCGGGTGTGTGTCACAATCGGTGGTGTTGACCCCTACTCCCCCTAATTCTGCACGTGGCGGATTCCAACTGAGATGAAGTCGGCCAGTCCACGCACAGGCGGCATGGGAATAGGGCTCTTGGACGCAATCGGTGGTTATTGTCATTATTATTTAA
Source organism: Schistocerca serialis cubense (assembly GCF_023864345.2). Classification (NCBI taxonomy): domain Eukaryota; kingdom Metazoa; phylum Arthropoda; class Insecta; order Orthoptera; family Acrididae; genus Schistocerca; species Schistocerca serialis. The sequence continues at coordinate 583,583,240 of NC_064640.1, forward strand.
TGTATCTCTCTTAAGTATTCAGTTAGGAGTTTTCGAGATACCTCGTTAGCCAATGTGTTTAAGGTCTGAAAAGTTTCCTCTCGTCTGAGTGGTTGGTATGTGTCATAGTTGGGTAGTCTGTCTCGTAGTATGTTTGCGATATCATTGAAGAGGGGACATTCGTAAACCACATGCTCGGGTGTACCCTCCGGATTGCCACAGTCATACGCTGGTGTAGCCCTCATCCCAAATCGACATAAATATGTCGGATAGGGTCCATGGCCAGTGAGAAAGTGGATCAAACCTCGTGTAGGCTCAAAGTATTTCAATTCCAGGCGTTCCCTTACATCAGGTATAAACTGGAAAGTTCTACGTCCAGCCTCTTCTGCTTCCCAAGAATCCTGCCAGAGCTCCTCCCCTCTTTTCCTTATTTCTCTTTTATCCCCCACCCTAATACCAATGATATCTACGATCTTCTCATAATTTCCCTTTTATGCCCAATACCAAGCCGCCTGTTCTCTTATCTTTATCTTTTTTTGCTCATATACAAAGTGGGAAAACGAATTACAACTAGTTCACCCATCCGGAACCCTGGAAAACCCACAATATTCTGAAGGCTGCAGACGGGCCGGGTCTCAGGTGTAGGCGCGCCGGACTTCGTTTCACCACGCCGGTAAGACGCCAACCTAGTGCGGGTATGGTAAAACCGCTGTTAAGATAATTGTCAAAATACGTATGATAACGAGAACAGCGTGCAACCTCTGCCAAGTGCAGTGTGCACGTACCGCCAAAAATTAATGCGCGAGTGATGAGCATCTTCATATAGATATGCCAAGGGCGAGCCCTTTATCCAGAGAACCGCTCGAGACATTGTGGCAGAAAAATATTCCAGTGCTGGATAAAGAAAGGACTGTGCATCAGTAATGTTCGGCGGGTCTCGTAGAAAACACACGAACATTTGTCGCCCTAACAACCGGACATCCGCAACAGCTACACAGTTGGATCGATGATGATCGTGTCCGCAGCTCGTGGTCGTGCGGTAGCGTTCTCGCTTCCTGCGCCCGGGTTCGATTCCCGGCGGGGTCAGGGATTTTCTCTGCCTCGAGATGACTGGGTGTTGTGTGACGTCCTTAGGTTAGTTAGGTTTAAGTAGTTCAAAGTTCTAGGGGACTGATGACCATAGATGTTAAGTCCCATAGTGCTCAGAGCCATTTGAACCATTTTTGATGATCGTCGCCGGCACTGAGACAGACAGTGCAGAGGGGAGAGACCGCCAGTCCTGTGGCATGGTGCCGCTGAGTAATAGAATACTTCCCACACGACGCATAATACTTAGTAGATCTGATATGCATCGAAAACAAAGTGTGATGAATATTCCTTCAAATAACAGTCCACCGCAACACTGGGAACTTTTGTTCTACGGCGTTAAAGGTGACACCAAGCAGGAAAAAGAAATCCTTTGCCTCCGGCCGGCGCGTTCGTGGGAGTTGGGCGCAAGCATAAGTGAGTTCCACAATAAACGCAGCGATGTGTGCAAATCCAAGCATGGTGTTACCGATCGGGACCGGAGGGGAGAGGGACTCTGGCACACAAGGATGGCTAGTAAATGATGGGTAATGGGGGTCTCGACGCCTCGCCATTGTTTATCTAAGAGGCGCCGCACGATAGGGTACGTTCGTAAGATCAAGCCCTCCAGCACGGCGAAGGGGGAGGGGAGGGGGAGGCGAGTAAGTGTGTCACGGCGTACTTTGAACATGGACCCAGCCATCAGAAAACATCCAAATACCGTTTGAATACAGCGTTCTATCGAAATCGGCATTAGAAGATCCTGCTCAGTATGAATCAATGTGGATGTAACATAGGCATTCAGGTAGGCAACACGCTACAGAGAATCGATGTGGCGTAGGGAGTTATAATTAATCATCGAACAGGTAGTTCTGAAACCCTGACGAAAGTTGACCTCCGCTGTACGGCGCGTTGATTATGTAAAGGTGATCCCAAGCAGCGGAGACCTTGGACACAACGCGGGGGCAACAGATCTTCCGGGGGTAGCCTGCAACCAATAGACAGCGCAGTGGATTTGCGCCCATTCATCACACTACCAGACACCCTCCCATGAGCCGTAATGGTGTCGAGGACCTGTGCGAACTCCTCCCGAGCAGGAACCAGCAGCAGGGGATCATCTGCCTGTGCAAGAGACATCAGAAGGTGTAACCGCGTAAGGAAAGTCCAGACAACTGCGCCGTCAGCAGACCTATGAGCGGCTCTAGCGCCACTGCATGAAGGTGCATGGATAATGCGCAGCCTTGGTGGACGCACCGTTGGATCCTTATCGGACCCGCCACACGTTTATTGACCTGGACCAACGAACGCGCGCTACTAAAGAGCCATCAAAGGACGCCGATGAACCTGGCAGGGAAGTCCATCCGTTCTAAGACAGTGTGTAGAAATCATGGGGCACCCTGTCAAACGGGCTGAAAAATTCTACGGCTACGATCGCCGCACGAAGTCTGCACGCCTCTGAGTGCGCATTCACGTCACAAGAGTCTCCAGTAGCTGTCTGGACGTTAACTGTACCATATGGGGTAGTTTGCTCGGTGAGGAATCGTGGTAAGAGAGGACTGCCGTGAATAAATACGTAAAAATCTTACAAACAGTATTTAACGAAGTGATGGGGCGGTAGTGGGCAGTAGTAATGGCCGGTGCCGGTATATGAACGGAAACAATAATACTCTCGACAAGAGCTTGCCGAATCGTAGCTGCAGACGTGATCAGTTCATTATACATCCCTGTCCATCGTATAGACATGAGACCACAAAACGTTCGATAAAAATCAGAAGGGACCTGGCCTGGCGACTTGCACAGAGCACCCCTGAAGATAGAGGTGGTGAAATCCTCGGAGGTGAAAGGTTCTACTAAGGTAACGCCTTCCTCAAGCCTGAGGGTGTTTGGAACGTCCACGGCGAAAGGCTCGAAGTCCAGAACGGCCCTATCATCCGCACCGTAGACTCTACGATAATGTTCGACAAAGCTGGTGACTATGTCCGCTTGGCAGATGACTCGCTGCGCACGGTGATCAAAGAGTTCGGTGACTGAGTTTTGTCTGCGGTGTCTGTGGTCATGTACAATGCATGGAGGCATCCACTCACCACACCACATCAGGTCAGCGGGCAAGCACCACAGCCTCCTGTAGTTTTCGGCGAGTAATCGCAAGTAGCTTCGCTTTAATCATGATTGCTCAGTTTGCATTTCCGGGGAAGGTGGCTGGACATTAAGGTAGCGGTGGGCACTGAAGCAGAAGTAGTAGAAGTCTGTGTAGTGTGCCTGTGCCAAGCGGCCACCTCCCTGTAGTAATTGGTGAATGTGCGACAAAGCATTGGTCTGGCACATTCCAGCCGCCAGTCTGCCACTGTTGCATACGATTGGAGGCGCCGTTCACACTTTGTCCACGTCTCAGTGATACGCTGGCACCAATCGCGATCTTGCAGATCTGAGTGTTCAGTTTATATGGTGCCCGACTCCTCCAAGCCTCCCGGCGAGGACAGAGCAGCGTACACATGTATACGCAGCGGCCCGAGAACACAAGAGGCCAGCGCTCTACATCGAACACCGCATCACCCAGCCCACGGTAGCCATAAGTGCGGTCTAACCGACTTGTCGAATGGCTCGTGTGAAATGTGAATCCCGGGTCGTCTGCACCCCGTACCTTCCATGTACCACGTCGGACTAGATCGCCAACAATGAGACACAGATCCTGGCACGTTTCGAAATACGAGTATTGATCTTTCCTGCCGAGTACACACTTAAACTCTTCTTCAGAGAGAAGATTTTCATGCCGACCTACGAACAGTCTGGATATCCTCCGCATAGAATCGTGCTCATTCACGCCATGACCAGTACCAGAAAGCGCATAGACATTCTACATCTACATCCATACTCCGCGAGCCACCTGACAGTGTGTGGCGGAGGGTACCCTGAGTACCTCTATCGGTTCTCTCTTCTATTCCAGTCTCGTATCTGGTACGGATCCCACACTGCTGAGCAGTATTCAAGCAGTGGGCGAACAAGCATACTGTAACCTACTACCTTTGTTTTCGGATTGCATTTCCTTAGGATTCTCAGTCTTCCATCTGCTTTACCGACGATCAACTTAATATGATCATTCCATTTTAAATCACTCCTAATGCGTACTCCCAGATAATTTATGGAATTAACTGCTTCCAGTTGCTGACCTGCTATTTTGTAGCTAAATGATAAGGGATCTATCTTTCTATGTATTCGCAGCACATTACACTTGTCTACATTGAGATTCAACTGCCATTCCCTGCACCATGCGTCAATTCGCTGCAGATCCTCCTGCATTTCAGTACAATTTTCCATTAATACAACCTCTCGATGCACCACAGCATCATCTGCAAAAAGCCTCAGTGAACTTCCGATGTCATCCACAAGGTCATTTATGTATATTGTGAATAGCAACGGTCCTATGACACTCCCCTGCGGCACACCTGAAATCACTCTTACTTCGGAAGACTTCTCTCCATTGAGAATGACATGCTGCGTTCTCTTATCTAGGAACTCTTCAATCCAATCACACAATTGGTCTGATAGTCCATATGCTCTTACTTTGTTCATTAAACGACTGTGGGGAACTGTATCGAATGCCTTGCGGAAGTCAAGAAACACGGCATCTACCTGTGAACCCGTGTCTATGGCCCTCTGAATCTCGTGGACGAATAGCGCAAGCTGGGTTTCACACGACCGTCTTTTTCGAAACCCATGCTGATTCCTACAGAGTAGATTTCTAGTCTCCAGAAAAGTCATTATACTCGTCATAATACGTGTTCCAAAATTCTACAACTGATCGACGTTAGAGATATAGGTCTATAGTCCTTCACATCTATTCAACGTCCCTTCTTGAAAACGGGGATGACCTGTGCCCTTTTCCAATCCTTTGGAATGCTACGCTCTTCTAGAGACCTACGGTACACCGCTGCAAGAAGGGGGGCAAGTTCCTTCGCGTACTCTGTGTAAAATCGAACTGGTATCCCATCAGGTCCAGTGGCCTTTCCTCTTTTGAGCGATTTTAATTGTTTCTCTATCCCTCTGTCGTTTATTTCGATATCTACCATTTTTTCGTCTGTGCGACAATCTAGAGAAGGAATTTCAGTGCAGTCTTCCTCTGTGAAACAGCTTTGTAAAAAGACATTTAGTATTTCGGCCTTTAGTCTATCATCCTCTGTTTCAGTAGCATTTTGCTCACAGAGTGTCTGGACATTTTGTTTTGATCCACCTACCGCTTTGACATAAGACCAAAATTTCTTAGGATTTTCTGCCAAGTCAGTACATAGAACTTTACTTTCGAATTCATTGAACGCCTCTCGCATAGTCCTCCTCACACTACATTTCGCTCCGCGTAATTTTTGTTTGTCTGCAAGGCTTTAGCTATGTTTATGTTTGCTGTGAAGTTCCCTTTGCTTCCGCAGCAGTTTTCTAACTCGGTTGTTGTACCACGGTGGCTCTTTTCCATCTCTGACGACATTAATGACATGTGTGTAGTGAATCGTAAACGCTATACCCCTGGAAGACGGGAGATACATGATGTAGAGAACTTTTAACATTGCTGCGGGTCTGCAATTGTGAATAATTTAATTATTATAAATAATCCACCTCGATTCCAAAATAGAAACCGGATGTTGACCTAGATTTCGCCGCGGATAACCACGCCTTCTTCTAAACACACTAAAACTACAAAGTGCCTAAAGAGGCATGGCCAAATATTAATACAGGACGCCCAAAAGGGCAAATGACTCGCATGAAATGTAAAGTAAACGGTACGTGTGTACCATGTCATTAGCTGTACTTAGCTCAAACGTCCGAGGCGTGCTTCCTCACACCAGGGAACGTTCGGTGTCAGCTAGGCTGTGACAATGTCAGAAAGGAACGCGCATGCGCAAATTGAGAAATCGCCTTCTTCCATGTGATTGGCATAAAATATGTTACGAAAGTGATCCGATGACCAGGTCAAAGACGCAGGAAGTTAATGCGTGTGTGTGTAGAATGTCTTATCTCGAGGACGATTTTATAGAACTTTAGAACGTGGATAGGTTGAAACTATACAGGGTGGTCCATTGATACTGACCGGGCCAAGTATCTCACGAAATAAGCATCAAACGAAAAAACTACGAACAACGAAACTCGTCTAGCTTGATGGGGGAAACCAGATGGCGCTATGGTTGACCCGCTTGATGGCGTTGCCATAGGTCAAACGGATATCAACCGCGTTTTTTGAAATAGGAACCAACAACCTTTATTACATATTCGTGTAGTACGTAAAGAAATATGAGTGTTTTAGCTGGACCACTTTTTTCGCACTGTGATAGATAGCGCTGTAATAGTCACAAACGTTTAAGTACGTGGTATCACGTAACATTCTGCCAGTGCGGACGGTATTTGCTTCTTGATACATTACCCGTGTTAAAACGGACCGTTTACCAATTGCGGAAAAGGTCGATATCGTGTTGATGTATGGCTATTGTGATCAAAAAGCCAAACGGGCGTGAGCTATGTATGCTTCTCGGTATCCTGGACGACATCATCCAAGTGTCCGGACCGTTCACCGCATAGTTACGTTATTTAAGGAACAGGAAGTGTTCAGCCACATGTGAAACGTCCCAGGATTTCTTTCTGTGGGGAAAGTTGAAGGATATTTGCTATCGTGATCCACCGAGAACGCCTGATAACATGTGTCAGCGCATTGTAAATGCATGTGAGAACATTACGGAAGGCGAACTACTCGCTGTTGAGAGGAATGTCGTTACACGTGTTGCCATATGCAGTGAGGTTAACGGTCATCTTTTTGAGCGTATATTGCATTAATGTGGTATTTACAGGTAATCACATGGTAACAGCACGGGTTCTCAGAAATGATAAGTTTACAAAGGTACATGTATCACATTGGAACAACCGAAATAAAATGTTCAAAAGTACTTCCTAGGTTTTGTATTTCGATTTAAAAAACCTACCTGTTAGCAACTGTTCGTCTAAAATTGTAAGCCATATGTTTGTGACTATTACAGCGCCATCTATCACAAAACGAAAAAAATTGTCCAACTAAAACATTCATATTTCTTTACGTACTACAAGAATATGTAATAAAAAATGGGGGTTCCAATTTTTAAAAAAACGCAGTTGATATCCGTTTGATCTATGGCTGTGCCATCTAGCGGGCCAACCATGGCGCCATCTGGTTTCCCCCTTCAAGCTAGACAAGTTTCGTTCTTTGCAGTTTTCTCGTTTGACGCTTATTTCGTGAGATATTTGGCCCGGTCACGATCAATGGACCACCCTGTATATGTGGGATAGCAAATTCCACTGATGGTCAAAACGTATGCATGCAGGATAGGCAAAATACCATCAGCTAGAAGCAGGCTAAAAATATGGGCAATGAATAACCGATTTTTCAATTACTTGAGGTCGGTGATAGTACTTGATGACAATGCTTGGACATGAGTGTAAAGTTACTATATTAAATTCTAGGCGCTATTGACCACAAAAGGGTCAAATTAGCATCATAGGCTTAATGTATTACGTGAAAGGACGTACAATGTCGCCATTAACGCCCTTAATATCTAATGACCGACAGATATGACAAGCACTGCATCCTTAATGACCAACTCCAGTTAAAAAACAAAAATTTTTTCGAATGTTTTATCCCCTTGCTCAGTGCTTCACATTCTACCATACGACATAGGAGATAGCCGATGCATTAATGCGATAGCTTGGTGTCACGGATGGTCAATTCACTTAGTCACGCTCTAGGTTCCCTTAATTTTAGTTATAACTGCTTCCCTTACACACGCGGGTACACTAATACAATACACGAGCTTTTTTATCTCATTTAACGCCTTATAATGTGTGATTCTTGTACATGCTCACAGTATTCTCACTTCTTGCAAGCTCCAATATTTCTAATATGGTCCAAATAGCCATTCCCACTTAGTTATAATTATCCAAGTTGAATATGGTGATGGAAGGATGTTTTTAGTCATATTAATTCCAAGACCGAGCTCTGGCCTAATATTAGCAAACAAATCCTTAAGCTTTTTTAAAACTCGTTGAAGTGATGTCGTACGTCTCTTCGCGCATATGCACATAACTTTTCATACCATTTTGGTAACTCCTGATTTCACTAATCACGTTGACCTCTTTAGGTCAATAGATAATAAGGGCGCTGAAAGCGGCGTTGTATGTCCTTTCACGCATATATATTAAACCCGTTGCATTATTTGACCTTTCACGTCAACAGCTATTACAACATAAAGGTAGTTTCTCTGTTCCACGCTATATGCGTTCACAGACCTCGCCAGATTAAGCTTCATGGTTCAGTATCTCAATTACCTTATTTTTAAGAAACTAGCTTTAGACTCCTTTTACACTATTTTAGTACATATCCGATAGCAATATTAAAATGACCTCTGTCGGTCATTAGATATTATGGGCGTTGAAGGCGACGTTGTACTTCCTTTCACGCAATTGAATTAAGCCTATCATACTAATTTGACCCTTTTCTGGTCAATAGCGCTTAGAATTTAATATAGTAACTGTACACGCTTATCCAAGCATAGTCATCGTGTACTATCACCGACCCCAAGTAACTGAAACACGGGCTATTCATCGCCCATATTTTTAGCCTGCCTCTAGCTGATGGTATTTTGTCTATCCTGCATGCATGCGTTTTGAGCATCCGTGGAATTTGCTGTCCCACGTATATAGTCTCAGCCTATCGACGTTCTATAGTTCTATAAAATCAACCTCGAGCTAGGGCATTATACACACACACGCATTAACTTCCTGCGCCTTTGACCCGGTCATCGGATCACTTTCGTAACACATTTTATGCCAATCATATGGAAGAAGACGATTTCTCAATTTGCGCATGCGCGTTCCTTTCTGACATTGTCACAGCCTAGCTGCCGGCGCCACCTCAGTTTACCTGAGAGCCCGCGGCACACCGAACATTGGCTGGGATGAGGGAGCACGCTTCTGACGTTTGAGCTAAGTACAGCTATTGACATGGTACACACGTACCGTTTATTTTACATTTTATGCGAGTCTTTTGCCCTTTTGGGCGTTCTGTATTAATATTGAACCATGCCTCTTTAGGCAGTTTGTAGTTTTAGTGTGTTCCGAAGAAGGCGTGGTTAACCGCACCGAAACCAAGGTTAACATCCGGTTTCTATATGCAATCGAGGCGGATTCTTTATAATAATTGTAGATGATGTAGTCTATTAGGATGCCTTCGTGTACAAACACCGCCTTTCCACGGCGGAGGTGATCGTCACGAGAGCTACAGAAGTCATGTCCTGTTATCTGTGGTAGCATTGCTAAATGTACCGCCTGTAACAGTGTAATGTCTCGTTCCGAAGCCCATATCATTTCTTTCAACAGGTGGATACTGACGGGCGCGCGGACATGCAATGTCGCGATACGGTATTCGTGGGGCTGAGCCCTGCCGGAGTGGGGGGTTACAGGTCTCTGCAGTGAAGATATGGGGGACACGGCGGTAGGCTCTGTCGCCGATCCTCGCAAGCCGCAGAAGTCGAGATCAAAAGGTCGCTCCCCTAACGAGGGAGATTTCTGTGCGGGATCTGCTGATTCTTAAAAATCCTCGCTCCAGGCCAACGGGGAATCCGTCGCCGTGGTATTCATATGTCCAACACCCGCTGACACCGTCAGATCGTCTGATATCGTTTCTTCTTAGGTACGGACTTCTGAGGCAGGAACATTTCGTCCGACGACACGAGAGAAACGGAGGGCAGCCGCTCCTCAGGCGCACTGACGACCCCGTTGTCCACGGTCTCAGATGCTGAAACGTTGATTAGTTCAGCAAGTAGTGTATCATCTGGACAGGGAGAAAAGTCCCGTTTCGACCGCACTCGGCACCTCCTTTTTCGTCGTTGTGGGGGAGATTCGATTACGCAGTTGTCCTTCCGTGTCCGAAGACGGAAGGGAGTCGTGTCGGTCAGGCAGAAAGTCTGCCATCGGGTGCATCCAGAGAGTCGAGAAAGGAGTCACGTTCGACATCAGCGTCGGCCACGGGTGCAGCCGAAGCAAACACCGGAACTGAGGACATGGCTGAAGTCACATCGTCAGTCACCTCGTTCACAAACGGTTTAGGAAGCATCGGAACACTATCCATCAGTTGTTCGCGTGATTCTGATAGCCGCTGGGTGGCCAGTGGCTACTTGAGCGCCATCGCAAGTGTGACCGGAAGTGTCGTAGATGACAAGGGAAGTACCGATCCTCCATATGGTGGCTGCGTTATCCATTGCTGCAGACATTCAGATCTGATGTGGCCTTCTTTTCCACACCCAGAACAAGTACGCCGCTGTCCGTCGTACATGATTATGGCCCAAAATCCGCTGATGGTCAGATAAGGCGGAACATGACTGAGCAAATCAGTTGCAATTTGACGGACCCCGATAAAAACAGGATATGTGCAGAAATGGGCCCAGAGTTCTGCGTTATGATCATGAACAACGCCGTATGGTCGGAGAGCCGTTATAACGTTCTCTGCAGGTACCTCAAATGGCAGTTCGAACACTCCAATGGTTCTCATGCCTAATCGTGCATGTTCGACGTCCCTGTTTGGTCGTCTTTAAAACGCGATCGCACGCAACGTCATTTATCATTTAAACGTATATTGTGTTACCGAGAATCGAGAGGTGGTTACCCAGAAGTATCGGTGGCGGGATGTTCGCACCCTCAAGGAGGAAACGGCACAAATCTAAGGCTTTTGGTCGTGCGTATTCCTGACAAAAGGTGAAACGTAACGTCGATTTAATGAACTTACATGTCATGATCTCAGTGCGCGAGCAGGAGAGGCCTACGAGATAGACAGGCCGCGGCGTGTACGTCACGAAGGTAGTCCTGCGCTCGCTCGCTCACTCAAATCAGCAGACAAACTACGTTTCTACACCTGTTAACTCGTAACTAGCCATGTCCCTGCAAATGAAAACTTAATATTCCACTGGAATCCGCTATAATGGAATCTTACTGTTATTAGCCCTATAATGATGGGAAGTCCATGGCCCTACTTCTGACGTAAAATAAAATAAAATAAGGATAAACTGATTATCATTTGCATAAGGCACCGATTCCAAAACGTAATGAGTACTGTTAAGCAGAAGAGACTGAATGCTATAAACTAGCAGTTATTCCATTTACATCGAGTATTGATCTTCAATTTTGCTGTAGTACTGTTAAACAGTAAGACTTCATAATAGCAGATTCCAGTGGAAGATGCAATTCTCGTTAGTACTTACACGCCCAGCTCCGAGTTAACGGGTTTAGAAACGCATTTTGTCTGCAGAGCTGAGTGAGCGATCGAGTTCAGGACTATCATCATGACGTACGTGCCGTGGCCTGTCTTTCTCGTGGGCCTCGGCGAGCAGGCTAAGTCGCAATGTAAACAAACACGAGCTCACACACTCCGCGGAAGTACGGCACGTCTTCTCCTGGTGGGCGCGGACGCAGTGATTATCGAAATTGTTCGAACTATCTCGGCACGCCTCCTGGCTGGCCCATATTCCATCCAGAGCCACCTATCCACATTCCACGTCGACGTCCCCCCTGCTCACTATTTTGAGATTCCTACTGGAAGTCGAACCTAATTGTGCATCCGCACTGAAGGTTGTGGATTCATAGCTCATCGAGGGGACTCAGTTATATGAATGCGTGGTGTCTGTTCAGTGACTGTGGACAGGTGGCGCTAGGTGGGAATGTGGGTCGGCTGGGCGGGGTGCCGAGATAGTCCCCACTGTGTGCGGGGCTCGCGGTGGTTAACGTAACTGCCTAGTAAGCAGAATCCTGGGTTCGAATACGGGTTTGGCATACGTTTTCACTCGTCGCCGAAGATTCCACATAAAGTCCTGATGCAGCTGACATCAACAGTTCCTTTCCTTTCCTGTGCCCTCTCCCCTTCTCCTGCATCCCCCTCCCCCCCTCCTTACCACCACCTTCGATTTACAAAAATTTGGCAGGTTGCTATTATTTGTGACTGAGGAAGGAGAACCTCGGAAATAGCGTCCGTGTCCTACTGTCGTGAGCATTTTTCTAAAGTGGTTGAAGAAGGGTGAAACCACGAGGAGGCCACTAGGTGTTGGACGTCTACAACTTATCATAGAACGGCGAGGTCGGACTCTTGCTCAAAAATAAAAGAGGATAACCCGTGATCTGTGGCAGATCTGACCACATACGAGAGTTGGAACTTTAATAGTGGCAACTATTTATTTATAGCTCGTACAAAATAGATACGTGTTTCAAAGTTTTACTGACCTTCAAGGTAGTCACCAGCATTGTGTATAACCCGCTGCCAGCGATGTGGAAGTCTCAGGATACTCTTAGCAGTGCAGTAGTATTGACAGTTCGAGGAGCTTAGTCTATTGCCCGACGACTTTCTAGCAGTTCTGAAGCGAATGCCGTGAAGTGTTTCCTTCAGTTTAGAAATCGAGTTGAACTTACGAGGGCTTAAGTCAGGGAGAGCAGTAAGTGGTACAGCACTTAGCAGCCTCATCAGTCAAACAAATCAGTAACAGCTTGCACTTTACGTGCTTGATCATTGTCCTACAAAATGATGGTCAGGTCCTGCAGAAAGTGTCATCACTTCTGTCTCTATGCTGTTCATTTTTGAAACATAACCTACGACCCGCTCGAACTGTCAACACAACTGGCACTGCTATGAGTGTCCTACGACTTCCACATCGCTGGCAACGGGTTATACACAATGCTGGTGACTACCTTGAAGGTCAGTAAAACTTTGAAACACGTATCTATTTTGTACGAGCTGTAAATAAATAGTTGCCGCTATTAAAGTTCCAACACTCGTATAATGCTAGTGCAGGCACAAGAGTTTGGGACAATGACGTCCAGCACACGTTGAACATGGAGCCCAGCAGCACGTTGAACATAAAGCCCAGCAGCAGACGGACTCTACGTATTTCCACGTTGATCCAATGACATCGCCAGTTATGTTTGCAGTTGAAACGGGATCATAGAGATGAGATCATGGATCAATGGAAACGTGTAGCCTGTTCGAATTAATCAAGTTTCGTGTTAGACCAGGTTGATGATCGTGTCTGGATACATCATCATCCAGGCGAATGGTTCCCCGGAACACAAACCGTGCCACGAACGCATACCGGTGGGGGACCGTATTATGATATGAGAGGCGTCCACTTGGACTTACATGAGACCTGTATTATGAATCGAATGCACCTTGATGGCTGCGGACTAAGTAAACATTGTTGCGGGCCACCTGCATCCCATCTTGTCTTCGGCTTCGGCGGTGGCATCTTCCAGAAGGATGAGCGTCCTTTTCACAAGACCAGAACCTAGTTCTAGTGGTTTGAGGAGCTTGGCAGTGATATCACGTTGATGTCATGGACACAAAAGTTGCCTGATCTGAATCCGACAGAACACATCTTGGACGCTATTTTGGAAGGCAACTTGGCCACCGAAATTTGCAGGAATTGCGTCACTTACACATAGACATCTGCCGGTGTACTGCGTTCAAAAGGTGTACCAACACGCTATTAGCAAGAGGTCATAGTATACAGGATACGGCACTTAAATCCGGACAAATAAAGTTTTTTTTTAAAAAGCCAATTTATTAAAACAGAATACAAATGAAAATGAAAATAGTTTTACATGTAAGTAGGCTATCTTTCAATAGTAACATTACTCGATGTAACCCCTTTCAGCTGCAGTGACCGCCTCCAATCTTGTCCTGAAGCCATCTCATGCACCCTTTAAAACAGCGCTGCCCATAGTCGCGAATACTGCTTTATAGCGGTACGTAGAGGGCGACATCAGGGTGCCATTTTTTACTAATAACTCTTTCGATTACGCCCCAAACATAGTAGTCGAGGAGGTTCAAATCCGGGCTATTCGAGGACCAGAACTCCATTGACCAGAAAATAACAACGTGATCCGAGAGCCAGTTTTGGACTAAATGGCTCGTATGAGCCGGTGAACCGTCCTGTTGAAAGACATATTGTTTCCCCGAGGACACAGCTACCAACCACGGTTTGATGACATTCCTCAAAACTTCCAGATAACCATCTTTTGTGACTGTTTGTCACTTTTCAAAGAAATGTGGCAGCATGACCTCACCCTCACTGGACACAACACGTACAACGTGAACCCCAGACTTCTCAGAAGCATTTTACTTGGCCACAATTTCGTAAAAATTTGATCTCGGGTACCCATAGAACCGAACTATTTGAGTGGGCAAACGCCCAGCACGAAGTCATCGGATAATCGTGGCTCTGTGGTTGTACTTCGCACTTGTCCGTAACGTCTCGGCCACTTTGAGATTCTGACTATTTACTAGATGCCTATGACTTTCAAGAACGCCAATCGCGACCTCCAGTGGAACTACGAAATTTGTTCAGATTTTAGCTCTGCACCCTACCCGTGTTCAGTGTGCATGTGTTGTTATATCTTACACACTCCACTAAAAAATCTCGATCTGTTATTCATCTGAACAGAAATCACAGTTGCAAGATGTTATTAACTTTAACAAGGGTTTCTTTTTGTTTGTAATCATGTGGTCTATTCTAAATGCGTTAATAATGACATTATTCTTCTTTTTGTGACTGGAATTAAGTAACAAAGAGTTGAGCCACGAGCAGTTAGTACTGGTTCGTAGTGAGCGGATGTTCTGAAATGAAAAAATCAAAGCCGTACGAAAGGAAAGGTCCCTTTTTTCTTCTTTCCTAATAACTATGTGATTAATGCTATAGAAACTAATTATTTCTTACTTTATCAAAAGCAACAGCAAGCATTAACTGCATGGGGAGCTACTGTTAAAACTAAATTTTTGAAGACAACCCCAAGTACTTTGTCTTTTTTATTTACCGGTTTCGCTCTTCAAATGAAAAGGACATCATCAGAATATACAGTGTAAAGTTGGGTAACTGCATTAAAGATTGCTTTTAAAGTTGACTGACAGCTAAACTTGCTGTCCTATAGGACACGATGGGGCAAATAAAAGTGGCCCGGACGAGTGGATAAGTTAGGACACGAATGTATGTTTATAACCACTCCCCGTGACGTGCAAACCTCGTGTACGCCCGCCAAATGTTCCACACCAATTTCTCGGAGCACATTTACAGAATCTTCATGCCTGACAGAGCTCTTACCAGAGGTCAGTCTGGTCACTGCCCTAGCTGGCCACCCAGGTCATCTGATTAGCCAGTGTGCGACTACTTTGCGCGGGGGGCCCTGAAGTCTAAGATGTATCGCAACAGCCCTCGTAGTCTTCAAGAACTGCAGCAAAACATTACGGATGAGACTTTATAGATTCCAGCAGTCCACCTTCGACCCTCCTAGAAGCGAATGGTGGTCACTTTCAACATCTACTATAGTCAGGTTAGTACTGTATTTCCCACCGGATGCTGTGGCCGAGCGGTTCCAGGCGCTTCAGTCCGGAACTGCGCTGCTGCTACGGTCGCAGGTTCGAATCCTGCCTCGGGCATGGATGTGTGTGTTGTCTTTAGGTTAGTTAGGGTTAAGTAGTTCTAAGTCTAGGAGACTGATGACCTCAGATGTTAAGTCCAATAGTGCTTAGAGCCATTTGAACCATTTTTTCTATTTCCTGTCATCTGTAGTGTTTCTTTGTACCCCGGAACTCTGCTCCCCGGTCCACTTTAATTTTCACCAGCCTGCACTTAAACTTACGATTAAAGTACATTTTGAGAGCTGTCAGTCAACATTAAACGTAATCATTAATGCTGTTAGCCAACTTTAAACTGTAAATTCTGATGGTGGTCTTGTTCATTTGAAGAGTGACATCGGTAAATAGATAATACAAAGTGCTACTTAAGGCTGTTTTCAAAAACTTACTTTTATTAATTTATTATATTTGTAACAGAAAGTATTAATGTCTGAGCGTTGTCGAGCAATGCCCACATTTAGTTCACAGAACTAAGTTGTAGGTTCAAAAAGTCGTTCCGCGATTTCCTCATTTTCTTTACTAGTACCCTCTCATCCTGCTCACACATTTTACGCAGATGTTGCTGCCTGCTTCATTCATTCTATACTCCAGCTTTAGATTTTCTTGAAATATAAAGGGCGATTAAAAAGTTTCCGTTAGAAGGCCGTAGAATACAGTCCAGAAGCGGTATGCCAATTAGGCAAAATCGCTGTGGGCACATAGGCAATCATTCCACCGAGCAGCAAGCTGAAGATAGCCAATTGGTAAAACACCGTATCCTGCTGCGTAAAGAATTCCGTAACTGTATTCCGCACAAATTTGTCCAATAGGAATCGTAGACCCATCAAGGCCTTTTTTTGGGATAGAACGCGTGGTAACTGCATGGGGAGTGATCAGGACAATAGGGAATCACCTACCGCCCCCTTGTTGTTATCCATAATGGTTGGGATTGGACTTCCAGATCCACTGGCGTCTTCTGTCGAATAACGACCAGCACGGACCTTGACGCACCATCCCACAACGGTGGTTTTCGACAGCCGTGCTCTCTCATACACTTTCTTCGAATTTTCCACTAGAGAGCGAGTGCTTGAGCGTATCCTACTTGAGTTGGCGTAACTTCTGCTTTACGACATTTGCGATGTGGGGGCGCAGCACCCCTTAGTGCAGCATTCGACAACGATGGTTTTCTACAGACGTGCTGCCCCATACACATTCTTCATTCTCTGATGGATGTCTGCCCGTGTTTTCCCTTTGGTAGCCAAGGAAACAATTACAGCATGTTGGTCCTGTTTGGACGCGTTTGGTAATAAAAAAAATGGTTCAAATGGCTCTGAGCACTATGGGACTCAACTGCTAAGGTCATTAGTCCCCTAGAACTTAGAACTAGTTAAACCTAACTAACCTAAGGACATCACAAACATCCATGCCCGAGGCAGGATTCGAACCTGCGACCGTAGCGGTCTTGCGGTTCCAGACAGCAGCGCCTTTAACCGCACGGCCACTTCGGCCGGCGTTTGGTAATAACGTCGCCACAGTTCATATTACAGTATTTACCGTTAGCGCTCTGGAAGGACATGAATGCCATACAATAGCTTGCCTAAATGTCGGTGCTTATAAACTTGCATCGCGGTCGCGCTACGTTGCATATACGCAGCCGCAACGCCTGCAGACAGAAGCTTTCTTATCATCCCTTACACGTGTCAGCGTGAAAATATAACACAGAAACGTGCTCTACACAGTATTCTCGTGTCAGTCATGTCATAGTCCTACGGAATATAGATTTCTCCATGTTGGGTTAAATCATTTTGAATGCACACGGAAATGCTTCCTCCAACAGGGAAACGGCCAATTCTTGTCTGTAAGGTTTCCAAAAGGTTAACACCAGTTCTTGTTCTAAACACGTTGCTACCATGGTGACACCGAACATTAACGGAAAAGAAAGGAAATATTTCAATTTTCAATTTAAAACAGATTCATGGCAGATCGCGTACTTAATACAGTCTGCTGTTTATTAATATTTTAACTGTATCTTGACATCTGTAACTAATAAAAGACAGAGTTTCAAATATACTTTTTAGCAATCAAACCGTTGCTGCTGGAGTTCAGGTATTTCATTGGTTATAATATCTAAGAGCCGACAACAATAGTTGCAAAATCTTTTTTTTTTTTTTTTTTTTACATTCAAGCTAGAAACTTCGTTACTTTTTCGTTTGGCTCATATAAAACGGAGCCATTGACGTTGTTGCCTCAAAAAGGAGTAGAGTGAGAGGAAGGATTGCGAAATGAATCTCGAGGAGTTCAGACTAAATCACGGGCAAAATAATTTAAATTTTTTTTGTATTTGTGTGCAAACTGAGATAAACCTAGATCATTTGTTATTTATTTCAAACAAATGTGCGAACATATAGATCGTTACAATCCTTGACTTACGGGACCGCAATGCTTATCTTTTGGTGTTTACCATCGTTGTCTCGTCTGAACATCAACTGTTCGGATTCTCTTGAGGTTTAAGGTTTCTTTCCTTACATGGCAAACAGAAACAGAAACTTAGCCAAATTTACATGTGTTTATTCACCACTTCAAAACAAATGCAAATATTATCAGTGCCAGTTCCAGGTAAATAAACATGGGTGTGTTCTACTACAGCTGCAGACCTACCACATACCGTGCCTCAACATTCAACTCCCATCTTCAGGTGAGACAGATCCTTTTACAGCTGTAACTATTGACGTTACTGCTTCAGCGTCAAAAAGCTACATCACAATATGATGACATGACTCCTTGGTCAATAAATACTGAATGTATTTTCACTATAGGCTGAAGACTAACTTATTCAGTGATTACTTATAGCCTGACATGGAAAAGAAATATTGACTGTATGCAGTATAGACAAGCAACGAACACAGATTTTAGACATGTGACGTTACAGAAGAATTCTGAAGTTTACAAGAGTAAATCGGATAAATAAGGAAGAGATATTGAATCAAGTAGGGAATGAAAGAAATTTATGGTACAGCTTGGCAGAAAGAGGAGAAAGGTTGTCAAAACACATCTTGAGATAATAAATGAATAACTAATTTGATAATGGTGAGATGTGTGTTTAGGGGTCGAGCGGAGGGAGGCGTAAAATGGAAAGGGAGACAATTTTGTGAGTACAGTAAGCAGGTTTAAGTGGATTGAGGTTCAGTACGTGTGCAAAGATGGCGAAACGTGGCACTGGATACACTCAGTACGTGTGCGAAGATGGCGAAACGTGGCACTGGATACGGTACCGTGGATAGAGGCCTCTAACCATTCTTTAGTCAGAAGACTGTAATTAGAAAAGGTGGCAAAAGGAATCCATTACACTACGCAAGTTCTTAATTGACACACACCGTGTTTATCAGATACAAAATGGAGCAGACTGAAAGAGGACTATAGTGTTACAAGCGTAAAAACCTTGTATTTAGTTACATAAAAATTAAAAGGTATATTAAAATCATGCAAATCAGACAACAGATTTTGCTCTGAAGATTAAGAATCTTGAGCCGTATTTTCTCTTAGCGGCTTATATGAAAAGAAATCATTTAACTGATGACGATATTAGAACTATTTCCTATTTTTAATATCAACTTTTATTGAAATCTACGTGTCTGAAAGACCTGCTGCTTCGACAGATACGGAATAATTATACAAGGAAGTAAATAAAACCCAGTTGTGAAGTGCTGCCTTCTTATAGGTTAGACTCAAATACTTCATGGAAACTGCACCATAGAACTTTCTATCTTGGTGCACAGAAGGACGTTTTGGGCTTTAGTGGCAGACAGTAGGTTTAGGCATCTTCTCAGAAAAGGAAACCGAAGGTGAAGACCTAGGTCATATACGAACTATTGTTTGAGTAAATACATACAAAATGATTAATGTTAAAAGAAACAGGAAATTATAAGCAAGCTAACGCGTTAGTTAAATGTGTATGCTATGCTATGACAGTCTTGCTATTGACCTAGAATGCAGAAAAAATTAGATTTATGAAAGTTATAGCACATAATCAGAATCCTCAATTGTCATAAGTGTCCAGTTATTGCATTCATTAATTCTGCAAATATTTGCTGCCCTTCGACTGGTAACAGTAAGGAAAGAATTGTGTAGAAGCATATCTTTTTGATAGAAATAAAAAAACAAAGTATCTTTCCCTTGATGAGTTCAAGCTTCCTTTCACTAATATCAATCAAGGGCAGATTTTTAGTTCGCACAAAAATCGAAGTTCTTATTGTGTTGACGGTAGATCTAATTTATTTCTCTTGATTTGAATTTTTTTGTGTATGAATTTAAAGAAAATCGTTCATTCAGGATATGAGAATGATAAATAATTAATTTTGTGAAAAGTAATAATTCGCGTGTGACGGTCGCACTAGCCTGTGAGAAGGTACAGGAAATGAAAAACACCGGAATGGCGGTGCGGCTCGGCAAGCTTTCTGTAACTTGCTCAGAGGAGGCGAAGAGGAAGAGGGAGTTTCTGAAGGTCGCGCTCAACCCAATTCGCTAATGGACAGCCTGGGCTCTGATTACAGCCACAGGTTAGTGTTACTGCTGGCTGGCAACCTGCCAGCTACACCCCGCCGCAGCCAGCGTGCGTCTATATATTATGGATCGCGTTTTGATGAACCAGAGAGCAAGGGTACGAGCATGTTTCGTCAGGTCCCCGGTGTTCGGTATGCAGGAGTTGGCACCATTGTTGTATCTCTGTATTCCACAAAGAGCAGTGAAATAAGGGAACAAGTTATTTCATACTGAAACAAAACTTACCCTTTGAAATAGGAACGGAGTATAAAGAGAATACTTACTTCCGCAAACACACACACCTATAACCTTCTGCTTTCGAGGTCAGCCTCGTGTGAGTTTCAACTAAATGAATAAAAACTTACTTCTGTTCAGCAACGGAAGGATAAATTCACTACACTAATGCGCAGTTACCTATTTCGAAAAGCGACCCCGGGTAAAATTTTGAGTTTGCGCACAGTCGGGATCACCCGAAGACAGTCCCTCTCCAGTTTTCTTTTATCCTCAATGAGTCAATTAAGGCTAACTCAGGACCACGGCTGATTCTTTCTTTTTCTTAGATGACGTAGCTTCTCACTATCGCTTAGACATGACGAACACAGGTAAAAACTTATGTTATTTAAGTTTGAAGTAAGACATGACAATTATATGTTTGGTTGTTGTGGTCCTCAGTCCTAAGACTGGTTTGTTGCAGCTCTCCGTGTTACTCGATCCTTTGCAAGCGTCTTCATTTCCGGGTAACTACTGCAACCAACATCTTTCTGAATCTGCTAACTGTACTTATCTCTTGATCTCCCTCTACGAATTTTACTCCTTAAACTTCCCTCCAGTACTAAACTGGTGACCTCTTGATGTTTCAGAGTGTGTCCTACCCATCGATCCCTTCTTTTAGTCATGTTGCGCAACAAATTTCTTTTATTCTCTCCTACTCATTACCTCATCAACAGTTACGTGATCTACCCACCAAATATTCAACATTCAACTATAGCACCACATTTCGAAAGCATGTACTCTCTTTTTGTCTAAACTGTTTATTGTCCATGTTGGACTTTCATACATGGCTACACTCCAGACAAATACTTTCAGAAAAGACTTCCTAACACATAAATCTATATTCAATGACAGCAAATTACTCTTATTCAGGAAAGCTTTTCTTCCCTTTACTAGTCTGTATTTAATTTCCTCACCGCTTTGGCCATCAAAAGTTATTTTGCTGTCCAGCCAACAAAGCTCATCTACTACTTTAAGTGTCTCCTTTCCTAATCTAATTCCCTCAGTATTACCTGATTGACGTCAATTCATCCTTCATCCTCGTTCTGCTTTCGTCATGTTCACTTTATGTCCTTCTTTAAAGGCACTGTCCTTCCCATTCAACTGGTATTCCAAGTCCTTTGCTGTCCTTGACAGGATTACAATGTCATCTGCAAACCTAAAAGTTTTTATTTCTTCCCCCTGAACTTTATTTACTGCTACAGATTTTACTTTGGTTGCCTTTACTGCTTTCCCAAAGTACAAACTGAATGACATCAGGGATAGGCCAGAACACTGTCCCACTCCATCCACAACCTCTACTTCCCTTTCGCATCTAGCAACACTTACAACTGCCGTCTGGTTTCTGTGCAAGTTGTTAACAGCCTTTGGTAACTGTACTTTACCCCTCCTACCCCCATGAACCATGGACCTTGCCGTTGGTGGGGAGGCTTGCGTGCCTCAGCGATACAGATGGCCGTACCGTAGGTGCAACAACAACGGAGGGGTATCTGTTGAGAGGCCAGACAAACGTGTGGTTCCCGAAGAGGGGCAACAGCCTTTTCAGTAGTTGCAGGGGCAACAGTCTGGATGATTGACTGATATGGCCTTGCAACACTAACCAAAACGGCGTTGCTGTGCTGGTACTGCGAGCGGCTGAAAGCAAGGGGAAATTACACCCCTAATTTTCCCTGAGGGCATGCAGCTTTACTGTATGGTTAAATAATGATGGCATCCTCTTGGGTAAAATATGCCGGAGGTAAAATAGTCCCCCATTCGGATCTCCGGGCGGCGACTACTCAAGAGGACGTCGTTATCAGGAGAAAGAAAACTGGCGTCCTACGGATCGGAGCGTGGAATGTCAGATCCCTTAATCGGGCAGGTAGGTTAGAAAATCTAAAAAGGGAAATGGATAGGTTGAAGTTAGATATAGTGAGAATTAGTGAAGTTCGTTGGCAGGAGGAACAAGACTTTTGGTCAGGTGAATACAGGGTTATAAATACAAAACCAAATAGGGGTAATACAGGAGTAGGTTTAATAATGAATAAAAAATATGAGTGCGGGTAGGCTACTACAAACAGCATAGTCAACGCATTGTGGCCAAGATAGACACGAAGCCCATGTCTACTACAGTAGGACACGTTTATATGCCAGCTAGCGCTGGAGATTATGAAGAAATTTATGAAATGAATGATGAGATAAAAGAAATTATTCAGGTAGTGAAGGGAGACGAAAATTTAATAGTCATGGGTGACTGGAATTCGAGAGTAGGAAAATGGAGAGAAGGAAACATAGTGGGTGAATATGGATTGGGGGACAGAAATGAAAGAGGAAGCCGTCTGGTAGAATTTTGCACAGAGCATAACTTAATCATAGCTAACACTTGGTTCAAGAATCATAAAAGAAGGTTGTATACATGGAAGAATCCAGGAGATACTCGAAGGTATCAGATAGATTATATAATGGTAAGACAGATATTTACGAACCAGGTTTTAAATTGTAAGACATTTCCAGGGGCAGATGTGGACTCTGACCACAATCTATTGGTTATGAACTGTAGATGAAAACTGAAGAAACTGCAAAAAGGTGGGAATTTAAGGAGATGGGACCTGGATAAACTGACTAAACCAGAGGTTGTACAGAGTTTCAGGGAGAGCATAAGGGAACAATTGACGGGAATGGGGGAAAGAAATACATTAGAAGAAGAATGTGTAGCTCTGAGGGATGAAGTAGTGAAGGCAGCAGAGGATCAAGTAGGTAAAAAGAAGAGCGCTACTAGAAATCCTTGCGTAACAGAAGGAATATTGAATTTAACTGATGAAAGGAGAAAATATAAAAACGCAGTAAATGAAGCAGGCAAAAGGGAATACAAACGTCTAAAAAAATGAGATCGATAGGAAGTGCAAAATGGCTAAGCAGGGATGGCTAGAGGACAAATGTAAGGATGTAGAGGCTTATCTCACTAGGGGTAAGATAGATATTGCTTACAGAAAAATTAAAGAGCCCTTTGGAGAAAGGAGAACCATTTGTATGAATATCAAGAGCTCAGATGGAAACCCAGTTCTAAGCAAAGAAGGGAAAGCAGAAAGGTGGATGGAGTATATAGAGGGTCTATATAAGGGCGATGTACTTTAGGACAATATTATGGAAATGGAAGAGGATATAGATGAAGATGAAATAGGAGATACGATACTGCGTGAAGAGTTTGACAGAGCACTGAAAGACCTGAGTCGAAACAAGGCCCCGGGAGTAGACAACATTCCATTGGAACTACTGACGGCCTCGGGAGAGCCAGTCCTGACAAAACTCTACCATCTGGTGAGCAAAATGTATGAGACAGGTGAAATACCCTCAGACGTCAAGAATAATATAATAATTCCAATCCCAAAGAAAGCAGGTGTTGACAGATGTGAAAATTACCGAACTATCAGTTTAATAAGTCACAGCTGCAAAATACTAACGCGGATTCTGTACAGACGAATGGAAAAACTGGTAGAAGCTGTGCTCAGCGAAGATCAGTTTGGATTCCGCAGAAGTGTTGGAACACGTGAGGCAATACTGACCCTACGACTTACCCTAGGAAATAAATTAACGAAAGGCAAATCTACATTTCTAGCATTTGAGGACTTAGAGAAAGCTTTTGACAATGTTGACTGGAATACTGTCTTTCAAATTCTAAAGGTGGCAGGGGTAAAATACAGGGAGCGAAAGGCTATTTACAATTTATACAGAAACCAGATGGCAGTTATAACAGTCGAGGGGCATGAAAGGGAAGTAGCGGTTGGGAAGGGAGTGAGACAGTGCTGTAGCCTGTCCCCGATGTTGTTCAATCTGTATATTGAGCAAGCAGTAAAGGAAACAAAAGAAAAATTCGGAGTAGGTATTAAATTCCATGGAGAAAAAATAAAAATTTTGAGGTTCGCGGATGACATTGTAATTCTGTCAGAGACAGCAAAGGACTTGGAAGAACAGTTGAACGGAATGGACAGTGTCTTGAAAGGAGGATATAAGATGAACATCAACAAAAGCAGAACGAGGATAATGGAATGTAGCCGAATTAGGTCGGGTGATGCTGAGGGAATTAGATTAGGAAATGAGACACTTAAAGTAGTAAAGGAGTTTTGCTATTGGGGGAGCAAAATAACTGATGATGGTCGAAGTAGAGAGGATATAAAATGTAGACTGACAATGGCAAGGAAAGCGTTCCTGGAAAAGAGAAATATTTTAACATCGAGTATAGATTTAAGTGTCAGGAAGTCGTTTCTGAAAGTATTTGTATGGAGTGTAGCCATGTATGGAGGTGAAACATGGACGATACATAGTTTGGACAAGAAGAGAATAGAAGCTTTCGAAATCTGGTGCTACAGAAGAATACTGAAGATTAGATGGGTAGATGACATAACTAATGAGGAGATATTGAACAGAATTGGGGAGAAGAGGAGTTTGTTGCACAACTTGACAAGAAGAAGGGACCGGCCGATAGGACATGTTCTGAGGCATCAAGGGGTCACAAATTTAGCATTGGAGGGCAGCGTGGAGGGTAAAAATCGTAGAGGGAGACCAAGAGATGAATACACTAAGCAGATTCAGAAGGATGTAGGTTGCAGTAAATACTGGGAGATGAAGAAGCTTGCACAGGAGAGCTGCATCAAACCAGTCTCAGGACTGGAGACAACAACAACAACAACAACAACACTTTACCCCTCCTACCTTCAGAATATCAAAGAGAGTACAAGAGTCAACAACGCCAAAATCTTTCTTCAAGCCTACCAATGCTATAAACATCTGTTTGTCTTTCCTTAACATATCTTCTAAGATAAGTCGTAGGGTCAGTACTGTCGTATGTGTACCTATATTTCTTCGGAAGCCGAACTGATCTCCCCGAGGTTTGCTTCTATCAACTTTTTTCCGTTCTTCTGTAAATAATTCGTGTTAGTATTTGGCAACCATGATTTGTTAAACTGATAGTTCGGTAATGTCCGCAGCTCGTGGTCTCGAGGTAGCGTTCTCGCTTCCCGAGCACGGGGTCCCATATTCGATTTCCGGCGGCGTCGGGTATTTTCACCTGCCTCGAGATGACTGGGTGTTGTGTTGTCTTCATCATCATCATCATTCATCCCCATTACGGTCGGAGGAAGGCAATGGCAAACCACCTCCACTAGGACCTTGCCTAGTAGAGCGGCGCTGGTCTCCCCCTTCATTCCCCTACGGTCTGTTAAGGAGTATGGGACTTCATCATCATCATCATCAGTTCGGTAATATTCACACTTGTCAGTATATGATGTCTTTGGAATTGGAATTATTATATTAATCTTGAACTCTGAGGGTATTTCACTTGTCTCATTCATCTCGTACACCAGATGAAAGAATTTTGTCGTGGCTGGTTCTCTCAAAGATATCGTCTACTCCAGAGGCCTTGTTCCGAGTTAGCTCTTTCAGTGCTCTGTCAGAATCTTCTCCCAGTATTATGACTTTCATCATCTCTTCATCCACGCTTCATCCACATCCTCTTCCAGTTCTATAATATTGTCTTCAAGTTCCTCTCCCATATGCAGACCCCCTATACACTCCTTTCACCTTTCATCTTTCACTTCTTTGCTTAGGACTGGTTTTCCATCCGAGCCCCTAATATTCGAAACGCTGTTTCTCCTTCTCCAAAGGTCTGTTTAATTTTCCCGTAGGCTGTATCTCTTTTTCCCCTAGTGAAGCACGCTTCTAAATTCTTACATTTGTCCACTATTCATTCTTGCTTAGTCATTTTACGTTTCCTGTTCAAAAATGTTCGAATGGCTCTGAGAACTATGGGACTTAACATCTCAGGCCATAAGTCCCCTAGGACTTAGAACTACTTGAACCTAACTAACCTAAGGACATCACACACATCCATGCCCGAGGCAGGATTCGAACCTGCGACCGTAGTGGTCCCGCGGTTCCAGACGGAAGCGCCTAGAACCGCACGGCCACACACGCCGGCAGTTTCCTGTCAACCTCATATTTTAGACGTTTGTATTCCCTTTCATCTGTTTCATTTGCTACATTTATGTATTTTATCTTTTCATCCTCAGAATGGTTATGGTTGCCTCATAACAAATACAAACGTTCTATAGTATCTTAAAAGTCTATCAAACAATGAACGCCGTATTACAGTAATGAAAACATTGTATATTTTTGTTGTTGTTCGAATAATGGTCTCGTACAACTTATTTAACAATTCTCTAACTGCAGTGTTACAGCCTAATA
Organism: Schistocerca serialis cubense; assembly: GCF_023864345.2. Classification (NCBI taxonomy): domain Eukaryota; kingdom Metazoa; phylum Arthropoda; class Insecta; order Orthoptera; family Acrididae; genus Schistocerca; species Schistocerca serialis. The sequence goes on from NC_064640.1 coordinate 583,609,746, forward strand.
TTAAATATTACGCACTGGGCGTACTATCCTCCAGCTAATCTCTCAAACTTTGCGACTCAGATCTCAATAAAAGTGAAGACACAACAGTTTAATATCCACCAGAAGGTTAACAGACGACTGTGCAGATGGACGTAATCACTGTGCGCTACAAACGTACATAATAGCACAAACTTGACGGTCAACTGTAGTTACAACAAGCAAATACATGTGGATCTAGTGAATATTCCCATAATGGTCTGTAGAAATGTAGATTTAGTCACAGGCTATAGTCAGACAACAGCTCATCAAAAAAGGGGAAATTAGTCGAGTTGGCAGATTAAGTATCCTTTCTTTGGTGTGTATGAAAGTAACAACATATCTGAGTTACGTGCTTGTTACTAAACTGCAACAAGTCAAGCGTCACAGCGGATATGTACAAGAACATAGGGGCACATTCATCAAACTATATCCGTAACTGTAGCTTGTTGTTTATGAATTAAAGATTTATGTGTGTTTGTAGCAAACGAGTTTCCTCATGTCTTATAATGGAAAGCGGACCTGAGACCTTCTGCAGATCATGCAGTTATCTATAACGAAGTTCTATGTGAAACAAGCTGCATAAATATTGAGTCAGATCTTGATGAGGTCTCAAAGTGGTGCAAGGATCGGCTACTTGCCTTAACTGTTCGGATATGCAAAATTGTTCATTTCACAAAAAGAAAGTCCTATGACTGCAATATCAAAGAGTCACATATGAAAACGGTTAACGCATACAAATGCCTGATTGTAAAAATTTGTAGGGATATGAAATGGACTCCGGCTCAGTCGAGGGAAAAGCAGTTTATTCGTAGAATACTCGGGAAATGCAATCAGTCTACAAAGGAGATACGTTACAACAGACTCGTGAACCAGTCGTAAAATAATGTTCAAGGGTGTGAAACCCGTACCAAAGTGGGCTAACAGTGGACATGGAATGTATACAGAGACGGGCAGCACGAATGGTCACGGGATTGTAGCATCTGTGGGAGAGTGTTACAGAGAAGCTGAAGAGACTGAACTAGCAGAGTCGTGAAAATAAACGTGAACTACTCCGAGAAAGCCTATTTACTAAGTTTCAATAAACAGCTTTAAATTATGCTTCTAGGAATATACCACAACATCCTACACATCGCTCCCGTAGGGATGGTGTGCACAAGATTAGGTTAATCACAACATGCATGGAGGCATTTAAACAACCATTGTTCTCGCGCCTCAGACGTGAATTGGATGAAAATAAATCCCTAACAATTGGTACAAAATGACATACCCTATGCTATGCACTTAACAGTGGTTTGCAGAGTGTAGATGCAGATGTATGTAGATGTACTACTCTATCACACATGACCAGAGTATGGTTATAACATTTATCTAACTAGCTCAATAAATTCCTTATCTGATGTTAATAAATGTCACAAGAAATTGCAAGAGAAGAGTAAACTTCGCATTTCAGATCCGATGCTTGCTGTACTTACGCAGTATAACATATACGTTTGCAAAAAACAAACGAAGTGATATAGGAGAAAAAGAAAGTTCCGAAAGATTTCAGGACATACTAACGAAAATCTGTAATAAACTGTATTACCACTGTGCATCCGACGTAATTTAATCTCAGAATAATAATTGACTGATGATGGTAAAACTTTACTGATATATATATATATATATATATATATATATATATATATATATATATATATAAGTAAAACAGTTAAGGCTTTCTGAACGGAAGGTCAGCTACAAATGAAATAATGTAGAACATCACCATCATCCGAAAAAGGAAGAATGAGAACCAGCACTAATAACTTGCAATTCCAGAAAGTTGATTTCATCTGACTGTTCAGTTACGACGTGATTCATTCGATGCGTGCAGTATATATGCATACACAGTGGTGAAAATGATGCAGCTATGGTGGATTCTCAAAATTAAAGTATCGGCTACACTGATATGATTCGTGTTTCTGTGAATTTCTTTGATGACTTCAGAAGAATGTTACGTCGAATTCTCTCTCTGGGCTGCAGCTGATTGCCCAATAACATTCAACTGATCCATCGATGACATGATAAAGCGCCAACTAGACGATAAAACAAATAAAAGGAAGAATTTCTGGTTGTTTGGTAAAAAGAGGAAAGAAATTCGTTTACAGGTAGCTCGCTACTACAACGATAATGTTCTCTTTTATTACTGACACCCTACACCTGTGTACTTCGCTGCAGAAAAGACTCTCTAATTTCTAATTTGTAAAATAATTTCCTTTGATGTACACTAAACCCGACGCTAATTACAGTGAACAGTTTCATAGGTAACGAGTTCAAAGCATTTTCCGTAGCGCGCATTTCGCTCCTGTTCACAGCACCCGTCCGTGAAATCGAGGGTACCATTTTCTGATTATTTATTCTTTCAGCGTCAGTCACAGAAAACACGCTGACACGTCGCATAATCGCTAACTGAAAATGCGTTTTATGTTTGAACACTTTTATCATACGGAATTATATTTACGTATCTTGAACCGTAAATCTGTATATATTGTTTAAATTTTTATTTTCAATCGATGCTTTTATCTGACAACCTATAAAATTTAAGCCCATCACTCAATAAATCATATTCCTCTTTGATATAACTGTATCCTACAGTCTGTGTCCCACACTCCCAGCTGACACAGTCTAACTGAATTATGATCTCTCAGAAAACATAGCTCACTACACCATAATATTTCACTTTTGTAGCTTTCTTCTGTATTATATTACTACTTTCTACTTTCACTATTATTATTCTTATTATTATTAGTACTGGTAATAGCGGTAGTAACCGTGGATTGTCAGTTCCTAACTAGTCTTTTATTTAAATGGCCTTGACTAAATGCAAACCTGGTTCAAATGAATCTTTCCCTTTTATTATTATTACTACTATTATCGCTACATAGTATTGCCCACAAGACAGTGTTTGAACTTTAATGTAACATGATTATTCTGTCTTTTCTTGTTTCCCATCTTTTTCTTTTCCCAACATCTGTTCATGCTTTGGATGTACCTGTATTTCCAGTGATTTGTCCTTATTTTCCCTGTTTCCTTCCTTTAATTTACTTATATTTTGTGTTCCGTATTATTTTTCGGAATTTGTCTAATTTATCAGTTCCTTATGGTTTCCTGCTTGTTTTCGGCGTTCTTCTATTTCACAGCGCAAGCTTCTTTTTGGATTGTGCTGTTCAAAACACTAAAAACCCTTTTTGGGCATCTGCTGTTATTAATGCTATGTACGTGTCCATAAAATCTTTGTTGGCGTTCTCTGATCGTGTTCCTGAGTCTGTAAATGGGATGTATAGTTGTTTGGTTGGACTCTTCATCCATATACCATCCTTGCGTTGTTCTCAATATTTTTCTGAGGAGTTTACATTCCATTTCTTGTGTCTCTTTGATTTCTAATTATCCGATTTTGATTGTTTCTGATGCGTAGAGTGGTTCTGGTAGTACAACTGTATTGTAGTGACTGAGTTAGGACTGTCTTGATATGTTTCTTTTGTGGCAATGCATCCATGTCAGTTAGTAGGCTTTCTGAAGATTTTTGTTCGTTCCATGTTGGAGGCCTATTCTTATCCTTCTATAGGTATATATTCCCCTACATACTTGAATTTCTCCACTCTCGTAACTCTTACATACTTTGGATGTGTGGTTTGTGTGTCTCGTTCTTTCTTCCCTTCTACTGTTTTTTTTTCTCATATTGTATTTGTAGAACAATTTTGGTAGATCATATGATATTTGAAGACTATTTTTGGCAGAGACTTCATATAAGTATTCGAGTGATTCTTATCTATTGTTGCTGACTATTGCCAGGTCATCTGCAAATGCCAGATACTTTATGATCGTCTTGTTAGCACGTGTTCTTCCTAATTGAATCCCCTGTACTTTCTCTTCCCACTGATTAATAATTTTGCCCAAAACCAACTTCAGTAAAAGTTGTGAGAGACCATCTCCTTGCCTTACATTTGTATGTCTCTCGAATGGTTCTTAGATTTCACCCATAAATCTTATTTTTGATGTGGTGTCTGTGTCTGCTGTACGGTACTCTAGTTTTTCCTCCTATTCCATATTCTTTTAATGTATCAAACAGCGTGTGCCTGTCTATGAAATTGTAGGCCATCTTGAAATCCATGAATGTGACTACAGTGTTGTTTTTCTGTCTTGCTATCAGGAGTGTTCGCAGGTTCCAAATTTGTTCAGTACAGCATCTTCTTTTTCTGAAGCCTACTTGATATTCACTTATCTTTGTATCAGTTTGTGGTTTTAGCCTATTGAGCAATGGTTTGGAAAGGAATTTGTAAGTGACCGGAGATGATGTGATAACTCTATAGGTATTAGGGTCTCTCTTGCAGCCATTTATGTGAAGCGGGTGAACCGACGTGTGTTTACATAAGTGTGTAATTTTCTCTGTAATCCATATTTTTGTGAGAATTTTATTAGTTACCTGTGTGATATTTCGGTCTTTGAGTTTCCAGATTTCGGCGGTAATGACAGCTTCTCCTGGGGTCTAGTGTATTTTGGTTGTTTTATAATCTCCTCTAGCTCTGTGACTGTGGACGGTTTAGAATTTGAATTTGGCATGTCTTTCGTGAAGTGTAATTTTTCTGTAGCTTTTCGCAGTTGAAGTGTTTCTAAAATATTTTAAGAGTTTTGCTGTTTTATTTAGAAATTGTTTCTAGAGATCCGTCTGTTATTTTGAAGCAGATATTTAGAGAGCTGATATTTTCCCTTTGTATGCTATCGAAATTCTGTATGTTATTTCTCTTGAAGTCTCCCTGTATTGCATTTAGTCTACTTTTGTTGTACGCCATTTTTACTCATTTAATATATTTCGATGGTTGTTTCTGGACATTGTCGAAATGTTTCCATATTTCTGTTGTTCTGTTACCGCTAAACTTCTTCCAGGTCCGGATTTTACATTCAATGGCCTGATCACAAGTAGCGTCTCACCACCTATGTTTGCGTTTCCTGGGAGGTTGACCCCAGCGCGCTCTCCAGGTTTTTGTTGTATTTTGACTAACTTTTTTAATGATCTTGTATTTGTTTATCTTCAAGTATTCTGGGTCCTGTCTTATAATTTTGGACCGTGTTGCCTTTCTTTTTCTTGGGATTGGCCTAATAATTACTTGTAACAAGCGATGGCAGGACTCAAAGAATTCTTTAGTTGTTAAAACGTTTAGAAATTCCTATGTACTCGCATTTTCGCTTGTTAGATACGTGTTCTATTTGAAATTCTCCCCTTACGTTTTTGAAAGTTTCCCGTATTGTCAGTTCTCGTCTTTGCTTTTGAAATTGCGTAGACATAATTTTTAAGTTAAAATTTTGACAGTAATGTTCCCCATTCTTGTTCGCCCATCTGTGTGATGTGTATGGCCCAGTTATTTGCTTGTACCTCTTCTCTTTACCTAGTTGTGCACTAAGGCCTCCTAACACAATTTTAACACGTCTTCCTGGTATATTGTTTGTCATTTCTTCCACGTCTTCCCAAAATTCTTCGAGTTCCTGCCGTTTCTTTCTGTTGTGGTGGTTTGTCGGTGCATGGTTCAAATGGTTCAAATGGTTCTAAGCACTATGGTGTAGGAAAGCAGCCTACTCACGCCATATAGAATTCATATGCTTTCCATTGTGTGCAGTCCTAGTCTGCTCTAACTACACTACTGGCCACTAAAATTGCTACACCAAGAAGAAATGCAGATGATAAACTGGTATTCATTGGACGAATATATTATACTAGAACTGACATGTGACTACATTTTCAGGCAATTTGGGTGCATAGATCCTGAGAAATCAGTACACAGAACAACCACCTCTGGCCGTAATAACGGCCTTGATACGCCTAGGCATTGAGTCAAACAGAGCTGGGACGGCGTGTACAGGTACAGCTGCTCATGCAGCTTCAACACAATACCATAGTTCATCAAGAGTAGTGACTGGCGTATTGTGACGAGCCAGTTGCTCGGCCACCATTGACCAGACGTTTTCAATTGGTGAGAGATCTGGAGAATGAACTGGCCAGTGCAGCAGTCGAACATTTTCTGTATCCAGAAAGGCCGTATAGGACCTGCAACATGCTGTCGTGCATTATCCTGGTGAAATGTAGGGTTTCGCAGGGATCGAATGAAGGGAAGAGCCACGGGTCGTAACACATCTGAAATGTAACGTCCACTGTTCAAAGTGCCGTCAATACGAACAAAAGGTGACCGAGACGTGTATCCAATGGCACCCCATACCATCACGCCGGGTGATACGCCAGTATGGCGATGACTAATACAAACTTCCAATGTGCGTTCACCGCGATGTCGCCAAACACGGATGCGACCATCATGATGCTGTTAACAGAACCTGGATTCATCCGAAAAAATGACGTTTTGCCGTTCGTGCACCCAGGTTCGTCGTTGAGTACACTATCGCAGGCGCTCCTGTCTATGATGCAGCGTCGAGGGTAACCGCAGCCATGGTCTCCGAGCTGATAATCCATGCTGCCGCAAACGTCGTCGAACTGTTCGTGCAGATGGTTGTTGTCTTGCAGACGTCTCCATGTGTTGACTCAGGGATCGAGACGTTGCTGCACGATCCGTTACAGCCATGCAGATAAGATGCCTGTCATCTCGACTGCTAGTGATACGAGACCATTGGGATCCAGCACGGCGTTCTGTTTTACCCTCCTTATCCCATCGATTCCGTATTCTGCTAACAGTCATTGGATCTCGACCAAGATGTTAAGTCCCATAGTGCTCTGAGCCATTTGAACCATTTGATCTCGACCAACCCGAGCAGCAATGTCACGATACGATAAACCGCAATCGCGATAGGCTACAATCCGACCTTTATCATAGTCGGAAACGTGATGGTACGCATTTCTCCTCCTTACACGAGGCATCACAACAACGTTTCACCAGACTACGCCGGTCAACTGCTGTTTGTGTATGAGAAATCGGTTGGAAACTGTCCTCATGTCAGTACGTTATAGGTGTCACCACCAGCGCCAACCTTGTGTGAATGCTCTGAAAAGCTAATCATGTGCATATCACAGCATCTTCTTCCTGACGGTTAAATTTCGCGTCTGTAGCATGTCATCTTCGCGGTGTAGCAATTTTAATGGCCAGTAGTGTAGCTATGACGTCACGAATGTTGCGCAATACCTTAAAAGTAAAGTAAATAACCTGAAAAGTTAATAGCATGTCAGGAGTGATACTAAAATAATAATGTGTTATGTTTCAGTTTAGTAACTTTAACAGTTTTCGAAATTTGGACAATTCACGTAAAAATCATCGGCGTAACAGGAAGGAGCTAGAAACTTCCAAATTTATATTCGGATTCCTTTTTCATTGTAATTTAATGGAAACAGCATGCTGGATCTCACAAAGTAATATTTTGGTTGATATTCATGATTTCCTGTTTTTGGGTCCTATAAGTACGGAAGCCAGATAGATTAAGTAAGCCATTAGATAAAGCTAGGATGTTTAGATTTAGGTAGAATGGAGATACGCTATAATAACAAAGATATGAGAAGTTTCCAAAAGGCAGCTGTAAAACTACAGCTGTAGAGGTCTCCAAAGGGCAAGCTCAGAGCTCATCCATTGCGTGCAGTGCAACTAAAATAATTCTCTCGCCAAAAGTATTTAACATAGCCACATGAGAATTTCATTACAGATACTTACCTGTGTGCTGATTGCACAGTTAAATTGAGAGCTTCATTGGCCTACAGCGAATGAAGCAATTGATTATTTAGTAACTTGAAGTGATGTTCTGCGCTCCCCAGTGGCTAGTTCAAATGGTTCAAATGGTTCTGAGCACTATGGGACTCAACATCTTAGGTCATAAGTCCCCTAGAACTTAGAACTACTTAAACCTAACTAATCTAAGGACATCACACACACCCATGCCCGAGGCAGGATTCGAACCTGCGACCGTAGCAGTCCCGCGGTTCCGGACTGCAGCGCCAGAACCGCACGGCCACCGCGGCCGGCCCAGTAGCTAGTCAGGAAGGCAAATGTCGGCTGCGCCTTCGATGGTCCGCACCGCGGCTGTATAAATAAGAGCGCTGCGAGCTAGGGTCAGGCCTCAGTTCTCTTCTAGATTCGTATCAGCGTGCGCTCCATGTCGGGAGCCTCGTCGCGTCTGTGCAGCTGCAAGGAACAGCCTTGGATACCGTATTACGTAAATCGGTATGCACGTGACAATGAGTTCGCACTGTGGTAAGGTGTTAATTGTGGAACGACCTCAGTGATTTATTCTCAGTTTTCGTATGTCGTATTTTCACGTGTCGCTGCAGGACAGACATTCTACCATTACTAGTGTAGCATTTGATGAGTATTAACATCAAATTTCGGTGAACATTCACTTTGAACACTTACATCGATAACGGTTATTTAACAGTTTCGTTACCTCCACGCAATAGAGTCTGAACAGCTCTGATAGTACAATAGCTCATCTGTCTGGAACTTAACGCTTTATCGTTTTCAGAATATAGTGAAAATTGTTATAGTAAACTGCATTTTCTATTAATCCCAGTCATAATCCTAAATCCTCAGCGTAATGAACTTCAATGTCAATAACTTTATTTCACCATCAGAGTGGGCACAGTGAACTTTAAATACAGCCATCACGTTTTTGCTAATCACTTTCTGGTTGCCAGCATTGTAGTTAGAGAGCCTGTGCTGGGAATGGCAACAGTAGAAAAATTTTCCACTCGCCGCCCCACAATGGGACTTAACATCTGAGGTCATCAGTCCCCTAGACTTAGAGCTACTTAAACCTAACTAACCTAAGGACATCACACACATCCATGCCAGAGGCAGGATTCGAACCTGCGACCGTAGCAGCAGCGCGGTTCTGGACTGAAGGGGCTAGAACCGTTCTGTCACAGCAGCCGGCTGTCGGTGCATGTGCGTTGGTGACTGTGTATCTATTGTTTCCTAATTTGAAGGTTACTAAGGTGATTCCTTCTGACATTTAAATGAAACCTAGGATGTTTCTGTGACTGATATGTGAGCTGTATATTCTGTGCCAGACTTTGTCGGTGTTCTACTTCTGATCACAGGCTATCCTTTTTATATCCTGTAGTTTTCTGTGTTGAAGTGTGAAGTCTGTGAATCGTGTGTCTTGCATTGCGACGATTTTTATGTGGGAAATTTTTCTAGTACATCTGTAAACTACTTAAGTTTACCTAGACTGACTAGCGTATTTGTGTAGAGTGCCAAAATAGTGTTCGCAAGGAGGTTTCTAGAAGCTCCGACACTCCTTCTCATGATGTTCCCGGTCCCTCATGATAAGATGACCAAAAGAGCCCAGTTCATTTACTGGGGCATGAGATAGTGGATATCTTTCCTATTTTTCCATTATGATTTTTTCAGCTTGGAGGTGGTTGTGGTGATCTCTGTTCGAGATCACAGTTATTAAAGACTTGTCTGCTGAGATCAAGACAAATTTCTGGCAGTTGCACCAACTTCCTTAACAGACGTTTACAATCAGCCCCTGCATGCCACAACTCTTCTGTTATTACCATTATTTATAATACGGTAATAACCATCATTGTTTGATTAAACTGTAGCTGTCAGGTCGTGATGCTATCTCTATGGATCGGTGGGGAGCAGTTCTTATGGTTTTCAGGATAAAGTTCATCTACAGAGCTCAGCGTTGTGATTTCGTTGGGCTGCCGGGCGCTACAACAATCCATCAGAGGTGAAGGTGGCGGCAGCAAGATGGTTGGAGTTCATGAAAACTCTTTATTGTCCATTGAGCTAAATCAGCTACAGGTGCATTCCCTCGTGTGTTTGGCGCTGATTGTCGCAGAGCTGCATCGACGGATTCTTGTGAGAGTGTTACGACAGTGAGGGGTCGTTTACAGGTCGCTGAGTCTTCAATTACGTGCCCTTGCCATGATTAATGGATCATTGGTATTGAATTTCCTCAGCATCGTAGTATTCTGTCCACCCCATAACAAAACTATAATATAAAAAGTTATGTAGGCCCATATGTGTAACCGAGCGAGGTGGCGCAGTGGTTAGCGCACTGGACTCGCATTCGGGAGGACGACAGTTCAATCCCGTCTCCGGTCATCCTGATTTAGGTTTTCCATGATTTCCCTGAATCGCTTCAGGCAAATGCCGGGATGGTTACTTTGAAAGGGCATGGCCGATTTCCTTCCCCATCCTTCCCTCAGCCGAGCTCGATCTCCGTCTCTAATGACCTCGTTGTCGATGGGACGTTTAATCTCCTCCCCCTCCCATATGTGTTAAATATTGGTCGCATTTAATTGACCCTCTGGAGGACTTAGTCTGATTAGACTCAATACACTTCTGACCATTAAAATTACAAAACAGTGGCAACGACATGCACAAACGAAAAATTGACTCGAAGTGAACTACCTTGGATATGCTAATGATCAGTTTTTCTGTGCAGCTACACAAATTAAGGAGGAGGAACGCTATCCACATTTTGTGTACATGGACAGGCTTACCCAGTGGAATAAGTTTCTCATTCAGAAATCCCTTTTGAATATTTGGTAGACATAGGGTTTGCAAGGCCGAGCAGGACCGTACAGCCACGTCATATACCTTGAATAAGGAAAATGATGTGTTCGCTGGTGAGACAAATATCCACACTTCCTGAGCGACGACGTCTGAAGCACCATTTACTATTATCACCGACGGTGGTGAGACCAGTGACAGCACTGCACACAGGTGTGTTACCACATCTCATATCTAAAAGAGTCTTGATTCTGCACACAGCGTCACAATGGGTGAATCTATGCATGGAGGCTGAGAGGAAAACGGAAGCTGCCATATTGTACTTGTTATCATCACACATGTGCAGCACCTAATGTGACAGTATGGGATGCCAAAGAGTACACAGTAGTTTAACATCTGATATCTATATTCTACAGTCTGGGCACCATCTGTTACATTTCTGAGGCCGACTGCCGTGTACTATCGTCGAATTATCCAAAGTTATTTCTCAACAAGGAAAAGCAAGATCGCACGTTGTCCATGCTGTCTCCTCCTACCTCGATACAGAGAGTGTTCAACTATTGCCCTAGCCGGCACGTTGTCCACATGTCTCACACAGCTCATTACAGCGGGGAAGGGAAGAGGAAACATCTGACTCTTCACCATCTTGCGTCCGTCTACGATTGTTTTGAAGTGGAAGTGGCAATGATACGCAAGCTACAACAGTGAAGTCGCCACGCGAGGTTAATGGTATAAATTCACAAGCGCCATCAAGCAGTGGGTGGCGTTGCTCCTCAGGAAATTGGTTAGGCACAATGGCTGTCACTTGGGGAACGAAGTCTGCTCAAGTTCATTAGCGTATTTTAAGACCGTGAGTTGATGCGGGCAATTGGTGCGTAGGTGAACACCCTCATTACGCCGCATGATCTGAGGCACCTCGCCACGGTTCGCGCTGCTCCCCCATCGGAAATTCGATTCCCCCCTAGGGTATGTGTGTGTGTGTTTGTGTGTGTGTGTGTGTGTGTTGTCCTTAGCGTAAATTAATTTAAGTTACATAAAGTAGTGTGAAAGCCTACGGACCGATGACCTCAGCAGTTTGGTCCCATATGAACTTACCACAAATTTCCAAAATTTCCAGTGTCTCACACATTTGAAATATCTGGTTAAGGCCTTCGAAGAGAAGACCCCATTTTAACTACAAATTTAATCACGTGTACGTCCTATACGCACCATAATTACGAGGAGCGCTCAGTAAGTAAGACAGCATTGTTTTTTCCTCGGCCAGTTACCCTTGAAACAATGCGGAGTTTGTTGTGGGATATGGTGGAATATTCTCGCTTCTGCTCCTATAGTTTCATGAAATTCCAACAGGTGGCGGCACTATACGTAGCCTTCAAAATGGCGTCTGCAAAGGATGTGCGTTCCAAGCAGAGATGTGTCATTGAGGTTCTTTTGACGGAAAACCATAGCATCGCAGATATTCATAGGCGCTTTCGGAATGTCTATGGACGAAGTGAATAAAATCACGGTGAATCGTTGGGCGAGGCGTCCGTCATAATCGAAACAAGGTGGCGCAAACCTGCCGATCTCCCCCGCGCCGGCAGGCCAAACACAGCTGTGACTCCTGCACTGTGTTCGTCGCCACCAAAATGGGGTGGAACGTTTCCTTCTCCACGATAACACGAGGTCTCATAAAAGTCTGAGCACTTCGCTGGACTGTTGTCCTTCATCCGCCCTACAGCCCTCTTCTCACACCTTCCGACTTACACCTGTTCCGCCTAATGATGGATAAATTCCGCGGTACGAAGTATTTGGATGACGGGGAAGTTACTGATGCAGTGAAACATTGGCTCCGACGTGGACCAGTAGAGTGGTACCACGCAAGCATACAGGTTCTCCCAGTGGCGTACTGTAAAGCTGTCACATTGAACGGAGATTATGTTGAAAAGTAGAGTATTGTAACCAGAACAGTGGGGAATAATGTGGTGTAAAGGAATCATGAATAAAACCAACTTGATTTCAGAAAAAGTGTTTTCCGTTACTTATTGAAAGCCCCTCATAAATATCGTTATTTCCTATCCATCATAGTGTTACAACTTTAGTGGTGGGAGATGCAAATAAAATAATCAGAATCTTCTTGAAGATCGATGTCTGTCAGTCGTATATAATGGCAATAATATTTGTACCGTTCCTTCAAGATAAAATAGCAGTTATGAAATAAAGAGGAAGGAATCGGCGAGGCACTTAATGTGTCTAAGATAAATTTGAAACTTAAATGAGTGCCACTTGGGCAGCGTTCGACTGATGGAGCCGCAGTGTTATGTGATAGAGATTTTCTCATCACCACCAACGGGCGGTATGTTGTTCCAATGTATGGCGCTGCGTGACACTGTTTTATTCGTTCTTGCTGCTTAGACTGATTGAGGAAAGGAAGGGAGATTTGGATTTTAAAACCCGTCGAGGACGAGGTTATTAGAGTTGGTTCACAAGCTCAGACTGAACAAGGATGAGGAAGGAGAATTTCTATGTCATTTTCAAAATAATCAAGCCTGTAATTGTCTTAAACGACTTATAAAAACGGTGGAAAACCTAATTCTGTAGAACAGGGCGGACATCTTAGTGCCGCTTATGCTAAATGCGAGTCCAGCGTCCTACAACTGTCCATTTCGCTCGATTGAGTGATTGGACAGAGGGGAGTACACCGAGGACAGTCGTCGTAGCAGCCGAAGAAAAGGAGCTAGTGGTTTAAAATTCTGAATAGAATCTTAATCGTTAATTACGTCACGATTCTTTGTTCACCTAGAACTTAACGTGGCATTTAATTTTCATTTCTGGCACACATAACGAGATATAATTCCTAAGAACAGGATCGTAAGGCGGAGTAGCTGGACAACTATATATTCTACTAATATTCAGATGACTTCATTGCTGATTCGCGATCGCCGTGATGATTTTGGCCTGAGGTTTTGTGAGATCCAGTGACGGAATCAAAAATATTCCTCCGTTTTGTCAGGCAAGCGTGAGCAGAAGTTGGAGCGAAAGTTGCGACACAAGCGCCACCTTAGATAGAAGGAGGGGCTGGGTACAGCTGCACCGAATCAGACTTCTTTTCCGATATGGTGCGAAGTACGGCGGCGGTGGGGGTGAAGAAGCCGCGGCAAGGGCTGGCAAGCACCCCTCATCCCACGCTTCCGCCGGACAACTTTGCTGGCACCAGTTTCCGTGCTGCCCACCTCCGTAGCTGCTACTCGACTGCGATTATGAAACTGCTAGCCATTAAAATTGCTACATCAGGAAGGAAAGAAAACAGCGAAATTTTACTTATACTACGTACACAGTACATTAGGACGAGTAGGTGATTAAATTCGTAGATGATTCGGAGGTATTCAAGGTTCGAAACTTAGTACACAGACCTCCCATTCCAACGATACGAGCACCAGTGATTCAAATATGGTTAAGCGTTGAGTCGAGTTTAGCTGGGATGACTCAAAAGGGAACTTCATTCCATGCTCCCTTCACTTTATAGTACATTTCATCATGCACAATGGATGGTGGGTAGTGGCATGTCAGTCTTTAGGGAACCCATGACAAGATGTTCTCAATGTGTGAGATATCTGGAGAACGTAATGGCCAGGGCAATGGTAGAACACGTTCTATATCGAGACTGGTGAAGATATTGGGAGCAACACAAGGTCCTGAGTTATCTTGTTGAAGGGTGACTTCACAGAGATATCAAAGATGGGAATAAACCACCAGATTAACATCCCATATCACCACGCCATGTGCTAGACACGTATGACGATGACAATTACAATTTGGCAACGTTTGCTCTCCTCAGTGTCTCCTCACACTGACACATTAATCGTGGTACCGTGTGCTGAAATAGGACTCGTATGTGAGTCCAATGTGGTGACACTCCTGTGTGCATTGTTGTCGCACCTCCCTCTACTGCCGTGTCAAGGATGCAGCAACAATCCATGCTGACGGTACTAGGTGCTCCAGATGTACACACACTGCGCGGTGGATATTTTTTTGCTAATAACAAGTTGTAATGGTTCTTTATTTACGTGACCATTACGGCACTCAAACCCCAGTTCTCGATACCAGTAATATCGTACTACTTTTCTGCGAAGTAACAGACATATTTTTGTGACAATATTCACATTTGGTTTTACTAACGTATAGGTACTCCGATGTATCGATATATTACAGTGATATGGTTCTTGTGTGTATTCATTTCTGTGAGACTGTCATAATCTTTTACTTACTTTTAACCGTTTTGGCGCGGATGCGCACAGAGCAGTCTTTGTTTCACTTTGCAGAAGTTAAGTTGTTATTTCGCTTTGTAAAAGAACAGTCAAGTCTTGTGTTTGGTTAAAGTGGAAATTAAATATATGAAGATTGATACAAAACTGTTTTCTTGATGATGTGACAATTAAGAAGAAGTATATGTGAATTTACAAGCAGTGTCATAAAAATGTGAATCGTGAACATCAAGTCAAAAATTATTTCCACCATACCATTGTTCTGATCTGGGATTGTTTGATTATTAAGAATTTCCTGAAAAACGCATTTGTTAGGTCTTCAAATATTGCTAAAATACAAATGTGTCAAGTGGATTCACCCTAGAATCAACAAGATGTGCCATAACAACTTCGACGAAATCTACGTGGGAATCCATTCAAGATAAGTGCCAAAATTAATGACATTTTTAGAGTGACTTCATTATTTCCATTCTGACAATACCATCCACAGTCAATAACTTTGTTGTTGCCCAATAAACCGAACATATGCTGCGTGAGCAACATTATTAATATGATTTCTAACCTACTTTGCAAGTGGTGGTATCGTTAGAAAGTTCATTTCCTGATACATGTACCTGACGTGGCTGTACAATCCTACACTGTGCAACAGAATTGAAGGATTACTTTCTCGAAACTCCGTAACTGAATCCCATTCTAACTCATAATTTTGAAATTTTGTTCAAAAGTGCCTCCAGCCTTCTTCTGTAGTGGGGTACCCTGCGGCATCACTTTCGGGCTCGACGACGCTTCCAACAGCAGGGTGTTGACACATACGAAAAAAGACCACAGCTCAGAAGTTCATGTGACATGTAAAGTGGATTAAAGATGTCACATTGGCAGCAAATATCACTACAAAACATACCCAACGCCACCGTGGATGCGTCACGCGGCGGGAAGGACGTCACGCCTCTCTCACCTATATTTGGCCACTTTTTTGGACGCCTGTACGATGGAAGTCAAAACATCGACGCCCGGCGTTGATATCATACGTTTCCGTATGAGTGGCTGAGGATGACATTTCAGAAACACCGTCGCTAAGGATCGGAAAGAAAACGCCTCAGGCGGTGGTAAAGGGCGTCAATGAGACAAACCCCATCCCTGGATCATGAGCCGTGGTGTTTCTGAAATGTTTCTCTTGCCTAGTCATAAGAAAACCGCGTGACACCAACCCTAACGTGCGATTCAGACCTCCATCGCAGAGGCTTCAAAAGAAGGGGTTAAACGTGGGCAAGAGGAGCTTTGATGGCCTCACTATGTCCACGGTGGCGTTGGGCAGAATTATGGTGAAATCTGGTGCCAATGTAACATTATTAATCCACATTACATGTCTCATGAAGTTCAGAGCTGCGTACTTTTCTTCGCATGTGTCGACACATAGCTGTTTGAAGCATCTTCGACCCCGTGAGTGACATAGCAGGGCGCCACGTTTTTGCACCATTGCAGAGGAGGGTTGTAGGCACCTTTGAACTAAATTTCGAACTTATGCGTCTGAGTGGGAGACAATTACGGCATTTCGAAAAAGTAATCCTTTAATTCTGTTGCGGAGTGTAGAAATTAAAGAACATGCAGTAGAAGAGATTTGTTTCACAGTTTCGAAGATGATGAAGCGGACATAGCTCCATGCATGCTTTAGCTTCAAGTGAACGATTCTATCAGTCACCAAATATTGACCATTCCTCCTGAGACCTGTATACAGAAACTGTGTGTGTGTGTGTGTGTTTTGGGATCTTATTGGCGCCCAGCGGCGAAGTTATCAGCGCCCTGATATTTATTAAAACAAACGAACGTGGGTAAGAACTAAAATTGTCGTAGACGCCTGCTGTCGAAATGTCCACACACTCCTTCTATCAGACAGGCACTCTCACATGCACTAAAACCAATGAGGAGAGAAGATAGCTAATCAAGGAAGTAAAACAGTGGGAAAACAAAACACACAAGAGCTAAAAGAACAGTACAGGGAAATGTGACTGGCTGACCACTTACAAAAAACGAGGGTGAGCCAGCCACCCTGTTGACACATTAGAAACATCTCCTCAAAATCTTGTTAAAAACATGGGACAATTCACAAAACTTTAAAACGCGAATCACATTCGTTTGATCATTATATAAAATAGACTGCAGACCCGCCGGCAAATCCGCTGCAGTCCGCTGCTCAGGAAATAAAATGCAGTCCAATAAAATATGGCGCACCGTGATCTGCACGCCACAAGCACCACACATCGCACGGTCCTTTGCCGGAATAAAGCTCCATGCGTCATAGGGCAGTGGCGATGCGAAGACGAGTAAGAAGGACCTCACCCCGTCGACGTGGCTGGGAAGAAGTACGCCAACGACGAGTTGTGGGCTTGACGACACGGAGCCTGTTGTCGGTCACCTCTAGCCAATCGTATTCCCATCAACACAGGATTTTATACCTCAACAGCGAGGAGAGGGCATGCAGGGGGATAGCACACCGAAAGACCTGACGGTCACGACATACTGCCTTGGCTGCTCGATTCGCCGTTTTATTCCCCAGAATTCCCACATGCCCTGGTACTCAGCAGAAAGACACCTCCTCCCCACTCGCTGTAGTTGGAGGATGGCGTCCTGGATAGTTTGGGTTACTTTATCTGCTGGGTACAAACGTTGGAGAGAGTAAAAGGCACTCAAAGGGTCTGAACAGACGAGAAATCTAACACTGGAAGAATGTCTCATCTGCTCCAGTTCTCAGATAAAACGGCAGAAAAAACCGCATTAAAAACGGAAGTAGGAGGGCTATCTCTCATGTACCGCACCAAATCTAAAATCACTCTGGGCCGCTACAGTAACCAGGGTGGCAGACGCTAAAAATACTGGGTTTTGGGTTGCACTGGCACCACACCAAGTGACTCCAGCACACGTTGCACGCTGATCCAAAACGGCATCGTGGCTCGTGGACGGTTGGAAAATAGGCGCTTCAGATGTGAACGAACAACATCATGGTGTGCGGGTGAAGTTGGAGCCTCGAGAAACTTACACGCTTGGCTCACCATGAAGAGCTGACGCCGGATGGTAAGTGACGGTTCTCCCGCCTCAGCACGGAAGCTGGGTATGAGACTGGTCCGGTAAGCACCCGTGGCCAGCCGAATCTCCTCATGGTGGACAGCGTCAGTGATCCGCAAATACGGGGGCCTCGCTGACCCATACTCCGTGCAGCTGTAGGCCAGCCGCGAATGAACAAAAGCCCGACAAAGCAGGGGGAGACAGGCCCTGTCCGTTCCCCAAGACCTGTGGCTAAGGCATTTGAGAATGTTCAGCGCCTTCAGGGTTCTGGCTTTCAAGTCTCGCAGGTGTGGCCACGATGACAATCTGGAGTCAAAAATGAGGCCCAGAACCCGCACTGTGCCTCTAAAATGTAGGAAATGTCTCCCCATTTTCAATGCAGGTACATTAGAAGGACAACGAGAACGCTTAAAATAAATATAAACACACTTTTCAGCAGAAAACCCGTCTTTACAGCCCACTTCTGTAACACCAGCACTGTAAGTTGCAACTGACGGTTCGCCGTTCCAACACTGGAGGACGAGCAGGAAACAGCAAAATCGTCCACGAATAAGTAACACTGTACAGGACTCTTTACCGTAGATGTAATACTGTTGATGGCTATGGCAAAGAGGGTAACACTTAAAACACTGCCCTGAGGGATACCATTCTCCTGAAATCGGTCAGAGAGCGTGGCACCAACTCGGGTCCGAAAAACCGCTAAGACAGGAAAGACCAAATAAAAATAGGGAGGTGGCCACGAAAGTCTAACTGATGCAGTTGCGCGAGTATACAGTGACTCCAAGTAGTATCGTATGCCTTACTTATATGGAAGAAAATGCCAAAACAGTCATGCTGACATAGGAAAGTCTGCTGAATAGCAGCCTCTAGGAGGGTCATGTTGTCTACAGTGGACCAGTATCAGCGGAATCTACACTGAGAACGGCTAAGGAGTTGCCTGGTCTGTAACAACCAGACCAGACGCCGGTTAACCATTCGCTCCATGGTCTTCCTTATACAGCTCGTTTGGGCCATGCTCCAGTAACTACTTGGACATGTGCGTTCCTTTCCTGGTTTGAGGAGAGGGATCAGAATTGCCTCCCTCCACAAGTTGGAGAAGTTTCCTGTCTGCCATATTAGATTAAAGCATTCGAGGAGAATTTCCGGGGACGCTGCTGGCAAATGTCGAAGCATGCAGTATCGAATGTGGTCGTGACTGGGTGCAGTGTCATGAGTCTCAGCCAGTGCTGATTCTAGCTCCCACATGGAGAAAGGGGAGTTGTGGGCCTCAGAACCGTAGGACCTGAAGTCCAACTTTTCCCTGTCCACAGTTGTACAGTAGCGACGAAACACTGGATCCTGGCTTTCTTTGGCAGCGTCTGACCAATGTCTTTGGGTGTCGTTTGGAGTCACCCCCGCTTCAGTATTGCTGCTAGCGGTAAACGGCTGCGTCTACCGGAAATTCTCTGGATGGCTTCGCATACTTTTGTGGAACAAGTGGAACGGTTGATGGAATCCAGGAACTTCTGCTATGACCGTTTCTTCCTCTCTTTAAGGACAAGGGGGGGCCTTGGCTCTCGCGATTCGAAAGGCAGTGAGATTGCCCGCTGTTAGGCGGCATTTACAGTCGAAGAGCTGCACGCTTGCCCAGATAGTTGAATGGCACTCTTCTGTCCACCAAGGTACAGGTCGCTGCTTGAGAGGGCCGAAAGACTTTGGTATGGACAGATCAGCAGCATGATGGATCACATATGTGATGTGATACACCCATTCCTGGACGCCGTTACGGCGTTCAAAGACAGCCAACCCACTGAACAGCTGCCAGTTATCCCTGCCAATCACCCATGTTTGCTTCTTGTGTTCAAGCAACACACCATCAGCGAGGTGAATGTCGATGGGGAAGTGATTGCTGGAATGAAGGTCGTCAGTGACCTCCCAGTGAACAGATTCCATGAGTGCTGGGGATCAGAGACATAGGTTGATGGCAGAGAATAAGCCAATAGCATCACTGAAATGAGTGGGAGTACTAGTTCTGAGGATGCACAAGACTTGAACTGTCAGGAGGCTCTCCAAAAGTCGACCCTGAGGGAAAGTAGAGGTTGAACCCCACAGGACATGATGGGCATTGAAGTCTCCCACGTGGAGAAATGGTTGGGGGAGTTGTTCCATAAGATCTGTGAGGGCCTCGAAGTCTACTGCATCCAGAGCGAACTGTAAGCCTCCGACGTGAATGGATTTCAACTGCAACTGATTGCAGGTTAGTATCCGGGGGAGGGGGGGGGGGGAGTAGCAGAGGAGTGGTGGCCATTATTGACAAACACGGTGACCCCTCCTTTGGTCCTTTCCCCACACAGGTCATTCTTGTGATAAAGCGTATAGCCACTTAGTACAGGAGCATCAGATGTTTTTAAATGTGTTTCCTGTAAACACAAGCACAGGGGGTGTTGCTGTGCTAGGAGTTTCAGTTCCTCCACATGTGTCCAGAATCCATTCATGTTCCACTGTATAATGGGAACCATCTATAAGGGTGGGAGTAGTTCCATCCCGATTTTCTGCCAGGGACAGGAGCCCACAATAAGTGGAGGCTCAGTTTTGGGTAGAGATGACTGCCCCAGTCTGACATCAACCTCTATCACCTCTGAAGAAGAGTCGAGTGAGACGTGAGAGAGAATGATATCGACATTATCGGACTGTGTACCTTCTGGCTCCTTCAGTGGGCTAGTCTTGGCCTTGGATCTCGATTTTTTGGTCTGAGGCGGCTTTGCATTCACAACCTCACAGGCGGTACAGGGTGTAGCAGCGCTGGTCGCTGCACAAGACTTGACCTGTGGAGGGGCGGGAAGGTCCAAGATGTCAGCAACCACGGCCTTTTCTGCAGTTTGAGGGGAAGAAGCAGGATTTAAATGAACTGCAGGAGCACATGTGCATTGACAAACGCATGTGCAAGTGCTGACAGTAACAACCCCCGTTTGTGTGTCGGCATCAGTTTTCAGGACGGGCTGTTTCAGAATGGAAGAAAAGGAGGCAGCGAACGTGGGTGACTGCATGGACTTGTATAACCTCGTGACTTCACCATATGGTATACGCTCTGTGGTTTAGATCTCCTGGATCTTCTGCTCCTCAAGGAAAACTCTGCAGTCCCTGCTCCACACAGGGTGATCCCTAGAGCAGTTGACACACTTTGGAGGAGTGGAGCAACCAACACCCTCATGGGTGGCTTTACCACATTTCACGCAAGTGGCTTCTTCTCTACAGCAGAGAGTAGTGTGCCCAAAGTGCTGGCACCGCATTGGATTGGGGTACTAAGGCCGTACACTGAGCCGTGGGGAACCCGCCTTCACATGCTCCGGTAGTTTGGTGCTGTTAAAACTAAGGATAAACACGTCTGATTTCACGAGAGCGCCATCCAGCGGTTTCATAACGTGTTGCACTTCGACAATGCCTTCCTGGGACCGTTTAGCTTTCAGTTCTTGTCGGGGAATGTCAACTAGATCCCCGCAAATCGCAACACCTTTGCTGTAGTTCAAGGTGTTGTGCAATTCAGCTTCTATCGTATACTCCCCAAGGCATTGTGCTTTATGAAGGCTCTTGACTTGTTGGAAGCTAGATGTTTCAACCATCAGGGTCCCATTTCCCAAACGCTTAACATATTTTAAGGTGACAGCAATGCCTTCTAAGCCTTTCTGAATGTAAAATGGTGAAAGTTTGTCAAAACTCCCCTCTTTTCTTTTAACTAAAATAAACACATTCTGAAAAGCAGCATGCCTTCTGCTACTAGTTACACGAGGCCTCTTGTTGGAGTGGGTGTTGGTACCTTCCAGCGGCCCACCCTTTCCGCTGGGAGTGGGTACAGAGAATTTCTGAGGGTCCATTTCGGTTCCACGAGCAGCTAGGGAAATAAGGGTCCGTTCAGACAGCCCTGCGTGCCTGAGTAAGCCTTATGCAACTGAGGTGCCGCATGTTCCCCAGAGGTTGCCCGCTAACGACTGTTCCACCTCAACAGCCATGCATCTCATCAGCGCGGAGCACATCTTGAGATGGATGAGTTTTTTTTATAGAGGTTTATTCCATCCTCGCAATCCGGGTGGTGAAGCCAAGATCGCCGTTCACTGTGACACACAACGTCCCGTATCCGGCAAATGAATTTCAATAATAAGTGAATTTATCTGCAAACCTTGTGCGCGATTCTGTTGTGAATGTAGAATCTCGCACAAGGTTTGCAGATAAATTCAGTTATTATAGAAATATCTCTACCGGGATTATTAAATGTGTAATCAGATCAACGGTGAACTTAAAATGTCATTTTCGGTAATGAATCTCGATTCAATCAGGGGATTCCTGATCCGAAATTGCTGCATTTATCTTTCTCTATGATCCACGAAAGTTTGTATTAGCATCACGGAGCCATTCATTAAAGTCTTGTGTATGTAGTATGGTGCCACATAGAGATTCCTAAGTGGGCTTTCAGAACTCCTTTAGGCACATTATATAAGTTACTAAGTTGCATACTGAATCATAGTCATGACGAGATCTGTGATGGACAAAGTCTTATGCAATGCATCCTTAACAAGTTAATAGTATTAGTCTAGTTTATGAAAATCTTTATGAAGTGGATGGTTACAAACCTTCTAGCTTGACTGTTTCCATTTATACTAAATTTATCTGCCCCTTGTCACAACTGGCGATAGGCAGGACACCTTAGTTGTATGTACTTTAAATCTTATTACATTGATTTATTGCGGGGAAAGGTATTTTATTCAGTGGTCATCAGTAAATAGGCTCATAGAGGATACGTGAGAAATGCAGAGCACACACACTGCCCTGAATTCAGAAGGTGTGTCGTGGGCATTCAAAGCTTGGTGCTGGCTTGCACGTCTCAAGTAGCCACCGACGGAAGCTCACGAAACTTACCGGTCCTTATCACTTAGTCGGGATTAGCGGCCAGCGCTACGACTCGCCTCTTCAGGTGGGTGAGGGCAACAGTTTCAAGTGCCTGCCGGTACACAACAGTTTATGGCGGAAAAGTACAAGTCTTGGAATGTGGTGTGGCCTCAGAAAATTCAGAAGAGCTATACTACACTGTGATTCGCTCATTGCCGGCTGATGTCCGACGGGAATTTATAGGACAAACCAGTGATTGGCCCGTGACTGACTACATTTTGGGGTGTGGATTTGTTAAACGTGGCACTGACATGCTATTGGCGGAAAAGAGTAAATTTTTCTGGTTTCGCTTCTGCCGCCAGACTGACTCAAACTACCGAGTCGGGAGCTGCTGGAAGAAAAACAGACTCTCTTGTTTTCATGGTGGATGGAGACAGGTCTCTGATTCGAGACGTCGTGGTGCTTAGAAGTGTCCGAGACATGACGAGCAAGATTCTGATTCTCCACTACGACCACCGTCCTTCGACTTACTGCCACAGCAGAATGGTGAGGGTATACAGCAGTACGACTCACAAGATGGGGTCAATGTTTATGTAGGAAGCGTATCGTTTCCATGGGTCCATTAAACACGATTTACGCCTTAATATCATTTGATATGGTATTTTGTCCACCACTGGAGTCTACATTAATCGTTGGGTTGTATTAGATTAATGATTTAATGTGCAGTTAGGATACGGTAGCCATCCCTCTGCTTGCTTCTCTTCTTAGTTGCTGTCAACAATTAACTTTGTTTTTTCGTAGAACGTTGATGCTAATGCTTGGTAATTAGTTAATATACGAGTAATTAACAATCGGTTTGTTTCATCTGCATTTTTATTTGAAGTACTAGATAGTTTCCATTAGATCACTTAATTATTCTATGGATTATGTGGATAGTTATATAGTATGATTCTATGTTAGGGCATTTCAAGATAGCGATTCGGCTGCGTAATTTACAGTTAACATGGAGCGTCAAGGAGAGTGTGACGGATTCTGGGTAGGTCCATTACTCTGATAGGTTTCACAGTCTTAAAGTCTGCAAAGCCAAAGACGAGATTAAAACATACTGAATAAAGTTTTAAAAAATAGCAGTAGGAAACTGAAGTTAACTCGTCGTGAACCAATATTACAGTCAGACACATTCTTACAAACTCTCCTCATTATGTACTATCGTGGAAATTTCATTTAATATTTGTGCCACGGCTTCGCATTTCTTAGCAGGAGAGGCCTGCTACTGACTTAGCAGAATATGTAATGAAAGGCTGATGCAACAAACCACAGCAACATTAGCTGGATAGGTGTTCTTGCAGAAAAAGACTGCATGTAGACTATGTTGACGCTGTGGAAATCCCCACCCGGCCTTCATAAAAGGTGAAGTTTATAGGGCGTCTGTTAAATTGTATGGACCTATATATAAATAAAGAGCGATCAAAAAGTTCACGCTTGAGGGCGTTGCTGCAGTATATATACATCGTAGGAAGGGTGGGCGGGTGGGGGGGTGGGGGGGCGGGGCAGGGTCTCCAATGCGGGTATATACGAGCGCGTGCTGAAAAGTAACGCCTCCAATTTTTTTAAAGGTAGTACTCTTTAAGCTTTTTGAATAAAACATACATCAATATCATTCTACGTATTCATTCTGCATGTATACACATTCATTTTCCATGATAGTCACCCTGGCGACGGACATTTTTCTTCCAAGGAGACAGTATATTGTTGATACCGCCAATGTAGAATGTTTCACTTTATTGACAGAGCCACAACCTCACCTCTGTTTACGTCGCCTATTCACTATGAAATTGGAGTTCTCGGTGGTGTTCTTGAAGCTCTGGAAACGATGGCAATCGGATGAGGCCAAATGGGGACTCTATGGAGGATCGCCGATGACACTGAACCTAAGGCGTGCCATTGTTGAAGAAGACGCAGCGCTCGTGCGTCGTTCGACGTCATCTTGTTGAAGGAGAAGGTGCGGTGCCAAGTGTGAACGAACTCTTCTGCGTTAGAAACTCGATTACAGGACACTGTTTCTACACACAAACATAGCTACATTACAGACCGCCATATTACGAGCTACAATTTCGAGCCCTCTAGCGCCAGGTGTTGCAACTTGCTTCACAGGAGCAGGAAAGACGATGGAGTAATATGCATGAGATTTTCTCGTAATACCTCTACCGATATTGAGAACAGAACAAAAAATTCGTAGGTTTTTTTTCTTTTCAGTGCCACCTCGTAAGTACCAAAATGTAGGCAAGGGATTACTGTGGCATTCGTGTCTTTCCGACATGCATGCGGTAAATGACGAAACGTGAAATGTCGTAACGGACAAATTACGCCAACTTAAGTGGGAGACACTCGAGCACCCGTGCTATAGTCCTGATCTCTCCCCATGATATTATCAAGCCTTCGGTCCCTTAAAACAGGTCTTGAAGGATCGAAGATTCCTGTCAGATGAGGATGTAAAGCAGACAGTTGCGGTCTTCCTCACGTAGCAGGACACAGTGATTTATCAAACAGTACCTTCAACCTGTTGCGTCGGTGGAATAATTGCCACAATGCTCACAGATATTTTGCCTGACACTCGCGCACCCGTGCTATAGTCCTGATCTCTCCCCATGATATTATCAAGCCTTCGGTCCTTAAAACAGGTCTTGAAGGATCGAAGATTCCTGTCAGATGAGGATGTGAAGCAGACAGTTGCGGTCTTCCTCACGTAACAGGACACAGTGTTTTATCAAACAGTACCTTCAACCTGTTGCGTCGGTGGAATAATTGCCACAATGCTCACAGATATTTTGCCTGACACTCGCGCACCCGTGCTATAGTCCTGATCTCTCCCCATGATATTATCAAGCCTTCGGTCCCTTAAAACAGGTCCTGAAGGATCGAAGATTCCTGTCAGATGAGGATGTGAAGCAGACAGTTGCGGTCTTCCTCACGTAGCAGGACACAGTGTTTTATCAAACAGTACCTTCAACCTGTTGCGTCGGTGGAATAATTGCCACAATGCTCACAGATATTTTGCCTGACTGGCATACCGATTCTGGACCCGAAAATCCAAAAAGTCGTTCTTTGTGACCACCTACAACTGCCAGAAATATTCTTTCAGGCAGGAAAAGTGATGAGTCTTAGGTATGAGAATATTTAGGTTAAGTACTTCCACATAGGCATTCGGCTACGCCTCACGCTTACTCTCTTCTACTATATCACAAAACTGATGTTCCAGTTAATTAAATTTAAAAGTTGCGAATTTGAAATAAAGCTATGAGATTTGTAGTAACTTTATAATTATTATTGAATTTCAAAATGTAAAGAAGCGCTACACCTTTCAACTGATCGATGTACAAACAGCTCCCCTCTCTCTCCATGTCCCCCTGTCCCATTTTCTGTCCATCACCTCCTCTGCACTCTCTCTGCCCATAGCATCATCCTTTTCTCTGTCCATTTTCTCCTGTCCCTAGTTCTGCCCATTTCCTTCTGTTCCTGACTCTGTCCACCTGAACATCGCCTTCTCTCTGTCCACCATCTCCTCCTTCCTCTCTCTGTCCATCTGCTCCTCCTCCTTCTGGTCATATGCTCCTTCATCCTTTGGCCATCCACCTCTCCTTCCACCTCATTTCCCGTCTCTTTGCCATCTCCTCCTCCCCTTCCCCTCTGTCCATCTCCTCTTTCTTTCTCTTCTCTCTGTGTTCTTCTCCCCCTGCCACTTCTTGTTATTCATCTCTTCCTCCCTACTCTCTCTGTCCACAACCCCTCTCCCATCTATCTGTCCATCTTCTCCTCTCCCCTTTCTCTGTCCATTTCGTTCTTTCCCTCTCTCTCTCTCTCTGCACATTTCCTCCTACCCTCTCTCTGCTCATCTCTTCCTACCCCCATTTCTGTCCATCTCCTCCTCTTTCCTCTTTCTGTCCATCTCCTCCTCTCTCTCCTCACTGTCCGTTGCTTCCTCTATACTATCTGTGTCCATCTTCACCTTCCCCTCTTTATCTGCCTATCTATTCCTCCCCACTTCTCTCTCTAAGCTATCACCTCCACCCCAATAGAAACTTGCTGATTCTTATTCCCCTCCCTACCTCCCCGTCCCCCGCACATAATATTCCTTTCCATATAGTGAAAAATATGTTAACCAGATTTAACTAAAATTGAGCTATGGGTTTAGGAGGTTCTTTTAAACTTTGTTTTTGAACAGGTACGCTAATGGCACACATATTTAACATTTTTCACCCATATTTGTACACATATGTTACCTCCACCTGTATCGAAATTGGTCCTGCGGTTTTTTTTTTTCACACAACTCAATGTTTATGAAGTCACATATCTTAAGTTATGTGTACTACAATGATATAAACTGAAGCACCGAAGAAACTTTATAGGCATGCGTATTCAAATACAGAGGTATGCAAACAGTCATAATACGGTGACGTCGGCGACGCCTATATAAGACAGCAAATACCTGGCGCATTTATTAGATCGGCTATTGCTGCTACAATGGCAGGTTATCAAGATTTAAGTGAGTTTGAACGCGGTGCTATAGTCATCACACAAGTGATGGGACATGGCAGGGGTGTGACGTGTAGAGAACCTCTAAGATGGTGTACCCCGGGCAACGGACTGCTAAGGCAGGAAGTCTACACTACCGGCTGCCAAAGATCAGTCTCTCATGTTGCTCAAGACAACAGCACAAGAAAACAAACTATAAAAAAGGCTCTTATGAGAGAAAGACAAAGAGTATGAAGAATTTTGGACAAAGTATTAGTATTTTACAAATCAATGTAGAAGGATTGACAGAAGACAAATGTGACTACTTGAAGAAACTGGCCACAGACCATGGCACTGGTATCATGGCCCTCCAGGAATCCCATCTAAACGAAGACAATATAGCAAAGGGAAAGGTTGCAGGTTACAAAATGGTAGGATACTTGCCACCATCTACATATGGCTCTATCGTGTACGCCAAAAACAGCGTTTCTGATATTAAAGGAGAGTGTTGCTAGGTGATCAGTGACATAGAAGTGATAACACTGGAGCTGACTGACGTAGCTGTTGTCTCAGTCTACAAACCACCAAACGTCCAGTGGCCCACCCCAGTCTTGCCATCTGTACCACAGCCATGCATATAGCTAGGTGATTTCAACAGCCACCACACAACCTGGGGTTATACAAACAGAGACATTAATAGAGAAAAATTAGTGGAATGGGCAGAAGGGGGAAAAAACGGTTCAAATGGCTCTGAGCACTATGGGACTTAACATCTGTGGTCATCAGTCCCCTAGAACTTAGAACTACTTAAACCTAACTAACCTAAGGACATCACACACATCCATGCCCGAGGCAGGACTCGAACCTGCGATCGTAGCAGTCGCGCGGTTCCGGACTGAGCGCCTAGAACCGCATGACCACCGTGGGCAGAAGGAGAAAAATTCTATCTCACCAATGATGCCAAAGAACCAAAGACCTTTCGCTCCGATAGGTGGCATATTGACACTATTCCTGACCTGTGTTTCCTCTCCACCGAGGAAAGCACACTCCCCTTGAGTCACACAAGGAAAGTTCTAAAGGGCTTCCGAAGAAGCCAACACCGCCCAACAATAATCAAAACTGTGCTGTATATACCCGTAGTAAATTCCATTAACAAGCCAAAATGGAATTTCAAGAAAGCTGACTGCGATCAGTATACACGGGAAGTTGACAGCAACCTATGCAGGGTAGCCCCAAAAGCAGAAAACTACAAAACATTGGTGGGAGTCATAATTGTTGCAGCCAAACGTAATATACCTCGAGGGCTCAGAAAACAGTACATCCCTTGCTGGGATGTACTGTATGCAGAATACCAAAAAACTGAAAACCCTGGTACTGGTAAAATAATACTAGAACAGCTAAATGAAGCAAGAAGGCAGAAATGGATGGATCTGACGTCTAGTTTAAATTTCACTCATTCAGGCAGAAAGGAATAAGGATTATTAAGAAAACTTGGAACTGCAACAATGTCTGCAATCAGCAACCGAAGATAACGTCATCAGAACTGGCACTACACATAAAATCAAGGGCTGAGAAAGTCCCTGTAGACACAACCATAAAAGAAAAAGTAAAGAACGAATTGAATGAAGTCAATAGGCACCTTCATCATAACACCACACTATCAGACCCCTTTCCTGAAATAGATATAACTGAGGCCATCAACACATTGAAAATGAGAAAAGTCGCAGGACTGGATGGCACATTCCCCGAATTTATAAAACACATAGGGGAACATGTCAGAACTTGGCTGAAGAAGTTCTACGATGATATACTCAAGACAGGAAGGGTGCCTCAACAGTTCAAGATCGCATACACATTAACAATCCTCTAATCTGGAAAGCCAGTACATGACCCCTGAAGTTACTGGCCAATTGCACTGCTGAGCGTTTGCTTCAAGCTACTGGAACGACTCATTCATAACAGAAAACAAGGAATAATAAACAACATAACCCCAAATATCAGGCTGGGTTCACAAGCAGGCGGAGCTGCTGTGAGCAGGTCCTAGCCTCGACATCCTACATTCGGGCTGGATTCCAAAAGAAACTAAAGACATCAGTGGCCTTTGTTGATCTGTCAGCAGCACTGTGTGACCAGATGGACTCCTGCTGAAGTTAAAAAAGTATATCTCAAGTAAGAAGGTGACGACACTTGTGAGAAATATGTTAGCCAACCGTTACTTGAAGGTTAGCATTGGACAAAACCAGAGTAACTCATTTACCTTAAAAAATGGGCTCCCACAAGGGTCCGTCCTAGCACCCCCACTTTTCAATCTGTACACCAGCGACATGCCAAACACTGCTAGCGCAAAGTTTTTCTATGCCGACGACCTTGCTATAACCGCACAAACCATCACACTTGAGGAAAGAGAAGCTATGTTATCTAGAGACTTAGAAACTCTGAACATATACTACAAAGCAGGGAGACTCCATCCAAATGCAGCAAAGACAGAAGTCTGCGCATTGCATCTAAACAACAAAATTGCAAACCAGCAGTTAAATGTCAGCTCCTGCCAACAAAAGATTAGACATAATTTCCAGCCTAAATACCTTGGTGTCACACTAGATCGGTCTGTGACATATAAAAAACATTTGGGAAAAAAACTCAAAAACTAAAGACCCGAAACAACACGGTAAAGAAACTGGCTGGTACAACATGGGGTGCCGATGCATCGACTCTACCTACTACAGTACTTACGCTGGTGTATCCAGTTGCCGAATACTGTGCTCCAGTGTGGAAACATAGTGCCCACACGAGGAAGCTGGACATACACATGAACGAGTCAATGAGGATTATTACGGGCACATTAAAATCCACCCCGATCCCCTGGCTGCACACCATCGGCAACAACCACTACATGAATTACGACGCCAAGAAGCGATCAATCGAGAATGGAGGAAACTACATCACCCCGATTACCCACAAGACCTCCCAATTCATACAGTCTTAAACAAAATTCCACATGACAGCTTAAAATCTCGCAATCCACTGTGACATAATGGAAGGAACGATATGAAGTTCGACATTAAAGAAGAGTGGAGCAAGAGGTGGAATGCTCCAACAATAGCACATCAAGGTGTCCTAGAACCAAATGCCAGCCTACCAGGATTTCATCTGCAGAGAAGTGAGTGGACAAGGCTAACACAATAAGAACGGGCCACGCCAGGTAGAGCGCTATGATGCACAAGTGACTCCGAGATTCTCCAGTCTGTGACTGTGAGGCCCAAGAACAGACTATTCAATATATTGTTAGAGACTGTCCTCAGAGGAAGTATCCTGGACCATACAGTGACTTTATTAATGCTACTCCCTTTGCTGGTAGTTGGCTTCAATCATTAGATATTATACTATGATTTTTTTTTACTTGCAGTTATATCACTTAAGGTAGGCAGTAATATTAAGTTAGCAATTTTCACAACTTAAAAATGTGTATAAAATTTGAGCCAAAAAGTAAAATTAAAGTATATATAAATACTTAACTAGATATACATGTAAAATTAAACTTTATGTACTTGTCAATGTTTGCTGTTGTTGCCACACGATAAATAAAGAAATAAGTAAATGGAACACGGCATCTCCGAGATAGCGATGAAGTGGGGATTTTCACGTACGACCATTTCACAAGTGTAACGTGAATATCAGGAATACGGTAAAATATCAAATCTCTGACATCTTTGCGGCCGGAAAAAGATCCTCAAGAACGTGACCAAAGACGACTGAAGAGAATCGTTCAACGTGACAGGAGTGCAACCCTTCCGCAAATTGCTGCAGATTTCAATGCTGGGCCATCAACAAGCGTCAGCATGCGAACCCTTCAACGAAACATCATGGATATGGGCCTTAGGAGCCGAAGGCCCACTCGTGTACCCTCGATGACAGCTCGACACAAAGCCTTACGCCTTGCCCAGGCCTTCAACACCGACATTGAACCGTTGATATATGGAAACATGTTGCTTGGTCGGACGAGCCTTGTTTCGAATTGTATCGAGCGTATGGACGTACACAGGTATGGAGACAACCTCTTGAAACCATGGGCCCTGCATGTCAGCAAGGGAGTGTTCAAGCTGGTGGAGGCTCTGTAATGGTATAGGGTGTGGTGTCACCGCCAGACACCACACTTGCTAGGTGGTAGCCTTTAAATCGACCGCGGTCCGTTAGTATACGTCGGACCCGCGTGTCACCACTATCAGTAATTGCAGACTGACCGCCACCACACGGCAGGTCTAGTCTAGAGACTCCCTAGCACTCGCCCCAGTTGTACAGCCTACTTTGCTAGCGATGGTTTACTGTATACATACGCTCTCATTTGGAGAGACGACATTTAGCATAGCCTTCTGCTACGTCATTTGCTACGACCTAGCAAGGCGCCATATTCAGTTACGATAAGTAATAACTTCATGAATGTATTCTGAACACATAATATTGTGAACCACGTACTGTCAAGAGCGACGTTCATCATTAATGGATTAAAGTTAAGTATCAAACTAATAACGTCCGCTTTATGAATTCTCATTCCTTTTCATGTTCTAGACCTCACGTCAGTATAGTTCCTCCCTCCTCACGCCAGCCTGCGTGAGCTAAAACGCCTGCATTTCGGCCTCCACGCGTAACACGGTGTTGGCTCTTCTGCTAACACAAAATAGGGCGTGTGCTTTGGGAGTGATATGGGACCCCTGATACGTCTAGATACGACTCTGACGGATGCCACGTACGTAAGTATCCTGTCTTATCACCTGCATCCTTTGATGTCCATTGTGTATTCCGACGGACTTGGGCAATTCTAACGGGACAATGCAACATCCCACCCGTTCAGAACTGCTACAGAGTGACTCGGGAACACTCTTCTGCTGGCCACCAAACTCCCCAGACATGTTCATTATTGAGCATATCTGGGATACCTTGCAGCGTACTGTTCAAAAGAGGTCTCCACCCCGTCGTACTCTTACGGATTTATTGACAGCTCCGCAGGATTCATCGTGTTAGTTACCTCCAGAACTACTTCAGACATAAGTCGAGTCCATGCCACGTCGTGTTGCGGAACTTTTGCGTGTTTGCGGGGGCGCTACACAATATTAGGCATGCGTACCAGTTTCTTTCGCTCTTCAGTTTAATTTCGATCTTACATTGAGTGGTATATGAGAATACTGTCTGCAAAATGTGTCGTAAATACATTTAGTGGTATAGAAGTAAAAATTTGAAACGACGAGGTTGATGCGGCAGTTTCACTGTATTAACAGCGAAAATGTACTCAGCGATAAATTTTTTCTTTCATGATTTTGTGGGGATTGTCAGCGAGAAAAGTTTTCGTAACGGTTTGAAATTATGTGCAAACTTTGCTGCAAGTCGCTAAGTGATCTCATTCTCAATTACTGGATGGTTATAATCTAGCTATTAGCACGTCGTGAGCTGTGATGCCGGCCGAAGTGGCCGTGCGGTTAAAGGCGCTCCAGTCTGGAACCGCAAGACCGCTACGGTCGCAGGTTCGAATCCTGCCTCGGGCATGGATGTTTGTGATGTCCTTAGGTTAGTTAGGTTTAACTAGTTCTAAGTTCTAGGGGACTAATGACCTCAGCAGTTGGGTCCCATAGTGCTTAGAGCCATTTGAACCATTTTGAGCTGTGATACTTTTTCACCTTCAGCCCAATCCCTTTGATTGGTAGTTGATTCTTACCCCACAATGATTCCTTCCAGACAGTTAGTGAAATGTGTATCACATTTGGTTTATATCGGTCTGTTGGTTTAGGAGGTGATGTGGAGCATACATACATATGTACCGCAATTGTTACTGTACTAGTGAGTACCCAGCGTTGACCAGGTATGTATTTTTTTCAGTCTTCTATTAGTCCATTTCCAAATTCCCTCTCTCTTTGTTCATCTCCTCCTCCTCGCCCCACCCCCCTCTTCCCCACCTAGCGAGACTGCGCAGTATTTAACACACTGGTGTCACATATGGGAGGACAATGGTTCAAATCCATGTCCAGCCACCATATTTTGTTTTTCTCTGATTTCCCTGAATTGCCCGAGTAAAGTATCAGGAGAGGACAAGCCCAAATACCTTCTCCATTCTTGACACAATCCGAGAAGGTGCTCCATCTTTGATGACGTCAATGTCGACAAGACCTCAAACCTAATCTTCCTTCTTCCACTACCCCTTCTCTCTGTCCAACTCCACGATACACACACCCCCACTCTCTCTTCATCTCCTCTGGCCACCATATCTGTACATCTCCTGGCCTCCCTATCTGTCAATCTCCTCCTCCACCTGTCTCTATCCACTTCCTCCTCCCCCCTCTCGCTGTTCATCTCCTCCCATTTCCTTTCCATGTCCATGTCCTTCTCTCTCCTCTCTCTGTCCATCTTCCCCCTTTTCTCTGTTCATTTCTTCCTCTCGTGTGCCTGTTCATCTCCTCCGCCACGCGAGGTAGCCACGATGTCTCAGCCGCCTTGCCACGGTTCGCGCGGCGTCCCCCGTAGGCGGTTCGAGTCCTCCCTCGGGCATGGGTGTGTGTGTTGTCCTTAGCGTAAGTTAGTTTCAGTCAGATTAAGCCTAGGGACCGATGACCTCAGAAGTTTAGTCTCACGGAACCACCAATTTCTAAAATTTTCATCTCCTCCTTCCCCATCTCTCTGCCTGTCTCTTCCTACGCGTGTCTCCGTCCAATCCCCATTGTTTGTTTCTGTGTGCATTTCCCACTCTCCACCCATTCTGCCCATTTCCCCATCCACTTTCTCCTTCAATCTCCTCCTCGTCCTGTTTGTGACAATGTCGTGCTTCCCCTTCGCTGTCTGTCCATCTCCTGGTCTTCTCTCTCCACGTTATCACACTCACTCCAGTAGGAGACTCGTGGTTCACAGCCTTTACTGTATTTCATTCGAAATTGCAACTAACATGAGTACCAAATTTGATTGAAACAGTTACAGGCTTTTGGGATGAGATTTTGACCCGTTAATATGACGTCATAAACACATGTCAAATATATTTCACACGTATTGTACATATGTTTCACTTGTATGTCTTGCGAATTTCTCCCTGCAGTTTCATTTTCATGTAGCTCAATGTTTATGACGATGTATCTTCTGAACTATTTGCTGTCAATGATATAATTTAGTACGTACATCCAGTGGTATATGTGCCTATTGTCAGTGGAATCTGTTGTAAACAGAATTAGTAGTAAAGAAGTAATAAATTAAAACGTCATGCATGAAGCGACAGTTCCTCCTGCATCTCAGTGTTAATGACGTCATATTTCCTAAGTTATGTTTCATACAATGACATAATTTTTCTGGACATTCAGTGGTGTATGTGAGCACTGCCTACAAAGTGTGTCACGAACACAATTAGCCATAAAGAAGTAATAACTTAAAATGTCATGCTTCATGTTGCAGTTTTATTACATGAAAAGTGAAAGTGTTTTAAGCTATAATTTTTTTTCCTTTCATCATTTTGTGGGAGTCGCCAGGGAGGAAAAGTTTCATAAAGGTTCTAAATTAAGTGCACAGTTTGTTGCAAGTATCAAAGTGCTGTCATTCTCAAATAGTGGATAATCGAAGTATGAGTATTCTCGTGTCAGGGGCTACACTGCTTCATCACCAACATCCCTTTGATAGGTAGGACGTTTATATATCCACAGTGATTCTTTCCGGGCATTAAACGGTATGTATATCAAGTTTGGCTGAAATCAGTCTAGTGGTTTAGGAGATGTTTAACATGCACACATGCATACAGATATACGTACATCATACATACATACCTATATGCATTTTTATAATTTGTATGTATGTAGGGATTTCGATAATTCCAGATCTCGTCTGACATGGACGCGACAGGTTTTGCCGTGACGCTATAATGGGAACTATCTCAGCGATAGTTTAAAGTAATTTAGGAAAACAGCAGACTTCTAGACATAATTGCTTAATGGAGGTTGGCTCTTCGAAACAGCGCAATCTCATTCGGTTTGCCACTAGTGCACAATACTGTTTGCTTCACAAATTCTTAAAAAGAAGTCATTTAATAATCTAGAAAGCTTGTTTTCCTGTGATTCATTTCAGTGTTTGGGATTTCGAATGTTTTATTTTATTTTATAATTAGCAATTAATATCTTATATGTGTCAATTATTTGCTGTTTATGCTGGTTCTGTCATCTACAACAATATCTTTGGTCATTAATGCTGGACAGATGGTTAATAATCCGAAATCTAGGTCACAAAAATTTGTAATTAGTGAACATTTGCCAAAAAAGTGAGTTTTCTCATGTAATAATGTTCACCAAGTAATAAACCTGAAATGAATAAAAATTATAAAAATCTAATGCTGCACTGTTCATTCATCTGTCTAGGCCAGCCACTGCATACATTATACATAATAAAATACATTATTTCGTCATATTGATAGCGAGTGGTACACTAACGTCTCGGTACTAAGCACTGCACACACTATACAGTCCTTGTAAACTGGCATCAGAACCATGATGATGACCGTTTATTTCTAATTAGGGTACTAGAACTTCCCCTTTGCTTGCCCGAAACATTGAGTCTGCATCGCTCCTTTATGAGAGAGAAAGAGGGTACATGTTACTATCACACCCACTGCAGGGCTTTAATATGGAATTACCCAGAAAAAAATATAGTAGGAAATTGTGTTCTGGAATGACATACGTATTATTGTTAGTTACTTGATTTACATTTTTTACCAATCCCTTACTCAGTGTTATCTAATTGGACCTTCACTTTACTGAATGCCTTGTTTGAAAGGTGATTTTCAAGGTGTGGGTCATCACGCGCAGGCGACTAGCTCGGATAGGAGAAGTATGATGAATGATATCAGACTTGTACTTTTCAACAGAAATACACCAGCACAAAAACAAATGAAAACGTGAAGCCGGCTGGTCAGGCGAAGATCTGTACCTTGCCCCACTCGTATGCAGGTTCAGAGTTTCAGTCCCTCGCCTCGTTGTTCTGTTTGTGAAGGCTGATACAACATCCATAAACGTAAAATGAACTTCATTATATGACAAAGGTAACATTGCGACAAAACCATAAGACACAAAACGCTGATCCCTTCACAGGAAAAGCTAGGAAGGTTGCTATATCTGGACACACACACACACACACACACACACACACACACACACACACACACACACACACAAGTACGGCAACAACATTAGTATTTTTTTATTTTTTTTTTTTAGTATTCATCAACTGACTGTTCAACAATGAGGACTCGTGGAATATTACGGATCGTTTTACCAACCCCTGTTACAGAATTTGCAAGACAAGATCAGAGCTCATATAAGAGAGAGTACCAAGCCATTCCTTCTACATTCCATCG
This sequence comes from Schistocerca serialis cubense, assembly GCF_023864345.2. NCBI lineage: Eukaryota > Metazoa > Arthropoda > Insecta > Orthoptera > Acrididae > Schistocerca > Schistocerca serialis. Next base: position 583,646,294 of record NC_064640.1, read on the forward strand.
TTCAATGAGAGACGTAGACTCCTGATCATTTGTCATCCACTTTACAGTCGTCTTCGCACTCTTGAAGGGGAAATTTGGAAATTTGTGGTAAGTTCCTATGGGACCAAACTACTGAAGTCAACAGTACCTAGACTTACACATTAACTTACACATTAACGTAAACTAACTTACGCTAAGGACAACACAAACACACCCACGCCCGAGAGAGGACTCGAACCACTGGTGGTGGGGGGGGGGGGGGGTGTAGGGGGCGCGAACCGTGGCCAGGCGCCCATGACCTCGCGGCTAACCAGCGCGGTTTCTTGACCGGGATTTTGTACAGTAAAATTGTCTTAAATATTGGCTGTATTTCAAAAATGTTTTTATATATCTGTTGTAAAACAGACGATGCAATTTAATTTGTAAACCGGGACAAGTAATGGCTTAGAATTGTACAACAAAAATGTTAGGAACACATAGCCTTACAACATTCTTTGAAAACAGAAGTAAAGGATTTTGTTATACATCTCAGACGATCTTCCATTGTTGATGATGAAAATTTTCTAACCAACCCCTTACCTCTTAGAATTAATTTGAGGCGATCGGACATGGGTGGAAATGCTTAACATAGAGAACTCCCTTCGTCGCAAAATATATTTGACCATGTTGACTAATGAGAAAGACGTGTCATTTTACTTTACGTCTACCCTCAAATGTAGGTGGAAAAATATTGCTTTGAAAGGATCATAGTACAGATTACTTTAATTCGTTTACTGATATGTTGCGCGTAACGTTCTTTCTAACAATTCCTAACTCAATCATACTCGTATTAGCAGTTAAATCTATTCCAATTCCACGCTTAGTTTTACCTCTGCTGTACTGGTTTTCCGCATAGATCTTTGGCATTATAGCTGTCCACGGTAGCCTTTTTTGTAACTGTACACATAATAACATGTTCCGCCAACGGAAGGTACCGACAAAGAATGACAATAGTGTCTCTTTCACTACTTCATAAATAATTACATGCACTTAATGCAAATAAACCGAATTATTAATCTCAAGTACGAGCACTATTCTAAATTTAGCTTTTGGCATTAGGGCGCAGTTGTCTACACAATGAGATCCACTTTTGGAATAACTAATAAATCACGCAGTGGAGCTCTAAGTGTACTGGCGAACATAGTATTTTTTAATAATGTTTTGTTCTATTTTATGTTGGAAAGTAATGAGCAGTTCTACTCATCGTCATTAGAATTTATCGAAATAAAGACATATTTTTATCTAAAGTTGGGTAATAGAGGGTTTTCAGCAATAAAGGTACATTTCCCCATGTTCTGGCTGTGTTCCGGAACCGATTGCCATATTTCCGAATGCTTAGGCTAACTGTCACGCAGTAATTGTAGTTTAGAAGATCGGGATGTGGGGCTCATGCAAATCTATTCATTCACACTGCGGAACTGTAATCTTAGAATAAGTTTTATCCACGTATACAGTATCATATTTCGTTTCGAAATTACTCTAGAATTATTTTGTAGGATCATTAGTAAGTGGTCTAATAACTGACGGAGAATTAAAAGAGAAAAGTTAAAATGAACGTCGTGTTTCTCTTCGATACAATGCACTTTGATGAAAATGTCGCCTGCACACAGTTTTCATTGTATGGAATGGCGGATGGTTTTTAAAGGATCAGACTGTGTTTCAGACGGAGCCGCCATTGTTTGCCGAGATGAAGAAACCCGAGTGGCTGCGGGCGTCTTCCCTTTCATCCCGCAGCTCAAGCTCCATTTCCCACAGGACTTCTCACGACAAAGGGAAATTGTTTAGGTAATTGCTTTTTCTCATTTTTACGGAATTTTGGAATTGTGATTTGCTTCCGACAGACGTTGTACACAGGACAATAAGGCAGTAAGCACAGAACTAAAATGTCTTGTTTTTAACCCCTAATCGGGAAATAAACGGGCGAATTTGCTTTCAAAGGGCGTGTTTCGCGACATTCCGGACTCCTGCATCCGAAATGCAACTCTCCCGCTTCCTTAGAGTGAGGAGGAAATGGTCTCTAATAACGTTTACGAACATTAATCGTGTTATAATTATATTACGTAGTTGGTTTATTTCTCTCGTTTATGAAATATCGAGTGCCTTCTGTAAGATAAACTGCTTGCTAGCTCCGAAGAAACTAGGCTGTGTGTTAACACGTAATAAGGGCCGCGGCTGGAGAAAGAGTGGAAGTTTGTCAGGCAGATAGTAGCCGGGCTTCTTTGAATAGCGGCCCCCATGAAGGCCTGAGGCGAGGGCTGTACTACAAGCTCATTATACGGGCTATAAAGTCAACAGGGGGCAATGATGAACGGTCCACCGTCGCTATCTGCGCTCACGTACTTCCCTGACAGTCAGTTTTAAGGAAGGTCATATGAAACGGGGAAGGAGGTTAACAAGTTGATCCAGAGATAGCTGCGGGTTCCAGCGACCTCGGTAAGCTACACCCTGTTTCTTCAAAAAGATGTTTCTCTCTCCTTCCACCCCCAGGGAAGCACACATTGAGCCACGGTGGAATTTTCCTGGTGCCGGTCGTAACGGGAAATAAAAATGCCCACTGCTATACCAGCATTTCTGATTTATTAATGTGTACAAATCATAAAAATACAGATTAAATTCTAACATATAATAGAAACTACGTTTTATTGATACTAATGCCGCACTGTGAGATGTAGAAGCCAAATTTTAAACAGCATAATATTCCTAGCAGCAGATTTTCACTCTGGCTATAGTTTATTAGCTATGAAATGCGGATTAAAACTGAAGAAGCTACAGAAAGGTGTGTAATTAAGGAGACTGGGCCTGGATAATTTGAAAGAACCGGATTTGACTGTTAGTTCGAAAGAGAGCGTTACCAGATGACTAACAAGAATAGGCGAATAAAAAATACAAGCAGACGAATCGGTAGCTTAAGGAGATGAACAGTGAAGGAAGCAGAAGGAAAACCAGGAAAAATGGCCCAGTAGAAACCCATAGATAACGTATGATGTATTAAATTTAATTGATGGCAGGAAAATGTACAAATATGCCGGAAATAAAGCAGGCAAGACGGAAAACAGACGTCTGAAAATGAGAGTATAGGTAGGTGTAAAATGGAAAAACAGGGAAGGCTAAAGGAGAAACGCGAAACTACAGAATCAAGAATGAGTTCAGGCAATGTATATGCAACTTGTAGGACAATTAAAGAGAAATTCGGAGTGAATAGAGACAGCTGTATGATTATCAAGAGCTCAGACGGCAAGCAAGTATAAGCAAAGGTGGGCATAGTGAATGCTGAAAGAACATACAGAATGGCAATATAAATGAAAGAAATTGGAGGAAAATGTATTGGAAATTGAAGGGGAAATGGATGAAGCTGAAATGGGAGATGAGATACTGAGAGATGGATTCGACAAAGCTCTTACGTACCTAAGTTGAAACTGCGCACCTGGGGTTGACGGCTTTCTCTCTGAATTATTAATAACTGCGGGAGAATCAACCATGATTAAACTGTTCTACACTATATGCAGAATATATTAGACAGGTGGTAACAACCTCATTCTTCAAGAACAATGTAATAATCACGTTACCTACGAAGGAAAGTGCCGACAGCTGTAAATACTAAAGAACAATCACTTTAATCAGTTATCGTCGCAAATTACTAACATGAGATACCTATGGAAGAATGGAACGACTATTAAAGCCAACGTAGGGGGAGGATGGTTTTGTAGTAACACGAGAGGCAACATTGATCCAACGACTTATCTTGCAAATTTGATGTAAGGAAGGCAGACCTATATATAAAGAATTTTTAGATTTATAAAAGTCGTTTGACGATACTCAGTGGAAAACATCATTTTGAATTATGGTATTATCAGGGATAAAATAGAAGGAGCGACAACCTACCTGTAGCTTGCGTCAAAACCAGACTGTGTTTTTAACAGTCGAAGGACATGAAAGTCAGACAATAATTGAAAAGGAAGTGACACCGGGCTGCAGTCAGGCATCCATATTACTCAGTCTGTGCATCGAACAAGCTAAAAAAGGAAACTAAGCAAAAATTTGTATATCTAATTGAAGTTCAGAAGAAGAAATCAACTCTTTAAGTTTTGCTGATAATTATGTCATTCTATTAGAGGCAGCAGGGGAGGTGGAAGATCAGGTGAGTGGATACTGTCTTGAAAGGTGGTAGTAACATGAATATCAACGAAACTAAAAGTAGGTGAATGGAGGGTAGTCGAATTAAAGTAAATGATTCTGATGGTATTATATTACGAAATGAGACACCAGATTGAGTGATGCGCTTTTGAGTTTTGCGTGGTGAAATAACTAACGATGTACAAGTAAGGAGAATATAAAATGCACTCTTGAAACACCAATGAAAGATTAGCTGGATAAGACAAAAATGTTGAGATTAAATGTAAACTTAAGTGCTAGAAATCCTGTTCTGGAAATACGAGGGATATTCCGAAAGTAAGTTCCGATTGGTCAAGAAATGCAAAATACTTTGAAATTTTAATAGCCTTGCACTTATGTGTTTGACTATGTACTGGTATCCCTGTCAGTTGCATCAGTCCGTATGGTGGGCACATTGCTGCGCAAGTGTCGGTTCTAGTCGAAGGAAAGGGAAATTTTATCAAAATTCAATGGAGGCGCGGTTGGGCGATGAAATATGGGGCCGCTGGCAAAGTGTGATAACAATCGACAGCCAGCGGGCCAGGCAAGGTAAACATGGCACTCGCGGGCACGGAGCTGCGATAGCGGTATTGCACACACGATTTGTTTTGAGTGGAGCAACAACAAGGTAGGAAACTGCAGCATTGCTTTAAGTTATTGTGATGCATGAGGCGGGGCAGTAGGCCAGAGCCAAGAGTGGCGATTTTAAAATGGCTGACGTGTGGGAATTTCCAAAAAATGGTTCAAATGGCTCTGAGCACTATGGGACTTAACTTCTGAGGTCGTTAGTCCCCTAGAACTTAGAACTACTTAAACCTAACTAACCTAAGGACATCACACACATCCATGCCCGAGGCAGGATTCGTACCTGCGGTCGCGCGGTTCCACACTGTAGCGTCTAGAACCGCTCGGCCACTCTGGCCGGCTATGGGAATTTATCTCGGCCATAGTTTCTGTCTCTCTCTGACACTACATCAGAAGCGAGGAAGAATCCAGTATAAATAGACAGGCAATTTTAGCTTGAGACTAAGTGTGCCAGGTAAGTCGACTGTCGGGACGGACCTGTGCTAGTCCTCGCTTATAGGGGCAAGTCCGGCAGCAATGCTATAAGTATTCTGTATAAACTTGTATTCTGTTTTCTATGTACTTGTTGGGCTATATTCTGCTCCGGGTACACAACATCGTGACGGGACGGAAAGGCAGCCTGGGACTTGGAGATGGCATGGTCTGCCTGAAAGAGGGCAGTGTGTCCACGAGGGGCTCGGTTTCACTCGAGTCTACGGGCCAGTTTCGCTTCCCACCTTGAGTACCGGGGTCCGGGCGAGGCGTACGCTGCGGGAGGCACAGCAGTGCTGCAACACCGCCAGAGACGATGGCGGGTGTTACCATCCGGCAAGCACCACTAGCGGCAAGTGGCGGCACAGCGTCCAGGAGGGCGCGGGTTCGAGTCCAGTCCTGTCCTGGGAGAAGTGGTGGCCCGAGGGCCACGTGTGAGCAGTACACCCACCTTCGTCCCATGGTCAGACAGAGAAGGCCAAACGGGGCAGAGGGCGGCGACGACCAGGGACTGTAGCAGTCTCCGGAATCGCGGGCAGTAGCGTGACGCATGTCACAACGCATCGGTGGGCGGCGACCAGGAGAGCGCGGCCGACTTCCAGCAGGGTGGCCTTGATGATGACAGCAGTGGTGTCGGCATACCAGGAGTCTGCTGAGCCGGCTGGACTTGTGGGACAGTGAGAGGATGCGACGCAGACACTACGCTTCACCCATCGAGTACTGTAAATTATCGGAATAAACAAATGTTACCGAATACCGCTGTACCTCTCTGCACTGCCCGTTTATGCTCCTGAATTTGCTCGGCCTCGTGACAAAATATGGTGCGCTGAGTCCCGGCTTCAGCTCTGACATCAGGAGTCCCAGGTTCGACTCACTCCCACATCTTCCGTCTAGCAAGTAGCATTGAGGTGTGCCTGTGTAGTGGGGTAGTTGAGGTGTTTGGTTACATTCGTGACGGGTGGTCGTGCACTTATTTTTGCGTCTTTTACGTTCTTGGAACCGTTGCATTCCTTTATTAATGCAAGGGAACGATCAACAAAATGGTTCAAATGGCTCTGAGCACTATGGGACTTAACATCCATGGTCATCAGTCCCCTAGAACTTAGAACTACTTAAACCTAACTAACCTAAGGACAGCACAGAGCACCCAGTCATCACGAGGCAGAGAAAATCCCGGGAATCGAACCCGGGAACCCGGGCGTGGGAAGCGAGAACGCTACCGCACGACCACGAGCTGCGGACTATGGGAAGGATCTATCATGGTTAATAAAGTATTGGAACACGTTCGAACGTTACAACAGCATTGGAGCAAAAGGATTATGAGCGTGAGCATTTCAGCCACGGAGTGTGCCGTTCTTCTACTTTTCATGAGTATGGCTTTTTGGAGAATGTCTAAACATGCACCAGTGGTAGAGGTGCCGCTACATCAGTTGCCTACAGCATGAGTAACCAGTGTAAACAGTGCATGGGTGTAGAGTTAATGTTTTGATGTTCTCGTTAGTTTTAGTCTGTAGAATGTACGTTTTGTGAACAAGGTATGTTTATGCAGCCACAGGCTGCGTCTGTTTTACCGATTCAGGACGAATCTTGTTGAAAGGAGGGAGGTCCTAGTCGACGGAAATGGAAATTTTATGAATATTCAATGAAGGTGCGGTTGGGAGATGAAATCTGCGGCCACTGACAGAGGAGTGTGGTAGTCGACAGCCAGCGGACCAGATAAGGTAACCATGGAACCTTCGGGGATGGAGATGCGATGGCGGTATTGTACGGACGATTTGTTTTGAGTGGAGCAACAACAAGGTAGGAAACTGCAGCATTGCTTTAAGTTATTGCGGTGTATGAGGCGGGGCACTAGGCCACAGCCTAGAGTGGTGATTTGTAAATGGCTGACGTGTGGGAATTCATCCCTGCCATATTTTCTGTCTCTCTTTGACACTACATCAGAAGCGAGGGAGAAACCAGTAAAAATAGACAGGCAATTTTAGCGTGGGTCATAGCGTGCCAGGTCAGTCGACCGTCGGGACGGACCTGTGCTGATCTTCACTAATAGGTGGCAGTCTGGCAGCATTGTTATAAGTATTCTGTATAAACTTGTATTCTGTTTTCTATGTACTCGTTCGGGATATATTCTGTCTCTGGGGACACAACACCAGGTCGGGACAGAACAGCAGCCTGTAACTTGGAGATTGTACAGTCAGCCCGAAAGAGGGCAGCGACAGCGGTCTGCAGTGGGTCCAGGAGGGCCTCGGGTCCAGTAGAGTCTACGGGCCACGTTCGATTCCCACCTGAGTACCGGGATCCGGGTGAGGCATACACTGCGGGAGGCGCAGCAGCTCTGCAACACCACCTGAGACGGCGGCAGGTGTTGTCATCCGGCAGGCAACACTAGCAGCGAGTTGTGGCACAGCGTCCAGGAGGGTGCGGGTTCCACTCTGGCCCTGTCCTGGGAACAGCTGTGGCCAGAGGGCCATGGGTGACCAGTACACCCACCTTCGTCTCATCGTCGGACAGAGCAGGCCAAACAGGGCATGCAGCAGCGTGGCGCAAGTCGCAACACATCGGCGGGCAGGAACCAGGAGAGAGCGGTCGACTTCCAGCAGGGCAGCCTTGATGACGGTGGCAGCAGCGATAGAATACCAGGAGTCTGCTGAGCTGACTAGACTCAGGGGATAGCGCACGGATGGCATGCTGACACTCTGCTTCACCCATTGAGCGCTGTAAATTATCAGAATAAACAAATGTTACCGAATACCGCTGTACCTCTCTGCACTGCCTCTTGACGCTCTTCAACTTGCTCGGCCTCCTGATAAAATATGGCACTGTGGGTCCCAGCCTCACCTCTGCCATCTGGAGTCCCGGGTTCAAACCCCCGACCCTGCGACAACATAAGGATGAGCAGAAAATCCTGTCTCCCGTCAAGTGTGAGGTCCCGGTGAGAGATTTCACCTGCTGCAGCAGCCCACATTACAGAAGTGTCATACAGTTCCTACTTTATGACAATTCTCAAAATGGTTCAAATGGCTCTGAGCACTATGGGACTTAACTTCTGAGGTCATCAGTTCCCTAGAACTTAGAACTACTTAAACCTAAACAACCTAAGGACATCACAAACATCCATGCCCGTGGCAGGATTCGAACCTGCGACCGTAGCGGTCGCGTGGTTCCAGACTGTAGCGCCTAGAACCGCTCGGCCACCTCGGCCGGCAATAATTCTCAGTCACAGTCTGCAGGGACAAAGAAAATGCTCCTGCAGCGTTTTCGATTGGAAGTGTTTGATTACCCGCACTGCAGCTGATAATTAGCTCTCTCTGTGTCTCATCTCTGCTCACATTAACTACTGGCCATGAAGACAACATGTTTGCACAGACAGCGAGCTATAGATGAGCGTACAGTATTGGCAGGATGCACAGGTGGCTGCCTTCTTTGATGAGGGTATTGGAAGGTTGGTATATCGGTGTGACAGATGCCCTAGCTGGAGCGGCAACTATGTAGAGAAGTTGCTGGAAGGTGGAGCCATCTGTCGCAAATAAAACATTTCTGATTTTCAATGTAGTTTCCATTTCGCGTCTGATCGGAACTTACTTTCTGGACAAGCCTTGTATTTGTCTAGAGTGTATCCATTTGCGGAAGTTAAACTTGCGCTATGAACAGTACAGGCAAGAAGCGAATATAGGCTTATGCAATGTGATGTTGCACAATAGTGTTGTAGGCGATAGGGTGGATAGGATATCCAATGAAGAGGTACAGAATCGATTCCGAAAGGAACCGTCGTAATAATTAATTAGCAAATTGAGGGGAAGTTTGGGTTGGGAGGGGGGCGGTTGAAGGGTCTAAAATTGTAAAGAAAAACGAAAGTTCGAGTACAGTGGTGAGGCTGAAATAGATCTAGCCTCCAACAGCAATGCAATCTTCCGGCTAAAGACCATAACTACAACAGAGGTTCCTTTATCAACAGCAGAATAGACTGTCCACAGATCATGAATGCTCCATTTCACTGCAGACCACGAGATTTTCGCTTTCTGTACTTTATATCACACCCAAATTCGTCATTTCATTCAGTACATGGGAAGTACAGTACTTCTCTGAAAATTTCAGTTCACTATATGGTGGGACCACTGTGGGCATTGTTACTAGATCCTTGGACTAATATTTATGGTAATGATATTGAAACACTAATATTTGGAGTTCATCGAAGTTTCTGCTACTTTTGGCACTCAGTAATGCTATAAATATGAACATTTAACTATGGTTCCTATGTTTGTCATTACCATAGTTCATTTATTCAGTTGAAATATAACAATATCGATACTCGACAATGGACCTTGTAAGAACGTTGTAACTGTACAGGTGTAATGTTTACGAAATTGGGAAATGCGGGCAAGTCCTTTTTCTTGGCTGTGAAAACTTTTCCGTTCCGGTGCAATCCAGAGGTATTCTAGCACCAGCGGTTTGTCACTTCTTTTTTATTTATGCTTTGCTCTGTCTCGTTGAACTATGTTGTCTTGAAGGTATATTTGAATGAAATAATACTGCGAACAACTGCGAGCGTTACATCTTGTCGATTCATAGTCTCCCCAGTTATGTTAATAGCTTATGGCGTACCATTGTGTTAACCTTGCAATCGATTTGACTGGATAAATTCCGTTTGCATGCCACATTCTTCTCCATCTCTGGATTAGACATTCCTCACAGAGTGGTTTTATTATTTTCGAATATTGTATCGGAGATTTCCTTTATTTTATATTTTATCCTCATTTGCCTAACTCAGTGACATAGTTCCCATGTCATACGGAGATACAGCTAGTATACAAATAGCAGACGTCTGTTTTGAGGAGTACGTTATTTTAGGGGTAGGGCTGAGAGACTATTGCTGATCCTTTATGGCTCCTATTTACATCTTCTGTCATGTTTGTTTGTGAATGAAGCTAATTCAATAAAAACACTAAACTTTACGATCAAATTTGGACCTTAAATTCGTCACCCTATTTTTTTTATATTTACTTCTCTACATGTGACTCAGGCCAGTTACTTTTTAGCACTTCTATCGGTAAGAGGCTCCCTGCGATCAAGAGAATCCCCTTTCTCAGACTAACGGATTAAAAATTTTTCCCTATTAGGTCAAATACTACACAAACAGTTCTATCCCGTGTCCAGAGAACTTTCTGCATCAGACACGTAAATCGCTTAGGATGCTGAAAATTTCTTTGGAAAGCTTATTTGTAATTTAACACATCACTAACAAATAAAATGAGCATAATTTGTTTCCTAAGAAGCAGTTTTTCACAAGCTGTAGCATCACTAGAAGTAATGGAACGATCATAACATATGACGATAGGTAAGTGGTTCATACAGAATGCGTATTTTTCCGGGGGCTGCTTCGCGTTTTATGTTAGCTGTACAGTGTGTTATTAAAGACAGAGCGTTTTGGCAGTGGACGAGATCACAACTGAATTATTAATTTATGCTAGCTGCACTCAGATCGTTCTTCCCGGACAAATAAGTCATTATTTTTATATTAACGAAATTCAGACCTCTCTGCTGGGATCTTCTTCGGGGTCTTCTGATTTCCTTAGTTAGCTGGTAACTGTCAAAGACCAGTCTCTTGTCAGCTTATAAGAGATAGCTTTGGCGCACCTGTTCTGGAGAAGCTGGAAAGTTAAAGATGAACCAGACGACGTCTAACAGTCTACAAGAATTACCTTCAGTAACAACGACCGTGAAAAGACGGTAGACCTAAATAAACCATTATTATTTTTGAATGTAGGGCTCCATAAGGTTCCTTTCTGCGCAGCTACCGTGGAATATAAAATTATAAGGAATGTAGAAACCAGTAGCGGAAAGTAATTTATTTACCTTGTTGCAAATCGATTTCGACTGATATCAGTCTTCATCGGTGCTAAAACAAATACAAGAGACAGGGCATAAACAACAACTGCTTTCACAAACGAAAAAATTGACAATAAAACATAGTTACATCAATTACAAATGGTTCAAATGGCTCTGAGCACTATGGGACTTAACAGCTCAGGTCATCAGTCCCCTAGAACTTAGAACTACTTAAACCTAACTAACCTAAGGACATCACACACATCCATGCCCGAGGCAGGATTCGAACCTGCGACCGTAGCGGTCGCGCGGTTCCAGACTGACGCGCCCAGAACCGCTCGGCCACACTGGCCGGCTACATCAGTTACAACATATACTGATGTCTGAAAATAAAACTCAGTCATAACATACCATTTTTCTAACCGATACATGCCATAAGTAGAAGTACGATCCTGGGCAGATTTCTGTTATGAAGTGACACATCATAGGTCAACACTACAACAAGGCAACATGAGGTGGCGCCACGTTGCAATAAGCGCCATCTATGTAAAATACAAAAGTAATGCAAAATAAAAGCAGTAAGGAATATATCACACTACAAAAAATTATACAGTGAAGGTAACTGACACTACCAATTTAAATAATTACAAGAAGTGAAAATGTCTGAAACGTTGTTTGTCAGATGATAAAAATAAATTAAATATATACGTCAAAATTACGATCGTCAAAATTTTAAGAGGAGATAAACTCGCTAAAAATATGATTTCTTTCACACAAATTTAGGAAATGAAAGTTGTCATAATGACTGAACAGAAGAGTGGAATCGATGGTCATCTTCCGTTCTACATACGAACTACAAGTGCATCAAAAGGTACATTTTTGTTACTTCTAATAGATGACGCTACATTACTGAATGTACAAATCCAAAATTGACAGAGTTGAGGAAAAATTACAGCATGAGATAAACAATTGTATTACTTAAATAATGCGATTAACAAAGTGTTGCGCATTTATGTGGATACCAACTTTAGATCTACTATGCGAACTACAGCCTCATGAAGAAATGTACTATACGCCCTCAAATTTCTCAAGGGTATGGTGGTAACAGAAACAAGGATTGACATGTCACTGCCAACCACCGGCGATAAAATAGGTGCTCAAAAGTCAACAACAAGAGCAGCCCGCTCAAAATATATAAAACCAACTCTAAACACCGAAAACCATTTACCATCTAACAACCAATTTTTTGAATATCAATGGCTCAGTTTATGTGTGAAAATTGGCAGTTGCATCAGCTTTCACAAAATACATATTTTCTTTAAAAGTTAGTACATATAAGGAGATACAAAACCATTTATAAAGCCAAAAGTTAAAATTGTCGAATAAATAGACGTCACTCGATGTAAGATGACATAAATAATCAGCAGTAAGAGAACAACACAGCATACCGTTTTATATCGTTCTAGTGTGAACAGGTGTGAACGATCTTGTGATCACAGATCATCTGCTCAGTGCAGCAAACTTATATTCTAACGGTCTAAAGTATTCGTTGAAACAACGATTAGCTATGTAAATTTGCCTGAAAAATATAAAGGCTGCCATATATCGAGTAAGGTGATACTGATAAACCAGGTCAACCATTAGAAAATGGAAAAACTGTAAGGACATAATCTGTTAATCTACTCCCTCAGCGAACTAAATCGAACCACTGAGGCCACCTACAGGGAAAAAAGCATAGTTATTGAAGAACACACATCATTTCCATAAGGGCGGATGGCGCTGCAAGGGAGTAGAACTACCAAGTACAGTGTGCATATTTTACCTAGCTAAGTCGATGAAAAGCTATTATTTTTCGTTGCTGGTAGAATGGGTAAAATCATGCTCGATTACAAAGCTCGATAAGCGGAAAAACGCCCCTATTTACGAAGAAACAGCGAAAAGGAACCCGGGATGTACGGAGTAGATGTCAAGGTTAAATGGTAGGAGGATGTCACAAATGTTATTCTTCATATGTATTTTATTAGCACCATCAACCCTTTGTTTTATGTTTCAAGTTCCACGATTTTCCGTAATCTTACCAGTTAGGTCACTGATTTTATCGCCTGTTTATATTATTTATTATCTTCATCTTTTAAAACAAATGCTGTAGGCTCAAGAGCGGCGTACTAAGCTGCTGCCAGCCCGCCCCCTTCGGGGGGGAGGGGGGGGGGGGGGGGAGGGGAAATCGAAACTCAATAAAGGGAAAAAAAAAGTTGTTCGTATTGCCAACCCGCAGCGGTCCCCTTCCCCCCCCCCCCCCCCCCACCCTCCCCCACCTCTCCCCTTCCTCGGACAAGCAACTGTTCGGAGAACAGTTCCCAGAAATGAACGCCTCTCACCGTCACCTGCTCGTTGAGAAGGCAAACATCAGGTGATCTGAGATGTCATAGATCTGAAAAGAGAGGTTTTCTTGATTTGCTTGAGGATATGGAGATTTTTTGCCATGGGACTTTGCACAGTGCAATGGACCAGTATAAATAATTTCAGAGTACAGTTAATTTGTGCTCATTCTTTTAATACTCCTATGAATCATATACACAAGTTTTCGCTTCTCAAGGTGCAGTATAAAAAGGCCGCAAAGTTTCCTCGTACTTCCATTAGAAAATAAAAATCTATTATAATGAACGTTTAATGACAATCCTTAATATGAATGAGCAGAGAGTTTTAATAATTTGGTGTAATTCATTATTTTTTATCTCACGTAGAATACTGTTTTATATCTTATTTCCTCGTATCTTCAGCGTGTGGTATTAACTATTCGACAACACACCGAGTGACAGTCGAATCGGGATGAGGGCAATGCTCTACATACCTCAGGAGAAATGTAAAACGAAATGCTGAAGTGGTGAATAGAACGATTGATTTTTATCGAAGGGTTAACAATTTTTCCTCTACTTCCAGTTTAAATGATTGGCTCTTGAAGAATTTTTCGCATTATAAAACATATTGAAATCTTAGGTATTATTCTAATTGTATCTGCTTCATCGCTGTCAGAGATCTGGCAGAGGAAGTCAAACAAGTTTGTATTAATATAAGGCAATTCACGCAACAACGAAACCGATACAAATAACATAGAGGCATGCTTTGAGAGAAATGAAATATATAAAAAGTGTTGGATATTAACAGGAGCTGTCTAGCACTGATAACAAAGAGTTAGAACCCCTTCTGATGCCGCATCCCTAACCAACTTTATTGTGTGTGACGGTGTTCACTTTGAATGTATTACCATTTACCCTCTTTCTTGTTCTATTCGGGAATGGCGAGAGGGGAAAACGCAACTAATAGTTTTCGAGACATAATTTAAGCAGTCCATTATCGATTATCGGAGCAAAGTTGACCTGGGCACCGTGCAACAGACACCTTGACACTAACCTAAACTGGTATTTCATAAACACTATATTTGTTATTCGTAAGACATTTTTTTTTTTTTGCTTTCTCATTCCGCAGATAATATACAACCCTTTCGAAATCGTATTCTCACATCTCAGTAAGAAATCCGTATTTCGAGTGTTATAACCAAATGAATTTATTACCACATAATTTGCTGCAATGGAATGAGGATCTACAACAACTAAAGATCACGGTAGGATTATTAGTTTCATGGGGGGAATGCTCTTTTGGCAAACTACAAAACTGTATCTCGTACTGACAAAGGATCGCCTCATACAATATCTGAATTGAAGTATACAATGTTTTCAAAAGTAAAGTTCATTCAATTAAGGTTACAAGACAAAACGTTATCTCCTACACATAAAACTGGAACCCAAATATATCAGGTGAATTAATATTACTGAAATATTAGTTTCAGTATTAATTTCCCGATAAATCTGAGAATATTACAGGCTCATAAAATATAAGATCAGTTTTGTAACCAGTACTACAGTTTCTTTAAAATGAGACATTTTACACGACATTTCATAGTCACTCGAAAGTTCATAAGGATTACTTTTATTTTACTTTGCTAAGATGGCACAACGAGTCGTGGAAGGAAGAAGTAACTCAAATATTGTTGCTACAGCACTTGCATACATTCCGACTGATTTATGAGACAAATTACAAACGTCTTTTACGGTAAAAGTAAGATTAAAACAGTACTCGTCGCTGAGGAGTTTAATTCTTCGATGAAATGCATATTTATACAGAGTGGTCCATTGATCGTGACCGGGTAAAATATCTCACAAAATAAGCGTCAAACGAAAAAACTACAAAGAACGAAACTTGTCTAGTTTGAAGGGGGAAACCAGATGGCGCTATGGTTGGCCCGCTAGATGGCGCTGGCATAGGTCAAACGGATATCAACTGCGTTTTTTAAAATAGGAACTCCCATTTTTATTACATATTCGTGTAGTACGTAAAGAAATATGAATGTTTTAGTTGGACCACATTTTCCGCTTTGTGATAGATGGCGCTGTAATAATCACAAACATATGGCTCACAATCTTAGACGAACAGTTGGTAACAGGTAGGTTTTTTAAATTAAAACACAGAACGTAGGTACGTTTGAACATTTTATTTCGGTTGTTCCAATATGATACATGTGCCTTTGTGAACTTATCATTTCTGAGAACATTTGTTATAGCGTAAGTACCTGTAAATACCATATTAATGCAATAAATGCTCAAAATGATGTCCGTCAACCTCAATGCATTTGGCAATACGTGTAACGACATTCCTCTCAACAGCGAGTAGCTCGCCTTCCGTAATGTTCGCACATGCATTGACAATGCGTGTGAGGCGTTGTCGGTGGATCACGATAGCAAATATCCTTCAACTTTTCCCACGGAAAGAAATCCGGTGACGTCAGATCCGGTGAACGTGCGGGCCGTGGTATGGTGCTTCGATGACCAATTTACCTGTCATAAAATATGCTATTCAATACCGCTTCAACCGCACGCGAGCTATGTACCGGACATCCACAATGTTGGACGTACATCGCCATTCTGTCATGCAGTGAAACATCTTGTAGTAACATCGGTAGAACATTACGTAGGAAATCAGCATACGTTGCACCATTTAGATTGCCATCGATAAAATGGGGGCTACTTATCATTCCTCCCGTAATGCGGCACCATACATTAACCCGCCAAGGTCGCTGATGTTCCACTTGTGGCAGCCATTGTGCATTTTCCGTTGCCCAATACTGCTTATCATGCCGGTTTATGTTACCGCTGTTGGAGAACGACGCTTCGTCGCTAATTTGAACGCGTCCAAAAAATCTGTCATCGTCCCGTAATATCTCTTGTGCCCAGTGGAAGAACTGTACACGACCTTCAAAGTCGTCGCCATGCGATTCCTGGCGCATAGAAATATGGTACGGGTGCAAACGATGATGATGTAGCATTCTCAAAACCGACGTTTTTGAGGTTCCCGATTCTCGCGCAATTTTTCTGCTACTGACATGCGGATTAGCCGTGACAGCAGCTAAAACACCTACTTGGGCATCATCATTTGTTGCAGGTCGTGGCTGACGTTTCACATGTGGCTGAACACTTCCTTTTTCCTTAAATAACGTAACTATCCGGTGAACGGTGCGGACACTTGGATGATGTCCAGGGGACCGAGAAGCACACATAGCACACGCCCGTTGGGCACTTTGATCACAATAGCCATACATCAACACGATGTCTACCTTTTCCGCAGTTGGTAAACGGTTCAGTTTAACATGGGTAGTGCATCACGAAGCAAATACCGTCCGCACTGGCGGAATGTTACGTGATACCACGTACTTATACGTTTGTGACTATTACAGCGCCATCTATCACTAAGCGCAAAAAGTGGTCCAACTAAAACATTCATATTTCTTTGCGTAATACTCGAATATGTAACAAAAATGATGGTTCCTATTTTTAAAAAACGCAGTTGATATCCGTTTGACCTATGGCAGCGCCATCTAGCGGGCCAACCATAGCGCCCTCTGGTTTGCCCCTTCAAGCTAGACGAGTTTCGTTCTTTGTAGTTTATTCGTTTGATGCTTATTTCTTGAGATACTTGGCCCGGTCACTATCAATGGACCACCCTGTAGTTCAGTTCTGTTAATCCACAACCATTAATCAGGTGAGGACAGGCATGTATACTATAGATAATTGAGGGATACGACAGGCGTTTCTAACTGAGTCGATGTTGATGTAGGTTGTTACGTTCTCCAGTACCTTATTTCTGTGAAGGCCTGCCGAAATTAAGTTGGCACCAGTGAAAAAACTTGACCAATGAATGTTATTGTCAACTGTGAACTCTGCGATTTGTGTTTACTAATAATGCATGTATTTCGAATAGGTGTTTTGACTTATTACTTTATTTGTGGAACACGCACCTGTAGAACAAGTGAACTCTAGAATCAGTCTTCTGTAATGGACTGCTGCCAGTTTAATTTTTTATCTTTATGGATGAAATTCATAATAGATACTTCTGGTGCAATTTTTGGAGGCTCAGAATTTAACTGATTTTAGAAATCAAGTGATAGTGTGATGTGTTGGTTGAGAAATTCAACAATCCCTGAGAAGCTACAGTTTCTATCTCTGGTGACCTACAGTGGTGGAAAAGTCCCCATAAGATCGTGCGAACTGAAAGAGAACAAGTTCATGCTACGGATAATTGTTTATGTAATGGGATATTGATAATGGGATTTATCAAAGTGTGAAAGGAAACTATGAGTCACAATTACTATCCGATCTATTGCTATAAGACATCAAAAATATTTTATTCACTGAAACAAGAATACAACCAGCTACTAAGCCAATAACGGATTGAAAATAATAAAATGATAAAACAATAACCTTGGTACAGGTAGGTGGCCACATGGTAAAAACAGTGGAAACCTGTGTCACGAACACGACCAACGATGGCGGAAAACGTTATTGAGTTAATGCCAGATTCGCAATCAAGATGATCAAAAATTCGATTTTTTTATTGCATTTTTCCAAAAGTATATGTGTCTGGAGTGCTGGGACAAAAAGGTCTTTTAATCCGTGAGTTACAAAAGTTCTTACAGCCCATTGTTCGAAGCAGTGTCACGGCCACTGTGGGGCGCTCTCAGCTGGAGACCCGCGGTTCAAGTAGAAAACTTGTGCCGCAATACACGTTCACAAAATGATTTACATTGCAGTATGCATGCAAAAATATTCGCCGAAAAAGCTGACGAACAACATGTGCAGGCTGTCGAACGCATCATATCCAGCTCAGCTAGATCAGCTTTTCTCGCCAAGAAATAATTCCAGGAACAATTCCGGTTAGAGGAAGGGTTGATATACGAACCTGGAATTGCAGAGTAAACGTAACAAAAACAATTGTTTTTTCGTCAAATTTTGGTCAAAACTAATCAAAACATACATTTCGGTCCGCCACAGTGGATTACCCATTTTGAATTTTGAAAGTCTAATTTCAGATTTGTGTTCAGAGATATCAAAAATGTATAACAATATACAACTTTTATGGCAATTGAACTAATAGTATATATAAAAGTTTTTCATAAACTTTAGAAAGGTATTTCTAGAGAAACGATTTTCCAAAACTGTTTCCAGCATAAAATAAAAACGGTTCTACCTATTAACTTTTACCTTTGACCCCCGAAGTGTATACACTTTTATTGAGAGCTTATATCTGTAATATATGAAATTCGTCAATATTAACCGTTTTTCGTGCAGCCATTAGTGAAAGAAACCCACAAAAATAAAACTCAAAGTTCGAGTTAGCATCAGATCGTTAAATTTAAGGTTATTTCATTATGGTTAGATATAAACTCCCACAAATTTGATGTCGTATCGACTGATGTTATCCATTTTCATTTCAGAAAACACCCGAGGGGCTACACTGCATGCAGTCTGCGTACCTCAAACTCGCATGCCCTCGATCAAACCGTAATTACGGGCGTAACTGTTTTGTATTGAAAATCTGAAATAAAGTTCAAAGTATGATCAAACATAATCGTGCAACAGATCTTTTGTATGTATTTTTATTGTCTCAAAATAATTTCATGTTTTTGCTCATTAGAATGAGAACGTTACCTTAGATAATGGTCCCGGCAAAGCACGCACAAACACAACTCTCACCTTAGCATTGGTGCGTGCACCTAGCTGCTGTGAAAGTTAAATCAGCAAAACGAAACCCTAATGCAAAATAAATATCTCCGCACTCATCTTGTCTCAGTAGAAGCAAATACGTTCCATTCTTAGAACTCTAATTATGTATGACAGCAGAAAATGGCTGCAGCATTGCCTGAGTATTCTCAGTTGTGACCGACATCTTTGCTCTTCTCTGAGTTCGAAAAATCTCCCTCTGCTGCTCTCTACGATGATCTACAGAGAAGTGTCTCCCAGCATGTCCCTCGGGCAAATGCGTTATTATTCTCCTCTACAGAACTTAGCTCGTTATGCCAGACTAGGAAACGCCCAAGCCAACTGCAACAAACCTTGCAAGTTCCCACAAATAATTTAATAAATATGCGAAGCCAATTTACTGCTCATAAGGATTTTGACGTGTTTAACCAATGAAGTATACGAATTAGTTCTGTCTCCTCTCCGAATTGTTCTTGGATCACTGAACGTTAAGGAATACTCAGTAATCAGTAGAATATTGCTTTAGTATTCAATTTACCTTTTTTGGCTAGACTACACTGTGTATTCTTATTATACTTCAAACGAAACTCAGATTGTTGTGTGTCTTCCCAAAATCTAGTTTAACTTTGTCATTGCACTTTAAATCGCTTTCAGATATTTACTGATTATGACATCTTCCTCTGGCACAGCAGCAATGGTTTCATCCAACACTAAAGAATTTATCAGTCTATTTCTGTACAATTAGTTGCATTTGTTTCTTTGAGAGCAGACTGGCAGTCCCCGTACTCTGGGAATGAAGAAAGTTCAGGCTATAAATCCTCGTCGACGACGAATTAGAAACAGTACACAAGCTTGGAATGGGGAAGGATGGGAAAGACTATCGATCGTGTCCTATCCAAAGGAATTTCCTCGTCATTCGTCTTAGGCAATTTATAAAAGCCATGGACAGCCTAAATCGGAGAGTAACTCGAAGCCCGTACTTTTCCAACGAGACTGTAGTGTCATAATTACTGCACCACCTCGTTAGGTTCCAGGCTGAAGAATTCAAAAGAGAAAACGTTGATACTTCGCTGGCGAAATGTTAAGGATTAATATTAGTTCAGCAGCATAATTCAAATGTGATAACAGCAGGTCGGGTGTGTCGCTGATGCTGCGATTTAACAATATGCATAGTACACTCGATCCCTCTTCTAGGAAGTGTGTTTGGGAGACGGAGGTGGTCGTATGGTTCACATTCTTGTGAAATGTGTTCGTAAATTATACAGAGAATTAGTAGACAGTATGATGGTTGAAATTTTGTTTTTGTATATAATTTTATTTACGCTTTATTGCCTTCATCAGTACATGTCCTGACGTTGTAGACGGACAGTTTCGAGTAAACTATAACTGCTGTCCGTAGTTGTTGGATGTAATGGTTTTTCAGCAACTATTTAGCGTTTACTCAAAGTTGACGTTTGTCCATCTACAACGTCAGGACATGTACCGATGAAGCCGAAATAAGCTTATGTAAAAAATAAAATACCAATCAGCACACTGTTTACTAATACTCTGCGAAACGCCCTGAAATGACATAATGTCTGCAGGTCCCATAATAAAGAAACTGTCACGTATCTTAAATACAACTAAGACGGTGTTGTTTCACTCGATCACAGCACTCATTGTGGTTTGAAAAAAATATTTTTATAGTAACAGCATTCAGTTTTTTTCTCTGTCTCGTTGGATGGGTCTATACGAGAAATGTCATCAGCGCGTTTATCTGAAGTTAAGAGCTAAAAAATGAGAGTTGAATGTATTTTAAATAACAGCTTGTTTATTGCGACGCACCCTTCTCGTAGGAAGCTAAAGAGAACTCATTTCTTTTGTTCCTTCGTTCTGGTAAATTTTGGTAGTTTCCGTCAGACAATTATCTTTCTTGCCTTACTTAGGAACTACCGTGACAATCCGCCCACAAAATAGGTGTTAATCAGTGCACGACGGAGCTGTACAACTAGGACAGATTGGGAATCAGAAACGAATCCCTAATCACTGCTCCGTCCCGCCTTCCGCTTCCAAGCGTGTGAGGGGTTCCGCCAGAGCACAAATCATGGCGACCGGCGACACCATAATCATCTCGCATGTCAGGCCGCGGCTGCCGCAAATAAAAAAGCGAGCCTCCTCTGTTGCGCAGCTGTCGGGGATAAGTAGTGCTAGCTGCGAGCTTCCTGCCAGCCTCCCGGGACAAATTGGGACGCGCGCCGCAGCCTCCCCCACCCGCCGTCCTGTCGTCGTACTTCAAAAGGCGCCGGCCAGTATTACACACTGTGTTTACTCCTCAGCAGAAAGCGGAAACCCCGCAGCAACTTAGTATACGACAGGCAGATCCGGTAGCTGAACTTACCAAAAGGAAGTAAGCTACTGTTTGTGAAATATGCGACACCTCAAATACTGATGATGGGAGACTAAGATCTGTTTTACGAGTTTCTTCCGACGCGAGACATATTTCGCTTATTTTCGACCCACACTAGATTCTACATAGAGGAAACTGCATCTGTCTCCACGTACGTCCTCTTCCAGTGTGTGGCGGATGACACATTGTGTACCAGTATCGTCTTCACCTATTTCCGTTTCATTTTCGAATGGTACGCGAGGAAAACGACTGTCAGACCCCTCAATTAATTTTTTATTTTTAATTTTTCCGTAGTGGTAATTGAAAGACTTGTAGACAGGAGAAAGTATTACATAGTCTGACTTTTTCGGGACGTAAGCCCTTGGAGTTTTATCAGCAGTTCTCTCTATGATGCACAACGCCTCGCTTGTATGGATGTGCCACCGGAGTTTGATGAATACTCCAGTCACAATCTCTCACTTAAAAAGCAAACGGGAGTCAAAAGGATTATCTCTGTCTTCGTTATTAAGCCTATAAGTGTATACCAGGATAAGTCTGATCGTGGAATTTTTTGTTAATTACTGTGCACGTGCCGCTATATATACACAGTCCGCTGCCACCAATTAAAATCCAGCGTTGGATGGGATCAAGTAGATGACTGAAGTTGTGAAACATTGTTGTTCAATTAATATGACAAACATTTTGTGAATGGTCACTATGACCCTGATGTAAACATTGTGTAGATATTCTGTCGACGAGTGTGAAGTTCATATATGTAAAAACGGAAGGTAGGAACGACATTTTACTAACGAAAGATATTATACGGGAAGCATTGTTAGAAGAACTCAGTCGTAAAAATGAAATAAGTGACTTTCGCATTGAAAGTGATTCTGAAGCTGATGCTCTTGTAGCAGTTACGGACAATGGCGAAAGTGAGCAGACTGCCGAATTTCAGACAGCGATGAACAAAATACAGTCGTCCACGGCAAGAATGGTCATTGTTGGAACACAACTGTTCGTAATAGAGCCTAAGACATAGTTGTCCATATTCCAAGAGTGTGGAAATAATAAATGAAACGATTAATGAATAATTGAGAACATCTCAAAATATCTGTGTACTATGTCCATTTTATTAAATGGTTAACATCTACACCTGATTAACTGCCATATAGTATATGAGTCCAATTTCATTATAAAATGTTCTATATTTAGCCAGTTTCTCGAACAAATAATTGATGGTCACTGTGACCCTGGTGTGCAATTTGTGTGACAGTTTCAGAGGAGTACACTGTTTGGGTTAATCGTATCCGGAAAAGGCCCAGATTCACGACTTACTCTCGAGAATGTCACAGTGGAGGAATAGAAGGTGGCAAGCAGCTTTTCCTGAGAGCCGACAGCTGATCAGTGTTCCGAGGCAATTTTTTTCAGTGTTCTAAGAATAATACAGTTATCATTCTACCATATTTTGAGGAGTTCCAGATGGGTAACTATCGCATTCTCCTGCAGATGAATGCCGTCGCCTTAATGCCAAAACAACGAATGTACATTATACTATCACTGAGGTACAAGCCACTGAATGTTTCACAGAGTGTTAATGATGTATCGTAATTTAAGAAATCGGTTTGCGTCTAATTTGTAGTTACGCTATTTACAAATGTTAGGATCATACACCCCCTCCTCTTTGGGGGAGAAGGAGGGGCAGAGGTAATACCACATCCGTTGTCCTGGAATTACCAAGACATAACAAATTTTCACATACCGGAAGCTAATTCCAGATTGATAGCTTCAAAATACAGTCGAGAAACTACAGACCAAGGAAGGGATGAAAATAAACAGAAATCTTACCTATAGAAACGTTTCAAATGCATCAGAATTCTCTTCAGCATATATGCCAGGCAGTGCGTAATGCACACATCACTCAACAAACTGCGGTAATAGTTGTGACACTCCTGCATTATCTTTTTCGTAATGCCGTTCTTTTTCTATTTAAGGTCAGTGCACTAAAGTCTACTTTGAACTCAGTGTTATTCGTCATCCATATAATGAAACCAGCTCTTAAGTTAAGAGATTGAAAGCTGCTACTATCTGTTTCTTGGCTTAAGCTCAACTAGCCAACTGTTATGACTCCGGCACTAATATTCCCCTTCTTCTGCGAAATTTTGACCTATGAATGAGTAACAACGCGCTCGGACTTCTATTCATGAAATTTTAAGTACTAGGCACATTTTTATAGCGCCAAGTAACACAGGACAGGGTCTTTAACATGTGTTAAAGCAATGCAATATTATGACCAAGACATTCAATCATTCTAACACAAACTAAAGGTGTAGCAGCGTTTTCTTTTGGAGAGCAAACGCTTGCAATGCTGATGTATTCTCCACCTTGTATTGCCAAACACCTGGCAACAAGAATTGTGAATAAGAAAAGAACCATCTCTAGACGTATTCAGCACTGTAAACCGTGTCTCCAAGTTATCTCCGGCTATAACGGACCTTCCATTGGCTTAAATTTACATTCAAAGGAGCGAAATGTTCTGTCAACCAAAACAATATATCGTGGTATTAAGTCCGCGGAAGTTAGTTTGATTTCAGTGAAATGTGATTGCCTAAGCTACGAACGTGGACAAAGGGTAAAGAAGTACACTTGTATTGAGCATAAAATTCATAAAAATTGGAAATATTTACGAGAGGAAAAATAATACAGGACAGACTTAAGGTTAATTCCCATTACTATTAATTACATAACCACGGAAGTCCACAAGCTCTAGATAGTATTTTTCGAGTGTCTTCATATTTTCAAAAACAGAAAAGAATCCCTATTAACGGAAATAGCCGCAACACTATAAAGTGAACGAGAAAGTAAAGTGACATACGACCTAAAGCCACGGATGACTTTTTGAAAGACCGATACTTTTCCGTGTATATTGTACAAAGCGTCAGTCAGAACAAACAGATCGAACTTCGTGTACAAAGATAACACATTTTCAACGCGGAAAAATCAATATGCCAATACAACGCCAGCAAGTAACGCTCTCCCCGGAAATCCCGAACACTGTAGCGGAGGGATACCCTGCAGTTCGTAGACTCGTTCAGAGACAAACTAACTTCATGTGTTCGAAGAAAACACACTCATGTACCAGTGTGTGGAATGTTCACATCTCAGTTTGCAACAAAAAACGTGACTGGGATATTGCGAAAAATGCGTAAAGGTATGAGCTTGCTTTTAAGAAACCGCTGAACGATCTGCTACAATTCACTATAAACTGGAAGTCACTAAGAGTACACAACAGGTGACCACCTATTATCGAAAGTACAAGCCACAACAGATCATTCGTTAATTATCATAGCAAAAGGGGGTTACAGATGCAGTTCTCTGTGACAGGTACAAGGCCACCAGAGCGCATTTGTGTTGCTCGTGTTTAGTGCTACCAGAACGCTTAAAAAAAGCAATGAGGGTTCCAACTATATGGCTCTGAGCACTATGGGACTTAACATCTGTGGTCATCAGTCCCCTAGAACTTAGATCTACTTAAACCTAACTAACCTAAAGGCATCATACACATCCACGCCCGAGGCAGTATTCGAACCAGCGACCGTAGCGGACACACGGTTCCAGACTGAAGCGCACAGCCACACCGGCCGGCTCTAACTATAGACAATGTAAGTATACATATGGCTGACTACTAATTGACACAACGAGGGACCTCTCGTTACTGAAAGTGAATACCGTACAAATCATACATTACTTATAGTTAAAAAAGCGATTACATTTGTAATTCTCTGTGATTGATAGAATGGCCACAAGAGTACATTACTTTCGTTCGCGTTTATTGTTGTTATCAGGCCTGTAGGGTATACGAGGGTGGTTTGAAAAGTTCTCGGACTCACCAGTAGAGGTCAGCGCTAGCACAACGAGTTGTTCACATGATATTCACACTGGACTGATGCCTGTAAACACGTGCCACGTCTGTGCTCTTAGATGAGAGCTGTGGCGGTGATGTGGCTTTGTTGTTTCCTCGTAGTGATTTGCGAAGATGGAAAAACTCGAGATTCGACTAGTGATTAAGTAAAGAAAGGTATAAACGCAAAGGACATTCATGCCGATTCCCATAATACACTGGGGGACTCTGGTTCCTTAAATGAATTTAAATGCGGTCGGGAGAGCTTAGATGATGATTCGCGCAGTGGTCGATCAAGATGTGTCACTACTCCAGATATCATTGCAAAAGTGCACAAAATGGTCATGGAGGATCACCTATTGGAAGTGCGTGAAACTGCTGACGCTTGTCAGATGTCATCTGAAAGGGTAGATCACATTTTAACTGAAGAATTAGAAATGAAAAAAATTATCTGCAAGATAGGTGCCACGACTCTTGACGCTGGATCAAAAACGCAATACAATGGACACATCGGAACAATGTTTGGTCCGTTTTAGGAGAAACGAACAAGATTTTTCTGCATCGATTTGTGACCAGAGATGAAATTTGGGTGCACTACTATACCCCAGATACAAAACAACAACCAAAGCAGTCGAAACATGCTGATACTCCGTCACCTAAGAAAGCAAAGACAGTTCCTTGGTCGGGAAAGATCATGGCAACATTGTTCTGGGATGCGAAGAGGATTCTGTTTGTAGACTGTCTCCCAACTGGGCAAAAAATTACTGTAAAATACAGTATTATGCTACCCTCCTGGACAAATTGCAATATTAGTTGCGGGGAAAAAGGACAGGTTTAGCAAGGAAGAAAGTCATCTTCCATCAACATAATGCGTGCCCGCACACATGTGTCGTCGCCAAGGCAAAATCACACAAACTAAGGCATGAATTGTAGCCACAGCCGCCATATTCACCTGATATGGTTCCGTCAGACTTCCATCTCTTCCCAAAACTGAAAAATTTTCTTGGTGGATGAAAATTCACGTCAAACGAAGAATTGATAGCCAGAGTTGACAATTATTTTGCAGGCCTGGAGGAAATTCATTTTCGAGATGGGATCAAGGCACTGGAACATCGTGGGACCAAGTGCATTAATCTACAAGGAGACTACAATGGAAAATAAAAAAGTTTCAGTGATGCAAGTACTTTTTTTCTATTCCGTTCCGAATACTTTTCAAACCAACATCGTATAAGATATTGAGTGAAGGACATGGAGGTGCCCTGGACACTTGCGATACAACGTTCCCAGCAGCTGACAGTGTCTGAAATGGACCTCACTGTGGTCTCAATTTGAACGGCTGGTCGCATCGTGCAATATTCAGCGGATATGACAGAGGCCCAATGTTGGATTGCATGGGAATTTGAGAGCAGGCACACTCGTCGTCAAGGTTCCGGTCAACCACGTCTGGCCATCACAAGCGAGGATCGCCTTATTGGGCACCAAGCACATCGTAACGCCTTCACGTCTGCAGCTACCATTTAAGAACAAATAATAGACTACCTGCAGTATCCTGTGCCAACTCGCACCAATGATAGGAGACCAGCAGCTGCCGAACTAGGGAATAACAGTACCGTGTTAAGGCTGCTGTTAACACAACAACACAAACGGCTGTGTTTGGAGTGACGCCACGTTCGGGATGCATCAACTACTTATGAACAGCTTCCCACCGTGTACAGCGATGTATCGCGGTTCCGTACTTCGCCGGATTACCATCATCAGTGAGTGTGGCGGCGACCTGGGGAGAGATCCCATTCTTCAAATTTGTTGGAAAAGCGTAGCGCTGTCATTCCGCTCCGTTCCATTGTGGGGGACCATAGGTTATGACTTCAGGTCGCGGCTGGCAGTGAGGAAACTCTGACGGATACCACAGCTTTATGAAGCCCTTCCCAACGGGATTGGCGTATTTGTCTAGGCCAGAGGGGCACAACGTTATACTGATACGTGGGCTCGGACTGCAACGTCGTTTGTAACTTTGAGTAGCTTTTGTGATCACTGAAACGTCATCACATACCCTCTGAACCTGCGGAGTTTCATTTTGTTTTATCCCTCCCTACTGGGACCTTCCAATTTTACACATGAAGCTGCACTTATTCCATTGTAAAATGCTATACTCTAATTTCTATAGATTTTCAATAACATTCGGAAACTTACCAATACTTCAGGCTAGACAATTCTGAAAACACGTCCGAAAAAATTGAATTTTAAAGTGGAATTTTCAGGAACTTGCGGAGATCTACAGCCTCTCTCCTTATTGTACAACGAGTGAAGCAAGCCTGAGGTCTTAAGGCTCTAAATTTAGGTACACTCTGAGCAGAACACATCGCACGATTAAACTACGTCTTTTAAAATTAAGCAGAAACTGACAAGATCACTTTCACCCTTACAAAACAGATAGGGAAGCCACCTACACCTAAGTATGTTACACACTCGCAGACAACACAATCAGTAAGATTTTCAACAACTGACAAGCATGCCATGGCATACTAATCATTATTATCAATACAAGTGCACTCTTTCGGTGAGCTCACTTCGCTATATCCGAAACCAAGACACATGGCACGGGAGCTCGTACAGGTTTTGTAAGTGAATGGGAAACGGCAGATAGTGGGTTTTGCTTTAGGGTGGTTTTCTCTCTTCCCTACCGGTCTCCGGAAGCTCTCAGTTGGGCTAAGAATCCGCTGCGATATGAGGAAAAGGTCTGTATGTTCATGTCAGAACTTCTTTCGTGATCTAATTCTTAACGTTTCATATATTGTACGGGCAAAAACGTATATTCCTCTTGGCTTCTTGTCTTGTACGTCAGGTGGGTTCGATCACAAGTGGTGCATTTCTCTCTGAGGTAGATCGACTACCTTCAATTACGTAAATTTTGTATATATACTCATAATACATTCTCAGAAAAGTGTCTTACACAGATAAAATGCTTTCATGAGCATGTATTAGGAGAAGAATTCAGGCACTTAGCCTAACTTGCCTGGTACCGTTGGCACTTGAGATATTACAGATCTCAGACACTGATGTCGCTTTGTAACGATCTGTGCTTGAACTTAATTAAAGTACCCATTGCAGTTTGTTACTGTTTATTCACTGTGCACAGTGTTAGCCTTAATACGTCTCTTGGATACATAGTCACATCCGGTAATGCGACGACTGATTTATAAGAACACATATATGTTAATTCGACGATGATATATCACATAGATACGTTGGAAATTTTGTGACGTAAGTAACGATCTTCATTTATATAATGACGTCTTGTTATTCATAGTGCGCCCATTACTATGTGATCTGAACATTTTATTAGTTTTCAGGTCAACCTGCACTTGAAAACGATTATAAAGCAGAGACCATGATTGTATGAAATAAATGAGTAGCGATTTACAGTCAAATGGCGAAAATCTCCTCCGAAAAATCTAAAACAAGTACCCCACTAAATTTTTCATGCTTAAACACATGAGCCCTGCTAAACAGCAACGTAAACTTCCCATGCATTAAGAGAAATAATGTAAAACATATTCTCCATAAATAGCTAAACACCATCTTTTGCTCATACAATGTAAATAACGAATTAATAATACATAGTTGTCAAACATGAGTTCTACTTTAAATACTGTTCCACAAAATCTCAAAAACAAGAAATAAAATCAACTGTGTTTTAGGTTCCTGCTGTTTGTCATCACCAACAGGTGGTGAACATCATACTTCGATCTGCCTACCATGCTTGGTTTAAAAGACAACATTTGGCATTGTACTTTGAGTGCCGTATGTTAAAGCGGCTGTGGAATGCCCCGCTGTATGTGGAGCAACTTGGTAACTATATCTTTCAACAGTAGGATGAAGTTCACTCACTTGTAATGTTAATCATTGGAGTTTGTGACGACGCAAGATGGAATAATTTTAATTCCCCTCTTGTTTTGCCATCTGCCTCTTTTAAATTCGACTTGTTACTTTTTACAGTTTACCATTAACATACGTGAATATAATCTGCATTTCCATAAAAGAGAAAGATGGCCATCAGTTTTAAAGTAAATAACATCAGATCTAATTTTGTGTTTAGTTTTATGTATGTAATTGATTTTCTAATTTATTTTGACTATTAATAGTTAGTATCTATTGTTATAGGGCAAAATTAGTGATTGTTTCCTAACTTAAATTCTGCTTTTGAGGAGGAAACAAATATATATTCTGTAATAATTGGAAACATTTAGAAGACGAAATTCTAGTATTCTTAAAGTATATATTTGGCTCTATTCGAAAACATGTTGGCAAAACCAGCTCGGAATTAATTCCAAGGTAATTAAGAGTTTTATCAAAACTATATATGTTAATTTCATGATTTAAACAAATAATTCGGCCTAACTCTTGCAGTAGAAGGGACTGTTAAAAATACGAAATTTTTCGATGTAATCAGTTAATTTAATGAGCTAAGTTTTAATTGTAATTTCTGTAAATTTAACTTTAAACAATTTGTAGTTTCAGCACCTATTATTGTGACGATATATAAGGGCCCGATTTTTGGTCACGAGTCAGACAGTCCACTGCGAGTTTCAGACGAGTAACCTGTGCTGCTTAGAACAACAACAATGCTTCAAATTCACTGTGAAATAAGTGTCAACAATTAGGCCGTGTGTAAAAACCAGTGACGCGTCTGCTCCATACATACTGATGTTCAAGAGCTGTGAACTTTGTGGTTAGGTTTTACTGCCCGTAGATGTTCAACAAGGAACTATTGTAACAGTATGTGGAGTTTCACCTGCAAACTACTAATGAGGCTTATCGAATTTTAAACAATAGTGCACTGGCCATATAACTGCGTATTATTAGGGGGTTGTGAACAGTGAAATCAAAGTAATGAAAAACATAATTGTGCATCTGTCGGCTACATGATTTACAGTAGCGTGTGTCCGATTCCACAGCCCATTTTTCAGCCAGTGTAGCAACACAGCACTTCGACACCGAGGACAATCGACAAACGAAAGAATTCAAAGACGTCGCAACCGCAACAGTGCTGTATATTAAAGCGTCTAGTGAATGCCCCGTTGAATCATGGAGCAACTTGGTAATTATGTCTTCCAACTGTAGGATGAAGTTCACTCACTTGTAATGTTATTCATTGGAGCTGTGTCTGGGTAACTGTCCTTCTTCTAAGAAACGCTGATATACAGGGCTACCTGCAGCGTTGTAGAATCTATTCCAGCGCTCTGTGAGCTTTCAACTCTCGCCAGATCATGAGCAGAAGGGGAAGAGGGGACCATTGTCTGATAGTACAGCCTTAGGATTACCAAGTTCTTTCACATAACGCCTCATACACCTGAGTAGAACTATAGTGGACATTGCGCAAATTGGGTACATGTTTTTAAAAACACCAACGACTGGGAGGAGGAAGTGAATGCCATACTGGCCCACGGCGAGACTTCCCATGATATCTATCGATATTAACTTGTGTGGAGCAGATCCAGACACATGTTGCATATTTCTACTAAACTTCTCCCTTGCGAGGTCCACTTTCTGACATAGGACGTACCATGCTAGCTCCTCAAATGTAATTTGTTCCGTATTTTTAGACTACAAGTCTCTCTTCATGAGCCCTAAATATTTTGCCATCCCATAGTGTCCAAACAGCAGGTGCGACAATTTAATCAACTTTGCCTGCATCTGCATATGTATACAAAACTTCTCTTCCTCTCTGTCCCTGTGCGTTTGGACTAACAAAACCCCATCCTTGATCTTGTAGTAAGTCCACAAGGTTTCGTTTTCTTTATCTTCAAGGAGACTATCTCGAATATGGAACATCACAGAATCCTTCATCTGGACTGAGACAATACCTCTGCCTTCGTCTTCATCACTGATGACAAGGAGCACTCTTAATCAATATCACATGAAACCCTTTGCTTTCTGGCTGGTGTAGATCATCAATCAGAAGATGGGATAATGTATCTGGCACAGCATTTCCTATGATGAATACGTATAGAGCGGAGTATTCTGTTTCTTGCAATGCAAGTGCCTACCATAGTTTCCTGGCATTTAGATGTCAGCAGCTGGTTAAGAACATTAGCGCACAGTGGCCGGTCACTACTGATACCTGATGACCAAGCAGCTACTGTCAGAAACGATGTAAGCTCCGGGCGATTGCTGACATTGCCTTCTCTATTACTTCATAGAGTTGCTTGTACTCGCTCACTGTGCAGGTGACGAAATAATTGACTTGGTGTTTCTTGTTCTCTCCTTCGCCATTTTGTTGGTAGGTTTCGTACCCAGTCACAAAAATTAACTGTTCATCGTGAAGAATAACAGTTTACTGAAATCAGGATGGAGGGTAAAATTCGAGGGAAGCTGTTCCTCATTATTATGGATCTCGAATTTGTAAAGCTCAAACCAACAAATTCCTCTATTCTTATTTAGTAACTGAGTCGGTTGGCTACTGTTTCCCACATAGTCAAGCACACATTTCGAGAAAAATTCCCTCAGTGATAGGAGTGCTCCCAGTTGTCGCTGGCATTTGGGTGTATTGAAGTGTTCGATGACTTCCAGTTTCTCTTCTCCATCACGCATACAGGTCGAACTCTGTACATTACCAAGGAATGCTACTTTGCAACTCTTGTTCTTACCTATTCATTTGGTTCGGATAATGCTACATGAACGGGTTTCACTCTTTCTGTGCAAGTTTGCTTCTAATTTCTGATTATTGTTAACTTATAGTAATTAAAATATCCTCTTACGGCTTGCTAGTGCTCTTGATACCAAGGTATTTTATTAAAATTGACCCGATTTTAACAAATTATTTAGTGATAGAAATGAGTTACACACTCCCAGTTAGTTAAATATGCTAAGGATAATGAACCCTGACGTTGAGGGTACCGGTAGAGATTCGTGCTAACCACTAGCAGCTTATGTCCCGTTATTAATCTGAATTAGATTTCTCTAACTTTCTAATTTATTCACTTCCCTCAACAATTATTGCTTTCTGAAAATTTAGTCATTGGCTGGAGAGACGGGGCGATTATTTTACCATTTCAATAGCCTCACTTGGTTCCCTAGCCACACAAATATTTTATTATCCCATTATCAATTTCTGTATCAGGTTCATTTACATTTCATGATGAGTCATATAAAACTGCATAGCTACCAGTACTGATTCTCAGATGATATTACTTTTAGTTTCTTACGGATTTAATAAAATTGTGTCATACTGTAAAGCAGGGGGAAGATTTTATTTCACGTGATTTCGTATCGATGAACAACATCGAGTTCACACTGGGATGGCAAAATACACACTCAACACCGTAACTACTGCACTCAATGAATTTACCAATACATATGGTAGCGAAACAAAGCTTAATAGAGATAAACAAGCGATTGTTTCAACTACGCACTGATTAGTGTCTAACGAAAGCTTTACTATACTCGACAACTACAGTGCCACTTATTATTCAGATAAAGAACGGGTGAGAGTCGTCAGTCAATTGAACACTTTTCACGTGGGTGTAAAGGCAACTGAATGAATGTAGGTTCCGGAAAACACGTGTAACAAGTCATTTAAATATGGATAATGGCTGTAAGATCAGTCAGTCTCATGGGGTATGTTCATTTGCTTACAACTGTATCCTGAAATTACCAAAATTAAAACGTCGAATGTGGCTGATGGCCGTTGAGAATTTTCTGTGGCGCTCTGCAAAATTAATTAGCACAAAATCGTGTTTCGGTTCAAATTAGATAATTTGTCATCACATCATCAAGATTTTAAGGAAATCCAAAGCAATTATAGTGAAAGAAAATATCTCATACAAAAACGATTTCATAGGCCACTATATCAGTTCAAAAATTCATTGAGTCAATTTACCACATTCTAAAGCCTTTCAGGGATGTAGAAAGAAATCATATTCACGCATGGTAGGTAATGTGGCTCCACCAACAATCACAAAGAAATCAACTAAAATATTCATTATAAATCAATCAAACCATGTTCACTTAGCTTCTGTTTCGCTTGGCAATTGTTTAACTTTAAGGATGCACACACGAAACACTGATTACTAATCGCTACTTGCTACTCCCGAAAACTGGCGCGAAACGTTTACTCACAAATAAAGCACAAAGAAACCGTGACCAAATACACAAAATATCACAGGAAAATATTACTTTAACCTTGTCTATATTCCCTATAGAAAAGATCCAAGAATAATGAACCCACGTAATATCACGAATTTCTGGAAGTTAAACCTCACTTATGCAGCTGGCGCGAACTTGTGCTCATCATGAAATCAGAAAGAACACCGAAAAGCTCCGAAAATGATCCTATAAAACACACTAACCAACTTTCTATTATTTGTAGCAACACTGAACATGAAAAACATTTGCGAGGCTTTTAACTCCACTTGCATAAGGCTCAGTTACACCTTTGAACGAAAATGTGCTCAGCACCGATACACAAAGAGGTTACCATTAAATTTGAATAAAATTCACGAAAACCGTACACAGAAATTCGTTACATCGTCCTTTGTCTCAACTGAGCAGGTCAGCTACCAGTATTCACAAGTACAGATGCTAAGCGGGTGGCCACCCCCAATGTTTAACGGTTGTAACTACATTTCCTGTCCGGGTCCTCCTGCCGAAGAGTGCCTAAATATGGCGCACACAGGCCAGTGTCTCCCAGTTTATACTACTGGAGGCTGGAGGAAGTCTCCTATTGGCAAAACCACCTAACAGCATCTAAACTATAGGTTCGTAGTGGAAACCTCTGAAAACTTTTTTGCTTATCCTTGCCCACAGATTCCTTTTAACAAAAGCATAACGTTCCACCAATCTGTGATTAGTCCAATCCTTCTATCACCCAAACATTCATTCTTTATTGACTCTAACTCCCACGGAGGGGTAAACAGAGGATGTAGGATATGTGACAAATAAAAGTAAAACACGGTTGTATGCATTCTCAGATGCAGTGGCCATTGTATCTTGTGCTTGTGCTTCTCTAAACCCCGATCAACGACACAGTGATACTCTCATGATGTTGGTCAGTGAACCTTAAGTGGATCGTACTAACAATGCCTCTTCAACTTCTTTACAAGCAAAGTGGCATTTCTTAAGGGAGAGAGCCATGGCAGCAGTAGACATCGACTGTAATATCTGACCTAGAGTATCACAGTGCTCAGCGAAACTTCAACGTTTTATTACGATGTGTTCAACATAAGTGACTCATCTATCAAGGTCCGGAACCAGGCCAGAATCTACTGCAAGGACGAAGATCGCAGTACTTAAATTTAAACGAAAGGAAGTACAGTGTACTCGTAGCTCCAGCCATTTGCTAGGAAATCTGTTTACTTCCAAAAATTTCCCGAAAATGGAATCTGCTATTAAGCAACAGTCACTTCCACAGTAGTAAATCACCGTCAAAGTTACCCAAAAGCTCATCTACTTACTCTCTCTTATCCGGTTCGGTAACAGGTACCTGACTGAGGTGGCAGCCATTCATCGCCAACAGTATCCCTTCCTCTAGTTTTTTAACTATGAGTACAGCATTAATTTAGGTACTGTCAGAAAGGATGATAGTGCCCCATTCGAACATCCTATATATTTCCTCCTTCATTGCCTTCTGTTTCCATAATGAGTCGCAATAAGTTGCGGTATAAGTTTTCTCCCCATGTCTTAATTGTAAATAATAGATGTATTACAATTATCTATCAGTCCAGCTTTGGAAAAAGCGATGTGTGTGGTGGTATGAATTTGAATATATCTTCCTCATCTTCAGGAGTAAGGCAGCTGTTGTCTGTAAAGGGCTTCAGCAGCGCCAGCGCCTCACATTGTGCCACTCTGCTGTCCTTCACGTAAGCAAGTTGAATTTCAGTGTCTCTCCATCCACTATCCATCTGGACGTGGGTGTGCACACGAAGGCGTTCAGCGACCTCTGAAAAAAAAATGCTCAAATGTGTGTGAAAGTTTATGGCACTTAACTGCTAAGGTCATCAGTCCCTAAGCTTACACACTACTTAACCTAAATTATCCTAAGGACAAACACACACACCCATGTCCGAGGGAGGACTCGAACCTCCGCCTGGACCTCAGCGACCTCTGACCTGGCGGGCTCAGCAGTACGAGGAGGTATTCACAAATACAAAGCATTAGCCATTGCCCATCCACATTTACGGTAACAAAGTGCTCTTCACAGTCTGTCACCGCTTCTGCATTTTCAAGCCATCTGACCAGAGAGGAACTTGACAGATTTGGCAACACTGGAGTGGCACGAAAGATGATAGTCCCTCTCTCTGTTTAAAGAGAACTTGCTACTTCTGCAGTTTTGAGCTACCGACAGTAGCAAAGCGAGTACGGAAAGCGGTCGTGGGGAATGCATCCAAGCAAATTCTCTTGGTTGACAACGAGAAAAATGTGTACGATATCGGTGACATATTTGAACTCTTATCTGAGAGAAATTTTGCTTTAACATCGTTACATTGTAATGCTACTTGTGGGCTCTGGTAGATACGCCTGTAGGATCTGTGTTTCTGTGATAGAAAGTGTAGTAATGGATACTGCAGACTTCTCATCGGCCTTCCTGTCTTGTCTGACGCATTAAGGAGGTGTACCTGAAAGCGGCCAATCCATTTCCCGCACGGTTGGCAGCATTTTGCTCCACCAAAATAATAAGTTCCACAATTCTTGGCGACCGAGTGCCGTTATTATTCTGAGGCCATTCCTTTTACTTTGTGGGGCCTATACTACCATTACGTGATACTCCTGTCATTCCTGCATGCAAATTCCAGCTGTAGATTGTTTTGACTAGGTCGTCTGTTAGGATGGCCAGGATGGTTAACATTTGGGCAGTTTTTGCCCGAAAAACATCCATGCAATACACGTGATCCAGCTACCAATGAATGCCTTCCGTCCCTATCTACTTCGTGCTCGCTTAAAGAAGAGAGAATTTTGAGAGAGTTCTCAGTGGAAACCCGCACCATCGGTAATTTTCTTCTAGCCCACTCGGGCATTATATGGTATATCAGAAGGATTCATTGCTCCGGTCCCATTGGTAGTTGTAGGTGGCGAGCACTTAAATCTTAGTGTAAGGTAAAGTCACGAAACGTGCACCGCTGGGATTATAAGTGCCACCCATGACGAGAATTTTTCTCACTCACTGGTGCTGAGCACAACTCCAGTATTGAGGCAGGAATTCCTTACTTTACTTGATAATACCTGACTGTCACGCACGAGAGGTACGTCTTTGATGCGAGGAGGCAGCCAAACAGGTTAATTTTCTCCTCGAAACTTCGATACAAAATCCACTGGCTAAATGTTGGAGTTTAGTCCTTCCAACTTCTCACAAAGAGATATCAGCAAATGGATAGGAATCTTATCTTGGGGGTGTCGTTTTGACCATAGAAAACTGGGATGTCTCGCATTGACTTGAAGAGTGTCTGAACTATTGTGAACGATGATCAGAGTGGGAACGGTTCCCTTGTCACCTGCGTGACCACCTCATCCTGCACCGGCACTGTACACAGGACTGAGTTCACCTGCCCGGCTGTGTCAATAACGCCAAGTGCGGGAGGAGATGGTTCACCGAAGCACATGTGTTGACATAGGCTAATACTCTCCTTGGCGTGCAATACAAAGTTCCCGTGTCTACCGACTGAGATGGAACAGCATCAGCTGCAGGGTTTCTGTTGTCCATCGCAGCATGTAAGTTTAATACCTCTCAAGTAACTGCAATCCGACACGATCGGGAGACGCAGGACGAAAGGCCGAGGGCGTCGACGGTGAGTCGCCAAAACCCGCAGAAAAACAGTAATAGACAACAACGAAGAAGACAACAGCAGCTACGAATGAATACGACAGTATACAAGTCCAAAGAGTATATCGAGAGCCTAGAGGTAGCGAGATCAGGAAACGAGAACGATGCGTACCGTGAATAACACAAAGGTGCAGTCGGAACACGAATGACTTCTGAGGCTTCTTTTTTCCCTTTATTGAATTTCTATGCCCCATATGGGGTGGGCTGGCAGCACCACAGGCGCTGCTCTTCAGCCGAGAGACAGTACATAACAGGGAGACATTGAAAACAACATAAAGGTGGATACTGAAGGGAAGGCAGAGCACTTGGCATTTGAGGATTCGGAGGGCCTGATAAAAGTGGCGGTGGGGTGTGGAAATCCAGGCAACACTGGCATAACACAAGATAGGACGGATGAGGGATTTGTAGGTGTGGAGGATGGGGGAAGGATGCAATCCGCATGTCTGGCCAGACAGGAGTTTCAGGAGGTGGAGACGAGAATGGGCTTTCTGCTGGATGGTGAGGAGCAGGGGTCTAGGTGAGGTGACGGTCGACGGTTAGGCCAAGGTATCTTAGGGTGGGGGTGAGCTGGATGGGACGACCATAAGTGGTTAGGTAGAAATCATAGAGACGGAAGGAGCAGGTGGTGCTGTCTATGATGATTGCCTGAGTCTTGGGGGTTGATACGAAGGAACCACTGGTTACACCAAGTGATAAACTAGTCAAGGTGAGTTTGGAGGGTGCATTGGGACCGTTTAAGGGTAGGATAGAGAGCCAGGAAGCCAGTGTCATCAGCATATTGGAGGAGGTGTACACTTCTGAGATCCTGCTGTGCCAGCCTTATAGGGCCCTCGTGAGTGCTGACAGACTGCCGCGGCAGGCGTGGCTCGAGCACAGCGCTCTCTCTCGTAAATTCTGTAGTCACAGCGCATGGGCACGATCCAACTGAAGATTAATATTGTGTCACCGAGGCTACGTGCCTCATTTTTTACACAGGGTCGGAGTTCTAACTGAATCGTTTCAGCATTGGATGGTAAACTTTGCCCCTCTTCATCTGGTCGGTGATAGGGTGACTGTCTATGCCTAGGGTGTTCCCGAAACAGATCCTGTGAATGGACGCCACGGTAGTGGCTACATCACCCGACTGTCTTCCATTGTTATTGTAGAGTGAGGTCACGAAAGTCGTGGGATACCCCCTAATATTGTGACGGACTTCCTTTTTCCTGGCATAGTCATGAAACTCGACGTGGCCTGGACTCAACAAGTCGTTGTAAGTCCCCTGCAATAGTATTGAGCAATTCTGGCTTCTATAGCCGTCCATAAGAGCGAAAGTGTTGCCCGAGCAATATTTTGTGCACGTACTGAGCTCTCTGTTATGTCCCATATGTATTTGATGTTTTTCATGTCGGATGGTCTGGCTGGGCAAATCATTCGCTCGATCTGTGAGAGCTTTCTTCAAATCAGTTGCCAACAATTCTCGCCCGGTGACACAGCGCTTTGTCATCCGTAAATATTCCGTCGCTGGATGGCTCCAAATTGTCTTCAAGTAGCCGAAAATAGCCATTTCAAGCCAGTGATCGGTTACGTTTGAGCAGAGGACCCACTCCATTTCATTTAAACACAACACACACCATTATGCGGTCATCACCAGCTTGTACAAGGCCTTGTTGACAAGCCGTGTCCATGACTTCATGGGGTCTGCGCCGCACACGAACCCTACCATCAGCTCTTACCAACTGAAATCGGACCTTATCTGATTAGGGCACAGTTCCCGAACCGTATAGTGTGTAACTGATATGGTCACGAACCCAGGAGAGGCGCTGCAGGGGCTGTCGTGTTGTTAGCAAAGGCACTAGAGTCAACAGTCTGCTGTCATAGTCCACTAACGCCCCATCTTGCCGAACTGTCCTAACGGATACGTTCGTCGTGCGTTCGACATTGATATCTGTGGTCATTTCACGCATTGTTGCCTGTCTGTTATCATCGACGACTCTACGCAAACGCCACTGCTTTCGATCGTTGAGTGAAGATCGTCGTCCACTGCGTTTTCTGTGCTGAGAGGTATTCTCGGCACGCTCTTGACACTGTGGATCTCGGAATATTGGATTCCCTAACGATTTCCGAAATTGAATGTCCCATGTGTCTAGCTCCAACTACCTTTCCACTTTCAGAGTCTGTTAATTCCCGTCGCGCTGCCATAATCATATCGGAAAGTTTTTCGCGGTGATCACCTGAATACAAAAGAAAGCAACGCCGATGCACTGCACTTTTATACTTGGTGTACGCGATACAAATACCATCTGTATATGTGCATTTCACTATCCCATCACTTTTGTCACCTCAGTGTTATTACCTTCACCGAAAATGAAAGGAGCTTGCCACAGTTTATGGGCGTGTTAAATGTTGACTCACTCTTAGCAATTTAAATTGATTTCCTATGCAGTATTCAACTGTGTAAGACGTTGACAACGTTCCTACAAGCAGGGGTTCCTGATTCTTCTGCATACGCGGAAAGGTGGGGGCATACCACAGCTCCAATAAGAAAGAAGTAAGGTATACCAAAAATATTGATATATTCTGAAACTAGGACCCACCAAACACAACATTTTGCCGAGGGCAGATCTCACTGACGTTACTCGATGGTAAACGTCATTGAGCACATGTATTGAAACCATAGCTAGGTACACAGAACTATGATGAAACTGAAGAGAGAGAGGCAGAATCCTGGAACAAGAGACCAGGAAAAGGTGACGAAGGATGAGATTCAGGAGTTCTTATAACATGACTAGCGCAACTAGGTTGGTCGTAGCAGGAAGTACTTGCTCTCGCCGAGCGAACGAACCAGCGAGCGTACATGACTGCCGTTGCTGCGTTCTTTTCAAGGTGATCAACAGCTGAACTGCTGCTACCAGCATGGCGGTAAATGCCTTAGCAAGATGGGTGCCAAATTGAATAGGCAGGGCGTGACGTCAGACAGACATCTTATGACTTGGATGCCGTTACACTCCTGTAAATTTCCCACTTAAAAATCGTTATCATTTACATGGAAGCACAGGGACCAAGGCCTACCTACTGAGACATAGGACCTGACAAAGTGTTTTTGCTGACAGAAGTTACGTATTCTGACTTAGTTCCAACTGTCGGAAAGAAGTTTCTCTCTATATCCCTCCACATCCACTCAGCAGAAAAACCATCGTTGAAAGCTTGAGTAGTTTACAAAGCTTGCCTCCACTTTTTAATAAATTATCAACTCCTCTCAAAATGTTGGAAGCCGAAATCTGTTTCCAAATTTTAGTTCCTCAGTATGTCAGGAATTATTTTCAAGAATTTTTTTCTCTCTCGGAGTTTTCGTTAATGAATTAAACCGAGATGTAAATGTCAAGGAACTCTATAGGGAAAGTGGAAATTGTGGTATGTTTGTCACCAGAGGATCCTGAATCTGTCATCTGACCGATTATTATTAATTCATAATTTTGTCTTTCTTTGCTCGCGGCCTTGTGCCGCCGCCCACGCATTTGTCTCGT
The DNA here is from genome assembly GCF_023864345.2 of Schistocerca serialis cubense. Lineage (NCBI taxonomy): Eukaryota > Metazoa > Arthropoda > Insecta > Orthoptera > Acrididae > Schistocerca > Schistocerca serialis. The sequence goes on from NC_064640.1 coordinate 583,687,017, forward strand.
CACTTGTCTGTTCCGGGAAATTTCATTATGTCACACTATGTCTGTTTTCCTTACCAGTCCTGGACTTATATCGTATGTAAAAACGCCCTATTTTTATGCGAAGTTTTGATTGATGTATTTTGTCTTTTTCCTGGTGATAACTAAGCACGTGGCCAATGCTAACGGTTGTGCGTAACTCAGATTATATTCTGCATAAATCACCATATACATAACGCTGACACATCAGGAAGCCTTTCCTTTCATCTTCGTTGCCAGATCCTTGTTATTATATGTTAATCTATTGACCCTCCCTGTTCTACGTCGAAATCACTTACGTCAGTTATCGATTATAGTCCTTAATAGCTCGTAATAAACGATCTATTTGTAATAAGCATCGAAATGATCGTTTTCCCCCTTAAGTGAAAATTTATTTAAAGTTACGTGAAGAACATAGCGTTTCATCAAAAGCACTTTGCAGTCCGTAATTAAATAGACCACAAGTCGTACATTCAGTCAATAATTAAGTAGAAACATTCCTATTTCAGCCTAAGAAGGCCTGCAGGCGAAAAAGAAAGGGTCCCATGGCAGGAACAGTTTCTGAATTCATCTTTAATGATTTTAGGAGACTATTTAAAAACAATCATAGTGGTATTTTACGAGATTTGAATTCGACTGCTGTCGAACATGTATCCAGTCGTTTTCATTGTATCACACCGCTTGGATTTTCGTCATGCATGCGTGTTTAATAATCAACCAAACTGACGCTTACAAAGAAAATGTAACAAGGAATGTAAAGATAAATTCTTTAAAAAAATCTGAAATGAGTCTTCAAACATAACAACGAAACTTTATTCCGAGGGCGAGGCTTCTTGTTCTCGGAGCTGGGAGGTGCTATAAGGCAGGAGAACCCTCTGATCTCGCCCGGAGGCGGAAGGCTGTCTGAGAGCTGCAAAGGAGCCGCGGATAAAACTTTGTTACCGTCTCTCTGTTTTTCAAGGAATCGCAATTTTGAGAGAACGGTGCAGAGAAGCTTTTGAGCACGCACTCTCTGCCCTTTCTCTGAACAGCCGGAACATTCCCTTCCGGGACGCATTACGACTGACTTCCAGGGAGACGGCTCAGTTACGAAAGCCTCCTACAGGATATGAGAAACTCAGCGATCGCTGAGTTTCTTAATTCAGTAATATCGAACGATGTTACTTGCTATGTAGGGTAGGGTAAAAATTTTGATTTATACGTAAATGTTGTAAAATAATATACTTAACCAAGATACACAGTATCTTGCTCTGCGTTGATGGAGAAAACTGTGACGCACTTCGTTGACGTTCTATAGCAAGTCTTCCTCCACAGGGTATGTAAAATCCGTCAAGACTCTCATTTGAAGATAATAATGATCCACGTTATATTTCTTGGTCATTCTAGCGTGAATGAACACTTTTTTTAAAAAAATTAGGGATGTTCCAGGCACTTTTTGATGTCCTTAAATAGATGTGTAAGTTCTGTGAACTTGTGACTTGCTGCTGCTGATGGGTTTTTCTTGTGTGATGCGCCAATCTGACCTTCGCTGACCTTCAAAGACCTTACTGTTGCACATCACTGGATTCGTCTCGATAGCCGCTATCAGAAAATAAGTACCAAACTAAATAACAAAACAAAGTTGACCTTCATATCTCTGAAGCGAGCCCACCTAGCAACAAAAAACCAATGTCATATTATGGTCCCCGTTGTCGCATGCAACTTTTATCCCAAAAACTTTTCAGGTCCTGTCACACTTTCGGAGTTATTCTTGGTGGCTGTAGTTACTGACTCACCCTGTATAAAAAGGTACGGTGATACTTAAAAAAGTCGTACTGCTCTTTATGATTTCGTAACTAACATAGACAGAACAGAAGGAGTCATGTTGATTAATGGCTCCTGATAATTAAATAACGTTTGTTTGGTACATTTTTATTTTTATCCCGGACAAAAATGTATTTGTTGTGGTGAAGATATATGGGACACTTTGTAGAAATACAGTACGTGTTTTAACATAATCTGGAAATGTCCACTGGTCGAAAACAGTTACGAGTAGATTGCGCAACATAAATGCGTTCTAGGCATGCATTATACGAAAGAATGTTACAGCGTTTTTAGTGGTTCAAATGGCTCTGAGAACTATGGGACTTAACATCTGTGGTCATCAGTCCCCTAGAACTTAGAGCTACTTAAACCTAACTAACCTAAGGACATCACACACATCCATGCCCGAGGCAGAATTCGAATCAGCGACCGAAGCGGTCACGCGGTTCCAGACTGAAGCGCCTAGAACCGCACGGCCACACCGGCCGGCCCGTTTATAGTGTTTTGATGTGATTACTTTTGATCGTTTATTATGACGCCATTGTATATCCCATCAAACTTACTCTGATGCGACAAAATTCATATCGTATTATCGTGTCGTTCCTCCTACTGTCCGGTGTAGTGCTGCGACTCGACATGGCTTCGACTTAGCAGGTCGTTGGAAGTCCCCTGCAGAAATACTGAGTTATGCTGCCTCTATAGCCGTCCATAATTAAGGAAGTGTTGCCGGTGCAGGATTTTGTGCATGAACTGATCTCTCGATTATGTCCCATAATGTTCGGCAGCTCTTAGTGGCCGCGCGGTTTGAGGCGTCATGTCACGGACTGCGCGGCCCCTCCCGCCGGAGGTTCGAGTCATCCCTCGGGCGTGGGTGTGTCTGTTGTTCTTAGCATAAGTTACTTTAGGTAGTGTGTAAGTCTACAGACCTATGACCTAAGCTGCTTGGTCCCTTAGGAATTCACACACACATAATGTTCGATGGGTGACCAAGTCAATCGCTCGAAGTGTCCAGAACATTCTTCAAACCAATCGCGAACAATTGTGGCCCGGTGACTTGGCACATTGTCATCTATATACAAACTCCATCGTTGTTTGGGAACATGAAACTTATGAGTGACTGCAAATGATCTCCAAGTAGCAGAATAGAACCATTTCCAGTCACGAGTGGTGCAGTTGGATCACAGGACCAGTCCAGTCCATGAAAACACATCTCACATCATTACAGAGCCAAGACCAACTTGCATAGTCCCTGGTTCATAACGAATGCCGGAAGCGATATTTTTATTGCCTGTCTTCTCTTGGTTCATAAGCACTATAGTTCTCATCAGCAGATTTTTTGCCCATTCCAACTACTACCAATCTTTGCAATCTCACAGTAAATATCTTACAATGGTATTAACTTTATTTTATATTCAGTACTACATGTGAACATCACATATGAATATTAAAGCTTGTTACTGCTGTGTGTCCTTTCTACCATTGCAAATGATAGGTACAAGTGCTAAACGCACAGATTTGGTGACAGCACTGTATGTGAACGATGCAAATTATTACTCCTTGCTCCCAATTATGAGGCAGAATGTGCTCTTCTCCTACTCCTTGATTGCCTGGATCAAGAAAAGATAGACGTTCTGTAAAAGTATCCTACACTCAGCACAAAAATCACACACATTAATGCGCTGGTATTTAACGGAAAATGGTCTCTGTTCCTTGAAACGTTTAGTAGTCATTTCACACCATTCTTGTCAGATCTTGCTCAGAAATACTTAATACGTCAATACTCTTCTGTTTCGTCCAAAAGACTAGCTTCCTTAGAAAATCTGGTTGTGCTAAAGAACAGAACGTGACTGATACGGCCGCAGCCTCGAATCCTTCCTCGGGCATGGATGTGTGTGATGTCCTTAGGTTAGTTAGGTTTAAGTAGTTTTAAGTTCTAGCGGACTGATAACCTCAGATGTCAAGTCCCATAGTGCTCAGAGCCATCTGAATCATTTGAAATAACATAAGCATATTGACATGGGAACATAAAAACCAAAGAGTTCTGTTAGTGTGTATCGGTGATGATTATTGATTTCATTAATTAGTTTTTCTGTGAATAAGGGATTTTATAATACACTGTACGTCTTTTGTTGTTTAACGTTGGCTGTAATAAAGTACTTGTCAATTTTTAAATAATTGTTAATCATTTCTGTGACTTCAATCAACTTTTTTTAATTACTATAAAATCTGAAAATAACGGCCTGTATTTCGATGTATCGATATTTTTGCCTCGATTTTATCGACGTCTTCCATAAATATTGTTGCAATATATTTCTTAGGAGAGTAGAAACTTCTTAGCCAAGATTGCAATAAAACACTGTATTGTGGGTGACCCGTTTCGGTAAAACTATTCTACCATCATCAGATCTTCGTACGGGTTATTAAAAGCATCTGTACGAAGATCTGATGGTAGTAACATAGTTTTACCGAAACCGATCATCAACAATACAGTGTTTTATTGCGATCTAGGCTAAGAAGTATTCCTTCTCCTAAGAAAGTAAATGCAGATCGTCCCTTCATGCTCAGTATGAGTAAACTGATAGAATATCTATCTATATTTTTAGGAATTTGCCCATCCGTAACTCGAGCCCTACCATCAGCTCATAGCAACAGCAATCAGGACTTATCTGATCATGTAAAGGTTTTCCAGTAGTCTGAGGTCCAAGCGATAAGGCGACCCCAAGAGAGTCGCTGCAGGCGATATCGTCGTATTAGCAAAGGCTGCTTCTATAGCTCATTAACGCCAAATTTTACTACTCTGTCCTGACGGATACATTCTGACTTCTGCGGCTGTTCCACACGTTGTTGCTTGTTTATGAACACCGATAACTGTACACAAACGCCGCTGCTCTCGGTCGTTAAGTGACGAGTGTGGGCGCCTGCGTTGTCTGTGGTGCGAGGTAATGGCTTGAAACTGGTATTCTCGGCACACTCTTGATTTCGGAATATTGAATTTCCTAACGATTTCCAAATGGAAATCCCACGTGTCTAGCTTCAACTACCATTTCACGTTCAAAGGCAGTTAATTTCCGTTGTGCGGCCGTAATCACGTCGTAAACCTTTTCACATGAATCGACTCAGTCGAAACGACAGCTCCGCCAATGCACTGCCCTTTTATACGTTGTGTACGCGACACTACCGCCATCTGTATATATGCATATCGCTATCCCATGACTCTGTTACCTCATTTTGGTCCTCCAGTTCTTCAGCAAGTCTTCTCACATGTGGAAAAACCCTCAATTTCTACAGATTTGTCAAAGGTAATATAAATGTATATCTCCCACTGTGCTGACTGTTCAGCGCAACTGCCTGCCAGGTGGAGGGTGCGGGTTCAGTTCCTGTAACTGGCAGAAATTTTCCTTGGTGGGAGGACTAAATGGTTCAAATGGCTCTGAGCACTATGGGACTCAACTGCTGAGGTCATTAGTCCCCTAGAACTTAGAACCAGTTAAACCTAACTAACCTAAGGACATCACAAACATATGCCCGAGGCAGGATTCGAATCTGCGACCGTAGCGGTCTTGCGGTTCCAGACTGCAGCGCCGTTAACCGCACGGCTACTTTGGCCGGCGTGGGAGGACTGGAAAGGGTTTCACTCGCCCTAGAGATGTCAACTAAGAAACTATTTGAGTGATAAGTAACAACCCCATGATCTGGAAATACAAGTGCTGGAAGAGCGGTGCGCTGTCCGTATGCCATTCCATATAGTATCCAAAAGACGCCACATGTCAGAGGATGACGCTGCACCAAATAGGACCGCGCTGCCTTCTGAGCCTGCTCACAGAGTTAAGGATTTCAGTTTTTGTATAGAAGTATACTGCCTGGCTGAGGTAGAACCAATGATTTACAGGAGGACTTCCGTATTATATCGACTAACGTCTCAATATTTTCTACACATGGATAGATCCACAAAGAAGGTAATAAATAGTGTTTCTTTGGAAAAATGACACTCCGAATTCACAAACTGCGAAGAGACACGTAAAGAAAACTTGAAGAAATTACCAGTAACTACAAAAATATGTTGGACATTAGTGGTGTTATTTTAAGCAAACCGTCGGTCACGTATAGTAAACTGAATTTTAATTAAATATTAGTTATGAATCGTTTAACTGGAGTTCCAATTCGCAATACACATCTATTGACTACTGGGTGGCTATATGACACTAAGGATACATACGGATACGGAATTATTTTAGTGCCTGTTGTAAGCGTTTATTCTGTACCATTTCTCGCATTGTTAGAAATTTTCATCTTTGCTACAAGGCAGCTTTAGGTCTCATCTCTGACCAATTACATTGTACTATCCATTTCAACATCAACTAAATATATACCTCTACTTAATTCACACGGAGGTGGTCCAATCCGAGATGTCGATATCCATCCTGAAATTTTTTTATGGCGGAAGAATACAACGAAAGAAATGCACAGACAAAATTTTAGCTGCTACGAAGTACCACAAGTAGTTTTTTTTTTCTTAAATTGGTATCACTCGTTTTCGTCACATGAAGAACCGCTTACGACAGCGGTCTGTACAGCCCTTCCACGACAAAAGAAGGTAGCGCCGCGTAGCGTTAATATCCGGAGTGACACAAGCGAATCTGAAGCACCTAAATAATAAAAAAAATTTCATGCATCATTGATGTTTTGAATAAGAGGCAATATGTATCATCAGGCAGCGTCTGATGTTTCAATTTATTGAAATTAAATATTTCTTACACATACGATACACTATATGATCAACAGTATCCGGGCACCCGGCTGAAAATGACTTACAAGTTCGTGGCGCCCTAGGTCAGTAATGCTGGAAATCAATATGGTGTTGGCCCATTCTTAGCCTTAATGACAGCTTCCACTCTCGCAGGCATACGACAAATCAGGTGCTGGAAGATTCCTTGCGGAATGGCAGCCCATTCTTCACGGAGAGCTGCACTCAGGAGAGATGACGTCAGTCGGTGAAGCCTGGCACGAAGACGATGTTCCAGGTATTATATAGGATTCAGGTCAGGACTCAATGCCGGCCAGTCCATTACAGGGATGTTATTGCTGTGTAACCACTCTGCCACAGGCCTTGCATTAAGAACAGGTGCTCGATCGTGTTGAAAGATGCTATCACCATCCCCGAACTGCTCTTCAACAGTGGGAAGCAAAAAGGTGCTTAAAACATTAATGTAGACCTATGCTGTGATAGTGCCACGCAAAACAAGAAGTATAGGCCCCCTTCACGAAAAACACGAACACACCTTAACACCACCGCCAAAGAATTTTACTGTTGACACTACATACGCTGGCAGATGACGTTCACCGGACTTTCGCCATACCCACACCCTGCCATCGGATCGCCACATCGTGTACCGTGATTCTTCACTCCACACAACGTTTCTTTTACTGTTCAGTCGTCCAATGTTTACGCTCCTTACACCAAGCGAGGCGCCGCTTGACATTTACTGGTGTGATGTGTGGCTTATGAGCAGCCGCTCGACCATGAAATCCTAGTTATCTCACCTTCCGCCTAACTGTCATAGTGCTTTCAGTGGATCCTGATGCAGTTTGGACTTCCTGTGTGATGGTCTGGATATATGTCTAGCTATTACACATTACGGCCCCTCTTCAACTGTCGTCGGTCTCTGTCATTCAGGAGACGAGGTCGGCCTGTACACTTTTGTACCGTACGTGTCCCTTCACGTTTCCACTTTACTACCACATCGGAGACAATGAACCTAGGAATGTTTAGGAGTGTGTAAATCTCGCGTACAGACGTGTGACACAAGTGACACCCAATTACATGACCACATTCGAACTCTGTGATTTCCGCGGAGCGCCCCTTTCTGCTCTCTCACAATGCCTAATGACTACTGAGGTTGCTGATATGGAGTACCTGGCAGTAGGTGGCAGCACAATGCACCTAATGTGAAAAACGTATGTTTTTGGGGGTGTCTGAATACTTTTGATCACACAGTGTACTTAATAATAATTTCTGTAACAAATTTCCTATAATAACTTTTGAATAAAGTATATTTTAGTAACAATGAAACAGTTCCTCGTTTATTTCACATAGTCACAATAAATTGAAGTGTCATGCGAATGATGAAAACATGTATTTTCCTTACCGTACCTAACGAAAGAGAATTAATGCATTCGGGCACGTCACAGTATTTACTAGTTATATTTGTACAGAACTGCGATTTAGTAACAAATGGTCCTTTCCAGTGCTCTGTTTACTGTGCTTCATACCGAGCATGCTTAAACCAATACTTAAAACGTGTCGATACAAACTGATAACGCACAAATGACTGAAACTTTACAATACTGTTCTCATGATGAACCTCAAACGACATGGAGCTATCGGAAATTATATTGTCTGAGAATTGCCTTAAAATTACCTTCCAAGGTCGAGAAAATACTTTATCGACAGTAACATTGGTTTTTCCTGGTGTAATCTGAATTATATCAAGAGCCTTTTAGTCGTCAACCTGAAAGAGAGCGGTGTCGTTATGTTCAGGCCAAAATTCCAATAAAAGCAATGAATTATTTCTGCAACTGCTTAGAAACCGTCTCGAACGAAATGTTAAAAATTATTCTTTCCTTTTTTTAAGATATTGATAGGACTAAACAGTCCTTTTTTAGGGTTGCGTAATGCAGTCAAAAAAATGGAGCCCTTATCGGATCAAATTGTTGTCCGTCTGTCTGTGTGCCTGTCTGCCTGTTAAAATTCTTTTCACGGATAGATATATCAAGTTGAAATTTATGTCATAAACCAAGGTCTGTGGTCATTGCTGATGTAAAAAGTTAAGCGTCCAATTCACTGCAGCCAGAAGATACGGCCATTTACGTCACATATTTTGATACTCGCAACTTCCTATAGGCTACTTCTCGTAGACCTAGAATCATGAAATTTGACCAGATGCAAGGTTTCATAGTATATGTAAAGGAAAAAATCAGATTTTTTTCTTTTTTCGTTTTGCTATCCGACTTCAGATTTGGAATTAAAACATTCTCGAAAGTCTTGGCATTCACTGAACCGATACCTTGCCAGTATCAATGTCGGTAACAGGACATATCTCGTCAAGATTCTCGACTCCTGGAATGGATAAACTGTCTAAATACATTAAATACATAATGAAGTTTGTACGGAGCCCTTAGAGCGCGATTCCTACTCTCATCTGTCGATTTTTTTTTTTTTTTTACATTTGTTGCTAATATGCCATGAGATCCCTGAAAACAGATATAAAACTGCGGAAACAGTAATGCACTCATACTTATCACTGGAATTGTTATATACGAATGTGTCATACCACTAGCCGACTGCAGAACAGACACTGTCTGTTTTCACCTTAAGATGATAAACTGCGGTTTCCTCGCAGTTCTTCCACGAAACCTGATCGATCGGCGTTAGACGCAACAGATAACTGCAAGCTTCGTCTTCGCGTCACTTTAATCTTACATTTGAAATAAAATTTGTTGACTAGCAACTTCTATATGGTATGATTTCTTGATTTTGATAAACCGAGCCGTAGAAGGCTTGAAGTCGTCAATGTTCATCTCAATGGCGAGTCGGAGAGCCAAGTCTCGAAGATGTTCATCGGCAGCGGTGTATGAAAATGAGCAGCTCTACATGGTTTATATCTCAAGAAAACTCCTCAAAAGAACGGCTGTCCATGTTATTTAATCTTATTTAGCGGTTGTGCTGGTTATTAATGGTGGTTAACGGGTTGTTAGTGGCCACCCTGTATCTAGCGTACAACTTCCCATAGTTTTTCTTCCTCGCTTTCACGAGTTTCATTTTGGCGCAGTTTGTTACTTCGTGTAAGTCTTTCTTCCATTTATACAGTTCACGGTCAGATGATACGCAGCAAAACCTCGTCTGCACACTGCTTAACATTAAGCGTTAAACACAATGAATATTAATTCCGTTTTTATCTCCATTGTTATCACTTACACTACCGCAAAAGCAACTGGTAATTATTGTGAATATTAAATGAGTTACAGATTTGAGTGAACAGTAAGTACGGAGAGCTATTTCAGAAAAGCCAACAACGGAAACTGAAATTTTCTTTTCAATTTACAACAGCTCCAACTGGTGTTACGTATTTTCAGATGCTCCGTCAACCAAGGATATGCACCTGCCCTGTTGAACAAGTGCAGTCCGCTTCAGTTCCAGTAGGGGTTTACAATTCTCCAGGCGCCTGGAGGGCTACGAATTTCCAATTATCAAAATTTTTAAAAATCTGTTAAGTGTGTCTTAGCAACTAAAATTTTGAGAGGGTCTCTGTTTCGGTGTAATATTCGTGTATAAAAAGTTTCAGGACACGTTTCGGCACGTCGGATTAGACCATTCCCTTGCCAGTCTTATCGGATGTTTCCTGAGTTGGCCATAGTAGCAGCGTTGTTACGCATTAGTTGTGGCACTGGGTGTGGTCTTTAGAGTGCCATTCTCTTTGTCACTTTGAGTATTTCTGATTAAACATGTTCTTTGTCTTTACTTATCGCGAAATCTCACGATGATATACAAATCTTCGTACTTTTCTTTCCAAATTTACAAGTTAAAATTTTAATAAGTTGTCGAGACACTAATCGGGTCTCAGAGCTCAGCCGCAGATATAATACATGCATACCTCTTTTAAACAAATCTTGGTTCATTCGAATCTGATTGTAAATGCCTAAGTTATGATAAGATTTATGGACATTTTTCGAATCCGTAAAAGCTAAAATTATGGTTACTCTTTTTAGATGCACAGCCAGCCATATCTGGCCATAGCAAATTTAATAGGGATGCTTAGAAAAACTACGATTCGTCCTCTCTAAAACGAGACTGCGAAGGAGGTCTGTTTTAGCCGAGTTATTTGAGTTTGAAACTAATTCGACCGAATTCGTGTTATATTCGTGTGCGTATGTATTCCCCCATCTACATCATACATTCAAGAGAAGAAGAACAGTCGCTTCTGTGCATTCTCAAGTCCCTAATGCAGTCATATACATCCGCCTGTACGTCCCATGCATGATGTGACGACTTGTCAGTACCATATGTGGAAAAGCACATTAACTTGTCATAAATTTCGTTAAAAAATAAATAAATAAAAGCAAAGAAAGAGAAAGGAGAATAAGATACCATGCATCAAGGGGAAATAGTCGAAAGCCCTTGAAACTTTGTTGCACACATATATCGTCTATAAAATTAAGTTCTTACAATGTCACAGTAAAACAACAATTACGATACATTCATACATTCGAGCCGATGCTACAGAACACTGCGGAACTGACTCTGCACTGACTACAGAAGGTGATGAGGGTACGCATGGGATCTTAGATGTTTCTTTCAAAGGCCTGCAGCCTATCAAGCCAGAGACCCGGCAATACAATCTCTTGTCCTTGACTACAAAGAGAACTCATTTACAAAATAAAAATGCCTGCAGTTGCTATTAATTTTCTAAATTTATTCTACGACCACTTTCCATGCTTAAAGGTTCATCTTCAGATGCCACCAAATAATTATGAAAACATAAAATTGTGGCTAGTGAATTCCGCGTCGTTGTGTCCAGGCGGCCGCTGTGTTTACTGCTCCTGCACTTCCATGCGTTTGTTTGACGTGGATGTGGTTCTCAGTGACTGACTGGCCCGTCCGCCACAAATTTTATTTTCATAATTGTATGGTGGCATATGAAGATGAAGCTTTAAGTTTCGAAAACGGTCGTGAAATAAATTTACAAAGTTACTAGCAACTGAAGGGGACTTTCATTCTATAAATATGTTCATCAGTTACGGATGTTAACCTGATCGTATGTCTTGAATGAGAAGCCAGTCTATCTGGCAGGCTGTTTAAAGCGGCGCATTGCCCTGTTGAACATACGTTCATTTTCATGGTGTCCCCTTTATTTATTAAACCTGATGTACTTAGGTCAAAGAGGCTGTCTACTACACCGCACCAGGCCTTCACACATTCTGCAGCTAAACATACCTCAGTATCTTTAGCGGCAACACATAGAACCACAAGACTTCCTATGCATCTGTAATGTTACTGTACCTTGTATAGATGAAAGACGCAACAAAATGTCGTATACAGTACCCACTCAGACCACGATCTCAGTCAAGGATACAGAGCATCGGGCGATGTGAAACACACGAAACACTTGGAATTGTTGCCCACAGGCACTGAAGCCTTGATGCATGTTGACAGCAGCTTCAAATGGTTCAAATGGCTTTGAGCACTATGGGACTTAACAAATGGTTCAAATGGCTCTGAGCACTATAAGACTTAACATCTATGGTCATCAGTCCCCTAGAACTTAGAACTACTTAAACCTAACTAACCTAAGGACAGCACACAACACCCAGTCATCACGAGTCAGAGAAAAAAGGACTTAACATCTGTGGTCATCAGTCCCCTAGAACTTAGAACTACTTAAACCTAACTAACCTAAGGACATCACACACATCCATGCCCGAGGCAGGATTCGAACCTGCGAACGTAGCGGTCATGCGGTTCCAGCCTGAAGCGCCTAGAACCGCACGGACACACCGGCCGGCTTTACAGCAGGTGCTAATATGTCACGATAAAGTAGACTGATCCGCAAGAGCTCATTGTTGAAGCAGTGCAATCCCTCTTTCGGTGATCTTGCGGAAGTTCCTCGGAAATGGTCTTCTGTACATATTTCCTCCCACTCATACAACCGAAAAATCTCGTCTAACTGGCTTAGATCATAGTCCAGGTGAGGCCTAAACGCACGAGTCTAATAAAATACAATAACGCCCTCCATCACAGACATGCAAGAAGAGGGGACTATGATGACTCCAGATTTTGTGGAAATTTCGCAGAGACATGCGTCCTTGGTTTTTTTTAAAAAATAGGTTTTTCATAGGGATGAAATTGTGAAAACTGGTAATCGATTCGTTATGTAACTAGTGGTTAATATTCATTTGATTGTACGATAATATGTTATTAGTTATACTTTGCTTATCACAATAAGCCTAAATTTCATTATTCTACAACGTTAACAAAATCTTATATTATAGTTTATACATTTCGCAAGTGTTCGGGTGAAACTTGCCGCAAAAAATTGTATAAAAGAGCCATATGTTGCAACCCGCAGTGGTGGTTCTACCACCTGAAATGAATAAAAATATTAAGAAAATCGAATAACCTTCTTGAAGAAGCGGTCTTTAATTGGAGTGCGCAGATTCAGAATATGCCGTCCTTACTACTCATATACGCAACCATGTCGGCATGTGGCCTTAGACATGATGCTTTGGAAGTAGAGAAAACTTCTATATTGATTTACAGAGAACTTCTATTTTGATTTCTTCAACAATTATACACTAAAACAGGAGGCTACTTTTTCTTAATAAATGACCGACGTTTGAGCGGAATTTTACCTCATTCTTGTTAGTTGAATGGAGTAACATACTCCGTTTGTCACAAAGAGGTACACTACACATTTAACGGCTCGCCATAGCGGAACAAAGCATCGGCGTACACCAGCTACTGTTGTGAGCTTTCTTCTGGCTCATGAGTGGCTGCGTTTCCACTGCCTCTGTAGGTGGGTACATGCAACTTCCCGTGGTACATAGTCTGATATGTAATGTAGTCGAATTCGTACTAGGATCACATTTAAGCTTGAAAAGCCAATATTAAAACCTGGGCATACCTGTACTCGTATCCACATGACCACACATATATGCAGAATATTCACAGACACTTGTCACAACGGTGTCTATCGAAAAAAAAAATGGTCCAAATGGCTCTGAGCACTATGGGACTTAACATCTGAGGTCATCAACCCCCTAGAACTTAGAACTACTTAAACCGAACTAACATAATGACTTTACAACCATCCATGCCCGAGGCAGGATTCGAACCTGTGACCATAGCAGCAGCGTGGTTCCGGACTGAAGCGCCTAGAACCGCTCGGCTACGACGGCCGGCTGTCTATCTCAGGAAAAAGCTATTTGGTTCTCGAAGACCAACACTACTAAAATACGTTCAGTATGACAGCCAGGAAACTAATCGATTTCCTATGAATATGACAAATTATAAAATCTAACCCGCACGGCATAGTCAAAATGCTAATAGAAAACTAATATTATTAGTAACTTCTCTACTTGGACTATATGTGTATTCCAATTACTATCAACTTCACGTACAAGTCGCGCACGCCACATGTAACACGAAAACTCGACACTGAAACGTGTACAAGTGGCGTACTGATATGACAATGGACTTGCTTTTTGGAGGATGGCTGTTCCGATCCCGGAATAGTGTCCATATTTAGATTTTGTGAAGTTTCCCTACATCGTTTAAGGCAAATACTACGAAGGTTCGTTTAAGAAGGACAAACCGGATTTCTTTTTCGATCTATCAGCCGTTCTATCTATTGCTCTAAATCTGATTGCTTCATCATAGATGGAACGTTAAACCTGTTGGGATGCAAGGGCCAGACAGTAGATGCATACGAGAGGCCGTTGAAAGTGACAGACCAGATGACTGCCTCAGCAGCCAGGACCTGTTTGATTCTAGGAGCCAGAGGTTGTGAACGGCGTACCAGCCTCTGTTATATGTTGCGGCAGGGATCGATCAGATTTGAACCCAATGAGTATGATTTGGGTGATGTGAAAGCAGGCAGTTGCAGAAGTAAAGGTGCTTTCCGCATCCAGAGACTAGAAAAGGACATCCGCAGGTATTGGAGAAAATATATGTTGCCGTAACAGAAGAATGACTTTCGAGAATATTTTTAGTGCTTAGTCCGTGTGGCCATTTTAACGCTGGCAATGGATGTTTTGTACAGCAGTAATGAAAGAAAAGAATTCCATGCTGTCGATGGATGCGTGCTGCTGCAAGTCATCAGCTCTCTGTCACGCGCCGAGTCTAACAACATGCACTTAAGCAGTCCACCTGCCAATATTCCACCTAACTTTGTGTAACATTTATAAAAACCCTAGTAACTATCCTGAGAATTTCATTAATATAACGTGCGTATTATGGTTTTATCATTTTCATCTTGGAGGTGGGAATACGTTATTTTGTAGAAGTGATGCGTAGAAGTTAATCGAAGTAAACAGCTGTGATGCAAACAGATTTCATGAATCATGAATGTTTGTAACGTAAGTTACTTAGGTTCCTGTAGCTGGAGCAATTAATACTTTTCTACATTATTAATTTTCCGAGGCTTTAGTCAAGTAAAGTTACATTATAGTTAAATAATTTGACACTGATTAAACAAAACATTAGATCACAAAAAAGAAAAAGTCTCTCCTTTCCGACTAAAACTCCATGGAATTCATTTCAGTGACAGTGTCATGTGAAAGAGTAATATTTAGATGAGAAATGAGTTTGACTGTCCGTATTACTCAATAAAATTTGTCATGGCGAATTAGTACATGACTGTCTATAGACCGTGGACTATGCTGCTCACTGAGAGGTATACTGTATAAACAAAGCCGGTGAACACATTCAAAGACTAATTTATTCCTAACGTGTCCTTGTGCTCCAACGGAAATGTCATGTAGGGGATGTACACAAGATTAAATAAAAATAATGAACCCTGCAAATGTGTTTGCTTTCCAGATACGTTAAATTATTGAGCAACGCGTTTTATGTCAAAATAGCACTTGCTTGTTACATGGGTCCTTAGAGTACAAGATTTTTTTTCCAAACTCTTTAGGGTCAAAATATTGTAAGTAAATTTAAGAATATCACGGAGGATGAAGAAATGGCTTCTTTAGTAACAGGTTAAAAGTACAGTTCATAACCGGCGTAATATTCATAGACGGACATTACTACCTTGATATATACCTGGTGATCAAAAAGTCAGTTGTTGTTGTTGTGGTCTTCAGTCCTGAGACTGGTTTGATGCAGCTCTCCATGCTACTCTATCCTGTGCAAGCTTCTTCATCTCCCAGTACCTACTGCAGCCTACATCCTTCTGAATCTGCTTAGTGTATTCATCTCTTGGTCTCCCTCTACGATTTTTACCCTCCACGCTGCCCTCCAATACTAAATTGGTGATCCCTCGATGTCTGAGAACATGTCCTGGCAACCGATCCCTTCTTCTAGACAAGTTGTGCCACAAGCTCCTCTTCTCCCCAATTCTTGTCAATACTTCCTCATTAGTTATGTGATCTACCCAGCTAATCTTCAGCATTCTTCTGCAGCACCACATTTCGAAAGCTTCTATTCTCTTCTTGTCTAAACTATTTATCGTCCACGTTTCACTTCCATACATGGCTACACTCCATACAAATACTTTCAGAAACGACTTCCTGACATTTAAATCTATACTCGAAGTTAACAAATTTTTCTTCTTCAGAAACGCTTTCCTTGCCATTGCCAGTCTACATTTTATATCCTCTCTATTTCGACCATCGTCAGTTATTTTGCTCCCCAAATAGCAAAACTCCTTTACTACTTTAAGTGTCTCATTTCCTAATCTAATTCCCTCAGCATCACCCGACTTAATTCGACTACATTCCATTATCCTCGTTTTGCTTTTGTTGATGTTCATCTTGTACCCTCCTTTCAAGACACTGTCCATTCCATTCAGCTGCTCTTCCAAGTCCTTTGCTGTCTCTGACAGAATTACAATGTCATCGTCAAACCTCAAATTTTTTATTTCTTCTCCATGGATTTTAATACCTACTCCGAACTTTTCTTTTGTTTCCTTTATTGCATGCTCAATATACAGATTGAATAACATCGGGGATAGGCTACAACCCTGTCTCACTCCCTTCCCAACCACTGCTTCCCTTTCTTACCCCTCGACTCTTATAACTGCCAGCTGCTTTCTGTACATATTGTAAATAGCCTTTCGCTCCCTGTATTTTACCCCTGACACCTTCAGAATTTGAAAGAGAGTATTCCAGTCAAAATTGTCAAAAGTTTTCTCTAAGTCTACAAATGCTAGAAACGTAGGTTTGCCTTTCCTTAACCTTTCTTCTAAGATACGTCGTAGGGTCAGTATTGCCCCACGTGATCCAACATTTCTACGGAATCCAAACTGATCTTCCCCGAGGTCGGCTTCTATCAATTTTTTTATTCGTCTGTAAAGAATTCGCGTTAGTATTTTGCAGCTGACTTATTAAACTGATAGTTCGGTAATTTTCACATCTGTCAACACCTGCTTTCTTTGGGATTGGAATTATTATATTCTTCTTGAAGTCAGAGGGTATTTCGCCTTTCTCATACATCTTGCTCACCAGATGGTAGAGTTTTTTCAGGACTGGTTCTCCCAAGGCTGTCAGTAGTTCTAATGGAATGTTGTCTACCCCCGGGGCCTTGTTTCGACTCAGGTCTTTCATTGCTCTGTCAAACTCTTTACGCAGTATCATATCTCCCATTTCATCTTCATCTACATCCTCTTCCATTTCCATAATATCGTCCTCAAGTACGTCGCCCTTGTATACACCCACTATATACTCCTTCCACCTTCCAGCTTTCCCTTCTTTGCTTAGAACTGGGTCTCCATCAAAGCTCTTGATATTCATGCAAGTGGTTCTCCTTTCTCCAAAGGTCTCTTTAATTTTCCTGTAAGCAGTATCTATCTTACCCCTAGTGAGATAAGCTTCTACATCCTTACATTTGTCCTCTAGCCGTACCTGCTTAGCCATTTTGCACTTCCTGTCGATCTCATTTTTGAGACGTTTGTATTCCTTTTTGCCTGTTTCATTTACTGCATTTTTATATTTTCTCCTTTCATCAATTAAATTCAATATTTCTTCTGTTATCCAAGGGTTTCTACTAGCCCTCATCTTTTTACCTATTTGATCCTCTGTTGCCTTCACTATTTCATCCCTCAAAGCTACCCATTCTTCTTCTACTGTATTCCTTTCCCCCATTACTGTCAATTGTTCCCTTAAGCTCTCCCTGAAACTCTGTACAACCTCTGGTTCAGTCAGTTTATCCAGGTCCCATCTCCTTAAATTTCCACCTTTTTGCAGTTTCTTCAGTTTTAGTCTACACAGTAGATTGTGGTCAGAGTCCACATCTGCCCCTGGAAATGTCTTACAATTTAGAACCTGCTTCGTAAATCTCTGTCTTACCATTATATAATCTATCTGATACCTTTTAATATCTCCAGGGTTCTTCCATGTATACAACCTTCTTTCATGATTCTTGAACCAAGTGTTAGCTACGATTAAGTTATGCTCTGCGCAAAATTCTACCAGGCGGCTTCCTCTTTCATTTCTTAGCCCCAATCCATATTGACCTACTATGTTTACTTCTCTATCTTTTCCTACTGACGAATTCCAGTCACCCATGACTATTAAATTTTCGTCTCCATTCGCTACCTGAATAATTTCTTTTATCTCATCATACATTTCATCAATTTCTTCGTCATCTGCTGAGCTAGTTCGCATATAAACTTGTACTACTGTAGCAGGCGTGGGCTTCGTATCTATCTTGGCCACAATAATGCGTTCACTATGCTGTTTGTAGTAGCTTACCCGTACTCCTATTTTTTTATTCATTATTAAACTTACACCTGCATTACCCTTATTTGATTTTGTATTTATAACCTGTATTCATCTGACCAAATGTCTTGTTCCTCCTTCCTCCGAACTTCACTAATTCCCTCTGTATCTAACTTTAACCTATCCATTTCGTTTTTAAAATTTTCTAACCTACCTGCCCGATTAAGGGATCAGACATTCCACGCTCCGATCCGTAGAACGCCTGTTTTCTTTCTCCTGATAATGACATCCTCTTGAGTAGTCCCCGCCCGGAGATCCGAATGGGAGACTATTTTACCTTCGGAATATTTTACCCAAGAGGACGTCATCATCATTTAATCATACAGTAAAGCTGCATGCCCTCGGGAAAAATTACGGCTGTAGTTTCCCCTTGCTTTCAGCCGTTCGCAGTACCAGAACAGCAATACCATTTTGGTTAGTGTTACAAGACCAGATCAGTCAATCATCCAGACTGTTGCCCCTGCAACTACTGAAAAGGCTGCTGCCCTTCTTCAGGAGCCGGCCGCGGTGGTCTAGCGGTTCTAGGCGCTCAGTCCGGAACCGCGCGACTGCTACGGTCGCAGGTTCGAATCCTGCCGCAGGCATGGATGTTTGTGATGTCCTTAGGTTAGTTAGGTTTAAGTAGTTCTAAGTTCTAGGTGACTGATGACCACAGATGTTAAGTCCCATAGTGCTCAGAGCCATTTGAACCTCTTCAGGAACCACACGTTTGTCTGGCCTCTCGGCAGATACCCCTCCGTTGTGGTTGCACGTACGGTACGCCTGTCTGTATCGCTGAGGCACGCAAGCCTCCCCACCAACAGCAAGGTCCATGGTTCATGGTAAATTTGAAAAATGAATAACTCACGGAATAATGTAGATAGAGAGGTACAAATTGACACACATACTTGGAAAGACATGAGGTTTGATTAGAACCAAAAAAATACAAAAGTTCAAAAAATTCCGACAGATGGCGCTTCATCTGATCAGAATAGCAATAATTAGCATAACAAAGTAAGACAAAGCAAAGATGATGTTCTTTATAGGAAATGCTCAATATGTCCACCATCATTCCTCAACAATAGCTGTAGTCGAGGAATAATCTTGTGAACAGCACTGTACAGCATGTCCGCAGTTATGGTGAGGCATTGGCGTCGGATGTTGTCTTTTAGCATACCTAGAGATGTCGGTCGATCACGATACACTTGCGACTTCAGGTAACCCCAAAGCAAATAATCGCACGGACTGAGGTCTGGGGACCTGGGAGGCCAAGCATGACGAAAGTGGCGGCTGAGCACACGATCACCACCAAACGACGCGCGCGAGAGATCTGTCGGACATTTTGTGACCTTTGTTTTTTTTTGTTCTAATAAAACCCCATGTCATTACAAACATGTGTGTCAATTTTTATCTCTCTATCTACATTATTCCGTGGTTTATTAAGTTTTCAAATTTATACTGACTTTTTTATCACCCGGTATAGTACCAACAACGTGAATATAAAATATTAGTTGCGACGCAGTGAAAAAGTTTCTTTTAGTTTTGTCAATGTAGAGACGTGAAAATTACTGTTCAGATGTACAACCCTTTGTTATCTCTACCACAAAAGTTAATGTTGCAAATATCATCTGTCGTTCTGTTTTATTACCGTGACAGCAATATTGGTTGTTCAGACTTACAGGCTGTAAAGGTGACTATTATCCAGCTTCCCTTACTGCAGTTATAAAGGCACACCTGTCCGGGAACTGTAGTACTAGAGACACATGGACACAACAGATTTGCACTTGCAAAATAACCCGTACCTACGATTCTACTATTCTTCGCTCACAATAAACATATCACCGTACTACAGAATGATTCATGAATGCTAAACTAGACCTGACCGTTTGTCCAAATTCGTGTCAGTTTATACTCATCCACAGTATTTCTAATTTCTTCAAACAAATAGTCATCAGTTTTAGGAAACAAATGAATACATTATCTCTCATCTCGCTTTACGGATTTTAATATAAACAGTTTTCGGTCAGGCCATCAGGGAGGGAATAAAAACTAATTTAATTTTTATGAGAATTAATAGCAACGTTCTACATTATAGCATTTATACATCGGAGGACAATTCTTTTGGGAAATTAAAAGCGAAGCGTTATTACAGGTAACTCCAGCCTCCGAATCAGGAGGGAAATTACGCTGGATCAATTACGCGAGGAATCTCTCTCCTGCTGTCGACAGCTGTAAATTAGAGATACGTGAGAAGAGCGGTAATTGCGTTATTGCTTTATTCTCTTATTTATTGCCAGCGTAATCTGAGAAACTGCTATAAGAGTAAACAATGAGGAAAGAAAGCTACTCATTACAGTTCTCTTTCACATATTGTCAGGAAACAGCGTTATTTCGGAATGTCTCCAGACATAACTGCATTTAGGTGGTAATAAACGCTACATTAGTGATCAGATTTTTTGTGTAGGAACACACGTCTACGAAGGATTTCATAATCGTCACGTGCTAGTCAGGACCACATAAATATATGCTTTCGTAGTATACCTTAAAAGCTGTATAAGTTATGCCGCCTTTTGCAACTCTAATAAACGTCTTAATACGACCAAACGCGTTTCGTTTTATTTTACAGCGTCTTCAGTGGTCACTGTTACAATACAGCTTCTCTTATAATTTTGTTTAGTAGGGTCATGAAAAGTTCTTATGCTTTCACTTACGTAGGTTCATGAACAGTTGTCATGCTTTCTCATACTACTATAAAAAGTGTTAAATCATCATTGTTACTCACTGTTTTTTTCCGTTTCTTACGACATTATTCACTTCCTTCTATACACATGTGGTATATTTTAGCAGACAGCCTTTCACTAACACTAAATACACTCACGTTCCTTTGTTGTGAAGCTCCACTGCTATCTGGCCATTTCCTTTACTTTGTTTTAATATAGTAAGATGCGCTTTCTTATCTTTTGTTTTGACAATATCAGGAGCATCTGCTACTGTTCCATGCATGTTTATATTTTCCGACTGTGTGCACGCGTGTGTTTATACAAATTTTATTAAGGGAATGGTATGACCTTTTATGTTGTGTTTGTGTGTGTGTGTGTGTGTGTGTGTGTGTGTGTGTGAGAGAGAGAGAGAGAGAGAGAGAGAGAGAGAGAGAGAGAGAGAGAGAGAAGGAGTGTTAAGAGCTAATACGTCGCAACTTTTGTGTGCATAAATTATTGCTTTACTATGGTACAGTGCTATATGATCTAGGGTAGGTGTGTTACTTTCTTTATGTGAGTCTATTCTTGTGGCATTTCGGGTGGTTGTTCTTTGTTGGTTTAAATAAGGTTTGGTTGCTATTGATTGTTTGGTCATTTATTTTGTGTTTCTTTTCTATTATTGCCTCTTCGATTTGGATGTTCTTTTGTAGGGTCAGGAGATGTTCCATGTCCCTGAATCTGACTATTTTAATGTCTGTTCCTATTGAAGTAGGGTGGTGGTTTCTTGTAAGAGGTTTTCTGCATTTGTTGAACGGGTAGTGCCATTTTCTCATTTTCTGCTCTGTTCTTTATACCTTATTTCAAATATTCTGCTGGTCTGCCTTAAATATAGAGCTTCATACTTAATACAGTGCCAAATTTTGTTATACAGGGTAAAGACAAACTGTTGGGAAAGCTTGTAAAAGTGTGCAGGGTAGGTTTTTCTGAGACATAATTGGTAAGAAAAACTTACGGTGCGTTACGCCGTTTCCGACTTAATTAGCACTGAAATAAGGCAATCAGGTCGTTGTCCGCACAAATTCAAGCGGCCTGCCAGAGACGACCTCACCTATGTTTTCTTCATTTGGTATCCTGAAACTGAACAAGACAGCAATACAGAAACTGCAAATGGGACGGTAGTAAGGACTAAGACCGAGCCAGTGGCTAGACAGTGTGGTCAGCCTGGATCTACGATATTTGCAACCGGGGAAAAAACTACGCAGTGCTGCCTCCTCCCTCACACAATCGAGCGTTTGTGGTAGAACGTCAAAATTAAAAAGAAAAAAACAGTATTTTTCTAAAATAAGTTCAGTTTGTAGCGCACATCTTCCTGAAGAGTTTTATATATAAAACCCACATGTTAGAGGAAAAGTAAGACATTTTATTTGGTCTTACCGGTGCCAAAGTGCAGTGCCACGCCTCTTCACGCAGCATTTTTGTGTCACACGTCACTGTATTTCGGTCTGTGGAATTCAAATGTGAATATCTTGTAGTGGAAGCCATGAACGTACGTTCAGGACAGTGAAAATTAAAATCTTTTATGGTGGCTCTCCTACATCTACACTCAACCTGTACGACGTCCTGCCCCCCGCCCCCCCACCCCCCCTACACCTGTTAAAAATCTCACAATTAATAATGAGTAGGATTATTTGTGACTGGGAGAATAATAACTCTTCAGAAAATGTGCTATCTTTATTGCCTATTAGCTAATAACTTTCTATTTGTGTGACACAAAATCAAATATAGGAAACATAAAACCAGTAGACAAGAGACAACCAAGACAGTATAGATTTCTTCCATCCTTAGGTTCTAGTAAATTTTTCTCTCTAACCTTGCTGCATGTTCACATGGCGTAATTTCCTTTCCACGAAAGAATCTATTTCCTCATCAAAGTTTGTCAAGCGTTTTGCTACATGAAAAATCAAAATGGCCGGCCGCTATGGGCGAGCGATTCTATTTGCTTAAGTCCGGAACCGCGCTGCTGCTACGGTCGCTGGTTCGAATCCTACCTCGGGCATGGCTGTGTGGGATGTTCTTAGGTTAGTTATGTTTAATTAGTTCTACGTCTGGGGGACTGATGACCTCAGATGTTAAGCCCCATAGTGCTTAGAGCTATTTGAACCACTATTGAAATCAAGATGTCGTTGTCTAGTACTGACAAAGCGCTTCATACGAATTGTGCCCAAGAGTGGTGTGGTTTCTCGATTTAATTACGTCTATTTTGTAACTGAATGCTAGATAAAATAAAATAGGCCTTTCTAAAATTGTAGCAATTATAGCACACGCCATTAAAAGAGACTATTTTGGCACAAATGGTCCTTTTTTATGTACCTCATTTACATAAATAACACGACAGAATATAATTGACGAAGTATCGACATCAAATGCCTGTTAAGCCAATTGCAAAAAATGTTTTAGGTTAGGAAATAGTTTCACATTTACACTCCTGGAAATGGAAAAAAGAACACACTGACACCGGTGTGTCAGACCCACCATACTTGCTCCGGACACTGCGAGAGGGCTGTACAAGCAATGATCACACGCACGGCACAGCGGACACACCAGGAACCGCGGTGTTGGCCGTCGAATAGCGCTAGCTGCGCAGCATTTGTGCACCGCCGCCGTCAGTGTCAGCCAGTTTGCCGTGGCATACGGAGCTCCATCGCAGTCTTTAACACTGGTAGCATGCCGCGACAGCGTGGACGTGAACCGTATGTGCAGTTGACGGACTTTGAGCGAGGGCGTATAGTGGGCATGCGGGAGGCCGGGTGGACGTACCGCCGAATTGCTGAACACGTGGGGCGTTAGGTCTCCACAGTACATCGATGTTGTCGCCAGTGGTCGGCGGAAGGTGCGCGTGCCCGTCGACCTGGGACCGGACCGCAGCGACGCACGGATGCACTCCAAGACCGTAGGATCCTACGCAGTGCCGTAGGGGACCGCACCGCCACTTCCCAGCAAATTAGGGACACTGTTGCCCCTGGGGTATCGGCGAGGACCATTCGCAACCGTCTCCATGAAGCTGGGCTACGGTCCCGCACACCGTTAGGCCGTCTTCCGCTCACGCCCCAACATCGTGCAGCCCGCCTCCAGTGGTGTCGCGACAGGCGTGAATGGAGGGACGAATGGAGACGTGTCGTGTTCAGCGATGAGAGTCGCTTCTGCCTTGGTGCCAATGATGGTCGTATGCGTGTTTGGCGCCGTGCAGGTGAGCGCCACAATCAGGACTGTATACGACCGAGGCACACAGGGCCAACACCCGGCATCATGGTGTGGGGAGCGATCTCCTACACTGGCCGTACACCACTGGTGATCGTCGAGGGGACACTGAATAGTGCACGGTACATCCAAACCGTCATCGAACCCATCGTTCTACCATTCCTAGACCGGCAAGGGAACTTGCTGTTCCAACAGGACAATGCACGTCCGCATGTATCCCGTGCCACCCAACGTGCTCTAGAAGGTGTAAGTCAACTACCCTGGCCAGCAAGATCTCCGGATCTGTCCCCCATTGAGCATGTTTGGGACTGGATGAAGCGTCGTCTCACGCGGTCTGCACGTCCAGCACGAACGCTGGTCCAACTGAGGCGCCAGGTGGAAATGGCATGGCAAGCCGTTCCACAGGACTACATCCAGCATCTCTACGATCGTCTCCATGGGAGAATAGCAGCCTGCATTGCTGCAAAAGGTGGATATGCACTGTACTAGTGCCGACATTGTGCATGCTCTGTTGCCTGTGTCTATGTGCCTGTGGTTCTGTCAGTGTGATCATGTGATGTATCTGACCCCAGGAATGTGTCAATAAAGTTTCCCCTTCCTGGGACAATGAATTCACGGTGTTCTTATTTCAATTTCCAGGAGTGTATTTCATATGTTCCAGTTTCTCAAGCATGAGACTGGAAAGTAGTAGTAGTAGTAGTACGAAATTATTATATAAATTTCGAATTGTCATATTCTTCCGTACTATTTGTGTCATGTCCCCTTTTCTTCTCCATATTCTTCCTAAAAAACAATCTTATCATCACTAATACTGTAACTATACCTGTGACTGTATAATGAATCACCCTGTTATAAAGTTACCCATTTTCTTATAGAGATAACCGATACATTGTATACTATCGATTCTTGCATAGGTTAAAATTATCTGTGCTGTTTCATTCAAAGAATTCATAAGATTTTGTATACGATGTATTATATTACAGGCTAAAATTTACAAAAAAGAAATTAATGTGTTACAATGGATATGTACTAACAGTTAAAATTGCTCTTCTTTCAAAAATATTTGAAATTACGAAATTTCTGGTGTAATTATAATTCATATTATTAATTGTACAGTCTAACTCTAATTATTAAATTTATTTCTGCATTTATTTATGAAATAATGCTATAATTTGGTGAAGATTCTTCTTTGGTAAAGAAAGTTTGTAAACTCTTTTGCTTTTTAAACTCCTTGGAATAATGCGAGTACCGCAAAATGTAAGTAGTGGTTGGCATGCCTCTGATGGAAGTAGACGTTATGTAAGTTTGTCACCAACTCTGTAATTACTGTTTCTTTTTAATGTGGAAAATGTATATAGCGTGTGATGGTGAAAGAAGTGACAAAGAACAAACTTCAAGAATAACACAGGCAAATCTTCATCAGTTATTTAGCCATCATCATTATCATCATCAGTGTTCTCCCAAAAGGCAGATTTTCATATGGTAGCTCTCCAGGCTGTCGGGTCTTCTGCCATCCTCTTCAGGTCTGCATAGTTTCCTCTTCCCTTTATGTCGTCTATCATCTTGTATCTCCTTCTTCCTCTCAGTCTTCTCCCACAAACAAATCCTTCCAAAGCATCTGCTAGCGAGCACTCCCTTTCTCTTACAACCTTCAGCAGACATCTTCTCTCACCAACCCCTTCCAATACTCTTTCAATACTCCCTCTATCCATCCAGCTTATACTCTCCATTCTCCTCCACATCCACATCTCAAATGCTTCTAACATTTTTTCATCCTATCGTCTCGGCGTCCATGTTTCTGTCCCATATAGTGCCACACTCCAGACAAAACATTTGCCAAGCCTTTTCCTTAGTCCATTATCTAATTTTCCACATAAGAGTGTCCTTTTTCTGTTGAATGCCTCCTTGGCTATGGCATTTCGAGTTTTCACGTGCTGGTGACATCTCAAGTCTTCAGTTATTGTGCTTTCAAGATATTTAAATGAACTTACTTGGCCAATGGTAGATTGTCCTATTTTAATATTAGACAGTCTGCGTCTTGTACTGATGACCATACTATTTGTTTTTGCTGTGTTTATTTGCATCCCATATTCCACACAATCTTCATTCAGATCTTTCAGCATGTTATTCACTGTCCGCTCACTTTCTGCCACTAATACCACGTCATCAGCAAATCTTATACATTCTGTTCTCTTTCCACCAATACATATTCCTCTTTTCCCATCTAAGCCTTTCGTAATAATCTCTTAAAGGTATACGTTAAACAACAGTGGGGAAAGGCAACAACCTTGCATAACATCTCGTCCAACGCTGCTTCCTTCTGACATTTCATTTCCTATCCTTATCCTTACTTTCTGGTGTAAATATAAATTATGTATCAGTCGTCTCTCTTTCCAATCTACTCCTTCCCTCTTCAAAATATCCATCAGCTTCTTCCACTAACCTTTGTCAAAAGCCTTTTCCAGATATATAAAAACAGCAAAGATTTTTCTACCTTTTTCCATATACCTTTCCCTTATAGTTCTTAACAAGCCAATAGCATATATTGTTCCTTTTCCTCTGATGGTCCGGTGCTCTTCACATTTTTTAGTGTTTCTCTTTTTCTCTATTGGTATCATAACTGTTGCAAGGGAGTCCTCAAGCCATTCCCCTTTGTCATATATCTCGTTAATAAGGTAGACTATTTCTTTTCTTGCCATTTTTCCCAGACTCTTCAACAGTTCTGCTGGCAAATGATCAATTCCACATGCCTTCCTATTCTTCATCTCCTTCAGCGCCTTTTCTGCTTCTTCTTCCAAGATGGAGAAACCCTTTCCATCTTCCGGCACATATTGCTCCTCTTCAACCTTAATTTCGCTTTGCATTTCATCTCCCTTATAAAGACATTCAATATATTCTTGCTCTCCGCCACGCACCGTATGGTGGATTGCGGAGTATGTATGTAGATGTAGATGTAGATCTGTTCAAAACCTCCTATGGTTCTTCTGCTAGAGTACCATCCGCTCATTCTATTTCCAGGTTATTCCTCTTTCTTTTACGTTCAAAAACTATCTCACTAGACAGTCTATACATCACTTCATACTTTCCCTCTTTCTCCATATTCTCTATTTCGTCGCATGTCTGTTTCATCCATTTTTCCCTTGCTTCTTCTGTTTCTCTTCTTAATTCATTATTCAGTTTCCTGTATCTCTTTTTGCCTTCTTCAGTTCCTACATTTTTCCACTTTTTCCGCTTTTCCATCCTCTTCAACATGTTTTCTGTTATCCATTTTTTCCTGGTGCTTTGGAATACTCTCATTTCTAGTACTTCTTTGGCAGATTCCATGAGTCCTTCCCTTAGTCATCAGGAACATACAAAATCGAAATTTCAGCTGCAATAATGTACCCCTAGACAAGACTTTGAGCCATCGACAGCAACAACGAAATAATGAAGATACGAGGTGCGGCTAGAAAAAAACCGGACTGATGCTGGAAAAAAAATTTATTTACAATTATTTACAATTTCATGTTATCTCCTTCAATGTACTCTCTTCCTCGGTCTCTACACCGCTCCATACGAATTTTCCACTGTTCATAGCAATGCTGCAGATCATTTTCGGTAAGTCCATACATTACTTCCGTCGCTTTTTCTTTTACTGCTTCAACAGTCTCAAATCTAGTTCCTTTCAAAGCTGACTTGACTTTAGGGAAAAGAAAAAAGTCACAGGGGGCCAAATCAGGTGAGTAGGGTGGATGATCTAAGATGGGAATGTTGTGTTTTGCCAAGAACGTCTTCACTGACAACGCACTGTGAGCTGGGGCATTGTCGTGGTGAAGGATCCATGACTTTTTTCTCCACAAATCGTTCCGTTTTCTCCGTACTCGCTCACGTAGGGTAGCCAGGACGCTAATGTAGTAATGCTGATTCACTGTTTGTCCCTCTGGTACCCAATCAATGTGCACAATCCCTTTGATGTCAAAAAAACAATCATCATTGCCTTGAATTTCGATTTTGACATTCGTGCTTTTTTTTGTCGTGGAGAACCAGGAGTTTTCCAATGCATCGATTGGCGTTTAGTTTCGGGATCGTAAGTAAAAAACCACGATTCATCGCAAGTAATAACATTTTATAAGAAGGTGGGATCACTTTCAATGTTTTCCAGGATGTCAGAACAAATCATTCTTTGGCGTTCCTTCTGTTCAATTGTGAGACACTTTGGAACCATTTTCGAACACACTTTGTTCATGTTGAAATTTTCATGAAGAATCTGCCTAACACTTTCCTTGTCAACTCCTGTTAACTCAGACACTGCACTGATTGTTAAACGGCGATCTTGTCGAACATGTTTACCGATTTTTTCAATGTTTGCATCAGTTTTTGCTGACAATGGTCTGCCAGTGCGAGTGTCATCACTGGTGTCTTCGCGGCCATCTTTAAATCGTTTAAACCACTCAAACACTTGTGTTCGCGATAAACAATCATCGCCGTACACTTGTTGTAACATTACAAACGTTTCACTTGCAGATTTTCCTAGTTTGAAACAAAATTTGATGTTAACACGCTGTTCTTTCTGTACACTCAACATTTTCCGACGCACAGACAAAACGTCAACCACTTAAAAACACACGCCACGGGCAGACTGAGTGCAGGAGGCAGATGAAACTCGAACGGTAGGCGGAGCGAGAGTCACGTGACAGGCCACGCGACTTTCAGCCTTATTGCATTCGTTTTATTGTTTCACCAGTACTAGTCCGGTTTTTTTCTAGCCACACGTCGTAAGTAAAAAGTAATACTTTTGCATATCTTACGCCTCTCAAAGCTTTCAAATTTTGTGCAAAGAATGACAATTTTAATAGTGATGGGTGGGAGGGTAAGATTAGAAGTGTTACAATTTATTCTTCGGTTAACTTCACTAAAACTGCCAAAATCACCAGTTTGGTTATCCCGCGTTTATTCTCCGTTTAGGAGTGAATACATATATGTACAACACGTTTTTCGCACCATTCTGAGAATAGAACTCGGCTAACTGGAGGCTGTACAACTGGCCCTTGGTAGTGTAACGATCCTGCAAAAATTATCTGTCATAATTTCATTTTCTTCGATACACCGAGAAAATAATATGTAATCTTTCTTACCTGTTGTTCCTGTTAATCATTCATTTCTACTCTGGTAGTCTAAATCTGTGGATTTCGCTAGTAATTATAACAACGCTTGTCACTCACACACTCAATCAACCACGTAAAAAACAGCGATTGGTATTCACCCGTTTGGATTCACTCGGATCAGCTTGTATGGTCCCGTCCCGTTTTGTCTGCGGAAAAGCTTTTTATTTCTTGATGCGACGGGTATTCCAATGGCAGAGGCATCAAGTACACTACGTACCAATTCAAAAATCAAGTTTCAAAATCATATGAATAAATCGATTGACAAACTTGCGTTATATACAAGGCGCTAAGTGAAACATAGTTTTTTTCTTGATATGAATTTGGCGCCTACTCAAATTGCCGTCCGGGTCAGATACCCCGTTTGTTACCCTCCCAACCCCCCCCCCCCCTCCCCCTTGTTCCCCTAGATCTAGGCCTGAGTATCTTGCGATATCATCTACGCTATGATACCCTATGAGAGCAACCGACACTAATTGTATGTGGCTGGCTGCTTGACTCTGAGCGCGAAATGGCCTGACTGGATAACTTCAATGCCAATTAACTCGGAAACGGCGCAAGGTACCGATTCTTTTTTAATAATTATTTATTAGTACAGCTTATCCTGCAATACCCTTACAAGCTCTTCAGGCTGTGTCTAACCACCTCATACGTCAGTACCATCTTACTCCTTTACACAATCCGGCTGCTGTGGCCGAGCGGTTCTAGGCGCTTCAGTGCGGAAATGCGCTGCTGCTACGGTCGCAGGTTTAAAACCTGCCTCGGTCATGGATGTGTGTGATGTCCTTAGGTTAGTTAGGTTTCAATAGTTCTAAGTCTAGGGGACAGATGACCTCAGATGTTAAGGCCATTAGTGCTTAGAGCCATTTGAACCATTTCTTTACACATTTCTATAATGATCCATTGCTGTGGTACGCTGTTTTTATTCCTTGTTTCTTGAGAATTTTCTCTGTTCTGTGTGCCAGTTCATAAACTTATATCTGCGTGCACCAGCTCGTCTGTTGAGTGTCTATGTTATGTCCTTGTTCGTAGTGATGTTGGTGTATGTGTTTGCAGTGGATGTTGTGGGTCTCTGGATTTGTGAGGTGTTGTGTTTTTTTTTTCGGCCTACAATCACATTGTCTGGTGTAGAATTCTCTTCACCGATGAGTTCCGCTGCAAACTGAGCCCCGAGGACCAGTCATTACGTGTCCGGAGATGACCCAGTAAGTGGCAGTATACCAGCTTGACTGTCGCCCGCCATACGCCTCGACAAACAGAATTGATGCTCTGGCGTGCCGTTTCTGCTCATAGGAGGATCCCCTTGGTCGTTATCCGCGGCAAACTTGCTTACAGCAGTACGTCGACGACATTCTACGCTCCATCCAGTATCCCTTCATGGCAAGCCATCCTGGTCTTACGTTTCACGAAGGCAATGCGCGCCCGTACACAGAGAGCGTTTCTACTGCTTGTCTTCGTGCTTACCAAACCCTACCTTCACAAACAGGGTCACCAAATCTCTCCCCAGTTGAGAACGTTTGGAAAATTATGGGCCGGGCCCGCCAACCAGCTCGGGATTGTGACAATCTAATGCGTCAATTGAACAGAATATGGTACGGCATCTCTCAGGAAGGCATCCAGTAACACTTATAATCAATGCCGATCCGAATAATAGCTTGCACAAGAGCCAGAGGTAGACCAACGCATTACCGACTACCTCAATTTGTGAAGCTCTTTATCTTGAATAAATCATCCAATTTTTCTGAAAATGTAATCATTTGTTTGTCTGCACATGTACATCGCATCAACAAATTTCCCTCATAGTCGGATAATTCTCGCATGTTGCGTCGTTTCTCTTTGTGTTAGATTGTATTTAGCGTTAGGAAAGCGCTATGTGTTATAATTTATCGTTTTGTGCAGAGGAACGTGAAAAATCATGTCGCAAACAAAAAAATTTGAATAACGATGATACTTTAATACTGTAAGTGAAATCATGCGAACTCTTCATGATCCTAACAAACAAAACTGTAATAAAATGGTATTACCACAGTGATCACTGAAGATATTTTAAAATAAAGAAAAATGTGTTTGGGTTAATAAGAGTTTTATTAAAGTTCCAAAACACGGTACAACATATAAAGCTTGTAATACTCCGACTGTACAAAAAAAAGTGGCCGTCAAACAAAGAGGACAACATGTGGCTTCAGCCACAAAGGGTGCAGGCCGAGCACAGAAAGAACGTAGATACAGGAACCATCGGTGTAACAGTTGTAAACTGTCGTAGCTGTGTTGAGAAAGTACCAGAGCTTCAAGCGCTAATAGAAAGCACTGATGCTCAAATCGTTATAGGCACTGAAAGCTGACTAAGGCCGGAGATAAGCTCAGAAGAAATTTTTGCGAAGAACCTAACGTTGTTCCGCAAGGATAGGCTATACACGGTTGGCGGTGGCGTGTTTGTTGCTGTCAGAAGTAGTTTACCTTGTAGCAAAATTGCAGTACATATTTCCTGTCAGTTAGTATGGGCAGAGGTCATTGTTGGAAACCGGAATAAAACAGTAATTAGATCCTTTTACCGACCTCGCAATGCAGATGATACAGTTGAAGAAAGGTTCAAAGCAAACTCGAGTTTGATTTAAAACACGTACCCGACTCATACGATTATAGTTTGTGGTGACTTTAATTTACCCTCGATATGATGGCAAAAATACATGTTTAATTCCGGAGGTATGCATTTTCTGAAAACTATTTCGAGTAGTTTGTTCATGAGCCCATGCGAAAAGTAAACACTTGACCTCTTAGAAACAAATAATCCTGAGTTAATGACGAGCATCAAAACGGATACAGGGATTAGTGAAAACAGGGTTCTCGTAACGAGATTGAATATTGTAAACCCCAAATCCTCCAAAATAAACTAAAAATATACCTACTGAAAAAAGCCGACCAAAATTAACTTGACGCCTTCCTGAGATACAATATCCACTCCTTCCAAACTAATGATATGAGTGTAGACCAGATGTGGCTTTAATTCAGAGAAATAGAATCGGCAGTAATTCAGAGTTTTATACCAAATAAATTAACAAACGACGGAGCTGATCCAACTTGGTACACAAAACAGGTCAGAAGACTTGCAGAAACAACGAAACAAACATACCAAATTTAAAGAGACGCAAAATCCATAAGATTGGCGATCTTTTACAGAAGCTCGAAATTTAACGGGTCTTCAATGCGAGATGCTTACAACAGTTTTCACAACGAAACTTTGTCTCGAAGCCTGGCTGATAAAGCAAAGAGATTCTGGCCGTATGCGAAGTATTTTAGTGGCAAGAAACAATCAATGCCTTCTCTGCTCGATAGCAATGGAGATACTAACGAAAACAGTGCTGCCAAAGCAGAGTTACTAAACACAGCCTTCTGAAATGCCTTCACAAAAGAAGACGAAGTAAATATTCCAGAATTAGAATCAAGAACAGTTGCCAACATGAGTAACGTAGAAGTAAATGTCCCCGGAGTAGTGAAGCAACTTAAATCACTCAATAAAAGCAAGTCTTCTGGTCCACACTGTATACGAATTAGGTTCCTTTCAGAGGATGCTGATGCAGTAGCTCCATACTGGACAACCATATACAACCGTTCGCTCGACGAAAGATCCGTACCCAAAGACTCGAAAGCTGCACAGGTCACACCAATAATCAAGAAAGATAGTAGGAGTAATCCATTTAATTAAAGTCCATATCATCAACGTCTATATGCAACAGGAATCTGGAGCATATATTGTGTTCGAACATTGTGAATTACCTCGAAGTAAACGGTCTATTGACACACAGTCAACATGGGTTTAGAAAACATCGTTCTTGTGAAACACAGCTAGCCGGCCGGTGTGGCCGAGCGGTTCTAGGCACTTCAATCTGGAACCACGAGACCGCTACGGTCGCAGGTTCGAATCCTGCCTCGAGCATTGATGTGTATGATGTCCTTAGGTTAGTTCGGTTTAAGTAGTTCTAAGTTCTAGGGGACTGATGACCTCAGATGTTAAGCCCCATAGTGCTCAGAGCTATTTTTGAAACACAACTACCTCTTTTTTCTCATAAAGTGTTGAGTGCTATTGACAAGAGATTTTAGATCGATTCCGTATTTCTGGATTTCCAAAATTCTTTTGACAGTGTACCACGCAAGCGGTTTATAGTAAAATTGCGTTCTTATGGAATATCGTGTCAGTGATGTGACTGGATTTGTGACTTCCTGTCTGAGAGGTCACAGTTCGTAGTAACTGATGGAAAGTCATCGAGTAAAACAGAAGTGATTTCTGGCGTTCCCCAAGGTAGTGATATAGGCCCTTTACTGTCCCTTATCTATACACACGATTTGGGAGACAAACTGAGCAGACGTCTTAGGTTGTTTGCAGATGACATTGTCGTTTATCGACTTACAAAGTCATCATAAGATCAAATCAAAGTGCAGAACGATTTAGGAAAGATATCTGAATAATGCGAAAATTGGCAGTTGACCCTTAATAACGTCAAGTGTGAGGTCATCCACATGACTGCATAAGGAATCCCTTAAACTTCGGTTACACGATAAATAAGTCAAATCTAAAGGCCGTAAATTCAACTAAATAGCTAGGAATTACAATTATGAACAACTTAATTTGGAAGGAACACACAGAAAATGTTGTGGGTAACGCTAACCAAAGACTGCGTTTTATTGGCAGGACACTTAGAAAATGTAACAGATGTACTAAGGAGACTGCCTACACTACACCTGTCCGTCCTCTTTTACAATACTGCTGCACTGTGTGGGATCCTTACCACATAGGACTCACGGAGTACATCGAAAAAGTTCAGAGAAGGGCAGAACGTTTTCTATTATCGCGAAATATGGGAGAGAGTATTACTGAAATTATACAGGATTTGGGCTGGACATCTTTAAAAGAAAGGCGTTTTTCGTTGCGGCGGAATCTTCTCACGAAATTCCAATCACCTACTCTCTCCTCTGAATGCGAAAATATTTTATTGACACTGACCTACATAGGGAGAAACGATCACCACGACAAAATAAGGCAAATCAGAGCTCGTACGGAATCATATAGGCGTTCGTTCTTTCCGCACGCTATACGAGATTGGAATAAGAGATAACTGTGAAGGCGGTTCGATGAACCCTCTGCCAGGCACTTAAATGTGATTTGCAGAGTATCTATGTAGATGTAGATGTATTTGAAGCTCAGTTAGGCATTTCCTGGAGGCCTTGAACTGAAATATCAAAGTATCAACGTCAGGCTTCATCTGACGATTCAACACATCAATGTTTAATAAATACAGTAAATTTAACAGTCATATATAGTTCACACGCAGTTCTAAAAGCAAAGCCATTACCTCACTCTGAGCTTGCCATTGAAATTAGAAGTTTGTGCACACAACAAACGCGAACTTGAATACGTATTGTATGAAATACACTTGCACTTAGCTAACATCATGCTGACAACACACTTCGCTGTTATATACCTGACAAAGTTGAAGAATACACCTGAAACGCAATACAACAATTGTAAAAAAGAGAAAATAAGAAAGTAAAGACACTTTTGGGCATGCAGATTCAGTCGACATCCCACACAGAGACACACATCAGTACTACCGAAACCACGTAAATATCATAGACACCAAACTTAAGGATGAAGAAACATAGCTACTACAGAAAGGGTTAAATCAGAATGTCTAGACAAAAGTAAAGGAGCATTTCACTAAAAATTTGATCGTGGACTCTGAGAAAATGCTGCCTCAAGAACAGAAGGAAAATACAAACAAAATACACATAGTACTAACAGGAGAACTGAGTGGCAAAGAAAGCAAAAACGTCAGAGCTACAAGATCTATACACAATAAAACAAGAGAGAAAACCCCAGAAACAAAAACTTTGAAAACCCTTACAGAGAAATCACACATAGGAAACATAATAATAGCCAATGCAGACAAGGATAACACGGTGGTTCTCGTGGATAAACAGGAATACAGTAGTAGGACACAAGAATATATTTTGCAGAATAAAATCACAAAACTAAAATCAGACACAACAAACACATTTCACATAAAAATGAAAATGCACTAAACGGTATAGAACACGCACTCGATGAAATACAAAAATTCATATGACATGTGTGAAACCTAATGCTGTAAACGTCTGAAGCCAACCAAAAGATCATAAAGTAAATACATCCATGAGCCCAGCCGTAAAATACAAAATTTCCACATACTCCCGCATCAGACATTTGTTAAATGGATCCACACAGCAATATAAATGCACTAAATGACAAAACTGTGAAAAAAACAGATGAACTAATAAACCATATGAAATGTTGTTACAGTCTAAATACAGTTATTGGGTCTCATTTGATGAAGAAAACATGTACCCCACAATCCCAGCCAAAAAACTGTCAAAGTAGTAGAAGAAGGCCAGCACAGTTTCAATCACTAACTACAGGAATACATAACAATGATAAACACGCTCCTTCACATCATTACTGAACAAAACTACTTTGTATACAATAAAGAATTTGTCTTACAAGAAGGATTGCCGATGGGATCCTCCACTTCACTGAAGTTCGCAAATAGCTTCATTAACAAGAGAGAAGAAATGATATTGCAGAAAACAGGACCAGGGAAATAGAGTATACTGTAGTGGTGGAGATACGTGGATCACATGCTCTGCTTGGTAGGCAAACCAGAAAACAAGACAGTAGAACTGGACACAGAGATACACAACAAACATAAACATAAAATTAACTTTACACAAAGAACAAATAAGCCAAATAAAGATGTAACCATCGCAAAAAAAATAACCAACACTCATTCAGCATCTACAGGGTAAGCACGGTAATAGACATAATACTGCACCAATCATTTAATCACCCCCAGTCACAGTTCAGTGATCTATGCTGAAAAAAACAACTAAGAAAACGTAATAATAACAAGGTGACATAATAATTTAACTAGAAAAAAATGGATACTAAGGAGCTGTAGTTACAAACCTGAGTAAGAAATTCCAGACACACAAAAATAACAAAGAAAGTAACACAGCACCACAAAGAACCAGACACCCACAACACCAACCACAGAACCACACATCATTAACACCACCAATACACAGCAAGGAGACGAAACACACACTCAACACACGAACTAATACGCACTCACACAGAAACAAACTCGCACACGGAACTGGGAAAGCCTCAAGAAACAAGGAATAAAAGTAGCATATCAGAACAATAACTCAGTACACTAAGGTCTAAAGAACATACACCTAAAATTTGGTATGTACCAACTCCAGTATAATAGTTGTGATTCTCTTTACTTTGATCAGAGCAGTAGAATATTTGAATTTAAGTACGAAGTACATAAAATAGCATGTAAATATGGTATCACCCATTCAACATATGCAGAACACCTCCTACAAGAAAACTGTCACCCTACAACAGTATGGAAGATAGTCGCTCCTGGGCTAGAAACTCAACTTTTGTCAGGATAAAGACCGAGGGACTTGTGTGGTGCTGTGAGACTCAATATAAATGATTAAAAATTTATTCATTTATTTCTCTGAAGATATCTCGTCGCCATATCTTTGGGAGTGGCTGATGGCTTAGGAAGCCGGTGAGGAACCTACTGAACTCAGTGACTGGCTCAGGCAGACTTATCTCGCTGCATCATCCCTGAGCTTAGGGCGTGACTTCCAATAAGCTGGTTGTCACCGCGGTGTGCAAGACGCGCCCTGTAGGAAGCTCTGCACGGAGAAGGCGGTGGCCGCGGCGATATCGGATGCCGCACCCCCTCAAACGGACCACGATGTCCCATGCCGTAAGGCGGTGCTGAATTTTGATCCTGGCCAACCAGTTCGGTAGGCCATCTGACCCAACAGATGCCGGAGTTTAGAGCAGTTTGTGCTCCAGACGAACGATGTTGGGATGCCCCCGGACAGCCCATCAGTGGCCGCTGACGGTGGAGACTGTTTTCGGACATCCATGGCTGTGGATCAGTTGTCGTCTCATAACCCAGAAAACGCAGCAGGAGTACGACAGTCACAGGAAAAATCCCATACACAAGATGTTACAATAATCAGAGAATCGGGTGCTAACGACTTGTACGCCATCGATGGAACTGATCGACTATGTCTCTCCTATGGAAGTGGTGAGTTTATGAGGTTGAGGAGAGACTCTGCTTTTTTCATCATGACCGAAACAATTCTGCTCTTTACGAGTTGTCAGTGGTCTTTCATTCTGCTACATTTGCTTAACCACAGGGTCTTAAGCCCTTTGTCAAACCCTTGGTGGGTGTTGTTGTGTGCTCCTTAGTGCTTCTTACATAATGTTACGAGTATAACGGTGGCTTGTTGGTCTGCACTCGTCTGACCGTTTTCCGTTGAGCTTTCTCGCACTCACACTCGAAAGTGTTGATGGCACACTCTTGGTGACTGACTAGCCGTGTCACAATGTTTATACCTAGAGGCTGGCTCGTGTTGACGCCTCTGTGCGCTTGAGCAATGCATTCTGTACGGACTCAGAAAATTTCACTTACCCTTTCCCTCACTTTCTTGATACATAACACTCGCCTCCACTTTAATAAAATTCGTGTCGACTTTTGTTTTTTTCTTAATCTACTAGTGAATCAACTTGCATATTTAGATATGCTCTCAACCTTTGGTTTCCTTAACCACAAAAAGGCTTATCCTAGTTTAACATTATTTTCCTGGTTTGCTTCTTCATACACTCTTATTCACGTGTACGAATTCACTCCATAGGAATTTCGTGTAAAGTTGCTTATTTTGCACTTATAATTTTTCTTCTCACGTGAAAATGAACTGCACAAGGAAATTCTAGTATCCCAATATCACTAGTGGTTGATGCGCATATCGTAATGATATTATGTCAACGTTTCTGTTGATATTTCCATTCACGCTGTTACATTTGATCTACCGAAATTTGTTCTTCCTCTGAAATGATTAATTCGTCTATTGCCTGTAGTAAAGTGATGTCCAAGGTACGTCCCAAGATGGTTATGCTTTTTACGGGTAACAGACTTAAACGTTTCTCTGGTCAATATAACACTGGCCAAATTCCTATAATTATCTTCGTACCTGTAGTTGTAACATGAAGCTGAAACTTAGGTCCAGCTATGTCACATTTGGTTCCATTAACTAATAAACCACTCTATCTTAACTTTATTTTCGTCATACCTGTAAATATTTTATTGTTGTAGCAAATTTTCTCGTACTGTCTAAGATGAGAACACTGAATGGATCCAGTGTTTGTAAAGCCGCTGAAAGTGAGGTTATGGCATTGATACCACCTTCTTACACGCTGATGCTTCCATATTTCCTAGGAATAACTTCATTTCACACTACTTGTTATCGGTACGTACTACCTGAGATGAATAAACGGTGATTCTCTGATACAGTTGCTAAGATCCTTTACTGGCATAGCAACATGAGAGTCCCTTTGTTTCGAAACACGTAACACGTCACTAGTTTCATCCTGAAAGCTTTATCGACAAACTCCCATTTGATTGGAAACTGTATATTAATGTATACGCTAGTCTGATCTGAATAAACTTAAACTATAGAAACATGAGAGGATAAGGTTATATTACTTTTTACCGTAGCAACAACTTGTAGTAACTCTGTCGAAATTCTTTCTCTGCTCGCTGTAGTCCTAATAGAAATGGCTACGGTGTAAACAATGTTGTACTTAACTGTCCATGTGTGGTATGATTCTTTAACCCTGTCTACTTCCAGTCTGGTGTCTCCCAAGCTATCAGCTAGCTCCCGCAGCATCTGGTTACAAATAACTTCTCATCTAGTGTTCTCAAATGATTTTGGATCTCTTTAAAATCTTTGTTTAGCATTACTATCGTTCCTTCACTATATAACTGCAACTCGGTTGTTATTTTGTCCGTAATTTCCATTAATTTCAACATCCCATGTTCCATATTTGTGCTCTGTTTTGTATGCCAACTCGCATTTTTGTATGCCAACTCGCATATTTTTCGCCATTTCAGTGCTTTCCCTGTCACACTATTTAAATTTGTGGTGTTCTCATTATCTGCTGTCCCCAATATCGTTTTTTACAGTTTTCAACCAGCATCTAGCCGACCTCTCTTTTTCGCACTAGGGTTTCTGGAATTATCCATGTCAGTTGCAGTAACTGACCCATAAGTTTTTCGTACGAAGGCTTCAACTCTAGATACTCGTTCCTCATATCTGCTAGCATCTCCCAATGGGCTGCATTAGTAGATGCGTCTATGAATATATCCTGTAACAGTAGAACATTTCTTTCCTCGCAGGTGTAAAATGTGAGATTTAGCGACCACTCGTGGTTTGTGAGAAGCACGTCTGGCTGCCATGAGAATGAGATTCCATTTACCAATGGCTGTTTTGTATGCCAACTCGCATTTTTGTATGCCAACTCGCATATTTTTCGCCATTTCAGTGCTTTCCCTGTCACACTATTTAAATTTGTGGTGTTCTCATTATCTGCTGTCCCCAATATCGTTTTTTACAGTTTTCAACCAGCATCTAGCCGACCTCTCTTTTTCGCACTAGCGTTTCTGGAATTATCCATGTCAGTTGCAGTAACTGACCCATAAGTTTTTCGTACGAAGGCTTCAACTCTAGATACTCGTTCCTCATATCTGTTAGCATCTCCCAATGGGCTGCATTAGTAGATGCGTCTACGAATAAATCCTGTAACAGTAGAACATTTCTTTCCTCGCAGGTGTAAAATGTGAGATTTAGCGACCATTCGTGGTTTGTGAGAAGCACGTCTGGCTGCCATGAGAATGAGATTCCATTTACCAATGGCTGCAACTTAATTACATCTACTTCACACCCATGTCAAACGCTATATATTTCGCCACCACCTTCGACACCATCTAGGAGAAAGGAGTTATCATGAACCCCTTCTTCCTCAGGATGAGTGGCTATATCACCGAAAACTACATATTACTACAGAAAACTAAATACAATGACGTTAACCTACGTAACTCAGTATAACATCAAAGACATTATGCTGCTTATCCCTGGACTTAAGTCCATATGATACATACTGTGTTACTTTTGTTCCGTGTGGTAACTTCTTCTTTTGCCATAATGGTGAGGATACTTGCGGCATCGCATCAACGATACCCTTAAATGGTTTTATCCGACCAACATACAGTAGCGATGTTTTCATCAGTAAGTGCTATTTGACATTGCCCGTTGAAATCATCTCCATTACCCTGATAAGATCCTTGAAACATTTCAAGAATTTCTTAGTTTTACTCTTTGGCGTATCAGGAATGGCCAGTAGGACCCACGGTCCTGCTCTGTAGTGGGGTAATTCACTCAAAACATGCCCAACACGTTCTTGATGCTTCAGCGCTTTCGTATTAGCATTACTCGTTTCCATACTTCTTTTAATGTTTCCGCGAATTTTCTTACATGTTCGCCCTGTGTATCCATATTAGACTGCTTCACATCAACAGGAGACGCCATCTTTCACTTACACACTACTTCGTACGGCAAAAGACCTGTTCCTGTGTGGATCTGATTGTTGTACGCACTCACCACGTAACTTAAATACATATCCCAGTCTAAGTGTTGGCTAGTCACGCAGTGACTTAACATTTTCGCTACGGCACGGTGAACTCGATCTGTACGACCATTTTTTTGTGGGTGGAACGAACTAGTACGCATTTTCTTCACTTACTATAGGCGACATAACTACGTCATCAGATCAGACATAAAATTAGTTTCTTGATCTTTGCCTATATGTTCCGGTACTACAAATTTAAGTACCCAACTGTTAACATTGGCTGAATGACACCTAGCAAACTTCTCTCTCGAACGAATTTTGGTTCTTACAAGCTCAGTATTCAGGACTGGTGTATTTACATGTCAATGTCCAGCACATAGACACCTACTGTATTCCTTAGTATCACTACATCGTCTTAGCCATTGTTTCGCGCTGCTCTCAGGAATGCCACATCGTGCCCCAGCTACAGATTTTGCCAAACTCCTTCCCTCCACGAGAGCGATGATGTGGTCGTAAAGATCCTGTTGAAAAGTAGGCAACGCTTATGAATATAGTGGCTGAACTCAAAGCATGGTGATTCAAGTATCTGACCTAAAATCGGAACTGTGTGAATGACTGGTGACAGTAAGCACGAATAACCTTATGCCTCGTATTACTCCTGTCAAAACTGTCATCACTGTACACCGCTTTCATTTTTCTATGGATTTCAATTGGAGGCACATTATCTGCGGTTAGAAACTCTGTTACAGCACTCTGTTTCTCACTTACCGACAAAGTTAGACTTAACACCGTCATGTTACACGCTACAAATTGGAGCCCTCTAGCTATAGACGGTTGCAACTGCGCCAACTTGAGATCACAATAAAAAACTATCATTCGTTACGTTTCAGGATGCTCTCGTACAATGGTGTGTCAGACTTAAGAACGAGTATAACTTTCTCATTATGCCAGGTAACATAGACCGATGAAACTAGGACCATACGTATGATAAACAGCTACAGTAATGTAAAGAACAGAAATGACTCGTTTATTCAAAGACAATTATTACACTGAAGATATCGCGGTTTACGTTAGTCTCTTGAACATTAAAGAAAATAGGACACGGTTCTCAGTAGGGTGTGTGATCACTACCGATGACAATGCCGTCTCTGCAACGTCCTGCCATCCTGAGCTCAAAGTTGATAAGGAGTTCTTGTCGGGGGCTTTCCGTCCCCTCACCAGTGCAGCTGCAGATAGCTCGGTAGACGTCTCCCCAACGCATTCCACACGTGCTACATAGGACTGAAGTCGGGGGAACAGATCGGCCAGTCCACTCCCCGAGTATCGTGCAGTTTCCAGAGCTTGTCCAGGTGCACAGTTCGATGCAGCTGCGCACTGTCATCCATGAAAATGAAGTCGGGGTAGACAACACCCGTCAAAAGACGCACTTTG
Organism: Schistocerca serialis cubense; assembly: GCF_023864345.2. Taxonomy (NCBI): domain Eukaryota; kingdom Metazoa; phylum Arthropoda; class Insecta; order Orthoptera; family Acrididae; genus Schistocerca; species Schistocerca serialis. Next base: position 583,729,370 of record NC_064640.1, read on the forward strand.
GGAAGGAGTACAGTGTGACAATTGTGGTGTCCTGTGAGAATTTCTTGTTCAAAGCTTTGAAGGTCAGTACGCCCAGGCAACATTATGCCTGCCAGCACCCTAACACCTGGACCACCAAAACGATCATACCCGACAATGACGGAAGTGTCCTCACGTGGCGGAATGGGGCAGCGCAGTTAATGCAACCAAGAACGTTGTCGAACATGATGATTTGGTGGTCCAGGTGTTATGGTGTGGGAGGCATGAAGTTTCATGGGCGTATTGACCTTCAAATCGTCAAACACGATACACTTCATAATCAACGTTACTGTGAAACTGTACCCCTTCCTCATGTGCGTCGTTTTAGGCATGCATTCGGACCTGACCTTATTTTATGGATGGCAGTGTGCGACGGCCTCGAACTGCGCAAGTGGAGGTGCTGTTGTAACGAGAGGATATTCGGAGAATGGACTGGTCTATCAGTTCCCGCGACTAAATTCCAGTCGCGCACATGCGTGTAACGTTGGGGAGACGTATTGCAATACGTCCACATGCACGAACTATCACATAGCAGTTGTCAGTCCCGCTGGTGGAGGAATGGAACGCCCCATCACAAGAACTCTTTACCAACCATGGGGTCAGCAGGGAAGCACGTCACAGTGAATAAAAGTGTTATTTTCGATCGTATCACTGCGTATTTATTCCTTTCACCTTCTATGTTCTACTGTAGCAGTTCTTTCTGTGTATCGTCCAAGTTTCATCGAAATGGCGGTGGCACATAAAGGGAAAGCTACTTTCCTTCTTAAGTTTCACACATCAGGATTACTACTTCGTAAACCCAAAGAATTATTTATGTCACGAAAAACTATCGTTGGGATCTGAATATTACTTAAAACTTTAGCTTTATCTTATTTTTTGCTTAAAACAACTAACTTAATGCGAATAGTTAATTAGTCTCTACGTTCGTCAAAGCTACAGCCGACATTTCTTGAGACGGTACTGAAATCGTCATCGCAAACTCATTGAATCTGAAGGATAATTCCAGTTTCACTATTAATTCGTGAAACGACTGTACAATGGTAGGAAAATAATTAACGTATTCACTTTCATCTTATGATAAATCTATAAAAATTGTAATGAATGTTCCTTTCAGTTACCGTATTCTAACAAGAGGGTGAGTCCCAAACTTTCTTTAGCGTTTCTGAATGTATTTATAAATAAAATAAGCAAACACTGCTTGATTTCTTACGCTTACGTCCATAGTAGTCCTGCACGATTGTCCCTGGGATTTATAACCATGTTTACTCAAACGATTTCTGACGTTGTGGCTGCTAATCGCCCGCATGCATCGATCCTAGGAAAGCGAAGAAAATGTTTGACTTGAAGGCAGTAATTACAATTCAAGTTGAAATATGCTGTTATTTGTGAACCGTATAACCAAGCTGGTTGCCTTATTTACAGGCGGAACTATTCCAGCAATGTGGCGTCTCATTCTCCCTAGGAGAAGGTGGAACTGTGCAGGTGAGTCGTTAGCGCCGTGTTTCCGTCACGTGTGAAGAACTCCGGTCGCGATAAAATCGTAGGCGTCCCGTAATGAACCGGAGAGCCTGCGTCGGCGAGGCGCACATGGAAGCCGGCGAAGAATGTCCGGGCGCAGGGTTCGTTGGCGACACTTCTAAATATATCGCCTTAAGGCTTCCAGCTATATATAAGCGCGTGGCGCGCCTGCCGACAAATTGTATCATTAGCCGAACGGCCACAAAAAGCGCCTGACATGTCCTCTCCTCCACGCAGGCAGCTTTTTACCGTAACATTCGTTTCTCTTCCATCTTGACGCCACATTGCCACCTCGGTCTTTCATATGCGCTTCGCAGTCGATAATTCCTAATCTGCCAAAACATTTTCGTCATTCCTTTTTAAGCATTTATTTCTCATGAACTTCCTTTGTCTGGGTTTAGGATATTCTAACAACTAAAAGTAGCTGTGGTAGTAATGGAAATTTTCTTTTTCTTTTTATAACATCTGAAACGTAGTACATCATTCAGCTATCAGTATAAATCAAGTCACAATGAAACTAACGAAAAAAATGGAAGTAAGCTGGGGGTAAATCTGTCATCAGCCTGAAGCCTCCGAGCCACATTATTTTATTATTTAAACAATTGAAATATTGTGTTATTTCCCAAAAAAATCTCTCCTGTTGACTCAGATAAGGAACTTACGGGTATGAGCATAGGCACCTTATTGCTTTCCGCATTACGTAGTCGGAGTCATGGTCTCAACAGTGGTTATTTGGATAACCTCTCAAAGGCAAAACATTGTTCCACGATAATCATCTGGTCTGAAGTATTTAACATCTATATACAATTATCATCCTATTTCAAAGTACAAAATATTACATTAACTGCATATGATGAATATAAGGCATTTACTGAAGATTACTTACACACAGATAACACACGTTACTTCTACAGTAACAAAATCAATATTTTCTTCGTAGTTTTTGTAGCTTTAACTCTTAACATCTTGTCAGAAGTGATTAAATGTTGCTCTTTGCACACTGATTGTCACAAACATCCCCAGCCAACCGTATTTTTTCCCTCCTTTTAATGTATGATATTTGACGTCTCGCCAGCTGCATAGTTGCTACTGACCTACGCTTTATCTAGTGATGTTGACGTTTACGACGCATATAGGTGCTTGTTTTCATGTTTCCACACAGTGGTGCAAGAGAGGGTGTTGCTGAGCCATAGTGTAGAATTACTCCCTCCTGCAGTAATCACTCATCTAAGATACTGTAATCCTCACTTCATACAAATTCAGCTTTACTGCGATTATTATTCCTGGGGTTGCAACTTTCAAAAAAGTTCCCATTCAGAAACCATTAAAGACAGATTTTGAACCGGCAACTTTCTAATAGAACATTCAGGACAAAATTGAATGATTTGTGTGCTAAAACACAGCCTAATATCATTATCATGATTAAGATTGCTGGAGGGACACACACGCAAAGTGTTGGCCTCAAAAAGTGTTATAGTACTATGCTGAGTTCATTCGGAAAGTGGTGTGACAGCACATACGTGGAGATGAATTACATTTTGTGGGGGCACTGTGGGCTGTGATGTGTGGACTCGGGGCAACTGGCACAGCTTGGAGAAACTGCAATATCTTCATGTGTTGTAATCTTTGCTCGCAGATAAATGTTCAGTGCTGGCGAGATTAATAAATTTAGCGAGTTCTTCATCATCTGACTCTGCATGCGCAGTGGTCGCCGCAGGCTTCTAGCCCTCAATGATAAAAATCACTGAGAACTTTTGCAACTACAACAGCAGGGACAATGACACAGTCTCTGAATCGTTGCTCAAGCAGTGAATCCTCTACGCGTACTCGTTAAAGAATCGTCATGACTGGACGATTCTGACTTTTGTGAACTGCTTTCTAGAAGCTACGGTGCTAATAGAGAAATCAGAAAACGTGCTAATGAGATCCCTTTGACAGAAGCCACTGACGATCCACGTCCTCAGTTCGTTTCCTGACGTCTACCACTTCACCGAGCAAGGCGTTCAGTGTGAAGACAATTAATTCACATTAGGGAGGACGACAGTTCAAATTACTGTCAGGTCGTTCACAGTTAAAATTGCAGCACCATGTAGGCACCAACTAGGCATGAAGTTTACTCGTACTTGACTATGCAAGTGACTATTATGTGTGACTTGAAAGTATTCTGTGGTTTACTACTGTTGATAAAATCAACGATTTAGCTATGACGTTCCTCGTAAAATTCACTTACGGGAGATGGATTAATTTCAGTGCGCTTCTAGACAGAGGGTACTGTCATTTACTGTATCAGTTCGTCATCCAGCGCTACGACCCAGTAACATACGGCGTTAGTGCAGAACGGTACCCAACGTTTTAACATGAACTCTTTTAGCTCATTTACATCGAAAAAGTTCAAAGAAGAGCGTCTCGTTTTGTACGACCGCGAAATAGGGGAGATAGTGCCACAGACATGATACATGAATTGGAGTGGCAATCATTAAAACAATGGCGTATTTAGTTGCGACGGAACCTTCTCATGAATTTTAAATCGCCGGTTTTCTCCTCCGATTGCGATAACATTCTATTGGCACCCACCTACATAGGGAGAAATGATCATCACGATAAAATAAGAGAAATCAAGGCTCGCACAGAAAAATTTAAGTGCTTGTTTTTCCCGGGCGCCGTTCGAGAGTGGAACGGTAGAGAGACAGCTTGAAGGTGGTTCACTGAACCCTCTGCCAGGCACTTTATTGTGAATAGCAGAGTAATCACGTAGATGTAGATACGTACACACGGTTTCTTTAACGTTATTGGGCATGTAATTTCTCTGTCTTCCTCATGCAACTGCAATAAAAACTTATTTTTTTTATAGATTACATGTTTAAATATGAAATCTTCCACGGCATAGAAGGAGTTGTGCACAACAAATTATTTTATGTTCGCTCGAAAACTTGCTTTACTTCCTTTCAGACGCTTTTTGTTATTGTGAAAATGGCAAACCGTTTTGGTTATTGGCATTGATTACCTGAAGAACGGAGAATAAAGATCAGCTTTTCTTCTATTGTGGTAAACATGAACATTATTACTCTTCTCAAATTGTGATGGTGCACTTAAAGGGCCTAAGCCCATGACGTGGTACCTACAAGGTAACTGCGGGCGACACATTACATGCTCTTACTACTGCTCGCTCTGGTGCTATTGAATGATATTCCATAAAATTGTTTCGTAAGACGCTATTGAATGAAAATATACAAAATATATTGGGAGATTGATTCGTTTATTTCCAAGACTAGCAATGACAGTAACAGCAAAAGTATCAGAATTTAGCTGTTTGTGCAGATCAGTAACGCGGTTCTTCCATTTCGTGTTTCCGTGAGTATGTACACTAAAATACAGTATATGGAAGCATGCACTCTGTTTACCGATTACAGTTCAAGTGCCACATCATTTGTGGGTACGGTACTAATTGTTGTACGGAACTGAAGATGGTGTGTGTTCTTAAAATTTAGGGAGAGTCCGTTTTCACAAAACCAGTTAACCACTTGACTGCGCAGTTTATTGCGCTGGTAAGCAGCCAGTGCCGGGCTAGTGGCGTCATCTACCGCGCTGCTGATGCGTGGAGTTCCGCACGCCGATACCTGTTACCGCGTCGGTAATTATTTCCGAGCCTCGCGCTACTAGCTTGTGGTGCACCGCAACCTTGCCTCTTTGCCACGAGTTTTCAAACCGAGTCACTGTTGCGACTATTAGATAACGATTCGAAGCTTTTTGCAATAACAATGTTTTTGTAAAAACAAAATTATTTTATATTTGTTTAGACATTTTGAGGAAGGATTTTATTGGTGAAGCCAATGCATGCACAGTTTTCTCGAACAAATTTATTAGAATTTAGTTGTATGCTACAGTTCAAAAAATGGTATTGCACGTAGTCCCACATCGCTCTCTTCACAGACGTGTTTCTCTTCTTTCTTTTTTCCCGTTGGCGCTCGTTTTGCTGCAATTCACTCGGAATTTTCGAATCCGCGCCTGCTTGTCTGCATACGATGGAAAGCGCTCCTGAAAATATCCCCCCATCAAATGTCTTGGGCTGATGCCTGTCAAGACCTTCCAGATTTTCTATGCTGAGAGGATGAGTTGACATCTACACTGTATTTTTAGAACAAATTTTCAATGAGATTAATTTGGAGGTCAATGTTCCCGAATTTTCCACAAGGTTTCTAGCGTAACAGGTACGAATTCAGAGCTGCTACATTCATGACATGGAAAAATTGTTTCATATAATATCTTCGAAGACGTTTTCTTGTGGCCGATTAACTCGTCACGTATTGATCAGCTAAATCAACGCCACCTACCTTATCATTGTATTTCAGTATTGTTTCAGTTTTCTTTTTCACTGTTGTCCTCTCCTCAGTCTGCTGCAGCTCAACGCTGTAAACTGAAAATGTTGTACGCGTCTTACTTATCTCGCCATCTCATTCCCATCAATTTCTCGCTGTAAAATGTCATAATATTACCTTTCTCGAGTTTTGACTCCTTCAGAGATGCTGGCATTCCTTTCCTGTTAATCATAACACTACCAAGGCAGTCAGTGCTTTTAGAAATGAATAAATCGAACAGCTGAATATTAGTATAAAACCTGTCAGTAAACACAGTATATCCCTTGCTAAAATATCCATAAAGCAAAGGCGAGTTAACTTTAGACGCTATGTTATGGATCAAATACTGTGCCTTTCCCACTGTAAATTATAGAATGATATTAACACGCTACACTTGCTTCACACTATTACAGTGATCTAATACCAAAGCGAGCACGTTTCATGGGTATGTACTGCTTGATAGAGAGCCGTCATTTCCACAGCAACAGCGATTCATCAATGGATAATTTACACTCGGATGTATAAGCCTCCTCAGTTTGTTTCTGTAGATAATCAGATGACCAATGACAGGTTTTAATTTATACAGTTTAATAGGAATACCAAAGTCTTTTGAATGAGCTCTGTTTGCAATAAAATGAAAGAACTCCAAGAGGAGACTAAATCTGCTTTATGATAGAACTTTACAGAAAATTTGTTTCTAGAACCTTTCCTCAAATAATACATTTTATAGTCTGGTTTTTGAATAATCATTTGGAGAAATAACGTGTCGAATAAAGAAAATAATTCTCTATTGTTTGTTTCTATTCAGTGGTGGACAAGTGATCGCTGTTTCAGTTTGCCAGCATGTGCATTTTTGAACTGTTCAGCATGTTTCTTCGACTCGCTCGTTGTCTTTGTTGGCCAGCTATCATAAAAAATGAAAATATTAAGTGGATTTGGATGATCTCCAAAACAAAGTTTTACACCTCGAATTCCCGTGATTGGGAATTGACTCCTATCAGCACTACAGGTACCTGACCACGATCTTATACAACCAGAACCGTTATCAGCAGTCATCACTTCTTCTTTGACGTCCGCTTCACGACGTGATGTTTCTTGAGTCACTGTCATTGTAGTTATCACCACCGATCTCTTCAGTACTACTCGAATCACTGTCGTTAGACCACTCATAATCAGTTCCGCTAAGTAATCTCTCAATATCGTCACACACAGAGATGAAGAAGATACACGCTTAGACAAGTTTACGCTTTTGTGTCTACTGCCAAACTAAATAACTGTTTCACACAACAGACCACCAGCAACATATGATGGAAGACTTATCAACTAGGTTAGGCCACCCTTGCGGCTGATATAGACGTCTAAACGCATTTCGTAGAGGACGGCGTGTACAGCCGACTGCGTGCTCTGGCGCCGCTCGTCGACCACGCTGCTGTGCCCGGCCAAGCCGGCTGGATGCAGTTCGGAAAGCACGCACGGTGAGGCAACATGGCCACCCGATCCCAGTTCGTCGAGCGCGGGGCCAGTGCCGAAATGGATGCCGAGCTCAGCTCGTCAGAATGGTTGAGGGGCTAATAATGACCCTTCACCGCAGATTTACAGGACGGTTATAATAAATTTTCGCTACTTGAGAGGGCCCCCATGAAAAAAGAGAGACCGGAGGACAATGAAACTTAATGGAAACATTTCTAAGGACATACGGAAAAGAAATAACGAAACAAATAAATTTTAATTTCCACGGGAGAAGGCAACAATACTAAATGTGACGACCATTTGTTTTCACAAAAGCCTGGAGACGTGCTAGAGATATCATTTTACAACTGTTCGCAGAATTTTTCGAACGGTGCACCATGAAACGTTGAGGGTCGTGACAGACCTCTCGCCCTGTCTGAAGATCTCACGTTGCGTCTAGCGTCCTCAGCCATGGCAACAGTAAATTCTTCAATAGTTTGTGGCTAAACTGACCGTCGGCTTCTCCCAGGAGCAATTCCCAAATCGCCAATTAATTCGAACTTCCGAGTCGTGATCTTTAACCCCGGTGCGGAAAGAGTAACTCACATTATTCCTATAATGCTTCGATACTCGCGAAGATCAGCAGCACTATTACTGTCCATCTGATAAAACAGCTTTGCGATTAAAGCCCCTCTCACTTGTCCAGACCCATGCTGATTATCTGCCACTGTAGTGCAATATGATGCTTGTGTTTCAACCCTCTCTCGTCGTGTCGGTACCGGCGCGTAACGGCAAATCGTGACACTGACATGACTAAAATTGCAAATCCTGCAGTGCACACTCTAAACATCATTTCTGTAAGGTTGGGTACCCATACTGTCAATAGTTTTCCGTCTACAACGGCTCAAGTACTGAAAGTTTAATTACACCCACTCTGTAAGTCATCGAGGCAAGTGGTTTGTATGTTCCAGTCCATTGTATGGAATCAGTACAGTGATACGGTTCCACATGGAAGCGTGTGTAAATGGATAAAACGAGCTCCTGTAGACGGAATGTCTAGCACCACACCAGGAACGAAGTCATCCGATTTGCTTGTAGCTGACTGTCAATTACGGGTACAAGGAATGTTTAACTACTCGGAGTCATGTAACACGGCGTAGAAAGACTGTTGGCAATAAGTGTCAGACCTTAATCATTTCAAATTCAGATTCAAACGCGCCAGAAACTGCTGCCGTTAGTGAACGCATGTTCATCTTAACCAGTTACCGATCAAATATTGTGAAGGCAACTGCATATAGTGGACATTTGGCGTCGGATATCTTGCATACGTCCATTGCTCACAGCAGCACATTAAGCTCTACCTCTTCAGTGGGAAATACAACACACAAATTTGACTGTAGCCTCTTATCAAATGACCTGAGGTGTCGAGGGCACCGATGGCCCAATGAGGCATTTAATCTGAAGTGCGTGAAGCGTGTAGTTGAGGCGTAAGCTGGTTCTGTGATGTTCCTGAGATGTTTCTCATACCACGACTCGGCCCACTCATTCCAGTTACCGTGAACATGAACTAGGATGTTTATTTCAAAGTTCATGGTGATCAAGCGCTGCTCTTTCTTCTACATCCTGATGAGAGTGCTGTGGACGCTCCCGTCTTCCAAAATGACAATGCCGTATTCACAGGTTCAAAAATGGCTCTGATCACTATGGGACTTAACAGCTGTGGCCATCAGTCCCCTAGAACTTAGAACTACTTAAACCTAACTAACCTAAGGACATCACACACATCCATGCCCGAGGCAGGATTCGAACCTGCGACCGTAGCAGTCGCGCGGTTCCGGACTGCGCGCCTAGAACCGCGAGACCACCGCGGCCGGCTCGTATTCACAGGACTTCACAAATACGTTCCTAGTTTGATGATCACTCAGGCATCCTCTCGTACCTCGAATGGCTAACTGTACCATTCGATCTTAATCCCGCAGATAATATCCTTGACTGTTTGGAAAAGCGGGTGAAACATAGCACTCAACATCCCAGTAATTTGGTAGCTCTACAACCAACGAGTGCCTTCAGCTGTATATGGCATTCCCGAACAAACTTGTGGACCTAATTTGTCGCCAATTTACTACCAATATCCAGACTGGTGTTACACAGCGTTAGAGCGAAGTCTTCTGCTGTGACAAATTTTTGTCCGGTGAGCTTATTTACGCACTGTAATTAGCTGCCTAATATAATTCTTTTGCCACAGGAGTTACAATCTTTGGGAAACAGTTTCTTTGATAGGTGGTGGTTACTCTTCAACTGCTGGAATAATTGCCTCTCTAATCACTGTCAACTGATTATTCTTTGCAGTCCAGTAGAAACATGAGAATAATTTGTCTCTGAGCATCCCGGTCCCACTTTTTTGATACAAGCAAGGGAAAAGACACATAAAAATTTAAATTTGTGGCCCCAAAGATAAATTTATGGACTTACGGTTTATACCATTTTTGTTCACTATAGTTATTTAGTTTTCACTGAAATGGGAGAGGATGGTGAGAATACATCATCTGTCTTCAGCTGGAGTCTTCTACTACGATGGAATCAAAGATGTATTCTTTTATATTGCTCCTCCAATCGTACATTCGCCTGAGTTCGATTGCACAAATGATGGAGACTTAGCAATATTGTGGTTGACAGTTTCGTGCGCACAGTAGTATATGCGATTTATAACCAATGATGTCTTGTACACTAGTGTCAATTCCAATACAGTACCTGATCAAAATTATCTGGACACCTAGTAGTTGATATCAATATGGCGTGTGCTCACTCTTTTCATTTACTATAGCTTGAACTCTGCTGGAGGCCGTTTCAGTTACCTGTCTTATGTCTATGGTGGAATGATAGCTCATTTTTCCTGAGCAGTCGAAACTAGAGAAGGTAGGGATGTCGTACGCAGTGGCCAGTAAGGATGTCGACGTTCTAACTCATCCCAAATGTGTTCCATTAGCATCGTGGACGGACTCTCGGTAAACCAGTGTGTACTGAAATTTTGTTGTCTATGAACAACTGAAATGAAATGTGAGTGTGGCTAGGGCTTTCCAACAGGTGGACCGGTGGTCTTTTTAGTTGGCACCTCTTCGGCGACTTGCGCGTGAGTGAGGATGAAATGATGATGAAGACAACACAACACCCAGTCCACGAGCGGAGAAAATTTCCGACCTGGCCAGAAATCGAACCCGAGCCCCTACCGTGGCATTCTGCTGGGGTGATCATTCAGCTAAGAAGGCGTGCTGCAATATATTGAATCACAGGTGTTGCGTTATGACTTGGTACACTGTCATGCTGATGCAAACAGTCATCATCTGCGAACTGCTCCTCTACTGTACGCAATACACAATGCTGTAAAATGTGTTCATATTCTTCCGCATTTAGCATTTTCTTAAACATAAAAAAGGGACCACATCCTAACATCCTAGCCACGATAAACATCATTAATTCGTAACACCATCTCCTCCGTACCTCACTGTTGACAATACACATGATACTAGATAACATTATTAAGGCATTCGCCAAACACAAACCCTAATATCCAATTACCACAGGGCGCAACGTGATTTATAAAAGCAAATCACTCGTTTCTAGTCATCCACTGTCCAGTGGCCTCGCTCTTTAAACCACCTCAAGCATCGGTAAACACTGACTGCTGGAATGTGTGGATTATGAGGAGCTGCTCGATCGTAGTACCTCATTCTTTCTAACGCCTTCGCACAGTCATTGTGCTAGCTGAAATACTGTTAGCACTTTGAAAATTTTTTACAACTATCCTCCGCAATGCTGGACGGTTGCTGTCCCTCAGTACATTAGGTATGCTTAGTCTTGTTTTAGCTGTGGTTTTCCCTTCGCGTTTCCACTTCACAAGCAGATCACCAAGAGTCAATCTATGCAACTTTAGAAGGGCTAAATGGCACTGACGAATTTTTTACTCAGGTGACATCCAATGACTAATCCACGTTCGAAGTCACAGAGCTTTCCTGAACGAGCCATTCTGCTGTTACTGCATTGCTACAAACTTTCATAGCAGAAGATCCATTTCTCATGAAATCTAGTGGTCAGTTCCGCATTAAATTGGAATATCCGGATTCTTCTGATCATATAGTGCACGTGTAGTTTTATAATGGTCAAATACACAATATCTACCCTGTTTTAGAGTTCATAAAAGGCCGTATTTCTAGGGAAACTTAGAGATGAAAGTTTCGCTAGATTTACTTTTTAATCTGTTTTCCATATTAGTAGAATAATGGTTCAGATGGCTCAGAGCACTATGGGACTTAACATCTGAAGCCATCAGTCCCCTAGAACTTAGAACTACTTATACCAAACTAACCTAAGGACATCACACACATCCATGCCCGTGGCAGGATTCGAACCTGCGACTGTAGTGGTCGCGCGGTTCCAGACTGAACCTGCTAGAATAATATTTCATTGATTAGAGCTATACATATCGTAGGTATGTATACTTGGTGTTCTCTTTTGTGTATTATATCGCAGGATCGGGAGCTGAAGCATTGCCAAGCGTTTCGTGCATTCGTTGTTTCAGCCCACTAGAGTGCTGACAAGACGGCATGTCAAATTCTCCGCAATCCACTCTCTCGGGTATTCTGGCCCGAAGTATTGTGGGAGAGGCTCTGCGGAACATTCATGGGAAGTAATGGGAGGCTATTGCACTGTGTAGCCTCGCGAGGAGTGTTACCTTTACCGCGCAACCGGCCAAAGGCAGATATCACAAACCGCGATCCAGTACCAACTGATCACCAATATTCATCGCTGAAGATCTTGGCATAGTGTTGCAACTTACACTCGCAAAGAAAAGCCAGTCACGTTTGAGCTCCGTCTATGCTGTGTTCGTAAAAGCACAACATTAGCGGCCACTTGATGCCTGACAAACGTGCATGGATAGAGTATTCGTCCATTTCCGGTAAACCGACACTAATATTTTTCAAGTAACTGTATACATGTCTGAAATTCTCTACGCAACATCGTGAGACCTAAATCATTTATGTCAAGTGATACGCAAAATCATTTTAGAATAATACACTACTGGCCATCAAAATTGCTACCCCAAGAAGAAATGCAGATGATAAACGGGTATTCATTGGACAAATATATTATACTAGAACTGACATGTGATTACATTTTCACGCAGTTTGGGTGCATAGATCCTGAGAAATCAGTACCCAGAACAACCACCTCTGGCCATAATAACGCCCTTGATACGCCTGGGCATTGAGTCAAACAGAGCTTGGATGGCGTGTACAGGTACAGCTGCACATGCAGCATCAACACGATACCACAGTTCATCAAGAGTAGTGACTGGCGTATTGTGACGAGCCAGTTACTCGGCCACCATTGACCAGACGTTTTCAGTTGGTGAGAGATCTGGAGAATGTGCTGGCTTGGGCAGCAGTCGAACATTTTCTGTGTCCAGAAAGGACCATTCAGGACCTGCAACAATCGGTCGTGTATTGTTTCGCAGGGATCGAATGAAGGGTAGAGCTACGGGTAGTAACTCATCTGAAATGTAACGTCCACTGTTCAAAGTGCCGTCAATACCAACAAGAGGTGACCGAGACGTGTAACCAGTGGCACCCCAAACCATCACGTCGGGTGATACGCCAGTATGGCCATCACGAATACACGCTTCCAATGTGCGCTCACCACGATGTCGCCAAACACGGATACGACTATCATGATGCTGTAAACAAAACCTTGATTCATCCGAAAAAATGACGTTTTGCCATTCTTGCAGCCAGGTTCGTCGTTGAGTACACCATCGCAGGCGCTCCTGTCTGTGATGCAGCGTCAAGGGTAACCGCAGCCATGGTCTCCGAGCTGATAGTCCATGCTGCTGCAAACGTCGTCGAACTGTTGGTGCAAATGGTTGTTGTCTTGCAAACGTCCCCATCTGTTGACTCAGGGATCGAGACGTGGCTGCACGATCCGTTACAGCCATGCGGATTTGATGCCTGTCATCTAGACTGCTGGTGATACGAGGCCGTTGGGATCCAGCACGCCGTTCCCTATTACCCTCTGAACCCAACGATTCCATATTCTGCTAACAGTCATTGGATCTCGACCAACACGAGCAGCAATGTCGCGATACGATAAACCGCATTCGCGATAGGCTACAATCCAACCTTTATCAAAGTCCGAAACGTTATGGTACGCATATCTCCTCCTTACAGGAGACATCACGTTTCACCGTCAACGCCTGGCAATTGCTGTTGTGTATGAGAAATCGGTTGGAAACTTTCCTCGTGTCAGCACGTTGTAGGTGTCGCCACCGGTGCTAACCTTGTGTGAATGCTCTGAAAAGCTAATCATTTGCATATCACAGAATCTTCTTCCTGTCGGTTAAATTTCGCGTCTGTAGCACATCATCTTCGTGGTGTAGCAATTTTAATGGCCAGTAGGGAAGTTACTTGACATGTTCGTACTTGGTGCCAGAATCCGTTACAGCTCGTGAAATCCTAACCTTTGATTTGTTCTGCCACTCGCCGTAGATGCGCGGGAGGTGGAGATGAGGAAAAACGGGAAATAGGGCAAAAGAATGCCCTATTTTTCAGGTGTTTTGCATGCACGTCGATGCAAATGAATATGTATTCTGTATTACTAACAGCCATTAATATTTCATTTCCCCTGCCAAACGTTCTCATCGAGTATTTTATTGCCTGTGTAGCGGCACAAATACATTCGTATCTTTTATAATGGAAAACCAGCGAAAAGAATACATAATGTCCCCTCACGTTAGTGATAGAACTAACATATCCAAACTGAAATGTTACCGGTAAATAGGAATCTGTAGCTTTAACCGATTGTATAATGTGCTGTATGAGTCCCTCATTTTAAATTCCGACACTGAATTACTTTCTACAGAGCACTGTCTGAATGGCAGTTGACAATCTTCCAAAGTATTCGTTTACGAAACGAACAATGAAAATTGTCACGAAAGGGGAAATCTAAATACGCAGTAACATTTCTCTAACAGAACTAAGAGTATTGGCACCATATTTTTCATCGCATTACTGTCGTTTAGTTCGGAGATATACGTCCTCCTTATACGCAAAGTCTGTCATGTTCCCAATTAGTTGAATAACATTCAACGTAAAACGAAAGAACGAACGTTCAGAGTGTAACAATAGCGAAGTCACAACTTTAGAGAGATGTATATTACGACACCAAGAATTACATCAAATTATTACTCAAAGAAAATAATGGAACAGTGCAGAGAATAAGAGAATGGATTCTCTAACGAGGGTTTGATGTCTGAAGTGACATCATTGTGTGTATCATGGGCACAATACATAACCACGGCGTTCAGAAATAGAAGGCGATTGATGTGTTGGTAAATGTGCCAACACCTTGTAGATAGAGGAGGCCGAAATCTAACGCAGACGGGCGTGAAATCTGGAACAGGATAAGTAGTGAATTCTAATAAGAAAAGTATGCAGCTCCTCAAATACTTAACTTTATTCCATGTTGTGGTACATCGCTGTTGATAATACAAATAAGACTCTCTTCAGATACGGTTAATGGCGCCTTGCTAGGTCGTAGCCATGGACTTAGCTGAAGGCTATTCTAACAGTCTCTCGGCAAATGAGAGAAAGGCTTCGTAAGTGTAGTCGCTAGCAAAGTCGTCGTACAACTGGGGCTCGAGTGCTAGTCCGTATCTCGAGACCTGCCTTGTGGTGGCGCTCAGTCTGCGATCACACAGTGGCGACACGCGGGTCCGACATGTACTAAATGGACCGCGGCCGATTTAAGCTACCACCTAGCAAGTGTGGTGTCTGGCGGTGACACCACAGTGATATTAAAATATAATTTAATAGACCTATTTGTCAGAAGGTTGTAATTACAGCAAACAACTGAAGTAAATAATATTTGTAAAGATACAGAGTACGTATCATGAAAAATCTTGCAGGATATCTAGTTTTGCGGGGTAAATATGTTCGAAAATAAACGAGGCAGACATTGAGGTGGAATAGCGACATCACAGTAATTTTGTTAGCTGAATCATATATCTCTACATCCACATCCGCAGTAGGTACGCTGGACACATTATGTCACAAAATATGCCACTGATGACGTCACTGATGAGTCATGGGGTCCCCAAACCTTCTCCCTCATCCTGTGACAAAGGCCACTTGTCCAATTTATAAATAGGCCGGAAGTTCAAATTTTGACGATAAATACAAATTTTGGCGTGTTTCTCCTCTACTTGTATGAAAGTAGGGCTGTTGTCCTAAGTATAAAGTTGTGGAAATGCTACTTGGTGATATAAGATAGAGTCCAGCGCATATTGCTTCTATGACACCAGAATCCGATCCTAGAATAGTGACCCTGGTTCTATGATGTCTGTATGCAAGACCTGTGATAGTGGCACAGCCTTACTATGATGTCTTAATCCAAGATGGCTCACCTGGGAAACAAGATAGGGATTGAACATGGCGACATGCTGGTGCAGGTCTATTACTTAAGAATCCGAGACGATGGGTCGGGAATACTGCCGCAGCCTTAGTATGACATCAGAATCCAAGATAACTGACCTGTAATACGAGATGGGGATTGAACATGGCAATCAGGGCATACTGGCGCAGCTCTATTACGTCAGAAGGCGAGACGATGGATCAGGGATACTGCTGCAGCCTTAGTACGACACTGGAATCCAAGTGTATGCCCTGGAATGCTGGCACAGGTCTATGAAGTCAAAATCCCAGTAACTTACCTGTAGGGATGTTCGAAGTGTGCAATTCCATTACACCTGTCACAAGTTAAACAATCCCATTCTGATGTCACCATTTCAACAGTCGTCAGAATGCCCAACGCACAGAACACACAGCACTGAGTTACTTCAGTTCAAAAAATTATATGTTTAAAATGGCCAACACATGTGACATACTACATCATGTTATTTCAACTCAACAATTGGGAGTTCACATTTCCCCACCAAACAATTATCCCAGACACCAGTTCCCATACTTCTGCAGTCATAGACTTCATAAATTCGGTAAGTTTGCTATTGAGTCGTAAATAGTGTTGGACTCTGAGTAATCGAGTTCCACAACTGTCCACAAGCCCTCACCGGGACTGCCTAGGTTGCGCGCCGACGTAGGGCGCAGGCCGGCTCAGGCACACTGCCTTCCCAGTGCTGCATCATGCTCCTTGCCGCCACGGGAAGGAATCCACTGCCTCAAAACTTCAGTTACACTGACCACTAGACCCTCCAGCAGGTCATATGGTCCCGTATACAACACCGCTTTTACCTCCCAAGTATGAGTTCTGAAGTAGAAGGTGACGCGTCAAAAAGTGAGAAATGCAAGCGGACGGCTCTCGCCATGCGCATATGGCAGGCTCTGTCTCCCACCACAATTGGGCACTGCAGATGACTGACCAGGAATACTGGCTCAGCTCCACTACGTTTGAATCTGATACCTGAGATACTGCCGCAGTTTTAGTATGATGTCAGAATGAAAGATGGCTGACTTGAAATAATGGCACAGAACTATGATGACAGTATTTGAAATGCTAGGACAAGGGGAAGTAACATAGCTGTAGGGTTATTCTAAGCATGTAATCCGTATTCAAATGTTCAAATGTGTGTGAAATCTTATAGGATTTAACTGCTAAGGTCATCAGTCCCTAAGCTTACACACTACTTAACCTAAATTATCCTAAGGACAAATACACACACCCATGCCCGAGGGAGGACTCGAACCTCCGCCGGGACCAGCCGCCCAGTCCATGACTGCAGAGCCTTATAATCCGTATTAAAGTTTCATGTCAGTTTGGTTTTGAAATAGCCAATACTGTACGTAAATCAATAAAATTTACACCTCTCCAGCTCTATTCTTGTGCTTCATACAATGCATGTTGCACCAACAACATTTATTCTTACTCTGAAATCGGTGACTTTACCACAAATGTCATTTTTCCATATAAATCGGAGAATTTCCATGTGAAATCTATCCTCCCCTACAGTTGGACATATACATCTAAGAATCAAAGGTAATTACCCACTCAGAAAACAACACATGACAGCAGCCATGTAACATACCTAATAGTCCGATCTCACTACGTGTTTTAAGTTCATTCTTAACTCAAGATGTTTCCATAGGAATTTTAAATTAAGGCAGGCGACATACATACTGGAAATGATTGAGTTTCAGGTCCTTTTTATGATGAAATTAATGAATAACGTATCGAAATCAATGAAATTTCACCTAAATAAGTGCTTAGCCCCTTTCCAGGAGACATCTTGGAACTTTATTTAACACTGACCAGAAGTTCCAACACAAACTGATTACCAGAATGAGATTTTCATTCTGCAGCCGAGTGTGCGCTGATATGGAACTTCCTGGCAGATTAAAACTGTGTGCCGGACCGAGACTCGAACTCGGGACCTTTGCCTTTCGCGGGCAAGTTTGGAAGGTAGGAGACGAGGTACTGGCAGAAGTATAGCTGTGAGCACGGGGCGTGAGTCGTGCTTGGGTAGCTCAGTTGGTAGAGCACTTGCCCGCGAAAGGCAAAGGTTCCCAGTTCGAGTCTCGGTCCGGCACACAGTTTTAATCTGCCTGGAAGTTACAAACTGATTACATAATCAGAGAGTAGTTTAAGATATGTTCACCATTCCCATTTCTACTACAGATTCATAACTGCCGCCATTCCCATTTCTGCTACAGATCCAAACCACAACGACATCCGCATCTCCTGTAATTTAGGAAGCCATGGACGAATCAGCTGTAACTGTGAACGGTTCTCATGGCTGTAATCGTAACAGTCTGACGTATGTGAGGCAGTTTTACATGTTTTGTGGTACTTCATCTCTCAAGTATATGATTTTTACTCATTTTAGCTGTTGAAAAACTCAAGTGCCTTCAACACAGAGAGCAGCGCCATCTGACAGCAGATGACTGTAGCTGTTGCCACCGGCAAACAACTAACCCATCTACTGATGCCCAATCCGTCTATAAACGTTTCCAAGTATGCGGCAGTCACCGCTCATGGCTCCTACCGCCTGTCAGCCGCACGTGGCTGGCTCTAGGTCAGATATCCCCCCCCCCTTATCACCCCCCCCCTCACCCAATCCCATGAGGTTCAGATGTCCTACAGTAGTAGACTAGGACAGAATACTATTAACATTCCAATGCAGGAAATCTATTTCCAGTGCCCGATATAAGCTGAGCTAGTAAGTTCCACATACTATGGTCTCAGACATTACACAGGCTCAAGAACGAATCACACCTCACATAAGAACCTCGAAGACAGGAGATATCACAACTCGTATTTACATGCGTTTCCCCATTGTTGCTTGACTCTCTGATATTTTTTTTGCAAAGTGTGATGGCACAACGTTTTTAGACACCGACAGTATTGGTGGAGGCATGGGATCTAATACGATAGATCTGTATGTTGTAGGATAGAGTAGGACAGGAAAGATTATTTATATAAACTACCACTACGTATTGAGATAGCTGCACCATCCACACCAACCGATGCACAGTTCTACATCACATCCAAAGCTGTTGTGTCATGTGTATTTACACATATTTAAACAGCTGTACGGGGCTTAAGCAGACCGCAGCATCGATGATGCGCATCCGCGAGATCACCGCGATCGGCGGCTGAATGACTGCAGTCGTAACAAAGCTGACTTGGAGTGACTGCCGCTGCCGGCTACACATACTCCGCTAGCACAAGAAACACAGGCATACATCAATCTCTGCACCAGATACTTGTGCATCAATGCAATTAAGGCAGACTCCTTTACATAAATAACCGTGTTCAGGACAGCTGCGTTTGTCGTCCAGACTTAAACAGCATGCTGCAATAGCGTCGAAAACGAGAACAGAACAGACAGCAAGATCACTAAAACTCTCTCTCACACACACACACCGTAACTGTCAAGCGAGTGATCAGAGAAACGTATGCACAGAGCTGAGAGAACCGGACCAAGACTAAGTGTTATACGTTCTACATAGGGCAAAAAATACATATGCAACGGGTTTCTTATGGGACATGTCTCACATGCGAACTTACTGATAATGATTTAACACCATCGAACAGACGTTAGGTCCACATTTTAAAGTAAAATCAATAGAACAGTACTGCAATGGTCTGCAGAACAATTAAACTACAGTCAGTCCTCCTACAACTTTGACACAATTTTTCTGCAGTAGAGCATTCTCTGCAAGCGGACCGTGATTTCATCACTATAAATCCGCAGTGCTGACGTGCCAGTCACACAGATGTGGGACTGCTAATACCCGCCTCCCAGCCGAAGCAGTGGAGACAGCTCCATCAAACAACTTTCTTTGAAAGTTTCACTCAGTGGATCGGAAAGCAGCGGTATTTCAACGCTCGTCAGTCATTCGTAGGAATTGTATTTGTCATTTATAGTCTTCTGACTCTGTTAATTTATTTTCTGTATAGAGGCAAACGCTTTAGTTAGAAATCGCACTCTAATGCGATCCCCTTCTTTAGTCATGCACTTCATAAATTCGGTAAGTTACCTATTACGACTTCTGCACCACTTGTTAGCAGCAGAAACAGTGGCTGCGCCAAAGACTGAGACGGCGTGGAGTTTTACAATTATTTGTTGAACTTTCTTTACAATTTCTCCCTTGTCGTCGCTGCCCAGCCCTGCGGATCCCTCCGCCTGGCTGCTGCTGTGTAGATTCTCCGACAATGCGCGCAACTTGCGCCGCTGATCGCACTCGGGAGCCTCAGGCCACCAGTGCTCCTCTGAAGCCCGGATGCCCTGTGGTTGAGATGAACTCGTCGCCGCTCGGGCACCGGTGGCTAGGAAGCCGTCAGTTGCGATGGCTGCGAGGTCCTGTCATGGACGGATCACGCGCCGTGGGGCCGGGTTGCCGTGTAATCCGGGCGTCAGTCCCTGGTGGCGCCTGTGACAAAGACCGCGCTGCGGCCGGTCCTGCTGGATGATCTCGCTGTAGTTAGTCAGCCATGGTGCCGACCGAACTTGGGCCGACCTCCAGAGCTGAAGTTGACATCTGGTCGCGAACGGATGACTCCTGCGAGCTGGAACAGACTTCCGGATTCGTCACCTACGAAGATTGCACACTCAAACGAGCCGTGTCCGTCCTCAGATCGGAACTGCTTCCTAATGGCTTCTGTCTGTTGCTGCCTGCGCTCCACTTTTTTTATCCGGCAGGAGGACGTTTTTTTACACTCGGTGGTAGCTTTTTGTTATTACTCCTGCAGTATATTGCAGCGTAACTTAGCCTGCTGGCCTCACTTCCCCTTACTCAGCACTCTCCGGGCTTCGCTCGGCGCTCAGTCTGTGTGCGTCCTTGCGTCACTCTGTTGGTAGACTGCTGCTGTCAGCATGGCTATCTGTTTTTTTTTTTTTTTTTGTGGTTTTAGGGCGCAAAACTTCTATGGTCATTAGCGCCCAGCCCGTGACATAGAAAACAGGAAAAAAACGAAATTTAAAATCAGCAGCAATGGGAACAAAATCATAAAATTTGAGTAACTAAAGGCAGAAGGAATGCTTAAAAATCCACTATAGAAAGGGGTTGGTTGTCCCCCAAAAAAAAGCTTCAAATGACTGACGTCATTTCACTGTCACTAATAAACTGTAGAACGCGGTCAGCTGAGCGCGTGTCATCTGCTAAAATCGACGATAGATCAGGCGATAGCTGTAGACGGGAGCGTAACGGATTAAAATAGGGGCATTCAATTAAAAGGTGTCTGACCGTCCACAGCGAGAGCAGTGGGGACAGAGTGGGGGAGGATCACCGCTTAAAAGATGTCGATGACTAAAAAGACAGTGCCCTATCCGGAGTCGAGCTAAAATTACCTCCTCCCGACGACGCGTTCGGGAGGAAGAGGTCCAAGCGCAAGGAAGGGCTTTCACTTCCCGCAATTTATTGTGGGGAAGTGTTGACCAATGCGCATGCCATAAATGAGCAGCTTGGCGGCATAAAACGCTCCGTAGATCGGTAAACGGAAGAGACTGAATAGCTGGCCGAGGAAGAGAGACTGCAGCCTTGGCCGCTATATCGGCCGCCTCATTTCCACAGATACCAGCGTGTCCCGGGAGCCAGAGGAACGCCACTGAGACGCCCCCCAGGTGGAGCAAGCGCAGACAGTCCTGAATCCGGTGGACCAGAGGGTGCACAGGGTAAAGAGCTTGGAGACTTAGGAGAGAGCTGAGAGAATCTGAGCAGATTACGTACTGTATCCGCTGATGGCGGCGGATGTAGTGGACAGCCTGGAGAACAGCGTAAAGCTCCGCAGTATAAACCGAACACTGGTCGGGAAGCCGAAAGTTATTTGGGGTGTCGCCAACAATACAGGCACTCCCTACACCTAACGATGTTTTCGAGCCATCGGTGTAAATAAATGTGGCATCCGTCATTTGTGCACATAGAGCAGCAAATGCCCGACGGTAAACAAGTGTAGGGGTACCATCCTTGGGAAATTGACATAGGTCTCTGAGCAAGTTGATCCGGGGACGGAGCCAAGGCGGTGCTGTACCCCAAGTTGTCAAGAAGGTTTTAGGAAAGCGGAAGGAAAGAGAATGGAGCAGTTGACGGAAGCGGACTCCCGGGGGTAGTAGGGAGGAGGAGCGGCCTGCATACCCGACATCAAAGGAGGCGTCGAAAAAAAGGTCATGCGCTGGATTAGCAGGCATGGAAGACAGATGGCTAGCATAACGACTCAGAAGGACTGCCCGCCGATTGGACAGCGGAGGTTCAGCAGTCTCAGCATAAAGGCTTTCCACAGGGCTGGTGTAAAAAGCTCCAGATACTAAACGTAATCCACGGTGGTGGATAGAGTCGAGACGCCGAAGAATAGACGGCCGAGCAGAGGAGTAGACTATGCTTCCATAATCCAATTTCGAGCGCACTAAGGCGCGATAGAGGCGGAGAAGGACCACTCGGTCCGCTCCCCAAGAGGTACCATTTAGGACACGGAGGGCGTTAAGCGAACGCAGACAGCGAGCCGAAAGATAGGAAACGTGGGAGGACCAGCACAGTTTTCTGTCAAACATAAGACCCAAGAATTTAGCGACGTCGGAAAACGGAAGGTTGACAGGACCTAGATGTAAGGAGGGCGGAAGAAACTCCTTACGTCGCCAAAAATTTACACAAACGGTCTTACTGGGTGAAAAACGGAAGCCGGTTTCGATGCTCCACGAGTGGAGGCGATCGAGACATCCTTGAAGACGTCTTTCAAGAACGCTGGTCCGTTGAGAGCTGTAGTAGATCGCAAAATCGTCCACAAAGAGGGAGCCCGAGACATCAGGAAGGAGACAATCCATAATTGGATTAATGGCGATGGCAAACAGTACAACACTCAGCACGGAGCCCTGGGGTACCCCGTTTTCTTGGGAGAAAGTACGGGAGAGAGTAGTGTTCACCCGCACCCTAAATGTGCGCTCTGCCATAAATTCGCGAAGAAAAAGGGGCAGCCGGCCTCGAAAGCCCCAAGAGAACAGTGTGCGGAGAATGCCTGTCCTCCAACAGGTATCGTATGCTCTCTCCAGATCAAAAAATATTGCTACCGTTTGGCGTTTCCGGAGAAAATTGTTCATGATATAAGTGGAGAGAGCAACAAGATGGTCAACGGCAGAACGATGCTTTCGGAATCCGCATTGGGCTGGTGTTAAAAGACTGCGGGACTCCAGCCACCAAGCTAAACGGTAATTCACCATACGCTCCAAAACCTTACAGACACTACTCGTGAGAGAAATGGGGCGATAGCTAGAGGGGAGATGTTTGTCCTTTCCAGGTTTCGGAACGGGAACGACAATAGCTTCCCGCCATCGCCTGGGAAAGGTACTGTCGGTCCAAATTCGATTATAAAGGCGAAGGAGGTAACGCAGGCTATGGGTTGATAAATGCAACAACATTTGGACATGGATACCATCCGGTCCTGGGGCGGAGGAGCGAGAAGAAGAGAGTGCATGTTGGAGTTCGCGCATGGAGAAAACAGTATTGTAGCTTTCGCGATTGTGAGAGGAGAAAGCAAGATGTCGCACTTCCGCTGCACGTTTCTTCGGGAGAAACGCTGGCGGGTAATTTGAAGAGCTCGAAATCTCAGCAAAGTGCTGACCCAATGAGTTAGAAATTGCGACGGGGTCCACTAAGGTATCATGCGCGACAGTGAGCCCAGAGACCGGGGAGAAACTAGGCGCGCCTGAGAACCGTCGAAGCCGACTCCAAACTTCCGAGGAGGGAGTGAAGGTGTTAAATGAGCTAATAAAGTATTTCCAGCTTGCCTTCTTGCTACCGCGGATGACGCGACGGCATCGCGCACGGAGCTGCTTATATCGGATACAGTTGGCCAAAGTTGGATGGTGACGGAAAATGCGAAGAGCACGTCGCCGCTCACGTATTGCGTCACGGCATGCCTCGTTCCACCAAGGAACTGGAGGGCGCCGGGGCAATTCGGAGGTGCGTGGTATTGAACGGTCCGCAGCTGTGAGAATAACGTCGGTAAAATGTGTGACCTCATCGTCGACGCTGGGAAAGCGACGGTCATCGAATGTCGCTAGAGACGAAAAAAGTGTCCAATCGGCTTGGGCAAACTTCCAGCGACGCGAGCGCATATATGGCAGTTGAGGCTGCAGTCGAAGAACACATGGAAAGTGGTCACTCGAGTGTGTATCATCAAGGGCGAACCATTCGAAGCGCCGAGCTAGCGGAACAGTACCGACCGCAAGGTCCAAATGAGATAAATTTGCCGTGGAGGCAGACAAAAATGTGGGGACCCCAGTGTTGAGGCAGACTAGATCCGCTTGGTGGAAGACGTCTAGCAATAGTGAGCCACGTGGACAAGGATGTGGAGATCCCCAAAGCGGGTGGTGGGCATTGAAGTCCCCAACCAGCAAATAGGGGGGTGGAAGCTGATCAAGAAGATGAAGGAGATCAGCTCGTGCCATTGGTGTAGACGATGGAATGTATACCGTACAAAGAGAGAATGTGTATCCAGAAAGGGAAAGACGGACGGCGACAGCTTGGAAGGAAGTGTTTAAGAGGATTGGGTGATAATGGAGAGTATCATGGAGCAGAATCATGAGTCCTCCATGGGCTGGAGTGCCTTCAACAGAGGGGAGGTCATATCGGACGGACTGAAAATGAGGGAGAACAAAGCGGTCATGGGGACGCAGCTTTGTTTCCTGAAGACAGAAGATGACCGCCGAGTAGGATCGTAAAAGGATCGACAATTCCTCCCGATTGGCGCGAATGCCGCGGATATTCCAGTGGATAATGGACATAGGGTGAACAGAAAATGGAGGAACGTGACCAAGGGTGCTGTCAACTCAACGACTGCTCAGAGCTTGCGACCGACAGCATGGAATGGCATTCAGTCGAAGGCAGAAGATCCTGATCCATAGGTTGGTCAGGAGCAGCTCCTGCCACCAACGATCGGCCAGTTGACTGGCCACCAGCAGTGCGCCTCGGCGACACAGAAGATGGCCGAGGGCGATTTCCGCCAGGTGGTGCTGTAGATGGGACACGCCTTGGCGGAGAAGGAGAGGTACTGTGTTTCTTCGTAGCCTTCTTAGAAGTATGATGTTTAGATGAAGGAGGAACCGATGGTTGTGAAGTTGCGGTACGTAAAAACTCTTCACGAGAATGCTCTTTTTTCGAAGACTTGGCGTCTGACTTTTGGGCTCGAGATTTAACAGAACCCGATGAAGGGTGAGCCATAGAGTGGGCAGGCGAAAGGGGTGAGGTTGAACGGGCGATCTTTGCGCTGGCCGATCTGACGACCGTGGTACTAAAGGTGAAGTCGCAAGTCTGCGTGGCCGCCTCCTTTGTTGGTCGAGGAGAAGCAAGGACAGCGCTGTATTTACCTTTCTGAGGCACGGTGGGCTGTCGACTGGCGAGTAACTTTCGAGCAGCAAAGGTCGACACCTTTTCCTTCACTCTTATTTCCTGGATGAGCTTTTCATCCTTAAAAACGGGGCAATCTCGAGAGGAGGCAGCGTGGTCACCCATACAGTTGATGCAGCGAGGGGATGGAGGTGGACAAGCACCCTCATGGGCATCCTTGCCACAAGTAACACATTTGGCCGGATTGGAACAGGACTGGCTGGTATGATTGAACCGCTGACATCGATAGCAACGCGTAGGGTTTGGGACATAAGGGCGAACGGAAATTATCTCATAGCCTGCTTTGATTTTTGATGGGAGTTGAACTTTGTCAAATGTCAAGAAGACAGTGCGGGTTGGAATGATGTTCGAATCAACCCTTTTCATAACCCGATGAACAGCTGTGACGCCCTGGTCAGACAGGTAATGCTGAATTTCTTCGTCAGACAATCCATCGAGGGAGCGCGTATAAACGACTCCACGCGAGGAATTGAAGGTACGGTGCGGTTCCACCCGGACAGGGAAGGTGTGGAGCAGAGAAGTACGCAGCAATTTTTGAGCCTGGAGGGCACTGTGTGTTTCTAACAACAGGGTGCCGTTCCGTAATCTGGAACAAGACTTTACAGGACCCGCAATTGCGTCGACACCTTTCTGTATAATGAAAGGGTTGACCGTGGAAAAGTCGTGACCTTCGTCAGACCGAGAAACAACAAGGAACTGTGGCAACGATGGAAGAACAGTCTGTGGCTGAGACTCAGTGAACTTACGTTTGTGAGCAGACATAGTGGAAGGTGAGGAAACCATTGCGGAAGAATCCCCCATGATTACCGGCGTCTCTGATGGCGCGCTCCTCCCTTGTGGGGGCCCTCGCCGAGGGCACACCCGCCTTAGGTGATTGTTCACACCTCAAGTCACACCTCCCGACAAACGGACGGAGGGACCAA
This sequence comes from Schistocerca serialis cubense, assembly GCF_023864345.2. Taxonomy (NCBI): domain Eukaryota; kingdom Metazoa; phylum Arthropoda; class Insecta; order Orthoptera; family Acrididae; genus Schistocerca; species Schistocerca serialis. Next base: position 583,755,536 of record NC_064640.1, read on the forward strand.
TCGGCACTTTCGGAAGGTATCAGCTCGGGTAATCACCCCTCCCTGGGCCTGGCCGTTACCAGGGGGTACGTACGTGTCCTACCTGTCTACCCGGGGCGGGGAATTACGCGTTACCCCGTCACCGGCTACGCATGGAAGTGCGTGGGTCGGCCTTCAGACACGCACAGGGAGGAAAGAAGAGAAAGGGAAAGGAAAGAAGAGGGGGTCTCAAACGCCGTAGCGGAGAAAAGGGCAAGGAGAAGAGGGAAGGAAAAGAGAAGGACAGAGGAAGGACGAGGACTGGCAAGTGTAAGAGCAAGGAATTTGGAACAGTTTCGAGCGTCCGTCTCCGGACGTAGGCACAAACCATACTCCCAGAGGGGGAGAAAGGAAGGAAAGAGACAGAGGTGAGGGGGGGGGGGGGCGAAGATGGGGGACGGGGAGGGATGCGGAAAGGGAAGGGAAGGTATGCAGCCCGGAAAAGGAAGGAGGGCCACATTAGCTCGGGGTCCCGTGCTCGCTACGCACGTGTCCACAAAAGAGTTGTGGACCCCCTGGGGGGATGGCTATCTGTGTGTGCTTACTTCGCAACGCCTCAGTCGCCGGCGTGCCCCTGTTTTGCCATTCTCCACTGTGTGAAGCAACGCTTACTACACGTGACCGCAACATACCTATAGAGTAGTATGTAGCGTTGGGGTCCATGGAATACGTTTGCACATAGTCTGCATGTAAGATAACCTCCATTGGAAACGAACTGTTGTTACACTTAGTTATTTCATCAATTTCAAAAATTCGACTTACTGTTTCCCAGCTACTAGATGCACAACGTGGTCTTGTTATAGCCCAGTGGTCATTTCACATAACTACTTACACAGTCTACATCAATCAGAAGCATATGACACAGGCTGCAACGCCAATGTGGGTTCTTATGGTGGAAAATACTCGGGAGTACCGTGGAGCTGCAAATAGTGCCTTAATAATATGTTTCCTTAGTCGTGGTACTTTATAAACTCATGTACAAACCACGACCTCAAGGCAGAAATCAGGCCACAACAGGACGCAGAACTTTTGATTTATCGTGGCTTTACCTGTCTGGTTTGAGCTTATCAGTGAACAGACAAGTTTTAATAAGTAATGATAATAGTATGTGATCAGTTTATACAAACTTTGCGCGCTAGACAATGGCTTTCTGCGCAAGGTCCGTTTATTGTACGTCTGACCGCTATTTTTTTGAAAATATTCGACTGAATAATTCCCAAGCTTTGGTTCGTACTGGACCTTTGATATAATTTGTAACACGGAATCATTACACTCGTCCAGATCCCGTTTAAATGAAACAATAGCTTGCAACATAAATGAAACACAAAATTAAATAACACCACTGTATTCACAAAATATTATACTAAATTAAACAACATAGACACATTAATTCTGTTGCTGTGTGCAACTATGAGTACGCCTAGTGAGATTGCATCTCAATATATATATATATACACTCCTGGAAATTGAAATAAGAACACCGTGAATTCATTGTCCCAGGAAGGGGAAACTTTATTGACACATTCCTGGGGTCAGATACATCACATGATCACACTGACAGAACCACAGGCACATAGACACAGGCAACAGAGCATGCACAATGTCGGCACTAGTACAGTGTATATCCACCTTTCGCAGCAATTCAGGCTGCTATTCTCCCATGGAGACGATCGTAGAGATGCTGGATGTAGTCCTGTGGAACGGCTTGCCATGCCATTTCCACCTGGCGCCTCAGTTGGACCAGCGTTCGTGCTGGACGTGCAGACCGCGTGAGACGACGCTTCATCCAGTCCCAAACATGCTCAATGGGGGACAGATCCGGAGATCTTGCTGGCCAGGGTAGTTGACTTACACCTTCTAGAGCACGTTGGGTGGCACGGGATACATGCGGACGTGCATTGTCCTGTTGGAACAGCAAGTTCCCTTGCCGGTCTAGGAATGGTAGAACGATGGGTTCGATGACGGTTTGGATGTACCGTGCACTATTCAGTGTCCCCTCGACGATCACCAGTGGTGTACGGCCAGTGTAGGAGATCGCTCCCCACACCATGATGCCGGGTGTTGGCCCTGTGTGCCTCGGTCGTATGCAGTCCTGATTGTGGCGCTCACCTGCACGGCGCCAAACACGCATACGACCATCATTGGCACCAAGGCAGAAGCGACTCTCATCGCTGAAGACGACACGTCTCCATTCGTCCCTCCATTCACGCCTGTCGCGACACCACTGGAGGCGGGCTGCACGATGTTGGGGCGTGAGCGGAAGACGGCCTAACAGTGTGCGGGACCGTAGCCCAGCTTCATGGAGACGGTTGCGAATGGTCCTCGCCGATACCCCAGGAGCAACAGTGTCCCTAATTAGCTGGGAAGTGGCGGTGCGGTCCCCTACGGCACTGCGTAGGATCCTACGGTCTTGGCGTGCATCCGTGCGTCGCTGCGGTCCGGTCCCAGGTCGACGGGCACGTGCACCTTCCGCCGACCACTGGCGACAACATCGATGTACTGTGGAGACCTCACGCCCCACGTGTTGAGCAATTCGGCGGTACGTCCACCCGGCCTCCCGCATGCCCACTATACGCCCTCGCTCAAAGTCCGTCAACTGCACATACGGTTCACGTCCACGCTGTCGCGGCATGCTACCAGTGTTAAAGACTGCGATGGAGCTCCGTATGCCACGGCAAACTAGCTGACACTGACGGCGGCGGTGCACAAATGCTGCGCAGCTAGCGCCATTCGACTACCAACACCGCGGTTCCTGGTGTGTCCGCTATGCCGTGCGTGTGATCATTGCTTGTACAGCCCTCTCGCAGTGTCCGGAGCAAGTATGGTGGGTCTGACACACCGGTGTCAATGTGTTCTTTTTTCCATTTCCAGGAGTATATATATATATATATATATATATATATATATATATATATATATATATATATATGCGGTGTGCCAGATAATTATCTGCAGCTATGGCAGATATGCGTCCGATCAGGACGGCTTCCAGATCAAAAAAGGTGCCGTCTTCTCGGCAAGACAATTGAACTGCGTAATTATTCTAATATTTCAGCGGTTGAACGCCACAATCTATACAACCGCTTTTACTAGTCAATATCTTATGCAATTCTTTATTTATATTCTGAACTTACATCTACGTTTTTGCTATATATCCACGCCAATCCTGCAAATATGGCTTTAAAAACTTGTAACGCTCCTCTGTACTGGAAGTAATATGATCGAACTGTTGTTGGGACTGTTACCAGCAATACACTTCCGACTAACGCTATTTATAGTGCACATGTTTTACATTGTCTTGAACATCTTACCTGCTTTCAGGTTTCGAATGCTACTCTCTATGAATACTAACACTCATTGCCGTACAAGTATATAAAACAGAATCTTGCCAGATGAACCTTACATAAGGCTGAAAAAATCTTATTGTATGGTCTGAAACACCTAAATGGAAATGACCTTTGCTGTGCGGCTTACCTAAGGAGTATGAGGAATTCCAAATTCATCCTATTTTCAATATTTTACGTGTTCGGTATAGGGGTATTTAATACGACGCAGGGCATTATGTTGGATGGCAAATGTCACACGTCTCAATATACAGAAACGATTTATCAGAGAGGACCAACAGCACTGAAAGACTGATCAGTGACAATGCTGTTGAGTAGAGGGAAGTATAAGCGTTGGGAGATCATAAGGTATTGCAGAAAACTAAGGATATATTTTATGATAATGGTATAACTACGCCTATACGGAAGTGTTACTTATATGCAAATGGAATTCCATGGAGCAACGACAAGTAGTTTCGTATATGTCTCCTGGAAACTACAGAGCTTGCAGCTAGGCGTGTCAAAAGACAAGGTCATTCCATACTGGTAAAACGGTTGATGGGGACTACTTCTATCTCTGGAAGATGTAGCCGTATTTTAGACGCGAGAACAGTTGTCATACACGCCAGCAACATAAATCGTAAGCGGACAAGTCTTACATAAGGAAGAAAGAAATCTTTGGGTGTGATGTGCAACACCCAAATGCTTTCTCTATATAGTTGCCCAAAATGTAGTAACCAGCATGGGCATGTCTAAACCAGAAGCATATTCCATTATCTATTTATAGCAATCCTACTCCCACCGCAATACCATGTCAGGTCTACAAACAAGTTTTTTACTCGCCTGGAATGTAACACAGTAGACCACACAGGAAAGTAACGGTATTTCTATGGCGTCGTTGCACTACAGGTACTAACCTGCAAGGAGTCTGTCTCACAGAAGGATCTTATAGCTCCTCCTACAAGGACAGCATAAATCTATCACTGACAAGTGCACTTTATCTTGTGAGGTAGATCAGTAGCGCTCCCATTTGTGCCTTATAATTTTGTGAAATAGATCTTCAAGTATTATCATGAACAACATCTTAAACAGTCACGGCATATCTATTATCATGAAACGAAAGGTCTAAGAGATAGATTTCCTGGTAACGTTTCTCCCAGTTTCTTACAACATATGATCACTACCGCGTATCTTCCTATCAAATTCATACAGTGGTGAGAAGAGTCTGCAACACATTGTTTTGATGGGAAAAGAAAAGGGAGTCAACAGTTGAGACTGACGAGACTACTGCATAGGTTTTACAAAGAACCCAAACTGACGGGAACTGAAAATCGTTCTCACTTGCGTGCCAGCCCTACACAGGGATATTGCAGTGAAGAAGGAAACGTCACAGTCCCTAAAATTATGTAAATAATGAAAAGTAGATTAGTGCACGACACACTCACTGGCAATATTGTAAATAATTTTAATGAGGAACAAAATGAGACTACCTGCTATTGGTCTTCCTTGGGAACGACAAGAATTCGGCTAAATGTCTCCTGCAATTTGAAAAATATTCGCTAATGAAGACCGACAAAACCATCTTAAAGGCCATGTCTTTTCTAAGGAATCGTAGCGACATTCCCCTTGAGGGTTTCTTAGAATCCAAATCTGTATGGATGGACACAGAATACATAATCCTTGCAGCGGAAACGTAGGTAGATTACATGCGACTACATCTGTTCATTCTCCCTCCGTCTAAGGACGTGTCGCAGACTACGGCACTACACTAACGGACTTGTTAGTGTACCTGTACATGTGAAAAGCCGAAAAGCCATTTATCCCAGCAAGAGCCCCCGGTTCGGTACCAGCGTCACTCCGTAGAAGTGTCTCTCCCTATAAGTGTTCAAACCCCTCATGAAGAAGCACACGCTAAGCAAACCGGTTTCCCAGCCGCCGTCTGCTTTCTAAGCCTTGGAGCCACAATTTCTCTCCCAAATAATTCTTCTGTCGCCCTCAGGCGGTTGAGTGAGCCCCGTTGCAGTCCTCCCACCAAACAAAAGTCCGTTTCATTACTATGAACTGAAAGTGGATCCTCCATGTGAAAGTCATACAAACTTAAATTTCAGCACTGTAATATTTGGAAATACTGAAGTTAATGTTTTTTTTTTTTTTTACTTTTTGCCCGAAATTTAGGGATATTTGTCAGTTTTTCTCCATCTTCAAACGTAGAAAAATTACTAAAGGATCACACTACTAAACGTACGTCCTCCTGCGACTTTCGTTGAGTGTAACGCGACAGGGCACTTCGACTTTCATTCTATTCTCTTTGTTGCGTTCAGTAGTATGCATGTAGCGGAAGGTATGCGACATGAAAATGAAAGAATCAAAATGCAGACGAAAAAGGGGCACGGCGGATGTGTTCTCCAGAGCAATCAGGAGAGAGATTTTGGCTGCGGTGTGGGAATCATTCATCGAGCTGATACCGCAAACGTCAATACCTCACGGGAGAGATGCTCCATACAAAATGGGAAAGCATTTGCACCATTTTTCCTCACTTATTTCGGACTATCCCCTTCTTCTACCCCCCACCCCCACCCCCGCCCCCACCACATTTCTGCTTCGACGTCGTAGGTCACAGTAATTAATCCTATATGTGTAATTTTTCTACATTGATTGAAACGTTTCCAGCATAAGCCGGAGTGATGCGGAAGAATTTACGGTATAAGTGGTGACTGGGAAGTTACAAATAGTGGCTACAACTTCACGCCTAGGCACTTCCGCCCAATTTGTTGTGCCAGTCTCTTCATAGCAACTGCAACTTCAATAAGTATGAAGTTTTTTTTTCTTTATTGATTTTCAATTCCCCCCCAAGGGGGCGGTCTGGCAGCAGCTTAGTACGCTGCTCTACAACCTACAGACTTTCTTTTCAAAAACGGAAGAAGAAAAGAAACAAGAAAAACAGGCGATAAAACGGTGACTTTAAGTGTAAAATGGCGAAAATATGCGGAAAGTTAAAACAGAAAACAAAATGGGTTAGCAATGTTAATAAAAGACACAGGAATCAGACAAGTAACATAGTACACACGCAATTAAAAAACATGGCGACAGTCTGGTTTCTGTTCGCAAGAGATAAAAAGCACACCCAGCGGCAGTATGATGGCCGTTCACAACACTTCCCAAAAAACACAACGCAGAACACTCACTGTAAAACATTGCACGAAAATGGCGGCACAGAGACGACACTCCAGAGCCAAAGGCAGATGGGGGGGGGGGGGGGGAGGGGAACTAGGGAGGAAGGAAGAAACGAAAAAGGGGGGGAAACCATGGAGGGAGAGGACTCATAAAGGGGGAGAGGGGCAGAGCAGACGCGAGAGGGAATGAGAAGAGGCAGAGGAGGGAAATGCAAAAGGACTCGGGGGAGAGAAGGGGGCAGAGAGAGGGGAGGTGGGGAAAAAAGAGGATGGAAGGGGGGGAGAGGGAGCCCGGGAAAAGGACAAAGGAAAGGAGGGGGAGTGAGGATCAGAGTTGATAGGAGGGATAAATGGAGGGAGAGAGGGCATCATCCGGGAGGGGAAGTTGACGGAAGCCACCTTGAGAAAGGAGATGAAGGGTGTAGAGATGGACGGTAGTGGGGACACAACAGTGAAGACGTGGCAGGGGGCGGCGATGGGAGAGGAGAGGAGTAACCAGGGGGTGAGGGGGATCTAGGCGGCGGGAGGTGTAGAGGATGTGGGTATGTTCGAGGAATAGGAGCAGATGGGGGAAAGGAATGAGATCATAGAAGATCCGTGTGGGGGACGGGAGGCGTATACGGAAGGCGAGGCGGAGTGCATGACGCTCAAGGATCTGGAGGAACTTATAGAATTTGGAGGGGGGGGGCAGATATCCAGGCAGGACTGGCATAACAGAGGATGGGACAGATTAAGGATTTGTAGGTGTGGAGGATGGTAGAGGGGTGCAAACCCTATGTCCGGCCAGAGAAGAGTTTGAGGAGTCGGAGGCGGTTGTGGGCTTTGGATTGGATGGAGCGGAGATGAGGGATGCAGGTGAGGTGACAGTCAATGGTGAGGCCGAGGTACGTGAGGGTGGGGGTGAGGCAGACAGGACAGGCGCAGACAGTAAGGGAGAAATCCAGGAGCCGGAAGGAGTGAGTGGTACGACCTACAATGATTGCCTGGGGCTTGGAAGGATTGATTTTCAGGAGCCACTGGTTGCACAATGCAGCAAAAAGGTCAAGGTGATTCTGGAAAAGGCATTGGGACCGTTAGAGGGTAGGAGCGAGGGCGAGGAATGCGGTGTCATCAGCACATTGCAAGAGGTGTACTGGAAAGGGGGGGGTTGGGGCATATCTGCCATATATAGGAGGTAGAGGAGAGGGGAGAGGACAGAGCCCTGGGGCACACCTGCAGTGGGGTAGAAGGTGTGGGAATTGGCATTATGGATGGTAACATAGGAGGGGCGGTGGGAGAGGAAGGAGGCCATTAGACGGATGTAGTTGATAGGAAGGGCGTAGGTTTCGAGTTTAAACAGGAGACCGGGACGCCAGACATGGTCGTAGGCCTTTTCGAGATCAAGGGAGACAAAAATGGCGGAGCGACGGGAGTTAAGCTGGAGGGAGAGGAGATGAGTAAGGTGGAGGAGTTGGTCATCAGCAGAGAAGGAAGGTCGAAAGCCACATTGGGTGTTGGGAAGGAGGTGGTTTCAGCAGAGGTGGTGATGGATGCGCCAGGAAAGGATGGATTCCAAGAGCTTGCTGAACACTGATGTGAGAAAGATAGGACGATAGGAAGAGGCATCAGATGGAGGCTTGTTGGGTTTGGAGAACATCAGGATCCGGGAGGTTTTCCACAGGTCAGGATAGAAGCCATTGGCAAGGATGACATTGTAGAGGGTGCCAAGGACTAAAAGGAAGGAGGGAGGGCAGTGTTTGAGGTGGCAGTAGGTAATGCAGTCATGGCTGGGAGCAGTGTTGCGTTTAGTGCAGAGTGTGAGGCTGATGTCTTGTGTAGCGATGGGAGTGTTAAGTGCAGATGGTGGTGTGTGGCCAAAGTACTGGAAGCTAGGAGCAAGGGGAGGAACAGAGGTATTCGTACGGCCCATGGCGTCAGGGAAGAGGGAATAATCAAAGTGGAGATCATCTGGGATGGAAGAAACATCGAAGAGGTGAGAGGCAAAGTGGTTGGCCTTACTGAGGTTGTCAGGAAGGGGACAGTCATTAAGGAAGAGAGGGTACTGGGGGGTGGGGCGGTTCCCAGTAAGGTGGTGGAAAGCAGACCAATACTTGGCAGAGTTTGTGTACATGTCTGGCGCCAGGCATGGCGTTTCTTCGCAGTAAGCAGGTTGCGGATGTGTAGTTGTAATTGCCGGTGGCAGGTAAGTGCATCCTGGTCACGAGTGCGGAGAAAAGAGCGGTAGAGGCGGCGGGACTCTCAAAGGACAAGGATTGCCTGTGGAGGCAGGGTGGGGCGGTGAGGGTGGATGGCTTTGGTGGGGATATGGGTGGTGACGGCATCAGACAAGGTCTGGTGCAGGAAGGCAGCAGTGCGAGAGATGTCATCAGGAGATTGGAGGGTAAGGTCGTGGCCGTCAACCAGGGTGTGAATGGAGTCCCGGTAGGCATCCCAGATGGCACGGGAGTAATCAAGGACAAGTTTAGTAGGGATTAGGATAGACGTTGGGGCGAGGAGCGTTGCAGGGATGGCGACCATTAGAGATAGTGAGGAGAACAGGAGCATGATCACTGCCAGTTAGGTCAAGGACATCTGCGGTGATGCGCCCAAGGAGGTTGGGAGAGGCAAGGACCACATTGGGAGTGGTGTTGGATTCGGGTCGAGTGTGCTGAGGCAGGGGAACTATGTCTCCATGGAGGGTGGTGAGAAACTGATGCCACCGCTGGAGGTCGGCAGGATCACAGCTGTGGATATTGAGGTCAGCGGCAATCATGTAGGTGGGGAAGGTGTGGTCAGTGTGGGCCAGGAAATCGTATGGGATGGGGGTGCGAGGGCAGACATTAATGGTGGCACAGGTTATGGTAAGGGTGGGGAAGAAGAGGCTGAGGGTGAGATGCTCGGCAGGATGGTTAAGCAGAGGTTGGGGCTGGACAGGGAGGTGCTTGAGGTGGCCTATAGCAACTCCGCCACGTGCCAGAGGGTATGGGTTATCGGTGCAGTGAAGGGTGTAAGGAGCCATGGAGATGGAGATACAGGGTTGAAGGAAGGTTTCATTTAGGACGAAGGCATCCACGTGGTGCTGACGGAGGGTGTGGTGGAAGAAGAGTTCGTGGGTGGGCAGGGAGCGAATGTTGTGATACAGGATATTGTAGGGTCGTTGTACCACAAGAGGGGAGAGTTAGATGAGGGTGGTGAGAGGGGTGAAGGTGAAGTAGGCCTGGTTGTGGGAATATGTGGCATAGGTGGTAAGATTGAAGATGGAACCTGCAGTGAGGGCGATTTGGGAAAGGGTGTGGGAGCGCTGGAAGGGGTGGATGTTTTGGACCACAATGGTGATGAAACGGATGATGTCCTCTGCAGTAGGTGGAGGGCAGAGCGAGTTGTTGGGGTGGATGGGGTCATCGAGAAGACGGACAGAGACGAAGAGTTCAGGGGTAGCCGGAGGAGGTTTCGCTTTACACTTCGAGGAGCATGTAGGAGGGGGAAGAGGTGAGGTTGGGGCAATTTTTGAGGAAGTGTGAAGCTTTGCAGTGGGGACAAGTAGGGGGGCTCTTGCAGGCAGAGGTAACATGGTCGTTGTATGTGAGACAACGTTGGCAGCAGTAGGATTGGACTGGGGAACGGGATGAGTCCACCTTATGACGGCGATTGTAGATGAGGGCTCCCTCGGTGAGGAGGCAGTCAATGGAGGAGGAGGATTCGGTGAATTTCTGCACGAGAAAAGTTGGCCTGGCATCATCGAAGATGCGATGGGCCGAGCGGATTCCAATGTCGGGCTGGGAGTCGAGTTCCGCCAACACCTCAGCATCCATGATCACGGGGCTAAGCTTCGTGATCACAGCGGTGAAGGTCGGCGGACGTCGGGGAGGTTGAGGCTGATGGGGAGAGGACGGGGTGTGGTAGGCAGTGAGGGTTGCACATCGGCCAAATTGGATACGGGGGATGCGGGAGAGGAGATCGGTGTGGAAGGAAGTATTGGGGGATATAATGAGGACTGAGTCCTTGCGAGGAATCAGAAGCGAGATGGGGGTATTGGGGTAGTGTTTCCAGATGGCGAGGGTGAGGCAGTGGGCATCAAGGAATTGAGGGTCAGGATTGAAGAGGACAAAGGTGTGTGTGGCAGGCGTAGCGGGGGCGTGGATCGGGGTCGCCTCCACAGGGGTGGGTGGGTCAAGGGGATCAGGGGTTTTCTTGGAGGAGATTTCGGGGGTAGGGTCAACATTCTGGCGCTTTCAATGTTTCGTGGTCACGACAGGGTGGAGAGGGGGCTGGGGGATGGGTTGCAGAGAGAGATGGCGGGGGGCAGTACAACCCTGAGCAGCGGATGACAGAGAGGGAGAGGGCGTGGGTGTCACAGAGACTGTGGAACGTCTAGCCGAAATCCGTGCCGGCTTGGAGCCTGTCGGAGGCGGTGCGGGGAGTGGCGGAAAGTCAGTAGCTGTCGATGGGGCGACAGTGATAGGGGAGGGGTGTGGTTACAGCCGAAAGCGACGCAGGGGTGGGGTGGACAGGGAGAGAAGGAAGGATAGGAAGGGAGGTGGAGGATGAGCTCCATGTGATGGTGGTTGGAGCAGCGGAGGGAGAGATGAAAATTATAGTGGTGGTGGGTTGGGACATGGTGGTGGCGCGCGAGAAGGGCGGCGGCGGCGAGCACCGCCAGGCGGCGACCGAGCGGCGGCGGCGGCGGCAGACGGCGGCGGCGGCGGCGAGCACCGGCAGGCGGCGACCCAGCGGTGGCGCCGGAGCTGCGGCAGGCGGCGACGGATGCGACCAGGCGGCGGCAGCAAGCAGCAACCAAGCGGCGGCGGCGGCGGCGGCGGCGGCGGCGGCGAGCACCGGCATGCGGCGGCGAGGAGGACCGGATGGCGAGCGGTAGTGACGGTGAGCAGACGACACGGCTAGGAAATGGTGGGGTTCTTCCACGTCGAAGATACACCCTTAGAGTAGCCCAGGCAATGCAAGTCCTCGATGAAGAAGTCAGGGAATCCAACCCTCAAATGAAGTATGAAGCATGCAGAGTCTGTTAAATATACAGATTTGTTGAAGTACTCCCGTTAACGGGACATTCTGTTGTTGAGATCGTCAACTTGGAAGGCAAAAGTTCTAGACGTCAACTTAGTGCGATGTCTTCGTGGAGAAAAATGATGTTAAAATCCTGCCTGCTCCAAAACATTTAGGTTTCTGACTTTTTTCTAAAACACTGATACAAACTTCGTAGCTGTACCCCTATCCTTATCCAATGCCATCTGGCGGTCTATCTCGTTATAAAAGTGCGAATGATTTAGACAAAGAGCTCGCATTCGTGAGGAGAGAGGTTCATATCCCCCTCTGTTTGTTCACATTTAGATTTCGTGATTTCCCTAAATTTCTAAAGGTAATTGCTAGGATGGTATACGTGACAAAGTTATAGTCCGTTTCTCTACACATGTATCCCCAATCTGAGTTTCCGATCTGTTGTGTACATAGTTCCGCGTAATCAGCGAGTACACAACTTTCCCACTAGAGTGCGCCCCGCTAAGCAGAACAGCGCAGGCGCAGCGCTCGTCCGTCTCAGAACTACGAGATGACGCTGTCTTAGAGACGGACCAAATTCTGCTTCCGCCGATCCACGTATTAATATGTTACGCAGCCAATGAGATTGCTGCTAACATAGAACCTTTCCTCCTCGCGGATCACACTCGCGCAGTGATACCTGAATGCTCGAGGTATTATAACGAGTGTACAGACCTCCGATTAGTCAGTCTGCATCAGTCTCCATTAGTCTGTACCAGTCTATAGTCAAGTTTCAGTCTGCGCCTAATAAGACTGCCATATTCCTGTACATAGCCATGAAGAGAAATGTATGGACACTTTGTCAAGTATCAGAGATATGTGAGAATAAGATTAACGTACCAAGACCAAAGGAACTTCAGATTGTCAGTTGTAAGCAGCATCCAGAATCAAGTTATGTAATGTCTATATATTTTTATTATTTTAATAAACGTGTGTGAAAATTAATCAAGTTGTGTTTAAAGTTGGTCACCGTCAATGTGCTACTCTAAGCGTGCAAGTGGCATTTCTAGCGTCTGACCTAACGGCGGAAGATAAACACGCCACGATAAGACCACGAGACATATTGCTGACAGTCGCCTACTTCGTTACAGCGACAAGTCAAATAATCTAATGGTGTGTGTACCGAAGGTCTTACAGTACGCACACCACACGATCTGTCTATAAAATCCTCGTTTTCGGCGGAAAGTTCAGCCTCAAATTTCCTTACATCATTCCTTTTGTGTGTCCCAGCCCGTAGTGGCCTCCTAGCTAACATATTTATGAGCAACCTGGAGAACATGATATCCAGACACATAATAAAACAAAAAATGCACGAAGTTATATACTGGTACCCTTATGTCGATGACATAATATGCCTGATTGATGAAACACATACACACATAGAGCAGCTACACAATTAAATTAACAACTTACACCCAAAAATTAAGTTCAGATTAGAAACAGAAATTAACAACCGACTGCATTTTCTAGATCTCACCATGCATAAAACAAACAATACATACAACTTCACAGTATTCAGGAAACCGACAACCACAAGCACCACCATTCACCACAACCATCCAGAAGCAAGCAAACTTCAGATTCATGCGCCATAGATTAAACAGAACACCCATGAACAAACAGAGCTACACACAAGAAGTAAACACAACAAACCAAATAGCAGTAGAAAATGGTTACATTACCCATATGGTAGACAAGTTAAATCAAAAAATATGTACACTGTACAAAAATAAACATACCACACACATACAAATCCTCACCCAACACAGAATAACACAAAACACAAACAATGACCACACACACGACACAACAGAGCAACAAAACACACACGTAATGAAACGGTACATACTCACATAAAATAACAAGATTGTTCAGACAATAGGCAACATATTAAAGAAACAGGGACTCCAAATGGGATACAGGACAAAAAACACAACACAAAATAGGATCAGAACACAAGAAACACCCACGGATAAATTTAACAGAACAGGAATATTCGAAATCACATGCAACACTTGGCAGTCAGTCTACATAGGAAAAACATGCAGTAACTCACAACCAGGTATTCAGGACATTTTAGAGCTTTAAAAGGCAACATCTCCCATGGCACATTAGCTGACACCTTATAAACCCACAATCACCACCCATCTACAATAGAAACAGACTTAACAATACTAAAACCCAGCCGCAGCCTATACAGCGAACTGACCATCGAGGAAAACTTCCACATACAGAAGGCAATAGCAGAAGGAAAACAAGTCATAAATGAATACACTACACTCTGCAAGCGAACACTATTTAAGTCATTAAAGGAACTTTATAAAACAGACAACACAAACAGATAAAGTCTACCCACACACACAGACTCACACACCCACATATACACACACACACACACACACACACGCACGAAAAATGGATACACTACACTCTGCAAAGACTCACCATTATACACATAAAAAGGAGACCATGTAAAAGACAACAAAAAACCTAAGAAAAGAAACGTACAGAAAAGACACACACACGCAAAGATAAAATGTAATTAAAATTCAAATTAGGCGTCGAACTCACTGATGAACAAATGAACACTGACTGGCCGGGGACACACAACAATCACACTTATACTGTGTGTTGGAGAAGTACAAAGTGCTTTTACGACCTTATTCTTAAAAATACGTGTTATATTTACGTGTGCATCATGACACCTCACCATGATGCTGAGGATAAGAGGGCTTGCCACACGAAAACGTAAGATAAAACGAATACAGGCGCGGAATATCAAGACAAACTAAATTACTCCCAACAAAATTTCTCATTAACATTGTTTGGTTGCAGATGACAAGCTACCTGTAGTAAATAATACACTATTGGTCCTGAAAAATCATACACACCAAGTGTAAAGGTTTCAACAAAAAGAAACGAATTATGGTTTGAACTAAATAGTCACATAATTTTGCAATCATTTAGTACAAATGTTCACATTACAGATTAAATAAAAGGGAAACCGACAGATGATGGCACAGTGGTGCTGAAAAATCTATGGGAACTTGGGAAAAACCGTGTTTTACATAAATTGCGGATCTTACATCCTACAACTTCTATGTAGTGCTAACTACGTTACAGAGTCGTAGTAGAAGGGCTATCCTATTTCTTTAACGAAATTTGATGAAATTTTAATATTTGTTTCTTTTGCACGCTTTTTGCGCTTAAAACATTTTTTCGCACTTAATTTTCTGCTTTATCTGGAACAAAAACATGGCTACCTTCACCTAAAACTGATACTTTTAGCTGTAGCATTTCTTTGCATTTGTTCTTCATAACGTTTACTGAACGCCAGTAAGTAACGTCTTCTTTGTTGGTATAGTCCACCATATAATGGTGACCGTTGTTTATCAATAAAAGCTTCCCTTTGGTGGTCTTGGCGAACTCCATCTTCACAACACTTAGAACACGGAACACTACTTGACAGTCAGAGATCAGCTACAGTATTGAACTTGGTGAGAAAGCCACGCACCGCAGCCGTCTGCCAGTGAAATTGTGTGCGGATAGGGTTCTTAAAGCCGAAAGTGACTTTTTCCAGGAGTCAGTCGCAATCAATGATGGACAGGGTGGTGTATCCTAATTCTGCCTGTTCCGAGGTCCACTACCTGAATTGTCTTGGGTTCTGTAGAACTGTCAACACATTCTAACTTTGCATAAGTGTCGCTCCGTACAAGCGTTAAAATCTCCGCCATACTGCATCGAAAACACGCCATTTGCAGGGAATAACACGGAAGCTGATTAGAATCGCTTCGTCTACCAATCATGATACCGGACTTCCATAATATTACGAACAATAATGAAAGTTTTGAACCATATTACCTCCTCAACACGCTCACAAATATAACGAATGTTGAGATTTACGGTACTTATCTTTACATGGTTTAGTGCGACCCCCCTCCCCCCCAACACATGAACTTTACCGTTGGTGGAGAGGCTTGTGCCTCAGTGATGCGGACAGCTATACCGGGGCCGCAACGACAACGGAGGGGTATCTGTTGAGAGGCCAGACAAACGTCTGGTTTCTGTAGATTTAATAGTCATGAGCAACGGAAATTCGATAGTAGGATAAGGGAGAGAAGGAAAACTAGTAGGTGCATTGGGATTGGGGCAAAGGAATGAAAGAGGAAGCGGCCAGGTAGAATTTTACATAGAGCGTAATTTAATCATAGCTAACACCTGGTTTAAAAATCATGAGAATCATGGACGAAAGTTAATGCGTGGAAGACTCCATGAGATACCGGAAGGTGTCAGACTGATTATGTAATGGCAAGACAGAGATTAGGAAACCAAATTTAAAACTTTAAAAGATTTCCAGTGGCAGATGTGGATTCTGACCACAACCCAGTGATTTTCAACTGTATTTTAAAACTGAAGAACTGCAAAAAGATAGGAATTTAAGGAGATGAGACCTGGATAAACTGAAAGAACCAGAGGTTACAGAGAGTTTCAGAGGGAGCATTAGGGAACGATTGGAAAAAACAAGGGAAGCGTATACAGTTAAAAAATAATTTGTAGTTCTGTGAGATGAAATAGTGAAGGCAACAGAGGATGAACTAGGTAAAAAGATGAGGGCTAGTAGAAATCCTTGTGTAACACAAGAGATATTGAATTTAACTGAAGAATGAGAGAATATAAAAATGCTCTAAATGAAGCAGGCAAAAGCGAATGCAAATGTCTAAAAAATGAGATTGACAGGAATTGCAAAATGGCTAAGCAGGAATGGGCAGAGGTCAAATGTAAGGATTTAAAAGCAGGTTTCGCTATGCTAGAGATAGATGTCACCTACAGGAAAATTAAGGAAACCTTTGGAGAAAAGAGAACCAGCTATATGAATATCAGCAGTTCAGATTGAAAACCAGTATTAAGCAAAGAAGGGAAAGCTGAAAGGTGGAAGAAGTATGTAGAGGGTCTCTACATGGGAGATGTGCTTCAGCGAAACAAAGCCGTGGGAATAGTCTACATTCCGTTTGGACTGCTTACAGCCTTGGGAGAGCCAGCCATGACAGAACTCTTCCATCTGGTGAGGAAGATGTATGAGACTGGCGAAACATTCTCAGACTTCAAGAGGAATGTAATAATTCCAAATCCAAAGAAAACCGGTGAGAAAAGTAATGAACTATCAGTTTAATAAGCCACGGTTGCAAAATGCTAACACGAATGCTTTACAGAAGAACGGAAAAACTGGCAGAAGCCGATCCCGAGGAAGATGATTTTGGATTCCAGAGAAATGTAGGAACACGTGAGGCACTAATGATCCTATGACCTCTCATAGGAGATACGTTACGGCAAGTCAAACCTAATTTCATAGAATTTGTAGACTTAGAGAAAGCTTTTGGCAGTGTTGACTGGAATACTATCTTTCAAATGCTAAAGGTGGAAGGGGTAAAATGTGGGAACCAAAAACCTATTTACAATTTGTACAGAAACTAGAAGGCAGCTATAAGAGTCGAGGGGCACGAAAGGGAAGCAGTGAGACAGGATTGTACCCTATCCCCACTGTTATTCAATCTGTCTACTGGGCATGCATAAAAGGAAACCAATGAAAGTTTTGAGTAGGAATTAAAGTCCAGGGAGAAAATATAAAAACCTGTGTTTTGCCGAAGACGTTGTAATTCTGTCGGAGACAGCAAACGACTTGGAAGAGCAGTTGAACGGAATGGACAGTGTCTTGAAAGGAGGATGTAAGATGAACAGCAACAAAAGCAAAACGAAGATTATCAGCACATTCTCCACACGACACAGTCACAAATTCCACTTTCTTGGGCAACCAAATTTAGTCGCAACCCTAGCACCTGCCGCCTCCCCCTCCTTCCCACCGCACCCTTACTGCTATTCTCCTATTACTGCATCAGTGACAAGAAACCACTGACTGATAGGCATTTTCAGAATTAAGACTAAGTGGTTTTCGAAGCGGATCATTTCCTCTACAACTAAACTGCAGGATTTTACAGCCAAGATCTCCACCGGGTCATCGATCGTTGGGATTAATGTATCGCACTGAAGGATGCATATTCAGAGAAGGACTCACCATCATCAAGATTCACTTTGACAGTTTCATTTCTTTCTAAGATGTAATTAAATATTTATGAATACCTCTCGCACAGTATCTAGTTTATTTGCATATTTGTAAATAAATGATAGACATGGAAATTCTGCTTTATGACGTTTATGAAGACTTTTACCATGCATTTGACGTTAGTTACACATCACTTTTCCTTATCAAAATTCACATTATACTACCCCTCAAGAATACAGCTACTGTGTGTCATGAAAACTTATGATTTATGATATGGAGCGAAAAAAAAGTCATAGTAATACTTCTGTAACTCTCAGACAAGTAAGACGAAATTCGGAAAACATCATTATAAAATATACACTGATCTGCATTGGTGAAAATAGGACATTTAAAACGGAAAGAAAACATACTTCAGTCAGACATAAAGAAAGGAAGATTAAAATTAAACGTCACGTAGACATCGCGCGTGTTAGAAATGGAACACAAACTCAGACGATCATAGATGGTTAGGAACTCATTTCTCGGTCTTACGAAGGAAACATCACAGGATATACTTGAAATAATTTAGGGAACAATTCCTTTAGCATCTATTTAGTCGATTTGTATTCAGGACGTCAATGGTTCGAATGCTCGGCTGGTAATTACGACTTAGTTTTTCCGTTTATCCCTAATAGCTTAAGGAAAATGCTAGAACATTTTTTTTTAAATAAACTGTCGATTTTCCTCCAAGACCCGACCTTGTGCTTCCTAGTCGTCGATGGGAGTTTATCCCCTAACCTTCTTGCCTTTTTTATGGTAGCTATTTCGGTCTGTGTTTGAAAATGAAGAACTGTTTTGGAAACTCATCTTCGTGGAGGCAGTGACATTAAAGGGTTCTACAATCGTATCTACGACAATAGATACCTGTGTTGTCGTCTGAAATTAATTAGAATTAGACCCTCCTCTCCACAACAGAATACAGAAACCATTTTAGCGAATCCATCAATCAATTTTATGGGCCGAGGTAAGTCAATGATTAAAACTGTGGAATAATGTTATGGAGCATAAGTGTTCAAATACTCGTCCGACTGTCATGATTTAGATTTTTCGATAAATCAGACCTAGTGACAACCAAATCGTTCCTTCAGACACATCATTGATATCCTCGATGTCAACGTGAATTCGAACTGTATCTTTTCTTTAATAACACATGTATAACTTTTTGTGTCTTTTTCACGCTATTGAAATTCCTTTGACGAGATGTCACCTTCCCATTTAACTGTTTGAGTGGGATGTTCTTGATAAGTACATCCTCTTTAGAATATTTCTGTAACAATATAATGAAGAGTAAATATATTTCAATAAATTTTGGAAACTGTTTTAATCATGATAGTTACTGAAATCTGTATACAGCCCGACTTGTAATTAATAAGAGATTTCATGTCCTGCATGGGTAACAAAGTTCAGTGTTCGGTATATTGTAGACTGGGTCCCACTCTTCATGTGGGCCTTCACCTCCACCTCATAATTTGCACGCCTCTCGATATAGCGACAGGATGCACATGTAGATGATTTTTAATATAAGAAATAAATTTTCCTAGACTTCCGATAGGTCATGCAGGGCAGCTCGACGATTCATAATACGTCACTGATGATAGTCACACGTTTGACAAAAACACCTAGGAAATGCTTAAATATGAGGACGAAATCAATCAGTACCGTGTAGTTTCAGCGAATTTTCTCACTAAACAGGCCTCAAAAGGCGGAGGCCGCAGATTAGGTTTGAACATTGATATGCGTGTAAAGGTACAGCTAACGGGTATGTATTATAATACAGGAAAATAAAAAGCATGGAAAATGGTAGATACTAGCGTAATGTGTAACACTGCAGTACCTCGAATCACTAATAACAAGGACGACACGTCCCGGAGTTAACTCCACAATACATGCAAGCCTGAGACAGTCACTCTGATCCACAGCGCGTTGAGATTGGTAGGAGCTCCGTTCATGGTCCGCTTATTTTTCCCTATGATACTGCAGGTGCGCTCAACACAAATTACGGGTGGTACCCGTACCCTATTGAAGGCGAGCAAACTAATTTGCGTGATCGGGAGGTAGTGCACATTTCGGCAGTGATAGAAGGCCACAGAGCTCTGAACGGACCCGATTTCATCCCAGGTAAATGCCCCTGAGGCAAGAGCGCATCCGTCTTTTGTCTGAATGGCAAGTGTAATGTTTTGCCTGATGTTGCTTTCGAAGTTCTCGGAACCAACCATCGGCGCGTAGATACGTTCACAGCGACTCATCAGGCTAAGCGACCTTTGAGCTCCCCTGTGGGTCCGTCGACACTGTTTCTGTAACCACACTAATCTCTTAGCCCTGTGAAATGCTGTAGTCAGACGTACCCATTGAGGCTGTCTCTTGTAAACCACGCAGTGGTGCTTCTGGACGGTATGCCCGCTGTCCAATAGTTGCTATTCAGTACTGAATCGCCGAGTGTCTTACAGCACTGTTACCCGCCTGTAAACAGTGATGCCGACATTTGTCACTAGTACTACAGTTGACTGTGACGGTGGCGATTTTTGCACGTCTTCGAAGACAGAGAGAGCCATGCGTCGAACACCAGTGATGTGGCGGTGATGAAATGGTCTTACATCGTGCATCTTGCCCATCCATCATACCGTCGGGCTGTAAAACGTCTGAGTACATCACTCCCATCCCGTGATGCACACAACTGTTCCATTCTTCATGACGACAGGTGTGCTGTCTCCTACGTTGGAGCTAGTTCTAGTTATCTTACTTTCATCAATATTTCGGCATTTGTTGCGGTTATTAATCATTCAACCAAGTTCTGGTCTCTTCACTGTTCTGTTAACTGCCAAATTGCCATAAGTCTTGCTTTGATGTCTTCTACCGTCTATCAAGTATTATAGCGTTACGAACGGCATGCTGTACAATACCTTCCTGATGTAATACTCGTAATTACGGCCGTATGCCACAAGGTACATGAATTAACAATTTGCAAAACGCAGATTTTGTTCACTTATTCATGAACGTTTGTAGTCCATTTAAATGTCTTTCTCGCTGTGAAGTGAGTGGCAAAGGATACCTTTTACTGTACCATATAGCAGGTTTCCTTCTCGTACTACTCATGGATTGGGCGTGGCAAGCGTAACAGTTTATACGCCGCCATGTAAGCTGTTATTTTCCAAATTTTATCTGCGTAGTCTCTGAGTGTCGCATACGTAGGGAGCTGGAGAATATTTGTAGGGAAACACTTATTAAAGTTATACAAGCAGTTTCTCACGAGATGTACGACGTTTTTTTTTTTCAGAATGTCTGTCGTTTACGACTATTCAATAAATTTGTTACCCTCCAGCTAGTCAAACAAGAACCTGACCATTCGCATCGCTCGTTCTTATACTCCCCTTCTTCCCGTTTACTTTGATCTAATATGGAGTCCGTACATTTCAGCATAGGCAAAAAGCTGAAGACCATTAGAAGTTCTTGGATAACGCACGAGATAACGAATTTAATTGACGATAGGGCAAGACGTAAAAATTAAGCTCGCGAAACAAGCAGAAAGCATACAGACGTCTAAAAGTGAAGTTGACAGGAAGCAAACGGCAAAGCTGGAATGACCGGACGAGAAATGTAAGGCTCCTTGACTGGAGCAAAGAGAGATGCTGCCTCCAGTTCAGCGCGTGCCAGTCAGCCGCGCGAACAACTCAGCTATGCAAGGAGCCTCAAAAAGAATATGATACTATAATCCCAATTCCAAAGAAGACATGGTTCCAAAATAATTAAAAAATGATTACAAAAGAATGAAAACACTAACAGAAACCGACCTTTGCGAAGACCAGTTTCAGGAGAAATGTAGGAACATGGATGCAATACTAACCGTACAACATGTCTTGGAAGATGACATAAGTTAAAAATGGAAAACCTTCATTTATTGCTTTTCTAAATTGAGAAAGCTTTTGACAATGTTTACAGGAATATGCTTTTTCAAAATTCTGAGGTTAACAGAGGTAAAATACAGTGAGCGAAAAGTTGACAAAGAACACGACTTCACTTACAAAGAGACTAAATACGTGAAGTGGAAGCATAAACTGAAAATTGAGTGAGAGCATGGTAATATCCTTTCGCCAATGTTACTCAATCTGCACATTGAGCAAGCAATAAAAGAAGCCAAGGAGGAATGGGAAAGCGAATTAGAGTTCAGGAAAGAGAATTTATAAAATTAAAGTTAGCGGAATACATAGTAGGCCTAATGCTATCATAGACCAGAAAGGACTTCGAAGAGTAGTTGAAAAGAAAGCATACCATCTTGGAGCTACGTAATAAGATAAACTTCAACAAAAGTAAAACAAGTGTAGTGGAACATAGTCGTACTAAATCGGGTGACGCTGAGGAAATAATGATAGGAAATGAGACACTAAAAGGAAGCATATCTTAAAAAGAAAAATATATTAATATCAGTTTTAGAATGCATTTCCTAGTATTTGGATCTAACCAGAGGAAGGTACTGACTCGAATAGGAAAGAAAAGAACTTGACTAAAAGCAGGGATCAGTTAGTAACACACATTCTGAGACCTCAAAAGAATCTTCAGTTTGGTGGCGAAAAGTTTCATGTGTGGAAAAAATTGTGGAGGGTCAAAAAGGCTTAACTGTAACGAGCAGCTTAAACGGATGCAGAGATGAAAAGCCGTGCTGAGGATGGACTAAGGGGAGCAGCTGCATCAGATCAGTCTTCGGACTGAATACCACCACCACAACAATAACATAAACACACATGATCAATATTCAAGTGTAGGCCGTGCATGTGTTCGTGTGCATTGTACGGGGCATGAAAAGTAATGTCTATGAATTTTTTACTCTGTTCTCAATATCGGTTGAGGTATTGCATACCACATATTATACTCCGCCACCTTTTCCTCTTCGCTGGCGGAAGTTTCAACCCTCTGTCGGTACAGGGCTACGAACTGGCGTGTAACATTGCAGTGTGTAGCGCAATTATGTTGGTGCATGAGAAGCAGTGTACTGCAGTCTAGTTTCTAACTTCAGAAAACGTGCCTCCACAGACGGACCACCCTTCCCATAAGTATGACAATGATAGACCACAAACGAGCGCTACGACATCTGCGACAATACGACGTGGTGGATTTACTGTCGTCTATCATCCTCCATGCAGTCCCGACTTCGCCTTATCCGACTGTCATCTATTTCGTAAAGTTAAAGAACACCTTTGAGTTCAGGTCGTGACTCCGTCAACAAAGTCAAACATTCTTCAGTGATATCATAAACAAAGTGGTATCGCGTTGGGAGATGTGTGTTCGCTGTCAGGGTGACCACGTTGAGAAATAAATATGTAGATATGAACAATAAAGATGTAAAATGTTAATATAATTTATTTCACATAAAAAAACGTGGAGAGCTTCCACATAATAAAGTCTGGGACATTACTTTTCAACAACCCCTTTTATATACAAAACAAAATACAATTTCGCGGTATCCTACCTACAAATAGTAGTCTGTCTTGGCCTAAAGCTGAGACTATATGGTCGTTCAACTTTATCCCTGTACCTGTTGTTACTTATAGATATTCGTATGCCATGACTGACTCTAGTTACGTCTCATTAAAACTCCTATCAAATTTTAGCACGCTATTACGTCTCATGTAGTGTACAACTTCGCTTTTTTCGATATTAAGCCCTATTTTCTAGTATCTGCATCAGGATGACGCTTGTCGAGATTTCAGTAGGTAATACTGGAAATTTTACGACATTTAATTTACCCTCCGATAACTGCACCATCTGTAAGAGCTAGATATTGCAGTTAAAGTACATACTGAAGAACCATTGTTCTATTACACCCCGATGAGGCACATCAGATGTCTCTTCACCATCTGCAGATGGCTATTCATCTAAAATAACTTGCTGCTTGCTGACTGATAGCTAATTTTCGATCAATTCGAAAACTTGGTTGTGTATCTCACAGTAAATCATTTTTGTTAGAAGACGTCAATGTGGTGCTGAATCAGAAGCTTGTAGTAAGCGAAGAAGCACTGAATCAACTTGATTTTCTGTGTCCACAGTATATCTGAAAATTCCATCAAAACATTCCTATATCTCACCCGCAGATGGGCCCTTCATCAGTAATATATTAACCAAAACTCGTAAAAACTTAAAAATGTTATTACAGTTGTAAACAATATCCTGCAATAAAAGACATGGCCGCAGTGACAAACTAATGCAATCGTAGCTTTGAGCTCGCTTTTGCACGTCCTTGCCTTTACTACTCACTCGTCCTTCAACTCACCTGTAAATATTGCTTGCTTAAAAGTAATCAAAACCAAATCATTAGCGGGTTGCCTTCCACATTTCTAAATGTATTTCAGATACTGGTATATGTCGGCTTTATTTTATAAATAGTGTAGCGATTCGAAGCGTGCTTCAGTTCCCAGTAAGAGTGTAAAGTTAAACGCTTAATTAACGTCCACCCTCTCGTGGGAACTATGGCTCATTGACGAGGTATGAATAAAGGCCGAGGGTGCTAGGTGCCACTTTTCGTAACAGGATAATAACTTTCGCTGTGCCTCCTGGTTATCCCACAATTATCCAGCAGCACTAATTTCCTGGTATCAGAAAGCTATGATTGCTCTCTTCGATCAAAGAACTGTCACTGACTCCACTTAGCTCAGTCACACGATGACCACAGAGATAATAAGAGGATTCTGGGTTCAAAAATTTAGGATGTACTGTATTTTGGGATGAATGATACTTAATATTGAAATGTCCCATTAGAAAAATTATGAATGACTGTGCTGATAAACCCCTTCCGCTATTAGATTTTTAAACAGCTGAGTAGAACTGAACGTACTCAGACATTTCGCTCTTTACTTATTCTGATCAACACTAAACTGACACACAATATTTTTAGCGCAACGCAATCTGACTTTCAACAATCCCTACAAAAGAATGGCCCTGACTAACAATAACCTATACCTTTCATGAATCACTTACCTCACAAAAATCTTCGTTACTCAAACTACTGCAATACAGCGAGCGCCAATACTGCCAGTTAAATACAAGATTCTAACTACTGAAGGCACTAACTACTGATAGGCATACTTAGCAAATGAAAGATTTCATAGAGAACAATGTATTTACCTTAATAGTGTTCAAAAGTCTTAACATATATATATCAGTTCATGACATCCAGTCTTACAAATTTACTGTCTGTGTTGGACACACGTCCAGATCATCCGCTCTCAAAACTCCGCCATCTCTCTCCCCACATCCACCACTGCTGGCGGCTCACCTCCAACTTTGCAACGCTACGCGCTCTTAACAGCCAACTGCCCAACACTACAATGGCGAATTCCAACAATGCAAACCAGCCACAGACTGCACACAGCACAGTCAGTGATTTTCATGTAGAGCGCTACATGGTATTACCAATATAAAAACCTAAACAACCTACTTACATAGCCCCCATGCTCCCCACAAAAAAACTATTACAAATTGTTTTGGGCAGTGGCAAAAACAGATTTGAAAAAAAAATTCATAATTACAGTAACAAAGAAATCAAATGCAAACACTTATTGATAAAATGTTGGTCAAAAGCTAAAATTTTCTCACAGTCCATAAAGACAGTCCTGTTCATTCATCACAGTAAAATAGCTGTGTTTTTTTCTCAAAGTCTGAGCAGTAAAAGAAAATGCACACGGAAGTAGTGGATTTGGCTCTGAGCACTATGGGACTTAACATCGATGGTCATCAGTCCCCTAGAACTTAGAACTACTTAAACCTAACTAACCTAAGGATAGCACACAACACCCAGCCATCACGAGGCAAAGAAAATCCCTGACCCCGCCGGGAATCGAACCCGGGAACCCGAGCGTGGGAAGCGAGAACGCTACCGCACGACCACGAGATGCGGGCTAGTGGATTTCCATGCAGTCTTGAAGAAGTAGTGTTGTCTTTCCAACGGGAAGACAGTGCTGATTCTTGACATGCAGACAGGTAATGGGCCACAACAGAGCAAACCCACAACAGAGTCAGTCGAAGTTTTGAAGAATATTGGCAGGTAGGTAATCAAAGAGCAGACCCACTGTACTCCTGGAAGAGATTATGGTATTGGTGGGCCACCAAAGGTGAAGACCCACTGTAGTCCTTGTAGAAATAATGGTATTGGTGGGCCATCAAACATGCAGACCCACTGTAGTCCTTGTAGAGACGGCCAGCAGTCATTTGTTGTGACTGTGCAGGTGCACAATCACCATCAAAGAGTCTTGTAGACAATATAGCAAGTCCATAAACCACCACTTGTGCACTCACAAAGTTTTAGGAATTGTCCTTAGAACCAGCAATGCTGTTAACCAGTCCCTTGCTGAATTATCAACACACGTGCAAACACTAACAGTCCCAACTTCTTATCTATTTTGCATATACTATGACCAACAGAAACGTGTGCAGTGAAATGTAACTTAATTTGAAGAACTGGTGTCTATACAATTATAAATTTACAACATAAGAATACAATTACAAAGGTACAAATTACATCATTAAAGAACATAACAATACAGATAACATTTGTAGTAATACAGCCTTTACAAAAGAATAGAAATAAACAAATACATCAGTGTTACAGGAGTTATGACATAAGTAAATACACTCCTGGAAGTTGAAATAAGAACACCGTGAATTCATTGTCCCAGGAAGGGGAAACTTTATTGACACATTCCTGGGGTCAGATACATCACATGATCACACTGACAGAACCACAGGCACATAGACACAGGCAACAGAGCATGCACAATGTCGGCACTAGTACAGTGTATATCCACCTTTCGCAGCAATGCAGGCTGCTATTCTCCCATGGAGACGATCGTAGAGATGCTGGATGTAGTCCTGTGGAACGGCTTGCCATGCCATTTCCACCTGGCGCCTCAGTTGGACCAGCGCTCGTGCTGGACGTGAAGACCGCGTGAGACGACGCTTCATCCAGTCCCAAACATGCTCTATGGGGGACAGATCCGGAGATCTTGCTGGCCAGGGTAGTTGACTTACACCTTCTAGAGCACGTTGAGTGGCACGGGATACATGCGGACGTGCATTGTCCTGTTGGAACAGCAAGTTCCCTTGCCGGTCTAGGAATGGTAGAACGATGGGTTCGATGACGGTTTGGATGTACCGTGCACTATTCAGTGTCCCCTCGACGATCACCAGTGGTGTACGGCCAGTGTAGGAGATCGCTCCCCACACCATGATGCCGGGTGTTGGCCCTGTATGCCTCGGTCGTATGCAGTCCTGATTGTGGCGCTCACCTGCACGGCGCCAAACACGCATACGACCATCATTGGCAGCAAGGCAGAAGCGACTCTCATCGCTGAAGACGACACGTCTCCATTCGTCCCTCCATTCACGCCTGTCGCGACACCACTGGAGGCGGGCTGCACGATGTTGGGGCGTGAGCGGAAGACGGCCTAACGGTGTGCGGGACCGTAGCCCAGCTTCATGGAGACGGTTGCGAATGGTCCTCGCCGATACCCCAGGAGCAACAGTGTCCCTAATTTGTTGGGAAGTGGTGGTGCGGTCCCCTACGGCACTGCGTAGGATCCTACGGTCTTGGCGTGCATCCGTGCGTCGCTGCGGTCCGGTCCCAGGTCGACGGGCACGTGCACCTTCCGCCGACCACTGGCGACAACATCGATGTACTGTGGAGACCTCACGCCCCACGTGTTGAGCAATTCGGCGGTACGTCCACCCGGCCTCCCGCATGCCCACTATACGCCCTCGCTCAAAGTCCGTCAACTGCACATACGGTTCACGTCCACGCTGTCGCGGCATGCTATCAGTGTTAAAGACTGCGATGGAGCTCCGTATGCCACGGCAAACTGGCTGACACTGACGGCGGCGGTGCACAAATGCTGCGCAGCTAGCGCCATTCGACGGCCAACACCGCGGTTCCTGGTGTGTCCGCTGTGCCGTGCGTGTGATCATTGCTTGTACAGCCCTCTCGCAGTGTCCGGAGCAAGTATGGTGGGTCTGACACACCGGTGTCAATGTGTTCTTTTTTCCATATCCAGGAGTGTACATAAAAGATCAGAATAGATTTCGAAAATCGTGTGTAAACATCTTTACAAAGTAAATAACACAGTGTTAGAAAAATTCTACAACGTAACTCTCATCAGATAAACACATAAAGACAGGAAGAACACAAACACACAAGGGTACACAAACACATAGTGGAATAACACAAAAGGAAAGGACAAGGTTTGTTTTACTGCAGTATTTTGCAAACAAAATTTTTTTTAATTATTGGAGATCTCCCATCGTTCTTCATTATTTCCAAAAAGTCCTATCTATACGTGCTTTCTGTACTTTTTTCGTATAACTTCTCAATGCATTTCTTCCAGTTCATCGCAACTCATTCTCTTATATAGCCTGCCCCCTCTTAAGCTAACATAAATCTACTGAGCTCAGATGCTAAACTAAGGGACGAGGCAATGCAGCAGCACAAAACAATTAACACAAACAGCAATGACAAAAAATGCAAATTGGCAAAGCTAGCAGCAGTAAATTTGAATTAGCAAAGCAAATGCAACATTACAGCTAATAAGAGCCAATGCGCAGCAACAAGAAAAATAAATCAGTAGTAAAACTGGCTTAACAGAGTAATAGAAAGTGAAATTTAGTAGCACTATGCCTGGCAATCAGCAGCAGCAAATGCAATAACTTATACCTAAACATGACACAGCTCTAGCAGAAAAAATATTACAGTAAAGATAGGAAATGGCTAATAACTATGTCACATCTTAACACTAGAGTGATGCAATACCTTGACTTACTCTACGAAACAAGTTACCCAGTCATTGACAAAAATTATGTATGCAATTCCTGTGAAGGGCAATATCTTTTTGTGCTCCCTCGTTTTTTTGGAAGTAGATCATAAAATTATTATTTACTGGATCTGTAGGCACAAAATATCTATATTAGTACATCTATTAAATTTTATTTTAACCAATGCTGCAGTGCAGCTAGAAACTAGTTTCTCTTTTCACTCGCGTTCCTCTTTCTGGTTCGTTGCAGCTAATTGAGGTTAAGTTTGGTTTCGAGTTAACAAATTTGTTTCGACATGTGCTGACTTCCACTTACTTTTTATTCAATGGTCAGTACTACAAACAAACTGATGGAGTTGCGATAGGAAACCCGTTATCACCTATTGTGGCTAATTTGTTTATGGAGAACTTTGAGGAACGTGCATTGGAGTCAGCGACTTTGAAACCTGCGTGTTTCTTTCAGATATGTAGACGATATGTTTGTTGCTTGACCTCATGGTAGTGAGAATTTAAATCGGTTTATGGAACACCTGAATTCATTCGACCCTAATATTCAGTTCACTATGGAGGTGGAAAAGAATGGATGCCTTCCCCTCCTTGATGTGTTGGTCAAAAGGAAGTCTGATGGTACGTTGGGACATTCTGTTTATAGGAAGCCTACTCACACTGACTTGTATCTGCGAGCTGATAGTTGTCACCATCCAGCTCAGCGTGAAGGAGTACTTCGTACCTTGGTTCACAGGGCCCACGTTATCTCAGACCCTGAAAGCTTGGCAGCTGAGCTATCACATCTTGAAGTCACCTTTCGTCAGAATGGTTATAGTGAGAGGCAGATCAAAGGTGCGTTGCGCTATCAGCCTTCTGTGCAACGGGTGAGTGACGATAGCAACGAAGTGGCACCTAAATCTACGGCCTTTTTGCCTTACGCAGGAAGCATTTCCCACAGGATTGGCCGTATTTTGCGGAAATGTGATGTGAAATGTGTTTTTCGACCACCTTCTAAGATTAAGGCCCTGTTGGCGTCCGTAAAAGGTGATCTTGGTTTGTGTAAGGCTGGGGTCTATCGTATTCCTTGCAGTTGTATGTCATATATTGGTCAGAAAATCAGGACTGTGGAAGACCGGTGTATTGAACATAAGCATCACACACGCTTACAACAGCCGAGCAAATCCGCTATTGCAGAACACTGCCTTGACACCAGTCATCCTATGGAATACAAGAACACGGAGATTCTGGCTTGCACGTCCTGCTACTGGGATAGTGTTATTAAGGAAGCTGTTGAAATCAAACTATTAAGCAACCTTATTAACCTAGATGGTGGATTTTATTTAAATGCTGCTTGGAATCCGGCTCTGTCTCTCATCAAAAAACAGAGGGACAGAATTAGTGTTACCTCACATGTTGATTAGTCACTATCGATATTTCTGGTGTTGGTCACCGTTGTTTGTGTTGAAACTTGTTCTGTGTGTGGTATCTTCCCATTTCTCCTCTGTGAACCGAGGTATTAAATTTCCTTGTACATTTCTTCCTCCTTGCATTTGTGCCTTGAGAGTGGCAGGGTGTGCTCCTGTCGAAATATCGGCGATGGTCGACGACGTCACCCGGCAGCAAACCCGTAAGTTGTTCGAACACTCAATTCGCCAGGAAAAGTTAAGGTCTCACGTAAAAAGATCATTCAATAGCCATGTGGCATTTCATAAGTCAATATAAATTCTCTCAACTCTCGTAGAAAGACACTTGTCATAATCAGGTGTGCAGATGTAAGAATATTTCCCATTAATTCATAAGTAGCACAAAGTATGATATGTTTCCAAGTAATGAGCATGTCGTAATTGCGCTGCTTTCTGCAAAGGAATGTCAATAGCGTGGTTTATGGCCTCTTTTTTCTCCACCTAATGGCTTTTTCTCCAGGCAGGTGGTACAGCTGGGCGCCCACGACACATTACGTGAAGGTCACTTAACTTTCTTACCGAAATATTTATGACAGCAGTGACAGTCTCATATAAAAAATTTCACAGGTTGAGAATTTGCGTTACAAATGTGTAGAAACAAAATACGGTAAATATAACAGTGTCCAAATAAATTTTACCACCATTGTGATACATTCACGCATGTACACACATTTCATAACTCTTAAAGTACGATTCTTGGTTTCCAACATCCTTTTTTACAAACCAGAGTCCCTAACCACTACTCATTATTCCTTACTTTATTACACATATACATATTCGTAGACACTTCTTCAGTATTTCGTCATAATAAATACATAGCATAATCAATTTCGTCATATAGCATCAGCTTATTGATCATGAACATACCTCAACAGCATAACACACATTGTAATCGTAATAATATCATAAAAACTCAGCCAAATCTCAAAAACGTCATAGCTTTCTGCAATAATTTCAAAACCTAAAAAAAATTCTCTGCTCATTGAAACAGTGTCATCTACCTCAAACTTATTTTAAAAACCATGATCCCATACCAAATACAGCATTCAAAGCTCTCACAGTATCACAATGGTTACGAAAAAATATGAAAAGTTCACAAAGTACAGACGAAATACAATTCCATAAGTGAGAAGTTATCCAACTGTGTAATTACGTAAACATGTGTCACTGACTTAGTAAAAAAAAATGTTTCTTTTTCTGTTAAATAATCAGATATCTGTATAATTCTGCGTCAGAGAAATATGGTACCGAAGTGTAAAGTTGTATAAGCAAATACCATATTAGCTAGGGCTCCTTGTGCTTGCCAAGCACATGGTAGACAAAGGAGGCGTGTACCCCCTGAGGATTAATGTAATTGTACCCTCAGGTGTTACAGATTTCAGCAATGGAATGAAATGTGTCACGGAAAACCTTTGTATCATTGTAATTCAAAAATCTTTAAAAATAAATGTTTTAAGCACAAAATTAATCACTCAAATACGTGTCCTTTAGCGTTAAATGTGCGTCTTGCTGTAAGATAATTCTGTGGAAGTGTTGTAGCTATCGTCCTCCGAAAAGCTAATTTCTGCAGAAGTCAGTGTACTTATCCCATCTTAAACAAAAGTGAAATGCTTAACGTATAGATATCATAGTTATTACGCTTATTACCGTGATGAAGAAAGTACTGTACTGTAACATATTGTTGTGCTACGGAAAAGGCTGTCTCATTGTAGTTATACCACAAAAGTTACTACTAAAACATGTTTTACTTTCCAGAATAATAGAGAAAATTTTTGTGTAGATATAAAACAGATACACCGCAAAAGCAATAATACAAATTGGGTCACTCATTAGTAACGTCGTGATATAATCGTGTAACTGTGAAATAAACTAACCACTGTGTCATCTGGTATCTCTCAGAAAGTACTTTAAATCCAGAATGTATTTTCATGTAAACCAAAATGTTGCATTAAAATCTCATTAGCAGTACCGGTATATGTTCCAAGTATGTGAGCCTTATAGTCGTTATGTAATTGTGCAACTAACAAGCAAGAATGTACTCACACAATATCACTGTGTCGTCTGTTCACTATAACAATGCATTCGTAATTACTGACTAAATATGTTCCCTAGGTTCTAGTTAACTTCAAAACATTGTTGCATATTAACATGTTCTAAGTGTGATAGAGTACTAGTAAGGTGAAGTGAAAAATTTTATAGCAAAGACTAAGTTAAAAAACAGATTATCTATCAATAATCGGTTTTACATGTGAAGTGTGGTGTAATCCTTTACCTTTCCTCAGTACGCAGCATATCAACTTGAACGCAATTATCATGCAGTATATGTCGGTAAAGGATGCTAAAATTTTTCTCAAGGTTAGCGTCTATGTTATTTTTCTCTGAGCCAGCCGGTGCACGTGGCTGCCTGCGGTTCGAGTTATTGTCTATCTCTTTGTTGGTGCACGTCGTCATTAGGATTTGGAGATCTAACTTCTACAAATTCCCCTTGTCGAGAGGGCCCTGCCCTGTTTGAATCTCGCCAGTTCTGACGAAATTCAGGTCTGTCGTTATGATTGTATCGTCTGTCGTCATGTCGGTAGTTGCTGTACTTTTGTTTTGTCAGTCACGTGGTGGAGAACTTCTCCCTGAATCATAACTGTGCGGTGGACCGTTGTGTCTGAAGTTATTCTGTCTCCCTTGATAATAATTGTTTTGTGATCTTTCTCTTTAATTACTACTACTCTTCCTACGGTTGTCATACGGGTGGTGTCTGTTTTGGTCACGATTTACGTTGTAAGAATAGCCTTGTCCTGTCCAGTAATTATTTCTGTCATCGCGGAATTGTGACGGATGTGACCTGTAATTGTAATTGTTCTGCTCCTGTTTTCGCGTTCCGCGATTGTCAGTGTCAATTTCCAATTCTTGTAACAGTCCCTGAAAAGCTTCAATGTCGTCTTTGCAACATCCTGCCAAAATAATACGTCGTAAGTGTTCAGGCAATTTGATTAAGCAAATGCGGATGAGTTCTGATGGGCTGTATGGGTTTGAAAGATACTGATTCTTATGTAACATGTCTTCAAAATATTTGACAAGACTGGAAAATTCAGATTGTTCGAAATGTTTCATCATTATGATGCTATGTTTTACTCGGTCTTGAGTAGCTTGAGACCAATATGCTGGGAGGAAGGCATGATAAAATTCTCCTTCACTGTGACAATCGTGAATGACCGATCGCATTCTTACAGCTGGTTCATTCTCTAAGTAGCCACACATAAATTCTAACCCGTGCTCCAATGACCAGTCGGGAGGAAAACAATGAGAGAATTGATGAAGCCATGCTGGTGGATGAATGTCGTTGCCAGAATTCTTCAATGTTTTGAATTTACATGTATTAACGAGCAGCTTATAGTCAAAATCATCATGTCGACGAGTCGCATATCGTTCATTGTTACTTCGTTTCGGCGGTTCCATCTCAAAATTCGGTGTACCTGGCCAATTCCTTTTATAATTTCCGAAGTGCTCTGTATTATTATTTTGTGGCTGTTCCATATTTCTATGTTCCTCTTCCCCTATTGGAGCGCGAGAGTTCTTTGAAATATGTAATTCTTTTATTACCTGCGTCAACTGATCTTGTACTTCCCAGATTCGTCTTTTGTACTGTGTATTGATTTCGTTTTGATTTTGTTTGGATTTTCTAATTTGTTCATACTCTTCTGTGTCAGTGAAGGCTACGGGTCTTGTGTCATTCAGATCATCTACCTTTGTAGATAAGTTAGTGAACTGATCTGAAAGTTCGGCTACTTTCTCCGATAGTGAACTGATTTCCTCAGTGTGTTTTTCTGAACCAAGTTTCAGAGTGTCCATTTGTGTTGAAATCGTATCTACTGTGTCCTTTAAGTTTTCCTGAGTTTTTGTAGGTTGCGTAACCGAACCGGTAGATGCAACTGAGTCAGTTTTAGCTTGCAAGGTGTCGTGATTTTCATGAACAATAGTTTGCAGTTCTTTTATGGCTGCTTCGTGATTTTGTAATGCATTTTCATGACGCGAAAAAATAGGTTGAAAATGCTCACAAATTTGTGTTTTTACGCCATTACAGACTTTTTGACATTTCGATTCGATTTTAAGTAACTCAGTAGTTAAACCTTCACGTGTTTGTTCAAGCGTTTGTTCCACTGAGTTTAACGTTTGAAGCTGTTGCTGTGTTTGTCTCTGATTTTGTTCCATCGTGTCTAACTTTTGAAGCATTTGTCCCATTTGTTGCACTAATTGTAATAACAATGCACTAGTGTCCGAAAAATGTTCCTCAGTGTTATTCGGCAGTGCATTTGAACCGACAACATTCGCATTTTGAAAAGCAGAAAATGTGTCTTGACTTATTTGAGAAAACAGTGAGGTCGCAAAACCGAAATCTACAATCTTTGCAAGATTGTGTCCTGTCAGTTCGGGTTCCTGAGGCGAGCTGTTGCCGACCGATCGATACATAATGCTTCCCTGTTCACTAATTGTTTCACTGTCTACACCATTATTTGCCGCCCGCCCCATTTCCCTGTGCACAATTACCACATTACTACTTTGAATGTCTGTTAATTCATTACACGGTGGTGCTGATATGCTACGCTCGTCGTCACTATCATTTCACAATTTACTTTGGAGCCTAGTGTTACGTTTTACACACGTCATAATTATCACGTATTTCACACGATAACAAGAAAATCAGAATTTGAAGAGTAAAAATAAGAAAACACATTAACATAGCGATGAAAATAGTATCTAGTTAATTGCAAGTGCAGCTGCGAAATAGTTGGTGCAAACCTACATGGATACCACAATTGTTTTACTGTACAACAATGAAATACTACAACTACAAAGGAAATTCTCTCTATAATTATGCGCAAGCAATAAACAATAGCTACACTAATTACACAAACTACAAGAAAAAATTAGAAGATTCCAGAGAGGTATCCTCGTCCAAGGGTCGACATATGAATCGTCCCCTTAGAAAAATTATGAATTACTGTGCTGATAAAACCTTACGTTATTTGATTTTTAAACAGCTGAGCAGAACTGAACGTACTCAGACATTTCGCTCTTTACTTATTCTGATCAACACTAACTGACACACAATATTTTTAGCGCAACGCAATCTGACTTTCAATAATTCCTACAAAAGAATGGCCCTGACTAACAATAACCTATACCTTTCATGAATCACTTACCTCACAAAAATCTTCG
Organism: Schistocerca serialis cubense; assembly: GCF_023864345.2. Classification (NCBI taxonomy): domain Eukaryota; kingdom Metazoa; phylum Arthropoda; class Insecta; order Orthoptera; family Acrididae; genus Schistocerca; species Schistocerca serialis. The sequence goes on from NC_064640.1 coordinate 583,790,627, forward strand.
TTACTCAAACTACTGCAATACAGCGAGCGCCAATACTGCCAGTTAAATAAAAGATGCTAACTACTGAAGGCACTAACTACTGATAGGCATACTTAGCAAATGAAAGATTTGATAGAGAACAATGTATTTACTTTAATAGTGTTCAAAAGTCTTTATATATATATATATATATATCAGTTAGTTCATGACATCCAGTCTTACAAATTTACTGTCTGTGTTGGACACACGTCCAGATCATCCGCTCTCAAAACTCCGCCATCTCTCTCCCCACATTCACCACTGCTGGCGGCTCACCTCCAACTGCGCAACGCTACACGCTCTTAACAGCCAACTGCCCAACTCTACAATGGTGAATTCCAACAATGCAAACCAGCCACAGATTGCACACAGCACAGTTAGTGACTTTCATATAGAGCACTACATAGCGTTACCAACATAAAAACATGAACAGCCTACTTACAATATAAGGTATTTAATACGTGTAAACTTCTTTAAACGTGATGATTTTATACACTACTGGCCATTAAAATTGCTACACCACGAAGATGACGTGCTACAGACGCGAAATTTAACCGACAGGAAGAAGATGCTGTGATATGCAAATGCGGTTGATCGCATCGTGACATTGTTGCTCGCATTGGTCGAGATCCAATGGCTGTTAGCAGAATATGCAATCGGTGTGTTCAGGAGGGTAATACGGAACGCCGTGCTGAATCCCAACGGTGTCGTATCACTAGCAGTCGATATGACAGGCCTTTTATCTGCATGGTTGTAACGGATCGTGCAGCCACGTCTCGATCCCTGAGTCAACAGATGGGGAAGTTTGCAAGACAACAACCATCTGCACGAACAGTTCGACAACGTTTGCAGCAGCATGGACTATCAGCTTGCAGACTATGGCTGCGGTTACCCTTGACGTCGCATCACAGACAGGAGCGCCTGCGATGGTGTACTCAACGACGAACCTGGGTGCACGAATGGTAAAACGTCATTTTTTCGGATGAATCCAGGTTCTGTTTAGAGCATCATGATGGTCGCATCCGTGTTTGGCGACATCGCGGTGAACGCACATTGGAAGCGTGTATTCGTCATTGCCATACTGGCGTATCACCCGGCGTGATGGTATGGGGTGCCATTGGCTACACGTCTCGGTCACCTCTTGTTCGCACTGACGGCACTTTGAACAGTGGACGTTACATTTCAGATGTGTTACGACCCGTGGCTCCACCCTTCATTCGATCCCTGCGAAACCTTACATTTCAGCAGGATAATGCACGACCGCACGACCACTTGTTGCAGGTCCTGTAGGTCCTTTCTGGATACACAAAATGTTCGACTGCTGCCCTAGCCAGCACATTCTCCAGATATCTCACCAATTGAAAACGTCTGGTCAATGGTGGCCGAGCAACTGGCTCGTCACAATACGCCAGTCACTACTCTTGATGAATTGTGGTATCGTGTTGAAGCTGCATGAGCAGTTGTACCTGTACACGTCATCCCAGCTCTGTTTGACTCATTGCCCAGGCGTATCAAGGCCGTTATTACGTCTAGAGGTGGTTGTTCTGGGTACTGATTTCTCAGGATCTATGCACCCAAATTGCATGAAAATGTAATCACATGTCAGTTATAGTGTAATATATTTGTCCAATGAATACCCGTTTATCATCTGCATTTCTTCTTGATGTAGCATTTTTAATGGCCAGTAGTGTATTAAACGCTCGACTGATAAGGAATTCTGGACAGACAACTGTTCTTTTTGTTGCAGAAAGAGAGATTGTCTGTTCTGGAAGTGGTGTCAAATGTGCCACATTACACTGTGGTAACGTTCCTAATTAAACTGTAGATTATCACGCAACTGGCTGAGCCCTCCGCTTATCAAGTTGAAGGAAAGAGAAGGTACGTCATTTTCACCAGCACAAAGTCTACTAAAGCAGTGTAGTATCCAGATCAAAATTAGGTCTGTTCACTGCTAATCCTCTTAGAATTTTAGCAGCATCTTGGGATAGAAAGAAGTAAGATTAGTACTTTACATCCTGTCGACGATGAGGTCATTAGAGGTCGAGTACAAGATCGGATTGAAGACGGATGGGAAAGGAAATCGGCTGTATCCGTTTTCAAAGAAACCAATCCGACATTTTGAATTGAATTCTTCTGGGCTGTTGACTGCATGTTGGTATAGAAAACTGTCCGACGTTTCGTCTACTATTGCAAGTGGTCTACCTTAGGGCTTTCTGCTGAGCTCAGCACAAGTTCCGAATTTGTTTAAATACAGGACAGCAACTTTCTGCACTTTGATTTTACGAAGGGATTAACATGTGATACATACTGCTGTATTCTTCTCTAACATCTCATTGTAGCTACTGCACACTTACTACATGAAGAAATATAACTAATGCGTCAAAGATAAAATTTACTAGCAGTCAGTAGATCAATTAAAGCATCTACTTATTTTGTTTCCATTAGTACAGAGTCTACCTCACCCTCCTGGATAGCTTGCAGTGGCGGCTCATGAGTATACATTAAGAGAGTTCACAATTTTTTAGATTCAGATAAACCTGAGACTGTGAACTTAATAGCATCTGCTGTATTACAGTTATGCTTATCAACAAATTTACGCAACTACAGCCACGGCCAATAATAATAACAACAGTAATAATAATAATAATAAGATGCGTAAGTTATCTCACAAAAGAAAGAATTTTTTTGTGGAATTTTGTTGTTTTGTTGATAATTAAGTACAGTTTAGAACAACAGCGAAATAATGTGTACGCTTACCCATGTCTCCATTACGCATTTTTGTGAAAGTGAGAGTTTTCATGCCACACAAAGATACAAAATCCCTAACAGATGAATTACTTCATGAATTTACTTCCAGGCTGAAAATCAGATATTCTTACACTGCACCCACACAACAACTTGTGCTAAAGGTGCACTTCTTTGTTAAATGATCGCTTGTAATCACTCTTATCTGGTTTCGTCACTCTCATAGTCAAAGGATCTGTTCTCGGAGGCCCTAGTTCCTTTCCAGCTAACTTTTCATGGTAATTCACTTTTCTGTTCCCAGAATGAGATTTTCACTCTGCAGCGGAGTGTGCGCTGACATGAAACTTTCTGGCAGATTAAATGTGTGTGCAGGACCGAGACTCGAGCTTTGGACCTTTGACGCGCCGACTGAGCTACCGACGCACGTCTCGCGACCCGTCCTGAGAGCTTTACTTTTCTGTTAGCATTTAAAATAGATTCAACACAGCTCATGTTTACACTACCAACGGAATCCGATTCCCGCACAGTAAAAAACGAACCATAAATACAAAGTGCCGTTTGTGGAAATGATTAAACTCAAGTAGTAATGTCCATCAAAATGATCACCTGACTAGGATACAAACGAAGTTCTGAGATCCATAAGAGCCTAAAGCACATCTCCGTCGATCCCACATCTAAGTGAATATCAGAGAGACCAGTGATACAGCTTTTCGTTAATTTTCTTATATACAATGTGGGCCTACAACACAGATATACCTGACACACCATAAGATAAACAGATTTCAGAAGAATGAACCACAATCGATGGTGATGTGTTTTAGGCCCTTATGATTCTCAGCACCTCAGACGAATTACCGCATGACAAGATTCATAACTGAATATATTATTACTCATTCAGAAACTCACAAAAAAGGTTTATTGTCAGTACAACTTTAACATATACTGACGTACGATCTAATTTTACTACAGTATATAGTGAGTGAATTACCATATCTGATGAGTGTGCAATTATCTATAAGGATATATGCGGAGACGATGGGGATAAAATTCTGCCGCAACAAACGGCTGCACTGACGTAAACTTGTAACTGAATGGCCAGGGCTAGCTGCGCACATCGTAAACCGTGCAAGTTGTTTATCAAATCTGTATGTATTTGGGCCATAAGGCAATTACGTCACGCGAGTTGCACATACGCAATTGCTCCTTAAAACGTGCACAACTGAAGGTGTGCTCGTGACCCTGATGCCAAGTTTCACGGAGTCTAGAGGAGCAGTCGCGCAGTAGATTTAAGTGCCGTATCTTTCAGACAGCGGCATCTATGTTACGTTTTACACTGTTCAAAGAAAAATAGTCAATAGATCCGCATTGTGTCGAAAGTTAGGCTGTTCATGTCCTCTTGTGCTCTTACACAGCAGACGCCACAGAAGCTCTCTGATTGCCATTTGTAATGAAAAAAAACTGATTGAAGTATTCACCTATGAAACTGAAGTGGTGTCATGTGACGCCCGCCCAGACCAAATGACGAGAAAAAAGACGAACAGAATTAAGGGAAAAAGAAACATAGCCGAACGTATTCAAGCACCGCTTTCGGCCCGGGGAGGGGCCCTAGCCCCAGATCAAGTCCGCCCGACGCATTAACGACGTCGCTCCGTATGCTGGCTAGCCTGGATGTAATTTCTATGGCGTCACGCCACACTATTCGCCAACATTAGGAACACTTTCACTCACTTTCGTACGAATAGCACCACGCGAAGACACTAGGGATATACATTTTCCGTGCCGGGAGGTAACGGGTTGGTGACAGGAAGGGCATCTGGACACACCTTACATAAGCTATGCCTAATCCTTTAATAACCATGCCGACCCTGTACCGATGCGGGAAGAAGGCACAAAAAAAAAAAAAAAAAAAAAGAAAAGAGTGCAAAGTTTCGACTGAGCATCCATTTCCAAATGTTCGCAAAGAAAACCCCGTCGTAATGTCCACACGTGGGGTGTGACTCAAAAGTCTCGTTAAATCATGGAAATAGTACTGTAAACGCCGGAGGTTGGCCACATTAGCGGCCTTCACAATGAAAGGTGTGGCAACAAGTGTCTCTACAACAATAGTGATGCACTAATGGAAACAAAATAAGTGGATGTTACAGTTCATTCAGTGATATTCAGTTTGGGATTATGTCATCATTAAGACAATCTGTGATGGTTGAGACAGTGTGGCAACCAATATAACTAAAACCAAAAAGTTGATACGCAATTTTTTGGTTCAACCCGAAAAGCACATTTGATATAACATAAGAATACGTGTACAACATTACGTATTAATTCATATCCTGTCCAACTGTAAATTGTTTATTGCTGATTTTTCAGTTGTTTCCTGGGCCGGGATTCGAGCCGGCAATCTTTCATTTCGATTTCCCTATCCACTGACCTCAATGCCACTGCCGACTAACGTTAAACGAAAACCGAAAATGGTGATTATTTCAAGACAAGGTTGTATAAAGCTGATGTTTTCGTCGAGTACTGAAACTCCATACAAACACAGAACCGGGATGCTAATTTCGTTGGAGGCTGATACGTTACTAAAGTTCGATGTCAACTTGTTATCCACGTCCACAATTTAGGTATCGTCGCCTTGCGAAAGGTGTTACCTGTGCTCGACAAGGCTTTTCCATTAGTTGCTACCTCAGGCATTCATGTTGCTACGTCGCGGTGAGAATTCGCAGAATATATCGGGGCATCTCTGGCGATACGTCGCAATTTCCCAACTGACGCACGGTTTGTGGCGTTGTCCGTCGCTGGTAATTGCCTTACGGGGCACGTTTCGCCGCAAGGGACCACGTACTGAGGAGTCCGCGATTTGTCACTCGAGCTGACTACACGCAGGAAATCCTTGACCGTTCTGCGCACGACAATAAACCGCACTGCAGGTGATTTGAATATTCGTGACTTGGCACACTGGCCGTGGAACGTAAGCGGCCAGTTGTGCCATTCAGAGGGGAACAGTCGCTGGAAATTCTTGCCGAGGTTGTGCGTCACAGTCTGTTGTGTCCTGGACACCCGTGGCTGCTGTGTGACGGCGTGATCTTCCTGTCAGCGGCAGTCTGCCACAGCTATAAGCCACGTAGCATGTCCCACCACTGCCCTGAACCCCTCTTAGTTACGACTTGCATTGTACTCTTTGACTCGTCAACATGGCATGGGAGCGTTCGAGTACGTCTGTCTTTCTTCCCACTAACAAAAAATGGTTCAAATGGCTCTGAGCACTGTGGGACTTAACATCTGTGGTCATGAGTCCTCTAGAACGTAGAACTACTTAAACCCAACTAACCTAAGGACATCACACACATCCATGCCCGAGGCAGGATTCGAACCTGCGACCGTAGCAGTCGCGCGGTTCCAGACTGAGCGCCGAGAACCGCTAGACCACCGCGGCTGGCTCTTCCCACTAATAAGTGGACCTCCCATCACCCATTTCATTCATGTTGACAATGTATGTACGGCGCGACTAGGACTTCAACGTACATGAACAGGAAGACGCAACTCGCAAACGTTTCTGATAACGTCCATTTTGAATATTGTGGGCGCGCTTATATCTTTTGTTTGGTTGCAAATATTGAAGCAGTCCGCAGCTGAGTGAGGAAGCGAATAGTTCCACAGGCGCAAGGTCTCTACATCTAATCTCACTGTTAATACTTTTTTCATTTCCATGTAATTCTAACGAGAGATTTATTATGACATGTAAATTATTTAGTGATTTATTATTTACGTAATATTTATACTGAAAGAAGTAGAAAAACCTTTTTTCATTAGGAGACTGGAAATAAAAAACGAACACGAGTATTTTCACTCAAATTACTATAGGCATTTCATGTATATTATTCCATCTACATTTTCGAAAAAATTTAAATAATCTACGGACCACTGAACGAATCAGGATGACACTGATGGTGGAAATCTGTAAAGTAATAATGATTATGACATGCAGCACGTAAATGAACCCCGAGTTATCACATGTGCATGATTTTGCGTTGTGTCTATTGTAAAACGGTTTTGGTGCACCTTCGTAAACGTTTCTCGGTGTAGCACCCATATCGAGGCGTATTATTAGTACAGAGGACAGATGGGGTACGGCTGACTAAATTTCTATGCAGTCTTCCCTAGAAGAATTTCATAGTCGTTTTATAACGTTATTCACATGCATGTAGAAATAAACGTCGCAAGACTGCACCAGCGGAAAACATTTGACAACGATAACTTTAACACTGCAGGTTGGCAGAATAAGACGGGGATGAAGGATATACCGGCACGCATGTTCGATTCATGGACCTCACACTTAGAAATGTAACCACTTACTGGCTCTGCAGCACACTCCTTCACTACTTGGGGCAATACAAAGTGTGTAAGAAGGGATAAAACTTCCAGACTCAATTTTTCTGAAAAACCGTTGAGGTTGCGTCTTTCTGTTTACATTGGTTGAAGTGCTCGTGCGCACCCTACACACACTGTCAGTACCAATCAAATCGGTGAGGGGAAGTTCGTACGGTCCCTTGTAAGTACCACATCAACGTTTTCTTTCCAGATAAACAAATACACTTTTGCTGACCGCAATTTTTGGATCGAGCGAAGTAAGGCAGTTATGAGATACTAGAGTACGGGTGTACGCCGATTCAAAATATACGTCCGCACTTGCAGATTTAGGTTTTGCGCTGTACAATGTAAATTTTGTATTTTGTATTGTTCCTTTGAAAAGATCAAGGCGGATTTTCTTCTCCATTTCGAGGTTGTTTCTTCTCTAACAACCTTGTGTTCATCTGGACGTCCGCAGCTCGTGGTCGTGCGGTAGCGCTCTCGCTTCCCACGCTCGGGTTCCCGGGTTCGATTCCCGGCGGGGTCAGGGATTTTCTCTGCCTCGTGATGACTGGGTGTTGTGTGCTGTCCTTAGGTTAGTTAGGTTTGAGTAGTTGTAAGTTCTAGGGGACTGATGACCATAGATGTTAAGTCCCATAGTGCTCACAGCCATTTGAACCATTTTTTTCAACTGGACGTTAAATCCTTTCTGTTTTCTGTTACCTGCAGTGCCAATATAAGTGTATAGATAAGTTACGTTCGTTATCTATGGAATTATGCAACTACACAGTACTATGTACAATCAGGACAAAAATCATACTTACGTAAATCAAAGGACACAGTGATATTTTATTTGTGGAAATCAACAGCCTGATCAATTGTGTGAGCAAGTGAATACAAGTTCACCTAAAAGACGTAAGGAATGTTATAGTTTGACTTTCCGTCGACGATGATGTCGTAAGCTCTGGGGAACGAAATTATCCGCGTTCTGTTCAAAGGAACAATACCGGTATTAATCGTAAGCGTCTTAGGAAGACCGATTTAAACCTCAATGTAGTTGACCGAATGGGGATTTGAAGCGCCGTCCTTCCAGAGTGTTACCACTCCGCCACCTAGCTCGTTGTCATTCAGAAGTGTCGCACACGGAGCTCCTACAACAATTTACGCTGAGGTGACAAGTCATGTGATACCTCCCATTCGTGTCGGACTTCTTTTGCCCGGCGTAGTTCAGCGACTCGACGTGGCATGGAATCAACAAGTCGTTGGAAGTGCCCTGCAGAAATGTTTAGCCATAATGCCGTCTCTCGAATTGCAAGTCTTCTACGTAAAGTTACCTTTCAGTGTCATAGTGAACGGCCGTGTGAAGTTTTGAACTCTTTGTAATACTGTGAATCATTAGACTGTGTCCAGTTACCGTGCTGTGAAGATAGCTTCAGAGGAACTTGATTTAATGAACGAACATAATCAAGTTCTTACTTGCGCATCTTGATTACTACTAAATGTTAATGAATAAAAGTTAAGTACCTTCCATAATTTTGTTAACTTTATATTGTAGCACTGAGTTTTCTCCCACAACGCCACTTCAAATTAGCATAGTTCGTTGTTTGCTCGTCGAATCCTGCGCTTATATGTAGAACAAACCAATAGGGATGAGATCTACGAGAGTAGTTTAGAAGACGCAAGGTAAGCTAACCAAATTCAGTGAAGCTAGGAAAGTCAAAAGACGTACCCTCATAAACTGTAGTACTGATGGAACCTCGCATTTCTGGAACATGGGTAAGCATTTTATGTGAGCCACTTTGTAACGGACAGGTAAGCGAATATAATAATAATAATAATAATAATAATAACACGCCGTCGCCATTGATCTGTTTTCTTTGAAACGCTACAATACGCATTGTAATAAATACATCTGGTGCAATTGTAATACGAATTTATGAAAATTTGAAAGTAATTTTCTTTTCTATATGGGTAGCAAAAATGGTTATCAACGCATGTATGTTGTCATTGTCGACAGACAGTACTCAAAGGTGTTAATACTCATAAACAGCGAAGGCTGAATCGCCATGAACCCGAAAATCGTATGAAAAATTGCTGACCTACAAGCCTACGTATCTGATGTTGCAAGGTGATATTTGTGTGGTATGGTTCGCTTAGAAGGTTGTTGTTTCAAGTCCTCATGCACAAATGCAGCTTTAAAACAGTGTTTGGAAGTCTAGACCATAATGAGACGAAACATTACCTCTGATGGATATAAACTGGGAGGAAAAACGTCTGTGGGTTTTCTGAAGGAAGTACCACTGTATTAAACTAAGCAATTTTGGAAAACACGGAGAGCTCTAATCAAGATGGCTTAATTTCTGTCTGTAAAAGTACGAGTCTAGGATCCTCATTGCTGCACCTTCTTACTCGGTATCAAGATTTTGTCAGCAAGCGTTTACACGATCAGCAAACTGTGCTTGAATGTGACGTGGTAAATTCAAAATCTAGGAGCGTTGTCTTATGGAATTAACGTGTGTGAGAGTTCTGATGTTGAACTATACGTCGCAGCTGACAATTAGTATCTCTGTGCTATTTTCGAGGTGTAGGCCATGTCCCGGCAACTGCTTTCACCTTCTTCCTTCCTTTTATTTTTATAATCACTCATTACAATGTAATCTGAGTACTATACTGTAAAAAGACCCATCACAGTCTGTTACAAAACAAACATGCATCATTTTCGCACTTAGGCAAAAAAAGTGACTACAAAAATTAGCCTTAGCGGTCAGATAACAATAAATGACAAGACTATGGCATAAATCTAACGCTCTAATGTAGCAAAAGAAATCAAATTCGCATGTATTACGAATTAAATATATTACATAAGCTTATAGTGTAGAAGGCCTAAGCAGCAGCCAGCATCTGTGTCTCCTCCGCGAATATTTCGATCTGCGGATGTACATATTTACTGATAATACTAATATTTGTTTTATGTAAAAAATGGTGATGATGGTGTGAGTATGCTGGACATACGAGTATTCTGGTGCTGTAATGTATTGTAAAATTGCAACTTCATGTTTTTTCGTAAGGCAGATAATTACTATATGATAATAATTACTCTTTATTCGTCTGAGTACAACTGAATTAAATGAATGTTTCCTGACATGCGTTTCGCCTCTGTTGTTTTCAAGGCATTTTCGGTTTCCGAATTTAGATTCAAAAAATATGGCCGCTATACAGGGTTGGTTCTGGAATGCTTACTACCTTACGATTGGTTCCCGTCTTTTATAGGTACAATGGGGAACTAACGAATGGGAGCACAGTTCCCGCTTAGAAATTTGCCGAGACAGTCGTGTTCTGATGTTACGCCTTGCATTTTGTGTAAAGTACTGTGAATTATAATTGGGCTGAAAGTTACGAAAATGCAGTCGCACTATTACTAAGATATCAAAGCAGTGTGGAGCATGGTAACAGCAAAATAGGATTGAAAGGCTTGGCACTAATGTAAGTATGAAACCCACAAGCTGTAAATTCATTATCAAGATCAGTGTATATTATTTGACTGGTTTTTGGTTGCAATAACACCTAATCTGAGACTGAAGTTATTGCTTTTATCATCTTCTCTAAGATGAAGTTGTGCTTGAGACTACGTAATCCTACGTTCTGCAGATGACCTACAGAAAACTTTTACACGTGACTACTCATTTCTTAAATAATTTTTAGCTATTTGAGGACATAAATTTATAGATGGAAGGATTTTAGCGCCAGGTTCCGTATACTGCCTTGGCCAGCCAAACTTCATTTTTTGCTGAATAATTACTTGGTCATCGTTCCTGCGCCACATTTATTTCCTAGTGCAGAGAAAGGAAACACGGCAGGTAGATTCAAACAAATCTGGCTTTCAGACAAACGTTTTTTAGGAAGAGAAATGAAAAAAAGAAGAAAAAAAGGTGTCAGATCGGCGAACGGAATAAATCTCTTGCTTTGTCGAGCTGTTTGCTGATAATTCAGAAAAAATAACATAAAATTTTCACTTCATCATAGACTGTCGTAGTTACAATGTAAATTATGATTTAATTGCATTCAACATATTGGATGTTTCTGAAAAACCTGCAACTGTGTCATTAGTGATTTAAATAATGAAAACTGCACCAGTTACTTATTTTTTGCTGCTTGGTACAGCACGTTAAGATAATTTATTCTAATTTTCAAGTGTATTTGTGCATTTTTCTACATGAATATGTTTGGTGATGTCTGCATGTGTGATTTTTTGCCTCTCTTCTGTCTTTTAGGAGTTAGACCGCAATCGGAAAGTCGGGAAAAATGAATTCATAAGGGTTATTTAATGCTAATGTTAGAAATGGTATGATAGTTTCTTTACTTACAGGTATCGAGTCCCCTTCGTTATACGGAATGTCACACGCACGCAAATCATCACTTACAATGTTTGTTTAGAAAACATGCTACAAAGATATAATGGCACTATCCCATCACAAAGAATTAGTACACAGCCAGAGTTGTTACAGTTTTTGGATTACAGTGTATATTGTAAGGTGGCAGCTTGAATTAATGTTAATTTCGCACGTTACATGAGATTTTACACATTGTAATAAGTAGATGAATTTGTAACCTGACATACTTAGGTGGTAGTGAGCAGATTTGCCTATCAAAACGTATAGTACGTAATGCCAGAATGGATAATACTCAATTCGACAGCATTAACACACTGAACCCAAATCCTGCATGTCAATGAGCAAAAGGTGAAAAAAGCTGCTGGAAGAAACGTTTTAGTGTGGGGGGGGGGGGGGGGGGGGGCAGAAGCGATTTTCGCCATCACAGCCCGCATACAACGTAAGGATTCTAACAAGAGTTGGTGACCTGCAGCGAGAGGGACAACAAACGCGCTGGACGATACAGCGAGTGGAGAAGGTAGCGGCCCAGCGCTGCTTGTGACAGAGAAATTCCTTAGAAAACTGCGTTGGGGAATTTCCAAAAGGATACAAACAGACCAGAGGCGCAGTGGATCAAGTAAAAGGCCCGTGGTATGCTCGTGATGTACGCATCTAACTTTCAGACTTCAGGAGCAGGCACAAAATGTCTGGCTGAAATAAACTCGGAAGGACAAAAAGGAGCGATGTTGCAATGAAGTTTAAAGGTAGGCCCCTTGCGATTGGCAGGGGTAGTTTCCACAAGATGAAAGGAACGCTCCCATTGGTCTGAAAAAGCTGTGATGTGAAGCTCGAAAGGACACAGGTGGGGGACAGTTTGCTACGAAAGACGCATTACTGAAAACTTCGGGGACTCTCTTCCGTACCAGCCTCAAGTGTAGAACAGGGCGCATCACGCTCTGTGCCCAAAAGAGGTATTTCTGTGTGAATACTGCGTTCACTTTGGCTGGCATTTAGCTAGAAATTAGCTCAAGAGCTGTTGACCTCCGATAGCGGAGAAACGAAACAGCCACGTAGATAATTGTTCCAGCGAGAACTGAGAGGGCGTTGAAGCAAACACGCTGCTCCATCTATGCACTTGTATATCGCCATATTTTCCAAACTATGGATGAGTGCCTACTTTCTCGCCTAACGTGAAACATAGGGCAGTTTCAGCTGATAAAATCAGTAAATATTTTGATTGGCTTTCTATAGGATTTTCAGAGGGTGAGAGCAGCCATGCAGCCAACAGCACGTCGCAGCTGAAGGTAAATGCTGTGCGCAGAGGCGTAAAATTGTTGTATCACCAGCTTGCGTCCACTGTGAACTCGAGCAACCTTGAGTAACCTTTTGCTCATATTGTTACAAAAACTAACCATCCTCCATAGACTTGATTGCCATCCTAAATAATACCGAACTTAGAGACAGAATCCGATGATTTGTCGTAATATTGGCCAACTTCACTGGCCAGAGGTAAGAAAAATCTAGTAGAGAACCTTCTATTTAAATCTAACATTATTGTGTTCAGTGACATTTCTGCTAAACAGGATGAAATGCGTTATATTAACAACTGTACTGAAATTGTCTTTTCACAATCTATGTAAACTCGTGTGCTTCTTTGACAATACTAGAGAAATTAAGCCAATTTTACAGCTAAACACCAATGTGCACTGTCAGAGAATAAGGGCCTACTCCTAACTCAAAAGAGTTATTCTAGTGACGCTAACGCATTCACAGGGTGTTTTTGCTGATGCCTGACGAACGTGGAAAGGAGTGGAGTGTCAGAATATCGCCGGCCGCTGTGGCCGAGCGTTTCTAGGCGCTTCAGTCCGGAACCGCACTGTTTCTACGGTCGCAGGTTCGAATCCTGCCTCGGGGATGGATATGTGTGTTGCCCTTAAGTTAGTTAGTCTTAAGTAGTTCTAAGTCTAGGGGACCGATGACCTCAGATGTTAAGTCCCATATTGCTTAGAGCCATTTGAACCATTTGTCAGAATATGTAACACCTGCCTAATAACGTGGAGGCACCCCTCGAGCACGCATAAGTGTCGCAACACGACGTGGCATGGGCTTGACTAATGTCTGAAGTAGTGCTGAAGGGAACTGACACCATGAATCCTGCACAGCTGCCATAAAGCCGTACGAGTACGTGGGGTGGAGATCTCTTCTGAACAGCACGTTGCAAGGCATACAACATATGCTCAATAATGTTCATGTCGGGAGTTTGGTGGCCAGCGCAAGTGTTTAAACTCAGAAGACTGTTTCTGGAGCCACTCTGCAGAAATTCTGGACGTGTGAGGAGTCGCATGATCCTGCCGGATGATAATACGGCAGCTTTCCGCAACGTGTGGGAGCTATTCATAAACAACTGCTGATGACGGTTTCATCCAAGAGAGAACTCCACAACTGACGAGCAGCTAATGTCTTTCAGAGAGCGTAGCAGATTTCTCCAATTTACTCCAAGGAATCCAGAAACTATGGAATAAAGATATTCTGACTCTGCGACACTTTGACATCATACGCTATAAAAGGGCTAGTGTGCTTAGGAAAAAATCCAGATCATCCTTGTCAAGTTAATGTTGCAGCTCATTTGGTGAAGGCCATGGTAAAGACGCTTACAGGAAGCTCAACTAATATCGCAGTGGACAAATACTTTACTAGTGTTTCCCTGTTTCAAGATTTATTGAATGTTAAAATTATAGTAGTCGATACTATTCGGCTTAACAAACCACGAATTCCACCTGAAGTGACACACGGGAGATTTCATCTTCAACATTTTGATTCAGAAACGATTTGACTATTGTGAATTATGTACAAAAGAAAAATAAGAACGTGGTGCTACTAAATTCCTTGCATTACGACGTCACAGGTAATGAGGCTCACAGAAATATGAAATCAGAAACGATTTTATTTTACAAGAAAACAAAATCAGGTGTAGTTTCACTTAACCTAAATGTACGTACTTACATCTGCAAAAGACAGACAATGACTAACGTAGTGGATGTTGCAGCTATAAATGGTTTCTCTTTATTCACAACTCAACATTCGGAATGTCACAATGGAAAAGGAGGATTTTCTTGGAAGACTTGGCCCTGGAAATTATTCGTCCACATACGAAGTCCAGATCAAAAACTCTAAATTTGCAAGGAAATGTCCCACATGCATTGGCTACATGTGGCGTCAAAAGCGGTGTGGAGATGGATATCATCCATCAAAAGGAAATGTCCTGAGGCTGATGCTTTTTGTTTCACATAAACTGGAAAGGAAAATTGCTCGGTGTTGTTCAAAATATTCTAACACCGTATGCAATGAACAGTGTGCTTCTTTGTGAAGACTGCTTCCAGTAATGTGTGGACCTTCGTGACAGGCAGTCTAATCTTCTTTTAGATACAATTCTGTGTAGCTTAATTTTTGGTGTGCCTACGTAATGTGCAACTTACCGCTTTTCTTCCTTTCTATTTTGTATTTGGATTTTTTTGCATATCGATTTGCATTGTGCCTTATGAATGTGCACTTCCTAGTTTATATAAATGCGAGTATAAGGTATCACATGCCAAAGTAATACAATTAATAAACATTAAATTGAAATTCATTCCATTGAAATTAATGTCCAAAACCGATTGAATTTACTCATTTATAAAAGTAAGTCTTTATAACAGATGTAACAAGACCGAAATTAACGATATTTATAGAAATCTCAGTGGGTGCTTCTGAGGTCCCCAGCATGCATTAACGTAAGTCCGAACACAAATGCATTCAAAGGTTAACTGTTTGGAACTTCTAGAGAACGTGCTTATAGCTTTTTGTGCACTGGGTTGCTATATAGGCGTCGAAGCGCATTACCTGAAAAGTTGGTGATGTAATCGACGAACAGGGTGAGTGTTTTCACGAGAGGATTAGTACAAGTGAAGAACGGTAAGGTGGACGATGGGATACGTATATGATGGTGGACTACAGCTGGAGCGTCCATTGCGAATGTCTGGGAACACTTCAGTGGCGGAAATCACAGGAACAAAGTTTCAATGAGCAGAGGGAAAATTTCTAATGACATAACACCAGTTAATAAATTTTAACTTTTTTCTGCATCTGATTTGTAAACGGGTAGATTTACCTTATTTTGGGGTGCCGAATGACTTCACATTTCCTAGATACACAGCAGAATAAAAAACGGTAATAGCGAAAATTGACACAATTAAGTCAAACAATAATACACATTCAGAACGTTTGAAATTAATACTATTTTGTATATGCATATGGGCATGACGCCAATAGAAGGTCCAAATTAGTTCAGAAGATATTTTCACCTTTAATCGTCTATGATTTTAGAAAAATGCGACGACGGAGCTCTTCTTTTGTTTGCCGTTTTATCAATCTCCCTAACAAGACCCCAGCAGTAGTCACCGATTATCGAAGGGTTCCAATGGCCTTGGTAACTGTGTTCCATGGTAATGTCTTGGTGAAAGCGTTCACCATGCTCATCGCTTACGGCTCCCAAATTTTCCAGGAATAAATTGAGGTGAGAATGTAAAAAGTGAATTTTAAGCGAAATTCTACACTCCATGTTCTTATAATTGTCAAACAGGTCATTCACAATGGTAACACAGTTCTTGTGTTTTCTGTTACACAAAAGGCACTTCACAATTGCTCTAAAGAAGACTAATTGGATATCTGTGAGGTTGGTATCAAAGGTCGGATCTTTCACCAATCTTGTTATTTGTGGTTCAACAAATATACCCTCTTTCAGCTTTACCTCACTTAATTTGGGAAACTTTTCTTTTAAGTGACAGAAGGTTCACCTACTTTATCCAGAGCTTTTACAAAGTTCTTGATAAGGCCCAACTTGATATGAAGGGTAGGCAAAACAATTTTATAGAGCTCAACCAATGGGGTTTGTTCACACCTACGTTTCCAGGAACATATGACTTCCTTATAAACCATTCCTTGACTATATAATGGTTCTTGGTGTCACGGCTGTCCCAAAAGCACAAAAAGTAGCAGTATTACGTGAATCCAGGGTGTAAACATGTAAGGAGGGCAACAACTTTTAAATCACAGCAAAACTACCATTCATGATCCTTATATTTGATTGCCTCTAGCAGCAAAGCCATGATTTCAAATGTTTCTTTCGTGTCTACTGCCTAAGCCAAAGGGACCGATGGAAATGCATTGCCATTACGCAGTAGTACTGCTTTCAAGCTGGTTTTACTGGAGTCGATAAATAGTCGCCACTCCTGTGGATTATGTTGTACACCTAGCTGCATCATCAGACCATTGATATCTCTACGTACACGCACTGAATTCTGCATATTGAAATACTGAGCGAAGGAAGCACCTCTTGATCTGAAACAGGAAATTTTTGTCCCTGGAGCTAGAAGGTTCCGTAGTTGCAGTCTCTACCCGAAGAGTTCTGCCTGCTGTTTCGAAAGTTTTAGATCACGAACTAAATCGTTCATTTCCGTCGATTAAAGAGCTGAGACGTAGTGTCATGATACTGAGGGCAGTACTATTCTATATGTTCAATACTCTCTGATTTATTTAACGTGGTGTCTGTTTCCGTGGGTTTCAAGCAACAGACAGGAAACATGCAAGCCCTCATCATGGGGCACAGGCAAATGCACTGAAGATACATTTGGATACTTTATGTCTATTTTTGCTTGGATGTCCCGAAATATTTGTAAGACAGAAGTAACAGTCTGAACAATGGTCATTAGGCTCACACCGCACCATCGGAACAGCAAATGGCATGGGTCGGCGTTTCCCTTTCATCACTCGGTTAAGATTGTAGCACGGGCTATGCAGGCAATACGAGGTGCAAAATTTTTATTTTCATCACCAAGAGGACAATCAAAATACAATTTATATACCTTCTTAACCAAATCAGTGATATTTTTCTTTGAGCTAATGGCGTGAATTTCCCACACACGTAAGAAAAGTTGTCGGACTGGATTAGACTGCAACGAGGTTTATTAGTTGCCATTTTTCTTAGTGTAACTTTTAAACACAAAAACTGAGCACTATTTATCACAGGAAACACTCACTGAGGATCTCTTTCACACCACTGGATTACCACACCAACCATTTACTGACGATTTGTAGATCTTCTAGCTCTCCTCTGCAAATTAAAAACAAACAATTAAATATCAAAAGAGAAGAAGAGTAAAAAGTGAAATACTGCATACGAAAAATAAAAAAAAACCTTAAAAACTCCAAAATGGTACGTGCTAGAACATTTTGATATGTATATTCGGATTTTGCACACCAAAATACATACTTGTTGATACATCACATCCGAGATGCAAAATGGCTGTTGAGTAGTTTAATCAGAAACTTCAAAAGCAATATATTCTGGAAGTGTGGATATTAAATTTCTGTACTAGAATTTTTAAGTTATTGCATGACTGACTTCCTTATTTGTAAATGAAATAATGGTTATAGGTGGTAATAAGCTGATTTAGAATTGTGTAATTGTTTGAAATATCATGTGTTTATTGTAGTAGAAACATTTTGATTATATTGTCACATTACTCATTTTAAATAAAACAACTTCATACTAAATTACTGAGTGACTACTAGTCTGAGCAGAATATATTTAGTCAGATATGAATGCAGATTGTCAAAAGCCAAACTTGATAGATTGTTCATTTCACGAATTAAGCACCCACACATAATCAAAACCAACTGGGAAGGGTACAGTTAATTTCAAAACATTACTGCACCTTCATTTCGCCTCTGAAAATTTTGAAAGCACTTGTCACTTCTTCTTCCGTGTGCATTTGCTTTTAGGAAGCTTTAATTGTCGGGTGCTATTAATAGTGTTCCATAGATTTCGTGTTTGTTTTGAATACAGTCAGAGAGAGTCCCTTTAGTCAGCCATAGTGCCAGTAGTGCTAGTGTTTGTTTTCAATACAGTCCAGAGACAGGTAGTGCTATTTTCATTGTTTTCTACAAGAAGTGCCTAGCAACCACAGTCTAGTTAATAAACAGCCGCCTTTAGTGAATTAGCAGTCTAGTTAAAGGTTGATTAACACTCTTCAGTAAATTGATTCCTTAGGATGGATAGGATGTGTGACTGCTGTGTACGGACGCAGGAGGAGCTGGCCACTGTTCGCGAACAGCTGAGCCTGTTGATGGCCGCGGTCAGCCGTCTTCAGGCTGCTGCCTCGGAGTGTAGCGGCAGTGGGGAGTCTGGTGCGTCGCAAGGTACACCCCAGGTGTTACATGCTTCACTCACTGTCCTTGCTGTCGAGACATCTTCGCGTGTACTGGGCGCGGTTGGGCCACCCTCTCCCCAAGGGGAGTGGCGGGTTCAGCGGCGTTCGCGGCGCACGAGGCGGAGGGTTAATGTGGAGGCTGGCCGTGTGGCATCGCCCGCTCTGCCTGTGAGTGGACATGTGGCAGCTCCTTCAGCAAGGTCCGAGCAGGCACACGGGGGGAGGGGTATATTAGTTATTGGGAGCTCCAACGTTAGGCGGGTGATGGAGCCCCTTAGGGAAATAGCGGGAAGGTCGGGGAAGAAGGCCAGTGTTCACTCTGTCTGCTTGCCAGGGGGTCTCATCCGAGATGTGGAGGAGGCTCTGCCGGCGGCGATAGAGAGCACTGGGTGCACCCGACTGCAAATTGTTGCTCATGTCGGCACCAATGACTCCTGCCGTCTGGGTTCAGAGGTCATCCTCAGTTCGTACAGGCGGTTGGCGGAATTGGTGAAGGCGGAAAGCCTCGCTCGCGGGGTGAAATCAGAGCTAACTATTTGTAGTATCGTTTCCAGAACCGATCGCGGTCCTCTGGTTTGGAGCCGAGTGGAAGGCTTAAACCAGAGGCTCAGACGATTCTGCGGAGATCTGGGGTGCAAATTTCTCGACCTCCGCTATCGGGTGGAGAAATGTAGGGTCCCCCTGAATAGGTCAGGCGTGCACTACACGCCGGAAGCGGCTACAAGGGTAGCGGAGTACGTGTGGAGTGCACATGGGGTTTTTTTAGGTTAGGGAATCCCCTCCCTAGGCCCGTCAAGACGCCTCCTGAGACGCAGCAAGGTAGGAGTAGGCAAAATGCAACAGGGAATAACAATATTAATGTGCTAATAGTAAACTGCAGGAGCGTCTACAGAAAGGTCCCAGAACTGCTCTCATTAATAAACGGTCACAACGCCCATATAGTACTAGGGACAGAAAGTTGGCTGAAACCAGATGTAAATAGTAATGAAATCCTAAACTCAGATTGGAATGTATACCGCAGAGACAGGCTGGACAGTGAAGGGGGAGACGTGTTTATAGCGATAAGAAGTGCAATAGTATCGAAGGAAATTGACGGAGATCCGAAATGTGAAATGATTTGGGTGAAGGTCACCGTTAAAGCAGGCTCAGACATGGTAATTGGTTGTCTCTATAGGCCCCCTGGCTCAGCAGCTGTTGTGGCTGAGAACCTGAAGGATAATTTGGAAAATATTTCGAGTAGATTTCCCCACCATGTTATAGTTCTGGGTGGAGATTTTAATTTTGCCGGATATACACTGGGAGACTCAGACGTTCATAACGGGTGGCAGGGACAAAGAATCCAGTGAAATTTTTTTAAGTGCTTTATCTGAAAACTACCTTGAGCAGTTAAACAGAGAACCGACTCGTGGCGATAACATATTAGACCTTCTGGTGACAAACAGACCCGAACTATTTGAAAAAGTTAACGCAGAACAGGGAATCAGCGATCATAAAGCGGTTACGGCATCGATGATTTCAGCCGTAAATAGGAATATTAAAAAGGGTAGGAAGATTTTTCTGTTTAGAAAAAGTGACAAAATGCAGATTTCAGCGTACCTGTTGGCTCAACACAAAAGTTTTGTCTCAAGTACAGATAGTGTTGAGGATCAGTGGACAAAGTTCAAAACCGTCGTACATAATGCGTTAGATGAGTATGTGCCAAGCAAGATCGTAAGAGATGGAAAAGAGCTACCGTGGTACAACAACCGAGTTAGAAAACTGCTGCGGAAGCAAAGGGAACTTCACAGCAAACATAAACATAGCCAAAGCCTTGCAGACAAACAAAAATTACGTGAAGCGAAATGTAGTGTGAGGAGGGCTATGCGAGAGGCGTTCAATGAATTCTAAAGTAAAGTTCTATGTACTGACTTGGCAGAAAATCCTAAGAAATTTTGGTCTTATGTCAAAGCGGTAGGTGGATCAAAACAAAATGTCCAGACACTCTGTGACCAAAATGGTACTGAAACAGAGGATGACAGACTAAAGGCCGAAATACTAAATGTCTTTTTCCAAAGTTGTTTTACAGAGGAAGATTGCACTGTAGTTCCTTCTCTAGATTGTCGCACAGATGACAAAATGGTAGATATCGAAATAGACGACAGAGGGATAGAGAAACAATTAAAATCGCTCAAAAGAGGAAAGGCCTCTGGACCTGATGGAATACCAGTTCAATTTTACACAGAGTACGCGAAGGAACTTGCCCCCCTTCTTGCAGCGGTGTACCGTAGGTCTCTAGAAGAGCGTAGCGTTCCAAAGGATTGGAAAAAGGCACAGGTCATCCCCGTTTTCAAGAAGGGACGTCGAGCAGATGTGCAGAAATATAGACCTATATCTCTAACGTCAATCAGTTGTAGAATTTTGGAACACGTATTGTGTTCGAGTATAATCACTTTTCTGGAGACTAGAAATCTACTCTGTAGGAATCAGCATGGGTTTCGAAAAAGACAGTCACGTGAAACCCAGCTAGCGCTACTCGTCCACGAGACTCAGAGGGCCATAGATACGGGTTCACAGGTAGATGCCGTGTTTCTTGACTTCCGCAAGGCGTTCGATACAGTTCCCCACAGTCGTTTAATGAACAAAGTAAGAGCATATGGACTATCAGACCAATTGTGTGATTGGATTGAGGAGTTCCTAGATAACAGGACGCAGCATGTCATTCTCAATGGAGAGAAGTCTTCCGAAGTAAGAGTGATTTCAGGTGTGCCGCAGGGGAGTGTCATAGGACCGTTGCTATTCACAATATACATAAATGACCTTGTGGATGACATCGGAAGTTCACTGAGGCTTTTTGCGGATGATGCTGTGGTGTATCGAGAGGTTGTAACAATGGAAAATTGTACTGAAATGCAGGAGGATCTGTAGCGAATTGACGCATGGTGCAGGGAATGGCAATTGAATCTCAATGTAGACAAGTGTAATGTGCTGCTAATACACAGAAAGATAGATCCTTTATCATTTAGCTACAAAATAGCAGGTCAGCAACTGGAAGCAGTTAATACCATAAATTATCTGGGAGTACGCATTAGGAGTGATTTAAAATGGAATGATCATATAATGTTGATCGTCGGTAAAGCAGATGCCAGACTGAGATTCATTGGAAGAATCCTAAGGAAATGCAATCCGAAAACAAAGGAAGTAGGTTACGGTACGCTTGTTCGCCCACTGCTTGAATACTGCTCAGCAGTGTGGGTCCGTACCAGGTAGGGTTGATAGAAGATATAGAGAAGATCCAACGGAGAGCAGCGCGCTTCGTTACAGGATCATTTAATAATCGCGAAAGCGTTACGGAGATGATAGATAAACTCCAGTGGAAGACTCTGCAGGAGAGACGCTCAGTAGCTCGGTACGGGCTTTTGTCAAAGTTTCGATAACATACCTTCACCGAAGAGTCAAGCAGTATATTGCTCCCTCCTACGTATATCTCGCGAAGAGACCATGAGGATAAAATCAGAGAGATTAGAGCCCACACAGAGGCATACCGACAGTCCTTCTTTCCAAGAACAATACGAGAATGGAATAGAAGGGAGAACCGATAGAAGTACTCAAGGTACCCTCCGCCACACACCGTCAGGTGGCTTGCGGAGTATGGATGGAGATGTAGATGTAGATGTAGAAGCACAGTTTTATCATCAGTATCTTCATTGCGATGTCAACACAACGAAAACACGTAGTTGCTTCATTATGGTGCCTTGTAACTTGCATTTTGAGAATTTTTTTGTATTATGTATCTGACATCTCAATGAAGCAACTCAGACATGTTCAACATACACAGTACTCAAATATGACGCTAACAGTTTTCAAAGGTTTTCAGAAATAGAAATAATCAGTCGTTATCGGCGCATATGTTTACTATATTAGCTTCTTGACTAGTTTCGGCAGGTTGATTTATTATCTTCAGAATATTATACAATTAAGCTCGCATCATAAATCACTCGTGAAGCAACCTCTGGACGTTAGTGTCCTACAAAAAATAGGTACAAAGTAAGAATTTAGTGGTTACCAGGGTTAAATCGCCATTAACAGCAGATTAATAACGATCAGTGTACAGTGATAAACAGATTATGAACGTACTTTTGTTAAATTTTTTTACAACGTGTAGTCAAGCAGTTAAAAAGTACCGTAAAAAAGGCGAAGAGATGGTAATCAAAAAACTTCTAATCATTAATACAATATTAAAAAACCGCTAGACATACACTCCTGGAAATGGAAAAAAGAACACATTGACACCGGTGTGTCAGACCCACCATACTTGCTCCGGACACTGCGAGAGGGCTGTACAAGCAATGATCACACGCACGGCACAGCGGACACACCAGGAACCGCGGTGTTGGCCGTCGAATGGCGCTAGCTGCGCAGCATTTGTGCACCGCCGCCGTCAGTGTCAGCCAGTTTGCCGTGGCATACGGAGCTCCATCGCAGTCTTTAACACTGGTAGCATGCCGCGACAGCGTGGACGTGAACCGTATGTGCAGTTGACGGACTTTTAGCGAGGGCGTATAGTGGGCATGCGGGAGGCCGGGTGGACGTACCGCCGAATTGCTCAACACGTGGGGCGTGAGGTCTCCACAGTACATCGATGTTGTCGCCAGTGGTCGGCGGAAGGTGCACGTGCCCGTCGACCTGGGACCGGACCGCAGCGACGCACGGATGCACGCCAACACCGTAGGATCCTACGCAGTGCCGTAGGGGACCGCACCGCCACTTCCCAGCAAATTAGGGACACTGTTGCTCCTGGGGTATCGGCGAGGACCATTCGCAACCGTCTCCATGAAGCTGGGCTACGGTCCCGCACACCGTTAGGCCGTCTTCCGCTCACGCCCCAACATCGTGCAGCCCGCCTCCAGTGGTGTCGCGACAGGCGTGAATGGAGGACGAATGGAGACGTGTCGTCTTCAGCGATGAGAGTCGCTTCTGCCTTGGTGCCAATGATGGTCGTATGCGTGTTTGGCGCTGTGCAGGTGAGCGCCACAATCAGGACTGCATACGACCGAGGCACACAGGGCCAACACCTGGCATCATGGTGTGGGGAGCGATCTCCTACACTGGCCGTACACCACTGGTGATCGTCGAGGGGACACTGAATAGTGCACGGTACATCCAAACCGTCATCGAACCCATCGTTCTACCATTCCTAGATCGGCAAGGGAACTTGCTGTTCCAACAGGACAATGCACGTCCGCATGTATCCCGTGCCACCCAACGTGCTCTAGAAGGTGTAAGTCAACTACCCTGGCCAGCAAGATCTCCGGATCTGTCCCCCATTGAGCATGTTTGGGACTGGATGAAGCGTCGTCTCACGCGGTCTGCACGTCCAGCACGAACGCTGGTCCAACTGAGGCGCCAGGTGGAAATGGCATGGCAAGCCGTTCCACAGGACTACATCCAGCATCTCTACGATCGTCTCCATGGGAGAATAGCAGCCTGCATTGCTGCGAAAGGTGGATATACACTGTACTAGTGCCGACACTGTGCATGCTCTGTTGCCTGTGTCTATGTGCCTGTGGTTCTGTCAGTGTGATCATGTGATGTATCTGACCCCAGGAATGTATCAATAAAGTTTCCCCTTCCTGGGACAATGAATTCACGGTGTTCTTATTTCAATTTCCAGGAGTGTATGATGATTAGCACCAACAGAGTGATGGTTTGAATATGAAAGTTTTCACTTTTATAAGAAGCAACGAGTGCTTTTGTGCCTTAAAGTTTACGAAGACTAAGCACAATGAGTGTGCTTGTGTCCATAACGTAAGTCAAACGAAACTTAACATCACTATTAAAGAAATG
Source organism: Schistocerca serialis cubense (assembly GCF_023864345.2). Lineage (NCBI taxonomy): Eukaryota > Metazoa > Arthropoda > Insecta > Orthoptera > Acrididae > Schistocerca > Schistocerca serialis. The sequence goes on from NC_064640.1 coordinate 583,815,174, forward strand.
ATACTTCATAAAGACTTTATGCTACGTGTTAATAAAGCTTATAAATATTTTGCACAAAAATAACATGTTACATAATACGTAAATCTTGCACATACTGGATAATGGGTGCAAACTGAATCTTTTAGAAGAGAGAGAAATTTATAGCATTCCCATAAGTGCTTCAAAGTCCTGCTCAATGATCAGTTCTCGGGTAGAAATAGGTTGTTTTCTGACTGTATTTTCTTTCTTTTCAAATGATTTGTAAACTTCCTGTTTCCTTGACCTATGGTTTATCTCACATAGTAAAAACGACCATTAGAACTTGTCGATTCTAATCACTTTTAATCCCCCAATTTGCTTAATGCTTTTTACTGCATATTAAGAACGACCATTTGCATCTGTTGTTAGCTCACTTTGCCCTCAACTTTGTTATCTAGTCAAGATGTCTCAGTGATTTTTCACGTAATTTATTTTTTATTTTTTGAGATAGTTTAACTGTGATGTCTATGCTTTACAGTGGTCTGTGTGCATAATACATTTTCCTATGTTACGCCGGTATCTGGCTAAGGTTTTATGTCTTTAACGTAGAAGTGCTGTGCTGTGCTGCAGCTAGTAGTTGTAAGACCCGTAGGAAGAGGTCCTAAACGGAAAGACATCTTGTAGACATGTAGTGGGACCTCACGCTCGTCATCGAGTAGGATGTCTTGGCCGGGACGGGCCAACGTAATTGCTTTGCTTAAAACTCGTATCCAGAGATCGGCTTCTACGTCAAGACACTGGAAATTTCGTGTAGCGTCGCTTCTCCATAGGCCCATATCGTCACCATCAGCTGACTGTTAAATAATACCTGATCATTTTACCCATTCTACAGCCCTCTTTGTAAGATATATCATTTTTTGGCAAAACAAATTATTCTTGATTAGCACGTGACATAAGATCTTTATGGTGTAACGTTTCTTTAAGACATGTTCGGTTTCGTTTGTATTATATTACAGACAGGAGTGCCCTCACTGCGTTTAGTCTTCGTAAGCTTTTGGGCACACTAGCTCTCGTTGCTTCTTATTTAAGTGAAATCTTTTATATTGAAACTATCAGTCTCTTGGTGCTAATCGTCATATGTCTCGTGGTTTTGATATTTTATTAATGATGCGAAGTTTTTTGGCCAACATATCTTCGCATTTTTACGGTAATTCTTAACTGCTAGACAGTACTACGTAAAAAATGTTAACGAAGATATGTTTACAATCTGTTTATCACTGTAAACTGATTGTTATTAATCTGTTGTTAATTGTGATACAAACCTAGTAATCGCTAAATTCCTGTTCTATACACTTTTTTTGTAGTATTCTATCGTCCAGATTTTCTTGACGATTGCTTTCTGATGCAAGCTTAATTTATGACCTTCTGAATATTGCAAATTAATTTGCCGAAACTAATCAGAAATTTAATTTAGTAAAAGTTTGTGCAGCTGACGATTGATAATTTCTATGCTTAAAACGTGCTTCACAGCTGCTGATTGACATCCATGAGTACAATTTTTATTTTTCAAAGAACATGACGGCTTGCCTAGCTACTTCAGCAAAACAAAAATAATAAATAACTAACATATTACACAACACAACTTAATCTTTAAACGATTTATTATTTGCATATTATACAGAAAAAATAATAAGATCGTCTGTTTTCGTCAGTGGCTGAAACTGACCTTGGACATTAGAATTGCAGTTTAAAAAACAAAATTGCTTTATCTAACATACTTGAATAGCAAAAGTGTTTTATTTAACAATCATGTAGCTTTCACCCTGAAATAAATAGGCTACTAGTAAACGGTAAAGGGAATAATTATACAAAAGCCTTTTATACTATATTCAATAACAGTTAATTAATATCACAAATTAACACAGTTCATCGCCAGCGAATTCACGCTGTAACTATATTGAGTAGTACGAACGGTAGTGACTGATAAGAAAGTGTAAAAATTTGAAGAGAAAAAGTATGTGTTTAAATGTCGAGAAATGTACTGAATTTTGATAGCCAAAAAAGCATTAATGACGTACACTGGTATAACAAAAGTGTTATATGTCCGCATCTTACCTTGGAAATATCTTACAGTTTAAACTCTGGTTTCTAAAACTCTGTCTTACCGTTGTATAACCAATCTGAAACCTTCCAGTCTCACTAGGTCTCTGGAGGTCTATGGAAATTTCTACTAGGCACATTCCAGTTTCATTTCTTTCTCCCAGTGCATGTTCTCCTAGTATTTTTCCATCTCTTTCTGGTTTTACTACTAAATTCCCATCACCCATCGCAATTAAATTCTGTTTCCCTTAATTGACTGAATATTTTCTTTTATCTCATCTTCCATTCTCTCAACCTCTTCATCAGCTGTGTACCTTTTTGGGGTATGAATTTTCTACTATTGTTGCCTGTCTTGGCTACAATATTGCCTTCGCTGTGTTGTTCATAGTACCTTATCTACATTCCAGTATCCTTATTCATTATCAGAGCTACTCCTGCATTACACGTATTTTAATGATTATAAACAATCCGCCTCGACTGCCGAAACCGGATGTTGACTAGGTTTCGGCGTGGATAACCACGCCTTCTTCGGAACACAATGAAACTACAAACTGCCTAAAGAGGCATGGTCGAACATTAATAGAGGACGCCCAAAAGGGCAAAAGACTCTCATAAAACGTAAAATAAACAGTACGTGTGTACCATGTCAATAGCTGTACTTAGCTCAAACGTCAGAGGCGTGCTTCCTCACCTTAGCCAACGTTCGGTGGACCGCGGGCTCTCAGGTAAACTGAGGTGGCGCCGGCATCTAGGCTGTGACCAACCTCTCCTCACGCTTCTTGGATCCTGTTAGAAGCCCAAAACACAGTTTATCCCTTAGAACGGTTCTTCTGCATTTAGATATGGCACAAATATTGTAAGTTGTTGTTAACCCACGTTTATAACAATAAACTTTAATTTTATACCACTGAAATTATTTTTAATAGTTAGCACTTCTTTCATTACCTACAACGCGGAAACTATTAGCCGTAGAGAAAAAATGAACGGAGCATTTGTTGCAGGAAATTTAATGTAGTTTAATTATGTACTACGAACCATTTTCGCTAGAACCCGCGGTCTTCGAAATAGTCTAGAAACACGTAAAAAAGTGCCGTTTAAACGCAAGCGTACCTCTACGCTTAATCCCCACTCATGAAATTTGTATATGTTCTTCATTTGACTCCTGCTTACCACTGTACAACAATTCGTGATCAAACGAATTATTCCCCTCATTTCCGTTCGTTCACTGAACTCTGCAAGTTTCGGCTGAATAAGTCGTTGTTCAAAATAATGACAGATCGCTTCCCGCGCCCGGGTTCCCGGGTTCGATTCCCAGCGGGGTCGGGGATTTTCTCTGCCTCGTGATGACTGGGTGTTGTGTGCTGTCCTTAGGTTAGTTAGGTTTAAGTAGTTCTAAGTTCTAGGGGACTGATGACCATAGATGTTAAGTCACATAGTGCGCAGAGCCATTTGAACCATTTTTGAACTTACAAGTGTTCGTAGCACACGAAAGAGAATCAGTAGTTGAGAAGTTTCTATTCAGTCTGTATGTTAAGCAAGCAGTAACAGAAAGCAAAAGAACAAGTAATTATAAGGAATTTGTTTTGTCTGCGTTTGTAGGAGGTGGATACGAAGCAGACCTTTTATAAGTCAAACATAAAGGAGTACCGTTGCGTGAATACGATTTACTCACTTTTGTTTACACCAGTTAGAGGTATCCAAGCTGGACAAAACAATAACAGATATTCCATATTTTTCTCTGGCGATATGAAAAGTGTTCGTCTAACTGAATATTGTCCTTAGTTCACTGATTCGTAGCTTCGTGTAAACCGGAGATTATGGGACAGGGATGGATTCGCTAACTCGATGGGACTTGGGTTGCAGTCTTGCTATGTTTGTTGTGTCTTCTCCCCCTGGGTCTCCTCTGCGCCGACTTATGAGGAGGCGCCGCGGAATACAGTTAGCTACGTTGGGGGTGTGGCCATTAACGGCGACCTCCATTTGCATGTGTAACGCCACCCGCCGGTCCCGCAGCGACCGACGGAGGATCCGGAGCGAGCGACGCGCCTACTGGCAGCCAATCTGGAGTTACTATACTCGGCTGACTTCGGAGTTGAGCGATGACAACGAATGGAGAGTGCGATCGGCCTGAACACTGACAGCCCTGTAGAATTACTGTTCAGGCAGAAAAATAAAAGTTTGAGGTTTGCCGATGACATATAACCCAGTCAAAGTCAGCGAAGGTCCTAGAATAGCAGTTAAACAGGATGGATTATGTCTTGAAAGGAATCAGATGCGTTTTGATATTTGGGCATCAAAATAACTGATTTTGTGCAAAGTAGAGAGAATATAAAAAATAAACCGGAAAAAAGAGAGAGAGAGAGAGAGAATTGTTAACGTTCCATATAACTTTAATCATTAGAATGTCTGAATATCGCAACAACCTCAAGGACAAATCTAATTTCTGGTACGTCAGGCACTTAAATCAGGCAGTACCGTCATAAGAACTTTTAACATTTGCTTGCAGGTCATTAAGATATGTTACATTATAATTCGAGCTACAAGAGTCCGTTTCTCTGTGACATTTATGCTTGATTTGCTTAAATTGATTAAGGGTAATGCAGGATAGGCTCATTTGAAAAAGATACAATCGATTACTTCCCCACCCCGATTGGATCAAAGTTGTGGGCCTGTAGAATGGCAAAGGACAGTGTGAACAACGAACATGAAGCCTTACCACGAACTATAATAAACAGCATGTGACAACTTTTCCAAGGATAAGAAGCAAAGGACACAGGAGCACTATGTATTGAAGGAAGAAAATGACAATACGCCAATAAGATGAGACTACACTAAAAGATCGTAGTCCTTGTTGCTCAATAGGAACTGAAAGAAAGAAAAAATAGCACATAATACCTGAGAGACGTGGAGCAGCATCAAGTTTCCAATTCGAATCCCATGTCGAAAAAAAATAAATTCCGTAGAGGATAACACTTTTGGATATTAGAACGATCTACATTCTCCTGCTTGTGTATCTCTCAGTTGGTACCAATCGTCAGCATTATCGAAGCCTAGTGTCCTATTAAAGCCATGAGTTGCTATACCGATGGAAGAAAAATCTCAGCACCAAGAAAGAGTTGTGCGACATAGACGAAAGTTGATAGTCGTATTTCTACGTCTAAGATAGGATGTCTTTTCAAATTTCGCTACTATGAGGATACAAATTAGGTTTGTTTTAAACACACTGTATAACGGTCGTGAGCGTTAGTTACCTTTGACACTGAACGTGGTGACTTGATGTCAGACAAGAACACCTTTAAGGTGACAAAGGCGCCATTATCAACAACTCATGCAGTTCGAACGAGGTCGTGTAACGAGTAGCTAAATGTTCCTTCTGTGATACTGTAGAAAGACTTGTAGCCACTGTACGCGATAACTGGCAGAGGTGGTCATGAGCATCTACAGTCGCAAGAAGACCGGGCTCCACGAGGCAACGTGGCACTACCTAGAGGGAAGACCATCGTATTCGCCGCATCATACTGTATCTGCAGGAGCAGCTGCAACCACAGTGACGCAACGAAATGATACAAATCGGTTATTTCAAGAAAAGCTCCGAATCCGACGCACTACAGTGTGCAATCCACTGACCCCAAACCACGACCATTTACGACTTCAGTGGTGTCAAGCGAGAGCTCGTTGGAAGGCAGGTTGGAGGTCTGTTGTGTTTTCTGATGAAATCAGGTTCTGCATCGGTGCCAGTGATGGCCATGTGTTGTTTGGAAAGAGGCCAGATGCGGGGCCTGCAATCGACCTGTATGGACCTACTACACCTGGAATTATGGTGTGGGGTGTGATTTCATATCACAGCAGGAGCACTCTAATGGTTATCCCACGCACCCTGACTTCAGACCTATACGTGAATCTGGTGATTCGACCTGCTGTGCTGCCAATCATGAACAGTATTCCAGGGGTTGTTTTCCAACAAGATAACGCTTGTCGCCGTACAGCTGTTGCAGAAAGTGTCGATATGTTCCTTTGCCTGCTCGAGCAACACATCGGTCTCCAATTGAAAAAATGTGGGACATCAACTCTAGCGTCATCCACATCTATTATGAACCGTCATTTTATTGACCGACAGAGTGCAACAGGCATATAACTCCTTCCCACAAATTGATGTCCGGCACCTGTTCGACACAATGCATGCACGTTTGCATGTCTACATTCTTGCATTCAGCATTGTGGCTGTTACATAGATTGTTAATGTTCCAAATTGTCAATGGTTTATCCCGCGCTTACATTATCCTGTGGTCTTGTAATGTTAATAACTTAACTACGCTACCTGGACAAATGTAGTCATGAAATTTCATTACTCTACGTTAATTCTTTTTTGGTGCTGCGATTTTGTTCCTCTGAGTATAAACAAAGTAGAGCTACTGCCGCAGACGGAGACAGATTACATGCAAACTTCGTTCACATCAAAGTCAGTATTCTCACGGAAGCAAACGGCTGCCGTAGTGTACTAGTGATTAACACTATAGAGCCCGGACGCCAAGTAAAATCATTAGGTGGTCCAAAATACTTACTGGTCGTCAACGTCCTAGATAAATCGTTAATTTCTGTACAGTACACAACGACGTCAAATGATCTGTGTCAGCCTTCGACCGCAGAAAGTGCAAAGTTTAAGTTGTAATTGTGACATAAAGTCACACACTAAGAACGCGACGAAAAAACAAGTCAATAGGAGTAGTGCTAATTTGCTCTATTATTCACTAAATAATAAGACTCTGCTAATAAACCAATGACTTAATTTGGCGCGCTTCGAATAAAGTCCATTCTCAGCTTGTCATGAAGATCTGGGTGCTCAGAAAAGTACGTAACAAACAAAGCTGTCACGGCAGAAAGGAAGCGTTGAGTTCTACGCTCCGTTTACTAGAAGGCAATTAAAGTCGGAGGAAAAGCTCGAAGAGGACATACTTAGAGAAGGATATCGGCTGTATCCTTTTCAAACGAACCTTTCAGAACCAAAAAATTTCGAGAATGGATGCAGAACGTAATTCTCAATAGCCGGATAGTGATCTGAATCCACTTTGGCTGGACCACTCACTTGACAGAGCACACTCGAAAACTCAGTATTGTTGGTTCAAATCCTTGAATGGTATACAGACATAATCTCAGAAGACGATGTATTCAGAGCACAGAGCACAGCTGAATGATTGTCTCAATATAGTAGAACAATTCTAATTGTGCGTTGATCATTGAATTTTGAAGTTAAGCTCTGAAGTGCGTTCATGTCTTCCGATTGAATTATTCCACGTATGAGAGCTAGCTTTGGCCACTTCTCTTAATTCGGATATGTATATATACATTTATACTACAGAAACAACCGTATGGTAAGTGATAGAGAGTATGTTGTTACGTGGTATCCTCGTTCTTCATCTCTCTTCTCATTCCATTTGCTACAAATTTCTTGTATTGACGCAAATGTTCCATTTTTATCACTGAGATCCTTGAGCGGTACTAGTACATAGTTTTCGAATTCCCCGAGAATTTCGGAATGTTACAAATGGCCTTTTACATTACAAGCATTGTAACATAACAGTTTAAATTGGACCAAACATTTTCTAAGATTTTTCAATTACATTGGAAGTATAAAAAGAATACATAGAAGTATCGATGTTCTCAAATTACGTTAAAAGTATTGATTTGTTCTAATAATGTTAAATGTCTTCGACAATCTGTTAAAAGTAAATGGAGTGACAGATATTGTCTAAAGAAAGCAAAATCATGATAATAAATGTTTTGTACAATTATAACAACTATAATATTCATACTTTACTTGAATATGTAAAATACTTTTGACAAAGCAAGTTAGAAATTCGGTAATCTACTTCCGGCTTTAAACCTGCGGTTGTGTAGAAGATATTGGCACTAAGTGGCTTGGTAAGGACGAAATGAGTGAAAAGACAGCAGTTGTAAGCAGAGTAGCCTGGTGTGTGTAGGTAGCTGTGAGTGCTGAATCTGTGCATAATCGAGTGAAAGTCGGTGTGGCAGTGATATTTGTGTCGTGATGTCGTCTCCAGAAACTGTTGTTTATGGAAAGCAGGAATATCCAACATTAATCTACTATGTAATTTATTGCTGAAGTTTCTTCAAGTATAATGCCACCGCTCATGGTTGCAATAAATAGATTCCATGTTCCTGGAGACATGAGGAGCCTCGCCAGTTATCATTCTGCAGTCTTCAACTACAGCACCACAACAACTGCTATAAACGAAGTAGACCTAAGACTTTTTGTTAAATCTAAGCAATCAGAATTGTAATGAATATTACAGTCACAAACGTCATAACTGTTTATGAACTGATACAGTTAATTGAAAATGTCTGTTAAAACCATTATCATAGATTCACAATCTGTATTCTGATTTCCTTGCTATAGTTTGCTAAAGTAATTTTGAGTAAATATAACTCATATAATATGAGTAAAAATAAGTAAATAAAAGATCGTATAAAATATTTTCAGTATCATGACAATGAAGACGGTTGTATGCGTATTTAGCAGGAAAAGACAGCTGTAAATCAATTTTTGTGGATTCAAAACTATCTAGCCACATGGCTAATTCACTGAATGCTTGAGATTTTAAGAACAGTTTCACTTAATCTTCAGTTATTCTATTTTAGTTAATATGTAACTGCAAATTTTAAATGTGATGGCCATTAAACTGCATCAGAATCCCATAGCTTACACCCACCTTGATTCCAAGTAGACTACTGAAAATTAATTGTCATGTGCCTAAATGGTTGCAAATCAAGTCCCGTTATCTTCATCGTGCTTTGAAGAGAGGTCCTAGAGAAAGATAGCTTCCTAAAATCAATAATATTCCGTTAGGTTACATGTGGTCATTTCAGCAATTAATTTTTGACATAAATTCAGCAAAGGTCATCAAATTAGCAGCAGTCTTATACTGTAGATTAAATGCCAAAGCTCGGCGCAGCGAACGTAGGCTTTCGTTTTCTGAGAACGGAGAGAGAGTGGCGGGAAAAACGGCTTTTTGTGATGACATGGGAGGCAGTGACTCGTATATCTTTCAAGACTTGAGCGGTTAGATATCGAAACTTTTAAAGTAGTTTAGATATTCCATTATAAAAGGGCCTCTTATAGTTTAGTAGTGGCCAAGACCGAATTGTGCGAATGTCTTGTAAGCTATTTCTTTCATTCAGAGGTTGCACCTAACCAGAATATGTCGCAGTAAATAGCAGATTGGCATACGTCTTCCTTTCACGAAGACTGCCGCAGTCCCTACATATTAGTCACCCAAATAACAACACATCACTCCCGACCTAAGAAGTTGCATTTCGTTGTCTTCCCTCTTTCATGTGTGTCATGGTTTTTGTCACGCAGTGTTTATAACGCCACTTATCCCTGAATGTGGTAAGAAATATATATTCAACGAACGAGCCATACACTAACTGTAATGTGCGGATGATTCAGGTAACTACGTACACTACAATATTGTTAATGACACAATACTGAATACTTGTTCTGCAGCCTCACATCCTTTCCCCTTAACCACACTATGCCTTTATATCGAATCAGGGAATGGAAAGTTCTTTCCTACAATTTAACTGGATGTTTTCTGATGTGTACCAATCAAGATTAGCGAAGCTGCTATGTGTACGTTAAGCCAGTTATTTCCCTCATCAGAACGGCTTTTGTGTGGCACCCTTAATTGTTTATAAAAAGCGTTTTTAATGTAATATTTTTCCCTTGATGACCGTACTGTTGTTGATGTTAGTCCCATTTTAATATCAAGGCTTCAGCTTCAGTTCATTTTCGCTCTCTACAAACCACTGAGATACGATTTTCAGGAATACAGTTGGGCTAGCGGTGGAGACATCGTCAACCACAGAGGAGAGTTCCTTTAATATTTACCTAGACCACAGAAGTCAGCAATAGATCCTTGAAGAGCGTAATAACATTCCGTCATAGATGTACTGAGTGGACACTATATTGCACGATGTATCTCCAGACGATTATCAACCTCTTGTGAAAGAAACCGTTATTAATTTCTCCAGGCAATGCATTGTTATTTTTATCTTGTTCAGACATAATATTGACATGGCTACCGAATAACAAATATTTACTCTTAGGAGTCCCTCAGAGTTAGTTCTTCATCTGTTGCTTTCATCTCTGTTAATCAAAGTTATGTATGTCGCATTCCAGTAAGTATCATGTGTATGGAAATTACATCCAGTTCTCTTTAAATGTCAGATTCAGGACTCTAGAGTCTTGCCTTTGCCTTGCCGGGCACTTCGTTCGGTATGCGGGCAAGCACACTTGAGTCTCAAACTGAATCCTAAAAAGTAATACTGTTGCAACTAAAGTTCATTCGCGAGCATTTTCGTGATGCTGTTTCTTCTATATTCATTGATGGTATCCGTTCATGCATTGTATTCAGGAACCACTTTATGTTCCCTATGTGTAATTCCAAACAGTAGAACCATTTTTTCATCTAAAATAAAATAAAAAGTCACAGACATTTATGAAAAATGTAATCAACATCAGACACAATGGGGAAGGGGAGAGTTGTATTCTATGGATACGTCTAGATGAAGACAGGGTAACAAAGAATATTTTTTTAACTTTTTTGATAGAAACCCAAACACATCAATGACATGGATCAAAGAAGTTAAATCTGATCCGACAGGAACGTAAATAACAGAGGAAGAAACAGGACAAAATGAAAAGTTCAGATCAAAGGTAAAGATTTACAAGTGCTTCCAGGAGAAAATAAAGGGAAAGACAGCTGCATTATGGACAGAAGAAAGAAGAGCGAAACACAGGGAAAGAATTACAACTAACTGCAAATTAAGAAAGAAGAAAATAAGTAAAAAACTGGTCCGCTGGTGAAACTACCACTGCTACATAGTTCACCGTGTTACGAACACAGAAAATTTTTGACGACCCGACCTAGCCACCAATGCATGCGCGGAAATGTGTGTAACGTTCGCTTGTTTCATCGTGTAACGTAAGTCTCACAGTAACGGTCGAGGCACTGGGAAAGATTTCCATCACTTTAAGTGCCTTCCAACGCCATTGTTTCTGAGGCCACTAGACCAAGCGTAGATTCTCATTGAGAGACATATTTACCAAGTGGGGGCTCCTCTTCATGTCGATACTGGAAGGGAGCAAGGATATTTACGTTAAATATCACGTGACAGTCACAATGGCCCTAAGAAGCAGTGCAAAACCTTGATTTGGACATGAATGGGGCATTAAATCGGTGTGCTCTCTTAGAATGCCACTGAAGTGAAGAAATAGGAAAGTTGTCACAATAAAATCAGGTACAGAAGGTCATTTCGTTCTATCGTTGACTAATTTCTTCGTGTCCACGTGTATCTCCTACTAACAAAGAGGGCACTAAGCGTCTCATTATTCTGCTGGATAAGGATTAACCACCCACACTAGCCATGTACCACGGAAAGAATCATAAGTATGTCACCTGAAGTGGGACTATATACAGGGTGTTTCAAAAATGACCAGTATATTTGAAACGGCAATAAAAACTAAACGTGCAGTGATAGAAATACACCGTTTGTTGCAATATGCTTGGGACAACAGTACATTTTCAGGCGGACACACTTTCGAACTTACAGTAGTTACAATTTTCAACAACAGATGGTGCTGCAAGTGATGTGAAAGATATAGAAGACAATGCAGTCTGTGGGTGCGCCATTCTGTACGTCGCCTTTCTGCCGTAGGCGTGTGCTGTTCACAACGTGCAAGTGTGCTGTAGACAACATGGTTTATTCCTTAGAACAGAGGATTTTTCTGGTGTTGGAATTCCACCGCCTAGAACACAGTGTTGTTGTAACAACACGAAGTTTTCAACGGAGGTTTAATGTAACCAAAGGACCGAAAAGCGATACAATAAAGGATCTGTTTGAAAAATGTCAACGGACTGGGAACGTGACGGATGAACGTGCTGGAAAGGTAGGGCGACCGCGTACGGCAACCACAGAGGGCAACGCGCAGCTAGTGCAGCAGGTGATCCAACAGCGGCCTCGGGTTTCCGTTCGCCGTGTTGCAGCTGCGGTCCAAACGACGCCAACGTCCACGTATCGTCTCATGCGCCAGAGTTTACGCCTCTATCCATACAAAATTCAAATGCGGCAACCCCTCAGCGCCGCTACCATTGCTGCACGAGAGACATTCGCTAACGATATAGTGCACAGGATTGATGACGGCGATATGCATGTGGGCAGCATTTGGTTTACTGACGAAGCTTATTTTTACCTGGACGGCTTCGTCAATAAACAGAACTGGCGCATATGGGGAACCGAAAAGCCCCATGTTGCAGTCCCATTGTCCCTGCATCCTCAAAAAGTACTGGTCTGGGCCGCCATTTCTTCCAAAGGAATCATTGGCCCATTTTTCAGATCCGAAACGATTACTGCATCACGCTATCTGGACATTCTTCGTGAATTTGTGGCGGTACAAACTGCCTTAGACGACACTGTGAACACCTCGTGGTTTATGCAAGATGGTGCCCGGCCACATCGCACGGCCGTCGTCTTTAATTTCCTGAATGAATATTTCGATGATCGTGTGATTGCTTTGGGCTATCCGAAACATACAGGAGGCGGCGTGGATTGGCCTCCCTATTCGCCACACATGAACCACTGTGACTTCTTTCTGTGGGGACACTTGAAAGACCAGGTGTACCGCCAGAATCCAGAAACAATTGAACAGCTGAAGCAGTACATCTCATCTGCATGTGAAGCCATTCCGCCAGACACGTTGTCAAAGGTTTCGGGTAATTTCATTCAGAGACTACGCCATATTATTGCTACGCATGGTGGATATGTGGAAAATATCGTACTATAGTGTTTCCCAGACCGCAGCGCCATCTGTTGTTGAAAGTTGTAAGTACTGTAATTTCGAAAGTTTGTCTGCCTGAAAATGTACTGTTGTCTCAAGCATATTGCAACAAACGGTGTATTTCTATCGCTGCTCATTTAGTTTTTATTGTCGTTTCAAATATACCGGTCATTTTTGAAACACCCTGTATATATATGCCGCTCTAGAGAATCTTGAAAGTTACACTAGATTAAGTAACTTTCGCAGGTGCAGATACGAGCCCAACAGCAGGACATGAGCATTTGTGGAATCGTGATTCTTAGTCTGGCGTTAACGTGCAGAAATCATTTCCATCTGCTATGTGTTCGGAAGTGATGCTGGAAGCTCAAGTAGACGACAACGCGTTGTTCGACCATGCGCTGAATGACAAGGGGGACTTCACCGTCTTGTTGACTACATGAAGTAAGGTACCGTGGAGCACAACTGACGGCGAAATACTTCGTTGAAGAAAGCTCAAATGTTTCCGAGCACATCATTGGTTCAGACAGAGATTAGTGCCACATACCATTATGCGTGCTTTCTTGACCCAAAGGCATCCATCGCTAGTCACTTTCTTCGTTATATTCGTGCTTTTACTTTACATGCACAGAGCAGGGCCAAAAGCCTGCAACTTACCAGCTAGCCTTAGAGAATCTCTTTACAGTTAACACACACACACATATATGGGTCGACAACGACCAGTACATAGTATCTTTATAATTTTATCAGCAACAGTTATAATAATGAACAAGTTTATAGCACTGAAAGCAATTATTGTAAGAATGCAGTCATATTAACACCGCGGTAGGCAAACTGATTAGAATCTAAAGTGTCTGTAAAATGGGTGTAGTAACGTACCGACGGAAATTAAGCACAGCCGTACTGAATAGATAAACATGTAGAAAAGTTCATTACTCTGTATAACAATGGCAAATGTTAGTGCAAATTTAGCAGAAGGGATAATGAAGGTAAAAGCAGTCGACGGAAATGAAACAGAAAGAGACAGGGATGAAGAAATCTGGGAGAGAACCGAAAGTTGGGCGGGAATAACGGATCGTTTTTATGCAATATGAGGGCCAGACAGCTACGCCAGTGATAAAAGGCAATGCTTTACCTCTAGCCAATGAAACGTCGTCTCATATTACGTGCAGCTTACTAGCTAGTTGTTTCACGGACGGTTGACTGACCAGGCGAAGGAGACAGAAATATATTCCGGCGTAGATAACAATACTTGTCTTGCAGTTGTGAAATAGATTACGTGCTTGTCCTGAAAGGAGAGGTATTGATAAGTTAAGTGATTAAGAAACTAACACAGCGATTGTGAAAATCACGTCCCCTTTTCGGGAGCATCTAACAATACTGTGAGTAATAAATTACACGATGAATCAACCGAAAGTTACACACAATTTGGGGGAAGTATTGATGGCTAGTTAGATGATTATTGGCCTCTTCGTTACTTAGAGATAAATATGGACTCGTGGACGTAAAAAAACTGGTTCACTATAGAACCAAGTTACCATCTGTACCTGAATTCATTCTGATAAATGTATAAATTTTGCACGTTAGCGGCGTCCTAGTATAGCACGACCCGTTTATTGTCCCATCTGTGTCCAAACAGAGCTTATGCACGTCTCGACGAGACTCGACGTGACAGTCACGTGACATTTAATGTAAATACCCTTGCTTCGTTCCAATATCGATATGAAGAGGAGCTCCCACTGAGTGGATGTATCTATTAGTGAATCTGAACTTGTTCTACTGCGCTCAGAAACAATGACACTGGAAGGCACTTAAAGTGTTGAAAATATTTGGTAGGTATTTGAGATTATTCGTACATTGATCGTGCATGGATACCTTCTTGTCTTTAAAGGCTCCATTGCTGTTTGGGGAAAAATTTTTTCAACGTACACTCTCAACTAGGAGATAGCAATAGTGTAAGTGTTTGTACTGCTCTCGGGTCTCCATCTGGGTGCAGTCGCTTTCAAACCAAGAAAGATGCCAGGGACACAGAAGGCACACTGAACTGAAGCACCCGACAAATTCTGCGGTTGCGGAACATTACATGGATACTATGGAGTACGCGAGAACGGAAGTTTCACGGCAGGCTTCGTCTTTTTGGGACTGTGTTCTGAAGGATGCAATTGAAATACGTGTAGCTGATGGGCTGATCAACAGAGACGCCGGGTTCAACCGCAGCAAAACCTGGGACCCAGCACTCAGCCAACTAAAAGCACAGCGCCGACCAAAAGCGACTTCCGCGCCCGACGAAGGCCACAGGACATGTGATGGTC
This sequence comes from Schistocerca serialis cubense, assembly GCF_023864345.2. Lineage (NCBI taxonomy): Eukaryota > Metazoa > Arthropoda > Insecta > Orthoptera > Acrididae > Schistocerca > Schistocerca serialis. The sequence goes on from NC_064640.1 coordinate 583,830,399, forward strand.
CACAGTTCGCATCCCGAAGCCAGCAGCCCGCCCCTCCCCCCCCCCCCCCCCCCAACCCCTCCACGCAGCGCCGGGTGCGGCAGGACGCGGGGGAAGGCGTGGGGAGCGATCAGAGTATAAAGAGGAGGAGAGTCAGCGGAGACGCTCAGTCTGCAGGCATCACCTGAAGATGACGGCAAGGAATGCTGTCGAAATATCGTGGTTTGAAAACGACTGCACCCGGCTGGAGACCCGAGTACAGTACAAACAGTTAATTCGCCGGGAAAGCATAAGATCACACAATACTGGAAGTCATACGTTTTCCTCCATAGGCACTGGTGGCCAAGCTCATTTGGATACTACTCGTACTTCATAAATCATCATATGGAACGGTATCCACCATTTTGCTGCCGCCATTTGGAATAAGCTTCTAACAGAAACGGAAAATGAGACTGATAAAGCTCTACATTTCCAAATCGAAGATGTTGGGCTTTCTTGTAACGTATAGCTGAGCTATGCAGCACTTCCTCTACCATGTGGAACCCGTAGCGATCCATACAGTAATTTGGCTAATGATGAGAGTATAGGTGAACACGATCACAACTATAACGACGCGAAGAGCCCAAATATTACTCAGCTACTGAACTGTATTTTGCAGCAGTGACATACTTGTAAGTAGGGTATCAATGACAGTCCTGGCTCAGAAATCGCTGATGTCGTCATCAGAATTCCTGGAAATCGCTGATCTCAGCATCAGCTTTCCTGTAATCACAATACCAATGGCATTACGCGTGTGCCTCGCCGCCATTGTGATGCCTGAGAATCACTGGGAGGGCCAGGGCCACTTACGTTTCAAACAATGGCATGCAAGCCCAAGGCCTACACCTCAGGCAATTTTTATTTTTTTAATTTTGTATTGTGAACATTTTAATATGTTGAATGTCTAGTAGATCTAGTTCTCATGTGCTCAATTGATGAGAGTCTCGTATTGAGCAAAGAAGACCTTAACAAGTCCATTTGTTGTAAACATGCATCAGAAAATTGTATGCACAGCTTTCTGTATCACGAATGGAAAGGAATAATAATGGAGGAGCATATGATAGCAGTCAAGAAGTATATTATTCAGCAAACAGTCGCAATTCAACTGAATGGGAGGAAGATTCAATACCTGATTGGTACTCCAGCACAACCTACTGCAACTGCTAGAATTCTGTTCCCTTTTTAAAATACCAATCCAGTCTCCTGTCATACAAGAAGCGGTTGTGAGTTGTGCAGAATGCAAGAATATTGTTATTGCCTGAATGGATCCAGCAAATACCTGTCGATACTACTCGTCCATCTCTAATGATTGCTTTTTATTGCAATTATAATTACTGTTATCAATATGTGTATATGCTGTTACACTTAGGGCATTGTTATTATTACAGTACTAACTGAACTACAATTTGCTGAACCCTCACAACAGCTGCAGCAGTCCACAACGCAACAGGGAGACAGAGGTATTCCACACAAAAATGTACACGTCGCAATACTGATCAGCCAGAACATTATGACCACCGACCCACTATCGATATAAACCCGTCCAGGCGATAGCAGCATCACGTGGCGAGGAATGATTGGTAGTCAGACACGAGCATGGTGCATGTACGAGGGCAGTTCAATAAGTAATGCAACACATTTTTTTTCTCGGCCAATTTTGGTTGAAAAAACCGGAAATTTCTTGTGGAATATTTTCAAACATTCCCGCTTCGTCTCGTATAGTTTCATTGACTTCCGACAGGTGGCAGCGCTGTACGGAGCTGTTAAAATGGCGTCTGTAACGGATGTGCGTTGCAAACAACGGGCAGTGATCGAGTTTCTTTTGGCGGAAAACCAGGGCATCTCAGATATTCATAGGCGCTTGCAGAATGTCTACGGTGATCTGGCAGTGGCCAAAAGCACGGTGAGTCGTTGGGCGAAGTGTGTGTCATCATCGCCGCAAGGTCAAGCAAGACTGTCTGATCTCCCGCGTGCGGGCCGGCCGTGCACAGCTGTGACTCCTGCAATGGCGGAGCGTGCGAACACACTCGTTCGAGATGATCGACGGATCACCATCAAACAACTCAGTGCTCAACTTGACATCTCTGTTGGTAGTGCTGTCACAATTGTTCACCATTTGGGATATTCAAAGGTTTGTTCCCGCTGGGTCCCTCGTTGTCTAACCGAACACCATAAAGAGCAAAGGAGAACCATCTGTGCGGAATTGCTTGCTCGTCATGTGGCTGAGGGTGACAATTTCTTGTCAAAGATTGTTACAGGCGACGAAACATGGGTTCATCATTTCGAACCTCAAACAAAACGGCAATCAATGGAGTGGCGCCACACCCACTCCCCTACCAAGAAAAAGTTTAAAGCCATACCCTCAGCCGGTAAAGTCATGGTTACAGTCTTCTGGGACGCTGAAGGGGTTATTCTGTTCGATGTCCTTCTCCATGGTCAAACGATCAACTCTGAAGTGTATTGTGCTACTCTTCAGAAATTGAAGAAACGACTTTAGCGTGTTCGTAGGCACAAAAATCTGAACGAACTTCTCCTTCTTCATGACAACGCAAGACCTCACACAAGTCTTCGCACCCGAGAGGAGCTCACAAAACTTCAGTGGACTGTTCTTCCTCATGCACCCTACAGCCCCGATCTAGCACCGTCGGATTTCCATATGTTTGGCCCAATGAAGGACGCAATCCGTGGGAGGCACTACGCGGATGATGAAGAAGTTATTGATGCAGTACGACGTTGGCTCCGACATCGACCAGTGGAATGGTACCGTGCAGGCATACAGGCCCTCATTTCAAGGTGGCGTAAGGCCGTAGCATTGAATGGAGATTACGTTGAAAAATAGTGTTGTGTAGCTAAAAGATTGGGGAATAACCTGGTGTATTTCAATGCTGCATAAAACAACCCCTGTTTCAGAAAAAAAATGTGTTGCATTACTTATTGAACTGCCCTCGTAGTATCAGTGAGTGTCCTGTCCGTGTGTAGAATGGGGAAGGCGCGTGATCTATCTGAATATGACCAAGAGTAGATTGTGATCGCCCAGAGGCTTCGCAGAAGCATTTCGAAAACTGTACGACTGGTCAGGTATTCAGGGAGTGCTGTGGCGAGCGTCATCCATATGTGGTGAAACCAAAGGCAAGATGAAAGCACGCCCAGACGTCGCGTGATTGGGCGGCCATGTCGGACGTCGTAGACTGGGCAGACTGGTAAAACAGGATAGGCGGCGAACGTTAGCGCAGTGGCAGAGTGTTTCAGTGTCTGATGAATGCCGGTATCTTCTTCATCGTGCAGATGGGAGGGCGCGAACAGTCGTCTTCCAGGGGAAACAACTCCTGGATACTGGTACTGCGGGATTGAGACAAGCTTGTAGCTGCTCCATTATGATCTGGGGAACATTCACCTCGACATCAATGGGTCCAGTGGAGCTCGTACAGGGCACCATGACGGCCAAGGAGTTTCGTACACTGGTTGTAAACCACATACACCTCTTCATGATGGTCATGTTTCCTGTCAGCAGTGGTATATTTAAACAAGATAATGCGCCATGTAACAAGGCCAGGAATGTGATGGAGAGGTTGAGGAACAAATATGGGATGTGATTGAAAATGGAGTCTTAGATCGTCGCCCCCCGCCCCCCCCCCCCCCCCCCCTCTATCCCAGGACTTCGCGAGAATTAGGTGCAATGTATCTGATGATGTGGTTCCAACTCCAAACTCCCTCCAGCGACCTACGATGACCTCATTACTTCCCTGCCATGACGCATCGCCGCTGTTATCCGTTCCAAAAGTGGACATACCGGACATTATGTAGTGGTCATAGTGTTCTGGCTGATAGGTGTATGTAGCAACGTTCAACGTTTACATCACCTAAACTTTCTCATATTGTTTTCTGACTGCATTTTCTATCTCACACCGTGGATTTCTTGCATCAGGGAGTCTTGAGAACAGGTAAAGCACATCGACTGTTTGGTAAGTAGAAAAAGTTGTTTTCTTCTCTTTGTAGAGCACATTATAGTTCCAAAAATTGTGGAGCCAATGCTCCAATCGTGTTAAGTGCAGCCATGCTATTGTTCAAAAGAGGTTGTTGAATTAATGTGTTATTTTAATTGCAGGTACACACCTGAATTTTCTGGCCTATTCTACCAAGGTTTACGAGGAATTTTATTCTGTTCAGCCAAAGCAATGAATTGTAATTAAGTTCCATGACACATATTAATGGACCACCAGAATTTCTCTCACTGTAACTTAGGAGTTCCCAACCGATGATCACTCTCTAAAAATCATAAGCTTGACTCTGTATCAAGGCGATACAGCTTAAAATCTGTGTTTTACCACCAGCACACACCGACAGTTAGAAGACTATACTGCTGCTCAGTCTCAAGAATTTTTACAAATTCAGCTAGCTATTACTGCTAGCACATAAACAAAACGTTTTGACCACTTGCTTAGTAGCTTGTTTGGCCGTCTTTTGAACGAAATACATAACTGATTCTGCGTATCAAGGAACCGACAGTTCTTCGGTAGGTTTGTGGATGTATGTGGCATTAGATGTCTACGCTCAGTTCACGTAAGTCGTGCAAATAACGGGACGCTGATTTGCGTACGCGGTGGTCGCACCCATATAGCGACCCAGATGGGTTCCATAGGATTTACATCAGGCGAATTTTGTTGCTGAGACCTCAATGTGAGTTCACTATAATTCATCTCAAACCACTGTAGCACGGTTCTGGCACCGAGACATTGACAGTTACATTGCCGAATGATAGCATCGCCGTAGGGAAAGACGTCAAGCATGAAGGTATGCAGGTGGTTCGCAGCTGTCAGCGTGTCTTCAGTTACTACCACAGGTTCCATGCTAACGCAGGAGAATGTCTCCCGTAGCATAACACTGCTCCCACCAGCCTGCGTCCGTGGCTCACTGCACGTTTTGAGCCGCTGTTAACCTCGATGACGACGTTTGAGGAGATGGCCATCGACCCAGTGTAGCAAAAATGTGACTCACTCTAAGAGCCGACGCGTTTACATTGACCGACGGTCGAATCATGATGGACTGTGGCCACAGCAATTGTAATCGACGATGTCGTTGGGTCAACATGTGATCACATTGGGGTGGTTTGTTGCGTAGCTCCATGTTCAACAATGTATGATAAACAGTGTGCTCCGAAGCACTTGTGCGTGCACCAGAATTGTGTTTTTTCAGCAGAGATGCCATAGTTCAGGAGCTATTCTACTTTACAGAGCAGACAAGTCCCCGTACTCCACGTTCGGTGAAGAGTCGTGGACGTCCAACCATTTAGCGCCTAGTGGTAGTATCATTGCCTTACATCTTTCCGCAGATGCTCACGACAGTAGCACGTGAACATCTGACCAGCATCGCCGTTTTCAAGATACTCGTTCACTTGCGATTCGTAATAATAATGCTCTTTGTCAAAGTCGCTTAATTCAATGGATTTTACCATCCCAGCGCGTCTCTTCGATAGGGTGATCACCGTGCGTGTCTGCTCCACTTACATCCTTTTGTTACCGCGTCACGTGCCCGCAACGCTACCAAGCGGCATCCAACGTCGCGGTGGGCAGAGGACACAATTTTTTGGTTTATCAGGGTGTTACAGTCCTTTTTCATTCTGCTGTATGGGTTGGAGAACAAAGCAAATATGAGTTTCAGAAAAAGTTTATGGTTGGGTACTATATACATGTTTTGAATGTGTTGCACCGTAATCACTTTAGAAGGTGAAATTAAGACATTTATTTTAACGCAGCACGAGCGTTACTAGCCTTTTGCTTAACGTCTACAGTGTCTGCCCGCCTCTGGTGACACATGTCTCTGCTATCCTCATCTGAGATGACATGTCAGCCACCCATCCGCTTCTTCACTTGCAGGTCAACATTTTATCAGATTCCGGTAACGGGAATCAAAGGGGTTGTGGTAATAAAGCATCGCAGCTATGTTACTCGAAAAGCAGAAAAGACAGTTGATATTTTGGCAGAGAAGATAGGAACACCATTACAATGCTTCAACAAACGTCCGAATCAACATGATGGTTAAGTTGAAAAATAGCCACATGTACATAGCACAAGTACACATTTCTTCATATATAGTTTAATTTAATTTTGGGCGTAGCCGAAATTTTGAAAAAACGTTGTTACTGATGTACACTCCTGGAAATTGAAATAAGAACACCGTGAATTCATTGTCCCAGGAAGGGGAAACTTTATTGGCACATTCCTGGGGTCAGATACATCACATGATCACACTGACAGAACCACACGCACATAGACACAGGCAACAGAGCATGCACAATGTCGGCACTAGTACAGTGTATATCCACCTTTCGCAGCAATGCAGGCTGCTATTCTCCCATGGAGACGATCGTAGAGATGCTGGATGTAGTCCTGTGGAACGGCTTGCCATGCCATTTCCACCTGGCGCCTCAGTTGGACCAGCGTTCGTGCTGGACGTGCAGACCGCGTGAGACGACGCTTCATCCAGTCCCAAACATTCTCAATGGGGGAAAGATCCGGAGATCTTGCTGGCCAGGGTAGTTGACTTACACCTTCTACAGCACGTTGGGTGGCACGGGATACATGCGGACGTGCATTGTCCTGTTGGAACAGCAAGTTCCCTTGCCGGTCTAGGAATGGTAGAACGATGGGTTCGGTGACGGTTTGGATGTACCGTGCACTATTCAGTGTCCCCTCGACGATCACCAGTGGTGTACGGCCAGTGTAGGAGATCGCTCCCCACACCATGATGCCGGGTGTTGGCCCTGTGTGCCTCGGTCGTATGCAGTCCTGATTGTGGCGCTCACCTGCACAGCGCCAAACACGCATACGACCATCATTGGCACCAAGGCAGAAGCGACTCTCATCGCTGAAGACGACACGTCTCCATTCGTCCCTCCATTCACGCCTGTCGCGACACCACTGGAGGCGGGCTGCACGACGTTGGGGCGTGAGCGGAAGACGGCCTAACGGTGTGCGGGACCGTAGCCCAGCTTCATGGAGACGGTTGCGAATGGTCCTCGCCGATACCCCAGGAGCAACAGTGTCCCTAATTTGCTGGGAAGTGGCAGTGCGGTCCCCTATGGCACTGCGTAGGATCCTACGATTTTGGCGTGCATCCGTGCGTCGCTGCGGTCCGGTCCCAGGTCGACGGGCACGTGCACCTTCCGCCGACCACTGGCGACAACATCGATGTACTGTGGAGACCTCACGCCCCACGTGTTGAGCAATTCGGTGGTACGTCCACCCGGCCTCCCGCATGCCCACTATACGCCCTCGCTCAAAGTCCGTCAACTGCACATACGGTTCACGTCCACGCTGTCGCGGCATGCTACCAGTGTTAAAGACTGCGATGGAGCTCCGTATGCCACGGCAAACTGGCTGACACTGACGGCGGCGGTGCACAAATGCTGCGCAGCTAGCGCCATTCGACGGCCAACACCGCGGTTCCTGGTGTGTCCGCTGTGCCGTGCGTGTGATCATTGCTTGTACAGCCCTCTCGCAGTGTCCGGAGCAAGTATGGTGGGTCTGACACACTGGTGTCAATGTGTTCTTTTTTCCATTTCCAGGAGTGTATAATAACCTAAGTACCCTATGTGATCAAAAGTATCCGAACACCGGGCTGAAAATGACTTACAAGTTCGTGGCGCCCTCCATCGGTAATGCTGAAATTCAACATGATGTTGGCCCACTCTTAGCCTTAGCGACAGCTTCCATTCTCGCAGGGATATGTTCAATCAGATGCTGGAAGGTTTCTTGGGGAATGGCAGACCATTCTTCACGGGGTGCTGCACTGAAGAGAGGTATCGATGTAGGTCGGTGACGCCTGGCACTTAGTCTGCGTTCCAAAACATCCCAAAGGTGTTCTGTAAGATTCAGGTCAGGACTCTGTGCAGGCCAGTCCATTACAGGGATGTTACTGTCGTGTAACCACTCCGCCAAAGGCCGTGCATTGTGAATAGGTACTTGATCGTGTTGAAAGATGCAATCCCCATCAGCCGGCCGGTGTGGCCGAGCGGTTCTAGGCGCTTCAGTCTGGAATCGCGCGACCGCTACGGTCGCAGGTTCGAATCCTGCCTCGGGCATGGATGTGTGTGATGTCCTTAGGTTAGTTAGGTTTAAGTAGTTCTAAGTTCTAGGGGACTGATGACCTCAGATGTTAAGTCCCATAGCGCACAGAGCCACTTTTTCTTTTTTTTTGTTTTTTGCAATCCCCATCCCCCAATTGCTCTTCAACAGTGGGAAGCATGAAGGTGCGTAAAACATCAATGTAGGCCTCTGCTGTGATAGTGCTACGCAAAACAACAAGGGGTGCAAGCCCCCTCCATGAAAAACACGGCCACACCATAACACCACCGACTCCGAATTTTACTGTTGGGACTATCCATGCTGACAGATGAAGTTCACCGAGCATTCGCCATGCCCACAGCCTGCCATCGGATCGCCACATTGTGAACCGTGATTCGTCACACCACGCGATGTTTTTTATCTGTTCAATCGTCCAATGTTTAAGCTCCTTACACCAAGCGAGCGTCGTTTAGCATTTACCAGCGTGTTGTGTGGCTTATGACTAGCCGCTCGACCATGATATCGAAGTTTTCTCACCTCCTGCCTAACTGTCATAGTATTTGCAGTGGATCCTGATGCAGTTTGGAATTCCTTTCTGATGGTCAGGATAGATGTCTCCCTATTACACATTACGACCCTCTTCAATTGTCGGCGGTCTCAGTCAGTCAACAGACGAGGTCAGCCCACACGCTTCAGTGCTGTACGTGTCCCTTCACGTTTCCACTTCACTATCACATCGGAAACAGTGGCCCTAGTGATGTTTAGGAGTGTGAAAATCTCGCCTACAGACGTATGACACATGTGACACCTAGCCACCTGGCCACGTTCGAAGTCCGTGAGTTTCGCGAGTGCCCTATTCTGCAGCCGGCCAGTGTGGCCGAGCGGTTCTAGGCGCTTCAGTCTGTAACTGCACGACCGCTACGGTCGCACGTTCGAATCTTGCATCGGGCGTGGATGTGTGTGATGTCCTTAGGTTAGTTAGGTTTAAGGAGTTCTGTGTTCTAGGGGACTGATGACCTCAGATGCTACGTCCCATAGTGCTCAGGGCCTTTTGATCCATTTTTGAACCCTTTCTGGTGTGAGGACATCTAACGACTAGTGAGGTCGCTAATATGGAGAACGAGGCAAGAGGTGGCAGCACAGTGCACCCAATATGAAAAACTTATATTTTGGGGCTGTCCGGATACTTTTGATCACATAGTGTATACCTTTGTACAGTTTCTAGTGGAAAAGTGCACAGTCTCCATGAGTGTCAGTTTCATAGGAGGTAGATCCACTATCTTTATTCTCCTGATTTTCACAACCACGGTGCATTTGTTAATGCAACTATAAAACATAATTTTATCAACGTGAAGGTCACTAACGACGGAGCACTAGCTATTTTCGACAGTAAAAAGGAAAAACAGCCGCGGTGGCGTATTTCAAGAAGCATCTGACTCTCGTCAGCGGTACTTCGGGAAAACATGAACCAGCATTGCCTGAATGAGATCCAAGTCCCATTCTTGTCCAATACTAGTGAACTGTCTCAATCACTGGCGCGACATTATTCGCTCTTTGACATGCATCGTGTATTTTATCTTGTGAGATACTACCCTTTGTTAATAGGTCCAGAACATCTACCAAACATATATGGTTAATTTTCATGATTAATAAGTTATTTACTATTTGTATGGTTTTCGCTCCCCCTCTGTTCGTCTTTTACTGTCTGTTATTGTAGGTGCTACTACCAGACAGTACCCTAACCCGAATTAAGAGTATTTCCCTTCTCTTATCGGAAGGAATGAGTATTTTCTTGTCACTCGAAGACCCACATCCAGCCTATTAAATAGCCAAAGAAGTATTTTAGTACATTAAATGGAAGTGACTACAACGTGGTAGCAATAAGTTCAGACAGGAGTCGTTAGAAGTATACAGAAACGTTTTATTTTGACCTAGGCGGCATCACATAGGAGCCCCGATAAAGGCGCTTTCTATTCAGATCTTGGAAAAGTACCTAAAGTTTTTGAGGTTACTTCCCTTGTAAGTGCCTCTAAGCAGCTTCAGTATTATAAATTGTATATCAAATGGAGTATTTTAGTAAGGGGTTAAATTAGTTCACTTAAGTTAATAGTAAAAACCTAATTCATTTAACGATTACTCTAAACAGTGTATATATTTTTATCAGATGAAAGCGATTCAGTACTCGTAGTCTACAGAAATTCACATGTCCATCACGTTAAGATTTTAAAGCCTGTGTGAAAAAAAGTCCTATTGAAAGCTTTCCTTTGGTGAAGCACTCCAATCAGGAAACGGGAGACCATCTTTAGTGGAAAGTATATACCATAGCTCAGAACAATATGAGGGAAAATTTGCAAATATCAAAATTCTGACACTGTGTTCTTAGCTGCCGCACGGCAAAGGCAAAAGCAGTAAAAATAAATTTCAAGCGGTGAAAAAGCTGATCTTTGATTATTAAAATATTTCAAGTGAAAATTTATGTGGAAACATGAACGTCACGTTTTTAGTTCTTAATAAGAAATATCGGTATAATCTCTTCTTCGATCAATGAGTCTTATAACGTAATGACCTCTTCGTCATTTTTCAAAAGGAGTTGTAAGAGGGAAAGTATGATGATTTGTTACCTCTAAAGAAGGGTGGCATCATTTAACTATCAAATTCCCTTTTTGCTATTTACAAACTGCGTTTTTAGCAACAGAATTAATTACAAAATAAACTTCCAAGTCATATTTGTAATTACTATCTTTAGATGTGCACAGAATCTACTGGCGAGATGTTGCGCCTAAGCAGGCCCAAAACATCGCCTTTCTCAAACTAGTTACGAGCAATAACTGCGACGCTTTTCGAAACTTTGTTTTTTGCTTACGTTTTCTGTCCTCGTTAGTAGTTACTTTGCTTCAAAGGACTTATTTTACGGCAACTTTTCTATGATAAAGTTGGGAGACTGGTGCAGGGGAACAGGGCGGCAATTTCTCTGCAGGATCCGGCAAGGCGTCCGAGGGGTGGACCGGCAGGGGCTACTACGTCTTGTTGTGCTAACAAGAAGACGCAGATTACTGCCTTGACACAGGAGATTCCAACCCAAGACGTACAGTGAATCTCCTTTGAGGCGCTCTAAGTAATATGAAGATTCCTGGCATTCCAAAGGGAGGTCAAGAGGAGCGGGGGTGCGCTGCCCCGCGCACAAGCCTCCCTCCCTCTATTTATTTATAGCGTATAAAGTCTCGCGTGTAGTCTATAGGAAACGGTCAACTGCGCGTCCTTTATATTGTTATATGAATAAAATCATTTAGCAATAGCAGCTAAATAATTCACGAGAAATACTATACGGAAGAAAGCAGACAAAAGGAACATGAAGTGGAAGTACACAATACTTTCACGAAATTAGGAAGAGAAAAATGTAGCAGCAATATTATTTAAATATATTGACCAAACTGGATTCCTTTGACATCTGTGTGGTGAAAATTCATGAATGAAATTTAAAACTTTTTGAACACAGTGAGCATCAAAAATTACTTTCTAAATCGAAGCAGGGATTACTAGCGGGATATTACAAATCTTTTTATTATTATTATTATTATTACAGGCTGCATTTCCGGGCTCCAAATACTAACTAGTTAAACTTTTACATGCGCCTTAGTTTACCAAGCACCGACCGAGGATTTCATTAAGCAAGCAAACATAAAATTATAACAGCTCAACAAACAGTAGATCCGTTGCTGTGGGCAACATTTGAAGAGAATTGCTAGACATAAAGGGAACGTGTAAAATGTGCTTTGCAGAATACTTTAAATTTCTTTCAGAAAAGTCCTTTTATCACTCCAGAATATTACTCCTTTCAGCGTTAGATCCTCCGTGATTAAAAACCGCCGTTGGAAAGAATACAAAGGTCTCTTTTTAACTAATTACACTTTTAGGGTATTTGGATACATACGTAAATAAACAATTGCAAACATGTTACAACGAACACCGCATATGCATTCTTGAGCGCTCGTAAGATACCCATTTATTTCTTTGGATAACGGTCGTCTAAATTACGTCACATAAATTCTGATAGAAGTAGCTGTTGTTAACTGTTGATGGTGTTATCCTGGACGAATCTTCAACCACAGACACAGCAAAAATGCCAAATGTGACCGTGGAATCATGAGAGAATCACTAACGTTAAGCTGCACGTTAACGAACGTATTAGACTGCAAAACCGTTTTCGCACATTACACTGCTATACACTTAGAAAATGGTACACAGGAAAACTAGACAGACGAGGAGTCATATCCTCACTCGTAATGTATATGTTGGCATTTAATTATCAGGAATTGTTGCGTTCTGCGCTTCAGGAAACTGAAAATGTCAAACGATTGACTAACTGAGTAATAATTAAGAGCTAGTACTTGTCACGCCATCCAAGTTTAGGTACGTACGTGCGAAATCAAGCGATCACATTGTTTCGATTGCGGATGAAGTAGTCTTCGGACATTGGTACATGAGTAGGAAGCCGGACAGTCGTAGCTCGAATGTATGGCATTAATATCCGTTTGAATTCACCAGAGAGAGGGGAACTCAGAGAGACCCAGATATTTATAATTCGGTGCGTTTTTGTATTAACACACTAAGGCAATAAAGCTGTTGTCTATCTCATATGATAATTAATGCAGTTGTCTCTCAAAATTAATTGTCGCTACATTCAAACGAAAGAGATCTTCGCTGGTCATCACAGCCCAGATCGAAACGGGACTCATCACTGAACACAGTTCTACTCCAGTCGATGAGATTCCAGGCGGAAGACGTCTCTGGAGACGCCCCGGACAGCGGTGGGATACCAACCTATCGGCCGCCGTACGGCCCGACAACTAGGACCGATGCTCTGAGATGTCATTTCTTTTCTTAGGAGGACCCTTTGATGCTCATTCGCGGTACCCTCACACCACAGTCGTGCGTCGATTACGTTCTATGCACCATTTTGTTCCCTTCAATGGAATCCATCCTGGGATTACATTTCGGCAAGATAATGTCTGCCTGCACACGGTGAGAGTTTCTGTTACTTGTCTTCGTGCTTGCAAAACGCTGTCTGGGCCAGCAATGATCTCTCAGTAATTGAGAACGTTTAGAGTACTAGGGGCAGGGCCCTCAAACGAATTCGGGACGTTGACGATCCAAAGCGCTAGTTTGACAGAATCTGGCACGACATACATGAGGAGAGCCTCCAATAACTCAGATGGTTCAAATGGCTCTAAGCACTGTTGGACTTAACATCTGAGGTCATCAGTCCCCTAGACTTAGAACTATTAAAACCTAACTAACCTAAGGACACCACACACATCCCTGCCCGAGGCAGGATTCGAACCTGCAACCGTGGCAGCAGCGCGGTTACGGATTGAAGAGCCTAGAACCGCTCGGCCTCAGCGGCCGGCCCTCCAATAACTCTGTCAGTCAATACTAAGCCGAATAACTGCTTGCGTGTGGGTCAGAGGTGGACCAACGCGTTATTGACTGGGTCAATTTGTGAAACTTTTGAATAAATCATAAAAATGTTTCGGCAATTGTAATCATTCCTTCGTCTGTACATGTACATCACATCTAGCGATTTCCGTCCCATTCGGATAATTCCCTCGTGGTGTGTCGTTTTCTGTGTTTGAGTGTATTATCTCATAGAAATAAAAGTTTGAAACACTTTCCGTGGAATCAAGGCATATTGTCAAAGTTAATGCAAATATTTCGGGGTATTGCTCTCGATAACCATGTCTGAAGCTCAAAAACCCTATTAGTTGGCAAGCAGTTTCCTTAGATATAACGATACCATTGGCATCGATGATGTAATAGTTTACACGGAGCTTCTAACTTTCGGTCTCAGCGGCCATTGAAGTAAACAGATATTGATCTATCCGTCATCGCATTCGGCTGACAGCGTTAACGGTAACACCTAAAAACGACCACGTGGATTGTTAACGCTTGTAGACGTATCTAATCCGCATTTGATAACTCACCACAGCCCGGCAAATATGACACTTGAAACCTAGAATTATATAAATTGGACAGTGTTCGCTATTCGCCAAACTGTCATGATAGAAATTTGCATATGTAGAAGACACTTGGAGACTCTGGAAGAATTCAGATTGATCATTTAATGCGAAGACAGAAATTCCGAAACCAGTTTTAAATATAGACACATTTCTAGAAGCTGATAGTTTATCGATTATGGGATGCAGTTTAAAACGGAGGAATTTGCTAAATGGTAGAAAATTAAGATCTGGATGATTTTAAACAACCAGAGATTGTTGGGTGTGCCAAATTAGGCTACTGTTGATTGAAAAAGAGGAGGGAAACACAACAGAAGACTAACTATAGCTTTGAGAGGTGACATATTGAAGGCAGCAAAGGAACAATCAGGCAAAAGGTAAAGCCCACTTAAAAGTTTTGGATGCCACACCAGGTGTTAAATTTAAGTGACCGAACGAGAGGCTACAATAATACAATATTGCGGTAGCCAAAAGGAAGAACCAATTTCTAAGAAACGAGATTGTCAGGAAGGAAAATATGGTACAGGAAGGCATAGCTGTGGAAGAATTGCCGAACCCTAAAAATATGCACGAATATGGAACAAATGGACACAGCTACTGACAAATTGCATAAGACTTTGCAGAAAAGCTAAGTAGCTGTATTAAATCAAGAGCTCACAGGACCAGAGGTTACCAAACAAGAACGGGAAGGTTGTGAGCTTGAAGGAATACATAGGAATGGATATACAAAGGTGTCGAACTTGAAGATACTTTCATGGAAGGAAAGCTGTCGTAGATGGAGATGAGATGATAGATGTGATACTGCGAGAAGAATGTGACAGAGCATTGATAGGCAGAATTTGAAATAATGTGCCTAGAGTAGACCCCAGAAGTATTTAAATGGTTGGGACAACCAACTATGACAGAACTATTCCACCTAGAATGCAGGGTTTAAGAGATAGGCTAAATATCTTCAGACTTCAAGAAGAATGTAATAACCTCAATTTCGAGCAATGTCAGTTTTTTCAGGTGTTAATATTACTGAAGCGTAAGTTTAGAAAGTCATGGTGGTGCAGTACCAATACGAGTTATTGGCAGACGCATTTAAAGAGTGACAAAAGTCAACATGGGGGATGATCAATTTTGTTTTCTGTAGAAATGTATGTTCACGCTAGATAACACTGACACAATGATTTATCTTAGACGATCGCTTGAAAATAGGCAAAAATACTCTTACAGCATTTGTAATTTCAAAGTAAGCTTTTGAAAATACTAAATAGAATACAATCTTTTAAATACTGAAGGTAGCACAGATAAAATACCGGGAGCGAAAGATTTCTCCAAAATATACAGGAACCAAACTACAGTTGTAAGTGTCGAGGGACGTGAAAGAGACATTTATTGAGAAGAAAGACAGCAAGCGCCTTGGAAAATCAACTGCTTAGCATCTTAGGAAGTGGTGATTAGGAAAACAACAACAGTAAAACAATGGAATGTCGTCGAAATAAATCGGTTATGTTCAGGGAAATTCTTAATCTAGTATACAGGTTTTGATATTTGGGGAGCAAAACAATTGACGATGGCCAGATGTAAGATATAATTGAAAAGAAGCAGAGAACATATAAAAATGAATGCTGTAACGGTAAAAAAAAGCTATTCTGAAAAAGAGAAAAATATTCACAAGTAATTTAAATTTAAGTGACCGGATGTACTGCATTTCCTGAAAGTATTTGTATGAAGTGTAGCTTCATACTGAAGTGAGGCGCGGAAAAGGAACAGTATGGACAACAAAAGAACAGAACCTTTCGAACTGTCGTGCTATACAAAAAAGTGGACGGTTAAAAGGGTAGATCGTTAACTATTCTACGGCTACTGAATCGAATAAGGGAGAAAAGAAGTTAATGACACAGCTTCACTAATAGAAAGGATCACTTGATAGGACACATGGAATCAATCATCACTTTTTTAACGGAGTGAAATGTTGAGAGTAGTGAGGAACTGTGGAGGCAGATCAAGACTTACTTTCAGCAAGCAAATTGAAATGATTGTAGGCTGGAGTAGTTGTTTAGATATGGAGCGGCTTACACAGGATAGAGTAGCATGGATTGAGGCAACAGGCCCGTCTTCGGACTGAAACGACAACAACAACAATTTCGCGCTCATTCTGTCTTCAACAAAACCAGTTTACGTTATATTGTATAAGCACTCAGTGCAGTCATCTATACCAAAACGTCACAATCAAGTAACATTTCGCATTAGAAAGATCACCATTGTGTGTACGTAAATTAAATATCACCATTTAGGGACCTAAACCTCTGGGGGCCAGTCAGCAATCTACGAAACACCATACATACCTTTATTCGAACTGATGTCAATCTTTTCTCACATTATAGAGCCTTAGACAGGTTCATCAGAAATATACGTGAACCGAACTCACTATAACAACACCACTGTCCAATAATTTCACTTCCTCCCCCTCTCTTTCTCCGTCTTCCCCTCCCTCACTTATGAGCAGTAAACAAATGACCAAGGAAAAAAGAAATAGGGTAGAAGTGTGACAGAAAATGTGCACAAAGATGTGAGAAAAGTCATGGGTTGTTGATGTTGTTGTGGTCTTCAGTCCTGAGACTGGTTGGATGCAGTTCTCCATGCTACTCTGTCCTGTGCAAGCTTCTTCATGTCCCAGTACCTACTGCAGCCTACATCCTTCTGAATCTGCTTAGTGTATTCATCTCTTGGTCTCCCTCTACGATTTTTACCCTCCACGCTGCCCTCCAATACTAAATTGGTGATCTCACGATGTCTCAGAACATGTCCTACCAACCGATCCCTTCTTATAGTCAAGTTGTGCCACAAGCTCGTCTTCTACCCCAATTCTATTCAATACATCCTCATTAGTTATGTGATCTACCCATCTAATCTTCAGCATTCATCTGTAGCACCACATTTCGAAAGCTTCTATTCTCTTCTTGTCTAAGCTATTTATCGACCACGTTTTACTTTCATACATGGCTACACTCCATACAAATTCTTTCAGAAACGACTTCCTGACATTTAAATCTATACTCGATGTTAACAAATTTTTCTTCTTCAGAAACGCTTTCCTTCCCATTGCCAGTGTACATTTTATATCCTATCTATTTCGACAATCGTCAGTTATTTTGCTCCCCAAATAGCAAAACTCCTTTACTACTTTAAGTGTCTCATTTCCTAATCTAATATCCTCAACATCACCCGACTTAATTCGACTACATACCATAATCCTCGTTTTGGTTTTGTTGATGTTCATCTTATACCGTCCTTTCAAGACATTGTACATTCCGTTCAACTGCTCTTCTTTTGTTTCCTTTATTGCTTGCTCAATATACAGATAGAATAACATCGGCGAGAGGTTACAACCCTGTCTCACTCCCTTCCCAACCACTGCTTCACTTTCATACCCCTCGACTCTTATAACTGCCATCTGCTTTCTGTACATATTGTAAATAGCCTTTCGCTCTCTGTGTTTTACCCCTACCACCTTCAGAATTTGTAAGAGAGTATTCCAATCAACATTGTCAAAAGCTTTCTTTAAGTCTACAAATGCTAGAAACGTAGGTTTGCCTTTCCTTAACCTTTTTCTAAGATAAGTCGTA
This sequence comes from Schistocerca serialis cubense, assembly GCF_023864345.2. Taxonomy (NCBI): domain Eukaryota; kingdom Metazoa; phylum Arthropoda; class Insecta; order Orthoptera; family Acrididae; genus Schistocerca; species Schistocerca serialis. The sequence goes on from NC_064640.1 coordinate 583,848,108, forward strand.
GAGTCAGTATTGTCTCAGGTGTTCCAACATTTCTACGGAGTCAAAACCGATCTTCCACGAGGTCGGCTTCTATCAGTTTTTCCATTCGTCTGTAAAGAATTCGCGTTAGTATTTTGCAGCTGTGACTTATTAAACTGATAGTTCGGTAATTTTCACATCTGTCAACACCTGCTTGCTTTGGGATTGGAATTATTAAATTCCTCTTGAAGTCTGAGGGTATTTCGCCTGTCTCATACATCTTTCTCACCAGATGGTAGAGTTTTGTCAGAACTGGCTCTCCCAAGGCTGTCAGTAGTTCTAATGGAATGTTGTCTACTCCGGGGGCCTTTTTTCGACTCAGGTCTTTCAGTGCTCTGTCAAACTCTTCACGCAATATCATATCTCCCATTTCATCTTCATCTACATCCTCTTCCATTTCCATAATATTGTCCTCAAGTACATCGCCCTTGTATAGACCCTCTTTATACTCCTTCCACTTTTCTGCTTTCCCTTCTTTGCTTAGAACTGGGTTTCCATCAAAGCTCTTGATATTCATGCAAGTGGTTCTCCGTTCTCCAAAGGTTTCTTTAATTTTCCTGTAGGCAGTATCTATCTTACCCCTAGTGAGATAAGTCTCTACATCCTTACATTTGTCCACTAGCCACCCCTGCTTAGCCATTTTGCACTTCCATTCGATCTCATTTTAGAGACGTTTGTATTCCTTTTTGCCTGCTTCATTTACTGCGTTTTTATTTTTTCTCCTTTCATCAATTAAATTCAATATTTCTTCTGTTACCCAAGGGTTTCAACTAGCCCTTGCCGTTTTACCTATTTGATCCTGTGCTGCCTTCACAATTTCATCCCTCAAAGCTACCCATTTTTCTTCTACTGTAATTCTTTCCCCCATTCCTGTCAATTGTTCCCTTATGCTCTCCCTGAAACTCTCTACAACCTGTGGTTCGTTCAGTTTATCCAGGTCCCATCTCCTTCAATTCCCACCTTTTTGCAGTTTCTTCAATTTTAATCTACAGTTCATAACCAATAGATTGGTATCAGAGTCCACATCTGCCCCTGGAAATGTCTTACAATTTAAAACCTGGTTCCTAAATCTCTGTCTTACCATTATATAATCTATCTGATACCTTATAGTATTTTCAGGGTTCTTCCATGTATATAAACTTCTTTCATGATTCTTGAAACAAGTGTTAGCTATGATTAAGTTACCCTCTGCGCAAATTTCTACCAGGTGGCTTCCTCTTTCAATTCTTAGACCCATGACTATTAATTTTTCGTCTTCCTTCACTACCTGAAATTTTCTTTTATCTCATCATACATATAATACCTCCCCCCATGAACCATGGACCTTGCCGTTGGTGGGGAGGTTTGCGTGCCTCAGCGATACATATGGCCGTACCGTAGGTGCAACCACAAAGGAGGGGTATCTGTTGAGAGGCCAGACAAACATGTGGTTCCTGAAGAGGGGCAGCAGCCTTTTCAGTAGTTGTAGGGGCAACAGTCTGGATGATTGACTGATCTGGCCTTGTAACATTAACCAAAACGGCCTTGCTATGCTGGTACTGCGAACGGCTGAAAGCAAGGGGAAACTACAGCCGTAATTTTTCCCGAGGACATGCAGCATTACTGTATGATTAAATGATGATGGCGTCCTCTTGGGTATAATATTCCGGAGGTAAAATAGTCCCCCATTCGGATCTCCGGGCGGGGACTACTCAAGAGGACGTCGTTATCAGGAGAAAGAAAACTGGCGTCCTACGGATCGGAGCGTGGAATGTCAGATCCCTTAATCGGGTAGGTAGGTTAGAAAATTTAAAAAGGGAAATGGATAAGTTAAAGTTAGATATAGTGGGAATTTGTGAAGTTCGGTGGCAGGAGGATCAAGACTGTTGGTCATGTGATTACAGTGTTATAAATACAAAATCAAATAGGGGTAATGCAGGAGTAGGTTTAATAATGAATAAAAAAATAGGAGTGCGGGTTAGCTACTACAAACAGCATAGTGAACGCATTATTGTGGCCAAGATAGACACGAAGCCCAGGCCTACCACAGTAGTACAAGTTTATATGCCAACTAGCTCTGCAGATGATGAACAAATAGATGAAATGTATGACGAGATAAAAGAAATTATTCAGGTAGTGAAGGGAGACGAAAATTTAATAGTCATGGGCGACTGGAATTCGTCAGTAGGAAAAGGGAGAGAAGGAAACATAGTAGGTGAATATGAATTGGGGGCAAGAAATGAAAGAGGAAGCCGCCTTGTAGAATTTTGCACTGAGCATAACTTAATCATAGCTAACACTTGGTTCAATAAACATAAAAGAAGGTTGTATACCTGGAAGAATCCTGGAGATGCTAAAAGGTATCAGATAGATTATATAATGGTAAGACAGAGATTTAGGAACCAGGTTTTAAACTGTAAGACATTTCCAGGGGCAGATGTGGGTTCTGACCACAGTCTATTGGTTATGAACTGCAGATTGAAACTGAAGAAACTGCAAAAAGGTGGGAATCTAAGGAGATGGGACCTGGATAAACTGAACGAACCACAGGTTGTAGAGAGTTTCAGGGAGAGCATAAGGGGACAATTGACAGGAATGGGGGAAAGAAATACAGTAGAAAAAAAATGGGTAGCTTTGAGGGATGAAGTAGTAAAGGCAGCAGAGGATCAAATAGGTAAAAAGACGAGGGCTAGTAGAAATCCTTGGGTAACACAAGAAATATTGAATTTAATTGATGAAAGGAGAAAATATAAAAATGCAGTAAATGAAGCAGGCAAAAAGGAATACAAACGTCTCTGAAATGAGATCGACAGGAAGTGCAAAATGGCTAAGCAGGGATGGCTGGAGGACAAATGTAAGGATGTAGAGGCTTGTCTCACTAGGGGTAAGATAGATACTGCCACAGGAAAATTAAAGAGACTTTTGGAGAGAAGAGAACCACTTGTATGAATATCAAGAGCTCTGACGGCAACCCATTTCTAAGCAAAGAAGGGAAGGCAGAAAAGTGGAAGGAGTATATAGAGGGTTTATACAAGGGCGATGTACTTGAGGACAATATTATGGAAATGGAAGAGGATGTAGATGAAGACGAAATTGGAGATAAGATACTGGGTGAAGAGTGTAAGAGAATACTGAAAGACCTGAGTCGAAACAAGGCCCCGGGAGTAGACAACATTCCATTAGAACTACTGATGGCCTTGGGAGAGCCAGTCATGACAAAACTCTACCAGCTGGTGAGCAATCTGTATGAGACAGGCGAAATACCCTCAGACTTCAAGAAGAATATAATAATTCCAATCCCAAAGAAAGCAGGTGTTGACAGATGTGAAAATTACCGAACTATCAGTTTAATAAGTCACAGCTGCAAAATACTAACGCGAATTCTTTGCAGACGAATGGAAAAACTGGTAGAAGCGGACCTTGGGGAAGATCAGTTTGGATTCCGTAGAAATGTTGGAACACGTGAGGCAATACTAACCTTACGACTTATCTTAGAAGAAAGATTAAGAAAAAGCAAACCTACGTTTCTAGCATTTGTAGACTTAGAGAAAACTTTTGACAATGTTAACTGGAATACTCTCTTTCAAATTCTGAAGGTGACAGGTATAAAATACAGGGAGTGAAAGGCTATTTACAATTTGTACAGAAATCAGATGGCAGTTATAAGAGTCGAGGGGCATGAAAGGGAAGCAGTGGTTGGGAAAGGAGTGAGACAGGATTGTAGCCTCTCCCCGATGTTATTCAATCTGTATATTGAGCAAGCAGTAAAGGAAACAAAAGAAAAATTCGGAGTAGGTATTAAAATTCATGGAGAAGATGTAAAAACTTTGAGGTTCGCCGATGACATTGTAATTCTGTCAGAGACAGCAAAGGACTTGGAAGAGCAGTTGAACGGAATGGACAGTGTCTTGAAAGGAGGATATAAGATGAACATCAACAAAAGCAAAACGAGGATAATGGAATGTAGTCAAATTAAATTGGGTGATGCTGAGAGAACAAGATTAGGAAATGAGACACTTAAAGTAGTAAAGGAGTTTTGCTATTTAGGGAGTAAAATAACTGATGATGGTCGAAGTAGAGAGGATATAAAATGTAGACTGGCAATGGCAAGGAAATCATTTCTGAAGAAGAGAAATTTGTTAACATCGAGTATAGATTTAAGTGTCAGGAAGTCGTTTCTGAAAGTATTTGTATGGAGTGTAGCCATGTATGGAAGTGAAACATGGACGATAACTAGAATGGACAAGAAGAGAATAGAAGCTTTCGAAATGTGGTGCTACAGAAGAATGCTGAAGATAAGGTGGGTAGATCACGTAACTAATGAGGAGGTATTGAATAGGACTGGGGAGAAGAGAAGTTTGTGGCACAACTTGACTAGAAGAAGGGATCGGTTGGTAGGGCATGTTTTGAGGCATCAAGGGATCACAAATTTAGCATTGGAGGGCAGCATGGAGGGTAAAAATCGTAGAGGGAGACCAAGAGATGAATACACTAACCACATTCAGAAGGATGTAGGTTGCAGTATGTACTGGGAGATGAAGAAGCTTGCACAGGATAGAGTAGCATGGAGAGCTGCATCAAACCAGTCTCAGGACGGAAGGCCACAACAGCAACAACATATAATCAATTTCTTCTTCATCTGCAGAGCAAGTTGGCATATAAACTTGTACTACTGCAGTAGGAGTGGACTTCGTGTCTATCTTGGCCACAATGATGCTTCCACTATGCTGTTTATAGTAGCTTACCCGTACTCCTATTGTTTTATTCATTATTAAACCTGCTCCTGCATTCTATTTGATTTTGTATTTATAACCCTGTATTCACCTGACCAAAAGTCTTGTTCCTCCTGCCACCGAATATCAATAATTCCCACTATACCAAACTTTAACCTATCTATTTCTCTTTTTAAATTTTCTAGCCTACCTGCCCGATTAAGGGATCTGACATTCCACGATCCGATCCGTAGAACGCCAGTTTTCTTTCTCCTGATAACGACGTCCTCTAGAGTAGTCTCCTTCCGGAGATCCGAAAGGGGGACTATTTTACCTCCGGAATGCTTTACCGAAGTGGACGCCATCATCATTTAATCATACAATAAAGCTGCATGCCCTCGGGAAAAATTACGGCTGTAGTTTCCCCTTTCTTACAGCAGTTCGCAGTACCAGAACAGCAAGACCATTTTGGTTAGCGTTACAAGGCCAGATCAGTCAATCATCCAGACTGTTGCCCCTGCAACTACTGAGAAGGCTGCTGCCCCTCTTCAGGAACCACACGTTTGTCTGGCCTCTCAACAGATACCCCTCCGTTGTAGTTGCACCTACGGTACGGCTATCTGTATCGTTGAGCCACGCGAGCCACCCCACCAACGGCAAGGTCTGTGGCTCATGGGGGGGATATATACAGAAAAGCCAAAGAAACTGGTAGACCTGCCAAATATAGTGTAGGGCCCCTGCGTGTACGCAGAAGGACTCGTCTAATGTCTAAAGTACTGTAGGAGGGAACTGATACCATGAATCCAGTAGGGCTGTCCATAAATCCGTAATAGCTCGAGGGGGTGGAGGTATCCTCTGAACAGCATGTTCCAAGGGATCCCAGATATGCTCAATAAGATTCATGGCTGTGGAGTTTGGTGGCCAGCAGAAGAGTTTAAATTCAAAAGAGTGTTTCTGGAGCCACTCTGTGGCAATTCTGCACTTATGAGGTGTCGCAATGTCCTGCAGGAATTGCTCAAGTCCGTCGGAATGCACAATTCACATAAACTGATGCAGCTGATCAGACAGAATGATTATGTACGTGTCAGATTTCAGTCTCGTATCAAGACGTACACTATGTTTTCAAAAGTATTCGGACATCCCCAAAAACATACATGTTTCATGTTAGGTCCATTGTGCTGCCGCCTACTGTCAGGTACTCCATATCAGCGATCTCAGTAGTCATTAGACGTCGTGAGAGAGCAGAATGGGGCTCTCCGCGGAACTCACGGACTTCGAACGTTGTCAGGTGATTGGGTGTCACTTGTGTCATACGTATGTACGCAAGATTTCCAAACTCCTTAACATCCCTAGGTCCACTGTTTCCGATGTGATAGTGAAGTGGAAACTTGAAGGGAGAAGTACAGCACTAAAGCGTATGGGCCGACCTCGTCTATTGACTGACAGAGACCGCCGACATTTGAAGAGGGTCGTAATGTGTAATAGGCCGACATCTACCCAGACCATCACACAGGAATTCCAAACTGCCTCAGGGTCCACCGGAAGTGCTATGAAAGCTAGGCGGGAGGTGAGAAAACTTGGATTTCATGGTGGAGCGGCTGCTCATAAGGCGCACATCACGCTGGTAAGTGCCAAACGGTGCCTTGCTTGGTGTAAGGAGCGTAAACATTGGACGACTGAACAGAGGAAAAACGTTGTGGTGTGGAGTGGCGAATCAAGGTACACAATGTGCAGGATGTGGGTATGGCGAATGCCCAGTGAACTTCGTCTGCCAGCGTGTGTAGTCTCAATAGCAAAATTCGGATTCAGTGGTGTTATGGTGGGGTCGTGTTGTTCATGGATAGAGGGCTGCACCCCTTGTTTTTTTGCGTAGCACGATATCAGCAGAGGCACATATTGATGGTTTAAGCAACTTCTTGCTTCCCACTGTTGAAGAGCTATTCGGGGATGGCGACTGCATCTTTCAGCATGGTCGAGCATGCACGGCCTATGGCGGAGTGGTTGCACGACAGTCACTTCCCTGTATTGTACTGGCCTTCACAGAGTCCTGACCTGAATCCTGTATAGTACCTTTGGGATGTTTTTGGAACGTCGACATCTTGCCAGGCCTCGCCATCGATACCTCTCCTCAGTGCAGCATGCCGTGAAGAATGGGCTACCATTCTGCAAGAAACCTTCCAGCATCTGATTGAACGTATGCCTGCGAGAGTGAAAGCTGTCATCAAGGCTAAGGTTGGGAAAACATCATATTGAATTTCAGCATTTCCGATGGAGGGCACCACGAACTTGTAAGTGATTTTCAGCCAGGTGTCCGGATACTTCTAATCGCATAGTGTATCAGAGGTCCAATATCATTGCAACTGCACACGCCCCACGCCATGGCGGAGCAGTTACTTTTTATTTGTACTGAGATGATTCGTGTGAAATAGTTTCCGACGTGATTATTGCCGCAGGACGGAAATTAACAGAATTTGCCTTGAACGCGGAATTGTAGTTCGAGCCAGATGCATGGAACATTCCATTTGGAAAATCGTCATATTACTAGATTCACAGTGTCAGAACTGTGCCGAGAATATCAAATTTCAGGCACTATCTCTCACCGTAGACAACGAACGCAGTGGCCGACGGTTTTCACTTAATGACCGAGACTTGCGGCGTTTTCAGTGCTAACAGACAAGCAACAGTGCGTGAAATAAACGCAAAAATTGATGTGGGGCGTAGGACGAACGTATTTGTTAGGACAAATCGAGGAAATTGGTGTTATTGGCTATGGCAGCAGACAACTGACGCGAGTGCTTTTCACAACAGTACGTCATCACCTGTAGCACGCCTCCCGTGCTCGTGACCGTATGGGTTGGACACTAGACGACTGGTAAACCGTGGGCCGGTCAGATGAGTCCAGATTTCAGTTGGTAAGAGTTGATGGCAGGGTTCGAGTGCGGTGCAGACCTCTCGAAGCCATGTACCCTAATCGTCAACAAGGCTCTATGCAATTTTGTGGTGGCTCCAGAATTGTGTGGACTGTGTTTACATGGAAATTACTCGGTCCTCTGATCCAACTGAACCGATCATTAAGTGGAAGCGTTCATGTTCGGCAACTTGGAGACCCTTTCAGCCATTCGTGGACTTCATGTTACCAACCGACGATGGAATTTGTATGGATGACAATGCGCCTTGTCACCGGCCGCAATTGTTTGCGACCGTTTTGAAGAATGTTCCGGACAATTCGTGCTAATAACCTGGTCACACAGATCGCCCTGCTTGAATCGAACATTTATGGGACATAATCGAGTTGTCAGTTCGTGGCTCAGTGTTTCTGCAGGAGATTTCCAACGACTTTTTGCGTCCATACACGTCGAGTTACTGCGCTACGCCGGGCAAGAGGATTTCCGACACGATTTTAAGGGATATCCCATGACCTTTGACACCTCAGTGTATACTCTTATTAGCTTTAGACATAAGCTAAAATCATTTCAATTTGTTTCTTAGAGAGAGAGAAAAATTTACGTGTCAGTAAATGAGAAGAAAGGAGAAGCTACACTGTTGGTAGCAGGATGTAATTGATTTGGTAAGGGAGGCCGGCAGTAAAAATTCCATATCTTGGATAGACTACAGTAAGGACGTTACATTTATGTATGTTGTACTGCATGTGGAGATACGAAAATATTTTTACAGAATAGACTAACGTCTAGAGTTACATTAAACTGGCCTTCAGATTGAAAATGATAACAAAATCAATACCAAATCAGATCAGAAATTCGTTTCTAGTATTGTATATTTTATCTTAAAATTCTATTGTCGTAGCATGCTGAACGAAACCTGCTGTTCGAGTAACCATTCTTTCGAGGAATAGGTAAGAGTTCATCCCTTCACACATGATCTCTTTCGTCGTGGCAAGAAGTGCTCAGAAGGTGAGATTGCGGTGCCCCGATGGTGGGCAGTTGGTACCGTGTCCAATCTGTAAATGGCGTGTGGCGGTGCTGCTGTCGACGCAGCAACGAAATCACTTCTCTCAGTTGGCAGCGGCCTGCTTTGGGGAGAAAGTCGCGCTAAGATCTATATTGAGAATCAGTGGGTCGGCGTGCTCTGCGCTAAACAATGGGAAAGTGGGCAGTCGCATTAATTGAAAGAGAACCAGTTCTACACCTGCTGAGCGTGAAATGCCCTGGCCGCGGCCCTCATTATACGAGTCGTGATAAGACGACGGCCGCTCCTCCCACTAGCACCGGTACAAGCCCTCCAGTCCGATTCCTGTTCCCTTTAAATATCATTTACTTCCATTCTACAGAGGTGATAATTTTCAGCAGGATCCGAGAAGAGCACGGATAATTAAATAACGAGTCATTTCTTGCAACACATGCTGTCGAAACCAAGCAGACCTGTGGAAGATATATTCTAAAAATAAATAAATAAATAAATTACAGTCTGTTTAGCAATCCTGACAAACACTACAGACATAGCGCACATGCAGGCATACATACTTTGACAATCAACAGTGAAAAGAGGATTATAGAACCTCTTCGAAAAACAAGAAATAACGAGGAACAGGTGGACTTCGGTATCAAAATAAAGCACAAAGTATCACAATAGCTACTGAAGGTATTTCAGAGTCGTTTGTGCAACTACAAGGAAATGCGTGCTTTTGCCGCCCAACGCATTTTGTCTTAATGAAGTAAAATGATCTGTTATAAAACGTATTTATAATTTCCCTTGCTCTCTATAACTAAAAACAATGAAAAATTGTTGATTTTACTTACGGTATTTTATTTCCGATATTCACTAACATCAGGAAGTGTCCTCTGGTTACACGTTTTTGAAGTATTTCCTCGTTTGCGACTGCTATTTTTTAACTAATCCGACCCTGCTTTGAAGCACTAAACATTTCCTGAAATGAAACACGACGCCACATAGTATTACTGCTGTTTGTTTCCACACCTCTCGATGAATGTGATTCTGTGTGTTCTTCTGCAAGTAGTGGGATAAGCTTAAACGCTAATTTTATTTTTTATTTGTTCTAAAAATGTTCTATTCATCTGAAGTTTATCGTATGTCTATTATGTCGTTTCATTACGTTGCTATGTATTCATTTACTTTGTAGGTAAAATTATGAAGTAAGGATGGAGCTGAAAATCTAAAAGGCATGTGGTGGGGGTTAAATATGAGTCAAATTTCTAAACAGTGAATGGCACATATAAACAAACAAACAAAAAAACAGAGGAAAGGTAGAACTGCAATGGAGGGGAGGGTGGCAGAGATAGACAGCGATACAGAGAGTCTGTGGTGCGATTAGGAAGGGAGAGGCGGAGAGAGAGAGTCAAAGGTTTTTTAAATTTTTTTAGTGAGATTTGTTCAGTGATGCTGTATAACGTCTGGTTCCAGTATCAACCTGCTAATTAAGTAGTTATTTATATTGTCTTAGTGATTTGAGTACTGGGTGACTACATTGGAAAGCAAGTAGGTGTATGATTTTACTGATTATTATGATGCTTACAAAATTTTTCCATTGTAAAAGACATAATTGACATGGCAAACAATAGATATAGAGAACATTTTTAGATCAAGTTGAAACCAAAACTAGCTGTTAAGTTCGCAGCATTACTCATACAAAAATTGCGGGGACACGCTTGGGCAGAAGTATGTAGTGAAACAGTATTAATGCTACATTTTGTCGAGTTTCACACAGAGAAATATGTAGCACTGGGAAGTAATGGGGAATTATTTAAAATCAACAGTGCCAAAGGAGGGAATACCTGAATAACGTTCAAGCCGACGACACTTCCTAATGCGACAAAAAATCGAACATAAAATACCGTAAGGGAAAAATCAACATCTTTTTACAGTAAACTGTCCTTAGGCCTAGGAAGCAATGTAAATGATAAATAGGTTTCAATAGATTTTATGATGTTTTATATCAATTAAACGAAATGTTTTTGGTGGTACAAATGCGCTCTTTCATGCGGTTTCAGCGGCGCGGGATTAGCCGAGCGGTCTAGGGCGCTGCAGTCATGGACTGTGCTGGTGGTCCCGGCTGAGGTTCGAGTCCTCCCTTGGGCATGGGTGTGTGTGTTTGTCCTTAGGATAATGTAGGTGAAGTAGTGTGTGAGCTTAGGGACTGATGACCTTAGCAGTTAAGTCCAATAAGATTTCACACACACACGCACACACACACACACAAACACATGTAGTTTCACAGATGGATTTAAAATACCTTCAGTCGTTATAAAGCAACTAAAGACACCATGGCCACAGAAATGAAGGATTTTATGAAACTGTCGGAAGAACAAACAAATAAAACTGTATAGCATAAATCATCAGGACTGAGCTATCAGAAGACGATTACGAAAGATGCATTTAGGATTCCACGTCAGGTGCGATATTTGTAACAGAAAAGAAAAATAGAAGACACTGTCAGCAATGAATCATTACAACTCAGTAACACTATCAGAATGTACGTGTTCTTCAAAAAAAATGGCTCTGAGCACTATGGGAATCAACTGCTGATGTCATTAGTCCCCTAGAACTTAGAACTAGTTAAACCTAACTAACCTAAGGACATCACAAACATCCATGCCCGAGGCAGGATTCGAACCTGCGACCGCAGCGGTCTTGCGGTTCTAGACTGCAGCGCCTTTAACCGCACGGCCACTTCGGCCGGCCGTGTTCTTCAGAAACACACATTTTGGGATAAGTAGAAAAATTAGTATGAAAATACAGACGTATACTAATGCATAGAAAAAAATTTGAGATAAAATTAGGAAAAGAAGATTCGTGTTCTTCGAGCAAAAGAGTGCTTCAGTGATGACAGAAAAGAGAAGTTCTGCAATATTTTGAAGAATTCAAGAGACTTAGGAAAGCAACTGCTGTTACAAGAAACTGGAGTAAATATCTAAGAACTAGAAGACAAAACGAAACACAGATGCAAATCAAGACATAGGAAGCTTTCTAAGACAACATAGTTCCAAAAAGGCAGAGAAGGACAGCAGAAGAAAGGAAAGAAAATACTTAATACACGAAGGAATATTAGAGAACCGATACAGTTAACTTATCCGATCTGTATGACCTACTCCGGGGAAAGACGATTCTAGATCCAGAATGAGATTTTCACTCTGCAGCGAAGTGAGTGCTGATACGAAAATTCCTGGCAGATTAGAACTGTGTGCCGGACCGAGCCTCGAACTCAGCACCTATGCCTTTCGTGGGCAAGTGCTCTATCAACTGAGCTACCCAAGCACGACTCACGCCCATTTCTCACAGCTTCACTTCTGCCAGCAAAAGGTAAAGGTCCCGAGTTCGAGTCTCGGTCCGGCATACAGTTTTAATCTGCCAGGAATTTTCATCATTATAGTTGTAGCACTATTTCAGTAATGATGCGGAAGAGATCGGGCGTGAGTTTACTGAAGAAACCACCCCGTGTTTCACCTCGAACGATTCAGGAAAGCTGAGAATCTTCTAAGACCTGAGGACCAGCTTTCCTACCGAATACGATTTCAGTGTATTTCCTCCGAGCCACGTTACTGAGTATGCTGGTCGAAAAAAGTCTCACGAGAAACTGACTAATTAACTTAGATGATGATGACTGCCAAGTTTTGTTTCTGTGACAGTATCTGCACTCAAATGTCACAATACATTATCTTTACCCCTATCAACACTCTGTTCACTATTTTCATCTCCGGTGCAAATATTTTAAATTATTTAGTGCCACTTTTAAAACATCTCACCTTATTAAATAGCTATTCTATACACGTTGTGACGTCAAAATTTTCTCCTTTTAGTTTATAGAGCTCAGTTGAAAATCACCACCCTCTTTACTCGGTATATTCTCCACTCGGTTGATTAGAAGTGCTCTATAAACTACTCTGTGGTTAATAGGTGTTAACTTCTATAACACCATTTTTAAATATTTGCAAGACACTATTTAGTTAGTCTTCATTATTAAACTGCCAACCAATCAGTGTGCCTGTAAACCATTCGCTTTGCTGAATTTCCTCGATAGCGAGATAACCGGGCACTAATAGTCTGGCTGTTGAGCGTCTGTAAACCCCAAACAAATATACCCACCTACACATGCATACACACACACACACACACACACACACACACACACACACACACACAGGAGGTAAACGATCTGCCTCGTTTACCTACTGTCAGTTACTTCCTTTCTAGTCTAGCTGTGCTTATCGTGGTAGAGTTCATACTGTGAGAAGACGTGCATCGCACAAAAAGTACCTTAGAAGAACATAAATTGCAATTCTTGTCAATGATGAAACTATGTTTTGTGTTACGAATAGGTACAAACGTTACACAACGTCTTGTCTATATAGAATAGTACAGACGTATACATTAACATACCATTTATGTCTAAAAATATGTGGCATTTGGCAGTCCAAATGTTTATTAGAGAAGCGTCTAAAAAACTGAAGTAAATCGGTCAAGAGCTTTTCGAAATATTTGCTTACAACGATATTAAAATATATAGCCTCCTTCCGTACAATACATTTGCTTGAACTAAATCGGTCAAGAACTTTTCGAGATTTTTGTTATTAACAGTTCCTCTTTACTTAGTATGTATATATTTGTATACCTCGTACATTAAAAATACATATAACGTTTTTCTTTCCAAACATTTATTAGAGGGTCACGAAAAAAGAAGTCAGTCAAGTAATTTCCAAAATTAAATTTGAATTTCAAAACAGACTTTCCTTTGAAAGAACGCGAATACTTGCATCGACCTATTGGAACTCTGTGATCACAGAAGCAGTTGAAGTGAGACTTTGTAAAAACTACTTCAATAGAGACATCGCTATACACTGAGTAATGCATGCAAGCGTGCACTTAAAAAGAAAGAACACAGAGGAAAAATTCCCGTAGTCTATCACCTGATGCGAGGGATGGCGCTGCGTAGAGAGCTGTATGTTAAGGACATCGACTTTATGCATAAGAGTTCTCAGACAACTCCTCAAAAGTAAAACTCCCGTAATAACAAAAATTATTTCCATTTTTCTGTCAAACAATTACACGCTGTCATGATCACAATATAAGGGCAAAGACATATGTGACACAGACTAAAATTAACGAATCTCATATGAACTAAGCTACAATCCTAAAGGTATATCATGAGATATGACATAATCTTATGTTTCATTCGTAAGTGATACTAACGCATTCATTTTATAAAACTATTTTAGACACTTGAAAATTCCTATGGCAAAAATTGTACTGTCATACATCAAATAAAAAAAGTCAGCTGAAGCCATTACAAAATCATTTAAAGAATGTCAGGCTGGTACCTGCTCCCCGTCTCAGTTACGTGATTCTCAAACATTTCTAAAGGTTCCCACACTTTCACCTGGGATGACGCTAGACGCGGTGAAATGGGGTACACAAATTCCCTTTCGGCCATCCGGCAAGGGGGTGGGGGGGGGGGTTAAGGAGAAGTTGGGGGAGGGGTGGTGAGAGGAAGGACATCCATACACATACACTCTCTACCATTAACAATACAAAATACAGAATGACGTGCTGACCCCATGAAGACACGGGGTAAGATCACGAAAACAAAGAACTGGTTTACCTAAAACCCTCAAGGCAAATGTCGGGACGGTTCCTTTGAAAAGGAAACTTCCGTTTATTTTCACATCCACGCCTAATTCTAGACTGTGCTTCGTATCTAATAACGTCGGTCTGGAAGGTACGTTAGAACATAATGTGGCTTCGCCTTTGGTGACAACCAGCGTGAAGCCTTGTAATGGAAAAGAAATTCGTAACTAATATTTTATAGACCAGTTGAAGAGGAGAAGCAGTGGTGTACAGTTCATAATCAATCAGAGCGTTGATGGTGATCCGACCGTCGGAGTGGGCTGCTGAGCTTGCTGGCCTTATCGGTGAGACCAGCAAGCAGTGTACCTGCACCGTATTAAACGCTCTCCCTTCACTATTTCTCATCGAAGACAACAACATAAACGTTAGACTCTCCACGAAAAAAAAATGTCGTTGGAGACAAGGAAAGCGTGCGCTTAGAATTGGGGCAGAATAATCTTTCGGGGACCTCTCTGCTAACAAAACCATACGACTTAATAATTGCACTTACTCTGTGGTTGACAACTTTGTTGTGTACACTTCTTCTTCTTCTTTTTCTTTTCTACAGTGTCAACCTCGTCTGTTGGGGGCTACGCAGTACTCAGGATTTAGCAAATTACTTTCTTTAACGTCCCTGTCAATGTGTAAGATCGAATTTTAAATGCTTGAGTATCATATGTTCTGAAGAGGAAATCGGGGACTTGCCCCGTATTTGCCTAAACGAGTGTGGTAAACCACCTGAAAACCACATTCAGGTTGGCCGGTGCACCAGCCACGGTCGTATATCCTCCGGAAGGATTCGATCTGGGTCTCGTTCACCTTCAGGTCTCGGCAGATTTCGTGGTGTGCGTGACGCTATCCAAGCACGTTTCCACGTAATATACATCGACGATTTAAAATGCCGTCGAGGTTATGCCTTTTATTTTCTGGGCTAGCACAATCTGAAGTGTAGAGATATTTCAGCTCCCATCACTTATCACAATTATGAAATCTGGGCTTGCAGCGTTTCTATAGACATTCAAATACAGTAACAAAAAAGAAACGGAATATAACATCGTTCCCCCGATTTTTATACAGTCATTTACCCTGATAGGATTGTTTACTGTTGTAATCATTAAACTGTGTGCGATATATTGCGATTCTTACCAAAATCTATGACGAAAATGCGGAATGTATTACCTGGTTTGGATCAAATATAATTGTTGCTTTTCAGACAACATAATAGTAAATAGAATGGCGAACATTCAGTTAGCGTTGGAACAATAATTGAGAAAAGTAATCCATTCATCCTCACGTATTCATGTAATTCTGAGATACAACTGAAGGATGCATATTCATCTAGTGTCAACTTCATCCTCGGAGATGATGACTAGCGTGTGTCGCGATGTATTCCCCACTGCCGGTAGCTCGCTTTCATAACGATTATGAGTTCTCATCATGGTTTTAGGGCATTTATCCAACCACTTTAATCTATAAAATGTGTTTTAAAATGCACTTTCATTGTATTTGAGGTTCACTATTATATAAGCAGGTGTTCATACACTGATCAGCCAAAACATTACGACAACCTACGTAATAACTGGTAAGTCCACCTTTGGCATGGATAACAGCGGCGATGCATTGTGGCACGGAAGCAACGAGTCACTGATAGGTCGCTGGAGGGATTTGGCACCATATCAGCACACACATTTCACCTACTTCCTATAAATTCCGGGGAAGGGTGTGATGAGTTCTAACGCAACGTTCAAGCACATCAGAGATAAGGTAAAATTTGGTGACTTGGGTGACCAGCACATCAATTGAAAGTCGCCATTGTTTTCTTCGAACCACTTCATAATACTCCCAGTCTTGTCACATGGCGCATTACCTTGCTAAAAAATGCCACTATCATCGGTAGCCGCCGGCCGAGGTGGCCGAGCGGTTCTAGGTGCTACAGTCCTGAACCGCGCGACCGCTCCGGTCGCCGGTTCGAATCCTGCCTCGGGCTTGTTCAAAAATGTTCAAATGTGTGTGAAATCCTATGGGACTCAACTGCTAAGGTCATCAGTCCCTAAGCTTACACACTACTTAACTTAAATTACCCTAAGGACACACACACACCCATGCCCGACGGAGGACTCGAATCTCCGCCGGGACCAGCCGCAAAATACGTGACTGCAGTGCTTCAGACCGCTCGACTAATCCCGAGCGGCCCTCGGGCTTGGATGTGTGTGATGTCCTTAGGTTAGTTAGGTTTAAGTAGTTCTAAGTTCTAGGGGACTGACCACCTCAGAAGTTAAGTCCCATAGTGCTCAGAGCCATTTGAACCATTTTTGTCATCGATAAACATCATCCTAATGAAGGGGTGTACGTGGTCTGCAAGTACTGTATGATACTCCTTGGTTATTACGGTGTCTTGCATGAGCTCCACTAGACCCATGGATGCCTGCGTGAATGTCCCCGGTGCATAACTAAGCAGCCGCCAGGTTGTCTGCGTTCCTCAGTGCAGGTGTCAAGGGACTGTTCTGGAAGACGACGAACTCGAGCCCTCCCATCCGCAAGATGATGAAGGTATCGGGATTCATTAGACCATGCGACGCACTGCCAGTGCGCCAACATCCAGTGCCGATGATCACGTGCCCATTTCAGTCGTAGTTGACGACGTCATGGTGTTCACATTGGCATATGCATGAGTCGTGGGCTCCGGAGGCCCAACGTTGGGAGTGTGGTCAGAAACACTTGTACTCTGCCCAGCATTAAAGTCTGATGTTAGTTTTGCCACGCCTCGCCACCTGTCCTATTTTACGAGTCTGCCCAGCCGACGACATTCGACATCTGTAATCAGAGGTGGCGCCCAACCCCACGATGTCTGGATGTGATTTCATCTTGGTCCTCCACGTGTTGAAGACACTCACCACAGAATTTCTCGAACACTCGAAAAGTCGTGCAGCTTCCGAAACGCTCGTTTCGAGCGTCTGGGCCATCACAATCTGCCCTCTGTCGAACTCAGATAGATCGCGCTCCTCCCCATTCTACACACGTATAGCACGATCGCTAATACTACATGCACTGTGCGTGTGTGTGACTGGCAGTTATTTCTAGCCAGGTGATGTTGCCATCGCCTGGACGGATTTTTATCGACAGTAGGTCGGGGGTCATAATGCTCTGGCTTATCAGTGTATATCATGCTTGTTATGTTATCACAACATGATTAAATTTTTTATCGGGTAATACACATTTCGTGGTAAAATCATCCATCTACAGCGTACATAATAAACTACGAATCATTTTAAATAATGGACGAAATAATCTGAGAGCCTTAGCAAGGCTCCACAAATGTGAAGAGGGAGATGGTGGGAGGGGGGTGGCGTGTAACATGTAGCAGTCTATAAGGGCCCTAGCTCAGATGCCACTCAAGGAAAAGGAAAGAAAAAGTAACCGAAGTGCATTAATATGGCTTTGTCGTAGGTGTAAAATACGTCAAGCACAAATTATATTCCATTTAGCGATTACGGAGATTCTCTAATAGTCACGAAGCAATTAAAAAGAAAAGCTTCCATCAGATCTTCCTTCGTCTGATTTGAGAGACATTCATCTGGCACAATGCAGATGTATCTTTTACATCTATTACTTACATCAGTTAGGGGTTTTGAAATGTGCGTGCAACCATAAGCGTGCGGCATATAAAAAATTAACTCCTTTGTGAATGCCAAAAGCATTCCGTTTGCTATTGAGATAAAACCAGAGGGTAACGTCCAGAATTCTGTATAATCACATGTTGATGACAACTAACAAAATAAAGACAACTTCAACCAACTGACAAAATTAGGGAAAGAGTGTAGTACAGTGGAAGATTTAAAACAAGATTCTCGCATGCATAACTGCTTGGCGTGCTTCGAGAGCATAATGACAGTGTACCGGTACCACCAAAATTTCTTCACTGTAAACTGCCATCGTAATTACACCGCTTGTGTAACAGCAAACAGAGCATTTAACGCTTACCACCCCAGCGACCGTTCTGGCAGGCATTAGCTTTTTAAGTTAGCTGCCATCCTTTAGCGCCACGACAGGGGTGACGCGTATCAAGCGATAAAATGGAGCTTGGGCGATTGTGAATTAGGAGTAATTAACGGAGCTAATCAGCGATAAGTAGGGGGAAGGGACTTCAGCTAGGGTGTGGAGCTGATTGAGATGCACTGCGCGGAGGGGAGGAATGAATCACCGACAACCCCAGACTCGACAGAAAATGTGCTCAGTCACAGAGCTCTATCACCTAACTTATGGTTTCTGTCATCATGTTGGAAGTTGTCGTTTATCTCGCAGACCACAATAGTAAACTAAATTATGAATTTCCATTTCAATTA
Organism: Schistocerca serialis cubense; assembly: GCF_023864345.2. NCBI lineage: Eukaryota > Metazoa > Arthropoda > Insecta > Orthoptera > Acrididae > Schistocerca > Schistocerca serialis. The sequence goes on from NC_064640.1 coordinate 583,866,736, forward strand.
CGAGAAACTGACTTGCCTAACTCTGCCCGGAATTTTATCAAGCAGATACTGGCGGCAGTATCTCCAGCGGATATTTCCCCATCTACTTTCAATCGTTTGTGTTAATCTTTTGCATCGATAGTAGGTTTCTTGCAGAGTTTTCATGAATATCACGCTACATGTCCTATGGATTAACGTAGAAGTAATATAATTACACGGAAGCTACTGACTAGGAAAAGTAATTGTTAAGAAAAAGAGAGATCGTATACCCACATCAGGTTTTTTTATGACTTTGTTCATTTAATTTACTAGAACTGAATTGTGTCGGAGATGGTCTGTATGCTTAATGTTTTAATGTGTTGTAGTTAATAGTGTGATACCCTATCAAATTTCGAAATAATTAGTGATTTTAACTCAGGTGGTTCATATTTCAATCTAAATACTGGGACTACAGGTACCACGCAATCTTTGTAGCCGCATCCTTCATACATGTGACAGTTCTCATCAAAACATATTTTATTGTTTCAGACATGCTTTTAAAATACATGCAGTTGTCGCAAGGTTGTCTTCCAGTAGACACTTGTATGAGATCAAGTTTCTGGTAGACTTCTTATCTCTTTGCATCATATTAAAAATATATATAATCAACTGTTTGATGTACAGAAATGTTGCAGCTCTAAATTTTATTTCTATCCCCCTATTATGTTTGCACTTAGAGTGAAAATCGTGAGTATTACAAAAAGGGGTGACGTGCAGAAATCTAAGACGCCGAATGACCACGGTATTATATTGGTTTCTTACATGATACTGAAGGTAGACATTTAACGTTTCCTGAAAAAAATCACAGATTTTAGATGTGGCAGTAAAAATGATTGTGCTTTAAAAATAAATTATTATTCTGGGGTTTGGAGTTGGTATCTTAGAAAGTGGAGGACAATAGAACAACTAATAAAAACGGTGTATGTAGCGACAGAAATGTCGTACCACAAACTGGCGTCGTGTCGGTAAAGCAGGAGATGAACAAACGCTCATAAACGCAGTTCATTAGAGTGGTATATACAATCTTATACGAAAATAGGAATAGAACTGAATTATACGATAGAAACTGCTGACTAAAGAGAAGAAATGTACTATTAAGCGTAAACCAGTACAGAACAACATATAGAGGGACTGAAAAGAATTCCGAATTAGATAAAGAACTTTTTGGGTGTAGTTCGTAGCTGTATATAACACGTAAATAAGTAATTGCAAAAGGAAGTTCCGAATAAAATTAATATAGATGAAATATAGCAAATGTGGAAGAGAATAAAGAGAAATCCTGAGAACTCAGTAATTCTTTATATTGTATTCAATAATGTTTTGAATATAGTATACGCCGACCGGAGTGGCCGTGCGGTTCTAGGCGCTACAGTCTGGAACCGAGCCACCGCTACGGTCGCAGGTTCGAATCCTGCCTCGGGAATGGATGTGTGTGATGTCCTTAGGTTAGTTAGGTTTAATTAGTTCTAAGTTCTAGGCGCCTGATGACCTCAGAAGTTAAGTCGCATAGTGCTCAGAGCCATTTGAACCAATATACGAAAATATCCCACATTAAACTGGCCGTAGAAAAAATTTGTTGAACTGAAGATAGAGGAACTAAATCATTATGTGTAACAGAATCTTACAAGCTACGGAAGTTTGACTCAATTAACATTACTTATGTATGTAACGGCTTTATAAATCAAGGCTTAAATGATTTTTTATGATATTAACTCCTCTGGTTACCAATGTACTGAAACAGGAAGCAGTAGAACCAAATAACTTATAATATAAATTTACACTCTCTCTTAAAGTATTAAGAAAGCGAAACAGACGCAGAAGCAGAAAACACTTAAATGAGGGAGTTCCTTAAGATAGATTGTTGGTAACAAATACAAGGAGTGACAGAATTGGAGTATATCAACAGTTTTACCCGTATTCTACACAATATAAGGAATTTTAATTACTAAATAATAATCCAAAATATTTGAGGACTCTAGAGTTTGACATATTGGCATGTTCTATTCATATCCGTGCACCAAATAGCTGCAAATTAAACGAACAACGGTTCGTGAAAGACAATGGAATTATAAATAAACACGCTAATGTAACATGGATCTACGTTCCAATACAATCTAAAAAAATTTAATCATGTTGCCAGAAGCCTCAAAGGAGGTCCAAAGAAACGTATACGCAGGCAATGTGTGTATCTATACTGATGTTCAATCTAGAAGGAAGCTCCTGGTTTAGGAAAGTTTCGAGATGAACGGAATTTGAAGAATGATAGAGGCTCAGAATGCATGTTGAACAGCCAGTATGATTTTTGGTTACTGCGTTTTGGTACAACAGAGAGGAAATAACATCACTTTCCATTTGCATGTGAGCAGTGCAATAAATTTCACCGTATCATCGATACCCTCTCAGTGCAATCCGCTAGCAGATCATTTTGGGAGAATTATTATTGTGCTAATAAATTTGTACAATATAATTATTACTACAATAATCTTTTATTTGAAAGTGATGTTAGGAAGAGGGAGAGAGAGAGAGAGAGAGAGAGAGAGAGAGAGAGAGAGAGAGAGGTGGAGTGGTGGAATGGGTAGGGGGATTTATGTGTGAATACAGGCTTACATCAGCAACCCGAGACTCACTTATATCCTAATGTATGGAAGAGTTTGAATTTTAAGGTTGGAAACTACTTATTTACAACTTATAGAAAATAGGTACATGTTTCTAAGTTTTACTGTTCTTCCGACTAGTCACCACTATTGAGTATAACTGGTTGCCACCGATGTGGAAGCGGTACGATACCCTTAGCAGCGCCAGTTGAGTTGATAGCTTGCGCCATATGTGTCAGATCACAGTCTTGCAAAATGATGGGTGTATCCTGCTGAAAGTGTCGCCCCTTCTTACTTTGAGCTATTCATTTTTGGTACACAGCCTGTGACCAGCTTAGTGAAACAATCGACGATACTTTCTGTAGTATCCGACAATCATTTTGCAGGATGATGATCGGCTGCATACGGCACAAGTTCTACTTGAATTGTTCGTTCGGTGGGCTGAGAAGTGATGTACCACCCAACACATTCCCCGGCCTTAGGTCTTTGTGACTTCAACTTGATTCCTAACTTGAAGGAAGCACTTCGCCACATTCGGTTCAGAACTGTTACAGATATTCGTCGGGCAATACACCACTCTGCTTCAACTGTCTACACAACTGGCGCTGTTAAGGGTATCGTTGGCAACGGGTCACACACAATGCTGGTGACCAGTTTGAAGGACAGTAAAAATCTGTAACATCTATTAATTTTGTATAAGCTATAAATAAGCAACCTCCAGTTTTACAGTTCCAACCATCGTATTTAACGCTGTTCACTTCAGTCGAGTTCCTCTTTTACGCGTATATGTAAGTACGAAACACAAATTGTTTTCCATGAAATGAGAATGGAACTTCATGCTAATCCCAAACACATTATAGAATTTCAAAATAGTAGGCATGCCACAAACAGTATTTTCGTTGGTCCCGATAATTCATCCATATTATTCCGTGCCTACACTAATTCAGAAGTTGTAAGAGAGCCAGTTTTTTACGTTCTGTTGACATCGAGATGTTTGATGGACAAGGATGGCAAACAGTAAGTTCCGCGACGTTGTCTAAGCTAATATTCCACTGCATACTTTTCTGGATAAGACCCTTGACAACATAGCGTATTATAATTAAATGATGCAATCATTTCTTGTACTTCACTGACCCCTTTCTTCCCTTCCCTCTTCTCCACCGAAGAGTAACAAAGGATACTTACTGACATGTCAATGTGTAGTTTCACAAGGGCAAGTGCATTTCAAAACTTCTTTCATCTCTGAGACAAAATTTTTATGCAGGACTGTTTACTTTAGTGGCTTTCTTTTAGGCCTCTTGCCACATAATATAGGCCTAAAACGTATTTTCATTTAAAACAGAATAATTAAGTCTTGTTTTCGAAATACTAATATTTGCTTAGGTGCAACTTTCAAGTGAAAAGTGATGTTGAAATGAAACGTGATTAATGGGGCATAATGATTGCATCATCACAGATGCACAGAACGTGATTGTGTGACTTGATCGTGCTCACAAGATGATAGTTGAACACTTTTCTTCGCAAGTACGAATCCCTTGTTTTAGACGCCGGAGGGAGAGAGAGCTGTACAAGCTTCAGCGTTGATTATGCCGCTTTCTGGCGTGTGTAATAATACATTTCACAGGCAAATTGCGTATGACTTAATGAAGTAAGCTAGCGCTTATTTGCTTTCTTATTGTCAGCACAGAAGCAACATAAAAGGGACGACTCGAATTAAACAGGCTGCGCTCCTTCGCAGCCAATTAAACAGGAATACTGCAAATAACATAGAACTTGGGCACAGCATAAAAGCGAGCGTTAGAACCGTTTCCTTTCTCGGTCTGTAATACCAGAGTCAACAGTCTACGCTTTAAACTCTGCCGAGCCGAAGGAAATGGAATAATAATAAGCAGTCACTGCGGCTTTTGTCTGTGGGACTTCTGTTCAACACATCTGTCCTCTGTTTCAACAAACTGCCACTTCCTTCTCGAGCAGACAGCAAATATTGGCAATTTGTTCAGGTGAAAGTAATCATGTTCCCGTCTCCATTGTTTTCACAGAAAATACGGCAGCTTGGCTGTTGGCGATGGCCACAGCCAGGCGCCACCTAACAAATGAGCGCAGCTGCCAAGTTTTTGTCCACCCTGTTTCTTTGCCTAACCTATGTTAACACAACATACCCTCAGGTAGGAGCGCCGTCGCAAATGACCTTAACACTCTCGAAGTTGTTTAAACGGACGGTGTTGTTCTAACGCCAGGACAGAAGCTTTCTTTCTGTTTTCTTCCGTCTATGAAAAAGAAGCCGTATTCTGTCTCCATCGTATGGTGCCTGCGAACGATTTTTGTGCAGGCACGCGTTGAAATCAATTTTCTTCTGGTATGTCTTATAACATTAACAAAGTAATCTCTTGGTAGATGCCATGTAAGTGAAGAAAGCAAATAAGAGACGTAGTTTAATCATTACATTTATTTTAATTTTCACTGTTTCTCTACCTCTCTCTTCCCAAATCTCATTCCCTTTCTCTCTGACGATATTACACACAAACACACACACACACACACACACACACACATGTGCGCACGGACACACACAGACTCACACACAACACATATTTTAGGAAGAAAAACTAAATGTGTGCGTGCGCGTGTTTGTATTATTGCACATGAAAATACCACATGATGAGTAGATACATGTTTAATGATATTTCGGAACTAATAAGTATGATGTTAAGAAGATTTCGCTAACAGCTAGTAAAATTCTTGTTTTACTGAATCATTACCGGTTTCGCGGCCTACAACCCCATCACTAACTGCAATAGTGTTGAAAGTTCATAGGTCTGCACTTCTCTCCTAGTTAAAACGTATTATTCAGTGAATACTGTCCGCCAAATATTGTCGAACGAAGGGTGGCGAAGACATGATCCATTAATTTCGTAAATATTTCTGGTGGGTGCACACGTAGTTATAGACGCTTGTTTCAAAATTTGCGCCCTACAGTAATGCAAGCCAATTGTTTTGTCATGTGCCGGAATAAGTTTACTGTCAGCTCTGAAAATGGGCTGTGTAATACTGTTGACAGTATGCAATACACGCAGGTCAGTTTCAGGTATATGTTTTCAATGTTTTTGTAGATGACACGTCGCATTAAAGTATCTCATGTTCTGTATTTAAATTTTGTATACTTCTTCGGAACCACATGGTAATGGATATGGAATTGTAAGGTTGTATAGAAATACGAAAAGGAATCTGTACTAGGTAAATTCATATCCATAGGACATGAAACTGTGTTGATGTTACAAATAGAAAAGCAGCAATTTCTGCATAAAACTTTCAGCTACGGCAACTAATTTATTTGGAACTGTCAAATTCCATCTGAAAGCATCTACTGCACCGTTCTACAGCCCAGGTATCAGAAAAATCTATCAGCTAACACTGAATGCCAGAATGAAATTCAACAGAAGCAATGATGCTACTCTCATATACAAAGTCTGTTCTTAGATATACTTTCTGATTAAGATAGGTGACCAAACTAACAAATATATCAATAGTATGGAATAACTTGTCATCTGAAATGATGGATGAGTAGCAATTACCTGACACAAAAATATGTGCTACCATATGTTTACGAAAATTACCTGTAAGTAAAATAAATAAAGTCGTCTTGCATGACTGGCTGGGAGCACCTGAAAGAAAAATTAAATTTCTTGGAGTGCGTTTAATCCGCTGCAATTTTTATTTATTATGTACTTATTAGTGTTAAGTGATCCCTTCTATGGGAACATGATATCAATATTATGGCTAAAACCGTTTTGGCACGGTTAAATTATAGTTACACTGTTTCATTGATGAAAATGTGCAGTATTTCTTTTCATTTCGTCTCTACTGTTTTGTAAACTTTTTATATTTTCTTCGATATCATTCTTACACGTTTCTATTGACAAATTGCCTTTTTGGAACTAACACTATCCTGAGTTATTACAATTTTTTTCGAGTGGATTAAGGGATTAAGGTTCAGATACTTTTGTGTCTGGGTGAATGTAGCTAGAGTATTTTCACCTAAATATCTAGGGATTACAGCTATGAACAACTTCATCAGGAACGGTCGTATAGAAAACGCAGCAGGACAGGTAAACCAAAGAATGAGTTCCATTGGCAGAGTAATTAAAAGGTGCGACAATCCCACTAGACGAACTGTTTACGTTAAGGTTGTCTGTCTTATACATAATAGTTTCGTTTTATCGGAATCTTACCAGACAGCACTGAATAACGGTTATCTGGAATGACAGTCAACGAAACAATTCCTTTTATATCCCATCCAAATCTTTCATAATCCCTAGTCAATAATACCATTCTCCGAACACCGAAATATTTTGTTGCCTCATGCGCTCATAGGGGGGAGGAGATAACCATAGCGGTAAAATAAGGGAAACTAGAATTCCACGGAAAAACTTTCGTGGTCGTTAACCCCACGTGCTCTCCGAGAGTGTAACGGTAGAGGTACGATTTAAAAGTGGTCTTGCCGCTCTGTCAGACAATTAAGTGTGAGTTGCAGAGTGATTTTGTAATTGTACATTACACAAGATAACAACGGGGAACGTAGTTAGGTTAAAGAAAAACGTTCGTAGGATACGAAAGAAATTGTAACGTCACCAAGCTATAGCCTGAGTCGAAAGGAAACATATTACGCATAAATCTATAATCGTCAAGTTTGTGTCAAAGAGTGCAACTGATACTACTATGAATTTACTCCTTTTCTGTTTAACTGTGAACGTTGCGCGGGAAGGACAACTGTCAGTGCTACTTCTTATGAGCTCTAATTTCCCTGATGTCCTTGTAACTATTTTGTGAAACGTATGGGGGAAGAAAAAATATGATGTTTCACCTTTCTTGGAAAAAATGCTCCCAGAACTTTACTTGTAATCCTCTCAAATAAAATCAATGGATCTCTTGAAACGCCTGCCACTGCAGTTTCAAGAGAATCTTCGTAATGCTCTCACGTTTACTAATCCATCCCTTAAAGAAACGTGCCTATCTTCCAAAGATCTCATCCAGTACTCCTATTGGACAGGGTAGACTGACGAGAAGTACTCAAGAATAGGCCCAACAATTGTTTTATAAGTCACTTCCTTCGTAAATAAATTTAATTTAGTCAAGATTCACGCGCGTGGGGTAGCCCGCGGTCTTAGGCGCCTTGTCACGCCCCATACGGATCCCTTCGGCGGAGGTTCGAGACCTTCTTCGGGCTTGGGTGTGTGTGTGGTCCATAGGGAAAGTTAATTTAAGTTAGATTAAGTAGTGTGTAGGCTTAGGGACCTATGACTTCAGCAATTTTGTCCCATAAAACCATACCACAAACTTCAATCTTTTTTGAAGATTCTTCCAATGAATTCTACACTCGTTTCTAATTTTTCTTCAGTTTTTTGTGTTATTATTCTACTTTAAAGTGCACCGACCAGTTACTCCTGCGTTTTTTTTACTGTTAATTTTTCGGTGCTTTATCGCCAATAGTTCAAATGGCTCTGAGCACTATAGGACTTAACATCTGAGGTCATCAGTCCCCTAGAACTTAGACCTACTTAAATCTAACTAACTTAAGGACGTCACACACATGCATGCCCGAGGCAGGATTCGAACCTGCGACCGTAGCGGTCGCGCGGTTCCAGACTGTAGCGCCTAGAGCCGCTCGGCCACACCGTCCGGCTCACGAATAGTGTAATCGGACATGACTGATGTCTTGCGTTTGTTTGTACGCAATACGTTTAAAGGCATCTGCCAGTTGCTGCAGCCGCTGTTGATCCGTTGCAAGTCTTCAACTCTTCGCAGCAGTATACTGACGCAGCAGCTATCCTTTAGACACCAGCGTCGTCTGAGAAATACCTCACATAACTTCCGACGCCATATGTGACATCATTTACATACATAGTCATGGCGCTGTAACATTTCGTTGGGGTACTGCTGAACTCAGCTTAATATTTTGGAATGCAGGCGTTCACGGCCGGTATTTGCGTTGTTGCCGATACTTGTTTTATGGCCAGAAGGCTACAGTCGAAGGCATAATTCCCTTCCCAAAGTTTCGTCGTTCAATAGTAGAGACATCATCAGACGCTTCAACAAGTCCGAAAGTAATTACACTCTCATACAAACTCAGCAAGCCGAACTGTTTAAATTCTTCCACACAATTGTCGGATGTTATTTTCCTTCCACTTGTAAAAATTGCCACCGGTCACTTTAACATAGTATTCAGAAATCACGTGCTGATACAGTGTTTAAATCAACTAGGAAGCTCTGCGAATATTGGAACACTGCAAAGGGCGATTGCCCCCCGCTTGCCGCAGCAGAAGTATATGAAATCCATCGCACTAGCGGTCAAGTGTACATAGGAACTACAAAGGAAGCATTAACACCCTCCAGGAAAACCACAGGACTAACTACCGCCAGGACAAGACGGATAAATCATCAGTAGCAGATCATACACTGGGACCATGGAAGCATCAGATTCGTTTCTCTGACACTGTGGTTCTAGCAAGAGCTAATCATCACTAAACCTGGAAGTTCAGATACGCCACAGAAACTCAAAAGCATTAAAACAGCTTTACCAGGGCAGAAGAAGAAGGAATGAAGTAAGAAAAGCTGTGAGCCTTAGTGTTAAATAAACAAATGCAAAAACAGCGCTAACTCTTCTTTATTCCTCTCTAGTAAAAAATAAATGACAAAAAGCAGCGCTAACTCTTCCCTACCACAAGCTCCATAACATACATATGCGCAATTTCGCAAACTTAGGCATCAGTATGATGACATTACGAACCGACGGTGCCTGGTACATACAAACTGTGGTGTCACCGCCAGACACCACACTTCCTAGGTGGTAGCCTTTAAACCGGCCGCGGTCCGGTAGTATACGTCGGACCCGCGTGTCGCCACTGTCAGTGATTGCAGACCGAGCGCCGCCACACGGCAGGTCTAGAGAGACGTCCTAGCACTCGCCCCAGTTGTACAGCCGACTTTGCTGGCGATGGTTCACTGACAAATTACGCTCTCATTTGCCGAGACGATAGTTAGCATAGCCTTCAGCTACGTCATTTGCTACGACCTAGCAAGGCGCCATTATCAACTGCTATTTATCTTGTGATACATGTACCGTCAGACCGATGTTCACCAATTATGGATTAAAGTTAAGTATTCCAACAGCTACGTACTTTATTTGCTAGACTCAAATCCTTTAACTGTTCCAGACCTCACGCCAGCCTGCGTGAGCTTAAACGCATGCCTTTCGGCTTCACCTCCTAGTGGCTTGGCTGTCTTGCCAAGTCACAACACAAACAGTTCGGTTTGCTGAGCTAGTTTGAATCTGTAACTGCTTCCTTTGCCGTTAAAGCCACCGATGATTTCACAAGCACCGAAAAGCAAGAGTTAGGAGGAGAATTAGGCCTTGGACCATGGCCTTATGCACGTAAAACAATTATCAGACAGTTTATATCTGTCAATTTAGTTCCGTTGAGAACAACGTATTGAGCCACTTTCGCGATTATTGAGTCTCGATGTAGAGTGACTGCGTCCGCTTGTGTGTACATTAGACCGAAGTACAGCAGCTACACCAGATGGAGAGCTGCGGGGCTGTTGCCGCAGAACAGAACGCCCCCGGCATGCATGCGGACACAAGCGAAACTGCTCTAAGTGAGCCTCGAGGCTATGTAGCCTGCTGGCACGGATGGAAAACGCCGGCAGGCACAGCAGAGAATCTCCGGTGATGTGATATTATCTTCGTATAACTGCAAACTTGTAACTATCACTAATGATGTCAGATATGAGTAGTTCCAAGCCATTTTTTTTCCACACGCACACTGTATTAGTAGCATCTCCGACAGGAAACGAAAGCTTGGAAATGTGTATCTAAATTTTCTAGCCGCTTGGCTTAAACTGACAGCTAAAGAGGGCAGTGTCAGTACGGGGACATGTAAAGATCGGACGACGTATCACATCCGGTGAACACCATTTATAAAACACCTCGACAGCCGTAGAGAAATGTTGCAGGATTTCAGTAGCCCACAGCCACGTTATCAATACTGGTTTGTGTTATCATAAGCTGGAGCTGATAAGTAGTAGAAAAGCAGTGTATATTCTAGACATGGTAATTGATGCTTATCACGTGACATAAAAATAGCGGTAACCCCCTCTTGCATAATGCTAGCACAATAAAATAGCGGGAAACAAAGTCGACCAATAGCAAACGAGTTCTCCCATCATTCCCACCCTCTTTCTTCCTCTCACCATCTTCATCTTTTATAGCTGGGACACCTAAGGAGGGGGGGGGGGGGGCAGTGTTGACTCAGGAATTGGCAAACATACAAGAGAGGTTCACCTGTGTGTGTCTGTTAATAAAAAATACGTTAAGTCACGTAACTTGAGTTCTAGCTACGGCCATTTTTTAATAACAATTTAATATTACGACATTCGGAGCACCAGCAGAGATCACTCCCTGACAGATACGTTGTTGTTGTTGTTGTTGTGGTCTTCAGTCCTGAGACTGGTTTGATGCAGTTCTCTATGCTACTCTATCCTGTGCAAGCTTCTTTATCTCCCAGTACCAACGGCAACCTACATCCATCTGAATCTCCTTAGTGTATTCATCTCATGGTCTCCCTCTACGATTTTTACCCTCCACGCTGCCCTCCCAACACTAAATTGGTGATCCCTTGATGCCTCAGAACACGTCCTACTAACCGATCCCTTCTTCTAGTCAAGGTGTGCCACAAATTTCTCTTCTCCCTAATGCTATTCAATACCTCCTCATTAGTTATTTGATCTACCCATCTAATCTTCAGCATTCTTTTGTAGCACCACATTTCGAAAGCTTCTGTTCTCTTCTTGTCCAAAGTATTTATCGTCAACGTTTCATTTCCATACATGGCCACACTCCATACAAATACTTTCAGAAACGACTTCCTGACAATTAAATCTAAACTTGATGTTAACAAATTTCTCCTTTTCAGAAACGCTTTCCTTGTCATCACAGTCTACATTTTATATCCTCTCTACTTCGACCATCATCAGTTATTTTTCTCTCCAAATAGCAAAACTCATTTGCTATTTAAACGTCTCATTTCCCAATCTAATACCCTCAGCATCACCCGATTTAATCCGACTACATTCCATTACCCTCGTATTGCTTTTGTTGATGTTCATCTTATATCCTCCTTTCAAGACACTGTCCATTCCGTTCAGCTGCTCTTCCAGGTCATATGCTGTCTCTGACAGAATTACAATGTCATCGGCGAACCTCAAAGTTTTTATTTCTCCGGCATGGATTTTAATTCGTACTCCGAATTTTTATTTTGTTTTCTTTTCTGCTTGCTCAATATACATACTGAATAACATCGGGGATAGGCTACAACCCTCTCTCACTCCCTTCCCAAACACTGATTTCCTTTCATGCCCCTCAACTCTTATAACTGTCATCTGGTTTCTGTAGAAATTGTAAAAAGCCTTTCGCTCCCTGTGTTTTAACCCTGCCACCTTCAGAATTTGAAAGAGAGTATTCCATTCAACATTGTCAAAAGCTTTCTCTAAGTCTACAAGTGCTAGAAACGTAGGTTTGCCTTTCCTTAATCTATTTTCTAAGATAACTCGTAGGATCAGTATCGCCTCAGGTGTTCCAACATTTCTATGGAATCCAAACTGATTTTCCCCGAGGTCGACTTCTACCAGTTTTTCCATTCGTCTGTAAAGAATTCGTGTTAGTATTTTGCAGCCGTGTCTTATTAAACTGATAGTTCGGTAATTTTCACATCTGTCAACTCCTTCTTCCTTTGTGATTGGAATTATTATATTCTTCTTGAAGTCTGAGGGTATTTCTCCTGTCTCATACATCTTGCTCACCAGATGGTACAGTTTTGTCACGGCTGGCTCTCCCAAAGCTATCAGTAGTTCTAATGGAATGTTGTCTACTCCCGGGGCCTTGCTTCGGCTTAGGTCTTTCAGTGCTCTGTGAAACTCTTCACGCAGTATCCTGTCTCCCATTTCATCTTCATCTACATCCTCTGCCATTTCCATTACATTGCCCTCAAGTACATCACCCTTGTACAGACCCCCTATATACTCCTTAAACTTTTCTGCTTTCTCGTCTTTCCTTAGAACTGGGTTTCCATATGAGCTCTTGATATTCATACAAGTGGTTCTCTTCTCTCCAAAAGTCTCTTTAATTTTCCTGTAGGCAGTATCTATCTCGCCCGTAGAGAGATATGCCTCTACATCCTTACAATTATCCTCTAGCCATCTCTGCTTAGCCATTTTGCACTTCCTGTCGAGCTCATTTTTGAGTCGTTTGTATTCCTTTTTGTCTGCTTCATTTACTGCATTTTTATATTTTCTCCTTTAATCAATTAAATTCAATATATCTTCTGTTACCCAAAGATTTCTACTAGCCGTCGTCTTTTTACTTACTTGATCCTCTGATGCCTACACTATTTCATCCCTCAAAGCTACCTATTCTTCTTCTACTGTATTTCTTTTCCCCATTCCTATCAATCTCGCTGAAACTCTCTACAACCTCTGGTTCTTTGAGTTTATGCAGATCCCATTTCCTTAAAGTCCCACCTTTTTGCAGTTTCTTCAGTTTTAGTCTACAGTTCATAACTAATAGATAGTGGTCAGAGACCGCATCTGCCCCTGGAAATGTCTAACACTTTAAAACCTGATTCCTATAGCTCTGTCTTACCATTATATAATTTATCTGAAATCTTCCAGTATCGCCAAACCTCTTGCATCTATACAACCGTCTTTTATGATTCTTGAACCAAGTGTTAGCTATGATTAAGTTATATTCTGCGCAAAATTCTAACAGGCGGCTTCCTCTTTCATTTCTTAATCCCATATCATATTCACCTATTACGTTCCCTTCTCTTCCTTTTCCTACTACCGAATTCGAATCACCCATGACCATTAAATTTTCGTCTCCCTTCACTATCTGAATAATTTCTTTTATCTCATTATACATTTCATCAATCTCTTCGTCATCTGCGGAGCTAGTTGGCATATAAAGTTGAACTACTGTGGTAGGCCAGGGCTTAGTGTCTAACTTGGCCACAGTAATGAGTTCACTATGCTGTTTGTAGTAGCTTACTCGCACTCCTATTTTTTTATTCACTATTATACCTACTCCTGTATTACCCCTGTTTGATCTTGTATTTACAGCCCTGTATTCACCTGACCAGAAGTCTTGTTCCTCCAGCCACCGAACTTCACTAATTCCCGCTATATCTAATTTTAACCTATCCATTTACGTTTTTACATTTTCTAACCTACCTGCCCGATTGAGGGATCTGACATTCCACGATCCGATCCGTAGAACACCAGTTTTCTTTCTCCTGATAACGGTGTTCTCCTGAGTAGTTCCCGCCCAAAGATCCGAATGGGGGACCATTTTACATCCGAAATATTTTACTCAAGGGGACGCCATCATCATTTAACCATACAGTAAAGCTACATGCCCTCGGGAAATATTACGGCTGTAGTTTCCCCTTGCTTTCAGCACAGAAAGGCCGTTTTGGTTAGTGTTACATGGCCAGATCAGTCAATCATCCAGACTGTTGTAGCTGCAACTACTGAAAAGGCTACTGCCCCTCTTCAGGAACCACAGGTTTGTCTGGCCTCTCAACAGGTATCCCTCCGTTGTGGTTGCACCTACGGTACGGCTATGTGTATCGCTGAGGCACGCAAGCCTCCCCACCAACTGCAAGGTCCATGGTTCGTTGAGGAGGGGGGGGGGGGGGTACAGATATGTAAGTATACTAAAATTTTAAAATTTTACGTATTTGTCAATATTTTCCTCGATTTTTATATTTTCTTTTATTTTAGGTATTTTTCACCCAGTTTCATATTTATTACCTGGTTTTCACGCACGTGCGAGGTACAGTTGATCAAGATTCCAGTATAGAAATCGCTAATATTTACCATTTTCATTTATTGGTTCACCACATTACAAGCACGAAGACACAGAGGATACCATGGCTTACGTACGCAAATAATGACTTCCACATATGTTTTATCTTTCGCATGCAACCCTGAGTGAAAGGAAACTATAAGGGTACAACTGTCAGATCGATATGATATTGTGTTTTAGTTTTTCACCTGTAACTGTACAGATATATGGGGTAAATAATTGAAGAGCAGGTATTTGTTAACATCAGTTGCTATTCACATTCACAGGCTTATTTGTTAAAATACTTGGACACCAACGTTCTCACCTTTTTTGCCGAACTTCCAAATAAAAACAATGATTCCTTATTGTTCGACATTTTTTTTAAAAATATGATCCGCAGTAATGAACCTTCACCTTGCATGAAATTTGGCAGGTATTCTAAAAGTATCCTTGGTCATTTATACCAGCCACACACATCGATCATGGAGGGTAGAGTGCTACATTGAATACAATGCATGTTTACTAAGAAGTTTTAACGCAATTATAAATGTGGAATTCTGCAATTCCATCGAATCTATCAAATATATTTGTTAATATATTAGTAATTCTCTTGATTCAGCAACATTTTCTGTCAAAAAGGATGTAGATGGGATAATAAATTATTTCAGTGGTCTCCTGAAGTGAGCTGGTCTTGTTTTTCTTTAAAATTCGTGAATGATATCCTGCTCTGGTACACTTAGCTGTTCATCTAGAAATAAAAAAAAAAAACGTATCTGTTTTACTGAGGAAATTATTCATGATGTTGTTCAGGACCCATTACTAGCTACTATTGCTGCTTTTGTCAATCTCTGTCAAACGGACGAGTTTGCTAAGAAACTGTTGTATCCTGAGGTGTTCCTGGCTGTTATACCCAGAGAAATAAGTTCTCCTATAGAAAACAAGCCTTAGATGCTGAAGGTATCCCTGGAATTAGAAAAATGATACAGCTCATGGTAAGATTTACACAATTTCATCCAAGTCAAAATGAATGTTTCCATTTAGGTATCGTTTTACATCAGGTTGGTGAACCTTCCTCATTTGACAAACGGAATACTGTTGGTGGAGTTGCTTATTCAACGTTCCTCGTAGTTTGCAGTACATTAGGTCTCATGTGAGAAAATGACCTGTGGACTGGTACTCTAGCAGATGTAGCAGTTTCACAGATTCCGTCAAAATTCAGAGATTTATTTGCCATCATTTTAGTCTTTTCTATTTCGCCTCAACCAGTTGCTTTATTTGAGTCATTCATAGTATATTTTAGTGAGGATTTCGTTTCTGAAGCTAGATGTCGCAATAATGGTAATGGCATTAATTATTTGTGAGATATTTTTAATAAGACTCTTATTGAAACTCAAGACAAAGTTATACGTCTTGATGAAAAGTATTAATGTGATTTTGGAATACCAATGCAAGTCGGTGATGACCAACCTAATGGAAATCTCTATGTGACGTGCTCGCAGAGCATACCAGTACCAACCTTCCCAAATTCCTTCCAGAAGAACGCAAAGGACGTGGATGTATCACACAAAAAGCACACAGTCTTCAAAAAAATGTATTACTTAGATTTTCCCGGAGGCACTAGTAAACAGTTTTTGCTTAATCCACTTCTGGCGTATGTTCTATCGAAAAATTGTTTAGCTATCGGTGTAACATCATCTGACATCGCTACTGTACTTCTAAGTGGTGGTAAAACTGCTCATTCTACTTTCAGATTACCCTTAAATGTATCCTGTGACCAATAGAAAGTATGTTCTTTTCAGAAAAGAAACAGCCCTCTTGGAAAGCTTTTCCAAGATGCAAAACTAATCGTTTGGAATGAATGGACAAACACACGTCCAGATCATGTTGACGCTATAAATCGTACTTTTAGAGACCTCGGATCTTGCTATGAACTGATCGGTGGCTTATCTTTTGTATTTTCTGATTATTTTCAGCAAACGTGTTATGTCGTAACTTAAGGGGCAAGGCCTGACTTGTCTTAAATCATTGCCTATATGGTCATCTGGTATTAAGTTGAATTTAAGAACTAGCATGAGAGTACAGCTTGAAGGCAGTGATATTTAGTTGCCACCACAGCATCTCATTGATGGAAGTGGAACAATAGCACATCTGCACAGCTATATGTCTGTCGATGAGAAACATGGCAAAATTGTGACAACTGATTATCTAACTAGTAACGTTTATACGAACGACAGCAATCGCTTACAGAATGCACATCATTGGCTTAACTAAAGAGCAATCATTTCACCGTGAAACATTTTTGCATCTGAATTAAACAATATTTCTTTGGAAAAAGTAACAGGAGAACATAAGGAATACCAGTGAATCGACACTGTAGTCAACAATGAGGATTCAGCTCACCAGCCACAGAACTGCTAAATTTACTGAATCGAGCTGGCTCTACGCCACACAGTCGGCGTTCCTTCAATACTGCTAAGCAGTGAGAAACCTCCGAAACTTAGAAATGGTGTCAACTTACAGAATAAAGTCTTGAGAAGTAGTTTCATTGAAGCTACCACCTCATCCGATCTACAAATTAATTTTAAGTGACTTCAGTTCCTAATCAAGGTTTAGGTTGCAATAACAATAAACAAGAATCAAGGTCATACGTTGAAGTATGTTGGAACTGATGCACGTTCACAGTGTTTTTTCACATTGTCAGTTGTATAGGGTGTTTCAGAAGTGATTCTCAATATTCAAGAATATGACAGGAATAATCATTCAAAACTAACTGTCGAGTAAACATGGCGTCTAACATGCATAACTTAAGAGTTATGAGCACTT
Organism: Schistocerca serialis cubense; assembly: GCF_023864345.2. Taxonomy (NCBI): domain Eukaryota; kingdom Metazoa; phylum Arthropoda; class Insecta; order Orthoptera; family Acrididae; genus Schistocerca; species Schistocerca serialis. The sequence goes on from NC_064640.1 coordinate 583,884,067, forward strand.
GTTCATTATCGCTATTTTGAAATACAACTCTTCTAATAAACAAGTGCTGATAATTTTTAAAGTATACATTTTCGAGCACATGTTTACTGGACTTTTTTTCTTGTTTTGGACCATACTACCTCTTCCAAAAATATGGAAAGCAAAGAGCTTGCTGTAGAAGAGATTTGTTTCACAGTATCGACGATCAAGAATTGCCCATAACTCATAAGGTATGCGTTTTAGACCCCATGTTTACCTGCCCTGTTTGTTTCCAATGATCATTCCTGTTATATCCCTGAATATTGACCACCACTTCTGAAACACTTTGTATAACGCCCTTTCACGAACTTTTATTTCAGAAAATCAGTTCATACTGTTATCACACAACATGAAAAAGAAAACGAAAAATGTTGTATATGCTGAAGTTTTTAGAAATTTAAGTGAAAACATAAAACAATAAGCACCGAGAAGAAAAAAAGCAGTATTTTCATTCATATTCTGTTCAATGTATTATTATTTCGGGTTCCATACCTTCAAAGTGGACGAAGTCACAACGAGGACCTGTTATTTGCGTCCTGACACAAGTCCAAGGAATACCGTAGATAATCATGTATACCCTGTTCCATATATATTTAACAGTAGCGAAGTAATGCTGGATTCTCTAGTCTAATATAAATTAAAATGTTATGAAGACTTTTCTGAAATTATTTCTGTGGAGTGTGCCCTTGAATGAATACTAGGTAGATAAGTTCACATAAGGAATAGAAGCTTTTAAAGTGTGGTATTATGGAAGTGTGCTGAGGATTTCATGGGCAGATCAAATAACTAATGAGCAGCTGATGAATCGAAATAGGGAAAATAGAGATCCACTGCACAGCTTGACTAAACTGATCAATTGAGAGGATGCTTCATGAGTCATCAGGGACAAGTCAATTTGGTAATGGCGTGAGGTGAGTGTGCTAAACATCTTAGAGGGAGACTTGGGCCGGAATACAGTGAACAGATTTTTTCCAGTTTCTTGGATTTAGAGAGCCAGTATCCATGCGGCCATCTCAATAGTAATGTCAATTACGACAATACGAATGTAAGGGAAACACCACACCCAATTTCCGGTCGAACGAAAACTTCAACAAGACCGTGAATCGGAGCCGGACACTTTCGCTTATCAGTAAGCCGCGGTGACCGTGCAGCTACCAAGGCATACAGAGAAAACAGCTTGATACGTATATAAGTTCAAGATAGTTATTTAGATATCAAGAGAATTGCACAGAAAAACCTAGCTAATACTGTGAATATTACCGGTATAACTTTTGCTTCCGCAATACTTTCCGTATAGTAACGTGGATGACTCCGAGTTTCAAGTGTATGTGATCGTGTACTAATACAGTACCTCATCCACGCAATAAATCACTTTCTTTTTTCATATCAGGAGTTAATACACTTTGTTGTCGATTTCAGTGGGCTCTGTCCTCTTTCTAACCGTTGATGATGATGTTTGGTTTGTGGGGCGCTCAACTGCGCGGTCATCATCACCCGTACTAAGTCCCAATTTTTATACGTCCAATTTTTACACAATCCAATCTAGCCACTGTCAAGAATGATAATGACGATGATGTAATGATGACAACACAAAAACCCAGTTCCCGGGCAGAGAAAATCCCCAACCCGGCCGGGAATCGAATCCAGGACCCTGGGAACCAGAAGCAGCAGGGCTTGCCGCTTTATTTTTTTTTGCATTTTATTGGTTGTTGTCCGTTGTATTTGGTCGAAACGGACGTCACATAACATCCGTTGAAGTTCGTTGTTGATCCTTTCCCTCAGTTTTTTTATTATTATTATTATTACAGAGGCTAGCCAGCTCTGACCCAACACGCTGAGTTACCGCGACGGCGCCAGTAAAAATGGTTCAAATGACTCTAAGCACTATGGGACTCAACATCTGAGGTCATCAGTCCCCTAGACTTAGAACTACTTAAACCTAACTAACCTAAGAACATCACATACTTCCATGCCCGAGTCATGATTCGAATGTGCGATCATAGCAGCAGCGCGGTTTCGGACTGAAGCGCCTAGAACCGCTCGGCCACAGCGGCCGACCCAGCGTCACTAGACCGCGAGCTGCGGACGTTCTCTTAACCGTTGAACGCCTCGGGATCATGGTGTGCGTCTGACGTTTCCTATTTCGGTAAGCGTCTGATTAAACCTACCAGTATTTGTACCTATAAATCATGAGTATTGATTCAATAATGGGCCAAAACACCATTACGCTGTAGCTGATCGACTATAATTATGCCTCCAACATTTCGTTCCTACTAGCGTGGAAGAAAACGTTACGTTTTGCCTGCCTTTCTTATTTGGAAAAAAAGTTCACGGAAAGAAATATGTGATTAATGAAAAATAGGCAATGGCCCTGGTCTACGTGAGCAAAAACAACGCTCCGCCGTGCATTGTGCAGGTGTGTCAACAGGGCAGCTCGAGGCATACGACATTCCTGCACGGGGACACCGGACGCTTATTCAGTACAAATATTGACCAGGTGCTGGGGAGCACGTCCACAACATCGTCCGTCAATTAACGCTAACGGCTTGCGGCCGGCCCCTCTCTGCCGCATCAAACTCGTATGCATGCGCCTCTACTCCGCGCAGGTGCTATCTCACATTAGCCCTCACCCACAAATGAGTCGCAAATTGCCCCGAGACAGTGGAGAACGCTTAATACCTAATTGCAGGAGACCTCAACCGACAATACTCCCATTCTGCTGACGTTTAGAATCCACAAACTGTTTTATCAAGGCCAAACGCTGCTAATACGTTCGGAAGCTCGTGATCCAGATGTGTGATTATGCACATAAGCTGAAATATTGATGAGCCGTTGAAGTGAATCTTATTATTCCAAGAGTCTAGAACTTGTCTTTTCCACATTTTTGCGTCATTAATTTCTGTGTGAAAGTGAGAGAGTTTGTACATATTGTAGAAGAAAAATGAGATCGTCATTTCAACTAAGACCTATTTTGGCCTCATGTAACAAGTACATAGACAACTAGTCAAAATTCATTATAGAAAATGAAACAAGTGCAGATTAATCTAAAGTAACACTTTTCAACATCATTCTGTCTGTAAATAAAGAAAGAAATTCTGTAAATCTGAATGGCTTGCATAGGTGAATAATTATACAGAATACGTAAAAAAAAATTAATACACACTTCGAATTGCGAAGAACATATATTTTGCTTCCTACATAGTTAAATTACTTGGAAAAAATGTTATCGTTTCTTCAGCATACAGCAGTGCAAAGGATGATGTAGCTGCAAAACTCACAGTGGGAGGCCACCTACGGCAGATAAATGAGCTACGTAAGAGATACGTAGAACTTCTCTGGCGATTTTCTCTGAATTGCCAGAGTAGTGCACCTTACTACTTCTACATTACGTTGTCTCAATAGTCTACGAAAGATGTACAAAGTTTGAAGTAAATCTATCATCCCAACGTGCACATGGTTAAATAAGATGGAACTTCGTCACGGAACGTGGAGGTCGGAGGTTTGTCCGCTCTGTAACCTATTATAATTATTATTATTATTACTATTCCATTTCAGTTGGCATTAGACCATCAGTACTGGACCGTGGATCGAAACTTGCAAGCTGCCAAGGATGCAGGGCTGTGAGAGGAGGGGAAGGGGACACTATTACGCTAGAGGGGACATTTACGTGGACTTCCATGAGACCTGTTGTGGTAATCGAAAGCACCTTGACAGCGGTGGATTAAATGAACATTCTTGTGCACCATCTGCATACGATAATTATTGATGTCTTCCTCCATAGAGATGACGTTTTTCAATAGGATAACTGCCCACGTCACAAGGCCAAAATCGTTTTGGTGTGTTTCTAGGAGCATGACAGTGAACTCATGCAGATGTCTTAGCCACCAAATTCGCCTGATATGATATAGGATGCTATCGGGCGCCAGCTCTACGAGCACAAACCATCGCCTCGTAGCTGAAGGGAATTCCCAGGACTGTGGGTAGAAATCTAGTGGCACACATCTCCAGAAACCTTCTAACAACTTATCGAATCCATCAAATTCAGAATCGCTGCTTCATTGCCTTCAAAAAGGGGAACAACATACTAATAGTTAGGTGTTCACAATGCATTTGCTTTGTATGTTTCGTTGCATATTATTTACTGCTGCGAAGCATCACTTATTTGGAAGAATTTATCAGTATTACACAGTTTCCCGATGGACATCCGATTATACCGAGTGAATATAATCAAACTTTCCGTGTTTAAGACGTTGTAACATGAAAACTAACTACCGTACGAGTACCATACTTGCTACCATTATTGTCCAGAGTATGGTGCGAATGATTTCCATGCGTCACAGCGCCACCGTCCAGTTCCAAATATGACCACCAGGTGCCGCAATCAGTTTTCGTGAGGCATTGCCTCACACACCTGACCAGTCGCAGTGGACTCGTTAACGTGTCAACATGAGCTTCAACAAAAGGAGCAGGGCATTATTGGTGAAGCTCTATTATCAAAACAACAATATTTGGGCGTAACATTGTAGAGCGATATGAAATGGGACAAGCATGTAATGGCAGTTATGGCGAAGGCGGATAATCGTCTTCGGTTCATTGGTAGAATTTTGGAAAGATGTGGTTTATCTGTAAAGGAGACCGCTTATAAAACACTAATACGACCTATTCTTGAGTACTACTCGAGCGTTTGGGATCCCTATCAGGTCGGAGGGGACATAGAAGCAATTCAGAGGCGGGCTGCTAGATTTGTTACTGGTAGATTTGATCATCACGCGAGTGTTACGGAAATGCTTCAGGAACTCGAGTGGGAGTCTCTAGAGGAAAGGAGGGGTTCTTTTCGTGAATCGCTACTGAGAAAATTTAGAGAACCAGCATTTGAGGCTGACTGCAGTACAATTATACTGCCGCCAACTTACATTTCGCGGAAAGACCACAAAGATAAGATAACAGAGATTAAGGCTCGTACAGAGGCATATAGGCAGTAATTTTTCCCTCGTTCTGTTTGGGAGTGGAACAGGGAAAGAAGATACTAGTTGTGGTACGAGATACCCTCCGCCACGCAACGTATGGTGGATTGCGGAGTATGTATATAGATGTAGAATGCTGGAGTTGCGCTTCGAGAATATCACCGGATGAAAGGATCATGAAAGGATCCTCTTCATCCACCTTCTGTGCGGATCACGATAGAGAAGTTCGAATCAACTGGAGAACTGGGCGCTCAGGGAAGGGGCCGACGACCGGTTGCACCACAGGTAGTTGATGAAATCGCTGTTGCTATGGTAGATAAAGGTGCGCACAATTATCGATCGTCAGGCATTGCGCGTGCTGTGTCATGACAGCTAAATATCCCGTGGTCCACCGTACGGAAGGTCCTTCGAACCATTCTCAAATGTTATCCGTACAAGATACATATCGTACAACAGCTTGCATTACTCGGCGCATAACGTGTTGACTTCGCTCTCCACTTTCTCGCAAGGATCGAAGTTGACAAGGGCTCGCCCTGAACTATCCTATGGACCGACGAAGGTGAGGTGAACACACAAAATTTCAGAGTGTGGTGACCTTCACCTGCAGTCACTTTGCATGAAGTTCTTCTGTGTGGTGAACGTATCACCGTATGGTATGACTTCACGGCTACGTTGATCATTGGCCTTTTTTTTTGTTTTGTTTTTGGACAGATTGGATCTCAAGGACCAAAGACGTGCAGTCTGGCTGGCCAGCGTTGCTGCGATATGCTTCGCCAGCATGTCAATGCGCCCTACGGGAGAGAGACGCATTGAAATCAAGTTTTCATGCAATATGGGGTCCCACAGCAAATCGCTCGTTTATCTCACCTGCATCTCCGGAACACATTTGGAAACAATCGAATTATCAGCCGATCGTTTCCAAATGTTTGGCCGGCACGATCACCTGATCTCACTCCCTATGATTTTTGGTTGTGGGGCTACCTGAAGGACAGACTTTACCAGGGGAACATTTACACATGTGTTGATCTGAAGCGCAGCATACCAATAGAGGTAGCCAGCATACCTACGGAGATGCTTCGTTCTGCTGTGCAGAATGCAATCCTGCGCTCCCAGACTCTTCTGGACACTGATGGGCGCCATAGTGAGACCCTTTTGTAACAGTAATGAATGGTACCGGATAGCAATGGTATGCTGTACCGTTGCAGCACACTAAAAGTATTCCAGTTGAATTAATTTTGCACTTTTTCTCTTCTCCATGTCCTTGACATTAATGCTACCAAGTCTGTTACACGTACGGTTATTAGTTTCCGTGTTATAACGTTTTAAATAAGGGAAGTTTAATTATAACGAGCCGGTAGTTTCCACAATCTTCGGGGAGGATCCTTCCATTCTCCAAAAGTGTAAATTCATAGGGTATGTACATATATATGTCCTGTTACACAACACTATAACTATGGTAACAGTAATAATAGCGCATGCTGTAAATACTGCTACTTTGCCTTGTGAGAACTTACAATTCTGTTTCTGTCTCCTAGTGGGCCTTTTCGGTTCTTGAGGTATTGTAGCTGGAGAAAATTACCCAACAATGTTTGCTGATCACAGCATCCCGTCCATTCCTGCAATGTAAGGCGATAACAGTGTTCATTGACAACGGTATGGTACCAACATTGTATTATAAGGTTATGCGAGCATACCGGCATCAACGTCTGTAAGACCAATGGCTAAGACGCAGTTACCTGCCAACTCTTTTGCACTTTCTCGGAAGCTTGAATCGGTAGGATTCTTTTTCAAGGAGCTCAGATAAAAAGTGCAGTGTCATAAACCACGCATCCTGGCACGTTCTGGGAAGAGACTGAAGTGGTGTCCACAGAAATACCACTGGACTCTTTCATAAAAATTACGGAAACTGTCGTGACTCTTACTCAAAAGTAATATGATGCTTAAGTCCAACAATGTTTGCGATCACTTTGTCTCGTCCATTTCTGCCGTGTTAGATGACAACAGGGTGCCTTAACATTCCATTATAAGGTTATTTTTTAACCATCATATGTAACACATGGTTTAACAAGAAACTACTTATTAATTTCGACAATACATTTTCTGTGACAGTTCAAACTGTGTATACGCCTTTTACCCAAACATTCATGTACTAGTGCCCAAAAAGGCAGATTATTGTAAATTAAAGTAGCACTTTAATTAATATCTTAAACAGTGACATCACACAATATCTCAGTACGATGCTCAACGAATGACCAGAAGTTAAACCTAAACGGAATATAAGAAAATGGAAAGGTCCTAATGTACTAGACAAGAAACACGATAGGTGAATTGAGAAATTCATCTAGATCCACATGCGGTCACAAGCACAGCGGATTTAGTAGTGATACCCGTGCAAGACTCTAACGACAGCAAGGCAAGCAGTATGAGTCCGATCAAAGATGGAACAAAACACGACTTCCAAAAGCTACTCGCAAGAATTTGTTAATGAGCACTTGATTCAGTTAATCACGGTTATCCCAACGGGTTAATTCATTAAGCAGTATTTGTAAAATCGCTCGCTATGAGAACGACGGCAAACCAGAAAGCTGGTAACGTTTAATTTCCAATTACTGGTTAGAAGTAGACAAGCGGCATAAGTATACCGCTTCCTTTCTCCGTGTGACGGTTCAGTCAGTGGCTGAGGAAAGGTAAGTCGACTGGTCAACATATGTTTTTTCAGTCCATGTGCAACATAGCAGAAGGATTATCTACCCGCACGACATAGTTTGTCTGAAATTTGTATTTACTTCCTGTAACGGCAAGCGTACGTTTCGCTAACGTTTTAAGAAATATCCGAGCAGATTAGAACCATTTAGAATCAAGAAAATATCGAATTATGGTACAGCTTTTGTTGCCCAGCTATTCCGGCAAAATCTCTTATTAACATATAATTTTGTTTCTGATAAGCATGAAGGACTAATTGCGCGGTGTAATGACGGCTAATTAGCTTTCTCAGGCACTTCATTCATTGTAAGAAATTCCTGTCACTAACTTTAAGAGTTCGTTTACAGTACACCGAAGTGACTTTACATAAACAGACATTCGAAATATGACGTTCCGCTGAGTATGGATTAGTATCAGAGTTATCACTTGATTCTACTACAATCTGAATGTGGGTATTCCTGTTTTATGCATCATCACTTTAAAAATCGATCTAAGTGAAATCTTCACTCCTCTGAAACGTTTAGAATGAGAAATACGCCATGGTATTCTTTGGTTCAATATATTTCTGGAAATCACTGGAATCCAGTACTAAAATTGCTGCACAGTGAGCTGAACACGGGTGCTACGCGGGATCCCATGGCTTAGGAACATTCAGAGTGTACACTACATTCCTTCGAAGAATTTTCTCACTTCCGAGACGGAGAATGATGGATCTAAAACGACGCTGAAACGCACCAGATCTTTTAAATGGGCGACAATTCTTCAAATTATTGTAGAACTTCGGGAGTACAGACAGTCTTGCAAAATCATTCATTCATACACACACACACACACACACACACACACACACACACACACACATACATACATACACACACACACACACACACACACACACACACACACACACAAATCTAACTAAACGAGTTCCAAGAAATTTACTTCATAGGGTCACAGGTATTATCTCTCTCAGGTACTTCCCCATATCTTAATCATACTACTAAATTGTTTCCTGAAGTTTGTAATATGTTATTTTTTAGTTACATCTGCATCGATTATACATGGGACAGTGCTGCCTGGGGGAAATTTGTAGTATCAGTTTAGGATATTCACGTGACTGTATTCACATGAAAGCTGCATTTTATGGACGATCTTATTTCAATGCGTTCAGATATTTTTCAGCATGTTAGTACCATCTACTTCGGAAGACGGTGTTCGGAGCATGTTTTGCTGTAGTACAGCTTGTAATAGGACGGAAATTTCAGTATCTCAGTAGAGTTTCATAATAAGATATGCTGATGGTCCCAAGGCGCAGAAAATGTTCGTGTTAAGACAACAAAAAAAATGGTTCAAATGCCTCTGAGCACTATGGGACTTAACATCTATGTTCATCAGTCCCCTAGAACTTAGAACTACTTAAACCTAACTAACCTAAGGACATCACACACATCCATGCCCGAGGCAGGATTCGAACCTGCGACCGTAGCAGTCGCGCGGCTCCGGACTGAGCGCCTAGGTTAAGACAACAGATGGTTGCCTAAGACATAGCTGACATTTGGCACCAACTGAAGAAGATATTAATACTGATAAGGTCATTCCCTCGGTTCGTTCGCCACTGTAGCAACACACCTTAAAGTCCTCAGTTACGAACGTCGTACACTTTACCTCGTTAGAGATTCGTCATATATACACATACAAATTAGTTCTTATCTTCAGATAATTTCTCGCGAGAATCATGTCGTGCGTTACACTTATTCTCGTGTGTTCGGTTGATGTAACTATGTTTAGTTTAGCTTATTGACAGATTTCTTATACAATGGAACCTCGCCTACTAGCATAATTCGTTTCAGAATCTTACTTGTAGTGTGAAACTCTCGTTAAGCGAAACAATATATCCCATATAAATTAATGTAAAATACTATAATGCGTTCCATGCAGGAAAAGTACTGAAAGTTTTATCATTTATTCAAAGAAAATTATACATACATTATTATGTACTTTATTACTAACGATTCTTTTTTACTAGGAAGCTATCTATAGCCATTTGTTTTCTGCCGACGCCTCAACACTTGGCGAAAATAGGACACAGCACTATCGTCGAATAAACATGTAGCGTACGTAGCCCCTGCTTTATTGGGATGATGATTTTAAATGTACGACGCAGCCGATTCCCATGTTTTCAGCATTTCTCTTATTGCACTATAAGATCGTTGCTTTGCTGTTACCGCCTCCTCCTCCTCCTCTGAAGAACTGCTCTCCACCACTTCCTTCTGTGAAACGCACTGCAACTGCATAAGGTCTTCGGTGGTCATTTCTTGGCTGTGATCTTCCACAAGCTCGTTGATATCGTTATTATCTACTTTTAGTCCCATGATCTTGACCAAACACACAGCCTCATTGACTGCAGGCTCTACAGGTACTGACTCAAATGCCTCAGAGTCACATTCGACAACGGACTCCGGGCAAAGCTTCTTCCAAGCAGAAGTGACAATTCTCTTGGTAACCCTTTCCCTCGCCTTTTCGATCATCTTGACGCAGGCAACGATGTTGGAGTTTTATTTCCAAAATTCTCTGAGAGTAAGGAGATAGCGTTTAAGACTAGAGAATGGGCAGGAGCGTTGTCCATAACAAACAAGATATGGAGTGGCAGCTTATCTCAAACAAATATTTTTCCACCCAAGATCTAAATACTTTATTAAACCAGTCACAATAAAGGTAAAGTGTAACCCAAGCCTTATTGTTGGACCTTCACTTCACATTTAACCACCTCTTCTGGATTTTACACTTTTTGAAGACTAGTGGAGTTCCTCAATGGTAAACAAGCAGCGGTTTAATTTTCAAATCGCCGTATCCATTGACAGAGAACAGCAGTGTGAGACGGTCTGTCATTGGCTTGTGACCGTGCAGTGCATCCTGCTCTGCTGTTATAAAGGTACGACTCGACATCTTTCTCCCGGATAGAACCGTCTCGTCGCAATTAAAAACCTCTTGCAGCAAATAACCCGCATAATCTACGAGCATCTTGAAGTTTCTGATGAAGTTCTCTGTTGTCTTTCTGTCGGAATCGGTTGCTTCGCCATGCCTCACAACTCTGTGGATACCGGTTCTTTTCTTAACTTCTCGAACCACCCACGGCTTCCCTTAAACACTCCTTAAACCGCTGATGAGCCTGGAGTCTTCTTAACAAGGTCAACGAAAATCGTTCTCGTCTTCTCCCAAATGATGTTCTCGTTAATAGTGTCGCTTTGCAATTGTTTTTCATTTATCCATATAAGGAGCAACTTTCGACGTCGTCCAGAATACGAAACCGTTGTTCACATATTTTTGTCGCTCCCGTTGAAGCATCTATTTCCTTAGTCTTGGCCGGCCGCGGTGGTCTAGCGGTTCTAGGCGCGCAGTCCGGAACCGCGCGACTGCTACGGTCGCAGGTTCGAATCCTGCCTCGGGCATGGATGTGTGTAATGTCGTTAGGTTAGTTAGGTTTAAGTAGTTCTACGTTCTACGGGACTGATGACCATAGTAGTTAAGTCTCATAGTGCTCAGAGCCATTTGAACCTTAGTCTTGTTCTTGCTCTTGAGGATTGTGCAAATAGTTTATCTAGACTGATTGAATGTGCGTGCTAAATTAGCAACGCTCACAGCACATTCGCGTTTTTCAGTGATTTTACGCCTCATTTCTAAGGTTATTTTCCTTTTGTTGTGGTGGCCTTTTTGCGGCTTTACCTTTGGGGATATTTCTACGAAAGTTATTAAAATTTGCAAACAAAAAAGCACTGTGTGAACACAAGTTTAGAAAAATGTGTGATCACAAACTGCGGTAAAGTGGCAGCAAAAAGAGCGCTAAACCCCGACAGCAGTATGTACTAGAAACATTGCTCATACGCCACTGCCGACAGTGGAAGGTGTCCATGTTGTTGAACGTTTCCCCCACCGTGCCCTAACGTCTGGTGATGTCAGAGTAAATCGTTGACACTCGTGCAAAACATCGCTCGTTAAACGAGTAATTTTTTTTTCAACTTTTTTTGCTCCGTTATGCCAATTGCGCGTTATGGGAGGTGCTCATTAAGCGAGGTTCCACTGTATAAGTTAATACTCTGACGTTCGAAACTGCCATAAGGAAATCATCTTCACCGTCAGCCACTGTTGGACAAAAGCTTTCTCTACAATTTTCTGTGCGTTACGGTCGATAGCTGAACGCATCCACGGTGTTCCGACAGTTTCAGTATTAACCACTACTTTCCCATTACGTAGTCATCTCAGTCTTCTTTTATTTACAAATCTTTAACATCATGCAGCGCGTCAGCAACCGTGTATGTATAGAAAATAAACAATTTTTTTCAGCCTTCAGTTGCAACTGAAGGCTGAAAAAAATTGTTTATCTTCTTTTATTTCTTTCACTTCACCAAAGAACTGATGCGTCTACCATCCTTTAGCCTGGTTACATGTGCCGTCCACCTCCATTCCCTACTTATCACACTCGTATTTACGTTTTGCACTCTGTTCTGTTCTAGAGTCCATTTATTTGTTTCACTCCCTCTCCTAGCAACGCCTGATATACAGGGCAGAGACGAAAATAGGGCAACAACGCGAAAAATGCGTGCTTACACATAAATGCCGATGCTAGTTTATACTGCAGGTTGCGCGTAGTATTTGACCACAAACTGTGCATTGCCTGCAGTACGTTGCAAGTGTCAGCCGTGGCACGAACTGAGTTCTACGTAGTTGTTAGTGGATTATATCTGAGCTAAGTGAATTTGAAAATGGTGCAAGTTGTTGGTGATCATTTACTGCGCTTCCGTAAGGAAGGTGGCCAACGTGTATGGTGTTTCATAAGGCATGATATCGAAGATAAGGTAAGCGGAAAAACTTCGTCCGCTAAGTCACAATGCAGACGAAACTGTGTGTTGAATGATCGAGTAAGACAGTCACTTTTTCATTGTTTCCATACTTTTGTCCACCCTCTGTATCTCTTCAGTACTTGCTGGGAATCCCACACACTATTTGAGTTGTTTTCATATTGAAAGCTTAAGTTTGACTGGCGTAAGTCAGAACTGGTCTTACACCCTAAATATGAACTTCCCGTTTCAGACATATAATCTTCGTTACGAAACTTTATGTAGCTCCACGGCATTTTCACTCTTTTGTTTATTTATTTTTCAATATATCAAGTCGTTGCACTCAACGCTGCTAAATACGAAAACTCATCAACTCGTCCTATGATCTTACTGTCAACTGCATTATTTTCTTTTCGACGTGTTAGCTGTAAATTACTTTAGTATTAAAAATGTGATTTTATATTGTACTTTAAAACTATTATAAGATCTTCCATTCATCGTTGAAGCTTATAAGATCAACCAGCAGATACTTATTTAAAGAGCTAGGGATCTTCACTGTAGCCTCACAATATATATGAGAAAGTATGATCTCCACTACTCAAGGTCAAATCTAACTTTGGCTCAGAAGGGCGTAAATTATGCTGCCACGAAATTCTTTGGTCACTTACCTAATAGCATCAAAAGTCTGACAGATAGCCATACAGCATTTACAAGGAAATTAAAAGAATCTCTGAATGGCAACTCCTTCTACTCATCAGATGAATTTTTGGATGTAGTACGTGGATTATTTCCCCACCCCCCAAAAAAATATTAAATGTCATGTAATATTTTGTGTAATGTAATATCTTGTATAGATTAACCTGACACGTTCCACATCATTACGAAGTGTCGTCTTCATGATCTATGGAACAAGTACTAACCTAATCTAATATAATCTAAGCACTAGGAGCAAACAGTAAAATGCCATCCACAGAAGGGAAGTGGTTTAAATGTGATCTATTAACATGTATTTAGCCTCTGAAAACCGTGACATATTCTTCAGTATACTCTCCGTCCGAGGAGGCTTCAGAAAGCCCAACGGTGCCAACCGACCACTGTGTTGTCCTCAGCCGACAGGCGTCACTTGATGCGGATATGGAGAGACATAGGGATCAGCATACCTTTCTATCGGCTGTTGTCAGTTTTCGTGAGTGGCGCCGCTACTTCCGTCACGTAGCTCCTTTATTGGCTTCACAATTTCTCACTTCTTGTGAACAGCGCTCTGCAGACCCAGACGGTCATCCGTCCTAGTGCTAGCAAGCCTTACAGCGTTTAACTTTGGTGATCTGACGGTAACCGGTGTTACCATTGCGGCAAGGCCGTTGGCTTCAGTATACTAATTAATTATGGTCTATTTTCTCAATGAATGCTAGTGCTGATTTTTTAAATTCTGAACACAGAACTTTCTCAATAGCTATGATTATTTCTTCGTTCTATAATTTTATTTATGACTTGAAAACGTCCTATTGCGCTGTATCCTATTTTACGTCTGCATCTATATCCATAGTCAGCAAGCCACCATACGAGAGGTGGCAGACGGTATTTTTTGTACCACTGTCACTTCGTATATTTTCTGTTCCAACCGCGAATGGCTGACGGGAAGAACGAACGTTGGGAATCCTACCGCGAGAGTCACGTAGGAGGAAGCACTATATTGGTCGACTCTTTTAGGAACGTACGCTCTCGGAATTTTAACAGTTAGAATATCTTTCAGTCATTATCTCGAAGTCCTTCTCAGTTGCAGGAACCCGACTCTGGAATAACCTCCCGCACCGTATTACTGAACTGAATAACATCTCCAGCTTCAGAAGACAGTTACTGACATATCTACAGTAGCAACAATAGTGACTACCACTACCTCTGAACGCACTAGTTTCTCTTATTCGTCTTTCTTTGCAAAAAGATCTTCCTCACTTCCCAGTATTCTCTGCTGGTGCAGTTTCTTTAAATTTCCTTCCTCTAGAAATTACTATATCAGGAAACATCTGTTTGTATACCCATAACTTCTTTTCATATCTGCCACTAACATTATTATTGTTATTGTCATAATTGTTTATTATTTGCGTCGAGACCCTGTGAGATCACGCAAAGCATTCTGCCTTATTTTAGCATTCTTTGTGATCCTCCACAATTCTCTCATTTTTTCTCCATAGATTCTCTTTGTATCCTTAGTCCACTTTGTCCCTGGTCTCTTTGGGACTTCATTCTCTGACCTAACATTCCACTTGTATATCTTGTCTCCGAATACATTCTGCCTTGAACTTTTATTGGAACGATTTGTGCTTTTCTAGGTCACGTTTGACGTTTGTAGTTCACGGTATTATTGACCTGACCCCTTTTATGTATGCCAGAATTCTGTTGGTGAAAAATTGGAAATATGTGGTAAGGTCTTAAGGGATGAAACTGGTGAGGTCACCGGTCCCTAAGCTTACGCACTACTTAATCTAACTAAAACTATCTTACGCTAAGGACAACACACACACCCATGCCCGAGGCAGGACTCGAACATCCGACGGCGGAAGCTGCACGGACCGTGACAAGGCGCCTCAGACCCCGCGTCTTCCCCGCGCGTCTTCTGTTGGTGAGTCTTGATGGTGGTAGCCTGCTGATGTGCCCATAGAACTTTAACGTTTTTTTCTGATGTCTGCTGCTAGGCTTGGAATATTCTCTGTGGTTTACCTAGAAAGTAACCAGAATCACTCTTCTGTCAGCTTTGGGCCGAGAATTGTTCCCATGAATTTGCGTTCTCAATATGACTTCCACGTCGCTTTTCGTATGGAGTGTTAGTGTCTCACTTGCATACAGTATTTCAGAGCTTGATTAATGTATTGTAGTGTCTGACCTTTGTTTGAATGGACATGCATTTCTTATTATATATTTCTTACATTCTGTCAAAACTCTCATCATTATTTGTAGTCGAGTCTTGTGTGATATTTTCTCTCC
Organism: Schistocerca serialis cubense; assembly: GCF_023864345.2. Lineage (NCBI taxonomy): Eukaryota > Metazoa > Arthropoda > Insecta > Orthoptera > Acrididae > Schistocerca > Schistocerca serialis. The sequence continues at coordinate 583,899,569 of NC_064640.1, forward strand.
TCCTGTAGGTTCGAGGATTTCACCTAGATATTTGAAATGAGTAACTCTGTTTATCTTGCCGCATTCACCTCCCCACGTCGAGTATCAAAGGTAACTGGCGGTCACGACTCTTACAGCGTATTTAAGGCAAACCAGATTTGCATCCTCATAGTGGCTCCCCTATCACCACTCTTACGCGACTGGCGCGAAATTTGACTAGACATCATCTTTAATCTGCAGGAACATACCCACCAACTTTCGTTTATGTCGCACAACATCTTGATGTTCCGATTTTTTTTTTTTTTTTTTTTTTTTTTGTACGGAAAACATGTTGTGTTCTGGGGAAGTTTTTCTCTACTAAACCAAGCGAATCACTCTCAAGCAAGAGAGTTTCGTAGTTTCACTGAAAGATTATCTGTACACGAAATTCAATTACCGTTGTAACACTAAAAGCACGTCTCGTACAGTAACCATTTAAAGAGTCTAAATAAGTAAACACGGAGTAATTCGTTGTGTCTATTTTCATCACGGCTGTCCGTTTTTTTCCCCTTTTGTTTCTGACAGCGGAAGCTCTGGATGAATACAGTGTTTCCGCAGCTGCTGTAAAACACGCCGCTCAGCAGGGCGTTCGTCCTCTGAGCCACGATAAAGTGGGCGGAGCGCTCTAAGAGGATTAACGCAGTGCTGAAATGACAGCGGCGCTCCACAGCCAGTGTATAATGAATGCTGGAGCACACGCGTACAATCCTCGGCTCAAGTACCGGCCGTCTTATTGTGCTGAATATTTTTTTAAATCTCATTGTGAACCGAGAGAGAGCATTTCTTTTGCGAAAGGTTCTTTCCTCGAAAGCGCAACGAATATTAAGCAAGAAAGTTAAGACCTCAGGAATGCTGCTGCTGCCACGTGGAGTAGTTAATGTAGTCTCGTACCTGCTTCCGCGTGCCATGACTCATTATACGTTGCGATAATTGCCAACTGCAGCGGTCTACATTACGTTCTTAGCTAAGCTGCAAGTTTAACGTAAATTTAGCTGTAACTGCTTACCAGAAACTAGAATAAAGGGTTACAAAATAGTCTTCACACTTCTTAGGAATTTACGTTTGAGGAGGGATTTACTGAGGACGGAAAATTGACGACGAGACATTTTATATTGCCGACGTACAACATCCACATACAAAAAATTGCTACTGTCAGAAAACTTTTGATGATGTCCTCACTTCAATTTATCTAATGAGAATGCATGAAACTGTCGACAGTATCAGGACTTTCTATAAATAGTCATATTATTTACAGCACTATATTATGTTGGGCTCTTACCTAACAATAGGCAGATCAAGCAGGAAGTACTGCAGTTTGGTCGCTAGACGGTTACGCTGTCGGAGGCAAAACAACTTCACACTTAAATTTCTTGTACCGTATGAAATCATCGTCATCATCAGGCACATCATAGGCAGCAGCAGCTGCTGCATTTCACATCCATTAATTGATAAAGGCCTATACTAGACATTTCCTGTATGGCAGTCTGTACCTATATGCATCTATGTAGTTCTTGCATGTTTTGTAATGTCATCTACACATCTACCCCCATCTCCACTTTCAGTATCGTGTCCGTTTGTTTCTCACTTCTGGGAACCCAGAAACTGGTTTCCTTGCTCCATCTGCCATTAATTCTCCTGTCTACATGACCCGAAAACCTCAGTTCCATTTTCATTATAGTGAGCAGTAGTTCTTCCACTACAATTTCACCCTTAGAAATGCCTAATATTTCAGTGTTTCCACGTTAGAGGTCCATGTATCACTGCCACATATCTAAACTGATAATACACACTGAGAGTTAGCTCTCCTTTTCAGACACACCGGAAGGTTGGGTTTGGAAACACTATTGGGTTAAGCCGCGCGGGATTAGCCGAGCGGTCTGGGGCGCTGCAGTCATGGACTGTGCGGCTGGTCCCGGCGGAGTTTCAAGTCCTCCCTCGGGCATGGGTGTGTGTGTTTGTCCTTAGGATAATTTAGGTTAAGTAGTGTGTAAGCTTAGGGACTGATGACCTTAGCAGTTAAGTCCCATAAGATTTCACATACATTTTGAACATTTGAACTATTGTGTTAAAAAAAAGCATATTATGCGATTTCTACAGTTCTATTTATTTCTTTTGCTGTTCATCCCCTTATTACCTTCAACTACGCTAAATACAAAAATTCGTCATCTACTTCTATGGCTTCATTGTTAATTAGTACTACTTTGTTTTAGATTTATTGGCTATTCATCACTTTAGCTGACTGTAATCAGCTCTCGGTCGTACTCTTTAACTTTCTCTCTCTTCCATTATATACAACTGCACAATGTGACTTACAACAGACTTACTTTAAAAAATACGTAATGGAAGAAATCCCAATAATTGAAATCGAAGGAAAGATAGAGATGCGAACATTATGGAGATTTAACAAAGTGCTAGTTATCTCATCTTTGCTTTTTCAGAAAGACGTACTTACCTATAATAAACGAGGGTGAGCTGGAAAGTAATATCTCCGAAATTTTTATTCTGTTCACAATATCAGATGACGTTTTACATGCCATGCATATTATCAGGTTGACTTTCCCTATTCACTGACTCATGTTACAACCCTCTGTCGCTACAGGGCTCCGAATCGTAGAGTGTAACATGTCGGTGTGTAACGTAAATATATCGATATGTGACAAACAGTATGCTGTAATCGAGTTTCTAACTATATAAAAACTGCCTCCTATTGGAATTCTTTTGATGAGTGTATCAACATCAGTAACGTGCGACACTGGGTTATCCGTTCTCGAAACGAAGGAAATGGTGGTGCTAACCTCAGCGTGTGTGACAGAGCTCGAAGTGCACGACCACGTACGGAAACCGACGAGACTCATCGAAATCAGATTGATAAACTCATTGGAGAAAATCGTCGGGTAACACAGACGTAGCTCTCTAGTAAGTGTGGTACATAACGAGAGCATATACAGGCGATCACTGCAGAACTGCAGAACAGAAAACTATGTGGGTGGTGGGTGCATAGAATGGTCACTCCTCACTTTAAACAGAGAAGACTGAACATCTGCCAAAAATTCCTTTTGCGTTTTGAGGGTGAGAGTGATCGGTTTCTTAGCGGCATTGTGACAACTGATGAATGCTGAGCTCACCATTTTGACCCTGAAAATAAGAGATTATCAATGAAGTTGCGGCACAAAGGACCACCGACGACAAAAAAGTTCAAGACCATCACATCAGCAGGCTAAGTCATGCTCATAGTGCTCTGGGAACTCTTAGAATTCTTGGCTGAAGGAATCACAATAAACTCTGAAACACAGTTCGAGACCCTCAAAAAATTGAAAGCACGAATTTGAAGAGTTCAGTCACACCTTGAGAATCCTCTCCTTCAGCACGACAATGCCAGACCAAACGTGAGCGCTGCGACACCTCCAAAAATCCAACACCTTGGCTTAACTGTCACTCATCATCCCCTATACTGTCCCGACAATGTCATATCCGACTATCATCTGTTTCCAGAATTTAAAGATCACCTTAGAGAACTTCACTTTGATAATGACGAAGCGGTGCAAGCAGAGTTGAGGTTGTCGCTCCATCAACGTAGTCAAACATTCTGCAGTGACAGTATCAACAAACTGGTCTCTCTCTGGAGGGAAATCTGTTTTTCACCATGGTGCCCCTGTTGAGAGATAAATATGTACACTTGAAGAATAATATGTAGAATGTTAACAAGTTTGGTTTATTTAAAAAGCGTCAAGATTTTTCACACTAATAACACGGAGCCGTTACATTTGAGCATAAGTAAGTAATTTATTATGAAATTAGTTTATCTATATCTATCACATACGTCATATACGAATAACTGCTCCTCACAGAGACATTTGTGTCTATGAATGCAATTAACTTAAAAATCACTTAATTTGTCCATATTGTGCTACAGGGTGAGACAAATAAAAGTGGCCTGGGGAGCGGAGTTCCAGTGTACAAAGAAACACAGCAGAGGAAAGGAAATACATTGCTGTTCAAAATTAATGCAACAAGCGCAAATTTTGCAAGGTTGCGTTTATTTTGCTACAAAACAGTGTAAACAGGTGATAGTAAAACAGAAACAATGTAAAGGACGCAGAACGTAAACAACGGCAACATACATAACGGCAGAAAAAAATGTTTATCGTTTTTTTCCAATTTAAGGGATCTACAGACACATTCTGACAACTGACTAACGTACTCAGAGTTGGGTGTTACCACCTCCGGCAGCAATACAGGCCTGACAACGACGCGGCACGCTGTGAATGAGATCATCACTCTCATGTTAAGGAAATAACGCTCACTCTTCCTGCAGAGAAGAGTGGAGAGTGGTTGGTGGATGCTGACATGATGCAACCTGTCTCCCTAGCTCATCCTAGACAAGCTGTATGGGATTCAAATCGGGACACCGAGCGGACCACGCCATGAATGCAGTATCTTCCGTTTCTAAGAAGACATCAACCACCCATGCTCTATGAGGTCGAGCATTGTAGCCCATCAGTATGAAGTTGGGGTCGACACAACCTCGCAACTTCCTCACATGAGGTCCCGATGTCTCGCCGCGATACCTGACAGCAGTTACACCTAGCCGATTCACACGTACAAGTTCATGAAGAGACGTCTGAATGGTCAACATAATCCCTGCCCACACCATTAACGATACTCCTCGATATCGGTCTCTTTCCATAGTGTTTGGATTTCGAAATCGTCTTCCACGTTCCCTCCACATGCGAATGAGTCGAGAATCACTCTCAAGACCAAATCGGGTATCATCTGCGAAAAGAACATAGGCTCACTGTTCGACCGTCCAGGTGGCATGTTGACGACTCCACTCTAGAGGTTCCCCTCTGTGAAAGATGCATCAGAGGTACACATAGAGAAGGTCTCGGACAATAAACGCTACTCCGCCGAAACCTTCTGTACACAGTCTGTCTCGATACAGCACGTCCAATGGATGCTGCGAAGTCAGATGCCAGTTGCCTTGCAGTACTAAGGCGGTATCGTCGTGCCATTACGGCCAAATAATGATCCTCTCTTGTTGATATCACACGTGGTTGGCCGTGCTCTGGTCTTCGAGATTCTGTTTCGGTCTCTATAAATTGTCGCCACATCCCAGAAACAACAAAACGATTTACATTAAGCATTTGGGTCACATCAGTTTGCGACTGTACTGCTTTCTTTCCTCTCATGGTCCTCCACCGCAGAGAATCTGGTAGGTGTCTTCTTCGTGCCATACTGCACCGTCTGTGGCTACATACACAGCGAGTGTGGATGTGTGACTACCTAGCTAGGGCTACGACGTTTGATAGGTGCTCTGACGCCATCGTTGACTTGGTTGTCCGTTGACCGGAATGCCATCTTCGGTACGGAACACGACTATACGGACATCTGTTGCCATTTTGTATGATTATACCGGGAATTAGACACAACACGGAGAAATAGCGGTTTGTTTCTTTAATTTTGCATACCAGTGTTCATAACTAATCTGGCTACAGCAGATGTTGAAAGTGACCACCATTCATCTCTTTGCACTTTTCGGTGCTGGTCAGCTAGTTGCTGAAGGCAGATCGAAGCTGGACTGCTGGAATTCCTGCAGTCTGACCCGAAATGTTCTGCTCCAGTTCTTGAAGACTATGCGGTTTGCTGCGATACACCTTAGACTTGAGGGCTTCTCACACCAAGTAATCGTTCACTGACCTATCAGATGACGTGGGTGGCCGGCTGCGGCCGCGAGCTGACTGACCTCTGGTAACAACTCTGTCAGGCGTGAAGACTGTGTAAATGGGCTAGAGCTAGGTTCGACTGGCTGTATGGGCAGTTGATCAATCCTGTTGTAGGTAACCGTAGGTCTTTTCCTCCTCCTTTAATACCGCCACAAATGGTTTCAAAATGTTGAGGATGTAACCCACCGAAGTCAGCGTATGTGAAGGAAGATGGGACCAATAGCGCGGCGCGCAGACACTGCACACCAAACTGCAACCTTCTGATCATGCAATGGTGTTTCGAGGAAGTTATGCATATTCTCTGCTGCCCAGAACTTGTCACTCTGTGAGTTGATGTAACCACTCAGGTAAAACCAGGCTACATCAGACAAAAAGAACAGATCCATGCCGAAGCCATTCATTATTATCCCAGTGAACAGCCACGCACAAAACTGGAGGTGCTGAAAAGCATCTGCTGGTTTTAATGCATGAACAACAGACACTCGGTAGGTGAAGTATTCGTCCATGATCGATGTGACAGGTGTCAGGTTGATTTGGCAGGACTCCGGAGAATTTTCTGATGAACCGCAGCCACATTTTTTGGTGTGCAGGGCACGTTTCGGAAAGTTTTTGAGTTGTTCAGAACAGATCCTGTGTGACGTCATTTTCGGACTAAGTGTTGATGGCATTCTTTGCTGGCACTTTGATACAATTAAACTTCTCAGCAAACAACTGACCACACCGATCCCACGACTTCGTTGTAACGTGACTTTCAACAACGAACACCCGCTGCTCCACTGTGAGTGTCATCGTCCCCCTTTTCACTGCTCCACTCACATTGACATGGGCCTCACTACGCTCTGAACCTGTGTGGCTCACTTGGCCGGCGTACACGTGGCTTGCCCGTTACATGATGTGGCTATATGCATATATTTACGACCAATCGTATCCACTCGTCTGGGCCACTATTATTTGCCCCACCCTGTACGTCTTTGTAACAATGCCAGTCGTCCACTATAAAAGTGTATCTACATTTCACCCTCCACTCTAGTGCAATGTTGTGTTCCAGTACTGTATCCGTTTGACGACGGTAGTCAGTTAAACTCTGATGATGTAAGCCGAAACCCGGTTAAAAAAGCAAATAAATGCTGCAGAGCATCAACAGTATAGTGCTTTCCATTTATAATTATAAAATTACAGATGTTCTCAACCGAAAGTATAACACTACAATAGCCGGCCAGTGTGGCCGAGCAGTTCTAGGCGCTTCAGTCTGGAACCGCGCGACCGCTATGGTCGCAGGTTCGACTCCTGCCTCGGGCATGGATGTGTGTGATGTCCTTAGGCTAGTTAGGTTTAAGTACTTCTAAGTTCTAGGGGAGTGATGACCTCAGATGTTAAGTCCCATAGTGCTCAGAGTCATTTGAACACTACAATTCTTCACCAGACATGCTTCTTCCCTTCCTCAGAAAAGTGAGTTGACATATAAAGTAAGCCATAGGAGAACATACAGTTTAAGCTGTACTCCGAATCTTTGTGCAACTTAGCACTGTTTACAGATAGAGTCATTGTCTGAGGTGAAAGAAGAGGTAAGTGAATTAAAAGACTAATAATTTCGGTAAAATTTCCAAACACAACTCAAGTGCTACGGAGGTGCTCCACCTCGCCGTTTATACTGAATTATAATCTGATAGCGATGCGCTGGCCTGGAACATCGGCGATCATTTTTGAAAAAGAAGGAAGAATTAAGCTTAGTGTAGCTCTTGGACAGCGAATATGTTAACTCCGTGAGCACTGACATACCAAGTCCGCCGTGTACTTGTTTACTCAGACTGCCGGGGATGTAACTCCGGGCTGTGTGAGGGAATGCGAGGGACACGGCTGTGGCCGTGGCCGCGACGTGCGGACCTCTGTACAAGAGCCAGGGACGCGGACAGATATTTAGGGCCGCATTTTTTCGGGCCAGGTAGGAAGGGCGCCTTTGCTGTTCCCGACCCGCCCATGTTCCACGGATCTCTGTCTCATTCCCCCCTGAGTCTCACAACCTGTTCTTTGCTTTTGGAGTTTCTATTTACTTTCACCTTGTGCTCTAAAGAGCTGGACGCTACATTCCACCACGAAACAATTTGAATATAGAAAAGATGAACACAGCACCGGCACGTTTCTGTGGCTCGCGTTTCTTTTTTTGTGTGTCTTTGATCTGTTATTCAATATCCCATGACAAGTCGGTGTAGGTAGCTGGCGGGCTGTGAAACAGACGCTATAAAACACAAATTATCGCTCTCCAGAGTGTCCGGCGCCGGACAGCGATCTCTTGGGTCTTTTGTTAAAAAGCCCTACTCCCACCTAAACACAGTGGCCGTTTCCTCTCTAGTATTTACCGTTCATAAATTAAGCGCCAGGACGTCTTATTACGTAGAACGGAAAAGAAACGAAGGAGTTTCAACGCCCAAAAGGCCCGACGATTCTCTGTCTAGTCGTGAAATGAATTTCTATACGAGACGTGTGTTGTGAATGAAAGAAGTTCCCATTCAATTGAGAGTGGTTTACGGCAGCAGTGCTCATAAGTTTGACCTACGTAAATTAGCTAACGTATGGTCAACTATGGCCCGAGGTGCTGTGCAGGCGCAGAGAATATTTCCAGTTCACTTAGCTATAGAGGCCGTACAGAATTACTTATTCTTATGAATGTATTGTCGCGTCGCAGATTTTATCTTACGAAGAGAAGAATTCTTTAAATTGAAGAAATAATGCAATACAGATATAATGTCGTCGCTTCCATTTAATAAATGGTAGCGTATTTAAGAGGAAGAATATTACTTACGACAGCCTTTCTTGAATGTTATGTCAACTACATAAATGTAGAGATCTGTTTTTATTTTATTGTTTTTCGATTGGCAGGCTTCGTCAGCGAGAAATGATAACTGATATACAATGTACTGAAAAAAGATTTATGAAGAAGAAACTGGAAACACGAAAATGTAGAACGAAATTAACACTGCTAATGATTACCTAACACATAACTTGTTGAAATAATCCAAAAAAGAATAAGAAAAACTGGAACAATGTACATCGTAATTATAGTAGCTCTGATAATGATAGTAGTAGCGATAATAATAGTAATTATTGTTATTATTGTTTTAGCATAGTGAGTTTTATGGACAATCAACGTAAAATTATTTGACCGATAGAAATTTTTCTCCGGAACTTAAGAATGCAACGATTGTACACTGCGGTGTGGCAGGCCGACATATTAACCCCACTCCATCTCAGCTCGTAAGAACTCACATCTGTAGAGGCAGCCAGAAAAGAAAGCATGCGTGACATGAAGTTAGGTTGCGATACGTTCGCTCTGAACCATGGCACTACTGTGTGATCTCGGCAGATGCTTTAGTTAGCAGGGGATATGAAGTTCATTACGCGAAAGGATGACAGTGTGACATGGTGCTAAACAAAAAATACAACATAAAAGACCTCTCTCTTCTTAACAATTTTTTGATGTTACTACAGTATTCTACAAACGATATACAACCTTGATGACTGCGAAAGATCTGATCGTAACTGAGAACGAGATCAGGCATAACTAAATCTGCGAAAATTGTACGGCACGAAATTTGTACCACAACGCCACTTGGTTTCTGACGACAGACAGTAATATAATAACTTCAGATTTTAAAGCTTACTAGAAAATTATCGGTTGTGAAAGCATTGGGATCAAACAACATGTTGCGCCACCAATCCGCTTCTCCCAGCAGAGAAATTCGGTGACTGTCTTTGGCGGAAACATTACAACAGATTGATGTAAGAAGTGCACTACACGGACCGGTTAGGTATTTTAGCATAAGATTTTCTAAGCGTAACTTGTAGGAATAGAGGTGAACGATCTCTATGATGGATGGTGAAACATCTGGCAGCACAAGTAATTCGAAATGGGGGGACGTGTATGCCAATTACGAATTTAAATTGGCCAACTAGACGTCAGTGCCGGACTCAAATGGCTCTGAGAACTATCGGATTTAACTTCTGAGGTCATCAGTCCCCTAGAACTTAGAACTACTTAAACCTTACTAACCTAAGAACATCACACACATCCATGCCCGAGGCAGGATTCGAACCTGCGACCGTAGCGGTCGCACGGTTCCAGACTGTAGCGCCTAGAACCGCTTGGCCACCCTGGGTGCCGGACTCTGTCTTCACTAGCTGTTGGCCTGTGTTCTGCATTAGGGGCTTTAGAGAGTGTGGCATATAGAGGTTTTAATCGGTCCAGGGAGCGTGTACAGATGACCGAAGTAGCTAAGGTGACCGCTCGCGATAACTGGAAAATCCGGGTTCGAGACCCGACCCGGTAAAAATTTTCATGTATCACTGAACAAGAAAAATATTACAGCCGAAGTCAAATTGATTCACAAACTGAGAATCATTTTCGTAATATTTAATACAGCTTTCGATCGTCAGTGATGTCTGAAGCACATTCTCTACAGACATGTTACAGCAAAGACATTGCCCAATAAGTACGAGGGCATTTCAATAAGTAATGCAACACATTTTTTTCTGAAACAGGGGTTGTTTTATTCAGCATTGAAATACACCAGGTTATTCTCCAATCTTTTAGCTACACAACACTATTTTTCAACGTAATCTCCATTCAATGCTACGGCCTTATGCCACCTTGAAATGAGGGCCTGTATGCCTGCACGGTACCATTCCACTGGTCGACGTCGGAGCCAACGTCGTACTGCATCAATAACTTCTTCATCATCCACGTAGTGCCTCCCACGGATTGCGTCCTTCATTGGGCCAAACATATGGAAATCTGACGGTGCGAGATCGGGGCTGTAGGGTGCATGAGGAAGAACAGTCCACTGAAGTTTTGTGAGCTCCTCTCGGGTGCGAAGACTTGTGTGAGGTCTTGCGTTGCCATGAAGAAGGAGAAGTTCGTTCAGATTTTTGTGCCTACGAACACGCTGAAGTCGTTTCTTCAATTTCTGAAGAGTAGCACAATACACTTCAGAGTTGATCGTTTGACCATGGGGAAGGACATCGAACAGAATAACCCCTTCAGCGTCCCAGAGGACTGTAACCATGACTTTACCGGCTGAGGGTATGGCTTTAAACTTTTTCTTGGTAGGGGAGTGGGTGTGGCGCGACTCCATTGATTGCCGTTTTGTTTGAGGTTCGAAGTGATGAACCCATGTTTCATCGCCTGTAACAATCTTTGACAAGAGATTGTCACCCTCAGCCACATGACGAGCAAGCAATTCCGTACAGATGGTTCTCCTTTGCTCTTTATGGTGTTCGGTTAGACAACGAGGGACCCAGCGGGAACAAACCTTTGAATATCCAAACTGGTGAACAATTGTGACAGCACTACCAACAGAGATGTCAAGTTGAGCACTGAGTTGTTTGATGGTGATGCGTCGATCATCTCGAACGAGTGTGTTCGCACGCTCCGCCATTGCAGGAGTCACAGCTGTGTACGGCCGGCCCGCACGCGGGAGATCAGACAGTCTTGCTTGACCTTGCGGCGATGATGACACATGCTTTGCCCAATGACTCACCGTGATTTTGTCCACTGCCAGATCACCGTAGACATTCTGCAAGCGCCTATGAATATCTGAGATGCCCTGGTTTTCCGCCAAAAGAAACTCGATCACTGCCCGTTGTTTGCAACGCACATCCGTTACAGACGCCATTTTAACAGCTCCGTACAGCGCTGCCACCTGTCGGAAGTCAATGAAACTATACGAGACGAAGCGGGAATGTTTGAAAATATTCCACAAGTAATTTCCGGTTTTTTCAACCAAAATTGGCCGAGAAAAAAAATGTGTTGCATTACTTATTGAACTGCCCTCGTATTTCATGGATAGACGGGCTAAAAACAACTATAATGTATTGCCTCTCCCTGTTGCAGGAATGCGAGTAATGTTGCGAGCATTGGGGGGATATAAGAAAGCCGGCCGTAGTGGCCGAGCGGTTCTTGGCGCTTCAGTCTGGAACCGCGCGACCGCTACGGTCGCAGGTTCGAATCCTGCCTCGGGCATGGATGTGTGTGATGTCCTTATGTGAGATAGGTTTAAGTAGTTCTAAGTTATAGGGAACTGATGACCTTAGATGTTAAGTCCCATAGTGCTCAGAGCCATTTGAACGATTTGTATATACGAAAACTGCACACACTGAAATTTGCACCCAAACAGAAAGCTTTGAAACTGGCAAGAAGTATTCCTGGAAGCTACGTGCTCAAGGACTACCTGCAGCCAGAGAGTCCTCTTCTACCAGACAGGCTTCCTGTGAGACACCCAGAGAGTCCTCGTCTACCAGACAGGCTTCCTATAAGACACGGTTTACCTGCACTCCGAAATCCCTCGTCCACACCAGCGGCTGATCTCTTGCGCAGTCACTGTCTGTACCTCTCTAACTTCCGTAATGTTCAGTTTCTGCACCTTGTGTGTTTGTGTGCTTATACACTGAAGCGCCAAAGAAACTAGTATAGGAATGTGTATTGAAATGCAGAGATATGTAAATAGGCAGAATATGGCTCTGCGGTCGGCAACACCTATGTAAGATATAATTTTTAAGTGAGGTAGAACGCGGTGTCATACGAACGATGGGACACAGCATCGCCGAGGTAGTGATGAAATGGGGATTTTTCCGTACGACCATTTCACGAGTGTACCGTGAATATCAGGAATCCGGTAAGCCATCAGACATCGCTGTGGCTGGAAAAACATCCTGTTAGAACGGAACCATCGACAACTGAAGAGATGTGTTAAACGTGACAGAAGTGCAACCCTGCCGCAATTTCTGCATATTTCAATGCTGGGCTATCAAGAGGCGTCTGCGTGCGAACCATTCAAAGAAATATCATCGATATGGGCTTTCGGAGACGAAGACCCATTCGTGTACCCTTGTACACCTCGCCTGGGCCCGTCGACACTGACATTGGAATGTTGATGACTGGAAACATGTTGCGTGGTCGGACGAGTCTCGTTTCAAATTGTATCCAGCAGATGGACGAGTACGGATATGGAGACAACCTGATTATTCCGTGGACCCTGAATGTCAGGAGGGGAATGTTCATGCTGGTGGAGGCTCTGTAATGGTGTGGAGAGTGTGTTGTTGGAGTGATATGGGACCCCTGATACATCTAGATACGACTCTGATGGGTGACACGTACGTAAGCTTCCTCCCTGATGACTTGTATCCATTCATGTTCATTGTGGATTCCGACGCACTTGGGCCAATCCGGCAGGAAAATGTGACACCCCACACGTCCAGTATTGCTACAGGGTGGCTCCAGAAACTCTCTTCTGAGTTTAAACACTTCCGCTGGCCACAAGACTCCCAAGACATGAACGTTATAGAGCATATCTGTGATACCTTGCAACGTGTTGCTCAGAAGAGGCCTCCACCTCTTCGTACTCTTACGGATTTATGGACAGTCCTGCAGGATTCATAGTGTCACTTCCCTCTAGCACTAATGCAGACGTTCGTCTAGTTCACGCCACATCGTGTTTAGTCACTTCTGCATGCTCGCGGGGGCACTACACGATATTAAGCAGGTGTATCAGTTTCTTTGGCTCTTCAGTGTAGGTTCCATATGGGAGTGTCAACGACCATCCTCGGTAAGCTATGTGGCCACTGTGAAGATTAACCGTATTTTACATGAAGCGAATCAGAGCAGATGGGAGCGGGATTGCTGTCTTCAAAACACAGATCACTGTACTTCCTAGGAACGCTTAAGACAGGGTGTAAGGTCATTGCCGGCCGGGGTGGCGGAGCGGTTCCAGGCGCTTCAGTCTGGAAACACACGACCGCTACGGTCGTAGGTTCGAATCCTGCCTCGTGCATGGATGTGTGTGTTGTCCTTAGGTTAGTTAGGTTTAAGTAGTTCTAAGTTCTAGGGGACTGATGACCTCAGATATTAAGTCCCATAGTGCTCGGAGCCATTTGAACCATTTTTGTAAGATCATTAATTTAAACAAGTATCAGTGTGGGGCACTGGACATTGCTCCCTTGAAAGTACAAAAAACAGTGAGTCAGGCGAAGATGAGATCAGGAGAGGAAGAGACTTCGATTTCTAAAATATGTGCCGAGGTGTCAGGTGACCTGCAAAATCAAGGCAATGATTTTGTAACTGAAGTGCCAGAACAGCACGCAACGAAGTGGACATTATACAACCACCGAGTCAAATCACACAGGAATCAGAAACAACCAGAAACACGAAAATTAGTTGATCGCCAAGCAATTTTACTAACTAAGAATGACGGTACCACTTCCCTTTTATGTGACGATAACTGAGAAGGTAATGTCATACCTTTCAGAAGAAAAACACGAAGAGAGGCTTTAAAGAGTGAACAAGACTTTTTTATGGATGGGACCTGCAAGTGCTGTAACAAGAAATTTTCTCAAATTCTCAAGTTTTTGCGGGCATTCAAAAAAATTAATGGTGGCCCTCAACTACGTACCCTCAGCCTCAGAGATGAAATATCTGTCTCGTTTAGTTGTCTAGGGACTGGGATACGTAGTTGCCACATTACGAATATACACATGAATCGAATGGCCGAAGATTCCTATCACTCGGCAATTGTGAATTTTGAATGTAACATAGATTTTATAAATGAAACATTGCAATTAAATAAAATCTGGAGCTACCATTTATAACGACTTTAAATGATGAGCAGAAGTACCTTTAAGAATGCCGTTTATTACTGCAAAACACTTGTTGTGGTCTTCAGTCCAGAGACTGGTTTGATGCAGCTCTCCATGCTACTCTATCATGTGTAAGCTTCTTTATCTCCCAGTACCTACTGCAACCTACATCCTTCTGAAACTGTTCAGTGTATTCATCTCTTGGTCTCCCTCTACGATTTTTACTCTCCACGCTGCCCTCCAATACTACATTGGTTTTCCCTTAATGCCTCAGAATACGCTCTATCAACCGATCCCTTCTTCTAGTCAAACTCTGTCACAAATTTCTCTTCTCTCCAATTCTATTCAATACCTCCTCATTAGTTATGTGATCTACCCAACTAACACACTTATTGGTGTCGATGGTCCTGCAATTAAATAAAGTATAAGTTGAATAACAGGGAAACAGTAGATTCCTACTCATATAATTAGTTATTAACAACAACATAGCTCGTGAGATATTCACTTCTAAACGTATACTACGTCTTCAGTGTACAAGCCACGGAAATCTCACAAGTGCACAAGTCGGCACAACGAAATATTTCTATCTCCCGCGACCACGCGCTAACTGCTCAATTCTCTCCAAGTATGACCTGCGATCGTCTGTCGTGCCTTCCCATCCAGCACCCCTCGTGTCCTGTGCGTCCCGATGCTCCTCCTCCACTTCCCTACAGTCTCTCCATTGACTTCGGTAGTCGCCTACCGTAGTAACGACCGCTGTGATTGGCTAGAGCGCTCCCGCCATGTCTCCAAGCCAACGCACACTCACAAACATATTGAAACACATACGAAATATTGGATTTGCATTTAAATAACTTGAAATTCAATAAATATTCCTACGACTTGACCATAAACACGCTCTAAAACACGTTATTAAATGCATAAACAATTTAAATAAGCATATATGAAAGGAATAGAAACAAAAGTAGGGCAGTAGCCTAATGTACCTCTGCTTTCTAAAACACAGCAAATTTTTGACCAATTTCTTCATGAACGGTATATATCGGATATAAACCAAGACATAGACGAATAAAAACATTTATAAGCAAGTGCTACCGTTTTTTCGTGTAACTGTGGGTTACTTACGGCCTGACGCGATCGATAGTAATTAGCCACTTTGACTTCCAATAACTCATGTGCTATTCAAGTTAAATGCCTGTAATTAATACCAATTTAGGTTTACACTAATAGCTTTCTAAAGACATGTCGATCTAAAAAATTGGATGAACCGTTTACATTTTGGAAATTCATTGCTGGGTGCTACCTGAATAATTTACTGTCAGATACTAAACTTTAAACTAATAAATATATTGAAAATCTGATTACGCCATCAGAATCATCGTTCAAATAATGGTAATGTACATGTTTCTTTTTAAGGTATCATGATTATTAATTTCTACATGAACTGTAAAATGTCTGCCATAATGGTTTCACAAAGTCCACCATCTTTGGCACTCATGGCATACAAAGCTCCTTCATTGACACAAAGCCCATTCCTCGACACAGTGTCAACATGGAATTCCCAACCACGTGGTCGACCTGCACCACGTGCGGGGGCTACCCCTGTTGCTTCAGCTAATGTTCGGCACCATGCGCTTGCTGACGAGCCCCGGCTTGCCGGGCGGCCTGTGCGGCCACGCCTTCTCCGAACGAAGAATATTTTCAGGGCGCCACAACTCGCCCTTTCCTCACAATCACTTTCTTTAGTTCTTCAGTGTAGATTACATATGAAAGTGTCAACCACCATCCTGGATAAGCTATGTGGCCACCATGATGATTAATCGTATTTTACATGAAGTCAATCAAAGCAGATGGGAGTGTGATTTGGTGTGTTCAAAACACAGATAATTGTACTTCCTCAGAACGCTTAAGAAGGGTGTAAGCTCATTAATTTAAACGAGCATCAGTGTGGGGCACTGGACATCACTCCCTTGGATGTACAAAAAATAGAGTGAGGCAAAGACGAGATCATGAGAGGAAGAGACTTTGATTTCTAAGATATGTGATGAGGGGTCAGGAGACCTTCACAATCGAGGGAATGATTTTGTAACTGAAATGCCAGAACAGGACTCAACGATGTGGACATTATACAACCACCGAGCCAAATCACACAGGAATCAGAAAGAACCAGAAACACGACAAGTAGTTGATCTCCAAGCAATTTTACTAACAATGAATGATGGTAGCACTTCCCTTTCATGTGACGACAACTGAGAAAGGAACATCATACCTTTTAGTGGGACAACAAGTAGAGAGATTCTAAAGAGTAAACAAGACTTTTTTATGGATGGAACCTCCAAGTGCTGTAACAAGCAATTTTCTCAAATTTACACTTTTCTTGCAGACTGAAATTTCAAAGTATGAAACATCTATCCAGTAACCTTTGCATTCTTATCGAACAAAGCAAATGAGTCCCATATTCGTCTTTTAAGCTTTGTTATGAATAATGTAGGAGAATGGAAACCTAAAAGTCACCGCTGATTTCAAATAAGCTGCGATTTCTTCCCTTACTGCTGTGTTCCCGTCGGCTACAATGAATGGCTGCCATTTCTTTACGAACAAATCTCTCTGAAGGATAGTGTGCATCCAGACCTGGGTGGTGCTTTGGCGTTCCTTCGACCTGAAAATTTTTGTGATGGTTGGCTAGAGATATATTCATCAGCACTGTATATCGCTCAGCTCTCTCAGTTTTTCGTCTATTTTGTAGATAGATCGTTGGAAAATGAGGAAGTCCGGATAAGTCGTATCAGCTGCTACAGAGGGCACCGTCATACCACCAATGCCGAATAAGGCTGCCTTAATAAAAAGAACACGGCCGGCTTCTGATAGATCCACAACCATACCCACTTTTGTACTTCCATATCTGACTGAAAACGACGTCCATGTATGTCTTCCTTCAAGTCGCCAAAGACATGAAAATCACCCTGTGAAACATCCGGATTGTACAGTGGATGTCGGAGTATTTCCCAACCAAATAAGAGAAGTGTAGCCTTCTTGCGATTGGCAGTGTGGCGTTGGGCGTTGTCGTGCAACAGGATGAGTCCGTCCGATAGCATTTCGAGATCACAAGGGCAAATGGCGAAGCCAGCAATTGAAACATCCCACATACCCCTCGAAAAACAAATCCAAGACTCTTCACACATGTTTCGGTAAGTTAGTATCGACCTTTCTCTTCGATTGCAGAGGCCCTCAGCTCGATTTCCTCGAGTGTGGAATTACAAACAGTGTCCAGCGTTATGAAGACACTCTGAAGAAACTGCGACGCGCCATAAAGTCAAAATGTCCAGTCATCCTGTTGTACGAAAACTCCCCTTCCCCCCTCCCCCCCCCCCACACACACACACACTAACAGTCGTACGAAGATTACGCTTCAGAGATTTGGTTGGGAAACACAGCAACATCCCCCATACAGCTCGGATCTTCCACCGTGTGATTTTCACCTTTTTGGCGACCTGAAGAAAGTCGTGTGGACGTCGGTTTCAGTCGGATGAGAAGGTGCAAGACCAGGTGCAGTAGTGGATCCGTCAGAGGCCGATCGCGTTCTATGAAACAGGAATTTATAGTCTCATCTCCCAGCGGGATAAATGTCTTACTGCGTGTGGTGAGTAGTTTTGAATGGTGGCAGTCCATAGCCCTTTGTGGTGGGTGTTCGGTTTTCATTTGACTGCCCCTTCTACTAGGGCCAACATATGCCAACCATGGGGCAACTTAGCCCAACAGTAGGGGAAATTTTGCCCTAAAGGTTTTATCATTTAATTTGGTTACGACATTAGTTATTTAAGTAAAAATATATCGACGTTAATATTTACAGTTCATTTTAATACAGTTTCCCACAACTTCGTAACAAAACTTACAGCGTAATTATATTGCAGTAGCAGTTGGACATGAAAGTATGTCCAAAATTATCCTCAGTCTTCATCGCAAACCTCGATAGAGTCTTGATAGTTCAGACATTCAACACATGAGAAATTAGTTAAAAGTGTTCATCTTGTGCACTGAATCCTTTCATCACCTAGATTGTTTTGAGAAAATGGGTTAAGACACATCTTTCTCTTCTTCATCTATAAGAACCTTCCTAGTAAAACCTACTTTCTTTGTGCGCGTTATCTGAGGAGTTTTATCACGTTAGTTAGTTTGACCACGGCTGTTTACTTATACTTGTTTTAGACAATAAGTTATTATGAAGAATATCCTTATTTTTTCTTATCTGTCTGCAAAGGCTTCTTGCTACCGTTTTAACTCATCTTCCATTGGAGTGTTTGTCAATATTGTTGGAGTTCATTTTCGTTTACTTTCTTTCGTTTTTATTGGTTGAGATTTCTCAAGTAGCCTGAACCGTTCAGGTGTTGGGAAGCTCGATTCCTTGGGTGACGTGACGTTCAACTTAACGAACGTTCTTACTGACAGCATAGGCCTGTCATTGTGTTCTTGAGCAGGTGAAGGGCCACTTTCAGCAATTATATCATAAGCAACAGCATGAGGGTTAGGTATGTCTGTTACAAAGTTGAAAGTCACTGTCAGTATCACTGTCACATGTCACTTTAATTCTAGCCAATACTTTTCTTGGCGTAACTACGTTTGCTATTTCAGTTTCCACAATGCCTTACGGGTTGTATATTGTCACTAGTCGTTCGCTTGCTGTCATCCACACAGTGCACGTTGAGTTTAGAAACTTCTTAAAAGGACAATAAATACTCCTACCTAGCAGTTGTAGTATAGGGCTGTACTGAGGTGGAAAAGACAAAAGTGTGGTACCATTTTCCTTGCGAAACTCTAAGACTTCAGTGGATAAATGGAACTATGGTTGTCAGTTAGTATCAGTCAAAGATGGTCTTTGGAATATAGAACATGTTATACAAAATGATGCATGTTTTAAAGAAGCTAGGGTCTCTCGTCGACCCTGCGTGATGGGCACTACCGTTATTCCCAAAAGCACAATCTCCGATAAAATTGGGACTGAAGTTAACCCTTGAGGATATGATAATCGGAGACAGTCTATTCCCCGATGTACTAACGCGTAAAGCCATTATGATAAGTGATCCTATTTCACCAGATGTTGGCCCCCTATTCGACATAATACCCTTCAAGTGACTATTCTGACAGGCTTTTGGGCTGTAATGATTCCAGTTTCATATACAGAATAGTTGTCACCAAAAGTCAGTTTCAGTCTTGTCAAAAAACTGTGCAGTTTGTGAAACAACGTGGTTGTGCATTTCTTTTCGAAGCTATAATACCGTGCCAAACTAACTGCCGGATGATTTCGAATGGAGAGAGCTGAGTATCGTATCAGAAATTCTGAAAACCAATCAGGTCCGGCCTTTCCAAAGTAGATCTTAGATCAGGGTATCGTATTTGACGTTGACAGGCAAACCGCCCAACTTATTTGGGTGAATGGCCAAAATTTGTCACTAGCTTTAGTAAGGTATTCTTCAACTCCGTTTCTCTGTTTGAGTCGAAGCATCTGGAAAAATCAGTTTGTTTCAGATCGTTTTTTTTAGTAGTCACTGAATAAATAAAAATTCCAGAACGTCGTTAGCGAACTTAGTTTTATATATCACTTCCATTATATTTGGTGTTGCTATTAAAAGAGCGAAATTATTAAGTACAACACTACAAAACAGCGAAGGCGAATCTGTCTCAAAACTTTTTGCTGTTTCAGAAGGTTCTAAGTCCTTGAATTTGTCACAGTACCTCTTTCACGTATTTGTAGGTATGTTAAACTCTTTGCTCACTTTCCCAACTGATCTTTCACTCCATTTAACTTCTCTCACTGATAATCTCATAGTTACTTCAGAAACATAGCCTCTTCAATTTTTGTTCTTATAATTTCAAACCAGCCGAAAAAAAACGGCACAAGAACGAACAGTAGAACCGTGATGACATTTGAAGATACTCGTAAATTTGAAACTTGAAAGTATATGTCCTGTGATGTCACACAAGCAGTAGTTTCAAATTTATAACACTCGTTTTAGTTTAATACCTGAAAGCAAGTTATGGATTTTGGAAGAAAAACGAAACCAAGTAAAACATCGCACAAATGTTACCGGTTCAAAATCCGTGGAGGACACGATTTGCTTCGTTAGTATTGCAATGGATCTGATCTAGACTTTGGTTATTTTGGACCTACTAAAGTTAGTAAGATTGAAAGCGGAGCAGGTTGACCAAGTGAGCCGACGTTTCCCTATGTAAATATGCAACTGTGCCCTTTCGCCATGTCGGAATCGTTACAGTTTGTTTACGAAAACATTTTAAAATTTTTTCACCGTATCGCTTGACAAAATGATCTTTATTCTATAAACTTTAATCGTTACAATTACTTTTTCAGTAAGCGCGTTGTCTAGGAGTACACATCAAAATATATTGAGCAAGCCAAATTTAATTTCATTAACAAGAAAATGTGAGTGTCATTCCTTGCTCAACAATCTAATAGCACTGACGCGTTTATGGAAAGCCGACGGTACTGTTACCACCAACCTCCTTGGTCTGTAGCATACTCTAACAGCAGTGTAATGAAATATCACTTATTGTCCACTGCACCCTGTGGCCGCATGGCCTGGTCACTCTTACTTGTGTGCACTGCAGCCAGTGCTTACAAGTTACGTGCTATTCCTGATTTCTCACGTAGCGTCTATTACATGGTTATTACGTGGCAAGTAACGGTCTTTACGCTTACCTATCTGTGTGAAAAAGTATGATCAACAATGGAAACCTATACTCGGAAAATTCTTGTGAAAGTGGAATTCACCGAGGGCAACGAGAGGCCAACAGCTCTCGAAATTCAGAACCGGGTATGTAGTATCCACAGCTACGATGCCGCAACGTAGGTGCGCTCTGCTAGGTTGGCACTACGACACTAACACCGACGATAGCGCTGTGCAGCTCTACTAGCGCCGCTCAAGATTCAGCCCGTTTGATTCCGAGCCGACGACCAAGCAACTTAGCTTCTACTCCATAGGGGGCTAGCCATTACAGACTTTGTTACTTCAGTTACTTCAATGATAGTTTGTCCAACTACTAGTGGCTATTAGCGTTGATGCCTCTCCAGCTTCGCACCCACGTGCTCTTCAGTGCAAAGTTACGTATGTCATTGACTAGTATTCTGTATTAAATGTTCTGTAAAGTTAAACGCAGTACCGAAGCATTTCACCTTTCCCCGCTCCTATTCACTTCCTACATTCGGCTTACCCTTCAGTTTACAGGAGCAGACCCAAGTGCCGCCTTCCAGGCGGGATACAAAAGGGAAACTACCTGATGAAAAATAGCAAGAGATCAGGTAGACAGAATGTAATTTAACACTATCGAGTCCGTCTACTATTTCAAACTTTGCCGTAGCTTAGTGGACGAGCGAGTAACCCGTGAATGTGCTGGTAGCATTCTGTTAACATAAGCAAGAGGCTCTGTCTCTCAGTAAACCATTACCCCAATCGAACGCAAGTTGAAAACTGTGCATGTCTTTAAAATCCTCATGGAATTTCCAAATGAAGTAAAAAAAATCCCCGTTACAGACTTCTTAACGAGGTCTAGGCAGATTTTTATCCGTTTACCATTCCAAATGGAGTAAGATCTATCAAAATGGAAGTTAGAAAAGCGATACCGTCCGTAATGAGTGTTGCGAGCTATTAATCATACATTATGTACACGAGGAAACTATCAGCATGCTTCATATATAATGAAATAGACCACATTTATCAGAACTTCCCCAGGCGAAAACTCCATATTGAACTCAAAGTAGAGCACAACTTTCTGTCTTCGTAGTAGGAATGAGTAGAGAACCTGATGGAAACGGTGCCACGTCAGAAAAAAGTAATTCAGTTGCGGTTAATGATCCAGAGATATGCTGGAACACTATAATGATGCGTGCCTTTCCGCCTCTAGGCGTACGCTACCTGCCAAAAGTTTACGATCACAAACGATGAAACGTATATACTTTATTTTAATGTACAAACAAATTGTACAAATTAAATAGAACAACAAAATATTCTCTCTTTCTGCCACTAAGTGCAATACAGTTTGGTTTAGATTTAACCTCTTCAAAGTGTAAACCCTTTGCGCACAGAAGAGCTACTCAAATTCTCGGCGTTCTGGAGGTAAGATTTTGCACAGATTTTTGCAGATATTACAATCCAACATATGTGTCAATTACTCCATAGATCTTAAACATTATATGACCGCACGTTTCTAACCTCCCTGTCAAGTACATCCCTTAAGAATTTAATCTGATTTAAGTCAGGTGACTTACTTGGCCAAAACATATTCTTCAACTCTCATCAAATCTCTTTTCTATTGTCATACCTCCTGCACAATTTAGAAACATTTATGGAACCATTGAACGCTGCACAACAAGCTCACAACCAATAAGTTTCTTGCCAGATTAAACTGCATTGTTGATCACTATCCTGTGATATTCTTCCATCGTTAATGTTTCATTAATTCCTACTAGACCACCGACTTCATCAATCGTGAAACATCTTCACTCCACTACCAATCCTCCACCAAAGTTCACCGTTGGCGTCACACACTGACTCTTCGTGCGTTTTCCACGAAGTCGATGAACAAACATTCGACGACGGCTTCCAAATAATTCAAACTTAGATACGTCCGTGAATAACACCTTGGACTACTGATGCGCGCTCCAGATTTTATGTTACTGTACCTACTGAAATCCTTTCACCTGACCCTTTTTTTTTTGTTTTTTGTAGTTTTCCTGACGCAGAGCTACAAATACAGCATGTTTTTCAGTTCCATTCTCCTACTTCCGTCCGATAAGGGAGTAATAGGCTATGAACCTGATTACGTACACAAACACACCCCAGATGCACACAGTGGACTTTGAACTAAGGCGAATTGATGGCTACACATACAACTGAAGGAATGAGGCCTATTCGAATAGACTGTCTTAGTTAAAAACACATTAGTGTTGTTGTGGATACTCATCAGCACTCCGCTATGCGAACTACCAACCAAATATACAACAGACGGGCTTAGTCTCTGCATTTTATACTTGTTTTATTATTAGAATGTGGATACGATACAATATTCGGAACGCAATACCTGTTCTAACCCCAAGTCCATAGCTGTGACAGAAGATCAAAAACTTTTAACGAGCAGTGTAAGTAGAGAGATTGAAACAATTTAGGAACAGGGAATGCTGTGCCATTACCTAACAGTGAAGCTTGGCTAGTAGTGTAGGTGAAGATGATAGCACAGATAATAGTAGCAGTGTCGAAGAAACGAACAGTAAATGACCCGACCGACAAAGTGACATTGCAACTGCATTCGCACAGTTTACATCGGACAACAGTGAAATGTCCACAGTGAAGGTTGTTCAGGGCGATGTGATGGGAAGTACTACGGGGTCAAGACTAAAAGTGCGATTATTGGTACAAACATCGGAGGTATCTGCAGATTCACAATCTGAAACAACAGAACACTCACAGATGGACACGACTGAGTCTGCTGGTGCAAGAAAGCTGAGCAAAATTTCGACTGAAAAGGCTAAAAGAATAAATCCTGCGAGGAGTAATGAAGAGGGGCACAATGATGTTAACAAACTGCCCTCAACAACGGCCAATAGTGATCTAGGAGAAAGCGAACTGAATGATACAACAATGTCTTGCACGGAAGCGATATGCCATGTCGAAGAACAACGGTCTGCGGAAAATCGTATAAGAGGAAATAAAGAAGAGGCACTGACCATTGTAGGGTCAAGTAAGAAGAAGCGAAAATGCAGACATAGAGAGGCGGAGCCTAATCTCAGTTCTAAAATCAATCGTGTTACAAGATAGAGAACAAGAAGTGTAGGTAATATATCCGAAAAGGTATAATTCACAATCACAAAAGACAGTAATTTCCAATCAAGATTATAGAATTTGTTCTTTAAATATCAAAGAAATATGAGCTAAGCTAAAACTGACGCGTCTCCAACGGTTCTTATACGCGGCAGGAAGTCGAAAGTAACAATCGAAATGAAATTGCGGGGTCAAATGCAATTCTCAGCACATCTGAAACAGTAGGTAGGGCGATATTAACAAAATACAGTATTCAGATAGCATAAACTGAGACTCTTAAGCGGTAGAGGAGTCTCAGCGAAAATAGCTGATATAGTCTTCGTGAATGTATGCCCTTCATCCGAGAGCAGTCGTAGAGAGATGAGGGCTGAGTGATTTAATGAGGAACGTATATATGTTTTACGTGGACCACATTTGTTTTATGGTGATTTTATCTCTTGTACTGACAAGAAGACCGAATTCTAAAGTATTCATGGAACTCGAATATATGCTCAGAAATTTAAATATAATTGAGAAGTGGGAAGCAACAAATGCAGACTAATTAATGTACACCTATTCTACTGGTCATTCAGCGAGCAGAATGGGCCCATTTGCATCTTGCAAGACTTAGTACGTAACTTCACAACATCGGAAATCTACCTTGTAAATTTTTCCGATCATTGTGTTTAAATCAAAGAATCAAACAGAAACAAACCACTTTCAGAGGAAAAAGATACTGGAAATTAAATTTAATACTACCTGACTTGGCAATGAGGCCAGCGCCCATGTCGCAGTAGTGACAACGGTTCCCGTCAGATCATCGAAGTTAAGCTATGTCGAGCTTCGCTTGCAGTTGGACGGGTCTGCCGATCGCTGATGGCAAGCGAGGTGCTCTCAGCCCCTGTGAGGTCAATTGAGGAGCTACTTGACTGAGAAGTAGCGGCTTTGGTCTTGAAACCTGACTACGACCGGGAGAACGGTATGCTGAACTCGTGCCGTTCCATACCTGCGTCGAGTGAATGCTATCGAGTGAGGGTGATACGGTTGTCGGTCGGCCCCTTTGGCCTTCCGACGCCTGTTCAGACGGAGCTTACTTACAGAATAGGAATTTCGAATTGTGGTGCTGGAAACCTTGAAGACTTGCGTCACTAGCGCAAGGAAATAATCGAGCGGATCGAATTTGTCGGTAGAACATAAGACACCTATCTAAGGTAAGGAGGCAGGCTAGACTTGATTATTCAACAGCGTTTTCTTTTCTGCTTTGGTTTGAATGATTAAGTACATACACCAAATAACTCACTTTTTACACTAATAGACAAAATAATAGAGTAACACTACAATAAAGGACTGTTATAATAATAATAATAGCACCACCCAACACTCTTTCCACTCACTTTTCCATGAACCTCTCCACAAAACATTTAAACCAAAACAAACAAATCCGTGGATGTATACTCTCTCTCTCTCTCTCTCTCTCTCTCTCTCTCTGTCTCGTTCACACACACACACGCACACAGAAAGAGAGAGAGAGACAGAGAGAGAGAGAGAGAGAGAGAGATAAATATAACAGCAATGGATAGACTTTAGCTTTCAGCATATACTTCGTTAGGCCTGCAACATACACGTGTATGTAAATTAACCAAATAGGATGAGATACACAGTGAACTCAAAGTAGTCATGTCTATATTACTGTTATGTCTATATTAGTGACAAAAGATTGATAGTGCATCACGACAACGAGGGCAAACAAAATGAAAAATGGGAAGATAAATGTTCGAAACACAAAAACGTACTATGTTTCGTAGAGTGGTAGTGCGGCCTCCATGAGACCAGATGAGAGGAAACACCGATGCCAACTAAAAACATGGAGAGCCGTAAGTAATCACATATTTATGTAAAAACCGAAAGGTGAACTGTTTTATAATCTACGAATAATACATATCAAAACAAAAGTGTCTGGTAATTGTATAATTATAGATCCCGTTGATGTTGCCTTAAAGTGAAAACAGGTGAAACGCTTCTGGGAGAATAAAATACAGTGCAGCAAGAGAAGGCAGAGGATCGTTAGGCAAGTAGACTTGAAATCCATGATGACTTAAGCAAAGTATTACAGCTGGACGGACAGTAATGGTTACCCACAACAATAAATACTCGAGAACTACTGCTAGATCTTGTTTCAGACTAACACAACACACAGAGAACCAATTGGTGCTCGATTTCGTAAACTGTTAGCGCGAGCATACATCTACATCCCGAGTCAAGAGTCGATATGATGCAGAAAGGAAAACTAGTGAAAGAGTTTATCTCACCCTAAGTGTACTACGTAGCGTCCGTTTTGCCAGTACCAGCGCCTATAGCGTAATCTCTACGACCAACGACTGGATATTTAGCATTCAGTGGAAATATTTTCTAAGTAAAATACGGCCCATTAATATTACCCTTTGATGAAGGTGGGATCGCGTTAATGGATATTGACCCAAAATTTAACGCATTACAATTACACAATGTTCTCAAAATAACAATATTCAGCCTTACGAACTGGAAAAGTGTACTTATAAAAGCAGTTCAGCCTGAAACCAAAGAAGGTGGCAAATAGATTCGAAGCTGAACTTCCTCACAACCACAGTAGTCGAGAACAGATAGTAACCCAGGGAGACAAAACGTGATCGCAAAGAATGGTTGAGTCCTAACAGAAAGGAAGCTAAGTAAGCTCATGACAACTGGCCTGAGGTGTGGAAGAACATTCACACCAACCAGTTTACATCTTATATTAGTACAACATGGTATACAGTCTTCACTGAAACGATTCCAGTATGCACAAATCTATAGTGATCTTGGAAATTTGCCCAATTGTCATAAATATAATAAATGGGTACACTTATGCAGCGATTCACATGTGACAACACCCGTTCGCATCTGGGAAAAGGCTCAACAAAACTAGAATTACTACTGAGGACGGCAACGCAATATTTTAAGCGACAAGATGTTGTGAGACCAGACCAAATGGAATGGTCTGGCCAGAAAGACAGTATACTGATCTGGCTTTCGGACCAATTCGTACACTATGTGATAACATCAGAAAAACTAAGTTCAACGGAATTTAAGTGTAAACCACATTACACTATAAACTGTAGAAAAAGCGGCATTATCAAAATAATTTTCCAGACTACGCAAAAAGGTGGTATTCCTACATCCTACAAGGGGAAGGCCTCAGACACGGCCAACCGATTGGGTGCAAATTTTGCAGGTCGCTTGTGTACAGCCTGAAACGAAGGACTCTTAGATATTTTGGGTCAACACTCCCGCAATTTTGAGAAAATCGCCCCTAAAGGTTAAGACGAGCAATCGACTCAAAATTGGAGGGATCAATAGATAATAGTAAATAGAGCATTTTTCATCATCAGGTATGGGGTCCGCAAACGCAAACTTTTCCAGAAATCGAGGAAAGAAACTTCTACAACTGCCGCTTCTGTACCCACGTGGTAAACACTTTTCGCCGACACTTCGGAAGCAGTGTAGCTGTCGAAAGATTGCATTCATTACATGTTTTTGGTGCCGTGAGTATATTTGTTTCGAATGTTTATATGACAAGTACCACCCATCTAGTTGATCTCAAAGTGAGGACACGTAACAGTGACTGGAAGAATGGTTCAAATGGCTCTGAGCACTATGGGACTTAACATCTGTGGTTATCAGTCCCCTAAAACTTAGAACTACTTAAACCTAACCAACCTAAGGACATCACACACATCCATGCCCGAGGCAGGATTCGAACCTGCGACCGTAGCAGTCGTGCGGTTCCGGACTGCGCGCCGAGAACCGCTAGACCACCGCGGCCGGCTGACTGGAAGAGCCATTGTAAAGTGACCTGGAGTAACATTTAAGGTGTTGACTATCCCAAGAGGTTTGAGAAATTTATTTGCCTAACTTATTATAATCATTCCTTATTGATTTACTCCCCCCCCCCCCATGAACCATGGACCTTGCTGTTGGTGGGGAGGATTGCGTGCCTCAGCGATACAGATGGCCGTACCGTAGGTGCAACCACAACGGAGGGGTATCTGTTGAGAAGCCAGACAAACATGTGGTTCCTGAAGAGGGGCAGCAGCCTTTTCAGTAGTTGCAGGGGCAACAGTCTGGATGATTGACTGATCTGGCCTTGTAACATTAACCAAAACGGCCTTGCTGTGCTGGTACTGCGAACGACTGAAAGCAAGGGGAAACTACAGCCGTAATTTTTCCCGAGGACATGCAGCTTTACTGTATGATTAAATGATGATGGCGTCCTCTTGGGTAAAATAGTCCGGAGGTAAAATAGTCCCCCATTCCGATCTCCGGGCGGGGACTACTCAAGAGGACGTCTTTATCAGGAGAAAGAAAACTGGCATTCGACGGATCGGAGCGTGGAATTTCAGATCCCTTAATCGGGCAGGTAGGTTAGAAAATTTAAAAAGGGAAATGGATAGGTTAAAGTTAGATATAGTGGGAATTTGTGAAGTTCGGTGGCAGGAGGAGCAAGACTTTTGGTCAGGTGATTACAGTGTTATAAATACAAAATCAAACAGGGGTAATGCAGGAGTAGGTTTAATAATGAATAAAAAAATAGGAGTGCGGGTTAGCTACTACAAACAGCATAGTGAACGCATTATTGTGGCCAAGATAGACACAAAGCCCATGCCTACTACAGTAGTACAAGTTTATATGCCAACTAGCTCTGTAGATGATGAAGAAATTGATAAAATGTATGACGAGATAAAAGAAATTATTCAGGTAGTGAAGGGAGACGAAAATTTAATAGTCATGGGTGACTGGAATTCGTCAGTAGGAAAAGGGAGAGAAGGAAACATAGTAGGTGAATATGGTTTGGGGGGAAGAAATGAAAGAGGAAGCCGCCTTGTAGAATTTTGCACAGAGCATAACTTAATCATAGCTAACACTTGGTTCAAGAATCATAAAAGAAGGTTGTATACCTGGAAGAATCCTGGAGATGCTAAAAGGTATCAGATAGATTATATAATGGTAAGACAGAGATTTAGGAAACAGGTTTTAAATTGTAAGACATTTCCAGGGGCAGATGTGGATTCTGACCACAATCTATTGGATATGAACTGCAGATTGAAACTGAAGAAACTGCAAAAAGGTGGGAATTTAAGGAGATGGGACCTGGATAATCTGAAAGAACCAGAGGTTGTACAGAGTGTCAGGGAGAGCATAAGGGAACAATTGACAGGAATGGGGGAAGGAAATACAGTAGAAGAAGAATGGTTAGCTCTGAGGGATGAAGTAGTGAAGGCAGCAGAGGATCAAGTAGGTAAAAAGACGACGGCTAATAGAAATCCTTGGGTAACAGAAGAAATATTGAATTTAATTGATGAAAGGAGAAAATATAAGAATGCAGAAAATGAAGCAGGCAAAAAGGAATACAAACGTCACAAAAATGAGATCGACAGGAAGTGCAAAATGGCTAAGTAGGGATGGCTAGAGGACAAATGTAAGGATGTAGAGGCTTGTCTCACTAGGGGTAAGATAGATACTGCCTACAGGAAAATTAAAGAGACCTTTGGAGAGAAGAGAACCACTTGTATGAATATCAAGAGCTCAGATGGCAACCCAGTTCTAAGCAAAGAAGGGAAGGCAGAAAGGTGGAAGGAGTATATAGAGGGTTTATACAAGGGCCATGTACTTGAGGACAATATTATGGAAATGGAAGAGGATGTAGATGAAGATGAAATGGGAGATAAGATACTGCGTGAAGAGTTTGACAGAGTACTGAAAGACCTGAGTCGAAACAAGGCCCCGGGAGTAGACAACATTCCATTAGAACTACTGATGGCCTTGGGAGAGCCAGTCATGACAAAACTCTACCATCTGGTGAGCAAGATATATGAGACAGGCGAAATACCCACAGACTTCAAGAAGAATATAATAATTCCAATCCCAAAAAAAGTAGGTGTTGACAGATGTGAAAATTACCGAACTATCAGTTTAATAAGTCACAGCTGCAAAATACTAACGTGAATTCTTTACAGACGAATGGAAAAACTGGTAGAAGCGGACCTCGGGGAAGATCAATTTGGATTCCGTAGAAATGTTGGAACACGTGAGGCAATACTAACCTTACGACTTATCTTAGAAGAAAGATTAAGGAAAGGCAAACCTACGTTTCTAGCATTTGTAGACTTAGAGAAAGATTTTGACAACGTTAACTGGAATACTCTCTTTCAAATTCTGAAGATGGCAGGGGTAAAATACAGTGAGCGAAAGGGTATTTACAATTTGTACAGAAACCAGATGGCAGTTATAAGAGTCGAGGGGCATGAATGGGAAGCAGTGGTTGGGAAGGGAGTGAGACAGGGTTGTAGCCTCTCCCCGATGTTATTCAATCTGTATATTGAGCAAGCAGTAAAGGAAACAAAAGAAAAATTCGGAGTAGGTATTAAAATTCATGGATAAGAGGTAAAAACTTTGAAGTTCGCCGATGACATTGTAATTCTGTCAGAGACAGCAAAGGACTTGGAAGAGCAGTTGAACGGAATGGACAGTGTCTTGAAAGGAGGATATAAGATGAACATCAACAAAAGCAAAACGAGGATAATGGAATGTAGTCAAATTAAATCGGGTGATGCTGAGGGAATTAGATTAGGAAATGAGACACTTAAAGTAGTAAAGGAGTTTTGCTATTTGGGGAGCAAAATAACTGAGGATGGTCGAAGTAGAGAGGGTATAAAATGTAGACTGGCAATGGCAATGGCAATCGTTTCTGAAGAAGAGAAGTTTGTTAACATCGAGTATAGATTTAAGTGTCAGGAAGTCGTTTCTGAAAGTATTTGTATGGAGTGTAGCCATGTATGGAAGTGAAACATGGACGATAACCAGTTTGGACAGAAGAGAATAGAAGCTTTCGAAATGTGGTGCTACAGAAGAATGCTGAAGATAAGGTGGGTAGATCACGTAACTAATGAGGAGGTATTGAATAGGATTGGGGAGAAGAGAAGTTTGTGGCACAACTTGACTAGAAGAAGGGATCGGTTGGTAGGACATGTTTTGAGGCATCAAGGGATCACAAATTTAGCATTGGAGGGTAGCGCGGAGGGTAAAAATCGTAGAGGGAGACCAAGAGATGAATACACTAAGCAGATTCAGAAGGATGTAGGTTGCAGTAGGTACTGGGAGATGAAGAAGCTTGCACAGGATAGAATAGCATGGAGAGCTGCATCAAACCAGTCTCAGGACTGAAGACCACAACAACAACAACATTGATTTACTTACCTTATTAACCCTCCTTTCCCTATCAATTGACATATGGAAAAATACAAACGAAAAGAAGAACATCCGCTAGGTTTCTTTGAGATTCGAGCGCGGGTTCTCCGATTCCCAGCCACTTACCTTGGCCGTTGGGCTATCTTTTTTTCTTTTTTTCTTTTTTTAATGTCATTTTGTTTCCTTTAGTTCGTTGCATCTGCTCGGGGCGGACGTCGTAAGAGATCCATTTAAGTTCGTTGTTGATTGATTAACAAATTTTTTTTTTTTTTTTATTACAGAGGCAGCTAACCCTCTGACCAAACACGCTGAGCTACCGTGCCGGCGATATCGATGCTGTCGGTGAGATGCGTTTACCAAGTGGTTACAGAACGGCAGTTGTAAAAGTTTCTTACCTCGATTTCTGGAAAAGTATGCGTTTGCCGACCCATTACTGGTGATGAAAAATGCTCTATTTACAATTATCTATCGATCCCTCCAATGTTGAGTCGATTGCTCGTCGCAACCTTTAGGGGAGATTTTCTCAAAAACGCGGGGGTGTTGACCCAAAATATCTTAGATTCGTTCTTTTTAAGTTGTACACAAGCGACCTGCCAAATCTGAGCCGAATCTGTTGGCCGTGTCTGTGGCCTTTACCTTGTTAGTCATGAAAACCAGTGTATAGGTTACTGAGTCCCTTTAAACATTATTTTGTATTTAAGATTAATAGCTTTTTACCAATTGCGTTACCTCTATTTTAAATGGAAATTACGCACTCGAGGTAAGATAAAGATGGTGATAATAAAAAATTGCTACAATGAACGAGAAGAATTTTAATGTGATTTTTTTTTCCCCTTGACGTAAAACAGAAACATCAGTTTCTAAAGGTGACGAATTGACTGGATTTAGACTACATTTCAGAATTCTTTGCATTTATAAAGAAGCAAAAACTGTATTATTAGAACAAAGACTGGTTTCAGAAAGGGTAGAAAATACTTTATATTTCAAGAGCGAATAAATACGCAGTCATGAGAATGACTTTTTATTAAGTTCCAGAGAAAAACTTTATTATCGTTTAATTTCAAATTTCAGGTTACGTAAATAAGAAAAAAGAAGTTGTCACACCAAAGGATATAGTTACATCAGTTAATTTCTTTAAGCTTCCGAGCTGTTGTGTTTTGACAAACAAGATAAAAGACACAGAAACCAGGCAAAGAAGGGCTAATGAACGTGAGCTAATCTACATGATTACTCTGCAATTGACAATTAAGTCCCTGGCAGGGGATTGATTGAGCCACCTACAAGCTGTGTCTCTACCGTTCCACTTTTGTACGGCGCGCGAGAGAGGCAAGCACTTAAATCTGTACGTCCGAGCTTTGATTTCTCTTACTTTATCATGCTGATCACTTCTGCCTAAGTAGGTATGCATAAAAAGAATATTTTTGCAATCGGAGGATCAATTTGGCGATTGAAATTTCACAAGAAGATCCTGCCGTAAGGAAAAATGCTTCTGTTTTAACGATTGCCACCCCAATTCACGTATGATGTCCGTGGAACTGTCTCTCCTTTTTCGTTATAATACAAAACAAGCTGCCCTTCTTTGAACCTTTTTGATGTACTCCGTCAGTCCCATCTGATGGGGATCCCACACGACACAGCTGTACTCTAGAAGCGGATTGACAAACCTTGTGTAAGCAGTCTCTTTAGCAGACCTGCTTCATTTTCTAAGTGTACTGCCAGTAAATCGCAGTTTAGGGTTTGCTTTCTCCACAACACGTTATCGTTCCATTTAAAGTTATTCGTGATTGTAATTCCAAAGCATTTAGCTGAATTTATGGCTCTCATATTTGTGTGATTCAAAATGTAACCGACATTTAACTTATTTCTTTTAGTGCTCATGTAGATGACTTCACACTTTTCATTATATAGAATCTATTACCACTTTTCGCACCATGCAGATATCTTGGCTAAATCATTTTGCAATTGGTTTTGATCATTTGATATCTTTACAAGATGATAAATGACACCATCGTTTGTTAACAGTCTAAGAGGGCGGTTCAAATTGTCTCCTACGTCCTTTATGTTGATCAGGAACGGCAGAGTGCCAGTAACACTTCCATGGGAATCGTCAGATATTATTTCTGTTTTACTCGATGACTTACCGTCAATAACTACGAACTGTACGCTTTCTGACAGGAGCTCACGAATCCAGTCGCCCAATTGAGGTAATACCCCGTAGGTATGTCATTTCATTACAAATCTCTTGTAGGGAACAGTGTAAAAAGCCTTCTGGAAATGAAGAAATGTGGAACCAATTTGACATCCTCTGTCAATAGCACTCATTACTTCGTGAGAATAAAGAGCTAGTTTTGTTTCATAAGAACGATAACGCTGAATCCTTTATATCTATCCATAAATCGTTTTCTTCGAGGTAATTCATAATGTTCGGACACAGCATATGTTCCAAAATCCTACTACAAATCGATAGTAGTTATATGGGTCTGTAATTTAGAAGATTACTCCTATTTCCTTTCTTGGTCATTGGTGTGACTTGTGTAACTTTCAGTATTTAGATACGGATCGTTCGACGTGCGAGCGGTTGTATATGATTCCTAAGTATGGAGCTATTGTATCAGCATACTGTGAAAGCACCCTCACCGACATATAATCTGGATCGGAGACCTTGGCTTTCATAAGTTATTTAAGATGCTCCGTTGCACCAAGGATATTTACTTCGAAGTTACTCATGCTGGCAGTTGTTTTCAATTCTGATTCTGGAATATTTCCTTCGCTTTCTTTAGTGAAGGAGTTCCTGAAAACCGTGTTTAGTAAGTCTGCTTTAGTGGGATCGTCATCAGTGAAATCCCCATTGTTATCGTTCAATGAAGGTATTGATTACGTCTTGCTGTTGGTAAACTTTACATATGGCCAGAATCTCTTAGGGATTACTGCGCGACTTTGAAACAGAGTTCTGTTGTGGAAGCTATTAAAAGCATCTCGCATTGAAATTCGCTCTAAATGTCGAGCTTCTGTAAAACGTCTGTACTTTAGAAGACAATAAAGGGACGTAAGGAGGCCCAAAACAAACTTAAAATAATGAATAAAGACTAACTTTCCTTCTTTTCCAACATCAGTCAGTGAGATTCACGATTAATTCATAACTCGAGATTCACTCTCATTTTCAGTATAAGATTTCTTCTTTCAACTTTTCGTGTGTCTTACCTTTTCTACCAAACTAGGACTGAAATCGTGACTTGAAATTTACGTAGTATAACAAAGACGGGGCTTACTTGTTTTATTAGTGCAGCTCACGGTTTAAGCATTGTAAGCCTTGGAGCTGATGTAACCCTCTCAGGAGGGATGCAGTTAGGCTCGTGTCAAAGCCCGAGACCTCAGGAGGACTGAAGGCGCCTGCTTTCAGAGAGGAGCAGGCCAAAAATGCGGCCACCCGCCTCCTTGAATGGATTCCGAGGCGGACGCTCGGGTCAAGGTACACGCTGGCCGTAAGCCAATCCGAGGCTTTCAGCCCTCGAAACGAGACGTACCACCCACCGAGAGCGCATCAAAGCAACAACGAGGCGAGAGGCGCCGCTCTCCAGCTTTGTGCTCACGCGACAGCTCACTCCGCCCTTTCGTCTCCGCCTCGTCCACACTGTGCTGTTCCCAGTGACATTCCTGCTATTATACGCCGCCTACCACTTTTACACTCTTCCTTTGGTGTCTGTCGAAAACAGAGAGGCTAACATATTTTTCCTCAGGCGTGATCAACCTCATAGATTGTCCTGAATCACGGCAAACTCTTTCACGGTGTAACTAAGAAAGCTAGTAGTACTCCATTCGTTCTTGGAAGACACAGCCAAAATGAAATTAAAAACGATAAAACGTTGAAGCTGATACAATAAGCAATACGTAACCTATCACTTAGAAAATAGTACGTAATCAGAAAAAAGGTTTCACAGTTTCCAATATGAATCATGCACTTTGTGCTGTCGCATACACTGTAATGAAACCACCTAATAGAGCAAACGTGAGTGCCAGAGCGGAACTCAAGCTCGCAGCGCGCCTTTCTCTTCCGCAGACAATGATATTACCGAATTACCTGTTCAGTAACAGATCACTACATGCATACAGGTACATATATACTCGGTAAGTCATTGTGCACTCTGTAGATGAGGCCAGTGACTACCAAAATTTACAAATTACTGTCTGATACCATTCGTGTATTGAGTGAGGGAAGGATGACTGCCTACATACCTCCGTACCTACCCTAATCTCTCTTATCTCATTCTCATTGTCCCTATGAAATATATACGAAGGGAACGGCGCGAATGTCGCACAGTATTTATTGCATTTCGGTTCTCTAAATTGTCCCAGTACGATTTCTGCATAACGATGCCATCTTTCTTCCAAAGATTGCCATTTAAGTTCCCTGAGCATTTATGTCACAATTTCACTCTATTTTGATCCTAGTACCGTGTCTCAGATATCGTTCTATGTCTACTATCATGCCTAGTTGATAAAGATACCAGACGTAAATGCAATGCTCCAGAATTTATCAGATACCTTTTCATTATGCATAGCACTAGCGTAGAGCACTTCCGAGAAATCTAGGTCTTCTACCTTCCCTAATACTGATTCTGTGTGCGCATCTCGTTTTATATCAGTTATTAGTTCTGCTCCTAACGTGCTCCGAGTTCCTGACCACTACTCTTGTAATCGGACACTATAGAGTTCTTTCTCTTTGTTATCGACATTCTCTTGCCTTCATACACATTCAAAGGGAACTTCCGTTCATTACATCCAGTATTCAGTTCACCATGGAAAAAGAAAGACAAAATAAATACATTTCTTGGATATAACAATAGAGAGAGACAACAATAAGCACGAACTGAGCGCCGCCAGTCCTATGTCACCGTAAGCAGTGAGCATGCTTCAGCGACCACTATATCGTGCGGCATGGTACGTTGTATGCCACGAGGGTCTTCCCTTGACCTCCCGGATCGTGATGATGGTAAAATCTATATAGAAGAAACCCACAGACCCAAAGCGTTCTGTTCCCAATGAGATGCGTGTCTGTTTAGGTGGAACAGTTGTTAGTGGGCAACGTCTGGGGAAACTGCCGCATCTCAGTTGTAAATTCTTTCCCAGGCCAACGGGACTCTGACCGGACGGGCGCTTACTCCCCTAGCTGCTCGTGGGTCTTCCATGAAGCCTAAATGTCTTTCTTCTACTCCCAGGGATTCGGGTGGTCCACTGGGTGGTACTAACACCCAAACCTCAGTGAGATCTTGTTGCCCTGAGACGCCTGCGCCTATGAAGGTATCCAGTCTTAGGAACGAATCATATCCTGTGGTTAATAATGTAAGAGGGCCGTTTGATAAGAAATGCAGTACTTTCTTTCTCGGACAGTTTCGTTGAAGAAATGCGCAATTTGTTGTCTGACATAGTGGAATATTTCCGTTTCTGCTCCTACAATGTCATGAAGTTCCGATGTACGTAATCTTCAAAATAGTGTCTGTTGTGGATTGGCAAGAGAGCCAACCCACTATGAGAGGAAGCCGAAAGGCACGCGTTTTAGCTCACGCAAGCTGGCGTGAGGTCTGGAACAGGACAAGGAAGTTAGACTTTAGCAAAAAAGGACGTAGCTGTTGGAATACTTAACTTTAATCCGTAAATGGTGAACGTCGCTATTGACGGTACATTTTTCATAATCTCAACAGTAACTGGTAATGGCGCCTTGCTAGGTCGTAGCAAATGACGTAGCTGAAGGCTATGCTAACTATCGTCTCGGCAAATGAGAGCGTATTTTGTCAGTGAACCATCGCTAGCAAAGTCGGCTGTACAACTGGGGCGAGTGCTAGGAAGTCTCTCTAGACCTGCCGTGTGGCGGCGCTCGGTCTGCAATCACTGATAGTGGCGACACGCGGGTCCGACGTATACTAACGGACCGCGGCCGATTTAAAGGCTACCACCTAGCAAGTGTGGTGACTGGCGGTGACACCACAGTGTCTGCAACGGAGGTGTGTTCCAAGCGGAGAGCTGTCATTGAGTTTCTTTTGGCGAGAAACAAGAAGATCACAGATATTGATAGGTGGTAGCAAAATGTCTGCGAAGACCTGGTAGTGAACGAAAGGACGGCGAATCGTTGGCGAGGCGTCTGCAATCTTCGCAACAAGGTCGCACGTGTCGGTCAGGCGCACATAGCTGTGACTCCTCCAGTGTTGGAACCTGCGGACACTCACTCTGGGTGATCAACGGATGACGAACACCTTGTTGCTCAACGGGACGTCTCTATTGGTAGTGATGCCTCACTCATCCACCAGATGGAGTACTCAAAAGTGTGTGACCGCTGGGTCC
Source organism: Schistocerca serialis cubense (assembly GCF_023864345.2). NCBI lineage: Eukaryota > Metazoa > Arthropoda > Insecta > Orthoptera > Acrididae > Schistocerca > Schistocerca serialis. Next base: position 583,937,337 of record NC_064640.1, read on the forward strand.
TCGCGACCTGAAGGAAGACCACAAAGACCAACGAAGGCTCATGTGTGTGGAACTGTTTGCGAGTTAGGGGAGAATGAGGTAACTGTGAACACTTAAGGGACAATTGAAATAAAACAAAATCAGATAAAGTTACTAATTCTTTTCACTAGCCGAAACTTTACTTAAACGAGGCTGTCTTAAGATCCCTTAATCAATGTAGACGAACTCTAAAACAAAACTTTTGTGTCCGGTATTACTTCACAGAGAATAGGGTGTACAGAGGATGTTTGGGGTAATCACGGACATAGCCTAGTTATAATACACCACTGGCCACTAAAACTGCTACACCAAGAAGAAATGCAGATGATAAATGGGTATTCATTGGACAAATATATTATACTAGAACTGACATGTGATTACATTTTCATGCAATTTGGGTGCATAGATCCTGAAAAATCAGTACCCAGAACAACCACCTCTGGCCGTAACAACGGCCTTGATACGCCTGGGCATTGAGTCAAACAGAGCTTGGATGGCGTGTACAGGTACAGCTGCCCATGCAGCTTCAACACGATACCACAGTTCATCAAGAGTAGTGACTGGCGTATTGTGACGAGCCAGTTGCCCGGCCACCATTGACCAGACGTTTTCAATTGGTGACAGATTTTGAGAATGTGATGGTCAGGGCGGCAGTCGAACTTTTTCTGTATCTAGAAAGGACCTACAGGACCTGCAACATGAGGTCGCGCATTATCTTGCTGAAATGTAGGATTTTGCCGGGATCGAATGAAAGGTAGAGACACGGCACGTAACATATCTGAAATGTAACGTCCACTGTTCAAAGTCCCATCAATGGAAACAAGAGGTGACCGAGATGTGTAACCAGTGGCACCCCATACCATCACGCCGGGTGATACGCCATTATGGCGATGACGAATACACGCTTCCAATGTGCGTTCACCGCGATGTCGCCAAACACGGATGCGACCATCATGATGCTGTAAACAGAACCTGGATTCATCCGAAAAAAATGACGTTTTGCCATTCGTGCACCCAGGTTCGTTGTTGAGTACGCCATCGCCCGTCTGTGATGCAGCGTCAAGGGTAACCGCAGCTATGGTCTCCGAGCTGATAGTCCATGCTGCTGCAAACGAACGTCGTCAAACCGTTCGTGCAGATGGTTGTTGTCTTCGAAACGTCCCCATCTGTTGACTCAAGGATCAAGACGTGGCTGCACGATCCGTTACAGCCATGCCTGTCATCTCGACTACTAGTTATATGAAGCCGTTGGGATCCAGCACGGCGTTCCGTATTACCCTCTTGAACCCACCGATTCCATATTCTGCTAACAGTCATTTGATCTCGACCAACGCGAGCAGCAATGTCGCGATACGATAAACCGCAATCGCGATAGGCTACAATCCGACCTTCATCTAAGTCGGAAACGTGATGACACTCATTTCTCCTGCTTACACCAGGCAACGCCGGTCAACTGCTGTTTGTGTATGAGAAATCGGTTGGAAACTTTTCTCATGTCAGCACATTGTAGGTGTCGCCACCGGCGCCAACCTTGTGTGAATGCTCTGAAAATCTAATCATTTGCATATCACAGCATATTCTTCCTGACAGTTAAATTTCGCGTCTGTAGTACGTCATCCTCGTGGTGCAGCAATTTTAATGGCCAGTAGTGTATAAGTCACAGATAAATCCTCTTGACGGACTTTCACAACTCGTGCATTTCTCTTCAGTGAGCGGATCTTTATACTTTTCTTCTCTAATCAGGCAGTAACATTCAATCTTCATCGCAGCTCCTCACTAATCTTTTTCTTCTTGTGTGGTATGTCTTTTCCTTGAACCTTCAACTAAACGTTATCATCTGCAAGTACTTGAAGGTTCTTCAACTCCTTTCCACCTTTATTGTGGAACGTACAGTCTTTTCACTTTCTTTCGTCTGATTCTCATTGTTCGTTTGTATCTTCTGCTTTTTCTAATTTAGGTTTCACAGGAGAAATGCTTATTACAGCTGAATGTCATTTTCTGACTTTTTTTACCTTTAGGATGTGCAGTTTGGGAACATTAGGCCTAAAACTATCTTCAAGTGGAATTGATTTGTCCAAAGCAGTTACGAGGGTCACTGGCCCCTGCAGCACACTTAATGTCGATACTAGGCCTATCTGCCTACCAAGTGTCACTGCTCTTTGCACATTTGATGTCACATCTACGAACTGTTCTTAAAATTTATTTGTATCTTGTGGCCAAATACCAGCTCCCCGGAAACCGTTTGCTGCTTTCTCTATACCTCTGATATGTCTGAATGCCTTAGTTAAAAAATTCTAAAACTTCATACTGCGTAATTCATCATTCTACATTTGAAGCTGTGTACAAGTCGCATTCTCTTCTGCATCAAGCCCTGACGGGTCCAAAACATGTAACGTCAAGTGGTTGCATACGATGTGACGTATTTAGTAGAAGGGATAACAATATTATTCCATTCTGGCGAAAAAGTAAATAACAGGGAAGGCTAACGTGACTTTCATGACTGTCTACAATAAGTAGAACCTTGGAGCAGATTGTCAACTGTCACCTTACTTGGATCTCACAATCCAGACAGCTCCTTAGTCGCTTTGAGGGTGGTTTTAGGAGATATCGCTCCATTTTTAATAACCAAGCCCTACTCGAAGCGGCCTTACAAAAGGCTTTCATGGGCCATTAGGATAATACCTAGCAGTGTATTTCATCAGGCAACTCCGTGAATAGGGCTTTGGAGGATGTCTCCCCGTCCTTCTTCTCACCCTGCTATTTTAGACATCAAGTTGGTGACGTCCTCTCTGACCGCTTTGAGCAGGATAACGGTATCCCTCAAGGTAGCGCTTTAGGTATGAGTTTCTTTGCCATATATATTAACAGTACCACGTCCATTGTTAAATGTCCCGTCCATTGTCCTTTGTTTTTTGATTTCTCTGACTTCTGTTTCTCCTAGAGTCTTGCAATAACAAATCGTCGCATTCCGTTATGGCCGAATGGTTCTAGGCGCTTCAGTCTGGAACTTCGCGACCGCTACGGTCGCAGGTTCGAATCCTGCCTCGGGCATGGATGTGTGTGATGTCTTTAGGTTAGTTAGGTTTAAGTAGTTCTAAGTTCTAGGGGACTGATGACCTCAGATGTTAAGTTCCATAGTGCTCAGAGCCATTTAAACCATTTTTAACAAATAGTCAATAGTAACTGATTCTTCGTCGGTTGGGAGAATAAGAGGAGAAGAAGGGCTTAAAATTCTTTTTAGTGACTTGCATGTGACTATGCTTCAATATTAAATTAAACAGAAAACATAGTATACTTGCAAACTTAATGATGATAATCAACAAGGAGGATTATTAAACTCTCTTGAAAAAAAGAAAGAAAAGAAAATAATAATAACAATAGCTGAAGGTGTACCGTATTCCTTCTGTGCAATTTTGACATCTCTGGTATGCTGACAGTCGAGCTAATCAGGAGTTGTTATCCTTTGCATTGCCTTAGTGTCTCCATCGGATGGTCTTCAACCTACTGTGTTTAGGCTTGGTAACAAGCACCCACAAAGTCTCTGAGGTTATGCACCTACAGCTAATATTAATGATGGAAAGGTCTACAACTGATAACTGTTTTCCAGTTGTGTAACTGTATAGCTGAGATGTTTTTGTACTCAGTCTTTTATAGTGTTATGTGATGTGATACATTTAATGTCTATTCACGCAATAGCTACGTTTTGTAATGTTGCACATTTGTTACGTGTGTGTTTCTCTTCTTTGGTGTAGTGCACCCGATGATGATGTGTTCCCAAACGGAAATCGACCGTCTTTAATAAAATATACTGATATAGGTGTTTCTTGCGGACTATAGTGGTCTGCACCCATTCTCCAGCTGTGGGTGTAACCTTGGTTTTCCAACGACAAACCACAGAGTGTTGCTTGAAAAGTGGGCAGTTTTTGTATATACTCAGTCTAAAATATGGTAATGGCTTACCCATTATATTTTTGTGAAGCTGCCTTTCGTCTGCGTAATATCGTCATATGATTCTCAGTTTTCTGATCCCTTGTCTCTAGAGCTTTCATTTTCGCAACCGAGTGACGAACATGGTACTAAGTTCCCAGAATGAGATTTTCACTCTGCAGCGGAGTGTGCGCTGATACGAAACTTCCTGGCAGATTAAAACTGTGTGCCCGTCCGAGACTCGAGCTCGGGACCTTTGCCTTTCGCGGGCAAGTGCTCTACCAACTGAGCTACCGAAGCACGACTCACGCCCGGTACTCACAGCTTTACTTCTGCCAGTACCTCGTCTCCTACCTTCCAAACTTTACAGAAGTTTCAAGGTACTACGTTAGCTGTAATTTTCTTCTGTCAAGCAGTTTCATGAGACGAAAGTTAGTATTCAATCTTCGTTTTATGTTTTCCCGTTTTGATGCTTGATTGAGAAGTAATCACTGGGACAGACAACTTTGCTCTGTTGAGTGAAATTAAGAGGAATATGAAAGACGTACATTTTTTTCCAGTTTTTCATGTGTCTTCTTCCTTTCAAACTGATTGAACTCTTTTTTCATAGATGCTCTTACATTTATTTCCAATTTATTTAGCTTTCGCTTTCCAACCAGATTTCGAATTTCAGTTTTCTATGCATCTCCTTCTGGTTTCATAGTAACTTCCTTCTGTTGTCATTGATCGTAGGTGGGTCTTTCAGGGGTCTCATTATCTGACTGCCAAAGTTTACAGATAACGCGGCCTGCACTGTTTCCGAATTTGTGAGACAGATTGTCCCCATTCTGTCTCCCTAAGATGAATTATTCGTATTGGTTGCCAGATATCACCCAATAACTAACTTGACGACGTTTTTAGGTAGAATTATCAATTTATCTTAAAGTTCAACAAGATTGTTCAATAAAGCTACAAGAACCTTATGTTTTCTGATTTCTAACGCTTCATCGACAATTTTGAGCCTGTGTGTTGATTTAGTTGATTATTATTTTCAGAACTAACAATACTGCCAGCAACTGGTGCGGAAAATTAATGAGGAATCAAAGAAATCGATTTGTTATTTCTTCTCAACTTTCTTAAACTATGAATTTAAATATATGTTGTGTGAAAAGTTTATCTTTATAGCAGTATTGTAAATGCATTTAAAATATTGAAATGTTTAACTATGCACTCGTAACCACACTCATCTTTTTAGGTATTTGGAAATCAGCCCACTTCAGCGAAATTTTTGTGAGTGTAAAGTGTCCATCCTTCTTACATCTTTCGCTTACAGTGGCATCTTAGACTGAAGTTTCTGTCTTTGATGACAACTTAGATGCATGTGGTTTATTTACTTTTTGATGATATTAATACATATTAGTACTTACTGAATGAATAACAAATCATTTACTAGGAACTGAACAGTTTTACGTAATGGAAAGTGGGAAAAGTGCCTTTAATTAACGTAGGTGAAATGGAAACTGTTTAGATGCAATGAGGTTTCCTATGTAGACAATTTATTTTCAGAAACAATCCACTGACCGAACACCAGTACATAATCTATGTCTGAAAGACAGTAGGTGGGAGTAAAACATAAGAAATGAAACCCTTTCACATAAGCACTCATTACCAGTATTTGTTATAAATATAATTAAGCTCACATTCAGGTTTCTTACAAACCCTCATTTACCGAGGAATGTCTTCATGGGATAGCACAGAATGTGAATGAAGCCCTAAATAATTGACTTCTGTGCATCTTCATGCTGTTGACTTAATGTACTGTATTAAAAATGTGTGTCCATGGTGTAGTTTAATATTTCATAAGAGAAATAATAGAACTGAAGCAATGAAGAGCAGGTGAAAATACGGGTGTGTTTACTGCAAAAGCATTGTACACCATCGATCAGAGCAGAATCGTCAAAGCCGACAGAGCACTGTTTGGTGTGCAAATATAAGCCAGACACGTTAGAAGGAGAGAGAAGAGAAACCTGTGGCATAAGAAGTATAAGTATGGAGCATTTTAATACACAGGTAAGCCTATTACATGTTGAAATACATGAACTGAATCTTTAAACTGCATTCCCTCGGTTTAACATTTTTTTTTCTATTATTGGAAGCTTCTTCTCAAAAACTTATATGAAAGAATGCTGAGGAATATTCAAAAAATGTTCAAAAGAAGTTGTTGTCTCATTGGAACCAAAGTTATATAACATCATTTAATTAAATTATGAGTCATCAGATTGCATGGTACGTAGGGAAAAGATAATTTAGGTTGCTCAAAATTCAAACTTAGTAAACAAAAATTATAAGCATAAATTAGTGATTGTAGTTCAGTGATTTTACAAATCTCTTGGGACTCTGTAACGAAGTTTTCAAATTAGTTTCGTGATAAGAAATTCATTTATGGCTTTTTATAAAAAGGCATAGAAAGATTAAAAAATTGGAAAAATGGTGTTTTATTGAAAGTACTAACCCTTTATCCTTTAATACATTTTTCCATTCAAATACAGATTTTTCCTTCGAACGTGCTTAAGTTCGCCTGTCTACCATACTAACTGCGACTGTAAAGATTTTTTTAAAGAAACGTTTACATTTTCGACTACATCCGGCCCTTTTAAAGTCACTGATTGATGAGTATACAGCTTATGATTTGATAATTCCGGAGTGATGTTCTCGACGCACGCTGCTTTAACAAAATTTAATACGCACATTATATACGATTACGTAATTCGACACAGAGGCGACGTAAAACTCTCACACATGAAAGATTGTCGTTTAAAAACATATACGTATATACGTGTATAAAATAATTATATACTTTAGATCCAACTTTTATAGACTAGTACCTTCAGAAAAACGCTGTTTGCTGGCGGAAATCATTCTGTGAAAATCTAAAATTTGATTAATTGTTAATATATTTGAGTGAGGTATTTTAATGACTTGTCACCTCTGTCTTCAGGTTTCAGCCAACTGCGTTATTATTATTAACTCGTTAATCGAAATTAGATAGAACTGAGTTCACTGTCGCTGATTTTACTTACGAGTGAACTTATAATGTTACAATATGAGTGTTAAACTATATTTTTAAATGACTTTAATGTTTTCAGGAAACAGCAAATGAAAAGATATCAGAATCTGAATAGCTGCATACAAGAATTGAAAAATATGTAATGCCTTCCAGGACAGTCGCGCCATGGAACCGAATATTTTAGTACATGAATCACATAAAGTTTGATCAGAATATCCACTTTATTTACATGTTTCATTTTTTTGAGACAGACGACGGGTAATCAGATACACTTTCAGCAACGACAAACGAACTCCATGAAACCGTCCAGGAAGAAGTCCACCTTCCTCAACGCCATCTCCATTGGAGCCGTAACTGCATCCATAAAGGCCTTCCTTCCGTTTGGGGAACAGATGAAGTCATAGGGTCCCAGATCTGTGAGGGTATTATCGTGAGCTTTACCCTGGAAAGTTTTACCGTGGCGGCAAATGAAATGAGTGGCGCAGCGTTACCCTCTTGCAACTAAATTCGCTTTTTCTTACCTCACAATTTCCCGACGTATTTGTTGTTGCCATTTAGATTCAAATGGCTCTGAGGACTGTGGGACTTAACATCTAAGGTCATCAGTCCCCTGTAACTTAGAACTACTTAAATCTAACTAACCTAAGGACATCACACACATCCGCGCCCGAGGCAGGATTCGAACCTGCGACCGTAGCGGTCGCGCGGTTCCAGACTGTAGCGCCTAGAACCGCTCGGCCATCCTGGCCGGCTTGCCATTTAGAGACTTTGAGCAACCAAGTGAGGTAATGTTTGAGTCTGATTCCGTGAAACTGACATGGGAGAAAATATTGTTATCCCAAAACAATTATGCCACCAACTTTCAAACCAAAAGTTGAGGTGTTTTCTGTGGCTTATCGTCGGGAACACAAAAGAAAACTTACGTTTTGGTTTGTGTTTACCGTCGTCAATCTAAGTTTCTCTGGGATCACGCTGTTACGCAGAAAAGCTTCACCTTTCTAGACCCCCCCCCTCCCCCTCCCTCAACAAACACACACACATACACAATTCCATTTCAGAATAAGTGCTGAACGTTCCAATAGCTCGTGATTAGCAGAGTTTCCAGCCGGCTCCACGTAAGGTTTTGTAAGCAGTTAGGTGCCAGCGATGCCATGTTTTGTGAAGCATAGCTCTTGGAAGTATTACCTATATTCAACCTTCACGAGTTCTCAGGATCAGAACACCAGCGTGCTACAAAAGTAATTCAGGAAAACGTATTGAATTATATTAAAGTAAGGCAACGAGCTACACGCAGTATCAAAAGGCAAAAGGATTGAGAAGATAGCCGCCGTCCTACTCGCTCGGCCTGACTCGGCGAATATTTACGAGGGCAGCGCGTGTCGTGGCGGAACATTCCCAGCCGGCAGCCGGCAGCGCTCAGTGGAACGCGCCGCACGCAACGCCGCTGAGCGTAAGCGATGTGTGAGGTCCTCCTCGTAAAGCTGCCAGTCCCGAGTTACAGCCCGGAGCGCGGCGCGGAAGGGATCTGCTCGCCCGCTGCCTTCAACTCTCATTACCCAGCGAGCACCCACGAATTCAGCGTGGCCCCTGACATTTCATCAAAATCGAAACCCGAAACCATTACCGATCAAGCATTCGCAATGGACACTTGGTGGAGAACAAACACTTGTTAGTTTTGTTTGAACATCGCCAAGCACATTCGAACGAAACGATGGCTACAATTTAGTCTTGGTAAAATTACAATGTGATGCTACTGTTTTCAGAGTAGAGGGTTTGCCACAGGCAGAACAGAAACCACTCAGCCTATAAACCAACGTAGCTAGGAAGATTTTTGCCACTTAGTTCGTAAACAAACAGTTATCGGTTATCATGTTGCGTTTCATTCCTATAAACTCTCAAGATTTAGGCGATATCCACTGTTGTATTAACAGAATTACGTGTTATTGTCATGCACTTGGTGAGGTTCCCACTTTTACCCTCAGAGGGTGGGATCTAATTGACTACCTTGCGTTATCATAACGTCACGGACAAGGCGAATAAGATGTACTGCAAGCGCTGGTAAACTACATGATGTTATTTCTACCGACTTTCTTTGTCAATCGTCTGATTCGATACAATCGCCGTGAATAGTAACTTGCGAAAAATGTGATTGTCGAAGCTACAGGGAGTTCAAGGTCTTAAAAAAAATCAACTAAGAGGTTATGAGAAGTTTCCAGAATGAGATTTTCACTCTGCAGCGGAGTGTGCGTTGATATGAAACTTCCTGGCAGATTAAAACTGTGTGCCGGACCGAGACTCGAACTCGGCACCTTTGCCTTTCGCGGGCAACTGCTCTACCAACTGAGCTACCCAAGCACGACTCACGCCCCGTCCTCACAGCTTCACTTCTGGCAGTACCTCGTCTCCTACCTTCCAAACTTAACAGAAGCTCTCCTGCGAACCTGCCAGGAAGTTTCATATCAGCGCACACTCCGCTGCAGAGTGAAAATCTCATTCTGGAAACATCCTCCAGGCTGTGGCTAAGCCATGTCTCTGCAATATCCTTTCTTTCGGAAGTGCTAGTTCTGCAAGGTTCGCAGGAGAGCTTCTGTTAAGTTTGGAAAGTAGGAGACGAGGTACTGCCAGAAGTAAAGCTGTGAGGACGGAGCGTGAGTCGTGCTTGGGTAGCTCAGTTGGTAGAGCACTTGCCCGCGAAAGGCAAAGGTCCCGAGTTCGAGTCTCGGTCCGGCACACAGTTTTAATCTGCCAGGAAGTTTCATATCAGCGCACACTCCGCTGCAGAGTGAAAATCTCATTCTGGAAGCATCCCCCAGGCTGTGGCTAAGCCATGTCTCTGCAATATCCTTTCTTTCAGGAGTGCTAGTTCTGCAAGGTTCGCAGGAGAGCTTCTGTTAAGTTTGGAAGGTAGGAGACGAGGTACTGGCAGAAGTAAAGCTGTTGGGACGGGGCGTGAGTCGTGCCTGGGTAGCTCAGTTGGTAGAGCACTTACCCGAGAAAGGCAAAGGTGCCGAGTTCGAGTCTCGGTCCGGCACACAGTTTTAATCTGCCAGGAAGTTTCAGGTTATGAGAAGATGGTACTGGATCATGATGGAGAGTTCCTCTAATAGTCATGTGTCAACTTGACCGCGAAACGCGTGCTTCGAAGAATTCAGTGTGAAGAGCACTGCAACAGCATCTGCACACGTATCATAGACAACGTGTACAAGACATGGGGTCAAATGGATTTTCACCTAGAGTTTAATTTTATCAACTGATTATCCAGTGCAGTACTGTAGTACTGAGCCTATTACGGTTTGTGTAGTCAATGGATCATGCCTCTTTCTACTGTGATGGTATTTCCAGCTGTTCCAGTAGTCACGTCTGGAGTGGCGAAAGTCGATAAACTTCTTTTATTTCAGAATACCATCGATTATTACATGATGTGAGATTAATGGTTATCAATTGAAACAGTAGCTCTGACAAGGAGACGGCACGACCGTGGGGTCGGGGATTTGTCCGAAATTTTGTGTGGTGAAAGAGGACCTCTAACACCTCACGTAGTTAAAGTATTAGGACGCACTACTCGGAAAATCCCTGGAAAAATCGATCCAAAGTTTCTTAGGTGCCATATGAGTATAAAATGTCAGTGAACTGCCGAGCCGCCGTCTGTCCTGGATGTTTGGGGCTCAGACTATTACGCCAGAGGTCTCAGGTTCGATTCTTCCTCTGGCAGTTTCTTTTTCTCTTGTTATTCCACCAATTATTCAGAAAGTTCCCCAAATCTACATTATCTTTAACAAATTAGTTACATTATTGTATAAAAATTATTTTCTTCATGTCCAACAACACAATTCATGGCGATGGGTTTTCCATTTTTCATTGCAAAGTATATGAGGAAAAATAATTTGGTTTTTAATCAGAATAACAAAGTCGATTGGGAAACATTCAATTTTTATACATATAATAATTATATACAAGAACCACAGTGGTAATTATCGTAAAAACAAACAAAGCAACAATTTTTGCGACATCTTGCGCAACATTTAAAAGCGGATTTTTTACAATCACAGGGCGTTTGCAATAAATCTGTACAAAAACATGCCTCATTAACATTTACGAAAATGTTTTGAGTTTCTGATAATTTTGAGGCAAACCAGGAATATTTAATCATGTCTCGGGATATTGGTGACGGTAATTGATGGTGAATTATAGAATACATTTTTATGCAATCTTCCCAGGGATTAATTTCACGATTCTCCTGTAACAATGCGCTGCAATTTTGCAAGCAACAGAAGGGAAAAAAAAGTGCGGGAGCAGGAATCGAACCCGAGACCTCTTGCGTAACGGTCCCAGCGCTAACCATGCAGGCCAACCGGCGACTCGAGAATGGACTAACATCTTACACTCATACGGCACCTAAGAAACTTTGGATCGATTCTTCTCGGGATTTTCCGGGTAGTGCGTCCTAATATTTTAACCACGTGAGGTGTTAGGGGTCCATATTCACCACACAAAATTTCGGACAAGTCGCCGACCCCACGGTCGTGCCGTCTCCTTGTGAGTTCAGATTGTTGTTACTATGTGTGCGTTTTCCATACCCATAAAAAGCCATCATTTATTTCCGAGCATTAGTTCCTTATCTCAAAATACCCATTTTAATAACCTCCATCACCCATACAATTTTCATGCAAATTCAGGGGACATTCATTATCACTTCTCCCACTCCCTTCTTTTTCATATTCTTTTTGTTCTATTCCAAGAGAACTTGAACAGGCTTATTCATCGTGATAGAACTGTGTGCTAGTGTTTACCTTCTTTACCCGATGTATTTCCAGCTTTCCAGGCATCAAGGTTCCAATATTCCACACAATCCACTACTCAGATCCTACCTGCAAATTCTTGCGAAACTACGTCGACTGTCGTCAAATTGTGGTCATCATCAATGTCTCCGTCACCACCTCACACCTCCCACGTAAAAGATTTAGTTATCTTTTATTATTTTACTACCATTATTTTGATCATATTGACTGCGACTCTCTGTTCTTACATATTGTCTTACTCTTATAATATGAAGGGCTACAGTACTTCTGCTGACAGCTGGGCACCTACTTGGAGAAACTGAAGAACCTACAAAAGAAGTGGCATTAGACAGGTGCATGTTACGAAGTGTAACCACCTGTACGTTGACGTAATGCTATAGCTGGCATGAACGTAATATAACAAGTGAATGAAAAATTCCTTGGGAAATGTTATGTAATTTTCTTATTATTTTCATTCAGTGTTCTATGGATTAATTATGGACATAAACAATGACCCAGGCACTGAAAAAATGGTCGAGGATTCTAGCTGAATCATGTTGGTATAATCCTTCCCCTATAAAAGAGTACGTCGTTCTGACAAAGTATTCACCCTTTTCAAAGGACAGGAATACAGCTGCATAGAGAAGTAGGTTACCTTTCACAGCATCATTATCAGGTAGCCTACTTAGGAAGTGTGACGGACAGATAACTCTCGAGAAGCGTATCAAACCACTCACAGGAAATAGTGATCGTTATTTACCGTATTATGAGCTGTAAACAACTGGTACCGCATGTCACTAGGCCTTTACGGTCCAATGGGGAAACTTCACAAACATAGCAATGGCCCATATTATTGTTGTGGCCTAACGGAGGATGTATCTCCCACTTCAATTGAATCTGAACAGCAAACAGCATCTAATTCATATACAGGAGACGTATCAGGTAGTTCTGGTTATGTCACGTTTGCTTTTGTGGATTCTAGTTTGCTCTGTAACGATTTCGTTGACGCTAAAGTGTCATTAAATGCTTCTGGATGACGTGTGCGTCCCTTATTGTAGATAAAACATTCAACGGAGCAATGTGTTCCTATAATCAAAGGAATGAGGAATCCAGCCCCATTTTCAAAATACAGGTAGGAAACGATCTCCCGAGATGACTTTTCAGTTGTCAATATTATAGGCTGTGGGCTGTTTCACTCTCAAATTACAAGTAACACTTAATCATCGGAGTGATTACTTTGCTGTTAGTTTCCTTAACACTATCTTAAATCCAAGATACTAAAATCTGTCTGTTCATATGAACTCCGTTTTAATGGCAAACAAATTTTGTTCTTTGTTAAAGACTAATATCTACCATCAACAACATAATTAAAAATAGCGTTACTCATACTGAAGGAATACCTGACAAAATAGCAAAAATTGTTTTAAAAATCAGCAGAAGATAGTTTACAATCGTGCATCATTGTATTCACGTTTTCCTGTGAAGACATAAGTCCTCAACGAAAATTTACGGCAGCTGATAAATGACACCGAATTCGAAAAGGTTTCAGCGATTTGATGCAGCCTGCAGTTGTTATTTTTTCTATTAATGTATTAATACACAATTTCGGTCACAGACCACTTTCAAATACCCAAAAAAATTCAGCGTCCGGACATAATGTTGTAGCAGCTTCTGCTCATGTGATATTTGAATAGTTTCCATTGTCATTGTGCTTGTAAGTGCGAATGTCATCATTGTCATAAAATCAGTATCACTAGCATCATTAACGCATTTCCACGTATTATCGATGCTAGCAGTACTGTTTTAATGACAACTACATCTGTGCTCACAAATATAATGACAGTGGATGCTGTTCATATATAACAATTGCACAGGACCAGTGATATAACGAAGGTCTTATAGGGTGAAAATGGAAAATTTTAATCGAAAATAGAAGAAACACTTAAGAATTGTTCTTCATTAGGAATATTGGAGTGTGATGTCAGAAATGAGGTACAGTACGTGGTATATTACAGTAGTTGAGTATTCCAAGAGGAACAACATGTCTGCCTTTACCACATTCTTTCAAAGGAAAATATCGAAAACGGATGTAGGAAGGAACAAGCGGAACTATAACGGGTTCAAATGGTTCAAATGGCTCTGAGCACTATGGGACTTAACTTCTAAGGTCATCAGTCCCCTAGAACTTAGAACTACTTAAACCTAACTAACCTAAGGACATCACACGCATCCATGCCCGAGGCGGGATTCGAACCTGCGACCGTAGCGGTCACGCGGTTCCAGACTGTAGCGCCTTTAACCGCTTGGCCACCGCGGCCGGTAACTATAACGGGAAGTGCTTGTTTTCATGAAACATTAAGGAAATGATACAGAATGTGTTGGTCCTGAATCAATTTTGAATTTCAAGAGGTCACATGCAAATAAGAACCAGAACAGAAAGTGGTTGAAGGACACAAGGGCGTGAAGCAGCAAAATGGAAATACTTATTATGCCAGTTCATTTAACGACAGAAAGCTGTCTATACCAGATATAATTAAGAGACATGTTCAGTTTATTATAACATGAGACCGACACAGATGTAAAAGCAGGGGGCAGTTACTTAATAATGTAGTTAGGTAAACATTAAAACATTATGCAATTACGAAGAAGGAAAAAACTGAAAAAAGTTAAAGAACCACTTCAGAGTAGGTAAGGGATTGAAACAAATGATAATCGGAACACGACAGGATATGTTGAATCAAACAAAAATATTCGTAAATGTCTCTGTGTGATGTCAGAAGATAGAATCCAGGTGTGATAAAAAAAAGGAAACATTAAAAATAAGAGGTAACGAAACAAAAGCATACATTTTGGAGAAATCACATTTCATCTGTTAGGATGGCATAGAAGAAGCTGTACACATATTTGGTAATTTACTTAAATGCAGATGTAGTCCAACAGAAAAAAATCTGAAACCCTACAGAGATGTGGCACTTCACAATTAACGCCAAATGAAGTGTACAGAGCCACCAAAGGTATGAAGAAAGGAAACTTGCCTGGAGATTGATATTGTTACAACAGAAACGATTAAGGCTGGCGCACGGTAATGCAAAATCAAATTAAAAAGGGTGAGACACTCCTAAGCAAAAACAATTCTGCAATATTCCCAGTTCACATGAAAAGAGACAGAAAAGATACAAAAGAAAACTATCGACCTATCTGCATCCTGTTTGTAATATATAAGGCAGTCACTAAAATTGTCACCCATCACATATAGATTACAGTACCATTTTCATCTTGTAAAGAAATTAACAGAATGAATCGATTGTGATAAATTACCAATTTTCTCTATAATTCAAATGTTCTCATAGAACTTTTTACTATGTTTCAACAGAATCTATACTGGAGGTTATTTCCTCCAAGAATGCAAAAGAGAAAATAGACACAATTAATAACCAGCAGGTTCACCATCATAGCGTTGTTAAAGTTTATAATTTAATTTAGCTAATGCTGAACGCTAGATGTTGGCTATTTTTCGTTGTGGCGAAAGTTCCTTCGAGAGGTGGAGCCCTACAGCAAAAACCCTTGTCGTAAAAGTATAACTTTAACTTAATAAGACCTAATAATTAACTGAAACAATGTAAATAACTTTACAGTAGTGGATTAAGCTACTTTTGTGCTATTTATCTCGTTGTGTGTCGTAATTTGATCTGATTACTGTTCCTGAAGAGGGCCACACATGAATAACAAAACAAGACCCAACACTTACCTATAATCTGGGGGGTGAGATAATGGTTCAAATGGCTCTGAGCACTATGGGACTTAACTTCTGAGGTCATCAGTCCCCAAGAACTTAGAACTACTTAAACCTAACTAACCTAAGGACATCACACACATCCATGCCCGAAGCAGGATTCGAGCCTGCGACCGTAGCGGTCGCGCGGTTCCAGACTGAAGCGCCTAGAACCGCTCGGCCACTCCGGCCGGCGGGTTGAGTTACTAAACCTACCTATTTATTTTGGCTGCTCAGATATTTGTGTATGAAGACATAATACTGACAAAGAATGATAAAGTCGATGTATTTACAGTACATACACAAATCTTCAATACAAAGTTCACAAGGGATAACCGTTTCAGTGCATGCAATATACACTCCTGGAAATGGAAAAAAGAACACATTGACACCGGTGTGTCAGACCCACCATACTTGCTCCGGACACTGCGAGAGGGCTGTACAAGCAATGATCACACGCACGGCACAGCGGACACACCAGGAACCGCGGTGTTGGCCATCGAATGGCGCTAGCTGCGCAGCACTTGTGCACCGCCGCCGTCAGTGTCAGCCAGTTTGCCGTGGCATATGGAGCTCCATCGCAGTCTTTAACACTGGTAGCATGCCGCGACAGCGTGGACGTGAACCGTATGTGCAGTTGACGGACTTTGAGCGAGGGCGTATAGTGGGCATGCGGGAGGCCGGGTGGACGTACCGCCGAATTGCTCAACACGTGGGGCATGAGGTCTCCACAGTACATCGATGTTGTCGCCAGTGGTCGGCGGAAGGTGCACGTGCCCGTCGACCTGGGACCGGACCGCAGCGACGCACGGATGCACGCCAAGACCGTAGGATACTAAGCAGTGCCGTAGGGGACCACACCGCCACTTCCCAGCAAATTTGGGACACTGTTGCTCCTGGGGTATCGGCGAGGACCATTCGCAACCGTCTCCATGAAATTGGGCTACGGTCCCGCACACCGTTAGGCCGTCTTCCGCTCACGCCCCAACATCGTGCAGCCCACCTCCAGTGGTGTCGCGAAAGGCGTGAATGGAGGGACGAATGGAGACGTGTCGTCTTCAGCGATGAGAGTCGCTTCTGCCTTAGTGCCAATGATGGTCGTATGCGTGTTTGGCGCCGTGCAGGTGAGCGCCACAATCAGGACTGCATACGACCGAGGCACACAGGGCCAACACCCGGCATCATGGTTTGGGGAGTGATCTCCTACACTGGCCGTACACCACTGGTGATCGTCGAGGGGACACTGAATGGTGCACGGTACATCCAAACCGTCATCGAACCCATCGTTCTACTATTCCTAGAGCGGCAAGGGAACTTGCTGTTCCAACAGGACAATGCACGTCCGCATGTATCCCGTGCCACCCAACGTGCTCTAGAAGGTGTAAGTCAACTACCCTGGCCAGCAAGATCTCCGGATCTGTCCCCCATTGAGCACGTTTGGGACTGGATGAAGCGTCGTCTCACGCGGTCTGCACGTCCAGCACGAACGCTGGTCCAACTGAGGCGCCAGGTGGAAATGGCATGGCAAGCCGTTCCACAGGACTACATCCAGCATCTCTACGATCGTCTCCATGGGAGAATAGCAACCTGCATTGCTGCGAAAGGTGGATATACACTGTACTAGTGCCGACATTGTGCATGCTCTGTTGCCTGTGTTTATGTTCCTGTGGTTCTGTCAGTGTGATCAAGTGATGTATCTGACCCCAGGAATGTGTCAATAAAGTTTCCCCTTCCTGGGACAATGAATTCACGGTGTTCTTATTTCAATTTCCAGGAGTGTATTTTGAAGCAACATTGTTAGTGTTACGATCCAACGGGTCGCCTTCAACTGCAGATGTCTCTCCATGCAGTCATAGACCTTGTTTTGGTCCTTAGATCTTCCAGAGTCATTACAATGCTTTCTTTGGTGTCCTCCACCTACCCTGTCTTCGATTTTTCTCTATGTTTTTGGATTCTGTTCTTCTGAGAACTGAAGCTTCTTCTAGTGAGTCATCTGCTCTCATGGTACGGCCAGAGTACTTAATTTCATATCGAGTATTTTTAAAAGTGAAAATATTTTAGGTTTCTCTCTTCTACAACTGTTTTATTTTTACTTTTTCAGATCATGAAATCTTCATAATCGTTCTCCTAACTTACATTTAATAAGAATCAAATTTTATATAAAAAACTTATTGTGATACTCTTTTTTTCATTGTTCATGACTCACATATGCACAAAACTAGCGAAAACATAAGGCATTTTCACTTTTGTCAGTTTCATTTCCTTTAACAACTTGCTTAATCTATCTGTAGCGGCTTTTTCCAACTTGTACTTCTAATTTCCTCAGTGCAGCAGCTGCTTTTTGCTGTCACAGAGCCTAAAAAAAATATTAATAGAATTTCTCAACGATTTCTCCATAACATTTTCTATAAAATTTTTCTCAACAAAAACTTAGAACAGCTTTTTCTTTCTTTCTTCCAGTATATTTTTATTGTCTTCTTCAGTGCCTGCTATAAGTTTCCTGTCATCTGCACATTTTTAGGTGTCAATAAAGTTTCCTAAATTTTAAACTTAGATTTCATATGTGTTGGTCCTACAATTCTCATTACACATTCACAATAAGAACTGAAATAAATAGAGATAATACACATTCCTGTCTGACTCCTTTTCCCATTCTGAAAGTTTCTGTACCTTCTTTCTAATTGTTTACTATTGCTTACTGGATTTTGTACAGACTTCTGATGAATTGTATAAGTTGATCTGATAAAGCCTAGTACTTCCTAACTTCCAACGTTTCTGAATGGCTAACCCAGTCAAGAGCTTTGCTGTAGTCTGTGAAGCAAACACACAAGCCTTGTCGATATTCTCTGTCTTTTTCCATGACTCATCTTAAGTTTGCTCTTTGGTTGCTGATGTCTCTACCTTTCCTGGTCGATGCTTGTTCCCTTCGCAGCTCCCTGTTCATGTATGGTTCATGCTTCTTCTAGATGAGTTTTTAGAGAATCTTGCTAATGTGTCGTATGAAAGGTACTTTTCTGTAATCTACACTTTTTTTTTTGTTCCTCTTTCCTCAAATTCTGGTATGTAAACACTTTTAACTCTGTGTAGATTATTAACTAAATTAAGTAATTAAGAATAATTGCTTAATAGCTTATTACTGAATTAATTATACCTAAAATAACCAAATGAAAGTAAAATAGTTCATCACAACACTACAATAGGAATTGATATTTTGCAAATACTGACAAAGAAAAAGCAAATCCAAAATAATTATGAGAGATTAATCTTTCTACATCCATATTATGGTAGTAGACTTAATGATGACTCACTGAGAATTTACTTCGTAGTAATTACTTTACAGGATGCTGTATGAGAGACAAGTGATAAAATACAATTTTCCATCCAGACATTATATGAGAGTGGGTGCTAAATTGACATTACGACAGTTTGTTGTCAGTTTCAGTTAAGTTAACTATTAATTTACGACAAATAGGTTACATAAATTGGCAAGATTTTCTGTTTCAGTGTGATATCTGAGGTTAGGTTAGTGTCTAAATGTTTTAGTATTAGTGAGAGTACTGCTTATATTTCAATGTAGAAACCAGGTAAAAAAATTCCTGTAGAGAGGCTAAACTGGCTAGCTCATTCTCTTCATTGAAAAGATGATGTGGTGCTATGCTTTCACAAACGAATATTTCTATTTCCTTAAATATATTCATGAAGCCATCTTTTTCAGTATGGTGAATTTAATGTAGTGTTCAATGTTTGTTTTTACTCAATACCTGTTAGATGTAGTATGCATGAAAAATGTGGCTTTTGATATGTTGTTTGGACATATGGTACTTAAATGTTCTTTGATATTTTGTGGGAAGGGTTATTATTCCTTAAGCTATGACTGGGTTGTTGCTAGATTTTGTTGTTTGTGTCAAAGTTTATATTTATATGTTCATTTTTAAGTTTACTACTTACATAAGTATAGCAGAATAATCTTTCTAAAAAAAAGTAATGGCAGTACCATATGTAGTACTTTCCACTCTTTGTGATATCTAAATCCAGGAGTGACTGGTGTGAGGTTTTCTGGCCGGCCGAAGTGGCCGTGCGGTTAAAGGCGCTGCAGTCTGGAACCGCAAGACCGCTACGGTTGCAGGTTCGAATCCTGCCTCGGGCATGGATGTTTGTGATGTCCTTAGGTTAGTTACGTTTAACTAGTTCTAAGTTCTAGGGGACTAATGACCTCAGCAGTTGAGTCCCATAGTGCTCAGAGCCATTTTTTTTGAGGTTTTCTGGGTCATATGTTAGTGTTTCATGATAATTAATGGAATGTAGAGGTCCTGTATCCATTATCTCAAATCATGGAGTTGATGGTATTGAGGTCTTTTTATTGTTCAACTGTTTCCTACGGTGTTTTATGCAGTCAACTCAGTGTGGACCTGAAATATGCCCTCCAACGCTGGTTTAAATGGCAATATTTGCTGCTGATGCACAGATCAATGGCTGTTGGTTTTCTATAAATGAAACAGGAGTTTGTTGTTTTCGCTGAAGACTTTTAAATCTAAGACATGATGTAATATGGCCTTGTGCTCCTGGAGCATTTAATTTTTTTAAGTAGGCTGCTGACATTTGTTGCTAGTGTATCAGCTCCATTATTTATGCCATTAAGAAGAGTTATTGAGTCATCCACATGACCCGCAAGGGTAGCCGAGAGTGCTAACACGCTGCTTCCTGGACTCCGGTAGGCGTGCTCGCCCCGGATCGAATCCACCTGGCGGATTAACGACGGGGACCGATGTGCCGCCTACCTGGATGTAGTTTTTAGGCGGTTTTCCACATCCCACTAGGTGAATACCAGGCTGGTCCCCATGTTCCGCCTCAGTAACATGGCTCGCAGACATCTGAACACTTTCGCACTGTTCCATGGATTACACTCGACGCAGACATTTGGGGTACACTAATTCCGTCCCGTGGGGTATGGGGTGGAGGCAGGGAGGGCATCTGCCCACCCCTTAAACATTAACATGCCAAATTCGATTAACGATGACTGACCCTGCGTAACTGCAGTACAAGGCTCAAGTGATACAATAGATTGAGTCATCCACATCCTTCTTGTTGTGCGTGATTTTGCTGTTAATATGACTGTTACCTTCGTAGAGTGTTTGTTCTAAATGATTTGTACAAATAACCGAGCTTGGCAGCTGTCCATTGCCTATCCATATTTCTACATATCTTCAGTTTATTGTGTTTAAACAGAGTACTTATATTTATGACTTCCTCTCTAGCGATGTCAGTGTAGACACACATGACATCAAGTGATGCAGTGAAGGGCATCAGTGGAATACGAACATCTTTACTTTTGTAGATAAATACACGTGTGTTCCTTGTGGAGGAGTCGTTTTCAGAAGTATAATAAGTGTTAAGAGGAGATAGGAGTTCATTGTTTAATCATAATGAATGACATTTAGTGGAATGTATGGTGGATGAGATGAGACAATTTTCCTTGTGGATCTCTGGTTGTGACGAGGGTTGTGGTGCAATGAAGTTCACAAAGATGCATTCACATGCTTCCCATTTAGTGGAAGAAAGTTACTCTCATTAAGTATTTCTTTTTTATTTTGGCGTAGAAATTAGATGTTGAATAAATGACAATTCAATTCCGGTATTACTAATGAAAAATTTTATAGTATTATCTATGTAGTCATTGCCCAACATTTTAAAGGCATGCTCATCTTCATCAGATTTGACTATTAGAGCTCTATACTTCCATTCATTCAGAAACGAACCTTCTTTGACAGACTATTTGAGAATATGTATGTCAACGTTACACCTTTGATTATAATTTGGCTGAACAAGGAAAAATTCTGAATTAACAGAAAAATCAGACAAGAAGGTTCTGTAACATCTGAAGTAGTTCCTAAGTCTTAAAATGTGAAAACAATGAATTAATGTGTGTCAACACTTTCATTTCTCTGATGACATTCTGCTGGTTGCCTGTAGTTCATATAAAGTCCAACGAGTACTGAAACTATTTTGAAGAGCAAGTTAGAACCATGGCTTGTAAATCAGTAATAATAAGAATAAACTAATATATAATTAACATATAAACAAATCATATGAATTACCAAGGTGTTCTACCCCCATGAACCATGGACCTTACCGTTGGTGGGGGAGGCTTGCGTGCCTCAGCGATACAGATGGCCGTACCGTAGGTGAAACCACAACGGAGGGGTATCTGTTGAGAGGCCAGAAACACGTGTGGTTCCTGAAGAGGGGCAGCACCCTTTTCTGTAGTTGCAGGGGCAACAATCTAGATGATTGACTGATCTGGCCTTGCAACACTAATCAAAACGGCCTTGCTGTGCTGGTACTGCAAATGGCTGAAAGCAAGGGGAAACTACAGCCGTAATTTTTCCCGAGGGCATGTAGCTTTACTGTATGGTTAAATGATGGTGGCGTACTCTTGGATAAAGTATTCCGGCGGTAAAATAGTACCCCACTCGGATCTCCGGGCGGGGCTACTCAAGAGGATGTCGTTATGAGGAGAAAGACAACTGGCGTTCTACGGATCGGGGCGTGGAATGTCAGATCCCCTAATCGGGCAGGTAGGTTAGAAAATTTAAAAAGGGAAATGGATAGGTTAAAGTTAGATATAGTGGGAATTAGTGAAGTTCGGTGGCAGGAGGAACAAGACTTCGGGTCAGGTGACTACCGGGTTATAAATACAAAATCAAACAGGGGTAATGTAGGAGTAGGTTTAACAATGAATAGGAAAATCGGAATGCGTGTAAGCTACTACAAACAGCATAGTGAACACATTATTGTGGCCAAGATAGATACGAAGCCCACGCCTACCACAGTAGTACAAGTTTATATGCCAACTAGCTCTGCAGATGACGAAAAAATTGAAGAAAAGTATGATGAGATAAAAGAAATTGTTCAGGTAGTGAAGGGAGACGAAAATTTAATAGTCAGGGGTGACTGGAATTCGAGAGTAGGAATAGGGAGAGAAGGAAACATAGTGGGTGAATATGGATTGGGGGAGAGAAATGAAAGAGGAAGCCGTCTGGTAGAATTTTTCACAGAGCATAACTTAATCATAGCTAACACTTGGTTCAAGAATCATGAAAGAAGGTTGTATACATGGATGAATCCTGGAGATACTAGAAGGTATGAGATAGATTATATAATGGTAAGACAGAGATTTAGGAACCAGGTTTTAAATTGTAAGACATTTCCAGGGGCAGATGTGGATTCTGACCACAATCTATTGGATATGAACTGCAGATTGAAACTGAAGAAACTGCAAAAAGGTGGGAATTTAAGGAGATGGGACCTGGATAATCTGAAAGAACCAGAGGTTGTACAGAGTGTCAGGGAGAGCATAAGGGAACAATTGACAGGAATGGGGGAAGGAAATACAGTAGAAGAAGAATGGTTAGCTCTGAGGGATGAAGTAGTGAAGGCAGCAGAGGATCAAGTAGGTAAAAAGACGAGGGCTGGTAGAAATCCTTGGGTAACAGAAGAAATATTGAATTTAATTGATGAAAGGAGAAAATATAAAAATGCAGTAAATGAAGCAGGCAAAAAGGAATACAAACGTCTCAAAAATGAGATCGACAGGAAGTGAAAAATGGCTAAGCAGGGATCGCCAGATGACAAATGCGAGGATGTAGAGGCTTATCTCACTAGGGGTAAGATATATACTGCCTACAGGAAAATTAAAGAGACCTTTGGAGAAAAGAGAGCCACTTGTATGAATATCAAGAGCTCAGATGGCAACCCAGTTCTAAGCAAAGAAGGGAAAACAGAAAGGTGGAAGGAATATATAGAGGGTCTATACAAGGGCGATGTACTTGAGGACAATATTATGGAAATTGAAGAGGATGTAGATGAAGATGAATAGGGAGATACGATACTGCGTGAAGAGTTTGACAGAGCACTGAAAGACCTGAGTCGAAACAAGGCCCCGGGAGTAGACAACATTCCATTGGAACTACTGATGGCCTTGGGAGAGCCAGTCCTGACAAAACTCTACCATCTGGTGAGCAACATGTATGAGACAGGCGAAATCCAATCCCAAAGAAAGCAGGTGTTGACAGATGTGAAAATTACCGAACTATCAGTTTAATAAGTCACAGATGCAAAATACAAACGCGAATTCTTTACAGACGAATGGAAAAACTGGTAGAAGCCGACATCGGCGAAAATCAGTTTGGATTTCGCAGAAATGTTGGAACACTTGAGGCAATACTGACCCTACGACTTATCTTAGAAGCTAGATTAAGGAAAGGCAAACCTACGTTTCTAGCATTTGTAGACTTAGAGAAAGCTTTTGACAATGTTGACTGGAATACTCTCTTTCAAATTCTAAAGGTGTCAGGGGTAAAGTACAGGGAGCGAAAGGCTATTTACAATTTGTACAGAAACCAGATGGCAGTTATAACAGTCGAGGTGCATGAAAGGGAAGGAGCGGTTGGGAAAGGAGTGAGGCAGGGTTGTAGCCTGTCCCCGATGTTATTCATTCTGTATATTGAGCAAGCAGTAAAGGAAACAAAAGAAAAATTCGGAGTAGGTATTAAAGTCCATGGAGAAGAAATAAAAACGTTGATGTTCGCCGATGACATTGTAATTCTGTCAGCGACAGCAAAGGACTTGGAAGAGCAGTTGAACGGAATGGACAGTGTCTTGAAAGGAGGATATAAGATGAACATCAACAAAAGCAAAACGAGGATAATGGAATGTAGTCGAATTAAGTCGGGTGATGCTGAGGGAATTAGATTAGGAAATGAGACACTTAAAGTAGTAAAGGAGTTTTGCTATTTAGGGAGCAAAATAACTGATGATGGTCGAAGTAGAGAGGATATAAAATGTAGACTGGCAATGGCAAGGAAAGCGTTTATGAAGAAGAGAAATTTGTTAACATCGAGCATAGATTTAAGTGTCAGGAAGTCGTTTCTGAAAGTTTTTGTATGGAGTGTAGCCATGTATGGAAGTGAAACATGGACGATAAATAGTTTGGACGAGAAGAGAATTGAAGCTTTCGAAATGTGGTGCTACAGAAGAATGCTGAAGATTAGATGGGTAGATCACGTAAGTAATGAGGAGGTATTGAATAGAATTGGGGAGAAGAGGAGTTTGTGGCACAACTTGACAAGAAGAAGGGATCAGTTGGTAGGACATGATCTGAGGCATCATGGAATCACAAATTTAGCATTGGGGGGCAGCGTGGAGGGTAAAAATTGTAGAGGGAGACCAAGAGATGAATGCACTAAGCAGATCCAGAAGGATGTAGGTTGCAGTATGTACTCGGAGATAAAGAAGCTTGCACAGGATAGAGTAGCATGGAGAGCTGCATCAAACCAGTCTCAGGACTGAAGATAACAACAACAAAAACAACAACAACCAAGGTGTTCCTAGACGCAGTTAATGAAATTCCCTATTTTGAGCAATTGAAGACAACATCACGGTGTGCTAAATAAGAAACAAGCAAAATAGTAAAAATCAATGGGTTCGCCGTTAATACACTAAAATAGGTTTCATAAACTAAAATTCTGATGTATATCATCAGTTTTGACTTAAAGCCTCAAATATGCCTGTTTAATGCGAAGTGTTGAAAAAATAGTAATTACTCAGCGAGAAGTGACAGATGGTCTATGTGAATTACTAGAAGAGACAGAGAAACAAATGTATTAGGTAACGCGTTGAGATGGATGACGTAATTATGACTGCAATCATCATTAGACGGTGGCTGTATACTGATGAAGAGGGTAATACATAGAAACCAAAATACTCTACTCTTTTGAGCAGCGAATGTTATGAATCTAACGCCGCCGCCGTCGCCGATGATGATGATGACGATGATGATGACGTGATGATGCTGATGATAAAAATGATGAAAACTATAAACTCATGCACTCTGTCCACTCCAAATACAGAGATTGTTCAATTGTGCAGTCATTAAATTCTATTTGAGACTTGGTTCTGGAATCAACGAATAGTGTTAGCAAGTATGAAATATTTGGATAATTAATACTGACGAGGTACGTTCTTAGTGGTTGAAATAATATTCTAAATGTATTTAAAAAGTAAGCTAGTGACAAGGAAAGACAGCCGTTCAGTGGTCGAGAATCTTTTTCAGATCAGAAGTGTAACACAATCGTGGCCTCTTTTAGTGAATTTATAACACAGTAAGTACTAACTTATGAACCAATAGGCTTAGTAAAAGCGACAGCTGGGGAAGGGGCAGTAACAGGGCCTGGGAAAGAATGGACTTAAGGCGCTCAGAGAGCAGACGTTAGCAACTGGAGTGCGGGTGACTTCAGAGCGCTGTGCCCCAGGCTAATTGCGCGGTGTCCGCTAAGGGGTGCTCACTGGAGCGTTAGCGAGCGCCCACCTGTCACTGACAGCCGATATCGTCTGCGGCCAAGCGACTAATGTTGCAGCTGCCCTCGCCGCGCTGCAGCCTGCACTCCCCGTATCCTATCACGGCGGACAGACTCGTAAGACTGCCGTTGTGCTCGTGTTCGTTTATATCGTCCCTCCTCTGATTTTCACCCGGTGACGGTTTTAATTTCCTGTCTCATTCCTGCGAGGCTATATTTCTGACGCAGACAGCAAAAAGAAGCTCTCAATGTAACTTGAACTATATACCTTCAATTAAAAAAGGCTATTATTCCTCCTACACATATACACTAATCAATGTCCTAGAACATTCTGGAGCTGACAATAAAATATTTTCAATTATGAAACAAACATTGACAAACACAAATAAATATTTGGGTGAAATATCAGAATCTTTCTAAATTAAAACAGGAACTAGGCAGTGGGAGAAACTGTCTTCATTATTATTAAATTACGTGTTGGTGAAAGCAGTACGAGAATGGAGAAACAGGAGAGAAGAAGTAAGAATAAATAAAGTGAAACTTCAAAGAAAGAGAGAGAATCTTGAGACTGACTGCCTAGCTACTACTGATGATATAGTAATCTTAGAGAACATACAAGATGCTACGAACAAGATAAACATTTGCCAAGAGGTAATGGAATCAAATGGCAGGGAATAAATTTTGTACCATAAATTAAAATTTCCTACCGCTTCATTCACTTAATGTCTCCGGTAAAGAATGACATTTTTAGACTTCTTCCTATTAGTTTAACTTTATTTTGAAGATTTCAACGAAGGTATGGACTCCGGCGACGCCACATGTTATTCAGGCAGCGAAATGGGAATAGGCACGTAATGTGGCAAGAGCAAACGACCGCAGATGGATGAAAGCAATCTTCGAGAGGAGCCCGAGAGAGATGAGCCATGGGCAGAACACCGAACCGCTACGTTGTTGTTTTCGTAGTCGTCTCCAGTTTTCAGGCGGCTTTGACGAAATTCTCCTCGCCATTCTATCCTGTGCAAGCCTCTTCGTCATTGAATAACTACTGCAACCTACGTTGATCCTGGTTACGTACTCGTCCTTAGGTCTCCCTCTACAATTTTTACCCCACACACTTCCCTCCATTACCAAATCGACTATTTGTTGGTGTCTCAGGATGACCATATCAACTGATCCATTCTTCTAGTAAAGTTGTTCCATAAATTTCTTTTATCCTCAATTCGATTTACTAGTTCCTCATTACTTACTTGACTTACCCATACAATCTTTAGCATTCGTCTACAGTCGAGCATACCAAAAACTGATACACTCTTCTTGACTGAAGAGCTTATCGATCACTTTCTCATTTTTCTACAAGCCTACACTCCGCACAAATACTATCAGGAAAGAACAGAATCAGAATCAGGAAATAAACAGTGAGTACAAATAGCTTACAGAACAAGAAACACACTCCAATGACATTTACAAACACCGGAGAAACCAGATAAATACCAAGGAGCGGGTATGTACCAGGTAGAGTGCCAATAATGTAAATCAGTATATCTGGGAATGACAAGCACGAACTTTAAAACTAGATGTAAAGAACATATAAGAAGTAGGAAATATGAAAACAGTCATTCTACCTTCGCCGAACACCTGATAAAACATGAACATGAACCATCCAACATGGAATGTGACATGACAGTTATCAAAGAGAATAAACACAGAAAAAGTTCCTGACATTGCAAGAAAACTCTCACGTACAAAGAGCCATTGAAATGGAAAAGAAGGCACTCAGTGACCAAATTAATGCAAACAATAACTCCCTGATGATGCTAGCACCAAAACAATAACAAACTGAAATGTATCCAGGATAAGTAATTAACGAAACTCCTTCCCCTCTTATCTCTCTCTCTGCCTGTATGTCTCTCTCACCCCCCCCCCCCATAAACACACACACACACACACACACACAGACACTTACATTTAAATAATAATAATAATACATTTGCACACAGCTACACATAGCGAATTACACACACACACACACATATATATATATATATATATATATATATATATATATATATATATATATATATATATATATACTCACATTCATTAAAAAAAACAGAATACGCACACGCGCTTGCGCTTGCACGAACACACACACATACAACAAATGAAAAACATCAAGTACAACAGAAATAAAAGACAGACAAACACAAAACAACAGATGGCAACACTACACACCGATAACACACATACGTCAATCACCCAATGGAAGTGAAAATGAAACATGTGATGTGACATGTGTGTATGAAACAACCCCAGAAATCGGCCAACTGGAGTATGAAGAACAACAAATACATCTCCAGGAACAGACAGATGTGTTGGCGGTGCTGGAAATCGTAACACCGAACTATACATTCACAATAAGAAACTTGTGCTACGTAAGTTGCCTGAACCTAAAAATGCGAGAGAAAAACACGAGAAAGTGTAATATATCAGCAAATTATATCCATCACATAATAAGTTTATCGTATGTATAAAAAGAAACATGTATTTCAGCTACTGATGATGCTTCCTAAATAAATGAAGCGAAACGCGTATGGCGAGGAACAAACGACCTTCATTTAGTTGCATAGGCGGTACATACCGCGACGAATTTAGAGCATCTAAGGGAAAGACTTAAAACAGATTAAAATTACGATATCAGGAAAGACTTTCTAACATTTCTTTAAATTTTTTATTTTATTTTATATTTATTTTTATTTATTTATTTATATTTTTCAGAAACGCTTTTCTTGATGTTACCAGCTGGAATTTTATATCCGCTCTTCTTCGACCATCATCAGTTACTTTGCTGCCAAATCGCTAAAGTTATCCAATACTTTCATTGTTTGCTTCCTAACCCAACACACTCAGCATCGCTTGATTCAGTTCGATTATATTTCACTAATCTCGTTTTACTTTGATTGTCGTTCATCGCATAATCTCTTTTCAAGACACTATCCAGCCCTTTTAACTGTTCTTCCAGAAGATTCATTGAGGACTCTGACTGAATTACAGTGCCATCAACAAGCCTCAAACATTTTCTCTCTCTGGACTTTATTTCCATATCCAAGTTTCTCCTTTATTTCCTTTACTGCCTACTCAATGTACAGACTCAGTAACATCAGGGATAGGCTACGAACTTCTCTCAGTTCTTTCTCATCTTCTGCTTCTCTTTCATGTCTTTTGACTATTTTAATTGCTGTCTGGTTTCCGTGTAAGTTCTAAATTTTTCTCCTTGTATTTTATCCTTGTTACCTTCAAAATTTCCGATAGCATAGACCAGTAAACAATGTCGAAGGCTCTCTCTAAATTTACAAATGCTATGAGTGTACTTCTGCGGTTCTCCAGTCTGTCTTCTAAGGTATGACGTAGCGACAATGTTGTGTCGCTCATTCCTCTCAAATTGAACTCTCCGGGGGCGGGTTTCTACAAGTTTTCCCAATCCGTTGTAAATAATTTGTGTCAGTATTACGACTTTTTAAACTGCTGTTTCGGTAGCAACAACTTTGGCTAGCCAATGCTGGTACGTTCATCTCCATATTGATGACTAAAGAAACGACAGCCTAGAGTAAAGTCCGATGAATTAAGTGTAGAGGGTGTGCAAAACGTCTGGGTACATAGGAAATTCTAGTAAATATGCTATATTCTATAAATATTAATAAATAAATAATAATATAACCATTCTAATAAATTTTGTTTTTCCCATACTGAACGATGGCTCTGTCTAAAGAAGAACAATAGGAGTTGGTACGCTAAAGTGGCAGAGAGGGAAGGTCGTATCGCACAATTGCAAAAGAATTTAACCTTCGACACCCTCATCGTCAAACTATTTGTTTTACTGCCGTCCGGAAATTAATCACCAGACTTAAAGAACCAAGCAGTGTGTTGGACAAACCCCGTTCTGGACGACCAAAGACTTCAGACGAAACGAAAGAGACTGTCATGGCCAAGGTCTATGCTAGCACACAGAAATCGCTTCGTCGGACATCCATGGAGATGGGTGTTCCAAGGTCAACCATCCACATAATCCTGGTAGATGAGGGTTTCATCCGTAAAGATATTGCCTCATTTAAATGAAGATGGCCCCGATAGGTGCATGCAGATGTATGAATGGTTTGCAGATATATTGGATGAAAATATCGATTTTACTAAAGACTGTGTATTCAGTGATGAAGCTGTCTTATGTAAAAAATTTTTGTTACTGGTCTCAAAGCAATCCACATTGGATGAGTCCATCCAGACTGCGGGGCTGTCAAAAGATAATAGTGTGATGTGGTTTGTGGAATGCTCATGTGCAAGGACGTTTCTTCTTTGGCGAACATGAAACAAGTGTGGCAAATTGATGCCTCAAATGGAGCGTTTGGCTAGGGACTTGCAGGCTGGTTTCAGCAGGCTGTGGCCCCAGCCCATTTTGCTGCAGATGTTAGAGACTGTTTGGACAACAATTTCCTTTACTAGATTGGGAGAATAGGTCATGTGGACGGGGTCCCTCATTCACCAGACCTTTCTTCCCTTGATTTCTTTTTCTGGTGTATGCTGAAAGAGAAAGTTTACTCGATGAAGACTACAAATTCGAACCACCTGACAGAACGCATTACCATCCAATATGCTAAAATCGACGGAAATTCAGACCTTGTCCATCGAGTTCACGTTAATCTTAAAAAGCGAATGAAATTATGCATTGAGAAGTACGGAGATCCTGTTGAAAATATTATTTATTATCATTAATGCAACTAAAATGGGCCTTATTACTATTTATTAGAATTCCTTATGTACCCAGACTTCATGGGCACCCTGTACAAAATATAATAGAGGAAAGAAGTTCTCATGGGTTGGAGTCAGAAGTTACTTTAATGTCCTTAATTTGATCTGGAAATCGACGTAACTAACCAAGTAATGATAGAAACATAGTGAGAGCAATAAGGCCTCCTGACTGGCCAGTTTGTACCGCTTTCTGGGAAAAAAAGCATATATTTAAGTGGCAGGAGCGACCCCTTTGCTAGCTTGTTTCGAAGGAAGAGGACGTATTTTACATTGAGGATGAAAGAGTAATGTGTAAGCTCTGGCTGCTATCATTTTGGCAGATAAAACTGAATGATTTTCCTATTCACCGGAGGGTACATTAATGTACTTGCCATAGTCATACTTTTAAAAGTGAATATGACTGAATACTTTAGTTGTTTGGTTCAAAAACCTGTTTTCGTTCATCGTAGTCGATGTTTTGGGAATCCTGAAACTGTGTCATTATTTAAATCATTAAGAACCTGTTCTTCTCTACTCATTCCGATTCACTCCATTGTAATGTAACTTATTGTAACCAACAATTATTAGTAAGTAATTGTGACTCGATAGCTCAGCTGGTAAGAATATAGCCGGAAAAGACAAGATATCAGGTATGAGTCTCGGTCCGGCACAAAATTTTAATCTGTTAGTAAGTTTGAAAACAGCACACACTCCTCTTCACAGTGGAAGGTTCAGCCTAGAAATAGATGTAACATTTGTTGTCAGACGATTTCCTTGTCCTGCGATGCACATCAGTCGTTAACCCGTAAAGACCGTAATATGAGTAATTGAACTGCTCCAGCGTCGGTTCCCACACTCGCATCGCACAGTCTAATTTCTGTATAACTTGCTCATTCCAGCAGCAGTTTAGTGTAGATCGCTGCAGCAAGGACGAGTACCAAGAGACTGGAAGAGGTTTAATCGTTCCAGCACTCAAGAAAGATTGGCGGACAAATATACACAAATCACGAAACAAAAACTTCGTCTTCAACTCTGTTTTTAGAGAATTATAAATTAAACTGAATTTTCTGAATATTTTGGTGTATTAGACGATGAAGAAACTAGAACATTCATTCTTTCACTAAAAATGTATTAGGAAAAGCGCTAGCACTATCGTCAGGAGCAGCTTTTATTTCAGCTTAATTGTCCTCTGACTAATGGGAACTTACACTCCTGGAAATGGAAAAAAGAACACATTGACACCGGTGTGTCAGACCCACCATACTTGCTCCGGACACTGCGAGAGGGCTGTACAAGCAATGATCACACGCACGGCACAGCGGACACACCAGGAACCGCGGTGTTGGCCGTCGAATGGCGCTAGCTGCGCAGAATTTGTGCACCGCCGCCGTCAGTGTCAGCCAGTTTGCCGTGGCATACGGAGCTCCACCGCAGTCTTTAACACTGGTAGCATGCCGCGACAGCGTGGACGTGAACCGTATGTGCAGTTGACGGACTTTGAGCGAGGGCGTATAGTGGGCATGCGGGAGGCCGGGTGGACGTACCGCCGAATTGCTCAACACGTGGGGCGTGAGGTCTCCACAGTACATCGATGTTGTCGCCAGTGGTCGGCGGAAGGTGCACGTGCCCGTCGACCTGGGACCGGACCGCAGCGACGCACGGATGCACGCCAAGACCGTAGGATCCTACGCAGTGCCGTAGGGGACCACACCGCCACTTCCCAGCAAATTAGGGACACTGTTGCTCCTGGGGTATCGGCGAGGACCATTCGCAACCGTCTCCATGAAGCTGGGCTACGGTCCCGCACACCGTTAGGCCGTCTTCCGCTCACGCCCCAACATCGTGCAGCCCGCCTCCAGTGGTGTCGCGACAGGCGTGAATGGAGGGACGAATGGAGACGTGTCGTCTTCAGCGATGAGAGTCGCTTCTGCCTTGGTGCCAATGATGGTCGTATGCGTGTTTGGCGCCGTGCGGGTGAGCGCCACAATCAGGATTGCATACAACCGAGGCACACAGGGCCAACACCCGGCATCATGGTGTGGGGAGCGATCTCCTACACTGGCCGTACGCCACTGGTGATCGTCGAGGGGACACTGAATAGTGCACGGTACATCCAAACCGTCATCGAACCCATCGTTCTACCATTCCTAGACCAGCAAGGGAACTTGCTGTTCCAACAGGACAATGCACGTCCGCATGTATCCCGTGCCACCGAACGTGCTCTAGAAGGTGTAAGTCAACTACCCTGGCCAGCAAGATCTCCGGATCTGTACCCCATTGAGCATGTTTGGGACTGGATGAAGCGTCGTCTCACGCGGTCTGCACGTCCAGCACGAACGCTGGTCCAACTGAGGCGCCAGGTGGAAATGGCATGGCAAGCCGTTCCACAGGACTACATCCAGCATCTCTACGATCGTCTCCATGGGAGAATAGCAACCTGCATTGCTGCGAAAGGTGGATATACACTGTACTAGTGCCGACATTGTGCATGCTCTGTTGCCTGTGTCTATGTGCCTGTGGTTCTGTCAGTGTGATCATGTGATGTATCTGACCCCAGGAATGTGTCAATAAAGTTTCCCCTTCCTGGGACAATGAATTCACAGTGTTCTTATTTCAATTTCCAGGAGTGTATTTGATATTGAGAGGGACAGTAAGGAATAAACGGTTGTTCTCATTTCCCTTCTGTCTGATAGAAATGACAGTAAACTGTTGGACAGCTGTTTCTGGTGTTTTTATGTGGCCTTCAGTCCGAAGACTTGTCTGATGCAGCTGTTCGTGCTACTCTATCCTGTGCAAGCTTCACCATCTCCGAGTAGCTACTGCAGCCTACAACCTTCTGAATCTGCTTAGTGTATTCATCCCTTGGTCTCCCTCTATGATTTTTATCCCCCATGCTTCCATCCAGCACCAAACTGGTGATCCTTTGATGCCTCAGAATGTGCCCTACCAACCAATCCCTTCTTCTAGTCAAATTGTGTCACAAATTCCTCTTCCCCCAATTCTATTCAGTATCTCCTCATTAATTACGTGGTCTACTCATTTAATCTTCAGCATTTCACATTTCGAAATCTTCAATTCTCTTCTTGTCTAAATTATTTAATGTCCATGTTTCACTTCTGTACATGGCTACACTCCATATAAGTACTTTCAGAAAAGTCTTCCTGACACTTAAATCTATACTCGATGTTAATAAATTTCCTTGCCATAGCCAGTATACATTTTACGTCCTCTCTACTTCGACCATCATCAGTAATTTTGCTCCCCAAATAGCAGAACTCATCTACTACTTTAAGTGTCTCATTTCCTAAGTTAAGTCCTTCAGCATCACCTGATTTAATTCGACTATATTCCATTATCCACGTTCTGCTTTTGTTGATGTTCATCTTATATCCTACTTTCAAGACACGGTTTACTGTTCATATTTTATAGAATAAACATGTAATAATTACAACAAATTTTTATCTTTATAACACAAAAGTGGTGCAGGCTGCTTCCTTTTCTGTTGAAAAAATCGTTACCCTTTCCAGATGGAGGTATTTGTTGTATTTTATGAACTTTGTTTAGTTCTTCTGTTGGTGTGCTGATATTCACATGTTCGTGGTGACAAATGTCAGCCATTGTCCGCCAGTGGCCATATCCATAGTATCGATTGTCGAAACCTGCTTTTCACCGAGTTTTGTATGTTTCTACGTAATTCTTCTTCTAATCGCACTTCACACTCCTTTGCGCTTCCGGACAAGCCAAAAAGTATCCGCCACAGGTATTCTAAACTCAGGCAGATCCATAACATTTTTCTACACACCTTGGTTTTCACGGTAGTGCTCTCTGCACAGAAGCCAGTTGTTGACTACTGAAAGACCTACGAAGTACAGTAAACACTGGCAAGACGTAAATCAAATCAGAACGCTGTGACAGAGAACGAATCTGATCTTCTGTTGTACCTGAGTATAGCAAAAATAATGTTCATCATAACTTCCCCATAATAAATGTACAAAAAACAGTAACATAGTGAGTACATAACAGTGCCCTTTCGCGGCAAAATTTAAGCAGCAAGTATCTAACTCGCAAAAACATAGTACAACAAAGTTAACCCAAAATTCCAATGTATAGGCATTTGGTTACTAATAACTGATGATAGTTCAGCACCATATATACAGGGTGTTTCAAAAATGACCGGTATATTTGAAACGGCAATAAAAACTAAACGAGCAGCGATAGAAATACACCGTTTGATGCAATATGTTTGGGACAACAGTACATTTTCAGGCGGACAAACTTTCGAAATTACAGTAGTTACAATTTTCAACAACAGATGGCGCTGCAAGTGATATGAAAGAGATAGAAGACAACGCAGTCTGTGGGTGCGCCATTCTGTATGTCGTCTTCCTGCTGTAAGCATGTCCTGTTCACAACGAGTTTTCAACGGAGGTTTAATGTAACCAAAGGACCGAAAAGCGATACAACAAAGGATCTGTTTGAAAAATGTCAACGGACTGGGAACGTGATGGATGAACGTGCTGGAAAGGTAGGGCGACCGCGTACGGCATCCACAGAGGGCAACGCGCAGCTAGTGCAGCAGGTGATCCAACAGCGGCCTCGGGTTTCCGTTCGCCGTGTTGCAGCTGCGGTCCAAATGACGCCAACGTCCACGTATCGTCTCATGCGCCAGAGTTTACACCTCTATCCATACAAAATTCAAACGCGGCAACCCCTCAGCGCTGCTACCATTGCTGCACGAGAGACATTCGCTAACGATATAGTGCACAGGATTGATGACGGCGATATGCATGTGGGCAGCATTTGGTTTACTGACGAAGTTTATTTTTACCTGGACGGCTTCGTCAATAAACAGAACTGGCGCATATGGGGAACCGAAAAGCCCCATGTTGCAGTCCCATCGCCCCTGCGTCCTCAAAAAGTACTGGTCTGGGCCGCCATTTCTTCCAAAGGAATCATTGGCCCATTTTTCAGATCCGAAACGATTACTGCATCACGCTATCTGGACATTCTTCGTGAATTTGTGGCGGTACAAACTGCCTTAGACGACACTGCGAACACCTCGTGGTTTATGCAAGATGGTGCCTGGCCACATCGCACGGCCGACGTCTTTAATTTCCTGAATGAATATTTCTATGATCGTGTGATTGCTTTGGGCTATCCGAGACATACAGGAGGCGGCGTGGATTGGCCTCCCTATTCGCCAGACATGAACCCCTGTGACTTCTTTCTGTGGGGACACTTGAAAGACCAGGTGTACCGCCAGAATCCAGAAACAATTGAACAGCTGAAGCAGTACATCTCATCTGCATGTGAAGCCATTCCGCCAGACACGTTGTCAAAGATTTCGGGTAATTTCATTCAGAGACTACGCCATATTATTGCTACGCACGGTGGATATGTGGAAAATATCGTACTATAGAGTTTCCCAGACCGCAGCGCCATCTGTTGTTGAAAATTGTAACTACTGTAATTTCGAAAGTTTGTCTGCCTGAAAATGTACTGTTGTCCCAAGCATATTGCAACAAACGGTGTATTTCTATCGCTGCTCGTTTAGTTTTTATTGCCGTTTTAAATATACCGGTCATTTTTGAAACACCCTGTAAGTTTCCAAACAACAATCCCCAGCAGATCGCCGAAAGAACTCATTTTAACGTAATTACGAGCTGCTGACATGTATTTATACTGACGTAATGACAAAACTCAGTTAAATGTGTCGCGAGCCCGCCCGGCTGGGCGTGCAGTCTAACGCACGGCTTTCCGGGCAGGAAGGAGCGCCGGTCCCCGGCACGAATCCGCCCGGCGGATTTGTGTCGAGATCCGGTGTGCCGGCCAGTCTGTGGATAGTAATTTGGTGGTTTTCCATCTGCCTCGGCGAATGCGGGCTGGTTCCCCTCATTCCGCCTCAGCTACACTATGTCGGCGATTGCTGCGCAAACAAGTTCTCCTCGTACGCGTACACCACCTTTACTCTACCACGCAAACATAGGGGTTACACTCGTCTGGTGTGAGACGTTCCTTGGGGGAGGGGGGGGGGGGGGTTGTCCACCGGGGGCCGAACCGCACAACAACAATTCGGTGTGGGGCGGCGGAGGGGTGGACTGCCGTGGTTGTCGTGGGGTTAAGGACCACTACGGCTGCGGCGGGGACGGAGGCTCTCCGTCGTTTCTCGGTCCCCGGTTAACATAAGATAACTGTGTCGCGATCTATTGGCGCTGTGTGACAGTATAATTGACAGACATACTTAGCGTAGAACGTTCACATTCGTTACGGTTCGGTTCGAAGCAAAGCAAGAGAGTCAATCCGGTAGACTGAAATAAAAAACGAATCCGCACGATCGTGTTGATCTGGTGGAAAGGGATGAGCAACGGTGATCTGCAATAGTATTTTGGAATACTTTTTATGCCCACTTATTGTGACATTATAGAGAGCGGAAGACTTCTCTTCAGGAGTCAACATGAGTTCCTGAGACCGAGGTCTTGTGAAACTCGTCTCACACTGTTCGTCTGTGACATCTAGAGCATCGTAGGGAACTGTATCCAAGTGACAGCGTGCCCCTTGATCTTCGCAAGGCATTCTGTACAGTTCCACAGTGTCACTTAGTGAGAAACATACTACGTTAGCTACTATCGGACCGGCTTCCTGACGGAATTCAGTATGTCTTAGCAGACAAAAGTCAACACATCTTTCTTAACGAGATGGAATCGTCAGATGTAAATGTCGCTTCGGAAGCACTCCAGATCGAGTGCTACAGGGCCATTACTGTACACTGTAAATATTATTGAACTGACTGATAATGTCAGTAACTCTGCAATTCCGTTAGAGGAAGATGTTATTGTAAATTTATTTTTGGGTAGGTGCCACCTTGAACAACCACAATTTTTCTTATTTTTATCCAGACATGTTTTGCTGTTTTCTCTCTGTATTAAATTGCAAGAAAATTACTCGTAACTAGCTGCACACACAGAATTTTACTTTCTTAAGTGAAGTATTCACAGATTTGATAGCAGACAAAATATATATGTCCTGTTAACGCATGCTGTGGTCCATGGGGCTTTAAGTGTTCTGAGTTGTTAGTATTTGTATTTCGCACTTTTCATCTACAACAGTAGAGAAGTTAATGTAGAAAATTATTTACATCGAAAATTAACGACTGACAATGTTAGGCTGTTGAGGTTAACGTTATTTTATTCTATGTGTTAGACAGACTGTCTGTGAGTGGTAGTGCGTGCGTGTGTGTGTATGAAATACTTTTCCACTCACTGTTTCGTGTTTCCCCATTATCCATGCTGTGAAATTGAACTTTTATACTTGCATTGTGCTACTGTTTACAAACTACGACAGGGTGGCGAACAGGTGAACCTGTTCTGAGCGTAAGTTTTAAATCTTGTTTTGGTCTTAGGCTATGAGACGCGTTTGTTGAGAAAACTAAGGACAATCAATACGAACGCCGCTCACAGGACAGGTAACGTACGTGCAAAGTAAAGGCTGAAAGTACATTACAGAACAGATAACTCAATACAGATGATTGTGTGACGCTGATGTCTGGGAGGCTCCATCGAGGGGAATTCGGCCGCCAGGTACAAATCTCATTTCAAGCGATGCCACATTGTGCGACTTGGTCGTCGGTGATGATGGTGAGGGCAACGCAACACCCAGTCCACGAGCGGAGAAAATCTCTAACTCGGCCGGAAATCGAACGCGGATCGGTTGCAAAGTAGGCAAACACGTTACCACTCAGTTAAGCAGGTGGACACTCAATACAGAGAAAACTAAGGACAATGAACACAAACACAGACAGACAAAACATCTGGTATTTATTAACTGACGTATAAAGCGAACAGTTGAATTTATGTTGCACAGAAAAGAATAAATTTCAGTTTTAGGAACGCAGAACACTGAAGAGACCTACAAAGTAATAGCTTTCATTCCACATCCGTATAAACCCTTATGGATATGGACCACAGCCCAACAGACTTCAACATATTTTCAAATGCAGATCCCCACCCCCACCCCCAAAATTACTAAAAATTGAGAAAAGGTACCAAATACAGAAAACCTTAGTTGAAGAGAAAAAATTAATAGGTCATTACATATAACTCTGTTGTCTACCATCAAAGAACTGTCATACGATCAAACCCATAAACACACACTCACGCACACGTATTGTCAAAAGGTATACCTCTCAAGAGCTAAGACCAATGCAAGATTCAGATCTCATGCTCGGAACACATTCAGCTGTTTACCATCTTATTTTAATAGTAGCAGCTTGTACACAGTGAAACAGCGGAAGTTAAAAAGTTAAACTTCATAGCAAAGAAATGAGGAAACCTGGAAATGTAAGTGGAAACATATTTCATACTCAGACACAAACGCATAAACTTACAGACCCACTTTCTAACATAATGACAACTACAACAGGCTAACATTCCCAGTCGTAAGTTTCCGATGTATATAAGTTTCTACTTAAAGTTCTGTATGGCTGCAGACACCAAAGTGCGGCCGGCCGGTGTGGCCGTGCGGTTAAAGGCGCTTCTGTCTGGAGCCGCGTGACCGCTACGGTCGCAGGTTCGAATCCTGTCTCGGGCATGGATGTGTGTGATGTCCTTAGGTTAGTTAGGTTTAATTAGTTCTAAGTTCTAGGGGACTTATAACCTCAGAAGTTGAGTCCCATAGTGCTCAGAGCCATTTGAACCATTTGAACCAAAGTGCGGGAGAAAAACAGCTAGAGCACAAATTACTTAAAGCCAAACAAACCGCAGCTCTTTCTGAAAAGGAGTGTATATTAAACATGTCTGTCATCAAATCTGTGAATACCTTTCTTAAAAACTGAAATTCTGTACGTACAAATAGTAAAGTGCTGTTTTCCTCTTGTTTAATACAAAGATAATACTAAGTCAATCGTTGATACTGTAACTAAAGAGAAACATGTGTGGGTAAAAAGATGAACGTTAGTGTTTGCTCAAGGCGGAACCTATACAAAAAAAAGAAAGAAGGAAAGAAATTGGAAACAAAGACGGAGATAAGAATGGGTTTCCACTTGAAGGTGGATACTACTGTATATAGGAAATTTGGATGCCGGATTATGTAGCGAGATGGGGGAACACCTGCACAGGATTGACTCTTGATGCAGGTACAGGCAGTGGATACTCAGTGTACATAAAAGTAATTAGTGGTGCATAAATAAGTGGATTCAAGCGTGAATTATAAGCTTACCTGATAAAACATTCTCACCAGATACTGTGAAACAAGACTCTTACCTTGATAGGGGCCACAGTTCGATGAGGAACAGACTCCGCAAGTTTCTCCAGGCCAGCCATACTTTTCGGAAGTCACTCATTGCTGATATGTATCCATGAAGCTAGAAAAATGGGGTATCTTGAATGCTACGTTCCATCCAATGTTGCATATCCTCATCCCTTGGCCGGACAGGCCTCGGAAGGCCCAATGGTACCGACCGACTACCGTGTAATTCTCAGTGGAGACCCTTGACTGGGTGCGAATATCAAGGGACCACGTGCTCAGCACATCGCTCTTCCGGCCGTTGATAGTCTTCGGGATCGGAGCCGCTACTTTTCAGTTAAGTAGCTCCTCAGTTTTCCTCACAAGGGCTGAGTGCACTACGCTTGCCGACAGCGGTCGGCCACCCAAGAGCTAGCCAAACCCGACATTGCCGAAGTTCGGTAATATGACGGGAAATGGTGTTACCACTGCTTGAACGCCGTTGCCTACCGTTCCATATAGCCCCATAAAATTTTTGTGGGCTTAAACTCGGTGGCCAGCCACCGTGGCCGAGCGGTTCTAGGCGCTGCAGACTGCTATGGTCGCAGGTTCGAATCCTGCCTCTGGCATGGATGTGTGTGGTGTCCTTAGGTTAGTTAGGTTTAAGTAGTTCTAAGTTCTATGGGACTGATGACCTCAGATGTTAAGTCCCATAGTGCTCAGAGCCATTTGAACCATTTTTAAAATCAGTCGGTTTAGCGGCTAGTTGATGTGCGAGACTGTTACTAAGTATTCATCAAACCACGAAAGTATGCTCACAGATTTATGAATACGGCTATAGTCATGGAAGACGGGTGTGTCTATAACATACTAATCATGAATATGTAGAAGAAAGGGCCACAGTTGGTCAATGAGAATGTCGAAATTAATATCCTTGTTGTTCTCACAGTGACATGCCTATTAGGCGCATGTCATACATCGGAAGAAAGACTAAAACATCGCAGAAGCATCTCCAGCTTAAACTACAACTTTCAAACGCTAATTGTTAGACGCCTCACTGGGCCGTCAGCGCACTCGAATCCTGCCATCCTTAGAAAAAGAACTAAATTACAACTCATCAGACCACACACTACACACCTACAGTCACCTATCCAGTTTCTACGTTGTTTCGACCACTGAGGCCGCGCAGCTTTTTGAGCAACGACCTTTTGGATGGGCCCAACACTGAATGGCGATTTGATACTGTTCGATTCGCAATGTTCACTCGAAGACTGGTTGAGACATACCTGCATTCATTGACAGCAGAAATTTCTATCGGGTTTGAAACCGACTACATGTGAAAAGGAGTGAAAACATCTCCCGTCGCTGTCTGTTAGGATCTTGTTACGACCATCATTCTTACGCAGCGCCGCGAATGGTACACCATTCCTTGTAGGCATGTTTAAGAATCCATGTTAATAATCCAACATACACAGCAACCTGATATAAGGCGTGGCCATGAGCACATCCAACACGATATCTCTTTCTGGCATCACACTGTGCTGATGTCATACTACCGATTAGTTGATATATGTCATTTCACTGCTTAACTTACAGTGGCGTTGGAGACCTCATGACCGTCTGGTACCTCTATCACCTACTGCGCTCCAAAGTGGGCAGTGCTGTTTTTTGAAGGGATTACCAAATGGTTGAAATGCCTCTGAGGCCTATGGGACTTAACATCTGAGGTCATCAGTCCCCTATAACTTAGAACTACGTAAACCTAACTAACCTAAGGACATCACACACATCCATGCCCAAGGCAGGATCCGAAGCTGCGACCGAAGCAGTCGCACGGTTCCGGACTGAAGCGCCTAAAACCGCTCGGCCAACGCGGCCGGCGAAGGGGTTACCATTCAAATGTGAAGCCAGTTTACTAATGGTAATAAATGAGTGTCAACAAAGAGGTTTTGAGCATCGCTAGATGTTTACTGCTAACATGAGGAACGTGTACATTCAATGACAAGCTTCGAAACATATTACTTCCTCCCACATACACGTCACGAAATGACTACGATAGATAAATCAGAGAAATTTGAGCTCTTGTGGAGGCTCAGTGACTGTAGTTCTTTCAACATAGCATTCACGAATGGAAAAGGAGAGCAGAGAAAATATTGTGGTAGATGACTTACTTTGCACCACAGACCGTATTTGGTTTCCAGTGTCTACATGGTGTGTCACCTGCCCCTACGGCTGTCGTTTTATGCAAACCGAAATGATTAATTGGCCTTCATGAACCACGCGCGAGATTTTCATATTATCCCGCTCGCTGCTCACAAACTATAA
Organism: Schistocerca serialis cubense; assembly: GCF_023864345.2. Lineage (NCBI taxonomy): Eukaryota > Metazoa > Arthropoda > Insecta > Orthoptera > Acrididae > Schistocerca > Schistocerca serialis. The sequence goes on from NC_064640.1 coordinate 583,979,556, forward strand.
CTTCTTCAGAAAAAATAAACAGGACATTTCCGTAGGAAATTTAATCTAGTTAAATTTTGCACTGGGATACGTTTTCGCTAGAGGCCGTAGTTTTCGAGTTATTCAAAAGACATCAGAAGCAGCCCCACTCTGACACTCAGTCCCCACCGGTAAGATATGTTGTTCGTGGCATTCCCTGCTACCACTGTAAAAATATTAGTGACTAAGAGTTATTTCCCACAATCGATCTTTTTTATTCTTCACTGACTGACTTCATTATGCCACCAGCTTAATCGAACACTTAGAAACTGAAAAACTGACGTTTGTGCAAATTTTAACTGACAGTTTCGTGACTTTTAACAGCATAAAATAAGTAAATACATCGCTGTATTTGTCTGGCCTTCTGACAACAGGACTACTGTGCTTACAAGCATTGAGTTTGGATCTAATTGTCTATGTAATTAGTTTTAGCGTATCGTTCATAAAGTCGGTTTTCTGTCATTACTCTTGTGGGCATGTTTAAATTAATAATGTTAATTAAGTAGCTGAACACGATTCTGGCGTATTGGCCCAATCACTATAGACCAAAAGAATCTGGAATAGTTCTTGTAGTCGAAAATTTTTACGCAATGGTAAGAAGGAGTGCCATGAACAACATACTAGAAATTCTGACTAGTGAGGGATGAGTGTCGGGTTGGACGTGCTTTTGAAAGTGATTTTTGTACTAAGGCTCCTAACTTCACAAAATTTACCAATGTAAACGACACTCCGACTGTCAGAGACACATTTTTCTTCCATCTTATATAAAGTAAAAAGTAAAGAAAAGAACCTGTAAATTCAAATTTGAATTCCATGCCTAAGAAACGTATGCCAATCCAACGTGACATTCCTGTATTGTGATATTAGGAAACAAGCAAGCAAAGAACACTATAAGACAAAGTAAAAGACACTGTAAAAGAAAAGTAAAATAAAAACCTTTTGCATTCTTCCTCAACCCAAACAATACATAGTACTTTAAGATGATTGTATGCAATTAGGCAGACGGTATGAGTAACGTTACATTGCTTTCACGGCAGTATTCGTGGATTTACTTCCTTAACGATCGTAGATAATTGACAGTCGCGTACATTACTCGTCGCTCGCGTCTGTAATTAATATTAAATCACGAAGAAATATGAAAAGAGAAATCTTGCCAGTGATGTCGTCATACCAGAATGAGGAGAGGGAATCGACCTCTTCCTAGGAAAAAACAGAAACTACAGAACAGACCGAGACAAGTGATCTTATAACTAAGACATTGGATAAGCGTTCTTGAGTGGCGGGCTTCAAATCCTTGACCGACTATTCACATTTATGTTTTCCATTGTCTTCCTAAACTGCACGAGGTAAGTGCCGGAATGGTTCCTTTGAAAATGACGCCACTGGTTTCTATCCTTGTTTCAACGAACTGCTGTTCCGTCTCAAATGACTTCGTCGTCGACGGGACGTTGTAACCTACTATATCTTTCTTCAAAAGTTCACAGAAAACCCATGAGATGAATAAATATGAAGTTTTTTTTTCTAACCGGATCCTTTAAGCAAGTTAGAATTCTGTTCTGTTCTAATAGTTAATGAATTGTTGTGATGTCTTTTCCAAGTCTGCAGTCGTCAAAGGATCAATTATTCTATTCGAATTTGAATCCAGAGAGGTGTTTTATATGCTTTGATAGTAGTTTTCTACTTCAGCGTAGTGACTGTGATTGGCGTGAACTTCAGTAATATTTTCAGAAAATATTCCGAACAGTAAGGGAAAGACGATACTCCCTAAGTCGGCAGCCTTAGAGGAATGAAGGAATTTGCACACATCGAAGAATAGTGTCACACTCGAAAATGCTTTCATGGCAGGATTGACAGACAGTTTCCCATCATAGGTAAATAATTATACTTGCAAACTCAGGAGAGGGTTGTGACTTGCCCCGTATCATATGCAGACGAATAATAAATACCTGAAATTTATTCGCAGTTCCTAATGCGAACAATCGTCAGCTATATAAGGGAGTGACGACAGTGAAAATATGTTCCGGACTGGGACTCGAACCTTCCCGCTTCGGCTATCTGTGCACGACTATCGACCAGACCCAAACTTCTATACGTCGTCGTTTATGCGTCACTACCTGTACTCGTTCACATTATGTAATTTCCACACAGGGGGAGCACACTTTAATTGAAAGTAATTGCCTGGTATCGGCGGATAAATACGATATTGCACTGCCTGTGCTATAAAGAAGTACAATGCAACGTTTCTTCGGACATGCATGAATGTCCAGCTTAACAACACAGCCACTGCAATATCGTGTAGAATGAATACTGGCCGGCGTGGTCGGCCTTTACAAACGAATTACCGTGCCAAAGACTTACCTTGCCAAACAAGGCTTCCGGTCGCTAAATATTTTCACAGTCATAAGGACGTAATTATCCACCGTTAGAGTATCACATGAGTGACGATGAATCCATGATCACATTAGACACCGAGGAACTTCTGAATAATTAAACAGAATGAGATATGAGCAAATAAGCACTTATTGAGGCATAAAATCACTCATTTGAGTTCGAAAGAGCACTTTATTCCGTGAGCGAACCACAGGAGCAAACCGCAGACATGTCTCCACTCAACAACGTAGTGAAAGCCGAGGTAGGGTGGCGCGTTTGCTGCGACACAGGTGCTGGGACGAGGTCAGCCCCGGCTTAACGACAGCCGCGGTGGGTGGTATGCATAAAAACCTTGGCTTTGCCTTCAATAAAAAGCTTAAGCGCGGATGTGGGCTAGCGCGGCCACAAAGCGTCACGTTAGCTGCCCTTTGAGGGCGCGCCGTGTGTCGCTGAAAGGGCTCTCTGCCCGCCAGAATCTGGTCCCGGGCCGCGTGATCATCCCTGCTTTAGGCTCAAAACTTGCCGCGTTCTTGTGCCTCTGTATGCCTGCCACCATCAGTGCGAGCTGTTCTTACTATAAATGTTCACAAAGGTACGATGATAGCTTTAATACACCAACTTTGTGTATGCAAACAGGTTCTTTATTAAACTCAGGGAAAATAGTCTCTTCAATGTTTACAGGCTTTCTTTTTTTTAAACTATGTTCTGCTACGTAAGTAAACCTTGAGCTTTCCTATCAGAACTGTGTTTAAATATATGCAAACTATCCGTAGTTCTAACTTAGTTTTTGTATATGAATATTATTTTCGTATGTGCATATTACTCTTTTCGGGGACTTTGGGGACAGAATCATTCTGGGTATACAGAAACGCAACGTTATGGGGATGGGGGTATTAGGGGAGAGTTGACGGTGGGGGTAGTATAACGTAGAGCTAATTCTGACTGGAGATTTTTCATCCATTTTCATAACATTTCTAGTTTCTTTTACTTTTCCGTTAGAGATCAGTTACCTACACCTTTCTTCGAGTCTTCTTTTTTGAGCAGTGTTCAATTGCCTATAGGCATCTCATTTCTCCTGTTTGGTTTTGGATGCATCTCTCCACTACAAACCTATGTCTGGCTCTTACGGAACGGAGCTGTGACGATAATTTTTTCGCAGGATTTTGCTTGTGTCATCTTCTGCACTGTCTTTGTAGCGCCCTAAGCGACACATTTTATAATACAACGTAATGTTATTTGAAACGTCTTGGCCATATCTGTATTGATATTAGAGCCAATGTCGTAGTAGAATAAGACCCACTGTAATATAGTCTTATCGAAACGGATTTTCGAGGGAATGCGGTCTTTCTCTCGAAATGCCATGTTGTTAGATTTGCTTGCAAGATCTTGTAGTTATATTTTTTGGATTTTTTTTTTACAACAGATGTGTGAAATTCCAGAGGTTTTTTTCCCGAGCGTGCTAGACTATAAGGGACAGTAAAATGAAAACGAGACATGGAATAATAGCAAAGTGAACTGTTTAATATTTCAAAAGCAATCGCAATAACTGTTAATACATTTATTTCATTGTGAACTGAGAGGGTCAGTGCCTTCACGAAAAAATGTTTGCGGTTTCCAACGGAACCACGACTGTATCTAAGGCTACACCTTTTCATCCGATGCTATTCCACAGTCTCCATCTCTACTCACACGATTTCCATATTACTGGAGCACTACGGAGGACATTCGTGGCCGTCGATTTTCTTCGGACGAGAAGGTTCATGTCTGGGAACAATCAACGTTCCGTAAGCCACTGCAAATATTTTTCCATGAAGGCAATGACCGTCGTGTCTATGAGAGAGATAAATGTATTAACAGTTAAGACGATCACTTCTGAAATAATAAACAGTTCAATAACATATTTCCATTCTGTGTCGTTTTCGTTCGACTGTCCCTTATATCATGTCAGTCTTCTGCTGTCTGAACCGAATACCACTACGTGCTTATGCTTTCACTGTTCGAACCACATTAAGTGGTCAAACCTGATTGACTGCACTCGTGTCTAAACCATTGGTTTATTAATATGGGCTCATTAACTTTGTCATTATTGCTGTCTGTTAAAATGTGGCCCAGATTTACATGTATTTTAGAACTTGTATGATATGGTTTAGAGTGCCCTTGTCGGAAATTATTTGTTCCTCAATCGAGTGATTTTGTGAATTCTATGAATTTAACGCGCATTTACAAATTATATTCTCGGTTCTGCTACGCTGAATCTCTGCTATGGCGAATACAGCATCGGGTCATGAATGCCTTTGCGAAAAATTTTTGGTCTTCGTTCAAGGAAAGACAAAAAAATGAATTTTCAGCTTCGTATGGAGGCAATTGAGTAGCTGTAGTGAAATTGTGTAGTATATTCAATACTGTCCAAGATGTTTTGCAAATTAGTGCTGCTCTAGATACAATGTCGTGCTTATGGTTGTTGAGTCAGGTAATGTGAGAAACGTCCTATGTTTACACTATTATTTGTATCACTAGATGATTTCTTGTGGTCTGACCCAAGTATGGTCACTTGAAAATTGGTTCAAAGATGAAGCTGTGAAAGAAAATAAAGGTATTGTTTAATTCATCCAACCTGCAATGTTGACCATGCTAGTAAACCCATAATAATAAAAGAGTAGGTTAGGCCAAACTACAGTTGCCTCCAGTTTTGATACTTTATAGACTGACTATGTGGTTCGAACATACAAAGAAGAGTATATAGCAAACAAAAGGTATATTTAAGTCAGGAGAGAAAACGAGAGACGAACAGAAGATTAATGAAAAGTTAAAACAGACACAATGGATATCATATTATCGAGTTTTATTAATACGTAGTTTGACATAAAATTACTTGCACCCAGAAGGAGCCGAATGGAAGTATTTTAAAACTCACGAGTGCAATAGATGCTCCTATGAGTCTACAGTGTAGTCATAAACAACTCTTGCTTATTACATGTCGGTGCTCTTCGAACAAATAGTTTTCATTCAGTTGCTAATAAGACAGCGGTTGAGTTGCCACAACTTGATACACTGGGGTTCTCCCTAAAAAGCTGATTGCATATGGTCCAAACGTATACAGTTTATTATATAACTTTACCGTCTTCGGCATAAAGGCTTAATAACACTGATAAATGATTTATAATTACGTAGAAATTCGTTATGTGATTAAAATTACAATACAATTGGTCACTACAGCGTTTGATATCAGTCACACCATACATTATACTTTTGTCCATTATTAGTTAGAGCAGAAGCTTTGCAAATATAAATTGCCTCACATCTTCGCACTTGATGAAAGAAACTCGGTACTTGTTATCCACTTTGTATCCTAGAATTATTTGAAACCAATCGAACTTTTGGGCGCATCATGGGACGTGCGTGTTTTGCATTTTACAGGCATTACAATCTGCTGGGAGCAGTAATGAGGGAAGATGTCTACCATTGTTAAGAAGACTAACAGAGATTACGTCCCGATAAAACTGCCTATGAATGATACAGGGAGAAGGTAGCAGACTCGTGGTAAGCCGTCCCAAGTTATACCCAACAGTGCTGTCGTCTTCATGAAGATGAATTACGACTTCCCTAAGGCACGACTTCCCTAAGGCACAGTGAGACATACACGTAGGATAGAATGGATCTCTTCACGGCAACAGGAGATGGTACAGAAAAACCTTGGCTGACACACTTACTTAATTGTAATGAATGCGAAGAGCATTATCTGTAGCTGCGAAGTAGAAAGCTATACTTCTGGGTCACTATTATGTAAGACTTTGGAAATCAACCATCAGCGTGTGTTAGACCTTAGATGCTAAACAAAATGAAATTTACTATCGGCGCTAGAAAAATCATCACAGAAGGAAGAAGAATGCAGAATAAAAATGTTGTGTCGTCGGTTACAAATTATTGTAATTATACTCTATTTACGCTTACGATAAATAAAAGATATCAGAGTTATATGTGCACTTATGCAATCTGCAGTACCTTATGATGACTATTGTTGAAGTCTAGATTTCCTTAGCCGGCCGCTGTGGCCGAGTGGTTCTAGGCGCTTCAGTCCGGTACCGCGCGGCTGCTACGGTCGCAGGTTCGAATCCTGCCTCGGGCATGGATGTGTGTGATGTCTTTAGGTTAGTTAGGTTTAAGTAGTTTTAAGTTCTAGGGGACAGATGACCTCAGATGTTAAGTCCCATAGTGCTCAGAGCCATTTGAACCATTTAGATTTCCTTACTTTGTTGTAAGGAACAACGTTTGCGTCAAATTTGCACAATGTGACGATATAATGGGCACAAATAAGAAGTATGGCTCAACAAAATGAGTAAGGACAAATTAATCAAATCTCGATGTCATTCAGACTTTCAAGATCATTTGAAGCTGACTGAAAATTAAACCACCGGTGTCATTTGCTCAACAACAGCTACAGTGCTTATGACCAATTGCTATACTTTCTGAGTTACAACTGAATAAAATTTTATATAAGAATATCACAAGAGAAAACTGAGAGAAGTGCATAGAAATATTTTGGTGACAGTAAGTGAGGCACTGTTTTTGGTTTTGTAATACTCATTCGAAATTTCTGGTAGATAGGCCTAGTACATTAATACCAAAACGTAACAAGCAGAAAACTGTTTACATTTGATTAATTATTAATTACTGGTATACAAATTTATTTCAGTGTTACTAAATCTGTAATATGGAAACAGGAACGATTCCCAGAGACTTCCATAATTAATATGATACTGATGCTAGATACTTTCGTTGGAAGAATGTAATGTTATACGTTATTTGGGAAAAATTCTTGTTTTATGAGAACGTGCTTAAGTTATTGTGAAGAAACTTCTTCAGTTAAAGATTTCTCTTTTTTTAACATTATTGTTACACTGGTTTGAGGTAGCTATTACAACTTTTTGTTGCAGCGCAGTTTAGTATCCATCCAGGGCCTAAGACACTTTCATAATCTTTGTAAGTGTGAAATCTTACTTTCCGTGCTTCACTGTGATGCTTTTCTTTTCTTTCTTGTTGTGCTATTTAGTCGGGAGACTGGTTTAATGCAGCTCTTTGGACTATTCTGTCCAGAGCAAGCCTCTTCATATCTCTTTATAACTACAGCTTCCTACATCCACGGGCATCTGGTTACTGTAGTCTAGACTGGTCTGACTCTACAGTTCTTACCTCCACATCTCTCTCCATTACCAAATAAACTACCCAAAAATTCTTGAGGGGTGCCTCCTGTCAGTCTATTCCTTCTTTTAGTTAAGGTAGGCACAAATTTCTTTTCTTCCCGATTCGATTCAGTACCTCTTCACTAGTTGTCTGATCTGTCCATTTAACCTCCAACCTAGCTCTTTATCATCTCATTTCAAAAGTATCTGTTCTCTTCTCGCCACTACTGTTAATCCTCCGTGTTTCACATAAACACAGGGCTACTTTCGTCACAAATGCTTTAAGAAAAGTCTCCTCAATCAATCCAATTAATATTCGTTAGAAACATTTTCAGAAGATCTTTTCTTGTTATAGCTTGTCTGAATTTGACAATCTCTGTACATTTCTTGTCGTCAGTTATTTTGCAACCCTAGCAGTAAAACTAGTATAATAGTTTCAGTGTTTCATTTTCTAATATAAGTCTGCCGGCCGAAGTGGCCGTGCGGTTAAAGGCGCTGCAGTCTGGAACCGCAAGACCACTACGGTCGCAGGTTCGAATCCTGCCTCGGGCATGGATGTTTGTGATGTCCTTAGGTTAGTTAGGTTTAACTAGTTCTAAGTTCTAGGGGAGTAATGACCTCAGCAGTTAAGTCCCATAGTGCTCAGAGCCATTTGAACCAGTCTAATATAAGTCAACTGGTGTCCCCTGACTTAATTCGACTATACTCCATTACTCTTGGTTCTCTTACGTTGACGTTCATTGTATGTTCTCATTTCGGAACGTTATGCATTCAGTTCGAATGATCTTCAAGGTCATTTATCATCTCTGACAGAATTACAAAGTCGTCGGCAAACCTACAGGACTTTATTTATTCCTGAATTGGAATTCCTTCTCCAAATTTGTCATCAATTTCTTATACTACTTGTCGTATGAATAGATTTAATGAAACTGAGTACAGTATGCAACCCTGTACCCTTCCTTTCTTAATTAAAGCCTCAATTTGATATCCTTCCTCTACTGAAACCTTAGTGCCCTTTAGGTACAAACCGTAGATAACCTTTTGTTCTCAGCATTTTGTGCCTGGTAACGTCAGAATTTCATACAGTGTATTTCTATCGCTATTGTTAAAATAAATAAACCTAAAATGATATCGACTTCACTGTCCATGGTGTATGAATAATAAGCAAAATACTCACGTAAACATACGCATAATAAATTTCCTACACGTGTGTACACTTATAAGAGATAAATATGGTGTTCAGAAAGTTGCTGTCCATTTACAACGTATGTAGAAAAAGACGTCCACGACGTGGTATGCAAGTATGAACCCGTATAATTTTACTGGAAAAAAGTTTCAGCAGATGTGACTGTGTTACGCTTCTCAAGCACACAGTTATTTCGGTTTTAAAGTCAAAATGCATGCTTGGTCTATTGCTGTACACTACAGATTATGCAGCTCCCCTACGACACACACAAAAGAACTAAAACATTATTAACACTGCCCACTTCAAAATTAAATGCCGCCTGGTGGCGCTGAGAGCGAGTGATGCTGTCAGGAGAGTATATAACTGGAGCAGAGACGAATGGCGAATCATTCTAGAAACAGTATGGGAAGCAAATAGGCAAATGTAGTGACATAAGCGATTATGGCCCGGCCCTGGAAACAATCATCTCGGAAAGGCCAAAGTTGGTCGACAGTTCCCTTGCTGATATCGTGAACATCTATGGAAAGTGGCTGAACGCAGGTGACAGCACGAGAAGGTGACAAGGTGGTGGAAGTCCATGTGTCATCACAGAACGTGGACGTCAATGCCTTGCGTTGTCTTAAAGCGGGACAGGCGGCAGTCTGTGGCAGATATGGCGGAAGAGTACAACGCTTGTGCGGGCACAAGTGTTTCTGAGCACACTGTTCGGCGCACACTGTTGAACATGGGGCTCCGTAGCAAACGACTCCTACGTGTTCCCATGTTGACCCAGAATCGTAGTCAGTTAAGACTGTAGTGGGCACGGGATCATCGAGATTCGACCGTGAATCAATGGAAACGTATCGTCTGGCCAGATGAACCACTGCTCCTGTTAAATCAGGTCGCCGGACGTATCCGGATATTGAGTCATCCAGGAGAACGGCTGTTCGAAAAATGCACTTAGCCACGGACGCAGGCTGTTGGGGACAGTATTATGCTATGGAGGACATTCAACTGGTTTTCCACTTTTCCTGCGGTAGGGATGGAAGGCACCAGGACAGCTGTGGAGCACGTGAACATTACAGCGGACCAGCTGTATCCCTTCTTGCTTGAAGTCCTCCCCAACGGCGATGGCACCTTCTAGTAGGACAACTGTCAGTCTCACAAGGCCATAATCATGCTACGGTGGTTCGAGGAGCATTACAGTGAACTCACTTTGATGTCTATGCTACCAACTTCGCCAAATTTGAACCTATTTGGGAAGTCATCGGGAACCACCTCCACGGCCACAAAACACCTGTCCATAATTTACGGGCATTGCGTGACCTGTGCGGAGGCTTTCGGCACCACATACCTTGAGTAACCTACCAAGGACTCGTCGAATCCACTGCGGTCGAGCAGTTCTAGGTGCTTCAGTCTGGAACCACGCGACCGCTACGGTCGCAGGTTCGAATCCTGCCTCGGGCGTGGATGTGTGTGATGTCCGTAGGTTAGTTGGGTTTAAGTAGTTTTAAGTTCTAGGGGACTGATGACCTCAAATGTTAAGTCCCATAGTGCTCAGAGCCATTTGAACTTGTCGAATCCAAGTGACGCAAAACAGCTGCTGTATTGCTCATGCGAGAGAAGCAACAATAGGTTTGTGAGATGACATGTTGCCCAAAAAACCTTTCCAGAAGACGCATAGTGTTGTTAGCTGTGTGCGACGTAGCGCCATGTTGTTGAAACCATGAGTAGTTGATTTCGTCTTTCTTTAGCAGGCTAATGAAATCGTGGATCATTAAACAGTAACTTTCATTTTCTTGGTTTCTTCAAAAAATAAATATCCAATAATGAATCATCTGGATATTGCAACCCACACTCCCATTTCCTGATCATGCAACGGCGTTTCAAGCGCAGTACGATGATTCTCCGTTGACCGTAATCCTGTATTTTGTGTGCTGATATGAACAGAGAGACAGAACCAGACCTCCTCTGTAAAATGGTATTCCCTTCAATAGAAGATCTAAACCACATGAAGTGAGGGACTACCTTTTCATTATCCACATCTTTCAATTCATGCACCTCTGTCACTTAACACAGGCACAACTTCAATGACTGTGCGGTAGGAAGCCTGATATCCATTTTTTTTTCAACCCACTTGCATCACTATTTGGCTAGGCTCTGTTGCATGTAGTCAGACATACACAACAACTTCTGCTTGTTTAGCTTAAATGTTCTTCCAGTTTGTTCGGCATCTAACACTGAGCTTATCTATCAAAATTTCTCGGATATTCGACGAACCGCATTACGATAACGTACAGCAGTTTCTGACAGTTATTCAGCAGATGCCTTCTGCGCTAAATCTACGTCAACATCTACATCCATACTCCACAAGCCACCTGACGGTGTGTGGCGGAGGGTACTTTGAGTACCTCTATCGGTTCTCCCTTCTATTCCAGTTTCGTATTGTTCGTGGAAAGAAAGACTGTCGGTATGCCTCATGGTCTCTTCGCGAGATATACGTAGGAGGGAGCAATATACTGCTTGACTCTTCGGTGAAGGTATGTTTTCGAAACTTCAACAAAAGCCCGTACAGAGCTACTGAGCGTCTCTCTTGCAGAGTGCTCCACTGGAGTTTATCTATCATCTCCGTAACGCTTTCGCGATTACTAAATGATCCGATGGATCTTCTCCATCTCTTCTATCAACCCTATCTGGTACGGATCCCACACCGGTGAGCAGTATTCAAGCAGTGGGCGAACAAGTGTACTGTAACCTACTTCCTTTGTTTTGGGACTGCATTTCCTTAGGATTCTTCCAGTGAGTTTCAGTGTGGCATCTGCTTTACCGACGATTAATTTTATATGGTAATTCCATTTTAAATCACTCCTAATGCCTACTCCCAGATAATTTATGGGATTAACTACTTCTAGCTGCTGACCTGCTACATTGTAGCTAAATGATAAAGGAAATCTGTGTATTTATTGCCTTGTCGACACACTCGTTCAACAAGAAAAGTACATTCCTCAGCTGAAATCACCGTAATGTCAAAATAAATTGCACATTTAAACACAACACATCGCATTCAAAAACTTTCATTCAGTGAACCAAACAGTTTAATTTTACGCAACAGTAAAACGAATTAAAAATTCTCGCGTGTTACTGTAAAGAGCTCCCATTAGTTTACTACAGTTGTTACCATACTACGGAGAAGATGTATGTATTTAATTCCAACTATAAAAGATATTGAATAACTGGGAGTAGAATTTTCTCTGCAGTAAACAGACAGAAGTGCCGTAAACAGTAAAATAACCACACGGTAACTTCAAAGAAAAGTATTTCCTATGAAAGTAAGTGGTAGAAAATTACGAAAAAAGTATCCCCTGCTGATGTAAACAGTTTTCACCTATTCCTTCCATGTCTAACTAAGGTTTTCCATGACAGTTTTAAAAGTCTTACAAATCTTCATGTTGATGGAAGCGTATTAGTCAAGCACAGTTTTATTAAATTACAAAGATTTTACGAAAGCGAATGTTACTTTTTACATTTACACTTCCAAACTTTCCAGATATGTGTTGGTCTTGTCTTTATCAACTTCCAATAGCAAAGGTAATGAATAAGTAACGATTTAACAACCATTTCCCAAATTCCCGCCTACAAATACTTAAAACTTCCCATTTCATAATTCAGTTTCGGGGGAAACTTGAAGACCTTCATCGGCATTAAAAGATAAGGTAACTAATTACAGTACATAATGCAAACAAATATTAATCTGAAATTACAGCCTGTAATTTTAGCGTTGACGGAAATGTTAGTATCTGACGGTAAATCATTTGGAAATCTGCAGTTAATGATCAACGAACTCCAGTAAACTTTGAGGGAAGTAAGAAAATTAAGATAAGAAAAATAGTTTGGACGTTAAATTGTTAATGTTATCGTAAATCTGCTCCTCAGCTTGAATACTCCTGTCGTTTTCCTATTCCTTTGCATTTCATTGCCATAAATGAAAATAGACCATTTTCTCTCTTTCATCTTCTTACGTGGCTATTCACCTTATTATGTGGTTTTATAGAGATGTTTTTAAAGTATAGGTTTTTTGTTTTTTTTGTGATTTACGTATGTAACAGGCTCGTACTTTTAACCTGGGAGGTTCAGACAGGGACACAACGCTATGTGATCAGAAGGTAAATCTATTCACTTTTACTTTTTACTCCTTTAGTTAGTGACACAGAGTGATAATTTACTTTCCGATGACCTGGTAGTTTCTGGAATCTCAGTTTCTCTTACAGTTTTATTTCCGCTGAGTCCACTATTCCAAAATCAAGATCTATTTTCACATACCTAAAATGTTTCTGGGACAGATGTTAGTAAACGTTAGAACTATTCACTCCCTCTGTACCCCTAAACAGCTTCATATCTACTTATAAACGTGTAAATACATATATAAAGCAAATCATTTAGTACGTGTTTCTGTCTGCATCCCCTGCCTTGCAATTAAATTGGTAGCTGTTTTCTAATTTCGAGAGGATGCTAGAAGTTATTTCTTCAAATTTACGATACGTGGCAGACGATTCGACGGATATTTCATGAGAGATCAGTAGCAGAAGATTTCAAAATGGCTTCCAGAAGGCTTATTTATTTTCAAATATTCGTTATACTTAACTGCATATGTGGCAGCCTGTTAAAAGACTCTTGATATTAAAGCTGTTAGTTCCATAGCTACATTCCTTATCGAACTACGTGTTTTCTTTTATTCACATTTCAGTCTATTCTTCATGTGACAGGACATTACTGCAAATACTTTTACCAAATTTGTCATGTAGAGCCTCGACGTTCTAATGAAACAGTAGGAGTCAGAGGAGAATGTGGTACGAATATGTACAACGGTAGTCAGCGAATCTCCTTAACGCCTTTAGTTTCCCATTACCATGTTTATATTTGCCGCATAAGCTCAGCTAGTATTGTTAAAAACTACAATAGTCTTGCAGTACTCCTGTCAGCAAAGAAAAACTCGTGAAGTGTGTTTTGAACTACTGAGATAGGAAAAATTGCGGAATTAATGAAACTTAACAATGGTGCAGGAAATAATTATTATTAAATCAAGTGGTATCCGTTGAGTGTGACGTTTTCAGTGTTACGTAGTACAAGGAGCAATGAGTCATCTGAGTCATTGCAACTGTCGCACGATCTCTTGAACTGTAATTACAGATATTTTCTATGATAAACGTGAAAGGTGGTTTAAGCACAATCGCCTCATATGCAAATTGTTTTTTAACTGTTACAATGTACGATATTTTATATTATAGTGTTATGGCCCACACTTATTTTGTCAAAATATTTTGCTTGTGATTCTAATTTAATTCAGTGCACACTAATACATTAGAACGGTTAGTTTGTATTTGATAACTTTATGCCCCGTAGGTTTAATTCATTCACTGAACTGTGCGCAAGGCTGCTTACTGGCAGACATTAAAACATACTACAGTGTAACCTGGGAAGAGATGTTTCATGAAACGATGGTGTATCAGGCAATGATACATTAACGCTGCTAAGTACGTATATTGAAACACTACAATTATGCTGAATATCATGACAATATCCTTACATTCGAGTGACTAACAGCAAAAACAATATTTCTCGACTGCTCACAGATCAAGACTCTCCCAGGAGTCGCTATATACAAATGTTATGAAGGACGACAAGGGGTTGTGTAGAGCGTGACGAGGCTTACCAACAGCTGATAAGTTCCGCCGTGTCGAGGTGAGCCCCGGGCTCGTGTAATTCTACTTCTATCTGCGCTCGATCTCGGACCATTGTGATGACCGTGAGGCGATCAGCATCACAGTCTGACAGCGTCAGTCGTTGACAAGGCTGCAAGTACCAGCGGTTGGTCAGGCATTCCCAAGCGCTCTCCTCCAAAGCTTCAACCGCACTCCCATTTTATTAATGATTTTACAATAGCATCTTTTACAACGCATAATTTTATGGTGTATAACAGTGTAGTTTCTATTGGAGACCGTATGTTTCATTACATAGTTAATTTTTCAGTAAAATGTGACTTCCTGCATATTGCTTCTTTACTGCAAATAGACTGTTATCACAATCTCTTATCTTCTAGTTCCTTGAAAGCAACCCTTCCGCGGCCAAAGTGTATCAATCAGGCTTCAAGACGTAAGGAGTTTCTGATATATAATGTACAATATAAATTAATAATCCAAAAATATATTACCGTAAAAATAAGTCAGCAAATTAAATACTAAACAACTTCCATCTTAGAAATTTTTCATTGTAAAAGAATTCTTTTCTAGTCTTTTGGCGTGCAAACGTCTATTCGCTCTTCGATCGAACTTTATTATGCGACTGAATACCTAATCGCTAATAACTACGAGATTAATAATACGTAAACAGAGACTGAGCTCAGGATTGTGTCTGTGCGCGTTTGCCGCGCAGTGTTTGTCTGGCCTGTGACGTCATCGTACCAGTGTAGTCGCATGCATGTACTTGTTACATATTAGCTGTGTGTGAAGATGTAAAAGTGTGTAGCGCAAGCCGGCCGGAGTGGCCGAGCGGTTCTAGGCGCTACAGTTTGAAACCGCGCGACCGCTACGGTCGCAGGTTCGAATCCTGCTTCGGGCATGGATGTGTGTGATGTCCTTAGGTTAGTTAGGTTTAAGTGGTTCTAAGTTCTAGGGGACTGATGACCGCAGCAGCTAAGTCCCATATTGCTTAGAGCCATGTGTAGCGCAGAAAAGTGTTTATCTAACACATTCGGGTGTCATTTTGAAGACCTTCCGAAGCACTTCTAGGAATCGAAGTGAGACAATAAAAATATTCTCCTGAATACACGTGAAAATCGTTATTGAATTAAAAATTACGAAATAATTGAAAACTTCGTTTCATATGAGTCGTAAATCTCGGAGTCATCGAAAACACAGATCATATGAAAACTCTAGTCGAAAGAAATCCACATTGTCTAAAAATTCGAGTTCCGTGTGAATGAGAGAGCAGCGGATGCGTCGAAAAGAAGTGAATAAAGAGCACAAAGCGATTATGTAGCTAGCCCATCAGCGCCAGTCGAAAATTGTGATTTATTTCTTCAGTAGCCAGTATATTACTCTGTGTAACCATTGTATTAAATAGATTAATAATTAAATTACATATTAATACGAAACACTTCTTCTGATTTTGTCCCTATGTTTTCACGAAAAACCTATGGCGTGGACCCGAAATCCACACACAACTTCTTTTCTTTTGTTCCCTTGTCGCTGTTGTATTCCACCTTACATGTATGGTCTTCTCAGCCACACAGGTAGTGGAATCCAGGAGACTGAGAGCAATGTACAGATGGGCTGAAGTCTGCTTTTACCAAGAATGTGTCGGGTATGGTCTTCTCTTCTTAAATGTACTGCACGTAGCACCCCAGGGTACGTCTTGCGACCATATCTTTCGAAAACTGTCATGAGAGCATAACCGCAGCTCCATGACGTTTCGTGAGAGGTCCTCACTGCAGAAGTGCCATGTGACGACAGTTCTCAAGCAGCGTCTTCGTCTACTTGATGTTCTTCTATTGGGTCAACTTGCAGCGCTCATGATAATGTCGCCGTGACCAACTCTTGCGAGGCGACTGCCTCAGTTTTAGTTGTGGCTGCTCAAACTCTTCTTTCCTACTGATAGATTTCTAATTCGTTCAAAGAAACCTTACATGTTATTTTTTTATGTTTGTGCCAGAGCCCATTTTGCCTCAACTTTGCAGAGACTGTATTACTGAGGGAGAAATTCCTGTCACATTTGACTCTTTGTTGCACATGAGCGGTACTCCATTTTATAATACCCAAATCTATTACTATGTCTTCGGTTTATTCTTTTCAGATAGCTCTAATATATTCCTTTGGCTGCCAGAAGTAAATTATACCCGTTGAGGGATCCATATATCTTAAACTACTTCGCGTTTAGGAGCTGGCTATAAACAAGTATTACTGTTGTCACTGTGCCTCAGGAATGCTGTCGCCCCTGCAAAATTGTGATTTGATCTCTTGTTTGGTTGTAGAAAATTGTCATATAATTTTTTTCGTCCTTCGGACGTCTCCCTTCAGGCAGCACTCTGTACTCATCTTCCAGACTTCCAGATATGTTGGCTGTTGTCGCACAATAACCAGGACGCCTACAGCTGGTCTAGTCGCTTAAGATCCTGTGAAACGAAGGGTCGTGCTTCGTTTCATACGTAACAGGATTTTCACTGCTCTCACCATTAGCAGCCTATGGACACACATGCTAGCTTCATAATCTGCAATAGCTACCGGGACAGCCTTTTGATTCATTCTGGCGCTTTGTAACCGGAGTCCAAAGCTATTCTGTTTGACATTCAGTAGTTTGTTCATTACGTTAAGGCCTTTCGGCACACATGACAGATGCAGAAGGAGATATTTGGTTCCTTATCTTAAAACAGCCCCAGAATTAGAGGTGCTCCTGGTCCTCCTGCCTTTGTAGTTATCGTTCATTTATTTTTATTGTAGGGTTTCTGCTTCTTGAGAGCTTTATCTATAAGCACTAGGTAAATTCTCATGTGTGCAGCAGCATGGAGTCTATTGTCCGTTCGCTATTCTTGCAGCGTTTGTAGAAATGTGTTCGTAGATGTCATGTAGTTTACGTTTTGAATCTCCTTCTGCCACCAGTAGCAGGTCGTCTACTTACGGAATTCAGCTGAGCCCTCAGTTGATCTGCATTAGTTACGCAACGGATCTGACTGAGTCAGTTAACTGAAATGTGTAGCGCCTAGATCAGAATTCCAGGTACCGCTATTCCCGTAATTAACTGTTAACTAACTTCATGAAAGGGGGTTTACTAACTACAAATCAAGACCTTAACCCAAGTAAATCCCAATATTTGTTACAATTATTAGTTTACGCAATTCTGCAAAAGAAGGCACAAGATTTCTGACGGGCACACAACAAAATCAACAAAAATGAAACTAAGTTCTAATAAGCGACGGTAAGGTTGACAGGGCAACGGCGTTTGTGTAACTTAATTTCCTAACGTATTAAAATCGCGCAACAGAACTGCGAAATGAAACCAGTGATTGAAAAGTCGTGGTGGAAAGAGGACATGAGATCCGATGCAACTTACCTCTACGCCCAATCATGAAAATCATACTTGAACTTACTGAGACGTTGGCAAATATATAACCTATCAAGCCGTTAAACTTGACGCTTTTCAAGTGAATCGAAGGAAACACCGCAAAAGACAGGATCACAAAAAAATTGTTCAAATAGCTCTGGGCACTATGGGACTCAACATCTGTGGACATCAGTCCCCTAGACTTAGAACTACTTAAACCTGACTAACATAAGGACATCACACACATCCATGCACGAGGCAGGATATGAACCTGCGACCGTAGCAGCAGCGCGGTTCCGGACTGAAGCGCTTTGAACCGCCAGCGCGGCCGGCACAGGATCACAAACGGAGCATTGTGGTCATGTTTACCAGGCACTTCCCTTTGGCTCTTCTGCCACAAGAGTAATCTCTAGACAGTTATAGACGTCCGATTTCTTTAGTCCTGAGAATGAGGTGGGCAACCACTAATTATCAGTTGCCACCATCCAGATTCCTCTCTACTGCAGGCGATCGGAATTTCCTTATGTAATTATCATGTACTTAAGGCTACGGGAAAGTTGTTTCCACCACAGTCACGTTCCAGTCGATTCACATCTTTGGTATAGTTGTCCCGATGATCCACTGTCGTTCTCCATGTTTCTTTTATCCAAATGTATGACCTAGGGTTTCAGAGCTTGGAGAGCAGTCTGCTGACAAACAGCTGACACAAAGTTCAGAGGAAGACGTTTTCTCGTTGCGATGCTATGGCTTCGTATCACACAAACTGCCCTTGTAGAAATAAATTGCATTAAGTGCTCACACCAATGACTGGAATCAAATGGAAATGAGACAGAATCATCCACGTAGTAAATCACCTCACTTCTTGCTTTACCACCACGTGAACTCATACATGTGGTGGGAGAGCGGTATTACTACAGTATATCCCTTTTATTTGTCGTCCGAACAATTTCCTTAACGATTTGTCACTATATTACATTAAATGACGTATTCCAGTTATTGCATCATCCGTATGCTTTGCTGTCTAAATAGCGATACACATGTAAAGATCGGCCAATGTAAAACGCAAGTGTTTCTGCTGTTGTCTTTATACCACGAAAATGTTTCAGCGTACTTGCGTCCACACCAATGGATGAATTTTTCTATTGAGCTGAGATTTTGCTCCAGAAATTTCTAAAAAGCGCACATGTTTGGGCTTAAAACTATGACGTAGCATTTTTGAAATTTGTATTAGAAGTTCCCCCACAATTCAGGTTATTGGAAACTATGGAACAGAAATTAAATCTGACAATTTTTATATATTCTATATTCAGGACCAAATACATTGGTTGTCGTCATAAAAGGAATCTCTAACAAAATTTCAGCAATGTTAATAAAGAGTGTACTCTGATGAGGATGTAGCACCGTTGCATCATATTTATGTCGTACAAAAAGAAGAATAATTAATTTTAATTACCAAATGCAGTCCATATTTTTAAACTGAAATTCTTATGCTCAAGTTTTATGTTACTGCCTGAGCCAAAATTATTTGGTCATTGGAATGTGATATTTTGTGAAAATGTATAGGCATACATAACAGTCGTTGCGTTATCAGACAGAGTATTCAAACAAGAGATTTAGTGCAATGATTCGAAAGGAAGTGTCTCTTGACGGTGTTAGTTGCCGTACGCAACGGATTCAGTGATGAGAAAACTAGCTGCGCTATCGGGTTAGAAGAACCGGGAGGAAACGGCGCCCCCAAGCAGCCGCCTATAAATCACAAGCAGCTGGCCATATAAACGCGGTGGCTGTTAACGCCAGATCAGATGATAATGGTAACTTGTTTTGATGTCATACTGCTCGCTATCCACGTAATATCGACCTAAGCCTGCCGATGGACTCAGATTTGGAAAGTGTTCTTTTACATGACGTCTCATTCATGCCTCGTCTTTACCGTATGGGCTCTGTAAAACGTCTCTATTTACCAGTAGGTGTGCATGTTGGCAATAGATGATATAAAGTGTAGTTTTTAGGAACTACAACACTTGCTTTCTCTTTGAACGGACCAGACTGCTCATACTAGTTTGAGGCTCTGGTCTCTTATTCTGGATATTCAGCTTCCTGTATGACCATCTATATTTCGATTTTCGGTAGTTTCTCCAAACCACTTCAGATGCATATCCTTCCCCACCCTGGTCCATGCGAGCCCGTCAACAGTCTCTAAAGACCAAGCTGTTGACGAGACACAAAACTCTCTTCCATTCCTTCCAAACTTCCTTCCTTTTTTCTTTATGTTCTTTCCAATAAAATTATTATTTGATGTGTGCATTGCAGTTGACACTGTTTCATTTTAACTTGCCTCCCTCTAATATGGCACAAACGTCACAACGATTTAGTCTTTTCTTCCAATGAGACATTTGAAGAAATGGTCTTCCAATTTCTTGCATCATAACACTATTTTTTTTTTAGTTGAGCGCCGATAATACTTCTGGTTTCTCAGCCCAACGAGTTAGAAAGCCCTCCAGAATGCATGGACGTAGACGACAGGCGTTAGGCGGCGCTCCTAACATTTGCGATCGCTGCTGTCGCCTCCCCAGCGCTAGGCGCTGGCACCTTCCACGCGCCAGCTAATCGCCAACCGCTGCAGCTCTGTAAAGCTAACAGTGAAGAGGCCCGGAGCTTTCAGGGTCTCTATGACGAAGTGGATGCCCTGCGCGACACCTCACTGGCTTCCAAACCATACGCACCATGACTCCCCGGCACTGTCACCGCCACCCTGTTTCTCTCACCATAGTTGAGAATTCAGATTCATACCATGGCTAACGATAGCCCTGTTACGGCCATTAATGAACTGTTAGCCTTGATACGACCTTTCAGTATGTGTCGACCATCATACGACCACCAGTACCAGTAACTATGTGGTTGTGTTACCTTATTTTGTTTGCTACCTAGAACTTCCATTGTCGGTACTTCAAGACCCACCGCCACACCTTCAACGTGGACTCCAGTGATATCACTGGAATGGCATCATTGTAGGCCAGAAGAATTTTACCGTTATACCAAGACAGTAGCACCGAGATCTACCGGTGACGCTGTATCTCATCCTAACGCGACACAAGAAGCCCGTAGCTCAGTCGTGCTCCAACTGCACTCTCGTAATTTTCACTGTACTAAACGTTGCTTGGTTCTTTACCTGTCACTCTGTCGTGTTGAATTCGATGTTCGTGCATCACTGCTGTTGTCTATCGGTGGTTTTCGGCGACTCGCCGTCAACGCTCTCGGCCTCTCGGTGAGTGCCTTCTGGTCATGTCTGATTCCGGCTACTGCACTACTCTTTAAATGTCGTCTGACATGAAACAGAATAAATATTCTACAAAATCTCTTTAGAATTCTTACAGTTTCCTGTAAGATCATTTTCTTGTTACTTTTCTGTTTTTAGATCCTCGTGGAGTAAATATTTTCACAGAATAAAGTCACGGTTCCACATCAGCGTTAATTTATTTTGTCGAAAACTTTCAGCGTTTTCAGACTCGTCTTTTCAGTCTTTCATGTTCACAAAATCCTTGTTTCTGGTAAAATAGTATACTGCTGTCACTGTACTTCTATAGGATAAATGATATATGAGCAAGGCCATAAAATTTTTCACCTCTCGGAAAATCTTGTTTCGATACCTCAAACTTTGACGGACGGCCTCGTTCTGTTGTAGACCTACCCACATAATCCAAGTTTGTTCTGACTACGCTGCACAAATTTCGCTGGAAAGCCCTTTCACATTCTTTACACAGTCCCGATGTCTTCCCATGAGATTTCTATAATTTTGAAGCGGATGAAGAGGTGCACGTCTGCGTACTATCGTTTTTCCGTAGGCAGCCGCAAATATTATTCCGTGAAGGCACTGACTGTCTAGTCTCACAGGGGGATAAACGTAATAACACTTATGGCAATTACTTTTGACATCATAAATAGTACACTTACTCTTTTTCTGTCCGTCTCGTTTTCATATGACTGCCCCTTATGGTATTACAGTATTACAGTACAAATATTAATAACAAAATACCATCAAAAATTAATTTTAATTGCCTTCTGTGGAGGCACTCTGAATGGAGTGTACAGAAGTAGTTGACGACTAGAAAGATCATTAATTTAGTCCTAAATTACATCACATTCCTCGCATGGAACTTAATATGCTCTTACATGTTGTTAATTACACATGTGGCCCTGAAAGTGGGCGTGCTGAAAAGTAATGGCTCCGAATTTATTAGGTGAAAACTCCTAAAGGTTTTTAAATAAAACGAACGATATTAACATTCTACATCTTTATTCTTCACGTTTACATATTTATTTTTCAGCATAGTCACACTGGCGAGGCCCTCATTTCTCCCCACCAGAGACCAGTTTGTTGATACCGTCACTGTGGATCGTTTAACTTTGTTAACGGAGCCTCAACCGCAGCTCGCACCGCTTCATGACTATCAAAGTGAAGTCCTCCAAGGTGTTCCTTAAGTGTTGGAAACAGGTGAAAATCAGTTATGTCCAAGTCGGAACTCAATGGAGGGTGTCCGATAATGGTAAAACCAAGTCTTTGGGTTGCTGCAGATCTCACTGAGGATGTGTGTAGTCTGGCACTGTAATGCTAAAGGAGAGGGTGCTCCATGGGTTGACGAATTTTTCGAATTCGATAGTCGACTGCAGCACGCTGTTTCTCAGCACTTGCATAGTTACGGTACACACCGCCGTGATACATGCTACAATTCGGCGCCCTCAAGCGGCAAACAGATGAAAATATGTAGGCGTGAGGAATAAAAATACAGAATGTTAGTAACGTTCGTTTTATTTAAAAAAGGCTTAAGAATTTACGCGTGAAAAAAATCGAAGGTATTAGTTTTCTGTACATGCTCTTAACAGATTCCGTTCTGTGCTAATGTTAAGGCATGGATCTCATTGTCGTAGTTGATTTTCTTCCTAGTATTGTAATCATGCTTTGAGATATTTTAGTCTCAGATGGCACTAACGCAAAGCGCTCTTGAGAAACAATTGTAAGAATACGAACTTTGTGAAGTGGTCCTGCAGAATGTTGTAAAAATAAGACGAGTTAAGAAACCAAATGTAGGAAAAGAACATTTCAGACGGTGAAAGGTCACCTATGAGTTATGCGTATGATGCAGACGTCTGTAAGCTGTTTAATTTGTTGCATCGACGTTGGAGGTGCTACCTTGAATGTACAAACAATTGTTAGTGATGTGTCCACGGTAAATTTTTAGTCTTCAGTATTACATGAAGTCGTTCTTGTATGAAAATCGCGTAGGAAGTGCAAAGGAAGCGGTGGTTAGTGACATAGTAGTTTAAAGCACTGTGCAACACATATTAGCGTTATTTCATAGACAGAGACAAATTTAATGTGTGGTTGTTATGTATGTATTAAGACTGGCAGTCATCGTTTTGCTCGGCTGCTACGCACTTAATGTGTTGTAACGACGTACAAATTGTTTTGTGACCAAACAATTAAGTATTCATTTGCCATTGCTAATTCTTTGTCTCAAGAGTTATCAGATTTAAAGACAAAAATTCTCTATTATCAGATGAGGGAGCTAGAGATGTAAGTGCTACTTGCCGGATAACTTCTTTGACACAAAAGTTTCTGTTCCAGTTAAGAGCAAAGTGTAAAAAATAGTCATTCGAGCAGCAATGATCTATGACAGTGAGACATAGGCTTCAAAAAAGAGACATGATGAAAAACTGCGGTGAATGTTAGCGATTTTGAATCTCAGTCACCCTTGCGGATAAGATCCACAATGAATGTAAAGTGGCTAAATGCGCAGTACGTCAGCTTGCTGTATCATGAGGTGAGCTAGAGCTGCATCGAATCAGTGCTGTGGATTAACCAACTTTGGAGTGACACACTGACAACATGGCTGAAGTTTTTAGCCTGTTTTCCCTGGTCGTTTAGGTGAATTATGACCTAAACCCCAATCTCTTTGTCCGACAAAAAGGTAAAAAACCAGTTTAAACACGACGTGACTGGGAAAAAAGTTTACCCGATTCACAGACAGATGGCGACATAACTTCCAACCCTTAAAATGACGACTATAGCGGCAAGAAAGGGCGTGCCACCACGAAGTTAAGCAGAAAGAAGTAACCAAATTACGAGAAGCAGCAGCATGACGGGATAATTGCTAGAACAGGGAGAGAGAGCTCAAAAACAGCACCCATTACAGACGGGATTACAGAATAACGATTGAAATAGTACGGCCATATCTTACGCAAAGCACATGAGTACGTCGTGAAGAAAAGCCCTTCCGTCGCTGTGACTGACAGATGGACAGGCAGATATTTAGCTATCTGGCTGTCCATAATGAAGTTAATCCAGACTCGATATTACGAAAGCCGACTCCGTGAACTGGAGCTGTGCGTGGAAGGAGAAGAAGAAGAAGGAGCTCCTTGTTTGAAAGTAGTTACTTTAGGGTCGTCAACCACTGGTATAACTTTGATCGTAAAAGTTTGGTGCATCCTAAATAGACTTTACCTACTGTTCCTAGTATGAGACTTTCCTACGAAATTACCTGTTAGAACGTATTTTCTTACGAGATGATCACATATTTACAGATTTCCCGAAGATTTTTGACACCGTTCGTCACAAGAGACTTCTACTAAAATTGCGTACCTGTAGAGTATCGCTTGAGTTGTACGACTGGATCCGTAATGTCCTCTCAGAAAGATCACTGTATGTGGTAACAGACGAAAAATCATGGAGTAAAACAGAAGTGATATCCGGAGTTCCCAGAGTAAGTGTTATAGGCCAAGATAACCTGAGAAATTTTCTTAGGTTATATGTAAATGATGCTTCCATTTACCGTTTAGTAAAGTCATCAGAAGATCAAAACTAATGACAAAATGACTTAGACACGATATCTTAGTTGTGTGAAAATTAGTAATTGTCTCTCAATAATGAAAAGTATGAGGTCATCCAGATGAGTACAAAAAGGAAACCGTTAAATTTCGATCACAGAATAAGTCACTCAAATCCAAGGGCTGTCAATGCGACTAAACATCTAGGAATTACAATCAGAAACAACGTAAGTTGGAACTATCACATAGATAATGTTGTGGGGAAGGCAAACCAAAGACTGTGCTGTACTGACTGAACACTTGCAAGATGCAACAAGTCTACTAAACAGACTGACTGCACTACGCTTATTCGTCCTCTACTAGAGTACAGCTGTCCTGTATGGGATCCTTACCAGATAGGATTCACGAAGGATATCGAAAAAGTTCAATGAAGGGAAGCTCGTTTTGTGTTATCACGAAACAGGGGAGAGAGTGACATGGATATGACAAGCGAGTTGAGACGGTAATCATTAAAACAAAGGCGTTTTTCGGATCGGAAATGACTTTTCACGAAATTTCAATTTCCAACTTTATCCTCCGAAGGTTAAAATATTTTATTGTCGTCATCTTACATAGGGAGAAATGATCATCATAATACAGTAAGAGGAATCAAGCTCGTACAGTAAGATATAAGTATTCATTTTCCCCTTTCGCTGGGAGAAAGTGGAACGGCAGAAAAATATTCTGCAGTTGGTTCGAAGATTGATGTGTACTCTAAAAGACGCCAAGTAAACGCGGCAAGGAGCAATGTATACTGGCGCCTTCTGGGCAACGCAAGAGGAGCGGCAAATGGGCGGTCGCGTCGTGTGAAGAGGAACTGCTGGTTCGGGAGCAGCTTTGTCGCCGCTGGGGGGAGCCGGCCGGGACAGAAACCCGATCCGCCGGCGCGGTGCGGGTCGCAGCATCCAGGAATGCCGACTTCCTGTGACAGACGGCGGCTGCGGCTGCGACTTCTCAGCGCGCCAATCCCGGCTGTATCTTCCGTGTAACACTCCGCTGCCTTCGATGACAATCAAAACATCCGCACCGCCTCCCCGCACTCCTTCCGGAGCCTGGAACCACACTTCCACGCCATAAATCCTGCCCACACGGAGCGGGGGCACTGGCCCCCACCAACAGACTCTCGTCACGCGTAATAATTGAAGCGGCACTAAATTCACTAAAACATTATCTCCTCTCATAAGAAAACACGCTAGTGTAAAACGAAAAATTTAGGGCAGGAAGCGTGATAAGCTGTGTTATTTCATTTGAAACCAAGTGCGAACCCTGTCGCAGGTATCCAATCATATGAAGGTTATCCAACATGTTCAGCATTCATCTGTGACAAGTTATTCGGAGAAGAATGGACTCTTCCTGGTAGTAGTGACCTTGAAACTTCTTTATTAAATATTTTACTCAAACTGCTGTGTGAAACTGAATGCAAGTGAACCTACTTTCTCTTTACCTTTTTTTATCGGGTCAACACTGACCCACAATATTGTAGCGCAACGGAATCTGACTGCTACGGGAATCGGCAACGCGCCGCGAGTAATGAGTATAATGGGCGGGGGCACTACGAATGTAGTGCGGGACAATACGTTGAGAATGTGGGTTTCGCGGGAGGCGTGCCAGAGATAAATCCCTGCAGTCGCGCTATCCTCTGTGTCGTCGGTGGCTCAGATGGATAGAGCGTCTGTCATGTAAGCAGGAGATCCCGGGTTCGAGTCCCGGTCGGTGCACACATATTCATCTGTCCCCGTTGACGTATGTCAACGCCTGTAAGTAGCTACGGGTGTTCAGTTGTAATAACCTATACATTTCATTAAACACTTACCACAAAAAAATCTTCATTATGCGAACTACTGCAATACAACATGTGTCAATACTGGCAGTTAAACAAAAGATTCTTACTACTAATAGGCATGTGGTTAGCAAAGGAAATATTTTGTTGCAAACCAAATAATGTATATTTTTACCTTAATAATGTGACGTCAAGTTCAGACACGACTATAAATCGTCATTGCCATCTAGTATAAAAGTATATATAATCATGAATAATCCAAATCGAACATGTACAGATCGTTAGCCTACGCTAACACTTAAGACATCTACCCGCTATCAGTGCTAACTTCTCACATTTATCATCCATCACTGCTGGTGGCTGTTCACCAGCAACTGCCCAAAAGTACTTCCATCACTGCTGGTGACTAACTTCCAACTGCCCAACACTACTGGCGATTAACTTCCAACAATGAGACCAACCAGCCACAGAGTCTCTTACAAAGAAAGCGCAGTCAGAGATCCAATGCAAAGCGCTACACAGCGCTGCCAACACAGAAACAGCCCACTTACAACCTTCACTTAGTACATGCTCAACTGTAGCAGAATCACACTTCAGCAGCCTAGAATCATGCTCGTGTTCAACCAATTTAGGCACTGTAGCTCTTCATTGTATTTCTTATAGACTATATCCAGTCTGAAGAAGGAACTAAAGTAACATTCTCCAGTTTTCAGGGTTTTATGTGTCCAGGCATAAGTTTCTTTACTTTGTCGGAGTACAGCCTTCTCTAGCTACACTGTAGTCTTGCAGATGTTGATAGGGACAGTAACAGACATGTCTTGGAATGTGGTTTTCTATGCTACTTCCACGTGCTCTGATACATTCATGTTCTCAGAAATACGTCGTGTCATGAAGACCCAATGCGGATAGAACCTTGGTGAGACATCATATATCGTTCGCCAGTACACGATACCTTAGTGAGCCTGCAACAGTCCATATCTTTCTAATAGTAGTTTAGGAAGTTTGTTGTGTACGTTTGATACTAATATTCGAATCATAAGGAGTAAGGATGGCGTACCGAAAACTTCAAGAAGATATTACGTGTGGGAATCATGTGGAGACAGGAGGCTGGCCACAGGCAGTGCGAAATTGGTCGGTTCTTAAATCGGGGCTTAAATTTCGCGGATGTGGGGAAGAATGCAGAAGGGAGGAAACATTCATCCGCAGTACGGGCAAGGTTTACCATATGCTATAAAATGCCTGCATGATCTTTATTTTAAATTTCGAATCGGCGTAGCAGCTGCTCTGGCAACAGAACTCCTCTAGTTCTGACGTCTTGTGTCGGAGTGCGTGTTATCGGCTTCTATAGGATCCTCTGTTCAGCGACCGTCCATCCATTCCATTCACATAAAAGCATCGCCTAACAAGGCTAATATAGTTTCCCTCTCTTCCTCATTGGACTCTGGAAAACTGTGAGTGTGTCCTGTTCACGGATGAGTGACAGTTTATCCTGTACAGTTATTATTGTCTAATTTTCATTGGAAACGACCTTGTGACAAGTTAATCTCGCCAAATGAAGAGTGGAAATATCAAACGTCAGGAAAACTAAATTTCAAATTTCTCAGGCTAATCAAAAAACAATGTATATCTTTTTGTGTGTAAACTATTTTTATCCCAAAGACTGAGAAGTTATTCTGCTCAGACACCTTATAACTGCAAAAAGTAATGAGACTTATTAAAAAAACAAATAATTTATCAAGTACGTTCTGGGTGGCAACCAGGAAACTGACTGGCTCTAAAAACCAATAAGGAAGTTTTTTTTAAGTGCCATTAATGCTGAGGCACAACTTTTTACTTGACGATAATACAAGTACATGGATACAGTAGGAATGGTTCAACTAGCATAATTGTAGTCAACAGAAACTATTTCTTGTATCTTTTAAATTTTTTTCTGTTTCTTACACAATTAAACTCTTGGGATCAGACATTACAATATTCACAGTAGAGCTTCCTGTGCTGATGAGGAAGCAACAGCCACACCGTCAACAGTTCTTTCTGCTTTGCAAACTGATACACATCGCTGGTGTTTCAGATGAAATATGGCATGTCATATATCAGCCGTGGTCACTCTTCTTTTAAATGCATTGAAATTTACCGTTCTCCTGTTTCAGCGTGTGAATGTTTAATAGCTGTGGGAGATGGATGAGTACGAGACACTTTGATAACATGGCATTTAGAGACCTTACAACATTGCAGTGAAAACATCTTTAAAATCAGTGAAGTCAGTGGTATTCATTGGAATTGCAAGGAATGGGTTCGTAGGTTTAGCTACCTCAGTACAAGACTTCGGCGCATGCAACTTGGAACCACAGAGGGAAGCACTGCTTGGCACAAAGACCACGTACCGTCGAAGAACTAATGTCTGAAACATTTGGTCCATGATTTAGCACTTGGAACAAGTCTAGCGATATGTGACAGTACAGAGAACATAGCAGCACCAAACACGTGCTTCGAACTATTGTCATTTGCTCTCTTCGGATTTTTCTGTATGATGGTCTCAGTCTTGTTGTCTGGGTCGACGTAAGGGTAGCTACATACTCGTTATTGCAAATGTGTCCTGTAAATAAAGTGATGTCTGCAGTGCGTGACGATGACACCTTCAGTGGGACTTCGCCGTTTTCGTGTTGAATATGGACTAAGATTCGGACAAATTGATGATAATGACCAACCATATTGACCTGAGTAGGTGGCCGACTGCTTGAAACGTGTCAAAATTACGTGTCTATATTGACCAGGTCGCTTCCAAGTCTTAAATTCGATACGACATGGATGGATATATCTTTTAGACTGACGAATGGCAGAACTAACACCACCAAATTGGGCAACTGCTGAACTGTATCGGGAAATACGTGGCCGAACATATCATGAATTAAAAAAGAAGTGACTCCACGGTTGCCGGCCGGAGTGGCCGTGCGGTTCTAGGCACTACAGTCTGGAACCGCGAGACCGCTACGGTAGCAGGTTCGAATCCTGCCTCGGGCATGGATGTGTGTGATGTCCTTAGGTTAGTTAGGTTTAAGTAGTTCTAAGTTCTCGGGGACTGATAACCTCAGAAGTTGAGTCCCATAGTGCTCAGAGCCATTTGAACCATTTGACTCCACGGTTACGTCGCACTGGACCAAAATTTGTGTGTGTGTGTGAAAAACAAGAATAATTAAATTACCATTCAGTCGTTACAGTTATTTAATTCAGCTGTTTGAATTTCTGGAACCAGTTACTTCAATCTAAAATGGAAATACAACCACTTCATATCATAAGTGAGCAAGCAGAAGACTAAGCACTCGCGAAATATCCGTGCATATAATTACTGTCCCGCATGTCAATAAATTTCAGCTTCCGCAGAAATACTGAGATATCATTCCGATTTTACTTTCAAGTAAGAGAAGAGCACAGTTTTCACTCTGTACCAACCTGGTTAGAGCTTTTTTATACCGTATCGTTAATGACAGGTACGGTTACGCCCAACTCACTCTTCTGGTGATGTGTAGGGAAGAGCGGTGACAGATGCATTTCACTTGCTAAAAACATATTTCGCATTTCCGGATGGCATACATTGCCAGTTTGCGTGTCTGCGTAGAACTCATCGTTTCCTACCCGATATTTGCTTGTTTTGCTTGCCAGGCTAACAAAGGACACACTTGAAGAATCATAATTGGATCATATAATGCAGTGACGACAAATGACTATCTTGTCGATCTACGGTACAGTAACAGACTCAGATGCACGGAATTACTTATCACAAGAAAAACATAGTTAACACCACTGGAGAGGCAGAAGATCTGGATTCTCTTGCCGATAGTACGCACGCTATTTACGGCCCTATAAATGTTGTGACATCGCTATGCTGTGACTATGTGACAAACAACGGTACGTTCCCTAAACATTCATGCACACTTCATCATTACTTTATATATGTTACCATATACCGATAAATGGTTGAAAATGTGGGCGGCGGTCTGTGAATCATCTTCTCACAATACACAGAACAACCACCCCGACAACAAAGGCTTGTTCCAGCCTGAGAAAGCTGGGCCACAACGAACCAACCTCTGCATAAAGGAATCGAAAAAGAAATACTGCTACGGTCCTTAAACGGATGACAAGGGCTGAACAGAGGATAAATAGTGACTTGACAAATAGTGAGAGAAGGCGAATGATTGTTCTCACCTTAGATGCTACGTTTGAATATGAATCCGTCGCACTTAATGTATATATACTGCCTTTTTATGGCAGAGGCACGTACGCATTCGTTATTACTACTCCTGATGTTTGACTGATTTGTGACCTCATAAATTTCTGCTGTAATCCTATGACTGCTTGGTGGTTGCAATAAAAACCGTTATTCGCGCGGACCCCTTGCACAATCGTTAACGTCAGCCGGTTTAGTGCGAAGCAGACAGGCAACACTCCTCAAACCTACCACTTTTTTTTCTTTTCACTCAAACATTTACTTGCAGCTTTGTTGGAAATCGATATTTATGCTTCTCAGAACTGTTGATAACCGTAGCGCTAATCTAATGTAGGACATTATCGTATCTGCTACAAGTATAACCAAGTTCCATTTGTTATTTATTCTTCCAACATGGATGTTTTTCGATAAATTAAAATCCATTGCTACTCAACAACATGAGGGAAAGGTACGACGGGCGTTGTTAAGAACAAAGCTGTGAAAGTGCTCAGTTGTATCCGAATAACAACGGCTAACTTCAATTAAATATTTGCTTCGCGATTACATATTTATGAAATGTGCAAGAATCGTCTTTATTAAGAAGGTCCATTTTGTTCAACCACAGACCGACCTCTCTGTAATTGGATTTTGTTGAGTATTTAGCTAACCGGATCTGTGTAGCCTGTATTGGTAAACAAATTGCTGAAATAATATTTTCAGACATTAAATAGAGGTGCTACTGGAGAATGTTATAAAGATTGCTCCGTTATAGCTTGAGTTTTATCTTGTGATTCTGGATTTAAAAAAAAAAAAAAACGAACTTTCATTCACACGAATTTCACTTCCTGCCATATGACACAAGAGCATACCACAAAATAGTTCTTACATTACCTTTCGGTAAATGTCTGTTTCCAAAACTATTATTAACTAAGTGTTTGTCCTGCTATAGCTTAAGGTATCTCTTCACAATCTTGGAATCTGACGTAAAATACTCTGTAATTGTTTATGGAAAGTGATCTCACTGAAATAGCAATTTATGTAGTCTGTATGCCTTCGTCGAGAAAGAAGCAACGTTTCATTCTTCAGCGTTTAATATTTACAGTTGCCTTCAGTTTTCGTTCAGGTAAGGCAAACAAATAAGCGAATCGCCGGCTTCTAGTTATGAAGTTGACGTAGTTAAGGAATTCTCCTACCTTGGAAGCAATATCACACATCACGGACGAAGCAATGGAGATGTAAAATGTGTACACTCACAGACATAATGGGCATTCCTGGCCAAAACGGCTCTTCTACTATCAAAAAACATTGGCGTTAATTTTGAGGAAGATATTTCTCAGAATGTAAATTTTTAGCATAGCATTGTATGTATGTAAATCATGGACTCGGAAAAACAGGAAAAGAAGAGAATCGAAGCGTTTGATATATAATGGATTGGAAGTATGCTGAAAATTGGGTGTAGTGATAAGATAAGGAATGGGTGAGGAAACGCATATGTGGATAACACTGACTAGAAGAAGGGGTAGGATGAGAGGCTGTGTGCCCAGACATCCGGGAAAAACTTCCGTGGTACTAGAAGGAGCTGTAAAGAGTAAAAACTATAGGGAAAACAGAGACTGAACTACATCGAACAAATAATTGGGGGTGCATGTACTGCTTTGAGATGAAGAGGTTGGCACAAGAGAGGAATTCTTGGTGGGCTGCATCAAACCAGTCAGAAGTATGGTGAGTAAAAAAACTGAGGAAATCGTCATACTTGCATCTGCTATTAATGGCAGAAAGTAATTACGCTTCTTGTCCTTCCCGGGTGGCCCTAGCCACACGGAATTTCCTATACACAGAACTATGGCTGCGTGGATCATATTCATAACTGAGTGAAACGAAATCTTTAAGGGCCAAAGACTGTAACGTTTGACTTTATTGACAGTGTCTGGTCTACACACACATGTAAACGTATAGAAGATTTTGCACGATTCCTGACTAGCGACAAAGTACTATATTATGACTAGTGTTATATTGATAACTCAACGATTTGATGATGTAGTATTGTATGTAAAGTAAGAGAGAGGCTAACAACCTTCCTGTCATAAACATGTATTAAGTGAAGAAATGTATTGGTAGGAAAGTATTGGTCCAGAAACTATTTCCATACCATGATGTTAGACGCGAGAAATGTACACGTAACTTTCCTAGAATAATCATGAATATTCTTGGTGTTAAAAACTGTTTCATTCTGAACTGTGTTTCATAAGAGCTTAAAACACTTTTTGAATCGAAAAAAAGGCTACTGACATTTCCGCGTGTTTAAAAGCTAGTTCAACTGAGATATCGAGATTACTGTGCATAGACATTACAAATAGCGTGCTGTGTAGTAATTACGTTCCATTTTGTCTGTTGTACTTGCCTGCAAGGTGACCCCTTTGCGCTCTCTACGGTGTTTACAAAAGTACAACTTCTTGTTATAGTGTTTCGTAGGAACTCTTAATTACCATCGAGACCCAAGAAAGGGGCTATACCGTCCTCATTTGCTCTGAGAAAGTCACACTAAGCTCTAACCAAAGTTGTCATTCCCAGCTACTACCCAGTTATGGAAGATGGAGTGTTACCTTCCTTCTTACGGGTTACGCACATCTGAAGAACGGCGTCGTTCTCTGTTATGTTCAAAACTTTCATGATTACCACGCACGAAAGTATGTTTAATCTTAGACTACTCTCGGCAAACTTAGATAGGCTTAACGGTACACATAGGTCGAGAGTGCTGCTCGACGAACATTAATGTCGCCTTTATCTATTTTCAGAAAAGATTTCTCACTTCCTTTGTGTTGACTCTCTGTTTAACATTCATCTGTCTGTTGATTAACACTTTCAAGGTGCATGATTTGCAGACTTATTAGTTTTCCATCAGGTTAAGAGGAGTAGCTATGAAAAACATTCCAGCATTAAAAGCTAAATCACGCTGCGATTTGTCAAACCTTATTCACTATAACACTGTATTAATACTGTATTTCCCAGTACTTAATGTTACTGAAATCTAATACCCTATTCATAAGACAGAGCAAGGGTGTGTCGATTAGTGTCTTTCTGTTTGACTGCGTTTCCTCGATATACGATTTTACTAATATTATTTGTTGGAGTGAGAAGGCACAAATACAATGTTCTTTTTTTTCAGGATTCGGTGTTTAATGTAAAGTCTGCCAAACAGTGAACTTCGACCGGGAGGAGAGGAATAGAAATTCTGTTTAGATGTAATATCATCTCGATTTGTTTTTTGATATTTATCACATAAAACAGATTATCTACTGTTTTCAGCCATTGCATAGCACCTAAGGAAAATGGTATTAAAATACATAGGTAACACATTTACATTATAACTGGTTGTGAGAGAAATTATGCTGACAAGCAAAACACAAGACAACAAGTAAAATTGTATTGAAAATGAATCTAAATAGACGAGTGAGTAACAAGAAACATTCGCACCTAATTAGGGAACACGTCTTTTGCTCGTGTTAATACCAGCTCTGTAAAGAAAGGTTATTTCCTTTGTGGGACTTAATAAGGCATCTGCAAACAACGATGTTACGAAATTCAATTCGCCCTGTTTACCCATGAGATCAAGGTAACAGAGGATGACAGCATCTAGATTAATGGTGTGATTCTTGACTCCTGGAAGCTATTCGATACAATCATGCACTGTCGCCTAGTGAACAAGTTGCAAGATTACTTAATATCAGAACAGCTTTATGACTGCATACATGACATCTTAACGGATATAAATCAACATGTCTGTCTAAATGAGTCGAAATCGTCCGATGTAAAAATAGCTTCCGCAAAGTTTCAAGGGACTGGTAGGGCGCCGCTTCTGTTCACGCGTAGACTGTATACGCATTTTGTTTTGGATAGCGTCGAAAGTAACGTGAGGCGACTTCCTGTTGCTGTATATAGAAAAGTCTCAACGACAGAAAATTTTATCGATGCTTGATGCATGCGCTATCAGTTGACCATCATCATAAACAAATCAAACATAAATAAGCGGAAATACCTATTACCTTATTGACGGTAAAACACAGGAAAAATTAGCAGCCGCAAATTATCTAGGAACATCCATCCGGATCGAAGTACAATAGAACGACTTAACCTGAAACGGTCTAACTTCGAACAAAAAAAAAAAAAACAAAAAAAAATTTACACACACACAGTTTGACCAAACGCAGATGGTAGACTGAGATTCATTGGAAAACGTCATGAAAATGTAATGCAACAATGAAAGAAGTTACCTACGCAAACGTCGCTCAATCTCCTCTAGACCACTGGTTGTCAGTGATGAACCCAGTACCAGATTTAACAGAGGAGTGGCATGTTAAAGTTTTGAGCGCGCTGTTTGGTGGAAATTACAGAAACACATTTATCTGAAGCCTGTAGCTGCGTGCGTGTTTCTACAACGTAAAGGGAGAACGGAGATAGCGAGAGCTAATGCCCATACATTACAAATTTATCTGTAAGAACAACAAGATTATAAAGTCTGCTTTTCTGCCGTGGAAGTTCTTTATATTCTCTAAGTGCTGTAGCGAAAACCAGTATATTTAACTTCTTCGAAAGGACTTTCTATGTAATTCAGTTAAAGCTGATATAGTACAAACAACTCACAGTATTTCATGCCAATAAGCACTCGATATTAAACAGTAATTAAATACAAACCTTTGTTTGAATCTTAAGATCATCGAAATGTGTCCACAGCACTTCATGAACCCGAAAATAATCACTGGACAACTGGGGACACAATAGTCAGCGCCATGGCTGAAAAACCTAAGGGTGGGTACTACTGCTTCGCTGGATTCTACGTTTGGCTGGTGTGTCGCACATCGAATGTGCACGTCATAGGCGACTTGTTTGTCACAGTTCTCCAACACGCTCATATTTTGTACCCTCGCTTGCAAAACACGTAAAGGGCGGTTACTTAGAGCAAATATCGCACCTCTCTGACGCCTCCTAGGACATTTAGAGTTTCTCAATGCAGCATATGACAACTTTGCACAATATTGCATTCTCATAGTTAGAGATCATTTACGGTTCTATTATTGTAAATGTCGAGTGGAATATTCTTTTTGAGATTCTCCCGTCTCTAATGACCTCCATGTCGACGGGACACTGAACACTAATCTTCCTTTCTTCCTTTCAAATTCTCCGTGTAGAAGGGATAAAATACAGGGAGCGAAAGGTTATTGACAAGTCGTAGAAAGGCCAAATTTCAGATTTAAGAGCCACAGAATCCCTTAAGGGACCAGTAGTAGAGAAACGAGAGACGAAACATTGTAGACTATCCCTGAAGGTATTCAGCAGGTAGCCGACCGCGGTGGTCTAGCGGTTCAGGCGCTCAGTCCGGAACCGCGCGACTGCTACGGTCGCAGGTTCGAATCCTGCCTCGGGCATGGATGTGTGTGATGTCCTTAGGTTAGTTAGGTTTAAATAGTTCTAAGTTCTACGGGAACTGACGACCACAGATGTTAAGTCCCATAGTGCTCAGAACCATTTGAACCATTTGAACCAGCAGGTAGCACAGGAAACTATGGAGGAAATTAGCAAAGAAATTAGACTTCAGGGAGAAGAAATAAAACAAAAAGAAAGTAGGTTTACGTGGCCATTGCAGTTCTATCAAAGATAGCTACTGACTTGGAAGTTCAGATGAGCAGAATGGTCACGGTCTTCAAAAGATATTATAAAATGAAAGTCAAATTGGAGAATTTGTGGTAAGTTCCTGTGGGACCAAACTACTGAGGTCATCGGTCTTTAGACTTACGCACTACTTAATCTAACTTAAACTAACTTACGCTGAGGACAACACACACACCCATGCCCGAGGGAGGACTCGAAACTCCGGCGGGTGGAGCCTCGCGAGCCGTGGCAAGGCGTCGCGCAACAAACTATCAAACAAGGGTAATTGAACGTATTCACGTTCCATTACGCATTGCTGAGGAATCAACGCTAGGAAAACAAGCAGTAAAAGTAAGTGATAAGTAGGTATTTAGACAGCGAAATGGTTGACGATGGTCGAAGTAGAGAGGATATAAAATGCAGACTAGCAACAGCCAAGAAAAGGTTTTGTGAAAGTGAAATTTGTAACCGCCTAGTACAAAGCTAAGTGTTCGGATGTCATTTCTGCAGGTATTTATCTGGAGTACGGCTTTATGCAGAAGTGAAACGTGGATGAAAAACCGATCATACAATATTTGTAGATGGGTAAGTCAGATAACTAATGAAGAATGCTGAGATTAGATGGGGAAGTCAGATAAATAATGAAGAATAGTTGTAGCGATAGTCAACACTACTAAAACACTTCAGAACCGATATGTGTTACGAGGAGAAATACCTGAAGGTTGTGTGGAACTGTTACGAATGAACATCTGCAGGAAGACATCTGACAAAGTTACGTTGGCACTTAATGCGGGATTGGAGGAATTCGTATCCGACATGGCCTTACATACATGAAATACTTTCTTTTTTTTTTCAAAATATGTTATTACTTCCATTACTACACCGTTATTACTATTTATAAAATCATAATTATTATCATTATTCAAGCAATCTACGAAAACAAAATCCCTGATCTAACGTAAGATAGGTGCCTGAGGGCTATAATATCTTCGGCTGAAACAAATAAATTAATTAAATTAATCTTATTCTGGTATTTAGTAAGTCTGACGATTTCATTATTGTGGTCTCTATTGCGGCAACTATCTTTATCTCGCCCAAGCGACCCGAGTCTGACTCAGCAGCTACGACACGTATCTCTCGTAAGATATGACCGAAGCAAAGAGGCTATGCGTCTAAATATTGTGTGTAAAAGCGAAATTGCCAGACGACATGGACAATCGGAAAACTCAAGGGAAACTTCGGACATCACAACGTTATTCTTGGTAGAGAATCTTTTAAAGTTTTATCTTATCTGAACCGTCAGCATATTCGGTGGCAGTAAAAATTATTAAATTATTTTATGCTCACTTTCAATAAGAGGGTTAACTACCTAATGCGGAAACTCCTCATTGGTTTTCAGTACCTTGTTGTGGCAACAATATTGATGTAACGCCTTCAAATGCCACAGTAGGAAAAATATCTGTTAATGGGTGGATGGCTGTTGACAGTTTACCGCACACGTGCGTTATGTTTTTTTAGACCAGATAGCAAACCAAGTACTATACACAGAACAATTAATGGATGAGGTTATAAAAAATTTTCAAACGACTGCAAGTTTATGACGCTGATATACGCTATTCGGACCACGCAAGAAGATATGTTGCTTCTTGTTTTGGGTACATGTGTATTCTTAGCTCAAGATATGAGGTTAAAAGGAGGAAAGTAACGAACGTAGAAATTCTAGACACAAGCATTAGTACGAGAAAAGTATTTAAAAGACCCATCTTGCATATATGGCATTAACGGAAGGACAGTTCGAGAACTGATGAAAAGAGCTACAAGATGCAGGTGGAGAGCCAGACAGGAAAGGTCAGTGCTAATTAACTTAATAGTAACTGTTATCTTTTTGTTTGGTTAAATTTTGAAAATAATTCAGAGAACAAGCAATAATTAACGTAACACTGGCCATAAATTATAATGGAAACACAGAAAACAACTTGAAAAACCCAAAATTTGGACACAGTTTGCAAATTATAGTTAAAGACGACGTAAAGTAGATTAAACTTCTCCTTGTATCTTTCGCTACATGCACGCTTTCCCTGCACGTCTATACAAAACATGAAAAATCTTCAAATTAGACAATAAATATCATATTGATCATAAATTATTACTGTATTCAAAAAATTAACCTACTTTTTATTCTACTGTTTCTTTTTTTTCTACATGACATAATTTTCTGGCAAACAAGTTCATTTTAATGAAGAGCTGTGAAATGTAATTTAAAAATTTTACCACATATTTTCCATTGCAGTGTACAACGATGGCCAGTGTATCGTCAACAATGGTCGTAATTAAAACTGAATTGCTGTAATTATGTGTTAAAGAAGTAAAATGAGTTACTTTGTGGAATTCAGTCGCGTTTCACTACTGACAGATTATCATTTTCAGTAAACTCAGTTAATCCTTGCAAAGAGACAGTTTGAATGCTTTCGGGGACGATATGTTGACACTTAGTTATGTCACTGCGTGCTACTAAACGTCTCCGAAGCTTCGAAGTTTTGTATTTGAAAGAATGTTCCAGTAACTGCTGTATTCGAGACATTGGATAACCACTGTATCAGTCCAGGAATTATATGTGTCAAAGAAGTGCAAGTGACATGACCATGCGTGGTAATCTTTTTGTTACATCCTTTGTTAGATACAGTGTTGTAAATCCTTAATAAAAATGGTGAAAGAGAGAGAGAGAGAGAGAGGGAGGGAGAGAGAGAAAGAGGGATAGGGGTCGGGTGGTGGGGGATAGGGAAGGGAAGGGGGGAGGGAGAAGGCAGCGGAAAGTGCGGAGTAGAACTTATGTCATTCCTAGACTTGTGCAAGCGTTTTTAACTGACGTATTTTTGGTAACGTACACCTGAAACACCTGAATTGTAACTGTCTCGTGCAGGTTACTGCAATGATAGAGTGTGCAGTGTAGTGCAGAATTTGTGTTGTTTATGATTGTGAGAGAGAGTGTGAAATTCGGTACCGACACGTACTCCACTTGTCTCGGCTGCCGAACTTAGCGATCCTGCAGGGCGGATGCATGAACCACCGTTCTTACATGCCCTCGTTCCATGAGACACTGCGGAGAGGTTTGGAATTTAAACCAAGACATTGCCGCAAAGTTTGGTACAATGGCACGACACCCCGTCTTCACCCTTAGCAACCAAATAGTAGCAGTGAAAATTTCTCCACTTCTAAGATTCGAAACGTCTACCTCCAGATCGAGCGCCATCGCACAACAGTGCGTAAGAGACAAAAGCTACTCAGTCTGCTAACAGGAAGGAGATTTAAGCAATTGCTCAGCCCTCATCGTGAAAGGAACCTTGTTGAGAAAGATCCTCCTGAACGAATCATATGGACATGCACGTAATAACGAAGACAATTTGTATACTGTCTTCTCGAACACGTAAATGTATTGTAAATATTGTATTTCTGAGCTATTTTTTCTCTTGTGAATGACTTTTTTTCGTTGTGTCAGTGGTATCACGTTCCAGTGCCGCTGTGTGTCGTTAAATTCTCCAGAACGCATACATATGCACCTCAAACCATTTTGGTTGGTCTAGAATACATAATTTTCTTTGATTACTATTGCGGAAATGTTCGTGAATTATTGATCATTTTCAGAAGTAAAGAATAACGTGCAGGTTTCTGGAAATAAGCCACACTCTAACAGTGTAAAGTCATATTTACAACGTCTAAAACGTCCCTCGGCCAGTTAGTATACCTCTGAGCCAGTGCTGCTTGTGAGGGACGAAGTTAAAGCGGAGGCGGCCTGCAGAATGCAGCGTGAGAGCAGTGTGGCGACAATGCGTATAATGCGAGAGTCTTATGGCGTGTCTAACAGCCTGCCTTCTAATCCGGAGAACACGTCCCGGAGCACTGAAACCGTCTCTCAGGCAAGGACTGACAGCCAAAGCATTCAATTAGTTAGGCTGCTTGAAAATTTATGACCCTGTTCTTTGGTGAACGGCGGCAGGCGCGAAGCGAATTTGAATCGGTGCCTGCTGTGGAACAGCCGAAGGCCATGCGACTTCATAACCGTTACTTCCCTTCAAATAAGTCGAATAACCAGTCTTCTTTGCAACTTGCGTCGATGGTAAGTGCCATAAGTACACCTCGAATTAAATTAGAGGTATCTACAACAATCGAACGCGGTATTGCATTTAATAGCTCCTGGTAAAAGAGGAGAAACCGACCTATCCTTGCACGGGAACTTGCGTCTAATCTGTTAGGACATAAGGTATACACATTTGTGCAACTGACGTAGATTATCCGCAAACTATACTGCATCAGTAGTAGTCGCGAGTTCGCTTTGTTCATTGTCGACCTCGCAGTACAATCCAAGTTTAAGATTTTCATTCACTGTCCGCACCAGGGTTCAACCTAATTTCGTGACGAAATAACAAAAGAGCCTCTCAGTAAGCTGTGCCTTTCTTTTTCATATCCTCTTACTTCCTGTAGATCAGGAATACTAACTCAGCTAATTGCCGATCACACATGCTAAGCTTTGTTAGAACCAGGGAAAATTCCATTTACCTGCTGCTCCAAGTTCACTTATTGCAGAACTTAACCTACGTGTACAATATTTCCAGAAACTAGAATGTCCTGCTGAATCTTTTATGGTTCAAATGGCTCTGAGCACTATGGGACTTAACATCTTAGGTCACCAGTCCCCTAGAAATTAGAACTACTTAAACCTAACTAACCTAAGGACATCACACACATCCATGTCCGAGGCAGGATTAGAACCTGCGACCGTAGCGGTCGCGCTGTTCCAGACTGAAGCGCCTAGAACCGCTCGGCCACTACGGCCGGGAAACTTTCATGTCTCCTATGTACCTAAGAACCGAGATACGATTTTATGGCCGGCAGCTGCGGCCGAGCGGTTCTAGGCGCTTCAGTCCGGAACCGTGCTGCTGCTACGGTCGCAGGTTCGAAACCTGCCTCGGACATGGATGTGTGTGATGTCCTTAAGTTAGTTAGGTTTAGGTAGTTCTAAGTCTAGGGGACTGATGACCTTAGATGTTAAGTTCCATAGTGCTTATAGCCATTTTATGTTAATATCGCCCGATGTCAGTATAAAGAGTTTTCTTATTTGCAGATAACGGTTGGTACTGTACATATATGAAACTTCCTGGCGGATTAGAACTGTATGCCGGATCGGGACTAGAATCTGCGGCCTTTACGTTTCGTACGAAGTGCTACACCTGCAGAGCAACCTTGGCACGAGTCAAGATCTGTCCTCACAGCTTTACTTCTGCCGGTACCTCATCTCCTAACTCCCAAACTTCACAGAACTTCTCCTACTGAACTTGCGGGACTGGCACGTCTGGAAGAAAGGATTTTACGGAGGCATAGCTTAGCCGCAGCCTAGCGAACTGTTTCCGGAATGAGTTTCTCAATCTGCAACGGAATGAGCACTGATGTGAAACCTCATGGCATATTAAAACTGTATTCCAGACTGTCACGTGAGCCCAGGGCCTTTATCTTTCACAGACATGTGTTCTACCGATAGGTTACCCAAGCACAACTTTCAAATCGTCTTCACAGCTTTACTTCTGCCAGGCTAAGGCTACGCCATGTTCAAAAATGGCTCTGAGCACTATGGGACTTAACTTCTGAGGTCATCAGTCCCCTAGAACTTAGAACTACTTAAACCTAACTAACCTAAAGACATCACACACATCCATGCCCGAGGCAGGATTCGAACCTGCGACCGTAGCCGTCGCACGGTTCCAGACTGAAGCGCCTAGAACCGCTCGACCACTCCGGCCGGCCGCTACGCCATGTGTCCGCAGCATCTTCTCTTCCAGGAATCCTAATTATAATGAAAGTTTCTAAAGAGAATCGTGAAGTTAGGAATGTATGAGATGAAGTGCTGGGGTAATGGGTCGTGCTTGAGTGGATCAATTGGTAGAGCACTTGCTTGAGGATGGAAAGGTCCCAGGTTCGAGTCCCGGTCTTGCACACGGGTTTCATCTGCCAAGAAGTTTCGTATGAGCAAACAGCCCACCGCAGAGTAAGAATTCGTTCTTGAATACACATATGTTTTGTTGTACATTGAGAACACCCCACCAGGGAAATAAACGAGAATTATGTACAGCTGCTACACTGAAGAGTCAAAGAAACTGGTACACCTGCTGAATATCGTGCAGGGCCCCGCAAGAACGCAGAAGAGCTGCAACACGGCGTGTTATGAACTCGACTAATGTCTGAAGTAGTGCTGGAGGGAATTGACACCATGAATCCTTCAGGGCTGTCCGTAAATCTGTAAGAGTACGAGGGTGTGGAGATCTCTTTTGAACAGCACGTTGCAAGGCATCCCAGTTATGCTCAAAAATAGTCATGACGTGGAAGTATGGTTGCCATCGGAAATGTTTAAACGCAGAAGATTATTCTTGAATCCACTCTGTAGAAATTCTGGACGTTTATGGTGTCGCATTGTCCTGCTGGAATTGCCCAAGGCCGTCGGAATACCCAATGGACATGAATGGACGCAGGTAATCAGACAGGATGGTTACGTACGTTTCACCTATCAGTGGTACCATATCCTTCCAACTGCACATGCCCCACACAATCACAGAGCCTCCACCAGCTTACAGTCCCCTGCTGACATGCAGGGTCCAATGATTCATGAGGCTGTCTCCATACCCGTACACGTCCATCCGCTTCACACAATTTGAAACGAGACTCGTGCGACCAGGCAACATGTTTCGAGTAATCAACATTCCTATGTTGGTATTGACGGGCCCAGGCGAGGTGTAAAGCTTTGTGTCGTGCAGTCATCGAGGGTACACGAGCGGCCCTCCGGCTCCGGAAGCCAATATCAATTATGTTTCTTCGAATGGTTCGTACGCTGACACTTGTTGACAGTCCAGCATTGAAATCTGCAGCAATTTGCTCGTGCGCCGACTATAACACCACGTTCAAACTCACTTGAATCTCGGTAACTTGCCATTGTAGCAGCAGTAACCGATCTAACAACTGCGCCAGCCCCATGTTGTCTAGTACAGGCGTTGTTGACCGGAGCACCGTATTACGCATGTTTACATACCTCTGTATCTGAATATGCATGTCTATACCAGTACCTTTGGCGCTTCAGTGTATATAAAACTAAACAAAACGGCGTAAACATGAAAATGAAGGCCGGCCAGTGTGGCCGAGTGGTTCTAGGCGCTACAGTCAGCAACCGCGCGACCGCTACAGTCGCAGGCTCGAATCCTGCTTAGGGCGTGGATGTGTGTGATGTCTTTAGGTTGGTTAGGTTTAAGTATTTCTAAGTTCTAGGGGACTGATGACCTCAGAAGTTAAGTCCCATAGTGCTCAGAGCCATTTGTATTTTGAAAATGAATTAACTGCCATTTCCTTGATACAAACGACTCTACTTGTCTGTACATATTATAAATGAAAGACTACAGGCACGTTTATATGTGTATCTGAAGGCTAAGCTCAGGAAATAGTGTAAGAATTTTTATACGGTTTAGTGTAATTGATAGAATGATTCACCCAGAAGGTTTGTGCATATAACTTATAATTATAGCAATGATTTGTGTGTAATATATGTATTCTTATCTTCCCCTTATATGTAGTAGTTGTCTGGAGTGATATTTCGTGACAATGACGAAAGCTACGAGGTGGTGAGCTAAAGAGGATGCAGCATCTGGCGAGAAAGGCCTTAAACAGCACCGCAACTCCAGACAGAAGCGAAGCTAGACCATATTCTGTTTCACTAATATATAGGGTAATTCAGAAGGAACATTTGTGTATATCATTCATCACCCTTGCGCGAGAGAAGTCATCTGGCTGAAGAGCTTAGTGCTACCCGTGTGAAGCGGGTGATGGTCACTAGTTATAACATAAAACCATAGACCAAATAAACTGAAACTATGCACTGAGATTTGTTGCGGGGTTGGGGGTCAAGCCCAGGACTCCAGATGGCAGAGCTAAAGCCGGGACCCACGGCGCCATATTTCATCAGGAGGCCGAGCATGTTCAAGAGCGTCGAGGGGCAGTGCAGAGTGAAACAGCGGTATTCGGTAACATTGCTTTATTCAATAAATTTACAGTA
This sequence comes from Schistocerca serialis cubense, assembly GCF_023864345.2. Taxonomy (NCBI): domain Eukaryota; kingdom Metazoa; phylum Arthropoda; class Insecta; order Orthoptera; family Acrididae; genus Schistocerca; species Schistocerca serialis. The sequence goes on from NC_064640.1 coordinate 584,023,962, forward strand.
TTCGATGGTGAAGCATAGTGTCAGCGTGTCGCCCGCCAATGTCTCGCGAGTCAAGCCAGCTTAGCAGACTCCTCGTATACCGACGCTGCTGCTGTCGTCATCAAGGCAGCCCGCCGATGGAAGTAAGCCGACGCTCTCCCGGTCGCCGTCCTCCGATGCATTACGACTTGCACCGCACTGCTGCTCGCGATTCCAGAGACTCCTACAGTCCCTGGTCCTCGCCACCCTCCGCACCGTTTGGCCTGCCGTTTGGTGGATGTACTGGTCACACGTGGCTGCTCCCAGGACAGTACCGAACTCGAACCCACACGCACTCCTGGACGCTGTGTGGCAACTTGCCGCAGATGGTGCTTGCCGGATGGCAGCACCCACCGCCGTCTCTGGCGCTGTCGCAGCGCTGCTGCGCCTCCCGCAGCGTACGCCTCGCCCGGACCCTGGTACGCCAGGTAGGAAGCGAACCTGGACAGTACACTGGAATGGAACCGAGCCCCTCGTGCACCCCCTGCTGGCCGCAGTCACTACCCTCTTTCAGGCAGACTATGTAATCTCAAAGTTCCAGGCTGCTGTTCCATCCCGCCCCGGTGTTGTGTCCCCGGAGGTTGAATATAGCCCAAACAAGTACATAGAAATAAAGTACATGTTTATGCCAAATATTTATAACATTGCTGCCAGACTGGCCCCTATTAGTGTAGACCAGCACAGGTCTGTCCCGACGCTCGACTGACCTAGTACACTCTGTCAAGGTAAAATTGTCCGTCTATTTATGTTGGTTTCTCCCTCGCTTCTGACGTATTGTCAGAGAGAGAAAGAAATTATGGTAGGGATAAATTCCCACACGTCAGCCATTTACAAATCGCTACCCCTGGCTCTTACTTTGTGCCCCGTCACATAACTTAAAGCAAAGCTGCAGTTTCCTGCCTCTTTGTTGCTCTACTCAAAACAAGGCTGTAGTCTGTTACCACACTCTGGCAGCGGCCCCAGGTTTGATCACCCAACCGCGCCTACATTGAATTTTGATAAAATTTCCCTTTCCCTCGACTAGGACTGATACTAACGCAGCAGATTACCAAAACTCATGGATTTGCATCAGATAGTTCATATTTATCTTTTACCTTTTGTTAGACAGGAGTGAAGTTCTTTATACACTGCAAAGTTTGTCGTTGCTAATAGTGCGGACATAAATGTTGACAACAGATATTTTCTACTCACAACAGTCCTCAGCAACTTTTATGGCAGGTGCCCTTTCTTCCACTTCGCCGCAGTCACAGATAGGTGGATGGTACGGTGCTAATCCTGTATAGTTGCTATGTAAATCGGCAGCTTTTGTACTCCGATTTCGCTGTGGAAACGGCGAGTTGCAGTGGATACGGGAATCCACATTGCCAAGACCTGTCTGATATTTCTGGCGTTATATAAAATATTAACACGGGATGCTAGGACCAGTAACATATGATATATTTATTCATTCTCATTAATTTGTTTTCGAGATTTCTCAGGTTCGTCCTCAGCTCAGGCTTGCAGAAGCTTATATATTCACGTTTGCCATTGTATAGCACATGCAGATTGCTGGCCTGCTGGCGACATTCACTGTTTGCAAATTAATAGTAATAAATGGGGAAGGTTTATAAATGATTTTTATCTCTGTGGCTAATACGCAGTGAAAAAGGAAGATGCCAGGTGGCTGTTAACACCAATAAAACTCGTATTGCCTCAAGAAGAAAACTCCATTACCCAGAATAATGCTTTAAACACGAATATATAAAACTTTTCATGCCTCGTCTAAAGGTAAGCCTGAAAATATTCGAGAACTAGTCCATGAACATAAAGAAATATTTCATATGTGACTGATCACAGCTGTAATACGTATTTCATTTAATATAAGCTGTCCATTATGGATAGGCTTAATGTGCTGGCGTTGTATTTGTCTAATGTTTTCCTCCAATTATCTCCGAGGTTTCCCATTCTTTGCCCTCATTGTGAATCCCCTTCTTGTATTCTGATAATAGATCCGCCACTGGAACATGTGCATAACCGACTGTACCTAAGATCACCGCTTCCTTTGCAAGAGAGTCACCAACCTCGTTTTCCAGTATGACGTAGTGGGGTTTAATACAGTGTCTGGAAACAGTGTAACCATTTACATCCAACTGACGTACGAAAACCGTTGTCTCCTGGGATGTCGTTGTTATGCTCTTCAGTCCAGAGACTGATTTGATGCAGCTCTCCACGCTACTCTATCCTCTGAAAGCCTCTTCATCTCCGTGTAACTACTACAACCTACATACTTCTGAATCTGCTTAGTGTATTCATTTCTTGGCCTCCCTCTACGATTTTTACACTCCACGCTGCCCTCCAATATTAAATTGGTTATCCGTTGATGCCTAAGGACATGTCCTTTCAACCGATCCCTTCTTCTAGTCAATTTGCGCCACAAATTTCTCTTCTCCCCTATTCTATTCAGTACCTCCTCATTAGATACGTGATCTACCCACCTAATCTTCAGCATTATTCTGTAGTGCCACATTTCGAAAACTTCTATTTCGTTCTTGTCTAAACTGTTTATCTTCCATGTTTCACTTCCATACATGGCTACACTCCGTACAAATACTTTCAGAAAAGACTTCTTAACACTTAAATCTATACTCGATGTTAACAAATTTCTCTTCTTCAGGAAAGCTTTCCTTGCCATCGCCAATGTACATTTTATACCCTCTCTACTTCGACCATCATCAGTTATTTTGCAGCCCAAGCCGGCTGGAGTGGCCGAGCGGTTCTGGGCGCTTCAGTCTGGAACTGCGCAACCGCTACGGTTGCAGGTTTGAATGCTGCCGTGGATGTGTTGATGTTCATCTTATATCGTCCTTTCAAGACACTTTCCATTCCCTTCAACTGCTCTTCCCATTCCTTTGCTGTATCTGATAGCATTACAATGTCATTGGCAGACCTCATGGTTTTTACTTCTTCTCCCTGGATTTTAATTCCTACTCCATTTTTTCTTCTTTACTGCTTGCTCAGTATACAGATTGAATAACGTCGGGGATAGGCTACAACCCTGTCTCACTCCATTCTCAACCACTGCTTCCCTTTCGTGCGCCTCGACCCTTATAGCTGCCATCTGGTTTCTGTACAAATTATAAATAGCCTTTCGCTCCCAGTATTTTACCCTACCATCTTCAGAATTTGAAAGAGAGTATCCCAGTTAACATTGTCAAACGCTTTCTCTACGTCTATAAATTCTGCAATTGTAGGTTAGTCTTTCCTTAACCTCTCTTCTTAGATAAGTCGTAGGTCAGTACTGCCTCGCTTGTTCCTACATTTCTACACAATGGAAGCTGATCATCCCGTAAGTCGACTCCTACCAGCTTTTCCACTCGAACGTATAGTATTCGCGTTAGTATTTTGGAGCCGTGACTTTTTAAACCGATAGTTCGGTAATTTTCACATCTGTCAGCACCTGATTCCTTTGGAATTTTAATTACTATATTCTTCGTGAAGTCTGAAGGTATTTCGCCTGTCTCATACATATTTCTCACCAGATGGAAGAGTTTTGTCATGGCTGGCTCTCTTAAGGCTATCATTAGTTCTAACAGAATGTTGTCTACTCCCGGCACCTTGTTTCGGCTTAGGCCTTTCAGTGCTCTGTCAAATTCTTCACGCAGTATTATATCTCCTCGCACCAGACAAATGCCGGGATGGTTCCTTTCAAAGGGCACGGCCGTCTTCCTTCCTCGTCCTTCCCTAATCCAATGAGACAGATGACCTCGCTGTCTGGTCTCCTTCCCCAAAAACCACCAACCAACATTTTATCTCCCATCTCGTCTTTGTCTACGTCCTTTTCCAATTCCATAACAGTGCCCTCAAATATATTGCCCTTGTATAGACCTTCTACATACTCCTTCCACCTTTCAGCTTCCCTTCTTTGCTTACTACTGGTTTTTCATCTGAGCTCTTGATATTCATACAAGTGGTTCTCTTTTCTCCAGAGGTCTCTTGAATTTTCCTGTAGGCTTCATCTATCTTACCCCTACTGATATATGCTTCTACACCCTTACATTCGTCCTCTTGCCATTCCTGCATAGTCTTTTTGCACTTGCTGTCGATCTCATTTTTGAGACGTTTGCATTCCTTCTCATTAGCTATCCGGTAGTTGTTGCGCTCACGATGAAAATATTTAAGCTGAGTGAGCACAGATTATTTGTCCGACAAGATGACACTGATTCTCTCCCGTACCGTATAACGAAATCACCGTAAACTCATATGTAGTTACTGTACTTTCTTTTTGTTATTTGTGCATAAATCCATCTTGCAGACGAAATTCTGAAAAAGAGCGTCTTCCTTCTATGAGACGCGTGAATTGAGTATCCTTGACTGTGGGTATATTGCTCGTAGATCGCGTAAGACAACACCATTCGATACAGTTGTAACTGGCAGATGACATCTCACACTACGCACAGTTGGCAATACGAGGAGGTTCATTGTGGTATTCCCAAGTAGCCTCTTTGGCCAGATTTCGCCGAGCTGCCTGCTGTAATACCGTAATTTACATACAGTCTTCCTATCTTCCCAGGGTATCCATCCTCTACGCTTCTTTTGTGCACCCAGCGAGATGGCGCATTGTTCACGGGATTGCACCCACGTTCTGGAGGCCTAGGGTCAAATACCTGCTCTTACTTCGAGATTTATGTTCTCGTGCTTTCCCTAATTGCTTAAGATAAATGCTGGGATAGTTTCTTCGAAAAGAGAACGGCCTATTTCCTTCCCGCATTCGACCTTATTCTGTGTCTCTAATGGTCTTGTCGTCCGCCGAAGTTAAACTATAGTCTCCCTACGTTTATTGGGGCAGTTGCAAGTATAAGGTATTGAAAGGGATTGGTGTTACTTCTTTACTTTATTTAATTATATGTACTGACAAAATTTAATAAATACTGAGCGCTTTTCGTTATGAGATGTACGCTATCTTTTGTAGTGAATTCACTTATCCTGAGGGTAGACATAGTACCTCAAAACTTGTACAATCTCTTAGGTCCTTAAATGTGACGAGGAGCGTTCTATTTACAGCGTGTTCTAGATACACTTTGACTACTGCCCAGCAGTAAGGTCCCTATGTGTAGACATTTTCACAGCATACAGCATACGTTACCCGTGTGAGTCAAATTTAGAGACTGAGATGTTAATGACGTAAATGACAAAAGTTAGATGCGTTACGTTACATGGACATCCTTGTCAAGACGAACCAATAGTGCTAATCGGAAGGGAACTGGTCGTAGTCTTGCACCGGATTTCACAAGAAGTGATTTAGAGAAGCCGTGAAAAATATAAACCAGGATCACCGATACAGGATTCGAAAAATGCCGTTTCATTGTCTAAAGAACTACGTCAGCGCGTTCGATGAGATGCACCAAGGGTTTCATCAGGAGACGTTTAGCATGAATACAAAGATTTCAAAATCGCTGAATGACCCACAAGGAAACATCACCAACTCGACCTCATATTTTAATGATAAAAAATCTCACTAGCAAGATATCAGTCCCAGTAATCGATCCTGAGCGAAAATTTGGGACGTAATTCTTTCATGACGCAGTTAGACATTCTGAATGTACAGCTTTTAAACATCACACGCACAGTTTGTTCCTCACTTTCCGCCATACTGCAGGCGCCTAATTCCCAAGCGAGAAGTACTACACAGCATAGTAAAAGGTTCGTGTTCATACTGTCCTTGAACAAACGAGAGATAGTACTTTGTTCATTGTGTCATACTGCCTGGTTTACAACCTGTAGGTGATGCCAGAGATCTCTTTACTTTGAACACTTTTATGTTGCGATTCACAAATGGCGCGTAAATCAACGGAAGGGATAAGTGCGAAGTGCGACGTTAAGGAATATAGCGTAGTGCCATTTAACTTTTTTTTTTTTTTTTTTTTTTTTTTTGCGGCTGAAAAGCAAAGCTGTCAGTATCAAAGGGATGGAGTTTCGTTATTCTTCGTTGTGACTGACACGATTAAATTGTGAATCATTATTATCATTTCATAATAATTCTTCAGTTGCTTAGGTTATTCATTTTGATTCCCAGGCATAGTACTGAACATATATGTGTCAGAGTTTGGTGTACGTGTGTTTTCGTGCAAAATAAGGTGTTCTCTAACAGGGTTTCAAAACATGTTTGTCAGAGCTGACGCCCTCCACTCTTCTCTTCCCTTGCCATCAACATTCCTCAAATACGAGGGCTCTGTTCGTCACTCCGCTGTACAGAGTTTGGCGCTCAGGCATTCGGCGGCTGCTGTGGGGCGGAGCGACGCCAAAAAGAGATATACCGCCGTGCACCCAACGTGTGAATCATACTAGTCGGCTTGTCCGCCACAGTTCGCGAACGCTCGGCTCCGTGCAGGACCCACTGGAAATCAATATTTAATTGAAAAAATACCGATTAAAGCTCTTACTTTGTCTGTCCTATCGAGAATTTGCATGTATTTAAACACGCAGTCCAGAATTTTTGTAGTTGTCAGAAATAGTTTCATGCTTCCCGCCAGAGACATCTTTTGGCACGTGTAAGACCTGCTGTGCCACGCACTGTGACGCACGCGCCACGACGTGTCTTTGTCTTGTGCCTCGGGGGCGGAGCGAGTGACTAAAATCGTCATGAGCGAAGTTTAAAAGCTATACATTCAGGAGGTCAGGCTAGTGTGCTTTTTTTCTCCCTAAAATACGAGATCGAGTTGGTGATGTTTCAATGTCAGTGAGATACCATTCGCGCAGTTTCTGACGTGGAGATCATTCTGGAATGTGATTAAGAGAATACAGAAGACTTACACTTCTGAGTGTCCTTTTATTTCACTAAAACGCAATATAAATTTCTGTACCACATCTTACTTGGCTATAAATAGCAATAAAATATTTATTTCAAATAGAAAGAAGTTCTTTTCCCTAAAAAATAGGATTGATCCAGAGTATTTAAAAAACTGCCGGGGAAGATTCTAATGGTTCAAATGGCTCTGAGCACTATGGGACTTAACATCTGAGGTCATCAGTCTCCTAGAACTTAGAACAACGTAAACCTAACTAACCTAAGGGCATCACGCACATCCATGCCCGAGGCAGGATTCGAACCTGCGACCGTAGCAGTCGCGCGGTTCCGGACTGAAGCGCCTAGAACCGCTCTGCCACGCCGAGGAAGAACGTACCGTATTCGGAGGACATATTAACGGGAGTGTGGGGTTAAAATTTGTAGGGAGGAAATAGCAAGAAAAATATCGAGTCGTAACCAGAACCATACTCCTCTAAAATAGTAACAATATCAATAAAAGTCTCTTCATCCATATTGATTTCGTTCCGTAGTAATGAAAGCTCGATGATTTAAGACGCTTTTCACGTGATCAGATATTTTATTTTGGTGATCCCCAGCATCAACTTTGTAGATAAAGTTTGTAGATCGATTAAAGGATAAATGGATTTCGCGTTTTACACCGACTACGCAAAGCAAATGAATAACGTATCTACTATTTTTGAAACTTCCTGGCAGGTTAACACTGTGTGTCACATATAAGGGCCTTCAGAGTAAGTTATCCAAGCACCACTCACAAATCCTTTTCACAAGTTCAGCTCTGCAAACAGCTGTCTCCTATTTTCAAACATTATCCTGGATGAACTCATCGACTTTGGCTAAGTTATTTCTCCGCAATAACCTTTCTGCTATAAATAATATTCCCCCCAGGTGTGCAGGAGAGTTTCTGCAAAGACTGGAATGTGGCAGAGAGGTGCTAGCTGACGTGCAGCCTGGTTGACTAACTCGGTAACAGAGGGTTGCCCCAAAACACAAGGTTTCCGGTACTAGTCCCGGGATGTTTCAGAGCAGCGGACACTCCTTTACAGAGAGGAATATTCCTTTACAGACAGGAATACTCTTTCCAATAACACTAGTGTGTTTTCTCGAAATGGGAGAGACAAAAAAAATTGGCTTCACCATCGAGGTAAACAACGATGATTGTAACGTTGAAAGTAAGATAGGGTGCTTCACACTTATTGAACTGGTGAAAGAAAGGTTAGAGGTAACATCCTGTTTGTAGAACGATCAACTAACGATGGAGTAGTTAATAAACTGGATTAGGATTTGGGGGACACTGAAGCAGAAATTACGGCGTTCACGTAAAATGGTTCCGGTAAGTCACAGAAATCTAAATTATGGACGCCGGATTTCAACCCATCTAAGAAGAACTGGTTTCAAGTGTTATTATGATTAAGTGTGAAGCTTATATGCTTAGGTGTTTCAGCAGTGATAGCTTCGATTAATCACCACTAGGAGCTCTACTTTATACAGAACTTGATGCAACGCCCGGTGTGGTGCCTCAGTGACGAAGACACTGGACTCGTGTTCGGCGGAGTAGGGTTCGTATCCCCGCTGGCATATGAAAACATAGCTGTGTGGTTTCTTTGGGAACAGATTGGTCGATTTGAAACGTCCCCTTAGAACGATTATACATGACTGTCCTTAAACTGACACACAATATTTTTAGCCCTACGCAATCTGACTTTCAATAATCCCTACAAAAGAATGGCCCTGACTAACTTTCACATATACCTTTCACAAATCACTTACCTCACAAAAACATTCGTTACTCGAACTACTGCAATAGAGCGAGCGCCACTACTGCCAGCTAAATAAAAGATTCAAACTACGGAAGGCACTAACTACTGATAGGCATAGTTAGCAAATGAAAGATTTAATAGAGAACAAACAATGTATTTACCTTAATAGTGTTGAAAAATCATAATATACATAGCAGTTCATGACATCCAGTCTTACAAATTTCCAAACTCCGCCATTTCTCTCCCCACATCCACCACTGCTGGCGGCTCACCTCCAACTGCGCAACGCTACTCTATTTCTCCCCACAAAAAATTTTACAAATTGTTTTGGGCAGTGGCCAATACATATTTGTTAAAAATTTTTCACAATTACAATAACAAAGAAATCAAATGCACACACTTATTGATACGATGTTGGTCAAAAGCTAAAATCTTCTCACAGTCCATAAAGACAGTCCTGATCGTTCATCACAGTAAAATGGCAGTGTTTTTCTCAAAGTCTGAGCAGTAAAAGAAAATGCACACGGAAGTAGCGGATTTCCATGCAGTCTTGAAGAAGCAGTGTTGTCCTTCCAACGGAAAGACAGTGCTGACTCTTGACATGCAGACAGGTAATGGGCCACAACAGAGCGAACCCACAGCAGAGTCAGTCGAAGTTTTGAAGAATATTCGTAGGTAGGTCATCACAGAGCAGACCACTGTCGTCTTGTTAGAGATTACGGTATTGGTGGGCCACGAGAGGTGCAGACCCACAGTGGCAGTCCTTGTAGAAATAATGGTATTGGTGGGTCATCAAAAATGCAGACCCACTGTAGTCCTTGTAGAGATGGCCAGCAGCCATCTATTGTGACTCTGCAGGTGCACAATCACCATTGAAGAGTCTTGCGGATAATATAGCAAGTCCATAACCACCACTTGTGAACTCACAAAGTTTCTGGAATTGTCCTTAGAACCAGCAATGCTGTTATCCAGTCCGTCGCTGAATTATTAATACACGTGCAAACACTAACAATCCCTACTTCTCACATATTGTCCATATACTATGACCAACAGAAGCGTGTGCAGTGAAATGGAACTTACAAGTTAATAATATGATGAACTGGTGTCAATTACGATTTTATAACATAAGAATACAATTACAAAGGTACAAAACAATACAGATAACATTTGTAGTACAGGCTTTACAAAAGAATCGAAATAACATATACATCAGTGTTACAGGAATTATGACATAAGTACATCCATAAAAGATCAGAATAACTTTTGAAACATCAACTTCACACATGAGCAACAAAACAGAACAGATAAATAATGTCTAAACATCTTTACAAAGTAAATAACATAGTATTAGAAAAATTCTACAACGTAACTCATATCAGCTAAACACATCAAGACAGGAAAAACACAAATATACAAGAGTACACAAACACATAGCAGAATAACACAAGAGGAAAGGGCAGGGTTTGTTTTCAGTGTAACATTTGGTACTGCAGTCCAACCTAAACCTTCATTCCATAGATCTTTCGTCTTATTTCAACATTTGTTTCCACCAAAAAAATCCTATCCAAGCATGCTTTCTGTATATATATGTTCACATATTTCTTACCTCATTATTTATTTTCCATTATCTTACCCCATCATTTATTTCCAAGAAAATCCTACCTAAACCTGTTGTCCCTAAACCCAACTTTTTCGCTCATATCCTCTTTCAAAAAACTTTTTTGGCCAAACCATTTTCTTATAGCTTCTCAATGCATTTCTTCCAATTCATCACAACTCGTTCTCTCATATAGCCTACCCCAACTTAAGCTAACTTAAATCTACTGAGCTCAGATGCTAAACTATGGGACGAGGCAATGCAGCAGCATAAAACAATTAACACAAACAGCAATGACAAGAAAATGGAAATTGGCAAATCAATTGCAATATTACATCTAATATAACGCACTGCGCAGCAAACAAGAAAAATAAATCAGTAGTGAAACTGGCTTAACAGAGTAATGTAAAGTGAAATTTAGTAGCACTGTGCCTGGCAAACAGCAGCAGCAAATGCAATAACTTATATCTAAACATGACATAGCTCAAGCAGAAAAAATAGTACACTAAAGACGACAATGCAGATAAGGGAAATGTATATTCACATCTTAATGTCTATATAATTAAAGTGGTGCACCACAAGAAGTTATTCTACCAAAAAAAAATACCAAGTAGTTGAAAAGAAAATTCTGTATGCAATACCTGTGAAGGGAAATGTCTTTTTATGCTCCTTCGTTTTTTTGAATAGATCATAAAATTATTTACTGGATCTGTAGGCATAAAATATTTATATTAGTACATCTATTAAATTTTATTTTAACCAATGCTGCAGTGCAGCTAGAAACTAGATATTAAACGAAATGAGCAAATATATATATAAAGCAACATATGAAAAGTCATTCACTAGGCAAATGTCGTCTCCAAAGGTAGAAAAAATCTCTCAACTAGAAAGACAATAGATGAAAAATGTTTCTCATCGTGTCATTAGGCATTTTAGTAAACATCATAAATTAAGAGCTCCACAGTGTAATCATATGTTTTCAAGTTCGAGCGGGTGGTTTTTGCGATGCTTTCTAGAAAGGAATGTCAATAGCGAGGTTAATGATCTCTTTTTTTATTTCTCCACCTAATGGCTTTTTCTTCAGGCAGGTGGCACAGCTAGGCGCTCACGACGCATTACGTGAAGGTCACTTAACTTTCTTACCGAAATATTTACGACAGCAGTGACAGTCTCATATAAAAATTTCACAGCTCCAGAATTTGCGTTGCAAATATGTAGAAACAAAATCCTATAAATATAACAGTATCCAAAAATATTTTCGTTGGCATTGTAATACATTCACACATTTCATAATTCTTAAAGTACAATTCTTGGTTTCCAACATCCTTTTCCAAAAAACCAAGTCCCTAACCACTACTCATTATTCCTTACATTATTACACATATACATATTCGTCGACACTTCTTCAATGTTTCATATTAATAAATACGTAGCATAATCGAATTACTCATATAGCATCAGCTCATTGATCATAAACATACCTCAATAGCATAATACACATCGTCTTTGTAATAATAACATCATAACACCTCAGTCAAATCTCAAAATCGTCGTAGCTTCCTCAAATAATTTCCAAACTTAAAAAAACTCTCTGTTCATCTCAATAGTGTCATCTACCTCAAACGTACTTTAAAAATCATGATCGCATATCAAATATATCATTCAAAGCTCTCATAGTATCACAATGGTTCCGAAAAAAATATGAACAGTTCACAAAGTACAGACAAAATACAATTTCGTAAGTGTGAAGTTATCCAACGGTGTAATTACGTAAACATCTGTCACTCATGTAGTAAAATAAATGTTTGTCTCTCTCAGTTAAATGATCAGGTAGCTGTGTATTTTATGTTGGAGAAATATGGTACCGATGTGTAAAGTTGTATAAGCAAATACCATATTAGCTAGGGCTCCTTGTGCTTGCCAAACACATGGTACACAAAGTAAACGTGTACCCCCCTGAGGATTAATGTTATTATACCCTCAGGTGTTACAGATTATTGCAATGGAATGAAATGTATCACGGAAAAACTTTGTATCATTGTACTTCAAATATCTTTAAAAATAAATGTATTAAGTACAAAAGTAATCACTCAAATACGTGTACTGTAGCGCTAAACTGTGCGTCTTGTTGTAAGATAATCTCTGTGGAAGTGTCGTAGTTATCGTCCTCCGAAAGCTAAGTTCTGCAGAAGTCAATGTACTTACCTCATGATAAACAAAAGTGAGATGCTTTGCGTATAGATATCGTAGTTATTATGCTTATTGCCGTGATGAAGAAAGTACTATAATGTAACATATTGTTGTGCTACAAAAAAGGCTGTCTCATTGTAGCTATACCACAAAAGTTACTACTAAAACATGTTTTACTTTCCAGAAGAATTCAGAAAACCTGTGCAGATATAAAACAGATACACCGCAAAAACAACATTGTAAATTGTCATTCATTAGTACCGTCGTGATAAAATCGTGTAGCTGTCACATAAACTAACCACTGTGTCATCTGGTATCTCACAGAAAGTACTTTAAATCCAGAATGTATTTTCAAGTAAACCAAAATGTTGCATTAAGATCTCATTAGCAGTACCGGTACATGTTCTAAGTATGTCAGCCTTATAGTCGTTACGTAACCGTGCAACTAACAAGCAAGAATGTACTCACACAATAACACTGTGTCGTCTGTTCACTATAACAATGCACTCGTAAATACTGTCTAAATATGTTCCCTAGGTTATAGACTGGATAGTTAACTTCAAACATTGTTGCATGGTAACAGTTTCTAAGTCTGACAATGCGTACTAGAAATGTGAAGTGAAAAGTTTTATGGCAAAGACAAAGTCAAAAAGCAGATTATCTTTCAATAAACGGTTTTACATGTGAAAAGTGGTGTAAACCTTTACTATTCCTAGTACGCAGAGTTTCAGCTTCAGTGGAATTATCATGTGGTATATGGTACAACGGTAAAGAACGCTAAAATTTTTCTCACGGTTAGCATCTATGTAATTTTTCCCTGAGCCAGCCAGCGCACGTGGCTGCCTTCGGTGCGAGTCATTGTGTGTCTCTTTGTTGGCGTGCGTCGTTATTGGGATTAGGAGACCTAACTTCCACAAATTCACCTTGTCGAGAGTGCCCTGCTCAGTTTGAATCCCGCCAGTTCTGATGCAATTCAGGTCTGTCGTTACGATCATATCGTCTGTCGTCATGTCGGTAGATTCCATAGTTTCTTTCTTGTCGGTTATGCGGTGGAGAATTTCCCCCTGAATTATCACTGCTCGGTGGACCGTTGCGTCTTAAGTTATTCTGTCTCCCGTGATAATAATAGTTCTGGTTGCCATATTGTCTGTTTCTATGGTAATCTCTGTCATATTCATTACTACAGAAATGCGATCTTTCTCTGTAACTATTATTACTCTGCCAACGGTTGTCATACGGGTGGTGTCTGTTTTGGTCACGATTTGTGTTGTGAGAATGGCCTTGTCGTGTCCAGTTATTATTTCTTTCATCGCAGAATTGCGACGGATGTGACCTGTAATTGTTGTGCTCCTGTTTTCGCGTTCCGCGATTATCAGTGTCAATTTCTAATTCTTGTAAGAGTCCCTGAAGAGCTTCAATGTCGTCTTTGCAACGTCCTGCCAAAATAATATGTCGTAAATATTCAGGTAATTTGGTTAAGCAAATGTGGATGAGTTCTGAGGGGCTGTATGGGTTTGACAGGTACTGATTCTTGTGCAACATGTCTTCAAAATATTTCACAAGACTGGAGAATTCAGATTGTTCGAAATGTTTCATCATTATGATTCTATGTTTTACTCGGTCTTGTGTAGCTTGAGACCAACATGCTGAGAGGAAGGCATGATAAAATTCTCCTTCACTGTGGCAATCGTGAATGGCCGATCGCATTCTTACAGCTGGTTCATTCTCTAAATAGCCACACATAAATTCTAATCTGTGCTCTAATGACCAGTTGGGAGGAAAACAATGAGATAATTGATGGAGCCACGCTCGTGGATGAATGTCGTTGCCAGAATTCTTAAATGTTTTAAATTTACGTGTAGTAATAAACAGCTTATAGTCAAAATCTTCATGTCGGCGAGTCGCATATCGGTCATTGTTACGTCGTTTCGGCGGTTCCATTTCAAAATTCGGTGCACCTTGCCAATTTCTTTCATAATTTCCGAAATGCACTGTTATTATTTTGTGGCTGTTCCGTATTTCTATGTCCCTCTTCCCGTATTGGAGCACGAGTGGCCTCTAAAATATGTGATTCCTGTGTTACCTGAGTAAGCTGATCTTGTGCTTCCCGGATTTCTCTTTGGCGTTGCGTATTAATTTGATTCTGATTTTGTTTGAATTTCCTAATTTGTTCGCAGTCTTCTGTGTCATTAAAGGCTACCGGTTTTGTGTCATTCAGATTATCATCTACCTTCGTAGATAAGTTAGTGAACTGGTCCGAAAGTTCGGCTACTTTCTCCGATAGTGAACACATTTCCTCAGTGTGTTTTTCTGAACCAAGTTCGAGTGTCCATTTGTGTGGAAATCGAATCTACTGTGTCTAAGTTTTCCTGAGTTTTTGCAAGTTGCGTACCCGAAGCGGTAGATGCAACTGAGTCAATTTTAGCCCACAAGGTCTCATGATTTTCATGAACAATGGTTTGCAGTTCTTTTATGGCTGCTTCGTGATTCTGTAATGCATTTTCAAGCCGCGAAAAAATAGGTTGAAAATGCTCACAAATTTGTGTTTTTACGTCATTACAGACTTTTTGACATTTCGATTCAATGTTATGTAACTCAGTAGTTAAATCTTCACGTGTTTGTTAAAGTGTGGTGTCTAACTTCCGAAGATTTTGTTCCATTGTGTCTAACTTTTGAAGCTTTTGCTGTGTTTCTCTCTGATTTTGTTCCATTTGTTACATTAATTGCAATAATAATGTATTAGTGTCTGGAATCTGTTCCTCTATGCTTTTCGGCAGAGAATTTGCACCGGCAACATTCAAATTTTGACAAGCAGAAAATGTGTCTCGACTTATTTGAGAAAACGGTGAGGATGCAAAACCTGAATCTACGGTATTTGCAAGATTGTGTCCTGTCATTTCGGATTCCTGAGGCGACCTCTTGCCGACCGATCGATCGATAATGCTTCCCTGTTCACTAATTGTTTCACTGCCTACAGCATTATTTGCAGCCCGCTCCCTTTCCCTATGCACAATTACCAAATTACTACTTTGAAGATTAGTTAATTCATTACTCGGCGGCGCTGATAAGCTACGCTCGTCGTCACTATTATTTCTCAGTTTACTTTGGAGCCTAGTGTTACGTTTTTCACACGCCATTATTGTCACAATATGTCACACGACAACACAGAAAAGCACAATTTGAAGAGCAAAAATAATAGAACACATTTACGTAGCACTGAATATGATATCTAGTTAATTGCAAGCGCAGCTGCAAAATACTTGGTGCAAATCTACATGCATGCCACACCTGTTTTACTGTACAACAATGAAAGACTGCAACTACAAAGGAGATTCGCTCTACAATTACGCGCTAGCAATAAACAAAATCTATACTAATTACACAAACTACAAGAAAAAATCAGAAGATTCTAGTGAGGTATCCTCGGCTAAGGGTCGACATATGAAACGTCCCCTTTGAACAATTATACAGGACTGTGCTTAAACTGACACACAATATTTTTAGCGCAACGCAATCTGACTTTCAATAATCCCTACAAAAGAATGGCACTGACTAACATTAACATAACCTTTCACAAATCACTTACCTCACAAAAATCTTCGTTACTCTAACTACTGCAATACAACGAGCGCCACTACTGCCAACTAAATAAAAGATTCAAACTACGGAAGGCACTAGCTACTGATAGGCATAGTTAGCAAATGAAAGATTTTAATAGAGAACAAACAATGTATTTACCTTAATAGTGTTGAAAAATCATAATATACATAGCAGTTCATGACATCCAGTCTTACAAATTTCCAAACTCCGCCATTTCTCTTCCACATCCACCACTGCTGGCGGCTCACCTCCAAATGCGCAGCGCTACGCGCTTTTAACAGCCAACTGCCCACTACAATGGCCAATAATCCAACAACAATGCAAACCAGCCACAGACTGCACATAGCACAGCCAGTGATTTTCATACAGAGCGCTACGTGGCGTTACCAATATAAAAACATAAACAACCTACTTACTGATTTACTGCGCCATCCTTGTCCAGTGTGAGTTCATGACAGTTATCTGATGCCATTGTCGTCGATTGAGGTGATAAATCCTGATTTTTTTTTCCTTCCTTCTTGTAGTAACGTTCTGGAGAGTTTACAGTTTCTCCAAGGAACTTGTCAAAACGCTGAGATAAGACTGTGGACCACCAGAGAAGATTTAATCAGTGAAATTCGCCAGTAAATTCAGCATTTGGACCTTCTTCAACTGCAATATCGGGATAGGTATCGGAGCAGCAAAGGTATTTTCGTGACGTTTAGAGAGTTTCTCAATCATACGTGAACCAATGGTTATTGGTATGGGATCTAATGCTAAATGATAATGAAGCCAACTGACAATATGTATGGCAATGAACATCATGAAGTTAGTAACAGTCGAGGAAACGTATAACATTTGTTTTGGCAAGTAGATAACGATTTTAAATACGGCGCATAGCGTTCTGCTTTTCAATAATTCCTCTTTCAGAGAAAATCTGAAACCAGAGACACCATGCCGGGCCAACAAAAGGCAAAAAAGTCTGTAGATATCTCTGTGTCAAAAAAATGGTTCAAATGGCTCTCAGCACTATGGGACTTAACTTCTAAGGTCATCAGTCCCCTAGAACTTAGAAGTAATTAAACCTAACTAACATAAGGGCATCACACACATCCATGCCCGAGGCAGGATTCGAACCTGCAACAGTAGCGGTCTCGCGGTTCCAGACTGTAGCGCCTAGAACCGCTCGGCCACTCCGGCCGGCTCTCTGTGTCGAATAATAAATAAAAATCGCACGAGACGAGTGCGCTGTCAAGAAGGTTAGAGTGTAACATCTCGGTTCTGTGGAGACAGAGCATTCCGCCAGCTGGCCCATGAAGGGAAACGGACGGAATTGTCTGTAATACTGTTGATGAAACTATCACGGTATTCGCTTAAAGTGATATTAGAAAATCGCAGGAAACCTGAATCCGAACCACTCGGCAGACATTTGAATTCAACACCGTAAGAGGATTTACTCTTTACGCGTGAGCAGTATTGTGATCAGCGAGCGGCTATGTCAGAGAGATTAAACAGGTGAAAACAGTTATGTCTCACTACTATCATAGTATCCTGAAGTCAAAAAATGCAACAACTTACAAACCGTCTTGGACGTCTTAAGAGATCCCAATCTACATGCATAATTCAGTTAATACCCCGCACATAAGATTTTATGTATTTCCACAGAGAACTTCCGTACCACTCCATTAACTGTCAGACATCAGTTGCTGCATCTATGTATTCGTTAATTTTTACTTTATGGAACGCATCATATAACCAGACGACAAAGTCTCACAAACGTTTACGAATGGTTTAGGTATTTCTGCTTCCTTCCCTCGCCAGTTTCGGAGAACTGTAGAAATTACTTTGTACAATACCGTAAGCTATTGTTAATTTACTATTAAAAATAATGTAAACAGCAGCTCACGGTATTACATATCGTCATTTCTGAATTTTATCAAAGCTATGGAACAGAATCGGATTTTTTTAAAAAGAATAACTGCATTTTTCGCCTGGTACCATAGTATGGTAGTTTGAGCTCTTAATAGAGATGTGCTCCACATGTACTCGTATTTTCTTTTTTTTTTAACATCAGAAGTACCGTTTACGTAATATGGTGCAGGCTACTTGGTATGTACACACAAATACCAACAAAAATGAAACGACAATAATACAGCCATACTGATAAGTAATAACTATAAATCATCAAATGGTTCAAATGGCTCTGAGCACTATGGGGCTTAACATCTGAGGTCATCAGTCCCCTAGAACTTAGAACTACTTAAACCTAACTAACCTAAGCACATCACACACATCCATGCCCGAGGCAGGATTCGAACCTGCGACCGTAGCAGTTACGCGGTTCCGGACTGAAGCGCCTAGAACCGCACGGCCACCGCGGCCGGCTATAAATCATCATCAACCGTAGTAAGTGACCGATAGTTCAAGAACATTTCAGCTACAGACTTTGACTATTTCAAGTCATCGTACGTGTTGATCTTCTGATCTTACTTTCATCTGAGGACAATGCACCGTTTTGCTTAGAATTTATTGATTTAGCAGTTGTGATTGTTCTCCTCCAGAATTAAAACATCTATATACATACACGGGAGAAGGCGCCTTTTTTGTAACAAGCGAGTCACTGAAAATATTCGTCTTTTTAAGAGAACGCTAACAAAAGGGAAGGATTTAGTTGCAACGGACAGCATCATACGTGAGCCACCAGCCCGGTGGCCTACTTCAGTAATTGGATTGTGAGGCCTCAGGGTAGGAAGGGAGTACCAGGAGGAATGAAAGACGGGATGAACTGGCTGGTGAAATGTGTGTACGCTCTTCTTTAAAGAAATAATGAAAGAACTGTTTGAAGGGCGAGGCGCTGGACAGTTGCGCCCCAGGGCGGGACCGCTCTAATCACCGCCGCTGCCACATTGTTCGCTGCGAAGGCCCGCGGACTTGAGAAAACACGGCCGCCGCTAAGACTGCCCTGCGGGTTAACCGTCCCCTACCTCGCCAAACAGATACAAACCGCCGTGTTTGTTCAACTGCACCACACTCATTGTGCGGCTAAGTTGTAACCTTCCTCCAGCTGCTTGAGATAATATACAGTTTACAGACCTTCTTCTGCAGCAACACACTACCAACGAGATGTCGTATGAAACTACGACACAGGAGCTCGATTCCACAACCCACGGCGTTTCCTCCATATTTTTTTTGATACGCGTTTTCTGCTTAGGGAGTTATTCGGCTTCATAATTTTCAAACGGTAACTGATTGATGTGTAACTGACGGAACTGCACTTTTAGAGCAGTGAACTGATGGTTAATCAGATTGTTGGAAGTTTCAGACTCAACATCATCTTGACAACGTTAGCATTAGAAACATACAGGTGTTCGGAGATTCCCGTTACAGACTTCTAGGAGTTGTGGGGGGATGTGAGTAGATAACACTGCGAATAGGAACGTATGTCCGGAAACGTACCGTCTCCGTGCGGCAACCATTTGAAGACATTATGGTAACGCAACCACTTTTACAAGTAATTCATTAGGCGTGACACAGTCCATCACTTGTTTTACAGTTCCACTCCTCAATAGTCAAAGAAATGGCTCCTGTTCTTATTCACGGGTTCTCTTCATCGTGATGCAGTAAGGCCTCTTCCAGTTCCGATGACGTCGTCTCCTTAGTGCACCAGTCACGCCTGCTGACGGTGAAAGTACCCTTTACCGAAGCCTTTGCGCAGTTGCGGAGGAGTTGGACATAGTGGAGAACGATCTTGGTAAAGGCGACTAGTAGTTCTTCCATTACCGTGCGCTTAACCAATCAGAATCGGTGTATTCTGCAAACGTGTAGTCAGCCATTTAGCTCTAACACTCACAGACACTTGAATGAGGCTCAAACCGGGTCAGAGAGGTATGACAGACGTCAAATGACATCAGGCGATCCCCCACCATGACTGTCCTGTTTCATACCTACCTAGCAAACATGTTTTCAAACGGCTGAAGCACGAAAACGTTACTTTTCCGCGCATAAGTTCTTGTTCAAAATATTATGTAATCACTCCCCTCTACAAGCCCTAGAAATTTGTAACGGGAATTTCCGAACACCCTGTAAAGTTAGATGCGAAATAATGTTCGGTCTGTAGAACGATGTCGGCAGTTAGTTGTCGTGGGCAGGAACAGGCACCTATGCTGCTGCTGCTGCTACTACAGCCATCATGAAATACATGCAGTGTATACGCAGTGGCAAATATGGACAACCATCAATTGTATAATAGAATGATGACAATGAAAATTTTTGCTGGACCGGGACACGAACCCGGGTCTCTCGCTTATCGTGAGCGGTCGCCTTACCATTTTTTAATGCTTGTCTTGCTATTCGCTGTCTGCATTTTATACCCACATTTTGTTAACAGGAATGAACGGACACAGTCAACTTCAGGCCAGATGGAGACAAGGCGGGCAGGGGTCGAAACCCGAGACCTGGCCACGATGCCTCCCCCTCGCCTGTCGCAGTGCTGGTACCTCGCATGGATATGGTTTTTTATTTCACGTTTTTATTTTTATTTTGTTTTTATTTTTTATATTTTCGTAAATTTTGTCTTTATTGTTGCTGTTATTTGTTTTATTACAAGAACGCCTATTAGACAAAAATGCCATAATTCCGGGACTCAAAGGGAAACAAATTTTTTCTCTAAGAAGGACACAATGGGAAAAGACTTCAGAGAAATAAAAAGTCAAAAGAAAAGAACTACCCAATTCCTTGACGATTAAAGACAAGGTGCAACATATTTGCCAATAAAACACGATAATGTGGAATCCTTTGCCACTACAAATGAGCAGTCACCATATTTTGGCGGAAAGGAAGGGGGCAGTATCGTTGTCATACCCGACTACATAGTGGGAGTAGTGTCCTAGCAGCCATACGATCGAATTAGTCTTGGTTCGAGGGAAAACGGAAAAGTCTGGACAGAGGAAGTTCAACCGAGAAAGCAGCTTTAGCTGATCGGATAAGAAGAGCCAGTTGTTGGCGACTTCAGTGCTATTTTTCTCGTCCACAAGCGACGGACCTTTGTGGTAACGTATCAGGTTGATAACATGTGTCGCAAAGACCAGTCGGACTGAGACCTATGCGATGGAGGCGTTCGTTGGCCGGGATCAGATTGTGAGTGATCCTATACCATGAAAAGGCGATTTCCATCGGGAGGGTAGGAAGACTAACGTAAAACCACACTGTTTTCCAGGATACCAATGGCGCGGCCATTTCAACTGGGGACACGGATGATTGTACTCCCCAACTAGAAAGACAGGATCTGGTGGTAAGGTGTGTCATTGATAAAATATCAGCTCCCAGAAAACTTATATTATGTAAAATTCACGTACTGGCCACATTTTAATATTGATCCGGCCACGGTCGGTAGGTGGAGTCAGACTGGCCGGTTGAAGAGACATAAATAAGCGAGATTTAATAGAATGAGCAGCTCGAGTACACGTTAAAACAGTACGCCGTATAAACAGTAATGAATCCTTCACTATGATATTGGAAGTCCCATACCGAAGTAATGTAAGAAAGTTTTAGGCCTGCATCTACTGATTAATAAAACTAAGCAGTTTATTACTTTCAAATGACCGGTAACAGTCCGTGGCTGCCGCGCTCTCAGGTTGAAAACGTTGTTTGTTGTTGCTGTGCGGGAAGGCGACTGTCACATGGGGCAACGTGGGGGGTGGGGGGCCCTGAGGAAATTCAGTGTCAGGTACAAATAATACACGCCACTCTTACACATGTGGGTGGTGCGGTTCGTGAGAATTAACGGAAACGGAAACTGACGGGATGTCTTTTACCGTCACCACAAGTGCCGCTGGCACATTTTGGCTGATCTGGTTTTGACCAGCAGCGGCTTGTGGCATGCTTTCCCCATCCGGGGTCTCATAAGAATGGAGGGAACACGGTAGAGACTCAGGAATGTCTGACAAGTCTGTAGATTAGTACGGAACTCCGGAACAGGTCAATCTTCTTGTGATTCCGAAGAAGCGGTCTCTGTCTCGGGAGTCAGGTGCCAGAGAACGCTGGACGCTTTTGAATCTTGAACAGCAACCGACATGTTACGATCCGGTCTAAATTGAGAGAAGGGAGAGGCCTCCTGCAGCGGAATCTTTTCAGTAGAGCGGAGAAGCGAAGAGGAAACGTCTGACTCCTCACCATCTTGCATCCGTCTAGGCTTGTTTTGAAGTGAAAGTGGTGGCGGAGCGAAGCTAAACAGGCGAAGTCCTTACTCGAGGCTACCGTCGGAAATGCACTAGGACCATAACGTAATGGCTCGCCTTGTCACTCATAAACGTGATTAGACACAATGGCTGTCAGTTAATGAACTAGATCCGCTGAAGTTGGCCTCTTACGTTGTTCATAAGTAGATTTTAAGACCGTGACATGATGCGGGCAATTTGTACGGAGGTGTCCACACTCATTACATATAAAACAGATCTCCTCTTGTCCTGTGTAAATTGTATGTACACGGTATGCGCACACCTGCAGATGAGATAGAATATTCCGTTTGGCCACCATGTTCCAGGATCGAACTCCGCTATAAACTGGTGAACGATATTGAGAGGACCAACGTCCCCGCCGTATATTCCTTATATCTTCAGACAGAAGCAGGACGGTGTTGAGTAAACTGTCATCAGTTTCGGGCGGTTGTTAAACATCCACACATGAGTATATTCTACCTCCGTATTCGCCAGAATAACGAGGCTATTAGAGACATAGCGATGAGCTCAAGGGTCAACCAGATACGGGTCTGTAAACGGTCGGTTGTTCTTTGGGAAGGAGACCAGACAGCGAGGTCATCAGTCTCATCGGATTAGGGAAGGATGGGGAAGGAAGTCGGCCGTGCCCTTTCAGAGGAACCATCCCGGCATTTACCTGGAGTGATTTAGGGAAATCACGGAAAACCTAAATCAGGATGGCCGGACGCGGGATTGAACCGTCGTCCTCCCGAATGCGAGTCAAGTGTCTAACCACTGCGCCACCTCGCTCGGTACGGATCTATAAATCTGACGTATAACACGCACGATTAAGAGTCGAAGTAAGCCGTGTGAACCTGTGCCAAAGTGACCTTCATAGTATCTACAAGCTTTTTTTGAATTTCTAACGATCTCGGCTGCACATGACGCGTGGATTTGTCAATACTAAAACTGACGGTACCTGTGCTTGGAGTGTTCCTCGGAGCCATGGACGACATCACGGCTCAAGACAACGTCGCGTCAATATGGAATCACAAACACGAGACGAAGAAAGACAAACAACGATGTGACGCTCACAACGAGTCACACGATACCAAGGACAAACAAGGAAACTATCGCAGGGCAACGATAGAGGCGGGAACAGGCGGAACCTTCTCGTCCGGCGTGCGAAACGGGAATGCCATTAGGCCTATCCCAGCACGACTCACGACCACTCAAACTTCCATACGCCCCGGTACGGTTGCTCAGCGTGTTCGGTGAGTTAGATGCCCTCAGCAACGAACAATAACGAAAAAAAGCAGATTTAAAAACAAATGAATAAATATACGTCATCAACCATGTTTCTACAGCCTCTACCCGCACATTGTTTATGTATATTCCCGTACAGGCGACACATTTTAATTGAAATTCGCCTGACCGCTGTTACTCATGAGTGCATGCATTCATGTCCTAAGGAACACTGCATCGTAATATCGAATAACACAGGCACTGCAATATAGTATTTATCCACCGACAGTGGCCAAGTGACTTTCAAGTAAAATGTCTGCTCTGTACGGGAATATGAATAATGGGTGTACAAGTAGAGGTTGTAGACGTACGGTTGACGACGTACGGAAGTTTGTGTCGAGCTGTAAGTCGTGCTCGAATAACCTAATGGTAAGGCAACCGCTTACGATAATCAGGCAATCCGGGGCCGAACCCCCGTCCATCAAAAATTCTCATTATACGCCTGATGGTTATCCATATTCACATCTACAAATTTGTTTCATGTATTACATGCAGAGAATAAGTCTTTAAAGATGTGGAACAATTTAATAATTACTTTCATTAGCAGAGTAACACGACGGTAGTCGTTGACGTGTAAATACGAGTATGTCATCAACATCAACAGAATCCATTCGGTATCCACTGCCGGATAAAGATCACCTTCAGACTTGACTACGTATTACAGTTTTCAGCTATAGATATCTTTGTTGCTGCGTTATGTGGTATAAAGTCGTCTACACCCATTCAGACGAGCAGTGTATACAGTACTTTCGAACCTTCTGAATTTCGTAAAATACTTGCACAGAGCACGAACAATCTGTTCGCCTGCCTGAATGACCTACCCAACTCCATTACACTTTCATAAGAGACTAGATTACTTCTTACACTCTATTCTATTTTCTAAACCATTATTTTGTTATCTTGTCTCTCCTAGCAAATCTCAACACTTATCTCTCTATTTCTCGCTGCACAACATTTGGTTTTTGAATGGCTAACATATTAAACGACCATACATCACTGGCATACGTAACACCTGGTAATACACTGACTGTAATTTTTTATTTTCAGAGATGTCGGAAACTTAGTTTTGAAAACTTTATTTAGTTTACCAAAAGCACTCTAGACCGTTATCACTGATCCTCTCATTTCTTTTGCTAGCAATCCAGTCGTCGTCTTAAACTAATACAAAATCTCATCAACAGTATTTATGAACCACACGTTCTCAAGAATATTTTTCTTTCCAATGTCTTTATTATACATAATTTTAATGTAATTATAACTGTTCATCAGGCTTACTTCAGACTTTACAGTACTGTATTCTTCCATTTTCCGGCACTAGAGTCCACAATAGAGCTCAAGTGGTTCACATGTGTTTCAGTAATATGTATTCCTTGTTCTCTTTTCCAGTTTAGGGTTCTGAAAATTTTCTTTAGACCTGTTGAGAATTGTTTTGGTGATACGTGTCTTCCTGCATAACTCGTGTTTAAGTTCTGAATTTCACTGAAATTTGACGAAGGCTGTTGGAAACGTATATCACAATAAAAAAGTTTTGTAATAGTCATTTATATGCATAGCTCCTGATCTACTGTAAGAGCAACCACATTACGGGCAGGACGCTACATGAAACATTAAATAATGAGCACATGTTTAGAATACAGTGAGCGCCTTTAAATTTTTATTCGGATTATTCTTATTCTTAGTAGGTAAACGGAGCAGGTGACTGAGAAAGAAAAGGATATAATATTTACAAAAAAATTCATTAAGAAACGAATTGGAGGTTCTAAACTCTAAATAATGAATATTTTAAAATTTTTGATAAAACGAACTACTTCGAACCATTTTAATGTCCGTAAATGTGATTACCACATCTGTCTACAACAGCAGATGACACGCTACGTAGCACAATACTGCTGCCATATGGTAACAAATGAAACTTTTCTTCTGCTATCTTAACTAGAGAATGGTCACTGATGTACTAAGAGAAAGCAGTTGCGTTCAGGCCGCATATTAGAAGGCGGTGCAGGTAATTATCTCTCAATCGATCGTGGATACTTCACACTGTTGCGTTTAATACCTTTTGCAAGTCACACGAAACAATTATTTATTATGTTGTAAATGAAGTACGTCCCATCAGTACATATAAATTGACCTTCCTGATATCAAAGCCTGTCAAATGTCCAGACTGCGATTTGGAGTGTTTATTATTCGTGGGCACTTGGACGAGGATGGAAGAGAAATTGACCACAGCTTCTTTGATGGAAACATTGTGGCATTCGCCTGAAATGATTCTGGAACTTGCGGGAAGCCAAAATCAGTGTTATTCTTTTACTGACTCAAAACCCATCCCCATCCCTATATCGGTTCAAGACAAAGTCAGTTCAGTCTCATTCCGGAGAGTGTGGGAAAATGCCGGAATACCACACTTTCGTCCTGTGGATGGTGACTTGTCATTGCTCTCGCCCACTACATTTTGAGGTGTTATTTGCATATCCAAATAGTGCGGATGACTTCTTGAAGAATATCGTGCTACGCTTATGTATTTATGGGTAACTGAAGAAAGGAAAGAAGGAAGAGACTGAAACATTGCACTTGCACATACGAAACTCCTCTCAAAGAGCACCAGGACTTCCGCCGTGCTTATTGTCCTCATAGGCAGGACAGAACATCGCCAACTGTCACAAGCTATTAATCCCACAAGGCATCGCACAGAGAATCAGAACTTAACGCAGAACATTGTCGCAAAGATTGCTTATCAAGAATATTACACCATCCTCTTTCTTCTCTTAGATAGCAAAATAATAGTACGAAAATTTCTTCCGCAACAAGAGCTCGAACCTGCTCAAGTTCATTGTGATAGCGAGAATTTGTGACTCCTTACACGGAGTAAAGTCATGCAAGGTTATTACGCCTTCAATCAGGAACCGCTGATGTTTTTTCACAATATCCCATGTCCTCCACCGTGTTCAGTATTATCTGAACGGTACATGGCTGTGGACCAGGCACCACAACGTCATAGCTGCTGGCATGGCTACATAGGATAGACGCTGGTAATCACATGACAAACAATTTCCGTTCATCAATTACCGAGATTAATACGACAGAAGAATCTTAGAAGCATAAACGCTGGGATAAAGCGACAGAAGAATCGTAGAATTGCAACCACTTGGCTTGGCTCTGAACTGAGAATATCTCATCAAAGTTTGATCGCAAGACGCATTCCTAAGGGCATTTCTATGTACAATATATTATGATCAGCATTGAGGTTACGTTATGTAAAGCAGCATGTCGTGACCAGCACGTGACCAGCGGACCGGAACATTTCATGGTGCTTTAGTAAATTTACCTTTCTCTGTTTTCCTAAAGACACTTCGGAAAATGTCAGACATGTTGCCTCAGACAGTACTGAAGCTTTCCTTCCTCATCAACAAATTTAGTGCCCTTGAGTTAATGACTACACAGTTGAGGGATCGTAGTCAACAGCACAAGTTACTGCCAGTTTCACTGGAAATAGTAAATCGTTATACAAAATATCAGTCTACATTTTGTATAGAGTGTTTCTTTAATCATCAAGCAAACTTTCGGGGATGTTGGAGAGAAGTAGAAGTCTGAATTTGAGGCAGAAACACCTGAGTCTAAAGTTACAAACGCAAGTATGACTTGAAATAACTGTGACAGTTCTGTACCTACAAATAGCTCTTCGTATATTATAATAAATTATTTTGTAGTGGCTAACATTGTATGGTAGACAGCTGCAATCACCGTGCAACATACATCTTGAGGAACTGGGACAGCTGGCAGAAATTTTTGGAAGATGTGTTATGTGATCTTCGGGCACGTATCGAACGATGAATAGGAAACGAAAGTTCGGTTTTGGGAATAATTCACACTAACTTTAGACCCAGTGTGTACACAATGACATTGTAATTTAATGAAATAAATAATAAGAGCACGGTGAAAAAGGACTGAATGTAATGAAAAATTAAGTGCTGTTTCCTTAATATATTTTTCTGAACTTTGCTATGTAAATGTGTATTCCTTTTTTTTGATACCGTATCTTCACTTACATACATTCTCATAAAGGTAAGACAACTATGAAATTCTTTCTCCAAATGATCCACATGGTAGTAGGCTGAGATATAGGTGTAAAGACTGAATCGTTTTCTGATAGGTGGCACGTGCAGTTCAAGATGTGTAGGAATAATGCATACAGACTTTACAACGATTGTATTCGCCTTAGCCGGGAATGACGTAAGTTTTCAAGAGAGGATCCCATTCATGAGTTTCCTACACAATAAAGAGATTAACATGATTCATATTTATGATCATGTTATAAATATTTCATTGTAAAGTGGAATGAGACCTGAAATTCAACAACTTCTTTGTGAAAATTGTCACTTTATTCGTCCAGTTTCAATTTTTCGCCTTCTTACAAAATGACGTCTCATTCAGAACTTAGTTTACAACTCGTTACAACTTTTCAGTTCTCATGCAGCTAGCAGCTAACTGTATGTATAAACTTTAACATATTTGGTAGAATTCGTGTAAATGCATCCCTATGAAGAAACCAATACAGCTCAGCACTGAAAGCTGCAAGCGAATATTCTCCACCCTTCTTTGTGATGAACGTCTACTTAAAAGTTTTGTAATCATTTTAATTCAGCAGAAAATGCTATCAGCAACGTGTAAAAGAGCCGTTGGATTATTTCCAATGGCGCGTGACAGCACCTAAATATCTTTGTTATCCAGATTCCTGCCAGGAACTACTTCATCTACACTTAATTTTTGTACGGACTAAGGCGTTTTCGGCGAGATCTTCTTCACAGATACACAAGCAAAGAATATTAGAGTGGGAAGGATCTTGCCTTGCGGCACGAATGATGCATGGAAACACGCACTTCGGGAGACCCTTGTATGATATGAGCCCTCGGGGTATTTAACTACATCTACATATCCATTATGCAGTCGCAAAGTCTTCTGACTTTCCAATTACAACTATGTTACAAACATTAAAACCTCTGCCATGAAATTGCTTGAGGTCCTAAGCAGTTAAGTCGCTACATTAGGCTGACGAGTTTCCAGCAGTGGAATGAAGTCATTTGTTTTTCTTATTAGGGGGAGTGGCAGCTGCAATAAACACACGGTCGAAACAAACGGACTGAATGTCTCTTCTAAGGTTCATCAAAGCCGCGTTCTCCTATAGCAGCTGGACTTAGTTGGAATTATTGCGCTCTCATTTTCTGTTTACATTAAGTTTTCCATTGAAGTTAATGTGGCAGTTGGTGAGCGAAATATAGCAGTCCGTAAATCGCTGGATTCACATCTGGATGACCAAGACTCTAATCCCCAGTGTTACATCCCTAGAATTTAGTGATGATGATGATGGTGATGATGAGGTCCCAAACTCTGAGGAGCGTAGAGGACGATGCGGGAAACCCGTACCGCCGTACTAGGCAAGGTCCTAGCGCAGGTGGTTTGCCATTGCCTTCTTTCGACCGTAAGGGGATGCATGATGATGATGAAGACGACACAAAACACCCAGTCATCTCGAGGCAGTTAAAAACCCTGCCCTCGCCGGGAATCGAACCCGGGAACACGTACGCGAGAAGCGAGCACGCTACCTCAAGACCACTAGCTGAGAGAATTTAGCATTTTCCTAAAATCATCTTAAGTTAATAGGAAGAATGTTCCGCCCAGAAGACCACGGAACCGACAATGCATCAACCCAGCGCTAGCCAAATGAGTGAGATTTCCTTCTGCAGTGACACTGCTGCTGATAATGCATCAGATCTTAATCTTCGTTCAGTCGTTACAACCGTTAATCTTTTAGCTGAGTCAGGAAAACTACTGTATGTAATTCGTATTGTTCACATTTTACTTACGATTTACATAGACTGGCTCTACAATACTGCACCAAAATAGTGCATCATTAATATCTAGTCTCTATAAATGGTTTCTTGTATAATATAAGGAAAATGCTACCATACAAGTTATTCTCAGGTGCCCTTTATTTTCTACAAAATTTTGCGTAAATATCAGGACTAGTGCCAAAAGTTGATGGAGATCAACGACAAAGAACAACTACAGTTCCCTTATTTCGTCGCAACTGTTACGACGTACAGAAGTACCCTGCCACACAGTTCAAAGAAAAAATACTAGCTTCGTAGTTGGAGAACATTATTAGACTTTCGAATAAGCAGTCTTTTGAAGAAGTCACAGGTTTACACTCCATTAGGGGTCTGACATTGGCTACAGTGACAACAACTCGAATTCACACTAGTCATTATTTCGGCTCTACAGACCTTAGCTGTTTTTGTAAATGAGGCTAACGGCCCATTCGACCGGTGATCAACTATTTCGCAGTCTATTAAGCCTCAGCGTACCAGGCAGTTCACCTATACCAAATACGTTACTTTCCAAACGGAACAAGTCTCACTAACGTTTTTGCGTAACCAACAAAAGTGCACATATTTTCCATGTTATTTTTAGTATTTGAAAAGAAATTCTTCCTTCAAGTTAAGGATAGTCTCGATAATTAAACATAATGTTAATAGGCAATATCTGATGGTAGAAAGAGCAATTCATAGAAGACTGTAGTTAGTGTGCGTTCGCTAAAGATATTTCAGTGTTTTTCATGGGCACTGGCTACTACCCCAAAGTAAAAGATGTATGAGAGGACCGTTCTCGTTAGGTCATGAAGATTGCGATGCGAGTCAAGAACAACATCTAAGAGTATCAAAAGATGACAAGTTAATGTCTCCATTCTCCAAGGTGGGACCATCAGCTAAGCACGTAAGAAGAAAAGGTAAACAGAAGCTTTCTTAGATTACCGTGTTCTCCGGCGGCTTCATTGGAACAAGAGTTTGCTTCATCTCCTTCGCGCAACAGTGGCGACTTCTTTGAGTACATAACATGTAGTCAATTCACAAATCCACTATCACTTAACAGCATTTTCACAATAAAAGGTGAAATCTTTACCTTGACCAGCTGTGTCAGCATGTCTCTTGCCTGTGAAGTCCCTTCTAAATCATCCTCTTAAAGTATTTGTTTTGCTTAAAGGCCATGTGAACACAGCAGTTCAGTAAACAATAGGAAATCAGTTGTTGCCGATCCGACATGATTCTGTCTCAGACGCTTAGCGACATAGTCGTAACACCATGTTTTATTAGCTGTACGTCACCCTTCGGCGCAAGTTATCAGTACAAATGAGTTCTACGTTTTCAAAAGCTTATTGAACAATCTCTTCCGGTGTGTACGTTATATACAGCTGGCAGTGTCTTTTAATTTTGTCTAGTAGCTGGAGTATAACTGAAAAGGAGGTCTGCGCTATCCCATATCGAGTTTCGTGCTGAATGATTTTCTACTCACCAGCACAGACAACACGTGGCAAACACCGAAAAAGTAGTCAATGCTACTGCTATTACATATAAATTTCCTAAAGATAACACAATTTAACGATGCAGTGCACTTTTCCACTCGCGTTGCGTTGTTACTAAATGGTTTACAATTGTTGGAGACATGGTTGTTACAGTCACTACTTTGCCTATAATTGCCGGCCGCTGTGGCTGTGCGGTTAAAGGCGCTGCAGTCTGGAACCGCAAGACCGCTACGGTCGCAGGTTCGAATCCTGCCTCGGGCATGGATGTTTGTGATGTCCTTAGGTTTAAGTAGTTCTAAGTTCTAGGGGACTAATGACCTCAGCAGTTGAGTCCCATAGTGCTCAGAGCCATTTGAACCATATTAAGTCATTAATGGACTTCCTTAACACTGCGTGACAAATCGAGTGAGCTAAATACAGATTTAACCACTCAATCAGCCTGAAGGTGTGGTTGAATAGCTCCCAGTCTGAAAAGGTATTGTACGCAAATTGGAAGGATCTTGATTTGATTCCAACAACCTCTCATTGTTGCTAAGTAGAGGGAACTTTGTCAGTGCAGTGATCGATATCAGGAGCGAAAATGTGAATGAGTATTTATGGGAATATGGAAACATTCCTCATTTAAAGGTTGTGCACAACACTAAGTTCGTGGAGGAATTCGCTGTCTGACTCCTGAAGTCGAAGACAGACATTTCTATCCTACAGCAGAAATTAGGATTGCCGATATTCTTAAAATAGTCGGTAATCTAATATACAGGTAATTAAAAATGTGTCATTATCGGCCCTCGATATATGGAAAATATTACGATATATCGACGGAAAAGAATATCAACGGAAAAGAATATCGACGTACCCGCCTATAATATATCGGCTACGCATTGTAAGTATACAGCCTGTTTTAGAGGTTTATTTTTAAGTATTTATTTATTATAGGATATTCTGTACGTCATCAAGCTAGCAGCCTGCCTATCCCCCGTACAGCAAGAATTGAAACGAAAATGATGCACTTTCACGCTTGGCGATAACCACTTTGCTAACAATGGTAACTGCATGTAAGTTGCACAAACAACAGAAGGTGCCCTATGGGTCCGTTGTACGGTTTCGTCACGTAACGGGTTTGTGCGGAACACTTCATGTCGACTTACCTGTTTTTTTAATTTCTTCCAACGCAAGTGACGTAGCGGTTGTAGTGTCCAAGTTGCGTGGTGTAGTTACATGTTGCAGTTTCTGTTGGTAGCACAGAGCGCCGTTTGCGTCAGCATTTCCCCTCACACGTCTCCGCCCACCGTAAATCAAGCCATTTAGATTTTTTTTTTGTTTCGTCATTTTCAGCAACTGTTTTCTAAGAATGCTGGCATGGAGAAATAGCATACTAGGCACGTCAAAAATTGTTTTTAACGCAATTGGTGTGCTATTTCTTCGCATCGGAAATCTTGTTATTCCATTCAGTGCAATCAGACTTCTTCTTTGTGATACCAATACTTGCTTCACACTGTCAAAGAGGAAGACTGGACATGATGAAAGCCAAAATGTAGTTAATGCTCCTTCGCACAGCGATAATAAAATTCTGTTCTACTATAGTTTCAAATATTTATCGAAAATTGCTAAAAAATATAATATAAAAGAAAAATATCGGCCCTCGATGTAGCTATTTCAATATCGATATTTGAGGTAAATCACACAGCCGATATATATCGATATTTTTTGACAAATATCGATATATCAGTACATAGATATTTCATCAACAGCCGTAGTAGAAATGTTATGCTAAGCAGCCTCTGCTGTCTCTGAAGTAATGATACAAGTTTACTACTCATGGTATGTGCCACTGCAGTGTTTATCGCCATCTCCTGTTCATTTCCTACTTTAGCACTTGTCATTAACCCTCTGTCACCGTCATTTAGACTTGAAGTGTGGCCACAAAGCAAGAAGGTTCAGGGCTCGATATCTCGTCGACGAGGGAATATTAGAGACGGAGCACAAATTTGGACTGAGTGGGCACTGGGAGGGAAATTGGATGTGTCATATTAAAAAGAACCGTTTCATTATTGGCGGGAAGCATAAAGATCGTAATTCTGTATGGCCGGATACGGAGATGAAATAAAGTTTTCCATAGAGCGACTGTAGTCTTTTCTTCAGTTTCGCCGTGTTAAATTGGAGTAGAAACTAGAATTTTTGACCAAGTTCACCCTGGCCATTCTCACGAGCAAGCTAGTTAGTTAGTTACATGTCCCATAGTCATTAGAACGATTCTTTTATCGAAATGACGTAGGACGAGGCAGTTTAAAGGATATTTTTACAGGAACAGTGTTAACGTTAATAAACACGTTATCATTTTAGCTACAAGGCAACTACAGTTAAAAACAAGTTGCTTTTTCTTCCCCTGTTCTATTTATTTCATTTACTGGCTTCCAGTTTTTAAGTGGAAATTCATCAGTGAAACAGAATTAATGGCCCACGAGAAATAATTTTAAATTATAATCAAATGGCTCTGAGCACTATGGGACTTAACTGCGGTGGTCATCAGTCCCCTGGAACTTAGGACTACTAAAACCTAACTAACCTAACGACATCACGCACATCCATGCCCGAGGCAGGATTCGAACCTGCGATCGTGGCGGTCCCGTGGTTCCAGACTGTAGCGCCTAGAACCGCTCGGCCACTCCGACCGGCTTTTAAATTATATTTAAAATGTGCTTCGCTACCTGTCAGACATATTATGTTATTGTGTAAATGATCAAAAATTTTTATTCCTACATATTGAACTCTTCTGAGCCATTGACAACTTTAACAGTGGGTAATAAAAGCCATTTTCCCTCTAGTGTTGTAGGCAGACACATCACTGTTCTTCTCAATTGTGATGGATTATTTATGACGACTTCCTTTAGCGAAAATATGTATTGTGACGGGCAGTTAAAATGCCTAGCTCCTTGAAGAGGTGCGTGCATGACGTCTCTGGGTGAACTCGACATATTATTCTTAAAAAAATGGCTCTGAGCACTATGGGACTAAACTACTGAGGTCATTAGTCCCCTAGAACTTAGAACTAGTTAAACCTAACTAACCTAACGACATCAGAAACATCCGTGTCCGAGGCAGGATTCGAACCTGCGACCGTAGCGGTCTTGCGGTTCCAGACTGCAGCGCCTTTAACCGCACGGCCACTTCGGCCGGTTATTATTCTTACTTTTCGCTTTTGTGCAATCAACGCTTTCTTTCTAAGTGACTGCCGCACCCGCTAATGCTGTCTCCTTTTACAGCCAACAGTGAGATCGTAATCGACTGATAAGCTACATCGTGACGTTCTAGGTATGGCATGAAACACAAGTGCGGTTTTTAGAAATAGCTTGATGTATTTCATTCTAACGTATCGGTATCTAGCGTTCACTTTCACGTGTCAGTGGGGGATGTCCAACATGCGGAAGTTCTTAAGCACGTTCCAGTTTGCAGCAGACATTGTAGTGACGGCTGGTCCCGGCGGAGGTTCGAGTCCTCCCTCGGGCATGGGTGTGTGTATTAGTCCTTAGGATAATTTAGGTTAGCCGGCCGAAGTGGCCGTGCGGTTAAAGGCGCTGCAGTCTGGAACCGCAAGACCTCTACGGTCGCAGGTTCGAATCCTGCCTTGGGCATGGATGTTTGTGATGTCCTTAGGTTAGTTAGGTTTAACTAGTTCTAAGTTCTAGGGGACTAATGACCTCAGCAGTTGAGTCCCATAGTGCTCAGAGCCATTTTTGATAATTTAGGTTAAGTAGTACGTAAGCTTAGGGACTGATGACCATAGCTGTTAAGTCCCATAAGAATTCACACACATCTGAACATTTTGAACATTGTAGTAACTCATTTTCAAAATTTCGATCTGTGAAAAAAATATGGCATTAAATATAATTTTACGTATATCTGTAGGGCGGTGCTTCACCGCATATTTTCCCCAAATTTCAATATTTAATACGACGCACTAAGATGGTACGTACGGAAGTTCCAATATAAATCCACCTCTTCTGCTGAGCTACGTGTAGAAAAGTAGGATAATGCTGCGTACGCATTGTACCGTTTACGGGGACTATTGCTTACAAATGTGCCAACACGACTTGGAGTATTTTCGATGTCGTCCTTTGATCTGTCTTCTCTCATGAGTGCGCGCAACAAACATTACGTTCCCTATTACCTATCCATTCGAGATCAGACGAGAATGATGGAGTGTTAAGTAGGATTTCGCCGTAACTCTCACACTGTATCCACCGGGAGCGGGTGTTCGCGTATTTGCGCATCACTCGACGGTCACTTGTTTGCAGCAGAGGCATATTGTACCAGTGGAATGCGTTTGTGGGCGGGCGCAGGCGATTACTGGCAGCGGGACATCAAAGGGCAGCTGAGGCTGCGGCCGCGGCTGGGGCTGCGGCATGTTGATAGGTGCGCATCCACAAGGAGCGGAAGACGCCAGCGCCAACG
The DNA here is from genome assembly GCF_023864345.2 of Schistocerca serialis cubense. NCBI lineage: Eukaryota > Metazoa > Arthropoda > Insecta > Orthoptera > Acrididae > Schistocerca > Schistocerca serialis. The sequence continues at coordinate 584,059,210 of NC_064640.1, forward strand.
GCCCGCGGCCAGCTGCGTTGCCGAAGCGTCTCGGCCCGCGCGCAGCCGCTAATTTCCATGGCTCGCGGCTGTTTGCTCTGCTCGTGGGAAGGCGGACCCTCACCTGCCCCTTCTTAAGCGCATGCAAATGCCGTCCAGCCTCCTCTTTCGAAAACCCTTACACGTACATGCGTCCGCTTTCTACTGCCAGTCCGAATCCGTAGGTAAACGGGAATTGCCTGCTGCTCATCGCGCGTAAATGGTAACTATTAAGCGCTAACAGCGTAAACGATCACATGATTTATACTGCCGGGGCCGTACTCAGCGGGATTTTTCCTCCTAGGTGCTTTGGTAAGCTCAAAATGAGACAAGGTTGCCTAGTTTCGACATCGCTTGTGGTTACCATTTTAAATGTGTGGTACACATTTCAGTCAATGGAACTGTGAATGATCAGAGAAATATAGTATCAGTCACGCAGAACGGCAGTTTTACCTAACGATGTCGAGGTAGACTACTTTCCAACACTAGTTCTATTACCGACTTAGGAAGGCTTAAATCAATTCAGCATACAGCTTTCACTTGTCGGATAGGTGTGGGAGGACACTGATGCCTAGACATCATGTCGCTATTATTTCTCGCAATTTTTCTTGGGCCATACAAAGAACATTTTGCTCTCCATGAAAGTTCGTGTTGTGTATCATTTAATGGAAAGGAGAGTAGAAGGTGTTGCTGCGGCCACACGCTGCACGAGCCTGAGACTGTGAATAGGTATGGCCAAAATAGTATTAGCGCGGAAAACGTCTGGAAGTATGAAACGTTTATAAGACTGACATGAAATGAGTAATCCAGGTGAATGAAGAGTAAAGATGCTCTTTACGCAAGATGCTGGAAATGCCACGATTGAGTCAATGCAGACCTATGAGCAATTTAACAAACTGTAACGAAGACAATACCACAGGAATGGCAGCAGTATCGTCACCCATGTACTGCTACGCGTCCTCAACGCAAAGTAGGCCTATTCGTCATTAATGCTTTGTGCTCCGCAGTTTCCAGATATTTATTGAAGGATATCGTCTGTACACTATGACCCACGCTAGAAATGTTTTATGTGCTAAAACTTTTTTTTTGGCAACAGTGGTATCTGATACAGCTCAACAGGCAACTGCATGGAAATCGATTTTTTCAAAATCATAACTGTACATATAGTAGCAGTAATATAAATCTATTTACGTTATGCACTTCCATACCAATGATTTGCATATCAGTTAGTACGTTAGGATCTGAAATCTGTTCTATAGCATACTTAATAGGCTGTTATGTATGTTACTGCTGTCAAATCTTAGGCAGTGACAATTCTGGGAGAAGTTTCAAGTTGTTATTTTTGTTGTTGTGGTGTTCAGTTCAGAGACTGGTTTGATGCTGCTCTCCATGCTACTCTATCCTGTGCAAACTCCTTCATCTCCCAGTACCTACTGCAACTTACATCCTTCTGAATCTGCTTAGTGTATTCATCTCTTGGTCTCCCTCTACGATTTTTACCCTCGACACTGCCCTCGAATATTAAACCGGTGATCTCTAGATGCCTTAGAACATATCTTACCAACCGATCCCTTTTCTAGTCAAGTTGTGTCACAAATTTCTCTTCTCCCCTATTCTATTCAATACCTCCTCATAAGTTATGTGATCTACCCATCTAATCTTCAGCATTCTTCTCTAGCACCACATTTCGAAAGCTTCTATTCTATTCTTGTCCAAACTATTTATCGTCCATGTTTCACTTCCATACATGGCTACACTCCGTACAAATACTTTCAGAAACGTCTTCCTGACACTTAAATCTATACTCGATGTTAACATATTTCTCTTCTTCAGAAACGCTTTCCCTTCCATTGCCAGTCTACATTGTATTCCATCTCTACTTCGACCATCACCAGTTATTTTGCTCCCCAGTCATCAAAACACATTTACTACTTGAAGTGTCTCATTTCCTGATCTAATTCCCTCAGCATCACCCGACATAATTCGACTACATTCCATTATCCTCGTATTGAACTTCTTGATGTTCATCTTACATCCTCATTTCAAGAGAATGTCTATTCCGTTCAACTGCTCTTCCAGGTCGTTTGCTGTCTGTGACATAATTAGAATGTCATCGGCGAACCTGAAAGTTTTTATTTCTTATTCATGGATTTTATTTCCTACTCTGACTTTTTCGTTTGTTTCCTTTACTGCTTGCTCAATATACAAATTGAATAACATCAAGGATAGGCTACAACCCTGTTTTACTCCCTTCCCAACAACTTCTTACCTTTCATGCAACTCGACTGTTATAACTGCCATCCGGTTTCTGTACAAATTGTAAATACCCTTTCGCTCCCTGTATTTTACCATTGCCACCTTTAGAATTTGAAAGAGAGTATTCCAGTCAAGTTTGTCAAAGGCCTTCTCTAAGTCTACAAATGCTAGAAACGTAGGTTTGCGTTTCCTTAATCTATTTTCTAAGATAAGTCGTAGTTCAATACTGCTTCACGTGTTCCAGTATTTCTACGGAATCCAAACTGATCTTCCCCGAGGTCGGCTTCTACCAGTCTTTCGATTCGTCTATAAAGAATTCCCGTTAGTATTTTGCAGCCGTGACTTTTTGAACCGATAGTTCGGTAATTTTCACATCTGTCAACACCTGCTTTCTTTGGGATTGGAATTATCATATTCTTCTTGAAGTCTGAGGGTATTTCGCCTGTCTCATACAACTTCTAACATTCTGCGTGGTTTCTGTTGTTCTATATCGTGTCTCACTACCACTTTCGCGCAACGACACTCTGAGCGTGTTTTTTAGGGAATTGACTGGTTTGAACCTGGGACCTCTGGTAAGGAGACGCCAGACCACACATGACATGTAGAATTCAGAAGAGTTCAGTGAGACTAGCGATGATATAACCAAATACTTAATGATTTCAGTGTCAGCTCCACTGCACTCCCTGTAAAAGAATCTTAATACTAAGTAAATTTAGTGGAAGGGGTTCAAGGCTCTCCTATTTTCAGTTAGCTGGTAAATTAACGTCGAAAAAGCAGTTAAGTTTACCATTGGAAATTTTATTCTACTCACAAAACATTGTTTATAAATTGCACTATTGATAAAAGGAAATGTTTTAATACAGGATGGTAAAAACCAATTGCGTTCAACAAAAATGTGAACGAATATTCCCTGAATGGGTTTCCAAGTTCTACAATGGATTGAAGGATGACCTATGCCTTATCACATCTATAATCTAGGTTTAAATTAAGTTTCACAAAAGAGAAAACTATCAAAATGGTCTACAGTGAGCCTCAATTATCTTTAATTACTTATCTAACTTGTCGTAAATTACAGTGGCTGATGTGGCTTCTCAATAACTATATAACAGAAAAATCATCACGTTTCAGATTTTTACTTCAAGTGGCAAATGTGAACACCATGAGCTTTAATTGACGATCGACACTAGTATTACGCAAAAAGGTGATGTAACAGATGAGACTTCTGCAGTTCTGAGTAAAGCTTTATGCGCTGTTATGCGGCATAGCGTGCGTTCATTACCTTGTCGGTGTTCGTCAGGGGGCGGTGGACAGCACAGCTCCGCTCACTTCGCCGTCTCGGAAGCAACTCTCTCCTAACTTCTCCTTACTACAATTTACCGAAGTTGGTTTAAAAAAACTATCTGGCTGTGTTTTCATCTGACCAATCAGGGTCTCAATGTTAACCTTAAGCTCCGCCTACAAAAATTCTGTCTATCCAATGAGAAACGTTATACTTTTCATGGTGGGGCAATGTTTTTAACATTTGCAACATAACAGAGACGCGAAGAAGCCTCACGCTAAAACTTGCGACTGGGGTGTGGCCCTTTTTGTGTTATCGTATGATCTATACTGTTCTTCTGGAGGGCTCTAGCTTTTAACATGGGCTGGGGGGGTGGGTGGTCCTAGCGGTTAACTGGTGACGTGGGTGTCCATCCCTTATTGTAGGGCTTTCCAGCTTAACGCAGTTCTGCTCTCGGCTTCTGTACTCGTTTCTCCACTCTGAACTGCGTCTGTCTCACGGTGGGAAGGTATGACATGCATTTAGGCATTCTTGTGTTAGTCTGTGGTATTCCATTTGCTCACTCGTTACTCGTATTACTTTGGTTAATTTAATGTCACGATTTATTCGGAGCTATGAGGCATTCTACTGGATTTGCTTATCATGTCAGGGTTCTCATTGAAGGTATTGGATTTACCTGACACCTTACATATCACCACCCTTCGAACTTAATTTTTGCACTGAAGTTAGACAATGATTGAATCGTTGTCTAAGTCAGTCAAAAATTATTTTGTTATCTAAATTTTGTTGCCTACTGTTCAGCCACGTTATTCTGTTCTATTCTGGTTTGTATTACTAATTTATATTTTTATATTCTTACACATTATTATCAAAAATATGTTTATATTGACAAGGGAAGAATATTTTTATTCTATTATAATTATTAATTTTTAATTATTTTCTTTCTTTATTTAATTGTGTAGTTTGTTTTTTAAGAAGTTTGCTATCAAATGTGAGGAGTCTTTCACATCGATTTTCTTAGAAACATTGTTTTTATAAATGTAGTAATTAAGTAAAATCTATTCCTAACACATTTTCTAAATATCATGTACAAGTAAAATGTTTTTGTTTCTAGACACTCATTTCAACATTGTTACACTAACAAATAAGAATTATTTCCCGGAATTGCTTTGACAAAGAAATATACATACACAAGTATTGAGATATTATCCTAACAAATGGTACAAATGTTAAAAAAAGGGAAAACATCCTATAAGATAATTTTTTTATTCTTTGTTTTTATAAGGAAAAAATAAGTAATATATAGTTATTCTTTTATTTTTGTGAGGAGAAAATAAGTGGCATATAGTTTTAGTGTTTATTATGCCTTACTTTTGTTCTTTATGTACTGTCCATTTCAGAACTAATGACTTATTTCTATCGATAGTCTATTTTTTACTTAAGTCCATAGTCAATAACTGTTATTTTGTAGTTTATTAGCTGTCTGGTGTACTTAACTTATTTAGTTTTTCACACGTTTCTTTTGCACAATTTCTACATCACATAATTTTGATTTCACACTTTCACACAATCCTATGAATGTTTAAGCATGAGGTTGGCGAATGTTTTTTGCACGAAGGTCATGGACTTGAGCAAGATGGATGTGGGCAACTATTTGATGTACAGCTTCGTTCGTCGTTCCTTGTTGGATTTGCAACTGTGTGTTGCTGTTGTGGAGGTCCCATAATGGAATGGAGCTGTGAGTGCAGAATCTCGTGGTTTACTGGCTCTGTATGCGTGAAAGTCATCGTTATGTGTCGCTGAAAGCGGTCGTTTTTCATTGTAATACTTCACAGACGACTAGTTTACAATAGGATATGGATTTGGGAACGTATGTCGTCTATTCTTCACGCATCTTCTTTCTTGGTCTCAGTCTTGCGAATCTTCAACTTCTGTTCTTCCTGCTTTTTCTCTGCTTCTTACTTGCTTCTTGGTTCTTTTCTGGTCAGGATATGGATATATTTATTGATAACTAGTCGCTTTGAAGTTCCCCTCTTAGTAACAGTTTGATAAATTGTTTGGGTGTGTCATTTTTACTTTGTAAAAGTTTTCTTCGGTTTCGTGCATCAGTGTGCCGTTTACACATATTTTTTGCCAGTCGTGGCTTGCCCAAGTGGTCATCGCATCAAGCCGTTTTTTGCTCACTCCACTGAGTCAGGGCATTCAGAGACCCTTCTGGCGTTCGGTGTCCTCTCGTGTCTCTGCAGGATTCTGCCACTGTGTGGTTTCCTGTTCTGTCGCAGCAGGGTTCTGCCACCCTGTGGTTCAGCTTGGCAGCAGATTTATTTACTGCCCACTTCAGCTACAAGGGCCTTCTGTTGGTCTCGCTGTCCTTTCCCTTCTCTCGACGCTTCTGCCTTGTAGGAATTGTGTCTTGCTAATTACGTCCTTTCCTTTCTCGATACTTCTCGCATTGCAACTTGTGGGTCGTTGCATCTCATCCTTACTGGAATTTTTACAATGGTTCTTACAAAAATTTTTACTTATAATCATCTAACATATGTCTAGTACCTACATTGTTTTACGCCTTCTTAAAAAGCTATACAAATTTCGGCACCCTTTCCATGTTACAATTCTAAGATATTTTGAGTCTTAACTCCTACAAAATTCCTCAAATTCGGTTTTTTTTATTATTTGTGTAGTGTTGTGGGGTACAGCATTTTAGTATTTCATGCTGTTACACTATCTACGCTTTATCCCTCCACCTTAATCTATGGTACTATTGGTGTTATTTTTGTTTTTGTTTTTATTGAAACTACTTTCTTTTTCCCGCCTTCATCCAAACTTTTTGATATGGCTCAAATGGTGAAGTCCTAAGGTTTTGCCTGTCTTTGGGTTCATTAGTTCCACAGCATTATCATGAGCAATTCAGCTAATTATGACAGGTCCTTTGTATGCAGCATAAAACTTATGTATTTTGTGTTTCTGTTTGCTGAGGAGATGGTGTGTTTTTACAAATACTTTCTGGCCTACTGAGAATGTTCTTTTAATTGCTGTTCTATCTCCTCTTTCTTTTCTTTTAATGGCTGCCTTTCTGATGTTGGAGAGTGCTGTTGCTATGACTTGTTGGTGCTGTCTACGTGGTACAAGAGGAAATCTAACATTTTCTCTGATTATGTTTGGGGGTTCAATATTTTTAAGTACAGTAACTGAAGGTAGTAGTGTAGTGCTATGTGGCATTTCATTTATTACTTCTTGAAAATCTTTAAGGTATATATCCCAAGTGTTATGTCTTTTGCCTGCAAATAATCGGAATAAAGTGCCTATGTCCTTCATAGATCATTCTGCTGGATTTATGCTAGGTTTGTACTTAGATATGTAGATGGGTTTTATTTTGTGTTGTTTTAACGTGTTCTGCCATTGCACTGATTTGTATTGTGGGCCATTATCCGAAATTATTCGTTCCACTCTACCTACTTGTCTGAGAAAATCTTGTCTAAATGCTTTACTTATAGCAAGACCTGTTGCCCGTTTTAATGGTGTCAAGGTAACATATTTAGAAGTAAGTTCCAAAACGACAAATATGAAAAAATATCCATTTTTTTGTGCGTGGGAGGGGCCCCATCAAATCTGTCGCTGCTATTTGTTTTAATCTTTTAGGGATTATTGGAAACATAGGTGGTTTGGTTTGGAATGTGGCGTGTTTAGCCCTCATACATTTTTTTCATTTGACTAATACTGTTCTAATTCGTCTTTCCATATTAGGAAAATGGCTTGATTGTTTTATTTTTAAAAAGCATTTCTTTGATACAAAGTGGCCATTACTTAAATGTGTATACCATATGTATTTATTAATTAGTTCATCTGGGATATAAATTAACCATTCATTCGTTGCAACATTTCGTCTAAAAAATAAAACATTGTTTTTTACTGGATAGTGCTTTCGAATGTCTGGAAAATACTAACTTCTCCACTTGTGTTAGATTCCTAGTATTTCGGGATCCTTGTCCTGTTCTTTGCCTATGTTTCTCAATGCTGTCGTAATGTAGTTTTCGAAAGGTACTTGTTTCATATAGTACATTGTAAACTGGTCTTCTGCTGCTTCCAAACCTATGTTATTGGATGCACCCTGTGGACATCGCGATGAAGCATCTGCTAATACATTCGCTGGTCCTGGTAAGTGTGTAATAGTGAAGTCAAATTCTTGTTATATTAACATCCATCTGGCTAACGACCCATGAGTTAGTTTGGCGGATAACAGAAATTCTAATGCTTTGTGGTCAGTGTATACTTTTGTTTTTCTTCCGAATAGGAAGTATCGAAAACGTTGGAAGCCCCATACAATGGCCAATACTTCCAGCTCCGTGACTGAATAGTGTTTCTCGCTTTTTGTGAGTACCCGACTGGCAAATGCAATTGTTCTATATGATCTTAGCCCTGCCTGTTCGTATTCTTGGAATAAAACAACTCCTAAACCTGTTTTCGCGCTATCAGTGGCCATACAAAAATTTTGTTTTAGATCAGGATGTGCTAAAATCGGTGCTGCTGTTAGTGCGTTTTTCACTTTTAAAAATTCTTCATCCTTTATATCTCGCGTCATTCTTAATTGTTTGTTTATAACTGGTATTTCTTCTAATTTTAGCTTTTGCTCAAAGAGAAGTGTGACATTCCCGAATGTTACGCTACCTTTCCCCATATCTATTATCGCTCGTCTCTCATTTAAAAAATCTGCACCTATAATCAAATCTACAGTTAGTTTAGGTATGATCACGAAGTTGGCTTCGACCTTTAGACCTTGACACGAAAGAGTTAACCTTGTTTGTCTCGTAACTTCCGCAGCATTGTTTCTAATAGGACCTCTTACTTTAATCTTACGTGTTTTCAGAACTGGCAATTTCTCATTGGCATTACACTGCATGAATAAATTTTCTGAGATCGCAATCAGTTCACTTCCGCTATCAATTACAATATTGACTGGGATTTGCTTTACCATGGCCTTCACAATTGGTTGAATTTGAAAGGGTTGGTTCTGATCTTCTTCTTCTTGCATCAACGAATCCTCCACTGAATCATACTTGAGTCTTTTTAGGAATTTCCCTTGTGAATTCGAACTTTCTGCAGGATAAGCTTCGACTGCTACTTCTCTCTCTTTTTTTTTTCCTCTTCTCTATTTCTTCCTTCATTTACGCTTTCTTCAACATCCTCTACTTTTTCCTCATCCTCGTCTATCTCCTCTTTCTTCGTCGCTACTTCCACATAATCACATCTAAATGCTCTAATTATCGCTTCATAATTTCCTTCATTATATACGTTGGGTTGTGTGCCCACTCGTAACTTATTTTCAACTTCTGTCGACTGCGCATTATCCGCATTGAATTCGCTTTCCCTGGTTTCCATCTCAAATAGCTCTGCAATACTCATTACTTCGTCCTTTCCTCCTACATTCGTTGTGCATGCCTCTGGTAATTCATCTTTCTCGTCAGTATTCTCCCAATTAATTTCGTCCCAACACGATATTATTATTTTCTTGTCTTCGTTTTCATCTGGTCCCTGCGGATTTGTTTCTTCCTTCTTCTCTTCTCGTGATAAGATTTTTACTTCTCTGTTCAAGGTGCTGCAATTGTCCTGGGTCGGTGCGTCATTCTCTTTGGCATGGGCGCTTAGCTGTCAATTCGAACGTTTATCGGGGTTTGGTGGTCTTACCTCCACCTCTTCTATCTGTATTCTCTTTTCTTGTTCAGCTTGTTGATAGTGGTTTCTTTGTTGATAATTTGTCGGTCTATTGGTTCTCCAGTACTCGTTCCGGTTGTCGTTACTCCCTCTGTAATAGTTGTTGCCGTTCCTGGGTGAATTATAGTTATTGCCATATTTTCTTCTAAATCCATAATGGGTTCTTTGTTGAAATCTATTGTCGTTTCTTGGTGCGAAGTTATCACGTGATTCGTAATTATTGTTTCTTCGTACTGTGTCTTGTGGATTCCACTGCTTTTTGCTTTCATTTTCACGTGCGCTTCGTCATTTTCTTGCGTCATCTTCCGAAAATATGAACTCTAGTTCCCTTAGAATACCTTTAAATGCTTCGACGTCATTGCCTCCGCGACCTACTGATGATTGCTGGTATTTCAATGGTAGCTTCATCGCGCATAATTTAATCAACTCTCCATCACTGTATGGTACATCTAAGCATTGATTTTTCTTTGCCATTAATTCGAAGAATTTGACGGGACTCTTCTCTCCAGAATTTTCAAAATATGGGTTCTGTAATAATTCGTACTTCACTCTGTTCTGTGCTCCGCTGGACCAATATCGTGAGAGAAACTTCTCTCAGAAATCTTCGTACGATCGGCATGTCGCTGCAACATTCTGCATGGTTTCTGCGACTGTTCCTGACGTGTGTGCACATATAAAGTCTAATTTGTGTGCTAGCGTCCAGTGTTCTGGTAATCCTACTCGGAATTGATCAATAAAAGTTCGCGGATGTAATGAGTTTTCCTCTCGAAAGTGTTGAAATTTTCTGACTGTGAGGAAATGATCGTTGTCGTGCTTCGTCATAGTTCCATATGAAATTCGCGATTCTTCGCCACTTTTGTTTCTGATCATTTCTCCCGTCGTTCTTTCCGGTTGTGGTAGATCCATTGGATATTGTCCACTGTAACTTTCGCCTACCCTTGCGTGGTATCGTTGGAGTGGTATGCAATAATTTTCTTCCATCTGTTGTGAACGTGTAGCTGAATGCATTGCACTGTATTCTTCGCGACCTGGCTTTCCATTGTCAGGTATTGGTTCGGTATGTTGTCTGGCTAACCTTGCTGCTTCATTACACAGTCCAAACTGCCTTGAAACATACATTTGTGGTTCCGCATGTGTTTGTGATGACGTTTGTTCATCAAGAATTTCGAAACGTGTTTGTTGCTGTGCAGGCTGTCTGATTTCACGTATGTTACTTTCCGCCTGTGATTGGAATCGCAAATGCGTAATATCTTCGTTAATTGCTTGTTTTTCCGGTGCTGTTACAGATACGGATGTGGTTGCAGACTCTGTGCTTGTTCGATCCTGTTCACTACGCTCTTCAACGATTTGCAACAACTCTGTTCGCAATTTCTGAAATTGTCACTTGGTTTGCGCTTCTATTTTGACTATGTGGTTATCATATCCTTTCAGCGCTGCTTTTGTCATACGTTTGTGTAACACACTGTTTTCAACAACTTCACGCGCTGTACCTGCTGCTTGTCTAGTAATTTCGTTTAACTGTTTCTCTAGTTTCTTGACTTCTCCCTGGGTGTTGTTACGTAATGTTTTGATCTCGTCCTGAATGTCATTACGCAATGTTTGTACGTCCGCTTGTACCTTGTCAACGTCTGTTCTCAATTGATTGTGACCTGTTATTAAGTTTCCTATCACTTCTCGAGATTCTTTTGCCTCGTCTTCAATATGACTTAAGTGTAACTGAATTTTTTAGTTTTGTTCTTTAATCTCATGCATTTGTCTCGTGGTTTCTGCATTCAGAATTTGAATTTTGTTCGCTATGTCTTTATTTTGCCTTGTCATGGTTTCCGTAATTTATTGTAATAATTCTGCCAGATTGGTGGGTCCTTTTGCGTTTTCTTCCGACGTCCTACGCTCTGTGTTTTCGCCCAAGTGTTCGTTCGCAACCGATTGCATTGAACTGTGCTGTGACACGTTTCTGCTCGCATTCCTTGTACTCTGTGGTGAGGGAGCTCTGATTACTTGTACTATGGGTTCTACGTATTCAAGAAGCAAGTTAGAATCTTCATCGGCTGTCTCTCTACTTTCCCGCTCCTCTGTCGTATGCTGACTTATGTTTTCTATGCCTTGACGTACATTATCCTCGTTATGGTGCGTTATATGTCCTATTTCTCGCGATACTGCATCGTCTGTTGTACTGTTCTCTATTCTCTGTCGATTTTCATGCTGGGTCTCTACCTCAATTTGGTCAAGGTCTCGATTTGGCATTGCTAATCTTTCCGAATCCCTTATTTTCTGTTTTAAAAGCAATTCACGCGCCCTACTTCGAGTCAACATGCGCTCATACGACCTCACGCGTTTCATAAACTTTTTGTTCACACGACTTGACACTTACTATACCCAAGACTGACAATCCATTCACTTACTTGTTGGATAAGAACCAACTTGTCAACGATGTATCCGCCACCTGTGCGCTTGCATTGAGGAGAAAACTTAATTCTAACAATTTTTAAAACTCTTAACTTAATTATGCTATTGTCTCTGCTAAATGTCTCACTATCTATCGCTGCAGCTACTGTTTTCAACTATTTATGCCTTTCAAAAAAAAATTATTTTTTATTACGAAAATTTTTTTAACAGGATATTTTTCTGAGCTACTTAGGCATGTGGTCGACCTTCAATCATGGAATTTTACCATCCTCGCAGGGTCGCCATTCTCTAACATTCTGCGTGATGTCCGTTTGTTCTATATCGTGTCTCCCTACCACTTTCGCGCAACGACGCTCTGAGCGTGTTTTTTAGGGAATTGACTAGTTTGAACCTGGGACCCGTTGCTGGTAAGAAGACGCCAGACCACACATGACATGTAGAGTTCAGAAGAGTTCAGTGAGACTAGCGATGATGTAACCAAATTCTTAATGATTTCAGTGTCAGCTCCACTGCACTCCCTGTAAAAGAATCTTAATACTAACTAAATTTAGTGGAAGGGTTCAAGGCTCTCCTGTTTTTATTTAGCTGGTAAATTAACGTCGAAAAAGCAATTAAGTTTACCAATTGAAATTTTATTCTACTCACAAAACATTGTTTATAAATTGCACTATTGATAAAAGGAAATGTTTTAATACAGGATGGTAAAAACCAATGCGTTCAACAAAAATGTGAACGAATATTCCCTGAATGGGTTTCCAAGTTCTACAATGGATCTAAGGATGACCTAAGGCATATCACATCTATAATCTAGGTTTAAATTAAGTTTCACAAAAGAGAAAACTATCTAAATGGTCTACAGTGACCCTCAATTATCTTTAATTACTTATCTAACTTGTCGTAAATTACAGTGGCTGATGTGGCTTCTCAATAACTATATAACAGAAAAATCATCGCGTTTCAGATTTTTACTTCAAGTGGCAAATGTGAACACCATGAGCTTTAATTGACGATCGACACTAGTATTACGCAAAAAGGGGGTGTAACAGATGAGACTTCTGCAGTTCTGAGTGAAGCTTTATGCGCTGTTATGCGGCATAGCGTGCGTTCATTACCTTGTCGGTGTTCGTCAGGGGACGGTGGACAGCAGAGCTCCGCTGACCTCGCCGTCTCGGAAGCAACTCTCTCCTAACTTCTACTTATTACAATTTACCGAAGTTGGTTTAAAAAAACTATCTGGCTGTGTTTCCATCTGACCAATCAGGGTCTCAATGTTAACCTTAAGCTCCGCCTACAAAAATTCTGTCTATCCAATGAGAAACGTTACACTTTTCGTGGTGGGGCAATGTTTTTAACGTTTGCAACGTAACAGAGACGCGAAAAAGTCTCATGCTAAAACTTGCAGCTGGTGTGGTCTTTTTAGTGATATCGTAAGATCTATACTGTTCTTCTGCAGGGCTCTAGCTTTTAACATGGGCTGGAGGGGGGGGGGGTGATCCTAGCGGTTATCTGGCGACTTGGGTGTCCGTCCCTTATCATAGGGCCTTCCAACTTAACACGGTTCTGCTCTCGGCTTCTGTTCTCGTTTCTCCCCTCGGAACTGCGTCTGTCTCACGGTGGGAAGGTATGACATGCATTTAGGCATTCTTGTGTTAGTTAGTGATATTCCATTTGCTCACTCGTTACTCGTATTACGTTGGTTAATTTAATGTCACGATTTATTCGGAGCTATGTCACATACTACGGGATTTGCTTATCATGTCAGGGTTTTCATGGAAGGTGCTGGATTTGCCTGACACCTTACAATCTTGCTCACCAGATGGTAGAGTTTTGTCACGGCTGGCTCTCTTAAGGCTATCAGTAGTTCTAATGGAATATTGTCTACTCCTGGGGCCTTGTTTCGACTTAGGTCTTCCAGTGCTGTGTCAAATTCAGTACGCAGTATTATATCTCCTATTTCATCTTCATCTACATCCTCTTCTATTTCCTTAATGTTTTCCTCAGGCACATCGCCCTTGTACAGGCCCTCTTTTTCCTCCTTCCACCTTCCTGCTTTCCCTTCTTTGGTTAGAACTGGGTTTCCATCTGAGCTCTTGATATTCATACAAGTGGTTCTCTTTTCTCCAAAGGTCTCTTTAATTTTCCTGTAGGCAGTATCTATCTTACCCCTAGTGAGATATGCCTCTACATCCTTACATTTGTCCTCTAGCCATCCCTGCTGAGTCATTTTGCTCTTCCTGTCGATCTCATTTTTGAGACGTTTGTATTCCTTTGTGTCTGCTTCATTTACTCCATTTTTATATTTTCTCCTTTCATCATTTAAATTCAATATTTCTTCTGTTACCCAAGGATTTCTATTAGCCTTCGTCTTCTTACCTACTTCTGCTGCCTTCACTATTTCATGCCTCAAAGCTACTCATTCATGTTCTACTGTTTATCTTTCCCCCATTCCTGTTAATTGTTCCCTAATGCTCTTCCTGAAACTCTCTACAACCTCAGGTTCTGTCAGTTTATTCAGGCTCCATCTCCTTAAATTACCACCTTTTTGCAGTTTCTTCAGTTTTAATATACAGTTCGTAACCGATAGATTGTGGTCAGTGTCTACATCTGCCGCTGGAAATGCCCTACAATTAAAAACCTGGTTCCTAAATTTCTGTCTTACCATTGTATAATTTATTTGAAGCCTTCCAGTATTGCCAGGCCTCTTCCATGTACGCGACCTTCTTTCATGATTATTCAACCAAGTGTTAGCTATGATTAAGTTATGCTCTGTTCAGAATTATACCAGGCGGCTCCCTGTTTCATTTCTTACCCCCATTCCGTATTCATCTGCTACGTTTCCTTCTCTTCGTTTTCCTACTATCGAATTCCAGTCACCCATGACTATTAAATTTTCGTCTCCCTTTAGTATCTGAATAATTTATTGTATCTCATCATACATTTCATCCAACTCTTCGTCATCTGCGGAGCTCGTTGGTATATAAATCTGTACTACAGTAGTAGGCGTGGGCTTCGTGTCTATCTTGGCCACAATAATGCGTTCACTATGCTGTTTATAGTAGCTTACCCGCACTCCTGTTTTTTATACATTATTAAACCTACTCCTTCATTTCCCCTATTTCATTTTGTGTTTATAACCCTGTATTCACCTGACCAGAAGTCTTGTTCCTCCTGCCACCGAACTTCACAAATTCCCACTATATCTAACTTTAACCTGTCCATTTCCCTTTTTTAATTTTCTATCCTACCTGCCCGATTAAGGGATCCGACATTCCAAGCTCCGATCCGTAGAACGCCAGTTTTCTTTCTCCCGATAACAACGTCCTCCTGTGTAGTCCCCGCCCGGAGATCCGAATGGGGGACTATTTTACCTCCGGAATATTTTACCCAAGAGTACCCATCATCATTTAACCATGCAGTAAAGCTGCATGCCCTCGGGGAAAATTACGGCTGTAGTATTCCCTTGCTTTCAGCCATTCGCAGGACCAGCATAGCAAGGCCAGTTTGGTTAGTGTTACAAGGCCAAATCAGTCAATCATCTAGACTCTTGCCCCTGCAACTACTGAAAAGGTTGCTGTCCCTCTTCAGGAACCTCACGTTTGTCTGGCCTCTCAACGGTCACCCCTCCGTTGTGGTTGCACCTACGGTACGGCTATTTGTATAGCTGAGGCACGCAAGCCTCACCACCGACGGTAAGGTCTGTGGTTCATGGGCATAACTATCACATTTACCAAACATGGAACCGACAGGTAAAAGTGTCTGCATTACATGTCTTTGTTATTTCTAAGATAATATTTATATGTCTATGTGACATCGTTTCATATCTTTCATATTCGAGAAGAAATGGAAATTACATCTCTATGACAAGATAACCGGCCATCACATTTAGTGAACAGAGTTACGGAAGAAGATTTGTATACAAAATGTCAGTAGTGTCTTAACAGAATAATTTTGCTTTGGAGTCTATGTCCTACATGTAAAATTGTCTAATTTGAATTGATATGTCGGATTATTTTGCAATTTTATACATTCTGAATGTTCTACTTTCATATACTAATTGTCAAAAAATTGTAATTAATATATATGAGTCCACCTCACAGATATGTATTAATATGATTTTAGGAAAAACAGAAGACAGGTAACGTAGACCCTCTGACCTGTCAGTTTCATGTATACTGTATACGAAAAGTTACGTCAAACGTTATCAAGAATTGTCACTGTTTAAGATTTGATAGTAATAACATGCAAGAAACCCGTATAGTATGCTTCAGGACTGATTTCAGATCCTAACATCTTAATTGACATGCAAGCTATCGATACAAAAATGCAAACTGTAAGTAGACTTATATTACTGCTACTATATGTAGAGTTATCAGTTTGTACAAATTGATTTGCATACATCTGTGTGTATTGCTGTATCAGCTGCCACTGATGAAGGGCTATAAACCGGAAAACCGGTTCCGGCAAATAAAACACCTCTAGCGCAGGTCAAGGTGTATAGAAGATGTCCTTCAATAAACAAAGTATCTAAATAGCGTAACGGTCATTTCCCTGGGCAGTTCGCCAGAATTGTATTTCCCACAGCTTCCCGAGATTGCTTAAGGCAAATGTCCAGTTTGCCTCTGAAAAGGCCATGGCCTATTTTCTCCCCTATTGTTCTCCCAATCCAAGCTTGGGCTTTGTCTATAATGACCTAGTCGTCGAGTGAACATTCATCCTTAATATTAATTTCTTCCTGCATTCATATCTTCCGGTTTGTGGATATTATTTCCCTACGCAAGACCCTTCAACTTCGTACACGTGAAAATCACAGGGAGAGATATTAGACGATCGTCGAAGCCAGAAAGTCTTACTGCTTTTGTTGAGTAACTGCTCTTTCATGCACCCTTCATGAGCTCCTGCCAAGGTTAATGTCCATTGTGTGCTGATACTCCATTTTTCCGAAAATATGCACGTAGTTTTCAATCTTACGTCAGCTGATCAGTAAAAATATGACAACGATATCAGATGCTGTGATTAGGGTATGCGTCGCAGGCTCCTAATGTGCATGTTAAGGACTGGATTTCCGGTCTGGACATGAGCATGAGTTTTAAATGTTCGGTTACTGAATGCTTGTCTTCACTTCACAAGTTACACAGACAATAAAATAATCATCACATATGTCAATATACAACAGATGGGACCGAATATAATACCTTGCTGAAAAGTGAGCCTGAAATCTACTTGTAGTAGAAATGTATTATAATGTCATCACTGCTCTTCTAAAAATAAAATCGATCATATATCTTTCGACATATCCAAGGAGTCAGTGCATATGGCCTCATCTTCTTCCCCTTTTCTGGATGCACACATGTTATTTACTGTTTCAGACCACGAGATTCTTTTATCCTTCTTTTTCTTTATGTGGAAGTGCTGATCAGTTGACAGCGCTCTCTATTTCTTTATATTCTGCAACAGCGACATCTTCTTCCCGCTCTTATTCCTTCAGACATCATGTTTCTCTTCTTTAATGAACTGCAGTAGACAATATCTAGGACTGCGCCTGAGGTGGCTCTTCTTCTTGTTGCGTGTAACCAGGCCTCAGTGGTAAAATTTCTTAATCACTGCTGGTGTTCACGTGATGGTGAGGAGTCTGTGGTAGATGCGCACTGTACATTTTGCCAACTTTTTCGTTATGTAACTGTGGTTTTCGGAGAGGAGAGGATAATAAGCAGATGCAGAAAAAACTGCTACTCTACACGAGAGCTTGATCTTTCTCCCTATGATTTCCCGCTGAGGGCCAAGTTGAAGGGTGAGGCGTACTGAAATAATCGCCACCGACTGGAAGAGCTACTGCAGGACACATGAAGCCCTGTTGATGTCACCCGTCACATATAGCTTCTTAGCACGTCTCACAGTTTGATAATTCGGCCACAAAGCTCCATGGACGTCGACGATACCCATCCCAGTATCTTCTGCAGAGAGCAGTTTCCTGCACATTAATGAGGAAAACTAATTTCGCGTCAGGTGTAAAGTTAATTTGCTCGCTCTGACGTAAGACCAACTGCGACATCATTCTGAGCTCTAGTTTGAACTCTGAATTAATAAGAACATACTAAAACTTCATAAAAATATTACAAACGATGTTAATCTATATTTTATCTCCCTGGCTAATGTTAAATCTTCATAAAGCCATTGGTCGCGCTACGTAAATTTCAGTATTTGCTACTACAAGCAAAAAAAGAGATTTCCAAGTAGCTCAGGGTCTCGCGTAATTCAGTATCAACAGTTTTATTATCTTCATCACCGTCATTAGCCATTTAAAATGAACATCTATAGAAGAACTGCTTCTAAAACACCTATTGACCTGTACACGTCCATGTTGTTACTGTGTGTTGTAAAAGGCTATCTGCCCACCTACCAATAGGCCGTCGCATTCATCTCTCTTTATGTCTTGAAATGCACTAAAGAACATCATTGGTAAATCTACAATCCATTCATCTGGCTACATACCCTGCCATTTCCAGTTCTTTTCCATTAGAAACATAGTTACTTGCTCCTCTCCAGGCTGTTCCCTTAAATACAGGGTGAGTCACTAACTAATTGCCACCTAGAATAGCTCCGAAAGTATAACAGGAGCTGAAAAGTTTGTGGGACAAAATCAGCATGGGACAAAGGGAGCCATAATATGACGTTCGCTTTTTGTTGCTAGTTGTGGTCGCTTCAGAGATATAAAGGTGAACTTTGTTTTATTTAAATGGGATCCTGTACTTTGGTACTTATTTTCTGACAGCGGCTATGGGTAGACGAATCCAATGATTTGTAACAGTAAGGTCTTTGAAGGTCAACGAAAGTCACAAAAGTGGCATGAACGTCCATTTACAGAAGGTGTGGGAAGTGATGACCATTGGTATCAATGCAGTGCTGCAATCTTCGTATCATTGATTGAATGGTATTCCTTATCACATCGGCACTTATCGAAGCACGTGCTCTGACAATTCTCTCTCGTATATCGTGCAAATAATAAATATTCGCGAATACGGCGTATCTATCTAACGTACCATTGTCACGTAAACACCGTTCGACGGTTTCATAATACAATACTGATAGGGACGGTAAGGCTGGTATCACCGAATCAAGCGAATGTGAATGATGTATTCCTTCGAAGAACAAGTCGATATGCTACTCATTTACGGAGAATACCAACGAATTTCCCTGAGAGCTAGAGACTTATTTGCTGAAAGATACTCTCAACGTACTCACCCTACACGTCGTACCTTTAGATATGTGTATGATAAACTGAGGACAACTGGATCTTTAACGCATAGGAAATATATCCGCCAAAGGAAAGTTACTAACGAGGAAACGGTAATTGGTACTCTTGCCACTGTGTTCGAGATCCTTGTGTTAGTTTGCGTCAAATTGCTAGGGAATCTGGCAGGTGCCAGAGTAGTGTTGTTCGTGTTCTGCATCGTCATAAGTATCATCCTTACCGTATCAATCTCAACCAAGAATTAACTGCTACGGATTGTATGCGTCGCACTGAATACTGCCGATGGGCTAAGGTCGGATTCAGATGGTTGACAAATTTATTCATTTGATTTTATTTACTTACGAGGCTCCATTCACGAACCATGGAAATGTTAATTTGCATAACATGCATTACTGGGGAACTGAAAATCCATGTTGGCTGCGGCAAGTTGCACACTAAAAACCGTGGTCGGTGATTGTATGGAGTTGGATTCGGGAGGAAAAAATTATAGGCCCCTATTTCATTGAAAATAGTCTTAATAATAGGACGTACACCACAGTCCAGCAAGAAACATTAGCTCTGTTATTGGAAGAAATACCTTTAGGTACAAGGAACAGAATGTGGTATTAGCACGATGGGTGTCCGGCACATGTTTCGCTGATGGCTAGAAATGAGTTGCAGAGACAATTCCCATATCGTTGGATTGGACGCCAGACTTGACGCCTCTGGATTTTTTTCTTTTTGGGATTCGTAAAAGACATTGCTGTAAAGACGTTCCAACTACACCTGGAAATGTGCGAGAGAGAAATGTCAGAACATGTGCTTCGATAAGTTCCGATGTGATAAGGAATCCCACTCAGTCCATGAGAAGAAGAAGGCAGCACTGCATTGATACCAATGGTCATCACTTCTAACACCTTCTGTAAATAGACGTTCATGCCACCTTTGTGACCTTCGTTGACCTTCAAAGCCCTTACTGTTACACATCATTGGATTCGTCTAGATAGCCGCTGTCAGAAAATAAGTACCAAACTAAAGCCTCCCATTTAAAAAATGCTGCTTTTGTCCCACAAAATTTTCAGCTCCTATTATACCTTCGGAGCTATTCTTGGTGGCAATAGTTAGTGACTGAGCCTGTATGTGTATGTTAACCTGTTTCTAACAGAAAAGCCCAACACGATACATTCCATTATTCGTTCAAAAACCTTTGGTTTTCTTAGAAAACACTCGAGAGAAGAACGTTTCTGGTAACTAAGAGACACAGAAAAATAAATAAGCCTTTTAAATAAGTTTTCAACTATATTAGCGTAATTTATGAAAGAAGAGTCAGATTTACCCGTTGCACTTAGCTCAGTAGCGAGTGAGAACTGAAGCATATAGGCCGAGGTGGTAAATTTTTTAGAATATTATTTCCGTTACATATCTACCAGCCTTATTTTGAACTGAATGCTGTAGCTTTATCGTAGATTTCTGTCTGTTTATAGTGTTCACTTAGGTGACATCACAACGATTTTGTTGATAGTCGTCAGAAAAGAGCGGAAGTAGCTGATGGAGTAGTTGTATAGTTCAGTATTGTGCGGGTAATAATCTTTGTTGCCCCATTCATTTCTTATTCCAATCAATTAAGGAAAATTTTTGTACGTTGGTAGGAGGGAGTGTCATGAACAACATACTAAAAATCAGTAATTGGGGGAGGGGAGGGGGGGAAATTCACTCCATGGAATGCAAATATGTGTTATTAAAACACTAACGCAAGAAATGCATATGAACAGAATGTACGTAATCTTCTCTTGGACTAATTTTGTGCTAGAAGCCGCGGTTTCCGAATTATTCAAGGTAAATATAAAAAAAATTGACCTTCAAACGCTCCCTATCTCAGAGGAGGGGATGTTAAGTATGTTGCTGAAGACACTCCACCTTAGCACTGCACAAAAATTTGCAACCAACAAATATTTCCCCCTATTCGACCTTTTTTTTATCTTCGTTGACTGGGATGTCTCTGATGTTCAAGAGGAACAGCTACTAGCAGCAGTATATGATGGAACACACTTGCTTAAGATTTTGATTTAAATGATTCATTAAAGGAGTATGTTAACAAAAATCTGCACACAAACGGTAAACTTCTTTATCGTTCTTTTTGTTTATAACTGATTAATTGCACCGAATTGGATCTCCGCAGGAATAAGCTATAACTGAACTTAAGGAGAGTATATGGCAAACATGAGCAAAAACCATCAGAGTCAGTCGAACTGTAAAGTGCCTCACATTGTAGCTCAATAATGACACGCGCTAGGGATTATCAATTTTACAACTGTAAAATGGCTTTTATGAACAACTTTTCCTTCCTATAAAAGAACTAAATTCCAGAGGAGAGTGTGATCACACTCTCATTAGCTTAATTATTCATCTTATAAAATATTTCTCAAAATTAATCACAATGGACTGAACAATAACGGTGAAAGAGTTCGTAATTATGGAAGATTTGTCTTTAGGTAAGGTGGCACACAGAAAATCTTTTCCATGAGGAGAGAGCTCAGATAAATTAACTGTTGACTGAGTAGTTGGACAAGGCTACAGTCTGTCATCCCTGTTGTTGTTCAATATTTAGTTCAGGACAGACATTGACTCTGGAGTCTGGATATATAACATCATGGTGTGTTGATGATGCTGTACCATAGTGTCTTCTAAGCGCTATGGTTGTACTAATAGCGAACAATTCATAATAATTTTAAAAACTTCTGAGTATTGAGGGTATTTACGAGAATAAATATGCTCGCTATATTAAGTAAAAAAAGAACAGAGTTTCCAAGTGTGATCGAAAGCTTTTTACACTTAATGATTTTAATATATTTCAAGTTTAACTGCAGATGTACGAGCTTACGTGTGGAACTTACGCTAAGAAATATCTTGGTTCAAATGGCTCTGAGTACTATGGGACTTAACATCTATGATCATCAGTCCCTAGAACTTAGAACTACTTAAACCTAACTAACCTAAGGACAGCACACAACACCCAGTTATCACGAGGCAGAGAAAATCCCTGACCCCGCCAGGAATCGAACCCGGGAAGCTGGGCGCTGGAGGCAAGAATAAGAAATATCTTGGGCAAAGGTAGTTTGAGAAGAACTTTATAAATCGACTGTCCTTTCGCTGCCATGAATTTTACTTACAGCGTCTCTTTAGCAGATTGTTTCTCAGTTTTGTTCCAGAAACAGCTCCAACATGTACTCAGAATGTTTGGAGAGGCTGTAAGGAGTCTTTCACTGCAGATAAATCAATGAACGACTTTTTTCGGTGACCACTTACATCCATTAACTTTTACTATTTTATGTTTTACGTTCTGCTACCAAGATATTTTGAACCTGTGTACACAGCTAATCTATGTTCGTTTTCTGTCAATTGACGAATAAAATTACGTAAATTCTGCTATTCAATCATACAAGTTTCGCAAGAAGATTAATCGTCTTGTAGGAAACAGACTGTAGAATTTACGGACTCCTCTGTTTACAATGGCAGAGAAAGGAAAGTTGATACCATACAAGGACACGGAAGCTCCCCTGTCATAGTGTGGATTAGCATCACTATGACAGACTGTGTGTCCTGTAACCAGTACTCAAAGTTCGCAACGAGGCTTGAGTGATAACGCATATTTATGATCTTCTTTCTGTAAGAAATTACTGTAAGATTCCGCCAAGATCATTGGTAAGAGAGAATAAGTGGTCAATTTTCTGAGAGACATATTCCAAGATTAGCGAGTTAAGGAACGACTGAAAACCTAAAATAGTTTTGTCAGGCCGGATCTGACAGTAGTGTCTTCCCAGTACAGCTTCAGATTAATTATAATGCCAACTGTCTAATTTTTCGGAACTGCGTAGTGCAGATGCGTTTCTTTTCACGCGGGTTAGAATTTGCCCGGCCATGATAATTGTCTGAAAGACACGACAGATGAGAACACACTGAAAACGTGTCAGTCGTTGAGACGTGAGAACACCAGCACTTCTCACAACGGATTTCCGCGCTGTCGCGGGCAGATGACGTTCAACAGACTTCTGCTACTGCGAGCAATTTCCTCTTCAATTAGCGTGCCTGCAATCCGACAAAGCTTTGATCCCGAATCTACGCAGAAGGGAACGCGAAACCTAGCTTTCTCCTTTGCTCTCATGCGTCGAACGTTGATAGAGAAAGGCAGAAGTGTGTTCGACATTCGTGTCCTGTTCTAGCTTTGCGAATTGGACACGAAAGCTTGCTCGAAACTTGTCGAGATTAAAGTGTCTGTAAGACTTAGAGAGCCACAAAAGTTACCAGAAAGACGTAAATAAATAAGAAAGAGAGAAGAGATGGATGAGATGACCGGTCGCCCGCATCTCGTGGTCGTGCGGTAGCGTTCTCGCTTCCCACGCCCGGGTTCCCGGGTTCGATTCCCGGCGGGGTCAGGGATTTTCTCTGCCTCGTGATGGCTGGGTGTTGTGTGCTGTCCTTAGGTTAGTTAGATTTAAGTAGTTCTAAGTTCTAGGGGACTGATGACCATAGATGTTAAGTCCCATAGTGCTCAGAGCCATTTGAACCAGATGACAGGTATCACTTCAAAGAGCGTTTACTACAGCTACCTCATCTTTGCTGCGGTGAGTAGAAGAGTGCACTTTTGAAAATAGTTAATATTCCTAACTTTACGGTGAGCAGCAATATGCAAAAAAATATGGTTTCATGGTATCTCTTCTTTATACTGCTCGAGTCAACGATGAGCCGCAAAATGATAGTTGCAGGATGTCACTCGGAAGTAACGAGAAATATAAATCAATAGGCAGTGTATCCCATAGAGGTGACCTGATTGTCTAGAAATAACAAGTATGGCTGCAGAAAATTTAAAACCGCATCTTTAAACAGGGGCTAGTTACAAAAGGATGAAGTAAAGTAGACTGGAGTTCAGTGTCCAGTCGATGACGAATCTGAGTGAACGATCAGAATGGATATCGAGTGGGGTGACTCCTTTCGCTATCGGCAGTTTTATGCAGTCGCTATTCAGTTGTTCCAAACAGTCATCTATACCTGACACTTGCTGTAGAGAAAGTGTACTGTTAAGCAGTGATGCTTAGCTGTGTGTGGTGGAGATAACAGTCTTGATATTTGTTATTGTAAATTTCTATGAAATACAAAATGCACGTATCAAGTAACGCGCGATCGAAAATTATAGGAGGACTAGTAGGGATGAATGGGTTACTTTCAGGTTACATCCCTCCTTTACATATGTAGGCAGCAACTGTCTGCTTCCGTGCTATTTGTAGAGGTGGCTACGACTGCTTGCGGAACCTGTAATTATTCAGTTGATTTCAGCAAAACTTCCAAATCATTCAGCAAGTTTTCACTTTTTCTGCTTTGCTCACTTGGTATTCAAGGAAGTATTTTTATGAAATAAACTAAATTGTGTTTCAAAATACCTCTGCATTCCACGGCAACGATTCTAAATCTTACTCGTAAGCACTGTTAATTTTATGCAAATTTGTCTTAAACTCATTTCATGTCTCGAAGGTATTCACGACAGACAGTAGCCTTTCTTACGTAAAGAAAAAGTAATAAATACGCCACTGCTCCAGAGAAACAATATTATTTTACAGTTATTAGTTAATTTGTCATATTACGTATAACATAATTGCCAGTAAAATATTGTTTTCAGAAAGTGCGCAGAAATCCTTAATATATGAATTGTAGATATGGCTCATCGAAGCTTCTAACACACAAAAAAATCATTAATTAAGTAAAGTCTCCTAGATTCTCATCTAAGAAATCATTAATTAAATAAAATCTCCAACAATCTCATCGAAGCGTCTAACACACAAGAAAATCATTAGTTAAATAGAATCTCCTCCTAAAAATAGCTTGGTCTCTTGCAAACTTGAGGATAGTTAAAACACGTAGGGAAAAGCAAGTTACACGTGCCATCTCATGCTAAAACTCCTTTCACAATAAGAGTGACACATTGTCAGAATAATATACATGTATCCAGTTTGCTGGAAAAACATTTCTGCTTCAGTATAGATAACAAATGTATCACAGTATGCGACTGATATGGCACGGCAATTAGAAACATTTAGGTACATAGGTGAGCACGAATCTTCTGGATAAAAGTCTAAATTTCACACAGATTAAACCGTAAAATTCTGGCTGTATATGAACCAGATACAATATCGTGTCGAGTCGTAGTAAAATGATGCCAACACTTTGACCGAAACTGCACAAACGTGGGTGGTGCTGACTGGAATGTCCAGATTTTCCACACTGATATTTCCATCTTATCGCAAACTGAATGCACATGCTGATGCAAAGAGATTTTATAACTACGTGAGTACTGACATAGTAATAAAGAGAGAAGTTTTTGAAACAACAGAACAAACTAATACAGTGAAAGACAACAAAACCATCTGCAGAAAATCAAGAACAATGAAACCTAGTTAAACACCATTTAATGGAAAATAAAATGAGCGAATAGCTTTAAATACCACGGCAAATCGACTAGATAAATAGGCGCTGAAAGCACGAGCGAAACAAATGGAAATTTTAACATCTTTAATAATTCTTGCTATTCTGCCGTCCTCATTTGCGTATAATATTATGTTGACAAAGCTCGCGTCAGATCAGTCTATATACAACTGAATAAAACTTATTTTATCATGCCATACGCGCTTAGGCTTTATTCCTAGGAAGACGTCGGCAGTGGAAAAGGTATAGTTGCTGCTGTACACGTGTTCTCGTTCTTCTTCTGGTCTTAGAGTTATTGTTCTGTTTCCTGTCATTCGAATTTGCATTAGCCCATCACTATGAATATGCACACTCATGTGATTCATGTTATGTTTTAAATGAAAACGTTTTCATTAGCACAGCACTAAGAACATGAACGCTCGTTAGCTTCACGTTATGTTTTAAATTCATTTGTATGGCATGATAAAGTTCGTTTCTTTCAGTTGTAGAGACGGGTTTGGCGTGAAAAGTACCAACATAAATGGAAAAGCACACGGAACACGTGTAACAAAAGGAGCCTTTCCATAAATCCTAAAATTCCTCGTTACAACTCTGTCATAGAGGACATGCAGAGTGAAGTGACTACACAATATTTTGAATAGGGACTCATATCCGGAGACATAACGAGTCCGACTTGCGGTGGTTCCAATTCAGATGTGTAACGCGTCCGCTGAGGCGAAGAGAAATGTCTCAGAGTTGCTTGTCCTGTATGCAATAAGGCAGTGAGTATTTAACTCCTGTGGACTACTTTCTGTGGGGTCTTATGGAAAGTGTAATTTACGAGATTCCTATAGAGAGAGAAGAAGATCTGCTAGCACGAGTTTCGGCTGCTGTACTACAAATTAAAGAGACAATACGTGGTCGCCAAATGGAGCCGCTGCCGCAACATATAGTAAGATATGCTGGGTTCTTTTTTTTTTGTAATTGTGTAAACACTTAGTGTTGACGTGCTAATACAAACAAATGCGCTTAGTTGATAAATGAATGTCGCGTTCTGTTTTCTTTCCTATTGTTATCTAATAATTGTACAGCGTCATACCTAACTCAGTTCCTGAAGCAGAAGTGGATAGGTTAAACATCTGAACTGAAACCGTCGTAGAACGGAAACGGTATGTTTTCGGACAAGGGTTCCTGTTAAAAATATTATGTTATCACTCCCCTCTTCAAGTCCTAGAAGTTTGTAACGGGAATTTCCGAACACCCTGTATGGAAAATATATCTACAAGGTGATGTCGAACTCCACTGACCACAGGTCGGAGACTGTGAAGGGATATCTTCTGAGTGTTGTGTTTTAAGAGAACCGTGATTTCCGGTAGCTCGTTATGGAGCAATAATGTAATTATAATTTATTCGGTTTGTTGCTCTGTACTACATTTGTTTCTTAAGAAAAATCCTTACAAAATATGAGAATATGCAAAATTGCCTACCTATACCCCTTAACACTGGTTTGCTGCGGAATTCTTGAACATACCGTGCCGTTTGGGCCATGCAAAATTGCCTACCTATACCCCTTGTTGTGGACTGGCAAGACAGCCAATCCACAGTGACGGGTAACCGAAAGGCACGCGCTTAAACTCACGCAGGCTGGCGTGAGGTCTGAAACAGGATACGTAATGAATGCTATAAAGAAAAGTATGTAGCTGCTGGAATACTTAACTTTAATCCACAATTGGTGAACACTGGTCTTGTTACTGTACATGCTTCATTAAATACATAGCAAAGGATAAATGGCGCCTTGCTAGGTCGTAGCAATTGACTAAGCTGAAGGCTATGCTAACTATCGTCTCGGCAAATGAGAGCGTAATTCTCAGTGAACCTTTCCTAGCAAAGTCGGCTGTACAACTGGGGCGAGTGCTAGTAATTCTCTCTAGACCTGCCGTGTGGCGGCGCTCGGTCTGCAATTACTGACAGTGGCGACACGCGGGTCCGTCGTATACTAGCGGACCGCGGCCGATTTAAAAGCTACCACCTAGCAAGTGTGGTGTCTGGCGGTGACACCACACCCCTTAACACTGGTTTGCTGCGGAATTCTTGAACAAACCGTGCCGTTTGTTGGGCCATGCAAAATTGCATACCTATACCCCTTAACACTGGTTTGCTGCGGAATTCTTGAACATACCGTGCCGTTTGTTGGGCCGATAAGCGGCGGCCGCTGCCGGGCTAGTGTCGGCGGCTGCTGCTGCGCTGCTAGCATATTGAGCTGCGCGCGCCGCTAGCAGTTGTCAGGTTGGTGATTATTTCCACGCTTCGCGCCGATTGTTTGCCGTGTCGCCCGTTCTTGCTGCTTTGTCGCGAGTTTTTCAAGGCAAGTGACTGTCGCGATTGTAATTTGATATCAATTCGAAGCTTTTTACAATGACAGCGGTTTCCGTGAAAATAATATTATTCTGTATTTGTTCTGATATTCTGAGAGGATTTTATTGATGGTGCCATTGCATAACAGTTTTCTCGAAAATATTTATTAGAAACTAGGTTTTGTATGATGTAACTCCATGTATGGTACTGCGCTAAGTGCAACATCGCACTCTTTACTGTACACTCATCTTTCTCTTCTAACATTTTTGCCGTTGGCATCCCTTTCGTTGTAACACACTCGGAATTTTCGCGTTGGCTCCTGCTTGTTCGCAGAAGGTGGAATGTGTTTCGGAAAATGTCGTAACAAACGTGTTGGGGCTGATATCTGGCAGTCGTCTGGCTCTTGTATGCTGAGAGGAAGAATTGATAATTGCACTATATCTTTCTAGCAGACTTATCAGTCAGATTAATTTGGAAGTCAAGTCTCACGAATTTTTCACCAAGTTTATTGTACAGTAGGTACAAATTCAGGGCTCCTACATCCAGGAAATGTTGAAACGGTTTCGTATAATATTGTCCAAGAAGCTCCCTTGTGCTGGAATAACTGCTTAGCTATTAGTCAGCTAAATCAACGCCACTCATTTTGTCACTATTTCAGTATCACTTAAGGTTTCATTTCCAATGTTTCTTTTCTTCGCCTCTGTTTCTGCAGCTCGTTACTGTAAACATGGGAAAGAGTCTACAAGTCTTTTTTCATCTCACCGCATTTCCTCAATTTCCACAATAAAAGGTCTTAACATTATCTTTCTTGAGTTTTGCCTCCTTCAAAGCTGTTGCCATTTCATTTCTGTTACTCATAACAGTTCAAGTGCAGTCAGTGATTTTAGAAACAAGGAACTCGAACAGCTGAGAAGTATAAAGCCTGCCGATAACCATGGTATATCCCTGGTTAAAATATCTCAGAAGCAAAGACAAAACCACTTTAGACGTTAGAGGATATTCACTTATCGTGACTCAAATACAGCGTCTTTCCCTGTGTAAATTATAAAGCGTCATAAATACTCGCCACTTGCTTTATACAAGAAAAATGATTTAATACCAAAGCAATCACGTTTTATAGGTATGGACTGCTTCAAAGAGAGCCGCCCTTTCCCCAGTAACTCAGTAATTGCCATTCATCAACAGATAATTCATGTTATGATGTATAAAACTTTTTCATGTATAAATTTTTTACTGTAGATGATCCCTGACAGGTCTTAATTTATACAATTTAGTGGGAATACTACACTCTTTTGAATAAGCACATTCGTTATAAAAATGAAGGGCTTATTTCTTCTAATAACACATTTAAAAACCCAGTCTTTATATAATCCCTTGGAGGAGTAACACTGGGAATAAGTCTTTGTTAGTCTCGCTCGTCCTCTCTGTTAGCAAAATGTCCCAAAAAAGTGAAAATACTGAGTAGATTTGGAAAATTTCGAAAAGAAATTTTTACACCTGAAGTTCCTGCGTAAATAAATTTACTTCTAACTGTACTACAGTTCCCAGACCACAATCTTGTAGAGCCAGGATTAATATCAGCAGTTATCAGTTCTTCTTCGACGTCACCTTCACCACTTGATGTTTCTGAGTCACTGTCATTATAGTTATGACTATCGTTATCTTCACCATCATTCGAAAGACTTACGCTGACCACTCATTATAACTTTCGTTTAACAGTCTCTCAGTGTCGTCATCACACAAAGACCAAGAAGATGCACACTTAGACATGTTCACACATGTGCATCTGCTGCCTAACGAAATAATTATTTCGCACAACAGAACACCAGTAACATCAGCTTGAGGAACTTTAAACTCTTAAAAGACATCCTCTATACACGATGAGATGCACTAGAAATGTTTTATTTGCCAACACCGGTTTTCGGATTTATACCCCATCATCAGTGGCATCTGATACAGAGAAAGAAACAACTGTATGTGTATCGATTCCTAGCAAATACCTTTACATATATAATCGTCCATAATGCAAGTAGACTTATGTTACTGCTGTTGCTGATGTTGTGGTCTTCAGTCCTGAGACTGGTTTGATGCAGCTCTACATGCTACTCTATCCTGTGCAAGCTTCTTCATCTCCCAGTACCTACTGCAACCTACATCCTTCTGAATCTCCTTAGTGTATTCATCTCTTGGTCTCCCTCTACGATTTTTACCCTCCACGCTGCCCTCCAATACTAAATTGATGCCTCAGAACATGTCCTACCAACCGATTCCTTCTTCTCGTCAAGTTGTGCCACAAACTTCTCTTCTCCCCAATCCTATTCAACACCTCCTCATTAGTTATGTAATCTACCTATCGAATCTTCAGCATTCTTCTCTAGCACCACATTTCGAAAGCTTCTATTTTCTTCTTGTCTAAACTATTTATCGTCCACGTTTCACTTCCATACAAATACTTTCAGAAACGACTTCCTGACACTTAAATCTTTACTCGATGTTAACAATTTCTCTTCTTCAGAAACGTTTTCATTCCCATTGCCAGTCTATATTTTATATCCTCTCTACTTCGACCATTTTATTTTGCTCCCCAAATAGCAAAACTCCTTTACTACTTTAAGTGTCTCATTTCCTAATCTAATACCCTCAGCATCACCCGAGTTAATTCAACTACATTCCATTATCCTCGTTTTGCTTTTGTTGATGTTCATCTTATATCCTCCTTTCAAAACACTATCCATTCCGTTCAACTGCTCTTCCAAGTCCTTTGCTGTCTCTGACAGAACTGCAATGTCATCGGCGAACCTCAAATTTTTATTACTTCTCCATGGATTTCAATACCTACTCCGAATTTTTCTTTTGTTTCCTTCACTGCTTGCTCAGTATACTGATTGAATAACATCGGGGAGAGGCTACAATCCTGTCTCACTCCCTTCCCAACCACTGCTTCCCTTTCATGCTCCGCAACTCTTATAACTGCCATTTGGTTTCTATAGAAATTGTAGATAGCCTTTCGCTCCCTATATTTTACCCCTGCCACCTTCAGAATTTAAAAGAGAGTATTCCAGTCAACATTGTCAAAAGCTTTCTCTAAGTCTACGAATACTAGAAACGTAGGTTTGCCTTTCCTTAATCTAGCTTCTAAGATACGTCGTAGGGTCAGTATTGCCTCACGTGTTCCAATATTTCTACGGAATACAAACTGATCTTCCCCTAGGTCGGCTTCAACTAGTTTTTACATTCGTCTGTAAAGAATCCGTGTTAGTATTTTGCAGCCGTGACTTATTAAACCGATAGTTCGGGAATTTTCACATCTGTCAGCACCTGCTTTCTTTGGGATTGGAATTATTATATTCTTCTTGAAGCCTGAGGGTATTTCGCCTGTCTCATACATCTTGCTCACCAGGTGGTAGAGTATTGTCAGGACTGGCTCTCCCAAGGCCGTCAGTAGTTCTAATGGTATGTTGTCTACTCCCGTGGCCTTGTTTCGACTCAGGTCTTCCAGTGCTCTGTCAAACTCTTCACACAGTATCATATCTCCCATTGCATCTTCATCTACACCCTCTTCCATTTCCATAATATTGTCCTCAAGTACATCGCCCTTGTATAGACCCTCTATTTACTCCTTCCACCTTCCTGCTTTCCCTTCTTTGGTTAGAACTGGGTTTCCATCTGAGCTCTAAATATTCATACAAGTGGTTCCCTTTTCTCCAAAGGTCTCTTTAATATTCCTGTAGGCAGTATCTATCCTACCCCTAGTGAGGTAAGCCTCTACATCCTTACATTTATCCTCTAGCCATCCCTACTTAGCCATTTTCCACTTCCTGTCGATCACATTTTTGAGACGTTTGTATTCCTTTTTGCCTGCTTCATTTACTCCATTTTTATATTTTCTCCTACTTGATCCTCTGCTGCCTTCACTACTTCATCCCTCAAAGCTACCCATTCTTCTTCTACTATTTTTCTTTCCCCCATTCCTGACATTTGTTCCCTTACGCTCTCCCTGAAACTCTGTACAACCTCTGCTTTAGTCAGTTTATCCAGGTCCCATCTCCTTAAATTCCCACCTTTTTGCAGTTCCTTCAGTTTTAATCTACAGTTCATAAGCAATATATTGTGATCAGAGTCCATATCTGCCCCTGGAAATGTCTTACAATTTAAAATCTAGTTCCTAAATCTCTGTCTTACCATTATATAATCTATCAGAAATCTGTCGGTATCTCCAGGCTTCTTCCATGTATAAAACCTTCTTTTACGATTCTTGAACCGAGTGTTAGCTATTATATGATTAAGTTGTGCTGTGTGCAAAATTCTACCAGGCGGCTTCCTCTATCATTTCTTAGCGCCAATCCATATTCACCTACTACGTTTCCTTCTCACCCTTTTCCTACTACCGAATTCCAGTTATCCATGACTATTAAATTTTCGTCTCCCTTCACTATCTGAATAATTTCTTTTATTTCGTCATACATTTCTTCAATTTCTTCGTCATCTGCAGAGCTAGTTGGCATATAAACTTGTACTACTGTAGTAGGCGTGGGCTTTGTGTCGATCTTGGCCACAATAATGCGTTCACTATGCTGTTTGTAGTAGCTTACCCGCATTCCTCTATTTTATTCATTATTAAACCTACTCCTGCATTACCCCTGTCTTACTCTGTATTTATAACCCTGTGTTCGCCTGACCAAAAGTCTTGTTCCTCCTGCCACCGAACTTCACAAATTACCACTATAAGTAACATTAACCTATCTATTTCCCTTTTTAAATTTTCTAACCTACCTGCCCGATTAAGGGATCTGACGTTCCACGCTCCGATCCGTAGAACGTCAGTTTTATCACGTACACATAAAGCTGTTTGTTCCTCTGTACCAGATGCCACTGATGATGGGTTACAAACCCGAAAATCGGTTTTGGCAAATAAAACATTTATAGTGAAGCTCATTGTGTAATAGAATACGTCTTTTAATAAATATCTGAAAACTGTCGAGCACCAAGCATTCAAGAATTTTACCTTTAAAACAGGTACGGTGACCCTTTCTGCTGATACAGACATTCAAATAGTCCGCAGCTCGTGGTCGTGCGGTAGCGTTCTCGCTTCCAACGCCCGGGTTCCCGGGTTCGATTCCCGTCGGGGTCAGGGATTTTCTCTGCCTTGTGATGGCTGGGTGTTGTGTGATGTCCTTAGGTTAGTTAGGTTTAAGTAGTTCTAAGTTCTAGGGGACTGATGACCATAGATGTTAAGTCTCATAGTGCTCAGAGCCATTTGAACCAACCAGACATTGAAATATATTTCGCAGAGCTCGCCAAATGTGAACGACTACGCGCCTGAACGCTGCTCGTCGAGAATGTGGCGAGCGTGGCCGATCGGGCCGCTTTCAGTACGACAAGCACGCAACATGCCAGCCTGAACCCAGTTAGTTGAGCACTGGGTCTTTGTCCAATTTGATGCCAAGCTCAGGTCGTGAAGTGCGCTCGATGGGTTGTACATGCATTAGCAGACATACGTAGGCGTGACATTATCGGCATTCAGGACAAGAAAGTTGACAATATATCACCCGAATACATCGATTACGACGAATCTAAAGAAATATTAACGATAACGTTTGCACACAGCACCATCTACAACTCGGAATACAGCACGTTTGAATGAATTCAGTTCTACTATTTTTGAGCTTACAGAAAGATATGTGAATGTATGATTATGGAGGAAGTTGTTCAAGTACTCCATTAACCAGCACGCAAGACTTACCCGCGTAGACAGGCTATAAATCGAGGTTCCAGTGACCTATGGCAACCGGACTGTCTGAGAGAACACCCGGCTTAATGAATCTTATTTTCCTAAGACCTACCAGAAAACCTATAAATTATTTAGTTAATGACAGGGAAACATACCAGGAAATACTGCACATGACTGGTGTACATAAGATCACGAAAAGCCTGAGCAACAAGAAATATACAACTATTATAAAATCAATACTTGAAGGCGAAAACAACAACAGCAGCAGCGGTGATGGTAGTGACATTGAGCATAAAGCAGTGAAAATCGAATCCCGTAGTATATATATTATGACGACCCCAACGAGCTAATAGATCGACTACGGCTGCTCAGGGCATCAGCTGCTGCAGGTAATGGAGCTGATTCGAATGAAGTTGTTTCAGTAATCTCGGAACTTAGAGAGAGAGATATCATCGAATAAGTATGGAGACAGTACGAGAACTGCTCAAAGGAGCACGCAAAACATATCCTCGTAGGCATGTTATGATTAAAGGGTTGGATGACTTGTGGCAACCTGATCTTGTAGATATGAGGGTTCAAATATATTTTAATGGTTATTGATGCATTCTCCAAATCAGGCTGGGAATTACCTGTCAAAACATAAACGGGTAGAAATGTTGCCGATGTTTTTGAACGTTTGCTACAGACAGTGACGAATCGATGCACAGACAACCCCCAAACCCATCACGGCGGGGAGTTCTACAATAGGTATTTCAAGACCGTAATGCAGCGGTACGGAATACATCACTATTTAACATTCACTCACCTGAAGGCAAGTATCGTGGAGCGTCTGAACAGAACAGTAAAAGGTCGAATGTGCATGCGTTTTAACCTTCGCGGCTCATACAAATGGACAGATATCCTACCAGAAATAATTCCTCACTATAATAGAACCAAACATACCACAAAAAAATGAGACCAATCGATGTTAGTGATAATGAACTCATGGCTACGGTGTACTATTGCATTAAGATGCTAGATCCACGCAAACAGAAATTTAATACAGGTGACTTGGTACATATCTCAAAACAAAAGATGGCAATTGAGAAATCATACCTACCGAACTGGTCAACTGTGATATTTACAGTTTCAGAGGTGCAACGAACGAATCCTAGAACTTATATATTGAAGGATAGTGAAGGTAAAACTGCAGGCTGATTCTACACCGAGGAGTTGCAGAAAAGCTCTGAACCGGATGTTTTTCTCGTCGTGGAAATAAAGTACTAGTCAAACGGCTTTGTTTTCCTGCTACACAAAACAGCTGAACTGATGCCGACGATTTGCTGTATAATGGGCGTGCATAGTCCACAACCGCCACTGTAGCATAACACGCGTGCTAGGAAACGCATTAGAGGAGGTGGTGGTATTCTAGACAAACTGCCAGCGGGATTACACATCCCTGGGTATGACCTGAGACAAAGCTTCAGAAACGCTTGGCGCGAGGTGATAAGGGGGTTAATCTGCTCGACAAAGCGTGTATGGAACACGACATTGCTTAAGCTGCAAATAAAGGTCTATCAAGTCGTCGCATTGCAGACAGGATTTTAGCTGACAAGGCTAAGGCGATACGGAGAAGAAAGGATATTGGTATAGGTCAACGCTTCGTAGCATTTGCAGTTGATAAAACCATCCGTGGAAAAATTAAGTTGGGTTTAGGAGTGATGAATTTCGAGGTAGTTATGAATGCTGCACGTTGTGCACTAAACAAGAAGAAGTAGGACAAGGGCGGGAAGCAGAGCTGTTTGTAGAACTGTATCCTGACAGTGACGTATGCAGCTAAAAACGCACTGAAGCAGAAAGATGTGGGTAGAAGAAGAAAAAGAAGAGGAGGAGGATCGGTTAAAGCACCTCGAGTTCTACCAATACCCAAGACATCTGGCGGATTTATTTCATTTCTCATCCCAGCCCTCTCCGCACACTCGGCGGTAGTTTCCCTCTCTGGTGGTGCTGCAGCTATCGCTCGAACGGTCAAGAACGCGCAAAACTCCCAAGCACAGTTAGAAGAGGCAAGAAGACATAACCGCATGATAGAAGCTACAACCATCTATACTTGAAACCGTACAGGAGAGGGCTTGCTCTATTCATAAATGAAAAACGAAGCCCATTAGCGGTCCTACCAGATCGATCACTCAAAAATACAGATCTTCTTAAGTTTGTTAGAGCCAAATTCAAGATACCAAGATTCCGTGAGTTTTTATGTTTACCGAAGACTATGTGGAAATCTGGTGAATGCAGCATTGTGAATTTAGATGTTTCTGGAGGCCCCGGCACCAACTGGGTGTCATAAGTTATGAAAACTGCGGATACCATCTACTATTTCGACTTATTTGGTGACGTGCAACCACCAAAAGAATTACAACGATACTTTACTCACAGAAGACGTGTGCTCTACAATTATCGACGCTATCAGGACTTCAATACACACCTCTGTCGATATCTACGCATCATGTTTCTCTTGACATTCATAAAGAAGAAGAAGAAGAAGCACGCTATATAAGAAGGAGCTTTAAACATTCGTTCATCAGTTGAGGTTTAGATGCAATGTCGTACACTTTGACGTTAAAAGAACGAACATCTGTACTGCGTGCAAATTACTTCCCTCCAGTTGATTTGAGCGTTGGTGAATGGAGTTTGACTGGAAGGGAGACGTACAACAACATCCCAAATATCACTGAGGCTGCCGGCCGGGGTGGCCGAGCGGTTCTAGGCGCTTCAGTCCGGAACCGCGCTGTTGCAACGGTCGCAGATTCAAATCCTGCCTCGGGCATGGATGTGTATGATGTCCTTAGGTTAGTTAGGTTTAAGTAGTTCTAAGTTCTAGGGGACTGATGACATCAGAAGTTAAGTCCCATAGTGCTCAGAGCCATTTGAACCATTTTGAACCATCACTGAGACTAACAACAAACTGCATCTTGCTATTAATGGTGAAAAAGATTAATGGAAATAGAACCGGGTGCATACGATTTCGACGATTTAAATGAAATCTTAAAATAGTCTTGGAAAGGTACTGAACTCTGTGCAAACATCAATACACTTAAATCTGAATTAAGGACTGTAAATGCAACGATTGACTTTAACCAGAAAGGTTCAATAGGGCGCCTGCTGAGTTTCACAAAAGGGCAGGTTTTGAAGAAGGATCCGAAGTCAGATCAGACTGTGGACATACTCCCTGTCAGCACAATCTGTGTCGAGCGTATATTGCAACAAACTCCTATCTCAACGATAGTCTGATTCGCATTATTTATGGATTCTTCCCCTCAGTGGCAACGGGGTATAATATTGTTGAGACCCCTGCCAATGCAATATACCTTCCAGTGACAGCTCAGACATTGGACTATTTGGCGCTGCATATTGTGAACCAAAATAATCAACTTGTTGACTTTCGTGGTGAGGAAATAATGGTACGATTACATCTAAGGCAGGATGGGCGTACTGTATAAAACAAGTGCACGAAATCCACAGCATGCTACTTCGCTACCGAACAGCAAAGTGGTAACACATGCGAACTACGAGTCTCTTAAATCAGTTGGCCTGAAGCCGCGCAATGACATCCTCACTCAATATAACCAGTCCAGTAGAATATGATGAGAGAATTATATGTCAGGAATACTTCTCTCATAAACCTTAGGCTTCAAACACATTTAACAAGAACGATGAAATCAGGTTTGTCATCCAGCACCAAGACGCACTCACACTTCAATCTAAGAGTTTCATTTATCTAGAGGGGTCATTCAAGAAAACTGACGGCAACAATACAGTGGGATCCAAGCTGACACATAGCGCTTTAGCATTCCTATTCCAAGAGATACTCTATGAACTCGATGGCTCTGAGATCGACCGTACACGCAATATCGGCATAACGTTAATTCTTAAAACGTATGTCTTGACATCACCCACACATTTGCATAGCTTAGAAAATGTGGGAGGGTTCATAGACGATCCAGAGGATAGAACAGTTGCGGAGTACAAGCGATTTACTGCATGCATACCTCTAAAAATGCTTATGGGGTATTTTGAGGACATGAGACAGATTATTATGAACGCTAAACAAGAACTCATTCTGGTAGAAGAGTGCGACAGACAATAACTCATACATTGAAGAAGCTCAAGAGGAGAATGTGATCACAATCAGCAAGATAATATGGAAAATGCCTCACATCAGTGGATCAGACGAGGAGCACTTGAAGCGTTTAATAGTCCTGAATTTAGGTATATTTCTATCACTGACATTTCACTCTTGGGAGATTTTCGAGTACCCAGTGTTACCGACTCTGAGCAGACAAACATGGGCTATTAAAACCTCCTCCCATCTAGAGACGCCTAGATTCATCATACTTGCGTTTCATACTGATAGAAGAGGTAATACAGCAAATGATTCCCCCATGTTCGACAACTGCAACTTAACTAATGACAAAGTCTACCCCAATTCAGAATTCAACCCACATAACAATTTACATCTGCAGTGAAATCAAAATGTATACAGTCTAGCATATGGCATGTGTGCAAGGTTTCATGCTTCTTACCATGAAATTGCCGAAGGAGAGGGTGGAGAGTGTCTACTCAGTCTGCGTAAGTTCACGTAAGTTCAAGGAGATTTCACTGATAATTGTAATAGACTGCTCTAAACAGAATGAGATAATTAAATCTGGACCTATAGACGGCGAACTGAATTTGAATCATCGAAAAATTTCCCAGTACATACTGCCATGAATGCTCTAGTTCTACATGAACGTGTGATGAACTACTGCCTGCTCACCGGTGTTGTGCAACGAGCTGTATGAATGAACAGGTGCTGCAGCATACCTAGAGCATTTCACAATGATGTCTCAAGGTGTCAACATCATTACGGACGCTCAGTGTTCCTATGATAGTGAGCGTAGACAGTTCGTATTTAAATATTCTACAGGTGTCCTCTCCATTGACTCAAGAACATGTATCAAAAAAGTGTTCTTGTATCTGCTTATGTAAATGTAAAATTACTTTTAAATTGGGTTTAGACGGCAGCAGTGGCCGAGCGGTACTAGGCACTTCAGTCTGGAACCGCTCGACCGCTCCGGTCGGAGGTTCGAGTCCAGCCTCGGGCATGGATGTGTATGATGTGCTTAGGTTGGTTAGGTTCAAGTAGTTCTAAGTTCTGGGGGACTGATGACCTCAGATGTTAAGTCCCATAGTGCTCAGAGTCAACTGAACAATTTTTTTTTAAACTGGATGAGAAATAAATTATGTTTTTCCTAACAATCCGTGTATACTTTTTTGAGACCTACGCCCCTTGCATGTAAGTCTAGCCATGATACTATACTTGCTTCCATCTATACCTGAATTCCACTGAAACTGTGTGATCCATTACCACAGCCTTGTGCTCTGTCAATAAGGGAGTAGCGCTACCTGTGCTATTAATAGGTACGCTTCCACATTCCTTTACTCTCGCCTGCAGTGAATTCTCTGAAAATGTGTGTTAAGCGCGCTACATCTTGTAGACCTTTATGTGCAATGCAGATGTGCCAGCAGAATGTTCACAGATATGTTTTAGCAAAAAAATAAGATAAATATGTTAATAGGTTAGATTTTTTTAAAATAACAACTGTGATGTAAGGTAACGAGTTTTTTTCCTTTATTCAATTCGATTCTGTTCTTTCTTGGGATTATATATAGTGCAGTGTTGTAGCCTCAGAATCACCAGGATGTTTAGATGGGTGATTCAACTCACAGCAGAGTACTGCGCTGCATTTAATGGCGTTAAATCTCGGATCATCTAGGACTTTGAGGAGATCAGTATCCAAGACAGGGCGGCAAGCTTCTAAAAACCCGCGATACGTCCCTCCCAGAATCTCAATCCTTGTGAGTGAGATATGCCCGTCAAAAGCCCTAGCAACTGTTGAGTAATGTAGAGGGTCATCATACCATTATTTTGATGTCCTTCACTATCAATAGGACAGGGGAGAGCACTACCACTACCCACTGAATAATCAAAATAACTACCAATAATGCTACAACTAGGGTTCCATCCTATCGATGACGGGGCTGGTGAAGGTGTGTCTGCTGCAGGGAGAGGTATGCGCCATAGTACACACACCTTTCGCTGACGGTGAGGACATGATGGTGGAGGAGGAGGCACTGTGGAATAAGACCGCAGCGTGCAGCATGGCTGCTGCAGCCCTAACCCACTAGCCTGCAGGAGGACATCCCACGGATGCCAGAGTGATGCTGTGGCAGTCGTGGCAGCTGGGACAGGACCCAGGCTTCTGGCAGTGGTGGCGGTGGCAGCTGCAGTAGCTGCTTGCCGGTGACAGCGGCCCGGGCTTAATGCAGCTGCAGGTGGAGCATTGCATATGACGCTAGCTCTTTGCGGTGGACTTGCCCCACCATCACTTAGCACGTAGCCACTTGCAGAGGTGCTTGCAGCCACTGGCAACCACTGGCGAGCAGCAAACAAAGGGATGTGAGCCGGTGACGTGTGATGGCAGGGACCTGTCACTTTCGCAACCCTGCGTGCATCTGGTGAGACTGCAGGAGTACACTCCACACACTGAGAAGGTTGTTCTGTAAAGATAGGATGGAGGCAATAATTAGTAAGGTCTATATTATATTAGGAATAGAACACTTGTTGATATAATAATAATAATTATTATTATCATAATAATGGTAATTACCTAATTCACCGTGCTGCCAGGACTGCATCTCCTCCCAAATATCTGCGTCGAAGAGTATGTCTTGGGCGCAGTCGGGTGTTGTATATCAACGCTCCTTGGCCATTTCATGCACCCACTCGGGCACTGGTGAGAGGGATGGACGTGGCTCTACAGACTCTGTAAGATGAAGCGCATGAATTAAGGAAAGGAATTTCATTAAACAAACTTGCGATAAAGAAAAACTGGGGAGGTTATGCCATCTCTATCAGATGTCTGTACATATAATGCAAAGTAGGAAGCATGGACAGAATAACAATATAAGAAGATAAATAAATTCAAACAACAGCAAAGCAGGGCACTACAGCGTTGCTTTATGTTATTGCAATGTATGAGGTGAGGCAGTAGGCTAGAGCCAGGAGTGGCAATGTGTAAGTGGCTGACATATGGGAATTCACTCCTGCCATAGTTTCTGTCTCTCTCTGGTACTACGTCAGAAGCATGGGGAAAAGCAGTACAAATAGCAAGGCACTTTTAGCTTGAGGGGGTGTGCCAGGTCAGACGAGAGTCAGGTCGGACCTGTGCTCGTCTACGCATATAGGGGCCAGTCTGGCAGCGATGTTGTAAACATTCTGTGTAAACCTTTACTTTCTTTCTATGTACTTGTTTGAGCTGTATTCAGCCTCCAGGGACGCAACACAGGGGCGGGATGGAACGGCAGCCTGTAACTTGGAGATTGCACGGTCTGCCTGAAGGAGGGCAGTGACAGCAGGCTGCAGCGGGTCCAGGATGGGCAATGTTCGCTGCTCACCTGGCGTATCGGGGTCAAGGCGAGGCGACGCTGCAGGAGGCGCGGCAGTGCTGCAGCAGCGGTGGAGACGGCGATGGGTGTTGCAAGCACCACTAGTGACAAGCTGCGGCACCGCATCCAGGAGGGTGCGGGTTTCTTGTCTGGTCCTGTCCTGGAAGCAGCAGCAGCTGAGAGCCACGGGTGACCAGTACAACCACCATCGTCCCATGGTCAGACAGAGCAGGCGAAACAGGGCGGAGAGTGGTTTCATTAGGGTATATGAAAAGACTTTCAGGAATATTCTACTTGAGATTTTAAGATGCTTAGAGTTTTTGTGGTAGATTATTTGGGAATTCGTACCTGCAATGTCCAACAGCGGAAAAAAATATTGCCAAAGGGCATCTTCTCGTAATTCTGCTACAGAATAGGAGGCATACATTTCATTAACAGTGTCAACGCCCCCTTTTGTGGCATTATAGTAAATGATGATTTCGGGCTTGTTAGTTTCTTTACTGATATCTCCATTATCATGGATCGTACATAGGACAATCACAGCTTAATCCTTTTTTAGGTACACAGGGCACCAAAGTAATATTTTCTTGGTACCCAAATAACGACGAATTTTGCACTCTTATCTTTCTTTGGCAGGAATTCTGGTGGAATCTCACGTTTATTTTTCGTCATCGTTCTTATGCATGTGAGTTTCCTGGTCAGTAAGGAGAGTGTTAATGCGTAACTGGAATAACAGTTATCCATAGTCACATTACTATCTTCCTTCAATATGACTGATAAGCCTGCTGACCCCATCTGAAGGAGAATTTGAAACAGTTTATGACCCTTGAGGTTGCTTGCCACAGTAGATCTCCAAGTTACTGGCGTAAAAAGTTTTCGCATCGCAGAGAGCAAACATCTTTATTCCAAACTTCGCTGGTTTATTTGTGATATATTGAGTGAAGCTACAGCGTCCTCTAAATGCTTGATTTTATTGTTTCCAATAAAATCGCCAAAAATTGTTCTAATAGCGGCTAACTTGTTCGTTTCTTGTCTCGCTTGTCGTGTTCTTTTATCATCAAATCTGAAGCAACGTTATAGACACAGAAAAAGCTTGCAGCTCATCACAGCTCTATGTATCTGCTTGCCTGATCCATTGGTCATCCAAAGTTAATTCACATTTGAATGGGTAGCCTTCTTCTTTCCGAAGATGTAGATCAATCCAAACAACGCCATTATTTCATCTCTCGTCGTGTCTTTGGCATCGTTTTCTTTCACATAATTTACACTAGTCTTTTTATGTTGAATACACATGTTAGTATATTTGAGAACCTCATCGATCATGTCAATGCTGATTTTAGTGAATGCACTTATATTATCCTTGACATCGCTGTCTATGTCTTTAGGGCCGGGAAGAATCTTGACAATGCTCTTACTTTTTGTCTTTGTTGTGACTGTACAGCAAGATTCCTTCCACTTACACGTTTTATCCCTCCCAATATAATAATTTCCATTTGAAACAGATTCGACATCACTATCTTCGGCTTCAGAGGCACATTCTTGCTCAATTGTTGAATCTTGGTCACCCTGTGTGATCATTTCTTCTTCGTTCTCATCTTCACAATCATCGAACTCCAAATTTGAGACCAAAAAATCTAGATCCTCATTGAGTAGCCACTCAACCTCGGCGTCATTAAGGCGTCTTTTAGTCCTATAAAAGCAACAATAATGACAAAATAATTAAAACAATTAAGTACTATAACATTAAGGTTTATTAGAGCACATTTAACGAAAAAAAAATACTTACTGGTATCGGGACATCAGCAGGCGCGCGGCGCACTTTGCGCGCCAACTACACACATGCGGAAGAAATATGAACTAACTCCACTTGTAACAATCACAGACAGAAACGATTGTTCACGGCAGAAGTCAAGACAACAATGAAGGAATACACGAGAAAAAAACACAGTGATACCAATTGACTATATTTCATAGAGATTTTTTAACAAGTGGCGCACTCCATGCGCTAGCGCACCCGCTCGAGAGTTAACGTACCACATACGTGTAATACCTTTGGGGGAGGGGTGGAGGGGTGTGGCGCCTGATCTTGAATATAACTAGAATAAATGTGTAACCAGACACTTGAAGTTCTTATCAGTAACCTCCAGATAAGATCATTGTCTGGACTGGAAGAAACCCCGGATATCTACCGTCCCTTTAAATCACGTTATCACCAGAAGTGTGGGTTCCCTATCCCCCCTTCCCCTGGGCTCGTTGCGACAGTGCAATTTATTATTTTTTCAAAATTAGACAACAGCTAAATTGGACGTACATGCAAATTCCTTAGTACTGACACTTCTGCTTTATCGTCTCGAATTCTGAATTTCAGTAAAATCGTAAAGTAAGACACCCTAATCGTTGTATATGTAGGGAGAAGGAAAGGCCTTTTATTGGATCCGGTTTCCTAAAGCAAAAAAGGGTGGCAAATATCGAGGAGCCTTTCTGTGCGACCAGTTGAATTCCAAATCCGTCCGGAAGGCGGGCGATTGTGAGCTTTCTCTGGGTCTTTGTAAAAGGCGTCGACCTTATACCCTTTGATTCTGTCTCGACACCGCCGTCTATTGAACTGCCTCGCACGCGATGCGTGTCGAACGTGAGAACCCCACTGACATAAGTTTTCATTCTCTCTTTCCGAAGCAAAGGGACATGACAACAACTTTTCCTACAGTTATTTCCGGTGATATATTCACGTCATTTTACTTCAGTCTACGAAAGGAGAACACTCGTGTGTTGATGAAAATTGTTACTGCGTACCAAATCTTCGGCGAAATTTTTGGAAAGATTCATTGCTCCACAATTTATATCCTCTATTTTTCTCATTCATCAAACATTTTACAGTAACACCCGTCTATGTGCAGAACGTCTTGCTTATGGAACAAACCTCCAGCGGATTATAATTAAAATATAACGACTATTAATGTGTCCTCGAATAGTTTACATTGTAAAGAACGTTTCAATGATTATGAGGAAAACTTTCAGTTATGATGAATAAAAAAAGTTCGGAGGCAAGTTATCGCAATTTAAATAAACTCTTTATCTT
Organism: Schistocerca serialis cubense; assembly: GCF_023864345.2. Taxonomy (NCBI): domain Eukaryota; kingdom Metazoa; phylum Arthropoda; class Insecta; order Orthoptera; family Acrididae; genus Schistocerca; species Schistocerca serialis. The sequence goes on from NC_064640.1 coordinate 584,103,191, forward strand.
TTGCATACTTTCGTTGTATGTCGCCACGTTGTTTTCTCCTAGTAGTCGTTACGGAGTGTTTCTGTCTCCAACCAAACGTCACGGTCTATTATGAGCCGTGAAACTTTATTGAATCTTTTTTGGACTGGAGGTTAAGGTCCTCATTAACCCCAGTGAATATTTAGCGTCTTCGCGAATACCAATAGTGAGAGTAATTAATCGTTCAAAGAAATTGCACATCCAAGATTAGTTCATTCGTAATGCAGTTTTATGTACTGGTTTAGGGGAATAATATGCTTGAGCGGGTCTCGCCGTTAATCAGTTGATCAGTGCAGTGAATTCCAGTTTTTACGTACTTTACTGTTCTCAGGTTTATTTAAACTGAAGATGGGGAGAACATTAGAGTTTAACACCTCGTCGACAGCGAAGTAATTATAGACACATACTGGGATTACGAAAGGATGGAGAAGAAAATCTGCCGTCTACCTGCAAAGGCAACTTCACGGTATTTAACAGGAGCGCCTTAGGGAAATCACAGAAAAACCAAATATGGGTTATCGGACAGAGATTTGAACTGTCGTCCTCCCAAATGCGAGTCAAGTGTGTTCAATGCTGCGTCATATCGTTCGGTTTGTCCAGAAGATACCACATGGATAAATGCAGGATGTTTCTGTGATGACAATACCAGTTTCCAGAGATGATAATGAACCGAAAATTTATAACTTTGGTGTAGGAAACTCTGATCCAAAACTGAATGACAAGAAAGTTATAATCGTGACAGCGTGTGAGATCGCTCTCTAAGTTTTTATATATTTTTAGGTTTCAGATACATATTTTAAAGGTTTTTGTGATAATATTTACTATATAAGTGACTTATTAGTGGTTTCTTCATTCACCTCTGCCTTTCTTGTGTTGTGACCTGATATTTGTGAGTGTTTCGTATCGAGCAACTTAACCTCTTACCTGTGTTTACATTCCGCACGGACCAGTTGCAGCTGTAGCGGCCCATCGAAAGCTAAGTAATAATTAATTGTTTGTGTATAGTGGTTTATTTAGGAACTTTAGTAGTCTTCAACCGGTGTACTTTGTGTTTTCTGGTGAAATAATTTCAGAAAAACTTTTTGGGAATTGTTTTCAGTTTCGTTACTGTGTCATTAGACGTTTGATTTTCTTTCTGAGTTACTCATTTGTTATATTCTCATTTGTTGTTGATTAATACTGTTAATAATAGTAGTTACTTCCCTTGTAGAGAAAGTTTGTGATTATTGTAGTCAGTTTTTTAACATCTTCTTATTGTAGCAGCGGAACTTAGATAAAGTAGTTTTCTTGTCTCAATAACTGTAAAATTTTACCATGAGTGAGAAGTGTGGGCTTTGCCGTAGGTTCGTGAGTGGTGGATTGCGGTGTGAGACTTGTTCGAAGTATTTCCACTGGGGGAATGTAGTGGGGAAGCGACTGGAACTGTAGGTTATGTAGAAAGAGTAAGTTGATAGAGGAGCAAGAGCGTAAGATCTGTGTCCTTCAGGTGCAGTTGAAAAATGCACAGGAGGAGCTAGATAGGATGAGGAGGGAGAAGGGATTTAGGGAATGGGAGCTGGCTGTTGGCAAGAGATCTGCTAGGAGAAGGACGTTTTCAGATAGTACTACTATTGGTGTTTGCAATAGATATGACCAATTGTCAGAGTCTAGTGGAGAGGAATCTCTAGTAGCTGTAGATGTAGGAAGTTTGCAGCAAACCTCAGCAGTTACGGTGGCTAGGACAGTTGCAAAGTCGAAGGGAAAGAAGAAGGTTCTGCGGTTAGGTAGTTCTCATGGCAGAGGTGTAGGCCAGCAGTTGCAGGAAGTTCTGGGAAGTGAGTACGAGGTCACCAGCATTGTGAAGCCTAATGCAGGATTGGTTCAGGTGACTGTTAACATAGGGGGTTGTGTAGGGATTTTACTAAAGAGGATCAGGTAGTGATTTTTTTTTTGGGGGGGGGGGGGGGGAAGGGAGGCTGGTAATAGTATTGATAGGGATGGGGAGTATGACATAGATGGTGATCTGGGAAAGATAGCCACTCAGACTGGCAACACGAATGTGCATTTCGTGGAACTGTTTCAGCGTCAGGATCGGCCTCATCTTAATACAGCCGTCAGGCGCGATAACATGAGACTTGGGGGTGCGCTGATGACAGAAGGCATGGGTCACATTTCAGTGGTGTCGGTGGAGTCTATCAGCAGGACGGGTTTCACTAGACATGGCCTGCTTCTCAACAGGTATGGGAAGGGGAGGTTGGCAAAGCTTATAGGTGACAGCAAAGGTGGGTTCGAAATGGCTCTGAGCACTGTGGGACTCAACTGCTGAGGTCATTAGTCCCCTAGAACTTAGAACTACTTAAACCTAACTAACCTAAGGACATCACAAACATCCATGCCCGAGGCAGGATTCGAACCTGCGACCGTAGCGGTCTTGCGGTTCCAGACTGCAGCGCCGTTAACCGCACGGCCACTTCGGCCGGCCGGCAAAGGTGGGGGTGGTGGGATCATTCATGGGAAAATTCCTGCTGTAGTGGGTTTCAGAGCTGCCCCTTTTTTAGATTGAAGTCAGCTGTTAGGTATTCCTGCTTAAGGGAAGTCTCTCCAACAAAGGAACCACTTTCGACAAAGCTTAGGTATCCGAGTAATGAGGGAATTAGAATATTTCATCAAAATATACAAGGTATTAGAGATAAAGTTAGTGAACTGCTTATAGATGTTGACTCTGAAATTATTGGTATATCTGAACACATCTTAAATAAGGAGATAATTCAGAGGCTTCCTTTACCAGGATACAGGTTGGCTGGCAGCTTTTCTAGGAGCTCTTTGCAGTGTGGGGCAGTAGCCATGTATGTGAAAAACGGCATCCAATTTGAGTCAACTGATGTTTCAAAGTACTGCACTGAAAAGGTGTTTGAATGTTGTACAGGTGTGGTTAAATTTAGTAGAGCTAAACTTCTAACTGTTGTTATTTATAGATCCCCAGACTCCGATTTCACAACATTTTTGCTAAACCTAGAGTAGGTTCTAGGTTCACTTTATAGGAAATACGAAAATTTTGTTACATGTGGTGACTTCAATATTAATTGTATAAGTGATTATGCAAGGAAAAGGATGCTGGTAGACCTCCTTAATTCATATAATCTTATGCAAACCGTATTCTTTCCAACAAGAGTGCAAGGAAACAGTAGAACAACCATAGACAACATTTTTGTTCATTTCTCATTACTAGAAGGGTATTCTGTTAGCAAAAAGGTGAATGGCCTTTCAGATCATGATGCACAAATTTTAACTCCAAAAGATTTTTGTGCTGCAACACATGTTAAATATAGTTATCAACTGTTTAGGAAAGCTGATCCAAACCTTATCAAGGAACAAGAGTGGCAAGATGTTTATAGTGCTGATACAGTAGACGATAAATATAATGCTTATCTCAAGACTTTACTCTTGCTCTTTGAAAGTTGCTTTCCGTTAGAACGTTCAAATAGGGTACTAGTACAAACAGGCAGCCTGGGTGGCTGACTAGAGGGATAAGAATATCTTGTAGAACAAAGTGGCAATTATATAAAAACGTTAGAAACAGTCAAAATCTAAATGCAGCAGCCCATTACAAACAGCATTGTAAGGTGATTAAAAATGTTATTAGGAAGGCGAAAAGTATGCAGTATGTAGATAGAATAGCTAAGTTTCAGGATTAAATTAAAACCATATGGTCAGTCGTAAAGGAAGTGGCTGGTCTGCAGAGACAGGTCGAGGATATAGAATCAGTGCGTAGTGGGAATGTCCGTGTTACTGATAAGTCGCATATACGTACAGTATTTAATAATCACTTTCTGAATATAGCAGGTGAACTAAATAGAAACCTAGTCCCAACAGGGAATCATATAGCGCTCTTAGAAAAATGTGTTCCGAGACTGTTACCTGAAATGCTCCTCCATGATAATGACAAGAGGGAGATTGAGTTTATCGCGTCGGGGAAACAATTTCACTATCACACGGTAGGTGGACACACCTACACACGAAAGCAAAAACGGCTGCCGCTCATTACCTTGAATTCTGTAGGCGGCGAGATGAAATCCAAACTGGCGTGACGATTCCGCCCAGGATTCCACGTCTGGGTCGTAGGGCCTAAAAGGCGGTGCAACTGCGAGTTGTGGCTGCGGTAGCGGTGAAGCGGCGGCTGCCGCATCGGTTTGAATGGCACGTTGACCCTGGACGAGCTGTCCAAGGGCATCCAATAACGCCTGCGTCTGCTGATTCTGCAAGCGATAAAATTCGGACAGTACATCTGGCGAAGCCATGACACAAGTAAATATAAGCAATTAGAAAGAACAACACCTTTTCCGTTGCCTCGTCGCCAATGATGTGTTGGCAAATGTGCCAACACCTTGTAGATAGAGGAGGCCGAAATGCACGCTACCTAACGCAGACGGGCGTGAATTCTGGAACAGGATAAGTAGTGAATGGTAGCAAGAAAAGTACGTTGCGTTGGGAATACTTAACTTTTATATAGTCCTTTGGTTTACAACGTTCTTGATGAGACATTTCATACGATAACTATCAAACTATGTAAGGCTAATGGCGCCTTGCTAGGTCGTAGCCATGGACTTAGCTGAAGGCTATTCTAACTGTCTCTCGGCAAATGAGAGAAGGCTTCGTCAGGGTAGTCGCTAGCAAAGTCGTCGTACAACTGGGGCGAGTGCTAGTCCGTATCTCGAGACCTGCCTTGTGGAGGCGCTCGGTCTGCGATCACACAGTGGCGACACGCGGGTCCGACATGTACTAAATGGACCGCGGCCGATTTAAGCTACCACCTAGCAAGTGTGGTGTCTGGCGGTGACACCACAGAGTTAATAATTAAATCACTAAAGACCGACAACTCTCATGGATATGGCGGAGTATCTAGCAGAATACTCAGGTATTGTTCTATGTACGTTAGCCCAGTACTTAGCCATATCTGTAACTTTTCCTTTAGGAGTGGTCGGTTTCCTGACCGATTGATGTACTCGGTAGTGAAGCCACTTTATAAAAAGGGAGACAGGGATAATGTTAACAATTTTAGACCTATTTCTATGCTTTCGGTGTTTGCTAAAGTTATCGAGAAGGTTGTATATACAAGGTTACTGGATCATTTAAATTCACATAATTTGCTGTCAAATGTACAGTTTGGTTTTAGAAATGGTTTAACAACTGAAAATGCTATATTCTCTTTTATTTGTGAGGTTTTGGACGGATTAAATAAAAGGTTGCGAACGCTAGGTGTTTTCTTTGATTTAACTATGTAAGTAGGCTGTTTAGGTTTTTTTATTGGTAACGCCACCTCTGTATGAAAATCACTGGCTGTGCTGTGGGCAGTCTGTGTCTGCTTTGCATTGTTGTAATACTCGCCATTGTAGTGTTAGGCAGCTGGCTGTGAACAGCGTGTAGCGTTGCACAGTTGGAGGTGAGCCGCCAGCAGTGGTGGATGTGGGGAAAGAGATGGCGGAGTTTTGAAATTTGTCATGAACTGCTATATTTATATATGATGATATCAAGGTAAATACATTGTTTGTTCTCTATTAATATCTTTCATTTGCTAACTATGCCTATCAGTAGTTAGTGCCTTCCATAGTTTGAATCTTTTATTTAGCTGGCAGTAGTGGCGCTCGCTGTATTGCAGTAGCTTGAGCAGCGAAGATTTTTGTGAGGTAAGTGATTTGTGAAAGGTATAGTTTAATGTTAGTCAGGGCCATTCTTTTGTAGGGAATTTTGAAAGTCAGATTGCGTTGCGCTAACAAAATATTGTGTGTCAGTTTAAGCACAGTCATGTAGAATTGTGCAAAGGGGACGTTTCATATGGTGACCCTGCCAGGATACCTCACTGGAATCTTCGATTTTTTCTTGTAGTTTGTGTAATTAGTGTAGCTATTGTTTATTGCAAGTGCGTAATTGTAGAGAAAATCTCCTTTGTAGTTGCAGTCTTTCATTGTTGTACAGTAAAACAGTTGTGGCATGTATGTAGATTTGCACCAAGTATTTCGCAGCTGCAATTAACTAGATATTATTTTCAGTGCTATTTCAATGTGTTCTCTTATTTTTGATCTTCAAATTGTGTTTTTCTGTGTTGTCGTGTGAAATACTGTGACAATAATGGTGTGTGAAAAACGTAATACTAGGCTCCAAAGTAAACTGAGAAATGACAGTGAAAATGAAAGCAGTGTGTTAGCGCCACCGAGTAATGAATTAACTGATGTTGAAAGTAGTAATTTGGTAATTGTGCATAGGGAAATGGAGCGGGCTGCAAACAATGGTGTAGACAGTGAAACAGGTAGCGAACAGGGAAGCATTATCGATCGATCGGTCGGCAACAGCTCGCCTCAGGAATCCGAAATGACAGGACACAATTTCGGAAATACTGTAGATTCAGAATTTGGGTCATCACCATTTTCTCAAATAAGTCAAGACACATTTTCTGCTTGTCAAAATGTGAATGTTGCCGGTGCAAATGCACTGCCGAAAAGCGTAAAGAAACAGATTCCAGACACTAATACATTATTATTGCAATTAATGCAACAAATGGAACAAAATCAGAGACAAATGGGACAAAATCTTAAAAAGTTAGACACAGTGGAACAAAATCTTAAAAAGTTAGACTCATTGGAACAAACACTTGAACAAACACGTGAAGATTTAACTACTGAGCTACATAACATTGAATCGAAATGTCAAAATGTCTGTAATGACGTAAAAACACAAATTTGTGAGCATTTTCAACCTATTTTTTCGCGGCATGAAAATGCATTACAGAATCACGAAGCAGCCATAAAAGAACTGCAAACCATTGTTCATGAAAATCATGAGACCTTGTGGGCTAAAATTGACTCAGTTGCATCTACCGATTCGGTTACGCAACTTGCAAAAACTCAGGAAAACTTAAAGGACACAGTAGATTCGATTTCAACACAAATGGACACTCTGAAACTTGGTTCAGAAAAACACACTGAGGAAATGTGTTCACTATCGGAGAAAGTAGCCGAACTTTCGGATCAGGTCACTAACTTATCTACAAAGGTAGATGATGATCTGAATGACACAAGACCTGTAGCCTTTACTGACACAGAAGAGTATGAACAAATTAGAAAATTCAAACAGAATCAAAATCAAATCAATACACAGTACAAAAGAGAAATCCGGGAAGTACAAGATCAGCTGACACAGGTAATAGAAGAATTACGTATTTCAGAGGATACTCGCGCCCCAATACGGGAAGAGGGACACAGAAATACGGAACAGCCACAAAATAATAACATAGGGCATTTCAGAAGTTATGAAAGAAATTGGCAATGTGCACCGAATTTTGAGATGGAACGGCCGACACGACCTAACAATGACCGATATGCGACTCGGCGACGTGATGATTTTGACTATAAGCTGTTCATTACTACACGTAAATTCAAAACATTTAAGAATTCTGGCAACGACATTCATCCACAAGCATGGCTCCATCAATTCTCGCATTGTTTTCCTCCCAACTGGTCGTTAGAACACAGATTAGAATTTATGTGTGGCCACTTGGAGAATGAACCAACTGTAAGAATGCGATCGGTAATTCACGATTGCCACAGTGAAGGAGAGTTTTACCATGTCTTCCTCTCAGCATATTGGTCTCAAGCCACACAGGACCGAGTAAAACATAGCATCATAATGATGAAACGTTTCGAACAATCTGAATTTTCCAGTCTTATGAAATACACTCCTGGAAATGGAAAAAAGAACACATTGACACCGGTGTGTCAGACCCACCATACTTGCTCCGGACACTGCGAGAGGGCTGTACAAGCAATGATCACACGCACGGCACAGCGGACACACCAGGAACCGCGGTGTTGGCCGTCGAATGGCGCTAGCTGCGCAGCATTTGTGCACCGCCGCCGTCAGTGTCAGCCAGTTTGCCGTGGCATACGGAGCTCCATCGCAGTCTTTAACACTGGTAGCATGCCGCGACAGCGTGGACGTGAACCGTATGTGCAGTTGACGGACTTTGAGCGAGGGCGTATAGTGGGCATGCGGGAGGCCGGGTGGACGTACCGCCGAATTGCTCAACACGTGGGGCGTGAGGTCTCCACAGTACATCGATGTTGTCGCCAGTGGTCGGCGGAAGATGCACGTGCCCGTCGACCTAGGACCGGACCGCAGCGACGCACGGATGCACGCCAAGACCGTAGGATCCTACGCAGTGTCGTAGGGGACCGCACCGTCACTTCCCAGCAAATTAGGGACACTGTTGCTCCTGGGGTATCGGCGAGGACCATTCGCAACCGTCTCCATGAAGCTGGGCTACGGTCCCGCACACCATTAGGCCGTCTTCCGCTCACGCCCCAACATCGTGCAGCCCGCCTCCAGTGGTGTCGCGACAGGCGTGAATGGAGGGATGAATGGAGACGTGTCGTCTTCAGTGATGAGAGTCGCTTCTGCCTTGGTGCCAATGATGGTCGTATGCGTGTTTGGCGCCGTGCAGGTGAGCGCCACAATCAGGACTGCATACGACCGAGGCACACAGGGCCAACACCCGGCATCATGGTGTGGGGAGCGATCTCCTACACTGGCCGTACACCACTGGTGATCGTCGAGGGGACACTGAATAGTGCACGGTACATCCAAACCGTCATCGAACCCATCGTTCTACCATTCCTAGACCGGCAAGGGAACTTGCTGTTCCAACAGGACAATGCACGTCCGCAAGTATCCCGTGCCACCCAACGTGCTCTAGAAGGTGTAAGTCAACTACCCTGGCCAGCAAGATCTCCGGATCTGTCCCCCATTGAGCATGTTTGGGACTGGATGAAGCGTCGTCTCACGCGGTCTGCATGTCCAGCACGAACGCTTGTCCAGCTGAGGCGCCAGGTGGAAATGGCATGGCAAGCCGTTCCACAGGACTACATCCAGCATCTCTACGATCGTCTCCATGGGAGAATAGCAGCCTGCATTGCTGCGAAAGGTGGATATACACTGTACTAGTGCCGACATTGTGCATGCTCTGTTGCCTGTGTCTATGTGCCTGTGGTTCTGTCAGTGTGATCATGTGATGTATCTGACCCCAGGAATGTGTCAATAAAGTTTCCCCTTCCTGGGACAATGAATTCACGGTGTTCTTATTTCAATTTCCTGGAGTGTATTTTGAAGACATGTTGCATAAGAATCAGTATCTTTCAAACCCACACAGCCCCTCAGAACTCATCCGCATTTGCTTAATCAAACTGCCTGATCATTTACGACATATTATTTTGGCAGGACGTTGCAAAGACGACATTGAAGCATTTCAGGGACTCTTACAAGAATTAGAAATTGACACTGACAATCGCGGAACGCGAAACCAGGAACACAACAATTACAGGTCACATCCGTCGCAATTCCGCGATGAAAGAAGTAATAACTTGACACGACAAGGCTATTCTCACAACACAAATCGTGACCAAAACAGACACCACCCGTATGACAACCGTTGGCAGAGTAGTAATAACTACAGGGAAAGATCACCTCTCCGTGGTAATGACTATCACAGAGACAATAAGATAAACATACAATATTGGAACCAAAATAAATACTATCAAGGGAGACAGAATAACTTTAGACGCAACGGACCAGCGCGCAGTTACGATTCAGGGAGAAATTCTCCACCATGTGACCGACAAGAAAGAAACTATGGAATCTACCGACATGACGACAGACGATATGATCGTAACGACAGACCTGAATTGCATCAGAACTGGCGGGATTCAAACAGAGCAGGGCCCTCTCGAGGAGGTGAATTTGTAGAAGTTAGGTCTCCTAATTCCAATAACAGCGCGCGCCAACAAAGAGACAGACAATGACTCGCGCCGCAGGCACCCACGTGCGCTGGCTGGCTCAGAGAAAAATAACATAGAAGCTTACCTTGAGAAAATTCCAGTATTCTTTACCGACGTATACTGCATGATAATTGCGTTCAAGCTGAAATTCTGAGTACTTTGAAGAGTAAAAGATTGTACCACATTTCACATGTAAAACCGATTATTGAAAGATAATCTGCTTTTTAACTTTGTCTTTGTCATAAAACTTTTCACTTCACATTTCTAGTATGCTTTGTCAGACTTAAGAAACTGTTAACATGCAACAATGTTTGAAGTTAAATATCCAGTCTAGAACCTAGGGAACATTTTTAAACAGAAATTACGAATGCATTGTTATAGTGAACAGACGACACAGTGTTGTATTTGTACATTCTTGCTTGTTAGTTGCACGATTACGTAACGACTATCAGGCTTACATACTTAGGACACATACTGGTACTGCTAATGAGATTTTAATGCAACATTTTGGTTTACTTGAAAATACATTCTGGGTTTAATGTACTTTCTGTGAGATACCAGACGACACAGTGGTTAGTTTAAGTGACAACTACACGGTTTTATCACGACGCTACTAATGAGTGACAATTTACAATGTTGCTTTTGCGGTGTATCTGTTTTATATCTGCACAGTTTTTCTGAATTCTTCTGGAAATCAAAACATGTTTTATTAGTAACTTTTGTGGTATAGCTACAAGGAGACAGCCTTTTCCATAGCACAACAATACGTTACAGCACAGTACCTTCATCATCACAACAATAAGCGTAATAACTAAGATATCTCTACGCAAAGCATTACACTTTTGTTTATCATGAGGTAAGTACATTGGCTTCTGCAGAACTTAGCTTTCGGAGGAAAATAACTATGACACTTCCACAGAGATTATCTTACAACAAGATGCACATTTAGCGCTACAGGACACGCATTTAAGTGATTAATTTTGTACTTAAAACATTTATTTTTAAAGATTTTTGAATTACAAAGAAAGTTTTCCGTGATACATTTCATTCCATTGCTGTAATCTGTAACACCTGAGGGTATAATTACATTAATCCTCAGGGGGGTACACGCTTACTTTGTGTATCATGTGTGTGGCAACCACAAGGAACCCTAGCTAATATGGTATTTGCTTATACAACTTTACACATCGGTACCATATTTCTCCAACACATAATTACACAGCTATCTGATCATTTAACTGAGACAAACGTTTTTACTACATCAGTGACAGATGTTTACGTAATTACACAGTTCGATAACTTCACACTTACGAAATTGTATTTTGTCTGTACTTTGAGAAATGCTCACATTTTTCGGAACCATTGTGATACTATGAGAGCTTTGAATGATGTATTTGGTATGAGATCATGATTTTTAAAGTACGTTTGAGGCAGATGACACTATTGAAATGAGCAGAGAATATTTTTTATGGTTTGAAATTATTGCAGAAAGCTACGACCTTTTTGAGATTTGACTGAGGTGTTATGATGTTATTTTTACGACGACGATGTGTATTATGCTGTTGAGGTATGTTTATGTCAATAAGATGATGCTACCATATATGAGGAATGTGATTACGTGTTTATATGTACATGAATAATGAATAGAAGTTAGGGACTCTTGACTTGTGAAACAGGATGTTGGAAACCAAGAATCGTACTTTAAGAGTTATGAAATGTGTGTAAATGCGTGAATGTATCACAATGCCGGGGAAAATTTTTTTTGGACACTGTTATATTCATAGGATTTTGTTTCTACACATTTGCAACGTAAATTCTCGACCTGTGAAATTTTTATATGAGACTGTCCCTGTAGCGGAAACTGCTGTCGTAAATATTTCCGTAAGAAAGTTAAGTGACCACCTGCACGTGCGTCGTCGGCACACCGCTGTGTCAGACACCTGGAGAACAAGCCATTAGGGTGTGCCTTTCCGGAAGCACAGGGAGAAAAAAAAAAGGGGGAGTCCATTATCCTCGCTATTGACATTTTCTTGTTGAAAGCATACTGTGGAGCTCGTAATTTATGATATTTACTGAAATGCCTAATGAAATGATGAGAAATATTTTTACATCTTCACACCTGATTACGACAAGCGTCTTTCTACGAGAGTTGGGAGAATTTCGACTAACTTATGAAATGTCACATGACTATTGAATGATATATTTATGCTTTGGTTTGTGTAATTGCTTATTTCATTTGATACCTGCTTTCCAGCTGTGTTACAGCATTAGTTTTATAAAATAAACTTAGATGCATTTGCTAATGTGAACACTTTCAGTCAACAGATCTATTAGATAATAATTTTGTGATCCACATTCTTCAAAAAAGGAGCACATGGAAAGGAAAGAACAATAAGAAGGGACTAGTAACAGTAACTGCATACATAATTTTCTCTTCAAGTACATGGTAATATTTTTTTTACAATAAGTTGTTGTGGTGCACCACTTTAATTACTTAGACATTAAGATGTGATTATACATTTCCCTTATCTGCATTGTTGTTTTTACTGTAATATTTTTTCTGCTTGAGCTATGTCATGTTTAGATATAAACTGCTGTTTGCCAGACATAGTGTTACTGAATTTGACTTTGTGTTACTCTGCTAAGCCAGTTTTACTACTCATTTATTTTTCTTGTTGCTGCACATTGGCTCATATTAGTTGTAATGTTGCATTGCTTGGTAATTTAGATTTACTGTAGCTTGCTTTGCAATTTTCCATTTTTTTGGTAATTGCTGTTTGTGTTACTTATTTTGTGCTGCTGCATTGCCTCGTCCCTTAGTTTAGCATCTGAGCTCAGTAGATTTAAGTTAGCTTAAGAGGGGGTAGCCTCTAAGAGAATGAGTTGCGATGAATTGGAAGAAATGCATTGAGAAGTTATACGAAAAAAAGTACAGAAAACAGGTTTAGGTAGGATTTTCTTGGAAATAAATGTTGAGGTAAGAAATGTGTGAACATATACATACAGAAAGCATACTTAGATAGAATTTTTTTGGTGGAAACAAAGGATGCAATAAGAGGACAGATATATGAAGTTTTGGGTTGGACTGCAGTACCACATGTTACACTGAAAACGAACCCTGTCCTTTCCTATTGGTGTTATCCCACTATATGTTTGTGTACCCTTGTGTATTTGTTTTCTTCCTGTCTCTGTGTACTGTTTCATAGAACTTTTTTCTCTTCTAATACTAAGTTACATTCACTATGATGAGGAATACTGTTATCCTCAAATACAATTGGCATTAATAATGTGTTATTTACTTTGTAAAGATGTTTAGACATTATTTACTCTGTTTTGTGTTAATGCTCATGTGTGAAGTTGATGTTTCGAAAGTTATTCTGATCTTTTATCTATGTACTCACGTCATAATTCCTGTAACACTTATGTATATGTTTATTTCTATTCTTTTGTAAAGCCCCTATTACTACAAATGTTATCTGTATTATTATGTTTTTAGTGATGTATTTTGTACCTTTGTAATTGTATTCTCATGTTATAAAATTGTAATTGACACCAGTTCATCTTATTATTAACTTGAAAGTTACATTTCACTGCACACGTTTCTGTTGATCAGAGTATATGGACAATATGTGAGAAGTAGGGACTGTTAGTGTTTGCACGTGTGTTGATAATTCAGCAAGGGACTGGATAACAGCATTGCTCGTTCTAAGGACAATTCCAAAAAACTTTGTGAGTGCACAAGTGGTGGTTCTGGACTTGCTATATTAACTGCAAGACTCTTCACTGGTGATTGTGCACCTGCACAATCACAACAGATGGCTGCTGGTCATCTCTACCAGGACTACAGTGGGCCTGTCCACACTTTCTACAAGGGCTGCAGTGGGTCTGCACCTCTGGTGGCCCACCAATACCATACTCTCTACCAGGACTACAGTGGGTCTGCTCTGTGATGACCTACCTACTAATATTCTTCCAAACTACGACTGACTCTGCTGTGGGTTTGCTCTGTTGTGGCCCATTATCTGTCAGCATGTCAAGAGTCAGCACTGTCTTTCCGTTGGAAGGACAACGATACTTCTTCAAGACTGCATGGAAATCCACTACTTCTGTGTGCATTTTCTTTTACTGCTCAGACTTTGAGAAAAACACTGCTATTCTACTGTTATGTACGATTAGGACTGTCTTTATGGACTGTGAGAAAATTTTAGCTTTTGACCAACATTGTATCAATAAGTGTGTGCATTTGATTTCTTTGTTATTGTAATTATGAAAATTTTTTTTTCAAATCTGTATTGGCCACTGCCCAATCCAATTTGTAAAATTTTTTGTGGGGAGCAAGGGGGCTATTGCTAACTATCCCTATCAGTAGTTAGTGCCTTCCATAGTTTGAATCTTTTATTTAGCTGGCAGTAGTGGCGCTCGCTGTATTGCAGTAGCTTGAGCAGCGAAGATTTTTGTGAGGTAAGTGATTTGTGAAAGGTATAGTTTAATGTTAGTCAGGGCCATTCTTTTGTAGGGAATTTTGAAAGTCAGATTGCGTTGCGCTAACAAAATATTGTGTGTCAGTTTAAGCACAGTCATGTAGAATTGTTCAAAGGGGACGTTTCAACTAAGGCTTTTGACTGTGTTGACCACAAAATATTACTGCAGAAGTTGGACCATTATGGAGTAATCACTTACAATTGGTTCGCCTCTTACTTTAAGAAAAGAAATCAGAAGGTAATTCTCCGCAGTATTGAGAGTGGTAGTGATGTTTAGTCCCAATGGGGCCCTGTTAAGTGGGGCATTCCCCAAGGTTCGGTGCAGGGGCCACTGATGTTTCTTATTTATATAAATGATATGCCTTCTAGTATGACAGGTGATTCAAAAATATTTCTGTTTGCTGATGACACCAGCTTGGTAGTGAAGGATGTTGTGTGTAATATTGAAACAGTATCAAATAATGTAGTTCATGAATTTAGTTCGTGGCTTGTGGAAAATAATTTGATGCTAAATCACAGTAAGACTCAGTTTTTACGGTTTCTAACTCACAATTCAACAAGAACCGATATTTTGATCAGACGGAATGGGCATATTATAAGCGAGACGGAACAGTTCAAGTTCCTAGGCGTTCGGATAGATAGTAAGTTGTTGTGGAAAGCCCATGTTCGGGATCTTGTTCAGAAACTAAGTGCTGCTTTATTTCCCATTAGAACAGCATCTGAAATAAGTTACAGTTCAACACGAAAATTAGTCTACTTCGTATATTTTCATACGCTTATTTCGTATGGTATTATTTTTGGGGGCAATTCTTCTGATTCAAAAAGGGTATTTTTGGCTCAAAAACGGGCTGTTCGAGCTATATGTGGTGTAAGTTCGAGAACCTGTTGTCGACCCCTATTCAATAGTCTGGGAATTCTGACATTGCCCTCACAGTATATATTTTCTTTGATGTCGTTTGTTGTTCGCAGTATTAGCTTATTCCCAAGAGTTAGCAGCTTTCACTCAGTTAATACTAGGCAGAAATCAAATCTGCATGTGGAATGCACTTCCGTGTCTCTTGTGCAGGAAGGAGTGCAGTATTCTGCTGCATTCATTTTCAATAAGCTACCACAAGAACTCAAAAATCTTAGCAGTAGCCCAAACGCTTTTAAGTCTTAACTGAAGAGTTTCCTCATGGCTTACTTCTTCTATTCTGTCGAGAAGTTCCTGGAAGAGCTGAAAAATTAAGCAAATTCCAGTGTTACATTGTTGATTTTCTTTATTCAAACTTACGACTTGTCGCCTGAATATGATTCTTATATTTCATTTTATTTGTTTATGCTATCGTGTTATAATTTCACGTATTGACTCTTTCCATGACCATGGAGACTTCTCCTTAATTTGGTCCCACGGAACAATAAATAAATAAATAAAACAAAAAAGATAAAATTTACAGTTCACCGTTGATATATCAATAACATCTGTAGTTGCAATGGTTTTCGTAATAACTTTATTTAACTGCACGAGTTGCACACGCCTGTATCACCGTGTCGTAAACGTACTGTCGTGGATACACTGCAGTCCAACTCTTTACTAAAACTACAACGCGTGAATCATTGCAGATATAGAGTAAACGTGATGGCCAACGATGATTGTAGGTAAGTAAAAGGAGTCTCCCATGGTTTTGGAAGGGAAAATGTACATCTAAATCTACATCTACATCTACATGGATACTCTGAAAATCACATTTAAGTGCCTGGCAGAGGGTTCATCGAACCAGCTTCACAATTCTATATTATTCCAATCTCGTATAGCGCGCGGAAAGAACGAACACCTATATATTTCCGTACGAGCTCTGATTTCCCTTATTTCATCGTGGTGATCGTTCCTCCCAATGTAGGCCGGTGTCAACAAAATATTTTCGCATTCGGAGGAGAAAGTTGGTGATGGGAACTTCGTGAGAGGATTCCGTCCCAACGAAAAACGCCTTTCTTTTAATGATTTCCAGCCAAAACCTGTATCATTTCTGTGACACTCTCTCACGCATTTCGCGATAATACAAAACGTGCTGCCTTTCTTTGAAGTTTTTCGATGTACTCCGTCAGTCCTGTTTGGTAAAGTTCCCACATCGCACGTCAGTATTCTAAAAGAGGACGGACAAGAGTAGTGTAGGCAGTCTCCTTAATAGGTCTGTTACATTTTCTAAGTGTCCTGCCAATGAAACGCAGTCTTTGGTTAGCCTTCCCCACAACGTTTTCTATGTGTTTCTTCCAAATTAAGTAGTTCGTAATTGTAATACCTAGGTATTTAGTTGCGTTTAAGGCTTTTATATTAGACTGATTTATCGTGTAACCGAAGTTTAAAGAGTTCCTTTTAGCACTCATGTGGATGACCTCACACTTTTCGTTATTTAGGGTCACTGCCCCTTTTCGCACCATTAAGATATTTTTTCTAAATCGTTTTGCAGTTCGTTTTGATATTCTGATGTCCTTATTAGTTGATAAACGACAGCGTCATCTGCAAACAACCGAAGACGGCTGCTCAGATTGTCTCCCAATTCGTTTATATAGATAAGGAACAGCAAAGGGCCTATAACATTACCTTTGGTAACAGCAGCAATCACTTCCGTTTTACTCGATGACTTTCCGTCAATTACTACGAACTGTGACCTCTCTGACAGGAAATCACAAATCTAGTCACATAACTGAGACGATTTTCCATAAGCACGCAATTTCACTACGAGCGGCTTGTGTGGTACAGTGTCAAAAGCCTTCTGGAAATCCAGAAATACGGAATCGAACTGAAATCCCTTGTCAAAAGCACGCAACACTTCGTGTGAATAAAGAGCTAGTTGTGTTTCACAGGAACGATGTTTTCTAAACCCATGCTGACTGTGTGTCAATAGATCGTTTTCTTCGAGGTTATTCATAGTGTTGAAACACAATGTATGTTCTAAAATCCTGCTGCGTATCGACGTTAACGATATGTGCCTGTAATTTAGTTGATTACTCATACTACCTTTCTTGAATATTGGTGTGACTTGTCCAACTTTCCAGTCTTTGGGTACGAATCTTTCGTCGAGGGAACGGTTTTATATGATTGTTAAGTATGGAGCTACTGCCACAGCATACTCCAAAAGGAACCTAATTAGTATACAGTGTGGACCAGAAGACTTGCTTTTATTAAGTGATTTGAGTTGCTTCAGTATTCCGAGGATATTTACTTCTACGTTACTCATGATGGCAGCTGTTCTCGATTCGAATTCTGGAATATTTACTTCGTCTTCTTTAGTGAAGACATTTCGAAATGCTGTGTTTAGTAACTCTGCTTTGGAAGCACTGTCTTCGATAGTATCTACATTGCTATCGCTCAGAGAAGCTATTGATTGTTTCTTGCCGCTAACATATTTCACATACGACCAGAATCTCTTTGGATTTAATGCCAGGTTTCGAGACAAAGTTTTGCTATGGAAACTGTTATAGGCATCTCGCATTGAAGTCCGCGCTAAATTTCGAGCTTCTGTAAGAGACCGCCAATCTTGGGGATTTTGCGTAATTTTAATCTCTCCTGTAAACTCAAAAATGGTTCAAATGGCTCTAAGCACTATGGGACTTAACATCTGAGGTCATCAGTCCCCTAGACTTAGAACTACTTAAACCTAACTAATCTAAGGACATCACACACATCCATGCCCAAGGCAGGATTCGAACCTGCGACCGTAGCGGTCGCGAGGTTCCAGACTGAACCGCCTAGAACCGCTCGGCCACATTGGCCGGCTTCTCCAGTAAACTCGAAATATTTTCAAATTTCTATCACCTTATGAGAGGTAAACATTTCTATTGCTAATCTCTAATACTGGACTTTATTTCTTGCTAAGTAAATCCTAGCTGTCTATTAGTTGAATTTTGACGAATTCTCATTTCTCTAAAGAACAAGAGACAGATTCTTGCCGAATCCAACAGACGCGACCCCAGAGTTAAAGAAAGTCTAGGTTGTCCAGTATGTCTCAAAATTTGGAAGGAGAACAAATCTTCCACTTTTCTTACGGAAATGCACATTTCAAGATGTTTAATATCAGAATAGCTTGACTCATAGCCCACTTTCGAAGCAAGTGAAAACTATTTGCTAGACGAAATAGTTTTTGATGTATTACAGTATCTTTATTAATCCGACACTGTGTTCTAGGACTTGCTCGCTTGTAGTGTGGCGGGGCAGTGTTTGTCATCGTTATTACTCGATCGTACAGTATCTAATTAATTGTCCACTTACCTCAGTACGGCTTCCTTACGACGTCGCTTCACTCTGCAATAGCAGATACTCACTAGGCCGTGTAAAGCAGCGTTGATGAAAACACGACGTAATACCTACCACACAGAGGCCTCGTAACTCAAGTAGCGAATCAGTTCCTGTAAGTTCATTTTAACAAATTTCGGGTGGTGGGTAAATGCAGTTTACCTGCAGTATGCCTTCGGAAATTTTAGTGAACTGGTTTTTATTCTTAAGGAAGCACATAAATTTGTTATCAAGTCCGAATTTACTATTTTTAACTGCTCTACTATTCCCATCTCACAGTCTGTACAAAATGTTCTCACACGAGAAAAGCGGCCAGAATATCTACCAGTCCGACCCAATTAATGTTCAATCTGACAGTTACTGACCCACTACCATAGCGAGTTGAAACTTCGGTCGTATCAGTGGTCTTCAAAGTTAGAAGTGCTCACCCAAGTAGTCCACAAAGCATACGGAATATGCCACGCGGAATTTCACTAAGACCCAAATATCACGCGCTCATAACACATCAGTTAATTAATCAAATTGTCCTCACAATGTTCGTAACTTAAACTGCCTAAGTCACGACACGTCCTATCAGCAATTAACTCAACAGTTCATTTTACAAGTTATTTTCTCGGCGACATTTAGCATTATGTTACACGTACGAAGGTTGGCGAGCGACTCCATCGATGCCACCTCACTCTACGCCTATCCAACTTTCCGCACGCGGAAACAGCTTAATTCTGATTGGCTAATGGTTTGAATGACCAATCCGAATGTTCCTTCTAGATCATTCTCGCGGCGAAACGTGCCTGAGCCAATCACTAATCAGAACATCATTTACGTCATTCCAATTCCAATTTCTAATATAATATTTCATAAAATAAGCCGAAATACAAAATAATCTTTTAATTAATTTAGAAACTTATTCCTCTTCCGACTTCTATTCTGGCTGCTTTCTTACAAAAGCAAGCACACATCGCCATACGTCACCAGCTTCGTGGTTGCACCACAATTTTCCCACGATTCAATTTATTAAATTTTTACATAAAATAGTATTACGTTTTTACGTATGTCACACAAACACTCTCTCATTCATTCCCATTTGTTCACACAACAAAATAATAAGCAGATAATAATTTAGATTGATTTTTAGACTACGAAATTCAGAGTAATTAAACTTTGGAAAACAAAAATTCCATTTAAGTGATTTCATTCACTGAGAACGCAGTTTATGCCTTTAGATAATAATAAAAGGCAAACTGCTGTTGTTCCTAACTGAGTTTTCAAACATAAGTGTCGGTTTTTGGACATTTAACTAATTTTCTCGATCTCCGAAACTATAGGAGATAACAGTGAAAATTTTACAGGATCAATAATTAATAATAAAAGATGGTATACCAAGTTTGAGCAAAATCGGATTATAATCACTATAGTTTATTTAAATTCATAGGGGGCATGAATTTACGTTCCTACTAGACGTTACCCGAGACCTTTCTCATCGATAGTATCGTCAGCTGCGCTGTGAATCATAGCGAAGACACAATCCTGCAGCCACCGGGCCATAGAGCTGCAAACTTCACTGCACTGAATGTTTTCTCGTAATAACTTGCTTTGTTACAGTAGGACCAAAGTTTTGCGTTATGTGGGCAATGTACTCTCATGACTGCATTCCTTTGTGTACATTATTTCTCCATTAAATACAGTTCTGTCGGGGCAACAGTTTAAAGTTCAGCACTATAGCGGTACTATGGCAATTTTTGATAGTCTGTTCATCTTTCCTTCGCTATCTATTCTCTTGCAAATGGCCAATAATATTAAGACCATCGTCGTAGAAATTTTGCTAGACTTTGCACCCTACTGACCGCCGTTTCGATGGTTATGGTGCTGGAGACAGTACCACCATCGGTCTCTGAAATATGGGAGAACGCGCCACATAATGTGACAACCAGATGGGCGTGCACGGACGGGACGGTTTTGTGATTAATGCTCTGCAGCGGAGTCAGTTGTGACCACAATAATATTTGATAAAAGAGATGTAATGACTTGTTTTCATGATTTCTGCTCTAACCACTAGGATTTATCGATACAGAAATGAACTAAAATGTTTCTAAACACGTAACTGACTGTGCTGCTTCTGAACTGATACAGACATTAACATATTTTCAACACAACAGCCAGAAGTCTAGAACTGAAAATTTTAAGAGGAATCATCCCGGCATCTGCCTTAAGAAGTTTGTTATCCTACATCCGGACGGGAGGGGATAGCTCCATCTTCTCGTGTCAGCGACGTCTATTTTCAGAAGAGAGCATCGTTAACACGTGTTAAGTCACGAACCGCATTTGCTGTGTATGTTACTGCCACTGCGTCAACTATATTTCTATGTATTGTTCTCCTCTGTTCAGCACTGCTCTATCCTTCTTTGCGAGGAAAAGCTTCCAGGCTGCTAGAGCAACGATGGAGTCGAAGAACCTGGAAAAAGCGCTTGTCATTCACGTTTCGGGAACGGTAATAGGGCTGAATCAGATGATTATAAGGTTGCGTCGCTGATGTCAACCACTTCTGGAATTATGAAATGCCTTTTACTCTTACGTATTATGAACTTTATAAAGAACTGTAAAATCTGTGGGTCTTGTCAACCACATCAAATGCCTCCCTATCCCACACAGTGTTATACTAACTCTGTATAAAGAGTTAGAGAGATTCGCTGTGTGGTCTGCGCTCAGTGCACTCTTAGAAGTACTATGCGTGGGCCTTTTCAAAAGCTATTCCTAGGGGAATAACCTCCCTATCTTAGTACTGACTTAAACATGCGGACGGTGAACTGTGTGTGTGGACTAGCACCAACAGACAGCTCAGCACATTCCTGGAACATTTAAACTAACTACACGAAACGACATAGTTCAGCATGGAGCTTGGTATAAATTCTTTTACTTCTTGAATGTTAACATAGACGTCACTACAGATACACATTGTTTCAAGTTCTACAGACCTACAGCAACACCCCTGTATTACTTTGCTTGCAGCATCCAATAACACACAAACATGCTGCCCTTAATTCCACAGTAAACTGTCTCATATACGTTGATAACATTGTACACTGGAAACAAAGAAGGAAGATCTTTCCCTACCTTTAAACACCCTGAGCAAGAATCAGCTTCTGTACTATCCAGTATCTGGGAAAGTCATCCAACAAACTAGCCCAAACCCTCAAATCTTGAAGCTGTAATACATCATTTTATGTAAGGGTCCCCATAGCTCGTATCTCATTCGACAACAAGAATTAAACAGATTCATTAGTAATAGTTGTGTTTAGAATATCACTTGCATTGACTGGAACAAACTGTATATTGATCAAACACGCAGAGCTACAGCAGCTACACAGACTTAGCATGACCGTATCTGGAGATGACACATGTCAGACTTCACTTACGCTGAACATTTGTTGAAGGAAGGTTATCGATACAAAGTCATCAGGGAACTGCTACATATAACCAAACAAAGGGAAAGAAACTTAACATAACAGAAGTAGTTTTAAAGAAGCATTTGGCATATGACATGCAATAACAAATGTGTGTTCAAATGTGTGTGAAATCTGATGGGACTTAACTGTTACGGTCATCAATCCCTAAGCTGACACACTACTTAACCTAAATTATCCTAAGGACAAACACACACACCCATGCCCGAGGGAGGACTCGAACCCCCGCCGGGACCAGCCGCACAGTCCATGACTGCAGCGCCCTAGACCACTCGGCTAATCCCGTGCGGCTGCAATAACACAAATTAGTTAGGCAATTCAAATATCATTATAACCCATGGCGTTGCTTTCATCCACCTGATATATTTCAGTTATGCGCGTTTTCTTTATGTACTTCGTTTGATACTATTCGTGTCTGATGTATAACTGGAGTAAAGAGTGGTCGGTCTCACATTTTTCAGCTAATGTCAGGGCCAAAGATTCTGTATGTGCGGATAGTGTCTTTGTATCTAACGTTTTACTTCCCAGCCAGTGGTGTCTCTTGTGAAAGCTAGTCTGAAAAGGTTCGAAATAAACAAATCTTATTAGAAGGAAAACAATATTTGTAATCAAACTTAGAACTAGTTGTTCGGAAAGAAGGTACCTGACAATGTCAGCAGGAGAATCCTAAGAAATACAATTCGCCCACAAAAGAGCTAGCTTACAAAACAGTCATTCCACCAGTTCTCCTATATTGCTGATCTGGGGCACTTACGAAGTACGTCTCATCAAACAGCAGGGGCAGACTCTGCAATTTAAGAGTTTTAAATCTCGGAGAAGTTTCCTGCTAAGGGGCCAAGATCGTATGTTCCTGGAAGAGTCCCACAACATATTATTTCCTCCCATATACATCATCAAGTGGCCATTATGTGAAAGTCATAGAAATTTGAGATGGTGTACATTTCTTAGCCCTTGCCTTTTTTCTACGAAGAAATTGTAGTTGAATCAGGAAAGGAAATCATTCGTAGTGGTAACGGAAGTTCTCTACGAACCCAGAAAGATGGAATAAAGAATACATACGCAGACAAAACTATTTTACATTTTCATGAAGCTGTGGACAGAGGAGTCTCGAAATTTCGAATCGCTTCCCAAGCGGAATATCACATACGCTTAGATTTGTTTACTTGCAGTTTTTCTTCGAAACTCCTATAAATAATTCTCTTGTGTTGTGATCAACTGGGAAGACACATCACAACAAGTGCAAGAGCCAGTTTCAGGATGCGCCGTTGCAGTACAAAGTGAGGTGATAACAAATCTTAAATAAGGTTGTTCTTAGCCTCACGGGAAAAAGTGTGACCTACATGAAGGTTAAATAGCAGCTCGAGTATGAAAAATCTACGTAAACTGCTGGGAAAATTGTGTGTTAACCATACTGACACCTTCGGTAGACGACGGTTCATCAGACTGTCCAACGGGCTAGAATCTTCCATTCAGCAGTGAATTGTGGACAGTTTCGAACTCTAAACTGAGGCCGGTACCGAACTCCCGCCCATGCCCCGGCATAGGCCCTGAACCCGCTTCGGAACAGCAGAGGGTGCACACCAACATCCAGAAGTTGAGTACCAAAGGAAGACAGAGGCTCTCGACGACTGTGGAGGGACCCGAGGCGGTACGTGAGGCAGCCGCCAGGACGAGGGGTCCACCCGCAGACGACGGTGCCTGTTGACTTGGCGATGACATTGAAAGGGTGTCTACTTCCATCGGCTCCGGGACCGGCGCCAGTGGCGTGGGGCCAACGACAGTCGGACGCAGCAGGGGTTCCTTCGCCCAGGCATCCGTGGAATCTGAAAGCACGAAACCTGTGGTAAGATCACGCAATTCACATGGACGAGTTTCTTTCTCGTGGAACCTCAGCAACCCTCGAGGTCCCTGAAAGAGAAAGATAGAATATCCAATAAAACATACAACGGTGCTTCGCTCCAGGTTCCTCCGACTGCAATACTATTTGCAAAAGACGAAGTTGTTAGTGTGGTACTGTGCCTGTCTGGGAGGAGTGGGCGCCGCCTGCCATGGTGAGTGCAGCAACTGAAGCGAGGTGCGGTTGTGCCGTCCATGTAACAACTCTGCCTGCGCTGGTTCGTCGCGTGGCTGGGAGTGTTAGGAAGACTAGAATAGCAACAGAGCTTGATCCCATGTGTGAGAGCACAAATTTAGTCCATCTGTTGCTTAAACGTGCGTAGAAAACGTTGAGCATCGACATTGGATCATTGGATTTTGAGTGGAGTGGTGCAATCGTGATGCGCTTGATGCCGGAAGAGGTACAAAACTGTTCAATCTCAGCGGAAACACACTGAGGTCTGTTGTCAGCCACAATCACTTCAGGCAATCCCTAGGGCAACGGATCGACGATAAGGTCTGAATGGTGAAACAAGCCATAGCAGAGTGCATAGGAACCACGAAGAGAAATTTGCTAAAGCGACAACGACGATGAGCCAACGTGTACATCTGAAAGGACGTGCAAAATCCAACTGCAAACGTTGCCAGGGCGCTTGAGGTTTGGGACACGCGAAGAATTTCTGAGGTGGAGCTGAGTTATGTTCACCACAGGCTTGGCACTAAGATGTCACCTATTCATTTTGGGCATCCAGACAATGTCAAATGCAATTACTTCATGCCAAGTGCTTTGGGCGAACAATGACACATTGACCTTGGTGAAGCAAACGCAACACGTTACGCTGGAGTGCCTGGGGAACCAAAACAACTGACTGGTCATTATCAGTGTGAACTGCGTGCAGACAGGCCAAATATTGGCGAACCAGGAAACTACGAATCTGTCTAGCTGAATGCGGCCAAACAGTGCGGATGTAGTGCAACAGTACTGCAAACCAGGATCTGCTGCAGTGAGCTGGGCAATATTCCGCAGATTAAGTGGAAAGCTATGCAAACGATCTTTATCTTGTGCATCAGTGTATCGACAAGATGCAGAGTACTTACTGAATGTGGAATATGGGAAAACAGGAAGGCGGGACAGTGTGCCCGTGTTCGGCATGCTTGTGAGTAGAACTGATACAAAATCTCATATTGATAATTCGACAAAAGAAACGCCCACCGTTACAACTGCAGCGCTGTGCGAATTGGTACTGACTGAGAAGGGCTAAACAAAGGTTGTAGAGGTTTCTGGCCAGTTACCTAGTAAAATTTTCTGCCAAAAATATATTGGTGAAACTTAGTGACACCATAGACAATTGAGAGCCACCTTTCTATTTGTGAATCGTTACATTGAGCTCTCTTCAACAACTTCGAAGAAAAGGTAATCGGCTAGTCAAGAGAACGAAATTTATTCGACAAAACATCACCGATGCCGTAAGAGGATTCAACCACAGCCAGTACCACAGGTTTGGCTGCATCAAAATGAACGACGCATCAATCACCAAGCGAAACATCTTTCAACTTCTGGCAAGCAGACCGACACTCTTGCCACCAAACAAAAGGATCATTCTTTCTGCGCAAGCGATACAAGGGAGCTGCAATTTGAGTAGCGTTATGAAGAAATCGAATGTATTATGTGAGCTTCCCTCGCAGAGACTGCGATTCCCATACAGTGTGTGGGGATGGAAGGTAACGGACAGCAATTAAATATGATTATAGTGCGTGATCACTCTGGCTATTAATGACATGTCCTATGTACCCAAGTTCAGTGTGAATAAACACACATTTGTCTCTGTTACGTTTGGGAGCAGCTACAGATAGCATTTCCAACCGGGTGACTGCTAATGTGTTCTTCAAGAGAGCAACCTTAGACGACAATGTCATCTAAATAATTTAAGTAAAAAGCAATTTTAGCGGCCACCTGCTCCAAAAGGGGCTGAAATTTGGCGGATGCGCAACCACTCCCAAACGGCAATGTAAAAAATTTGAAGAGACATAGAAGAGTGACAATGACAAAAACTTCTTGTTTATGCTCATCCAGAGGAATTTGCAAGAAAGATCGCGCTAATCAGTTTTGGAAAATATGACAGCCACCCAATTTCTGCATAAATCCTCCAGGGTGTGGCAGGGTATAACTGTCAGTGACTGTTTGAGGGTTCACAGTTGTTTTAAAATCGGCGCAAAACTGCAGTCTGCCGGACAACTTATTTAGAACAGCAGGAGCGGACGCCCACTGACTAGCTGCAATGGGTCCTACAACTCCACTGTGTTGCAAAGCAATAAGTTACCGAGCCACTTGGTCTCTAAGAGCATGAGGAACAGGACGAGCGTGGAACAAAACACTGTTGCGATGACGACGAACGAGTCATCGCCCATGTCGACTGGTGGCCAATGCTGAATAGAAACAACAGGTTTGTCAGTAACGTCGGTAAGGTGCTGGATGCGTGGTCTGGATATATAATTATAAACAGATAGCTATTAAGGCCTCACTAAGGGCATACGTTACTAGGCGCCTTGTTAGAGGTTGCTTCCTATCAGCTGAAGGGTATGCTACTTTACTACTTGACGTCCCGAACAACAGTGGACGAGAGCTCGCTAGAAACTTGACACAAGCCGCGGTGCGGCGCTAGTGGCAAAGGTCGAGACACGCGGGTCCAACGATATTAATAGGTACCGGAGTAGATAACTTCAATCCCTAACAAGTGTGGTATAGAAAGTTGATACCACATTCCTCCCCCGCAAATCTGCGGACGGCCATAGAATATGGTTTACGACCGCCGTATAAAGGGCCCCATGCTGACTTAGTCGAGGAGCTGGGGAGCCTGACTGCAGGCGAGGCATGCCCACCCGCACCCTGCCGTTTGGACCGAGGGGAGACAGGAAACGCCTGGAAACCTACTCCAAGGTGCATGTCAATATGAGGTGTCTATGCTTCTACAACTGTGGGGTCGACCTCCATCGGGTCGAGGCACACGACCGGCAACAAGGACTGGAAACCAGGAAGTTCAGACTGTTCTACGGCGGTGGATGGCATTGTACCGTTATTTAACTGTGCGCTATCACAGTTGAAGAGACCTGTTCCATATGGTCATCTGGTCGCCGCAGCGATGCTGGCACTGCGGGCGACTCCAGCGTTAGAGATGGCGTCCACGCAAGTGGGTCATCGCGTGGCAAAGGCGAAGCTACGGGGGCTGGCAGCCAGAGGCGAGGAGAGCACGGAAGAGGTCCCCGCGGGTGCAGCCCCATCGGCGCCGACACTGGAAACATACGGAAAGCGGCAGAGACCCCACGGCGAAAGAGGTGCATCTGATTCTGATGCCTGCGCACCTCACCAGACGGACTGGAGATGACAAACAGCGTGTCCAAGATGGCGAAGAATGAGCCCTTTCAACCATCGGCGATTGCCACGGAAATGAAGAAAATTGACAATATCATCTGGCCAAAGTTGGTGGGTCTGCCGTGGCAAAGACACGCGGAGCGGAGAATGCAGCAAATTCATCAGAGTTCTGTGAGGACGACCATGCAACAGTTCAGCCGGCGAAGAACTGTCGCGTGGTCACGATCGGTGCGAAGATAAAAACATAAAAAGAGCGTCCTCGTGAGTATGAGAGTCGCGCAATTTAGACATTTGCGATTTAAATGACCGAACGAATCTATTAGCGGCTCCTTTCGATTGAGGAGAGAACGGTGCTGAAGTTAAATGCTGAATACAATTTGCTTCACAAAAGGATTAGAACTCTACAGACACAAACTGAGGTCCATTGTCGGTAGCAATGACTTGTGGCAATCCTTCTATGCAAAATACAGAATACAAGGCTTTATTGGTAGCAGACGATGTCGTTGATGACATGCGAACAACAAATGGAAAACCGCTAAAAGAATCATCAAGAATTTACCATCGTGTGTCCCCTGCGAAATCTAAATATAAGCGGTTCAATGGGAGAGTTGCCTTGGGCCATGAGAAATATTTCTGCGGTGATGCGGATTGGTTTTCTGCACACACAGAACCAGAACAACAAATCTTGGTTATGTCAGCATCAATACTAAACCTGGTACAGTGACGGCGACCTAACTGTTTTGTCCGTACAATACCCCAATGGCTTTGGTGAAGAAGTCGTAGCACAGCTGACTGCAAAGAACGTGGAACGACAACACGAGACTGATCGTCTCTATGCGGAGAAAGATGACACCATGTTGGACAAAAAGTCATTGTTTGTGAACAAGAAACGACGAACAAATGGATCAGCAATCCGATTCTTAGACAAAGGCCATTGCGTAGTGACATAACGCATAGCAACACTTAATACTGGGTCGTTAGTTGTGGCTATACGGCGAAAGTCAACAGGAAAACTGTCCCCAACATCATCATTTTGCACATCTATGGACATACAAAGCATGTTCGGAAGAGTCGAACAGCGTGTCTCGAGCTATTGGCAGTCAGGATAACGCGTCGGCATTATCGTGCTGGGCAATAGGCAGAGCACACTGGACTCGCATTCGGGAGGACGACGGTTCAATCCCGCGTCCGGCCATCTTGATTTAGGTTTTCCGTGATTTCCCTAAATCGCTCCAGGCAAATTCCGGGAAGGTTCCTTTGAAAGGGGACGCCGACTTCCTTCCCCGTCCTTCCCTAATCCGATGAGACCGATGACCTCACTGTTTGGTCTCTTCCCCCAAACAATCCAATCCAAATCCAATAAGCCGATACAAAGTGTAGCCGTACTGCGACAAAAATACTGACCAAAGAATAAACTTTTGAGCCGACGAGGAGGCATGGGTTTTGGCGGGTGAAACAAAGACATCAAAGGCATATGATCGGTGAGAACTGTAAACCTGCGACCATATACGAAGTCGTGGAATTTCGTAATTCTTAAAATGAAAGGGAGAGCCTTCTTCTCGATCTGCGAGTAGTTACGCTGAGCAGAGGAGAGTAGCTTCGATGCAAAGGCGAACGAGCGATCGCGCAATCCAATTTTGGGAGCAAGAACAGCTCCGCTCCCGAAATTGGAAGCGTCAAAAATGAGGACAAGAGGATTTGTAGGATCGAAGGGCTTAAGACAAGTACTGGATAACAACTCAGATTTTAGCTGCTGATAGGCACGTTCGAATTCAGGCGACCAAATGAACAGAACGTTCTTTCGACATAGTCGATATGACAATACCGCAAGAGATGATGCGTGAGGCAAAAACTTGTGATAATAACAGCTTTCCTCGGACAGATTCAAATTCTTTAACTGTCTTGGGTACTGGTAGCTCTAATATTGCTCTTAAATGATCCGGACTTGCCGGCCGGGGTGGCCGAGTGGTTCTAGGCGCTACATTCTGGAACCGCCCGACCACAACAGTCGCAGGTTCGAATCCTGCCTCGGGCATGGATGTGTGTGATGTCCTTAGGTTAGTTAGGTTTAAGTAGTTCTAAATTCTAGGCGACTGATGACCACAGAAGTTAAGTCCCATAGCGTTCAGAGCCCTTTTTTTGATCCGTACTTGGATGGATGCCTTGAGAGTTTATTCAGTGTCCTAAGTAGGATAACTGTTCAGAAAAAAATGTACATTTGTCCTTACTGAGTTTAAGTCCATTCTCACGTAACACATCAAATAACTGTCTCAAATTATGCAAATGTTCATGCTGCGTAGAACCAGAAACTATGATGTCATACCGGTAATTACACGCCGAAGGGATCGACACACAAAGAGCCTGTAAGTACTGCTGAATTAGTGCCAGTGCAGAGGCACATCCGAACGGAAGCCTCTTAAATTTGTAGAGACCTAAATGGGTATTCACGACGATAATCGCGTGGGATTCTTCATCCACAGGAATTTTAAAGATATGCATCTTGCAAATCTAACTTGGAAAAATATTTCCCTGAACACAATTTGTCAAACAAGTCTTCTGGACGTGGCAAAGGAAACGTTACAGCAACAAGTTGAGGATTGCGGTGGCTTTAAAAAATTCCACGCAGAGCCACAATTTGCCTTATGGTTTCGTTAAGATAACCAACGGTGAAGCCCATAGTGATGCTGTCACTGGTTCAATGACTCCTTGTTCCTCAAGTTCATGCAGTGTTTTAGGAACTTCGTCTTGAAGCGTGTGAGGCACTGAGCGAGCGTGGAAAAATGTAATCTGTGCAATTTTCCTTCAAATTAATATGCACAAGAAAATTTCTCGCCCAACCTAAACCTGGCGAAAAAATGTCGCCAAACTCTTGACATAGTCTGGACACACCGATTGTGGGAACACGTTTAGTGACGACTAGTACGTAATCGCGGACAGTTAAGGAGATACATCAAATAAATCAAGACCAAAAATATAGACAGATGAGGGTGAACACAGTACATGAACGGAAACCACTTGAGTTATTCCACGGAATGTCGCTGGCAAACAGCACAGTCCTAAAACCTGGATACTTTGACCACTGTAGATAGCTAGCGTAACATTTGCGTTACAAGCAATTAGTAAGTTTTACGATTCAGTAGTGAAACAGATGCTCCAGTGTCCAACTGAAAAGGAATCGTATGATTCTAAATGTGCAAGTCTACAAAAAGTTTGTTCTGCCGTCGGCGAGAAACGTCATTCTAAGAACCAATTTTCACTGGCAAATGTTGACGGGCAGATCACGGGTGGCAAGACTTCCTACGTTTGCGTGCACTAGCATCACAAGCATGATTTTCATTCGAGGGTAATGTCAAAGGTACTGGAGGCGAAATTACAACATGTATTTCCATTGCTTGTGGCTCGTTGTGATAGGAAGTCTTACTTCGGAAACGTTCCGGGGAAGCTACTTTGTCCGGGAACGCGATACTGAGCGTCAGATTTTTGTCTTTTGAGGCACACTGCCTGGACATGTCTCTTCTTGTTGCAAAAATGACACACGGCCTTGCGCCATGGGTAGTTTTTGCGCGAGTGCGTCGAATTACATTGCGGGCATGAGCGCGAAGGAGGCGGCTTCTTCCGGCGCATTACAGGTGTCTGCTTCCTGGAAGTGAATTAGGCAGGCGCTCGCCGAGCCGGTACAGCATGTATGTGTGGTGCGAGCGCAGCTGGCTTGCTAACCTGACAGACAGCAGGAGGCGATTCAAAACAATTTGCAGCAAAGTCCAAAGGGTATTGTCTGTCCAAAATATCCAGCACTTGTTCTAAAGTGAGGTTTGGTAATTTAAGAATTTGCTCTCTAATGCGTGCGTCTGACACGTTTTGTGCAATAGCGTCCTGCACCATTATGTCAAAATATGATATTCCACAAGAATATGACAATTCACAGTTGCGAGTGAGGCCTTGCAAAGAGGCTACCCACTCAAGGTAATTCTGCTGAGGTGCACGTTTTGTGCGGAAAAATTTGTATCGCTAAGCAACAACAATCACACATTCCTTGTAACAATCAGTTAATGCCCGAACAAGTTCTTCGAAACTGTGCTGATCTGGAGATCTTCTCGGGAAGAAATTGAGGAGAATGAGGTACGATGCAGCGCCAACATAAGATAAAAGCTCATGCAGCTTTGTTGTACCTTGGATGTCAATGCAGCAAGGTGGTGTGAAAACTGCGCGTGCCACTCCTGCCAGCTTTCCACGCTGGAGTCGAACGCTCGAAACGGCGGGGCTGTGACCTGCTGTACGTTAGGGTCCTGTGCAGCCGGTACGTGTGGCACAGCGTGTTGTTGTCCCTGGAAGAGGTGTCCCAAGGTTTGCAGTAGTGCATTGGACTGCTGATTCTGTAATCGTAACAGGTCTGCCAGGACATTTTTTTCCTCTGGATTTTCCATCACAACGAAAACAAATGATGGCAAATGGGAATAGGAAAATATCATCCACTCCTCAGTCACACCATGCAGAGAGGATGGGTGGCGCAGCCGGGTGTATAATCTATAAACACATATAAATAGCTATGCTTTCACTGCTCCGCTTTCCAAAAAATCTGTACCTTTAACCCCATCGCCAACTGTTATGATGACGATGAACAAGTCGTCACTAATGATTGGTGGCCAATGCTAAATAGAAACATGTAAATCACAGCCGGTTTGTCTGTAACGTCGATAAGGTGCTGGCTGCATGGTCTAGTTATATAATTATAAACAGATAGCTATTAAGGCCTCACTTACGCCATATGTTACTAAGTGCCTTGTCAAAGGCGGCTTTCTATCAGCTGAAGGGTATGCTACTTTACCTCTTGACGACCCGAGCAAGACTGGACGACAGCTCGCTAGAATCTTGATACAAGCCGCGAAGCGGCGCTGGTCGTGACTCCCGCTTCCAACGATACTAATACGGACCGCGGTCGATAACTGCAACCCCTAACAAGTGTGGTATCGAACGATGATATCACAAATATTTCTGTGCATTTTTCTTCATAGTGACATGGGCAACAAAATATTGTGACATGGCTTAGTCTAAACAACAAACTTTTTGTGTCTCTTTCTACTACTGGCCAATCAGTCCATTTGCAGACTGACACGTGGGCTTCAGTAATTTGCTCAACCATAGCACTTACTAATTGCTTGGCAAACTTAAGTTGTGCACATCACGTCGTACGCTGCGACGTATAACTGCCAAGACTGTCCTGTCTTAGGCACTTGTAGCCTTTTTGCAACTTCCCTGATGAGTTGGGAGCCTTTCTTGAACAGCAATTCCACTGATGTTTCGCACCAACGACAATGTGAGGTTTGGAAACGCACTAAACGCTCTTTGTGACTAAGACTTGTGTGAAGGAGGGGCAGAAGGGGTGCCCTACGCTTCTGTAAGCACACAAACTGTACACAAAGCGGCAAGTAACTTCACGTGAGGGGCAAGATCGGTGATCATGTGCCGTATTACAGTGAGGGCAGGACTTCACACCTTGCGATGGACGTGACTTGTGTTTACGCGAGCACTGTAACTGTGGGCGACCAGATTATGCTTGCGAGCCGGCTGCGAGGCATGTTTGTCGTGGCTATCTACAGAACTAACAGGCGCTACCTCAAAATTGTCTGCTGCATTTTCACATTAATCCTAATAGTCTAGAATCTGCAGAAGCTGTTGCATGGAAGATTTAGATGTTGGAGAATCTGTTCCAGAATTGGAGAGTCAGATACATTGAGCGTGAAAACGTCACGAATCACTGTAATATTCTTATTTGCTTGCCGCAGTCACATTTGAATCTACACTGTCTAGTAAGGCCTTGTAGTTCAGTCATCCACTGTCCTTGTTGCTTACGCAAGCTAAGGAATTTGGAACTGGCAGCCGTCACTTGTATGCTGCTTTCATAATACTTTGTAAGCGCACGGAATAGGCACCTATATTGTATTAGTTCAGGGCGGAAGGTAGGAAAATATTTAACGCAAAGCCGATGTACAGTCACTCCCCCCGTGGCCATGAAATAAGAACTTTTGTAATTACCTTGTAAGTGATGTGTTGTGATTTGCATATTGAATTGTACAAGGTACTCTGTCTAGTCTTCCTTCGCCTCATCAAACTCAAGAAATGGCTACACGTACATAGGTGGCGGCGCTGTTGTTGGGTCCGGCGTCTTGTGTGACATCATCTGCACTGTCATGAAGACATTGATCACTTCAAGCAGTTGCACCACATTTTGACTTTGAAACTGAAAAAAACTGAGTCAGATCAACTGAGGGCAGCGCAGCTGGCGATTGTGAAGTTGTAGCCATATTCTACAGAGCAATGTAGAAATACAGACAGGGAAAAGAAAAATTAGCACAGATAGAGCGAAAAGTGGTGAGAAGACAGTAACCGTGGAACCTAGAACATGAGAAGCACAAGCAAGGCTAGCACTGGGTACCCAGAAGTCAATTGAAAACCAAACAAGAAGACGACAGAACAGGGAAAGATCAACTTCAAGAGTGCCACATACAGGGTCTAGTACTTGTCGCCAGGTATGTTGCGTACGACTTCGTACAGAATGGTAAGGACAGTTGTTCTACATAGTGTTTCAGAAACTGCTATCGTAGGAGAGCTAGACAGGAGCAGAAATGATTAGGGAACAAGTTATCACAGAAAACAGAAGAGTTACTAAGCTTTTATTTCTCCAACCGGACAAAGACTCATTACCAATAAAACAGTAAGAAATAGAGTCCAGCTCTCATTGCCGACAAGCATGAGGCTCGCTGAACTAAGCACGAACGAAGGTGCATAGTGAAGAGGCTACATGTGCGATTGAGTTGAGTGGCTGCCGCGAAGCATCCTGTATCGTGACAATAGAGAGCACTCGTAGTCCAGAGCCGATGGAGTTGTAACTCAGTGGGCATGCACCATTGGGTCCGTAAGATCCTGTGCGATAGCCATCGGTGTCTGCTGGAAGCTTGTTATTTCGTTGCCAACCTAAAGACGCTCTTAGGGTGGTATCGATACACAATACCACAGATTTAGCACATTATTGTATTATCTGCTGCAAAATCCTTGTAGCTTAATTACGAGATGTAAGAGTCCAATACTGTTTTGAGGGTTATTTCGTAATACGTTAAACAAGTTCTTGGCGACATGTTCCATCAGAGGTTCTCCCGAAGTCCTCCCACTGGGCGGCGAGTACCACACTCGAATCTACTATTTATGATACCAGCAAAAAGCTAACGTATGATGCATTACCCATGGGCTAGGAGCAACGCACAGCTGAGAAAACAATTCTGTGTGACCCTTCAACGAGACGGTTTTCTGAAGAAATTAGACGTCTCATAAGTAGTGATTAATTTTGGGTAAAATTATCGGTAAGGAGAGTTGTGATACAGAGCTGTGCAGCAACTGTTGTCATAGCAAAGCTGGTCAGGAGCAGAAATGATTAGCGAATAGTATAGTATAGCACAAAAGTACCCTATGGAGTTTGAATGCGCCCGTCGCGTCACAGCGAGAGCCAGAAAAGCAGCGCCGAGAAATTTAGGAAATATTGAGTACGGGTGCCACCCTACATAGGGAAATAGAATTCCCAGCGTCGACAAGAGCGTGTTAAATACACCGCCGGGAGAAATAAATCGCAACACCAAGAAGGAGTTGTGCGACATAAGCGGAAGTTGGAGGGTACGTTTCTACGTCTGAAAGGTGATGTCTTTTCAAATTTCACCCCAGTCGCTTAAGACTGGCGCTAGTAGCACCACTTAGGGATACAAATATGGTATACTTTTAATACACGCTGTAACGGTCTTGAGCATTAGTTACCTTTGAGATTTAACGTTGTTGATGTTAATCAAGAACGCCTTTAATACAGCGAAGACGCCATTATCAACACTTATTGAGATTGAACGATGACGTGCAATAGGGCTACGAGATGCAGGATGTTTCTTCTGCGATATTGCAGGAAGTCTTGTCAGAGGGTATAGGCACTGTACATGATTGCTGGCAGCAGCAGTCAAGTGAAGGTGCGGTAGCAAGAATATTGGGCTCCGGACAACCACTTGGCACTAACGAGAGGGAAGATCACCGTGTTCGGCATGTGGCCTTGGAGCATCGTACTGCATCTGAGCAGCAGATGGCACCACAGTAACAAAACGAACTGTTACGAATTGGTTACATCAAGGACAGCCCCGAGCCGATGCCCTGTAGCGTGCAATCCAATGACCCTAAACCATCGCCATTTGCGACTTTAGTGGTGTCTGGCGAGAGCTCATTGGAGGGCAGGTTGGAGGTCTGTTGTGTTTTCTGGTGAGAACTCGTTCTGCCACGGTACCAGTGATGGCCATTTGTTGGTTAGAGGGAAGCCAGTTGAAGGCTTGTATACGACCTATCTGTGTGATAAACGCAATGGACCCACACGTGGAGTTATGGTCTGGGGCGCGATTTAGTATGACAGCAGGAGCATTGTAGTGGCTATCCCACGCACTCTGGCTGCTAATTTGTACGTCAATCTGGTGATTCGATCTGTTTTGCAGCCATTCAAGAACAGCATTCCAGAAGGTGTTTTCCAACAGTATAACGCTCGCCAACGTACCGCTGTTGCAACCCAGCATGCCCTATAGTGTGTTGGCAAGTTGCCTTGGCCTCAGATCTGTATCCAATCGAAACATTATGACACTATACTTCAACAGAACAAATAGTCCTGCTAATGAAAAAGCTGTGTATAGCACTATTGTCTGGAGGTTTGTGCGTATGATATAATGTTACACGTTTTACAGGATTTGACCGTGATGTATGACTAATGGATATGGACATCAGACTATTAGTTCCTTTTTCTAAGCGTTTTCTAGCTGTGAGAACGAAACGCAGTAAAAATGGAACAATATTGTGGACCAAGCTCATTAAGTGGTTTATCTAATGCATACTTGGTTAAGTTTCAGAAAAGCAAAAGAATTAAATTTGAACTACTTTTTTGCTGTTCCCTAATATAACTTCACAAATAAATATGATTTTGAGGATATAGTTCTCTTCTCGCTACTGCATCCGCATATATGTATAATTTTGGTATAGAAAGACCACGAGTTTTTAATAATTACTATGCCAAAAATTTTGGCCTAGGGGGACTTCTATGTTTACATTTTCTATAACCAACAAATCTAATATTTAAATATTCTAATAGCATGATACATACATTTAAATTTATTAAGACACTTTGCTTATATCGTTCTCTTAAACGATCTGTCAAAAGCCAAAGGTAGAGAAGGTGTGGTCTCTGTATATTGTCATTCAGTATTTATATGTAACACCACTTCTGTGTTACTGAGCCACATAAGAACTTTTCTTTTAAAAACTCTTTGTACTTTACTAGATTTTATTTATAACTGAAAGATATTTATCTGTACTTTGCTCGAAAGTTATTTACTCACTTTCACTTTAAAAAATTAGTTCACAACAATTATTTTCAGACATTTATTCAAAGACGAAAACTATTGCTTGTAGACACTGAATAAAGCACTTAATATGTTTTTATAAAAGGTTCATTCGGAATAACCAAACAACAGGAAAAGACCCTACATAGGTGAATGATTGGGAATAAATAACAAGGGTGAACCAAATTTTAAGTTTTAAAACAATAATTATTCAAAAACGTTACTTCTGAATTATTGGTTCACGGTTCTAAAATTCTAATTATACTGTTCGTAGCCTGTTGGCTGTAGGCGTTGGGTGTGGCGGATATCAATGGCATATACACTGCCTTGAAGAATAGGCTAATTAAGTCTTCTTGGCGTCGTTTTAACGTCAATTACCTAGCCCAACAACTTGTGCCAAAGCCGTAATAATTCAGCATTTGTCATCCTAGGCTACTCTGTGACAATTTCTTGGGAAGGCATCGATCGCCTGCTCCATCCTAGTGTAGCCTTTTCCACTGATGCCTACCGACTGCGTGTCCACATTCCAGCTCGCTCTACGGGTAGCGCCCGAAAAACGCAGGCCACCTTTTGCGCTTCCCACAGTAGCTTCCGTACCGTACAAAAGCACTCCATCCCTTACATAACACATATCCTACACATAGCCCTTAGGCGTATATCACTTTATACAAATGAAAACTTGCACAAAGATATAAATTTCATTAATCCATGGCCCAACATTATTTAGTAAATTATGTATTTCACATATTTCTTTACGTAAGTTACAAATACGCATTAGCGAAGCACTCTAACCTCACGTATATCGTACTTTTCAAATGCTCTTTGCGTATCACAGTTATATTTCGACAAATTTTAAAAGAAAAAAAATTATAAATTGAGATAAACGATTGAATAGTGCGACAATGTGGGACATCATTGGAAGACAACTCGACCGTCATCCACAAACAGCATTAATCGCTCCTGTATTCACGGAGCAAGTGCAGCGCCCTTTGAACTCCATCTCACAAACTCACATCCAGCATCTGTACAACACAATGCATGCACGTTTACATTCTTGCAAGTCCTATTTGCAATGGCTTATCTCGCACTTATATTAACCTATGACCTTGCAACATTAACCACTCACATATGTTATCTAGACAAATGTATTCCTTGCATTTCATTACACTACATTAATTATTTTTTGGTGTTGTGATTTTTTATTCCGTCAGTGTACGTGTGAACGTTATAACATGGGTACCCGCAATTGAAGGTATGCATTCTTGAAAAATAAACTGCAGACATCTGTTGCATGATTCTGTAATAGAACTATCTGTTTCACAACGTTAGAGTCCCATCTGCAGGTACACCTAAATAAAGAATAGCACATGAGGGTGGCAGTTATTAAAAGTTTCGTAGTATCTGCCTTCCTGGCAGGAGTTCACCATATTTTTTCCTGGGTACCAGCCCTTGGCTTCACAAACAGAGGGAGTTCCTGCCAGCATGGTTTAGATACGTCGCCTAGAACTACTTGTGCAAAAGTTATGACATATTCGTGGTTACCTGTGAATTATTTTGATTTTAATCATCGGGCGTGCCATCTCTAGAGTTTTTTGTGGTGCTTCTCACTGTACAGTGTCTTTTGATCGTCATTACTTAATATCACCGTTCATATTTAAGTCCGTCTTCCTTGTCCTATAGCTCCTTCTTCTAAGCTGCCTTTCTTTTAAGGTCGTCTTCCTCGTTCTGTCTGTTTTAAATTTCGGCTTTCGCTACAAATTCGACGAATTTATTGTAACCTGACTGGGAGTGATGGAACGTCCCATTCGCTGAACTTTCTCGAGTAAATGATTTGAAAAAAAAAAAAAGGTTTCAATTTGCTTTCGTCAGTTACACATTTTGTATATCACTTTATACTATCTTCTGCTTTGGTTACTGATCCTTATATAAAAAAATATATTTTCTTAAGTCTCCCATCCGCTTTTCTCTATTTATATGTACATGAAGATATAGCATTAACGTTATGAAACCGGTAGTACTATTAAAGGATCATAGAACAACTGTTTGCGGGTTATTTCCCAAGAATGTATATGTTAGTGTTTCTACTAAACTACGTGGGACTTGTGTAGCAACTAGCTGTTATACTTAATCGGAACGTGCAAATGAACAGAATGTGAATGAAGTAGGAGATATTATCGGGCTGATAGACCGTAGTCTTTCAAGAAGCACACGCGCACTCGCAGGACTTGGCAAATGTATCGGCGTTGTACATGCAAGAATATGGCTGACATTACGTATGCACGGTCTCAGTCCTTTTCATTTACAGTGAATCAAACACTTTTGAGAAAGAGATGATGGTAGACGAATAGGATGTTGTCGTATGCCAATTGCAAATCGCCGAGTAATGTCATTAATGCTGTTTACTGTCGAAGCCATTTTCACTCGTGATGGCATCAATAACACTCATACCTCACATTGGTGGTCGGACGAAAACTCGCACGCCTTCGTGGAGACATATTTTCAAGAACACTTCTCTGTGAATATTTGGTGTGATATGATACAGGATAAATTGACTGGGGATGTTAAATTACCTCATCGTCGTACACAGACCAGTTATCTAGGCTTTCTGGAAAACGAGCTTCTGGCATATTTGGAGGAGTTCCATTTGGCTACGAGGGTAGATACGTTTCTCAAGCACGACGGGGTACCTGCTCATTCTAGTCGTCAGATGGCGCGTCATCTAAACCCAATATTCCCTGGACGCTAGGTCGACAGGAGCGGTCGCGTTTCTAGTTCACCATGAACTTGGACCTCATTGCTTATATTTTTGCCCGTGGAGCTGATTCAATGCTTAAGTATACAAATAAAGAGTAAACATATGTGACTTATTCATAGTTTGAATTTTGAATAGTGCTACTTTCATAAAAGAACAAACGACATCAAAAGAGGTTACATTGTGTTGTCAAGGCACTTAAAAAGAGAACTGAAGTCTGAGATGTGATTAACGAAAATTGACTCTGAACGTAATTATTTGCCTTTGCTAAACATCTTTTGTGAGTAACAGTTTGGGTTGCATTCTAACGGCCTCATAACAGTCAGAGCATTGTGACAACAGACCTACTATCGACTTAAACTCATCCAGGCGATAGGAGCGTCACCTGGCCAGGAGTGCCTGCAAGTCAGACGCACCCAGGGTCCACGTAGTGTCAGTAAGCGTGCTGTTCGTATGTAAAATCGGCTGGCTCTGAGCACTATGGGACTTAACATCTATGGTCATCAGTCCCCTAGAACTTAGAACTACTTAAACCTAACTAACCTAAGGACATCACACAACACCCAGTCATCACGAAGCAGAGAAAATCCCTGACCCCGCCGGGAGTCGAACCCGGGAACACGGACGTGGGAAGCTAGAACGCTACCACACGACCACGAGCTGCAGACTGTAAAATGGGGATGCCGCGCGATCTTTCTAAGTTTGACCTAGGGCAGATTGTGGTGGACTGGAGGCTCGTCACAAAGATTTCGGAAACTGCACAATTCGTCGGGTATTTAGAGGAGTGCTGTAGTGACTGTCTCCAATACGTGGCGAAACCATGTCCACGCGACGTGGAATTGGGCGACCACCCCTCCTTAGAGTTTGTCGGACGCCATAGCCTGGGCAGACTGGCAGAATAAGACAGGCGACGATTGCAGCGGAACCAACATCAGACTTTAGTGCTGGGCAGAGAACGAGTATGTCGGACAACACAGCGCACGGAACACTCCTGACGATGGGCCTCCGCAGCCAACGACCGATGCATGCACTGTTATGATGGCGACGAACGAATCAACGTCAATGTGAATGACTGGTGGCCAGTGCTTAATAGAAACATACAAATCTCTTCTTTGCACGTACAGCAGGTTTGTCAGTGAAGTCGACAAGGAGCTGGCTGCGTGGACTGGCTGTACAACGACTAAAATTATTAGAAGTCGTTGGTAAGAAATGATATATTGTGCTTAACTGATGGTATAGAAGTCTTCGTAGTTAGGGGGAGTATAATTACTAACAGAGAGCTATAGAGGCATCACATAGGCCATACCTTAACTAAGCGCCTTCTTAGAGGTTGCTTCCTATCAGCTGAGGGCTATGCTACTTTTCTAGTTGACGTCCCTAGCAAGAGTGCCCGAGTGCACGCTAAAGACTTTTTGCAAGCCGCGGAGCAGCGCAAGCGGCTCTACTCTGGACTAGCGGGTCCGGCGATACTAATACGGACCGCGATCGATAATTGCAACCCCAAACAAGTGTGGTATAGAACGTTGATACCACATTCTTCACCCGCAGATCTGCGAACGGCACTTGAATATGGCTTAGGAACGCCATGTGGAGGACGCCATGCTGACGTAGTTGAGGAGGTGGGGAGCCTGACTGCAGGCAAGGCATGATCACCCGCACCCTGCCATTCGGACCGAGGGTAGACAGGAAACGCCTGGAAACCTACTCCAGGGTGCACGTCAACATGAGGTGTCTGCGATTCTACAACTATGGGACGAACCGAAGGGGCGAACTCCATCGGGTCGGGGCACACGACCGGCAACAAGGACTGGAAACTCAGGTGCAGACTGTTCTACGGCGGGGGAAGGCGTCGTTACCGGAATTGCACTGTGCACTACCATAGTGGAAGGCACGTGGTCCATATGGTCATCCGGTCGCCACAGCGATGCTGGCACTGCGGGCGACTCCAGCGCGAGACTTGGCGTCCGCGCTGGCGCGTCATCGCGTGGCAAAGGCGAACCTACGGGCGCTGGCAGTCAGGGCCGAGGAGAGCACGGAAGAGGTCCCCGCGGGTGCAGCCCCGTCGGCGCCGACATTGGAGACATACGGCAAGTGGCAGACGCCCCACGACGAAAGAGGCGCATCTGATATGATGCCTGTGCACCTCACCAGACGGGCTGGAAATGACAAACATAGCGCGGCCAAGATAGCGAAGAATGAGCCCTTTCAACCATCGGCGATTGCCGTGGAAATTACAAAAATAGACAATATCATCTGGCCAAAGTTTGTCGGTCTGCCGCGGCAAAGAAACGTGGTGCGGAGGATGAAACAAATTCATCGGAGTTCTGTGAGGACGACCACCGTAGCACACTCGCGTGGCTGCGATCGATACGAAGATAAAAAAACAAACACAAAAGAGCGTCGCCGGCAGCTGTGGCCGAGCGGTTCTAAGCACTTCAGTCTGGAATCGTGCTACTGCTACGGTCGCAGGTTCGAATCCTGCCTCTGGCATGGATGTATGTGATGTCCTTAGGTTAGATAGGTTTAAGTAGTTCTACGTCTAGGGGACTGATGACCTCAGATGTTAAGTCCCATAGTGTTTAGAGCCATTTTAACCATTTTTGAAAAGAACGTACTCGTGAGAATGAGAGGCGCGCAATTTAGACATTTGCGACTTAAACGTCCGAACGAATCTTTCAGTGGCTCCGTTCAACGGAGGAGAGAACGGTGCTGAAATTAAATGAAGAATACCATTAGATTCACAAAAGGTTGCTTCCTCTGCAGACATAAATTGAGGTCCACTCTCGGTGACAATGACTTGTGGCAATCATTCTATGCAAAAAACAGAAGACAAGGCTTTGATGGCAGGAGACGATGTAGACAAGAAGTAACCAATGAGCGTCAAAAAGGACCAGCGAAATCTAAATGTAAACGATTCCATGGCAAAGTCACCTTAGGCCACGAGAAAATGTTCTGCGGTGGTGCGGATTGGTTTTCTGCACACACAGATCAAGAAGAACAAAAAATGGTGATGTCAGCATCAATTCAAAACCAGGTACAGTGACGGCGAGCTAACTGTTTTGTC
The DNA here is from genome assembly GCF_023864345.2 of Schistocerca serialis cubense. Lineage (NCBI taxonomy): Eukaryota > Metazoa > Arthropoda > Insecta > Orthoptera > Acrididae > Schistocerca > Schistocerca serialis. The sequence goes on from NC_064640.1 coordinate 584,145,692, forward strand.
CGTACAATACCCCAATGACCTTGGTGAAGAAGTCGTAGCACAGCTGACTGCAAAGAACGTGGAACAACGACACGGGACTGATCATTCTCTGTGCGGATCAAGATAACACGACGTTGCACAAAAAGTCGTTGACTGTGCACAAAAAACCGACGAACCAATGGATCGCCAATCCGATCCTTAGACAAACGCCACTGCTTAGTGACATAACGCAAAACAACACTTGATACTGGGTCGTTAGCTGTTGCCGTGGCTATACGACGAAAGTCAACAGGAAAACTATCCACAACATCATCATTTTGCATATCTATGGACATACAAGCATGTTCGAAAGAGTCGAACAGCGTGTTTCCAGCTATTGGCAATCGGGATAACGCGTCGGTGTTATTGTGCTGGGCAATAAGCGGATACAACATGTCGTAACGGTACTGCGACAAAAATAGTGACCAACGAATAAATTCTTGAGCCGTACACGGGGGCACGGGCCTTAACGAGTGAAACAGAGACGCCAAAGTCTTACGGTAAATAACAGTTCAGAACAAAAATTACAGTTGTCCCTAACGAGTCTAGGTTCATTCTCACGTAGAACTTCAAATAACTGCCTCAAATTAAGCAAATGTTCATGCTGCGTAGAACCAGAAGCTACGATGTCATATCGGTAATTACACACATAAGGAATCGACGCTCAAAGAGTCTGTAAGTACTGCTGAAATTGTGCCAGGGCAGAGGCACACCCGAACGGAAGTCTCTTAAATTTGTAGAAACCTAAATGGGTATTCAGGACGAGAATCTTCTGGGATTCTTTATCCACAGGAATTTGAAGATTTAAATCTAGCCAATCTAACTTCCAAAAGATGTTTACAAGGACACAATTTTTCAAACAAGCCTTCTGGACGTGGCAAAGCAATTGTTGCATCAACAAGTTGAGGATTGACAGTGGCTTTAAAACGCACGCACAGTCGCAGTTTGCCTTATGGTTTCGTTAAGATAAACAACGGTGAAGCCCATAGTGATGCTGTCACTGGTTCAATGATTCGTTTATCCTCAAGTGATGTAACGTTTTAGCAACTTCGTCGCGAAGCGTGTGAGGCACTGTGCGAGCCCGGAAAAATTTATGCTGTGCATTGTCCTGCAATTCAATATGAAACTGAAAAGTTTTTGCACAACCTAAACCTGGCGAAAAGATGTCAGCAAACTATTGATATAGTTCGGAAACATTGTTGTTGGGAACACTTTTAGTGAGGACTAGTACTATAGATGAAGACCAAAAATATTTACAGATGAGGGTGAAGACAGTACATGAAAAGAAACTACCTGAGTTATTGCACGGAATGTCACTGGCAAACTACACAGTCCTAATACTTGGATAAATTGACCACTGTAGGTAGCTTACATAACATTTGCGTTACGGAATGGAGGAGAACCAAGCAATTCGTAAGTTGTACGATTCATTGGTGAAACAGATGCTCCAGTGTCCCACTGAAAAGGGATAAAGGAATCGTACCATTCTGACTGTTCAAGTCGACAAGAAGTTTGTTCCTCCATCGGCTATAAATGTCAGTCTGAGAAGCCATGTTCAATGGCAGATGTGGACGGGAAGACCGGGCGTAGCGGGACATCATTCGTCGGCGTGCACTAGCCTTAGAAGCTAAATTGTCACAATCGGGCAAAGGCACAGGTACTGGAGGCGAAATTACAACATTTCCACTGCTTGTGGCTCGTTGTGATGGAAAGTCTTACATCGGGAACCGTTCCGGCGGAAGCTACTTTGTCCGGAAACGTGATACTGAGTGTCAAATCTTTGTCGTTTGAGGTACGCTGCCTGGACACGTCCCTTCTAGTTGAAAATACACACACGGCCTTGAGCGATGGGCCATTCTGCCGCGAGTGCTTTGAATTATGTTGCGGGCCCGAGCTCAAAGCAGGCAGCTGCTGCCGGTGCATAACAGGTATCAGTTTCCTGGAAGTGAATTGGGCAGGCACGCGCCGAGCAGGTACAGCATCATGTGTGTGTGATGCATGCGCAGCTGGCATTTTAACCTGACAGACAGTGGGAGTCGACTCGAAAGAATATGCAGCAAAGCCCAAAGTGTCCTGTCTGTCCAAAATGTCCAACACTTATTCTAAAGTGGGGTTGGATAATTTAAGAGCCGGCCGCGGTGGTCTCGCGGTTCTAGGCGCGCAGTCCGGAACCGTGCGACTGCTACGGTCGCAGGTTCGAATCCTGCCTCGGGCATGGATGTGTGCGATGTCCTTAGGTTAGTTAGGTTTAAGTAGTTCTAAGTTCTAGGGCACTGATGACCACAGCAGTTGAGTCCCATAGTGCTCAGAGCCATTTGAACCATTTTTGATAATTTAAGAATTCGCTCTCTAATGAGTGTGTCTGACACTTTTTGCTCAACAGTGTCCTGTGCCATTATGTCAGAATATGATATTCTACAAGAACATGAAAATTCACAGTTGCGAGAGAGGCCTTGCTATGTGGCTACCCACTCAAGGTAATTCTGCTGAGATGCACGTTTTGTGCGGAAAAATTTGTATCGCAAAGCAACAACAATCACACAACAGTCACACTTTCCTTGTAATAATGAGTTAATGCCCGAACAAGATCTTCGGAACTGTGCTGATCTGAAGAACTTCTCGAGAAGAGTTCGAGAAGGATTCTGTACGATGCCACTCCTACACAAGATAAAAGTGCACGCAGCTTTGTTGTACCTTGGATGTCAAATGCAACAAGGTGGTGTGAAAACTGCGCGTTGCACTCCCGCCAGCTTTCCACGCTGGAGTCGAACCCTCTAAACGGCGGGGCTGTGGCCCGCTGTACGTTCGGATCCTGTGCAGCCGGTACGTGTGGCACAGCTTGTTGTTGTCCCCGGAAGAGCTGTCCCAAGGTTTGCAGTAGCGAGTTGGACTGCTGATTCTGTAATCGTAACAGGTCTGCCACTACATTTTGTTACTCCGGATTTGCCATCACAAATAAATCAAATAATCACAAATGGGAGAAGGAGAAAATGTCTTTCACTCTTCAGTCACACAATGCGGAGAGGATTGGTGGCGCAGCCGGGTATATATATGTAAAAACACATAAATAGAGATAGTGTAAACACAAACGAAAGAAATGTCTCGTCTCCGATGTATTATTGAATCAGCTCTTTTGCCGCTGCTCTGCTTTCCAAATAATCTGCGTCGCCGCTTCCAAAGAACGACGAAAGGAACGAACAAGATATATACAGTGTAAGTCGTCGACACTGTTAAATAACGACGAAGTATTTTTACCCTCGTTGCCAATTGTTGCAGTGATGACGAACGAATCGTCGCCAATGTGAATGAGTGGTGGCCAATGCTAAATAACAACAAACAAATCTTTTCTTTGCATTTACAGCAGGTTTGTCAATAAAGTCGATAAGGAGCTGGCTGCATGGTCTGGGTCTACAACGACTAAAATAATTAGAAGTCGCTGGTAAAAAGTAATATTGCACTAAACTGGTGGTACAGGCGTCTTCATAGTCAAGAATAATATAATTACAAATAGAGAGCTATAGAGGAATCACATAGGCCACACTTTCACTAAGTGGCTTCTTGGAAGTTGCTTCCTATCAGCTGAAGGCTATACTACTTTCCTACTTGACGTCCCTAGCAGGAGTGCACGAGCGCACGGTAGAGACTTGTTGCAAGACGCAGAGTGGCGCTAGCAGCGCTAGTCTCGACTCGCGGGTCCAGCGATACTAGTACGGATCGCGGTCGATAACTGCAGCCTCCAACAAGTGTGGTATCGAACGTTGATACCACATGTACCAATGTTAACACCACATCGCCAACGACGACTGAAATTGGCACGTAACCACCGGCGCAGGTCGTTGACGTAGTGGCAGAGCGTTGCATGGTATGATGAATCCCCGATATCTTCTTCGGCATGGCAGGGCGGGAATCCGTCGTCTTTCAGGGGAACAGCAGCTCGACAGCTGTGCTGCAGGACGGAAACTAACTGGCAGCTTCTCCATTATGCTCTGGGGAACAATTCACGTGGTCACCCATAGGTCTAGTGGAGCTTGTACAAGGCACCATGACGGTCAAGGGGTACCGTACGTTGGTTGCAGACCACTTACTCCCTTTCGTGACGATCATGTTTCCCGACTGTAGTGGCATCTTTCAACAAGATAAAGCGCCATGTCACAAATCCAGGAGCGTGAGATGGAATGGTTCGAGGAACACAATGGCGAGTTCCAATTGATTTGCTAACCGCTCCCAGGTATGTCTAGATCTGAACCCGAAGGAACTCATCTGAGACGTGACTTAACGTGGCGTCAGAGTTCATCACTCCCTCCCAGAAATTTACTGGAATTTGGTGGCTTGTGTGTGCAGATGTGGTGCAAACTCTCCCTCCCCCCTCCCCTCCTCCCCATAGATTTACCAAGGCCTCATTGCTTCCAAGCCACGACGCGTCGCCGCTGTTATCCGTGCCAAAGATGAACATACCAGCTATTAGGTAGGTGGTTAAAATCAATGTATCTGATCAGTGAATCTGTAACTGATAGATATTGGATACATGTTACATGAAATGTTAAATTCGAATCACTTTATGCAGCCACCTCCTAAGGTACACTGCCTGCCAAAGACAGGAAGCACGTACATGAAATGGAAGATAACAATGTGACGTACACGCTATCGACGGGCTCATAAATGATTAAAGTTGCAATTGTCTGTGGCAGGTGGAACAGCCACCAGAGCATATTAGTAAGGTTCGCGTTTAGTGTTGTTACCAGGCGCAGAAGATCATATAGAGGGCATGAATATCGTCTTATGTTGAGAGATAACTGCGAAGGACAAAGAAAGGCCTTGAACTCTTGTGAGACAGTGTTATCAGCACCTTACAGAGTAGGAAAGTGGCCTGACTGTGGGTCTCCATTTCACTCGCTGGTCGAATCTTGCAATGTCCAGTTTTGTCGGGCATTGGGATGTAACAGTGGACTGAAATTAGACTCCATGGATAGGTCAGGACATGTTCACTCGTCGTCAAGATTCCAGTCCACCACGTCTCACCATCACAAGGAAGGAGCCGCATTGTGCGCCGAGCACATCGTAGCTCCATCACATCAGCGCCTGCGATCCGCGAACATTCTGTTTCACCCCGCACTATTGGTCGTGAACTAGAAGCAGCCGAACTACGGAATAACTATCCCATACATAGACTACCCATTAATACTAAAACACAAACGACTGTGTTTGGACTGATGCCGTGGCCGGGAAATATGGACTGCTAATTAATGGCATTGCAATGTGTTCTGCGATGAATTGGGTTCTGCACTACCCCAGCTGATCATCATCAGCGAGCTGTTACATAGTTTAATTCTTAATTTCTTTGCGTGTTTTTGGTATTTGCATTGTTTAATTCATAAATTTCGGGCGTATTATAGTATTTCAGAGTTGTAGCATCGCGTTTTTGTACCTGAATAGTGTAAAATCGCGTAGTCTCCTTCCGCCGCCGAGCAGTGTGTCAGCAGTGTGCAAGTAGGAGCATTACTGAAATTACTAGGCAATTTTGTATTTTAATAACCGTTTAAATTTTGTGTCGAATTGTTTGTGCTCTCTGTAGATTAGTTCAGACGTTCTTTGCACAACAGTTTTTAGCATGGATAGGGACGGCAACTGCTGTGTTCGGATGCAGGCTGAGTTGGCATCCCTTCGCTCCCAGCTTCAGGCAGAGTTGGCTTCGGTCACACAGCTTGAGGCTGTTGCCATTGGGCATGACTGTGGGGATCCGGATGGGGGTTTGTCGGGGACGGCCAGCTCGTCCCACGCATCCCACGATCGGACTACGACTGTGGCTGCCCAGGATACTGCCCACATTGAGGCTGATCCCTCACCTGTGGTAGAGTGGGAGGTCGTCTCAAGGTGTGGCAGGGGGCGAAAGACATTCCGGAGGGCTGAACGGAAGGCCTCTCCAGTTTGTCTGACGAACCGGTTTCAGGCTCTGTCTCAGGCTGATACTGATCCTCGGCCGGACACGGCTGGTTGTCCTGTTTCAGAGGTTGCCCCTCAGTCTGCAAGATCCGGGCGGTCTCATAGGGTGGGCTTACTGGTAGTTTGGAGCTCCAAAGTCAGGCGCGTAATGGGGCCCCTTAGGGATATGGCAGCAAGAGAGGGAAAGAAAACCAATGTGCACTCCGTGTGCATACCGGGGGGAGTCATTCCATATGTGGAAAGGGTCCTTCCGGATGCCATGAAGGGTACAGGGTGCACCCATCTGCAGGTGGTCGCTCATGTCGGCACCAATGATGTGTGTCGCTATGCATCGGAGGAAATCCTCTCTGGCTTCCGGCGGCTATCTGATTTGGTGAAGACTACCAGTCTCGCTAGCGGGATGAAAGCAGAGCTCACAATCTGCAGCATCGTCGACAGGACTGACTGTGGACCTTTGGTACAGAGCCGAGTGGAGGGTCTGAATCAGAGGCTGAGACGGTTCTGCGACCGTGTGGGCTGCAGATTCCTCGACTTGCGTCATAGGGTGATGGGGTTTCGGGTCCTGCTGGATAGGTCAGGAGTCCACTACACGCAGCAAGCGGCTACACGGGTAGCAGGGGTTGTGTGGCGTGGACTGGGCGGTTTCTTAGGTTAGATGGCTTCGGGCAAGTACAGAAAGGGCAGCAGCCTCAAAGGGTGTGGGGCAAAGTCAGGACATGCGGGGGCGAAGCAGCAATCGGTGTTGTAATTGTAAACTGTGGAAGCTGCATTGGTAAAGTACCGGAACTTCAAGCGCTGATAGAAAGCACTGGAGCTGAAATCGTTATAGGTGCAGAAAGCTGGCTGAAGCCAGGGATAAATTCTGCCGAAATTTTTACAATGGCAAAGACGGTGTTTACAAAGGATATGCAACCGGTGGTGGCGTGTTTGTCGCTGTTAGTAGTAATTTACCCTGTAGTGAAGTAGAAGTGGATAGTTCCTGTGAATTATTATGGGTGGAGGTTACACTCATCAACCGAGCTAGGTTAATAATTGGCTCCTTTTGCCGACCTCCCGACTCAGCAGCATTAGTGGCAGAACAACTGAGAGAAAATTTGGAATACATTTCACATAAATTTTCTCAGCATGTAATAGTCTTAAGTGGAGATTTCAATTTACCAAATATAGACTGGGACACTCAGATGTTTACGACGGGTGGTAAGGACAGAGCATCGAGTGACATTATACTGAGTGCACTATCCGAAAATTACCTCGAGCAATTAAACAGAGAACCGACTCGTGGAGATAACATCTTGGACCTACTAATAACAAACTGACCTGAAATTTTCGACTCTGTAAGTGCAGAACAGGGAATCAGTGATCATAAGGCCGTTGCAGCATCTCTGAATATGGAAGTTAGTAGGAATATAAAAAAAGGGAGGAAGGTTTATCTGTTTAGCAAGAGTAACAGAAGGCAGATTTCAGACTACCTAACAGATCCAAACGAAAATTTCTGTTCCGACACTAACAATGTTGAGTGTTTATGGAAAAAGTTCAAGGTAATCGTAAAATGAGTTTTAGACAGGTACGTGCTGAGTAAAACTGAGGGACGGGAAAAACCCACTGTGGTTCAACAACAAAGTTAGGAAACTACTGCGAAAGCAAAGAGAGCTTCACTCGAAGTGTAAACACAGCCAAAACCTCTCAGACAAACAGAAGCTAAACGACGTCAAAGTTGGCGTAAGGAGGCTATGCGTGAAGCGTTCAGTGAATTCTAAAGTAAAATTCTATGTACTGACTTGGCAGAAAATCCCAGGAAGTTCTGGTCTTACGTTAAATCAGTAAGTGGCTCGAAACAGCATATCCAGACACTCCGGGATGATGAGGGCATTGAAACAGAGGATGACACGCGTAAAGCTGAAATACTTAACACCTTTTTCCAAAGCTGTTTCACAGAGGAAGACCGCACTGCAGTTCCTTCTCTAAATCCACGCACAAACGAAAAAATGGCTGACATCGAAATAAGTGTCCAAGGAATAGAAAAGCAACTGGAATCACTCAACAGAGGAAAGTCCACTGGACCTGACGGGATACCAAAATGGTTCAAATGGCTCTGAGCACTATGGGACTTAACATCTGTGGTCATCAGTCCCCTAGAACTTAGAACTACTTAAACCTAACTAACCTAAGGTCATCACACACATCCATGCCCGAGGCAGGATTCGAACCTGCGACCGTAGCAGTCCCGCGGTTCCGGACTGAGCGCCTAGAACCACGAGACCACCGCGGCCGGCACGGGATACCAATTCGATTCTATATAGAGTACGCGAAAGAACTTGCCCCCCTTCTAACAGCCGTGTACCGCAAGTCTCTAGAGGAACGGAAGGTTCCAAATGATTGGAAAAGAGCACAGGTTGTCCCAGTCTTCAAGAAGGGTCGTCGAGCAGATGCGCAATACTATAGACCTATATCTCTGACGTCTATCTGTTGTAGAGTTTTAGAACATGTTTTTTGCTCGCGTATCTTGTCGTTTTTGGAACCCAGAATCTACTCTGTAGGAATCAACATGGATTCCGGAAACAGCGATCGTGTGAGACCCAACTCGCTTTATTTGTTCATGAGACGCAGAAAATATTAGATACAGGCTCCCAGGTAGCTGCTATTTTCCATGACTTTCGGAAGGCGTTCGATACAGTTCCGCACTGTCGCCTGATAAACACAGTAAGAGTCTACGGAATATCAGACCAGCTGTGTGGCTGGATTGAAGAGTTTTTAGCAAACAGAACACAGCATGTAGTTATCAATGGAGATCGTCTACAGACGTTAAAGTAACCTCTGGCGTGCCACAGGGGAGTGTTATGGGACCACTGCTTTTCACTATATATATAAATGACCTAGTAGATAGCGTCGGAAGTTCCATGCGGCTTTTCGCGGATGATGCTGTAGTATAGAGAGAAGTTGCAGCATTAGAAAATTGTAGCGAAATGCAGGAAGATCTGCAGCGGATAGGCACTTGGTGCAGGGAGTGGCAACTGACCCTTAACATAGACAAATGTAATGTATTACGAATACATAGAAGGAAGGATCCATTATTGTATGATTAAATGATAGCGGAACAAACACTGGTAGCAGTTACTTCTGTAAAATATCTGGGAGTATGCGTACGGAACGATTTAAAGTGGAATGATCATATTAAATTCATTGTTGGTAAGGTGGGTAACAGTTTGAGATTCATTGGGAGAGTCCTCAGAAAATGTAGTCCATCAACAAAGGAGGTGGCTTACAAAACACTCGTTCGACCTATACTTGAGTATTGCTCATTAGTGTGGGATCCGAACCAGGGCTGTTTGACAGAGGAGATAGAGAAGATCCAAAGAAGAGCGGCTCGATTCGTCACAGGGTTATTTGGTAACCGTGATAGCGTTACGGAGATGTTTAGCAAACTCAAGTGGCAGACTCTGCAAGAGAGGCGCTCTGCATCGCGATGCAGCTTGCTCGACAGGTTTCGAGAGGGTGCGTTTCTGGATGAGGTATCGAATCTATTGCTTCACCCTACTTATACCTCCCGAGGAGATCACGAATGTAAAATTAGAGATATTCGAGCACGCACGGAGGCTTTCAGACAGTCGTTCTTCCCGCGAACCATACGCGACTGGAACAGAAAAAGGAGGTAATGACAGTGGCACGTAAAGTGCCCTCCGCCACACACCGTTGGGTGGCTTGCGGAGTATAAATGTAGATGTAGATGTAGAGAAGTACGGGAGCTCGAGGCGAGGTTCCTTTCTTCCACTGTTTTGGAGCGGCACAGAGGCATTACTCCACCCGTCATGGTGTGGGGAGCCATTGAGTATGATGCAGGGATGGTTTTGTGTTTCCTGTTATTGTCTTCTTACTTTTGTGCTCCATGCATATGTGTCTTATTTTAGTACCTATATCTGTACTTTTCTTCCCATACGTACTTAATTTATGAGAACCATGGAAATTTGACAGATTGAAATTCACAACATAGTATTTAACTTGAGATTCATACTTGAGCCAAGAATGACTGGTAAAAGATATATTCCTATTCAAAACATCATTTGGTTCACTTTTGTTAATTATTTAATTACCAAGTTGTTTATGATTATATTAATAAAACAGAAACAGCCCTACTTCGGAAATTGACTGAAAAGACATTTTCACGTAGAAGGATTGTAACCACAAAAATGAATAATAAATGCATCTCTACCAAATTCACCATCAAAACAGCCGTGACCTTGTTACATATATTGGTATGGAGGATCTCTTTACCCACTGAACCGTCGCTTACTTTGCGTCTTCTCAAGTATTAAATTTATATATTTTTAACATATGCTTTAACAAACCTTATTCCTACCACTACCTGTGTAAGATAATTCACACATCGTAACAATTACCTTAACTATTTATACCACTATTAGTGCTGCCCTACAACTATTAGCACAAATGTTTGTGTCGAAGTTACGCAAGCATAATTGTTGCTGTATTTTACCAGTCTTAGGCGTAGTTGTTTCCACTGTGATGGAAGAAATGACGGATGCTTGTGGTTGAATGTTCAGTGATTACAGATGCAGCACGTCTGTAAAGACGACGACGGCGAGGAAGAAAATCTGTTTCAGGCTTTTCTATGAAATCTTCCTTCAGTGATCAACAGTAGTTTAGCTAATCTTGGTATAGTACAAATCAGAATAATGTGACAGCAATTTTCATTCTGCTGCTCTGGATCGCGAAAATAGTTCTTCACATCTCCCTGTCTCCTCCAGCAGTTCCAGTCAAACGTCATCAAAAGACGATCGGAAATACTGGGGCTTATAAAGCTAGATGACTTTTATCTAGATGACGTGAAAAAGAACTTCAGCAGAACAAACACCATTGTTTAGCAGTTATCGATGCATGAGACAGCTGCTCTTATTGGTTTTTATTATAATATTTTCTTTTAGAGCATGGGAATTTACGAATTTTAAGCTTTAAAATTCCATCCACAATGAGAGCAGAAGAGTGAATGCACAAGTTCGGATGCGACCGGATAGGTGAGGAGATAGTTCGTATCCATTCGAAAGGACTCATGTCAGCATCTTCCTCGATTAGTTTACGGAAACAATTGAACATCTACATCTACATGGATACTCGGCAAATCACATTTAAGTGCCTGGCAGAGGGTTCATCGAACCACCTTCACAATTCTCTATTATTCCAATCCCGTATAGCGAGCGGAAAGAATATATTTCCGTACGAGCTCTGATTCTCCCTATTTTATCGTGGTGATCGTTCCTCCCTACGTAGCTCGGAGTCAACAAAATATTTTCACATTCGTAAGAGAAAGTTGGTGATAGGAATTCCGTAAGAAGATTCCGTCGCAACGAAAAACGCCTTTCTTTTGACGATGTCAAGCCCAAATCCTGTATCATTTCTGTGACACTCTCTACCATATTTCGCGATAATACAAAACCTGCTGCCTTTCTTTGAACTTTTTCGATGTAGTCCGTCAGTCCTGTTTGGTAAGGATCCTATATCGCGCAGCAGTATTCTAATAGAGGACGGACAAGCGTAGTGTAGGCAGTCTCCTTAGTAGGTCTGTTACATTTTCTAAGAGTCCTGCCAATAAAACGCAGTCTTTGGTTAGCCTTCCCCACAAGATTTCCTATGTGTTCCTTACAATTTAAGTTGTTCGTAATTGTATTACCTAGGTATTTAGTTGAATTTACGGCTTTTATATTAGACTAATTTATCGTGTAACCGAAATTTAACGAGTTCCTTTTAGCACTCATGTGGATGACCTCACATTTTTCGTTATATAGGGTCAACTTCCACTTTCGACACCATTCAGATATCTTTTCTAAATCGTTTTGCAGTTTGTTTCGATCTTCTGATGACTTTATTAGTCGATAAATGACAGCTTCATCTGCAAACAACCGAAGACGGCTGCTCAGATAGTCTCCCAAATAGTTTATACAGATAAGGAACAGCAAAGGGCCTATAAAACGGCATTGGGTAACACCAGCAATCACTTCTGTTTTACTCGATGACTTTCCGTCATTTACTATGAACTGTGACCTCTCTGACAGGAAATCACAATTCGAGTCACATAACTCAGACGATATTCCATAAGCACACAATTTCACTAGGAGCGGATTGTGTTACAGTGTCAAAAGCCTTCCGGAAATCCAGAAATACGGATTCGATCTGAAATACCTTGTCAATAGCAATTGAAAACTTGAATCATGAACGGAGATTTGAATTGAGTTCTTTCCGAATGTGACACTAGTGTTTTGACCACTGCGACACCTTGCTCAGCTTAGACCATTGGGTTTTCATCATAATTTGAAAACAATGTTCTGTTTTACTTGTTGAAGTTGTCTGACACATCAAACTCGTCCGCTCTTCCACCTGCCGCACGTGTGCTCTCATCTAAAATTTTATTTTCTTCCACATCACGAAGTATTGTTTTCGTTCTACGAAAGAACCTTCAACTTTTCAGACTGAATCTTTCGCCCTGAAGCGAAGAGTGCGCTGCTTTGAAACTTTTTGTGAGATTACAGCTGCAGGATCCAGTAACCAACTCGGAAGTTTGCCTTTCGCGTGCAGAGCTCTTATTTGTAATCAAACGACTGATTAGTCGCCGCACAAGCAGCTACGAATGAAAATTCACTTTATAATTTAAACATTCAGTTATTTTCTCAGTTTAAAACGAACTTCATCTTCCGTATAAAATGAAAAAAGGAAGAACAGCAGAACGCTGACAGAATTATTTATTTATGTCATGTGTCATGTACTCCCATAAAACTGCACGTTGTTTGGTTTATACCTTTAACATTAACGTTTTCTTGGCTTCTTACGTATACCAGTATTTTCCCTTTGATCCACCGGATTGAGTTAAGCTAAAAGCGTAATACTGGAAGCTAATGAGACCTTTAGTCACTCCGATTCCAGAAAAGACAACTACGTCGCAGTAATAACTATCTGCCTCTTCTGCACAGTGTACTCATAGCATTTGAAATTCCAGTTCATATTTTTCTGATGGACTGTTACGAGTTTTGAGCTTCATATTCCATTTCGCGATACAGTGCTATTGGCGTTATAAAGATAGACAGTGCTTATATCGCTTCACTCGGTGCAAATAAACCAGGTCTAATCATCATTTAGCGAAAATTATCGAGCCACGAAGCATTCCGGAATATACAGGGTGGTCCATCTGCTGAAGTTTCGGATGAGATTATCTCGAAAACTATACATCGGGTTAAAATAGTGGGTAAGACAGGTCCGTAACCTCAAAGGGAGACATCAAATGATACTACACGTGACCTCAAGGCCCCGCCCCGTTGGGCGGGGCGGGGGTGCAACTTTTAAATCTTAATTGGAAACATCCATTTTTATTGCAGATACGGATTCTCCATAAAAAGTAATCAAGTCTAGTCTGAAACATTTATTTAAACCACTGACACATGGCGCTGAAATCGAGAAAAATTTAAAATTTGGGAAGAACTCTGATTTATTTAGAATTATCCGAGAAAGACGCATCAAATCGAAAAAAAAATGTGCACCAATTCCTTCGTTACGCCAAATTAAGTTATTTTTGTAGAAAATGTACTTTATCCTACTGTTAGCGTTACCCAGGAACAACGACATGGACGTAGTAGAATGCTGTTCCCATGGGTTGCTTCATTAGTGTGAGTCCCCTTTCCTCTCACAATTTGGGGTACTTAATTAATGTAATTAGCCATGAAGAAATTGTTCAAAAATATCCGCATTTGCTTCAATGCATAAAGTCAATCGTCTGCGAAGGTTGTCGAATCTCGTGGTATGGCAGCACTCGCACTTCGAATGCGCCGGCCGCGGTGGCCGAGCGGTTCTAGGCGCTTCAGTCCGGAACCGCGCTACTTCTACGGTCGCAGGTTCGAATCCAGCCTCGGGCATGGATGTGTGTGATGTCCTTAGGTTACTTAGGTTTAAGTAGTTCTAAGTTCTATGCGACTGATGACCTCAGATGTTAAGTCCCATAATGCTCAGAGCTATTTGAACCATATTTTTCTTCGAATGCGTTGCTCCATATCGTTTCTGGTTGTGGACTGTCTTTCATAAACAATATTTTTTAAATAACCCCACAAGAAAATTCAGTGAGATGTTAGGTCCGGTGAACGTGGAGTCCACTGAGTTGGTCCGCCGCGTCCTATCCACCGACCAGGGTACCGTAAATTCAAAACGTTCCGCACATATTTAGCATAATGGGGAGCTGCTCCGGCGTTTCGGAACCGCATTTGTTACCTAGTTTCTAAATCAACAGCTTCCATTAGCTCCAACAAATCATCGTGGAGAAGTTGTAGATAAGATTCCTCGATAACATTTCGGTCAAAAAAACACTGTCCTCTCAAGTAACCTTTTAAAATTCCACACCAGACCATTAACGACCATTTGTGTTGACTGTCAAAGGGTCTCTGCCAGTGTGGATTGTCAGGGGATCAATAATGACAATCACGACGATTTAATTCACCATTGTTTTTGAATGTGGCTTCATCGGTGAGCATAACGTATCTAAAAAAAATCATTGACACCTCTTATCATTTGCAAGGCCCGTTGGCAGAAATGCACGCGTATTTGCATGTCTTTCAGCGTCAATGACTGTGTCAAAAATGGCTCTGAGCACTATGGGACTCAACTTCTGAGGTCATTAGTCCCCTAGAACTTAGAACTAGTTAAACCTAGCTAACCTAAGCACATCACACATATCCAAGCCCGAGGCAGGATTCGACCCTGAGACCGTAGCGGTCTTGCGGTTCCAGACTGCAGCGCCTAGAACCGCACGGCACTGACTGTGTCAGTGTGATAAGATACACACGATATTTGTGTGCCTTCAAAATCCTCAAAAAGTTGATTTCGGTATTCCAGTTTGTCTCTGAATCGCACGACTACTAATTTGGGGATCCAGTTGAACACAGGCGAGAACGGTAAGTGTACGAGCGTCATTTTCATTTTATTTACGATGACGAGGTGGACGGTGCATGTATCCTTTTCCAGCTCGTTGAGTGCAATTTCGAATAATGTTTTCGCGTGGATGTCGTCTGTTTGGGAAACGAACCACATACAATTGCGCAGCTGCAGCGTAACTGTTATGGCATTCACTTAAAATTAACATTATACCAACAATCACTGTAGGAGGATAGTGAGCCATGTTTCACTAAAGAATAATTTACTTTCGTCAGTTGATGTTTAGGCTTCACAATCTAAAGTGAAGTGACGTCTGATCGCATTTCTCCGACCTTTATACTGAGCCATAGATCATAGCTTGGACACGGTAGCGCCACAGTCGGGTGAGTAATGTAATTGTGAAGAGTTCCCTAACGAGATTTTAATACCATTCCGCCTCCCTCCATCAAAAACTGTGGTGGGTAAGATACATTTTGTACAAAAATTGCTTAATTTCGCGCAGTGAAAGAAATGGTGCACATTTTTTATAGATTTGATGTGCCCTTCTCGGATCATTCTAAATAAATCGGAGTTTTTCACCAATTTTAATTTTTCTCTATTACAGCGCCATCTGTCAATGGTTTAAAAAGGTTTCAGACAAAACTTGATTACTTTTTTATGGGGAATCCGAACCTGTAACGAAAATTGGGTGTTTCCATGTAAGGTTTAAAAGTTGCCCCCCTCACCACCCAAGGGAGCGAGGGCTTGAGGTCACGTGTAGTATCATTTGATGTCCCCCTTTGAGGTTACGAACTTGTCTTACCCACTATTTTTACCCGATGTATAGTTTTCGAGGTAATCTCACCCGAAACTTCAGATGGACCACCCTGTATAAGCGGCCGAAGATCCGCTATTACGGGACCATGGAATGTTTCCATTTACAAGTAATGACCACACGCATGAAGACATTTTATATCACTGGGAGACGAGACGTATCATTCCCGTTTCGTAGCACGTGGTAGGCCAATGACAACTCCACAACCGCACCTACTCTTGCACTTCCTGGTCCGACTGAAACCGACGTCTGCGCACGTCTGTCTCCAGGTCGTCAAACACGTGAAAATCCCATGGTGAAAGATCCCGGCTGTACAGAGGATGTTGCAGTGTTTCCCAACTAAATCAGTGAAGCGTAGCCTTCGTCCGACTGGCAGTGTGGGGACGGGCGTTATCGTGCAAACAGGATCATTCCGTCCGACTGCATTCTGACAGCATGAGGGCAAGCAGCCAAGCCAACAGTGGAAACATTCTACATTCCCCCCACCAAAGAAATCCAAAGTTCCTGTAAGGTCATGATGACCTTCTTCGATTGTAGGGACACACTGCTTGTCGAGTTCCTCGGGCGTGAAGCCAGAATCAGTCTGCAGCACTATGAAAGCACTTCCCAGAAATTGCGACGCGCTTTTAAGTCGGAACGCTCTGGAATACAGTCAGACGGTATCATTCTGATGCAAGATAACGCCCGCCTCCACACTGTCAATCGGATGAAGGCTACGCTTTAGCTATTTGGTTGGGAAACACTGCAACGTTCTCCGTAAACCCCGGATCTTTTGCCGTGTGATTTTCAGATCTTTGGCGACCTGAAGGAAGACATGCGTGTATGTTGGTTTCAGATGGACGAGGAAGTGTAAAAGTGGGTGCGGTAGTGGATCCATCAGCAGCCGACCGCATTCAGTGAAAGAGGGACTGATCGCTTCGTTTCGCAGTAAGATAAATGTCATAATGCGTGTGGTGATTACTTTTGACTGGAACTATTCCATGGTCCCGTCAGTTTTCATTTGATTGTTCCTTATACAGCATAGTCTAACGTACACCTGTCCTCAATATCAGGACTGTCATCAGACGTGTGGTAATGTGTATACAAAAAGTGTGCAAAACAAAGTGCAACAGGTGGTGAAGCGAACTTTTCGTTCCCTTTTGAGCTGGTTCGTTATTTTCTTATTTAACAATGAGGAATGTAGATCTGTCGATTACGACAGCAAATCACCTTAAGCGTCACGAACAGCGGTGAAGTGAAATATTTGGTATACAATTCATTAGAATGAAATGCCCAAACGAATATCTGTACATTATGTCACGGATGAAAACCGAGAAAATTTTATTGAAGTATGCCGCCGTGAAAGACTCGGGGGATACCTTATGATGTGTCTGCACTACCGCAATTACAATTTTATCTCAGTTTGCTATACTATTTCCTCCCACAGACTGTTGCAATATAAATTTCGCGTAACTATACTGTAACAAGGCACAAAGAAACGTACAAAAGGAAACAATATAATGAAGATTAGAAAAAATTAAATATTACGGTTGCCTAAAACACCATTTTCTAGGTCACTTAAAACTCGTTATTTGTGAAACGTTGAATCCGCAGTTAGATAAATTTCATACGAATTTAAAATAAGTCTATTGATAGTTCTGTTACCAAAAAACTTACCTGTGTAAAAGCATACAATTTGAGCTTGTTTTTGAATCGCTTTACGTGGCTTACTTTGTTCCATTTCATACACTAAACGTATTCAAGTTCACCGCTCATCATTCTTCCGTGTGTCCTGTTTGAGGGCTTAACTTGACGCAGTAATATGATTACCGCTTCCATTAGCCAAAGTATGCAGCACTGGACCATAATGGCTGCGGACAGAGAATTAGTAGTTCCGCAACGTCTGCTCTCGAGCTCATTTTGGAAGTTAGTGTTCCAGGTCACAGCTAAAATGTACTCAAATCTGCACATTATTAACAACATTTCATCGCATTGAATTAAATACTGGACGCTGTTTCAGAACCATACCTGACGATGTGAAACACTCCGTATTTTGAGTTGGCAATTACACCACTCGTTTCCATGAGGGTCAAAGTTCATTTCACATCAGTTCGAAAAAATATGATTTAATTCAATGTCTTTTTAAAGCCTCTTGTTACACCGAAATGGGCTTTGGTCTTATCTTAAAATACAGATTTGTAAATAAGACAGACAAATTATCGTCTAACATGTAGGCGTTTTTATAAAGGGTTACCACAACTTTTACTTTTAAGGTTATTTGTAATGAATACAGACAACTGTATTCTGTGACGTTATTCAGTAAATCCCTGGTAAAAATAGACAATGATACGGATTGCGGATCACTGCGTAACTTCCGTTTTTTGTATATGTGTATGCTAAGTTGTGTAATTGACCAGTACCTCCACGAATGCCAGGCAAAGTCGTGGCGTTCGGCAGACATACACTATATGATCAAAAGTATCCGGACACCCCCGAAAAACATACTTTTTCATATTAGGTGCACTGTGCTGCCACCTAGTGCCAGGTACTTCACATCACTGACTTCAGTAGACATTACACATCGTGAGAGCAGCATGGGCTTCGAATGCGGTCAGGTGATTGGGTGTCACTTGTGTCATACGTCTGCACGTGAGATTTCCGCACTCCTAAACATCCCTAGGTTCACTGTTTCTGATGTGATAGTAAAGTGGAAACATGAAGGGACACGTACAGCACAAAAGCGTACAGGCCGTTACCGTCTGTTGACTGACAGAGACCGCCGGCAGTTGAAGAGGGTCGTAATGTGTAATAGGCAGACATCTATCCAGACCATCACACAGGGATTCCAGACTGCATCAGGATCCACTGCAAGTACCATGACAGTAAGGCGGAAGGTGGGAAAACTTGGATTTCATGGTCGAGCGGCTGTCCATAAAACACACGTCACACCGGTAAATGCCAAACGACGCCTCGCTTGGTGTAAGGAGTGTAAACATTTGACGATTGAGCAGTGGAAAAACGTTGTGTGGAGTGAAGAATCACGGTAGACAACGTGACGATCCGATTACAGGGTGTGGGTATGGCGAATACCCGATGAACATCATCTGTCAGCGTGTGTAGTGCCAACAGTAAAATTCGGTGGCAGTGGTGTTATGATGTGGTCCTGTTTTTCGTGGAGGGGGCTTGCAACTCTTGTTGCTTTGCGTGGCAGTATCATTGGTCATAATGCACGGCATGTGACGGAGTGGTTACACGACAGTAACATCTCTGTAATGGACTGGCCTGCACAGAGTCCCGACGTGAATCCTACAGAACACCTTTGAGATGTTTTGGAACGCCGACTTCGTTCCAGGCCTCACCGACCGACATCGATACCTCTCCTCAGTGCAGCTCCCGTGAAGAATGGGCTGCCATTCCCCAAGAAACCTTCCAGCACCTGATTGAACCTATGCCAGTGAGAGTGGAAGCTGTCATCACGGTTAAGGGTGGGCCAACACCACACTAAATTCCGGCATTACCGATGGAGGGCTCCACGAACTTTTAAGTCATTTTCAGCCAAGTGTCCGGATACTTTTGATCACGTAGTGTATCTCTGCTCCAATGCCCTCTAACGGGCGCCATATCTTCTGCAGCGCACAGTTCGGCTTGACACTGCAGCTCTACCCTTACGCCTGTTAAGTTTCTTATAGGCTTTAAATTTTTAATAGATGAAGCATAAGTTCCTAGTTAATATGACTGGTATGTCCAGGTCGTGTTGTACGTTTGTACACATTTTGTAACTCTTGACCGTTATTTTGATGTAATGAACATTATATAAGACTCTTGTAACATTGGCCATGTGACACCTCCCCCCGATAGTGGTGTGGAGGACGGAATAACAATAGAGGAAGGAAAAGAAGTATCATGTAACGCTATGCACTCCGTCTCGGTTTCTGCTTCCGTTTACCTCCACCCACTTGGATTCCCATCAAAGGCCAGCCCCTTCTCACCCACACCGAACACCTCCGCGACTCCTATAGCATCTGCAAATTAGATTCCAATCACCACATTATCTCCCTTCTGTTCGTCAACCCTGGTACGCCGCCACGCCTTCGCTAGGAAATCCCAGCATCATACACCTACACACACTTCATATCTTATCCAAACGCTACTTCAACCAACTCCCTTTCCAAGACCATGAGATCCGCCCCGCAATTTATCCATCCTGCCACCTTTAACTCTTCTCCACCTATCCCAGTCCACGTCAGGGCTCCTCTCTCCTCTTCCCTCTCCATCCATACACATCCTTTTCCTCTTGTAACCACTGCCATACCCACACAACTCACTATCCTCACCCTTTGTCTTTCCCACCGTTTGTATTTCCCACTGTCCACCTTAACTTCTACCACTTATCTCCGTACTTTTCCTATCTAACAGCTCCCTACCTTTCCACCCACGCCACTCCCCTCTGGGAATACTTCTCATCCTAGCGCTGATTCTTCAGCTTTTAAGTGGAAGTGCACTGCTTCAGTGTTTTTATCAGAAGAATTTCACCTTCCTGCGATGCGTTTTTGAAATGTATATATTTACGTTTTTTAACTGCCCGTCTTTCATTTTTGGTTTAAAGTAGAAAACTAACCTAAATTTTGTTTCTGTTTCTGACTATAATTTTTTTGTTAATTCCCTTGGCTGAAGAGCGGACAACTGTACTGCTAACAATCCACCCCGCCCCCATATGGGCAAGGAGGATGAAATAACAATAATTGAAAAAAATACCAAGTCAAAAATTTTTGGTTATTTATTCGGTCATCAGATAGCGGGAATTTTTGGTTATTTATTCGGTCATCAGATAGTGGGATAATCCTTGGATTCGTTATGGCAGGTAACAATAAAGAAATTTACAAAGAAACAGTGACCATTTCTGAGCAACCTTACTACATTTTCTAACTCTATTTTATAATTAACGTGTTAATGATTGCATTCCTTTTTAAGGGTTTTAAATCCAGTTTATATATAATAAAGGCACCTCTTGATGAGGTCATACTCTCGAAACACGCCGTCAACAAAGGAAGGATATATATAATAGAGAACCAAACCACTTAGAAATTTTCTTGCATTTGAATGTAGGCCGAGATAGCTATATCACGCCGTGCCCAAATAAGTAAATACAAAGAAGTGCGGTTTTGACTAAGTTGTAGCGGAGAGTGTGGTAAATTTTCTGATGTACTCATAAATTTTTATCGTTTGTATAACTTTAGTCCATAAACTGGGATCTTCTATAGATTTGTACAAGTTGCAATCAAGTATTCTTCTCTTCAGGGGGCGTGGGCAATTCAAAACAATATCATTGGTCGGACCTCCGTCTCAGCGTTCGGAGATTGATGTGTTTCTGCATTCCAGCATTTTGGTCCTGCTATGACCTGTTATGGGTCATACCTCTTTACGGTCACGGTTTCGCTTATTAAGAATATCAGTAATTGTATTGTGTTTTTAAACAAGGGACCGAGAAACGATGAGAGGCGTCGACCCGCCGTAGCCCTCAGTGGTTGAGGCCACAGCAGTCGATCAACCCCACCGCCACCCCACATCGAACCCAGTGGAACCCCTCCCCCCGTCTCCTCTCTCCCCATCCCCGGAAACGTCTCATACCAGACGTGTGTAACCCCAAATGTTTGCGTGGTTAGAGTAAATATGGTGAACGGGTACGTGGAGAGTGTGTTTGCTGAGCAATCGCCGACATAGTGTAACTGAGACGGAATAAGGGCAACCAGCCTGTATTCACCGAAGCAGATGGAAAACCGCCTTAAAAACCATACACAGACTGGCTGGCACACCGGGCCTCAACACTAATCCGCCGGGCGGATTCGTGCTGGGGACCGGCACGCTTCCCGCTCGGGAAGCAGAGCGTTAGAGCGCGCGGCTAGCCGGACGGGCTAATATGGGTAATACTTCGGAATATACTGTACACCCTCCTCGCGATGTTTCATGTGTCCCACTCACACTACCATTACTCCAGTCCCAAAATTCCGAAGAGTTTTTTATTAAGTATGTCGATTTCCGTGACCCCATATACTCGATAACATTGCTTTCGACCTAACACACCCGAGGGATTTTATATATACTACATCTATATAGAAATATTTTTAATTCTTTTTAAAAACGCTATTAAAGTCTTCTAAAAAAACTTATGGTAGCTGCATTAGCTGTTAGCAGTTCAATTATTACAGGATAAAACAAACGTTTTCGCGATAATTTAATCGCATCCTCAGTGTATACATCTACGAAAAGTTGTAATATGAATTATAAGGTATAATAGTGGTAAAAATAAGGCAGTTAACCAGAAAGATACAGGAATTAATACACACATAACAAGTTTAACATTGGTTCGTTAAAAATACACTGTCTTTCAATGCTCGGAAGGTGTTAGAATTGCCAGAACTGCTTAAATTGGATGGTTACAAGATATAACATCAAAAATTCCAATGGGTAGCAGGCGCTGGCAGTGTTCATGAGCACTGTGAGCAGCGGGTATGGACCTAAAAAGGAACTGACGTTAGCACCACGGAGGAAAACTATATAAAGACTCACCAGCGACAAAAAAATCATCCAATGTCCGCAAAAGGCACATAGTGGAGACGTGACTATGCCTGAAGCAGGAAGGCTAGGCCACCTAACAGAACAGTTGACATGGTGTTACTGACACTGCCGGTGCGCAGTATGATCTAGAGAAGAGGTAGGGAAACATGCCGCTAGACAGTGCAAAGATGGAGACGGCTGAAACGCGATTATGTACCACCGAAGGCTGCAAACCGTTAGAAAATAAATTAAAGAGTAAAATTACATATATGAAAGCTGTGGTTGTCCAGACCGTAAAATCATATATATTTATATATTTTCTGGCACAGGTGTAGCGCGAAAGGCTCTGGTGAGCCCCAGAAGCACTGTCCTGCAGCCTTCGTACTGAAGTCACTGAGTCAAGACACCCTCACAAATCTTTGCTTCATAACGCCACCGTACAGCACGCTGAAATAATCTACAGCCGACAGAGACAGCATGGACAATATATACAGTGCATAATTTTAGGTGGCTTTTGACTAAAAGCTTGCACATGTTAAGGAATAGTTCTTTGACCTTGCCAAGCACCTGATTTTGTAAATGGACCTGTCACAAAGCTCTTAATCCAACAAACCTATAATTACATGTCTTCAATAATATCCACCGTACTTCACCAGCCTTAGGAGTGTAACAGAGCAACAAGTATACAGCCGAAACGTAGAAAAGTATCTGAAGGGCATGTATTATACATCAAAAAATACGAAGAGGATGTTTATCTCAAGTACAATGCCTATTATCTCACATGTGCAGACAGCATCAAATAACATGTAAAGAATGTAACTTACAGAATTCCCATGTCAAAAACACGTAAGAACCGACAATTCTACCTAGTCAGTAAATTTCGTCTCATATACGCACATGCACACACACTCCTGAGAAACACAGTATGCACATGTCTCCAGACTTGAGTGAATCTGGGGGCGGCAGAGAAACCGTCTGTGCAGGCCTTGCTATAACAGCGTCAGATATTATACGTGTGAAGGCTTGTTAAGTAGGCAACAACAGGAGTTTCTACATTTGTGCCAGAGACTGGTGACCTTCAACGAGCCGTACCTCACAAGCCTACCACCCTGCAGCGAAGCCAGTAGCCTAGTGTTGACACTGCGTTCTATGATGAACTTCCATTTCCTCTATAGATACGTGTTCGGGCTAACTTCTGCACACAATTGTCCCAATGCAGCCAAGCCGTTACACATGCACTGTCTTACAGTGTATTTCAAGAAATATGTAATTTATCAAAATACAACTGCTTCACAAAAGCTATGTTTCCTTTTTTTCGAATGATTTTTTCAACTAGATATATAGATGGTTATCTGATTTCCTTGTGGTTCTCTACTGTGAAATTCCCTGCTACATGTCGTAACTTGTAATTTTCCGGCAGCTACGTTCTTGGGCTTGTCTCGTGAATTGCTTGAATGTTGAATATCTTGGTGGGTCCGATGGGATGACGCCTTTTACGTAAATTGTCGTATTTGCAGATTCCATCAAAGTGGCCGATTTTGAATTTAGCTTTCCATGGAGCTAACATCCTGATCTTATTATACACGGTACACATAACGCTATTAACTATAATATTAATTTTTCAGTGTTTTGTGTGCCTGCATTGACTTACTAGATCGTGCACAATGTCGGTCCATTCGAAAGAACCTTGGGCAATGCTACATTTACACACGGAACTGCTTCACAGATGAAGCTTTCGAGGTAGAAACAGATGAATAGTGACTAATCACACGTTTTTGCATTAGCTTCTCCAAATGGGTATCGCAAAATTCTTTACCGAAGTCTGTTTGTAAATTGTACGTATCCTACTACACACTTAAATTTTTTAAGTGCACTTGCATTCTCAGTATCAGTTTCAGCCATTTGTAAACCTACCCACGCATTTTTGTAGTACTCATCAATTAACGTGTGGTTCGACACTGGACTCGCATTCGGGAGGACGACGGTTCAATCCCGCGTCCGGCCATCCTGATTTAGGTTTTCCGTGATTTCCCTAAATCACTCCAGGCAAATGCCGGGATGGTTCCTCTGAAAGGGCACGGCCGACTTCCTTCCCCATCCTTCCCTAATCCGATGTGACCGATGACCACGCTGTCTGGTCTCCTTCTCCAAACAACCAACCAACCATCAATCAACGTTAAAAATATTTATAGACAGAATTGTGTTTGAGATGTGCAATCAGGTTAACTAAATAAGCCTCATGTAAGTCATCAGTATGTTTCATGAAAACCACTATCCTTTGATAAATTTTGCATGCTGAGTGATGCTATATTGCAGTTACTTCAGCTTGCACGTTGATTACAGTGAGCTCAGCAAGAAGGGAAGGAGCTCGCTGGAATGAGACATCATCGAAAATATATCCCTTTAAATAATATATTACAGAGGGGAAGGGAAAAAAGCTAATAAGCTTTTATAGTTTACCTTCTCAGTTAGTCTTGCTAGGATGGCTAGGATGTGTGCATGCTGTGTGCGGACGCAGGAGGAGCTGTCCGCTCCTTCAGCAGGGTGAAAACAGTCACAAGTGGGCAGTGGTTTATTAGTTATTGGGAGCTCCAAAATGAAGCGCGTTATTGAGTCCCTTAGGCTGACGGCGTTCAGGGCTGGAAAGAAAGCCATTTTTCGCTTCATATGTCTGCCGAGATGTGGAGGCGGCCTTGCCTGCGGCTGTCGAGCGTTCAGGATGGCGTCGTCTGTATGTTGTGGCTCACGTCGGCAGTAATGATGCCTGTCGCCTGGGTTCTGGGGCGATCCGCAGTTCGTACAGTCGGCTGGCGGAGATGGTCAAGACTGCTGGCCTCGCGTGCGGGATGCAAGCCGAATTCACAATTTGCAGCGTTGTTCCCAGAGTTGATCGGGGTCCTTTGGTTTGGAGCCGTGTGGAGGATCTCAACCAAAGGCTTCGTCGGCTCTGAGACGGTCTTGGCTGCAGATTTTTAGACCGGCGTTATCCTGTGGGAATTTGTAGGAGCAGAGGTGCACTATACAAAGAAAGTCTAGGGTCAATAGCTCGTAAATACCCAGATCATGCAATACTAGTTGGTGGAGACTTTAACCAACTGAGTGTAGACTGGTATGTTTATGGATTCATTGCAGAGGGGTGCCGACAGATAGTCTGATACTTTTGAAGACTGCGAGCTAACATCCAAAAGACGTTCGGGCTCTCATGCGGTTCCTCTTCGTCGAAATGTCTTGGCTCAAACTCATGTAGTGGTTGAACCGCACGTGTCGCATTACATGCCCTAAATTAGACACTTGTGACCCTTTGGTTAAATTGTCTGACTGATGGCAAGTTTCCGAAATAACAAGTTAACATAACATATAATAACAGTAATAATAATATCGGGAACTAAATTAACGACCCATAAATGATGTAGGCCACACAGTTGCGATTTGGTTAGAATAATGTTTATTCCGAAAGCAAAATAATAGCGAAAGTGGTCGTATTAAGAATTACTATTACACTCGAGAGCATATCCATTTGACACAATTCGATTATTCACAATGTCATCGTGAGTTAAAAGTCCAGCACTCCACTTCGTTAACTATATGAAAAGTTGGAATTCATTCTCCAGGCGCGCTGCTGCTCACCGCTCAGAGATTAAGTCCCGCGATACCACGCAACGCGAAATTTTCTAAGTCATTTCACTTCCTAGCTGCCTAAACATGGACCGTCCGCTTTCGCGTCTTCATCTGAACTGTCCCCTTTGGTGTCTCGACCAGGATTGCCTTCAGGCCGCCCCCGGCCACGTTTGCCGCGCGCCGAATATCCTCGCTCAACTGACTAGGGCAGTTCCCTCCTCTGAAGACAACCATCTGATTGGCTACAGCTTATTCCACATTATTTTACATTTTAACATATTTAAATAATCCAAGCTTGACCACTTTCACGTTAGAAATAAAGTAAGAATAATATCCATCACATAATAAACGATAAAGTCTTTTACATAAAACCAATACAATTTCCTTCTTAGCTTTGAATGTCACGGCCAGCAGCCTTACACCAATGTGTTTTCTGACAGATAAATAAAAAAAAGTAATTATTATGCACTAAACTTCACAACAAATATTCTATTACCTAATGATTCAATAAGGTGTCATGCTGTCATCGTTCAATGTGTTTAGTGTGGAGGAAATGATGATCTGATGCTTAACTGTAAGTACTGATAATTTAAATTTGCGATATCTTTGAAACAAATAAAGATAAAGTGTTGATATTTACAACGTTTGTCATTTTAATGATGTGCTTCTATGTGAAATGTCGATCGAAGCGTTCAGATTTTAGCATTCAGGTCTTTGTTATAAAACTTGTTAATTTCACTGTAACAGCAATTTCTAAATTATTATAGATATGGTCAGTATTTTAGGATCCTGAAGGACAGAGGATGGGATGGAACTACACAAGAACTCATAAAAGAAATTCTGACAGACACAAAAGCAAAGGCAAGATTCAGAGGAGCACTGTCAGAAGAATTTGATATCACGGTTGGTATTAAACAGGAAGATGAATTGTCACCATTGTTGTTCACTATAGCACTGGACGAAGTTATCAGGCAGTGGAGAGCAATAAAAGAGGAAATGGGAATACCAAAAACCCATGTGGAAAAAGGACAACAGGGCTCAAGCGGACTGCCTAGCCTTCGCAGACGACATAGCACTAGTAAGTGAGACGGAAGAAGACGCAAAGACACAACTCGACAACTTAAGTAAGGTAGCCAGAAAGGTGGGACTGAGGATCGCCTATAACAAGACAAAGACATCAAATACCACTGCAGGCTGGGAAACACAGGAAGGCACTGTACAAATGGTGGACAAATTTAAATAGCTGGGAGAATTTGTAACAGGAAGGAAGAGTAGCAAGGAGGGAATAATAGACAGGATAAAGAAGATAAGGTTAGCCTTCTGTATGACAAGAGAGACATACAATGAAAAGAAAATATCCAGAGAGGCAAAGATAAGACACTACAAGGTAACGGTGAGGAAAGCAGTATTATATGCTGCTGAGACGATGACACTAGGAAGAAATGGGGCAGAACAACTAGAGAAAGAAGAGAGAAAAATACTATGTCCCAAAGGTGTGGAGAGAGATGGATGCGAAGATCTAGGGAAGAACTATACTGGAAAATGAGAGTAATATCCAGGGAAATCAGACTCAAAAGGACAAGGTTTGCTGGACATGTAATTAGGATGTCTATGGACAAAATGACGAAGAGTGTGGCAAACAAAAGGGAGGACTAAGGCGAAAGACAGGAACCAAGTGGGTTGTTGAACTTCAGAAGGACTGGTTGGAATTGGGGATCAAGGTCGAAGGAAAGGAAATTTGGAGGAAGAAATAAACACCGACCAATATGCCAGACCGAGCAAGGTAGCGAAGTGGTTAGCACACAGGACTCGCGTTCGGGAGGACGACAGTTCAATCCCGCGTCCAGCCATCCTGATTTAGGTGTTCCGTGATTTCCCTTAATCCCTACAGGCAAATGCCGGGATCTTTCCTCGTTTT
Organism: Schistocerca serialis cubense; assembly: GCF_023864345.2. NCBI lineage: Eukaryota > Metazoa > Arthropoda > Insecta > Orthoptera > Acrididae > Schistocerca > Schistocerca serialis. Next base: position 584,173,453 of record NC_064640.1, read on the forward strand.
ATTTTCTCCCAGTAACTCACCGAAAAATCTTAACACAAGCTTTACTAAAAAATTTTAATTCTACCATTACTGAGGATGAGGAACCGGGGAATGTGAATACCCACAAGTTTCACTTTAAGTTTGCCTTTATTGGAACACAAGTAGTTAAAACACCAACAATTACGTGTTGCAATTGATTAGGTAGGTCACAGCTATACAGACAACAATTTACACAAACAGATTAAGGCTTGCAAATTTAGAAATTTTAAATTCCACGAAAATTAGGGAATAAACAGTTAAACAGAGAACTACTTGGTTCAGATATGACTGGTATGCATTATAGCACTGAAACATCTTTCGAGATAAATCGTAGAAGGCGGAGAACTAAGCTAATTCACGTGTTACAGGAACCGGATCAGTTAGTTTAACTTGAGAGTGATATTTCAGTGTGCTTACTTAAACAGTAAATAAGACAGGATAAATCTGGAAAGCATTAAAAGGGGCATATACATTAAATCATTGAAATAGCACAATAAATTTAAAAATATCATAAATATGTATAAACAGACTTCTAACACAAATCTGTTTCAGCCTGAACAATTCAACATACAAAAGGGGTTACAAATTATTATTAAAACCATGGCTTTGAGATCACATTGGCCGTGTGAAGTCAACTTAATAAACTCGACCGCGGTAAGTTACTCTCTAGAGCTGTAAGAAACTATCTTAAGGTCAAAGGAATCCTAATGGACCAGCGCTGACCTAAAGCTAGCTTGAGGAATTAAGCCCCTCCCTAACGCTGAGGCAGGTAAAGAAAGGGTAAGATTGATCTCCACAAGGTGCTAAACTCATTAATTCAAGCGATTGGCTGAAGAACAAACAAGTCACGATAGAATTCGTAACAGCCACCAGGAGCTGGGCAGTGTAACGGCATATAGCAAGAGCCCCGCAAATAAATCTTTGCAGATTTCGGGCATTCACACATCTAGAATAAGGGTAGAAAATAGGAGACCCTGTAATCACTCAAGAAATGAGAGGACTGGAATGAACTAAATAAAATTACTATTAATTAACCTAAGTATTAAATTAGATATACACCATATGACTGTTGCGAGTGCTGAAGCACTTAACAGACCTTTAAGATGGTATAACGTGGACTTGACCAGAACCCAAAAAAAAAGAGAACATCGCATGTCAAAACCCCATATCACGGGCGGAACAAGTTTTACGTAATTTATAGTATAAAATAATTATTTAATTAATTAACTAAAACCTCTTAGAAAACTGAATAAACAAGTTACACAAAAGCAAATTTAAGTCACATTTATCTTGGTTGCTTGACGTGCATCGTGAGTGGTATGGGACGTTTTGGTTATCGATTCAAACAAACCCAGGACTCAACCACAAGACAACAAAAATTCATTTCTAATACATTGGGCTGAATATTAACACTGAAATGAACGCAACAGTACACAGCGGAAGAAACGGAAGAGACTACTACAGATTCTGACAGGAACAGTCAACAGTAGTCACGACAAATAACTGCGGCAATATGGCCTGGTTACTGAATCACCGTTTTAGCGGAATGTAAATGTCAACCACCGCTAAACAAAGGTGTATGATAGATCTTACATTGATTGACGCACACTCCGACGGATAACTACCGGTACCGGGACACAGTCTTGCTTCCACACTGGCAACATAGAGGAAACAGAACTGATAGAATTTCGATAACGTCGTGAATCAGACACCACTATTACGTCCAGACGTCAATAACCTTACCGAGGCCATGTCTACAATCAGCATAGGGCGTCGACAACGGTCGCACTACTCGCGACCACTTCCCACTACCGGCCTAACCGTCACCGTCACCCCCTGATGTGCGTGCAATGAGTAAGCGCTCCTTGCAGAGCACACAGCGCCGCCTTGGAATCGCTAGTAAACAAAAGATGGGGCGTGCCGGGAATTTAAATTAACGCTGCAAGCGACATTAAGAGGGTGAGGAATCAAACTGTAAGGAACACACAGTTCAGACACAGCCGACATCCTTTCCAAATCTGACCAGACCGATGACCTCACTGTTTTGTCTCCTCCCCAGAAACAATCCACCCACCCAATATGCCGGATGTCAACGACAGAGAATATAGAAAAAGATTTGAGTGGCACCAGTGGAGCCGACAGGAGAAAAGGACACTGAAGATCTCGGAAGAAGAGCGGGAGAGAAGAAGAGAAGGAATGAAGAGGTTCTGCGAGAAAAAGAGGAAAATGCAGTCCATGAAGGGGATACCCGTGGTCCTACAGAGGCCGTAACGCAAGAAGAGGAAGAAGATATGATCAATATTCAAGTTTAATTGGGATCACCATTAAAATTTATGGAGGATATCGGATTAAAATTACTGTGGCTTCATTCCCTGCACTACAGCAGAATTAATTAGTTTTCATAAATGTTTCCCTTTATGGCCGATCTTACATTTAACATTGCTTCAGTTAATTAGTTTTCGGCCGAAGTGGCCAAGCGGTTCTAGGCGCTATAGTCTGGAACCGCGCGACCGCTACGTTCGCAGGTACGAATCCTGCCTCGGGCATGGATGTGTGTGATGTCCTTAGGGTAGTTAGGTTTAAGTAGTTCTTAGTTCTAGGGGACTGATGACCTCAGAAGTTAAGTCCCATAGTGCTCAGAGCCAATTAGTTTTCATAAATGTTTCCCTTCATGGCCGATCTTAGGTCCGCCATATTTAACATTGCTACGTCTCCTTGACCACAAAAGCCTTCTACTGGGTTTCCCTATGACGTAGGTTCTCGTCTGTCTCACTCGCACACTAAAGCGCCTAGGCCTCAATAGACAATAGACGCCTCTGAGTTTCCCCATCTCGTAGTGAATCTGCAACCTTTGTGGCATCCGGTCCTCGACGACAGGGTTCGTTCCACAATTCCTGTATGCTGACTCTTTCGGCCATATATTTAAATGAGAGCTCAATGCTCGTTAACTCACAACACTTTTCTAAAAACTGTGTTGAGCAGCTAGCTCGGCAGCCCACACGCATTGGAAATATCTTAGACCTTGTAGCTGCAAATAGGCCGAACCTTATCGACAATGTCAGTATAGAAACGGGGATTAGCGATCATGATGTCATTAAAGAAAGTATGATTACGTAAGTTAATAAATCAGTCAAGAAGGCTTGAAGCGTGTTTCTGCTAGATAGAGCAGATAAGCAGTTATTAGCATCTTACGTAGACAGTGAATTTTCACAACTTAGTTACAGTAAGATGGATGTAGAGGAATTACGGTCAAATTATAAGCAGATTTTAAATCATGGTCTGGAGAGTAACGTGTCTAATAAGCGAGTAAAGGATGGGAAAGAATCACCATGATTTAGCAACGAAATTAGGAAGATACTGAGAAAGCAGAGGCTGTGGCACTCTAGGCGCAAAAGGGAACGCATAAATGACGACAAGATAAGCTTAGTAGAGATTCGGGCGTCTGTGAAAGAGCTATGCGCGAAGCATACAACAAATACGACCATCATGCCTTATCAGAAGATCGGGCTAAGAACCCGAGGAAATTCTGATCTTATGTAAAATTGCTAAGCGGGTCTAAGACTTCCATTCACTCCCTTGTGGACCAATCTGGTATGGCAGTTGAAGATTGCAAAACGAATATCAGAGTTTTAAATTCCACGTTCAAGAAATCGTTCACACAGGAGAATCGTTCAAACATACCGTCATTTGACCATCGGACAGACACCCGTATCGACGACATAGTATTAAGCGTCCCTGGCGTACACAAACAACTGAAAGAATTGAAAGTAAATAAATCACGAGGCCCGGATGGAATATCAATTCGATTTTACAACGAGTGTTCTACAGCATTGGCTTCTTATCTAGCTTACATTAATCGTGAATCTCTCTCCCAGCACGAAGTCCCAAGCGACTGGGAAAGGGCGCAGGTGACTCCCGTACATAAGAAGAGTAAATGAACGGACACGCAAAATTACAGACCGGTATCCCTAACTCCTGTCTGCTGCAGAATCCCTGAACATATTCTCAGTTCGAAGATAATAAACTTTCTTGAGACTGAGAAGTTTATGTCCATGAATCAGCATGGTTTTAGAAAGCAATGTTCGTGCGAAACTCAGCTTGCCCTTTTTTCACATGATATACTGCGAACTAGGGTTGAAGGGCAACTGGCAAATTGCATATTTATAGAGTCCCGGAAAGCGTTTGACATGGTGACCCATTGCAGACTGTTAACGAAGGTCCGACCATATGTAGTAAGTTCACAGGTACGTGAGTGACTCGAAGACTTCTTAAATAATATAACCCAGGATGTTGTCCTTGAAGGCGAGTGTTCATCAGAGACAAGGGTTTCGTCAGGAGTGCCTCAGGGAAGTGTAGTAGGACCGCTGGTGTTCTCTATCTACATAAATGATTTGGCAGACAGGGCGGGCAGCCGTTGTTTGATGAAGATGACGTAGTGTGAGGTAAAGTGTCGAACTTGAATGACTGTAGGAAAATACAAGACTACTTAGACGAAATTTACAGTTGGTGTGATGAATGGCAGCTAGCCCCAAATGTGGAAAAAGTAAGTTAATGCGGATGAGTACTAAGATCAAACCTATAATATTTAGATACAGTATTACCAATATACTGCTTGACACAGTCAAGTCGTTTAAATATCTGGGCGCAACGTTGTAAAGCGATATGAGATGTAACGAGCATGTGTGATTTGTGGTAGGTAAGGCGATTGGTCGACTTCGGTATTTGGAAGAATTTCGGGAAAGACTGGTTCACTTGTGAAGGTGACCGCATATAGAACGCTGACGCGACCTATTCTTGATTACTGTTCGAGTGTTTGTGATCCATACCACCTCGAGCTGAAGGAAGACATCGAAGCATTTCAGAGGCGGGCTGCTAGATTTTTTACCGGTAGGTTCGAACAACACGTAAGTGTTACGGAGATGCTTCGGGAATTCGAATGGGAATCCCTGGAAGGAAAGTGACGTTCTGTTCGAGAAACAACATTGAGAAAATTTAGAGACCCGGCACTTACAGCTGAATGTTGAACGATTCTACTGCCGTCAACATACATTGCACGTAAGGACCACGAAGATAAGACACGAGAAATTAGGGCTCATAAAGAAGCATATAGGTAGTCTTCTTTCCCTGGCTCTGTTTGCGTTTGGAACAGGAAAAGAAAAGACTAGTAATGGTGCCGGGCAGCCTCCGCCAAGCACCGTAGTGTGGCTTCCGAAGTGGCACCTCACAGCTCCAAGTGTTCTCGAGGAGCTGACCAGGCAGGAAAACCAGGACAAATGAAATCATAGTTTCCCAATGATTAAGTCTAGACGCCCCAAACGGTTGTGATTAACAGCCCAGGAGTGCTGCCATTCGAGAGACGCAAGCTAGCACGGCTCATATATACGAGGTGCTAGGGTTATGAGTGCAGATATCTTTGTTAGCGGGAGAGTACAGTGTACTGAATAACGTTACATCATTATTTGGTTCATTTACGGGCTAGTAATTAAAGCTATTAGGGGTAGTAAGTTTTTAGGTTCGTCAGTACCTCTAGGTACATATGTCAAGAGCAAGCCATTAATTCATTTACTGTCCTGGGCAGCAGGTGCGGTGCTGAAGCGTGGACATGTGCACATAAAATTCTAAGTCTATACTGACAGGCGTCGTCCACTTAGTGGTGCAGTTATGAGCATGCAGAAAAATACAGGGAGTAAATTACATGACTTGTTTGCGGGAAGACTGTTAGACGCAAAAAAAAAAAAAAAAAACATTTAAGACACGGAAGCGGGTACGTATTAAGCTACCAAAGCTCAAGTATCAGTTCTTACACTTTACACAGTACGTTTATACTTAATTTAAACCTTCAGACTGAATAGTGTTCATTTGTGCATAGCATTTCCTGTTTCACAATCAACACCAGCCACTAGTCACGAGAATAAGTCCACTTGCAGTCTGAAATGAAGGAGCCAACCAACACTCTTAGATTTTGTTGGCAATAGCTGCAGGACTCTGAACTGCAATGTAATCAGTCTGCTTGGCACCTGCACATTGTTGGTCCCCCTGTTGGGTGACCGACACATGCCGGCAGCCCCCTCACCAATGGTCCATGGATTCGACTGTGGGCCATCTAGCTGCCAGACCTTATGGCTTAGCACCATCTCATCCGACGTGTTTTCGGCCAAGTTATAAATGCAGTCCAGCAGCCAAGCCTGCTTCCAGCTGTCCGACACCAGTAACCACCAACGTCTTGCATCAGCTGTCTGTTGCTGTGCTGATCGCAGCATAATCCTGCCAGCTGCCATCGTGCAATGTGCCACCCTCGTGGCGGACAACCACTGATGCCGCCATACTTCAGCCTCTGTGGAGGCCAAATAATACCTCTCCAGCTTTCATTACAGCACTGTAACCATTTCTTAACCAGGAACGTGTATCTGACAGGTCACCATTCAGCACCTCCCACAACCACCACTACAGATACACTCTGGTGGGAAAACTGCACTTTATTTATTTACTTACACGTCAAGTCACATGCTGATGGTACATTGTAGTGAGTATATTTGCTGTCTAGTTAGTCTTTTCCGTTCATGTACCTGGAGAAGTTTGATAATATTGGTTGCCACAGAAATTTAAAGGTGTAGTCTGAGAAGGTTCTGAAATTTGCCAACCTTACTCATTTCAAGGGTAATAAAACGAAAGATCATACTGGTATGCAGCCAGTCAGATGCATGCAGTGCAATCTATTAGGCCACAACGTTCTATGCTCACGGTCAGTACCTGTTCTATGTTGTACATGTCAGTGCTATGTTGATTATACCGAGTAGTGTTCAGACTCAAAGTGGATGATGATTCGACCCAAAGATAAAGAACATTTTTGCAGTTTTGGAGTGCCTGTTGTGGCTCTGCTTGTTTTCTTGTTGTGAGTGTACTGTTTCAAATTTTTGGTAGGTAAATGTTCCGCAATGTCAGTGTCAGATACGCAGTTGGTTTCCTCACAGGAGGCGCTTCAAGCTTTGTCAGGCAAAGTAAAGAGGTTCAGAGCTGAAAACACGAGGGTTTCAAGGAATTAGCTGAAGCGAAGGTAGGGAAGATCTTGGATCCACCATTTGCAGCAATTACTACAAAATATCACCTCTTTCAACTCGTATTTACAGTAAATCCTCGTATCTAGTATCCATCCCACTTTTATATACATTTTTCCGTATTAGTTGTTTAAAGTAATTTGTAAGCCTTGACTACCCATATGCAAAGAACTGTACTTTTCCCAACTGAAGTTTATATTCTTCCTTCACAGTTACCGTTTTCGCCAGTTTGCGGTTCCTCTTTCTTCTTTCTTTTACGAGCTATAAAGCCATTAAACTCCATCTGACAGCAGAGGCAAATACGCTGTAATGTGGATCTGGAGAAAAAGTGTAACCCTATGATCAATATTTGGCAACGAGAGATGATGGAGCTCTGTTCGAGTCTGTTAAAAATGGTTGCATTTAGTAGGAATCGAACACAGATATTAGGCATACTACGGTACCTTCATACCATATCCTCAGAACAAGCTGAGTAGCACCGTCGTGTGGGGGTTATGATACTAAACTGTGGCGAGGGTCGGGAATTCAAAACTCACCTGGAGTGTACAATTTTAATTTATATATTCGGTTGGAGTACATACTAGAAATATCCACAAATGACAAGAATCATTGTACTTGAACGTTCTGTAACAGTACGTATACCGTATGTGTTCCGGCCGGAGGCAGTTCGCTCCGCGCTCTTGTTTGTGCAAGTGCTGAATAAAAATTCGTTAAAAGAAATTAGTGTTCGTCATTCAGCTAATTCCAAGTTTTTCTACGTGAAATTATTCTGGTAGAGACGCTGAGTATTGGAACTTGTGATAGCCCACAATATCGACGACACAGTGGCTCCCATCAGGCCACGACAGAGCCGCCGTTTACGTGGCGAGAAACCCGAATTCGAGCAATATTCAACAGATCGCAATCTACTGGAAACAGAAGAATAAGAGGACGTTACGATGACTGCAACTGTGTGCCACCACATGAGACATCCTTCCGGGTTCTCTGGTGACGAAGGCCAAGATCCAAACACGTGGCTGAAAGTATATGAGCGTATAGCCAAATTTAATAAATAGGATGACACCGTGTGTTGGGCTAAGGTATTTTCCACTTGGAGGGCACTGCCAAGCAATGGTATGAGAACAATGACGAGAAGTTCACAAGCTGGAAAGTATTCCAGGTGGAACTGCGCAAGTATTACGGCGACACACAACGACAGAAGTGCAAGGCTGAAGATAAATCAAAGTGCAGGGCACAGCGACCAGGAGAAACTACAGCATCCTACATTCAAGACGTCTTGGAGCTGTGTAAGAAAGTGGATCCTAGAATGAAGGAGGAAGATAAGGTTGCACATCACATGAAGGGTGTTGCTGAGGACATGTATCAAGCCCTACTCCAGAAGGAGGTTTCGACAGCAGATGACTTCATAAAACGGTGCCAGTACATCGAGACAATGCATCAAAAAAGAATTACACACAAGAAGTTTGAACGGCTTCCAAACGTCGTATCGATGTCTGTGATGGAGGAAGCAACTGATTTCACAAGTGTTCCTCATCAGGTAGTAAGAGAGGAAGTTCAGAAGGCATTTGGATTGCACAGCGAGCAAAAAACCGTGACGTTTCAAAAGGTCATAAGGGTGGACGTGGAACAGACATTGAAACCACTCTCTCGTCCTTCATTTCCCTTTACAACGGGAAAAAAGTCGAGACCCAGGTGGAGTTACGTTCCTGCAATGCCGCATGAGGAACCTGTTTGGGCACCAAGGAAGACAGACGTCTGGGTAACCCAAGATAACCAACCAGTATGTTTCCACTATGGACAACCGAGACATGTGGTAAGCTATTGGTGATGATACCAACGCCAGAAGACAGCAGACCGATTTTAGCAGCCGCCAACTCCTGCGCGGCGAAGATGAACAAGAAGATGTGGGTGCAGGACGCCGTAGGTCACCATCGCCGCAAGCTATCCACTGGAGAGGACGCTCCCCAACACGCCGATGAAGGTCTCCATCGCCATTTAGAAGCTCCAGCCGATCACCTAGCCGCCGCAACCTGGAAAACTAAAGGGTGCGACCTTCCTTGGCGGTCAGGCTGCCGGATAGAAATATCCTCCGCCGCCGACCACTATAAAAATGATAGGAAACTACGTTGACATCCTCACAAGTGGCCAACCAGCCCTAGCTCTTGTGGACCCTGGAGCATCATATTCAGTCATTTCCGAGAAGTACCGTCGCCAGTTGAAGATAACCGTATTCGTCGACAGCAAAACATCTCTGCTGAAGGTGGCTAATGGGAAATATGTTAAACCTACAGGAAGATGTACCATTCGTGTGGGTATAAGTGGCCATACACAGTCCTTAGAATTCATCGTCTTACAAGTGTGTAGTCATGACGTCATTCTCGGTTGGGGCTTTTTGAAAGCTTCTCAGGCAATTATAGATTGTGGTCGCTCGGAGACTATGCTAGACGAGACGTGATACTGTGGACAGGAAGATGCGCATCCGAGTGTGTGGAGACAAAGTGTGCTGGATGAAGTGATCATTCCTGCAGTCTGAGCTAGAAATATAACTGTCACGCGTCATGCCATGCATCAACCTATGGATCTTGTATTGGAATGTAAGAGAAGCATACGACTGCAGAATAATTTGGTCATCCCAGCCTCTGTCGTCTCGTTTAAGAACGGATTCGGAAAATTGTGGATAGTTGAGTGTCGCCTAGAACCACAGATCCTTCCAAGACGCATGTGCGTAACAAACGCTGAGCGGTTAATTGAAGAACAGCTGAGCGTCATAGAAACTTCACATGCCAAGTCTGTGGGCGAAATTAGCGCTACCACTACGAGACAAGATCTTCTAGCTCGACTATCACCAGATTTCACTAAGGAACAACCGAAGAAGCTACTTGCCACTCTTCAAGAGTTCTCCGAATGCTTCAACCCAAAGGTGAAGAGCAAATTAGACAAATTGACTGCGAAGCACCGGATTAGCACTGGAGACCATCAAACAATAACCCAGAGAGCATACCGTGTGTCAGCAACGGAACGTCAAATAATTCAAGACGAGGTAGTGTAAATTATGAAGAATGACATCATTCAGCCTTAGCAGAGCCTATGGTAGTCACCAGTGGTCCTCATCAAGAAGAAGGATGGCAGTTGGCGCTTTTGTGTTGATTACAGGAAGCTTAATAAGATAACTAAAAAGGACGTTTACCCTCTTCCACGTATTGACGATTCACTAGATTGTCTGAAGGGGGCTAAATTTTTCAAAGTACTTGGACACCTTGTGCCAAACGAAGGTGTGCGGCCAGACCCAGAAACGGTGAGATCTATAATGGAATTTCCTATTCCTAAAAGTATTAGAGATGAGAGAAGCTTCGGTGGATTATGTTCTTATTACCGTCGTTTTATCAAAGACTTTTGTATCAAAGCCAGGCCACTCCAAGAGTTGTTAAAAGCTGATGCAAAACTTACCTGGGCTGGTGCCCAACAAGATTCTTTCGCTGTACTGCAAAAAGCTTTGACGACTGACCCTGTACTTGTTCTGTATGATGAGAGATCACCTACAGAACTACACACAGATGACAGCTTGTATGGGATTTGTGCTGTTCTGGTGCAAATTTCGGATGGAAAAGAGAAGGTTATAGCTTATGCTTCTAGGACAGTTACAAAATCCGAGAGAAACTACTTAACTACAGAAAGAGAATGTCTTTCTGTAATCTGGGCAATGTGCTAATTCCAACAGTATCTCTATGGAAGGCCCTTCACAGTTTTTACAGACAATCATTCACTTTGTTGGTTGACAGGTCTTAAGGATCCAAGAGGACGACTCTACAGCTGGGCACTACGTCTTCAAGAGTATGACTTTACCACAGAGTACAAAAATGGAAGAAAACACCAAGATGCCGACTGCCCTTTAAGAAGCCCGTTGCAAGACCATCTAGACTTTGATGAAGATAGTGACTGTCTCGCTGCACTTCAGGATCTCTTTGCTGAGCTGAAGAAGGAAGCCAAGATATCTCAAATTATGCTTGCCTAAAACCGGTCAGAGGATGTGAAAGGAGAATTTAAGGTAGTTAATGAATTACTTTGCAAGAAAAACTTTGATCTGTTTTGAAAGAGGTGGCTACCAGTGGTTCCTAAACACATGCGCTTAGATGTTCTACAGAAATTCCATGAGACACCTGAGGGAGGACATTTAGGATTTATTAATACATACGATAGAATCCGCGAGAGATTTTTCTGGCCAGGTATTTCCAGGAGTTACTCTTGCTATGTGTCGCACTGCCGAGATTGTCAGAGGAGAAAGGCAGTTCCTCAGAAACCACCTCGCCGACTCATACCAATTCCACAATCCGAACCGCCCTTCCAGCGTGTTGAGATTGACCCCGTCGGACGATATCCAGCGTCTGCTAGTGGCAATAGATGGATTGTTGTTTCCACTGATTATCTGACACACTATGCCATTACAAAAGCCGTGAAAACAGCCGGATCATCCGAGGTAACCTAATTCATCGTGGAAGCCATTGTATTAAAACACGGTGCCCTAAGGTCGTTAATTACGGATCGAGGGAAAGTTTTTCAATTGAATCTTGTGACAGAGATAAAACGTCGGTGCAACATTACTCATCACATGATGACTGCCTTCCATCCGCAAACTAACGGGCTTACTGAACGCTTTAATAAGACCTTGGCCGACATGCTATCAATGTTCGTCATTGTTGAGCAGAGCAACTGGGATGACGTTTGCATACAACACCGCCAAACATGACACAACAGGATTTACGCCAATTTTCTTGGAACATGGGCGTGAGGCGGCTACGACGATGGATGCTGTGCTTCCGTTACATCCTGATGACGTGGACGACTACATCGGCTGGGTGATAACCAGGGCTGAGGAAGCTTGGCAGTTAGCTCGACTCCGCACGCTGCAGGGTCATGAAAACGGTCGGTCTGTTGTCTACCAGTTGGTGACCTCGTCTGGGTCTTCACTCCTTTTCGGAAGGTTGGTCTCTCTGAGAAGATACTCGGGTGCTACTTAGGACCTTATAAGGTTGTAAGACAGTTGTCTGATATTACTTATGAAGTTGAAGATTTCGAACACCACACAAGACGACGAAAGATCAGAGATACGGTTCACGTGCTTCGAATGAAGCCCTGTAAGGATCCTGCAACCCAGGATAAATTCGAAGCTCCAACGACAGGCAACAAGCTGACGACGTAACGCCGAGACGCTGTTAACTCAAGGAGGGAGCAATGTCTCTGAAGAAGCTGCGAAGCACCGTGGTGTAGTGGTTATGATACTAAACTGTGGCGTGGAGGGCCGTGAATTAAAAATTCACCTGGACTCTGCAATTTTAATTTCTATATTCGGTTTGAGTACATGCTAGAAGTATCCATAAATTTCAAGAATCATTGTACTCGGATGTTCTGTAACTGTATATATGCTGTATGTTTTCTGGCCGGAGGCAGTTAGCTCCACGCTCTTGTATGTACAAGTGCTGAATAAACCATCGTTAAGTGAAGTTAGTGTTCGTCATTCATCTAATTGCATCTTCTTCTACGTGACAATATCATTGAATCCAACATTTAACTGGATTATGATTTTTACATAACAAAGATTTTTGATTCGCTGGAGATAGGTTATAACCTGTTCAGTATATGCTTTATCTTGTTTGTCCCCCACAATTACTAACTGCCTTGACTACCCAATGTGTACATTCAACTTGATTTTGTAAACACTGAAATAAAATCATACAATTGCCAGCTGCACAAACTGACAGCACTGTAGCTTACAGAAGTGTCTTTAGGAATAAATGACTTCCAATTCAGCTGTTGCAGTGCTGTCTCTGTTCGTATTCTAGTGGTAAGTGCTGTACTGTACAAATACAAACCCAAGACATTATGTACAATCCTTCCTGGGTTTTTGAAGGTGCAGTTGGTCTGTCTGCCAAATGTACCAAACTGATAGAAGTTCAGAAATAATTTACTTAATATCCTATCTCGTCTGTAATAGAAAGAAATTCCAGAAACGTTTCCGAGAAGAAGATCACGGCTTCCCTTCGTGGGTTTCGTATCGTTGCAGCGGACACTGGCCGCCTTACGCCTGACCTACAGCGCACGTTCCTGCTCACGCGTTAGCAAGCAATATTCATTTATTGTTTTATATTACATAATATTGTAGACTGATTTCCATGGTGAACTGTCTTCAGTATTTCGAGTAAACATTGAGCTCATAGAATATGACGTGAGGCGTATTGAAGTGCGTAATATGACACTGCATGGAAAATTTGTATGAAAAAGTAGGTAGGCGCGTAAGTTCGTGGCGTTGTTATCGGGCGTCTCAGTATGCATACTGCTATTAGAGTATTTACCAATCGTCATTTCTTATTTCAGTTGTTTGTGTTTACTTACTAAATGTTTCATATTCGAAGGTTATAATGAGCGTCAAGGATAATAATTTGTGAGAAGTGCACACGGTGCACATATGTGGACGGGACAGTGGGGCTGTATGGTGGTGCAGTTATTGATCTTGCTAATCACCTCTACAGTAAGGTGAAAAGTCTTATGCAAAAGAAATTATGTCGTCTAAAGAAGGATGTAAGCAGAGGGCATATTGCTGTGATTAATTAGCATTGTGAGTGAGATACAATGTTCTTAATGTCCTTCACTCAACATTGAGCAGTTCTTTCAATGGCAGAAATTAAGGCTGGGCTATAATCTGGCTTAACACGACCACTGTTAAAGAACTATGATAGCCTGCTGTAATGAATCGTCAGCGCCTCGACAGTCTCCACACATTCCAGCACCGTTTACTCTTCTACGTGATCGCGTTAATATCTCGGGATTTCATGTGCATCGTTTGTGTCAATGCTGCTCCAAGTTACATTTTTAAATTAACTTCCGTTTAAGGACTTTCTGTTATTGAGCCCCTTTCACCTGGACAAGCCGCAAACCATTTTATTATTTACGCACAACGTATGAGTATGTTCTTGTAATTACTTCTTTAATAATTCTCATATAAGTATTCCGACAACCTAGAGACTAAAATTTGCTACTGAAGAATTAACACCATCTGCTCTTAATTTATGGTGTTTTTGGGTTGGAATCATATGCCTGTATTTATCGTATTTCAGGCATCCGTGAATTTGAGGGCTGTTAGTGCAGCGTCTTTGAAAAGCATGCTTTTCTCCTGAACTGCTACCACACTCAAGAAACACATTAGCTGCAGAAATGTTTTCTTGTTGCTCGTAGTATATTTAACTTTCGGCAACGCTGCAGACTCTGCCTGACAACACATCTCGCTGCATTCAGTAAAGATAAGAAATATTTGATATTGCAGAATTACTAACTCTATAATGGCTGTAGTTACCTGCCTCTGTCGACATAATTTTCAGTTGTTTGTGGACACACAATTTTATTGGTGATATTGCGGCAGTGATTGATTTATCAGTTACATTTCTTTAGGTGTCTATTCTCACCTCTATATATTTATACCACGTGGTGGTCCTGTAATGCCACTTTACAATGATACTGAACTGCACAGCATGTTTTGAGATCTAAAGTGTGTAAAATGTTACTAAGGACGACGTGGACACGTTCGTGTTACAGACATTTTATGTTAGTGAAGACTGTCTTACATTGGAAGGCTGTCATGATAAGTTGTAATTCTTTTATTTTAGTATAATGTGTAGTTAGCAGCATATTCCGTTAGTTAATCGAACAAAGCAGATAAAAAAACAGATATTAGTAGCAGCGGTATGGGCAAGTTGGTGCACTGTTGGGCTGCACTGATTCTCCACGACCTTGAATAGTAACCTCATCATCCTTCTACATATATAATGCATGAAATTATCAACGGTTTATAGCTGATAACGTCATTAATGAAGTTCAAAAATAGTTCAAATGGCTCTCAGCACTATGGGACTCAACTTCTGAGGTCTTTAGTCCCCTAGAGCTTAGAACTAGTTAAACCTAACTAACCTAAGGACATCACACACATCCATGCCCGAGGCAGGATTCGAACCTGCGACCGTAGCGGTCTCGCGGTTCCAGACTGCAGCGCCTAGAACCGCACGGCCACTTCGGCCGGCCATTAATGAAGTCTTCATCCTGATCAGTGGGCAGCCATGCCCTTCCTAACCTCCATTCGACAATGATAGTACAATATGATAAAGTCCGAGATGGCGGAAATAGCCCAGTTGCATATCAGGAAAAGTTTGTACCTTCTCCTCCCCCTGCCTCTAACCAATCAACGCACTAAGTTAAAAATGAAGCAGCAAAGCAGGAAAAAAGTGGTGCTCAATGTAAGTTACAATCTGCATTTTCCGTCAGTTACAATAAAATCAAATTACGATGGATCACTAAATTATTCCATTAGAAATAGATTCTATTCACTTAACGTCGTAAATTTTGATTCAAAGAACGATGATCATTGCTTCAAGTGGTCGATTATAGCTGCTTTGTATCCAAAAAAACAACAATGAGTCGTGTGTCTAACTTCGCAGACATTTCATTTCCTACTGAACTGAATCATGTGGAAATATTTGAGAAAAACAAAGTAAATGTATGTATTAATGTGTTTTGCATTCAGTATTGTAAGCACTCGCGGATGGTTATAGGAGGAGAGGAAGAGCAACACGAAGGAAAAAAGTTTCTAGTGGTTCCATTTCGAGGGTCGAAACGTTATAAATGCGAGAATCACGTGAATCTCGTAATGCTGCCTGCTGCAACCACAGAAATTTAACATTACATTAAAAATCTTTCGAGACAAGTACACAGTAGCACCGCTGCTCATACTAGATCCATTGTGGTATGCGAACGCTATTTACTATTTCCATTCTAAATGGAAGCTGGCGGCGCATTTATGTGACTGTTCACAGTACAAAACAATCGGAAATAGAATAGCCCTATCAGAGAAAGAGTTCATTAAATTCAGGCAGCAGCGTTTGCATACAGCTGTCAGTGCTAACAGACGAGCAGCACTGCGTTAAATACCCGCAGAAATCAATTTGGGACATACAATGAAAGTATCCGTTAGGACAGTGTGGCGAAATCTGACGTTAACGAGCCATGGCAGCAGAAGAAGTGCCTTTACTAACAGCACGACATCGCCTGCAGCGCCACTCCTGGGCTCGTGACCATATCGGTTGGACCACAGACTACTGGAAAACAGTGGCCTAGTCAGAAGAGTCCCGATTTCAGCTGGTAACACCTGATGTTAGAGTTTGAGTATGGTGCAGGACTCACGAAGGTATCGACCCAAGTAGTCAATAAAACACTGTGCAAGCTGGTGGGTGCTCCACAATGGTATGGGCTGTGCTTATATGGAGTGGACTGGGTCCTCTGGTTGGAACTGATCATTGACTCGAAATGATTATGTTTAACTACTTGTAGATCATTGCAGCCATTCATGGACTTCATTCTTCCGAACAACGACGAATCTTTTATGGATGGTAATGGACAATGTCACCGGGAAACAATAGTTCTTGAAAGAACATTATGCACAATTCGAACGAATGATTTGGCCACCCAAATCACCCAACATGAATCCCATCGAATGTTTATGGAACATAATCTAGTTGTGCACTGGCAACATTTCCGCAGTTATGGACGGCTATACAGGCAGCATGTTTCAGTATCTCTGCAGGAGACATCCAACGGCTTGCTGAGTCCATGCTATGTCTAGTTGCTGTACTACACTGGGCAAAAGGAGGTCCGACACGATATTAGGAGGTACTCCATGACTCTTGTAACCTCAATGTAAAGTACTACTTTACAAGATGGCAACGATGATGATGTCCATAAAGTGCAGCTGGTCTTTTTCTTCTTCTTCTTCTTTATCTGCTGCTGCTAGTGCACTTTACCAGACCGCTGCTCGATCGGGAGTAGTACAGATTTCGTACCATTAAATGAGAAAGAAACATGTATTTATACATGAGGCAAACAAAATGTATTCATGCATATGACAAAATAATGTCTGAATGCTAGTGTGCATAGGCAGCAGAGTATTTGCTTTTTTTCTTGTCCATTTTCTGACTCTGTTCTCTCAACTCGCAACTGACTGCCCATAATATTGTTCACCGTTCCCGATGGTTCAGCATCAACTGAAAGCTTTCTACGGGAATCTTCTAGCTTTTATACCCAAATCTCCTTTCTGGGTCATTGGCGATTTCTTATCTTGTGTACTGAACCAGGGCTTGCCCAAACGTATTTCCAGGAAATCCTATTTTTTTACAAACACCAATTATGAGGAAACAGAGAGACCTGAGCAATATTTTTTTTTTTTTTTTTTTTTTTGTTCTCACGGACTTTTGCTAGAGCTTATCTTCCAACTATAGGAACCTCCGATCTCTAGTAACAGAGGAAGTGTTCTGAGTTATAATAAGAAAAGGTGCGAACCAAGTTTTTTGTACCATTACCATTTATTTGCATATACACACACACAACCACAACGAAATCCAATAAGCAAACACAATAATTTAGAGAATGACAATGACATCAAGATGATGTCCAACATGTATTGTGTGAGATCATAAGTGTCATGAAATATCCTGTCTCTTGCATTAATCCTACTCTTTTAACACATGCTATAATGCTTACACACACAAACACACACACACACACACACACACACACACACACACACAAACGCGCGCGCGCGCACACACAGACGTAAACATTCATCTTCCATTGGTCGAAGCTGGTACGTTTTTGTGAGAAGGTAAAATAACGTGCACCTGACTGAAGATTAACTCAAGGTGTCACACGTATGGCAGTGCTTTTGTGAGAACTTTTTAACCAAGAGGTGTTCTTTTCCGGCGTTGATGATTAGTGCATATTATAGAAATAGCGTAAAATTAGAATGAATGCAAATTTCTGCTGCACAAATTTCAAGTATAAAAAGTAGAGCTCTTTCAGCCTCAGAGTTGTAAAAAAAATAAATAAGTAAAAAGCATCGTAGAAAAATTCATTTGTAAGATTAATTTGGCTGCATTAAGTGCCAAATTTTTGCAAAAGAGTGTTATTTTTTTTAGTAAGAGTGTCATCAACAGTCAACTTTCCGCACTGAATGTCGTCTTCCCAATGATATTAAAAATTCGGTTATGGAGGCCATCATTTTTATTGTGCATCTGTGAAAATTTCTCTCTCTCTCCATCTTTCTCTCTCTCCCTCTCTCCCACTCTCTCTCTTTCTCTCTGTGTGCAATGCATACTTCAATCGGTCACCTACGTTGGAATATGAATGAAAACCAGTAATGAGTGAACAGAACTACAATGTTGTTGCCTGGAGGCATTATGCATTCTTAGATAGCTATTAACCATTAGGTGTTATTGGTTCGTTAAATAATATTCTAACACCAGATGGATGACAGTTATTGGAGAGGGAAAAATGTATATTATAGTGTTATGCCTGGAGGCATTATGCATTACTAGTCAATCATCAGGTGTTACTGTGTCTTAAACAGTACTCTGATACCAGATGGGTGTCACTTACTGTAGAGAGGGGAACTGTAGTCCCTCTGTAATATATTATGATGTTGCTGCCTGTGGGGTTTATGCATTATGCTTTAGACGTTACGTGTAGGCATCATAATGCTCTGTAGTGCCTTCCACACATCCTGCTGCTGGGTCAAATTGATACAGCATGTGAGATAATTTAATACAGGTTTAGAGGCAAGCTGATACACCTTTGAGGCAAGCTGATAAAGTTTGACAGGTAATTTGATACAACTTAGGGACAATCTGATACACATTTGTGGTAAGTTGATACTGTTTGTGAGGTAGTTTGATAGACTTAGAGGCAATTTGATACATTTTTGAGGCATGTTAATATAGTCCGAGAAGATTGTTTGATTCACTTTAGGGCAGGGCCGGCCAAACGCTGCACAGTGTGCCGACGTGCTGAAGTGCTGCACATGTGCGCACGTGTGCGACAGCGAGCGACAGCGACATCTGTTATTAGACATGTGTCCTAAATGAACGGTGGCGGCTCCACTTCCCTGTTTCTGTGGGCCCGCATCTCGTGGTCGTGCGGTAGCGTTCTCGCTTCCCACGCCCGGGTTCCCGGGTTCGATTCGCGGCGGGGTCAGGGATTTTCTCTGCCTCGTGATGGCTGGGTGTTGTATGCTGTCCTTAGGTTAGTTAGGTTTAAGTAGTTCTAAGTTCTAGGGGACTGATGACCATAGATGTTAAGTCCCATAGTGCTCAGAGCCTTTTGAACCATTTTTGTTTATGTGGTACAAGCAAGAGCGCAACATACCCACTCTCGCTTACCACTGGTGACCGTAACCTTAACACAGAAGTACTGAGAAATGGCAGGTACTGTGAAAAAACAAAGGACGGGAGACCTATGTTCTCAGTCGTTTAAAAATGACTGGGAACTGCAATTCTTTTTTGTAGCCGTTGGCGAAAACTCACAGTGTTTGCTGTGCCTCCGAATAATAGGCGGCCAACGTAAGTTTTCAATAGAAAGACACTACAATACGTATCACAAAGACTAGTGTAGTGTACTCAACAGTGAAGAACGGCAAGCAAAATTAAATGTCCTTAAGAAGATGGATGAGACACATCAACTCGATTTTACTGTACGTCAAAGTAACTGATATTTCTTGAACTGTTAAATGGTTCAGATGGCTCTGAGCACAATGGGACTTAACTTCTGATGTCATCAGTCCCCTAGAACTTAGAACTACTTAAACCTAAGTAACCTAAGAACATCACACACATCCATGCCCGAGGCAGGAATCGAACCTGCGACCGTAGCGGTCGCGCGGTTCCAGATTGTAGCGCTAGAACCGCTCGGCCACCACGGCCGGCTTTAACTCTTAGTTTCTTCTGTTACTTTTATGTCTATTTTACTGTACGCTGTACAATGCACTGTTTTCAATTCTTCAGAATGACAATCACACTAAATCTTCACTGCGAGTAAGTTTTAAAATCGCATTAACAATTGCACAATCTGGGAAACACTTTTCGGAAGGGGAGTTTGTGAAAGGGTGTCTGATTGTTGCTGCAGAACTTGTGTGTCCCACGAACATTAGCAGGTTTCAAGAAATCAGTCTATCCAAACAAACAGCGAAAAGACGTATCAGTGCTATGGCCGGCGAAGTGCACAGGCAGCTAATAAATAAGGCTAAAGACTTTGTTGCTTTCTCTGTTGCGCTCGATGAAGCAACAGATCTTACAGACACAGCCCAGGTTGTGATATACATACGAGGTGTCGATAACGCACTTTGTGTAACAGAGGACGTTTTGGACTTAGTACCTTTGAAAGGGACTACTACAAGTGCGGACTTACTCCGAGCTGTCGAGCAAGCGATTGACGGTGTCGGTATGACTGGAATCGGTTAGTCTGAGTGACTACAGATGGAGCACCATCAACGCAAGGCCATCAGAGAGGACTCATAGCACGGATGCGCAAAAAGCTAGGGCGCACAGACGAGACGTTGTATGGAATTCACTGCATTCTGCATCGAGAGGCGCTTTGTGCAAAATCAGTAACGTTAGCAAACGTCATGCTAATTCTTGTACGTACTGTAAACTATCTGAAGATACGTGGGCTTACGCATCGCCAGTTTCGGCGGTTCTTGGATGAACTGGGAGCGGAGTACGGCGACATACTTTACTATACCGAAGTACGCTGGCTCAGTCGAGGTAAAATGCTGAAAATATTTTTTGATTTACGTTTGGTCGTAGTAACATTCTTACATGAGAAGGGAAAAAGTGAACCTTTGTTGTAAGACCCTTGTTGGATATCAGACCTTGCATTTCTCGTGTACATTACGCCTCACATGAACAGCCTGAACGTCAGTTTGCAAGCTGAAAATAATTTAATTTCTGACATGTTGGAAAAAGTAAATGCTTCTGAAAGGAAGCTTGCGCTTTGGGAGAGCCAGCTATTGACAGAAAACACTGCACATTTCCCGACTCTTGGACTGGTCCATTAAAGTGCTAGATTTCAAGAATACATGTCAATAATTGTAAAAATTAAGGAACAATTTCGAGCACGATTTGCAGATGTTACGAGTTTGTCTTCTGTCATTCGCCTCTTCGTTCGACGGTTCTCGTCGTCAGTTGAAGATGCTCCGAATGATCTACAGAAGGAACTGATCGACCTACAGTGCAATACGAGACTGGAGGACAAGTTCTTTGCAGTACGAAGTACAAAAGAATTCTACGAAAATTTTTCACAACAAGAATTTCCACGCCTGCACGGAGAATCCGTGAGAGTTATGTCCATGTTCGGGTCGACATATGCTTGTTCAAAATGGTTCAAATGGCTCTGAGCACTATGGGACATAACAGCTATGGTCATCAGTCCCCTAGAACTTAGAACTACTTAAACCTAACTAACCTAAGGACATCACACAACACCCAGTCATCACGAGGCAGAGAAAATCCCTGACCCCGCCGGGAATACATATGTTTGTGAAAGATTTTTCCCGGTGATGAAAATGAATAAATCAAGGTTTCGATCAAGCATAAGTGATGAAAATCTTCGCAACTGTTTGCGTTTCTCAATGAGCCGTGCTTTTGTGCCCGATATTAACTATATCATTTCTCATGACCAGTGATAAACGTGTTTGGATTTATTCCTTTCATTATTAAGAATTATTGTTCACTAACTGTGCATTATTGCCTCATTCTGCTCCATGTTACATTTTTATCAGGAAAATTGGTCTTTAAACCGATTGTTCCAATGTATACTTACCTTTAGGGTTTTTTTAATGTGTGAAGCGCTACGCTCAGCTGAAGTCGATAAACATAACATTCATCTAATTGTCGGTTATTATGCAGATTTCAGACGGAACTGATGAAAGATATAGCAGTAATGGTATTGAAATAACTGGTGATCATCGAGAGGTCAGTGAGACAGAAATTATGTGGATTTCCCTGAGGGCACCGAGAATTAGTTATAGGAAACCTTGCATTAGTTTAATGTTATTTGAAATCATGGATAAGGTTCGTTGGAAGTCGCTAAGTGCTCTCTTTCTTAAATACACTCCTGGAAATTGAAATAAGAACACCGTGAATTCATTGTCCCAGGAAGGGGAAACTTTATTGACACATTCCTGTGGTCAGATACATCACATGATCACACTGACAGAACCACAGGCACATAGACACAGGCAACAGAGCATGCACAATGTCGGCACTAGTACAGTGTATATCCACCTTTCGCAGCAATGCAGGCTGCTATTCTCCCATGGAGACGATCGTAGAGATGCTGGATGTAGTCCTGTGGAACGGCTTGCCATGCCATTTCCACCTGGCGCCTCAGTTGGACCAGCGTTCGTGCTGGACGTGCAGACCGCGTGAGACGACGCTTCATCCAGTCCCAAACATGTTCAATGGGGGACAGATCCGGAGATCTTGCTGGCCAGGGTAGTTGACTTACACCTTCTAGAGCACGTTGGGTGGCACGGGATACATGCGGACGTGCATTGTCCTGTTGGAACAGCAAGTTCCCTTGCCGGTCTAGGAATGGTAGAACGATGGGTTCGATGACGGTTTGGATGTACCGTGCACTATTCAGTGTCCCCTCGACGATCACCAGTGGTGTACGGCGAGTGTAGGAGATCGCTCCCCACACCATGATGCCGGGTGTTGGCCCTGTGTGCCTCGGTCGTATGCAGTCCTGATTGTGGCGCTCACCTGCACGGCGCCAAACACGCATACGACCATCATTGGCACCAAGGCAGAAGCGACTCTCATCGCTGAAGACGACACGTCTCCATTCGTCCCTCCATTCACGCCTGTCGCGACACCACTGGAGGCGGGCTGCACGATGTTGGGGCGTGAGCGGAAGACGGCCTAACGGTGTGCGGGACCGTAGCCCAGCTTCATGGAGACGGTTGCGAATGGTCCTCGCCGATACCCCAGGAGCAACAGTGTCCCTAATTTGCTGGGAAGTGGCGGTGCGGTCCCCTACGGCACTGCGTAGGATCCTACGGTCTTGGCGTGCATCCATGCGTCGCTGCGGTCCGGTCCCAGGTCGACGGGCACGTGGACCTTCCGCCGACCACTGGCGACAACATCGATGTACTGTGGAGACCTCACGCCCCACGTGTTGAGCAATTCGGCGGTACGTCCACCCGGCCTCCCGCATGCCCACTATACGCCCTCGCTCAAAGTCCGTCAACTGCACATACGGTTCACGTCCACGCTGTCGCAGCATGCTACCAGTGTTAAAGACTGCGATGGAGCTCCGTATGCCACGGCAAACTGGCTGACACTGACGGCGGCGGTGCACAAATGCTGCGCAGCTAGCGCCATTCGACGGCCAACACCGCGGTTCCTGGTGTGTCCGCTGTGCCGTGCGTGTGATCATTGCTTGTACAGCCCTCTCGCAGTGTCCGGAGCAAGTATGGTGGGTCTGACACACCGGTGTCAATGTGTTCGTTTTTCCATTTCCAGGAGTGTACTAGATCAAAAACATTACGCGTATTTACGCGCCGTCAGTCAAGCTGCCTTAATAAAAACCCACGGTTGTTAACTGTATTACTTATCTTACTGGGTTAAACTGTCAACATAAAAGTAGACGTCTCAATGAGTAGACTGTGAGAGTATTTTAAGCGTTTAATACGCGAAATACCTTCCCATGGTTGGCTTGCAAGCTGTGGAAGGAGCACTAGAATACGCCGGTACAGAGTATCCCAGCAAGTGGATAAAGCGACATCTGTGCGTAGAGACATGCACTACATGAACGCTGACTGCTGCGGCGTGCACGCTGTGACCCGGAAGTTGCACATGTGCAGGAGAACCGCACGCGTGCAGAATTTCTGGCCGACCCTGCTTTAGGGGCTAGCCGAAACATTTCTGTTACTGTTGATACAGTTTGAAGGACAATCTGTTACAATTTTTGGAGAAACCCGATACTCTTTTGGAGCAAGTTGATATGTAGTTGGATACAGTTAGGATTAATATTACATAGTTTGTGGCAGTTTATACACTTTTAGTGGCACCTTGATAGAGCTTAAGTGGTATTGTGATATGCTTTGGCAACTTCATACATATTTGGGGTAAGTTGATGCTATTTAATGGCAGCTATCACTGATGGTCAAAGATCAAAGATGGGTAATGATCAGTGATGCTCAATAATCAACAGGCATTTATCCATAGGCATCTACCAATTACAATATAGGATTTGGCATTTACCATTTAGCTTTAACTGTTTAGTGTTTTCAGTTTAGCGTCTAGATTTTACAGTTTAGTGTTTATGGTGTTGAGACAGCAACCAGCCACAAATTTATTTTCATTTCCTTTATTCAAAAGGTACCGTTACCGGTTTCGAATAATTACAATTCATCTTCAGACGGTTTTCATGCTTTCATTACAACCTGTAATGCGTTTTTTTACAGATTTATCCTAAAATATAAATAATACGTAATTATAAGCATGCCACACAGATGGATGCTTTACAGATTTGCAATGGATGTGACTTACGTGAAATATCGGTTTGGAGTGTTTGTTTTCATAGTTTTCGTCCAACAGATGTGAATACATATCTAGCTCCAATGAAAGGAGCAGACATTTAACATCTATTTGACACTATAAAAACAGCAATGGATGATGGTTTGGAATGCAGATAAGGAAAAATACTTCGTCTTGTCATTTCAGGTTCAAACATCTCGCTGCTAGTGAAAAAACTCAGTATCTAACAATTGCTTGTACGAGGGTTGGAACTTAAATAGTGGCAACTATTTATTCACAACCGATACAAAAGAGTTACATGTTTGCACCTGTTACTGCCCTTCAAAGTAGTCACCCGCGTTGTGTAGAACCCATTGCCAGCGATGTGGAAGACGTAGTATACCGTTATCAGAGCCTGTTGATGGTGCGAATGGAGCGGTCTACTGCCTGTCGAATCTCCGGAACAGTTCTGAAGCGAATGCGAAGAAGCCACAACTGAAACGCCAGTCAAACGAATGGCGCCACTATGGTTCGCCGTGAAAGTTGAAAGTCCATCAGAGCCCCAGTATGGTGAAAGTTATGGTGATTCTCGTGCACGAATGTGATGGTGTTATCCTAACGCATTACATTCCTGCACGGCAGGCCACAAATGCACGGTATGACTGTTCGTTTTTGGAGCATCACCCTACGACCAGCTTGGTGAAAGAAGCGGCCATATTTTCTGCGCAACCCATCCATTATTTTGCACGACAATGCGCGGGCGCATACAGGGCAAGCTGTGGCTGCTCTGTTCGGTCGATGAGACAGAGGTACTGCACCATCCACCATACTCCCCGAACTTAAGACCTTGTGACTTTGATTTGATTCCGAAGATGAAGGAACCACTTTCTGGCATTCGCTTCAGAACTGTTCCGGACATTCGACAGGCAGTAGACCGCTCCATTCGCACCATCACCAGAACAGGCTCTGCTAATGGTATACTACGCCTTCCACATTGCTAGCAACGGGTTCTACACAACGCTGGTGACTAATTTGAGGGACAGTAACAGGTGCAAACATGTAACTCTTTTGTATTGGTTGTGAATAAACAGTTGCCAGTATTTAAGTTCCAACCCTCATTCTTAGTTAAATGTCCGATTACGTGCTGCTTTCTAATCTCTCAATAACCTGTAACTTGATATGAATGCGTGGTGTATGTTCTTTCGGACATGTAATTGATTCGATGGACAGTGAATCCACAACCCTCAGTGCGGATGTACATTTACGTTCTACCACCGGAGGGAATCTAAAATTAGCGAGCACGGAGGACAGGGACCAACCCCGGATCTACCATTTTTCCGGACTGGGGCAAAAACTTGATACTGACAGCGTTTGAGATAGACGTCAAAATTTTAAAAAAGCAGAGCTTTCAAAGAATGTTCATTTTGAAGCGCACATACGAGGGTGAGTCAAACGAAAACCTTAAATATTTCTTAAAAATATTATTTATTGTGCAGAAGTGGTACAAAGCTGTATAACTTTTCAACATGATCTGTGGTGTCACCGCCAGACACCACACTTGCTAGGTGGTAGCCTTTAAATCGGCCGCGGTCCGTTAGTATACGTCGGACCCGCGTGTCGCCACTGTCAGTGATTGCAGACCGAGCGCCACCACACGGCAGGTCTAGAGAGACTTCCTAGCACTCGCCCCAGTTGTACAGCCGACTTTGCTAGGAAAGGTTCACTGACAAATACGCTCTCATTAACCGAGACGATAGTTAGCATAGCCTTCAGCTACGTCATTTGCTACGACCTAGCAAGGCGCCATAATCCTTTGCTATATATATTGTGATGCCTGTACCGTCAGACCAATGTTCACCAATTATGGATTAAAGTTAAGTATTACATCAACTACGTACTTTATTTGCTACTATACATTTCCTTGTAATGTTCCAGACCTCACGCCAATCTGCGTGAGCTTAACGCGTGCCTTTCGGCTACCTCCGAGTGGCTTGGCTGTCTCGCCACGCCACTACATGATCTTCCCCACGCCGAATGCAAGTCCTCCAGCGCTTACAAAGTGCATAAATTTCTTTAGGAAAAAATTCTTTTGGCAGTCCGCGCAACCACTCATGCCCCACGTGGCGTACCTATTCATCAGAACGGAACTACTTTCCTCCCAATGCGTCTTTGAGTGGTCCAAACATATGGAAATCACTTGGTGATGAGGAATGGCGCCATTCCTTGCTCGCTCTCTTTGTTTCCGATAGGTGCAAGTGAACCCAGGTTTCGTCCCCAGTAGCGATTCTTGCGAGGAAGCCATCATCTTCTCGTTCAAAGCGCCGAAGAAGTTCTTCACAAGCTTCAACCCGTAGTTCTCTCATTTCAGATGTCAGCTGCCGAGGCACCCATCTTGCAGACACTTTGTGAGACTGGAGCACATAATGCAGAATGTGGTGTGCTGACCCATGACTAATCTGTAAACATGCTGCAATGTCATTCAGTGGTTTTCCTTCAGTATGGCTTCAACTGCTGCAATGTTCTGTGGAGTCACAACTCATTTTGCCTGACCTGGACGAGGTGCATCTTCCACTGAAGTCACACCATTTGCGAACTTCCTACTCTATTCGTAGACTTGCTGCTGTGACAAACATGCATCACTGTACTGAACCTTCATTCGTCGATGAATTTTAATAGGTTTCACACCTTACTACGCAAAAACCGAATAACAGAACGCTGTTCTTCCCTGGTGCGAGATGCTAGTGGGGCGGCCATCTTTATACTGATACTGCGACGGTATGTGTGCATCTGCACTATGCTGCCACCTACAGGCCACTCTACACGCTGTTTGTAGCACGCTTACCAACTTACAGGATAACGGCGCGAAATTTCGATTTGTTATTATAAATTTAAGGTTTTCATTTGACTCACCCTCGTATTTCTGAAGAATTTGATATATAGAACACATATATTCGATGAAACGTAAGTGATGTTATATGATCTTAAGTGTGCCAAACTGCAGTGCCACCTCTATTCACGCAGCATTTATTGCACATCACTGTATTTCGCCCAGTGGAATTCAAAATTGTATATTGTGTCATGGAAGCTATCAAACCTATATTCAGGACAGTGGAAATTCAAATGTCCTGTGGTGCCTCTCCTGCTCCCAGTCGGCCGGTTTGACATCCTATCCCACTTTTATTTAAAAAATAACCCTCACAATTAATACTGCTTGGGATTATTTGTTGCCGGGAGAATAAGAACACTCCAGAAAATCTGTACTCTTTATTGCCTGTTAGCTAATAACTTTCTATTTTGTGTGACAAAAAATTAAGTATAGGGAACATAAAACTAGTAAAGACAAGAGACAAGCAAGACAGTAAACATTTCATCAATCCTTAGGTCCGAGCATTTTTTTCTCTCTAATCTGGCAACAGCTTTACCCGGCGTGTTTTCGTTTCTGCGAAAGAATTTTTCACATCACGGAAGTTGGTCAAACGTTTTTCTGGACAAAAAATCTAAATGTCGTTGTATAATACTGTAAAAGCTGTTAATACAAATAATACTCAAGACAGGTGTTGTTTCATAACATCTATTTTGTCACTCTCTGCTAGATTAAAACAGAATAGGCCTTTCTACTATTGTAGTAATTGTAACACACGCGAAATAAGAGAGTCTGTTTTGGCACCAATGGCCATTTTTATCTACCTCATGTACATAAATAACACTACAAAATATAATTCACGAAGTACCAATATCAAATGCATATTGGACCTACTACAGGCAAAAAGTTTTGTGTTAGGAAATAATTTCACATTTCATTCATAAACTCCTGTTTCCGAAGCATGAGATCGAAAAGTAGTAGTACGAAATTTTTATATAAATTTCGAATCGACATATTCTTTCATCCAATTTGTGTGATGTCCCCGTTTCTTCTCCTTCTCCCTTCTAAACAATCAATCTAGCCGTCAATAATATTGTAACTATTCCTTCTATTGTCAAAACTTATTCTTCGGTTAACTTCACTAACCCCGCCAGAATCACCGGTTTAGTTATCCCACGGTTATTCTCCTGTTAGACGTTATTACGTGTTCGTGCAACGCGTTTTCCGTACTATTCAGAGAATAGAACTTACGTGGTTGCTAACCTCGGACTATACAACTAGCCCTTAGTTGTATAGTGAGGTGGTAAAATTTTTCTGTCAAAATTTCATTTTCTTGGATACAATGAGAAGATTAATATGTAATATTTCCTACCTGTTATTCCTATTAGTCGTGTATTTACAATTTGATGGTCTGAATCTATGGATTTCGCTAATAATTATAACAACGCTGATCATTCGCTTACCCATTCAACCGCATAAATAAAAAGCGATTGGCATTCACCCATTGAGGTTTATTCGGCTCACTACGTAATGCCCCATTCCATTTTGCCTGCGGGAAAGTTCTATTTATAGATGCGATGGGGATTCCCCTGGCAGAGACACCACGTACCCTATGCACGCATTAAAAGATTAACTAACAATTCGTTCAGAAATCAACTTACAATGTGTTCAAAAATGCCTAACAGGGACTACGGAAAGGTGGTGCTTAGTGGGACTGTGGGTCGACCGGGGAGAGAGGCAAAATAGCTCACACATTTGCAATGAACTCTGTCCGGATGGCGCTGCGGTAAACGCAACTGCACAGTTAGCAGGAGAGCCTGGGTTTGCGTCCGTGTCCTGCACACATTTGCTCGTCGCCGTTGATTCTCTATGAAATCTCGATGTAGCTGATATCATCAGTTCCTTCCCTTCCTTTCCATTCTCATCCTTCCACCTTAAATTTATGTGACTTTTAATTACGTCATTTCATTTTTAAACATACAAACTACTTGTTACTTGAGAAAATAAATCAGTATTTAATACTTTTCGTGGATTTTTAACAGTCACAACAGTTTGAAGTTCCAGTTCAGCGTAAAAATTTTTGTCACTTCATTTCAAGTTCAACTTTTGCCAACTGATATGGCTAAGAATTAGGTAATTCTTGTCTCTTTATGCCAAGTCAGCAATGATTATCGGTGCTTTATTTGAGTTTCGGACAGGCACAAAATCTTTGCCTAGTTAGCACTGGTTATCAGTGCTAGGCTTGAATCCATATCCAGAACAACACAGTTCATCATCTTATTTAAAGTTCAAACACGCTCACAACTGGTTGCGTCTGAGTAACTTAGATATTTAAAGTCGCTTTGTGCTAAATAACAAGAGTGACAGGTTGTTTCCGAATGGCATATACGAGTAGATCCACTAGCCAGTGAAATTACTAGTGACGCGCTATTGATGACGATGTTGAGGTTTCCACAGAGCGCTTGGCGCTGTTAATTGCGGTCTTCTAAATGGCTGATTCGTTAATCAGTTAACTTAAAATAACTTACCAAGAAAACAGTGTTTAATACGCCACTGGAAAAAGTTTTATAAACCTAGTATACTTCGAATTATCATAGCACTTTGGGAGCCCTGACATTCTTGAAAAATGTCTTGTTCAGAAAATATTTGGTTATGGTTAAGGATTACTCAATGATTAAGTGACAGAGATAGAGAAATTAATTGTCTCAGCTATTGAAAGGAGTACATATTTGAATATTGCTTATTGTAACGAATTTGAGTTTACAACCGTCAAGGACTGTCTCATATCTAATCGTGTGTTTCCTGATGTTTGAATACCGTGCTATTAATTTACATCTACGCTAATTGTCATAAAGAGTAGAGTTCTCTTGTGGGCATTTGTGGTAGCTGCTTTGTATAATGGAACGACTGTACCGGAAAGAGGTTTTAGGACCTGTAAGAAAGTAACGTTATGTGGACTGAACGCAAATCAGAGGGAACCAATGCAGATAGTTAATCACCTTTAAGCCTAACTGAACGTCTTACCGATTGTTATGGCAAAAGTTACTGTTATCAACAAAAATAACAACAATTTATTTTAATAATTAGTATTAATAAAATCAGTGATAATAAAAAATAATAATTTTTATTATTATTACTTTAAATACAATAAAAGACATTGAGAATAACAATAATATTGCTTGCTTTAGTACATTTGAATACATATTTAGTATCATCAGAAACGGAAGCGACAATGAAAGAGGATAAGATTGAAATTACAATGACATTGGTTGTTCTAGACTACGGTAAGAAAGATGTGGTGGTGGGAGGGGGGGGGGGGGGACGAATTGGAAATAGTGAGATGCAGCAAATATCGGGAAGAGATGTGTATTGTGTTATAAGCTGTTTCATTAGCTGCCTTTTAAACTTTGAATGGAATTCATTGCCTCTGATACTTTGAGGAAGATAGTCATAAAGCCAGGTTCCTGATACAGAAAACCATTTTGAACAGATGGCTGTATTTTGTAATGGTATAGAGAGGATCTACCTGTGTTGAGAACAACTATTTCTGCTACGCTGTTCAAATAAGATGGAATATAATTACTGAGAACATATGGGGGTCTCTGCGCTTACCTATGGTAATCGTTCATAGGCAGGAGTGATATGGTGTAAATAGCGAACACCATAATTCTATTATACACAACTATTCAGCCAGCATGAGCTGTTATAGGAAAATCCTTGAGAAGGGGCTTGTCAGAATAAAGTATAAGGAGTATTAATGATTTTAAGAGTTTGTTTTTAAGTTAGAATGGAAATATTTTTCTACATTTTTGTTGTGAATGAACTGATATGGACATATTTTATACAGCCTTAGTTCGCGTGTTCAGTCTAATCTGAGTGATAGGAATTTCCCCAAGGTTTTTGCATTAGAAGAACTTATTTCTGTGGCGAAAGATATTAAGGATTGAAGAGATTCACTAAAGCGAGGATTAATAATTTTTTTGTGAGCGACTAAGATTGCTTCCTTTTCGTTTAGAAGGGCTGCAACTGATTAGAGACGGTGCAAAAATTATTGGTACACTGCTTCAGAAGTCTAGTTGTTAACGAAGAGGTTTTTTTAAAGAAAATGTATGAGATACGAAAAACAGTTTTACTTTCTTCGCAAGTTGTAGGACTGCTCCAAAATTGACACTTCTGTGTAAGATAAAATGAAAAACGTTAACAGATGATTTATGAATAACTATTTTCTTTGTTTATTACTTTATATATGAATCCTATTTTTGAGAATGAATTTGGAAATGAGCTACAGCGTTTAGAAACTGAGTGTACAAAAACTATGGGTCTAAATAGGTGCATGTTTTGCACGTGCGTAAGTAGGGTAGTTACTGAACCCTTTCCAGTAGACAGGTTGCGCTTTCAAGGCGACTCAGCTGCCAAACGGGCTTTTGTTGTCCGTTGCAGAGGATATCCCAACAGTACGACAGAAAATATTTGTCTGTCTCCTCAAGAATTATAACATGACAAGTAAAGAACACACAAACAGGTGTCAATTTATAGCTCAGTTACCAACAAAAATTTGAAATCTGGTCGAAATACGCACCTCCTTTCCCATGTTAGTTAGTCGATTTTAATAAAATTTACCACTGTGCAAGGAACAGTTTGAAGTCGTAAAATAGTTGCACACTAATATGCCACGGAAAATAGTTCCTTAGTAACCAAGCTGCCCACATTCGTTTTGATTAAACAGTGTACTTTAGTCTCCCTATGAAGGAAATGAATAGATATTTCTTGATTCTGTTAACGAATTAACAATAGACTGATGTTACTAACTCATTTATTGTATTTACATTGACGCTGGTGGACCAAGATTGGTTTATATGTTAGCAGACTCCAGTTCAAACTGTACAATGTAGTTCTGCTTTCATTAGTGCTCTTATTCTTCCTGTTGATTATCCCGTCGTTACATAGATAGTTTTTAGTGGACTACTCCATTTCATGTTTTCTGAACTTATTTTCAATTTGGATGAGCTTCCTGTCGCTACTGCAACCGTCTTTGCCATTACTCTGATTATTAATCAAATAAAAGACAATTGTCTGGTTGTTTCGAGGCCTCGCAACGCACACATCACTCGTAAGCCATCCGTGTCTTATTACATTGAATTTCTTCTCTTGATGCTTGTCATTGAGAGAGCAAGCGTGGGGTGAGACTGTCACTTAAATAACGAGTAATCTGATAAAAGCATGGTCAATGTAAGCACAGCGCTCCCCTTGCTCAGACTTGTTCACCCTGAATCTGCACATCGAGCGGTGACACGTACAGTCGCCGGCCGTTGTGGCCGTGCGGTTAGAGGCGCTTCAGTCTGGAACCGCGTGACCGCTACGGTCGCAGGTTCGAATCCTGCGTCGGGCATGGATGTGTGTGATGTCCTTAGGTTAGTTAGGTTTAATTAGTTCTAAGTTCTAGGCGACTGATGACCTCAGAAGTTAAGTCGCATAGTGCTCAGAGCCATTTGAACACGTACAGTCTGTAGATGCTCTAAGTTGCTCACAGCGGCATCGCTGCCGACGCAGCGTTCCCGGATACGAATTATAACTGACATATAGACCATTACTCCTGTCAAGCTGTTGCGTTGGACGGCCGGTAATCATAACAATTTCGTACGTGAGGTAAATATAGCACATGTAATCGTGTGGGTGGGAGTTTTGTTCCTGTGTTCCATTCTTGGCCTGATAGGATTCTGATTGCGAACAGTCTGCACTGGATCCACAACTTGTTCATCATTGTTGGTGATCTAACACATTGGTCGACGGGCGGTCAGTCAGTAATAACTTACATAAATCCTGTGATAGGTATTTTAGAAATGGAAAGGGCCAATATCCAACACGCTGCCCTACCCGAGCTTCTGCTCCTTTTCAAATCACCTCGACTTCGTCGGCGCGTTGAATTCTTATCTTCATTCCTTCCTTTTCTTATGCTGGTAGCTATATTAGTCTATACTCTTCATTTCCATGAGTAGCTTTCAGTAATGTTCTACGTTTTAAAAGCAGCCAGAATAACCAAGAACATCTAGTTATTAAACATATTAGTATCTGTAACAACATCAGTTACCTTTGCTTTACCGTAACATAAGCTCTCTGCAGCGGCGGAAGCCCACAAATGGACACAGACGTAACACGCACACACACACACACACACACACACACACACACACACACACACAGAGAGAGAGAGAGAGAGAGAGAGAGAGAGAGAGAGAGTAAACTGAGATAGGGATTAAACACAAGAGTTTTGGGGCCAGTGTTAGTCAATGGGTTTAATATTACGGTTACGAGGAATCAAGAAACACTTGCCAAAAAGTTGATAAGTGAGACGGTTATGTCTCGATTGCTATGCAACCTGGCCGGAGGTTAAACACAAAACACGGCTTAAATGTTATGTGGAAAATTATATTTTCAAACATAGAATGTGTATAAAAACTTTTAAAATCACATTCTCATGCCTTCGTCAGTTTATCGCGTTCTGTTGATCCCAAGGGGAATTTTCAGAAGTGTCAAACGATTCAAAGTATAAATTAACGAAGTGTAGCAAATCTTGGAAACTGCATTAATGTGCATTTATTATTAAACTTTCGTTGCTATTTGGTCTTGCAAAAGTTAAATTTCACAGAGTTTAGTTTGTAGGAAGATCGCTATTTTGAAAAGAATAAGTAACTGCTGTTTATCTCTTATGACCTTATTATCCACATGACATCTACATTTATCATAGAGTCTGTGGAGAAGTCTGCTTGCAGCCAATAAGAATCTTAAATTCTTCAAATCAGAGAACCATATGTTCTATAGAACGAGTAGCTAATAAGATATTTAGATTTGTTTCGAATATGTGGTCATTCTCAGAATCTTGCATTATGGCATATGACATGTTGACTTGCTTTATATATCTACATCTGTGGTCTGCAAATCTCTTGGAAGTGCATCGCAGTCCCATTGTACTATATGTAGGTTTTTTTCCCATTTCCTTTACGTAAAGAGCGCGGGAAGAATTACTGTTTAAACACCTCTGTGCGTTTTGTAATTAATCTAATTCACACCTCAAGATCCTTGTGGGAGAAAAATGTAA
Organism: Schistocerca serialis cubense; assembly: GCF_023864345.2. Classification (NCBI taxonomy): domain Eukaryota; kingdom Metazoa; phylum Arthropoda; class Insecta; order Orthoptera; family Acrididae; genus Schistocerca; species Schistocerca serialis. The sequence continues at coordinate 584,207,872 of NC_064640.1, forward strand.
TGAGTTGTATTTAAATCCTTGAGTCATTATTTAAACCTATTTCGTCAAATTTTGTAAGCAGGTTTTCTCGGGATAGATTATATCTATCTTCAAATGTCTGCCACATTCTCCAGTGGATCAGACAAATCTGTGACCATTCGTGCTGCCCTTCGCTGTATTCATCCAGTATCCTTTGTTAGTTCTACTTGGTAAACCCGGAAACCTGCGCAATATTCTGGATGGGTCGCATGATTGATTTGTAAGCAATCTTCTTTGTACACTGACTGCATTTCCCAAACATTCTACTGACGTTTGATACCGCCTTTACCAATGAATGAGCCAACGTGATCACTCCTTTTCATATCCCTACAAACTGTTACACCCATGTATTTGTAACCAAGGTACTTGTAAGGGTTCACCTATTCAAAAAATGGTTCAAATGGCTCTGAGCACTATGGGACTTAACATCTTTGGTCATCAGTCCCCTAGAACTTAGAACTACTTAAACCTAACTAACCTAAGGACATCACACACAACCACGCCCGAGGCAGGGTTCGAACCTGCGACCGTAGCGGTCGCGCGGCTCCGGACTGAGCGCCTAGAACCGCGAGACCACCACTGCCGGCACCTATTCCAAGTGTGACTCGTTGATACTGTTATCAGAGGATATACTATGGTCTTACCTTTCGTGAAGTGCCAATTTTATATTTACGAACATTTAAAGTAAGTTGCCAGTCTGTGCACCAATTTCAGATCTTACTAAGTTCTGACTGAATATTTGTGTTCTTTCTTTCAGACTTTACTTCGTTGTACGTATCTCCATCATATGCGAAAAGTCTGGGGTTACTATTAACATTGTCCGGAAGGTCGTAAATACAGAGCATGAGCAGCAAGGAAACAAAAAAAAGTCATCCCTGGGGTTTACACGAAGTTAGGTCTATACCTATCGATGACTTACCATCCAGTCACAAATTTCGCTTGATACCTACACGACTGTGCATCCGAAATCAGGAATCGAAAAATATTTCTTCATACATGGCTTCCAGTACTTCATATGAGAGAAGTAAGAGTTGGGTTTCAAATGGTCGATGTTTTCGAACGCCACGTTGATTAACACAGAGGACGCCAATCTGTTCGAAATGACTGATTAATTTTGAGCTCAGAATGTGTTATAAGATTTTACAACAAAATGATGTCTAGGATAGTGGACGGTAGTTTCGTGGATCACTTCTGTTCCTTTGTTGTAGATGGGTATGACCTGTGCTTTTCTCAAACCACTGGGCAGCGTTCTTTGTTATAGTGAGCAACTACAGATTATATTTAACAGAATGGCTATGTCAGCGGCAAATTGTGAATAGAATCGGATAGGGATTCCGTCGAGTACTGGGGCTTTGTTCAATTTTAACGATTTCAGCTGTTTCCCAACGCCATTGACACTAATATCTACTCCATTCATCTTTTCAGTGGTACGATAGTTAAACTGGTTCAGTACTTGCCCTCAATGAAGGCTTCACGCATTGCTCTCTTGGAAGTCAGAAGCGTTTCATTCAGCATCTCTGAATACAAACTGTCTCCGTAAGAGCGTGTAATAATGTAACAGGACATCGAGAATGCACCACTAAACAAACTGAGTTAGGGAACCTAGTGCCAGAGAAGCCAGCTTCAGGAAATGTGGAAGTGAACTAGTCTACCACTTTATGTAGCATAAATGTTTTCCAGTTTAATTACAACTGGCAGAACTAGCACTAATGGAAGAAAGGATATTGCGGAGACATGGCTTAGCCACAGCCAGGGAGATGTTTCCAGATTGAGATTTTCACTCAGCAGCGGAGTGTGCGCTGATATGAAACTTCCTGGCAGATTAAAACTGTGTGCCGGACCGAGACTCGAACTCGTGTTCGCAGAAGAGCTTTTGTGTAGTTTGGAACGTAGCAGACGAGGTACTGGCAGAATTGAAGCTGTGAGAATGGGTCGTGAGTCGTGCTTGGGAGCTCAGTTAGTTGCCGGTAGCTCAGCGTGTTCGTTCAGGGGGTTAGCTTCCCTCTGTAACAAAAAATAAAATAAAAATAAAAAGATGTGATATTTAATGGATCAATGACAAACTTAAACGGGTGTCTTAAGAAGTCCGCCCCGAACAGATGCAACGAACGAAAACGAACAAAATGAGATTTAAAGAAAGTTGGTAGAGCACTTGCCCGCGAAAGGCAGAGGTCACAAGTTCGAGTCTCGGTCCGAAACACACTTTTAATCTGCCAGGAAGTTTCATATTTATATTGTCCCATGACAGAACATGCTATGGATCAACGACAGACCCATTCATTACTCAGAGACGTATTGTACAGTACGATGGAGCAGTGCCTGTACAGTATTTCCTTGTCGCTGTATTGTAAGGGGAGGTCCTATTCCATGGCCTGTGAAGTCACCTGACGTGAATCCCCTAGATTATTTCCTTCTGCGATATCTAAAATAGCTTGTGTAAGAAGCAACAGTAGATACCAAGATGGAATTAGCCGCCAGGGTTGTAGCTGCCTCGGGTGTGATTCGAAACACACCAAGGATATTTGGCGGGGTGCATCAGAATCATGTTCGCTGATGACATGTCTGCATTGAGGCTGATGACCGTCAGTTTCAGCACATTTCGTAAGCTACATTACAAATGGTACGTTGATTGTGTCAATTATGGTATTTGCAGTTAACTATTGTAAATAAAAAAGGTACACAGTAATATGCTTTTATTCCTATTATCGCCTTCAGCTGGCTTCTCCGACCCCAGATTCCCTATCTCACATTGTTCAGTGGAGCATCCTCTGTGTCCTGCCAAATTTTTACACGATCTTACGGAAGCACCCTGTATGTAGCCCTGTGCTTTGGTTTAAAATCTACTATGAACAAGTTTCTTTTTCTTTAGAAGTTTCTTTTTACGTAAGCATCTCTCTATCTGCAGGGAGGTGCTCTGTTTTAAAACCTATTATGAAGTAATTTCTGTTTCTTTAGGAGTTTCTTTACAGTAACTGTACATCATGGATGGCCCTGCCATCGAAAACTGTTCTACCAGATACATACACTGAAGAGCCACCGAGAGCAGTGCAGCAGAGTGCAGAGCACGACACACGCTAGAGGTCGGCTCACCACGGCCGCCGAAAGCTGACGTGTATCCGAAATTCCGAATATTTTTCTTTCTTTTGTTACGTTGTATAGGTTTTACACTACCACTTCCACAGAACTGCTTGAAGAGGTTCATAAATAACTGTCTAAATGGTTGACGTCGATTGGAATATATTTCCGCAAACGCCGTACAAGAACGAATTGAATTCTTCATACACACTCAATACACCATGAGCATGTTGGCTGTTTCTGCATCGGCAATTCCCATCGTCCACTCACGGCCTAATGTCAGGACTGTCACAAACTGTCTAGCAAGTCGCAGTGCACTCAAGGAGCACACAAGCACACTGTCAGCAAACATAACAATATCGTACCTAGCAACTACGCAAGCTGAATTGAACAAACAGTTGTTGGTGAGGAAACTTTTCAGAATACGACATCTAGTAAACGACTAGCGGTAGAATCCTGCAACAGACACCACTGACTTTCTAATTTACCCCAATTTTAGTTCTTAATGCCAATAGTCATTGTTGCATTTAAAGCATTATTATAATCTGTTGATCGGCTAACAAGACCAGCCCCTGACTACCAACTATTTCTGTGAAAACCACACATCAATAGCAGTTTCCATTACCGCAATATTTGTGGTGCAGGCTTTAAGTTATTCACCTTGTTTATGAGCCTGATGCCGATGTTGTGTTATTGCAAGAGTTCACAATAACAAACCTGCACTTTCCTGGTTTCAAGTCGCTCTGCAATGATATGAAACGTGTGTAAGGTATTTGTGGCGGAGATTCCCCGTGGGTGGCATTCGACCGCCTGTAGCAAGTCTTTTTAGCTGTCGTCGCTTCGGCGACTTACCAGAATTGGTGATGATGAGTTGACAATGAGGACAACACACACGCCCAGGCCCGAGCCGAGAATTCCCTGACACATCCCAGAATAGAACCCGAAGCTCCGAGGTCGAGAGAAAACAACGCTAAACGCAAGACCACCGACAGCTGGCCGCTCTACTCTGCAATGCAGCACCTTAATAATACAGTACAGTGGTAGCTCTCTTAGTCCGGGTATGTATTCCAGTACACGAAGTCGAGCAGTTGGAAAGATGATGAGGCGTATGATCACAATGTACGACGTTACTGTAATGAATTTGTATGCGCCATCCGGTAATACTAATAAAGGAGAAAGAAACACATTTCTAAGGAAGATATTATTTAGTTGCTGAGAATTAACTCCCAGAACATTATCATAGGAGAAGGTTTTAATTGTTTATTGAGCCTACAATTCTAACTATCGCAAGGAAGAACTATTGCATGGAAATGAAAAATCAAGTGACAAAGGCAGAAATGGTAGAGAATGCTCTCTAAATACTGCATGGAGAAACAAACTTATGACAACTGACGAAAATATAAAAATATATAAAACAATGGTGCGTACCGTTTGGACATACGTAGCAGAAACTAGAGCAGAAACGAAAAATATGGAACAAAAATTAACGTCAGTGGAAATGGATGTTCTAAGACTGGTGTTCCAAAGAGTAAACATGTGGGACAAAAGAACAATTGTGTCTATAAGTGAACAGTATCGAATACAAAATATAAATAAAAAAGAAATTTGAAAGGAGTATGTGGGAAAGATCGACCCCACAAGGTTATCTAAAATCTGGAAACATGGATGACCGCAAGGGAAACGACTACCCGGATTACCATCCAAGAGATGTGACAACACGTGGTGCAGTACATCCATCACGGAATAAAGGAGACAAACAGGTGATAACCTAGTAAGCAGAAGAAGGAGAAGAAGAAAGGCAAAGAACTGCACGACACAGAAAAAAAAAATGCGCTGCAAAGATGCATGGGAAATCAGGTATCCCACGTTATTAAAATTCACCTTTTTTACATCATCCTCGGGTAGCAGACTTGATGGAATTTACACCTCTGATAATATTCGTGGTCAACTATTAGCTGCGTACGTCTTTCCGGCGTGTTCCTCTGATCATTTTGCGTTATCTGTAACAACAAATTTACCAAAACAGCCTACAAGGATGTAAACGTAAACACTTAAACAGTTACATGGCGTAATAGAACAGGTATTGATTCTACACTACACAGCGAAGAGATGACACCATGGTAGTGGCCACGGAGCGTTCGTTGCAGACCTTAGGGACTCTTTGCTATCGTCCGACACTGAAGCCCACCCACGTAAACGACTATCGCTGTAGAAAAACAAGAGGAATGGAGGACTCAATAATGAGTGCACGACGCAGTCGCAGGTAGATAATGCTTCACCCCTCCTTGAAAATGGACACTGATAAATGTGTCGAACCACCACATCCATCTGTCGTAATGAGTGTTCCTATGCCTGCAAACTTGCGGCAGGTTTAATGGGTTGGTTCCATCAATTTAAACACAGCCGGTTCGAAAGTGAGGCTTTAGCTGCTGCGCGATATGCTATGAATGTCAAAATGGTTCAAATGTCTCTGAGCACTATGGGACTTAACTTCTAAGGCCATCAGTCCCCTAGAACTTAGAACTACTTAAACCTAACTAACCTAAGGACATCACACACATCCATTCCCGAAGCAGGATTCGAACCGTAGCGATCGCGCGGTTCCAGACTTTAGCGCCTAGAACCGCTCAGCCACCCATGGCCGGCCTATGAATGTCAGATAGGGACATTACGCTTACTCAAGAAGTTTGTTCGTAAACCTTCCCAGACTTCTATGGTTATACTTCGTACATTACACTTGCTGGTGATGCCAGTAGCAGTACGGCCATACTGATGGGATGTGGCATGGAGATTGATAATTTAATGTTTTTCCGATCAGCCAGAGGGTTGTTGAGAATCACATGAGGTACGTGAACTGTAAACACTTATGCCTTCTCCGGCACGGGCAATAGATCTGACCAATCGCGTATCTACTTGGAAGAAATCACGCCTCTCTTCCTGGGATGCTCTGACAACTGTGTAATTGGCGGTGACTTCAACACCGTGCTTCACCCGAAAGATCCCACCACATGTCCTGAACTCCATTTGATGGTGCAAGAACTACGACATATAGACATTTGGGAAAAGGTGCATAATGATTACCCAAGATACACTTACGTCGCCAGTCACTCTGCCAGTGACCTCGTTGGCATTTGTGTCTCCCCTGATCTAGCGGCAGCGAAGATGCACGAAGAAAGATCGCAGCACATGTATCTCCCTCAGTCGTCAGAAGACATGGAGGACTCGTTGTTGCTGGAAAATAAATGAACGCACCTTCAGAAGGTGAAATGTTTTCGACTTACAGTGGACAATTGGACTGCATGCGAAGATCGACTGCTGAGATATTCCTCCGGACTGAAATACTGGCTCGAATGCGCCAAACCGACACTGCGGCGGGTGACGATGCAATATGGTAGATAGCGATCCCTTTGGCTTGATACTTTACGTTGCTCTGAGAACTCATGGTAAGCCCACCGTCCCCGGACCGAAAGACGGACACTCGCTGCATCAAGATGAAGATCATTTCACATACGCCGTGGCGTCTCGAAGGTAATGTGGTGCCAGCACGGTGTCAAGATGGGGTTGACTCTGAACCTGTGTCCATGCACCATATTCTTCGAGATCGGCAACAGCGACTACGAAAGATGATCCACCATCTTCACTTGGCAAATGGACGCTGTTTGACTGCACAGGCAGACACTGTGACCACTACCAATGTTTCTACCGTGATGAGCATTATGATGGTGCAGCGTTTGCTGAAGTATCACATTCGATATCAGGTAGCCTAGACGGAATGAAAGCGAAGTCTCTTATGATACCAATTACCCGCACAGACGTCGAGGAAACCATAGCAAATGATAAAAGTAACAAGCTCCTTGTACCGATGGTATTTCCTTGGAATTCTACTGGGCCTTTCAAGATTTTATGTTTCTTATATGGACATCAATGTTTCAGAAATTTATGGCACATATCGCACCACTGCTACCGTCCTTTGTTGAATGCCGTATTATCCCGATCCCCAAGCCAACAGGAGGACGAGGTACTGAATGTCACAGCCCGCTAACCTCTTTCACCAGCATCTGTAAGACATTTCACAAGGCTCTTGGCAACACGACTGAAGAGCGACTTGCACCAATTACTTCCTATGGAATAAATGTCCGTGGGAGGAGTTACACTATTGGCCATTAAAATTGCTACACCACGATGACGTGCTACAGACCCGAAATTTAACCGACAGGAGGAAGATGCTGTGATAAGCAAATGATTAGCTTTTAAGAGAATTCACACAAGGTTGGCGCCGGTGGCGACACCTACAACGTGCTGACATGAGGAAAGTTTCCAACCGATTTCTCATACAAAAACAGCAGTTGACCGACATTGCCTGGTAAAACGTTGTTGTGATGCCTCGTGTAAGGAGGAGAAATGCGTACCATCACGTTTCCGACTTTGATAAAGGTCGGATTGTAGCCTATCGCGATTGCGGTTCATCGTATCGCGACATTGCTGCTCGCGTTGGTCGAAATCCAATGACTGTTAGCAGAATATGGAATCGGCGGGTTCAGGAGGGTAATACGGAAGGCCATGCTGCATTCCAGCAGTCGACGTGACAGGCATCTTATCCGCATGGCTGTAACGGATCGTGCAGCAACGTGTCGATCCTTGAGTCAACAATAGGGACGTTTGCAAGACAACAACCATCTGCACGAATACTTCGACGACGTTAGCAGCAGCATCGACTATCAGCTCGGAGACCATGGCGACGGTTACCCTTGACGCTGCGTCACAGGCAGGAGCGCCTACGAAGGTGTACTCAACGACAAACCTTGGTGCACGAATGGCTGAACGTCATTTTTTGGGTTGAATCCAGGTTCTGTTTATAGCATCATGATGGTCGCATCCATGTTTGGTGACATCGCGGGGAACGCACATTGGAAGCGTGTATTCGTCATCGCCATACTGGTGTATCACCCGGCGTGATGGTATGGGGTGCCATTGGTTACACGTCTCGATCACCTCTTGTTCGCACTGACGGCACTTTGAACAGTGGACGTTACGTTTCAAATGTGTTACGACCCATGGCTCTACCCTTCATTCGATCCCTGCGAAACCCTACATTTCAGCAGGAAAATGCACGACTGCATGTTGTAGGTCCCGTACGGGCCTTTCTGGATACAAAAAATGTTCGACTGCTGCCCTGGTCAGCACATTCTCCATATCTCTCACCAATTGAACACGTCTGGTCAATGGTGTCCGAGCAAGTGACTCGTCACAATACGCCAGTCACTACCCTTGATGAACTGTGGTATCGTGTTGTAGCTGCATGGGCAGCTGTACCTGCACACGCCATCCAAGCTCTGTTTGACTCAATGCCCAGGCGTATCAAGGCCGTTATTACCGCCAGAGGTGGTTGCTCTGGGTACTGATTTCACAGGATCTATGCACCGAAATTGCCTGAAAATGTAACCACATGTCAGTTCTAGTATAATATATTTGTCCAATGAATACCTGTTTATCATCTGCATTCCTTCTTGGTGTAGCAATTTTAATGGTCAGTTGTGTAATAACATGCAGACGGCGTTCAGTGAGTGACGGGATATGATAACCGTCGCTGAGTTTTTTCTCCTTAGAGGCGTACTGATCACAGTGGACTCTGACAGTGCTTTTACAAGGTGGGCCATGATTTCCTTCAAGTGGTGATGTTTCGCTTGGCTTTTCTCTCGGCCCTTGTCAGTGTCGTCTTGCGACTTGTCCGTTGTACATCATCCAAAATGCTGCTTCATGGAAATGTGGCGTGTCTCCTGTCGTTAGCCGGCCGGGGTGACCGAACGGTTCTAGGCGCTACAGTCTGGAAACGCGCGACCGCTTCGGTCGCAGGTTCGAATCCTGCCTCGGGCATATATGTGTGTGATGTCCTTAGATTAGTTAGGTGTAAGTAGCTTTAAGTTCTAGGAGACTGATGACCTCAGAAGTTAAGTCCCCTAATGCTCAGAGCCATTTTTGAACCTCCTGTCATTAATGAGAAACACCAGACGTGATTTCGACTGCAAAATACGAGTATGGTTCACTCCGTCCTCGGCTCGCAGTGTGTCTTGATGGGTGCGGGCTATCATAGCCTAGTGTTTGGTCCCTCAGCGAACTGGTGGATGCTGGTACGGAGGATCATCGCCTTTCATCTTTGAACTGCGCCTCAGCCACATATGTCACTGTACGGGGAAGTAACGTATTTTCCATCTACGTAGTCCCACACTCTGACATGAATCAAGACTGTTATTTTGCTACCTTTTCTGATATGATAGAAAGGATATGTTCGACTATTGGGCATTTTTACAGGAACGACATGACTCTGTGATGTAGCTCCTCCGATACCGTCAAATTTTTGTCAGTTTTCACAATGTTTAGCAACCAGTTTACGGGTCAGTTTCACTTTTCACAGCTCATACCACGAATGTAATAGAACTGATGCAAAGTCTACGTCTAGCATAAAATTTGTGAATACAACAAACAAGTTTCACGCGGACGATGGCATCTTTCTTGGAAAAAATTTCTGGGCATCTGTGTACCTTTTTTACTATATAGAGTTTCATGTTAGTGTTATCGGAGCACGTTATAAGTTCCCCCGCCATCTTCCGACACACGGACTTGCGGGTCCACAATACTTTAAAGATATTCTGGAAAATGTTGCATTTGAACTTCATATAGGACATAGGTTAACATTTCAAAGATAGGTTAAGTTGTTAAACTGACCTTTTTGAGACAAGGAAATAATAGTAGATAATAAGTATATTTTGTTAACATAAACAACTTACAACCCATACAATAACATAATTCCACTATAGCTGTTCATTAATCTCACCGCAAATATTCAAAGTGACAATCACCATCGTAAATGCATACACGTCGAATGTGCATTAAATTTCGCTCAATCTCTCAAACATAGCTGTTAATGAGACAGGCAGTTCGGTCCCTACCAAATAGTTTCATTTCATTTTCGGCAGTAGTTCCATGTACCAACGATATCGCGTTAGCCAACAACAAAATTCGACTATGCTCATATTGTAAATAATTGCCCATTATTACACAAAGTCGCACCACAGTAGTATGAAGCAGCCTTGGTTCAGTCACGTCCTACTAGTGGTCGAAATACTCAATTGCTTTTCTCAAAATAATCATTTTATATGCTTTAAGAAATGCAGCAACCAGTCCCTTATACAGGCCTATTGCCTGACAAAAATGTGAAGTACAAAAAGTGGAGGAAACAGCGAACTGAAATTTTGCAGGTTGAATGTGTATGTGATATGATCGCAGTGACTGTAAAATAAAGTCGAGTTTGCAAAGAACTACGAAGTAAGAGTCCACGTAACAATATGACGTTATACTCTCTTTGGCCTAGATTTCTGAACTGATTTGTTTGGGAAGAGTGTCATGAAGCTTTCGTCCTCCTCCTGAGGCAAGCTGGCCAGCAACCTTTGTAACATATCCTCGTATTCCGGATACTGGAACCAGTATGGAGTTGACGTATGAGCTGGTCCCACACTTCTTGTATCACGGACACGTCTGGGGATCGTTCTGGCCGCCAGAGCACCTCAACCTGACGCATATATATTATAGAGTAACGTGCCATGTGTGGTCGAGCACTGTCTTGTTGAAAAATTGCACCTTGATACTGTCGCATGAGAGGAAAGACGAGAGGCTGCAGGATGTTCGAGACATACCACTGCCCAGTCAGAGATTCTCAGTCACTACCAGTCGTGGCGTTAAGTCATACCCGATTGATCCCCAAATCATGACGTCACACTTCTATGCCTCTCGAAAACCTTGAGAGCAATCGACCTCTCTGCCGGCTGTAGCTACACTCTCCGACCATGGTCATCCGAGGTAATGCAGAAAACCAAGTCATCACTGAACACAATGCGACGCCACTCGTCAGCTGTACAGGCTTCTTGGTCACGGTACCAGGCCAAAATCAGCCGTTTTTGTTGCTGTGTTTATGGCAGCCTGTGTACGGGACACTAATTCCCTAGTCCGTCTGCTGCTAGTCTCCGACAAACGGTGCAGGATGACAGGGTGTAACACGTAGTCTGTTACCCGTTCTCGGACGGTAAGAGCTGTTTTACAGGGGTTACGATGAGCTTGGAGCACATTACGAAGATCTTCCTTTGTGGTGGTGAGACGTGATAGACTTGAACCTTTACGATAACCATGCTTGTCCGACGTCGGGCCACAATCACATTAGAATGACCCACAGTTCTGAGTATGACACGATTCGAGCAACTGTTGAAACGGAGAAGCACAATGAAGCCCTTTCAAACTCTTTGAGGTGCTGATAACGCTGCCACATTAGTGTACGACATATATGAGACAGTCATAGTGATTGCTCGAACACTGACGCTGTTCGTGCTCTTACACACTGTGTGATCAAAAGTATCCGGACACCTGGCTGAAAACGACTTGCAAGTTCGTGGCGCCCTCCGTCGGTAACTCTGGAATACAGTATGGAGTTGGCCCACCCTTAGCCTTGATAATAATTTCCACTCTCGCAGACATACGTTTAGTCAGGTGCTGGAAGGTTGCGTGGGGCATGGCAGCCCATTCTTCACGCAGTGCAGCACTGAGGAGGTGAGATTTGCCACAAACTCGGCGTTCCGAAACATCCCAAATGTGTTCTGTAGGATTCAGGTCAGGACTATGTGCAGGTCAGTCCATTACAGGGATGTTATTGTCGTGTTACCACTCCGCCACAGACCGTGCATTATGAATATGTGCTCTTTCATGTTGATGTAATCACTATGCACGAATTGTTCTTCAACAGTGGAAAGCAAGAATGTGCTTAAAACATCAATATAGGCCTGTGATGTCATAGTGCCAAGCAAAACAACGAGGGGTGCAAGCCCCCTCCATGAAAAACACGAGAACACCTTAACACCACCACCTCCGAATTTTACTGTTGGCCCTCCACTCGCTGGCAGATGTTCACCGGGCATGCGCCATACACACACCCTGCCATCGGATTGCCACATTGTGTACTTTGATTCGTCACTCCACACAACGTTTTTCCACTGTTCAATCGTCCAATGTTTACGCTCCTTACACCAAGCGAGGCGTCGTTTGGCATTTACCGGCGTGACGTCTGGCTTACGAGTAGCCGCTCGACCATGAAATCCAAGTTTTCTCACCTCCCGCCTAACTGTCATACTACTTGAGGTGGATCCTAATGCAGTTTGGAATTCCTGTGTGATGTTCTGGATAGATGTCTGTCTATTACACGTTACGACCCTCATCAACTGTCGGCGGTCTCTGTCAGTTAGCAGAAGATGTCGGCCTGTACGCTTTTGTGCTGTACGTGTCCCTTCTAGTTTCCACTTCACTATCACGTTGGAAGCAGTGGACCTAGGGATGTTTAGGAGTGTGGAAATCTCGCGTACAGGCGTGTGACACAAGTGACACCCAATAACCTGATCACTTTCGAATGTTCCGCGGTGCTTCCCATTCTGCTCTCTGACGATATCTAATGACTGCTGAGGTCGCTGATATGGGGTACTTGGCAGTACGTGGCAGCACAATGCACATAATATGGAAAACGTATGCTTTTAGGGTATCCGCGTACTTTTGATCACATAGTGTATACTGTAGAAGGCCTGGTACAACAGTAAGTACGAAGGAAGCTAACGCACTCTAGTGAGTGGTATACTTTGTAAGGGTACAGACAGCGATCCTATACTCGCCGGATCGAAGTTACCCTTACGTTTCTTTTCTGCAGCGCAGAAGCATTGCTGACGAGGATGCCCCCTAGTCTAGAAGGGAGAGATTGGCGCCTGGAGATAGTTTGGCGCAGGATGAGTCAGTCGAGCAGTAGCAAGCTTGCAGAACACACCATGAGAGCTCGCATTTCCAGCAGTCGCGCATAAAAGTGAAGTATTTTGAGGAAAATTTACACAATTTCGTTCTAGAGCCATCAGCCGAGTGGGTGGCATACGTGTGTGAGCAAGGAGAGAATTTTTAAGTTCAGGATTAATTGCGTATCGGGGGAGATGTTATATAATGAAAAGGCGATCGTACAGGAAGGAATAGGCAACGGTAAACTCCTATAAGCTCGTGATAAATGAGTGGCTGTATTTGTAACGTGAGTGCGATGAGAACAATTAGGGACGTGATACTTGAATTTAGGTGGAATAAATTAACTGTGTCGTACAAAAGTGTTCACATATTACAACCTCTTCATTATTATTATAATATTCCGATAGAAAATGAATTTTTAGAACAGTGTGAGGGAATAGATAAGAGAATAGGTAAGGCTCACCGTAAAAACTTTACTTATAGGTACATGTACCTTCGTAGTAAGTTCTCCCTCCAAAACTGGATGCTTATTTTGGCCCGACAGCTATTTTTCCAACCAGCCGGACTATAGCAAGTAATAAATAACTACAAATCAATTAATACTGTTGGGACCGGCTTATACTTTGTCCAAAAATTTTTCAATTGTGTGTGAAATCTTATGGGACTTAACTGCTAAGGTCATCAGTCCCTAAGCTTACACACTACATAACCTCAATTATCCTAAGGACAAACACACATGCTCGAGGGAGGACTCGAACCTCCGCCGGGACCAGCCGATACCTTGTCACAGAGAATTGCAACTGTAATCGTTTACATACATGTCACTGGCGTGTACGTGTATGAAGATACACTGACGTCCCACCGTATCTTATGGGTCTTTCATATTTTTGGGAGGCAATATATTTAAAATGGCTGGTGGCAGAGGAACTTTTTGGTATGGTCGTAACTGCCTGTTCCATCAACAGCTTCATTTGCGACAGTTATTATTATTATTATTATTATTATTATTATTATTATTTATTTTATGGCCTTCATTGGACCACTTTAGTCAAAAATACAAATTTCTAAACAAGTTGTTACACATGGATACAATTTGGTTCGACAATAATATATTTAGGTAATATAATTATTAGAGGCTATTCTTATATGAAAGGTGTCTTGCTCTTCTGTCTGCCCAATATTTCTTCATTCTTTCTGATATTTTCTTTCTTTCTTCATCTGAGACAACTCTTCCTGTACTCCTTTTATTGATTTTCATTTGTAGTCTCGTTTGTGGGTCTTGCAGTATTCTGGTTTTCTCTGTCTTGTTTTTTAGGTCATCTGCGGTAATTTGAAGTTCTTTTATATCTTCCTTAACTTCTGTGATCCATTTAATGTCGCTCTTGCTATTCCACAATTTTTGTATTATTTTCTTACTAATTCTGTTTTCTGGAGTTCTCATCAGATGTCCAAAGAATGAGATGCGTTTCTTCCTGATTGTGCTCATGACTGGTTCTATTTTCTTATATACTGTTTCATTTGATGCTATTCTCCTATGTCCATTTATTTTATATTGTTTATTTATACATGTCCTAATTATTCTTCTTTCTATTTTTAGTATTCTGTCAATTTCTGCTATATTAGTTGTTTTGAAGATAGTTTCAGCTGCATACGTTATTTCTGGTTGTGTAACAGTTTTATAGTGTTTTAATTTTGCATCTATAGATAGGCTTTTTTTGTTGTATGTAGTTTTGGTAATGTAATTTGCATAGTTCAGTTTTTTTATTCTACTTTGCCTTGATGGCTTCTCATTTAGATTGTATGTTATTATTTCGCATAAATATTTAAATTTATCAACAATTTTGATTTCCTGTTCTCCTATTGTAATTTCGTTTGCAAGTGGTGGATCAGTTAGCATAATCTCCGTCTTTTCAAATGATATTCTAAGGCCTGCTTTCTCTGCTATTTCTTGTAGTGATTTCACTTGTTGCCTGGCTTCTTGAACGGTGTTGGCTAGGAGAGCAAGATCATCAGCGAATCCCAAGCAGTTTAAGCTAATATCATCTTTTGCACTTCCAATTCTTATCCTCTTTTGATTGTCCTTGTACCATTCTCTCATTATGTATTCCAGTGCACAGTTGAAAAGTAATGGTGATAGGCAGTCACCTTGCCTTAAGCCTGTTTTTATGAGGAATGGTTCCGAAATTTCTCCTCTAAACTTCACTTTTGATTTGGTGTTAGTTAGAGTGAGTTGTATTATTTTAATTAGTTTTGGATGTAGTCCTAGATTTCTTCAAATTTTTAATACTGAAGGTCTGTGGAGACAGTCATATGCCTTCTTAAAATCTACAAATGTTATTGCCCGAGGTTTGTTCCGTTTCTTGTAGTATGCCATAATCAATTTTAAACTAATTATCTGCTCTGCACAGCTTCTCCATGGTCTGAAACCTCCTTGATATTCCCCTAACTCCTGTTCTAATTGCTCCTTGATTCTTTCATATAGGATCTTCGATAGAATTTTATATGTGCAATCTAGGAGAGAGATTCCTCCGTAGTTTTCTGAGTTGCTCTTATCTCCCTTTTTGTGTAGTGAGTGGATGATAGCTGTGGTCCAATGTTCGGGAAATTGTTCTCTTACCAAAATTTTTGTTAGAGCCGTGTGTGAAGAGGTCTTGACTGTGTCACTTGCATATTTCCACAATTCAACAAAAACCTGATCTTCTCCACATGCCTTATAATTTTTTTGTTCTTTAAGAATTTCTTGTACTTCTTGGAAAGTTGGAGGGTCTAGTTTGTTAGGTTTGGTTTTTATTGGGGTATTTATGTTGATTTGTAAGGGTTCTTTGGGTTCCTCGCAATTCAGCAGTTTGTAAAATGCTTTTGCCATGATTTCTGCATTTTCCTTGTTACTGTGTGTCATTCTTCCATCTTCATCTTTCAGTATTAGTGTAGGGGCCTCACATTGTTGTAGTTGTTTCCCAAAGATTTTGTAGTAGTTCCTGGATTTGGTTTTATGATAATTATCTTCTATAGACTTTATAATATCTTTATGAAATCCTCTCTTGATTCTTCTAATATTTTGAGTGAATTTTTTTCTTTCATTTCTTAGGTTGATGGAATTTTCTTCAGTTTAACCATGCTTGGTGTCTATCTTCATGGAATTTGTCACATTCTGATGTCCACCATGCATGTTTCCTTCGTGGGTTCAAGGGAACTAGATTCTCTGCTTCTTTTTTAAGATTAGGCACTAGTTGTTCTAGATCATCTGTTAATTTGATGGTTTGTGTTATTTGTTGGTACTTATTATTTTTAATTAGCTGATGTGGGTCAAACCTCCTTTTTATTTTATTAGTTTTTCCGGTCCTCTTCTTTAACGGTGTGAATTTGATTTTAATTTTAACCATATAATGGTCTGAGCCTGTGTCTACTCCTCTCAGTACTTTCACATTGTGGATCTCCTTATGAAAATTTTTGTCCATACAGACATGGTCTAGTTGCCAATCGCCCTTCCTCCAGTCTGGATGTTTCCATGTTTTAAGTTTACTTGGCTTCCTCTTAAGGTATGTTGATTTAGATATAAGGTTGTGTTCTCTGCAGAGTTCTACAAGTCTTTGACCGTTTTTGTTTGTAAATTTATGTGGACTCCATTTTCCAATTATGTCTTTATATTTCCTTTCTTTTCCCAACTGAGCATTGAAATCTCCCAATAAGAATATTACATTCTTTTTATTTACTCTGTTCACAGTTTGTTCTAGGAGGTCCCAAAATTTATCTACCTCTTCCTTTGTTTTTGTTAGGCAATTTTTTTCATTTTTTGGGCATGAGCATTTATTATTGTATAGGTTTTATTCATTGTTTTAAAGCTTAGAGTCGCAATTCTTGGTGATACTGCTTGGAAATCCGTTACTGAATCTATTATTTTTATGTTTACTAAAAACTCTGTTCCAAACTGGGGACATTGTTTCATTGCCCTCCGTCCTGGTTTCCCATTATAAATTCTGTAACCTTGTGATTCGAATGGGTCCTCTGTGGTGTTTCTCATTTCTTGGATCCCTGTTATTAAAATTTTTTGTTTATTTAGTTCATCTGTGAGCTCCTTGAGTTTTCCGGTCTGAAGTAGTGAGTTTATATTGTGTGTTGCTATATAATTTATTTGCTCATGTTTAATCTTCTTTTTGTGTTTTAGTGTGCATTTGGACGGTTGCAAACGCTCCGATTCGTTGCTGTCTTCAAGTTGACTACCCACCGAATCCGATGTAGCCTTATCCTGCCTTTTTGAGCAGGAGGGTGGAATTTTTTTCCTAAAAGACCTTTCCATTTTTGACTGTCGAAGGTTGTCAACCTTAGTTGGAGCAAGCTCCGATTTACAACTCCGTTTGTTAACCGCAGAGGGTGTGTTTGGTCCGCGAGAGCTATTTTATTTCACTCAAGTCCGCCAGTAAACCGGTGAGGACTTCCCTATCCAACACCTGGGACGCGCCACGTAGGAGTATCACCTCTCCTCCTACTATGACAGCATAGTAGGTTCGTGGCATTTGCGACAGTATATGATTATTAATGCATTTTTGGCTTGCATATATATTGGTGACTGTCATTTCGAACAGTTGCTGTAAGATTAAGTTATTGCTATGTTGTTTCATTATTTTAAGAAATACAGCAACCAGGGTGTTTCAGAGTCTTTGCATCACAAGTCTAGCAGTGATAGTTTACGTCATGAGAACAACTTCTGTCACCTATAAAATGTTCACTGACATTTCCAGACGAGGTTAGGCGTCTTTAATTACTGGCTTAAGCCTCTGAGAGGAGACATGGCATAGGCACTCAGTGGTGCGCATCACGCCACAGGAGGGCTGAAAAAACATGAATAACTTGTGCTATTTCTGATCCCTTTTAAATTCCGTTGAATGTTTTTTTAACGGTCCCCAATGGCTCAACTCTGCATACTAGAACAAAAATTGCGGTGACACAACACTCCAAGTTGTTCACATAACGTTCAGTGGGGTTACACCCCTACGATGTCCTTAGAGAATGGTTGAGTCGCCCAGAGTTTGCGTCAGTGTCAAAGGCCCCACGCTTTTGCGTCGTTACAGAATAAAACTGCAAGCATCAATGAGCCTAATGTCTCACTCCTGTGCCGCAGCCGGGGAAAAAGACGGCGATTCAGAAATATGACCCTGTAACTCTTTGCGCAGTATATGAACTGGTACCTACACGGGATGAACTCACTGGAGGAAGTACCGACTAGTGTCCATATGAATCGAGAGGAACTGTGACACTGCGATGTGGACAGACAGTAGCACCTGTTGCTTATGGCCAATAAAATTTATACACCACGAAGATGACGTGCTACAGACCCGAAATTTAACCGACAGGAAGCCGATGCTGTGATATGTAAATGATTTGCTTTTCAGAGAATTCACACAAGGTTGGCACCGGTGGCGACACCTACAACATGCTGACGTGAGGAAAGTCTCCAACCGATTTCTCGTACACAAACAACAGTTGACTGTAGTTGCCTAGTGAAACGTTGTTGTGATGCCTCGTGTAAGGAGCAGAAATGCATACCGTCACGTGTCCGACTTTGATAAAGGTCGGATTGTAGCCTATCGCCATGGCGGTTTATCCTATCGTGACATTGCTGCTCGCGTTGGTCGAGATCCAATGACTGTTAGCAGAATATGGATTCGGTGGGTTCCGGAGGGTAATACGAAACGCCGTGCGCGATCCCAACGGCCTCGTATCACTAGCAGTCGAGATGAAAGGCATCTTATCTGCATGGCTGTAACGGATCGTGCAGCCACGTCTCGATCCTTGAGTCAACAGATGGGGACGTTTGCAAGACAACAACTATCCGCACGAACAGTTCGGCGACGTTTGCAGCAGCATGGACTATCAGCTCGGAGGCCATGGTTGCGGTTACCCTTGACGCTGCATCACAGAGAGTAGCGCCTGCGATGGTGTACTCAACGACGAATCTGGGTGCACGAATGGCAAAACGTTATTTTTTCGGATGAATCCAGGTTCTGTTTACAGCATCAAGATGGTCGCATCCATGTTTGGTGACATCGCGGTGAACGCACATTGGAAGCTTGTATTCGTCATCGCCATACTGGCATATCACCCGGCGTGATGGTATGGGGTGCCATTGTTTACATGTCTCGGTCACCTCTTGTTCGCACTGACCGCACTCTGAACAGTGGACGTTACATTTCAGATGTGCTACGACCCGTGGCTCTACCCTTCATTCGATCCCTGCGAAACCCTACTTTTCAGCAGGATAATGCACGACCGCATGTTGCAGGTCCTGTACGGGCCTTTCTGGATATAGAAAATGTTCGACTGCTGCCCTAGCCAGCACATTCTCCAGATCTCTCACCAACTGAAAACGTCTGGTCAATGGTGGCCGAACAACTGACTCGTCACAATACGCCAGTCACTACTCTTGCTGAACTGTGGTATCGTGTTGAGGCTGCATGGGCAGCTGTACCTGTACACGCCATCCAAGCTCTGTTTGACTCAATGCCCAGGTGTATCAAGGCCGTTATTACGGCCAGAGGTGGTTGTTCTGGGTACTGATTTCTCAGGATCTATGCACCCAACCTGCGTGAAAATGTAATCACATGTCAGTTCTAGTATAATATATTTGTCCAATTAATACCCGTTTATCACTTGCATTTCCTCTTGGTGTAGCAATTTAGATGGCCTATATGGTGGTCAGAAATAGTTTGAAATCTTGTAAGCTTCCTGAATGAATTTTTCGCTCCGCAGCGGAACGTGCGCTGATAGGAAAAAACTTCCTGCCAGATTAAAACTGTGTGCTAGACCAAGATTAGAACTCGCGAACTTTGTCTTTTTGGGGGCATGTGTTCTTCAAAATGAGTTATGCCTCTGAGAGGCGGCATGGCGTAGGCACTCGGCACGACTGACGTCCCGACACAGTAACTTTACTCCCCCCATAACCTCATCTACTACCTTTCAGACTTGCGGGACTTACACTTCTGGAAGAATGGATATTGCGGAGTCATGGCTTAGCCACAGCCTGGGGATTAGTCCCAGAAACAGTTTTTGGAAGGCTGGATATGAGGTATTGGCGGAAGTATGGCTGTGGATACCGATCGTGAGTCGTGCTTGCATAGCTCAGTTCGTAGAGCACTTGTACTCTAAAGGCAAAGGCCCCGAGTTCATGTCTCGGTTCGGCACATGGTGTTAAGCTGCCGGTAAGTTTCAGCATGTAAGGATGCTGTAGAATAGGATGTACTGGGAAATTAACTTTAAGAATAGAAATTCGGCAGGATGCGACGTTTCAGGATCAATTAGAATTTGAGTTAGCTGATCATGCCGTTGCGTCAGCAAATTCAAGTTGCCCGACAGAGACGGTGTTGCCAAACGTGTTGTTCATATAGTTTCCTAAAACTGAAGAAGAGAGCGGTGCATAAACTGTACATCGGAAAAAAGTAAGGATCGAATCTGAGCCAAAGTCTGAGCAGTTTCATGTACTATCTACGGTATGAGAACAACTATCAGTAACTTTATCTTTCGGGCCGCTTGAACTTGAGAGGCCATCCGGTGTGATCGAGCGGTTCTAGGTGCTTCAGTCTGGAACCGCGCGACCGCTACGGTCGCAGGTTCGAATCCTGCCTCGGGCATGGATATTTGTGATGTCCTTAGGTTAGTTAGGTTTAAGTAGTTCTAAGGTCTAGGGGACTGATGACCTCAGATATTAAGTCCCATAGAGGTCAGAGCCATTTGAACCACTTTTTTGAACTTGAGAGGGCAACGGCCTGATTGGCTGGCCACAGTGCAAATTAGCTAGGAAACGGCGCAACATATCGAATACTTTTCTTAACAAAAGTTTTGAAGCACCACAATGTGTGTAGTGGATGTTTTCAGCATTTCTTAAAGTACTTCTTGAAGTAATGAAATCCATAGCCACGAATCTTAACAACCAGTTAGTAAACTGATAAACTAATAGGCTTATTTACTGATCCTCTTACATCAGTATAATTAGTACGGTAAGGTTTTTAATCATTATTTTTGTACTTCTTATCATAGGCTTAAAGCACTATTTCATGTTCCCCTACTACTGTTTAGAACATTTGTTTCGTTCATATTGTTTCATTTTCTGTGTTAATCCAACACTTTGTAAGCAATCACCACTAAGCACAAAAATTTGTAACGCCAAGATTGGCGAATTACTCACTAATGTTGTAATCCGATGGTAATAAGTTCGTTCTCTCTGGGGTGAGTAAATATCGATCTCTGTGGTTGCCTCATGATGGACATTCAAGTAGCCTGCCAGATACAATAAATACCCGTTACTCTCATAGCGTAGATAACAATAGCAATATTGCTGCTAGTATCTACCGATTAAAGGGATACAGGGAGGTCCTCTTTCCGCAACGACACTGAAGAAAATGAGTCGGAAGTTCCGACTCATGTTGTTCAGTGTCGTTGCGGAAAGAGGATCTCCCTGTATCCCTTTAATTGGTAGATACTAGCAGCAATATTGCTATTGTTTTGATAAAACAGCTTTAAGAGTAAAGTCCTGCTCACCATGTCCAGACACATGTAGTCTGTCTGTAACTGTAATGCACGAAATTGCTCAGCCTTTGGCTCCGCTTCGATCCTTATTATCGTCCCATGTCTAATTTTGGTACCACTCTCTTGTTCGGTTTGAGGAAACCACTATGAAAAGCATGTGTGAGTGCAGGAATAGAGAACGGATGAAACAATAAATTCCAATGCGCCGTACTGAGTAGATTGCAGTGAGTATTACAGCATCCTAAGCTATTCTCACAATAACTGCAACAAGAAGGACCCTCTTCTTCCACTACTGATTGTACAAAAGAATTGCAATATACATTACCGATGATATAAATTTAATCAGCGTGCGACGTGGGGCTGCATCCAGATGGATGAGTCTGTGTGGGCGCGGTTTGGCCGCTGCGCCCCGCGGCCACACACGTTCTAATTACGGAATGAGGCCGCCCTCAGTCGGATTTGATATCACAAAAGCTAAAGACTACGCTGCCTTTGTCGTTTTTGCTTTCCTTACGTTTTCAGCTGTAAATGATATCACCGGACCTGTTTCCTAGTGTTAAGAATAGCGCGTACGGCTTTGTGTTTGTAAGTGTATGTGCGAGCCTCGAAGTTTGTGTATTGTGCGTGGCTTCATCGACTGATCCCTCGTCAGAGACTGAGAGCTTCTTGTTTCTCAGATCTCTCAATGTTTGTAGAATAAACTGAATATGATTCTGGAAATTTTCTTGCACAGTTGTCTTACAGCTGTTCATAGATCTCATGTCAAAGAAAAGGTAAACCGATTAATGCTGCAAGAAAATCTGTGCTATGAGTTCTTTAGGATCCGGTAAGAACTGAAGTCTGATACGTTTCAAAGCTGTTACTTTGGGCATATTTCATATGCAAATTTATGAAAGTTCTTTCACGTCCGTTACTTTCACACAGATATCCATAAAAAGAGTCAGGGCGATACAGAGAGAATTGATAGTTTCATAAATGCCACAACAACATTTCACTTACATAAAATAAACCACAACCATCAAATTTGACCCAAATTTTTACAGACATTTCCTGCAAAGTAGAATTGTGTCCCAGGCCGTAACTCTAAACCGTAGCAAACAATGCTCAGCCGAATAAGTTGCCCAAGGTTACACCTGCAAGAAACTTCCTCTTACCTCTTACTTTCAGCACGCATCTTGGTGGAGTAGCACAAGTTATACAGAAGAAAAGAATGAAATCAATAATGGATGATTGCGGGTGAACGTCAAATGAACAACTTTATAGGTGAAGCACATTTTTGGCAAAAGAATAGGGACTGAAGTGGACTGCGTCTTTTTCAAAGATTTATTTCTCCAAAAATATAATTATATACACGTTAACAATGTGACACAAACAAACGAAGTATATTTTACTTTCATCTCTATTCTCTCTTGGACCTAATGGCAGCCCCACAATCTTCAGACATGCTGTCAATAAGTTTTGGTATGTATTTCGAGTCCATATGATTACTCGAATCCTGAACAACATTCCAGAGATGTTCATTGTTTATTATGTAAACTCTCCAGATACGCCTGTCCACTTTATTCCAGACCAGTTCAATAGGTTTTCAATCAGGTCTTTGTGACGGTTGTACCCTCCCCACCGCAATTTTTAAAGAAAATAAAGCAATACTTAATAGAAATGGGAGCCAAGTGTAACCTCCCCACAAAAATTTTAAAAGAAAAGGACGATATTAATTAGAAATGCTGATGGACATGGCTCTAGGCGTAACCTGCCCACAATCAAATGTACTGACAATGGCAACAAAAATGTGAAATACGCAATCTGACTCAAATATAAATTCTTCACAAAATTTAAAATCCGTTCAGTGACAAGAAAATACAATTAAACCGAAATATCGGTCTTTGGCCCTGTGTAAAACAATCAGAATTAAAGTCTTACCTCAGAATAAATGGATGTCACATATCTGCTCTTGTTGTTGCGCACCGCTTGGAGGAACTGCATTGCAAATAATAATATTCTCTTTTTTTTTGTGATTTTACTAAAAATTTTCTTGTAAAGAAGTGGAGTGAAATGGGAAGTGCAACGATATCTTTAGTTCAGAAAAAATTAAATTTTTGAAAAAATGCTTTTGAAATAAAATTATTATTGGGGAACTTGTTGGAGAATAGTTACAATAAATAAAATTTTTCATTATCTAATGATTATATTAATTAACAGTATACCTTATTCACCATCTTGACCAGTGTTGCCGACCGCCTACATCACACAACCGCACTGGGCTGCTACTACTGACCGACCGCTCTGCATGACGACTAAACCGAGCTACAGACTCGCAACGACTGAACTGACAGACTCGCAACGACTGACTGTTGACTGAGAACCGCTCGCAACACTCGCGCGGTCAAGCGCATACTCTCTGGTCACAGATGCTACAATGCCTCGCCATCGCTGCTGCGTTACATACGTGTTTCATAACCCTCCACTGGGGGGGCAAAAATTTGGCAGCGATGGTGAGTCATTTGGACTTGCCAATCGCGGCAAAATTTTTCTTTAATTAACAAAATCCTACAACTTACAGAATATTTAAATGTTGTGCACACGCACTAAGTACAAAAGATTATCAGACAAAGACAAAATGTGAATACTAAACATAGTAGCAAATCAGAAAAAAGTATATACAAATTTTTTGACAGATAAAGTGCACAGGCACTGAAAAAATTCTTTAGCATATTCAGAACAAATAAACAGACTGGCAAAAAAATATTATGTTGACAAGTGTACATGCACTAAAAAATGTCTTTAGCATTTTCACAACAAATAAACATAATGGCAAAAAAAATCATGTCCAAAGTGCACATGCACTGAAAAATGTCTTTAGTATTTTCACAACAAATAAACATAATGGCAAACATCATGTCGACCAGTGACATAAGTGTACTCACACTGGAGTTTAGCGAATCGAAAAATGTATAACCTATGAACATAAATGATGTTACCAAAAAAATTTTTTCTTTATGTGACAAGAATCAGGATAGGGAAGGGAAGGATTGCATCATGGTTGTAGCACTTTAGATTGCACACAGCTGCTCTGAAAGTCCATATCTTTCCACAGAAGTACAACACCAAGTGACACAACTTGAAGTTCTTTTCCCATCAGAATTTATCAGTGTAGCCAAGACACTGAACTGTCGTAGTAATGTTCCACGTTTTCATTTTGGCAGTACATTAGGTACACCAAACAGTTCGACCATAATAACGTCTTCATCGCTCATGGTGGTGGACAGCATGTCGTGTCAACACCACGCTCTTACAAGGCACACCAACGTAGAATTAGTGCAAAAACCAAATATAGTGCTCCATGATCACTAGGATAAACAGGACAAATGGACATTGCAGTAATTCAGGGTAGTCAGCTTATGAGGTGAAGGACATCAAGTCACATAATATTGACAATTACAGTCTTCATGAGTAGTTTGTGGCATTCATAGCCTAGTTATTGAACATTTCTGTACCAAGTATGTAGTATTACAGAAAAATGTTCATTAATTGTTTTACATAGAATCAGTAGCCTTCTTTTCCTGGTTACAAAGCATTATGAAATAATCGCATTCTTTTCAGTTACAGAGTATAATTAAGAATCATTAACCTTCTCCTAATTACAGTTAATTAATCATTTGTCATTCCAATAAAAATCATTAGCCTTTTCCTAATTACAGTTAATTAATCATTTGTCTAATTACAGTTAATTAATCATTTGTCGTTAATTAATCATTTGTCTAATTACAGTTAATTAATCATTTGTATAATTACAATTAATTAATCATTTGTCGTTAATTAATCATTTGTCATTCTAATATAGTAAGAATCATTAGTATTCTCCTAATTACAAAGCATTACTAAACAGTACCATAGCTAATTAATTGTGTCATTCCAATGTAGTAAGAATTATTACCCTTCTCCTAATTACAAAGCATTATTAAACAGTAATTAAGATTTATTAGCCTTCTAATTACAAAACATCCTAATGACAGTTAATTAATCATTTGTCATTCCAATCTATTAAGAATCATTAGCCTTCTTCTAATTACAAAGCATTATTAAACAGTCACATTCTTTTCTGGTTACAAAGTATCAACACTGGAAACAAGAGCTAATCAATGGCATAATTAATCACAATTCGTGGAGTGACATTAATTATTGGCACTCAGTGGCCAGCAAGTATTGAATAGAATCATCATTCAGTATTATTCAGATTATTACGAAGTCATTATTAAAAATCAGTTAATTACAGTCAAATCATTAATAATCACAGGCATTATAAGTGGTAACATTACAATAAACAGTGTCAGTTATTAGCTAGTGACAAAGCATTATTTTGAATATAGTCTCATTAAGAGGTCATTACTCAAGTGACATGCTATTCAGAGTGGATCAGTATTATTCAGAATTATCATAAACTAGTGACATTATGTGGGACTGGTAATACATTTTTTTGGTAGCAATGCATTGCGTTGGGATCGATAATTAATTGCTGAAACATAACACTATTTGCTTTTGACCTATTGCAGCAAATAAGGATAGGTAACGTCATTCGTCATGAGTCAGCTGTAGCAAGATTGAGTAACAAGGCAGTATATGTGATCACATTTATAAATGATAAACAAAAATGGGTAAAAAATAAAAAATGCAAGTACTAGAACAGGTATAATAACTAACAGGTTTAGTAAGTATCATGAAAAGCTTCTCCTGGAAAAAATACAAAAACGGATTATTGACCTGAAAGAAGAAACGCACACTATGCTGAAAAGTAGTGAACTTCGAATTAACAGGCAGTGAAGTGTGTATAAAAATGTATTCCATAGCTGTCCTTTCCAAAACTTTCAGTCATCCTACTATGCAATGTAACACCTGCTGTCAAAGCAAACTGCAACAAATACTTAAATAACTACGTAGCATAAATACATTACTTCAACATTATCCTCATCTGTAAAGAAAAAAACTTCATTATCCATATCATCATAACTTCACCATTATCATCACCTGTAAAGAAAAACTTCATTATTCATAATACCATTTCCTTCATCATTATTCATCAGTATTCACTATCATCTGCAAAAAATCACTTCATTACTCATTACATAACTATTCCTTATCTCTAGCATATTTCATCACTAAAACTAAGATGTGTAGTTCTCTCTGACAGCCTGCATCAATCACCTTGTATTCTGAAAGAAAAAATTAGTTAAGACTGCTATTCTTCGATGAGTATAGTATATTCTTGTTAATGTTTGTTAATCCTGATCCATTTACTCTTCCTCATAAAGTTATTGCATCTCCTTTCGTTTATTCCGTAGGTGAAATTCCCATTTATGTTAAATTTATTTCTTAGAATCATCATTCCTTTCTGAAATTGATGAACAAAGATTAATGTCCAGCATTTAAATCATATACCCACTAGATAATGACTGGTTTATGGTAACATAATTAACCCTACAGCATAACATGACAGAAAACGTAATATGTCAAAAACATTGACAGTGTTCAAAAACAAAAATATACACAGAATAATACAATGCAGCAGCAAAAAAAAATGTGAAACAGTCACGATGTTGAGATGTCATAAGGCAAAAAAAATGTCAAAGTCGACTGGTGTGTGTTATATCTTAACTATTTCATAGTCCATACAAACAAAACTGGAGTACAGTCATATACACAAAAAAATGGAAAATGTGCACGGTCTGATGTGTAACGACAAGAAAAGCGACCTGCTAACCTTACCTTGCCGGGCACTTGCCAAGAAAAAATACGATAATCATCAATAAGTAGTCACATAAATATAATTGCAGAAATAGTCGTAAATGTGTAAATTCATCTGGAAAAATATGCACGGTCTGATGTGTAACGACAAGAAGAGCGACCTGCTAACCTTACCTTGCCGGGCACTTGCCAAGAAAAAATACGATAATCATCAATAAGTAGTCACATAAATATAATTGCAGAAATAGTCGTAAATGTGTAAATTCATCTGGAAAAATATGCACGGTCTGATGTGTAACGACAAGAAGAGCGACCTGCTAACCTTACCTTGCCGGGCACTTGCCAAGAAAAAATACGATAATCATCAGTAATTAGTCACGTGAAATAATTGCATTAGTAAATGGCATCATAGTGTGTTGAATCATACAGTGGTTTCACTCAATAAACGGTTTAATGTTTGAGATATGGTGATTGCCTTTCGATTTTCTGGTTCTCAAAGTTTCGACGTGTACAACATTGGGGTGAGGGATGCTGCGAATCCGATATGGACCTGCGTATAGAAGTTCAAATTTACTGCACTTACCTTTTAATTTGCTGGATAAATAGTGTGTACGTACTAGTATCTTCTGTCCAACGTGAAAGACGCGGCGTGTACAAACCTGTTTTTGCTGTCTTCTCCGGCGCTCTGCGGCACGTTTGATGTTGTTCAGCGCAATGTCAATTATTTCGTGGTGTCGTAGGCGACGACTTTTGGGAAATTCTATTAATTCTTTAATTTTGTTCGGTGGTTCAACGTTTTTCAGTATAACAGTCGGAGATAGCATAGTGGATTCATTTGGAATGGAATTAATTACATCTTGGAATGAGAGTATGTGTGTATCCCAATCAATATGTCTTTTGTGGCAGTATATTCGGCACAGCTTACCAATTTCTTTCATTAACCGTTCACAGGGGTTCGAAGAAGCGTGGTACTTGGATATATAAATCGGAGAAATGTTTCTGGCTCGTAACATGCGTGTCCATACGCTACTACGAAATTGAGATCCATTGTCAGAAATTACTTTCATCACATGCCCTACATGAGATAGAAAATGTTTTACAAATGCTTTCGAAACAGTTTTAGCAGTAGCTTTGCGTAACGGAGTGAAAGTAACAAATTTTGAAGTGAGCTCAACAGCGACAAATATGTAGCAAAAACCTCTGTTAGTTCTGGGAATCGGACCAAAAATATCTACTGCGGCCATGTGTCTTAATTTAACAGGTATAATGGGATATAATGGAGGAATATGTGAAGTGGTGTCTGATTTAGCTTTCTGGCAAATTTTACAAGACGCTAAAACTCGTCGTATACGTTTCTCCATGTTGGCAAAATAACAGTTCTGTCTCAGTATAAGAAAACATTTTCTTGCTCCGTAATGTGCGTAACTTAAATGAGTGTACCAAATTAGTTTGTTAACCAGTTCGTCAGGTATGCATAATAACCAATTGTTGCTGTCAGGATGAGAGCGACGAAACAGAATGTCATTGCGCACAGTGTAATGGTTTCTAATCGTAACATTATTCTTATCTAGCCAAAGGTGTTTAATTTCTTTCCAGACATTGTCTTTGTTTTGTTCTTGTGCTATGTCCTGTAATGACGATGAAATAAAATTTTCAAATGCAACTTGCTGAATGTACATGACACTGAAATTCGTTTTACAGAAGTTGGTTGCTACGTCTTGCTGATTGTTGCCGAGAGAACGCGATAGTGCGTCTGCTATAACATTTTGTGTGCCGGGAATGTGAACAATCGTAAAATTAAATTCCTGTAAATACAGTTTCCATCTACTTAATCTATCGTGAGTGAATTTGGCTGAAAGCAAAAATTGTATGGCTTTATGGTCAGTGTAAACGGTGGTGTGTCTGCCATAAAGAAAATGCCTAAATCTCGTGAAAGCCCATACAACACATAATGTTTCCAATTCTGTAACAGAATAATTTCGTTCAGCAGGTGACAAAATGCGACTTGCAAATGCAATGTTTTTAATTACTATTGAACCACCTTCTTCAATTTCCTGGAAAATATGTACGCCTAAAGCGGTGTTGGAACTGTCGGTAGCAATGGAAAAATTTCTGGTAAGATCTGGGTGCGATAAAAGTGGTGCATTCAACAAAGCATGTTTCAGGTTCATGAATTCAGAGTGTGCTTGCTTATCCCAAGACCAAATACTGTTTTTACCTGTTAAATGGCATAATCTGGGTGTGTCTAAAGCAGAGTGATGAATAAATTTGCGAAAAAAGTTGATTAAGCCCAAAAAACTGCGTAATTGCTTTTTTGTTGTAGGAACAGTAATGTCACGTAGAGCCTGAAGTTTTTCTGGATCAGGCGCAATGCCTTCTGCTGAAATTACGTGTCCAAGAAATTTTATGGAAGTTTTGCCAAAATGCGATTTACTGAGGTTAACTGTAAGTCCTTGTGCATGAAAAGTTTGCAGCAGTTGTTCAAGAATCAGATTGTGTTCATACCAGTTAGCTTCTGCGATAAGAATGTCGTCTACATACGTCGTAATTCTGTCTTTAAGTTCTGTCGGAAGTATAGTGCTCAAACCGCGAATAAAAGCTGCAGAGGAAATAGTTAAGCCGAACGGTAGTTTGCAAAATTGATAACAGTCGCCGAAACAGAGAAAAGCTGTATATTTTCTACAATTCGGATGAAGTTGAATTTGCCAAAATCCCGATTTCAAATCTAATGTGGAATAAATAGCTGTACCGTGAAATTTCTGTAAAAGTTCCTCTAGTGTCTGTGGTCGATCTGTTTCATTAATAATAATGTCATTAATATGACGTGAATCAAGTACAAGGCGAAGTGAGCCATCTTTTTTCTTAACAATATGTAGCGGGTTTATGTACGGACTAACTGCTGGTTCAATAATTCCCTGATCAAGCATATCTTGCAGCTCTTTTTTAACCTGTTCTCTGTGAATATATGGAATGGGATAATGCTTTGCTTTAAATGTGTCGTGCGGTTTGACTTGAAATTCATACATAAAGCCGGACATAGTACCAGGAATGTTGTCAAAAACTGGAGCTTGCTGTAAAAGAATTTTGTGTAATTGCGTTCGTTCGTCGTCTGTAGTTGCACTGCTCTCTTTAACCTTATCAGAAATTAACTGCATAACGTCGTAGTCAGCTTCGTCTGGAGTATTATAGTTATGTACGTACGTATCCGTGAACAATGTGGGATTACAGTCTATGTTACGTGTTGCGGAAATGACCTCTGTGCGGTTAATTGTTTGTTCTTCCGCAGATAATGAGTGCTGAAATTCTAAAGCAAGTCGTACATTTTCATCCTTTAACATTAAATAAGAATTCTGAAAATCAATAACTGCGTCGTGTTGTACCAGAAAATTCGTACCTAAAATAACGTCTGTTGTCAATAAAGGCACAATCCAAAAATTAGAGTGAAAAGTATGACCTCCAATACAAAATGATAAATGCGTCTGTAATTTAACGTCTACTCCTTTACTCGATACTGCTCCTTTCACTTTTGTTTTGCCTAAAGGTAATGTCGGATAGGTATTCTCTTTGTTGCACTCATTAAAAGTCTCCTCATTTATTACTGATATAGGTGAGCCGGAATCAATTACTGCTGAGAATTTTGATGAACCAATTTTAATTTCGATAACAGGATGTGAAATGGTTTTCTGAATAACTGGTCTTTCCTGTAAAAGAGTGTCTCTGATGTCGTCAAAAGTAATTACATTTTCGTGAACAACATTTTGCGTGTCTAAGGTAGTGCTTGTGTTATTAGAAGATGCGTCCTGTGCAGTATTTAGTCAGATTCTATCTGACGTGTTATTATTATTAGGAGGATTCTGTGGCATTTCGACTATTTGAACTGTCCTATTACTTCTTCCAGGCGTGTTACGCTCTGGATGGTACCTACTGTCGGGTTCATTCATGAGAATATGTCCTTGCGTATGATTTTGCTGTTGGTATGACCGACTGTTGTTAGATGTTCGCTGAAAATTGTCCTCATTATTTTTACGTCTGTCGTAATAGTCATTCCTATACGGTGCATTACGATATGAATTGAAATACTGTCTTCTTTGTACGTAGTTGTTTCCTTGCTGACGTACGTTACTATTTATTGGACCAGGGGCTATACGTCCACGCGGCGAAACATTAAAGCCTGGTTGACCTTGTGTATTCCATTGTTGGTTAGGTATCCTAACCGGCTGGTTTTGATGTTGTTGTTGTGAAACACCTCTATTGTTACTAAAGTGTTGTTCCTGTTGCTGAAAATTTTGACGGTATTGATAATTAGAATTTTGCCTGTTATTAAAGTTTTGGTAGTTGTCGTTCCTAAAACGTCTGTTATCTTTCCGATTGGAATTACGTCCCTGATCATAATTGTAGTACTGTTGTTGACCTTGGTTGTTACTCGAAAAGTTTTTGTTTACAAAAGAATAATCGGATTGCTGTACTTCCAAGAGCTGTAAAAGATCCCTGAATGCTGAAATGTTTTCTTTTTGCTGGCCTGTTAGAAGCGACACTCGTAATGACCGTGGTAATTTGGAAATGCATAATTGTATAAGTGCAGATTCACTGTACGGTTCACTTAGGTACTGATTTTGTTGGACCATATGCTCAAAAAATTGCGTTACACTGGGAAAATTTGAGATCTCGTAGTTTGGCAAACTAATTAGTTGGTCTTTAATTCCGCGCTGTGTCGTCTTCGACCAGTACGCTGACAGAAAAGCATTCTGAAATTCCTCTACCGAGTAACACTGTCTCGCGATCGGTCTCATACGAGTTGCCGGTTCGCCTTCCAAAAAACTGCAAATAAATTCAAGTTTATGTGTTACAGGCCAAGTCGGTGGAAGAGCAAAACTAAACTGTTGAATCCAATCCAGTGGGTGAATCTGCGTTCTATCGTTTTTGAAAACCTTAAACTTTCTCACTGACAGAAAATGTTTGTAGTCGAAGTTATCATCTCTGCATGATGGAACAGGTTCAGGATCGTAAGAGTATCTATTGAACTGTGGTTGTTCGGAATCTAAGTCCCGTACTCTCTGCAGATTACCCAAATTATACGCGCTGCGTGAGTCTGACACATGTTCATAAAGTGGCGTCTGTTGTGTATTATTAACAGAAGTGTTTTTCATTTCTGTTACTTCTTGTTGTAAATTTGATAACTTCCTACGTAACGTGTTGTTAGATGAATCGATCTCATTAATTGTCTGCTGTAAATTTTGAAATTCAGGCGTTTGGATAAATGAAACCGGTGCAGTATCGTCTGATTTATTGTCATTAGTATTTTCGATAGCATCAATACGACTGGCCAATTCATCACATTTTTCAGTCAGTATTTTAACCTGATCATCGGTTTTAGAATCAGACGCATTAATCTGTTTTTGCAACTTGCGCGTAGTTTCGCTCAGTTTTTTAACATCACCTTTGATAACATCACAATCCTGTGTTAGATCTAATTGTTCGAATCTATCTGTCACTGTTTGAATATTTACTGTTTGTGTATCTGTTTTTGATTTAAGGTCAGAAATTTCATCCCGTAATTCCGCGTTCAATTGTTCTATGGTATTAATTTTGTCGGACACTGTAGTAATATTATTGTCTACATACGTCTTCGCTTTCGCGAATATTTTACGTTTGTCCTCTTGTCTTTGTGCAGTGATTGTTTCCATGACTTGTCGTTTTACTTTGTTTTGATCCTGAATAAATCTGCGGAAACGCGTATCACTGTTCTGTATGTGCTGATTAAAGCGCTCGTTCATCTGAGTGTTCTGTTGTTCGAATTTCGCGTCTATCTTTGCGTCCATAGTGCGCGAAAGTTCTACCGTCATTGCTTTAAATTCGTCCCGTAATTGTGTAGCTTTTTCAGAGCATTGTTTAGCGACTCCGCTAATTTCGTCTCTGAGTGTGTCTGTTGCGGCTGTTTGCATTTCCCTTAATTCTTGTGCAACAGACTTTATTTCTTCGCTATTTTTTCGTGAACAAGCCTCAATTTCCACGCGCAACTGTTCCTTAGTGTCATGGCACTGCGCGGCAACGGCTGTAATTTGTTCACTAAGTTGTTTGATATCTGCACTAAGTTGTTGTTTGAGATCTTTACTACTGTTGTCTATTTTCTCACTTTGCTGTTGTAGCAAACTTCTCATAATTCGTACCAAGTCAAAACTAGCGTTTATATTCTCTGTGCTGTTTAGTGGTGGATCTGTAATTTTCTCGTTTTGCGTGACCATTTGGTCATTCTGTAATTTACAGAAAGGTTTATCAGTCGGACCTACACTGTCAGTCATTGTTTCGGAATTAAATAAATCCGTCCTACTTTGTGTGATCTGTTCATTTTCACTAGACAAATTTGTCTGTTCGTTACTTGAGTTTTCCAAATCGGATGTGTTAAGCCGGGCAGCGCTCATTACAATAGAGCGTTCTGCGTCATCAATTGTCGTCAAATTAACAAACGAGACAATTGAGTTCGTTTGTTCATTATCAGGGTAAAAGTCATCACTAGTGGTTGGAATGCACTGATTGTTAGTGGACGCAGGATTGTCATCATCACACTGCGTGTCACAATTACTATCGGTCACGCTGTTTAAGTCGGTAATTTCATTCAAAATACCTCGCGATACACTATTCACAGTCTTTCGCGGCATTTTTACAATAGTCACAATTTTTCACAAAATAAATAAGCACAATGCAAAAGCAACACACAAATACAACAGAACAACGAATTGCCGTTGACCTGTAGAAAGAAAGTCACAAGTTAATAAAAGCGTTGCGCCAAATCCTAATTATATCTAAGCAAATAAGAGCAGATATCTGACTGTTGCTCAAAAGACTCTCAACGAAATACGATCCTGGACTGGGTGTCGCCAAGTGTACCCTCCCCACCGCAATTTTTAAAGAAAATAAAGCAATACTTAATAGAAATGGGAGCCAAGTGTAACCTCCCCACAAAAATTTTAAAAGAAAAGGACGATATTAATTAGAAATGCTGATGGACATGGCTCTAGGCGTAACCTGCCCACAATCAAATGTACTGACAATGGCAACAAAAATGTGAAATACGCAATCTGACTCAAATATAAATTCTTCACAAAATTTAAAATCCGTTCAGTGACAAGAAAATACAATTAAACCGAAATATCGGTCTTTGGCCCTGTGTAAAACAATCAGAATTAAAGTCTTACCTCAGAATAAATGGATGTCACATATCTGCTCTTGTTGTTGCGCACCGCTTGGAGGAACTGCATTGCAAATAATAATATTCTCTTTTTTTTGTGATTTTACTAAAAATTTTCTTGTAAAGAAGTGGAGTGAAATGGGAAGTGCAACGAAATCTTTAGTTCAGAAAAAATTAAATTTTTGAAAAAATGCTTTTGAAATAAAATTATTATTGGGGAACTTGTTGGAGAATAGTTACAATAAATAAAATTTTTCATTATCTAATGATTATATTAATTAACAGTATACCTTATTCACCATCTTGACCAGTGTTGCCGACCGCCTACATCACACAACCGCACTGGGCTGCTACTACTGACCGACCGCTCTGCATGACGACTAAACCGAGCTACAGACTCGCAACGACTGAACTGACAGACTCGCAACGACTGACTGTTGACTGAGAACCGCTCGCAACACTCGCGCGGTCAAGCGCATACTCTCTGGTCACAGATGCTACAATGCCTCGCCATCGCTGCTGCGTTACATACGTGTTTCACGGTCACACCATATCTTCTGTTTTGCCTTTGATGCAATATGATGGGTGACTAAACTTAAAATTTCGCGACTTGGCAGCGCTCCGATGAAAAACAAATCATCATCGGACAATGAATTTTATGGAAATATTTATAAGAAGCGAAAGAGACGTAACTAATAAAACTATTGAATGAAATAAAATTTATTTCCCGTATGAGAGTATACATTTGGTAACTTCATGCAACGTTTATGTTCAAAGTTGCAAACATTGCTCAATGTGACGACAAACTGCATCCACGACAGCCTGTAACCGCACTAGAGATACCGTTTCACAAGTTCGCTGCACTTTTCGATCAGTGGTCCACGGAATATTCAGCTGTGGTGACACAGCTCGTGTTCTGTTTCAGGATCGCACTGTTACAAGATCGCACATTGCGTCCAGCATTCTCAGAAACAGTGGCTTCTTCAATCAGTTTTGGCGCAATTGCTCGTCGACGTCTTCCAGGAGCACTTCCCAAATCGACACTTAGTTCGAACTTCCGACTCATGTTCTTCAGTCTCGTTGCGGAAAGAGGATCTCCCTGTATCCCTTTAATCGGTAGGTACTCGCAGCAGTATTGCTATTGTTTTGATAAAACGGCTTTACGAGTAAAGCCCTGCTCACCATGTCCAGACACATGTTGTCTGCCTGCAACTATAATGCACACTAATGCTTGTGTTTCAACCCAACGCCACCTTACCAGTGCCTGCGCCTTACGACAATTAATGACACTAACACTACTAAAGAAATAAATACAGCAGCTTATAGTCTGAACATCATTCCTATAATGCTGGGTACCCATGCGGTAAATATTTCTTCGTCTGTACTGGTTAAAGTAGCGAAAGTTTAATTGTAACCTTCCTGTACTTCTTACGGAACTCCGACAGATATTTTGGATCGTTGCCTTGTTGCAGTGTGAAACCTTTCCATACTAAGGGCAATCTTCGTGTTACGGGATGACACTGAAGTATGTAGTGATAGTTCTTCGGGTCCATACACCCTTCTATTTTTACAATGTCGCCAGCTCCATGTACTGCGTACCATCATCAAGACATAACAGGACCCCGCCTTGTGTAGCTGTAGGTAAACTGTAGATAGAATGTAGATAGAATGCACTGCTAGACCACCCTTTCTCCTTTACATCAACGAGCAGATTTTCTCTTTCTGGTACCCAAAATCTGTGAATAACACTTTTTTCTACTCTTGATGTGTCCATTTAGTATTGTTTCCTAACCTAATCGAGTCTCTTCTTTTTAATTACGAATTTCAGAAGGTACTTCCTCGCTGCCACTCGTCTTTTCAAGACGGCATCGGTCTCCGCTTTACTATTACGACATATATATTTTCCTTGGTCATTTCTACCTGTTCTGTTCGAATTTATGATGATATTTTGAACCTAATTCTCTTACGAGTAATTAAAATGAATTTCTCATCACTTTTAATTATTTGTTCTGGTTCTGGTTGTAGTACGCCCTTAGTGTCAACTTTTCTCTTCAAGCGGTGAATGGTGTATTGCAGTCACCGTATAGAAACGCTACATTATTTTGAAATTTGAGGCACAGATAAACTCATTTGTCGGAATTACGACAGGTTTGCCTGTGGATATTGCCACTCTTGGAGCCTTAATAACGATACACACACACACTCTGAATTGTCACTTAAAAACTGAAGTGCAGTAACCGCATAGTATTTATCACACCACTTCCTGAAGTACACTGCGGACAACACAACACTACAGGAAACAACAGGGAAATACGCAGTAGGCATTGACTCGTCACAGAAGTGAACAAACCTACCAGTTCAGGTTACTATTTTGTATGCATAGTGGTTAACATTGCATGTAGGTGAAAACAAACGCATAAGAATTACATGTTTACCAGTGTAATACTATTCATTTGACTTCTCAGCTGTATGATATTATATGATATCTACAAGAAATTATAAGAAAGTTATTAAATACATCGTTCGCCCCGATAGCTGAGTGTTCAGAGTGACGGATTGCCGTCCTACGGGTCCGGGTTCGATTCGCTGCTCGGTCGGGGATTTTTCCGCTCAGGGACTGGGTGTTGTGTTGTCTTCATCATCATTTCGTCCCCATCCGGCGCACAGGTCGCCTAATGGGGCGTCGAATGCAATAAGACCTGCACCAAGGCTGCCAGACCTGCCCCGCAGGGGGCCTCTCGGCCAATGGCACCAAACGTTCATTTCCATTAAATACATTGAAATTAATGAGTGGTAGTGTATTATCCCCGTACACGCTTTCGGGATTAATAGAAATAGCACAGTAACTTCATCTCAAAGGGAGATATAGATTTTAAGCCCGCGCCTACCGAATGCTTGTGTATAGTACCCCAATGCACAAGCAAGGGGTTAACCTGCCAGGAAGAGTCTAAAAACTGCACATGACGTTTTCCTCTACGCATGCTGTCGTCCAACCCACAGCTGAAATTCCGCTAGCAACAACATCATTGTTAGGATGCCTCGCATTTTTTCATGAGTTTGTTTTCCTGATTCATACAAAGTTCCTGGGCGAGTGGAGTTGCTGTAACGATAAGTATAATCCACAAACGAACCAATTTGACCATCACGGTGGCCGTGAATTATGACTAAATATAGAGATTCTTTACATACAACAATTTTTGCACGTGACAGTTACTGCCCTCATATCATTTTATTTTTAAAACGGCTGATGATCCCACGTCAGATGAAAATGTGTCCCATGTGTCAACTTCACTACATTAGTATTCAGTTTTTATAATTTTCCCCTGTAGGTAGAACACTGATCGCAAATCATGCTTACTGCATAACAACTGATGCGCGACCTGTTACTCGGACGTACGATAGCTTAAATCAGCACGGAGTACCAGGTGTACAGTCTCCATAGAGAAACTGACTGCGGATACCTTTTTACAAAGAGAACTCCGTGCGTTCTGTTGAGACTGAGATATCGTGTGGAGCAGCACACTGTTTTTCGTCTTTTCATTTCTTTCCTTATCAGTCTCTTAAACATATGATATTCATCTTGCAAATGTACGTTTTGAGTGGACCCCGCCATTATTAACAAGAACCGTTGCTATTCTCAACTATTAACTAGTTATGTAACTGAAAAACAATTATTTATAAAATAGTATAATGGTGAAAGCTTCTTTTGGTCCATGTAGCTGGTCCATCAGTAGTAAATAGGAAGAATTTTCGTAGTTGAGGCTTCTGATCACCAGTACCTACGGTTCACACCAAATCCTTATTCGACGATTGCTAAAGAACTTAAAAGTAACTTACTGAGGTGACAAAAGACATGGGATAGCGATATGCGTACATAGAGAAAGGGTTGTGCATTGGCGGAGCTGATATTTGTACTCAGGTAATGCATGTCAAAGGGTTTCTGGCATGGTTATGGCCGCACGAAGGAAATTAACAGACTTCGGACGCAAATAGTACTAGGAGCTAAACGTATGGAACATTCCATTTCGGAAATCGTTACGGAATTCAGTATTCCGAGATCTATAGCGTCAAGAGTGTGCCGACAATGTGAAATTTCAGGCATTAATTCTCACCACGCATAACGCAGAGGCCGACGACCTCCACTTAACGACCGAGAGCAGCGGCATTTGCGTCGAGTTATCAGTGCTAACACACAAGCAGCACTGCGAAAAATACCAGCAGATATCAGTGTGGGACATGCGACGAATGTACCTGTTACAACAATGTGGTGAAATTTGGCATTAATGGGCTATGGCAGCAGACAAGCAAGTGCCTTTACTAAAAGCACGACATCGCCTGCAGCGTCTGTCCTACGCTCATGATCATATCAGTTGGGACTGGAAAACCGTGGCCTGGTCAGACGAGTCCTGAGTTCAGTTGGTAAGAGCTGGTGAAGGGTTCGAGTATGATGCAGAACCTATGGAGCCATGGACCCAACTTGTTAACAAGGCACTGAGGGTGACTCAATAATGATGTGAGCTATATTTACACGGGACAGGTTGTGTTCTCTAGTCCAGCTGCACCGTTTATTGACTAGAAATATTAATTTTCGGCTACTTGGAGACCATTGTCAGCCATTCATCGACTTCATGTTACCGAACGACGATGGATCTTTTATAGATGACAATGGGCCATGTCACCGGGCCGCAATGGTTTTCGATTGGTTTGAAGAAGATTCTGGACAGTTTGGGCGAATGATTTGGTCATCCATAGAACATTCATGGGACACAATCGAAAGGTCAGTTCGTGCACGAAATCCTGCACCGGCTACACTTTCGCAATTATGAACGGCTGTATAGGCTATATATTTCTGCGGAAGTCTTCCAACAACGTGTGGATTCCATGCCACTTCTAGCTGCTGCACTACGCCGGGCAAAATGAAGTCTGACAAGACATTTGAAGGTATCCCGTGACTTTAGTCACCTCAGTGTATGTAACTGCTGTAAAATAATCTTCAGTGTATTTTTTCAGTAATTACATGAAGGCATGAGAAGAAATCTGAATAGCTCTTCCACTTTAGCAATGTGCAGCACTTCGTCAAGTACTGAGTATCCAATTCAACTATACATGTCACGTCCTGATTACCGTAAACAAATATCATACAGAAAAGTAGCTGATATACGTGGCCGTACAGTCCCACAGTAGTTAGCAGTAGGAATCTCTCAAAGTTTTGAGTCCTGTTGTAGGCAGACATATGCATTTTAATTTAGTCTACTTGTTTAGTAGCTTGAAGAAAAGTACCGAACGCTGTGAAATGCTCGCGTTAACATACAATGCTCTTTCATTTATTCATTGGCTGCTGTACTTACCGTTAGCACATGCAGCCAACAAGGAAAGTCTTGGTTAATGAGAACAGCCTCATTACTGATTTATGATTCGCTAGCTAACCAACAAACCCGGTTGTGTGGCAATGTGACAATCATCGGAGCTCACAGCGATGGCATTGGAGGGTAATACGACCATGAAATGATTTATTAACATGTGGAAATGGACGTATCGTCAGGCTCCCCAGAAGGTACCTTGATATTGCAACCGGCTACTTCCCTGACGGCTCTGAAAGTTACCGTAATTAACATTAATGCATAACTGTTTGTCATTAAAACTACAACACCATAAATAAGGCGTGCAACAGACATCACATTGGCATATGTATTGTAGTTGACTGGATGTGTTAATGATTAGACTTTCAGCCAAACCACACAAAGCTGATATGAGTAGCGCCATATATGTTTACATCTAGATCCATATACACTGGTGTCCAAAACTTAAGGGCGAAATTACACGTTGCAAAAAAAGTTTTGCATCATCCCGGTTCTTATAACTCCTGAATATAGACGTTGACTGTGGATATTGTGTCACAGAAAAAGTCCCTTTGACTGTTCAGAGATGTCACTAAACCAACCCAAAGATGTGAACAGCCATGCGTGAGCAGCGCCTATTAGACGGAGGGGGTCCGACAGCCGATCAGTTCCAGTCATTCCACCAGGAAGGAGGTACACGGCTCGTGTTGTCTGTAGTTCAACCATGCCTAAACGGTCAATACCGCGGTTCGATCGCTTCGGCATTGTTACTTTGTGCCAGGAAGGGATCTCAACAAGGGAAGTGTCTAGGCGTCTCGGAGTGACCAAAGCGATGTTGTTCGGACATGGAGGAGATACAGAGAGACAGGAACTGTTGATAACATGCCTCGCTCAGGCCGCCCAAGGGCTACTACTGCAATGGATGACCGCCACCTACGGATTGTGGCTCGGAGGAACCCTGACAGCAACGCCACCATATTGAATAATGCTTTTCGTGCAGTCACAGGACGTCGCGTTACGACTCGAACTGTGCGCAATAGGCTGCATAATGCGCAACTTCACTCCCGACGTCCATGGCGAGGTCCATCTTTGTAACCACGACACCATGATGTGCGGTACAGATGGACCAAACAACATGCCGAATGGACCGCTCAGGATTGGCATCACGTCCTCTTCATCGATGAGTGTCAGATATACCTTCAACCAGAAAATCGTCGGAGACGTGTTTGGAGGCAAGGTTGAACGCCTTTGACACACTGTCCAGCGAGTGCAGCAAGGTGGTGGTTCCCTGCTGTTTTGAGGTGGCATTATGTGGGGTCGACGTAGACCGCTGGTGGTCATAGAAGGTGCCGTAATGGGTGTACGATACGTGAGTGCCATCCTCTGACCGATAGTGCAATCATATTGGCAGCATATTGGCGAGGAATTCGTCTTAATGGAAGTGAAGTCGCGCCCCCATAGTGCACATCTTATGAATGACTTCCTTCAGGATAACGAGATCGCTCGACTAGAATATCCAGCATGTTCTCCAGACACGAACCCTATCGAGCATGCCTGTGATAGATTGAAAAGGGCTGTCTATGAACGACGTGACCCTCCAACCACTCTGAGGGATCTACGCCGAATCGCCGTTGAGGTGTGGGACGACAGTGCCTTGGTGAACTTGTGGATAGTATGCCACGACGAATACAAGCATGCATCACTTCAAGAGGACTTGTTACTGGGTATTAGAGGTACTTGTGTGTGCAGCAATCTGGACCACCAACTCTGAAGGTCTCGCTGTATGATGGTACAACATGCAACTTGTGGGTTTCATGAGCAATAGAATGAGTGGAAATGATGTTTATGTTGATCTCTATTCCAATTTTCTGTACAGGTTCCGCAACTCTCGGAAGAGAGGTGAGGCTAAAGTTTTTTTGATATGTGTAGAAGGAACTACTACTGTGCACTAAGATAACTAGTGTCATGGGATACCTGCTGATATCGTGTCGGACGTCCTTTTGCCTGCCGTAACGCAGCAACGTGACGTAGCATGTACTCAACATGTCGTTCACAGTCCCCTACAGAAATAATGGGCCATGGTGCTTATATAGTCGTCCATAATAGCGAAAGTGTTGCTAGTGAAGGGTTTTAAGTACGAACTGACCTCTCGGTTATGCCCCATGAATGTTCGATAGGATCCATGTTGAGCGATCTGGCTGGCCAAATCATTCTTTCGCGCCGTCCAGAATATTCTTCAAACCAGTTGCGAACAACTGTGGCCCGGTGGCATGGCGCATTGTTATCTATAGAAACTCTGACGTCGTTTGGGAACATTAAGACCACGAATACGTGCAAATGGACTCCAAGTACTTGAAATAACCAGAGGATCCAGTTCATTCCATCTAAGTACAGCCCACACAGTTATGGGGCCACCATCAATTTGCACAGTGTCTTCTTGTCATCTTGAGTCCATTGCTTGAGTCCATTGCGTCACACTCTAACCATATCATCAGCTCTTACCAACTGAAATCGGGACTCATCTCAGCAAGCCACGGTTTTTCAGTCGTCTGAGTTCCAACCGACAGGGTCACGAGCCTAGGAGAGGTGCTTCAGGCGATGTCGTGCTGTTAACAAAGACGCTAGCGTCAGTCGTTTGCTGCCATAGCACATTAACGCCAAATTTTACCACACTGTCCTATTGGATACGTTCGTCGTACGTCCCACATTGATGGATGCGGCTATTCCACGCACTGTTGGTTGTCTGTTAGCACTGACAACTCTACGCAAACGCCACTACTCTAGGTCGTTACCTAAAGACAGTCGGCCAATGTGTTTTCCGTGGTGAGAGGTGCCCTTAAATTTGGTATTCTCGGCGCACTCATGAAACTGTAGATCTGGGAATATTCAAATACCTAACGGTATGTAAAATGGACTGCCCTATGGATCTAGAAGCGACTACCATTTCACGTTTAAAGTCTGGTAATTCCCTTCGTGCAGCCATAATCACGTACGAAACATTTTCACATGAATGACCTTAGTGCAAGTGGCAATTCCACGAATGCACTGTTCATTTATACCTTGTGTACACGATGCTTCCGCGATCTCTATATGTGCATATCACTATCCTATGACTTTTTATCGTCCCTGTGAAAAAAAAGTTAAACGATGGACGTACTAACCTCGAAGCCTTTGAACACTGTATGCTCACTGGACAACCTTAGTGTGATACTTTGTATGTTTCCATGTGCGTCTTTTTATGGGTACATTCAGGCCTGCCTTCAATTTTAAGGATCATAATGAACGATCACATCTAACAGTGCAGGTGGTAGAGCTCTTGGAAAAAGAGGACATTCGGCGAATGGACTGGGCTGCCCGTTACTCTGACTTTAAATCTACCGAGCACGTGTGGGATGCATTGGGCAGAAGTATTAGAGCGCGCTCACAAGAGCCAACGACCATCCAGCAGTTATCAGCCGCATAGGTAGAGGAATGTGGAATGAAACGCCCTACCATGAAAACTCTTTACCCATCTTGTGCCAAGCTTTCCAGAGCATGTACTGCCGTCCTTCGTGATAACACCTCTTGTTAAGAACAACGGTGTCATTTCTGTTCGTCTCACTGCGCATAGTTTCCAGTTACCTTATGTATTATACTTTAGCAGCTTTTGCTATGTATGGTCCAGGTTTCAACCAGTTGTGTTATTTGGCAGTGACACATCATGCGAAAGTACATTCGTCCTTAAATTTAGCACACGAGTGTATATTGCTAAACACAATGTACAAGATATGAAGAAAGATGTAGCGTACGAATATTTTTGATTTCCTTTCCTGTTTCCATCGCTTACTAAGCGAGGGAAAACGGCTGTATATGTGTTTGTGTACGTAGCAGCAGCATAATGGTCGCACACTTTTCCTCGAAAACGAGTTATCGAAATATACCCAACAGAGTTCGATAGAACCACGTTGTCCTTCTTTGAAAGCGACTGTGTCCCATGCAAATTAGAAGTTGGCTTCAAATTTTTAATAAAGTGTTGATAACAATGTGACGTTGATCCACCAGTAACTGAACGTGCCTCATGGCCAAAGTGAGACGGATTTGAGCAGTAGCCTCGTATCTCGACAATCTGTTGTAGGCTAGAGTACGCTGGGTAGGATGTTTTGAAACCTCATGTAGTGTGCAACTTCCAGAGACTTTGGCGTTCCAGCCTAGGTAAAAGAGTATTTGGAGTAGTGGATTACAGGAGTTAAAGCAATACGGGATGTTTCCAGAATGAATTTTTCACCCTGCATCGAAATGTACACTGATTTGAAACTCCTTAGCTGATTAAAACTGTGTGCCGGACCAGGCCTCGAATGCAGAACCTTTATCTTTCACGAGCATGTGATCTACCCACTGAGCTACTCAAGCACGATCCATTAACCATCCTCACTGACTGTGGCTAAGTTGTGTCAACGTCCCGTCGACAACGAGGTCGCTATAGCCGGAGCACAGGCTAGGACTTGGGAAGGCAATCGGCTGTGCCCTTGCAAAGGAACCATCCCGGCATATGACTGAAGTGATTGAGGGAAATCAAAGAAACCTGCTCTCATCCAGGAGTGTTAGGCCTACAAGTTTCGCAACAGATCTTTTATGAAGTCTTGAACGCAGGACAAGAGGTAATGCGGGGTAAAGCTGTGAGAACAGGTCGTGGGTCGTTCTTGGATGGATCACTCGTTAGAGGACTTGCCTTCGAAAGGCAAAGGTCTGGAGTTCGAGTCCTGGTCCGGCACACAATTTTAATCTGCCAGGATGTTAATATTGGGTGATGTAGGACCCCTGATATATTTTACAACGTGTTTCAATCATGAAAAATAAAGGATACCGCTGTTCTACAATGTAAGTCCATATGTTTGCCAGCGGCATTCTGCAGGCGACCTATAACATCTACGATACAACACACCACCTATAGTTTCGTAATGCTGTGAGAATGGATTGAGGCACACATCACAGATGTGGGACTGCTTATGTGTGCTCCGAACCCGAACCTCTACCCAAAAGCCACATCTGTAAACGTCGCTTGATCATAGTCATGCTGAGCACATTTGAGACCTTATCGAGCTAGC
Source organism: Schistocerca serialis cubense (assembly GCF_023864345.2). Classification (NCBI taxonomy): domain Eukaryota; kingdom Metazoa; phylum Arthropoda; class Insecta; order Orthoptera; family Acrididae; genus Schistocerca; species Schistocerca serialis. Next base: position 584,252,646 of record NC_064640.1, read on the forward strand.
GCATTTGATCCCGATCCGACCATCAACCGTGGATTGGGGACGGCAGTTGACCATTCGTGGATAACAATGACTCACAAATACATTCGGATTCTCGTAATGTCCATGCCACTTCGTGTAACTGCTGTTATCAAGATTTAGACTCAACTGCTCTTGGGTGGCTGTTGATTCCGCGCGCAGTATGTTTCACTGTGAGCCACGTTTGTAAAGCACATATTGTTGTTTGCTTAAGCAGTTGTTTAGAAACACTGTCTGATAATTGACGTTCACTGTACCATAGTGAGGGAGCAAATTTACTAATTACTTTATATAACAAAGTGCTTTGCGAGCTTAATAAATCATCAAACAATGAAGGGTTGTTGAAAATACTTTAAGTGTCATTTTCTAAAGAGCAATACGTCTTGCTCTGAGGAGAAATATTCTGTAGTAATTAGTCGGCTGTTATGAAGTTACATTCTTTGCTGAAGTTGTGCCTGTATTAAGCATTTGTGGTCAAGCACATTGACTTGCCATTTATGAGTGCATGCTCTGAGCTCCTTTCTTCGAGCCTTGTGTTCAGGGGCAGTTCGGCTGTGTCACTTGCAGGAATCTTAAATATTTTACAAATCATTTCCGTTTAACTAAAACTGCTTTTCCGCTATATTTCTTCTCCGCTATGTTGTTTAAGCTGTAATTGGCTGCCGAATTGGTTGAAAGCGCTTTCAGAATTTGTGTGGATAAAATTTTACTCTAGACACTTTCACTCATACTTATAGATGAAAGTGCTGAAAACTTGGATAGTAAAGAGTAGTTAACAACGTAAGTAGTGAGAAATGGGAGTCAGTTTGGCATCTAGCAAATGATGTAAATGGAGATATGTGGAATATTTCGATATTTGACCAGCCAGCTTCTTCAGTTTCTAGGGCAGTACTGGCTGCCCCAGGAACAGGGAGCTTAGTCCGATACATCATCTATTACAACTGAGATACCTTCTCAAGCTGCACGCACAAAAGTATATAACGGAATATCCTCCCTGCTCTCTCCTCCTAAATGTGCAAGGCTCAACGTAGGAGACACATTTTCCTTAAGCTTGTTGTTGAGTCACTCATGTAATGAGACGTTACCATCCTCACTCTCCGGTCAGAAATAGAGGGACTCCCTTTGTTGGAAATTACATCAGTGTGATTCTAATACAGAGGAGAGCAGCATTACCGGTTGTCCATCTTGTACCGTGTCTCTGCACGATATCCATATTGTGTGACACTTTACTCCTTAGTCGCCGTTGTCAAGTTATAAATATTCGCTATATTTTAAGTGCCTTTACTATTGCGGATGCTACCGAGTATCAATTAATTCCTCATCGTCTATTGCTTTTCCCGTTAAAGATTCGGCTTTTTCTTTTAAGTACTATATACATTTGACTTACTCATAAGTAAGACATCCAATTATTCTACAAAATTTGTGCAGGCCAACTAATTTGCTAGTTTCCTGAAGGATATTTTCACTATGCAGCAGGGAATGCGCTGATATGAATCTTCCTGGAAGATTAAAACTGTGTGCCGAACCAGGATTCGCACCCGGGTAGAGCAGTTGCCCATGAAAGGCAAAGCCCCAAGTTCAAGCCCCAGGCCAGCACACAATTTTAACCTGCCAGGAAGTTTCTTATCTTCTTGTTCATTTTTTTTGCAATAATAAATACTCTTCGAACATCAGTTATAATTTTGTTACATATATTCCAACTATTACAAGGCACTGTTAACAAATAATGGGTCTGTAGTACATGGAAATCATTAGAAGCGAAGTTATTCTGAATGTTTTTAGTTCGTATTCCATAGTTCATCTAAGCACTATCGAAAAAGCGAAGTTATGGAACATATACTGACTGTGAGCTAGTTATTTGAATTTAACTCTGATTACTTCTCAGATTGTTATCACTTGATATAAACTGATTTTTAAGCCAGATGGGTAACCATTCTCAATCCTCAAACATAGTTAAAGTGGCTCAGTTCCGTTCAGGTATGAAACCCCCACTTCAGTTCTTCAAATCCTGTTTGACACCATGTTGACCACCCAAACTGTGCACCTGTCCTTCATAAGCGATTGAATGGTTGTGCAGTTTACGCAAAATTCTTGACGAATTTTCTATAATAATTGTATAGGCCTAGAAATGATTGTAGCTGCTCTGTTGTTTGTGGTTTCGAGAAGTAATGGACTGCTAGTATTAATTGGGGATTAGATTCTACACCTTCTCCTCTAATTACATATCTGAGGCTGTCAACTGTTGTTTTTACAAAATGACATTTATTCACACTAAGTGCTAGATATACTGTTTGTAGTATGTTAAATACGCTTTGTAAATGTCTCGTATGTTTCTTCTTATTAATTATTAATCCACTAAATGTTCTGTCTAACAATTTATGAAACGTATCTGGTGCATTCATAAGTCCAAACGGCGTTCTGTAATACTGATAATGGTACATGGTGTTGTGAAGACTGTTTATGGTCTATCTTCAGGGACTACTTACTCAGTTGTGCAGTACTAGCTACACTTCTGTTGATAAGCTAAGTAACGTCCTCTATTGTTTTCCCATAAAAGTCGTTATCAAGTTGGCTGTTAATGGATACATAAAAGAAGAGGTTCACTCAACGCAGATTTTGCATCCCCTGATCGCCATTGTATCTGCTGCTGAAGAGCTTACGATGTTTCTACTTGCATATAACATTCGTCATTGTATCCTTACTGCTCAGGAGTAAATGTCAATAACCTGGTTACTTCTTCTAATAACGCTGCAACAGACTGACCGGAGGTATCTGCACTTGTGTCGGGCCTTAGTTTGTTCTACAATTGCCACTAATATAAAAGAAGAATTATGAAATCGGCACCTACCATACACAAGAGAAAAGATGGCGAAATTAGTTTTTACGCCGTATCACAGCCCAGTACGATTCAAAACAGCCCTGTACCAATCGATTAAATCGTCTACAAATGTCACACTTAGCGGGCACTGCCTTTGTGTATGGCAACGCGCCCCTAACAAATTAAAGACTCTGAAACTCACTGGCATTGAAACCACTTCTCTGAAATTACCTCTAAGTAGTGACAAGTCTGCAATCTCCCATGCCTTGATAAACGACTCTTCATGGCCACACGAAATGAACGCAATAAAATGTTCACTAACCACACTGCATTCCATCAGACAGTAAGTACAGACAGGACACTACAACTGATGCTAGAGATTTGGTTTGACTGACAACAGAGTCATGCATCTGCAGCAGCACTTGGAGCCTCAGATGCCACAGTGTCACAACGGACTGTTATCGGGTACTTCAAGAATAGCTCCGAGCCATATGCCCTATAGTGTGAATTCCACTGACCTGAAACCAACGCCTTTGCGACTTCAGTGGTGTCAAGCGAGAGCACCTTGGAGGGAGGGTGGAGGTTTGTTGTGTTTACTGATGAAAGTTGGCCCTGCGTCGGTGCAAGTAATGGCCGTTTGTTGGTCAGAAGGCCAGTTGAAGGCCAGCAGCCAACAAGTCTGAGGTCTAGACACACTGGACCTGTAGCTGGAGCTGTGGTCTGGAGTACGATTTTGTATGACAGCAGGAGTACTGTCGTGGTTATCTCACGCACCCTGACCGAAAATTTTTATGTCAGTCTGTTGATTCGACCTGTGGCGCTGAACAGCACTCTGGAGCGTGTTTTCCAGCATAATAACGGTGCCCACATATCGCTGTTGTCACGCAACATCCTCTACAGAGTGTCGACACGTTGCCTTGGCCTGCTCGATCGCTTGCTCTGTCTCCAATCGATCACAAATGGGACATCAATAGGCGACAACTACAGCGTCATCCACAAACAGCATTAACCGTCGCTGTACTGACAGACCAAGTGCCACATGCATGGAACTCCATCCCACAAACTGACAACCGGCACGTTTGCAACACAATGCGTGCACGTTTACATGCATCTGTATTACATTCTTGGGGTCACACCGGTTTTTAATATACCAACATTTCACACTTGCAATAGCTTATTTCGCGCTTTCAATAATCTGTGGTTCTGCAGTTTTTATCACTTAAATAGGAGGGTTGGAACTTGAATAGTGGCAAATATTTATTTTCAGCTCGTGCAAGTTAGGTACGTGTTTCAAAGTTTTACTGACTTTCAAAGTAGTCACCAGCATTGTGTATAACCGTTGCCAGCTATGTGGAAGTCATAGGATTCTCTTAGCATTGCCAGTTTTGTTGACAGTTTGAGGGGCGCAGTATATTTCCCGACGAATTTGTAGCAGTTTCCAAGCGAATGCCGTGAAGTGTTTCCCTCAGTTTAGAAATCGAGTTGAACTTACGAGGACTTAAGTCAGGGGAGTGCAGTAGGTGGTATAGCACTTAGCAGCCCCATCAGTCAAACAAATCAGTAACAGCTTGCACTGTACGTGCTTGAGCATTGTCCTGCAAAATGTTGGTCAGGTCCTGCAGAAAGTGTCATCACTTCTGTCTCTAAGTTGGTCGTAGTTTGCGTTCCAAAAATGAACAGCATAGAGACAGCAATAGACCGCTCCGCTCGAACTGTCAACACAACTGGCACTGCTAAGAGGGTCCTATGAAGTCCACATCGCTGGCAACGGGTTGTACACAATGCTCGTGACTACTTTGAAGGTCAGTAAAACTTTGAAAAACGTATCTATGTTCACGAGCTGTACGTAAGTAGTTGCCACTATTAAAGTTCCAACCCTCGTATAATAAATGAACAATGAAAGCAAATCTGTTGCAACAGTAAAAACGATACTGATTGTTGTCAGCTTGAAAGGACGTATGGCAGCGAGGAGACCTTATGTGAAGTCGGTCAATATGAAGAAAGCACTTGAATGAGCTAGTAAGCACAGTAAGTGGATACATGAAGATTGGAAGTAAGTGTTATTCATAGATGAATCGAAATTCGAGAACTTTTGTGCCAGAAGGTCATTTGTTCGTCGAGCTGAAGGAGAAGGGTAGCTCAGCAGTACATTCCATCTACAGTTAAGCACTGTGGGATTCTACTGGGCTATGAGGGTGATCTTTAGGTTGATAGTGTTCTCGACATCGTGAAAACAGAAGGTTATGTGGACCAGAAGCAGATTATGGTGGCCTTGAAGCATTTCCCGATGCAAATATCTTGGCGTCGAAGATTTGAAGTATAACAGAGGGTACACGCTGCTTGCTAAGGTTTCGTAAGGGACTTTCATGCCAGACAAGCCGTTTACTTTGTCTACAAGAAGAAAGAAGAAGCTCAGTGCAGACGAGTATCTGTTTATTTGGGCCATAGTAGGTAACAATAATCGTAAAATAAAGATTGCTTGTGACTGTATGTTCTATTATAGAGAGTAAAAATTCCTTATCTCCTTTCCTTATCTCTCCAATTTCTTTTTTTTTTTTTTTTTTTAATGCACTAACTTACGCTTTTAGCGCGTAGTTATGCGCTAGGCGTACCATGACCTTGAACCAGACTTAGGCTCTGGCGCGCGTTGTGCTCGTGATCTTGAGCCGGACTTAGTCTCATACGATACCACGAGCGTTGCGATTCATAGGGAACTATCTCACATTACAACAGAACAGCGCGTTGTGCTCGTGATCTTGAGCCGGACTTAGTCTCATACGATACCACGAGCGTTGCGATTCATAGGGAACTATCTCACATTACAACAGAACAATGACCGAAAATTTTTAAGGCTTTCGTGGCCACTTGTTGATAAACTGTCTGTTGGCTTCTGTCTCGGGTTCTTCGGCAGACGTTCGTCTGATGATTTTTCTGACGTTCCACCAGCACGAGTGGCTGCAATTGTCAAAGTTTCACCCTCCCTTGCTGGTGGTGGACTGGAGCCGAGCTCACGGCTGCAGACCATACGTACGTAGGGCGCCAACGTTCAAGGACTTCTCCGCGGTCATTACCGGTGCGGTTCTCCTCTTGTTACCTGCAACGATCGTTCGCTGCAGCACGGGAAGCCGGGATACGTTTACCTTGGGGCTTTATTCTTTCTTGTTGAAGCTACTGTGGTGTGTGTGTATTTTTTAGCTTCTCTGAACAAACAGTTGTGATAACTCTTAAATACAGGAAGAACTTCCGTGTCGGCGAATTTCAGTACGTGGTCGATCTCACACAACGCGTACTCTGTCACGGCCGTTTTCTCCACCTGCCCCAACTTGCAATGTCGCTTGTGTTCTGTGATCCTGGTGTTGACTGATCGTCCAGCCATCACAACACAAACTTTTCCGCATGCGCACGGTATGCGGCATATTCCCGACACTGCAAGTGGGTCACTTTTATCATTTGCCAACCTGAGACATTCTTTGATCTTCTTTGTCAGTTTGTAAATAGTCTTTACGCAAACACGGCAACTGCAATGGTTTTAAGTGCAAATGGGGTTGAACTCAGTTGTTCTAGGAGCTCCAAAAAGTGCCTTTTCTAGTTTAAAGTGTCATCGATATGGAATTCTAAGAATTTTCAAGTTTCTACCCTATTTATTATTTCCTCACCATGTGTTACACTCATCATTGGTGTAGTACCCTTTGGTGTGCAGAACTGAATATGTTGTGTCTTTTTGAAATTGAGATTGAGGCGATTTGCAAAAAACTAATCAATGATACTTTTAAGAACACTGTTATCATTTTTTTTTCTGTTGCTGTGTGTATGCTTGGTTTGATTCCAATACTAGTGTCATCTACAAAATGAAGTAATTCTGTCTGTTGTATATTAGATGGAAGAGAAACAACAGCGGACCTAACTAAGACTGAGCCTTAGTGAACCCAATCCATGATCTTTTTTCCCAGTCGCAATAATTTCCTCAGACGGTATTGGTTGCATTACTAAGTATAACTTTCTGGATCCGTTTGGTTAGATACGGCATTATCCATTTGTTGGCAAATGCCAACAGTCTCATAAAACTTCAATTTATCTAAGAGAATGTTGTGATTCATGCAGTGAAATACCTTAGATAGAGCACAGAAAATACCAACCGCTGCAATTTTGTTATTTAATGCTTGTAAGATTTGGTAAGCGAACGTGTAAATGGCATTCTCAGTAGAGCAACTTTTCTGAAATCAAAACTGTGATTTACTGAGAATATTATTGCTGCTCAGGTGAGATACTATTGTAGAGCATATCACCTTCTCAAAAATTTTAGAAAATGATGACAATATTGAGACAGGTCATTAGTTATTTACATCTGCCTCCTTGTGTTTCTTAAAGAGGAGTTCAACAGCGGCGTATTTCAGTCACTCTAGAAAAAAGTCTTGAATTAGTGACGCATTACATATTTCAGGTAAGAAAGGGCTTATTATTTCGGAATAAATCTGTAGTACTCTTTCGGAAACACCATAAAAACCAGCTGAGCTTTCATTTTTGAGATATTATATAATCTTAATTTCAGAAGAAGAATTTTATTCTACATTCATACGACTGCATTTTAGGAGAATGGCTTCTTCAATAAATCGGTGTAATTTTGCTCTTGAACTGTTCGTCTCCAAACTTTCTAATATAATTAAATATATTTGACACTAATTAAATATGTTTGATAATGTGATTTATTATATCCCTTCCTTTCACGTCAGTAATGATGTTATCCTCTTTTGTGGTGGGTTGTACTGTCTCTCGTTCCACTTCATTCCATATACCCTTCATTCCGTTGTTGGAATTACTGATTTCTGACATTATGTGAACGTTCCATGATTTTTTAATAAATCTTCACAGTACTTTTGAGTCGGTTTGGTAGTACGCAACTATTACAGGATCTCCACACGTTCTTGCCTCCAGATACAGTTTCCTTTTCGTTGTCCAAGATATTTCAATCTCTCTGGTGATCCATGATTTCTTATATGCTGGCTGTTTAACAACTCTTCTGATTAGCTTATGCGGAATTGTGTGTTTCAAATAATGATCTGAATAGATTAACATTTGGTTCATTTAAATTTCATCCCAGGTCATCTCTTGCAGTTTGGAAGACTTCCTTCCATTCAAGTTTAACCACAAGCGGAAATCACTTATATGTTACAAATACGACGGAAGAAAGTTCTGAAAATACGATCATTATACCAGAGCGTTAATACTATTAAATTAAAACTTTTGTACTGCACTACGAATCTGATTATGGTGAGTAGCCAACAGGCTGTCATTTACGCCAGGACAGTGACAGCAGTTCAGGACGGCAAGATTAACGGGCATACGCTGATACGGACTGCGTGGCATACTCGCATTCCTCCGACTCCCACCGTATTTGCATACGAAAGGAGCTAACGTCATTGTCGCTAGGAGCCGTTTCTCGCTTAGGTCGTCAAGACCAGATAATTGTGGCTGTGAAGCCAAGCTCAAAACATACACGGGATTTCACAGTAGCATAGCTTTACACGTTCCTGAGGACCACGAAGAGTGAAATTCAAAAAGCGATGCAGCGCGACAGCTCGGCTTTTTCAGACACCACAGCTGCTCCGTCTTTGAACACATCTGAGATTGTGAGCAACGTGGAAAGATATACGTGTCTGTTAAAGAAATACGGACAGTCACCTAGACTATCTTTATTGTTGCCTACATAAGCGAAAAGTAACTTATAGGGAAAGCTACAGTCCAACTGTTTGTTCCTCATGAAAATAAAAAAGAGGACACTGAAAGCTTTTTAGAAGGATTCCTTTTTTGTTTCTTTCTTTTTCCCGCTGTTATCGTCACTTTCTACATGTTACGTACATAGGTCGATTTGTGTAAGTCCTGTGTAGTGCACATTTGTGAATTTACAAGAGTACTTACCATTTCTTCTTAGAGTTCTGTGAAACGACTGTTTCTACTTTCAGTTATCTCTTCTTCATATCTTTCATAGTACGTTAGCGACGGTTACTGCTTACGGAGGACACACGGGACATTGTCTTATTTCCTGTCCTTCTGCCCACTTGAGCATTTAAATAGCCATAACCTACCGGCAAAATTCGGGGCTGATGCCAATCTCGTTTTGCTGTAACTTACTGATGTCATTATTAACTTACTGCTTCTTTTTCTTCTTATTCTTGATCAATGTTTCACTTGCCTACGCCAGTATCCGCTAGTAATAAAAATTCATCAATGCAAGTTGTTTCGCGGACAAAGAATCTCACAGCATGCAGCATATCTCTTCAATAAACATTAGCATTCAGTGACGTAGTGTTGTTTCTGCTCAAAGTTGAAATGAAAACTGACTCACACTGGTAATACATTATCAAAAATGTAACGTGATACACCACAAACTCGTTGACCGATACTGATATCCCAGTATTTACGTAGCTGTGGGAAGTACGATGAAAATTTGATCCTCGTGTGAGCTTATTTTTAATATTTTCATTGCTACAGATGAAGAATGGTGTGAGTACAAAAAGGTCAAATCCTTGACACGAGGGACATGGGAAAACGTCGTATAGCGCTGACACCATAACACAAGCAATATTTAGCGACTGGTTTCGCTTGTGTTTGTGGGGGTCAGATTGATGTAGTTGTTTCCATAGACGACTCTTTGAAAGGTCGCCTGAAGCAGCGATTCTCGAACCAGTAGATTTCCAACTCCTGGAACCACGTTGTGTGGAGCTACTGCTACGACAACGTGACTGACCTGACCGATGTCTTTGTTTGTTACCCATGCGTTGCATACAATGGGAAGACACATCCTTTCGTATTACCTCCGGCCAGCAAGAATGACGAAATGGCAGAGTGTTTTTCAAGCATAACAAAAATTTCCATAATATCTTATTCAGAAGGTGTTTGCTTGTGTGCCAGAACAAATACAACCGTGTAGTCATGCTTCTGGGTGTCAACATTCATACTTATGTTGATGATGTGTATCTGCTCCGAATGGAATGAAACCTTAGTACTCTAATACGCAGTACTTGCTGAATATCTCTGTGGTGTCACCGCCAGACACCACACTTGCTAGGTGGTAGCTTAAATCGGCCGCGGTCCATTTAGTACATGTCGGACCCGCGTGTCGCCACTGTGTGATCGCAGACCTAGCGCCACCACAAGGCAGGTCTCGATATACGATAGAGCACTCGACCCAGTTGTACGGACGACATTGCTAGCGACAATACGGACGAAGCCTTCCTCTCATTTGCCGAGAGTCAGTTAGAATAGCCTTCTGCTAAGTCCATGGCTACGACCTAGCAAGGCGCCAATTGTAACAGTGCATGTATCTTACGAGTCGCATTTGTATGGTCAAGAGAGATGTATCACAAGGAGTCATTAAAGTTAAGTACAAAGCAGCTACTTACTTTTCTTGCTACCATTCAATAGTTATCCTGTTCCAGAATTCGCGCCCGTCTGCGTTAGATAGCGTGCCTATCGGCCCCCTCAAAATAACACTGTGTCGGCACTTCTGTCGACACATCAATCTCCATAAAGATTGATGAATATTGGGAAGGTGTTTCGTAGTGAACAGTTTCCACTTCCGTCAGTGTATACTGTAGAACAAATTAAAAACCCGAGAAAAACAGTAAACATACAGGGCAGCACTGACGGAAAATGTGTAACAAATTAAAAACCCGAGGAAAACAGTGAACATACAGGGCAGCACTGAGGGAAAATGTGTAACAAAACCTAAGAAACTAAAGGTCAACAATTTGCGACGCGCAGTTTCAGTAGAAAAGCTTCATTTTATGTGGTAACACTTATTTTAATCTAAACCACAAGAGCACATTCCCTACAGGCGTCTCCTTCGCTTTCTTCCGTCGGAGGCTCTTAGACACATAATCTGGTATTCCGGCAACAAGAGCGGGTAGCATTTTCGAAGATCAAACAGCCATAGACCTAAGAATCCGAAACAGACGCCCCCAGATAATATTTAGAGAAGATATCTAAAAAGTCTTAGTCATTATGTGTGAATCCCATGTACCAGCAACCTCAACTACTTAAGTTTATAGCACATTTCCTGTTCTTGATCTGTTTTTGATACCGTATAAGTGTCTTATCAGCTTCGGAATATTAAGTTTTTAGTTTAAATCGTCGATCCTTGTTGGAACCAGACCCATTGTAACATTAGCATCTTCAGTTCAATAATTTTGCCACTCGCTTTACTCTACATGATTTTCTGGCATCGAGCGTTGTAGGTAACAATATCCTCTGTGCGTGTTAATCATGGTGAATCTGGGTAGGCCAACGTTCGACAATTTTCTTGGGCTGCTCGAGCAATTGATGTCATATTTTTAATCTTGTTTCATCAAAATATATTAGTTCCCGAGCTACATGTGCTTCAGCATTCCTGCCCATGTTTCTGCAACTCTTTCCTACGCTAGGAAAATAAAAGTTAAAGAAATTACAGCCCTCGGTAGCAAAACTTAAGTCTTTTTACCTGGTTTCGGTAGTTCGTTGAGTGACTTCATCAGAAATTAAACATTCAAATTGGCCTATAACATAAGCACAAAATTATGGAATATTTTTTTTTACGTAAAAGTGTAAGTACTGACTAACAGTGCAAGAAAGAAACAGTACATGAACGTCACGTATAAAATAAATACCAAGGGATAAAGCTTTAGTCACAAAATTTTTAAAGTACAATGCGTGGAAAGCAGGCTACTACGGGCTGTTCGCATCTGTCGAGCTGCAGGTAGCATCAGTTTAATTTCTGATGAAGGCACTCATAGAAGTGCCGAAACCGGGTCAAAAGGCTTAATTTTAGCGGCCGAGGGCTGTAACTGCCGTAACTTTAATTTGTAAACGGTCGCTGACAACGATGCCATGATTAAAAAAATTCTAGGAAAGTACTTTACTAAAAAACACTGTACTAAAGGATGAAAACACGTAAATGAAACTGCAGCATTTCTGGTCATTTTTGGGTAGAGATGTCTTCTGGGTGAGAATAGTTGGTAGTTTTAATTTACAAACATCATAAGGATCTTTCAAGCGACAGCTATTAAAATATAAGTCATCTCTTAATGTTTCATATGAAACGCCTACTGTCGATTAAAGCAGTAACAATAATTGATTACACATCCCAGTGTCACATTTAAGTACAGAATTGAGTACGGAGGCGATTTGGATGCATGTTAGGAGTAAGATAGACAGCCGGAGAAAATAGTACACCTGGAAAGACAAAGTCGATTTTGATCCGATGGCGGCATATGCAGTCTTTGAGGTAGTAGATTTACTGATAATGGTTTCACGGCAACCCACCAACAGATAGCGTAGTGGCATAGCTACCAGAGAGCTATATGTGTCTATCCTTTAACAGAGAATGCTCACAGCCAGAAGGCTCAGGTCTTCACGCCCTCTGACTGGGAACACATTTTTATGGTGTCAACCAGTGCGAGTTGACTGGCAGTCCCGATCGAGTCACCAGCGATTTCCGCCGCGTGACCCGTCTCCAGACCGGCTTCGCTTGCCTGAGACCGAAGAGATCTTCGCATTTCTTCGGGCTCACCATCCGCCGTCAGCCTTCATAGAAGTGCATCCAGACTCAGGACAAACCCAAATCAACTGTTAAGACCTTCAGTCCGTCAGGTCACATATCCCGATCCCATCAGGCACTACAGGAAGAGCACACTGTGGTTAGCCTGCTCCAGGCCGAGCTTAGGAAGCCCGTCCAGCTGCTGCGTGTGCATCTGCGTCTCCAGAAGGCTCAGTGTTATGCAAACATGTAAAGGAGGCAGAACATTATGCATGGAGACGCACTCTTGATTCCTACAACCAACTGGGCGAGTTGAAAAAAGGTCAAACTGTGACCTGCGGAGTGGCGGAATGGTTCTTTGGGAGAACTGCCACGCAAGTTTGTCGTGCTGCGTGTTGTGCAACGATGCTGGTGTCAGTGGTCACGTGAACATTCTCACACCCGTAGACGAGGTTCAGGATGCCCACGCAGCACTGACGCCCGTCAAGGATCGTTGTATTGTAAGACCAGCAGTGGCAGATAGTGCAGCTACCAAGGCACAAATTAGAGGGCTGACTTGTGAGCCTAGACATTTCAGCAAGAGCTGTTGCGAATTAACAGTTCTAGTACAGGCACACACACCTCTATCCCATCTTCCACTCACACCACAGCATCGACGTGCGTGGCTCTACTACTGCCGTCGTAGGATCACTTGGAAGATGGAATAGCCCGCCGTGGTCTTAAGCGACAAAAGCAGATTCTGCCAAACGCAAGTGGCAGTCACTTGCGCATGCGACGTACACCTAGTAAGCACTATTTCGTAGAGTGCATTCGTCCAAAAACGCACTGGTTCCACCGTAGGCACTATGGTTTGGGGTGAGATAAGCTACGACCCTCGTTCACTTATGATATTTCCGTAGGGGACGCTAACCATTGCTTGGTAGGTGCAGGATGTTATTAGAGCAGTGCTTTTGCCGTTCTTCCAACAGGAAGGTGATATGTTGTTTCAACAGGATAATGCTCTCCCAAATGCTGCCCGTGAAACTTAATGTGCTGCACTGCCACCCGTGGAGGCTACACCACGTATTAATGTCGGTATTTCAGCATGGGTCGATAGCTAGTACCTCAGAACCACTTGTGCTATTGACCTGTAAATGTAATCATTTCATGTTATCAATTTCCACTGTTGTAGCAATAAATCTTAAGTGGATTGTAAACCTCTAAAAGTGTATACTAATTTTTTTCTGCCATTGTAGTTCTACTAAAGTATTTAAATTTACCACTACTATCGGAATTGGAATCCGGTCTAACAAGATATCACTGATTTTTTATTTTACTACGACCACAACAGATCACTAGCAATAACATGAAAACTTCTGCAACACATTACTGGCAGTCTAATTCTTAGTTATAACCGCCGTAGAAGTATTTATTTCCCCTCTTCTCAATTCCTATCGAAGATGGTACACGGGAAGAAATACTGTGGGTACCCTTGTGAATGAGTCAATTTCTTAGATTTTAACATCCTGGTCGTTACGCGTGTTGCATGTAATAGGAAGTAGTATATTTCTTGACTCGTTTTTGAACGTGTGCTCTTGGAATTTAGTTATAAGTCTCTCAGCGATGCCAAAAGCGTACTTGTAGCTTCGCCCAGTGCCGTTTATTGAGCATATCCGTAATCCAATCAAGCTGACGCAACCAATAAAAAAACTTGTATTAATGGATGAGGTAAAAAGATGGGGAGACAACTTAATAAGGTTGCAGGATGTATTAACAATACTCAATAATTAGACTAAGAAACCACTGCACAACCACCCGCATTACGTTCTATGAATGTGTTGTGTATGAGGCGGAACTACGGGCCTCATGGATAAAGGGTGATCCGGCTGAGTCACACAATTTGACTCTTAGTCTGATCATGAGGTATGGCCATTAAGTGCCCGCGTTGATCACGTAGGCTGACGTGAGGATCAATGAACTATACTTGACGGGATATATCTGGAACATCTTAGGTGATTAAAACGCTAGTAGATAGGAATACGATTAAATACATCGCTTTAATTCAGCATCAGCGGTGAACTTCGATCTTGACTTTGTACAATAATATTTACAAGTGCAGTTATAAACTGAAATGCGAATACTTCTTTACAATTCTGATTGCTTCACATATATAGATCAATTGTTAATGCATAAACTGTATGTGGCGCCGGGCTAGGTCGTAGTTACTGACTTAGCTGAAGGCTATGCTAACTGGCGTCTCTGCAAATGAGATCTCTGAAGCTATAACAAGTGAACCATTCCTATTAAAGTTGGCTGTATAACTGGTCAGTGCGCTAGCTTGTCTCTTAAGACCAGCCGAGTGGCGGCGCGAGGTCTGCTAGCGTCGACAGTGGCGACTGGCGGCTCCCATGTGTACTGACGGACCATGGCCTATTTCAAGCCTACAACCTAGCAAGTGTGGTGCCTTGCGGTGACACCACAGAATGTGATCATCACGATGAGAGATCTTTCATCGTACTCCACGTTGTACTTACTGCCAAGGTTTCGTAATGGGATATGAACTAGTCGCAACTGTCTCATTGACTAGTGGCTATCCCAGCAAATAGCTCTATGTATGAAGATGGAAAACTAGAGCGTAACTTCTTGTCAGCATTCTGTCTAGGGCGTCTCGTCACGGTCCGCGCGGCTCCACTCGTCGGAAGTTCGAGTCCTCCCTCGGGCTTGGATGTGTGTGTCGTCCTTAGCATAAGTTAGTTTAAGTTAGATTAAATAGTGTGCAAGTTTAGGGACCGATGACTTCAGCAGTTTGGTCCCATAAGACCTTACCAAAATTTCCAAATTTTTTTCTTGTCGGCATCTAAGTTGTTAAACACGTCGCGCTAAGATAGACGTGGATGGAGCCAAAAACAGTACGAGGGTTTGTTCTAGAATCAGTTCCAGTAATCACCCAACGCTATTTTCAGTAGCCACATACGAACTAAATCAGTTCAACGGAGTCTGAAATTCGAACCTGGCTTCTCCACAATACGGACCTTTAAACTTGCTGTTTGTGAATATGATTTACGTCTAATGCAATGGTCTTGCTGTGTTGATACTGCGAACGGCTGAAACCAAGGCGTAGCTACAGATAAAATTTATGCCGAGGGCATGCAGCTTCCTTGATCGAGCAGCAGGTTAGAAAATTTAAAAAAGGAAATGGATAGGTTGAAGTTAGGTATAGTTGCGATTAGTGAAGTTTCGGTGGCTGGATGAACAGACTTCTGGTGAGGCGAGTACAGCATTATAAATACAAAATCACAAAGGGGCAATAGAGGAGTAGGTCTAATAATGAATAAGAAAGTAAGAATGAGTGTAAGCCACAACGAATAGCATAGCGAAATGATTGTCGTAGGCAAGATAGACATGAAGCTAACTACCACCGCTGTATGACAGGATTTTATGACTACTAGCTCCTCAGATTAAAAAAAGAGTGAAAAAATTTGTGGTAAGGTAAACGAAATTATTCAGTTCGTTAAGGAAGAAGAAAATTTAATCTATCAGGGGGGACTGGAATTCAATAGTATGAAAAGCAAGAGAAGGAAAAATAGTAGTAGAATATAGACTGGGGAAAAGGAATGAAAGATTAAGCCGCCTGGCATAATTTTGCACAGAACATGATTTAACCGTCGCTACCACTGCCCTTGAGAATCATGAAAGAGGATTGTATACGTGAAAGGGACCTGGAGACATCAGAATGTTTCAGACTGATTATATAATGATAAGACAGATTTTAACTGTAAGACATTTTAGGGACAGATGCATACTCTGATCACAATTTATTGGTTTATCAACTCTAGATTGAAACTGAAGGAACTGCAAAAAAGTAGAAAATTATGGAGATGGAAGATGGGTAAGTTGAAAGTGTCAGAAGTTGTTGAGAATTTCAGAGGGAGCATTAGGCAACAATTGACTGAAATAGGATACTGTATAACATGAAAGGGTATCTTTGAGAGATGAAATACTGAGGGCACCATAGGATCAAATAGGTAAAAAGATATGGCCTAGCAGAAATCCATGGATATCACAGAAGGTATTGGACTTAATTGATAAAAGGAGAAACTACGGAAATCTAGCAAATGAAGCAGGTGAAAGAGAATATGAACGGTTAAGAAGTGAAACTGACGTGAAATGCAAGATGGCTAAGCATAAATGGATAGAGGATAACTACAAGGATGGAGGAGTAAATACAACTACGGAAAAGATAGATACAGCCTACAGGAAAACAAGAAACATTTCGAGAAGAGAAAAGTAGCTGAATCAATATCATGAACTCAAATGAAAAAACCGTACGAAGCAAAAAAGAAAGTGGAAACGTGGAAGGAGTGTGTAGAAGGGGTGTACAAGAGTAATGGATTTAAAGGCAATATTGTAAAAGGAGAAGATGACGTACCTGACGATGAGATAGGAGATATGATACTGACAGAGCACCTGAACAGCTAAGTCGAAACAAGTCGCCTGGAGTAGACAACATTCCGGCAGAGGTACTTGTATCCTTGCCTAACCAGTGATGACAAAAGGATTTTACCTGGTATGCAAAATGTATGAGACAGGGGAAATACCCTCAGTCTTGAAGAATAATGTAATAATTCAAATTTCAAAGAAAGCCGTCATTCACAAATGTAAATGTTACCTAGCTATTACCTTAAAAACCATAGTTGCAAAATAGTAACACGAATTATTTGTAGAATAACCGAAAAACTGGTAGAAAATGACCTCGGGGAAGATCAGTTTGGATTTCAGAGCCATGTAGGCACACGCGAAACAATGCTGACCCTACGACTGTTCTTAGAAGATACGTTCAGAAAACGCCGATCTAGGTCTAGAGCTTTTGTACAATTGGAGGAAGCTGTTGACAATGTCGACTTGAATACACTCTTTGGAATTCTGAAGGTAACAGGGGAGCATGAAAGGCAAACAGTGATTGAGAAGGTAATTAGACAGAGTTGTAGGCAATGGTTGTTGTTATTCAGTTTGTACGTCGGCCAAGCAGCAAAGGAGAAAAAAAGAGATTTGGTTAAGGAATTAAAGTTCAGGAAGAAGAAATAAAAATCGTGTGGGTTTCCCGTTGAGGAAGAAATTCTGTCAGCGACAGCAAAGGATTTGGAAGAGCAGTTGAACGGAGTGAACTGTGCCTTGAAAGGAGGGTATAAGATGAACATCAACAAAAGCAAAATCACGATAAAGAAATGTAGTCGAATTATATGACGTGATACTGAGAGATTTAGGTAGTAGTGGTTAGATTAGTAGTAACTGTAATATATGGGTTTTGCTATTTGGGCAGAAGTTAACTGATGATGACCGAAGTAGGGAGGATATAAAAATGTATACTGGCAATGACATGGAAAGAGTTCCTGAAGAAAAGAAATTTGTTAATCCTGAATATAGATTTAAGTGTTAGGAAGCGTTTCCTGAACATATCTGTCTGGAGTGTAGCCTTGTTTGGAAGTGAGACGTGGACGATAAACAGATTAGACAAAATGAAAATATCAGCTTTAGGAATGTGGTGCACACTCAAGACTAGATGAGTAGATGTAGCAAACGATGAGTTATTGAATATGTTTGGGGAGAAGAGAAGTCTGTGGCATAGCTTGACTAAAATGAAGGGATAGGTTGATAGGATACACGCTGAGATATCAAGGGATCACCAGTTTAGTACTGGAGAGAAGAATGGGGGTAAAAATTGTAGAGAGAGACCAAGATATGAATACAGTAAGCAAGTTCAAAGTGATGTGTTCTGCAGTGGTTATTTGCAGATGAATAACTTTGCTCAGGGTGGAGTAGAGTTGAGGGCTGCATAAAACGAATCTTCGGAATGAAGACAACAACAACAACAATAACAACAACAACTTTTATGGTACCTTGTAGTTAAGTCATGTAGTATAGGCGCCACAGACGCTATTTTAAGCACCAAATATTTTAGCGTTTACGTGTCAAGCGCCGCGAACCGTGATAACAGAGGGTGTGGTGGTATCAGAACAAGCTGCAATATTAATCACTACGGCGTCGGAAGTATGTTAAGCACCTGCCGATCTCCGTTTGGGTAATTACCTCGTAGCTTCCGCTATCGACCAGATATGTAAGAGTATATATACAAAGCCAACGTGTTGCTTTCTTTCATCACCACCTAACATCGCCGGCGTCATTCTAGCCGCTTCGTCGCTTTCCATGCAAGACGCCGGAAGAGATTAGGTTCGGTTTGTACGCACAATAGCTTTCGTAAAGACGTGGAGCTTAGTGGCAAGATGCTTAATAACGATAAAGAGCCGGTCTGTAGTGGACAGGGCTCGTCCAGGGGGAGGCGGGAGCAGCTGGTAGGCTCTCTCGTTTGCATATTCGGTACGGAGGCTTTCCACCTTGTGACGTCACTGAAAGCGCGTGCCGGAAACGGGCGGGCGGCGCTGAGTGGCGGAAGAGCCGCCGCCATTTCATTTGCGAGTGCACGTGCGCACGCCACAATGCTCGCCGCTCCACGCTTAATGGACGACCATCGATTTCCCGATGGTCCTTTTTGCAAATTACGCGTAGAAAAATCTGATGTGTAGCACTTAACCTCTTTTAACCCATTATGGAGCAAATCGAGCACTCGTCACTCTTACTATTCACGGCAGCGTTCGTGAAAATCCGTGTAGCGGCTCATTACGCGAATGTGGCAATTCCAAAGCGTTCTTTTGTCGAATCCTTATTTTTCTCGAATTCTGATGACGCAAGACGCATTCACAGAAGGTGGTCAGGAACGCCAAACTCCCATTCCAGGCAGTTCAGTCTCTGGCAATGTTTCCCAAAAAAAATGTTTCACCCTCAGCAGACATAAGCCATTGTCGGCTCAAGTAGCAATTGAGAAGTCCTGATATCAAAAGTTGCCTTGACACGCGATCCTTGGTACCTGTACTCACTAGATAAGAAATCCGTTTTAAGCGTAATTCTGGTCTGTAGACGAGTGTAGCATGTGAACGTAGAGGCCAGAGTAAGTTTTTTACGATACAGGTGGAAGATTTCATACGACTCACGTACCAATATCTTGGCATTCCTACAGAAAAGCACTGAAGAAACTACAATATGTGGCCACCTCAGTCAGAAGGCGAATCACCATTATGACATATCAAATAAGACCTCGAGATGATTTTCAGCCATTGAGTAATCACTCGTAGAATCATCAACAGGGAATGAAGCGCAGCCTGTTACTACTTTATTGTCTCTACTGAACACACTTCAAAGTGCTCCCAAACATAGAAGAATGACCGCTAAAATTAGAATAATGAGCATCATAAAGGAGGCGCAGTGAAAAGAATACGCCCCGCCAATTTACACCCACATTCAAACTACTTACAACAATGCACTTTCAGGACAATGGCCAGCTGGAGAAAGTAAAAATTATCGTCGCTCAGTGTCTTCACTACCTGTTCCTAGTGTTCCACTCCTATCACGAGAACTTCGCAACACAGATAAAACGCATTACTGTTTCGGATATGGAACTTTCCCTCAAAACCTACTCCCAGACCGAAATAGAGAAGCTACGTCTCCTGTTGTAGTTTTCGTTAACGTGTCTAATACATCAGATGTGGGAGAATTATTTTAAAAAATAAGATGTGTAAAAAAATAAAGCAGGTCTCCTGGTTTTTGTTTCAAATTTTGTAGTGTAGAACTTGAGTTTATTATAAAGCAACTTGTGAAAAAAATTAAACTCTCTTTTATGTATACATTAAATTTGCAACTAAAATTCTAAAAATCACTGCAGACAACAGATAATTAGCTATTGATTAGATCTTAATGTCACGAAAAATCTTTCCTTTTCCTTTCGGTTAGGAGGCTGTCCTTAAAACAGTGTCCCATTTCTTCATTTCAGTTTGGCAGATCTTGAATGAACGCACTGCTTACACAAATGAAAAATTTATCAAAGTAGTTTCTTAAATCCTTGAAAAGGTATGTGACAAGTAGGAATGAAGGATTGTGCCAAGAACTACTGCTTTTATTGCATTGACGTTTTATTCCGACGTCGCACAGAAAGCTCACCTACTAGCTCTTGTACGTTCTTTTCGATAATGCCACGCAGACAGGAGAAATTTCTTTGGCATCTCCGCTGATGTCTTGTGCTGGCAAACCGGAGCGCTGTCAGTAGACATGCAAGCAGACCTGCCATGGCGTCCCAGTGCAATAGGGCCTCAAGCCAGTTGTTACTGTGGCTAGCATTCAACAAAAAACATCAGAACGATTCTTCTAGCCGACCACGGTGTTACTGCATTTTTGCCTCTTACGGCCATTGTCGGAAACACGCGGTAACGTTACGGGAAGCCAGTAGGTGATCACTAAGGAAAGCACACAGTATTATGAATTAGTTCAAGACAGTACGCATATACGAGGGTCGTCCACAAAGTAAGTTCCGTTTCTATTTCTATCCTCGGCAGCGCTACGATCGCAGTTCCGAGGATGCGCGGCAGTTACTCTGACTCAAGGAGAAGACACGTAGGCCATTTTCAGATCGCTGCTGCCGACGTTGGCCTTGTAGTGCTTCTTTTTGTCAGCCGTAATGGAAAATGCCTCCGCATGTGAAATCAGATTTGTGATTCGTTTTCTAAATGCAAAGAAAGTTAAACCAAAGGAAATTCATCGGCAAATCTGCGAGGTTTACGGACAAAATGCTATGAGTGAGTCGACGGTTAGTAGATGGGTCACACTGTTCAATGAAGTACATGATGAAGTGTACGATGAAGAACAAGTGAACGCCCGTCTGTGGTTACTGATGAACTGGTTCACACAACTGAAGAGAAGGTTAAGTACAACCGTAAATTTACGCTTAGTGCCTGTGCTATGGAAGTTCCGCAAATCTCACGATCACTAATTCATGAAATTGTTACTGAAAAACTAAAATTTCGAAAACTTTGCTCACGTTGGGTACACAAAATTCTTACTGAAAAACACAAAAAACCGCGAATGGGCAGTGCACTTCAGTTTGTGACACTCTACAATGAAGAAGGCGATGGTTTTCTTTCTCGAATAGTCACGGGGGATGAAACTTGGGTATCGCACGACACCCCTGAAACAAACGGCAATCAGTGGAATGGAGGCACACTTCATCCCCAACGAATGTTAAGCCTAAGCAAATCTTGACACCTTGAAAAGTCGTGTGCACCGTTTTTTGGGACCAGAAAGGCATTTTGCTGATTGATTTCTTACCACGAGGCCAAACAATCAATGCACATGGTTACTGCGAGACCATTAAGGAATTGCGCCACGCAATACAGAACAAGCGACGAGGATTAATGTCAAAAGATGTTTTTTTTTCACGACAATGTCCGCCCTCACACGGCGAATTTTGAGCAAACAACTCTTACAGGAATTTCACTGGGACGCGTTTGATCATCCTCCGTACAGCCCAGACCTCGCTCTTAGCGACTGTCATCTCTTCTTGCACCTAAAATCTGTCCTTGGTGGTCAACATCTGACGATGATGAGGATCTGAAAGAACATGTTACCACATTGTCGAATATACAGGCGGCAACCTTCTATGAAGAAGGCATACAAAAACTTGTGCCACGCTATGAAAAGTGCCTCCAAAACTTAGGAAACTATGTCGGAAAGTAGTTTAACAGTTGTAGATATTTTTGTAAATATTTTGTGTGTGTCTGTGCACGTTTGTTTTATATAACTAAACGGAACTTACTTTGTGGACATACCTCGAATTACAAGTGATACACTGTACCTAGGTGAAATATCAAGATTACAGCTCACAATAAGCCGACCGAAGTGCTCTCACTCCCAGGTGCAATAATATTGTGGTCGACTTATATTCTGTTCTACGTTTTTAAGTCCATTTTCTTATCTAATATTACGTGGATATATTAAATATGATAAAATGATGTATTCCAACGTGGCCCGTTCAATAGCTTGTAAGGAGACAAAGACCTGGAGGTATGGAGTATTTTTGAATATTTTGGAAGACGAAGGGCGGCTTGTAAGTAGCCCTAAGAAAGTTCCACTTCAGACCCCGTTAAAAACCTCCGTAATATCGACGTTTAAAATCATTGTTTCGAAAAAGAAAAATCGCCTAAATACACTGTACGTCTTTTTCCCCTTGAGAGACTTTATTTCGGGGGGTTGAGGGAGGGGGGAGGGCGGAATCTCCTTACCCCGGACATATGCGTCCTTGATGTATTCCGATTTGAGAGAAATTTAGAAGAAAGTATTTTTAAAACTAATTACCTTTAGTTGTAGAATATTAGAACGTATTTCACGATAGGAGAGCTACACATCACAGCTAAGACAGAACGTAACTTTCATTTGCCAGTTTGTGCAGAAACGTGGAAATATAACACTTTAACAACGACATAGGAATAGGGAAAAATGAAATTCCAAGTGATACTGAGTGAAAAATAATTTTCTGAGAACGTTATCGAAAATTGTTTATATGGTTAATGGTGTGCTTTTGGGGAGTCACTTGAATTGTTTCAACGACCGAGCGTGCGGTATTTTTCAAGTGCTGAGAGATCTCCACAATTTTTCGTTGTTTTGAGTGTGATAAACTGACGCTGCATATTCATCTATGGCACAAAGTGCAGAAAGTGTCATAAATTCACCTACTAATTCCTTGCATTTATTACGCGTATTTATATACACCGCCTGGTAGAGAAAGCAAAGCAGCCAGAACACATGGTCGAATGTCAACGTAACTTCGCACACGTACACAGAATAGTCGAGTACACAAATGATTTTGTTGCAGTTTTCTGTGACAGATATGTCAGCGACCAGAGTGAACTAGTGGTTCTCGCGTTCAGTGTTGTTACCAAGCCTGATGGGTTACATATGGGATCTGAACAGCGTCAGATATTGAGTGACCATTGTTAAAGACATGAAGATGCCACAAAGACGTGTTAGTAACGTTAGCGACAACTGACAATATTTGAAAGAAGCCTCATTGTGAGCCTGCAGTTATATGTCTGGTCGAAGCAAGCAATATCCAAATTTTGGTGCATTCGGATATGACGACGCCCCGATGTTGGAGAACCTGGGAACGTAAAGACAGACGTACTCGTCGTCACGGTTCTGGTCGACCATGTCTGACGACCACTAGGGAGAATCACCACATTGTGCACGAAACACATCGTCGCCCCGTCACATAGGCTCCTGCCATCAGAGAACAAGTTATGGCATCGGTGTAACAGTCTCTGTCATCCAACATCGTTTGGAGACTAGCACTACCAATACTAGGGAATTCTGGTCCCATGCATAGGCTCCCAATAACACCTCAACACAAACTGTGCGTTTGGGGTGGCGCCGAGACTGAGAAGCATCGGCTGCTGCTGAAAGGAGACGCGCTATATACAGCGCTGAATCACGGTTCTGTACTACCCCGGACGACCACCACTGGCCAGTATGGCAGCAATCTGGGGAGAAGTCACATTCATCCAATGTTTTGGAGAGGCGCACCATGGCACAAAATGTGCCATGGTGTGAGCATCTGTCAGAAATGACCTCACGTCATGACAGATAGTGATTGAGGTAGCGTGAAGGTACAATGGTACATGACTGACATAATTTTTTCTCACGTGTTACCTTTCGTATAACAGTATCATGGTGCCATTTTCAACAGGCCACTTGTCGTCAACACAAGGCACCTGTCTCTAAGAATGTTCTGTATGATGCAGAGATACTCCTGCGGCTACCAAGATCTGTCCCCGATGGAAAATGTGTGCGATGAGATCGGAGGTCAACTGCGTCCCACTGTTCGTATCCGGCTATCGAGAACGATTTACAGCAATTGTAGGCCAACTCGTCTCATCAGAGTATACAACGATTTTATGAGACACTACAAAACTGAATCAGTGCTTGTATCTAGGCCCGAGGTGGTGCAAAGTCGTACTGATATTTGGGCTCTTACTGCCAAGTTCTTTGTAAATATGACTCGATATTGTAACGGAAATAACATAATATACCCTCTCAACCAGTGAAGTTTCATATCGTTTCCTCCTCGCCTTCTGTTTGCCTTACTGTTTTTGTCAGGCAGTGTGAGGGACAGCATATGCCACATAGGTCTGATTCAAAATTCTAGTTTCGAACATTTTACTGTTCGTGTTGTTCTCCCATAATCTTACATGGCTAGTGCTTACAGTGATAAATTAGAGTCTCCGATAAGGAAAAATGAAGGGAAGGAAGATTAATTTTTGACGTTCCGTTGACAACGGGGCCATTGCAGAAGGGAGAACAAGCTGGCATTGGAAAACGCTGGGGAAGGAAATCTGCTTGTCCTTTCAAAGCAAACGTGCCACCATTTGCATTACTCGATTCAGGGAAAGCACGGCAAATCGAAATCCAAACGGCCGGACAAGGATTTCAACTATCGTCCTACCAAATGTGAGTTCATTGTGCTAACCACGGCTCGACCTTCCCTCAATAACGCTGCTTAAAAATCATACTATAGCGTCAGCTACTAGCTGAATTTGTGCTCCTGAGAAATTTAACAACAGTATTCTCGCTGAAAAACAAACTTTTCTTTTCTAATTTCATTGTGTATTTACGTGATAAAAGGTATATTATTGAGCATCTTCGTACGCTTATGATTGTTTTCTGTGATGTACATCGTACTAAATTTAGAAGTTCAGTTTTTTCTTTGCAAACATTGGTACCAATATCTTTTCAGAAAAGCGCTTCCACGTTTGTGCACAGTATGTATTAATGTGATTACTGCTAGATTCTCACATTTTTCGCTCAATTACCTGTTTTTTACATTAAATGTTGCACTAACGCTACGAACAACGCAGATCCTGCAGTGGACAGTCTGAACCCCATTTCTATAACTTTTGGTACCCATATGGTAAATAGTTTTCCGTCTACACTGTCTAAAGTAGCGAAAGTTTAATTGTAACCATATAGTACATCAGATGAGAACGTGCGAGTACACGGAAATGTAGTACAGAAACATTTTCAGTTCTTTGTAGGAACGTCATACTACGTTCTTGCTAGTTTGTAATTTGTTTAAGTAAGTGGAACAACGCTTCTCCGCAGGGGGTAGCAATGTTATGTTACACACTCTGGGGGCCAGATGGCACGCCAGACAAATGGCAACAAGACAGTCGCAAGCGCGCAAGTGCGTAGTACCCGAGGCAGGCTAAATGCGTCGCTGTAGCTGTCTGCTCAAGGGATACACAACTGTATAGAAATGACATGAATGACGTGGCTTAAAATACTTATAAACATAATTGTGACAGGATAAATGAGTGGCATGAGTGGAAGAAACAAGAAAAGCATGTTTCAGTAGTTGAGGCAGGATTCAGTGCTTGTAACTACGATATCTTCTAGAGATTCAGCGATTCTGTATCAGTTTTTTTATTTATTATTTTTAGATACAAACTTAAACTGAACCGTAACGTCTAGATAAGTGAACTCTCATGCTTACCTCTCTAAACAAAGTAGAAAATTGTGTTAGATGTTCTCTGTAATGTAAATTACATGCTATAAATAGACACTACTCTTGCAAGAAAGAATTATAGTATAATGTCTATTAGCCCACATCATGTCATCAGCACGACGGGTATTCTGTGGAATAATCAAGTGAAGCTGAATGAAAGAATCAATTGCTTATGTAAACGATTCCCCAACGTGTGTAAAACCCTGAAGACAACACAGTTAGTTTGCTTATTGACACAAGTTTCCAGAATAAAAGCAAGGCTGTTAGTCGAAATGTGTAACGTATACTATGATTATTATTTAGTTTTATGACAATACACCCTTACTGGTAATCTGTATGTGTGACAGATACAGTTGGTTTATGAAGAGGGGTAACCATTGGCCAGGAGGGCGGAATCTTCCTGGTATCAAAAATTTTCAGCAGTAAAATTTATGAGGTGAGGAGCAAATATGTAACAGCGAAGTTTTCTGAGAACCAGATGTTCACCTGTGTCCTAAGTTAAGTTCTACTCCATTAGGATCTAATAAACCATCGCTGGTGATCACTTCGTCGGGTGGGAGCGTTACGTTTGGCGCCATCTAGAAATACTACTCGAAAGATGTAAGTTAAGTGCAAAATTAACATAACATTCATTATTACTGGGGATCCCAGTGTTGTCTACAAAGATCAATAAAGATTATTACACTTGGTTGAGAGGTTAATATTTCCGCAGTAAATGTACTACAGTTTTACGGGGTAGAAGTCTGTTTATCGAGCACAATGATCAGTGTCTGAGCCTTCTCAGCTTCTATGAGTTCCTGACATCTGACAGCACAATTTTTGTTTCATTCTGAGGACGTTTAATGCTAATCATTTTAATAATCCTTAGAAAGGCACAAAAAATATGAATGTTTCTATGTGATTCACATAGTTCCATCTCATACAGCGATTTTTTTTTTTCTTGCCTGAATTTCCTGCGGAGGTGAGTGCTTGTAATCTCGTGTAATATAATTATGAAAGGAAGAAACGACACAAATTTCAGGTCTTGTCAAACATGTATTGTCTCCGGACTAGTTTTAGAAATCAGTTAAAATATGTTAACTGAAGAACAGATGAGCATCGGTGAGGTTTTACTTACAATTGAAAATCTCTTAGCATTCTAAGAAATGATGTTGGCCGATAAATCGTGAAAAACTTGTCATTGTTTTAAAATATAGTGATGAGCCGTTGAATAAGAAATATACTTAGTGCCGTTTAGCATCACCTTTCGTGTTGTTAACGATCGCGACTTGCCGCGGTTGGGAGAAAGACAGTTGTTCTACAAGTCACTTACGGGTGGGTTACTGTAGAGAAACAAACGTTTTCACGTGATCGGACAGTACGGTTCTGTACCGTACTTCGTTGAGAAACGATACAGAGGCTCCATTGATCTCTACTAAACGTACCATCGCACTAGAATCGCTCCACCAACTGTCATGGCATTGCGCTATTACCAGAGTGGACTGAACGTGTTTTGATGTTATCGACATACTTGCACACTGCCATAGACGTGCACCATTATATACTATGGCTCATCAATACATGTGACATTTCCTATGTCTAAATCGTCCAGTAACGATATACGTTCCGCTCCTTCTAATCTCTGTACCTCGTGGACAGTCGCGCACTTACGAACAGTGTTCTTCACAATGAGCAGTTTGTCTTGAACGCTTGTGCTGCTCACTAGTTATTGTCCGAGCTGTTATAGTCCGCTACAGTCGACGGCGAGCTCGGACGTCGAGCCGGCCGGGGTGACCGAGCGGTTCTAGGTGCTACAGTCTGGAACCGCGCTACCGCTACGGTCGCAGGTTCGAATCCTGCCTCGGGCATGGTTGTGTGTGATGTCCTTAGGTTAGTTAGGTGTAAGTAGTTCTGAGTTCTAGGGGACTGATGACCTCAGAAGTTTAAGTCCTATAGTGCTCAGAGCCATTTGAACCATTTTTTTCGGACGTCGACATGTCACTCCACACAGCACCTGGCTCTACATCGGCGATTTAACCCCGAATAGAAGTACATCCACTACACCCTACGCGGTGGCACGGTAAAATACTGTGATTTGTTGTGGTCTTCAGTCCGAGGACTGGTTTGCTGCAGCTACCATGCTACAATGTCTTGTGCAAGCGTCATCTCCCCGTTACTACAACAACCTATCTTCATTTCATTCTGCTTACTGTAGTCAAGATTTTATATTTACATCTATGTACACCACTGCAAATTGAATTGTAGAACATACTTAGCGTGTAAAGATTATTCCCATTCCAACTACGTATAAAGCACAGGAAGAACGGCTGCTTAAACGCCTTTGTATGTGCTACAATAATTAGTTTAAGCTTGCTTTCACGATCTCAGAGGGAGCAATACTTTGGGAACTGAAGAGTATATCTAGGCTGTTCACTTGATACTGGCTTTTTTCAAATTTATAAGTTAGCGTCAGAAGTATAATTTGCATCTGTCTTCAAGAGTCAACCAATTCAGGTCCTTCAACATTTCTGTGGTGCGCACCGTGAATTAAATAAATCTGTATTCATTCGTGGCACTCTTCTTTATGAACGTTCAATATCTCCTCTTGCAATTAAAGTATTTGCCTTCTAACGAACATATATGTAGTGTATGAACTTCTGTTATTCCCTTGCCATATATTTTATGTTGCCTGAAGAAATACGCATCCCGAGTTTGGGTATATTTTGTAGTTTTAAGTAGAACGATTTTTAAAACTACATCTTTTCCTCCAGAGACTTCCCGCAGCACTTCTTCGAGTCACAAAGTAGGTGTACTAGCGACTTCGTCAGCAAATGTGGTTTCAAAATTGACAGAAAAAAACGTCTTCGGATGATGTTTCGTCATCTTCCCACTTACACTTACTTATGCGAAGGCATTTTGAGGGCACCGTTTTTCTGTTTCCCTTGCCGCACAGTGTCGAAACTTTATAGTTGATGCTTTAAACCATATATGGGGTGTGCCTGACAATCGACGGTCCTTTCATGTAGTATCATCAATCGTGTAGCTGTGTGTAGCAGTGTTAACTGATTACAAAGTGGAGACGGCGTTTCTCTCCCCTTTCATAGACAGAGGTCTTTCGGAAGAAAATGCATATTTGAACAGAGTCTATTCACAATTTCTTACACAACCTATATGGGTGTTTCCTGTCATGATATGCGCATTGACTTCATCGACCAATGCTTAAACTCTTTGAATCGTCTCTTTTCCATCGTCCTTATCTTTCCGTGATTGGAGCATAACCATACGGCGTGATGTTATTCTAAACTCATTTTTCAGATTGGTAACAAATGCCATTGACGCTGTGAAGTTTGTACACCCGAGATTCCAAGCTACGTCCAATGCCATGTATTATACATGCCAATGATGAACGGATGAACCGCATTCTCGTGCTTTGTTAAGCTTCGCCACTACACGTTGCTTGGTAATACTGAACTGCAGCGTACACTCTCCTCTAAAAACGGTATTGCCTTCTCTTTTCTTTGCATTATACACTCCTGGAAATTGAAATAAGAACACCGTGAATTCATTGTCCCAGGAAGGGGAAACTTTATTGACACATTCCTGGGGTCAGATACATCACATGATCACACTGACAGAACCACAGGCACATAGACACAGGCAACAGAGCATGCACAATGTCGGCACTAGTACAGTGTATATCCACCTTTCGCAGCAATGCAGGCTCCTATTCTCCCATGGAGACGATCGTAGAGATGCTGGATGTAGTTCTGTGGAACGGCTTGCCATGCCATTTCCACCTGGCGCCTCAGTTGGACCAGCGTTCGTGCTGGACGTGCAGACCGCGTGAGACGACGCTTCATCCAGTCCCAAACATGCTCAATGGGGGACAGATCCGGAGATCTTGCTGGCCAGGGTAGTTGACTTACACCTTCTAGAGCACGTTGGGTGGCACGGGATACATACGGACGTGCATTGTCCTGTTGGAACAGCAAGTTCCCTTGCCGGTCTAGGAATGGTAGAACGATGGGTTCGATGACGGTTTGGATGTACCGTGCACTATTCAGTGTCCCCTCGACGATCACCAGTGGTGTACGGCCAGTGTAGGAGATCGCTCCCCACACCATGATGCCGGGTGTTGGCCCTGTGTGCCTCGGTCGTATGCAGTCCTATTGTGGCGCTCACCTGCACGGCGCCAAACACGCATACGACCATCATTGGCACCAAGGCAGAAGCGACTCTCATCGCTGAAGACGACACGTCTCCATTCGTCCCTCCATTCACGCCTGTCGCGACACCACTGGAGGCGGGCTGCACGATGTTGGGGCGTGAGCGGAAGACGGCCTAACGGTGTGCGGGACCGTAGCCCAGCTTCATGGAGACGGTTGCGAATGGTCCTCGCCGATACCCCAGGAGCAACAGTGTCCCTAATTTGCTGGGAAGTGGCGGTGCGGTCCCCCACGGCACTGCGTTGGATCCTACGGTCTTGGCGTGCATCCGTGCGTCGCTGCGGTCCGGTCCCAGGTCGACGGGCACGTGCACCTTCCGCCGACCACTGGCGACAACATCGATGTACTGTGGAGACCTCACGCCCCACGTGTTGAGCAATTCGGCGGTACGTCCACCCGGCCTCCCGCATGCCCACTATACGCCCTCGCTCAAAGTCCGTCAACTGCACATACGGTTCACGTCCACGCTGTCGCGGCATGCTACCAGTGTTAAAGACTGCGATGGAGCTCCGTATGCCACGGCAAACTGGCTGACACTGACGGCGGCGGTGCACAAATGCTGCGCAGCTAGCGCCATTCGGCGGCCAACACCGCGGTTCCTGGTGTGTCCGCTGTGCCGTGCGTGTGATCATTGCTTGTACAGCCCTCTCGCAGTGTCCGGAGCAAGTATGGTGGGTCTGACACACCGGTGTCAATGTGTTCTTTTTTCCATTTCCAGGAGTGTAGTACGTTTCTAATATTGCTTGCAGACTTCCGTTTAGAGTATGGTTCAAATGGCTCTGAGCACTATGGGACTTAACTTCTGTGGTCATCAGTCCCCTACAACTTAGAACTACTTAAAGCTAACTAACCTGAGGACATCACACACATCCATGCCCAAGGCAGGATTCGAACCTGAGACCGTAGCAGTCGCGCGGTTCCGGACTGAGTGCCTCAACCGCGAGACCACCGCGGGCCGCGTTTAGAGTATCTTATCAGGAACTTGTCATATGTGTTGTAACCTCTGACGTGATAATCATCGTTACACTAATCGGCCAGAGCACTACAGCCACCTACCTAATAGACGGAATGTTCACCTTTGGCACGGATAACATCGGCGACGCGTCGTGACATGGAAGCACTGAGGCCTTCGTACGTCGCTCCATGGAATTGGCACCATATATTCACACACAGGTCACAAAATTCCCGTAAATTCCGGGAAGGGTGCTGATGAGCTCTCTCGTTACGTTCAATCACATCCTAGATATGTTCGACCGGGTTCTGATCTGACGACTTGGGGGCCAGCACGCCAATTGGACCTCGTCACTGAATTCCTCGAACCGCTCCATCACACTCTTGGCCTTTTGACATGCGCATTATCTTGCTGAAGAGTGCAACTGCCGTCGGGAACCATGATTGTTATGAAGGGGTGTACGTGGTCTGCAACCGGTGTACGATACTCCTTGGCCGTTATGACGCCTTACACAAGCTCCACTGGACCCGTGGATCCCCACGTGAACGTTCCCTAGACCATGATGGAGCCGCCGCCAGCTTATCTCTGATCAGCAGTACAGGTATCAAGGAGCTATTCCCCTGGAAGACAGAGGAGTCCCATCGGCATACTGAGGAAGGTATCAGGATTCATCAGACCAGGAAACTCTCTGCCTCTGCGTCAACGTCCAATGTCGATGGTCACGTACCCTTTTCAGTCGTAGTTGCCGATGTCGTGGTATTAACATTCGCACATACATGGGTCGTCGGCTACGGAAGCCCATCGTTAGGAGAATGTGGTGCACTGTGTGTTCAGACACTCACTTGAACCCTGCCCAGCATTAAAGTTTGATACTAGTTCCGCCGCGGCTCGCCGCCTGTCCTGTATCTACCAGTCTGCCTAGCCTACGACGTCCAACGTTTGTAATTATGGGTGGCCACCCAAACCCACGACGTCTGGACGTGGTTTCACCTTGGTTTGGCCAAGTATTGAAGACACTCAATACAGCACTCCTCAAAAACCCGACAAGTTATGCAGTTTCCGAAATGCTAGTGCCGAGCCTTGTCAACACGGACAGCACACTTGGTTCAAATGGCTCTGAGCACTATGGGACTTAACATCTGTGGTCATCAGTCCCCTAGAACTTAGAACTACTTAAACCTAACTAACCTAAGGACATCACACACAGCCGGCCGGTGTGGCCGAGCGGTTCTAGGCGCTTCAGTCTTGAACCGCGCGACTGCTACGGTCGCAGGTTCGAATTCTGCCTCGGGCATGGATGTGTGTGATGTCCTTAGGTTAGTTAGGTTTAAGTAGTTCTGAGTTCTAGCGGACTGATGACCTCAGATGTTAAGTCCCATAGTGCTCAGAGCCATTTGAACATCACACACATCCATGCCCAAGGCAGGATTCCAACCTGCGACCGTAGCAGTCTCGCGGTTCCGGACTGAGCGTCTAGAACGGCTAGACCACCGCGGCCGGCGACAGCACACTCACCGATACTACATGCACCGTGCATGTGTCTGATTAGCAGTTCTTCCTCGCCATGTGACGCTGCTATTGCTTGGACGCATTTATACCGATAGTAGGTCGGTAATCATAATGCTCTGGCTGATCAGTATGTGTTCTCCATTGTGTTGCCATAAAACACCGTGCCGACACTTCCGACATTAAACTTCTCATCAGCAGAAGGTTGGAATTCACTTTCAGTGCTTTGATCGCGTCTTCTCGAATTTGCATCACTGCCGCTCTGCAGTGATGTGCTCGTCATTATCATGGCTAGAATCATAATTGTGTTATAACAGCATCCATTTTAACCTATGATAATACATTTGCAGTACAATAAATTTCAGAAAAAATCAAATACTCCACCATCTCATACATTAATAACATGCTTGGGAAGAATATTTCGTCGTAACTTCATCTGAGCTAGTATAAGGCATTATCAGGGTAGATTACGAATCGCCGATCCACTCACGTTTCATTACACAAACAGCTTCACAAAATGCAATTTCACAAACAAAGTGCTCCGTCTATACTGGTATCGACTGGCGCAGCGGCAGGAAAAGTTGGAATCCGGCTTGGTACACGCAGTGGCCTTTCTAATGGACGACTGGAGAGATCTGCAGGTAAGCGAATATCGAAGCTGAAATATGAGACCCTAAGTGATCCTCCACGAAATTGTGGCGTAAATGTGTTTGTTTGAGCCTAAACACTTTTCTTATTACTTTTATATAGTATCGGTCCCACAAACTTGAGCAACATTGCAAGATGATCGAAATAGTGATTTGTAATCTGTTTCCTTTTTAGGCTCACTGTGTCTGCCCAGTATCCTGCCAATAAATGGAGGTCTGTCACCTGCCTTACCTGCGACTGAGCGTGTTGATCATTCCATTTCATATCCTTACAAACTCTCGCCCAGAATTTATGCGAATTGACTGATTCCATTTGTGGCCCATTGATATTGTAGACACAGGAGCATTATGTAATACACTTAATTTTACTTCTCTGCATATTTAGAACAAGTTGTCAACATCGGTCGCACTTCTACATATTTAAAGATCTAATGTTATAAACTCTAAGACAAAGAAAAGAGGAACAAAAAGGCGAACCACGAAGGAATTATCCAAATGGAACCGAAATCGGTAGATGTGATGTGAAATGGACTTTCATGATTACAATTTCGGAAATATTCTATGATTTTTCTAAGAGAAACAACTTCACAAATTGAGCAAGACAATACCTGGTTCGTCCACAATTGGACCTTAAGCAAGCAGTTATTCGGGTTGGCACTGATTGACAGAGTTGTTGAATGTTCTCCTGAAGTATACCGTGCCAAATACTGTCCGGTTGGAGCGTTGGATTGTCAAAATCCCGAGAAGGTTGGAGGGCTCTGCTCATAACGCCTCAAATGTTCTCAATTGGGGAAAGGCCCACCGATCACGCTGGCCAAGGTAGGATTTGGTAAGCTTAAAGACAAGCGGTAGAAACACTCGCTGTGTGCGGGCCGGCAATATCTTACTGAAATGTAAGCCCAGGATAGCTTGTCACCAAGGGCAACAAAACGAGGAGCAAAATTATCGTCGAAGAACCGCTGTGCTGTAAGGGTCACGCGGATGAGAACCAAACGAATCTTGCTATGAAAGAAAAGGGCACCCCAGACCACTCCTGGTTCTGGAGTCGTATGGCGGACGACAGTTAGGTTACTAACCCTCGCTGTCCGGGATGTCTCCAGACACGTCAGTGGCCTGGAACCTCATTGATTGGAGTAGAACTGTCTTCAGTGAAGAATCCCGCTTCGTTTTGTTTACGCGCACAGTAGCACAGAAACCTGCTGGCACTGAACTAACGGCACGCAGTAGGGACGTGGTGGCATCCGTACGCCGAGACGGAGCAAACGAAATTCCGCACCCTGCCGGAAATGACGTCATGTCCGCCCGGCAGCGCTCACAAAGAACAATATGGCATCGTACAGAGTATATGAAGCACAACACACAGTATTTACAGTAAAGCACGATGCACCATCTTAAAGACGAAAAAGACGATTCAGTGGATGTATATAAATACACAGAGTCGAAATAAGTAAACTTTCGCTATTTGAGTCAGTATAGACGGAAAACTACTTACCGCATGGGTACCCAATTTTATAGGAATGATATTCAGACTGTGGTCTATAGGATTAGCATTGGTAATAATGTTAGTGTAATGACTTGCCGTTAGGCGCCGGTATTGGTTTCGAGATACAGGGTTAAAAAACGCGAATAGGTGAGTTTTACAGCTTCAGACAGTCGACTTGGGGCTGGACAAGGTGAGCAGTGCTTTATTCTTAAAGCTGTTCTATCAAAACAGCAGCAACAGTGCTGCTGCTCTTCACGAGTACCGACGCGACGACCTCACACTGCTCGTGAGGTCACTCGGCTGCATTTGGAGCAAACCGAATCATTGGCGGATCGTTCCAAACTGCGTGGCCACCAAGATCACCAGATTTGAACTCGTGTGATTTCTGACGGTGGGATCACCTGAAGGACAGGGTTTCTCACAGGAACACAACACATGTTGGAGGTTGAAGATGAACGTAGCGAGGGTGTTAGCGATCATCGCAACTGAGATGTTTCAGGAGACTGTAGAGCAGTCTGTGGTGGGGTTCCAAGCTACTGTGGATGAAGGTGCTCATCACGTTGAGCAACGTTTGCAACTTCGGACATAAATATCGAGCGCAGTTAACAAATACTACTTTGTCATGTGGAAATTAAAATGTGTTTCTTTCAATGGATCATTCGTTATTTCTCTTTCGAATGTCCTTAAACATGTTCCCATAAGGTTTCATTGTGCTACGATCACTCGTTTTCCACAGGGGTCCCATGAGTGAGGAAAGTTTATTTACAACCATCCTGTATTTCTAGAGAGCGATACATCGTGTCATCCAATTAAAATCTCTCAACAGTTACTGAGCGCTCTACGAACCTCCCCATTTTAGGTGCAAAGCACCGAGCTCTTTTTTCAGTGGGCTGATTTCTGTGATCGGTTGATGATTACATAGTCAAGTCGAAAGACCGTGCCGAACACGATAACAGAGAGGCGAAATGATGGATTCCTATCTGCATTACAACTGGTTCAGCTCATTTCCTCTCCATTATGATGTATTCAAAAATGTCTATGTATTCCTTTGAGTAAATGTCTAGCTGGTTCATTCATAAAAGCCTCCGAGCGTTCTGTACTTCATTCTGCGTTCAAGTCGTCGACTTTGATGTCAACAGAATGTTTGATATTTTTGATATGCAGTGCTTCAGAGCTGTCAAATACTTAAAGAAGGTCATCTGAAAACAACAATTTCTAAGATGAATCAGTTTATTTTCCTACCTGCTTCGGTGAAACTGATCA
Organism: Schistocerca serialis cubense; assembly: GCF_023864345.2. NCBI lineage: Eukaryota > Metazoa > Arthropoda > Insecta > Orthoptera > Acrididae > Schistocerca > Schistocerca serialis. The sequence goes on from NC_064640.1 coordinate 584,288,463, forward strand.
TTCCCAGATACAGAAATCATCTAAACAGCCCTGTATGTTAGTATAAGGCCAAATCCGATTAAAAAATATTTGTCTTCGATAATAACGGTCGTTATCAAGCGCAAACAGAGATAGTCCACGGATGCCAATAACTCCTCCTTATCGTAAAAGGCAAAATTGAAAGGAATGTTTGGTGTAGGCTCTATCTTATACACTGAATCAGTAATTAATCATATATATGGTATATTACAAACATTATTATTGAAGATAACAAGGTGTCATATGATTCGTTTGTGATGGTATCAGCGATCAGACTGTGCTCCCTCGGTTTTGACTCTGTAGGTTCTGAGTTTTGAGTTGGACAATGTTAGCAGTACTCATTTTAGTGTAAAACCATGCCTCAAGACGAGTACGCACTCCTGTTGAACAACTTAAGCCACTTGAATGGGGTCGCTTGTGAGCCTGGCGGAAACTGGATGGATTTATCGGCGGTTTTCTGTACATACTTGGCACATTGTATCGGGGGCATGTTACTGCTTTCAGTAATGGTCTGTGGAATATTCCCACACCTGTAGACTAGGTTCTGGACGTCCACGTGGTAAAGATAGATGTCAAGATCGATGCATTCTGCGAGAAGCGGTGGTTGACCGAACATCATCCAGGGAAGAAAACTGGACACATGTTGGAACATTTTTGTCATCAGATACCACTGGCACCAGTCTGCTTGCGTCAGGATTAAGATGACGCGTGCCTCTGACCAAGTTACCACTGACACCAGGACACCGCCAAGCATGGCTACTCTGTTGACGTGTGAGAGTTGACTGGAGAGTGGAATCGCACTCCGTCGTCTTCACTGATGCGAGTATATTCTGTCTGTATGTGAGTGATGGACGTACACGTAAGTGGCTTAGATCTAATGAGCTGCGTGTTTTAGAGTGCATTCGCTCACGACAAACAGGTCCCATCCCAGGCTTCATGGTGTAGGAGGCCGTCAGTACAACTAGCGATCACATCTTGTGTGTCTGCAGGGTAAAGACAGTATTGCCCGCTAAATTTTACTCGTTGTTAACCCCGTGCTATTGCAGTATCTTAGACAGGCAGGTGCTGTGCTCTTTCAGCAGAACAACGTGCGTCCACCTATGACTGGTGTGGTGCAACGTGTTCTTCGTGGTGTACAATAACTGCCCTGGAAAGCATGATCACGAAATGTGTTGCCAATTGAACATGTGTAGGCACGATGACGCAGAAACTTACTCATTCTCCTGGATCTGCAAGTAGCACTGCCGATTTGCAACAAAAGGCGCCATTTGCGTGGGACAATCTGTCAGGGATGCCATTCGGTATCTTTACAATCGTTTGGATGCGATAATACACTCCTGCGTTAACGCCAGAGGATGATACAATGTATATTATCGCAAGTTTTTGGGCATCATTTAGTGTGACATATATTTCTTTCAAATGGTTCAAATGGCTGTGAGCACTATGGGACTTAACAGCTGATGTCATCAGACCCCCAGAACTTAGAACTACTTAAACCTAACAAACCTAAGAACATCACACACATCCATGCCGAGGCTGGATTCGAACCGGCGACCGTAGCGGTCGCCAGGTTCCAGACTGAAGCGCCTAGAACCGCTCGGCCACTCTGGCCGGCATATGTCTTTCATTTTGCCTAAATTTGTTCTCATATACTCCTGCAATGATGTTCTACGTGTCACCTCACTTGTCAATAAAATGACTTTTTTCTTTAGGGAATTACTTTTTTTCCAGCAGTAGATTTCTTCAACTTTACCAGCTGCACTTGATCGCATCGGAGGTAAAGCCTTTCTTTCCCTCTCCATCACATAGTCCCAATTTCTAAATTCTTTCCCGTAGGAAAAACCACAAATTTTGAATTATTTCTTTAACAGTATTAGGGAAATGACTGAGATTTATATCTTCAAAAGACAACTATTGTCCTATGTCCAAAAATGATAGGTATTTCGTACCTTTATTTTGAAACTATTCTCTACACTATTTTAGTTCATTAACTCTTCCGCTACTAAACGCTCTCCATGTTGCAGATCCCTTAACCGAAGTAGTCTAGCTTCATTTCTGCTTTAATGAATATTGCTACGCCGGGTTAGGAAAACACAAAGGCCAGGAGAGCGTTGTATTACCCACACGTCCCTCCATGAAGCTTATGGGCTGAGTGAGTTAGGCCCTCCGATGTCTGCTCCAGCGTAGTTTAGTTTTAGATTAGAACTACTATACCATGAACTCCTTACTGTTTTTGACCTTCGTCGTGTTCACGCTGCCATGGAATATCGAATTAGAGAACTGTTCCCTTCTTAAATTAATTAAACAGGTGCTATTAATTTTTTTGCTGCTATTGTTAAGTATTTATGTATGGATTTGTTTCGTTTGAACCCTTTAGGTTTACATAGGGATCGTTCAAGCCATTTTCTTTCTTCCCAGTATGTTTTCTGCCTCCCGCTTCTTCTGCTTCTGCAAGACAACTGACACTTTCAGCTAGCCAACGTACCATAACATTCACTTCGAAATGTATCACCATGGCTTTATTCATTTTGGCGCACATGTACGGGACACGAAACGGGCTCCTGATACGGCTGCAGGGGAATCTACTTTTCGGCGACTACAAAATGTCGCACTGCAACCTTCTCTTCAGCAAAACAGTGCACCAGCACAGCAATTTCGAATAATTTTGTAATGGTCTGAGAATTACTTTTGTGGACATGAAAGTGCTTCTCTGCTTTCTCAGGGCCCATATTCTCAATCCTACTCAATATATCTTCGACGCCATAGAACGAGGCGCGCCCATCGTGGATGCAATGAAAAACCATATTCGTGAATTACGGGCGATGGTTGGGCTATCACGCATCCTGTACCTCGCGGAGTCCGTACCACGATACGTAGCCGTATACATGGGAACGAAAATCACAGCTACACGCTTATATGCATCCTCAATGAAAAAATGTTAACGTTCGTTTTAATTCTGTTATATAAAACTATGCACCAACAGCACATATCGCAGGAAGTCTAAGACTCTGCTTTCAGTAAATAAGTTTCACTTATGTTTGGAACTAATCTGGGTGAAAGCGAGGTCTCGAAACAGACGCAATAAACCGACTTTGGACAGCGAGAGATTTACATCGTACTCAACGAACGAGCACTGGAATTACTGATTTCTTTTTTGGCTGCTGAGGTCGTTTACGCTGTGGGCAAAGGAATAGTACACTCTGACTGGAGGCTGAACCTGTGGAAGTTGGCATTCGCGTGGCGGAGTTTTGCGCTAGGGGAAAAGAAGACGTCAGCGACTGTTATTGCCGTCAGTAATTGGCGCTGTCCGACAATTGGCACAGCGGCGTAATTGGCGGGTCTCGCTGCCCACGGCAGGCCCTTGCTTTGACAGGACTGGCAGCACAGACAACTTGCATCGTTAGCCAGTGGCCGGCTTGCTACACGTCACTTCACAAATTGCGGTATTCCTTTGAATGTACGCGAATAAAGCGGCTCCTGTGCGTCGTTCGGGCGACGTTACAGGATGCAATATATATTATGTGAGCTGATTACACATGATACAGAGCAACGTAATGGCGATCCATTCATGAACTGGAAACCCACACGCGGCTTTTTAATTTTGCATTAAGTTTTTAATACCAGTGGTTTCAAACAAGAAATTATTTCACTAATTATGAATCGGTTAAGTAAGTGATAAGTTGAAACTACTATGAGGAGCTGAACAGATCACTGATATCTACGTACAAATGATCGACATGTAACGTTCTGTACACCTATATTTTGCATGGCACCTTACGTTGTTCGGTATGGTGTACCTCTAATAGCACTATAATCTCCATCTTTCCTCTTTCAGTTTCGAATAGTATCTAGGAACAATAAGTGTCATAAAACAGCTTACGAGTTTTAATTAACTTGACTCTCACGTCAGAGATGTGTAAGAGGAAGTTAAATGTTGCCCGACACCTCTCAGAACGTACGCTATCGGATATTTAACAGCAAACTTTCTAGTAGTATATGCTACATCTTGTGTAGTGTTTGAGAGCGAAGTTTGGTGAGCGTGTCCACTATGCTCTCGCTTTTTCTAAACGAGCCTGTCATGAGACTCTTCCTATTTGTGGTCTTGGCTAACTCCCTACCAAGTTAAGATGGACTCCATGCAAGCACAGGTCGAAAGCGGGTTTTGCAAGTTTCTTCTATCGTAGACGAATTAAATTTCGTGAAGACTGTTTGAAGAAATCTCAGCCAGTCACCACGTTTTCGTATAAAACGTTGTACTGGGTTCTTATAGCCTAGTCTGGCTGCAGCCGTCTCTAATCCTTGTGATAGAAGAAACAATCTTCACCGATATTTCGCCTCTTGCCTGGGTAATAAGTGGTCGCTATATGACTATACTTTGCACCAGTATACTATGTTGCATTTTATACGTCCCTGTAGTGTCTCACGCAGTGAGAGAAGTGATATTTAATGAATATCTTCTCAGTATAATGATCAAAACCATTCCATATTTTAATAACCCTAGCTAAAAGTACTTATTACTCTTTACACCACTTACAGCGTATAAAGAATTTCTGTTAGTGGTTATTCATGGTCAAATGGTACACCCATCAATATTTATTTTTTAAGTACTGCAATATTTTACAGCCAGACGCTCAGGACAAGAGGGCTCCACTAAAACTGCATCCAGACATAGCGAGAGTTTCACGAAAGCCAGTCAATTAGAGTTTAACTGAAGTGTTTTCTTCGTTCTGAAAAGGTTTTCCTGTTTAAAGACTGACAGCAGAGAGGCATCGCCGAGCCAAAACGTCTGGGGCATTTGAGCGAAGGCTTACAGGCACTCTGCGTACAGAAAGCTGGATTTGTTACTGGTTTGTAGCCCTCTTGACAATTACAGAATGCTGAATAACACTCGTAGGAACGGTGTTTTACGAGATAATACAGCGAACAGTCTGTGCTGGGGATGACACAATTTGGAGGTAAGGTGAAAGCGATGTAGAAATTCCCATGGCAGAAAGAATGGCAGGAGTTGTCAGTTCATTGGGTGCAATTGCAAACTGAACCGGCCACTGCCAAATATGGTAGGAGGTGAAAAAAAAATGGTTCAAATGGCTCTGAGCACTACGGGACTTAACAGCTGACGTCATCAGTCCCCTAGAACTTACAAGGGAACATCCCCATCGCACCCCCCTCAGATTTAGTTTTAAGTTGGCACAGTGGATAGGCCTTGAAAAACTGAACACAGTTCAATCGAGAAAACAGGAGGAAGTTGTGTGGAACTATGAAAAAAATAAGCAAAATATAGAAACTGATTAGTCCATGACCAAGATAGGCAATATCAAGGACAGTATGAGCTCAGAAACGCCGTGGTTCCCTGGTTAGCGTGAGCAGCTGCTGAACGAGAGATCCGTGGTTCAAGTCTTCCTTCGAGTGAAAGCTTTACTTTTTTTTTTAAAGTTGTGATCTGTCCGTTCGTTCATTCACGTCTCTGTTCACTGTAATAAGTTTAGTGTCCGTGTTTTGCGACCGCACCGCAAAACCGTGCGATTAGTAGACGAAAAGACGTGCCTCTCCAATGGGAACCGAAAACATTTGATCGCAGGGTCATATGTCAACTGATTCCTCCACAGGAAAACACGTCTGATATATTCTATACGACACAGGTGACGGCATGTGCGTCACATGACAGGAATATGTTGTCGACCCACCTAACTTGTGCACTTGGCGAATGGGTAAAAAGATTCTTCTACCTTGCCCGATACTACGGCGCGGTTACCTCGCATCGGACGGACGGACGGGCAGAATAATTGTCTGAAAATAAAAAATTAAACTTTTCACTCGAGAGAAGACTTGAACCAAGGATCTCTCGTTCCACAGCTGCTCACGCTAACCATGGGACCACGGCGCTCCTGAGTTCACACTCTCCTTGATGTTGCTTATCTTGCACATGGACTACTCAGTTTGTATATTTTGCTTATTTTTTTCATAGTTCCACACAACTTCTTCCTGTTTTATCGATTGATCTGTGTTCAGTTTTTCAAGGCCTATCCACTGTGCCAACGTATAACTAAATCCGAGGGGGGTGCGATGGGGAGGTTCCCTTGTTGGAACGATTTAAACTTAACTAACTTAAGGACATCACACACATCCTTGCCCGAGGCAAGATTCGAACCTGCGACCGTAGCTGTCGCGCGGTTCCGGACTGATGCGCCTAGAACCGCTCGGCCACTCCGGCCGGCTAGGAGGCGAAATTCAGCGCTCTGGAGGACAGAGTGGAGGCAAACGATTAAAACTGCCGAACAGGGGACGCCACGTGATTAGACAGGCAGTGAATGAGAGATAAGGCTGTGAAGGATCTGTCAGTGATAGGAAGGAACCAGAGAGCCTGAGAAGAAGTAATGTGTGTGCAACTTCGCGCAAAGCGTTTTAACTTTGCCTTGTGGAGCATGACAGCATATTGTCAACCTATTTTTCGGACTTTGGGTTGGATTCTGGCATTCATTCCTGTTATTAGTTTCTCAATGTGCTGATGCCACTACTGTTCGTTTGATTAGCGAATAACCGCTCCAGCGGCTGTGTAGAAGTTTAGTCTGTCCACTACCTGTTTCGGTCTAAATAATGAGTCATTTCTAGGTGGTTCTGAAGAATGTTATAAATTTTAATAGAGAAATATACATTATATACGATAGAAGATTTACAATGCATATATATTTACAAAATTTATGAAAGTTTTCAGGACTACTCGAAAGTGGTACAATATAAAGATCAAAACCGGAAGTCGAGAAAATAAAGTTCTACACAGCATTAATTTGTTCCAGTGTCTATCGTCACTTTGTTACGTCCTAATTTTCCATTCCACATAGTCCAACGCTTCAATATTTAAGCATTCAGATTGTGTATCCGTTGTCTGACCTTAGCCTCTATAGATAAGGTTGACAGTGTCCCTGGGAGCTAATCATTGCAGACAATAGCCAAGTGTGTCCTGACAATATCATCTTTTCGGGCGCTGGGCTACCTCTACCTTGAAGGGTTAGGTCACCAGCTGTCAACCTGCAGAGGATGGAGGATGATGAGTTGAGCCGGATTTGGACGTGGGATATGAAGTCTGCTGGCCAGGACCATTTTGAAAATTAAACTTAACGTCGAACCAATCTTTCCATTCGAAAAAGCCTCCAGTGTGACCCATAAAGCATCTAGAAGATCCGGAGCCAGACTGAAGGGAAGTGACGATCCAGCTTTCCGATTCGTCGGTAGCCAGCAACAAGACACCGTCCAATACGTTACGGTGATATGAGAACAACAAAAACATCTTGCAACCTGGGTCTTTTTCTTCGGGTAATTTCTTCGGCCACCGACATTGAACCGACGACAACACTCTGCGAAGTAATTGACGGTGAGCGATGGCTTTGATTACTTCGGGAGCAACGATAGGAAACGACTGCAATGTCTGCGTTTATTGTCGTACGGTTTGCTGTGTGTCAAAGCCCGGGCCCAAACGCAGGCAAGGGAGAGCGAAGGCATTTGCTTCTGACCGTGCAAACTAAACACCTTTTTTGCGCTGCTGGTTTATTGGGTACACTTTTTTGACTGACTTTGGAATGAACTTCGCTTGATAGCTAATTTTAGAATGGGTTTACCTTTTAAGAAATTTCCTGGTGTCAGTCACGGTTTTCTGTTATCTATGTTTTTCATGACGCGTTTCGGGAAACGATTCTCATTCTGGAGTATATTTATGTGTGCTATGTCATTTATTCTTCATGTTTGCTATATGTGAGATGTTCCACAGTTCTGTTGTATTTACTTCTATATATGAAAACAAGTGCCATTTTTAACTGATCATCAATTTTTATATTGACTTAGTGGAAAATCTGGAAGAACTTCTACTTTTCTTGTGTTCCACTTGCGCAGAAAGTCATACATAATAAATATAACACACTATTTTCTGTATACAGTTCACACTGAAAAGAGCAAAAGTACATAAACACACAGTTACAAAGCTGTTTTAACATGTAGACAACAAAGATAATCGTCCACACAGGATACAGAGTGTATTTATCTTAATAATCTAGGCCATTATTTGGAAATATATGTTTACAGTTGTGCTTGCTTCCATGTTTTACTATTTTTAATTTAAGTATCCTGTCGAAGCGTCTGCTTAAATTCATTCTTTCACTTTCCAGGTTTTGATTTAATATTTTATATCCGTATTAATATGAATATGTATCGAGTTCTCGTGACAAATCCATTTTATAACTGTTAGGTAGTCGGTGAAATACAAGGAAATTTTTCTCTGCTTTTCCAAAGGGATTTCCTGCACTGTTTCTGACGTGTACCTTTCGTGTGTGTTGGCTTACCGCTGCTTTGTGGATTGAGCCTATAAAAATGTGTATCACCTACGTAAATTGGCGTGTACTTGTTTATATGACAGTAAAAACAACGGAAGAAATCAGCACCTCAAACATCGAAAACATCACGAATAAATGGCGTACCTCACAGAAAATACACTCGAAAATGGGAAGCATTTCCATAAAAGCGTCGTGCAAAATATAAGTAAAAGAAAATCTTGATTGGTAGCAAAAAAGTTATTTAGAATAAACACAGTTTTTACAGCCCCTGTCTTTCACAGACCATCTGTAATGGATCAAATAAAAAAAAGTTTATTTTAACTATGAATGACTGAAGCTCCTCAGGACTTGTAGAGATAGGAATGTGAAGTATGCCGTTGACATGCTCACCCTTGAGCTTTAATTCGTTGCTGCTTATAATATAACCTATGTTCTTACAGCTAAGTAGCAAGAAACAATAGTGCAGATCACTTGATTTTAATCTCTCGGACAGTGGTTGCAGATCTGCTACGTTTTGCTCCAATGTCACTCCTGTTACAACATTGTCGTCCAAGTAATTCGTACAGGATGATCTGCTCTGATTTTCGTTAAAATGTAACGTTGGTGCCAGCTGCACCAAATGGAAGCCTGTTGCACTGATGTAACTCAAAATGGGTGTTACGTGGCAGTGTATTCCTGGTTTCGGCGTCCACCAGTTACTGTAAATAAGTGACCGCTTAGCCAATTTTGAGAAGAATTGACTACTTGTGTAAGTAGGCTGTTTATGTTATCTTTATGTAAGTAGGCTGTTGAGGTTCTTATGTAAGTAGGCTGTTTAGGATTTCTTATTGGTAACGCCACCTCTAGGCTGTGCTGTGGGCAGTCTGTGGCTGCTTTGCATTGTTGTAATACTCGCCATTGTAGTGTTAGGCAGCTGGCTGTGAACAGCGCGTAGCGTTGCGCAGTTGGAGGTGAGCCGCCAGCAGTGGTGGATGTGGGGAGAGAGATGGCGGAGCTTTGAAATTTGTCATGAACTGCTATATTTATACATGATGATATTAAGGTAAATACATTGTTTGTTCTCTATTAATATCTTTCATTTGCTAACTATCCCTATCAGTAGTTAGTGCCTTCAGTAGTTTGAATCTTTTATTTAGCTGGCAGTAGTGGCGCTCGCTGTATTGCAGTAGCTTGAGCAGCGAAGATTTTTGTGAGGTAAGTGATTTGTGAAAGGTATAGTTTAATGTTAGTCAGGGCCATTCTTTTGTAGGGAATTTTGAAAGTCAGATTGCGTTGCGCTAACAATGTTGTGTGTCAGGTTAAGCACAGTCGTGTATAAATTGTTCAAAGGGGACGTTTCATATGTCGACCCTTAGCCGAGGATACCTCACTGGAATCTTCTGATTTTTTCTTGTAGTTTGTGTAATTAGTGTAGATTTTGTTTATTGCTAGCGCGTAATTGTAGAGAAAATCTCCTTTGTAGTTGCAGTCTTTCATTGTTGTACAGTAAAACAGTTGTGGCATGCATGTAGATTTGCACCAAGTATTTCGCAGCTGCGCTTGCAATTAACTAGATATTATTTTCAGTGCTATGTCAATGTGTTCTCTTATTTTTGATCTTCAAATTGTGTTTTTCTGTGTTGTCGTGTGAAATACTGTGACAATAATGGCGTGTGAAAAACGTAACACTAGGCTCCAAAGTAAACTGAGAAATGACAGTGAAAATGAAAGCAGTGTGTTAGCGCCACCGAGTAATGAATTAACTGATGTTCAAAGTAGTAATTTGGTAATCGTGCATAGGGAAATGGAGCGGGCGGCAAACAATGGCACGGACAGTGAAACAATTAGTGAAGAGGGAAGCATTATCGATCGATCGGTCGGCAACAGCTCGCCTCAGGAATCCGAAATGACAGGACACAATTTTGCAAATACTGTAGATTCAGGTTTTGCGTCCTCACCGTTTTCTCAAATGAGTCAAGACACATTTTCCGCTTGTCAAAATGTGAATGTTGCCGGTGCAAATTCACTGCCGAAAAGCACTGAGGAACATGTTTCAGACACCAGTGCATTGTTATTACAGTTAATGCAACAAATGGGACAAAAGCTTGAAAAGTTAGACGCAATGGAACAAAATCTTCAAAAGTTAGACACAATGGAACAACACCAGAGACAAACACAGCAACAGTTAGACACAATGGAACAACACCAGAGACAAACACAGCAACAGTTAGACGCAATGGAACAAAATCTTCACACCACGCTTGAACAAACACGTGAAGATTTAACTACTGAGTTACATAACGTTGAATCGAAATGTCAAAAAGTCTGTAATGACGTAAAAACACAAATTTGTGAGCATTTTCAACCTATTTTTTCGCGGCATGAAAATGCATTACAGAATCACGAAGCAGCCATAAAAGAACTGCAAGCCATTGTTTATGAAAATCATGAGACCTTGTGGGCTAAAATTGACTCAGTTGCATCTACCGATTCGGTTACGCAACTTGCAATAACTCAGGAAAACTTAAAGGACACAGTAGATTCGATTTCAACACAAATGGACATTCTGAAACTTGGTTCAGAAAAACACACTGAGGAAATGTGTTCACTATCGGAGAAAGTAGCCGAACTTTCGGATCAGGTCACTAACTTATCTACAAAGGTAGATGATGATCTGAATGACACAAGACCTGTAGCCTTCACTGACACTGAAGAGTGCGAACAAATTAGGAAATTCAAACAAAATCAGAATCAGATTAATACGCAACACCAAAGAGAAATCCGGGAAGTACAAGATCAGCTGACACAGTTAATACAAGAATTACGTATTTCAGAGGATACTCGCGCCCCAATACGGGAAGAGGGACACAGAAATACGGAACAGCCACAAAATAATAACACAGGGCATTTCGGAAGTTATGAAAGAAATTGGCAATGTGCACCGAATTTTGAGATGGAACGGCCGACACGACCTAACAATGACCGATATGCGACTCGACGACATGATGATTTTGACTATAAGCTGTTCATTACTACACGTAAATTCAAAACATTTAAGAATTCTGGCAACGACATTCATCCACAAGCATGGCTCCATCAATTCTCTCATTGTTTTCCTCCCAACTGGTCATTGGAGCACAGATTAGAATTTATGTGTGGCTACTTGGAGAATGAACCAGCTGTAAGAATGCGATCGGTAATTCACGATTGCCACAGTGAAGGAGAATTTTACCATGCCTTCCTCTCAGCATATTGGTCTCAAGCCACACAAGACCGCGTAAAACATGGCATCATAATGATGAAACATTTCGAACAATCTGAATTCTCCAGTCTTGTGAAATATTTTGAAGACATGTTGCACAAGAATCAGTACCTGACAAACCCATACAGCCCCTCAGAACTCATCCGCATTTGCTTAATCAAATTACCTGAACATTTACGACATATTATTTTGGCAGGACGTTGCAAAGACGACATTGAAGCTTTTCAGGGACTGTTACAAGAACTGGAAAGTGACACTGACAATCGCGGAACGCGAAACCAGGAACACAACAATTACAGGTCACATCCGTCGCAAACCCGCGATGAAAGAAGTAATAACTGGACACGACAAGGCTATTCTCACAACACAAATCGTGACCAAAACAGACACCACCCGTATGACAACCGTTGTCAGGGTAGTAATAATTACAGGGAAAGATCGCATTTCCGTAGTAATGACTATCACAGAGACAATCAGAGAAACAGACAATATGGGAACCAAAACAAGTATTATCAAGGGAGGCAGAATAACTTCAGACGCAACAGTTCGGCGCAGAGTTACGATTCAGGGAGAAATTCTCCACCACTTAACCGACAAGAAAGAAACTACAGGAGCTATCGACATGACGACAGACGATGTGATCGTAACGACAGACCTGAATTGCATCAGAACTGGCGGGATTTAAACAGGGCAGGGCCCTCTCGAGGAGGTGAATTTGTAGAAGTTAGGTCTCCGAACCCGAATAACGGCGCGCGCCAACAAAGAGACAGACAATGACTCGCACAGCAGGCAGCCGCGTGCGCCAGGTGGCTCAGAGAAAAATAACATAGACGCTAACCTTGAGAAAAACTCCAGTATTCTTTACCGACGTATACCGCCTGACAATTGCATTCAAGTTCAAACTCTGAGTACTATGAAGAGTAAAGGTTTACACCACATTTCACATGTAAAACCGTTTATTGAAAGATAATCTGCTTTTTAACTTAGTCTTTGTCATAAAATTTTTCGCTTCACATTTCTAGTATGCTTTGTCAGATTTGGAATCTGTTAACATGTAACAATGTTTGAAGTGAAATATCCAGTCAAGAACCAAGAGAACTTATTTAAACAGAAATTACGAATGCATTGTTATAATGAACAGACGACACAGTGTTGTTAGTTGTACATTCTTGCTTGTTAGTTGCACGATTACGTAACGAATATCAGGCTTACATACTTAGGACACATACTGGTACTGCTAATGAGATTTTAATGCAACATTTTGGTTTATTTGAAAATACATTCTGAATTTAAAGTGCTTTCTGAGAGATACCAGATGACACAGAGGTTAGTTTATGTGACAGCTACACGATTTTCATCACGACGCTACTAATGAGTGACAATTTACAATGTTGCTTTTGCAGTGTTTCTGTTTTATATCTGCACAGTTTTTCTGAATTCTTCTGGAAAGTAAAACAGGTTTTAGTAGTAACTTGTGTAGTATAGCTACAATGAGACAGGGTTTTCCGTAGCATAACAATACGTTACTGTACAGTACTTTCTTCATTACAACAATAAGCGTAATAACTACGATATCTATACGCAAAGCATTTCACTTTTGTGTATTATGAGGTAAGTACATTGGCTTCTGCAGAACTTAGCTTTCGGAGGACGATAACTACGACACTTCCACACAGATTATGTTGCAACAAGACGCACATTTAGCGCTACAGTACACGTATTTGAGTGATTAATTTTGTACTTAAAACATTTATTTTTAAAGATTTTTGAATTACAAAGAAAGTTTTCAGTGATACATTTCATTTCATTGCTGTAATCTGTAACACCTGAGGGTATAATTACATTAATCCTCAGGGGGGTACACGCTTACTTTGTGTACCATGTGTGTGGCAACCACAAGGAACCCTAGCTAATATGGTATTTGCTTATACAACTTTACACATCGGTACCATATTTCTCTAACACAGAATTACACAGCTATCTGATTATTTGACAGAGAAACAAACATTCTTTTTACTACATCAGTGACACATGTTTACGCAATACACAGTTGGGTAACTTCACACTTATGAAACTGTATTTTGTCTGTACTTTGAGAAACGCTCATATTTTTCGGAATCATTGTGATACTATGAGAGCTTTGAATGACGTATTTCGTAAGGGAGCATGATTTTAAAGTACGTTTGAGGTAGATGACACTATTGAAATGAGCAGAGAATTTTTTTAGGCTCAGAAATTATTGGAGGAAGTTACGACGATTTTGAGATTTGACTGAAGTGTTATGATGTTGTTATTACGACGACGATGTGTATTATGTTGTTGAGGAATGTTTATTATGCTACGTATTTCTCACGATGAAATATTGAAGAAGTGTCGACGAATATGTATATGTATAATGAGGTAAGGAATAATGAGTAGTGTTTAGGGACTCTGATTTATGAAAAGGTTGTTGGAAACCAAGAATCGTACTTTAAGAGTTATGAAATGTGTGTGTATATGCATGAATGTATTACAATGCAGACGAAAATTTTTTGGACACTGTTATATCAATAGCATTTTGTTTCTACAGATTTGCAACGCTAATTCTTGACCTGTGAATTATGTGAGACCGTTACCGTAGCGGAAGCTGGTGTCGTAAATATTTCCGTAAGAAAGTTAAGTGACCACCTGCACATAATGCGTCGCGGGCACCCACCTGGGCGACAGCCGCCCGAAAAAAAAAAAAAAAAAAAAGCCATTAGCCTTTCCGGAAGCACAGGTAGAAAAAAAAAGGGAAGGCCATTATCCTCGGTATTGACATTTCCTTGTTGAAAGTATAATGTGGAGCTCGTAATTTATGATATTTACTGAAATGCCTAATGAAATGACGGGAAATATTCGTACATATGCACACCTGATTACGACAAGCGTCTTTCTACGAGAGTTGAGAGCTACTAACTTATGAAATGTCACATGACTACTGAATGATATTTTTATGCTTTGCTTTTCATAGTTGCTTATTTCATTTGACATCTGTTTTCCAGCTGTGTTGCAGCATTGCTTTTATAAAATGAAATGCATTTGCTAATGTGAACACTTTCTGTCAACAGATCTATTAAATAATTATTTTATGATCCACATTCTTTAAAAAAGGAGCACTTGGAAAGGAAAGAACAATAAGAAGGAACTAGTAACTGCATTCATAATTTTCTTTTCAAGTAATTGGTAACTTTTTGGTAGAATAACTTCTTGTGGTGCACCACTTTAATTACTTAGACATTAAGATGTGATTATACATTTCCCTTATCTGCATTGTTATCTTTAGTGTATTATTTTTTCTGCTAGAGCTATGTCATGTTTAGATATAAGCTGCTGTTTGCCAGGCATAGTGCTACTGAACTTTAATTTGTGTTACTCTGCTAAGCCAGATTTATTTTTTTTGTTTTGTTTGCTGCTCATTGCCTTATATTAGTTGTAATTTATGCTGCTTGCTTTGCCTTTTGTATTTTTTATCATTGCTGTTTGTATTAATTGTTTTGTGCTGCTGCATTGCCTCGTCCCTTAGTTTAATATCTGAGCTCAGTAGATTTAAGTTAGCTTAAGAGGGGGTAGACTATATAAGAAATGAACTATGGAGAATAGGGGAAGAATGCTTTGAAAGTTACATGAAAACGGTTTGGGCCTAAATGAGTATTGTACAATGAGCCATATTTATTTTGAAAGAAATATGAATAGAATCCAGAAAGCAGGTATAGATAGGACTTTTTGGGAATAATGACGAATGAAGGGAGATCTCCGAGAAATAATGCAAAATACTGCAGTACCACAAACCCTGTCCTTTCTTTTTGTGTTATCCCACTATGTGTTTGTGTACCCTTGAGTATTTGTTTTCTTCCTGTCTCTGTGTACTGTTTCATAGAATTTTTTTCTCTTCTAATACTAAGCTATATTCACTATGAGGAGGAATACTGTTATCCTCAAATATAAGTTGCATTAATAATATGTTATTTTCTTTGTAAAGTTGTTTACAATTCTGTTCTGTTTCAATGTTCATGTGTGAAATTAATGTTTCGAAAACTATTCTCATTATTTTATGTATGTACTTATGTCACTATTTTTGTAACACTGATGTATATGTTATTTCGATTCTTTTGTAAAGCCTGTACTACAGATGTTATCTATATTGTTATGTTTTTAATGATGTATTGTGTACCTTTGTTATTGTATTCTCATGTTATAAAATTGTAATTGTTACCAGTTCTTCAAATTAAGTTACATTTCACTGCACACGTTTCTGTTGGTCATAGTATATGGACAATATGTGAGAAGTAGGGACTGTTAGTGTTTGCACGTGTGTTAATGATTCAGCAAGGGACTGGATAACAGCATTGCTGGTTCTAAGGACAATTCCAAAAACTTTGTGAGTGCACAAGTGGTGGTTTATGGACTTGCTATATTCTCCGCAAGACTCTTCAGTGGTGATTGTGCACCTGCACAGTCACAACAGATGGCTGCTGGCTATCTCTACAAGGACTACAGTGGGTCTGCATCTATGATGACCCACCAACGCCATTATTTCTACAAGGACTACAGTGGGTCTGCATCTTTGATGACCCACCAATACCATTATTTCTACAAGGACTGCAGTGGGTCTGCACCTCTGGTGGCCCACCAATACCGTAATCTCTACCAGGACTACAGTGGGTCTGCTCTGTGATGACCTACCTACCAATATTCATCAAAACTTCGAATGACTCTGCTGTGGGTTTGCTCCATTGTGGCCCATTACCTGTCAGCATGTCGAGAGTCAGCACTGTCTTTCCGTTGGAAGGACAACACTACTTCTTCAAGACTGCATGGAAATCCACTACTTCCGTGTGCATTTTCTTTTACTGCTCAGACTTTGAGAAAAACACTGAAATTTTACAGTGATGAACAATCTGGACTGTCTTTATGGACTGTGACAAAAATTTTAGCTTTTGACCAGCATTGTATAAATAAGTGTGTGCATTTGATATCTTTGTTATTGTAATTATGAAAAATTTTTTCAAATCGTTATTGGCCACTGCCCAAAAAAAATTTGTAAAATTTTTGTGGGGAGCATGGGGGCTATGTAAGTAGGCTGTTTATGTTATCTTTATGTAAGTAGGCTGTTGAGGTTCTTATGTAAGTAGGCTGTTTAGGATTTCTTATTGGTAACGCCACCTCTAGGCTGTGCTGTGGGCAGTCTGTGGCTGCTTTGCATTGTTGTAATACTCGCCATTGTAGTGTTAGGCAGCTGGCTGTGAACAGCGCGTAGCGTTGCGCAGTTGGAGGTGAGCCGCCAGCAGTGGTGGATGTGGGGAGAGAGATGGCGGAGCTTTGAAATTTGTCATGAACTGCTATATTTATACATGATGATATTAAGGTAAATACATTGTTTGTTCTCTATTAATATCTTTCATTTGCTAACTATCCCTATCAGTAGTTAGTGCCTTCAGTAGTTTGAATCTTTTATTTAGCTGGCAGTAGTGGCGCTCGCTGTATTGCAGTAGCTTGAGCAGCGAAGATTTTTGTGAGGTAAGTGATTTGTGAAAGGTATAGTTTAATGTTAGTCAGGGCCATTCTTTTGTAGGGAATTTTGAAAGTCAGATTGCGTTGCGCTAACAATGTTGTGTGTCAGGTTAAGCACAGTCGTGTATAAATTGTTCAAAGGGGACGTTTCACTTGTTAGTGTGAGCAGTAGTTCTTATGGACACGGAAGAGGGTTGACATCTAAATCTGATAAGGCGTTAAGAGTTGTCTTAAAATCGCCACATATACATAAAGAACCATTTTTTTTCTTAATGTGGACCACTGAGGTCGCCTGTCAACCAGCGGAAACGGACGATACTTTCAGAGGGCTTCCCAATGGTCAAAATCTTTTTGACTATATCGTACATTGTGGGTTGCATCTGACGGACACGACAAAAACAGAATCTTGTTGAAAACCCAAGGAAATTCTGGTCTTACGTAAAATCGGTAAGCGGGTCGAAGGCTTCCATCCAGTCACTCACTGATCAGTTTGGCCTGGCAACGGAAGACAGCAAAACGAAAGCTGAAATTTTAAATTTAGCATTTGAGAAATCTTTCACGCAGGAGGATCGTACAAACATACCGCTGTTTGAGTCTCGCACAGATTCCCGTATGGAGGACATAGTGATAGACATCTCTGGGGTTGTGAAGCAGGTGAATGGGTTGAAAATAAATAAATCGCCAGGTCCGGGCGAGGCGTACACTGCGGGAGGCGCAGCAGCGCTGCAGCAGCACCACAGACGGCATCGGGTGTTGAGATCCGGCATGCACCACTAGCGGCAAGTTGCGGCACAGCATCCATGAGGGCGCGGGTTCGAGTCTGGGGGAGCAGTGGCGGCCCGAGGACCACGAGTGACCAGTACACCCACCTTCATGCCATGGCCGGACAGAGCAGGCCAATCGCGGCGGAGCGCGGCGAGGGCCAGGGACTGTAGTAGTCTCCAGAATTGCGGGCAGCAGCGTGGCGCAAGTTGCAACGCATCGGCAGACGGCGACCAGGAGAGCGCGGCCGACTTCCAGCAGAGCGGCCTTGATGACAGCAGCAGCAGTGTTGGCATACCAGGAGTCTGCTGAGCCGGCTGGTCTCACGGACACCATGCGGACGGCACCCCGACACTACGCTTCACCCATTGAATACTAATCGAGTACTGTAAATTATTGGAATAAACAAATGTTACCGAATACCACTGCCCATTGACGCTCTTGCACTTGCTCGGCCTTCTGACAAAATACAGCGTGCTAGGTCCCGGCTTTAGCTCGGCCATCTGGAGTCCTGGGTTCGACACACCGACCCGCAGCAGTGGTGACAAGAGTGGTGCCGGTTACAATGCTGGTACCGGATTTCCACTCCCACATCTTATGTCGAGCAAGTAGTGTTGAGGTGTGCCTGTGTAAAGGTGTAGTTGAGGTGTTTGGTTGCGTTCGTGATGGGTGGTCGTGCACTTCTTGTTCCGTCTTGTCGTTCAGGAGGTGTTCGTCCGTACCAATATAGGGAGGAAAGCAGAATTGTTCACCTGCGCATGAGCACGTTGTGCAGAGCTGAATGACGATTGATTGAAGGTTTAAGTTTTTGTTAATTAGGATGGACCTGAGAAAGGTGTCTTTGTAAGGCCAGAGGGGCCTGTAGATTTATCTGGATTGAGGGGAAATGGGGGAAATGGTAACATAGCACCTAAGCGATGTAATTTTTGTAACCTTTCAGGCCACGGATTAGCATTTACAAAGTGGGTGCCACAGAATTGTTTTATTTGTAAGAGATTTCTTGTCATTTGGCGCGCAATTGTTCAGAATGTAGCTGGACGATGATTCGCCGCAAGAACAAACTTTAAGGAGTATCAGATTGAAGATAATGGCAACAGTGGAGCTATAAGCAAGAATGATGCAAACACGGCAAACAGTGGAGACTGCGGCAGTGACTACAGCGGAAGCTGTAGCTGCGCTAACAGAGCAAATTCGGGTATTGTCAGAGGTGAGGATAAGTGACAAAGAGAAATATGAAGAATTAACAGGAAGATTTGAGGTACTGCGAGTAGGAGAAGGGACGTTGGGTGACAGTAAATTACAGGTCGTGGAGTGTCATAGACCGTTTGAGCCGGCAATCGTGATGTTGATTAAACCCTTTTCGGGTAAAGCATCGGAGAATGTGTCGGTATTCCTTAATGCCATTACCACAATGGCTTAGGCCAATGGGTGGTCAGATGTTGTAATGCTGAGAGTGGCGAAGTTACGCTTAATAGGGGAGGTCAATTCGTACATATTGTACCATGAAACGTTTAACAATGTGGGGACGTTTTCAGAGCTTGAGGCTGGGTTACACCAGAGGTATCAAAAACAGAGTGGTATCACTTTTCTTCGTGAAAAAGTAAGTGCGTTAGTTATGAGGAGAAATGTGACTGTGGAGGTTTTCCCAGACAGGATTCGAAACTGACTGTACAAACGTTCGAACTGTCACTAAATTGGGAGACTAATAAAGTGCTTTTACAAGAGGCCGAGAACAGGGCGTTAGATGTGTTTTTGCGGGGAGTACCGCCGGAGATGTAGCGCCGGCTGAGAATGGAGAATCCCAGTGATCTTGCGGCGGCTCTAAGGATTGCCATATACTTAGAGGAGGTAGATAATGCGACGAAGCAAAGGGTGGAGCATAGAGTCCTGGCAGCGGAAATTAAGTGTTTTGGTTGTGGGCAGGTAGGGCACATTAGGAGGGAGTGTCAGCGTCAATTGCGGTGTTACTCATGTCGGAAAATGTGTCACCGGACAGTGAACTGCAGGAGTAAAAGTAGGGGGGAACCTCGGCGGCTGCAGCCGTTGAACGGGAATGGGGTTGCTTCAACCATCGGAGGGCGGTCTCAGTGAAATTAGGTAATGCGCTTGTGGGTGCACAGACGGAATGCTGCTTATTATGCTTGGTGGACGCGAGGGAACACACGTGTCAGTTATATTGGTCTGGACCTGGATAGTAGGAGAAGGCTAGAGCGACCACGATACAGTTACGTGGGATGGGAGATAATAAACTGGAGTCACTGGGTAAGGTGGTACTTCAATTCGTGATCGCAGTTTAGTGAGCAGGTACAGGTGTTACCATTTGTAGGTAAGGGGTATTCGGTGATTCTCGGACTGGACTTCCTTGACAAACATCGTGCGAAGATAGATCTTAGGCAACAAACAGTGGAACTCGGTGGAACAATGTTTCGCATGGGGGAAACAGTTGCATATGGACGAATGTCGCAAGGCGCACTTAACATGAAGGTGAGGCCAGCTAAACAGCGAACGGATTCATTAAAGGTCGATCAGCAGGATATCATACCGGCAGGTACAGGGAAGGTAGTTTGGGTTTCGATAAATATGGACTTGCCAAAGCAGACATTGTACATGGTGGAGCCACTTTTGAGTAATGAGGAGTTGGATAATGCGCACATTTTTTTGCGCAGCAGTTTAGCTCACGCATGTTATGTGGAAGGAGATTATAGAGTTCCTGTAAGTATAGATAACTTTGGCAGAGCGGATTTTAGCTTGTCGAAAGGGTTGTTATTGGCCACGTTGGAGGTTTTGATGAAGATGACCTCGATATGGAGGAGCCATAAGCAAAACATCGATGTAGCGCAATTAAGCGGAAAATTACATCATTTGGAGGGAGACGACAGGGTCGCGTTGGAGGAATTTTTGTTGACATTTAGCGATTTATTCGGAACGGAGGGTAGGTTACTGGCAATACCGACTACGAAGCATCACATACCAACAGAGAATAATACACCAGTGTTTAGGAAACCATGTAGGGTAGCACGTCATATGACACCGCTACTAGAGGAGTTTATAGAACAACAACTACGGGATGGAATCATAGACCATAGCAATAGTCCATATTCAAGCAATGTAGTTCTTGTACTAAGAAGTCAGTGAATGGTACAAGGAAATACAGGTTTCTTTGTGATTATGTTTCTGAATGCGAAAATCATTTCGGGATCATATCCGATTCCGAATATCACATACACATTGGACAATCTGGGACAATGTATACATTTTACGATGTTGAGATCCGGCATGCACCATTAGCGGCAAGTTGCGGCACAGCATCCACGGGCGTGCGGTCCTGTCCTGGGAGCAATGGCGACCAGAGGGCCACGTGTGACCGGTACACCCACCTTCATGCCATGGTCGGACAGAACAGGCCAAATGGGGCAGAGGGCACCGAGGACCAGGGACTGTAGTAGTCTCCAGAATGGCGGGCAGCAGCGTGGCGCTAGTTGCAACGCATCTGCAGGGGACGACCAGAAGAGCGCGGCCGACTTCCAGCAGAGCGCGGCCGACTTCCAGCAGAGCGGCCTTGATGACAGCAGCAACAGTGTTGGCATACCAGGAGTCTGCTGAGCCGGCTGGTCTTAAGGGACACCATGCGGACAGCACGCCGACACTATGCTTCACCCATCGAGTACTGTAAATTATCCGAATAAACAAACGTTACCGACTACCGCTGTATCACTCCGCACTGCCCCTTGACGCTCTAGCACCTGCTCGGCTTCCTGACAAAATCCGGCCAGTGGGTCCGACTGCAGCTCAGCCATCTGCATTCCCGGGTTTGACACACCAACCCCGCAACATAATGAACGTTGGGTACTACGCTGGCTTACTGCGATTTGTGTTACTGAATCACCACGGAATGCTTGTTGCGCCGAGGATGCTATTTCAAATGCCTTTGCCATTTTAATAACATCGCTAAGGACTGGATCTCATAATCCCAATGTTTTGGCTCCAACTTCGCTATCGGGAGCAAATCTGACGATTAAGTGTCTCGCTACTGACCTGGAAAATAATGCTCTGTTAAATTTGAACGAAATGTTACAGCATCGGATGAGACCTTTCACATCCGCGGCCTTGACGCCTAAGATTGATTACACCAGTGAGAAGGCACTTTGACATTTGGGATCCGTATTATTACATCTTTCGCCATGGAGAAGGAATTCTTTGTGTTGCTGCTGCCTCTGCTTCTGCTGTTCTTGTTTTTGTTGTTGTTTTTGCGCTTGTTGTTACCTTTGCTGTTGAAGTTACAGCTGTTTCACTTGTTGGAATGTTAACTGCTGTTCCACATGTCCGTAAATTGTCGCTCCAACAGTTTTACTTATCTATTACATTTTGAGTAAGCTCTTTCCTACCAATTTGATAGTGTCCTAGAACACATATTTAAACGTTCGAATTCACGAGGGCACGGGCGAGGCAATAAACGCAAATACCGACATCAAAGGCAGACTACGTCAGATAGTCACCGGAACACCATATGGAGAGCTAGCAGTAAAGGGTTAAGTCGTCGCATGCTAGTAAACGACAATAGCAGACAACAAGGAATCAGTATCGACTATATCGCACGGCGCCCATACAAGATAACTGTTAAAGGTGGAATTGCTTACGTGTTTCAGGATGGCAGTCTCCTATTCACGTTGTTGAGTGCTCGTGATTTTTTGAAACAGAAAGGAGAACCATAACTTCGGAAGCTTGATTTGTGTGAGTTCTACGACGATTGCGTTGCCTCTGTTTGAAAGTCGTCGTTACTTGACGCTTTGCAACAAGACAAGGAAACATCCATTGCATAGGTGGGTTCTTATTACGATGTCCCTCTCTGTACAGTTCCTTTGCCTGAGTATCATTACGCATAACTTTAAGCACAATAAAAAGAACTAATGATGAGTTTTTGATCAAGAACTACCTCATATATACACAACATATTGTTTAAAAGTACTATGCTACTGTATGAATGTATGTGCGTTGTAGTAGACGATTACTGCGAGTTTCTGGCAAAAAGTCGCTGACATCAGCATCAGCATTTTTGAAATCGGGCCGGCCAGTGTGGCCGAGCGGTTCTAGGCGCTTAAGTCTGGAACCGCGCGACCGCTACGGTCGCAGGTACGAATCTTGCTTCGGGCATGGATGTGTGTGATGTCCTTAGGTTAGTTAGGTTTAAGTAGTTCTAAGTTCTAGGCGACTGATGACCTCAGATGTTAAATCCCATAGTGCTCGGAGCCATTTGAACCATTTTTTGAAATCGGTGACATCATCAGCATTCTCAGAATTCCATCCCTTCCCCACTTCCTAGAATTACTGTCTCCTCTCCTCCTTTTCTCCCCCATGGCCAATGGTGTTACATACGCGTGTCGGTGTCATTCTGCTATCAGCCAATTTCACTGAGTCTCCTGTGCTCTAATGTTTAAGCCAATCGCGTTCAAGTTCAGTCCCCAATCCTCGAGCAATTACAATTTTTATAAATTGATTGGATGAATGCCACTATTTGCTATCTGTATTTGGTCCAACGTAAACTGCAATCAGACAGCATAAGACTGACAGTAAGCATCTTTCAATTCTTTTTTGTCATAGCAATATGGTTATCATTACTATTACTAGCCAAACCCAATAACTCTTATGCACACATACCCAGCAACACAATATGGTGTCAGGCTAGCAGTAATATTGTACTGCTTTCATGCCATAATTAGAGAACTACTTGTTTCTGTTGCACTGTATGTGTATTTTAGACACACTGATCCATTGTGATAAATTAATAACATCATGACATTCTCTGTGATCACTATATATACTTCATCTATTTGTACTTAGGTGTAGTGGCTATTGTTACAGCTCCTAATATATTGCTGACGGAGCTGCAACAACCAGTTTGAATTCAGTCAGTATGGGAGAAGTGGGTGGTGGTTTGTATCCCATAAGGTGCACATGATGTAATCTGATAAGCCACCGTGCTCCTGACTGCGATAAATACATGCTGGAGGCAGTATGCACAATATGTAGGGGACATGACGATTGAACAAGTGATTGCCATGGATGTGTGTGGCTGGCTGTACAAAAAGGAAAGAAATAAAAGCTAAATCGAGTTTGCGATATTTGTGAGTATATTTATATATGTAAATAAATATATCCTACCAAAACTCTTACTATTTTCAACTCTATCTATTAAGATCCACACCCCTCGCCCCTCCAAACACACACACACACACACACACACACACACACACACACACACACACACACACACACACAAACGGAGTTCAAAACAATTGTTCTAATGGCTCTGAGCACTATGCGACTCAACTTCTGAGGTCATTAGTCGCCTAGAACTTAGAACTAATTTAACCTAACTAACCTAGGGACATCACAGACATCCATGCCCGAGACAGGATTCGAACCTGCGACCGTAGCGGTCGCTGGGTTCCAGACTGTAGCGCCCAGAACCGCACGGCCACTCCGGCCGGCACAAACGGAGTCTTTCAGTCTATAAAGTGCTAGCGATTGAACTTGCAGCAGCAGAGTATTATCACTGTCAGCTGTATCACAGCATGTGTGCACCTTACGCGTACACTATGTGATCCGAAGTGTCCGGATACCCGACTGAAAATGACTTACAAGTTCGTGGAGCCCTCCATCGGTAATGCTGGAATTCAATGTGGTGTTGGCCCACCCTTAACCTTGATACAACTTCCACTCTCGCAAGCATACCTTCAATCAGCTGCTGGAAGACTTCTTGGGGAATGGCAGCCCATTCTTCACGGAGTGCTGCACTGAGGAGAGGTATCGATACGTTCGGTGAGGCCACACTCTAAGCAGGCATTCAAAAACATCCCAAATTTGTTCTGCAGGATTCAGGTCAGGCTTCTGCGCAGGCCAGTCTATTACAAGGACGTTATTGTCCTGTAACCACTCCGCCACAGTCCGTGTATTATGAACAGGTGATCGATCGTGTTGAAATATGCAGTCGCCATCCTCCAACTGCTCTTCAACAGTGGGAAGCCAAAAGGTGCTTCCAACATCAATGTAGGCCTGTGCTGTAATAGTGCCACACAAACCAACAATGGGTGCAAGCGCGCTCCATGAAAAACACGATCACACCTTAACACCACCGCCTCAGAATTTTACCAATGGCACTTCACACGCTGGCAGATGACGTTCACCGGGCATCCATCATACCTGCACCCTACCATCGGATCGATACATTGTGTACAGTGATTCGTCACTCCACACAGAGTTTTGCCACTGTTCAATCGCCCAATGTTTACGCTCTTTACAACAAGCGAGGCATGGTTTGGCATTTACCGGCGTGATGTGTGGCTTATGAGCAGCCGCTCGGTCATGAAATCCAAGTTTTCTCACCTCCCGCCTAACTGTCATAATACTTGCAGTGGATCCTGATGCAATTTGGAATTCCCGTGTGATGGTCTGGATAGATGTCTGCCGATTACACTTTACGACCCTCTTCAACTGTCGGCGGTCTGTCAGTCAACAGACGAGGTCGGCCAGTCCGCTTTTGTGCTGTACGTGTCCCTTCTCATTTCCACTTCACGATCATATCGAAACAGTGGACTTCATAGTAAAGAGCTTCCGTAGGTGTGTCTGCGGATGGGCACCATTGGTTACGCCAGGTCCCGTGTGAACACTATTGTCGTCAGATGGAAACTTGCCTTTCAGTTACCAACCTTTATACACCATGGTGTTGTGTCAATACGTAATACCATAATAATGTTCATCTACATCTACATGGATAATCGGCAAGCGACCGTATGGTACGAAGCGGATGGTACCCTGTACCACTTCCAACCATTTCCTTTCCTGTTCCACTCGCAAAAAGAGCGAGAGGAAGACGACTCTAATGCCTCCGTATGAACCCCAATTTCTCATATCCTATCTTAGTGGTCCTCACTCACAACGTATGTTGGAGGCACTAGAATCGGTCATCAATCAGCTTTAAATGCCGATGCTCTAAATTTTCTAAACAGTGTTTCTCGAAAAAAACGTAGCCCTCTTTCCCATATGAGTTCCCGAAACATCTCCTTAACAAATCCTGCAGCCCGCCTCTGAATTGCTGCGATGTCTTCCTTCAGCCCTACCTGGTAAGGATCCCGAACATTCGAGGAGTACTCAAGAGAAGGTCGAGCCAGCGTCCTATATGCGCCCACCTTTACAGGCGACCACACTTTCCAAAAATTCTCCCATTAACTGAAGTCGACCATTCACCTTCCCTACCACAATTCTCACATGCTCGTTTCATCTCGTATCGCTTTGCAACGTTACGCCCAGATATTGAAACGACTTGACTGTGTCAAGCAGGACTCTCGCTCTGTATCCGAACATTGCAGGTTTGATCTTCCTAGTCATTCTCTTTAACTTACATTTTTTTCCACATTTAGGGGCTTTCAGATCTTTCAGTTCTTTGTCTACACCCAGGATGCATATTACTATGTCTTCCATACTGGAGTTTGGCCGATGGTTAAATGACTGTATGTTCGTACTATTGCCCTGTGTGAACCATTTCTTGAACGTGGAATTAAAACTTCGGCTTTGATTTTGCTATCTTCAATTAATCAGAAAGGGACTGAATTAAAGCGTTAGACCAGTTTAGTGATTTTTCGCAAGACTACAATTTTCTCGGGCTTTCTGCTAGATATTTATTTTTCTAGGGTGTAATGGTAGTAGTTGTTGTATGCTTCGTGCATAGATCCTTTGACAGACGCACGAATCTCTAATAAACTTCGCTTGTCGTCGTTTGTGCCTTCCCTTTTAAACTGAGAGTACAACAGCCTCTTCTTCCTCGGTATTCTCCGAAAGATAATTATAACCATAGTTTTGGAAGGAAAAGAGAATTCATAAATACTTACTGCCAACTTCTTTTGTACGGCCACTCGCTGTGCCGGTGGTTCACACTGGACGAAGTAGATGGCAAATTATGGTGCTCACTCAATAAATCTATAAAAATTAAAATTACTTGAGGTCTGGATGATAGTAATTGTTCACCATTAGCTGAAATGTTAGTGCTGTGGGGCACTGAAGCAAGTTGTTGATAACATGTCATCGTCGACACACATAACGTCATTGTCCATGGGCCTGACGGGGGTGGAAGGAGGGGGGCGGGAATTCCTGGAAAATGGGGAGGAGGAAGTTATTTCAGCAATGCGGATCTCTACATCATCTGTTCCCGGAATTCTGGTGCTGATGTCAGCGATTATATTCCCAGAACTCACAGCTATACTATACTTATGGCGAAAGCAGACTACTGTGTGCTGACTTACGAGCGCAAGCTAATACGTAATGTCTTCGAATTTCTTATGTGAAAAGTCTTAAAATTTTTTAAAAATAAGACAAGCTATATTAACATTCTACGCCTTTATCTTACTTGTCTACATAATTGCAGCCCTCTGCCACTAGAGGGCTCAGTATTGTAACTCGAAAAAGGGAGGTCTGTACATAACTATGTAGGTGCATATTATAATCTAGTTTTGAATTCAAAGAGTTCATCTACGCAGTTTGGATTCCGTAGAAACACTGGAACACGTGAGGCAATACTGACCTTACGACTTATCTTAGAAGAAAGATTAAGGAAAGGCAAACCTACGTTTCTAGCATTTGTAGACGTAGAGAAAGCGTTTGACAATGTTGACTGGAATACTCTCTTTCAAATTCTAAAGGTGGCAGGGGTAAAATACAGGGATCGAAAGGCTATTTACAATTTGTACAGAAACCAGATGGCAGTTATAAGAGTCGAGGGACATGAAAGGGAAGCAGTGGTTGCGAAGGGAGTAAGACAGGGTTGTAGCCTCTCCCCGATGTTATTCAATCTGTATATTGAGCAAGCAGTAAAGGAAACAAAAGAAAAATTCGGAGTAGGTATTAAAATCCATGGAGAAGAAATAAAAACTTTGAGGTTCGCCGATGACATTGTAATTCTGTCAGAGACAGCAAAGGACTTGGAAGAGCAGTTGAATGGAATGGACAGTGTCTTGAAAGGAGGATATAAGATGAACATCAACAAAAGCAAAACGAGGATAATGGAATGTAGTCGAATTAAGTCGGGTGATGCTGAGGGAATTAGATTAGGAAATGAGACACTTAAAGTAGTAAAGGAGTTTTACTATTTGGGGAGCAACATAACAGATGATGGTCGAAGTAGAGAGGATATAAAATGTAGACTGGCAATGGCAAGGAAAGCGTTTCTGAAGAAGATAAATTTGTTAACATCGAGTATAGATTTAAGTGTCAGGAAGTCATTTATGAAAGTATTTGTATGGAGTGTAGCCATGTATGGAAGTGAAACATAGACGATAACTAGTTTGGACAAGAAGAGAATAGAAGCTTTCGAAATGTGGTGCTACAGAAGAATGCTGAAGATTAGATGGGTAGATCACATAACTAATGAGGAAGTATTGAATAGGATTGGGGAGAAGAGAAGTTTGTGGCACAACTTGACCAGAAGAAGGGATCGGTTGGTAGGACATGTTCTGAGGCATCAAGGGATCACCAATTTAGTATTGGAGAGCAGCGTGGAGGGTAAAAATCGTAGAGGGAGACCAAGAGATGAATACACTAAGCAGATTCAGAAGGATGTAGGTTGCAGTAGGTACTGGGAGATGAAGAGGCTTGCACAGGATAGAGTAGCATGGAGAGCTGCATCAAACCCGTCTCATGACTGAAGACCACAACAACAACATCTACACATTGAGCACCGTTTCCTTCAGCATGACCATACCAGACCACAGTCAAACAATGCATCTGCGACAATCCGAAGCCTTGCGTTCGCCGTCATCAATCATTCTCTGCACAGTCCCAACTTGGCCCCATCCGTTTTTCGTGTGTTACGAAAATTTAAGGAACACCTTCGAGGATTTCGCTTTGATAGTGATGAAGCGGTGAAAGCACAGGTGAGGTTGTGATTCCGTTAAAAAAGTTATACAATCTATAGTGACGGCATCAACAAACTGGTCTCTCGTTTGGAGAAATGTGTTGGTCGCTAGGATGTCTATGTTGAGAAACAAATATTCAGACATGAAGAATAAAAACGTAGACTTTTAATAACGTTTGCTTTATTTAGAAAGTCTTCAGAGTTTTCACAGAAAAATTTTGGAGACAATACTTTGCAAATCGCTATCGTATATTCTCCAAAGATGATTAGTATTTCTGCATTCTCATTGTTGGCCTATATTGTACTCACACAATCCTTGTGCTGAAGATGGTTGGCTGAACGACGGTGCGTATTTCTCTTGTGTTTCCATTTGTGTACTGTCAACTGCACCAAGTGAATGGGTTACGTTACGCAGGGTACTGGCACTACGTGCTAGTGCAGGAGAGTGAAACTTAACTTTGTGTTACAAGTTTAATAACGTCGTGCTTACAGGAATGGTAGACTTTGATAATTTTCTGAACACGTCTTAAGTTGAGAAAGGGGGTTACTGAATAAAAACTGGTCGTTGCTTTTTAAAATGACTTAATACTGTTCATACCTTCGCAACGACAAATATACAAGAAAGCACTCAGGCTAATTTATGTTCCCCTGGTAGCCAAACAAAATTTGTTTGATACATTTTTAATTTTGTTTCTGGAAAACAGATCTTTGGGATGTTCAACAAAATGGGACACCCTGTAACTTTTCTAAGGCGATTAGAAAGCGTTACATTATCGAGCAACCGTCCTAATTTTATCAAACTTTGTATAGATGATCATCATTCTGAGAATAATAAACGATCATGCTTTAATTCTATATGGAACTGATCTCTGTTTTTAGTATAAGTATGTTGTGGGATCCCAATAGGCATGATTAGACTTTTGTATTCGTTGTTGCGTGGACGCAAAAAGACTCTGTATATCATGCAGAGGAATTTACTGCCATGTCTAATACACGTGACCTGTAAGTTAATGTGGAGAGCTAGTTGGAGCATGGTATGAAAGTGCACGTCTTCCTGTTGCGTTGTAGAAATACTCTATGGGTGACAAATCAGGAGATTGTGCAGGCAGAGCCAAGATTCTATACATTTATCAAGGCGTTAGTGATCTGAACTGCAGTGTGCAGTCTTGCGTTACCGTAGCCTCTTCATGAGGAATACAACAATAAGGTTTAACGTGCTTGCCACATATTGCTTAGCGTTTCACCTCCATTTAACAGCTACCAAATCGGTCCTGTTGTTATGTCAAATAAGTCACAACAACAATCAATCGACCAATCCTGTAATGTCCTCAGTGTGTAGTCATTCACGGATGCCCGTACCTCATCGTTTTGCCACAGGGTAGTACTGAGACCATCTCATCACCATTCATTCTGCAGTCATTCCGCTACAGCCAACTGTCTGCAATCTTTCAGTGCGATGCTTCGACGTTGTTCATGCCAGTGATTCGACCTTTCTCAAAGTCCCAAAGATGGCAACGTAGACGTTCTTTGATTATGTTCTGTTGCCGTATCCACATCAAAATTTGTAGTAACGCTGGACGTATCCAATAGACATCATGTTGCCATACCATTCGTCATCTGTAGGACCGGGTTTTTTTCTGCACTGAATGTACTGAAACAGGCTCGCGTAAGTATTAAAGTTTAATCAACGTACCACGCAAGTAAATATAGCAGTATCAGCTTGTTAGCGTTAGTTCCGATATGGATTTACTACACAGTCGGTGACCATTCACTGAAATTAGCCATTTCAGATCTTTTCTTGTGGTTTGGTACCTAAAATCTGTGTACGGCAACAACGACGCTAGATTGTATCGCTGTTTCTCCATACGTTGCTCTGGTCACTGCACGACACAATATGCCTACGAGTAGGCAGGTGTGGCTGCCGCCAGTCATCCTATACTGTGGTAACAGATGGCGCACGCTGGAGACGTGGCTGAGCATGCGTGTTCTATGGGTTCTTCCGGATCCTGCACTACTGCTGTCGGCGTCTGACGGAAACTTGCAGTTCTGCTGCCACACAGGGACGCTCGTGCGGTTGTGCTGATATGTGGCACCACACCCAACACCGATGCCAGAATTTTTAAGTTTGATCTCCAGTGTGCCACTAAAATATGTTGGATTTCATGTGAATCACTGATTGACTGAAACATTAAATGAATGCTATCAACCGAAAAAGTATTTTCCAACAGTACAGAGGTTTCCAAGAGCGACTTGTCGAGGGTGTCGTGGAAGCTCCAGTACAGATATCAACCAATGTCAATTTCGGAATAAGGAAAATTAATACTGCCCATCGTGATTATGTAAGCGTCTGATGAAGCGGGCATAGAATTTGCTTATGCTAAGCTTTCTCATAATATCTTGGCCATAAAACGTGTGAGTGGAAAGTTTATTCAAAAATATTGAGCTACGTGGTACAGTGGTTAATACATTAGACTAACATTTGAGAGGACGACGGCGCAAATCCCCATCTGGCTATCCAGATATAAGTTTCCCGTTATTGCTCTAAATCGCTTAACGTAAATGCCGGAATGGTTCCTCTGAGAGGGGACGGCCTATTTCCTTCCCCATCCTGCCCTAATCTGAGCTTGTGCTCCGTCCCTGCTGACCTCGTTGCCGACGGAAAGTTAAACACCAATCTTCCGTCTTTATTTGAGAATCGTTGCATCTCTTCTGTTCTTCAGTTTTAACGGCATAGCGTACCATGAGTTTTTGCAACTAGGTCATTCTGTTAATAACGAACACTATCTAGAAGTTTTACACCGTCTGGGTCTAGAAATCCAAAGAAAAAGCACAGATCTATAACGCAGTATATCAAAGAGACTGTACTTCTATAATGATTAGTGAATTTTTGGCCAAATTTAAGGCTATTATAATGCGTCAGCATCTGAATCATCCTGTATATTTCTCCTATTAACGAAGCTGACAAAACCTATGGACGAACAACGTTTTTTTCTACACTGAAGCAATAGACAGAATTGTTGAGAAGTGCCACAAATCTTCAGTATTTCGTGAGGCGTAGACTGAAGGGGACAGAGTTAGTAGCGATGAGTAAATAATGTTTAATTTTCAGAAAAACTTACATTCTCTAATTCTGTTATCAAATCTCGCATGCATGAAATTTCCTCAATTCTGTATCCGTCACGATCATTTAATGATTATACAGTAAAATGAAAATCGTGTTCACTATAGACACCACTTCTTTAAACACTTCAGTCTACAAAATAGCCTATGAATATTCTTTCTGGTGTGATTGTTTGAGTCATTACAGTTACGTGACGCTCAATCATTGCTGTACAGCATCGATAGAAAATACAAGGACGTCGATAGAACTTCACAGTCTGGTTAACTGAATCTGAAAGCATACCATGCACCTCACTTTCCGTTGTAAAAGGAAAGCTAATTATGTAGTATCTAATATACCAAGACGGCAATACATCAAGGAAAAGCAAGCGAGATGTATTTTTCTCTCAACAGTGTCTGGAATATTAGGCGCACCATACTTGTCTTCGTATCTACTCATTGTTGGCAGCAAGGTTCCGAAATTACGCAGAATGCTTTCTGCGTTATAGTTATTGCACTAGAAAACACATCCAGTTTAATCAGACACGCGCGAAAGAGTCGAAAAAGAGGAAAAATTGCGGCAGCAATATTACCTGCAGATATTGTCGTTGACATCATATTGAATTGTTCTGTAATAAACAGAGCTCCGCAAAGGCCAGCATATATTACATAAAGCTCACTGCTGTCTGAATAAGAGCGTATTGTGTTATATTTCATCATGATGTTGCTACCCTCTTGGCGAACATATTTTTGCTCCATGTCTCAATAATTTCTCGGCAAAATGGGAAGCACTTCATATTCTCCATGAAAAAGAAATACGAAACCCATTTCCCCATTCGCTTTGTCTCACTGACATGCGGCATAATTTTGTGAAAACGTTTAATTTACAACTTAAAATACAATGTACTTCTCACTGAAAGGCGCAAGCTGAGCGAGAGTATAAAGCAGGATTTCACAGCGCTGAGTGCTTAGCTTCAGCAAACTTGTGTAGAATGTCCTTCAAACTCTGACAGTGCGCCGCGCAGCTAGACGCTGGGGAGGGGTGGGGCTGACTTTTTCGCAAACTCCAGTTAGTCTCATGGCCCGAAATTATTGGACGTTAACTGAAGGCCCGAATTTCCCTCAGAACTGGAAGCAATTAACCGAGGTCTAGAGCGCAGTATTAGCTGGACACGTGGTTCCTTACTACTGCCAAGTAAGCTCTAGTAAATTAAAGCCATTCACTGCGGATGTGATATATTATGACATTTAACAGTTGTTCGTGGAATATTCAAGCGAAATTCATTTTACGGTGAATAAAATTTGAGAAAACTGTACTCATACAATATACCGATAGATGAAAGGAGCAAGAAGGACATAAAAAGCAGATTACCAATGGCTAAAATGACATTCCTGGCCAAGAGAATTCTACTTGTATCAAACATAATCCATAGGCAGAAATGTCTGAAAATGCACGTCTGGAACACAGCACTGTAAGCTAGCGTGGGAAACCCGGAACAGAAGATGGTTCAAATGGCTCTGAGCACTATGGGACTTAACATCTGTGGCCATCAGTCCCCTAGAACTTAGAACTACTTAAACCTAACTAACCTAAGGACATCATACACATCCATGCCCGAGGCAGGATTCGAACCTGCGACCGTAGCAGTTGCGCGGTTCCGGACTGAGCGCCTAGAACCGCGAGACCACCGCGGCCGGCCGGAACAGAAGACCATCGAAGGAAGTCAGATATGGTGCTACGGAAGAATGTTGAAAATAAGATGGACTGATAAGGTAAAAAATGAGGTGGTTCTTCGCAGAATCGGTGGGAAAGGCGTATATGGGAAACACTGACAAGAAAAAGGGACAGGATGATAGGACATCTGTTGAGGCATCAAGGAATAACTTCCGTGGTACTAGAGGGAGCTGTAGAGGGTAAAAACTGCAGAGGAAGATAGAGATTGGTACACATCCAGCAAACAATGGAGCAGGCAAGTTACAAGTCCTACTCTGAGCTCAAAAGATTATCACAGGAGAGAAATTCATGGTGGGCAGCATCAAACCAGTTACTAGACGGATGACTAAAAAAAGAAAAAAAAAGGCAAATCACTCACTATACAGTACACAGCTATACAGTATATTGCCAAAGGCTAGCACAGTGCTCCATACGCGTAGCAGTTTTCTAAGACTGTAGAAGTGAATGATGGAACTGTTCGACGGGATTTACGATAGGGATGGAGTTGTTGGTAATGTCTGAGGTTTTCAGACGGAAGATAGAAGAAAAAGCGCAAATTCTGCGCTCTCAAGAACGCTGCGTTTGTAGAGGAGCAACATACAAAAGCTCTCCTAAACCTGAACGCTTAAGTTAGATAAAAGCCCAATTACGAGTAGCACTATTTGCAGTTACTTAGTGTTATTTCTCGACGACAGAAGAAACTCCTCGACACCATTAGACACAGAGAAAGATGACTAAAATAGTGAATAAAATAGCCAGTGCCGGCACTGCATGATACAACATGCTGTAAATCTACACCACAATGCAATCCTGATTGACATTGTGACTGACGTTGTGGGGTTCTCAGCAAATACTAGGTCTCACCAAGTCCGACTCGGTCAGTGTCACACTAAGATGCGTAAAGCAAGGAGGTATCTTCGCTGACGTCACAGTAATAGAACCTGCCGCAACACATTGATTACTATGCGATAATTTAGACAAAGTAAAAAGATCATCACAGTCAACACCAATCTTAGAAATTGGCTGGTGGTGATTGGCAGCGGAATACTTTTTTTTTTTTTTTTTTTTTTTTTTTTTTTTTTTTTTTTTTTTTTTTTTTTTGTCAGCAGTCTACTGACTTGTTTGATGCGGCTCGCCTCTTCATCTCAGAGTAGCACTTGCAACCTACGTCCTCAATTATTTGCTTGACATATTCCAATCTCTGTCTTCCTCTACAGTTTTTGCCCTCTGCCGCTCCCTCTAGTACCATGGAAGTCATTCCCTCATGTCTTAGGAGATGTCCTATCATCCTGTCCCGTCTCCTTATCAGTGTTTTCCATATATTCCTTTCCTCTCCGATTCTGCGTAGAACCGCCTCATTCCTTACCTTATCAGTCCACCTAATTTTCAACATTCGTCTGTAGCACCACATCTCAAATGCTTCGATTCTCTTCTATTCCGGTTTTCCCACAGTCCATGTTTCACTACCTTACAATGCTGTACTCCAGACGTACATCCTCAGAAATTTCTTCCTCAAATTAAGGCCGGTATTTGATATTAGTAGACTTCTCTTGGCCAGAAATGCCTTTTTTGCCATAGCGAGTCTGCTTTTGATGTCCTCCTTGCTCCGTCCGTCATTGGTTATTTTACTGCCTAGGTAGCAGAATTCCTTAACTTCATTGACTTCGTGACCATCAATCCTGATGTTAAGTTTCTCGCTGTTCTCATTTCTACTACTTCTCATTACCTTCGTGTTTCTCCGATTTACTCTCAAACCATACTGCGTACTGATTAGACTGTTAATTCCGTTCAGCAGATCATTTAATTCTTCTTCACTTTCACTCAGGATAGCAATGTCATCAGCGAATCGTATCATTGATATCCTTTCACCTTGCATTTTAATTCCACTCCTGAACGTTTGTTTTATTTCCATCATTGCTTCCTCGATGTACAGATTGAAGAGTAGGGGCGAAAGGCCACAGCCTTGTCTTACACCCTTCTTAATACGAGCACTTCGTTCTTGATCGTCCACTCTTAATATTCCCTCTTGGTTGCTGTACATATTGTATATGACCCGTCTCTCCCTATAGCTTACCCCTACTTTTTTCAGAATCTCGAACAGCTTGCACCATTTTATATTGTCGAACGCTTTTTCGAGGTCGACAAATCCTATGAAAGTGTCTTGATTTTGCTTTAGCCTTGCTTCCATTATTAGCCGCAACGTCAGAATTGCCACTCTCGTCCCTTTACTTTTCTTAAAGCCAAACTGATCGTCACCTTGCGCATTCTCAATTTTCTTTTCCATTCTTCTGTATATTATTCTTGTAAGCAGCTTCGATGCATGAGCTGTTAAGCTGATTGTGCGATAATTCTCGCACTTGTCAGCTCTTGCCGTCTTCGGAAATGTGTGGATGATGCTTTTTCGAAAGTCAGAAGGTATATCGCCAGACTCATATATTTTACACACCAACGTGAATAGTCGTTTTGTTGCCACTTCCCCCAGTGATTTTATAAATTCTGATGGAATGTTATGTATCCCTTCTGCCTTATTTGACCGTAAGTCCTCCAAAGCTCTTTTAAATTCCGATGCTAATACTGGATCCCCTATCTCTTCTAAATCGACTCCTGTTTCTTCTTCTATCACATCAGACAAATCTTCACCCTCATAGAGGCTTTCAATGTATTCTTTCCATCTATCTGCTCTCTCCTCAGCATTTAACAGTGGAATTCCCGTTCCACTCTTAATGTTACCACCGTTGCTTTTAATGTCACCAAAGGTTGTTTTGACTTTCCTGTATGCTGAGTCTGTCCTTCCGGCAATCATATCTTTTTCGATGTCTTCACATTTTTCCTGCAGCCATTTCGTCTTAGTTTCCCTGCACTTCCTATTTATTTCATTCCTCAGCGACTTGTATTTCTGTATTCCTGATTTTTCCTTTCATCAATCAACTGAAGTATTTCTTCTGTTACCCATGGTTTCTTCGCAGCTACCTTCTTTGTACCTATGTTTTCCTTCCCAACTTCTGTGATGGCTCTTTTCAGAGATGCCCATTCCTCTTCAACTGTACTGCCTACTGCGCTATTCCTTATTGCTGTATCTGTAGCGTTAGAGAACTGCAAACGTATCTCGTCATTCCTTAGTACTTCCGGAACAGTTCAGATGCAGGAAATCAAGTATACAGTCTCCTTCTGAACATAGGAAACAGAGATTACAAATGAATATCAGTGCAGAGAGATTTATGGTTAATTTTATGACATGAGGTAGTCCGCACCCTCTCAATTACACAAATTAGGAAAGAGATCTTCAACATTGTGTGATTGTGATATTTTAATATACCCTACCGATTTAGTTTTCTGCATGTGGGAGCTAGGAGGAATGGAAACCTTCTGGACACAACAAAGGTATTAGCTCAGGAACATTGAGATCTTTACGTTACAGAACTCTACAACAGATTTAATTTATATGAATGAACTACATGAGTTCACAAGATATATTAACGACGATATTGCGTGTAATGTATTGGAAACTAAAATTTGAGCTTACAGGTAAATGTCTTGTCGGTAAAATGAAATGATCGTTTGGTGTTGTTGACCGGGATGCCCCATTTGGGTTCGGCCCCCAAGTGCAAGTCTTATATCAGTCGACGCCACATTGGGCGACTTGCGTGCCGATGATGAAGATGAAATGATAAGGAGGACACTACAACACCCAGTCCACGAGCGGGAAAAGTCTCCAACCCGGCCTGGAATCGAACGGGGGCCTGCTGCATAGGAGGCAAGCACGTTATCACTCAGCTAAGCAGGCGAACTATGTTTTGCACTTGCCACTGATATTATGAAATGGAGTACACCTTCAATTGGACGAGGATATAGGCAAAAAAAATCGGTCGTGTCCTTGTTGAAGAAATAGTTCTGGAAATTGGGAATACTGGAGATCGCATGAGGAAACTGAAAAAAAAACGACAAAAACTGAAACGTATGGAACTGATGTTCCACAACAACATTTATTTTTTAGTTTCCTGTGAAGTGGACCACGGTTTTCTATACCATTCTCAGACAACTTAAGACTAAACAGACAGTCTATACACAGAAGCGCGATTCCATAGCTGCACACCGATTGTTTTTCCAAGTATATGTATCCTTTCAGAACTATATAAATACACAAAATCACAAGTATAAAGAAATTCATAAAAAAGGTTCTTTTATACTCACTATAGCTGAGTACCGAACGTTGCAGGGTATGTATTTATCCCTCAATCTGTCCATTGCCTGTGTGTCTATATCTACCCATCTGCTTTCCCCCCCTTCTCTCTCCACTTCCACCACCCCACAGTCTATGCCCATTTCCTTCTTCTACTCATTCTGCCCATCTGCTACGCCCTCCTCTTTCTGTCGTTCTGATCCTGCCCACTCTCTCTGTACATTTGTAACTCCTCCTTCAGTTCATCTGCACCTTCCCCCTCTGGCCATGTATTCCTCTTCCTCTAAGCCCATCTCTTTCTAGTCCCTCTATCTCTTCCACACTCCTTCTGTCTCCTCCCCCTCTCTCTGTCTATCTCCTGCTCCTGCTCTCTCTATAATCTCATCCCATACTTCACTCAGTCCGTCTCGTCATTCCCTCTCCCACCGGCCCCTTATCTGACCGTTTCCTCCTCCCCATCTCTGTTCATCTGCTCCTCCCCTCATCTTTCCTTCATCCGTCTACCTCACCTTGCCCCCTCTTCCTGTACTTCTTCTCCTCTTCCCCTTCTCTATCCATTATCCCTTCCTCCTTCCTCTGTCCATCTCCTACTCCCCCAAATCTGTGTCCAACTTCTCCTTCCCCTCTCTCTCTGTACTTCTCTTCCTCCTCCCTTTCTCACTCCTCCTAATTACCACCACCCCAGTATGAGGTTTTTGTTTCTTACCCCCATAGTATTTGTTTCCATATAGTAAATAGTATTTCCATATCCGATCCAAGTTTGGTTGAAATCGATGCTCGTGTTTTGGAGAAGTTTTTTATCTCCAACTTTGCCCACATACGCAAGTATCACTTATATTCCACATACATTTAACATGTTTCACACACACATACATACACATATACGTCTAGCGAATTTTGCCCTGTTTTTTTTCGTTTTCATGCAGCTCAGTCTTTATGATGTTATATCTTCTGACGTTTATGATGCTATATCTCCTGAACTATTTGTTGTACAATGATATACTTCTGTAAGTAGACTCAGCGTTGTATGTGGATACTGTCTGCCAACATTTTCGTGAATGGAGTCAGTAGCAAAGAAGTAATAAATTTAAACGTCTCGCATGATGCGGTAATTTTTCACTCATATCAGTGTTTATCACATCATATCTCCTGAGCTATGTATCACACGATGATATAATACTAACAGTACATTGTAATACTAACACCATGTTGGTAACGGTATTTCTAATATAAGAAACCGATATGCATTTCATGAATTTCAGTTTGCTGAGAAGTTCTTCATACATATAACGTGGGAGTCCATTTGGTATCAGTGTGATTTTACGCTTTCTGAGGAGGATACAGAGGTACTGCTCTCTTCTGTTTCATTACCTGTAGGAGTTATTTTCCTGTAAATCTTTTGTTTGTTAACGTTAGTGGTAAGGCCAAAGAAGTTTATTGAATCTCCTCCCAACTCCATTGTTAACCTAATTTTACTGTGGTCTGAAATTAAATTTTTGAAAAATTTGTTTAACTGTGTGACGGTTATTTATCCGCAAGAAAGTATATCGTCGACATGTCTATTCCGGTACTGTATTTAAGAACTTACGGGATCGTGCCAGCAAACTAAAATTCAAGAAATATAAATCAACATCTTGTTGATATATCCTGCAGTTTGTATGGCAAATTAAATGTGGGCCATTCATGTACGTTTACAACTAATACACTGACTGAACATGAAAGGATTTGGAGTCTGCAGAAGAAAGATTCAGTTTTGGCTGAACTGGCTCTGAATGAATGTCATTCTTACGATATTAAATGTGTTGTTCTCCATAGAGGAACGAAAGGCTGAAAACTGTCATTGCTCGAAATCATGACTATCAATAAATACCAGTCAAGAAGTCCTGCCTTAATCCAAAGTGACCAAACACACTTTCACTTTTCACACTTACTACGGTCGCAGCAGCCATTGAATATTTTTTCTCTTCATTAGATAATATACGCCGACCGGAGTGGCCGAGCGACTCTAGGCGCTACAGCCTGGAACCGCGCAACCACTACGGTCGCAGGTTCGAATCCTGCCGTGGGCATGGATGTGTGTGACGTCCTTAGGTTGGTTAGGTTTAAGTAGTTCTAAGTTCTAGGGGGCTGATGACTTCAGAAGTTAAGTCCCATAGTGCTCAGAGCCATTTTTGAGATAATATGCTAGTTGTAAATAGCAAAATTTGTTCCCCACACAGTCCACTGATTCCTTCCTCTCCTTTCATTCTTTTCTATTTACCTGTTATCACATTCACCACTTGGTTTGGCCACAGAACATAGTAGTCTGTGAGAGTACTTACCTGTGTACCGTTTTTGCTTATACATTCTTATACTTTTCATCTTCGAGTATGAAGCAATATCAGATTTATATTCTTATAACTTGTTTTTGAATTTCATATGCTAGTATTTTTTGTATTGATATATAGCTTTAGAAGGTCAGATGTCTTTAGTACAATACTCTTTATACAGCTATAAACTGTCACTCTCGCTGTGTGGACTAATTGTCTATATTTAAATCATTTGATGATTGCCTATAAATCAGAAGTTAGATTCAAAACGAACTACAAAAAGTTATTATAAAACATATATATTATGCATTTTAGTTTTTTATTCGTCTATGTTCCTCCAATCACTGAGGAATATTCCATAAATGTTTTATCAATACGGCAGGACAGGGCGGTGTAAAGTATGAGAGGAGAGTGACATAATTGGAGCTGTGAATTCAATTTGTTTGATGTAGCTGGTTAATTTATTTGGTAACCGCATTTCTCGAAAAAAGCAGGAATGTTCATTAAATACGCGGATCTGCACACGGTTGTAAACTGTCTGTTTTATAATAGTACACATTCCGTTTCAAAGTGAAATATTCATTCACAAAATGACACTGTGCTTATTGTTTCGGACCTTTCGAAATAATTAGTTGAATTCAAATTGTTCCACGCAACAGATCCAACAAGAGTAATACACGCTTGCATCTTTCAAAACCTTTTCAATGCTTTGACACAAAACGCGCTGTTTGTGGCGCAGCGTAATGTTAAGTCGTATTTAAGGGAGCGGAAGCGCTGGTCTGACGTCGTTTTCAGATGCAGGCGAGGATTAGCGTAAAATGTACACCAAGGTTAGTTAGATTCATAAAACGACTTTGCTCATAATTAGAGCGCAATTACCGCGCGCTCTCTGTGCGCTGCGGAGAAACAGCTCTTAGCGATGAAGCACTCCCACCGAGCTAATCGCTGTCCGAGAGATACAAAATACAAATGAAATTTCGCACAACGTGCAACCACGGACCGTGATGCCATCAACTTTGTCCTCTAAAGAAGAGCAGAGTAATGAACGTTTTTGCTGAATATTGTACTCATTCTTCGTACAGATAGAGCTACGTTACACACAAAGTACACATCTACCAGAAAATGAAGTTCACGGCTGCTTTTATACTTCATTTATTCTCAACACAGGAAGTATACTGTAAGTATAAGTATGTTTTTGCTTATTTATTAGTCCTTAAGTGAACGCGAGAGAAAGCATGGTGTCTCATGAGGAACCGAATTAACATCTCACCTATGAAGCCCACATCACATATAGCGCTAAACTTGTCGGTGCACTGGTTCATATTGCGAAGGTATAAAATGCAGGGTTTTCTTGAGGCTCTTGATGAAGGAGATGGGAAAGAAAAGTGAAAATGATTTTTAGCCAGCCATCTAAGAACTTAAAACAGATCAAGAGAGAAACGATGACAGGGTAATCAATTATATATATATATATATATATATATATATATATATATATATATATATTTCATTGTTACATTACCTCTGTAAGTGTATGTCGATGATGTGTCATCAAATTTTCCCCACTGCAAATATCACATGTATTCTGATGACGTCCAGTTGTACCAACGTGCAAAAGCAATAAACCTGAAAACAACTATCGAGTATTTTCTGTGTGCACTATCAAAATGGGCATAGACTATAAGGTTGAAGCTCAACCCATTCTAAACCCCGGCGGCAATGGTAGTTCATTCTAGGCACATTAGCCCGAAATACATGCATTCACCATCATCTTTAATCTTAAATGGGATAAATAACAACGTCTTTCCATTGGCCAAGAGACTAGGAATAATAATAGACGAAAATTTAAATTGGCCTGAGCGCATAACAGCAATGTAAAAGAAGGTATCAGCATCGCTCCATGCCCTACAAATATATAAAAAGCTCTTCCCTTTTGATCTGAAAAGGAAACTTGTACAAATACCTGCACTTGAAATTATTGATTACAGCGATGCAAAGCTCACGGCGCCTGGAACTGGTTATGAATGCCTGTGTTCGATATATCTGTGACTTTCCATTGTTTGATAGTATATTATGGCCATTTGAATATCTACCCTGGTGGCGTGCGTAGAGACGCAGAAATTTCCGTACACTCTGTGTTCTCTACTGTCTTATCGACGTACACTGACCTCATACCTCTCCTTGACCTTAACGTTCTCGTCTCAACAACATGGCGGAAACACTCGTTTCAAACTTCATTGCTCAGTCACTTTCTTGAAGTCCTTTACAGTGGGAGGAATAACCTCCCTCAATGTGTTAGAGAAGTG
Source organism: Schistocerca serialis cubense (assembly GCF_023864345.2). Classification (NCBI taxonomy): domain Eukaryota; kingdom Metazoa; phylum Arthropoda; class Insecta; order Orthoptera; family Acrididae; genus Schistocerca; species Schistocerca serialis. The sequence goes on from NC_064640.1 coordinate 584,330,848, forward strand.
AATAACATCTCAGTTTTAAAAGACAGGTAGTGGCATATCTACTGAAGCAGCAATAATGACAAGCACTATCCTTGTCCCCACGCATAACCCCTTTACATCTCCTTTCCACTCAGGTCTCCCGCATTACCTAATGTTTTTACCCCTAGCAGTCCGCCTGCTTAGCTGGGTGGTAACGTGCTCGCCTCCCATACAAGCGGGCTCGGGTTCAATTCCCGCCTGCGAAGAGATTTTCTCCACTCTTGGACTGGTGGTGTGTTGTCCTCATCATGATTTCATCCTCATCACCGACACGCAAGTCACCCATTATGATGGTGGCTGTAATAAGACTTGCACTTTGTGACCGAACTTCCCCGGATGGGGCCTGCCGGCCAAGGCTGCCATACGCTCATTTCCATTTTTATCTGTTACAGTCTCCTTGAAGTTCCCTTCCCCAGAAATTTCTATATCACAAAATACCTATTTTGAACACGTATAAATTATATTTGTAACTGTCACCGTTGTTATTATTATTGTAATAGTAGTGATAAAAATTATTATTATTATTGCTTTCGAAATTCTCGGGTGTACTGCCGGATCCAGTTGTCGAAGGTGCACGATACTTAAGAGAACAACTGCTGCACCATGACCAGGTGATGCTGGCGGAATTCCGTCATTTGTTATAATCATAACTGCCAGCAACAGTAGTACAAATACTGCCACACTAAGTTTATTAGCTCTTAGTCACTAATAGCTAGTCAATTTTCTCTGTAGATACTCAAATCATTTTATTACCATTTATTATTGTTATTGCTTACGTAACTCAGAGGTAAAAAAGATATTGTACGTGTGAAACCCTGGTCCGATGTAGCAGAGAGCCTCAAAGTCGTAATACGATCAGATTAAATAAATAAATGTATAACTCGTCACATTTGATTAATTTCTAAGCTATGAAAAATGAGCATAATGAATGGCTGACCTATATTACAGGAACTACAATTTAGCGTTATGTGAATGTCGACTACTGTCAAATAAACATACCGAGCGAGGTGGCACAGTGATTGACAGAATAGACACGCATTCTGGAGGACGACGGTTCAATCCCACGTCCGACCATCCTAATTTAGGTTTTCCATGATTTCCCTAAATCGCTTCTGACAAGTGCCGAGATGGTTCCTTCGAAAAGTGCGCGGGCGACTTTCTTCCCTACCCTTCCTTAATCCGATCAGACAGATGACCTCGCTGTTTGGTCTCCTCCCCCAAAACAACCCAATCCTTAAATAAGGACTGTGAAAATATACTTCCCTGCTGAACGTCCTATGGAAGTTTGAATTAGGCACCTAGTGCATCAGTGTGAAAATAAAGCCTGCTGATATATCAATTACAGTAAATAACTAAGTATTATAAAATTTTAGGAGACAACAGAGTTTTTGAATCAAATTATTTCTGTGTATTTTGTTATTGTATAAAGACTTCTGTTATGGTGTATGAACATATGTTTTGTTGATTCATTTTTAGAACTTCTACAACGTTGCATTTGTCAATAATCACACTGATAGGTGTAAAATCCTCAGCAAGATCAGCAATCATGATATTCTTAAGGAAAAATTGAAACAAAAAAAAAAAGCAGATATTTCTCTGAATCTCTCTTTTCATAAGGTTTATATGTTGTAGATGAGATGACCGCTGTGAAACGTCCCGGCACATTAAAACTATGTGCTGGACCGAGACTCGAACTCGGGGCCGTTGTCTTAAGCGAGGAAGTGCTCTTCTGAGGTTTCTCTTTCTTTTTTTACGACCCAAAGCCCACTGGTGGATGAGATCTCCAACACGGCCAGGAATCGAACCCAGGTCTTCACGGATGACGGTCAGCCACGCAGACTACGTTTTCTTTTCAGGACTGGGTCGGGGGACAGAGTGGGCAGGGGTCGTCTCTTGACGCCTGATCACGGTATCTCCCTCGAACCGAGGGGAAAAGCGATGCGAAGGGGGTATCCAGTAAAAACAATGAAAATACAATAAAAAACCTAAATACTACCAAGAAATAGGAAATGTTTTCCCAGTCTATATATACGACATCACGCCGTACCTCGCTGAAAGTAAAGAAAAGAGAAGTCCGCCTTCCGATTGAAAGAAAATAAACATTCGCTCCACTGATAGTTGTAACTAGGGTCCTCGCTTTGCCACATCATCCTCGTGTATCTTATCATATCTTTTGTTGAGTCGCCGTTGTTCGTTCTTAAATCATCTGCGTTACAACATACTGATCGTGCCTCGTCATGGATAATCCAGGTGCACGGCAGTTTGTGTGATGCATTACAGAAAAATGTTGTAGTATTTGCGGTTGCTAAATATCGCACAATGCCGTTCCCGCATGTAGTTCCAAAAATGAAGTACATTTTTTGGACCGTAATTGAATAAGTAAATCACCACATAGCAGCCCATCCACGTGATGGCGTTGGTCTTTTTCCTCGGATAGTACGTCTCGTCCAGAAGAAGATGAGTTTGACTAGTAATGTGTGTCGGTGTGACCCACATTAGAAAAGCCAACATATGTTTGATGTAGCAAGAGACCGCCGCGGCCTCTGCCCACGTAAGGCGGTGTTCGTCCGTGTCAGTCACTTTACAATGCGCGCAGTAGGGGGACACCGCCATGCGGATTTCACGTAGACGTTCGTGCGTGATCTGTGTTCTGTTGACTGTTACCTACCAAGTGGACTCGACGTCTGAGTCCATCATGGCTCCGTGGACTGTCCGCCACACGACACACCATTGCGTGCTGGGATATTTCGTTTCCACCACATTCGGATGTCGCCTCCGTTGCAGGGCACTGTAGATCCCATTCGCCGTCGCAAAGGATGGAGCCAAAAAAGCGTCGCATATGCATCTGAGTTCCAAGCAGAAACGTCCTAGAAAGAAGAACGGTGCCAGGATGTTTTGGCCGGCCGTTGTGGCAGAGCGGTTCTAACCTCATCAGTCCGGAACCGACTGCTGCTACTGTCGCAGGTTCGAATTATGCCTCGGGCATGGATGTGTGTGATGTCCTTAGGTTTGTTAGGTTTAGGTAGTTCTAAGTCTAGGGGACTTATGACCTCAGATGTTAAGTTCCATAGTGCTCAGAGCCATTTGAACCAGGATGTTTTGTAGCGACACCAGGCATTCGAGGGAGACCGGCGCTAGTGCTCTCAAAAGTAAGCTCGTGAAGCTGGTGGGCCAACGATGTGAACTAACAAACAGGGCCATGGCTCTATTGTAAGTGTTTACTAGTTCTAGAAAAAAAATGGCTCTGAGCACTATGGGACTTAACTTCTGTGGTCATCAGTCCCCTAGAACTTAGAACTACTTAAACCTAACTAACCTAAGGACATCACACACATCCATGCCCGAGGCAGGATTCGAACCTGCGACCGCAGCAGTCGCGCGGTTCCGGACTGCGCGCCTAGAACCGCTAGACCACCGCGGCCGGCTTACTGGTTCTAGAGCTTCCCCGTCCTTCGGGAGGGTGAAGGATTCCTATCGATCTTAGAACAATATTCTTGTGCTGGCGAAGTAGCCGAGAATGGCCATAATGCTGCTAGCCATTGGTTTCGTAACTGGAAGTGCCTGTACGATGTGTGGGATGAGCGACGCTAGGTAGACATTGCCATACTGCGACCTCTGGAAATTATTCAAAGCCCCAGGGGGGGGGGTCTTCAATCCCTGCTCTAATTGGTGTTGGGGGCACTTATAATTACGGTTCGTTGTACTGCTTATATCGTTCGTGAAGTCTAAAGCGAAGCATCTCATCTGATAGCTGACCTGTGAGGGAATGACACTGTAAGATGGCCATAGCATCCCGATAGGAATGGCTACTGATTTTTCGACGTCAATACGAATAAGCGAGGCTGCCACGTAGAGCGTGATCAATTCCAAGACGATTCTCATATCATCGCCGCCACGGAGGAATAGCATCAAGTCGTCTGCGTACGCGGCGCATCGGAAGGTGGCGGTACCAAGCATCATTTGACTCATTCTATGGCGTAGGCCACATAACAAGGGTCTAAGGCCAACGCGCATAACGTCGATGATAATGCCCAGCCTTAGGGCTCTGAGCGACGAATATGGACGGCCGCCGTTAAACGATTATTAACGAGCACCCTCAATGACGCATCGCAAAGTAAGAGCGTCACCACTTCGATAAAGCCGTTCGTGTGTCGCATGCTCCAGAGAAATACAGTCAAGAATGAGTGGTCAACTAGGTCAAGTGCTTCACAGAAATCGACGGATACCAGCCCACCTGGTATTCACAGAAACTTCGCCAGAGTTATCATGTCCCTATATCGTCACAGACTAGCACCTCACGTATGTTGTGGTGACCCCACAACGATGCTTGACCCTGCGAAATTACATACTGTATTCTACTCCTGAGATGCGTAGCCATTAATCTGGTGAAAATCTTCATGTCACTATTCATCAGCGTCAAGGGTCGTAATCAAGATACAGGACTCGCCTGTGGTATGGGGCCGAGGATCAACGCTGAGACGTCCGTAACGATTTCCAGATCAAGTTGCAACGCTGTATAGAGTCGAGCATAAGGGTCATGAAACGCCTTGGCTATATCCGGTTGTTCTTTGATACGTCTACCGTCTTCCGTGTCGATAACATGGATCAGCGCCTGTCGCCGCTTTTTGCGTCCCGTGAGTATGTGATTTATTAAAGGTAATTCTGTTGTCAGGCCGTCTTGTGTGCCAACGTGTATTAGGACTTCTTTCCAAATGGAGGTGCGTGAAGGTAGCGATCTTTGCTCTGGCACCGTTGACTGACGCCAGTCTTTCCAGCGAGGACAGCTAATGGGAACATTCTCTGAGGATGGTAAAGTAAAAGGCCATTGTGTGACTGCGCTACACGGCTGCTTCTCTACCGTACGCCATGAATGTTCGCCTGAGAGCCGGTTTTACACAGTCAATCCACCATCTTAGCGCTGAGTGGTAACGACTGCAATGACAGACACACTTACTCCATGTATCTTCTATGGCCATTGAATTGATTGGGCGGGTCGACCGGGCGATGTTGAGCTTCCACTGACTTCTGCCTCACAATCCCCTGAGCGGACTGAGGGTTATGGCACAGATGTAGGTCTAGCGTCCCGAAGAACCGTTGGCCATAGCTACACATTGAATATCACAGTCTGCAGTGAGTAAGTGACATAAATCTGGTCGAGTCTGCTAGACAAGTGACTGATAGTGTGCGTATAACCCTGTCTATCACGTGGATGTGGCATCATGTGTCCACCAGTTGAAGATTACGGATGATTATAAAAAACTCAGTGCATAAGGAATAGTGTGGGAGCTGTTCCGAAGACGCTTGTGTGTTGTTGGTTGTACTGGAAGGGGCACAGGCATTGATGAGTCGGACTCCGTTCACTGTGGCGGCCATACTCTGTGCATTGGGGAGATATCTAACGTTAGCTACTACCACGCCTTCTCTAAGTACGACGGCGATACCACTGCTAGTGGGCGAAGCATGGAAGACATAAGCTGTGTGACCAAAGAGGTCGGGGAAGCTAGCCACTTGGACCTCTTGCAGGTGAGTGATGTCTATGTCTGCCAGCCAACATGACTGTAGCCTCGTCTCCGCCTTAGGTTGTGTCGTCATCGATGACGATAGCGTGGGATATCGGCACCTAAACGCCGCTGACTCACTGCCTTTTACTGCGTTGCCAGAGCGAAAGGCACACTGTGTATCCATCCTACTTTCCTCCATCCCTTCTGTCGGCGCGTTACATTTAAGGGGCTCCGGAACGCCCTATACTTGCAATGTTAAAATAGCGCTTATAAATTACATCTTTCCTCACAAAGTATTTGAGGTAGGAAGTTGAACTTTTTACAGATTATTTATTGGAATATGGGCTACAACTTAACACAGGGATTTTACAAAATTTTAGTTCAGTTATTAAAGATGATTTTTTTTCAATTGTAATGAAAATTCACAACATTTTTTTGCAATTTTTTATTTATATATTCAAAAATATACAGTTTTTTGGAAAAGGCTGTGTTAAATTATGCAGAAGGTACTGTGTAACATTTACTGAAAGTTTGAAACAAATATGTTTGGAAGATCCTTAGAAAACATGTAATTAGTATGAGAAAATAAAAGTTTTGGGAATCGAGCGACAAAGATTGGATTAACTTTTTAGTGCATTCCAGGTCCATAGGATGGATTATCTTCATCCTCTGCAAACTCCTCCTCCAGCTTCCTCTTGTTCCTCCTCCTGTTTACTCTTGCTTGTATTTCTAGACTCTTTACAGCCCTGTCTGCAGCCCGAAGGCGTTCCTTGTCTAAAGCAAGCATCGCTCGTTGTTGTGTTCGTAGATTTTGCTACCATTTTCTTCAGTTGCAGTTACTGCAACACTGTTCCAAAAGATGGTCATGTATGAACACTTATCACATTTCAGTTGTATTTCATTAGCAAGTCCTTGCTTTATTATGGAGAGTTCCAGACCAACTTCACTACAATGAATACATCTTACACAGTTTGAAAAAATTCCTTTGAGAACCGAAATATCAAATATTTCATTCACATCCGATTCGCCCATAAAACATTCATAGTTTTCACTCATTGAACCAAGCTTCTTCTGTGAAGTATTTTCTTTCCCACTTTGACTGCTATGGGTAGGTGTACTTGAGAGGTTAGGTTCACTCACTTGGTTATCGTCTTTATTGTTTACAGTAATAACACATACCTTTGGCTTTCCAACATTTCTCCTTTTCTTAAAAGCCTTCAGAGGATTTCTAATAACTTTACTTTTACTCAATATTATACTTCAACAAAACAGAGACTCAAGAGACAGAATTAATTACGAATATTTTCGAGATAACGACACAGTAAATAAACATGAAACAATCGACAACCACACCAGCGATATATATTGAACCATCACAGGTTAGCCACAACACATACTTTATATCACATCACTAAAATGTACCTGATGAACACGGACGTTAATAATAACACCATTTGACAGCAGTTTAACAGCGCCACAGTGGGTCACGCCCATGTAGAACACATTTCAAAAAAAATTTAAAAATAGTTGTAGTTTTCGGAATTGAATAAATTATATATCTATTAAAAGGTAATAGTCTGTAGATTCAGAAAACGCAAAAAAGTAAAAATTGAACTTTTCATGATTTTGAGTCTTTCCGGAGCCCCTTAAAGTTACCTGCACAAGGGCCGTTAAGTTGGCAGCTGCTGTTGTATAGAAGTTCCCAAACCTCTTTCCAATAGGCAGCTGGTGGAAGGTCAGCTTCCCTTGGCGTCGCAGCCAGCGGGTGGAGAGGAGGCGAGGTGACCGCGTCTTGAGCGTGAAATGCGTCTGTTAGTTAGCGCTACAGCAAAGAGGCGTAATGTTGCTGCATTTATTTCCTTGTAGACTGACGTACTAAAGTGTTATTCTGCGTTCTCTACACAGCAGTGGATCTTACAGCTGCAGTTTGATTGCTGCTAGGAGTTCCGACTATAAAAATGCTAACAGCAATAAAGGCCAAGTGAGATAATCGAAAATTTCCGAAGAACAGGCTGAGAAGTAAGCAGTAAGGAAGTCGTCTGGCTATTTGCTAATGGGTTAAAAGACGTTTTGTTATATGGTCCTTGCAGTTTTACTGCTCAGACATCACTTACACACTAATCAGCCACAAAATTATGACCACCCACCTACTATCGATTTAAATCTGTCCAGATCATAGCAGCGTCACCTGGCGAGACATGGTTTAGACACACGCACGGTGCATGTAGTATCAGTTAGCGTGCTGTCCGTGTGTAGAATGGGGAAGGCGCGCAATTTATCTGTGACTGGCCGAGGGCAGTTTGTGGTGGCCCAGAGGCTCGGCAAGAGCATTTTGAAAACTGCACGACTTGTCGGGTATTTGAAGAGTGCTATGCTGAGTGTCTTCAACACGTGATAAAACCAAGGTGAAACCATGTCAAGACGTCGTGAGGTGGGGCGGCCACTACTCATTGTAGATGTCGGACGTCGTAGGCTGGGCTGTCTGGTAAAACACGGCAGGCGGCGAACTATGGAGGAACTACTATCAGACTTTAATGCAGAGCACACAGCGACAGTTGAGCGCGCGATGCCGATGAGTGCGGACAACGGAGCGCGCGCGTCCGTGCCAGCCGGCTCGGTCGCACCTGGGCCGGCCGCTGGCCGGTCGGTGGGGCCTGCCCCGCCGGCCGTCCCGGCGGCCACTCCTCACAGGACGGATACAACGGCGACGACCCCTGCAACGACAACGGATTCTGAAAGGCAACATAATGAGGACAGGACCACGACGAGCGCTATGCGAATGCAGAACGGAGGACACCATACGTGAAACCCCTCTGACGAGTGACGTCAGCTAACACAGAACGATCGGCAACAACGGGAACTAAGACGTGAAATACAACACATGATTCTGCAAAGCCAGGAAGTATACGACAACGGCACTAGTACAGTTCCTACTTCACAGCCTGAAGAACAAGTAGACGACGTGGAACAATTTTCTCCACCAGAAGACGACGACGAAATGGAGGGAGTCTCCTCTGAAAAAGTTTGGACCATGCACCCCACCGACGGAGAGGGCGATTTTACACTAGTTTGCCAAAGAAAACGACTCAACGCTTCTCCTAAGCAGAATAACTCTCGGAAGCGACAACGTCCAGAAGAACTGAAAACTTCCAACCGTTATGCGGCTATTGCGACGGAAGATACTACGGATGCTCCAGAACGTATGGACCAGACGAGTGACGTCAATCTCCAAGCAGATAAAGAGGGGACAGATGGCTCTGGCCGGAACTTACTACGCGAAGTCCCGCCCGTTACTATTTACCATACCAAGAACTACGTGGAACTCAACAAGGCGCTGAAGGCGAATATTGACGGCAGTCTTAAGGCCATCTACCAACGAGGCAGGATCAAATATCACTTTGACTCCTATGAAGATTAACGGCGGGCCATCAATTTCTTTGTGTCGAATGACATCCACTTTTTTACACATCAGGCCGCAGAGGACAAGGACCTCAAAGTGGTTGTCAAACGTCTACCTGCCGAAGTTACGGAGGAAGAACTGAAAGACGCACTGATAGAGAAGAGTTTCCCTGTCATCAACATCCACCACTTTAAAAATCGAGACGATAACACGAAGGAATTACGACCTCAAGATGCTTACTGTGTCACGTTGCCAGCCCAAAAGGAAAACTACAAGATTTACGACATCAAATACCATCTACATACTAAAGTCGTTATTGAAACCTACAACAGACAAGAAGGACCTGTTCAGTGTCGCCACTGCCAGCGATTCGAACATACGGCTAATTATTGCAGCTTGCCTGCTCGCTGCGTTCGATGTGGAGGGCAACACCGATCTTCAGCATGTACTCATCCCCGAGGGGCTCCGCCGAAATGTGCTAACTGTGAAAAGGACCATCCTGCCACATGGCGTGGCTGCCAGAAGTACCAGGAACTTCTCAGGAAATACAGACAACGGTCTTCCCCGCAGCCCTCTCAACGGAGGACTCGTGTAATACGGAACTCCAACCTGACGCCACACCCTCCGCCACACCGTCAGCAAACACCACAAGAACAGCCAGCGGTGACACGGCAGCCAATAACACAGCTTCCTCCTGAAGCACTTCCACCTCGACAGCACCGCCAGCATTATTCATACGCCCACGCAGCATCACCACGACGACCGGAACCGGAAACCTACGTCTCACCAGCTCATTTGATGGAATCTATAGCTCCAGCACTCTCTGATGTCGCCAAACTTATCACCGCCGTGCAGCAACAACTAGTGGAGATACTTTCTTTAATCGAAAGTGTATTGAAGGCCTTTGGAACACCTAAAGATGGATCGCCCTGGACCACGAGAAACCTGAAAATCTGTATATGGAACGCCAACGGAATGAAACACAAGAAAACAGAATTCACTGAATTTTTACAGCGTCACAGAATCGACATCACACTTGTATCGGAGACGCACCTTCGTCCAACAACTGAGCTCAGATTTCGTAACGTGTGCGTCTATAGAACGGACAGACAAGGCCAACGAGGCGGAGGGACCGCAGTTCTGCTTAAAAGGGAACTGCGGCACCATCATGAAACACTACTACACCTCCAACATCTGGAGGCAACAGCAGTAACGGTTCGATCGGCGGCAGGCAACATCACTTTCATTGCGGCGTACAACAGCCCCGGTAAAAACCTGGTGCCAGACGACCTACGGAGTATCTTCACCAATTTTGACAAAATCTTCCTAGGAGGTGACAACAGCAAGCACGTCGCGTGGAATTCCCGGCGTACGAACCCTCGTGGACGAACTTTGATTGCCATGGAAGAAGAACTGGGCATCACAGTCCATGGCCCATGAGAGCCCACACGGACTCCTTACGTCGATCGGCAAGAAGCAGACGTCCTAGATATTGCTATCATCAAAAATATTGAGACGAACCTCCAGCTCCGCACCGTCGACGATCATTCGTGTGATCACCGACCTGTTATAAGCGTAGTGGAAAACGCAACGGCCAACCTTCCGCCCCCAACCTCACAAACTCTGAACTGGGGTCAATTTCGGACATATCTTGACAACAATATCTGCCCGACGCAGGACGTTTCAACACCGGAAGCCATCGACATCGCGGTACAAACTTTGACGCAGAAGATACAGGTAGCCAAACGGAGGGCAACTACTCATACGTTCTACCCTGTAGTAGCCTTCGACGCGTTCCCGCCTCTACTCCAAGAACTGAAGACACAGAGAAACAGGAGCAGGCGACGTTGGATCCGCTATAGAAACCCTATCGATCGACGAGAAACACACGTCTTAACACGAGAACTGCATAGGAGAGTGGCCGAGTGGCGACAGCAGGCCTGGGAAGATAAGATGGATGAATTCTTACTTCGAACCAAGAACGAATGGCAGGTAGTCAAGAACATACGACACCAGCGGTCACCTAAACGAGCCATCAGAGGACCAGATGGCCTCCTCTATGACGAACTCGCCCAGGCGGAGCTGTATGCTACGACTTACCAAGAACAGATGTCTACACCAGCGACCCCCGTGAACGACGTCCGCCTGCAAGAACAGGAAGCCGTCGTTACAGCAGAATGGACTGCTTTGCGTACTGCGCCTGTGCAGAGCCGCCCACAACTCACTACACCAGCAGAGATCCGTAAAATTATCCGGAAGACTCCTAATAATGCGCCGGGCAACGACTCCATAAGCAACACCGATTTCAAACAGTTGCCCAGGAAGCCAACTGTGCTCCTTACCCGAATTATCAACAGCTGACTTCTGCAAGGATATTTTCCTGCGGCATAGAAGACGGCTCGAGTAGTTCCAATACCCAAGCCAGGTAAAGACCCAGCAGAACCCAACAGTTACCGGCCAATTAGCCTCTTGCCGACCCTTGGCCAGGTGCTAGAGAGAGTGCTGTTGAAGAGGCTCCATGACACGCTTACAGCGCATGATCTTATACGACCCTAACAATTCGGTTTCAAGGACAAGTTATCTGCCGAACTTCAACTTCTACGGATCACTGAACGGATACAAGAAGGATACAACAAGCAGCACTTCACGATTGGTGTCTTCCTTGACATCGAAAAAGCTTACGATAAGGTGTGGCGGTCCAACCTTATCGTCAAACTGCATCGCACTACCTCTATTGCGGATTGTTACATTAGACTCATAGGCAGCTTTCTGCAGGACAGGAAACTGTATGTCCGAGTCGACGATAAAAACTCCGAAATGAAACTGATCTCCGCAGGAATTCCGCAGGGCTCTGTCATTTCCCCTCTGCTTTTCAACTTATATGTAAATGACATCCCAACAGTCTCCCTTGTTACGGCGAGTTTTTATGCGGACGATACGGCCTTTCTGACAACTGGACGACAGTTGGACCAGCTAATCGCTAGGATGCAACGGCAACTTGCTGAAATGGAACGCTGGGCGCTGCAAAATAAGATAACGATCAACCCGATGAAGACGGCAGCCGTTCTGTTCACACGGAGGAAACCAGTTCTGAACGACAGACTCCAAATAGCTGACCAGTTTATCCCATGGTCGCCGAGAGTGAAGTATCTCGGTGTCTACCTTGACAAAAAATTACTCTTTACGCAGCATATTGCCGACAAGAAGACGGCAGCCCAAAAGTTGGCCAGGTCATTGATTCCGTTCCTGAAGAGTAAGGATCTCAACCCTAACACTAAACTCCAATTGTGGAGTTGTATGGCTGCACCTCGTGGGGAACTACGCACGTCTCCAACTACAACAAACTCCAAGCGCTGCAAAACATTTGCTATCGATGGATCACAGGAGCTCCATGGTGGACAAGAAACGTAGACATCCGCACCGCACTCCACGAGACCACTATACAAGAGAAGGTCCATGACAAGGCTCTATGAGTTTTTGACAAGATCGCTGCCCTTAGGGACGAAGTTCGACAATTAGAATCGGTAGGAACGGTAAACCCTGCAAGATGGCACAAGTATCGAGTACCGAAGTCAATAACGGTTCACCCCCCATAGGCAATCTGTCATAACACGAGGAAGCAGTCACACATAACAGCCTTGACACATTTCACCCTCCACAGGAGATAGACATCGCCAAAGACAGCAGGCTAAAGGACCCATTGCGTGCCCAAGCCTAACTGAATGTGTGATAAATAAAGTGTTTTCCTTTTATCCTTACATCCCATCCTAGAAGAATAAGTCATCAAGGATGATCTCTTCAGTCCACACTACGCACTAAAAAAAAAAAGAGCACACACTGCACAGTATACACTCCTAACGATGGGCCTCTGCAGGTGACGATCCATGCATGGGCCAATGTTAGCACCACTACAGCGCCAACTATGACTGAAACAGACACTTGGCGTTCGGCATTGGACGTTGGTGCAGTGACAGAGCTTTGCATGGTCTGACGAATCCTGATACCTTCTACGTCATGCCAATGGGAGGGCGTGAATCCATCGTCTTCCAGGGTAACAGCTCGTTGACACCTGCATCGTGGGGCGGAGATAAGTTCGCGGTGGCTCCGTTATACTCTGAGGCACATTCACGTGGGCATCCATGGCTCCAGTGGGTCTCGTGCAAGGCACCAACATGGTCAAGCTGTATCGTACAGTGGTTGCGCACCACGTTTACCCCTTCTTGACAATCATGTTTCCCGACAGCAGAGCCATGTCACAAGGACATGAGTGTGTGGGGTGGTTCGAAGAAATCAGCGGCTAGTTCCAATTGATGTGCTGGCTCCTAGCTCGCAAGATCTGAACTCGAGCGAAAACATCTGGATAGCCCTGCCCGGAATTTACGGTATTTAGGTGACTGCTTTCCGTGTAAATCTCCTCATTCCGGCGCACAGTGCTTTCATACTTTTGAACTTAAATACTTCAGTTTTCACTGAGAGACACCCGAGACGAACACTAAGGTAGCTTTGTCTTGTCACATGGTAATTTTCTCAAGACTGTAGTTACAAATACGTTAAGAATGTAGAATGTTTGGTATAATGTGACAACGACAAGTGAAAACTTGTGACGTTAGGTATTACAAGACTTAAGTCAGCAGAAGAAAAAGCCTGTTACGAAAACCTCTATGCCTCTAGACTGCTAAGAGAATATATATATTCCTACTTTTAATATTTTGGAGAAGTGAAAATATCAGTCTTAATTCATTTTGTATCTATGAAGCAAGGGTGTTGCCTCACGAGTAAATACGAAAGATCACATTTTCTACAAATAATAATAATGTTTCGTTACATTTTCCATTATTTATGTAAGTAAATCAGCGGTGATCTTTGAACGTCACCTCTCGATGCTGATTTGGAAAAACCATGGGAAATTCAAACGGGAACAGCTAAACGAGAATTCTTGACATTTTCCTGATTACAGTCATAACGTCTTATTTCTTACACTGATTAAAGCATGATTTATTATTGTTGTAATATCCACGAATATGAAATAAAGAAAAAAGCTGCCGTTACTGGAATAAAATCTGGGAATACTACGGCTATGTCTGTTCTAGGAAAGTATCGAAGATATTTTGTATTGAAATTCGTTTTCAGGGAGAAATTATTAGTTATTCATGGCGTATAGTGCTGGTCAACGCAAAAGTCCTCAGAATCCCTTGGCGCGGCTATGTCAGCTTTGCTGAAGAAAGCATACAGAGTATAACTGAAGAACTATTGACATAATGGATTCTTCAGAAAGGCTAGTGGAGTTCTGACGTCGACACAGATTTTGTGGCTTGCCAGCTGATTAGCAAAACCGCATCTCTGTAAAAAAATAAATATGTTAGCACAGTTCGTTCTTTTTTAATGAAAGTACACATTGCTGTTTGTAGATAAGCTCGCTAGCTTGCGACACTTTATGCTCCACACGATACTCTTTGGAAGCAACATTAAAAATAAGTAGCATATTTCTTTGTCGTCGCTAAAAGTAAGATTTTTTGCTAATAAAGTGAGATACGAATATATAACCCTAGTTATCATTAATACCGGATACATACTGTGAGGAAACCGGAACAGGAGAGAATCGAAGACTTTGACATGTGGTGCTGTAAAAGAATGTAAAAAGCTAGCTGGACTGATAAGGTAAGGGATGAGGTGGTTTTCCGCAGACTAGCCGAGGAAAGGAACATACAAAAAATACTGACAATAAGAAGAGACAAGATGAAAAAAAACACGACACTGTAATGATTTGAGTTTTTGGAACCGTTTTCGTTATCAGTCAGCACTTGCAATACACAGAGAAAGAGATCGAGTAGGTGTATGGCTACATATTATTCTTCCTTTCCTATCAAAAGCAAGATTCAGTCATGGATAGTGGAGGCCAATTTTGTACCTAGTGTTCGGTTTACAAGTACGACTATCATCTTTAATTTCTTACTGTGCTTGTCAAAGAAAATTTCGTGGGAGTGCAAAGGTGTTGTTCAGTTAACGTGTGCATTCAAGAATTTTAGACTTTCAGTTCAGTGATAGGCCACTTACTCAATGTCTTATTCTTCAATGTCAACACGGTATTACTAAAAATCTCAAAAGGTAGTTAGATACTATAATATCGTATGATATCGCACGTCATTAACATTTGGTTCTGAATGCAAACCGTAAAGATGACAAGACGTAAAGCTACAAATATAGAAGTAAGTGATGGTGTCACATTCTGTCGTTGTTTTGTGTGAGTAGGACGGCACGATTAGAATTCGCATTTACATCTGGAAATAGTTACCTGTTTTAATAATAATAGACTGTTGCTTTGGAATGTTCGACGCACGTTCGCGAATGCTAGTACGAAAGAGAGTGCAGACGACCATGAAAGCGAAGCAGTATGCTCTGGTAAGCCTGTATGACAGCAGCCCGAGAGCGGCGTGTGTCAGCGAAGCGTCGTATTTAACAGTGAGCTGGGGGATGAGATAGCGGTGTCGATCAGCCCGGGTAGGAGGCGGGGGCGGAGGCGTGAACACAGAGGCGTAAAACGGCGAGCCCAGGCCGGAGCCGGCGCTGGCGGAGTTACGACGCAGCCGGAGATATACGGTACGAGCCGCCGCATGACGCGCCCCAAATCCCTCATCATCCTCGACTCTACAGGTGACCAGATCCACGCGTAAGGCCGCGGCTCTCGTGCGTAGCAACGCCCTGCTGTGCACGCACTGCGGAGAAGCCGCATCTCGCCACACACACCACAAATCGTCCTCCTGTTTCGCCTTTAGTGAAAGCACGTTGCCAGCAAAAACTCCATCCTTTCTGATAAACTATTTATCACCAGAATCACCTCAGTATCAGTCGCTCCGAATGTTGGATAGTCATATAATCCTCTTACCTATTCGTTTCCATTTCTCTTCCTCTAATTCATGCTTTTAGCAAATCACAAAATTCCTCTTATTTTTCATCCACGTTGGACTGTTTCTCACACCCTACACATCTCACAAACGAGACATCAGCAACCCCATTCTTTTCTCCTGCATATGCTTACATACTTTACAAACCACCGTACGGTGCATGGAGGAGGGTATAATGTATCTCTACTAGTCATTTCCTTTAATGTTCCACTCGCGAATAGAGGCAAGGAGAAACGACTGTCTGTAAGTCGACGTAAAAACCCTGATTTTCTCATCTTATGTTTGCGGTCCTTATGCGAAATATACATTGGCGAGAGTAAAATCGTTCTGCACTCCGCCTCGAAAGCCAGTTCTCCTAATTTCCGCAATAGTACCTTCCAGGGATTCCCATTTGAGTTCACGAAGCTTACCCGTAATAGTTGCGTGCTGATATAACTTAATGGTAACATATCTAGCAACACGCCCCTGATCTGCTTCGATGTGTCTCTTTAATCCGCTAATGTGATGTCTCAAACATTCGAGCAGTACTCAAGAATGGGTGGCACTAGCGTACTATACGCCGTATCCTTTACAGATGAACTACACTTTCTCAGATTTTTCCCAATAAAACGAAGTCGAACGTTGGCCTTCCCTAATATCAACCTGAAGTGCTCATTCCATTTGATATCACTTTGCAACGTTACGTCTGGATATTTAATCACTGTGACTGTGTCAAGCATCACACTGCTAATGCTGTATTCTCAAGTTAAGGTATTATTTCTCCTATTCATGCGCCCTAACTTACATTTTTCTACATTTAGAGCAAGTTGCCATTCTTTACAGCAACTATAAATTCTGTGTAAGGTTTCTTGTTTCCTCATCCAGCCACTGAACGATGAAACCTTCCCGTATTCCACTGTGTCCTCGGAGAACAGCCGTTAATAGCTACTTACCCTGTCCATCAAATCACGGTCCTATCACACTTCCCTTTGGCACTCCTGACAATATCCTTGTCTCTGATGAACACTCGCCATTAAGGCCAACATACTGGGATCTGTTACTTAAAGAGTCTTCAAGCCACTAACATATCTGGGAACCGAAGGCGTATGGTTGGACCTTCGTCAACAGTGTGCGACCTAGGAATATGGAATCTGCCTGTTGCCCTCCATCCAAGGCTTCTGGGATATCATGTGAGAAAAGGGCGAGATGAGTTTCGCACGAGGGGTGATTTCTTAATTCGTGCTTATTTTTGGACAGAAGCTTTTCTGCGTCAAGGAAATATATTATATTTCAACTCAAAATGTGTTCTAGAATTCTGCAGCAGACTGATGTTAAGGATGATGGTCTGTAATTGTGCGGGTCTGTTCGTTTATCTTCTTATATATAGGAGTCATCTGCGTTTTCGTAAAGTTACCTGGGACCTCGCGCTGGGCGTGAGATTCTCGAGAAAAGCAAGCTAAGTATGAGGCCAATGCTACAGAATACTTTCAGTAAAAGCGAACTGGGATGCCATCTGGACCCGCCGACTTATTTTTCTTCATCAATTTGAGATGCTTCTCTACGCCGGCGATGCCAATTTCTATGACCTCTATGTGGAAGTTTGTGCAACCTTTAAGAAACTTTAAGTTTGTACGATCCTCCTCTGAGAATGGTTTCTTAAATGTGTAAAACTGCAGCTTCCCTTTTGCTGTCTTCTCTTGCCACACAAGACATGGTAAGGAGTGACTGGATACTGGCCTTCGATCCGCTTAGGAAGTTTACTGTGATGAGAATTTTCTCGGATTCTCCATAAGATCTTTCGCCAAGGTATGACTGTGGAAGTTGCATGCTTCGCGCATTGATTTTATTACTGTTACACGGATTTCTACTAGTTTTTGCCTGTCGACATACATGCGTTCCTTTTTGAATCGAGAGAGCAATCATCTCTGTTGCCTCAGCATCTTCTGAATCTGATTATTAAGCCACATAGGGTCTTTTCCATCCTTAATCCACTTACTTGGCACATACGTCTCCAGAGCGCGACCCACGATCACTTTAAACATTGGCCATAGTTACCCTACGTCTATAACACTGGAACTAAATGATGTCCATTCGTTGTCAAAGTGGAATCCTAACAACAGTTTATCTGCTTTTTCTAGCATGAATACTCTCCTAACCTTCGTGATGGATGTATTACGCTTAGGAACCATCGTCACTATGATGACATC
Source organism: Schistocerca serialis cubense (assembly GCF_023864345.2). Classification (NCBI taxonomy): domain Eukaryota; kingdom Metazoa; phylum Arthropoda; class Insecta; order Orthoptera; family Acrididae; genus Schistocerca; species Schistocerca serialis. Next base: position 584,348,855 of record NC_064640.1, read on the forward strand.
ATAACCACTATTTCCTGTCTTTATACTGACACTGTCGATAAAGTCAGGCTCGTTTGTAGCTACAAGGTCTAAAATATTCCCATTGCATGTGATATGTGTAGCTAGTTGCTCAACGAAAAACATGTTCAAAAGTACATCACGAGAACTGTCTGTCTGTACCACCTGCAGTGAATCCATAGACGTTCAACAGTCAATATTCGATAGATTAAAGTGTCGCCAGCTAATGCAAAATGAACTGTGTACTTCCATGCTACTGAGCGTAAACCTTCTTTGAATGATTGGACAATTGTCATGGCGGAATTCGGTGGTGGGTAAAAACGTCTGACACGTAACTTGAGTTCACCGAGTCCTGCGTAATAGGTCCTGACATAATTCTTCTTAAAAGCGCTCGACACACCCTCGACCAACAAACAAAGTGTTTAAAAGTGAACTACAACATCGTATCAAGGCAGTGTAACAGATTTCTTGACACTGAATCAGGCTGCTGTTGACAGTATTGACAGATTAAATTCTGTATTAAGACTGTTTCTCCATTAAACGATTGTGCAAAAACTGTATGATGCTTGCACTCAATGTTTCACCGCCAACACATAGCATAGCGACACAGCTATCAGAGTGTGCCATCTGTGTCTCCCCTTTAATATGGAATTCTCACAGCCAGAAGGCTCATTGTGGTGCAGATTTGTCAAGCAAGCAGGCAGTCACGCCACCGAGATGCACTGGTGCTTCCTACAACCAAGTGAACGAGTTTGAAACGAGTCAAATTGTGGCCTTCCGAGTGGCGGGATGGTCGGAGAAAAAAATTGGACATGATGCGTCAGTTGAGCGAAGATGCTGGTGTCAGTGGTCACGTGGACATTTTCACACCCATAAACAGACGCCAGCTAGGATCGTCCCATTGTAAAGGCAAGAGTGGCAGATCGTACGGCCAACACAGTACAGATAAGAGGGCCTGTGAGCACAGACGTGTCAACACGAACTGTCTCAAACCGGTTACTAGCATGGGACTACGGGCAGGCACACATCTAGCTCGTCTTCCACTAACGCCACATCATCGACTTGTGCACGACTCGACTGGTACCGTCAGTGGTTCATTTGGAACGTCGAATGATGCTTTGTGGTCTTCAACGATGAAAGCAGATCCTGCCTACGCTCAAGTGGTGGTTCTTTGGGCGTACGAAGTAGATCTGGCGAGCGCTGTCTCCTCGAGTGCATTCTTCCAAGGAACACTGGCCCTGCCCGTTTCTCAAGTAGACACTAACCAGCACTCAGCCTGTGCAGAATTTTATTAGACCAATTATTTTGCCACCTTGCAACAGGAATCTGATTTCTTGTTCCAACAGGACAATGCCCACCCACACGCTGTCCGTGAAGCTCAATGCTCTCTGCAGGATGTTCAGCAACCTCCCTGGCCAGCACAGGTTTCGGACTTGTCTGCAATCAAGCACGTGTGGGATATGATGAGACAAGAAGTGACCTGTGCGACTCGCTAACCAACAACACTTACACAACTGTATGAATTAGTCGAGCATGCATGGTATAACGTATCCCAGAACAGTATTCTCCCTCTGTACGATCGACTGTATGTAAGTGTCAGGGCCTCCATTGCCGCCCACGGAAATTACATGTACTAAAATGGGTGTTTCAGTATGGCCCGATACCTAGTACATAAAAAACGCTTGTGAGATTGATCTGCCAATGTAATCATTTCATGTACTCATTATGAACTGTGACAACAATACTTCATCAGTGAATCGGGAACCACTAAAAGGGTGGACAAATTTTTTGCCCTGCTGAATAATTATCATTAGTACCATTGTTTTATATCTGTAATTAAATGTATAAAATGACATTTGATAGGCCATACGCTAAACAAACATGCAAACTTATTTTTCCTGTCCGATCCGATTCATTCCTCCAAATCCTTTCTAAAGTATATGTTCTACTCCTCGTTTCAAATCTTATACTATTTATCACCTCCAGTATCATGGACTAGCCAAACACCCTACTTATTCCTGTCACAAATATTACACTCCTGGAAATGGAAAAAAGAACACATTGACACCGGTGTGTCAGACCCACCATACTTGCTCCGGACACTGCGAGAGGGCTGTACAAGCAATGATCACACGCACGGCACAGCGGACACACCAGGAACCGCGGTGTTGGCCGTCGAATGGCGCTAGCTGCGCAGCATTTGTGCACCGCCGCCGTCAGTGTCAGCCAGTTTGTCGTGGCATACGGAGCTCCATCACAGTCTTTAACACTGGTAGCATGCCGCGACAGCGTGGACGTGAACCGTATGTGCAGTTGACGGACTTTGAGCGAGGGCGTATAGTGGGCATGCGGGAGGCCGGGTGGACGTACCGCCGAATTGCTCAACACGTGGGCGTGAGGTCTCCACAGTACATCGATGTTGTCGCCAGTGGTCGGCGGAAGGTGCACGTGCCCGTCGACCTGGGACCGGACCGCAGCGACGTACGGATGCACGCCAAGACCGTAGGATCCTACGCAGTGCCGTAGGGGACCGCACCGCCACTTCCCAGAAAATTAGGGACACTGTTGCTCCTGGGGTATCGGCGAGGACCATTCGCAACCGTCTCCATGAAGCTGGGCTACGGTCCCGCACACCGTTAGGCCGTCTTCCGCTCACGCACCAACATCGTGCAGCCCGCCTCCAGTGGTGTCGCGACAGGCGTGAATGGAGGGACGAATGGAGACGTGTCGTCTTCAGCGATGAGAGTCGCTTCTGCCTTGGTGCCAATGATGGTCGTATGCGTGTTTGGCGCCGTGCAGGTGAGCGCCACAATCAGGACTGCATACGACCGAGGCACACAGGGCCAACACCCGGCATCATGGTGTGGGGAGCGATCTCCTACACTGGCCGTACACCACTGGTGATCGTCGAGGGGACACTGAATAGTGCACGGTACATCCAAACCGTCATCGAACCCATCGTTCTACCATTCCTAGGCCGGGAAGGGAACTTGCTGTTCCAACAGGACAATGCACGTCCGCATGTATCCCGTGCCACCCAACGTGCTCTAGAAGGTGTAAATCAATTACCCCGGCCAGCATGATCTCCGGATCTGTCCCCCATTGAGCATGTTTGGGACTGGATGAAGCGTCGTCTCACGCGGTCTGCACGTCCAGCACGAACGCTGGTCCAACTGAGGCGCCAGGTGGAAATGGCATGGCAAGCCGTTCCATAGGACTACATCCAGCATCTCTACGATCGTCTCCATGGGAGAATAGCAGCCTGCATTGCTGCGAAAGGTGGATATACACTGTACTAGTGCCGACATTTTGCATGCTCTGTTGCCTGTGTCTATGTGCCTGTAGTTCTGTCAGTGTGATCATGTGATGTATTTGACACCAGGAATGTGTCAATAAAGTTTCCCCTTCCTGGGACAATGAATTCACGGTGTTCTTATTTCAATTTCCAGGAGTGTATGTCTCCTACCAAACCATCTTCTACAGTAGAAATCTCCACAAATCATCCAACTTATCTTCTCATTGCGCTGATTTAACCGTTTGGTGCAGCTGTCAACTACAATGGACAGCTGTTCATGTCGTGGTGTTTTTAATCAGTCCTGATACTGCAACTGCAGCCTCGGGACTGATAAAAAACCGCGAAAGACGCGAAACAAATAGGTGTCCCCTGCACTGGTCAGCTGCACCAAAGGGTTAATTTTAAAATACAACAAATCCAATTCAAAAAGTTAACACCATTGATATTCGAAAAAACATGTAATTACTTTATCGTTTAAACATTTTATAAGTTTTCAATTTTTAACAGGCTAATGGATGAAGAGTGTCAAATTTATAGCTGCCAGCAAACAAATTACTACAAATAAGTATGAAACGCAATTAATTTAAGAAAAACGCGCATAATTTTTTTACCAGATTACGGTAGTCAGGCTGTTATTTTAAATATATTTTTGTTGTCATAGCCAATGTGGGCCCATTCAGTGTTCATAGTAGGTCTGCAGCATCTAAGTCAAATGTTCTGTATTTATTCATTGCAAATGTTAGTCCCGTATGTCAAATTTATTAACTGTGAGTAAAATGTGTAATATTAACGCCTTAATATGAAGTGTACTTCGTGTTTTTATTATACTCAGTGTAGTTCAGATAACTTGTCACTATTGCACTTAGTAGATACCCAAACTTAGCATTCACTACATTCATGCCATGGAATTGTTAGTCATAGACACATTAACCAAAATTATTTAATGCATACACCCAAATGACTTCAGCATTAGTTCGAGAATTAAAAGTAAATATGTATTTTTGACCACATGATGCGAAAGAAGCGCTGTATCGTTGCAAGAGGTACAGAGGCGAATTAATGTGCACGGCTTACCCCAGTTCACTACTACTAAAACCACTCCATTATAACGCGTGCTTAGCGCAGAGAAAGGATTGCACCATAATAGAAGAGTGAAATTAAAAATTAAAGTTACTTTCCCAAACATTGTCAGTGAATACTTCAGTGTATTAATGTTAACATTGTGAAGGCTCAGAATGATCAAACGAATATTTTTCTCTAAATATATTATTTTAAGATAAAATAAGAGGCAATAGATCATGAATATAGAAATCTTAAAATTGTTCAGAATGTGCAAATGTATTTTACAACCAAAAGTTAAAACTCTTAACGTGATGGGAGTAATATTTTGGTCAAAATCGGCGTTCTTACGAAAAATTGAAGGCACTAAATATTGCACTCAGAAAGATGAAAATTCTTATATCCCCAGTTTGTTCTAAAAACCAATAAAATAATCTATTAGTTTTCAAGTTATTTACAAAAAACCAAATTTGGAATGAAAGTATCCCTAATTGCAGTAGATGAAGTATCATTTGTATTTGTTAATAGAAAGTTCTAATTACAGCACTTGATTACATTCATTGAATGATACATCTTTACCAAGTTTCAAGACTTTATTGTAAATAAAAATCATTACAAGGAATTTAAAGAGGCAGTTCAGAGGTCATCTTCTACTGTTGGTTCCGTTCTAAAATTCTAGCCGGCAAAGTTTAAATGTAGTAGAGTTAAGACTTTTTGAGTAACAAAGCCAACTTGACTCCACTCACATTAAATTAAGAAGACTGTAAATTGTTAAACGACGGTGTTTTTAATTAATAATTGTCCGGGAAGGGGCAGTTTTGATGCTGCTGCCTGTGCCTAGGGTGGTTGGTAGCAGATGTTACGTTTGGCGGACCGCTGCGCTCATACGGTATATAAATACGGTCAGAGAGGCAGAAAAAGAGACACTTCGCATCACAATATCTATCTGTCTGCAACAGTCAAACGCCGGCATGTGCTGTGCCTTGGATGACGTGAGAGCTGGTCATCTACCAAATAAGTTTTCAGTAAAAGCAGGAAGTCAGCTCGTTAGGACTGTACATCGTCCTGGATCTCTTAGATCTCATGGGAGTAACTGTCTGCATGTCGCTCATAACGTTGACTAAACCGTGTGGCATGAGATTGTTTTCCATTTTTAAGGCGAGCAATTAACTTTTGGTGATTGGAAGTCATGGAGGTAGACTATTTTACCCGGAACTTCCTGTAAAGATCGCCTCTGAAATGTTAATAGTGTTGTTTCCGATAGGGATACTATTATTATTTTTAGTACTTTATTACATTTTGTGTATAAGCAATTTTACTGAGTATATGAACCAGTTAAAACTCAAAACTTTTATTTATAGTCCTTGCTCCTGATCCCGCTGAGTAGGTAGGAAATAGGGACGTTCTTTCAGTGACTACAATGAGTAATGAGGGCTTGTAGACTGCAGATTGTGGTCAGCATTCTGGCTGACAGCAAAACTAGTTTTCAGGCTCTTATAAAAGGTACAGGTATTTGTAATGCATGCACAGACAATGTAAATGTCTTTTCACAAAACGACATTGCAAAAGTAAACAGCAGTTAGACTATTTAGCCACCGCCCCACATATGGACTTAAATTTCCAATATAAAAAAAATTTGTTGGTCTGTAACATATCAGATACAGTGCCGCTTTAAGTGCAACAAACAAATTAAAAAGCTAAGAGAGGCCAAACACTTTTGGACTGTCCTCTCCCATTTGTTTTCTTTAATTCTCTCTCAGGGGGTGTTGACAGTAATGTGATTGGGTATGAAGGGCTTTAATTACTCTTTGCCAAATTAAATCAGATAATGGGCCTTAATTCAATTGATATATTTTCCATAGCCTGTTAGTGGACATTCCATGTGGGAGAGGTGCACTGGACAGGGGAGTTGAGTACGGCTACCTCCGCCAACTTGCAGGAAGGTCACGCCAGGGTGAAAATGGCAATGGTCTGGTGGTTGGGGGCGGTTACAATAAAGGCGTCCTTGGCAGCCACACACCACTGGCTTTCTCTCGAGCAGATGATAGGCAACGAGGCTTGCGTAGCCGGCATCTGTGGCGGCCGCTGCTCAGGCACCTCAGCTGCAAGCGATAGATGCAACGCTGCTAACACAGATGACTCGGTTTCAGACCCATCAGATCGCCACACTGCTAAACATGACACAGCAGCTCCTGGAGAATCAAGCCACGAAAGCTGAGCGCCCAACAGAACAACAAGCAGTACCTGTAGCTTCGAGTGTCATACCGCCTTTTCGCGAGTTCAATGAAAAAGACGAGGTGAAAGTGATGGCAGCTAGGTTCAAAAATGGTTCAAATGGCTCTGAGCACTATGGGACTTAACTTCTAAGCTCATCAGTCCCCTAGAAAGTAGAACTACTTAAACCTAAATAACGTAAGGACATCACACACATCCATGCCCGAGGCAGGATTCGAATAGCGCCTAGAACCGCTCGGTCACCAGGGCCGGCTACCAACTCCTTAATTGCAAGAAAAGGACAGAACAAACTTACTGCGAATGGGTAACAAATTTGCATGGAATGACGAGAAAATGCAAATTCAAATGGCCTTGTGGTGCTTTATATTCGGATGTGATGTTGTGTGATGCGATCGTGTACTATGTAACTGACGTCAGCCTTGGAGAACAGATTTTGAAATAGTCAGATCCATCATTTCAGCACGTTGTGAAATATTAGATCAGTATGATTCAGGTGCCGTGTCAGCCAATAAATCTGAGCAGCTACCAATTTGTCGGATTAAGTCATCTCTTGCTTATGACCTGCCCAATAGGCAGCACCAGCCCACGTGTGCCACGCCGCGTAAACAGGTCTCTACACAGGCAAACAGAATTAAGTCATGTCCTCGGTGCTCTTCACTGTGCAAACGCCAAGACTGCCCGTCCAGTCAAGTACAATGTTATGCTTGTGGCAATAAATGTTTGCAAAGTAACAAACATAAGATTTCAGTTCACTCACAAAAATCTAGTCGCAAGGCCCATGTAATCAATGTAGTGTATTCAAAGCCTGCTGCAGGCATTACCAAATCTAGCATACGAACAGTTTCTTCAGTGCTATGCCAGTCCTACAAACTTTCTCTTCTTTTGAATATTAGTGAAAACATGCGAAATTTCAGTTGGACACGGGTGCCTCTTGTAACAACGGCGCTGTACTATTGTATATATAAGTAAATTTTTTTTCCATCTGATTTTTCGATAAATTAGTGTAATTGATGTTCTGATTTCATTTCTTTTTTGTTTCATTTCATTGTGTTAAGAAAACTGTAAACAAATTTTAATGTGAATATTAATGTTTATGTCAAATGTCAAGCAATATTGTAATAGAATTGAAATGTAACAAATGTTGAGACTGTTGTAAGACGTTTAAAATTGTAACTGTGCGTCTGGTCCATACGTAGGCAATGTGTTAGAATATGTAGAATGCAAAACCTCGGATGAATACCCTGTCTGTAAGGGAGCGGTAAAAGGTGGATGGCAGGCGAGCGCGGGAAAATGCACGCGGGCACTGCACGGCACAACGGGCTCAGCAGTAGTAGTTGGAGTTTGGCATTGGTCTGAGCAGCACGTTCTGGATCGAGGAGGCTCTCCTGGAAGACGTAGTTTCATTGAGCCTCGGGTATGCCGTTCCAAAGCCCATACAGCATGGCAAAATTACATAGGCACTAAATGGAAAAATATTGCGACGCTATGAAGAAATAAAGTGCCGATACGTCAAGAGCCATAGCTGTCTGTGGTTGTATGTGTGCTCTGTGCCTCGCCATCCCGCCGCCTGCCAACCTTCGCATCGATACAAACAGGTTGAAACTTTTAGTACTATATTCGTATGGACCAGTGTTACTTTTGTTCCATACTGTTCAATAACAACTTAAATTTTACCAGAACGGTCCTATCATTTAATTATCCTCACAACTAACCTAGACAGGGTCCTTTCCAATTGTTGTGCAATCCGAGTGTCCCGAGATGAAAAATTAAAATTTGTGTTAATAATAATTACCTGCAGACCTAGCTATGTTAGAATGGTGTTTAAAGAACTGTTTTGTTAATGAACCAGTAAATGAACAACGAAGGTCTGACAAAGTTGGAAGATAACTTTAATATTGAATTAGTAATGAAGTTTAATTATTTCGAGACAGATATAAAGGTATTTAAATGAGTAGGAAATAAGATAAAGAGAGTAGTAAATCATATATTGGAAATCTTGAGCGCATAATGGTGTCAGTAATTAATTTTTTTAATACAGTGATCGTAACAGTTTCAATGTCCCCCCCCTTTTTTTATTCATTTGAATTCTGAAGTGCTCTAAATTGATTTGACCAGCAAAGGTTAAAGTCAATTTAAAAGCCAAAATGTATCAGTGTTTTATCTTTATCAAAATTGACATTTTGTGTGTGGCTCGAAAGTGCTATTTCTAGGGTAACCTATGCCCGATTTTAATCAGATCAATAGACAGTACGAAGTTTGGTATTATACATTATAGTGTAGTGTTATGTATTCATGGTTTTTCCATATCAGTACAGAAAGTGAAACTATCAGTTCAATAGATTTTCTGGTTCTAAAATTTACTGTATTATGCAGTGTTACTACGCGTTGGTTTGCATGAATATACACCAACTTGTACAGGAAAGAAACTCAGTTAACGCCTAATTAGGCTGGCGACCGTATTATTAACAAATTGGTAGCATCTTCTGTGTTGTTTCTTGTCCGTCCTGACGTGTAGTTGCATTTCGGACTTGCTTGACGTATCATTGTTATTACAGAGTGGGTGTAAGTCTGATTTGCCACCATTCAGGTACACGCGGTCGATATATATATACAAAAATCCTGTCTCGTAAGGTGAACCCTACTCACTTACCATAGTACAGGTTTTAATGAGTATTGTGTGCCCCACGCGCACGTTACACTCTGTTATATTGCTGAATCGTAACACCCATGAACTGCTGGGCTACGCAGGCCTGTTTAAAACTAGCACGCACCTGACAGCTTATAATGGACAAGACATTCTCATTCATGGAAAATATTCTTTGCCTGCCATGTCTAGCTCGCATATGCGTAATGTTACTATTACAGTGCTACAATCACGTGACTGTGACAACAGTTTTGGCCTTGACTCGTTTGACTTGTTTGGCTTTAAAATTCAAGACAATGTGTTGACAGTGACTGCATTCAATGCCAAAGACAGCTGAAACAAATCCTGGAACTCTTTTCTGAAGGTTAAGGCAAGGCTAACAATTTTGTTGCACATATTACTAATAAAGACTATGCTCTGCTGAAATTTTGCAGCGCCAGAACTGTTCCCATTGCAGTATGGGACAAAAAGACTTAGAGAATTGCAAAATAATGGAGTTATTTCGCCCATACTAGCTAATCAATGGTCAAGTCCACTGCTTTTGCTCTCCAAACCTTCAGGTCGCATTCGCTTTTGTGTTGACTTTAAGTTTACAGTCAACCCACAAACTGTGATAGATACTTTCCCATTGCCACGCCCAGAGAATCTCATGTACAAATTAAGCGCTGGTCGTTACTTTTCCAAAACTGATTTGCTCGACACATATCTTGAAATACCACTAGATGAAGAATCTCAAAAAGTGTGTGTTGTGAACACTAATTTGGGCTTGTTTAAATATTTGAGTTTGCCTTTTGGCAGTGCTTCTGCACCCTCCATTTTCCAAAGGTATTTGCAACAGCTGACTGTTCAAAGTATTTGGACGATATTGTCGTAACAGGTCGTACACCTGAAGAATAAATTACAAATGTGCGTACTTTGTTTCCTGTGTTATCTGATGCAGGACTATGTCTGATCTTTTGAACCTGAGTTGCCCTTTCTTGGTCATGTCCTAAACAGTCAAGTGTACACCATCTTCAGTAAATTTGTTAGCCATACGAGACTTGCCAATTCCTCTCAATGTCACAGAATTCCAGTCAGTCTTAGGGAAAATGAACTATTATATTCGGTTCATACCGAACGCTGCACAAATCGCATCTCCATTGCATCGCTTGCGTCGCAAGAACGTCCCCTTCGTTGGGACGGATGAGTGCCAAGAAGCATTTCTCAGTGATCAATGCTTGGTCTACTTTGATCTTGGCAAACCAGTTGTTTTCCAAGCTGACTCTTCTTCTTGCGGCATCGGTGCAGTGTTTTCGCACTTTGGTGATAAAGACAGCCCTATTGCTTCCTCTTCAAAAGCGTTGCCCAAAGCTCATAGTAACTACTCACAAATAGAGGAAGAGGCATTCATTACATTGTATGGTGTCACCAAATTGCTCCACTATTTGTATGGCAGAAAATTCCACTTAGTAACGGATCACAAGCCATTGCAGTCCTTGTTTCATCCGACGAAGCCGGTTCCTGTACAAACCGCCAAAAAGTTGCTACGATAGGCTTTGTTCTTATCTCAGTACCAGTACGAGATTTTGTATCCTCCGACAGCTCAACATGGCAATGCGGACGCACTTCCACGTTTTCCGATTGGCCCTGTTACAGACTCTGACCCTTCTGCTGCCCCTTGTTGTCACAGTGATACTCAGGATTCAGAACTGCTTCAATCTTTTCCTCTGAACTACAGGAAAATTGCACAGGCCATGGAAACTGTGCCAGATTTTAACATTTTGCTGCAATATATTTGCACAACTTGGCCTAGTTCATTGCATAGCATAAAGAACTCTGTAGTGTGGCGATACTTTGCACATCGGCATAGCCTCGCTATACAGGAAACTGTGATTCTTGTTCAAAACGAAAGTAGACAGTCACATGTGTTGATCCCCAAAGTTTTGCAAAAAGAAGTGTTGCAGTTACTTCGCCAAGAACACTGGGGGAAACAATTAGCGAGTCCACACTGCACTTGGCATGGTATGGACACCCAGATAGAACAGATGACATCACAGCGTCACCCTTGTGTGGAAAACCAGTCCGCTCTGCCAGAAAAATTCTCTACTTGGCCTAAGTCGCAATCACCATGGCAACGTGTGCACATAGAGAGCTACCTCAATAGGGAGAAAATAGGATATTTTCTGTAAGCATGGCAATCTGCACACATCGCCTAATGGATATCTGTAAGTTTCAGTAATGGTCGTTCAAAAGTGAGAAGGACCCCCTTGACAGCTGACACAAGCCCTGTGTCGCGACACCTCAGCGTCACATCAGTACACACAGTAAAAGAGTAAAATTTGTGGTAAGTAACATCAGCCCTTCCCAGGGAGTATGTATCACCAATATTTTTCTCTGTCGTTTCTCTTGTTCGAGCTCGCAAAATGTATCATGCTGTCACCTTATGCCTGGTGTTTTCTGCGTTTAGTTCTAATGTGTTCACAGAATGACATGCAGAAAACCATCGATGACCCCGTTATAATGGAGGGCACAGTTAGCGCAGTAGTTAGATATCAGATTTAATCCTGGAATTTCGATAGAAGATTCGGTGACCGATACATCTCGATAAATTTTTCAGTAATTAGTGTTCGTGCTCGGATGAGTACTTGCTCACACTATAATCAATTTTTCTTTTAGAATATTCAATCACATCCATGAAGTTTATTTTTTTCTTTCTATTTTGTGGTGGTAATCGTGAAATTGTATCCTAAATAAGTCTCTGTAAACGCAAGTTGTAATGTAGAAGGGCCCTATTAATAGTTTATAAATAGTGGTGTGTCCTGTATCTCATAGTGTAAAAGTGTGTACGCAGTACGTCATTGAGAATATGGAATTCCATTGGTTTCTTCATGTTTCTTATGCTAAACAGCGAAAGTTATTACTAAGTCAAAGATAACTCAAATACGTCTTTGTAATAGAAATTTTCGTTGTTATGTTGTTGAACAATTCTTATGTCAGTTGATGCTTTGGGAAAGACAACCGACGGGGTTCATGTTAGTAATGTGCAGGCAATGAATTGATGGGTGCAGCAGAACACAAGGGAACCAGTTTTGGAAGTCACCCGCAGCAAGTGACGCAATCGGGTCGGCAGTCAGGGACGATCAGCATCTCAGCTAAGCGTATGGACGATCACCCCACAATTTGGCGACAGTCACTGACACATGGCACGACAATGGTTCCTGTGTGGGGCAGTCGGCTCTGGCTAGCTGCCCACGCAGCAGAGGTAGCTGACTGGGAAAGGAGTTCCCGCTACACAAGTTGACCACATTACAACCACGTGTGGCGCAGCCTGTCTAACACCAGTGTGGCTGATCATTCCAGAGACCCCCCCCCCCCCCCTCACGATGATGGAGATAGAGGGGCGAAGGAGGCTCTTTTCTGATAAACTCACTCACCATGTCTCCACCTCTAGTGTCACACATAGATGAGTGGATCAATAAGTACCCCCCTCAGTCATAGAACTCAAGCAACTGGGAGAACAGCAAGCACAACGCAGCTCCCAGCTGAGCAACTGTGGTCCCCAAGATTTATTGTTTTTTTCCTTGAAATTAGGACGTTCACAGTTTTTTGGAAGGTTAGCCAGTGATTATGCTGTGGCGTGCGTGCACAAATTCTGAATCTGAGATATTGTAATCGCGAGTGGACGAGAGAATAGTTGTTGAGAGTAGTCGGACGCAGCGTGGCGTGGAGAGAAGCCGCTTGTCTGCAGAGGTCGCAGCCTTCCGTGACCGTGCAAGTAGCACTGGAGGAGATTTTGGTATTAACTGAGAATTTTTTGTTAATTTGCCTTTTTGCTGCACGTAGTTGTTACTTACTTGCACACTGGACGCATTTTGTTAGATCTGTGTATGCATGCACTGAAAATAATATTCGTGTCTTTGTTGTGACCGGATACGTAATTATTGTTTATAGAATTTTGGGAATAGTTACAGTTTTGAAACTGTTCAAGAAAAAGAAAGGTCTGAGTGAAGTATGAATCTTCATTTTGAGACTATAGTAAATTCAAAAGTTTTCAATGGTTCTGTTCATTTTTTATACCACTTAAGGTATGCTGACAAAACCCTTCTTGATAATTCAATTTCTATAGTACAAAACGTAGTAGTTGCATCAGTAGTTGACAATTCATTGCTCTCAGCATGACAAAAAATGGTTCAAATGGCTCTGAGCACTACAGGACTTAACATCTGTGGTCATAAGTCCCCGAGATCTTAGAATTCACAGCAATTGTTCAATTTAGGTGCTCACTTGCTGACATAAGTGTTTGTTAATGGACCGTTACATCTTTTAATTATTGATAGGCCAGCCTATTATACAGCCAGTGAAAAATACTGAACGAATCACCAAAAACGAGGTACAATGGAACAAACAAATAATTTGAACAAACTGCTAACATTCAAACATTTGCTCAAGACCATCTTTTAAAACTCAGTTCAGCGCTATATGTCTATACTAACACTCAGTCATTACATGATTTCAAACTTGGAAGCTAATACCATGAAACTTAGAACTACTTAAACCTAACTAACCTAAGGACACCACACACATCCATGCCTGAGGCAGGATTCTAACCTGCGACCGTAGCGGCCGCGCGATTCCAGACTGAAGCGCCTAGAACCGATCGGTCACTCCGGCCGGCGCTGGTCACACAGTTGCAGCACCAAGACGGGGTAAGCTGTCTGTTGTATACAGGTTCATTGCAGTATCATTGTTACGAGACGTTAGATAATATTCTAAGATTCGCACTCAGATACTAGAGAATTGATTTTTCGTGATTTATAGGAAGAGTAATTACCTTCTGTTTTTGTGCTCCATTAGAATACTGACGCGTACGATAGTAGGAGGTTTCAGAAAATGTTTGAATATGGACATGCTGGGAAAACGTTTCTCATAATAGGTGTTGTAGGGCTACATATCAGATTTTATGACAACGCTATGAACGTTTAACTAGAATGCCTTGCAATGTTTAGAGGAGGGAATAGATAACAATAACATTATCATGTTAGAAATGGAGCTTTACATATTTCCATTCGTGTTTCACCAGGCTAATAATAGTTATAACTACAAGCGATAGTTAACAAACTTTCACGTAGTTCACCATAGGGGAGCAGATCCGCCAGCCCTAGACCAAGAACTGTCAACCTTGGATGCTTCTACGGCTGCCTGTTGAGATGTCGATTTTGAACAGTCCTGCTGTCAACCACCTACTTCCCACCACGACAGCCACCCGAACCAGCCATCCCCACAAAAGCCATGATAGAGGAATGCCGGAATCTGCCGACTGCTGATTGCTCTTGGTACCACGACTTCTGGTACACCTGTCGGTTGCCCCTATCTCTGCTCGCACATTCCAGGACTCACATGAACACGTCGACACCAACACACATCCGTATTAGTACAGACTAATGAAGAAATTCTGTGTGTGACAAGTGTTAGTGAAATACGAGTACTCTGTGCTTGCGTCTCACGCCCTTTAGTGTTAGGTCAAGTTTCTGTTCACTTATTACATGTTGTGAGAAATCAGCCACATTTTTCTCTTGTGTTCCCCTTCAAATCACTTTTACTAATTTGTCACACTACAGATCACCTAAACAGACACATTTCGTGTGTTATGTGTATGAGAGTACTAAGATCGTGCAATCATCCTGTGTCAAAGGTTGAGTGACCGATGCATGGACCTCCTGTTTTTTCACTCATTGTTACAGATTCTCGTTTCTGACCAGGGGTACAGTCTGCATGATGGTCATAGAATATTAGTGAGATAGTCATTGTATTAATACTACTTTTTAGTTTTTTCTGAATAGTGTAAATGTGATTGCTTAGGGAAGTTATTTGTTAATTTTTCATTTTATAATTCGCGTCTGAAATCTGCAGAGAATAGATATGAGATACAAAATATCAGCAGCTACTAAAACTGATGTCAGCCTCAAGACCAATCATCAAGCAAGTGAGTGAGAGGATTGGATGTGACTGCATGTACAGTCATACTCAAAAGTATCCGAACGACCTGAATTGCATTTCGCCTGATTCGCATGCAACCGGCATAACGCAGCTGTCTAGCAGGTCCTCTAATCGCTCCTTGGTACAGTCGTTTGACTATTGAAAATGGTTCCAACACGTCACCACTAGAAAACACTGCTCTCTATCGCAGTAACTCAAGATGTAAAGTAATACCACGGTGCTACAAATATCATAGAACACCTTATCACAGAAAAGACTGTCCTTAAGGCTTGTAAGCTCACATTTATTACATTAGATGACATACCTGAAATGTTACCACGCTCATTATTACGTCAGATAGGAAATGCACGTAGTACGTTCGTCGTATTCATGATTTCCTCTTCAAAGTAACATACAGTACTTATTATTTAACACAAAATGACATTAAAAATTTAAGTTATCTACGAGCAGCTAGTTGAGAATATGTATGAACTTCAAATGACACGACGAACCGTCTCGTTCTGCATATGGATTCAAACCCAGGTCAGGTAGACTAAGCAAAGATTTCGTGACTGCCGCCAACTAACAGTCATTCCTGATTAGGCATACAGAGAGTGATATACCTCTATTTTAGACAGTATCAGTTAGCAAATATCAACTTTAAATAACGTAATGCAAACAATTTTAACGGACGTGAATTGTATGAACTTCAAATGACACGACGAACCGTCTCGTTCTGCATATGCATTCAAACCCAGGTCAGGTAGACTAAGCAAAGATTTCATGACTGCCGCCAACTAACAGTCATTCCTGATTAGGCATACAGAGAGTGATATACCTCGATTTTAGAAGTATCAGTTAGCAAATATCAACTTTAAATAACGTAATGCAAACATTTTTAACGGACGTGAATTGTATGAACTTCAAATGACACGACGAACCGTCTCGTTCTGCATATGCATTCAAACCCAGGTCAGGTAGACTAAGCAAAGATTTCATGACTGCCGCCAACTAACAGTCATTCCTGATTAGGCATACAGAGAGTGATATACCTCGATTTTAGAAGTATCAGTTAGCAAATATCAACTTTAAATAACGTAATGCAAACATTTTTAACGGACGCGAATTCATACCCAGCAACTACTGTCCCTGTTAACAAGCTACGAGAGATGTTAAATATTGCTTCTTCACAAGTAACTTACTTGAAATGCCGTGAGGCAAAGCTTTGTGTTGGAGAGGGATTCCAACCGAGAACCTACGCGGATTGATATCGAAGCACAACGAACTGCAACATATCGGATTTCCTCGGCAGTAGCTAGATGTTTTAACTGAAATGACGAGGCGAAACATTCATTTTTTCCTTCCCAGGACTCCAACCCGGCACCTGTCGCTGTTATATTCTAGAGAAAACGAACGTTAAATATGGGTTTGTTGCGACATCTTGAACTTACAGTGATCTCGCAAATAGTTCTGTGTCCCACTGGGAGACAAAAACGTCAGATATCGTTAGTGTTGACAACGAATGAAAAAACATTAAAAATCAAAATTATTATCCACCAGCAGATAGGTTTTCTCATGCTAGAGCTTGATAATACATAATGAAATCCTTAGTGCCGGGCTAGGAGTCGAACCCATTAACGCGTAATATGTGGAGATGTTGAGGAATCTGCAGTTTTGAACAAACAACAAATTGTAGCCGAGCTGTATTGTCACGAAGGGATCAAATTCCGCCTTAAGGACGGTCTGAGTTGCATTCTCAGTTCAGAACCAATTTTATCGACATACAGAAGCTCAGATAAAAGATGGAATAAGTGTCCTGTGACCCTACATAGCGTTTGTTTCGTCACTAGAAATAAATAACTAGTATAAGAAAGGTTACTGGTGATAGAGTTTCTACATGTCGCCACTCCAGACATTATTGTGGTTCAACCTAACGTCTACTTGGCAGAGAAGGAATATCATCTTTAATGTCAATTTCAGACCACACTGCCATTATATCTTACACACTTGGTGTAGCCATAAGGGAATGGAATCTTTCTCTCCCTATCTAAAATCATTGACAAAAGTGGGAATCGAACCCAGACCATAGGTATAAAAACCTACCATCAATCCATCAGACCACCAAATGCTCTTCCCTGTGGCTCATTTTTCTATCAGAACACCGTTGTGCCACACTGGATGAGAATTCTGACACACAGGCTCCCTGTAGTAATTTGCAGCATGTTCAGTAAATTCATTTAATTGGTTGACCCAATCACCATGAACTACCTGCCTCGGCTGCCCATTGCATACATTCGTCTCTACTTTGTAATTACCGAAATAAAATCACATAACTGCCATCTACACAGAACTACCAACAGTGTAGGTTGCAGAAATTAAAATAGGAAGTGTTCCTTTCCACTTCAGTTATTCTATTGCGCTATCTGTTTGTAAAAAAAAAAAAAAAAAAAAAAAAAATCGTGCAGTGCAAAAGAAAAGCTGTAACTGATTCTCTCAGAAGTATACACCAAGACATTTGCATTATCTCGCAGCGTTGTGGTATGAAGAACTTCTGGAGGACTTGTTGTTCAGCTCTGGAGCTATTGTAGCTGTGTGTCAGCTAGTAGTAGAGTGGTAAGTGTCGTGCACTATAGATAAGATGTCGTGAGTTCGACTACATTTGCTGCTAAATTTTTTTAAACCGCCATTCTGCTGAAGTTACCAATCTAATGTAACTTTGAACATAATTCCCTTCACTTCTCAACCCAAAATAGTCGCATGTGGAAAAAGGGCTAACTTCTCTGACATTTTTTTCTTTTCAGGTTTAATAGACTGCCAGGCAGCAGATGCATCTCGAAGCATTTGTATTATGTATGGGAGAGAGCATCGTGCCCAAATAGGTCAGAAAAGTATTTTCTACAATAGCTGTCGTGTGGTAGTGGCATTTTATTCTCCTTCAAATCTTGTTTGACAGCTTTAACTCAGAACAAGTTTTCTACATGCGTGTAATCAATAAACTGCATGTGCATTGTCAGACTGTTACAGATGACAAAAGAGAATTTGCTTATGTCGTTGATGATTAAATTCTCTCTCTGATGTTAACTATTGTTTTAACAACACTAAAGGAAAACTTCCGAAAATTGTGCACTGTATTATAAGAAATGAAATAAAACTACCCACGATAACCTTACGACGAAAGTCTGTTTTAATAAAACTGAGTATCTGTACACAAGCATGCCTCTATCGACACGAATTAGCAAAATACTTCTCACTTAGATTCTGATTGGGTCTGTGTTTAATTGGTATGCTGTGTCATACTCAAGAGGTATGCAAATGTGGCATTTCATAAATATAGTTATGTATTTCTAGAAACCCAAAATTGGCTTGTCAGCAGCGGAAAGAGGCGTTACCTGTTCTGCAGCATTGTAAGGTTTACACCATTGCACTATGAGCCGAAAGTATTTTCTTTCGATTTCCTTATTGGTGATTGATCTGACTGCTTGTAACTCTTCCACATAAGTGGTAAAAACGTTGAAGACAGTTTGACCGGAATTGCGAACCCTAACAGAGCTGGCGAGGAGCTATGTCTCTTAGCTTTCTCTTACGAGGCCAGTAGTCGCTAGAACTCATAAACCGCTATCTAAAGGACGAGAGTAGTTGCGATTTCCACCTGCAACGACTTTCCTGGGCTGAAAACCGTAAGTTTACAATCTTTTGTTTCACCTCAAGCGATAATAACTCAGAGTACTCAATGGAAATGACAGGTAAAATCAAGTGAACTTTGAGGCTTAATTCAGTGCACACCAGGAAGTCACTCGTCGATCACAGAGTTGCCAAACATACGTTGCCTTGTTGCCAAATGTCAGTTACAGTACCAGCAGGAAGAAGACGAACCGATGTGATCCCACAGATGGCTGGGAAGTGACCATAGCTGGTGTCTCCAAGTCGCAGCTGCTATGGCCTGGAATACGTAATGCGTCTGATTCGCATTTCTGTAACTAGGTTTAGGGACTGGAGCGTAGTTACTAATAATACTCAGAGTTGACTGAAAAGTAGCTGTTTTTATATTTCTTTCGTAAGTGTACTCAAAACTAAAAACTCATTCACAGACGTTTTCGTGCCTCGCCAATAGTCGAGCACAACAAACAAATAAAAATAAAAAGGAATGTGTGTGTGTGACAGAGAGAGAGAGAGAGAGAGAGAGAGAAAGAAAGAGAGAGAGAGAGAGAGAGAGAGAGAGAGAGAGAAATACAAAATAATGTGACAGAGAGTGTGTGAAAAAAATTGTTGTAAAGAAATTGAATCATGGTATGTAAACAAATCTTTCATTTGAAATGACACGTTCCACATCATTACGAAATGTCGTATTCATGATCTATAGAATAAGAATTAATCTAATCTAATCACATCATATTGATGACTAGCCACTGAGAGCCGTGAATTACCGAAATATTTGCCAATACCAGTAACCAAATCTAAACTCGAAAGTAAAAGACGACAATTTTTGAAATAAACCGGGACTCCTATCAAGACTCTTTCGTCCCTGTTAGCTAACCACGAAAGATGTATGATATACCTTCACTCTGATGTAAAAAAGTGTGCATGCATTTAAAGATGAAGTGCATGATATGAAGTTCCGTGACGGAGATACGAACCCAACACATAATCGGATTGTTAACTAAGGAAAACAAAGTTTACGAGCTGCTAGGTGTTTGAATCTAAAATAAGAATACAATCCTTTACGCCAAAGCGACAATGGAACTGCACACCTACCGTGCATCCACGAATATAGCTTAAGCATCAGTTGCTTACTCACCAACAGTAAGATGTGTGCGTGTCTGACCAGAGAAAACGACACCTATTGCGATTGTTGGCAACACATGAACAGACATTAAAAATGCACGTTAATTTTCACTAGCAGGTGGGTGTGCACTTGATAGGGCTTGAAATGAAATCATGAATATTTTTGTACTGGATCCTTTGGAGGAGACCTAGAGAAGATTGCAGTTTTAGCAAAAAGGAACGAAATGATTGAACTATACTGTTCTGAGAGATTCAGATCCTCGAAAGAGGAGATACGAATTCGAATCACAGTCCAGCACCAAATTTTTCAACGTCTCTAGTTCAATCAAGTGCAAGTAAAACAAGAGACCTGTTCCTTTAAATGGCTATCGTTTCATCAAATAAAATAAAAATTTCTAATATAAGTAAGTTTACTGACGACTGTATTTCTGTTTGCCATGACTTCCGCTATGTCATTTCCCAACGTAAACTGGCTCTGCCCAGTTGGTAATGAAGGAACGTGATGTTTAATGCGGATTATGGATTATAACGTCATTCTCTTGAGGTTAACAAAGGTAAAATTGATCTGTTTCTGCCTCTTAAAAGTAAATGCCTGAACCCACGAAGTGCACCTGTGATAATTAGTTCCTGTGATAATTAGTTCCACCAGACCATTGTGGCCACATTTCTCAGCCTCAAGAGTGTGCTGAAACGGATGATGTGCTTACCTTACAAAATTAGTCACGATAGAATAAATGCGAGTCTATTAAATCGCTAAGTAGAAGCAAGCTTCTGACGCAGAGGTTATACTATTCTCATGTCAGCAGGATATAAAGACTCTTCTAGGCATCATAGGCTCGAAGTAAAGCTATTTTGAATTTTCACAAATTGAGCAAATTTCTTAGTTCGAGAAAATCCACTGTGAAGTTACCGGATAATTCGATTATTACCGTCATTATTACTATCATTTTATTCATACCCCTGCTGGAACACTTGTGCTTGAATATTATTTAATGCCTTTTGGTCAGTATAGAAGTAGTTTCCCACGAACAGTTTCTTTCCTGTCTACGGAATCCCTTTCATGTTAATATCAAACATCAGCAATTAGTCGTAGATTACATTAAAACTAAAGTAATTGATGAAGATGTTACTTGATAGCAAAAACGCGCTGCCTTTGTTCATTTACTTCTAGAAATGGCTATCGAGTACTGCCAAACTAAAAGGCAAGAGATCTTACTGCCTTCCGATATACGTCGCTGTCAGTTCTTCCATACTATTTGGTCCACATGACCTGATTCAGGTTGTGTATGACAGACAATGTTTTAGAAAATCAGTGGTTTTCCTTTGAAATAAACAGAAATATTTTCATTCTAAGCTATCCAAGTAAAAAATTTTCGCAATATTAGTTCAAATTTAATATTCGCTTCTATAATGTAGGAAAGTATTTCACAGTTGCAAAACTCGCACCCGACTCATTGACCTTACACTTAGTCGCTGACCATATGCTCTAGCTCAGAGTGACACCAGTTTAGGTTTTCAACCAATGATTCCCACAGCTACAGGAACACTACTTGTGATACCTCTTAGACAAAATACTTACGCAGTGTTATCAGACGTAAAGATCAACCTGACACAAACTGTGGGAAGTTTGTTTTACAACCTTCCTACCTGGATAATGAGCTTTTTCCTATTTGAGATATCTGTTAACGTTGCTGCTTAAGACTATATAAGAAGAAACTAAATTTCTTCAGCTACGACAATGTTTAGAGAAATCGTCTTAACGGCACTAATTCGGGGTTTGCGAATCGTTTACCGGCCGTACTCTGCCGCATTTCGCTGGCTGGAAGGCAAAAAGCTCACCGACAAATTTCACAGCTGGAGAAGGGGGAGGAAATGTCTCCCACTGGAAGGTCATACTGTTTTATTTAAATGAATACAAAATCAGATAAAACGAACAGTGAGGTTGTCAGTATAAGCATATTACTGTTGTCAGCATGATGTTGCACTGCCCAGGGCCTGTAATGATAAAGGGCCCGTTTAGGTCAGGCATATTGTATACAGAAGTGGAAGAGAGAGCACCACTATTTGCTACAATCCGTATGCATTGAATATACTCAGAAATTACTGTTACAGAGTACTTATGAAGCCAAATGAGTGAATTGCGTGTTTTCTGGTGAGAAAGAGCACTGACAAACAGTCTTCGCTACGTTAGGTTGCTTAATCTGGTGTCACTCTGAGCTAGAATTTATGGTCTGCGACTAAGTATAAGGTCAATGAGTCGGATGCGGGTTTTGCAACTGTGAAATACTTTCCTACATTATAGAAGCGAATATTAAATTTGAACTAATATTGCGTAAATTTAGTACGTGGATAGCTTAGAATGAAAATCTTTCTGTTTATTTCAAAGGAAAACAATTAATTTTCTAAAACATTGTCTGTCATACACAACTTGAAACAGGTCATGTGGACCAAATCGTATGGAAGAACTGACAGCGACGTATATCAGAAGGCGGTAAGATCTCTTGCCTTTTAGTTTGGCAGTACTCGATAGCCATTTCTAGGCGCAAGTAAATGAAGAAAGGCAGCGCGTTTTTGCTATCAAGTAACGTCTTCATCAATTACTTTAGTTTTATTATAATATACGACTAATTGCTGATGTTTGATATTAACATGAAAAGGATTCCGTAGACAGGGAAAGAACCTGTTCGTGGGAAACTACTCCTATAGTGACCAAAAGGCATTAAATAATCTTCAAGCACATGTGTTCCAGCAGCGGTATGAATAAAACGATAGTAATAATGACGGTAATAATCGAATTATCCGGTAACTTCACAGTAGATTTTCTCGGACTAAGAAATTTGCTCAATTTGTGAATATTGAAAATGGTTTGCTTCGAGCCTATGATGCCTAGAAGAGTCTTTACATCCTGCTGACATGAGAATAGTATAATCTCTGCGTCAGAAGCTTGCTTCTACTTAACCATTTAATAGACTCGCATTTTTTCCACCGTGACTAATCTTGTAAGCTAAGCACATCATCCGTTTCAGCACACTCTTGAGGCTGGGATATGTGGTCACAATGGTCTGGTGGAACTAATTATCTCACGTGCCCTGCGTGGGTTCAGGCATTTACATTTAAGAGGCAGAAACAGAATTATTTTACCTCTGGTAACCTCAAGAGAATGACATTATAATCCATAAACAGCATTAAACATAACGTTCCTTCATTACCAACTGGGCAGAGCCAGTTTACGTTGGGAAATGACATAGCGGAAGTCATGGCAAACAGAAATACAGTCGTCAGTAAACATACTTACATTAGCAAATTTTTTTTATTTGATGAACCGATAGCCATGTAAGGGAACATTTCTCTTATTTTACTTGTACTTGATTGAACTAGAGACGTTGAAAAATTTGGTGCTGGACTGTGATTCGAATTCGTATCTCCTCTTTCGAGGATCTGAATCTCTCAGAACAGTATAGTTCAATCATTTCGTTCCTTTTTGCTAAGACTGCAATCTTCTCTAGGTCTCCTCCAAAGGATCCAGTACAAAAATGTTCATAATTTCATTCAAGCCCTATCAAGTGCACACCCACCTGCTAGTCAAAATTAACGTGCATTTTTAATGTCTGTTCATGTGTTGCCAACAATCGCAATAGGTGTCGTTTTTTCTGATCAGACACGCACACATCTCACTGTTGGTGAGTAGGCAACTGATGCTTAAGCTATATTCGTGGATGCACGGTAGGTGTGCAGTTCGATTGTCGCTTAGGCATAAAAGTTTGTATCCTTATTTTAGATTCAAACACCTAGCAGCTCGTAAAAAAACCGATACGTAACCTTTGATTTTCCTTAGTTAACAATCCGATTATGTGTTGGGTTCGTATCTCCGTCACAGAACTTCATATCATGCACTTCATCCTTAAATATATACACACTTTGTTACGTCGGAGTGGAGGTATATCAGACATCTTTCGTGATTAGCTAACAGGGACGAAAGGGTCTTGATAGGAGTCCCGGTTTATTTCAAAAATTGTCGTCTTTTATTTTCAAGTTTACATTTGGTTACTGGTATTGCCAAAAATTTCGGTAATTCACGGCTCTCAATGGCTAGTCATCAATATGATGTGATTAGATTAGATTAATTCTTATTCCATAGATCATGAATACGACATTTCGTAATGATGTGGAACGTGTCATTTCAAATGAAAGATTTCTTTACATACCATGATTCAATTTCTTTACAACAATTTTTTTCACACACTCTCTGTCACATTATTTTGTATTTCTCTCTCTCTCTCTCTCTCTCTCTCTCTCTCTCTCTCCCTGTCACACACACACACACACACACACACACACACACACACACACAAAAATTCCTTTTTATTTTTGTTTGTTTGTTGTGCTCAACTATTGGCGAGGCACGAAAACGTCTGTGAATGAGTTTTTAGTTTTGAGTGCACTTACGAAAGAAATATAAAAACAGCTATGGTAGTTACTGATTTATGATGCTTACTTTTCAGTCAACTCTGAGTATTATTAGTAACTACTTTCCAGTCCCTAAACCTAGTTACAGAAATGCGAATCAGACGCATTACGTATTCCAGGCCATAGCAGCTGCGACTTGGAGACACCAGCTATGGTCACTTCCCAGCCATCTGTGGGATCACGTCGGTTCGTCTTCTTCCTGCTGGTACTGTAACTGACATTTGGCAACAAGGCAACGTATGTTTGGCAACTCTGTGATCGACGAGTGACTTCCTGGTGTGCACTGAATTAAGCCTCAAAGTTCACTTGATTTTACCTGTCATTTCCATTGAGTACTCTGAGTTATTGTCGCTTGAGGTGAAACAAAAGATTGTAAACTTACGGTTTTCAGCCCAGGAAAGTCGTTGCAGGTGGAAATCGCAACTACTCTCGTCCTTTAGATAGCGGTTTATGAGTTCTAGCGACTACTGGCCTCGTAAGAGAAATCTAAGACACATAGTTCTTCGCCAGCTCTGTTAGGGTTCGCAATTCCAGTCAAACTGTCTTCAACGTTTTTACCACTTATGTGGAAGAGTTACAAGCAGTCAGATCAATCACCAATAAGGAAATCGAAAGAAAATACACTCCTGGAAATGGAAAAAAAAACACCGGTGTGTCAGACCCACCATACTTGCTCCGGACACTGCGAGAGGGCTGTACAAGCAATGATCACACGCACGGCACAGCGGACACACCAGGAACCGCGGTGTTGGCCGTCGAATGGCGCTAGCTGCGCAGCATTTGTGCACCGCCGCCGTCAGTGTCAGCCAGTTTGCCGTGGCATACGGAGCTCCATCACAGTCTTTAACACTGGTAGCATGCCGCGACAGCGTGGACTTGAACCGTATGTGCAGTTGACGGACTTTGAGCGAGGGCGTATAGTGGGCATGCGGGAGGCCGGGTGGACGTACCGCCGAATTGCTCAACACGTGGGGCGTGAGGTCTCCACAGTACATCGATGTTGTCGCCAGTGGTCGGCGGAAGGTGCACGTGCCCGTCGACCTGGGACCGGACCGCAGCGACGCACGGATGCACGCCAAGACCGTAGGATCCTACTCAGTGCCGTAGGGGACCGCACCGCCACGTGTCGTCTTCAGCGATGAGAGTCGCTTCTGCCTTGGTGCCAATGATGGTCGTATGCGTGTTTGGCGCCGTGCAGGTGAGCGCCACAATCAGGACTGCATACGACCGAGGCACACAGGGCCAACACCCGGCATCATGGTGTGAGGAGCGATCTCCTACACTGGCCGTACACCACTGGTGATCGTCGAGGGGACACTGAATAGTGCACGGTACATCCAAACCGTCATCGAACCCATCGTTCTATCATTCCTAGACCGGCAAGGGAACTTGCTGTTCCAACAGGACAATGCACGTCCGCATGTATCCTGTGCCACCCAACGTGCTCTTGAAGGTGTAAGTCAACTACCCTGGCCAGCAAGATCGCCGGATCTGTCCCCCATTGAGCATGTTTGGGACTGGATGAAGCGGCGTCTCACGCGGTCTGCACGTCCAGCGCGAACGCTGGTCCAACTGAGGCGCCAGGTGGAAATGGCATGGCAAGCCGTTCCACAGGACTACATCCAGCATCTCTACGATCGTTTCCATGGGAGAATAGCAGCCTGCATTGCTGCGAAAGGTGGATATACACTGTACTAGTGCCGACATTGTGCATGCTCTGTTGCCTGTGTCTATGTGCCAGTGGTTCTGTCAGTGTGATCATGTGATGTATCTGACCCCAGGAATGTGTCAATAAAGTTTCCCCTTCCTGGGACAATGAATTCATGGTGTTCTTATTTCAATTTCCAGAAGTGTACTTTCGGCTCATAGTGCAATGGTGTAAACCTTACAATGCTGCAGAACAGGTAACGCCTCTTTCCGCTGCTGACAAGCCAATTTCGGGTTTCTAGAAATACATAACTATATTTATGAAATGCCACATTTGCATACCTCTTGAGTATGACACAGCATAACAATTAAGCACAGACCCAATCAGAATCTAAGTGAGTAGTATTTTGCTAATTCGTGTCGATAGAGGCATGCTTGTGTACAGATACTCAGTTATATTAAAACAGACTTTCGTCGTAAGGTTATCGTGGGTAGTTTTATTTCATTTCTTATAATACAGTGCACAATTTTCGTAAGTTTTCCTTTAGTGTTGTTAAAACAATAGTAAACATCAGAGAGAGAAATTAATCATCAACGACATAAGCAAATTCTCTGATGTCATCTGTAACAGTCTGACAATGCACATGCAGTTTATTGATTACATGCATGTAGAAAACTTGTTCTGAGTTAAAGCTGTTAAACAAGATTTGAAGGAGAATAAAATGCCACTACCACACGACAGCTATTGTAGAAAATACTTTTCTGACCTATTTGGGCACGATGCTCTCTCCCATACATAATACAAATGCTTCGAGATGCATCTGCTGCCTGGCTGTCTATTAAACCTGAAAAGAAAAAAATGTCAGAGATGTTAGCCCTTTTTCCACAAGCGACTATTTTGGGTTGAGAAGTGAAGGGAATTATGTTCAAAGTTACATTAAATTGGTAACGTCAGCAGACAGCAGAATGGCGTTTTAAAAAAATTTAGCAGCAAATGTAGTCGAACTCACGACATCTTATCTATAGTGCACGACAGTTACCACTCTACTACTAGCTGACATATAGCTACAATAGCTCCAGAGCTGAACAACAAGTCCTCCAGAACTTCTTCATACCACAGCGCTGCGAGATAATGCAAATGGCTTGGTGTATACTTCTTAGAGAATCAGTTACAGCTTTTCTTTTGCACTGCACGATTTATTTTTTTTTTTACAAACAGATAGCGCAATAGAATAACTCAAGTGGAAAGGAACACTTCCTATTTTAATTTCTGCAAGCTACACTGTTGGCAGTTCTGTGTAGGTGGCAGTTGTGTGATTTTATTTCGGTGATTACAAAATAGAGTCGAATCTATGCACTGTGCGTGACTGAGGCAGCTTGTTCATGGTGATTGGGTCAACCAATTAAATGAATTTACTGAACATGCTGCAGTTTACTACAGGGACTTGTGTGTCAGAATTCTTATCCAGTGGGGCGCAACGGTGCTATGATAGAAAAATGAGCCACAGGAAAGAGCATTTGGTGGTCTGATGGACTGATGGTGGGTTTTTATACCTATGGTCTGGGTTCGATTTCCACTATTGTCAATGATTTTAGATAGGGAGAGAAAGATTCCATTCTCTTCTGGCTACACCAAGTGAAGAAGATATAATGGCAATGTGGTCTTAAATTCACATTAAAGATGAATTTCCGTCTCTGCCAAGTAGACGTTAGGTTGAACCACAATAAAGCCTGGAGTGGCGACATGTAGAAACTCTATCACCAGTAACCTTTCTTATACTAGTTATTTACTTCTAGTGACGAAACAAACGCTATGTAGGGTCACAGGACACTTATTCCATCTTTTACCTGAGCTTCTGTATGTTGATAAAATTGGTTCTGAATTGAGAATGCAACTCAGACCGCCCTTAACGCGGAATTTGATTCCTTTGTGACAATACAGCTCGGCTACAATTCGTTGTTTGTTCAAAACTGCAGATTCCTCAACATCTCCACATATTACGCGTTAATGTGTACGAATCCGGGCCTGGCACTAAGGATTTCATTATGTATTATCAAGCTCTAGCATGAGAACACCTATTTGCTGGTGGATAATAATTTTGATTTTTAATGTTTTTTCATTCGTTGTCAACACTAACGATATCTGACGTTTTTGACTCTCAGTGGGACACAGAACTATTTGCGAGGACGCTGTAAGTTCAAGATGTTATTCCGAGCTGCTAGTGGAGAAAAATTCGGTAGCTGACGTGTCTTTGTGTGTAGTCAACAACGATATGTGTGGGGCTATATTCCCAGTGAGCACTGAACTCTTCGTCATATTATTTCTAGTTCAGACATGCTCACATGTCGCTGCTGGTGCAACAAACCCATATTTAACGTTCGTTTACAACTGGCGGTTGACACCCCCACAGAATATGGAAATCGCCAGCACGACGAAGTGGTGGCTGTGTTCGGAAGGTCGGACATTGTGTCAGTGCAGTCTTAAAATCTCGAATCGGTGACAGTGGAGCGTCTGTCAAGCCAATGTCTCATGTAGGCACAGTATTTTGCTATGTCGATTACTCTTCCCAAATAACGGTCTTCCCGCGTCTGGTTTACGAGGGCAACCCGATTGGCAGACATTCAGCGACAGTTGCCAACGTAAGAAGACACTGCTAGTACACGGTTATAAGGCCTCTCAAATTAAGTAGGATTTTTCGCGGTGTTCTGGAGGGGTGGTTGCGCGGCATCTGTATATGGGTGATTGGCCCTAAGAACCTCGATTAGCCACTACTGGCAGCCATACGGGTTGGTAGGATCGGCCCATTTTAATTTTTTTGCGGTTGGTGTACCGAACTGAATTTTCTCAGGGAATCTATTCTGGACTGACAGAGAAAGAGAACGTGGAGTACAGATCAATATACAGTCGAGTTTAAAGTTTTCACTGTCTCGGTAGCCCCGAAAAAGTTTTGTAAGTGCTGATCCAGACCGCTGGTCAGCATAACTCAGTTTCGATATCACGACTTACCAGAAAATCTTCCACTGCCGCAGCTCCTCGGGAAGATCAGCAGTCCTCGTTCCAGGCTGCATTGCGGCCCGTCACTGACTCCACATGAAACGTATTTGTCAGCTTTGGCAGGACCCAGTCGTTATTTTGAACCCCCCCCCCTCTCACTCAGCACAGTGCCTGCCCACACCGTGCCCACAGCAGATCTAATTTACATGTGGGATTCTATAGATGAGTTCTGTAACGCCATCTCTTTTCCCCAAGTTAGCGAATTAGCGATTTGTTAGAACAATCATCCCACTTACGAAAGAGCGCAGATAACTACTATAATTTGGTTGCCTCCCACTTCAGATTTGCCAACTAATTGTTCATGGAAACTTGTTTTACTTGTCTTGCATTTAAATAGTCACGTATTTTCATAATATCCGAAGAGTGAACTTATTCGTTCTTTAAGTTAATAAATTTCACTGCGACACTAAATCCCACTATTATTTCAGTAACTGCAGAACCTCATTAGAATATCCTGCACTGAATCACATTTGTGGGGGAGATTCTTGAATATATTTTGAATTATGTAAAAGGGTGAACCCATAGGTTGTAATTAGAAACAGGGCAAAATTCATTCCTTTGCAGTCAGATATCCTCGTGCAGAACAGGGAAACTGACAATTGTTGGGGTGGTGTGTATCTTCACAACATTGAGATAGAGGTTCTACTCAAATCAGGGGACTAGCTTCACCTCGCTATCAGGTACCCTTTCGAAGTTTTTGTGCTACCATTGAAAATGCGAGAACGGAACAACAAGAATAAGAATAGAATGAATGAACATGTAACGAGTGATATACGGTAAATTTACAACTTAGCAAGTATGGTAGGTAAACACAATTTTGAACAGGCCAGCTACAGATTTTTAATAGCAGTCGATGTTTCTGACGATGTAATAACTAAACACATAAGAGTGTATTAAATCGTCTAATTTTCAACAAAAGTCCGAAACAAGTGTTGGCATAAATATAAATATGTTAAAGAGAGGCTGATTACTGTCTTTCTTAAAACAATGTGATGCACAACCACGGCGCGGCAGGTAAGAGTTTATCAGTGAACCCAGTAGTGCAGCTTATCAATTATGTCATCGTCGTTGCAAATGTAGAGAGCATTCTCCTTTTGTCCCTTACAAAACATCACAGAAAGCAATCACAAACACATATCCCGCCATTAGGGCTCCCAATGTGCGAGTAATCCACTGATCTGTATAGAGATGACGTAGGTACTATCCGACCTTTAAGTTGTAGAGGAATGAACCTTTTTTTCTTCTTCTCCCTCGTGTGATACAGCGCTAATAAGTGGCGAAATATGTTGAGACACAGACGCCTAACGAAAGTTCCTTCACTGGCAAAACGTTGGTAGGACACACAAAATACGAATGCTTCTGGATTGTCACTCGTCTAACTAATTTCTTCAAATAAATTTTATATAATGTCAATAGTGATAGTGTTTCGTTCGCTAACGTCTAACAGCAGTCTAGTAATGGTCTGCAATTATTAAAATACGCTTGCTACTTGATCGTAACATCAGGCTGTCATTCGTTGACCAGTTCTACATCTACATCTAAAGACCACTCTGCAATTCACACTTATGTGCCTGGCAGAGTGTTCATCGAATCACTTTCACACTATTTCTCTACCATTCCACTCTCGAACAGCGCGAGTGCAAAACTAACACTTGAGTCTTGCTTGGAGATCTGATTTTTCTTTGTTTATGATGATCATTTCTCTGTATGTAGGTGGGCATTAAAAATTATTTCTGCATTCAATCTAGGAAGTTGGTGAATGAAATTTCGTGAAAAGACCTCGGCGTAACTAAAAATATCTTCGTTTTAATGACTGCCACACCAGTTCGCTTATCATTCGTGATCCTCTCCCCCATATTTCGCGATATTACAAAACTACGTGATGTTCTTTGAACTTTTTCGACGCCCTTCGTTAATCCTACATGGTAAGAATCCCATAATTCACAACAAAACTCTCGTAGAAGATGGGCTAACGTAGTTCATGTAGTCTGTTTAGTGGATTTGTTGTATCTTCTACGTGTTCTGCCAATGAAACGCAGTTGTTGTTTCGCCTTCCCCACAACAATATCTATGTTGGGCGCTAATGACCATAGAAGTTTTGCGCCCTAAAAAAAAAAAAAAAAAAAAAAAAAAAAAAACAATATCTATGTGATCATCCCATTTTAAATTTTGCGTAATTGTACTTTTGCAAATGCATGGTAATACGAAAGAAGATTTTGTTTTACCAGTGAAGTCTGTGAGTTTTTGGTACCGATCTTGTGGAATGATTTCAAAAATTGTTGCATCTCTTTCTGTTCTGGACTGCATGAACGGATGATTTGTAAACAGCACACTTGTTCCTGAAATCACTTCTTACACTTTCAAGACGAATTTTCATTGGTTTTTTGAAGAAAATGAAATCTGGCTCTAGAGGTTTAACATCTTTAAAACGGGTCTGAAATTCATTAGAGGCTTCATTAATAACGGATGTACATCTTGAAGATTTTACCTCCAGGTATTCTTGTTTCACTTTACAGTAACTCAGGAAATGACAAAAAATTTTCCACGTTTAGTAGCAGTTTAACAACGTTAGTTTACACTGGAATTCATTGATATCCATAGACACATCAGAAATAGGTCATTCCTTTCCTGCAAATACAAATTCAAATTATTGAAATGATTTGTATAATATGTTAGACATGCTGATAGTGATAAAAAAAAGTGAATCCTTCAGCTAAAGAAATGTCTTTCCTAAATGCAAAAAACGAGCTAAGAATTTTTCTGCACTCAAACACTGAATTTCGGAATGAAGGAGCATACCTGCACATTCTGCGTCAACTTTTTGTAAAAATTGCTTACATTTTCGATGAGATACTGATAGATTTCCCCCACGTATTATATTCGTAATTTTCGGTACATCTTTCATTGGCGACAACATTCTGACACTTTACCAATATAATGCACCCTGATGAACAATGCAATGAAAAGTTAAACCATTTATTCAGCATATTCTTAATGGACTAACGAAGCCGTTTTCTCCATCGACCATAGCGCGTACAAATTGCAGATTGCTTTTTAAAAACACCGATTTTGTGAACATTCTTTAACTGCTCTGACTGAAGTAACTAAAGAGAGTGACTCTTCATGTATGGAACAGGCGTCCATTATTACGTGAATAAAACTTTGCAATTGACTAATATCTATTCGATCACCACTATTGTGCACACACAAAGAATACAAAGAATAATACCAACAGTTTGTCATTAAACTGTTTCGTTTCCCTTTTATGCTTTATCCTACATCAAGAATACGACTTTTATGATGTTACGTGGCAAAGCAACTGTTTTGAGGGGTTCAGCGGTCTCGACGTTACCAAATGCTTTTGACATTTCTATAGCTCATCCTTTTAGACTACACCGTCGTTGAAGCTTTTGCTAATTTTAAGCATACCGCATATGGTGCAGTTCAACCCTTTTCTTTAAGACTTGTTGGTTCAGGCAACTTTTGTATGTCTTTCTTTAATTTATCCACTAAAGCTCACAATTCGTCGGGAGAGAAATTTCCGTGTGTTGCTTCGTGGATCGAAGCGAAATGTCGAGCAAGATACTTCCGTTTGTTAGGATTAAGCACTTTTCTTTAGATATTCAACATTCGGTTTCTTCATCAGGATTGTGTACAAATAAGTGGTGGTCGTGGTAAGTCCCTATGGGACCAAGCTGCTGAGATCATCGGTCCCTAGGCTCACGCACTACTTAATCTAACTTAAATTTACTTACGCTAACGATAGCACACACACCCATGCCCGAGGGAGGACTCGAACCTCCGACGGGGGAGCAGGGACTTTCAACCCTCGCTGAAAACGAAGTTTTCAGTGGTTTTACTTTTCTATATTTTTGAGAACTGCCAGAGAAAAGCAGTCACAGTAATAACTAGCATCAAAACCAGACAAATAGAACAGTAATAACCAAAATGGCAACAAGAACGACAGCGCAATATTAAGGGAAATATATTGAACAAAACATCGAGAGCAGAAGACTAACGAAACAGGATGTCTCGTCGAAGTTGGAGAGTGAGTGAAGGAGCGAGAACCTATGCTTTGAGGTAACAGCCCAAGAAACGTTGCCCCACACGATTACTGATAATCAAGCGAACCACAGGCTGTAGTGAGGCCGTGGGGTCACTGCACGAGTAGAGTTGGAGGGGAAACAGACTGCTGGAGGAGAAAGGCTCTCTGGCAACCATTGCCTGGCGTGATTTAGCATCATTTGCTGCTTTTAGCACCACACAGATATTTTTTCATTTAGCAATCTGTTTTCATCTTCTGATGATTTTAGCAGATGGTAAACGACAGCATTCTCTAAAATAATCTGATATCGCTGCTCGTATTGTGTCCTTATTTATTTGGAATTAGGTACAGCGGAGGGCCTATAACACTTCCTTAGCGAACGGCAGGTATCACGTCTGTTTTAATCGATGAATTTCCCTCAATTACTATGAACTGTGACCTGTCTGACTGTTGGAGTTGTATGGAATCCACCATAACGGCCAGTATGCCGAGTTGTTTACACTATGAAATTGATGGCGCCATCTGCAACCTTTCATCGCAGGTACCGATACAATTGTGAAAACACATGCCTGTTTCTTATTCCTTGCATCTCAGCGCTAGGAAGTAATTCGGCCGAGAATTATATAGAATTCCGCCACAATACTGCCCACAGTGCCATTCGTTGATATTATTGGCTGCATCTCAAGCTATAGTACACTTCTCAGTGCGTAACTGTTCTTGTTCTTCGTTGGTAAGTTAGTTATCTGCACGGCCAATGGATCATAATTGCTACCTCCCGCTGTGATATGGATCGAGGCTCAGTCTACAGAAACAATACACTGTCTCACCGAAAAAAGTCAACCATTAACATGATTGTCTATTACAAAAGTCTTACGCCACACTTGCTTTCTTTTTTTACATCTAGTGTTGATATTTAATTCTGTGTGTTACCTCACACAAACACACACACACACACACACACACACACACACACATACACACACACACACACACACACACACCGCACATCCGAAGTTGGCTTGCGGAGTATAGAGGTAGGTGTAGAAGGAATGCACTCTGTGCGTATCCCGCTAGGTAACATTCACAGTCAAACTCAATGCCGAATTTTCAAACTTTTCTTCCTGGAGTTATGATTAAATTATTAACCTAAATAACTACTCGTACTTACGAATTAAAGCAAATTTTTTAATCACCCTATAGTCCGATATTTACAATCTAATTCATAGGTCTGAGAGCGGAAAAGGTAAATAACTCGAATTTAATTAACAAAACTGTGTGCTTATTGATTTCATTTTAGGGTGAACCAGACTAGATTGGACTTAACCCATTCCTCTTTTTATATTACCAGTTTGGATAAAAGGTAGTGACAACAATACCTTAAAATGAAGGATGAGCGTCCAATGGCATGATCCCTCTATGCAGCTGATAGCAGGTCAGTTGAAGCAGCACAGTGAGCGGTGACGGCTGTGTTCGAGTCAGTTGCAGTGTGTACTTTCTGAAAATGTGACAGGCCAAACTCCCTGACAGTATGTTTAGGAAACATGAAAAATGTACGTGGATGCAGACTGTAGTGCCTAGTGGTCTGAGTGCACAGCAATGTTTTCAGGGACTGTGTGAGGCATGTACTAATGCACCACCGCCGTATCCTACTGCGGCGGGTTGGGTAAAGGTGTTTCGGGATGGCAGGGATGTCATTCTAGGCCGACCCACTGAATGCTGACACCTTGTTTCTCCTCGCCCACAGAACTTGTGCCGTGAAGCAGCAGGTACTAAAGTCATGGTTGTTGTGGCTTATGATATCCGTGGGCTGACGCTGCATCATGTTGTACCGTAGGAGCAGACGGTCACTGCACCCTACTACTGATACTTTCTGTGACATCGTCTTCGTCGCTTCCTGAGAAGAAAGCGACGGCACCTTCTGGTACTGTATCCCTTCACCTTTCATGACAACGCACGATTCGACACGGTGAACTCGGTGCAGCAGCTTCAACGTATGTGAGGGTAAGGGATACTGGAACATCACCGTATTCACCCTATATGAGTCCATACGTTTACGGCCTGTTCGCTAAAATGAAGGAACCTTCCCATGGTACGTGCTTCATGAAAAGAGAAGACATCATCCGAGGCATATGACAGTTCTTGCGAGACATCAACAGAAACAGACGCGCTGACGGTGTACGAAGCCTTCCACGTGTGTGAGGAAGGATAATCGAGATGCAGGGCGAGTATATTGAGGGCATTTAATACAAAGAACGTCTGTCAATAAACTTATGAATTATAACAGAGGACATCTACACGCATTCTCTACAGCGAAGGAAAGTCATAGGTTCCAGCCAAAATCATACAAAACATGATCCTCTGGTAAAACCATTCTCAGCATCGCTGGTTTTAGTACTACACGTGTACTACTAAGTTAAATATGATTCAGAAGGATCGTAAAATGGGTAACGAATGCCCACCTAAAGGCTTTCAGATGAAGCTTGCGGATTTGATGTGGGTTCCAACCGCTCATACATTATATCCCTCCATGCCTTGCGCTAATCAAATGTGCCATAAATGCTCGTCAGATTTATTAACAAATATGCTACATACTACACCATGTATGAGTTGACTATATGGTAGCGCGTTGTACATGTGTAATACACACATTGATTACACAGGTAACTAACAGCTGTAATCTGTATTGTACGCAGCAGAATCATTAAGTTATTGCACATAGCTATTCAGCATTGGTATTTTTGTTTCTTTAAATTTTGTTATCCGTATTCTACAAAATCATTGCGAAGTTTGCTGTGGGCTTACTTCTGACTTAACCTCTCCTGTTTCATCCAAGGATAGAGCGTGGAAATATGATGGCTTATAAAGTGTATTACCCAATTCCGGTTTCAGGCTAGTTGAGCTTGTTGAGGGGGAGTAGCAGGCAAAGTTTCTATAAGGAACCCATGTTCGGTAATGTACGATTTGTTGTAACATAAGTTTGAAGATTAGGTTACTTTCAAACCTCCAGCTGCTAGGTACGCACAAAAATCAACAAATGAGCGCCGTCGTCAGTTCATGTTGTAATTGTGGCATGATATACCATTTTCGTCGGAATTCAAACACGGTTGCCGTGATTGCGCGGCCCCTCCCGCCAGAGGTTCGAGTCCTCCCTCGGGCTTGGGTGTGTGTGTTGTTCTTAGCATAAGTTGGTTTAAGTCGTGTGTAAGTCTAGGGACCGATGACCTCAGCAGTCTGGTCCCTCAGGAATTCACACACACATCAAATACGGTTGCGAGAAACATGTTCGTTCGCAACCAGGAAGATTACCTGCGGTGCTCCACGACCGCTCCATAGTCTCGACTTTGAAGAGAATGTACTTCGTCACGTAGAAGAGAACGCGACGACTAGTGCTCGACCGAGCGAGGTGGCGCAGTGGTTAGACACTGGACTCGCATTCGGAAGGACGACGGTTCAATCCCGCGTCCGGCCATCCTGATTTAGGTTTTCCGTGATTTCCCTAAAATCACTCCAGGCAAATGCCGGGATGGTTCCTCTGAAAGGGCACGGCCGACTTCCTTCCCCATCCTTCCCTAATCCGATGATACCGATGACCACGCTGTCTGGTCTCCTTCCCCAAACCAACCAACCAACCAACTAGTGCTCGAAACAGCACCCATGCCATGGGCTCGGGTAGAGTACACACATTCGATCACGCAATGAAGGCTTTCAGTACAAGATGTCATAGATGTTGATAAGTGTTCCGGGATGTGAGGCCGTGGTCGAAGAAACTTTTCGGTTTCTAACGTAACGTCCAGAGGTACGCTGGACATCTTCGGAGGAGAGCTCAAGACTCAGTGTCGCCAAGAGGAACTCTGAAGATTCCAGCTTAGCTGCGGAAGATACATCAGGAACTGAAAAGATTTTTCGTCCACGGTCGTACAGCCTGGAAGACTCACAGCAACAACGCAGGTGAGAGAACATTGTCTTTGCTGTGAACGTACCTCTAAGCGAGAGATCCATTTGTTGATCACTGATGATATGGTAGTGATAAAAAGCATTGATGTCGTGCGATGAAACGATCTTGCACGTGACGGCCGGTATAAGCTCTGTCAACAATGCAGCCACGTAACAGATCGAACATCGGGCATGGGTGTGTGTGTTTGTCCTTAGGATAATTCAGGTTAAGTAGTGTGTAAGCTTAGGGACTGATAACCTTAGCAGTTAAGTCCCATAAGATTTCACACACATTTGAACATTTTTTCAGATGTTTATTAGAACATAATTCCATCGAACATTTCCATTCGCCGTGGTTACATGAATAGGCTCTCTTCCTTATAAGCATTAGGTCTTTGATTATGCTGAGCCAGTCATACAATATTTTGAAGGAATGCACCGTCATTTGATCGTATATTTCAGATTTTCTCCTGTACTATATAAATTTCTGATTTTTCACCATTAATGGTCTAAGAACATTTAGCATTATACTCAAAAATGGCGTAAAAACTGAAACCTAGATTTTACGAAAGATGATGATGATGATTTATGGTGGAGGGCGCTATTTACAAAAGAAAAGTACCGTTCAAAAAATGTTTGTGAAATCCTATGGGACTTAACTAGTAAGGTTATCAGTCCCTAAGCTTACACACTACTTAACCTAACTTATCCTAAGGACAAACACACACACTCATGCCTGAGGGAGGACTCGAACCTCCTCCGGGACCAGCCGCACAGTCCATGACTGCAGCCCCCTAGACCGCTCGGCTAATGCCGCGCGGCAAGAGTACACTAATACACAGAAAAATTGCGGTATATTCTTCAACAAACCACCACGAAATTGTTGGCTGTTGGTCACATGCAGCTTATCCTAGTACTGGCTCAGTTTGTAATACGTTTGCAATATAACTTATACATGAAAAGGTTAACAAGGTGTCGCTCTTGCGCTATACTTTTGCGGACTGTAACCATAAACTGTATGTGCTACATCTAGTAACACTGTAAGTGCATCCAGTGTAATTTTTGATGTTTACATTAGTTTGTCATAATAATAGTATGTACGCCTTTCCAACAAGATAAATCTTCCTTGTTCTACAACAAGTCTTACAAACAACATAGTAAGTTACTAAGCTTAAGATGTAACTACAAGTACAGATTTGTAACTAAATGGAAGAATAAAGATAAGAGTTTACCGTTGTCGTTGACATCAATGTGTTTAGAGACGAACGCTAGCTCAGGGAAACAGTGACGTTAACTGCCCTGCAGTTCACCTCACGTACTCTAGGACCCCCACAAAGTCCCAATCGGAGTGTCCGGACGGGTATGTAGATATCTTACTGCTGAATAAGAATATCATCTCTTAAACAAAACAGCAACAGGCTCGGTATAGTGAGCAGTTTGCGTTACTGAACGAAATAAAACTAGTAATGTTTCTCTCACTGCCCCCAATACAATGAACAGCTGTAAAGGGTTATAAATGAGTGGTTATCACCGAAGACTCCATAGCAGAACACTGATAATGGCACAACGCAAGTCACCTGTAGCACTCATATTCTTATTCTGCTGGCCAAATTTAACTGCACACGTACCAGTACGTGAACGAAACCCATTTCTTGCATCGGTTGTGTGCCGTTTCGTTTCGTTCGTGTGGGCGGTCAGGTCAGGGCTGCAGGATTTATCGGATTGTGTGCGGGGGAGGTTTGAGTAGTCACGTGTAGGGCTGTTGTAGATTTATAACCCTTAGTCTAATTTTGGACCGTGAGTGGGCCGCGCCCCAAGACCCACGTGATCGGCGAGTGCTACAGACAAACGGTATACACTTCGCTGCCACCGCAGAGACGCTACCGATCCCACAAGCAACAACACTCTCTCCTTGACAGGCCTATAACATGGCATCATAGTACTGAAAGTAATATTGACCATAGCCAAAATTTTGTGATAAA
The DNA here is from genome assembly GCF_023864345.2 of Schistocerca serialis cubense. Taxonomy (NCBI): domain Eukaryota; kingdom Metazoa; phylum Arthropoda; class Insecta; order Orthoptera; family Acrididae; genus Schistocerca; species Schistocerca serialis. The sequence goes on from NC_064640.1 coordinate 584,387,951, forward strand.
AATGGCCATAAACTAATCACACATTTTTCGTGTTTTTGCTACACCTTGAGTGTTTAGAGGTTTCGGTCATAGCAAAACAAACTGAGCATCCTAAAATGTATTATTAGTAACCACATCGTTTAGGAAACATATTCTACTACTGCTATACTGTCTAAGTACAAAAGATCGTCTTCCCCGAACTAACTGATTTAATCAACCTAAACCAGAAATCAATGTTTTGTCAATATGGAACATAGAAGAGTGTTTTTTACGAGAGCAAATTGTGCAGAACTGCCATAACGCATACTATGCATGTTTTAAATTACTTTGAATTTTTACATTTTTTATTTCTCCTTCATATCGAGACACAGGGATGCCGTTTAGCTCGATAATTCAGTTCTTTACTATCTGTGCCAACTTTTGTACAGCGTGTGCTAAATAAAACTGGTCCTAAAAGTGCTGTCGGCTTTTCTTAGCAATGTAAACTAAGCAACAAAAGGCGATGTGAGGTAACTGCCTGAAGATGAGCGACTGTATGGGTATTTTGAGCAAGAAGAAGGAAAGCGCACACAGTACATTTAACGTTGGCGTGTACACATGAGGTTTCTGGTAAAACTGGGCAGTCAACAAAAATCACCAATATCTCCAGTCTGTCAGTCCACCGTGTAAGTAACACGTGCACATACACACAAACTGGAAGCGCTACAGCAAAACGAAGAGTCAGTTACTATTGCAATTCCCGTGACAGAGTTGTCAGGCACGTCTTACTGGAAAATCGTTTGCACCACATCATTGACGTCAATGAATGTTATATCCTGCCTCTTCAGTGAAAAATGAGTCTCATGATAAGTAATACGGAAAACTTGTTTCTTTTCAGATTTGGAACCATTTTCCAGAATGGAATTTTATTTTGGCGACCTGTGGCTTCTTTAACTGTTTCCATTACTCATCAACAATAGGAATCATGCATTCAATCAAGTGCTTGAGGATTAAAAATACCATGACCCAAAGGTGGGGTATGAATTTTCTAGAATCAGACTGGATGAAGGAGCTCTTTAGCTATGAACGACTTCTTCTACATCTACAGCTACGTAGACACTCCACAAGCCACCGTGCGGTGAGTGACGGAGTGAACTCTGTACCACTACTTGTCATTTCCCCTCCTGAATGAGATTTTCACTCTGCAGCGGAGTGTACGCTGATATGTAACCTCCTGGCAGATTAATACTGTGTGCCGAACCGAGACTCGAACTCCGGACTTTTGCCTTCCTAGGGGAAGTACTCTACCAAATGAGCTATCCAGAAGAGCTTCTGTGATGTATGGAAGGTAGGAGACGAGGTACTGGCAGAATTGAAGCTGTGAGGAGGGGGAGTGAGTCGTGCTTGGGTAGCTCATATGGTAGAGCACTTGCCCGCGAAAGGCAGAGGTCCCAAGTTCGAGTCTTGGCCCGGTACACAGTTTTAATCTGCCAGGAAGTTCCACTCCAAAATAGAGCGAGGGAAAAACGACTGTACGGCTTCGGAGGAGGCCTAATTTCTCGTATCATATCTTCGTGGTCCTTACGAGCGATGTATGTTGGCGGCAGTAGAATCATTCGACAGTCAGCTCTAAATGACCGTTCTCTAAATTCCCTCAATAGTGTTTCTTGAAAAGAACGTCACCTTCTCTCCAGGAATTTCCCTTTGAGTTCCCGAAGGATCTCCGTAACACTTACGAGTTGTTCGGACCTACCATTATCAAATCTAGCGGCCCGCCTCTGTATTACTTCGATGTTTTCCGTAAATCCGACCTAGTACGGAGCCCAAACACTCGAGCAGTACTCAAGAATAGGTCGCACCAGCGTTCTAATATGCGGTCTCCTTTACAAGTGAACCATTCTTTCCTAAAATTCTCTCAAAAAATTGAAGTCTACCATTAGCCTTCCTACCACAGTTTTCACATGCTCGTTCCATCTCATATCGCTCTGCAACGTTAGGACCAGATATTTTAATGACTTGACTGTGTCAAGATAGACACTAGTAATATTGCATCCGAACTTTACAGGTTTGTTCTTCCTACTCATCTTCATTAACTTTCACCTCTTCCACATTTAGGGAAAGCTACCATTCGTCACACCAACTGGAAATTTTACCTAAGTCGTATTGCATCTTCCTACAGTCACTTAACTTCGACACCTTACCGTACTTACCTGCGTTATCAGCAAACAACCACAGATTGCTACCCACCCTGACAGCCAGATCATTTATGTATACAGAGAACAACAGCGGTCCTATCACACTTGCCTAGGACGCTTCTGGTGATACCCTTACGTCTGATGAACACTCGCCGTCGGGGACAACATACTGTGTTCTATTATTTAAGAAGTCTTGGAACCACTCACATAACTGTGAACTTATTCTATATGTTGGTGCCTTCGTTAACAGCATGCAATGGGACACCGTGTCAAATGCTTTCCGGAGTGCTTAGCTATGAACGACTCCTTTCTCTTCTTCGTCCTCGTTTCATTTTGCCTTTCTTCCACATCTTCGCGGTGTGGGCGTGGTTAAATATGGATTTAGCTTGCTTCATTTAAGGAGTGACGAGATGCCCCTTACGTCGTAAGCCCGTTACCCCCTCCCCTCTCTCCGCCGGAACGGAGTACGTGTACCCCAAATGTCTGCGTGTAGTGGAAGTGTGTGAAACATTTCCTAAATGTTGGCGAAGCGTGTAACTGAACGGCACTTGCGTACCAGCCCGGTATTCGCTTATTCGGATACGAGAAACCAACGGAAAATCCCATACAGGCTAGCCAGCGCAATGGCCTTTTCCTCACATACGAATGACGTTTGAGATAAAGTCCTTTGGCGCAGATTTTTCGGACTTCTAACTTACACATTTTTCTTGTTACCAAAGCCGTGCGCACCGTATCAGTTGAAGATGTAGTATAAACGTAAAAATTATTGAAATGTCTAAGATATTAATTGCAATACCAGCAAAGTACCACCTGGAATGAGTGACGTTTGCCCGACAGCCAAAGTACGATGTCGTGCTGAAAAGTAATACCTCCAAATTTTGTATGTGAAATTTTTTTAAGTAAAACAAAAGTTGTTAACAATCTATACCTCTATTCTTCACGCCGACATAATTTTTTCTTAACATTGTCACCCTGGCAACGAACATATTTCTGCTAACAAGAGACCAGTTTTTTGTTACCGTCAATGAAGAATAATTGGCTTTATTGACGGAGTCACAACCTCGCATCTGCTTGCACCGTTCCATCACTATCAAAGTGAAGTCTTCAAAGCAGTTCTTTATGTTTTGGGAACTAATGGAAATCGTATGGGTCCCATATCGGGACTGTATGGAGGATGATCGAGGACAGTGAACTCAAGGCGTCGGATTGTTGCTGGTGGGGAGTGCTCAGTGTGTAGATGGTGGATGAACTCTTCGGATTCGGGATCCGACTAGTATGGGCTGTTTCTCACGCACCGTCTAGTAGAGCAGTGTCTATTTTACAGTGTCTGAATGTTTCGATAGAATAGACACTGCTGACGCCTGGCAGTCATATTAAGTATGAAATGCTTTCTCATATTGCGAATACAACTGTACATCGGTTGTATGATTAGATGGTAACATATGAAAATTTCTGTCGGGTTGTGACTTGAACCTATACTTCCCGCTTTATGCAAGCAGTCACCGTAACCACCTCGGCCACCCGAGCACGGGTCTACATACCATAGTCCTGGCATCCAAATCGCTTGGTCTCAGTAGAGTCAGATTACCTTACTTTGGCATGAAATACAGTAGGGCAGTGCCTGTATTTTATTGTGTATGCATTTCAGGCCAAAGAAGAGCAATCTAACGAGAAAAATAATATCTCTCCCTGAGTGGGAACAATACGTTTTGTATCTGAGCCCAGTAGGACGGAGATTATAACATGTATGAAAGCCTGTGTTGATCCTGGAGGAGAGCATGGATGGCCGAGGGCTGAGTCCTCTCATAGCCATGATGCAAAGCGGACGTGCTTGACGCTTCGAGCAACGCTCCGCGGTCGTGGTTTTGTTTACTCATTAGCGCGCAGTGCTACGTCTGTATAATCCCTTAAGTTCTGACCTACTATGGCGTTATCTTACCGCCGTGCGACTATAAAGATCACCTTTCAAGCGGAACATGTACGCCCTCGAGAGCACGAAGTAGAACATTTTATAGGTGACGCATTTCATCTCTCACCTTAAGATGTATGAATACACTTATCCATCACGAGCAGCGTCATGTACATCAAACTGCGGACCTAAGAAGTTTGCGCGGATGTTGTACGACGTATCACCCAGGAATTTAAACTCAGACGGCCTGATAGCGACTTCGGATTTGTTTCGGTTGATCAAGCAGCTATCGGTGTCTGCACCCTGCATGTTTTCGAACTTTCCTTTCAGGCACCGAAAGACGTGGTTGTATCTGTCTTTCGACCTTACGAGAATGTCATCAGTGATACTGCGGAAAAATGGCAGACCTTTTAAATGGCATGTGTGCGATTAAACTTGAACCGACTAAGCACGTGTCTTCTTATTGGATGACAGGTGGCGTACAGGTGATAGTGATATATGACTATCAGCCGTGAACTTGGGCCGGCTGAGGCCGGGAGGGGCACGTCCAGTTGGGCTGCCTCCGCAGACGCCTGATTCAGACGTCGGTATGAGATGTCACAACACCCTTGTCACCTAAAGTGCTCGCTGTAACCTGCGCCTCTGTTGCGAAGCTGTCAGACCCAGATTCTTTCTGATCTGCCATCATTCAAATGGTTCAAATGGTTCTGAGCACTATGGGACTTAACATCTGTGGTCATCAGTCCACTAGAACTTAGAACTACTTAAACCTAACTAACCTAAGGACATCACACACATGTTGCGAAGCTGTCAGACCCAGATTCTTTCTGATCTGCCATCATTCAAATGGTTCAAATGGTTCTGAGCACTATGGGACTTAACATCTGTGGTCATCAGTCCACTAGAACTTAGAACTACTTAAACCTAACTAACCTAAGGACATCACACACATCCAAGCCCGAGGCAGGATTCGAACCTGCGACCGTAGCGGTCACGCGGTTCCAGACTGAAGCGCCCAGAACCGCACAGCCACACCGGCCGGCTCTGCCATCATTGCCGGACACTTGCGTGTAGGCGAGTCTTCGGATTCCCTCTCCATCACCTCCAGCGGAAACGACGCCCTAGGACGCCCGTCAGAACCCGAGAAGCGACATTACAGTGGCGATAGATGTCGACACGGGCGGGTGTTGCACTACCAAAGCTTTCCTTCCGGTTGTGGTCGCGTCGGATAAGGCAGATCCCTCTCCAATACGGAACAACATGTTCGGAAGTAGAAGTCACCCAGGAAACGCAAGAAACGTAGTCGTATGCCATCCTAACGATGGAAGCAAGGGATGGCAAAGCGACGTCGGACGACGCATTGATCTGCTGTTGAACGTGCCTCCTGCCCCACATACCTCAGCAGTTTTGCCTCTCCAGCCTGTGACGCCTTCCCCTCACCTGCCTCCGCCCTCTGTTGACAAACCATTTCTGGAAGTCGTTGACATGCGGTGGCGTTCTGATGATCCTACCCCTGGACAAGGTTCTGGTGCTGCTTTTCTTTCTTGAGCGGACGACGTAGAGGAAGACTCGGAACGGAAGCTGAATGTGGCCCTACTGGCGTCTCCCGTCTGTTGGCAGATTATCGAAGTGACTTGGGATTCATGTCTCCGCTGCTATGGCCCTATCCCACCTGTTTTTTCGTGGTAGCTGCCCTGTGTAAAACCTGTATTCCGCTGAGCCATGGTGACATATGGCAGAGACGCGGTAGCTTTGACGAGACAATCCCTGAACTTTTATTTCCAAGTGTTGAGGGAATGCTCTATGATGCCATGTTCGCCGGAACGATTTCCAACAGTGAACCTCGCCAACCACGGATCACAGCCCTCACGCGCCACCACCTTCAATGGACGGTGCTGTGAGCCCGCACTTCTGACCATATGGCTTTGGAAGCTCTGTCGATGTACCATCGTCTAGCTGACAGGTGTTGACGGCGCTGGGACCTTCTGAACAGCAACCTGAAGATCTTACGTGTTTTCAGCGGCCCGACTTACGAGGATAGTGCATCATGACGTGTCCTACGATCAGACATTGCTAGACGGAGCGTACAGTATTCGGATAGCCCTCTGCCGCTACAGGGATCTAATTGCTCTCGCTCGAGCTCAACATTACTCTAACAAGGGAACCTCCCCACCGCACCCCCCTCAGATTTAGTTATAAGTTGGCACAGTGGATAGGCCTTGAAAAACTGAACACCGATCAATTGAGAAAACAGGAAGAAGTTGTGCGGAACTGTGAAAAAATAAGCAAAATATACAAACTGAGTTGTTCATGGGCAGATAAGCAACATCAAGGACAATCGGATCGCAGGAGCGCCGTGGTCTCGTGGTAACGTGAGCAGCTGCGGAACGAAAAGTCCTTAGTTCAAGTCTTCCATCGAGTGAAAAGCTTAATTTTTTATTTTCAGTTTATGTGACAAACTCTTATGTTTTTGTCCCTTTTTTGGGAGTGATTATCACATCCACAAGGATACCTAAATCGGGCAAGGTAGAAGAATCTTTTTACCCATTCGCCAAGTGTACAAGTTAGGTGGGTCGACAACATATTCCTGTCATGTGACGCACATGCCGTCACCAGTGTCGTATAGAATATATCAGATGTGTTTTCCTGTGGAGGAATCGGTTGACCTATGACCTTGCGATCAAATGTTTTCGGTTCCCATTGGAGAGGCACGTCCTTTCGTCTAATAATCGCACGGTTTTGCGATGCTGTTGCAAAACACAGACACTAAACTTATTACAGTGAACAGAGACGTCAATGAATGAACGGACAGATAATAACTATGCAAAAATAAAGAAAGTAAAATTTTCACTCCAGGGAATACTCGAACCAAGGACCTCTCAGTCTGCAGCTGATTACGCTACCACGGGACCACGGCGCTCCTGAGATCATATAGTCGATGATGTTGCCTATGTGGCCCATGTACTACTCAGTTTGTATATTTTGCTTATTTTTTCACAGTTCCACACAACTTCTTCCTGTTTTCTCAATTGATCTGTGTTCAGTTTATCAAGGTCTATCCACTGTGCCAACTTATAAGTAAATCTGAGAGGGGTGCGATGGGGAGGTTCCCTTGTAAGCATTGGTGTCCTTAGACTTCAGTCAGACGTTTGATCGTGTCGATCATTCTTTTCTCACGGCTCCCTTCCGTCATGTGGAACACCCAAGAACTATAGTCCACGTGGCTACATGTCTTCTACATGACGCGACATCTTGGGTGCCGTATAATGGTAGGCTGCTACAAGCGATCCTCATCAGGCGCTCGGTGCGGCAGGGGTGCCCCTTGTTGGCACTTACCAGTTTACTACGTTACGCATTTGCCGCAGTCTCCTTGGCCTCTCTGGTGACACTGTCGAACGTCCCAGAGCTCTTCCGTCACATATAACTTTTTTTTCTGGAGTACAGCTATCTTTCTACCTCTTTGCCGCCTGTGTGCTTACTGTCGGCGAAGGTGGTGTACACTGAGATACAACAAGCTCGTGCCCCCAATTCGATGGATGTACCAGCGTTACAGGTGGTGCGATGTATGGCCAGCGCCCTTTTCTTTACACTGCTTCACGCTCCACGTTATATGTCACTGCCAACGTGAAACACCAAATCATTCTAGTCTCCACCAAGTTCACCACACTGGCTCCTAGCTTTGCATCGCTCGCAGTCTGCCGGTCACGTATGATCATCGCTTTATTTATGGCCCGGCAGTAGACGTCAGGCTCTTGATCCAGCGAATTCTGGCCTTTCACACGCGTGTCACTGCTTACTGAATAGCAAAAAAAATGGTTCAGATTGCTCTGGACACAATGGGACTTAACGTCTGAGGTCATCAGTCCCCTAGACTTAGAACTACCTAAACCTAACTAACCTAAGGACAGCACATACATCCATAGCCGAGGCAGGATTCGAACCTGCGACCGTAGCAGCAGCTTCGTTCCGCTCTGCCACAACGGCAGGCGAATAGCAAACCACACGATGGTTTTCCTGGATTATGTGTACTACCCCCAGACGAAGACTTACTCTGTGAACTGATTCCGCAGACTTGCAATTCGATATTTTTTTGCCACTGGCGAGGACAGTATTCTCGATTTTTACACATGAGCGAACGATCGACATTGCGCCAGTCCGTAATCCGAAATACAGACAGTGCTTTTCTAACTTACTTTGGAGGGCATTCTACGACCCACCACGAAAGTGGAATGTTCCTGCTATGAGCAGTTGATGTGATGCACTATCTTTGATACAGCGTTCACCAACACTGTTCCCTTTTATTTAGAGGTGACGCACATGGCTTTCTCCAGGGATAAGGGTTGCTTTTATGCACATCACTCCACAGTTCCGAGGGGCAAGTATGAGTCTCTTTTAAATACATTTGATTCCCCTCCCCCCTTTCCTTCCCTCCTTTCTTAGGAAGGAGTTTAAGGGGACCGCTAGCGTAAAGCGGATAATCCGAGTTTCTGTCACGCACGGCATAAATTTTCGTATGTTGCTATTAAATCATACAGTCGTAATTTAATAATACTCGCTATTAGCGAATGCATTTCACAGTAACTAAGCTACATACTGCCATGTTACCTACTACAATTTGGAATCCGCTAGTTTCAGAGGGCAGAACACAAACTGGCACGAAGGATAAAGATGCAGAATGTTAATAACGTTTGTTTCATTTAAAAAGCTTTACGAGTTTTCACATAAAAATTCGGAGGGACTACTTTTCAATATACCGTCGTATGTATAATCGTACACAGAACCCAGCTAAACGTACATACTAGAATATGCATATTACAAGTCGAACATCAGTGAGAGCCTCGAAAATATCATGTACAAGACGCAGTTACCAATCATATAGGAAATTAACTTCTCCTGAACAGTTCTGAGTCTATAGATGGAATATGTAATTGTATGAACTGTCGTTAACAGCAGTTCATCGCCTCATAAAATCCCAGACGAAAGGAGTAACCGTAACAGTTAAAGAACTTTCCCTTCATCGCCATATGAAATACCAGACGGAAGGAGAGAGCACAACAGAAATGGAACCTCATTGCAAATAGGTATTCAACTGTCTTTCCATCAAGTCGAGATGTAACACAGTTTAGTGAAAGGTTTGAATGTAAGATACTGTGACGGTCCAAGCAGCAGATCGTATACATATACTGATGAAATTACGGAAGATTTAACTGTGCAGTTGTGTTTTCCCACAGAACACATGGCGTAATAAACGGCGATGGACTGTCACCCCTTACATTGAACGGTGTGTTAGATTGTTACTTTGTTGCGCCATAGCGGAGGAGGACGCAGATCTATTCTGCAATACCATTCGGATGAGATGTCGATCTTCTCGGGGTGTTATCTGGATGGCGCGACCTAACCCAAGTCGTCATGTTCTATGGCCTTCCGTGAACCATTCGGGCCGGCCGCGGTGGCGGAACGGTTTTAGGCGCTTCAGTCCGGAACCGCGCTACTGCTGCGGTCGCAGGTTCGAATCCTGCCTCGGGCATGAATGTGTGTGATGTCCTTAGGTTAGTTAGGTTTATGTAGTTCTAAGTTCTAGGGGACTGATGACCTCAGATGTTAAGTCCCATAGCACTCAGAGCCATTTGAACCATCTGAATCATTCGGCACCCACCCGTTGCACTGCCGATACACTTCGTCCCACATGAAAAGCAATTTCCTGGATGGATGCATCACATTCTTTCTTGCCAATAATGCACTCTCTTTAAAACTCACTGATTTGGTCGTAAGGTTCGCTCATACATCTGGGAGGCATCCTCCACGTCTATTCAAGTCACACTGTTCCATTACCTTTGGTTTATAACGACAACAATAGCCGCAGGTACACTTTACCTGTAAGTGGTTGTAACACCGAAAATGCAAATAAAATACCTTCTTCACTATCGAAAATTTTTCGCCGTTTAATATCCGTTGATACGTTGTGCCATTGTTTATTTCAGCGTATGGAGAGTCTCTGTCGTATTGCGAGCAGAGAGGAAGCATAGCAACTTGAGTCATGAAAGAGTGCGGAGATGTTTGTTGGGCACTCCGGCAGACGCGGTGTGCAGCTATGATCGCGACTATGTAGACGCACTTATTTTTTAACCCTCGAGTATCGAGAGCATGGTCAGACTGGACAGGTGGAGGAAGGTGCCTGTCCCATAATTACCCGTGGCTCTGGAGGCGACTCGAGGTTCTCAACCAGCAACAGCAACAGCAGAGCTCACCATTGTCACCGGCTACAACCCTAGTCGTTCACACAGCTATAACATCATAAGACTGTTAACTGACGGAGTATAACTAATACTGTACAGAAATTATCCTGTGGCTGTTATTTAACAGCCTTTAATAATTTTCTCGAATGGCTGGTTCAAATGGCTCTGAGCACTATGGGACTTAACATCTGTGGTCATCAGTCCCCTAGGACTTAGAACTACTTAAACCTAACTAACCTAAGGACATCACACACATCCATGCCCGAGGCAGGATTCGAACCTCCGACCGTAGCGGTCACGCGGTTCCAGACTGAAGCGCCTAGAACCGCACGGCCACACCGGCCGGCTTTCTCGAATGATAAGCTGCAATAATTTAAACTGGCAGGGCACCTGGGTTGTCACTGTCGTCAGACTTTATTACCAAACAGAGTCCCTTTCCTTTCCATGCAATCACTGAGTGTCGTGGAAATATCGAAGCTGATTAACTACACACATCAAAAGAAGTCTTGCATCACCCCGGTTCCCAGAACTCCTGAAGACAGGCGTTGACTGTGGATATTGTATCACAGACACCCTTTGACTGTTCAGAGATGTCACTAAACCAGCCCAAAGATGTGCTCATGAATGGTTGTTTAACTATGCATGTGCAGCGACTATTAGACGGAGGGGTCCGACAGCCAATCAGTTCCAATCGTTTCACCAGGAAGGAGGTACACGGCTCGTCTTATCTGTAGTTCAACCATGACTAGATGGTCAATATCGCGGTTCGATCGCGTCTGCATTGTTACTTTGTGCCAGGAAGGGCTCTCAACAAGGGATGTGTCCAGGCGTCTCGGAGTGAAATAAGCGATGTTGTTCGGACATGGAGGAGATACAGAGAGACAGGAACTATCGATGACATGCCTCTCTCAGGCCGCCCAAAAGCTGCTACTGCAGTAGATGACCGCTACCTACGGATTATATCTCGGAAGAACCCTGACAGCGACGCCACCATGTTGAATAAATCATTTCGTGCAGCTACAGGACGTCATGTTACGACTGAAACTGTGCGCAATAGGCTGCATGATGGCAACTTCACTCCAAACGTACATGGCGATATCCATCTTTGCAACCACGACACCAAGCAGCGCATCACGTTCTCTTCACTGATGAGTGTTGCATATTCCTTCAACCAGATAATCGTCGGAGACGTGTTTGAAGGCAGCCCGGTCAGGCTGAACGCCTTAGACACACTGCCCAGCGAGTGCGGCAAGGTGGACGTTCCACGCTGTTTTGGGGTGCATTTATGTGTGGCCGACGTTCGCCGCTAGTGCTCATGGAAGGCGCCGTAACGACTGTACGTAACGTAAATGCCATCCTCTGACCGATAATGCAACCATATCGGCTGCATATTGGCGAGGCATTCGTCTTCATGGACGACATTTCACGCCCCCATCGTGCACATCTTGTGAATGACTTCCTTCAGGATAACGACATCTAAATGGCTCTGAGCACTATGGAACTCAACTTCTTAGGTCATAAGTCCCCTAGAACTTAGAACTACTTAAACCTAACTAACCTAAGGACATCACACACACCCATGCCCGAGGCAGGATTCGAACCTGCGACCGTAGCAGCAGCGCGGCTCCGGACTGGAGCGCCTAGACCCGCACGGCCACCGCGGCCGGCACACAGAAATCACTAAGCAATTAAACAGTCTGAAAGAGAAGGTATGTGCCCTGCATCAGGAGATAATGGCGTTGGTACAGGATAAGAAAATTTCGCCCAAACAGGACATTAACAACAGAGTTTAATCATTTCGACGAAAGGAGGAGAAAGAGAAGATTAGTGTTTAACATCTCGCTGACAACGAGATCATTAGATATAGAGCACAAGCTGGGATTAGGAAGGGATATGGAGGAAATCCGCCGTGCCGTTTTCCAAAGCTACCATCGCGGCATTTGCTTTAAGCGATTTAGGGAATTCACAGGAAAGCTAAACGATGATGACCTCACGCGGGTTTGAACCGTCGTCCTCTCGAATGCGAGCCCAGTGTGCTAACCACTGCACCTCCTCGCTCGGTATTTCAACGAAAGCAACAATTGCAAATTTTGACGAACGATCCGCAAGATGTACGTGCCATGTACCTACCCAAATAGTGTCGGCGGGCGGTAGTAGGAGCGGCAGGGCGCATGCGAAAACGGAAGCGCTACAACAACAGAGTCGTGGACGCTACAAGAGTTTGTGCATATATTTCTTTCATGAAAGTGAACCGACGGCTCTTGAGGAAAACATAAATTATGAGTCGATTGTGGAAGTATGAATGTGAAAGTAATGAGCAAGATATTGGATCAGAATCCAAAGTGTCGGAGAAATCTAAGAAGAGATAAAATGCTACAGACCAGAGGTAGTTCCGAATTTGGCGAAATTAGAACGTCCTGTGAATTCTGATGTGGTGCGATGCTGTAACGGCAGTTTCAGTGGTATATCGGAGGAGATTGGTGAAGATATTGGTGGTGATTTCTATAATGTAGCGATGGATGTAATGGGTGTTTTAAGTAATGAATCTTATGAATTATCAGCTGATGTTAATGGAGTTAATTGTAATGACGTTTTTAGTGATTCGGCGGAAATAAGTGATGCTTTGTGTAAAGGAGACGAAATTCTAAGTTGTGTGGTTAATTTTGAGAATGTTGCAACTGCAGATAAGGCTACTTTAGAAGAAGGAAACAATATATTTGATGCGTACGAAGATAATGAAGCGAAGGATCCCGAGGGTTAGTTAAAGCCTAAAATTGATTTACAGGTGGATCGGAAGAATATAGAAATGGATAAGGGGGAAAGTATTTGTTTAGGAGATGATGTTAGTACTGAATGGTACGCTAAGCAAGGAAGTGATTACTCTATAAGTGATGGAAAATGGTTCGGTAAAATTTTAAAGTTGTTCCTGTCTCACTGATGGGCACAGGAGAAATATAAAGTAAGGAGAGGTCTTGAAGGGAGGAGAGACGGAACAGGGGCGAAGGAACCGTTTGATGAATTGTTTGACGGTGACAATGAAACAGAAGGTTGGTCTGATGTTTAATGTATACAACAGATTTGGAGGAGAAAGGAGGGGATATTGAAACTGAACTTTTGAGAGAACAGTGTTTACTGAAAGATATCGGTATACCACCCGGCATGTAACCAATTGTGAACGCTATATGCGAGAAATTGGGCGCCTACGTAGAAAGTATGCAAGCAACAAATGTTCGAAGTGCACAGAGTGTCTCACATTATTTGAAGAAGACGTATTAAATGGTGATAAGAGTAGTGCTATAGGGTACTCGCCATTAGAAATAATGAGAGGAGGCAACCCGAAGTTCTTACTTGCTGAGGTCGTGGTTTTTCCACCAGCTCAGCCAGTAACGGCAACCGAAAGAAAGGCTGCAGTAAACGCTCGTATAGAGAAGATGGAAAATTGAAGAAAGGGGCCACATCATTGGTGTTATAAGACGATTAAGTACGAGACTGGGGACCGCATCTTGGTGAAAAATAAAGAAAAATCTAATGAAGTAGATGGAGAAACTAAAAAGCTATTAGAACTATACTATGGACCGTTTGTTGTCACTGAAAGTCCACACCCCACTACGTATAAGCTCAAGTATACACTATCTGGAAAATTATTGGGGCTACGAAACATGACAGAGCTGCCATTATGCACAAACAGAAGAACGTAGTAGATGTGCTCAAATGCGTGTGTATGTGTGTGTAATTTTCATCTGTAGTTTATAAGAATTTTCGGGGTGGATTTAAGATGTATGTAATCCGTATGGAGAGACAGTTTAGTGCAATGAGAGTGTCAGTATTGGCCTCACGACTTTTGGTGTACGGAGGTAGATAGAACATAATTAATTTCCTTCGTAAGATTTAGGGGTATATTTCAAGGAGTTATATAAATGTGTTACTTATAGTAGTTTCGATCGGTTTCTCGAGTAAGATGTGCAGTTTATTTCTAATTATTGTTTGTACAAAATTTGGTGCATGGAGGTCATCAAAACTCATTGAAATTTTGACTCCTTGTAGAAGTAAAACTTGTAGATATGTGCAAAGTATAAGCTAAGTTTTTGGGGTACATTACATAGGTTAATTATATAACGTACGCTATTTTGGAAGAGGTTTTGAACAGTTTTATGTATGTCGGGATAAATTCTGGTGATAAATCTTATTTTAGTGCAAGTAAGTACCAGATGAATTTATGATCCAGCTATCGACTGAATCAAAAATGAAACTTACATGGGCGATTTCGACACAGCGTACTATTAGTTTTAAAGTTTATAAATAGGTACAGTAAAATTGTTGGGAAGTGACAAAATGTTAGTTGACATATGACGTCGAACAAATTTCATAGCACGAAAGACGTGTTTTCTAGTGGGAGCCTGGACAGAGTATTTGAAATGTCGAGCTGAATCGACATTTGCCTACGCTACGTGTTTTGCCTACGCTGTAAATCAGTTTTTTTTTTCATTTTTGCTATCCTGTTTGTTAATGTATAGATTCCATTGGGGAGGACGTTCAGTGTGTGATCTATGGGGAGTTGGGAAGCAATATTATGATTACTAGTAACTAACTTCAGACGTATCTCGACAGCTATCGTCCTTCAGCACTGACGGTGGCTGTGGATTGACGCATTGTTTCGGCGCTGCTCGTGGCCAAGGCGCTGATGTAACTCTGCAGGGGCGGTTGGACTGCTAACTATCGGAATTTCGACGTCAGAAAACCGATTACGTGCTGTGTTTGTCATAGTGAAGTGCTACGATGCGGGAAAGAAGT
Source organism: Schistocerca serialis cubense (assembly GCF_023864345.2). Classification (NCBI taxonomy): domain Eukaryota; kingdom Metazoa; phylum Arthropoda; class Insecta; order Orthoptera; family Acrididae; genus Schistocerca; species Schistocerca serialis. The sequence continues at coordinate 584,403,040 of NC_064640.1, forward strand.
GCTGTTTTGTGAGGGGAAAAGGGCTAAAATATTTTGAAAAGAACGAGCTGACGCGAAGGTCACTTTATATTTATGTGTTTATTCGGGCATCTAATTAATATGCCACCGTTTTTATAATCTGTGTTAGATTTAGTAAATGCTTCCTGATAAGATGTTATGACACATAACACACCACCACAAAGATACTTTCTCTATTGTTCTGACATGCAAGTTGTTTGTTCCATTTGGCTGAAGTGCCAGATTAAGTGGAGGTGTGTAACGGTACGCGTATGTAGGCGAGCTAATCTGCCCGATTAGACCTGCTATGAGGTAAAGTGTATTTGATGTGTGGCTGAACGCTAGCCGGCCCGGCACTCAGGACAGGCCGCAGTGGACCCTCCAGGCGACCGTGATGCAAAGGCGTTAGCTAAGGACTATAAGGGTTAATCCCAGTCTTGGGAGTTTTGGCGACGGAAGGTTTCTTAGGAGGCCAGACAATGCAACAGGAAATGGCGTAGTATCAAACAACCTTAAAGATGGCTAAGTTACATCTCTCTGAACGTCAACGATAACTCAGCCAAATATTAATGCAAATCTGAATACTTCGATGATAGATAAATGAGGTGCATCCAATGACACAATAATATTTCAATATCTTTAAAACTGCATAAGTTAATAAACATTTACACAATGAACCTATGAATTAGCAACTTTTAATTGCTACATGCTATTTCAACAAACAGTATCCCAGATGATAGCATTTGCACTATAGTGATCATCCCTAAAAGCATCCCTTATGCTTCCCATCTAAGGCACCAAGGTAATTTGGAAAGTTCGAAATGTCTTGGAGCTGTTTTACTGTATGTTACAATTCAATTCCTGTTATGGCATTTGAAAGAGAGAAAATCTGATTTGAATATGCCAATGCGACTTTCATACACACCTGAACTGAAAAATAAGCATGATCTTAAACTCTTGATGTACTGTACGTCAGACACATTTTCTCGTAACAGCTGAAAATGTTGAATTATGAAATGCACTGATTTATATCTGAAAAGGTAGGGAAGGAACAGTTTGGGTTCAAAATGGTTCAAATGAATCTGAGCACTATGGGACTTAACTTCTGAGGTCATCAGTCCCCTAGAACTTAGAACGACTTAAACCTAAATAACCTAAGGACATCACACACATCCATGCCCGAGGCAGGATTCGAACCTGCGACCGTAGCAGTCGCGCGGTTCCGGACTGAGCGTCTAGAACCGCTAGACCACCGCGGCCGGCCAACAGTTTGGGCCTATAAGTTGTAAGGTTCAGTTCTTATCACAAACTCTACAATGTAGGGCTAGATTTTCATTGTAAGTGCGAAACTATAAATATATTTGATAATGCCTGCATACAGGGTTTCAGCAGAGGCACATCCTTCCTCAAAATATTTTTTTGGAAAGAGTTAAAATGTCACTTTAAAGAACTGGTTGCTATTTATAATGAATTAATCAGAGCAAATGGAATGGTGGGGATTGACAATTGACTGAACGTAACAAATAAAACAGCGTCAAAAAGCTGTGGAGTGGATTCAAATTGCTCTGAGCTCTATGGGACTTAACTTCTGAGGTCATCAGTCCCCTAGAACTTAGAACAACTTAAACCTAACTAACCTAAGGACATCATACACATCCATGCCCGGGGCAGGATTCGAACCTGCGACCGTAGCGATCGCGCGGTTCCAGACTGTAGCGCCTAGAACTGCTCGGCCACTTCGTCCGGCTGTGGCGTGGGCATTCAGAATACATTCCCACCCGAAATATCTTGTTTGCTAAAAGTAATTCATATGAACAAAAATGGTTCCTTTATTGTACTTTTCAACTTATTTAGGTGTGTTATCACAGTTACGTATGCTGGTCATGTTCTGAAGAAATTTAACGGAATCAACCCACCTTCATGTATAAATCCTTCAAGCACTGCTAAATTGCGTTACAAGTTTCAGAAATAATTGAGGATATCGTGCTTAATGGCATTCTGAATGAAAACATTAGGCTTCTGTAGCTTTTTCCAGTAGCTAGAAACCTCAGTGTTAGAACTAACCTGAAGTAAAGTATGGAATTAGTTGCAAGCTCATACGTATGCACCGCGGCCGGCCATCTGCATTCATTGTGTGTACGAATTCAACTACAAGACAGTATGGCAGCTCTTGGAACAGGAAGTTGTAGCATCCTATTGCCCCATCCTTGGCACAAGACCTGTCCTCGTCTGTACAGGGGTTCACGAAGCAGTGTGCCCACGCCACGTCGACTGCGTGCCGTATCGACTCCGCGCTGACTCCTCCAGGTTGCTGCGAATCCGCGTTACCCGCCAACGCCCCGCCTCCGTGCCTCAACGTCTCTGCTCCGTCACCTCCGTTGCACATTACCTGTCCACGCTGACACCATGTGGCTCTGCGTCTCCTCACTGCCATGCTTGAGTTACATCACCTAAGTGCCGCAGCACAGCAGACGTCTATCACAAGTGTTGCATGTCGCACTGTTCCAGTGAGGGAGGAATTGTTAAGTAACAGCAGCAGTTAAATATTTTATTGTTCGTGTGTTTCGAATCGCCAGTCATGGTCAATAAAATCAAAAATTTATCACGTGTTGGTGAATCAAAGGTTGCAGGTATCAATACAGAAAATCCTAAAAGCCACAGACGAGTAAAAATTTAGAACCGATGCTTGGTAGACAATCAGTTCACAATAATTTTAAATGTCACGAAAATAGGGAGTATGAACTTTGAATTAATTTGAGAGGTAAAAACAGAATTTGGGAATAATATTGAGGAATTAATATTAGGTTGTAAGCTACGAGGGTTGACAGGAAAGTAATGACTCCAGTTTCGTAACTCTTCAACAGTTGGCAGCATTGTTATGCGGCAGGTACTGGCTTGTTCCGTAGTCTCTTATCTACAGCCCCATTTGGCGGGAAGCCTTAGCACTGAACAGTTGTGTTGTTACAGTGTGAAGTATGGAAACCTGCGCAGACGGCCGGTCAATGCGATTTAAGCGACGTTCAGTCATTGAATTCCTGACAGTAGAAGGTGTCAACCCAAAGAAAATTCATCAGAGAACGAAAGCAGTTTATGGTGATCGTGTTGAGGTGAGTACTGTGCGTTATTGTGCGAGTAATTTTAAAGATGTTCAGTGGGAACTTCTGACTTCCGTGGCAAACAATGAGTTGGCAGACCTGTGACAGCTACCACCGAGTTTCACAAGCAAAATTTTGACAGACTGATTCAGAACGATCGTCGTATCACTCAAACCGAAATTGCAAGCACAATTGGCATTTCACAAGAACGTGTGGTCACGTTAATGCTTTGCTAGGCTATCGGAAGTTCTTTGCACGATGGATGCCCCAGATGCTGACTCCTGAAATGAAAGCGCACAGACCTGAAATTTGCCAGAAACTCCCCTCACGTTACAAGAATGAAGGTGAGGCCTTTCTCCATTCATTTGTGACAGGAGACGAAACGTGGGTACACCATTAGGACCCGGAGACGAAACGTCAGTCTATGGAATATCTACTCAAAGACTCCCCCCAGGAAAAGAAATTCAAGACTCAGACCTCTTCTGGAAAAGTCATAGCCACAGTGTTCTTTGACGCAGGTGGTGTTATCCATGTTGATTTCCTTGATCGTGGAACAACAATAAATTCAGAACGTTACATCACAACGCTGCGTACTCTGAAACGATGGCTAACAAGGGTCCGAAAGGAAATTGGAAATGTTTTCCTGCACCATGACAATGACAAACTACACACTTCAATTGCCACCACATCAGAACTTCAGAGACTGAATCTCACCACCGTACGGCATCCTCCGTGCAGTCCAGATTTAGCACCGTCTGACTTTCATCTGTTCCCGATAATGAAAGACGATCTGCGGTGGCATCATTATGCTTCTGATGAAGACTTGGAGAGAACTGTGAGACTGTGGTTGCGGATACAGGGTGTCGACTTCTTCCGCGACGGCTTCGGAAAACTTGTTCATCGTTGGCAGAAATGTATCCAATTACCTGGTGATTATGTGGAAAAGTGAATATTGGTGATTAAATATCACATTCTAAGGATAATTTCTGCCTTTGATTTATTAAAATAGTCCCATCCAAACCCAATTAACGAAGGTGGAGGTATTACTTTTCATTCAACCCACGTATATACAGTCAGTTCCACAAGAAAGAGTACACCGTTATCTGTATGAAATAAAAGACACTGTTATAAATATATGTTTACATGAAAATACATGTTATTACTGATTACACATAATAGTTAATCCAATCGCCGTTATTATCATTTATAGCTTGGCACTTTTTTTAGCATGCTTTTCACGACATTTTCTACATATTCACTCAGTTACGACCTCCGTATCGTCCTGATTTTACATTACAGCTGCTTCAAAGTGTATATTAATTTTCGTTTAAGCTTCATCTTAATATACGACTATACGTCTGCAATCAGATTTGCGACCAGAGACACAGAGGGGCCAATCCATCGTAGATACCCCATTGTCTTGTTTCCACTCTGTACAGAGACGGCTGCAATGTTTCGGATCATTATCCTCTTGGAAAATCCAGTTTGTCTCGTTCGAACCAAATGACTTCTTAAAAGATCTCAGAAGGTATTTTTGATAAACACTGCACATTTTTTCGGCATTTAAATTGGATGTAAATAAGTGGAAATAGCCAAAACTGCAAACTAAGAAACAAAACATTCAACTCTCACACTGTTTACACTGTAAAAAATGCACTGAGTACCGATGTGATACCACTAGCGGAGATGTCGCTGCGGTTGTTACATCTAACATGATGGCGTACACTTTCCTGTGGAACTGACTATAAAAGCCAAACAGACGCAGAGTTCAAGTCTATGAAGGCAGGCATGTTTGAATGTCACAAAGGAATGATTAATAATAAAACAGAATTAGATGGAAAAATAAATACTCCAGAGTAAACAAGATATCCTGTAGGACAGAGTTTTCATACCAGATCCTTCAGTGTAGAGAACAGATATCATGCAGGTGATGTTTCGGCTGCATGTACAGATAATTTTGTAGCAGGGATGAGTTAGGTAGTTAAGATTATATTGCTGTTCCGCTCATTTTCACTGCACAAAATTACTATCCATGTCAACATGATCTGACATTAAAATTTGCAAAAACTTTTACTATAAACCTCTTTCGTACAAATGTTGACATTGTAATTTTTCAGTATGCTACTGAAAATAGCACAAAGCCAAATGATAATACTAATAAAAATCCAGGGGGGGGGGGGGTTCTCTTCCCCTCTTGGGCACGTCTCCAGGTGCCGACTAGGAAGGGCTCTGCAGATGCAAGGTAAGTGGGAAATGAAACACCGCCCGCGGAAGAACACAGAAATCAGAATCAAAAGGCGGCTCTCCCCAGATTGGTCTATGGTCAGCGTGTCTTCCCCAGTTAAGAGGAGGTTGAGAAAAAACTTCAGGGCTCACAACCGAGGCTGTAAAGCAGTGGCAAGAGCCACACTAAGAAGAAGAAAGGAGTGGCGACAGTGAAAGTCACAGGAAAATCAAGATACCATACAGAACTTCCTAAATTTAATAACACTAGTGAGAAAAATCTCAAAAAAATAGAAAAGGGAAGAAGACCAACTCTCCTTTCAGATCAATGAAGACTTCACAAAAAATTCAAAGATCTTTTATAAGACTTTAAATAAAAAGCAACCAAATGCGGTCCATCAACCCTGCAACTCCAAGACAGAAACGGAAATACTGAGTGCAACACAGTTAATTGTAAAATTTCAGATACGTCCTCAAACGTGAAGATCCCAAAGGAAAAATGGCGTTTAAGACCTCAACATTCAACAGCCTTAGCTCTGAACAACCCTCCAACGAGGAACTAAAGACAGTGACTTAGGATCTCAAAACTTATAAGGCCCCGGGAGAAAATCAAACAACCGCTGAAATTTGGAAAAACCTGAATAAAAATGCCATATACTCTCTCCAAAACATCTTTAACGAAATCTGGATACATGAGAGAATTTCAGTTGAACGGAATACGATCCTCGTCCACCCACTGCATAAGAAAGGGTCCGAAACAGACCCCAACAACTACAGAAAAGTCTCACTCTTACATGTAACGTACAAGACATTCTCTAAAAACCTGCTAAACAGAGCAGAATCCCAATTAGACCATAAATGTGGAAAACAACAGGCCGGTTTTGGGAAATGATAATAGTGCCAAGGAAAAATCCTAACCTTAAAAACCACATAGTCCACAAAAATCAAGAGCAAAGTCATATGTTACAACATTCAATGTATTTCAAAAAGCATACGACGTGACAGACTGGGAATCCGTCATCGCTATACTTCAAAAATTAAACCTGGACAACATTACCAAAAACCGAATCAGACAAAACCTTACCAACACATACTCCAAAGTCAAATTCATGGGAGTACCCTTTTGCGATAAAAATGAGTGCACGGCAAGGAAATGGATTCTCCCCGCTGCTGTTTAATAGCGCCCTATAATAGTAGTAAGAGAGATGTAAACGAAGATTCATAGCGGAATCCGATTACGAACCAGAAAGGAAGGCATCAGTGTCAGTGGTTTAGGCTTTGCAGATGATATGGCCCTACTAGCCGAGAGTTGGAAGTAACTAAAGAACATTCCCCCGAACCGCAAAAACAAGCAGAAAGGACGGGTCCCAAAATCATATTTCCTAAGACCAACATAATGACAAAGATATAAAATCACAAAAACATATTAATACAGGACCATCAAAAATAGACAGTCACCTCTTAATGCTACTATTTAGGAAGAATTTCTACCCATTTCTCCCTAATACTACAAATTGCAGGAAGTTTACCAGTATGTCGTGGGTTCTGAATCAAACTGTAAGTCACACGCAATCTTAGAGAATGTTTCATTTGATGTGATCGATATACACCCACAAGAAACAATACTACTAAGTATACCTTATAAAAGGACCATCAATGTTTGTCCATTGTTGATCATAAGCACGCTGCCCCAAGGTATTTTATATGTTCATGATTTCATGTCGAGGCGGTTGTACACAATACAACTTGAAATTAAAATTTTTAGTGTGTTATCCTGCTGGTTGCATATCTGGTAACTGCTTGGGTTTCCTTGATGACATTCGAAGCTGACAGGCGCTCAGGTTGTGCTGATGAGTGTAAGTTCCACTTCATATTCCCATTTTTAGGAAGAAAAGTCTGTTCACTATACTGTACGGGGTGTGGAATGTCAATTCTGTCATCAGAACATCTGATTCCAGCTGATACCATCTTCCGGATCGTAAGTGTACCCTGATCTGCTGTGGAATTCACTAATTCTTCCAATTCTATGTCAATGAGTCATCTAATTTCCATGGTGACACAATCAAACTGAGCAGAAACAATCAATAATCAAATAACAGAATAGTGCTAATCATTTATTGTAAACAGCAATTAACAAGCCCATTGGTGCAAATGAAGACACTTTATTGATTGTTCAGTGTAAGTTGGAAGGAAAAAATTATTATTACCATGAAGAATAACAAAAATATAAAAAATATTTGACATTAGTGAAATCATATATATGTCACGTACTTATGAGGCAAATGTTACATATACCACTACTAAAGTTTATGACCAAATTCCTTAACATATTTTAAAAAGATGTTTGTACACGAAATGCTCATACATTTTCAGATTAAGTTACCGAAATTCGTAAAGTTCTCTTGGTATTCAGATAATGAGAAATAAATTTTATAATAATTTTGGTTCATATAGATCCGAACAACTGAACAAAGCTGAATTCGTAAGAAATCAGTTAGAAGGAAGAGCTCGTGCCTGCACGTCAGAATGTTTAAAAGTGTATTGACTACAAAATATCTGAAACAATGTTCTGCAGTAAGTAGCAGGGACAGGAAAAGCAGTTGAGACTACAAAATCATTTTGTTAAATGGTTCAGTCTACAGAAGTAAGATGGAAAGTGTGAGAGAATGTTATTTTAGGGAACCAAATAAACTGATTCATTTTCGTAGGTCACTAGGTGTGACAACTGAGACTTTAGCTTTAAAGAGGATGCTGCCAGAATCCTTACAATGGGAACACATTAACATTCCAGTTGATTCTGTGAAAGAACTGCTCACCTTCATTGAAAATATGGAAAGAACTCTATGTTACAGGGTAAGGTATATTGGAGAGTGAGAATAGAAGGGAAGCTATAATAGTATTTTTAATGAAAAACGTTGTAATATATGGAGACAAGACAGGTATGGGCTTGATAATGAGGACATGAACAGGAGAAACAGAAAGCAGGAACACAAATTATAGGGGGAAAAGGAAGATTTCTTATCAAATCAGAGATAATGAAAGACAAGGGGCAGGGCATAGGGTGTACAACACTACAGTTTTCAGGGCAGTCAGTCAGGAAACTAAATGATGCGTCAGCCAAGGTTTACTGGGGGGCTTATACATATGCAAGAAATAGGCAGGGATAGTATAGGACACGAAATGACGAGGAGAAAAATAAATGTGTCTATGTCATATGGATAATACTACAGGTAGTACAGAATTTGGGGAAGATTATGATTAATATTGCAATAAGAAAAGGAGATGAATGGAACAAATGGGATAAAATTACGTTTAATGATGATCAGTTTAGTTTCCGTAATGAGTAAATGTTTGATAGAAATGAAATTAATGAAGAAGTAGTTTTCGAAGACCATGTTCGCTTAAGCTCAATTATAACTACTAAACTATCATAAATAGACACATTTGTTTCGTCAGACGGAAAGGAAGAAGTTAACATGGACTCAAGGGGCAAGAATAAAAATGGCAGTTAAAACAATTTTGAGGATGAGGCATTGCTGAGCAATGAGGAAAATAGTGCAATTAACGAGTGTGAGCCCATTAATAGCGGAGTAAGTACTAACTCTAGCAATTTTTGTAGAAGTGATGTTATAAAATATGAAATATTGGTTAATGATGTGCGTATACCAGTGAATGTTCGCGATATTTGAATGATATCTCCGCCGTCTGACTGTAAAAACTTCTTTATTTTATATTACTATCATGATTTTGGGCTTAATCTATGACCAAATACAACAATGTTGTAGGATTCTGATAAGTGAGGTCTTCGTCAAGATCTATTGAACTGGGACTCCAGCGTGTAGATCAGTACAAACCCACAAAAATATATGGCCGACAGTTAGCAAACATGTTTTCCAATCAGAGAACAATTGGGCCACATGTTCACATGTTCACAGCACATGTAACAACTGCATTAATGTTTATTCTGTGTCTCTATTGTTCTACGTTTGGCAAACATGTCTGCTACCTACCTGTCACATACATCTTCACTGCACATCTGAAGTCTGTATTGATGTTCATTATGTGGTTCAATTGTTCTTTAGTTGAAACACATGTTTGCTACTTTTCTGTCATACAGGTTTGTAATTTTCTACTTGTTTACAGTCTGGAACACCCAGTTCAATAGATTTTGACGATGACTTCACTTAACAAATTCTAATTATTCGCGACACTGATGTACCTGATAGTGATTTAATGCCAAAATCATGATAGTAATATAAAATAAAAAAGTTGGCACACCGAAATGATGGAAATAACATTCAAACATTATTACATGACGCTGGGCCAAAAACAGTTGGAGGTTATCATTCTTCATTATGTTTTCTGTTTTCATGGCGATGAACAGATTAATGACGTAAGGTTGCATGGCAGTAAGGAGGATATTGTTACCGATGGTTGTCCTGATGAGGAAATTGGAAAGCGGTTCCTTGAATGCTGTAGACATGATTCTGAGTGACAATGTTTTTTAATTGGTTGGAAAATGAGTAGGTTGACTATAGTGTTAATGATTGTATGTATTAGGCTAAGATCTATAAATCCTTGCTGCCAGAGGAATGGGATCAGTTGAAGACAAAGGTCCAGTATGTTGGAAGAATTTTGTGGGGAGCGAGATACTGTAGACGTACATAATCAATTATTTATGCGAGATACAGGAATCGCTGAAATACTGAACTCATTTCTCATTAGAACAATGTTCGGACGCCTCGCTACCTGTCGCTTTGCTGGTGTTGCCTTCTCTTGTCAATTTCTCCAATTATTTCGGAAGAAACATTAGTGACTGTAACAAATGGCTGAACCAATATAATCGTCCTGACGTCATTTCGTGTGTGTAAATGTCAGGTAGAGGAAGGTAGTAGGAATGAGTTAGAAGCTGGTTTATTGTGGGAAACAGAATTTGTACTTTCACTATAAACTTTTTTTTAAAATTTTGTTATCCGAATACTCAACCATCGAGCCTAGTTTCTCTCAAATGCACCTTATATTTTGCTTCTTCCTTGAATTTGCGAATAAATCCCTTCTCTGTGATGAATGGTAAGTGTGAATGAATGTGTATGTAATTCAAGCATCCCACTGTACTTGCAATTCTCAAATGACAGCATCAACCATGCATTTTCCGTGCTTGATTTCAGTGATTTATGATGCGTTTAGTACCAACACGTCATCTCAAATTAAAATTCGTAATAATATGGTTTCTTGTGTGTATTTTCTAAAATCTTAATGCCAAAATAAATTTTTAGTTAAATGTATTCATGATGTTAATAACTCACCCTCAATGTATGCAACTCCTATCGAGCCTCTTCAAGACCAACAAAGATTACGTGTGTGCACGTCAGTTTATTTTTAAAAGCATTTCTCACATTGATTCTATTCCAGAATTAATTAAGGATTTCGCTGTTTCTTTGAAGATATAATTACTTTCCTGAACTGAGGCTTATTTTCTAATCAACTCTCATCTTCAACTTCGTTGCAGTTAATGTAGAGGATAGTGACAGAATTCATTCAGGTGATGACCCTGTAAAATCTGTCAGAAAAGGTAGCGATTCAATGAAAGATGGTCTATTTCCTATGCAAGTATCACAGAAATAGGTACATCTGTCCCGCCCCACAGTAAGAGTAAAGTTAAATAAGTAGCACCTCAGTTTTAGAAGCACTAGATGCAAGAAATCTAAACAAAATAATAATTAAGGAGAATGATCAGCCGGAAAGCATGAGTGAACTGTTGCAAAACATCAATTACGTGAAGTTGGCGTCTACTGAAGATTTATCGTGAAGGTTTTGGCAGGTGTTAGAAGCTCACTCTCGCAGAAAATATAAGAACTTTCTATTTTAAAGAACGACCTGTCTTTCCAGGGTAGTATCTTTTGACTTATCAGTCTTAACAACCGTTTTCGCCAGAACTTTGAATCATGTTCTTGGAAATAAACTGTCCAGAAAATTAACGATTCATGTCGATGACACCTGATAACCAGTAGTACATTGGATGAACATTGTCAGCTGTTGGATGATATATTCAAAACAATTCATATATTTGGGTGACTCTTCAAATCAGTAACTGTGAGTCTGAACTGATAACTTACCTCTGGCACCAGGTAACTCTGAGGTCAATTCACCAAACAAACATAAAAATAGAAATTAACTAAAATCTTACACTGCATTGTGTTCCTTTTACAGAAAGTATATTAGTGCTTACATGTAAGTTATGTAAGTTATTGCATTGTGTAAATTACTGGAAAAGAATGTAACGTGGACACAAATGGCTGAGAATAATACAGAATACGAAGCCATAAACTATAACCAGTATAAAAAAACATTATTATATAAGTGACATTCAAATGGAAACGAGAGATATGTGAAAGAAGTAAATAAACTATTTACTATTTGAAAAGTAGTCTCCATACATGTTAATACATGTAATCCACTATAACACGAGGAGGTAGTGCCTCCATGGATAAATCTTTGCTGTTGACTACGGAAATATGATTGCATCCAGGTTAGTACCTCCTTGTCAAAAGCAAATCATGAGCCACAGATGTGTTTCTTCGGGGCTCTAAAAATATGGAAATCGCGCAGAAAGGGATAGGGGCTGTATGGAGGACGTGTAAGGTCTTTCCAGAGAAACTTCTGCAGTCGAAACAGCCTTGGCATCATTTGCGCCCTCACACATAGGTCAGCTCATCAGAGGAATCACTTATTTGGAAATTATGTGGTATTTAATCAGACGGATCGAAGGCGATACAGACATAGCATTGCTGGCTGTACCTGTGTGTACTGTGTACTTAATAAGGACTGCAGGAAAACTGAATAAGCAAATATATATATGTTCAGTTTGCCTGCAGTCCTTCTTCAGTACACCCCATAAACACTGAAGCGCCAAAGAAACTCATTCGTATTCAAATATAGAGATACGTGAACAAGCGGGAAACAGCGCTGTGGTCCGCAACGCCTATGTAAGAGAAAAAGCGTGTGGCGCAGTTGCTAGATCGGTTACCGTCGCTACGATGGCAGGGTATTAAGATTTAAGTAAACTGGAACGTGGTATCATAGTCCGGGCACGAGGGATGGGACACAGTACCTCCGAGGTAGAGATGAAGCGGGGATTTTCCCGTACTACCATTTCACGAGAGTACGACGAATATGAGGAATCCGGTAAAACATCATATCTCCGACATTGCTGCGGCCGGAAAATAACCCTGCAAGGACGGGACCAACGACGACTGAAAAGAAGCGTTTCAACGTCACAGAAGTGCAACCCTTCCGCAAATTACTGCAGATTTCAATGCTGGGCCATCAGAAAGTGTCAGAGTGGGAACTATTCAATGAGACATCATCGATATGGGCTTTCGGAGCCGAATGCCCATTCTAGTACCCTTGATGACTGCACGACACAAAGCCTTGCGCCTAGCCTGGGCCCATCAGCACCGACGTTGGACTACTGATGACTGGAAACATGTTGCCTGATCGGATGAGACTCGTTTCGCATTGTATCGAGCAGATGGATGGGTACGGATATGGAGACAACTTCATGAATCCATGGACCCCCCATGTCAGCGTGGGACTGTTCAAGCTGGTGGAGGCTCTGTAATGCTGTGGGGTGTGTTAAGTTGGAGGGATATGAGACCCCAGATACACCTAGATACGACTCTGGCAGGTGACACGTATGTAAGCACCCTGTCTGATCACCTGCATCTATTCATGTCCATTGTTCATTCCAACGGACTTTGACAATTCCAGGAGGACAATGCAACACCCTAGTCGTTGAAAATTGCCACAGAGGGCCTCCAGGAACCCTCTTCTGAGTTTAAACACTTCCGCTGCCCACCAAACTCTCCAGACATGAACGTTATGGAGCATATCTGAGATGCCTTGCAATGTGCTGTTCAGAAGAGATCTCTAGCCCCGGTTCTCTTACGGACTTATGGACAGCCCTGCAGGATTCATGGCCATTTCCCTCCAGCGCTACTTCATACATTAGTAGAGTCCATGCCACGTCGTGTTGCAGCACTTCTGCGTAGTCGCTGGGGCCCTAAAAGATATTAGGCATGTGTACCAGTTTCTTTGGATTTCCAGTGTATGTATAAATAACGTAAAACTTGCACCCCACAGATATCGAAAATGGAAAGTGCTATTGATATGTCGTTTACACAGAAGGATTGGTATTCAGGGGCTCGTATTGTTAGCCATCTAACAAAATGTATTAATACCTATAACGTATACTTTAGTGCAAATATATACTGTTTTAAACGAAAAAAATGCCTACTGTCTACGACAGACTAAAGGTAGGGTAAAGTAGAATGTCAGTGGTTTTTGTTGCAGGTGCTTAGTGCGAGTCGTTTATGAGATATCGTATTGTGTAAAGTTTCCATATTGACACTTACTTGTGAAATTCAACCTGCGTAGTTATTAGGCACAGTGTTGCTATATTTTCTTACAGAGTGCTTCTGTGTTCCTTGAGTGAACTCCTGCTTGCTAGTCAGTTATGTAAGCAGGCTTTATAGATTTTTATGTTGGTAACGCCACGTAGCGCTCTGTGCTGTGTGAAGTCTGTTGCTGGTTTGCATTGTTGGAGTATTTGATATTGTAGTGTTGGGCAGTTGGCTGTTAACAGCGCGTAGCGTTGCGCAGTTGGAAGTGAGTCGCCAGCAGTGGTGGATGTGGGGAGATGGCGGAGTTTTGAGAGCGGATGATGTGGGCGTGTGTCCATCAGAGATAGTAAATTTGTAATACTGGATATTATGAACTGATATATATATATATCATCATCATCATCATCATCATTTATTGCCTTATCGGGCCTTTAAGGCCTACAGCAAGAAGAACAAAAGGAAAAGTAAAGACAAAAAGACTTATAAAAGTACTCTATACAGTAGTAAAGGTTACATATGTACATTACAGCTTAAAGAAAAACGAAAAAATAAACAGGGCATTCAATCAAAGGTTTAAAAGGCAAGAGGGATACATTACAGAAACAAAAAAAACAAAAAAAAAAAAAACACACACGCAGTGTCTGTCAATTACACGAGAGGAGGGAGCTGTTGCAGATGGCAGTCCATCTCATCCGGTCGTTGGCGTCCTCCTCCACGGCTGCTGGTTCCACTTCTTTCAGGATCGTTGTTATCCTATCCTTCCATCGAGTTCTTGGGCGTCCTCTAGGGCGTTTTCCTGTGGGTTGAGAGTGGAGGACTCTGTTTGGAAGGGATCCGTCTGCCCGTAGGATGTGGCCAAACCATTGGAGTCTCTTCTGCGCCAATATTCGTCCAATGTGTGGCTTTCCATACCGCTGGTATAAATCTTCTTTTTTTCTTCGTTCCCATTTACCTTCCATGGCATTGTAGATGGGTCCATATATCTTCCGAAGTACCTTCCTTTCAAATGCACATATTGCTTCTTCTGCTGTTGCTGATGTTGCCCAAGTTTCACAGCCGTATAAAAGTACTGGTCTCACCAGTGTCGTGTATAGGTGGATCTTGTTCTTCTGCGATATCAGCCGAGATCTGAAAAGATTGTTCAGGCTAAAGAACATGCGATTAGCATTTGTTATACGTTGCTGTACTTCTTTCGTTACTTCACTTCTATTTGTTAGTATGGAGCCCAGGTACTTGAACTCTTCAACTCGTTCGAAGGTATGCCTGTCGACATCAATGGAAGGAGGGAGATCTCGGCGGCGTGATACAACAAGATATTTAGTTTTTTCCTCGTTCACCACCAGCCCAATTTTCTCTGCATTGTGGAGGAATCGGGAAGTATCCCTGCGTACTTGCTCTAGAGTGTCGCCAAGGATCACAACATCATCAGCAAATGCCAAGATTGTGTCTGCTCCCACCATCTCCATCTCTCTGGTTCGACAAGTGTCACGGCTTACTTTTTCCAGGGCCAAATTGAATAATATTGGCGCCAATGGATCTCCTTGTCTCAATCCATTTTGTATACTGAATGATGGTGATAGTTGATTACCAAACCGCACTTGGGCCGTAGACTGAGAGTAGCAAGCAGCAATTAAGCGGATGTATTTTGATGGGATGCCAAGTTCCTCTAACGTTTCCCATAACGTGGCGCGGTCAATGCTGTCATAAGCTTGTCGAAAATCGATGAAGATGAGGTGTAGATCCTTATTGAATTCGTAGAATTTTTCTATCAACTGCCTCAGAGTAAATATGTGATCAATTGTCGATCGTCCAGCAACGAACCCACATTGATAGGTCCCTACAATTCCTTCAGCCAGTGGTTTCATGCGGTTTAGTAGCAGTGTTGTAAAAACTTTGTAGCCAATTTCAAGTAACGAAATCCCCCGGTAGTTGGATACATGAGTAGCATCTCCCTTCTTGAATATGGGACATATGATTGCTCCCTTCCATTCCTCAGGAATAACTTCTGCTTCCCAGATGGTAGAAATTAATCGTTTCAAAGCACCCACCAGTGTTTCCCCTCCCAAGCGAAGCATCTCAGCTGTGATACCACTACCTCCTGGAGCCTTGTTGTTCTTGAGTGCTTTTAGGGCAACACTGATTTCTTCCTCAGATGGTTCAGGGACTTCAACTCTGTCAAAACGGGCATCCGTCTGTGTTGTCCCTACTGGTGGGTTGTCGGGATTCAATAGGTTTTCAAATGTTTTTTTAAATAGGGTTGCTTGCTCTTCTGGCGGTACAACTTCACCCGTCTCATTCGTTAGGACCAATGTACGTTGTCTGTATGCGCCTCTGGCGAATCTTGAGGCCTGGAAAAACGAGCGTGACGACTTTGCTTCTTCGACTGCAATCAACAGACTTTTGTGGTGGTCCCGTTTCTTCTTTCTCATGAGTTGGTCCGTGTTACGCCTCGCTTCGTAGTAAGCTACCCTTGCTTCTTCCGAGAGTTGCTGTAGCCATTTTATCCTCTTCGCTGATCTAATCTCAACAGATTCTCGACATTGTTCATCGAACCAAGGTTTACTTCTTCGTTTTGCATCGCAAACTAGTTCTTCATTTGCACTTTCTAACACTGCATTCCTCAGCAGCATCCATGCGTTCTCCACACTGGTAGGGTTCTCTGTTATTGTGAGATGTTCTGCAATTTTTCCTTGATAGCGCTGTCTCACTTCTACATCTTTCAACTTATTCTTGTCGAAGCGGACCATCATTTCAGAATTTCTTCTCCACATGGTTGAAAGTTTCAGACGTAGTTTGACTACCACTAAGAAATGGTCTGAATTCATATCTGCCCCGCGAAAGGATCTTACATGCTCGACACTACAATGATGTCTTCGGTCAACAAGAACGTGATCGATCTGGTTCATCGTACTTCCATCTGGGGATATCCAGGTTACTTTATGCACTGCTTTGCGGGGGAAGTATGTGCTTCTAACGATCATTCTCCTTGTATCGGCAAGGTTAATTAATTTGATACCATTCTCGTTGCTTGTTTCATGGATACTATCAGGCCCTATCGTTGGACGATACTGCACTTCTCTTCCCACTTGGGCATTGAAGTCTCCCATTATCAACTGAATTGAGTGTCTTGGGAGTTTGTCTACTACATTCTCTAGTTCTAGATAGAAGTTATTCTTTGTTTCTTCATCGGCATCCTCTGATGGGGCATGACAGTTGACTAGGCAGATCTTATATGGTTTAGCGTGTAAAATCATCCAACAGATTCGGTCGTTTACAGGAGACCATTTGTTGACAGCCGATATCATTTTATTGTGTACAGCAAAACCAACTCCAGAAGTCCAGGCTGGGCTTAGCTCATTGCTGTTAAAGAGCGTGTGAGTATCTCCAATCTTCATAACACCCTGAGGAAGTCTTGTTTCTTGAATTGCTGCCACTATGCATTGATATTTACTCAGTTCTCCTCCAAGTTGTTTCATTCCCCCCGTCATGATTGACCTTACATTCCATGTTCCAATTCTAAATCCAGAAAATCCATTTACGTATCCAGTTTCGTCACCATTTTGATCCGTCCAGTTTTTCCTTTTGTCTTTTTCTTTAACCAGAATCTTTTTTTACAGAGGATGGGGGGTTGGCCCATCCTCTAACCCTCCTCCTTTCTCATCCGGGCTTGGGACCGGCAATGGCGGAGTTGATATATATATATATATATATATATATATATATATATATATCAGTTCATAATATATATATATATATATTTATATATATATATATGTTATGACTTTTGAACACTATTAAGGTAAATACATTGCTTGTTCTCTATCAACATCTTTCATTTACTGACTTTGGCTATCAGTAGTTTAGAATCTTATATTTAGATGGCAGTATTGGCGCTCGCTGTATTGCAGTAGTTCGAGTAGTGAAGATTTTTGTGAGATAAGTGATTTATGAAAGGTATAGGTTATTGTTAGTCAGGGCCATTCTTTTGTAGGGATTATTGAAAGTCAGATTGCGTTGCGCGAAAAATATTGTGTGTCCGTTTAAGCACAGTCATTTATAATTTTTCTAAGGGGACGTTTCATATGGCGACCATTAACCGAGGATACCTCACTGGAATCTTCTGATTTTTTCTTGTAGTTTGTGTAATTAGTGTAGCTATTGTTTATTGCTAGCGCATAATTATAAAGAGAATTTCCTTTGTGGTTGTAGTTTTTCATTGTTGTACACTAAAACAGTTGTGGCATGCATGTAGATTTGCACCAAGTATTTCGCAGCTGCGCTTGCGATTAACTAAATATTATTTTCAGTGCTACGTTAATGTGTTTTCTTATTTTTGCTCTTCAAATTGTGCGTTTCTTGTTATCGTGTGAAATACGTGATAATTATGGCGGGTGAAAAACGTAACACTAGGCTCCAAAGTAAATTGAGAAATGATAGTGACGACGAGCGTAGCTTATGAGCACCACCGTGTAATGAATTAACAGACATTCAAAGTAGTAATTTGGTAATTGTGCATAGGGAAATGGAGCGGGCGGCAAATAATGGTGTAGACAGTGAAACAAATAGTGAACGGGGAGGCATTATCGATCGATCCGTCGGCAACAGCTCTCCTCAGGAATCCGAAATGACAGGACACAATCTTGCTAATACTGTACATTCAGGTTTTGCGTTCTCACCGTTTTCTCAAATAAGTCAAGACACATTTTCTCCTTTTCAAAAGGCGAAGATTGCCGGTTGAAATGCAATGCCGTAAAGCACTGAGGAACATGTTTCAGACACCAGTGAATTGTTATTAGAATTAATGCAACAAATATGACAAAAGCTTCAAAAGTAAGGCACAATGGAACAAAATCTTCAAAAGTTAGACACGATGGAACGAAATCAGAGACAAACACAGCAACAGCTTTAAAAGTTTGACTCAGTGGAGCAAACGCTTGAACAAACACGTGAAGGTTTAACCGCTGAGTTACTTAAAATCGAATGGAAGTGTCAAAAAGTCTCTAATGACGTAAAAACACAAATTTGTGAGCATTTTCTACCTATTTTTTCGCGTCATGAAAATGCATTACAGAATCACGAAGCAGCCATAAAAGAACTGCAAACTATTGTTCATGAAATTCACGACACCTTGCAAACTAAAATTGACTCAGTTGCATTTACCGATTCGGCTACGCAACTTTCAGAAACTCAGGAAAACTTAATGGACATAGTAGATACGATTTCAACACAAATGGACACTCTGAAACTTGGTTCAGAAAAATGCACTGAGGAAATAAGTTCACTATCGGAGAAAGCAGCCGAACTTTCGGATCAGTTCACTAACTTATCTACAAAGGTAGATGATGATCTAAATGAGACAAGACCCGTAGCCTTCACTGACACAGAAGAGTATGAACAAATTAGAAAATCAAACAAAATCAAAATCAAATCAATACACAGTAAAAAAGAGAAATCCGAGAAGTACAATATCAGTTGACACAAGTAATACAAGAATTACGTATTTCAGAGGAGTCTCGTGCTCCAATACGGGAAGAGGTACTTACAAATACGGAAGAGCCACAAAATAATAACACAGGGCATTTCGCAAATTATGAAAGAAATTAGCAAGGTGCACCGAATTTTGAGATGGAACCGCCGAAACGAAGTAACAATGACCGATATGCGACTCGCCGACATGATGATTTGGACTATAAGCTGTTCATTACTACACGTAAATTCAAAACATTTAATAATTCTGCCAACGACATTCATCCACAAGCATGGCTTCATCAATTCTCTCATTGTTTTCCTCCCAACTGGTCACTGGAGTACAGGTTAGAATTTATGTGTGGCTACTTAGAGAATGAACCAGCTGTAAAAATGCGACCGGTCATTCACGATTGTCACAGTGAAGGAGAATTTTATCATGCCTTCCTCTCAGCATATTGGTCTCAAGCTACAAAAGACCGAGTAAAACATAGCATCATAATGATGAAACATTGCGAACAATCTGAATTTTCCACTCTTGTGAAATATTTGGAAGACGTTGCACAAGAACCTGTCAAACCCATACAGCCCCTCAGAACTCATCCACATTTGCTTAATCAAATTGCCTGAACATTTATGACATATTATTTTAGCAGGACGTTGTAGAGACGACATTGAAGCTTTTCAGGGACTGTTACAAGAATTGGAAATTGACACTGAGAATCGCGGAACGCGAAAACAGGAGCACAACAGTTACAGGTCACATCCGTCACAATTCCGCGATGAGAGAAACAATAACTGGACACGACAAGGCTATTATTACAACGTAAATCGTGACTAAAACAGACACCACCCATATGGCAACTGTTGGCAGAGTAGTAACAATTACAGGGAAAGATCACCTCTCCACGATAATGACTATCACAGAGACAATCAGAGAAACAGACAATATGGAAACCAAAATAATTATTATCAAGGGAGACAGAAGAACTTCAGACGCAAAGGTCCACCGTGCAGTTACGATTCCGGGAGAAATTCTCCACCACATGACCGACAAAAAAGAAACTGTGTAAACTACTGACAAAACGACAGACCTGAATTTCATCAGAACTGGCGGGATTCAAACAGAGCAGGGCACTCTTGACAAGGTGAATGTGTAGAAGTTAGGTCTCCAAATCCCAATAACGACGAGCGCCAGCAAAGAAACAAATCCGGCTGAAGTGGCCGAGCCGTTCTAGGTGCTACAGTCTGGAACCGCGCGACCGCTACGGTCGCAGGTTCGAATCCTGCCTCGGGCATGGATGTGTGTGATGTCCTTAGGTTAGTTAGGTTTAAGTAGTTCTAAGTTCTAGGGGACTGATGGCCTCAGAAGCTAAGTCCCATAGTGCTCAGAGCCATTTGAACCAAGCCAAAGAGACAGACAATGACTCGCACCACAGGCAGCCACGTGTGCTGGCTGGCTCCGAGAAAAATAACATAGACGCTAACCTTGAGAAAAATTTTAGTATTCCTTACCGACGTAGACAACATGATAATTGTTTTGAAGTTGAAACTCTGCATACTAGGAAGAGTTAAGGTTTACACCACATTTCACATGTAAAACCGTTTATTGAGAGATAATCTGCTTTTTAACTTAGTCTTTGATATAAAACATTTCACTTCACGTTACTAGTACTCTTTGTCACACTTAGAAACTGTTAACATGCAACTATGTTTTAAAGTTAACTATCCAGTCAAGAACCTAGGGAACTTATTTAGACAAGTAATTACAAATGGAATGTTATAGGGAACAGAGGGCACAGTGTTATTGTGTGTGTACATTCTTGCTCGTTAGTTGCACGATTATATAACGAATATACGGCTTACATACTTAGAACATATACTGCTAATGAGATTTTAATGCAACATTTTGGTTTACTTGAAAAGACATTCTTTATTTGAAGTACTTTCTGTGAGATTAAAGATGACTTAGTATTTGGTTTCTTTGACAGCTACACGATTAAATCGCGACGCTACTAATATGTGACACAATTTACATTGTTGCTTTTGTGCTGTATCTCTTTTATATCTGCACAGTTTTTCTGAATTCTTCTGGAAAGTAAAACATGTTTTAGTAGTAACTTTTGTGGTATAGCTACAATGAGACAGCCTTTTTCGTAGCACAACAATACGTTACAGTATAGTACTTTCTTGATCACGGTGCTGTAGGTAATAACTACGATATCTATACGCATAGCATTTCACTTTTGTTTGTTACAAGGTAAGTACAGTGACTTCTACAGAACTTCGCTTACGGACGACGATAATTACGACACTTGGCACATTTTTACCATTAAGTAATGACAGAGATTATCTTACATCAAGACGCACAGTTTAGTGCTGCAGTACACCTATTTGAGTGATTAATTTTGTACATAAAACATTTATTTTTAAAGATTTTTGAATAACAATGATACAAAGGTTTTCCGTGATATATTTCATTCCATTGCTGTAATCTGTAACACCTGGGGGTATAATTACATTAATCCTCAGGGGGTACACGCCTACTTTGTGTACAATGTGTTTGGCAAGCACAAGGAGCCCTAACTAATATGGTATTTGCTTAAACAACTTTACGCATCAGTACCATAATTCTCTAACACATAAATTACATAGCTATCTGATCATTTAACTGAGAGAGACAAACATTTTTTTTACTACGTCAGTGACAGATGTTTTTGTAATTACACAGTTGGATAACTTCACATTTATGAAATTATATTTTGTCTGTACTTTGTGACTGTTCATATGTTTTCGGAACCATTGTGATACTACGAGAGCTTTGAATGATGTATTTGGTATGGGATCATGATTTTTAAAGTACGTTTGAGGTAGATGACACTGTTAAACTGAGCAGAGAATTTTTTTTAGGTTTTGAAATTATTGCAGAAAGCTACGACGTTTTTGAGATTAGGCTGAGTTTTTATCATATTATTACGATGACGATGTGTATTATGCTGTTGAGGTACATTTATGATCAATAAGCTGATGCCATATGAGGAATTTGATTATGCTACGTATCTATTATGATGAAATGTTGAAAAAGTGTCAACGAATATCTGCATGTGTAATAAGGTAAGGAATAATGAGTAGTGGTTAGGGACTCTGATTTGTGAAAAAGGATATTGGAAACCAAGAATTGTACTTGAAGAGTCGTGAAATGTGTGTACATGTGTGGATGTATCACAATTCCAGCGAAAATTTTTTGGATACTGTTATATTTACAGGATTTTGTTCCTACACATTTGTAATGCAAATTCTCGACCTGTGAAATTCTTGTATGAGACTGCCACTGTAGCGGAAACTGCTGTCGTAAATATTTCGGTAAGAAAGATAAGTGACCTTGAGGTAATGCGTTGTGGACACCCAGCGGTGGCAGTCGCCTGGAGAAAAAGCCATTAGGTAAAAAAAGAAAAAAGAGGCCATTAACATCGCTGTTGACATTTCTTTGTAGAAACAATTTCAAATACTTTCTGAAATTTACTGAAATGCCTAATGAAATGATGAGAAATATTTCATGTCTATACACCTGATTATGACTACTGTCTTTCTAGTTGAGATATTTTTTTACCGCCTTATGAAATGCCATATGGCTAGTGAATGAAGTTTCATGCCTTCCTTTGTATTTATATTTGCCTATTTTGTTTAGTATCTAGTTTCTAGCTGCACTGCAGCATTGGTTAATATAAAATTTAATAGCTGTACTAATGTAAATATTTTCTGTCTACAGATCCATTAAACAATAATTTTATGATCCACTTTCTTTAAAAAAAAAGGGAACACAAATTGACATTTCCCTTTACAGGAATTGCATAAATAATTTTTTTACGATTTGGTAACTTGTCTGCTAGAGTAAGTTATCGTGATGCATCACTCTAGTGTTAAGATGTGACACAGGTAATAAACATGGCCATTTTTCTGTAATATTTTTTCTGCTTTAGTTTTGTCGTGTTTAGGTATAAGTTATAGCATTTGCTGCTGTTGTTTGCCAGGCATAGAGCTACTAAATTTCACTTTGTATTACTCTGTTAAGTTAGTTATACTACTGATTTATTTTTCTTGTTGCTGCACATTGGCTCATATTAGTTGTAATGTTGCATTTGCTCTGATAATTTAGACTTACAACTGCTAGCTTGGCCAATTTGCATTTTTTTGTCATTGCTACTTGTGTTAATTGTTTTGTGCTGTTGCATTGCCTTGTCCCTTGGTATATATATCTGAGCTCAGTAGATTTAAGTTAGCTTAAGAGTGGGTAGACCATATAAGAAACTAACTATGAAGAATAGGGAAAGAATGCATTGAGAAGTTATATGAGAAATATTTGGGCAAAAATGAATACTATACAATGAGAAAAATTTACTTAGAAAGAGGATATGAACAAAACAGTAGGGTTAAGGGACAACAGGTATAAATAGGACTTTTTGGGAATAATGATAAATGAAGGGAGATCTCCAAGAAGTAAAGAAAGTTTTGTTTGCAAAATACTGCAGTAAAACAAACCCTGTTCCTTCCTTTTGCGTTATTCCGCTAGGTGTTTATGTACCATTGTGTATTTGTGTTCTTCCTGTCTTTATGTGTTTATCTGATAAGAGTTATGTTATAGAATTTTTCTAATACTATGTTATTTACTTTGTAAACATTTTAGACATTATTAATTCTGTTCTGTTTCAATGCTCATGTGAGGAACTAATGTTTCGAAAACTATTCTCATTATTTTATTTATTTACTTACGCCATATTTCCTGTAACACTGATGTATATGTTATTTTGATTCTTTTGTAAAGCCTGTATTACCACAAATGTTATCTATATTGTTATCTTCTTTAATGATGTATTTTGTACCTTTTAATTGTATTCTCATGTCGTAAATTTATAATTGTATAGACACCAGTTCTTCAAATTAAGTTTCATTTCGCTGCACACGTTTTTGTTGGCCATGGTACATGCAGGTTGTGCGATAAAAAAATGGGGGGACTGTTAGCATTTGCACGTGTGTTGATAATTCAGCAAGGGACTGGTTAACAGCATTGCTGGTTCTAAGGACAATTCCAAAAACTTTGTGAGTGTACAAGTGGTGGTTTATTGTCCGCAAGACTCTTTGATGGTGATTGTGCACCTGCACAGTCGCAGCAGATGGCTGCTGGCCGTCTCTACAAGGACTACAGTGAGTCTGCACCTTTGATGGCCCACTAATACCATTATTTCTACAAGGACTGCAATGGGTCTGCACCTCTGGTGGCTCTCCAATATCGTAATCTCTACCAGGACTACAGGGGGTCTGCTCTGTGATGACCTACCTACCAATATTCTTCAAAACTTCGACTGACTCTGCGGTGGATTTGCTCTGTTGTGCCCCATTACCTGTCTGCATGTCAAGAGTCAGCATTGTCTTTCCATTGGAAGAACGACACTACTTCTTCAAAATTGCATGGAAATCCACTACTTCTGTGTGCATTTTCTTTCACTGCTCAGACTTTGTGCATAAAATTGTAATTAATACTGTGATGAATGATCAGGACTGTCTTTATGGACTGTGAGAAAATTTTAGGTTTTGACCAACATTGTGTCAATATGTGTGTGCATTTGATTTCTTTGTTGTTGTAATTATGAAAAATTTCTTCAAATCTGTATTGGCCGCTGCCCAAAACAATAATTAAAATTTTTTGTGGGGAGCATAGGGGCTATGTAAGCAGGCTGTTTAGGTTTTTATGTTGGTAACGCCACGTAGCGCTCTGTGCTATGTGAAGTCTGTGGCTGGTTTGCATTGTTGGAGTATTTGATATTGTAGTGTTGGGCAGTTGGCTGTTAACAGCGCGTAGCGCTGTGCAGTTGGAGGTGAGCCGCCATCAGTGGTGGATGTGGGGTGAGAGATGGCGGAGTTTTGAGAGCGGAGGATCTGGACGTGTGTCCATCAGAGACAGTAAATTTGTAATACTGGATTTCATGAACTGATATATATATATATATATATATATATATATATATATATATATATATATGACTTTTGAACACTATTAAGGTAAATACATTGTTTGTTCTCTACCAAAATCTTTCATTTGCTGACTATGCCTATCAGTAGTTAGTGCCTTCAGTTGTTAGAATCTTCTATTTAGTTGGCAGTATTGGCGCTCGCTGTATTGCAGTAGTTCGAGTAGTGAAGATTTTTGTGAGGTAAGTAATTCATGAAAGGTATAGGTTATTGTTAGTAAGGGCCATTCTTTTGTAGGGATTATTGAAAGTCAGATTGCGTTGCGCTAAAAATATTGTGTGTCAGTTTACGCACAGTCATTTATAATTTTTTTAAGGGGACGTTCCAGTTAGTATACGACAGTTCATGGAGTAAATCTTGAGAGGACAAAGAGATTTACCTACGGGGAAAGAGCCTAAAAGCTCATGGCGTATGGACAGAGAATAGGAAGAATGCAGTTCGTTCTTGTATGGTGTGTGCGGGAATATACACCAATAGGTGTCAACCATCCCTGCAGTTATTTTTCAGCCTCTTCAATCAGTTACATGGAAGTGGTAGTGCAACACCTAGACAACATGACAGATGGAGGCAAGTGACGACAGAAGACGGAAAATTAATGTCTAATACTCCAGCCTTTCACATCTCTCTCCATCAAGAACTGTGGAAACGATTATTAGAATTGTGTTAACTTCTGCTCATGGGCATTAAAGCTGGCTGGATGCTCCAGACGTGTGATGTATCGTGTTTATTGATGAAGTCACATTTACCAATCATGGCCAGGTAAAGCTCTGAAACATGCACTATCTGTCTGTTGATAGTCCCAATTTTCTTCGTCAGGTGGAATGTCAGCGTCCGTGGAGTGTGAACGTGTGGTGTGAGATAGTGAACCATCAGCTAATAGGCCCGTTTTTCATAGACTGAGCACTGAACGGGCACAAGAATCACAGTCTCCTAACAGAACATCTCCCAGTCATGCTAGAAGACGTTCCTCTGCAGGCTAAGAGGAACCTGTGTACCAAAGTGATGGCTGTCTAGGCCATAGTGCACAAAGTTCTACAGCACATCTTCACGAAGTGTGTCTAAATCGTTTAACTGGATGAAGGGGATCTGTACCTTGGTTGGCCCATTCGTCGGATTTTACGTCTGTAAACGTTTTCCTGTAGGGAAGCTGAAAAACGCTGTCTACAAGGACATACAAACTACACCCGATGATATTCAGCGACGTATTACTGTAGCCTGCTCTGACATCTCCGCTGAAATGCTAGCAAGTTTGACACAGTTGTCCCATACCAGATTGGAAGCGTGTGTTACCACTCCCGGTGGGCCGGCCGGAGTGGCCGAGCGGTTAAAGGCGCTACAGCCTGAAACCGCACAACCGCTACGGTCGCAGGTTCGAATCCTGCCTCGGGCATGGATGAGTGTGATGTCCTTAGGTTAGTTAGGTTTAAGTAGTTCTAAGTTCTAGGGGACTTATGACCATAGCAGTTGAGTCCCATAGTGCTCAGAGCCACTCCCGGTGGTCATTTTGAATACAACCTGTGAGGGTGAGTTGCCTCGTTACTGATCAGAATCCACATTACACGTATATGAGTATGCATTTGTTTTGTTCTTTACAGCGTGCTACCACAGGTACCGTACAAGGGTCGGCGTGGGAACTGTTCAAAATACCGTATCTCGTAAACGACTCGTACTAGAACCCTGCAACAAACACCACTGACATTCTAATTTACCCTACTTTTAGTAAGCATTGTCAATAGGAATTGTTTCACTTACAAAAAGTGTTCGTTGGCACAACACAACACCTTTGTATGTATTATTGCGTATGTTGACTGGGTAACAATACGAGCCCCTGACTACCAACCCATTCTGTGAAAATCAGAAAACCGCACATCAATTGTACTTTCCATTTCCGCAATACCTGCTGTGCAAGTTTTACGTACGTAATGTTTAACTGAGCAATATGTGTCAGGAAGTTGCAGCCAGTCCATACCGTCATACAGATAGGTAAGAGCAATTGTGCCATCAGAGGGGTCGCAGAGAATGAGGTTCGTAGTTAGGCATCTGGTCAGTCGGTCGGCGGACATTGCTTGTATTTTCCCATAAGACAGAGGGGTCAAACTGAGCCACCGTGTGACTATGGATGCTAAATAGTAAAGCGCCATTCGCACTGTGTCTAAAACAAAAATATGTGTATACCAATAACGGTCAAGTCGCCTCCAAAAGAGCGTCAGAGAATCTATACAGGTTTGAAACCACAATGGAGAAACGATTCCTATGAAGTTATTGCTATGTTTGTACCACAATTATCAACCTATGCTATAAATATTTGTATGTGAAAATCATTGTGAGAATAATAACAAAAGCTACAGACATTCTACAAATGTGTATAATACATCATCTACTACCACAAGAGATCAGCTATATAGTGAGTATACTTGACATCAATGTAAACAGACTTTTGATTTAGTATAAATAAATATTACATATTATTACCAGTGCGTGCCAAAAGAAAGAGTTTTCCACAGTTGCCCGAAAAGATTAGCTTCTATATCAATTATTTGTTCTAATGTTTCTGCTTGTCCATTCATGTTTAATGAGGAATATTAGTATTAATATTTCTAGTAAAAGTATTTACATAAATTGGTGCAGAACCAGCAATGGAGAAAGAAGTTGCACATTTGATTTGTAATTGCTGTTAAACTTTGTGTAATGTGCCTAATGTAATAAAAAATAAATTGTATGATATTATTTGAATGAAATAAAATTATATTAAAGTGTATTTCCACAAAAACAAATAATGTAAATAGTTGAAATATTAATAACGTGTAAAATGTAGCATTCGGTTGTGGCCGAGCGGTTCTAGGCGCTTCAGTCCGGAACCACGCTGCTGCTACGGTCTCAGGTTCAAATCCTGCCTCGGGCGTGAATGTGTGTGATGTCCTTAGGTTAGTTAGGTTAAAGTAGTTCTAAGTCTAGGGGCTGATGACCTCAGATGTTAAGTCGCATAGTGCTCAGAGCCATTTGAACCATTTTTTGTGCACGATGCTTAGAGCCATTTGAATCATTTATTTACAGTCAAGCACGTAGATATTCTTCAGGCCGAAATAGTTGGTCAGGTGACGGAGATGATTTAGGAGCAAGCCGATTATGTCTTAGAACTTTTTGCTAGAATCAGCTTATTCGCTAAGGTCGGTAAGTTATTGTATAGCAAGTGAGCTGGACGTGTTTTAAGTGACAGCGCGGCGTGTGAACCGTTTAGACTGCATCATTTCATGTTATTAGCTTCCAAGTTTGAAATCATGTAATCACTGAGTATTAGGATAGACATGTATGACTCAACTGAGTTAAAAGATGGGGCATTGCAAATGGTCTTGAGCAACTGTTTGAATGTTAGGAGTTTGTTCAAATTATTTGAGTGTTCCATTGTACTTCGTGTTTGGTGATTTGTTCAGTATTTTTCAGTGACCATGTAGTAGGCTGGCCTATCAATAATTAAAAGATGTAACGGTCCATAACCAAACACTTATGTTAGCAAGTGAGCAAATAAATTGAACAATTGCTGTGAATTCGCCTTTGCGTGCGCATGTAACAACTACTCGTAATAAGTTTTTACTTCAGCACCGGAGGGCGAATTCACATCGCTAACGTTATCAAACAATTGTAACAACACCCCATGGCATATGTTAGGAGATAAATAGAGTGAAATTATTCATTAGATAAATAATTATTTTCTTTATATGATATCATAAACCATC
This sequence comes from Schistocerca serialis cubense, assembly GCF_023864345.2. Taxonomy (NCBI): domain Eukaryota; kingdom Metazoa; phylum Arthropoda; class Insecta; order Orthoptera; family Acrididae; genus Schistocerca; species Schistocerca serialis. The sequence continues at coordinate 584,431,984 of NC_064640.1, forward strand.
CAATGCAGCTGCAATTGTTTGACAATGTTAAGCAACTTTTTCCTATCTGTGGTAATTTCTCGCAACATTCGTCAAAAAATCGTGCGAGGCCGCGCTTCCCACTCGCACAAAGCAAGCACACCGTAACGTTTTCCCAGGACAGAACCGCTGCGGCTCTGTTTGCGAAAAACCCTTGCGTTCTTCAGGCGGAGCCTTTCTCTCATATCGCATAGATTTGCTTGATTGGTGGAGTGGGGGAGGTCGAACTAAGCAGTCGAACAGAGCAGCTGCGAACAACTAGGCGACACCTGTAGTATTGGTCTCAAACACACACGTGCAGCCACAGATAAGCTAATTCTTCTGATATAATTATTGAAACATTCATCAGAAACGTCGGCTAATGGATTCTCTGTTTCAGAAGATTAGCATCTTATCGAGTTATTACCCGAACAGCATACTGTGTTAAACATGGAGAGCACCGAGTGGAAAAACCAAAAGAAAATGAAGTTTATTAGGTCAGTAATCAGAAGAAAATGAATAAAACAAGTAAGCATAAAAGTTTTTATTATGTCTAATGTAATATGTCTGCAAATATATGTTTGTACTGATTCTTTAATCATAGTCATAAAGAGTTTAATGTTGTTACTGTGATCAGTACTGTGAACGCTGATTAATATTTGACCCATTGAAATAATCAGCGAATCCACTCCTCACAGTGAATCACTCAGTTTTTGCGTAACCGCCGGCACCTCCATGACTCAGGTGCTGAAACAGATAAAAACAGTGAGATCAATATACAGACATAGATGTAAGATAAGACTAAATTAAGGAACATAGAAATGGACTAACTCTCACGTAATATTTAGATATACGTAGAAACTTATTGTGTAATACCTGTGATTTAAATGATATGATTATTTATTAATCTTAGATGAAGTTTTACCTTACAGAGGACACGAACACAATACTCGAAACACGTATAAATAAGGAAGTCAAACATACAAAAATAATGTACCGATTACGCCCTGCGTAAAGCACATATGACTTACAACAAATGCACATGATTGATTGATAGTTCATACAGTAGACTTATTTAAATACAGGTGTTAAAACTACTGAATATAAAACTGAACTAGCAGTTCAACAGTACGTTGTAGCTGTATTTATTCAAGTCTATTAAACTCCACACAACTGGATTCGCAAGTTTTAAATTGAATCTTGTGGTGTATATAAATGCTATGTCGGCTGGCGTGGGGAATAGTGCAGAATGCTGCTGAGTAACAGTTGGCTTGGCTAGGCCAAGAACCCAGTCCTTGTCGGTTGATAAAAAACCATCCTCAGTAACGAATGTCATCTCTGTGTTAAATCACGAACTGTCATTACTTTACCCATTGAAACATGTTCTTGTAGGCTAATATCAAGCAACAGAGAATGTCCCTCATAGACGTTATACAGAGAAGTACTGCGCCCAAAAGCCAACACGCAGAAGTGGTTGTCACCAACATAGCAACTAGTAACGTAAGCCACGAACGTCCCGTGTGTTGTCGAAGCGTGTGCTGTGGATGCCATCTGATGTGAATATCGGGACAGTAGCCACAGCATCCGCCAGTCGATCGGTTTGACATCCTACACACCTTGAAAACACTCATAATTAATTCTGGGTGGGATTATTTGTCACAGGAAGAATAAGAGTTCTTCAGAAGATTTGCACTCTCTATTGCCTATTAGCTAACAACTTCCTCTTTTGTGTGACATAAAATTAAATGTAGGAAACATAAAACCAGTAAAGACAAGAGACAAGCAAAGCAATATACATTCCTTCAGTCTTTAGGTCCCACCATTTTTTCTCTCTAATTTTGCTACAGATTCCTTTCTGCTTTCCTTTCTGCGAAAGAATCTATTATCTAATCCATGTCTGACTAACATTTTTCTACATGAAAAATCAAAATGTCATCTAATACTGAAAAAACTTAATACGAATAGTACCCAAGACTGGTGTGGTTTCTCGATTTGATTACGTCTATTTCGTCTCTGTTTTCTAGATAAATCGAAATTGACCTTTCTAATATTGCAGCAGTTTTAACACACCCCAAATAAGCAAGACTGTTTAGGCACAAATAACCCTTTTTATTCACGTCATTTACATAAATAACACGACAGAATATGATTCACGAAGTACCAATATCAAAATATTATTGGGCCTATTACAAAGCAAAAAGCTTTATGTTAGGAAATAGTTTCCCATTTCATTCGCGTGCTCCAGTTCCTCAAGCATGAGATCGAAAAGCAGTAGTACTAGTATCGTTGTAGTACTACGAAATTTTTATATAAATTTGGAATCTTCATATTTTTCCATATTATTTGTATGATGTCCCAGTTCCTTCTCCTCCTTCGTTCTAACAAACAATGTTGTCATTAATTCTGTAACTGTTCCCGCCATTGTTGAAACTGATTCTCCGGTTAACTTCACTAACCCTACCAGAATTATCGGTTTAGTTATCCCGCTTTTATCATCCGGTTAGACGTTATTACGCGTTCGTACAACGCAATTTCCGCGTTATTCTGAGCATAGAACTAAGCTGCTGCTACCCGGAGACTGTGAAATTGGCCCTTGGTAGTGTAGCGATATGGTAAAAATTTTCTATCAAAATTTCATTTTCTTGGGTACACCGAGAAGATAATATGTAATCTTTCTTACTTGTTATTCCTGTAAGTCGTTTATTTCCATTCTGGTAGTCTGGACCTATGGATTTCGCTAGTAATTGTAACAACGCTTCTTACTCGCGCACCCAGTCATCCACATAAACAGCGACTGGTATTCACCCGTTAGGGTGTATTCGGCTCAGCTCGTATAGCTCCGCCCCTTTTGTCTGCGCGAAAGTTTTTTATTTCTGGTTGCGAAAGGGATTCCCCTGGCGGAGACATCACCTACACTATGCACGTGTTCAAAAATCAACTTACGATTCCTTCAGTAATCACCTTAGAATGTTTTAAAAAATGTTCAAAAACCAACAGGGACGCCTTTCAAAATCATATGAATAATCGCTAGACAAACAAGCGCTGGATGTTAGGGCTTTACGAAACAAGGTTTTTCCCTTCACGAATATGAATTTGGCGCCTCTTGAAATTGCCGCCCTTGGCAGATACTCTGGCTTGTGACCCCCCGTGCCGGCCGTGGTGGTCTAGCGGCTCTAGGCGCTCAGTCAGGAACCGCGCGACTGCTACGGTCGCAGGTTCGAATCCTGCCTCGGGCATGGATGTGTGTGATGTCCTTAGGTTAATTAGGTTTAAGTAGTTCTAAGTTGTAGGGGACTTATGACCACAGATGTTGAGTCCCATAGTGCTCAGAGCCATTTTTTGACCCCCCGCACCCCCCCTCCGCCCCTTTATCCGGGCCTAGGTAATACAAATATACATCTGTGCTCATAAATTTATAAATTAATATGAATGTTGTAGGCCTATTTTATACATGATCTCAGAGACAGGTACGTGTTGGGACCACTACATCAAATATGTCTTCTTTCCTATTATCTTACATTTTTCCTGATTAAATTTAAGAATCCTGTTATTTTAGAAAATTTTCCCCAAGTTATAACATGTCATGAAGTTAATAAGTGAAAACCTCTTTTCTGTTACCTTGGATTTATATTTTCTATACATAAATTGTTAATTTGGCCGACCACGGTGGCCACGCGCTTCTAGGCACTGCAGTCTGGAACCGCGCGACTACTACGGTCGCAGATTCGAATCCTGCCTCGGGCATGGATGTGTGTGATGTCATTAGGTTAGTTAGGTTTAAGTAGTTCTAAGTTGTAGGGGACTGATGACCTCAGATGTTAAGTTCCATAGTGCTCAGAGCCATTTGAACCACTTTTTGTTGATTTGAATTATTTCCGTTTCGTAATTACTCTTAAGTCTGTATGTACTTAAAACTGCAATATTGTGAAACTGTATTAATAATAAGGAAAAATCAAATAAGCTTCACATTTCTTATATGTACATTTCATACTGCGAAACTACGACCTGTCTTAGTATCAAGGTTGTAGATTATTTGTAAATGACAGCTAATAAAATAACATAAAAAAACGTCCTTGGCCAGTTCATTGATTTATGATACGTCTGCATTACAAGTCAGTGGGTTACGGAATTCTCCCGCATCGTCGAGCGAACACCTTGCAACTAAAATTCAACACACTCCTTCAAGATGTGAGAAATTTTGTCTGACTTCTTCCCAGTAATATACCACCTTCCTCCTCTTCCCTGATTTCCACGTACTTCCGGAAAGCGAAAATTAACAGCTTCTTAGATCGAATACTGTGATGCATGTTTGTCCCTCGCTGCCTCCGCTGCTACTACAGCGCAGCACTACCCGGCGCCTAGTAAAATGTTCGTTGCAGTGCGCTGGAACTAGCGTCCCGCCAGTCGACTACACAGTACCGCTATCGTCTAGGAGAAACTCTAGCAACCACCGACTTCCATCAAATAAACTGTAAAAATAAACTCAAAACTTATCGATACACTTTCTCGCTTTCACTTCTCATAAGAAAAAAATTGTCACTTACAACAGCTCGAATATTGGTTTGGTGAAAGTAGCAGTTGGCACCAAAGTGAGACAATGAACTGTTACCAATCGGTTACTTCAAGGATAGCTCCCAGTCAGGTGCCCTTTAGCGTGCATTCCACTGTACCAAAATCAACGCCATTTCTGCGCTCAGTGGTATCAAAAGAGCCCATTGGAGGGCAGGGTGGAGATCTGTTATGTTTTACGATGAAAGCTGGTTCTACCTCAGAGCCAGTGACGGCCGTGTGTTGGGTAAAAGGAAGCCAGTTCAGGGTCTGCAACCAACCTGTCTGAGTGCTTGACACCCCGGATCCAAACCTGGTATTATTGTTTGGGTGCAATTTCGTATGACAGCAGAAGCTATCTCGTGGTCATCCAACTCAGCCTGGCCGCAGAACAACTCTACGCCAATCAGGTGATTCGACCAGTTGTGCTGCCATTCATGAACAGCACTATAGGGGGTGTTTTCCTACAGGATAGCGCTCGCCCACCTACCGCTGTTCTACAGAGTGTCGACATGCTCTACAGAGTGTCGACTTGTTGGTTTGGCCTGCTCGATCACCAAATCTGTATCCAATCGAGCACATATGGAACGTCATCGGACGACAACTCTGTTAACCGTTCCTGTACTGACTGACCAAGTGAGACAGTCATGGAAGTCCATCCCACAAACTGACATCGTGCACAAAAAATGGTTCAAATGGCTCTGAGCACTGTGGGACTTAACAGCTGAGGTCATCAGTCCCCTAGAACTTAGAACTACTTAAACCTAACTAACCTAATGACATCACACACATCCATGCCCGAGGCAGGATTCGAACCTGCGACCGTAGCAGTCGCGCGGTTCCGGACTGAAGCGCCTAGAACCGCTCGGCCGCCGCGGCAGGTGACATCCTGCACATATACAACACAATTCATGCACATTATGGCGGTTATATCCGTTATTGATGTACCAGCATCTCGCATTTGCAATGGCTTATCTCGCGTTTGCATTAACCTGTGATGTTATATTGTAAATCAAATATGTTACCTAGACAAATCAATTTTCGAAATTTCATTAATCTACATTAATTACGTTTTGATGCTGCGATATTTTTCCGTCACTGTATTTTCTCTCTAACTCGAAAAGAAACACAAGCATCACTAATACTCCACATACTTGGTCGACCCCGTTCTTTAAGGACTTCACTGGCTGGAACTAGCGTTGAATAGTTAGTGTACAATACATTTGTGACATTCACTATTTAGACCATATCACTCCTGCCTCCGAAAAATTATCATGGCTATGAGCCGATAAATATTGCAATTTGAACTTGATAACGGTTTCATGTTATCCTAAAGAGTTGTGTGTATAAATCTGCAGAAGCTAGTTTTGGTATGGTTTTCCAAATATTTCGGTGATAAACAACATTTTTGCGGATCAGAATTGAAATTTAATTTTTTTCTTCTTTTTTCTCTTTTAGCATGCTCCTTTTATTCTCCAGAAGAAGCATTCGCAGAATATCTTACTGTATTGTGTTATGTATGCTATTATAGATCCTTTGCAATCGTAGTTTTGAATTTAGCCACATAAATTATCTAATGACTCGTTCCGCTGGTGAGTAGTTTCAGCTCGCATAGTCCCAGAAAATTTGAGATGAATACAATGAGTCCTTGCAGCAAAATATATAGTATAAATAGTCCTTCGATACAATGGATGTGGTTAAACTGGTAAGTCTTAGTAAACAATACTACATGTAACTCCGTCCTACCAGGGCGAGTGTAAAACGTATCTTTTGTAAGAAACCACAGTCTGGACTGCCAGAAATAAATAATCAAACTAAAACACAAACTTCTGTCACTGTCTCTGTCAACCTGTTGACATGAAACCGCTATATTAAATTAAATATTAATTCTACAACCTTCGGCAACAATGATAACATCTACAACAAGAGCTAGCTGTAGTTATCAGCAAATAGCTGAATTATACAAACATGTGTTTAATATCCGATACTGGAAGTTCATTCACCTTGACAAAAGCATACCTATGTTTCGCACTGCGTATAATGCCAGTTAATAACCTGCACCACAGTTAATTTAGGTCTTTGGGTTTTCCTATCGTCGTAAGAAGAAACAAATATGCTAAAAGCATTAAGTGCAGCACATACAGCAGTCGTTCAACTAGCGAGCATTATTACAACACAGAAAATGACCACGCGATAAATATTTTCTTTTCGTGTCGCAGTGTCTCTGACCTAACAATGGAACCGGTGTCAGACAGCTGTCTTCACATATTCGTCACTGCGAAAGTGTTGACCTGACTGTAATTTCTTCTAGCTCATATGAGTTGGTAATCGGTGGACGCAGGATCACTCTGTCGCATGGATAATCGAGCAATTTACAACGCATCTGCTGCAGGTAATGTGCAGTGTGCAGGGCGGCTCATGGGGGGCAGTATTAGTTGACCAGCGCCTGCTCTCATCATCACCAAGCTCTCGGCTCTCTGCAGTTTTCAAGTTCGGAACGCTGGAGGGAATTGATTGTAGAGACGTGGATCGGCAGAGTGACAGATCGCTGTCGTCATTGTTGGGTTATGGCCACCCAGGTTGCTCTTTCATCGCCACTACCTTATATACTTTACAACGTCACGTTATCATAGAGAAAGCTGTCTCCTGTCTTCAGGTATTTTTTTTTCCTCTCTCTCTCTCTCTCTCTCTCTCTCTCACACTCTTACTTTTGTCCGCGTTAGGTGAGCTACGTAAACAAACTTCCTCACATCTTTTTTTTAAAAAAAACAAACAGCGACAGTTTACGAAATTTATTTACTAAGACAAGGAGCACGATACTGACAGTATTTCAGGATTATTGAAAGCTGAGAGACAATAATAACAGCCCTCGGCTATCACGTGGAACAACATTGGTGACATTTCCATAAGTATTATTTTGGAATATACACCGCTGGTAACAATGTGGTCAAAGATTTGGATTGTTTAAATCTAGTAAGCCAAGGTTCTGATAGAGCACTCGTCCTAAAACGAGGAGGGATGGTAGTTTAATTTTAACAATTTCTTTTATCCCAAAACGCAACGATAAAATGGATTTACACCAATCAGCTTGGATGTGTGAGCTGACTGCAGCACCCACACATCCCCAAGCACCAATAAGACTACGGTTATTTTTTAAATTACTAATTATGGTAACAGACTCTCATGATAATACTTACGAATTAAACAGTATTGTATAACAGTCAAGTAGCTATGGTGTTTTTCTACTATTAAGCGACGATACGGAAATGACATCGATTAGTCGCAAAGTGTCGGCGTTGAGTGTCATGTTGGCAACTGTTTGATTACCACGTTTTGGATTTCGACTTCAGTCTGGATATAATTTGAATTATTCGAATAGTGCTTATAACGGACTTCGTTTCCATTCTTGGATTCACCGGCTCGCAGTTACTTACGGGAGCCGGTCACTGCCGTGTCCAGGCTTGTACTTCTTACTGCATATCGGCCCATCACACAAAATCCCCAAACTCTTTCTGAGCACCTTGTTTAGGGCTTCACCTTTCAAGGGCGTACAGAGCGATTTGTCACTGCTATCTGGCAATACAAATAAGAGTCTACGTTGATGGGATATGGAACCATGGATGAGATAAATAGTTTCTGTTGGATGCCTGCAGAATGTAGTAGATTCAACTGAAAACTTGGGAATAAGAAATAGCTGTCGTGATTTCAGTATGTACGAAGTATTTTTGAGTTTTCCGTTAGAGACAGCCCTCCGGCTTACTAGCAACACTTACAACGAAGTGATGTTCATTCTATTTAGTGTGCTATTACTCGATCGATTAATTGAAGCTTATTTTACATATATTCTCCAAAAGTCTTCAACAACACTATCTTAACATGGTTTGCATATGATGTGACTCAGCTAGCTCTGCAGATGATGATAGTGGGATAAGGAAAAGAAGGAAAAGTAGTAGGTGAATATGGACTGGGGGTAAGGAAAGAAAGAAGAAGCCGTCTGCTAGAATTCTGCACAGAGGATAACATAATCACGATTAACAATTGGTTTAAAAGTCATGAAAGAAAGTTATATACGTGGAAGAGGCCTAGAGAAACTGGAAGGTTACAGATAGAGTATGTAATGGTAAGACAGAGACTTAGGAATCACGTTTCACAGTGTAAAATATTTCCAGGGACAGATACGGTCTCTGACCACAATTTATTGGTTACGAAATGTAGACTAAAATTGAAGAAACTGCAAAAAGGTGGAAATTGAAGGAGATGAGACCTGGATAAATTGAAAGAACCAGACGTTGTAGAGAGTTTCAGAGAGTGCATTAGAGAACGACAGGCAACAACGGAGAAAGAAATACAGTAGAAGAAGGATGGATAGCGTTGAGAGGTGAAACAATGTAGGCAGCAGCGGATGAAGTAGGTAAAAAGACGAGGGATGGAGGAAATCCTTTGCTAACCGAAAAGATATTGAATTTAACTGATGAAAGGAGAAAATATAAAAACGTTAAAAAAAGTTAATGAAGCAGGTAAAAAGGAATAAAAAGAATCAAAAATGACATTGATAAGAAGGGCAAAATAGCTAAGCAGAGATGGCTAGAGGACAAATATAAGGATGTAGAGGCATATATCACTAGGGGTAAGATAGAAGCGGCCTACAGGAAAATTAAACAAACTTTTAGAGAAAAAAATAACTACTTGCATAAATATCAAGAGCTCAGATGGAAGCAAAGAAGGAAAAGCAGAAAGATGGAAGGATTATATAGAGGGTCTATATAAAGGCAATGTATTTGACGGCAGTATTATGGAAATGGTAGAGGACGTAGAAGAAGATGCAATGATACTGCGTGAAGAATGTGACAGAGCACTGAAAGACCTAAGTCGAAACAAGGCCCCGGCAGTAGACAACATTCCATTAGAACTACTGATGGCCTTGGGAGAGCCAGAGACGACAAAACTCTACCATCTGGTGAGCGAGATGTAGGGACAGGCGAAATACCCTCTGACCTCTAGAAGAATATAATAACTCCAATCCCAAAGCAACCAGGTGTTGACAGGTGTGAAAATTACCGAATGACCAGTTTAATAAGACACGGCTGCAAAATACTAACGCGAATTGTTTACAAACGAGTGGAAAGACTGGTGGAATCAGACCACGACCACGGGGAAGATCGGTTTGGATTCCGTAGAAATGTAGGAACACGCGGGGCTATATTGACTTTACGACTTATCATAGAAGACAGATTAAGGAAAGTCAAAACTACGTTTCTAGCATTTGTAGACTTAGAGAAGGCTTTTGACATAGTCGGCTGGAATATTCTCTTTCATATGCTATAGCTGGCTTGGGTAAATACAGGGAACGAAAGGCTGTTTATAATTTGAACAGAAACCAGATGGCCGTTATAAGAGTCGAGGGGCACGAAAGCGAAGCAGTGGCTGGGGAGGGAGTGAGACAGGGTTGTAGCCTATCCCCGATGTTATTCAATCTGTATGTTGAGAAGCAGTAAAGGAAACAAAAGAAAAATATGGAGTAGGAATTAAAATCCATGGTGAAGAAATAAAAACTCTGAGGTTTCCCGACGTCAGTCTAATTCCGTCATAGACAGCAAATGACCTGGATGAGTAGTTGAATGTAATGGACAGTGTCTTGAAAGGAGGATATATGACGAATATCAACAACAGCAAAACGGGTATCATGGAATGCAGTCGAATTAAATCAGGCGGCACTGAGGGGATTAGATTAGGAAACGAGACACTTAAGGTCGTAAATGAGTTTTGCTATTTGGAGAGCAAAATAACTGATGATGGTCGAAGTAGAGATGATATAAAATGCGGACTGGCTACGGCAAGTGTGGAGTGCTCGTCGCCTAATGTTGAGTCCTCATCGCCCAGTGTGGGATCCTGCCCATTCGTCTCGTATAGGGTGTCTAAAGGATGTTGGGTTCTCGGAATGCTATACAACAATTAAAACAAATAACATTAATAGTTTCATCTCAATAAAGCAGATCTGACAATACTTAACTTGAATGTACAGCAAGTGATGCAATCAATGGGCGACATGCAAACAGTAATGATCTTCGCTATAGACGAAGTCAAAACAAGCAATGGATATGGATCACTACTAACTGATATCGTAGTACTCTCTGCTAGGCCGTGCTAATACTGTCCACTAACGTCCGCCAGAGGCTGGCAGGAGCGGCGCTTCCATTCACTTCTTGCAGAGGTCGCTCCTGTCGTGGCGCGGTCCTTGCCAGCGGGCTATTTTCTGACGTCGCCTCACCGCCTTCTCGGGTCTTGCGTTTATCCCCTTCGTTCCGGCGCTTGTGGTTACGCCAGAACAGCAACGAAAGCGTTTCTGAAGAAGAGAGATTTGTTAACATCGAGTGTAGAGTTAAGTGACAGGAAGTCTTTTCTGAAAGTATTTCTATGGAGCGTAGCCTTGTATGGAAGTGAAACATGGACGATAAATAGTTTAGACCAGAAGAGAATAGAAATTTTCGAAATGTGGTGTTACAGAAGAATCCTAAGATTAGATGGGTAGGTTACGTAACTAATGAGGCGGTACTGATCAGAACTGGGGAGAAGAGGAACTTGTGGCACAAGTTGACTAGAGGAAGGGATCGGTTGGTAGGACATGTTCTGAGGCACCAGGAGGATCACCAATTTAGTATTGGAGGGTAAAAATCGTAGATGGAGACCAAGAGATGAATACACTAAGATTCAGAAGCATTAGGTTTCAGTAGTTACTCGGAGATGAAGAAGTTGCACAAGATAGAGTAGCATGGAGAGCTGCAACAAACCATTCGGTGGACTGAAGACCACAACAACAGAGCTTTATTTGTCTTTTTTAATTTTTTTAAGTGTTGCATCATGATCTCTAAACTTTATATTTTATTGGTAGACTCGTTACGACTGACACTTTATCCCTACATTCACACAAATGCTTTTCGGGACGAAACACAAAATTTTGACGTGAGAGCTAACCTCGTCGAAATCTGCGTATTTCGGCACCAGCTGTTTCAAAACGTTATTACAGCTTAAAGATTTTGGAAGTGCAATATTGCACATGTGGTTTTGAATTTCAATCGGAATTTATTATATCGACTGGTTTCTTATAATTGATGTTTCGTTCAGTTATGCGTTTTACGTGTATCTTTTTTTAATTCACTAAGATTTTTAGTATGTATCTAACGAATCCAGGTAACATAAACTGTACGCAGTTGCGATAACGGTAAATCAAGTAGGAAGAAAGTGGGCTGCCTAAACTATTAGAGCAAAATCATTTGATTTAGTTCTGAACTGCAGATCTCAAAAAGAAATGCAAAAGAATCTGCGAGAGCATACGCTTATATTTTATAGCTAATTCACAATAGCCATTTTTCTGCAAATAACCTTATCAGTCGGCAACCACAAATAAAAACTTATACAAAATGTGAATCATAATCAAACAGTTTAAAATCAGAGATGATAAAACGGACTATATTTAAACTGAGTGAAAGTCCATATCCCCAATAGCTGTTTATTGTGTTTTCACTGTATGATGACCAGTTTCATCCTCTGTAGGTGTATCTTCTGGTTATATCTGGATACAGAATAAAACTACGTAAGTAAAAGCACTAATAGTCAACATAACCTACCGAACAAACCAGACAGTAAAGCGCTGTACACAAAAAACTAATACTTCATGTGCCACAAATTCCAGGGAACCAATCGCAGCAAAAGCATGTCACTCGCTGGTAAAACCTTGGATGAAACGGTAGATAGGCATCCGACGCGAACCATGCATGATCACTAATACATCTCCAAAATACAGTCAAAAAACGAGCCCGGACAGCACACGACAATCCACGTATTACATGATAATACCTATGAGCACAAAACATGGCAGGATGATCGTAATGTAAATTAAAACATAGCTCGCGGTGTCGGTAGGTTATAAAGGAGAAGAACCCTACCATCGTCACAATCCGCGGGTGACACAAAGAATTAAAAGTCACAATCCTTGGGAGTCGCCAGCACACTAATATATATTTGCATGCATCAAACAGAACCATACGTCTCAGCGTTAACCACACCCTGAATATTGTGATGCCAAGCACGCGCCACCCCGTCACGAGTTGAAGATCGCCACATCTAGCTGTAGAAACCAAATTAAAAGGACACAGAGACTGGATCTTGGAAACTAGTAATATAATGGATCTCAGTGTTAAATAAGAATCCAGTGTAAGAGCCATAAAATATTAACTACTACACTTACGAGAAGTACGATACAATTGAAATTACTTAAAGTTAAAGAAACTAAACTATCTGGTTCCATCCACAACAAGATAGCAGAATCCGACTGAAGTCCTAGACCTTGATGGCAAAATATGTTAAACCGTATAACATGCGTGGATTGTCATGTGCTGTCTGGTCTCGTCTTTTGACTGGCTTTTGGAGATGTATTAGCGATCACGTATGGTTCGCGTCGGATGCCCGTCTTCCGTTTCATCCAAGGTTTTACCGAAAAGTGACATGCTTTTATTCGCACTTGCGCCTTGGAAATCGTTGCTCGTGAAGTATTAGTTTTGTGAATACATCACTTTACTACCTACTTCGTTCGGTATGTTACGTTGACTACTAGTGCTTTTACTAGCAGATATAACCTGGAGATATATCTCCAGGGAATGAAACCGGTCGTTATACAACGAAAACAATAATTAGCTATTGCGGATTTAGAATGTCACTGAATATTAACACAGCCTATTTTAACATCTCTGATTTTGCGTTGTTTGAATGTCCTCACATTATGTACCATTTTTTTAAATTGTAAGTGCAGAAACTGACGACATCAGAAAACATAAATCATCATTGTGACTTTTCATACTTTCCCAACGGATCTGTCGCAAATACTCTTCTCGGATTTGCCGCTGAATCGTATTGTGTAACTCGCACAATATTTCATCGATACAACTGCTCGACATCATCAGCTGGTGGTAGCTGCGGCTGTCATTGCTGAAAGGCGCGACAGTTGCATCGATGAAATATTGTGCGAGTTACACAATACAATACGGAGGCAAATCCGAGAAGAGCATTTCCATAAACCGCCATTCTTGGTCAACCGTAAAAGATAAACATTTTTTCTCGCGGACTTTTATTTATACGTTTTTGAGCTCTACAATCTGGTACTATTCAACTTGATGTAGATCTTATGTACTACGTACCGTATATCGACAGAGCGGGTTGGAGGAAAACAGTTTCAATTATTTTAACTGATGACATTTTTACTGCTTACTGCTTAACAGACTATCATTGAACATAGCTAATAACCATCCTAATTAAATCAGCTTTCGAATAATAATAATAATAATAATAATGATAATAATAATAGTAAACTGCATTAGAATCGGACCCTTCGTTTTGCAGCTACGACTTCACAGACAGGTACACACACATGTTAAACTTACAAAATCCCTCTGTTTGCGTCGAGGCTATAAATAGGTCGTGTATATACAATCTTATATGTCGGAAAACTGCACAACTGTGTCGTGTAGTTATCATCATGGAATAGCATTGTATGTGGAGTGTATAGTGAGAATGCAACGTGAAAGCTATCAGAAGTGCCTGAAAATCTTAACTGGCGGGAACAGGAAGAAAATCATTGTGTACCATTTCAAACTTTGCTTAGAAAATTCCAGAAGCGTCCTTCAGTGTGGAAATTAAGAACAGTCTTCAGTCATCTACATATCGAACTCGTAGGAATAGCGAACAAAAATTTTGGTTGATAACTGCCTGCACAGTCGTATGTAAGAAACCTATCTTCCCACACTCCATACCTCAATGGAAGGGGATGAAACATAAACATATGCTACAATGAAACGGCCCCTCTGTCGCACACTGTAAGGTGATTCGTAGACGTAGTTGTAATGTAATCCGTACTATGGTGATGGAGTAATTATGTGGGTAGGCGTTACGGTAAATAGACTAAAAGAATGAAAAGATGCCTTAAAATATCCCTTTAAAAGTACGCAGTTCCATCTGTGAAAAATGAAAAATAAAACTGATAAATTCCTGTTTTCTATCCACTCTTAAAAAAAGAAAAAAATCTGTGTTACGAATCCGTAATTTTTGTCGTTACTTCGTAAATTGCCAGTGCACAATTTGTGGAAATTACTGCTATTTGTTTATAATTACAGCTACTAGAACATGTGAATTACAGAGCAATACATGGCAGTTGTACAGACAGGATAATTATATATAATAGCCGCAGCTGCTGTGGCAAGCGAAATTCGAAAGTTTCATTGTGGTTCGTACTAATAACATTTGCGTGGCTACTACATACGTATATTAGACTACACCAGCAACAAGTTTCCTGCATGCGAACTCTGTCATTCATATTAAAATATTGGCATATTGAAAGCAATCTGAAATAAACTGAGGCTGTTGACTACTTTCATGATGTCTTTAAAACCATATTTTTATACACTAGTCCTGGGATTCGTGATAATGATTTCACATGGCTTATAGGAAATGGGCGTACTGTCACGATTCGTGCGCGTGGAGACGCAGAGTTGGCAGCAAACACAGCTATGCCATTAGCATTCGCATAGTGCTCTCATCACAGCATCAGTGATAGCTGTTCCGGCGCTTCATTAAGGCGACGTTGTCCGATACATGACAATGCACAGAGCATGCTTAATACGGTGGCTGTGTGCCAGGCGGCTCCTACCTCTACGAAAGCCTCAACTCTGCACCCCAGCCTCGTGTACTACAGTTTGTATTGAACAAGCGACTTTAAGCGTGTGGTGAATTGTGAAACTTTCAGTTAGAAAAATTAAATGTTCATACGAATTTTAAATTCGAGTTTTACTGTTCGTAAAATAAGAAAAGTGACAGTTACGGCAATGTAGAGATTCTAATTAGTCTTCGAATTATGTGTAAACTGGTGCTTCTCAAGTCTGTTGAACGTTTGCTATTACGTGATAATGCTCAGTACGTGTCGACAGAACTACCAGCGAATTATGAATATTTCCTCTCTACGTAAAGCATTCAGAAGTACACCGACCTGTGAAACTTCATGACCACCTACATAATTGAGTGCTGGTCCTTCTTTGGAACGCAATAAAACACCGATTCATTCGTAGAATTAATTGGACAAGTCCTTGTTAGGGGCCCGGAGGTATGTGGCACCAGTTGCCTACGCACAGCTCACGTAATTCCCGCAAATTACTGTCCAGTGGTTCGTGGGCACAGAGCTGGTAGTCAGTAGCGTCCCAGATGCGTTAGATCTGGTTCAAATCAGACAGTTTAGTGGGAAAGACATAATTTGTTAGTTCATTTCATGCTCCTCAAAACCGAGCGAGGTGGCGCAGTGGCTACCACATTGGACTCGCATTCGGGAGGACGACGGTTCAATCCCGCGTCCGATCATCCTGATTCACGTTTTCCGTGATTTCCCTAAATCGCTCCAGGAAAATGCTGGGATGGTTCCTTTGAAAGGGCACGGCCGAGTTCCTTCCCAGTCCTTCCCTAATCCGATGAGACCGATGACCTCGCTGTCTGGTCTCCTCCCCCAAAAAATCCAATCCAATCCATGCTCCTCAAACCACGTAATACGATTGTATCCTTACGACACGGACAATTATCCTGTTGGAATATGCCATCACCGTCGGAGAAGGGATGAAGGATGAAGTGCTGCAGGTAGTGGACAATAATGTTAATGTCCGTCTCGGTAACTGCCGTGTCAACGCGGCAGATTGCTAACCCGGGTTCGATTCACGGCCGGGTTGGAGATTTTATCCGTTCGGCGACTGGGCGTTGTCTTGGCCTTACGTTCGTATGGTCATTACTGACACGTAAGTCGCCTCAAACACACCGCTGTTTTGTCATCCCACAACTCGATCGGCTGTGTGTGCACGAATCGAAAGCCAATAAACTGCAATAAAACAAAATAACATTCACGTTGGCTGCAACTGTCACGGTGCCTTCTATTACTACTACAGGTTTCACGGAAGCCCAGGTGAATGTCCACCATCGCATACAACTAGCCTACACGCCACGTCCATGGTGCGTTGCATGTTTCGATCAGCCGTACACTTTGATGACGGCGTATCTGGACACGAGCATGGACTCAATGCCACAAAGAACGTCATTCACCCGACCAGGCGAAACGTATCTATTTCCACAGCAAATCTAGATGATCCCATGCCAAATCGGAGTAATGATGTCGTAGGGTCAACATGGAAACACGCACGGGTCGTCCACTGTGAAGCGCAGCGTGCATTGAACGATGAGCTCCGAAACACTTTTGCCTGCATCAGCATTGTAATCTATCGCCAGATATACCTCACATCGCCGCCTATACTGTTTTACAGTGTCATCAAGCTACTGACTCCTCCTTCTGTCATAAGGCATGGCCGTCCAATAGCTTTCCGCCTACAGGTGGTTGGAGTGCACTTCAACCACTTTAAGTAGATGCTCACTACAGTAGTACCCAAGTAGCCAACCAGCTTCCCCATTTTCGAGATACTCGTTCTCAGGCGCCGTGCAGTACTAATGATCTGCCCTGTGTCAAAGTGGTTTCTGTTAACGCGTTTCCCCATTTGCGAACCGTTTCGTCTCTAAAATGATTCTGCTTTCGTTTCTTCTCAGGGTCTGCATACAGTCTCGTGGTGCCAGTGGTCATTATATTTTGGCTCATTAGTATCAGTGAAGTCATATTCATCACTAGGAATATTTTAATCTATCTCCTATTCTGTAAATGCCACGGGAGAAGACAATTTTATTTATTTACTCCTTTATTTTCATTTTTATAGAATAACAAACATCAACAACGAACTTTGCTTCTCATTTGATTGACGGATTATGCTTATAACTGTACAGTACATTAGGGCAGAATATATGCAGTAAACGACCCTTCGATTTCAGTGTCAATAGAAATACTGCACTTTCTGTCATAAAGGGGACAGGGAAAGACGAACATTTCAGACTATTTCATGAAATAGTTTAAGGAAGCCTTGGAAAATACAACTTCGATTCGCTGGACGTACATTCTGTTGCTTCTCTCGAACATGAGTTCAGTGTTGCAGCCAGTGCTTCATGATACGCCGGAAACAGCAGCAGTGCGTATTAAAATACAGTACGGTTATGTTTTTATGTGAAAGCTAGCTTCTTGAATTTACGAAATATACCTACGGCTCATTGTACTCTATCAACTACAATTTCTGTTTAATACTATGGTCACATCATAGACATTACATTAAATTAGTAGCACAAACCTGCACTTAAATTCGGCTGAATGAAATGAGTTTTGTGATCCACTCTGTCTAATGGCTAATACACACTACATGCTATTGTATCTTACAGTTTTATTGAAATGACAAAATAACATTTTCTAAGTTAAGGGCCCTTTATCAATGTACTTTTAACAACAGTATTAAAAATGGATAATTTTTAGTGAAAACAGTCTCGGTTGATAAATTGCTTTTATTAAGAACAATTACGCGTTTCGCCCTTGTAAGCGATCATCAGATTATCTGGCTTTAATAGAACGAAAATCATTATGACAAAACGGTAAATAGGTTAAGGCATAGTTCTAAGCTGTGCAGTCATGCGTACAAGGAAGAGTAATATATGCATGAACTGGCGTCAAAATGGAGTTGGACAAGCTTCATGCGCCAATTGCCGCTGAAGGGCATTAAATAAGAATAAGAAACGTCTGGATGTAGCTTCCGGTAGTCAAATTTCTTATCAGATACCGGAAGTGAAAGTACAAAAGTAACATTAGGCAAGATAAATGTTGGGTGGAGGGTGACCAAATACTAGACCAGTTAGATACCTTACGTATGCTAGAGCTGGCTCAGCAAGTGAACACAGCCCAGGACTTGTGAATGTAAAACAGAAAGTGATCGGCTAAGCAGGTCCGCCCAGCACCAGAACAGGACTCATTATGAAGCGTGCAGCCGCATATGCCGCCTAGTATCATGGATGTGGACTAGATGGCGCAAAGACTCAGACCAATCAGATTAGTCTAATTGTATTACTTAATTTTAACGATTTAAAAACTTACAAAATGATATGCGATACGACTTAAAAAGAGAACCAACCACACTGCAGTTACAAACCGTAAATAACTAAAGGATACATGTTAGTAGCAGTTGAACGTAATAGAAGCGTAAAAATACAGGGAATATGTAATACGAGTAGTACAAGATGAGTCAGTGCCAAGTGAGAGAGAGCTCATAATAATAAGGTAAACAAAAGTACTACAACATTAATCAAATAGTTAGAGATGCATAAGTCAGTCCTATGACGTGGCCGAAGAAAGAACATGCGCTACGCATATGTCACAAATGTCAGAGGGCGGAGAGCCAACATGTTAATTTACAGATTGCAATGGTTTCTAAAAAGGTCCTCTAGAATCTTAAGTAAAATGATACAGAAGTGAGAAAACAGTAGCTAGCATAATAAATATCCTCTATGCATACATGTTGATTATGAGAGCATAACAATAATGAAACCATGGTAAGAAATTTTGATTAACAAGAAAATACCAGTGTAAAAACGATAAGTACTAAGACACACACGAATTATTATAGAAGAGTGAATGAACAAAAGCTGTGCTGGCCAAATTTGAAAGTAAGCAATATCAAGGGTAAGGACTTATATCTGGCATCACTACATCGCAAAAAGACATGTTTTTCCAACCAACTGATAGTTCAATAGCCTTTATTTACTACTGAAAAACTGTTTAATTATGCTGTCATAGACGACATGCATTCATAGGGGATATTTTGTACGCTAGCTACTATTTTCTCGCTTCTATATGGTTCCATTTAAGGTTCTTGTGGACCATTTTAGAAACTATTGAAATTTATAAATTAATGAGTAGGTTCTGCAGCCCTACATCATTCGTGGCATACGAATCGCGCAGATTCCTTTTTCAGCCACGTCATGAGACTAACTTATGGATTTGCAATTATTTTATTAATGGCGCTGTACTTTGGTTTACGTTGCTGCTATCGGCATTCTTGGAAGTAGCACTTATCCACCTATTACAACTCGTATTACACTTTCTGTGTATTTTTACGGATCCGTCACCTTCAACCGTTAATAGCAACATTCAGTTAGTACTTTACAGTTTGTAACTTTCCTTTTTAAGTTATATGGCATATATTTTTATAAGAATTAAGCTGTTGGCAATGCGATTAGTCTAACATGTTACGTTTGAATCTTTGCGCCATCTAGCCCACATCCGTGATACTAGCATGGCGTACCTGGTTTCACGCCTCATAGTGAGTTCTGATCTGTCGGGCGGGCTTGTTTACCGATCGTTTTCTGCTCTACATCCATATGATTTAAGTTTACCTGTGCACGATGCAGAGTGTGCTCTAGCACACGTAAGGTACCTAACTGGTCTAGTATTGTGTATCCTACCACCCACCATTAACTTGGTTAATTTTAATTTTATACTTTAATTTTCCATTTGGATCCACCACGTATCTTATAAGACATT
Organism: Schistocerca serialis cubense; assembly: GCF_023864345.2. Lineage (NCBI taxonomy): Eukaryota > Metazoa > Arthropoda > Insecta > Orthoptera > Acrididae > Schistocerca > Schistocerca serialis. The sequence continues at coordinate 584,452,010 of NC_064640.1, forward strand.
TGGCGTCCTGATGTTAAATCCAGACATTTCTCGTTCGTATTTAATCCCTTTCAGCCGTAATTAGTGGATGAAAGTATCACATTACATTTTGACATGTGTTCGTGCTTATACTAGTGTCCCTTTTACGTGTGGCTCCGCAGCATAGAACCATCCCTCAATCTGGTGACCGTATTATCATATTAATGTTTGTTATGTTGACTCCTCATAATCTAATTATGCCTTACAAGGGTGAAATGCATAACTGTTCTTAATGAAAACAGTTTTGCAGCCGAGACTATTTTCGTTCGAAACATACATAACCGGTTGCTGCATCAGAAACCCAAAATGGAGTGGAACCATCAAAAATGAAGCAGTTTGGTAACGAAGTACTTTGTGGTGCAAAGAACCATCCAGATTTTTTAAGCTGGGAATTAAAGAGAAGGATTATTGTGCAAGTGAATGCAATGAAGTTATATTAGGTATAAACTACAACGTCAAAAAAGCTAATGAAATGGGTAGATATACCTACAAATTTGATGAAATAGATGAACAACTCTCGTGCTACATCTAGCTGTTCCAGATTAAATTGACTGAATTAGTGAGCATTGCCTGGCGAAAGAATTTGCTGAACTGAGGGCAGAGGGTGAACCCAATAAAACACACAAATATTAAATATTAAATTTATTATTCCTGGTTACAAGTTTCAACGAAATTTTGTTCCTTTAATTTTTTGGTAAAAGTGGCTATGTTTTGCAAACTCAGATTACAACGAATGCATAGTTATTCTAATTCTTCTTTATCAAACCAACACCCTATTTGTTTGTAGCCACAGACTATAAATGATAAATGTCACTGAAGACTCTTTCCGTGTAGGCATTTCTGCATGGAACCACCATTATACTTTTGAAAATTTTTTTATGTTCGGCTTGTATGTAGATGTAGCAAATAAATAAATTACCTAGTCACATGTGAGGAATTCCAAAAATACCGAAACAGTTGTACTTTGATACTGAAAAGCGAATGCGTGTATGAAATAAAGAACAGTTCGTTAAAAAACCGGACACCTGCCAAACCAGGATAGATACTACTTCGTATCTGGAAAGTTATGCGTCTGGGTATGTTGTGGGACGATGAATGACATACGACTGGATGTCCTAGTACTCACTTACTTTAACTCAAACACAACAAAAAATAATTGGGAATAATAAAAGAGCCTAGTCCGAGTAATATCAAATAATACATCCCTTCCCACACTTATTTATGATTGTTATAGGAACCAGTAGCAAGCCAGCATTGCCCAATTTCATTCATGTCCGACTGCATGCGTCACTAACGTCTGTCTTAATTACTCTTTTAACCATAATTTACAGCCCATACCTTGAGCATGATACTTTCCAAACGGGTTTCAGGAGATCATAAGTAACCTTTAGCTACGATAAGAGATGTTAGCAACTGAGATGTCGGGAAAGCAAGAAAAGAAAATTAGCGCTTAATGTCCCGTCGAAGACGAGATCGTTGCAAACGATTCATTAGTTCAAATTGGAAAGGATGGAGATGGACTTTGGGCACTTCCTTCTCAAAGGAACCGTCCCAGAATTTGCCTATATTAGTGATTTATGGACACTGTGACACACAGACTTTCTCTCGACTTACTATGGTATACAGGGTTTGTAAGAAATACTTCTACAAAGAACGGGGATGGATTCCTCCTGCCACAACAAGGAAAATAATCCCCACGATTATAAGCCTGAAAACCCTCCGTTATTAATAAAGGATTGATTTGCGAAGTCATAGATTCCTGGAAAATGTCCAATATGTCTGATATCTTCTACATATACATACACACTCAGATTATGGACTGCTGCACAATGTCAGTCTCTTACACGAACGTAAGCATCTGCCGAAACGTTTGCTCGTGAACTAAATTGCCTCCAAGGAACAATATCCGCACTCAGTAATGTGTGTTCGCTATTCGTATGTAAAGCAATAAAATAGTTTGAGGTCCTGTAGCTAGGCACAATAAACGAAACTAATTCAGCACGAAAATATTCTGTTGGCGTTTATCGTTGTGGCTGTTTATGTAAAGCCGTTAACTAATTTCAACATTCAGGAGTATTATAGAACCACGTGGAGTAATAAATCTGGAGAAAAGCGCCCTCAGAATGTCCAAAGACTTCGCAGACTTCCTGTCTCGATAATTTTTCTCATTCACTTACGATCAGTTTCTATCCGTTTTAAGGTACTGAAACAAGGAGAAACAAAGTTATACAGGGATGCTCTCGGAAAACTCAGAGAAATAAAGTATTTCTTCCTACGTCTGAGATCATTTGGTGAATGGTCAAATTTTAGTATTTCATAGAGTATACACCTGAAACATCAAACCAAGTTTATAGCGACACAGTGGGAGCTGGAGAGGACACACATGCCCTCACTCTGAAGGAAAGTCAAGAACAAAAAATTACATGCTACATCTACCAGGGTGAAGGATACGCGATACAAAGGAAAGGGAGCAGAGAGGAACGAGAATGTTACGAGCGGAGACGCAGGAAGGCCAACTGTGTCCATAAAACCGACACCGCAACGCTGCGTGCGGATACGTCCTCTTTTACACCTGCCATGTCTTCTGGGAGCAATTTAATTCATCCCGCGACCTTGTAAATATATGAGCCCTGCGGTGCGCCATGTCCTGCTTGAGCCGCGGCGGGACCTGACGACAACAGGCATTTGAGGAACGAGTGCCGGCTGCAATCCCTTATTCATACCAACCCCGCCCGCCCCTCTCCGGAGCAGAAATCTCTGAAAAATTCAGGCCACATGTTTGCAGCTGCTGTGATGGCGAGAGAGCTAAGCATCGACCTCCCGGAAGTAGCTCGAGCCAAGTAACCGCCTGTGGCTTAAAAGAACGCTCCCATAGCGCTTTTCTTCCCTACGGTGGTAGTCACTTTTTATTGCTTTCTCATAAAGATTTTCCTCCACAGGGCCAACAGTGTTGAAGAAAACAGACAAATAATCATGTTTCACTGTTGTGTCATCTACGTATCTGGGAAGTAAATTAATATCCTAGTCACCGACTGATCAGCACTTTCTGTTTTAAGCTTATTATTATCGAAAAGAGAGAGAGGAATTTCTAGTTACAATATCGTTAGTAACATTATGGAGCCAGTCGTATCGTTTTAATGTTAAAAAGCGAAATGGAATGGGATGGACAAATAACATCTCTGCTGACAATAGCGAATGGATACGTTATATTTATTGAGAGGTTTGTAGGAAAGTCCAGCTCATTCGTGAAGGAGACTGAGTATAAGGCGTTATTACTGATCTAGCATTCCGAATCTTTACCAAATAGGATATACTGAAAAGGCTATATGACAGTTATGCTGGATGCACAATGTATCGCCGGCCGCGGTGGCCGTGCGGTTCTGGCGCTGCAGTCCGGAACCGTGGGACTGCAACGGTCGCAGGTTCGAATCCTGCCTCGTGCATGTATGTGTGTGATGTTCTTAGGTTAGTTAGGTTTAAGTAGTTCTAAGCTCTAGTGGACTTATGACCTCAGATGTTGAGTCCCATAGTGCTCAGAGCCATTTGAACCATTTGAACCACAATGTATCTTGCGCAGCTGTTATGATAATAGGGTAAGAAAGACTAGGAAGTATCAGGGGAAGATCGACAGCAATTTTTTCCTTGCTGAATACAACATTTGAAGAAGCCAGTAAATCTATAACATCAATACAGAGTATCCTCAACCATGCACTGTAATATGGCTTTCGGAATACATCTGTAGGTGCAGAGTGTTGAATTGGGTCTCTGATATCGGTGAGTATGGAAGGTTTAGGATTACAAGAGCATTTTGCAGAGCAGTTTTGCTGGAGAATTAGAGTGTGTGTTGCTGTGAAAAGTTGAGAATTTCTGCCTACTCATTCTTTTATTTTTTAAACTACATTCCGTCTGTATGCTAAAATTATCAGTCTTATGAAAGCAAAAACGTTGTTTATTTCAATTTATAACACGCAAATATTAAATTAGTCTTCCAGAAACATTTCCACGAGATATTTGATACTTCTCCGTCCACATCAGAATACTTTCTGTTCCAGACATTCCTCTCGGTGCAGTGACAGCAGGCCACCGATCACCTGGCGCTGGAGTCCGGCCAGCGTCCACACAGGTGCCAGAGATGTGGCGGCCCTTGAGCACTCGCACTGCCAAATATAAAAATGTTTGCTATCGTAGTATGATATTCCGCACAAAACCTCATAGATAAACTGAGTTAACACTGCACGCTAACAACAAGGGTATGGCCTTTCCTCACGTGCTATGTGGCGTGAGGAGTACTGTGATATTTCAACCACCACCGAGGACAAATTTACATGAAAAAATTTTTTTTGTTTCGTAAATTCATGGAGATTTTATTTGGCGTGTTGTTGGACAGGTGTATTTGAGGACAATGAAAAGTGCTACCTCTGCATTAAAAAGTGGTGTCTAACGCTTGTGACACTTTGTTCGCTTTGAGTTCAATAGGATGTCGAAAGTAGAAGAGTCCGGTCGATACATATGCGCTGTGCTAGAAGCAACCGTCGTCTAAAAAACAACGTCAATAAATCATGTCCCGTTTTTAAGTAGGAGCATTTTGACGCGAACTGTTCGCCACATTCAGGAAGACTAATGGTTTTTCATGATGAAGGCTTTTGCGTTTTACCACTACGGCCTTCATCAGTGTATCCAATAATCGGCAAATATGATGAACTAAGATGACTTAACATTCGTGCAACACTTGCATTCAATGAGTAAGGTTGAACAATCGAAGAAAAAAGCAAGAAAGGAGGAGTAGGAGTAAACGTCCTGTCGATGACGATGTCATTAGAGACGGAGTACATGCTCGTATTGGGAAGGATGGACAGGGAAATTGGTTGTCTCTTACAAAGGGGTCATCCCGATGTTGGCATTAAGCGGGGTAAGGAAACCATTGAAAACTTGGTGGACAAAAGGCAACTTGAACTGCCATAGTACCAAACAGACTGCTCTTACGGTACTGCATGCTCTAATCTAAAGCAACAAAAATATGTGCATTTTTGTTTCAGTGTCATGAGTTGACTCTTCTTCTTCACAAAAGGAAATTGATTATTGGCCCCTATTAGCAACACATCTCAAACAAAGGCTTGTGAGAGCTCACAAAGTGGAATGCTATGCATTTCGTGGTACAAGGAAAGTGTTGTATACTATGAATGGCTTCGCAGCGATATGTTCATCGCAGATGGCCACATAGTCCTCCACCTCTTCAAGTATTGTCACATACTTTTCTATTCGGCTGCCCTCAAAAATTTATGTTCTTCAAATATTCATGGTGACAGTCTCAGCTGCTATGAATCACACAGGCTATCTAGCTTCGATCACATTTCATGATCACCTTCACATCTAAAAACAAAATAAAATCGATCATTAACAAATAACAACTACAGTGAATAATAAAGACTGAAAATATTTAAAATTCTTGACATTGTAAATAAATAAGCAGACAACATAGACTGACAGTATTGAAAATTCTTCAGTTGGTACCTGACTAATTATGAGTTGCGAATAGTCGAAATTCTTTTTAAAGAAATACATAGTCATAAGCTGTAAAATAAAAGGAACGGTATTATATTATACTTGCGACAACATTACGTAGCATCTAGCATACAAAGTTATCCACATCCCAACTTATCTCATGGATGACTAGTAGGGGAGGGACGAAAGTGAGAGGTGGGAGGCAAAGCACTGAGACTATATAGTATTAAAATGTAACAAAGATATTGTCTAAAAGATGTAATATGGTTAACTTAAAACTATGAAGCAATTTAGGTAATGCATCTCACACTGATACAAGAGACGCCTACCCAATATTCATTATTAAAGTCAAATACTGAGACTATTTACTATTAAAATGTAACAAAGATAATGTCTAAAAAATGTAATATGATTAATTTAAAACTATGACGCAATTTAGGTAATGCATCTGTCACTGATACAAGAGACACTTATCCAATATTCATAATTAAATTCAAATGCGGCTCTAAAACATTGAATGCTCGCGGTTTCCACTTGGGGGCGTCTTATATGCGTTTTTTGCATGTGTACATTAGGTTCAGTCTCCCAGTAGTCGTGCTGCTACTCAGCCAGCGAGTGCAGCTGTCTGCTAAATTTGTCTTCTGTCGAATGGCGTCGTAGCAAAACTGGAGGGCTGCTACTGACTGGGCCATCTCAATAAACTGGTACTTTCAGGTCATGTCCATACATTTCAAGTGCTCCCAAGACTTTGAAAAAATGTTGCTTAGGTACCGCGATTAAAATGTCAAGACGTGTTTCTATTGGTTCTATCGAGTGTTCAGTTTCAATTAGATGGTCTCCAAATGCTGTCTTACTATTTTCTGGTGAATTATGTTTTTAAAATCGGATCACAAAAATCTACTACATTGATTTATACACTCTTTGTTACAGTCGTTGCATTTAGAATTGTACACACCTGGGATACTAACATTTAAGCTTCATTTATTCGTGTTATCTTTTAGTTTAGAACAAAGATCTTCAGTTCTGCGAAAGCCTACTCTTAAGCAGGTTTGCCAAAAGACTTGCGCTACAGCATCTGACACCCTTCCTAATACTGTCAGTCTATGTTGTCTGCTTATTTATTTACAATGTCAAGAATTTTAAATATTTTCAGTCTTTATTATTCTTAGTTTTAAATTAACTGCATTTCATCTTCTGCACAAGATGTTTCTTATATTTCATTGCTGCTGTTCCTCTTCTTCTCCCATCTTTCTCCATCACCTACGCATCATCAATGACAAACGGATCTCCGTGATGCAAAGTGGGTTTACTAAAGCTCTAGCTGTCACGGATGCTTCTTACAAGCGTACTTTAGTGACGCTTCTTTTATTTTACATCTTACGGCCATGTTTTTTTCAAAATAATTCGGACTCCTCACAGATCGTGGTTAATAACGTACAATTTTAGGTGCTTTAAATTTTAAACTCCATCAATTTATTTTAACTAATTATTCAGGCACAATCAGTCACACATGAGTCTGTATGATTCAAAGTGTGTTTAGCAAAATCCTAGACCTCAAGGGTCGTTCCCAAAAGTGTACTTTAGTGATATTCCTTTTATTTGGCACCGTATTACCATATTCCTTAAAAGAATTTTGATTTCTCGTGATTAATCAGGGACAGCTTAGGAATTTTAAAATTTGTCAATCTATTTTGTCTATTTTTTGGCAGATGTCTTAAATATACTCTGTCTATGCCTGAATCAGTTATCTATTAATGTTTTCTGCTGCTTTATTTCTAGATCTGAAGATGATCATTAAAGGTAATCGATATTAGTTATCAGTGGTGACTAATTGTATATGAGACTGTTATAACACATATTTTTAAAAAATGTACAGTCGTGATATCTCTCGTGGTATCTCTCGTTACAATATGCCATTCATTATTTACGTATTTCATTCCTTATTGGACAACCATCAAGAAAATTGGTTTCCTGATGAGAACGTGCTTCATAATTACAACGGAACCTCCACATCGTACCCCACTCAGATTTAGTGGTAAAATGGCCCAATGAATACCTTGGCAGAAACTGAACACAGATCAACATGAAAACAGGAAGAGGGTGTTCTGAACTACGAAAAAAAAGGCAAAATAGAAACAGTGAACGGTCAAAGCTTAACGACTACAACACTGAGTAGAAAGTTGGTGTTGTGGCGTCGTGGTAAAATATCATAAAATATTGCACCCCTTCCTTTATCATTTTTTCTTTAATAAAAAGTTCAGAGGCATATTTAATTTTTGTTCGTGGGCGGAACCTGAAGTGGTGGCACACGACCGTCCTAGTTTGCTTTACGGTGGAACTTTGTTTTTAGGTTAGATAGGTTTTTGGGCGTGGTATGAGTGGTAGGGGCCAACGCCTGAAGTGCCAGAGGTCTAAACAATATATATATATATATATATATATATATATATATATATATATATATATATATATATATATATATATATATATAATGAGGTTACAGTGTTGGACTGCCAATCGGACGAGACAGGTACGAAACCCGTTCAATGTTTCTATTTTGCTTTTTATTTACAGTTCAGTATACCTTCTACTTATTTATATGCTTGATCTGTGTTCAATTTTTAACGGGTTGTCCACTGGTCCCTCTTATGACTAAATGTCAGAGGGTGCGATGGGGAGTTTCCCTTGTTAGCATAGTGTCGTCAAAATCTTTAACTTCAAACCATTAGGTATTTACAGGCGTAGAACTTAAGAACTGTTAGAGCATCGTCAGATTGTTTTTACGCAATGTGGGAGAATCTTTTATGGTTAATATCGATCTTATGGTTATGTGTTGTGTTCAATAAACTAACAAAAATACCATATGCACTGAACTGTGACAAATGAATTACAGCTTATCGTGATAAAATTACGAATAAAATCTGTTTCATTAAAACGGTGAGTATCTATAACCCGAGCATCCCCAAATCATCACAAATTATGACCACCAAATTAAGTACGGAGATGTGACAGTGAAAGCAGATAGCAAATTATTCAGTGCCACAATTTCATCAATAGAAACGTGCATTCATAAAAAAGAAACAATAAATTATATTGTCAGAATCATAAAAATGCATGCATCGCCTCTAGTGATATTTCAGCCCTACCACAAAGCTAGCGAACCCTGCAGCACTCGTTTCTCCTTATTGCCCCACGATAGCTAAAAGCGATAATTTGCGATGTCAAAGATGAGGTTATACGAATTTTTGTGTGGACTGACGTTCCTCGATATGATATTTCCATCTCTCATCGCATTACATTGAGAAAATATAAAATTAATTTAGGAGACCAAACGTGTTTCACTCCAGGGTGTGACTCAATGAGAGTTGTCAAATATATTCTGCAAATGATCCCAAGTCTCCATCATGTTTGTAACAGGCAGAATATGTTTCTAAAGACGATGTGTCTCTTTGCTGGTTCGTACTTGAAGAGCTGAGTTTGTGCTTCAAAGACGTAGTGAAGTCAGCCGACGAGTTTCCTGAGGGCCGAAATATCGAAAGTATAAATCAATGAGTTTTAATCCCATATCTATAGCTAGTATTCGGGATTAAAACATAGTTATGAATAATATGCAGATATCCAATAAGAACACCATAATTTAAGAGCAGTGGGAATTACTTGGGCAGCCCTCCTCTCGACTAGTTGTCATAACTATTTCTGTTTTTTTCTCTCTTAAGCGTACTGCAACCTGAAAATCTCAAATACCCGATATGACGCTCTTCTTCGGAGCATGTCTCTCGAATACACTGTAGATATTACAAGTAGGTCACACACATTTTGACCGAGCGAGGTGATGCAGTGGTTAGCACACTGGACTCGCATTCGGGAGGACGACGGTTCAATCCCGTCTCCGGCCATCCTGATTTAAGTTTTCCGTGATTTCCCTAAATCGCTTCAGGCAAATGCCGGGATGGTTCCTTTGAAAGGGCACGGCCGATTTCTCTTCCCCATCCATCCCTCACCCGAGCTTGCGCTCCGTCTCTAATGACCTCGTTGTCGACAGGACGTTAAACACTAATATCCTCCTCCTCCTCCTCACGCACATTTTGTTCGTTATAGACCTAAAAACTCTTTTTTGATTAACAGTGTCATTGAAACTACTTCCAAAAAAGAGTAACACAAATCAACACTGCACTTTTTGTGAAACACGACCATCCACAAACAAACTGTATAATGATTTCTAATTCAAGGAAGCGAACTGTGCAAAGAAACCGTGCACATGACAAAAAAATTGTGAGGGAATAAAGAAACAAAAACAGTGAAAGTAAAATTGAACACAATATGCTGACACTAAAGTCTTTAATATGTCACCGTTAAACAAAACTGTCATTCAGTCTGTAATAACCAAAAGAATGAAAGGTATGTCTTACCACTTTGACTACATAATTGTCACTGCTGGTGATTTTTCCACAAAAGCGGAAAGTGTCTGATGAATGAGCTATTCAGTGTATAGGACTTTTATGCCACACGGAAGCCAAATAAAAGCAGAAGGTGCACGTAGCTGAGAGTCTGGCAAATTTTCAATGCAGCACCTCGCAGTTGGCGCAGTTTGCTCTTAATTAATTAATTCACAGTTTCATACCACCGACGCCATTACTTTTTACTACTTCACTTGCATCAGGGCGGCGATCCTGCTTGAATACAACGCTCCTTCATGATGATGTCACTGTTATTTTTCTTTACCGTAATTTTTCTGGGAAGATGGTAGAATTATAGAAGATATCCACAAACTCTGTTTTGTTTTATTGTAAATTATTACTGCTCACTTTCCTTCTCGGCACCAACTGTTAACGTATGAAACTAGTACCAATTCAAGAACTTTGATCGATCTTGTGAAATGCTTCGCAGAACAATGAAATAACTTCTTAACTTGTTTCATTATTTTACTTGTAGTACTTTCTTCTTTCTTGTATTCTTGGCATCCTATCCAAAATGTTAATTTCATCGATCCATCATACGCACTCCTACGACATCCATATCAGAATGTATCCTTTCCCTGATGCTGTCGGACTCGTAGTGACGTGACGTGCCTTGATTCGGGTGCCGATACTTGCGATCCACACTGTGATCAGGTGAACAGCACGCAGGCGTTGACAGCACGTTGCTTTTACGTGATCAATGGAAGAGCGCAATACTCCTATGAAAAATTTCTTTTCCTCACAGTACTTTCACAATCAGCTACACCAGAGGTGTACTGAATTATGGAACAAACTCATGTACCTTGTCATATACGAGGAATTATAGTCATATGTTTGTTTTAAAAAATGTGAGATGACTTCTGACGGGATGATAATGGTGGTTGGTTTGTGGGGCTCTCAACTGTGCGGTCATCAGCGCCCTTACGGAATCCCAATTGTTACATAGTCCAATATTTTCACAGCCCATTCTTTCCCCTGCCACAAATGATTATGATGAAATGATGAGGACAACACAAACACTTAGTCCCCGGGTAGAGAAAATCCCTAACCTGCCCGGGACTCCGTGATCCAGCGGCAGCAACGCTAGCCACTAGCCCACGAGCTGAGGACATCTGTGGTGTTTGCTGGTATGGCCACATTATACCGTCTCCACATGACGTGATTGTCACCGCAAGCGGAAGTATTTCATACACAGATACTACCTACCTTCGCTATACCCTGTCTGTCTCCATATCTCCCCAGTGTTTGGATATTAGACCGCCTCTAGCATTTCGTTGCCGAGCATTGTCTGAAAAACTGTGGAGTCCAGAACCACTACCTAGCTCAAATTAGTGTGGCGGGCATGTTGTTCACGGTAGTTTATTCCATCTCCTTTAAATCTGCAGTGATTTCAGAGCCAAATTATAATAGAGAGGGATGAGTATCTTTCCAGACCTGTGTCAGAACAGAATCTTTCCTTCTTTTCCTCGTGCAAGCTGTTAACGAACTGAAAAAATGGGAAGGGGCCATCACTCAAGTCCACCGAGCTGGTCACTCATTTCCTGATTACCCCATCTCTCACACCCTCATAACATAATCGTGTCTGTTGTAAAATGGTTCAAATGGCTCTGAGCACTATGGGACTTAACTTCGAAGGTCATCAGTCCCCTAGAACTTAGAACTACTTAAACCTAACTAACCTAAGGACATCACACACATCCATGCCCGAGGCCGGCTTCGAACCTGCGACCGTAGCGGTCGCGCGGTTCCGGACTGAGGCGCTTAGAACCGCTCGGCCACACTGGCCGGCTCGTGTCTGTTGCACGTCTGGACGATACCACCTCCTCGTTGCACAATTCAACAACCCCAGTAGTATACGTTTCCGTTAGTACGGACCGGAGAACTGTGGATGCAAGCTGTTGAGACTAGTTTGCCACGCTGAAAATCAAAGAAAGAATGGAAATTTTCGTCAATTTTTTCAAAAGAAGAAGTGTCCTATTCAGAAGTAGACACATTTCAGATCTCTCTAAGGAAACAACACCATTCTTAATTCAGAGATATGATTATAAATACTTGCAGTCCACTGGTATGCCTGCGTAATAAGTAGTATAAATGGGAAAATGAGAGCTACATTGGTCTAATCCTAGGCTTAAGGTCTGATACCCGATAATTTCTATGCGATTCTAGGTGGTTTCGTTTCTCCTTTTACTTGGACGAACTGTCGGTCTGCGTTATACTTTGTACAAATAACATTGATCCCAGAGCAGTCAACACACATATATTCTGTTTTAATTATACCATTCAACGTTTAAAAAGCAGAAACGAAATCGGCATACCCTGAGTATGTCTTTTTCTGGAGTTTGGAGGAGGAAATCCTTCATCTTCGAGATATTAACGAAAGGGCATTTTTTTTTATAAATTTTCAAGTCTAGAACTGATACTAATCCTTAAAACATTCTATGCTTTCAGTTACACTCGTCTGCCATTGTTGAAACATGGCCTGCCCGAAATATTTAATTAGGCATGGAATTGACATCGAGAAAACGGGTTAGAAGCTATAGAAAGGGGAGTGTTAATCGCAATCGAAAATTTATTTATTGGGGTCTGGACAACGTCTCCGTGGGAACAAAATTCAAATGGTTCAAATGGCTCCGAGCACTATGAGAGTCAACATCTGTGGTCATCAGTCCCCTAGAAATTAGAACTACTTAAACCTAACTAACCTAAGGACATCACGCACATCCATGCCCGAGGCAGGATTCGAACCTGCGACCGTAGCGGTCACGCGGTTCCAGACTGACGCGCCTAGAACCGCACGGCCACACCGGCCGGCTCCGTGGGAACAGCGCACTCCTCATATATCTTCGGATGCCGGTAGGCACTATATAATTTGGCCTCAGTAACAGTGCGCTACAGCATGGTCATTGATAAGCAACGGACAAACCACCGCCATTTCCATGGAAACGGCGTCGCCTTGAAGTACCAGAAGCACCACCAGCTGGCGTTCAACGTTCGCACAACCTTCTGTATTGCTGCACTTGAATTTAAAGTTTATTTAAAGTTAAGCAATTTTATTAATGACTATTTCTTTATTTCTTTAAACAACAGCACTTGTAAAATTTTATACATGTAACTGTACTGTTAGTTTTATACTTCATTTGTACGTCATAAATATTTTAAAGTAATCCTGTTGGCTGTAGCTGACGTAATGCAGCAAGCTGGCGTGCTATCAAGCACTATTTAACGCTTGGCAGGACACTCATTAGCAGCATTTATCGTCTTCACAACTCGCGGCTGCTCAGCACGTCGCCAGCTCCAGTAAATGGGTAAAATATCATACCTTTGTAGTTTAATCTTTGTACACCTTACGCACGACTGACGTCCCTAATCACCATGCTCTTTTATAATCTTTACAATGATATCAGTTTGAAGATGGCCTACTGTATGCACCGAAACCGATCACTTTAATTAAATGATATTTTGCGATAGTGACTGTTTCTTCATAAGTAACGATGCGCAAAGCATACAACAACTTCCACATTCATACGTCAGCCGAGAACCCAAGATAAATCTGGTCGTATGTAATATCATTAAGTGGGTCGAAGGCTTCTATCCTGTCACTCGTCGACCACTCTGGTTTGGCAACAGAAGACAGTGAAAGGAAAGCTGGACATTTAAATTTCGCATTTAATAATAATTCACGCAGTAGGATCGTAATGACTTAACATCGTTTGACCGTCGTGCAAATGTATATGGAAATCACAGAAATAGTCATACATGGCGTTGAGAAGCAGCTTCGACATTTGAAAAAAAAAAAAAAATACATCGCCAGGTCTGGATAGTATTTCTGTTCTGTTTTACAGATGACACTCTTCGGCATTGGCCCCTGACTTAGCTTGTATTTATCACGAATGTCTTGCCCAGAGCAAAGTTCCAAGTGGCTAGAAAACTGCGCAAGTGACATCTGCAAATAAGAGTAAAAGAATAAACCCGCTATATTACAGACCAATAACTTTAATATCGGTTTACTGCAGAATTCTTGAACACGTTCCAAGAGAGAATATAATAAATTTCCTTGCTTTTGTCCACAAATCGGGAAGGATTTAGAAACCATGGCTCGTGCGACACTTGTGTTACCTTCCTCTCGCACGATATCCTGTGAACCACGCATTAAGGACAAGAGACAGATTCTGTATTCCTAGAATTCCCGAAAGCGTGTGACACAGAGCCCAATGTAGAATGAAAACGAGGGCCCGAGTATACGGAATCAGTTCGCAGTTATGTGAGTGGCTTGAAGACTTTTTAAGTTATAGAACCCAGTGCGTTGTTCTGGACGGCGAGTGTTCGTCAGGTGCCAGGGTATCGTCAGGATGGCCCCAAAGAATTAAAATAGGGCCACTATTGTTCTCTATATACATAAACGTAGGGTTGATAGAAGGGAAGGTGAATGGTCGACTTCGGACTGTTGGGAGATATCTAGGAAAAGGGTAGCTCATCTATAAAGAAAACCACGTTTACACTACTAGTGCGACCCATTCTTGAGTACTGCTCGAGTGTTTAGCATCTCCAGGATGTCAGATTAAAGGAAGACGTCGAAATAATTCAGAGCTGTGCTGCTAGATTGCTCACCAGTAGTTTCGTGGGACACGTGAACTTAAATAAGAATCCCTGGTGTGAAGACGACATTCTTTTCGAGAAACACTATTGAGCAACTTCAGAGAATCCACATTTGCGTCTGACTGCAAAATGATTCTGCTACCGCCAACGTGCATTTCTCCTAAGGAGGCCCGCAAAGACCAGATAGGAGAAATTAGGGCTCGTAATGGAAAAGTATATACAGTCATTGTTCCATTGCTGCATTTGCGAGTGGAACAGGAAAGTGAGTAACTAGTAGTGGTACAAGGCACCCTCAGCCATACACTGTATGGTGGCTTGCGGAGTGTGTCTGTATGTAGGTGTAGACGTAAATAACGTACACTTTCATACTCCGCTGGCTGGTGTCAAATAGTTTTCATGCTTTCACGTCACTGACGAAGCATCTGTGCGTTAGAACTCTCCGCCGCAGAAATCAGTTGACTTTGGTGACCCCACAGAGAACCTACAGTGGGATGAGGTGGGGGAAATTTGCGGGCCACAGTACTGGTTCTCTATTACTTAGTCACCTGTTACCCTGGATTCCATCCAGTTTTATTGAAAATGTGAATAAGATGCAATTATATAATATAATTCAGAAATCACCTCATTCCTTCATTTTCAGGGCTTAACCTGTAACAATTCTAGAACAATATTCCGAATAATTTCTTTGTGGACGGCTTCTGTGTAAGACGATGGAAGCGCATATGTACCCATTAGGCAGTCATCTAAAATTGTATAATGGGACTTTTTAATTCGTCCAAAAAAGCCACTTATGAAAATTTGCTGTTCCATCTCATCCAAATGCTGTCTCAAATATTAACAAGACTGAAAATTAAGCAGCGGATTGGCAGTTTGAGCAACCAACTTTCGGCAAACGAACCCCCGTGTTAAATTAGTTGCAGTGGAAAGATCTCGTAAACTTTAAAGGCCATATGGATACCTGAACTGTCCGTTAAGTGCCCTCCATAGGTACTGCGTAACGTATCACATGTTTACCGTCAATGTCGTCTACTTATATTTGGATCCCATTTGATATAACATAGAATGCATCATTCTGGTCAAGCGCATGGCCTCAAACAGTGACTTGCGTTGATTCATCATTACTGGGTCTACAGATCTTGTACGAACAATGCGACGAGGAACAGAAGAAAATGATAAATTAGTAGGTTTCTCCGGTTTGGAAAATCGTTTATATTCAGTGATGCAGCCTTGTATCCTTTACTAGTAGCGTGGCAGTAAATCAAAATCACATGTACCTATCCGTAAAAGAAATTTTCTATCATATTCGACTGGACTATTTATCAGAGAACTCACTGCTACAACACAGGTGAAATTTTCAAGACACCTAATCTCAAGCGTACACAAATGACAAACACAGACGTATCTCTACGACAACACATCGCAATTGAGTATACAATGAATGCAGGAATGAAAGGCAGTCGACGACGAGTTGTTTGTATATAGAGCACAAGTCTTAATTGGGAAAGGACTGGTAAAGCAATCAGCCATGTCAGTCTCAAACAATTCACCGCAGCACTTGCATGTGACTTACCGAAACCGTGGAACTAATAAATTTGCATTTTTCGGACGGGGTGTGCCAACTCACCATATAGGAGCATAAGAACATTGACTTGTACCGATATTGCCACTAGATAACCAAAAAAATCAACTTTAAGAGTATCTTATAAACTTCAGTTGCCACATATAAGCCCGGACGCGTTGAAATCGTAGTTCATTATAGGTAATTCCCACAATGTGGTATTGTAGTACGAAGAAAAAGGAGTCTAATGCTCGCGTGTTTAATATCCCTATGAAAAATAAAATGTGTATTGTAATCTGAGCAACATGCATTATTGTATTCAAATTTTCAGTTTGCCACAGCAGTAAGCCACTCATCACTCGTTGGATTACTGTGCATGGTCTCTCCCTCTATAAAACTCTCTATAAACCCGTCCAGGGGATAACAGCGTAACCTGGCCAGGAATGAGTGGTAGTCAGACACAGGCACGGTGCATGCAGTATCAGTTAGCGTGTTGTCCGTGTGTGGAATGGGGAAGGCAAGCGATCTATGTGAAACTGGCCGAGGGCGAATTGTAATGGACCAGAGGATCAGCAAGAACATTTCGGAAACTGCGCGAGGAGTGCTGTGGTGTCTTCAGCACGTGGTGCAACCAAGATGAAACCACGTTGAGACGTAGTGGGGTTGCGTGGTCACCACTCATCACACCACTCATTACAGATGTCGGACGTCGTAGACTGGTAAAACACTACAGGGGGCCAAATGTGACCGAATTAACATCATATCTTAATTCAGAGCGCAAGTGTTTCTGAGCGCACAGTGAACCGAACACTCCTAACGACGGGCCTCTGCAGCTAACGATCTATGGAAGGGCCAATATTAACACCACTACAACCGTCCGCTGTGGCCGAGCGGTTCTAGGCACTTCAGTCCGGAACCGCGTTGCTGCTACGGTCG
Organism: Schistocerca serialis cubense; assembly: GCF_023864345.2. Lineage (NCBI taxonomy): Eukaryota > Metazoa > Arthropoda > Insecta > Orthoptera > Acrididae > Schistocerca > Schistocerca serialis. The sequence goes on from NC_064640.1 coordinate 584,469,077, forward strand.
CAGGTTCGAATCCTTCCTCAGGCATGGATATGTCTAATGTAGTTAGGTTAGTTAGGTTTAAGTAGTCCTAAGTCTAGGGACTGATCACCTCAGATGTTAAGTCTCGCTTAGAGCCATTTTTGAACACCACTATATCGGCAGCTACTTCTGAAATGGACACGTGACCATCAGATCTGGACGTTGGCGTAGTGACAGAGCGTTGCGTGGCCTGATGAATCCCGATACCTTCTTCATCATGCCGCTGGGAGGAAGGAGATCCGTCGTCCTCCAGGACAACAGCTCCCTGACACCTGTACCGTGTGACGGACATAAGCTGGCGGCTGCTCAATTACTCTCTGGGGCACAATTACGTGGGCATCCATGGGTCCAGTGAAGCTCGTGCAAGGCACCACCATGGTCAAGGGCTTCATATACTGTTTGCAGACCACGTACACCCCTTCATGACAATAATGTTCCCCGACGGAAATGGCACAACAAGATAACGCGCCATGTCAAAAGGCCATGAGTGTGATGGAGTCAGCGGAGGAACACAGTGGCAAGTTCCAGATGATGTGCTGGTCCCCCAGCTCGCAAGATCTGAACTCGAGCTAAAACATCTGGGTTGTGACTGAACATGGCATCAGAGCTCATCGTCCCCCTCCCTGGAATTCAAGGGATTTAGGTGACTTGTGTGTGCGGGTGTGGTGCCGACATCCTCCAGCGACCTACCAAGGCCTCAATGCTTGCATGCAACGACGCGTCACCGCTGTTCTCTGTCCCAAAGGTGAACATATTGGTTATTAGGTAGGAGGTCATAATGTTGTGGCTGATCAGTGTACTTTAATTGTGGTTGTTCTGTATTAGCGTACCTGTACTCCCAGAATATCTGAGTTATGTACGCATTAGAACGTTACATACAGGCAAAGATTTGCTGTACAAAACTTCAGTAGAATTTGTAGCACTACAGTATTTCCAAAGCTTTAAACAGTAAATCACACGGTAGCAGACACTATGCTGATGTTACGTTTTAAATGCTTACAGATAGAGAGCAAGAAGTAACATCCGTCTCGACTTAGAAATAAATGATTTTTATTTGTCAGGTAAATGGGAAAGTAAACGACACAACAGAAAAATCTTATAAATTTATATCACAATACCAACACAACAGTTCTGTCAGCTTAAGCATTACATGCTAAATTTTAAGAAGAAAAGTGAACTGAAAATGGCTTACAAAAGGAAAGAGACAGGCTATTAATGTCTACTATACGGTATTATGAACAGTAGGTGTTTTTGGAATTGTAAGTGTACACTCTAACACTTCCTTCACCTTATGTAAAGACAATAAATATTGTAGAAATGAAACACAGTTATTTTGTCACGTCATACAGATTTATATGCGTTCTCATCGAAACTGAATGATGTGGACTGCATTCACAATCCTGGAAAACGCCTAGTCCAGAATGAGATTTTCACTCTGCAGAGGGGTGTGCGCTGATATGAAACTTCCTGGCAGATTGAAACTGTGTGCCCGACCGAAACTCGAATTCGGTACCTTTGCCTTCCGCGGGCAAGTACTCTAACAACTGAGCTACCCAAGCACGACTCACGCCCCGTCCTCACAGCTTTACTTCTGCCAGTACCCCGTCTCCTACCTTCCAAACTTTACAGAAGGTGTCCTGCGAACCTTGCAGAACTAGCACTCCTGAAAGAAAGGATATTGCGGAGACATGGCTTAGCCACAGCCTTGGGGATGTTTCTAGAATGAGATTTTCATTCTGCAGCGAAGTGTGCGCTGATACGGAACTTCCTGGCAGATTAAAACTGTGTGACGGACCGAGACTCGAACTCGGGACCTTTGCCTATCGTAGGCAAGTGCTTTGCTCAAAGGTCCCAAGTTAGAGTCTCGGGCCGGCACACGGAGATATTCTCATTCTGGAAACATCCCCAAGTCTGTGGCTAAGCCATATCTCCGCAATATCCTTTCTTTCAGGAGTGCTAGTTCTGCAAGGTTCGCAGGAGAGCTTCTGTAAAGTTTGGAAGATAGGAGACGAGGTACTGGCAGAAGTAAAACTGTGAGAACGGGGCGTGAGTCGTGCTTGGGTAGCACAGTTGTTAGAGGACTTGCCCGCAGAAGGCAAAGGTACCGAGTTCGAGTCTTGGTCTGGCACACAGTTTTGATCTGCCAGGAAGTTTCAAAACGCCTTGTGTTTCAAATGAAAGTAAAAAAGAAATTCGGAGTGACAATTTCACTACCTGTAAAAACAAACTTCCATCGCTTTTTCTTTTTGCAGTTCAAACATTTTTTTATTAGCTAACCAATGTGTTCTGTAAACGTAGTAATTTTGCTCCTTGCGACTTACTCTATTATGTTTTTCGTTCCCAAGTATATAACATACTCAGCATTGTATCACTCGTACTTCATTTTTTTGTTCTACAGAATTCCCCATAGAGTTAGTAATAATATTACATAATTTGGGATATGTATTCGGTTGCGTTTCCTGTAGCCTTCATATGGTTTCATCTACTGTAACTAACTGTTATAATTAAACTTCCACTACTTGAGCGGGACCCCATGACAAACGGTTGATCGTAGAACAATGATACGTTCATGAAACATTTGTAAGAGCATGCGAAAGAGAAGTAACTAATAAAGCATTAAACAACAAACACGTTTCAGTTTCCATGCAAGAGGGCTATGTTTGTTAATAGTGCAACATGTTTACTTCCCAGTCTACAAACGTTGTTTACTGTGAGGACCATCTGCATACAGGTCAGCCTGGAACCTCAATATAGACTGCTCTACTGCTACCCCAAACGACTTCGTATCACAGAATGCTGAACTGTCGTGACACATCTCGTGCACTGCTTGAAGATCGTGCAGTGCGTCCAGCATTCTCAGCCACGGCAACAATAACTTCTTAAACAATTTGTTGCACAGTTGGCAGTAGGCCTCTTCCCCAATCACCAGTTTATTCGAATTTCCTAATTATGTTCTTGAAACCCGGTTCAGAAAGAGGGCCTCTCCGTATTAACGTAATGCATCGATACCCGCGAACAGCAACAGCTCTGTTACTGTTGTTTTGATAAAACAGCTTTACGAGTAACGCCCTCCTATCCATGTACAGATCTGTATTTACTGTCTGCATCAATAGTTCACACTGATGATTGTGTTTCAACTCTACATCATCGCACCAGTATCGACGCCTAACGGGAAGTTATGACACTAACATTCCTAACAACGTACTTCCATTCAGCGCACAGTCTAAACATCATTCTATAAAGCTTGTTACCCATTCGGTAACTAGCTTTCTGTCTACGCTGGCTCAGATAGCGGAGATTTAATTATAACTATCCCGTATATATCATATGTGCGATATTTTCAACTTCAATAATGTATCTTAAGCTGGCCCCCAGCAATAACTCACGTGATTTGCACCAGTATACCAGCTTAGCGCTGGCCGATGCGGCCCAGCGGTTTGAGGCGCATCAGTCTCGAACCGTGCGACCGCTACGGTCGCAGGTTCGAATCCTGCCTCGGGCATGGATGTGTGTGATGTCCTTAGGTTAGTTAGGTTTAAGTAGTTCTAAGTTGTAGGGGACTGATGACCTCAGGTGTTAAGTCCGATAGTGCTCAGAGCCATTTGAACCATTTTAACCCAATTAGCGACTAATGAAGAAATGCTACATGAAGATTAGCAGGTGCCGCACGAAATCGCCTGCAGGGTATTAGGTAATTCAGGACTACTTATAATGAGTTTATGGAATAATGTTATTCGTAATGCGTTATATTTACAGTAAGGGAAGTTAAAAATACCTTCCACCATGAATCAACAGCTGATTTATGATTTATACGACTCTCGAAAAAAACTATATTCTAAATTTTGTAACAGGATGCTGAGCCGTTTAAATAGCCAGAGGATATCGAATAAATAAATGTTATCGTCATAGCTGCGTCGGAATTACAGCAATGCTTTTCGAGTTCAACTGAGTGTCCTGTCCCAGCTCTCGCGAAGGTAGCAACGTGACCGTAGCGTGGGAGGGGAGGCTGCGTCATTCTTCATTCACGTGCAAGCACCAGCAGCAGCAAGGAGACGTGAATTAGGGACAACAGCTCCGACCACTCAGGCCGGCATCCTACTGGCGGGGAGAAAAAGTAAGCCTGCAAGAGCGTCGCTGCTCAATAATGTATGGAGAGCAAGCCGCGATTCCTGACCAGGCGCCAGTATACCCTCCAGTCGATAGCCGGCCTCCACAGCTGAAGCCGCTGCCACGTCATGCGCCGATTGGGCTGCGCTACCATCTCTTTTATCTCACACCTCGCATCTCGCTGTTTGGTCATTCGCGCATAACATCCCACTGAAGATTAACTCATATGATCTTGAATTTGACTGACGAAATACTAGCGTGAACAATCATAGTAATTTAGTGAGGATCAACGTCCTAGTTGAAATCTTTCAATCGGGCCCGATTTCAGCGACTAGCATGTCCCTATCTCATCCCAGTTATACAGCCGCGGAAATGGGACCTACATTTTAACGTAGAATCCGATGCACGAGTTGTCTCTGGTAACTCCTCATAACTTTGACAGTTGAAGGCTAGGTTAAAACGCAAACAGAAAAATCTGTGATCCAACAGGGACTCGATCCCGCAACATCTCGTTTTCCAAGCACGTACTTCACTGCTAAACCACCAGGCGTCATGCTAGCGTGAATGCGAATGATACTATACTCAGCATTAGGGCTGTGCATTTATCTTCATCTTGTCGTAAGAGTGCCTCTTCTGCCCTTTGTTCTTCAACTGCCTTGCCAAATACTAATAACCAAATGGAAAGCCCACGATAGATTAAATCAGCTGAAACTTGATGAACTTGATGGACATGAGATCTAAATCCATCGAGTACGATCCGTACTAACAGCACCGTCCTTCGTCCAATACTCAAGTAAGGTGAAGTTTCATGGATCTTAACCCCAGCTTGATTTTACCATCGTCTCAAAATTCTTGAACGTTGTGCACTCTGTCTTCTTTCTGTATTTATTTAACCTCCCCATACTTACCATGCAACAACTGATGAAGTTCACAAATCTCCTCAAACCTTTAATATATTCACCCATCCATAGTTTCCTGCCAAATCGAATCCCAACACCACACAGCATCCTCCTTTCTCAGTCAAGACCATGGGTCGCTGTCCTACCTCTCGTACCACTTCTCACCTTCCTTACATCTTCACAAACACCACGTCCTTCCCCAGGCTAATTTCAGCCCCTCTTCCCTCCCTCACCATGAACTAGTTCCCGAAATACACCTTCCTACACTCCTGGAAATTGAAATAAGAACACCGTGAATTCATTGTCCCAGGAAGGGGAAACTTTATTGACACATTCCTGGGGTCAGATACATCACATGATCACACTGACAGAACCACAGGCACATAGACACAGGCAACAGAGCATGCAAAATGTCGGCACTAGTACAGTGTATATCCACCTTTCGCAGCAATGCAGGCTGCTATTCTCCCATGGAGACGATCGTAGAGATGCTGGATGTAGTCCTGTGGAACGGCTTGCCATGCCATTTCCACCTGGCGCCTCAGTTCGACCAGCGTTCGTGCTGGACGTGCAGACCGCGTGAGACGACGCTTCATCCAGTCCCAAACATGCTCAATGGGGGACAGATCCGGAGATCTTGCTGGCCAGGGTAGTTGACTTACACCTTCTAGAGCACGTTGGGTGGCACGGGACACATGCGGACGTGCATTGTCCTGTTGGAACAGCAAGTTCCCTTGCCGGTATAGGAATGGTAGAACGATGGGTTCAATGACGGTTTGGATGTACCGTGCACTATTCAGTGTCCCCTCGACGATCACCAGTGGTGTACGGCCAGTGTAGGAGATCGCTCCCCACACCATGATGCCGGGTGTTGGCCCTGTGTGCCTCGGTCGTATGCAGTCCTGATTGTGGCGCTCACCTGCACGGCGCCAAACACGCATACGACCATCATTGGCACCAAGGCAGAAGCGACTCTCATCGCTGAAGACGACACGTCTCCATTCGTCCCTCCATTCACGCCTGTCGCGACACCACTGGAGGCGGGTTCCACGATGTTGGGGCGTGAGCGGAAGACGGCCTAACGGTGTGCGGGACCGTAGCCCAGCTTCATGGAGACGGTTGCGAATGGTCCTCGCCGATACCCCAGGAGCAACAGTGTCCCTAATTTGCTGGGAAGTGGCGGTGCGGTCCCCTACGGCACTGCGTAGGATCCTACGGTCTTGGCGTGCATCCGTGCGTCGCTGCGGTCCGGTCCCAGGTCGACGGGCACGTGCACCTTCCGCCGACCACTGGCGACAACATCGATGTACTGTGGAGACCTCACGCCCCACGTGTTGAGCAATTCGGCGGTACGTCCACCCGGCCTCCCGCATGCCCACTATACGCCCTCGCTCAAAGTCCGTCAACTGCACATACGGTTCACGTCCACGCTGTCGCGGCATGCTACCAGTGTTAAAGACTGCGATGGAGCTCCGTATGCCACGGCAAACTGGCTGACACTGACGGCGGCGGTGCACAAATGCTGCGCAGCTAGCGCCATTCGACGGCCAACACCGCGGTTCCTGGTGTGTCCGCTGTGCCGTGCGTGTGATCATTGCTTGTGCAGCCCTTTCGCAGTGTCCGGAGCAAGTATGGTGGGTCTGACACACCGGTGTCAATGTGATCCTTTTTCCATTTCCAGGAGTGTATTAAATACGAGATACTGTGCGTACTGTTCCAAAGGAAGTCACGAACCCATTAGTTTCCTTCTTTACTAGATTCCTACCCGCCTCTCACCACCTACATCCCAACTCTCGATCCGGCCAGGATGGCCGAGCGGTTCTAGGCGCTACAGTCTGGAACCTCACGACCGCTACGGTCGCAGGTTCGAGTCCTGCCTCGGCCATGGATGTGTGTGCTGTCCTTAGGTTACTTAGGTTTAAGTAGTTCTAAGTTCTAGGGGACTGATGACCTCAGCAGTTAAGTCCCATCGTGTTCAAAGCCATTTGAACCAATTCGGAAAACGTATATTAGAATCAGAGCAACATTGAATAGGATGTCATTATGATGACAAACACAGAGACTACTAAGCACCTGCGTTGACCACGAAATTATACGGATGTGTCTCGACACCGTTTTGTCTTTGGCATCACTTTATTATACACTATGTGGTCAAAAGCATCCGAACACCCTGTGTTTCATATTAGGTGCATTGCATTTTGCTGCTACCTACTGCTAGGTACTCCATATCAGCGACCTCTGTAGTCATTAGCCATCGTGAGAGAGCAGAATGGGGCGCTCCGTGGAACACACGAACTTCGAACTTGGTCTGGTGATTTGGTGTCACTCGTGTCATACGTCTGTACGCGAGATTTCCACACTCCTAAACATCCCTAGGTCCACTGTTTTTGATGTGATACTGAAGTGGAAATGTGAAGGGGCACGTAAAGCACAAAAGCGTACAGGCCGACCCCGTCTGTTGACTGACAGAGACCGCCGACAGTTGAATAGGCAGACATCTATCCAGACCATCACACAGGAATTCCAAATTGCATCAGGATCCACTGCAAGTACTATGGCAGTTGGTCAGGAGGTGAGGAAACTTGGATTTCACGGTCGAGCGGCTACTCATAAGCCACACATCACGATTATAAATGCCAAACGACGCCTCGCTTGGTGTAAGGAGCGTAAACATTGGACGATTGAACAGTGGAAAAACGTTGTGTGGAGTGATGAATCACCATACACAATGTGGCAATCCGATGGTAGGGAGTGAACATGACGAATGCCCGGTAAACGTCATCTGACAGCGTGTGTAGTTCCAACACTAAAACTTGGAGGCGGTGGTGTTACGGTGTTGTAGTATTTTTCATGGAGGGGCTTGCATCTTTTGTTGTTTTGCTTGGCACTATCACATCACAGATCTACATTGATATTTGAAGCACCTTCTTGCTTCCCACTGTTGAAGAGCAATTAGGGGATGGGGACTGCATCTTTCAACACGATCGAGCACCGGTTCATAATGCATGACTGTGGCGGAGTGGTTACACGAGAGTAACATCCTGTAATGGACTGGCCTGCACAGAGGCCTGACCTGAATCATACAGAACACCTTTGGGATGTTTTGAAACACCGAGTTCGGGCCAGGCCTCACCGACCGATATCGATACCTCTCCTCAGTGCAACACTCTATTAACGATGGGCTGCCATTCCCCAAGAAGTTTCGCAGCACCGGACTGAACGTATGCCTGCGAGATAGGAAGCTGTCATCAAGTCTAAGGGTGGGCCAACACTACGCAACGTTCCATTAGCCATCCTGAGTTCATAGGACAGTCTGAGTGCCACTGAACTGACAGGGAAACTGCCTACCACCACTATCTGAGACAGCATGGTGGACACTGACCACATGACGTCAGAGCTGGTGCGCTCAGTCTCGAGTGCTCCAATGCTCATAATACACAAAAATGATTTTTTTGTGTGAGATTCCAATCTGACATGTGTCCTAGTTTGTCTGTTGATGAATGTATGCATACGCTAGAGAAGGAGCTTGAAGATTTCGCAGCGCAGGCCAATAAGAGTTATTTGGCTGAGACTAATCTTTTACATATATATCTGTCCTCACCCTCAGCACCTTCGGGATCCATACCTAACAGCGCCATTGACACCCAGACCGTAGTGAGCACCGATCTCTGGATGGGCTCTTGGGAGGTTTGGTGAAGATGGTCTATCAGCCAGTAGCAGCCTATGTCCCACTTTTGATAACGAGGATGATGACGAACTTTGCGATACATGATGATAAGAGGTGCACTTGGTGATAGCATATTGTTTGCCAGCATGCAGTAATTCGGCCAGGTGTTGGGAGACAGTACTTTTTCTAAATTTGTGCCTACACTTTTTGGAAAGGGAAGTTTCCAAGATCATAAATGATCTGTGGTACCCCAACGTTAATTGTAACATTATGCTATGCAGTGTGTTCATTCTTCCATGAAAGGAAGGCATTGCGAAACACTTACTCACACATGTGAAGGATGATATTAGTGTGATGTTTAGGAGCAGTTCAATTGCAGAATGGCTTGAGAAATTTATTTTAAACCTAATGCCCGTCCGTTCTATGAATTCCAAGAAAGAGATTAGGGGAAGGCTCTTGGTAGATGCTTGTGTTTGGACGTTTGTGTGCATCTGTTGGATCCAATGTGTGGGGGGTCCTCCTGCATCCTCTTTTAGAGGATACAGCCAGAAAACAGGGTGTTCTTAATGTCGCAAATTACTACAGCTATCTTCACTTCTTGGTTATGGGAGAAATTATAACATACATCCTCAGTGTATAAACAACAAACTGATGTTTGCGCGTACTGTATGCAAAATAGTATTGAATTCCCAATAAGACTCCAGGATCTTAGAAAATTATGGAGGTGTAATCCCCATATATGTCTGCTAGTATATTCAGCTTTGGTAAATTCAAGTCAAATGAGCATGATGGGCATAAAACATAAAGCTCTAAGTACCGGCCATATATGGGTATATTAGTGTGACCCAGAACAATATACGGCAGCAGTCCTGAGAGCAAACGAGTTTCGTCAGTGCAATAATTCAACATGAGTGATATGCTGAAACAACGATTCAGCGGTACTGCAAAGACTCGTGTAGTAAGGGGCAAAGCAGATTTCCACATTGACAGTGGCCTTGGTGTTTTACGACACATGACTGTTTGTGGCACACATGCACAAGTGCGCCGCTGCCGGTTTTAGCACTGGACACCTTTGTACAGAAATTATTCTTAGTCTCAGAGTCCTAATAGGACAATCGGGCTGTGCCAGCCGAGGTCGCCATATGGACATGCCAGCAAGAGTCACTGGTGAGAGACAATGGTAGGGCCCCTCCCCCACCCCACACTCATCACTCCCTCCCCCATGGACATAAAACAACGCCACCACTAGCCATCCCACGTCAACTTCAGCAGTGTGGCCAACTGCTGCACAGCGGCAGAGGGTCGTTCCCTATGCAGACAAGCCGTTGCCCGCCATTGCAGAATGAGCACCTCATCACGGTAGGCATCCTTCGCCACGACGTAGGCGGGTGCCGCCCGGGTGCGCATTAGATATACCATCGTGCATTGGAAAGTTGCGCAAGTCGCAGCAATACCCAAGGAAAGAAACAGGAGTAATCCACTGAATGACAAACCCATATCAGTAACGTCGATTTGCAGTAGGATTTGGGAACTTATACTGTGCACGAGCATTATGAATCACCTCTAAGGAAACAATTTATTGGCATATAGCCAACAACGATTCGGAGAGTATCGTTCTTGTGAAACACAACCAGCTCTTTATTGTCACGAAGTGATGAATGGCATCGAAAGGGGAGGCCAAACTGAATCCATATTTTCAGATTTAAAAAGGATTTGACACCGTTGCTAACAAGCGACTTCTAATTAAATTGATTGCCTATGGAGTATCGTCTAAGTTGTGTGACTCGATCCGTGATTTCCTGTCAGAAAAGTCAAAGCTCGTAATAACTGATGGAAGATCATCGAGGGAAACAGAAGTAATATTTAGTATTCATAAAGGAAATGTTACAGGCCCTTTTTTATTCCTGATCTACATAAACGATGTAGAAGACAATGTGAGCGGTCCTCTAAGATTATGTACAGTTGATGCTGTCATTTACCGGCATGTTAAGTCATCAGATGATCAAAACGAATTGCAAAATGATTTGGGCAAGATATATACATCGCGCGCGAAGTTGTTCAAATGGTTCAAATGGCTCTGAGCACTATGGGACTGAACTTCTAAGGTCATCCGTCCCCTAGAACTTAGAACTACTTAAACCTAACTAACCTAAGGACATCACACACATCCATGCCCGAGATAGGATTCGAACCTGCGGTCGCGCGGTTCCAGATTGAAGCGCCTAGAACCGCTCGGCCATAGCGGCCGGCCGCACAAATTGTCAATTTGGCTCTAAATATTGGAAAGTGTCATAAACATGAGCACTAACAATAATCCGCTAGATTTCAGTTACACGGCAAATCACACAAATCAGAGGCTGTAAACTCAACTACCTACTTAAGGCATAAAATTACGAATTAGAACGATCACATAGTGGTTTGAGGAAACCAAACCAAAGACTGCGATTTACTGGGAGAACACTTAGAGAATCTTACAGATCTACGAAAGAAACTGTTTGCACTACGATTTTCCGCACTCTTCTGGACTATTTCTATGCAGTGTGGTTTCCGCATCACACAGGATTGACGGAGGACATCGAAGAAGTTCAAAGAGGGGCACCTCCTTTTGTATTATCGCGAAATAAGGGAGAGAGCGCCATGGGAATGATACAAAAATTGGGGCGGCATTCATTAAAACAAAGGCGGTTTTCACTACGGCAGGACATCTTCATGCAATTTCAATCACCAGCTTGCTCCTCGGAGTGTGAAAATATTTTGTTAGCGTCCACGTACATAGAGAGAAATGATGATCACAATAAAATTAGAGAAATCAAAGCTCGCACGGATAGGTTTAAGTCTTCGTTCTTCCCGCACGCTCTTTGCGTGTGGAATATTAGGGAAGGAACTTAAACGTGGTTCGATAAACTCTCTGCCAGGTACTTAATTGTGAAATGCAATGTAATCATGTAGCTGTAGCTGTAGATGTAAAGGTTACATTTTTTAGGTCACAGGAGCTGACTGTCTTACCTGACTTTAAGGTTAACTGTAGAGAGCAGTATTTGGCCTGTATAAGGGATATGTAATGTAATTCTCTTGAGGATAGTGCCCTTTCACGGATTCAGTGGCTCTAACTTGTTAATGTGTCCTCAATTTGATCATATTTCAAGGTAGTGTAGAGAGCTTAGGTAGCACACAATAAGACGTAAAAACTAGATGGTGGTGATTTTGTGGAGCGTGTTTTCCTTTTGTATTACTGAGTGTGATAGAAGGTCAGGACGTTGCAAAGGCTGATTCGGAGGCAAAAGGTTTGCCACAGGGAGAAACAAGGTAGCGCAGCTGAAAAGCAGGTAATACACAGCTAAATGGGCAGTTGACGACTAGGAACCAACAGTTAGCACTGTTTCAGGCATGAGCTGGATCCAGCTGCAGCAGGAATAATTATTCTCTTTTGTGACAAATCATTTGAGGATGTGCAACCATTTTTAGAGGCCCCTAAGACGTTCACAGAGATGAATGACTGAACTGACAGGCAATTATTGCGTGTATCAAAACTGGTATGAACATGAAGTGTTACAGGTATAATCAGGTGGGGCATTCACATAGACGCTGTCACCAGCTACAGGGAAACAGAGGAAACCGAATGTATCAGCAGATGAATGTTAGAGGGTGGACGAATGGATGGTAAGCAGCTGCTAAATGCAAGGAGAGACCTGAAGTACGCCTAAAGGTGTTTCCGTTAAAATGAGATGCAACGAATACATATGCAGAAATGTAGTGCACAGTGATGGATGTTGTAATAGGTAAGGAATTTTGTTGAACACAGTGGTGCATGTGTCGGTTCAGCAGAGACTTAGTAGCACAGAGGCAATGGAATCGAGCACGTTGTAGACTTCTTGGGGTAAGGGATAATGAGGTGAAACTGCTGGGGTAGATTTTCGTAGAAGTTCGGTTCGTTTTAAGCAATGTGTAGAGGTGGAACCTCATGTAAGAAACTGACTACAGTATGATCCTGGTGTTAGAGTTGTTCTATCAGTAGTGGGCTAAATTTGATCTTCGACAATGTAAAGTATATGGTAGTGGAATGACATTCCAGATAGAGGAAGCTGTTGCCAGTGTAAAACTGTAGTGAGGAGTGTCTAGCATATTGGTCCAACCAGTTGAACCGTATACAATTGCGCTATCGCCTGATTCGCATGACTGTGTACCTCGTGGCGCTGGAAACTCGCTTTGGTGAATGTGAAGCCAGATCTACCAGTGGATATATTATGTATTGTATAGTCTATGGAAGAGAATGATATACTGAATCCAGTAAGTAGATTTATTGGGAGAAATGTTTTTGTGTACAAGAGAGGTGTGGTGGGAGGGTAGTGCTCATAAATAGAGAAATTTTTGCGCCAAGGAAATGAAGTTGCGGAAGGGGATGTTGATGCCACGTTTGGACATTCCATATGACAAGGACTGGTGCACGAGGAGTATGATCAACAAGAGGCTGCAAGTAGCCATTATGACAGCATTATGGAGGAAAATGGGCCATCTAAATGGAAGAGAGAGAGAGATAGAGAGTAGATGGAAATGATCCTGTTGGGTTTCGAGAATTTGTTTCTTCAGTGTCGTCTGTTGCCAGCAACACCCGTGGTTCAACATCAAATACCATCAGGGAACAAAGAAGCGGTATATGAGAAACCATGTTGCTTACCTAGATATTTCAAGCGGATCACGGAAGACTTTATTAACCACAAATTAGCTGAAAGGATAATAGAAGAGAGTAATAGTCAATGGTGTTCAGCAGTCGTGGTTATATCAGAAGAGTTTTCATGTAGTACCAAACAGTTCAGATTATTGAGACCATCGATAACTTGGGACAATGTCGGTACTTTTTTACCACAGAGTAGTTACCAAGGGGTAGTTACCATCAAATTCTGACTGTTCCGAAAGCCCGGGAAACGAAAAATTTATCGATACCACGGTGGCACTACCAGTTCAAGAGAAAATGCACCTGCAGTGTTTCAGAGGGTATTGGACAATTTGATGAGGGATTTGAGATTCTACCAGCTTCAGGATTACTTAGACGATACCGTCGTATTCTCTAAAGACATGGAATGTCTGAAGGAAATGTTTAAGAGATTCAGGAGATATGGAGAGTCGTTTTCCCGTGCTTCATTTGCTAGTGTCAGAGGAAAGCGTGTACCTGACAGTGATACGCGGTATCCTCTGCAATGCACCGAATAATGGCTTGCGGAATATGTATGTAGACCTCGATGTCGATCTAGTCTATCTGCATAAAACGAGCAGAAGACAATAGGAGAGATGGAAATGTTCAGATACCTGTGCACCAGAAAATGCATTATACTACCCTTGAAACTGTGTAATTAATTTAGATTATCCCTTGTCCAATGTAAATAAGGAATTCATTTACATATGCCTCAGGGAACTGGCACCGCAAAGGCAAAACGAAATACATACGTTCTCAAGTGTTAGATCCTACTCAGGTTAAGTTTTCAGATGTTTCATAAAATTATTGTTAAATAAACTGAGGTAACGAAAGTCATAGGATAACTTATAATATCGTGCCATACCACCTTTTTCCCTGCGTAGTGCAGCTACTCGACTTGGAATGGAGTTAACAAGTCGTTGGAAGTCCCCTGTAGAAATACTGAGCCATGCTGCCTCTATAGTAGTCCATAGCTGAGCTAGTGTTGCCAGTGCAGTGTTCTGTCCACGAATTTACCTCTTGATAATGTCCCGTAAATGTTCGATGAGACTCACATCAGGCGATCTGTGCGGCAAATCATTCGCCTGAATTATTCAGAATTTTTTTTATACCAATCGCGAATAACTGTGGCCCAGTGACTTGGCTCATTGTCACCTATAAAGATTCCATCGTTGTCTGGGCACATGAAGTCAATAACTGGTTGCAAAAGTCTCCAAGCAGCCGAACATAACCACTTCCGGTCAATGAACTGTTCAGCTGGACCAAGGGACGCAGTCCATTCTATGTAAATACGTCCCACGCCATTATGGAGCCACTACCAGTTTTCACAACGACTTGTTGACAACTTGCGTCCATGGCTTCGCGGGGCGCCACACACATTAGGTCTCACCAACTGAATTTGAGACTCATCTGACCAGGCCACTGTTCTACAGCCGCCTAGAGTCAATCCGATATGGTCACACACCCAGGAGAGGCGCTGTAGACTATGTCGTGCTGTTACCGAAGGCACTCAGCTGCCATAGTCCATTGACACGACATTTCTCCGCACTGTCCTAACGGCTGCGTTCGTCGCACTTTCCATACTGATTTCTGTGGCTATTTCAAACGGTGTTGATCGCCTGTCTGCACTTAAGACTCTACACAAACGCCGCTGCTATCGGTCGTAAATTGACAGCTGTCGGGCACTGCATTGTATATAGCGAGAGGTAATGCCTGAAATTTCATATTCTTGGCATACTCGTGACACTGTGGATCTCGAAATACTGAATTCCCTAACGATTTATGAAATGGAATGTCGCATGCGTCTATCTCTAACTACCTTTCTGCTTTCAAAGTCTGGTAATTCCTGTCGATAGGTCATAATCCCTTTGGATACCTTTTGACATGTATCAACTGAGTACAAATTGTATCTCCTTCAATGCATTGCCCTGTCCTTTTATACCTTGTGTACGCGATACTACAGCCGTCTGTATATGTTCGTATCACAACCCCATGACTTGTCACATCAATGTATGTTTAACTACTGTTTCTGCTTTCCTTTTATGTATTGAATAGTTGCTTGTAATAGGATCTGATTAATGTTGATTAATGTTCTTATGGGACTACTGTTTATCATAAAATTTGACAACTAGCAACCTACATGGGAAAAGGCGACTTGGGTTCTACCGTGTCCCACGCAACCGTTGGGACCCGTCTAGGAAAAATAAGTCCAACACAGGTGATATCGGTGCAGTGACTGTTGATCTACAAACGTTGGCGCAGAACAGGTGGATTGTAGAATTTCAGTTTACAATTAACATGAGAATCACTGAAGACTTTCATTTACTATATACGAGTAAATGGGGTATTACTGTAAAATTTGGTATTATTGTATTTTACTCATGTCTGTAATTCTTTCAGTGTTTCATTCTTTGCGCAGGCTTTTTTATGTTATTACTGTTATTTGATTAACCTGGGAGAACGTCATAAATTTCTGATATTAAAGTTTTTATCATGTTACGAAGTATGATATTATATGTCCTGTTTTACTCACCTGGGGAACAGGTTATATAAAATGATAACTTTAATAAATGTTTAAAGATGTTCATTTACCTATCACAAGTTGTGGATTGGTAGGACAAGATGAGTCCACTCATTGTAACCCCTTTCCCCTTTTCATAGTATGCGGAGGCTTTTAATCCAACTGAAGAGGATTTTCAGAGCTTCTATTGCTCTGCAAGTTCACGCACCCCAATCACTGCAACAACTCTTCCTCATCCTCTGTATCATCCACAGACTGCAAATATCCAGTTGCAGTACTGACTTTGGGCAACGGTATCTAAATTGGCCATCCGATGCACTACCGTTACTTCGTCAGATTACAGTTTGAGTCTGTACGCAACTCTAATAGCAGATACTATACACTTATTACTTTGCAATGCTAAATGGCACAACTTTTTCTAGAACTTCTTCCCAAAGCAGTAAGGCATACGATGTCTAGACTTTCTTTTATCTGACACAGAAGCTGTCTCATGAAATTTCTTTACTAATCTAGTTATCAACGAATAATCGGCAACAAGTTTACTGCAAATTCTAAATACTACTCTGCTCTTGCCTAAATGAACACAAGAAACATTCATTCATTAACCACGTTCACTACAGTCAACGGAAACTACACTCGTCAAAGAAGGAAAAAGAATGTTACGAAACCAGCAGTACATCGAAATGTGGTTGTACCAAATGGGCTACACTTTTCACTTTCGTTTGATGAAAATCTTTTTTACTATCCTCATGCTTCATTCTGATATATCGAGTGGTTGTTAAAATTACGTAAACATTACGGTTGTATGCGTCTAATAATCGTTAAACCGATGTTAAATGCAAATACCATGCAGCTTGTAGGAGATGTTCTCTTTGAATTTCAGGAGCATAAGAGAGACAGTAAAGATAAATTACATCATTTTGAATAATATATTATTGTAAGTAGAAGAATCGATATGAAAAAAAAAGGAAATATGCCACGTTCATCGACTGACTTTTCTTAGAGTGTACTGGAGAATACTGTTTGGACAAGCGAAAGAAAATTGAAATGGAGTAGAAAGGTTAATAATGGGCTCTGAATTTATACAATACCCAGACAGCAGCTACTAACAGCATTTATAAAGAAGTGAGAATGAGAAATGAGGTATGTCTCCCCTTTACTTAACGTCCTTATAGTGAAGTACAAATAACTAAAACCTGTGTAAGAGAAATAAAATTTTTCCTTAAAAATATGTCTAAGACGTCATTCCCTGATACTACTGTAATCTTATCAGTTTCAGAAATTGTCATTTTACCAGTTTGGACACAAATACCTGAGCTGCATGCAAACAAAACGGTAAGAATAAAAAAAACGGTGCTGAGACGGAAATAGGAATGGTACGTCAGAGCAAACGCTAAAATACACATTAGAATTCTGAAACAAGTGAATGAGCTATACTAATTAGTACTGGAGAGATACAGCAACTTGAGCAACTTGTAGACAAGGAAGTTTATTGGTCGTTAAAGGAAGAATCGCAGTGCCTACAGTAGTAATTTTCTTACTACCTGTCACCTTGATATAGCGGTGGGGTTGAATTTCACTCAGCAGTGGCAAGAAATCATGGCCTATGAGGAAAGATACAAGGAAAAAAAGCAAAAGAGAAAACATTATGCCAAATATACGCTTGTAATTACTCTGAAATACCTTCTAAACTAAAGTTTAATATGTTTAGTTACCGAGTATGTTAATTAAAATACGAGGTCTAATATAATGTTAAATTAGTAGCTTTGTCTATAGAAGCACTTCAGTGGGAAAATTGGAGATTTTCATGTGTTTATTTATTGACCAGTTTCCATTATCCAATAAGATAGGGCAAAATGTGGAAAGAAAGCGCCGACGTGTAGAGTTTAGAATCATGCAGCCTTTTTCTGAAGCTCCCAGGAACGGGGATACAGGCTGGAGCTAAAAATACTGCCAAGATTCTCTACCATGACATCCTATGGGCAAGGACTAGGGCAGCATGTGTCCCGAAACAGTTTCATCTATTTCTCCTTACGACAGTACGTCGTCGTGGAAAATGAAGTATTGCTTGGGCTGTTGGAGACCGTCGACACTAACTGTAAATTTTGTGTACAGTATATTTCAAACACACAGAACAGAAAAGGTATTGAACGTCCGAATGGTCCAGGGAGGCTATATTAGCCATACTGTAGATTGACACAGGGGGAATGAATGTGAGGGTCAGCGAAAGGAGTCGCCTTTGTCGCGACTCGACTAACCTCCGTCCATATATCGACATGCCAGCTATAGTCTTTCTCAGCTTCGGACTTCGTAGAACCATGTCTCAGAAGTTGTTTTAAGCTGCTTTTCCGAGCTGATCATGCGTTCCGTGATTTACTGATACCCGAATGGCTAGGAACAAGGACCCAGAATAGTGTATGTAAGTGGGTATATTTTCGCAAAGGGTTTGTTTCTTATGTTTATGTTTTCTAACGAAAGTAATCATATCCACAAACGCTCATGCAGCAACCTCTTTCTAACTACTTGTCATGAGCTCTCATTTCGGTAACCTTCGTACTGGTGACTGTCAGTCACAATTCACTTCGCTAGGGTAACATGTTTCGAAGGTGAAAGCACTAACTTCATGTTTAAGGAAGAACTGCTTAGCAGTATTAAAAAAATGAATGCTTACGTAGTATATCAACATTACTCTCCTCTTTATACTACGCCCTTTTGTTATTTTTAGGCACTAAGAGACGTGTTGGGGCCTAGTAAATCCAGAAGAGTAAACTGATAGTGGCATAGATAAGCATATCAGTTAATTTGGCATTTTTTACAGCTACTGACTAACGAAGCACCATTCTTAGAAGTACTCAAGGCGTGTCAGAGATCGGTAAGCGGAAAGCATATCACAAAGTTGTAGAGATGTGAGTGTTCAGCAGAGACAAAATGACTTACTTAACTGACAGAAAAACTGCAGAACACACAACACACGAATGAAAGGGAAAGCACATCGATGAACACAGCACAGGAAAGATAAACGAAACCAACTGGACATCCAGTTCAGCATAGTCGATTCGTAACGAACATAATCGAAAGAACAATCCTACGGAGTAATTCTAGAGCAAATTCTGATTTCTACATCTACATCTACGTGATTACTCTGCTATTCACAATAAGGTGCCTGGCAGAGGATTCAATGAACCACCTTCAAGCTCTCTCTCTACCGTTCCATTCTCGAACGGCGCGCGGGAAAAATGAGCACTTAAATTTTTCTGTGCGAGCCCTGATTTCTCTTATTTTATCGTGATGATCATTTCTCCCTATGTAGGTGGGTGCCAACAGGATGTTTTCGCAATCGGAGGAGAAAACTGGTCATTGACTTTTCATGGAAGATCCCGTCGCAACGAAAACGCCTTTGTTTTAATAGTTGCCACTCCTATTCACATATCATGTCTGTGGCACTATCTCCCCTGTTTCGCTATAATACAAAACGAGCCGCCCTTCTTAATACTTTTCGGATGTCATCCGTCAGTCCTACCTGATGCGGGTACCACACTGAACAGCAATATTCCAAAACAAGGGCGGACAAACGCGGTGTAAGCAGTTTCTTTGGTAGACCTGTTGCGCCTTCTAAGTGTTCTACCAATAAATCGCAGTGTTTGGTTTCCTCTTCCCACAACATTATCTATGTGGTCGATCCAATTTAGGTTATTTGTAGCTGTAATACCTAAGTATTTAGTTGAACTTACAGCCCTCATATTTGTTTGACTTATCACGTAATCGAAATTTAGTGGATTTCTTTATGTACTCATGTGAATACCTTCACAATTTTCTTTATTCAGGGTCAATTGCCACTTTTCTCATCGTACAGATACCTTATCTAAATCATTTTGCAATTCGTTTTGGTCACCTGATGACTTTGCAAGACGGTAAATCATCTGCAAATAATCTAAGACGGCTACTAAGATTGTCTCCCATATCTTTAACATAGATCAGGAACAATAGAGGGCCCATAACACGTCCTTGGGGAACGCCGGATATTACTTCTGTTTTACTCGATGACTTTCTGCCTATTACTACGAACTGTGACCTTTCTGACAGGAAATCACGAATACAGTAGCACAACTGAGGCAATATACCATAGACACGCCGTTTGGTTAGAAGACGCTTGTGAGGGACGATGCCGAAAGTCTTCTGGAAATCTAAAAATATGGAATCAATTTGACATCTCCTGTCGATAGCACTTACTACTTCATGAGTATAAAGATCTAGTTATGTTTCGCAAGAACTATATTTTCTGAATCCGTGCTGAATATGTGTCAATAAATCGTTTTCTTCGAGGTTCTTCACAATGTTCGAATACAGCACATGTCCTAAATCCCTACTGCAAATCGACGTTAGTGATATGGGTCTACAATAATTCAACGAATTGCATGAAGATCTTGCAAAAATTTTAGTAGTGAGTGTAAATAGTGCATTTGGTGCCACTTTGCATACGAGTATAATGTGTCTAGTATACGTTGTTAATTAAACAATTCAGATTTAAAGGGTTCGTCAATTTTCGACCTTTCATAAAAATGTTACGCATACGGAACTGTGCAGATCCTAACCAATTCCTGAGTACTCCGTATCTTAGAAATTTGTCAACGATGCCGTGGTGTTCCCATTCCTAGGAAAGCCACAGATTGGCTATTTAGTTGCTCCACAATAGGGAATATTTATGGCGATTTTCGTAGGGTGTACTTTCAGTGGTGCAGGGAACACAACTTTCTGGGAACTTTACGACGAAAAAGGCAATATTGTTGCCTCCGCTGCCGGCAGCAAATATTGTGAATAGCGCGTCCTAGATAAAACGAGGTGCCGTAACTATTCGTGAGGGTCAGCAGATACGTTAGTTTCTTCTTATGTATCACATCAGTGATTTGGGTTTCAGTTACCGAGCCACACGAAATTTAGTACTGATGCTAGGTAGAGTAAAGACAGTTACAATTATGTTTTTAGTGTGCTGATATTAAATTTACCCTGCTTGTCTCTTACCATCCACAACAATGTCTTTCAGCAGGTGATTACCGTTAAGCTGTACTACTAATAATAACTGGGTTAGTTGAAAGAGAACTGAGCAATTTACTGAAAGTCATTTCCTGGAGTGTTCGTACATTCAGTAGTTAATATACTGTATGTGTACATGAACTGAGAACTGCGTGAATCTTGCCACTTACCACAGCCACTGCGTGATGGTGATACACGATGAGATTCACAGAGATCTTATTTGGCGTTTATACGCACAAAATCCGAGGAACTACAATTACGAACAACCTAAGTAGGAATGATCACATAAATTAAGCTGTAGGGAAGGAATATCAAAGACTACGCCTTGTTGGCAGAACACTTAAAAGAAGCAAGATGTCTACCAAAGAGAATGTCTACACTACGCTTGTTCGTCCTCTGCTAGTGTACTGCTATCCTGTGTGGGATTCTAACGAGATAGTATTGACGGTGGACATAGCAAAAGTTCAAAGGAGGGCAGTTCGTATTGCATCGCATCACGGATATGATAAGCGAGTTGGAATGTCAGTCGTTACAACAAAGACGTTTATCGTTGCCGCGAAATCTTTTCACGAAATTCCAATCACCAATTTTCTCCACTGAATGTGAAAATATTTTGCTGCCGCCAACCTACCTCGCGAACAATTGTCACCGTAATAAAATAAAATAAATTAGAACTTTTCTGGAAGGATTTAAGCGTTCTTTTCCCCACGTGCTGTTACACATTGGAACCGTAGAGAAATAATCTTAAGGTGGTTCTAAGAACACTCTGCCACGAACATAAGATTGTTTTGCAGAGCAGTCATGTAGATGTTGATGTAGATGAATGTACCGGGCTAGAACACAAACTTCGCCCCACTGATCCCAGCACTCATGCTATGACCAATATGGAAGAACCTCTGCGCATAAAGAGTTCGAATGTTAGGTGACAACCATCTATTGACAACGAGAATATGGCTCAGTCCAGAAGGCGTGCATTGAATACCTGACGGTTCGACGTTGTTCGAGTAGTAATTAGCGTGACATTACGAGTGTTAGATAGTCCACAAAGGTTTATGTATGTTATCACCCATACGTAGCAGACATTTTTGCAACAAACTTACGCCCCTAGAAGGCTCTATGAGCAGCATGCTAGTTTATGTATAGAACCGTTATCTTAAACATGAAAACACACTTACCTAGTGTAAAAAAAACGTATTTGTGCAATGTTTTGCAGTGTACAACCTCGTTGAACGCTGTAACCGGAAGCCTCCTCTTTAAATAGCATCCACACACACACAAAATTTGGCTATGTGTGTGCCTTCTGTATAGATATAAGTTATCCTGCAAAACATTCATTACTTTAAATACATCCAACATCTGTTGTGCATTTACAAAAGATTTCCTCTATACATAACAGAAAACAATTTATATATTTGAGTCGGTTTTAGGCTAAAATAAAAAAGCGCGTGCCAAGACTCGAGGGAACGACATGATGCTTTGACGTGGAATGGAAAAGAGTTTTCACCGAGGACACATACACACCAAAAAAGGTTTTGCATCACTTCGGTTCCGAGAGTTCCGGAACCTGTTCAGAAAATTGGAATAGAGATCAACATAAACATAATTTCCGCCCTCTTTGTTGCTAATGAGAACCACACATTGCATATTGTACCACCATACAGCGAGACCTTCGGAGGTCGTGGTCCAGATTGCTGTACACACCGGTACCTCTAACACCCAGTAGCACGTCCTCTTGCATTGATGCACAATGGTATTCGTCATGGCATACTATCCACAAGTTCATCAAGGCACTGTTGGTCCAGGTTGTCCCACTCCTCAACGACCGTTACAGTGCCCTCCATGACCACCAGCGGCGTTCGTCGGCCCTACATAATGCAACCCCAAAACAACAGTTAACTTCCACCTTGCTGCACTCGCTGGACAGTGGGTCTAAGGCGTTCAGCCTGACCGGGTTGCCTCCAAACACGTCTTCGACGATTGTCTGGTTGAAGGCTTATGCGACACTCCTCGATGAAGAGAACGTGATGCCAATCCTAATCGGTCCATTCGGGAGATTTTTGGGCCCATCTGTACGACGCTCCATGGTGTCGTGGTTGCAACGATGGACCTCGCCATGGACGTCGGGGGTGAAGTTGCGCATTATGCAGCCTATTGCGCACAGTTTGAGTCGTACCACGACGTCCTATGGCTGCACGAAAAGTGTTATTCAACATGGTGGCGTTGCCGTAAATATTCCTCTGAGCGGTAGCGGTCATCCATTGTAGTATTAGTCCTTGGGCGGCCTGAGCGAGACATGTCATCGACAGTTCCTGTCTCTCTGTATCTTCTCCATATCCGAACAACATCGCTTTGGTTCACTCCGAAACGCCTGGATACTTTCCTTGTTGGGAGTCCTTCCTAGCACAAAGTAACAATGCGGACGCGATCGAACTGCGTCATTGACCGTCTAGGCATGGTTGAACTACAGACAACACGAGCTGTGTACCTTCATCCTGGTGGAATGACTGGAACAGACCGGCTGGCAAATCCTCTCCGTCTAATCGGAGCTGACCGCGCATGGTTGTTTACATCTTTGGGCGGGTTTAGTTCAAAATGGTTCAAATGGCTCTGAACACTATGGGACTTAACATCTGTGGTCATCAGTCCCCTAGAACTTAGAACTACTTAAACCTAACTAACCTAAGAACATCACACACATCCATGCCCGAAGTAGGATTCGAACCTGCGACCGTAGCAGTCGCGCGGTTCCGGACTGAGCGCCTAGAACGGCGTGTTTAGTGACACATCTAAACAGTCAAAGTGACTGTATCTGTGATACAATATCTCCAGCAGTTCTGGGAACCGGGGTGATGCGAAACTTTCTTGATGTGTGTAGAATTAAAATCCACCCGCGTAATCGCTGCCCCACAGCGTAGTGTACGATTGCCGCACAGTTTCATAAGTGGAGAGTGCGGAACTAAGCGAGAAATAAACTCTCCGGGACAAACTGATAAAGGCTGGGGTGGCCGAGTGATTCTAGGCGCTACATTCTGGAACCGCGCAACCGCTACGGTCGCAGGTTCGAATCCTGCCTCGGCATGGATGTGTATGATATCCTTAGGTTGGTTAGGTTTAAGTAGTTCTAAGTTCTAGGGGACTGAAGACCTTAGAAGTTAAGTCCCATAGTGCTCCGAGCCATTTGAACAAATACACTCCTGGAAATGGAAAAAAGAACACATTGACACCGGTGTGTCAGACCCACCATACTTGCTCCGGACACTGCGAGAGGGCTGTACAAGCAATGATCACACGCACGGCACAGCGGACACACCAGAAACCGCGGTGTTGGCCGTCGAATGGCGCTACCTGCGCAGCATTCGTGCACCTCCGCCGTCAGTGTCAGCCAGTTTGCCGTGGCATACGGAGCTCCATCGCAGTCTTTAACACTGGTAGCATGCCGCGACAGCGTGGACGTGAACCGTATGTGCAGTTGACGGACTTTGAGCGAGGGCGTATAGTGGGCATGCGGGAGGCCGGGTGGACGTACCGCCGAATTGCTCAACACGTGGGGCGTGAGGTCTCCACAGTACATCGATGTTGTCGCCAGTGGTCGGCGGAAGGTGCACATGCCCGTCGACCTGGGACCGGACCGCAGCGACGCACGGATGCACGCCAAGACCGTAGGATCCTACGCAGTGCCGTAGGGGACCGCACAGCCACTTCCCAGCAAATTAGGGACACTGTTGCTCCTGGGGTATCGGCGAGGACCATTCGCAACCGTCTCCATGAAGCTGGGCTACGGTCCCGCACACCGTTAGGCCGTCTTCCGCTCACGCCCCAACATCGTGCAGCCCGCCTCCAGTGGTGTCGCGACAGGCGTGAATGGAGGGACGAATGGAGACGTGTCGTCTTCAGCGATGAGAGTCGCTTCTGCCTTGGTGCCAATGATGGTCTTATGCGTGTTTGGCGCCGTGCAGGTGAGCGCCACAACCAGGACTGCATACGACCGAGGCACACAGGGCCAACACCCGGCATCATGGTGTGGGGAGCGATCTCCTACACTGGCCGTACACCACTGGTGATCGTCGAGGGGACACTGAATAGTGCACGGTACATCCAAACCGTCATCGAACCCATCGTTCTACCATTCCTAGACCGGCAAGGGAACTTGCTGTTCCAACAGGACAATGCACGTCCGCATGTATCCCGTGCCACCCAACGTGCTCTAGAAGGTGTAAGTCAACTACCCTGGCCAGCAAGATCTCCGGATCTGTCCCCCATTGAGCATGTTTGGGACTGGATGAAGCGTCGTCTCGCGCGGTCTGCACGTCCAGCACGAACGCTGGTCCAACTGAGGCGCCAGGTGGAAATGGCATGGCAAGCCGTTCCACAGGACTACATCCAGCATCTCTACGATCGTCTCCATGGGAGAATAGCAGCCTGCATTGCTGCGAAAGGTGGATATACACTGTACTAGTGCCGACATTGTGCATGCTCTGTTGCCTGTGTCTATGTGCCTGTGGTTCTGTCAGTGTGATCATGTGATGTATCTGACCCCAGGAATGTGTCAATAAAGTTTCCCCTTCCTGGGACAATGAATTCACGGTGTTCTTATTTCAATTTCCAGGAGTGTACATTAGCGGTTCCGCGTAGCACAGATTCAAAAAGCCCTTGTTAGG
This sequence comes from Schistocerca serialis cubense, assembly GCF_023864345.2. Taxonomy (NCBI): domain Eukaryota; kingdom Metazoa; phylum Arthropoda; class Insecta; order Orthoptera; family Acrididae; genus Schistocerca; species Schistocerca serialis. The sequence goes on from NC_064640.1 coordinate 584,494,668, forward strand.
TTTCCCAAAATATGTGGTACCAGATGTCTATACACAGGTCCCGGAACTCCCATAAATTATGGGAAGGGTTTTATGGGCATTGTACAAAGTTTGAAGTAAATTCGTCATCAGAAAGTCGTGGGCTCCCCTTGTTGGACGCATACAGAGAGGAGTTGCAGGATCACTACCCATGACAGATTCTGCAGCCACTTCAGCTGTGACTGACAGATTTTGTGAATGGTGAGATCCAGCAATAATTGTGAAGCGAACGGAAGGGAAAGAGGAATCATTTGTAACGACGTTCAGCAATTTCAGTCTTCCTTCTGAAGGCTTGTTTATAGTCAAAATTTCAACATGCTTTCAACTCCAGCATTAGATGCGCCCGCATATTCTTCTGTAGTATGTTCTATATCTATGCACTGACCTTCACTAAACACGGTACGAGTCCTGTGACAGTAAATGTATTATTCACATACATGTTTACTTGAATTACATTCCAGGTCCCTTGTCAAAGTTTACCAAGGTGTCAGCTCATTGCTTTCTATAACTGTTGAACCATTTCTTGTGAAATGAGTTACGTACACATGATAAATTGAGATCAATGAGATTTTTATCTTATTTAGTTGTTACATGAAGTTCTTTGTCGTTCTTTTATTGGGTAATGTTTCACTTATGCCAGCTATTACGGGTCAAATTAAGATATTTAATTAAAGGTTCCCATTAAGATACTCCACTCACATGTCATGTAAGGCAAAATAACCTTACCTTAGGTGCACCTGATGGTAATATAGCTATGGGTTACTGGTTTGATGCTGCAGCTGCTAACATTCAACTGAATGACCCATACCAAACCATGACGCCATTCTCCATTGGGAGATACAGGGGAAGACACCAATCATCAGTGGACCAAAATGGAAGTAGTATTACTTCACTTTTTCTCTTATACAATAATAACAATTTTTTGACCTACGTGTGCACTGTTTGTTACATGTATTTTCGATTCCATGCATGCTTGGTAATAAAATAACAATGTGTGAAGTGGATGTAGGTCTCCACGTAGAACTGTATAAAATGTTAGAAAGTATTATGACACGTGGTGGTGATGATGAAATAATGATATCCCAATCGAACAACTGGGTTGTCGATGATTTTCTACATAAATACTACAAATTATTATTGTATATGTACTGTATGCATGTGTCTTTTTGGAATAGTTACACATGATACTTGTCAGTGTCGCTCCATCTTTTGCAGGAGTATTGGGGCCATCTGAGATAGGGCTTGTGCCAACAACACCTCAAACAGGCACATTGATGATGCGTTCACCCCAGCTGGGCCATAGACAATATGTACGCCATATCCACTAACACTGCACATTGGCCCTTTAACACCATGGCCAGACACATCAATGATACATTCACCACGACTGCTATCTGCACGGACAGGCCTTCTGACATCACAATCTCCTCAGCCTTGCCTGTCGACAATGCATTACTATCACCTCATAATTTTACATCACCTTGTCCTGGGCCATCAAATTCACCTCAGTGTTAGTCTGGGTGCAGCAGCTGACCCCCTGGCCATCCTGATAATGAACACTACATAAATCGCACATCTCCATTGACCTATGCTGTGGTTGGAAATGCTAATGGGAAGAGGCTCTCACAAGTCTTCATAGACAACTCTGCTGTGGGCCGTCTAGGCCGTAACACTTTCGTCAACATGTGACTACTTGTTTTGGAAAGCAAGTTTTCCAGAATAGCCTAAGACTCACGATATAGCACTATTAAATTCAATTCAGCTCTAAACTGCGACCTCACCAACTCTCTGAAAGGATGTTGTAATGAGATTAAAGAAAAGAGCATTGCGTACAATTTGGGGGATAATGGAGTGGTATCATATATTGACCCAGTTGCAGAATGATTAAGAACTTATACCGTGAGTGTCGTACTGGGCCCGAAATGGGGGAAAGAAGTTCTGGCAAACTACTTAGTCAAGTACTCCATATCTATGTGTCCTCACATGTCTATGATCCAGTAAATGTGGGATCCAGTTTCATCCCTCTTCAAAGACATATCGCTGCTGAAAAAGAAAGTATTTATATACTTGCTTTGCATGGTCAGTTCTGGTTCACGATAAAAGTTATATAAGAACTGCAGGGCATAGAGAACATTCCATACATCTAAGGGAAACGCGTCTGGTTATAAATTCTCGCTTCGTTCTAGTAACGCAAATTTCTTTAATCAGTAATACGATAGCCAGTTTTGTTCTCATGCATAATGTAGGGATGAATTCTCAAGTGGCATGTGTAACAATTGCTGAGATTACTCATTCCTAATTTTAATACAGCTTAGTGTATAGAATATCTGTATAGGCAGATAAGCAGGGCAGTAGCCAGGGGGAGTCATAGGACAGGGCTGGAGGCCAGGTCAGTGCCCGGGGAAAGCGTCGCCCATTGTACGAGAGAGGGTCACGGACTGTTTCTCTACGGTCCTTCAGATGGGCCGTCGGTTTCTCTGTTTAAAGTGACAAACGCTTCCTCGAATTGAAGGTCCATTGACTGGTGTGGTCTTCCAGCCATCCGTCGCACTTCCACAATGGCATGATACTTTCTATAGAGCATCTGTAAACTGCTACTGATCAACCGCATAGTAGGCGGTAAAAGTTTGTGACTCAGGGCGCCTTGACAAGATAAAGTCACTTCATGACGTGGAAAGAGCAAAACTCCACCGTTAGCACCAACATTGAAGCTTACCCAAATCTTACTAGGGCCATTATTCAAACACAGCCCACGTGGAGTCTCCAAAAAGATGACTCTTTTACTTACAGAGCACTCCATTTTTGAGATGAGATCTCCCATTAGCAGAGCTTGAGACGGTCATTTAGATTCGTTTAGAAGCAGTTTTGGTGGTAACTCAAGGTCGGAAGCAGTGAGCAGAAATTTTTAGACACATAGGGGATAGAGCTGTCTTTAGAGACATTAGGTGATGGTGTCGCCTACAGAGACATCTGGGACGGAAACGTGTTCGGAGACACTTGTAGAGGGCAGAAGCTGATGCGATATGTACTTAGCAGACCATCAACCGCCGTTTGTTCTCTCCTCTGCTCCTTTTAACTTGCGTAAGTAAGCGAGTAACACTCACGAGGGAATAGGTGCTCCTTCATGTTACTAATATTAGTTGGTCACTCTTTGTTCGTGACCGCTTGATCACGACTCTATTGTTGGGTTTTCTTGCATGCTTGTTCACCTCACTTACAAAATTGATGCTATCATCCTGATGAGAATGACCCCATGATTGAATTGAATTGCGCTCTGCATGGAGCTCTGTTACCAGAATAGTCTCCATTCTTTTATCAGCCACACCATTCACGCTTTTAACTTTTTCCATTAACTGATATTCTGCACGCTTGCAATAGAGAGATTTTATTTGCTTGTTTTTTGCTGGTAATAACCTACATTCAAGTAAATAGCCAATAAATCATAAGCAGGTTAGAAGAAGATTAAGAGCACACTATGCAGAACATAAAACATAAATTAGTCGGACGCTCTACTTCTCCAAACTAGCCTGTCAGCGCACCAAACAAGTATATTTGTAATCGTTCCCCATGGGTTAGATTCAACAGTACGTCTGATTCAAAAACGTGTCTGGCGAGTCATCAAAACATCACGTTGCACTGAAGTACTATAGAGGTCCTCCATGATTGTCCTGTTGTGTGCTAGTCATGATGATAGACGTGGAATTCCGACGTTGATGACAATATCGCGGAAGGATAAACCGCAAACTCGAGAGGCTACGATCCTGCCGCTATCGTGTTCCGTCTCACGTCGGTAAATGATTCTCTTTCAAGCACGAAGCACAACGCCATCTTCTCACAAATAACCAACACTGAAATGTGTTTCAGTATGGGAAATTCACTGGCTAATTTATTCTTGTGTGCAGAATGTTCAGGGCGTTCCACCCAGCGATTTCGTGCGAGTGCTCTGAATTGATTATCATTTACGTATCTTACCACGTAGCACATTTCATGCCATCTCAGAGTTCGTTGTATGCAACCTTCATGGTGTTGCAGTATTAACGGCCATCTATCTTCGTCAGCAAACGTCTTCGACTTTATGAACGAAGAAATTTTAGTGAACGGGAGGTGGCTTTAAGCAAACCGAAAAATTTTTTCTTTCCTTCATGTTTTGTTACACACATGACAATAGGCACCCCGCAGGCAGACAAGAGCTCTGAAGTTAAGTCGACATAGGCAGAATTTGGTAAACCTAGGAAGGGGTGAAAGGGTGGAGGAGGAATTAAAAGACTTAAAAATTGTATCGACAACTGCATACGAAAAGCGTGAATTCAAGGCTAGAGGCCTGGTTGTGGAATAATTTTTCGAGTGTCGGTTTATATGTGTAGTAACTTTTCTCTCTCTACAGACTCAGTGATGATTCCCAAAGATTTTTCTTCAAGGAAGATGGTTATACTGTCTCTGTATGAGACACTACTCTTAAGTAGCGTGTGTAGCTGATACCAACTGATAATCATCATAATATCTGCTGAAAATGAAAGGCAGGTTGAAAAGTAGCAAATGTATGTAACCAATTTCCGAACTGTAAGTTGAGGTCACTGGAAGTCATGCTTCATAGTCGAAATCACAATTTCGCCTACTACCATGTTCAGGAATAGACGCAATACGTTAGGATTTCATAAACGACCAGTCGAAATACATTGGACTTCAGCTGTCCGAAAAAAGCAGCCTATGCATCCGTTAATTAGTTGCTAAAGTCAACTCATACTGTCAGTCATGTCGATATTAAGTCATTCAGAAGGCCGAGAAAACTAGTTCCACATTTATTTCTTTATTTATTTATTGTTCCGTGGGACCAAATTAAGGAGAAGTCTCCATGGTCATGGAACGAGTCAATACATGAAATTATAACACGATATTAGAAACAGATAAAATGAAATATAAAAAAACGTATTCAGGTGACAAGTCATAAGTTTAAACGAAGAAAATCAACAATGTAGCACTGGAATTTGCTTAATTTTTTAGCTCTTCCAGGAGATCCTCGACAGAATAGAAGGAGTGAGCCATGAGGAAACTCTCCAGTTTAGACCTAAAAGAGTTTGGGCTACTGCTAAGATTTTTGAGCTCTTGTGGTAGCTTATTGAAAATGGATGCAGCAGAATACTGCACTCCTTTCTGCACAAGAGTCAAGGAAGTGCATTCTACATGCAGATTTGATTTCTGCCTAGTATTAACTGAGTGAAAGCTACTAACTCTTGGGAATAGGCTAAAATTGCTAACAACAAACGACATTAAAGAAAATATATACTGTGAGGGCAATGTCAGAATTCCCATATTTTTGAATAGGGGTCGACAAGAGGTTCTCGAAATTAGACCACATATAGCTCGAACAGCCAGTTTTTGAGCCGTTTTCGAATCAGAAGAATTACCCCAAAAAATAATACCATACGACGTTTCGACGTTAGACTTATTTCTAATTTTACATATAGAGATTTATCACAATTAAGGTAAGAATTTCTGTCTCTGCGATTTTCATTAATACAGGAGTTCATGATACTTAGCGTAGCACCATCAAAAAGTCTCACGAGCAGATTGAAAAGGTAATGCTAACAATAAATTGAGAAGGAACTGGTTTGAAGCTGTTCATGGACCAATTCAGGCTATAGTCATGACTCAAATCAATGTTTTTTCGGAAATCCATATGAAACGATAACCCTATACAACAGGAAATGATTACCAGAATCCAGAACTCGATAACATTATTCAGACATGTCAGAGAGTTCATATGCAGTAACAAAATACCAGATGATGGAATTTGATTGTTCAGCGTATTCTTAAGGTTCTTGTTCGAGAGACAGAGAAAATAAATTCGTAGCTGCAAAAATTAAGTTAATAATAAACCCAAACTTGAGGTCCCGAAGCAAACACTAAAATTCAGTTGTTACTTGTAAGCTCCGGACGGAAACATAATATTAAGAGTATAAAGCGGTTACAGTTCTACTGTTGTTACTTTAAATAATTCGGAACAGTTCCAGAAAATCTAAAATTGAATGGCTGAGTCGGGATTTCAACCAGGGTCCCCACTCTCACGGGTCTAGTGCCTTAAACATATTCTTTTCAGAAGAATTAAAGGAAAACGACTGGGCGAAGGCCAAGAAGGCGTTAAATAATAACTTAGTACGTGGAACTGGAAGAATAAAACCTGAGATGGCAAGATGATCAGGAACAACTAATATGTATGAAGACAAGCAGATATTGTGGTGAGTTTTTTCATCATCCTTGTGGAAATCGAATCTGTGATGTTCTAGAAAATCATAACTAACTTCTCCTATCACTATAATTATTAATGTTAAAGGTACTCAGTGAACGGTTAGCTGATATCGATCACTCTTGTCCCCCTCGAACGAGTTTCCTAGTGGTTCATGTAACAGAAATATGTCAAAGACAGAGTGACTATCCACTGTGACATGCAATGCACGGGTATCGGGAATGTGTAATAACGCCTGAACGATAGCACACCTCTTTCAAACTGTTGCTGCAGCGGAGCTTTCAGAAGATGTAGTTCCGTCTTCCTGTATCGTATTATGACGCTGCCCCGCTTTCCGCATTTCCAGCTTTCACAGAAAAGGAATTTAATTTTGATATCACATACCAGCAGCATTCGAAACCGTGTTCCGCGCTGGAATGAAAATAAGATGCTAGGCTTGTCTCGAGCTCGGGGCCACATTTTATTGCAGCACAGGTCTTTGTGCCTCTGGTGTTCTGGCGCCTGTGGTTAAGGAGGGTGACTTAAAATGCAAATTGTAACCGGCGATGGGACCTTCGTATGACTTATCTTCTGAACTGGTGTGTCCAGGGTTCCTCTCTAAAGTCGCTCATCCTCTGCAAGTTTCTTTACTGTGAGAGTTCATACTACCTGGACTCCAATGCCAAGAACGGATTACGGATATGTACTACACTTACTCATGATACAAGACTGTCAACGGACATGGGGCGAAACAACAAGACACATAGGCAACAAGTACGCAACAATTCAGCCTTCGGCGCCCTACGCCTCGACCTCCTATACACAGTCAACGTCTAGGCACCTCTCCTGCCCAATAACTAGCCTCAAACTGATCCACGGATGTTTATGTTAACGTCTTATACGCCGAACATCGTAGAGAGATTTCACTGTTGTTGTGGAAACTAAGAGGATGCAGATCATATTTTCTTTACGTGCCTCAGACTAACTGAAAGTACCGGGTGATCAAAAAGTCAGTATAAATTTGAAAACTTATTAAACCACGGAATAATGTAGATAGAGAGGTAAAAATTGACACACATGCTAGGAATGACATGGGGTTTTATTAGAACCAAAAAAAACCACCCCATATTACTAGACGCGTGAAAGATCTCTAGCACGCCTCGTTTGGTGATGATCGTGTGCTCAGCCGCCACTTTCGTCATGCTTGGCCTCCCAGGTCCCCAGACCTCAGTCCGTGCGATTATTGGCTTTGGGGTTACCTGAAGTTGCAAGTATATCGTGATCAACCGACATCTCTAGGGATGCTGAAAGACAACATCCGACGCCAATGCCTCACCATAACTCCGGACATGCCTTACAGTGCTGTTCACAACATTATTCCTCGACTGCAGCTACTGTTGAGGAATGATGGTGGACATATTGAGCATTTCCTGTAAAGAACATCATCTTTGCTTTGTCTTACTTTGTTCTACTAATTATTTCTATTCTGATCAGATTAAGCGCCATCTGTCGGACATTTTTTGATCGTTTGTAATTTTTTTGGTTCTAATAAAACCCAATGTCATTCCAAGCATGTGTGTCAATTTGTATCTCTCTATCTACATTATTCCGTGATTTATTCAGTTTTCAAATTTATACTGAATTTTTTGATCACCCGGTACTACAAATACAGGTATACTTTTACAGAAGAATAAGTTGTTTGAAAACTGTAAAATAAAGGTCAATTAATTAATTTTTAAGAAATGTTTGTTTACCTGTGTTGTACCTCTGCTGAAGGAACTGCCCATTTACCTCTGCCATCAGGAATCGATTCCTACGTCAATTACAACGAAGCTGAGTGATATTTGAAGACCATCTTCTTTGGTACCAAATTTTTACAAATTTAAAGGGTCGGCTGACAATAGAACACGAGAAATCACAAACGTGAAAGATGTACACTAACTATAATCGAATTTCATACACTTACAGTGTGTAGGCTAGATCGTTCGATTTCGTTTCCGGATGTGTTCCCCAAGTTCTATATACAGGGTGAGTCACCTAACGTTACCGCTGGATATGTTTCGTAAACCACATCAAATATTGACGAACCGATTCCACAGACCGAACGTGAGAAGAGGGGCTAGTGTAATTGTTTAATACAAACCATACAAAACTGCACGGAAGTATGTTTTTTAACACAAACCTAGGTTTTTTGAATTCGAACCACGTTAGTTTTGTTAGCACATCTGAACATATAAACAAATACGTAATCAGTGCCGTTTGTTGCATTGTAAAATGTTAATTACATCCGGAGATATTGTAACCTAAATTTGACGCTTGAGTACCACTCCTCCGCTGTTCGATCGTGTGTATCGGAGAGCACTGCAACATACATCGCGTTTCTACAGAATGTCCCACAGGAAACGCGTCGACGTATGTGGTATCAGCATGATGGCGCACCTGCACATTCCGCAATTAACACTAGGCTGACCCTTGACAGGATGTTCGACGGGTGTTTCATAGGACGTGGAGGACGCATAAATTGGCCAGCCCGTTCTGCTGATCTCTGGACTTCTTTCTGTGGGGTACGTTAAAGGATAATGTGTACCGTGATGTGCCTACAACCCCAGAGGATATGAAACAACGTATTGTGGCAGCCTGCGGCGACATTACACTAGATGTACTGCGGCGTGTACGACATTCATTACGCCAGAGATTGCAATTGTGTGCAGCAAATGATGGCCACCACATTGAACATCTATTGGCCTGACATGTCGGGACACACTCTATTCCACTCCGTAATTGAAAACGGAAACCATGTGTGTATGTGTACCTCACCCCTCATAGTAATGTATGTAAATTACCATGAGGGGTGAGGTACACGTACACACATGGTTTCCGTTTTCAATTACGGAGTGGAATAGAGTGTGTCCCGACATGTCAGGCCAATAGATGTTCAATGTGGTGGCCATCATTTGCTGCACACAATTGCAATCTCTGGCGTAATGAATGTCGTACACGCCGCAGTACATCTAGTGTAATGTCGCCGCAGGCTGCCACAATACGTTGTTTCATATCCTCTGGGGTTGTAGGCACATCACGGTACACATTCTCCTTTAACGTACCCCACAGAAAGAAGTCCAGAGATCAGCAGAACGGGCTGGCCAATTTATGCGTCCTCCACGTCCTATGAAACACCCGTCGAACATCCTGTCAAGGGTCAGCCTAGTGTTAATTGCGGAATGTGCAGGTGGGCCATCATGCTGATACCACATACGTCGACGCGTTTCCTGTGGGACATTCTGTAGAAACGCGATGTATGTTGCAGTGCTCTCCGATACACACGATCGAACAGCGGAGGAGTGGTACTCAAGCGTCAAATTTAGGTTACAATATCTCCGGATGTAATTAACATTTTACAATGCAACAAACGGCACTGATTACGTATTTGTTTATATGTTCAGATGTGCTAACAAAACTAACGTGGTTCCAATTCAAAATACCTCGGTTTGTGTTAAAAAACATACTTCCGTGCAGTTTTGTATGGTTTGTATGAAACAATTACACTAGCCCCTCTCCTCACGTTCGGTCTGTGGAATCGGTTCGTCAATATTTGATGTGGTTTACGAAACATATCCAGCGGTAACGTTAGGTGACTCACCCTGTATGTATATCAAGAATATATATGTTCTATTACTTTTAAGCACAATTGTCTCACAAGATTTACTACAGACGCAAGACCTCGAAGCACTGCGCCCATACGAGTATACACACGTTATCATCGGCAGTACTGTCAACAAGAACATATCCTACGAAGTCGTCGTCAAGTTACACTGTTACTTTATTATTTCAAAACACTAATTACAACTGCATTTTTCGTCTGATGAGCTAAAATATTTTTCGCGTTTTGTTATGCCGAATTGAAATCAGCGTATTGATAGCTTTCAGAAGTTCTGTCAAATGGTTCAAATGGATCTGAGCACTATGAGACTTAACTTTTGACGTCATCAGTCCCCTAGAACTTAGAACTACTTAAGCATAACTAACCTAAAGACATCATAACATCCATGCCCGAGGCAGGATTCCAACCTCCGACCGTAGTGGTCACGCGGTTCCAGACTGTAGCGCCTAGAACCGCTAGGCCACTACGGCCGGCGAAGTTTTGTCGTACATTCTTGGATTTCCTGGCGAAGCTTCTCTAGAACTCCACACTTACACGTATCGAATTAACGCTCTTCAAAATGCTTCTTGGAAAGTTTGTAACCCACTACTGCCGGCCGGGATGGCCGAGCGGTTGTAGGCGCTGCAGTCTGGAACCGCGCGACCGCTACGGTGGCAGGTTCGAATCCTGCCTCGTGCATGGATGTGTGTGATGTTCTTAGGTTAGTTAGGTTTAAGTAGTTCTAAGTTCTATGGGACTGATGACCTTAGAAGTTAAGTCCCATAGTGTTCAGAGCCGTTTGAACCATTTGTAACCCACTAGCGCTTGGCAACCAATAAAACGTCTTTTTAACGTGTTTCCACTTCATAGTGTTGATTTCCAAATCTATTTTGCCATAGATGTGGAAATCAACACTGCGAAGTGTTAAAAAGTCGTTTTATTCGTTGCCAGGTGCTAGTGGGTTACATAATTTCCAAGAAGCATTTTGAAGTGCGGGAACCTTCATACATGCAAGTGTGGTGTTCAAGAGAAGCTTTTTCAGGAAATTCAATAATATACGAATAACTTCTTGAAAGCAATCAGTATGCTGATTTAAATCTGGCATAACAAAACACGAAAAATATTGGAGCTCATCAGATGAAAAATACAGTTGTAATTAGTTTTTTAAAGTAATAAAATAACGGTATAACTTGACGTCGACTACGAAGTATATGTTCTTGTTGACAATACTGGCGATAATAATGTGTGTATACTCGTATGGGCGCAGTGGTGCGAGGTCTCGCGTCTGTAGTAAATCTTGTGAGACAATTGTGATTAAAAGTGATAGAACAATTGAACCATAATATAACATTTCCCGGAAGAAATACACACACATACACACACACACACACACACACACACACACACACACACACACACACAGGAACACACACACGCTCGCCCACACACAGAAACAAGCACACTAATTATAATACTTGCAATATAAACTAAAAATTCATCACACATACTGGGTGATTGTAATTAAACTTTCAAAATGCTGTAGAAATAACACCACTGGTCATAATGACGTCAAATTGCAACGGAATATTAAAGGAGAAGGGGGAAAACATACGTCAAAACAAATGTGTAAAAACTGATCAATAGATGGCGCTGTGTGTGTCAGAATGGGTAAATGAAATCACCTGTCACGCGCACGACCCATTGAAGTTGGTATAGATACGCCGGGTACACGACTTTTTCTCCTTGCGCGTCTGCGACTTTCGCCATGACTGCCTCAATGCGGGATCGCGCTCTACTTGTAAAGCTGTACTGCACAAATGATGACTGTGCACACGTCGCTCTGCTGAAATTCCCGACACTGAAGGGTTTGGAAAAAGGCGTTGGTCCGATGACTGCCGTGGGTCTGGATAAAATTATTCGGAAAGTCGAAAAGGCGGGTTCTTTTGGTGTGCAACCAGGTAGAGGGAGGGAACGAATTGATTTGACGTCAATAGAAGCAGTGGCCGCAGCAACGCAGCAGGAGACGAGTGGTGGTGTGCAAACGAGTAGTGGAAGGAGAATTGACCGAACATTGGACATAACCGTGAGCACTGTGCGTAAAACCCTACGAAACATCCATCTTGGCTATCCATTTAAAATTATCCTTGTGCACGAGTTGCTTCCTGTTGACCTGTAAGCACGAGAGGCTTTTGCTTTAGAATTTATAGCTCGCATGGGGGTGGACAATGATTGGGCATGAAACGTTTTGTGGACAGACGAAGCCTACTTCCATATGACAGGATTTGTCAATACACAGAATTATCGAATATGGACAACGGAAAATTCACACACTAATCAACCAGTACCACTTCATTCTGAAAAGTTCACAGTATGGTCCACGTTTACAGCATCATTTTTCATTGAGCCATATGTTTTCAAAGAGACATGTTCTTCGGTTACCTGTACCGTCACTGGTAAGCGCTGTGAGTGTCTTTTGCGCAACCAGGTGATTCCAGCTCTCCAACATCGTGGATGTGTGGATGGGATCATTTTTATGTTAGATGGCGCACCCCCGCAAGTCCAGTTAAGCAGCTGTTGAAGCGACATTTCGGAAATGCTAGAATTATCAGCCGCAATTTTCCTAAAGCCTGGCCGTCCCTATCACCTCATCTTAATCCGTGCGACTTCTGTCTGTGGGGCTATCTTAAAGACATTGTGTTCAGTGCTCCGATTGCAAACTTAGCTGCACTGAAGGCACGCATTGCGCAATTCACTCTGAACGGGACCCCCGGAAACACTTCGACCAGTTGTGCAACATGCTGTATCTCGATTTCAGCTTGTTGCAGAAAACGGTGGACAGCATATTGAACATCTTTTGCGCCAGTCACACGAAAATTAATAATCCTTTTTGATTTTGATTGATGCTTCTTATCCGGTTTCTCGTCTCAGGGCAATTAAAAACCGATTTTTCCAATCCGATGTGATATGACCTAGCCGTGGCGGATGGACTTACATAACTAACAGTATCACACCTGCACACCCATGTTCAATGAGTAGTACAGTTTGTTTAACGTCAAAAGTACACCTTAGGCATTGTTGTATGATTCATTTGTCATATGTAGTCAACCACTATTAAATTATGATGCTTGCAGCGCCATCTATTGGTACATTTTGTAACTATTTAATTTTCTTCTGCCATACGTTTTCCTCCTTCCCGACAATATTCCGTTGCAGTTTAAAGTCATTGTGACCATTGGTGTTATTTCAACATGTGTTTGAAAGTTTAACTTCAATTACAATCACCCAGTATATCTAAATTAATACAGAAGAAACACGTTACTGGTTACTATGACCAAAAAATAATGAGCTAACAACTTCACAACACGCCAAAAATTTCGGCATCCAGAAATCTTAGTCTTCAGCCAGGTCTATGAACAAAATTTTTAAATTATTACATGTGTTCAACTAAAATAAAAGGAACTTCAAACCTGTAAGCTTCTGACATGTTAATAAAACATAAAATTATATATTGTTAAGATCACAACATGTACTGCATGCTGCGGGATGATGTGTAAACGGTGAGACAAGTTCATCCACCTGGAACTGTCAATGTTTTGTCCCATACCGCCAGTAACCTCGTCTCCCTAGTGTTTACCACAATGAACTTGCATTAGATAGGGTGGTGGTACAAATCCTCTTCCCGCCATAAAGACTTGAGTTCTCTCTGAACGTACATTATAGAATGCCTATTTTGAAAAGGGTGCAATCGCTATCCTTCCCCATTCTCCCACAATTCGAACAAATTTTTCGTCTTTATGACCTAGTAGTCATCGGGGCATCAAGTGTTGTTAATCTTTCTTCGTCCTTCATTTCAACAGTGGTATGAGGGTCTGCAGGGAAACAGCACTTTATGTTGTATTCTGATTCCTCCTTGGCTGTTAGTTTCTCTGGGTTTCCAGGTACCACGGTAACGTGAAGGATAAGACAAATAGCAACTACACTACACAACTGCTTGGGGGGGGGGGGAGGGGGGGAGGGGAAGGAGTGATCGGGATAAGACAGAACATGCCGCGATAATTCCTGTGTCTTTGCTGGCTTAGGGGTTAGGGAACCTGCCAAGAAAGCAGGAAATCACGGGTTCGAAACCGGGTAGGGCATACATTTTCAACTTTCCCCTTTGATTTCTATCAGAGTCCCGCATACAACTGATGTTTTAATTAATTAAAATTTCATTCTTAACTGCTGCCACTATCCACCATGGTGTCAGATCTTTCGGGCGTGTCCGACAGAACAGACACCATACACATGTAATTACGGCGATCACAAGCCAAGAATTATTTTTGTGCGGATGCACACATACGCTCGAACTTATGTGGGAATAGGTCTTGCCAAGACCATTGAGATTAATGGGCAGGGAGCACTACTTCCGTAGTGTGTGGAGTAAGTTGAGAATGTGGGTCTGCTGGTGGCAGGGGTGAGACGGGGGGAGGGGGGGGGAGGGGGGTGGTGATGGGTATAAGTCCGCGCAGGCGCGCTAAGTTCTGTGTCCTCGGTGGTTGGGGTTAAAGCGCCTGCCTAGTAAGCAGGAGATCCTCGGTTCGAACACCGATCTAGCACACGTTTTCAACCCTACCCACTGATTTCTAAAAACGTCCCGTATACACCCAGTGGTGTCACCGCCAGACACCACACTTGCTAGGTGGTAGCCTTTAAATCGGCCGCGGTCCGTTAGTATACGTCGGACCCGCGTGTCGCCACTATCAGTGATTGCAGACCGAGCGCCGCCACACGGCAGGTCTAGAGAGACTTCCCAGCACTCGCCCCAGTTGTACAGCCGACTTTGCTAGCGATGGTTCACTGACAAATTACGCTCTCATTTGCCGAGACGATAGTTAGCATAGCCTTCAGCTACGTCATTTGCTACGACCTAGCAAGGCGCCATTACCAGTTACTACTGATGCTGTAAAACATGTACCGTCAAGAGCGATGTTCACCAATTGTGGATTAAAATTAAGTATTCCAGCAGCTACATACGTTCTTTGGTACTATAACGACTTTGCTAGCGATGGTTCACTGACAAATTACGCTCTCATTTGCCGAGACGATAGTTAGCATAGCCTTCAGCTACGTCATTTGCTACGACCTAGCAAGGCGCCATTACCAGTTACTACTGATGCTGTAAAACATGTACCGTCAAGAGCGATGTTCACCAATTGTGGATTAAAATTAAGTATTCCAGCAGCTACATACGTTCTTTGGTACTATAACGTCCTTGTCCTGTTCCAGACCTCACGCCAGCCGGCATGAGCTTAAACGTGTGCCTTTCGGCTTCCTCATAGTGGCTTGGCTGTCTTGCCAAGCCACAACAGTTTGGCGACGAGCCAATTCGCGTTCCTACCTATACTGCCCTGCTTTACTTGTGTAATGGCTTCGCCACAATCTCCAGATGTACTGTCCGAATTTTATCGCTTACAGAATCAGCAGACGCAGGCCTTACTTGATGCCCTTGGACAGCCCGTCCAGGGTCAACGTGCAATGCAAAACGATTCGGCGGCCGCCGCTCCACCGCTACCGCCGCCACAACACGCAGTTGCACCACCTTTTCGTCCTTTTGATGCGGCACTGGAAAGCTGGACGAAGTGGTCACGCCAATTTGGATTCCATCTCTCCGCCTACAGAATTCAAGGCAACGAGTGGCAGCCTTTCTTATTATTGTGCGTCGGAGTGTCCACGTACCGTGTGATAGTCAAATTATTTCCCCGACGCGACGTACCAACTGTGTCCTACGACGAAATTTTGTCTGCATTAGATGCACATTTCAAAGAATCAGTAAATGTCGTTGCCAAACGGTATACGTTCTTTCGTACAAAACGTACGGCCGCTCAGACTAATTGGGAGTTGGTTGCAACCTTGCAAGGCCTTACTAGGGATTGTGCTTTTGAGTGTGAATGTGGCCTCCCTTATTCAGATACTACGGTACATGATGCTATTGCACAGAACGTTTCTCATGTTCGTATATGGGAACAGATTTTGAAACTAGTCAATCCCTCCCTTCAACAAGTGATGGACATATTGGATCGGCAGGACACACTTGACTTTGCTCAGGAATCATTTGAAACTTCGCCAGCTGTGTGACAGGTTTACCGGCCCGCCAGGCGAGCTGCACAGAACAGTAAACAGTCCTCGCGCCCGGCCGCGCCAAAGCCGCCTGGCTCTCAGCCACGTGTCCCGCGCTGGCGCGGTGGCATGCAAATGCAGTGAAATCATGCCCGCGGTGTGCTAATAGACATTCGTGTGAGAATTGCCCGTCACGCCAGGCTATTTGCTTTTTCTGTAATAAAAAAGGACATGTTCAAAGTATTTGCCAGAAAAAGCTCCGATCGGACGCTCCAAACCATTCCAGGCCCTTTGCTTCGCGCCGGAATCGAAATCGAACCAAGGATACTCAGGCTCGTGAAACTTCGCTTATGGAAATTCATGTAGTTCATGCCACTCCGACCAGTGCCACTCTCTCTAACAGTGACTGTGTTCGTCCCACAAATAGTGTGCGTCGACATCGCCGGAAATCCCGTCAAGTCGCAAGTGATTCTGTACCAGTGTCAGTTCACGTTGCACGAGACAGTCACTCTTGTCGTCATCAGGACAATAAACTTTTTGTAGACTTGGACATTAACGGCAAAGTGATACCATTCCAGCTCGATACCGGAGCTGCAGTTTCATTGATCAATCACGACATGTACAAACAGCTGGGCACACCTCCGTTGCGTGCCGCAAACGTTAAGCTAACTACATATTCAGGTCACGGGCTCCCTGTGTTAGGACAGTGCAGCCTTCTTGCAACATACAAGGGACAAACAAAACTTGTGTCATTTTACGTACTTCGTTCTTCTGCTGCAGTGAACTTGTTTGGTTTCGATTTATTTCAGTGGTTTAACTTGTCTATAGTCAATCAGGTCCTATCAGTGAACCAGACTGTGCCTTCAGACAGTGTTTCTCGTCTATGTGAAGAATTTGCAGATTTTTTGCACCAGGCCTCGGTTGCGCTAAGAACTATAAAGCACATTTGGAACTGAAAGTAAACGCTCAACCGAAATTTTTCAGAGCGTGCCATGTTCCCCACGCATTTCGTGATAAGGTCTCAAGAACATTACACGATTTGGAATCACAAGGTGTAATTGAACGTGTGCAGGCTTCTCTCTGGGCATCACTTCCGGAAAATTGAGACTTTGCGTGGACTTCAAGGCAACAGCGAATCCCCAACTAGTGACTGCAACTTTTCCTTTACCCCGCCCAGGAGATCTTTTTCACAAACTGTGCCCGGGTAAATATTTTTCGAAGTTGGACCTAGCAGATGCGATCTTGCAAATACCGGTGGACGAAGATTCTCAGCGCGTTTTGGTGGTTAACACACATCTTGGTTTGTATCGATTCAAACGACTGCCATTCGGGTGTGCATCCGCCCATGAATTGTTTAAGCAATATCTACAAACTGTTTGTGCGTCGGTCCCTACTGCAGCAAACTATCTGGACGATATTGTGATCTCCGGAAAGACGGAAGAAGAACATTTAGCCAATCTCCGAACATTATTTCAGGTCTTGCGAGAAAATGGTCTTCGCTTGCGGAAGGAGAAATGTGTGTTTTTTGCTCGTGACTTACCCTATTTGGGACATCTACTCAATGCCCAAGGCATACATCCCAGAGCACCTCCGTGCCATACAAGACTTGCTTTCGCCGCAGAATTTGAAGCAGCTACAGAGTGTACTGGGAAAAATTAATTAACATCATCGCTATGTGCGCCACGCCTCTTCCATTTCAGCTCCGCTTCATCGCTTACGCCGTAAAGGTGTTCCGTTCGTCTGGACGACGGAATGCGAACGCGCCTTTCGCCAGTTGAAATCGGCGTTGCTTTCCAATCCTTGCCTTACGCCATTCGATCCCCGGAAGCCCCTTTTGTTGATGGTGGATGCATCGGATTTCGGGATCGGTGCTGTGCTTGCGCACAAAGATGGTTCGCACGACCGCCCTATTGCCTTTGCGTCCAAATTTCTCTCGTCTGCGCAACGAAATTATTCACAGATCGAGAAAGAAGCATTGGCTCTCGTATTTGGTGTTACAAAGTTTCATGATATCTTGTATGGTCGTCACTTTACCATCATCACGGACCACACTCCTTTGACATCGCTTTTTCATCCGACCAAGCCTGTACCTCCACGTACAGCGCAGAAATTCATTCGCTGGTCTATTTTCCTCTCGCAGTACCGCTACGATATCTTGTATCGGTCCACTGCTAAGCACGGAAACGCCGATGCGTTGTCCCGTTTGCCTGTTGCTGAGGATAGAGCATTCGATTCCTCCGATCTTGCTTGCATGTTCATTGATTCGGACACCTATGACGTGGTCGAATCGTTTCCGATTGATTTTCGTTGTGTAGCTACAGCCACAGCTGCCGACCCTGTCCTGGCTACCGTTCTGCGTTTCGTTGCTACTCAATGGCCCTTGTCAAAGTCACGGATCGAGGATCCGTTGGTTCGCCGATTTTTTGCTCACAAGGAGAGACTTTTTGTACGACGTGGTGTTTTGCTGTTGCGTTCTGATAATGATCAATCCCGGGTCGTGGTCCCACGTTCGTTACAGTCCTCTGCCTTACGGCTTCTCCACCAAGGACACTGGGGTATAGTGCGAACGAAACAACTTGCTCCTCAGCACTGTACTTGGTTCGGAATCGATGCTGCGATTACACAAATGTGCTCGTCTTGCATGGTGTGTGCCGAACACCAATCAGCACCACCGCGGAAATTTTTTGCATGGCCAAAAGCCACTTCCCCTTGGCAACGCTTACACATCGATTTTGCTGGTCCATTCTGGAATGCTCGATGGTTGGTTGTGGTAGATTCATTCAGTAATTTTCCTTTTGTTGTCCGGATGTCTTCCACGACGTCATCTGCCACCATCCAAGCGATATCTACTATCTTTTGCATTGACGGTCTGCCACAGACTATTGTTTCCGACAGTGACCCACAATTCATGTCCGCAGAATTTCAGTCATTCTGCAAGGCCAATGGTATTCAACATCTGCCGTCCGCGCCGTTTTCGCCACAGTCCAACGGTGCCGCTGAACGTTTAGTCAGGACTTTCAAGTCACAGATGTTGAAGTTGCAAGAGTCGAATTCTCGGGAGGACGCGTTATTGCTCTTTTTGTCCTCGTATCGTTCTCAGCCTCGAGATGGTCGCTTGCCGGCTGAGTTGCTTCACGGTCGCCCTCATCGCACCTTGATGTCTTTGCTACATCCGCCGCATCAGGTTCCTGTGCAGCGGCGGACACCTGCTTTTGCCCCAGGCGACGTTGTCTACTACCGCGACAATCGAGGTTCACGGCGTTGGCTCGCAGGGCTTATTCTTCGCTGCCTCGGCCGCGCTATGTATCTGGTTTTGGGGGCCTCTGGTGAGGTGCGTCGGAATCTCAATCAGCTGCGCCTCTGTCGTCGCACGGGATCTGCCGCTCCCCGTCTGCTTTCAGCGACAGTGCCTTCCGGTCAGCGCCCGGGGGACCCATCTACTGGCTCGCCTCAGCCCCAGGTGTTACCGACGATGCCTTCCATTTTGCCCCATGGCGACGCGCCGCCGCCGCCGCCGCCGCCTATTCTCCCGCCGGCGACGCCCGCAGTGGACGCGTCGCTGCAACCGCCGGGCGCCTCCCTGGGTCACGCGCCGCCGATCGCTTCCCGTGACCAGTTGTCCTCCGCCATGGAATTCTTGCCCGCTCCGGACCATATGTCGTCTTCGCCCGTCGGGTGCCCCGGCTCGATGGAGGTCGACCCTTCGGCCCCTCCTGTCTCTCTACGGGCGCATACACCGCATGTTGGCGTGCACCCTGAAGCAGGTTTTCAGGCGTTTACTAGCTCCCCTCGGGCCGAATGGCAGGGTGCGGGTGGCACAGCCTCGCCTGTTGTTAGGCTCCCCACCTCTTCGCATACGCCAACATGGGGTCCTCTCCACGGCGGGCGGAAGCCTTATACCACAACCGTCCGCCGATTTGCGGGGGAGGAATGTGGTGTCACCGCCAGACACCACATTTGCTAGGTGGTAGCCTTTAAATCGGCCGCGGACCGTTAGTATACGTCGGACCCGCGTGTCGCCACTATCAGTGATTGCAGACCGAGCGCCGCCACACGGCAGGTCTAGAGAGACTTCCTAGCACTCGCCCCAGTTGTACAGCCGACTTTGCTAGCGATGGTTCACTGACAAATTACGCTCTCATTTGCCGAGACGATAGTTAGCATAGCCTTCAGCTGCGTCATTTGCTACGACCTAGCAAGGCGCCATTACCAGTTACTATTGGTGCTGTAAAACATGTACCGTCAAGAGCGATGTTCACCAATTGTGGATTAAAGTTAAGTATTCCAGCAGCTACGTACGTTCTTTACTACTATAAAGTCCTTGTCCTGTTCCAGACCTCATGCCAGCCTGCGTGAGCTTAAACGCGTGCCTTTCGGCTTCCTCATAGTGGCTTGGCTGTCTTGCCAAGCCACAACACATCCGCTGTTTGTAATTCATAGAAATTTCAACTACATTAATCCTGCCACTTTCTACAAACAGTATGAGATATCGAGAGTTCACTTACGCAGTAGTAATTTGTCGAAATGATTTTCATTTCATTCTACTCGCTCTCACTGTCGTATACGCTGGACATTCTCGCATAGCCCATATCTGTTAAATTCATCCGATATGCGCATCTTACATTGTACGTGTCCGCAGCCATTAGAATGGTACAGGTTCATAAAGTGAATAATTTGAAATATGGAACTAACGGTTAGAAACTAGTATTTAGTTTATGGTACTAAACAACTGATAGCAACAATTTGAGACCCTAGCCACTTTTGAAACTGATGACCACCAGTGACAATGCATTCATTATGAAGGTACCTAAAACTTGTGCCATTCTCACTCAGATATCACTGTTTTCTGTCGTACAACGATATGGGAAACTAGAAGCCTACTAACTAGTCCCATTTTATTTTCAACTGAACTTTCGTAAACTAACAACTTGAAGTGACCCACAGGAATGAATTCCCCCGTGGACACATCAGATTATTGTATATTGTTTTTAAGGTAGCGCCACCAACCTCGATGCAAAAAAAAAAAAAAAAAAAAAAAAAAAAAAAGAATCTGCTGTTTGGGAACATAAGCCTCACACGTATTATTAATTCAGAACATTGTTTCCTTAGCTCAAAATTCTTAATTTATGATTCTCACTGTATGTGGAATTCTGATCTTAAAATTTTGGGACGAAGTATTTATGGGTGACAGAAGTCAGGTGAAGATACACGTCGTTTTGTATTTCCAATCGACTATTCATAAACAATAGAACGATGCGCTGTTTTCCTTCACTGACAACATTACAGAGGGCTAGGCAGTATGTAGAAGATATACGCAAAACTGAAACTACCTCTCTCCAAGTTTTCTGTGGACGAACGTTTCACGTACACCAGTATTCATTCTTCATGATGAGATTAAGCTTAAATGTCTGCTATAAAGGTTACAAAAGTTTAGTGATCGCCAGCTTCTCCCAGGAACCAGCAGGAACGTTTAGATCCCAGAAAGGTACTGCTACTGTGTTCTAATCTTGATCCGTGTAACTGCACTTCAGCAAATTCACTTATGACGAAAAGGTAAGGAAACTAGAGGGGAGAGGGAAAAGAAACGACACCCCGAGAGTTGAGAGGACATGTGACGTTATTTCTATGATTATAAGATCGAATCAACTGTATATAGGACTTGACAGTGCGAGCCCACTTATCAGTTTGACATGACACCCTGTCTGACCTGACTGCATTAATTTGACTGGGGAGTGTGTCATAAAACCGTTGTATACTGTCCTGAGGCAAATTGGTCCACAACTGTTGTAACTGTCCTCAGTACCTTGGGTACTGGCACTGGGTCTGAGCTGACATCTGAGCTGGCCCCACACGTGTTCTAGCAGGACATTTCTGGGAAACATGAGGGCCATAAGACCAGCTCCACAGCAGGTAGATACTTCTTAGAGACTGGTTCTGTGTGCAGATGAGCATTGCCCCGCTGAAAAACTGCATAATAATAACGTCGCTCGAGAGGAAGCAAGTGAGAACGCAGAATGTCCGTGACGTAACACTCTGCCGTCAGAGTTCCCTCAATTCCTACTGACTGGACGGTGTTTTATGCACTTACGCTTCTGTAAATCTAAAAGTGTTGCCCAGGATGCGATACCTGATAAATGGGGACATTCTAAGGAAAATATGCATTAGCACCACTTTATCTACGTGCAACTAAGCTTTTGTGAGATAGCCGGATCTGTGAAAGATCTGAACCTATACATTTAAATCGGCTCAGTGATACCAATAATTTTAATTCCATGTGAAACAGATAAGTTTAATTAGGACACGAGCTCAAGGTTACGAGGTAGTGCATGGAATGCAGCCATATAGACTGCGGTAGATAAATTCATTCACCTTTTTGAACCGCACGATACGTCGTAAGGGCAGGTCGAAGCACGGGAAGGGATGAAATTGGGATTTATACAAGGCATCAATAAAGATGGAGGGTTATAATTACAATGCATGGCACTTCACTTGTTCTTAAGACACTTGATCACCATTAATATTTACTAAAGATGTAAAATTCTTCAACACATGAAACACTAGTGAGAAAAATAATGTCGTACTTTTACTTAAGTGGTCATCTAACATGGTTAATAACACAAGATAATGAACCTGGGGATGCTACTGCGGATATAATTTTTTTTATGTACTAGGTGGACATGGAGGGTAGTATGGGTCAAAGGCTATGTAAACGATTCATTAAGTCACTCAGAAATCACCATGACAGGGTTTAGCAATGTATCTATATTGTATATATACTAGAAATCTGCAGGTGCTCGACTACCATAATGAAACCTACTGGAGGAAAAACACAGGGAGCACAGGCATGTTATCGGCCAGATACGATAAGGGCGTAAATCATGTCAAATTTTATAAATGCAAGATCAGAAGAAATTAGTTACACATGTTGCTGTTCTGTTAGAAATTTCGCATATGACAACATAGAAGACAGTACTGTGCAAGACAAGGGACACGTGCCAACTATGCTCAGTACAACTTCGTTCAACAAAGCGTGGAAGCCCTTCAGTTCGAGTTCATGTTCTCAAAAGACGGGTGCAATATAATTGAATGTGATCACAGAAGGCGCCGGTATTCTCATTTAATCAATTCGGACTAAGCTATGACTGATTAAATTTCCACGTGGCTTGGCTACTGACAAAGGACCAAGAGCAAACGCGATTTTAACACGCTAAAAACCCACGAATTCCGAAAGAAAGGTCTTTGGAAGTTTTATGAACAAACATGTATTTAATTTAGGAATGAACCAATGCTAAACTCTGAACTATATTCACACTTACGTACATCTTCTCACGGGCACAGGCTATGACGCAAACCTGCATTTTACACTTAAAATAGAGCGTGTTCAACCGAAACTATGAAGCCAATTACCGAATTGTATCTGTAACTGAAATGGATGAAAAATATAATGGTAAATGTACTTAATGCCTAGTTCCCAACCATATCAGTACCATTACGAAAAATAGCGAATTAACGTTCACAAAACTTCGGTGGATCCTTCTTCGACAGTTGGTGGGAAGGACTGGAATCGTTACTCACTACTAATGCAGGTTAGCGAGTTTGAAAGGGAACGGAACATTTCCATTGCATTTAATGCTAACGGCCAACTACAACAATACTGCAATGTTGGCGAAGGCCATACGTACATGTGTCACCTTTCTGGTTCCACGGGGAACTTTCAAAATATGCTGACTCACTCATCCAGTCATCCGTCAGGGTCAACAGAAAGGATGTGGATCAGAAAAGTATCATTGTATAATAAATAAATAAATTTTCGAGCTCATTTTTCCTCCAGAGGCTTCTCACAACAGCAACAAAGTGAGACTCAGTGTGACTCACGTACTAAAGAAATCCTTGTAAGTACCAAGTGACAGATACAGTATTATGACACAGAGTTGGCAGTACCGTTTCACTATTATTCGCGATCTGAAGTCATTCCTGATGGCTCTCACAAAATCAAGCCAGTAGTAACACCGCTGTGCCTCTTCGAAACTTGGGATGAATGGAACATCTTCACTGATCGCCGCCGTACTCAGCGACGATGGTCATCTGGGGTAGTGCTGAGTCGTGACTCATCGGTGAACACAATGCGACATCATTCATCAGCAGTCCATGTTCTACCGTCACGGCAACACACCAAACGCAGCTGTATGTGGTGTGTTATTAACGGCAGCCTACGCATGACGTCGTAATTCCGTAGTCCGACTGCTGCTAATCTCCAGAGAATGGTGCTTGACGACACAGAGGACTTCAGCGAGTCAGTTACTCGTTATAGGATGGTTGACACAGAGGTTAAGGGGTTACGATGCGGATGTTACACAACTGGGCGATCCTCCCCTGCTGTGGTTCGACGTGGCCGACCGGCACCTTGACGACGGGTATGCCTGCTCTCACGATCCCAAGCAGTCCATCATCGTTGTACTGCTATACCCGAATGCCTCATAAATCTGAGACCCACACTGAGGCCCGTTTTAGAATCTGTTACTTGCTGATAACGCCGTCTCAGCGATTACATGGCATCTCCATTTCCTTCACAGTAATCATTCAACAGCTGACGATGTTAACGCCACTTGTATGCTCTACGAGACCTGGAACAACAGTAAACACGAACAATATTAATATACTACGTTGCTAAAGGCCTCAGATAGAGTGCAGTGGGATAAACTGTTAGATACTTTGAAAAAGGAGGGAGTAAAGTGGAAGGAGAGAAGATCGATTGCAAATCTGTACCTGAATCAGAAAGCTCGGGTAGGAATAGGTAATGGCACCTCTGAAGACAGCAAGATTGCGAGAGGTGTTAGACAGGGCTGTTGTCTCTCGCCGATCCTATTTAACATTCATCTGGAGGAAGTACTGGAAACCTGTGCAGCATATGGTATGAAAATTAATAAAAAGAAAACCAAAAGCACGGTCATAGGCCTGAAGAAAATAAAACTGAAAATTAATTTGGGGTCAGAAATCATAGAATAGGTAAGAGCATACAAGTATTCGGGAAGTTGAATTAAAGAAGACATGTATCGCCAACAAGATATCAAAGTGAGAATGGTTGTGGCGAAAGAGGTATTTCAAAAGCTGAGAAGACTCCTAACTAGTTGTTTAAACAAGGAATTAGAAAGTAACTGGTTAAGTGCTTAGTACGAAGTGTGGCCTTGTATGGAGCAGAAACGTCGACTTTGAGAAAGCAGAATGAGAAGAAAATTGAAGGTTGTGAAATGTGGATATGGCGTAGAATGGAGATCAGCTGGACTGATAAAGTCAGGAATGAAGAAGTACTAAGGAGAGTTGTAGAAGAACGGAGGATGCTGCTGACGATGAAGAAGAGAAAATTAAACTGGATAGCCCACAATCTAAGAAGATTGGTTCAAATGGCTCTGAGCACTATGGGACTTAACATCTGTGGTCATCAGTTCCCTAGAACTTGGAACTACTTAAACCTAACTAACTTAAGGACATCACACACGTCCATACCCGAGGCAGGATTCGAACCTGCGACCGTAGCGGCCACGCGGTTCCAGACTGCAGCGCCTAGAACCGCACGGCCACACCGGCCGGCAATCTAAGAAGAGATTGCCTTCCAGTAGAGACAATTGAAGGGCAGAAGAAGGTTCCAGATGCTGGATGATGTCAGCAGGCCACAAGGAGGGTACCAAAGAATGAAGAGGAACGCAGAAGACAGACAAGCATGGAGGGCTATGCAGTCCAAACCTGCCCCAAGACAGACAGCCTAATGATGATGTTGGCCGCTCTACGTATCACACAGAATTGTAACTCAACACCTGCCGATGTCAAGTACGTATGACATTGACATCCGACCATGTCCTCCAGGTGCCTCACATTTTTTTCTAAGGCAATGTACTGTCTTGCGAAAGGACGTCTGACCTCGACATAACTAACTCCCTGATTACTAGGTGATACTTATTATCTCACTATCTCTGTTCACGTCATACAATAGTCACGGGAATTTTAGGAAGTTGTAGCTCAAAAATACACTAAATCTGGAAATGCTTGCATTAGTATGAACATAACAGTTATCGAGCAACAGGGAATCACGCTAACATATGTTCTAAATTACATGGAAGTTTTTCTGCAGAAGTCTTGGCCTAACCACTCTGGATATAAAATACACCACTTTGAGAGCTGCAGAGAAACACAGACTAGCGAAACAAGAGAATCTTACAAACGATAAAATATCGGGTTTGCCCAGTGTCCACGGAAACGCATCAACTGGACCGCTAGATGCTCTTCACTGTGGTTTACTGATTTTGTTGTGTGAGCTTGTATCAAAACTAACTTAGTCTACATTGACATGTATCGCACAGTCCGTTTCGCCATGCCTTGTGTTCTGGAAAATCGTTTCATCTGAAACAGCGAAAACAAAATATTAAAAATGTTGGCTTGTCATTAGCCCACGATCCTCTTGCACATTTGCTGGTGCGTTAAAACTGTTCCCACTCCACCAGAAATTTCGAACCTTTTGTGTTGGTGATGAGCATTTCAGCTGTGTACAAATGCTCCTGTTTCCTTGTTGAAGTTATCCTTGAACACGGGCGTGTAACCAACCACTACTGGTATCTTCTCTTAGTAATTAGTAAAACCGAAATAAGGTGTTTCCTTTCTGGAAATGTCACAACAATTACATCCTCAGTTTGTATCAGTCACATAATTATATTCGGTCATCCATTTCAGCACTTAGAGCGGCGAGACATGTATCCTCCAAACACGATCCCATAGGTTTTTATGATAACCTCAAGAGACTTTTTTTAAACATAGTCATCATCGTCTGAATTGCCACCCTTGCAAAGGGGCGTTCTTCAGTCAACTAACACTCGGTATGATATTCCAGAGATAATACATAAAACCCTGAGTGGCAAGAGATTTGCCTCTCAGTTGAGACAAGAGAGGAAACTACCCTGAAAACAAATTTAGATAGAAAACCAAAATCGGGGAAGTTACTTTCTTTGTAGTACCGGACTGACTGAAGTTTTACTTCTATGGGAATCATTACTTTTACAATCTGAAACTAGTTATATGAAGATCACACACGTTGACTTTAATACGACTTCAACCAAATTTTGTTTAAGTTTTCAATATTTGTTTGAATACCTACTGCGGCAGTGAGATGGTAAGTAACTGTAGCATTGGAAGCTTAAAGTAGTGAATCGTTAAATAAACTGAAGGAACTAGCATGGTGTAGTAAGTACGTGGCAAAATCTATGACAGCAGAGAAGCAGAGAACGGCACTAGCACAGGGAAAACTAATATGGTAAGTTAAAAACGTAATGCTGGCTATTCTTTACTACCTCAAGGACACAGTATAGTGTAAACAGCTACTAACTTCTAACACAGAGTTATAACAAAATGCTACAGTGAAACCCTAGGGTATAAATATATTACGTAGTGCTACTGATAAGAGATAAACATTAACGAAACTTAAAACAACGATGCTAACATCGTAAGCACCAAGAACAGGTAAATTAATTCAGTGCTGTGTAAGGTGTAGTGATGTTTCAAACCGCATGCGTCGAAATATTAATGTGGATAATGCGGTCTGCTAGGCAAGAGGCAGATCTTTACATCCACATCATTCCTACCTCCCCTCTTGCCTAATCTTAAAAACGAAAAATCATGCAAAATATGGTACCTCACAACGGCACCACAAGTAAAGAAAATTGCTGTCAGACGCATCAGTGAATCGGAAACGTTGGCGTAGAAACCTCTCATCGCCCCCCCCCCCCCCTCCCCCATGTGTTCTGTTGCGCAGCTGGAAATTTATTTATGTCCGAGCGCACTGCAACTCATCCCAACCCATGAGCAATCAGCGACCACTTGGAATTATCGGTGACAGTATCGTCTTAGCACAGATCCGGCTGAGTTCTAATACATTAGGTTTTGGCATCGTTACACAAAGTAATAGATAATTACTCTTTTGTAAAACTATCATTCTGCAATGAAAGAAGTGTTACATATTACAAGAGTCAGCGGCGGTATCAAATACATGCCATCTGTGAGGACAATAATTGTTTCGAAAATTAATTAATAAATAAATAAAAATGTGCGTATGTTGTAATGTCTCCTCGACCTCCTTCTGGTGTAATCTAGACTTGCTAAAATACACTACAGAAATAAGAACAGGATGAGAGATAACGCTGTTTTACCGCCATGTCGTGAGACAACGTAATAAGCTGGAGCGTCCTGCTGTTAGCACGGTAGCAATGGTACATAGGCTAAGAAATCAGAAAGAGTGCATGTACGACCCGCCATAAGAAAGCAGACGGATAGTCCTACGAAAGAACTGCCTCAGTGGACAAGCAGGGGACATGTCGTCGTTCACACTTCTTTCCTTTAACCGGTATTGAAGGAGAACGCGAGGCTGTTCCTTCACGCGAATGCTAGTAACTCTGTCAAACGGTTGAGAGCTATTGTTTTAATCTATAAATGTTATTTCACTCTTGTTAATGGTGGCAAGATGAATCTGCCTTTAACGAATCGTTTTCAATGGAAACTGTGACTTACCGATACAGAAATCTCGGATAAATAACGGAATGAAAAAATGATACAGAAGGAGGAGAGAAATGTATAAACTGGCCATGATGGGAACTGATCCACAACGTCCTCCACGTTAAGGCGGTATTGCTATTTATTGAACAGGTATATAATAGCTTACAATTCGTGCTTAGAATTAATAAATTAAAACAAAATCAAAGCAATATGGAGAGTACCTTTATGGGAATCTTCGGAATTTGTCAACGAAGTGAAATGGTTCAAATGGCTCTGGGCACTATGGGACTTATCTTCTGAGGTCATCAGTCCCCTAGAACTTATAACTACTTAAACCTAACTAACCTAAGGACATCACACACAACCATGCCCGAGGCAGGATTCGAACCTGCGACCGTAGCTGTCGCGTGGTTCCAGACCGAAGCGCCTAGAACCGCTCGGCCACTCCGGCCGGCCAACGAAGTGCTAACCAGACCTAATGACCAAATGAACTATGATCAAAGAACTGCAAGAAGCCTCTTTAGCATTTACTACACACATATACAATGGAAAAACTCGATATGGCCAGCACAAAAGGAAATGTGCTGCAGTACAAATACCACTAGTACTCAGTCAGTTTGATGTCACTATAGTGTTTTCAACGGAAATAAAGAAAACAATAAACAGCAAAAGTTCTCCGTGAATATACAGCATTTTAGGCAAAATATTTAAAAAGAGTTATGTAATACCTTACATTCACAACGTATCTTTCCAGGCTGACTGATATATACTATTGTCAGATCCCTCAATAAGAAAGATGTTAAGGTATAAATTAATGAATTTCGACCAGTTTCACAATAAATTTCCTTTCCAAAAGCCTTACGAAACGAATTTACCTCATAACGGTTAAGAATACCTGTAGATATGAGTATAACTTGATTCTTCGCTCTCAGTCTTTCTTTAGAGACTGCTCGGCTCTATTTCAGCTTTTTTTTTTTCAGCAGCGTTAGTTTCTCGTTAACAATGATACACATTAGCACCGAGCGGATTGCTAATAAAGAGTTGGCAGTTATGCACCCCGTATATGGGTTCACTCACTGCAATGGAAGAGAAGCACAGCGACGCTATGTTGAATTGTTCTCGCAGTGACAGCTACATCACAATACTTTTGTGTACGTGCTTTGTGTTGTACGTTTTGGTGATTACCTACTGTATAATTTTTCGCTCATTTACATAGAAAAAAGGTAACTAGTGTTAAACACGGAATAAATCGCAATTACTTTATCGGTCTGTCTGCGCCACAAGAGACCAGCCGTCGCATAAACAAATAAAAAACTGAGAAAATATCTCTGAACAACCACCGGAATACTTTCGTTGGACTCCGGTTCACCCATTCGGTATATCATACTGGGGACAAATACCACCTATACTATCCACAACTTAACAGCATGTTTCGCGAAGAAGGGCACTGTATGCAGCCATGTAACTACTTGGATACCTCCTCTATGAGTTGAAGGTGATCTCAGGCAATGAAAAAATTTTTAAACACAGATTAATATTATCTCTGCTTGACAGGCCTCTTTTCTGCATGGAGAAATTTCGGGGTAGGTAATACTTGTATGTTACTGCGTTACATTTATTGGATTTTATTGTCGATTAATGTTAAAGTAAAAATCAAAGAGTACTGCTCAGACGCATGTGGCAGTTACTTGCGGCAGTACTGTTGTGAGGATGTAATTAACTTTCACGTCAAATGGGACGTTTCAATTTCGCATTGCAGTTTTGTGGTATTTTCCGAATTTATGAAAACAACCATGCTCACCAGCGAACGATACGGGAACCTCCTGTCCGCTTGTGTACAGCCATCTGTTCACTTACAGCATCTCGCGGCGACCTGCTAATTCGGCAAGACATTACTGTCGAAGTGCATAATGATTGTCTGAGGTAAATGCCTACCTTTCCCTTGCCATAAGGTTGCTAGCGTGTCTTGTAGAAAGTATGATATTTGGTGCATATGGCGTTCCATCACCAACAATGTAAGATGTAGCTACACAGAGATAATAATGAGGTAACCACCCAACAGAACAAGCGAATTGTAGGTGAATAGTATGTACGAACGGAGTGTAATATTTAGTGGTGTCATGTGATTAGCATGTTGTGATTCCTTGAGCGAGCCGACCTCATAACATACGAGTGCGAGATAAAGACAAGACGTGCGATATCAGTCATTCCATCGCTTCTGGATCGTGGGTGCCCAACGTTTGGGATATTCCAGCACCAAGGTGATGAATTCAGAGGGCCTTTCATGTGCCACCGCGTCCAGTATGTACCAAGAGTACTTTGTCGGAAAAAACCGACGCTTCCAGTGTCAAATCCGGAGGACAATATGGTGTTGTAGGCACTGATTGTCGAAAACCGTCGGGCGTTGTAGCAGCGGGTAGACGGGACGTAGCTCAGAAAATTACTAGCGAATTTATCACTGAACAACAATTATCAATGAGCAGCCCTACCATCAAGAATGATATCCTATCTATGTGGAACAGAGACCAACTTACCTCTCGTGTAGTAGTGCTCAGTGCAAGTCGGAGGGTACAAAGACTGACGCAGGTATACCGTGTGTCGTTGCTCGAAACATCGCCTCAAGTATTGTGAAATACACTGCCTAACGAAAAAGTGAAGCATTCATAAAACAACGTCAGATATCATTGCAGCTTCATGTAAGTACACATCACTGTCGGATATGTAATCAATTAGAGCTGCAATTTTCTGCGACACGCGGAAGGGCCACCAGAATACATTAGTATTGTTCATGTTTAGTGTTGTAAAGAGACAAGGTAGGGTATAAAGGGTGGTCCTTATTATACTTAAAGGAAACGAAGCGACGTAGGTGACGTTGAGACAAGTAAATTAATATGAGGTGCATGGCGTCCCAAATGTCGTCATATAACCCAAAAATGGACAAGAAATGCTGAACATGTAACGTCACCAGATGACGTACCTCGCCACGCGTGCAGCAATTAGGCTTGGGCGTGAATGGATATTGTACGATGCAATACTTTTATTCAAGCAAACGTTGCCAATTTCGAACATCTTTTGTAACTGTGATATGTTGTAAATGTAGAAGTTATCGTCTTTTAAAGTGTGTAAACACTGAAATTTCAAATAGTTTGTCGTAATGTATAATCACATTCTTCTTTCTTACCTAACACCGAAGTGCTAAAAACACCTTCCTCCTTCCTAAAACCGTGTTGCATATGAGTGTTGTGGTGTTTTTACTAGCTGTTGGTGTAGTTCATTATAGGTTTAGAGAGCCATAGTTTCGACTACAGCAGTTTCGTTTCGTACTTGACGTCCAATACGTCAAATAAAAATCAGTCGCTACCATCGATTATATTTTTCTTGCGATGCGCTCTCTTTTCGCCACTCCTAAATCAGTGATGAAAATGTCACGTGATGACAATACATGTTATCAGATTGGTAGCACTTTATGTATTTAGATACTATTGTTGCGTATGCATTACACATTTTTTCTTGGCTAATGGGTTTTTGCCGACTTTTAGAATACTGTGTCATTTGATAAACATCACACTGCGATAAATAATTAATTTGAATGTCTTTCCTGCCTCACACTTAAGTACAACGTTTTGTACGTAAACTCAATTAGAGCCAATAATTTGTAATCATAATCAATAATTGTCATTCATTATACATTTCTAGTGATACATTATCTTCGATCCCCTCCTAAATTGTAGGTGAAACACGTTAGGAAATACAGTACACATCAACATATTGAACGCACTTTACATACTTAAATACTTTACTAAGATAAACACTACAATTTTAAAATTTTGAATATAGATGCTGTTCAGCAATGGTAAACGTAGATGAATGATTTCAGAAAATTAACCAACCAGTTGCAGGTACAAGGTTAATTAACAACCCTTTACCACCGTTTTGACAATCGTAAAATCTTCTTCTTCAGAAGTGTAATACATGAACCTATCGAGGAAATTATTTATATCATGGTTTTCTAGGAAATATATCCTGCAGGATAAAACGTTTATTAGCAAATGAATACAAGTGTAATGTAACTTTCTCCACTGACAACAGGTTAAACAAAAACCTGTGTATACAAATTAACAATGCCAATGATCTCCTTTCTAATCCACGTGTTAATAAAGTGATTTGTAATTGCTGCCTCTGTTACCATATAGTTCAAACAGGATGGGCGATCACAGTAAGGTATGAAGAATATTTACAAGGAAAGAGGGGTGCAAAAAGATCTGGGTGCAACTGTAATATTTTGTAAGGAGGTTAAAGGGCGAAAATTAAACTTATGCGAAGAACCGGAAATTTTTAAACACACATTCAGTAGGGATGGTAACATATTAAAAAATCAGTAGCAGCTTGCAAGTCGACAGTTTCTTGAAGGTTTTAAGCCGGTACTTTCGACCGGGTAATGCGAACTATAACATGCAGCTATACTTCGCTGGTGGCCTTAACGTTTTATTCATTGTCATCAAATTTACATTTTTCTGATTAAATATTTTACCTTTTTCTATTTATCCTCCTTTTTACTAATATAACTAATTTTTAAAGTTTCCCCTCCTCCTCCCTACCTCCCACTGTCAATTTCTACCTTAAAATTGTCTCCGTCCTTTTCGATACAACGTGGCGATTGATGGTTTACACTTTATCTGTTTGCTATGCGCAGGTACGCTACCTACCTATGTTTCCTATTTCGTGCACTGCGAAAACTTCATCAGTCTCCTCATGGCACTAACCACGCGCGCGCGCGCCTGCGCGCACGTGTGTGTGTGTGTGTGTGTGTGTGTGTGTGTTTGAATCCCTAAGGGACCAAATTACTGACGTCATCGGTCCCTAGACTTACACACTACTTTAACTAACTTATGCTAAGGGCAACGCACACGCCAATGCCCGAGGGAGGAGTCGAACCACCGGTAGGAGGGGTAGCCCAATTCGTGACATGGCGTCTCTAACCGCGCGGCCACTAACGATGTACTGGACCGTTTAACTGTCCTTTAATTCCATGTACATTTTAATGTGAAGAGTTTTAGCCTATCTGCAGTGAGAATGTTTCTAATGAGTTTTATTTGGTATTACTGATGGTCACACATACTATGTTACTTGACAAGATTTCCTTTGATCTGAAATTTGTCGTCACCAATATGTGGTTTTTCGTATAAGTCATGTTTTTTATTATATTTTTATCCAAAGGTTTTGTACATTCCTTACACAGTGATAATTCGTTCTGATTATGGTGTAAATAATTTCCTCAGAAGCTCCATGTATTTCTGAAAGAGACAATTTTACAATGGCTGAAACGGTGGTTATGACTTGTTAATAAAACGTTATACCTTGAATGGTTGGCGATTTTCTCAAATAATGCGTAAACATCATACTTTCGGGGCTGCTGACGCATTTTGTTGACGTTTTAGAACACTGTGACATTGACAGTCATAACAGATTTTGTAAATAATGAATCTGGACCACTGGTCACCACTGGTCACACCAAGTGACCATGTGTGTTGCTCATAACGAACTACGAACGCTGCCATATGTTGCCAAAGACAAGTGACAGGGACATAAATAGCCCCTTGTTTATTTCGCGCTTCTCGAAGTTCTGCGGAATATTTAAAGTAAAACAATTGTTTGACCGCTAGACGTTAATCATTCGTTAATTACATTGTTTAAACAAGCGTTGGTTTTCAACTATTTATGGAGGTAAGTTTTATACTTGTTCTATTATCCAGTAGTGAAATGATATAGCCGGCCGGAGTGGCCGAGCGGTTCTAGGCGCTGCAGTCTGGAACCACGCAATCTCTCTGGTCGCAGGTTCGAATCCTGCCTCGGGCATGGATGTGTGTGATGTCCTGAGGTTAGTTAGGTTTACGTTGTTCTAAGTTCTAGGGGACTGATGACCTCAGAAGTTAAGTCCCATAGTGGTCAGAGCCATTTGAACCTTTTTTTTTTAAATGACACACGGGTTTAAATGAAATTTGTGGATGTTATTAATGACCAAGTCCGTAAACGATTTTTTGGAATCATTAACAAAATCTTACTTGAAATTTTCGACATATTACGGAGTTCAACTAGTTTTTTAAGTGTTTGCGTATTTTTAGTAAACAACTGAGATCGTTCCTATACTTTCAAGCACAGCTGAATGGTGCATCATTGTCGTGGCTATTTCTCTGTAATGACGATTAAAATACTAGGTTCTGATGGGAGGAGAGAGGAGGGAGTTCTTATAGTATACAATGTGTCTATACGACATTTCGTGTAAATATCACAGAAATAGTGCAATTTGACGGCATTTTTACACATCATTGTAATACTACTCTCTGACTGCTTGGAGATGAGGGAGAGGATATTTAGGGCATCAAGCACAATTTAGTGAGTTAAATTTTTTATATTTATTCATTGTACCTACATTCTGATTAGATGGACGATTCTAATACTTAATTTTGACTGGCTGGAAAGAGGGAGAGGGGCAGGACATAAAGTATAACTGAGCTGACCCAGTCGTCTTGGATTATTTTTATTGGGTGTGTATGAGAGTTCGAGGATTTGAAATTTCAGACTAGCACAGTTGGCCCATTTCGCCGACTTCAATTTCTTAGATTATCTGTATCATTTTAATACTGTGCTATGATTGACTGGTGATAAGTAGCTAGTCAGGTAAGGAGGAGAGGGTTTTCTATTTCCCACTAACACATCTAATTTAGTTTTGCCGTCTTGGACCCTTTTTTATTGGCTCTTTCATTTTTAGTACTTTTCTGTAAGTGGCTGGAGTTAGATCGTGGGGAGTGGATGGGAAGGGCATGATTACATCCTTAATTCAAGGTCAAGGTCAGCTTTCCACGTGAAAAACCATTTACTCATTACCCCTGAATGTGGGCAACCTAAGGATCGAAAGTCAAGTTTGTCCCCATTACCTTCCTACCCCCACGGCCTGCAAGATTCCCAGATCTGTCCCTGAAAGATCGTATATCGAGCCAGTTCGGACGTTAACTCTGTCCCACTACCATTATTCAGGTTGTCTAGAACCAATCAGAACAGCTGTGAGCCAGCTCACCTCAGAAGAGGATTCAATGGCTTTACGATACACTGCCTAACCGGATCAGTGCATGGTTCCAGGCAAGATATATTTCAACATCATATTGATAAATGCGCTCATACTACTTCGTTCACTCTAAATTTAACTCGATTTAGTAATCATTGAAGTATAATCACACCCCCTTCTTCATCCGTTTAGTTAGCTTCACCTCTTCTAGGTTCTTCACCGTTTTTCTCACAGTTGGTTTACGGCAATGGCAGACTAATGGTAAGACGAAAGTCATATTAGGCGGTCCACTGTACTTGCCAGCGGGGAATCGTACGAGCATGTGGTCGAGGTACTCCTGCGTGGATCATGTTTACAAGATGTTAAATGTGGCGTCTGAAACTTCTACCATCGTCTTGACCAGTGAACTATACAGGAACCTACTATTCACTCACGTAACATTCCGCAGGAGACTGTGCATTCAGCAAACCCACTCATAACCTCATCTTTCTCGAATTGCATAACGATGGTTTTAGACAACACTCTCACTCTTTTCTACTGCCATAAAGTTGCTTGTCTATCCTGTGGGTAGTAAGATATTAGGAGCATTTGATGTGACATCGAAAGAGATATGTAGACCTCGGACCTCAGTCTAGCTCATCTCCGTGAGTTGCTGGAGTTGTTTCATGGATTATGAACCAGGGTGGGTTTCAAAGGGTTTTTGACACTCGGGAAGTCGATTTCACGGTGTGTCGCCGTCGTCATCGGGGCGAAAGCGTGTGAAACACAGTGACAGATATCTGTATAATACAGCAGCTCATAAGAGTGCAAATAATGATTGCAAATTTGGTGCTGCAGGGACCAATATATTTCAAAAGCGATGAAATATCTCCAGATACACATATGGCTAGCCAGAGTCGAGGAGTAGTTTCTAGAAAGGTTCTGCAAAACACTCTTAGGCAAAGAGTAGTTCATAGAGTTATCGTCACAAAGGGGAATACTGAGTAAACTTCTCTTTTAGTATTTAGAATATGCCACAGATTGGAATGGAACATATTACTTTATCAACATCGGCGACCTACAGATCGGACATCAAAAATAGGCTTCTGAGTCGTTCCCATATCATACATTACTTCATTCTTACCTTCATGCGCCGACGATATTTGTTCAGTTTTTCTATATAACAGTGCAGTCAAAGGTTTCCTAGGCCTAGTAGCCGAAAAATCTATTCTTCATATGTCATGAATTCCATGTTAAGTAGAAAGCGAAAAGAATTGTTTATTTCCGAAAAAGAATTTGAACATTACGAAATAAATTTCTTATGAAGCCTTTCACGTACCGGAATGCTTCAGTAATATGCGCGATAAGTAAAAACCGTAACTATTAAAAAGCTAAGAAAAAAGTGCTCATTTATTTATTCTTGTTTCTGCCCATACCCATATTCATAACTTCCGAATGTGTCATATCAGCTCCAAATACAGGTACTCCGGTCTCGATACCTCTATTTCTGTTATCGTCTCCGAAAATAATGCATCAGATGCAAATAACGAGAGTGACATACAATCCATTAGTTATAAAGCGCATGCACATTCGACAGTGGTACTACCAGTATACTGGACTCACTGCGCGTAATTGAATTTCGTTTTAATAAAACAGGGCTAAACCAACGCCTGTAGGTTCATATTAATGCAATCCACCTCGTAACTTCATTACGCAGTATTAAACTTCGCACATTGCCAAAAGTTCACTGTTAATTAATTGTGCATATTAAGTCACGTACTGCAGTACTCTCTGTGTTGATTGTAGCTATTGCCGTTTTAGGCACAATGCCAATATCAAGTGATTTCTTCATACTCTTTATAACAAGCGAAATTCATATCATTTTTCCGTTTCAACAAACAAATTATGATATGTGTGATAATGGTCTGATGAGAATTAGTATCGATTATAGTGTTACTTAAAACTTGAGAAATCTTAAGACATGTAATGCAAACATTCGAAATCAGTCTGCGTCTTGTTTGAGGGTCCACACCAGACATAATGTAATTCTACTTTTTAACGCGTGATTAAACTTTGAGTGGATGAAGGAGACGCATTCATAGACGATTGTGTGATAAGGACGGTATCTCCAGCAGGGAAGTCCTAATTCCAAGACTTTTTTTACTGATATCTCTCAGACGGTGACTCGTAAGACAAGGAATCAAAGAGAAATAAGTGATTATACCGAGACATGCAGTTGCCTTCAGTCCGAGACTGGTTTGATGCAGATCTCCAGGCTAGTCTCTTCGTCTCTGCATAACTTTTACAACCTACATCCGTTTGAACCGTCTTACAGAACTCAAGCTTTGATCTCCCTCTACAACTCTTATCACCCCACCCCACCTACCGTTTCTAAGTTGACTACGCAGGATGGGTTGTATCAACCGATCCCTTCTTTTAGTCAAGTTGTGATTCAGATCTCTTTTTTCCCCAATTCTAATCAATACATTTTTCATTTGTTATTCAGTAGCCATCCAACTGATAGCATTCTGCTGTAGTACTACATTGCAAAAGGTTCTCTTGACTTCTTGTCTGAACTGTTTATTCTTCACCTTTAGTCTTCTTAGACGCCATATAAGAAGCTAACTTTTCGCTCTCTCTGCGTACTTGAATGGCGTAGGACAGAAATAATTGAACGAATAACTCTCTTCGAAGCACACAAAGTAACTTGGAGAAAAACTATAGAATTAGATGAGAATTTGACTGTAACTCTAACATTCCTTCCTTACTTCGCGTCAGTGTTTCTCTATTTGTTTAAAAAGAGGAAAAATTTATAAAAGTCCACGAGAATGTTGCTTTAATATCACGGCATTTTTAAGGGCATTGGTAATTACTTGCTTCAGTGTTATAACATACCTCAGCAACAGAAAACATGTTCAACAACATAATAAGGCACTACTTCAGGAATGCAGCATGTATGACTCCCTCCTGTTGCTGAAAGAAGGTAATATAATTTATCAGATAACATTACCCTTTTCAGGACGTCGACGTACAATGTTGCTCGGTCAATCAGTGTATCGTCGTATCGTGTAGTTAGTCGTCACCTTCGAAACCACTAAGAAGATTCACTTTAATTCAACGGGTATCGAAACCTGTAAGTATCTTTAATGAAAAGATGGTTAAAATATTTCTCTTCTCTATTTAAAAACCTGACTCGGTACGACGTCCATCTGTATTCTGTGGCGTAACTGACACGATTTTACACACATATCAGAATACGTTTGGTAAACGCCACACTGCACAACAGTTGAAAATAATTATATTTTTACTCAACTACGTAGTTGGAACTGTGAATCGACAAGCTCACTGTTGAGAATTGCTGGAATGTTGGATCTCAAGTAATCAATTTAAAGATGCTGTATACTTATCACTTGTGTATCTTGTGTATAAAAAAACAACACATTTGCTTACAAGGGAACATGGGAGTCGTAGTGTCAATCTGATTTTCCCCTTGAAAACTTGCCTATCAGATGGTGCTGGATTGATGCTTCAAAATGGTATGAACACCTTTCTAGTAGAGTATATGTCCACTTTTGGACCGCAATCCAACAGCGATTCCGCCTAATATGGATTCGATAAGTCACCTGTAGGTTACTGCAAGTATGCAGTACCAGATTTCTATGCACAAGTCTCACAGTTCCTGTAAATTACAGACTGGTCGTTTGTATGGACACAGCTGCGGCACGATAGCAGTCCAGATGTGTTCTACCTGGTTTCAATGATGAGAATATGGTGTTCAACATGTTGATGTGAGTTCAGTATCAAACTGCTTAAACTGCTATAGCCCGTTCCAGGACTTGGACTGTAATTCGGTAGGAAAGTATCATACCCGTCATAACGGGCATTAAAAACGAAGGTTTGCGGGAGGTACACAATAATGTTCATGGAGTCGACAGCTGTCATCGTTAGTCTGGAACCGCGCGACCGCTACGATCGCAGGTTCAAATCCTGCCTCGGGCATGGATGTGTGTGATGTCCTTAGGTTAGTTAGGTTTAAGTAGTTCTAAGTTCCAGGTGACGGATGACCTCAGAAATTAAGTCCCATAGTGCTCAGAGCCATTTTGTCATCGTTACTTCCGTTACTTCCACCAGTCCCATGAAGACCCAGGTGAATATCCCGCGTAGCATAACATTGCCCTTACAGATCTGTGTCCGTGACGCAATGCATCCAGCTGTTTTCCTGGATGACGGCATATCGAACAGGACCATTGACCTAGTTATCAAGAAACGTGATACATCCGAATAGGAGACACATTTCCATTGGTCCACGGTCCGATATCGATGACAACGTTCCACATGTCCCTCCCCGATAGGTCCACTACTGTGGGCGCTACGTTTATTGCCCTCACTGAAGATGACCTCTTACCCATGATCGAGTTAGAGGTCGATCCATGGTGTGGAATGCAGCGAAAGGTTTTCCGGGTGACCAATGGGAGGGCCTACCAGTTCGTATGACGAACAGTTCGGGCGCTATATGTGGCTGACAAAGTCCCTGAGCCAGATGCAGTCATTCGTTTTTTTTCAGAGGAAGCGCAACGTTTTCGTAGAGGATGGGATTAGTGATAGTCGGGTGCTCCAAATTTGGGTGCGGAATGATGCCCCTAAGCGATATGGCTGCGAAGAACGCGAAGAAATCAATCGTGCCCTCCGACTGCATACCAAGAGGTCATTCTAGACGTAGAAAGGCTGTTTCTGGATGTCAAGAAAAACACAGGGAGCAGCCAACTGCAGGTGGAGGCTCTTGTCAGTACGGACGATGTGTGTCGCTATGGATCGGGAGAGTTTCACTCTGGTTTTGGGTGGCTAACTGAAGTGATAGAGACTGGCAGCGTAGATCGCGAGAATAAGATGGAGCGTCTTTGAGAGACTCGATTGTTGTCCTTTGGTATAGAGTCGAGTGGAGGGTCTGAATCAGAAACTTAGACGGTACTGCGACTGTGTAGGCTTCAGATTCCTCGATTTGCACCATAGGGTGGTGGGTTTCTGGGTTCCGCTTACTAGGTCCACTACACGCAGTAAGTGGCTAGATGGGTAGTGGAGGCTGTCTGGTGGAGACTGAGCAGTTTCTTAGATTAGAAGATCTCGGAAAACTACAGAATGGGCGTCAGTCTAAAAGGGTTATTACCTTTCGGTATTATAGATGTAAAGTGTCGTAGCTGTGTTGGAAAAGAACCAGAGCTCCAAGTGCTAATAGTAAGCACTGAAACTCAAAGGCTGCAAATATTTTCGGTCAACATTTTTACAAAGACGATATTGCACAGCCAGAAGTATTTTGATTACGATGCAATGAGGCGAACACAGCCGTTACGAAACACCCCGAATGAATTCGCAGTTGCTGATGGTGGGGCTTATTAGCAATTGCGAATCAATTTGATGTGTTTTTAGAAAGAAACTAACCGTATTCAGAACTGGTAGATTAAGTACAGTTGCTCAAGGGGTGCTTACTGCTGTCAGAAGTAGTTTATCTTACAGTGCAACTGAAGTAGATAGTTCCTGTGAGTTAGTATGGGAGGAGGTCACAACCCTACCACTACTATTGTAATTTAGTATGCTTTTACCTAAAAAACAGAAAACAGTGAATGAGCTTAATTTCTCTTCTTGGCGTCGTTCAGTTCTACATATATTAGCCCAACATCTCGCAGCTTTGCCGTAAGCCGTTTGCAGTCTCCATCTGAGGCATTTTGTGCCAATTTGCAAGCAAAGATTTTCCTGGTCCAGAAAGGTGTTGCCTCAATCTGTGCTGCCTACAGACTGTGTGTCTTACTATCCGCGCTTGCTCTAGGTAGCGCAGCAATTCGCCCTTTCCACATTTTCGACTCTCCAGAGCCACTTTCGTTTTAAACAAAAGCACACTGGCTTTTCCATAATAACCTATTTATTATAATGTTGCTAATCGTGACCATTTCTTAAATTGTCAAATTTACATTAACATGAACAATTTATACACACAAATATGTTTAAATACGAAAGGTCCTCAGAAAATAATGTAACAAAATAAACATTTTACATAGTATTTTACTTACATTACTCACATATAACACAAAGAACTTCAGTCTCCAGTACAATACACTTTACTTTACATTTACGGAAAACATAGTTCCAATATGCGAAAGTTGTAAAGCAAAGAAATTATATAAAATTTAAGTGAACCATAAACAATTATTGTTATAAGGTTATACTTAACAACCGTAATAAATTAATAACTCCCACCTTCTACCGATTCTCGACTTAGCTGACAGAGGTGCTGAACAGTTCAAAGAAAACATGAGTGTCATTTCAACAAGGTATCACATTCCTACAATTATAATTAGCGCTAACTTCAATCTACACGTGACTTGTTGGCGAAAATAGATATCTGAATTGCGTGGTAGGCATGAAACGTCGTCTGACATCATACTGAATGCCTACTCAGAAAATTATTTTGAACAATTGCTTCAGCAGTGTACCCAGGGCATAGACGGATACAGAGGTTAGTGAACACAAGGTTGTTGCTGCGACACTTAATACTTTAATACTCAAACCCACAAAAAATAAATGCTAACTGCACCTATTTAAAAAAGGAGATAAAATCTTACTTGACTCCTTCCTAAGAGTGTCAAATCCTTCCAATCTGACATGTAGGCGTAGACCAGAGATGGTTTAGATTCAGATAAATAGTATCAGCGGCAACTGAGAGATATATACCAAATAAAACAATAAGAGATTATATTAATCCCGCATGTTACACAAAACTGAATACTGCTCTAGAATCATCAAAAAAAAAAAAAAAAAGGTTAAAATGGCTCCGAGCACTATCGGACTTAACATCTGTGGACATCAGTCCCCTAGAACTTAGAACTACTTAAACCTAACTAACCTAAGGGCATCACACACATCCATGCCCGAGGCAGGATTCGAACCTGCGACCGTAGCGGTCGTGCGGTTCCGGACTGAGCGCCTAGAACCGCTAGACCACCGCGGCCGGCTCAACAAAAAACATGAAACATTTAATAAAACGCACAACCTCCCAAGATATGCGAACTTTTAGAGAAGCTCGAAAATTAGTGCTAACTTCAATGAGAGATGTCTTTCATAGTTCCCACAAAGAAATGTTTTCTCGAAATCGGCAAGAAAACCCAAAGAGATTCTGGTCGTACGTAAAGTACATCAGAGCAAGACACAATCACTGCCTTCACTGCTCGCTAACAATGGTGATGCTACTGATGACAATGCCACTAAAGGAGAGTTACTAAACACACTTCCCCGAAATTTCTTTATCAAAGAAGACGAAGCAAATATTAGAGGAATCGAATCAAAAATAACTGCCAACGTAAGTAACTTAGAAGTAAATACCCTCGGCGTAGCGAAGCAGCTTAGATAACTTAATAAAGCCACGGCCTCCAGTTGAGATTGTGTATCACTCAGGTTCCTTTCAGAGTATGCCAATATAATAGCTCCATAATTAGCAATAATGTAATCATATATAATGTAATATAATCATATACCACCTCCCATTCTCCGAAAGATCCGTACCTAAATGTTGGAAAGTTGCGCAACTTACACCAATACCAGAGAAAGAAAATAGGAGTAATCCACTGAATTACAGACGCACATTGCTAACGTCGATTTGCAGTACGATTTTATAAGATATACTGTGTTCGAACATTATGAACTACCTTGAAGAAAACGATTTATTGACAAACAGCTAACACGGATTCAGAAACCATCGTTCTAGTACAACACAACTAGCACTGTATTCTTACTAAGTAGTGACTGGTACTGACAGGGGGTGTCAAATTGATTCCATATTTTTAGATTTCCAGAAGGCTTTTGACACTGTTCCTCACAAGCGACTTCTAATCAAATTGCGTGGCTGTGCAG
This sequence comes from Schistocerca serialis cubense, assembly GCF_023864345.2. Taxonomy (NCBI): domain Eukaryota; kingdom Metazoa; phylum Arthropoda; class Insecta; order Orthoptera; family Acrididae; genus Schistocerca; species Schistocerca serialis. The sequence continues at coordinate 584,538,120 of NC_064640.1, forward strand.
TATCGTCTCAGTTGAACGACTGCATTTGTGATTTCCTGTCAGAAAGGTCACAGTAACTGACGGAAAGTCATCGAGTAAAACAGAAGTGATATCTGGCGTTCCCTGAGAAAGTGTTTAACGTCCTCTGTTGTTCTACATAAGTGATTTAGTAGACAATCTCAGCAGCACTCTCAGCCTATTTGCAGATGATGCAGTCATTTATCATCTTGTAAAGTCATCGGAAGATCGAAATAAATTGCAAAATGATTTATACAACATGTATTTATGATGCGAAAAGTGGCAATTTTTCTAAATAATGAAAAGTGGGAAGTCATAAACATGAGTACTAAAAGGAATCCGCTTAACTTCGGTTACACAATAAATCACACAAATCTAAAGACTGTAAATTCAACTAAATACTAAGGGTCTACAGTTACGAATAACTTAAATTGTAACGATCACATAGACAATTTTGTGGGGTAAGCAAACCAATGGCTGCTATTTATTGGCAGAATACTTAAGAAATGCAACAGGTCCACTAAGAATACTGCTTGCACCATGCTTGTCGGCCATCTTCTGGAGTACTACTGTGAGGTGTGGGTGCCACATCAGATAGGACTGACGGAGGACACCGAAAAAGTCCAAAGAAAGGCAGCTCATGTTGTACGTTCATGACATATGGGAGAGAGTGCCACTCATATGATACGTGAATTGGGTTGGCAATCATTAAAACGTGGTGGCAGGATCTTCTCATGAAATTGCTATCAGCAACTTTGTCCTCAAAGGGTGAAAATATATGGAGAAAAAATCGGCATAATAAAATAAAAGAAATCGGTGCTTTTCGAGACTGGAGCGGTAGAGAAGTAGTTTGAAGGTGATTCGATGTACTCGCGGGCAGGCACTTAATTGTAACTTCAGAGTAATCATGTAGATGTAGATGTAGATCACGTTCCCACTGAAATCGTTATTGACGACGTCGTTGAGTCAACATGGGAACACGTAGGAGTCATTTTTTAGGAAGCTCCGTGGTCAAAAATGTGCGCTGAATAATGTGCTCCGAAGTACTGGTGCCTGAAGCTGTCGTCATATCTGTCACCGATCGCGGCCTGCCTGATTTATCCAGCGACAATGTTCCCCTCGCCACTTTACGTGATGGTGTGTGAACGTCCATCATCTTGCCGCTTACTTAAGGTTTCATCGTCCTCCAGTCACACAAAACATGTAAAGTAGACCAGCTTCGCCATGGCAGAGATCCTCGTTTCCCATAAAAGTATCATAGCAATCCACGCTTAACCAGTTCGTTTATTCAATTACGGCCCTTACAGAAGCTAGAATGTTTCCCCTTTAATCTCTACTCCACTTATATTCTTTCCTTACTTCAAGTGCACGCAGCATCACCAGGCGGCATTCATTCTCGCGGTGGGCAGTGGTCATATAGCTTTGGCTCACCAACGGATGCCACATTAAAGCGTCCATTCTTCACACACGCTGTTCGGGAGAGGAAAGGTAGCGAAATAGTGTCAAGGCAGCACCATGAACTCCATGCCAGACACTTATGTGTGAATTGTAGAGTATGTAGTAGGTTCGTAAGAGAACTAGCAAAAATTTTCCATTCATCGGAAGTATATTACTCAAGTACAGCACTAATGACATCAGCATTTACAGATCTGAAGGCATTAAGAAAAAAAAACATTTTCATTAGTCTAAGGGCAGAGTAAAATATAGACTTCACACATAGAGCGCCATTTTGAGTCCCGTCCATCTCATAAAACCAGTTCCTCTCATTTCGATTCATTATAATAATGTGAGTGAACTCTTTTTTTAAATGTTTCAATTTATTGGCTTTTGGGACATGAGCAGGGGGGCAAAAAAGGCTCTGGCCCACTTTTGGTATCATTTTGATCTGATAATTAACTACATTACTCAATTAAACCACCCTGAAGCCTCCGTCTTCCTTTAAACTGTAGTTTTGCTAAGTGATTTATTACACTCTGTGATTGATTTATGACTCTGTGAGGATAATCTGTCCTTCTGTGAGACACTCACCCCTCCACCTCCCTCCTCTCCTCCTCTACCCCTCTCAGAAAAGGCACACGCTTTTTGTCATCCCTCTCCAGTTTAGTGCTGAGGCAGTTTTCCCAGTTCTGGGTATTCCCCTAGCCCTCCCCCTCAATTCCCCCACTTCCCTCTGTCCTACCCATCTGGAAATTGTCGGAAAATGATTCAATCTGTGCTGAGCTGCTGGAGAGGAATGAACTCATGGCACAAAATTTAAATCAACATCAGTTGACATAATAATACAGTGTTCAACTCAGTTAGCATATTCTTCATTCAATCAGTTTGTGGGAGACAGGGCTCCTCGCCTCCCTTCCCCACCTGGAAATTGGTGGGAAAAGGACTCAATCGGTGCTGAAATGCCAGAATGGCAGGATCTCATGGCACAAAATAGGTGGTAAATTAACACAACATATTGCTTATTTATTTAAACATAAATTAAATTAATTAGTTAAATTGGTGGCAAATGCTGGGCTGTAGTTCTCTTTACTTGGGTGGGAGAAATATCCCAATCTTTCTACTAGTCTCTAATTTTCTCACTGCAGTCACTTCACGAATATATGTGAGAAGCTGTAATATGTTTGCCCCCAAAATTTAGGAGAAGGGTATAGAGCTCACCTCTCAACTCAGAGTATCGCTTATGCGCCATATTCTCACGAATGCTATACTCTCTGATATATAGCATGTGAATCCACATGATTTTGACAAGTAAGAGTTGTCCTCGCGAAGCTGCAGACCCCTGCTAGTTCTCTTGAAATCCCATTACGTCCTAATAGCACCATTCCATCAGTTTGAATTCTGTGTAGTCAACCACCCTACACTGACCAGGTAGGGAGCTATCACAGTGAGAGAAACAGCATATCACATTTTTTCCCACCTTGGATCCCCCACGGGTCCAATTTATCTCATTCCTAGGGTGTTTATATCGCCGTATTACCTTCTTTCTCTGAAAATTTTTATACTTTCTTGATCAACTGAGGTATAGCAGCCAATTTCTTCAATGTAGTCGCTTCACGAGACACATGTGGGAAGGAGTAATTCGTTTGGTCACAATGACAAGACGAAGTGGTAAAGGGGTCACCTCTCAGACTCCCTTTTGTCACAGTATCACCTACCCTCCATATTCATATGAATCTTCCAGACTTTGATCACGAGATGTATGTGGGAGGGAGTAATACGTTTGATCACAACGAATAGAAGAAGCAGGAAAGACATCACCTTCCAGCCTCAATTTGTCATACATGTAAGAAAAAAGGATCGCTATGGTTTTGGCTAGCTAGTTTCGGTTTCTTTTCCAGGTCACCCAATTACCCACTGTTTTGCAATGTCACCTTATCCTCCCAAAAATCCACAAATACTGTCCTATTTGTGGGAATCCATATGAGTCTTTTGCATAGTTATAGTGCAAAGCAGCAGAAAAAGGGTAGTTGGCAGACCTGAAAGAAGTAACCAAGGCTCTGTAGCCAAAAGTATAGCAACCCCTTTTTCTTACCTATAAGAAGCGGTCAGCAGCAGTAAACAGCACCAGTGGCAGTTGCAAACGCCCTAGGCAAGGAGAATGAAAGATGAGGCAGCCAACACACTCACGCTTCACACTGTCACGGTGACTACATGTTGGTGGTCTCTTTGTGCGACAAGCAGTACGTTCCGCTCCGTTGACACCTGCACATCGGCGACAGAGTTTGCTATGGTGCCAACTGCATAGGGACTGGACCAACGAAGAGTGGGGTCGGATGCTCTTCTAGGGTGAGTGCTGTTTCTGGACGTACTCTCATATGGCGTAAGGTGGAAACACTTAATGCAGCCAGGAATAATATAGAACATGTTCACTTTTTTAGTCCAGATGCCATGGTCTGGGAAGGCATAATGTTGCATCGGCGTACTGACCTCTAAATCTTTGAAAACGGCACACTCACCTCTAAAGGTTTTTCTGACACTACTTATTGTCCATGGGGGCCTTTCCAGCGTCGTATTAGTCACTGACTTCATTTTAATGGATAACAATGCGAGACTGCGTCGAACAGTGTTTAAGTGGAGTGGTTCTTGAGACGAGAGGGTATTCGTCGAATGGATTAGCCCACCCGTTCCCCCAACTTAAATCCCATCGAGCACGCGTGGGGTGTGATGAGAAGTATTGTAGCTACTCTGCATGCACCAACGACCATCCAAAACTTGTCAAGGAAGGAGAAAAGGGTGAAGGTGGAGGAATGGAACGCCTTATCCCAAGAACTACTTTGGTGATCTTTCACAGGTGTTTCATTGTGTAGCTCATGCTACTCTATTAGAAAAACTCAGATTTTGTATAACTGATGGCTTTACACACAGCTGGACTGAAACATACTTAACAAATAGAATGCAATCAATTGTGCTGAATAATTCAGTTAATGTTGTAAGACAGAAAATGTTAGTGACCAGTGAGAAACAGTGTTCAGTTCTGGATGCACTCCTGTTCTTTATATATGCGAATAACATTTCACTTAACATTCAGCAAGAAGACTGGGTACTTTTTGCCGACGATACTAAAGTTATAAAAAATCCGTTAGAGAGAAAGCAACAGAGGAGGTTGTAAACGATATTTTTCAAATAATTATTAAGTGGTTCTCAGAAAATTGACTTATCCCAGTTTTTTAAAAAGGTACCCCACATATACTTCTGTACAACAAATATAGTCAAACCGACAACTGATGTAAGACATGAACAGGAATCGGTAAACAGAGTAGATGGTTCCAATTGTTTGGATGTCTATACTGATGAAACCTTGAACTGCACGAAACATATTACTGAGCTTCCCAAGCAAGTAATGTCGGATACTTTTTCCCTTCGAACCGTTATTAATAACTCGGGTACAAATAAATTTACCTTCTGACATATTTTGTATATTTTCGCTCATTGATGTCTTATAGAATAATATACTGGGTTGAACCACCATTTAGGAAGAAGGTATTCACTAAACAAAAGCAAGCAGCGAATGTAATACGTAGAGTTCGCCAATGGACGTCATGTAGCTACCTCTTCAACCAGCCAAGCATTTTAAATGTGGCGTCACAGCACATACACAAATCAAAAAAGTTTTGCATCACCCCAGCTCCTAAAACTCCTGAAGATTGATGTAGACTGTGGATATTGTATCACAGACACAGTCCCTTTGACTGTTCAGAGATGTCTCTAAACCCACCCAAAGATGTTAACAACCACGCATGACCAGTGCCTGTTAGACGAAAGGGGTCCGAAAGAAGATAATTTTCAGTCATTGCACCAGGAAGGAGTACACGGCTCCTGTTGTCTGTGGGTCAACCATGCCTAGACGGTCAGTAGCGCGGTTCGATCGCGTCCGCATTGTTACTTTGTGTCAGGAAGGGCTCTCTACCAGAGAAGTGTCCAGGCGTCTCGGGGTGAACCAAAGCTATGTTGTTCGTATATGGACAACATACAGAGATATCGGAACTATCGATGACATGCCTCGCACAGGCCGCCCAAGGGCTACTACTGCAGTGGAAGCCGCGCGGGTTAGCCGCGTGGTCTGGGCGCCTTGTCACGGTCCGTGCGGCTTTCCCCCGTCGCAGGTTCGAGTCCTAAATCGCGAATGGGTGTGTGTGTGTGTGCGTGTGTGTGTGTGTGTGTAGTCCACAGCGTAAGTTAGTTTAATTAGATTAAGTAGTGTGTAGGCTTAAGGACCGATGACCTAAGTAGTTTGGTCCCATAAGACCTTTCCACAAATTTCCAAAATTTCCGAAATTCTGTGGATGACCGCTACCGATGGAGGAAACCTGACACCAACGCCACCATGTTGAATAATGCTTTTCGTGCAGCAACAGTGCCGGCCGAGTGTTTCTAGGCGCTCCAGTCCCGACCCGCGCGACTTCTACGGTCGCAGGTTCGAATCCTGCCTTGGACGTGGATGTGTGTGATATTCTTAGGTTAGTTAGGTGTAAGTAGTTCTAAGTTCTAGGGGACTGATAACCTCAGATTTTAAGTCCCATAGTGCTCAGAGCCATTTGAACCATTTTTTGAATGGTTACTGAGCAACTGAACACTTTGCAGATCATAGGCCACTTAAGAAAATTCCTGTTAGAGTATAATCTGTAGGCAACGCTACCGCAGCCTTCATTCTATATATGTTTCTTTTTTACGTCTTTCCATAAATTTAAGTTCTTAGCGTTTCATTAATACTTTCACCATATGATTCTTCATCTACAAACCGTGATCTGGTGGAAAATTACTGATTGTTTCAGAATACATAGAAACTACGTGTATCGAGGCAGAGTACAGGAATGATTTTACTAAAAAAAATCTAAAACATACAATACGAATGGTCGAAGCAAAACTGTTATTTTACGTCTTCGTAAAATCCTTTTTCTCATTGCGTTTTTACCGAGACCGACTTTTCGACAAAAGCCGAGGTTTATTACTAGGTGCGTTCAACAAGTAAGGCAACATATTTTTTTCTGAAAGCAGATTGTTTTTGTTCAGGATTCCCATACACAATATTATTCCCACTCTTTTGGGCACAAAAGTTAGTTTTTCAACATAATCTCCATTTACTACGACGTTCTTAGAACATATTACTTTGAGGGCCTTTATGCCTCCGTGGTACCACTCTAATGATCGACGTCGGAGCCAACGTCTTGCTGCAACCATAACCACCCTTTCATCCACGTACTCCTTCCAGTAGAGTGCATCTTTCATTGAGCCGAACAGATGGAAGTCGGAAGCTGTGAGATCCGTGCTGTAGGATGGATGAGGAAAAACAGTTCAATGAATTTTTGTGATCAGCTCTCGGGTGCGCAAGTTTGTGTGGGACTTTGCGTTATTATGGAGAAGGGAAGATTCGTTTGAATTTTTGTGGCGACGAACACACTGAAGTCGTTCCTTTTCTTCCCTGAGGTAAGCCAAATACACTTCAGAGTTGATCCTTGCTCCATAAAAGAGGACAACAAGCAGAATAACCCCTTCAGAGCCCCAGAAGACTGTCACCATGATATAACCGGCTGAGGGTGCAGCTTTGAACTTTTTCTTCGGAGGAGATATGGTGTGGCGCCTCTCCATGAATTGCCATTTTGTTTCCAGTTCGATGTGACGAATGCATGTTTCATCACCTGTGGCGAAGTTCGAGAAACAATTGTCGGCCTCGTAACGTGCAAGAACTTCCACACAGATGGTCCTTCGCTGCTCAATATGGTCTTCTGTTAGGCGGCGAGGAACCCAATGGGCACATACCTCTGAGCACTTCAACAAGTGTGTCGGCACTACCAACAGAGACGTCCAGTTATGCAACGAGGTTTACGATTGTGATCCGTAGGTCACCTCCAACGAGAGTGTCCACACGTTCCAACACTGCAGCTGTCACAGCAGTGTGCGGTCGTCCGGCACGCGGGAGATCGGATAGGTTTGCGCGACCTCGTCGCGATGATGACAGATGACTGGCACAAAGATCACCGTGCGTATGTCCATTGACAGGTCTCCGTAGACGTTCTGCAAGTGCCTGTGAATATCTAAAATGCTCTGGTTTTCCGCCAAAGGAAACTAAATGACGGCTCTATGCCTGGAACGCAGCTAGGTTACAGAGCCACTTTGAAGGTTATATATCGCGCGGCAACCTGTGGGAACTTCATGAAACTATAGAATCGGAAGTGGGAATATATCATTATGTCCCACAACCAATTCCCGATCTTTTCAACCGAAATTACCGGAGAAAAACCTTTGTTGCATTACTTATTGAACGCTACGCGGATGTGTCTACGGTACGTGATTCGTTTGTCAAATATCTGAAGAATCTTCGATATCTAGTATAGGGACGGATCAGAAAGTTTCCGTTTGAGAGCGTTACTGCAACGTATATGCAATGTAGCGCGACACCGATGCGGGTATATAAGCATCGAGGTGTAGAGGAGTGCTTAGTGTGGCATTTGTATCTTACTGACTTGCGGCCGGTAACTGCGGAAAAGTGAACTATGGTGACATTACTAAATGCGTCCAAACAGGACCAAGGGCTGTTATTCTACTCTTGGCTGCCGAAAGGCAAACACCGGTAGACATCCATTGGAGAATGAAGAATGAATATGGGGTAGCATGTCTGTCGAAATCCACCATTGTTCAATGGTGCGGCAAGCGATGCTGCTCCTTTATGATAACGCATGTCGCCGTATAGAATATGTCGTGAAGCAGAAGCTACGCCAACTCAAGTGGGCGACACTCGAGCAACCGCCCTACAGCCATGATCTGTCCTCAGGCGATTTTTACGCCTTCGGTCCTTTGGAAAAGGCCATGAAGTGTCGACGATTCCTGTTGGACTAAGATGTGCAGCGGGCATTGACAGAGTTCTTCACGTAGCAGGACACGGATTTTTATCATACGGGTATCTTCAGCCTGGTGGGTTGGTGGGATGATTGCTTTAGTGCTCAGCGTATTTTGCCCGAGTTCCATATCGATTCAGGACTGTAAGGCCTTCCAATGGAAACTTTTTGATCACCCAACATAATACAAGATTATGTTTTAAGATTAAAGCTCTATCATTAATAATTTTCCAAAATTATGCATGGATACCGAAGATTAAACTATCAAATGAAGTCCATTTAAACATTTGTCCTAAAATCTCGCGTTATTGAGTTATTAATGAAAGAACACTATTAGAATATTTCAAGTCAGTAACACATAAAAAGTGTTACAGATTCTCTCCGTAGGCTTCTGCACATACATGTAATGCTACACATTTGAGATCGAATGAATATCGTCATGGAGCAATACAGACTACAAATCAGGAGCAATTTAAGATTAATATGTTGGCTAGAACTTCAGATCTCTTAACGGTTTCCCATATTTCCCCATTACATGTTACAGATGGTACTCATTCAGACTTGTTACAGTATGTACTCTTGAAATTAAGAGAAACCTAAGCTTGGTGGTTTATATAGCCCAACACATGTCAAATATATTGCTCGAGATGCAATGCATAGCAGAAGGATTTGTTGGAAATAGCCAATTGAACGCACTTGTGTTCTCAATACCATATGAAAATCTTTTAAGATGTTGTGACCTGAGATTTTTGTAGAATTTTCGTTAATTACTAATTCAAAAATGAAAGTGCCTCAGAAAGACGAAAGTAAAATCACTTTAATGCCCCGATGGTAATGAGGTCGGACTGACGAAGGATGGGGAAAGGAATCGACCATACCCTTTCGAAGGAGCCATCGTGGGATTTAGAGAAGTCATAGGCAACCAAAATCTGGATGTTCGGACGGAGATTTGAACTGCGAATCCAGTTTCTAATCACGGCGCCACGTGTCTCGGTGAAAGATCTTCAGAGATATCTTTAAACAGGTGTTATTCATTGTTTTAATGTGCTGGTCCATCACCAAATACTTGAATTTATCATATAACCTTTGAGAGATTCATTTTTTACTGCATAATTAGTTCCTACAACTCGGCGGTAGCCACTTGCTAGACAACTTCCAGCACAAAAGTTTTTCGACTTTTTAAATCTCTCTAATTCTACTTCTAATGATTTGCAATCGTTTTCTGACATCTTTGCAACGATGTAACTAAGTGATTTTGGTGCGTTACATATACGGTGCTACACAAACAAGTGTTTTGGAATACACTATGTGATCAAAAGTATCTGGATACCTGGCTGAAAATTACTTACAAGCTTGTGGCGCCCTCCATCGGTAAAGCTGGAATTCAGTATAGTGTTGACTCACCCTTAGCCTCGAAGACACCTTCCACTCTCGCAGACATACCTTCAATGAGATGCTGGAAGGTATCTTGGGCATGGCAGCCCATTCTTCACGAAGTGCTTCACTGATAAGAGGTATCAATGTCGATCGGTCAGGCCTGGCACGAATTCGGCGTTCCAAAACATCCCAAAGGTGTTCTATAGGATCTTGATCAGGATTCTGTGCAGGCCAGACCATTACAGAGAGGTTATTGTCTTGTAACCCCTCCGCCACAGGCCATGTATTATGACCAGGTGCTCAATCGTTTTTAAAGATGCAATCGCTACTCCGAATTGCTCTTCAACAGCGGGAACCCAGAAGATGCTTAAACATCAATGTAGACTTGTGCAGTAATAGTGCCACGCAAAACAACAAGGGGTGCAAGCATCCTCCATGAAAAACACGACCACACCATAACACCACCACCTCCGAATTTTACTAGCGGCACTACACACGCTGACAGATGACATTCACCTGGCATTCGTCATACCCACATCCTGCCATCGGGTCGCCACATTGTATGCCGTGATTCGTCACCCTATACAACGTTTTTCCACAGTTCAGACGTCCAATGTTTACGCTCCTTACACCAAACGACGCGTCGTTTGGCATTTACCGGCATGATGTGTGGCTTCTGAGCAGCCGCTCGACCATGAAATCCAAGTTTTTTCACCTCCCACCTAACTGTCGTAGCACTTGAAATGGATCCTGATGCGGTTTGGAATTCTTGTGTGATGGTCTGGACAGATATCTGCCTATTACACATTACGACCCTCTTTAAATGTCGGCGGTGTCTGTCAGTCAACAGACGAGGTCGGCCTGTACACTTTTGTGCTGTACATGTCCCTTCACGTTTCCACTCCATTATCACATCGGAAACAGTGGGGCTAGGGATATTTAGGAGTGTGGAAATCTCGTGTACAGACCTGTGACGCAAATGACACCCAATCACCTGACCACGCTCGAAGTACGTGACTTCCGCAGAGCGCCCCATTCTGCTCTCTTATGATGTCTAATGACTACTGAGGTCGCTGATATGGAGTACCTGGTAGTAGGTGGTATAACAATGCACCTAATATGAAAAAAAGTATTTTTTTGGAGGTGTCTGGATACTTTTTATCACATAGTGTATGGGCTGAAATTCCGGACGGTCAACCTTCTGGACTGTCGACCCCTTCATGTTTATGTTCAAGTGTTAGTGCGATACAAAGAGCACTGTATTCCTGCAGAACTCGTTAGCGGTTATCTGAAAACAGTAATTAATATGGTATATGTACTTCTTTTCAGCAACAAGCAGGTTCTCTGACAAGTTCTACCCCCTCAAACCATCTGTTTCCAAGAACTTAATGACTTAGTTAACACTAGTGTCTTTTTTTCTTTTTGTCAATCCGCTTCCACACCTCACGCCAGAAATATTCGCTAGTATAACGCCTCACAACAGGATATTAGGTTGTCCGAATACTGATAGTAAACGTAGTTTTCATGCCAAATAAATGACCACCTGAAGAATAGGAGGTGGCGGCATGAAGTATTTCATCACCAAATCTTGAGCGAATAGCCTGAATTATATCCGAAATATCTGATCAGTGTCTCATAGAATGTGCACACTTGGCATTGTTGCTGGTGATTCGCCCGTCAAATGATGATTTTAAGCCCATCAGCCTTGTGCGAGCAGTCGGCAACATACAGGCAGGGTAGCTCATTATATGCCTCATTTTCGTTGCATATTCAAAGGAAACACCCAAAGTAGAACACAGCTCTGCACAAGCAACTTTCTCCCTAATTCGCACTATATAGACAAATACATTCTTAACACGTCAAAGGAAGGTGACAATAAACCATGTCTAGTATGAGATTCCCATGATAGCAATGTGAGTGTCTCATACTGTTTGTGATAATCATTACGTATGCATGACTGAGATTGCTTGAGATTTCATTTCATTAACACGTGGCTGAACTGCATCACCTATACCATCAGCCCCTGTTACCTAAGAAAAACATTACAGGGTATCTGATGTGCGTTTCATAGTTGGTAATTTGACGTTCAATCCCGAACGACTCGTATTTTCTGCGTTGATAATGTCACAAAATTTCTCACCAAAGGATTCACGAATTCATTGTAAAAGAAAACGCAGGTGCTGGACTGTCAATGGATGATGCACAGTGCTAATCAAGAGCCTTCAAGTATTACTCTACTCCTACAGCAGGAGTAAGGTCACACATTAATACATTAATTCGCATGCTGGTGAAAGCCACTATGCAAGTAAGTGTTTCGAAAAAAGATCAAGCTCACAATATACTGGTTGGCTGAAAAAAAAACAGACAGTGTTCACAGCTAAAAGGTAACTGAAGCTAAATCTCACAGTAATCTCTAATCACGATGTAACTGACACAAAGTTCAGTAACCTACGTGTGGATTAGTAGCAGCAGATATTGCCTTACCGGTAAACTGAGATGAAGTTCAGACTCATTGCACAACTTCAGAGTCGCAAACAACGTCACATAATACTAGTTCTGTTGAACTACTGACAGAAATAAATCACAGCCCTGAGTAGTAAAAAATACTTGCGAGACCTAAAAAGCCTCTCATGAGATATTCTAAGTGTAATGAGAAAAATTCTAGCACCAAAAATGTGCACAGCTGGATCACCGCTCAGACCTCTATAGATGTTGCCTCAACCAACGTGTATCGAACAGGGGCTGCTGCAAGATGGCCGCCGCACTTTTAAGGGCTCTGACCTCCGCTCCTCAGAAAACTCTGCATGTACGATATTTAATGATCCTCTGCCTTCACCAACACATTTCACTACCTTTTTAGATATAAATGATACTCTACATCTTATTGCTCCATTGACTACACCCAAAAATTATAGTCAGAACTGATATCTTACATTTAATTTTACGCTCAGAAGTTTGCACAAAATTTAAAGTTAAGCAACTGCCTGGTTTTGTTGCAGTACTAATAATCAGTCCACACTCTTTGTGCATATTGATATGACACCACTTTCTTAAGGATTTTTTTTCCTCCTTACATTGCACTGTTCAGAATAATGATAGCTATAACTGTTTTTAAGTTATAGGTGAGGCTATGGAAATTTATAAACTGTTTATTAAAAAGCACTACAAAACATAAATCTTATGAAGCAAGTGTTAGATGTGGTATGTAATGACGTCTACCAGTGTATACTGCCTTGCTGTTTGTGTATGTGTCTGCTATTTGATTACATATTGATTTTTAATTAAAGATCAATTACAAAGCGTCGCACAGCTTTATTAAGTATGTTACAAAAAAGAGAGTCTCTCTATCGGTGTGTATCACTGAGAGTTGCAATTTTAATTCTTGATCTCTTTTGTATCTTATATAATATAATACTGTAGTTATTAAAGATTTGCTGAATATTGTTACAAAAACCTTTCAGTGCTGTATCTTTTCACATATATTATTACAGTTTATATCTGCAGACTGGCAGAGTTGTGTTGTTTCATCTCTAATTTTGTGTATCGTCCTTCACTCTATCTATTAACGTTTGCGCTATAGGTGCACAAACGTGAACAAAACATAACAAGTCTTTGTGCACAACAGCAGTGGAACTGACATCATGGGAAAACTCATCACCAAAACTCAACCTTTCTGTAGTGTCACAAGGAGGCAGCGGCTGCAAGTCTCAAACACATCCAAAGAGTTTTAGGCATTCTTCTAGAATTGAGGCATTATTAACATTCCAGCAGTGTAACACACATAGAAGTAGACTTTGATGGTAGACTGTAAGAGTATGGAAACCCATGTGCAGTAACAAAACAGGGACTGCAATGACCCTCAGCTTCATTTCATATACGACTGATCTTTACTGGTTTTGTCACAGCTGCAGTAAAAAATGCAGAAAAACAGCTAAATCTGTACCAAGTACTCTCTGCCATGTACAGGCTAGGTACGATGTAAGACAGTTGCCAAATTGGGATTTAACAATTACAGAAAGAAAAGAGCTGATGACAACAAGCAAACTGCATTTCAAAATCACGAAAACAAAATTTACTGCATATCTTAAAGACAATAGTAATGATGGCGACAATATGGGTGGAGGCAAATTAATTGTTCTCGGGAGCATCTGTCAAATAAGCATTGTTCCTGTACCGTGTAACCAGTCGGTAATGTGGCTTGCTAAAGGGTTGTTTCTTTAGGTAAGGAGGCTAAGCTAAGTGTGAGATTTGTTCACATAATGAGAACAGTGGGCTCATAGAGCTCGAACCGTATCTATTCCACTAGTGGAACAAATATTCAGCTGAAAGTTAAAAGCTTTACAGTCTAGAAAATCTTGCCACTTATTCATTTAATAGCCTACCTTTTACATTATTACTCTATTACAGACCAACAATCAGTACGTGAAATCAAATTACGCAGAATGTTATCAAAAACCATTTACAAGTTAAATACATTTTTGAAACAGAAGCTACTGACAACGAATAAAAATATCCATTTTCAGTTGCGAAATCTTCCATTGTGAAAGACCTTCTGTTTCAAGGTACAAGAGGGTGCCTCACCAACGAAGTATGACTTCAGTCTCTGTGTGACCCTTAAATAGTTATAGAAATATATAGCTTTTATTCACCATAAAATACTGTACCTGAACAATTAACAATATATTTCAGATAGCTTTACTATATTATACAGCACTTAAATATTTATAATTGGAAATATTTATAAATCCTATGGAAAACGTGACCCCATGTTCAAAAACAACAATAAACCGTAAAAAAATAGCGGAGACTGTTTATGGCGGAAGTACCGACCAAGAAACACCGTTTCTTCCTAGGTGCACTAACCTCTAAGTCGCGTACACAAAGTCGTGTGAGCAGTTTTTCCCTCTGTAACATTTTCCGGACTCATTCAAGAGACTATAGCTAATTTCTACAGACGGGCTACATTACTTACGTACTGGTTTAAGATCCATTGTATTTTATTTAAGACCCACTCCCCTTGTGGAGGTCGCTAACTCAAACTTCTGTGGTAGTGTTAATCTGAATCCGAATGTAGCTTGTTCGTATGTATAGGGAAAACGACGAATGACATATGGCATCAAACATCTGATTATATATGACGACGCCATCATTTTATACACATCCCTAACAAGAACAGACTACACTCAAGAAGTGCATATCACATTCGTCAGCACAATATAAATACCTAAGTGATGCTGAATGGAAAACCACCTTCACTAAAATATTACCCGTAGCGGTAAAGTGTGATTTCTACATACCTTCCAACATACATTGACGAGTATGGGACTTGTTTCTAGTTTGACTAGTTTGTAATATACAAAATGTTATTAGTTTCGGGTGCATATATAATATAAAAAGCCATTTGTCTTCTGAGGATTTTGGTGCAGTGATTGTCCTAGCATGTGCAATGATGGCGTTGTGTGACTGGTTGGTACAGTTACAATTAATATTTGAATAAACGCTACGGTTGAAAATAGTGTATAAATAACATCGTGCACATGTACGTTAAGACAACGCCACACCCAGCCAAATGGTCGACGTTCAGATATAGCGCTATTTCATGTTCCTTTTTGATTTTGATGTGCGCGCTTTGAGTGTGGAGACATCTCTCGAACACTCTACCTTCACGTGCGTGCTTGTCTCTCTCTCTCTCTCTCTCTCTCTCTCTCTCTCTTTGTGTGTGTGTGTGTGTGTGTGTGTGTGTGTGTGTGTGTTGAAATACGGTCGGGAGAGGGGAATGGTGAATCCGTATCCTAGAAGAATGCTTTTGCTGTTGTTTTGTTCCATTGTTCGTTGACGTCAAGAGCATTCTTTAAAATGTGTTATTTAATTTCTTTTAGTGCCAATATTATGATTTTGACAATTTGATCTGTTTTTAAAACTGGAATGAATAGAGACCACATATTTCGTGGGTTAAGTCATACTTAGAAGTTTATTGCAGTATATTACCCCACACGAAATAATTAAATTATTAAATTGCACTACCCTCATTATGATTCAGTTCAGTCCACGCTCTTGTACGTGCAAGTGCTGAATAAACCTTCGTTAAGTGAAGTTAGTGTTCGTCACTCATCTAATTACATCTTCTACTACGTGACATTATTCTGGTGGAGGCGCCGGGTATTGGAACTTGTTATAGCGCGCATTATCGACGAAACAGTGGATCCCATCAGCTCACGACAAAGCCACCGTTTACGTGGCGAGAAACCCGAGTTCGAGCCATACACAACAGATTGCAATCTACCGGAAACAGAAGAAGAAGAGGACGTTGCGATGACAGCCACTGTGTGCCACCACATGAGACATCCTTCCGGTTTCTGTAGTGACGATGGCCAAGATCCAAACAAGTGGCGTATAGCCAAATTTAACAAATGGGATGACTCCGTGTGTTTGGCTAACGCATTTTTCTACTAGGAGGGCACTGCCAAGCAATGGTATGAGAACAACGAAAAGAAGTTCACAAGCTGTGTATGTATTCCAGGCGGAACTGCGTAAGTATTTCGGTGACACACAACGACAGAAGTGCAACGCTGAAGATAAATTAAAGTGCAGGGCACAACCTCCAGCTTCCTACAGCATCCCACATTCAAGACGTCTTGGAGCTGTGTAAAATAGTGGATCGTACAATGAAGGAGGAAGATATAGTTGCACATCTCATGAAGGAGGTTTCGACAGCAGACGATTTCATAAAATGGTGCTAGTATTTCGAGACAATGCATCAGAAAAGAATTACACGCAAGAATTTTGAACGGCTTCCAAACGTCGTATTGATGTCTGTGATGGAGGAAGCAACTGATTTCACAAGTGTTCTTCATCAGATAGTGAGAGAGGAAGTTCAGAAGGCAAGAAACACAGACACTTCAAGAGGTCATAAGGGAGGAAGTGGAACAGACATTGAACCCAGTCTCTCGTTCTTCATTTCCCTTTAAAACGGTGAAAAAGTCGAGACCCAGGCGGAGTTACTTTCCTACAATGCCGCATGAGGAACCTGTTTGGCCACCAAACAAGACTGGACCCAGGATAACCAACCAGTATGTTTCCGCTGCGGATGACCGGGACATGTGGTGTGATATTGCCGAAAAAGGTGGCGGTTATTTGTTGACGCCTGTGCCAGAAGAACGCAGACCGACCTTAGCCGACGACAACTCCGGGACGACGAAGATGAACAAGAAGATGTGGGTGAAAGACAACGTAGGTCACCATCGCCGCAAGCTAGCCGCTGGTGAGGACGCTCCCCAACACGCCGATGAAGGTCTCCATCACCTTTTAGAAGTTCCAGCCGATCACCTAACCACCGCAACCTGGAAAACTAAAAGCTGCGACCTTCCTTGGAGGTGAGAAAAATCCTCCACCGTCGACCACTACAAAAATGATAGGAAACTACGTCGATATCCTCATGGATAGCCGACCAGCCCAATCTCTTGTCGACTCTGGAGCATCATATTCAGTCATTTCGGAGAAGTACCGTCGCCAGTTTCAGAAAACCGTATTCGTCGACAACAAAACATCTCTGTTGAAGTTGGCTAATGGGAAATATGTAAAGCCTGCAGGAAGATGTGTTACTCGTATGGGTATAAGTGGCCATACACAGCCCTTAGAATTCATCGTCTTACAAGAGTGTAGTCATGACGTCATTCTCGGGTGGGACTATTTGAAAGCTTCTCAGGCAATGATAGATTGTGGTCGCTCGAAACTTGTGCTATGTGAGATGCGATACTGTGGACACGAAGATGCGCATCCGAGTGCGTGGAGACTATGTGTGCAGTCAGCGCTAGAAAGGTAACTGTCACGTGCTATGCCATGCATCAACACATGGATCTTGTAGTGGAATGTGAGAGAAGCATACTACTGAAGAATAACTTGGTCTTCCCAGCCTCTGTCTCTCGTTTAAGAACGGATACGGTGAATTATGGATAGTTAACTATCGCCGAGAACCGCAGGTCCTTCCAAGAAGCATGTGCGTAGCAAACGCTGAGTCGTTAATTGGAGAAAAGGTGAGCGTCATAGAAACCTCCCATGCCGAGCCTGTGGGCGAAATTAGCGCTACCACTACGAGACAAGATCTTCTAGCTTGACAATCACCAGATCTCACTAAGGAGCAACAGATGAAGCTACTTGCGATTCATCAAGAGTTCTCTGAATGCTTCAATCGACAGGAGAATGGTAAATTAGACAAATCGACACTAAAGCACCGGATTAACAGTCGAGCCCATTAACCTATAATCCAGAGAGCATACCGTGTGTCAGCAACGGCACGTCGAATAATACCCGACGAGGTAGAGAAAATGTTGAAGAGCGCATGGTCGTCACCAGTGGTCCTCGTCAGGAATAAAGATGGCAGTTGGCGCTTTTGTGTTGATTACAGGAAGCTTAATAAAATTAGTAAAAAGGACGTTTACCCTCTTCCACAAAACGACGATACACTAGATTGTCTGAAGGGGGCTAAGTTTTTCTCAACCATGGACATGTACTCGGGATACTGGCAAATCGAAATAGATGAGGCTGATCGTGAAAAAACTGCATTCATCACCCCTGACAACCTGTATGAGTTTAAGGTAATTCTGTTTGGTTTGCGTAATGCACCAGCAACTTTTGAACGGATGAGGGATAATCTTCTAATGCACCTGAAGTGGACACTGTGGCTTTGTTATGTAGATGACACTATAATGTTCTCAGAGACATTTGATTAACGTATAAAAAGACTAAGGGCCGTTCTCAAGTGTCTCCAACAAGGCGGAATGAAACTTAATCCAAGAAAGTGTCTCTTTGGAGCAAAAGAAATCAAAATAGTAGGACACCTTGTGTCAAACGAACGTGTGCGGCCAGACCCAGAAAAGGTGAGACCTATAACGGAATTTCCTATTCCTAAAAGTATTATAGATGTGAGAAGCTTCCTCGGATTACGTTCTTATTATCGTTGTTTTATCGAAGACTTTTGTATCAAAGCCAGGCCACTTCAAGAGTTATTTATCTGGGGTGGTGCTCAACAAGATTCTTTCGATGTGCTGCGAAAAGCTCTGACGATTGGCCCTGTACTTGCTCTGTATGATGAGAGAGCACCTACAGAAGTACACACAGATGCCAGCGGGTATGGGATAGGTGCTGTTCTGGTGCAGATTACGGATGGCAATGAGGAGGTTATGGCCTATGCTTCTAGGACACTTACAAAAGCCGAGAGAAACTACTCAACTACAGAAAAGAGAATGTCTTGCTGTGGTCTGGGCCACGTGCAAATTTCGACAGTATCTCTATGGAAGGTCATTCACAGTTGTTACAGACCAACACTCACTTTGTTGGTTGACAAGTCTTAAGGATCTAACAGGACGACTCGCCAAGACTCTTCAAGAATATGACATTATCATAGTGTACAAAAGTGGAAGAAAACACCAAAATGCGGATGGTCTCTCAAGAAACCCTGTGCGAGACCATCAAGACGTTAATGAAGATAGTGACTGTCTCGCCGCACTCGAGGATGTCTCTGCTGAGCAGAAGAAGGACGCCGAGGTATCTCAAATTATGCTTGCCTTAAATCGGTCAGAGGATGTGAAAGGACAATTTAAGGTAGTTAATGGATTGCTTTGCAAGAAAAACTTTGATCCGTCGGGAAAGAGATGGCTACCAGTGATTCCTAAACACATGGCCGGCCGATGTGGCCGTGCGGTTTTAGGCGCTTCAGTCTCGAACCGCGTGACCGCTACGGCCGCAGGTTCGAGTCCTGACTCGGGCATGGATGTGTGTGATGTCCTTAGGTTGGTTAGGCTTAAGTAGTTCTAAGTTCTAGGGGACTGATGACCTCAGATGTTAAGTCCCATAGTGCACAGAGCCATTTGAACCATTTGAACCTAAACACATGCGCTTAGATGTTCTACAGAAATTCCAAAACACACCTGAGGACGAACATTTAGGATTTATTAAGACATACAATAGAATCCGCGAGAGATTTTTCTGGCCAGGTTTATTTAGGAGTGTCGCACTGTCGAGAGTGTCAGAGGAGAAAATCAGTTCCTCAGAAACCACCTGAACGACTCTTACCAATTCCACCAGCCGAAACGCTTATCCAGCGTGTTTGGGATTGACCTCATTGGGGGATTTCCAACGTCCGCTAGCGGCAAAGATAGATTATTGTTTCCACTGATTATCCGACACGCTATGCCATTACAAAAGCCGTGAGAACAGCCGGATCATCCAAGGTAGTTAAATTCATTGTGGAAGACATTGAATTAAAGCACGGTACCCCAAGGTCGTTAGTTAGGGATCGAGGGAAAGTTTTTCAATCGAATCTTGTGACAGAGATAAACCATCGGTGCACCATTGCTCATTACATGAAGACTGCCTACCATTCGCAAACTAACGGGCTTACTGAATGTCTTAATAAGACATTGGCCGACATGCTATCAATGTTCGCCAATGTTGAGCAGACCAACTGGGATGAGGTGCTACCTTTCGTGACGTTTACCTACAACACTGCCAGACAAGACACCACAGGATTTACGCCATTTTTCCTGGTGCATGGGCGTGAGGCGACTACGACGATGGGCACTGTGTTTCCGTTACATCCTGATGACATGGACGACGACTACATCAGCCAGGTGTTAAACAGAGCTGAGGAAGCTCGGCAGTTAACTCGACTCCGCACGCTACAGGCTCAAGAAAACGAACTCCGAAGGTGTGACGCGAGCCACCGCCCTGTTGTCTACCAGCCTGGGAACCTCGTCTTGATCTTCACTGCTGTCAGGAAATTGGACTCTCTGAGAAGCTCCTCAGGCGCTATTTTGGAACTTATACGGTTGTTAGGCAATTGCCTGATGTTACTTATGAAGTTGAAGATTTCGACCCCGACTCAAGACGACGAAAGATCAGAGATACGGTCCACCTCCTTCGAATGAAGCCCTATAAGGATCCTGCAACCCAGGGTAAATTCGAAGCTCTAGCGACAGGCAACAAGCGGAATGGTGACGAAGAGCGTAGAGCAAAAGAAGTGCTAAGAAAATCACCGCCAGCGCGAGAATCAGTCATCGGGAGTCATAGTATGCAGGGCCGATGACTCGTTCCCGGACAAGCACGACGTAACACCGAGGCGCTGTTCTCGTAAGGAGGGCGCAATGTCGCAGCAGAAGCCACGTAGCACCGTGGTGTAGTGGTTATGATACTAAACTGTAGCACGAAGGGTCAGTCTGCTTTCGGGAGCGGTGGGGCGAGGACGTACGCTGCGTCCCGCCGTGCGCGACCGTGAGCGCTTGCTTGTGTTTAACTTCTCGCGGCGCGAGTTGTATTCGTTCCAAGTTCAGTGCGACTATGGCACGCGCATGGCGCCAAGATACGTTCAGAATTACCTTCCAACCAGATCAAGTGCGTCCTCGAGTCTATGAAATAGAACAGTTAACACGCGACGATCTATGTTTAGATCCGGCGACTGTCGTCGGAATACATTTTTCTATAACGACGAGCGTGGCTTATGTTAAAATGATCAGTGCAGAGGTCTGCACGACAGTGGCGTCTAAATACGCGAACCCTTTCTGATTTAAACATTCTGACAGGCATATCGGTGCAGTGACAGTGGATCATGCAGGCATGGGTCTCCGGACTTTAAGGGTTTTTTAGCTCCCCAGAGGAAGTCGTCAAAGACGCCTTCCGACCATATGGCAATGTCATCAGACACGTTGCAGAAAAGTGGCCAAATTTTTTGACGTATAAGGTACACAATGGTGTGCGCCAAATTAAACTTTAGCTCAAAAAACATATGTCGTCCTATTTGAACATCGGTGGCTGTCATGCAGTCATAATGTACGACGTTCAACCGCGTTCCTGTTCCGGATGTGGGCAGGAAGGCCATGTTCGATCGGACTGCTTACAACGTCGACTTACACAGACACCAGTGGGAGACTCCGTTTCCCCGACGGGGACGACAATCCTGCCCCTCACATTCACTCAGACCATATGGCAATGTCACCAGCCACGTTGCAGAAATGTGGCCAAATTTTTTGACGTATAAGGTACACAATGGTGTGCGCCAAATTAAACTTTAGCTCAAAAAACATATGTCGTCCTATTTGAACATCGGTGGCTGTCATGCAGTCATAATGTACGACGTTCAACCGCGTTCTTGTTCCGGATGTGGGCAGGAAGATCATGTTCGATCGGGCTGCTTACAACGTAGGCTTACACAGACACCAATGGGAGACTCCGTTTCCCCGACGGGGACGACAATCCTGCCCCTCATATTCGCTGAGACGACGATGCGAACCATAGATGAGGAAGAAACGGGAGGTAGCGCGCATCCATTGACGTCAGAAGGACCAAGGTAGGAAGAGGAATGACCCTGATGTCAACCCGGATGATGCTCCCTCCACAGCAACAACAGCAGCTATTTCCCCACTGAATCCAGACGCAACATCACATTCAGGACGCGATGGACGTAAACGCGAACATTGTCCCGACCGCAGCTTTCCTAGCGGAAGGTGATACGACGCTGGAGGTCCGCGTTCGAAAGCAACATTCGCCTCGTCGCCGCAAGCGACGTCGGCGGACCCCTTCTGACGATGGCCTCCTACCCATGGCCGCTCAAGAAGGTGACATCTCATCAGACGGCATGGATGTTGCGCCTGCTGAGGTTCTAGGTGGTGTAGACGGTTCGCTCGCCCATACCACGAGTGCCCAGTTACTTCTTGCACCACAGATGCAGCAGGTCGCGTCGATGGATGGCGCCCCGTCCACCTCTGCCAAAGACGACGTCGGTGAAAGAAATTTAGGTGCCATCAGCTACATGGCATCGTGTTGCATCCACAGTGGTCGGACGATGTTGAAGAACTTCCTGGAGATGGCACGAGTGACAGGGAATGGGGTGGCATTGGGGAAGCCACTCCTAGCGTGAAAGACTCATAATCTGTAACGGGTCCTGTGGGTCTGGCCTCTCTCGTAGTTATATTCGATTGCCATGGCGCCTACCCTAGGTGAAAAGGCTAGGCAGCACACCTTTCGCCTTGCCACATTCAGTACCAATGCGATAAGGGCACCACACAAACTGACACTGCTACAACGTATGCTCGACACAGCGGACATCGACGTGGCACTCTTACTGGAAGTATGTGTCGCTAGTTTCTCTGCCTTCCACGGATATACCGCCCACATCTTCCAGGCATCTTGTAGCGTGGCTGTCCTGCTACGGGAAGGCTTGGCGGCTACGGGCGTACTGTACCTACCGAGTGCAAGAGCCATGGCCGTAACTGTCAGCGGTGTACGACTCAGCAATGTATATGATCCTTCAGGATCAGGGAGACGGAGAGATGAAGCCCGCTTTCTTTCGGAAGATATTACGCGTCTCTGTGGTGGTGGTTAGTGTTTAACGTCCCGTCGACAACGAGGTCATTAGAGACGTAGCGCAAGCTCGGGTTAGGGAAGGATTGGGAAGGAAATCGGCCGTGCCCTTTCAGAGGAACCATCCCGGGATTTGCCTGAAACGATTTAGGGAAATCACGGAAAACCTAAATCAGGATGGCTGGAGACGGGATTGAACCGTCGTCCTCCCGAATGCGAGTCCAGAGTGCTAACCACTGCGCCACCTCGCTTGGTACGCGTCTCTGTATGGGCGGCATAGACGATATGGTGATCGGAGGCGATTTTAACTGTACTTTATCTCCGTCTTACCAGCAGCCACGTCACGTCCCGTGTGCGGAGTTGGAAATGCTAGTGCGTGACCTCCACCTGCTCGACACGTGGCGCCACATCCATGGCCCAGCTCCTGGTTACACCCATTATACTGGTCATTCGTCAAGTCGGTTGGACAGTATTTACGTCACAAGCAACCTCTAGACGGCGACGAGCGGAGCAGAGCTCTGGCCCACTGCATTCGCCGACCACACAGTCTATATTTGCACCATTGCCCTTCAACCTGCACGTGTGTGGTACAGTAGGCCCCTCTGGAAGCTGAATGTCGCCCATCTGGACGTGTCGGCATTTAAGGTGCTATCGAAGAGTCGTCGAACGCGTCGGTCGTGGTCGTTACCGATCGACCCTCAGCTGGTGGATGCAGTGTGCGAAGCCTGCTCTTAAGAGCATCTTCATGACTTACGGCCGGGAAGCGGCGGCTTGGAGGAGGAGTACGGAGAACTTTTATTACACCATCCTACGGGAATGTCTTGCTATGGAGCCCTTAGCTGACAGGCAGATCATTGTCAAACGCAGCTCGACTCCTTAGCACACCATCACTTACAGGGCGCTGTTATACGGTCGCGTGCTCCAGACAGGCTACAATCCGAAAGGCCATCTATGCAAAACTTGCTCTTAGAGCGCAGGACGTGCAGTAGGGTGCTGGTAACCGACATGATGACGGACGACGGTCGACACGTGGTAGAACAAGCAGATATATCAGAAGCCTTCCATGAGCATTAGCTCACCTTTATTCAGCAGTGCTCCCTGATATGGCGACGGTAGACACTGTTTCTGCACATGTGCACGGTACAGTTCCACCAGGCATGGTACCGACTTTACTGATAGAAGTGACAGTAGAGGAAGTGCTCGACGCCTTTGGTAAAGGTGCTCCCCATAAATCACCAGGAATCGATGGAATACCATTAGAGTTCTATCGAGCCGTTAAACAACTGTTGGTGCCGTGTTGGGTTGAAAATTGTCAGGAATTGATGTCCGCAGGTATACCGTTGCCTGCACCGTTCTTGTAAAGACCGTTTGTACCCATCCACAAGCCGATGGGACAGATTTATGTCCGCGATTATCGCTCCTTAACGTTATTGAACAGCAACTTCAAGATCTTTTCGAGGCTGCTATCAGAACTTATTCGCGGCACACTATTGCACTTCCTGTGCAGCGATCAGACGTCCTTGGGGGACCCAACAACATCAGAGCTGCGTTATGTCGTTACAGAGATCTCGTCTCCCTTGCACTAGTGAGACGTTTGAAGGCAGCCCTGGCGTCCATTGACTTCAGCCAGGCTTTTGACCGTGTGGTCAACACTTTCCTCACGGCCGTTCTACGGCGCGTGGAATAATGGCTGGCTCTGAGCACTATGGGACTTAACAGCTGAGGTCATCAGTCCCCTAGAACTTAGAACTACTTACACCTAACTAACCTAAGGACATCACACACATCCATGCCCGAGGCAGGATTCGAACCTGCGACCGTAGCGGTCGCGCGATTCCAGACTGTAGCGCCTAGAACCACTCGGACACTCCGGCCGGCCGCGTGAAATACCCCGACCCCTTTAGCGCAGTGTTGACACGCCTTCTGCATGGTGCTACTTCTCGAGTCCTTGTTAAAGTAAGAATGACGGCATCCCCCATGCCGATCCGTCGATCAGTACGACAGGGATGTCCGTTATCTACATTGTTATTTGCATTGGCCTTGGAACCTCTGTAGTGTGGTCTCCGAGACAGGCTCACTGGGATACAGTCTTGCGGCTCCAACTATCGCTATTTCATGATCGTCATACGTGGAGCGGCCGATATGGCGTCGGCTTTGGACAGGATTGCAACCTACGGTACAGCTTCTGGTAGCCAAATCACCGTTCACAAGTCTGTCACATTGAACATCGGGATAGGGCTACCGCAGCCACACTTTGCCCCCTTACGCTTCAGTGATACTGTCCGCCACTTGGACTTAGATTTCATGAACGACATGCGACGAGCGACGACGCTCAATTATCGACGCCTTCTTCACCAAACTCGGGCCGGAATTGTAAATCAGCGCTTGTGGTCGCTCAACATCGTTCAGCAGGCGCATTATACCAATGTATACCTTGCGTCCCGCATACCGCATGGTGCCCAAACGCTACCCATTCCGAATCCCTTAGCGCGTAGCATCATGGAAGCCCTGGGACACCTCGTCAGCGCTGGTATGTTACTGAAGATCAGATACGTATCTCTTACCCTCCACAAGGAAAAGGGTGGTCTCGGCCTAGTTAATGTACATGACAGGGCTGTTGCTCTCTATGATAACTCACATTTATGTCTGCTGCGCCGTTGTCCTACAAGCCTCACGAATTTGCTTCCGACGGCGCTACGACCTGCTTCACTAAGAGCGCCGGTGCCACTACAGAACATCTCAGCGCCCCTCTTTTATATAGGACGTTTCTATTTAGAACAAAGTTATTCCAGTGCAGCGCTCACGACACCACGAATGGCCACAGCTCGACGCCTATATCACAACATGCTGCTAACGCCGCCCCCTTAATGTGGTCGAACTAAAATATCTTGATGTACGGTGGAGCGTGGTCTGGAAGACTGTACATGATGCCATGCTTGATTCCGATGTAGTTTCCCAATGGTACGTAGTCGTTAATGGGAAGCTGGTGACACAAGGACGTCTCTACAATATCCACATGGCACAATCTCCCAATTGTGTGGGTTGTAATAAAGTAGATTCTGACGAGCACAGCCTCAGCTGTGGAGAGGCAGAGCCGGTTTGGCACCTAGTGCGGCAGATGCTGGCTTATCTCTTGAGAGTTACGCTGGAGCATATATTTGGACGCACATTATTGTCTCCGGATGAGACATTTTACCCCAAGACTCGAACCAACTCCGTCGCCTGGATACGTGGACGTGTGGTCAATTACCTCTATCGTGACGGACATGAGAATTTACTTGACTTCTGACTCTACTTGCAAGAAAGACATCATGCTATTGCCGGGCATACCAGATATCGACGATGCTTCGCAAACTCCCTCTGGAATGCCTTTCACAGCCAGCCGTGTACTTGAAATGTTCCAGGCAGTGGTAGATGAGGTCAGAAGGAAGTGCAAACGATCGCACATTGAACTATTATTATCAGTGTGGCGCAGTTGCAGGGAAGCCTGACTACGAAGTGGTAGCTTTATTTTCATGTTATTCATGTTTACTACCTTCAATGATGTCTTCATTCTGTTTTAGTTTTCCAGGCTTGACTATCCATGACCGTTTGCACATTGACATCTAAAAGTCCATACTGTACATAACGAAAAAAGCACCCTTCCACACCCTACTAGAAATACCCTTCCCCCACTTCGTTTCATCGTGTTTTTGTGGGTTGGTGCACACACGTTAGTCCCGTATAGTATAGTTTCTTCACATTTTAAATGGGGGGTGGTTACGTATAGTTAGGATGGCAACGCCTGAAGAGGTAAAAGTTCATTTTTGTTTGGCAGGGACACAAGTGGCGGTGCCACGTACAGATGGTTATGATTTCGTTTCCTTTCTTTTTGTTAGGTACCCCACATAAAAAAGGGTCGTGAGTTCGAAACTGACGTCGACTGTACAATTTTAATTTCTTTATTAGGTTCGAGTACATGCTAGAAGTATCCACAAATGGCAAGAATCATTGTACTGGAATGTTCTGTTGCTGTATATATACTGTATATGTTCTGACCGGAGGCAGTTCGCTCCGCCCTCTTGTATGTGCAAGTGCTGAATCAACCTCCGTTAAGTGAAATGGTTCAAATGGCTCTGAGCACTATGGGACTTAGCATCTGAGGTCATCAGTCCCCTAGAACTTAGAACTACTTAAATTTAACCAACCTAAGGACATCACACACATCCATGCCCTAGGCAGGATTCGAACCTGCGACCGTAGCACGTTAAGTGAAGTTAGTGTTCGTCACTCATCTAATTACACCTTATTCTACGTGAAGCAAAATTCTCAGACGGTCCTCCGCCGTCCATTTCACAGATATTTTCATAATATTTTTACCTGTATTGTTATATTTTGTGTGTTGATCGGATTATATGTAGTTCTTTACTAAGAATATTAAGATACCTACAGTTTATTAAAGCACTGTGTTAGTTTGTTAATGTTGAGTAACAAGTAATTTGTGAATAAACTTATACAATTAAATGCTTAATTATTCCATAATGGAAATTAATCCCAGAGGGGCTGAACGTAATTATTAGTACAAAAACTACTCGCCTGCTGCACTGTAAACTCTAAGCTAAAGCCGCAAGGGAGAGTCTGGCGGCGTTCCTTAAGTAAACAAGCTGAGTAATCCAGCTTTCAGCAGTTGCACACAAACTCATCACAGTCCTTCCTGAGTATCCGCTGGGTAAGAAGCAGATTCTCCTTTGCTGTCAACTCTGATAGTCTTAACGCTTCAAGTATATGCCCATTGTAATAGCAACCCATCACTGCAGCCACTGCACCGTGCCTTGCTGTTATCTTAAGATCCCCTAAAGCAGTACATCCTTCCGAGGAAGTGTGGTGAGACCACTCTTTACATTACGTGCTCTTCAGGTGATTTAATTATTTTCCACTAAAATACAGCAAACATATTAAATTTCGAGTTGTTTTACTCATGATCTTACAAAACAAAAGCGGCTATTTATCATTTTAAGTATGTAAAAGTAATTACTTATGTACAGCAGAATTCGTCATTATGATTAACTGTTAGGGTGTCCCCTATTTTTCCCTCCCATTCTGAAGCAAAATTCTCAGACAGTTCTCCGCCGTCCATTCAACAGACATTTTCATAATATATTTACCTGTATTGTCATATTTTGTGTGTTTTACCGACTATATGTAGTTCTTTACTAATGTCTTCGCACTTAACTATTAATCTGTAGCCTGCAAGGAAATATAAGCACGGCATCTGGGTTACCACTATACTTTTTGTCATAGATTTCGTCAGGGTACATTATTCTGAGAATTAAAATATTTCAGACATGTCCAACACTGTTTTCAGGGGCGTCTTTCCTACTTAACGTTCACTTTTAATTACTATATCAATATTTATTTCTAAACCCTTGTCTCCATTGTTGTCTATGTTAATTCTCAAA
The DNA here is from genome assembly GCF_023864345.2 of Schistocerca serialis cubense. Classification (NCBI taxonomy): domain Eukaryota; kingdom Metazoa; phylum Arthropoda; class Insecta; order Orthoptera; family Acrididae; genus Schistocerca; species Schistocerca serialis. Next base: position 584,566,615 of record NC_064640.1, read on the forward strand.
TGAAATCTTTCGGTTGAATGGTCCTGTAACACAATCTTAGCTCATAACAGTTCTTTACCTTGGCTAGCAATAATCTTTGTTTTGCCTTCAGCAATTTCTTAAGTGTATATCACAGTGCTTTTAATTGTTTTGAAGACAGTGCATACCACATCATCCTGAGAAGGGTTAAAGACTACCTACACTTTCGCTCAGATAGGAATGTCAAATCAGTCAGTTCTCTTCTGTAATAAATCTCTTTGACCTTTTATTGTAGCATGGTCAATGTATTATTTAGAAATAGTGGATGTTAGTGCACACTCCGGTTTGAATCTCTGACTAATTAAAATGCCGTTATTTGAAATTTGTTACCTATTCATCATCTTCAATTTATTCCTACGTATGAACTTTGAAGTTTAATTCACCTAAAAGTGACGTGGTGAGACAAGTGGCTGTGAAAAGAAGAACGTAATGTAAAAGTAACAATAAGTCCCTGTCAATAACGCTATTTATTTCAAAACAAGTGCCGTTACGAGTTTCTTACAGACAAGGTCATCAATATATGGCTGTTTATTTTTGTAATTCCATTTATTTGATGCGACTCTCAAGATGTCGGCTGTCTTTGTTTCTAGTAGCAGCGTTTCGAACTGGTAGTCTGATATAAAATCCTGTTCCGTTTCATGGGAAACTGAGGCGTTCTCTGGAATAAAGGATTAACTGAAATGTACTGAGGTCCAGATACAGAGTATCAAACTTTTTAAATAGTATTTTATTCATTTCGAACTCTAGTACATGGTCTAAATTTATGTCAAATATGAACGAAATATTGTGGTACCAGAATATATGACATGATAGTGTAATATGTATGAATTATGACTGATTTCTATTTCTATTAATTCGTTCTGTCAGAGAATTGTTGGCTTCTGACTAGCCTAATATTCTAGGAAACATTAAGCAAGATTCTGAGCACCTCACGCACTTCAATAATTCAATCATATAAGTGCATGTGTACGATTACATTGTTGTCGAGTAACAGTATCTGTATTGATGCATGATAGTTGCTATGTAAGATTTCGTTTTTGATGTTTGCTTGCGTCATACAGTTCAACATACTACATTATGAGAGCTTGGGTATTTAGGCAGAAATATAACTGACAATTGAAGAAATAAAGAGGATACATTATGTAGACTAACAAGAAAATCATGCATTGAAGTGTTAAAGTGTCTTTTTTCAATGTGTTCCGTAACTATTAACCTTGTACTGAAGTGAAATGCATACGCTAAACAGTTGTGCTAAGAACAGGATTGTCGCTTTCGAAATGTGGTGTTACAGAAGAATGGTCGAGACTGAGTGGATAGATCGAGTGACTAATGAAGACTAAGTGGACGAATTGAGCAGCCAAGAGTTTTACATCAAAACCTGGCTAAACGAAAGAACAGATTCACGGACACGGAGACATCCTGTGGCTTCAAGGGATAGCTGTAGAGAGGCATAAGACGGAGACTAAAGCTTGAATTCAGTAAGCAAGCTCTAGTGAATGTAAAGTGCAGTAGACGTGCTGATATGAGAGGGTTTGCCCAAGATAGACTATCTTGGGCAACTGCTACAACAACAACAACAACAACAACAACAACATAAAAAAATTACCCGAACAACAGAAACCACAATAACACAATAAGAATCAAAGACTTTGTGATAAATTTTCCGTAGTTCAGTTAGTATTAGTAGCCGTTGTGATTTGTTTTAGTAAACACATACGAAGAGGAAAAAGATGGATATCCCCTGCTTCACGAAGAAATAAACTACGACTAAAAGAAAATATATTTTAATCAAATTACTGTGAAAGTGGAGGTCCACCACTTTCTCTGTTGCCTCTGTTATTCTATGAGGATACTGCCAACACGTGTCTATATTAGGCTTGCCTAGTAAAGTCAATCCGGGGCAGGCTACGTAGAATTCACAAGCGCAGTTTTTAAGAGCCCATTCACTTCCTGGGAAAGGTTTTTGTATTATGTAGAGGAACACAGCCTCACGAAGAAGTCCCTCGTGGTACCGGAAGAATCGTTGGCGCGGTAACGACCATATAAACTCGAAGCCGAGCGACAACGCAAAACTGTCTCGCAGCCTCAGTATGCTACATCCCGACTCACGTGCCAAAAGCCAAACGGGAATCCGAATAGTTTCTGCCTTCTTGCAGACTAATTCCTTGCAGAGTTCTGGAGTTGCATTAAGTTATTCTTTCCTTCTGACGAACATCTGAACAGAAATCACTTCGTAGTAATAAGTGTATGTATGTATACTAAAATTAATGAGTCCTTTACCACTGCTTGTCGTATTCCCTTAAGTTATGCAAGTATCCAAGCAACTTCGTAGTTATGTCTTTGTACACGCGGTTCGCTATTGCTTACAAATATCTAAAATTTCTCCAATATTCTTGTGAACTACAAGTTTGTAAGTAAATTCCTTTCTTGAAGTTTTCAGAGAGCAGAGGTAAAACAAAACATAAACGAAATTATATAATTAATACTATCAAAAACAATCAATAAATAAATCAACATCTATTAATATGTTAGGTCAGTGCATAAGCTCGTAGCATTATTCCTAAGTTAAGTGAACGTAACAGATACTCATAACAGAGGCTTTAATCATCAATAATTTATTCTTCTTCACTATTTATAAGAGTCTGCCAAAGCACGGTAATTTTTCGATTCCGCGACTGCATAGCTGTTGTGGTTCTGAGGCGGACAACTCGTCGAGCCACGAGTTTTTCATCCGGAAAGGAAGTTCCTTGAAGATTGTTCGATAGGGAGCGGCAAGAGTGAAAATCTGAGGGCGCAAGGTGAGATGAATAAAGTGGGTGCGGAATGAATTCCCAACCTAACTCCGGCATTGTGCTTTCTGTCAGTCTAGTAGAATTCGGCGGGAGTTATCTTGGGTAGCATGACTTTACGTAACCTAAATGGTCCCTGGTTTTGGACTACGTCTGCAAGAGGTCTCAGTTGTTTACGGTAAACACCCGCAGTTGTGGTTACACCTATGGCAAGGAATTAGTAGTGCACGACACCTTTGCTGTTGCACCAGATGCATAACATAATCTTTTGTGAATGCGTGCAGGTCTTTGTACTGGGAGCTGCTGCTTTGCTTGGGCTCAACCATTCCTCTATTTTTTGTATGTTAGCATAAATACAACATTTCTTGTCACCGCTAACGATATAGGACAAGAATGGTCGGTGTTGTTCACGAGTCAATTGATGAGAGCAAGCAGAGGTGCATATATGGCTTAGAACATGCGGTACACATACATCTGATTTTTGAAATTTCCCCACTGCATGCTAATATCGCACGATATGGTCACAGTTCATAGCATTTGCCATTTCTGGAGTACAGTGACATTGATCATTGTGGATTAACGAGTTTAAACCATTTTCATAAGACCCCGAAGGTCTTGCTGAACGCGGAGAGTCGATAATGTCAAAACGACCTCTTTAGAACGAGAAAACCATTCTCTTGCCATGCTTTGTCCTGTGTTCCTTGTATACGGCGCAAATGTTTGCGTCTGTCTCCGCTACTGTATCCCTCTACTCAAATGAAATAGGAGAATAAGTCGCAAATGTTCCAATTTCTCCACATGGCACTCCATTTTCAAGCTTTCACAGCTCCACTCACTATCTCTAGATGATAAAGTGACAATATACAACCTCAAATAGGAACAATGAACTACAAATAAAAAAAGGACAAATAAGAAACCCACAGCAACCTAAATACAAACACATGAAACAAAAATGCTACGAACTTAGGCACCAAACTTATAAAATATATCACTTTTCCCAATTCCACACTATCAGGAACTTATATAGCTCTCACCTGAGACATATAACTAAAAAATGACATCAACATAATTGCTATCATTTGTTGGAAAAAGGATCAGAAGCCAAAATTTGATTTTTATTTATTTAAGTTTCTGTCACAGATGCGTGAAGTTTCATGGTGGTTATTAGTTCTGGACGTTGACGTTCATTCTCAAACCACTGCCTGCATAATTAACAGTATTATTAAGGACAAAGAACGCAAAATATTACAAATTAATCAATATGCAGTGTGCACAGTTCCTAGTAATGTGAATATCAAGTAATAAGTACCTGCATTTCAAATGTTTAGCCGCGCGGTATTAGCCGAGCGGTCTCATGCGCTGCAGTCATGGACTGTGCGGCTGGTTCCGGCGGAGGTTCGAGTCCTCCCTCGGGCATGGGTGTGTGTGTTTGTCCGTAGTATAATTTAGGTTAAGTTGTGTGTAAGTTAGGGACTGATGACCTTAGCAGTTAAGTCCCATAAGATTTCACACACATTTGAACATTTTTTCAGATGTTTATTAGAACATAATTCCACTGAGACACTTACAAGACATCTTCATTAGTTAGCTCTGTTGATAAATGTGGTATGATCATAACACAGAAGTGGTACATTCATGAGTGTAGCTTATACTGAAGATCGGCACTATAAATGTGGTTACAGAGACTCGATAGATGCCACAAGTTCCTTATCACATATTCGTGCCCGCGATCTATGTTTGTAGACAACAGTATTTCACATTTTCAAATTTAGTTTGTGTTCATCCGTGCTGACTCTGTTTAGAATAGATAGTGAGCTGTAGTCCCTAGTTATATCCCTGAATCAAGAATTATCTTAATTTCGTTTTTATTTTTATGAAGCTCCGTTACAGAATCTTGATCATAAACAACTGTAATTGAAAGGTTACACTATGATAGGAACTGAGGTACTATCGCCTTAGCATTTTTAACCAGCGTTATTTATGCAACAACCTGATCATACAAAACACAATATCCTGGCACCGACATGCAAAGTTGCAACTACTTGCTCACTGGTTCATCGTGTCGGTTCAACAGCTGTCTGCTATCTTCTGTAATTTTGAAAAACTTCAGAATATAATGAAAACTTCCACAGTGACTTTAACAACTATTAACACGTGCGGTCACCAGATAATTATTGTGGTGAATCATATTTCATTAGCATCTTCCCAACATGCTGTTGCTCTAATAATTTTGTTCATTTTATTTGTGAAACTACCTGTTCATACAAAACACCAGAAAAATTAGTTTATGCACACCTGGATAATATAACAACATACATCGTCTCATTAAAACTAGTTGCTACTTTCCACGTCACAGTGTCTTAATAAAGTGCCCTTCAGACGTTCACTATGATTAAAAAAATTGAAACTGCTGTAAAACTAACGAAATATCATTGTCTTAAAAAGTTCTGACAAGGTTAAAACAATACAAAAGTGGTGGTCACAAATATACTATATCTAGACAGAGACAAACAATGACGCAAATTTTTGCTCACTGCTGTTCGTCGTGTCGATTCAATGATAGTCAGCTATCTCCTGTGCTTACGAAAAATACACAATCTCCGAAAAACTTCAGATTCTAATGAAAACTTGGACGGTGCGTAGTATTTAACGACTATTAACACATACCGTCACCACATGACTACTTTGCTGAATCATACTTCACTCTTAAAGACAACTGAAGACTGTTGTACCTAAATTCGGGTTTCATTCATCAGTTTGACAGGCTTTTTATGTTCCTTTTGTAAAGCTCCCGCTCATCAACTACCGGGTGATTCCATGATGATATTACGAAGTTTCAGGAAGGATGGGGAATGGTAAATGTATTAATTTGAGGTAAGGAACCCTGGTGTGGAAACGACCGAGACGAAAGTATAACCGACAATAGTTCTGAAATCTGTGTCAGTGGGATATATATACCGGTACTGTTACCACTAACACTATAGGGTAGGCAGCTTTCGGAGACGATTAGAGCTGGTTTTAAGGACGAACACAAGAAACAAACATCTAGCAAACATGGTCTCCAAAATGCGTACATGGAGAGAGCACTTGCTCATCTGCGATACTGTGAAAGACATCTCTTCTACTGCAAGCTCTTTGGTCTCCAAATATTTGAAGGAGGTAGAATGGACCAAAACAACGAAAAGAATCTAGTAAACATAGAATCTAAAATGCATACCTTAAGAGCTGTGGACATCTGTTCGGTACAAGAGATGTATTTCACAGTAGCGAGGATGAACATAAGCGTGTAATTCTTAAGCTATGCGTTTTAAAATTGATATCCGCTGGACTTTTTTTGTCTTGGTCCATACTTCCTTCTCCAAAAATTTTGAAAAAAGAGCTTGCGACAGAAGAGCTGTGTTTCACATTATCGAAGATGAACGGGTGCTAACAGCTCGTAAGGTATGCATTTTCGCGTCCACATTTTCTATACTTTTTTACTTACTTTATTCCAGAGTAGCAGCTCTGAAAGTTACCTACAATCGTAACAACGAGAGTACAAGTACTTGCATTCTATTGTCAGAGGTATCAAAACGACTTTCGCTAATAACATTCGATTGGGTCGTTTCTGGACCAGGGTTCTTTTGTTCAGGTTGATATATTTATACATCGCCATCATCGCTGAAAATCTATAAATTCATTACGGTATCACCCTGTAATTCTTGATCTTTCCCTTAAGTGGTACGTTTAAAATTTTCGTTGTATCTTCAATATTGATGGCTACATGTTTAGTACTAGGTAAATGATGCACAACGCAGTCTTATTGTTTGGGCCTATATATTCTTTAAGTCTAGTTTAAAAGTTTCGACCATTTTGACCAATATAAAAACGATTATAAGCTCCACACGGTAGTCCAAAACGCCAGTCTATTAGCTTTTCCTTCTTCGTTAACTGTTTTGTGCCTGAATTTATACCTCAAATGGGCTGCTATCGTAATGTTACTTTGTGCTGTTTGGGATAGGCAAATGTTAACTTTTCAATGGTACGACCATCTGGAGTTTTTTGTATATTTTGTAATTTTCGTAAGCGCCGTAGATAGCAGACAGCTATTGAGGCGACACGACTGCCAGCATAGGCAAATAACTGACACGTAGCTTGCAGCTGCCAAGATATGGTGTATTTTAAGCACAGTTATTGTTTATTATTATAACGTTGTCAAAATTTTAATACCATTGTATTTTATTTGTCTGTAATAGGTTGATTTTGTTATCACAGTGGTCGGCTGACGTCCATAATATAATGACGTTGTGGTCTGCAAAGCAGCATCTAGTTACAAATACAATTGCTGCTGCCCTATAGGTATTTTAATGACATTATCGCTGTTTCCTCTATCAGACGAATATATATTACACCAATTTCCGTGTTTTATACGAACAGGTAGCTGCATAATGAAGATTGGTATATAGTTCTAAGGCGACAGCACATTCTGCTGGTGCTAACGTAATATGACGCCACTGGTTCCGTTTTTGCACTTTCTTACTCCATTCATATCATAGCGTAACATTACAACCAAAGCTTTTTGAGGTCAAAACTTTGTAATGGATTGTTGTAAGAATAAAAATAGAATTTAGATTTTTTACTAATGACTGTAACTGGGAACTATAAGTGCTGATCTTCTCTACAAACTAGTCTCTTGAACGTACCAATTCTGTATTACGGACACACCACGTCTATCAGCAGATGTGTTTTATGAAGATGTCTTGTAAGTGCATCAGTGGAATTAAACCTTAACACACATTTGAAATGCAGGTATTTATTATTCGATATTCGCACCACTACCCACTGTGCAAACTGTATGTTAATAAATGTTGTGATATTTTGCGTTCTTTGTCTTCAATAACATTGTAACTTCTGTCCGAAATATTTGGAGGATGAAAGTTAACGTTAGAAACTAGTCAACACCAAAAAACTATACGCAGCTGTGACAGAAACCCGAAGAAATAATAATAATATCATTAATATGAGCAAATATCATTGTTCGGACACCGGGTGGAAGTCTTATTTCAGGAGACAGCACAATGGGCGACTTGAGCGTCGGTGATGACGAGATGATGATGAGGACAAAACAATACCCAGTCCACGGATGGAGAAAATCTCCAAAACGGCCGGGAATCGAATCCAGGCTCGCTGCATTGTAGGCGAACACGTTACCACTCAGATAAGAAGGCGGACTATGTGTCGGACACTAGTCCGAAAATGAAATAAAAAAAAAAAAAAACAAGTGAGACCCAGTTGTACTGCTTAAGTTATTGTGTATACTTACATGACATATTTTCATATTACTTACGTTCCGTAACTAACTAACATTAGCGTCTTTGTTTATTAAGTTACTTAATTTGTAATGTAACAATCAAATGCGTTGCATGAAAGGGCACATTTGCTACAATGAATTCCAGTATTTTAATACTGCGATCTGCCAAAATTGATAAAATTATCTTATACAGTTTTTATGCGCTATCCCGGTCGAGGTGAGGGAGGAGTGAATTTCGAATCTCTACCTTGAACTTAATTTTTTGCTCATTTCTCTAAATCAATGAAACCGAATTCTGCTATATTTCCTCAGACAAGTTCGTCCGCAGTATTACCCGTAGTTCACACCAACAACCAAAAGAACTTGTTCTCCATCAGCAATATCAGTAACATTGACAAAACATTAAAGTTCTAAGCATCCGGTTCCCCTCCTTTTATATTTATAATCTTTAACATCAACGCCGGCCACAGTGGCCAAGCGGTTCTAGGCGCTACAGTCTGGAACCGCATGCCTCGGGCATGGATGTATGTGATGTCCTTAGGTTAGTTAGATTTAAGTAGTTCTAAGTACTAGGCGACTGATGACCTCAGAAGTAAAGTCCCATAGTGCTCAGAACCAGCCATTAACTTCATGCAGCACCAAAAATTGTGGGTATCAACTTAAATAGTGATGGTGGGTGTATCAGGTGTACTGTTCTAGGTTTTCGGCACATTTCCTAATGTTTTTCGCCAAGTTTCATATATTGGGTTTCACGTTGCATCTAAAGGTTTAGTAACATAATGTAACAGTTTTTCAGCACCTCTGTCAAGATCTAAGTTTGGTGGATAGCGTTGTACTTTGAGGAGAGTGTTCCTGGGAACGTATGATCTTTTCTGGTCGGTCATTAGGATCACATGAAGGAATGCATACTAAAGACTGCCATGAACAGTTTCTACCGAATTTGTTCTTGTGAGACTTGAGATTGTGTTTTGTCTATCATTTTTAAAAACTTTGAGTATCTACTTTTTTCCTTAAAAACAATCTCTTAGCACAACCTACCCTGCACCACCCTTACAAGCTTTTCAGAATATTTCTGACCATCCCGTTTAACGTGAGGATGGTTAAGCCATACCTTGTTGGTCTTGCACTATCTTGTACTATGATACGGAAGAAGGTCTTTTACATTGGAACACATGATATACACTCCTGGAAATTGAAATAAGAACACCGTGAATTCATTGTCCCAGGAAGGGGAAACTTTATTGACACATTCCTGGGGTCAGATACATCACATGATCACACTGACAGAACCACAGGCACATAGACACAGGCAACAGAGCATGCAAAATGTCGGCACTAGTATAGTGTATATCCACCTTTCGCAGCAATGCAGGCTGCTATTCTCCCATGGAGACGATTGTAGAGATGCTGGATGTAGTCCTGTGGAACGGCTTGCCATGCCATTTCCACCTGGCGCCTCAGTTGGACCAGTGTTCGTGCTGGACGTGCAGACCGCGTGAGACGACGCTTCATCCAGTCCCAAACATGCTCAATGGGGGACAGATCCGGAGATCTTGCTGGCCAGGGTAGTTGACTTACACCTTCTAGAGCACGTTGGATGGCACAGGATACATGCGGACGTGCATTGTCCTGTTGGAACAGCAAGTTCCCTTGCCAGTCTAGGAATGGTAGAACGATGGGTTCGATGACGGTTTGGATGTACCGTGCACTATTCAGTGTCCCCTCGACGATCACCAGTGGTGTACGGCCAGTGTAGGAGATCGCTCCCCACACCATGATGCCGGGTGTTGGCCCTGTGTGCCTCGGTCGTATGCAGTCCTGATTGTGGCGCTCACCTGCACGGCGCCAAACACGCATACGACCATCATTGGCACCAAGGCAGAAGCGACTCTCATCGCTGAAGACGACACGTCTCCATTCGTCCCTCCATTCACGCCTGTCGTGACACCACTGGAGGCGGGCTGCACGATGTTGGGGCGTGAGCGGAAGACGGCCTAACGGTGTGCGGGACCGTAGCCCAGCTTCATGGAGACGGTTGCGAATGGTCCTCGCCGATACCCCAGGAGCAACAGTGTCCCTAAATTGCTGGGAAGTGGCGGTGCGGTCCCCTACGGCACTGCGTAGGATCCTACGGTCTTGGCGTGCATCCGTGCGTCGCTGCGGTCCGGTCCCAGGTCGACGGGCACGTGCACCTTCCGCCGACCACTGGCGACAACATCGATGTACTGTGGAGACCTCACGCCCCACGTGTTGAGCAATTCGGCGGTACGTCCACCCGGCCTCCCGCATGCCCACTATACGCCCTCGCTCAAAGTCCGTCAACTGCACATACGGTTCACGTCCAGGCTGTTGCGGCATGCTACCAGTGTTAAAGACTGCGATGGAGCTCCGTATGCCACGGCAAACTGGCTGACACTGACGGCGGCGGTGCACAAATGCTGCGCAGCTAGCGCCATTCGACGGCCAACACCGCGGTTCCTGGTGTGTCCGCTGTGCCGTGCGTGCGATCATTGCTTGTTCAGCCCTCTCGCAGTGTCCGGAGCAAGTATGGTGGGTCTGACACACCGGTGTCAATGTGTTCTTTTTTCCATTTCCAGGAGTGTATATAAATGAACTGAAGTTCTTTAACGTCTTAACAATTTTACCAATCTTGAAAGTGAAGTGTTTTGGTTTGCAAAACTTACATTTCAAAACATATTTAATGTGTAACTTGTTTTTAATGATACTTCTACTAAATTGAATTTCACGTACTGATTATTGGTATGTAGTAGAGTAACGATGTAACAGTCAGAACATTAAGTACAGTACTGACATTTTCTGCCGACGGCAAAAGTTTTAAATTTCAGAAGGTACGTATTCATCTTGTAATGTGAAATATTTTTTCACATTTGAGAATCTTACTTATCCAGAGAAATTTCTGTAATTTCGTAAAAAGATTGCAGCACACATCAAGTGAATGTTATCACTTAAAAACAAAATAAATAAATATATTAAACTTCTGTTACTGAGTTGGCAAAAGGCAAAAGTCTGGAAAGTGTTCTAAGGTGCAACACTGTCCTCTATAGCAAAAATTGTAAAGAGTGTGTTTTGGATTTAGTCGGACGTTTTTTATAACTTTCAGAGTGTATCATTGTCTTAAATATTTCTGGAGGCGGAACATACACAGAACTACATGATAGACAGCAGTTCACAGCTAACGTCAGTCGGTAACTGGTCCTACGCGGCGATTACCATCTCATTTCATTCAGAGGGCGCCAGGAAAGAGCGCTGACTTGTTTGGTATTCCTAAGGGTCGCTGCGGCCATCCTGGATTGCAGATAACCAGGCCTAACAATGACGAATGAGTTAGCCCGTAGCTCGTGTCACGAAAGGTGTAAATAAAGAGACGCATATCTCCCAGGACCCGTGCCCTCCTCCTGCATTATCTCATACAGATGAGAAGCCAGAACCATCAGCCGAAATCTACTCATGCTGATTCCTGTAAAAATCTTGAATAATTGCTTTACCTACTGTAAATCCAGCAAACCCGTTTTGGTTTCGACGACAGATTATCTGAGCAGCTGGTCGCTGTAACACCTAAAGATGTGGCGCACGAAGCTCTTGCTTTAAGACAGAATAGAATTTCGTTGTAATGATTTCTTAGTTATTATTAAAAGAAATTCAGTGCTAGCAAAAATAGTAAACCATCTCAACACTAGCATCAACGGAGACAACCATAACAACAAAAGAGGCTCACGTGGTCAAATCGTACAAACGCACACAAAAGCATAAGTTACTGATCCTTGCCACAACCTTCAATTTTGAGGCAAATGTGCTGAAGTACTGCTCAGGTTTTATGCAGATTGACGTAGTTTCGGCAGCTTTTTAGTTTATAGTGCGGCCGACTTGCCATGCCGTGCATAAACTATCAAACGCGTCATACTCGCTTAACAGCTTCCGTTTTCAGTAGCTTCTGAAAAAATAAAGAATAAAATTTTGTCGTAACAGTAATCATTCATATTTCACTGCGCAGTGACGTGAGCTTAAGATGAGGTAATACTTAAGTACTAGTCTTGAATAATTACACACTTTTTCTATATGTTAAATAAATGTGAGAGTTCTCAAAAACAAAAAAGCATGTTTCACTTTTTAATAGATAACTTCCGAATTGCAGGAGCATACTAGAAACATTATTATTAATTCGTGTACACTCCAAAGGATTATTATAAGCCAAAATAATAATAAATTTTTGTCACCGTCACTCATCTAACTTTGTTCCAGTGTTTCACTGAGATATTCATGCCATAACACAAATATGCCGAAGCAACAACCCTCAAAAACAAATTCTCTCATTCAGCTTCAGTGTAAGTTTCATCGACGCTTCAATAGTCAGCCTCATTGTCACATACAGATTGCACTGACCAAGGCTCCGTTACAAAGCACATGAACGATAGCTGCCCACGAAAGTAATGCAAAAGCATCAAGCTGGCGCCATAAGTGTTCCCAGACAGTTATCATTAATTCAATTCTCCTGAAAGTACTGTTGTTAGAGTAAGGTGATTTTTGGGCAACTATTACGAATGAACTCTAATATCGTACATATGCCGAAAGCACAGCTTCTGGTAGGGAATAACAAACTATACGAATTTTGTTCTTTGGTACGGTGAAACATGGAGAACAAAACATTATATCGATAACGCAGTTTAGTTGATAAAGCGGCCCTGAGTCTGTGCTCCGTCGCCAATGATCTCGTCGCCTACGGGGTGATAAACCCTGATCTTTCTTCTTTTGGTCTATGTTTCGAAGTAAATATCACCTCTGAATTTTTAGCAAATAACAATGGCGTTCGTGTGCAGTTTGCTTGTTTTAACGGTCTTCTCCACAACAAAGGAATACTTCACAGTAACAGTTTCTCGTTGTTGACGGGTATAATCAATTTCCTATATTCTACAATACTTTTCACTCTCGAAGACGTCTACCTGCCAGAAACACTAAGCTAGGAGTGACGAGCACGCTGTATTTAGAGTCCAGCCGAAGGTGCTTTGTATCGCGACAGGGCGATGCCGAAAAAAACCACACAAAATTAGTGGGTTCCGCTCGAGATGACATAGTCGCTTGGTGTATTGCCTTAGGAAAGGATGGAAAGCACACACAGATGGTCACAGTTCGGAACATTTGGTTCGCCGCCTCGACTAAACTTGCTGAAAAATTGCCAACCGAAATATTCTCGAGCAAGACGTGTCATTCTGGACTGCTCCCACTACTCTTTCCCCGTCCTTTTTCTCTGCCACTGTCTGTCATCCCTCACTCTCTCTCTCACTCTCTCTTTCTCTCTCTGTCTCTGTCTCTGTCTCTCTCTCTCTCTCTCTCTTTCTCTCTCTCTCTCTCTCTTTCACACACACACACACACACACACACACACACACACACACGAACAACCTGCGTCACACTGCATGACAGATAGTTTGCACACGAAACCTGTTCTGAAACAAGTTGTGAGCCCACCACAATCTGAAACAGAATACGTCAGCGATGTTCAGCAAACGAGAAGGAGATAACACGGCACGAACGCAGTTGTTAGGGAGATTGGTGCGCCGCTGAGTCCATAAACACTGCGGCAGCAACCGGTGGCTTCGCTGGCGCCACGCTTTCTCCCGCTGTCACGCCTCGCACATATTTCAAACTCACTCTCATTCTCACTGGTCCATGCAGCACCAGTATCATGCTGCAACATCAACAGTGGGCTATGTAGTCTAATCGTTATATTTGTGATGGTATGAGATCAATTGTCAATGTTGCTTCTTCTGTGCTTCACATTCTGGGCAAAAAGATAGTTCTTGCTTGAACCTGAGAGTTGGTGCCATACTTTACAAGGCCCCTCAACATCTCTTCGTTCTGTAGGTATGAACTCCTGAATTATTTTACATATCTCCTTTCACTGTCACTATCTTTCCAATTCTTCCTATTTTTGTTCTTTTAGATCATTGAACTGTAAATAAAACATACTTGAGTGTGTGACCGCATTGTATTGTATTATAAAGACCAGTATTTCAGTAACTTTTGCAAGTAGCCTTCATACGGGTGGAGCATTTACAATAAATAGACCATGTTGGTGAAGGCCAAATGTACTAGTGGTTTTAAGGTTGCTCTCTATTAAAACATGACGAAGTGGTCCCATACAACACAAAATGTTGTTGAAGATTACAATGGATATGGAAGCCTACACTCGAACGTCTGAATAAGTGCTCTCACTCTATCACTCATCATGTCGGACCTAGAGCATCTGCTGACTTCTCTTGGTAATATCATTTCTGCTGTTTGGATAAGTATGATGGCAGTGGGCATCCAGGCCCAAATGGCTGTCATCAGCATCAGAATTCCTGAAACTTTGACGTCATCACAGCCACTTGCACACATTGCAAGCATCACACATAAACATCACAATGCTCAAAAAACACAGGTATTAATTCCTCACTGTGGCCAATGGCGTTACATAGTTGCGTTGATGTCATGATGCTCCTGGCCAATTGCTGCTGGGCCCCAGAGTACGATAGGTGTGCAAATTCGATACCCCATCTTTCGAGCTAATTTACTTTTTATAGTCCAGTTGCCTGTGCGCTATCATTTGATATCTGCGCTTTGTAGTGAGAGAAGCAGTACCAAATGCTAGCAGCAGCAGTTGGGCAGAATAAGAAGAAGAAGACTTTGAGTAAGTATTTTGTGTGTTTATCTCTAGTTATTATCTGCGTGTGTTTGTCGCTGTATTTAGGTTTTATCACTGTTACAGTCTATGACCGATGCAGGACACGGACACTCATGTGTTCAGTGACGTCCTATTTCCTGGACCACTATAGCTGGAGTAACAACAGTCACTGTCTACAGTATGTCTTCCCAGCCTATCGGACCTGTTGTCATTTGACTATGCTGTAGTACAGCTGCAGCAAGAACTCACATCTCCGTTAAGTGCTAGTAACATATTGCTACTTGTCCCTATGTACAGTCTGACTGCATGTGGATATAAACATGTAAATTTAGACCTAGCACCCCACATTGACTTTGCTAGGTTAATTTAAATAGAGAACAATCAACGGCTTGGTACTAGACTGTCCTTTGCAGGGCATGAATGGCACTATATGTGTAATCTGACAGATATCACAGAGAGATAAATGATGACTGAATACAACCCATCACATACTCCTATTAACTTCAGTACGTTACAAGATGAAGACTCGATAATATTGTCAACATGTGCGGAGACGGTGCTCGATATAAAATCTGAGGGGACAATCCTATACATTAAAGATTCAAATGTGGTGAATTTAAACAACCTGTACCATTCTTTAGTGATCGCAGCAGACATGCTGAGCCGCCGGCGTCCCTAAATACATAACAGTTATATTCTCTAACTTTATTGACTAATTGTGTGAGTGCAATGCGAATATAAATCAACCAAAACAGCGTATAAATGCTTGTGTTCATCCAGCACCAAAATATGGATCTGAAAATCTTATAGGCATAAAATCTGGGGAACCTGAACTTAATAAAGAAGTGCCTAACTGTTTCCGAAATGGAAGCCACATGTGTCTAGCTCCAACTACATTTCGACATTCAAAAATCTATCAGTTTCAATCGTGTGGCCATAATAACGTAAGAAATCTTTCCACAAGAATCACCTGATTACAAATGACAGGCCCGCAATGCAAGGCACTTCTACAGCGTGTGTATGCGATACCACTCCCAGTCGTATGTGTGCAAAGCACTATCCCATGACTTTTGTCAACTCGGTGTATTATTTAAAAATGTTCTACAAAACGTTTGTTCTTATGTGCTTCTATCCTACCCTATTACAATATCTTTTGTAGCGTAATGAGGATTAGGATGTTTTATGAATAATAACATTGATGCGTAACAAATTAGCTTATAGTTTGTTGCCTTTAACAATATATTGAAATACATCATTTACAATAAAAAATTGTTGGAAAAGAAAGAATACTTACATATATAGAGACTCATTTTATCACGTGAGGAATGATGTTGCATGTCCACTTGCAGCACCAATGTCAACTTCTACTGCGTGCTTAAGGATTCAATGCATAACACCCCAATTCGTGCTACATAGGTGATAATTAGTTCCCAAAAAAAATTGGAGGACGGAATGTAAATTTATCTCAATGTACGAAAACAAATAATATTATTTTCTACAAAACCGTTCTTTTTCCAGTGCTTGGGATTTCAGGATTGTGATCCAAGACGTTAGAATCAAAGATGGTTGATCTGGGTATACCAGCGGTGAGATAATACAACCGACCTGTTTCATAAGCCAATAGGAAGCAATAGGTGTTCACCCATCAATGGTTCATATCGGTGCATCCATGCACAGAATCTTGATGTTAGCAGTTTTCCAACTACAACAAAGTGGTGCTGTGCTGCTACTAATCGCAACAGTTGGAATGTGTAGCACAGCGCTGTACATGGACGCGTTTTTGGACGCTACAGTACAGCGCAATGTCCATGCAGTAGATGATGGGGTTTTCAGTTTCGGACGAGGTGGTACAATGCAGTATTTATGCAGTAGAGTATAGCACTGTACCCGGCCGTGGTTTCGGTCGATGGTACAGCGCAATAGCTGTACGGGCTTGTGTACCAGAGTATCCGAGAGTGATAGCAGTATTGTGCGGCGCGGATTAGGATGGTACTTGCGAGAGGCAGTCGCCTTCCGTCCCACGGATACCTTGCACAGAAAATAGCGCAATTCAGCTATAAGGAACGCATGACCGGAAGATCACGAGACCGGAAGTGCCGCTATCGTGGATATTTAGAGTAGAAAAGGATGCACGACAGCCACAACCGATCAGTCTTCTGTGGTAGTCAAAAGTGTCAACATGGATATCTTCGAATTTCTTAACATGCCTCAGCTATTAGGGAGGAGGACGAGACCAACCGACGATCACTTTGGTTTATGGTTACTACTGGAGAACCCGGAAAATCTTGTTTCTGACATTGGCAACATAAATTACACCGAAAATGGTACGCTCGTTAGCAAGAAGAATTTAAATGTGCCTACTTCTATTACAGAACCTTTCTGTGATAACATTATGGTCGTCAAAACCTGTGATCCAGGGGACTGTCAGGAGCAATTAGGGAAGGGACGATCTGTAATGTTAAAGAAGGAGATGTGTGGCTCATTTAACTGTTATCTACGTTGTAAATTCCCCAAGTTCGTCACTGCAAGACGTGGTGTCAAGGCGAAGCCATCATTTCTCCTACATGGAAGCGACAGTGTGACAGCAAGAGGAATATTGGATAAAATGGGCTAGAAAACACTAGAAACCATTTCGAAGAAGTATAAAAATCCTCTGGCTATACCATATAAAGTGGAATTAGCCGACGTTAAATTGGATGTTCTAATGGAAGAGTTGCCTGGAATATTGCAGCTGCTACTTGTAGACGATTATTACCTTTTAGATTTAGACATAGCGCAAGACTTTGCCGGAATTCTTAATAAAATGGAGATGTGCGACTACCTAATATCGACCCACGACTTCTGCATTGAAGGAGACCATCAGAGAAGCAGCAATGTGAGTGTGGACAACGATAATACAGCTGGAATAGACTGCTTTACGTGGATGAGCTCCAGTTATAAAGGTATATAACAAATTTATATGTCAAATCACAAGTCCAGGAGTAAACAAAGTTATCGGTAAATATCTTGTAGACCTTATAAAGTGTCCAGACACGCGACTACAAGAAATTGTTACGCATCTTTGGCTAAGGAGCATAGTATTACCAGGCTAGAGGCTAGTATATACAACCACAGAATGGATCGTGTGTTCGACCCAGTGCAAAGCTCTTTAAGTGTATTAGATACTAACTAGCAGTATTTACAATGTGCTCCACTTTACTCTGCGCCAATTGCGTCTATGTGGTGTGGGCTAACTAATAATTTACAGAACAGTTGCTGTGTGGTGTTTAACAACGTTTTGCAATTTGTCTCCTTGGGTAATGAGAACACCCAATAACTGACTGGTGTGCAAGTAAGTCTGCCGGACTCTCAAGACCGAGAAAAGCGTATAAGTTATGCTATGTCTGCATACAGTTTTAATTATCTACTTGTATACTGCGTAAAGGTTCTTAACACAGGCTCCTACAAAGACAATATCAGTATTACGCAGAAGTGTTATGTTAAAGCGGGAGAAACTTATTATTCTCAGTCTAGAGCACTGTTCTCCACAATACCTTCCGATATAGATATAGCCGAATTGGGACTGGTTCCTACAAATAATATTATACCCCAAGTCTTAAGAGAAAGAGCAATTGTATCAAACAGATTTAAACCATTCCCCATTAAAGGAATTACTTCTTTAAGTGCAGTTAATGTCTTACACACACGAAAAAGGAAACTGGAAATGAAAGACATCGAACTAAAGAAAAGAAAAGTAGAGTATACAGAGAAGACAGCTGTCATAAAGGAAGACTATAAGTTGTAAAAGGAAAAGGAAGATCCTATTGCGGGTGTGCAGGCCAGGTTTACGTACGGGTTTAAAGATAGTGTATGGAAAAATCAGTCTACGAAGGGAACTACAAAATATTGGCACTTACAGTAAACAGATATGGAAACTGGTCATGTGTTGGAGTACCGGCCGAAATCAATGTAATCGAGAACGTTTACTATATTAAGGGATACACGAAAAATGTGTTTATTAAGCTCTGTTCCCATTTTCATCAGCTTAAAAAGGATGGTTATGTTTTATCTAAGTGTGGCGACCTGGATGTCGTTCACCTAGCTACAGAACAGCCATTTGCCGAGTTTAAAACTGATGGAATAACTACATTTAATGGACAGTCGTTTGCAAAAGTTGTAAGCTTAAAGTTCTGTTCAGAAATCCCGCAAGAATGTGAAGCAGAAGAGTTGTCGACATACACACAGGAAGACGTGGACTGCTTTAACAGTAGCGTCATGGAGGAGATACGAGGAAAAATTAAAACCCTTAATTCTCTCGCCTAGAAGAGCTGCAGGAAGGATTAGAACTAATAGTCAAAGCCATAAAACAGGTATTTTACAGGAAGAAAATTAGTTATGTATTAGAATTCCAGAATATACGTTCTCTGTATTTGTCAAATTACTGGTTGGAGAAAGAAACAGATGATTCCAGTGTGGACTTAAGTCATAAGTTAAAAATTAAATTGTACACTATTAAAACCACACTTAACAAAAATAAAGGAAGAGTTGTTTCCTGTGTGTAAATGTATATGTAAAAGTTAGTAAATATTTTGTATGAGAATATACAGCTGTTTAATTTGCTATGCTACCGATAATCCTAAGACATTTCCTATAAACAATGATATATGTGCCTGTATTTCGGATGTGGAAGTGAGTGGTTGGATGACCTCGAAAAGCAATTGAAACTAGGTAGTTGAAAGTGCAGCGAACCACTTTCCGTACTTATATGAACGTAACGGCGGTCTGCTGAGGGTGCTCTGGATACTCATCCAGATGGATGACCACTGACCTTGAATGGAAATATCCAGTGCCGTGAGTTGTATATATGGTGCTTCCTGTCTTTGTGGGTGATACATTGCTGGCTTGGAGATCGGTTTCACACTCTAATATTCAAGCTCCTGTCCTCAGTAGGAGAGAAGTACAACTGAGTAAGATTCTTTCCATATTTGACAATATGTAGGAGCAATTTGCAGGGTTTAATTGTCGGTGCAGTATGGTGATCTGTATAAAATAGATTTTTTTTGCCGTTGAAAGTCTCGTCTGCAGAAAGAAAGAAAAGGTGGATGGTGCTTCCACACCAGCTGCTTCAGTAATTTGGAGGTAAATTCGGTAACAGCGAATTATAACGCTCGATTCATCCACACGACATCCTTTGTGCTGGGATATAGGAGTCTGTACACAGCGGTGAGATCGTTTGTGTATGTTGAAAGCACAAAGAGTAACACATGATGGGCGAGGTGCCACATTAGCACCATGACAAAGAATGCATTCGAAGTTATTCAGAGATATTTTCGTAAACAGGTTCTGTAAGGGCCAGAATTTCTGCGCATACAAGGTGAGACATCAAGAAAGCGAGTGTTAACTATTTCTGGGACACTATACTATTTCCGAGAGGTCGACTCGGTTCTTATTTTACATAGCCATGTGACATCAGTATAAGATTGTAAGATTGAGACCCTGTTAAATGTGCTTGCGATGGTTTGTTTGTTGTTGTTTTTTTTTTTTTCTTTTGGTCATCAGTCTACTGACTGGTTTGATGTGGCCGAATTCCTTTCCTGTGCTAACCTCTTCATCTCAGAGTAGCACTTGCAACCTACATCGTCAATTATTTGCTCGACATATTCCAATCTCTGTCTTCCTCTACAGTTTTTGCCCTCTACAGCTCCCTCTAATACCATGGAAGTCATTCTCTGATGGCTTAGCAGATGTCCTATCATCCTCTCCCTTCTCCTTTTCAGTGTTTCTCCGATTTTGCTCAGAACCTCCTCATTCCTTAGGTTATCAGTCCACCTAATTTTCAACATTTTTCTATAGCACCACATCTCAAATGCTTCGATTCTCTTCTGTTCCGGTTTTCCCACAGTCCATGTTTCACTACCATACAATTCTGTACTCCAGACGTACATCCTCAGAAATTTCTTCCTCAAATTAAGGCCGGTATTTGATAATAGTAGACTTCTCTTGGCCAGAAATGCCTTTTTTGCCATAGCGAGTCTGCTTTTGATGTCCTCCTTGCTCTGTCCGTTATTGGTTATTTTACTGCCTAGGTAGCAGAATTCCTTTAACTTCTTTGACTTCGTGACCATCAATCCTGATTTTAAGTTTCTCGCTGTTCTCATTTCTACTACTTCTCATTACCTTCGTCTTTCTCCGATTTACTCTCAAACCATACTGTGTACTCATTAGACTGTTTATTCCATGCAGCAGATCATTTAATTATTCTTCACTTTCACTCAGGATAGCAATGTCATCAGCAAATTGTATCATTGATATCCTTTCACCTTGTATTTTAATTCCACTCCTGAACCTTTCTCTTATTTCCATCATTGCTTCCTCGATGTACAGATTGAAGAGTAGGGTGAAAGGCTACAGCTTTGTCTTACACCCTTCTTAATACGAGCACTTCGTTCTTGATCGTCCACTCTTATTATTCCCTCTTGGTTGTTGTACATATTCTATATGACCCGTCTCTCCCTATAGCTTACCCCTACTTTTTTCAGAATCTCGAACAGCTTGCACCATTTTATATTGTCGAACGCTTTTTCCAGGTCGACAAATCCTATGAAAGTGTCTTGATTTTTCTTTAGCCTTGCTTCCATTATTAGCTGTAACGTCAGAATTGCCTCTCTCGTCCCTTTGCTTTCCCTAAAGCCAAACTGATCGTCACCTAGCGCATTCTCAATTTTCTTTTCCATTCTTCTGTATATTATTCTTGTAAGCAGCTTCGATGCATGAGCTGTTAAGCTGATTGTGCGATAATTCTCGCACTTGTCAGCTCTTGCCGTCTTCGGAACTGTGTGGATGATGCTTTTCCGAAAGTCAGATGGTATATCGCCAGACTTATATATTCTACACACCAACGTGAATAGTCGTTTTGTTGCCACTTCCCCAAATGATTTTAGAAATTCTGATGGAATGTTATCTGTCCCTACTGCCTTATTTGACCGTAAGTCCTCAAAAGCTCTTTTAAATTTCGATTCTAATACTGGATCCCCTATCTCTTCTAAATCGACTCCTGTTTCTTCTTCTATCACATCAGACAAATCTTCACCCTTATAGAGGCTTTCAATGTATTTTTTACACCTATCTGATCTCTCCTCTGCATTTAACAGTGGAATTCCCGTTGCACTCTTAATGTTACCACCGTTGCTTTTAATGTCACCAAAGGTTGTTTTGACTTTCCTGTATGCTGAGTCTGTCCTTCCGATAATCATATGATTTTCGATTTCACATTTTTCCTGCAGCCATTTCGTCTTAGCTTCCCTGCACTTCCTATTTATTTAATTCCTCAGCGACTTGTATTTCTGTATTCCTGATTTTCCCGGAACATGTTTGTACTTCCTCCTTTCATCAATCAACTGAAGTATTTCTTCTGTTACCCATGGTTTCTTCGCAGCTACCTTCTTTGTATCTATGTGTTCCTTCCCAACTTCTGTGATGGCCCTTTTGTAGAGATGTCCATTCCTCTTCAACTGTTCTGCCTACTGCGCTATTCCTTATTGCTGTATCTATAGCGTTAGAGAACTTCAAACGTATCTCGTCATTCCTTAGTACTTCCGTATCCCACTTCTTTGCGTATTGATTCTTCCTGACTAATGTCTTGAACTTCAGCGTACTCTTCATCCCTACTACATTGTGATCTGAGTCTACATCTGCTCCCGGGCACACCTTACAATCCAGTATCTGATTTCGGAATCTCTGTCTGACGATGATGTAATCTAATTGAAAACTTCCCGTATCTCCCAGCCTTTTCCAAGTATACCTCCTCCTCTTGTGATTCTTGAACAGGGTATTCGCTATTACTAGCTGAAACTTGTTACAGAACTCAATTAGTCTTCCTTTTCCAAGTATACCTCCTCCTCTTGTGATTCTTGAACAGGGTATTCGCTATTACTAGCTGAAACTTGTTCCAGAACTCAATTAGTCTTTCTCCTCTTTTATTCCTTGTCCCAAGCCCATATTCTCCTGTAACCTTTTCTTCTATTCCTTCCCCTACAACTGCATTCCAGTCGCCCATGACTATTAGATTTTCGTCCCCTTTTACATACTGCATTACCCTTTTAATATCCTCATACACTTTCTCTATCTGTTCATCTTCAGCTTGCGACGTCGGCATGTATACTTGAACTATCGTTGTCGGTGTTGGTCTGCTGTCGATTCTGATTAGAACAACCCGGTGACTGAACTGTTCACAGTAACACACCCTCTGCCCTACCTTCCTGTTCATAACGAATCCTACACCTGTTATACCAATCTCTGCTGCTGTTGATATTACCTGATACTCATCTGACCAGAAATCCTTGTCTTCCTTCCAATTCACTTCACTGACCCCTACTATATCTAGATTGAGCCTTTGCATTTCCCTTTTCAGATTTTCTAGTTTCCCTACCACGTTCAAGATTCTGACATTCCACGCCCCGACTCGTAGAACGTTATCCTTTCGTAGATTATTCAATCTTTTTCTCATGGTAACCTCCCACTTGGCAGTCCTCTCCCGGAGATCCGAATGGGGGACTATTCTGGAACCTTTGGCCAATGGAGAGATCATAATGACACTTCTTCAATTACAGGCCACATGTCCTGTGGATACACGTTACGTGTCTTTAATACAGTGGTTTCCATTGCCTTCTGCATGCTCATGTCGTTGATCATTGCTGATTCTTCCGCCTTTAGGGGCAATTTCCCACCCCTAGGACAAGAAGTGCCCTGAATCTCCATCCGCTGCTCCGCCCTCTTTGACAAGGCCGTTGGCAGAATGAGGCTGATTTCTTATGCCGGAAGTCTTCGGCCGCCAATGCTGATTATTTATCAAAATTTAGGCAGTGGCGGGGATCGAACCCGGGACCGAAGACGTTTCGATTATGAATCAGAGACGCTGCCCCTAGACCATGGGTACTGCATCGATGGTTTGTAGCAAGGCAAATTGGTTCAAATGGCTCTGAGCACCATGAGACTTAACATTTCAGGTCATCAGTCCCCTGTAGCAAGGCGCAGCGATGTGTCAGTATGCTCATCACACATATCGGGAGCAGTGGAACAGTTTTACTAGGGCACCATCTGTGACGTTAGTATGCTCATGACACACACATGTTGCGAGTGGGGTACCATTTTTCTATTTCATGATCTGTGAAGTCAGTATGTGCATCACACACATGTCATGAGTGATGGAACAGTATCTATAGCATTTGCGATGGTTAGTCGCTCTGCAAATAGGTCTTTGCTGGATTGCAGGTAGGGAGGGGCTGGCATCGGCACTGGTAAACACACATGCGTGCAGACCAGAGGATGACTTGGTACTTATTTAAATAGACATGAGACATTAGTATAACAGTTGAAGGACTTTCACATGCTGTAGGCAGCGGCGTGAGGATGATGGCTAGCACTGAGGCTGATTTCTTATGCCGGAAGTCTTCGGCCGCCAATGCTGATTATTTATCAAAATTTAGGCAGTGGCAGGGATCGAACCCGGGACCGAAGACGTTTCGATTATGAATCAAAGACGCTGCCCCTAGACCATGGGTACTGCATCGATGGCAGTGTTGGTCTGCTGTCGATTCTGATTAGAACAACCCGGTGACTGAACTGTTCACAGTAACACACCCTCTGCCCTACCTTCCTGTTCATAACGATCAGTCGCCAGCAGAGCTCCGGCTGCCGTAAAGGGGAAGGGTTGACACGCCTCTTATTAATGCTCATACTTACTTCCACTACTATGGGAGTATTGAGACAAGGGCGGTGCTACCCCAAAGTACCATTATCTAATATGGCGGTGATGATGTCAGCTCGTGACGTCATCCAAGATGGCGGCTTTTGGCAGGGAGTTTGAATTTTGGCAGGAAGGTAGGTCAGTTGGGCTACCTCCACCAACCTAAACCCCTCCCTTAGAAAATGGTGGGAAGATCAAATTCCATCAGGACAATGCAACACACCTCTACTAACCGAAGAAAATGGCAGGAAAATAGGTCAATTGGCTTACCTCAACTAACCTAAATCATCCGACTGGCTCCTCTTCCTAGGGATTCCTAGGGATTGGCAGTGCCCTTGGAGCATCTGCACTCTGCAAATAGGTCCTCACTCCTATCCAGATGCATCAGCAACAGTGCCCAGGAAATCACGTATTTCGAGAGAAATTTCTCAGGTGTCAAGTACGAAATGGATATTGGTGTCTCATGCATGCGGGCAACTGTGCATGGTTTGACATCTGCTGGTGCATCTCGACTTCTGGGAGCGTGTGCGGTAGCGCCCTGTGCAGTCCTGTGGACAGGGGGCAGCAAGCGGAGTCTATGCACATTGTTTGTGTCTCTGTTGCATTATTTTGCGAGCAGGTCTGTAGGCTGTGGGTATGTATTATTTGGACAGTTTAAGAGTTGATTTCCTGTCTGCACATCAGTGTACTGCTTTATTTAGGAGGAGTTTGCATGAATGTACTGAAAATATTTTGGTAACTTAGGAGTTATTTGCTTGTCTGCAGAGCGTTATTTAGTAGTAGTTTACAGGTCTGTGGGCTGTGTGGTGTGACCCCAACCATGTCAGATTGTGTGTTTTGTATCAGTGTGATAAATATACTATCTTCCAAAATCCATCCCTAAATAAATTGTTCGAAAATAAATAAAGTACACTCCTTTCTCTATCCAGCAGCCCAGGGCAGACTGAGTCATATTCCGCTCCAGTCAGTCATCTTGGCTTATGTTATGGGATGGGTGACAACGCTCTCAGGTGGCAGTACTGTGTACTACGTCCAGAAATTGTGGTGAACACACTGTTTCCCGCTAAAATCCGCCATCTTGGCTAACAGTACTTGAATCATCAGCTGACATCATGGTGGCCATCTTGGATTACATCATGGAATGGATGGCAGCACTCTCCGGTGGTGGTACTGTGTACTAGGTCAGTTGGACTCCGGACCCAATGGTGACCACACTGGCTGGATGTACTGCATCAAACTGTTTAAACAAATACTGCATGCAAAATAATAAAGACTTATGTCTATCACAGGTCGAGTCCGCTCCCCACCATTTCCTAGGACGAGGTAACTGGCAGGTGACTTAGGTTAGTGGAGGTAGCCCAAGTACCCCTTCTTTCCTACCATTTCCTTAGGTAAGTAGAGATAGCCCGATTGACCTATCTTCCCTTCAAAATTCAGTCTTCCTGCCAATCCCTAGGAAGAGGAGCCAGTCGGATGATTTAGGTTAGTTGAGGTAAGCCAATTGACCTATTTTCCTGCCATTTTCTTCGGTTAGTAGAGGTGTGTTGCATTGTCCTGATGGAATTTGATCTTCCCACCATTTTCTAAGGGAGGGGTTTAGGTTGGTGGAGGTAGCCCAACTGACCTACCTTCCTGCCAAAATTCAAACTTCCTGCCAAAAGCCGCCATCTTGGATGACGTCACGAGCTGACATCATCACCGCCATATTAGATAATGGTACTTTGGGGTAGCACCGCCCTTGTCTCAATACTCCCATAGTAGTGGAAGTAAGTATGAGCATTAATAAGAGGCGTGTCAACCCTTCCCCTTTACGGCAGCCGGAGCTCTGCTGGCGACTCTTTCAACATGGTGTCTTAACATCAGTGGAGGAATGGAAGCCCATTCTTCATCAAGGGGCGAAATCAGAGAAGGCCCTAAGAGAACTGTACGTTATAACTGATCCCAAATGCGCTTCATCTGGTCGAGGTTCGAACTCTCAACCGCCCGGTTTACATCAAGAATGATATTTCCCAGAAATTATTGCCTCACTGATACTTCTCGATTTAGGGTGATTGTCATGCAGACACTAACAATAACATTTTCCAGCTGTTCCTCTACCTGGCACGCACGGTAAGTAATGCTGTAAAATGTATTCTTACTTTTCTGCATTTAGCATTATCTTAAGCGCAAAAAACTCCCCAATGCCGTTATACCACCTCTTATATACCTCAGTGTTAGCATTATCAACGATGGCATGTAATGTCGCACAGGCATTTGTTAAACCATAGGGCTCCCATGGTATTACCACAGGGTATAGCATGATTGATCACTCGTTACTAGTCATCCCGTACAAAGCAGTGTCATTCTTTACACCATATCGAGTGTCGCTTAACACTACTTACAGGAATGTGTGGTGTATGAGGAGCTCCACGACTATTTTATCACATCCTTTTGAACGTTCTACGCATAGTCATTGTGTTATCTGGGCTGCTGATAGTACTTCGAAATTCACGAGTGACCCCTTACGCTGTCTTCCTGCGGTTTTTTACAATCACCCCTCCGCTATTATTGACTGCCCCTGTCTGTCCTTACATGAGGCCTGGCTGGTGTGGTTTAGTTGTGATTGTTCTTTCATGTTTCAACTTTTCAGTAACATTACCAACAGCCGACTTGGCTAGCTTCAGATGAGTCGAGATGTCCCTAATGGATGTGTTAGTTGACATCGAATGACTAGTCCACGTTCGAAGCCACTGAGAGCTGCTGACTGATCCGTTCTGCTGTTACTGCTTCGCTACTGACAACACAATACTCCCTGCCTCAGTTTATTCTTACCAGTTCATACTTTTATGACATCTAGTGGTTAGTGGTCAATCCTGAATTACATGTGCGTGTCCCAATACTTTTTATCATACAGAGGATTTCATTATTTGTGTATGAAATCACGATCTTGATAAAGATTCACCTCTTTTAGAACGACGATAACAGCATCGTGATTTACTGTAGTTCTATTTTAAAAAGTGTAGACAATAGTGGTATCTCTGTAATTAATATGACTAGGCCTATGTACGAGGTGCATTCAAGTTCTAAGGCCTCCGATTTTTTTTCTAATTAACTACTCACCCGAAATCGATGAAACTGGCGTTAGTTCTCGACGTAATCGCCCTGCAGACGTACACATTTTTCACAACGCTGACGCCATGATTACATGGCAGCGGCGAAGGCTTCTTTAGGAGTCTGTTTTGACAACTGGAAAATCGCTGAGGCAATAACAGCACTGCTGGTGAATGTGCGGCCACGGGGAGTGTCGTTCATTGTTGGAAAAAGCCAAAAGTCACTAGGAGCCAGGTCAGGTGAGTAGGGAGCATGAGGAATCACTTCAAAGTTGTTATCACGAAGAATCTGTTGTGTAACGTTAGCTCGATGTGCGGGTTCGTTGTCTTGGTGAAACAGCACATGCGCAGCCCTTCCCGGACGTTTTTGTTGCAGTGCAGGAAGGAATTTGTTCTTCAAAACATTTTCGTAGGATGCACCTGTTACCGTAGTGCCCTTTGGAACGCAATGGGTAAGGATTAAGCCCTCGCTGTCCCAGAACATGGACACCATCATTTTTTCAGCACTGGCGGTTACCTGAAATTTTTTTGGTGGCGGTAAATCTGTGTGCTTCCATTGAGCCGACTGGCGCTTTGTTTCTGGATTGCAAAATGGCATCCATGTCTCATCCATTGTCACAACCGACGAAAAGAAAGTCCCATTAATGCTGTCGTTGTGCGTCAACATTGCTTGGCAACATGCCACACGGGCAGCCATGTGGTCATTCGTCACCATTCGTGGCACCCACCTGGATGACACTTTTCGCATTTTCAGGTCGTCATGCAGGATTGTGTGCACAGAACCCACAGAAATGCCAACTCTGGAGGCGATCTGTTCAACAGTCATTCAGCGATCCCCCAAAACAATTCTCTCCACTTTCTCGATCATGTCGTCAGACCGGCTTGTGCGAGCCCGAGGATGTTTCGGTTTGTTGTCACACGATGTTCTGCCTTCATTAAACTGTTGCACCCACAAACGCACTTTCGACACATCCATAACTCCATCACCACACGTCTCCTTCAACTGTCGATGAATTTCAGTTGGTTTCACACCACGCAAATTCAGAAATCGAATGATTGCACGCTGTTCAAGTAAGGAAAACGTCTCCATTTTAAGTATTTAAAACAGTTCTCATTCTCGCCGCTGGCGATAAAATTCCATCTGCCGTACGGTGCTGCCATCTCTGGGATGTATTGACAATGAACGCGGCCTCATTTTAAAACAATGCGCATGTTTCTATCTCTTTCCAGTCTGGAGAAAAAAAATCGGAGGCCTTAGAACTTGAATGCACCTCATACGTCACTTAGTGAGAACGAGAGCCGGTATTTTATGTAGTATTAAATTATGAAATCTATGCATAAGTATGTAACCAATTCGGTGAAATATGTAAATGAATTTTTAATGAAGCAATTATATGTAAAATCCTATTTTTCTTTTTTTGCTAGATATTGTAAGTTTACAGATAAGCTAGTCCAATATCTATGTTAATTCTTAATTAGTTCACTTCCGCGCCAGCCGTTGTGGCCGCGCGGTTCTAGGCGCTGCAGTCTGGAACCACTCGACCGCTACGGTCGCAGGTTAGAATCCTGCCTCATGCATGGATGTGTGAGATGTCCTTAGGTTAGTAAGGTTTAAGTAGTTCTAAGTTGTAGGGGACTGATGACCTTAGAAGTTAAGTCGCCTAGTGCTCAGAGCCATTTGAACCATTTCACTTCCGCTGCGAAGTACTGAAGTACAAGTGTGTGTATTCAAGCATTTAAGTCACACTGGAACGGGATGCACAATTTATTATAACATGATTTACCAATTTTCTATTGCTATGCATAGTCTTATGTCTGCCAGTGTCTTTTTATGGCTAGAGAAAGACAGCTCAAATTCACAAGAAGTCAATGGTGCATACTTATACAGAGGGATTGTGCAAGGAATGATATTCTCTGGGGGTTCTACAATTTCATCATGAAGTAGGCGAGACATAATAACAAGACTGAGTACTTCTTAACTGTTGAATATTGCCAAGGATTCACTAGCAGGCAGAGCAGGATCAAATGCAAAGTTCTCTATCACTGACGTAAAAGTGCTTTCTGTAGAAAATCACAGCTTCAATCCATGTTGTCGACCTTGTTATCACTAGCTCCAGAGGCATAGGTAAATCAGGTAGCTGCTGCTTGTACTGTTGTACGATAAGGACATTTGAAGAAAAGCTCTTCGTGGCTGATATCTGTGTATTTACTGCTGGGAAATGGTGTCTATCTGTCTCTGCCACTCGTTACATTGCGTGAGGCATATAAGTACTGTGCAATAAGTTTAGATAAAACACATTAAGCCATTTCTTCGCTTTCAACATGTATGGAGCTGCATCTGTGTACATCAGTACGACCCTCTCTTGTTTTAACCCATCAGGCCATTTTACGTTAAGCCATCATTAATGTATATAGCAATTGAACTATTTGTAGCCTCCAAAGGTTTACAATAGATTAAATAGGGTTTATATGCAGCCTCAGAGTCCAGTTTCCTCACAGTTAGATTAGCGACGAAACGCTCGGCAGGATCCGTCGTCTCATCAACAGAAATCCATACTGGTGATTTGCCAGTATCAACCCTGACATTTTTTCTAATGCACTTGTGTCCAAAATTAAAGCAACAAACGGAAATTTTGCCAGGTTGCGTTTATTTTGCCACGAAACAGTATTAAGAGGTGATAGTAACGTAGAAGTAATGTAAAGAATGCAGAGCATAAGTAACTGCTATATCCATGACGGTAGACAAAAATTTTTTCCGTTTCTTCCAACTTAACAGATTTGCGTACACATTCTGACAACTGGTAAATGTGCTCAGCGTGGTGTGTGACCACGTCTGGCAGCAATAAAGGGCCGACAACGACGGTGAATACTGTGAATGTTGTCATAAATCTCATGTTGATGCAATAATACCCATTCTTTCTGCAGAGCTGCTCGCAAGTCTTCGAGAGTTGTTGGTATATGCTGACGTGATGCAATCTCTCTCCCTAGCGCATCCAAGACATGCTGTACGCGATTCACATCGGGAGCGCGAGCAGGTCACGCCATGCGTGCAACATTTGCCGTTTCCAAGAAAACATCAACCACCCATTCCCTACGAGATCGAGCACTGTCGTTCATCAGTACGAAGTCTGGATCCACACCACCTCGCAATAACAGCACACGAGGTCTCAAGATCTCTTCACGATACCTAACAGCAGTTATACATTTCCAATTCACCCGTAAAATTTCGTGAAGAGTTGTTCGAGTGATCCACATAACCCTGCCCTCACCATTAAGGATCCTCCTCGATATCTGTCTCTTTCCACAATGGTTGAATCACGAAATCGTGTCGACGTTCCTTCTAGATGGGAATGCTTGGAGACCCACTATTCAGACCAAATCGGGACACATATGTGAAAAGAACATTGGTCCACAGTTCGACATCCATGTGGTATGTTAACGTTCCACTCTAGACGATCCCAGCCAGCCGCTGTGGCTGAGCGGTTCTAGGCCCTTCAATCTGGAACCTCGAGCATGGATGTGTGTGATGTCCTTAGGTTAGCTGGGTTTAAGTAGTTCTAATTTCTAGGGGACTGATGACCTGAGATGTTAAGTCCCATAGTGCTCACAGCCATTTAGGCGTTCCCTTCTATGAAGACGCGTTAAAGATACATACACAGCAGGTCTCCGACAATAAAGACCATTCTGCCGAAGCCTTATGTCACCGTTTGTCTCGATACAACACGTCCAGCGGACACTGCGGGGTCAAATGCCAGTTGCCGTGCAATACTAAGGCAGTACCGTCGTGCCCTTACAGCCAAATAACACTCCTCTCTTTCTGATATCACACATGATCGGCCCTGCCCTGGTCTTCGGGATATTGTTTCGGTCTCTATAAAATGTCGCCACATTCGAGAGACAACATAACTATTAACATTAAGCCATGGGGCCACATCAGTCTGCGACTGTCCTGCTTTTATTCTTATTATGGCCGTCGCTGCAGAGACTCTGGTAGGCGTCTTCTTTTTGCCATACCGCCCCATCTGTGGCTGTATACAAAGCGACTGCGGACGTCGGACTACCCGGCACACACTACCCCGTTTTATAGGAACCCTGATGTCATCGTTCGTGTGGTTGTCCGCTGACCGAAATAATGCCACCTCCCGTGCAGACTCAACTGCACGTACATCTGTTGACAGTTTGTATGGTTATTCTGTGGATTACACACAAGACGGGGAAATAACGATTTGCTGCTTTCTTTTTGGACACCAGCGTATGTCAGCATATCATGAATCCAGATAATTTTTCCTTGGAGCGGACTCGTTCGGAATGATGCTGTTTCTGTAAGAAATTATAAAGCTCAGGTACGTGAAACTTGTTCTGGGGTATGTTCCCTGCAACCAATGCTGCACACAGATCTTGCGTAAGTAGAACCTGTTTGAAAAAATCTGTTGTATATTGCTTGTATGTTCATTGCTTCGAAAATGATGTTAAACTTCATATTTCATCGTATGTCCTATAAGTTTATCACAAGTTTGGTGGAGGACTACTTTACCGCCAGTGTTTAAGGCGCTATCAATAGCTATTTATGTTTTCAGCTTTGATGACAGCGAAGACGCAACCAGTGCCACGGCTAACTTAAATGGAGCTGACTGTTACGCAGTGAAGTGTTTCAGAACAAGATCGGTAAGCATCTACAACCAGTCACTGATGTCCGCATCGAACTTGTGCAATTTAACTTTGAGTGTAGCTTGATTGACGACAGTATGCGAAAAGCAATAATAAAATTTATTGCTTCTACTTTCTTCCTATGTAACCAAAATATATGGGACTTATGAAAATGGATAATAGTTCCGTAATAATAACATGTAAAATTATGTAGTATAGTGTGGAATGTATACTGTACCAATAAATACATAAATATATATATTTTAAATCTCGAAATACGGATCCTTTCAGTGTAATTCGTTGACACAGAAACAACATAAAATCCGGGTTCTAATGAGAAATTATACACATTTCGTTTGGAGGAAATTAGTATTTCGGTAACTTCAACGGTTCAGGATATATCTCACACGAAAAGTTTGGGTAAATCACCCTTCATTAATTGCAAACATTTCTTTTAGGTTAGGCTTTACTGTGACTGTTATTGAAATCGAATAAAACCGCAAGTTTACTGTTATGAGTCACTGTTTATTTATTTTCAAGACGAGTTTCAAAATTTTAAACCTCCATCATCAGATGGATATACATTTGTTAGTATGATACATGTGCGTTTTGTGTTACGCTTTTTGGAAGAACTTGTGGCACACTCTAGTGAAGAAACAAAATACTGTTTCAGAACATGGTTTTGGGATTTTTGACAAAACACTAGACGCATATCTGACGGAAAAAAATAAAATAAGTAAAATAGAATACCTCACGTGGTCACAGGTTCCTTTCACTGTCGAAAGGCATCACATGCATACTGTCATATTTTGTAAACAAAGTTGGCGACTGGAAACTATAAGGTGCAAGCATCATTTAGCAAAAGAGAAACATTGTCACTAAGTACAAAGAATATACACCATAAAAACATTATTATGGAATACGTTTTAAACTATTTTGGAGATCTTTGTTTCAAGATATTGTCAAGTTTTATAGCTTAAATTTCATACTCTATTATGAAATCAGGTGACATGTTACAAACTTTGAGTACAATAATTATGGAGGCTACGTTGATAAAATTATACATAAATAACAATTTTGGTTGGGATTCAGAGATACGGATAAAAGGCTGGAGACAGAGGGAGAGGGAGACAAAATGAAAGAGGGAGGGAGGCAGAGAGGCAGAGAGAGAGAGATAGAGAGAGAGAGAGAGAGAGAGAGAGAGAGAGAGGAAGGAGTGATTGAATGAAATCGAAATTTCCAAAGCAAAAATATCTGTTACATGTAACAACTAATTAACGCTGGGGTAAGACAATGGTTAAAGTTTTAAAACGTACAGATAGATGTACAGTTCGTGCCATTAGCTGATGCATATATAGTTTCATGCTGACAGGGGTACAAGCGGTTGGTGTGATGGTGTATTTTTTAATGAGGTAAATTTCTTAATGTCGGCAACTCCTGAAAACAGAGATGATACTGTTGTAAATATTGTTGTTTTTGTAATTTAAGATGGATTCATTTTGTTATGGTTGGTGTTTGTATATTCTGAGTGCTCCAAGGATTCTTAGTTTTTTGCCTTTAGGCTGGATGTGTAGGATGCTGATACCTGTGTTTTTAACATGGTATTTTGTTTCATGAAGATGGGTGGCTATTGCCGACGGTTTTTTTTCTATTTCTCAGTGCTGTCATGTTCAAATGATCTGTCTGGCCCACGTAGAAGCAGCCACAGTCCAAACATTCATTTTGTACAGACCAGTGTGATGAAGTGGGTGTTGTGTGTTGCTGTTGGGAGCTACCTTCTGTCTAATCTTGTTTGAAGACATTGGCAGTCTGATATGAAGTATTTCCAAGATATGGAATTGTATGGATGATGTTGTTTTCTTTTTATTTTTGTGTTGCGATTTCTTGGCCATTATTGAGTGTTTTAGGGTGTCTACTATGGAGCTGTTATAACAATTTGCAGTAGCCTTGTGGTTTCTAAATTCTGTTTAAAGTCTGCGAAACATACGTATATTTTTTTAAAACTTCGGCACCGTTGGACTTCCGAATGGATTACATGCGTATGCGCTGGCCCGATTCGCTTACGGTAGCTTCCAAACCTTTCTGGCATCCGGTGAATCCGAGCGGAAGACGCCGGAAGCTGGCTTATTTTAGAGCCCAAGACGCCAACGGCGGAGGGTAAGCGAAAGTTAAATTATGGAGTTAGCACTCCGCTTCCGTCTGCTTATTAAACAGCAGAAGACTGCCTTCCCCAATGGAAGGCCGAACGGTACAAACTAATATCTCGTTTTCAGCAGAGACTGTGCTAAGAGCTAAGAAATCAGAGCCGTAGCAGGTGCTGTATACTGCCATTAGTCACCATTATTAAGTCCCCCGGGCTGTGTACAGTAGCGTCCTTTAGGACGCAGCACGCTACAAACTTCAGAGCAGCGTTCCGCCATCTGTCGCCTGTAATACCGAGCTTCTTAGCTCGGCTACTCGCTACCCCGCTCCATTCATTCCACCTTTCTTTCTTTGAGCTGAATACATTACGTTCCACTGAGCAGCAGGAATCTTGGCACATGGTATTCAGTTAAAACGATTAGACAGAGAAACGTTGCAGAATAACTGAACCAATTATCTAGTCCCTATGGGATATTTCTTTTCTTACTAAATTTATGTTGGTATAACGTATCCTTCTCATTGGTCATGTCCAAACACTTGCTTCGTGAAAATCATCTGGAGTGTTGTAATGTACCTTTTCCAATATGACTACAGCGGCTTGTCAGAGAAGTAATGTTATATGCATTAGTAGCAGTCTGAGGGACTACCATAGTCTGTTGGGCGAACGCGGGCTTCATCGGCTGTTTAGTGACATGTACCGACCACTTTGAATGGAAATAGCGGGTCGACTCATATGAACTCCAATGTACCACTGGGACAAGATACTGGAAACAGTAAAACTTAAATAATATCTATGCACTCGGGCTAGTTGTACTAAAACCAGATCCACGAAAAAAATTAAATCACACACGAAAGAAGTAGTTTAAAAAATACTCATTCGACCTATTCTTAAATATGGCTTCTCAGTATGGGACCCTTAACAGACGAATGTAGTGAAGGAAATGGGAAGATCCAAAGATGAGCGGTGCGTTCCGTCACAGGATTACTCGATAATCACATGTGCACTACCAAGATTTTCATCAAATTTCAGTAACAGGCACCAAAAGACTGACGTTATGCCTTAGAGAGACTGTTACTGTTAAATTTACAAAGGCCCATGTTCCAAGATGAGTCAGATAGTTTTTGACTTTCTTCCACACATCTCGTGAAAAGACCATTACGGGTAAATCAGAGATACTATTGGTTTTCCACAGTCGGCGTTGCCACGCAACATTCGCCAATGGAACAATGAAGGTGCAAATGACAGTGACAACAGAAATATTTTACACCTCTCAAAGTAAGGTGGCTTGTGCAATAGATGAAGATATATGGGATGAACCAGAACTCCATCCACCAACTTTCAGAAGTTGTTCTAGGATACCATATCAGTAATGTGTTACAGAATACCGCGGTCTCAAGCCATCCATTACAGAGTTATAATATAATTACGATTTACTCGATATGTTGCCGCAGTGACCCTTTTTTCTGTGAAGGTACCTTCGCAACAGTGAAAAAAACCTGTAATATTCAGTAACCAAAACGTACAACACACTACAAGGAGTAATGCAACAACCCTCAGGTGCAAAACTACTGTGATACGGTTGCTGTTGGTGCGGGAACAGCTCAGTAACTCAGCATGGTGTCGCTGTCACATTCTTCTACTGCATTCCGTGAACCCGTAAACGAGGTTCATATCGCTCAACACTTCATATGTAAATATATCCATAGTACTGCTGTGTGTCACTGTCAAACCACAACTCAAAGTTCCACAAAACAAAACACTAGACAGAATCGAGCAGTACTGAACGCAGACTTGAAGGCAACGAGGTAAAGGGGCATTCCTGTTGCCAACAGCCGGTACAGTGAAGGAAACGAAACGACACACTGCGCGTAACGTTGTCATCTGCACTGTAGTGTACTATTTTCGGTGCAATACAGGAAAAAAATCTAACTAGGGGGAGAAACCAAACGAAATGCAATAAATCTGTCCATCTTCACCGATTATTAGTTTCTTCTACAGCAGTGATGCAATGGGATGGTGCACGTCGCAGTCACAGGGAGCAGTTCACCACGTCACGGAAATGTTTACTCGACTTCATGCAGCTGCGAAAAGGGAAAGAGATAAGTGATCAAAATATTTCCCATTCATTCTTGCAAAGGTTTTGTAATAATGAGTGAGAACGGAATTCCTAACTGAGAGTGTATTGCTATTTTACCCATGCTGTATCTTGTGAAATGTGCGGCCGTTAATGACTATTGGTGAACGCCATGAGTCAAAAACGCTTTTAAAACGCTTCATTTAATTGCCATAACCGGTACTGAGCTATCATGCTCATCTTCAGATGGCTAACATTTCTGATTAAATTGACGTGTTGGTCACAAGCACGGCGTCCTCTCCTGCGCTTCACGAGAATCTCTCATAGAACTCTTCCATTTGTCGAATTGAAAATATGAATGTTCAAACATGTCCTAACTCAGTATTTTATGTCTCATTATGACCTCACAAAGTACATGATAACATTTTAAAATACTCCTTGTGAGCACATTACTAGCTGTAAAAGTCAACATGGCCCTAGTACCTGGTTGTAGATAGAGTGTAACAGTGTTTATAAACCACCAACAGTAGCATTTCGTCTGACTCCATTGGCATTCTCATCACAGTGAAAATTTGACTTTGTAAAAACTCGAAACTGGCTTCATAATCTCAAAGTAATTTGGTGACTGAAACAGATCTTAATAAATATTAGAGCCGGAATGTAAAAATGTTTCCGTCATTCGAAAAAATTGTGGCTTTGATGACAATTGGAAAGCAGATTTCCCTTGAGAACTGCTCTTAAATACACTGGTATTAATACAGGGTTGAGGTGTAGACTTATTGCAAAATTTTATTACCTACCAAATTAGACCTAGGTGGTTTTTTTTAATTTTTTTGTTTTTTACAGTTTGGCACCAGGAGGTAGTTTAAAGTACACAGCTGTAGCTTCACATTTCTATAAGAACGTTCATGTTGCTTTGTTGACATTGGCCAAATTCTTTATATAAACATGAGAGATTTTAACTTCATAGAAACACTGTTTTATTGACAAAATTTAAAATTACCTTTCAATCATAACAGTAACATAAATTCTGAATTCATTAACAGGAATGATGCAAGGATGTATTTCAGGGAGGTAGTTCCTGTACGCCTCATTCTAACCTCATAAAGCCTTTTTTAAACTTTCACTGCCCCACTCTAGCATCTTTAACTGTCTAAATTAGGATTTTTGCGAACTTCCAAAACGAAATGAGATAACTCACGAATTAACCAATATATTCCAATTTATATGTTCTCGAAGTAAATTTTAAAAATAAAAATTAATAACTTTATTTCAGAGGTAATAGATTCTGAACCACATTGCAACTTAATTTCTTCTCACATTAACAGATCATTAACAGAGGTGAAGAAAGCATCAACTGAAATTCTAGGATCTTTATGTTTATGGTGACACACCCACTTAGCCAATAATCACATCTCAACTTTTTAGAAGTTATATAAGCAACCTATAGGTGATTCCATGATTAATATTGGCTATCTGTACCATTATCTATAATTAGCAGCCATTGAGTATGAAAGATATATGGATCCACTTGTAACCCTAAACTGAGAAGCTACAGGGGATACAATAATCTCCTTACATAAAGAAAAAGATGACGATATTAATATCCCATCTACAAATAGGCCATTTGAAATAGATATTAAAAGGATGAGGAAAGTAATTTACCATGTTCTTTATGGAAGAAGCAGTCCAGCATTTGTCTTAATGTATTTAATTTAGGGAATTGATGAAAACCAAAATCTAATTATCTTGACGATGATTTAAACCCTACTCGTCCTGAATGCATATTCATCGCCTTGGTTGGTGCATCATCTTGACTGATAGTATGTTGGTTTTGTATTCTCATTTTCCCATTACACTCAATATTTTAATACAGAATTACATTGAACTTCCTTTGTAGCCTCTGTGGTGAGTTGATAACAGTGCTAGAACAAATCCTGAGCTTTGAGGTTCAATCTAATGCTCATCCACGAATTTT
The DNA here is from genome assembly GCF_023864345.2 of Schistocerca serialis cubense. Classification (NCBI taxonomy): domain Eukaryota; kingdom Metazoa; phylum Arthropoda; class Insecta; order Orthoptera; family Acrididae; genus Schistocerca; species Schistocerca serialis. The sequence continues at coordinate 584,605,049 of NC_064640.1, forward strand.
TTGTCACTTACTATTTGTTTTATCTCAAGCAGTGATCTGCTAAGGTGTCAAATGGTATGTGGCTCCTTGTTTAAGAAAGCACTTTAAATGTTATGTCCCCCTACAACTGGCTTGAGGTGTCATGATGAAGGCCATGTGGAGACCAGTTGAGCGCACCACCAATGGGACCATGCCCAGCAAAGCCAGTGTCCAAATCAAATTTCATGTTGTGCACAGCTTTACTTACATGGTTTCTTTACTTCAAAAAGATGTAAAGAGAGCCTGTTTTTTTCTGATACTGTAAATTATTTCATTCTGCGAAATAACCAGATTTTCACAAAAGGTATGCTGAAAACTAATTTAGTTAATGTGCATTAGGAATGTGTGAGAAGTATATTAATGAGAAGGAAGATAACCTTTGGTGAAGTTGATTTATTAGCTCCATACTGAAAGAACAATGACAGCATAATATAACATTTGAATGACTTACACACTACTTAAACCAACCTATGCTAAGGACAACACACACACCTATGCCCGGGGGAGGACTCGAACCTCCGTCGGGAGAGGGGCGAGGGGAGGGGGGCGAGCGTCACGGACCGTGACAAGAAGCCTTGGACAGTACGGATACCTTGCGTAGCCTCATTTATGACTTACAACTAATTCTTCTTCTCCATGTACTAAAATCTGAAGATGTTCAGTATTCATATGCATTAAATAATTGATCATTATTAATATTTAATGGTTTTGGTATTTTTTAATACTGTGATGTAAAACATTCTGACACTCTTTTCTTTTGTTTTATTTCAAATGAGGTACCATAGTCTTATGATCTAAAATATTTTCTACTTGAATGTTTGTTTTTCATCTCCTTGTTTATATTCCTTCCGTTTGATTATCCTGAAGAGAAATGTGCCAATTCAAATGAACTTCAACAATAAGTTTTAAAATTGTATACTTCATTCACTCGTATTTTAAATTTATATAATTTAATTTACCAGTCTTTGACTAAAACTCTTTGCATAATTTTTGTCTGTATGTAAAATATTCTCAACGCTCAAATAGTCCCAGCTTTAATACCGAAAATCTTACTGAAATGTATATTTATAAGTCTGTTCAAAAAAATACTGTACACATTTGCAACTCTTAGAGAAAATTTTTAAGAAGTGTACACGATACTGTTGATGGATTTAATCTTTTAACTACACTTAGTACTAAAAATAATGCAAGCATTGCAAAGCGGACTGATAGATTCCATAAATCACAGTTATTGCACCAGTTGATCAAAAACCTTTCTGAGGGTTGTAGCGATAGGAAGATATCTGTGTTGACATCGTGGGGTATGTCAGTGATTGCAAAAACTGAGTCGCTAAGATGGATTTCAGTTCTCTTTTTATTCTGTTTATTTAGTTTCATGTCCTCTAGTCAGTGACTTGCATGACTCTGTGGAGTCATAGGTGAGCAATTTCAGACACGAGGGAAAGGTAATCATGGCCAGTGGCTGAGTCCCTGTGGGTAATGGCAACTTCTAGAGTAAAGCTCACTACAAACAGGGGGCAACGGCCAAACTGTTCAGGGACTGGAAAGCTGCATTAGGTGTGTTGCATTGTCTCATAGGGTGTCATCCAAATGCGTGTACACAAATTCTTCAGAGCTGCAGCCCCTCCAATTCCTAAGAACCTTTGTTGGTTGGTTGGTTGGGTTAAAGATTAAAGGGACCAAACTACAAAGGTCACCGGTCCCAAGAACCTTTGTCTGAGCGTCAATGACATGTGTCCAAACCAGTGCAAAATAAATGATTTTACAAATTGGACTTCCTGTTCAAAGGACATTCTGGTGCCATGTTTATCATTGACCAGCCTTCCCAAGAATAACGAGTGAAGTAGGTTTCAGAGTTTTCGTGTTGAATCTACACCTTGTTTTCGAGTTTTACCAAAATAACTGTGATTCTGAATTTTATAGAAAGACCAGCTGAAATGATGGTCAGTCACATCTTACTGATCCTTTCCAGATCTCGAAAAGCCAACCTAACAGTCATTTAAACTAGGGGTGGTGAAGATTTCGGCTCAAGGACAGGGCCTGTGTTCGAGTGCCAAAGAGCTCGGCCTCTATTCATATTTTCCCCACCACCACGTCGTGCTGTATGAAGACGAGGGGGAGGGGGTGTAGGAGGAGCAAACGGCGAACGTGCTGCCTTTAAATGGCAGTAAGGCAGTGCAGTCGTATTGCATACGATTTGATCTTGTATTTCACTTTTCTCAAGAACATAGATCACAAGCAACACAAGTTTTCAGTACTAATTAATTACACTCCTGGAAATTGAAATAAGAACACCGTGAATTCATTGTCCCAGGAAGGGGAAACTTTATTGACACATTCCTGGGGTCGGATACATCACATGATCACACTTACAGAACCACAGGCACATAGACACAGGCAACAGAGCATGCACAATGTCGGCACTAGTACAGTGTATATCCACCTTTCGCAGCAATGCAGGCCGCTATTCTCCCATGGAGACGATCGTAGAGATGCTGGATATAGTCCTGTGGAACGGCTTGCCATGCCATTTCCACCTGGCGCCTCAGTTGGACCAGCGTTCGTGCTGGACGTGCAGACCGCGTGAGATGACGCTTCATCCAGTCCCAAACATGCTCAATGGGGGACAGATCCGGAGATCTTGCTGGCCAGGGTAGTTGACTTACACCTTCTAGAGCACGTTGGGTGGCACGGGATACATGCGGACGTGCATTGTCCTGTTGGAACAGCAAGTTCCCTTGCCGGTCTAGGAATGGTAGAACGATGGGTTCGATGACGGTTTGGATGTACCGTGCACTATTCAGTGTCCCCTCGACGATCACCAGTGGTGTACGGCCAGTGTAGGAGATCGCTCCCCACACCATGATGCCGGGTGTTGGCCCTGTGTGCCTCGGTCGTATGTAGTCCTGATTGTGGCGCTCACCTGCACGGCGCCAAACACGCATACGACCATCATTGGCACCAAGGCAGAAGCGACTCTCATCGCTGAAGACGACACGTCTCCATTCGTCCCTCCATTCACGCCTGTCGTGACACCACTGGAGGCGGGCTGCACGATGTTGGGGCGTGAGCGGAAGACGGCCTAACGGTGTGCGGGACCGTAGCCCAGCTTCATGGAGACGGTTGCGAATGGTCCTCGCCGATACCCCAGGAGCAACAGTGTCCCTAAATTGCTGGGAAGTGGCGGTGCGGTCCCCTACGGCACTGCGTAGGATCCTACGGTCTTGGCGTGCATCCGTGCGTCGCTGCGGTCCGGTCCCAGGTCGACGGGCACGTGCACCTTCCGCCGACCACTGGCGACAACATCGATGTACTGTGGAGACCTCACGCCCCACGTGTTGAGCAATTCGGCGGTACGTCCACCCGGCCTCCCGCATGCCCACTATACGCCCTCGCTCAAAGTCCGTCAACTGCACATACGGTTCACGTCCACGCTGTCGCGGCATGCTAGCAGTGTTAAAGACTGCGATGGAGCTCCGTATGCCACGGCAAACTGGCTGACACTGACGGCGGCGGTGCACAAATGCTGCGCAGCTAGCGCCATTCGACGGCCAACACCGCGGTTCCTGGTGTGTCCGCTGTGCCGTGCGTGTGATCATTGCTTGTACAGCCCTCTCGCAGTGTCCGGAGCAAGTATGGTGGGTCTGACACACCGGTGTCAATGTGTTCTTTTTTCCATTTCCAGGAGTGTATTTTGGTGCACCGAAGACTATTACTTTTACCTGGTACAAACTGTCGACGTATGGACAAACTCAGACAATGTCGCAGTTTCGCACTCAAGTTGCCACACAATCTTGATATATTTTGATTCATAATAAGTCTTCCACACAAATACGTCTATCGGAATATTGTAGCACTCTTGCATTATGGAGACTTGGAAAATCTACCTGAAAAGAGCTATGTAAACGTCGTGGACAGTTTTAACGAAAAATATTTATAATTAAAACTGAAATAACCTTGCAGGTCAGTCAGTTACATCTACAAAAGAACAGGGGAACTTCCAAGTGAAACCGCGTCCGCCCCGGCAGCTAAGTGGTTAGCGTGACGGATTACCGTCCTACGGGCCCGGGTTTTTCTCCACTCAGGGGCTGGGTGTTGTGTCGTCGTCATCATAATTTCATCCCCATCCGACGCGCAGGTCGTCCAGTGTAATAAGACCTGCACCAAGGCGGCCAGACCTGCCCCACAAGGAGCCTCCCGGCAAATAACGCCAAACGCTCATTTCATTTTAACTGAAACAGCTCAAAAACAGGTGCAAGACTGACAGTGTCATCAAAAGAGTTATAAAACTATCGTTGAAATTCTTCTAAAGGCCACAATGAATTCTTCAGACCTCACACTTTCTTTAACGCCATTGGGATTAGGGAACTGAATTGTTTTTTCAGAATGTGCCCCTTCCACAACGCGATTTTCTTTTTAAATGTATCCCCGTCAAGTTAGAATGAAATTGCCTTGCAATGTCTTACTGTGGGCGGTCTGCAGTGAGATCCACTTAAAATGAGAAACTTGCGATCTATGCCGGATGTTCTAATTTTCTTCCTGCATGCCTTTTTCCTTCATAGAATTCAACAATAGGGAGATTCAGATCAAAAAACGGTTCCAGGCATGCTCCTTGACTTGACCAAATTACTTTGCAGTAATATATGAAGTGTCCGTACTCTTCGTTCACTTCTATTGAAAACTGTTGCAACTGAAAATGTAACAATGGATGCGACTTCAGAAATTTTACTATTCGAACCATCCATTTCCTTAGAGCTCCATGACTGCAAATTTAGTACAGTGTTTTTCTTGATGTGTAGAACAATGAATCCCGTTTGTCATTCATCGTAACGTTTTGCTCCTTCGTTGTGATTTAATTGCTTAATCTCTTTCTACATGTTACTGTACTGTCGTTTCGTAGCAAATAAGCAGTATCCGTCGATTAAGCGAATTGAGGACTCTCATCCTTCCGTCATTCCCGGTCATTTTAAAGGATTACGACGACAGATCGCTAGACAGCTTCATTTTGTGCAAATAGGCACCGGGCCGATGAACGTCCTTCATAACACGAACCAATAGTGAAGGGTAAACAGCGTTGACACCAAGATTTTCCACAACGCAAGAGAGTTGTGCCGACCGCAATATGCCGCAACGCACTGTTAAACCATATGTCGCACCGTTGCGGGTACTTCCGAGAAGGACCCAGCAAAGCCGAATAATAAGCTTAGCTTTAGCCCCAACACTCTGCACGCGTGAAGTCTGGCATGCCGTATCCGGCCCTGATACCATACCTCATTACAACTTCTGTCGTCCTTTCATTGGTTTTGTATCCTTACTGTTCTTACTAATTATTACTATCTCTTTTTTGATGCATGTGCTCGCAGAGAGCGAATAAAATTGAGGTTATTGTGGACCGACGCTTGCAATTAAGTAGATGTTAGCTTCTCTCCAATGAAGAATCAATAAAATATTTAGTAAGAACTGACCCACGACTCATTTATGAGGGTCAAACCTTCCTCACTTCTCAGTCAACTGACAGAGCCATTTCCATATCTGAGTTCATGTGAAGAAATCTGTCTCTCACTTAGTCCAGGGTGAACAGATAATTAAAACAACTGAATGGTTGGTCAGCTGCATCTTGCATTAAAATGGCAAGGGTGATCATATCCGATTTCTGGGAATTCCTTTCGATATTAGGTGGCGTTTGGTATAATAATTAGTGACACCCAACAGGATTCGCTTGGGTGGAGCCTTACAGTCAGTGTAAGTCAATTTGGAGTCACACTTTTAATAAATGTAATAAATTTGTCGAGATCTAATTTAAGTTGCTGGTGCAGCTGACTGAACCTGGGCTTTTTTTCAGAACGTTTTTCTTCTACTGTACTGTGTGTATGTGAGTTCTTCTCTTTTTGTTGTTGCTGAGATAGCACCTTTGCTGCAAAATTTTAAAAGGCCTTCAGCGTGTGGCGTTAGCGTTGCAGTGCTGATATGACAAGTTTTGATCAGGATATTGTTAACAAAGTTGTTTTCTTGTTTTAAACTGAGAGCGGATGCTGATGATGAGTCAAAGCTGGGCAAAACGTGAGTCACGAAGGAGAGATCATGTGAGAAATGTGAGGGTACCGTACAGTGGAGAAGAAACGATGGTAGCCAAACGGAGACAGATGTGAACTTGTGTGAGCATGCTTTTGATTTTGCTAATTAACTATGGATCATGGGAAGTGTGCAATCCTAAAGCACCGACTGCGCACTGACCAGCGCAGCTCCACGAAACGGTATCAAGAAAGCGCTGACCACCGAGCCAATGGAAAGAGTGGGCAGCACCACACTTCCTGGAAGACAGAGTTAAGCACCGCCTGTCGAAGCTGATTTAACCTGCCACTGATCGCTGGTCGCCCAGTTCGGTAGCAGACTTCTAGAGCGTCAGTACTGAGTAACAGAAAGACGTTACTTAGCCTGCGTCTTACGAGTAGTAATAGATTGTCAATGCACCTGCATGTAGGGGTACAAGAACCACCTGAAGTTTTGTTTCTTCCCTTAATAGAAACAAAGTTTTGTATTAATTAGAAAGTGTTTTGTACAGATGATTTTAGATTCCTGCCACTGGCCATCGTCACTTCTGTCCTTCCATTTTAGGCCACTGCTGACTCCCACATCTAACGCTACGTTTACCCATCGCCACTCCAGCACAGCGCGTCACTAATACTTCTGTCTTTCCTTTCTGAGGTGCATTGCTACTAATTGTGAACAATTTCTTTGTTGCGGCGCTTCTATCATTAAAATGGCCTCTACCCCGCCTTCTACACTACCTGCGCCTACGCTTCCGATTGCTGCTGAATTGATCTAATGCAGTTAACTCAGTTTCAGTACCACCAAATGTCGTAGTTGATGACGGCAGTCCAGCAGCTCATTAACGCAAAAGCTGCTGTGCATTGACTCCGCCACAACAGCCAGCCACATCCACAAGATCTTCTCTGTGCATTGCACTGTTCTGAGCTTTCGATGAATAACAAGAGGAATGGAAAGAGGACTACACTCATTTCAACGCTCATTCTGACAGACATAAAGTGCAAGGTACTGTGAAACTTTCTTATTTCTTGTCAATTGCCAGCACATGAGTTTGTCGCCTCATGCAGAAGTTATTCCCGACTAGTAGCCCAATTTGCTGGTTTTTGAAGATTTAGTTTCACCCTCGCAAAGTATTACGAGGATCACTTATGGGTTACTGCAGCTCGTTACAAGTTCTTTCGATTGCGTAGAAAGCCAGAACAGACATAACTCCAGTGGGTCAGTGAACTTCAGGGTTTGACATGAGAGTGTCATTTTCAGTGTAGCTGTGGACAATACTCTAGTAATGCAATGATTCGTGATGAAATTACATACAGTGTGCCAGACAGTAGGATTCGTGAACAAATTCTGAAACATTCAAATGTGGTCAACACACATTTAGGTGTGTTCAAACTTCAGCACTTACCCTTTGGCAGCGCTTCTGAGCCTGCCATATTCCAACGGTACGTAGAACAGCTTACTGCAAAAGATCCATTCTGTTCAAATTACTTGCACGGTAATGTGGACGTACACCGGAGGAACATGATAATAACCTTCGTAAGATTTTTCAAGTACTTTCAGCTGCAGGTTTGAAGTGTCGCGTGGACAAGTGTGCCTTTTCTCAGACTGAAATTCAGTACTTCGGCCATATTCTTTATAGAAAAGGTTTTCATCCCTTTCACTCACATTTTCTAGCCATGCGGGACCTCCCTGCGGAACGTGACGAAATTGCAGTCAGTTCTCAGGAAGATTACATATTATGTCTGGTTTATACCTAACACAGCCTTAATCGCGGCTCGGACACATCGTTTGTGTGGGAAGAACGTGCATCAAAGAGTGTCAGACTGCTTTTCCAAAAACTTAAAAATGCCTTGTTTGGTGATGGATGCGTTGTTCATTTCGATCCCGATAAGCCTGTGGTTTTGGCAATGGACTCTTCTTCGTATGGAATCGGATCCGTGCTCTCGCACAGATTTGGTTCACAGAACAGGCCGATTGCTTTCGCAGCCAAGTTATTGACCAAGACTCATTTTAACTATTCCCAAATCGAGAAAGAAGAGCTCGCTATTATCTATGGCGTTACAAAATTTCACCATTATCTATTTAGTCAGAAGTTTTACCTTGTGTCGTACCATAGTCCACTTCAGTTTTTGTTTGATGCTTCCAACCAGCTCTGCCACGCACGGCTCAGAAGTTGCAACGTTAGGCTTTGTTATTGTCATGGCATCAATACGAAATATTGTAACGGCCCACGTAGAAGCATGCAAATGTTGACGCCCTGTCTCGTCTTCCTGTAGCTCCTGATTCTGAATTCGATACTACTGCCACATCTTGTTAGATCGATTCGCTGGACATTGAACTTACACAGACTGTTGCTTGCTCTGCACTATAGGACCGTTACACATCACAAAAGAAGACCCTGACTAGCCTTTTGTTGGACTACATTCGTACTGCTTGGCCTCGTTCAGTGAAATATATCCAGAATTCTTTTGTACGGCGATATCTGGCACGCGGCACCTTCGTCGTCGTCGTCGTCGTCGTCTTTGTCGTCATCACCGCCGCCGTCGACATCGCCGCTCTCTCTGTTTTTCGCCGGACCGCCTAAGGAAGAGGGTAGGAGTTCGTTTGGAGACTTTCCGACCAATGTTCACCTCTGAGTGCTTGGCGAATGCGGGACGCGGCCATTGCTCAACGTCGGTTCCAGTCGCTGCTCCAAGCTCCTCACGCCACCCAGCTTCTTGCCTCCCCCATTCCCCCGTTGTCGTGAGATCGCTCCCTACACGACAACGGTGTGGCATTTTCGGGGGCAGGAATGTGTAGCCTTAAATCATCGACTGCACACCGACCAGCGTAGCAAAGCGAAACGGCATCAGCAAGGCCCCGAGCCACGAGCCAATGAAAAGAACGGACAGCGCCACACCTCCAGGAAGACAGAGATCATCGCTCCCTGTCAACGCTAACTTAAGAAGCCGCCCAACGCTGGTCGCCCTGTTCGGTTGCAGACTTCGAGAGTGCCAGTGCTGAGTAGTAGGAAGACGTTACTTAGCCTGCGTCCTGTGAGTGGTAATAGATTATCAGTGTAACCGCTGTAGCGTAACCAAGTCAAATCGTGGCTTATGGAATTATGATGGCTGACTGCAGCAGATCTCATGAAATGTTTTCCGAGAACGAGATGGGTTTTAGCAGGGCTCAAATTGATATCGAAATTTGTGACGTTGACAGCATGATGGAAGTATACTGTTAGGTCTGTGGCAGATGCATTTCAGAAGGTGTTCTTGAAAGACGCTAGAAGCTTGGACAAAGAGATTTCCGATAATGATCAACAAGTCTGATCGTGCTGGTGGATCATAATATTGAGTATATACAAAATGAAACCATTAAATGTATTCGGTGTTGTGAAAATAGACAACCATAGCTGTATAAAGGAGTTACAACAATGAAACTGTACCGCACATGGACTCAAGCCCAGATTCCACGCTTAGCACGAACGATCTCCTTACGATTTGGCTATCGTCTAACTACGTCACATACATCCCGGCGTCGGCGGATGAATACGATATTGCAGGGCCTGTGTTATTCTGAATTATACTGCAATGTTCTTCAGACGTGTTCTGTTAATGACCGCATGTCAAGTGTGTTTTCGACTGTGTTGTGTTGATGTACACATGTGATGTATATTTTGGACTCTACTGTCGGATAAATTATGAGAGGTTTTTTGAAGTTAATTGATGATCACGTCCGATTCACATATGGACCCTACATTACGTATGTATGACAATTTTTTGGGGTGTCTTTGCTTAGGAGCTCGGAAGGAACGGGGTACCGCGATATTTCCTACATTACGTGTTTATGACAATTTTTTGGTGTGTCTTTGCTTAGGAGCTCGGAAGGAACGGGGTATTGCGATATTTGTAAGAAACTTCCTTTTGTTACAGGAATAGGAAATGATTATTGAAGATTGGACAGTCTGTTACCAAATCAAGGCAGAAGATGTCTAACCTGACCTTAACTAAAAACGATGAGCGAAACTGAACTAATCATTTTTTTTCTTTTTTACTTCCCTCTCTTAGTATCTTTCTTTAGATAGCCGCTAGTGGACGGATAAATACAGAAGAGCACATGGATGAGAGCACCAACTGTGTATGGAGGGAAATGCTGCAAAACTTTTCGATTAAAAGATGGTTCAAATGGCTCTGAGCACTATGGGACTTAACAGCTTTGGTCATCAGTCCCCTAGGACTTAGAACTACTTAAACCTAACTAACCTAAGGACATCACACAACACCCAGTCATCACGAGGGAGAGAAAATCCCTGACCCCGCCGGGAATCGAACCCGGGAACCCGGGCGTGGGAAGTGAGAACGCTACCGCACGACCACGAGCTGCGGACAAACTTTTCGAAGTAATTGTGTTACAAGACAGAGAAATTAAATAAGGTGTAACTGATATAAGTGCAGAGAGTCCTGTATGTGGTACCTTAATATGTACACACATCAGTGTGTTGGTTGTTCTTTCTCTGCATTGAACAGTACTCTCACATGCACACCAACGACGGTACAACCTGATTTTTACTGCACTGCCACAACTGCACCACCAAGCGGATTATGTTAGTAAAGTCTAGCCATGTGTCCACACTTCAACAACTCAACTGCTGCCTTTAGCTTGGAGGTATTAACCAACCTACAAACGTACTACTTCTAATAGCTATAATTAATAGTCTGCAAATCATGTACATTGTTCACTACATCATGCTCAGTCACCAACACAATTATGTACACTCATACCTGTTTCACTTGTATATACGCAGCGCGATTTTTTCCACTGTGTAGAAACTCTGGGGATTGATAGATGAGAGGAAACGGAACAAAAAAGGTCTAATGAACTTACCGTTTCGGTACTAGAGACGATTTATTCAATCACACTTTCTTACAACCCCCCCCCCCCCCCCCCGAACCACTGACCTTACCGTTGAAGGGGAGGCCTGCGTGCCTCAGCGATACAGATAGCCGCCAGCCGCACCGTAGGTGAAACCACAACGGAGAGGTATCTATTGTGAGGCCAGACAAACGTGTGGTTCCTGAAGAGGGGCAGCAGTCTTTTCAGTAGTTGCAGGTGCAACAGTGTGGATGTTTGACTGATATGGCCTTGTAACATTAACCAAAGTGGCCTTGCTATACTAGTACTGCGAAAGGCTGAGAGCAAAGGGAAAGTACAGCAATAATTCCTACCGAGAGCATGCAGCTTTACTGTATGATCAAATGATGATGGCGTCCTATTGGGTAAAATATTCAGAAGGTACAATAGTCCCCCATTCGGCGGGGACTAGTCAGGAGGACATCGTTATCAGGAGAAAGAAAACTGGCGTTCTACGGATCGGAGCGTGAAATGTCAGATCCCTTAATCGACCACGTAGGTTAAAAAATTTAAAAAGGGAAATGGATAGGTTAAAGTGAGATAGAGTGGGAATTAGAGAAGTTCGATGGCAGGAGGAATAAGACTTCTGGTCAGGTGAATACAGGGCTATAAATACAAAATCAAACAGGGGTAATGCAGAAAAAATTGGAGCGCGGATAAGCTACTACGAACAGCATGGAGAATGCATTATTGTAGCCAAGACAGACACGAAGCCCACGTCCACCACAGTAGCACAAGTTTATATGCCAACGATCTCCACATATGATTGAGAGATTGAAGAAATGTATGATGCGATAAAATAAATTATTCAGATAGTTAAGGGAGACGAAAATTTAATAGTCATGGGGGGCTGGAATTCGATAGTAGGGAAAGGATGAAAAGGAAAAATAGTAGGTGGATATGGACTGAGGGTAAGGATGGAAGAGGAAGCTGCCTGGTAGAATTTTGCGCAGAGCATAGCTAAATCACAGCTAAAACTTGGTTTAAGAATAATGAAAGAAGGTTATATGCGTGGAAGCGGCCTGGAGACACTGGAAGATTTCAGATAGATTATACAGGGTGAGTCACCTAACATTACCGCTGGATGTATTTCGTAAACCACATCAAATACTGACGAATGGATTCCACAGACCGAACGTGGGGAGAGCGGCTAGTGTAATTGATTAATACAAACCATAAAAAAATGAACGGAAGTATGTTTTTTAACACAAACCTACGTTTTTTTTAAATGGAACTCCGTTAGTTTTGTTAGCACATCTGAACATATAAATAAATACGTAATCAGTGCCGTTTGTTGCATTGTAAAATGTTAATTACATCCGGAGATATTGCAACCTAAAGTTGACGCTTGAGTACCACTCCTCCGCTGTTCGATCGTGTGTATCGGAGAGCACCGAATTACGTAGGGATCCAAAGGGAACGGTGATGGACCTTAGGTACAGAAGAGACTGGAACAGCACATTACGTCCACATGCTAACACCTTTTTATTGGCCTTTTTCACTGACGCACATGTACATTACCATGAGTGGTGAGTTACACGTACACACGTGGTTTCCGTTTTCAATTACGGAGTGGAATAGAGTGTGTCCCGACATGTCAGGCCAATAGATGTTCAATGTGGTGGCCATCATTTGCTGCACACAATTGCAATCTCTAGCGTAATGAGTGTCGTACACGCCGCAGTACATTTGGTGTAATGTCGCCGCAGGCTGCCACAATACGTTGTTTCATATCCTCTGGGGTTGTAGGCACATCACTGTCCACACGGTACATGATGGCCACCACGTCAAGAAGAATGTAATTACTACAATACCAAAGAAAGCAGGTGTCGACAGGTGTGAAAATTACCGAAGTATCAGTTTAATAAGTCATGGCTGCAAAATACTAACAAGTGTTCTTTACAGACGAAGGGAAAAATAGTAGAAGCTGAAATCGGGAAAGATCGGCTTGGATTCCCCAGAAATGTTGGAACATGTGAGGCAATACTGACCCTAGAACGTATCTTAGAAGACAGATTAAGGAAAGACAAAAATACGTTTCTGTCATTTGTATACTTGGAGAAAGCTTTTGGTAGTACTGACTGGAATAATCTCTTCAAAATTCTGAAGGTGGCAGGGGTAAAAAACAGGTAGTGAACGGCTATTTACAATTCGTACAGAAACCATATGGCAGTTATAAGAGTCGAGAGGCATGAAATGGAAGCAGTAGTTGAGAAGGGAGTGAGACAGTGTTGTAGCCTATCCCCGATGTCATTCATTCTGTATACTGAGCAAGCAGTAAACGGAACAAAAGAAAAATTTGGAGCATGAATTAAAATCCATGGAGAAGAAATACAAACTTTGAGGTTTGCCAGTGGCATTATAATCCTGTCAGAGATAGCGAAGGACCTGGAAGAGCAATTGAACTGGGTAGACAGTGTCTTCGAAGTTGGATATAAGATGATTATCAACAAAAGCAAAACGAGGATAACGGAACGTAATCGAATGAAGTCAGGTGACGCTGAGGGAATTAGATTAAGAAATGAGACACTTAAAGTAGTAGATGAGTTTTGCTATTTTTGGGGCAAAACAACTGATGATGGTCGAAATATAGAGGATATAAAATGCAGACTGGCTACGGCAAGTGTGGAGTCCTCGTCGCCTAATGTTGAGTCATCATCGCCTAGTGTGGGATCCTACCCACTCGTCTCGTATAGGGTGGCTAACGGATGCTGCGTTCTCGGAATACTATACAACAATTAAAATAGTATTAATAGTTTTATCTCAATAAAGCAGATTTGATAATACCTAACTTGAATGTACAGCAAGTGTTGCAAGCTATGGGCGACATGCAAACAGTAATGATCTTTGCTATAGACGAAGTCCAAATAAGCAATGGATATGGATCACTAATAACTGTTCTCGTAGCACTCTCCGCTAGGCCATGCTAATACTCTGAAAATACTGTCCACTAACGTCCGCCCGAGGCTGGCAGGAGCGGCGCTTATATTCACTTCTTGCAGAGGTCGATCCTGTAGTGGTGCGGTCCTTGTCAGCAGGCACTGTCTGACGTCGCCTCACCGCCTTCTCCCGTCTTGCATTTTTCCTCTTCGTTACGGCGCTTGTGGTTACGCCAGAACAGCAAGAAAAGCGTTTCTGAAGAACACAGATTTCTTAACGTCGAGTGTAGATTTAAGCGACAGGAAGGCTTTTCTGAAAGTATTTGTATGGAGTGTAGCCATCTATGGAAGTGAAACACTGACGATAAATAGTTTACACAAGTAGAGAAGAGAAGTTTTGGAAATGAGGCGCTACAGAAGAATGGTGAAAATTAGATGGGTAGATCACGAATTTTCGGAAACGAGACTTAGAGGAAAATGTGATTAATACTGTGGAAGGCGACCGTCGTGTCAGTATCAGGCAGTTAGCCCGCCGGTACAGGGTACGCAAGACGTTCTTGTGGAACATTCTCCATGACAATTGTTACTACCCTTACTGCTACATACAACGTGTGTAGGGCTTATCAGCGACAGACTTCGCACACTAGGTGTAGTTTTTTCACTCATTTCTTCACCAGGCAACCACGATTCCAGGATACATGTCATCCATCCTATTCACAGATGAGGTCACCTTTACGTGGAGTGGTATCTTCAATTTTCATAAGTCATTTGTGGGATAACTTACAGAACCCCCATGGTATGGTTACAGCGAATCATCAGCATCGGTACAGGCGGAATGTGTGGTGTGGGATAATTGGTGACCGTATTTAGGGGCCAGACTTCATTCCACATCACCTAACAGGCCAAAAGTATCGGCGTTTCTTGTGGGAGACGTTGCTTCCCCTGTTGGAAGAAGTGTCATTGATGATTCGAAGGGTTTTGTGGCTGCTACATGATGATGATCCATGCCACTTCGGTTTTAACATCTAGACACACCTCAATTGCGTCTTCCCTGGCTGAGCAATCATACGATGGGGTCCAGTTGCATGGCCTGCTCGTTAACCAGATCTCAACCAGTGCTATTTATGGTTATGGAACCATCTCAAAAGTATCGTGTTTGCAGAACCCATTTCAGGTGTGGAGACACTGGAGCAGCGAATTCATGCTGCCTTTGGCACTGTTCGTATGCAGCCTGGACGATGTGAACGTGTGAGACAGAACATGCTACGGCGCGTACGTGCACATGGAAATCATTTTCACCACATACTGTAACTGTGGCTGCGTGGTACAACGTGTATTAGACCGCAGTCTCTGTAACAATGCATGATTGAATAAACGGTCTGTAGAATGGAAACCCCACATTTCCGGACGAAAGTTCATTAGACCTTTTTTGTACTGTATCCTCTCATCGACCAATCAGTAGAGTTTGTACACAGTGGAAAAAAAATCTACCCATCTATATATAGTGCTTGAGCGTGTGTATGTGTGTATAAATAACTGAGGTGACAAATCATGGAATACCTCTTAATACAGTGTCAAACCTCATTTTGCCCCGCGGGGTAGCCGTGTGGTCTTGAGCGCCCTGCCATGTTTCACGCGGTTCCCCCCGTCGGAGGTTCGAGTCCTCCATAGGGCATGGGTATGTGTTTTGTCCTTTGCATAAGTTAGTTTAAGTCAGATTAAGTAATATGTAAGCCTTGGGACTGATGACCTAAGCAGTTTGGTCCCACAGGAACTTACCACAAATTTACAAATTTTGCAATATTCTCATTTTGCGCAGTTTAGCGCAGCAGCTTGTCATGCTATAGATTCAACATGTCATTAGAAGTCCCTTGCAGAAATAATGAGCCATGCAGTTAGTGTTGCCATCCATAATAGTGGAAGTGTTGCCAGTCAAGGATTTTGTGCACAAAGTGACCTGTCAGTCACATATAATAAATGTTCGATGGGATTCATGTCGTGTGATCTGGGTGCTCGAGCAATTCTCTCAGATTGTTCACAATGTTTTTCAAACTAATCGCGAACAATTCTGGCCAGGTAACAAGGTCTATTGTCATCCATAAAAATTCCACCATTGTTTGGGAATATGACGTCCATGAATGGCTGCAAGTTGTCTAAAAGTTGCCATAGATCCAGAGGGCTCAGTTCATTTCATGTAAACACAGCCCACACAAATATGCATCCAAAACCAGCGTGGACAGTGCCTTGTTGACAACTTGATTACATGGCTTTGTGGCGTCTGCGTCATGATTGGACCCTACCATCAGCTCTTCCGGACTGAAATCGGAATGCATCTGACCAGGGCACTGTTTTTCAGTCATCTAGGGTCCAGCTGATATGGTAATGAGCCCAGGAGAGGTGCTGCAGGCAATGTCGTGCAGTTAGCAAAGGCACTCGCGTAAGAAGTCTGCTGCCATAGCCCATTAACGCAAAATTTCGTGACACTGCCCAAACAGATGCGTCCGTTGTACGTCCCACATCGATATATGCGGTCTATCCATGTAGTCTGTTAGCACTGACACCACTATGCAAACGCCGCTGTTCTCTGTCGTTAAGTGAAGGCCACCGGCCTTTGCGTTGTCTGTAGTGAGAGGTAACGGCAGAAATGTGGTATTTTAGGCACTCTCAGCACTGTGGAATTTCGCATCTTGAATTCCCTAATGATTTCCGAAATCGAATGTACCGTGCATGTAGTTTCAACTCCCAATCCAGGTGCAGGGTCTGTTAATGTGTTAATTCCCTTCTTGCGGCCATAATCACGTCGGTAACCCTTTCACAGGAATTATCTGAGTATAAATGACAGTTCCACCTTTGAAGTGCCCTTTTATAACTTTCGTACTTGATACTATCGCCATCTGTATATGTGGATATCGCTACGTCATGACTTTTGGCCCCTCAGGATATATACAGAATGTTTCCCTAGGAGCATGCTAAAATTTAAGAGGACATAGAGGATGCGATTTCGTAGGAATGTTGGAACACGTGAGGCAATACTGAACCTACGACTTATCTTAGAAGCTAGATTAAGGAAAGGCAAACCTACGTCTCTAGCGTTTCTAGACTTGGAGAAAGCTTTTGACGTTGTTGATTGGCATACTCTCTTTCACATTCTGAAGGTGGCAGGGGTCAAATACAGGGAGCGAAAGGCTATTTACCATTTGTACAGAAACCAGATGGCAGTCGTAAGAGTCGAGGGGCATGAAAGGAAAGCAGTGGTTGGGAAGGGAGTGAGACAGGGTTGTAGCCTATGCCCGACGTTATTCAGTCGGTATATTGAGCAAGCAGTAAAGGAAACAAAAGAAAAATTCGGAGTAGGCATTAAAATCCATGGAGAAGAAATAAAAACTTTGAGGTTCGCCGATGACATTGTAATTCTGTCAGAGTTAGCAAAGGACCTAGAAGAGGAGTTTAACGGAATGAACAGTGTCTTTAAAGGAGGATATAAGATGAACTTCAACAAAAGCAAAACGAGGATAATGGAATGTAACCGAGTGAAGTCACGTCATGATGAGGGAATTAGATCAGGAAATGAGACACTTGAAGCAGTAGATGAGTTTTGATATTTGTGGAGCAAAATAACTGATGATAGTCGAAGTATAGAGGATATAAAATTCAGACTGGCAATGAGAAAGAAAGTGTTTCTGAAAAAAGAAATTTTTTAACATCTAGTACAGATTTAAGTGTCAGGTAGTCTTTTCTGAAATAATTTGTATGTGGAGTATAGCCATGTTTGGAAGTGGAACATGGACGATAAATAGTTAAGACAAGAAAAGAATAGAAGCTTTCGAAATTAGGTGCTACAGAAGAATGCTGAAGATTAGATGGGTAGATCACGTAACTAATGAGGAGGTACTGAATATAATTGGGGAGAAGAGGAATTTGTGATGATGATGATGTTTGGTTTGTGTGTGTGTGTGTGTGTGGGGGGGGGGGGGGGGGGTTCAAGTGCACGGTTATCAGCGCCTGTACAAATTCCCAACTTTTGCGCATTCCAATCTCGCCAGTTTGCGTGAATGGTGATGAAATGATGAGGACAACACAAACACCCAGATGAATACACTAAACAGATTCATAAGGATGTAGGTTGCAGTAGTTACTCGAAGATGAAGAAGCTTACCAGGATAGAGAAGCATGGAGAGCTTCATCAAACCAGCCTCTGGGTTGAAGACCACTATAGCAACAGAGGATGCTCCACTGAACGATTTGAGGCAGGAAACCTGTGGTTGGAGAAGCCAGTTTAAGGAGATAATAGGAATAAATTCACATTACTTCAAGGTGATTCAGGTCATGTATCCTCGCAGGCCATGGAGCAGGACCTTCCGTTCCAATCCAGGAATTAGGAAATACAGAAATAAGGTGTTTGCGGACATCCACACTGAAGTTTGGCTGTACATCGTCATGTTGTATCCACATCGTCTCACGAAGAGCCGAGGATACGTTCTCCAACAACTCAAGTAGAACTCATTCCACGAACCTCAAGTTCAGGTGGCCAGGTAGAAGAAATGGTTCGTCCTCCATGTTTCATTGCAGGAAATAAAGAATGTACATGTAAATAAACGGCACAGTGCTAGTAAACTTTTACGCGTATTAGTTGTAAATCAACTGGAAAACAGTAATGCTACTCAAAGCGGTAGGAATGTTTACTTGCATATCTCTTTAAGCTGGTTTAACCGCACCCAGGTTCCATACCTCATATTGTAAAGTGCAGCATCCTGTACGTCATATTAAATTTTTGCACACTCTTACGGAAACACCCTTTGTGTATATACATCAAAAATAGTATTGCAAGTATTGCATCACCTCTGTTCCCAGAATTCCTGAAGATAGATGTTGACTGTGGATACTGTATCACAGACACAGTCGCGCCATCCGCTGTGACCGAGCGGTACTAGGCGCTTCAGGCCTGTACCGCGCTGCTGCTACGGTCGCAGGTTCGAATCCTGCCTCGGGCATGACTGTGTGTGATGTCCTTAGTTTAGTTAGGTTTAAGTAGTCTAGGGAACTGATGACCTCAGATGTTAAGTCCCATAGATCTAAGTCTAGGGAACAGATGACCTGAGATGTTAAGTCCCATAGTGCTTAGAGCCATTTGAACCATTCAGACACAGTCCCTTTGACTGTTCAGAGATGTCACTAAACCAACCCAAAGATGTAAAGAACCATGCATGAGCAGCGCTCATTAGACGGAGGGGGTCCGACAGCCGTTCAGTTCCAGTCATTCCACCAGGAATAAGGTACACGGCTCGTGTTATCTGTAGTTTAACCATGCCTAGACAGTCAATACGGCGGTTCGATCGCTTCTGCATTGTTACTTTGTGCCAGGAAGGGCTCTCAGCAAGGGAAGTGTCCAGGCGCTTCGGAGTGAGCTAAAGCGATGTTGTTCCGACATGGAGGAAATGGAAATGAGCATTTGGCGTCATTGGCCGGGAGGCCCCTTGCTGGGAAGGTCCGGTATCCTTGGTGCAGGTCATATTACATTCGACGCCACACTGGGCGACCCGCGCTCCGGATGGGGATGAAATGATGATGAAAACAACACAACACCCAGTCCCCGAGAGGAGAAAATCTCAGACCCAGCCGGGAATCGAACCCGGGCCCGTAGGACGGCAATCCGTCACGCTGACCACTTTTTTTTTTAAATTTTGTTCGTTGTTGATCGTTGTGTTTGGTCGTTGTGGACGTCACGTAGCATCCGTTCAAGTTCGTTGTTGATCCTTTCCCTCGGTATTTTTATTACAGAGGGCAATCAAGTCTCTGACCGAACACGCTGAGCTTCCGTGCCGGCAACCACTCAGCTATCGGGGCGGACAACATGGAAGAGATACAGAGAGACAGGAACAGCCGATGACATGCCTCGCTCAGGCCACCCGAGGGCTACTACTGCAGTGGATGACCACTACCTACGAATTATGGCTCAGAGGAACACTGACAGCAACGCCACCTTGTAGAACATAGCTTTCCGTGCAGCCACAGAACGTCGTGTTACGAATCAAACTGTGCGCAATAGGCTGCATGATGCGCAAATTCAATCCCGACGTTCATGGTGAGGTCTATCTTTGCAACCACAACATAATGCAGCGCGATACAGTTGGGCTCAACAACATGCCGAATAGACCGATCAGGATTGGCATCACATTCTCTTCACCGATGAGTGTCCCATATGCCTTTAACCAGACAATCATCGGAGACGTGTTTGGATGCCACCCAGTCAAGCTGAACGCCTTAGACGCAGTGTCCAGTCAGTGAAGCAAGGTGGAGTTTCCCTGCTGTTTTGAGGTGGCATTATGTGGGGTAGATGTACACCGCTAGTGGTCATGGAAGGCGCTGTAACGGCTGTACGATACGTGAATGCCATCCTCCGACGGACAGTGCACTCATATCGGCAGCATATTGGCGAGGCATTCGTCTTCATGGACCTTAATTCGCGCCCCCATCGTGCACATCTTGTGAATGACTTCCTTCACGTTAGCGACATCACTCGACTAGAGTGGCCAGCATCTTCTCCAACACGAACCATATCCAACATGCCTGGAATAGGTTGAAGAGGGCTGTTTTTGGACCACGTGACCCACCAACCACTCTGATGGATCTATGCCAAATCGCCGTTGAGCGTGGGATAATTTGGACCAACAGTGCCTTGACGAACTTGTGCATAGTATGCCACGACGACTACAAGCATTCATCAATGGACGAGCAAGTGCTACTGGGTATTAGATGTACCGGTGTGTACAGCAATCGCGACCACCACCTCTGAAGGTCTCTCTTTGTAGTGGTACAAGCAATGTGTGATT
Organism: Schistocerca serialis cubense; assembly: GCF_023864345.2. Classification (NCBI taxonomy): domain Eukaryota; kingdom Metazoa; phylum Arthropoda; class Insecta; order Orthoptera; family Acrididae; genus Schistocerca; species Schistocerca serialis. Next base: position 584,625,717 of record NC_064640.1, read on the forward strand.
TTTATGAGCAATAAAAAGGGCGGAAGTGATGTTTATGTTGATCTCTATTCCAATTTTCTGTACGTTTTCCGGAACTCTCAGAACCGAGGTGATGCAAAACTTTTTTTGATATATACTGTAGGTATGGTGAGTCGCGTAAAATGTAATATCTACATTATTCCGGGGGCGATTACACGTATCGACAAGTGGAGTTAGGTGAATCATAGCCGACTATGGGGCACATACTTTGGTACATACACAATAATCACAACGTTTATATTGACCAAAATAATGACGCAAGTACATGTTTTTTTAAATAGGACGCTATATTTTTCTTTATCATCATTCGAACGCCCTCGAAAAGACGCGTATAGTGATGTAACGCATGTTTCTATTGTGATTCAAACTTTACTTAAAAGTCAATGGGAAATATTGTGCGATTGAAGGTCGAGGCAGTCCGAAGCGGCTGCAGACTGTAAACACGCCTCGCACGACCCGGAAAGCAGGCCGCGTCGTACAATTAGTAGGTCGTGTTTATATATAAATGGTCATCAGTCCCCTAGAACTTAGAACTACTTAAACCTATCTAACCTAAGGACATCACAGAACACCCAGTCATCACGAGGCAGATAACAGTAAGGTATTTGAAGGTCAACGAAGGTCACAAAGGTGGTATGAACGTCCATTTACATAAGGTGTTCGAACTGATGACCATCGGTATCAATGCAGTGCTACAATCTTCTTATCATGGATTCAATGATATTCCTTATCACATAAGCACTTATCAGCGCACATGCTCTGGTGTAGTTGGAACGTCTTTATAAACAATGTCTTTTACGAATCCCCACAAGAAAAAGTCCAGAGGCGTCAAGTCTGGCAAACAAGCCGGCCACGACACATCTCCTCTGCGTCCAATCCAACGATTTGGGTATTGTCTCTGCAACTCATTTCTTGCCATCATCAAAAAATGTGCCGAAAACCCATCGTGTTGATACCACATTCTGTTCCTTGTTCCTAAAGGCAATTCTTCCAATAACAGACGTAATGTTTCTTGCAGGAATGTGGTGTACTTCCCAACATTAAGTTTTCTTCCGATGAAATAGGAGCCTATAAGTCTTTCCTCCAGAATCCCACACCATACATTCACCACCCTCCGTTTTTGGTGTGCAACTTGTAGCAGCCAACATGGATTTTCAGTTGCCTACTAATGCATATTCTGCAAATTAACATTTCCATGGTTCGTGGATGTAGCCTCATCAGTAAATAAAATCTAATTAATAAAAGTATCATCCCTCTGAATCTGAAGTTGAGCCCATCGGCAGAATTAAATGCGACGCATACAATCCGTAACAGTTAATTCTTGGTGGATACTGATATGGTAAGGATGATATTTATGGAGATGATATTAATGCATAACACGAACACCACTACTCTGGTCATGCCAGATTCCCTTGCAATTTGACGCGAACGAAGACAAGGATCTCGAACCACAGTGGCAAGAGTACCGGTTTCCGTTTCCTAGTTAGTAACTTTCCTTTGCGGATATGTTTACGATGCGTTGAAGATCCAAGTGTTCGAGTACGTTGAGGATATCTTCCAGCGTATAAGTCTCTGTCTCTCAGTTTCATGGCATTCTCCGTAAATGAGAAGCAAATCGACTTGTTCTTCGAAGGAATAAATACATCATTCACATTCGCTTGACTCGATGATACTAGTCTTACCGTTGCTATCAGTGTTGTATTGCGAAACCGTCAAATGGTGTTTACATATCAATGGCACGTTAGATGGATACGCCTTATTCGGCAAATGTATACTATTTGCACGATATACGAGAGAGAATTGTCAGAGCATGTGCTTCGATAAGTGCTGATGTGATAAGAAACACCACTCAATCCATGATAAGAAGATTGCAGCACTGCATTGATACCAATGGTCATCAGTTCAAACACCTTCTGTAAATGGATGTTCATGCCACCTTTGTGAACTTCGTTGACCTTCAAATATCTTACTGTTACACATCATTGGATTCGTCTCGATAGCCACTACCAGAAAATAAGCAGCAGACTATAATATCCCATTTAGAAAGAAAAGAAACAAAGTTGTACTTCATATCTCTGAAGCGACCCAACCTATCAACAAAAAACCAACGTCGTATTATGGCCCCTGTTGTCCCATGCAACATTTGTCCCACAAACTTTTCAGCTCCTATCATACTCTCGGAGTTATTCTTGGTGGCAATAGTTAGTGACACTTGTCAGAGACTTCGGTCATTCCTTTTCTACTTCTCTTTTCATATTTTGCAGTAATTTGTTAGTGTTACAACGGCTACTCCGCCGCCTCCACATTCTGCCCCTGCACCTCAGCCGCAGACTGCTCCTACTCTGCAACTGAATCAGATTTTTGAGTTTCAGAACCAGCAAATCGCCACATTGCTATTTAATGTACAATTGAAATTGCAGCAATTGCTTGGCGCACAAGCTGCGTCGGCTGTCCAACCGACCTACCAACTGATCCAACAGGTGCTACCAAACAACATTCCACCGTTTCGGCACTTCGATGAAGAAGAAGACGAATTGCTCCAATATCTCACCCAGTTCCAGGTCCACTGTCAAGTCCATCGAATTCAAGGTACTGTGAAATCTCATTATTTCCTGTCCGTCGCGGGAACCCCTGTGTTTCGCTTAGCGCAAAAGCTCTTCTCTATGTCGTTTCCCGACGCACTCTTCTATGATGAAGTAGCAGGTGCATTAATTCAGTATCAAGAACAGCAGATTAAGGTCGCTGCAGCCAGATTTCAGTTCTTTCGCCTTAAGAAAAAGCCGGACCAGATGTATCGTTAGTGGTATACCGACTTATAGGGTCTCAAGTGTAAATTCAAGTGTAGTTGTGGCAACTCAGATCCTTCGCTTCATCAAGTGTTGTAAATACACTCCTGGAAATGGAAAAAAGAACACATTGACACTGGTGTGTCAGACCCACCATACTTGCTCCGGACACTGCGAGAGGGCTGTACAAGCAATGATCAGACGCACGGCACAGCGGACACACCAGGAACCGCGGTGTTGGCCGTCGAATGGCGCTAGCTGCGCAGCATTTGTGCACCGCCGCCGTCAGTGTCAGCCTGTTTGCCGTGGCATACGGAGCTCCATCGCAGTCTTTAACACTGGTAGCATGCCGCGACAGCGTGGACGTGAACCGTATGTGCAGTTGACGGACTTTGAGCGAGGGCGTATAGTGGGCATGCGGGAGGCCGGGTGGACGTACCGCCGAATTGCTCAACACGTGGAGCATGAGGTCTCCACAGTACATCGATGTTGTCGCCAGTGGTCGGCGGAAGGTGCACGTGCCCGTCGACCTGGGACCGGACCGCAGCGACGCACGGATGCACGCCAAGACCGTAGGATCCTACGCAGTGCCGTAGGGGACCGTACCGCCACTTCCCAGCAAATTACGGACACTGTTGCTCCTGGGGTATCGGCGAGGACCATTCGCAACCGTCTCCATGAAGCTGGGCTACGGTCCCGCACACCGTTAGGCCGTCTTCCGCTCACGCCCCAACATCGTGCAGCCCGCCTCCAGTGGTGTCGCGACAGGCGTGAATGGAGGGACGAATGGAGACGTGTCGTCTTCAGCGATGAGAGTCGCTTCTGCCTTGGTGCCAATGATGGTCGTATGCGTGTTTGGCGCCGTGCAGGTGAGCGCCACAATCAGGACTGCATACGACCGAGGCACACAGGGCCAACACCCGGCATCATGGTGTGGGGAGCGATCTCCTACACTGGCCGTACACCACTGGTGATCGTCGAGGGGACACTGAATAGTGCACGGTACATCCAAACCGTCATCGAACCCATCGTTCTACCATTCCTAGACCGGCAAGGGAACTTGCTGTTCCAACAGTATCCTGTGCCACCCAACGTGCTCTAGAAGGTGTAAGTCAACTACCCTGGCCAGCAAGATCTCCGGATCTGTCCCCCAATTGAGCATGTTTGGGACTGGATGAAGCGTCGTCTCACGTGGTCTGCACGTCCAGCACGAACGCTGGTCCAACTGAGGCGCCAGGTGGAAATGGCATGGCAAGCCGTTCCACAGGACTACATCCAGCATCTCTACGATAGTCTCCATGGGAGAATAGCAGCCTGCATTGCTGCGAAAGGTGGATATACACTGTACTAGTGCCGACATTGTGCATGCTCTGTTGCCTGTGTCTATGTGCCTGTGGTTCTGTCAGTGTGATCATTTGATGTATCTGACCCCAGGAATGTGTCAATAAAGTTTCCCCTTCCTGGGACAATGAATTCACGGTGTTCTTATTTCAATTTCCAGGAGTGTATTATAACAGTTGATTCCGGCGCCGTGGCCGCCAATAAATATGATTAGGTCCCGATTTCTCAGGTCGAGTGGCCTCTTGCCCGCGACCGCCTCGCTCAACCGCCACAACGAGTGCACATACATACGCGCAGACAGCATAGTAAACAAATATCCAGGCCTGTAAGTCTAGTGAGGTCTTGCCCTCGCTTCTTTGCTCGCCATAAGCGGCAAGATTGCCCGTCGCGCAACACGACATGTTACTCACGTAGGAAAAAATGCCATCTCCAGGCAGTTTGCTTGCCCGCTCTCACAACAACAGGTCTCATGCACATTCTGTGAATCCAGTGTTTTAAAAATCGACTACAGGTTCTAGTAGCAATTCAAGTAACGTTGTGCCCTCATCTGGCTCCAGTGCAGTGCAACGCCATTCCAACGAACTACAAATTGCTGGCCGTCGTGTTGACTTTCAATTGGACACAAGTGCTTCTGTAACATTGCATAATTGTGCCATGAACGAACAATTAGGCTCACCACGTCTGTTCAAATCTAGCATGAGTCTCACTGCATACAACAGACAGGAAATCCCAGTACTTGAACAGTGTAGTTTACCTGCTACTTACAAATTTCACACTAGGACAGTGAAATTTACTGTGCTGCAATCAAAAGACTGTGAAAATACTTGTGGATTAGATTCGTTTGACTTGTTTGACTTTAGCATCCAAGGCAATGTACTTTCTGTGACTGCTTTTAATCCAAAAGACAGTACAGCTGGTTTGCTTAAGGAACTTCCTTAATTCTTTTCTGAAGGACTTCGAAAAGCTATTACTTTTGTAACTCACATTACCCTGAAAGATAATGCACAGCCTTAGTTCTTCCGGGCTCAGCCCTGTCCCATTGCTTTACGGGACAAAGTAGGCAGTGAGTTAAAAGAATTGCAAGCCAATGGTGTGATTGCTCCAATATAAGCTAGTCACTGGGCAAGGTCATTGGTTTCGATGCCCAAGCCTTCTGGTAGCTTTCGCATTTGTGTTGATGTATAACTACAGTCAATCCACAGAGAATAACTGACATCCACTGCCTCGCCCTGACGAACTTATGGGACAGGCTTGGCGCAAACCGTTACTTTTCTGAGATAGATTTGCGTGATGCTATTTGCAAATACCTCTAGATGAAGACTCACAGAAAGTACTTCTTGTTAATACGCACTTCTGCCTGTTCAAGCTTTTGCGTTTGCCCTTCGGCAGTGCCTCCACACCCGCCATTTTTCAACGTTACTTGGAACAGCTGACTGCTCAAGTGCCGTTCTGTTCGAACTACCTGGACGATAGTGTCGTCTCAGGCCGTACGCCAGAGTATCACATTGACAATTTGCGTACTCTTCGGAAGTGTTGTCAGACGCACGACGCACTTTTTTCAGACAGAACTACAGTACTTAGGTCATGTGACCAACAGGAAGGTTGTGCACCCCCTACAGTCCCATTTGCTTGCAATCCGTGACCTGCCTGTTCCTCGCGATGTATCTGAACTGCAGTCAGTGCTGGGCAAGTTGAGATACTACGTTAGTTGCATTCTGAACGCTTCACAGATCGCGGCTCCATTGCATCGCTTGCGTCGGAAAAATGTGCATTTCGTGCGGACCAAAGAGTGTCACAACACAGTTCAGAAACTCAAAAATTCCGTGCTCACTGCCAAACCAGTGATGTTGCAAGTAAGCTCTTCCTCTTACGGAATCGGCGCTGTGCTTTCGCACAGAATTTGTGCACAGGACATACCTACTGCTTTTGCCTCAAAGTTGTTAAATCAAACTCAGTGCAATTAGTCACAAATTGAAAAAGAAGCTCTCGCTGCTGTGTATGGTGTGACAAAATTCCATCGCTATTTGTATGGTACCATGTTCTATTTATTGACGGATCACAACCCTTTGCAGTACTTGTTTCATTCGTCAAAGCCGGTTCCTACACGTACTGCTCAAAAACTGCAACGTTGGGCTTTGCGTCTACCCCTGTATGAGTTCGAAATTGTGTACCGACCTACGGCAAGGGATGGCAATGCTGACGCCCTTTCTCGCCTTCCGATCAGCCCCGATCCTGACTTTGATTGCTCTGGCGCATCTTGTTGCCAGATCTATGTGCAAGACTCCAAATTGCTGCAGTCTTTTCAACTGAATTACAAAAAAAAATTGCACAGGACACGGAGGCGCTCCCTGATTTGGCGACTCTGCTGCATTACATTCGCTCGTCTTGGCTTCGCTCATTGAACAATATTCACAGCTCAGTAGTGTGCCGATACTTTGTTCGTCGGCATAACCTTTTAGTAGAACAAGGTGTGATCTTAGTACAATCTGATAGTGGGTAATCGCGTGTACTCACTCCCACAGTGTTGCAAAAGGATGTGTTACAACTGCTTCACGAAGGACATTGGGGAATTGTTCGCACTAAACAGTTAGTACGCCGGTACTGTACTTGGCAGGGCAAGGACACCCACACTGAACAGATGACGTCACAGAGTCACCTACGCGCGGACAACAAATCAGCTCCGCCACAAACATTCGCAGCTTGGCCTAAGATTCAATGCCAACTGCAAAGAGTGCACATAGACTTTGCAGGACCCTTTAGGAACATTCGTTGGCACATAGTACTAGACTCTTTTAGCAAGTTCCCATTTCCGGTGCCTATGGCTTCTACCACATCACGTACCACCATTCAAGCGTAGTCCTCCATATTTTGCATAGAAGGTTTTCCAGAAGTACTTGTGTCAGACAATGGACCACAGTTCACTTCACGTGATTTTGAACAGTTTTGAGAACGAAATGGGATTCGTCATCTAATAAGTGCTCCGTTTCGCCCCCAGTCCAACGGAAGCAGAACACTTCGTTCGCACCTTTAAACAACAGATGGCTAAGCCCGCCCCTCAAACACACGGGAACAGTTGCTGCAACTCTTTCTCGCCTCCTACCGCTCCCACCCACGCGACGGACCATCACCCGCGGAACTTCTGCAAGGCCGCCGCCATAGGAGGCTGCTTCACTTGCTCCATCAACCGCAGCATCCGGCGCCGCCGATGATCCGCAAGCATTGGTTTGCACCGCGTGATTTTTTCTTAACAGCGTTTTTGGACGACGTCAGTGCGGGAAGCGAGGCAAGATTCATAAACGCACTGGCACGTATATGTACCTAATTGAAGGTTCCGATGGTTTGCAGCGCCCTCACCAGGATCAAATTCACAGTTGTCATTGACCCCGTTATTCTACTGCTTTTCTTCCCACATATTCTCTGACTGACGGGACAACGCACACTCAGCAGCCACCCGTTGGTGCCGCGACGGCACCCCAGGACAAGCCGATTGACGTCGAGCCATCCGCTCTCCGACCTGATGGAGCTGGGCGCGCCATTGCCGTCACATTCTCCGTCGCCGTCATCGCCCCAGGAGACGCCCTCAGGACTTGAAGTGTATTCTGAGCAGCATTTTCGGAACGACGTTCCTCCGCTCTCGCATGTCAGTTGGCGGGGTACGGCCGGGAGTACGTGGTGGCTCATCCCTACGTCAAGCTTCCTGCCCCTCCCCCCTTGTCGTTCGCACGACAACGGTGCGGCGTTTCGAGGGGAGGAGTGTGCTGGCGTATGCTTTCGCCAACACGCCAGTCGGCACTAGGAAACACTCCTCATCCAGCCAGGATCCACAAAACACTAAAGGAGGGCACAGTCAAAGCACAAACAGACCATGTAAACTAGTGTTGAGATTGTTGCTTTTTCTTCATGTTTATGTGTCACATGTAAATAGGAAAATTTAGAGCCAAATTACCATAAAGTTAAACAATATTTTACTAACTTTCAACTCATGGTCTGGTTCCAGGTTTTTCCATCATCAGTAATTCCATTTTGTCTGTTTCAAGCAGGTATGTATGATTAAATTGTTATGATGAACATGTTGTTCATCCTGACTTTTCATTAGGTCTTATTCATTAAACAGTTTTGTAACTGTTTTAGGTCTTAAGTGAACAATGTTAGTTGTTATGAATCAAGTTCAGTTTAGATACTGAGACACGAAACGACAAGCAGCTTTGAAGAGTATGGAAGGTGAGAGCACCCACCCTTATGACAGCTGGGGAATCAGCATGGTGACATGCAGAAAATGACAGGCCTGCTACACCAAGGAGTGGATGGCGATGACCTTCACACCTTCCAAGGAGTATAGCCATCCAGATGCTATGATATCGGGACAAGGAGTGGCATCTCAGGGGAAGAAAAGGGGGCAGGGTAATTTTTATACACTCACATGTTAATTTCCTGGAAAGTCGATTCTACTCGCAAAGCCAATTCATTTGGTATGTCACAAGCCATACTTTGAAGGCAATAGGTTGATTTTCATAGTACGAAGTGTAATAAGAACATGTGTGGCTTTCATTTACATGGTACTAGCAATTCCTACCTCATTAGCATACAGATAAATACGTAATACTTTGGCAGTAAAGTTGAAATGAGGCAAAAGAGGTTTGCCAGTTGACAACGCAGAAGTGATACAGGGAAATATACTTAGTGAGCCATAACAGAGTGACCCTAGCAGCAGGGAGGCCAATTAGTGGATAATGGACGCGGCCTTCGTATTTTTGCGAGAGGGAATCACAAAATTCATCGGCGCTGGCCTTTCGTAAACAGTGATATAATGTGTAACTATCATAGACAGTGCGTGTGCTTCATGTGCTGAGCACATGGCCTTGTGGAGCTTTTAACGCAAGAAGAGAACAATGAACTCTGGACTTTGGTTTGAATTTTCTTACTGGCCGAGTAAGTGATGGTGGACAGTAACAAGCACGGCCATTGGCCGATACTAGTAGTGGAAAGAAGTGAAGCGCTGGTACAGTTTGGGACGTTAGCGACAATACAGTCAATTATGTAAGTTTCATTGAGGCCACTCTCTCTTTGGAGGTGTCGTGTGTTGCATGGAGCACTTAAAGCTTCATGGTGACGCCAAGAGAGATATTTCTTTGTGAACACTTTGTTGATTCACGAGGCTATGTTTCAGCCGAATTTGTGCTGGATTTCTTGTATACCTCTGCAGTGGAGGACTCGGGAAGAGATGTTACAGTTAACGTTCTTGCAAAAAATTTTGAAGGCAACATTGTGCACATTATCCAATCTTGTTGAGTGTACAAAGCTATTTGTCTTAGCTAGAAACACATCCAGTTTTTACCTTCACATAAAGACAACTAAGTTTTAGATTGTTACATTCAGTCAGAGACCAGTACAGTTTGATTGGATCAACAGATATGAGTGGCAACACACACAGCAGCCGACTGCTGCTGAGATTATCGCTACATTCTGAGGTAGGTAAATGACGCATTGCTAGGCATTAAATGTTTAAGTCACCACGGTGCTTTCGCTTCAGGTCTGCATTAGATTGGAGTAATTATTCGCATTCCTTTGTTTCCATGTAAGCCACATATTTCACACGTGATCTTGAGGTTAAAATTTGAAGTAGTGATCAGATAGATAGCAATTATTGTCGAGCTACAGTATTTTAGTTTATATAGTCACAGTATACAATTTTAGTTTTGATAGCAATGTCAACTGAAATTCTTTTAGTACCTTTTTAGTATTAAGCTGCTACTGATCTTAATAAATATTTTTCTTGTGTTTATTTTTCCTAGGTATCTTCTTTATTTTTATATAATCTTCCTAAGATTACGATTTCCGCATCTTGATCCTAAATGTGTATGGTAATTAACGAAATAAATTCTTTTGTAAAGGAAATAGACTGTTGTTTTGACCTAAAGTAGAATTTCCTCTCCTTACTCATTGACATGTTTTAGGTACACCGACGGCAGTTATTCTCCTGATGCATAACAGTCAATGTGGCTGGGACCTCCACACTTGGCAGGGCCTGGGTTCAAGGGCTTGAGTTTTAATTTTCCTTTTCAGAGGATTCCTTGCACGCTAAGAAGTGGTGTAGATCACACTAATCCCGCTTCGGCACATCAGATAATGGTGACCCTACCAGAATGCTTCAATGACTGTTACCCTGACAGGTAGTAGGCCGGTTTTAATGTCCTAGTGGAAATCAGAACTGAAAAACTTTGGCTAGAATATTTAAGTGTTATAGAGTCAGTAGTATCATATTCTAGGAATCTTATTTGATTAATATTGGGTGAGATACCAACATGTGATTAAATATAGAGAAACAATGCAGCTCCAAAGTTACGCTAGACCTGTGAGAGATATTTAATGTAAATGAGTGGCTTAACTGCTGAGATAGTTTATATCGAAGCAATGAATTCCTTTTTAATTTGTTGAAAAGGTGATTAGATGTAAGTCAAAGCAAAGACGCGTAGTAGACGAACTAGAGAGGAACGAGCGCGAATCATAGCAAGAGTATTTGCGTGAACAACTCGATTTGGAACAGAGAATGTCACATGATGAGACAAACAGTTTCCAAGACAGTCGCACCAGCGAGGTTCTAGTATGTAGAACCGAAAGTAAACATACTGAACCAACTGTCACAAGATAGGACTGGAAGTATGAGTGTCAGTGTCCTAGCACTCTGTTCCAAACTTAATGAATCGTCACAGAAAGGACAAACTAGAGCTAGTTTGCATCAAATGGCTAGCGGGAGAGAAACGAATTTACACAATAAAACGTTTGCAATGTTTCAGCATTTGACTTAGACCACGCAAAACGTGCAACAGGACTTTTTGAAACAAGGACGACAAACCGAAAAGAGCATACACAACACTGAAAGGGCGTACAGTACTTACGTAACCAATGAGATCAAATTATAGAGGACGCCAGAGAATCACAAGATGTGACTGAAGCGCTAATAGTAGGCCACAAAGAAATGTGAATGGACAAGGATGAGGTTCGAAAAGACATGGTCAAGCTGTCCGACGAAACTCAACAGAGTGTCAAAGAAGTTAAACAACGGGTCGATACATTTATAACAAGAACAACTGAGACCCAACAAGTCATCGAGGAGACAACTGTACAGGAAGGGTGACGAAAGCGTCTTCAAAGTGATTTGATAGCCTAATTCTAAATATGGACTAGAGATAAAAAGAAACTTTTCCAACGGCTCAGGTCAGAGCGGTTGCAATGCATCGAAGATCGAAGTGGTAAAGACAGTAAGTGTTTTTGGTCTATCATGACGTCTGAATCAACTGTAGGTCTAAACAATGGCACTGCCAAGATCGCAGTGAAATCACTCGCCGCCAGAAAAAACGTAGTTAGAAAGTTTATAGATGCGATGTAGCTGTATGTCTGAATGCACGAATGTGCAAAGTGACAAACCGTGCAAAAGGTGCAATATTCCTATCCATAGCATTGAATACTGGGAATCAGCACATGAATTCATCAGTTGCACAGTTGCACATAATGCCTCAGATGGAAACATAATTACGCGGAGGGCAACTGAGTCCAACTAGTCAGGCGCTAAGTGTGAATTACGTTGACCAGGCCCTAAGAAATCAGTATGCAGCACCACAACAGTTGAATTAAGTAGCAGCAAGCTGCTGTAATGAACAATACATGTCGTACCACAATACGATGCTTTTGGGGAGATTGGATACAGATCGTGTAGTCAGCAGTATGTGCCAAGATCGCGAACAATTACCAGTGACAGATAATTCAGTACATACGGCCCAATCTGAGGCAATTAACCATGTACCATTGTGATATACTAACACACGTTGGGAGGACAGCGGTAGCCTGCAATACCCGATAGTGGGACAGCGGACAGATGCAAACAATGTAGGTACGATTAAGAGAAGGAATGGTGTGCTGACTCTAAGCACTATGGGACTTAACATCTGAGGTCATCAGTCCCCTTGACTTAGAACTACTTAAACCTAACTAAACTAAGGACATCACACACATCCATGCCCGAGGCAGGATTCGAACCTGCGACCGTAGCAGCAGCGTGCTTCCAGACTGAAGCGACTATAACTGCAACGCCACAGCGGCCGGCCAATTGGTGTATTAGAACAAACTCTATGTGGTGTCACAACGAAATGTGACTATGACCACTTCATCACAGTGAGAAAGTTCCAACATTATAAAGAGGATTGAAATTCCTTGTGTCCCTGAACGTTTAGAAATCAACTTCAAGTGGGTTTACCAGAACAATGGTCCTTGTCACGTAAGTTACATTTCATTTGTGCTCATATGGACGGCGCTATCGTGGAAACAATGCAGAGACTATCACAAACCTTCAAGTCCTATCATAAGTTTAAATCTTCATTTCTCTATCGATACTGTTCGCCTGAAGTGCAGAATAGGATCAAAATTGAGCTGCTTCATAAAATGTTATGGAAAATTCGAAAGATGAAAGTCCAAAATAACTGTTTGAGTACATGGTAAAAAAAAAAAATTGCCTAGGCAGTCTGTATAGTCATGGAGAACTGATCCGTCTTTCTACGATGGAACTCCCATTACCGTACCAATAGTCATTGGGTAGGAAGAGGAGATAACGTGCGGATTTTCATGGGAATCCTCCATGGATTAGATTTCGTACTCAGTGAAGATGATGCACGAAAGTATAGAAGCCAACAAGAGAATAACGTCGATAGGCCGATAATTATTAACAGGAATAACAGGAACAGTAGTAGTAATGGAAGTGGAAATGCAGGACAGGTCAATGGTTGAAATGGAGAAAATTGGAACTCATCACCATATAACAATGGGTACAATAATCGGTTCTACCGAAATAATAACAATAATAATAAAAATAATAATAATAACAGAATCGGTAACTGAAGGAATAATGATAGTAGGTCAATTTGGTGTCAGCCACGTAATCCAAGCAATTCGAACTCGAGCAGCCCTGTGGGAATGTCAAATGATAAAAGAAGAAGCGAACCACAACTTGAGGTTGAGATCAGGCCACGTAACCCAGGTAAACGTCAAAAGTAAGTAGCTGTGGAAGTGAGGAAGCAAGAGGATAACACATTACCCGCCGAAATTTGCGAATTTGCAAGTAAGCAAATTAATAATCTCATGTATGATACAGTACCCAAGACAGACACGTACGTCAAGAGTCATGATAAGTATGTTGGGACACTACTGATAGGAATTTGACAGATAAAGAGATTGAGGTCCCACCACTCGAGGTAACACAAAGTGAGGGCGACACTGAGTTAAATTGTTTATTGCAAATATTTGATACAGAGGCTAATGAAAGCAAAGTTCAAGGCAATAACCCACGACCAAATGAAATCCAAGTCAGTGTGTAGTCTGAAGTAAAACCAACTGTACATATTTCAGGGGATTATGACGTAACAGTGCAAGTGCACACATGTGAGTATGGTGAAACTTTCCAGTGAACAACGGGAAGTAGTCAACGCAAGAGAAGGCGAGGTTGTCAAAATACATTCGCCACAAAGCTCGGCTTCTGCTATTAAGTAGGCTGACTGACTTGTTTACTATTGGACTGAGGGAATGCTGATACAAGAAGATGAAAGGAATTTGCCTACTGAAGTTCACTGATAATTAACTCTCAAATCGGAAATATAGTCGTTAATACAGTGGCTGATAGTGGCAGTGAATGACGGCAAGTTTTCAAAAATTGTTCAGTCGCTGTAATACTGAAACTGATCTTCCAGTGTTCAAAACTAGAAAAGCGAAAGTGGAGGGACCACTTGCGCGTCACTCCACTGACATGGCCAAGTAGATGAGAATCGCATTTAAATAATGGAAGCACAACAGAAGCAAACTTCATAATTATGCCAAATTATCGGTGGAAGTGATCATCTGTACCGAGTTTCTGAACCAATAACCGGTTATGTTTGGCACTGGTTAAGGTAGTGTGAGTTTAGGCAGTATTACTCCTTGCTTTGAGGACAAGCTTAAACATGAAACGATTCTGGAGGAATATACACAGTTAAGTGCGTGCGTGCATGCGTGCGCCTCTAACCGCGCGGTCACGCCACTCGGCCATAGTTAAGTACGCAAATTGCGGAGGAAGGGACAGAGGAAAAACATCCATGATATGTTTCGATAGATGAACCTATAGACTTATGGATGAAATTCATGAAGAGAAATAAAACATTACAGGAATAAAGTAATATCTCTTAGCATGGGAAATGGGAATTAGAGACAATACTACGCAATGACGCAGAAATATTTCTATTAAGGCGAAAATCTGAGGTGTAGGAACATAACCCGTTCAGAGTTCCACCATGAACCATATCACACTGCTACAGGCGACAAGTATTTCTTTAGTTACATTAAAAGAAAACATAACCCGTTCAGAGTTCCACCATGAACCATATCACACTGCTACAGGCGACAAGTATTTCTTTAGTTACATTAAAATATTGACAATGGGATCATACAGCCTGCATCATCATCATATAATAGTCCAGAATGAATTATAGACAAAGAAGATGGTATTATTTGCCTTGTGTTAGATTCTAGGGAAATTAAGACAGCAATAGTTACAGAGACATATCAGCCAGAGATATTATGAACGTTGATTCATAGATTTCATGGTGCGAAAATTTTTTGGTCTCTGGATCTGAATTCCAGCTTTTGGCAAATAGAGTTAGCACCACAATACAGGAAGTACATGGCCTTTGTAGCATTCATGAAATGTATTCATAGTTGCGAATATCGACTACCATCCGCTGTATAATGGAATGATGACAATGAAAATATATGCCAGGTCGGGAACATAAAGTCCATAACGGGCTGCAAATCGTCTGGAAGTTGCCGAACATAACCATTTCCAGTCAATGTTTGGTTACGTTGGACCAGAGGACCCAGTAAATTCCATCTAAACAAAGCTCCTACCATTATGGAGCCACCACCAGGTTTTAAAGTGCCTTGTTGGCAATATTGGTCATTGGTTTCGTGGGGTCTGCGCCACACTCGAAACCTACCATCAGCTCTTACTAACTTAAATCGGAACTCATCTGACCAGGCAACGTTTTTCCAATCGTCTGGGATCCAACCGATATGGTTACGAACCCAGGAGGGGAGCTGCAGGTAATGTTGTGCCGTTACCAAAGGCGCTAAATGTCGGTCGTCTGCAGCCATGGCCATTACCGCCAAATTTCGCCACACAGTCATGACGGATAAATTCTTTGCATGTCGCACATTTATTTCTGATGTTATTTCAGTCAGTGTTGCTTATCGGTTAGCACTGACATCTCTACGCAAACGCTTACCTGAAATTTGGTATTCTCGGTACACGCTTGACACTGGGGACCTCGGAATATGGAATTACCTAACGATTTAGGAAACTTAATATCCTATGTGTCTAGTTCCAAGTCTGTTAATTACTGTTGTTGCGGCACTAACCACGTCGGACACCTTTTGACGCGAGTCACCTGAGTACGAATGACAGCCTCGCGAATGTAATGCCATTTTATACCTTGTGTACGTCATACTACCGGCAACTGTATATTTGCATATCGGTCTCCCCTGACTCTGTGGCTTACGTGCATATTGCATGAGCTCAAAGAATTCCCAGTTCCCGGTATGTTTCATACTAACAGCACTAATTTCTCGAACGGCTAAACAGAATAACAGTAAATATTTTTCAGACTGGAAATGTGAAACATCAGACTAATGAAGCGAGCTCAAGAGAAACTATAGAAATATAACCAGTCAACGGACTGTTTGTACATGTTCAGCATGTACCAATTTGATCTCTAACTTTGTTTTAACATAATGTACAATTTCAGGTCGCTCTCAAGTGCAAGACAAACTCTCATTTAGTCGTAGTGAATAACTAAGTACACATCCTCATGAAAAGTACGTTTAGATCTATTTGAACTTTTTCGCTGATTAAATGGTAAATTGTAGACTAATGTAAACTGCGCTGCAGTCCAATATACGTGGTTTCTGCTGCATTAGTTAGGACAATGGTCGTACTTGGATTCGGTGAAAGTCGGCTCGTCCATACTTCATGAACTTCATGAACGCTACAATACCCATTTTGGCTTGACTTTAGCTTTACCATTCCCAATTTTCCCTTTCGTAGGTACCTGAAGGCAGGTATATACTAAGCCTAATTTACATGACTGTTAGTCAACGGTGAGGTTCATCTCTAAAATGACAGCAGCAGAAGTATTGAGTTCGGACGTAGACAAACAGCAGGTGTGGTAAACACAATGTTCATAATAAAACCGGCATATTATTATGGAGAAATGACAACTGGTACTTGTTAACTAGAATATGCCGTCACGATACCAAAAGATTCACTTCTTGTTAAATGTCAAGGAACGTAGAGCGTTATTCGTAGTTTAGTGTTTTCCGTATGAAAGACATTCCTTAACCGCAAGATGTACTAGAGGATGCAGTTACATATAAGCGTTCTCACTTGAGGCTTTCACTTCGGAGACTACAGCACTGCAGTACATCAAAGTCCAGTAGCGTCCGTAGGCGGCTTGTTATCGCGCACGAGCCAAGAAATTTCCGCTACATTGTGGCAGGAGCTACCTGGCAAACTGGCAGTGTCGTTAACCACAGCGTGGTCTCCTCAAATAAGGGAACTTCAGTCAGACTTCAGTACCTGTATTGTAAGCGTTGTGGAGAGCTTCCGGCACAGAGATAGCTCGCCTGTCATTCTTTCCAGGAAACGGCTTTTGCGAAGAGCGCATTTTTCATCGCCGAAGGAAAAGTAAGGGCACTTCGTATATTTTGGTACTTAACGATCGGCTAGAGAGGATGTAACGCCAACAAAGTTTCTCATCTTATCCTTTGTGAATACGTTAGAAATATTTCATATTACGACGAGACAACTTTTACGGGGCACAGCGTTTCGTTAACATAGCTCTCGGCCAACTATAAAACTGCGAGTGTTCTTTTAAATATTTATCACGTAAGGATTATCTTTAGTGAGTTTACATTTCTGTCTAGATCTCTTTTCACACTACACAGATTTCACTCACGAAGCTTACTGCATGTTCGTGTCATGAGTCTTCACTTTGCTGTTTATTTATGTGTTTAACCTGTTAAAATGACTACTATATGATTATTATAGTCGTGAGCCGTGGAAATATGTGAAGGGTCAATCTTTTATTAATTATGCCTCATTCGACTTCACCAAGCAGCGTAGGCAGCCTAACTACTATTCTGTTGTGTGCCCATCGATACGGCTTTAAAGCAAGGTAAATATTTTATTCGCAAGAGGATACATGAACTTGACTTCAACCTGATTCTAAAGTGCAGACGGTTAATGGCTTAGGATTTAACTATGAACACGATAAGCATAAAGCTTTGAGATGGAGATGCCATTATTTGCTGTTCAAATCATATGTTTGTGGCGTGAATCATATTTCAAATTTCACAGATAATGACAGGAAGGAGGATATGGTGGAGCTATGAGGTTATTTAAAGACCGAAAGGCAATAACTACTACTTTCTTTTACTGATCAGATTAAACATGACAAATTACTCCATAAGGGTTTCACAATAGCAAGCAAGATTTATAGCTTTGAATATTTTAAGAAATCCAATCACCGATGTCACAAAAGAAAGACCAAAACGTCATTAATGATAAACGTAACATTTCACTTAGTGTAACGCATGGTTGAAGGAGAGTGGGGTTATTTAATGTTCTAAAATTGATTCTGACACGCTAGACACATGCATGGAATTATTCAGTGATTGACTTACTAGGCAGAGAAGCACGCATTTGTGAGAGGGCAGACGTCATCTCAGGCACGTGGCTTGGTTATCACGAAATACATCGGTACAATTCTAAACATATCATTAATGTGGAGGAATCTACCGTAGAGGTGCCGTAACATACTGTTTAGTTATTCGGCCACCTAGGGGATGTTCATACAAGAATCACGAAGTACTGATTCTTTCTGTTGGCTAGTATTTGGAGGAGAGACTCAAAATGATAGAAAATTACGTAAGAGTTACTATATTTGGAAAGGAGGTGAATATAATCAACTTAATGAATACGGATTGATTAAATGGCATACACCAGCTGAGACTAGGCAAATTCTATGAGCAAAGCTACACTTTTAACACATGTAGTGGCTGGTACATTTATAGCTACATTTACACACATACTCTGCACATCACACCTAAGTGCCTGGCAGAGAGTTCATCGAACCACCTTCAAAATAATTCTCTACTGTTCCACTATCGAACAGCGCGTGGAAAACACGAACACCTGCATCTTTCCGTACTATCTCTGATTTCCTTTATTTTATTATGATGATCGTTTCTCCGCAATCGAAGTAGAATGTTGGTGACTGAAATTTCGTGAGAAGATCCCGCCGAAAGGAGAAACACGTTTGTTTTAATGATGTCCACCCCAAATCATGTATCATGTCAGTGACACTCTCTCCCCTATTTCTCGATAATACAAAACGTGCTGCTCTTCTCTGAACTGTCTCGATGTACTCCGTTAACACACGATACAAGCAAGCACACTGCTTGTGACAATTCAAGAATATATTGAAAAATACCTATTTATTGCACATCGATCATTGGAGTAGTCACAGGTCCATAGAAATGGTTTATATTTTGATAGTGCACAAGAGGCGTAGTGGAAGTTTAGAAGGATGAATAATTCAGAGACCGGACAGAATATGTGCACCTGCTACAAACTGGGGAATTTAGGATCAGACTGACTATTGAGTCAGTGCGGTTCTGATGAAAGAGTATGTGCTTTAGTTACATGTGGTGACAGATGAGCCGTAATCCGATTAAACCAGGATGGTTCTATAATTGGCAAAAGCGACCAGAAAATATGTACCTGTCACCCAGAGCTGACCTTAGAATGAAATATGCTACTAAATGAATATGGTCTGAATGTGGTAGTCCATGCTTTGAACACATGTGGTGACCAAGGTTCAAATTCAAGTAAGTTCATAAAAAGAAAGCTTCAACGAACTTCGTTTTAATATACACATAATAAGCACCCCACGGGCGCTAAGCAAGGGGAGCTAATTGCACATTATAATCCTAGTCGACGTACTAACATAGCACTTCAGTGCCCCATTTTTAACGTAAATTCTTTATGACCAAAACCGTACCTACTACATGTTCACAACTTGGCGAAATTATACCAAAATTACTACCCGAAATGAAATCCATGATTGGAGCGAAACATTCCAACAAAACGTGGTTCCTAAGAATGATTCTGGTTCACGATCGGCACAGCTTCAGCCGTCTAGAGCGTCCAGCACCATGAGGACACGGTCCTCGTGGCTCCCCTTGTCGGAGGTTCGAGTCCACCTTCGGGCATAGGCGTGTGTATCGTCCTTAGCGTAAGTTAGATTAAATTGTTTGTAAGCTTAGGAACCGATGTTCCTAGCAGCTTGGTCCCATAAGACCATACCACAAATTTCCAATTTTCCATCCGGACGGGGATGGGGGAAGCGGGAATGAGTGATGCCAGTCTCTGTACCTAAGCTCACGAGTGGACCGACCGCGTCCTGTTACAAAATCTAAGTCTCTTCAAATCCCAATCTTCACGAAGTTAAAGTGGAACTACCAGAATACACTTACCGATACTCTCTGCCTACCAGGGAGGGTATTTCAAAATATTTGTTCACTCACAGTTACAAGGAGACGTTACCCGCAAGAAAATTGGGAAGGAGATGGGCGACATTTTAAGATGGATTAGAAATAAATAAAGTAACACACTTGCGGCCTCCTCTACCCAAGGCTTGCGTGTCAGGTTGCAGCAGACGAAAATATACCAATCCAAGACTAAACTCAATGCTGTTGATACTTTCAGGCCGTAATGGCGTTCAATTTAAACGATAGCAGGGCATATTTACCCCTAGCCATATACTATGCCTCAGGAGAAGAAAAGCGCAAAGGTTGTCCTGTTACTACCATGTCGGCCTCAAGCAACATATCAACATACAAGTTATCACTAACTGATAATGGGGGTTGGTTGGGTTGTTTTAGGGGAGGAGACCAGACAGCGAGGTCATCAGTCTCATCGGATTAGGGAAGGACGGGGAAGGAAGTTGGCCGTGCCCTTTGAAAGGAACCATCCCGGCATTTGCCTGGAGCGATTTAAGGAAATCACGGAAAACCTAAATCAGGATGACCGGACGCGGGATTGAACCGTCGTCCTCTCGAATGCGAGTCCAGTGTGCTAACCATTGCGCCAGCTCGCTCGGTCACTGATAATGGGTACTGAATGTAAACACCATTTTTATTCACATTGTGTCAAAACTCACATCAAGATTTCCATAGTTATATATACAGTCTCGTGTGAAACTACAAAAAGTGTAGTGGTTCTTAACTCACTGTATCATCAATACGCAGACAAAGTAACATGGGTGCCTGTTTCACTGACTAGTATTCAGGAATAACTGTAAGACATTAACAGTCTACTGCACGAAGACAAAATGGCAGCATGGTAGCCGAAGGATTGCTCCATGAATATATTCAAAATAGTAATAGTGAATACATAATTGTAATGGACGGAAATATCCAGTAAATAATATACACATCGTTCTAGCCAAAACGTCAGTTGTTAATACCAAAGGATAAATTACTGAGTATTGATTATAACAAACATGACATAACCCAGATTAGTAGACCATATTAAAAGCCATGAAATATAAACAACGTACCATCACCTGATAACACATTCAAGAAAAATAGCAAATACAAGCAACATGTAATTAACTGTCAATCATTATTAAACAATAAATATCAACAACACTGGGAAATGATTCATAAAGCAGTTGTCAAATGAGGTATGCATATCAGGCAAAAGACATTAGTCAAATAGGAAACACACCACACATTGGTAAATCACAGCTGCGAAACGGTACAGAAATAAATAGAGTTCACGTCAGTTGACATATTTCACTTCGCAACGGTAAAACAGATAAAGAATTATAAATCGATCCATTAGCCATCACAGTAATGTGACACAATAACAATATCAATAACACATATGGCCGGCCGAGGTGGCCGAGCGGTTCTAGGCGCTACAGTCTGGAACCGCGCGACCGCTACGGTCGTAGGTTCGAATCCTGCCTCGGGCACGGATGTGTGTGATGTCCTTAGGTTAGTTAGGTTTAAGTAGTTCTAAGTTCTAGGGGACTGATGACCTCAGAATTTAAGTCCCATAGTGCTCAGAGCCATTTAAATAACATTGGTAAGCGAACATGTTGGTAGTTCAGGTATACTAGTATTTGTATAAGAGTGAATGTCCCAAAATTAACTCAAAGATCTGGCATAAGGCGGAACTGATGATATGATGCACACCACAACACAATTATACACTGCAATAGTGAAAGAAACATGAAAAATGATCCTACAGATGTTACACATCTCATAATAACGTTAAAGTGAAACATCTTAACATAGCGGTGAATAGTCTTGCAATACTGACGGATAGTTTTCAAAGCTAAAGGCAAATTAACTGTCAAAACTTGTACGCAAAACTAAGAGGGAAAACTTTTGGAAGCACCATATGTGAGGCCAGTACGGAATCAGCTTAGTAATAGTTCACACCTGAAAAAAAAGTCGTGGTCCACAGTAAGTGTATCAATATGTAAACACTGACAATGACAAAGAGATTATCATTGAAATTCAGTATAGTTAAGGACCATGTGTGTCGCAAACGTAAGTTCAACATCAGAAATAGCCTCATGACAAACAAAAGACAAAATCTTTAAAAAACACATCATGTCACCCATCGAAAATAGCACTGAATGATAAACGAGTTTTAAGCGCACATCACTATGTTCATCCATTCATTGCAAATTACAACATTTATACAAATATTGTTTTGAGGTATCAGCACTGAATTTCAATGACGTGGAATGTTCGAGTGAGAGGGAGTGTCACACAAAAATTGTAGGCGTAACGGTGATTCCGTCTCCTTTTGCAACAGCCGTGATTGTCATCGCGATTAATGGAGTTCAGACAGCCCAGGAGCAGCGCGTCAGCTCGCTAGCTTACAGCAGGAGGTAGACGCAGCTCCCGACAGCGTACAGTAGGCTTAGCAGCTGCCTCTCTTCGTGCTACACAGTCCCTCTTCTTTTGGCGCGATCTATCCGCATGAGTGAGAGTCCCACGTCGCCATGCGCGCACCGACTGAGAGGACACGCTCTCTACGCGCCTCCTGATGGCGCAAAGTGGGACCGGCAGCCACCTCTATTCATCTCAGACTGTCCTTTTGGCATGGGCTAACCGCACGCTTGAGTAGGTCATCAAGTCGAGTGCTCACCGAGAGTGCACCTTGCTTACATGGTTCCTGACAGCGAAAAGTGGACGTGGGAGGCGCATCTCTGCATGACGGACCACCTCTGTTCATCTGTAGCGGACTATAACATGCATAAGAGTACCATGAAGTCGAGTGTGTACTGGGAGTGCACACTGTTTACGCCTCTCCTGACAACATAAGGTCAGAGTGGCAGACGCCTGTTGTGTTGCACCGTCCCTCTGATTTTGGCGCAAGCTCTCTGCTTGCGTAAGTGAATCATGATTTCGGGGGCGCGCCAGAGGACTGTACGCTGTTTATGATCCTCTTACAGCTGAAGGTGGGTATGGCTGCCCGACTTCTTTTGGCGTGAACTACCCACCAACGAAAGTGCGTCATGAAGTCTGAATGCGGTACCCATACTCTGTACAGACACTGTGACGACAGGTTGAAGATTCAGCTAAGTGTGTACAAACAAAAAAGTCACCTAAATTCGTTATAATGTTGAGATAATAAGCGCTCCAAGGAGGGTAAGCACGGCGGAACTCATTCCACGTTATATAAAAGACCATACCAAGGTAAGCACCTCAAACTCTCGTGTTAAATTAGGATTATCGGTGAAGAAAGCCGGCCTTTCTGCATGTGTATAAACTCGCGAATTGCAAACATAAATTAAGTTCATGATTGTGGCGAAACATTACAACAAATTCTTCCTCTTACCAATTATTTTATCTCAAAATCGACACCGCCTCTGCAAATGTTTCGCACCAACGTTCTAAACAGAGTCAGCAAGATACGTCCAAACTCACCTAATTCCCAGTGACAAATGTCTGCTTTGTGCTCTCTGTCAGGGAGGGACTGAGGGAGGACACGGAACAGATTAGTGCCAACCCCACTAGTGGACCCCCCTGCGCTGTCACAAAAGCCATCTCTCTTACCCACACCAACATCCACGAAATTAAGGTGGTACTAACAGAATGCAATTAACAATACTCTCGGCGTACCAGGGAGGGTATATAAAAACGTTTATTGTCTTGCAACTACACTGAGTCTAGTTGCTTTTATTGTTAGGAATGTGGAACTGAATGAAATTCGATATATTAATAACCACGTTTATTGATAAACTCGACAACTCACAGTTGTGGTAAAAATGCTTAATTTTCAATAACATTTCGTGACGGCATCCAGCGGAAACATCTCGATAAACAGATCCCTAATGCAACCTGTACGAACGCAAATCAGTTAATCCGATAGAGAGGTTAGGGGGAAACCGAGTAAATCGCGTAAGAACGGAGATGCCTTTAGCAATTCTGCTCAAAGTAAGAGGCCGAACTGCTGAAGGCTACATGTAGAACTACAGAATACAGTAAAATGCACCTGTTGTGGAATCTGGAAGCAGACGTTTCATTACTTGTTACATAAACCACGTTGTTGCTGTTGGTGGCAGAAGTACTGCGACCTCAATCTGTAGAGTTGCCAGTGTCCTTCCTTCTAACCTCACACCGTAAGTTGGAGATATATATTAGACATCAAAGTAGAAATCCAGCAGAGAAGATCTGTGGAGCGACCAAGAGGAGAGAAGAGGAAGGTGAATTATGATTGTACTGTGAGGCGGCGTCTGTCAAGGAGGCCTCGCTTTAACGCGTGTTTCGTTACTGGTTAAACCTGATTGGCTGAATTCTATTTCTTGCGAACTCTGACCGCTAAAAATGCGTCTCTGAGAGCGGATGTCATCTTACCTGGTCTACGTTTAACTTGATTAAACAGTCAAATTTTTCCTAACAGGTTCCTTACAAAAAAGTCTTTCCTCGGTCTTCCTAACGCTTTCTTCAGCCAGTAAAGGAGCTTCCCTTTGGCACCGCCGCGCTCTTACTCATTCTTGGAAAAGTTCCAGATAAACCAACTTCCGTCTTTGCTATCTTCTTAAACAAAGCTTCTTGTGTAAGAGCAACACATTCAGTGGCGTCCCATAGTTTTCAAAGAATGGATGCTTCATTTTCACCTGCCTGAGAGTGATCTCCTGTGTCCATCTCAACATTCGTGTCTACATTCAGTAGAAAATAATGCTTTGTGTTAATTTTCCTCCTCTCTGCTCCCCACTCCATTTCATAAAACGTTCACTCAAGTAGTTGTATTGGAAGCTCTCCCTGTTGTGGAATGCGCACGACGGGACCGCAGGGTGTGAGAGAAAGCTCTACCGGCCTTGGGGCTGCGGGTCCTTCTTAGAAGAAGCACAACGGGAATCTTGTTGATTTGCATATGTTGCGGGTGTGATCCAAAAATGGTCTCGTAACACAAGATACTCTCACAACGAAAAATGATAAGAAAATGAGTTACATCTTCAGATGGATTAAAAATAAAAAAGGAACACTCTTGCGCACACCTTGTGTGTCAGTTTGAAACAGACGATATCTGTCCAATGCAAGACTGAACTAATTGTAGCTAATACTTTTCTGCAGGAATGGCGCTCAGTTTAATGAAAACTGGTCTCTATGACCCCTCCCACCTGGTCAGATAAGGCTTTTCAGAATCTCTCTAAATGAGACAAATAAACAAAAAAATTGTAATCACAATTTTGCTAATGCTAATACCTACAATACTATGGATAATAATCACAGCAACAAAAGTCAAAGATTTACCTGAAACCACATGTCCACATATTTAAGACCATCCGGAATGATAATACTGACTAGAAACTAATAACAGTAGATACACTATCACTAAAATAACTAATACTACCACGAATACCACATCTAAAAAGAATAATAACAATAATAATAATTACTTTTTTAGTAACAGTAGAGAAGGAAAACGTGGTCACGAATATTTAAAATCTTGCCTTTAGCAATTCTGCTCAAAGTAAGAGGCCGAACTGCTGAAGGCTACATGTAGAACTACAGAATACAGTAAAATGCACCTGTTGTGGAATCTGGAAGCAGACGTTTCATTACTTGTTACATAAACCACGTTGTTGCTGTTGGTGGCAGAAGTACTGCGACCTCAATCTGTAGAGTTGCCAGTGTCCTTCCTTCTAACCTCACACCGTAAGTTGGAGATATATATTAGACATCAAAGTAGAAATCCAGCAGAGAAGATCTGTGGAGCGACCAAGAGGAGAGAAGAGGAAGGTGAATTATGATTGTACTGTGAGGCGGCGTCTGTCAAGGAAGCCTCGCTTTAACGCGTGTTTCGTTACTGGTTAAACCTGATTGGCTGAATTCTATTTCTTGCGAACTCTGACCGCTAAAAATGCGTCTCTGAGAGCGGATGTCATCTTACCTGGTCTACGTTTAACTTGATTAAACAGTCAAATTTTTCCTAACAGGTTCCTTACAAAAAAGTCTTTCCTCGGTCTTCCTAACGCTTTCTTCAGCCAGTAAAGGAGCTTCCCTTTGGCACCGCCGCGCTCTTACTCATTCTTGGAAAAGTTCCAGATAAACCAACTTCCGTCTTTGCTATCTTCTTAAACAAAGCTTCTTGTGTAAGAGCAACACATTCAGTGGCGTCCCATAGTTTTCAAAGAATGGATGCTTCATTTTCACCTGCCTGAGAGTGATCTCCTGTGTCCATCTCAACATTCGTGTCTACATTCAGTAGAAAATAATGCTTTGTGTTAATTTTCCTCCTCTCTGCTCCCCACTCCATTTCATAAAACGTTCACTCAAGTAGTTGTATTCGAAGCTCTCCCTGTTGTGGAATGCGCACGACGGGACCGCAGGGTGTGAGAGAAAGCTCTACCGGCCTTGGGGCTGCGGGTCCTTCTTAGAAGAAGCACAACGGGAATCTTGTTGATTTGCATATGTTGCGGGTGTGATCCAAAAATGGTCTCGTAACACAAGATACTCTCACAACGAAAAATGATAAGAAAATGAGTTACATCTTCAGATGGATTAAAAATAAAAAAGGAACACTCTTGCGCACACCTTGTGTGTCAGTTTGAAACAGACGATATCTGTCCAATGCAAGACTGAACTAATTGTAGCTAATACTTTTCTGCAGGAATGGCGCTCAGTTTAATGAAAACTGGTCTCTATGACCCCTCCCACCTGGTCAGATAAGGCTTTTCAGAATCTCTCTAAATGAGACAAATAAACAAAAAAATTGTAATCACAATTTTGCTAATGCTAATACCTACAATACTATGGATAATAATCACAGCAACAAAAGTCAAAGATTTACCTGAAACCACATGTCCACATATTTAAGACCATCCGGAATGATAATACTGACTAGAAACTAATAACAGTAGATACACTATCACTAAAATAACTAATACTACCACGAATACCACATCTAAAAAGAATAATAACAATAATAATAATTACTTTTTTAGTAACAGTAGAGAAGGAAAACGTGGTCACGAATATTTAAAATCTGAATGGCACCAGTTCCTAGAAATAGAAATTCTAATAAACTTCCTCAGCTTGGGAATTCAATAAATGTGTAAAGTAAGACGAATGGGAAGTATTGGTGCAAGGTATGCGTTCAAAAACAAGAGCAGACATAGTCGCCATTTTAGCAGGAAGATTGTTGGTTGTCTTGCGAAGTTAGAGAGATGATTAATTTCTCTGATTTTGTGAGACAGATCATTCGAAAGTCGCGTTCCTGTTTAAGAACGTGAAGGTAAAGGCGAGGAATAAGGTACTGGACATGCGAAGCACACAGTGAAGAACACTAAATGTATGACACTCCCTGCGGTTTTCTGCATCTAACCGGGGAGGGGGGGGGGGGGGCTGTGCAAAAATTGGTGTGATATTTTCCAAATTTCGATGTTCATAGATATAGCAGACTCAGGAATGCACTGGTAGCTCCAGGCACTTTGGTCTTCCCTGAGACCAGAGGGAAGCTAGGATTTAACGATACGATTTTTGGAGACAATGCAGTAACTCAGGTAAGTGAAGGATACGGAAAGAAATCGGCCAGGTCCTTACTGGAGGAACCACCCTTGTATTTGCCATATGTGATTGGCGAAAATCTTGGAAAACCTAAATACTAATAGCTAAATGGAGATCTGTGCCACAGTCATTCCCATAATGAGTCTTTCTGTCTAAGGAAGAACGTCCAGAATAGGATCGCTGTAATCAATCACTGCAAGTAACGTACACTCCGTGCAAACACCATGGCGTCCTATAGGTGCCAACTGACCGCCGTGTCATCCTCTGCCAGTGGCATTATTCGATGCAGTGTGGTGAGTCGTGGGGTCGGCACACGATTGTCCAGGCCATTGTCAGTTTTTGTGGCCTGCAGTCGCTACTTCTCAATCAATTACCTCCACAGTTGGCTTCAAGAGGCTGAGTGGACCCTGATACAGTCCCTCCAGCGAGGAAAAGTTACTGGAAGTACAAGGAACCTAACTCGGTTCTGCCGGCCGTGGTGGCCGAGCGGTTCTAGGCGCTAAAGTCTGGAATCCTGCCACGGGCATGGATGTATGTGATGTCCTTAGGTTAGTTAGGTTTAAGTAGTTCTAAGTTCTAGGGGACTGATGACCTTAGAATTTAAGTCCCATAGTGCTCAGAGCCATTTGAACTATTTTTAACTCAGTTCTTCCGCGTGCCAGAAGAGAAGAGCTTTTTACAATTTCGTAAGTTGTTGATAACACTGATGCTGTCTTACAGTCTCTAGCTGTGTTTTCAGACCACATTAAGTCATAGACTAATTTTACTAAAAATTCATGTTTTAGCTCAAACACGTAAAAAAAGTGAAACGAAGATGTGTTTGTTGAAAATTCAAGTTCTGCACTGTCTGAATATGTATCCTTCGTCTACGTCCTTGATCTATCGATCATGTGGCTACAAAAATTCGTAACTGCAATCGTTATTTAAGTATGTGAATGGGTTATCAAGCAATTTTCCCTTTTCGTGTCAGTTCAGAAGACGACTTTCCCTGCCATGGCCTAACAAGTCCCTTGGTTCAAGAAAATGTATTATTATTCTGTAGTCATTGTGTATTTGATCAGTACAACTGTCAGGCTGTCTGACGGGGTAAAGACACGGCACTGTCTCGAACAATATGCTCCAGTATGGACAAGTGTCGGCCACTGCGTGCCAAACATTAGGTGTGATTGACGTGCTACACGCATGTAGTCCGAGTCTCGCCTGTCTCAGCATGCCTCGGCTTTTCTCGGTCCATCTCGGAACTTCACGCTACAGCGTGACATTTCATTTAGCAGTGCAATTCGACAATGTTTCTTTCGGTAATCGGTGCAGCATTTTCAGGTCGACTCGACTTCTGTCAGTTGCGAAAAATTGTGGTTTTAGTGCTATTTATCATCCACTATTTATTCGTATTATAAAGGAAGTTCATAGGTCGAGTGGTTGTTTGTACAAAAAGAGACAGTCTAGTGATCTG
The DNA here is from genome assembly GCF_023864345.2 of Schistocerca serialis cubense. NCBI lineage: Eukaryota > Metazoa > Arthropoda > Insecta > Orthoptera > Acrididae > Schistocerca > Schistocerca serialis. The sequence goes on from NC_064640.1 coordinate 584,654,487, forward strand.
TCTTCCCAACCCTTAACAGTGACTAGGAAGGATAAGAATTCTCAGTATGTATTATGCAGCCTCATAATCGACCGGTACTGCAAGTTTGCTGTGGAACGCCATAACAACACAATGGAAAAAGAATCTGAAGCTTTAGCTGACGATAAAAGAGCAAAAAAACTACAACTGACGGACGATTTTCATAGGATTTATTGTTCAGTGCATCAAAAACCACTTGGTGCTAAATTAGCACAGTCATGGAGCACGTGATAACACTAGTGATACGAAAAGGAAGCCACTCGCATTATTACATTGTGAGTTGCAACAGCTTTTGATAGAACTGAACGAAGAATATAGTGACGTCATGCATTACAACATAGAACTACAGTTTAGACAAAGGACATGTCTGAAGCAATTTTTTCGACGTAAGCGCCACTGTTGTTGAATTTCTGAAGCAAGAAGGAAAATAGGAACGAAAACTACAACTTCCAGAAGAGATTGAAGACCAGTCAGTTTAAATGGACTTGAGTGCACACTACGCGTTGTAGGGCGAGAAAAAACTATTGCTGATCTGCGGCGGATGCATTTAAGGAAATCGCAATGTGGAAGGGACAACTTCTGACAAAAATACCCTTCGTTTCCCTGAACTCAATAACGCTAAAGAAAATGCGAATTATGAAAAATGTATTGTGGCGTTGACAGTGTTACTATAACAGGTTTATAAACATTTTGAGGACGCAGCCAGTTTCAAATCTGTTTTTGAGCTGTTTTAGAGACTGTAAGTGCAGTATCCTGTATTCTGTGAAATTATCTAGGTGCGTCACTACTCCGTCACAGATTACTCATAACGGCGTGACACAGGTTTTGAGACAATATTACGCTGTCAAATACTAGTTTCCCCAGAAGTTGTTCACAAAGCCGTCGAGTACTTGCTCCATTATTGTAGTGTTGGCTACTGGGAGAGTCAACACCGACACAAACAAGGAAGTAGAGCAGTTGCGGTGGCCGGTAGAACGAATCCAAAATGATCTGTCCATAAGACTTGTAGTTTAAGAGAACACTTTATTTCTAAAAATGAAAGAAACATAACTTAACTTGTCATTATGAGGTGGATTGAAGTGTTTCCTGTGCCTCTTGCATGCAATTACTTTTACATGCTATTACTACTCACAGAACGCAGGCTAAGTATCGTATTCCTATTACTCAGTACTGATGCTCTCGAAGTCTGCGACCGAACTTTGCCCAGCTAGCGATGGGCTGCTGGTTACGTCAGCGTTGGCAAGGGACATGGAACTCTTTTCTTCCTGGAGGTGTGGCGCTGTCCGCTCTTTCCAATGGCGCGCGAGTCAGCGCCTTCCAGATGCCGTTTCACGGCGCTGTGCTGGTCGGTGTGCAGTCGATGCTTTAGGACTGCTCAACTATTTTGGTTTCACAACTGAAACGTTGTTCATCAGAAAAAGAGTTCATCAGTAACTTGGTGCTCATTGCTACAGTGAAATTGGTGTTCATGGTCTAAGAGCTACCACATAGCAGACTACCAGACAAACTTCCTTGATGGAGATGATACTGAAACCTAATAGTGAACACCCGTAGGTATGTTGCTGTTTAGTTGAAGTAGTGGGCGATTTATGACGACCTAAATCACCTTTTAATTCACATGTGTAGATCCATGTCTTCCGCTAACTCTAAAGTCTCAAAGAGAGCTCAGTTGTGTGGTGGAGGGTACTGCTATTACCGTTAACAACTCCAACTTCGCTGTTCCATTCAAGAATAGTGCATGAGAAAGAGGATTGTCGGTAAGACTCAGTACGAATACAATTGCTCCGATTTTTTCTTTGTAGTTATTTTGCACGACGCATGTCAGACAGATTAGTATGTTTCTCGACTCATCTCAGAAAGTATGCTTTCCACTAGCCTCTATGCGATGCACAACACCCTCTTGCTGCGTTTGCAACTGGTGTTTGCTGTGCAATTCCATTGTTGTTGTTGTGGTCTTCAGTCCTGAGACTGGTTTGATGCAGCTCTCCCTGCTACTCTATCCTGTGCAAGCTCCTTCATCTCCCAGTACCTACTGGAACCTATATCCTTCTGAATCTGCTTAGTGTATTCATCTCTTGGTCTCCCTCCACGCTGCCCTCCAATGCTAAATTTGTGATCCCTTGATGCCTCAGAACATGTCCTACCAACCGATCCCTTCTTCTAGTCAAGTTGTGCCACAAACTTCTCTTCTCCCCAATCCTATTCAATACCTCCTCCTTAATTACGTGATCTACCCACCTAATCTTCAACATTCTTCTGTAACACCACTTTTCGAAAGCTTCTATTTTCTTCTTGTCCAAACTATTTATTGTCCATGTTTCACTTCCATACATGGCTACACTCCATACAAATACTTTCAGAAACGACTTCCTGACACTTAAATCAATACTCGATGTTAACAAATTTCTCTTCTTCAGAAACGCTTTCCTTGCCATTGCCAGTCTACATTTTATATCCTCTCTACTTCGACCATCATCAGTTATTTTGCTCCCCAAATAGCAAGACTCCTTTACTACTTTAAGTGTCTCATTTCTTAATCTAATTCCCTCAGCATCACCCGACTTAATTAGACTACATTCCATTACCCTTGTTTTGCTTTTGTTGATGTTCATCTTATATCCTCCTTTCAAGACACTGTCCATTCCATTCAACTGCTCTTCCAAGTCCTTTGCTGTCTCTGACAGAATTACAATGTCATCGGCGAACCTCAAAGTTTTTATTTCTTCTCCCTGGATTTTAATACCTACTCCGAATTTTTCTTTTGTTTCCTTTACTGCTTGCTCAATATACAGATTGAATAACATCGGGGAGAGGCTACAACCCTGTCTCACTCCCTTCCCAACCACTGCTTCCCTTTCATGCCCCTCGACTCTTATAACTGCCATCTGGTTTCTGTACAAATTGTAAATAGTCTTTAGCTCCCTGTATTTTACCCCTGCCACCTTTAGAATTTGAAAGAGTGTATTCCAGTCAACATTGTCAAAAGCTTTCTCTAAGTCTACAAATGCTAGAAATGGAGGTTTGCCTTTCCTTAATCTTTCTTCTAAGATAAGTCGTAAGGTCAGTATTGCCTCACGTGTTCCAACATTTCTACGGAATCCCAACTGGTCTTCCCCGAGGTCGGTTCTACCAGTGTTTCCGTTCGTCTGTAAATAATTCGTGTTAGTATTTTGCAGCTGTGACTTATTAAACTGATAGTTCGGTAATTTTCACATCTGTCAACACCTGCTTTCTTTGGGATTGGAATTATTATATTCTTCTTGAAATCTGAGGGTATTTCGCCTGTCTCGTACATCTTGCTCACCAGATGGTAGACTTTTGTCAGGTCTGGCTCTCACAAGGCCGTCAGTAGTTCTAATGGAATGTTGTCTGTTCCCGGGGCCTTGTTTCGACTCAGGTCTTTCACTGCTCTGTCCAACTCTTCACGCAGTATCGTATCTCCCATTTCATCTTCATCTACATCCTCTTCCATTTCCATAATATTGTCCTCAAGTACATCGCCCTTGTATAGACCGTCTATATACTCCTTCCACCTTTCTGCTTTCCCCTCTTTGCTTAGAACTGGGTTTCCATTTGAGCTCTTGATATCCTAGTGAGTTAAGCCTCCACATCCTTACATTTGTCCTCTAGCCATGCCTGCTTAGCAATTTTGCACTTCCTGTCGATCTCATTTTTGAGACGTTTGTATTCCTTTTTGCCTGCCTCATTCACTGCATCTTTATATTTTCTCCTTTCATCAATTAAATTCAGTATTTCTTCTGTTACCCAAGGATTTCTACCAGCCCTCATCTTTTTACCTACTTGATCCTCTGCTGCCTTCACTACTTCATCCCTCAGAGCTACCCATTCTTCCTCTACTGTATTTCTTTCCCCCATTCCTGTATATTGTTCCCTTATGCTCTCCCTGAAACTGTGTACAACTCTGGTTTAGTCAGTTTATCCAGGTCCCATCTCCTTAAATTCCCACCTTTTTGCAATTTCTTCAGTTTTAATCTACAGTTCATAACCAATAGATTGTGGTCAGAGTCCACATCTGCCCCTGGAAATGTCCTACAATTTAAAACCTGGTTCCTAAATCTCTGTCTTACCATTATATAATCTATCTGATACCTTTTAGTATCTCCAGGCTTCTTCCATGTATACAACCTTCTTATATTGATTCTTGAACCAAGTGTTAGCTATGATTAAGTTATGCTCTGTGCAAAATTCTAACAGACGGCTTCCTCTTTCATTTCTTAGCCCCAATCCATGTTCACCTACTATGTTTCCTTCTCTCCCTTTTCCTACTGTCGAATTCCAGTCACCCATGACTATTAAATTTTCGTCTCCCTTCACTACCTGAATAATTTCTTTTATCTCATCATACATTTCTTCAATTTCTTCGTCATCTGCAGAGCTTGTTGGCATATAAACCTGTACTACTGTAGTAGGCGTGGGCTTCGTGTCTATCTTGGCCAAAATAATGCGTTCACTATGATGTTTGTAGTAGCTTACTAGCACTCCAATTATTTTATTCATTATTAAACCTACTCCTGCATTACTGCTATTTGATTTTGTATTTATAACCCTGTATTCACCTGACCAAAAGTCTTGTTCCTCCTGCCACCGAACTTCACTAATTCCCACTATATCTAACTTCAACCTATCCATCTTCCCTTTTTAAATTTTCTAACCTACCTGCCCCATTAAGGGATCTGACATTCCACACTGCGATCCGTAGAATGCCAGTTTTCTTTCTCCTGATAACGACGTCCTCCTGAGTAGTCCCCGCCCGGAGATCCGAATGGGGGACTATTTTACCTCCGGAATATTTTACTCAAGAGGACGCCATCATCATTTAACCATACAGTAAAGCTGCATGCCCTCGGGAAAAATTACGGCCGTAGTTTCCCCTTGCTTTCAGCCGTTCGCAGTACCACAACAGCAAGGCCGTTTGGTTAATGTTACAAGGCCAGATCAGTCAACCATCCAGACTGTTGCCCCTGCAACTACTGAAAAGGCTGCTGCCCCTCTTCAGGACCCATACGTTTGTCTGGCCTCTCAACAGATACCCCTCCGTTGTGGTTGCACCTACGGTACGGCTATCTGTATCGTTGAGGCACGCAAGCCTACCCCCCCCCCCCCAACGGCAAGGTCCATGATTCATGGGGCGGCGGGGGGTGGGGGGGGGTGGGGGATGGGGGTGCAACTCCATAGCGTCTCGCAATTACTAAACGAAGACGTGGCAATTCGCGCCGCTCTTGGTTCAAATGGCTCTGAGCACTATGCAACCTAACTTCTGAGGTCATCAGTCCCGTTGAACTTAGAACTACTTAAGCCTAACTAACCTAAGGACATCACACTCATCCATGCCCGAGGCAGGATTCGAACCTGCGACTGTAGCGGTCGCGCGGTTCCAGACTGAAGCGCCTAAAACCACTCGGCCACATCGGCCGGCCTGTGCCACTCTTCGTTGACTCTTATTTATCTCTTACACAGTCTGAGTCAGGAGGAAAGGTGCGCCGGCCGGTGTGACCGAGCGGTTCTAGGCGCTACAGTCTTGAACCGCACGACCGCTACGGTCGCAGGTTCGAATCCTGCCTCGGGCATGGATGTGTGTGATGTCCTTAGGTTAGTTAGGTTTAAGTATTTCTAATTTCTAGGGGACTGATGACCTTAGAAGTTAAGTCCCATAGAGCTCAGAGCCATTTCCACCATTTGAGGAAAGGTGCATGCTTTAGGGGCGATCGTAATAGTGATCCCGAACTAAGAAGTTCGTATGGACTAATGAGCTATTCCGAATGGTTTCTGAGACAAAACACCTTTAACGTCAGTTCTGTGCGTTTTTCTTAAATAACACGAAAATCGTGGCTTCTAGTGAAGACTTGTCGCAGTAAAAAACTAAACTACATTAAATTTTCTACAACAAAGATCATATTCATTTTTTCCCTCTAGGGCTAATAGTTCGCGTGATGAGTGTGAGGTACCATTGAAAATCTCGCGCGATGCCCGTGTTCAGCAACTTAGGTAGTTTTTGTAGGCCAATTTAAGGCACTTTCCCGGTTCGATAGGCCCCATTTGTCTGGTATGAAACTGTTCGTCTTCAATTCCTTATACCACACTGATAAGTTTCAAATAATGACAGTGTACTGAATAAGACAGAAAATAATTAACAATGTCCATTAAACGTGTTCCCAATATTCGGAATAGGGCATTATGTCCATACGAAGTTTTTTGTTCAGTCACCAATACTATCACCTCTCTAAGCGTGTGTCTTTTATCCTGACTCACTCCTTATTAATCCAAGCTGACGAGTAATATTAAGGAATCGGTCGAAAGATTGGTCTATAAGGCAATTTTCGTGATTGAATTGCGTTCCCGTAAGAGTCTTCCATGAGTCTGAGCTTGACATCTGGTTTTACTGTATCTTGTTTCATAGGGTGATTCGATTTTGATTTGTGCAAGCAGATACTTCAAGATATTTTCGACAGTTACTGTTTTCATTGTTTTATCACCAATAGTTCAAATGGTTCAAATGGCTCTGAACACATCTGTGGTCATCAGCCCCTAGAACTTAGAACTACTTAAACCTAACTAACCTAAGGACATCACACACATCCATGCCCGAGGCAGGATTCGAACGTGCGACCGTAGCGGTCACGCGGTTCCAGACTGAAGCACCTAGAACCGCACGGCCTCACCGGCCGGCCCACCAATAGTAATGCACCATGAAGCTGTGATGATAACTCTAGGGTGCACGGCCGCTAGGTACCTGTTAACTTCATTTCTGCAGATATGGACCGGTAGTTGATTCCATTTAGTAGATGACTTTTCGCCTTGCTGATGGTGAAGTGGTTGATTTCTCACTCTACGCCAGAGTTCTGGCGCTATTATTGCATCGATGTTTATTGAAATGTAACGCTGCAGTTGCCAGTTATTTGGTTTTTTTTTTTTTAAATAGCATGTTTAAATTAAGTTACGAGTCATTTTCAAGGGTATTAAATATTTGTGCTGTAGGCATCAGGATCACACAAATAAAATACGCTGTATTGTTCCTCAAAAACTCTTACTATACTCGTATTTCAATCTAAACCTACTGTCGAAAAAAAAAAAAACGTTAGTTTCAGCAGGAGTGTTGCAGTTTAACAAACATAAATCAGTTAATTGGAATCTACCATCATACTGTGTTCTAAATTTGTAATTTTAAAGCTCACGTTTTACTGCTCGGAACTTCCGAATGTGAGACACTATTTGTAGCTAAGCTACGGAGGTTCATATCTCGCTGTTCCGGTAATATCGTATTGTGTTGTGTGCGTAAACTTCCTGAGATCGCAGCATAACATACAATCCCATAAGTTTCGTGTTTTGATTTTTTCAAATGAGGTAATGTAACTTTCACTAATGGTTACGCAGATCTAGATCAACCGTTTAAAAATAAAAATTTTATCGCTGTTGCCAGTAGTCTATCATAATATAGCGGCACCTGATCCATACCTCAAAAGAACATTGGCCCACAATTGGCCTACAAAGACTGGGGAAATCTGCTGAAATCCCAATTTCATGTCGTGGGTCGGTGTAAATGAAGATAGGTTTTTGTAGCACTTGTACTGTGGCTGATATGTTATCATGTAGTGAAAGTGAAAATGTGGCATGTCAGCTACAATAATTCGTCTCTAATGAACTCATCTTCAACAGCACGTTAAAGTTATTCTTCCTCTTTCCCTAAAGGGAATGATGTGTTTTCTCTGCGGAAATAAAATGGAATCAAGAAGCTAAGCTAAAAGCCACTATGTGGGCTGTCGTAAGCAGAATCAGACTGTGGTCCATTAAACGCAATATACTGTCTGTAGAGATGCCATCTAGGAGACTCGCTAAGACTCTGCAGAGGAACTTATGCTTCATTTAACAGCATTACTTAATCATGCAGAAGTCATCATCCACAATCATTCAAGTCTATCTCAAGTTACGTGTTTCATGGGTAGTCACTCATCAGCAGATATTTCATACCATAAATTTTCGTACGTGAATGATTCTGAAGATTTTTTGAGACACACTCTTTCGGCAGCACTGCAAATAAAATTTCGTCGTACCGAATCTCCCAATGTCATATAGGTGATCAAACAGGGAAGTGCAAGCCGCTTTGAGAAAGAATTATGCGAAGAAAGAGAATAGAATTTACCCATCCGTTGACAGTGCTGTCAGTAGAGACGGAGCACAAGTTCGGATACGGAAGGATGTGGAAGGAAATCGGTAGTGCCCTTCTCAAAGGAACCATTCCGTCACTTACATGGAGAGATTTAGCGAAATCACAGAGAACGTGAATCTGGAAGGGGGTTTGAACATCCACTCTCACGAATGCCAGTCCGGTTTGCTAATAACTTCTTCACCTCGTTAGGTAAGCACAGGGAGGGCAGGGAAACCTTAAGGTCAGACCAATAAGGTTGAATTCTGCAAACGTGACGTGTGGCTTTCGTAGCTGGCATTAGTGTCACAGAGATTATTACACTCAAGCTGTAAGTAATTTATAATCAGTCAGCCACCTGGATTTCTACAGGAGTTAGTACACCTTTCACAAACGAAGTAATGATAATCTGACATCCTGGAAATTGATATCCGTTGTATCATAAAAATTGTCCCTACCCATCGTGTTGTACAGCCGATATGTTTATCGAGGGATATAAACGAACGTACTCTTTAATTTTCTTTGCCGTAACACCTTTGCTACAGCAATAAGTTCAACAATTTCGGCACAATGATTTTATGTGTCGATGTAATAGAATGTATGTATGCTTTTAGATGTAATGATTTCCATTTCCACAACTCCACAAGAGTTCAGTAAACTACACTGCATAGATTGCAAAATTGCCCCGTGTCCTAATGTATGGAAACTCTGGTAGAAATTACTGAATGTTAACTTCCATTAGTACTGCCAAGGAAGTTTCCTTCTTATTATATCTTCTCCTAAACTATTCGAGACTTAAAAGGATTTTCAATAGCTGTGACACTTTGAGCCAGTCACTCTTCGGGAACATGGTTAGCTGATTGTGTGTTCAGATCGTCGTCTAGTCGCAAAAAAGAAATCTTATTCTGAATGATCAGGTGGCACCGTACGGTCTACAAACAACTGTAAGACGTAGAGAACGACTACTATATAGCCGCCGTAGCCGAACACGCGAACAATGACTTAGAAAACCAGCAATTTTTCGAGATGTTAAGCTCGAATTAACTTTGACTAACATTGGCGTACACGTTGGTCACAACTGAATCACTGTTACAGTTTCGAATGCTGACAGTTAACATCATGTGTATAACGTCGTTGGAAAACGTACCTCGACAAAGTACCTTCGCCTATAGAAGCCTGATAACACAGAACAGTACGCTAAAAGGCAGCATCTTACACTGTCGACCACCAAAGTTGGAGAGACATACATCACAAGATTATAGGTATACTCGGCTTTTGCATAATGGATATTTCACTTTCGTTCGGTATCAATGCCTATGTAAAATTTCCTTACAGGTTACTGATGAATGGCAGACTAGGTATCGCCATCGAACAACTGACTTTGGCTTGCAGAGCTTTTAGTCTCATGAATTGTCTAGACAGGAATCATATCTCGCTTCTATCAGGCTGTGTCCTAACATTCCAAACTCCACAGAAATTTTCCAGCCCTACATATCAAGCTCCATAGAAACTCTGCAGTGAACCTCGATTGATTACTTATCATGGGGGAAGGAGTATGACGGAGAATGAGGACGAAGAAACGACGTCCAGGAAGATTAAATTAATTGGGTTGGCCACGAGATACTCTTAGATCACTCAAATGCTAAAATAACTGCAAGCGAAAAACAGTTGCTAGGGATCAAATCCGGAGTCAGTACGTAATTTTATGGTTCTCCGGTTTTTGTTGCTGTGATCAATGACTTTCGTAACTAAAATCAAAATTATCCAGTTTTTGACTTCTCGGGTACGTTTTCTGACAACATTGTAGACGTACAAGTCGTCTCCTCTCCCCCTCCTTCCTCTCCCTCCACCCCCCACCCCCCCACCCCCCCACGCTCACACTCTGTCTCATACACACATTACCTCTAGTGCGGTCGCACGCGCGCGCACACACGCACACACACACACACACTCTACGCTTTTCATCAAGTCTGTTTTGACTTGAGTAGTCTGTGCTTCTATCATTTGAAAAGAAGATAAAAGTAAGCCCGCACTCTGAGTGCAGTTCAGTAGAGCATGGTGTGTTTCCAATCATGAACGGAATAACACGGCTTGTCTGTGATGTTCAATTTGTCAACATACCGCGAAGGGTTATTTGAAGCTTGGACATTGCACGTGTTGTGAGTTTACAACAAAAAGTGTCAGCACGTAACGTTGTCCATCCAAAAGACGTGCGCCACAGAGGCGTCATTCAAACATGCAACCTCCGGCGTGAGACACAAGACACTGAATTTCGGCTTTGTAACGTTCAGCGACAGTTAGCAATATCAGCTGATAATCACCACCTAAATATTACGTCCCCTACGTGCACTAAGTAGAATGCAACAGAACTGCGCTCTGCCTTTTAAGAGGTAACTAGGAGAGTTGTGTCGACCCAGTCAGTACGCAACCCCAACGACTCAGAACAGTTAGATATCTAGGCGTCTGTTGAGAACAATAGTACAACGCCGGCTCTATACAGTGTCGCGGGAACAAAGTGGGGAAGGAACATCTGTTGTGAAACCAGGATCAAAGGGGCCAGTTTTTTTTTTTTTTTTAATCTACTAGAGACATTGCAACATTGTCTGCCATTTCAGTATCTGCATTTCCTTTTTAAAGATACAGTTACAATACTTTCTTCGCATATAAATAACAAGTACCTGGCAGGGTTCTTTAATTACACTGAACCCACACTAACACAGGGTGTAGAAAACTTATGAACAAATTTCCAGTAACCATTCCACACACAAAGAGGAATAAAATGTGTTATGTAGACATGAGCCCGGATGCGCTTTATTTCCATTTTAGATCTCATTTCACACTTCTCTTTATAATCACATTATGGTGGGAAACGCACTGGAACAGTACACACTGGTGTTACATGGAAGAAATGTTCAAAATATGCTCTTGGCTCCGTTTGGTCAGAAATAACAATAAGCTTTAATTCTTAGGTTCACTGAGAGTGTTTTCAGTTCCGCTGAAACGGAGGTAGCGTTGACATGCGGCTAACTTCATTCCTCTACTAACATAAGCACTGTTTAGTGTCCATCACGGACTTAGTTTGTGGTTCAGTGCAGTGGAACTGTACTCAAGTGCGGGCTTGGTAGATATCCATTTGCTGTACTCATTAGCATAAGGTAATGGCCCTGACGCGCGACGTTTGTATCAGGAGGATTTCCAGAACGACAGTGCCACTGCAAGGGGACGTTTGAAGCAACAGATCGTCGTCTTAGGGGTCATGAGACGCTTCTCGAGATTGGGGAAGGCTTTGAAGGACAAGGACACAGCTGAACGAGGAACTTCTACTGTTTGAGTAAAACAATTAAACGCATTAACTAATGTTGACCACATTACAGTGTGCAAAATGCTACATGAGAACCTACTGTGTCCGTACCGTGTACAGCGTGTAAAGGCACTATCAGGATCTGATTTTCCTGTAAGAGTACGCTTCTGCGAATGATTAATTCAACATTGTGTTAACACTCACTTTAGAGCAAAATGAGCAGTTCGAGGATGAAAATTTGTTTCAAAGTAGATGATTAATTTGTTACATAGTTGTTTAAACTGAGCTGTAACATGTAAATACAGCGTTCCTGGACCAATGTCCCTATAAATTAATTTCTTGCTTCACCCGTGAGGAATGTTTCCTGAAACTTTGACCATACCTGTTTGTTACACTGCGTACGGAACGTATTTCAAATAGAGTCATCAATTTAAAAGACAGTAACTCGTACATGAATGAAGATAAAAGCTTTGGGTGGATTTTAACTTACACATTAGACTGTAAAGTACACTATGTGATCAAAAGTATCCGGACGCCTTGCTGAAAATCACTTACAAGTTCGTGGCGCCCTCCATCGCTAATGCTGGAATTCAGTAAGGTGCTGGCACACCATTAACCCTGATGACAGTTTCCACTCTTACAGGCATACGTCCAATCAGGTGCTGGAAGGTCTTTTGGGGAATGGCAGCCCATTCTTCACCGAGTGCTGCACTGAGGAGAGGTATCGATGACGGTCGGTGAGGCCTGGCACGAAGTCAGCGTTTCAAAACATCCCAAAGATGTTCTATAGGATCCAGGTCAGGACTCTGTGCAGGTCAATCCATTACAGGGATGTTATTGTCGTGCAACCACTCCACCATAGGCCGTGCATTGTTTGCAGGTGTTGAAAGATGCAATCGCCATCCCCGAATTGCTCTTCAACAGTGGGAACCAAGAAGGTGGTTAAAACATCAATGTAGGTCTGTGCTGCGATAGTACCACGAAAAACAACAAGGGGTGCAAGCCCCTCCATGAAAAACGCTACCACACCACAACACCACCGCCTCCGAATTTTACTGTTGGCATTATACATGTTGGCAGATGACGTTCACCGGCCATTCGCCATACTCACACCCTTCCATCGGATCGCCACAATGTGTACAGTGATTTTTCACTCCACACAATGTTTTTCCACTGTTAAATTATCTAATGTTTACGCTCCTTACGCCAAGCGAGGGGTCGTATGGCATTTACTGGCATGATGTGTTGCTGATGAGTAGCCGCTTGACCACGAAATCCAAGTTTTTTCACCTCACACCTAACTGTCATAACTTGCAGTGGATCCCGATACAGTCTGGAATTCCTGTGTGATGGTCTGAGTAGATGTCTGCCAATTACACATTACGACCCTCTTGAGCTGTGGGCGGTCTCTGCCAGGCAACAGATGAGGTCACCTTGTACGCTTTTGTGCTGTACGCGTCCCTTCAAGTTTCCTCCTCACTATCACATCGGAAATAGTGGACCTAGTGATGTTTAGGAGTGCGGAAATGTCGCGTACAGCCGTATGACACAAATGACATACGATCACCTGACCACTCTCGAAGTCCATGAGTTCCGCGGAGCGCCCATTCCGCTCTCTCATGATGTCTAATGACTACTGAGGTCGCTGATATGGAGTACCTGGCAGTAGGTGGCAGCACAACGCACCTAATATGAAAAACGTCTGTTTTTGGAGGTGTCCGGATACTTTTGATCACATAGTGTATATATTTCAAAGGAACCATCCAAATTTTCTCGAGTATATGTTATACATGAATACATACGAAACCTTTGGGTGGTTATTACAAATACGTTGAGCATCTGTGTTTGGAGTTAGCTTTCATAACTGTTCAACGTGCTTTCCACCGGATGGAGATCGAATATCCAGATGATTGCCAAATTTGTTCCATACTTTTACGAGATATTGCATTCACCGTTCTTAGTATGTGGTATTGGAATCCTATCAAGGTTTTTGAAAGGGGAGATATATCCATGGAGTCATTCTCAAACGCGCACAAAAAATTACGATCCATAAGATTAGGCGACCTTGGAGGCCACTGGTGCAATGCAGTATCCGTACGCCTCTTGTAACGTCCCTCCCGCTACCCGCTATATTTTGTCGATTTCGTTGAACAAGTTTTCTTTGCGGCGATTGGACATGGGCAAGGAATGGTTAACAGAGTGAACAGGTTTAGTAAGTAACCTGATCATGTTGCCTAAAATGAAGACGTTTCTCTTTTCTTTCAGAATATTAAAGTTATCAGTTCTTCAATTGAACTGAAAATCGCTTTGAAAGCACAATAGTTTATATCTTTTATTTCAATTATTGAGTACCTATGGACACTCTAACAGTGGTTACAGCTAACTATGCTCATATTAGCGGTTAAATATTGTTCCACTTTCACAGTGAAGTTTGCTATTTATCTAGCGCTTTCCCGAACTCAACTATCCATCCTTGGTTCACAGTAGCCTTAACAATAGTCCAACTAATAATATCGGCCACTAAAGACTGGTACCGTCTAAGATCGTGATATTGATTTCTCCGCTGGTTCCGTGTTTCATTATGCATACCTTCTGCGAACGAACTGATTAATCAAACATTGCTGCTCATTCGACGGAAAACTTGGAAACTAATGTTTCTTCACATCTGCACATTGTTCACATTTCTGGTGCGACACGGTTGCACACAACCGTTCCACACGAAACCTAAATAACATTTGCCTTCACCTTGGGTGATGTTGAACGAAATAAGACAATGCCTCCTGCCCGGAGATGTGCACTACGCTTTGAATCATGAAGACAACTAGCGACGCGTAAGCAATACTAATGAGTGCGTCATACGACTGTCGACAGTAGTACCCATTACCTTTGAACGCTATAGAAAGTGCAGTATCGTGCTATTGGTGAAAGTCACCTCTCACAGCTGTAACTAGTAACTCCTGTTGAAACTGACAAAGCAAAACGCTTTTTCTTGCTACGCTATCGGCACCTCGACTGGGTGCACATTGGGTAATGAACGAGAGAGCTTGGAGTGTGTGTGAAATCTTATGGGACTTAACTGCTAAGGTCATCAGTCCCTAAGCTTATACACTACTTAACCTAACTTATCATAAGGACGAACATACACACCCATGCCAGAGGGAGGACTCGAACCTCCACCGGGACCAGCCGAGAGCTTGGAGTGAACGAGCTGTCTTCACCAAGGAAGAAGTGTGGCCTGAGCTCCCAGTTGGTGCACATCGACAGCGCAGAAAGATACATATATAGCTTCTTTTCTGTGTTTACTTCGTAGATTCTTACTTAAATTGCGTGTGAGTTTCGTATAGGAGGTGTAATTTCGACTTTTAGTTACTGTCATCGTCAATTCAGGCACATTGTAGCGCAGTTGTTAGGCATTTGTACAGGTTAGTTCACACATTCTTTGGGTGTTTCTTGCGTTATCTAGGCACGGACTCGTGTTTCAGTAACTGTTGTTCAACATCGATTAGAATGGACAGGGACTGTGATTGCTGTGTTCGGATGAGGGCTGAGTTGGCATCCCTCCGCTCACAGGTGCAGGCGGCGCTGACTTTGGTCGCGCAGCTTGAGGCTGTTTCCTGCCAATGGGCACCACTGTGGAGAGCCGGACTTGGGTATCACGGGGATGTCAACCTCGTCCCGTCTGTCCCCAGATCGGTCTGCCGCTGTGGTTGCCCCGGTTTCTGCCCGCAGTGGGGCTGAGCTCTCGCCTGTGGTTGATTGGGAGGTCGTTCCAAGGCGTGGCAGGCAGCGAAAGACGACCCCGGAGGCTGATTAGAAAGCCTCCCCGTTGCGTCTGACAAACAGGTTTCAGGACTGTCTCTGGCTGATCCAGATGCAGGTGCCTGCCCTGTTTCAGAGGATGATTCTCAGCCTTCAAGGTCCGGGCAATCGCAGAGGGTGGGCTTATTGGTAGTTGGGAGCTCCAATGTTAGGCGCGTAATGGGGCCCCTTAGGGATATGGCGGCTGAGGCGGGGAAGAAATTCAGCGTGCACTACGTGTGCATTCCGGGTAGAGTCATTCCTGATGTGGAAAGGGTCCTTACGGATGCCATGAAGAGCACAGGGTGCAGCCAGCTGCAGGTGGTGGCACATGTCGGCACTAATGACGTGTGTCGCTTTGGATCTGAGGAAATTCTCTCTGGATTCCAGGGGCTATCTGATTTGGTGAAGGCTGCCGGTCTTGCTTACGAGATGAAGGCAGAGCTCACTATCTGCAGCATCGTTGACAGAACCGACTGCGGACCATTGGTGCAGAGCCGGGTGGAAGGTCTGAATCAGAGGCTCAGACGGTTTTGCGACCGTGTTGGATGTAGATTCCTTGACTTGCGCCATAGGGTGGTGGGGTTTCGGGTTCCGCTGAATAGGTCAGGAGTTCACTATACTCAGCTGGCGGCTACACGGGTAGCGGAGGCTGTGTGGCGTGCACTGGGCGGTTTTTTAGGTTAGTAGGCCTCGAGAAAGTACGGGGTGGGCTGCAATCTCAAAGGGTGCATGGCAAATACAGGACGTGCTTGGATCAAGGATCAGTCGGAATTGTAGTTGTAAATTGTTGTAGTTGTGCTGAGAAAGTCCCTGAGCTTCAAGCGCTAATAGAAAGCACAGAAGCTGAAATCTTTATAGTTACAGAAAGCTGGCTAAAGCCTGAAATAAGTTCTGCAGAAATTTTTACGAAGTCTCAGACGGTGTTCAGGAAAGATAGATTAGGCAGAATTGGTGGTGGAGTGTTTGTGTCTGTCGGTAGTGATTTATCTTGTAGTGAAGTCGAAGTAGATACTCCGTGCGAATTGGTATGGGTGGAGGTTATACTTAACAGCCGAACTAAGTTAATAATTGGCTCCTTCTACCGACCCCCAGACTCCGATGATATAGTTGCTGAACAGTTCAGAGAAAATTTGAGTCTCGTAACAAATAAATACCCCACTCATACGGTTATTGTTGGTGGGGACTTCAACCTTCCCTCGATATGTTGGCAAAAATACTTGTTCAAAACCGGTGGTAGGCAGAAAACATCTTCCGAGATTGTCCTAAATGCTTTCTCCGAAAATTATTTCGAGCAGTTAGTCCACGAACCCAATCGAATTGTAAATGGTTGCGAAAACACACTTGACCTCTTAGCCACAAACAATCCAGAGCTAATAGAGAGCATCATGACTGATTCAGGGATTAGTGATCACAAGGTCGCTGTGGCTAGGCTCAATACCGTTTCTTCCAAATCCACCAGAAACAAACTCAAAATAATTTAATTTAAAAAAGCGGATAAAGTGTCACTAGAAGCCTTCCTAAGAGACAATCGCCATTCCTTCCGAACTGACTATGCAAATGTAGACGAGATGTGGCTCAAATTCAAAGATATAGTAGCAACAGCAATTGAGAGATTCATACCTCATAAATTGGTAAGAGATGGAACTGATCCCCCATGGTACACAAAACAGCTCCGAACGCTGTTGCAGAGGCTACGGGAAAAGCATGCGAAGTTCAGAAGAACGTGAAATCCCGAAGATTGGCTAAAATTTACAGACGCGTGAAATTTGGCATGGACTTCAATGCGAGATGCCTTTAATAGGTTCCACAACGAAACATTGTCTCGAAATTTGGCAGAAAACCCGAAGAAATCCTGGTCGTATGTAAAGTACACAAGCAGCAAGACGCAGTCAATACCTTCGCTGCGCAGTGCCGATGGTACTGTTACCGACGACTGTGCCGCTAAAGTGGGGTTATTGAACGCAGTTTTCCGAAATTCCTTCACCATGGAAGACGAATGGAATATTCGAGAATTTGAAACACGAATAGCTGCTAACATGAGTTTCTTAGAAGTAGATACCTTACGAAATTTCCTGGCAGATTAAAACTGTGTGCCCGACCGAGACACGAATTCGGGACCTTTGCCTTTCGCGGGCATGTGCTCTACCAACTGAGCTACCGAAGCACGACTCACGCCCGGTACTCACAGCTTTACTTCTGCCAGTATCTCGTCTCCTACCTTCCAAACTTCACAGAAGCTCTCCTGCGAACCTTGCAGAACTAGCACTCCTGAAAGAAAGGATATAGCGGAGACATGGCTTAGCCACAGCCTGGGGGATGTTTCCACAATGAGATTTTCACTCTGCAGCGGAGTATGCGCTGATATGAAACTTCCTGGCAGATTAAAACTGTGTGCCCGACCGAGACACGAACTCGGGACCTTTGCCTTTCGCGGGCAAGTGCTCTACCAACTGAGCTACCGAAGCACGACTCACGCCCGGTACTCACAGCTTTACTTCTGCCAGTATCTCGTCTCCTACCTTCCAAACTTTACAGAAGCTCTCCTGCGAACCTTGCAGAACTAGCACTCCTGAAAGAAAGGATATAGCGGAGACGTGGCTTAGCCACAGCCTGGGGGATGTTTCCAGAATGAGATTTTCACTCTGCAGCGGAGTGTGCGCTTGCCCGCGAAAGGCAAAGGTCCCGAGTTCGAGTCTCGGTCGGGCACACAGTTTTAATCTGCCAGGAAGTTTCATATCAGCGCACACTCCGCTGCAGAGTGAAAATCTCATTCTAGATACCTTACGGGTTGCGAAGCAAATCAAATCGCTTGATACGGGCAAGTCTTCAGGTCCAGATTGTATACCGATTACGTTCCTTTCAGATTACGCTGATACAATAGCTCCCTACTTAGCAATCATATACAACCGCTCGCTCACCGATAGATCTGTACCTACAGATTGGAAAATTGCGCAGGTCGCGCCAGTGTTTAAGAAGGGTAGTAGGAGTAATCCATCGAACTACAGACCTTTATCATTGACGTCGGTTTGCAGTAGGGTTCAGGAGCATATACCGTGTTCAAACATTATGAATCACCTCGAAGGGAACGATCTATTGATACGCAATCAGCATGGTTTCAGAAAACATCGTTCTTGTGCAACGCAGCTAGCTCTTTATTCGCGCGAAGTATTGGCCGCTATCGACAGGGGATCTCAAGTTGATTCCGTATTTCTAGATTTCCGGAAAGCTTTTGACACCGTTCCTCACAAGCGACTTCCAATCAAGCTGAGGGCCTATGGGGTATCGTCTCAGTTGTGCGACTGGATTCGTGATTTCCTGTCAGGAAGGTCGCAGTTCGTAGTAATAGACGGCAAATCATCGAGTAAAACTGAAGTGATATCAGGTGTATAAATGACCTGGGTGACAATCTGAGCAGTTCTCTTAGGTTGTTCGCAGATGATGCTGTAATTTACCGTCTAGTAAGGTCATCCGAAGACCAGTATCAGTTGCAAAGCGATTTAGAAAAGATTGCTGTATGGTGTGGCAGGTGGCAGTTGACGCTAAATAACGAAAAGTGTGAGCTGATCCACATGAGTTCCAAAAGAAATCCGTTGGAATTCGATTACTCGATAAATAGTACAATTCTCAAGGCTGTCAATTCAACTAAGTACCTGGGTGTTAAAATTACGAAAAAATTAAGTTGGAAAGACCACATAGATAATATTGTGGGGAAGGCGAGCCAAAGGTTGCGTTTCATTGGCAGGACACTTAAAAGATGCAACAAGTCCACTAAAGAGACAGCTTACCCTACACGTGTTCCTCCTCTGTTAGAATATTGCTGCGCGGTGTGGGATCCTTACCAGGTGGGATTGACGGAGGACATCGAAAGTGTGCAAAAAATAGCAGCTCGGTTTGTATTAGCGCGTAGTAGGGGAGAGAGTGTGGCAGATATGATACGCGAGTTGGAATGGAAGTCATTAAAGCAAAGACGTGTTTCGTCGCGGCGAGACCTATTTACGAAATTTCAGTCACCAACTTTCTCTTCCGAATGCGAAAATATTTTGTTGAGCCCAACCTACATAGGTAGGAATGATCATCAAAATAAAATAAAAGAAATCAGAGCTCGAACAGAAAGGTGTAAGTGTTCGTTTTTCCCGCGAGCTGTTCGGAAGTGGAATGGTAGAGAGATAGTATGATTGTGGTTCGTTGAACCCTCTGCCAAGTACTTAAATGTGAATTGCAGAGTAATCATGTAGATGTAGATGTAAATGTAAATGTAGAAGGAAGACCCCAGGGGGCACAACATTAACCGACAACTTTTAACTGGCACCTAGGTAAACTTTCAGTTTCGATGGGTAAGTGTCTAACCGCATTCGTGCTTAAGATACAGTCCTTTGAAAACGGATGACTATATTTGAAACACGCTTGAGACTTCCGAGAAAAAAAAATAGTTCTTCGACACAAACCAGTTCTTGTTCATTAAAACATTAACACTTTTAAAAAAATCGATTATTGTATTATTGTCGCTAATAATACTGAAAAGTATTGTAACTTTAAATACTTGTAAAAATAATAAAGGGAAGGATATGCTGCGACGCTTGATTCTAAAACCAAAAGAAATCTATTTTATTTCTTTTGAACAACCATTTTCCCGTTTTGCACAAGGGATATCTATACTGTTTGTGAGCATGTATATTGTGATTTATAACAACAAATGTAACTTGATTACCTTTAATACTTTGAAGTAATCAATGAACAATGGTGTTGCCAGCCTCTCCGCTATTACAGAATTCTTAAGAACACTCAAGTACATTGTTGCTCATAATCATAGATTATCGAGTGGAAGACACATGTTTGGAATTTTCCCGTACCTCTTAAGGATTGGTTCTATTACAGACAGCTGCAGGTATCGACAAGTTAAGCGATTTTTTAAAAAAAAATCTTTATTCAAACAACAATTGATGCATGATTAACCTACAACCCAACTACACTACTGGCTGCTAAGATTACATTCACATTAGAATTACTGCAGCTACATAGATTATTATTTAGTACAGGTGTGTTTATATTTCTATTACTATTCCACTACGGGCATCTCTAGGTTTTATTACTATTTGAATGCTACATGTTTCTTTGATTTACTAAGTTACCCATGAGGTTAATTCATTAACGTCTATTTCTGTTTGTATACTACATTGTACAGTGCTTAAACTAATCTACACTACCTGCAGAGTTACAGGTGAGCCAGCATGGTACACAAACCTACATTGTCGGCCGTGCCCACCGAGCAAATCCCAGTGGGCATGCCCCTGGCACCGGGCTGGCCCTAGCAAATTATCCAATCTTAACGTACATCTAACCTAATTCTTATTTCTACTGTCATGTTCGGTGATTTTTCAAGATCGGTGGGTTGTACACCCTCCCTTGATCCGGGACGTGGTGGATCCCAACCGTGAGGCGCCTGGCCAAGTCCACGCTCCGGCGGAACATCACGGGTGACCGGAGTCTTATTCGGGTTTTATAGTAGTTGTGGTTGTTCCTTTGAAATTACAGGACTTTGCTTGATATTTCATTTGATAGTTCGTTCAAAATGTGAAATGTGTCCTCTTGCCTGAGCAGATGCGGAGTGTCGTGGGTGGGTAGTTGTTGCCTTAGTTTTAACGCAGCGCCAGCGAAAAGGGGGCACTCGTACACTACATGATCTGGAATGCCCTGTATGACGCCACAGTCACACTATGGTCTAGCCCGCTTCCCGATCCGGCATAGGTATTCCGGAAAGTGCAGCAGTCCCCTAGTGGGTTTAAAGTACCTGAGCTGCAGACGCTCCTTCATATTTGGGCGCTACTCGTATGATCTCCTGCCTGTTTTATCAGCATCCCATTGCTCCTACCATGATTCCTCCCTCCTTGTTTTTGATTCCGGCTTCATCCCCTTCGTAAACTCCCATTATTAGAACTAATTTTTCCTTTTCTTCTTTCTTCACCTAATACCAGGCTGCCTGCTCTCTGATCTCTATATCAAGGGGACAGAGCCACATGAATACTAACAATGTCCCCCAGGAGTTGTTCTATATGTCCCTACCGAGCGCAGGAGCATATTTCGCTGCTACCTTCTTACAGCCATGGCAGGCATGACCCTCGTGAGCCTGTGCGCCCAGTCACCTGACCCATATCCTACAATCGAAGTTAAGATACTGTTGTAGTATAGCTTTATTAGGTCCGGTGGCAGGTGGAAACGCTTGTGGCCGATTCCAGTTAAATTGTTCAGCGTTTCAAGCGCCCTCTGTGTTACAATATCAATATTTTTTGCGTAATTCCACCTTTCGTCAACGACTATACCCAAGTATAGGGCCTAGCGGCGCCGAAAATCTGCTGAGGCACCTTTTCTAACTGTGGGATTTCTAATAAGTTGTCCTTTTAACAATAAGTAGGTAGACTTGCTGGGTGCTATTGTCATTTTTCCTCTACGTCACCATATGGTCAAGATGGACATGGCCCTCTCCACTTTTGGCTCTAAGTCTTCGCGGCTACGACCACCAACCAGCAGGAGGATGTCGTCTGCGTAGGCTATGACCACTAGCACATCTTTACTGCTCTTCAAGCTGTCCAAAAGGGGCTCTATATTGACGTCCAAAAAGAATGGCACCAGGAGAGAGCACTATGGTCACGCATTTGTTATTCTTTGGCTGATTTTCCCGCTAGGAGACGATAGCCACACCTCACTTACTTCACAAAAGCTCCTAAGACAGTCACGCCGTCTCCCGCAAGCAGGAGAAGAGCGAAGGCCACAACAGATTGTCAAGGGCGCCACTGATGTCCATCATGAGGCCGACTATGTACTTGTGTGGGGCTGAGTCACAGACCTCCGCCGCCAGGGCGATAGCGTCAGACGCCGATCGCCCCGACTGAAAGCCGAGCTGTCCGTCATTCACCCCGCACAGCACGCGGTGTGCTGTCAGTCTGTCTGCCAGCAGACTCTCAAAAAGTTTCCCCAGCAGGTGCAACAAGCAGATGGGCCAATATGATTTAACTTCTCTTGGGTCTTTATCTGGACCTTCCTTGATTATCACAATTTTCGCTTTTTTTCCAGATGGAGGGGAATTTCCTGAGCCTTAAACACTCATTGTACAATTTAGTGAGAGGCACCACAAGCTGTGAGCGAGAAATCGCACTACTACTGCTGTAATGCCGTCCGGGCCAGGAGCTTTGCCCTCCTTAAGGGTTTTAATGGGGGCAGCGACTACCTCTTCAGAGAAGAGAAAGACCATGGTGTTATTCTCATAATCCTGTTGGTTCTACATCCTAATCTGTCTTTGCTCATTTGAGTCATCCTCCTCTCTATCCTCAGGCATCACGACCCGGCGGAGGACCTCGGTAGTTTCCCGCCAATTTTCAGTCATCCGGTCTCCATCCCTAACGGCGGACAACACCATTGGCGATCTTATTTTCTCCCGTACCAATTTGTACAGGACAGCCCACGGATCAGTAGCCAACTGACTCTGTATGTACCTCTCCCAGCTCTTTAACCTGACTGCCGTTAGCTCTTTTTGAAATTGTTCTTTTGCTTCTCGACGAACATGCAACCAACGTTGCTTTTCCTCCCAGATGGCACTCCACTGGTAGTGCCTCCTTGCCCGCCTTACAGACTGGGGCATCTGCTCTAGTTCGGCTGACCATTGCTATGTCGGCACGTCACAAAAATGGTTCAAATGGTATCTGAGCACTATGGGACTTAACATCGGAGGTCATCAGTTCCCTAGAACGTAGAACTAATTAAACCGTCACTAACCTAAGGACATCACACACATCCATGCCCGAGGCAGGATTTGAACCTGCGACCGTTGCAGTCGCGCGGTTCCGGACTGAAGCGCCCAGAACCGCTCCGCCACCGCAGCCGGCGGCTCGTCGCACTCCCTCGCTAAGCGATCCCAATCAGTCCTGTTGTAGTTAAGTTGTATTTCCTACTCCATGTCCCAGTGACACTCTCTATGATTCAGTGAGAAAGTTATTAAGTTATGGTCGCTGGTAATAATTTTATCCCTGACAATACAATCCTTTACTTTATTTTCAAGGTTTGACGTTACTAATGTAACATCAATATTTGTAACCTCGCCCCCTCCACCAGTGTAGGTGAGGAGGGGGGGGGGGGGCGGGAGGAGAGGTTCCAGGATGTTGCAGTGGTCATCGGAAAGATGAGAGAGGACAGTACCTCTCAGCGTCCTATTTGTGACTGCAAATGCAGCTCTCGGTTCCGCTCCATTTCGAATCACTTGCCAATTTGCTGCTGTGAAGGGTATCAGCTCAACTTGGGAGCACGGTTCCTGCAGATAGAGCAAATCCAGACTACTCTCCTCCACCTCTCTTAGAAGTTCCTGCATTACTAATTTATTGTTTTGCGCCTTTATCTGTTACGGCAAGAGAAAAGGAATCAAAAGTGAGATAGTGTTCATAAAACTTAACTAATCCCTGAAATAAACTTCTGATTATACAATACAATGAATATGTACATGAATAGACCTAAAAAGTAAACTTCATTCTGTTAGAATGCAGTGCCACTGCTTATAAACAATGACTGCTATCATATGGCTAGGGCGCTGCCCTCAGCGTATGATGGGTCGATGTCCATTCGCAACATGTGACGTCCAGTACTAGCGCCGTGACTCATTCGTAAAGACGCCAGCTGTTGCCATACGCTTTAACTCTGACAGACAGCTCTGCGCCGTATAACTGTTTCATTACGCAGACTTATATGACTTGCATCTCCAACTCATTCTCATACGTTATTTCTACATTTTTCAATGCAGTATGATTTCAGATATTACGTAAACAGTTTTCTAAATCATAAATAGGCACACAGTTGCGATTCACTGATATTGAGAGAACACTTCAGAATAAATCTCTTAATGAAAATTTTGGCTGTCAGAAACGTTGCGTCACTCAACAGTAAAAGTTACCATACCTTTCTCTTCTCGTGTAAGTGTTGTTACTATTTCTATAACCAGTGGAACTGTATTAATGTGTTCATATGTGTACATTTCTGTAATCATTCCTGTGTCAAAAGCCGTATGTAAGTGTTATGTGACTTCATGCAGGGGCTATCTAAACTATTCATTGCTAGCATTGTAGTTTTCATACTTCTTATAATAAACAAGTGAGCTATTCTCCACACAACACAACTTTTCCGGCCGGTGTGGCCGTGCGGTTCTAGGCGCCTCAGTCTGGAACCGCGCGACCGCCACGGTCGCAGGCTCGAATCCTGCCTCGGGCATGGATGCGTGTGATGTCCTTAGGTTAGTCAGGCCCAAGTGGTTCCAAGTTCTAGGGAACTGATGACCTCACATGTTAAGTCCCATAGTGCTCAGAGCCATTTTAACACAACTTTTGCACTAATAATCTCCTGACATCGTTTTCTGCCACCAAATCTCATTCTTTCGTCATGTTCACTTACCTGGTTTAGCGTCGTCCTCTTCTTCAGCAACTGCTAGCTTAGGTCTGTAATAAGAGCCCATATTTCACTTATTTGTTACTGTTTCCAGATTTTTCAAACATAATGCGTGATGTGTAGTACTTACTAGTTCTTAAAATTCAAAAACAAATCGTTCCACTGTATACTTTGTGATAGATGTAATGTCATTAAAAGCTTATACTGATGTTTCTTAAGGCAACGTAATAATGTGTTCTCTAGCTTGTGTATCTGTGATGCTATACTTTGGTGTTATAAAACTCGCTGTTCACACATTTTCCGTCAATTCCTGTTTTTCACTCGTGCAATGCAGATGTTTATACTGCTGGGTTACTATGCTGTCACTGATTATGTTTGTTGTTAAAAATTGGGTAAAAAATTGTCATAGCCGTGGATAGAGAAGAATGTAAAGAAGACAGAATATAGCTCAGAATGAAACAAGAGGAAGAACGAACACCATGAAAGATATTGAAGTAATGCTGTCAGTTAACTCGGGTACCTGGTAGTCGTCATCTACCTAGCAATGCAAAGAATGCTATTGCCCCCTGAGGGTTACTAATGTTCATTACGGCGGTCTGCACGCCACCTGTTCCTTCTCCAGCCTTCCTGCACTTGCTTGTTGCTTGGCAACGCATCTAACAGCTCGAGGACGTGCAGTAGGTTATTGACAACGCTTTTGTTTACATTGACTAACTTCTTTTGTACAGACACTGGAAATTTAAGTATGATTATTTCTATGAGGTCTGATTCTCTTAAAGGTTCATTTAAGTGTTGATTCTTTTCCCAATAGTGTCGAAAAAACTCATTGTAACTGTTACAACCACTACTAGCCAAACTCCTTCCCTCAAAAATTTCACTCCTAACGCTGTTTTGTGTGATAGTAGACCAGAATTGATTTAAAAATGCTTGTACAAATTCCTTGTATGTGGTACATGTGTTACTGACCCCGGTTCTCCATGATATTACGTCTCCCTGAAATCTACTTGCCACAGCTTTTATTTTTTGTTGTTCTGTGAGATTTTCAGGAAGTGTACCCTCGAACTGTTTAATAAAATCAACTGGATGTATGTTACCTCTACTAGAGAAAGGATGGTAAACAATAGTGGGATTTGTTACATCACTAGCATGTACACACAATCTGACCTTACTTTTGTCAGGAAATTGCTTAACTGCTTGCTCAAATTCCTTCAGTTTATCTTGAATCGCATTTGCAGTACCTTTAGAATGAGCACCTATTTGTGAAACCTTATGACTAAATACCTGCTGCTCATCTTTGATGTTTTCTAACTCACTTAACTGTTGTTCATGTTTATCGTTACATTCTTTAGCAGCCTTGCTTTGCTCGTTTATTACTTGGCTAACATTACTACTTATTGTTGATATTACAGAATCCTGAGCCCCAATATCATCATTCAGCTTTTTAATTTTACAATAAAACTTCTGATTTATCTCAAGCTTACATAATAATAATTTCTTACCCCATTCTTTTGTTTCTCGATCTATTTTACTGGAACAAGCCTCAGTTTTAGCTTCGAGTTTTGATACCTTTTGTTCTAAAGCCTTAAAATTGCTATTAATTTGAGTCATTACTGCATATGCTTTCCTAACATCACCTTTTGTTTCTCTTAACTCGGCTTTATCTCTTCTTTAGTGTCATTTGGCCCTTTATCTATTTTATCAATTTTTTCGTTAGTTCTTTTAAAAGTAATAATAACATAGATAACGTATTTTGCTCCCTGTTGATTCCTATCTCCCCATTATCTCCTGTTGGCAATGTTTCAGCTGAAGCAGTGACATGACTTAATCTGTGTGACTCCACTGTTGGCTCATTTGCAATGTTGACGTCAGATTCAGTGTGTCTGACGTCATCATCCAAATCTACTACGTCGTGTTCAGGAGCGACAGTGTCTACATTTTCAGTACGATCATTTAACGCAGAATCAGCATTTTCCGAATCATTTTCAGTTTCATTATCTAAACTTTGCAAATTATCTGATAGATCATCAACAATGCTGTCTATTTGCAAGTTTTGTTGCTGATCTGAAGGATCATTGCCATCAATATCTACTTGATCCCTTTCCCTACTTCTAAGAGGATATCTTTTTTTAATTTTGTCAGACATTTTACACTTAATATAATTTACAAATTTTAGCCAAATATGTTTAAAGGGATCAATTTTAGACTTTGAAGTTACAATATTTTTGTACTGTCCGTTACAGAGATTAGCTATTTGCACCAGAATAACGCTTACTCTTCGATGCTATTCTGCGTGCTGCCGTCGAGAAGCTCCTTCTCTGCTCTGGCTGCTGATGCTGAAGTGTCGTACTGCTGTCCGCACTGCTGGAACACCCTGTTTAACGGCTGCTACTGGTCTCGCCCGCTGCTGGCTGCCGATCCTCGAACCTGACGCGGAGAACTGCGGCCGCTGGCTCTGCCTCCCCGCGCTGCGTTGCGTCGCCTCGTAGCACGTCGAAATCTCGATTAAAATTAAACGTAATCCCATGGACCGCGCACACGTATTTGATTTTCTGTAACTTGCACTTCAACACTTTCAGCATCTACTATACACGGATGTTATGTTCTCGTGAATAAAAAACCTTGTCTGTGGCATAAAAAATCGAAGTTCAACTAAAGTTCAAAAGAGTTCAAACACAGTTCAAAATCATTTGAAACAGTTCCTACACATTTCTATTGTCATGTAGTAGCAGAACAGTCACTTTAGCTGTTATGAATTTTTCACAGTTCAGTCCTCGCTAATAATCAAGCGTCATATCTCCAAAGCACTCAGACATCGAAGATTTCCCCACCAGGGATGCCATGTACGGCAAGAAAAAATAGGAATAACAGTGAGATAAAGTTAAAACTTTCATCCTTCTTTTCCTCCTCTGCATTACTGCAGATGACGTGTCACTGAGCACATTTGTACTGTGCATGCAGTACACGTGAGGTGCCTAGTTGTTTCCATTGTCCTGTGTGGAATACATAAGTTCTTGTACACTTCACTAATCTGCTGTCTTCATGATGATGATGTCCCCAGCGCAGAAAACAACACACAGGTCGTGGATTCTTTCTCTTGAGGCTGAAATTAACTTCGCAAGGAACTGCTGCTACGAATAAACTATAACTCATTTGGGATGCCACTCGCGTTTTTTTTTATATATATATATAGGCACGAGAAACTATTCTTGATCACAACGTATTGAACATATCTTTCCACAGTCATTATGTCTGGCTAAAATAACATGAAATACATCCTACCACAGACAACATGTCTGTCTACTGGAACCGTCAGAACTGGAGATCCGGTCTGCCCGAGACACTTCACGCGCCATGCCAGCAAGGCGTGACCCGAACGCCACCGAAGTGCATTGGCAGTAATATCGTCAGTCCTTTGTTTGTAATACTTTGATTTTAATAATTTTGAAATGACTGATTGATAGCTGGCTGTTGAGAGATGTTTATTTAAAAAATGAAGGAATTTGGATGACAAGTTTAATTAATAATAGCAACTAAAGTTTAACGTTTTGGCGCCCTGCTGCCGAACACAGCAGCCAATCACAGACCAGCAGCATCATGCAGGCGGTCTTTCTCACGGAAATGGTACCGAATCTAACATCTGTCAGCGGTACCTCATCCCATATTGCGTCATCTCTATGCTTCTTGCATCTCCACTGCCCTGGAAATAGCTTCCTGGAGCCTAATATGATGGCTGAATAAGCCAGAAATATTACACTCTCCTATCTTTAACTTAGTGGTCAAGGGAAATATGTACGTATATGACATTCCGGCCAATTGTTCCTCCAGTCATGTGCTATTCCTCCATTTGTTAGGACAGATTGGTTATATAGCTCATCCAGGTCGACCTTTTCATGTCTTCTTTCAAATATCTTTTTAACTAAGTCCCGCAGGTCTCCAAAGTCTGGGAGATTCATTGTCTTGAGCTATATCCTGTCCACAGCCTCCATTACCGACACACACCACATTCCTCAGAGCTGTAGTGTGGACGGCCGGCTCCTCCAGGCGAGCAAGGTGCATGGCATGTTCCAGATCTGGGTATAAGCTAACAGGGTCCATCCCCAAACCTCTCTGGGAAGGTGGGTCTATTGACGCACTTGTGCTGCTCACAACATTAACCTGCACTCGCTCTCTTGTACCCATTTCAGTTGACTCCCTACCACAGGATGCCTTCTTGGTCGTTTGTGATCTTCTGACGACCTTTGTCCGAGGCTTGGAGGAGAGGGTGCATCTTTCTGACCACAGGGGTCTGTTTGAATGCATACGTCCTTCATCACTACTTTCTGAGTTTGTATCTCGGTGAGCTTTTGTAGAAATTCTTTAAATATGCTGGCCCTCATTGTGTCTCTCCTCCTTTTCCTCGGAGACTTCCTCTTAGGCTTCCTGGGTACAGGTGTAGCCTCAGCCATAATCCTGTTCTCTAACAACCTGTGGGTAAGGCAGTTCCTTGTGATAGTATTGCAGGTTTTCTTCCCTCTTCACGTGTAGGGCATGAATACCCATGTTGTGCCGCAATTTTCGGCCCCAGACCTGGAGCAAGCCGGCTTTCGATCGCAAATGCTTGTGTATGTGATGTAGATCGCCAGAATTGTGACATCGGGGAACCACCCGGTAATTCCTCACATTTACGGAATCAAAGCACATGTAGATCTTGCCCATAGTGGTAAGTGCCACTTGAACTCGTTTTTAAACGTTTCTATGTTCATGTCGTCAAACTTCTGTTGGCATATTATTTCGTAAATATCGTTTTCTCGTAATGTAACAGGTACATCACGTAAAATCAGTAGCGGGTTGCGCTTCTTAGGCGTCTCACATTTAATGTTTTGTTTCGGTTTTGATTATTTAGAATTTTGTTTCTATCTTCTTCCGTGGCGACATTCAGAATGACCTCATTTTTTGTTGTCTTTACTTTATTTATTCTGATTTTATCTTTTGCAGGATTCACTGTAGTCGTAAAGATCTTCTGCACATTTATTATGTCCTGACCGGGCAGGGGTCTCAAGAAGACTGCCGTGTCCGGTCTTTGCGATACTTCAGCAATAGCTTTTATGGTTGTTTGGGACTTGGGGGCTGCTTGTGCGGCCACTCCAGCCCAAGTTCTTACCGGTTGCTTGCGCTACCACTCATTTTCTCTCTCCAATTCCTCCAGTCGCCCCTCGAGTTTCGCACTTGCGATAGCCCAGACGGCGAGTTCATTCTTAATTTCCTGGACTCCTGCTTGACTGATTTTACCATTCTAGCGTTTTTCTCTAGTACAGTTTCCTGAGTCTGCCCCAGGCCCTCTTCCGAGGCAGGAACAGTCAGCACAGAAGCCCCAGAAGGCACACTGGTGTCACTCGTCTCTCGGTCTGTCATCATTGTTTGCAGACGAGTGAAAAGGTGGGAGCCCGTGTCTTGCGCCGGATAGGTTCCTCTGGCAGGTGGGGGGGGGGGGGGGGTAGGCGGAGGGACACTGCTGGAGCTGGATCACCGAGCTCGCTCCTACGCCAAGGGCACTCCTGAGCTGCCGGGTTGGGCACGCCATCGCCAACATACTGGTCCCCCTCGATGGCCACTTCATGGATGATTTCACTCGGCACTCCTCGGCAAGTACACCCCGCACTCCAGAGAGGCAGATGCACCCCTCTTCCTTCGCCTGATCTTCCACCTCTCGGCCAAGGAGCCACCCCTACTCAGGTGGTGGGCCGGTCACCCAGTCGTTTAGCGGTCCGGACCCAGTTAACCTGGCCCAGGCGATGTCACCACCCCTCGGTTTAGCACAACACGGCCTGGTTACCCAAAGGCGCGGCGCAGCATCCTTGCCGACTCACGCTAACGTCCCACGCAGACACAAACGAGGTCGCGAGTATGCAGAGCACATGGCGTTCTGTGGTCTTCGCAAGGAGGGGGGGGGGGGGGGGGCTGCAGCCTCCCAGCGCGGAGGAGTCGCACACAAAGTCACACCCCCTGGCCTAGTAGCCCGCTCGACCCTACCCCCCCAAAAGAATAGATCTTCGGTCCATGGACACAGCTCCCTCCTGTCTAAGGCGCTGCAGTCATGGACTGTGCGGCTGGCCTCGGAGGAGGTTCGAGTCCTCCCTCGGACATGGCTGTGTGTGTTTGTTTTTAGGATAATTTAGGTTAAGTAGTGTGTAAGCTTAGGGACTGATGACCTTAGCAGTTAAGTCCCATAACATTTCACACACATTTGAACATTTGAACACAGCTCCCCCTATGCTACGCACTCTTTGCTTTCGCATCGCGTTGGGTCGCAGCTCTCCCCTCTGATTGAAGGCAACATCCGGGCTGGCCCGGGAAATGCCGAGCTTGATGTCTGGCACCACGGGAAGTCGGAAAGAGCCACTTGGGAAGGTGAAGCTATGTGTGACGCATCGCTTCCTGATGTGAGGCCCGTCGATGGCACACCCGACCAAGAAGCGATACGCCCTGGTGCGAGACTCCGTGCCTTACGGCGCGCTGGCGGAAGGCGGACCCATACCAAGCGCACCGCACAAGCGAACGAGGAACTGCGAGCTTCCGCCCGCGCTCAACTCATCCGACCTCACGCCAGACTAAAGCGATATTTCTGTTATACAACGTTCGCGGCAGTATAAGAAGCAAGGGAAGAAGATGGTGGTTGAACGTCCGGTCAAAGACGTAATCAATAGCGGTGGAGCAGAAACGCTGACTGGACAACGATAAAATTAAAACGAAGCTCTGCCCGAACAGGTCATGAAAGCCCAACGGAACCGACAGGCCGCCGTTTCATCCTGAGCCCACAGGTGTCACTGGACGCGGATATCAAGGGGCAGTTTACGAGACAGGAGCAGCTACTTCGCAATCAATTATCTCCTGTTTGCCTGACAAAGGCTGAGTGCATCCCGCTTGCCAATAGCGCTCTGCAGACCGGATGGTCACCCATCCAGGTGTTAGTCCAGCCCGACAGCACCTAACTTGGGTCATCTGACGGAAACCGGTGTTACCAGTGCCGCAACACCGTTGGCTCGACTGTACAAGGGTGGGGAAGTGAATTGCCTGAAGCCCCTTAAAAGGGAGAAATATCAAGACACACATGGCACTGCTAATTGCTGATGACCGGACAAGGTTTCGGAGGCCGCTCCTCTAGCAAGCAAGTCCATTGCTCTTCCGCCTTCGCTAGAGCATGTCGGCTGCTACTGTTAAAAGAGAAGCAGATCCACATCACAGTAGCAGGAGCGGCGTACTTGTAGCAGTATGTGATAAATGAATATGTATCAGACAGAAAACTCTAGAAAAGTGAAGACTCGGGAGATGGCAGCAAAAAAAAAAAAAAAAAAAAAAAAAAAAAAAAAAAAAAAAAAAAAAAAGTGGTTGCTTCTGAGAAGTATTATTCTGCCTTTTCAGACTACGCGGAATTAATTAATGTAATGTCCGGTAGATTTATCTATAATCATTCTCGGTGGACAGAGACACTAACATTTCAAAGGCTACATGGCGTTCATATTTCTTTGGTGACTGTGTGTCTGTATTCGATTTAAGCTGCTCTTCCTTTGAGTGCTTATCCGCTTCCAGCCGTTACATAGCTTTCGTACTGATGTTTGCACGTATTTCAGGTGCGCTACGTAATCTCCGAGGCGCAGGGTGCCTCTTTTTTGTTCTCTGTTCTCTCAGCTGAAATTGAAATATCCCTTCAAAACGAGGGACATATTTCGTTATTAATTTAATCCTCACTCTGGAAGACAGTAGAACATACTTTTTTTCCGTTAATATTCACTGGAAACAACCGTCAAACACTGCAAAATCGTCAGTGCGTAAAAACAGCGTACGAAGTATTCCAACGTACATCATCATTTTTGTAACACCTCAACCACTTTTTACGATAATTATCATCAAAGGGACAGAAAAAAATGCTCTTTCCGCCACGTAAGCGGGAGAGAGAGAGACAATCCATCGAAATCAATCTCAGAGCATTTACACATTGGGAAATGATTCACAGAAAACTTTCCTCCTTCCTTTTGCAACAATAGTTACCTGATTCGGCAAGGTGAGGCTTTTCACTGGGTTCTGATAGCCTTTAAAGTTTAACCTGGAGTAGTGAAAAGAAGAAGTCGTTCTAGAGGCAACATTTTAGTAATACTGTGGACGTAGTTTCTCATCAAATAAGCTTTTATTTGTCTCTTTTGTAATGTCGAGAAAGTCGCATGCTTCCCCTTTTTTTGTCGTAAAATGAAGTCTCGAGTACAGTAGCGAAGCTGTTGAAGTCATCATCTAACGAAACGTGCCATTACTACAATACCTGCACAACAAATAAATTTAGATTTCCATTGGGCTATTTTTATTACGTTCCATACGTTATCCTACAGCGTGGGCGAGTACCCCAGTCAGATGGACGTCTGTGAAACTAAGTGCTAACTTTTGACCAACTGACATGAACCTAAACGCAATACGTATGATACATTAATCGGATGACTTCCTTCTAACATACTCAATTAGTAAGGCAGATTCAGTGCTACAATTTGAGCGGATAATCAGTTTAAGGTGGTAGTCTTTCTTAAACACATGAGAAATATGTGGCTTTAGTGATTTTTTACGAAAAATGATATTAAATCTTATAACACAGTTTTTTATACATTTGCTTTTAATTTTGGTCTACATCAGATGCTCCGTATAACCGCTGCGCCAGGTGGAAGGACCCCTTGCCGCCGGAACATATGGAATCGGCGGGAATTCCCGAAGCTCTACTACTGGACCTTTAACAAACCAATTTTTTATTAGTCAGTTTAGATATATTTTCTATCATCTTATAGAGGATAATCCAAAAGTATTAAGTTCTAGCAAAACGATGACGTCTTGAAGAAAATGTCGTGTCTTTAGTCCAAAACATCGGAACAGAAGCGTGCACCGGAAATAGACTTCCGAAGATATCGTAAAACTACTATATACGCAGACAGAGGATGAAATTTAGAATGCCGGCATCAGCTTCCGAGCGAAATAGTACGTACCGTTGGCAAGTTATGTTGCGCGCCAATATGAAACATGGCGTTCCGATATCGCGTTTAAAGTCTTGGTTTATTTTCTTCGTAGTTGAGTGAAACGTGCCTCTTGTTAGCGATCTCTGGACTATACATCAATCCATCCAGATACAAACGCTGGTCCTCCTCCTTCAACTTCATGGCCACGGTACTGGCACGGGCCTCTTGGCAGCTTCTGTCATGTCTCTGCTAGCTCAACAAGCTTGTAACAGGCTTGTCCGATCTCAAGTTCGAGCTCGTTCATAATTTCCTTAATACCTGTTAGGCCGTCGTTGATATTACATAGTGCCACACTGGACGCTGTGAATGGTTTTCACAGATATTGTTTCACACATCGCCTTGTACTTGGTAACGGAGTTTTTGGCGACATTGGAATGAGGACTACAATAAACGAGACATCCGAGAAAACATTTTAAGCCGTAAAAAACGGTTTGCTGAGAATTTCAGAGAGCCCTACCGCCTTAGGCGTGACCTTCTGGTGTAAACTGCCAGATATACGTTATTTGACCCTGTGACCGAAAACTGTGAAAAGGGACAATGTGTTCGCAACCTATATCACTTCTTACATTTCACGCTAACTTATCCATTTCTAACGATGGAACACATATTTGCTTCTCTCACAATAGACTTCTGTACGACTGGGATGTCTTTGGGACCTAATCTGAGATAGTCAGACAGCTTGGCTTTGTCTGATGGCTGAAAATGGTGACTTCTGCTTCTACTTACCGCTCGTACGTAAAACAGTAAATATACTATAAAATACTCACTCTGGATGTGGACGCTGAGCATCTAACATCTGTTCTGAGCTCGTTCGATGGGCGTGCTGCGAACATTGGAGATAAAAAAGGAAACTATCGTTATTAATATGCACATTTTAAAAGGCTCTTAGCCTATCCCTCGTGAATGCAAATTTTTATGTTCTTGCGAGACGAACTTGCAGCTTTTCGGTAACCACATGGAGCTTCATTGCAGAAGTAGTTTATGTTTCGTGGGCCCAGTACCTGCTGTGGTTATCCTTAATCCTTGTGATAATTATATGGAGTACTCAATGTCACAGTCTGGTTAAATTGTGCTTGAGTATTTCCAATTATTTGGTGATTGCAGGTCCTGCACTTCTATCCTAATTTGTTAAGGGCCAACTGGCAATTCAGTGTGTGAATAGAGGGACAAAGACAGCACGAGTGCATTCTGTTACTGTTGGTTGCCTACATTTGGCGGCAAGCATATATTCAGGGAAAACCTATTGTTCTCTTTTGACTGACAGGACCTTCGTCTATTGTTCTGCTAAGAGGATTTTGATCCCCTGGGGATAATCCATCCTTAATGTATTGTTTTGTTAAGTGGTTTTCCATGTCACCCCTAATCCCTCCTCATCCTCTCAGAAACCTGGAACCACTTCTTATATCAAATCAATTATCTAATTAATTAAAATAATTGAAAAAAAACTGGTAGGAAATAGGTCAAATGTACCACTGTCAGTATTCACAAGTTGCTTCAGGCTATTTGAGTAGCCCCCACAGCCCTACCACCGTAACAATGTGATTGACCAATTAATTAAATTGATGTCCTCCGGTTTTCCTTGCCTCCCTCCCCCTTCTGAAAATATTCATCGATCAATTGCAGAGTAAGTTATTTTGTTCAAAAAATTCAGACAATGTGCAGAACATTGTTTATTTTAATAAATTATAGGAAACTAGGATGTGGTTGGAATATAGTTCATTTAAAGAATTTGTCAGGAAATTGATTGCAGTGTGTGGAATATTTAAATAATTGCTACACTTTTTCATTCCAATCACCTAAGGAAACACATAATTACACCATCATTTAACACTTCAGCATATCTGAAAAACTGTCTCGTGTCTCGCCTCCCATGCAGTCTGCTCTGGCTGTGCACTCCAGGACCCACAGTGCCTGTCGGCTGCCTCACCATGTGGACCATGCAGCAGCGAGTTCTAGCTTATGCACATGGGTCTTGGAACCACTAGTGTCCGTACCAGCTGGTACGAGGAGCAGTGAGCAAAGCACTCCCTCAACAAAAATACACTTCCTGCCGGTGTCCACCTCCGTTTCAAGTGGTCTATATGTGTGAACCAACCTGTTGGATACATCTACATCTACATGATTACTCTGCAATTCACATTTAAGTGCTTGGCAGAGGGTTCATCGAACCACAATCATACTATCTCTCTACCATTCCACTCCCGAACAGCGCGCGGGAAAAACGAAAACTTACACCTTTCTGTTCGAGTTCTAACTTCTGTAATTTTATTTTGATTATCATTCCTACCTATGTAGGTCGGGCTCAACAAAATATTTTCGCATTCGGAAGAGAAAGTTGGTGACTGAAGTTTCGTAAATAGATCTCGCCGCGACGAAAAACGTCTTTGCTTTAATGACTTCCATCGCAACTCGCGTATCATATCTGCCACACTCTCTCCCCTGTTACGTGATAATACAAAACGAGCTGCCCAACTGAAGTTGTTCGTAATTTTAACACCCATGTACTTAGTTGAATTGACAGCCTTGAGAATTGTACTATTTATCGAGTAATCGAATTCCAACGGATTTCTTTTGGAACTCATGTGGATCACCTCACACGTTTCGTTATTTAGCGTCAACTGCCACCTGCCACACCATACAGCAATCTTTTCTAAATCGCTTTGCAAGTGATACTGGTCTTCGGATGACCTTACTAGATGGTAAATTACAGCACCATCTGCGAACAACCTAAGAGAACTGCTCAGATTGTCACCCAGGTCATTTGCATAGATCAGGAACAACAGAGGTCCCAGGACGCTTCCCTGGGGAACACCTGATATCACTTCAGTTTTACTCGATGATT
Organism: Schistocerca serialis cubense; assembly: GCF_023864345.2. Taxonomy (NCBI): domain Eukaryota; kingdom Metazoa; phylum Arthropoda; class Insecta; order Orthoptera; family Acrididae; genus Schistocerca; species Schistocerca serialis. The sequence continues at coordinate 584,691,056 of NC_064640.1, forward strand.
TGCCGTCTATTACTACGCAGGCTGAATTGAAAGACACTTAAAAAAACCAATGTTGTATACTAGAAGAGAGAGAGAGATCTTTAGTTTGCTATGCAGATGACACAGGAACTAGCAGGGGATATTTCATTCTGCCATGGACTCAAAGCTGCCCCCAATTTTCCTGGTGCAGTTTCATGATCTGCTTCAAGAGTTATTAAATCTGCTGTGCAATATCACATCTAGCAGATGCACAAATGTTGCTTCAGAAGACCTTATAACACTTCAGTCTGCTACTACTACACCATAACCTCGAAGCTAGAGGCAGGTTATGAAATAAAACTATCTTATTAAAGCAATTATGGTATAACGCAACAGAACAGTGTTACCCTCTGAGAGGAATTTTGCTAGGTTGACCGTGCTGTACCTAACGGAAATGGCTTATCGGAAATGAAAGTCAGAATTACGTAAATATTCGAACAGTAACATCCAATATTTTTGTCTAGCTACTCTGTTTAAAGAAAAAGGATAACGGTCGCCAGCCTAATTAGGCAAGAGAAAGATTAACTTTCTCGTTCAAGAAAGTAGGTACGAGTAACTTTAACGGACAAACACAACCTATACTTGACCACACGCGAGTGCAATGAACTCAGACACATATGTTTACGGTAAGATTGAAACTAACAGCTAGAGCAGCATAAACTAGTTGCAAAAAATATAACGCTATTACTTTCAGGGCTTGTTCAAACTGAATGGTCTTTATAACATTACTATTAACATTCACTGCAGAATCATTAATTGGACATAGGTTCAGTATTATTGTTCAAACATTTTCCTAGCTGGCATGAAATTATAAATGTAGTTCACTGCAAAATTATGAACTGGTCACAGGTTAAGTATCTCTCAACTAAATACTATTCTGTTTAGAATGAAAGTTAAATGGAATTCACTAATAAGTTACTTCTCAATATCTTTAGAATAAAGAAATTATTGTTTTCACAAATAGTGGTAAAGGATAACCTGTGGATTTTATTACACTATTAATATGCACTTTCAATACCCAAAAGAAACAAGTGTTTAGCAAGCATAAGTGTATAACTTTTCATAAATGCAGTTCACGAATTTTACTACAGTGAGACACAATGTTGACAAATTTACAAGAAACTGACTCACCTTTTAAAATTTACTACAGGCAGCACTATGATCATTAACTAAGCAACACTTTTTAAGCCTCAGTTTTAAGAGCTTTTAATCTTTAAAAGAAACTGCAAATTGTCTTTTTCACTAAATCCACAGTAAATATGAACACTCCCTTCTTACCAAAGATCAAACAACATTATTTAATGTTCTGAGGATTTCATTTTTTCCACAAACTAGGACACTCGGTAATCATACTTTAAATGGAGAGGAACCTGAAAGGTGTTACTATAGGGAAAAAATCAAGGTAGGTACTTAAATTCAGTTATAAGTTACCTTATATTTGAGCACACTAACACATCCAATAAGTTGATCCTTCACTGTACAATATTATAGTACTCCTTTACTTGATTGCGCAATGTGGCGGCCACTGCATGTTGGTAGGTGGATTTGCAGGCATAATTGCTGGACTCTGTCGCTTCTTGTTGGCGATGATGGATACCAATTCCAGAATCGTTCCAGCTATTTATCCGTCCATCCGAGGCACTGGAAAGTGGCAGAAAAAGCCTCTCTCGGAACCAGCACGATATACAACTTTTAGTTGGCAGTGCACAGTTTGGTAGCTCGTCCCCGACTGACTCTTGTTCCACCTTTTCTACCTAGGCCAACCACAATTTGCGCGCGCTACACAGTTCCGTTCCCGAGGGGAACCACTACATCTTTTACATACAAACTAACTAAGAATCCTAAGTGAAGGTCAGAAATTTACATAACAGCAACCAAACGCATTAAATAAAACAGAACATTTGCACTTTTGACATTTCTAGAAAAAATTATTGACACAGAAATTACAATTATATAGAGTAAGTTTTTGTTCCCTCCAAATGGGACAAAGAACTTAAATGACAGATATACTACACTGCATAGAATCAAACCACGACATCAAAGTTTTAACAAAGAAAGAAGTATACAATTTTATGTTAACGGTTCAAACACATTCACAGATACTCAATGTCATAACATTAAATCAAAGCAAAAGGCAAAATAAATCCGTACAGCATCAGAGCCATGGTGTTACAATCTGCCATGGCAAATACTAAATAAATCGTTAATACAGGCGTTTAAAAATTTTGCTTCACAGTTTAAAACTACTGGAAATAAAAAAAAACGACACTGCATTGTAGTTCACATGTATGAACAACAGCTTAATGTTTCTGATGAGAAATTGCGTTAAATAATCCAAACCTATTATGATTTGAAAAAATGACTGGAAGCAGTGTTGTGTAAAATGATAGTTCGAATTTCAAATTTTGACGTGGATTTATATCCTCATGGTTACAGACATCCCGACCACTACAGGTCTGCTAAGTGTATTTTCTTTTTCAAAAGTGCTGCAGGATTCCTCAGTTGACTGGTTCTCTCAGCCACACCAGGACAAAGGAGGAATGTATCACATGACAGGATAGTAACAACAAATGCTGCTGCGACCTATTGAGAAACATGATCCTTTCACGGCTATATGAGTGAGATCGTTGAGAACGCTCTTAAATCCCCTTAATCACCTTCTGGACATCCACAAGCGGCGAACCTGTGCCGTTGTACATTACCAGCGCCGAAAGACCGGAGTAAACTACTGCCGTAAACATGACCCATAACCACAGCCACAGAATGACATGTCAACCAGAGACAAGCCCGCCAGCTGTGGACGGTCCCCACCCCAGAAAGACCTGAGTGGTAGGAGTTACAATGCTACCAGTACTCCCAGCGCAAACGCTCGTCATATTCAAACTTCTCAAATTTCCATTGAGTATGCACGTGACACATGTTTACTCTTTTGGCACTGTTACTGTACTGTGGTACCAGTGCGCTTTGTGCGGATGTCCACAAGGTGAGAACATGGCATGTAAGGGTGTTTTCAACGATCTCAGTCATCTAACTTTGAATGAATCGTGTTTCTCAATACATTGCAGCAGTATTTGTGGTTGCTGCTTTCCTATCGTGCATCAGACCATTTCCTCCCTCCTTTTCGTTCTCGGGTAGCTGAGAGAAACAGTCAACTTAGGAATTCTGTACAGCTTTGAAAAAAGAATATACACTTAGCAGAAATGTAGTGGTTGGGAACACTATAACTGTGACCGTATAAATTCAAGTCGAAATTTGAGATTTGAACAATCATTTTATACATCGCCGCTCCAATCGTGCCATCAAATAATAATAGCCTCGGATTATTTAATGAAATTCTTCGTGAAAAGCATAACACTGTTGTTTATGTATGTGAACTTCTGCGCAGTGTTGGTTTTTTTATGTCGAGTAGTTTTAAACTGTAAAGCTAATTTTTTAAACGCCGATATTAACGATTCACGATTTAATTAATACTCCCTGTGGCACGTGTTCTGAAGCAACATTTGTGACATCTGCAAGATGTGATATTCCGCACCACATTTAATAACTCCTAGAGCAGATCATGAAACTGTGCCAGTAAAACTGTGGGCAGCCTTGAGTCCATGGCAGAATGAAATATCCCCCGCTAGTGTCTGTGTCATCTGCAAAGCAAACTACAGCTCTCTCTCTCCTAGTATACAACATTCTTTTTTAAAGTGTCTTTCAAGTCAGCCTGCTACTAGTTACGTGATATCGTTAATCTGTGTGTGTGAAATAGATACTGCATCTGCCTTATATCCCCAACATCACGATCATGTGTCGGGAATTTAATTATTTATCGACTTCAGCAAAATTTCTGGTCGATTTCCTGTCAGACATTTGCTTAGGATTGAAGGTGTCTCTCGCTTGCACTGGTATCCAACAGGTTGGTTCACACAAATCGACCACTTGAGATGGAGGTGGACATCGGCATTAAGCGTACTTTTGTTGAGGGAGCGCTTTGCTCACTGCTCCTCGTACCAGCTGGTACGGACACTAGTGGTCCCAAGACCCTTGTGCATAAGCCAGAACTCGCTGCTGCATGGTCCACATGGTGAGGCAGCCGACAGGCATTGTGGGTCCTGGAGTGCACAGCCAGAGCAGACTGCATAGGTGGCGAAACACGAGAAAGTTTTGCCGATATGTTTAAACACTGTGTGATGGTGTAATTATATGTCTCCTTATGCGATCAGAATGAAAAAAAGCCATAATTATTTAAATATTCCACACACTGCAATCAATTTCATAACAAATTCTTTAAATAAACTATATTCCAACAACCACCTTGCATCCTATTAATTTTTTTATTAAATAATATTTCAGACATTGGCTAAATTGTTTCAACAACATTCCATACACTGCGTTCAAGCAACCAAAATTTCCCGAAGGGGCAGGAGGGAAAAAAACCGAAATGTCCATTTTATTAATTAGTCAATCGAACTGATACAGAGGTAGCAGTGGTGGGGTGCTAAATGAATAACATAAAGCAGCTCGTGAATGCCGAAAGTGCAATAACTGACTTATTTTCTGCCAATTTTTTAAAACCAATTTAACTAATTAGTCAATTAATTTGATATCAAATTTGATGTAAGTTTTGTGAGTGGGTGATGAAGGGTTTTGGTTTACATGGAAAACCAGTTAACCGATCAATGGAATAAGGATGTATTATCCCCAGGAGATCATAATCCTCTTAACAGAAGAGCAGACTAAGAACCTGTTAATCAAAAGAGAACAACAGGTTTGCCACTGCATATATGCATGCTTGTTCCTGAATGTAGGCAACCCTTGCTTAACAACTGGATTCATGCTGTCTTTATCCTCCTACTTGCGTGTTTAGTTCCGTATGGACATCCCTGTCCTTGTTTCTTGTGTTCGTTCTGCCAGTTTTTGTAATTGAATATGATGTGTACGTGAGGACTGAATGTCCTCAGTAGCACGAGGTCATCCACTGTAAGCTTTCAGCTACTGGCTATATATGATACCATTAACGTCTGTCATTAGTAACCCCATTATCCTTGATCATTTTGCTTTCAGTGTAGTGAATTACAGAAGAATTTTCAGAATTTTGTTCAGTCCAAGTAAATAATTTATCTCATTTTCCTTCTATGGTTCCCCATGCTCGTAACTGCGTATGTTTTCAATAGTTCGCGCTTTACTGGCCACAAGCAGCAGTACAGATGTGTTTTCTTTCTACCTGTAAGGCAACTTGTCGCTGTACAAGTTGAAGGGAGAGAGGATAGGCGTACATAAAATATCTGTTGTGAATAATAACATATGTCAAGGATGCAAGTCGACACGGTTTCAGTTCACAACTTAATTTTCAATGGACAATGTTTATAGACTGGGTAAATTTAATATTAATGTTCAAATTTTTTGAAGGGACATGTTCACTACATTTAATTTTGGACCTGGTGGTCTATTGATAAAGGACATGCCTGGAAACCGAAAAGCCGCTGGATAGATACCACGGTCGAACAGTCGAATATTTCAGACAGCCTTTAGCCTATACTTTATCTCACAATATCGTGAACAATGGCCAGGAACCACATGTGTTTTGGATTACACTCATACATTAAACTGTTGGCTCCCTTTCCTAAGCAGGAATTCCCTGGTTGGTGAGGAACACGAAACTCGCCATTTTAACTTCCAATTGAACAGCTTGCACCAGAGCACTGAGCTATATATGACTATTATTTTACTATGTATGATAACACTTTTTACAATAAAAAACAAAACATTAGTTGGTTGGTTGGTTGTGTGGGTTTTAAGGGACCAAACAGCAAGGTCATCAGTACCTTGTTTCAAATGTGGTCCATTCTCCTCGTGTGACATCTCAGGAAAGTCAGAACAACAAAAGGGAAAATTCTAATAACGTAAAAGGGCAGTCATGTTGTCAATGGTAAAAACAAAATGAGGGAAGTCAGCAAGAGAACGAACCCAACGCTATGCTGAAGCACGATAGGCAAGACCACCTGTGACTTAAAAGTGTAACCGCTAGAATGTAGAAGTACGTATGGGAAAATGAGACTAACCAATCTTTTTTTTTAAAAAAAAAAAAGGTACAAACAGAATAAAAGGGGAAGAAAAGAGGATCTCGGTCGGGGAGGTGAGTCGGGAATCTCCAAACACGGCTTACAGTGGGAGATACCCAAACACCAGAGAGAGATTGAAAACCTTAAAACTGAGAATAAAAACCACTTTACCGGAGGGAACCGAGAACCAGAGAGACCATCCGGGAATCGTCAGCCAACATCAAAGGTAAAGTGTGGGGGAGTCTGTACTTAGCACGCAGAGCCAAAAGAAGGGGGCATTCAACCAAAATGTGTGCTACTGACTGGAAGGCTCCACAACCACAAAGTGGGGGTGACTCATCACGCAAAAGAAAACCATGGGTCAGCCTGGTATGGCCAATGCGGAGACGACACAGTGTGGTCGAGTCCTTTCGGGAGAGGCGAAAGGAAGAACGCCACGAGCCTGGTGTCACCTTCATCGCACGAAGTTTATTAGACAGGGGAGTAGCCTCCCAAGTGTTGGCCCATGACTGTGTGAAGTGGGATTTGATGTGAAGCCGTAAATCCGCTGCAGGAGGGGTTACAGAAAACGGGGGGTAAGTGACTGCTCCCCCAGCCAAACGATCAGCGAGCTCATTACCCTGGATACCCACAGGGCCAGGGACCCAAAGGAAGTCAATGGAACAAGCAGCACGGTGAATATCAGCGAGATGGTCATGGATGGCAGAGTCCAAGGGATGGCGCGAAAAACGTCGGTCAGTAGCAAGAAGGCCACTCATTGAGTCCGTACATAACAAAACGCGGTTGTGTTGGGACTGTTTAATAAAGGTAAGGGCCTGGCAAATTACCATCAATTCCGCAGTAAACATCCCACATGCAGGTGGCAGCAGATGATTTTCCGTTCCAACAGAGGACGTGAAGGCATACCCCACATGATCAACAGATTTAGAGCCATCAGTGTAAAAAACAACAGCATCCCGAAACTCCCATAAAATTTGGCGGAAAAAGGAACGGAACACCATCGGGGGGATGGAATCTTTCGGACCTCGTCGGAGATCCATCCGAATTCGAGGCCGAGGAACTAACCAAGGGGGGTTGGAGGGGAGGGAGCGAGGAAGACAGGACAAAGAAAGAAGCTGAAAATCACGGCAAACAGACGCAAGGCGGAGCCCAATCGGTGGGCGACGTCCATGGTCTGGGAACAGGATGGAATAGGAAGGATGAGTGGGAGAGGAACGGATAGCGAGTGCATAAGACACCAGAAGCTGGGACCGCGGAACAGAAACGGGGGGGGGGGGGGGGTCCCAGCTTCAACCAGGAGACTATCAACAGGGCTAGTATGGAAGGCACCGGTGGCCAAACGGATACCACGACGGTGAACTGGATCCAGCACGTGCAGTGTGGAAGGAGCAGCTGAACCATAAACTTGACAACCATAGTCCAAGCGAGACAGAACTAGAGCACGATAAAGACAGAGAAGGAGGGAACGGTCCACACCCCGAGAGGAGTAGGCAAGGAAGCGAAGGACATTGAGTTTACGGAAACATCCTACCCTCAGGAGTCTGATATGGGGCAGCCAAGTGAGTTTGTTGTCGAAAAGAAGACCCGGGAAACGAAACTGTGGGACCACAGGCAATCGTTGTGCATCGAGATAGAGCTCTGGATCAGAGTGGATCGTAGTACGGCGACAGAAGTGGGCCACCCGCGATTTTAGAGGAGAGAATTGAAACCCGGGGATAGGGTCCATGCAGAGGCACGCCGTATAGCTCCCTGGAACTGCCGCTCTGCAGATGCCATCGAAGAGGAACTAACCCAAATGCAGAAATCATATACATACAGGGCTGGGGCGACCAAAGGAACGACAAGAGGCCACAAGTCCATCGATAGCAATAAAGAAAAGAAGGACACTCAAGACAGAACCCTGTGGGATGCCCATCTCCTGGGTCCGTGGAGAACTAAAAATAGAACCAACTCGAACACTGAATGACCGATGGAACAGGAACTGGCGGATAAAAATCGAGAGTGGGCCCCGAAGACCCCACTGATGAAGGGTAAGTAAGATGCGATGGCGGCAGGCCGTCTCATAGGCCTTGAGAAGGTCAAAAAACACGGCAACCAAATGGCGGCGCTGGGAAAAAGCCTGCCGAACTGCGGATTCCAAGCGAAGTAAATGATCGATTGGAGACCGTCCCTCTCGGAAGCCACACTGGTAAAGGGACAATAGATCCCGAGATTCGAGTACCCAATTGAGCCGACGGGCTACCATCCGTTCAAGTAACTTACAAACAACATTGATCAGACTTATTGACCGATCGCTGTCAGCAGATAGGGGGTTCTTACCAGGCTTAAGGACAGGAACCACGACGCTATCCCTCCACTGAGAAGGGAAGTCACCCTGGAGCCAGATACGGTTAAACACCCGAAGAAGATGTTGCCGTTGCGGAGCACTGAGATGTTGAAGCAGTTGGTTATGAATGGAATCTGGGCCAGGGGCCGTATCATGAGAAGAAGATAGAGCAGAAAGAAATTCCCATTCAGTAAAAGGTTCGTTGTAAGATTCTGACTCACAAGGGGTAAAACATAAGGTGGAAGCTTCAGCCCGCTGTTTCTGGTGAAGGAAAGCAGCCGGATAGGAGGCTGATGCGGATGCCACTGCAAAATGGGTCGCAAGATGTTCTTCCGGCCGCGGTGGTCTAGCGGTTCTAGGCGCGCAGTCCGGAACTGCGTGACTGCTACGGTCGCAGGTTCGAATCCTGCCTCGGGCATGGATGTGTGTGATGTCCTTAGGTTAGTTATGTTTAAGTAGTTCTAAGTTCTAGGGGACTGATGACCACAGAAGTTAAGTCCCATAGTGCTCAGAGCCATTTGAATTTGAAGATGTTCTGCAAGAACTAATGGGTCTATACAAAGGCCATCTGGGAGGTGAAGGCCTGGGAGGGTGGACTGCCGATGGTAACCTTGGAGAGAGCGAAGTGTAGTCCATACCCGTGACAGACGGACAGTAGAACCAAGGGAAGAAACAAATCGTTCCCAACATATCCGCTTGCTCTGTTTCATTATATAACGGGCTTTAGCGCGGGGGCGTTTAAAGGTAGTAAGGCTGGTTATGGATGGGTGCCTCTTAAAGTGTTGCAAAGCTCGACGACGATCACGGATGGCAATGGCAATGGCCGTACTCCACCACGGGACTTGTTGGCGACGAAATGGTCCAGATGAGCGCGGGACAGCAAGGCTAGCAGCGCGAACAGTCGCGTCAGACACGTCACGTAGGATGTCATCAATACAACCCGACAAAGAGGGAGAAAACACATCCTGTGCAGTGTATAGAGGCCAATCGGCGCGTTGGAAAGACCAACGAGGTAACCTGTCCATCGGGGAGCGGGAAGGGAGAGAGAGAATCAACGGGAAATGGTCACTATCACAAAGGTCGTCTTGTGGCGACCAGTGTAATGAAGGGAGGAGAGAGGGAGAAGAAAGATAAAGATCAATGGCAGAAAAGATACCATGACCGGCACTGAAATGAGTAGGGGAGCCATAATTAAGAAGGCACAAGTAGTGGTCTGCAATAAACTGGTCTATGAGAAGACCTCGTCTAGATGGAAAAGCACTGCCCCACAAGGGACGATGAGCATTAAAATCCCCAAGGAGGAGGAAGGGAGGAGGAAGTTGCTGAAGAAGGGCAGTTAAGGCAGCAGGTGTAAGAGTCCTGTCAGGAGGGAGATAAAGATTGCAAACCATGACCTCAGCGTCCAGGTGGACCCTAACAGCAACCGCTTCCAATGTAGTTTGAAGAGGAATCCACGTGCTAGCAATGTCTGTACGGACCAACGTACAAACGCCACCAGAAGCCCGCTGGGGTCCGACCCGATTACGACAGAAAACACGGAACCCAAGGAGGGTCGGTGAGTGAGCATCAGTAAAATGAGATTCCTGTAAAACCACACAAGCTGCAGAGTAAAACGAAAGAAGGGATTTCAATTCCGGAAGGTGACGATAGTATCAATTACAATTCCATTCGAGAACCACAGAATGATGATTTAAATGGGGGCTGAACACGCTAAGGCCAGTCATACCGCCGAGTCCTCACCCGTCACCGACAAGGATGGGACGACATCCATGAACGACAGGCCAGAATCCGGTTGTGAAGTCGGGGATGGGACCTCTCGTGATACCAGAAGCTCTTTGTCCCGGGACTTATGTTTCTTCTTTTTTTCAGGCTGAGATCGAGTAGGGCTGTGTGGCATGAAGGAGCCAGCTGCAGCAAGATCGGGAACAGAAAGAGACCGGGCGACCTGGGGGCCGACAGACCGCGGCTCCCGCGGTCGTCGCGTGGCAGCAGACCTTTGGCCTGGAAGGTGCCGGGAAGGGGCATCCCGGGAGAGGCGCCCTTGACCGGCAGACGCCGAAGGAGTGGGACTCTTCTCCGGCTGGGGAGGGGGAGCAGCGCCCAGAGGAGAAGGTTTGGGAGCCGCAGGGGAGGGGGGCAGGAGAGGGGTCCCGGATGGGGGTAAGGAAGGGGTGAAGATGTAACCAAAGCGTAACTAGATGTCATGGGCACAGGGTGAAGACATGTATACTTCTTACGTGCCTCTGTGTAGGTTAAACGATCGAAGGACTTATACTCCTGTATCTTCTTTTCCTCCTTATATACTGGGCAATCTGGCGAACGTGGAGAATGACTGTCATGACAATTTACACACAAAGGAGGGGGAACACAGGGACTCCCCTCATGGAGTGGACGTCCACAGTCACCACAGAGAGGGACCTGTGAACAGCGGGAAGACATGTGTCCAAAACGTAAGCACTTGAAACACCGCATAGGAGGTGGGATGTACGGCTTCACATCACATCGATAAACCATAATCTTAACTTAATAATCAGGATAAAGGCACCAATATCAATGCGATTGTCCTTAGGACCCTTTTGAACACGCCGAACAAAGTGAACACCCCACCGTCCGAGATTGTCCTGAAGTTCCTCATCAGTTTGAAGGATAAGGTCCCTGTGAAAAATCCCGCCTTGAACCATACTTAGAGACTGGTGGGGGGTAATGGACACAGGAATTGTGCCAAGATGGGTACAGGCATGAAGGGCCGCAGATTGAGCAGCTGAAGCAGTTTTGATCAGCAACGAACCCGACCGCATTTTGCTCAGGGAGTCCACCTCGCCAAATTTGTCTTGAATGTGTTCCACAAAGAATAAAGGTTTAGTATTGGTGAACGTATCCCCATCAGTTCTGGTGCAAACTAGATAACGGGGGAAAGGTTTCGCCCCTAGCTGACGGGCCTGACCCTCTTCCCAGGGGGTAGCCATGGAAGGGAAGGCCGAAGGGGCAAGAGAAGCAGCACTCGAAGAATCAGTTCCACGCAGAGAGACGGCCGCAAAAGAACGGCCAGAGTTCTGGACCCGTATACGTTTCATTTGCATAGCATCCGCCCTGATACCACCGACTCCGATCAGGGGCTCTCCTCACGGGCGCCACCCAGCCACAGCAAGGGCCGTCTGGAACGGCGGCCATTGCCGGGAGTTCCGATGCTCCAGGATGAAGAGCAACCACTCCAAGGCATTCATGAGGAGGTCACAGCTCAGGTATCAGAAGTGTGATCCCTTTGTGTTCAGGGGGCTCAACCAAAAGGGTACATAGCGACCCCACCACACGGGCTGGCTACCGTGCTGGCTATGCACCCTCGCATCAGACAACAACGTAAAAGAAAAGGTGGAATGTACTAGGAGGGCACACGTCGGAGACACTAGGTAAGGTTCTCTTCCCCAAATGGCTCACACTACGGAAGAGAAATTTAGTAATGGAGGTCAAACCACAGAGGGGGACCAGGGAGTGCCAAAAGGAGGAGGTGATTACGCAACAAAGCTAAATTGTAAAACCAACAGAACCAGGAGGATAGCGGGGGCCAACATAAGCGAGGACACCAAGAGAGGGAGAGGAGAGGGTGAGGGGAAAGGAGCAAGGAGGGGAAAGGAGGGGAAGGGAAAGGAAATGCAGCCCTGGAGAGAAATAAGGCTGCAGTAGCTCGGAGCCCCGTGCTCACCATGCACATATCCATAAAAGAGTTGTGGACCCCCTGGGGGGAAAACATTAGTTACGTGTCTTGGATTAAATTAATGATTAATGTTCAAAGAGCGTTTTACACCATTAAAAGTCATTACATAACAATCAGCAGCTTTCCTTTAGACGACTTTCAGCTGTTTACATGTATCAGACTCAAAATGAAGTTAAATAAAACTGATGTCATCATTTGGATTCGAAGTATTATATTTTAAGAAAGCTTTGCATGAAATTTCCGTTTGACTACGTTCGCCACCCACATTAATCGTTAATTCTGTTCTAAGCAATTTTGAAAAAAAAGAAAGGAGCGGAAATTCTGAGATTAAAGCATCGCAGTTAGTAAGAAAGACCGCCTAAGGCCAGTGCCAAAGGAATTATCACTTAATTACCTACTCTGTTTCAGGTCACAGATATCAGCTGTATCGGCCCAAACGTGGGTGTTGTTTGGGATTGAGTAACACCTTTTGTGGGAAGGGAAACAGCTGTTTGACTTCTGTTAGAGGGGTCTTAACTTCACTGTCCCTTGTTATCAAAGATAGAAATTGGACATAACGGAAACAACGGAATAATTTCGTCTAGAAATTACTTGCAAATCCTAACTTTATTCACAACTCGTTTCAGTTATTGCTCTGCTTGCCCATAAGAAATAGCATCTACAACGAGGGTAAGTCGTAGTACTCGTATATAGACGGTGAATAGAAAACACCGTTCCATTTGCTTTCAAATGAAACCATCTGTATTAACTACTCTAGCGCCTGTGCTACGATACACAGAGTCCCCCAGTCATTCGCTTACGAATTCATCAACGGTGCTACTACAGTTGAACTGCTATCACTGCCTGGCTTCTAAGTCTTCTGGCTCCTCCTGTCTTCTGCTCACTGCCACACCTCTCATTTTATTCTTCACTCGTTTACTCCTGCGTTCTTTCCACTCTTCTTTCCTTGCGAACATCCTGCTCCTCATTTTTGTTCGGATTTCTCTTTCGCCTCTGCCTGTCACTGACATGATGCGAAGCTGAAAACTTGACGCCACCTGATTAACTTTACATGTAAACTATCCTCAGTATTTTTCCAGAGGCTGGGTAGAAGGAGAGAGGTGTCTTTCCGCTTATGTTCACAATCTGCTGTCCTATGCCTGTCATCGGCTTCTCATAATGTATGTATCCCTAACAGAGACCCCCCCCCTCTCTCTCTCTCTCTCTCTCTATCCTTCTTGTTCAATGCTCTCTGTGTCGTAACATGGAATTTCCATGTTATTATTATTGCCTTAGCCTGGGCAGAGTACGTTCAGAACCATGTCGGTCACTAGCGCAATATACCGCCCTGGTGCCACTGTGCAGTGTTATCACATCATGCATTTGCTCAGTCAGCGTTTAGCTTCCTGCCATAAATTTCCCTGCTAAGTGTAAAAATTTGTAATTTTCTTACAAGATTTGGCTTTATCTCTGTGGATAGCACATCTCCTTTGCAAGGAAACTGGTGTTACTCCTGGGAGTAGTGCCAATTTAATTCTTTTATTCACACTTACAATATCCTGTCAGTTACATTACTTTATGAAGGGTTGTATTTTCAGTTACGTTCATTTACTTAAAATATCCAGTTTCTTACGTTTTGTTCCACAAGATTACATTTTTCTGTTATGTCCACTTAGTTATAAAATCCAGTTTCTTACATTTATTTACACAGTGTTACATTTTTCTCTTAATATAAAGCATTCATATTTTGTTACGTTCTGGAAGGTTCTCTTAATCTATGGTCTGTTTCCAAAAGATACTGAACCCTCTTGCACTTTCGGTCTCCTTTCGTAAGTTACGACTTCCCTCGTATTACTATTAAAAGATCATCTTACTACAGTATTTTCTGAGCCTTGATTCACAATGATGTTTCGTTCACATATTCTGTTACAACAATCACTGCTGTCTAAGTATTTCCATACGATTCTAAAACACTTTGGACAACAACTACATTGCCTAAACCAACAGGTAAGTGTTTCTTCGCTTTTAACTGTGGGATTTCTTCTGGCAAGTCCAAATTCGTCACTGCTACTTCTAACCATTGTTTGAATCCTAACGTTACATAGCCCTTGTATGAAATGTACTCTTCCTAAAGAGTCTACTAGTTCATGGCACCTTTCCTGTTTTATTTACTCACAACCCTTAGTACAGCTTCCCAAAAATCTCTCTGCATTTCGTCAATATTGGTTCCCCATGGCCTTGTGTCACTTGAAATGTCTTGCTAGTATAATAGTCTAACATCCTCTTACTCACTTAGTTCTCTTCCAAAAGAGGCTTTACTTCCTCCCATGTACATGTTCTACTATGTTTTATATCTACGTGCTTCACTCATAATCCTTGCTCCAACAACTTTAAATAAAATATACGGTTTCTCTGGTTTTACTGATTCAAATGTGGAATCTACATTTTCAATAAATTCTCTTTGATCCGTATTGTTACTATCAAACGATTTCTCTATAATAAAGAATGCACATGTCGCATTTGTTTTACTGTTCTCCAATGTACTTGTTTCGCCAGCTGGGGGGGGGGGGGGTCATCTTAAACATCTTACAGCTTACAGTTAACAAATTACACTTAGAGTTATTACTATCAGAAATTACTTTGCATATTTACTGCTTTCTGCTGGCGCTTCTAGATATCTTCGCTAATCTGCATCGAATCCATCTTCCGCTCCAACTGCTGTCACTGCTACCCTGACCAGATCCTTCGGTGTCAAACTCGTGGACTCATCGCTGCTTAGATACACTCTTGTGCCCGTGATCTGCGATGTGTCATCTGTTGCCCTGCTTGACAGTGGCGGCCCTACTTCTGGCTCTGAATACTGCCTCTGCTACCTCGACTTGAGCCCTGGTGTCAGTCTTATGAACCTCTGACTATTTGGACAAGCCCTTGTGCTTATGAACTGCAATGCATCAGCTGTTGCCCTACTTAGCTGCACCCATCTTGTCACTCAGCGTAGCTCCAGCCTCTAGTGACTCAACTGGACCCTCGGTGGTGATCTCGTTGGCCTCTGGCTGGTCAGGCACCCTTGCCGCTGGTGGTTCTGTGCCATGCTACCATTGCTCTGCGTCACCCTGCACCATCTAGGACTCCGTTCCGAACTCTGCTGTCGTCGGGGGAAATTTCTACTCGTGCTGAAATTTGTGAACCGACACTACGTCCGCCGAATTGCTGCAGTCGATGTAGCAAATTACGTAGGTTACCTGCCAAACGCCTTTGCAAAAGCCATTTTCTGACACACAGCCCTACACGTCTGGCACTAATTCTTTTAAGTCGTGTCCCAAATGTAGGTATAGTCTGGAATTGGTTCGTGGGAAAGAGAATCACCCATTCGCCTACGTGAGAGGGAGTCTTGACCTGGCTACCCAAAATTACAAATGATGGAATTTGGAAATAACTGAATTAATCTCAGCTAGAAATGTTTTACAACTTGCAACATTATTCAAAAACTTTTCCAAATATTTCTCTGATTGCCCATAAGTAACTGCATTCACAAATAGGACAAGTCTTAGTATAGAGACAGTGAATGGATAACACTGTTACATCTACTTTAAAATGAAACTATCCATATTAACTACTCTCTCGCCCATGCTATGACACACAGAGTTCACCAGCTGTTCATTTATGAATTCAGCAAAGGTGCCGCTACAGCTGCAACTACTGGCCCAGCCTGGCATCAATTTTTTTCCGACTTCTTCTCAATTCTGAACACTATCACACTTCTCCTTTCACTCTTCACTCTTTCAGTCCTCCACTCTTTCCACTGCACTCTCTTTGCTAGCGCCTTGTTCCTCAGTTTTGTTCAGATTTCCCCTTCACTTATTCCTGTCTCTGAACCGAGGTAATGTCGAAGCTGTGTCATCACCTGATTGGCTCTCATAGCGCACTGTAATCAATACCCTTCTTATTTATATTGACACAATGTCTGTCCCATACCTGTAATTGGCTTCTGATGACATGTAAGTCTCCCTATCAGCGGTCCTCTCTTTCTTTCCTCCTTGCCCCTGCTTCCGTCTTAACCAGGAATTTTGATCTCATTACGCTTGTCAGTACGGGGATGGAGTACACTTGAAACCATGCCTACCACCGGCCCAATGTATTGCCCTGGATGCCCTGGAGTCACTCTGTGGATACAGCCTGTAGCATTACGACGTCATACATGCTCTCAGCTGGTGTCTAGCTTCCTGCCGTAAATTTCCCTACTATGCGTAAAACTTTTAACTTTCTTACAACGCATTGCTTTCCTCCGTGCATGATATGCAGCCTATAATTAGGGAAACAGTAAAATTTTGCGGAAGAACAAATGAGCGACATGGCAAATGAGTAGAAAGGACAGTGAGAAGTAGAGAGGACGGTGAGGAGAAAGAATTGATTAGTATAAATTTGTGACGTATGCATTTTGAATAATATGTTGGTAAAAATTAATGATAAAGATGTTTTTATGTGATTGATTGAAGTGATTTTGTTAATTTGTTTTCTTTCCTTGTGCAATTAGGATTTAGTTTGATTCAAACGTAAAGATAAAAGGTTTCCTTGTGAACGAGTGAAATGCTGTTTTTTTTTTGTGTGTGTAAATTGAAAAGAGCCGCTCCTGAGAGAAGCAAGATCTGTGTTGAATTAATGCAAACCTCAGGGGAATATCCGATCTGTGGGTATTATGGGTCTGGCAAACCCAGGTCCCCAGCTGTTAGTAGCCTTGTTTCCGATATTCTGCTTTCAGTGCTACTATCTATCTATTACTATTCTATATCTGTCAGTATAAATGAGGATCTCTTACTATAGTATGCGTGCTGTATGAATATTTTAAGACAGGAGAACTCTGAGAAAGGAATGAGTAAATCTGGAATCTTGAAAACAGGACGCGATAATACGATTGTTTAACCATTGGCTTCCCAATATGCGATGATATGTTAATATTGATGATATATGTCTTTTTTGTTCTTTATAGCTGAGTACGGAAAGTGCTGTCTGTGGATTTCGTAAGTAGATTGATTCCCTTCAAGGTGAAAGACGAATTGTGGTTTGTGTAATTTACGTCGCCCTGAAATATTATTGTGGCAGTCAAATACGAGCAGTTTTCCAGCAAATGGAGAATGGAACGGAAATGTGGATCCTTTTTGTAGTCTTCACTGATGTTGAGCCAGAGCCTAAAAAATTATTCTGCGTTAATACTTGTCCTAGAAAAGCGACGTTTATGTATTTTTGCTGATGCTGTGAGCATTACAGCTTACCGTTTTCGCTGGTGCGGGATGCACTGCAGCCTATTTGATTTGTACTGAGGAAATTTCCCTCTTGAAGGTAGAGGATGATTAAATAATTCTGATTATGGGAACGAAGGAAAGCTTGGTTTAAGGTAATACGGATGAAGCGAAACATTTGTCATTTAAACTGCAGGAGGATTCGGATCTTTTGTGTCTGTTGTAAGTTTAATATGTTAAGATGATACTGTTTTACAGAATAGAGGTGACCACAAATTTGCCATTCATGAGAAATGAATTCAGAATAACCACCACAGGCGAAATGACTGATTTGGAAGCGAGAGGTAACTTAAAGAAGGAACGAAATCGCAGCAAAATGGGTAAGAAAATGTAGTATAACCTGTATAGTGCAGACATTTTTACCGTTCTCAGAGCCATCTGTGTGATTAATTCTTGTGATAACGTAATTTTAGATGAAATTTTCTTACTGTTTTATATGTGAATATATGAGTATGATAAATGTATAATTGCGAGTCTCTTTTCAGGTGTGCGAACTGGTATAAATGTTTTGGTGTGAAAAAACCATTGTTCTTTTTACTGTGTATGTTTAAGGAAAGTTTCTCCATATTTTTCATGTGACAAGACGTATGCCGCGAGCGTCAAGAAGAGGACGAATTAGAACAATGTTGTAGTGGTACATACACGGTGTTGAAATAGCATTGAAGTAGCTTGTGGGCTTAACTAGTAGTGGAGTGAAGTAGAATTTTGAGTAATGCATGTTTATGGGTAGTTAGTGTGCATGTGTGTGTGTAAATAACATGTGAACCCTATGCTGACCCGACCTATACTTGCACAAGGCATAATCCTATTCATTTTAGTGAATTAATAAGTAGCAATTGATTTATTAAAACGTAAATGAACCACATTAGTGATGTGGATTTAAATATTATATTGTCAGTTCATTTAATTCTTATTTTTTTTACATTGTAAAGTCATTTCATTTTTATTCTTTTACATTGTCAAGTCATTTAAATTTTATTTTATACTGTCGATTCATCTAATTTAAAAAAAAAATTAAGTTTCACGTTTGTTCTTAAAAATTGTGAAAGACAATACTAAGTGGTATTATGTATGACATTGTGTAATCACATAACTACGGTAAAAAATTTTTCTGTGAATGCAGTTGAGAACGTGAAAGCGAACCGGCTAAACTCTTACGAGACAGCGGGAGCAGCCGGACTAGTTGTAAACTGGCGGGTTTCCCAGCGGGGGACGCTGTCAACCGGGCCACTTCGGGAGCGCGGTCGACCACAAAAGAAGGGCATGCGGCAAACACTTTCCCTTGCACCTGGAGCTAATGGGCGGCCGCCCCGTGCGACCCTTCCTGAAGGCGACGACCTGAGATGGGCGAGCGGTCCACCGCGCGGAAATCCATCTGCTGGCAACGCACCACACGCACGCGACCGTGACGAGACGGCCGCGGAGAAACAAGGGGCGTGGAGCCTTTTGACAGGTACTGTCCAGAGAAACTGGCAGACTTCAACGACGCCTATCAACATTTCCTGATGGATGCCTACTGCCAAGCGACAGTAAATCATGGTTCGATGTTCTCTGGTCGCTAAGGGTGGCACAAAAGAAGAGCCACTAGGTGCCATCCTTGCCCTGGAATATCAACCTGGCGTGTCAATCGAGGATACCGCACGAATTTGACAACACAAACATGGAACCAAATCGAGATGTACGTGACACAGACCACCAAGAGAAACGTCATGAGAGGGCAGAGACGGCGGGATTGCACGCAACAGATGGACAAAAATCCCTACTGACAGCTGCGGCGACGCACCCCCTTCCCCTCCTCTTATATTGTGCCTCGGAACAGTGGAACTAGGGAGTGTATCAGTGAACACTGATTATACGGTTCTTAGTTCAATGCATATACGTGTGACTTTGACTCTCGTATTTTGCAGGTGTTTTATTTATTGGTGTTTTTTATTAGATATTGACTATTGTACTGTTTTATTGATCAATGTTTGTTCTTGTGTGATGTATTAGATTTGTGTTATTTTGTTTCGTAAATTCATTCATGTGGCATTGCTTCGTTTATCAGTCAGATTGCTATTCATTCTCATTGGACTGTGATCGATTAGCCTTTGCAATGGGCATATTTATAGTGAGGAACCCCTTAAGGGTAACAATCACATAATTAATTGTATTTTCAGTATAATGACACAGTGCTCATTGTTTGCTAACTAACTGAAATATAGTAGAGTGATTAAATTAATGCCACATAGTTATGTTAATTCTACAAATTATTAGTTTTATAAGATATAGAATTTTTTTTGCGATAACCACTTTGTAAAACATGTTTTTTTTCTTATCAATTTTTGCATTTGCGAATTGTGCATTGTAATGTTCTGCTTTATAATACTGATGTTATTTCATGTTCTTTTTTAATTGCTGTGGCACCTTTGCTATTTTCATAAATTCTGCTTGTTAATAAACAGTCATAAATTTGCCTGTGATCAGTTGGCTCTTGCAATGAGCAAATACTGGTGAACTCCATAAGGGTAACAACCAGAAAATGTTTTCATATTAATGACACAGGAACCATTGTTTTTACTTGCTGACCGAATTAGGTCTACACTATCTTTTAAATAGGTGTCACAGATTGTGTTCATTTTTTTTCTGTTTGAAATTAGTAGATTTTAAAGATTTGTTGAAATTATTGTGTTTTAGCAAGTAGCTGGTGAACTTTTGCCTTTTCTTTACACTTTTGGTTTAAGTAGGGTGTGAGAAGCCTGCTTGGGAATGTCCTAGCATGGCCAGAAAATTCCCTGCACAGTCTTTTCCCGGAGCGTTGGGGTTATGAAAGGTCTCTGTTGGATTCCTTTCATGTTTGATTTCTTAAATCTGTTGTCATTTATGGAATAAATTCCTCTTCTAAATTTACTGTGGCGTTTCTGACTATCTGGGAGGAGACTGAGTAGTGGAACGTGTTACTTTTACACGTAAACAAGAACGATCTGTCACACTACTACACTTTAAAACACAGTTTATACGTAATTCATGTCACACAGTCTCATACGGAACCTACATCCGCTTTCTGTTATATACTGTATATGATAAGATACTGTCATCCCCCTTCCCTTCTGTGTGAGAGGATGAATGATCAAATATGTTTGTAGTTGCATGCTTGAGGGTAGCAGACAAGGCTGTCTGCTAGAGAACAGTAGGACCAACGTCGGAACAGGTAGCTACGCTTTCTTAAAGCAGAGAGGTTTCTATCCTTAGTATGGTTCTGTCCGTCCGTTGTCATGTTGGTATAGGAAGCTGCCCCTCTGGCCCCTTCCGTTTGTCTTTGTGAGCCACCCTCAGGAAGCACGCTCGGTAGTAGCGCGGTGGCAGTCTGGCGGTGGCGAGCGTCTGAAGTGGTAAGATCTCCGGCTAAGCGCGTGTCTGCTAAGTCCATAGAACAATGGATTTGTTAAGTTCAGCCTAACTGAAAATTTAATCATCTTTATTTCAGATTTAGCTCTAAAATATCTAATGCTATCTTAAATTGCAGCGGAGTGTAATTCTCGTGTGAAGTTCAGCTTATTTTGCGGTAGTTGCTTTGTCATTACTTTGTGAGTAAAGTGGAACCACGTGTTGATCGGTAACTCTAACTAAGTTCATCAATCTTAAATGTGAATGCTTGTGTGATTATAACGTCTTGTCTTGACAATATTTTACAATATAGCAACTTTTCTTTATGCTTTTCTTTATGTTCAACCCACATGGAGTGTACTTTGCGAGACCAGTACCACGTGCTTATATAACTGTTTGACCCATCAGGTTAATAGTAAGACGTTAGTAACCAGTTCAAGGTTTTTCTTTTGTCAATTGCTTTTCGATCGAATTTATTTTAATCATCAAAATTACTGTGGAGTTATACGCTTTCTGTAAACCAAGTTGACCACGTGGAGCATGTGGTGTAATCATCAAAGTAGCCTTCAGCTATTCTTTTTGGGAAGATTTCACAAAGAGTTAATATGAATTTAGTATACCAGTGTGTGGTAATTACATGACGGACAGGATTGTGTTACGAACGTAATTTCTTTGGGTGAAAACTGAATCTGTTGGTTGCGGTTAATTTCTTCTTGCTTATGTTTCAACGTTCTTTGGGTGTTGTTTTGTGAATGCAGTGTTGTAGGCAGTCTCCCAATCTTGGCTCCATATTTGATGTGTTCCGTAAGATTAAAATCTCACATTTTTACAATCCTTAAACAAGGCACCGGCTCAGTTATAACTCACGTATAATATGCTGATATTTCAATGAACAATCTTAAAATAAATTCCCAAATATAAACTGATTTCTTTCTTTTTATTTAAATTCTCCTTTTTATATATAGATATATTACCGGTTGTTGTATGACTGTAAAAGATTATAATCAATGTTAGTCTGATTGGTAATGTGGTAAACCTAGACTAGTTACCTGGTGAAACAGTTGCGCTGTAATGCACGGTTAACTTCTCCCCAGACAGCTCACAGCTTTTAACCCGCTTTTATTCTACTATTAGCACCCGATTTCAGCATAGCAAAATTCATGTAGCAATATTACACATGGCGACCCTGTTCTCTGATTCCGCTAGACTCTGGAATCTCTGAGACGTTAGATTGCATGCGTTGTATAATCTTTATTTTTTTTCCCTACAGCGCTCAAACAACTTCTGCGTTGTTTCTGAGGAGACTTTCAAAAGATTCACTGCGTTGTTGAGCAGCGTTGTGTTGTTTGTCTTGTTGTTTTGTTTTCTATATTTGTGTGTTTTATATGTGTGTGTGGTTTTTTTTTTCTCGCTTGTACATTCCACTCTTTCGATCAAAGATAAAAATTTGTTTTGCGTGTGAAAAAGTGAGTACTAGGTTGGGTACCTTTCGTGTAACTGTCGAAATTTTTGGGGGATACATTTACTGTGATTAGTGTGTTGCATACTGGGTATAAATTGAACTAATGCAGACACGTAACCAAACTAAAAGTAAGCGGTCCGACAACTTAAGCAACATGGACCAAGGGGATAATTTGATTTCGAATGTTAACGCGTCGGGCGGTTCCGAAAATGCAATGGGAAATACTTCAGACGAAATGCAGAACAGCACGAACGGGCTCACATCAGAGCCACAAATTAATTTGCCTCCTAATAACCAAAATTATTTTGCAGAACTCATGAAAGCCTTATTGCAACAAAATAAAGAAAACGCACAGAAATCTGAAAAATCGATCCGCGAGCTAGGGGAACAAATGACGCAGAAATCTGAAAAATCGATCCGAGAGCTAGGCGAACAAATGACGCAGAAATCTGAAAAATCGTTCCGAGAACAAAAAGAATCATCCGAAAAATCGATCCGCGAGCTAGGCGAACAAATAGACGAAAAACTAATCCAGCAGACAAATAAAGTCGACAAGTCGATGCAGAGAGTGTCCGATGATGTCTCACAAAGAATAAACAATCTGGCAAGTGAAATAAAAAGTGATATTATGAAAGAATTAGGCCGTACATTTGAACAAATCGATGATCGTCTGCAAGCCTTAGAACAGAGCAAGCGGAGTCGCGATGCCGAATCTAAAGAAAGCGAAAAACGGCTACTTAGGAATTTCCAAGAGCTGAGGGAAGAATGCCAAAGGGAACACCAGCAGGTACTCTCGAAGGTCCAAGAGGCGGAAACGCATTGTCCCACGTCCGTTAGCAACACAATAGCGGACAACAGTTTAGCGATCCACGCGTTGGAGCAGCAAGTAGAACAATTGAAGCAGACTGGGGCGGAGGACAAGAGACAAATAGATGATAAGATTGCGGCATTAGCGGACATTGTAGGCACGATGAAGCTGACGGAAAGCGAGAACAATACTAAACTGGTAGCGGCCGCAGAGACCGAAGAAAGTGCGTTCGCTTCTGAGATTTCAGAAGGGACAGTTCGAAGTGAACAGGCAAAACAAAGCTGTAACAGGTGAATTACAAGAACGCGTGGCGCATCTGGAAAACCGCATGGCGTGTGATTCCGAACTCGCCAATAGCACTAAAAATAGCCGTACGAACAGTGCAGAGAGGGACTCCGGCCACGAAGGAGATTTTGACGACAGGGAAGAATGTAATTTAAGGGGCAGACATGAGAGACATAGAAACATTCAAGGGCCTCGCCAGGAGGAACTGGGGGGATTTGATTTCAAACATTTCCTTACAGTAAGAAAGTTTGAGATATTCCGAAATTCGCAAAAAGGAATACATCCACGTGCATGGCTCGAGCAATTTGAGTTTTGTCTTCCCCCCGACTGGGCAAGTTCACATAAGATAGAATATATGTGTGGCTATTTGGAAGGCGAACCGGCGAGTTGCATGAGGTCGGCAGTGCGTCACTGCAACTCCACTCGGGAGTTTCGACAAGCCTTTCTCTCCGCCTATTGGTCGGAAGCGGCACAAGACAGGGTCAAACATGGCATAATTATGCTGCCAAATTTGAACCAGTCTGGTTTCGGCAGCCCTGCACGCCTATTCGACCACATGCTGCAGGCAAATCAATTTTTAAACGACCCATACGGGCCTGCGGAACTAATTAGGATATGCATCACTAAATTGTCGATGCACTTGCGGCACGTCATTCTTGCGGGACGATGCAAAGAGGACGTGGAAACGTTTAAAACACTTCTCCAAGAGTTGGAATATAATACAGCGGAATGCCCGCCTAATCAGGCACAAAGTTATTACGGGGCACAGCAGCGCGACCGCAGTCGTGGCCGTATTACTAATCAACGGCGTGACAGGTCGTCGCGACGCGAACGGAACAATAATCGGGACCGGCCGTATAGAAACTGGGGTAACAGTCGCAAACACAGGTGGAACAACGGAAATGATCGAGGACGTGGACAAGATCGTGAACGCTACAGGTACGGCAACCAGAATCGATACTACGATGAATACGGTGGGAATAGGACTGTAGGGGGAGCACCTCATGATGTTGAAATTCGGCCGGCCAGTCCTAGACATAATCCAGCAAATGGAAATGAACAAAACCGGCAATGACAAATGATCAGCGCAGAAGGCGCCCAATCAGAACAAATGAGCGACATGGCAAATGAGTAGAAAGGACAGTGAGAAGTAGAGAGGACGGTGAGGAGAAAGAATTGATTAGTATAAATTTGTGACGTATGCATTTTGAATAATATGTTGGTAAAAATTAATGATAAAGATGTTTTTATGTGATTGATTGAAGTGATGTTGTTTATTTTCTTTTCTTTCCTTGTGCAATTAGGATTTAGTTTGATTCAAACGTAAAGATAAAAGGTTTCCTTGTGAACGAGTGAAATGCTGTTTTTTTTTGTGTGTGTAAATTGAAAAGAGCCGCTCCTGAGAGAAGCAAGATCTGTGTTGAATTAATGCAAACCTCAGGGGAATATCCGATCTGTGGGTATTATGGGTCTGGCAAACCCAGGTCCCCAGCTGTTAGTAGCCTTGTTTCCGATTTTCTGCTTTCAGTGCTACTATCTATCTATTACTATTCTATATCTGTCAGTATAAATGAGGATCTCTTACTATAGTATGCGTGCTGTATGAATATTTTAAGACAGGAGAACTCTGAGAAAGGAATGAGTAAATCTGGAATCTTGAAAACAGGACGCGATAATACGATTGTTTAACCATTGGCTTCCCAATACGCGATGATATGTTAATATTGATGATATATGTCTTTTTTGTTCTTTATAGCTGAGTACGGAAAGTGCTGTCTGTGGATTTCGTAAGTAGATTGATTCCCTTCAAGGTGAAAGACGAATTGTGGTTTGTGTAATTTACGTCGCCCTGAAATATTATTGTGGCAGTCAAATACGAGCAGTTTTCCAGCAAATGGAGAATGGAACGGAAATGTGGATCCTTTTTGTAGTCTTCACTGATGTTGAGCCAGAGCCTAAAAAATTATTCTGCGTTAATACTTGTCCTAGAAAAGCGACGTTTATGTATTTTTGCTGATGCTGTGAGCATTACAGCTTACCGTTTTCGCTGGTGCGGGATGCACTGCAGCCTATTTGATTTGTACTGAGGAAATTTCCCTCTTGAAGGTAGAGGATGATTAAATAATTCTGATTATGGGAACGAAGGAAAGCTTGGTTTAAGGTAATACGGATGAAGCGAAACATTTGTCATTTAAACTGCAGGAGGATTCGGATCTTTTGTGTCTGTTGTAAGTTTAATATGTTAAGATGATACTGTTTTACAGAATAGAGGTGACCACAAATTTGCCATTCATGAGAAATGAATCCAGAATAACCACCACAGGCGAAATGACTGATTTGGAAGCGAGAGGTAACTTAAAGAAGGAACGAAATCGCAGCAAAATGGGTAAGAAAATGTAGTATAACCTGTATAGTGCAGACATTTTTACCGTTCTCAGAGCCATCTGTGTGATTAATTCTTGTGATAACGTAATTTTAGATGAAAGTTTCTTACTGTTTTATATGTGAATATATGAGTATGATAAATGTATAATTGCGAGTCTCTTTTCAGGTGTGCGAACTGGTATAAATGTTTTGGTGTGTAAATAACCATTGTTCTTTTTACTGTGTATGTTTAAGGAAAGTTTCTCCATATTTTTCATGTGACAAGACGTATGCCGCGAGCGTCAAGAAGAGGACGAATTAGAACAATGTTGTAGTGGTATATACACGGTGTTGAAATAGCACTGAAGTAGCTTGTGGGCTTAACTAGTAGTGGAGTGAAGTAGAATTTTGAGTAATGCATGTTTATGGGTAGTTAGTGTGCATGTGTGTGTAAATAACATGTGAACCCTATGCTGACCCGACCTATACTTGCACAAGGCATAATCCTATTCATTTTAGTGAATTAATAAGTAGCAATTGATTTATTAAAACGTAAGTGAACCACATTAGTGATGTGGATTTAAATATTATATTGTCAGTTCATTTAATTCTTATTTTTTTTACATTGTAAAGTCATTTCATTTTTATTCTTTTACATTGTCAAGTCATTTAAATTTTATTTTATATTGTCGATTCATCTAATTTAAAAAAAAAAAATTAAGTTTCACGTTTGTTCTTAAAAATTGTGAAAGACAATACTAAGTGGTATTATGTATGACATTGTGTAATCACATAACTACGGTAAAAAAATTTTCTGTGAATGCAGTTGAGAACGTGAAAGCGAACCGGCTAAACTCTTACGAGACAGCGGGAGCAGCCGGACTAGTTGTAAACTGGCGGGTTTCCCAGCGGGGGACGCTGTCAACCGGGCCACTTCGGGAGCGCGGTCGACCACAAAAGAAGGGCATGCGGCAAACACTTTCCCTTGCACCTGGAGCTAATGGGCGGCCGCCCCGTGCGACCCTTCCCGAAGGCGACGACCTGAGATGGGCGAGCGGTCCACCGCGCGGAAATCCATCTGCTGGCAACGCACCACACGCACGCGACCGTGACGAGACGGCCGCGGAGAAACAAGGGGCGTGGAGCCTTTTGACAGGTACTGTCCAGAGAAACTGGCAGACTTCAATGACGCCTATCAACATTTCCTGATGGATGCCTACTGTCAAGCGACAGTAAATCATGGTTCGATGTTCTCTGGTCGCTAAGGGTGGCACAAAAGAAGAGCCACTAAGTGCCATCCTTGCCCAGGAATATCAACCTGGCGTGTCAATCGAGGATACCACACGAATTTGACAACACAAACATGGAACCAAATCGAGATGTACGTGACACGGACCACCAAGAGAAACTTCATGAGAGGGCAGAGACGGCGGGATTGCACGCAACAGATGGACAAAAATCCCTACTGACAGCTGCGGCGACGCACCCCCTTCCTCTCCTCTTATATTGTGCCTCGGAACAGTGGAACTAGGGAGTGTATCAGTGAACACTGATTATACGGTTCTTAGTTCAATGCATATACGTGTGTCTCTGTCACAGAAACTTTGACTCGTGTGTTTTGCAGGGATTCGATTTATTGGTGTTTACTAGACAGACTCTTGTATTTTGCAGGTGTTCTATTTATTAATTTTTTTTAGACTTTGACTCTAGTATTTTGCAGGTGTTCTATTTATTAATTATTTTTAGACTTTGACTATCGTATTTTGCAGGTATTCTATTTATTGTTTATTTTAGACTTTGACTCTTGTATTTTGCAGGTGTTTTATTTATTGGTGTTTTTTATAAGATATTGACTATTGTACTGTTTTATTGATCAATGTTTGTTCTTGTGTGATGTATTAGATTTGTGTTATTTTGTTTCGTAAATTCATTCATGTGGCATTGCTTCGTATATCAGTCAGATTGCTATTCATTCTCATTGGACTGTGATCGATTAGCCTTTGCAATGGGCATATTTATAGTGAGGAACCCCTTAAGGGTAACAATCACATAATTAATTGTATTTTCAGTATAATGACACAGTGCTCATTGTTTGCTAACTAACTGAAATATAGTAGAGTGATTAAATTAATGCCACATAGTTATGTTAATTCTACAAATTATTAGTTTTATAAGATATAGAATTTTTTTTGCGATAACCACTTCGTAAAACATGTTTTTTTTCTTATCAATTTTTGCTTTTGCGGATTGTGCATTGTAATGTTCTGCTTTATAATACTGATGTTATTTCATGTTCTTTTTTAATTGCTGTGGCACCTTTGCTATTTTCATAAATTCTGCTTGTTAATAAACAGTCATAAATTTGCCTGTGATCAGTTGGCTCTTGCAATGAGCAAATACTGGTGAACTCCATAAGGGTAACAACCAGAAATTGTTTTCATATTAATGACACAGGAACCATTGTTTTTACTTGCTGACCGAATTAGGTCTACACTATCTTTTAAATAGGTGTCACAGATTGTGTTCTTTTTTTTCTGTTTGAAATTAGTAGATTTTAAAGATTTGTAGAAATTATTGTGTTTTAGCAAGTAGCTGGTGAACTTTTGCCTTTTCTTTACACTTTTGGTTTAAGTAGGGTGTGAGAAGCCTGCTTGGGAATGTCCTAGCATGGCCAGAAAATTCCCTGCACAGTCTTTTCCCAGAGCGTTGGGGTTATGAAAGGTCTCTGTAGGATTCCTTTCATGTTTGATTTCGTAAATCTGTTGTCATTTATGGAATAAATTCCTCTTCTAAATTTACTGTGGCGTTTCTGACTATCTGGGAGGAGACTGAGTAGTGGAACGTGTTACTTTTACACGTAAACAAGAACGATCTGTCACACTACTACACTTTAAAACACAGTTTATATGTAATTCATGTCACACAGTCTCATACGGAACCTACATCCGCTTTCTGTTATATACTGTATATGATAAGATACTGTCATCCCCCTTCCCTTCTGTGTGAGAGGATGAATGATCAAATATGTTTGTAGTTGCATGCTTGAGGGTAGCAGACCAGGCTGTCTGCTAGAGAACAGTAGGACCAACGTCGGAACAGGTAGCTATGCTTTCTTAAATCAGAGAGGTTTCTATCCTTAGTATGGTTCTGTCCGTCCGTTGTCATGTTGGTATAGGAAGCTGCCCCTCTGGCCCCTTCCGTTTGTCTTTGTGAGCCACCCTCAGGAAGCACGCTCAGTAGTAGCGCGGTGGCAGTCTGGCGGTGGCGAGCGTCTGAAATGGTGAGATCTCCGGCTAAGCGCGTGTCTGCTAAGTCCATAGGACAATGGATTTGTTAAGTTCAGCCTAACTGAAAATTTAATCATCTTTATTTCAGATTTAGCTCTAAAATATCGAATGCTATCTTAAATTGCAGCGGAGTGTAATTCTCGTGTGAAGTTCAGCTTATTTTGCGGTAGTTGCTTTGTCATTACTTTGTGAGTAAAGTGGAACCACGTGTTGATCGGTAACTCTAACTAAGTTCATCAATCTTAAATGTGAATGCTTGTGTGATTATAACGTCTTGTCTTGACAATATTTTACAATATAGCAACTTTTCTTTATGCTTTTCTTTATGTTCAACCCACATGGAGTGTACTTTGCGAGACCAGTACCACGTGCTTATATAACTGTTTGACCCATCAGGTTAATAGTAAGACGTTAGTAACCAGTTCAAGGTTTTTCTTTTGTCAATTGCTTTTCGATCGAATTTATTTTAATCATCAAAATTACTGTGGAGTTATACGTTTTCTGTAAACCAAGTTGACCACGTGGAGCATGTGGTGTAATCATCAAAGTAGCCTTCAGCTATTCTTTTTGGGAAGATTTCACAAAGAGTTAATGTGAATTTAGTATACCAGTGTGTGGTAATTACATGACGGACAGGATTGTGTTACGAACGTAATTTCTTTGGGTGAAAACTGAATCTGTTGGTTGTGGTTAATTTCTTCTTGCTTATGTTTCAACGTTCTTTGGGTGTTGTTTTGTGAATGTAGTGTTGTAGGCAGTCTCCCAATATTGGCTCCATATTTGATGTGTTCCGTAAGATTAAAATCTCACATTTTTACAATCCTTAAACAAGGCACCGGCTCAGTTATAACTCACGTATAATATGCTGATATTTCAATGAACAATCTTAAAATAAATTCCCAAATATAAACTGATTTCTTTCTTTTTATTTAAATTCTCCTTTTTATATATAGATATATTACCGGTTGTTGTATGACTGTAAAAGATTATAATCAATGTTAGTCTGATTGGTAATGTGGTAAACCTAGACTAGTTACCTGGTGAAACAGTTGCGCTGTAATGCACGGTTAACTTCTCCCCAGACAGCTCACAGCTTTTAACCCGCTTTTATTCTACTATTAGCACCCGATTTCAGCATAGCAAAATTCATGTAGCAATATTACAATAGGTGTCCACCTATTACACATTACGATCCTCTTCAACTGTCGGCGGTCTCGGTCATTCAACACACGAGTTGGGCCTTTACGCTTTTGTGCTGTATGCGTCCCTTCACATTTCCACTTCACTATCACATCGGAAACATTGGACCTAGGGATGTTTAGGACTGTGGAAATCTCGCGTACAGACTTATAATACAAATGACATCGAATTACCTGACCACGTTCTTACGCACCGGCCACTGTGGTCGAGCGTTGTTATTTTTACGTTGTTTTTTTTACTAATGTAGACCATACTAATCGCACGATCTAGAAGCCGGAGGCGGTTGCCGAGCAGTTCTAGACGCTTCAGTCCGGAACCGCACTGCTGCGCCGGGCGGTCGCAGGTTCGAATCCTGCCTCGGGCATGGATGTGTGTGATGTCCTTAGGTTAGCTAGGTTTAAGTAGTTCTAAGTTCTAGGGGACTGATGACCTCAGAAGTTAAGTCCCATAGTGCTCAGAGCCATTTGAATCGCACTGCTGCTACGGCCGCAGGTTAGAATCTGGCCTCGGGCATGGATGTGTGTGATGTTCTTAGGTTAGTTAGGTTTAAGTAGTTCTAAGTCTAGAGGATTGATGACCTCAGATGTTAAGCACCATAGTGCTTAGAGCTATTTGAACCATTTGATCCATGTTCAAAGTCCGTGAGTTCCACGGAGAGCCCCATTCTGCTCTCTTACGATGTGTAATGACTACGGAGGACCCTGATATGGAATACCTGACAGTAGTTGGCAGCACAATGCACCTAAGATGAAAAACGTATGTGTTCGGGAGTTTCCGAATACTTTTGATCACATATTGTATATATCGCTATAATCTTCTAGCGTGTCGACTAGCTTGTATAGAACATCAGCATGCGCGAAAAGCTTCATAGAACTTCCGACGCTATCCGTTAGCCCACTTACGTATAAAAATAGTTCAAATGGCTCTGAGCACTATGGGACCTAACATCTGAGGTCATCAGTCCCCTACAACTTAGAACTACTGAAACCAAACTAACCTAAGGACATCACGCACATCCACGCCCGAGGCAGGATTCGAAACTGCGACCGTTGCGGTCGCACGGTTACAGACTAAAGCGCCTAGAACCGCTCAGCCACACCTGCCGGCACTTACGTATATTGTGAAGTTTAATGGTCTCATTACACTCCCTAGAGGGACACTGGAAATTTGTTTTAGTTCGCAGTCGTAGTTATGTTGCTACCAGTTGGCTTTATTTCGTGTTGACTTTATTGACGTGCTATGCTGGTAGTTGTGGGATGGTCTTGGACGAGTCTATTCTGTCCGATTTATCTCAGGTGACATTTATTTTGGCTACATAATCGAGTACGTACATTTTCCTCATGGGAGTATCATTTAAGGGCGAAACAGATCGTTCAGAAAACATACGCTCGCCTAATTAAACAGTATTGTACATCGCTCTAGAAACATTACGACAGGGGGAACAGAGGGCATATAGAAAATTCAAAGATGAATTGCACGTTAGTGGTTTCTTCATCTCTATCAATAATTACATTCCGTAAGGAACTGTGCAGTGCCTAGTGTAGGGCAGCCTACTTCTTAAGATTGTACTGAACGAGGGAAATATCTGTAAAACTCGTTATGTATCCTAGTATCCCTCGTCATATTTTCATGATGAATACGGGATATAAATAATAGTAGCAACGGAGGTATTACCCACTATTACTCGAATATCGATTTTACAAATTAATTTAACTACCTGCAATTTTCGTGAAAATGCTACGAGACGAAGCAGCTATTAGGATGCACTTTAATAATTTTCAGATGTACTGACTGCGCTTTTATTACTGGTGCGGTCAAGACATCTCAAAGTTACTAAAGTAATTTAACTAGATTTCGTAAGTAAACTTTACTTCCGCATATGTAGATCCAGGCACCTAAAAATTTATATTACACTTGTGTATGGGCTATACCGCTGGGGATACGCCGTCATGTTACACTGTAACAGCACGGCTCTCAATCCGATCAATATCCGCAGTCTGTAACCATGCTTACACCGTAAGGACTCCAAACGCCGGAGCAGTGTTGTACGCTGTTTCTTTTAGCGCAGCACTGCACCTTCCCAGAAGCCGTCCAACAAATTAAGTCTAATAAAAATGTAATGTGTTTATCTCATTTCATACTGCTTCTTAGTATTAGCCCCAAATAATTATCCAGTGTGTCGTGCATGAGATGTTCATCACTGATTATTCAATGTAAGAGCGTCACAAAATTTTTTAATAGATCTGAGTGGGAGATACTACAAGAAAGTTGTCGTGCATCTCAGATATCTCTGCTCTTCAGATTTTGAGATACGACGTTCCAGTACCACGCAAGAAAGGTATGAATACCCCAACTTCTATCTGGTGTAAAGGTCACTAGCCAAAGTTCGAGAAGTTTGGTAGGTACGAATATAAAAGGCTCAGATGGTGCAACATTAGTAAGAAAAATATGGAAAGATAAAAGTTGGAAGGAAAACAAAGAAGTGCTGTACAAGAGAAATGAAAGTGAAGGCAATGCTCTGGAAATGTAGGAGGATGTATAAGTACATGAGGATGAGATGAGAGATATGAAACTGCGAACGAATCTGACAGAGCACTGAAAGGCCAAGGTCAAATTAAGACGACATTCCTTAGTCCTATTGAGATTCTTGGGAGAACCATCTATGAAAAAACAATTCCATCTGATGGACAAAAAATAATACAGTAATAACTCCAATTGCAAAGAAGGCAGGAGCTGACGTTTGTAAATATTACGAAACTATCACTTTCATAAGTCACGCTTGAAAATACTGACGTAAATTATTTATCGGATGGAAAAATGTTCTAGATGCTGTAATACTACCGGTCGTTACCAAATTGGCAACCGCCGATAATTTTAACCCTCTGTGAAGGGTTTAACCTGACCGCGGCTGGACCTAATGACAAGGAATCTGACTATAATGACGCATTCGCGAAGTAAGTTGAACAGTAACAACAGCAAAGCAAACGGATTTTGACTTGACGTTCTACTAATATGAAAGGAAACTTTAATTGTATATACATGTAGTCGCCAGCCTAATCAGGCAACGCAACATCAAGTTCTATGGCAAATCGGAAATAAACTTCACCTAAGAAAACTAACATCATGTAGTCGGTAGCCTAATTGGGCAATGCAACATCAAGTTCTATGGAAAATCGGAAATAAACTTCACCTAAGAAAACCAACCTCATTTGATACCCAACGAATCTTTTCTAACACAGTTACTCTTAATATTATGCAGCAACTTGCCCTAGCAAACTACGCAAGAGAACACAGAAAGGCCAATAAATGCAACAGTACACACTATCTGATAATAACACTTTTGGAAAAACTACAGTATAATGAACAAATTCAGAACGGCATATGAACATAGCAACAAGGTCTGACTGGCAGTAGCATGAACTACTATTATTTTAATTAACCATCACAAAAAAGACGTACTGATTAACACGGGCTTCAGAAATCTGCACATGAAGTTACTCTATACAAATGGAAAGTATAGCTATTACTTATAAGAAAAGCTTTGGTGCAGAATAAGTGACTGTATTGGTCGCTACACTTGCTCAGAGGGAGCCTTTACTTTCATTTATCACACAATTAAGCAGCTTATGAGGTGCGTTAAACTGGTAAGAACCATGATCAATTGTAAATAGTAACACACAAAATTAAGAAAATGTCAAATACCTTATTAACAACTTTAAGTATAATGAATAACGCAAAATTAGATCAACAGTTAACAAGGAGACCTAGCAACGAGACTCCCATTAGACTCAGAGTCAAACTCGCTTCGTAAATGTCTATACAACGTGAAAAACTTCTTTAAAACAACATATACAATTAAACAAACAATTACAATTTTACAAATTTGTTCAAAGTGAAATAATACTGTCGCCTTGTTATAAGTTTTGCTTACAGACGGCTAAAAGCACTCTAAATTTTTGTCGTTCATTATTTTAATGGCATCTTCTACTTAATGAAAAGCTTCCATTTCTAACACACTTTGGGATACTTAAAGATGAAAAATTATGTGGAGTAAATCATTTGCTACTGTCCTGAAAACTAACCAAACTTCGTGCTCCACGAAGTTAACAAAAACTGTAAAACCTTTCACTGCGAAATTTGTCAGTTTAATAACGACAGGACATTCGGAATTCATTTACTTGGAAAGGACCCTGTCCAGGAATGTGACAGGGGCTAGTCGGGGATGTTTGCACTTAAGTCAGAGGTTCCACAAAAGTTATTCATCAATAGTAATACCTGGTCCATTGGATGTACATGTTTAGATAACAGCTCTCTCGAAGGTGGTGGCGCTTGTGTTAAATTAAAGTGTCTATAAAATTGGCGGTAAGGCTACCATGGCTCTTAATGTGAGCCACGCCCTTATATAACTGTTCTTGGTGCCGTAAATTTAACCAAACAATGCTAATAATAATACTATGGTCAATAGCGTACCTTACATTCCATCCGAGGCAAATTTACATGCTCGCAAGCTCTTCTTGCCTCTATTTATACATCCAAATTAACCACTATAGCTGACCAAGGCTGCCGATGACCACTCAATATCATATTCGTCACTAAGGAATCAACCGTAATGCTCACCATGTCCACATTTTCCAGTCCCGCCGAACTACTTCCATATCGGCGGGGCTTCACTACAGGATTTACATTTAGCTTCCCTACTTATGGAACAGTAAAATATACACTGTTTCTACAAATCAGTATATTCACAAAGTATTACAAATAAAACCAGAGGTACAGTTACAATATGATTTCTTAATACGTCAAAATAATTAACATGATTATTACATATTTGCACAACCAAAAATCTTGACTATGCAAATGAAACCTACGTTTACAGTATATGTACACTTAGAGTGAGGTTTTGACAACAGTGGCCGGCCGTTGTGGCCGAGCGGTTCTAGGCGCTTCAGTCTGGAACCGCGAGACCGCTACGGTCGCAGGTTCGAATCGTGCCTCGGGCATGGATGTGTGTGAAGTCCTTAGGTTATTTTAGTTTAAGTAGTTCTAAGTTCTTAGGGACTGCTGACCTCAGATGTTAAGTCCCATAGTGATGAGAGCCATCTGAACCAGTTTGACAACAATGACTGCACTAAACTCTTTGGAAGCAAAACGCGTCAGGGATAAAACAGAGGGAACGAAACGTGATTTACAATTTTTGCGGATGCCAGACTACAGTTTTAAGAATGAAAGGGCATTAAAGGGAACTAATGATTGAGAAATGAGTGAGACAAGTACGTAGCATATGCCGATACTGTTCTGTTATTCTATTTTTACATTCAGTAAGTAGTAAAGGAAACGAAGGTGAAGTGTGGAAAGGGAACTAACATTCAGGGAGAAGAAATAAAATTTTGAGGTTTGTCTGTAACACTGCAATACTGTTAGGAATCGTAAAGGACTTGGAAGAGGATTTGATTCGAAAAGATATTGTCTTGAGAAATGACTGTAAGATGAACATCAACAAAAGTAAAATAAATTAAGGGAACGTTGTCTAATTAAATGAGGTGATGCAGAAGGAATTAGATCTGGAAAAGAGGAACTGAAAGTTAAGTTTAGCTATCTCAAGAGCAAAATTTATTGACGAGAGAAGAGTTGCGAGAATTTAAAAAGGAGACTGCGAATCGCAAGAAAAGCATTTCTGAAAAAGAGGAATTTGTTAACATTGAATATCTACACTGAGTATTAGGAAATAATCTCTGAGGGTTTTTTTCTGGAAAGCAGACTTGTGCGAAAATGAAACGCGGACGATAAGCATTTCACACAAGAGTATAGGAGCCTATGAAATATACCGCTACAGAAGAATGCTGAAGATTAAATAGGTAAATTCAATAACTAATGAATAGATACTAAATAGAACTGAAGAAGAAAGAATTTGTAGCAAAATTTGGCTAAAAGATGTGTTCGGTTGATATTACAAATCCTCAAGTATGAAGGAATCATGAGTTTGGTAATAGAGGAAAGTGCTGAGAGAGGAACTGCAGAGGAAGAACAAAGCACAAATATAGTAAGAAAGTTGAATTGGATAATAGCTGAAGTAGTTATTTGGAGATGAAGAGATTTCCAGAGGCAGGTCCTTTTCTTATTCTTTTGCTAAGTGGGTTATGAACCCCTCAGGATAATCTGTCCTTTTGATTGACAGGTCATAACCCTGTTGTTCCTCCCCGTACTCCTCTCC
Source organism: Schistocerca serialis cubense (assembly GCF_023864345.2). Lineage (NCBI taxonomy): Eukaryota > Metazoa > Arthropoda > Insecta > Orthoptera > Acrididae > Schistocerca > Schistocerca serialis. The sequence continues at coordinate 584,727,418 of NC_064640.1, forward strand.
TCCTCCTCCTCCTCCTCCCTAAACCCTCTCTAAACTCCCCTCGCCAATACAAGAACACTTTAGATGTCTATTTGATTGACTAATTAATTAACTCGATCAATTAATTACCCACCATAATCTCTGTCCTCCCCTCCCCATCTGCAAACTGGTGGGAAAAAGACTCATTTGATGGTCATTTGGCGGGAAATCGATTACAGTGTATGCAATATTCTTTAAGCAATTTAGACAATGTGTGGAATATTGTTTATTTAAACAACTTATGAGATACAAGGCAGTAATTGGAATATAGTTTGTTCATTTACATAATGAATTTTTGGGAAATTGACTGCAGTGTATGGAATACTGTTTATTTAACAATTCACAGGATATAAGTTGGGGTATGGAACACAGCTCATTTAAAGAATTTGTCAGGAAATCGTTTGTAGTGTGTGGAATATTTAACTAACTGCGGCCCCTTCACTCTGATCACATAAGGAAACATGTAATTACACTGTTACTGATTGCTTAAACATATCTGAAAAACTCTCTCACCTCTCACCACGTGTGCAGGCTCCTTGCGGTTTGGGTGCGCAGGAGGTACTTGGAAACAACAGCAGATTCGCCGCACCACTGTTGGCTGTCGGCTGCTTCATAGCTACAAGAAGTACGGTACTAATCCCTGAACAAAAGCATCAGAAGGCGGCGCCCTGTGATATTGATACTTGCAAAATTCCTGTCGAAACACATGCGTTCTCTCTCTCTCTCTCTCTCTCCCTCTCCCTCTCTCTCAAGGGACCATATCATGCTGTGTGCCACAGCCAGGCCTGCACGCCCAGTTGGTTGTGGTCGGACCGAACTGTGAACAAAGCAGCGTTTACATGGTAAACCCCCAACTGTGGATGTCTTGGAAATATTTCTCACTCTATCAGACTGATTGACTAAATAATTTTATCGATACTCTTTCTGTGGGACGGTTTTTCGTAGCCTGCTATTAGTGGACACTGCGACTGGAATATTTGGTGGGATTCAATCCTGAAACCATCCGGTTTCCAAACCCTACTGGATTTGTTTTCCCTTGCCTTCTATCACTGGATACTGACACAGTTAGGTCATTTGATAGGGAGACCATTCCATTGGATGTAGCTGAAAATTTCATATTTCAGCTCAGTTGCATGGTTTGTCCTTAAACAGTTTTCGGCAGGGGCTGGACAGATGCGTGCTTGCAGTACAAATATCAGAAACAATAAATATGTCAAGCGGGACCCCGACGTCACAATTGGGTTTTTAAAGCACTGTAGCATTTCTAAACTGGTTCCCTGCACTACATTCTAAAGGAGATGGAAGGGTCTAGCACGTGATGTGACACTGACAACAACAAATACCTCTGCAAGGCAGAGTTCACGGCGATCTATTGAGAAGCACTAGACATGACACACTTAAACCAGTCAAGACAGTAGCAGTAGTTGTCATGGCTAGATCTCGGTAATCGCTGAAACAGTTGCGGATTCCGTGGGCTCTTATCACACCATCACACACGCACAGCCATGGAGGGCATCAACGGATTATTCGAGTGGTAGGAATTCGGACGTTATTAATACGTCCAGTGCTAACACTCATCATTTCGAATCTTCTCTCACGTAACACACTCTGCTTCTATCCTCCCCTCACCCAGCTGAGCTAATCGGCAACTTCCGGTCACTGAAGCCTTGTGACTACTGCTGCCAAAAGCCGCGTTGCACAGCGAAACAAACGCCACCAGCCGCGGTGCATTGCGAAACAAACAGCTGTTGCACGGATGTGTACAGTAGTTCAGTAGTTCTAACCAATTCCACCCCATGTAGGCCCCCAGGATGAAAATCCCAAAAAATGGTTCAAATGGCTCTGAGCACTATGGGACTTAACATCTCAGGTCATCAGTCCTCTAGAACTTAGAACTACTTAAACCTAACTAACCTAGGGACAGCACACACATCCATGCCCGAGGCATGATTCGAACCTGCGCCTAGAACTATGGGACTTGACATCTGAGGTCGTCAGTCCCCTAGAACTTAGAACTACTTAAACCTAGGTATCATAAGGACATTACACACATCCATGTCCGAGGCAGGATACGAACCTGAGACCGTAGCGGTCGCGCGGTTCCAGACTGAAGCGCCTAGAACCGCTCGGCCACACCGGCCGGCATACGTATGGAAAACTGAGGAAAAATATGAAAAGGTCATAAAATCGGTAAAATTAAGAAAAATTGATGTGAGATACGTAAAAATTGAGGAAACTACGATGTAGTGTATAAAATCGCGAAAACGTAGTAAAACCACAGAAACTGACTAAGAATACATAAAATTAGAGAAAAGTACCAGGAAATGAATTATGAGCAAAATGAATAAAATATCGCGTTCAGGAGGAGGAGAGTAGACGTCTGCTACATATACACACCTCAATAGTGGAAAGAGGAGGCATTCTAGTGACGTGGCGTTAAGGCAAAACGGCAAAATTATCCCGCCCATGAGCAATAGAACTGAAAATCGGACCACGATTTCTATGTGAAAGAGAAAGGTTACCAGTGGCGGTCGTGCACTGCAGTTAAGACTGTTATATTTCCTCTGGATACTGATCGTTGTGTTTGTTTCCTCCTAAGATGTCACTGTTTCTTCGTATGTATTTCCTGCTGCCAACGATCATTTTATAGGTGTGTTGTGAACATATCATATTTTCCAATCCGTAATCGAATTTGAACTTCGCAAACAGCAGGCGTCATAGACCTCTGGAAACGTATGTAGCGTTTGTGTTACAAAGAATCGATGGTTTCCCTGGTGTTCAATATAGTAGATTTATCACTTCACAATTTGTCACCATATTTTACCGTAGAAAGACTTGCAGGAAGAATGTATGTCATGCGCTGGAAATATATTTCTTACATCGTAATACTGACAGCGTTGCATTCCACAGGACTAGCAGATTGGAAACCAACTGGCTTTAACATTAAAGTGTCTTTAAGTTTGCCGGCCGGTGTGGCCGTGCGATTAAAGGCGCTTCAGTCTGGAACCGCGTGACCGCTACGGCCGCAGGTTCGAATCCTGCCTCGGGCATGGATGTGTGTGATGTCCTTAGGTTAGTTAGGTTTAAGTAGTTCTAAGTTCTAGGGGACTTATGACCACAGATGTTGAGTCCCATAGTGCTCAGAGCTATTTGAACCATTTTTTTTTGTCTTTAAGTTTAGAACGGTGTAGCCTTAGGAGTCTATGTGTTTATGTTCTGCGATCATTTCTCTCTCACCAGTATCTTCTTAGCACTGACCCCAGACGCTAGAACAGTGCTTTAGAATTGGTAGAGCAGTTAGTTTGCGTAAAATGCTTCAAACTTCGTCCATATGGAGCTCCACCATGCATAAAACCACATGTTTCTTTTTAACCATCCATTATATCGTCACAACACTCTCATATCTACTACACACCGATAAGGTGTCTTAACCTCCTCTACATTCTCTCATCTGGAGAGATTTTGTGCGCATGGGTGGGTGCTGCGGGTAAGATTAGTGCTGAACAGTCTACGCTGAACGGCAACTTTGGACTCGGCTCGCTCTGTTCCTTTACAAAATGTGAAATGTAGCCTCCTAGCTCCAGTCAGCTGCAACTTAAGTCAATGACCGTTTTGCAGGGAGGGTTGGTCAAATAGAATGCGACAACGTCTTTCAATCTCTAACTTTATTCTAATAATGTGAGAAAGCTCTGTGACTCCCATCTGCATAGGGAACGATTGGCAACCGTAATCGTAAATTATGCGCTATGAACGAAGTGTTACAAATATGTAGATCGGTATAGGACGCTGTGTGTATACTTTGATATGTATGTTCGAGAATTAACCATGAATGGGTATACTGCACAGTCAGCTATCTACATTCGAAATCTACTATATGGTACTTGCAAAGCAGTGGAGCGATGGTTTAGCGATAATACAGAAATTGGGAAGCATGATGTCATGTTATTTGTTGGCGTTTAAACTACGGAGAAACCTATAAAGTTGCTAAAATTGGTCACACTATCAGATGAGGTGCTTATTGCAGTACATTGTCCTATATTGATGGAGCCTTTTCTGTTCCCATCCATCCACGGCAACACTGTTGATTATCACATAATGATTGGCTGATGCCACGTGATTGAGATGTGGTGAGAGTCTTGGTGGAGCACACCTTCCGAGAATGGCCAGCACAAAACGGTGACAGTATACATGACTGCAATTTGAGGAACTAATCGAAATGGAACACCGAGACACCTACTACCAAATCCCATTTCCATATGTTGCGATATCTTCCAGATTTTTTGTCGAAATGTTTTTTATTTCAATCATCCTGTGTGTTGTAAGAGCAGCAGCAACATAATTTACACTGTGCGATGTATAGCTTTCCGTGAGAGCCAATAGATCGAGATGTGTTGAAGTCAGTCTGACACAGACCTCAAAGTCATGGTGGGAAGACAAAATGTATGGTGTGTACAAAGCTGCACTTTTTAAATGGGTTACAGCAGAAGAAAAGAATGTAACCAACAACAACACAGGGACTCTCACTTGCGACTGATAGTCTGTGGGCTATGGTCCTCCTACACTATAGGTGATGTAACTTTACACTTGTCTCTGCAAGCTGCTTCAATCACTGGCCAGTTGCTCCAATGGACCAATATATGTGTATTTAATGGGATCACCATATATGATCAATGACAACACACAGATGGTATTTGTTTTCGACATATCGGAAGAGAGAGATGTGTTAAAATCTTATCAAGTTCTGTAGTGAATGATGTTAGTGGTGTTTTTATAGTTCGTAGTTTTTCTCCATTGGATGGTACAAAATAATGAGGATAGAGTGAATGTTTGGGTGACAGACATGAATGCACCCTGAGAGAAACAGATATCCTTCGGACTGCGGTACTTGTACACAATTTGGAGACGTATTGCAAAGCAGTAGCAAAAACCTCGTGCTTCTTCCAGTTCCCATAACTGCTCGTACATGCTTTTCACTTACCTCTTTTGCAGGAGAAGGGTTAAATTTTCGCTGACCTTACACATTGTACACGGTTGGCGGGGGTACGCCAACATCTTCCCATTTCCACCAAGTGGTAAAAACACGGTCCTGTCGCGTTAACTGAGCTCACCCGGTTTCTCCACGGGATGCAGAAGGTTTTAGTAACAGGGCTACCCAACTTCTGTTCAGTTCCAAAGTAAATCAGAACATTCACCTGGATAAAGCTGCAGAGAGAGCGGGGCAGAGAATGAGGAATAGTTACAAGATGCAAAGGGACTGTCTTAAAAACCACGCTGGAGTTTTGCTGTATGGGGTACTTAGCACGTAGGTTCGAAAAAGGTGACTCATTTTGGGGAGTGAGAGTAGCATGAATATAATTAACCAGCGACTGTAATCACTAAAAGACGTCTCCATAGGATGCAAAGCAGGTATGTCGTTGAGTGGATAGACTTGATTCCAAATCGCAGACATAATTTTTACCAGAAAACTTAACACTATCAGCGACACTTGTGTGTGCCTGTAGAACAAAAACAGCCTTTTATGCAAAGTTACGGTAGCATAGTCGTGATCATGTTTTTAATAGAGCGGCCTTTACATGAAATGTATGTTGCTGGCAGTAGATTCCTTCAGCGGTTGGCTTAAAATGTTGGTTCTCAATAGTGTTCCTCGGAAAAATTATCGTCTTCCCTCCAGGTATTATCAGTTCCACTACCCAGTGAGTGAACTCCGTCTGCGGAAAAAGAATTATTCGCCACGCAAAGTGAGTCTCAGTTTAATTAATTAGTCCATCAATTGGTATAAATGACGTGCTACCTGGTGGGTGAAAGTGATGGCTGGGGAACCATGGATATAATTCGGGAGTAGGAGTTGTAATCAGGCATTTTTTCTTTGCAGTAATATCTTTTAACGAAATTTGGATCTTCCACCTACACAGGAAAGAGAACCATCGTAATAAAGGCAGATGTATAACTGAATTTATAAGGTGATACGTAATATAAACCTCTGTGTTGTTACCTTTAGAGACTTCATAGGTGGCGAAGCTTTTGGTTACTTTAAGGGATGTCGAAAGTGAGGAGGCATCATTTGACAGAAGTAGATGTTAGTACTCCTTGCTGAGCCAAAAACGAGTTTAATATTCTAGGCGTGTGATGCAGGACGTAACAGATACTAAGCTGATTATAAACGGATTTTTTTCTACCTGATGAGAGAATACTTAGAGGAAGTGTAGCCCTTGCCATACTGTTACATGATTTCCGAAGCAAGTAACAGTGTTTTAGCCGTGCAGGATTGGCCGAGCGGTCTGGGGCGCTGCCGTCATGGACTGCGCGGCTGGCCCCGACGGAGGTTCGAGTCCTCCCTAGGGCATGGGTGTGTGCTTGTTTGTCCTTAGGATAATTTAGGTTAAGTAGTGTGTAATCTTAGGGACTGATGAGCTTAGCAGTTAAGTCCCATAAGATTTCACACACATTTGAACTTTTTTTTTTTTTTTTAACAGTGCTTTAGCGGTGTGGAGACGCGTTTGTGCCCTGACTTCTTCTGTCGTTGAAAATAACTTGTATAAAAGGGAAAAAAAATCTACATTTCACATGAGTAATTCGAAGTGTATGGCCAACAACATCGCTGTCCCAGATTACGTAAAGTGGGTTCTTTTAAACCGGGGGCCTATGTTGGAGTGGAATTGATTAGATCTTCTGTACACCCACAACCCGCACCCGTCTGTTTTGCAGTGCATGGCAGCTGCTGGCAGAAGCCGTCATTACGCTTCCGCGATAGGAAGTTGTGGATTATCACATTATGTGACGGGTAGTTAGATGCCTGTCTGAGCTTGTCCACAGCAGTAGTGAGACGAGTGATGGGTGAGTAGGGATGGAAGCGGAGGTGTGTGTTGCGTGAGAGAAGAATCAAAATGATGGATGTTTGTGCTGAACGTACTGATAAGATCCGAATTCCGATCACTCCAATCATCCCCGGATGCACTCCAGTCGCAGGTTCGAATCCTGCCTCAGGCATGGATGTGTGTGATGTCCTTAGGTTAGTTAGGTTTAAGTAGTTCTAAGTTCTAGGGGACTGATGACCACAGATGTTAAGTCCCATCGTGATCAGAGCCATTTGAACCATGTTTTTGATGCATTCCACGGCCGGGGGTTGTGCACTCTGGCATACACGTGCATCCACGACTGCTGCTGTGGCTGCGGCGGTAGTTTTACCTGGACACTGAGCGTTAGCGCCGGTGGTGTGTGAGAGGACTGGCGCACTGCATGCAGACGTTGGCACATCAGCGCTCGGGATGTGCGGGTGTTTCAGTGACCTCCGCATTCTAGCCACGACAACTACTTCTATGCACTGGATCATGGTCTAAGCGTGTCTTGTTTAGTGCTTCTCAGGACATCGCAGTGGACTCGGTCTTACAGTGGTATTTGTTATTGTTGTTGCTACTATCCCGTCAGTGATAGGCCCTTCCGAATGTGGCAGAGGGATCCAATTTACGAATTCTATCGTGCTTTAAAAACCTAATCGCGACATCAAATTCCCAATTGATCTATTTATTGTTTTCGATAGCTGTATTGCGAGCACACATCTGTCCAGCCGCTCCCGAGATTTGTTTCAAGACATAGCATACAACTGAGCTGAAATCTGAAATTTTCAGCTAACTCCAACGTAATGCACTTCCTACCAAATCACCTGTGTTAGTATCCACCGATAGAATGCAAAGAAGAACAAATCCAGTAGGATCTGGAAACCAGCTGGTTTCAGGATCGAATCCTACCAAATATTCCAGTCATACTATCTACCAATAGAAAGCAAGGAAAAACTGTCCCACACAAAGGGTATCGATTAAATTAATTAGTGAATCGATCTGACAGAGATGGGAAATATCCACGGATGGGGTTTACCAGGTAAATGCTGCTTTGCTTACGCTTAGGTCTTACCATGATCGACAGGGGGCCCGGTAGTGCCACGTGACATCACGTGGCCCATTGAGAGAGAGAGAGAGAAAGAGAGAGAGATAGAGAGAGAGAGAGAAAGCGGAAGTGTTTAGACAGGAATTTCTCAGGTATCATTATCAAAGGGTGTCGCCATCGCACGCTTTTGATGGGGGATTAGTGTCGTACTTCACGTAGGCGTGGAGCAGCTGACAGATGACAGTGGTGCAGCGAACCCATGGTGGTTCAAAGTTCCTCTGGCGGACACTAACTCCAGGCAGCCGGCGCCGGTTTCGAAACGTCTAGGAGTTTTTCTGACGTGTTTAAGCTTGACAATGTAATTACGTGTTTCCTTATGGAGTTAGAATGAAAAAGCACTACAATCGTTTAAATATTACGCACACTGCAATCGATGCCCTGACAAATTTGTTCATAAAGTATATTCCATACACCAACCGGCATCCCATAAATTATTTAAATAAACAGCATTCGATACACTGCAGTAAATTTCCTGACAGTTCTTTAAATATACGAATAAACTATATTCCAAACACAGTGTGTCCCATAAATTGTCTAAATAAACAATAGGGCACACATTTTCTAAACTGTTTGACAATACTTCATACACTGCAATCGATTTCCAGCCAAATCCTTTACATAAATAAATAAACCATAATCCATACTCCACCTCTTATTCAATAAACTGTTTAAATAAACAATATCCCACTCATATCCTTTTCCAACAGATATTGCTTAAACAGTGTTCCATACATGGCAATCGATTTCCCACCAAATGGCCATTTAATTGAGCCCTTTTTCCGCCAATTTCCAGATGGGCGAGGGGAGGGCTGGTGGTGTTTCCCTGAGGGGGAGTGGTTAGTTAACTGATTGGGTTAATTAATCAGGCTATCAAATTTTTATCAAAAGTGTGCTTGTATTGGCCAGAGGAGTTCTCAGGGGGGTGCTGGAGGAGGGGATGGTGGGAGAAGGTGGAGTGATAATGGTCACATGGATAACCACTTAACCAAACAATAGGTTAAGGACCTGCGAATCTAAAGGACAGATTATCCCCAGGAGGTCACAATCCTCTTAGCAGCACACCCAGTTAAGGACCTGTCTATCAAAATAGAACCGTAGGTTTGCCCCTGAATGTATACTTCCCCCTGACATAGGCAAGCCTCACTAAGAAATTGTCCTGATTCTCTCTTTGCTTCCCTACTGAAGGGTAACGACTATTCTTCTTCCCACTCAACAGAAGTGAATGCAACGAGAAGGCTAGGGGGAAGACTCTAGTCCCCACGCGACAAAAATGAATGCACCTATCCTCTGGCTCACACTCAACAGCTGAATACAGTGGATATATGTTGTTGCAGTCGGAGCTCACATTCAGTTTCCACACCAAATTGCTATCTTATTCAGTCAGTGGTCTACCAGCACGAATCAGACTGAGGGACGTATGTTTGAAATAGAAATCCCTTTTGCTTTACGACATCACCACTAGTTGGAGAATGCATATCCGTGGTTTCTGCTTTGAAGTCTGCAGTGCCCCCGCCTCCCCTCCAGGGCTCCAATCGCAAACCATAGCATAGGCGTATATGCCACACTACATTCGCTGTTACCGGCGGCTCCTTTCTCCATGACGACGAGGCTAGCTGGTGTCAAACGGTAGCAACCTGTCAGCGCAAAGAGTGCAGCTAAATAGGACTGCAATTCACGCGTCAGTTCTGATCTTTACTGTATTGTAGCGGCGCTCTGCGTGTCACTCCCACATCAAAGCCTGAAATTAGAGAGGCAATGTGGCTGACTGTTCGTCAGTACCACCTGTAAGCCAGGCGAGGGTGAGTAATCGTGGCCCTGCCCTTCGTATCAGCTTCTGAGTTGGCAACCCTAGGAAGGGCGCCGATATAAAACAGAGAGCTAAAGTTCGAGATAAGCTACTTTACTCTTTGGTTTGCCATATCGTGTGCTGCTTGAAATGATACCAACTCAAAAAGTAAATTAAAGCAGAAGGGAACTGATTTGTGCGTGTTGGGATCCTTATGTGATGGGAAGTGCAGGAGTGGTGGGCGACTAGTGCCTACCCTACGTTTGACTGGAACTCACCCCAGGAGCCAAGTACATTATCAAGAAGAACGGCAAGGGCACCTGTATCTATTGTGCAGATTGATTTGCCCGTGATTTTTTAATCATGCTTCACCTACTGACAAAATATTGCATGGAAACGCTGCATCATTTGGCAGTTTTCGTAGACACCATTCGGAGAACTGTAACCAATTTTGAAAATTGTTACCATGAAACTGTTGATGGGGATTAACGTGGAAAGAATAAAACAGCTTAACCTGGAGAAATCTGTGAAATTTCCTTTGGGTGATTCCACTCGAAAATTCGAGTTCTACTGAGATGTGGTACGTGGACTTTGTATTGTCGCTGTTAAAATGTTAGATACACCTCTCCCACCAGCAGCTGTCCTTCTGTGGTCGAGTAATTTTTTGTTCACATTTTCAATTTGGTATATTTTTATACTTTTTGCAAAGACAGATCGTAAGGACTTATCGCTATCAGGACACCTGTTTGTACATAACCGCGCCACTCATCTAACAGTTGACCGACATTCGCCATCTAATCATATCTACGTTTTCGACTGTCGTATACATTTTGACTGTTTGAATTTCATCACGAGCTAATTGGGGAATCGTTATAACAGCAGATCAAGAGTTCAAGAACTTACAGTGCCCAGTTACAACACGATAGGATGCACATTATGTTTCTATTTCCAATTACTCTTCGAGATCTCTCCTTTGCCACAGAAAAAGTATATCATTTAGTTAAAAAATGTCGCTGACACAATTCGGAAGCTATGAATGTTAAAAATGATATGCGTAGTTCAGTAAACGCGTCACATTGCGTGCTATGAATTAGCGAACACTGTACCTGGATATATTTCCTCATTCTGGATATATTTGTAGTGGCCTGCCTTAGCTACCTTACCTTGTACATAGCCGCGATCTATGTACAGGCCAGTAATAGTATTCATATGTATATACGACAACTATTCCGAAAATAAGGTCCGATCGGTCGCGAGATGGAAGCCACTGTAAGAATTAAAAATGTTTTTTTTGCTACAGTTACCTACACCTTCCAGCTATTTCTTTACGTAGTCGCTATTCCGAATTACACATTTGTCCTACCGTTGTATCACCTTTCCATTACCCTCACTTGTCTATACCTCGTTGACTGTGTCAAAAAGTTGTCTTCAGAGCCAGCGGTTCATGTGAGCAGAGATGAAACTTACAGTTACAGGCTGTATTGTGGGTGATCAAACACTTCCCATCGTAAACGCTACAGGAGCATCTTCATTATCCTTGCAGAGTGCTGCCGAGAATTGTCATGAAGAAGAAACCGCATGACAGTTACGTGCGCTGCATGATATTAGGCCAAATCTCTCACTTGGCCCACATACTTCGTAGGAGACGCTGTTTAGCCAGGCACTTTTACGTGCTCACTGTGCCCTCAGAACTTGAAAGAGAGAAGTGAGACGATCAATAAGCGTACTAGAGACACTTTCCAATACAGCTGTGCAAAGTCTTATCGGATTTTCACTGAGGTTTCCTTTCCGTGCCCAGTCGGGCATTACTTTCCGAATAGCCCTCGTACATACAAGCCATACCGAAAATTAATGACTCGGAATTTTTGTGTAAAAATCCTTAATGCTTTTTAAATAAAACAACTGTTATTAACATTCTACGTCTATATTCTTTGTGTCTATTTATTTGTTACCCAAGATAGTCACCCTGGCGACGAACACATTCGCCCCAACGAAAGTCTAGTTTACTGATAGGGTCACTGTAAAATCTTTGATTTTGTTGACGAAGCCACAACCTCGCCTCTGCTCACACCGCTTCATCACTATCAAAGTGAAGTCCTCGAAGGTGTTCTTTAGTTTCTGGAAACAGATGGAAATCGGATGAGGCCAAGTTGTGGCTGTATGGAGGATGATCGATGCCAATGAACACAAGACATCAGACTGTTGCAGCACGTGGCAATAGGAAACAATTAAGAGGTTTCGAAAAAGTGGTACCTTAACTGTAGTGTGTTAAAGTGTTAAATGGATATATGCCTCTGTGCATGTTCCACATCGCCTTCTAAACAACTTAGATTTAAACCAAACTTGACACACTTATTAATTACTGTCTGTGAGGAAGCGCTATCGAGGTAAGAGCCACCGATCATTCAAAGGGATGGGGCAGAGGGTCAAAATGAAGTGCAGCAAATGGTGCCCAAATACCTGCACATTATTCATCCATTATTTGAGCAAGAGAGCACTTAGTAATTTTCGCCAAACTTTAAACATAATTTCACACCTTAAAGAAAATTTTGTCTCGGTGACATCCCCACAAAGTATAAAAGGAAAAACGTTTTTGACATAGCTCATTCTCGCTTTTACAACATCAGGCATGATGCTCTAATTATTTGCTTCTTTATCACAAACTCTACTGGTGACATATTTTCAAGAGGGTATTCGAATGTAATATTGAATGTACATGCAAAATTATATCATTGTGTGACACCTAGTTAAGAAGATATGATGTCAAAAACACAGATATATGTGAAAACGAAACTGCAGAGCGAAATTCGCTTGCGATATACATGAGACATGTTTACAAATATGTGTGAAATATGTTAAATATATATTTCGTGTGTGTAGATGGGGGAAGCTACAGGTAAAAACTAGCTCCTACATCCCTGGACACATTTCAACCAAACATGTTGAACTTATCACTTACTACCCGAAAAGAAGTACTGAGGAGGTGACAGCCACCAACATCCCATTGAGGCTAAGTGATGGGCAGAAAAGTGTGGGAGTGGAGGAGATAGAGATACACAGATGCGGAAGCAGGATATAGACACAGATACGGGAAGGAGATGAGCAATTATTAGGGGAAGGGGGAGAACATGGACAAAGAGAAGGAGAGGAGGAGATGGACAGAGGGAGGATGGAGTAGGAGTTTGACAGAGCAAGACTGTAGTACGAGATGGACAGAGCAAGGGTGGCTACGAGATGGATAGACCAATGGTGAGTACGAGATGGGCAGAGCAATGGTACAGTACAATATGGACAGAGCAAGGATGGAGTGCAAGATGGACAGAGGCAAGGTAGAGTACAAGATGGAAGGAGAGACGGTGGAGTATTAGATGGATACAGAGAGGGTGGAGAAGGATATAGACAGAGAGTGGATGGTGAAAGGATAATGGGACAGGATTAGGCTGCATTTACCTTTTGAGTGGGTTCGTTGGGATGCAAGTGTCTTTGAGTGGATGGCGCTGGACTTCTAGATTTTCAAAACCTTGTCATCATAACCAGAGACATCACAGCTCTGCATATATTGGCATCCTAAGGAATTCGAAATAATACTTATTTTTACTAAACAACTGAAAATTATTCTAACACATACAGTGGTAGCACACATGAGCAGGTTATGTCTCTGAAACTACTCTTTTAAATAACAATAAAAGTTTCAAGGGGAGAACCGGTGGAACTAGGTATATGACTTAAAGCAGGTGCTGTGCCATTTAGATCGGTGAGCTTTAAATAGCCCTTAGGATCACCATTAACACTGAAGTGGTACACTGGGTTCAACAAATAACAGAAACCAGTTTTGTGCAATATCTAGCTCTGTCTCAGAGTGGAAGGCTAAGGGTATCGACCCACACAATTTAGCAACCAACTGTCAGTTTTCAAACGTTAACCATTAATCAATGAAATAATGGACGTAATTCGCCACGACCAAAGGCCGATATTAAATAAGAAACAGCAACCAGATTTGGTGCTACTAAAAGAAAGGGTCAGACACTCTAGTTAGGGACCGTATCCCTCTAAAACTAACAAATAGACAAATGATAATTTTCAACAGAGTAAGCTCAGATCTGTAGAGTAGCTGACGAAGTCCTTAGCAACTAATTGCGGCACTCTGGCAGGTACCACTAGGCGGACTTAATGGTAGCAAAATAATTAAACAGCTGCTCAACTTAAGGGCGATAGCCCATTTAGATTAACAATACAAAATAACTCCTAAGAAACAGAACGTCAAGTCCCTAGGAATAGCACTGGCTCATATACATTAACCAGTTCAAGAAGTAATATTTAAAGGGTGACATCCAACAAAGATAACAGTGCACCTAGGTCTTGACCATTAGTTAGGGGAATCTGACAGGCATCTGTAGACCGTTTCGTGGTAGCAAAGTTTTTTAAACGATTGCTCGGACCAAGGATGCTAGCCCACTAAAGTCAAGAAACTGAAAAAAAAAAAAATTATCAAACTGGCAACTAGTTTGACAATCTTGGCGACAAAATCTCTCATGCTGAACCAATAGTTTCTAGCAAGTAAACATTGCAATAAACATATTTTTCACGTGCCAAGGATTCTAAGAGATGCGCATCATCTTATTACAAGCACACACAACTTACAGTTTACTGCACTATCAGCCCCGCCAAGTGGTGGGAATAGTTGAAGGCCGTTAGGTTAAGATTCTGCCATCTTCAGAGGAAAGAGAAGCGTGAGCGCGTGTTCAGTAAGAATAAGATATGGCAGTTAGTACGCCACCACAATGACATCCAAAACTTATCTTACACAGCACCTTGACCTGTAGGTTTCTATAATAAAATAAATGAAGTTTATTAGTTAACATTAATAGAACAAGTGTCCCAAAGTTCTGAAAGCAAACCCTGAACAGGATAAACTGACAGGTAACAAAATCAACCAGCAAGCACCAGTTCTCACACAGGAAGACTAAATGGTATTACTCAACTTAAAGTATGAAATTGTTACTAAGCAACTCACCTCAAAGTCATTTCCCACTGCTGGCTCTGGCCACTTGTGCCCAAACATCCGACTTCACATTGCCGTTAGCTCTGGTCCAGTTCAAACAGGACAAAGTACAAACACTTGCTGGAAAAATAGCCCTGGACGAATGTGTCCACAGCATATGATTCCACCTAGAGCACTGTCTACAGGATCCTGTCCTCTCGTCCACGTCCTCAAGCCAGCTGCCTGTCTACTCGCACCATCTAAAATATTTTCCTCAATCAATCTGTACTCCCTCTAAGTCATATCTTGCCCAGCATTCTCTCTCTGCAAATCAGACGATGGAGCAGAGTCAATACACATTTGTCATATTGAGTACAAGATGGAAAGAGAGTGGCTAGTGTATCAGATAATGAGAGTGTTGGTGGCGTTTGAGATGGACAAAGAGTGTGTGGAATGTGAGGTGGACAGAGTGTGGGTACAGTATGAAATGGACAGTGTCAGTGGAGTATGCACTGGAAAGAAGGTGGAGTATGAGGTGTTCAGGAAAGGGTGGACTATGAGATAGACAGAGAGAGTTTGGAGTATGATATGGACAGAGATAGGGTGTGGAGGATATGGGCAGAGATGGGAGGGGGGGGGGGAGGGAGGGAGAAAATAGACACAGAGAGAGGTGAGGAGATATACGGAGACAGAAGGTAGGAGGAAGCGAACTAATGGACGACTGGGATAAAGAAACTGCTGGGCAATGCCAGATTGTAACGTTACGCGTATTTAGGCGAGCTAATCGGCCACACAGTATTGGTACAAGGTAACATGAATTTGTTTCACGGCTGAACACTAGTGGGCCCAGGACTCAGAGCATACGACTGCCAGTCTGGCTAGTTGACCGTTTCCATCCAGCCAGCTGCAAGGGCGTCAGCAAAGGACTGGATGTGGGTAAATCCAAATACAGACAATCTTGGTGATGGACGGTAGCTTAGGACAGACAATGCTCCAAGAAATGATGTAGTGTGAGACAAACTTAAAGATAGCTAATTTACACATCAATAAACTTCGACAGTAAATCGCAGTTACATATCAAAGTGAATATGAACACATCTGCGGTCTCAGAAAAATGAGGCACATCCAGTGACAAAACAATATTTCAATATCTCTAAAACTACAGAAGCTAATATTTAAAATTGAACAATTATTTATACAATGAACCTCTGAATTAACAATTTTATTTGTTTTGTGCCATTTCAACAAACGATATCTCAGGTGATAACATAGCTCCATATCTGTATCTGTTTTATTTGTTGATTTATTACATCATTCACATCTTTTCATTACGCAAATGTTTGTCAGAACATCATATTCTCCACATATACGCAGGACATGAACACAACATCAATACCTCATTTTTGTCATCCTCGAGATTTTTTATTAAATGAACAGTGTATTCTTTTGCTAGTAACGTTATTTAAATGTTAACTGCAAGTGCCTAATTTAAAAGTGGTCAGTCGCATTCGTTGGCAAGCACCACAATTGGAAACAGTAAAACAAGACGCTTACGTGAAGAAGGCATAGATAATTGTGTAAAGGACATTTAATAACACTTTGACGTCACTTAACATGAGCACACTGGTGCAGGATTGCTAGCTTATTTATTTATGAAAAAACCTTTATTTGTAACCTTTGTACATGGCCTCAGTGTGACTGAATGTTTGTAAAATTTATTTTATTTAAATACTGTTGTAGCGTATTAATTTAGTGCTGGGAAGTGATCAACATGAATAAGATCATGTCTAGACCGATGTATTTTTAGTGTGGATGGGCTTAGCCAATGGAAAAGCAGACAGTAGCGGAACACCACTGGAGTCAAGAGCAGACACGGACTTTTCCAGTGAAGAGCTTAAGTTAGGTATTCAGGACACTTTTACGCACTTCTGGAAATAGACAAACACCCCTGTGGTAATGAGAGTTATTCTATTGAGGAGGTGATTGATTCTGGGCAGTGAACAGCCACTCCTATACTTTAGCTTCTGAAGAGATTTATATTTCCAGAGTTTTGAATGTGTTCCAGAGTAGGACTCTACTTTTGCCACTTGATTTACAAAACTGAGATGACAGAATATGAGCTCTTGTGTTTGGCACCGAGTGTGTTAATTTGTCAAACATTATGTTGAACTGTTCTGAGCTGTTGAATGTTTGTGTATTGTGACTACGAAATGGATTCCGTTTTCGTGTATCTTTGACAACTATTTAGTTTTAGGAGTTTGCTACCATTCTCTTAACGCACTCAACGTAACTTTTCTGCATTTGATAAGCGTATTTTTTGTCTGTATTTTAAGTGAATACTGTACAACAACTTCCCGTTTATTTGAGATGACCTTTCTTGAATAAACTTTATTCAATATGATTCCCTGTCGTCTACCTCGATGACAGACATTAGATGAGAATGCTTGTTGTTGAAACATTCATTTATCTTTTATTTTATATTTATGTGTACTTCGTTAATTCTCAATTCTAACCAATGCACACACCAATTGACCGCTGCCTCACAGCTACAGGTTATTATATGCGGCGAATTCGCTGTGGGGCATGAAAGATGACGTGCGAGGCTCCACCCTATGACTACATCGAGCTATTCTTTTTAAACAGAGTCCTTCATAGTCCAAGTACCTCAGCAACCACTGGTAAAGACGCAACTGCATTCTCCTTATCGGTTGATGTTTGGAAGAGCAACTACGCAAGCAGTAACCAATAGTGCACCGTCGCAACTTGGGTGTTCTCATCCTAGATGTGAGTCTAATCACTTTAGAATAGCGTTGCAGAGTCGAGACGGTGGAAAAATATTTCGGGGACAAAATGGAAAAGATAGATTACGAGTTGGGTAGCGAGGTAATACACTTGAGGAAGTGAACACTGAGTCTATTAACCATTTGTCAGGTAGACTGGTAGAACGCGAAAAAGAGGTAGAGAAAGATAGACAACAGGTGGAAACAGAGATTAGTAACGAAGTTTTGCAGCGGGAATAGCAGATTAAAGATGTAAGGGCAGAATTAAATGCTTTACCAGCAAAACAGGCTACTAATGTGATGGGTGTTCCATGGCGTAATTCAAGAACGACAAAATGTTTTGGAGATAGTGGGAAATACCACACAATTAATTTTATTGCTGCATGTAGCGATGATTTTGTGAGGGGAGTGTCGGAAGAGTCAAAACTTAAGTCTGTTGAAAGACATCCCGAAGCTAATGCACAATCATGGGCAAATTTATTGAGAGCCGGCCGGTGTGGCCGAGCGGTTCTAGGCGCTACAGTCTGGAACCGCGCGACCACTACGGTCGCAGGTTCGAATCCTGCCTCGGGCATGGATGTGTGTGATGTAGTTAGGTTAGTTAGGTTTAAGTAGTTCTACGGGACTGATGACCTCAGAAGTTAAGTCCCATAGTGCTCAGAGCCATTTGAACCATTTGAAATTTATTGAGTGCTTCATTTACTACTTATGAAGTGTTTGACAACTGTTTCCTAAGCAAATTCTGGAGTGAAGTGAAGCAAACGCGACTTCAGAATGAGTTCCGGAACGGTCCAAGTTTCAAACACAGAAGTGGAACGATGCAGGATTTTTGTGTGCTTGAGCTCGCTAAGTTGACGGATATAAATCGTCCGCTATGAGTGCTGTCTGAAATCATAAAACTCAAGAGACGCTTACCGGAATATTTGCAATTGGATCTTGTCCACAGTCTGACAAATTCCATTGATTAGTTTTAAGACTTTATTGAGAAACTTGAACACTCGTAGCAATTCTAACGTGAAGAATGAAGTGGGAACAGAAGACAGGGAAATGGGTACCAGAACGGGAATTACAATAATCACCAAATTAGCTATCACCGTAACAATAATTCTCGCAGGGGAAATGGAAACGGGAGATTTCATAATGAAAATGAAAATCTGGATCGAAAATCTGAGGGAAAGAGCCTCATGAAATGAAATTCAGAGTACGAGGTCGGGGAAGTAACAGTCCCGCATCTCAGGTCAGAGTTGACGAGATAAACCGTTGCTGAATAGAACACGTTATTTTAAAAATTCTGTGATGGTCGAAAATTCGGGAGAGAATCCTCAAATGATGGAGATAGAGGTTATAAGAAATAAGAATTAAATGGAGAACGGTTATAAGAAGCGCAACAGTGTAGTGGGTGCAAGAAAGGTATTATAATGTGTAGAGAGATTCGATTATGAGTGTACACGGCTGCAAAATTTATTTTGTGAAATACACTCCTGGAAATGGAAAAAAGAACACATTGACACCGGTGTGTCAGACCCACCATACTTGCTCCGGACACTGCGAGAGGGCTGTACAAGCAATGATCACACGCACGGCACAGCGACCACACCAGGAACCGCGGTGTTGGCCGTCGAATGGCGCTAGCTGCGCAGCATTTGTGCACCGCCGCCGTCAGTGTCAGCCAGTTTGCCGTGGCATACGGAGCTCCATAGCAGTCTTTAACACTGGTAGCATGCCGCGACAGCGTGGACGTGAACCGTATGTGCAGTTGACGGACTTTGAGCGAGGGCGTATAGTGGGCATGCGGGAGGCCGGGTGGACGTACCGCCGAATTGCTCAACACGTGGGGCGTGAGGTCTCCACAGTACATCGATGTTGTCGCCAGTGGTCGGCGGAAGGTGCACGTGCCCGTCGACCTGGGAACGGACCGCAGCGACGCACGGATGCACGCCAAGACCGTAGGATCCTACGCAGTGCCGTAGGGGACCGCACCGCCACTTCCCAGCAAATTAGGGACACTGTTGCTCCTGGGGTATCGGCGAGGACCATTCGCAACCGTCTCCATGAAGCTGGGCTACGGTCCCGCACACCGTTAGGCCGTCTTCCGCTCACGCCCCAACATCGTGCAGCCCGCCTCCAGTGGTGTCGCGACAGGCGTGAATGGAGGGACGAATGGAGACGTGTCGTCTTCAGCGATGAGAGTCGCTTCTGCCTTGGTGCCAATGATGGTCGTATGCGTGTTTGGCGCCGTGCAGGTGAGCGCCACAATCAGGACTGCATACGACCGAGGCACACAGGGCCAACACCCGGCATCATGGTGTGGGGAGCGATCTCCTACACTGGCCGTACACCACTGGTGATCGTCGAGGGGACACTGAATAGTGCACGGTACATCCAAACCGTCATCGAACCCATCGTTCTACCATTCCTAGACCGGCAAGGGAACTTGCTGTTCCAACAGGACAATGCACGTCCGCATGTATCCCGTGCCACCCAACGTGCTCTAGAAGGTGTAAGTCAACTACCCTGGCCAGCAAGATCTCCGGATCTGTCCCCCATTGAGCATGTTTGGGACTGGATGAAGCGTCGTCTCACGCGGTCTGCACGTCCAGCAAGAACGCTGGTCCAACTGAGGCGCCACGTGGAAATGGCATGGCAAGCCGTTCCACAGGACTACATCCAGCATCTCTACGATCGTCTCCTTTGGAGAATAGCAGCCTGCATTGCTGCGAAAGGTGGATATACACTGTACTAGTGCCGACATTGTGCATGCTCTGTTGCCTGTGTCTATGTGCCTGTGGTTCTGTCAGTGTGATCATGTGATGTATCTGACCCCAGGAATGTGTCAATAAAGTTTCCCCTTCCTGGGACAATGAATTCACGGTGTTCTTATTTCAATTTCCAGGAGTGTAGAAGCGAATGAAGGAATGAATATGCTTTTGTTGAAGGATTCTGTAATCAAAAGTAAGGCAGAATTGGATCTAAATTTAGTGGAGACGGAATGCATGACGAGTTATAATGAGTCACTAGAAAGTAGCAACAATTACAGTAATGGAGGTGAAACTTATGTAGATGATATTAAAACGGGGGAAGTAGGGGAAGCTATCTTTGAAAGCGGAGAAACTGTAGTCTCGTCAGCTTGAGATGAATTTTGTGGTGTATCGACGGAAGTATGTGTGAATTTTATTATGTTCCGTCGGATGTAAGTGATTTATTGATAAAGGAAGGTAATGGTGATATTTTGGGTGCTGAAGTTGCGAAGGTTGAAGCTACCGATCTAGATATCTCGGAGACAGGAGTTTGAGCATTTATTTCTATTGATAGAAGTAATGAAAGCATGAATTATGAGTCGATACCGAAGGATGAATGTGAAAGTAATGTGTTGGATGGTACATCATAATCCAGAATTTCGGAAAAATCTGAGGGTAGAGACAATGTAAAGGATAAAAGGTTAGATCCGAGTCTGGTGGTATTCATGTGTACTGTGAGCTGTAACGTGGAACGATGCAGTAGCGGCACTTTATATGGCGTATCGACGGAGCTTGACGGCCTATTCAATGGGGATTTAAATAATGTATCGACGGATGTAACGGATATTTTAAGTAAACAAGCCTTTGAATTACCCGCGAATGTTAATGGAGTCAACTGTGAAAAAGTTTGTAATAAATTGCCCAAAGTAAATGAGGATTTGTTTAAGAGAGGGGAAGTTTTAAGTTGGGTAGTTAGTTGTGAGACTGTTGCTGCTACTGACATTGTTAACTTGGAGGAAGCGAATAGTATACTTGATGGTTACGAGGACGATGAAACGACGGATTTCGAGGGTAATTTACATGCTACAGATGAGTTGTAGGTAGAGAAGGAGAATCTAGGAATGGACCATGGAACTGAGGATTGTTATGAAGTTGTAATTAGTACCATAAATATAGAAGAGAAAGAAAATGTCGTTGAAACTCATCATTTGCGGGCAAAATGTTAAAAAGGGGTGAAGTTAAAGATTTGCAGCGTGTAAGCGAAACGAACGATGTTAATGAAGAAAGAAAGCGTGCGTCTCTCGAAACTAAAAATGGTGTTCCAGTGGTAGTCACAAATTTTGACGGTAAAAATGACAGCCCGTTAGCGAACGAGGAAAGAGTCCTCAAATTGGAGCTGTTCAGAAAATGTAAAAAAAGTGAGATTTAAGAGTTACTCACATTGGTGGGATGACTGTAAGCGGCAACGATGCCAGACTGGCACGTAGCGAACGCATAATTTGGTGTGAAAAAATTTGTGTGTAAATAAATATATTTTCATGTGTAGTTATAAGAATTTGGGGTCTATAGCTGTCCGTTGTAAACATTAATTTAGTAAATTTGTGATGTATGTAAGATGTATGGAGGCACAACATAGTGCAAGGAGAGTGTTGACATTGGCCAAGCTGCAACAGCTTTGTTCGTATGGACCGTTGTTCAGAAGAGCAACTAATCTGGAATAACCAATAGGGCACCGTCGCAAGGTACTCAGGTAGTATGCATATAAGTTTCTATTATTAGGTGCAGTTGTAGCCTGTCGGTTCAGGCAACTACATTATCTTTCAATCTTCGAAGTTTCCAAATGGCTCTGAGCACTATGGGACTTAACATCTGAGGTCATCAGTCCCCTACAACTTAGAACTACTTAATCCTAACTAACCTAAGGACATCACACACATCCATGCCCGAGGCAGGATTGGAACCTGCGACCGTAGCGGTCACGCGGTTCCAGACTGAAGTGCCTAGAACCGCACGGCCACACCGACCGGATCGGAGTTTCCAAATATCACACATTTTTTCTCCGTAGACTCCTATTTTCTCTTTGGTTGACTTTGTTCCTTGTCTGGTGGTGCCTTTATTCTCTGGCAGTACTTCCCATTTTTGTCTGTACGAGTTTCTGTTGAGAATCTCTGAGGGAAATGTGTGTGCCTTCGTAAATCCTTTTTGAACAGCTGGATGCTTTTGAGTTGTTCCACGAATGTCGCAAGATTGCGAGTGGGTTTTGTTTGTTGGGAGTGTGTGGATAGGCCCATAAAGTTTCAGTATACTTTTTATTCTGTCAGCAGCTAGATACGATGGTTTTTCGGTTGTCTTTCGGGGTTTTAGTCTGTATTCATCTTCTGTGGTTTTTGGACCGAGCCGAGCGTCTTTCTTACAGTTTTGCTTTCTTCTTTTAGGATATCTTCCAGATCATCTTTTATGTGAAGTTTCAGCGTTTTGCTAAGGTACAATACTTCAGGCTTGATAACTGTGTTATAGTTCCTAATTTTTGTGTGTATGAACATACGTTTTTTGTTATAGATTTTGTAGATTTTACTGTAAGCACTCCCAGGTTTATGTATCCAATTTTTTTGTGTAATTTTCGCTCCGTTATAGGTTTAAGGATTTCACCTAATTACTTGAAGTATGGAACGCTCTCTGTTTGTCCGGCCATATGAATCCTTAAAAGGAGCAGAAATAAAACATATTGCTACCCACAATTTGAAATAAGGATATTCAGAAATCCTGTAGGCCATTAAAACTGCAAAGCCAGTAAGGATAACAAACAACGGAATTTTACTTAATGTGCATACACGGTACGCAAGGGAGAATACGTGTGCTTTAAATTTGTAGGTGATTTCGGGGTACAAATGGTGCGAAATTCAATACCCAACCGTACCACCGCTAGCAGCGACAAATGTAAATACACTTATTAATAAATTAAATGCAAGCAGGCGAGACGTGGCGTCTTCAGCGATGAGAGTCGCTTCTGCCTTGGTGCCAATGATGGTCGTATGCGTGTTTGGCGCCGTGCAGGTGAGCGCCACAATCAGGACTGCATACGACCGAGGCACACAGGGCCAACACCCGGCATCATGGTGTGGGAAGCGATCTCCTACACTGGCCGTACACCACTGGTGATCGTCGAGGTGACACTGAATAGTGCACGGTACATCCAAACCGTCATCGAACCCATCGTTCTACCATTCCTAGACCGGCAAGGGAACTTGCTGTTCCAACAGGACAATGCTCGTCCGCATGTATCCCGTGCCACCCAACGTGCTGTAGAAGGTGTAAGTCAACTACCCTGGCCAGCAAGATCTCCGGATCTGTCCCCCATTGAGCATGTTTGGGACTGGATGAAGCGTCGTCTCACGCGGTCTGCACGTCCAGCAAGAACGCTGGTCCAACTGAGGCGCCAGGTGGAAATGGCATGGCAAGCCGTTCCACAGGACTACATCCAGCATCTCTACGATCATCTCCATGGGAGAATAGCAGCCTGCATTGCTGCGAAAGGTGGATATACACTGTACTAGTGCCGACATTGTGCATGCTCTGTTGCCTGTGTCTATGTGCCTGTGGGTCTGTCAGTGTGATCATGTGATGTATCTGACCCCAGGAATGTGTCAATAAAGTTTCCCCTTCCTGGGACAATGAATTCACGGTGTTCTTATTTCAATTTCCAGGAGTGTACATCGACTTGTACGCATTTGTAATAGTAGATCTAAATCAAGAAACGCGATAGATAGAATAAAGGCTACTCCAGATTGATGAACGCGTAGAAAAAGGAAACAAGTACAATATGATGAGAAGAAACTTACGATAAATAAGTGGACTAAATTGAAAACGCCCAATTATCTGAAAAAAAAGACACAGACACAGCACATAAAGTTGAATCGAATCTAGGTTATTGATATTTACGTCACGCGAAATTAGTGGAAAAAAGAGCCTATGAAGTATTACTTACATGTAGACGGAATTTTCGATATTATTGGAGCAGGTCATGTGGCCGTTGACCAAATCCGTCGAATCCTTCTCAAGTGACGATCTTTCATACATACGGCAAGCGATTTTTATTTATATGGATTCAGACATGTAAAGCAGTAAATTCTAGCTATAACTAGGAAAGTCTAGTTGTATCACAGGTATTCAGTATAAACTATTTTTAACTAGAGAAAACGCGTTCTAAGTAAAAATCTGTTTTGACAGCAACGTAGGAACATATCACAAGGATGGAAAGCCTAGTTGTATCACAGGTATTCAGTATAAACTATTTTTAACTAGAGAAAACGCGTTCTAAGTAAAAATCTGTTTTGACAGCAACGTAGGAACATATCACAAAGGCCCGCTTGCGCTCCGGTAGAAAAACAGCCAGTAAATCCATATGCATGGAACAACCGGGTACTGTTCGAGGCTCAGCTGAATAAACAGATTAAACTAATTCCTAACTGAGACTAAAATCACGCGTTTTCATTGAAATCCAAAAGAACAAGTACAATGAAGCTCATATAAATGTACAGTCCACTGGCCCAGGAATTATCGTGTTCGTCGTACAGGATTTCTTGACATTACATCACTTCCTGGTTTCCTTTTTAAAACAATATGTTTCGTTATGTCTGTTTAGAAATACGTTGTCGGCATAAATTCGTTTTCACATGTGCAGGCCGACTGAGGTGGTGCAGTGGTTGGCATTTCGTATTCGCATTCTGGAAGACAGCGGTTCAAACCTCTCACTAGCCTACTAGAATTTGGTTTTCTGTGATTTCGGCAGATATCTTCGAGGAAATTCCTGGACAGTTACTTTTTAAAAGACTCTGCCGTTTTTCTTCTCGAATCCTAGTTGTTGCTCCATTTCTAATGTCCTCGTTATCAAAGGTACGTCAGTCCCTTATCTACCTGCCCTCCTTCCCTCAGGTGCATAAATAAGCTGCAAATAGAAAAAAAAGACACCTCCTGTATGATTAAATCCAATCAAATTTTTCCTAATACAATTCCGATGTCGACGTAAATTTCAGGTTATCAACAAAGACAATATTGTATAAGGCAGTTTCTGAAGATGTGACCTCAAAACTGTGGAGTATTTTACATGCTAATTACTGAATTCACAACAACGAAAGTGGATAGTAGTTCATGGACTGTGCGGCTGGTCCCGGCGGAGGTTCGAGTCCTCCCTCGGATATGGGTGTGTGTGTTTTTAGGTTAAGTAGTGTGTAAGCGTAGGGACTGATGACCTTAGCAGTTAAATTCCGTAATATTTCACACACACTTGAACATTTTGTTTTTTGGATAGTAGCTTTCCGTTGATCATCAGTCACACAATGTGTTGTTACATACTTCGATAAATATTTCATCCAAATCCTTAGAGCTCTGCTCACCTTTTACGTTCTGTTGTATAATTTAGCTATTGATTACGGTCAGCTAAACGAAGTAGTAAAATATTTCAAAGGGTTTTTCATCAATTTTTAAACTATATAGGAGAAATTGAAAACAATTTATAGACAACAGATAACGAGTTACACTTTATACTTCCAAGTGATATACGTTTCAGGATAGAGTGATAAAAACACTTTCGTTTATCTTATGTTTCAATTAAATGGAAGTTAATGTGAGATGTAACTTTTGACACTGACAGAAGATGGTAGATAACTGATATAACTTGCAGACTCAGTTACATTAAACCACTCAGAAAATTTCGAGAGGTGGAAGAAGATAAGGGCTTAACGTCGCGCTGAACTCTAGGCCAGCCTATGCGGGGATAGGAAAAGGATGGGAAACGAGGTTGGTGGTCCTTTTTTACGAAGGATTCATACTGGCATTTGCCTCATACAATTTAAAGAAACGACCGAAAGCCGATATGTCGATGGGTGGACAGTTATTTCAACCGTTATTTACCCAAACGTTACTCCAATGTCTTACGATTGCTCCAGCTCATAAAACTTTAGCAGTGATTAAATAGATGTGCAAGGGAACATCTTGCAGTCGTTTACATACGAGTCACACAGAGGTTTCATTAATTATATTATATAATTAATATTATGATTTGGAGGGAAATCGCTAAAAAGTAGTTCCACACGTTACATTTCACAGGAAGAGAGAAAGAAAAGACGTGAAAGCAGGAAGAGATACTGGTAAGAGAGGAAATAAAAGGCCAAGACACCTTAAGTTCTATGCAGTCTGTAGGTGATCTCATACGAAAGAAACAAGAATTGACTTTTACTAATAACAATAGTAATTATACTGGTAAGTTACTTTAACAACGGTACAGGCAACCGAAGTGTCGTCTGTCTGTTTATACAAAACGTAGGTTAAGTATTAGCTATACCGGTAGACACTGTGTTAAAAAATGTGAAATTTACCAACATTTTAACAGAGGCAAATGGTCTTTAATTCAGTGAGGGGTGAAAGAGTCTACTGTAAGGAAACCAATAAAACATTAATTTCCAGAATTACAGAGGTTTACTTTTAAAACTGAAACAAAACATTTCGTATGGGCGTTGTAACAAGTATTGCGAAAGATACTGGAATTTTTAGTGGTTGCATCCTTGTGTAAAATATTCTCAGTGTACATGTCACATAATGTTTAGGCATAATTTGAACATTTGATGATTTTTGCCATCCTCATAGTCAGAAGAGGTTGTCAGTACGAGAGTGAGCACATCAAGGGCTTAGTAACGTGTTGACAGCATTAACGATGGCCGATACTGTATTTGATTAACTATTATTTTTATGGATTTGATACTTGCACGTATGCTATCAATTTCGAAACTGAAATGGCTGTTACTTATAATAGGATACACCGCTGTTCGCGCTATTCGTCACGGAGGATTTGGCGAACTGTGATATGGATGTTCTTGCATACAGCAGGTGCTTTGATACATGTGGTACTTGAGACTGGCCTGTAAGGCCGAAACTGGCCAATTGAGTAACGTGTAGTAAATGATAATACTAGCAAATCAAGCTATAACAGCTGCTGTAGGACCATGCCTCTAACAATACGTCCAGCTAAATATGACTAATCGTTACTATACCAGAGAATGATAGTGGTTTGGAAATATATACATTTTGCACTATTTAAGAATGACGATTTTAGGAGAGGCACCACTCTCAAAGTAGACCAAGGGTAATAATTTTCTTTCATTTTAAAACGTGACAGCGATCTACACTCTCACTGACCACACTCAGGTACAACTATGAAAGTTTCATAATCCAGTCCAAACATTAAAGAAGGAATGACAGTTAAAAGTATCATCAATGTGTGTTATGTTTAATTTAATACTGACTGGTGTAAACCGCGTCGTAAACTGCCCTTTGAATCGGTAGATATTTTATTTTTAGTTGAGCGCTAGCATCAGAAATTCAAGGCATATACAACGGCCACGTCCCATTATTGTAACGATGAGGGCCGCAGAGAGCCCGGTAGAATGCAAGTCACCCATGGAGGGGTGGAGCGGAGAGGAACGTATGGAGGGTTCTGGAGTTTTGCCGCAAGGATATTACGAGAAAAAAACTGCAGGTAGGAAACAATTTGTGGATACAGACAGGCTTTATGAGTAAACGGTTGGAATCACATCAGCCTTGAAGATTGGGAGAAGAAAAAGTAGATCGCGCAGAAAATATATTTCCGACAAGTTAGCACGTTAGTAAAATTATTTCAAGCAGTGTTACTAACGGGCACTGGAAAAAGGAGAGTAGGGTACAGTAACATCAACAAGGTAAATATTAGGAAAAGTGACGTGTCTGACGTAACAGACAGCAGAAATCTTATAAATATTTTTTGAGGCAGGACGCGTCTCGTTTTGGCTGAAGAAGCTGTGGCTGATGGTAGTTCAACGTCAGTGACGCAATAAACTTCGCAATTGTTAATTTTTCGTTGACAAATAAAATATATTAACAGTCGTGTGTGCAATGAGTTAAATTGTTGATTTGAAGTTAGACTTGCATGGTGACAGTACCTATAGGTATAGATGTTGGTAGCCTAGATGAACAAAGCTCATGTGGCGGAGTTACATCGTCTCTCACCTCAATGGCGATAAGCGAGATGATGTTTATTTTCTGCTTGTGAACTGTCTCAGTGTTGTATTAAATCAACACAGATGATCTTCTGGTCGCAACAGTGTGGATCAACATTTTTATCGGCTTGGAGAATATGATGTGTCCTGCTGCCAAGCAGATTCCAAATAATCCTGTAATTTCGTTTTCGTAGTTCCGAGTGGCGTTAGCAGTATTATTGTGATTTTAGACGGGATTCCCTATTGAGTTAGATTCAGAAGTGTTTCTTGACATTTGGAATTGGCATCAACCGTACAGTCTTATAGAATTCTGTTGATTGGCGTCGGTATTTTTACGTTTTTTGTTACTAATGTACACCATACTAATCGAACGACGTAGAACCCCTAACAATGTAGCGTGTTATTTATTTGACAGAATACGAAACTCATCTATGCTAATACACGCTGCGCCACGGACGAAGGCCAGTGGGGGCAGTACTGCGCCGGAATTTTTGTGAGCTTGCAAGGGGGCCGGTGGTAGTAATCGGAGGCACCACGACACCTGTGGGTTACATAATCGTTGTTGCAGAGCATCTACATTCTTTCATGACTGATCCCTTTCGCGACGACGATGGCGCCTTCCAGCAGGATAACTGTCCGTGTCATGAGGCCTGAGTCCTGCTACATTGGTTTGAGAAACATGACAGTATACTTAAGTTGATGGTTGGAAACAAAATTCGCCTGATATCAACCCGCTGACATTCATCTATGACGCTCTCGGGCGCCAGCTCCGCGCACAAAAAGCAGCCGTCCTTAATTGTGGCAATTGTCTGACCTGTGCGCAGACATCTGGTATCATACAGCTCCACAATACTACCAAGAAATTGTCTAAACCTGGCTACGCCGAATTTCTGCTGCACTGTGTCCAAAATGTGGACCAAATCGGTATTAAGCATACGTCATTTATTACCTCCATTAAATAAATTTTTATGATGTCACAGCAAAACAAATAGAGATAACGTACAAGAGCTTTTTTTCAATAACCGATCGGTGGAATACGCAGCGAAAATAAAAAAAATGTTTTACTTGCAACATCTTTCTGCTATTTCTCTACAAACTCGCAGTTCCAACACAGACATTTGTTGTAGCGTGGTACCAAGTTTTTAACGCTCTCGTCATGGTAGGCAGCCGACTGTCAAAATGGTTCAAATGGCTCTGAGCACCACGGGACTTAACATCTCAGGTCAACACTTGCCTAGAACTTACAACTACTTCAACCTAACTAACATAAGGACATCACACACATCCATGCCCGAGGCAGGATTCGAACCTGCGACCATAGTGCAGCCTCCTGTCGTTTTCGCCAGTTTCCCACGCTGGTCTGCTGATCGTTGTCTGTTCCAACATACTGTCCAAATAGCTGGCGGTTCATGTGAGCGGAGAGAAGAAAATCAGAGGAAGCCAAGTCCGGGCTGTATGTTGGTTGGTCAAACACTTCCTTTCGAAAACCCTGCAGCAGCTTCCACTTTGCCCCTTCAGAGTGCGACCGAGAATTGTTATAACAGTTACGTAGTATGGGGTGCATGAAATCAGGCTAAAACTCAGCAGGCACTTCATACTTGACGGGAGGCACTATCAAAAAAATGTTCAAATGTGTGTGAAGTCTTGTGGAACATAACTGCTAAGGTCATCAGTCCCTAAGCTTACACACTACTTAACCTAAATTATCCTAATGACAAACACACACACACACCCATGCCCGAGGGAGGACTCGAACCTCCACCGGGACCAGCCGCACAGTCCATGACTGCAGCGCCTGAGACCGCTCGGCTAATCCCTCGCAGCGGAGGCACTATCATCTAGGCATCTTTACGTGCTCAATAAGCGCTCGGAACTGTAAAGTCAGAAGTGGCGCAATAGACGGCATACTAGAGACACTGCGCAACATATCTGCGCAAGGCTTCACCGGATTTCCACTGCGGATTTTATTTCGCGACATATTGGGTGTTGGAAAAAAAATACCCCACAAAATTCCTGAGACAAGAATGAGGAAAAAATGTGGTTAACACAATTAAGACGCAGTATCTTTCCTCTCTGTGCAGCAGCAGATATTCGGTATCGTCATTCATGATATATGAGATTAAGGTTCATAAAATGTTTTGATTTGTCACAACGAATTTGACTTGTAGGAGTAAATGCAGCCAGCTGTTCACAGCTAATTCGTAAATGAGAAGTTAAATTTAGTTTTTCGGACATGAAAGTTTGTATCAAGAGAAATCTTTTGTGTTAAAAGACGTTTTCTTAACCCTGCTCTGATACAAGAGGAACACAGTTCCGTTGCGGTCGTGTTTGTTCCACACCAAGACACAGCTGTCATACATTTTTAACACATCAAAGAGAACAAATAAATATTTCGTGTACATATCTTTCATATTTCAGATCTGTTTGCTCAGCGAATATTGCGCGCGCCCTCTCGCCCAGTGTATGCTGGGCCTCGGTGTGTGCGGTAGGATCCCGCGAGGCCTGTGCTGATTTATTATTCACTGTGTCTACGCTCTACATGCATAAGGGACAGCGACTCGCATGCATGTGCTCACATCCGGTAGAGGTAAATTTCAAGTCTGCAAATTCTGCGGTGGCACTAGTTCGCTGGCATCAATTTGCATTTCCGCGCAGACCCGACGGATGCGGCTCGGCGTACCTGCCTCCCTCTCAGCCAATCTCGCCGCCGGCACATAACAGCTATGTAAACGCAGCCCATCAAACTTGGTGACTGCCCTCGCAACGGCAACTTTCCTTTTGCGCACAAACTCTTGGAAGAAACAGCCACACGATGTAAATGATGGAACGGGTGCTATAAATAGTTGTACGTCTATTATTAAGAAGGAGCCTGTAAAGACGTACGAAAACAATGTATCCTGCCGAGATGATTTCTTCGAATTTTGCTGGACTTGCTGCTACCTCCAGTGGTTAAAATAACACGAGCTTTTAGCCGAGTTTTTATCGGCAGTTATCAATGGGAACTGTCGAGTCGTTGATTATATTGCCGTGCTGCCGACTTTGACGTATTTGATGCTCAATCCATCGTCAAATCAGGCAATGTTTACGCCTCGCCTTCGTTGTGCCCGACTCGTCTTCGCAATGATCGTCTCCCACATCGTACTTAATTACAGGACAATGTCTTTAAGGAGCATGTGAGTTCCAATCGCTCCTCTTATTACCCTATCCCAGAAACGACCCTATCTCGTACTGATACATGTGTCTTCGAATTAGATTAGGTGTTCATATTCTGAAGTGCGTTCTAAAACCGCTGATTTTCAGAATATTATGTGAAAACACCATTCGTGCTCTATCTGGCAATTATCCATAGACCGCACTGTTTGTCCGTAGTAGCAGTCATATTCATATGCCGTTTTGTAAGTGTCCCTTGTTGTCTCCCACAGGTCTCAAGAGCTCTCTTATTTTTGCTGGGGACCTGAAGACTGATATAATGTAAATCCCAGAAGGAGCCTGCTGAACTACTGCGCTTAGGAAAATATACAGGGTGGTCGGAAATTCCCGTTACAGACTTCTAGGATTTGTAGTGGGGAGTGAGTACATCGTATTTTGAATAGGTGATATCAAGGAACGTGCCAACGTCATCATTCAGGAATTGCTACTGGAACAGGGAACGTTCACCTCTTATTCACTTCTCGTCCAAATGCGTCGGAGGACGCGACTACACCGCAGAGAGCCTTGCATGCAGAACTGGAACGCAACGAAAGCAGTTCGCATTCGTCTCCGTTAAGGTGGACTTTTAAAATTAGGCCTATGTACCTCGTGTAATTAGAATTACTTCATAGTCGTACATTAAAATATTGTTCGGAAAAATATTATGAAAACACCCTCTGTCCAAACAGTTCCGAGACTGATTTCATTCCTGGCGTAAAAGCGACGTCAGCGTAGTAACTACACTGGCAGGCTGTTCTCAGAACTGTAAACAGCACATATACTTTCGACCATTCAGTTGTGAACAGACCGTAGGGTGTTAACGTTGTTGCGTCGCAAATCGCAGTGAAGTAACATCTCCACATCAGGTGTTCAAGCTATTCTCCAGAATGTTTTGTAGAAGATAAAAGTGCCCAATGTATTCCCCTTACATCTTGACTATCAAACAAATGCAAAGAAACGTGGACCCCTGTTGCGACTGGATTGAAATGCAAAAGGCGGAGAAATCTTTCCTGGAAAAAATCACAAAGAATGGCGAGACTGTGTTATCGAAATCGAATCAACCACAAATCGGCCAAGTACATAAATTCACATGAGGGGGGGGGGGGGGGAGGGGGGGAGCGACATAACCGATATTCACGCCATTGTGACGTGCGAGCTGAACAACACCCGGAAAAGGACTTTCAGACCGTTTCATATGGTTGTTTGAACATTATGTCTGTTATGCTCAAGTGTTTGTGTGTGTGTGTGTGTGGGGGGGGGGGGACTATGCATCAATAAAACTACCATCATAAAGCTTCTTTACTTTCTTTATTAATCCAGTCTCGAAACTTTTTCTACTAACAGGGTAGAGTACACTACAGAAGAGACGGTATTTTTAATTTTAGTAACGGCGAAGAAAAAATTGGGTTCAACGAATATTTGAAGATGAGGTAATTAATGTCAGGGAACAAATCCGAGCATGGAAAGGATCGAGCAGCATATCAGACTTTGTTTTTCTTAACAATCCATACAAGTTATCTATGGAATCCACAGAGGCATAATTCTGGTTAGTTTGACGAATATTGGAAGCCTGCTTTTCCTGAGCGAGTGTGCCTCTGATGAGTTGCTATTTTAACTAATCACATATATTGCTCTGTAGGCGGCGTGGGAATTGCAATGGCCGAACATTTGTTCATCAAACAGTCCTAATCGTGAATACTTGTCGATATGTAGTGTGTGAGCAGAAATCGGTTTTTACGGACGTATACCCACATTATTCATGTCGAGGAATGGGATCCAACAGTATTTTATTATACTGTCGGCGAAGCCACCGACTACTCATTCTTTTTTTTGACACCAATTACCGATATTATAGAAAAAAAGTGTGGAGCCCGTGCCAAAATAATAGAAGCCTAACTTAGACATTTTTTTATCTTTCTTCTGTTAATGTGCTTGTATGGAAGTAGATGTTGGATGCACCAAACAAGATATGAACACAGGTGACGATAAAAAAATATATAGAGTATTTCAAGCAACTTTTGGAAAGACAAAGCTCAGTGCCAAGATCATTAATTTATGGTAGAATAACTTTAAGGAAATTCGAGTTGTTATTGACTTTAGAGCGCTGGCCACCATTCACATTCAAGGGAAGGATGGAACAGGCAGAAGAAAGAAAGATTAGAGTTTAATCTCACGTCAACAGAAAGAGTGGGAGAAGAGGCCAAAGGAGTTCCAAGCACTCTGCTTGTAGTACCTGCTATCAACCGTAAAACACGGAATGTTCCACAAGCAACATCTCACACAAACTTATTTGATGTAGTGGATACTAAGTATGTCCAGAATGACTTCATTTTACAGTGTAGTGTGCCTTTAATTAAACTTCCTGGCAGTTTAAATCTCTCCTGTGTAATACTAACACGAATTATTTACAGAAAACAGGAGATACAGGTAGAGGCCGACCTAGAGCAAGATCAGTTTGGGCTCCCGACAATTGCACGAATACGCCAGGCAATACAGACCCTACGACTTGAAAGGTAGACTGAAGAAAAACAAACTTACGTTTATAGCATTTGTAGATTTTGAGAAAGCTTTCGGCAATATTGACTGTAATATATCCTTTGAAGTTCTGAAGGCGTCGGGGATTGCGTCACGCAGCGAAAGTTTATTTACAACTCGTACAGAAACCAGACGGCAGTTATAAGAGTTGAAGGGCATTAAATGGAAGTAGTAAATGATAAGTTAGTGAGACAGGTGTAGACTATTTCGCATGATATTCAGTCTGTACACTGAGCAAGCAATAAAAGAAATTAATTCTGCTACAGACAGCAAAGGATTTTGGGGGATCACTTGAACGGAATGGATAGTGTCTAAAAAAGACGTTATAAAAAGAGTATCTATATATAGGAATGTAGCTGAATTAAAGTAGGCGTTGCTGAAGGGCTAGATTTACAAAATAAAACACTCAAAGTGTTATGTGTGATTTCCTTTAGAGGTAACGAAATTACTGACGATGGCTAAAGTAGGGAGTATAAATTGCAAACTGGAAAATGGAAAGAACAGCGTTTCAGATATAGGTAAATTGTTTCACATCTAACATAAAAAAGTCTTAGGAAGTCTGTTTTGAAGGTAACTGTGTGCAGTGTAGCCTTATACTGAAGTAAAACGTGGACGATAAACAGTTCAGGAAGTCTCCTAAAAGAGAAAAATGTTCAAATGTGTGTGAATTCCTAAGGGACCAAACTGCTGAGTTCATCGGTACCTACACTTACACACTACTTAAACTAATTTATGCTAGGAATGACACACACACCCATGACCGAGGGAGCACTCGAACCTGCGGCGGGAGGGGCCACTCAATCCGTGACGTGGCGCCTCAAACTGCTCGTCCACTCCTCGCGGCTCTAACACAGAGCTACAAAAGAACTCTGAAGGTTAGATAGCTACATCGGATAACCAATGAAACCGTGCTGAATTGAAATTTATTGAGAAAAAAAGGCATAATTTGTCTAAAAGAAAGACCATGCTGGTAGGACACATCCTGAGCATCAATTTGAATTTGGTGATGAAGGGAAATTTGATTAGGGGTTTGTGAGTGTATGCGAAGTTGAGGGAAGCGGGGGTGGGGAGGGTGGGGGGAATCACTTTAGAGTGATACTAGGGCTTGACTACTGTAAACAGTTTCAAATGAATGGATACTGTGATAGTTATGTGCAGACGAAGAGGTCTGTACAGAATAGACAAATGCAGACAGCTGAATCAAACTTGTCTTCGAACTGAAGACCATATAAACAAACAGGTCGATGGTTGTCCTTAAAACCGTGGTCGGGTTGATCAGTGACAACAAACTCTAATTATACATACATCATACATACACAAAAAAATGCATTTCCAATCAATAATATGTCCTGTCACCCACCCGCAGGGTCGATAATAGCTTGGCATCTCCAAGTCATGCTTGAAACCAGGTTTTCCGCGAGTCCTCCAAATGTGTCATATTTGCATTGACAGCTATTTCGAAGTGAATATGCTTTTTCCTTGCAACTTATTTCCTTGTAATTTACGATAGGATTAACATCAGGCCACTGTGAGGGCCAATCCAGCAGCTGCCCGCCTTTCTCCTTTTTCCCAGTCGCTGCAGGGCCAGCTAATGTGCTTCGGATTATTGTCCTCCTGCAGTATTTCTAAAATATCTTCCCGAATATTTACATTAACGAAGAAATTACCCACTACTAAAAGCAATTTAACGGAAAATACACCGCACTTGAATTACTAATTATTACGATTTTGGCAGAGGCCTTTCACAGGCTCAAAATAGACAAGCTTTTAGGCTCTGGCGACTTTCCCCGAAATTTCTGCACTTCATATTTGAACAGAATTGTTCGAATTGCCTTATTATACGTTTAATTACTTAATATTCCGACAAATGCAAACACAAGAAAGACACATAGTGCGCGGAAGCACTGCAACGTAGTACACACGTTAGGGAACAGGTGTGCCCTGATCGCTCCACAGCCACCGCGGCACGGATGAACGAGCAGGACACTATATTAACAGTATTAAAGCCCAGAGCTCGTTGTGGGGAGGGCCCGATGAAAGATGGCTTGTGGGGGACGGCGACCGTTAAACGGTCAGTGGAACAGATGTCCAGCGGACAAAATGAACTCGGCCCTTCCAATAAATTACTCGCCCGTTCTCGCCTGCCCCCCACACTGATTGAATGAAACAGATAATGAAACAAATGAAATTCGCAGTTTCGGTAACCAGCAGGAAGTAGACGGATAGCTCTCGGTCTCATTCGTTCTGTTTGCAGAGCAATTAATTATTATCTGGAATTATGCGATTATTTCTACAAATAACTTGTCTCCAAACGTCATCTGCTGCCAGCCACCGGGGTAACACGCCGAAAATCATTGTGTCAAACGATGCGTCGACGAAGTGTATCCTAGAATATAAACGATCTATCGAAATCAAAATTAATCCATAACATTTGTTCTGTCACCGAAATAATTCATTGTTATTAGCAGCTATTTCATAATGATGATGAAGTACACTTTTACCCCATGCATTCATCATCTCAGTCAATGGGAACGTTCTTGTCAGTGTTAATCGGTGGGAAAGCATCTCTCTGCCAAGAAAAGTATCTTCCTCGGTCATTTCCTTGTTTAAAATACTTAATATCACTATTACTGAAGTGAATATAATACTACCTTTAACTATGATCAGGAGTAATTTGTATTTTGGAATCTGAAAATTTTAATTGTTCTACTGTGGAAGAACAGACGTTGCAATAATTTTTAAAGCTGTTTTCTGGTCGAAGGTTCTTGGGTGCTTCATTGTTGCACTTCTCTATTTTTAACCAATGTTTCAATTCTGTTTATCCAGTACATCTGTTATGTGAATGAGAGTCAGTGTCGTTCAGATTACGAAAGGTAATCATAATGTTGTAATCATCATTATAAAAATACAAAATTAACATTCATTTGTCTGCAGGTACATGTTTGCAGCGGTGGTGTACTTTGAAATACAGCGTCGCAGTAACCACAGTAACAGCCGCATGCTGCTGTAGGGAAGACAGAACCAAATGGTGCAGTCAACTGACCAGGTGCTGGTTTTCTGAACCACTCTATTTTGGCTCATCTAGTGACATGGTGCTTCACTGTGGCGCCAGAGTTGCAGTGTGTACCAGGGCTGTTGATGTATACCCGCAATCCAACAAAAAGTAAATTACAAACATTATTTTTCGAGCTTATGATTAAAACTTTATCACTAACCTGGTCTGACTGAACTTTTATACCAAACATAGATAGTTTTTACAAACAGTGTCAATGCTATGTGTTTCTGAGAAAGGATAAACCCATGTAGTTGCCAATAAAATGTGAAATCCTGGATGACGTTAGTAAACAGATTTTGTTATGTATAACTTCAGTAGTACCATGACAAGGAGCGGCGGAAAATAAAATTAGCATTCTTACAACGTTATCCCTTCTGTTCCCGCGTTACTGCTGACAAAATTTAATTCTACGATAGCTGCCTCTACTGGTTCCGGAGAAAAGGAAAACTGGCATAAACATATAGCGTTCTCCGTCCGCGTGGGTGTGAATTCGTAAGGGACCAAATTACTGTGGTCGTCGGTCCCTAGACTTACACACTACTTAGCCTAACTTACACGAACCTACGTTAAGAGCAATACACATTCTCATGCCCGAGGGAGGACTGGAACCTCTGGCGGGAGGGGCCGCGCAGTCGATGCCTTTTGTCTCAAACCGCGGCAACTCCGCGCGGCTCTCCATCCGCGATCAGCAGTATGCTTATGGACGAGCGGCTTATATTATCATGACAGTCGGTTGCTTTTTACTGACTAAGACTACTGTAACTACAGGTAAATTTTTTCATAATACTGGGAAAACTCATTCGAGAGCTAAAATTAATGTTTTCAGAAAATGATCTTTGTATCAACGTAGAACGGAAATAAATCGTCACAGGTCAAGTAACTTTGGCAGCGTAAGTATTTCAATCATGATCCCCTATTATGTTACGTGGTACATAGTGAGTCATGCCACTGTGACAAAATTACTCAGATAGAACTGGAATGATATCAACTGTGTCTTTCTTTACATCTTCATCCGATTTCATCTTTCAAAATTTGTAGAGTTACGGTGTGATTTATCTTACAACTAAATGTGTTAAAATAATATACGGCCGCCGAACCCAGCAGCTATAAAAGAAAATGTTTCAATAACTGACTGATTTTTGGCAGAAAAATCCTATCTTGTTATGCGCCATCAAAATAAGTACAGCATCCATAAGGCATGATCGAATGTCTATGCAACTTCGTACATGTGCATACCATTGGCGGGTATGAAAATGATTAGAACTTCAATTCTAGGAAAAAGGTAGAACGGTCACCAAAGTGCATTACTGTTGTTTATGTTTACTGTTGTTACCAGGACTGGGAGGGCGTATAAGGCGCAAGAGCAGCGTCAGACGTTGATTAATCATTGTGAAGAAATCATACTTGACGCGTACTCCTCTGAGGCAGTTACCAGCACCTGAGAGAATTTGAAAGTGGCCTCGTAGTGGGTCTCCATTTGGGCGGATAGACGAATCGTGCCATATACAGATTTGAAAGGCATACGGATCTAAGAGTGGCTCGATGCTGAACTGTGAGGGCTGGATGAAAAGTAATGCCTCCACCTTCGTCAATTGGGTTTGAATGGGAATATTTTAATAAATCAAACTCAGAAATAGCCCTTAAAATGTGATCTTTAATTACCAATATTCACTTTTCCCCATAATCATCAGCCAATTGTATACATTTCTGCCAACGATGAACAAGTTTTCTGATGCGGTCACGGAAAAAGTCGACACACTGTTTCCGCACGCACAGTGTCACAGTTCTCTCAACGTTTTCATCAGAAGCATAATGGTGTCCCCGCCGATCGTCTTTCACTATCGGGAACAGATGGGAGTCAGACGGTGGTAAATGTGGACTGTATGGAGGATGCCGTATGGTGGCGAAATTCAGTCTCTGAAGTTCTGCAATGGTGGCACGTGAAGTGTGTGGTTTCGCATGGTCATGCTGCAGGAAAACATTTCCCTTTTCCTTTCGGACCCTTGTTAGCCGTCGTTTCAGATTTCGCAGCGTTGTGACGTAAGGCTCTGAATTTATTGTTGTTCCATGATCAACGAAATCAACATGGATAACACCATCTGCGTCCCAGAACATTGTGGCCATGATTTTTTCAGCTGAGGGCCGCGTCTGGATTTTTTTTTTTTATCTGGGGCGAGTCTTTGTGTCGATATTCCATAGACTGACGTTTCGGGTCGTAATGGTGTACCACGTTTCGCCTCCTGTCACTATTGAATGGAGAAAGACGTCACCTTCATTCTCGTAACGTGAGAGGAGTTCCTGACAAATTTAAAGTCTGTGCGCTTTCATGTCAGGAGTCCGCATCCGGGGTACCCATCGTGCACAGATCTTCCGATAGCCAAGCAAAGTAATAGTGTGATCGACACGTTCTTGTGAAATGCCGATTGTGCTTTCAGTTTCTCTCTGAGTAATGCGACGATCGTCCTGAGTCAATCTCTCTACATTTTGCTTGTGAAACTCGGTGGTTGCTGTCATAGGTCGCCTCAGCGTCTTTAAACTTACTCGCCCAACGACGCACAGTACTCACATCAACACAATCACCATAAACTGCTTTCATTCTCTGATGAATCTCCTTTGGGGTGACACCATCTGCTGTCAAGAATGCAATGATTGCTCGTTGCTTAAATCGCATTGACCGACCGTCTGCGCAGGGTTCCATACTTTACACTGTAACAACACAACCGTTCAATGCTAAGGCTTCCCGCCAACTGGAGCTGTAAAGAAGAGGCTACGGAACAAGCATACCAATGGGAAATTGGAAATTTGTGGTAAGAACTATGGGACCAAACTACTGAGGTCATCAGTCTCTAGGCTTACACGCTACTTAATCTAACCTAAACTAAATTACGCTAAAGACGACACACACACCCATGCCCAAGGGAGGACTCGAACCTACGGTGCCCTAGACCGCACGGCTACCCCGTGCGGCATACCTATGGTAGCAGCTGTTGAAGAGTTACGAAGGTGGAGGCATTACTTTTCAGTCAACCCCCGTACATGGGAAAGTGAGGGCAAACTCACTCGTCATCCAGGTTCCAGTGGACCACGGCTGACTACCACAAGGGAGGATCGCCATATTGTTCTCGAAGCACATCTTAACCCCTTCACATCTGAGTCTGCCATTCGAGAACAAGTAATGAACGCCCTGCATCATTCTGTGTCCTCACACACCATTCGTCGGAGAATTAGCGTCACATGAGTAGCCTGCCATTAATAACACGGCAGAAACGGAAGAATTTGGAGTGGAACAGTGGCCGGGAGCATGGACTGCTCATGAATGGTGTCGAACTGTGTCCCGCAATGAATTGCGGTTTGCACAGCCCTGGACGAGCATCTTCGGGTAGTAAAACGGCGGCCTGGAGAGAAGTGTCGTTCTGATAATGTTTTGGAGAGTCACAGCGGTGTTATTCCTGGCGTTATGATGTGTGAAGCCACCGACTATGGGGTCAGTTCACGGATGGTATTGAATCAGAGAACTCTGACGGCTCAGCGGTGTGTCACGGACATCCTGTATGCTCATGTGTTAAGTACCATGTTATAGTGTCATGGTGTGAATTTTCAA
The DNA here is from genome assembly GCF_023864345.2 of Schistocerca serialis cubense. Classification (NCBI taxonomy): domain Eukaryota; kingdom Metazoa; phylum Arthropoda; class Insecta; order Orthoptera; family Acrididae; genus Schistocerca; species Schistocerca serialis. The sequence goes on from NC_064640.1 coordinate 584,768,069, forward strand.
CAGGGAAACGCTCACCAGCATATGGCACGTATCTTTATGAACTGTTTGCTTGATATTGAGGTTGTCCAGTTGGCAGCAAGATCACCAGATCTGTTCCCTATAGAACATGTGTGGTACCAGCTCTAATGTCGGTTCCGTCCCCACCCTAGTGTACAGGACATTAAGGGTCAGTTAAAACACTCGTGGATTGTAAACTAACATCATTTTCATACGGAGTGAACACGGAAAGAAAAGGAGTTGCAACATATGTAAAGTTGGATGCATGGTCATAAGTATGAAAACTAGCAGGTTTAGTGTAAATCGGAACCCAGAAGCGTATGCTTGTGAGATGTTACTGCAGAATACCTCTTTCGTATTTGTAACGGTTTAAAGAGTCCTTACAGAATACTTTCAGCTATTTATGAGAAATCTAGATGGGTTATTGAGCTATCTATAGGACAGGAAGAAACGTTTCTTACGAGAGCGTGCTGAAAAGTAATACCTCCGAATTTTTTATTTGACAACTCTTAACGCTTTTTAATTAAAATAAACTGTGTTATCATTCTACGCCTTTAATCTTAATGTTACATATTTGCAGTCTTCTGCTGCTGTGGGGATCCAAAATGCCTGTTGTAACAGAGGTGTGTAATGTAACCATCTGGGTGCGTGAGAAACAGCGTGCTGTAACCGTGTTTCGAATTATAAGAGTCTCATGTGCAACAATCCGACGCCCTAGGTTCACTGTCATAAATCATCCTCTCTTCAGACCCGAACTGGCCCCATCCGATTTTCATCTGATTCCAAAATTTAAAGAACACTTTCGACAGTGATGATAGTGGTGAAGCGATGCAAGCAGAGGTGAGATTGTGGTTCTGGCAACAAAGTCAATCGTTCTACAGTGACGGTATCAACAAAATGGGCTCTCGTTGGGAGAAATGTGTTCTTCGCCATTGTAATTATACTGTGATATAAATACGTAGACATGAAGAACAAAGATTTAGAACGCTAATAACGTTCGTGATATTTAAGCGTTAAGAGTTTTCACTTAAGAAATTCGGAGGCTTTATTTTTAGCACGCCGTCGTAGTTTGTGGAGCTTTCAATGTAGATTTTCTAAAAGATTGACTGTAAAATTGAACTTTAATCAAGGTTTAGCAGTTTCAATCAGATTTCACTCGTAAAGTTTGTAACTCGCATTCGGCAAAATAGCAATAAATTGACTGATAATTTTTTTACAGACAGTGTTCAAGCTGAAACTATTCATGTGTACCCAACTGTTAATGGAATATCTGATCACTGTGCATATGGAAATGAACAACGTAGCACCCAATAGCTCTGAGGCATGTTCATACAAATCAATGTGGCTTATTAACTAGAACTGGGTACAATGATTTAAGACTACGTTAAAAGACAATGCTAATGTTATGGAAAGTTATATCGAAATTCCATTAAAAAAGAAGTAAAACATTTACAGCTATTACAATTAAAATTGCACGTAAGATATCTGAATATCTGGAATATTTATACAGAAGCCAGAATAAGACAAGGTCTGGTATTACCTGCATTCTACAAAAAAAAAAAAAAAAAAAAAAAAAAAAAAAAAAAAAAAAAAAACAGAAACTAACAGTGCAAATAGTAGGATTAAAACTATATGGGATATTGTGAAACGGGAGACAGGACAGCCGGTCGGTGCACATGATACCACTGCAATGAAACTAAATGACAACTTTGTAGTTGCAGTTATGAATGCAAGACGGTAGTAGTCCACGCTGACAATGGCGTTGCTGGCGCTGCTGGTATTCTGGTTATTCTTAGTGTTTTACTATCCCTGTTAATACATATCCGTTAACGAATATCGCACTAGCCTAATCTGAGACCACTCTGTTGGATGGACATGTAAAGTTTCGCTTCAGAATTCATTTTGTTCGTAGAGGGAAACAAACCGACGCTTTTCGTCGATATTATGCATCCCATGATGGACGTGATGAGCAGTACTTGGGTGGGGTGACTACGGCTACACATCAAAAATAAAAAAAAAAAACCATTGCAAGTATCTGCCAGAATACAGAAGAAAATATACCTGACGAGTCTTAGGAGCCCGCTGTATGTGATGACTTTCCACTTAACATTCATCAAGCAGAGTCTGTCCTTTTTTGCAAACGGTACTAGTGTTAATAAACATCCCATTAAAGAGAAAGCAACAGAATTTTCAAAGAATTCTTAAGTGGTTCTCTGAAAATGGATTTTCTCTTAATTTTGAGAAGAGGCACTATATTCAGCTCCGTAAAGCAAAGAGAGTAAGTAAACAGAGCAAAATACTCCAATATTTTGGGTGTAAATGTTGATGAATACTTTATCTGGAAGAAGAATATTACCGTGTTGTTCAAATAGTTAAGTTCAGTAGCTTTCGCTCTTCGTATAATTGCTGGTCTTGGAAGCAAACCATACACCAATAATAACTGACAATTTTGCTTAAAAATTGTGTTTCAGGTTATGAGACGATCTAACTTTCAGCTCATCAGTTTCAGATTTTATGAAGTAAATGATTTTTTGGCCGTGTAATTTGAGTTGCAATAAACTTTCGTTGGTGACTCAACGGTCGAGTGCCATAAGTGCTCTATCGTTAGTTTACAGTCTTTTGAAAGTCTGACCTGTATCTTTACACCAAGTCTTATTAACATTATACAAAGCAATTTATTTTCTATGCATGTTAAATATGTGCAAGTTTATTCATCAGTAGCCGCGCCATCTACCAACAATGACGACCTTAGCCTGCATTTAAAGTTAAGACTTCAGAATAAAAATTTCTGATTTTATTTATATTAAAATATTTGTTTTTACATCACTGTCAGCAAAAAATGACAATAAATCTGCTTCCCCTGATTCACCGCCTCTGAAGTAGATTAGTTTCCTTTAAAACAAAAAATTATGATACATACAACAAAAATCTAATCAATTTATATGAAACAGCAGCCATTTCTCGGGGTCTCCAGCTCTGTTCCGTGTATACACCCTTTTTCATGAATGTTGTAAGTAGGCTGTTTATGTTTTCTCTATGTAAGTAGGCTGTTTATGTTTTCGTTTTGGCAACGTTACGTAGCGCTCAAAATGAAATCACTGGCTGTGCTGTGTGCAGTCTGTCGCTAGTTTGCATTGTTGTCTGCCATTGTAGTGTTGGGCAGCGGCAGCTGGATGTGAACAGCGCGTAGCGTTGCGCAGTTGGAGGTGAGCCGCCAGCAGTGGTGGATGTGGGGAGAGAGATGGCGAAGTTTTGCAATTTGTCATGAACTGATATATATATTATGACTTGTGATGATATTAAGGTAAATACATTGTTTGCTCTCTATTAATATCTTTCATTTGCTAACTATCCCTATCAGTAGTTAGTGCCTTTAGTAGTTTGAATCTTTTATTTAGCTGGCAGTAGTGGCGCTCGCTGTATTGCAGTAGCTTGAGCAGCGAAGATTTTTGTGAGGTAAGTGATTTGTGAAAGGTATAGTTTAATGTTTGTCAGGGCCATTCTTTAGCAGGAAATTTTGAAAGTCAGATTGCGTTGCGCTAAAAATATTGTGTGTCAGTTTAAGCACAGTCTTGTAGAATTGTTCAAAGGGGACGTTTCAATGTTAAACCAAGTATTAACTGTGATTAAATTATGCTCTGTGCAAAATTATACCACACTGCTTCCTCTTTCATTACTTTCTCACAGTCCACATTCACCTACCACCTTTCCTTCTCTTACATTCCCTATTATCGAATTCCAGTCCCTCATCCTAATTAAATTATCGTTTCCCTTAACAACATGAATAGCTTCTTTTATCTCATCAAACATTTTCTTCAGTCTCTTCATCATCTGCGAACATAATTGTCGTATAAACTTCTATCATCGTGGTGAGTGTTGGATCCGTGTCTATCATGGCTCTGATAATAGAGTAGCTATGCTGATAGTACTAACTACCTGCATTCTTATTTTCTTGTTCATTATTAGACCTACCCCAGCATTACACATATTTTATTTTGTTTCCATGAACCTGTACGCACCTGTCAAGTAGTCTTGTTTATCTTGCCACCGAATTTCACCAATCCCCACCATATGTAGCCTCAATCTATTCTTTTCCTTCTTAAAATTTTCATGAAGTATAGCTGCAGTAGTTGGACTAATAAAATATATGATCATTAATGTTAACACCAATAATTTATACGTTTCCTGCAAACCGACTCGTTTCACATTATTTCCACAACAGAATCGTTCATGTGATGAGCGGAACATGTAACTATTTAACTGACTATCCCGCCTGCCTCGGGAGAGGACATAATGGAGTTGTAACACGCTTTCCAACCGAATCAGTACCTGTATCCATGCTTTAGGGGTACTACGTCATACCAATAGGTGTGCTTGTCCTGCCAAGTTCTTTGTTTATTTGATTCGATTTTGTAAGCACTGAAATGACGTCACGTACCTTCTAGAATCGTCCGCCTACGGGTTTGAATGGTTAGCGTGGCTCACTGCCATGCGGAGGACCTGGGTTCGATTCCCGTTACTGCCTAGGATTTTTTCCTTGGTGAGAGGACTGGAACGGGGTACACTCAAAGAACCCGACTACGACCGGGAGAGCGGTGTGCTGACAACATGCCCCTTCTTGCCGCCTCCAATGAGGGCATTGACAGAGGATGACACGACGGTCAGTTACGCCAGATAACGTTTAGAATCAAAAGTGGAACTTTGCCTTTACCCTCTCCGCCAGTGAAATTTCACTTCATTTCCTTCTTCTCTTCTGGATAACTTATTTGTCTGGTCAGGTACCATATTTCCAAACTTGTACATAGACGGTACTGACCCTACACATAAGAAGTCGCTCAGGCAAAACTGAATTTCGTTTTTCTCGTTGGAGAGAGGTTTAATATCGTGAAGGCTGGTGAAATTCCTATCTGCATGGTGTTGCTAACGGATGATGCAGTATTTCTGCGACATCCCACTCAGTCGCATGAAGTACGAAATAATTATGAGACGGAAAGTGAGGATGTCCCGTTCTACTGTGACGTTTAATCGTTTTTGGGTATAAAGCTTGAACACATTCTTTATTCCGTTTTATCCGCATTCTTTACTTTTTAGTGGTAGAGGATGAATACTAATAACTTCAAATTAGTGATCTCACGATCGTTCCATTGGAGAAACAGTTTCTTGAAATTGTGCGACAATGGCATTATAATACACAGGATCCAGTTCTAGAATGATGTATTTCATTAAAATATGTTTGCTTCTGCTTATCCTTAAACATTTCCTTTGAAAAAAAATCCGAATTCTTGTTGCCTCCTGGAAAATCCTATATGAACCTTGAAACCGCATTAGCTATGTTCTAAACAACATTCTACAAAAGTTTCCGTTGGAGAGAGAATTGTCAATATTAAGCAGAGGAAAGGGCAAGTGACGTTAAGAAAGGTTGCAGAAAGGACTCGAGAGGTACTTACGCCTGGATTGAAAGTAGATGAAACGATGAAGTATTCTACTTGTTTCTGGCGAGTGACTCGCCTTACGGCGATCTATTTAAAAACAGTCACCGACTGTAACAGCAGTTATATTTAACAGGTCTTTGTTAGTCTGGAAGTCTTTCAGTTACTAGCTTCAAATTAGCATATCGTTATGGACAAACTCTGATTGCGCAGGCAGGATATCCTAGTGGCCTTTTGATAGCAACTATGTGAACAATCACATTAATCGAAGGTAAATATTAATCTTCTCTAGACTGAAATAAGAGCGCTGTAACAACTATGCCACATCGCTGTTTTATTTTTATGAGGGTACTTCAAAAAGAAAGTTACACATATTGTCCCACACTAAAACCATTGCGCAACACAAATGGTGCAATGTCAGAAGAGTGTACAATAGTACTTCCTGGCTTTCCCTCTGACACAGTTCTGCTGCGATATGGTTAACACGTGCACCATAGTGAGGGAGTGAAATGGTGCGGCAACTGGAATCGTATACCAAAGTTGACGTACGCGAGACTGTATGGTTCGTTTGGATAAAATGTCTAGATTGCACTCAGTTTCACCCTGAAATTCTTGAAGCATATGGACAAATGTAGTTTCACGTCCAGCCACAATTAAATGGTGCCAACAATTTGATGAAGACTTTGGTGATGACGATCGGAAATGAGGGCTATCGACAGCGACCACAGAAGACAACGTACAGACAGTCAAGGAACTAATTCTCAGCAAATGCTAATTTTCCGATGTCGAGGTGCTCACACTGCGGTTCTCGAAGTGTTCAGTGATCGCAGAGCGGATTTCTGTAGTCAAGAAACTGAAATATTTGTAGAAGTTTCCGACCGTTGTTTCAAGAGATTTGGAGAGTATGTTAAAAAACAGTCTCATGTATTACACTTTGAAGTGTAGTGCAGCGCTCAATAAAGGTAACTTGGTCTGCGATAATAATGCGTAACTTAGGTTTTGATGCCCCTCTTAACATTTCCGTCTCTTGGAAAAGAGACGGAAATCTCGGCTACTGTAGACGAAATAACAGATTACGGAAGAGTATACCAGTTGACAATTACAAAATTGGAACAATATTCAAGGATTGAAAATAACAAGTAAAGTGAACTCTGTACTGAACTGTGAGAGTATTAGAATAATAGAGTAACAAAGCACAACTGAATCTTGAAAACTGCTACAGCGACGACAGTATATCACGTTGCAAGATGGCGTAGTTATATGACGTAACGAACATGTACGAGTATGCTCAAACATAGATAAAGCAGTTTGCACTCGGAAGATCTTCAAATTCTAGCGTCTCAGTAGCGAAACAAGTTGGCTATAAAATACCAGTGCGTTGGGGTCTGGAATATTGCACGAGTATATGACACCATCTGAAAAGGAATACCGAATATATAATTTGTTTTCGGATTGGAGTTATCGTGACTTTGAATAATCTCAGTCCGCTCTAAATGTAATAAATTAGGGTTAACGCGAAATGCTTGGAATTAAAAGAAGGTTGTAAGTACACTATCAAGAGAATAACGACTGCAATGTTAAAAAAATAGCAAGTATGTTTCATGTCTCAAAAGTAATAAATATGATGAATATCGATGGTACACGAACAAGGCCAGTTAGCCACCAGTCGAGAGCACCACACATTTGATCGATAGGCTGCAAGATTAACTTAAAAGAGTTCTTATAGGCCATTTCATTTCTAGGGAGAAGTACTCTTGCTTACTGCAATGTATTTCTCATTTAATTCTTGGTAAGTGGTGCTTTGGTGTAAGTCCCATCTCCCAAATGTGCCCATGAAGCGTACGTGTGGATACCTATAAAACAGTAACAAACAGAATTCTTGTAGTTGATTTCCTTGCAGGATACAGTTGTCCTGATGAGCACCCGCTTCAATGTTTTCATGACCTCTCTTTCACCCACTTCAAGGTTTCCAGCTATTCACGCGTCATTCAGTACCACGTTCAACGGAAACAAAGCTGCTGCTTGAACTATACTGGTTATAACTGTTCTTGGATCCGTTCTCACCTAAACATGTTGGTGGGCAAGAGTTAGCTGATTGTATATCATAATTAGGAGGGAAAGGCAACGAATTTTCTCTTGGTGTCGGTGTAGTGCCGTGGCGGCATGTTGTTAGATCTGCGTAAACGTAGGTGAATACATAAGGCACAGTTACACTCTAGGGACTTCCAGTGGATTAGTAGCAGCTGCCTTCAAAGGAAAAAACCGCATTCGCTGACAAAGCGTGGAGCTTAGGCTTATCACAAACACTTCAGCGAAATTAAGTGCTCTCAGTACCCACTTCCGTTCCCTAGAGCCTCAATGGCCGACCTCCGATGGTCAAGCCAGACCATGGTACAAACATCTGCGCCCATTAATTTCCTATTGATGTAATTTGAGGCCTTCTTACCGAGGTAGTGATCTCTACTGAAAAATGGAGATGAAATGAATACTCAAATATCACTCAGCTATATGTGATGGTCACGTCACAACCTGCTGCAAGGGTTTCATAAGTTTTAAAAATTATCCTCCGATAGAAATGTGAGACAATAGTTATTTTTCCACGCTACAATGTCCTGAGATACTTTGTGGCAATACAGTTATGAACGGGTTGAAATTATCTAGCAGAAGTCTGCCTATGATTTCGTTAGGTGAAAACCATTATCATCTTAGAGATAAACGATCAGTACTTGCTGGCATGATCTGTAACAGTCTGACATTCATACATCTGATATCAATATCAGATAATACACCAATGTTCAGAAAAAAGACAGAATACCTTGAACGACTACAGATAGGTCGTTCATATTCACAGGACTTGTACATTTTCTACCGACATGATTAGAATCCGAACCATGACGGCCCGAGCGTTCAAGGTGAAAATTGGTATTGGGGCGCAACATCACCCACAGTTAAAATGTGCCTGCGGCTCTCGTTGTCGCAGTAAACCGAAGATATTGGATCAGTTTGACATAAGCAGACTTGCGGGATGCCTCGCAGACACATGCGCGAAACGTAACGTAAAGTCAGTTAGTTTGAAAGACGGCGCGTTTCTAACATGAGAGGATGCATCCGGGAAATTTCTGCTCGTGTATGGCCAAGCGTTTCGGCAGTGCAACGGGCGTGTGCAGAATGGTTCACGGAAGGCCGTAGAAAACGACGAGATGGATCAGGTAATGCCACCCAGATCATCCTCTGAGAAGATGTACATCTCATTCGAATGGTAGTGCAGGACAGATCTGCGTCCTCCTCGGCTCTGGAGCACCAGTGGAACAGTGTAACACATCGTACACTATCAGGAGTGACTGTCCGTCACAGTTTATTACGACACGGGTTATGTGGGCGTCGTCCACTTCTCCGCCTACCTTTGGCGAATGTGCAGAAACAAGCTAGGTGGCAATGGTGTATGGAACGACGTCACTGTTGATAGGAATGGGATCAGATAGTGTTTTCAGACGATTGCAAAAAAAAATGGCTCTGAGCACTATGGGACTTAATTTGTGAGCCCATCAGTCCCCTGGAACTTAGAACTACCTAAACCTAACTAACCTAAGGACATCACACGCATCCATGCCCAAGGCAGGACTCGAACCTGTGACCGTAGCGGTCTCGCGGCTCCAGACTGTAGCGCCTATAACCGTTCGGCCACTCCGGCCAGCGGACGATTGCAGCTTCTGTTTGTTTGAAAATGATCGCCACATTCTGGTTCGTCGCAGATAAGGCAGCGGCATCACAGTGGCTGCATTCGCACAAGACATACAGCTCGAACTCGAGGCCTTAAGTTGTAGGGTGCTATTTTGTACAACCGAATATCGCATATGGTGCGTGTCCAGGGCACAGTGACTAGTGTGACCAACGTGAATGACATCCTGCGACCCGTAGCCATACCCGTTCTGTACAACACCGCAAACGCTATTTTCCAGCAAGTCAATGCACGACCACATTTTGCTGCATGAACGCGTGCCTTGTTGGTGTCGCAGGATGTCAGCCTTTTGCTCTCGCCCGCCAGATCACCAGACGTGTCACCAATCGAAAATGTGTGGTGTATGGTGAAACGACGGGTGCAGCGCCGTGGCCCAGTGCTTGCCACCACAGATGAACTTTGGAACGTGGTGAACGCAGGATAGGTTACTACACAACAGGACGCTACTCGCGTCTTATACGCGCCAATGCCATCACACATGGAACAAGTTATCAGGGCTCACTGCGGACCTTGTGCCTACTTGGTAACAGAACACATGCTGAACTGAAATGACTGAAATGCTAATAACTTATGCAGAGCACAGTAATGTACACGTCTTGTGAGTATGAGTGTCCTGTCTCTAGAAATCCAAGGTGTTCTGTTTTTCCGAACATGAGTGTAAGTTCTGTAGTTAAACGCGATTTTTATTTCTTTAGCTCACAAAATCGCACTAAGGACAGCTATGTATACAGGTTGTTTTTAAAGAGTGTCACTTATTCCTACAGGAGGTAGCACTGGACAAAACAAAAAGAAAATTTCTCTAATTAATTTTCTGGAAACCAATATCCGTTGAGATACGAATAGTATTACTTGTGACTTGTAAAGCGAAGCTTCACTACTCTGTCCTCTGACGGATCAATCGTGATCGATCGACCGCCGTATCATCCCCAACCAATCCCGTCATTTGTATGTGATACGGATGAGCGTCGGATTAGCACACGGCTCTCCCAGCAGTTGTCGTGTTTGCAGACCTTGGAGCCATTACTTCTCAATCAAGTACCTCCTCAACTGGCATCACGAGACCGAGAGGGCCACAGCCAAGTCCTGCCATTAAGGTAAACTCGTTCTCACTACTGAGAAGTGAAGCTGGGTCTTCCACATGGCAGTCATCTGTGCTCACCACTCAGCTACAGAGGTTGACTTGTGACTAGTAATGTACATTTTATTTGAAGATGAGGCAGGATACTCGAGAGATGGTTTAGTAAATTAACACAACGCGCTCGTGTGGACAGATGCACTTCCCTTAGTGGCCACGGAGGTGAGGCATCAGGGTCTTTTCAGTATCAATATGTGGGCAGGAATTGTCGGAGGGTTAGGTTAGGTTAGGTTAGGTTAGGTTAGGTTAGGAACCTGTTAACTGGTATCGTGTGTCACCGATTTTTACGTGATGAATTATCAGTAGTATTGGAGAACATTACCTTTGCAGAAGGACGACAAAGGCTTATACACGATGGGACACCAACCCATTTTCTGTGTATCATGTGAAAGTACCTCAGCGCAAGGTTTAAGGGCAAATGGAAAAGGTCCATTGGCATGGCCTGGAATGATCACGTGACCTGAATCGGTTTTTATGGATTTCTGGTCATGGGAACATTTGAAGGCATTGGCTTATGGTCTACCAATAAGTAATGTGCAGAGGTTACAGGAGTGTGTCACCAATACACGTGACGCAATCCACATGGAGCCTGATGTACTGGGTGTTTAACATTATATTGACGTGTCCTGAGTGCTACACTGCGGGCTGTATACATTGCAGGATTCTGAAACACAGTAGGTACACTACTGGCCATTAAAATTGCTACACCACGAAGATGACGTGCTACAGACGCGAAATTTAACCGACAGGAAGGAGATGCCGTGATATGCAAATGATTAGCTTTTCAGAGCATTCGCACAAGGTTGGCGCCGGTGACGACACCTACAACGCGCTGACATGAGGAAAGTTTCCAGCCGATTTCTCATACACAAACAGCAGCTGACCAGTGTTACCTGGTGAAACGTTGTCGTGATGACTCGTGTAAGGAGGAGAAATGCGTACCATCACTTTTCCCACGTTGATAAAGGTCCCGTTGTAGCCATCGCGATTGCGGTTTATCGCATCTCGACATTGCTGCTCGCGTTGGTCGACATCCTACGACTGTTAGCTGAATATGGAATCGGTGGGTTCAGGAGGGTAATACGGAACGCCGTGCTGGATCCCAACAGCCTCGTATCACTAGCAGTCGAGATGACAGGCATCTTATCCGCATGGCTGTAACGGATCGTGCAGCTACGTCTCGATCCATGAGTCAACAGATGGGGACGTTTGCAAGACAATAACCATCTGCACGAACAGTTCGACGACGTTTGCAGCAGCATGGACTATCAGCTCGGACACCATGGCTGCGGTTACCCTTGAAGTTGCATCACAGACAGGAGGGCCTGCGATAGTATCCTCAACGCCGAACCTGGGTGCACTAATGGCAAAACGTCATTTTTTCGGATGAATCCAGGTTCTGTTTACAGCATCATGATGGTTGCATCTGTGTTTGGCGACATCGCGGTGAATGCACATTGGAAGCGTGTATTCGTCATCGCCATACTGGCGTATCACCCGGCGTGATAGTATGGGGTGCCATTGGTTACACGTCTCGGTCGCCTCTTTTTCGCATTGACCCGCACTTTGAACAGTGCACGTTACATTTCAGATGTATTACGAACCGTGGCTCTACCCTTTATTCGATCCCTGCGAAACCCTACATTTCAGCACGATAATGCACGACCGCATGTTGCAAGTCCTGTAGGGGCCTTTCTGGATACAGAAAACGTTCGACTGCTGCCCTGACCAGCACATTCTCCAGATCTGTTACCAATTGAAAACTTCTGGTCAATGATGGCCGAGCAACTGGCTCGTCACAGCACGCCAGTCACTACTCTTGATGAACTGTGGTATCTTGTTGAATCTGCATGGGCAGCTGTACCTGTGCCCGCCATCCAAGCTCTGTTTGACTCAATGCCCAGGCGTATCAAGGCCGTTTTACGGCCAGAGGTGGTTGTTCTAGGTACTGATTTCTCAGGATCTATGCACCCAAATTGCGTGAAAATGCAATGACATGTCAGTTCTAGTATAATATATTTGTCCAATGAATACCTGTTTATCACCTGCATTTCTTCTTGGTGTAGCAATTTCAATGGCCAGTAGTGTATATTCATTAACTGGTGCGCTCGTGAAGTATACTGAAAAAATAATACTTCCACTTTTTGCCATCAGTGAAAATATGGCACTGTAAACAGTGAGAACGTGAACTGATTCCTGTTTTGACGTCAGTATGCTGTTTGTCGTTTGGAGGCACGTGTTGATTTCTTTTGTAAAGTGACAATTGGTGTAATGGGTTAAGATTGTCGAATTTCCTGTACGAAATGCAGTGGCTGTTGAGAGGAAATGCTGTGCACTGCTGGTAAAATTGTTTTATCAGCAGGGCAGAAGTAGCAGCAATGAACTGTAGGAATATCATCAACAGAAACAGCTGTGAAGAGGCAAAGAGTCAATAAATTGGTTAAAGAAGTTGATCTAAGGATCTGAAGAACCGTGAGAATTAGTTGGTACAGCAGGGAGAGGGAGGTGGCCCATTCCCACGGCAGTTTTTGACGTTGCTGTAGCTATAGCCGACTGTGGGGCGCATCGCTCAAATTCTGCAGCCAGAGTTTGAGGTGTGTCATAAGATTGTCTCCACTCTGGTCAACAGTTCAAAAGCTTTTGCAGCACGTTTCACTCTGGTACCCATACAAGCTTCAAAATGTGCACAAAGTGAAGCGTGAAGACAAGCTACAACGTCGTGACTTGCCCTTCGTTGTTTGGCACGCACAGAAATGGATGATTGTGGCCAGGGAATATTCTTTGGACGGACGAGGCACATTCCTTTGTGCATAGGTCCGTGAATGCGACAGAACTGTGGTGTATGGGGCTTTATTCCACCACAAGCTGTGCAGGAAAATTTATGTATTCGGATTCTTTGACTGTGTGATGTGGTTTCTCAAGCTCCTTCCTTCTCGGTCCACTTTTATTCGGGGGGATTACACTCACGAGCCCAGTAGATTTACAGTGATATCTGAATGTTATAAAGACCTTCTTGGGCAACAGTGGATTCCAAGTTCGCAGAAACGCAACTGTCTTCAAACTACTGTTTTCATGCAAGATGGGGTGATACTACATGTCGCTTACCAAGTGAAAGATTTGCTGTGAGAAACCTTCCGTAATGACCCCATCATGCTGAGGCTATTCCAAGATGCATGGCCTTCCTGATCTCCTAACCTAAATCCATATGAATTCTGGTTATAGGGATATCTAAAAAGATCGTGTCTATTAGGGATGTGTGCGGACTCTTCCTGATCTGAAGGATAGCAAACGATGACATATCACTCTGATTACACCGCATATGCTGCGAGAAACTGTCGACCATGCAGTATTATGAATGCATCATGTTGCTGAGCGGGAGACCGTATTGAACACATGTTGTAACTTGTGACCTCAACCTTATAAACGCACCAGCACCACTGTTTTCATGTGTTTCGTGGTTCCTCCCCTTTCCCTGCACCCAATCCATATTCTGACTGCTTACAGCACCGTATTTTAACCTGGTGGCAGAAAGAGGAACTATTATTTTTTCACTGTGAGTGTACCAATTAATGAACATACCTACGATGTTTTAGCGTCCTGCAATATATACAGCCAGCACTGCAGCCCTTGGAACACCGTCAGTTAAATACAACCACCTGGTATTACGACGAGCGTATGACCCACTTCGAAGAACGGCTGAAGAATGTGTCATTATGTGTAATAAGTATTTTTCGGATATATCACTATCAGAGATTTTCTTCTAGATTTGACCAACACTGTCTCCTGCAGGAATATTAGACTTATTTTTAAACACCACGTATATGAGAGCTATTCGGGAAGCACTGTCCAACTGGGCACGAAATGGAAACCACAGTCAAAATCCGATGAAGCTTTGCACAGATGTGTTGCGCAGTTTCTGTAGTAAGTCCACCGATCGCATCATGTCGCTCTTTTCAGCTCTGAGTGCACAGTGAGCGCGTAAAGATGCCCACAACAATTGATTTTCACGCCAAGTATGAGGACCTGGCGAGAGATTTCGCCTGATGTCATGTAGCCCATATAACATAACTTTCACGTGTGTCCCTCTTCATCACTATTCTCGGCGGCACTCTGCAGGCGCAATGAAGATGCTCCTGCAGCGTTTTTGATAGGAAGTGTCTGATCACCCACAATACAGCCCGCAATTGGCTCCCCGTTAGTTTCAGCTCTTCTCACGTGAACCGAAACAACATTTTGGCACAGATAACGCGCTGCAGACCAGCGTAGAAAATAGGCCAAAAGCACAGGCGGCTGCCTCCTATGACGAAGGCATCGGGAAGTTGGTACAAAGATAGGACTAATGTCTAAGTAGGAGTGGCGACTATGTAGAGAAGTAGCTGGAAAGTGTAGATAACTGTTGGAAATAAAACGTATCTGATTATCACAGTGATTTCCATTTCGCGACTGATCGGACCTTGCTTTACAAATAGCCGTTCTATTTAATTTTTAATTCTTCACTGGAGTCTAATATCAACTGTACAGATTGATTTATCATATGCTGGTATTTTTAACAGTTTTATTTGCATGTATATCATTTACATTTCATTTTACACACCCTGAAAATGGTTCATCATTCCAGAATGAGATTTTCACTCTGCAGCGGAGTGTGCGCTGACATGAAACTTCCTGGCAAAATAAAACTGGTTCATTATTAATTCTTGTTCAATGAATTATCAATTCTTATTCAATGAATTTCGAGTTATGCTTTCAGGTTCACGTCTCCATATGAGATGGGTTTACGGAGCGTTAGCAGGTGGACTTCCACTTGGGTGCGTCAGTGCATCTTACAGCAGGCTAGCGGGAAGTGTCTGTTGTAGTACGGATGCCATCACGAACGTCTAAGCAAAATTGCTCGACCAGAAATCTGCCGCAGAAGTATGCCTCTGTCATCTGTCGAAGCTCCAGCTAACCTCTCAGTTGATATGTTTTGTATCCAACGAGCCAGTTTTTGTTTACGGCCACACTAATCGAATTATTTGTTTAAAACTGGCGTAACGGCAGGCAGCAAACTTTTCCTATAAAGGGAACATGTCCAGTGTGCAAACTTTATTAATGGATTGTGCTTTCTGTCCTTTCAGCAGCATATTTTATTTTCCACTGTGCGTCTCGAATCACACCTCCCCTTCAAGGCTTCATTTGGCTATCGAAAGATTTTTACTGTGATGTCAAAAGCAAGAAACGCTGTCTGTGTGGGGTTATAGTGCACTTTTAATTGAAATTTTCAAAGTTATGGTAGAACACATACAGAACTGCGGAAAAATATGTGCAGATTTTGTTAAAAAGTAAAATTATACCTGTTAATGTTGCTAGCTTTTGTTATACATCACAACACAATGAAGTAACTTTCACATGTGGTTTACACATGAATTGGCCGGAATGCTGAGAGAACGGCAGTCGCATCACAGAGGGCACATTATTAAGCAAATAAGTGAAGGGCACTCATAACCGTCTGTGTAACTGGAAGAGTTACGGCTTATTACACTCGGAACGAAGCACGCAACCTCTAAAAGCACATAAGAAAATCTGGTCCGCGCCACACCCAGTACCTCAGACGTGGAAAAGCACTGTTAGTAGCAAAGCGGAGTCAACGGCAGACTAACAGTAAGAAATATCGGAACAAGGGAGCACTTAGTAAAGTGGCGTAGCTTAGAGACTGCTAAAGAACTTGTAAGCGGCCCGGCCGGAATGATGTTGGAAGCAAAGTTCATGTTTTACGACCGTGGCTTCCACCACTTACCCGACGCTGCACCAGAGACTGCTTCTTCTTCCGTAGCACTGTCGTTCCACACATACCGAAATGTTGCAACACAACATATAGTTCAACTCGGAGGGAATGAATGGGTTCTATTATATCGATTAAGACAATACAGTTTTGGTGAAAATGGTTCAAATGGCTCTGAGCACTATGGGACTTAACTTCTGAGGTCATCAAACCCCTAGAACTTAGAACTAATTAAACCTAACTAACCTAAGGACTTCACAAACATCCATGCCCGAGGCAGGATTCGAACCTGCGACCGTAGCGGTGGAGCGGTTCCAGGCTGTAGCGCCTAGAACCGCTCGGCCACACTGGCGGGCAGTTTTGGTGAACTTCAGGTCTATTCCGGAAGTGCTCTTTCTTAGAACTGCACTGTTGACACGTTAATCTCATATATAAACTACTGGCCATTAAAATTGCTACACTACGAAGATGACGTGCTACGGACGCGAAATTTAACCGACAGCAAACGATTAGCTTTTCAGAGCATTCACACAAGGTTGGCGCCGGTGGCGACACCTACAACGTGCTGACATGAGGAAAGTTTCCAACCGATTTCTCATACACAAACAGCAGCTGACCGGCGTTGCATGGTGAAACGTTGTTGTGATGCCTCGTGTAAGGAGGAGGAATGCGTACCATCACGTTTCCGACTTTGATAAAGGTCCCATTGTAGCTTCACACGATTGTGGTTTATCGTATCGCGACATTGCTGCTCGCGTTCGACGAGATCCAATGACTGTTAGCTAAATATATGGAATCGATGGGTTCAGGAGGGTAATACGGAACACCGTACTGGATCCCAACAGCCTCGTATCACTAGCAGTCGAGATGACAGGCATCTTATCCGCATGGCTGTAACGGATCGTGCAGCCACGTCTCGATCCCTGAGTCAACAGATGGGGACGTTTGCAAGACAATAACCATCTGCACGAACAGTTCGACGACGTTTGCAGCAGCATGGACTATCAGCTCGGACACCATGGCTGCGGTTGCTCTTGACGTGGTATCACAGACACGAGCGCCTCCGATGGTGTACTCAACGACGAATCTGGGTGCACTAATGGCAAAACGTCATTTTTTCGGATGAATCCAGGTTTTGTTTATAGCACCATGGTGGTCGCATCCGTGTTTGGCGACATCGCGGTGAACGCACATTGAAAGCGTGTATTCGTCACCGTCATACAGGCGTATGTTCCCGCGTGATGGTATTGGGTGCCATTGGTTACACGTCTCGGTCATCTCTTGTTCGCATTGACGGCACTTTGAACAGTGCACGTTACATTTCAGATGTGTTACGACCCGAGGCTCTACCCTTCATTCGATGCCTGCGAAACCCTACATTTCAGCAGGATAATGCACCACCGCATGTTGCAGGTCCTATACCGGCCTTCCTGGATACACATAATGTTCGACTGCTGTCCTGGCCAGCACATCCTCCAGATATCTCTCGTCACAGTACGCCAGTAACTATTCTTGATGAACTGTCGTATCGTGTTGAAGCTGCATGGGCAGCTATACCTGTGCACTCCATCCAAGCTCTGTTTGACTCAATGCCCAGGCGTATCAAGGCCGTTCTTACGGCCAGAGGTGGTTGTTCTGGGTACTGATTTCTCAGGATCTATGCACCCAAATTGTGTGAAAATGTAATCACATTTCCGTTATAGTATAATTTATTTGTCCAATGAATACCCGTTTATCATCTGTATTTCTTCTTGGTGTAGCAATTTTAATGGCCAGTTGTGTAAATCTGATTCAGTTTCACACTTTAACCACGCAACAGTACTTTTGGATTTTTCTTGAGTATAATTATTAACGTCCTCATTCATTCATTGTGGCGTGGCACATGGACAAGACTACGAGTTTATAGTATACACGGATCGACTTAATTTGTGCACTAAATATGCCAGCTGCATTATTGCGTCGCACAGACGTACACGAACCGGCAAATAATTGCCTTTGACCACTTAAACTATCTTGCTTCACGCCCATTTCCATGCTCTGATGAGCGAGCCAGCTTCCATTATTCTGTATCGGAGTATGCCTAAGCCGTCTTTTTACCACAACCGCCACCGCTGACGTGCCTAAAAAACAAATGCAACACTAAAAGTGGATTACCGATTCATACTTCATGCAGCTGACAAACTGCACGACACCACCATTCGCATAGAATCCTACTTATTTTTGCTTTACTGCGTTAATTTGCGTAATCTACAGTAAGCGTGAAATTAACAGGACCACCAGTTCGTGGTTCTCAATAAGATTTCTGGTCTTCAGAAGGTTACTGCATGTCGTCCCTTAATATCCCGTCCAGTGGCATTCCATTTCAATTAGAATCTGCAATTCTTCGGAGGAGACAGCCTCTGAGGTGCGCCGTCTCAACCCATGCAACTAGGGTGACGTGCGAAAGTCATTATGGATACTTGACGTGGCGTCAGGGCACTTTTCTCGCAAGGTCCGATTCGTCCGCAGCCATACGTTTCCAATGGACTGAGGTCTCTTCCAAACGCAGGCCAGTCTAGGACAGATATCTCATTTTGTTCTGTAAACCACTCCTGCTGTACAAACGGCATGAGTATTGGAGACTTACCCTATGGAAAAATATTACACTCTAAGGGTGAAACAGTCGCACTGATTGGGTCATAACATTGCCTATAATGTGAGTATACAGGGCAGCATCACGTTGGCCATCGATCCTGTGAAATATCCCAAGTCCACAACAATGTATCGAACCCCACTCTGCCACAGACACAGGGCCACTGCAAGATGACTATTATATTTGGCAACGAAAAGGACACCATGCGGCCTGTACACTCGTACTGGACCATCAGTCCCATGAAGATATTACTTTCCACGAGTTACGATAGGTATCTTCAGCAAACGCTCATCGGTAGAGTCGATGATGATCACGGAGCGTCCCGTTGACGTACCTACGTTTGCTTTGTAGTCCAGCAGGCGCCGACCCGTGTCAATACTCCGAAGATACGTAGTAGTACTTCTCCATTGCACCGTGTTTAAAAAAAGGATTTTTCCAAGCTGTATTTGCAAATTCCTTGTGGCGGACTCGTGTTTTTACCCGCCAACGGACACTCCCACACGCCTATTGGATTTCCCAGCATCATGATACCGCTTTATCCACAGCAGCGCAGTACGCTCAGGGATTCTACACCGTGCCCAGACTTCCGACGTCGTCAAACTTACTTCCTCCACAGGATAAAATGACGCGATCACAAATAGGCGGTTGACGATGAGGCATGGATCACGGATGAAGTAGCTGGACTCCAGGCAGGTTGAGGTATCTGACCTTGAACCGAGTAGTTCAGTGGTCATTATAGAAAGAATGGCGCAATGACAAACATTACTCACCGCGTTAGACCGTCAGTCGGTGCATCAGAATACTACCACGTCTCGTAGAAGTCACGACAAACCTGGCTAATTACTTAAGAATAACGTTCGCCTTCGTGTAAGATAAGCCTACAAACTGTGTTCATGCAGGATTTGGGTCAATAGGTCCTATTTTTCGAAAAAAAAATCGTATTCAACGGATATTATGACAACTACACACACATGTGTTTTATAAATATAATCCAAGTTTCTTTTCGGCGAATTATTAGGCAAAAGAAAGGTGCATGCACTTAACTCTACAGAATTAACAGCCTTACGGGTGGGCTAGCTCCGAATGTTGACACCAGTTTTATCGTAGGTGCTGTAAGGTGTCGGTTACGTTGTTCAGCATACCCCTATGATGCTACAGTTCGATTTTTGGTGACCTTCAGAGGACGGAAGCACCCGATCATAATGAAAATTGAATTTCGTGAAATTATAGTGTTATCGAACTGGAACCATCTTACTGAATTGATAATTAATAGCGATGTTCCAATGAAGCATGCAAATGTTGGTACCACACCACGCACAAAGATTTATGAATGAAAGGAGGGTCATCTGTCTGTAACAGAAGCAAGTGCTCACTGTAACGATCAAGTTTATCATCGTAAACGTCAACATATAAGTTACCCACTGATATAACTGAATGATCATTTAATAGTCGGACCAGGGATTATAACAGTAAAATACAACCTTGGCACATATGGAGGGGCACGATAAAAGCATATTTATGAGGGTATTTCGTGGATACGATCAGTGATTGCAAGAGTGGTAAGTTGATTATGGGAAGAACACTGAAAAATAGGTGCAAACACCAGAAATCTCACATAATTTCATAACAGAAACAACAAGCTAGCTCTATGATGTTAAAACTGTCCGACAGATTCCTTACTGGAGTTATCTAACAATGGTTCCATACAACATTGGTGTTTGTAATGCTGACCAATATTACCAGACTCGCATAGCATGAACGAGGAAGGCAGCGGCGGTACCGGCTGGTGTCTGTCTGTACCCAGCATTCAGGTGGAGACTTTCTTCTACATGACATCAATTCTCGCCTCATCAATCGTCTGGCAACTCTTCCGTCTACCAGCCCCACGTGTTCTCGTCCACAGCCAAGCAGTAAGTGTTCTCTATCTTAACGCTATTAAACTTGGCTGTTTTTGTCAGAGCTGGAATCTTGCTATCCAATAGAAGCA
Source organism: Schistocerca serialis cubense (assembly GCF_023864345.2). Classification (NCBI taxonomy): domain Eukaryota; kingdom Metazoa; phylum Arthropoda; class Insecta; order Orthoptera; family Acrididae; genus Schistocerca; species Schistocerca serialis. The sequence continues at coordinate 584,788,749 of NC_064640.1, forward strand.
AATAGAAGCAAACATTGTGAGCTCCGTCCATTAAAATTTTAATAACAAGGTTAAACGAACTCCTACGGATTTCGTTATTACTATCCAATAGTGTTGTGACGTATGGAGGAAGACAGGAGATTTCTCCCACACCATGAAGTTATTCTGAAGCTGACAAATATGAGAGCTCACGGGCGTAGCCACGCACGACAAAGCGTGCCCGCTGCGGAAAATAACACTATGAAACCACAGAAATGCTTGTTTCTGAAATTTAAAACTAACGTTATTTCATAGTAAGGCCGCTGGGGTAACGACGGTTCTCACACCGGCCTCTGGAAAATAACATATGGCCCGATTTTTATCTTTCTAAAAGGATTCTTTGAACAATACAATTTTTCCAGTACATAGCATCCACCATGCACCACCCGGATTGAGGAGGATGGGGGACGCGAATGCTGTGTCAGCTAACTGAAGCTGAAACTCAAGCTTGGACTAATAAGTTTACGATTCTGCTTGTTCCTTTTAGGAAAACTCTTATCTTTTGCCACCCAGCACAAATGCACTCAGCTATGCAGGACCAATAAAAGAGAAGTGGAAAGAAGGCAATAAACAGGACAGTTGCTTTTGGTACTGCATATGGTTTGCAGTTAAGAAACACTATCAGAGAATAACTACAATGATCAAGAGTAATTGTATACAACATCCTAAATATGTTGCATGACAGTTTAAGATAAAGGGTGCCACGTAACATTGCCATCAGAACTGACCCTCCTCGTTTTGCATCCTAAAAACTTTCACATCTACCACATCTACCGTGGAAAGTTAACTGCACATTATCAGATAGAAATATGTTTTCCATATGGTACGTTTCACATAAAACAAGGCGAAAAAGAAGAGAAATTGTTGCAACTTAACATCGTATAAAACCTCTGCCCCTTTGCATAGGAAGCCTGCAGGTTTTCCAGTTACTTTTCTATTTATGTATATATATATATTTTTTTTCGGGCCTCCATACCATCCCTTCTAGCATGTCCTTTGGCTCTTCAGTAATGCCATCACCAGCGAACTTCTACACAATATTTTTAGTTTCAGGAGAAACAAAATTAAGGTATTTATTGACAATTCTTTTCTTTGCCATTATCTGTAGTATTCACAGACTAAAGTTGTATTGCTTCTCCATCTTTTCGAGTGGCTCTTGGAATAGTAAACTACAAATTCTCACAGATCGCTAACTAAAACCTGCGTGTGTTATTAATACTGTACTAATAGAACCGTCATTATGCTTAAATTTTACGCTACCATTAGTGTTTCTGCCTATTCACTCGCAAGCTTCATCATTTATACATCTGGCATATACAAGTTTCACAGCGTTGTTAGAGTGAATATCTATCACTTCCCTATTAAGTGACTTTGCATAATTGAATAGCCATCACCGAATAGCGAAACGGTTGTTGGGTAGGATTTACGGTGATCACTTCGAAAGTAAATGTCAAGGTATCTCTTTGCGAGAAAGACATGTTACTTACAGTTCAGTTGACATTTCCCTTCAGCGCAAGTGCATTCCGCAGTAAACAAGTGTTCGGCGCACACAATCGCTGCAGCGTACGTCTGCATTCCACGGTCTCCAAACGCGACTTTACTACATTGACGACGAGCCAACATTTGCCCGGTAAGCGATATGTATTATTGCACATTAGAGTGAGGGCATTTCGACCGCCTTATCGTGAGTTTTTATCTTCATATTTCAGATGACAGGCTGAACCACTTAATACTATATGCACAACTTGTGGTGTCACCGCCAGACACCACACTTGCTAGGTGGTAGTTTTAAATCGGCCGCGGTCCATTAGTACATGTCGGACCCGCGTGTCGCCACTGTGTGATCGCAGACCGAGCGCCACCACAAGGCAGGTCTCGAGATACGGACGAGCACTCGCCCCAGTTGTACAGACGACGTAGCTAGCGACTACACTGACGAAGCCTCGCTCATTTGCCGAGCAGATAGTTAGAATAGCCTTCAGCTAAGTCCATGGCTACGACCTAGCAAGGCGCCATTAGCATTACATAGCTTGCATTTAAAGAGTCTCACTTGTATCGTCAAGAGCGATGTATACAACAAGGATGGATTAAAGTTAAGTATTCCAGAAGCTACGTACTTTTCTTTATAGCATTCATTACGTATCCTGTTACAGACCTGTCTCTTGCCTGCGTGAACTAAACGCGTGCCTTTCGGCTACTGTCTTGCTACGCCACAACACAACTGTCTTCGCATCATTCACAATGCCATGCATTTCCTTTAGTCACCACTGTACTTGTTTACTGTAACGTCACTGCGTGTTTCTGATAACGGCCACTGGAGGCGAAGTACCGTAACATTGTAGTCGGGTTATAATGAATGTACAGCTAATAGTATCATGTTTTTATTTGCAGAAAACTCTTTATATCCTCTTAGAGTAGTTCTAGAATACAGACGGGGACAAAAAATGGTTCAAATGGCTCTAAGCACTATGGGACTTAACATCGGAGGTCATCAGTCCCCTAGACTCAAAACTACTTAAACCTAAGGACATCACACACATCCATGCCCGAGGCAGGAATAGAACCTGCGACCGCAGCAGACGCGTGGTTCCCGACTGAAGCGCCTAGAACCGCTCGGCTACCGCGGCCGGCACAGACGTCCATTTTTGGGTACTGTTTCAAGTAATAATTCCTCGTCGGCGAATTCTCAACGTAATCTTCAAATATGGCATGTTGCATTTATTTCCCATCAGTGCTATACAGTACTTCGACTTTGGATACAGTTGTTCACCTCCAGCTTTTGTAATTTCTATTCTACATACATAATTTTGAATGTTGCACTACAAACAGCAAAGAAATTAGCAAACTGAATTGATATTTTACTTTTCCAATACAATAATAACTTGCAAGTTAGGTGACCACCAGGTAATCTTTAAACAAATTTTACTTTAATATTCTACAGAAAAAAATATGATATCATCTGAGCTTGTTATAGGTTGAAATCATACATCAAAATTCGTATCGCAGTCTGCAAAACACATATGAATTATTGAAATTAATATGATTTCATACAGATTAATATACTATGAACAAAACACGAAATAAACATTTAAAGATACGAAAAATGATCTGAGTATTTAATAATGAACTTAACTGTGTTCTACAATATCTTCAAGAGGTTCCATTAAGAACGTACTATAATGTCCCACACACAAACGTTTATAAAGTATTGACATGACAACCGTGGTCCTCCGTTAGTGAACTAAAGGCCTGAAGATGAAGCTGTGCTTCATATTTGACATTGGCGAAAAATACACTACTGAAAAGACAGTAGTGGTCCTTTATTATAAGGTTTCCCATTCATTTCGTTGTCTCTATTTTGTAAAGTGTAGCCACTTAGCTACTATGGCCACCATGAAAAATGCGACTGATTGGTTGTTCATTACAGTTTCATCAACACATTTTGTTCCTTCTTGTGATGAAGTGGCTGCTGGCTTACGCTACGCCTTTGATCGATATCGATTATTGGCCATATTGAATGGCACGAGCATCTCACCAGATCAAGGAAGTCACTTCCAAGGCATTTTCGAGACAGTATCGAAATGGGTGCTATGTATCCCGGACAAATACTCTTAAAATAGCACTAAAATATACTGAATTTTTAATTTTTTTAGTTTTTCGAAGTCTACTATGCAGAAAGAGAAGAATTTAAGGGGTATGGTTATACACAGGTTTCCCTTCTCCTTTTCGTCCCACGAACACGCTACAGAAGTACCGAGTGTTGGTAATTTGACACACTGTGATCCTATTCATGCCTGATTAAATTGTCACGAGAAACTACGCGCTTTACCCGTCACATTTAGAAGAGCGACTTGCTAATGTGCCTCGGCGGGGTGCGAAATAGAAGTGGTATAAACAAGTTTTAACAAATCTCAGCCCGAAATGGCCAAATCAACATTCCGAGTACTGAGGCCATTTTTGTTGCGAGAGCACTGATGGAACGCGGCAGCTGCAGCGGCAGTAGCGGGAAAGGTGCGAGCAGCGGTCAGGGGCCTTTATGTTGGCTCGGCTTTGTGCGGCAGGTGAGTGCAGCTACCACCTACCGGCTACCGGCTACCTAATAAGCCCGCTATGCGCGCCATTGTTCGCGCCTCCGCGCTCTCCTCCTAGCCTATTACGCATCACGAGGCTGACTGCTCCTAAAGCGCGCGCCGATAGCGCTGCTGTACTGCAGCAACAACATTCCGGTGGACAACGTCAGGGGCTCTGTCAGACGACTGGCGGATGATTCTGTTTTGTATAGCACAGTCGCATTGCCAGAAAATTGTTGTAAAATACTGGATGATCTGCAGACGATCGACGACTAGTGCGGGTATTGGGAGTTAATCTTCCGCATAAAGAGATGTGACGTATTTCTCATCAGTAGGGGGAAACACCCATTACAGCTCGATTACACGAGTGGCGAAGAATCACTGAAACAGTAACAGCTATACAATAGCTAACAGTGATCGCTCACATGGTCCTAAATTGGAACTTCGACGCCTAGCTAGTTGTAGCAAAAGAAGATTTTAGGTTGAGATTCTTTGGATCAGTACTAGGAAAGTTTAATTTACTCACGAAAAAAGTAGCTCCGAAACCCTGTTTAAAACGATTTTAAGTTCCGCTTGTCATTCTGAGATTCTTAACTCCTAATAGTAATGGAAGACACACACAAGACCCATTAGTGAAAAGATACTACTGCGTTATGGAACGTACACTGAGCTGTTTATAGAATAATACACTGAGGTGATAAAAGCCGTAGGATTCCTCCTGATATCGTGTCTGACCTCCTTTTAGCCAGCGTAGTACAGCTACTCGACGTGGAAAGGACCCAATAAGTCGTTGGATGTCCCGTGCAGAAATGTTCAGACATTTTGTTTTACAGCCGTCCAAAATTGCGAAAATGTTGCTAGTGCTGGATTTTGTGCACGAACTGGCCTCTCGATTATGTCCTGTTAATGTCCGACGGGATTCTTGTCTGCAGTCTGGGTTACCAAATCATTCGCTCGATTTGTCCACAACCTTCTTCAGACCAGTCGCGAACAATTGTGGGGCCGGCCGGTATGACCGAGCGGTTCTAGGCGCTTCAGTCTGTAACCGCGCGACCGCTACGGTCGCAGGTTCGAATCCTGCCTCGGGCATGGATGTGTGTGATGTCCTTAGGTTAGTTAGGTTTAAGTAGTTCTAAGTTCTAGGGGACTGATAACCCCAGCTGTTAAGTCCCATAGTGCTCAGAGCCATTTGAACCATTTTTGAAAAGTTGTGGCCCCGTGGCATGGCACATTGTCATCCATAAATTTTCCATCATTTTTTGGGAACATGAGGTCCATGAGTTTCTGCAAATGGCCACCAGTAGCCAAACTCAACTATTTTCAGTCAATCATCGGTTCAATTGAACCAGAGGACCCAGTCAGTTCTATATATACACAGTCCATAGCACCAGCTTGCGAAGTACCTTGTTAGCAACTTGGGTCCATGGCTTCGCGGGGTCAGCGCCAAACTCGAAGCCTACTATCAGCTCTTACCAACTGAAATAAGCACTCACCTGACCAGGTTACGGATTTCCAGTCGTCTACGATATGATATCTAGCCTAAAAGAGGCGCTTTAGGTGATGTCGCGCTTTTAGTAAAGGTACTAACGATGGTCCTCTGCCGCATAGCCCATCAACGGCAAATTTCGGCACACGCTCCTGACGGATACATTCATCGTGCGTCCCACGCTGATAAGTGCGGTTATTTCAGGCAGTGTTACTTGTCTGTTAACGCCGAAAATTCTACGCAAACGCCGTTGCTCTCGGTTGCTACGTAAAGACCATCGGTCATTGCTTTGTCCATGGTAAGAGGTAATGCCTAAAATTTGGTAGTGTTGCAACACTCTGGACGTTGTGAATCTCGGAATATTGAGTTCCCTAACGATTTCCGAAATGGAATGTCCCGTGCCTCTAGCTCCAATTACCATTCCGGGTTCAAAGCCTGTTAATTCACGTCGTGCCACCATAAACATGTCGGAAGCCTTTCCACATGAATCACCTGAGTACAAATAACAGCTCCGCCAAGGCACTGCCCTTTTATACCTTGTGTACGCTATACCACCGCCATCAGGATATAAGGGACGTTTAAAAAGAAATGAGCCGGAGGCATAATTACAGAAACCAGTACCTGTATGTTAGAAGTATTGACCCTGGCTGTGGAGACACTTGACCCACTGTGACACAAGGCGGTGAATGGCTGTCTCATAAAATTCGCGGGGCTGTGATGTGAGCTAGTTCCGCACGTAAGGCTGGACGTCGTCGTTCACACGAGTGCAGTAAAGGTTATGCTTACGTTCTTCTTTGACCAAGATGTCTCCCTTCTGATTCGCTTTCTGCAGCACGAGACAACAGTGAGTGCCCAGCGTTACTCACAAGCCTTGACCACCCTTCACCAAGTGATCAAATGAAAACGACAATGCAATCTCACTTGTGTGGTCATTCTGCTCCACGACAACCCAAAGCCTCATACGGCCAACACAGTCCGGGCACTCCTGCAGAAATTCTAATGGGAGGTCGTCGGCCACCCTCCATACAGTGCGGACCTCTCTCCCTGTCTTTAACGCCATTTTTGGTGCCCTTAAAAAGGCTCTGAGGGGCAAACGATTCACCTCGTACGACGACGTCCAGCTGTACGTGCGGAACTCATTCATATCGCAGCCCCGGAAATTTTATGAGGCAGCCATTCACGGCCTTGTGTTACAGACGGACAAGTGTCTCAACAGGCAGGGTCAGTACTTCTAACATACAGGTACTGGTTTCTGTAATTCCTCCTCCAGCTTATTTCTTTTTGAACGCCCCTTATGTGTGCATATTGCAATCCCTGAACTTTGTTCACCTCAGTGTATTCAGAGCTGCTCGTGACCATGCACTATTACACGATATTCCGGCCAGCAGGTCCAAGAGCAAGTGCACACGGTTGTCTATCGTGGTCTTCTTCTTCTGCGTTGCCTTTTTTCTATTTCTTCGAGAAAATCGGCCTTTAAGGTGGGCTGAGGCAATGTTAGTGGTAGGTGGTGGCTAGATGTTCATCTTGACGCCACCATTTCTCCATAGAATTAAATATATTTCGAAAACGTTTTCGAAATGCTTTCTTAGAGTGCATCTGTGGAGGCACGTGGGTACTAGTCGGTTATATAGCTAGATGGATTCAGGAAACTGCCTAAAATCCACATCTAGACTGGCGGGCTAACCAGCCCCCATCGTTAATTCTGGAGTCCTATCGATCCGAAGCAGGATCGCTTCCCATGTCCCGGAAGTGGCGATATAGCGTGCTAGGCTATTCGGACGTGTGGGTAGTCGGTCGTCGTGCTGCAGGTAAATTCTTGGACCGGTGTTGTCCGTTCCACTAATGATGTGTTGAGGCCACCGCATTTCAAAGAAGACAGCAGTGTTTCGTACATGTTCATTCAGTGAGTTTCAGAGCTTCACAGAGATATTCATCAAACTACACTGGGCCGGCCGAAGTGGCCGTGCGGTTAAAGGCGTTGCAGTCTGGAACCGCAAGACCGCTACGGTCGCAGGTTCGAATCCTGCCTCGGGCATGGATGTTTGTGATGTCCTTAGGTTGGTTAGGTTTAACTAGTTCTAAGTTCTATGGGACTAATGACCTCAGCAGTTGAGTCCCATAGTGCTCAGAGCCATTTGAACCATTTTTTGAAACTACACTGAAGCGCCAAAGGAACTCGCATAGTCATGTGTAGTCAAATACAGAGATATGTAAACAGGAAGAATACAGTGCTGCAATCGGAAACGCCTATATAATACAACAAACCTCAGGTGCAGTTGTAAGATCGGCTACTGCTGCTACAATGGCAGGTTATCAAGATTTAAGTGAGTTTGAACGTGGTGTTACAGTCTGCTCACGAGTGATGGGACACAAGATCTCCGCGGTAGCGATGAAGTGGGGATTTTTTCCGTACAACCATTTTGCGAGTGTACCGTGACTATCAGGAATCCAGCAAAACATCAAATCTCCGACATCGCTGTGGCCGGAGAAAGATCCTGCATGAACGGGACCAACGACGACTGAAGAGAATCGTTGAACGTGACAGAAGTGCAAGCCTTCCGCAAATTGCTACAGATTTCAATGCTGGGCCATCGAAAAGTGTCAGCGTGTGAACCATTCAACGATAATTCAACGATATGGGCCTTCGGAGACGAAGGCCCATTCGTGTATCCTTGATAAGTGCAAGACACAAAACTGTACGGCTCTCCTGGGCCCGTCAACGCCAACATTGGACTGTTGATGACTGTATTGTATCGAGCGGATGGACGTGTACAGATATGGACAAAACTCCATGAATCCATGGACCCCACATATCTGTATGAGAAGCTCTGTAATGGTGTGGGCCGTATGCAGTTCAGGTGATATGGGACCCCTGATACGTCTAGAAACGACTCTGACAGGTGACACGTACATAAGCATCCTGTATCCATTCATGTCCATTGTGCATTCCGACGGATTTGGGCAACTCCAGCAGGGCAATACGACACCCCACACGTCCATAATTGTTACAGAGTAGCTCCAGAAACACTCATCTGAGTTTAGACACTTTCGCTGTTCACCAAACCCCTCAGACACGAACATTATACAGCATATATAGGATGTCTTGCAACATTCTGTTCATAAGAGATCTCCACCCCTCGTACTCTTATGAATTTATGGACAGCCCTGCGGTATTCATGATGTCAGTTCCCTCCAGCACTACTTCAGACATTAGTTGAGTCCATGCCACGTCGTGTTGCAGCACTTTTACGTGCTCGTGGGGACCGAACATGATATTTGGCAAGTATACCTGTTTCTTTGGCTCTAAGGGTATATTGTCAGACACAAGATGGGCAAGATTTGTCTCACGCAGAGATTTACTTATGAGTTTCTGTGAACGTTCGTTATAAGACGAATCTGGCATTATATAACTTCTTCCCACATACGTCGCGCGGAATACTTGGAAAATCAGAGAAATTAGAGCTCATGCAGTTGCTTAACGACATCCCGCCGTGGTAGCGGCGCGCGTTAACACGCCACTTCTGGAACTGAGGGAGGCCCTACGGTCCCGGGACAAAGGACTGACGACGAAGGCCCAAGTGCCGGCAGCCTCGATTTTGTTTCTGTGGGTTTCCCACATCCAGCTAAGTGAATACTGGGCTGCTACCCACATCCTGCCTCAGATACACGACTCGGAAACAGAGAATGTTTGACAGTTTTACCATTACCACATCCAGTGATAAGAATACCGACCACGTGAAGATACAGGATAAAGGCCAGAAAAATGCAGACGGAATATTAGTGATAGTCTTTTTTTTTCTAAAATCGCATATATTCTTCTTTTGACAGCTGATGTTATAGCTCTGGAGTGAAGATAAATGCCACAAAATTATGTGCCACGCACTCTTTTGTCTAGCAGGAGGTTTCATGCGCCTTTTTCTTGTGGTCTAGCGGTTTCGGCAGTGGAAATGGTTCAAATGGCTCTGAGCACTATGGGACTTAACATCTTAGGTCATCAGTCCCCTAGAACTTAGAACTACGTAAACCTAACTAACCTAAAGACATCACACACATCCATGCCCGAGGCAGGATTCGAACCTGCGACCGTAGCGGTCGCGCGATTCCAGACTGAAGCGCGTAGAACCACTCGGCCACAACAGCCGGCTCGGCAGTGGAGTGAACATCTGTCATTGCAGAATTAAGACCTCTTTGCTCTCATTTTTAATCGTTTCGTCGAACTAATTCTCTATGGAGTAAACAACTATGAAATTTCGGAGAATATTTATCAAAATTATATATTCGAATGTGACAGTTGGGGAATAGTTGACCTTGCTGCCGATCGACTGTGTAGGGTGACTGATAAAAGAAAGAACCGAACTTGAAAAACATTGGAAATAAACGTTAAAATTTCGTACAGTTAGTTATTTCGTATGGTAGTCACGATTCCTAAGCGTTTAGAAGTAATGACGACATTTACCCAACATACCGACCACAGGATAATTGGGCCAACAGCGAATAGGTAAGAATATAACGAGTACTTATGTGACTAAAGTTGATATTAAAGCTATCATCATTGGGTAGTATTTTCAGAATAGTGGCATATCCTTACTTGATCACTTACTTGTAAAAAAGTATACGATATCTGTTGCTGACTACTAGAAATATCGCATGCACACGCTGCAGAGTTTTACGCAAGAATTAGAATTCGGACGTTTGTATCTACGGTAATGAAGTCATTTAATTGAATGGGTTTCGAGATATGTATAGTTCGTTAAGTGCAAATCAAACTTTAGGGTAAAATGACGAAACCCTTAAAAAGCATTAGCCCCATTCGTTGTACCTTCCTGCCGTTTGTCAATTAAAACAAGTACTGCATCAAAGTGCATTATGCTATGTTCCCATACCTCGTCCGCCACATGTGCCAGACTCTTTAACGTTCCATTCCCATGACTAAAATGCTTGCGTGACGCGTAATGCTACGTCGAAGCTGTGAGATGCAGTTCATCCAACCCTTCTACGGCATAAAGTCTGTAATTCTTTCATCGGGCTTGTAATATTACTTATGTTTCGTCTTACAAGGTTTAGGCCTTAGATGCGGCATCTGGAACACTGCGCCAGCGATTATTTGCAAAAAGCAGCTGACAAACTCTCCTGAAAGGAGAATCGAGAAAGGAAAGACAAGGAGGAGTATGACAAGATGAGCTGCAATAATTTGATGGATCATCATGAAAACAGTAGCACGGGATAGAGAGCAGCAGGAGAAGGCGAGAAAGGCGTTTGAACAATAACGTGACACTAATTCTGTCAACAAAAATAACAGATAAAACATAGACCAACACATGAATATGCAAGTGGATATCATTACACCTGACCTTGCTTTAAAGGAACCCCCCACCTCCTGTTAACTTAACATGCCCGAGTCTGACTGTGATTATGGCCATAACTGAGGTGTTGTCAGGGGTGTTTATAACTTCGGCCACGCATAGCATATTGATCTAGAGTTGATTTATATTCCTTCTCATGTCTGCGATGTGGAAGGTGTTTAAAAGACTTTTCTCCAACCGGGCGGCTTTCTTCCTTTATGGACAAACCTGCAGCTACACAGGATTCAGCCAACATCAGCAATGTGCAGAAAAAGTACTTGCCACGCACAGGCGTCTCATCTCTAACATTATTTTGCTTTTTAAGTATCTGACATCCACATGGCGTTCGTTAAGAACCAGTAATATTTCATGTAAGAGGCTGTACAAGTTAAGTTTAAGAAAGTTACCAGGAATGGAAGTTCCCCGTGTATCGGGAACTGTAGATTAAATGTCACTAGGCTGATTGGTTGCTACGACGGGATGCGAAGGGTCTGCCGCTTAAGCTGAGCAAACGGACCCAGTAAATGGTGTTCAGTCTGGGCCAACAACAGTCGGAGAAATACATTACGTATACCTTTGATGAAATTCTTTCCATTATATTGGATGCATTTTTCTATTTGTTTAAGAATCCTAGCTACGGTCGCAGGTTCGAATCCTGCCTCGGGCATGGATGTGTGTGATGTCCTTAGGTTAGTTAGGTTTAAGTAGTTCTAAGTTCAAGGGGACTGATGACCTCAGAAGTTAAGTCTCATAGTGCTCAGAGCCATTTGAACCATTTTTAAGACTTCTACATTGGGTGTATACATGTTAAAATAATTAATATTCTTGATATTAATATTTGGCAGGTAGCCCAAATAACCATTCATTGTGTTTATTGCCACCGTTATTATTAACTAAGTATGCAAGAAGGCAACAAAATTCACTGTGTCATGGACCTAATTCAAACCAACGACCTCCGTCTTACTACCTTAGTTCGGTGCCAGACAGGCCGGCGGGTAACTTGAAACAAGCGGCATGAAGTTTCCATTGCGTCTATCATCACTACCACTGATTTTGGCAGAAATGTATTTTCTTCCTGCCAAAGCAACAGTATAAGAGCGGCAAACAAATACACATAACATGCAATCAGTTGCAATGACTCACTTGGAATGTTCAATCAGAGACAGAATTATTTCTCGGGTTGAAGAACTTCGACTGGCATTAATAGAGCTTTTACTGAACAGAAGAATTTTTTTCTGCGATCAGCTATGGTCCAAGAGTGATTTAGAGGTCACCAGGGAGTTAAAAAAATGGCTCTGAGCACTATGGGACTCAATATCTGAGGTCATCAGTCCCCTAGAACTTAGAACTACTTAAACCTAACTAACCTAAGGACATCACACACATCCATGCCCGAGGCAGGATTCGAACCTGCGACCGTAGCGGTCGCGCGGTTCCAGGCTGTAGCGCCTAGAACATCACACACATCCATGCCCGAGGCAGGATTCGAACCTGCGACCGTAGCGGTCGCGCGGTTCGAGACTGAAGCGCCTAGAACCGCTCGCCCACACCGGCCGGCTCACCAGGGAGGAGACGTCGCAAGAAATATGTGACGAAGGCAAGAACTTTTGGGCAGCAATCGATTTCTTGTTCGTGTTGGATTTCTGTGAGAGGAGCAGGAATGCGTCACAGAGGTGAGGGAACTCTTGGCAGCATGCATTATGGTACGTTCTCATGTTGAGGAATGTGTTGCTGTTTTCAATGGTTCTCTACAATGACGAAGAACTGACGTTCCAGGAAGATCATCCGTCAGTGCATAAGTCCTCGGCCACTCTGGCCGCCAGGTGCACTTTCTACTACGAGCGAACTGCTGAGGTCATCGGTCCCTAGGCTTACACGCTACTTAACCTAACTTAAACTTACGCAAAGGACAACACACATGCCCGAGGGAGGATTCGAGCCCCCGACGAGGGGAGCCGCGCGGACTGTGACAAGGCGCCCTAGACCGCGCGGCTACCCCGCGCGGCAACTCAAAGTCCACACTTTATCTATCGATACTGGTACAGAACATCTTCGCAATGTATCAGCAATGGTAAATTCATGAATTACTAGAAGCATATTATGAGAAAATTTGAAGTTCATGTTTAACACGCTGCTAACAACTTCTTATTCTTTTGATTGTTATGAACTTAAAATCGTTCGTATTAGGAGTGCTCTCACTGGCATTACCCTCAAATCACAGGAATGCAAATCAAAGAACAACAACATAGCAGTGTATGGGAGACGTGGACACATACAAATTTCGTAGGTTACGAATAAAATAAAGTTTCAACTCAAGAAAGTGAACTGTGCAAAGAAACCATACGGAATGGCTGACAAAATGGTCTCAAAAAGTTGTGAAGAAATGAAATCACTGTATTATTGTATTGTTATCATAATGCGCTAAAGGACCACACAACGCCGAAAGTAATGCGAAGGTTATGTCATTTTTAACAATCTAACTCTCTGTAAAAATCAAGACCAAAAAAAGTATTATATACTCGTATTGGTGACATCGTGATCACTGAGGATGCTTTATCAACGAAAACGAAGAAATCCAGAATTACTCGTTGTATATTACTTCAGGCTTGCCTTAGCATCTAATCTATGAAGCGTCGGACAGAACTTGCAGAAGTGGCAACTTCTTACGGCCCTCAAGAACGCGTTTAACAACATAAGCTGTCGGCTCCGGCGCACAATTTCTCTGTGCTCCTGGCATGTGCCCAGTCTCTTCCTGTCAGAGGCAGGATTCTGATGATAGCGACTGTTTCCAAATAATTGCTCTGTCATCTGTTTGTAGTAGTAGATGGCATTCGTATCTCCCGCATAAAGGAAAACCTTCCTTCTTCAGTCAGAACGATGATTATCTCCAATTGAACGTTCCTTGTTTGCATTTGCCACTACCTGCCCGTGGTATGTATTTCGGCTCGTCGCTCTTATTCTAATGCACGAGGATGAAGTAAATACACTTCCATCAAAAGGAGCAGCATTGGTGACAGAACGACTGAAGACGTATTCGAAAATTCTTGCCGCTTAGTTAAAATCTGTTTAAGGCTATCTGGTACCCGAAGTTGGTGGCAGACTGGGCCAATACACTAACACACTTTTAAATCGGTCGTGGATTCGAATGTTGCTGAGGACAAAGACTTTTTAATTTATTATTTGTGCTTCTCTATCCATGTCTGAGTACTGTAATAAATATTTGTGAAGTAGCTCTTACGAAATTTTTTAGTTTGAACGAATAATTGACGGATGTAATGCAAAGTGTCAAAATGCCAGTTGTGAAGTCGTACAGCGTCAACTGCACACCGACCAGCGCAGCGCCGCGAAACGGCATCAAGAAGGCGTTGACAAGCGCGCCAATTGAAAGAGAGGCCAGTGAAATACATCCAGGAAGACAGAGTTCAGACCCCGGTCAACGCTGACTTAACCAGCGGCCCATTGCTTGGCGGGCCAGGTTCGGTCACAGACACCAAGAGCGTCATTACTGAGTAATAGGAAGACGATACTTAGCCTGCGTTCTGCTAGTAATAATAGTGTGTAAAATTAATTGGATGTAGGAGGCACAGGAAGCACATCGAGCCACCTCATAACGAGAGGTTTAGTTATGTATCTTTCCTTTGCAGAAAAAGTGTTCTATTAATCTGCAAGTGTTATGTACATATCATTCTGGATTCATGCCACCGCCCATCGCAACTTGTCTTCTTCTTTGTTTGTGTCAGTGCTGACTCCCACAGTAGCTGACACAACAACAGTAGTTATCAAAAGTGATCGGCAGCTGAAAAGGAATTTGTCCTTGCGAACTGCAGGGAAAAAGTGTAACGATGATTTATTGACAAGTTAGGTAACAGGTAGTTCATCATTGTAGTATTCAGACCAAATGAGACACACATGTCACAGTAAAGTGTTCACGAACAATGGCATCAACACATAGCGTAGCCCCATGTGGCGCCAACGCAGGCATGTATTCTCGCATGCAGTCGGCCACGAAGTGACGAACTTCAGCTCGCTGTAGATTGTCCCAAGCAACATGCGCCTTTCGTTGCAATTCAGCAAGGGGTCGTGCAGGCCCTGAAAAACGAGTGAGATCCCGCTTCATCATGTCCAATACGTGTTCAGTCCGCGAGAGATCTGGCGATCTTGCTGCCCAGGACAGATGTTGTAGACCACGCAGAGCACACTGCTTCGCAGGAGCCGTATGGGGACGTACACTGAAGCGCCAAAGAAAGTGGTGTAAGCATGCGTATTCAAATACAGAGATCTGTATACAGGCAGAATACGGCAGTCCGCGAGAGATCTGGCGATCGTGCTGCCCAGAACAGATGTTGGTTACCGCTGCTACAGTAGCAGGTTATCAAGATTTAAGTGAATTTGAACTTGGTGATATAGTCGGCGCACGAGCGACGGGACACGGCATTTCCGAGGAAGCGATGGAGTAGGGGTTTTTCCCGTACGACAATTTCGCGAGTGTACCTTGACCGTCAGGAATCCAGTAAACATCAAATCTCCGACAACACTGCGGCCGGAAAAAGATCCTGCAAGAACGACAACTGAAGACAATCGTTCAACGTGACAGAAGAGCAGACATTCCGAAAATTGCTGAAGCTTTCAATGCTGGGACATCAACAAGTGTCAGCTTGCGAACCATTGAACGAACCGTCATCGATATGGGCTTTCGGAGCCGAAGGCTCACTCGTATACCATTGACGACTGCACGACACAAAGCTTTATGTCTCGCCTGGGGCCGTCAACACCGACATTGGACTGTTGATGACTGGAAACATGTTGCCTGGTCGAACGAGTCTCGTTTCGAATTACATCGAGTGGATGGACGTGTACGGGTAGGGAGACAACCTCGTGAATCCCTGGACCCCGTATGTCATCAGGGAACTGTCCAAGCTGGTGGAGGCTCGGTAATGGTATGGGGTGTGCCCAATTGAAGTGATATTGGACCCCTGAAACGTCTACATACGACTCTGACTTACATAAGCATCCTGTCTGATCACCTGCATCCATTCATGTCCATTGAGCATTCCGACGGACTTGGGCAATTCCAGCGGGACAATGCGACAGTCCACACAAGTCGAGAATTGCTACAGAGTGGCTCCAGGAACACTTTCCTGAGTTTAAACACTTCCACTGGCCAGTAAACTCCTCAGAATTGAAGATCATTGAGCATATCTGGAATGCCTTGCAACGTGCTGTTCAGAAGAGATCTCCACCTCCTCGTACTCTCACGGATTGATGGACAGCCCTGCAGGATTTATGGTCTCAGTTCCCTCCAGCACTACTTCCGATGTTAGTCGAGTCCATGCCAAGTCGTGTTGCGGCACTTCTGGGAGCGTAGGGGAGCCCTACAATATATTAGGCAGGTGTACCTGTTCCTGTAGCTCTTCAATGTACACAGTAGCACGGAGATAACAGCCTGTGCAATGTAGTGGGTAATGGCTACTTTACGCTGAAGAAACACTAAACGTGAGTGTAAGTTGTAACTGACGATCTCCCACACCATGAAACCTGGGCTGAAACTTGTGTGTCGTGTGCGAATGTGCTCTGGAATGGACAGCTTATCATGTCTGCCATACCCTTGTACAGCGATAACTGGAATACAGACAGAAGTTACTCTCATCAATGAAGCCAACAGTGCGTCGTTCCACTCTCCAGTCCACTCTTCCACGACATAAGAGCAACTGTGGTTGAATCTGTCGTGGTAGCCTCTTCAGAGGCACACTTGATCTCAATATTGTTCATAGCCAATGGTTTCTCTTAGTATCTTATGATACAGCAGGTGCCACATGTATCCGAATTTTGTCCCCCAATGATGTTCGGCAGCCCACCTCTGCTACCACAATGGGTCGACGTCGACTTCCAGAACATGGCCTATAGGTATGGTAAAGCGCCACAGACCATTGCTGAAAGCAGTGACACAACACTGATACTTTGTACCCAATATGCGCAGCAATGTGACCCCATTCAAATGGCTGAAACTGCTCATCGGGAGTACGTACTCCTCAGTTGGTCATGGTTGTGCCCTAGAATGAAAGTTGCAAACATTGTTCGTTCACATCTGCAGATGAAGCTGAGGCGATTACAAGCAGGTCGACATTTCGCATTCTGTGAACGACACAGAGATATCCCGACAGTGTTTGTGTTGTATTTTTGTGTAGTTAGTTAATAATAATGGTGGCGACAAAACACTGTTAAAGGTTATTTGTCCTAGTTGTTGAGTGCTTAATATCGTGAACATGTACCATTGCAATGAATTCTTAAGCAAAACGGAAAAAGTATCATGTGTACTGGAAACAGCTACAGTACAGATAAATTTAACTTGTATCAGGTTGTTGTTGGCGTAGCCTGAATAATATCACGCATTTAGTGCGTCCAGAGCTCGATCGCAGGAATACACTCCTGGAAATGGAAAAAAGAACACATTGACACCGGTGTGTCAGACCCACCATACTTGCTCCGGACACTGCGAGAGGGCTGCACAAGCAATGATCACACGCACGGCACAGCGGACACACCAGGAAACGCGGTGTTGGCCGTCGAATGGCGCTAGCTGCGCAGTATTTGTGCACCGCCGCCGTCAGTGTCAGCCAGTTTGGCGTGGCATACAGAGCTCCATCGCAGTGTTTAACACTGGTAGCATGCCGCGACAGCGGGGACGTGAACCGTATGTGCAGATGACGGACTTTGAGCGAGGGCGTATAGTGGGCATGCGGGAGGCCGGGTGGACGTACCGCCGAATTGCTCAACACGTGGGGCGTGAGGTCTCCACAGTACATCGATGTTGTCGCCAGTGGTCGGCGGAAGGTGCACGTGCCCGTCGACCTGGACCGGACCGCAGCGACGCACGGATGCACGCCAAGACCGTAGGATCCTACGCAGTGCCGTAGGGGACCGCACCGCCACTTCCCAGCAAATTAGGGACACTGTTGCTCCTGGGGTATCGGCGAGGACCATTCGCAACCGTCTCCATGAAGCTGGGCTACGGTCCCTCACACCGTTAGGCCGTCTTCCGCTCACGCCCCAACATCGTGCAGCCCGCCTCCAGTGGTGTCGCGACAGGCGTGAATGGAGGGACGAATGGAGACGTGTCGCCTTCAGCGATGAGAGTCGCTTCTGCCTTGGTGCCAATGATGGTCGTATGCGTGTTTGGCGCCGTGCAGGTGAGCGCCACAATCAGGACTGCATACGACCGAGGCACACAGGGCCAACACCCGGCATCATGGTGTGGGGAGCGATCTCCTACACTGGCCGTACACCACTGGTGATCGTCGAGTGGACACTGAATAGTGCACGGTACATCCAAACCGTCATCGAACCCATCGTTCTACCATTCCTAGACCGGCAAGGGAATTTGCTGTTCCAACAGGACAATGCACGTCCGCATGTATCCCGTGCCACCCAACGTGCTCTAGAAGGTGTAAGTCAACTACCCTGGCCAGCAAGATCTCCGGATCTGTCCCCCATTGAGCATGTTTGGGACTGGATGAAGCGTCGTCTCACGCGGTCTGTACGTCCAGCACGAACGCTGGTCCAACTGAGGCGCCAGGTGGAAATGGCATGGCAAACCGTTCCACAGGACTACATCCAGCATCTCTACGATCGTCTCCATGGGAGAATAGCAGCCTGCATTGCTGCGAAAGGTGGATATACACTGTCCTAGTGCCGACATTGTGCATGCTCTGTTGCCTGTGTCTATGTGCCTGTGGTTCTGTCAGTGTGATCATGTGATGTATCTGACCCCAGGAATGTGTCAATAAAGTTTCCCCTTCCTGGGACAATGAATTCACGGTGTTCTTATTTCAATATCCAGGAGTGTAACCTCTTCCCATACCGATATTTCAATCATCACACTGAGTGATATACATTCTACAGTTACACGAGAAGCTTCCACTCCCGTAGTCATTGTTAAAGTTAACTTGCACAGACTTGGGCAGTAAATGCAATTGTCGCTTATTCTCTGTCGTGTATATGTAAGATACATAAAAACATATGAATTTTCCTGAGGTACGATAACCGCACATTGCAAGTCACTTTACTGCAGATGGTTTCTGAATTCCGTGCAGCTACCGTTAGTCCCACACCGGACGATAGACAGTGCAGGCAGACAAAATTGCTTTAAACGCCTTCAGTACCGTACATGCTAAAGAATTTAACTGAACATTACATCAGTAGCCTATGTCTGTCATAAGTTATGAACTCCTTTGCCAACATCTCACCTACGGCCAGTACCTGCGATCAGTAGTTAACTGTAGGTCACCTGTTTGGCTGTGGCCTAGAGCACGGACAATAACATACATTGATGTATTTGAGATTTGCCTATCTTGATTTGTTATTTTTTTTTAGTAGGAATTGGTGTCCCGCTATTGTTCAAAGGCCTCTCCCGAGTTCTTCCACTGTTGTCTAGTGATATCGTTCATTGTAATGATAAAAAACATCAAAGAAAGAGAGTTCTGTTGTAACCACAAGCGCCGCAACGAAGACGGAAAACGCAAGACCACAGTAGGTGATGAGACGACGTCAGCCAATAGCACGCTGACCAGGACGTCACCACGATAGGAGCGGCATCTATCCGAAGTGAATATAAGCGCCGCTCCTCCCAGCATCGGCCGGACATTAGTGGAAAGTATTCGCGGAGTATTAGAGCGGCCTAGCAGAGAGTGCTACGAGAACAGTTGGTAGTGATCCATTATTGTGTGACAGACTTGCCTGAACATATACCACAGGACTCTGATTCATGTTGCATGTCGTCCATCACTTGTCCATTCAAGTTGAGCATTGTCAATCTGCCTTATAGAGGTAAAACTACTAATGTTATTTTCTTGACTTGTTGTATAGCATTCCGAGAACGCAGCATTCCTTAGGCACCCAGTACGAGACAAGTGGGCAAGACCCAACAAAGGTGATTTGAACTCTATATTTTTTTTCTATTACCACTCCACACACCAAACAATTATGCCACGAGGAATTGACGTAATAGTCTCTGCTTGAACATAAAAGCACATAATTTCATGTCTGGTAATTTGGTGGCATTAATCTTCAACTGAGGAGCAACTCTACAGTAGTGTACCGCTGCCAGCTGTAGCGAGGAAATCGCTGACTTCAGTGTCAGCTTTCATGGAATTGCAATACTTTCCCATGGATTCCCTCCCCCTCCGCTGTTTCCTTGAATTATCAGCACCACAGCCCCTCCCACTTCATCCCTCCTCTGACACCTCTTCTTTCACCCTCCCCTCTACCCATGCCCACTGGTATTGCATGTATGCATCGACGTCATTCTGCTGTCTGCCAGTCACTGTGGTGATTCAGAGCATTGTCATCTCAGGCAATGACACGCAAGCCCAGTCTCCTACCCATGGAGCAATTATAATTTTTGTAATCCGATTGTATGATCGTCATTTTTTATTCGTTGTCTGTATGTACGTTCATGTCTCATTTGCTCAATTGATGAGGTTCTCATTTGCTCACATTTACTGAGTATAATCATGTAAAGAATGTGGTAACGTGGATCCTGTTGCTTTGGGAGAATGTTTGTGAATGATTAGGGCCAACCCCTGAAGAGGTACAGGTATGACTCTTTTCTTTGGGGGGGGGGGGGGGGGGGAGGGGGGGTAAAGGTCTTGGAGTCAAGTAAGGGTAGCTTTGGTTTTTGTTTCATTCTGTTTGAACTTGAAACGTAGCTCGTCCATTGAGCACTCGTGTAAAACTAGCTTTCTTGTTTTGCTTTTTAAAAGTACCTTTTACAAAATTTGTCGTATTATTTTAAAACACACCCCTCAACAAAAGTTTGGAATGTGATAGTGTTAACTACGACGACTACTTGTAGTACACCCGTTGAGGCTTCTACAATAATTTATTAACAAGAACAATTTTGGTTCGTTACAAAAAAATCATTCGGAAACAAAAATTACATCCTGAAAACAAAAACAATGAAGATCTTTATTTCATTTGGTAGTGAGTATGCCCTCCCCTCACAGAGATGAGTTCTTCCAGTCTGTGAGTCATGCTCTGGATAAGACTATTCACTTTATCTTGGGGTACGAGGTCCCATTCCTTAATGGAAGTTTCAGTGAGGTCCTGAAGATTGGTGGATTCAGACGCTGTGCGATGACCACCTTCAACAAGTCCCATGGATGCTCAGTTGCATTCGTGTCTGGGGACTGTGCTGGCCAATGCATTCGGTTGATGCATCGTTGAGAATACCGAGACACTGCTAGAGTTTGGGGCGAGCCTGCAGTCTCATTATGTAGGATGAAGTTGTCAAATGGTTCAAATGGCTCTGAGCACTTTGGGACTTAACATTGAGGTCATCAGAGCCCTAGAACTTAGAACTACTTAAACCTAACTAACCTACGGACATCACACACATCCATGCCCGAGGCAGGATTCGAACCTGCGGTAGCGCGGTTCCTGACTAAAGATCCTAGAACCGTTCGGCCACTCCGGCCGGCCGATGAAGTTGTCACTGAGTTCACGTCTGTAGGGCCTTGCAGTCGTTTGTAGGACCTCTTGGAGGTATAGGAGGCCAGTCAGATTGCCCTAGATGGAAATTAGAGGGGACGGACCGCTGTCCCGTCATCATTGCTGCCGAGAACATTACACTTTCACCTGCAGATGGATGGATTTACTGAACGTATCGGCGCTCCTGGTGTGGTCTGGCGCTTCTCCCAATCTCAACACGTCTTGTGTCCGATCGCAAACCAACACTAGCCTCGACACCAAATATGACATTACTCCATTCTGCAACGATCCAATGTTGTTGTGCAAGAGCCAATAGCCTTCGATTGCGTCGGTTCCATTGGTTCTGGCCAAAACTTCTCGTTAGTCTCCTGGAATGAAGACCACCCTGATGCAGTCTTCTTCGAACTGTTTGGTCTGAAATTGGAATCCCTGTTGCCGTCTGAAGTTATTTCCAATATCTGTGGCAGTTGATGTTGGGCGCCTGCGACCCGTCAGTTGGACGAAACGTTGTTGCGTTGGTGTTGTCATACGAGGAGAACCACTTTGACGTCTGTCGTTAACATTTCCCGTCTCTCTGCGCTTTCTGCACACCTTATACACACCACTTTCAGTGACGTGTAACCAATCGGCAATCTGTTGCTGTGTATGACCTGCTGAAAGTAAAGCCACTAACCCGACTCTATGAAAGTTTTTTGTGCCTCTACGTAGCATGTTACCGATGCGCTGAACAGAAACTGAATGAATCTGTCGTTTATACTGGACTACTCGCAGTGTGCCGCTGCTGCGGCGATATGTTTAAATGACTGGGAAAAGGCCACAAAGCATGCCAGTAGAAAACACCGTCCACTGTACGGGCTCTAAGTGGATAATGCATGAAGTGCCTAGGTCAGTGAGACGTCTATTGTGGTGGACTGCATTCTACGATAGTGTTCCAGACTTTTGTTGAGAAGTGTACATACGATATTTTAAAGATAATATAACGAAAAAAACAAATGTATTTGTATTAAATTTTATTGAATTTCCATTGATATTTTAATTAATACAACACAATATTATGTTTATGACTATCGACAAGTAAGCGACCAAATGCATAAAGTTTTTCCGAAGATGTATGTCTGTCGTGTACCCGGAACTCCTTTGCACATGAAACGCCTCGACCTGCATGCACAGGTTTCTAGGACGAAGGGCAGGTTTGGGAAGGTGTGAATACGTTTATTCAGTAACACTGTGAGTTGCAATCTGCCAGAATACAAGGATAATATACAACTAATCGTCGGATGTTCTTTCGTCATTCCAAATATATTTTGCATCCAGGCACACAAAACATACATTAAAACGGCATCTATTACATAGGAAAGGTGCAATTTTCTCACATACGTAGGGTATCTTAAGAGTTTCTAAGGAAAAGCAAACCTCAATGACCTTTGGGGAAAAAATCTCTTCCTTCCGACATTTTTGTAAATATTGGTGCTACTAATTAGGGAGGTACGATCGAACATATTTTGAAAGCATCTTCACGAGAAGCAAATTCTCGTTCTTTGACCACCAAATGTGAACAGTTTTGGACGCGCTTGATGAACTTTTCACTTGCGCATAGAAATAAACATCGCACGACTGGCAAATCGGAATAAATTTTGGGATTAAGACTTTGGTTCAAATGGCTCTGAGCACTATGGGACTTAACATCTGTGGTCATCAGTCCCCTAGAACTTAGAAATACTTAAACCTAACTAACCTAAGGACATCACACACATCCATGACCGAGGCAGGATTCGAACCTGCGACGTAGCGGTCACGCGGTTCCAGACTGAAGCGCCTAGAACCGTACGGCCACACCGACCGTCTAGTTTGACTTTAATCGTGTAAGTTCGAAGACCTACGCCATCGGTAAAAGTGGCCTTATACAATGCGGGATTCGTTTGACACCCGTCCCCCCTCCTCCTCCAAGAAATTATTATTAACAAAAATTTTTCTTTTCCCACATAAGGAGGACGCTGGTTAAAAACGAATGACATAGCTATGTTGTAAGTTTCACAGATGTCGATCAAGTTTCAACGACTTTTCTAAAGTTAAATTTTCAACAGTTTTGTACCAAACTTTTACAGCTTTTGGATTTTTTTCAGTGAGAGTTCTGTCGTTATTTGACTGGCACTGGCTACATGTCTAGTCTGTATTACTCATAAAGCAGTTTGGGTACTTTGCCCATTTGCAGGTATAACTATTTCACAAATCACGACAGTCAAACATATTCGCGAAAACTTTATACATTCGGTCGTTTACTTGTCGTTATTTATCGATATAACATTTGGTGTAATAATTAAAATTAGTAGACAGTGATATGACGTTGGAAATTAATTAAAAATTCATGCAAATACACATACTTTTTCATAATATTACCTTTAAAATATCATACATATGAAATAATATGACCAGTATTTCAAAAATACGTATTTAAAGAAACCAAACAAAAACATTAGTGAGAGTCGGTCCTACGATCACCGATTACGGAGCTTGAACGCAAACCACTTGATCGCCGCCAGCCCGTTCTCAGATTTACTGCGCACCAGTACATATTTGACGTGTAAAACTTCTCTAGAGAATTTCTGGAAATTGCCTAAGTGGTACAGCTTATTAATTGCACATTATGTTGTCCTAATGTACTACTACCAGTGTACGAAGTTTGAACTAAATCCATGAGCCGAACGTCTTGGTTTCCTCTTCTTCATAAGCGTACAGACCGATTTAACACTTCACATATCTGTTCACCAGTATGCACGCCGTCTATACGTCTTTCATTTGTTCGTTCGTGATTTAAATTGTGCGAAATGTGTTCGTCTCCCTCACGTTGCAACTGTATGCAGGCGGAGGCGATCGTTCTCTAAAGAACTTCGTCACAGGAAGGAAGAGGGATTGGGATGCTGTACACGGATTTACAGCACTATTCTCCTGAATGCGAGTCCAGTGTGTTACCTATTGCACCACTTGCGTTGTCACGGAAGTGAATTCCTCGTGTGAACCACCTGGTAATTTCAGCAGCCTATGGAGTGAAATTTCGACAGACTGTTACCCCAAAGAAGCTTGTGCTCACTATCTCTTTGGAGAGGTAAGGTGCTCTACTGTTTCTGTTTACTGGCCAAAAAAAAAAAAAAGAAAATCACCTTCGAGAACATCACACTGATACTGATGAAGCAGTGTAAATAGAGGAGATGTTGTGGCTATGTAAGCAAACTGGTCTCGTGTTGGGAGAAATATAATCATCGTCAAGATGACTATGTTGAGTATTAAATATGTAGGCAAGAAGAGTGAAGGTACAGAATGTTCATAAAATTTGTTTTGCTAATTAAACTTTAGGAGTTTTCACGTAACAAAAACGGAGGCATTAATTTTCAGCACGCCCTCGTATTTGTAGCATCGTGCACGAAAGTCAATCGCTACCATTTGGTTTTGAGCACAATGGAAAGTGTAAACCAGACACTCAGACGTTACTGCGGTGGTATTGATGAGAATTCCTCTACCTCTGCCGTCGAGAGGAGAAATGTAGGGTTTCCCCTTAATAGTTCAGGCGAGCACTATACACAGGAAACGGCTAACGGCTACTAGAGTATCGGTGTACGCGTGGGGTACACACGTGTTTCTTTTTAAGGTTCGAGGTGCTGCCCCCCTCCCTCACAGAGCTCACAGACGAACTGCCTGCCTAAATCAAAGTTAACAAGGGAATCGGCCAATCTGACGCATCGAAACATTCAATGAAGTTTTTCACACAGGAAGAAGGAAGAATACACCGGAAAGTTAGCATTGTACTTTAGTACTGCTGTGGCGCACTGCTAATATTTTTTTAACCTTTTAAGTTACTCATTTTCGCCGGGGGAGAACCGCTGTTAGCAGCTGTTTCTACAGCCCTTCCTGCCTAGTGTGCAAATCAACAAATACCCAACCGCAGCCATGACTAGAGTAGCAAGGCACATAGCGCCAAGTCCAAAGAGCACACAGGCGAATATTAAACACTTAACTCTACCAAAACTATCTCACACAGTTAATTTTTTGAGCCACTTGCAGTTCATACCGATAGGTAAACTATAGCAGATGTGTTAGTCACACAAGTGACTAGCAGGTAAAACCAAACCAAGGCAGTGTATTATGAAACATTGTAGAGGATTTACACCAAAAATTATTTCACTTTGTTGACATTAAATATTTTATAATAATTCCTGTAGCACAGTTCTTATGACAATTTTTGGATAATGTGTATTTTGCTAATAATGAAAAGGTTCCTTATTTATTCGTCACAAAATCGCGAAGTATCTTGCGGATGACGGAAACAAACATTTTCCTTGCCACCAGAAAGTTAATGCATTCAGGCACTTCACAGTAATTACTAGTTTTATTTTGGCCGTAGCCGTTGTTCTGCATTTTGTGGTGGTACCTGGCGTACTTGATGAAATTCATAAAAGGTGAACCAAAGTGTTAATACAGAAATCACTGAAGTTTAATAATACTGTTCAAGTCATAAACCTGAAATGACTGACAGAGAGCTAATCGAATTTATATCGCCCAACAATTTTCTGAAAAGGGCTTTAGACTCCCGGCCGGAGTGGCCGAGCGGTTCTAGGCGCTACAGTCTGGAACCGCTCGACCGCTACGGTCGCAGGTTCGAATCCTGCCTCGGGCATGGATATGTGTGATGTCCTTAGGTTAGTTAGGTTTAAGTAGTTCTAAGTTATAGGGGACTGATGACCTCAGAAGTTAAGTCCCATAGTGCTCAGAGCCATTTGAACCAGTTTTGCTTTAGACTGTTGGAAAAAAAAAAATTATACACCACGTATGAATTATCTGAAGAGGACGAAAATCGGTAGATGTGACGTATATATACAGCTAAACGAAAAATTACAACTTCAGAAAAATTGCATTATTTATTCAAGAGAAAGGGCTTCACAAATTGAGCAGGGTAATAACGCGCTGATCCACCTCTGAGCCCTATTCAGGCAGTTATTTGGCCTAGAATTGATTGACAGATCTGTTTGATGTCCTCCTGAGTGATATCGTACCAAGTTGTGTCCAGTTGGTACGTTAAATCGTTAAAATCCGCAGCTAGTTGGAGAGCTCTGCCCACAGTGCTCCAAACGTTCTAACTGGAGAGAGATCGAGCGCTCTTGCTGTCCAAGGTAGGACATCGCAAGCTCGAAGACAAGCAGTAGAAACTATCGCCGTGTGCGGGCGGGCATTATCTTGCTGAACTGTAAGCCCAGGAAGGCTTGCCATTAAATACAACAAAACTGGGTGTAGAATATCATAGAACTAACGCTGTGCTATAATGGTACCACGAATGACAACCAAAGGAGTCCCGATATGGAATTCAATGGCACCCCAAACCATCACTCCTGCTTGTCGAGCAGCATAGCAAGTGACGGTCAGATAGATATCCCACTGCTCTTTGCGCTGACTCTTCATCTCTGCATCTTCCACCCGGAACCACATTGACTGGAGTAGAATTGTCTTCAGCGATGAGTCCTGCCCCGAACAGAGGCCCGATCACAAGCGAAGTCGTGTATGGATACGGCCAGAGTAAGGTGGGATACCTACGTGACTGTCTCATGTTATACTGCCGGACAACACGAGTGATGGTCTGGGGTGCCCTTTCACTCCACAGCACGACCTCTTTGGTTGTCCTTCTCGGCAACATTGTAGCACGGCAGTAAGTCGACGATATTTTACGGCCCATTTGGTTGCCCTTGCGGCAACACAACCAGGGCTTACATTTCAGCAATATAATGCCCGCCAGCAAGTGGCGAGAATTTCTGCTGCTTGTTTTAGTGCTTGCGAAACGCCTACCTCGGCCAGCAGATCATTTGGAGCATTATGGGAAGGGGCCTACAACTTATTGGAGATTTTGGCGATCTAACACCCCAATTGCTATGACATCCCTCAAGCGGTCATCAAATAGACCTGTCTATCAATTCTAAGCCGAATAAACGTCTGCATGAGGATCAGACGTGGACCACCGACTTGCTTACTTT
Organism: Schistocerca serialis cubense; assembly: GCF_023864345.2. NCBI lineage: Eukaryota > Metazoa > Arthropoda > Insecta > Orthoptera > Acrididae > Schistocerca > Schistocerca serialis. Next base: position 584,816,164 of record NC_064640.1, read on the forward strand.
ATGAAGCTTTTTCGCATGAATAATCATATTTTCCTGAAATTATAATCATTTGTTTTTATGCATATGAGCATCGGATCCAACTACTTCCATCCATCCTTTTTTCATATGCTGTATCAACAGTCTTTTTATAGTCCTCCTAAAGACAGCGGTGTTGTCACGTCCATGCCAGTAGTCGAACAAAAACAATGAATTATTTTCTGCAAGTGATAAGAATACGTTTCAGATAAAACACCGAGAACTATTCTTTCCCGTTTTTCCAGATTTTGCTACGTCTGTTATAAGATTTTTACGAGAAACCAGGATTTTCTAAAAATTTATGTTCCTAATTTGCTTTGATGTTCCTAAAGACAGATATAAAGCTGCGGAAATAGTAATCCACTGATATTTATCAGTGGAATTGTGGCATACGAATGTGTCATATCACTCATCTATTGCACAAACGACTTTTTTTTTCGCTCAGAATGATAAAGTGCGGTTTGCTCGAAACCTGGCTGATTGGTTTTACACAAAGTATTTTAGGGGATAACCAGCTGAGAATTCCGCTGTAGTACTACCTATTTATGACTTCTCCTCTATATGTTTACTTCTGGTAAACTTCGTAATTTTGTAACTTCCTGTTGTGTACAGTTTCCTGGATGTGTTTAACCAGGTCGAAGAAGCCTGTAATTCAGTAATGTTCATCCCGCAAGGGAAACTCTCCATCGCATCCCCCTCAGGTTTAGTGCTAAGGTGGCCCAGTGGATAGCCCGTCAAAAACTGAACACACGTCAAGCATAAAATCAGGAAGAAGGCGTGCTGAACTGTAAAAAAAGGAAACTAGAAACAATCAACGGTCCAAGTGTAACAAGTGCAATATCGAGGAAAAGTAAGTAACTGCCGCGTTGTGGTGAAGTGGTCACGGTGTTGAACTGTAAACGGCACGAGCCGTGTTCAAAACCTTCCCCGGGCGATTTTGTTTTTCACAACTTTATGAACTGTCCGTCCGGTCATTGAAATGTTTCTTATCTTTTTGTAGTCTTTGCAGTTGTCATATTATACATTGGTTATAGAATATGATTCACGTGGTAAGAATACATAACTGTCGCAAGTAAATGTAATGAATAGTGAGAACAGATACCACAAAGACGGCTCAAAGAAATAAAAACAACAAATAAACGTGCGTGAACTATGTTACAACAAAGGAATTGAAGAGTCAAAACTTCCTAAATGGAACGCAACTTCAAAAACGTTAAAAACAGATATTTTGACAGAGTATGGAGAAACTGTGCGTGAAACTGATGCAATTATTTCTTGCAGCTTATGAGACAAACTATTGTTTTTTCGTCATCTCCTTAAGAGTGATTACATTAACATTCATACGAACACCTAAACCTAGAAAGGAGGCCTATCTCACTTACCAGGAGTACAAATTAGGTGGGCCGATAAGAGAGTCCTATCATATGACATACATACTGTCACTAATGCCGTCTATGACACACGAGACGTGTTTTCCGGTGGAGGATTCGGATGACTTGTCGCCTTTTCATCAAACGTTTGCGGTTCCCACTTGAAAGCCACTTCCTTCCGGCTGCTAACAGAGAAGTTGTGCAAAAAAAGTAATAATAATAATAATAATAATAATTGGAAAGAGGGAGATTTGAACGCAGCTCGCCACCATGGCAGTCCTACACGGTGACCACTTTTTTTCTGGTTTTTTTTTCGGACCGAGACTCGAACTCCGCGGCAAGTGCTCTTCCGCCTTTTTTTTAATTATCAGAATGACTTGGTACTATCATAACACTTCAGTAGACCATAGTCAAATGATCATGTAATATAGGCCACAGATGGGAGAAAAAATTAATTATGATAACAGAATAATAATAATAATAATAATAATAATAATAACAAGGAGCACGAGGATGTAAAGAGCAACTGATAATAGATGCAGAGGTGACATACCAAGCTAAAACTAAACAAAGGTCGCTACACTACGCATACATTGATTACCGAAAAGCTTTTGATAGTGTACCCCACTCATGGATACTACAAATATTGGAAATATACAAAGTAGATTCTAAATTGATGCAGTTCCTAAACATAGTAATGAAAAACTGTAAAACCACACTTAATATCCAAACAAAATACTATCACATCACAGCCAATATAGATTAAGCGTGGAATATACCAAGGAGACTCATTAAGTCCTTTCTGGTTCTGCCTTGCTCTGAACCCACTAGGCAACATGCTAAATAAAACAAATTATGGATAGAATATTACTGGAACATACCAACACAAAATCACACATTTGGTATACATGGATGATCTAAAACTACTGGCAGCAACAGATCAACAACTCTACCAATTACTAAAGATAACAGAAGTATTCAGCAACGATATAAATATGGCTTTTGGAACAGACAAATGTAAGAAAAATAGCACAGTCAATGGAAAACACACTAAACAAGAAAATTACATATTGGATAACCACAGCGACTGCATAGAAGCGATGGAAAAAACAGATGCCTATAAATATCTCGGATACAGACAAAAAATAGGAATAGATAATACAAATATTAAAGAAGAACTAAAAGAACAATACAGACAAAGACTAACAAAAATACTGAAAACAGAATTGACAGCAAGAAACAAGACAAAAGCTATAAATACTTATGCTCTACCGATATTGACCTACTCATTTGGAGTAGTGAAATGGAGTAACCCAGACCTAGAAGCACTCAATACACTTACACGATCACAATGCCACAAATATAGAATAAATCACATACATTCAGCAACTGAAAGATTCACATTAAGCAGAAAGGAAGGAGGAAGGGGAATTATCGACATAAAAAACCTACATTATGGACAGGTAGACAATTAAAGAAAATTCTTTATAGAACGAGCAGAAACTAGCAAAGCACACAAAGCAATCACTCATATAAATACATCGGCTACACCGCTACAATTTCATAACCACCTCTACAACCCTTTAGATCACATAACATCAGCAGAAACGAAGAAAGTAAATTGGAAAAAGAAAACACTACATGGCAAGCACCCGTATCATCTAACACAGCCACACATCGATCAAGACGCATCCAACACATGGCTAAGAAAAGGCAATATATACCGTGAGACGGAAGGATTCATGATTGCAATGCAGGATCAAACAATAAACACCAGATATTACAGCAAGCATATTATTAAAGATCCCAGTACCACAACAGATAAATGCAGACTTAGCAAACAACAAATAGAAACAGTAGATCACATCACAAGCGGATGTACAATACTAGCAAATACAGAATACCCCAGAAGACATGACAATGTAGCAAAAATAATACATCAACAACTTGCCATACAACATATACTAATAAAACAACACGTTCCCACATACACGTATGCACCACAAAATGTACTGGTGAATGATGAATACAAATTATACTGGAACAGAACCATTATAACAGATAAAACAACACCACATAACAAACCTGGCACCATACTCACCAATAAAAAGAAGAAATTAACACAACTAATCGAAATATCCACACTCAATACAACAAATATACAGAAGAAAACAGGAGAAAAAATTGAAAAATACATCCAACTGGCTGAGGAAGTCAAGGACATGTGGCATCAGGATAAAGTTGACATTATACCGATTATACTGTCAACTACAGGAGTCATACCACACAATATCCACCAGTACATCAACGCAATACAGCTACATCCAAACTTATATATACAACTACAGAAATCTGTAATTATTGATATTTATTCAATTACCCGAAAGTTCCTAAATGCAATGTGACATATACCGTACAGTTAAAAAGAAGTCGCGCTTGATCAAAATCCGCGTCACTTTCCATTTTTAACCAGACATGACGTCTGAGAAAGAAAAGAAATAATAACAATAATAATAAACCAAGAACGTAGCCGACAGACCACCACCAAGCTTACATGATATGTATCAACAATTATTTTTATATGTCTTTTAGTATTTTTTAAAAATTTTTTCTTTGTGTTTCTTATTTATTTTTATAGTTTGTAATAGAATCTAAAAGTAGAAGGAAAACGAATCCAGATTACATTCGAAATAACAAACTAAAGAAAATCCCAATTTGATTGCAAGGACTATAGACGCTCATGTGTATCTACACTTCATCTATACGCAATTTTACAATAGAACTGGAATAATGCTGAGTCAATACACAAAACAAAACGAACAGAGAAACCAGGAGAGGAAAAGCCTAAGCAAATCACATGGGAACATACTGTACATGGTGGCAGCCTGTCAAGGAATATTTTAGGGAATTGGTTTACAAAATTTATTTCAAAGGCCCAGTCAAATCTTTACAAGTTTACTCCTACAGTAACTTACATTGTGCCTAAATGACACAAGTTGCCAGTCTTTCAAAACCGAGGCAGTTCTGTCCAGTTAAAGCTGCTGACAAGAGAAGCCTTGAGGCCTCTGCTGAACCTGCTAGAGAATTCTCGCCACTGGTTTAGCCAATAGCGTGCGTGGGATACAGGTCACGTGTGTGGACGCTGGAGTGTTCTGCAGTGCGGAACACAATTGGCACTCTCTCTTGTAATACAGACACGAACCGATTCCCCTACCGTTGCCCATTTCAATTAATTGCTCGGCCTCGTACACTGACCTAAACCTGACAACTTTCGTCCCTAGGCGCGCCCCTTGTTCACCGTATATTGAAATATATCCTCTTTATTGTATCTCATTTCCTGTCTTCTCATTTAACGGCAGCCCTGGATGACAACTCTCAAAACCTGACCGCTCGACCTCCTGCACACTGAAGTCACGAGGCATATGTAACAACCTTCTCCCCCCTTCCCTGACCATATGCATTAACATTGGTGCCCAAAAGTGGGATCGTATGCATTAACATTGGTGCCCATAAGTGGCATCGTATACATTAACAACACATAACAAAAGAAACACTTATCAGAACAATTAAATTAACCAACACCTTGGAGACGGAAAACAAGATTCAACCTGCTGGCGAAGAGGTCTCGATATCGAGGCATTCGGAAGCATGACCAATAGGTAGTGATTATGTACTGCATGAAGTTCATGTGATCTTCCCCCTCGCCTTCTACAACATAATGAACGAAGTGCCCCAACAACCACATAACGGTATGGGTTTTCGACCGTGGAAAGAAAGAAGGAACTGGACGCAATATGATGTCCGTAGTGTACGCAGCCTCAGAAGATGGAGTAAGGAAGGGCAATTATGTCGTATCGTATCTGGAGACGTACAACGTCTACATAAATCCGTTGCACTAAGCCCAGTACAGAAAAGTCGCTCGTTCGTTGGAATCAAGTTATTTACTACCTTAGAACGCTACGGTCGCTGGTTCGAATCCTGCCTTGGGCATGGATGTGTGTGATGTCTTTAGGTTAGTTAGGTTTAAGTAGTTCTAAGTTCTAGGGGACTGATGACCACAGCTGTTAAGTCCCATAGTGCTCAGAGCCATTTGAACCATTTACTACCTTATACCACGAGAACGCTAGGCGCATCGGCAAAATCGGAAGACTGATATTGCACCAAACTGTCGTCCAGATTGTATGCGGCTACTCTTTTTCAATGAGGTTCGGGCAAGGGACTGCTTCCCATCGAGTCTTTAGGAATTTCCTGGTGAGGATAGGCCTCCATAAGATGTCAACCCCTATATACATCACCGCAAGATGGAAGTCACGAATGTGTTTTAACTTATAATTTATTCGACCAACATCAGTAGGGGTTTCCAGACTAGCAGGACGTACACAGAGAAATAAATGAGACGTGAATGTGAGAGTTTCTTGAGTCAGCGTCAAAACAGTACGTCGCACATATAGCATCTGCGTCTTCCTTTCATATGTCAGCGAGGCCCAATCCCCCAGAGTAACGAGGCTTCGTGATCACCTCATACCTCAAGCAAAATATATGTCTCTTCCATAAGAAATGACCTGACAGTTGTTGTAGTTTCTTCGCCATCATCGAGGGACGCGGATAAACTTGGGTCACGTAATAAGCTTTGCATAAGACATATGTATATAGTATTCGGACCCGAAGTAGAGTAAGAGAACGATTTTTATGCTCTAGTAACGCTCCCTGAGTTTTTTCCGTAAGAGACTTACAGTTGAGGGTCGCCATTTTGAGTGGACAAGGATCAATGATGATGCCGAGAGACGTATGCCGATGCACCGCAGTAGCCCATGGAACAACCGCATCATCAAAACCTCGCAAGGGAAGAAGCTTGCATTTACCTTCATTAAGTTTTGCACCTGAATTCCGACAAAAATCATCAATTACAGCCTTCAGTCGAGGTATCTCAGTCCACAGCTCGTGGTCGTGCGGTAGTGTTCTCGCTTCCCACGCCCGGGTTCCCGGGTTCAATTCCCGGCGGGGTCAGGGATTTTCTCTGCCTCGTGATGATTCGGTGTTGTGTGCTCTCCTTAGGTTAGTTAGGTTTAAGTAGTCCTAAGTTCTAGGGGACTGATGACCATAGATGTTAAGTCCCATAGTGCTCAGAGCCATTTGAACCATTTTTTTGAGGTATCTCAGTAGGATTGGGAAGTAGAACCATCACGTCATCCGCCTATGCATGAACAGCTATAGTCTCGCCGGAAAGCGTCCAACCTGTTAGCTGGGATGCTAGCATCCGAAGTAGGGGCTCCAGAGACAACATAAACAAAGTCATTGAAAGCGGGCTTCCTTGAGGCACTCCGCTACGGATATTTATTGGGGGAGTCAGTTGGCCATTGACAACCGCCGAAGCCATTATACAAATTTGAGAGAACTCGCTGTGTGTCAACAGTGAAACCAACTGGCTCCACAATCCGAAGCAGAAAGTCGTGATTAACACGATCAAATACCTTATCGAAGTCTATAAAAGCAAGGGCACGAGTGATTAACACGATCAAATACCTTATCGAAGTCTAGAAAAGCAAGGGCACAAGGAACGGACGTTACAACAGCAGCGGAAACCACGTCACGACACACGCTTATAAGGGTAAGAATGGTACGATCAGGTACGCAGCTTTCATGTTTTGCAACAACCGTCTCCATCAGAGCTGACATCCTACTATTAACTGCCCTCACCACAGTCTTATAATCAAAGCTTAACAAAGTGAGTGGGCGAAAGCTATCAGGGGTAGCCGGTCCAGTTAGTTTCGGTATTAAAACAATTTTCCCACTTTGAACGAGGGTGGCACTACTCTACCCTGTAACACTTCATTCAAAAGGGAGGTAAAGGTAGCACCAAACAACGGCCATAAGGGCACGTAAAATTTCTTGAGAAGTCCATCTAGACCCGGGGATCCCACAATAAGTTTGTAAACTTCCTCAGGCTGAAAGACAGCTAAGGGCGTTGCATTATGTTCAGGTGTAATTGTCATACCCAAGATGCTGACAAGTGGGCCGTAAAAGGTTTCATTTTAATCCTCGATGCCGTAGATGTCTACATAGTACTGGTGTAAGATACACACTATTTCAGCTTGCGCCGTTACTATATGTCCATCATTTGTCGTGAGAGAATGAATACAAGCGCGTCGGCGACGGATCTGATACCGAAGCAAATGATATAAGGAAGGCCGTTCTTCCGTCACCAATGAACGTGGCTTCAATCGGATTTTCAAACCTTCCATTTGTATTATCTTCAAGGTCAAGAATTTTGCTCTTACACGCCTAACATCCGTAATTCGCAGAAGCTCGTGATCCGAAGCGGTATAAAAAATGGTTCAAATGGCTCTGAGCGCTATGGGACTTAACATCTGAGGTCATCAGTCCCCTAGACTTAGAACTACTTAAACCTAACTAACCTAAGGACATCACACATATCCATGCCCGAGGCAGGATTCGAACCTGCGACGTAGCAGTCTGGCGGTTCCGGACTGAGCGCCTAGAACCGCTAGACCACCGCGGCCGGCTTTCCCTTGTCAGTTGCAGTTCAGAGCGGCCAGTCTTATACACCTCCGTCGGTAGCGATGCACTGACTCTGATGTGTTGCTGTAAATCTTCCGAACACTTTTGCAAGCTATATTTTGTCACATACCTTGTACTTCCTGTAAATCTTTCTTCTATTTATACAATTCATGTTCAGATTTTACGAAACTAAACCGACTTAGCACACTGCTTATGTATAAGTACTTTCTCCATCTTTTCCTTAACCAAAAATTTTATAGCGTTTTATTTCTCACATGAAGTAATTAGAGTACACATTTATTTGGGCTTTCGAGGCACTTTTGTTATGAACTTCATTTAGCACAACGATCATCGTTCAAACCACAATTCTCAGAATCGCGCAAGTTATTTAACGTTTTCTCTAATGTTTCCACAATTTCTAAATGTTGTGTACGTCATTCGAAAGAATTTCTAAGAAATAAACTAATAATTAACATATACGTAAGTCTTCTGAAGGGGTTGATGATTTCGACTGCGTATCATGTTCTTTGCGAAGTTCAAGACATTTATTGGTCTCCACATTACTGTGAAACTCAGATACCTGCAAAAAGGCAAACGCTGCTAGCAAGCATATACGACGGGCGTTCAGCAATTAAAGCAACATTTTTTTTCTTGACCGTATTCGGCTGAAAAAATGTGGGGAATTGTTGCGGGACAATGTAGAATATTTCTGCTTGAGCCTCTATAGTTTCATGAAGCTCCGACAGGGAGCACCGCTATACATAACCTTCAAAATGGAACATGTAACGGACGTGCGTTCCAAGCAGAGAGCTATGAATGAGTTTCTTTTGGCATCGCAGACATTCACAGGTCCTTGCAGGAAAGTGAAAAAGAGCATGGTGTGTCACAGTGCGAGGCGTCTGTCATCATTGCAACAGGGTTTCGCAATCTTGTCCGATCTCCAGCGTGCTGGCTGGCCGCACACAGCTGTGACTGCTGCAATGTTGGAATTTGCCGACACTCTCATTATAGGTGATCGACGATTCCTCGCCGCCTAACAGAAGACTATAATGAGCTAAGGAGAACCATCTGTACGGAATTTCTTACCCTTTAGAAGACTGATGGTGACAATTTTTCATGGAACATCGTTACAGGCGACGAAACATCACTTCAAATCGGTAACCAATTGGCAATCCATCGAGCGGCACTACACCAACTCTCCTCCGAAGAAAAAGTTCATAGCTGAAACCTCAGAGAGTAAAGTCATGTCGACAATTGTCTGGGACTCTGAGGGGTTATTCTCTTTGATGTCCTCTCTCATGGTGCAACGATCAACTCTGAAGTGTATTGTGCCACCCTGAGGAAACTGAAGACACAGCTTCAGCATGTTCGTCGCCACAAAAATGCAAACGAAGTTCTCATTTTCCATGACAACACAAGGCCTCATACAAGTCTTCGCACCCAAGAGGAGCTCACAAAACTTCATTGGATTGTTCATCCTCAACCATCGTACAGCCCGTATTTTGCACCTTGCGACTTCCATATGTTTAGCCTAGTGCAAAAAGCATTCTGCGGGGAGCAGGTGTGGATGACAGGGAGGTTATTGATGCAGCAAGACCTTGGCTGCGGCATCGACCTCTAGAGAGGTACAATATTGGCATACATCCCCTTCCAGTGAGGTGGCGCAAGGCCGTCGCATTGAATGGAGATTATGGTTAAAAATAGGGTTTTGTAGCCAAGAGACTGAGGGATAATGTGGTGCATTGGAATCCTGAATATGACCACCTTCCTTTCAGAAATAATATGTTGCATCACTTATTGAACATCTTCGTACAATGAATTCACAAAGAGAGTTAATTTTGTTGTATCTGAAACTTCCTGGTAGATTAAAACTGTGTGCTGGACCGAGAATCTTGCTTGGGTAGCTCAGATGGTAGAGCACTTCCCCCGAAAGGGAAAGGTCCCGAGTTTGAGTCTCGGTCTGGCAAACAGTTTTAATCTGCCAGGAAGTTTCATATCAGCGCAAACTCCGCTGCAGAGCGATAATTTCATTCTAGTTGTATCTGCATTGTTAACACTTAGCGGGTCAGGAGCAGTATTGGTTGAGCGCTTAAGAGAGAATTTGCAGAATGTCGTTAGGGGCTTTCTTGATCATGCTGAGGGGATGGATTCAACTTGACAGGTATACACTGGTAGAGACATGCTGTCAGAACTGCGGCCAGAGACAGGGATTCGTGTGACATTATTCTGAATGTTTTGTTCCAAAATTACCTCGAGCAGATATTTAAGGAACCAACTTCTGAAAGTAACGTCTTGGACCTCGTAGCAGATAAAGAGACCTTAGCTTATCGAATCAGTTATTGTAGCGGAAGATATCAGTGATCGTAAGACGGTTCAAATGGCTCCAAGCACTATGGGACTTAACATCTGAGATCATCAGTCCCTAGACTTAGAACTACGTTTACCTAACTACACTAAGAACGTCACACACATCCTTGCCCGAGGCAGGATTCGAACATGCGACTGAAGCAGCAGCGCGGTTCTGGACTGATGCGCTTAGAACCGCTCGGCCACAGAGGCCGGCCATAAGGCTGTGATAGCTAATATAAATACAGGTATTACAAGGAATATCAAGGAAGGCAGGAAACTACTTTTGCTTAGCAGGAGTGACAAGACACAAATTGCACATAATCCGAGTAGTCAGCATCACGTATTCAGTGCTGAGGGCGAAGATATGGAGCACAAATGGAAAAAATTCAAAATCATGGTTCAATATGCCTTTGACATGTATGTTCCGAGCAAGTTCTTTATCGCCAAGTTAGAAAACGGCTACGTAAACAAAGAGAGCTTCATCACATGTTCAAGAGAAGTCAGAACCTAGCAGACAAACGAAAGATAAACGATGTGGAAATGAGCAATGAGAGAAGCGTTCATTGACTTGGAAAGTAAAGTATTTTAAACGATTTCACTAACAGAACTGGCAACGGCCTTGCCACAGTGGATACACCGGTTCCCGTGAGATCACCGGGCGTGGCCGGCACTTGGATGGGTGACCTTAAGCCGCCATGAGCTGTTGTCATTTTTGGGGGTGCACTGAACCTCGTGATGCCAATTGAGGAGATACTCGATCGAACAGTAGCGGCTCCGGTCAAAGAAAACCATCATAACGACCGGGAGAGTGGTGTGCTGACCTCATGCCCCTCCTATCCGCATCCTCAGCTGAGGATGATACGGCGATCGGATGGTTCCGATGGGCCACTTGTGGCCTGAAGACGGAGTGCTTTTTTTTTCACTAATAGAGCTAAGAGGTTTTGTTCTTATGTAACAGCACTAAGCGGTTTGAAGTCCTCCATTCAGTCACTTAGTGACCATACCGGCACCGAAAACATAGAGAAGGCCTAAACACTGAAATCGGTCTTCTAAAAATTGTTTCATCGAGGAAGATCGTACATATAATCACCTTATGAACGTCGAAATGGTGGATACTTAAATAACCGATTGCGTAATAGTAAAGCAATTACAACCGCTTAGTAGTGGAAAGGCATCAGGAGCACGTGAGGTACCTGCAAGGTTATGCAAAGAATATGCGAAGGAACTTACTCTCCTTCTAGCTGCAGTTTATTGCAGATCGCTGGAGCAACGGACGGTACCTGCCGACTGGAAAAAAGCGCAGGAAATTTGCTTCCCAGGAAGGGTAGGAGGACAGATGTACATAATCACAGGGCTACATCGTTAACGTCAATCTGTTGTCGGATTATGAATCATGTTTGATACTCAAGAATGAAGACGTGTTTGTAGTACGAAAATCTCTTTAAAAGTCAATATTGATTCTGCAAACTCAAACTCTTACGAGACTAATTTCGCTCTGTACCGCCAAAAGATTCAGAGCGCTGTAGGCAATGGGGATCAGGTTGATGTAGTGTTCCTTGACTTACGGAAGCAGTTTAACACCGTCCCGCAGACCTGTTTAGTTTAAAAAATGGATCTTCTCGAAAATCAGGTTAGAGTTGTGACTAGGCTCAATACTTCCTTGCGGACAGACACGTGGCTCTTAACGGGACAAAATCGACAGGTGTAAGGGTAATTTTGGGAGAACACCAAGGAAGTGCGATAGGACCACTACTGTTTATAATGTACATAAATGATCTAGTAGAAATAGTCGGACGCTCTTTAAGACTTTTCGCAGATGATGGGGTAGTGTATAAGAAAACAGCATGCTCTTTAAGACTTTTCGCACATGATGGGGTAGTGTATAAGAAAGAAGCATCGCCAGAATGCAAAATTGATTTGCAGGATGAACTACACAGGACTGCAGCATTGCGTAGGCTCTGGCAATTGACCCGGAACGTAAATAAATGTAAAGCATTACCCATACATAGGAAAAGAAATTCACTGCTCTACAGCAACACTATTGATGACAAATTGCTGGAAACAGTATCTGCCGTAAAATACCTAGGAGTAACTATCAAGAGCGACATTAAGTTGCATGATTATATAAAACATATGACAGGAAAAGCAGACGACAGACGGAGATTCATTGGAGGAATATTACGGGAATTCAACACATCCACGAACGAAGTGGCTTGCAACGCCCTTGTTCGACCGATTCTTGAGTAAAGTTCATCAATAGAAGAGAGAGAGAAGATCCAAAGAAAAGAGGCGCGTCTCGTCACAGGATCGTTTCGTCGGTGCGAGAGCGTTACAGAGATGCTCAACAAAGTAAAAGGTAGACAAGAGAGGCGTTGTGCATCCTAGAGAGGTTTACTATTGAAATTTCTAGAGGGTACTTTCTGAAAAGAGTCACACAACATACTACTCCCACGTACATTTTGTGAAACGACCATGAAGAGAAAACTCCAGAAACTAGAGCTATTACAGAGGCTTACCGACAATTATTCTTCCCACACGTCATTCGCAGGTGGAACAGGGAAGAGCAGATGAGTTAGTGGTACCAGAAGTTCTCTCCACCACGCACCACTAGTTGGTTCCTGGAGTTTTATATAGCTGAAGATGTAGATTGTAGAGTAAAGATGTGTCAAAAGACAAGCCTGGGAGTGAACAAAGTCATCAATAATCATGTTATCGATTTCATAAAGTGTTCGGCCGGCCGGGGTGGCCGAGCGGTTCTAGGCGCTACAGTCTGGAACCGCGCGACCGCTACGGTAACAGGTTCGAATCCTGCCTCGGGCATGGATGTGTGTGACGTCCTTAGGTTAGTCAGGCTTAAGTAGTTCTAAGTTCTAGGGGACTGATGACTTCAGAAGTTAAGTTCAAATGGTTCAAATGGCTCTGAGCACTATGGGACTTAACATCTGTGGTCATCAGTCCCCTAGAACTACTTAAACCTAACTAACCTAAGGACATCACACACATCCATGCCCGAGGCAGGATTCGAACCTGCGACCGTAGCGGTCACGCGGTTCCCGACTGTAGCGCCTAGAACTGCAAGGCCACACCGGCCGGCAGAAGTGTCCCATAGTGCTCAGAGCCATTTGAACCATTTTATAAAGTGTTCATTCATGCGACTACAAAAAAATTTTACGTGTCTCTTGGCTAAAGAACATTGTATTAGTAGACTGGAAGATACACTACATAACTACAGTATGGATTATGTGTTTGCGCCAGTGCAAGACTGTTTGAGTGTATTAAACACCAACAAACTTTTGTATCCACCTCGTAATCGATTCCTCCACACACCAAGCAGGTCGTGCAAGCAGCAATCCCCCCCAGGACGACGTGCTTATAAGGCTCTCATCGAAAGAGACCCATTTTCCTTATATGGGCTGAGCTCTTTACTGCGGGGTTTTGCATCGCCTCCACAACGTCTGGGGGTGCCAAACTCGCCGATAGACGTATGCCTGTCGCAGCAGAGATCAGTATCAGCAGGGCACTATTTTGCTACGCCAGGTCACGTTCCCACGTTCCGCCACGAGGTCATTTAACTACGACCGACTATTTAAGCCACCGCTGGAGAGTGTCAAGTCTGCTGCGCCTTGCGCTTCAAGTTGGCAGTACCAGGAGTTCCGTCGGGCAGTCACATGCCAGCAGTACCGGCCCAGTAACTTCCTAGGTCTTCACCCCGCAGCCTACAGTGAGTCTGGGGTTCGTCGTGTAGGTACATCACAGACAGTGTCACAGGACATGTATTGGTATTCTATGTAGTTGTGTGGAGATTCATCTGAGTTCTTTAAAATTCAGTTTTAATAAATATTTATTCTTTTAAAGTGTCTTTGATTACTCTACAGTAAGAGCATATTTCACAAACAGTATTTACATGCGCCAATCTGCTCTGTGCCATTCACTTTCATGTGGTATCAGTTAACGAATAACTTACAGAACAGCTCTTGTGTGGTGCTTAGCAGTGTTCTGCAGTATCCTTACAGGGGTAATAAGAATACCCAAAAATTGACAGGCGTACAAGTAAGTCATCCAGACACTCACAACAGGGAGTAGCTTATAAGCCATGCTCTGTCTGTATACTGTTTTAGGTTTTAAACTGTAGGCTATATTGGGTTTTCAATAAGATATACAACACATTTTTTATGAAAGAAGATTGGTTTTATTCAGGATTCCAATAGACCATATTATTCCCCACTCTTTTGGCTACAAAACTTTATTTGTTAATGTGGTGTCACCGCCAGACACCACACTTGCTAGGTGGTAGTTTAAATCGGCCGCGGTCCATTTAGTACATGTCGGACCCGCGTGTCGCCACTGTGTGATCACAGACCTAGCGCCACCACAAGGCAGGTCTCGTGATACGAACAAGCACTCGCCCCAGTTGTACGGACGACATAGCTAGCGACTAGATGGACGAAGCCTTCCTCTCATTTGCCGAGAGACAGTTAGAATAGCCTTCTGCTAAGTCCATGGCTACGACCTAGCAAGGCGCCATTAGCCTTACATAGTTTGAGAATTATAGTATAAATGTCTCAAGAAGAATGCTGTAGTCATCAACTAATAAAGTTAAGTATAAAGCAGCTACGTACTTTTCTTGCTACCATTCAATAGTTATCCTGTTCCAGAATTCACGCCCGTCGGCGTGTGTGTACGCGTGCCTTTCTTTCAATCGGCTACCTCAAGTGGCGTAACAGTCTTGTTACGTCACTACAGATTGGCGACGAGTCTACAAAGGATCTTGTGTTTTACTTTGCCCTAATTTATTTGTGTCATGGCTTCGCCAGATGTACTGTCCGAATTTTATCGCTTGCAGAATCAGCAGACGCAGGCGTTATTAGATGCCCTTGGACAGCTTGTCCAGGGTCAACGTGCCATTCAAACCGATGCCGCTTCACCGGTACTGCAGCCACAACTCGCAGTTGCACCGCCTTTTAGGCACTATGACCCAAACCACGAGACTTGACAAGAGTGGTCCCACCAGTTTGCCTTCCACCTCGCCGCATACAGAATTCAAGGTAATGAGCGGCAGCCGTTTTTGCTTTCTTGTGTCGGTGTGTCCACCTACCGTGTGATAGTGAAATTGTTTCCCCGACGCGACGTAGCAACTCTGTCCTACGAGGAAATTTTGTCTGCTTTAGATGCCTATTTCAAAGAAACAGTTAATGTAGTTGCAAGACGGTATACGTTTTTTCGTACAAAACGTACGGCCGGTCAAACTAATAGGGAGTGGGTAGCAACATTGCAAGGACTTACTAGGGACTGTGCCTTTGACTGTGACTGTGGTCTTTCTTATTCAGATACAATGGTGCGTGATGCAATTGCACAGAACGTTTCTGATGTTCGCATACGGGAGCAAATTTTGAAACTAGTTAATCCCTCCCTTCAACAAGTGATAGCCATATTGGATAGACAAGACACACTTGACTGTGCTCAGGAATCTTTTGAAACTTCGCCAGCAGTGTATAACATTAAACGGCCCGCCGGGCGAGCTGCGCGGCCCGGTCAACTGCCCTCGCGCAAACAAGCGCAGCTGCCGCCGC
Source organism: Schistocerca serialis cubense (assembly GCF_023864345.2). Lineage (NCBI taxonomy): Eukaryota > Metazoa > Arthropoda > Insecta > Orthoptera > Acrididae > Schistocerca > Schistocerca serialis. The sequence continues at coordinate 584,831,987 of NC_064640.1, forward strand.
GCTTTAAGCCACGTGTGCCGCGCCAGCCCACAAATGCAGTGAAATCATGCCCGCGGTGTGCTACTAGACATTCGCGTGAACATTGCCCGTCACGCCAAGCTATTTGCTTTTTCTGCAATAGGAAAGGACACGTTCAAAGTGTTTGCCAGAAAAAGCTCAGATCAGACACTCTTAATCATTCCAGGCCCTTTGCTTCGCGCCGAAATCGAACCAAGGACACTCAGGCTCGTGGACCTTCGCCCATGGACATTCATGTCGTTACTTCCACTTCGTCCAGTGACACTTTCTCTAACAGTGACTGTGATCGTCCCACAAAACGAGTGCGTCAACGTCGCCGGAAATCCCGTCCATTAGCAAGTGATTCTGTACCAGTGTCTATTCAAATTGCACAAAACAGTCGCTCTTGTCGTCAGCAGGACAATAAACTTTTTGTAGATTTGGACTTTAATGGCAAGGTCATACCATTCCAGCTCGATACCGGAGCTGCAGTTTCATTGCTCAATCACGACACGTACAAACAACTGGGCAAACCTCCGTTGCGTTCCGCAAATGTTAAGCTAACCACGTATTCAGGACAGAAAATTCCTGTGTTAGGACAGTGCAGCCTTCTTGCAACATACAAGGGACAAACGAAACTTGTGTCATTTTACGTTCTTCGTTCTTCTACTGCAGTGAACTTGTTTGGTTTAGACTTATTTCAGTTGTTTAACATGTGTATTGTAAATCAGGTCCTATCAGTGAATCAGACTGTGCCTTCAGACAGTGTTTCTCGCTTATGTGACGAATTTGCAGACATTATTTCACCGGGCCTTGGTTGCGCTACGAACTATGAAGCACAATTGGAACTGAAAGTAAACGCGCAACCGAAGTTTTCAGAGCGCGCAATGTTCCCCACGCATTGCATGTTGGGGTCGCAAGAACATTAAACGATTTAGCATCACAAGGTGTGAGTGAATGTGCGCAATGCCTCTTCCATTTCAGCTCCGCTTCATCGCTTACGCCGTACAGGTGTTCCGTTCGTCTGGACGACGGAATGCGAACGCGCCTTTCTCCAGTTGAAATCGGCGTTGCTTTCACATACTTGCCTCACGCCTTTCGATCCCCAGCAACCCCTTTTGTTGATGGTAGATGCATCGGATTTCGGGATCGGTGCTGTGCTTGCGCACAAAGTTGGCTCGCATGATCGCCCTATTGCATTTGCGTCGAAATTGCTCTCATCTGCGCAAAGAAATTACTCGCAGATAGAGAAAGAAGCTTTGGCTCTCGTGTTTGGTGTTACTAAGTTCCATGATTTCTTGTATGGTCGTCACTTTACCATCATCACAGACCACAAACCTTTGACATCACTTTTTCATCCGACCAAGCCTGTACCTCCACGTACAGTGCAGAAATTCATTCGCTGGTTTATTTTCCTCTCGCAGTACCGCTACGATATCTTGTATCGGTCCACTGCTAAGCACGGCAACGCTGATGCGTTGTCCCGTTTGCCGGTTGCTGAGGATAACGCATTCGATTCTTCCGAACTTGCTTGCATGTTCATTGATTCGGAAACCGATGAAGTGGTCGAATCGTTTACGATTGATTTTCGTCGTGTAGCTACAGCCACCGCTGCTGACCCTGTCCTTGCTACTGTTTTGCGTTTTGTTGCTACGCAATGGCCTTTGTCAAAGTCTTGGATCGAGGATCCGTTGGTTCGCCGATTTTTTGCTCACAAGGAGAGACTTTTTGTTCGACGTGGTGTTTTGTTGTTGCGTTCTGATAATGATCAGTCCCGAGTCGTGGTCCCACGTTCGTTACAGTCCTCTGTTTTACGGCTTCTTCACCGAGGACATTGGGGTATAGTGCGAACGAAACAACTTGCTCGTCAGCACTGTACTTGGTTCGGAATCGATGCTGCGATTACGAATATGTGTTCTTCTTGCATGGCGTGTGCCGAACAACAATCCGCACCGCCGCGGAAAGTCTTTGCATGGCCAAAAGCCACTTCCCCTTGGCAACGCTTGCACATTGATTTTGCTGGTCCATTCTGGAAGGCTCGATGGTTCGTTCTGGTCGACGCCTTCAGTAATTTTCCTTTTGTTGTCCGGATGTCTTCCACGTCGTCCTCCGCCACCATCCAAGCGTTGTCTGCTATCTTTTGCATTGAAGGTCTTCCGCAGACTATTGTTTCCGACAATGGCCCACAATTCATGTCTGCAGAATTTCAGTCATTCTGCCGGGTCAATGGTATTCAACATCTGACATCCGCGCCGTTTTCGCCTCAGTCAAACGGTGCCGCGGAACGATTGGTCCAGACTTTCAAGTCACAGATGTTGAAATTGAAAGAGTCGCATTCTCAGGAGGACGCATTGTTGCTCTTTTTGTCTTCGTATCGCTCTCAGCCCCGAGATGGTCGCTCGCCGGCTGAGTTGCTCCATGGTCGTCCTCATCGCACCTTGATGTCTTTGCTGCATCCGCCGCATCAGGTTCCTGTGCAGCGGCCGACTCCTGCTCTTGCTCCAGGTGACGTTGTATTTTATCGCAACTATCGAGGTTCACGGCGTTGGCTCGCAGGGCGCATTCTTCGCTGCCTCGGCCGCGCGATGTATTTGGTTTTGGGGGCCTCTGGTGAGGTGCGTCGGCATCTCAATCAGCTGCGCCTCTGTCGTCGCACGGGTTCTGCCGCTCCCCGTCTGCTTTCAGCGACGGTGCCGTCCGGTCAGCGCCCTGGGGACCCATCTACTGACTCGCCCCATCCCCAGGTGTTACCGACGATGCCTTCCATTTTGCCCCATGGCGACGCGCCGCCGCAGCAGCCGCCGCCGCCGCCGCAGCCGCCGGTACTCCGGCCAGCGCCGCCCGCATTCGACGCTTTGCTGCAGCTGCCAAGCGCCTCCCAGGGTCACGCGCCGCTGATCGCTTCCCGTGACCAGCTGTCCTCCGCCATGGAACTCCCGCCCGCTCCAGACCACATGACGTCATCGCGCGTCGGCTACCCCGACGCAATGGAGGTCGACCCTTTGGCCCCTCCTGTTTCTTTACGGGCGCATACACCGCATGTTGACGTGCACCCTGGACTAGGTTTTCAGGCGTTTCCTAGCTCCCCTCGGACCGAATGGCCGGGTGCGGGTGCCACAGCCTCGCCTGTTGTTAGGCTCCCCACCTCATCGCATACGTCAACATGGGGTCCTCCCCACGGCGGGCCGAAGCCTTATCTTACGAGCGTTCGCCGATTTGCGGGAGAGGAATGTGGTGTCACCGCCAGACACCACACTTGCTAGGTGGTAGTTTAAATCGGCCGCGGTCCATTTAGTACATGTCGGACCCGCGTGTCGCCACTGTGTGATCACAGACCTAGCGCCACCACAAGGCAGGTCTCGTGATACGAACAAGCACTCGCCCCAGTTGTACGGACGACATAGCTAGCGACTAGATGGACGAAGCCTTCCTCTCATTTGCCGAGAGACAGTTAGAATAGCCTTCTGCTAAGTCCATGGCTACGACCTAGCAAGGCGCCATTAGCCTTACATAGTTTGAGAATTATAGTATAAATGTCTCAAGAAGAATGCTGCAGTCATCAACTAATAAAGTTAAGTATAAAGCAGCTACGTACTTTTCTTGCTACCATTCAATAGTTATCCTGTTCCAGAATTCACGCCCGTCGGCGTGTGTGTACGCGTGCCTTTCTTTCAATCGGCTACCTCAAGTGGCGTAACAGTCTTGTTATGTCACTACAGTTAACACAATTTCCGTTCAATGAGACGGCATTACGCCACGTTATTGGGAGGGCTAGTACGCTCGCATGGCACAACCCTACTGGTTGATGCCGGAGCCAAGATCTTGCTGCATCAATAACCTTTCCATTATTCACGTACTGCTTCCCAAGGAGTGCATTCCTCATGGGACCAAACAGATGGCAAATAGAAGGTGCGAGATCCGGGCTGTAGGATAGAAGGAGCAAGAGCAGTCCAATACTGCGATGATGACATACCCCTTGCACAACGACTCATCGAGCTTTCTTTCACTGCCATGTTTCCGTAGACATTCTGCAAGCGCGTATGGGCACTTGCGATGTTCTGGTTTTCTCCCAAAAGAAACTCAATGACGGTCATCTGCTTCGAATGCACTTCCATTACAGACGACATTTATAAGGCTATGTATAGCGCCACCACCTATGAAAAATTTATTTAACTATGTCCCACAACAAATTCTGCATTTTACAACCGAAACTGGCCGAGACCCTCCTAGTATATGGAATTACTAACACTGACTCCAACAAAGATGGGATTATGCAAAAGTATTACATTAAAGCAGGAAACACGTATACCACACAATGCCATCAGATATGGATACTTCCGAATTGGGATTGGTTTTCACTGTATAAATCTTGAATCTTAAATCATTACAAAAACTATCTAAGAGCATTGCCGCATAAAGAAAAATTTTCCTTCCTCTAGAAAAACATTCAGGTCCAAGGGTTAAGTGGAGTTAACATGTTATGTGTACGAAAAACGAAACTGGAAATGGAAGAGGTCAAAGTCAACGAAAGATAGCAAAGGCAACTGCCATAAAGAAAGAAGATAAACTGCTACTGGAAGAGCAGAAGACCATTACAGATTTGCGAGCAAGGCTTGCATGTTACTTTCAACACAGGGTAATGAAAAATATGGGTACAACTGAGGATTATAAGATGTTAGTATTTACTGTAAGCCGCGCGGTGTAGCCGCGCGGTCTCAGGTGCCTTGTCACAGTGCGCGCTTAAATATGTTCATTCGTATATGCACTGTAAGAAAGTATTTTGTGAAATGTAGAAAATGTATAAAAAATATAGTTAATTCAAGCCTGCCGCTGAGGTTGGCGTGGCATCATATTTCAGCTGTCACAATGCTACTTGGTTGGTCTGAAAAATGATACCAAGGAGAGAAACTGCACTTTGGTGCCATCTGTTGAACAATCCAGTTATCTTGGTAATGTGCAAGTTGTTTGAGAAGCAGGCATTTATTTATGCTCTTTGATGCGCGGCCCCTCCCGCCGGAGGTTCGAGTCCTCCCCCGGACTTGGGTGTGGGTGTTGTTCAAAAACGGCTCTGAGCACTTTGGGACTTAACATCTTAGGTCATAAGTCCCCTAGAACTTAGAACTACTTAAACCTAACCAACCTAAGGACATCACACACATCCATGCCCGAGGCAGGATTCGAACCTGCGACCGTAGCAGTCCCGCGGTTCCGGACTGCCGCGCCTGGAACCGCACGGCCACCGCAGCCGGTGTGGGTGTTCTTCTTAGCAGAAGTTAGTTTAAGTAGTGTGTAAGTCTAGGGACCGATGACCTCAGCAGTTTGGTCCCATGGGAACCCACACACATTTGAACACTTTTTTCTGCTATTTGATGCAAGGTCTTGGAAGTCGTTGGTAAACAAGCTTGTGACAAAGGTTTTTGTGTATTTTGTGTAGTATTGTTTCCGTTATTCGGTCTTCAAAGTCAGGGGTAGGAAGAAACGCTCACATGTGAGATGGAAGCAAGTACTTCTATGGGATCAAATGAAACCGAACCTGAGAGAGATAAAGGCGAGTACATATTATATTTTTGATACGACTTGCATAAGATCTGTTTATAAAAATACACTGTCGAGTAAATGTTTCAAGGAGAGTGTAGCTGCATAAATAAAAAACTCATTCACTTTTTCTAGAAAAGCAGTTGTGAAATGAGAAAACTGTAGTTAGGTTTTGAATGAAAACTACACATACTCTCAGATGCAGAAAGCTGAAAATAACAAGAGCGTGTTTAATACCAACCAAACAGATGTAGCATCATTCAAAAGGTTTGGTGGTGGACATGTTGCATTGGAAATATTCTGTTTAGGCATGGGCATAAATATTATGTGCAGATTTACTTACTATAAAATTTTGAACTACATTGTAGGGGAAGAAAAACTTTTTTCTAATCATGTTTTAGGAGAATCAAGGAGGCAGGTACGCGAGGCGCACGTATAAAAGAATAGCAGTCATGCAGGCCCGTCTATCGTTGACATATCGGTCAGCAATGATTATAGTTGGCGTAAGAGAGATTTCAGCAGTAACTTGGGAGCTGGATGTGTGATTGACATTCTGACTGGTTTAGTGGTTGACTGGGATGTTTTATCCAGGTACTGTTACTTACGCACCACAAGAAAGAGGGATTAGCGTGTAGGAACTCAAGAGTTTTCATTTTGGTACGAAGACCATCGGGCTCACTGCGATCGAAACTACAGTGGATCGTCTCCAGAAATGAAAGTGGAAGTTGTCGGAATGTTATGGAGGCTGTTAGATAACCTCCGTTTCCGTTATTCTATTTCCTGTCTGATGGATACTGGAACACATATAATCACCTACGGAAACTGATTGTCTATGAGCCTACAAGAATTTGTGAAGGAAGAGTGTGTGAACGACCTTACGAAACGACTTCTTATAGGATTGAGAAATGTGGTTCAGCAAAGTCGGGCACTAAACGTTACTCTAGGTGGAAAAGCCCATGGAAGTTTGAAAGAAGAAACAACTGTAAAGCTGACTTATTATTATAGAAGAGCCATTGTTGGCAATGTTCCAGATACTACGGCAATGAAGAGAGCAATCGGTGCAACACTGTACCACTGCATGAGCGCTAGTAAGACACCGCAACACACGAAGTGTCCAAATGGAGAGAATTCTTGATGTTTCTATAATCGCGCCCTTTCCGAAGGAGAACAAGGAGAATCACATAAAACTGCTATCCATACTGCTATGAGATCATCTGTTGTTGTTGTAATGATATCTGTTTATCAGAGACTGGCATCTGATACAATTCTCTCCAGATGCATTGCTGGAAAGACTCAAAACGCAAATGAGAGTCTACATAGTTTAATCAGGTCAAAGGCCCAAAACAATGTATTTGTACCCAACAAAATTAGAACTAGATGTGACAGAAGCTGTTTCACAGTCCAGTCAAGGGTGCTGTGTAACAGAAACAACAAGAACAACCGAGACCACTCCATTGTCATCAATAAGGGCGTGAAGGAGCAAAGGCACTGAAGAGAGAAGAAGGAAGCAAAAGGCCAAACTGTGCCTAAAATTTGAAAGAAAGCAGACTATATGCACCCAAATTGACGGCCATACAAGCTGAGGAAGCTCGGAAGAGAGCAGAAGGAAAAACTTAGGGCCGAGGTGGATTTTACAGCAAGGACCACGGAGCGATTCTGTCGTGTAACTTTGAGCTGTGTTTATCTCTGTTTGTGAAACTGAACATTCAAATGTTACTTTTTCGTAGTAAATATTCGCTACAATGGATAAGATTTTCAGAGAAAACTCTTATTGTCAGTGCTAACACAGTCTTTAATTTGTCAGGTATATTAAAGTAAATTTATTACATAAAAGAAGATTTTCAGAAAACCATTCAAAATAAAATAAAATAACAATTTCTCAAAAACTGTTGAATAGAACGATCCGCGTGCAGAAATGTATATTTAACATTTACGACCAGTTGATTAATTAGGGAAAAAGTTTCATTTTTTACCGGACTATCCCCCAAAAGAACTTGATCCCTTCACTGTAGAACATAAAAGGAAGAGATGCTGATGGCCTTAGCAGTTAAGTCCCATAAGATTTCACACACATCTGAACATTTTTGAACTTAAAATCACTGTTATCGCTGCTGCTATGCCTCACACAATACTAGGGTGTGGAATACTTCCGTGTCCCCCCTTGCACTGTGGACTGTTGTGATGATTCGGCCAATAGTAGGTCGTGGGACACCCCCAGCAGATTTGCTAGCACTTTAATAATAACAAAGTCCCACGCATAACAAAATACACGAATAAAAATTACAACAATAACAATAATAATAATAATTTGAGATGGGTGAATATTTACTGAGAAGTATTTCAGGGGCCCAGTCGGATAATGTATCGCCAATAACATTATTCCTGTGTTGATGCACAAATCACAGCTGCTTCTTGCATCGCGTGAAATTGGATAATTATTTTGAAAAGGGGATAGAGTTCCTACAAATACGGCACACTGTGATGAATGATCCATTCAGGTAATGCCTCTTATTTCTATTTTGTGGCACTGCCATTATTTGTTGAACAACATCTCTCTTGATTGCTGGGAAAACTACCGTGCACATCTCATTACCATGCCTTTCCATTCTTGATTCAGAAAGCTGTGAAATCATTTCTCTGTGAGATTATTACAAAAAATAGGCTTTTTAAAATCTTCGTTGCTCAAAGTAAGAGTTTCCTCATTTGAGCACACAGGACCTGGATGTATGTACACACAGTCATTGAATGATGATGATCACCCAGTTTAGTTACAATAATTAAAATTTCTTGACGGGATGAGGAGCTGAGCTCGCAAGTCGCTGGCTGAGACATCAGTGCTCAAGTGCACCGTAGTGATTAGCGGACAGCGCGATCACGTCGGCTCACATTTGTCACGCCATTGTTCATGGCGGGGAGGGGGAGGGTTGGGGGGGGGGGAAGAGAGAGAGGGGGCGGTTTCCAGAAAACAGGTGAGGTGGAAGGAACTCAGGCGCTTACCATGCTATGCCAGGAAATCTGATGCTGGCATAAGTGAATTTCTCGCTGGAACCGGTAGTGATACCCTACTCTCGAGCGATAAGTAGCAGTTAAAACGTCAAAAATTCGACAACGACCGGCAGAGTGTTGTGCTGACCACATGCCCCTGATACCGCATCTAATGACGCCATGGCAGAGAATGATACGGCGGTTGGTCGGGCCGGATTGGTCAGTCTAGGACCACAACGCCTTTTTTACTATAAAAACACTCGCACTACATAAAAACTCATTTTTTGTTATCGTTTCTGGAGTTGCAATTTTAATGGTCAGCTGCGAATTTTTCTCGGATGAAGCCTGTTTCACCAGAGACCACCGCTTAATTGTCTTATCTGTCACGTACACTGGTGAGTAGAACATAAGGACGAGAAAACTTCCGCATGATGTGTCACTGCTAACAGTCATGGTCGACAGTGTTCCTGGGTGCGTTACTTGTTCCACTTCTCTCCATATGAGGGTACGTTCAAATGGTTCAAATGGCTCTGAGCACTATTGGACTTAACATCTAGCCGGCCGGGGTGGCCCAGCGGTTCTAGGCGCTACAGTCTGGAACCGAGCGACCGCTACGGTCGCAGGTTCGAATCCTGCCTCGGGCATGGATGTGTGTGATGTCCTTAGGTTAGTTAGGTTTAATTAGTTCTAAGTTCTAGGGGACTGATGACCTCAGACGTTATGTCCCATAGTGCTCAGAGCCATTTGAGCCACTTAACATCTAGCCGCACGGGATTAGCCGACCGGTCTATGGCGCTGCAGTCATGGACTGTGCGGCTGGTCCCAGCGGAGGTTCGAGTCTTCCCTCGGGCATGAGGGTGTGTGTGTGTGTGTTTGTCGTTAGAATAGTTTAGGTTAAGTAGTGTGTAAGCTAAGGGACTGATGACCTTAGCAGTTAAGTCCCATAAGGTTTCACACACATCTGAACATTTTTGAACTTAAAATCTGAGGTCATCAGTCCCCTAGAACTTAGAACTACTTAAACGTAACTAACCTAAGCATATCACACACATCCACACCCGAGGCAGGATTCGAACCTGCGACCGTAGAAGTCACGCGGTTCCGGACTAAAGCGCCTAGAACCGCTCGGCCACCACAGCCGGCTGAGGGTACGTAATGCAGCCTAGAACACTGTGAACATGGTCGTTTTTGTGGTCCGGAAGTTTAGGTGTGGGGAGGCATCATGACCTCCAAATCTTTCAACACGGTACACTCAGTGGTCAACTTTTTTGTGACATTGTACTCCTTACTTTGTGCGTCTTTTCAAAGGTGCACTCGGACCTGACTTCATTTTTATGGACCACAATTCGTGACGGTATTGACCTGCGCAGGTGGAGGAACTCTTTCAACGAGAGCATATTCGGCGCGTGGACTGGCCTGCACGTTACTCCTGCTTAAAGGCCGCCGAGCTCGTGTGGGATGCGCTAGGGAGACGTACTGTAGCACGTCCACGTGCTCCAACGGCCATCAAATAGCTGGGGAGTAATGGAGCGCCCTACCACAAAAACTCTATACCAACCCCGTAGCCCGAATGAGAGCACGTTGCAGAGCGTTCATCGAAGCCAGTGGTGACCACATACACTATGAAGGATCGTGTCCCGTCTAATGTAACGTCCAGGGGACTATCATAAATCGCAGTGACTTCAGAGTAATTATTGTCTTTGAATGAAAGTGTCATTTCTGTTCGTCTCATATTTCTTCCAGTTACCTTCACTATTACAATGTAGCAGTTCGTTCTACAGGGTGTTACAAAAAGGTACGGCCAAACTTTCATGAAACATTCCTCACACACAAAGAAAGAAAATATGTTATGTGGACATGTGTCCGGAAACGCTTACTTTCCATGTTAGAGCTCATTTTATTACTTCTCTTCAAATCACATCAATCATGGAATGGAAACACACAGCAACAGAACGTACCAGCGTGACTTCAAACACTTTGTTACAGGAAATGTTCAAAATGTCCACCGTTAGCGAGGATACATGCATCCACCCTCCGTCGCATGGAATCCCTGATGCGCTGATGCAGCCCAGCCCTGGAGAATGGTGTATTGTATCACAGCCGTCCACAATACGAGTACGAAGAGTCTCTACTTTTGGTACCGGGGTTGCGTAGACAAGAGCTTTCAAATGCCCCCATGAATGAAAGTCAAGAGGGTTGAGGTCCGGAGAGCGTGGAGGCCATGGAATTGGTCAGCCTCGACCAATCCATCGGTCACCGAATCTGTTGTTGAGAAGCGTACGAACACTTCGACTGATATGTGCAGGAGCTCCATCATGCATGAACCAATGTTGTGCCGTACTTGTAAAGGCACATGTTCTAGCAGCACAGGTAGAGTATCCCGTATGAAATCATAACGTGCTCCATTGAGTGTAGGTGGAAGAAACTAAAATGAGCTCTAACATGGAAATTAAGCGTTTCCGGACACATGTCCACATAACATCTTTTCTTTATTTGTGTGTGAGGAATGTTTCATGAAAGTTTGGCCGTACCTTTTTGTAGCACCCTGTATGTGTGATCAAGTATCGTCGAACAGTGTTTCTTGACAGTTATAAACCATGCGGAGGCCACATTTGTCCTTAAGCATTGTACACCATTGTATATGTAGTCTGATATCTGTAAAAGTTGCAGACAACCTTTCTCTTCCTTTATTTTATTCCTGTTGTCTACAAATTTTCAAGTTGTGTATTCCAGTTAATACTGTCAAAACTCTTCTCCAAATCTTGCTTGTCTTAGTCTTCGAACTAATTAATAGCGGCGGTATTGCCACGCATTTTCCTACATTTCTCCCGAATTCCAAATCTCTAGCGTCTTTGCAAGGGACTGCTCCAATCCAACATGTCGGAACTTACCCTGAAATCTTTCACACCACAAGATTACACCGAAAGAAATACACTGGCAAAATTTTAGCTGCTAAGACGCACTGCAGGACTTTTTTTATACAGTCTTTCCTGCCTGGAGCAGAATCGGCAGAAAGCAGACACACCCTTGACAAGTGGACGTATCGCCGCGTAGCGCTAAGTCCAAAGTGCACACACACACACACACACACACAAACACACGTGAATTTTAAACACTTAACGATATCAAAAATATATCAGATCATTAACTTTCTGTATAAATTGCAGTTCATATCGAGAGCTACACTGTTGCAGATGTGACCAGCAGTGGAAAGAGAAGTAAGATATTGTATAATGTTAAATTAGAGACGACTTCCATCAATCTGACCTTAATTTGTTAACATTTAATGTATTATAGCATTTCCTGTAGCAAAGTTCCTATGATAATTATTGAATAATATATATTTTGGTGTCAATGAGACAGTTCCTTGTCTATTTCCTGTGCTCGTCACTCGTCACAAAAATTATAAGTACCTTTTGGATTTTCCTTACACCAGCACACTTGATAAAAAAAATAGTGCATTCTTGCATGTCACAGTAATTACTAGTTTCATTGAGACTGAACTGGAATGGAGTAAGAAATGGTTGTGGTCATTTTTTGGCATATATTGCTGCATGTCAGGCATACATGATCAAATTCGTAAAACGTGATGATGCAAACAATGAAGAAAGGACTGAAGTTTAACAATAGCATTTCGTGGATAAACCTGAAATGACACAGAGCTAACGGAAATTATGCTGCTCGCAATTTTATTAAAAATACTTTAGATTGTTGTAGTCCGAATTATATCAAGTCTCCTCATCGTCCTTCTAAAGACAGTGGTGTCGTTGTGTCCAGAGTAAATGTCCTACATAAGCAATGAATTATTTTCTGCAAATGATAAGAAGACGTTTCGGATCGAACATTTAAAATTATTATTTCCCATTCATCTAGATTTTGCTACATTCATTGCAATATTTTTGCAGCTACACAGTCCTTTCCTAAAATGATTGGTCCTAATTTGCCTTGAAGTTCCGACTCTGTCTTTTTGTCGCTCCGGACGATAAATTGCCGTTTGCACGAAATCCGACTGGCTGGCTGTATACACAGCATTTTAGGGGAAAACAGGACGCGTCGTCTTCACGTGAGCTATGAATCTGCTTATAGTAATACCTATTATTCATATCTCTTCACTTTTACCTGAGGTAAACTTCGTAATTTTACGACTTCCCTTTTTGTTTAGTTTCCTGAATCTGTTTAACCAAGTCGAAGAATCATGGAAATCAGCAGTGTCCATCTCACTTGCAATTAGCAGTGTCTGGTCTCGTAGATCACCCTCAGTAACGGTGCAGTGAGTCTCACGACCATTTCTAAATCTTTCGAATCTTTTTTCTTTCACACTTCTGAGAGTTTCATTCTTGTGCCTATTTCGAACTTCGCGTCAATCTTTCTTACGTTTATACAATTCATGTTCATATTTTACGAAATGAAACCAGCTTTGCACACCGCTAAGTAAAAGCGTTTTTTCACTTCTTTATTTAACGATATAATGTATAGCCTTTACTTTCTCGAGGCAAGCTATTACTTTAGATGTTTTCTTTGGACTTGGAAGATACTCTATTTTTGTCCTGGACTTTAATTAGCACAACAATCATCGTCCGAACCACAATTCGTGGAATCGTCTGAATTGTTTTCTGTTTCGTGTATCGTTTCCGCAATTTATAACAAAACGTCGACAACATTCGAGTGAATGTCGAAGAAATTAACTAAGAAACAACACAAGTGTAGGTCTTCAGGCGAAGTAACTTAGCTTGCATACCCACATTCTTCATATTTCATCTTGCAAGATTTATAACATTAATAAGATTTCACATTACTGTGAAATTCTGGAAACTGCACAGAGAAAGATACTTTTACCAACATATACGAGGAAATCACAAGGAAAATTAATTTAGTTTCACCTTTATTGCTAACATTTAGCATACCACAAAGGCAACTGTTACTTATCATGGATACGAAATGAGTTGAAAATTTGAGCGAATAGTAACTGTGAACAATTGTCTCGTGGAAACTATCAGCGGAAACCGGAATTCGCATAAAAATTACAGTCTCGGGGTGTTATCTGTTTACCGATGTGCTGTCAGCAAGGGATATATATCTGCAGTGTTACACATGTACTGTGTGCTAAAGCTGCGGAGGGGTGTACAGTTCTCCAGCCTTCTAGCAAACTACGAATTTAGCACATTTTAATACTAGAAAAGAAAAAATAGTTTCAGTGTTACTTCCAGTCATATAATGTAAGTTCGAGTGTAGATGTTTTACTGCCACTTCAACAGATCATTTTTTCGTACGTAATTCAGTTATGAGCCTTGGCGACAGGAAGGGCATCCGGCCACCCCTTAAAGTTAACATGCCACATCCGATTAACCAGCAGACCCCGCAAGTCGAGATAAATGCTTGGTAAGAGAGAGGGATTCAGTAATGAGCAATACGAGGCACCTCGGCCATTCAGTGCAATGGCGACACCAGAACGCCACATTAAATGGGTGACTTGTGAGTCGGTAACAACAGTCTAATTTTTAACAATAATATTTTGTAGAGTGCACTGTGACTGTGAAGGACCGTTTCACTAGCCACAAACTCATTCTGGCATGACATGTAGTTGAACCAAATGCGGATCAGACTCACACTGTCTGGTACGCCGGCTGTGTTGGTTTTAAGAGGTTAATCGCACTTATTTAGACGAAGTCCACCTGGTTCCACAAACCTGCCAGTAGACTGCAAACAAAAACAATAAATTCAAAGGTGAACGACAAAACACATTTCTAGGGCAGCAGAACCGTGGCAGCACTGTCCCGTAGTAGTGTTCGGGCTCTGATTCTAAAATTAAGTCTCATAACTCTAGTACATGAAAATCTTCCAGGTACTATTTAGCTCCGATCAGTATTAACGAGGGTGTAATAGACTCAGCGTCGATGTAAGTAGAAGTTACACTCACAAACCACTAAATCTAACTATAGAATTTACTCCCAGTACCTAGCTGTAGGAAATTTCGTCTATAGGTACAGTATCTTACAACCTGGAGTTACGTACAAAGTGTGAAAATTGTATCGGTAAATGTGACAGTCTGTACCAAAAAATTAGACTCAGAAAGTCCAACAGCTTGGATTTGTACGTACAAAGGTATAAGTTCATTTAACAAGACGAGAGAAGTAACATACAACAAGACCACGTTAAAATAGGTCAGAATATAGTCACCCAAGTCCTGCAATACATATGTACTCCTTTAGAGCACACCCAATCGCCTTAGAAATGGATACAAAATGCTAAAACAAGGAAAAATTAGATAGTCATCTCACAGGACATTAGTTCTAACTTCATTGAAAAATATACAAATGTCGTTGTGTGAAAGTGGGAGTAACGCTTTCACCTGTTGTGTTTAATTACAGACACTTACCCCTTGTACTAAGCAGTAAGAAATTCTGTGTGCAGATAAAAGACCTTAAATATAAAATCGTCTGTTCATAAATATAATACCCTGTATCCCGTTACTTTCTAGTGGCTAACAGCTCTGGTGTTCACTATGTTCTACATCTACATTGATACTCCGCAAGCCACCCAACGGTGTATTAGGTGACGAAAACGAGGTATATGGAGATAGGAAACGTTTAGAAGAAAGATGAATCACGTGTCGCTTGTTACATTACCGGACTTAACTAAATCAGTCAGTTCAGAAAATAAGTTGGGTGTGGAATTCGGAACAATCATTGTTATATCAAGATATTACCTATTCATAGTTGAATAAAATAGAAACTTCATTATTGCCTGTGTAGCAGAACCTGCCACACACAGTTAAACTGCTACAGTCAGGAAGTTTCGCAATAGTTTAAACAGCAGAACAGACATGAAAAATGGATCTAGGGGGAAAACAGAAGTTGTTGGTGTAAGTTCCAGAGTGATAAGTGTAGAAACTGAAAAGTATTCATTTGCTAACGTCGGTTAGCACATATTTATTTATTCCGAATACTTCTTTAACAAGAGACTGAGCTAACAGACAAAATATGTAACACTTGTGATAGTATACTACTAGAAAATGCTGAATAAGGCTCAAATGGCTCTGAGCACTATGGGACTTAATTTCTGAGGTCATCAGTCCCCTACAAGTTAGAACTACTTAAACCTAACTAACCTAGGGACATCACGCACATCCATGCCCGAGGCAGGATTCGAACCTGCAACCGTAGTGGTCGCGCGGTTCCAGACTGTAGCGCCTATTACCGCTCGGCCAACTCGGCCGGCTGCTGAATAAGAATTATATTTGTAATAACTAAAGATAATATCATTCTATGTAGTAACTGCTGTGATATCTGGCAAATTTCCCCGTTAATCACTTACAGAACCCTTCCTTCTCCACTACAGAAAACTGTCCGTCTTAACAGCCATAACCGTATAAAAGGATATTTTTCCTTTACTATTTAGACACTTTTGTGTTCGATATCGGCAGAACATCAACATCATTGATTGAACGTACGTTGTGTGAAAATTCGACGGACTTTATTTATCAGAAAAAAGGATGCAACATTTTATATTTCTCATCATGTTTTGAAGCGACCCACAACAGGCCACTTGATCTCCATCAGGACAACGGTACGAGTTATTTAAATTCCGTTCTTCGTCGTTGCCCGAGGGATTAATCATACGAAATCGAAGTATGGGAAACAAATACGCCTGCTCAATGCGGTCTTGGTCGGTTTTTTCCTGTTGCAAGCAGAGAAATGGCTCTTAAGAGCTTAATGACCGACGGAAGATCGTAGCCACGATAAACATGTTTACCCTGATGTAGATATTAGTCCCAATCTTCATACAACCACACGCACCGGAGCCCGATCCTCTCCTGTGTAGCTGATTGATGACAAAAGTACACCTGCTGTCGTGCATCACGATCTTGTCCGGTCTTATTCAAATTTCGACGGAATGTGCAGTTAAACGGCACTGCCTCATTTCAAACACGCGATACTCATTGGTTAAGACAATCGGCCGCTTATGAGACAAAGTCGCATAAAATACCCGTTACCAGTTACATTAACTAGTACCAAGTACAGTCTCTTTCACAGCAATACTGAGTTGATAATGTGTACTTATCTCACAGAATAATTATGGACACTTCTTGCTTAACACTCCGAGGCGTCGTTGTTCCTCAACAGAGAACAACTGTTCAAGCGAGGCTGTGCCGTAGGGACAGACAGTACAGTAAAATCATGGTATTCTATTTTTCACAGAAATGGCAGTCACCACTGCAATTTCTTTAGTAATACGCTTGGAAAAGAAATTGATGTTTATGAATGGAAGACGATGCGAATAGGAACACATGCTAAAGCACGATATTAAGTAAAATCAAACTGGCCAATAGTATTCCTAAATTGTATACAGAAATTTCTTAATCAAATGTTGAAATACAAATACGAATGGTGTTATAAGCATCATAAACTGTTTCCGAAAATGACATGCAGTTATAGTGACAGGGGCAACATTTTACATGTATTTGAGCTCTATTTAATTCTTTGTTAGAACACCACTTCTTAACACCAACTTACTGCGAGGATTACTTATATTTCCACTTCAAATGAAACACTGAGAACAAACAGTATACCATTTCAATTTATTTCATTATATCTTGGCTCAGTCTCTACTCAGCTGTTATATCTCTTGGAGAGAGTTTCATTCTTAAGGGCTTAACTATCAATAGGAATTCACTTTTGATCTTCAAAAATAAAAAGTAAAAGGAAACAGTTGGATATAAGTATGTGGAATTACAATCGTGATTACATATTTCCGCGTTACGCAAATTATCGTGATTTACAATCAACTGATATGAAACGTAACTGCCAATAATCTGCTTAAAGCGTGGATCTCAACGGAAAATTCCTATAGACCTGTTAGTGTGGACCTGCTCTGTTTCTTTATAGCTCTACAAATCCCTGTTCATCTCACACAAAACCAGACAGTGGTTAACATTTTGATACTATCGATAGTAATATCATGTTATATTACTTTTCACTTCAAAGATATTTTCCTTTCAAAAGGTACTATGCATTGTGTTTAGGAGCTTTGCAAGTTTATGTACCGCTACAAGAAAGTGTAACAAAATGCTAATAGAGCAAAGTTACAGGTATTTAATAAAATTCCCGTTATTGCCTCACTTTCTACTACTTTCGGAAAAATGTTTTGCATTGATGTTCTTATGGACATGTTTACACTGTTATGAATTTATGAGGTTAGTTAGCTTTTGATATTGTATCAATGCTCCTAAATGCTGAATAATTGATATGTGAGTAGTCGTGCACGTTTTTCGTGCGTGGTAGGAGTTGGAGAGTTTTTTCTTGATGGCTGAGTGTTCCGTCAACCTCTGGTTAGTCCTCTCGAGAAGACGAGGGCAGCGCATGCCTGCTCCTGTCCGTGGCGTGAGGAGCTCATGAATTATAGGGGGGAAGGCGGGACGAGGAAAAGTGGGCCGAGCCGAGCTTAATTATAGAGGAGCACCAAACTGGCATTGCATTGCACTCTAACCCATCATCTTCCTGTACACTTGGGACGATAATTCTATTATTTTGCTGCTCTTTTCTTTTATAAACAACGATCCTACCACACAGAAACTTAAGACATGGAAAGAAGGAGGGGCTACATGAGGCGATAGGGTGGGGAGACTTTTTTCAGTGTTTACTTTTCACGTGCTTCTCCCCTCTAATTTGGGATAATGATTTCCCTGTTTTATTTTTCTTGTGTGTGTTTTTTCCTCACTCTTCGTGGCAGATATCGGACAAAGATGTTAGCGCTCTGCGTCAACTTGAACGAAAGCACTGACGTCGCAGGATGCTGATTAGGGAAGACTAAGGCGTACCTGTGTATCTCCTGTGAATGAAAACCACTACATATTCTTCTACTATTAATATATGTATACTAGTTACTTTTATGCACAGTAAAACGAGGTTACGGTACATGTATGTAATACTTCAATAATTGGTGGGTCTAAGTTACTATATGTAAATCTTGCATCTGGAGAAAGTGCGTACATGTCTCTATTTGCTAACGGAAGGTAAAGTACTCCGGTAACATTTCAAAGACATGTTCATGACATGCATTCAATTTTTTCGCTGTTAATACGCGTTTTGCACCAAGATCAATGAGACATCAAGTTTTATTATGGAAATACACAAGTCTCAATCAAACAAAAAATTTTGTGACCTAAAATCTTACACAGGAAAATCAGTGCCTTAAATTATGCTGCCAGTGTTAATTTTGAATTTTTAAATATTCTTCCAATGATGACAAACGGTTTTTTTGCCAGACCGTGCACGCAAATTAGACTCGTTTCTAGGATGCCGATATTTGAGAGACAAGTAATTTTTGGCAGAAATTCAGTAGATTTCACCGAAGTTTTAGACCAGTTTACAATTTTAGAGGCTTTTCCATCTAATAAGCTTCAACACGTATACTCCGTAAGCCATCTTACAGCGTGTGGTGAGGCGCATTTTGTGTACAATTATCACTTCCCCGATTTCCTTTCCTATTCCAGTCGCGAATGGTGCTCGAGAAGAACGATGGTTAATAAGCCTTCGTGTGGGCACCAATCTCTTTAATTTTATATTCCTGGTGTTTTCTCGATGGAAAGCAATACACTGGTTGATTCTCATATAAATGAACACTCTCAAAATTTTAACAGTAAACCACGTCATGATGCACAGCTCCCGTCTTGCAGCAGCCGTCTATCGAGTTGGATGAGCATCTCGAACGCTTTGGAACATACTAAACGAACCTTGTCTCCTCAATTTCCTCCATCAGTCCATCCTGATATATCTTCTCAATTTCCTCCATCTGTCCATCCTTATATCTTCCAGATTAAAGATAAATGTTCAACGTAACGGGCCGAACGATACACTGCCTGAATACTCTCCCCATGAATTTCCATCTGTCACCTGCCCCTATCGCCATTAGTTTTATGTCGATGTTCCTCGATAAATAGCTCCGTACATATACTCGCAGTTATCTAATGGAAGTGACTTCTTCCAATTATCTTTCACGGTCGTGTACTTATACATTAACAAGTCTTCAATCCTATTTATGGACAATGCGTTATATTTGTTTAAGCTACTGGTCAAATGCCAATCTCCGTACTGTCGATACTCTGGAGGCCTACCTGCATTTCCTTACTGTAATATAGAATTACTACTTCTCTGTATATGTCATCATCCGTGAACACTCATGGAGTTTCCGTCTTTTCAGTAGGTTATTTATATTTACAGTGAAATTTAAGGTTCCCATGACACTCCTGCGGGCAACGCAAAAAGGTGACTTCATGTCTGCACATTCTTTTACACTCAGAATGATATATATATATATACAACTCTGATGGCCAGACATGCAAAATCTCGTTAGGCACCACTCAACAGTGGCGATCTTGTTGTTTACTATAGTCACTTGATTCGATAAACTTCTCGTAGCTCTAAGTGTTTCCAATCAGTTAAAAGATTGTTTATAGTAGAAGATTCAACAACGGCGTGTACAAATCAGATGTGTTGTATAATATTCAAAATGCTTTTGTTTCTCATTCCTAAACATTTATTTTATACCCGAAAAATTTGCTTAGTTCTTAAAATTGGTCGTATCTTCTTATAAGTGTAGGTAATAATTATGTTATTATTGTTACTGCCGCCAGCGGGTCCAAACCAAACTCAAGTTGTCGGTTTCATTTTTCAAGACTCAAAAGCTGTACATTATAAAAAAAGTGTTCAAATGTGTGTGAAATCGTATGTGACTTAACTGCTAAGGTCATCAGTCCCTAAGCTTACACACTACTTAACCTAAATTATCCTAAGGACAAACACACACACCCATGCCCGAGGGCGGACTCGAACCTCCTCCGGGACCAGCTGCACTGTACATGTATATATATAACATCGAAAGGAAACTCAGAGTACTTTTACTATTGCCACATTCTCTGATTACGAGTCCAAATCGGCAAAAATACTACCGCTGTGCTTTCACACAATAGCCAAAGAGTAGTAAATTGTAATATTATTGTATACTGACTTTTCATAATCCTCACACATCATTGATTTGTTGTTGTTCTGCTGTTATTTTCTCTAATATTATGTCGAAAAATGTAAGTTAACCAACTTACTATACGTTATGATCATTTTGGTAATCCTCTCAAAATATAATATTACAGTTTACAGAGTTCTGGCTGTGGCTGCAGGTGGTGACACTGATCAGGAGAAGGTGGATGTATGCGGAGATTTTGCTAGCTGAATAAAGGGAGCAAGATTATGGCTAAACGTCCTCTCGAAGAGTAGGTCCGTAGGGACGTAGCACAATTTCGGATTGGGGAACGAAATCGCCCCTCCCCTTTCAAGACATTTTCGTTGAATGATTTCTTGAAACCACGGAAATTTTAAATCTCTGTGGACACACGTATCTTATCCGCCAACTTACCGAATGTGCGTCCAGTGTCTTACCGCTGCGCTACATCGCTCGCTTTGTTGCTGTTGTGGCCCGCTTATTATTTGTCTATGGTGAAAGAATTCCTAGAGTCAACCCTGTACCTGGTCTTGTTGTTGATACGGATTTACTGGCAACTCTGCTTTCACATCATATTATATGTCGTAGACAAATTAAAAATATGCAGGCAATTCGTTGGTTGACAACAAACAAGTTGTTTTGAGTATGCGTGTTGTCAGATAAGGACAACTATTCCTTCTGCTTCCTTTCAGAGACAGATTTTACAGATAACATTTTTTACGTTGTGCCGTATGGACAGACATTTAAAGTTACACACTGTCAACCAGCAAAGGACAGGACAAGATAGATTTCCACAAAACGGGTAAATTAGTAATGGAAACAGTGCTGAGCAATCTTTTCCATTGTAGGTTTCCTAATTTTAAGCTTTCAAAGTTCTGTATCAATACGTGTGCATCAGGTGAAGCAATTACTGACGTCACGAGTACCACGCACTAACGAAAGCAGCCTCGAAGAATGAGTGTCGAAAACACTCTTGCTGGTCCTTTGTAGTTCATTATCTCTGCCCTTCACAAAGAAGGAGTAATAATCCTGATAGCGCGCCATGTTGCGTCACAATGGAGGCGAAGTTCCTGGGGCGCACTTAGCTGCACTCGACTGTGAAATGCTCCGCTGGGAAATGTTTTAAAATCTCGTTACGAGGAAATAGCGAGTTCTCGAGATCCCAGAGCGTTCTTCCGCTGGTACGGACGCGGGACAGCTCCCGTCCTAATTATCTTAACAGAGGCCCCTGATTGGTACTAATACGCGATCATTATGTGGCGACATAAACGTGGTCCAGCTAATCCTAACATACACGTGCAATATTCATCATGGTAGAAGCTGCTGCTCTGTGTCGTGTTGCATAGAGGAACTACGGCGTCAGTATACAGTGTTTCCTAGGGCATGCAGATCTGCCAAACGACGTATTTTTGAACGATTCTTCCGTAAAACGAGAACTCTAATTTACGACAGGTCACTACAACTTTTATAAATTCATTTCGAAGAGATCCTGATGTCGCTGTATTTTTTATTTTTTATTTTATCTGGTCGTCCAATTTATACAACGATAAAACGTTAAGTCATGTATTTCCATTCATTTAAAATGTAAGCAAAAGGCAGTCTATAAATCCCAAAGGTGACAATTTTCTTTAAATGTGGTGGTAATTGCGAAGACTGGAGTGCTGGTTTAAAATATTCCAGGAAGTAGAAATTTCCGTAATATTACAACGACACCTACATTTTTATATAATAAACGGTACACAAACACATGTTGCAGGAAATTTATTCCAGTAGAAATGACCAGACACATGTGAAACAGTCGAGAAGTGAAGGCTAAAGCAATCTGTAATAGGAGAAAAGGAATAAAAAGTAGTATTTAATGTCCTGCAGACGATTCGGTCGGCAGAGACTGAGTAGAATCTCGTACTGGGGAAGAATGAGGAAATGTATAATTTGTGTCCTTTTCATCCTGTTAATTTCCTTGGGCACTTTACAGAAACCATGGAAAACCTAAATTTGGCCTGACAGACAGGGATTTGAGAACACGGCCTCCTGGCAAGTCGGTATTTAATTTCAGGTTTTTGCAGACACTGCTCTAAATGCAGAAAAAATAAAGTTTCCGCTAAACATAGATATTCAGTATCTTTTGGATACTTGATAGATGAAAATATATTATTTATACTTAAAAAAGACCACGAGATAGTGACGAGAGAGGATACGAATTGAAACTTTCACATTAGCAGATGTATTCTTTCGTATGGCAAAAATGTGGATTTATCACATTGGAGGTTACTGGGATACGAAAATTAGTGATGAGCGGACGCTTCTTACGATAAACTTGCACAATTAATGATGAGGTACGGTTAGGAAGTGTGAGGTCAGTGTCTCTTAGACTGGAAGGAGATACCGTTGTCGACAGTCAAGAGTAACAGGGATGGTATTGGAGGTGTTCAACTAAGGGGAAAGTGTCTCTTATATGTCGAAGGATCTAAATTGCAGGATCTCCGAAAAGAAATTCACGTCCACTCAACCTTCTCAATTTTCTTCCAGTAACATGTTTAGGAATAACTTGCAGCCATTTGCATATAGTTTCCGAAGTCATCGTGAAGGTAATGTGTGTAATGCATATTAAATTGGATTATCTACCGTTCTTCCCGTGATCCCTGTATGGTGAGAACGCAAACAACAGTTCATACATTGCACAACAAAATGTACCTCATTCAGAGCTCTTTGCAGTAGAGTCTCAAGTACAGTGATGGAGATGCATAGCAAACAATGCACCTCAGACCGAATAGGAAGTAACAAATTTTCATGGCATATTACCATGTTGCGCGGGATTGTTGGGTTGTGTATAACTTTTTTCTTAAATATACAGTTACAAGACCTTGCTTTATTAATGCTTCTCACTATACCTCATGGCGAGACCACATTAACTATAATGGAACGGCAAAAGTTCGTCATTTTATGTGGACATTATTCATTCAATATTTATGCATTCAATTTAAACTGTTTCTCACGGAAACACATTAATATCACAGTGCTTAGGTCCCGTGTGGAACTTAAGACACTGCAAAATAGGACTTTAATCAGGTACCATAAACAGTTGCAGAGCCTTTTCCAAATCTTCAAATCCAAAACCTTAACCAGATATTTACAAAGTTTTAGAGGAATCTTCCATTCATGATTTTCCTTAAATAGTACTTTTGTTCTGAGGAAGATACACGTAAATGTTTTTTTCTGGGAAATTTGTCAATTTTTAGATTATTTCGAGGTAGTGATTATGAGTGAAGACCATTTGGACAACTATCATTCAACAGTCTTGCAATATAGCTGTGAAACATCTTTAATGTGAATGCAAGAATATTCGAATAACATTCGATCCGATGAGCTGAAATGCCACAGTAGTCAACTGACATCCTCATCTGATAGCATGAGTCCAAACTAGCTGAAGTCAATGGATCAAGTCGTCATGTTGTCCCTTCGTGTTTGCGGCCTCTCTTCTACAGTCGCAGTTTTCACAAAATTGAAAATTATTTGGGTCGAATAGTATTGAACATAAGAAGAAAGATCGCCAGTGACGCCAATATAATATGACTTAAAAAAGTGTAGGAGCATCTCGCTCCTGTACGTGTCTCCTTCAGTGGATAAGATGCATAATCATACCCACACACAACACCAATCGGACAACAGAATACTGGGACTTAATGTGTATAGGAATAACGCTGATTCGCTTTCCTTCTTTCTCCAGATGTAAAGGTAAAAATAGGAAATTTGTGGTAAGGTCTTATGGGACCAAACTGCTGAGGTCTTCGGTCCCTAAGCTTACTCTTTATTAAAGCTAAGCTAAATTAACTTACGCTAAGGACGACACACACACCCATGCCCGAGGGAGGACTCGAACCTCTGACGGTGGGAGGGGAGGAGAGGGGGAGGGGGGAGGCAGCCGCGCTGACCGTGACAAGGCGCCTGAGACCGCGCGGTTACCCCGCGCGGCAGATGTAAAGGTGATGGTTGTCTGAATCGACACTAAGTCGTGACTCGTCAGAAAACATAATACTCTTCCAATCATTGTAAGTCCATCCGTGATGCTGCTCCGCTGAACCGCAGATGTATTCGTAACAAGGTACACAGTTGAGGTTCTCGTGGAGAGAAGCCACTATGCGAAGGAGATAGCAGACAATTTGGGTTGATGGTACGCTTTCTGCTGCTCTTTGCAACGCTCGTTGCAGTTGGGTAGCATTGTGGCGCCAGGAGAGGGTGCGATACAGGCATCACAACAACTACTGCTTTTACGGAGCGAGGAAGATTACTGGAACAACATTCTGGAGGAGTGGGATTATGATTCCCGTTAGGCCATCCAGATTTGTCTTCCATGATTTTCTAAATTGTTTGAAGGAGACCCTGAATTGGTTCCTATGAAAAGGATGTAGCCGATTCTCCAACCTTTTTCAGTTCAAGGTTGTGTTCAATTTTAATGTCCTCATCTTAGAAAAGACACTAACCCATAATAATCCTTCCGTAACCTGTACACTATGCTTGTAATCAATCTTGCGACTTCTTGCTCTGATCTTCTTAATAAGTCTGTCATTACCGGAAAGCGAGTCGAAACTCATGAAGTTAATGTTTAGGGAATTCTAAATAAATTTTTAACCGCATGCCATGACGTCAAACATCTAGCTTCACAAAGACTTGTCCTGTCAGTGATAGAAAGTGGACCACATGCCTGAGATAATTACGCAGATTGAGCACTAGAACAGTGCACATGAAACTCCTGGATCTACAATACTTGAGCAATATCCAGCTCACGTATATTGTTCAAAGCAATGATTATTTCCTCTTCTCGCAGTAGTGCTGAGCTGTGCCAAACACAGTTGTCCCCAATATGCCTCATAATACATTGGATAAGTATTTAATTTTCTTGACGGTTGTTAAGTCTGAAATAAATGGGATTGAATTTCTTTCTAGGGAAGAGTCAGTCTAATTACAAAATATCTTTTGTTTATACGATGCTCACAGTTTTAATTAATTCCTTTAAAGTTATACTTGCCGCCTTGTATCGGTGGTAATTTCATCAATACAGGAGAAATAATTTACAGCACGTTAATTCTATAATATGAGCATTTCATTAAATTTTATGAATAAATGGCATCATGCTAATAACTTCTGAGGTTAGCACTGTGGTCTGATTATGCAGTATCGTTTCAGATAATGAACTTAGAGGCACTTAGGTTTCCGCTGTTACTGCCAATTTATTGGGCAGTAGTTCCCGTCACTGTGTAAAACTAAATACGACCTGTTAAATATAAGCCGAAATTTCGCCAAATTTTTAGAGGCTGATTTCGGAGCGAGAAAGTTGTAAGTCGTAAGTTAGTTTAAACATTGACTTTACTTTTACAGTTCCTGTTTCGTTTTAAAGGCTGGTGTGGTCTCATGTCATGAAGGATATCATTCTCAATAAAAGGAGGTCCACGTGGCTCTCGATTCAAGACTATCGCTTCACTTGTTAAAGATGCATCTTCTCAAATTATTCGGTAGACTATTGGTTTATATGATAAAGGTGAAAATGATTATGTCAATGATTTTGTTTAATTTCATAGGTAGATTAATGAACATCATAATGTATAGATTGTTGACACTAAGCTGAACATCTGTTCTGAGAATGATGCGAGTTTGTTGTTACAAATAAGGGTTTGATTTGGTTTACTAAAGTACTGCTTGAACGTCCAGCTCCATACGGTTTTCGTTATACCCTATTTTCTGTTTCTATTTATGTGATAGCTAGGTATGCCGTATGACCTAGAATTCGTCTGTGAATGTAGGTGAACATTGCTTTATATGTATCCATATCTACTATTAGTTGTTCGTGTAATGAACTATCAGTTCACTGTGCTTCGTTGTATATGTAATAATATTGTCAAACTAGATCACTAGTTTATGAGGGAATCAGATTAGTAAATAAAAACAAAGAATAGCAGAAGAGTTTCGCTATTTGTGCACCAAAATAAAAGAGAATTACCGAAACAAACAGGATACAAAATGCAGACTAGCAATAGCAAAGAAAGGTTTTCTGACAAAGCGAAATTTCTTAACATGATACTTGTCTGAAGTGTACCCTTGCGTGGGAGTGAAACATTGACGTTAAGCATTATAGACAAGAAGAGATCAGAAGCCTTAAAATGTGGTACTGAGAAATACTGAAGACTAAACGGGTGGGTCGGGTAGCTAACAAACGGGTACTGAATCCGCGAAAATTTGAATCTTTTATTTTTTATTTCGTTCCTAGACATGGATTATGCGTCTTGTGACTAAAGCAGGTTATAAAGAAAAGGAGGCCATTAGTGAACAAACGTTGCTCGGATATGGGAAAGACTGAAAGGGACATCACGTAAAACCTACATCCGAATACGCGGACGGAAGTTTGAAGCATTATCCTTCCAGAAATAAGAGCCCACGTCGGTATAATATATGCATCACTGTTTTGCAAAAATTATGATGCTAGCATACGTCTGCAGAAGGTTTTCGAACATAGATTAATGTTTATCAAGAAATTTAAGGTTACAAAACTGACACAGTCTTTCAGACAGAGAGGCGAATTGTCTATTGCCGATTCCGGAAACGAAGTTCTCCTGCTCCTATTTTGAATAGAAGCATAGACTACCCTTTAATTAGTGGTAGCTATAGACCTAGCGGAAAAGGACTGTATGTATTTGTTAAAGAACGTCTAGTGAAGCAAATACCATCTCTGTTGCCTACACTGGGAACGGGACACTTAGGTCTATATTGCTTACAGAAACTGAAGATTACTTACGTTAATATCCGCCTCGACATAACAAACGGTTAACGCAGGACTGTGCCCCATACGAAGGTAATGATCGTTACACTGTTCTTTAGAATAGAGACACACTAATCACGAAGTTCATCTATAAAACATGTATGTACAAACGAGTTAATCTTTAGCAACGCGTACTCTACGAATAATAGGAGCGGAAATATATTGGTGTGTACAAATCACTTTCCCTCTAGATACACAAAGACTGAGACTCAGTGGCTCGAAGAGTTAACGAGATAAAGCAGCCTTGCTCTATAGGAGACACGCGGTAACAAAAACGAAGAGTGGACTACAAAGGAATCCCACAACATTTATAGTCTGAATAGGAGTTCACCCCTGGACGAGCAAGGGACAACCTGTGCGTAAGGTAGATTGCCGCCATAAACCACACCCCGCTATCCGACAAGCCAACCACATCAGCATTCTTCGACCTTGGGGAACTATAAACAAAACACACTTGCGGCCCACTACCTGCACCACACAAACACGCACACGCACGCCTGAATAATATCGGGGCCGTACCAACAGGAACGCACCTCGTACTTGCGATCTTGGTCTGACGAATAGGTGAAAGTTACACATTATACTTACGTGTCATACTCTTGTGTACTTTGTGACACGAAATGTAATACACTGACTAACTGCACATCCTTAGATTGTTGGATGAATGGTTGAGCAACAGTGAAGAATTTAATTTCTGATACCCAATAATTTTCTAAGATGCTTGTACTTGGAACAACAGTATCATTTGTGCGTGTGGAAGCATTCTGTAAATACACAGCACAAAAGAAATATCGTCAGTGCAAGAAAATACATCCATCAGAATGTGAAAAAAAGCAATCGTAAAGTAAACACTCTGGCCGGCGTTAAATGCATCTGGAGTCTGATTCTTGTGGCAGAAACTGTCTAAGTGTATATGACGCTAAACACTGCGTACTGAAGGAAAACGTGCGTGTCCACGAAGCAGTATTACACCAACTGCAAGGAAGTATATGTCAAGCAAAGCACATTTGTCAGCAGGACACAGGATAATCGAAGTTCTTGAAAAATCATGACTTGGGTAATAGCACCATGTCACTTTATCAGAACTATCAGTTTCGGTCAAACGAGAAACCACCTCCTTGTTTGAAAGACCCACTCTAGTGATACTGCATGCCTCACTTTTTATACCTGTTGTTTGACCAAAAATGGTTCTTTAAATAAAGTGACGCACAATTATGTTGCCAAATTATGATATTTCAAAAAATATTGAAGGCTGTAAACCATCTTTATTCATTTATTTCCCGTTTTGGAGGGCACGAAAAATCATCTTTGTTTCTTTTAATTTAAATTTCTTTGCTCCCAGACTTCTTTAATCCCTCAGAATTCACCTTCCTTTTCTTCCTGTACTCCAATTCCTTCTCTTTGCTGATCTCTTTCTATACTGAAATCATGCCTCTTGTGTTGCATCTCTAACAAGTGTTATGTTCTGTAGCATGTCCATTTTAATACCAGTGTTTTTCATATCTTTGTCCTTATCAGTGAACCATGTGTTGGTATTTTTATGTGTTTAGTGAGTTGAAAATCTGCTTGATTAGTCTGCTGTTATCGAGTCGGTACATGTGTCCATAAATTTGTAACCTTCTTTTTTTCATTGCGTCAGTTCCCTTTTCCATTTTCTGTTACGGTTCTCTGTTTCAACTTAATTTGTATTCACTATTTCTACTACTTCTAGGTCCCAGTATTTTAGTATTTTCCATAGAATTCTTCATTCAACTTTTTACATTTGTTCAGGATCAATAAATCTTGTTAGTTTAAGTGATTCTGCTGAGTACAGTGTTTCAGGGGTTACCACCGTTTCGTAGTGTCTTAGTTTCGTGTGCCATACCAAAGATCCGTTGTTGTATTATGTGTTCTTTGTTGCATTGAATGTCCTTTATGTTACGTACTTCATTTTCTATTGCTGCCTATTCTTTTGTATTACTCGTTATAACCTCTTTAAAATAACGTAAATAAACTAATTCGATAACTTATTTTTTCACCGAACTTAAAGGTAATTCCTGTGACTCATTTCTTTACTGAAAAACACTTGTATCTCACTTTTAATTTGATTTTAGTTAGGGATATATTACTAGAACGATGGAACTGCTTTGGACTTAAACTGTCATGTACACGGGCGAAGTGTAGGTTTTGTGTTCCTTTCCTTCAGTGACAAATCGGTCAGCCTTCGTAATATCATTTGTCTGAGTCAGTCTCTGCAATGGCTCACGTTCGTACTGTTACTCGAACGATACCACAACACGACAGGTGTGTGTAAATGCCTTGCAGCCTTAGCATGTATTTATAGCTTCGAAATTATTATAAACGTTCGACTGAGTGTAGGTGACTGGCATAACCTTCCGAAAGAGGTGTTCCTCAAAGTGATTTGTGGCTGAAGGTACGGCATATTCTTCTGGCGGTGCTAAATGTACAATGGAATTCAATCGAAAAATGATATTGTATGTTAGGAAATCAGTCATAGTATAAGAACAGGAAACAAAAACTTTTCATCATTTTAAATATCAGTGTGGATTGTCAGTCAAATTAGCAGTACAAATACACAGGAAACACGAACTGAATTCAGTATATTGTGCCGTAAATTATAGCTCCAACGTCACATTATTATTTTTCTGTACCGGTGTTTTGAATAAGTTAAAACAAAACTGACCCTGGCAAAATTTTATAAGACTGACGCTGACGTAACCCTTACAAATGAATAGGAGAACTGCCCACCACAGAAAATGGCGGCTACAAGGGTTTCAATGTGCCAACCGGTTGCTGTCACATGTCTGTTCATGTACGTCTACCACATGCTACATACGTCCCGATTACTTCATTGCGTCATTACGTTTGAGTGAGTAGCAGGAGCAGACGTGTTTAGTGAATAGTTTCATGGAACAAAAAATTGTGCTCACTATAAAAAAGAGCACTCCATTGTCGAGTCTTACATGAAGCACTATTCCTGAAAAACGAGTGTGGAACTGTTTTGGCAAGAGTTTTAGGATTAACAATGTTTTGGAAAACCCACAGCACAGTTATCAGTGCAAAACTTAGTGCCAAAAGGCGTGGAACGTTCTTTGTCTCGAATAAAACACAGTACTATCAGGAAAAGGGCTCGAATACCAAAAAATTATTGTTAGAATTCAGGCTCGGGTCACTCTGTATATATCTTCAGCATTAGCGGTTTTAGAATCACGTTTTCTGTTTCACTGCGTCCCATACTTCGCAAAGCCCCGGTTTTTCACATCCTCGCTTCTCTTGACACATATCATCCTAAAAATCAGCGTATTCCTTTAGGAGAATATGGCTGACATTCATTTTCCAACTGGCTAAAAAGTACTAATTTACCAACATTTTATTGGCTGTTGTTGCGCGCTTCAGTCCGAAGAGTGGTTTGCTGCAGGTATCTACGATAGTCTGTCTTGTTCAGGTCTGTTCATTTCTGCATAGCTACTGCAACGTACGTCCATTTGATCCTGATATTTGAAGGCGTACGTCGGCCACCCTCCTGTGTTTACATACTTCTTTCTTTCAGAAAAAGCTTTCCATTCTGTTGTCAGTCTGCATTTTATAACTTCTTTCCTTCCTTTAATGTCGTT
Organism: Schistocerca serialis cubense; assembly: GCF_023864345.2. Lineage (NCBI taxonomy): Eukaryota > Metazoa > Arthropoda > Insecta > Orthoptera > Acrididae > Schistocerca > Schistocerca serialis. The sequence continues at coordinate 584,862,923 of NC_064640.1, forward strand.
GATGTTCTACTTACACGTAATCTCTTTTCAAGACACAATACATTTCGTTTAACTGAACCTCTAAGTCCTTTTTCGTCTCTGACGGAATTACAGTGTCATTGGCAAATCGTAAGTTCTGATTTCATCCCCTTGAACTTTAACTTCCCTTCCAAATTTCTACTTAGTTTTCTTTACTGTTTCGTTGGTAACTTTACAAATGATGTAATCTTCTAACAGCAAAACATGGAAAGATTGCGTCCACTTGCTGCTAGAATTCAGGACTCTAATGCAATGCATATTCTCACACGCCCCCTAGTGTTTACACTTGCAGCGGTATGCTCACTGAATGGCAAGTATAAATTGGTGTCAAGTGACAATCGACCCGTTTTCCTCGACTGATTCATCTATAAACAAGAGCTGGTAAATTAAAAGGTCATTCGTGCGGGCGATGGATTCTCATTGATTCGATGAGGCTGCTGAAAAAGAAGCAAGATCACTTGTAGGCAACAATTTGATGAACTCAAGTATGCCACGTGGTCAACGAAAGCAGTGTGGCCTAAATTCTCTTGATAATTTCTTTCTGTGAATGCAAGGCTCCTATGTACGTCCGGGCACAATCAAACGTCGTAGTTCAATCAATAGAATAAACAGATTTTGTTCTCTCTCAAAACTGTTTTACGTTCTTTGATGAGATGCATAAACAAAACGTAGGAGTAGCAACGGGTAGTCCAGTCAGTGTTATAACTGCTAAAAATTTCATCGGCAATCATGAAATTAACTTTACAACAACCAAGATAGCATCATCCAGAAAACTGTACGCTCTTGCTGACATTTGATAGATTCATGATGTATCGTTGTCCTGAGGAACGATTAGAAACTGTAGCAACTTCATGGAGTAGGTTCAGTAGTTTACAACAATATATCCGGTTCACTGTTGATACCATAATGATAACTGCTTTAACGTGAACATTAATTAATACTGTTAAGTCTCTAACCATCTACCTACACGGGAAACGAACAAACAAAAACACTGTCACTGATAAGTCCTCCACACACTACAAATCACTCAAACAAGCTGCAATCAGGTCTTGCTTGTGCAGAGCACACAAATTTCGACTAAGTGCTGCAGATTATATGACAGAAATTAAATCCCTTAAATCTAATGCACTTAGCAACTTCATAACAAACAAGAATTATATGCTTTTTACAACACGTAAACAGAAATTTCGGCAATCAAACTGATAATGGCATCAGCCACAACATCAGACAGAGAATCATACAGAAACCTTACTTAAGTGTCGTCTCAGAAAAAACTGGATAAGCTGTTTATGATAATGAAATACTATTCCCTATAGCAACCACTTAAAGAAGAAACTAGAGCATGACATCTCCCAATAAAGTGAGAAACTTCGTAAGTCAGGCAATTGTAAGGAGACATGCAGTAACAGCAAAGAGTGCTTCATAGCCCAAATAGGCAAAAATTTAAATACTGTTAACAAATACAACGAATAAGTTACAGCTGAACGTATATGAGAACCAGTACACAGTTTTACAAGACATGAACATCTTCTAGTACTATATATCTCAGAGATGAGCTGGAAAGTGGACATCTTGGAGAAACCGGAAATATTCATCTATGGCCAAAAATGAAAAAAAAAAAAAACTAAATCTTGAATGAAATATCAGATTTCAAGAATTCGCAATTAATTTTACACAGTGATGTTACATCAGAAAATCCATAATAATCAATAGTATATATCGATCTGTCCGTTAAATAGTTATACTTACACATACATCTGCAAAGCAACGCAAATGCATAGCAGGGTGTGTTTCCCTATGAACTAATTATTAGTAATTCTTCCCGTTCTTTTCGTATTTGGGCTGCGCGGGAACAATAATTGCTGAAATGCCGTCGTAAACGCGGGAATTGGTATTCTTCACTTAAAGATAGTTCTTGAAACTTTTGAAGTAAACTTTCGCCGGATAGTTGGCATTTATCATCCGTCGTCTGCCAGTTCAGATTTATCAGCATCTCTATGATGTTCTCCTATGGATCAAACAATTATATAAACCTTTGTCCCGACCATCTTTGAATACGTTCAATATTCACTGTAAACCATATTTTGTGTGGATCTTTGAAGTTATTAGAGTTATTTTATCAACATCTACTTCTATACTCTGCCAACACCCATCGTCTTTCCTACTTTGGGTACCACTACCTTTCCCCTTTTCCCTGTCCAGACCACGAATAGTCTCTGCGAATAACTATTGTCGACGAACTTCCATGTGAGCTCGAGTTTCTCAGATTTTCTCGTTCTTGTCGTTTTACATGATGTATTGAGAAGAAAGTAATATGTAGCCCAACGCATCCTTGAAATGTACACTCTCGAAATTCTGCAGGAAACTACTCCGTGATGCGGATCCTTTATTTTGTAGCGTCTAGACACTAACGTTCTCGTGCCGACTAAACGATCTACACCTTCTGGACCTTTTTGCCTTTTTATGTGATATGCAATACATTTATTTACTTTTAGGGTAACTTCCAATCCCTAAACTATTCTTCGATCATTTGCAGCTCTTCCTGCATTTAGCTAGTTTGTTGGCGTTGCAACTTTCCTACAGACAACAGCAGCGTTCATGAATCGCCTCGAGAAACCTCTAACGTCATACATTACATCATTAATGTAAACTGTAAACAGTAACCGTCCTATAACGCTTTCTTGGGGTACTCCTGAAATCACTTTACATGTGCTGATCGACTTCTTTTGTCATCAGTTACCCCATCTTATTGTAACACATTTCGTCTTCTAACGTCGAAGATACTCATCCAGAGTGTGCAGAAGACATTACTGTGTGACAGATAAGAACACATTCGATACATAGATAGTGAAGTCGAATCAAGCTTTGTTTGACCGTAATTTTTTTTTCTGTTGAGCAGTGGTGTTTATATATAAGCAACGTGCTATATATGTTGTTTATAAGACTGTTAACAGTGGTCAACAAAATCCAGATAGCCACAGCAGTGGATAAAGGTGAATATGCCACAAGCCGACAGATATTTGAAATTAACGAAGTGAGTGATTAGTCTCGTAGGTCTATGATAGAAGGAGACCAGAATGCAAATTAAGCACCTTATCATTCTGGTTACACTTCGTTTGCTCCGCAGACAAGCTACAGAATAAGCCAAGCGAGAAAAATACTAATTTACGATGTTTGTATGTTCACCATAAATGTTTTTGAATTGCCATGTTTTGCCAATGAGGAGGTTACGCCTCGAAAGACATTGTAATAATAAACAGCTTAAGAAAATTAAGAGAACGTGTAGCTTATAGAGGTCTCAGAAAAATCTGTTTAGAAACATTAGAAATAGAACGCTACAAAAAATTTGGGTGTAAACAGCTGCGTTGGTGAGAGATAAACCATACCGGCGGTCATTTGAACTCGTTTACGGAAACAGACAGAATCAGGAGGGGAAAATTGGGGGTTTAGTACAGAGTACTGATTTCATATGATTTTTATTCAGTATGGGGATACCATGTTGCTGAATGTTCCTATTCAAGCAGATGCAGTTGGTGATGCAAGAAACACACTTATCTTTGTCCAGTATCACTTCTGTAGCAATGCTGCAAACTGAACACTAAAAGTTAAACTTTGTACGTTCAGTTCGTATTGGATATCACTTTGTTCTGTACTTGACTTCATAAAATAACATATTTGTGCCATAAAGAATAGGACTGCATTGCTGGGAGACATTTCAAGTGCTGGGCTGAATACAGTCGTAGGTTAGTGCTCCCACATAGCTGCTGGAAATGCGGGGTACAGTTATAAGTATCGTCAAAATGTAAGCTATTAAGATGGAACGTTACTTCAGTTGAAGATGTATGGGGAAGAGAATTGGAACTGTTTATTCTAGGGAAAGCTGGTGGTGTCACCTTGGGTGATTTATGGAATCCACGAAAAGTCTATGGGCAGACGAACAAGGTGTTAAGCTCGTCCATAATGTGAATTCGGTGTCTTAACTTCCGAGCCCAGGTGCTCCCCAAAAGTACTATAGATACATATCCCTTTCTCTCGTGCCACCGACACTTTCTATTCGTTTTAATACCATTTGCTGAACGCTATAATATTAATTCAGCCATTTCAAAATAATTAGTTTCCTTAATTTTCAATTTCTTTGGTGTTATAAATTAAGATGCACAAGACTTCACGTATGTGGAGAAAAATGAAGGCCTGTCTGTTGGTCACTTGAATTTTAGACCATTTTAAGGTTAAAAGTAATTCTATCTTCCTATTTTAGACAGTATTCAATACAGCAAGCAGTGTGGCTTTAAATTCATTTGCTTTTCTGAGCCACATTTCATAAATAAACACCAACAACCGGGATAAAAACTTCCCTGTATTCAATTTCGTTTAGGCAGGTGTTGTCTGTTAACTGTTACTCCCGACACAAAAATTAAAGTCGTTATATCACCCTGTTCCATGGGAGGAGATGGCTCGGGATATATACGAGTTTCCCTGCGCTAAGGAAAACGTGTCTAATTTTGTGAGGATGCAGGTACATCAATTAACTTTAATGACAGGTGCTCCAAAGTTTGGGTATAAAACGTGTACGAGACAGGGGAATCAATGCGGCCTCTTAATCTAATCGCGGGCCACCCAGGGCGCGCCGCAGCTCGCGTGCTGCCTCAAGCCTCGCAAGCCTTCCTTCACCCACACAACACGAGCAAACAACATATTATTAGTTTCTCCATGTTTGAGAAGCGCTGTTTCTCCGCAGCTATGTAGTGTATTAGTGAATAACTGCTTCAATTGCTAAAATGTTTATTTTAGTCCAAGAAGTGGACTAAAATATTCAATGAAAAAATAGATTTCCCACAAATTTTCCATGTTTTTTTCTGATCTGAGAGTAATATAACTAAATTATTCTTTACATTCACAGCCTTTTCTCTGTTTCTGTAATCGAGGACCCTTATGTGGGTCTACCCGGTCCGATGGAAGGAATTTTAACCGTTCTTGTACACTCCTGGAAATGGAAAAAAGAACACATTGACACCGGTGTGTCAGACCCACCGTACTTGCTCCGGACACTGCGAGAGGGCTGTACAAGCAATGATCACAAGCACGGCACAGCGGACACACCAGGAACCGCGGTGTTGGCCGTCGAATGGCGCTAGCTGCGCAGCATTTGTGCACCGCCGCCGTCAGTGTCAGCCAGTTGGCCGTGGCATACGGAGCTCCATCGCAGTGTTTAACACTGGTAGCATGCCGCGACAGCGTGGACGTGAACCGTATGTGCAGTTGACGGACTTTGAGCGAGGGCGTATAGTGGGCATGCGGGAGGCCGGGTGGACGTACCGCCGAATTGCTCAACACGTGGGGCGTGAGGTCTCCACAGTACATCGATGTTGTCGCCAGTGGTCGGCGGAAGGTGCACGTGCCCATCGACCTGGGACCGGACCGCAGCGACGCACGGATGCACGACAAGACCATAGGACCCTACGCAGTGCCGTAGGGGACCGCACCGCCACTTCCCAGCAAATTAGGGACACTGTTGCTCCTGGGGTATCGGCGAGGACCATTCGCAACCGTCTCCATGAAGCTGGGCTACGGTCCCGCACACCGTTAGGCCGTCTTCCGCTCACGCCCCAACATCGTGCAGCCCGCCTCCAGTGGTGTCGCGACAGGCGTGAATGGAGGGACGAATGGAGACGTGTCGTCTTCAGCGATGAGAGTCGCTTCTGCCTTGGTGCCAATGATGGTCGTATGCGTGTTTGGCGCCGTGCAGGTGAGCGCCACAATCAGGACTGCATACGACCGAGGCACACAGGGCCAACACCCGGCATCATGGTGTGGGGAGCGATCTCCTACACTGGCCGTACACCACTGGTGATCGTCGAGGGGACACTGAATAGTGCACGGTACATCCAAACCGTCATCGAACCCATCGTTCTACCATTCCTAGACCGGCAAGGGAACTTGCTGTTCCAGCAAGACAATGCACGTCCGCATGTATCCCGTGCCACCCAACGTGCTCTAGAAGGTGTAAGTCAACTACCCTGGCCAGCAAGATCTCCGGATCTGTCCCCCATTGAGCATGTTTGGGACTGGATGAAGCGTCGTCTCACGCGGTCTGCACGTCCAGCACGAACGCTGGTCCAACTGAGGCGCCAGGTGGAAATGGCACGGCAAGCCGTTCCACAGGACTACATCCAGCATCTCTACGATCGTCTCCATGGGAGAATAGCAGCCTGCATTGCTGCGAAAGGTGGATATACATTGTACTAGTGCCGACATTGTGCATGCTCTGTTGCCTGTGTCTATGTGCCTGTGGTTCTGTCAGTGTGATTATGTGATGTATCTGACCCCAGGAATGTGTCAATAAAGTTTCCCCTTCCTGGGACAATGAATTCACGGTGTTCTTATTTCAATTTCCAGGAGTGTATTTGACCGGCAACAGAAGTGAAGATGGTGGTGAAAAAGTCTCGTCATCGATATCCTAGATTGTTCGAAGTCTCTCTACAATACTTCGTAGAGAGCAGCTATATGAAACTGTCGATGGTGACCAGTGTGGCCCCGTTGTACTACTGAGGTGGAGTTGGACATGGGCCTTCACAGGATTTGACGCTTCTGGTTCTTTCATCATCAGTGACAACGCATACTCAGCACTACACCATACACACATACACATTATAACGATCTGCGCGAGGCAGGACACCCTACACGCTAGCTGCAGAAGTAGCGGCAATAAACTGCTCAAAAAGATTTCGAACGACTTGCACAGCTTGTGCTTTTTGATCGAAAACTTAAATCTCCAAGCTGCTTTTATCATAGTAAATCGCTATGTACAGCCACGTGTGTAATGAGAAGGGCTAATAAATCTACAAAAAATGGTTCAAATGTCTCTGAGCACAATGGGACTTAACATCTGAGATCCCCCTAGAACTGAGAACTACTTAAACCTAACTAACCTAAGGACATCACACACATCCATGCCCGAGGCAGGATTCGAACCTGCGAGCGTAGCGGTCGCGCGGTGCCAGACTGAAGCGCCTAGAACCGCTCGGCCACAACGGGCGGCCGTAAATCTACATTTTCATTGTAGTTCAGTAGAGCTCGATGTGTCTCCAGTCGTGAACGTGACACTGTAGCTTCTTTAGACTGTATTGGCTGTCAGCAAGCCTCGAAAGATCATTTGAAGATTACACTGTTAGTACAACGTCAGTTTACACCAACAAGGGGTGTTAGCAAGGAAAATAGTTGACGTATAGGCGTGCAACACAGGGAGAAGAATTACTGAGGTAAGGAAAGACTGAGACGATATTGTAATAGAAAGTGAGCAGAAAACATGCACGACCAGCGTGCATGAAGGAAGCAATGCATATAAAAGTCTAGACGAAACTTTTATCCAGCAAACGATTTAAATTTGCTGCTATTTGAATTGTTGATGTTATCATGCATTAAGTATTTCCCCTTTGATTTAGCATGATGCCGTATAACTGACTTTACCCATAACAGAAGCTGCATCATATTTTGTAAATTTCTTAACTGAAGTGACTAATATGTAACACTTTCAACGACTGCGTTTCATGGCTCCAGAGTATAATATCTTCATACTAAGGGGCTAAAATACCGTGATACATTTGCCACGGTCATCGGCGATCAGGCCTTTCTGTACACACCCTGTTGTGACTCTGCAACCAGTAATTGTGCTGAGTGCAGAGGAGGTCACTTTTTTAAATATTCATTATAGGGTACAACCATTCCCTATCAGCGAGTATGTACAGCTGTTGAACAGCTTTAGCCGTTTGTACGGGGTCGCATTGTGGGCCTGGATGGACTTGTTGACGGAATGCTACACATGTTGGGCACAATGTCACAATGTATCGGTGTGTGTAGCTGCTTTGAACAGTGGCCTGTGGAACATTCTCAGACCTATACCACATATTCTGGACGTCCGCGTAGTACAAATTCCCGTCAAGATCGATGTACTGTGCCAGTAGAGGTGGCCAATTGAACATCATCTGGGCACATAGCGGTGGCCAGTTGAACATCATCCGGGCACATACTGCAGCAGGATTAAGATCACGAGTGCTCTGGCCAGGCTACCACTGAAATTGCCACAGCACCAAGCATGGCTACTCTGGTGTTGTGATAGAGCTTACAGGAAATTGCGCTGTGTTGGCCTCGGTGATGAGCGTATGTTCTGCCTGTATGCGACAGATCGATGTTCACGTGTATAGCATAGCTTGGGTGATCTGCCTGTTCCAGAGTACATTCGCTCACGACACACAGGTTCCATAACAGGCTTCTTGCTGTGGGAGTACCTCAGTTACAACTCGCGCTCACATTTGGTGTTCCTTCAGGGCAAAGTAATCAGAGATCAGTACATTGTACAGGTCGTTATCCATATGCTTCCGCCGTTTCTTCGGCAGGAAGGTGATGTGCTTTTTAAGCAGGACAATGCGCGTCAACATACGGTTGTTGCGGTACACCGTGCTCTTCGTGGTGTTCAACTGTCCTGGCTAGCAAGATCACCAGATCTCTCCTCAACTGAATACTTAAGTGGGAACTTACTCGTTCTCTGGAGCCTGGGACAACCGTTGCCGAATCACAACAACAGGTGAAAGTTGCTTGGGACAATCTATCGCAGAATGCCATTCAGCGCCTTTATGATCGTATGCATGCGGGAATACATGCCTACATTGCCGCCAGAGGGGAAGGGGGTAATCTGTTCTGGCACACTTCACTGTGACATATGTTCCATTTGACCTGAATTTTTCATCATATACTCTTACAATGATGAAGTACTTTTCTCCTGACTTGCCAATAAAATGACCTCACTCTTGAGGGTGTTCCAAATTTATTTTTCAATTATTTAAACTGTAATAGATTTCGATAAGCTACACTCAGTTGCAGATGACTTCGTTTTTGGGTAATTTATGTAAAAATAGTACCGTCAAATAACGGCAAAAGGCCGCCATACTGAAGCTATAAAGCGGCACGCTTAATTTACCATTATCTTCGTATGCCTTGGTGCAAATTTAGTATGTAGCACTCACTTATCCCATATATTACTCATATTATCGCTCATTAAAACGGGAGAGAATTGTACCTTGAGGTTAATGTACCTGGTTGGTGTTTCAGTCTAGTGATATATTTTTGAAACACGTGAAGGATGCGCACTGGAGTCCAAATGAAGAAGATTCCGACATTTTCTAATGTTTTTGTTGTGTAGTTATCGCACATACTTTTGGTTCTACGAATTTAAGTCCTCTATGATATATTAAAGCTATATGGAAGGAAGTTTTCATTCTTCAGTTACAGAATTTCACGGTGATTAAAATTCTATACATTTTGAAAACTTAAGGAGGGTGAGGCGGTAGTGCACCATCTTATGCCGGGAAATGGATGAAGGTCTTCTACCATGGGGCACGTGATACTTCCAAATGAACGGAATTTCCTTAATGTCTTAATAAATTTTCCTGGGTTGAAAATGAAAATCTATGTTATTATTCAGTAGATTCTCTTCCGAATTTTATTTAACTTATAACTGGTCTTGTTAGCACTTCTGCTTAACTTGATGTCACTTACTGATTTGTGACGTGTGGTCGAGTTATGATGTAACAGACACACTATTAATTTCAGTACTGGTAACATTTCTTCGATTGCTATGCTTTCAAATTCCTATAAGTATTTGTTACTAAGTGCGCTACCATGTTCTACCTTGAAACATTTTTTGCCGTTTGGAAAAGCTTTAATTTTCCAGAACAATTTTCGTAGTTTCCGAAGAAGGCTTCAACGAACAAAAGTGAATACCATCATTTAAAAATGGACTAAGGAAATGCACTACACTTCTATTACATAGCTGGCTAGAGACGAAAGTGTGGAAAGTGTGAAGGGACAACACTCTCCCTATAAACGTAGGTTGTGCGTAGTTAAACATAAGGAATAAATAACTTCAGCATCCTTAGCAATTGTTGTATATACTGCTCTCGGTTTACTTTTGGTGATACCTTCCTTCAAGAAAGCACCTGACTCAAATGGATCACAGGAATCCACAGCTGATGCTCTCAGCTGTCAGACGCTAAGTAGTTGCAGATGCTCATTGCAGATGCTCATTGCAGATGCTCATTGCATACCTAACAGGAAACTATTGACACATCATTAACATTTCCTTTACTACTGCACATTTTTCTAGCGCGACTACTTTCAAAGACGTCCTGCAGAACTGAATAGTTGTGAGACAGCTACTGTACACTTCTTTTATTCTGTACAGGAGCTTCTAAATGCAGTTTCGAGGCTTTCGCTACAATATGATACTAATTTAAGTATACTATCGCTAATTCGTGCTTTTTTGTATTTCATTTTTTATTTTTGTTTTATTTTGTAGTAATATTCTGCATATAATATAGGATGATTCAGGTAACCTGCTGTTCTTAAATATTTCCGGAACCAGATAAAAAATTGAAATTCTTTCTGTTTTCACCAAGAGAAATTGTGTGAAGGTCCTCACAGTTCGACATACAGTCCTCTTTCCTAGCCACATTAACTGCAGAGGTGTCAGTATCAACTTCGCTTTTTCAAACAATGTTCTACTAATTTCTTGCCCTAGTATCGTAGCTGTAAGAGAGAAGAACTCAAAGGCGTTTCACACTTCAATATCTGATCGCTAGTTTCGAAGTACCTACGATGTGTAGAGCTTAGAACTAATCTCGTATGAACTTGAAGTACATTTCTGCCTATGTAGAGGTTCACAATTTCACACCCAAATAAGGAAATACGCAACGTCAGAACAGAAGGAAACAAACTGGTGCACCACCGCGCTACCAGTAAAATAGCATCAGAGGTGAAATGTAACTTACATTCGTCTGTGACAGTTACGAGTGTTGAGTGCTGAATAGCGAAGGAACCATTTGAGTTGTGAGCCAAAAGTATCCCGACAGAGTGTGTCCAATAAGAATGATAGTTCAGGAGATGTACGAAATATTGCAATGGGAAGGGTACTGGAACACTACCCAGAGGGTAAGGAGCAAGCCCGGAATGAGGCGACCGAATGAACTACGTTTTCTGACAGTTGTCGCTCATAACGGCCACATTGGCTCTAGAGAAATTGCAAGTGCCTCAGGAGTAAAGGGGCCCAGCGTTTCTCACGTTTTGCGCGCAAACAACTTCAGTGCGTATCACGACTCACTTCACCAGCAGAGCAACTAGTGGGATTTCAAAACACTCATGGAACTCTGTCGCTTCATTCAGATGCAACACGAAGAAAATATTTTATTTCTTAAAAGAGTTTTGCTTACCGATCTAGCTATCTTTACAAATCACGGAAAATTTGTGTAAGGAATATTCATTATTTGACATCCGAGAATCGATACTGCCTGTGTCAGGGTTAATATCGGAGGCAGTGCAGTGTGACTGTTTGGCGTGGAATTGTTGGAAACTACGTGACTAGTCTTTATATAATTGAAAAACCCTTAACGGATAAACGATACGCATAATTTATCACCGAAGTGTAATTGCTCTCCTAGAGGCAGTTCCACTAGAAATATGTGGATGCATGTGGAACTGGAATGATGGGTAAATGGCTCGCAACTCGCTTTTGGTTAGCAAAGCGCTTATAAAACCGTGTCTTACTAGCTGGGTAGAACGTAAGGGCGTTATTAGTTAGTCTGTACATTCGTCTCATTTAATGCCACCGGATTTTTTTTTTCTCTAGCGGTAAACTCACAGATAAAGTCAACAAAGAAATTGTGACGAGCCAAGACAATTTAAAACATCGCATTGCTGTACCATCTGCCATGATATATTTGTAATCTCTTTAGTTTGTACAGACGTCCCTGCACCAGCCACTGCAAAGGAGTACTGCCGTAGACGGTGCGCATTTCGAACATTTCATGACACAAATGGAATTTTAAGGAACTATTTATGACAGCAGAACTGTTACCGCACTTAACTGCTGAATCATCCTCAAATGGTTTCCAGTTTCTGTTCGGTTAAACAACATGTTTTCAACCATAGACGTATGCAGCAAGTCTTTTCCGTGCGGAGCTGGCCGGAGTAACCGAGCGGTTCTAGGCGCTTCAATCTGGAACCGTGCTACCGCTACGGTCGCAGGTTCGAATCCTGCCTCGCGCATGGATGTGTGTGATGTCCTTCAGTTAGTTAGGCTTAAGTAGCTCTACGTTCTAGGGGACTGACGGCATCAGATGTTAAATCCCATAGTGCTCAGACCCATTTGAACCATGGTGTTCATTGTGGACACAGACCTCGGCACTGTCATTGGCACTTCGATTTCTTTTACAAGTTGTGATGCTTCTTGAAACAGATTTTTAATTTTTTACCTCTACCCTGTGTCATTTATTGTAAGACAACGGATACATTGATAACGTACTCTAAAGCTGCCATAAGATGACAATTAGTACTTTGAAAGATTTCGCCAAGAGATACGATTAAGCAGAAGATTTTTACCAGTAGTACAAGAGAAACAATGAACGCTAAACAAATGGTGTGGTGGTTGGTTCTGAGCACTATGGGACTTAACATCTGAGGTCATCAGTCCACTAGAACGTAGAACTACTTAAACCTAACTAACGTAAGGACATCACACACATCCATGCCCGAGGCAAGATTCGAACCTGCGACCGTAGCGGTCGCGCGGTTCCAGACTGAAGCACCTAGAACCGCTCGGCCACACCGGCCGGTCAAATTGTGTGCATTTTGAGCTCACCAGATCTTTAGTGTTCATTGACGAGCAACATTTCCTTAAGGCGCAAATTTCCCTCGTGTTCATAAACCCACTGACTTATCCACATTGCCAACAGTATTGAGCGTTTGGTGGCCGGTCTATAAATCTTCGGCAGATTGTTTTAGAACGTCATTATGTATGGTTAGCGGTACTCCTAAAGAAGTTTCGGCCGGTTTGTCCTGTCCATACGCAATTCAATACGCAATTCTTGATAGCCTGCAGAGAACGCAAATCAAGTACATCTACATCTACATCCATACTCCGCAAGCCACCTGACGGTGTGTGGCGGAGTGTACCCTGAGTACCTCTATCGGTTCTCCCTTCTATTCCAGTCTCGTATTATTCGTGGAAAGAAGGATTGTCGGTATGCTTTTGTGTGGGCTCTAATCTCTCTGATTTTATCCTCATGGTCTCTTCGCGAGATATACGTAGGAGGGAGCAATATACTGCTTGACTCTTCGGTGAAGGTATGTTCTCGAAACTTTAACAAAAGCCCGTACCGAGCTATTGAGCGTCTCTCCTGCAGAGTCTTCCACTGGAGTTTATTTATCATCTTCGTAACGCTTTCGCGATTACTAAATGATCCTGTAACAAAGCGCGCTGCTCTCCGTTGGATCTTCTCTGTCTCTTCTATCAACCCTATCTGGTACGGATCCCACACTGCTGAGCAGTATTCAAGCAGTGGGCGCACAAGCGTACTGTAACCTACTTCCTTTGTTTTCGGATTGCATTTCCTTTGGATTCTTCCAATGAATCTCAGTCTAGCATCTGCTTTACCGACGATCAACTTTATATGATCATTCCATTTTAAATCACTCCTAATGCGTACTCACAGATAATTTATGGAATTAACTGCTTCCAGTTTCTGGCCTGCTATTTTGTAGCTGGATGATAAGGGATCTATCTTTCTATGTATTTGCAGCACATTTCACTTTTCTGCATTAAGATTAAATTGCCATTCCCTGCACCATGAGACAATTCGCTGCAGATCCCCCTGCATTTCAGTACAATTTTCCATTGTTACAACCTCTCGATACACCACAGTATCATCTGCAAAAAGCCTCAGTGAACTTCCGATGTCATACACAAGGTCATTTATGTATATTGTGAATAGCAACGGTCCTATGACACTCCCTTGCGGCGCACGTGAAATCACTCTTACTTCGGAAGACTTCTCTCCATTGAGAACGACATGCTGCGTTGTGTTATCTACGAACTCTTCAATCCAATCACACAATTGGTCTTATAGTCCATATGCTCTTACTTTGTTCATTAAACGACTGTGGGGAACTGTATCGAACGCCTTGCGGAAGTCAAGAAACACGGCATCTACCTGCGAAACCGTGTCTATGGCCCTCTGAGTCTCGTGGACGAATAGCGCGAGCTAGGTTTCACACGACAGTCTTTTTCGAAACCAATGCTGATTCCTACAGAGTAGATTTCTAGTCTCTAGAAAAGTCATTATACTCGAACATAATACGTGTTCCAAAATTCTACAACTGATCGACGTTAGAGAGATAGGTCTATAGTTCAGCACATCTGTTCGACGTGCAGTAGGGCTGGGTTTGAAGATTGGGCACCGCAATGTATATAGGCAACTGTTCGGTATTCTTTTCTAATGAAAGCTTGCCCGCTGCGTAAATGAGCGCTCATTGCCGTCGCCTGATACATCCAAAATTCACAAATAACGCCGATTAGTGTCAAATTGCGTTATTTTCGGTAGGCAGACGAATGCTCTGTTAAATCTGTGGCAGGTATACACATCAGGAAGTCTTTACGAATAATAGTTACTTCTAAATCTACATGAATAGAACACACGTATTTCCTCAGTTCTTGCAGTGTATGTCGTTTCGTCAGCAAGGACGACGAAAAACTGGGACTGTTCAGTCAGTGGACATTTTTCTCTCTTATAATATCATCCAATATAATGCCTAACAAACAGAGTGAAGTGCCCAGAATACGTGCTTCGATGTTAAATGTAACTTGATGCACTTACGCATCATCTGTGGTTATGTAAATGATTACAGTTACAGTTCTATGAGACAGGTAGAACGGATAGCAGAGACTATTAATATTGTTCGAATTTAGAGTTGTTACCAGACCAGGTAGGTTTATATGGACGGTGAACAGTATCAGATGTTGAATGATCACTCTGAAGGAGAGGAAGAACCTCGTACTCCTGTGAGACAGCATTACCACCACCTGACAAAGTTTGAAAGGGACCTCGTTGTGGGTCTTAATTTGCCCATCTGAGCGAATCGCGCCATATTCGGATTTTTGGGATATTCGGAAGCGATAGTGGAGTCAAACTGGACAGCATGGGAATCTGAGGGCAGGCTTACTCGGAAGGTTCAGCTCGAACGCGCATGACCTCCACAAGGAAGGATCGCAGTATTGCGCACCAAGCACACCGTAACCGCTTCATATCTGAGAACAAGGAATGGAGTCCTTGCAACACACTGTGCTATCAAGTAACAGTCGTAGACTATGAACAACTGGATTAGAGAGGCTGCCATTATCATCTCAAGACAAATGGCTGCTGCTGGAGGAGTGCCATGACTGGGAAGCATTGCACGCTGATGAATGGCGTCGCCACGTGTTCAGCGATGAATTGTGGTTCTGCAATGTGCCAGGTCACCATTTTCGGCGATTATACCGTTGAGATGGGGAGATGTGACGTTCTTGCAATGTTTTGAAGAGGCACAGCGTCTTGGAGTGCTTAGCCATCGAGGGTGACTTAGGTCACGGCTGGTAACGATTGAGGGATCTTAGGCTCCACAACGATGCGCAGTGGACATCCTGCGTCCTTATGTGGTGCGTTTCATGTGACAGTATTTTGGTGCCATTTTTCAACAGGACAATGCTCGTCCACACGTGGCACGTGTCCCTATGAGCTTTGTGCAGGATGTTTAGATACTCCAGTGGTCAACAAGATACCCAGACCTGCCCGCGATAGAACATCTGTGGGACCAGCCCGGATAACTTCATTCCAGTGCCAGCTGCTAAGGACCATTCACAACATTTGTGGATCAGCTTCCTTCAGGCACCACATATCCTCTCAAACCGCCAAGTTTCTTTTCGTTTCCTCCTCCAATTCCGGGTGCTTGACTCTTTTTCCCAGTCTCTATATTTTTATTGCCTGGCTTTCAATACGAGCGGTGATGTTCTGCACGTTCGTAGAGTCATTTTGAATATGCCTTTGCAAAGCTAAATCACCTGCTTCAGCTCGGAACCTCAGAAGAGAACGAAAATTCCATGGTTTACCTCGTCGTTATGTCAAATTTAATTTCAAGAGTTTTGTTTGCGACGAAGAGATACTTCCTGCCGGCCACATAGGATCACAGACACAGACACAGACACAGACACGGCCACAGATAGGATCACATTGACAGAGACTCTTTCTTACGGTTAGCATATTAAACTGACTTTTCTCCGTTCAGTTGACACACAACAGATTTTTTTCTGTAGTTCTGATATCTTCAAAAATCTACCAGCAGATGATTCAGAGCTTTTTTCCAGTTAATGTATGGCCGTGTTACTAAAATACCCACAAGTTGATGACCACCTTCCCCGCCAGTGTCGGTTTTAAAACGATCACAACATTTACAAACTGCTCGAATTCACAAAGTCCCTATAAGGATTACCTGGGAAGTTATTGTTTGTAGACAAGAAGGTTTCTCTTGGATAGTTAGAGGACGACATCTTATTCAGATGGCACCCATTTGGATTTCAAGAATTGTTCTTAACAGGTCATCTTTTAAATCACACACCAAGCTGTGAATTAATAAAATATTTTCACGTATTCCAGTCGCTATGAAATTTTCTACAGCCTTTCACATATAACAACAGTTAGCTCTTGTACGCATTTCAGTTCAGTAACCGGAAATACTTTTGGGTATATTCAATATTACATAAAACCTTCGTTCTGTAAATTCCTGTGATAGGCAGTACTCTGATACGTTAATATGTTACATCGGAGGATGAGTTAACTTAAACATTTTGTCTCGAAATAGTTAATTAAACAGTATTTTGATCATTACATTTTAAGTTGCGTAATGTTTACAGTTTTCAAATAGTAATCACTATATGCTGTTTTCTGACAGTATTATTTTAATTTATTCTAGTACTAGAGTGATTGAAGAGGGAGGAAGGGGGGGGGGGCGTGATGCAGTATGCACGTGGCGTATGATTCTTAATATTTTGTTATATCTCGCATAGGAAGAAGATATTAATCATGAAAAGGCTCAGAATGTACGTGAAGTACCACGCCTCACGGCTTCCTCGTCAGACATGCATGACTCTGGCGATGGTAACAATTCATCTTCCCTTTAAGATGTACATCAGCCTGAAAGTGTCGAGGCATGTGCAAGAGTTGCTGAACCATGGGATTGGGGGTGATTGACGCCATCGCCAGGGATTCCACGTGGACGTTGTCCGCCGGACCGTTGTGGACGACGTTGGGCGTGGTGATGGGCTAGCGCTCCAGTACAGGCTGATGGTCAAGGATGGATGACGACTGGATGAAGAGGGGGCAACCACTGCCAGCTGTTGGGGTTATAGACGGAGGTCCTCCACACGTTTTGGGTATCCCATAGGAGACAGTTCCTTTGATTGGTGTGTTTCAATGAGTGAGGGAGCAAATTATATGTCAAGTGGTGCACAGGTGATGGGAAAGCCCATAGGTGCTGTTCAGTGCTTGGAGCCTGGGTTTCCTGGTCCCTCCTGCATATGTGAATGTCTCCTGAGTGGCTGAGTTGTAGCACCCATTGCTCAGTTAGACATGGATGTGGCTGTTTACCATGCCTTGTGAGGCACTCCTGACCCACTACTACAATATAAAGTTGCCGTTCGTCATGTCACAACACGTTGCTTTGTGCCCACCTAAACAGGCATGTCCAGAAGGTGGAATCTTGTTGATACCATGGAACAGTCAGTGGGCTAGTAATGTGTGGCTCCAGGCACAATAGATCGAAAAGACCTTGAGGCTGATGACCATGCAGCACCTCAGCCATACTGTATGCGTTGAGGCCAATACACTGTACATCGCTGAGACTGTTTCTTTCAGTTGAAATCTCTGCTTACCCACTGTGGTTACGTGACACAGAAGCTGATCCTCCATTGTAACTGTCATGACTTTTCACACTGTCAGTAAAAATACTTTGATGGTATCCAGAAGGTTCTGTTCCAGTAGAAAGTAGATTGCTTCATGCTTGTTGAAATCGTTGTCGGGAACCATCGGCAAGGGTAAGAAAGCGTCCACATCTGTGTGCTGTGAAGCGATCTGTGATAAGAATAAATACTCAGAAACCATACCCAGAACTGTTACCTTGTCAGAGGGCTTGGAATGGGGACCAAACACGAAGCTGTGTGGCTTTTGGTATGTAAGAATGTAGCACTTAGTGCGGTACAAGAACACATGGAACTTCTTTGCACTGCATATGACCACGAGTGTCTCTTTCTCAACCCGAGGATAATTTTTCTGTGCTACCGACGAAGTCTTTGTGCGAACGCAATAAGCTGTTCTGAGCCCCTGGCATTTCTGTGAGAGAGAACATTGTCAATACCATAGTGGGACACATCTGTGGGCAGAGTCTAAGGCTTTCTGGGAGTTGATGCTGCGAAGCACAGAGTGCAATGAAGGTTTTACTTCAATTTCTGGAATGTCGTCTGACATACCTCTGACGTCTCGAACTTCACACTTTCTTACAAAGGTGATTCAATGGAATGCAAAAATTAGCAGCCAGTAGAATAAATTTCATGCAGCAATTTACTTTCTCCAAAAACGACTGCAACTTCCTATCATTCTTAAGTACTGGCCATTTGTCGATTGCTGCAACATGCTCTGCTGTTGGTACTATAACATCCTCACTCGACACATGATCCTAGTACAGCACTCCAGGAGCAAGAAAACTACATATCTCAAGCGTGAAACACTGTCCACTGTCTAACAATCGCTAAAAAATTTCTGGAATGCAATCTAACATGACTCTGACGCCTCGAACTTTACACTCTTCTTACAAAGGTGAGTCAATGGATGACAAAGATTAGCAGCCAATAGAACAAATTTCATACAGAAATTTACTTTCCCCATAAAGTCCCTAATATTCTTAGGAACTCGACATTTGCTGCAACATGCGCTGCTGTTGGTACTGTAACATCCTTGTATGTATGTATGTATGTACTGACCTGGTGACCTCAGTGGTACACAGCCCCACAACAGTCTAAAGCAGTCCACTCACCCCACCGCCGCCCCACAACGAACGCAGGGTTATTGTGGGGTTCGGGTCCCAGTGGAGCCCCCCCCCCCCCCCCCCTAAGGGGAACGTATCATTTCTGCCGAGTGTAACCCGAATGTTTGCTGCATGGTAGAGTAATTGTGGCGTACGCGTACGCGGAGACAGTATTTGCGCAGCAATCGCCGACATGGTGTACCTGAGGCGGAATAAGGGGAACCGCCCGTATTCGCCGAGGCAGATGGAAAACCGACTTCAAAACCATCCACAGGCTGCCCGGCACACCGGACCTCGACACTAATCCGCCGGGCGGATTTGTGCCGGGAACCGGCACGCCTTCCCGTTCGGGAAGCAGTACGCTAGATCGCACGGCTAGCCGGGCGGGCTATAACATCCTTACTTAACACATGACCTTACTACTGCACTCCAGGAGAAGGAAACTGCGTATATCAAGCTTGAAATACTGTCCACTGTCTAACAATTGCTAAAAAACTGCCGACAAATTTTTGAAAATGCTGTTTTCCTATGAGACCAGTAACTCAAATGTCATGCTAATAATTGGCAGCCGGCCGGAGTGGCCGTGCGGTTCTAGGCGCTACAGTCTGGAGCCGAGCGACCGCTACGTTCGCAGGTTCGAATCCTGCCTCGGGCATGGATGTGTGTGATGTCCTTAGGTTAGTTAGGTTTAATTAGTTCTAAGTTCTAGGCGACTGATGACCTCAGAAGTTAAGTCGCACAGTGCTCAGAGCCATTTGAACCAAGCCATTTAGTAATTGGCGCAGCAAAGAAGGTCTTTGATAGGTAGCTCAAGAAAAAGCTAGAACATTACTGGCTCTTAAAATGAAAAGCAATTAAACTAGTAAATCCGCAAAAGAAGTATTCAGTACTAAAATTCGCAGTGACTGAGCATTCAGTAGCACCTGATGTCAGTTTTGGAAAAACACTGACTGCCTGCCAACTTAATCAACAACTGCTTGGAACACACCTATTTCACTTTGTGTGTAGATTGTGTGCTTCAAATCGCCGTAAAGCTGAACATCGCCATTGAGTTTCTGCTTGATTACTATAGGGGTGTTCCACTGGCTTGATGAAACCAGTACCACTATGCTAAAATTCTGCCACCTGTTGAGCTTCACCTTCACATTATCTTGCATAGCAAATGGCATGGGGCAGGCTCGACAGAAACTGTCGACGGTTTCAGTGCAATATTGGCCTCCAAATTGGTGGCTCTACCCATAGCCTTACCAGAAAGCTGATCAAATGACTGCAGCAGTGTCTCCAAGTTCTGATATTGCACTACTTGATAGCCAAGGTTAACTCTGTCGAATACTTCAAATCCAAAAATAGTAAAGCAACAAGGCCGAAAATATTAGTTGCCAACTGTGTATTTACATCCAAAAGCATGTTATGTCGTTTCACATTTCTGTATTTGGCCATGACTTGTAGGGAATTCGATGCCCGTTGTAAGACGCTATTTGGCACTTAGATACTGTAAGTGGGGAGGGGAGAATCACGAGCCAGTGATAAGTATTTAAAAAGATCAGCCCAGCGAACGCCCCCGTATCTAATCGAATCTTCGTACCACTTCGAACTGTTTCCAAGTCAACCATAATATCGGGAGGCTGTAGGTCTGCTGACACGCTTATAGACTTGACTGTAAACACAGGGACGTTATTCTGTGGCGCAGCTCGCCAATGTTTTCCGCTCTCACCTGATAAGTATCCTGCCAGCCTCATTTGCGGATGTTGAGAGCCCACATGAACGTGTTTCTCTCTTCACTGATGAGCGGCCATCTTTGAAAGGTTGTACCACTCCTTTATCTGTGTGATACCCAATGCTTCGTCCCCAAACACATGCCGAACCTTGCGGATTGTTTCAACTTCAGGACTACCAAGTATAATACAAAATTTGATGCAATAACGTCGTTCCACTTTGCCTGTTTCTCTTCCGCAACACGAAATCCGACGGCTATCACTCACACGTGCTCAGTTGTCATCTGTAGCAAGCGACTGGTTTTTTCCGCAGTCGTGAAAAATATCAGGCATGGCCCTACGCATGCCTACGAAAACAGAGAGCACGAGCGCCCAGATACCATTGTTGATTTCAAAAATAAAAAATAAGGTCGGGTACTTTTTGAACAGCCCTCGTATAATGACCAGCAATCCGGGCAAGACTGCCACGCCCACGGGGGGAGTCCGACGCAGTGGAAGGACTGCATTTTTTGCCTGTTGTGAACTCAATGGAAGACTTACGCGGCACAGACCGAGAACGGTCCTGAGCGGCCCATACCTTTATAACAGAACTGTGGTGGGACGTCGGAATATCCTTTCCGGTACTACGCCCGTACGGCTGTTTGGACGAAGAGGTCTCTAAAGTCTGAATAGCGTCCGGTGCGAACCTGTCGTACTGGTTTGACTCGTCAAGTTCTGCCACCTGCCAATTGTCCGAAAACACATTTTGCGCTGCGGCAATTAGGTCTTGTGAATCTGCAATTTGTGATACCTCGTCTGACGTTAGATCCGAATGCGCTAATGTTTTAGTCTGTACCGACGTATCTGGCTATATCGTGAATCAGGGAATCTACATAGGAGGTACTACAAAGCTGACACTAAAAATTAGACGTATATACTAACCCTTGTATAATGAGGTGACGAAAGTCATGGGATGATGACATCACATATTGTGGAAGTATCACATACACAAGGTATAAAAGGGTAGGGCATTGGCAAAGCTGTCTTTCGTACTCGGCGATGCACGTGAAAAGGTATACGATATGATTATGGCCGCGCAATGGGAATTAACTGATGTTGAGCGTGGGATGATAATTGGAGCTAGAGGCATGGGACATTCCATTTCGGAAATCGTTATGAAATTCAATATTCCTAGCACACAGTATCAATAGCGTGCCGAGAATACCAAATTTCAGGCATTACTTCCCTCCACGGACAACACTGTGGCAGCCGGCCTTCACTTAACGACAGAGAGCAGGGGCGTTTGCGTAGAGTTGTCACTGCTAACAGGAAAGCAACACTACGTCATGTAAACGCAGAAATCAATGTGAGACGTACGACGAACGTATTCCGTAGGACAGTGTGGCGAAGTCTCGCGTTAATGGGCTATGGCAGCAGACGACCGACGCGAGTGACTTTACTAAGAGCACGACATCGCCTTCAGTGCCTCTCCTGGACTCGTGACCATATAGGTTGGACCGTAGATGACTGTAAAACAGTGGCCTGGTCAGATGAGTCCCGATTTCAGTTGGTAAGAGCTGATGTTAGGGTTCGAGTGTGGCGTAGAGCTAACGAATCCATGAGCCAAAGTTGTCAACAAGGCATAGTGCTTGTTGGTGGTGATTCCATGATGGCGTGGGCTGTGTTTATATGGAATGGGGTCGATCCTCTGGTAAAGCTGAATCGATCATTGACTATTTGCAGCCAATCACGGACTTCTTGTTCCAAGCAACGATGGAACTTTTGTAGATGAAATTGCGCCATGTCACTGGGCCACAATTGTTCGCGATAGATTTGAAGAACATTCTGGACAATTCTAGCGAATGGTTTGACACTCAGATCGCCCGACGTGAATCCCATAGAACATTGAGGGACATTGTGTGAGTTTTTGCACAAAATCCTGAACCAGCAGCTCTTTAGCAACTATGGACGGCTATAGAGGAAATGTGGCTCAATATTTATACAGGGTACTTCCAGCGAGTTGAGTCCATGGCACGTCAAGTTGCTGCACTACGCCCCGTAAGAGTTCCTCGGTGATCGTCAGCCATCCACACAACATACGGCTGCCCCATGCGTTTAGAATGCTGAGTAAACTGTAAGCGGGCAGCTCGACGTACACTGCGTTAGTAACTGAATTTAATTCTGCAAATTATACATTTTCAGGGTCTGTAAGCGGCTGAAGTTTCTGTACCACCTGATACAAAATACTACGTAACAGAAAGAAACCCCTCTGATCTACAGAAATTGTGATGCGCCTTAGCTGGTAGTACAGCTTAAAACGGAGTAAATACGTTTCTTACCTTTCTGTGGTGTCATTAGAACCTGCGAATGTAGTCGGCGGCGAAGTCGAAAGATGCAGCACCTGCGTTCGCTTCGCTGGTTGTGTGGCCAGCAGACGTATTAGCTCTTACATTTGTTCCTCTTGTTGCTGTTGCAACTGTTGTTGCTGGTGCTGCTGCTACTGCAGTTTCAACAACTCCTACTGCAACTGCATCTGTAGCCTCCAGCATTACAAAAACGCTTGGTCCATGATGGCCACAATATACAACACTTAACACAAAAACGAATGAATACGCGAGAGCAAGTTCTCGTCGCCAACTGTGTAGCGAGATATAGCGTTCACAAAAACTCTCGGAATGAGCGCGGAGTACACGACTCGTGGCGCCCACGAACAAACACCAAACTGGCCTGCAGAGAGTCCGAAAGTGCGATCAGCGATAAACAGGGATCTAATAACAGAGTGCGATAGCCGAAGAATTCCCACACGAATGCAAGCGAGCGTACGCCGAAGTAAACAATAAGCTGGATCAGAGGCAGCAAGCTACTGCCTGCAGTATCCTCATGACGAAACCAGGGAACTTACGACTCCAGTGTAAGTGCTCAGTGTATGATAGTGTGCTACACTCATGTCATGTCATAAGGAGGAGTCGCAAAACAGTCCAACTTTCGTCCACGTTAAATTCCTCGTCAGACATGCATGACTCTGACAGGGTACCAAATAATTACTAATAATCAATGATGAGTGATCGTATGAAATTCATCGTTCGGTGATTCACATATAGGCAAGATATGCACACTGTAAAGAAGTTAACTTAAGAACTTTAGAAACAAAATCTTTACTTCTGCCCTTAAGAGAAGTTGTTTCGAGGTTATCTGATTTTCGAAAAATTAAAGTATAGGTGATAATTAAACGAAATTCGGATCTGATCATTCGTCATGGATGTAATTCACGGTGCTGTCCGCGAAACGCTATGAAGCAGATTCGCTAAATTATATTCCAGTCAATCACAGAGAGGAACGATCGCTTTTCTGGAAGTTGGAGAGAACTGCGCTCTCTCGTCTCGAGTAGCTACGATTGAGTGTTAGTTGCAGATGCACCTATTGTTCAGCGTTCCAGCAATTTTGTAAAAATTTTTTAATTTGCTTTTGCTCAGACAATTAATGGCTCGGAATGTGATGAGATCTGCTGTAAATGACATTTCCGGCAGTGCTGAGATTTTTAGAAAAAGCATTGACCTTCTTCCAGTGTGTTCAAAATTCCACAGGATATTAAGTTGTTTCTCAGGAACTTCAGATTCATAAATATTGGTGAAATGTGTAGTATTGTAAGAGTAGACTAAACTGATAACCATCACGTGAAATTTCCAACTTTTCATTCACTTGCAAAAGTTTTTTTTTGGCCAGCAAGTCCTCATTTTTATATCAGAGAGAGAAAATACTATGTAAGTCAACGGAATAGTGCAAACTATGTGCAAGTGCGTGATTTTACGTCAAAAACACTGTGGTAGGGTGGACCTGGAAGCAGCTAGGGTATTACTAAAGTGAGAATATAGCACAGATATTTTAGTGGATAACTGGTTTTATTTAGTAGTTTCTGTTGTGTCTAGGAATCGTGTATACTCTGTTCGCTAGACAATCAATCAAACAACTCGTATTAATGAGTAATATTACAACAAAACAATTACAATACTTAGCTGTGATAGATGTGTCGCAAACAACGGGAGACATACAAAATAATCCGTCTTCTTCAGTACAGACAAAGACAATTATGTGGTGCACAATGATAGAGGCTACGATGCGTCGCTAACCAAGCGGCTAACGTTAAAGCTGCTATCAAAGTGGGCCCCACCAGTCAGGCTTATGTCCTCTTCACATACGGGCCACTGCTGTCGCGTTGTCGTCCTGGAGGGAGGTCGGTCAGCGTGCGATTGACTGACTTTTTCTTAGATTAGAGAGATTAGATTAGATTATTTTTATCGTTCCATAGACCCGTGCTGAGGAGATCCTCGTGGATGTGGAACATGTCAATTTTTGTAAGCTGAATTAACAATACTAACAGCATGAATACACATAATACATCATTTGATTCTATTAAAAAATTCGTCAGTGGATTAGGAGTTGGCCCCTAGTAAGTCTTTCAGGCTCCTTTTTATGTTTGCTGGCAAATTATTGAAGATGAGTGCTCCTGAGTAGTTCTGATAGCCTTCTCTTCCCTGCCGTTCCATGCCGGCCCTGACTTTACGTCGTAACAGTTTCATTCACATCTAATGGAGTGAATCTGCATTTCAATCATATGACGCAAGAATCTGAGCAGCCTTTTTTGTAAAAGCCGACTGCACTATACAAAGCCTCAGGCCAGCCTGCGTTGCTGAGGAATTCTATAAGTCAAATGAGTAAAGTCCTGGAAAAGAACGACCATATGCTGTCTCATGTGTACCAGGGAAAACAGGATACTAGAATGATGGTAGGCCACTAGGAAGTGCACGTTATCACTGGTCAGCTTCTTCTTGTCAGATAGACAACGCAACAGACTCCTTTCATCAGGAATGCATTAGGAGCTATGCCAAATACAGTAAGAGTGAAGGGTAAAGGACATCGGGATCAAATGGCTCTGAGCACTATGGGACTCAACTGCTGAGGTCATTAGTCCCCTAGAACTTAGAACTAGTTAAACCTAACTAACCTAAGGACATCACAAACATCCATGCCCGAGGCAGGATTCGAACCTGCGTCCGTAGCGGTCTTGCGGTTCCAGACTGCAGCGCCTTTAACCGCACGGCCACTTCGGCCGGCGACATCGGGATCAGTGTAGATACTTGTGCTAAAGTGGAATCTTGTTCTTCCTTAGAATATTTCAGTGGGGTACTGGACCCTGGACGCGCCCCTCATCTGTAGGCCTGTGTAGCAAAGTGTGGTTAGTATCAGCTTTAAACTAAGCTCTCCTCTACTATTACGCTTTTTTTAAGCAGATCCCCTTTAGCGGTGTCAAGTCTGGCCGCTCATTAACCTAACGTGGGAGTTCCATATAAAACCATGTGCATCCAAGTAGGACAGATATCGCTCTCGTGTTCAGCACAGATAAATCCTAAGTTATAAATGTCGTATTTCTCCGAAACTACTAATCGTACATTGCAGAATGAAACCCATTTGAATTCGTCTCTTTTGGAGCTACGACACTAGCAGCAGAAATTACTATAATTGTACTACAAAAGAGAATTTGATAACGATACCTTTGTAATTAATAGAGCTATGAATAGGTCATTTACTGAGAACTTCCTCAAAAATTTGGTGAAAACAGAATACAGAATTACGATACCTTAAACGATTCAGAAAATATCTGAGGTGAACCGCTTAGTTGAACCAATCTGTACAGTGACTCCAATGATGGTCCAGTGTCTTTTGGCCACAACGTTCGAAGAAACATGGGAAAAATAAACCATCATTTCCTCAATTTAGCCCTGGAATAACTAAGTTCCACATTATGGCTCTAGATGAGCCCAGTGGGCCCGAAGAGCTCCGTGTCACCCTCGGTCGATGACGTCATCGGATGCAGTATGATGGGGCATGTTCTCAGCATATCGCTCTTTCTGTCGCCGCCGGGTTCCTTGACCTCGGAAGCATTACGAATCAGTCAACTCCTCAGTTAGCTTCACGAGTCTGAGTGCACCCCGCACCAGTCCTCTCATATCCCAGAAACTGATGGAATGTATTTATGTCTTTATTTGGTTTTTTTTGTTTGTTTATTTAACCAGATCACATTACAGCCTTCAAGCTTTCTATTATGTCTAGTCGAGGTTTTACACATACAGCACACTTTACACCATATTTACTTAAATCATAATGATAATTTTAATGTGGTTAATTGTAGGTTAACGGTACTAATAGAACTAAAAATGATTTGGAGAAAGATTTGAACATGTTTAACGCCATTTGTAATAACAACAGGGAAATCATTTGCTACACTAATACGGCTAATAATAAAAATAAAAATAATAGTAAAATAACAGTAACAGTAACATCATCAATAATAGTATCAGTAGAATATACAAGTTGTATTAATGGGTGTAAAATAGTGAAATTTTATGACATAAAAGTTCTGAGGGAGAGAAGTTCAGACAGTCTGCATCAACATTGGGCTTTCGTAAATGAATGTACGAATATCGAGAATGTGCCTGGTGGGAAATAAGGTTATTTGGTTTTAATGGGGTAAGAGGTGTATTCACGACAAAGGCAGACGTTAAAGTTATTTTAGGACTTTAACTTTACTCTGCTCGTTCTGCTGATGGCCTCCTCCTCTTTCCTCTTTTATTGTTGTACTGTTCTAATCAGTAATGAACGTCGAACTTCTTACACGCTTCATCCCGTGCTCCCTGTCACATCTTCAGTATTATGGAAAAATTTGGCCGCTTCTGTGAGTTTGACGTATGCTGCCTGTTCTGCTGTTCTACAAATATTTTATGCTCTCAACATTTGCTGACTTTTTTGCCATTCGATGAAGAGCTCCCCACCCTGTAGTTTTTTAAATGAAACTAATAAATTGTACATTTTGTCTTACTTCTCATTATGAAGTACACATACTACTGTAGCGTCGTCTATAAGAGGCCAGTCAATGAAAAATAGAGGAAATAATTCGTGTAGTCGCAAATTATTGTTAGGAGGTAGGAAGGAGTGCCATGAACAACATACTGAAGAAACTGACCAGTGGGATGCGAGCATGGTTGTTGGGGGAGGGGGAGGCGTAAACATATTTTTTTTTACATATTTCTTGAGTCTGTGTCCTCTATCGAAATGTATCCTGGTACAAAATTAAACAACATTAAACTTTCCACAAAAAAGGTCTGGTTCAGTATTTTTCTAGGACTAGTACTTCATTCTGATTCAGGGCACACAAAAATCACCGATAATTAATACTAACTTTTTAATAATATGAAATTAATGTTTAACATCAGCTTAATTTTTCTATGACTAGTACTTCATTCTGATACAAGGCATGAGAAAATCACTGTTAATTAATATTAACTTTTTAATAGTACTAAATTAATGTTTAACATGAACTTAGATTAGAACTGTCAGGAAAGCACTGCGTGCCTTTCAAAATTCAATCACTGAACAATTATCCTCATCATCATCGCGTAGATGGAGTGACGGTGCAACATCCATAGAGATAACACAATAGGCACTGCACACTAAGAAGCGTTTCTGGCATTTTGGGATTCGGAATATCCTCCACACCCAGTAGAGCGTCTGGTAAAGATAATGTTCAGTATCGCTTCAGGAGTTGCTAGCTCTTTGGTTGTCACTGAGGTGAGCAATCCACTCTCCAATCGATTTCATTCAAACTGCATCAGATGTAGAAATTTTTGAGCCATTCCTGTACCTGTAAGTAAGTAAGGAGGAGGGCGAAACCATGATGGGTGGCTGAAAACGACTTACAAGTTCGTGCTGCCCTCCATCGGTAATGCAGGAATTCAATATGGTGTTGACCCACCCCACCAAGTAACAAGAAATTTTGCTGTAAAAAGCAGAAAGTTAATAATGTTACACAGCCTGACACAAAACGTAAAGCGCTCCAAAGTCGAGCAAGAAACGAAAAGAAACTTCTCCTATTGAGAGGGTATGTGACTTTATTTCAGTGATTAAAAAAGTTAGTCAAATGAATAAAGAAATAGGCAGCATGAGCATAGTTGTCAACGCGACGTTGCATCCCTTTTGGCTTGTGTTTATGCACTGATTAGCATGTGAAGGATCTCACAAAGCCACTGTATCCTCGCTTAGGGAAGCTGACCCATACTTTTCGTAACTTGTCCTTGATATCCAGGATATTAGCACTGGGATTCTGATGCCATCCGTTCTCGTCTCACATGTGTTCTATTGGCAACAGATGTGGGTATCTTTCTGGCCACGTGATTACGCCAAAAGACTGCAGGCAGCTCATACGAGTGGACACACGTTCCATGTGGACATGGGCACTCTACCGTTCAAACATGGCACCACGATACTGTTACATGAGAGGTAATACATGAGGATTCAGGAGGTTTATGACGTAGCTTTGTGCCGACAAAGTTCCATCAATCATTACCAAGTGTCATTTGAAACCATAACGAATGGCTATCTACCTAAAGGCGCCACGAGTAGCAACGCAGTGGCTCTCCGAAACACAGGAAGAATGGCACCTGTCATCAGCTGGCTGGCATACTCGCCGAAGATGGTCATCCGTACGATACGACACAATATTGCAGTGCCTGTGTTACTCCGAATTATGATGCAAAGTTCCTTCGGGCATACGTGAATGTCACAGGTTGCAGACACATGGTTGACGACATATTGAAGTTTGGGTCTGGCCGTGAATCGTCATCGGATAGCCAAATGGTAAGACGACCTTTCGCGATAAATGGGAAATCAGGATTCGAGTCCCGGTCCAGCACAAATTTTCATTATCTTCATTCCATTATACAGCTGGTGGCTGTCCATATTCGCAACAGCGAATATATCTCATCTACACTATGTGATCAAAAATATCCAGACACCTCCAAAAACATACGATTTTCAAATAAGCTGCAATGTGCTGCCATCTAACGCCAGGTACTCCATACCAATGACCTCAGTAGTAATTAAACATCGTGAGAGAGCAGAATGGGGCGCTCCGCGGAACTCACGGACTTCGAACGTGGTCAGATGATTGTGGCATACGCCTGTATGCGAGATTTCCACACTCCCAGACATACCTAGGTTCATTGTTTCCGATGTGATAGCGAAGTGGAAAGGTGAAAGGACACGTACAGCACAAAAGGGTACAGGCCGACATCGTCTGTTGACTGACAGAGACCGCCGACAGTTGAAGTGGTCGTAAAGTGTAATAGGCAGAAATCTTTCCAGACTTTCTCACAGGAATTCCAACCTGCATCAGCATCCACTGCAAGTACTATGACAGTTAGGCGGGAGGTTAGAAAACTTGGATTTCATGGTCGAGCGGCTGCCGGTAAATGCCAAACGACGCCTCGCTTGGTGTAAGGAGTGTAAACAACGGGCGACTGAGAAGTGGAAAAACGTTGTGAGGAGTAACGAATCATGTTACACAATGTCGCGATCTGATGGCAGGGTGTGGGTATGGCGAATGCCCCATGAATGTCGTCTGCCATCGTGTGTAGTGCGAACAGTAAAATTCGGGGGCGGTGGTGTTATGGTGTCGTTGTGTTTTTCATGGAGGGGGTTTGCACCCCTTATTGTTTTGCGTCGCACTACCACAGAACAGGCCTACATTGATGTTTTCAACACCTTTTTGCTTCCCACTGTGAAGAGAAATTCGGGGATGGGGACTGCAGCTTTCAACACGATCGAGCACCTGTTCATAAAGCACAGCCTGTGGCGTAGTGATTACACGACAATAACATCCCTGTAATCGACAGGCCTGCACAGAGTCCTGACGTGAATCCTATAGCACACCTTTGGGATGTTTTGGAAAGCCGACTTCGTGCCGTGTCTCACCGACCGACATCGATACCTCTCCTCAGTGAACCACTCCGTGAAGAATGGGCTCTGATATTCCCCAAGAAACCTTCAGCACCTGACTGAACGTATGCCTGCTAGAGTGGAAGCTGTCAGCAAGGCTAAGGGTGGGCCAACACCGTACTGAATTCCAGCATTACCGATGGAGGGCGCCACGAACTTGTAAGTCATTTTCAGCCACTCATCATGGTTTCGCCCTCTCCTTAAAACAGAAAAAAAAACACCTCCATCGCTATTCCTTCTCTACTCTTACACAGTACATAAATACACAGAAACATAATTACATAGAATTACAAACATACAATAATCTCATTAAAAAAAAGAAAGTTGTAGGTCAAAGACTAAGTAGTGGAAAGGTTATGTTGGCAACACAACAAAACACAAACAACAACACATACTTGAGGTACAAAAGCAAACAGAATACAGTGATGTGCATAAAAGTGTGTTGTGAAAAACATAAGAAATGCATAGTGCTGCAGAACAATTACAAATCAAACCAAAATTATCAGTGTCTACCACAGAAAAACAACGATGTAGTAGCAGACGGCAATTCCTCGATGTGAGTGAGAAATCAGTCGATAAATCACCGTAAGTTCAAATCACCCTATTCTTAACGAACTGCAAATGAAAATGTAAGTAACGTAATTACAAAACTTCCTGGCAGATTAAAACTGCCTGCCGGACCGGGACTCCAACTCGGGACCTCTCGCCTTTCGCGGGAAACTGATCTACCATTTGAGCTACCCAAGCACGACTCACGACCCATCCTCACAGCTTCAATTCTGTCAGTACCTCGTCTCCTACCTTCTAAACTTCACAGAAGCTCTTCTGCGAACCTTGCAGAACTAGCACTCCTGGAAGAAAGGATATTGCTGAGACATAGCTTATCCACAGTGTGGGTGATGTTTCCAGAATGAGATTTTCACTCTGCAGCGGAGTGTGCGCTGATACGAAAATTCCTGGCCCATTGAAACTGTGTGCCAGAGTGTTTACCTCAATAAAGCGAAACGCGCAGATATAAGGGTCCTACAATGTGCGCGGTGCACAAAACGGCGATCCTACCTTGTAGTAGTCAGGCATCGTCAACCACAAGCTTGACGAGTGAGCCTGCTCTCACATTCCCATGGAGCCCCACATCTAACCACTGTCGCATCCGAATTCCACTCAAATCTGAATATTTCGTGATCCGTTCAGTTAGACAAAGGGATACCCTACATTGAGGTTTCGTTCAAACTCTGTCAGGTGATGATAACACTGTCTCACCTGATTATGCGGCATTTCCTTGTCTTACAGAGTGATCACTCAACATCTGATGTTTACCCACCTTAAGTACCCTGCCAATTCTGGTAGCAATTCTGAACATGAATAACACTAATGATCTCTGGTGGCCGTTCTACCTGGAGAATTTCAACTGCAATCATTTATAAACTCACTGATAGTTTGTACATGTACTAAGTTACACTGATATCCGACCATATATTCTGGCCTGGGTGCCACAATTTGTTTGTCAGGCACATGTACCTGTAAATGAACTCTTTTGAGTGTTGTTGTGCACCTCCTGTGGCTGGTGACACTGGTGTGAGGTATAGTTTTGATTACGTTGATGCTTTTAGGAACTCAGCATACTGCAGTTTATTCAGATTTTGTAGGTATTTAGACGCATGGTACGTATCTACAAGCCTCCTCCCATCAGACTGTGCGAACTTCTCTGCCAATGTCGACGGGGGTAGTGGAGATATCGGATATCGTCTTCATTTAGCTAGTAATCTTTCTGAAGACTGTAACCATTCATCCTCTGCTTTTGTTGTAAATAGCGGACGTTGTGTTATACTCTCAAAAAACTTCGAGAAGGAGGATGACTCTAGCAAAAAAAGTTATTGGAATATTCGTTTTATAAATTCAAGTGCCTTTTTCTTACAGGTGCAAGAAAAAGTTGTTTGAATATATATAACGAATATTTATATACTAGCTTCGGATAGCAGCCACGGAAACAAACGCATTGCAATAGCTTATTACTTGGAAACAGTTTTCATTTAGGCTTACCCCTTACGTAATCAAATGTGTCCAGACACACAGTAGTGCCCATTAATGTGTGTCGTGATCATCCTTCGCGTTTGAAATCTGCTGGGGACAGTTTCAGTGAACCCGAGTGAAATGGCGCAGCGGTTAGCACCCTGGACTCGCATTCCGGAGGACAGTGGTTCTAACCCCCTTTCAAGCCGTCCTGATTTACATGTTCCGTGATTTCCCTAAATTGCTTCCAGCAACAGCCGGGATTGTTTTTTGAAAGGGCCCGGTCGTCTTTCTTCCCTATCCTTCCATAATCATATGGAATTGATGGCCGCGCTGTTATGTCACCATCACCAAATCAACCATCCAACCAGCACTTTCAGTGAAGTGTATGACTTTCTGTGATTAAATGACAGAGACTTCTTCCTCAAGAGCCGAGATCAGAGGATGTAGTGATGCTGTGATCGGAAATGATGTCGACGTTTTAACTCATCCCACAGATGTTCCATTGCATTCAGTTTGGGGCTCTCGGAAGACCAGTCCGTTTGCCCACAAACCATTGTCTCAGATGCTGGTTTATGGAAGGGTACATTATTATGCTGATACAGAAAATCATGGTCTCCTACGTGTTCCTCTAATGTACGACCTATGCAGTGCTGCAAAATTCTTTCATACCCTTCTGATTTACAGTGTTTGTTTTATATTCAATGAGGGGCCAGGCCATAGCCATGAAAAATACCCCCTGACCTAAACGCCACTTCCTCTGTACTTCACTGTTGCAGGTAACGTTCTCAAAGTGTTCACCAAATCTAAAACCGTCTATCGCATAGCCACAGCGTATAGCATGATTCATCACTACAGTTCACTTGTTTCCAGTCATCACTAGTTCAGTTGCATCGTTCCTTACACAACATATAGCATCACTTTGCATTGACTATAGAAGTGTGGATAGGAATACTTTCCGGAGTCTGGCTCACCATTCCAGTTTCTGTTGTTAGTCGGCGCCACAGTCTTGGAGCTGTAGTTGTGAGAAATTCAAAGATTCGAGTTAGCAGATGGGACAAAATTCAAAAATGTGTGTCAAATTTAAAAAATCGAAAATATCAGTGGAGTGATATTTAAAATTTGGTTCAGGCAGTAATAGGAAAATTAAACCCTCTTGACATACGTACCTCCATAAATAGCCCAGTTGTGATTTGTGCTACACACTCCCACACCCTTCCAAACAGTTACTTCAGAGTGTTAAAGAAACCTCTCCCCTGACCTTCCCCTCTCCTGTCTCCAACCAGTCAATCATCAAAGACGGCGGAAATAGCCCAGTCGTGTTAGTGGGAAATTTCGAACTCCCTCACCTTCCTCTTTCCAACCAGGCCGCACAAGGTATTAAAATGAGGTGTAAAATTGATGCTAGATATGCAGTAAAAAGTGTATAACCACAACTTAAAAGTCAAAGATATGCACTACCTCTGCGAAATTCATGTAGATTTACGTGTCCCTGGTGTAATATTAAAATTATACATAACAAAGACGGCCACTTGCATAATTTCGAAGCGGTATCTACGTACACTTATCTACTTCTGGTGTAATATTAACCCTTAGTTGGTAACATCTGATATGTGGATTTAAAATTTGGTGTGTTTAGTTGGTGTACATCCATTGTTAATGTGTATTAATTATATGAAAGTGTACTGTCTGTTCTTTCAAACATGTCCGAAAGAACAGACACTACGCAGTCTTATAACTGATTTGCCTTGCTGGACAATTAATCTTCAGCCTTCATTGCGAATATACAATATTGTTCTGTTTCCAGCAGAAATCTATAATTAGTGAGCATGGAGAGCATGAACAGGGACTGCAGGTACGTGGCACTAGGTGGCAATGTGGGTCGCCCAGGGAGCATGTCAAGATAGTTACGCATTTGCGACAAACACTGTGTCTGGATAGCTCAGTGATGCCGGCACGGTAGCTCAGCGTGTTCGGTCAGAGGGTTAGCTGCCCTCTGTAATAAAAAAAAACTGAGTTAATTGATCAATAACGAACTTAAACGGATGTCTTACGACGTCCGCCCCGAGCAGATGCAACTAACAAAAGCGAACAAAATGAGATTAAAAAAAAAAAAGTGGTTAGGACAACTGCCTAAAAAGCTAGAGATCCCAGGTTCGAGTCCTGGTCTGGCACACGTTTTCGCTCGTTGCCGCCAATCAGATATAAAGTCACAGTGCAGCTGATATCACCAGTTCTTTCCCTTTCGTTTCTCCCCTGTCCACCTTCTGTCTACGTTAATCATTTGAT
Source organism: Schistocerca serialis cubense (assembly GCF_023864345.2). NCBI lineage: Eukaryota > Metazoa > Arthropoda > Insecta > Orthoptera > Acrididae > Schistocerca > Schistocerca serialis. The sequence continues at coordinate 584,897,698 of NC_064640.1, forward strand.
GTGTTTCAGCTACGCCTCACTTGTGAGCTCGACTTATTGTGTGGCTGTCATCATTTCATTTGTGTGACAGCATCTTTTTATTTACACACTTGTCAGCCACATTGTTTCACAGACGCATATTACTGTAAAGGTAAGATTTTTCCTCCATATGATAGAGGGATATTACCTGAAGCAAGTATGTATTTTTGTGTAGTACTCCTTGCTTTTCAAATAGCTCATTATTTATAGGTGGCTGCTTGTGGAGCTATAAATGACTTATCACAAAGAAGCTAAACAATGATGTAGTTGACCTCCAGATTACAAATTTAATGGGTGACCTCAGAGAAACTATTTCAGATATTTGAGGTGAAGAGGAAAGTAATGCTGATCCAACAAGAAGTCAGGCAAGTGACAAGCTCTAAATGACGAAAAACTGTCATTATTGTCTATAAAAACTGAATAGAATGACAGATTACAAACACGTGATATGTGATTGCTTGAAGTACTTCTGGGAAATATGTGAAATGTGTGTAGACCGTGTGCAATTAATTCCTCTACTTGCATATACAGGGTGTTACAAAAAGGTCCGGCCAAACTTTCAGGAAACATTCCTCACACACAAATAAAGAAAAGATGTTATGTGGACATGTGTCCGGAAACGCTTAATTTCCATGTTAGAGCTCATTTTAGTTTCGTCAGTATGTACTGTAATTCCTCGATTCTGATGATCAAATTGTAAATTTTCACAATCAACATGTGTGGGCTGACGAGAATCCGCACGCAATTGTGCAATCACGTTATCAACACAGATTTTCTGTGAACGTTTGGGCAGGCATTGTTGGTGATGTCTTGATTGGGCCCCATGTTCTCCCACCTACGCTCAGTGGAGCACGGAATACTCTACCTGTGCTGCTAGAACATGTGCCTTTACAAGTACAACACAACATGTGGTTCATGCACGATGGAGCTTCATAACGACAGATTCGGTGACCGATGGATTAGTAGAGGCGGACCAATTCCATGGCCTCCACGCTCTCCTGACCACAACCCTCTTGACTTTCATTTATGGGGACATTTGAAAGATCTAGTCTACGCAACCCCGGTACCAAATGTAGACACTCTTCGTGCTCGTATTGTGGACGGCTGTAATACAATACACCATTCTCCAGGGCTGCATCAGCGCATCAGGGATTCCATGCGACGGAGGGTGGATGCATGTATCCTCGCTAACGGAGGACATTTTGAACATTTACTGTAACAAAGTGTTTGAAGTCATGCTGGTACGTTCTGTTGCTGTGTGTTTCCATTCCATGATTAATGTGATTCGAAGAGGAGTAATAAAATGAGCTCTAACATGGAAAGTAAGCGTTCCCGGACACATGTCCACATAACATATTTTCTTTCTTTGTGTGTGAGGAATGTTTCCTGAAAGTTTGGCCGTACGTTTTTGTAACACCCTGTATATCAAGGTATCTGAGAAAACACAAGTCCATTTCAGAAACTGTCTCATTAGAAACATTAATATTTTTTTGCATTAGTGTAACAATTATCAACCCTTACAAACTACTTCATGTGGAAAACTAATTCGTAAATTTTTAACTTTTGCATACTGTATTGCAATACATGCTTTAAACAAAATAAATGTGTCAGTATTAACAATTTATCAAGATTTTAAATAGTTATTTATTTTCGAATTTTTTTAACGTGGACGTAAAACGCATAACCAGATCATACTAGCTCCCAGATGGAAAATATGGGGAAATTCAAAAATAGGCGTTAAATTAAAAAATCTAAGACAGCAGATATTTAAAATTTGGTGCTGACAGTAATGGGAAAATTAGAATCTCTTCCTTTTTCCCCAGCCATTCGAAGTTTTAAAAATTTGATTTTATTTCTATGAGAGTCAATAAGAACTGTATGCACATATATCCCTGTGTAACTACTCCAGTTATGCTTTGTACTACACCCTCCCACTCCTTTCCAAACAATTACTTTGAAATATTAAAAGAAATCCGCTCCCCCGCTGCCTTCCCTGCTTCTGTCACAAGCCAATCAAACTTTTAAGATTGCGGAAATAGCCCAGTTGTGTTACTGGGAAGTTTTAAGTGACCTCACCTTTCTCTTTCCAACCAGTCACAGCGAAATATTAAAATGAGGTGTGCCAGTGATGTTAGATGTGCAGTAAAAATTACAAAACCACACCACTGGTGCCAACTTTACACATTAGCAACTAATGGTTGAAATGACAATTAAACACGGTGTCAAGTTACTTTATTTCTGTATACATACTTACTTTGGTGTAATAATGGCTTCAAGTAATATTATTTCCGTACAGATATTTAGCTGTAAAGGAAAAATGATGTCAAAATTTACATCATTTCCCAAAGGTGTTTAATTCAGCATAAAAAGGGTGTCTAGTTACATCATTTCAAAAAGATAATGGCATTTATATGTATTTAATCAACACTATATTACAAAGATGTGTAAACATGATATCAAGTTACAATAATTACTTATAACTGGTGCACATACATACCTCTGTTGTAATGTTAAAATGATGTCAACGTCAAAGGTGTGTGTTATTTATGAAAATACGTTCTACACTTCACTACCTCTGGTATAATATTAAAAAATGACTCCAAAGTCAAATAAGGGATTGCACAGGGTCTTCTTACTCCCACCCCCGATAATCCCTTCTGTACCCAGTGATTTCAGAACATACTAAAGGTAAAATGAATTTCACTCCTCAACTTCATGCTGCCTCTTTTCCGATACACCCTCTCCCGTCCTGAAGAAGATCCTCCTCTTTCAACACATGCACATTATGTATGTAAAATATCATAATGAATTGCATACGCACATAGACACACACACACACACACACACACACACACACACACACACACACACATCACATTGCTACAAAAACTGTAACTGTAACAAACTGCCCTAAAAACTGTAAAACTGTAAGAAATTGTCCTTAAACTGTGTTAGTATGCCCAAAAACTGTATCAAATTATCCCTCAAACGACATCAACTTGCCTCAGAATGTTTCAGTTTGCCCCAAAAACGTATCAAATTGCCCCCAAACTGTAACAAATTTCTTAGAAACTACAACAAATTTCCCTGTAACTGTAACAAATTGCCCAGAAATATTCTACAGGGCTGCCCTTACCATTGTCTCATGATTTAAATTTTACTTTTTCTATCGCCCTGCCCCGTCATTAAATTTCATCTAACAACATTAAAAATAATACCTAAAATTTTCTGTGCCTTATTCAGATGAAGTATAAATATCTGAGCTCTAGAGCGTTTTCTGTCAGTGACACACACTTACGCATACAATACCCAAACGTTAAGGACTCCATTGCAGGTTCCCAGTTGCTGCTGCGAGAACACAAACCTCAGTCCAGCTCAAGGAGCTCTCTCTGCACATATCAGCTGTCCTGATAAAAGATATTCGCTAGTTACATATCATGTGAAGCAAATAGACCATAGAGAGAGTACAAAGAAAAACAAAAAGATTGCAGACATAAAACTTATTGTAAGAAATTATTTTTGAAACAGTGTTTTAACATAAATTGTTTTTTCATTAGCGATTACAACAGTTACTAAATTCCCATTGAAAAAGTGTGCAATTTACGTTATGACAGATATTTATCTTTTACACACTTAAAAAGTTTTTTGATTACAGTGTAATTACAACGAATCATCAAATTTCCATCGAAATTTACATCGTCAGAAATTTACAATAAAATCAAATTTTAATGGATCACTGAATTTCCACATTAAAGGTGGTAATCAGCTCCAGTTATTGCACACAATTTACTTTTTTTTTTTTACTTTATTCAGATATTTAAAATAAAATGAGTCATCATTTTTTATGTAGTAATGGCTGCAGGCCAGTGTATACGCATTATAAGGAAGTATATGTCGTTTGCCATCCTGTGAAGATAGGTTTTGTTGCTTAATAGACGGAAGAACATGCTGCTTCGACTGAATGAATAACTGTACAGCAATTCTTCTGGTAAACCTTCCGGGATGTAAGGTCGTGATCCATGAAACTCTTCAGCTCCTAACGTTTCGTCCAGAGCTGCGCTGGACATCTTCAGAGGGGTGTTTCTCCTCCGGTGAGTCTTGCCGACTCACCGGAGGAGAAGCACCCCTCTGAAGATGTCCAGCGCAGCTCTGGACGAAACGTTAGGAGCTGAAGAGTTTCATGGATCACGACCTTACATCCCGGAAGGTTTACCAGAAGATATGTCATCCGGTCGTGAAAGCCTTCATACTATGTACAGCAATTCTTATTTCTGAATCCAAGTTGCAGTGCCTATTGTCTATGAGTTGCCTGTTTAAGGAAGACTGATTTATGCCTTTTGCTCCGCACACATGATGCTCTTTGAGGGCACAAATTTTTTGTTTGACGATCAAACCTTCTGCAGAAGATTATCCATTAAGTTCGTTCTTTATCAAACGAGGCTCCTTTTTATTCACCAGCATAAAACCGTATTTGTTATTTGCTGGGAAACGCGAAGTATCGAATCGCTTATGAACATCGTTCCTAATATCTTCGTTGATATTTCGAGCTATAATGGTGTATACGAGATTATCAGTGCCTCTGTAACAGTGTTCTACACGATGTGATTAAAATTTATTTAATACATGTTCATAGTGGAAGTCGAAAAGGAGATTTTGCGAAACATCTAAAATCTCATTTCCAACTGCAATTGGTTTATCAAAGATTATATTAAGACTGCTCACATCATTTGTGAATAGATTTTCGTTAAAGATGTCGCTCATTGGAAAATTTGTTTGTGTAATTAAAGCACCTGCCCCGAATCTCCCTCCCACGATATTGTTCGTCTTATGTCCCACACCTTTCTTACATTTTGCATTGTTTTACTAAAAAAAAAAAAAACATTATTTATGAGTTTGAAGAAATTCTTCTCAAACTCACTGCCTGTAGTTTTACGGTTTTTTGTATATATTATAATACACTACTGGCCTTTAAAGTAGCTACACTAAAAAGAAATGCAGATGATAAACCGGTATTCATTGGACAAATATACGAGGAGCATTCAAGTTCTAAGGCCTCCGATTTTTTTTCTCCGGACTGGAAAGAGATAGAAACATGCGCATTGTTTTAAAATGAGGCCGCGTTCATTGTCAATACGTCCCAGAGATGGCAGCACCGTACAGCAGATGGAATTTTACCGCCAGCGGCGAGAATGAGAACTGTTTTAAATGCTTAAAATGGCGACGTTTTCCTTACTTGAACAACGTGCAATCATTCGTTTTCTGAATTTACGTGGTGTGAAACCAATTGAAATTCATCGACAGTTGAAGGAGACATGTGGTGATAGAGTTATGGATGTGTCGAAAGTGCATTCGTGGGTGCGACAGTTTAATGAAGGCAGAACATCGTGAGACAACAAACCGAAACAACCTCGGGCTCGCACAAGCCGGTCTGACGACATGATCGAGAAAGTGGAGAGAATTGTTTTGGGGGATCGCCGAATGACTGTTGAACAGATCGCCTCCAGAGTTGGCATTTCTGTGGGTTATGTGCACACAATCCTGCATGATGACCTGAAAATGCGAGAAGTGTCATCCAGGTGGGTGCCACGAATGCTGACGGATGACCGCATGGCTGCCCGTGTGGCATGTTGCCAAACAATGTTGACGCGCAACGACAGCATGAATGGGACTTTCTTTTCGTCGGTTGTGACAATGGATGAGACGTGGATGCCATTTTTCAATCCAGAAACAAAGCGCCAGTCAGCTCAATGGAAGCACACAGATTCACCGCCACCAAAAAATTTCGGGTAACCGCCAGTGCTGAAAAAATGATGGTGTCCATGTTCTGGGACAGCGAGGGTGTAATCCTTACCCATTGCGTTCCAAAGGGCACTACGGTAACAGGTGCATCCTACGAAAATGTTTTGAAGAACAAATTCCTTCCTGCACTGCAACCAAAACGTCCGAGAAGAGCTGCGCATGTGCTGTTTCACCAAGACAACGCACCCGCACATCGAACTAACGTTACGCAACAGTTTCTTCGTGATGACAACTTTGAAGTGATTCCTCATGCTCCATACTCACCTGACCCAGCTCCTAGTGACTTTTGGCTTTTCCAACAATGAAAGACACTCTCCGTGGCCGCACATTCACCAGCCTTGCTGCTATTGCCTCAGCGATTTTCCAGTGGTCAAAACAGACTCCTAAAGAAGCATTCGCTGCTGCCATGGAATCATGGCGTCAGCGTTGTGAAAAATGTGTACGTCTGCAGGGCGATTACGTCGAGAAGAAACGCCAGTTTCATCGATTTCGGGTGAGTAGTTAATTAGAAAAAAAATCGAAGGCCTTAGAACTTGAATGCACCTCGTATTATGCTAGAACTGACATGCGATTACATTTTCACGCAATTTGGGTGCATAGATCCTGAGAAATCAGTACCCAGAACAACCACCTCTAGCCTTGATACCCCTGGGCGTTGAGTCAAGCAGAGCTTGTATAGCGTGTACAGGTACAGCTGCCCATGCAGCTTCAACACGATACCACGCCAGTAGTTACTGGCGTATTGTGACGAGCCAGTTGTTCGGCCACCATTGACCAGACGTTTTCAATTGGTGAGAGATCTGGAGAATGTGCTGGCCAGCGCAGCAGTCCCGTACAGGACCTGCAACATGTGGTCATGCATTATCCTGCTGAAATGTAGGGTTTCGCATGGATCGAATGAAGGGTAGAGCCACGGGTCGTAACGTAAGGGTAACCGCAGCGACGGTCTCCGAGCTGATAGTCCATGCTGCTGCAAACGTCGTGGAACTGTTCGTGCAGATGGTTGTTGTCTTGTAAACGTCCACATCTGTTGACTTAGGGATCGAGACGTAGCAGCACGATCCGTTGCTGCCATGCAGATAAGATGCCTGTCATCTCGACTTCTAGTGATACGAGGCCGTTGGGATCCAGCACGGCGTTACGTATTACCCTCGTGAACCCACCGATTCCATATTCTGCTAGCAGTCATTGGATCTCGACCAACGCGAGCAGCTATGTCGCGATACGATAAACCGCAATCGCAATAGGCTACAATCCGACCTTTATCAAAGTCGGGAACGTGATGGTACGCATTTCTCCTCCTTACACGAGGCATCACAACAACGTTTCACCAGGCAACGCCGGTCAAATGCTGTTTGTGTATGAGAAATCGCTTGGAAACTTTCCTCATGTCAGTACGTTGTAGGTGTCGCCACCGGCTCCAACCTTGTGTGAATGCTCTGAAAAGCTAATCATTTGCGTATCACAGAAACTTCTTCCTTTCGGTTAAATTTCGCGTCTGTAGCACGTCATCTTCGTGGTGCAGCAATTTTAATGGCCAGTAGTGTGTATGGCTTCATCCTGAGAGATTGCATAGATGATATTTTTTTACTTTGTAAAACATTTTATTTTTCAAGCATTGTTTTATATTTCATTGTTTCAGTTACTCAAATTTCTGTGAAGAAAGAAGAAGTTTTACTTGTCGTTCATGGTTGAAAACTGTTGCCGTATACCGTTGTCACTGTGCTATAGAGCTTATAACACTGGAAACGATTAGGAAGTAGTTGTAAGCGGCGCCATAAGTGTCTCCATGGAGACGTCACTGCAACTGCTAATTCGTGATTAGCCATCGGAATTGATTTCTTGAGGCTGTGCGTGAAAGACTCTATCGCTCGTTCAGCATGATCTTCAACCGCTCTTGACGTTTCGTAATCTTCGCTTTGCAGCTGGTGTTTTCAAACTGGTGATGCCATCTACAGATGTTACTATCACTTGGAGAATAACAATGGAATTTGATACGGAACGCACGTTGCTCTGTAAAAACAGATTCACTCCTTGAAAACTGTAAAATACCAACAACGCCGGCCGAAGTGGCCGTGCGGTTAAAGGCGCTGCAGTCTGGAACCGCAAGACCGCTACGGTCGCAGGTTCGAATCCTGCCTCGGGCATGGATGTTTGTGATGTCGTTAGGTTAGTTAGGTTTAACTAGTTCTAAGTTCTAGGGGACTAATGACCTCAGCAGTTGAGTCCCATAGTGCTCAGAGCCATTTGAACCATTTGAACCAAAAACTTTCTGCTCGTTAGTCATCATCTTTGCTACTAAGGATTTTATAGCGGAAGACACAGGAAGTGTGCATGCGCACAGTTATAGAAACAAAACTCTTTGCGTTGCTCTCCCATTTGATGTGTTATTCACCATTGCATGTCGAATTTAGTAATTGCTGCAAAGCCTTAATTCCCCGATACTGATTTTGAAACACCCGGTATTTGCAGTACACCTACTGATGCGAGATCACGTCTTCGTGACGACTGTGTGTGTGTGTGTGTGTGTGGTGTGTGTGTGTGTGTGTGTGTGTGTGTGTGTGTGTGTGTGTGTGTGTGTGTGAAATCTTATGGGACTTAACTGGTAAGGTCATCAGTCCCTAAGTTTACACACTACTTGACCTACGTTATCCTAAGGGCAAACACACACACTCATGCCCGAGGGAGGACTCGAACCTCCGCCGGGACCAGCCGCACACATGCCGACTGTAGTTCTGTTATTTTACCCAATTTTAACGTCACGTATAAAATAACTGACATCCCTTTTTAAATCTCGACTACATCACTTCTGCCACAACCTGAAATTCCGAGCTGTGTATTAGAAGCAATCGATTTCAGATTAGAACCTAATAAAGATGCAACGCATCACCTTCCTCTTCGTTGGGACAACTACTTGGAGTGAAGCCGCCAGGTTAGTAGAAATTGTAGAACACTTTTCTGACGCGTTAAGATCCCACTGCACTCCTCACACGGACTGTAATTTTCTCGATAAAAGGAAAATGAAGATTTTATTTATAGTCTGTTCTACTTTACTGAAAACACTTAACTCTCCTGTGACTCGTTTTTCACACTCATTGTAAAGCGTTTGAATTAGCAGGACGCGATAAATCATTTAGCACTAAATAAATTTTCAAGAGTCAGTTAATAAAACGCGTTATTCCGTGGATGGGCGCTGGACTTGCTGCTAAGCGATATAAGCAACTGTTGTGTCAACAAGCGAGCGTCTGACAATTAGGCCGGGCAGAGAAGCGGCGGCTGTTTGCCCACAAAGGCCGGCCGCGCGGAGCTTCTCGGGTTACCGTGGTGCATTAGGCGCCTCACCCCAGCCGTCCTCCGAAAGGAACGCCACAAATGGTAAATAACCTGACCTCGTTCAAATAAAACACGGAGCAGTCGGGAGCACCTTTCAGAAGATGGGCACGCTGTGTTTGCCGGCACTTTCGCGGCTCTCGGTTTACTTTCTCGAACAAACGAGGGCTCTGTCCATCGGCAAAACTGCACCACATGGCAGTCCACGCCAATCACTGCTGACTTTTGTAACAGGCTTCCAACCCGATGTATACCTGTGGAGGAGGCTGATTTCTATGGCAACTGTTTCAGTTTAGCGGATATTTATTACATCGGCTTTAGCTTAAGTGGAGGTTCTCTGTGTAAGATAACCTTTCTCGAAAGTTTGACACGAAAGACAGCCCAACCTGCAGGTTGCTTTGTTGTTACTTGAAAAAAAAAGTCGCCTTCAACTTTCTTGGAACGTAGAGGGATGGTCTAATATGCATATTATAGACAAATATGGTATTCCAGTTGTAAAGTAACAAGTGCTACATATACGTCGTAATATTTAATTTTGTGTGGTCCCACCAGAGAAGCGTGACAGGGAAAGGATTTGTAACCTCAAGATTATCTTTACCCTGACGGAAAATAATACGTTCTCGCTCGTATATCAACTGGAATCGGTGTAGGGGTATCGTTGAATGAACAACAGACGCGAGAGAGAAATAGTAAAACGAAACATTCACGCTAGCAACTGCGATCATCCACTCCTACAATCTTATTATAACGTACTTGAACTGAAGATTTCTCTTCTAATATAAATGCTGTTGCAGTTCATGAGTGCTCCAAGCGAAATGGTAGACACTTCCTCTATCAACCAAATGACTTACGTCCCTTTATTTGGGTGAGACACAGAACACTGGAGCAACAGATGCGAAAGCGACACGATGGACGAAAACTGAACTAACGTTTCCTTTATTGACCAACATTTAAAAACGACTCTGTCTTACTTCTATAGAATAAGGAATAGCAGGTACAGAACAAAAGCAACAGAAACTCGTCATTCGATCATTGCGTCCTCCTACTCGTGCGTTAGAAAACGTCAGTGCTTCTGATACGCATGCTTTTCACAAACGGAGCCGTCGTAATACTGACACTTTCAACGCAGTTTTAATTCGCTCGAAGTTCAGCAAATGAAACTACATTAGTTTCATGAAGTTATTGGTATCTGTATGAATTATGTGGTTCTGACCAATACTACGAATTACGGTTTGGGTTTCATAGCCGAGAGTTCTATTGTTATTGAAATCCGCAGAAAACAACAATTATCCATCGAGATTTCACTCGGTAACGAGCACTACATACGCGTGTGTTACGGTTATTCACAAGAAGTAATTCCGTAGCACAAAAATAGTTCAAATGGCTCTGAGCACTATGGGACGTAACTTCTGAGGTCATCAGTCCCCTAGAACTTAGAACTACTTAAACCTAACTAACCTACGGACATCACACACATCCATGCCCGAGGCAGGATTCGAACCTGCGACCGTAGCAGTCACGCGGTTCCAAACTGTAGCGCGTAGAACCGCTCGGCCACTCCGGCCGGCCCGTAGCACAAATTATTGATATGCACAGATGTAAGTCAGATCATTTCACAAACTGTTAGAGGTCATTGTCGTGTAAAGTCTTCCTTCCGGCGATTTGTAATTTGAAAAGTTTTAATCGTACAAAATTCTGGACCTGTGAAACTCCTGTACATAGTGTATGTAGTCTCGCTTCGCGGGGTGTTTAATGTGCAAGAAATTTCAAAATTCATATCTTTGTTTCAGCAACGCAGTCTTTATTCATTTTCGTCATATATTTTAATAAAGAGCATTATCTTTTGGCGCTAATCCTATTGTATCCACTATGAAAATTTAGTACGAAGCAAAGTCTTTGAAGCTTCTCGGCAGGTTTAAAATTTGTGCCGGATTTGGACTCGAATCTGGGACTTTTGCTTTTCGTGATCAAGTTCTCACCCGACAGAGCGATCCTAGTACGACTCACAATCCATCCCCACAGCCTCACTTCTGCTGGCAGGTCTTGCTGTGAAAGGCGTTCGTGTGTGTGTGTGTTTGAGGTTTACGGGCGCTAAACAGCGGGGTCATCAGCGGCCAAACGCATAAAAACAGGAACACATGCAGTGAAGGGACTAACACGAACAGCGAACAAGGGGAACAGCTAAAAGACACAGACCTGACGCAGTTCCAAAGCCTCACATACAGAGGCAAAACAAGAGGAGAAGGAGTGCACTAAAAAGGAAAGGAAACACAAGGAAGGGAGGACAGAAACCGAAGGGAAACAAGGAGGTATTCGTGACTGGCGGACCTCTTACCTAAAATCTGGATGAGCCAGTCATCCAGCAGCACATTAAAACCGTCTCCCTAAGATCCGTGGCAACAAATTGGACAGGACACAAAACCGTAAAACCTTAACCACAGACGTTGCGTCGTCTTTCAAAATAGAGGGCAAATCCGGTGGCAAAGAAACCACCGCCCTCTGGTCAGAGAATAAAAGACAGACAAGTAAAATGTGGCGGACAGTAATCTGGACGCCACAAGCACTGCAGATTGGGGAATCCTCCCGCCGGAGTAAAAAACCATGTGTGAAGGGACTGTGTCCGATGCGGAGGCGAGTGAGGAGAACCTCATCCCGCCTGCATGACTGGGAGGACGTACGCCATGGCCGCGTGGTGGCCTTGACCAGACGCAGCTTATTTTCACCGACTGCCAGCCACTCCTCTTCCCACTGACGCATAACGCGAAAACGCAGGAGGGAGGTAACAGCATGGAGGGGGACGGCACATTCAACAACGTGAGGGAGGGAACATGCATCTTTGGCAGCCACATCCGCCAGTTCGTTTCCCCTAATACCCACGTGCCCCGGCACCCAGCAGAAGGAGACCTCCTTCCCCTGCCGTTGCAGGTGGAGTAGGGCATCATGGATGTTCTGGACGACCGTATCCGCTGGGTACAAGTGTTGCATGGTCTGAAGGGGACTCAGGGAGTCAGAACAGATGAGGAACTTACGACTGGGAATACATCTCATCTGCTCCAATGCCCGCAAGATCGCAAACGATTCAGCATCAAAGATGGTAAACGCCGCAGGAAGCCGTAACTTGACGAGTCGATCAGGTCGAGTCGGGCAACGGTAGGGTACCCAGGGGAGGTAGGACAGGCAAGGAATTGACACACCCGTCGCACCATGAGGAGTTTCCGCCGGATGGCGAGCGGCGGTTCCCCTGCCTCAGCACACAGACTGGGGATGGGACTGGTACAGAAGGCACCAGTGGCCAGCCTGATACCCTCATGGTGTACTGCGTCAAGTATCTTCAGATACGAAGGCCTTGCTGACCCATACACGGTGCAACCATAGTCAAGACGCGATCGGACGAAAGCCCTATAAAACTGCAGCAGACGCGCCCGATCTGCTCCCCAGGACCGATGGCTCAGACACTTCAAAATATTCAGTGCCTTCAGGGCCCGCAGCTTGAGGTCTTTAAGGTGAGGCAACCACGACAACTTGGAATCAAAAGTGATGCCCAGGAACCGCACAGTGTCGCTAAAAGGAAGAATGGTGTCCATCAGACGCAATTCAGGGGAGGTAAAAAGACGTCGAGAACGATTAAAATGAACACACACACATTTGTCTGCAGAAAAGGTAAAACCCGTCTTCGCAGTCCATGCCTCTAATCGCTGTATCGTAAGCTGCAACTGCCGACTAGCAGTGACAAGACTGGAGGAAGAACAGAAAACAGCAAAATCGTCCACAAACAAGGAGCATTGGGCAGGACTCCGGATAGTGGACGTGATACTGTTAATGGCGACGGCAAAGAGGGTGACACTTAAAACGCTTCCCTGAGGAACACCATTCTCCTGCACATACAAATCAGATAGCACATTACCAACCCTATATCGAAAGAGGCGGTGGGAAAGAAAGGACCGAATGAAGATGGGGAGACGGCCACGAAAGCCCCACTCATGGAGTTGATTGAGGATATGGCGGCGCCAAGTAGTGTCATACGCCTTATGAATGTCAAAGAAGACACCTAGACAATGTTGGTTACGCAGGAAGGCCTGTTGGATGGCCGCCTCAAGTAGGGTCAAGTTGTCTATAGTGGAACGACATCTCCGAAAGCCACACTGAGAAGGGCTAAGGAGCTGCCTGGTCTCGAGCAGCCAAACCAGGCGACGGTTGACCATGCGTTCCAACGTCTTCCCGACACAGCTTGTCAAAGCAATACTCCGATAACTACTGGGATGCGTTCGGTCCTTCCCCGGTTTGAGGAAGGGAATCAAAATCGCCTCCCGCCACGAGTCAGGGTACGTGCCGGATAACCATACCATATTAAAACAATTCAGGAGAACTTCCTTGGAAGGCAGTAACAAGTGCTGCAGCATGCTGTACCGGATTTGATCATGACCAGGCGCAGTATCATGAGCCACAGACAGCGCCGAATCCAGTTCCCACATTGTGAAGGGGCAGTTGTAGGGCTCAGAATTTGGAGACCGGAAGTCCAAGGGACCCCTCTCGATGGCAGTGCGGTAGCGGCAGAAATCTGGATCACAGGTAATAGTGGCGGTAGATTCCGCAAAATGCATGGCCAGTGTCTGGGCAATGTCTCTCGGCGCCGTGAGAAGACTTCCGTGATGCAGCAATGCCGTGACAGGTAGTTGGCTGCGTTTCCCGGAAATCCTCCTGATGGCTTCCCATACTTTCGTAGAATTAGTGGAGCGGGAGATGGAGTTCAAGAACGAATGCCATGACCGTCGTTTGCTCTCTTTAATCACGCGCCGCGCTTTGGCCCTTGCCACCCGAAAGGCTGCAAGATTGTCAGCTGAGGGACGGCACTTGAAGTGGCGCAGAGCTGCACGGCGGGCTCGGATGGCTGAGCGGCACTCAGTGGTCCACCAAGGGACAGGACGCCTCTTGGGATGACCGGATGACCGTGGGATTGACAATTCAGCAGCATGGGAGATCACGGCTGTAACATGGTCGACCCATTCGTGGACGCTGGCACGGTAGTAGATAGTATATGGGGCTTCTGGAACACTTTGAGGACGTATACGTACCGTCCTTAGCACCGTACCCATACGTGACGTCACTACTGCTCGCTGCTTGCTCTGGCAGCTCTCCAGTGCAGATGTTACGCACGTGCGCGCACACACACACACATACACATACACATACACACACACACACACACACACACACACACACACACACACACATTCAGCATGTACTATGCCTTTTTTTTTTTATTTTCCTTTTACAAATTTATCCAGCTGTTGTGTGCATTGCTGAATCCAAGCCACTTTACCAAAGCTTTTCTTCCTCTCTTCCGTATTTTTTTCTCCACAATATATGATGATGGATATTTAGTTTTTTGTAACTCTTCAACATAGAAAGCTCCAGCTATGGGCTGTGATTTGTAATCTTCAAGGAGATACGTTCTCTGATTGGTTTCTTGCACTTTACGTATTTTGAAAATTTCCGTGGACCAATTGGCGGTGTACCCTTTGTCAAAGACTGTTTTCTGTTTACTAATTCTGACGTAATCACCAACTTTGAGTTTTGACCGGCGTGGATCAATCATTTTTTGTTATACACAGTAGATAGAAGACTATTATCTTTTACATCCACTGGTCGCATTTTAATCGTTCTGTGTGTCATGTGATTATACTGTTTGACCAGATCTTGTACAGTGTTAATCCATTTGTATGAGCCCTGAGCAGTAAATTTTCGGAACATAAGACTCTTGAGAGTTCTGTTAAAGCGTTCAACTACGGAAGCTTTCATATTTGAAAAAGTGGAGTAGTGATTAATTCTGAGTTTCTGCATTAACTTTTTAAAACTAGTATTGTAGAATTCTTTTCCCTGATCAGTTTGTAAATTTACTGGGGCCCGCTTACTTTTTATATATATTTTTTTTAAGTGAGTTTGCAACTGCAATTCCAGTTTTAGTCTTTAGAGCAGCGACGCATGCATATTTTGAATAAACGTCAATTACTGTTATCAAATACTTATACCCAGAATTCCATTTAGAATATGCAATCATATCGACTAAGTCTGCTTGATGGAGATCATCAAGTCCTTTCGTGATAACTGACCGCCTGGGGTACGTTCGGCGAGCAGGACGTTGAAGCTCATCAGCAATGGCAGCTTGCATCTTCTTCTTCTTTTTTTTCTTCTAACTTGCTACTTACTGAAGGCAATATGCTTTTCGAAATGACACAGTTGTGATAGAAATGTTTGCTTATATGGAGCTAGAAGGAGGGGCGGAGACACGAGGAGGAGAAAGAGGAGCAAGGGGGGAAAAAAAAGAAAGATAACACGTATTTTAGGAAGACGTTTTATTTTCAAAATACCATCGCATAATTAATCGTACATTAGTCTTTGCTAAACATCGATCATTTTCCTCATCAGCAATATTGAAAGATTTTTTCAGCAATTTCAATGATGGACAGTCCAGAGATTGCATGTTAACTACTCTGCCATGATCTGTGCCCAATAAAGTCGTCGTCCAATCTGCTTTTTCCAGACCCATTACCATAATGTAGTCACAAGATTTGCACAACTCCCACAGCGTATTTCTCGCAGTAAGTAGTGACACTCCATCCATTCCCCACTGCTGATGAAGGTGATTGCGTGTCACCCACGAGTTTATCCTCTGAGTTTTCTCCGATAAGGTGCTGAATGCTAAAACTTGTGCGATAGTGACAAACTGCTCTGCAATAACTTGATTGCCGTCCACGAGGATAGCAGCAGCTTGTTTAGGCACAAAATTATTTGCATCGTCTTTGAATCCTTGCAGGTCTACGAAAGCTATCTTCATTCTGTCATGATGTGAGAAGGAAAAAAGACAAAAAAATTGATGAAGGTATCGTCTAATTTCGTTTAATGTTGCTAGTATCATTGTACATCTCCATCCATCACCGACTTCTCTTACCTGACAAACAGATAATGTCTCTCTCTCTCTTCTTTCTCTCTCTCTCTCTCTCTCTCTATAGACGATAATGGCGATGATAAGAGGAGGAGGATAAAAGGAGCAGCCACCTCGGTGAAATGTAGACTGATAGCAGTTCTCTAAAAGCATCTCATTTTATTTGCTATTTTTTTTTCAAAGCAGAAGTTATTACGTTAAAGCGAAAAAAAATGGATGTAGAGGATGCTGTATGACAATAGTAGCAATGTTAGCAACAGCAGGAGGTTCGCAGCTGTTCCAGGAGGGGCTTTAAACACCAGCTGTGTAAAAGAAAGAGAAGAAAACGAAGTCGGCTGGCAAAAAAAAATTTTTTTCATTGCGAACGGTCATAGTGAACATCTGCGCATGTGATAGAGGCTGGCGGGACGTACCGTTTTTTCTTGTTCTCAACCATCTGGCGTAATCAGTTGCATCATTGCCCTTGCTTTCGGGCCGGCGGTCATTGTCCTCGTCCAACAGCTGATATTATGTGAACGCATAAAGTGATTGCATGATACTGCAGGGTGGGAAAAGAAAAAAAAGCCTCTCTCTGAGGATATTGAGGGACATTATCTGATAACATGACTAGCAAATAACACGGTAATATGATGCAGCACGCTGAGAGAAGAACCATACGAGTCTCTGCCAATAGCCTTTCGCTCTGCAAAGATTTGTCATATTTGTAAGGAAGACTTTGAGGCAGGCGATGTGAAGCATCGTGACCATTGCCTTTTTACAGGTGAGTGCCGCGGCGCAGCGCATGCTAGCTGCAATGTAAACTACAGACCTCTGTTTACAGTGCCTGTCGTTCAAATGGCTCTGAGCACTATGGGACTTAACATCTATGGTCATCAGTCCCCTAGAACTTAGAACTACTTAAACCTAACTAACCTAAGGACATCACACAACACCCAGCCATCACGAGAGTGCCTGTCGTATTCCACAATCTGTCCAATTATGATAGTCATTTCGTAATTACAAATATTTGCGAGCAAATAGTGAATGAGAACGGGAGGAGGAAAACTAAATTAAATCGAGGCCGCGTTTCTATATTACCATCGAATATGGAGAAATACAAATCTTTCACGAAGAGCATTCAAGTAACACATAAAGACCGGCACTGCTACATAAATTTCCGATTTATAGATTCATTTAATTTTTTATCATGCTCGCTAGAAGAGTGTGCATCTTACCTAAAGCCAGAGGAACTCAGGATAATGAGGAAATACTTTCATGATGATCGTGAATTTTATTTAGTCAATCAGAAGGGTATATTTCCATATGAGTATGTGAGTGATGAGAGTGTTTTATCAGAAGAACACTTACTTCCGATTCAGGAATTTAAAAGTTTGCTGACTGGTGGAAGAACTGTCTCAGAGTGTCATTATCAAAGGGCGTGCAATGCATGCCATTTCTTCAAGTGCAAGACACTGGGGGGAATACTCCGATCTTTATTTAAAAATTGATGTGTTATTGTTAAGCGATGTTTTCGAAAATTTTCGAAATCTCTGCATTAAAACCTATGAGTTAGATCCCGCGCATTATGTTACTTCACCTGGATTGGCTTGGGATGCATTACTGAAAACTACCAAAGCAGAATTAGAACTCATTACAGACACTGAGCAACTTCAATTCATCGAACGAGGTACTAGAGGCGGCATTGTTCACTGCTCGTGTAGACATGCTGTGGCAAACAACAGGTTCATGTCTAATTATGATGAAAATACTGATGAATCCTATATTATTTACCTTGATATTAATAGTCTTTACAGTTGGGCAATGATGCAGTACCTCCCAGTTTCACATTTTTCTTGGCTCAACGCTGAAATTGTTAAAACTTTTGACGTAAACAACATACCGGATGACTCTGATATAGGCTACATTCTGGAAGTAGATCTTGAATATCCTGAAAACATCCACGATATGCATTCTGATCCACCACTATGTCCTGAGAAAATGACACCACCATCTACCTGTGTGGTAGGCAAGGCTAGTGCTCCCAAAAAATTAATTTCTACTTAGTATGATAAGAAAGATTATGTAATTCATTATAGAAATCTCAAACAGTGTTTGCAACATAATTAGAAATTGGGAAAGATTCACAGAGTACTGTCATTCAGACAACTACCATGGATGAAACCATACATCGATATTAACGCACAGAAACGTATGGCAGCAAATAACGATTTTGAAAAGAATTTTTTTTTTAAGCTAATGAATAACAGCGTCTTTGGTAAGACAATTCAAAATGTACGAAAGATGAGGGACATAAAACTAGTAACTTCATGGGATGGTAAATATGGAGCATCTGCAATGATTGCAAAACCAAATTTCAAAAGGAGCGTTATATTTCAGGAAAATTTAGTTGGTATTGAATTAGACAAACTCAATGTAGTGTTTGACAAGCCTATATCTGTAGGTATGGCGATTTTAGACATTTCAAAGACGCGTCTTGTTGACTTTCATTATGGGTATATACTGAACAAGTTCCCTGTAAAAGATGTAAAACTGTGTTACACTGATACCGATAGTTTAATTTACCATATTAAAACTCAAAATATTTATGAGGATATCAAAAGTGATGTGCAAAAATGGTTTGATACTTCAGGTTTTCCCGTTAATAACAGATATAACATTCCACTTGTGAATAAAAAGGAGGTTGGACTATTGAAAGATGAATTAAACAGTGAACGTATTACTGAGTTCATAGGCCTGAGAGCTAAAATGTATGCACTAGAGACCGAATCACTACGTGCAATGCAGAGAGCGAAAGGTATAAAACAGTCTTCGATTAAAGCATTGAGCATCGATGATTATCGAGAATGTATGTTGAATTTAGATGCTAAAACTTCTGACAGTATATTATTCAATCAAAGTGTCATGTGGTATCCACTGTTAAACAACAAAAGCTTGGTTTGTCTGCATATGATGATAAACGTTTTATACTGCCAGATAAGGTAAATACTTTAGCGTGGGGTCACTACCAACTGAAAAACAAAGAAAACTTGACAACATCTGACTAATTTTATTGTGTGTGTGTGTGTGTGTGTGTGTGTGAAGTTGCGTACATGTGAGTTTGCAAAACATAATTTGATATTGAGGAAAGATTCACAGAGTACTGTCATTCAGACAACTTCCATGTGAATTTGTAACTGATTTGTATAATATATCTGTAACTAATTGTGTACATGTGAGTTTGTAACTGATTTGTATACAGAAAATAACTAAACATTATACATTCATTGTAACTTTTTTCTTTATTTACTGAGTGAAATTAAAAAAAAACACACACACAATAATTGTTATTTTATTTCATCTGAAATTTCCTTTCTGCACTCTTTACAATTCTTTTTAATAGGAGGTGGTCCATCAATTTGACAACGTGTATTCACATTATAATGCTTGTAACAATGTTGATACTTAGAAATGAGAGCATCATTTTGAAACACTTGTGGTAAACTGTGAAATATATGAGAAAGATCACATAAAGAGGGTAACAACTGTTTAGGAAATAAGTAATAATCAATTGCATTTAGATTTTGACACTGTTGCACAGTAAGTTCCCTATAAATTCGAGAGAGCAGTTTACAAACATTTTTCGATTTAATCCACTCGAACAAGAAGTAAGCATCATCATCAGCAGCAGCAGCAGCAGTAGCAGCAGCAGCTGCACCTTTCTCTTTCTTATTAGCACAGTCCAATCCATAATCTTCCAATCGTAGCATTTCAACATCTTTATGAATAATAATAATTTGTTCTAGAATATTTAGGACGAGGGGACAGAGCAGATTTTTTGAATACACTAATGTTTTACAGTCACTGTTCTCTTTTAGCAATGAATCGAGTGAACAATTCAGTGCACTGAAAGAGGCCTCCATGTTATGAACTTGCAGTACACATTCACAACCATCACTTAAATTTGTCACTAACACTATCAATGGATGATTCTCGGACTTAGCGGTAATTATTATAACTTTGTTCATATTTCCTTCTCAAGCTACTGGTGTGAGGGGGAGCAAACAGGACGACAATGATGAAATGCTTGCACATTTTTTTTTCCTCTTTTATATATCTCTGAGTATGCCTTATGTGACGTGATTGGCTGGATGGGGAACAAATCCTCCTTACACGACATCTAAAAAAAAAAAAAAGCGACTACGTTCAACAGCTGCTTGCATCCATGTAACTTTGCGAGCCTCTCTGGTATATGATAAAATTCCACCTCCCCTAGTCATCCAATACGTGAATTGATGTACAGGGGGCTCATCAGGAAAGTGAAACCTTTTTTTTTTCTTTCCAGCTTCCATGTGTTTTCCCTTCTATATCCGAGTACGCTTTGTGACTTGATTGGTTGATGGAGTCATTTCAATCACTGAATCATGAATGACCAGGCAGTAAGCTATTGTATTTTTAGCAAATGCTTCTTTTGTTTCTATTTCAATCTTCATGTCAACGACCGAAGATTTCAGTGTTTCGTCTTGATGAGAACAATCGATGAAAAATATAGGACAGTTCTGAAATTCAGTACGGTTCATGAGCGGGTTCCCTCTTCTTACACTGCTATCTCCATAATACAGCGATTGAAAATTGGCATACATTTCAAACGCCTGTGCAGTATTCTTCGTGTCAAAATCAACAGCAAAATTCTCCTCTGGGAATTTAGAAGAATTTAAATACACCTTCAAGTTTGATATGTTTATTTTGTCGAATACACTAGAGTCAGCAGTAATCAAATTTCTGTTTGACTGAAAAGCCAATATTACATACCTTGCTGTTTCAAGAGCTGTATTAAATTTAATTTGCCATGTCCATGAGTTAATTTCTGGCGCAATGCTTTCAACCAAATCCCAGTGACGAAAAGGTAGAGTCAAAGTGATATCATTTTTTAAGATATTCCACAGTGATATTTGTTGCTTTTCAGACACCTGAACATGCGGCATTTCCCAGTGAACTTTTTCCAACACAATTTTTGATTTAGTATCTGCTTTATCTGAGACAATACAGTTAATATCTTGCCTGCTACGAATCAGTATCAGTTCATGGCGAGCATTTAAAATAATCTTTTTGTAATCCTCTGCAAAGCCTAAGATCATTTTAAGCGGAATGCAAAAATTAAAACGACCATCATCATCGTCGACTAACTCTTTCAATTCGCCTCTTGCCCCCCATCCGGCATTTTGTAATGCATTTGCGTCACCTGGTGTAAAAGAAGCATATCCTTTCATTAATGTTGCAATTCCTGGATTACGTACATGATCGATAATTTGGTTATTGAGACGGTACTGAATATCCGAAAACAGATGAAGTGCAGAGTTTTTTGTTAACTCAATATCAGTAGCTTTTCCCTTTCCCTCTGCATTGACAAGTCGTCCTTCTATATACAGCAGACTCTCGGAAGGAAGCAGGTAAGCGTTTTCATTTTGTATAACAATTGATATGGAATCGTTCTGAGCAAAAGCCGGTTGACCAAAAGGTTTATACTTATGATACTGCAGGCGACTAACCGAGTCATCGACGAGAATTTTTTCTCTTACATTCAACATTTTTTTTTTCCTTAGCTTCCTCCTCCTCCTCCTCCTCCTCCTCCTCCTCCTGTTTGATCACTGAAAGTCGGACGACTCGAATGAGAGTTTGCAGATGAAGGTATCAGTATTTATAGCACTCTGTATCCCAGTGACGACAGAATTTCTCTGTTGTGTGGAGTTAAAACATTTTTGACTTTTCTCTTCTTTGCTTTTCTTTTCCTCTTCTTCTTCTTCTTCTCCTCCTCCTCCTCCTTGTTATTATTGCTCTCATTGTCAAGGTATCTTGTGTCCTTGCTTATGCAGGCATTCTGTTTGTATACGATACCCATTACCGTATTTTCCTCAAACCTATGTTGTCTGGGAGATTAAAATCTATAGTAAGATTACTCCTAATCTGACATCTATTCAG
The DNA here is from genome assembly GCF_023864345.2 of Schistocerca serialis cubense. Lineage (NCBI taxonomy): Eukaryota > Metazoa > Arthropoda > Insecta > Orthoptera > Acrididae > Schistocerca > Schistocerca serialis. Next base: position 584,919,743 of record NC_064640.1, read on the forward strand.
TGTTTTATTGAAGGTAATATTTAATTGCAAGTCATGCTTTTTCTTATTTATCGAGTTATCACTGCTAACCTTCAAGTTGTACGCTTCAATTTCTTTCAATAATGCTGAAAAAATGTCGTGCAGTTCATATGTTCCATGTTTCAGACTAACTTTATCCAAAATTTCTACATCATTCAAATAGTTGTAGAAGTAGAGATTATTATTTAACGATGTAATATTGTGAATGGAATTATATGTAAAAAGGTTTAGCAGAGCAATTTCGTAAACATGTGAGGATAAATTCAATGCAGGATTGAAGACAGCAGTTAGAAGTGATTCTTTACCCGTCAGACTTAACGTTATGCCGTGTTCAATGTTCATTGTTAGACTACAACTATACCCTGCAAGACTGTCTGTTTTATGTTGAATTCAGAAACCTTAAACATAAATGGCCACATCTCTGGCTGTTAAGTGACTGAAATGTATTGTAGTTATATTTTATCGTACAGTTTTTCAGATACCTTACTATTTCCGGAGGAGGTGGTAAATTTCCAAAGCTGTCGAAATAGTAGACAATTTTGCCTTCCTTTCTGTAAGCTACCCAGTGTGAACCTGGTTCCTCTTCAGTATTGAGATTAATAATTGCACACTCACAAGTGTTAGGTCTTGAAGGTAAAGTATCTCTCATAAAGACACCTCGAAAGTGTGCTATCTGCAGCTTTTTAGCATAGTGTTCTAAGTCAATGTTGGTAAGAGGTCTTGTAGGAAGACTGTTTATGGAGAACTTTTTTTTTTATTATTCCTTGTTCCATTTATACCGGCCAGATACAGACCGAATCTGTTTTTCCTGTATGGACCCAAGTACAGCCCTTTTCCATCACGCAAAGCAATTGCTTCAAGTACACGATGATGCCTCTGCATTTCAGCTAACTCCTTTCGAGCACTTTTCGCATCATTAACAGCTTTAGCAATTCCAGCAGCACCTCCGGCTAATCCTCCAAGTGCTGATAAAGCAGCAAATATTGGAATTAGAGGTATTATTCCACCTGTTTTGGGCACAGGTATTATACGTTCTCTGTCTAATAATTTCCCCACAGCTTTCGTCGGAGCAACCTGTGATGCGATTTTACGAGCCACTTTCACAACTGTCATCAGATTAGCACCAGGCTTCAAGTACTTAAGTCCACTTCGAACTTTTTTAATTACTTTGTTCAGTATATTACCACCTTTCTTTCGTCCAGAACTTTTCTTCTTCTTCTTCTTCTTCTTCTTATTCAAACCCATACCCATTTTAACTTTAGCTTTCATTGCTCCAGTTACTGCCAGGGCAGCTAACTTTTCTTTCAAATCAGCGTCTTTTGCTTTTACTCTACTCCACGCTTTTCTAGCCAGAATTCTGTCTGCTTGATGTCTGTCAGGCAAACTGTCTGGATGAGTTGCGTAAGCTATGTCATGTTCTTTACACGCCTCATCTAGTGGATTGATACCGACATCGCCTCTTTTGAGTCTATCCTCTAACTTTGTGCCAGGACCACAGTAGGAGTAGCCAGGTATGTGAAGTTCAACAGGTAGTTTATTAATCACGCGGTTAAGTAGGGAACCACCTCGTTTTTTTGTCCCTCTCTTATTCTTCCCCTTCCTCAACTTATTTTGCTTGTTGTTGTTGTTGTCGCGATGCTTCTTCATAGCTTGAGTGTTAACTAACGACTGGTCTGTTTGACACCCAGAATGCTCTATTATAACAGTATTTGTAAGATAGGAATTGTTTTTTTTCTCCAGACAAAATGGTGGCGCTTGTTACAAATCTGTCAGATTGGCCGAGTGGTTAAGGCGCTAGATTTAAGATCTTGTAGGAGGGAGCGTGGGTTCGAATCACATATCTGACAAATTTTTTTTTTTTTTATAATCATGATCATTGCCCGAGTGATAAGTTTGCCACCTAGAGTGCTCTATTATAATAGTAATTGTAAGATACGTAGAGTCCTTAGTGTACTTAAAGATGCAATTCAGGAAACATGCACTTCAACTTCCTATTAGACCTATTGCTGAACACAGAAATGAACTGCAAAGGCAAGATCGTAGGCATGGTGATCTATTTCCTGATACGATTAGGTGTATTATTGCAGGTCCTTCCAATTGTGGAAAAACAAATGTGATTGTTAATCTTCTAATTCATGAAAATGGTCTCAAATTTAAGAATGTCTACGTATTTTCCAAATCGCTGCAACAATACAAATATAAATATTTGGAACAAATTTTTAAAAACCTGCATGATATTGGCTACTTTACATTTTCCAGTAAAGAAGATGTAATACCACCAGATCAAGCCCGACCACTTTCAGTTTTTATTTTCGACGACATTGCCTGCGACAAACAAGATCACATGAAAGCTTACTTTTCGATGGGTCGGCATTACGGTGTAGACAGTTTCTATTTGTGTCAGACATATAGCAAAATTCCTAAACAGTTAATCAGAGACAATGCTAATGTTATTGTTCTCTTTAAACAAGATGAGCGTAATTTAAAACATGTCTTCAGTGATCATGTTAATCCTGACATGACATTCAATGAATTTCTCGAAATGTGTAAACGAGCATGGAATGGGAATGCCTACGATTTTCTTGTTATTAGCAAAGATGATGAATTAAATAATGGTCGTTATCGTATAAACTTTGATAATTACATCTGTATTTAAAGCAACAGCTTGCCCCATTACAGATTATTACCATCATGGCTTCTGCACAGGTAACATCTTCGAATAACAGCAGTAGCAATACTCTATTGCTCGTACTAGATCCTCAATACAATAACGATGTTGCTAATAAAAAATATGTGGATTCGAAATTCCAGTCATACTCGAACATTATTACAAATCTTATCGATAAAGTAAATCAGTTATTTGAGAAACAAGCGAGTATCACCTCTTCATCTTCTTCTTCTTCTTCTTCTTCTTCTGCCGGAGACTCGACACCGCGAAAACGAGTAAATGATGCAACAAACTCTAATACTGATGCTGCCTCCTCGAGCACTTTAATAACGAAATTTTTGCCGCAGATAACAGCTTTCTTTTCCTCCATATACACTACAAGTGCAGCAATTTATTTTAATAATAAGCGTTTAAGTGGATTACATGATCCTGCTGAAGATCATGATGCATGCACGAAAGTTTATGTGGATAATGCGGTGGAAAAACTGAACGCATTCGATGTAAGTGAGAGCTCACTTACGGTCAAGCACCGCAAAACCATCACTAACTTCGCTGATCCGCGAACTGATGATGATGCAGCAACGAAAAAATACGTAGACGACATCCGTAGAAGAATCGAAAATTCTGTGAAACGTGTGAAAGACAGAGTTGATTCTGCTGAGAAGACAAAGCCGAGGGCAAGTGATGTAGTAAGTAAATCGTATGTCGATCTGTTGTTCCAAAAGCTGCAAAATCAGCTTAACGACTTCAGAGAGCTAAAAAACTCTTTACGTACATCTATGAATGCAGGAGTTGAAAACTTTTCAGACTTAATCAGTGTAACAGAACGAGTTTTAGACGTGCAAAATAAACGCATCACGAATGTGCGCGAGCCAATTTTAGACTCGGATGTTGCAACAAAAGGTTACGTTGAAAAAAATCGAATGTGTTCCATCATTTTTAGAATTGACAGCATCCCTTCAGGAGATCCCAATGAATCAGCTTACCTTTTACACAATGGTCAGTATGAGTATGTATTACCTTACACTGGTAAAGTTATTTTACGCTCTATTATGCCTGATATTGAAACAATTACCTTTGAATTGAATGAAAACAGTTACCAACTTTTGATGAATACGGAGATTGACGTACGTAAAGGAGACAGATTCAAGTTTCATAAAGCCTCGCATTTAACACTTGGAAATCGTCCACTTCATGCTGAATTTGAATATCGGGTTGTAAATTAAAGTGTAATTTATCTGAGCAGTTGCGTACTACAAAGCACTAGCAATTATCATCATGTTCCTCAATTTCCTAACAGACGTCAATGAGTGCACATCTTTCACGCCGGCATTAAAGACCTACACTCCTGGAAATGGAAAAAAGAACACATTGACACCGGTGTGTCAGACCCACCATACTTGCTCCGGACACTGCGAGAGGGCTGTACAAGCAATGATCACACGCACGGCACAGCGGACACACCAGGAACCGCGGTGTTGGCCGTCGAATGGCGCTAGCTGCGCAGCATTTGTGCACCGCCGCCGTCAGTGTCAGCCAGTTTGCCGTGGCATACGAAGCTCCATCGCAGTCTTTAACACTGGTAGCATGCCGCGACAGCGTGGACGTGAACCGTATGTGCAGTTGACGGACTTTGAGCGAGGGCGTATAGTGGGCATGCGGGAGGCCGGGTGGACGTACCGCCGAATTGCTCAACACGTGGGGCGTGAGGTCTCCACAGTACATCGATGTTGTCGCCAGTGGTCGGCGGAAGGTGCACGTGCCCGTCGACCTGGGACCGGACCGCAGCGACGCACGGATGCACGCCAAGACCGTAGGATCCTACGCAGTGCCGTAGGGGACCGCACCGCCACTTCCCAGCAAATTAGGGACACTGTTGCTCCTGGGGTATCGGCGAGGACCATTCGCAACCGTCTCCATGAAGCTGGGCTACGGTCCCGCACACCGTTAGGCCATCTTCCGCTCACGCCCCAACATCGTGCAGCCCGCCTCCAGTGGTGTCACGACAGGCGTGAATGGAGGGACGAATGGAGACGTGTCGTCTTCAGCGATGAGAGTCGCTTCTGCCTTGGTGCCAATGATGGTCGTATGCTTGTTTGGCGCCGTGCAGGTGAGCGCCACAATCAGGACTGCATACGACCGAGGCACACAGGGCCAACACCCGGCATCATGGTGTGGGGAGCGATCTCCTACACTGGCCGTACACCACTGGTGATCGTCGAGGGGACACTGAATAGTGCACGGTACATCCAAACCGTCATCGAACCCATCGTTCTACCATTCCTAGACCGGCAAGGGAACTTGCTGTTCCAACAGGACAATGCACGTCCGCATGTATCCCGTGCCACCCAACGTGCTCTAGAAGGTGTAAGTCAATTACCCTGGCCAGCAAGATCTCCGGATCTGTCCCCCATTGAGCATGTTTGGGACTGGATGAAGCGTCGTCTCACGCGGTCTGCACGTCCAGCACGAACGCTGGTCCAACTGAGGCGCCAGGTGGAAATGGCATGGCAAGCCGTTCCACAGGACTACATCCAGCATCTCTACGATCGTCTCCATGGGAGAATAGCAGCCTGCATTGCTGCGAAAGGTGGATATACACTGTACTAGTGCCGACATTGTGCATGCTCTGTTGCCTGTGTCTATGTGCCTGTGGTTCTGTCAGTGTGATCATGTGATGTATCTGACCCCAGGAATGTGTCAATAAAGTTTCCCCTTCCTGGGACAATGAATTCACGGTGTTCTTATTTCAATTTCCAGGAGTGTATTTAGGAAATGGAGAAGGTGAGAAAAAAGGAAGTGCACTTTCCAAATGAAGTATGTACCTCAGTGCACATTTTAAATGATTGGGATTTTTCGGTATACAGAGAGGCTCGCATAGGACTTTGCTGGCAACGTGCCGCCATTGACAGTCTTCGATTCAAGCAACGTATAAAACAAATGTGTAAAATTATCTCACCAATCCTCGACGATGTGCATAGGCAGCGTGTGATAAACACATACTTTGAAACCTCTAAGTGAAGAAATTACTGTTATAAATTGAGATGTCTACGTAAATTTAGTTCAGATAGCGAGTGGGCAGTTTTGAGCTATAAACATGCTGCACGATTCGATTAAACGAAACATTAATATTAAAAAACAGATCGCTAAAGCTAGACAGAATATCCGTAGAAAGATGCTATCTCTACATAAAAGAGAAACTGAAACAAAATCTGTGCTGGAAAAGACATTTAAGCCCATTTCACAACCACTAAAGGAACTGATTCACCGATTTCCGGCGAGAGAAAACAATAGCAATTCTGCAGCTAGATGTCAAGACAAAATCAACGGCTGTGACATTAATGAAAAATATGATGACGATGATGATGATGTGGAGAAAAAGAAAAAAACGAAAAGTAGCAGAAAAATACAAGAGTTGCGTATAGCAGAAAATGCAGCTGGTCAACTGGCGGCTTCGTACTTTAATAAACCTATAGACAAAACGCGCGACACCGTGTACGGCGTAAGATTTGATCCATTATCAAGTGAATGGATGATTGGAAACTCACCAGTGGAAGTTGATGAAAATGACTTAATAATACACAACGTAAGATATCCTGGAACTAGAGGGCTATACAGTTTATTGTTCAAAATCAAGCCTAAGAATTACACGAGCCGTGATCTTCAAAATTATGCAAAAATTCTGAAGGCAACCAATGCCTTCAGACAACAATACCTCGCCTTCAAGCCTGTAAATGCAAACAAAGGATATAAGTATACACGCATCATAAAGCCATTAATTGGAATACTTGAGGGTCCAAAACGTCGTACTGCAGCAGCAGCGGCAGCAACTGCAACGGTTTCCCTAACATCTGCAGAAAAAGACCGTGAAGAGGATAATAATAGAAGCGAGGATGACGATAGTGATGATGACATTGTTGAGGAATTCAAAATTGGTAAAGCAGCGAAAATAAAAAGTAAAATACGTACAGGAAAGGGAATTACCTCTGTACGTGGAGTAAACAGAGAAGATGAAGAACAAGAAGTAAAAATTGACTGGAAAGACTATTCAAACAAATCACATGTTGACTACATTCACTGGAATAACCCAAACGAACTTGTTGAACGTCTAGTTTTTCTCCTTGCATCAAAAACAGCTGGCAACAACTCACACGACAATGAAATTATTTCAATAGAGGAAGAACTCCGAGAAGCTTCAATTATTGCTTAACATAAAAGAATTAAAAAAAAAACTAATCTAGCAGTGCTTAAAACTTTGTATATTCATATCAACTGAATAAATAAACATTTTCACGTCAAACTTTTTTTTTTGTGGTTTCCTCTTTTATTTCTCATATCCTTCACAAAGAAACAAATCTAAGTATATTTCATTACAGAGAAAACTGTAATTGTAAACTGTGTGTATGTGTGTGTGTGTGTGTGTGTGTGTGTGTGTGTGTGTGTGTGTGCGCACGTGCGTAACATCTGCACTGGAGAGCTGCCAGAGCAAGCAGCGAGCAGTAGTGACGTCACGTATGGGTACGGTGCTAAGGACGGTACGTATACGTCCTCAAAGTGTTCCAGAAGCCCCATATACTATCTACTCACGGTGTTCCAAAACAGCCAGTTGGCTGAAAAGTGTCCAGTCAGCTCGGCAGAGGTGCCACCGGGGCGGCATTGGGAATGCCATAGCCTCATCCAGGAGGCGAATCCAAAGAGGGAAGTGGTCACTAGAATGGAGGTCAGCAGCAACCTCCCACACAGCAGAATCCGCTAGTGCTGGAGAGCAAAAGGAAAGGTCAATAGCTTTTGACGACCCAGAAGCAGTACAGAAATGAGTGGGAGCACCAGAGTTGAGGATGCACAGTTCTTCAGACATCATGAGTCTTTCCAGAATGCGACCCCTGGGGCAAGTAGTCGAAGAGCCCCATAAGACATTATGAGAATGAAGTCCCCCGGAAGAAGAAATGGGCGGGGGAGTTGGCGAATAAGGTCTGCGAGAGCCTCAGAGTCTATCGCATCCTGAGGTGGTAAGTAAAGTGAACAGACTGTGAGCCTCCGACCCACAAGAAGGTCAACTGCAACTGCTTGCAAGTCTGTAACGAGAGGGAGCTCAGATGAGGGGTGCATGTCACGGACAAAAACCGCAACACCACCCTTTGCCCTTTCCCCCGTCAGATCATCTTTCCGATAGACGGTATAGCCCCGTAAAGAAGGAGCATCAGTGGCCCGAAAATGTGTCTCTTGGAGACAGAAACACAAAGGGCACTCTCGTACAAGGAGCTGTAATTCGGCCACATGCGTCCTGAACCCATTCAGGTTCCACTGTAATATGGGAGCCAGTGATCAGGGGGGCTGAACTCTCACCCTGCCTCTGTGCTTTGGAGGAGAGCCCGTACTGGCCGGAGATTTATTCCTGGGGCGAGAAGATCGCCCCCGGTCGACGTCAATATCCATCAGCTCCGATGACGACCCACGGGAGACGTCAGACAGTACGATGGCCTCGTCATCGGACCGACCCTGACTAGTCTCCACAGGTGGCAAAACCTTCAGCTTCGGCGTCTTTGTCTTGGGGGGCTTAGAATGCAGAGCCTTGTCAACAAAAAAATGGCTCTGAGCACTATGGGACTCAACTGCTGAGGTCATTAGTCCCCTAGAACTTAGAACTAGTTAAACCTAACTAACCTAAGGACATCACAAACATCCATGCCCGAGGCAGGATTCGAACCTGCGACCGTAGCGGTCTTGCGGTTCCAGACTGCAGCGCCTTTAACCGCACGGCCACTTCGGCCGGCCCTTGTCAACAGGTGGAGCAGTACTCGCCTGGGCAGAAGGCCCCATATGGGGAGAGGGAGGAAGTACCCCAATGTCAGCAACCACAGCCTTGTCCGACGGTGCGGGGAGAGCCGCAGGTTGCAAAACAACCGCAGCAGCACAAGTGCACTGGCAAACGCAGGTATTAGTGCTAACACTAGCAACCTCCGTTTGCGTAGCAACAGTGGCCATTTGTACCGGTTTTTTCAGAGCGGAAGCGAAAGATGTAGTAAAGACAGGCATGGCCTTAAAGAGCTTCTTGGCCTCACCATAGGGGATGCGCTTAGATGTTTTAATCTCCTGTATCTTCCGTTCGTCGAGATAGATGGGGCAGACCCGGCTCCAGACAGGGTGACTCCCAGAGCAATTCACGCACTTCACAGGCTATGAACAATCAGCTCCTTCATGGGCAGGCTGACCACATTTACCACAAGTGGCTATCCCATTGCACCCCAACGTAGTATGCCCAAAGCGCTGACATTTAAAGCAGCGCATTGGGTTGGGGAAATATGGCCTTACTGGCAAACGTAAGAACCCCGCTTTAACATGCTCTGGGAGTCGTGGGCAACTGAACGTGAGAATAAACGAGTCGGATCTGGCTAGGTCCCCATCGACTCGTTTCATAATATGCTGCACGTCAACAATACCTTCATCAGCCCATTCAGATTTTAACTCGTCTATGGGGATATCCACCAAGTCCCTACATGTCACAACACCCTTACTGTAATTCAGAGTGGAGTGGAGCTCGGTCTCGATAGCGTACTCACCGAGACAGGTTGCTTTCCGAAGAGAAGCGACTTGACGGGAACTAGATGTCTCAACTAACAGAGTCCCATTGCGCAGTCGCTTCACAGATTTAAGTGTGCCGGCAATTCCCTCAAGACCCTTGTGGATGTAAAAGGGAGAAACACTCTCAAAGCTACCCTCCTTCCGTTTAATAATCAAAAACACATTCTGATTATCAGCATGTGCTCTGTTACGACAGTCTGACAAATCTCGATCAACACTAGGCGCTGGAGGACTCGCAGCACGAAGTCGCTTCTTCGATGTGGTGTGTTTTCCTACCAGTGGCCCACCCAAGCCACTGGTAGGGGGAAATGTAGAGGTCGAAGGGTCCATTGCGGTCCCACGAGCAGCTAGGGAACTAAAGGTCCGCTCAGACAGAGCCCCGCGTGCCTGAGTAAGCCTTATGCAACTGGGGTGCGGCAGGTGCCCCAGAGGTTGCCCGCTTGCGACTGTTCCACCTCGACAGCCATGCATCCCATAGGCGCGGAGCACACCGGAAGATTGAGGGGTTTTTATAGAGGTCGGCCTTCCTCGCAATCCAGGCGGTCAAGCCAAGATTACCATTCCCCGCAGCACACAACATTCCACCGCCGCGCCATACTGTGGTCGCTGAAGCATGTCCGGGGGTTACGGTGACAGGAGACTGGCGGCGCCGACCAGTCCCCAGCTCAGGACCCTGGGGTCGCCAAGCCCGTACTCAGCAAACGAATGTTGAGCCCCTGGGGGCGTGAAAGGCGTTAGTGAGATGTGCTTGGATGGTTCGCTCGGTAAGTGGCTGAAGTGACGCTGTAAGAGCGGATCTTGTGATGTGCCTGGATAGAGAAATTGGTAGAACACTAGCCAGTGAAAGGCTAAGGTTCCAATTTCGAATTCCGGTCCGCAGCACAGTTTTAGTCTGTCAGGAAGTTTCAAGAATTTTATCTACAGGGTTTACCGCGAGGAAGCATAAACGTTTAGTAAACGTAGGCTCCAAAATGCATACCTCAAAAGCTGTAAGTATCTCACCTTCGATACTGTGAAAAAAATTTCTTCTACTGGAAGCTGTCTGCTATCCACATTCTGAGGAGTGATAGTACGGACCAAGATAAGATAAAAAGTACACTAAACATAGGCCCTGCAGTGCATACCTTAAGAGCTATGAGCACTTGTTCATCCTCGCTACAGTGAAACATACCTCTTCTAATGCACTAGTGCTCATAGCTCTTAAAGTATGTAATTTACAGCCCGTGTTTACTAAACAGGTTCTTCTTGCTTTGGTACATACTGCCTCCTTTAAAAATATGCGGAATAAAAAGCTTGCAACGGAAGAGATTTGGTTCGCAGAATCGGAGATAAGAAAGTACTCGTAGCTCTTAACGTATGCAATTCAGAATCCATAATTATTAGACTTTTTGGCTTCGAGTGATAGTACTTGTCATATTCCTGAATACTGAATTGGGACACATTGTATATTCGCAAGCGATAGGGTGGAAATCTACGTAAAAACAGCAGACATGAAGTTTCTTTCAGCAAATGAATGACGCGATCCGTACATAGATTTTTCCCACACCATTGAAAATTGTAACTATATTTTACACAGGAATAAAAGAGTTCCATCAGAACGGGGAGGAAGACATGAATTTGGGTCGACACATACAAAATCTTCATCACATGGTAACGACTACAGATAACCGACTGGTTACAGCCATTTCGACTTAACCGACTTATAAAACTACGTAATCTTTCTCAAAAGCTGGCGCGTTGACAAAAAATCTGAGAATAATATACTTACTTTTCGAATGAAAAAAATTTGTGCGGAATCTCAGCCATACACGTGACCCACAATCATCTGTCGGTCATTAGCTTCTTAAATTTTCTGTGCCACACGCACAGCGGACACACTAGCGTGCTGACTTAACACAAGAGCGTCTGAGCAGTGAACGGGGGGGGGGGGGGGGGGCGAATCCGTTTGTTTACACTTTCTTTCATGTTGTGCAACACCAGGCACTGTGTATTCCTTACTACTGTGACGGCGAAGTAAATAACTATAAACTGTAATACCGACTCACGTCTATAGTAACCTTAAAGTCATACGTAACTGGGTTATCTTCTCGGAATCTGATTTTTTTTCCCCCTAGCGAAGTGTCAGTGTTGTGTTAAATGTGGCTGTCCAGTGTAGGTGACAGTGGTGACGGTGTGTAAAGTGTGGTGCCGTATTTGACTTGTTAAGGGAAGAGGAAAGAGAGACGTCGTATCGGGTGGAGAATAACATAGCACTCCTATCTCGCTGTATCAAGAAGGCTGCCGAGCTTAAGATACGTATGAGGCAGACGGATCATGTGCAATAGAGATACAAGCTCTCACTCCTTGAGACACTGCATCGACGTTTCGCGAAGTGAGCGCATCGGACAAACGGCCACTAGCCTTGAAAACAGCCTCAGTTCTGCAATGAAGAGAGTCCACAATTTTCTTCAGGTATGCCATATCTGGGTGACTGGATCCCGGAGAGCTTCCAGATTGTGAGGATGTTGATTGCTACATTTCTCCGGATGATCCATACAGTGCCCAACATTTTCTAAGGAATCAAGATCAAGTGATTCAGAGAGGCAGCCGAGTTGCGACACTGTGCCTGAGTGTTCTTCAAAGCAGGAACGTATGCGCGCGGACCTGTGAAAAGAGCTGCTGTTACCTTGGAAGGAAGGAGCGATCACAGCACACTAAAGATGTAGAAGAGAGGCCGGAACTTGGTTATCGAGAATGTTCACCGTAACCTAAATGAGTGGGCCCCAAATCATCACAAAAGCACCTCCGGCGGGAAACACACCCTCCACACACTGCAAGTAAAACGCGTTGTTGAGGCGTCGGTGCTTTTGTATCCCGCCAGGGAGGCGGCGCGTGGGTAGGAACGGGAAAAGGTAATACAAGTCGGTACTGCAAGAACGTGGTTTACTGGTGCAATAACAGGGTGATAAACGATTGCATAACTTTGTACGTAGGTGCGATGCCGAAGCGAAGTCTCCTGGCTGGCTGCACCTGATCAAATAGGTGAAGCAGTCGCCGACCTCGTAGACCTCGATAGCACCGGCTAGAGGGTGCTGTCGTCGGTGTCTCTTGTAGTGCCAACCTAGCAGAGCGGATCTACGTTGTGGCATCGTTGCTATCGATACCACAGGTGCAATTGATGTCTTCATGAGAAAAGAAACCAAAATAGTGAATCGTTGGAGTACACTACAGCCTCCAATCAGCGACTTTCCTGTTAATGTGTTTTTCAACCAGTGAAGAGATGCATCCTTCAGTGCCACTGTGAGAAATGGCATTGCTTGAGGAACACGACTCCAGATATCGATTTCGTGTCGTTTCCTTCACAAATCATCGACATGAACCTCTATCCACTGACAACCGAGCGAGGTGGCGCAGTGGTTAGCACACTGGACTCGCATTCGGGAGGACGACGGTTCAATCCCGTCTCCGGCTATCCTGATTTAGGTTTTTCGTGATTTCCCTAAATCGCTTCAGGCAAATGCCGGGATGGTTCCTTTGAAAGGGCACGGCCGATTTCCTTCCCCATCCTTCCCTCACCCGATCTTGCGCTCCGTCTCTAATGACATCGTTGTCGACGGGACGTTAAACACTAATTTCATCCTCCTCCTATCCACTGACAGCAACAATTCCCGCCGGGTTCGAAACCAGCTGTCATTGATGGGGGATGTCGCTCGTCTCTGGTCCCTCTCGATTAGGTTCTTTTTACGGCCTCTGTTGCCTCCTGGGAGAGAAGTTAGACGGTCTTTGCTTGTATAATAATAAACAGAGCAGATCATTCGCGGTGTGGGCATGGGTGCGTCCAAAGACGATACTTCGTTTCTGCTGCTCCTTCACGTCTCCACGCCAGCCCATCACTCTGCGCTGACACATACAAACCAGTTCACAGCGATGACGCACGTCAATATTGAAGGGTCATACGACCGTCTGCTACTGGGGCTCGAAAGTGACCACTGCTGTCTTTTATTTGGGTGACTAGTATTTTGTCTGGTGAGCTTGTTTTAACACCAGACTACACAACGTAATTTTGGTTACATTTCTGGTGATCGTCGAACCACGCTGATCTAAAAGAAGACATGTAGCTAACGGATGTAGACTCTTAATACTTTAGTCTTTTGCACGCCATGAATGAATATGTACTGTTCGTTCTAAATTAGTGTACAGCTTCCTGCCATTGTCTGCCGATGTTGGTTTTATTCTCAGATGCAGCCACTGCTGTACTCGTCGCTTCTTATGAAGATGTATTTGTTTGCAATATGTTGTGGCTTAGCTGCAGCCCGCAACAGTAACCTCTGAACGCTTATGCGCTGGAGCTTTCAATAAAAATGTTTCAATGGTTTTTATGTCCCGAATGGATACTGGTTCTTCCGCTATTGTGTCTACATTATCTTTTTCTCGGTATAGTCCGCTACCGCCTCAGCCACTATGCCGTTGCAGTTTGCCTAATACGAGGACTATCCACAAAGTACATTACGTTTTGGAATTAAAAATAAATAAGGTATTGGAAATTTTTTATTATATACAGATGAAAGCCACACTTAAATACTACTTCTCTACATAGTTGCCATTTAAATTAGGCACTTATCGTAGCGATGGACGAGCTTTGAAATTCCTTCGTCGTGAAATTCGGCCGCCTGCGTCTTCAAACACATGGTTAATCAGTAACCCGGTAGAAATACGATTTTTGTGGATTTCCTGGAAAGAGGCACTACAATAAACTCTCAAAGGTATTGCCAAACTCTGCACAAGCTCAGAAGAGCAATACAAAACAAGCGCAGGGGAAAGTTGGTCTCAAAGATCTTGCTGATTCACGACAACGCCCGGGCCCACACGGCAAATGCCACTCGTAAAGTTCTCGAATCTTTTCAGTGGGAGTTGTTTCCTCATCCGCCGTACAGTCCAAACCTGGCACCGAGCGACTTCCACTTATTCCCAGCAATGAAGAAGTGGTTGGCTATGCAGCGTTTTGATGACGACGCACAGCTTCAAGAAGAGGTAACCAAGTGGTTGAAGGCGCAGGCGGCCGAATTTTACGACGAAGGAATTTCCAAGCTCGTCCATCGCTACGATAAGTGCCTTAATTTAAATGGAAACTATGTAGAAAAGTAGTATTGAAGTGTGGCTTTCATCTGTATATAATAAAAAAAATTTCCTATACTTTATTTATTTTTAATTCCAAAACGTAATGTAATTTGTGGATAGCCCTTGTATATGAAGTGGAAATGATGAAAGAGCTTCGTTATCAGTGACACTACTCTTTACGTAATCAACAACATACATGTCGTAAAGCAATAGTTTCTAAGGCTAATTCAGTGCCACACGAAGCATATAACACAATTAAACATGAACTGTAGTAACTTAGAGGATACGACTGATCACGACCCGCATTCTTTACGTAAATTTCTTATCTGAGGTACGCCTGCACGCTCCCGCACTTCAAAGTAAACTCCAAGAAATGCTTTGGTATCACATGCGGTACATTTACAACCGCTTCTCCAGCATAAAATTTACAGATTTTTCTTCTCCCCGAGTGACGTGGGACTGCAGTCGAGGGACGGGCAACTCTTCTTGAAGAAACGGACTTCAGTTTTACGTCCAGCAACTCTGATTCATTATTTCTTTGTTTTTCATATCACTTCATTCGAATACTTGGAAGATTCCTTCCAAATATCTCGATCGATGTTTCTCTCATTTGCGTTTCTTTCTGAGTCACATGTGGCAGTTAATTAGCGTGAACCTGCCATTTGACTGTCCCTTCTACTTCTCTTCAGCTAGTGTAAGTACACATCTATCTTTACATTCGTGCTGAGAACCAGACTGAGTGTCTAAACAAGTGAAATCAAATAAGTACATAGATTACTGCCGTTCGCAAGATGCATCACGTACAACCTAGGCTGTACTATGAATACAAGGGACTGGCAAATAAACACAGTCAAGTCGACTACACACTATCGCTTCCTGAACATTAGTGTCAGGGGCTGAGCAGGATGCATGCAGGCGCTCTGCCAACGTAGATAGGTAAGCTGTACTATAAGCTAAGGGGATACAGTATTGTAGGCGCCACCACTAAGTAGAGAGTGGCGGGTAATTCTAACAGTAGGGTTTGGTTGCACATGAACACAGAGGGACCATTTTTCTCCTTATGTAAACAGTTTATGTATTTATTTACTTTCCTCATCTAGAACACCATACACTAGTATAAGCCAACTGTAATACAATTTTAATTTAAATATGTTCTGCCCAGTAATTAGCTACACAGATGGCTTTATCATTAGCCAGCTGTAAATCTAATGGGGTACACCTTATGCTGATGTTTGGACACGACAGCAGCTGGTCGTACATTTGAATATTCCCAGTCACATAGTGATTCCCCATCGAAGTAGATACATTGGGCACCCAGGTCTTACTTCCAATTTGAGATTCTAGTCCTAGCCTATTGAAGAGCCTTCCAGGTTGCAAAGGTTTCGTCGCTTACAGCCTCAAGTTTCTCGTTCAGCTCCAGGATTGGATTTGATATTGCCTCCTTCCACAGGTGAAGACTTGTCTCTTCGACAGTGACGTTAATTGGCTCTGATGTCCAAAGCCACCTCTTTCTTGAGGGAAGCCAGCTGGGCTGTTGTTTGTGCCAGTGTGCGTGACGATTATCTGTGATCTGTTTCTTCCTCTCCACCTCAGCAGCTACCTGCTGCCGTATATTGCAGGTAGATCTACTCTGTCGGCATGGGTCTCAAACATCCTTATATTATGCAGAATGTCTCATTTACAGCCACATCAATGTGTTTCACGTGGGCCGAAATCTTCCACACAGGCACGGCATATTAAGCTGCCCCAAATTGAGTGCAATGAGTGTTATTCGAAACATTTGCGGGAAGCACCCTTGTTTGTGTTGATCAGTTTACAGAAAATATTATGTATAACATTATATATGTAAACAATGACATCATTTGATATTTGACCCAAACCATGCACATGTGATCCTCCTAATGTAAACGATGCCATCGTTTATGTAAACCAAATGGTCACAGGAATGGAGCCATACGTATACGAAATCATGGTCACATCCTTTGATCATCATGAAAGCAATTTATGCATGTGTGCTCTTCCTAATGTAAAACGCTACATCACCTGCGTTTATGTAGGTGTAATTTATGTGTCTAGTGTAAGCAAACTGTGCTCTTTCGCCTGCCCTCTCACCTGCCACATTCTCCTCACGCCTCTAGCTCAACTGCGTGATGTATAAATGGCATGGCAGGCTGAATTATTGTGATTATGGCGGTCAGATTCTTTCACATCACAGTTCGTATGTGAAAAATGGTGGGGTTCTGCCATATAGTTTATAATCTTACTGCTGTTATGTATGTAACCATTGTTTTAATTACTATAAGTTGTGTTCTACCACTTACCTTATTTAATACAATTTATAATCCTCTATCAAAATATGTCTACCTTTATATTTACGTCACTCCCATGTCATTTACTATAATACATCCCACCTCACACAAACAAGCTGCATTCAGATCCTTCTTAAACAGAGCACAGAAATTCCCACTTAATCCTGCCGACTGTGAGACAGAAATGTACACTATGAAATTCATTGGATATATTAATGACTATCAACAACATGAGACAGACACACTATCACAATGCACAACTAAATATAACAACAAACAATGCGGCACCCAAGTATATAACATTACCATATTTAGGTGTCATATCAGACAAAATAGCCAGGCTGTTTAAAAAAAACAGACATCAGGATCACTTTTGCCACCAACAACAACTTAAAGAAGAAACTGATATGTGACATCTCACATCCCACAGAGAAACTTCATAAATCAGAAATTTATAAAATTACATGCAGTCATAGTAACAAATATTACTTTGGCCAAACGAGGAGAAATTATAAAACCCGCTTTAAATAACACATCGACTATTTCAGACTTTGCGAACCGAATAAATCAGCTATAGCGAAGCATATAAATGCAACAGGACATAGTGTTACAATAAAAAACGATCTCAAAGTACTACATAATTTAGAAAAGAGCTGGAAAAGGGACATTTTGGAAGAAATGGAAATATTCATACATGGCCACATGGGGATTAAAGAGATCCTGAATGAAATAACAGACTTCAAAAATTCACATATCTTTTTTAGTTTCACTACAGTACTCTTAGAATAAAAGATACATAACGTGACAGTCGTTTGACTCTAGCCCCATCAATAGCTTAGAAATATGAAAAATAAATAGTTTATATCAGGATTTGTACAATAATATTGTAATAGGTGCTCATTTTGTAATGTTTTTTGTCAACCTACATCTGTAATAGGATAACAAGATGTACAAAACACATGTAAACATCTGACACCATATAGTTCGACAGATCGATAGTCAATTCGAAATCTGCTGTTTTTTGACCGCCATCTTGTCCACTGCACTACAGATTTGTTTTTGTGATCATGTTTCCAAGTCACTGTTACGTTAGTGAAAATTTGTGAACAGTGATCAAGAAAGTCAAGAGCGCAACGGTAATGGAAACACCTCAGCTCATCACAACGAGATTACCACGCCAGAAGAACCAAGTGAGTGACCGTTACAAAACATTTTCATGCAAACATCAGTCCAGCTTCGAAAGTGACATCACCTCTTACTAAGTCTCCTCCTCTTCCACAGGATAACCACAGCATTTATGTAAAGACTACTTAATACCAATATAATCTTATCGTGCAATGGTTTTTGTAATGCCATTTAGCCTGAAGATGAGGTATTCCCTCGAAACATGTAGCAAAATAAATAAAGAATACAATAGTTAACAAAGTTTGTGACTGGTAGCAGTAATTTGAAAAGCTTTACATATTTCTTGAGACAGTCACGGTCGAAAAATAGGCAAATTTCTATGTTTCAGATTATAATGCGGAACAGCTGCTGCTTCGCGCTTGTCTCCAGTTGTAAGTGTCTGCATACAGTCGAGACGAATAATAGTTGATATACAGTATGTCAGGGTATTCATAGAAACGAATAACCAGTCTTACACGTGCCTTCCATGGCAGCTGAAGTATTTGCTTACTGTCGAAATGAATTGCAAGTTCAGTGCTGGTTTCTGATAGTGGAACTCAGGAACTGGCGGTTACTGGAAAGGATCAACATAAAGAGTATTCGCGTGTAATCAGTGACTTGCAAAAGTATAATGCCGTTTTAAGATACCTAACAGAAAAGGTTGAATTATCCGGAAATACAATGTTCTTAAACTGAATCCTTAAGTGTCTGCACCCTTTTTGTCAGCGGCTCGTTGTCTTGTGGTTAGCGTTGCTGACACTTGATCATGGGCTCCAGGTTCGATTCCCACAAGGTGGGCTATTCTCATCATCGTTTCATCATCATCGACGCGGTAGTTGCCGAAGTGGCGTCAAGCAAAAACACTTGCACCAGGTAGCCGAATTCTCCAGTAGAGGACTCCTGGATAAAATTGCAGTATGACTTTTTTTCATTCTTTTACATCATTGTTCACTTCCTACGAAGCCAACAAATTTTCTGCTCCGTCAAAAATAAAAAACTAAAAATGTGTACTAAGCATCCTAAGAGACTCTCTCCCTCGCACTCTGTTAAAGGTGTCTTACTAGACCTCAGCCCATACTGTCGTCATTATCCTGTATGCGCCACGCAAGCCGTACCTTCGTACAAAACTGGTGATGAGACCTGTTCCAGGACTTGACATAAAAGGTGTGTGAGGTGTGTTGTGTAGAGGCCTTTCAAGGTAGGAAAACTGGTGACAGAACATTGGAGTAGAAACAGGAAGGATATCAGGATCAGTTCCTCGAACTGTGTACGACAAGAGTGTCATCGACGAGGCCCGTGGAGCTGGTGAAAAGAAGCAGAAACCATCCTGGGAGCCCAGATAAAATTCGTGAATTGGTCCGGGTCAGACCAGTTGCAGGAGTGTCCAGCAGAGGAAGAAATGCTTGTAGAAGGAATTACAAGGGGAACCAGCAGAGCTACAGCATTATAAAACCAAAGACTACACGCAAGCGACAACAGCAGTAGTTTTAAGACGTTGTGTATAACACTGTATTTACGTAATATGACTTCAGCTAGTAGTTCAGATGTTAGAGGAATCACTGTGAAGAATGCTTTTGTATTAGTAAGTAAATCATATCATGGGGATAAGTCCAAACTTAGGGAGTGCACTGAGAATGTGAACACGCCGCTCAAAGTGGTCCAACAAGATGATAAACCATTTCTATTTCAATACAACCGAGCCTAGGAGTCACCATAAAGTGACACCTCGATGTTGCTGCAGTAAAAACGACAAGAAGACTGTAGACAATCGAGGGAGGACAACTCAGTTTCCGGTAAATATCCAGCTTTAGTTATAATCGCGAGTTAGTAAAAAAAAAAAGTCCCTTTAGAGTTTGTCTCTAGTAGCAGCACCGAGTAATATTTACTGCATTTCATCCTGTTGTGAATGACTGCATATTGTCAACGTCTCGAACTTGTCTTCCATTGTGATTAATTTATTTGACTGTGATTTATAGGAATGATTTGCAAGTGGATCCCTCATCTCTGATAGCAAAATGTGTAACTGGCAGTTACTGGACTGGACTGGCATATAGGGTGGAACGATGTATTCACTGACTTGCAATGACACACTCAAGCGCCAAATAAACTGGTATAGGCATGTGTATTCAAATACAGAGATCTGTAAACAGGCAGAATACGGCGCTGCTGTCGGAAACACCTATATAAGAAAACAAGAGCCTGGCACAGTTGTTAGATCGGTCACTGCTGCTACAATGACAGGTTATCAAAATCTGAATGAGTTTGAAAGTGGTGTTACAGTTGGTGCATGAACGATGGGACACAGCATCTCCGAGTTAACGAAGAGGTGGGAATTTCATAGTACAACCATTTTACGAGTGTACCGTGGATACCAGGAATCCGGTAAAACATCAAATCTTCGGCATCGCTACGGCCGAAAACTAATCCTGCAAGTACGGGACCAACAACAACAGAAGAGAATCGTTCGACGTGACAGAAGTGCCACCCTTCCGCAAATAGCTGCAGATTTCAGTGCTGGGACATCACCAAGTGTCAGCGTGCGAACCATTCAACGAAACGTCATTGGTATGGGCTTTCGGAGCCGAAGGCCCACTCGTGTACCCTTTATGACTCCACGACACATAGCTTTACGCCTCGCTTGCACCCGTCCATACCCATATTGGACTGTTGATGACTGGAAATCTGTTGCCTCGTCGGACGAGTCTCGCTTCAAATTGTATCGAGTGGATGGAGGTGTACGGATATGGAGACAACCTCATGAATCCATGGACCCTGCATGTCAACAGGGGACTGTTCATGCTGGTGGAGGGTCTTTAATGGTATGGGTAGTGTGCAGTTGGAATGATATGGGATCCCTGAAACGTCTAGATAAGACCGGTGACACATATGAAAGCATCCTCCCTGATCACCTTCATTCATTCATGTCCATTGTGCATTCCAACGGACTTGGGCAATTCCAACAGGACAATGCCGCACTCAACATGTCCAGAATTGCTACAGAGTGGTTCCAGGAACACACTTCTAAATATAAACACTTCCGCTGCCCACCAAACTCCCCAAACATGAACATTATTGAGCATATCTGGGATGCCTTGCAACGTGCTGTTCAGAAGAGATCTCCAACCTCTCGTACTCTTACGGATTTATGGACAGTCCTGCAGGATTCTTGGTTTCAGTTCCCTCCAGCACAACTTCAAACATTAGTGCAGTCCACGCAGCGTCGTGTTGCGGCACTTCTGCGCGTTCGCGGGGGTCCTACAAGATATTATGCAGGAGTATCAGTTTCCTTTGCTGTTAAGTATATAGAGCCATTTTGACACATCCTTTGTAATAAGGGTGAACGACTGGAAAACTAATTGTGCTTCGACTTAAACCTTGAGTGTGTTGCCCCCTCATTCACTTCCTACAAAGCCAGCAACTTGTCCTCTCCATTCAGCATCCTACGAAACTTTGTAGATTACAAAGGTACCCTTTAAAGGTAACTCAGCAGACCTCAACACACATTGTCACCAGCATCCTGATTGTGCCACGCAGGCCACTCGTTCGTCGATAGCTGTTGATAAGAGCTTTGATGGGTTGTAACGACGTAGAATATGGAAAAAAAATCTGGATACAAAAGAGTAATACAAGATAAATGCATTTACTTTATATACTAATGCCAACTGGTCAAATGCTGGTGTGCTTCCAAAAAAATGATGGATGAGAGGGTGTTTACTACATAAATAAATATACTAAAAACCTGTTTATAAATCCTTTTTTCCATTTGAATCGTCTTAAAAAACCTTGGTTATATTGTATCAATATACACTCCTGGAAATGGAAAAAAGAACACATTGACACCGGTGTGTCAGACCCACCATACTTGCTACGGACACTGCGAGAGGGCTGTACAAGCAATGATCACACGCACGGCACAGCGGACACACCAGGAACCGCGGTGTTGGCCGTCGAATTGCGCTAGCTGCGCAGCATTTGTGCACCGCCGCCCTCAGTGTCAGCCAGTTTGGCGTGGTATACGGAGCTCCATCGCAGTCTTTAACACTGGTAGCATGCCGCGACAGCGTGGACGTGAACCGTATGTGCAGTTGACGGACTTTGAGCGAGGGCGTATAGTGGGCATGCGGGAGGCCGGGTGAACGTACCGCCGAATTGCTCAACACGTGGGGCGTGAGGTCTCCACAGTACATCGATGTTGTCGCCAGTGGTCGGCGGAAGGTGCACGTGTCCGTCGACCTGCGACCGGACCGCAGCGACGCACGGATGCACGCCAAGACCGTAGGATCCTACGCAGTGCCGTAGGGGACCGCACCGCCACTTCCCAGCAAATTAGGGACACTGTTGCTCCTGGGGTATCGGCGAGGACCATTCGCAACCGTCTCCATGAAGCTGGGCTACGGTCCCGCACACCGTTAGGCCGTCTTCCGCTCACGCCCCAACATCGTGCAGCCCGCCTTCAGTGGTGTCGCGACAGGCGTGAATGGAGGGACGAATGGAGACGTGTCGTCTTCAGCGATGAGAGTCGCTTCTGCCTTGGTGCCAATGATGGTCGTATGCGCGTTTGGCGCCGTGCAGGTGAGCGCCACAATCAGGACTGCATACGACCGAGGCACACAGGGCCAACACCCGGCATCATGGTGTGGGGAGCGATCTCCTACACTGGCCGTACACCACTGGTGATCGTCGAGGGGACACTGAATAGTGCACGGTACATCCAAACCGTCATCGAACCCATCGTTCTACCATTCCTAGACCGGCAAGGGAACTTGCTGTTCCAACAGGACAATGCACGTCCGCATGTATCCTGTGCCACCCAACGTGCTCTAGAAGGTGTAAGTCAACTACCCTGGCCAGCAAGATCTCCGGATCTGTCCCCCATTGAGCATGTTTGGGACTGGATGAAGCGTCGGCTCACGCGGTCTGCACGTCCAGCACGAACGCTGTTTCAACTGAGGCGCCAGGTGGAAATGGCATGGCAAGCCGTTCCACAGGACTACATCCAGCATCTCTAGGATCGCCTCCATGGGAGAATAGCAGCCTGCATTGCTGCGAAAGGTGGATATACACTGTACTAGTGCCGACATTGTGCATGCCCTGTTGCCTGTGTCTATGTGCCTGTGGTTCTGTCAGTGTGATCATGTGATGTATCTGACCCCAGGAATGTGTCAATAAAGTTTCCCCTTCCTGCGACAATGAATTCACGGTGTTCTTATTTCAATTTCCAGGAGTGTACTTAAACTTAACTAACCTAAGGACATCACACACATCCATGCCCGAGGCAGGACTCGAACCTGCGACCGTAGCGGTCGCGCGGTTCCAGACTGAAGCGCCTAGAACTGCTCAGCCACACTGGCCGGCAATCTTAAGAAAGAAACCACCATAAACTACTTCCGTTGCCCACAATACTTTTATTCAGTGTAATTTAAGTAGACTGTTTTTGATATTTCACATAGTTTACATTGCTTTAGAGACGCTAGTGCATAGTCACAAATCATATGGGAGAGTTATCAAAAAACTGTGTATAACTATATGCGCCCAACGGATATAGCTGTGTTTTTTAAAGTGATATACTGGAAATTAGCAATCAGTATTGAGACAGGTAGCACCTATATTGGTGAACTTTTTTTATGATGGCTATATTTACACCCTAATCTTAACACTTCCTTCAAAACACTGACCTCTTTTAAAAATAGTTATTTTAGTGTCAAAATGTAGAGCTGACAAACAAAACCACTGTTTGTCGATGTAGGCGGTCTTCAATGGGTTTAAAAACAATTTAATTCCTGGAAGAGTGATGTTGTTAAGACTTGTCCTACGTAGTTCCATATCATCTGGTAGTAAGTGCTTTGCAGTTTTAGAATAGAGCGTCAGAGGCAGCTTGTGTACTCTGCTACTCTAATAACGTAGTAAAGAACTAAGGGTGCAATAGGAACTACAATGTGGACTATATCCCACTCTGTTACATAACAATTATAATTCGTTGCTTACACCAATATGTCAGTTTTTAGTAATATTATACCGATTTATAGACACACACACAGAAAACAGTATCTTATGAAAGAAGTAACTGGAATTAGCCGCAGAAGTTGAAAGCACCAGGTATAAAAGAAGGTTGACGTCACATATCTGTGCTTAAATAGGAGGGGGGGGAACGAAACATTCTAGAGACATAATATAAAGACAAAGCTACCGATTCATCTACATGGGAAGTATATTGTGGTAGCAAAAGGCACACTCGAAATAGTTGGTGAGAGAACGTAGGAGGCCATTTCGAGGAAATTTAATTTTGAGCTACTATATAGAACTGCGGAATGAACGTTTCGTGTCTGACACTGTGGAGGGCTGTTTAAATGTATTAAATCCTATCAATACGAAACACTTTGTTTCCCAATCCAAAACACTGTTCACTACCACACCATCAAATACAAAGTGTTTACCTAATTAAGATTGGCTCCTAGAAATAAGGTTTTCTGCAGATCTTAATACAAAGAAGCAATGTGCAATGTGTTGAAGAAATTTAAACCATTCCTGTTAAAGATTTTGGGTATAAACAACACACATATGTAGCACACTGTTGCAACTTAATCATTATCCAGAAGCATAAAAATACACGTGGCTCACACAGTGCCACTACGTGGGTAGCGAGTATCTCTATGGTACCACATCTAAATTATCTGTAACTCCAAGGTCGGTCTACGCAGTTTTTGGACTAGTAAATTGTATTCAGTATACCGTATGCCAGCTGCATATATATATACGTTAATAAATATACAACGGTAAAAACCCTCCTCCATAATTGTGCGAAATTCGATATATATTACAATTCTCCTAGGATTTCGGACAGCATCCTCGTTTACAGGTAACCAAATAGATTTGTGTCAATGTACTCCATATGTCTCCCTGTCACAGCAGACCTTAGTGGTCTGTAGTAGAATAATACACGAATTGCACATTACAACTGCATCGTTGTGTGTTGTGTGACATGTATTACTTTTCAAAAAATAAGTTTGCGTCTCCCTCTTTCTTTAAAAAAATGTGATCATTGTTGTGTGAAATGAATTACTTTTTGAAAAATAAGTTTGCGTTACCCTCTTTCTTTTAAAAAAATGAGGTAATTACTGGTCTTGTAACTAATGAATCAGTGGCAGGGTGGCAATACTCTGCAAATAACCAAGTTAACAATGGTTTACTTTGTTTCTAGGAAAAATATCCTACAGTACATATTTTAAATGTGTGCCATATAGTCTGGAGCACGTATCTGTGACCCAAAACTCCACACAGCCCCTCTGCACTCATAACATCTGATTAAATACATCACCGAAAAATTTAAAGATTGTAGAGCACCACTGTAGAAGGTGAATCGAACTGGTAAATGCGTACCATCTCAAGTTCGAAAGACGAAAGGCTTTTAGGTGAACCAGCTCCCAATTTATCCTCGATCGTGTTGTATCCCATTTATGTTCCCATTACCACCTATTAAACGAGGTGAGATGACTGTGGTATTGACAGTTGCCTGGGAGAAATTTCGTCCCTAAACAGGTGTAGAGTAGTAGTGCGCATAATAACAGACATAGGTTGATTGCTGTAATACACACGTATGATTAAGTATCTCTATTCACAGATCACAATCATCAAGAAATCTGAAGATATAAGATTCTATTGTACGTTCGTACAGTTTCACTCGATTAAGCTATGAGTTGAGAGTTCACTGCGTTATGTTTGCTATCTAGTAGACCAGCTCATTGGAGAACAGGCGTCACCAGCTCTAAACTATTGGGAGGGGGGGGGGGGCGGGGGGTACGACTCAATAGATAGGGTATAGATCACAACGGATTCTAAACAGGACATGCTCTTGAAAAATTTGAAAAAAATGGACGCGTAAAACCACTTTCTGAAGCATTGTGGATGCATCAGACCATATATTTCAATGGCACTCTAAAACTCTCTGAGCGTTGCAAATTAAGCCTGGATGAAAATGCACTTTGCTATTAAGGATTATAAAACAGTAATACGAGATAAACAGTTAAGTTTATCGACAGTGTGTGTATGATTATTATGTATTATGCCCTAAGCAATTATGGAACCTTTTTCAAATTGAATCGTTTCTCAAACTAAACAAAAACTTCGTTCATGCAAAATTTCGGCTCAGTCGACTGAGCAGAACAGTAACAGGCTAATACTTCTACATTTTTGAATACTATATTGGTTTGATTATTAAAACCACTTCATGCAAGTGAAAATACTTCGGCAGAAAACACGGTGTATTCCAAAGTTTACAGTAAGGACGTATGCACTTAAAACTTGGAGAACGCTAGAAACATATTACTTTTAAAGATACCCCCCAAAAATTCACATTACGTAGTTCTCTTTTACTGAGTAATACAGTCGAAGCTGCGACGGGTAAATTACTAGTTTCTTACAAAATTTTTTTGTAGAGAACAATCAAGGAAGTATAATATACACTCCCGGAAATTGAAATAAGAACACCGTGAATTCATTGTCCCAGGAAGGGGAAACTTTATTGACACATTCCTGGGGTCAGATACATCACATGATCACACTGACAGAACCACAGGCACATAGACACAGGCAACAGAGCATGCACAATGTCGGCACTAGTACAGTGTATATCCACCTTTCGCAGCAATGCAGGCTGCTGTTCTCCCATGGAGACGATCGTAGAGATGCTGGATGTAGTCCTGTGGAACGGCTTGCCATGCCAGTTCCACCTGGTGCCTCAGTTGGACCAGCGTTCGTGCTGGACATGCAGACCGCGTGAGACGACGCTTCATCCAGTCCCAAACGTGCTCAATGGGGGACAGATCCGGAGATCTTGCTGGCCAGGGTAGGTGACTTACACCTTCTAGAGCACGTTGGGTGGCACGGGATACATGCGGACGTGCATTGTCCTGTTGGAACAGCAAGTTCCCTTGCCGGTCTAGGAATGGTAGAACGATGGGTTCAATGACGGTTTGGATGTACCGTGCACTATTCAGTGTCCCCTCGATGATCACCAGTGGTGTACGACCAGTGTAGGAGATCGCTCCCCACACCAAGATGCCGGGTGTTGGCCCTCTGTGCCTCGGTCGTATGCAGTCTTGATTGTGGCGCTCACCTGCACGGCGCCAAACACGCATACGACCATCATTGGCACCAAGGCAGAAGCGACCTCATCGCTGAAGACGACACGTCTCCATTCGTCCCTCCATTCACGCCTGTCGGGACACCACTGGAGGCGGGTGCACGATGTTGGGGCGTGAGCGGAAGACGGCCTAACGGTGTGCTGGACCGTAGCTCAGCTTCATGGAGACGGTTGCGAATGGTCCTCGCCGATACCCCAGGAGCAACAGTGTCCCTAATTTGCTGGGAAGTGGCGGTGCGGTCCCCTACGGCACTGCGTAGGATCCTACGGTCTTGGCGTGCATCCGTGCGTCGCTGCGGTCCGGTCGCAGGTCGATGGGCACGTGCACCTTCCGCCGACCACTGGCGACAACATCGATGTACTGTGGAGACCTCACGCCCCACGTGTTGAGCAATTCGGCGGTACGTCCACCCGGCCTCCCGCATGCCCACTATACGCCCTCGCTCAAAGTCCGTCAACTGCACATACGGTTCACGTCCACGCTGTCGCGGCATGCTACCAGTGTTAAAGACTGCGATGGAGCTCCGTATGCCACGGCAAACTGGCTGACACTGACGGCGGCGGTGCACAAATGCTGCGCAGCTAGCGCCATTCGACGGCCAACACCGCGGTTCCTGGTGTGTCCGCTGTGCCGTGCGTGTGATCATTGCTTGTACAGCCCTCTCGCAGTGGCCGGAGCAAGTATGGTGGGTCTGACACACCGGTGTCAATGAGTTCTTTTTTCCATTTCCAGGAGTGTATATAGAACTTTATTGGCTGTATACTACGGTATATGTGGATCAGTTTAAAAACTGCTGGTAAATTCATGTAAACTAGGTATTCTACTACATTTTAGCGGTAAAATTGAGTAAACTGGAATATATTTTGTAAAAAATATTTTCTTACCATCGTTCCTTTGCCTTCTAAAAAAGACAGTATTGATGAATTTCCTTGGAGTCCCTTCATAGCAATTCCTCTTGTCACGTGCACTGACTATAACTTCATTATTATACTAAAACCGGACTGTAAATGACTGTCGTGTGGCTTTCGAGTGTTAGACGCCTGCTCGTTGGCCACCCATCCCACAAACTTATTTGTGCTTGTCTACCCCACTCCTTCATCACACGTAGTCGTACCAACGCAATTCATTAAAACATGGATTATTGTCCTTTTAGTGAGCGATTCAAATGGATTTGATTTACTAGAATGTTAGTAAATCCGGAAAACCATTAATTCTTACTGCACAAGACGTTTTAGTGTGTGTAATTAGTTAAGTTTGGATTCATTCATTTAACCATGTCTTTTATGTCAAGTAAGACTCAAAAAATTGAAATTACTTTGCAAGAAATATTAGGGGGTGGGATACGTCACCCCTGTCCCCCAGCCGTTGGTGGGGATGCCCATGCTCTGGAGACTTCTAGAAACAGACGCTCCCCCCCCCCCCCCACAACCCCTCAGTTTCTGCGCAGCAGCCGGCAGGGCGGCAAGCAGTCACGTGTGTCTTTAAGAGCGTGGCAATGTGGCTTGTGTCATCCGTGAAATTCTGAGCTATTTCTTTCGCTGTTTAGTCCTGGTCTAATAAAACTTGTTTCAGTGGTATAATTCGCGACCGGAGATGAGTATCAGATTACTTTATGGTTCGTGCCGAAGGAACGCTTGCGTCTTCATTTCGCGAATGAGATGACAAACTGTTTTCAAGCTGGATTAAGCAACAAAGTACGCTTTTAAAGATAAGTGATTCACACCACGTTTAGACGTCAAAGTAGTTGTGAGGAACAAATCAGAAAATTTCACTTTTCTTTGTGTAAAGACTATATTTGTCTTACAGGTTTCTCTCTAACAAATAAACTGTGTTGCTAACACACGTATTGTGTTTGGTGAGTCTGGGATTCAAAAGGAATGGACGTCAGCTTCTTTCGGAGCATGTTTGACAAAAAATCTTTACGTAAAAGCCGAGAAACACCATAATTTAATATGGTGCCTTCAGGATCAAAAGAGTTTTCAGTTGTCGGGTCATAGAGGAACTGAACATTTAGTTTCTGAAGGAGCCAGACTTCTAGTCATGCGACTGTGAAAAAAATTGGATTTCTAATCAAGAGACTAATTGATGTTGTTTGTGTCTTGAGTAATCAAGAGCTAACATTCAGAGGACACTTTGAAGATGAAACTTCCGACAGCAAGTGCAGTTCCTTGGGATCATTGTCACTGTTCCTGGACACGAACAGTTTATTTGTTATCACTTGCAGAACACTTCTGGATTCAAAGGAACGTCAAGTACAATTCAAAACTAATTAATTGAACCGGTTACCGATGTCATTACTGATGGCATTAAAGAATAGTTACAGTCATGGTAGTTTTTGGAGTACAAGCAGATTAAAAGCTCTATGTTTGTTGTAAGTCACAATCCAGTATTATCGTCAGGTTTTGTACACAAGACGGTCCCATACAAAGATTTATTGGTTTTAAAATGTTTCTAGTTACAAAATTGCTCGTAGTTTATCAGAAATCGTACTCAGTGAACCACACGTTTGGGAAGTTACAGGTAAACAGTGAGTGAAACGTATGATGAACCCTCAGCAATGGCAGGTAAACGTGCAGGCGTAAAAATTTTGTTAAACAAAAATGTCGGCGAGCTATATTTTTACACTGTTGTGCCTATAAACTTAATTTAGTGCTGCTACAACGTTCTAAAAATATCAAAACATTTAGGCTTTATATTAATAGTCTTGTAGCATTACTTTTAATTTTTAGCAAGACCTGAATGAGAACATGAAAGAAAATAAAGGATTCAGACTTCCTGAAACATGTACTACACGCTGGAATTTCAATTCTTCAGCTGTTCAGACACTGTATCTTAAATAAAGTGCATTGAAAGACATTTTCATTCTCCGCATTTACAAAGAAATATTTGTATATGATGACCATCTCGGTACACTTCTTCAACACAAAATTTCGTGTGCTGTATGTATTTGCAATGCTGAAATCAAGAAGACCATCAGTTTGTTGAAGGATATGCGTTCAGAAAAAACCGTGAACCCATATACTGAAAGCTGTAACAAGAAACTTCACAGCGAAATAAATGTTAGTGAACTTGACTTTCTGTCCCTTAAGATGTTATCTTATGTGATCTTAAGTAACAAGGTGGTGGAAATGGAAATGCATTTGGCAGATTTTAAGGATATTTAGTCTATAATGTTGTTTGACAACAATCAGCTTCGGATTCAAAAATCAAATTAGCCAACAATGTAACTGAATGGCCTAATCACAGCCTACCCGTTCTTCAACAAAGAACGACTAGAAAATGAGTTAGGACACATTTATATCGGCAGACATTAACATTTACCACATGTCGACACTCTTTAATTTATAATAGGCAATTGTCTTCGAAGTACACTCTAAGACTAAATGAACGACAAACCACGACGGAATTATCCGAACGGGACGGAAAACAGTAGATGTGATGTGCATGTACGGGCAAGCAAACGATTACAATTTCAGAAAATTTCATGATTTATTCGAGAGAACGAGCTTAACAAATTCGGCAAGTCAGTAATACTTTGGTCCACCTCTGGTCGTTATGCAAGCAGTGGTTCAGCATAGCATTGATTGATAGAGTTGTTGGACGTCCTCTAAGGGATATCGTGCTGAATTCTGTCAAATTGACGCGTTAGATCTTCAGAATCCCCCGCTAGTTGGAGGGCCCTGCTTATAATGCTTCAGACATTCTCAACAGGGGAGAGATACGGCGACGTCGCTTTCTAAGGTAGGGTTCGACAAGCTCAAAGACAAGCAGTAGGAACTATCGCTGTCCGCCGGCGGGCATTTTCTGGCTGAAATGTACTGTTGTTGTTGTTGTTGTGGTCTTCAGTCCTGAAACTGGTTTGATGCAGCTCTCCACGCTACTCTATCCTGTGCAAGTTTCTTCATCTCCCAGTACCTACTGCAGCCTACATCCTTCTGAATCTGATTAGTGTATTCGTCTCTTGGTCTCCCTCTACGATTTTTACCTTCCACGCTGCCCTCCAATACTTAATTCGTGATACCTCGATGTCTCAGAACATGTCCTACCAACCGATCCCTTCTTCTAGTCAAGTTGTGCCACAAGCTCCTCTTCTCCCCAATTCTGTTCAATACCTCCTCATTAGTTATGTGATCTACCCATCCAATCTTCAGCATTCTTCTCTTGCACCACATTTCGAAAGCTTCTATTCTCTTCCTGTCTAAACTATTTATCGTCCACGTTTCACTTCCATACATTGCTGCACTCCATACAAATACTTTCAGAAACGACTTCCTGACACTTAAATCTATACTTCCTGACACTTATATCTATACTCAGTGTTAACATATTTCTCTTCTTAAGAAACGCTTTCCTTGCCATTGCCTGTCTACGTTTTATATACTCTCTACTTCGAGCATCATCAGTATTTTTCTCTTCAAATAGCAAAACTCATTTACTACTTTAAGCGTCTCATTTCCTAATCTAAATCGCGCAGTATCATCCGATTTAATTTGACTACTGTCCATTATCCTCGTTTTGCTTTTGTTGAAGTTCGTCGTATACCCTCCTTCCAAGACACTGTCCATTCCGTTCAGCTGCTCTTCCAAGTCCTTTGCTGTCTCTGACAGAATTACGATGTCGTCGGCGAACCTTAAAGTTTTTATTTTTTCTCCTTGGATTTTAATACCTACTCCGAACTTTTCTTTTGATTCCTTTATTGCTTGCTCAATATACAGATTGAATAACATCGGGGATAGGCTACAACCCTGTCTCACTCCCTTCCCAACCACTGCTTCCCTTTCATGCCCCTCGACTCTTATAACTGCCATCTGGTTTCTGTACAAATTGTATATAGCCTTTCGCTCCCTGTATTTTACCCCTGCCACCTTCAGAGTTTGAAAGAGAGTATTCCAATCAACATTGTCAAAAGATTTCTCTAAGTCTACAAATGCTAGAAACGTAGGTTTGCCTTTCCTTAATCTTTCTTCTAAGATAAGTCGTAGGGTCAGTATTGCCTCACGTGTTCCAACATTTCTATGGAATCCAAACTGATCTTCCCCGAGGTCGGCTTCTATCAGTTTTTCCATTCGTCTGTAAAGAATTCGCGTTATTAAACTGATAGTTCGGTAATTTTCACATCTGTCAACACCTGCTTTCTTTGCGATTGGAACTATTATATTCTTCTTGAAGTCTGACGGTACTTCGCCTGTCTCATACATCTTGCTCACCAGATGGTAGAGTTTTGTCACGACAGGCTCTGCCAAGGCTGTCAGTAGTTCTAATGGAATGTTGTCTACTCCGGGGGCCTTTTTTCGACTGAAATGTAAGCATGGAATATTGTCAACGCCCCGGTGTGTTGTAAAGATGTCCCAGATGACAACCAACCGGGTACTGTTATGAATAAGGATGGCACCCTAGTCCATCACTCCTGTTTGTCGGGCCCTATGGCAGGCGAAAGTCAGGTTGGTATCCCTTCGCTTCCTTCTGTCTACACGCCAGTACAGTCATATTGTAACATGTACTGCTGCGAGTTTGTTGGATTATAACTCACACAAATGCAGTGTAGATGGCTGTTTATAACTGAAATGTGGATATTCAAAAATAATAAAAAAACTAGCGGTTTCCTTCATTAACTTATGAATCACTCGCTCATTTTACGCCCACTAAGTGCGAATCGTGAGATATGGTCATTAAACTAATAAATTCTGTAGACTGACAACATGCTTTTCTATTCAGTACGTTGTCTCATTTGCTGAGGTGTATCATTTATTCTCCCTTTTGTAAGCTACCCCCGTAAGAATTAAAGACCTTGTGCAGAATGAGGCGAGGACCTGCAACAACGTGTGCATCATTAATTCAAGCTGAGTTGAAGGACATGTGGTTCTGTCACTTGTCTCTCTTATGGTAAATGAGTCCCCGCAGATACCATTGCAAGTCGTTACAAAAAACTAGTCCTCTTTTATATACACAGATGTTTCACAAAAACGAAACAGCTTTCTGCAGTGACCATATGTCACAAGCAGTTAGAGCTTACATTTCCGAGAACGTTTAACGGAAAGCTGTTTACAACTGAATAACTTGACACGTTTCAATATATACGTTCGTAATCTTTACAGATGAACTACGGAAGGTATAAAATGCGACTGAATTGGGTCGTATTAAGAAAGAAATTTCTCTAAATGACATGCCCAAACTGGTCTGTGATGTTCAGTGGGGAGAATTAATGAACAATGGTTGAACCCCTCTATAACGCAGTGTACAGAGATGGAGCACAAGATGCATCTGGAAAAAATGAGATGATCGTGCGGCATTGTTGGCCTGGAGGCCCCGTCCAGGGAAGTTCGGCCACTAGGTTAAAGTCTTACTTGAGGTGACGCCACATTGGGCGCCTTGCTCGTTGGTAACGATGACATGATGATGAGGACAACACAACACCCAGTCCACAGACGGAGAAAATCTCCAACCCGGCCGGGAATCGAACCCAGGTCCGTTGCATAGTACGCAAGCACGTTACTACTCAGCTAAGCAGGCAGACTGACATTGTGATCGGTAGCGGTGTGAGACTTTAGGAGAAAAGAACTGTGTAGGAACACGACAGTAACGGTAGTTCACAATTACAACGAACTCATTACTCTTCGAAAGAAGCGTAATAATTTTTTGAACTTACTAGTTGATTTACTTCAGAAAAAGTCGTTTCTTCAGGAAATGGTGAAAACAGTAAAGCGACTGTTGTTACATTCCAATTGATTTCTTATTTCTGAAATCCAGAATATCGTTGACCTCTTTCGGATTTTCAGAATTACATGAGAGTTTATATCATTAATATGTCTTCTGAAGTCAGTCGATATCGAAAGAGTTATCTTCGCATTACCGTTACCTCCGAAATTTTATGTTTCTTTGGTAGACCCCCTTAATTGCTTCCCATTTTCCAACCTCCTTTTGTTTGTGTCGTCCCAGTTAGTTTTCTAATGATGCGTCATTTAGTTTCTTCTAGTCTGTTTAATGTGTAGTTCAAAATTAAGCATTTATTTATTACATTTCACCATAGAAATATTAGACGTAGTATTTGTTCCGTGCAAAGGGCTTTTACGATTCGCCTGGGACACCCGCTCGCTAACAATGCGTATGATTGCTTCACGGCTTGTGTGAATGCCCTACAATAATGAAGCCGACTCCTTTATGGTCTCATCAATGATAGCTGTAAAAACATGATTATGTTTTCTAGAGTGGTGCTGTTACTTTCACCAAGTCTTCGCCAATATTCTTTCTCTGTTCAAGCGGCCGTCAGCTTCGGTGTCGGTTACTCTCCGGTAATCTAAAAACGCCCTTGTGGCGACATGCATCTTTTATGTGGCTCGCTCCAAGTTTTAAGGAGTCGTAAAAACGCCAGCCACTCCTTGTGGCTGCAGGCGCCAAAGCGGAGGTGCAGACATCGACTTATGAGCGGCGGCACCTGCGCTCCGCCTAGGTCAAGAAGTTGTTAGCCGCCACTAATGGACATCACGTGTCGACAACATCTGTTGCTCGGCGCTGCCGCCTGTTCTTGCTTCGTGGCCACGTGCTCCCTCCCTTTCTGCCAGCAATCTTAAGGCGAGCAAACGAGCTGGAAATGAGAAACTCCTCCCGCTGGGGAGCTGTAGTGGCCGGAAGTGGTAACGCTTGGTCCCCAGAGATTCGAACGTGATGGCCTCTTAACACACGGCAAACCGTGCAAGAAATAATCTTACAGGAGGAGCCTTACACAGGCAATTACACGGTTGGATACATGAAACATCCATACCGAAATTTTGCTGTAGGAAGATATTTGGCGTATACGGGGCGTCAACGGTGATATGAAAATTCTCTACGAATTCTCTTGAGCTTACCAGGCAATACAGGTGGGTTGTAGTGAAAACCGATTTAACGCTGTTACCACGTATAGAGCGCATCTCAGAATTTGTGGCAAAATTGTACATTGTTTGTAGATGTACCTAAACTGAGCAGGCTGAGACAAGGGGCTGATGGTAACAAGGGAATGGTGAGTTGTATATTAAACCGAAAAACCTATACCTCATAGGGAAAACTTATGCACGTTGTACATGTTTGAAAGAAAAGACAACGCATAAAATCTTGCTGAACTCTCCAAAAATCCCTGTTATCTGCCGTACAAGGTGACAAGCAGTTCCTCTTTCGCTTCTACCGTGGTGTCAAATATCAATGATTTCACGTAACCCTGCAGAAGAAAATCATTTGAAGCGCTGCCCAGCGACTGCGCTTCCCCTGGGGCAAGACCTCTAGTTCCCATCCCAGTATGAGGAGATTTATTGTTCGGGCGCTCACAGAAAGTAATATCGAAGTGTGATCGTGCATTGTTGTATTGAAATCACATCTTCTCGAGAACAAAAAGAGGTAAAATCCTCTGTAGCATGATATTTCGAATGAACACCAGGTAAATATACAGACGGGAGGGCTTCAAATAAGATCATATATGTTGATCTTGTACCACTCTGGACCTCTAGCTGACAGAACATCGTCGCTGGTGAGATGAGCTCTTGACGAGCGTGTATTGTCTTGCAAATAGTGGCAACAACGTCGATGCAGTAGCTCACTGTTTACTATAAAATGTAAGCAGCTTACATACTTCTGTA
The DNA here is from genome assembly GCF_023864345.2 of Schistocerca serialis cubense. NCBI lineage: Eukaryota > Metazoa > Arthropoda > Insecta > Orthoptera > Acrididae > Schistocerca > Schistocerca serialis. The sequence goes on from NC_064640.1 coordinate 584,955,327, forward strand.
GCAGGTGCATGTTTCATTCAAGACCTTTTACTGTCTTTAGCACCCATTTTCGATCCCAAGTTCCTTTTCTCAAAATACTCAGTTTAGAATCCCCTTCTGCCTACCTAATTTTGGTGCTATAAGTTTGAGCATCCACGTACAGAAAACATATCTCACAATTTACAGCGTCTGAAACGGGTCGGACATCAGTTATGAATGAAGGTGACTGGGGTGCGTCTAGAGTAATACTTTATGTAAGATGAACAGCGTGTTACTGTGTCCTAAGCACCACAAGCACTAAATGAAGGCCATAAATTACATTTTAATGTCCGTCGCCACCGTACAGAGCATCCGGATAGTCACGCAATATGACGTGCTGTAACTCACCATCCTGCAACACATTGAGAAAGTCTATCTACGACAGGGAGGCAGTATAGTGCCATATGTGACCCAGAGAACCATTCAACTGAATGAACGTTGGCTATAGCAACCTTCGGGCAGAATTTTTTAACCGTTACGCGCATGCGCGGAGTAAGAGCTCATTTAGTCGAACTCGAACACCATTTGCGACCAGGAGGATATTGCTCGAGTAAACTTTCCAACTGGTTAAGTACGACAGTAGCCATCATAACTCTCTTTATGTGTGTTACACTCAAACCTTAAAATGCAAGTCACTGTATGCGCATAAATTTTCGTGTTCAGCCGTGTAGCTCTATTGTCAATAACAATAAAACTACCATTTGTTTTCGTTTCTTGATATTGCTATCGAGTTGTAGGTAATTCAAGAATTATCCCTTGTATTAAATACTGACGCTTATACAATTACCTTTCTGGAAAAAAAGTATATTTACAATTTCGCCTGCTTCAAAATACATAATTAGTTTGATTCATCCAGACAAGTTTAAGCTCCAACATAGCATTTTACTTGGAACTCACTTTATTTCTTAAGGCGTAAGTTGTAATTTTATAGGGCAGTGTTAGTAGCTAATTTGCGTGGTTTTATGGTACGTCAGATATTCTTATGTAACTAAAAACGCTCTTGGTTTTTCCTCTGGTCAATACGTTACAGAAAATTTTGTTTATTATTTTGTAGAATTCGACCACCAATGGATCATATTTCTCATTTGACTTCCAGTTTTTCTATATGTTTGTGTTATATTATCATGGTATGTAAATTTATGGATATTTTTAATTATTCGCGTAATCTGTGTTCAATAAAATCGAAGAAAATTCTGTATTTGTCATGTATTCTGTCTTTATGTATAGTTCTTGAAGACCATTCCATTCTGCAATTTTCTTGGACGTACTAATCTTTCTTGACACCTTTGCTAGGTCTCCGAATAATATTACAACACCGTCAGAGAAAGCGGAACACAGAAGTCTAAGATTATTTTTTAACAAACCGGTACCCAGGTTTTGGTATTTGTACTTTACTACTTTACTCTAAGAAACAAATAAAGAAACATTAGTGGAATTATTTAGCAATTAGTGCTGTCCTACAGGAACACCAGAATATTTTGATGACGGCACATGAATATTAACGTTGTTTTGTGCAGAAGCGAGTTGCTGGACATTGGATAACTCTGGCAAAACAACTATCTCAGTCTCATCGACTGCCTTTGTGTATCGTCCAACTATTTGTACAGTTGTAGGCTCCTTGCTTCAAACTGTATTAGTCTGCATTCGATCCATTGTAAAATTATAAACACTGATTGCTTGAATTTTGATTTCCGTATTTGCTGTGACGTACGACACACTAATTACACTCCCGAAATTGGTGGTTGGTCCATACTCAGAGAGCTCAGAGGCAAGGAAACGGTTTACCCATGTCATTTCGGCCACGCGGAGTGGCCGCGCGGTTAGAGGCGCCATGTCAAGGATTGAGCGGCAACTCCCGCCGGGGGTTCGTGTCCTCCCTCGGGCATGGGTGTGTGTGTTGTTCTTAGCATAAATTAGTTGAAGTAGTGTGTAAGTCTAGGGACCAATGAACTCAGCAGTTTGATCCCTTAGGAATTCACACATTTCATTTGATGTCGTTTCTTCTACAAACGAAAAAGGAAATCACCAACAGTTATTAGCGGCACTGGAGTTCATAAGTTTCAACGTCGATAAAATAACATTGAAATATTTGGCAATGACAACAGGTGTTACTCGTGACTGATCACAAAAAGAACGGGTCTTGCCTTCTAATAGCACGAAAATTAACGTTTGTACTCTGTTCACTGCACATGTGCAGCACAAATGGGAAGACTATCGGAGGGTGCTGCTGCAACAAACCCTGCTAGTACGGCGCCCAATGGACAAGCTACAGTTGATTTAAACCGACTTTGAATCAAGTTCTTACCATGTAAAAAGCTTAATGTAGAAGAGATGGATGGCATCACAGTGTATTTCAGATGGCCTCTGAGCCATGGTATGTGCCTCTGAGCTACAAAGCTGGACGAAACGGAACTTTGCACTGATTCATTCGAGACTGCGATGAACGTCCAAGTAGATGAATCACATCATGAATCATTAAGGAATCGTCATTTTTTTTTGGGGGGGGGGGGAGGTTGAGCAAGAGGTAAAGAATGACTACAGAAACCAGATTCAAGTGGATGTAGGTTGCAGTAGCTGTACAGAGATGAAGAGGCTAGACAGAATGAGGAGGCATGTAAATCATGCTCTAGCAAATCAATCACAATATTCTGAGCGACCATAAATTTATGACACGACACCTCTCGTTGTAACACTATAGCACGATCCTGTAATTTGACTGAATCTTTTGGTCGAAGCCTTTGAGGGGCCGAAAGAAACTCAAGTACTTGTGGAGTCTACTTACCGAAAATTATTTTAAGCAACCAAGAGCGTGTACTGGACCTTCCAGTGTAATCGCACAGTGGAGTCATGTTCACATGATCGCAAAGGACTGTACAGTTTTCTACGCCACGTCTGCTCGTCATTACGCAAATGCACCTGGTGTTAACCTGTCTGCATCGTCCATTCTACGCCCTCTCCATTATGATTTGCATCCAAACGCAGTAACCGACTTTAAGGCTCCTCTCAGAGCATTACTCGCATAGTACTACATACTAGGGTCCCTACCCGTTCTATCAGCGCGCGGAATGTGGAGCAATGACTGTTATGACTGTTCATATGCCACGGCGTGCAGTGTAAATAGTCTATACTAATCATGTCTTCGCAATTTTTATGAGAGCGACATGTAGGATTTGGTCCTAAAGTTTTCGATTAATGCTGTTCCTTAGAAATTTGTAAGAAACTTGTCGCAGGATAGTTGACGTCTGTCTTCAGGGGTGGTTACAACTAGATTTTCAGCATTTTCGTGACGCCCTTCTGTAACCGTTCGTGCTGATCTTTTTGGTATGGGTGGCACACACCTGTCCAATACTCTAGAATGGTTCACACGAATGCCTCATTACCATTCTCCATTACCATTATGGACCGACTCCATTTCCCAGTATGATACCAGTCAACTGAAGTCTGACACATGTTTTACCTACAGCTGAATCTATTTGATCATTCACTTTTCACATCCGCACAACTTGTTACACCCAGGTATTAATATGAGTGGAATTATTTCAATTGTGCCTCATTGTTATATGAGCTATAATACATTGCGTTTTTTTGTATTGTGAACAGTCATATATACCTGAACATATAGAGCAATTTGCGAGTCCTTACACCAGTTTAAAAACTTATCAATATCTTACTGGATATCAGTACAGCTTTTTCCAGCAGTACTTAATTTTAGGTAACTGTATCATCTGCAAAAAAAAACTGAGGCTACTTTTAATATTGTCTGCCAGGTGATTTATATACAACATCAATAGAAAAGACTCCCAATACGCTTTAGGTTACTTCTGCATCTGTCGATTACTCTGCATCCGAGATAAATTAACACAATTTATACGTCATCGCTTCCGCATTGTGTCAAAATGATTGGGGAGTAGTCCACAGTTATGACGATGGTTATATGCCCTTTCTTCGAAGTCACATGAACTAAATTCTATCTGGGATGCCAGTGAGTGAGAAATGTTCTCTTTTGAACCCAGCTTTGAACATGGATCGGCAGCTGAGCAATCAGGAATGCGTCTCAATGATTGTTCTCGTGTAATTCATGCCACAAAGGGTAGCCGCCGACATCTGGGCGATAAGGGAGCCTCATGTTTCAATGAGCGTTTATGGTGTAGAAGATGGTGCATCAGTTCCTTCTAGAGTCTCATTCGGGATCTATATCCTTAAGAACACATACATCGAGGTAAACTTGGAAGTACTTCGCTTATTTAGCTTGAGTTAGAGTAAATGTAATGGGCCCCTAAAAATTCCTAAAAAGCACTTAAAGCAGCGATGGAAGAGAAGCTTTAAACGTGCCAGCAATGAACTATGTACGCAGGCAATTGAACTTGAAGGGTCAACCCGAAGGGGGGGGGGGGGGGAGGGGTGTTTAGTAACTAGGTAATAGTGGAGCAAAAGTTTTTGTTGCAGGGAATTTTGTCCTTTTCTGTTCATGACAGTTCCAAAGGGCCCATTATGCAGAAAGTGCCTCATCGACAATAAGCAGCGACGTAATGAAATAATCCTGTAGTGATCAGTTAGAACTGGGATCGCCCTATCGTTGTTAACAATTTAGCCTCTCTTCTTCATAAAAAACGAAACAGTCCCAGAGTTGTTTATAACTAAAACATAATCATACATTCTGTAAGATGTAGCAACCTTATAATATATTATTACGGTATACTGATAATTTTTACTTAATGGGCCATCTGACTAGAACGGAATGAAACACTCATTTCACAGAACTGGGAATGGACACTTGTTTTGATCAGAACATGTGTTCGGTTCCTAGTGTTATGAAATGTGAGAAAAAACCCAAATTGGCATTTGAAAGAAGAAGAACAACACCAAAAATGGAACAGGAGCATAATATGTAGAAAATCGTCCACGCAACCTGCCACTGAAGATGCCTTGCAGAAAATAAAGGCGAAACGTGTGTGGCACGAAAAGTATGTTTCATTGAGTTGTAGTTAGACGGTCCATAGTATAAAAATTATCAGTATATCGTAATATTACACGCAGCTGTGGAAGACAGGACTACAAAAGTTGAACATGCTCGTAGTATATTAACTTCATCATATAAGTAAGTAATAGGTAATGTTCCATGTGTGTTGAGAAAAAAGCTAACCTAAAGGACAGGAAAATGGGGAAATTTTGAAGAACTTGCACAAAATTAGCTCGCCGGTTAGCGGCTGTAAACTTGAACACCAAATGGTTCAAATGGCTCTGAGCACTATGGGACTTAACATCTATGGTCATCAGTCCCCTAGAACGTAAAACTACTTAAACCTAACTAACCTAATGACATCACACAACACCCAGTCATCACGAGGCAGAGAAAATCCCTGACCCCGCCGGGAATCGAACCCGGGAACCCGGGCGTGGGAAGCGAGAACGCTACCGCACGACCACGAGCTGCGGACCTTGGAACACCAACCCCTAAACATCTCGAAAATGCCTCTCAGGTTTCTGTTCGAAATGATTAACGCATACGGCTATCCTATTATATCACCAGCGTTACAAATGTCGGCCACAAATGTAACAGTGCCGACCAGCAGTTTTAAGATGGAGGTGCTCTAACGAAAACAAGAGAATGTATCGTGTACGAGGTAAACAAATGAAAAGAGACTAGATATTTGTATACCTACCAAAGACGTCCAGTGGTGTTCACTGTTTGTCGTTTTTAATAAAGAGTCCATCTGATTCCATTCAAATCTGCGTTCGTTCCATCCGCTGCAAAAACAGTAAGTGCGTGCCGTTTTTCATTAGGCTACGCTACAACTTCGTCCGCTGGCCATCTGGCGGAGCGTTGGGAAGCGTTAGTAAAACCTACATGACTCCTCAGTAATTCACGCTTAAATGCTTGGCAAGAGGTTCGTAGAACCACTTCTTGACTATTCATCAACCGTTCCACTCACGAATTGCACGTGGCAGAAAGGAATAACTACATCTTTCTGTGAGAGCTATGATTGCTCTTATTTCATCACGATGGTCATTTCTCCCTGTGCAGGTGGCGATCAAGATAATATTTTCGCATTCGGAGGAGAAATTTGGAGGAGTGAAATTTCGTGAACAGATGTCGCCGCAACGAAAAACACCCTTCTTTCAACAACAGCCATCACATCTCGACTGTTATATCCATGATGCTCTATCCTCTATTTCGCGATAATGTAAAACGAGCTGCCATTCTTTGAACATCTTCAATGTCTTCTGTCAATCCTACCTGGTAAGGACGCAATATCGCGCAGCAGTACTCCAGAATAGAACTGAGATGCGTATCCTAGACAGTCTAGTATATTTGTTACATCTCTAACGAGTCAGACTAGAAAACACAGTCTTTCGGTCTCCTTCTCCACAATATTTTCTATGTGACGGTTCCTGTTTAAGTTGTTCGTGAGCGTTGCCGGCAGGTATTTAGTTGGATCGACAATTTTTAAATTTGTATGATTTATTGTATAACCAAAATTTAACCTAATTTTTTGATACTCATGTAAAGGGACTCACACATTCTATTGTTCAAGGTCACTTGCCACTTTTCACACAATTCAGTTTTCTTGTCTAAATCATTTTATAACTTATATTGATCTTATAACGACAATACTGTAGGGTAAATCACGCGTCGTCTGTAAACAAGACAAGAGGGCTGCTTAAATAGTCTCCGAAATAGTTCACTTACAGTAGGAGCAGCACTTTCTCGGGGAATGCCATCTTCCACTTCTGTTACATTCGATGCATTACGATAGTTACCACAAACTGTAACTTTTATGACCGGAAATTACGAATGTAATCGTCCAGCTGAGTCGATGTTTCACAGGCACGTAATTGAATTGGAATCTTTTTGTGAGGAACGGTGCCAAAACCATTCTGGAAATCTAGAAGTATGGAATCAATTTGAGATCCCCGAAGACAGTATATATTCCAAGACCTCACTGCAAAAAGATCTCGTTGATAAGGCTTTATAATTTAGCCGGTTATTTTTACTTACTTTCTTGTTTATTGGAGTGATCCGTGCAATTCTGAATGCTTCATGTGCGAATCTTTCGTCGAGTGAGTGGCTGTCGAAGAATGGAGCAGTTTCAGCAGCATAGATCGAAAGTAACCTAACTGGTGTGCAAAATGAACCAGAAGATTGCGTGCTAAGCCGAGAGCATTTACTTTTAAGGTACTCACGTGGATTCGAATTACAGAATGTTTTTTGCATTTTATTTGGGGAAACGAACTTCTGAAAACCATGCTTAGTGATTCCGCTTTGGAGACACCGTCGTCGTTAACACTAATATTGCTATCTCGGAGTGAAGGTAGTGACTGTATGTTGCCGTTGGTACACTTTACATATAAGACCAGAATCTCTTCGAATTTTCTGTCAGATTTCGCGACAGAATCCCGTTGTGGAAATTATTAAAATTATCTCACATTTAAATACGTGTCAAATTTCTAGCTTCTGTCAAATATCTCTGATGTTGGAGATTTAGCGTACATATAAATCTAGTATGCATATTTCGGTGCTTCTGCTACTCTGTTCTGACTTGTTTTGTGTAGTATGGGGATCTGTTCCGTCTCTTTTATTCATTTAGTTGTTATGAAACTTTCAGCTGCCATCAATTCTATTATTTCGATTTCAAGCCGCATCTGGTTTACAGTTACGTAATTGGTTTGGAAGGGATGGAATCTGCCACTTAGGAAGGCTTCATAAAAAATGTCAACAAACCCACGTTTTTACACACTGTTTACGTGTGAACTGAGGCAGTTAAATTCCACAAATCTGTGAGCACTAACCATGAGCAGTTAATCATCTATGTTTGTTTCGTGCCCTTTGTGGATGAGTTGTCAGCGATACGCACTTTCCGTTCTTCAGCCGAAAAAATTTATAGTTCATGCAGTTGACCAATACAAATAAAAAGATTCAACAATTACATATGTGATTTAATATTATTCAAACATGACTCTTATTGGTAGTATTAAAAGGTATAGCTCTTGTTTTTTATGTTCTAAGTAAATAATAAAGTAAACAGATAACGTACATTGGGAGAATATTTTAATGGAAGGACCTGCAGTGGGAACGGACAGAGCTACGACACTGTACGTTAGAGATTCTGAATGGCCGAAGGGTGTGAGTTCCAAAGGATCAGTTGTGTTGTAATGTCGAGATTAGGATAGGGGAGGGGTGGATCAGAGGTAACAGATATTAGGGTTTGAGTCAGGTGCATGGTATGAAGAAAACATGGACGGAGAAGAGAGGTGAAGTGGGTAAAATAGAGAGGTAAAGTTAAAGCTAACATGATGCATAAATATCATGAGCAGATATTGTTGACTGGGAGGAAAAGAGTAAGGGTTTGGATTTAGTGCCCCGTCGACAGTGAGGTCATTAAATACGCAGCACAAGCTCGAAATGTTTCAGGGTGTAGAAGAAAATCGGCCGTGTCCTTTATAAGGAATCATCCCGGCATTTGTCTGGAGCAACTTAGCGAAACTACGAGAAATTTGAATCTCAATGGCCAGGCAAGAATTTTAACCGTCATCCTCTCGAATGCGAGTTCCTTGTATGCACATTGTCGATATTCGAAGTATGTTGAGATGTCTAAGTAGCGTGCGGTAGCTTAATGTTGCTTTTATTAATCATAACTGACGATGCCTCGAAGGAAATTGTAAATTCAGCTGTTATAATTAACGAAGAACTCCATCTATTAAAACACTGGTTTCAGAACTTTCCTTAATTTAATAAATAAAATACTCAGGATTTTTGCTTAACAACTGGGGGACTCAAATAATGCAAATCGGATGTGTTTGCTGATTTCGCACTGTCTTACGAAATTTGTAAACAAGCACGAAAATGTAAAATGTACAATTTACTGTGAAGTTGTTTCCTACGTTTGTACTTTACTTCTTATCTTATAACACATTATACGTACTGAAGTGTAGTAAGTTAAAGTAACTTTTTATTTTAATAATTACTTTAATTTTGTGTTGGACCTATCTCCTTTACGCTGTGTATCAAAGTACTAGCCACTGAGTTGTACAGATGTCAAGTGACTGTCTACGCATTTTTTGAAGTTTTTTGTCAGTCTTATGTCACTTTTACCACTACCGAAAAACTGCACCTTACAGTACTAGGAGTAAAAAAGTTCCTGATGTTATTTTTAGCACCATTGACACTATTGTTTATAGTGCTACAATTAGATAATTTCTTATATTCCCGAAATTTTATTTTCTTTTTCCCAAAGTGGACCGGAAGATGATCCACCAGTCCGATCGAAACCGGTAAACATAAACAAAAGAAATAGCTGTGCAGATGGAATTTACTAATCAAGTTAGGGAGTCAGAGTGGGTACAATACTATACATGAATTAGATACGAATGAGATTGGGACATGCTTGTGCCAGTTCTCGATTGATTTTGTTCTAGTTTGTCAAATACACTTCTACTGTAAGCTTCCAACCACGTTACGCCCGAGTCTTTCCTGATATTGTCTAGTTGGCAGAAATTTGTCGATTCTAATGGTTTATTCATCAACGAGATACTAATTTCTAGACTTACTTCCTTTCTGCCTGGATGTAAGTCTACGAAAATTTATAAATGGTTCTTTTACAAGATTTATGTTAGTTTAGATGAGAGGACTGAGAATATACAACCTATTTCGCCAAATACTAATGATTTGCTCATAAGTTCTGCTATGGTATAGAGTTACTGCAAATGGTGCCTAATTTTCTACATACCGATATAGGTAATATACTGGTGTCTGGGATATGCTTGCAGCACGAACAGAAACTTTTGTCCCGTGCATACCATTCAGTGAACCGCAGTGACTCTAAGCCAGCATACGAGCGTAAATTAGAGCTTCTCACATTGTTTCATCTGTTCCTGCGCGGTCCAGGCCGGCCAGAGGTCAGGAATGTTCTTAAAATAGCCGTACGTCAGCGGGTGCTATAAGGAAGCATGCAGCAGCTGGGACTCGACGACTTAACAAAGGCACGTGGGTCAACTAGGGAGTCAGCTCCCCAAGATTGACTCGCAAGCAACGCTGCACTCCGGCTGTTTTATGAGGGGCAGCTTCTTTACTCGCCGCCATTACTGTGCCGCATGATTCCCGTTTCAAACCAGCTACTTCCCCTGTCTGAATCTACTAATCGTGAGAGTGCGTGACGTGATAGCGTGTACATCAACCGCCAACCACGTCGCTGGTGGTATCATAGCATCTGTGATAATTAGATTATAGTGACAGCGTGGCTCTAAAACCCTCAGTACGCGGACAATCGCAAATGCACGGAAAAGGTAGACTTCATCTATTTCTGAACCAACTCTGTTTTCATTCCTAATCCTTCCTCCACCGGAAGACGCGTGATTGATAATTTTTGAATTATCGAACTTGCCTAGTGACTTTTCGTAAACCTTTCATTTGAAATGCCTATAATTCCATTAGACATACCTGTGAGATAGATACACACCAAACATTCTTAAATATTGGAATATGGATTCGAAACTGAATATCAGACATTGCTCAGAAGACATGCAGCACTTCCTCCTACGATTCTACTTATGCATGACAAAGAATCCTGCATAGTGCTAACCGGCGAAAGACTGATTTCCCTCTTTCTCGACAGTCATTTTAAATCAACTAGTCAGATGGTATTCACCATTAACAGGATGAAAGAGCAAGATGTACGTGCTGACTTTGTATTGTTAACATGTTAGTAAGTTTTCTTCATTCTGTTCTCAACGAATCTATCCAGTATAACTACATTTCTCTTCGCATCTGTATTACCTTATGTTCATGTTTTAGAATCATTCAAACTTGTGTTCAAAACTTGGCATTAAATAAGTGTTTTCTAGTCTCAGGCGTTAAATTTTTGGTGTCACCACCTGTTCTTTTTACCTTTTACAACGATTTAATATAAGAGGCGATCAAAATGTTTTCGTTTGAGGACGCTGATTCAGCGTATAGGCAACGCAACGTGATCGCGATGCGGATAACTACGCAATGACATGTAGGCAAGGGATTAGTGTGCCATTCATGTCTTTCCGATGCGCGTGCGGCAAACGCAAACATGTGAACTATCGCGACGCTGTTACCAAATGCTCTCAAACAGGACATACATCATATGTTAAATCCCATAGTGCTCAGAGCCATTTTTTTGAACCAGGAAATACATGATGTTATTCTTTTCTTGGCTGGTGAAGGACTAACGCCCGTAGACATCCATCGGAGAATGAAGATAGTTTATGGGGCAGAATGTACGTCGAAAACCACATATTAGGGGTGCTGCTGCTTCATAATAACGCACGTCACCATATCGCAAATACCGTAACGCAGAAGTTACGCTAAACCAAGTGTGAGACACTCGAGTACCCGCCCTGTAGCCCTGATCTCTCCCCATGCTATTATCACGGCTTCGCTCCATTAAAAAAAAGATGTTCAAGGATTGATGATTCCTGTTGGACTCCGATGTCAGCAGAAAGTTATAGGCTTCTTCACGCAATAGGCCACGGTGTTTTACCAATCGGGTGACTACAACCTGGTGCATCGATGGGACCAAAGTGTTCAAGGCGATTTTGCCTGACTGGCATACCGATTCTGGACTGTACGGCCTTCGAACGGTAACTCTATGATCGCCCTTCATACTATATCTTTCTTGTGTTATTCTTCTTAATTAATCGTGCCTCCAAAATGACAAAATCCATCTACACTACATTATCAAAAGTATCCGGACACTCCTATGTAATGTGGAAGTGATCATCAGATGTTACTACACGTGGATCTGTAATGATAAAAGTGTTAATAATAGAGAAGTGAAAAAGTGTTGATAATAGCGTGCAACAGAATTGTTGGGTCAGGAAAGCGCAGTGATTTCGAACAGAGACTAGTCAGTGGACATCATCTGAGCAAAAAAGCATTCAGGGCCTTTTTCACCGTTCTAATGCTGTCCAGTTCAACTGTTGATGATGTCACTGAGAAGGAGTAACGTGAAGGATCAACCAGAGCTAAACCAAGGCCAGGCAGATCACATACACTGACGGACAGGGACCGTCGAGTATTTCGGATAGTGGATGTAAAAAATTACATGAATTCAGCAGAAGGAGTGGCTTGTGAGTCCCAAAGTGCTACCAGCAGTCAATTTAACACGATGAGTGTGTGTAGAAAGTTATAAAGAATAGGATACAATGGTAGAGAATCTGCTCAGAAGTGAAACATTTCTGTAGTCAGTGCTAAGCGACGCTTGAAGTAGTGTAAAGAGCAAGGCCATTGGACAGTCGATAACTGGAAGCGAGTGATTGGAAATGACGAATCACGCTATACCGTGCGGCAATCCGATGGTATGGATTGGATCTGGTGAATTCCTAAAGAGCGTTACTTGCCATAATGCGTAGTGCCAACAGTGAAGTATGGAGGACGTTGGTTTAATGTGCCGGGCTATTTTTTGTGGTTTGAGTGTGATCCAATTATTGCCTGTCAGGGAAAACTATATGGAGAAGGATATGAGTACATTTTACTGCACTGTATAATGCGTACGGTAGATGAACAGTTCACGGACGATGACCGTTTGTGTCAGCATGACCATGCCCCTGTCATAAAGTAGCATCTTTCAGACAATGGTTTATGGACACTAATTTTTCCTAGAATCAATTGGTCGGCCCTGAACCCAGTGGAACACTTTTGGATCAATCAGAACGTCGTCTCCGCTCCAAACCACAGCATCCAACATCACTGCCTTTTTGGGGTTTGGCTCGTGAGAAAGGATGAGCTGATATTCCTCCACAGAGAGGCAGACACCACGCTCAGAGTGTCCCTAGGAGAGTTCAAGGCGTCATAATGGCCAAGGGTTGACACACCCATTTTTGTAAGTCACAACAGTCGCTAATCGTAAATACTCGTTTATTCAATTACCGCTTTCGATCGTTTCGATCATCTTCAGAGTGATACAAATACAGAAATGTGCAGATGTTACAAAGCTGTTATGACAATATGTTTTAAATGTTATATCTCGTTAGAGCTCTGCTTCTCCCCCTGCTACTCGCATTTTTCTTGCTTTGGTTTCGGGAATCTGTTGTGCCCGCAGCCATTTTATCGAGCTCTGAATCGCTGCTTTCATTCCGCTTCTATGATTATTGTGAATGTCACAGTCTGCCACTGAGCACTAGCGTTTATAATCTCAACGATAAGCGAAAGTAATGCTTTTGTTTAACCTTGGCAGTATTATTAATTTTATTCCTCATTCTGTTCATTTCCATCATCTCCTCAGCCGGTGCCACCAACTGTTCCTCAGTTGTTGTTTCTGTATGCCCACTGTGCCCACGATATACTGAGTGCACTATCCGAAAATTACCTCGAGCAATTAAACAGAGAACCGACTCGTGGAGATAACATCTTGGACCTACTGATCACAAACAGACCCGAACTTTTCGACTCTGTAAGCGCAGAACAGGGAATCAGTGATCATAAGGCCGTTGCAGCATCCCTGAATATGGAAGTAAATAGGAATAAAAAAAAGGGACGAAGGTTTATCTGTTTAGCAAGAGTAATAGGAGACAGATTTCAGACTACCTAACAGATCAAAACGAAAATTTCTGTTCCGACACTGACAATGTTGAGTGTTTATGGAAAAAGTTCAAGGCAATCGTCAAATGCGTTTTAGACAGGTACGTGCCGAGCAAAACTGTGAGGGATGGGAAAACCCGCAGTGGTTCAACAACAAAGTTAGGAATCTACTGCGAAAGCAAAGAGAGCTTCACTGCAAATTTAAACGCAGCCGAAACATCTCAGACAAACAGAAGATGGCCAAGTTAGCGTAAGGAGGGCTATGCGTGAAGCGTTCAGTGATTTCGAAAGTAAAATCCTATGTACCGACTTGACAGAAAATCCTAGGAAGTTCTGGTCTTACGTTAAATCAGTAAGTGGATCGAAACAGCACATTCAGACACACTGGGATGATAATGGCATTGAAACCGAGGATGACACACGTAAAGCTGAAATACTAAACACCTTTTTCCAAAGCTGTTTCACAGAGGAAGACCGCACTGCAGTTCCTTCTGTAAATCTTCGTACGAACGAAGAAATGGCTGACATCGAAGTAAGTGTCCAAGGAACAGCAAAGCACCTGAAATCACTCAACACAGGAAAGTCCACTGGACCTGACGGGATACCAGTTCGATTCTACTCTAGAGCGGAAACACTCTCCTCACCTGTTTGTGCCTGTTTTGTGAGTACAGTATGTAAGTGACAACCCGACATTACAGGACATTTGTGGTTCTTATTCAATCGAGATGTTACTCCATACGACAATGTCACTTATGGCTGCTTATTGTAACTGACTTCTCTCTAAACTTCATGAAGATAGGTATGTTTACTAACTTTTCAGCCTGGGTATAGTACGACACTACTCATTACATTTGTTAGCTTACAAATATATATTATATATTTACTTATAATATATTCTCATATCTGTATTTAGATCTATCTGAAATATTCAAAACGAACGAAATCGGTATTCGAATAAACGAATGTTTGCAATCAATGTCTGTTGTGGCTTATAAAATTTCATAACATTGGATCGCTATCAACTTTGCAAGGACTATGTCACCCCTAATCATACCATATATTAATGTCCACTAATAGGTATATGGATACCTTTGATCAGACAGTGTACATCGTCAACAGGCGCTTGCCAAAATCTAAGGTTTATCCACCCTTAATGTCTACCCAACATGAGTGTCACTAGCTTATTTACCTGTTTATTTGTGCGCTTATTGGAGTGCTCAGCCAACACCCATTGTGTTTCATACAGCACCCAACTAACTCCCTGTTCAGCTTTTTTCTTATTTGTCTTGTAATAACTTAGCACAAAATTTTTGTTGAATAGTAGCACTGTGTTTCAACTGCGTCGGAAGGAGATTTATTGAACAAATTACAGTTGGCTTAACATATGGCCACCGAATTTTCTCCAGGATCAGTGGTGTTGAAATTTAGTCAGGTTTCAGGCATAAAATCTTTGGATGTGAGAGTCTGGAGCAAATAGAGCGTCGCCCTGTAACGAATATTTGATGACAGAATAGTAACTGCTCTTAACCATTTTGTAGTGTAATAACCACGTAAATTTTAATTGTCTCTGTAACACAAATATAGAAATGAACAGACATGGATTACCAGAAATTTTGCATGGCAGCCTTCTTACTAATTCTCTTTCCAAAACAGCCAGTTATAACTTCAATGGTCAACGTATATCGTTAATTTCATTCCAGTTAAGGAAACACTTATAATTTTGTAATATGAAAAATGACACTGTTTCCTTCGATTTGAAGTCGGCTGGCAGGTTGATTATTTATCAAACTAAAATTCATATTAGGCTAGTAGTTGTGCACTTTTCCAGTGATACTGGAACTGTCATGGAAATACAGTTAAAGAATAAAAATAATTCATTTATAAAGATAATTATATACTTGTAGCTACTGTTTCAGAAGGATGAGATGCGTAATCGACCACGGCTCTACATTAGGGATCATCCTGGTACTTCCGTAAAATAATTTAAGGTAACTACAGTAAAGGTAAACATTGTGGCTGGCTAACAGTAATCCTATGCCGATTCTGGACAACCAAGACTCGGCATGGTCCTACAAATCTTAGTTAGTGACATCAACAGTGAAGTCATCATCCCTATCAGTGGGAAGCGACGTTACCTCCCTACCACTCCTCCCATCACCGTCCAATCATAGAGCCGATTAATAAATAAAAATTCCAAAACGGCAGAAATACCCGAACTGTGTTAATGGAAAATTAGAAACAATTTACTCCTCCCTTCCCCTCCCCATACCACGAACCAATTACAGTTCAGTTCTTCTCATTTAAAATCAGTTATAGCACAGTATGAGAAATGAAAGAGCCAACACAAATTTAGGATGGGGTGAAGGTAACTTGTGGCTATTAAAATATACAGTTGATGAGAAGTAGTACAAATGAGGGAGGAAACTGTTGTTTTTGGAACTGTAGCTAGCTAAAATTGTAGTCCAATACACCAACATCTAATAAAATTACCACCATACTCGCAACGCGATTTTTAGGGAAGGAAGGAAGGAAGGAAAAAGGTGTTTGATATTACGAAGGAAAAAGGTGTTTTACTACGACATATCATTTAAATTCCAGAATAACATGCTTAGCTTATACTCATTCATAGATGACCAAACAAGGCAACAGTGGGTCGTGACACCTCCAATTGCATAGACGATGTCCAGAAAATAAATGAAATTAATTACCATTTATTGTGTTGTTTATAACATTTCTCAAAAAAATGGCTCTGAGCACTATGGGACTTAACTTCTGTGGTCATCAGTCCCCTAGGACTGGGAACTACTTAAACCTAACTAACCTAAGGACATCACACACATCCATGCCCGAGGCAGGATTCGAACCTGCGACCGTAGCGGTCGCGCGGTTCCAAACTGTAATGCCTAGAACCGTTCGGCCACCCCGGCCGGCTAAGATTTCACATGCTTTGCAAGCAACTTAAATATTTCCCTCATCAAATTTGTCTGTATTACTTATTAAGACAATGGATCAGGCGTATTGGCAATAGCTATAAGAACTTTTGGGTTACGCAACACTTTATTTCAGCGAAAGTTTGATTTGTGAACCACATTTGCTAGCTCTATGGACTTTTAAATTAATACTTCCATTTGAAAAGTGATTGTATCGCTTATACGGAGATCGCATATTTGTCATAATATGTAAGATCTCCACAAGACCCAGAGCAAGGAAAAATTATGTTTGAGATTATACACGCTTTGCTACATCATGGGGCTTCAGATGAAATATTTCGGAAACTATGTTGTGAATACTCTTACTGAAATACATGTAGCCCATTAAATGGCACTATGTAAAACAGTACGTTGTGAATACTCTTATTGAAATACAATTAGCCCATTGAATGGCACTACGTGTAAAACAGTAATTGTGTTATTACTGTTTTTCTATGCAAACACGGACCAAATGGAAGAGTTCCAAAATGATATTATTGGCACTGTGTAAATAAATCATAGGCTAGCCGATGACGGTAGTTCAGTAGCATAAAACTTATCTAGTAGATAAAAACTTGTTGCATGTGAGCACTACTGCAGTTCTAACTTACAGCGAAAGACGCAACAGATCTAAAAATTACTGAAGTTCCACACTCTTTGCAAACAAATTAAATACTTCCACACCTAATTTCTCCATATATAACTCATTATAACACATGCAACATTAATTTCATTACAACACTACTGCAGATCCAACTTATGGCCAAGAATTTGAAAAGTAAACAACGACAACATCGAAAAGACAGATCATCTTACACCCTGGAATGCATACCGAGTCCTACTACAATAGCATGCTGCTATTACAAAATGGAAAACTGTATTTCCTTTGAAATATATATTATAATGCTCTTTCCTCATTAAAAGAAGTATTACGAAGAGGGAGGGACAGCAAATTTCCTGTAATGTATAAATCAGAATATAGATTATTATGAGGCAGATGTGGAAGTAGTGTACATAATGTTTAGATGTTGTGCACACACTTGTGAGATGAGTCAGATGTGAAAATACCTGACAACCATTACTATAAATACCATTAGGTAGAGACTGATAAATATGATGTACTTGAGAGACTGTATTAATGTACACGAGGAAGCAAATGCTGACACACCTAAATTGTTCACATAACTTACTAAAGTATATACAAACTGGTTGAAGAAGACGCACCATCACTACTATATCTCTATCTTGCAGCTTAACGCTTTTATTGATGAGAATTAGCAAAGCAAACAGTGTTATTCCTATGTCAAATTAATATCAACCGCATGCTAGGGTTTTAACTTCATCTTACTGCTCAAAACGTTATCATCTTTTGCTGTTACTCAAGGGAAAACTGTATTCTTTTTATAATATACTATAATCTTGTTGACACATGAAAGTAACGTTACAGCTTTTCACTCCCTCTGCGATGTACACACTACAAAAAAAATCGCGAGCCATGAGGGAATTATTTGAATGGAACGGAAATCAGTAGATGTATTGTACACATACGGACAAACGAATAATTACAGTTTCAAAAAAACAGGATGATTTACTTAGAAGAAAGAGAATCACAAATTGCGCAAGTCAATTATGCGTTGGACCACCTCTGTTCTTCGTGAAAGCAGGTATTCGACGTGACATTGGTTGGCAGAGTTGTTGAATGTCCTCATTAGGGATATCGTGCCGTATTCTGTCCGGCTGATTGGAGGGGTCAATAATGCCCCAAACGTTCTCAGTTAGGGAGAGGTTCTAAGACATTGCTGGTCTAGGTATAGTTCAGCAAGCATGAAGAGAAGCAATAGAAACTCTCGCCATGTGCGGGAGGGCATTATTTGTCTGAAATGTATGCCCGGGAAAGCTGGCAACCAAGGGCAATGGAACGGGCCGTAGAACACCGTCGATGTACTGCTGTGCTGTTAATGTCCCGCAGATGACAACCAATAGTATCCCAACACTGCCCAGGTTATCTCCATACACGTCTTCAACCTGGAATATCATTAACTGGAGTAGAACTGTCTTCAGTCATGAATTCCGCTTCTAACTCAGCCCCGATGACCAGCGAAGACCCTTCTGCATACACCCTAGACAATGTTAGGATACCAACACGACTTCCGCCCACCATACAGCCCAAGAACCAGGAGTAATGGTCTGCAGCTCCATTGAATATCATAGCACGACCTCTTTGGTTGTCATCCACTGCACACTTTTAGCACAGCGATACATCGACTTTATTCTATGCCCCACTTTCTTGCCCTTCGTGGCAAGCCACCCTGGCCGTTCATTTCAGCAAGATAATGCCCACCCGCAGATAGTGTGATTTTCTACTGCATTTATTCATGCTTGCCAAACACTACCTTGGCCAGAAAAGTCACCGGAGCTCTCCCCAGCTAGGGATATTTCGAAAATTGATGGCACCTCATAACCAGTCGGACAGAATTCAGCACGATGTACCTCAGGAGGACATCCAGCTATTCTATCAGTCTATGCCAAGCCGAATAACTGCTTTTAAGTGGCAGAGGTGGACAAATGTGTTTTAGACTTCCTTAGTGAATAAATCTTCCAGTTTTTCTGAAATTCTAATTAGTTGTTTGTACATACATGTATTTCACATCTACTGATGTCTTTCCAATTCGGATAGTTCCCTAATGGTAAATCGTATTTTTGGTCCTAAAATGTATTTTATAACAATGTTGCAGTTGCCAGGTATTTTAGTTCACTGTTGGGGTAGTTAAATATAGTTTTGGGCAATTTTACACACTTGTGAGGTAATTTGAACACTTTTGGAATAATTTGATATACTTTTGGTGTAATTTGATATTTTTAGTGGCAATTTGATATACCTTCATGGTACTTTGATATAGTTTTGAGGCAATTTCATACACATTTGGGAGTAATTTGATACTGTTTGGTGTGATTTGACACAATTTAGGGGAAACATGATACAGTTTTGGGGTTGATATGGAAGTTGGGGCTAATCTGCTGTAGTCTGGGGATGATTTGATACGTGTTTAGGGTAAACTTTTGTGGGGAATACGATACACTTCGCGGCAGGTTGATCAACTTTTTTTGATACAGTCTGTGGGCAATCTGATACACTTTAAGGCAATGTGATGCAGTATGTGGCAAGCTGATAGGTTATCGAGGCAAGTTGATACACTTCGTGGTATTTTGGTGCCGTCCCTCTGGCTAATGCAACACAGCAAATTTCCTCTCTCACTCTAAATGGTGCAAATGGCTCTGAGCACTATGGGACTTAACATATGAGGCCATCAGTCCTCTAGACTTAGAACTACTTAAACCTAACTAACCTAAGCACATCACACATATACATGCCCGAGGCAGGATTCGAACGTGCGACCGTAGCAGCAGCGCGGTTCCAGACTGAAGCGCCTAGAACCGCTCGGTCACAGCGGCCGGCTCTCTCACTCTTTGTAATTCTTATTTATACTGGGTGTTCGTTTTAACTGAAGATATTGAAATATCACAAAAGCTACAAATGGGATCAAAAACAAAAGTTTTATTTCCAATTTGTTTCTTTCGGAGGGGGACATCCAATGACATACGACTTGACCTGCCACCCCACCACATGCGGGGGTGGTGGGGTGCCACTTTGAAATGTTCAGTGGGAACTCCCCTTTTTTATTTGCTGAAAACGATTCTACATCGAAATTTAAATACGTTTTGTCTGAAGCATTTTCTTCGTTACGCCGCAGATAGCGCTTAATCGGAGGAACAGAATGGGTACACAATCGTAATTTACAACATGCTACTCAATAGCCCTTGAATATCAAAAAATGGCTCTGAGCACTATGGGACTTAACATCTGAAGTCATCAGTCCCGTAGAACTTAGAACTATTTAAACGCAGTTAACCTAAGGACATCACACACATTCATGCCCAAGCCACGATTCGAGCCTGCGACCGTAGCGGTCGAGCGGTTCCAGTCTGAAGTGCCTAGAACCGCTGGGCCACTCCGGCCGGCGCCCTTCGATATCCAATGGTACGTGTGACCCTACCTCCATGCTGTGAGGGTACCACAGGCCAGTGCTTCACAACTCCTAGTTGGAAACCCCATTCGCAATGTTATATTCCTTCATCATATCGAACAAGGGACTACTCGACGTGCTACTGTGGCCGTGGTTTGGGGCGAACGCAGCTCTACTTTTGCAGTTAGTTGAAGTGTTCAAACTTAGTACCGCCAACTTCAATACTTTTAGTGATCCTCTTTTGAAATTCCGTACACAAGACATAAGAATATTTGCGGAAATTTCAGTAAAACAGTTTCTGGTGCGGTCGACTGTATCATCACAGCTGCTGACGCTTGCTGGTACACCTTATATTTTAAATATCCTTACAGAAAGAAATCAGGCGACGTCAAATCCGGCGATCTACCGAGCCAATTAATAGGGCTACATCTGCCGATCCTCCAACCCGTAAGCCGCGGGGCTAGCCATTCGGTCTAGGGCGTCTTATCACGGTCCGCGCGGCTCCCCCCGTCGATGGTTCGAGTCGTCCCTCGGGCCTGGGCGTGTGTGTCGTCCTTAGCGTAAGTTAGTTTAAGTTAGATTAAGTAGTGTGTAAGCCTTGGGATCGATGACTTCAGCAGTTTGGTCCCATAAGACCTTACCACAAATTCCCAAATTTACCACCAATCAGTGTAAACACGGTCTATTACCCTTCGTGCTTCAATTGCGTAATGTGCTGGGCAATAGTCATGCTGAAGCCGCATGCATTGTCAAACGTCCAGGGCAACATCCTGCAGTAGTACAGGTAATTCCCGTTCCTAAACCGTTCTATATTTGCGTCCGTTCAACGTTCCGTCGATAAAATACAGACCAGTGTGTTTCAAAAAATGGTTCAAATGGCTCTCAGCTCTATGGGACTTAACATCTATGGTCATCAGTCCCCTAGAACTTAGAACTACTTAAACCTAACTAACCTAAGGACATCACACAACACCCAGCAATCACGAGGCAGAGAAAATCCGTGACCCCGCCGGGAATCGAACCCGGGAACCCGGGCGTGGGAAGCGAGAACGCTACCGCACGACCACGAGATGCGGGCACCAGTGTGTTTGTTCTCCATCATTCCACACCATAAATTAACCGCCCGAGGACGGTAATGATCACTTTTCTGTAACCAGTGGGAATTGTGTACACTCCAATAACACATGTTATGCCGGTTAACACTACCACGGCTCGTGAATACAGACTCATAGGAAAATAGTACCTCGGCAAAGAACGTGGAGGTCGTTTGCATTTGTTGACGTGCCCATTGACGAAACACGATCTGGTTATGGAAATCGGCTGCATGAAGTTCTTTGTGCAGTGGCATATGGTATGGATTATACGAGGGTTGGAACTTAAATAGTGGCAACTATTTATTCACATCCGATACAAAAGGGTTACATGTTTGTACCTGTTACTGTCCTTCAAAGTAGTCACCAGCGTTGTGTAGAACCTGTCTCCAGCGATGTGGAAGACGTAGTATACCATTATCAGAGCCTGTTCTATTGATGGTGCGAATGGAGCAGTCTACTTACTGCCTGTCGAATCTCTGGAACAGTTCTGAAGCGAATGCCACGAAGTGGTTCCTTCATCTTCGGAATCAAATCAGAGTCACAAGGACTTACGTCCGGGGAGTATAGTGAATGGTACAGTACTTCCCAGTCCCATCGACAGAACAGAGCAGCCACAGTTTGCGCAACATGCGCCAGCGCATTGTCGTGCAAAATGATAGGTGGGTTGCGCAAAAAGTGTCGCCGCTTCTTTCGCAAAGCTGGTGGCGGGAGATGGTGACTTTGATTTGATTCCGAAGATGAAGGAACCACTTCGTGGCATTCGCTTCAGAACTGTTCCAGAAATTCGACAGGTATTAGACCGCCTCATCCCCACCATCAATAGAACAGGCTCTGTTAACGATATACTACCCCTTCCACATCGCTGGCAACAGATTCTACACAACGCTGGTGACTACTTTGAAGGACAGTAACAAGTACAAACATGTAAATCTTTTGTATCGGTTGTGAGTAAATAGTTTCTACTATTTAAGTTTCAAACCTCGTACTTATCACGATGCACATTACTGTGACAATACTACGTACGGACATACCACAACCACAGTGTAATTGCTGGGCGCTTATCTGTGTTTTGTGGTAGACTGCCGCTAGAGCAGCTACTTCATTAGCTTCTCCTATAACACGTTTCCTTAATTTACTTTTGCCGGTGTGTATGGTGCCATCAGAGATAAAGGCGTTCACAACCTCGTGAAAGAACGAACGAGGCTGAGCTTTCTCTGGAATACGCTCAGTATACAAGGCGACAGCAGCAGCAACATTTCTCCTACGTTGTCCGTAAATCAGGATCATTTCAGTTTTTTCTTCTGTGGTTGCAAAATTTATCGTCCACTTGCACGACTGTTCTCCAAATGACAGGTGATTTGCAGGCAATAAACATTGCACAAGTATTGCAATGTTTAGAGCCGCTATCTGTTCTACGTTTTGCACGATACATATCGCATACAAATGTAAGGATGTAGAGGCTTATCTCACTAGGGGTAAGATAGATACTGCCTACAGGAAAATTAAAGAGACCTTTGGAGATAAGAGAACGACTTGTATGAATATCAAGAGCTCAGATGGAAACCCAGTTCTAAGCAAAGAAGGGAAAGCAGAAAGGTGGAAGGAGTATATAGAGGGTCTATACAAGGGCGATGTACTTGAGGACAATATTAAGGAAATGGAAGAGGATGTAGATGAAGATGAAATGGGAGATAAGATAATGCGTGAAGAGTTTGACAGAGCACTGAAAGACCTGAGTCGAAACAAGGCCCCCGGAGTAGGCAACATTCCATTGAAACTACTGACGGCCTTGGGAGAGCCAGTCCTAACAAAACTCTACCATCTGGTGAGCAAGATGTATGAAACAGGTGAAATACCCTCAGACTTCAAGAAGAATATAATAATTCCAATCCCAAAGAAAGCAGGTGTTGACAGATGTGAAAATTACCGAACTATCAGTTTAATAAGTCACAGCTGCAAAATACTAAAACGAATTCTTTACAGACGAATGGAAAAAGTAGTAGAAGCCAACCTCGGGGAAGATCAGTTTGGATTCCGTAGAAACACTGGAACACGTGAGGCAATACTGACCTTACGACTTATCTTAGAAGAAAGATTAAGGAAAGGCAAACCTACGTTTCTAGCATTTGTAGACTTAGAGAAAGCTTTTGACAATGTTGACTGGAATACTCTCTTCCAAATTCTAAAGGTGGCAGGGGTAAAATACAGGGAGCGAAAGGCTATTTACAATTTGTACAGAAACCAGATGGCAGTTATAAGAGTCGAGGGACATGAAAGGGAAGCAGTGGTTGGGAAGGGAGTAAGACAGGTTTGTAGCCTCTCCCCGATGTTGTTCAATCTGTATATTGAGCAAGCAGTAAAGGAAACAAAAGAAAAATTCGGAGTAGGTATTAAAATTCATGGAGAAGAAATAAAAACTTTGAGGTTCGCCGATGACATTGTAATTCTGTCGGAGACAGCAAAGGACTTGGAAGAGCAGTTGAATGGAATGGACAGTGTCTTGAAAGGAGGATATAAGATGAACATCAACAAAAGCAAAACAAGGATAATGGAATGTAGTCTAATTAAGTCGGGTGATGTTGAGGGAATTAGATTAGGAAATGAGGCACTTAAAGTAGTAAAGGAGTTTTGCTATTTGGGGAGCAAAATAACTGATGATGGTCGAAGTAGAGAGGATATAAAATGTAGGCTGGCAATGGCAAGGAAAGCGTTTCTGAAGAAGAGAAATTTGTTAACATCCAGTATTGAGTTAAGTGTCAGGAAGTCATTTCTGAAAGTATTCGTATGGAGTGTAGCCATGTATGGAAGTGAAACATGGACGATAAATAGTTTGGACAAGAAGAGAATAGAAGCTTTCGAAATGTGGTGCTACAGAAGAACGCTGAAGATTATATGGGTAGATCACATAACTAATGAGGAAGTATTGAATAGGATTGGGGAGAAGAGAAGTTTGTGGCACAACTTGACCAGAGGAAGGGATCGGTTGGTAGGACATGTTCTGAGGCATCAAGGGATCATCAATTTAGTATTGGAGGGCAGCGTGGAGGGTAAAAATCGTAGAGGGAGACCAAGAGATGAATACACTAAGCAGATTCAGAAGGATGTAGGTTGCAGTAGGTACTGGGAGATGAAAAAGCTTGCACAGGATAGAGTAGCATGGAGAGCTGCATCAAACCAGTCTCAGGACTGAAGACCACAACAACAACAACATGTTATCTTCACTCTCCCTTGCTCTGACACATATTTTAGAGTCTACAATGATGCTTTATAGGAACTAGTTTGATGAATATGTGTGGAATATAGCATTGTGATACTTGTTGTAAGCATTGTGATAAATGATATGAACATCACATTATTTGCATTGCCGAAGTGTTTTGCAGACATTTTAGAATATTGTGGCACTAGACAAACTTCAGAGATTTCTAAAATAATTATTCTAAGGCTTTGTTGTGTGAAACACTAAGTGCAGCCCATAGACCCAACCTGAACATTTTTACCAATGTACACATGTGTTTGTGATAGTAAGCAACTCATGCTACAAAAGTTGAACGTTTTATGGTTTTATTACTACTGATATCTGTTGGTGATAGTAAATGACTGTGACCAAAATTTGTAGACGAGTTTATTTCACGTTTTTTGGGCTTGTGGAATAAAATTTAAAGGGAAACGTATGTTCGATAACTGTGTATTACTGGCTAGTTGACAACATTTTATAATGAAACGTTAATTTTTAATTACTTATAGAGAGCATGTTATGTACTTCTTATAATATGACATAGCGAATTATGTACGGCTTCAAATGCAATTTAACCACATGGCTGTTGAGCTTGTCCACAAAAGATTTTTTGAAGTCAGTAATGGAAACATTGTTGATGACGTATTCGGTATTTTACACAATTCAGATACTTTGATGCATCTTTTAATGAACATTTCGGGTACTTTGAAGTAGATCTCAGATGGGGATAACCTGTAATTGGCTCTTCCATTTTAATAATAGCCTCTGATTGGAGGAGAGAAATATGGGGGTGAGTGACTATGTTTTGCTGAATAATTCCGTATACTTTTATTCACAGCACCGATGTGCTACATTGAAACTGTAATTTCATCTTAATTATGACTAAAACACTTGTCTATGCTTGGAGGAGAGCAGAGGGAGCCGTGTCAAGTATGTTTTGATAAATAATGCAGGTTATACAGTTTTTTTTGGAGAACGTACCAGATGGGGTTAGTTTGTAATTGGCTCTTGAGTTTTAATGATGGTGAAAGTACTAGACTCTGAGTGGAGCACACTAGAGGGGTGTGTGTGATTTATGTTTTGGTAAATAATTTAGGTCATTCGGATATTTCTGAGGACAGTTCGGATGGGGTTAAATTGTAACTGGCTTCTTTATTTTAGTGGTTGTTGAAATGCTAGGCTGTGACTGGAGGAATGGAGAGGAAGGTGTGGGTGGTATTTTTTTTATAAATATTATAGGTCGTTTGGGTAATTTTGAACATTGTCCAGATGGGCTAATTGAAATGTATCTGTCATTTGAGACTTAAATATAAGCTATGGTTAGGGGAGAGGAGAGGGTGCTTTGACATGTTTTTTGGTTAGTAATTCAGGTCATTCAGCAGCTTTTGAACAAAGTCCAGACAGTGCTAGATTGTAATGGTTGTGAAAATAGTAGGCTGGAGGGGAGGAGAGGGACATGTGTGATGTATATTTTGATAATTAACTTAGGTCACTCTGATATTTTTGAGAACAACTCAGATGAGGCTACATTGTAATCACCTCTTTCGTTTGAATGGTGATTAAAGTATCGGGCTCTGGCCAGAGGGTGGGAAGGGGGAGAGGTGAAGTATTTTTTGATGAGTGATTTAGCTCACTTGGATACTTTTGAACACAGCTGAGGCGGGCTACATTGAAACGGATCTTTCAATAATTCTAGTTGGTCAGATACTTTTGATTAGAGACGAGATGGGGTTACATTGTATTGGACTCTTTCATTTTGATGATAGTTATAATAGTAGCGTCTGATTGTAGGGGAGGGAGAGAGGGGCGGGTGATGTACTTTTTAGTAGATAATGTAGGTCGTTCAGATACTTCTGAGAACAGCACACATGGCCTACACTGAAACTGCTCTTTCATTTTAATGGCAGCTAAATTGGTTAGAAAGAGGAGAAGGAGGAAGCATGGGGATATAACCCACTTCCGTATGCTGGCCAAGACAGGTCAATAACTCACATGAAGATTTAATATGTGCTTAGGACTGAAGAGCCTATTTCAAGTTCAGTATTGATTTCTCAATATAAAAACACCATGAATTTAAGTTTATTCCTCTTTTTCTGATCTTACCATTCCCCCTAGCATGTAAAGGTACTTTTCCTTTCTAATAAGTTTTTCAATTACCTACACCGAGAGAGGTTTTCAATCTTTAATTTCTATTTTCATACCAGTTACTTGAGTTCGTTCTAATAGCATTATGGCCATTCGGATGTTTCGATTCTATCCAGTTCACAAGTCTAATAACAGAATTACATTCGTTAAGTTTCACTCATTCTCTCTAAATACTTGCTGATACAGGATGGTGCTGAATCTGTTCTATCTTTATTCATTTCATCGAACTTTTAAAACACAGTTACATATTTCGAGATTAAAAAAAAAAAGAAGATATAAAGCGAATCAGCAATTGTCATAAAACAAGTTATTGTGGCGTTGGTTCATTCTCTGAAATAACTTAACAGTACTTTGTGCTTGGCGGGGGGAGTGGCAGTTGACTCTCGACATAAACAAATTTAGCGCTTTGCGAATGTATGAATAGAAAGACCGTCTTAGGCCGGGACCACTTGAGCAGAATATTTGCGGAACGTCAGCTGCGAGGTAAATGGATGCGCCGGTATGGCCCATGGTGTAGATACAGCTGTCCACACGATGCGCAACGTCTGCGGGTGGGGAATTTCGCCGCTTTCCAACCGGATCGCCCATAGCGACACGGCAGCCGCAGTGCTGTAGGCAACGAGAATCAATTGGCCAGTTCACACGGGCGGTGCTGTGAGTGTGTGAAGAAGAGCCAGCTGACGGGAGTTTCATGGTTATTGTGCAGTGTGTCGGCAACCTATGCAGTATATACTAATGCGTGCAGAAAGCCCAGGACATTTTGAAACGAAATATTTACAACCATGGTTCAAATGGCTCTGAGCACTATGGGACTTAACATCTATAGTCATCAGTTCCCTAGAACTTAGAACTACTTAAACCTAACTAACCTAGGGACATCACACAACACCCAGTCATCACGAGGCAGAGAAAATCCCTGACCCTGCCGGGAATCGAACCCGGGAACCCGGGCGCGGGAAGCGAGAACGCTACCGCACGACCACGAGCTCCGGACTACAACCATGGTGCAGCTCCACAATTACAGCAGATGCAGTCTCAACAGTATCGGCCTGAGAAAACTGATATCTATAGAACAATGGCATCCGGTTTCTCCAGCATTCTTTGAATCTGCTTCTGAGTTAAGTATTTTTACAGGAAAGTCAGCTAACAGAAGTTAGTATCCTTCTCTTTCTCAATATACAACCTGTCAATTTAATGTAAAGTTAATTGATGTTTCTTATCTAGAAACAAAACAAATTTAAGAGTAACTTCAGTTAGTATCAGCAAAGAAAAGAAAATTCAACTTGCACATTTATTTGCCTAATCGCTTCCTGCTTCTAAAAACTTATCGTGAAAGTGTTATTAAAATAATAATAGATATTACTGAGTTCTTTACGTTTAGCTGCGAAAACTTTTGCCAGAGGCAGAATAAAAAAGCACTAGAATGCGCTTACCTTAAAGTTATAGCTAACATTTTCACTGAAGGTATAGCTGGTCTCACGTTAGTTTCTTGCTTCTGTAAAGCATTTCTAAGCGTCTGATGCGGTTCATTGAAGCTTAAGAATGACATTCTGCGGTAGTTGTAAAATTTCAGTTCATCCTCTTGTAGCGCGTTAAACTAAACATAAAACGCTCTTTGTCGAAACGATCTATTCACTACCGAATGCACCCAATTCTTTCGGTGCATTTTTCTTTTTACAAAAGTTTTTAACCCTGCGAAAACCATTAGTGGTACAGTGTCCAGCATCCATTGGCGAAAAATGCAGCTACTGTTTCGCCTTCTCGCGGTTGCGAAGTGAGCTGTGTTAATTCTAAGAACATTTCTCGCTGTTCTAGAATTAAAAGAATATTTTTCTTTTCGTGCACTGAATTTCTGTTGCCATTTAATCAGAAAGTAAATAATCAGGCCATAATTCTCATTTTTTCTTTAAACTTCCATTTTTAAACTTTATTATGAGTGTATTTACTGAGTGTTACACAAGTAAAACTGTTACTGCAGAGAGAAAGAGTGACACACAAAGTATATAGCTATCTCTGCCCCTGGAGCTGCGAATGTCTAACTGTAAAATGAAAAACTGTTAATGCAACGTTAACATAAAGTGTGACTGTAACTGACTTCATAAACGACAAGCGAAAGAGAAACATGGCAGAACAACGCATAGCCAACAGCCATAGCCTCGAGTATGGCTCATCTTAGCCCGTAGCGGCCAAGCGCCAGCACACATCACTCATTTACTCGATACAGGAAAGAAGTATGGCTCTCCGTCCAGAGTTAAAAATAATTTCAATATGTTAGCCTCATATCTCACGAACCAACATACACCTAAAATGCACCGAAAGTGAACTGCTTTCACCGCAAACTGTTCGAAAGACGCGCGACACTTATTTTTGGAGTATCACGATGACAATGAACAATTACGGAAAGAAAACCAGCTCATTATCATGCTGCGATATAATGCTGTAAGGTGTGAAAATATAAAACAGAACACACCCGACTCCCAAAACTGCAGTTTTTAATTTCTTGCACAGGAAGTAAGAATTTTAATGACACTCTAACTACCTAGAGTAATGTAGCATTACTTCATTTACACAAAACGAACTTTTTAGAGGCACAGTAGACTTCTCGATATTTGGCTTTCCGTATGTCGTTCCGCAGTTAGCTGCATGGCTACAAGACTGTGTGTCTCGCCGCAGCACGTCTTCCGTTGTGGAAAAACAACGATCATGTGGCCCCAGCTTATACACACTTCAAAAAAAGTTTTGCATCGCCTCGATTCCGCGAGTTCCGGAATCTGTACAGAAAATTGGAATAGAGATCAACATAAACATCATTTCCTCCCTTTTTATTGCTCATGAAAACCACACATTGCATGTTGTACCACCATACAGCGAGATCTTCAGAGATGGTGGTTCAGATTGCTGTACACACCAGTACCTCTAATACCCACTGATGCGTGCCTGTATTCATTGTGGCATACTATGCACAAGCTCATCAAGGCACTGTTGGTCCAGATTGTCCCACTCCTCAACGGCGATTCGGCGTAGATCCTTCGGCGTGGTTGGTGGGTCACTTCGTCCATAAACAGCCCTTTTCAATCTATCCCAGGCCATTTCGATAGGGTTCATGTCTGGAGAACATGCTGGCCACTCTGGTCGACCGATTTCATTATCCTGAAGGAAGTCATTCACAAGATGTGGACGATGGGGCACGAATTGTTGTCCATGAAGACGAATGTCTCGCCAACATGTTGCACTATCGGTCAAAGGATGGCATTCGCGTATCGTGCAGCCGTTACGGTGCCTTCCATGACCACCAGCGACGTACGTCGGCCTCACATAATACCATCCCAAAACAGCAGGGAACTTCCACCTTGCTGCACTCTCTCGACAGTGTGTCTAAGGCTTTCAGCCTGACCGGGTAGCCTCCAAACACGACTCCGACGATTGTCTGGTTGAAGGCATAAGCGACACTCATCGGTGAAGAGAACGTAATGCCAATCCTGAGCGGACCATTCGGTATGTTGTTGGGCCCATCTCTACCTCACTGCATGGTGTCGTGGTTGCAAAGATGGACATCGCCATGGACGTCGGGAGTGAAGGTGCGCATCATGCAGCCTATAGCGCACAGTTTGAGTTGTAGCACGACGTCCTGTGGATAAACGAAAAGCATTATTGAACATGGTGGCGTTGCTGTCAGGGTTCCTCCGAGCCATAATCCGTAGGCAGCAGGCAGCGGTCATCCACTGCAGTAGTAGCCCTTGGGCGGCCTGAGCGAAGTATGTCATCAACAGTTTCTTTCTCTCTGTACCTCCTCCATGTCCGAACAACATCGTTTTGGTTCACTCCGAGACGCCGAGACACTTAACTTTTTGAGATCCCTTCCTGGCACAAAGTAACAATACGGACGCGATGGAACCGCGGTATTGACCGCTTAGGCATGGCTGAGCTACAGACAACACGAGCCGTGTACTGCCTTCCTGGTGGAATGACTGGAACTTATCGGCTGTCGGACCCCCTCCGTCTAATAGGCGCTGCTCATGCATGGTTATTTACATCTTTGGGCGGGTTTAGTGACATCTCTAAAGAGTCAAAGGGACTGTGTCTGTGATACAATAACCACAGTCAATGTCTATCTTCAGGAGTTCTGGGAGCTGAGGTGATGCAAAACTTTTTTTGATGTGTGTAGTACGATTGCAGAATTGCAGACCATCACTGGAAGCAATTTCATCAAATATTTATGAATATGCCTACAGAGCGATCTGACGAGGAGCTACCACATAAAATTAATGGCAAGTAAAGCAGATTTCAAAACGATATTCATTGGATGTATCCTGAGGAACTGTAGTTCATCAGCAAAGGAAGTAGCTCATAAAACACTCATTCGACCTATACTTGAGTATTGTTCGGCAGTATTGGATCCGTACCAGTTAGGACTGATAGAGCAAATACAGAAGATCCATACAAGAGTAACATGTTTCGTTACATGTTCATTTGGTAACGATGAAAGCATCAAGGACATGTTCAGCCAACTCCATTGGTAGACCCTACAAGAGAAGCGTTCTTCGTTACTTAACTGTGTGCATTTAAAGTTCCAAGAGCGTACATTTTTAGGAGTGTTAACAAATATATTAATTTCTTCTACTAGTACCTCGCGAAAAGCCAATGAAGATAAAATTAGAGATTTGAGCCCATACGAAGGCTTACCAGCAATCGTTCTTCCCCCTGTTCGTAGGCGACTGGAGCAGGAAAAGGTGTAAGTAACACTGGTACACATGGTATCATCCACCGAACACCGTAAGGTGGATGTGGAGTATAGATGTACATTTAGATATATTGCTGAGGAAAAGAGATCAACTGCCATCTGTTGGGTAGTAATTTAGCTATGAAGAGAAAAAATGGTAGGCTAGACATGATATAATTTTTATACGAGATTTAACGAACACTCTTATCCAACGATGCAGGTGAAATCAATTTTCAGCTTAGATTTCTTGAATCATATACGTTCTATGGAAATGATAGAAGACAATTTAGAAAACCAGCATTTAGCTCTTAGAATTTGACTACTAAAAATTCAATAAGAAACAGAAATTTACAGCTGACGTAGAAATACATCTGAGCATTCATTAAATGAAGAAATCATCTTCAGAGATAACCATGCACATGATCTTCATTTTGATTTATTGTAAGACATGTTTTTCTCTTAAGTTTTGACGGTTAATGAATACCATCTTGTTTTCCTTTTACAATGTTTTAGCCGACACATAGATAAGGTTTCTTTTAATAGCGAAATTTCCTATATACATCTGCCAGTAACATACGCTGCAATGTAGTTGTAACAGCACGACAGTATGTGCTAGTACCTTCACATAACGACTATTCTTCTACATCTACATCTACATTGATACTCCGCAAGCCACCCAACGGTGGGTGGCGGAGGGCACTTTACGTGCCACTGTCATTACCTCCCTTTCCTGTTCCAGTCGCGTATGGTTCGCGGGAAGAACGACTGTCTGAAAGCCTCCGTGCGCGCTCTAATCTCTCTAATTTTACATTCGTGATCTCCTCGGGAGGTATAAGTAGGGGGAAGCAATATATTCGATACCTCATCCAGAAACGCACCCTCTCGAAACCTGGCGAGCCACTTGAGTTTATTAAACATCTCCGTAACGCTATCACGGTTACCAAATAACCCGGTGACGAAACGCGCCGCTCTTCTTTGGATCTTTTCTATCTCCTCCGTCAACCCGACCTGGTACGGATCCCACACTGATGAGCAATACTCAAGTATAGGTCGAACGAGTGTTTTGTAAGCCACCTCCTTTGTTGATGGACTACATTTTCTAAGCACTCTCCCAATGAATCTCAACCTGGTACCCGCCTTACTAACAATTAATTTTATATGATCATTCCACTTCAAATCGTTCCGTACGCATACCCCCAGATATTTTACAGAAGTAACTGCTACCAGTGTTTGTTCCGCTATCATATCATCATACAATAAAGGATCCTTCTTTCTATGTATTCGCAATACATTACATTTGTCTATGTTAAGGGTCAGTTGCCACTCCCTGCACCAAGTGCCTATCCGCTGCAGATCTTCCTGTATTTCGCTACAATTTTCTAATGCAGTAACTTCTCTGTATACTACAGCATCATCCGCGAAAAGCCGCATGGAACTTCCGACACTATCTACTAAGTCATTTATATATATTGTGAAAAGCAATGGTCCCATAACACTCCCCTGTGGCACGCCAGAGGTTACTTTAACGTCTGTAGACGTCTCTCCATTGATAACAACATGCTGTGTTCTGTTTGCTAAAAACTCTTCAATCCAGCCACACAGCTGGTCTGATATTCCGTAGGCTCTTACTTTGTTTATCAGGCAACAGTGCGGAACTGTATCGAACGCCTTCCGGAAGTCAAGAAAAATAGCATCTATCTGGGAGCCTGTATCTAATATTTTCTGGGTCTCATGAACAAATAAGGCGAGTTGGGTCTCACACGATCGCTGTTTCCGGAATCCATGTTGATTCCTACATAGTAGATTCTGGGTGTCCAGAAATGACATGATACGCGAGCAAAAAACATGTTCTAAAATTCTACAAGAGATCGACGTAAGAGATATAGGTCTATAGTTTTGCGCATCTGCTCGACGACCCTTCTTGGTGGATCACTGAAGTGGCTGTTATTCTACCACAATGAAAATTTCCGATAGTCACTGGAGCGTAGATCTCATGTTTGCCACGACTTAAAGACACTGGTTGTTCACCCTAGATAAATCAGGAGCATCTTAGCATCGAAGATCTTTGCTTTATCTGTCACACACGTCCACAGTTGTCGGCACAGAAATCACTGAGCAGCAGTCTCATACCCATTTTAGCCATAACCAAGCATTCACACTTACAAATGGCAATATTTACCTTAGCTTTAGTCATTAACGACTGACGTCACCATGGTGTTGAAACAAGAACATGTTATGGGTCTTCGCTAACGTCACTAAGCAGAACACGCAGATGGCGTCTTTCCTGTCCTTATTCTCCCCTGAAAGCGTTGTGAGGTATCACACTTGTTTTTTAGGTCTTTCATTCTATTTTAAAATTTAAGACGCTTCAATTAAATTGTTTTTATGTTTTACTTGTACCGCATCAGGCTCCTATGATATCTCTACTCCATAAGACGGTTCGTCTTTGCTGCTTAACTACATACAAACCCCTATTCTTGTTTCTCGTCACCTATATTTTGTTTATTCCACGCAGCTTGTTAGTACCTAGTATAAGATATTATGCATTTTATTCTTATATTCAACAATTTAACTGAATATCGTATAACTGAAACCTATCTCCAGGGATAAAGTAAAATGGGGGTGGAGCTATTTCATGTTTAGACTTTTACATTCAGTCAACGTAGTTCCATAGAACTATAATATTAAAAATTATTGGAAGTTCAGCATTGCATTACTAGGCTAGATACTCTACTGACGAAACAGAATGCTTAGGTCAAAATCAAATGGCCTCATTGCCTGCAAACGCATTTGGTATAAACGGTGTATTCACTGTTCCACGAGTACTCTCCACACCATGATGAGAGTTTTACGGTCAGACAATCGGGTCCTTCAGAATGAGAGCACTTGCCGCGAAAGGCAGAGGTCCTGGGTTCGAGTCTATGTCCGGCACACAGTTTTAATCTGCCAGGAAGTTTCAAGTCGGGTCCTTGTTGATGAATATTCCCTCTACGACTCAACATCATCCTCTCAAATTCTTTTGTGCAAAGAACTCTATGGCGAGCATATAGATGGGCACTTCGTGACTTGGACGACTCACCCGGGACTATCCGAGCGGTCTCAGGCGCTGCAGTCATGGAGTGTGTAGCTGGTCCCGGCGGAGGGTCGAGTCCTCCCTCGGGCATGGGTGTGTGTATTTGTCCTTAGGATAATTTAGGTTAAGTAGTGTGTGAGCTTAGGGACAGATGACCTTAGCAGTTAAGTCCCATAAGATTTCACACACATTTAAACATTTTTGAACTTGGACGACTCAGTTTGTCGTAAGTTTTTGCCCATGCTGATAAATTTCCTTTAATTGGAGTGCTTCGTGTAGTAGGGTACCAACAATTTTTTTCGTTCGCCACCAAACCTATTCACTGATTGCTGTATGGAGGGTGCGGGTGCAAGTGAATGCATTCATCGGTTTCCCTATTAAATTTTGGGCATTCAACCACGCCCGCTCGGTCTTTTATGTCCGATGATCGCGCCACAGCATACCCTGGCACAGATACACACGCGCCAGAAACGTTGACTGGAAGCAAAGAAGTGCACTACATATACTCTTGAACTGAAGATGTGGCTACGCTGTCGGTCCAGGCTGGGAAGTCGATATACCACTGTGACCTACACTATGGAGACGTATTTGCAGGTTTATTAAAGATCGCCGGATTCCATTACTCGTCCAAGCTGAAAGCGCTATCTCCATTAATTAAATTTTTCACTGAACGAAATTCAACTGCTTCTTTCATCACCGCGTCTCAAAGAAATGAAGTAGGGGCTAGAATTCCGGCATTTTTGTACTGCATAGAGTGACCGATATCAGTGGATTGCTCCGTCACAGGCGATTTATTGAGTTGTAAGATCCGAGTGCACTTACAGGTTCCGTACATCGTTTCCGGAATAAACATGTCGCATGTCCGAAGTATGTGAGGCCACACCCACAGTGAATCTTGTAGGCGCCAAACTTCCGGAGCATCAAATTATCTTTAATGGATCCCAAGAGTGCTGCTGTCTTCAGCGAAGGGTGAAAACTCACTTTTACATGGTGTTTGCCTAGGATGTGTCCTAATTTTGGCAATAACTTTCTCCCTCATATGTCAGGAACGCCATGGATTTAAATCTCTCTACCTCTTCTTTTACATTCCTTGTATACAATTTGGTTTATTCGTAGCGCCTTACATATCTGCTATGGAGAACACCCCACCTGCTTCAAAAACCCGTTTGCAGAATCTTTATGTCTTATTGGCAAAAGTTTTGATACAGAGGGCCGGGCGGTGTGGCCGAGCGGTTCTAGGCGCTTCCGTCTGGAACCGCGCGACCGCTATGGTCGCAGATTCTTATCCTGCCTCGGGCATTGATGTGTGTGATATCCTTAGGTTAGTTAGGTTTAAGTAGTTCTAAGTTCTAATGGACTGATGACCTCAGATGTTAAGTCCCATAGTGCTCAGAGCCATTTGAACCATTTCATATAGAGGTTTCAACATAGTTCAAACAGTTTATGACCTCAACATACTCTTTATTTAACAGTGAATTTTTTTAACTGACTAACGATGGCCCATTTGGTTGTGGCAAACTTTGAACAAAATGCGTTGGTTTCTCATAGTTTGAAGATTACAGTATTTTTGGGATATGTTAACGGCACATTTGTAATGTGACCTCATGGTGAAAATAAATCGGAAGAATTTTTAAACCATTAAATTCCATCTACGGACAAATCAACTTAGCATTGAAAATCGAAAAGTTGCGTTGCCTTCCATTTTAGTATGTTTTGGTTTGGTGCAAAATGATGAAACTTCGGTACATGCAGTATAGCGGAAGCCGACGCATATGGATTTACATTTACATGCAGATAGCTGCAAGCATCCTTACCAAAGGATGTGTGAGTAGCAATGCTATGAATGTTCTGCGACAGGTACAATCAGCACAGTCCCACTGTCTTGGCGTACTTTTGTGCACTTTCACCTTCAACACACTCATTGACCTTCAAGGTCATGGTGTAATCATCACATGATCGTCAAGGTCATCCATGACCGTCACTGAAGAAGTTGAACTCATCATACCACCATCGTGATCAGTGACATCATCATCCTTATCAGTGGGAAAACCACACACATTTCTCTCCTTCCCTCCTTATCTTTAATGAGTCATAGCACAGTATTAAAATGAAAACACAACAAAGTTGGCGGAAACAGTCCAAGTGTGTTAACGGAAAATTTTAAACCCACCCCTCCTCCTCCCCCTTCCACCAATCTCGAGCCAATCATAGGGCAGTGTTAAAAAATGCAAGAAGATGGAAACAGGTGAATTCTGAGCTATATCCCCGTTTCCTCTTCTCCTTCCATCCAATCAGTGTGTGGTATTACAAAATGGCAGCAGACATGTATTAAAAAATGATGTAATATCCACTTGAAAGTCAAAGATATGCATTATTTTCAGCATAAAAAATGTTCATATTATATTATTTACACGTACATATACACATCTCACACAATATTAAAGGGAAGCCATTGTGAATGTTATGCATTATTTACCTACACATGTATAAATCTGGAATAATGTTAAAATTACTCCAACGTCTAAGATACACATCATGTACGTGCACACGCATGTCTCTGTATTTAATATGTCAAATAATGTAGTCTCTAGTAATCTTTTCTCTTTCTTTCTCTCTCCCTCTCTCTCTCTCTCTCTCTATCTCTCTGTGCCACACATGTATAACTGTATTTCACAGTGTTCATATAACACACATGTAATCCCCCTTTAATTCTTAGTTCAAATATACTACGCATGCCTGTGATCTCTCTCATGCAAAGTAAACGTTTCCCTCTGTTTCCTACCTTAAATTCTACACTTATTACAAACACGTGATCTCCCACATGCAGAGTAATCATTCTCTCTCTCTCTCTCTCTCTCTCTCTCTCTCTCTCTCTCTCGCTCTCTCTCTCTGTCCCTCTCTCTCTCCCTCCCTCTCTCTTCCTCTCTCTCTCTCTCTCTCTCTCTCTCTCTCTCTCACACACACACACACACACACACACACACACACACACTCCCACCCCCACCCCCACCCCACACACACATACGCCAATACACACAGTAATGAATAGTGTACAATGCACTGTAAATGCTCAATGTTGTATAATATTGTAAGTTCATTCAGCAGGCTATGTGGATATAGTGTGAGAAATGTGTTACGAATAGAATTGGTAGCAAAGAAGTAATAATTTCAAGGTCATGCATGACGGGGCAGTTTTTCACGCATTTCTGTGTTTCTGACGTCATATATACTGAAACATGTCTAGTACGATACAACTTTCAGTAGTATACGTAAATACTACACTCCTGGAAATGGAAAAAAGAACACATTGACACCGGTGTGTCAGACCCACCATACTTGCTCCGGACACTGCGAGAGGGCTGTACAAGCAATGATCACACGCACGGCACAGCGGACACACCAGGAACCGCGGTGTTGGCCGTCGAATGGCGCTAGCTGCGCAGCATTTGTGCACCGCCGCCGTCAGTGTCAGCCAGTTTGCCGTGGCATACGGAGCTCCATCGCAGTCTTTAACAATAGTAGCATGCCGCGACAGCGTGGACGTGAACCGTATGTGCAGTTGACGGACTTTGAGCGAGGGCGTATAGTGGGCATGCGGGAGGCCGGGTGGACGTACCACCGAATTGCTCAACACGTGGGGCGTGAGGTCTCCACAGTACATCGATGTTGTCGCCAGTGGTCGGCGGAAGGTGCACGTGCCCGTCGACCTGGGACCGGACCGCAGCGACGCACGGATGCAAGCCAAGACCGTAGGATCCTACGCAGTGCCGTAGGGGACCGCACCGCCACTTCCCAGCAAATTAGGGACACTGTTGCTCCTGGGGTATCGGCGAGGACCATTCGCAACCGTCTCCATGAAGCTGGGCTACGGTCCCGCACACCGTTAGGCCGTCTTCCGCTCACGCCCCAACATCGTGCAGCCCGCCTCCAGTGGTGTCACGACAGGCGTGAATGGAGGGACGAATGGAGATGTGTCGTCTTCAGCGATGAGAGTCGCTTCTGCCTTGGTGCCAATGATGGTCGTATGCGTGTTTGGCGCCGTGCAGGTGAGCGCCACAATCAGGACTGCATATGACCGAGGCACACAGGGCCAACACCCGGCATCATGGTGTGGGGAGCGATCTCCTACACTGGCCGTACACCACTGGTGATCGTCGAGGGGACACTGAATAGTGCACGGTACATCCAAACCGTCATCGAACCCATCGTTCTACCATTCCTAGACCGGCAAGGGAACTTGCTGTTCCAACAGGACAATGAACGTCCGCATGTATCCCGTGCCACCCAACGTGCTCTAGAAGGTGTAAGTCAACTACCCTGGCCAGCAAGATCTCCGGATCTGTCCCCCATTGAGCATGTTTGGGACTGGATGAAGCGTCGTCTCACGCGGTCTGCACGTCCAGCACGATCGCTGGTCCAACTGAGGTGCCAGGTGGAAATGGCATGGCAAGCCGTTCCACAGGACTACATCCAGCATCTCTACGATCGTCTCCATGGGAGAATAGCAGCCTGCATTGCTGCGAAAGGTGGATATACACTGTACTAGTGCCGACATTGTGCATGCTCTGTTGCCTGTGTCTATGTGCCTGTGGTTCTGTCAGTGTGATCATGTGATGTATCTGACCCCAGGAATGTGTCAATAAAGTTTCCCCTTCCTGGGACAATGAATTCACGGTGTTCTTATTTCAATTTCCAGGAGTGTATTTGCAAAATGTGTTTGGAATACAGACAGTAATAAAGAAGTAATAAATTACTCCTCCTGATTGGTGCCACAATTTTTTGAATTAACAGCAAAAATGTAGTTAGGAGTAAACTTCTTTCCTTACATAATTTTGCGGGCATTGTCTGCGATGGAAGGATTAGTAAAGGTTGAAACTGTGTGTAAAATTTGTGGCAAGTCACTAAATGCTTCCATTCTCAAATACTGTATGAATAATTTCTGGGTATTCACGCGTCATGGGCTACACTTCTTTTTCACCACTATTTCCATTCCTTTTATAGGCAGGTGGTTCTTACACCCACAGTATTGCGTGTCAAGTTTAGTTGGTACCAACCAAGTGGTTTAGGAGGGTATGTGGTACGTATACTATTATATCCACTCGTCTAATATAGACTACCTAGGAAGCTGTTTCCTCGGATCGCTAGACAACAGTTGAAGCAAATCGTATTAATGGAGTTAATTACGGTAAGTTAAATTGACAGTACATAGCTTTGCGTGTTCACAAAGGTGTGTCGTAAGCAAATGGCGACATTCAAATAATCAATATCCTTTGGTATATTCAATTTCAATCAAGCAAAACAGTTCAGTTGATAAGTCACTGCTGTAGAGTTTGTATGACGGCTCTTCTTCCACTCCGGCCGCGGTTAGGCTGCGCGGTGCTTAAATTCTCTTGGCGGAGGTGACGCTCTTGTTTTGGTGTCGTCCTAGCTAGCGTACGATTTGCTGAGGTCGTCTCACGGCCCTCTCTGCTCGTCCGTTCTTCATCGTCGTACCGGCGCTTGTCGTTACGCCGGAACATTCCTCCTCACCCCCCCCCCCCCCCCCTAAAATCGACGGACCGTCGGAGAGTAGGAACCGCGACAACGGGAGGCGGGAGTGTGGATGCTTCGCTGGACCGGAAGCTGTGGCTGCTGGGGGCGTCTAGCTTCCGGTCGTATCCCGCCACCCGGCCTTCGTTCTGGCGGAAACGTCCCACGGAAAACGACCAGAAGGGTACGCGTCCATCTCCTGAGGGCGATAACCAGATGTAGAAGGCGTCGGCTGCTGTGGTGTGGGTGGGTCCAGCTTCATCGGTAGGACGAGAGAAGGCGGAGGAGGCGAAGGCTCCGTCTCCGGGGATCGGCCCGTGGCGTTCTCTGGCGGCTGCTGCGGCCGCAGTGTCCTCGGGATCGTGAATCTGGGGGAAGAGACACAGATGGATCACCGTGCATATTACAGTGGCGGAGGCGTTTGTGATGTCGGCGCTGCATTCCGTCTCTACCTGAAATAAGATGTATGCAAGCTCCAAGTCGACGGACGATTTCGCCTCGCGCTCATCGTGTACTGCCACTAAAAATCGTGTAAAACACAATATCATGTTGCGCGAAGCGATACTTGAGGCCTTCCTTCTGCGCCGTACGCGTAGGAGGGTGGAACAGGTAGAACAGTGTCCGATGGCGGTGGCCGTGGAGCAATTCATCCGGTGATGGTCCATCTCGTGGGTGCGTACGATAGGAGGCGAGAAACAGTTGAATGCTTGATCCCTGGTGTGTGCGGAGCGAAGTTTGGCCATCTGCTGCTTGAAGGCTCTGACAGAGTGTTCCGCTTCGCCGTTTGACTGTGGATGGAACGCTGCACTAGTCAGATGCTGTATGCCATTGCGTTCAAAGAATGTTTCAAATTCATGTGACGTGAACTGAGGGCCGCTGTCCGACACTATTAGTTCAGGTAAAACTTCGAGGCAAAAATTAGAGGACAACACCTGGAATGTGCTACGTGACGTTGTCGAGTTCATTGGCAAAGCAAAAGCAAGTTTGCTCTACGAGTGAACCACAATCAACCAACGAGTGTTCCAAAAAGGTCCTGAAAAGTATATGTGCACACGTTATCTTGGTGACTGCGACTTAGGCCAAGCAGTGAATTTTTGTGGCGGAGCGGACTAATTTTCCGCACATGC
Organism: Schistocerca serialis cubense; assembly: GCF_023864345.2. NCBI lineage: Eukaryota > Metazoa > Arthropoda > Insecta > Orthoptera > Acrididae > Schistocerca > Schistocerca serialis. The sequence continues at coordinate 584,996,808 of NC_064640.1, forward strand.
GTGGCACTGTGACGTCATGTGTTCGATTTGGGTGTCCAAATTCCGCCCAAGTACAGTGTCGAAGCGCTAGCTGTTTCGTATGAACAATCCTCCAGTCTCCTTGGTAAAGTTACTGCAACACTTCATTTTGCAAAGCTTTAGGGATCAATACACGTGACCGTCCACTGTTATTTTGAATAAGAATCACACCTTTCTGTAGAGCGAGGCTATGCCGACGTGCAAAGTATCGGTGCACTACAGAGTTCTTATGCTATGCAAGGAACGAGGCCAAGATGTGGGAATGTATTTTAGCAAAATGTTCAAATCTGAATCAGCTTTTGTGGCCTGTGCAGTTGTCTTGTAGTTCAGCGGAGGGGATTGAAGCAATTCAAAATTATGAGCATCGATGTGACAACATGATGCAGCAGAAGCGTTACAGTTTGAATCAGGGCCAACCGGAAAACGTGAATGTGTGTCCGCATTACTATTTTTAGCTGTAGGACGATACGCAATCTCGTACTGGTATTCAGCAACAAGAAAGTCCCACTTTGCAATTTTTGAGCGGTTTGTACAGGAACCGGTTCCGTCGGACGAAACAAGGACTGAAAAGGCTTGTCATCTGTTACTAAGTAGAATTTTCTGCCATACAAATAGTGGTGGAATTTGGTGACACCATACACAATAGCCAAAGCCTCTTTCACAGTCTGTGAATAGTTACACTGAACTTTGGACAACACTTTTGATGCGAAAGTGATAGGCCTGTCTTTATCACCAATTCTGTGCGAAAATACTTCACCGATTCCGTAAGAGGAAGCGCCAACTTGAAGTAAGACTGGTTTGTCAGGAGCAAAGTGAACTAAGCACCGGTGACTGAGCAATGCATATTTAATCATACAATGTAAGCTTTCACGGCCGGTATTGTCTTCACTTAAAACTTTCGGGCTGAAAGGCTGTGGTCGAAGTATAAAACTGTCTCCTGACGTTTCGTCTCCGACTGCGGGAGACATACTCGGAGGTAAACCGGCGAACTGCGAAGAGAACTCGAGGAAGCGCTGATTATATAGGCAATACAGAGGGCGCCACTGTCGATCACGTGACGTCGGCTATGAGATTGCCGTCAATTTACATTTATTTAACTCTATCACGTTCAGCAATGTGTTCGTTTGCAATATTTGCTGACTTACATTGTTATACACCAGTGGCGCATGAAGCCTATAATGATCGAATTGTACTTTGTGTGTACTCCAAGTAACTTTTCTAAACTTCGAGTAGGTGGAGGATCTGTTGGAGAAGACGTAACAAGTATTTGTTCCCTATGGGATACTCGCTTCGGATCCTCTTGGACTAATCTTCGATCAGACTCATTCAGACATATATCAAGAATTTCGAACACATCTTCCTTCTAACAACAAATCAAACTCTTCGGCAGTCCTATGGTTCACAAGAGTCGCTTTTAGAACGGTTAACTAAATATGCAATAAAATTTAGTTCTGTAGCGATATGACCAGTGTTTCGCGTAGTCAAAACACTTTAGTAGCGGCCGTCATAATAGAAATAGTCTTTTCGAACCCCCGCAGGGCTGACTCTCTTTTGTATGTAACTGACCACTGAGCATCCTACACTACGGTTACTGTTTTCTGTAGCTGGTCATAGTTTTCCCTGAATCGTTTCAAAGATCTTACCCTTACAGCTTATCGAGTCGACACACTGATATCATACGTTGAATTTCGGCCTGAATACGTGTTGTAGACATTAGATTGTAGCACGACATCAGCATGCACGTTGTTCCTTTTTATGGATTCCAGGAGCATACACTGACGGAAAAAGATCGCAGCACCACAAAATAATTAACGTAGAGTAATGAAATTTTGGGCATACATTTATCTAGGTAATATATTCAAATGATTAATATTGCAAGATCACAAGTTAATGTAAGCGCGAGATAAGCAATTGAAAATGTGAAATGCTGGTACGTTAATAAGCTGCATTACTACCAGAATGTGGAATGTAAGCATGCAAACGTACATGCGTTGATTTGTACAGAAGCCGGATGTCAGATTGTGAGATGGAATCCGATGCCTATTACACGTGGTCGGTGGATAAAGGGATGGTTCATGCTGGTTGCGGACGACGCTAGAATTGTCGTCCGACGGTGTCCCATGTGTTCTCGATTGTAAATAAATTTGTTGACCGAGCAGGCCAAAATGTCGACATTTTGTAGAGCATGCTGGGCTACAACAGTGATATGTCGGCGAACATTATCCTGTTGGAATACATCCCCTGGAATGCTGTTCAGCCGGCCGGTGTGGCCGAGCGGTTCTAGGCGCTTCAACCGGAACCGCAGACCGCTACGGTCGCAGGTTCCAATCCTGCCTCGGGCATGGATGTGTGTGATGTCCTTAGGTTAGTTAGGTTTAAGTAGTTCTAAGTTCTAAGGGACTGATGACCTCAGATGTTAAGTCCCATAGTGCTCAGAGCCATTTGAACCATTTGAATGCTGTTCACGAATGGCAGCACAACGAATCGAATCACCGGACTAACGTACAAATTTGCGGCCAGAATGAGTAGGATAACCACGACAGTGCCCCTGCCGTCATACGAAATCACACCCCAGACCATAGTCCGGTGGAGATCCAGTGTGTCTACGAGGCAGACACACTGGTTGCAGGCGCTGAACTGGCCTCCTTCTAATCAACATATGGCTATCAGTGGCACCACGGTGGAACCAGTTTTCATCAGAAAACACAACAGACATCCACCCCGCCCTCCAATTAGGTTTCAATTGACACCACTGAAGTAGCAAACGGTGGTGGTTTGGGCTCAGTGGAATGCACATTAGAGAGCGTCTGAATCGGAGTTGTCCTTGAGGTAACCACTTTGTAACAGACCGTTGTGGAGCTGTGGCACCAACAGCTGCTCACACTGCTGCTACAGATACTATACAAGCCATCCGCCAAACACGTTAGTCTTCCCTGTCGGTAGTGCCACGTGGAGTCCGGTCTTCTTGCAGCCGTACGTTTCCGTGACCATCGCCGCCAGAAATAATGTACAGTGGTAACATTTCTGCCAAGTATTTCTGCATTGTCGCAGAACCAACATAAAGCTTCTTGTAGCCGTATTACACGACCTCTTTGTGATAATGGCGTCTTTGTCGCCTTGAAGGCATTCTTGACTAACTTCTAGTAACCAGGTAAAATCTCAAAGGTAAGTAACGCTCACGAACGGAACAGTGTGTTTTTAAAGCAAACATGATTTGCATCTTCATAATGGCGCTGCTAGCGCCATTCTTATGCGACTTGCGTGGTATTTAAATAGACATCACCTTTCAGACGTAGAAATACGCCTATCAACTTGCGTTTAGGTCACACAACTCCGTGGTTTTATGATGTTTCTCTCGTCAGTGTATTACAGACCTGTTTCACAGTTTCCAAGATATAGCACACTGGATCTCAGCTTCTAGAAACTTGCAAAATGCAAACTATGCTAACAGCTCTTTGGCTGATCTTCACACTCTTATTCCAATCGGACGCATTAATTGGATCATCGAAAGAGTGGGTGCGTAAAAACACGATTCTTAGTGAAATTCATAGAAGGATGTATTTGTTTCCAGCATTTGTGCCCTTGAGTCCGCTGATCAGTATGAACACAGAAAAAGTTCTTTCATTTCGAGCGCCTCAGTTCGACTCAGTGTACAGATAGAGTTTGCCGGTCGTTGCCAGCCATGTATAGTCACTGAGTCTGCCATAATTCCATAAAATGGAGAATTCCTTATTTTCTGCACAGTGTCTCGTGTGAGGCATAATTCCTAGAATTGCGTTACGTGTCGCTGGCGCCAACCAAATGTCGCGGCGATTGTGCCGGAGCTTCCCTTGTGGTAGATCGCCCTTCCTCTCATCTAGTTGCGCCATGTGGTTTCCTTAGAGCGTTTAATGACCTTCCGGTGTTTGTTCTGTTCGACCAAGAATCCTGAGTGAACTGATAATCAATACTAAAACAGTTCTAACTGATCGGCTAACAACCCTCGTGCGTGATGGCCTACCAGAGGTGTGCTATTTTTATGTTGCTGCCATTGCGAAAGATCTGCAATGAAAACGTCTCTTCTCGTTTATTGATAACTTATATATAGCTTCTAGCCAATCTTCTTTAATAAAAGCCGCTTCTTTCTGTGTTCTTCTATAGGGCACTGTAGGTTAGACCTAATGAAACCACAGCAAGGAACACTGTCACTGCTTTCTTCGTAAAGTGGCCACGAATAAGACATAAAGAGATCGAGTAACAGGGCTACAAGGAGCTGGATGTTGGTTCTGCGATACTGCAGAAATACTTGGCAGAATTGTTACCACTGTACATTATTTCTTTCATTCGTTCGCAGATATGTATGACAGGATCAGACAGAATATCGTTGTAGTTATGACAGCTTCGAGGATGCGACAGTTTGGTTCAGGTACAAGCAAAAATTGCCATCAACCAAAACACTGTTCACTTATTAGCTAACTTACCTAAAGTAAGTCGAAGCGTAAATAATAATTATAGAGTAAATGTATAAGGGTATGCTGCTTAGGAGTCATAGGCAAGCCAAGAACAGCGAATACCTGAGTGGAAATTGCAGTGCAGAATGTGATGCTATGACCTACGAATTCAGCAGTAGACATTAGCAACACACTTCTACTGCAGAACTCTAAGGGACGTCAGGGATGTCAGCCGAGTGGTTTGGCGGTAAATGAGGAGCAGAAACTTTTTCAAGGGACTGTGGGTTCACCATTTAATGTAACTGAAAAAGGTAATCAGGTATTTATTAGTGAGGATATAAAAACAGGGAACGAACTATCAAAAGCAAATGTTCAGAATTTAATCTGCAGAAAATGCTGCAAGCTTCTATTTTTAAACTAGATGAATCTGCAAGGTTTACTAGAAAAAAAAGAGGTATCTGCTAAGGATATCATCGAGAAATGTAACACCAAAACAGATACAACTAACAACAAAATAGAGCAATCTCCTAGGGATTCTAACGCAAAGCTTCAGGACCTAAAAAAAGCCATGTAGAAAGGTCGTGAAGGGACTACGAAAAATCTTGCTAATGCCATGAGGAGTTGGTCAACAAGTAGATCGAATACAAGTGAAACGATTCAGGTGGAGCTTCTGAAAACGCCAGTCACAATAAATATGCTATTAACATTCAGCAAGCTACTGTCAGTGATGCCACTGAAGAATATAACACAACAGACTCTGATGTAAACGGTAAGGAAGCCCTAGATGAACACGTTCATTCAGAAGTAAATGTTACAATCAATTCAGATGTAAAACTGAATGTAAATGATAACTAATCACATATAAGCAGGTCCAAACCACACCATGTATTAAATTCTATTAAGAAACTGGGTGTTAGTATTGGAAACGAGGCAGCTGCGAAACTAGCTATTGTTCTCCATGAGATCAGTGACTGAGGTAACATAGACATGGGATTTTCTGTTGAAAACGTAAATGTAAATTTAAATTAAAAACTGAAAAGTGGGGCTAAATTAAATAATGATAGTGAAATTGTTAACCAAAACGCCACTATAAGAAAACAGATGCTCTTTGCAAATTTGTTACTAAAAGAAAGGTACATAATATTAGGAACCATAGGAAGAAAAATGGGATTCATGCAGACGCTGCATCAGGGGATTTCTTCGTCAGAGAAAAGAACGAGAGGTAAGATAGAAGGTAAACGAAAATGAGAACGTAATCCATACCTAAGTAAGCAACGTTCCTACAAACGTGAATGGAAGGTACGGTGATGTGTGCCCCAAGAAGGAAAATAAAGGAATTAAAATTTTCAGGACTGTAGACAAAATAATGATTGCGCCAAAGAAAACACTGATAAGAATTTATGTTGGCATGATGAGAAACAGTATAATGATCATGACAGAAAACAACTTGATGAGAATTCAAAATTTCCTTTATTAAATATTAATTTTCCACTTTTGACATAGCAAATACTAGGAGGAGCCTATAAATGATCAGAGTGTTTAATACAACAATACCTCTTTCAGTAAACCAGTTAAATCAGCAGGTAAATGAATATTGTTAAGCTACCGATGATGTGCGAGCAGCTAGCAATGTTTACAAAGTATGGAAAACATTTCGGCTGCGGGCCAATCTCGCCAGAAGGTGATACGACGCACTCAGATCTTGTTTTCCTGTTGTAGACGGTTATCCAATGCTCTAGAATTTCACTGATTTTTTGAGATGAATCATTTCAGAGTATTTGATTGTAATTGTTTTCTGGTATTTACTAATAAATGCGTCGTAATGGAGTCCTGGGACTTATTTCAAGTAAATCACGTACGCACAGTTGCACGTACAATCAGAAGAGCCCTGCTTCTATCTTCTAAAAAATCCAGTGCGCTATAATAACTTCTTCAAGATACATGGACGAGAGATTCACAGAGAACATGTAGGAGGAAATCCTATATGCCGATTCATTAAGATAATCCATGAAAGAGTACGCTTAACTAGCGCAGTCTCGAGTGGGAACGCATGACCACTTCACATCACCTACACCACGTTTTATAGGCTTGTGGCTAAACTGAGAAACCTTTATGGAAGTTTGGTACTGCTAAGGGGTCTTGCACGGTGGATACTGTATGCAATCTGTACTCCGAATAGAATCGGTAGTAAAGAAGCAATAGGTCAAAACGTCATGAATAACCCTAGGGTATCGCTGCATGAATAGCGAAAATGTAGTAAGCGCTAATCAATTCTCCTTTCATCATTTTGTAGGGGATGTCTGCGGAAAAAAGTTTCGTTTTGAAATTACATTTAATGTTAGTTTGTAGTCGCTGAGTGCTTTCATTCTCAGCTACTCAATGAATGAACTCCAGGTTTTTGCGATCCATCAGTTACGCTGCCTCAGAAACACGGAATTTATGACTGTAGTACTGGTCGTATTGTTTCAAATTTTTAACATAAAATTATACCTCATAATCAGTAGATTGTAGCAGTATTTTATATTTCTAAATGCAGTCAATAATTACGAAAGCGAGAAAATCATATCTTCGTAGCTCCTGGAAGCTATATGATAGGGAACGTACAACTGAAAGCGGGTTCCGGATTTTGAGCCAGTTACCTAGTAATATAGAAGCCCTACTTTTAGACAAATCATTTCACAAATCATTTGACCTTCTTCCATTTTTCTGTTATTTGCAAGTTCTGTTCTGAAAGCATGAGGTATGATATCTTTAAATATCGACCGGTGTTCACTTATTATTAAGAGCACATACTCGTAGATGAAGAGAAAGCAGAGAACTTTCAGCGTATGTCATAATTTGAAATTTATTTAATTTTTTCATTGTAAAAGAAGGAATTCCACAATTTTTATAGCAATGTAACTTTTTATGCCCAGAATACTAAGGTCTTCAAATGCGAACTTTCTGACACCCCATTTGGGTAGGCAGTGGCAGTTGTTCTTGGCATATTTCAGTGTTTCTTCTAACCACTAGCTATGAGTTTTTAGGTATGCTGATTACTTTCGAGCATTTAATCTGTGTTTTGCAAAACTAGACCTCATGTTGGCCACTTTCATATTCCTTTTGTCGATTATTCACTTTTCGTATGACTATAAAAAATCGGGCAAATATTTACACTCGAATCAGTAATTACATTTTTTCTTGATTATCCTGATTACTTTCAAGAAATTATTACTTATTTTGCAGAATTAGACTTGACGCTCGTCAGTTTGATACCCATTTGTCTATTTTCACTCTTCGTTTGGCTATGAAAATTGGAACAAAACGCTATTCCTTAATTTCTATGGAGTCTTGTTTATGCTCCGCTCAAACATTTGACAAAAATATATAAATTATGGAAGTTGCGAAATTAAGGCAAAACATTTGTCGAACTACTTATTTTTAAAGTAATTCAAAGAAGGCTTCTAATTTGGAATTTTCTGTTGCCTTGATCACGCGTATATACGCAGGATTACTAGTTTCGACAGGACGAAGCTGTCATCTTCAAATCTACAGAGTACAGGTTATGAAATCATGCTTTGCCATAAACCACAAGTTTTTGTTCGTGCAATGGCAACGGGCTCAAAATAAAAAAAGAGTTAAACATTAAAAAAAACGTATCTGTGTCTTAGTTCCAAAACAGTGTCACACAAGTGTTGCACATCAAGAAATGCCACATGTGTCTGGATTGGCTCTCTGGTTGCAGTGTCAGGTATTTATTGCATTATATTTAAAGGTTTCGACAGTTTAAATGCCCATCCAATTTCATCTAAAGACAGAAATTGAAAAATATAGGACCACAAACGGCTTAAAATGAAAGGCCACGTTCTGGCCTCCCTATGACAAAACAGCGCGAGCATGTCGACCGGTGCCCAGCACGAAAGCACTCTGGAGAGGGTTTCTGCCACGGAAAGCAAAAGCCTTATCGTCCCACTGCATTCAGAGAAACGTTTTCGCATTTGTGGTCGGTTCTCGCCTCCCCCCGGCTCGGTGAGGAGTGCCTGTGGCTTCCCACCTCGAAGAAGGTGTCTGGCAGCGCACCCAGGCGCGCCCGAATGGAGGGGGAGTGTGTGTGGTATGTACTCGCAGCCGCTGCGAGGGTGGTAATGGCCAGTGACGGCCGCGTGTGTGCTCAACAGCAGGGGCGGGTGTGGGTGATGTATCACGGTGAATCACTGGGCGCTCTCGCTTCTTTACAATCACCAGCCCGCACTGGCCTCGGGAGAGCCATTCCTGCACCCTCGCACCGAACGCCACGCGTCAACTGCCCGCCCCATGAAAAATGCAATTAACCTAATCAACCTCAGTGGTGGCGTTGGAAGAAGGGCGAGAAAGGCGGAGGAAGGAGAGGAAGATGCGCAACTGGGGAAAGGGAAGGAGATTCGCCCGCTGCCCCTACCCGCCGCCCGGAGACAAACGGCGACCCGCCGTCGCGTTTCCGATGAAATACATTCGTCTCGATCCGCGGACCACACCCTAATTCGGCTCCTTACTTCCATCTGAGAACGTAATTTTCGAGAACGCGTGGTGGAACAGGACAGTCGTTCTCCGTGGAAAACTTCCTTTGTAACTCTGCTAAGTGAGTCGATGCACGAATGATTTGCTGCCATCTTGGAAAAACGATAACCTGAACGTAAAACTAATTCATACCTACACAGAGGAGGCTACACAAAAGTTTTCATTGATTTAAGAAGCTGATCTCCAAAAGAAATTTGTTGTGAGGTAGCTATTGGTATATACTCTTGGAATAAATCGAGCCTAGTCTCTTTTTAATCGCTTAATTTTTATTCAGACTGGAATTTCAGCTCGAAGATACACTTCCGAAAAACTCAAAACATTTTAAGAGAAGAGAACGGAATTATGATACTTGAAAGACAACGTAATTCTCACTGTGACTGTATATGTGCATAGAGTGATGTTTACTTAAAGCACTGTTAGCTGTTTTCAGCTAGAAACATTCATTGATATGACGTTCAGAGAACAAATAGGGCATCTAAACGTGCAATGTATTCGACAATCGACGAAATATGTGTTCATGAGTCCTGAAAACTTGGCGTAGTACATGGTCTCGCTTCTTCTCACGAAATGTAGCGCATTTAGGTGTGAAATTCGACAAGAAAATATAATGAAAATGAGAATACGTTTTATACAATGAAACTGGGCGTACAGAATAAGAATTTAGATACTTTAAAAATGTTAAAAATGAGATAGCATTGTCATATTAGTAGAAATTATTCCTACATTTGCATAAAAATACGATAAATCAGGTAAATTCGAATTAAACGGAACATCTTCAGCTAATTCACTGCAATTTATACCTTTATTTGATGTACTGGACATGTCAAAAAATTTCCGTTTACTAACATTTTCCTCCCAAAATTGAAAGACGTATTTCATTACATCGTATTAATATACTAATTGTAAGGGGCGGTAGAATTAAAAGAGGCAATCACATTATACTTGTTACATCGGCTCGCAGATATTCTTACGTGCAAATCTCGTACTGGAATATAAGGAAACCATTGCATACAAAAACGTGTGTATACAGAAGAGTCCACACTTAATTACATCGTAAATAGCCCTATATATGTACGTACCTATATACAGAAGCTGGGCTGTGTATCATAAAAATACAAGCTGGGTATCACATACTCAATCCTTTAGATTTCATGAGTTACATATTTTGAGATGCCGTAACTGAAAAAAATTTGTATCATGTGACAACAGCTAATCCAGAGAGTGTAATATACACCAAAGAACATGATCGTCCCATTGTTTGTAACCTGCTGGCTAGATGAAGTGAAAACGTTATGCCTTGCCTTACAGCAAAATCACCATTTATTCACACAGCTAAAATTAAAAGTGTTATTTTAAATTACACGTGCTATCGACACATATTACATTTTCTGCGACGAATTTTAATCCACTCGTTTTACCTCTCAATTCTGATGAACTTCCAGGTCGTCTTTGTGAGGCCGGTAACGTTGTTTAACCATTTATTTGCATTTTGTCCGGGTGCTCTGACCACAGTTTCGTTAAAAAAGTTCATGATCGCTGCTATTCATGAATTATGTAAGGAAAAGCTTTAATCCTCTTCGTATAAGCAATGTACCTAGTTTTCGATTCTTTTTATTGAACAAAAATTTTCGTAATACAGCCAGACCGACAAAGGATCCATATACTCGCTGCTATGCCTAGTATTCTGTTAATTTCGATCAGTGACTCTCTCTTAACAAGAAATAAATTTTAGCAGGAGAAACCACTTCAACATGTTTTTGTAAATCAGTGGTTCGTTATTAGCAGACTTCAACTGTTTTGTAATCCCGAAAAAAATGCGTTTTACAGAGCGTTGTACGCATTTTAAGTGTACATGGTTGCACCACACAGAACATGGTCTTCTTTTACGCTTACTAAATGGCTGCTGCTGTTTCTTTAACATATTTATATAAGCTAAGAAATTACTAGTATTTTGACTATTCAGTACCCTTAATGTGGCCATATTTTCCACTCCCCCTTCCCACTCCCTATATGATGATACCACATAAGCGATAACTTCGTGCACTGTCGCGAGATTTCCTCTTCCCCACCGCAGCATAATCAGCCAGTTGCAGTATGTATAAAATGGCAGGACATACAAAATAGCACAGTTATGCTACTGTGTTTCCCTCAACCCTCTGACGTCATAGACCCTTGCGCTAAGTAGAGAATTGCGGGAGATTAAAAGACATAAGAAATAGAAGGTGGACAATTCTTCTGTTGGTGGGAAATTAAAATGTGATCCATGGTGGCAGGCCTTTCGATATGGGTGCAGCCACCAGCTCAAAAAGGGGGAGGAGTTATTGCACTGAAACAGTTTCTGTCCGATAAAATTAGTAATGTCTTAAATAAGCTTAAAATCTACACTGAAGCGCCGAAGAAATTGGTATAATGGTATAGGCATGCGTATTCAAATACAGAAATACGTAAACAGGAAGAATACGGCGACAACGCCTATTCAAGACAACAAGAGTCTGGAGCAGTTGTTAGAGTGGCTGCTGCTGTTACAATGGGTGGTTATCAAGATTTAAATGAGTCTCAACATGGTATTACAGTCGGCGTACGAGCGATGGGGCACAACATCTCCAAGGTAGCGATGAATTAAGGATTTTCCCGTACAACCATTTCGCGAGTGTACTGTGAATATCAGGAATCATGTAAAACGTAAAATCTCCGCACATTGCTGCGGCTGGAAAAAGATTATGCAGGAACGGGACCAGCGACAACTGAAGAGAATCTTCCAACGTGACAGAAGTGTAACCCTTCCGCAAATTGCTGTAGATTTCAATGCTGGGCCATCGGCAAGTATCAACGTGCGAACCAGTCAGCGAAAAATCATCGATATGGGCTATCGGAGCCGAAGGCCCACTCGTGTACTCTTGATGACTGTAGACATAAAGTTTTACCAGTCGCCTGGGCCCGACAACACCGACATTTGACTGTTGATGACTGGAAACATGTTCCATGGTCGAACGACTATCGTTTCAAATCGTATCGCCCGGATGGATGTGTACGGGTATCGAGACAATATCCTGAATCCATGGACCGTGCATGTGAGCAGGGGACTGTTGAAGCTGGTGGAGGCTCTATAATGGTGTGGGGCGTGTGAAGTTGGAGTGATATGGGACCCCTGATACGTCTAGATACGACTCTGGCAGGTGACATGTACGTAAGCATCCATTCATGTCCGTATGCATTCCGATGGACTTGGGCAGTTCCAGCAGGACAATGCGACAACCCACACGTCCATAATTGCTACAGAGTGGCTCCAGAAACACTCTTCTGAGTTTAAACACAGTCGCTGGTCACCAAACTCTACAGACATGAACATTATTGAGCACATCTGTGATGCCTTGCAACGTGCTGTTCGGAAGATATCTCCACTCCCTCGTGCTCTAACGGATTTATGGACAGCCCTGCAGGATTCATGGTGTCAGTTCTCTCCAGAACTATTTCAGACATTAGTCGAGTCCATGCCAAGTCGTGTTACGGCACTTCTGCGTGCTCTTGGGGCCCTACACGATATTAGGCAGGTGTATCAGTTTCCTTGGCTCTTCAGTGTAATATGTATTTCAATACCAGTTACCTTAAATAGTTTGCGCAATGAAACTGTGTTTCGAAATGACATAGGAAATACTAAGTCATTCTCCTCGCATATAAAGTATACCAGCGGCAAAACACAACCAATTCCATCACTGCACTGTACGACTGGTGATATTACCAATGACAGCGCCACTACAAAGGGGTTGCCAAACACGGTTTTCCGAAACTCCTTCACCGACGGAGATGCAGTAAAAGTTTCAGAATTCGGATCAAGGACGGCTGCCAACCTAAGCAACTTAGAATTAGATACCCATTCAGGCAGAATTTTCATAGACTGCTTTATTCTGTGCCAAATACACACCAAAGTTGCTGTCGTGGTCAGCGCCCACAGTCGTTCCCTTGCCCAGATGGCCGCCAGATGTCTTGGTCTCGGAAAGAAGCCTCTGCATTGCTGTCGGGTGTGGTTTAAAACAGGCTGTAGCAACATCATCCCCTGTCAACAGATGGCAGCAAGGACTGTCAAGTCAGGACTCTGGCCTCGGCGGTGGGCGGCTGTGGTGGCACCGGGATGGACGCCCATGCTGCTGTACTGATGCGGTGTACCAAGGTGTGCACAATAGAAAAGGGGCTCCAGTATGGACGGCGGCGTCAACGTCTTGTGGCGGTGAAGTGTGTCTGCAGAAGAGATGGCGGACGGCAGCGATGTTTCCCTGTACAGAGCAATGAACTGCAACAGAGTTCGCCCAAACAGGCGATGACGACTGAGCAGTTAAATGGAACAGATACGAACAATGCCCCTCAAGGCACACGGCCAGTATGAAATGCAAATTAGCCAGAAGGTGGCCAGCTGTCTACAAGGAGCCAAGTAAACAGCATACAGACTTAGCGCTGACAGCGGACACACAACCACAGGAGACAGCATCTGTCGGCAGCAGTTTCTTGAACCATTTCTGAGCGATGTCTGGAGTAGTCTTCCCACCGTTGCTGGTTCCTGTCACCGGCTGATGATGCCTGTCTAGAATGGTGATTATATACAAGCCTGGTAAGCTAATGCTTCTGAATCGGCAGCGCTCTTGCTCTCTAAGTCATAACAAGACCCAGACGCAAAATGAGTCCCTTGAGCGGGCATGGCATCAATGCCCAAGCTTCTCTGTGGTACCGGCAGCTTCGCAGTTCTGGCTGAGTGATAATTTAGGCTCACAGGAACGGTTTTTACAATGTCGGCATAATCCGCTTACAGCGTCTCACGCAAAAGCACCTAACATGTAGCTTCTTGTTTCTGCCTGGTGTGGTGTCCACTACAAAGTCGGTCATCGAATCTTTGTGCTTGGACAGACGGAACGGTGGCACAACAGTATTATCGCAAAATAGTGGAGAGAACGTCAGGGATATTATATGCGAGTTACGTTACCAATCACTAAAACAAAGGCCAAATGATTGTTGCAATAAAATAATTGAAATCAGAGCTCGCACGACAAGATTTAAGTGTTCATTACTCCCACATGGTATCCGTTAGTGGAATGGTCGAGAAATAGTCCGGAAGTGGTCGTATCAACCACTACCAAGCAGTTAAGTGTGAATTACAAGGCCATGTTCTCATGCTAACTCCTACGCTCGATAGTTCTGTCCTTCAAATTTAAAGTATATCACAATATTTCTCGATGAATGTGGCGCTGCATACCTTCAGCAGCCTTCAGACCGCATCACAATCACCGACAACTGAAATGGGAACATACCTGTTAACGTGTAAAATGGTTCAAATGGCTCTGAGTACTATGGGACTTAACATCTGAGGTCATCAGTCCCCTAGACTTAGAACCACTTAAACCTAAGTAACCTAAGGACACCATACACATCCATGCCCGAAGCAGGATTCGAACCTGCGATCGTAGCGATCGCGCGGTTCCAGACTGAAGCGCCTAGAACCGCTCGGCCACATCGGCCGGCGTTAACGTGTACTTTATCCACAATGACAGCACTGACGCGTCGTGACTTAGACTCACGACAGACCTGTGAATCATCCAGATCCATGACCGCTTAACGGTCGCCAACGATTCGGGAGATAATTGCAGGCAACCAAAGACTCGTGTGATAGTTGTTCATTAAATAAGGCACGACAAGTTTTTCTCGCAATATATTAATTATTAAGAGAATTTACTCATACCAATCAACATTTCTTTTACACGCAATATTTTTCTACATAGTCCACATCACGATCAATGGCATCACGCAAGCGTTGTGTAAGAGCATGTATTCCTTTTTGGTAAAAGCTCGTTTATGCTCTCGTAGACATGTTTTCTCTAAGTTCCAACACCCCACAAACGGTTCCTTCGCTTTTTCAGAGTCTTCACATGTGCCACTGAAATAATGGTTGACCCTTCCGGAGACACACACATGAGAATGACACCATCCCAATCCCAAAAGTCTGTAAACATGTTTTTTCCAGTAAAGGGAACTGTCTCCAGTTTTTTTTTTTTTTTAATTTCGGTGATAGTGCCTGATATCACTCCAGCGACTGCCTTCTTTGTTTCAGGCTAAAAGTGAAGCATCCAGGTTTCGTCGCCTGTAACGAACCGTGGCAGAAAGGCCTCTTCATTGGCCTCAAATTGCTGTAACACCTCAGATGAAATCGGTACTCTTTGTACCTTGTGGCTTGTTGCGAGACTTCGTGGAACCCACCTTGAGTACACGTTTGAATATCCGAGAGTCTCAGCCACTGCACACTCACTTCCCTGGATCACCGATAGCTGTAGAGCCAGTGTGACGATCAGTACGATAACTGCATCCGCGTGATTCACCATCTCGGGAGCAGTGGACAGGACGTCCCGAACATGGCCGACACTGGAGCTCTGTTTCTGCGTCTCCTGACGTTTTAACCCTTCTTACCAGTCTCCCAACAGCAGTCCTATCAACAACATCACCATCATACACTGCACACTAACGTGTACGGATGATCACCACGTTTCCTTTTTCCACAGTGAAGACTCAGTTGCATTACGTTGCTTGTAATAAGATTCTGATGTAGCCTTCACTTGGATAGTTTACTACGGCTCAATCGTCTGTCGGAATTGTTAGAAACTTCGCACACATGCAAACAAAACATCATATCTGAAGCACCAAAAAGGACATTTTCCTGTCTATATTAAAGGCTGTAAAAATGTTTGAGGCATTACTTATTGGATGAACTTCATGGGTACCGCTGGATGGTGTTCTAGATGTTGCCAACATGATGACCAAGGGAGCAGACCAGTATCATCATATACCAAAAGACAAAATTCAGGGACGATGGAATGGTGCATACTCTAGCACATGGTGTCCGGGAAGCTTCAGGTGAATAAACGGAAGCACTCGATTGGACAGAACGTTCCTATATCGTTCGACTAGGTGAGATGATAGCAGTTGGATAAGGTCCAGCAATTAGTTCTATGGAAAAGTCCCTAGAAGATAATATCTTCATCACCTGCCAGAGATGTGACGCTTTGAAAAGTGGGATGCATTGCCTCATGTAATTTTCCATGTTGCCCTACGCCATCTAAACCATACTGGAGTGTATCAAGTTTCATCAATTCAGGCGACTCCTTTTCCTTGCTTCTAACACCCGCTGGCTATGTTCCTGCACCCATGCTAATCTCTGTGACTTGTGACGAGCAATGTGCAAGGCTACATGGATATGGCGGTGGTCTCTAATACGATCGCGAGTAGGTGTTTCTGGATGGAATGGTTGCACAAAGACTGTTTTTGTCCAGTATCAAACTGATGACTGAATCGTTCCGCTGTAGCTCTCTCATACCGAAGTTACAATATGCGGAAGTCACTGGAAATTCCTGATATCGAAACTTCGTTTCACACCGTGAATGACAACGCAGTTCACCGCATTTATTATACATCCTTGATGCTTGAAAAGCCCGGATTAGCCGAGCGGTCTAAGGCGCTGCAGTCATGGGCCGTGCGGCTGGTCGCGGTGGAGGTTCGAGTCCTCCCTCGGGCATAGGTGTGTGTGTGTGTGTGTGTGTTTGTCCTTAGGATAATTTAGGTTAAGTAGTGTGTAAGCTTAGGGACTGATGACCTTAACAGTTAAGTCCCATAGGATTTCACACACGTTTGAACGTGTGCCTGCCCAATGCCTGCAAACCCCGGAGATGGAGTGGTTGACAAGTCGAGTATTAGTGGTCTTACACCGATCATATGACTAATATAGCGTCGGTTGCCTGTCGTGCACCAGTACAAGGTCATACCAAATCCTAGACAATATCGCAACTCAGCTATTTTTATCGCAGTTGAGGCAGGAGCTCTCTCACTCCAACGCACTAACTGTTGTAATTCAGTTAACAAAGTGTGTAATTATCTTTTTTAGAGAACTATCCGTGGTACTAATCATTGGAATATTAGCCAAATGTGGCTGTCTCGCAAGCGAGCCTATAGGAAACTAGTATATAATTGGTACAGGCTGCTTAACGTACGATGCTCGCGCTGTCTCCGGCTTTGAGCAGGAACCAATACTTCCACAGGCAGGCTATCGTCGCAACATGAGGCTCCATTCGTTGCTCGGCCAGTGTGGTAGTTTGCATATTGGTCTTAACCAACAATGAACGAGACGAGTGAACAACACCTTTGGAATAAATTCTGAGAAAATTGTTCCCCAACCGAGCAGTTCATACTTCCGCTCACAGAACTTTGCAACAAGTCAAACTGCAACCTTAGCAACATCTGAGCAATTAAGATTGCATATTTATAGAAAGGGTTTGACATGGTACTCCACTGCAGATCTTTAATGAAAGTACAAGAATATAGAATAGGTTCCTACTGACGGGGCTCTTAAGTAACAGGACTCAGTACGTCGTCCTCGACGACTAGTGTTCATCAGAGAAAAGGCTATAGCTGCGAGCGCTCCACGGAAGTGTGATAGGACCGCTACTATTTTCTGTGTACCGGTTGTTTGTTGATGATGCTGTGTTGTACAGGAAAGTGTCGAAGTTGACTGACTGTAGGGGGCTACAAGATGAGTTAGACAAAATTTGAAGTTGGTGTGATGAATGGTAGCTGGCTCTCCATGTAGAAAAATGTAAGTTCATGCTGATAAGTATGAAAAACAAACCCGTAATGTTTGGATGGAGCATTAGTAGAATCCTGCTTGACACAGTCACATCTTTTACGTACCTGAGCGTAACGGTGCAAAGCGATATGAAATGGAGTGAGCATGTGAGGATTCTGGTGGCGAGGGCAAATGGTTGACTTCGGTTCATTGGGAGAATTTTAAGAAAGTGTTGTTCATTTATAAAGGATACTTCATATAAGATGTTAGTGCGACCTATTCTTGATTACTGCTCGAGTATTTGGGACCCTCACCAGGTCGGATAAAGGGAGATAGTGAAGAAGCAATTCAGGGGCGGGCTGCTAGATTTGTTTCCGGCAGGTTCGAACAACATGTAAGTATTGCGGATATGTTTCGGGAATTCATATGCGAATCCATGGAGAGAAGACGACATTCTTTCCGAAGAACATTATCGAGAAAATTTAGAGAAACGACAGTTGAAACTGATTGCAGAACGATTGTGCTGCTGCCAACATACATTTCGCGTAAGGACCATGAAGATAAGATACGAGAAATTAGGGCTGATACGAAGGCATATGGATAGTCGTGTTTCTCTCGCTCTATCTGCGAGTGGAATGAGAAAGGAAATGAGTAATAGTGGAGTAGGGTACCCTCCACCGCGCATCGTACGGTTGCTTGCCGAGTATTTCTGTGCGTGTAGATGTAGATACTGCGACTTGACGTCATTTCTGCACCTATACTTGTAGTTATGACATCGACCAACAGTAATGTAACTAGTCAGTCAATACACAGCGTTACTTTTTAACGTCTACGATTGAGCTTTCGGACACATTTCTCAGCAGATGCTACTGTCACAGCAGTCTGAAATGCTAAATGAGGCAACAATTTTCTTGTGCATTTTTCCCAGTACACGCCTAACACGTTTTTTCTCGGTTGAAGCAGATACGCCAGCTGTTATCCTCGAGTAACTGTCCCTAGCTTCATGCAACGACTGCAGTCTGCCTACCGAGTATTTGGTTCCCATACAAAACGGAAGACTGCACCTGAAGCATCGTGCAGCTTTATGTGGCGTATGGTTAATGTGTGTTCCAACCTTGCCAGTGTGGATGACATCAGAATCTTGTGAGAGGAATCACTTAATCATTTACGAAGATGTGGAACATTCATATAACCTGTACACTCAATTACTGAACATTCTCAGTTTGTCCGAAATATCTGATTTCCACACATTCTATTGGTCATTTTTGCGGTATAGGCCGACATCCTGTCGACTGCGCTTTCAGATACGTGAGGCACCACTTAATCCGCCATGTCTCCCACAGTCAACAACGTGGCACGAGGGCGCTGCCACGGACGATTACGCCGCAGACAATGATACGCAAGCATCATCTCCGGAGCTCCAGCGGTAGTTCGAACATTTATGCACTGAGCCCATTTTGTGTGTTTGCCTGTTGAATAACATTTAAAGAATTTCATAGTGGCTAGGTCTTGTGATTCGCTGAATAGTTACTGTGTCGAAGAGTGATAGAATTGTAAATCTTTTTATCTATATGTATTTCCGCATTCATATCTACTGTTAGCAGCTGACGCTACAACTACAGCAACAAATTTATGTATTATTTTTACTATTTGATATTAGATATAGAATAAATTAATATCTGAATGCTATGTTCAGGAAAAGCATCTGTTCCTCGTCCCTGTATCCACTAAAGGACAACACATCGTGCAGGACAGTTGTGACAGACTGACGACGAGAAAAAAGAAGTGGCACAAGGAGATTTGGACACATGAACAAGACAATGTTTTTCGTTCAATTGAATTCTCTTTTGTGTGTGTGCGTATATTATGTTGAAATAGACAAGGTGAAATATTTAAGCTCAGATGTTTGAGGAATCATGGCAAACAAGGTAGAGCTACATCCCAGTGCTGAGCAACGTCTAACATCTCCAGTTCAGTTTCAGAGTCAACAAATAACAGAACTGCTGTCAGCAGTTTCGTGCCTTATACAGGAGCAAGCAGTCCAGCAACAAATGACACCACAAGCTAAAGAATGAATTCAGCTGCGCCTTCGCTCTTTCGACAGTTCGTTGAGACGGGTACATGAAAAGAATACATAATATAGCTGCATCAACATTTCGAAACCTACAAAATCACACGTGAGTCGCGTTGTGAATGTTTTTTTTTTTTATGTGTACGAGGGTACAGCTACTGCGTCCTAGTGAAATTGATTCCTCTTAGTGAGCCCCAAAGACAGCCCTACGAGGTCATAATTTCAAGGTTACAAGAATTTTTTAAGGGGTAAATACATGTTGCTGCTGTACAGTATAGCCGGCCGGGGTGGCCGAGCGGTTCTAGGCGCTACAGTCTGGAACCGCGCGACCACTACGGTCGCAGATTCGAATATTGCCTCGTGCATGGATGTGTGTGATGTCCTTAGGTTAGTTAGGTTTAAGTAGTTCTAAGTTCTAGGGGACTGATGACCTCAGAAGTGAAGTCCCATAGTGCTCAGAGCCATTTGAACCATTTTGTACAGTATAAATATTTCCACACCCAACGTCGTAGTGTTCAGTCCTGTAAAGAGTGGATTAAGGAATTGCAGGTATGGCTAGACACTGAAAATTAAGTAATGTCAGTGGCACAACTTATCAGAATCAAATGCTTCTCAGTGCTGAAACTCGTCATCTATCAGACCAGAAAGTGAGAGTCGAAATCCTGAAGCACCGCAGCCCTAGCCTCACTGAAGTGCTCAAAGTTATCGATGGATGCAAAGTTCAAGAGTTAGCTGAGCAAGATTTGTGTACCAGCTATCGCTCCACTTGAGGCAACAACACGTCCCGCAGCTCTCGCAAGCCAGCACCGCCTAAACTAGGCCGGACGCACTACGTACAGAGTTTGCTGCGCCGGCGCAACGCTAATTACACTGCCTCTGCTCCCCGCAAAGTGAAGTTATATGTGAAATTCTATGTCACCCAGGACCGGAAAAACTGCTTCTTCAGACAAATTTAATGCAAGTTTTGTCATCGCGTGGGACATACGAAACCACTCTTCCTGCAAAAGACTAGAATGCCCTCCTCCGTTTCACGCGGGAATAATGCAAATCACGAACGGATGTAAATCAGTGACATTTCATGTTCAGATTCTGGGCCTCCTCCTGCTCAAAAATCAGACAAGCGAAGACGCAAAAAACGCACACACACGCATTTAATGCCAATACACACACTTCAAAAAGGCTCTTCCAATCTCGAAGTTCACGAAAACTCTTTGATTCGCATGTGGAAACAGTAGACGCAGAAAACGCACACACACGCATTTAATGGCAGTACACACACTTCAAAAAGGCTCTCCCAATCTCGAAGTTCACGAAAACTCTCTGGTTCGCATGTGGAACAGTACGGCGAGGAGGCGTTCGGCATTTGCCGCTATCTGATCGGCCATACTTACGAATACGCGCGCCGCCAGTTACGCCGCCGCGTTTCCTACAGTCACCACCGCGGCAAGAGGCATTGGCAGCGGGGCGGACGTCCGTGGCAGCGCCCTCTTGCCGCGATGGTGACTGTAGGAAACGCGGCGGCGTAACTGGCGGCGCGCGTATTCGTAAGTGTGGCCGACCAGATAGCGGCAAATGCCGAACGCTTCTTCGCCCTACTTGAAAGGTACGGGGGACGGCGTTGGCGGCAACGAGTCACAGGTGGACAGGAGGAGACTTCCATCGATGAGACGGCCGCTGGTGGAGGCACCAGCTCGGTAAGCGGCGTGGGAGGCTCGGTTGCGGCGACGGATGTGGCTGCGTCACGGCGGGCGGACGTCGTGCAGTGAAGATATCTGAAATAGTTTTATCTACGGCGGGATCACTGCATTCACGGATCCGTAGCTGATTTGGTGCTGCTGATGCTTACCTACGATGTCGCCGGTAGCATATTGAGCCCTGCCAGTGGATCTGAGAACAACGTCGAGTTCCCATAAATGTGGCTTTTTGAACACTCAACATTGATCTCTGACTTTCGGGAGAAGCTTTGTGGTGAGGGACGAAGAAAATGCAGCAATGTCCGATGGCGTCTCGGTGCAAACATTATGCCGGTGAAACGCCAGCAGCAGCCAAAGTACGATGTGAACTAAGAAACATCAGTAAGGCATCGTCACGTGAATGTGAACCTAGAAGTTTTGATACTTACGTCTTGAATGTTCGAAATAAGCGTTCAGCCTCGCCGTTAAATTGAATTGTTCTGTCCTGACCAGCTGTATTCCACTGTGTTTGCAAAATTGTTCAAATTCCTTGGAAGAGAAAGAAGATCCATTGTCAGAAGCAACTGTTTGTGACATGCCTTCGAGAGAAAATACTGAAGCGAGAGCCAACCATGGCAACATTAACGTTAAACAGGCTATACCTAAATGTTAGGACTAGAATTACATTAACAGTCGACAGTCCTAACTGAGTCCTTTGTGATAGAAAACCAATGCTCAAAAATGAAAGTTTAATATCTTATTGTGCCATAAAAAGCTTGCTTCTAATAGTAACAACTGCAGGCCATAGCTCCAGTTCTAAAGTTACAACTGCCAGTCGCAATGCACACAATACAGTGGCACATAAAAGCTTACGGTACCGACCTGTTCTTGTTTCCTAACGTGCAGCATGGTAACTCGATACTAAGGTGATCCAGGCTCGGAACCAACCTACATGGCGGGTTAACGATGCTTTTATGGTACACTAGACTACCATGCATTTCGTTTTAGGCGGTTTTCTATGCTCGTTTAGACTATAACAGTTAAAGAACGGTTACACAGGAAAAACAGATTACAAAATTCAGATATATATGTCGCTCACGACTTCTCACCCGTAAGTAAATCAACGCTTGAGGTGACAGGAGAGACCCCCGGCCACAAAAATAAAATAAATTTGTCACATCACGAAAAACACTGGACCCCATGCTATGGGGAGAGAGGTAAAAGGTGAGTACCTTTTCTCAAACACCTCCTTTTTCTTTCGTACACTGACATTAGAAGTTAGACCCTCACTGACCTGATCCTCTTCAGTTTCTACTGGGCTTCATCCTCCAACAAAGTTACGTAACCTCATAGGACAAAATCATTAGTACTGAGAACCAGCATCAAGTTTCCCATGGGAGGACCTCTGCTTCAAATCCAACGATTCCGTTATCTGTTGCTAAGGTAATCACAGGTGTTAATATCATAGGGAGATTTCGCACTGTTGTGTGGAAACCACATCCTTTTGCGCACAACAAGATGTACGGTCTCCAACAACTGCAGCTGAAAATCTCTAACAAAACAGCATGTAATATACACCGTTCGAACGGCGTGGCAGCAAATAAGCTTCTATTAGTTGACCTTGTATATTTCTGGATAAAAGAAGATAGAAAATCGATGTCGCTGATTTCAGATGTGGGTTTATTATTTTTCAAGGCAGCACCACCGACGTCTCTCGCCTCCGACATTATTCGTTTCTGGCAATACTTTATTTGAATTGGTTTTGAGTATTGCAGAGCTACTCTTGTTTACTCACACATCAAAATTTCACATACTCGAGCTCTCTCTCTGCCTCTTCTTATAACCCTGCCTCTCAGCATGAGTCATTTCATTACAAATGCATATGGAGAGTTCGTCTAGATGTACGATCTGCTTACGTTCATAATGTATTGTAGAATGATATTAAAACATAGAAAGTATAAATACGTACCATATGTTTTATACGAAAAAATCTTAATAAACTAGTATAGATACAGTCTCTCTGTTGTGGGGGAACTAGACATCATCAGATTTACACCATAATCGTCGAAATGAAGTTCGACGATAATTTCTTACCTTAATGCCGTGTTCACACTGTATGGTCCCTTATGCTTCCCCTGCTAAGTTTGGAGATGGGTTGCCTGAAGTTTGATTCCATCACAGAGTCCAGCATAGCGAGAGCTGGCTGCATTCGTGCTGAGCTGTCCAGGACCATATCAGGCTGTCAGCAATGAGTCCCAGTCGTCCTTGAATCGTACAACCGTGCACCGGCGACAATTCCAAGCAGAGAGACACCACACGGGTACTACCGATTCCATAACATAATGCGGAGTGGAGTGTAGAAGTTCCGATTCCCAACGCTAGTACGCTGTTGTGACGGACTGCAGCCTCAGCCCGTATGACATGAGTTAAACTTAAGGAAAACAAGAAACACGCAGTTAACACACTTGTTCTTTATTCATAATTCGCCTAAGCTGAAAGTAATCCACAACCCCCATTTGCGTTCTGCATGGAAACTGAACAATAAGGACATGCAGATTCGTCCTTCTGGTGGTGAATACTTTGGAGCGAGCTCTAAAGTAAAAAATAAGTAGGTTGAGCTACTATGCTAGCAAATTCATCAGAAAAATTTGTTGTGAGATGTGTGGTCGCTATTTTACTGACTGTAACATAACCAGCCGCCCTAGCACTATTTTGAACTCGTCATTCTTTTATGTAGCAGATTTGTACCAAAAACATTTGAGCTTGAAACACCCTAATACTTAGTCCACTAAATTTCGGGCATACAGCCACACAAATAAAATTTCTTCCACTGATACTTCGGCTGCGTATAGTCCGGCCATGTTCAGAGGATTGCCGGACGATACGCGGTCGAAATATCAGTGGAAGAAATTTTGTTTTCGCGGCTGCTTGCCAGAAATTTAATGAGCTATCCATTACGCCGCAAAATGGTGGTGAAAAATGCACCCTTATACTTATTTACAAGTCGAATTTTAGCCATCAAAAACGCTACAAATGCATATAACGAGAAAGTGTGATGTTCTTACGAGAGAAGCGGTTAGTAATTATTTTTGCGCAAGGTACTGTATGACGAGAAAACTCAACTACCTTCACAATAGACTGGAGCGCCAACTGACGGCACATGAATCTAGCCATTGCGTGCGACACAGCAGAGACAGTTACCTCTATCTGGTGGATGGAATATGAATGCTATACGTCGTGAGTACAGCCAGAAGCCTAATGAGAATGACATGTGAAAGCTCTTGCTGCTGCATAAAGCCGTGTATGATTCATCCGCTTCTGCCACTTCAGGTCGCACTCCAACTCATATCACGAGTCGCCGTTGCATAAAGGCTCACTTAATGGTGTCTACTTCTTTCTTCCCGCCCTCTTTGCAGTTGTCCTGGCCAATGACTTCCACAGGTTAATTATAGACAGTATGCAGAGGAAAATAATAAAAAGGGAAAAAAATTCCTGGCTCTACAGAAGGAAGCAATAGTAGAATCATGTGTATTGCTAGCATACCTTACGGAGGCGACATTTCTCAAAAAATAGCAAAACTTACTTTCGTCACATAAAGTGAAAGTAGGTTTATCCACAAACAGCAAGCTACAACAGTAATTAGTCAACATATTAAACGATAAAAAAGATAAATTCTCAGACTCACGCGTATACAAAATAATTTGTAAAACTGGGTGAAGCTACTAAACAGGACAAACTGGCAGGAATTTTCAAAATTAGAAATACTGAAAGCATCAACTGTTACACACATAACCAGTTTACAAAGTTAGCAATATCCACACACTTGACATACATTCGAAAATTTAGAAGGAGATCGTAACACATTCTACCACTTCCAAAAATCACTTACGCTGTATTAATGAAAGAACCTGAAATTATTGTACACCACAAAAAGGAAGGGGAAATATTCTCGATGATAAACTAAACAGTGAATCAGTTAAATTCCTCAAATATTTCTCCTGCACATAATAACTGTATTTTTCATAAATATATACATTTTCTCACTAAAAAATATCATCGATGATTCAGTAGTTAATAGTGCAAAAATTCTATTTATAAAAATAACCTACAGCACCTCTTTTCGTATGCAAATGCTTTCCGAGACCATACTACAGTAATATGTTTCTAGCATGATTTGATTACTAAAACGTGCAGTGTAAGTGATGGTTTGTGGGTGTGCGGTATTGTGTGATATTCTGTGTAATGGAGGAGGCACAATACCTGTAATTATACGAAGGTTGACTGAAAAGTAATGCCTCCACCGTCGTAACTCTTCAACAGTTGTCAGCATTGGTATGCGGCAGGTACTGGCTTGTTCCGTAGCCTCTTCTATACAGCTGTAGTTGGCGGGATGCCTTAACACTGAACGATTGTGTTGTTATAGTGTAAAGTATGGAACACCGCGCAGACGGTCGGTCAGTGCCATTTAAGCAACGTGCAGTCATTGAATTCTTGACAGCAGAAGGTGTCACCCCAAAGGACATTCATCAGAGAATGAAAGCAGTTTATCGTGATTGTGTTGATGTGAGTACTGTGCGTTGCTGGGCGAGTAAGTTTAAGGATGTTGAGGGGGGGACATCTGACCTGCGTGACAAACAAAGAGATGGTCGTCTTGTGACAGCAACCTCCGAGTTTCACAAGCAAAATGTTGACAGATTGATTCAGGACAATCATCGTATTACTCAGAGAGAAACTGCAAGCACAATCAGCATTTCACAAGAACGTGTTGGTCATATTATTGCTTTGTTTGGCAAACCACAGACTTCACATGCCACCACAGCAGAACGTCACAGACTGACTCTCACCACCGTACAGAATCCTCCATACAGTCCAGATTGAGCACCGTCTGACTTCCATCTGTTCCCGATAGTGAAAGATGATCTGCGGGGACATCATTATGCTTCTGATGAAGACGTTGTGGGAACTGTGAGACTGTGGTTGCGGAAACAGAATGTCGACTTCTTCCGTGACGGCTTCAGAAAAATTGTTCATAGTTGGCAGAAATGTATCCAATTGTATGGTGATTGTGTGCAAAAGTGAATATTCGTAATTAAAGATCACATTCTCAGGATTATTTCTGCATTTGATTTATTAAAATATTCCCATCCAAACACAATTAACGAAGGTGGAGGCATTACTTTTATTCACCCCTAGTACAAAGAAAAATACCTTTTCTAACATTAACATTTAAAAACACTCAGAGATACGTTTTGTCCGATTCTCTGATTGAATTATAACCTAAAAGGACGCCAGAGGCGGAAAATCACACATATAAATATCAACAAAAATATGCATGTAAACAAATGAAATTGAAAATGAGAATAAATTCTCGAACCATGTTGTGATAAGCATAAAAAAATAAGTAACTGGCGCAGTTTTCGTTATCTAAATCATGGATGACGCAGTTGAAGGCTTTTCTGAAACATCGAATATGATGAACTAATTAAATCACTGAGTGTATTTTGAATGATATGTGGCAGTACTATCCACCGAATTATCACGTTAAGGTGTTCCCATTTCTGCTACAGATTCGAAACCACAATTCCTAAACTTCGAGTTCCACATATATTTTTGACGAATACTCTTGCAAGTGATACAACCGTTTTTTAATATTTCCAAGATATCTAATTCTGCTGTCCGCGTCTCCTGTACTTTACGAGGCCAAAGAATGAATCAGCTCTAGCTGGAATGATCATAATCGTAACAGTTTGATATATTTCACGCAATTTCGATGTTTAGCGGTACTACATCTCTCAAGAACATTATGTTTACGTGTTTAGCTGTTGTCAGTTGTCTGGAAGTCTCGGAGTTAAAGTCCGAACTTGAATAGTGTGCTGCACTAATGTTGTGAGCAAGAACAGAGAACTGAATCCCCACACTACCTCTCTCTCTCTCTCACACACAATCAATAGAGCAGTACAGCACTGGTGTGTAGGACAATTTCAGTCATCCTTCTGTACAGGAAAATGTTCTCTAAAGTTCACACAGACGTGTGAGTCACTGTAGCTTAGTTGTTATAGTACTGGCGATTGTAGTAGTAGTGGAAGTGGTAGTAGATTCAATTAATACAAAAAGTAAGTCTCATGGTTATTCCATATTGCAATAGGTTCCCAACTAGCAGCAGGATTCTCAGACAGTCGCACGAATACACACACACTTTTGATTTTCGCTGCAGGAATGCCTTGGTGTAAAGGAAGATTGGTATCGATGTACACGAAACTTTAAACTCCTACCATCCTTCCTAAAAACAGAGTGTGATATAAAGTCGCATTTTTAAGAGACTCCTTACACAATCTCTATGTGCTTTACATTGTACGTACGATATCTAACATTTCTAATAAATTTCCATCCACCACTCATGCACAGCGTTCAGATTTTCTAGCCATCAAGGAACACTGGAGAGGCACACAGCGCTGTTTCCAGACAAACTCCATGATACACACACAGCTGTTTCCAGAGTTTGCGTTGCCACTACATCCATTACGAACACTGCTAGAATAGCATAGCGCAGCAATGAATGTAATGCTACTCTCTGCACCGTTAAATTTGTTGTTGTAGGGTAGTTATCAGAGTGAGAGTTCAAAGTAGTGTTAATTTATGAAAATACATGATATCCCAACATGAAAGTGCTGCTGTCGATTATGGCTGATGTTATTTATGTTAGAATTCAGCCCAATAACGTTAATGTTCAACTCTCAAGTGCTGATCGTGTTAGTGGTGTGTAAGAACCATAAAAGAACAGTGAAAATATACATCATCAACGGGAATACCATACAGTGCACTCACTCTCAAAAGCCCGGTGCGTTTCAGTAAAAACATGCAGCACATAATATCCTTAGGTCTACAGATGTTATGAAATCGTGTGGGGAAACCTTGTAGAGTTCACCCATCTGAAAACCTGAGAGATCTCAACCACAAATTTCTAGCGTGATACTCACATGTGACATTCCAACCCAGAATACAACTGAGCAGCGTAAAGTTATTTATATGACGTCGCCCTACAGGTACTAACCAGCATAGTGCTAGTTCTAAGTATAGAATATAAGATAGCGCTCTATACCGTCTTCGTCAATGTTAGAATCCAAGATGGCTGGCCTGGGAATATGAGCACAGTCCAGAATAGTTGTTGCAATTGCCGTGGCACTGCAGTCGTCTAGCACAACTCTCATCCTCAGTGTCCAGTTTTAGCAGCCATCAAGCAAACCCACCACCTGTTCTCTGTAAATCTCAGTGAAAGATTGACCATCATCGTGAGGCATTATCAGAGATCTTCCACCTTTAGGCAGGAGAAAATGACTCGCACACTCGATTGAAGGTATTAAACCATCCCTCTCCCATTGTTTACTTTTCATTCTATGTGTATGTGTTTGTATGTGTATTTCGTGGTTTTCTTCAATTTATCCCTCAGTTCAAAAGCTCCATGATGCAGACGATGCAGTGTCTCACACATTTGAACAGCAGCAGCAAATATAAAGCTGCTCCCTCATGCAGCCCTCAGCACGTTGTACTGCAAGTCAAGTACATTTGGGCAGCAACAGAAATCAAGTGAGCATTCGGACAAGCTCTCTGACGCAGATCCTGAGACTCTGGTGTGGACATCGAGTCAGCCTGGAGAACTCATTCCAGACATTGAGTTTCCACTATTTCCATCGCCTCCACCACCTAGTCAACAAGCAGACAAGCTCTCCAATGCTGTGC
Source organism: Schistocerca serialis cubense (assembly GCF_023864345.2). NCBI lineage: Eukaryota > Metazoa > Arthropoda > Insecta > Orthoptera > Acrididae > Schistocerca > Schistocerca serialis. The sequence goes on from NC_064640.1 coordinate 585,025,866, forward strand.
ACAGCCTATCAGAGCACGACATGGAATAGTTTCCAGACATTTTACTCCTACTATGTCCAACATCTGTACCACTCATGAACCCTCAGCTAAGTTGTTACAGCATGTTGTTTTTCAACACTACTTATCAGCTGACTAGTGAGAGTTGCAAGACTGTTAATTTCGATGTAGTATCTGACACAGACAGTGAGATCAATAATGCAACGACCTGAAATACATTGTGGATTGTATGACAGCTACTTACAGTCCATTCCCTTCAGATATCAATATCTTCAGCAGCAAAATTGCATTCATCGCCAACTTTTTTGGAGGCTATACGATGAATTTAACGTCTTAAGATCCTAAACAATGTGTATATCTAAAACATAGAAGTGCCATAAACCTGTGTAGGCTATACGATGCAGTATGGATTATCACATAGAGACTCAGTCACTGATGAAGGTACGGTAAACCGCTCTTAGATGGTATTGCCAAGCATCTATTGGAACATGAATTTCACGATAAGGATGAGTAATTATATGTGTATACAGGGTGTCCCATTTATCTTGACCACCCAAAATAACTGTCTGTCCAGATGCAAATTACAAAATGTTTCAAGCAAATGTTCTTTAGCCGTCAGGGGGACATAAATCAGCATGTTTGCCTTAGTTGCAGCTTTGTTTTTTACAAAGACAGGAACAGCGGTATGACTTATTTAAATGGGACCCTGTATTTTTAATTCGGTAATTCATTTCCTCTCCTAAAGACCTGTTCAAAAATGTATCACAGTGTACCATCCACTGATACACAGCGTTATTAATTACATAACACAACACTGACTTTGAACCTCGGATCACAAACTAGTCCACATGCTGGAGTTGTCAGAAAACAAATGAAAACCAAGTAAAAACGTAACACAAAATTGACTTTAACTCTCCTGTATCACTTACCAGGAGTAGAACATTCAATGTGCTCAAAGTAGGACCCTGGAGACCGATACACTGGTGCACTCGTTGAATTACTTCCAGTGATGCCTGTTCAAAAGAATCCAAGCAATAACGGTACGTTACTGCATGTCCTCTGGAGTTGTTGGAATATCGCGACAGACAACGTCTTTAATGCATCCCCAAAGAAAAAGGTCCAGAGGATTTAAATCAGGAGACCTGGCAAGTCAAGTAACTGTTCCTCCTCGACCAATCCATCTGGCAGGATACCTTCAGTTCAGAACACAACGTGCGCGCAAGGCATTATGTGCTGGACATCCATCATGTTGATACCACATAAGCATTCTGGTTCTTAGCGGCACTTCATGCAGAAGAGGAGGAATAATTCGTCTGACTAAGTTCGCATACGCCGTGCCGTTTAAACTACCATTGATGAAATAAGGGCCAATAATTGTAGTACCAAGTATCCCATACCAGGCGTTAACCCTCCACTGACGCTGATGTTCTACCTGTCGAAGCCATCGTGAGTTGTCGCTGGACCAATAATGCATGTTCCTTGTATTTACCTGTCGTTTGTTTGAGAAGGAACATTCATCGGTGAATAGAACATTTGGAGAAAACGTGTGGGTTGGCTAGGATTTGCTGCTGTGCCTACTTACAGAACTGTACACGATTCTGGAAACCATTCCCATGAAATTATTGAAGTAGGTGTACATGGTAAGGATGGAACCGGTGACGAGTAAGAATACGATGTACACTGGTTTTAGGAATGCCAATCTCGTGTTCAAGCTGTCGTGTGCTCACATGTGGATTCATAGCAACGGAAGCGAGAACAGTAACTTCGACAGATTCGTCTGTGCGAGTGCTACGACGGTTGCGATGTCGTGGGTTGAAACTTCCCGTTTCCTGAAACATCGTAACAAGACGAGAAGACATCTGTTGAGAAGGTGGATTCTTGACAGAATATGTCTCTCTGTACAGTTCCGCTGCATGCCTAGCATTTCACCTACCTTCAACAACAACAATAATAAAAGAAACGTTATGTCGATGAGTTTGTAGGAAGGACAGCCTTTACTGTATGCCTACTCTACACAACTCTATTTAAAAGGACTAAATTACTTTACTAAACGTACCCGTACATAAGAAAAGAGTATGGCAATTACTGATCTGCTAACTTCCATCCCCCATAGATGAGTGGCGTTTCTACCTTCTCTTCGTTGGTGTACGTTCTACACACACAACTCTTCAACTGACGATGGTTGTCGGAATGACGGGTGTGCATTCTACTTAAGTTTACATTTGTCCTCTGTCAACGTCAGCACGTGGATGTGTTCCATTACCCCGAGTACCTTCACTAAGTACTGGGAGCGTCAACGTCAGTGATGTGTTACCTAATTAATAACGTCGTGTTTCAGTGAATGGTAGACTATGATACATTTTTCAATAGGTCTTTAAGAGAGGAAATGAACTGACAAATAAAAAATACAGGGTGCCATTTAAAAAAGTCATATCGCTGTTCATATCTTTGTAAAAGCAAAGCTACAACGAAGACAATCATGCTTATTGATGTCCCCGTGACAGCTAAATGGCATTTGCTTGAAAATATTTACATTTGGACAAACGGTTATTTTGGGTGGTCAAGATAAATGGGACACCCTGTATAGGTGTGTGTATCTGTGCTATAACTAACTAAGTCTGCTAGTGTTACTCTTATAAACAGAAATTCCATACAAACGGAGTTTAAAGACGGCTTTTCTAAGCCCATTATGGCTCAAATTGGAGTGCGTCAAATACATGATGAATTTAAAGAATATTAAAACATGTATCTGGAAAGTAATGCAGAGTGATGTAAAAAACGATAATGACAATTTTTAACGATCGGGATTTGTTTACCGAGTTTCAGAACGTACAAATTGTGTGCTAACAACTTATGAAAGTTGTATCAAAACATTTATAATAACAAATAATATTTTTTTACGAGTTGTCATAAGTTTTATTCCATCATACAGATACAACATGAGACATAAGAGTTCATATGTTGGAGAGAGAGCCTTAGTAGTTCATGTATTTGCAATGTCAGAGAAACTTTAACTGTGCAGCTGGTGAGATATCAAAGAGACTTAACACCTTTCTGGCCTTCACAGTACCTACTGCTGAAAGATTCAAAGAAAATTTTAGTCTAATTTCAAACACTTACCAGACTCATACAAATATAGTTGATGGTGATTTCAATTTACCATGGCGAAAATACATTTTTAAATTTGGAGGTACGCAGAAAACATCGTCCGAAATTGTGGTAATCGCATTCTCTGAAAATTATTTCGAGCAGTCAGTTAATGAGCCCACTCGACTAGTAAACGGTTGTGAAAACACACCTGACCTGTTAGCAGCAAATAATCCTCAATTTTGGTAAACATTTTTGGAATACCGTGATCAATTAATTGTTATATTTAGATTAAAGTTCAGTCTTGATCACGTTATGTCTGTTTTAATGAGTAACCGGTTTCGGTTTTTTCTATAAAACCATCATCAGACCCATTGGCTCCCTTGGGATGGTAGGTGGAGCTCTCCTTGCTGCTGTGCAGTCAACTGATCAGTTGACTGCACAGCAGCAAGGAGAGCTCCACCTACCATCCCAAGGGAGCCAATGGGTCTGATGATGGTTTTATAGAAAAAACCGAAACCGGTTACTCATTAAAACAGACATAACGTGATCAAGACTGAACTTTAATCTAAAAATAAAATAATCCTCAACTAATAACGAGCATCAAATCGGATATAGGGATTAGTGAAAACAGGGTTGTCGTAGCGAGATTGAATATTCTAACACTCAAATCATCGAAATATAAACGAAAAATATACTTATTCAAAAAAGCAGATAAAAATTCACTTTACGTCTTCCTGAGAGAAAATCTCCACTCCCTCTAAATTTACAATGTACCGATAAGTGGAGACCAGGTGCGTATCGAATTCAAAGAAAGAGTGTCGACAGAAATAAGAGATTTATACCAAGTTAATTAACAAACGACGGAGCTGATCCACCGTGGGACAGAATACGGGGCGGAATACTGTTGAACAAACAACGAAAAAGCATGCCAAGTATAAACGAACGCAAAATGTCCAGGATTGACAACCTTTTACAGAAGCTCGAAAATCGGCGCGGACTTCAATGCGAGATGCTTATAATAGTTTCCACAACGAAACTTAGTCTCGAAACCTCGCAGAAAACCGAAAGAGATTCCGGTTTTATGTAAAGTATGCCAGCGGCAAGACACAATCAATGCCTTACCTGTACGATGGCATTGGAAGTACTATAGATGAAAGTGCTGCAAAAGCAGAGTTACTGAACACGGCCTTCCGAAATTTACCATAAGTTACTTAGAAGTAGATATCCTCGGGGTAGTGATGCAACTAGAATCACTTAATAAAAGCAAGTCTTTCGGTTCAGACTGTATGACAGTTAGGTTCCTTTCAGAGTATGCTGATGCAGTAGCTCCTTTCTTAGCACCAGTATACAACCGCTTGCTCGACGAAAGATCCGTACCCAGAGACTGCAAAGTTGCACAGGTCACATCAGAATTCAAGAAAGGCAGAGGGTGTTATCCACTAATTTACAGGTCCGTATCATTCACATCGATATGCAGCAGGATTTTTGGAACATACACTCCTGGAAATGGAAAAAAGAACACATTGACACCGGTGTGTCAGACCCACCATACTTGCTCCGGACACTGCGAGAGGGCTGTACAAGCAATGATCACACGCACGGCACAGCGGACACACCAGGAACCGCGGTGTTGGCCGTCGAATGGCGCTAGCTGCGCAGCATTTGTGCACCGCCGCCGTCAGTGTCAGCCAGTTTGCCGTGGCATACGGAGCTCCATCGCAGTCTTTAACACTGGTAGCATGCCGCGACAGCGTGGACGTGAACCGTATGTGCAGTTGACGGACTTTGAGCGAGGGCGTATAGTGGGCATGCGGGAGGCCGGGTGGACGTACCGCCGAATTGCTCAACACGTGGGGCGTGAGGTCTCCACAGTACATCGATGTTGTCGCCAGTGGTCGGCGGAAGGTGCACGTGCCCGTCGACCTGGGACCGGACCGCAGCGACGCACGGATGCACGCCAAGACCGTAGGATCCTACGCAGTGCCGTAGGGGACCGCACCGCCACTTCCCAGCAAATTAGGGACACTGTTGCTCCTGGGGTATCGGCGAGGACCATTCGCAACCGTCTCCATGAAGCTGGGCTACGGTCCCGCACACCGTTAGGCCGTCTTCCGCTCACGCCCCAACATCGTGCAGCCCGCCTCCAGTGGTGTCGCGACAGGCGTGAATGGAGGGACGAATGGAGACGTGTCGTCTTCAGCGATGAGAGTCGCTTCTGCCTTGGTGCCAATGATGGTCGTATGCGTGTTTGGCGCCGTGCAGGTGAGCGCCACAATCAGGACTGCATACGACCGAGGCACACAGGGCCAACACCCGGCATCATGGTGTGGGGAGCGATCTCCTACACTGGCCGTACACCACTGGTGATCGTCGAGGGGACACTGAATAGTGCACGGTACATCCAAACCGTCATCGAACCCATCGTTCTACCATTCCTAGACCGGCAAGGGAACTTGCTGTTCCAACAGGACAATGCACGTCCGCATGTATCCCGTGCCACCCAACGTGCTCTAGAAGGTGTAAGTCAACTACCCTGGCCAGCAAGATCTCCGGATCTGTCCCCCATTGAGCATGTTTGGGACTGGATGAAGCGTCGTCTCACGCGGTCTGCACGTCCAGCACGAACGCTGGTCCAACTGAGGCGCCAGGTGGAAATGGCATGGCAAGCCGTTCCACAGGACTACATCCAGCATCTCTACGATCGTCTCCATGGGAGAATAGCAGCCTGCATTGCTGCGAAAGGTGGATATACACCGTACTAGTGCCGACATTGTGCATGCTCTGTTGCCTGTGTCTATGTGCCTGTGGTTCTGTCAGTGTGATCATGTGATGTATCTGACCCCAGGAATGTGTCAATAAAGTTTCCCCTTCCTGGGACAATGAATTCACGGTGTTCTTATTTCAATTTCCAGGAGTGTATATTGTAATCGAACTTCATGAACTGCGTCGAAGACAACCGCCTATTGACACACAGCCAAGGACGGATTTAAACATCGTTCTTGTGAAACATAGGAAGGTCTTTGCTCACACGAAGTGCTCAGTGCTATTACAAGGGTTTCAAATTGATTTCGTATTTCTAGATTTGCTGAAGGCTTTTGACGCCGCACCTCAAAAGCGGCTTGTTGTCAAATTGGGTGCTTATGGAATATTGTCTCAGTTATGTGACTGGATTCGTGATTTCCTGCAGAGAGGTCACAGTTCGTAGTAGTAACTGATAGGAAGTCATCGAGTAAAACAGAAGTGATATCTGTCCTTCCGCAAGGTAGTGTCATAAACCCTCTGGTGTTCCTTAACTATATAAACGATTTAGGAGACAATATGAGCAGCTTCCTTACGTTGTTTGCATATGATGCTGTCGTTAATCGTCTACTGAAGTCATCAGATGATCAAACAAACTTCCAAACTACTCAGAAAAGATACCTGTGTAGTGCGAAAATTGGCAATAGACTCTAGATAATGAAAAGTGTGAGGTCTTCCACATGAACACTGAAGGGAATCCGTTAAACTTCGGTGAAACGATAATTCAGCCTAATATAAAGGCCATAAACTCAACTAATTACCTAAGAATTACAATTACGAATAACTTAAAATGCAAAGAACCAGTAGAAAATGTTGTGGTGAAGGCGAACCAAATGCTGCGTTTTATTGGCAGAACATTTAGAAGAAGGGAGCAGACCTACTAAAGAGACTGCCTGCAACACGATTGTCCGACCTCTTTTGGAGAAGTTCTGCGTAGTCTGAGATCCTTACCAGATAGGATTAACGGAGTACATCAAGAAAGTTCAAAGAAGAGCAGCACTTTTGTATTATCGAGAAATGGCGGAGAGAGTGTCACTGAGATGATACAAGGTTTTGGGGTGGACACCATTAACACAAAGGCGTTTTTCATTGCGGCGGAATCTCCTCATGAAATTTCAACCACCAACTTTCTCCTCCGAACCTGGAAGTGTTAGGTTTACGCCGACCTACATACGAAGAAACGATCATCATAACGATGTAAGGGATATCCGAGGTCGCACGGAAAGATATATGTGTTCGTTTTTTCGGCGAGCTGTTAGAAACTGGAATAAAAGAGAATTATTGTGAAGGTGGTTGGATGAACCCTCTGCCAAGCACTCAAGTGTGATTTGCAGAGTATCCTTCTAGATGTTGATGTAGATATAGATGAACTACTGTCAGCTGGTGCTTCACTGTGTTGTGAAGGTAGCTGAGGTTTTTCGTCATGAAATATCTTGCGCAAAAATGCATGCTGAACACTACTCTGACAAAAGCATCATACTTTCCATCATATGTATTTGCCACGTGTTTTATTGTTACCATTTGAATAGTAAGTGAGTATAAGCGTGTTTCATTCTCAAATGTTGTTAGTACATGTCACTTGCGTAATATAATGCTGAGTTTATAGTAGTTCTGTGGTGGCTCACGTTGTTACTTTCAGTAAAACAGTAACCATCCCTTCTATGCAAAAAATATTCGTAGCGAAATTTATAAACTTAGAGCCTCAGCCTACTTTTATTTGTTTCATAGCCAGCTCACAAGTGCACACCATCAGCAGGTCAAATGGAATCTCTTGATGTTTCAGTTTCCATATCGTTTGGGTTAAAGTACATATGAGTCTCCTGCATTTCTCTTGTTTCCTGTCATTTTACGTCAGGTTATGTGTCTGTAGCTTCAGTACCGTCACAACAGCATATTAGCATTGGGTATCGTAATTTCTGCACTCTACTGTGTATTGTGTTATGGAATCGGTAGCATGCTTGTGAGGTCTCTGTATACAGGGCTGTCAACGGTTCACAGTGGTGTGACTCAAGGGCGACTGGTACTGAGTGCTTACAGCCCAGTCTGGTCCTACACAGCTCAGTGTGAATGCGACCAGCTTACGGTGCCACACCTCCCGGCTATTAGTGTGCTAGACTGTGTGGTGTTATGAAACTTAAGGTTCACGAAGTCCTAAATTGTTAGTTTATATTATGATGTGAGAGGGCTGCGCAAGTGGAGAGAAAGTAACTTACAATTCAGAGAAGCAGTGCTCAATGGTCACACACTCCTGAGTGAGAAATAGCTTAGGAGGAAACATTTGCCGGTCGAAGTGGCCGCGCGGTTCTGGCGCTGCAGTCTGGAACCGCGAGACCGCTACGGTCGCAGGTTCGAATCCTGCCTCGGGCATGGATGTGTGTCATGTCCTTAGGTTAGTTAGGTTTAACTAGTTCTAAGTTCTAGGGGACTAATGACCTCAGCAGTTGAGTCCCATAGTGCTCAGAGCCATTTGAACCATTTGGGAAACATTTCAAGAGGGCCAGTAGACCTTTGTCTAACGTTCTTTGTCTCAGATGGTTATCTTATGTCATAGTGCCAGCACTCCAAAACTTAGTTTCTGATGTCATAGAGGCAGGGCCAGAATTCAAGCTCTTTGACTATGATCTCATAGAGCCTGTCCAAGTATTCTAAGTAAACTATACTGGATTCCGACGCCATAGAGCCAGTATTCCAGCTCAGCCATTTAGGATTATGACGCCACTGAGCCTGTTCCAGTATTCCAAGTCAGCGCTCTTGGGTTCTAACGTCATAGAGCCAGAGCCAGTACCCCATGGTGAAAACAGTGTATTCGAGGCAAAATCCGTCTTTGTCGGAGTGACAGCTGTATGATTTATACGGATCTCAACAGAATGTAAGTTTATTGAGTTGGGGGCTTATTAACTTAACCAATATTTTTTGGAGAGACTATAGGCGCTAACATGCGCATACATTTTCCAATTTGTGAGCAGTTTGTGAGGTTTCTCGTGTGACTTGGCGAAGTAGTTCATCATATAGGGCAGTACTTTTCGGTATAGGGGCTCTCTGAGTGGACTAAACGTGTTCAGGACTCTAGAAACAGATCCTGGAGAACGTACAATTGCACGTAATTGCGGAGAAGGTGCAAAATACTACGTTTTGTACGAAAATGAAAAACAGTGCTTAAACGTTATTTCATGTGCGACAGTCACAGACAAAGTGCCGAAAGTGGGTCGCGCCACGCTGTTGGCGCCCGGTTGCTTGTGTGGGAGGGGCTGGTAGTTCAGCGGCCGACCGTTGGCGGCAATCACTAGCCCCGCTGGGTAGTGTGACGTAAAGCTCCCGCAGCTCAGCTGCGTGGCGGACAACTGACTCGCGCGCACGAGCGGTGCGGAGCTCGCGCTGCCCAGCCTAGAAGCGCGGCGTAGCGGTTTGGTTACGGTAGTACTTTCGCATTTGCTATCCCTCATCGCTTGAAGTACTGACACAGTGGCAACATAGCAAGCAGCCCAAAGATCCTGGATCGTGTACGGAAATTAAGTGCAGTAAACACCACTCCGGTTGCTGACAATAAGTGATGTCCGGCGGTATGGGGCAGGTCGCAAATAGCTGCTGTGCGCAACCCAGCAGAAATGGCGTCCACAACTGAAGATTACACCCCGATGTCCCCTAGTCCAAAAGTGGCGGCCATAGACAGTATAATCTCTGAATTAGGGTCACATCTCAATGCCAAGCATTTGTCGACAAGTATACTTACTAATTTAAGACATAAACTTTTCCCCCATTGCCCTCCAGCTGACAGCTAAAGCAAAGGTTGAATTATTATAGGAGGAGAAAAGGCGACTTTGGTCCGACCTCCAAAAAGCATCAGAACGTGCCAAAGAGATGCAAAAAGAATATCTGAAAGAACAATTAGGGAAATCTGAGATTGAAAGTAATGAACTGAGCACTCACAATAAGGTACTGCAAGAACGAGTTAGGGAACTTCCCACAAACGCAAAATCAAACCCAGACTCTTGTATATGCAGCAGCCTTGACATGTTCGCCCAAAACAAAAGAGGCAGAGCGTATCGAAGTGGCTTAATCTAAACAAGCCACAACACTGTTCATCAAATCAACAGCCAATCAAGATGCAAAATCAGTCAGGCAAATAATGACGTAAAAGGTAAATCCCAGAAAAGAGAACTTGCATATCAAATAAATTAGAACAATACAAACTGCAGTTATGTAGAGACTGCGACTCAACATGACTGCAGAAAAATTATGGAGAAAACGAAAGAACTGGGCACCATCGTATGTGAAGGTCCCAGAAAACGAAAGCCTCTAATTATAGTCCACAGAGTCCCTGACAAAATCACTGACAACGAATTCCTCGAGAGTCTATATGAGCACAACCTAAGAAACGAAATGTCTAGCGAAGAGTTCGAGCAAGGCCTCATACGGCGTGGGCTATAACCATTAGGTTCTCGATGTGACACAAAAACTTTATTGGTACCTCACCAGAAAACAAAAGATCTGCATTGATTTCGAGTCACTTCATGTTAAAGACTCATCGCTGTGAGTCATTGTTATAAGTGCTGCGACTATGGTCACTCCACCAAAACATGCGGAAACCTAGAGGCAATATGTGCCAAATGTGGCCAAGCCTGCCACAAAAAGTCCGAATGCAGGACCAGGGAACCCGTAGAACGTATTCCATATAGAAACCGGAGAAGACAGTGTAATAAGTCAAAAGGAGGAGAGTGTCACACATACAGACAGACTATAAGAAAGCACAACTCTCCCTCCAGTAGAAGCAGAAACTTCCGGCGTGGCATCTCATGAGGCGGCAGCTGGGCCGGCTACCGGACAGCACATACAATTACGATCACATACCCGCACTATTACGTACAACAACACTAGCGGATAGTTACACAAATACAATGGAATATATTGACGACGTGACTTTAAATGGATCGATACATAACGAGATAGCAAAACTATTAAAGAAACAGATGTTCTACTGCATTAACTTTCAAACCTCGTTAATCCAAAGAATTGAGGAATTAGAGGATAAATTCATAAATGATCCAGAACACTCAGATAAAGGCAAAAACCATACCGCTGTATCAACAACAGCCTTCAGAACAGACAATCCAAACACTAGACCCAAAGCAAGACAACAGTCAAAAGACAACAGTCAAAAGACACAAGTATCGAAAACCAAACACGTGTAGAAACATCAAGTAAGAAGGGAAGTAAATACGATACAACCAAGTGTGAGCGCTACATAAAGCCTGTGGCTTTTGTATCAGATGGACTACTGAATCCGGGCACAATACCGCGAATTCCTCTGAGCAGACCACATATTACAGAATGCAATAACAACAAAACTGGCGAGAAAGAGAAGGCAGAAAAAGGAGACACAGATATAAAAACATCCTCGCATGAAACCCTACTGAATCCAAAATCGCAACTGGAGACTATGAATACACAGAAGATAATACATTATGAAAACGAAGGTAGTGACGATGAAAACGTAAATGATGATTAATACAAGTGTCCAATTGATACCTATAACATACATAATCAAACCACGCCCACAGGTGGAACCACTGCCACAGTAACCAGTACTCCCGCAGTAGGACAATCTGCAATTGCACAACCCAACAATGACACCAAAGAGCAAAGCAATAAACCCCAACCAACATCAAACTCTTCTCTTACTCTTACAACAACAAACCGAATGAGATGCAACCTACACCAATGTAACAGATTGTATCGTAACACCAGTAAAATCACAAAGAGTCTTGTACAGAAATAATAATCGTCTACAGAAGGTACAAAATATTTTTAGAGTTTTGGGTGTGACAAAAAAGGTGATTTATGCGTGTGACGTAGTGAGGGTAGTGCAACACCAAGATCCACGGCACAGGCACACGCCACAAAACGCCGACCTCAGCACACCACCCGGCGCCACAGTTACTTCCTAGGGTGCAGACATGAGGTCCAACGCACCCACCACGAACGGCGCCATTGCAAAAACAACCACCTCAGTGAAAGACATGTTCTCACCCAGCACCAGCCCGATGACATCTAGTACCACAAAAGCAGCCCCCATCGCAGCCAACAATACCTTTTATTATAGTGACTTAGAACTTAACATTAAGCTAAGTAAATTAGAAAGAAAGGAAATTTTACTGATAGCTCAAAGAATGCTGCTTAGGCAGCTGCATCCAAAGGGTGACTGTCTGTTTCCCAACTACGGAGCAAACAGACAGAATAACCCTTAAGACAGAAAACATACCAACTGGTCACCACCAGTTGTTATACTAAAGGATGGAAGTAAGTATACGAAGTGAAGAACCATATGACATGGATAAGATTTATGCCGACCTTGGCAGGACACACGGACCGACGTACTTCGACTATGCTCAAACTGGTAGCAAATGCTACGCACCCGTTAAACACCCATAGATTCAATAATAAACATTATTCACCTGAATCCAGTGAGGAGCAAGCAAGCTTTTGCTGAACCCCCCAAAATAGTTAAAGACCTAACCAAAGATAATACTGTGTGTACAAGAGCCACACGCCAACCAAGGCAGACTGACACGATTCCCGACAAATGTGATAACCGTAACTGGTAGTTAGGACAGCAATGCAGCAGTTTACATATTAAACAAACATTTATTATATTGTTACAATAACGGAATTATGTAATGAACAGTTGGTAACAACTGAACTTTTATACCAAGGAGAAATATGGATAATTACTTCACTGTGCGCCCAATACAGTTATTCCATAGCGCCCTATGCAAATTATATAAAGCTAATAGCCGAATACGCACAAGGTAAGAAGGTTCTCGTATGCTCGGACATAAACGCCAGGTCGACCCTGGGGAATTCCAACACAACAGCCGGCCGGTGTGGCTGAGCGGTTCTAGGCGCTTCAGTCTGGAATCGCGCGACCGCTACAGTAGTAGGTACGAATCCTGCCTCGGGCATTTATGTGTGTGATGTCCTTAGGTTAGTTAGGTTTAAGTAGTTCTAAGTTCTAGGGAACTGATGACCTCAGATGTTAAGTCCCATAGTGCTCAGAGCCATTTGAACCATTTGAACTATCCAACACAACAGACGACAGAGAAAGCATAATATCTGACGTCATACTGGAAACGCGAATACGCGAAGTTAACGTAGAAGGGAAGATACCGAGACACAGCGGACATTACGGATCGAAAAGTGATATAGATATCACACTGGTAAATAACGCTGACAGAGAACGCATAACGAACTGGAAAGTACAAGACAACATCACTATCAGTGATCACAACGTGATTACTTTCAGACTAACAAGATAAAACGACACAACCAACACAGTACACACCCGTCTCCTACTATTCCGTAAAGCTGACTGGGAGAGACTAAGGGGAACAGTACAAGACGGAATCATTGAAACCAACGACGGAAGCATTGCCGGCCGGAGTGGCCGAGCGATTATAGGCGCTACAGTCTGGAATCGCGCGACCGTTACGGTTGCAGGTTCGAATCCTGCCTTGAGCATGGATGTTTGTGATGTCCTAAGGTTAGCTAGGTTTAAGTAGTTATAAGTTATAGGGGACTGATGACCTCAGAAGTTAAGTCCCATAGTGCTCAGAGCCATTTGAACCATTTGAACGGAAGCATTGACCTCAAGGCACACATGCTTACCGATCTCATCACAAAAGCACAAAATACATCCATACTAAAAACACAGAGCACAAAACGCACACAAACACCGTGGACAAATAAAGTGACTAGAGCAAAACCAGAAATCCGAAGAGCGAGACGACTATACCAACGGTCAATTGCATACAGAGATAGACAAAGAAGACTGGAATCATGTAGGCTCGTAAAAGAGCAATACAAAAACGAATTTCTCAAAACACGTAAACAACACTGGGACAGACATAAGGCATCGCAAATACAGACAAACATCTGGGGGGGGACCATACAAAATAACCACTGAAAAAATAAAGAGCCCACTAGCTCTGGAAACGCTAAGACAGGATGATGTCGCGATGACAAATGAGTGGAGACAAGCAGCACAATTCCTACTGCACAAGCTCCAACCTGATGATATCGCCAATTCTGACACACACCAACAAGTAACACATCGAGAGGAACTGAATACACCATGCAAAACCGCCACAGTGACCTCTCCTCTTGCGCAAGAAGAAATGGCTATAGCGGCCTCAGAACTGACAAACAAATAAGCACCTGGACAAGACGGAATTCATTCAGAACTATTAAAAAAGATAATTCCACAGTCCACTCTATTCCTTACAACTCTGCTAAACGACTCTCTACGGCTGGGTCATGTGCCTACAGTTTGGAAGGTCTCCAACGTAATCGTAATAAAGAAGGAAGTTGACAGGGATCCATCAGATCACAAGTCTTATAAGCCCATATGTCTGATATATGCATTTGCCAAGGTGGAGGAAAAGCTGCTGTGGCGGCGTTTACAGGCGCATAGAGCTCTCCATGACCTACGCCGACACCCATTCGGCTTCAGAGAAGGAAAGTCGATTGATGATGCCATCAACCAAGCGTTACAGTTTGAGAACAACAGGGCTATGTACGCAATGGCAATTACGACAGACATTGTGGGTGCCTTTGATAATCACTGGTGGCCCGTAATGTTCAAGAGCCTCAGACAACAGTAGGTACCCGAAACACTACGCAATAATCTACTAGACTGCTGTAATAATAGAGTGGTCGAATGGCAGATGGGCGGCCGAAAACTAATCAAACGATTTACAAACGGCTGCCCCCATGGCTCGATCTGTGACCCCATCCTCTGGGACATCACTATTGAACCCCTCCTGCAACTACTGCAGGGAACAAAAACGACAGATGGAGTTGTTCTATACGCAGAAATTTTGGTCATAGTGTCTGCTAACAATAGGTCCGAGCTACAAGAAAGAGCAATTGGAACACTCAAACCAATATGACAATAATGTCACAACAACAAACTCAAAATAGCCGATAGCAAAACAACGAACTCTTTGCTGAAAGGGTCTCTCCAGGGAAACCCTAGTGTAAAAATAGGGGACACAAACATTAAGCGAGCAGCCTTCTTGGGTACACATAGACGAAAAGCAAAGTTTCAATGAACACATGCGCATTGTCACAAAAAAATGCAGAGAAAAATAGTACACAAACTGGCCAGACTAAATTCAGAATAATTTAAACTCCCCTACTCAGTTACACGGACATACCACTGTGTTTTCTTCGAGTCGATACTTAGCTTCGCCGCCAGCACATGAACTGACAGGTTAAGCCTATCAACAAACTGGACTCTCGTCAGACGAGGACAAAGGAGTGGCTCACTTGGACTATCGGGAGATTTCGGCACCATCTCAGTGGAATCATTCTGTGTGGTGCTCATAATCTACCCAATAGACAATGGCTCTGAGCACTATGGGACTCAACATCTATGGTCATCAGTCCCTTAGAACTTAGAACTACTTAAACCTAACTAACCTAAGGACATCACACAACACCCAGACATCACGAGGCAGAGAAAATCCCTGACCCCGCCGGGAATCGAACCCGGGAACCCGGGCTCGGGAAGCGAGAACGCGACCGCGAGACCACGAGATGCGGACCCCAATAGACAGTACGATAAGATATAGAGCTGCCACGTACCGTACTGGCTTAAGGTGAAAGGAGCGACCAGGTTCGATAGATCACTGAGGTACCAACTGACACGAAACGCAAAACTAAAACCTTGCAGGATGGATACCTGGCAAGGTGAGTGGGACACAAGTGATAAGGGCCACAAGCTACACCAGTCCTTTCCCGATGTAAGGAAGAGATTAAAACTCAAACATATAGATCCCAGCCGCGGTATGCTCCACTTCTTAACAGGACCCGGCCCTCATACCACACACTTAAACTGAGTGAGTCTCAGTCACACACCAACATGCATGTGTGGCACATGTGGGGAAGAAGGCTCTCTAGTACACATCGTCTTTTTTTGCGGACGATTACTAACATCAGACACACAATACACTGAAACCTCAACAATATTCAAGAAACCATACATGTAATGCTCAGAGACGAAGACCCATGGACCATGTTAAACACACTCACTGACGATACGTCCAAAGCGACAAACAGAAAGTATGTTCGAGCCAGACAACGAGCCTATGTGCAAAGACAGGAAGGAATCAACAGGTTGGAAAATAGTACGGATTCGGACATGGAATCAGGTGATGACACTGATCCCGACATGACCGTAAATGAAAATGAAGAGGTATCCTAAATAAGCAATACAACAGACTAAAAATAATTGAGGTTAAAGCTTAGTTATTAGGAAACCTAGAGTAGATGTTAGATTTAGATTAGAAGCAGTGACTGGCGATCGGTGGCTTGATGGACAACTCCAAGACACTCACCGTCGTACACACTTCCTGAAGAGACATTATTCCACTATCATCTTTCCAAACTTCTGCTTTTATTCTTCCTAAAAATATGGTTATGGTTTACAATTCGATTTTCAAGAATTTTGTTAGTTTCATAGATGTTTAGTATCTTTTATGTATCCATCTTAAATGCAAGAATCTTTTTTATTTGATAAAAAATTTTCCGAATCCATAATATGTCTGAAAGCTGTAATATGTCATAACATCTTCTTAATCTTCCATTCGTAAATCGCTAATTTTAAGATTTTCGTTTCTTAATTACTTTTAAGTTTATATATATTTAAAGCTGCAATAGTATTAATCCTTTTTAAAAATAAAAAAAATAACAAATAAGTATCAGATTCCGTACACGTACAATTCCGTATTGTGGAAGTGCGACCTCTCCTAGTAACAAGGTGGCAGGTCAATTGTAAATGGCAGCAAATAAATAATAAAAAATTAAAAAAAACAATTCCATGTCTTGGATTCTGACGTCACAGAAACAGGGGTAGTATGCCAAAATCGTCATCTGGAATTCCACTATGACAAAGCATAATCTTACAGTTTTTTATTTCCCATCGATTTATTCTTAGAGCAACTGTCCTACTGACACAGGAGAAGGAAACAATCCTACCAGTTTTGGAATTTCGGCCAAATTTTGACTTTCTTGCCATCTTATACATAAGGTAATTGGCCCTTGTCAGATGTGGGAGAGGAGGACTGTGGGGGAAGGGGGGGGGAGGTGTGGAGAAATCCAGTGACTCATTGATGACGTCATCAGCGACATACTTTGGGCCAGAACTGTTCCAGAATATCTACTTAAACGAAGGAGGAAGTGTATATTAGTTGACTCTTGTAGGAACGTATGATGTCACAGGTGTAACAGTACAACACACCATGTTGCAAAACGCCTGTCTTGTGGGGTCTGCCCCTGAAGTTGCCTGAGCATATCCGTCACGCTTTCGTGCTTAATAAATGAACGTGCAGCTAATGGAGCTGCTCATTTTTGGATCTTCTCTATTTCCGTACGAGCTCCATCTGATACGAATCCGAGCCTGACAAGCAACATTCCAGTATTGGTCGAAATAAGGTTCTGAAGTTACCTGGTTTTTAGTTGGACTACATTTCCTGAACATTCTTCCAATGAATCTCAGCCTGGCTGCTGCCTTACGTGAGATTAGTTATATGTGGTCATTCCAGTTTAAATCGTTGCTCACACATACTCGTAGATATTTTATGGAGGTGACTGCTTGCTGTGATTTTAACGGTTCGAAATGCCCTATATTTGTATGACAGAAATATTTCAGTATTGAATAAATGACCCCTAAGTAAAAACTAGGACAACTTTTAGATTTTGAGAAATATTTCAGTATTGAATAAATGACCCCTAAGTAAAATCTGGGACAACTTTTAGATTTTGTGAAGGGCTCAGTTTCTTTTACATATGTGAATGCATTCACTAGGTGGCACATGAAAGTGTTGCAAGCGGGTTTAACTGAGGCCTGGGAAGCCATAAGAATGTCATACAACGGGTGACGTAGCACAGAGAGAAGCGGCGCGGTGGTGTTATATTCCACCGCACAGGTACAATTAATAGAATGGATGAACAAGTTAGAATGCAGGGACAGATGCGTGAGCAGTAGCGCTGGCACAAAGGAGCCGGCTGCGGCTGAGCGCCAGTTGTCCACCATTAGCTTCTGCCCCCCGGCTCATCACTTCCCGTCTCCGGCCGACCAGCCCCATCACCGCCAACTAACGAATGATTTATGGCCAAGGAGGCGGCTTCTACACAGCTGCTTGATATCTTACCTGAGGAGGAGAATTTCTTACCGCCGTCTGGCCAACAAGGCCATGTCGGCAGCACTGGACGAAAGAGAGTAACGTATTATGGATGCAGTTAATCACCCAAACATACTTAGCTTTGTTGTATCGTGATGAGACGCCCATTTGTTTCTTCTGAAGCCGGGACGCCCTTGTGATGCTGGCCCGGTATTACATCTTAGACGAACAAATGGTAGTCAGATGACCAGGTATTCCGGATGCGTATATATGAAGCGGGGTACCTATAAAACCAGCATAGCTGATTGTTATAACTGTAAAGACAAATAATACCATAATCGATAATTCGTGTATCTCTTTTCGGGACAGTGATTATGATAAATAACAACAACGATTGCAGTTGAGCGCTGCGAAGGAAACCTCGTATCATGCAACAGAAACACAGAGCGTCAGGGGCGAGTGGAAGCTAGACCCTAACAGAATACGAGTGGAGTCTCAAGGTGCGTGGGAAGTTCCAAAAGCGTGTATAATCGATAAGACTATCAATATTCGGGTTGCAGTCCATCTTCCTTCCAAGGCTCCAGAAGCAAGTCATGTACGATAGGAAGCTAAAATAAATAGACTGACAACTTCGCCACTAACTCCAAAAGAACTACAAAAACATTTGTACTCCAGTGCTGATAAAGATGAAACTCAGAGACTATCACAAGTCAAGTAACCATACGGAAATCTTGTTAAGTCAATGTGTGAAGGAACTTAACTTTGTTTTATGCACATGCTGTTCCAGTCGCTACTGGGGCAACTTCTGGACCTCTCGGAGAAATGATTTACAGCTTTCAGCAACTTCATAACTAAGTTAACTTATGTCCGAATAATGCTTTATTTTTTATGCAGTCATAAGATATTTGAAGGAAAAGAAGCCAGTAATTTTATGTTTTTAATGGATCACGAGAGATTTCTTTTATTACTGATAATGGCTAGATGAACAAGATATAAAATATACACCAGCAATAGCAAGGAAAGCATTTCGGAAGAAAAGAGCAGTCGGTTAACATTTAATACAAATTTAAGTGTTAGGACTTTTTTCCTGCAGGTTTTTTCTGGGGCTTGTGCGTCTGCACGAAAGTGAAGGGTGGACGATATAGTGTTCTAACAAAAAATGGAATAAAAGCTTCTGAAATATGCTACGGAAAGTGTACTGAAGGTAGCGTAGATACATCGAATAACCGACGAAACGTTACTGAATGGAACAGGAAAGACAAAACATTATATCACAACGTGATTGAAGGAAGGGATCAGTTGATAGGACACATTCACTATCACCAAGGACTCGTTAATTTGGTGGGAAGTACGCTGGGTACAAATTGTAGAGGGAGACCAAAGGTTCACTACAGACAGCACCATGAAGGTGGCAGAAGTTATTCGGAGATGGAAGAGGCATGCTCAGGACAGACTAGCGAAGCAAGCTGAGTGAAACTAATCTTCGGATTGAAGACCACAACAACAGCATGTGTGCCCACGTAGGTGACATCAGTATTAACGAGTACTAAACGGAATTTTTAGTGCTCCTGTCGATTTTTAACAGCGTGAGAGCGCTTAACTCTTTTGCGGTTGCCATATAAGCTCACTTTTTGTCGGTTGGTTCTTACAGCCTATTTCCCGAGAAGGTTGCCTACTGCTGACCTCTCTCCTTATTTTCTGAAAACTGGTGAGAGAATAATCGTTGCAGTTGAACAAAGGAGAACTATATTTACAAATAGTTTCGCAAATCTGATAGTAAATGCTGATATTCTGATCTTCAGAGACTTCCCCGATCTGGAGGAGGAAGGAAGGAAGATTGAAGTCCGGTCGACAACTACGCCACTGGAGCAGGTGCACAATCTCGGATTTAGGAAGGCTCGAGTCGGTAATTGACAGTGTTGTTTCTGATGAAATCCTACCAATATTTAACTTAATCCATACAGAGAAAAAACGAAATACCAGAATATGTATGTTCGGACGGGGATTTGAACCAGTATCCTCCCGGACAGGAGTCCAGTGTGTTAACTCTTTCAGTCTGGTTGAAAACCATCATTCCGTTGACTTATGGCCCAAGATCTTTCCCAACAGGATTCCAGTGTATTAAATTTTGAAATCTGGCTGAAATCCATCGCTCTGTTCAGTTGCTGACCAACAGAACAATCCTTGTCTCCCCAAAATTTAACCTCTTAACACCACTGACAATTAAATCATTAAGTGTGATTCTTGGCATGACCTGTCCTCGAAGAGGAGATGATCCGATAGCTGGAATACCAGTAATGCTGTTGCGGAATTTAAAAGCACCTGCATAGTGCAGTGGAATGAATATGTTCGTAAATTCGTTAAAGGAGAGTGTGAATGACAAAACCATTTTAATATGGTTTGTTAAAGAGGAAGTCATCATCATTCTCAGAATATCTGCGCAGCACCAGCCTTCCATTTCATATTTAAACGTCTCTAGTTTCCAACAGAAATAGCTGTTTGAATTATGATAAACAAGCCACAGCACCATTCCTTCAATCGGTGGATCTCCACTTTCCTGCAGCGTCACCCTCACGTGACTTCCTCCAAAATATGAAATGGAAACATGTCTATACGCTGCCAGAGAGGGAGAAATTGAATAGCGCGTACACATATCTTCTGACAATAGTTTTCGATTGATCTGCTCAAAAAATTAAAGAACGACGTGCGATCATCTTCTTGTGTTCTTTCTCTGTTATCACGAAGTATTGTACACTATAATATATTTTTCCACCGATACGAAGGACGAGTACTCAGCTAGTATATTTTACAGTTAAGTCGTTTGTTTATTAATCAGTACTGAGAGATAAAGATAATGTTTCTCTGCTTATTTTCTATGGCTTTGTTTCGGGTCTTACGGGATCCGCACAGATTAAGCCTTCGTGTTTCTGCGGGTAAAATTAGCTTCCTATTCCTAAAACGTCACCTTAACCTCTCTTAGTGTGATGGAGAAAAGGAGGTGGGGGGGTGGGAAGTGGGGAGGGATGGTCGTAGAGGAGGGAGGATCTTTGATGCTATGTGTCAACGGGTCTTATGGTGTTTGTTTTCAGGCGAATTTAACTAGTTGCATTTTGGGCATAAGTAGTAAAATTATCAACGACTTCAAAATTTGTTTAAGTCAATGTGAAAACATCGTAATAACATTATTCAAAGTGGCTGGTTTATCACGCCAATGGTCATTACCCGCGGCTTTATAAATCTGCTTGGAATAATGCTCACTTGATTCCTTAATAAATGCAACGGGAGCTTTCTTTCGTATTTTGTGCTAATGTTCTGTCTTTACTGCGTTATGCGTCAACGTGGATTGTCCAAAGTGTATGCTGGAAGTTTAGCTGCAACGAAAACGGCAACAAAGCGTTAATGTCGACTTACCTATCGAGACGCAATTAAAATAGTTCAGACGTGCAATAGATACAAAAATGATTAACTTGGCCTCATGAGTCATATTCCGTTGGTAGCTTCACAGAGCTGTCATTTGGAGACCGCTAGAAACGTTTCATTAGATCAGTTGATGAAGAGTCAGGGAAATGACTGTGGCTTCTGTAGGGCACCATCGAAGCATTTACACGAAGCAACTTAGAGTGGAACTTCAACGTAAATAAAACGCAAATAAAGGGATTAGGTTAGTGTGCTAGAATAAAGATCAAGTATCCGAATTACTGTATCAATCTGCTCTAAGCACTTTATAGAAGCGGATGGAGACCACGCTGGGAGAAAACGGAATGGGAATTTGACTCTGCCTAGGCAGTACACTACAAGACGAGGATATCGTAGTCTCATAGACCAGATCCACTACTGCACGAAGTTACACATAGAAGTCGTGACGATATCCTAAATATTATGAATCAAGCCGCAACACTGCACGGAAATTTTAGAAAAAGCTTAATGAGAAACTCATCGCCACTAGGACTCTGTCACTAACGTTTTCATTCTCCGTCAGAGTGAGAGAGAGGGCACGTGATACATTTCGGGATGTTCTTAAGTATTCGTGTATAAAGTGAACCTCATCAGGCCATTTTCGTTTTGAAAGTATTTGCGGCACAGCACGAGTTTGGATATTAGAATATTTAAAACTTGAGCACACTAAATACTATTATTGTAAATATTTCTTGTTTCTTTGTGTGTTAGCCCTACATCTTTCCACTTATGAACCTGGTAACATGAAAGTGCATGTAACAAATTAATGAAACGCAAGAAGAATACTACACTCTAATAGTTCCATATACTACTGGAATCCTTTAGATTACACAATAAATCAAGCAAAGCTCAAAATCCATCTATTATAGGACGCTGTTGCAACGAAGTGTCTTTCTTGCTGGTAAAATAATCCATCTGCCGAGGGTCACGTTACTGCACAAAATAATGCATGGACCAGTTGGATTTATGGGAATACTCTGGGTATGACAGTTGAAAATTTAACGAATCCTTTGAAAAATAAGCAATCCAACAATATGGTCGTCGTATCGCGGCAGTACCACTACCGTACGAAGTTATTGAGCAGAGTAATGAAAGCAATAAAACAGCCGAAGTTCCAGGAAACAACGAATGGAATGCGCATCCCTCATGCAATAAAAACACCGGAAAACGAACAGACCATCAAAAACTATTTTAAGAAATTAGCAAGCTTTGGCAGCGATATTTGTTTGTGATTTGTACAGCGGTCAGTAGCATTCAGTGGTTATTAAAAATTTCTTTGAGGTGTAAGTGAAACAGTGAATGCTGTGTTTATATCCGAATAACTGGATTACATGAAGCGTATCATGCAACCAAACAACGGATGCGTATCAACGCGGAGACCAGATTGCAAAACAATAGAGCTGTTTCTCTTCCATTCTCCGAGTTATATATTATTTCAGATAGATACGTAAAACGCAGTGACTGTTGCCTTCTGTCTAGGCATTAAAAGTCGAAGTTCCTTCAATGATTTTTCTGATCCAGTTAGCCACTAGCAACTTATTGTCAATCTTTCGCAGTGCCAGCCAGTCGTACTGCCAACAGGTCATAAAAAAAACACACACATTAAACATTCGTCGGCCGAAGGTCTCGAGATGAAAGTCAACAGGCAATATTTTAAGTGGCTATTAAAGCCTCAGCAATTTTACAGAGAGCAATTTTTAGTATTTAATAACTGCCGTTGAATAGAAATCGCAAAACAAATTTTACCCGTTGGATTGTGTACAGAAGTACGGAAAGTATTGCTGATACCTCAGATCTCCAAACGCAAAACACAGCGTGTAAAGAATAAACAAGAAAAGCAGTTGTCGCTCATTCTGTACATTCTGAAAAGATCATTTCTGGCTTAGCCTCCTGCGTCCTTTGGTACAATATACACTGAGGTGAGTCACGGATATCTTCGTTTCCAAATGTTCTTTTACAAAGGAAACTCAGGAGAATTGCCCCAATTTAATACTAGTGCCGCTGCAAATATGAGCGAAACAAGTCTTGGTGGCAGTGGTGTTGAGAAATAGCTGAAATCATTAAAACTGAACAAAGTTCCATGGCCTGAAGGGAGCTCCCAGACCTGTCAGTTTCTACACTGAATTTGCGGCTTAGTTAGCCCCTCTTCCAAGAACAATCGATCGTAGATCCCTCGATCAGAAAAACCGTGCCCAGTTTTGGAAAAAAAGCATAAGTCACACCTGTCCACAACTAGGGTAGTAGAAGTGATCAACAAAACTACCGTTCAGTATCCTTGACATCGATTTGTTATAGACCTTAGAACATATTCTGAGCTCAAACATGATGAGGTACCATGAACAGAATGACATCCTCAATGCGAACCAGCAGGGGTTTTGAATACACCGATCATGTGAAATCCAACTAGCAGTTTTCTCACATGACATACTGAAAGCTTTGGATCAAGATAGTCAGGTAGATGCAGTATTTCTGGATTTCCGGAAAGCCTTTTACTCAGTGCCATACCTACGATCATTGTCAAAAGTACTATCAATGGAGTATTAAGTGAAATTTGTGACTGGATTGAGAATTTTTTGGTAGGGAGGACGCAGCATGTTATCTTGCGTGAAGGGCCACTGTCAGACGAAGAAGGAACTTCAACTGAGCCCCAGGGAGGACTGCTGTTCAAGTTGTATATTATTGACCTTGAAGACAATACTTACCGCGGCCTGAGACTTTTTGCAGATGAAACAGTTATCTACAATGAAGTAATATCTGGAAGACTCTGGATAAATATTCAATCAGACCTTGATAAGATTTCAACGTCATGCAAAGATTGACATTCCGCTTTAAATGTTATGGAATATGGAATGGGATGATTACATACGAGCATACGAGCAGTCGTGGGTAAAGCAAGTGATTGACTTCAATTTATTATTAAAATACTGGAGAGGTGCAATCAGTCTATAAAGGAAATTGCTTACAAATCATTCGTGCAACCAGTATGGAATTTTGCTCAAGTGTGTGAAACCTGTACCAAATAGGTCTAACACGGGATTCTGAACGTATACAGAGAAGGGCAGCACACATAGTCACAGGTTTTTTTGATCCGTGGGATAGCGTCCCAGAGGCTGAAGAAATTAAGAGTCTTCTTGAAGACACACGCAAACTATCCCGAAAAAGTGTATTAACAAAAATTCATGAATGATCTTTAAATAATGACTCTAGGAATATACTACGATCCCCTACTTACCGCTCACACGGGGATCGTGACAGTAAGATTACAATAACTACTGGACGCCCAGATGCATTCAGACAATTGTGCTTCCCGCACTCCATACGTGAAAAGAGGTGGCGTTGTGGTTAGCACACTGGACTCGCAGTGTGCTAACCACAACGCCACCTCTTTCCATATTAATCACCTCAGTACAAATGCATTGCCTTTTATACCTCGTGCACGCGATATTGTCGCTATCCGTACATGAGCGTATCGCAATCTGCATCTGCATCTATACTGTGCTGACCATCTTGAGGTGCATGGCAGGGGGTACGCCCCATTGTACCAGTTATTAGGGTTTCTTCCCGTTTCCCGCCACTTAATTTAGGTTTTCCGTGATTTCCCTCTATCTCTTCAGGCAAATGAGGGGATGGTTCCTTTGAAACTTCCTTCCCCATGCTTCCCTAATCTGATGCGACCGATGACCTCGCTGTTTGGTACCCTTCCCCCAAATCAACCAACCAACCATGTGGAAAACTTCCCGACGTGATTATGGCCGCACGATTGGAATTAACAGACTTTCAACGCGTAATGGTAGTTGGAGCTAGAGGCATGGGACTTTCTGTATCGGAAATCGATATAGAACTCATTATTCTGAGATCCACATTTCGATATAGAACTCATTATTCTGAGATCCACATTGTCAAGAGTGTACCGAGATACCAAATTTCAGGCACTACCTCTCACTACAGACAACGCAGAGGTTGACGCCCTTCACTTAACGCGAAGAGCAGCGGCGTTAGCATAGAGTGGTCAGTGCTAACAGACAAGCGACACTGCGTGAAATAACTACAGAAATCAAGAAACTTTAGCTGACAGGACATCGCCTGCAACGACTCTCTTATGGTCGTGACCATGTCGGTTGGACCCACCGTGGCCTGGTCAGTTGGTAGGAGCAGATGGCAGGATTCGAGTGTGGCACTGTCCCCACGAAGCCAGACCCAGGTTGCAATCAAGGAACTGTGCTAGCTGATGGTGGCTCCGTAATGGTATGGACTGTGTTTGCACGGGGTAGACCGAATTCTCTGGTCCATTTGAACCGATCACTGACTGAAGATGGTTACGTTCGGCTAGTTCGAGAGCGTTTCCAGTCATTCATGGACATCATGTTCCAAAACAACGATAGAATTTTTATGGATAACAAAACGACATGTCACCGGGCCACACGTGTTTGCGATTGGGTTGAAGAAGATTCTGAACAGTTCGACTGAGTTATTTGGCAGCATGGCTCAATATTTCTGCAGGGGACTACCCGTGACCTGTTGAGTCCATACCACGTCGGGCTACTGCACTAAGCTCGGCAAAAAAAGGCCCGACACTATATTAGGAGGTATCCAATGACTTTTGTCACCTCAGTGTATGGTACCACAGTATTTTATTTTTCTTTGCTCCAGCTGTGTCACTGCCGAGCTGACTAGCTGGTAGTGTATGCTATACTTCGTGCGCTTGCTGTCTGTCACTTGTTCCATATTCTCAGCAATCCCAGCAGATAGTCCGCCCCGTTGAGCTGTAGAGTGTTTTGTACTACAACGTCATGTGGAACAACAAATTAAATGAAACAGCTTTGTCAATTGTTATTACTTCAGATGTTTTTAATCACATCAAAGAAAGCTTTGCATCACCTCGGTTCCAAGTGTTCCAGAACATGTACAGAAAACTGGAATAGAGATCAACATAAACATCATTTCCGCCCTTTTTATTGCTCATGAAAATCACACAATGCATTTTGTAAAACCATACAGAGAGAACTTCAGAGGTGGTGGTCCAGATTGCTGTACACACCGGTACCTCTAATACCGAACAGCACGACATCTTACACTGATGCATGCCTGTACTCGTCGTGGCATACTATCCACAAAATCATCAAGGCACTGTTGGTACAGATTGTCCCACTCCTCAACGGCGATTCGGCGTGGATCCCTCAGAGTGGTTTGTGGGTCATTTCGTCCATAAACAGCATCTTCCAATCTATCCCAAGCATGTTCGATTGGATTCATGTCTGGAGAACATTCTGGTCACTCTAGTCGAGCGATGTCGTTATCCTGAAGGAAGTCATTCACAAGATGTGCACGATGGGGGCGCAAATTATCGTCCATGAAGACGAATGCCTCGCCAATAAGCTGCCGATAGGGTTGCACTATCAGTAGGAGGATGGCTTCCACGTATCGTACAGCCGTTACGCCGACTTTCATGAACACCAGCGGCGTACGTCGGCCGCACATAATGCCAGCCCGAAACACCAGTGAAATTCCAACTTGCTGCACTCGCTGGACAGTGTGTCTCAGGCGTTCAACCAGACCAGGTTGCCTCGAAACACGACTGCGACGATTGTCTGGTGGAATGCATATGCGACAGTCATCGGTGAAGAGAACGTGATGCCAATCCTGAGCAGTCCATTCGGCATGATGTTGGGCTCATCCATACCGCGCTGCATGGTGTTGTGGTTGCAAAGATGGACGTCGCCATGGACGTTGAGAGTGAAGCTGCTCATCATGCAACGTATTGCGCACAGTTTGAGTCGTAACACGACGTCCTGTGGGTAAACGAAAAGCATTATTCAACAAGGCGGCTCTGCTGTCAGGGTTCCTCCGAACCATAATCCTTAGGTAGCGGTTATCCACTGCAGTAGTAGAACTTGGGCGGCCTGGGAAAGCATGTCATCGACTGTTCCTGTCTCTCTGTATCTCCTCCATGTCCGAACAACATCGCTTTGGTTCGCTCCAAGACGTTTGGACACTTCACTTACTGAGAGCCCTTCCTGGCACATAATAACAATGCGGAAGCGATCGAACGGCGTTACTGACCATCTAGGCATGGTTGAACAACAGACAACACGAGCCGTGTAGGCCTACCTCCTTGCTGGTGGAATGACTGGAACTGATCGGCTGTCGGACCCCATCCGACTAATATGCGCTGCTCATGCATGGTTGTTGACATCTTTGGGCGGGTTTAGTGACGTCTCTGAACAGTCAAAGGGACTGTGTCTGTAATGCAATATCCACAGTCAACGTCTATCTTCAGAAGTTCTGAGAACTGGGGTGATGCAAAATATTTTTTGATGTGTGTGTATTTTGTGTTTAAAATGTCTTTGAACTAACACAGTGCAAAATCCAGTGCTTGAAAATGATATTGCTGTTTCTAACAGAGTTGTATTCTGTTACTGCATGATATCACCAGCATTATCCCGGGACTTACTACTGTTGCTTTTTTTATCGATACCAATATATAGGTGCACGCTCAGCTACTTACGGCTAAATACCATGAATTTCACATTAAAATTTTAAAACCATATTTTTGTCTTACGTTGACAAAGAGAATATGATATAATTTGACAAATACTAAGTTAATAGACTTTATTCTTTGAGGTTATATACATACTCAAGACTTTACGGTAAATGATGCAAATCTCTCGAATGAACAATGGTTTGAATATGAAGACGAAGCTGATTTAACTTTCGACGGTGCAACTCCTCCGATGAATGAGACATCATCAGAAGCTGATGACGATTCTCTACCCCTAAGCGAAATACGATGAAGGACAGCATGGAAACCCAAATGTGAGTGCGTGCCTTAAAATTATAGTTAGTTGCGAAACTCATAGTGCACACATAAAAATACGTAAAATACAAGTATATATTTTATTTATACCATTCTTAACTCATTTCCAGGTTCCAAGTAACCCTGCCGGTTCCTCCAGCTGGTAATGTACCTGAAATGAAGACATCATTTCAGATCTCGTGCCACTACATTAGTAATTTTTTTTGTTTGATGATATGGAAAACAACATTAATGTGGGCCACATTATATTACTCCAAAGTCAGAGAACGGGAGCAGAGCTGAAATGCATAGTTAGTATTGTTGCTCCATTTCTGGGTTTTCCAAAAAGGAAGGTGTTCTGCGAACGACAAATCCGCTATCCCCTAATAGCAGATAACATTACCAGAGATCGCTTTTTTGTGTAGAAAATATTTTAAGTTGGTTGATGATAATGCCAATTCAGATGAACAGAAAGAGAAAAATGGGTACTGGAAAATACGTGCCCTTGTTGATGGTGAGAAGAATGATTGCCAAAAAAATGGTTCAAATGGCTCTGAGCACTATGGGACTTAACAGCTGTGGTCATCAGTCCCCTACAACTTAGAAATACTTAAACCTAACTAACCTAAGGACATCACACACATCCATGCCCGAGGCAGGATTCGAACCTGCGACCGTAACAGTCGCGCGGTTCCGGACTGCGCGCCTGGAACCGCGAGACAACCATGGCCGGCAATGATTGCCAATCTCATCCCCGGAAAACCCATTGCTCATGTCGAGAGCAGTCAATATGTAAAGGGTAAGCCGCGTCCTGTCGGAGTCAAAATCTTCGTAACGACAGCACCCTGTCGTTTATCACTTAATTCCACGCTTTATAAGGGAAAAGGAAAGGGAATAACTCCTGAAAAAGTTCCTACTGTAGAGAATCTAGATGGAGATGGGCGAGTTTTGAAATTATCGAATTCCATGCCACCAGGCTCATTGCTATACTCACAATTACTTCACGTCTGTGCCTCTGTTAGATTCTCTTTTGAGTTGCAAATCTGTTTTACTCACGGGGGCGGAAATTGTCTGTCCAAATCTGTTCACTTCAAAAGAGACTGTGATGTGAGAAAGGAAAGCGTGGTTTCTTATCATGTGGTAAGGAATGATGATAAAATATCTCTCATAAAATGGTTTGACAACAAACCAATTTTCTTGCTTGATCTGCCAATGGTACTGAACCTGAACTACAGGTTCAGCGGCTTTTATGAGAGGATTAGGTCTATCAGACAGGACTATAGAGAATTATGCAATGAAATGGACAATGGGCAGTACGAATCATTTTGTGCACTCCGCAATAGCTGCTGCACGACAAGAATACAGACAGGATATTATCTAAAATAAATGAGCAAGAAAGAATATAAACAATATTACGTATTTAAATATGCTACAGCTCTATTAAAACAGGCCTACTGAACTAAATGAGAGCAGCTCAGAAGAGGATGGTGGGCAGCAAGAGGCCAAACATCCGGAAGTGCCTCAGACGCTGCCACAAGTTCAGTCCAGGTCATCAAACGCTTCACACGTGCCAAATGTGAGAACTTGTCTCCAGAAATGGAAATCCAAAAGTAGGTTCACAGGTTTTAGGATCTCACTTTCATTCGCTGTACGGAAAGCAAGGTATTTTTATGCTTCACAAGTGAACGTAACGGTTTCTTGAAGTTTCACAAGAAGTAATCGAAAATTACGTTAGCTGAAACTTATTTTTGCAAAGCTTAGAACGTAATTTGCGCCTTCTCTTTCAAGTACATTATATGATAGTTAAGTCCCATGGCATAAAAAAAATGATACCCTCTGCAAAAATTAAATAGAAATAAAACTTTAAAAAACTGTTTTGGGATAATTTATGCATACACTAGCCCATAAATAGACGTTGATTAAAGTAGGAGATTATATGTGCCTTCAAGACACATGAGGTTCGCACAACTAGAAAATTTAAAAGGAGACTGTTCTGTCTGTATACAGCTGTGTCTCATACTCTGAGGTAATTCCCTGCCGGGCCATTCTAACGTAAGGTTACAACTGGTACCCCTTAGCAAATTAGGGAGGTGCCTGAGAGGGATACTAAGTGGCGTATCTTGGTGGTTAAGACAAGAATTGTGCCAAGGCTTTGGCGAGATTGGCCCCCGCCAAGTGCTCAGGCACAGAGGTTGGGGGGAGGGGGTGCAAGAACTGACGAAAGAAAAAGCTCGGTCGAAGGACGGTTTAAGAATTAACAGGGGGAGGTACGTCAGTCCACTTGTCCCACGTGTGCATATCTTCTGTCTGCTAGAAGACGTCATTCCCTTTACCTGAGACTGTAAATGAACACCCTTGTCACACTGTCATTTCGTCCTAGTAGCATCATAAAGAAATTACCACTGAACATGCTTTGAGTGGATTATGCACTAGTAGTGCACTTGGTTCAGACAGTTAGCTTCTAACTCCAGTTTAACAGTAGAATTTTTGCTGCAAATTCGCCACTGTATTGGGGAAGCAAAAAAGCTACCTCTCAAAGGATTACAATTTCTGTTGATTTTGGCCAACTGCGGACTGGACTAAAACTGTTTAAACTACAGTGCTTTAAATTATTTAATAGAATAAAAACTGAAATGGATAACAGATGTCACATATAATACACCATTTCAACTCACTTTAATTTCCTCTCAGGAACGCCTAAGATGATTGCTCTTTATCTTATGCATCAGATTCTGGTGTCAAATATAACAGAAATATCAGCGCAGCTTAGCTAGTTAACGAAACAGCGGCTTTCAAATTCTAGTAGAGAGTGCTAGTGAAGAGCACTGACACGGCCTTCTGTTTGGATATTTTAAAGTTTTTTCCGAAGTATGGGTTACGCTATGATTGTCGATGCACCGAAATAGCTTTCAGTACGTTTATGAAAATTCCAGTTAGTGCACTGTTTTGTCAACGGGAGTTTCAGAAAATTATGAAACATCATAAAAAGCTACTTAAGGTCCAGTACAGGTGAAGCAGACTGGCAAATACAGTTATCTTGTCGATAGAATACGACGTAGTTGCTACATTTTACTTGAATAACAACAAATAGAAGGAAATGGATATTACAGTTATAAATGGAACGGAATCTTTGAAATGAATGACGTTCTCAACACTTATTTATGCTCTTTTCGTTTTATGTCAAATTAATAATTTATGAAGAACTAATAAATCCTTATTTATTATACATCATACTAAAATCAATGTGCAGTTGTCGACATAGAAAATAAATCTTAGATCATGATTTACTTCGTATTATTTTTACGTGAAATATTTTTCATCTGTTGTTGGTGTTGCGGTCTTCAGTTGGAAGACTGGTCTGGTGCAGCTCTACATGCAAGACTGGTTCGAGAAGATTTTTCCACACAAGCGACTTATCATTTGGCGGCCTGCTTTTTCTATGTACGCTTTCATCCGTGTCAGCTTTCGCTTCTAACTGTGATATAAATGTATACAAATCTTGCACTTGGGCCCCACTATCACCCCTCATAGCACACAGAGGATGCGATCATTTAACCACACAGTATCGCAGCATGCCCTTGGCGAAAAAGTAACGGCCACACTTTTTCTTACTTTCAGCTGTTTGCAGTAACAGCACAGTAACGCCACGTTGGCTAATGTTACAAGATCAGATCAGTCAAGCACGAAGAGAGTTGCCCCTGCAATTGCTGAAGAGGTTGCTACCCCTCTTCAGGAAACAGGGTAAGTCTGACCTCTTTGCCGATGTTTCTCCGTTGTGGTTGTACCTACAGTACAGTTATCTGAATAGTTTCGTCTATCAGGGTAAATCGAAAAGACGCGACCCTAAGGCTATAACCTAAAAGCCGATGAAGGGTTCGTAATGCCACTGCCTATGGCAAAAGTTGTGGTCACTATAAGAGCACTGAGACCCCAAGCTCACCGCTAGAGGACTTCGGAGAATACCAACGTGACGACACAGCGAGCTCGTGCACCCGCCGATCGTCCACTGCACACAGTGGCGCTGAAAATAGAGAAACGGAACCTTCGAAACAAGAGTGAAGGGCTTTGGTGTGTTTCGTGACAGCAGAAAGAGTGCAGCGAATCAAAATGGGTCGAGGAATGGCACAAGTGTAGAAAGAGCACTCAATACCCGTTGCAATTCCGATGCTCAATCAGAATTTTCGGGCAATGGCTGCTACCGTAACTCGCCGTTCTTCAGTACAATGATATCGGCAATGAGGTGCGGCGTTCCAGATTGCCCGTCGTCAGCCAATGACATCCGTTATTCCTCGAATGGCTTGTGCCACACTTTGACCCTTGCAACTGACATGTTGCGCACTTCGCATACATGCGCCATTCTTCGATGAATTTCCGTTCCTCGTGCTCTTTCCGCTGTAAAAAAACACAGGACACCCATTTGTTACCCTTCAGAAGCCTACAATTCTCTCTCTTTCCCTCCATCTCTCTCTCTCTCTCTCTCTCTCTCTTTTTATTTATTTATTTATTTATTTATTTTTTTTTGCACTTTCGAGTGAAGTGGTTGGTCAAATGGCTCTGAGCGCTATGGGACTTAGCTTCTGAGGTCATCAGTCCCCTAGAACTTAGAAATACTTAAACCTAACTAACCTAAAGACATCACACACATCCATGCCCGAGGCAGGATTCGAACCTGCGACCGTAGTGGTCACGCGGTTCCAGACTGTAGTGCCTAGAACCGCTCGGTCACCCCGGCCGGCGAAGTGGTTGGTCGAAGCGTGCACGTCTTCGCTGTGTCGTACGTGGGTGTGCGCACGTGTCCCTCAGCGGTATGTATGGGGCCTCAGCACTCGTATAGGGACCACAACTTCCTCCGCCAAGAGTGGCATTTTAATATCCCTTCAGTGGTTTTCATTTTACAGCCTCCAGTTGATTTCTATTTTAACGACGTTAATACACTACTGACCATTAAAATTGCTACACCAAGAAGAAATGCAGATGATAAACGGATACTCATTGGACAAATATATCATACTAGAACTGACATGTGATTACATTTTCACGCAATTTGGGTGCATAGATCCTGAGAAACAGTACCCAGAACAACTACCTCTGGCCGTAATAACGACCTTGATACGCCTGGGTGTTGAGTCAAACAGAGCTTGGATGGCGTGTACAGGTACAGCTGCCCATGCAGATTCAACACGATACCACAGTTCATCAAGAGTATTGACTGGCGTATTGTGACGAGCCAGTTGCTCGGCCACCATTGACCAGACGTTTTCAATTGGTGAGAGATCTGGAGAATGTGCTGGCCAGGGCAGTAGTCTCAATGCGAACAAGAGGTGACCGAGACGTGTAACCAATGGCATTCCATACCATCACGCCGGGTGATACGTCAGTATGGCGATGGCGAATACACGCTTCCAATGTGCGTTCACCGCGATGTCGCCAAACACGGATGCGACCATCATGAGGCTCCTACGGAGCCGTGATTATACTCAGGCGTACAACATTTCGCCTGAAACAAATCGACAACCGCGAATGCCTTTCTTCACGGCACCAAAATTATGGAAATCGCGTGGAGAGAGATTGGGACTGTACGAAGGTTGAGTGAGGGCTTATAAGCGAAACATCTGTAACGTAGTCGAACAAATCTCGGCACCACGTGACATGCCCATAATCCTCACAGTGGGATAAATGTATTAACAGTTCCGGCTATTACTTTTGAAATAAACAGTTTACTTACTGTTCTCCTATCTGTCTCGTTTTCATTTGACTGTTCCTGTTATACAACTCATTCAGATAATGTTTTTCGGTAACACTTAATTTTTACTACACCTACGTGACAAGTTACAAAACAACCAAACCCAAACCTATGTAGACAAATTTGCAGAAAGACATTTTTGTGGGCTTGTGTGTGTGGTGGGGGGGAAGGGGGGGGAGGGGAGGGGTGGAGTGGCATTGGCAGTTCTGCCGACGGCGAAGGACAGCTTGACTCTGGTTAAGGCACATAGCATGACAAGGAAAACTATACTGCTTGTATTTCTAGGCAAGTATGTATTACTCATGGTGTTTCATAGCATGGCTGTTCTTTGATCTTGAACTTTGCCCCCAGGTTGAGCAATGTCTATTGAAATCGGCAGGTGAGTGGCAGTAGACGAGCAGTGTACTACGTACATCTGACTATGCTCAGCTGGAGGTGAAAAATTGCGTGCTATGTCCGGCATGGATGTAAAGAGACTGATGCTGCAAATATGTGTCATACAAGTATACTAAATTTGTGGTAGTCCAGTCAAAGTAGGACTTATTTGAGTTTACACACGTCTAAATTCGATCCTTTCTCTGTTGAAAAGATACTGACGGAAGTGGAAAGTGTTAAGCCATGAAGAACCTTTCTAGTATTTATCAAACCTGGAAGAATTGTTCATCTTATAACAAATATTAAATGTTTATAAATTCACTAAATTCTGAATTAATGTTCATCATCAACACCAGTGTGAGGTGTGCCCCCCACGACACGAATAGACTGTTGTGTACGTTGGTATACGGAAGAAACAGCAGTCGAAACTCATCGTGATAAATTTATTGCTATTCCTGAATCAAATGCTGTGTCAAGTGATAAGGACCTCAGCCTCGCGGTTTTTATCAAGGTATACATCTTCTCACCGCTTCCAGACATCCACTACGGGAAACAAATCAGGATATCCAGGATTCACATATTCCTTAATATGTTTGTGCTGTGAACTGTACTGAGGTGTCATGCATTTTTCTGCAGGAAATTATTACCCTTGTTATAAAGGATACGACGACAGGGTTTACCATTTTTGTAACATACTGGTTAGTATTCAGTTTCTAGTCAACAAGTACTAAATAATTCCTGCTGTCATAATCGATAGCTCCCCGCACCATGATTCCAAGGGTTGGAGAGAGGTGGGTCTCAAGATACGCTGTTTTCCGTGGCCATTCACAAACGTCGCCTACAGACCAGTTCGAGTCAATATGATCACCACAAACAGAAGTAAGACTCTTAGATGAACCACATAGGATACCACTCAATGTCCTAGTACATTACAGCAGTAGATAAGCAGGGAGAGAACGAACGTAGACGATAATCTTATTTCAAGATCACTGTATGGACTCCCAGTGTCAGGTTACACACTTGTGCTAGCTATACTCAAGATTAGCCCCCCACTCCCTTCCCCCCCCCCCCCCCCTAGGGCACGCCAGACAACTGATCAAGGTCACCTCTAATAAGATTAAAGCACTCCCTCCGCCATCTTGCTTTTATTATTGGAGTAGCTGAGTGGGTGGGTTCATTCTGTAGCTGTACACCATAGGGAGCGGGTCAAAGTGTGCTTATTTTTAATAACAAATTAATTTTATTGTAATTACGTTAAGTCATGTCAGTTGAGCTTTAGCGTGTGACTATTTACGTATAGCAAATTAAATTTAATATTAAGAGATTTGCGTCATCTGAGGGAAGACGAATGGAATATTCCATAATTTGAAACACGAACAGCTGCTGGCATGAGTTTATTAGAAGTAGATACCTTAGGGGTTTCGAAGCAACTCAAATCGCTTGATACGGGCAAGTCTTCAGGTCCAGATTGTATACCGATTAGGTTCCTTTCAGATTACGCTGATACAATAGCTCCCTACTTAGCAATCATATACAACCACTCGCTCACCGCTAGATCTGTACCTACAGATTGGAAAATTGCGCAGGTCGCACCAGTGTTTAAGAAGGGAAGTAGGAGTAATCCATCGAACTACAGACCTATATCATTGATGTCGGTTTGCAGTAGGGTTTTGGAGCATAAACTGTATTAAAACATTATGAATCACCTCGAAGGGAACGATCTATTGATACGTAATCAGCATGGTTTCAGAAAACATCGTTCTTGTGCAACGCAGCTAGCTATTTATTCGCACGAAGTAATGGCCGCTATCGACAGGGGATCTCAGGTTGATTCCGTATTTCTGGATTTCCGGAAAGCTTTTGACACCGTTCCTCACAAGCGACTTCTAATCAAGCTGCAGGCCTATGGGGTATCGTCTCAGTTGTGCGAATGGATTCGTGATTTCCTGTCAGGAAGGTTGTAGTTCGTAGTAATAGACGGCAAATCATCGAGTAAAACTGAAGTGATATCAGGTGTTCCCCAGGGAAGCGTCCTGGGACCTCTGCAGTTCCTGATCTATATAAATGACCTGGGTGACAATCTGAGCAGTTCTCTTAGGTTGTTCGCAGATGATGCTGTAATTTACCGTCTAGTAAGGTCATCCGCAATATTTTCTGGCATGGCCGCTCTTGCTCGCCTAGCCGGATCTTCAACAGGCTTGCTGCTGTGTACGACGTGAGTTCCAAGAAATTTGTTTTAACATGGTTTACGTTCAGAAGTAGCAATACTGCGACCAGTCACTCCTTTATGGTAATTTATTTTCTCCTTACCAGTTCTGTGATGATTTGCTTGTCTTCTAACGGAGAGAGAAAGTATGGGTTTCACTGCATATCATTTGCGTCAGTTTCCGCTGCAAGGATTTTGTATACCATGTCTGCCCATAACGATTATGATTCTAAGACTACCTCAAGGCAAATGCTGCGATTATTCCCTAGAAAAGGCTTGACCTTGTCAGTCTTCATTAGGGAATGTTCTACAAATTTCAAGAGACATTTAGTCGCCTTTGTATTTGTTTCCAGCGAACACCACGAGGAGGTAATCTCTTTTCATCCATAATTAAATTTATTGACAGTATTTACAATATTTACAAGATTGCTAATGATTACATTAAAACTGATTGTTGTCTGCGAGAACATACCAATTTTTGGAAATCTCAGAAGGTGGGGGATGTGTAATATTTCTGGCTTAGCAGTCATCATATTCAGGTACAAGAAGCTCTTCTTAGAGCAGTTGAGAAGGCAGCAGTGGGAAGATGACGTAATGTGGTGTGAGGTACCGATGACTCATAGTTTGTTCGGTACGGGTATCGTGAGGAAGATTGCCTAAATTGTGGTCCTTCTCCGCGACTGGCTGCTGCATTCGGAAGTTGCGCGCCCACATGGCAGTCTTCTGTTGTTATATTAGACAAACTAGACAGCGTTTTTCCTTGCATTTCACATTAAAGCATCTCTCAATAGCTTGCTATCTGTCCATTATTTCATATGTATTAATAACCAGCTGAACAATAAGCAACTGCTAAACGAAAAGGCAGACGAATCACTTCGGTGATCTTCAGATCACGCCTAACTTGGATGGCGCATGAAGAGTATCGGCGGTAAGGCCAGAGCTGGTTAGGCAGTGTCGGGGGACAGACATGACCACCGTGGTGCCGGCCGCTGTGGCCGAGCGGTTCTAGGCACTTCTGTCCGGAATCGCGCTGCTGCTACAGTCGCAGGTTCGAATTCTGCTTCGGGCACGGGTGTGTGTGATGTCCTTAGGTTCGTTAGGTTTGAGTAGTTCTAAGTCTAGGGGACTGATGACCTCAGATGTTAAGTCCCATAGTGCTCAGAGCCATTTGAACCCCCCGAGGTCGGCTTCAGTTGAAGGGGGCTAGGACGTCAAACGGGCCGACTTGGAACAGGAGAGGCACCACAGGACATTTTAATTTTCACTGTCTATAGTTTTACAGATAAATTCATAAAACTTTGTCAGCATGACCAGGAAGGATTCAGAATTCACACTCATAGCAGTGGAAGTTCAAACACACAACAAAATAAATCTTTTTACATGTGAAATTTCATAATTTTTCATTTACTATTGGCTGCATTAATTGCTACATGTATACTTTTCTTCACAAGCAAGAGAGATCCTTCGAAGAATTTTACGCAGCATACAAACCATACTTACAGATATATTAAACTCCATAATTTATTTAATTTATGAAAAAATGAATGAGCTGTTACATTTTAAACTTCATGTTTAGAAAAAGAACTCAAATTTTATTGTTAATTATCTCCATTTTTACCACAGTTTTTAATAGATTTCAAAAATTGTAGAGTTTCGCATTAAGGAGTTTGTGTTTAATAAGCAGTGTGAGTAGGAGAATCTCTCCCACTTATGAAGAAAAGTGTACCTATAGCAACAAATGCAGCCAATAGTAAGTGAAAAAATGATGAAATTTCACATGTAACGAAAATTTGTTTTCTTATGTTCCTGAGCTTCCAATGCTATGAGTGTGAATCCTGAAGCCTTCCTGGTCATGTTGACAAAAGTTTTATGATTTTATTTGTAAAACTATAGACAGTGGAAATTAAAATCACCTGTGGTGCCTCACCTGTTCAAAGTCGGCGTGTGACCCCCCTTCCCCCCCCCCCCCCCCCCGGCCCCGCCGCCCATTTAAGACATTATTAGCAGTGTATGGTTATTTGGACATTTAGTCATTTAGTTAAGAACAGTGTGATAGTAATTACGGAAATATGCTGTTCATCATTTTGTTGAAGAATGGAAATTATTTTTGACTGTAAAGTGGAATTTAATTGCGCAGTTTCCTGTGTTCTGCTGACAAAGAGCGAGTAGTATCCCTTATAAACAAACTAATTGGAAATTTAATTATTTCTAAAATATCAGTTCCTCGCTAAGATTTTATTACTTTCTCAAAATAACTGATTCAGGACCTACGTGCTGTTTTCTGCGCCGGGGACAACTATAGAAGACTTCAGGTTGGTGAACATTAATTAGTGCTTATGCATTACACTCAGGGCGGTGAAAGCAAATTGGCACCTCGCGTGTACTGTAATCTTAGTACAAATGAGATCTATGGAAACACAGAGGAGGTGTGAAGGAGAGAAATTTCCGGGGGAAAACGTTTACAGTAAGCACGTATATATCATCCCGCCTCTCTCTTTTTCAACTTGTCGTGCATGGCATCCCTCGAGGGAAAAAAGAGTTTGAAACTGAAGTGCTTTGGAATTATGAGGCCAGATTTTATTAACGAGAGCTGTGAACCGAAATCGACCAGTGAACTTTGTAAGGTTCTAATGGTTCAAATGGCTCTGAGTACTATGGGACTTAACATATGAGGTCATCAGTCCCCTAGAACTTAGAACTACTTAAACCTAACTAACCTACGGACATCACACACACCCATGCCCGAGGCAGGATTCGAACCTGCGACCGTAGGGGTCTTGTGGTTCCAGACTGAAGCGCCTAGAACCGCTTGGCCACACGGGCCGGCGAACTTTGTAAGGAATATGAAAAGTGTGAACTGTGAATGACCACAGAACAGCATGGGAAATGTTATAAGTAGGCTCCGAAATGTGTTTGAACTGTTTTTGAAATTCAGTTGAACTACTCGTATAATATCTGATGTCGTAAAATCAAATTTTCCGATAGAATGAAAGTAGTGTCGGTAACTGAGGAATAGGAAGTGCTGAAGTGACATGAGAATAAAAGTTAACGATGTGTGTGCGGTCCATGGGGTTACGTTATTAATCATCACTTCAAGATTCTTAACGCTCCAGACGGCGCCGACTCTACGGGAAATTAACAGCATTTTCGTTGTAATCATCTCTGATGCAATTAACGTGGCTGCCGGTGGAAACACCAATATTATGAAAGCAGGCATTGCAGGCAGAGCCATCCTCCCCGAACCGAACTGGTCGTATCCTGTCGACGGAAATACATGGGCTATTCGGAAAGTAAATTCCGATCGATCGTGAAATGGAAAGCACTGTTAAAATCAAAAATGTTTCATGTTAAATAGTTAGCTACAACTTATAGCTGCTTCTCTACATAGTCACCGCTCCGACTCAGAAATATGTCGTAGCGTTGTACCAACTTTCTAACAACCTCGTTATAGCAGGTAGACGCCTGTGATTTCGTGAATTTTCTACGCTCGTCTACAGCCAGTTGCCTGTGGCAAAATGTTGTCCTCATAGCCAGTGGTTCATGTCAGCAGAGATGAAACTCACTTCTAGCCAATTACCGGCTGTGATATGTGTGATCGAACACTTTCCATCGAACACGCTTCAGGAGCATCTTCATTGCCCCTGCAGAGTGCGGCTGAGAATTGTCATGAAGAACAAAACGTATTACAGTTACGTTACGTGGGCTGCATAAAATCAGGCCAAATCTCCCACCAGGCTGTCATACTTGGCGGGAGACACTACTCTCTAGGCATGTTTACGTTTTCGCTGTGTGCTCAGATCTGAAAAGAGCGACGTGGCGTGGTCGATTGACATACTAACTACATTACCAAGCACATTTGTGCAAAACCTCGTAAGATTTTCACAGTGCTTTCCATTTCGCGACCGATCGGAGCTTGCATTCAAAATAGCCCTCGTATGTCAATGGTTATGCAGGTAAGAGCCAAGAACTCCGCTCCTTTCTCTCTGGACCAGTCAGACTCAAGCTGCAACAACCATCATACTTTCAAAAATATCGCTGATGAATGAGCGAGCCCATTTGGAACTACGTAGCCCTCCCAGATCTAAAGAGGACAGTTGTGATATCCAAGCAAACATACCTACAGTACTCTTAGTATATGTGTCTCTGTTAGAAGGCCCGTAAATAACTATGAAAAAAATCCGAATAGAAGTGCTACCAATCCTTCTGTAGCCATTACACTAGTAAGGCTAGTCTGGAATGTACTTCAAACGTGGAGAGGAGTGGCGCAATACGATTAAACTCCTTTAACCACCTACATGTGTACCATACTTGACATATCGGGAACAATTTAACGACAAATACAACATTCAAGCACGATGGCGAGATCTGCCAGTTCTCCCAGGCCGAATAATTATACGTGTAACACGAAATGAACTCATTCAGTAATAATTTGTGACGATATAATAAGACTCCTAAACTCATAAGGAAAACATCCGAAGTAAATACACCTCCCCCTCATATAAATGAAGTTGAACAGTGGCCACACTGTAGCAAAGTTAAATTATTTCTGCATACGAAGTCATCGACTCACACAGGTCGCGGCTCTGCTGTCGCCAGACAACAAAATGTTACGTTAGAGAGCTGCAGAGTTCGCACGCAGACTGTCGATAATCCAAGATGAATAAAAATTTTACCGAGTCTCCAAAGATGCTCAAGGAATCGAACAATTACCATTAAAATAATAGATCCGTACTACTTGGACCTGCAACCGGAGTTAACCATCCTGGCCGCCACAGGCGCCGACACCCAGGCTGCGAACAAGAGAGCTCACATGTCTGCCCAACACTTCGCTAGTCATCCACCCATCTTACTCCGGAATGGAGGAGAAATTTCTAGAATGTATGTGTAATCGTCTCTGGTGCATTCAAGCTGTTGCTGACGGAAAAAACAGTGTTACGAAAGCAGGTACCCTAGGAAGACAATCCCACTCACGTAATAACAGTAAACACATCCCAACACATCCGTAGAAATACGTGGGCTGCAATGCAGGTAAGTACCAAGGAACCCACTCCTCCCTTTGTCTCTCTGCTACCCCAACCATCCTGCTTTTTCAGTACGAGAGAAGCTGCGTGAGCGACATTAGTCTTCATCATCCAGCAATTCCAGGTGTAGTAAAGAGATTAAGCCGAAGACAATAAACCTATCGC
The DNA here is from genome assembly GCF_023864345.2 of Schistocerca serialis cubense. Lineage (NCBI taxonomy): Eukaryota > Metazoa > Arthropoda > Insecta > Orthoptera > Acrididae > Schistocerca > Schistocerca serialis. The sequence goes on from NC_064640.1 coordinate 585,067,690, forward strand.
ATCACATTATTTAAAAAAAAAAACAAATAATGGAATATTATTATTTTGTGCCAATTCTATAACAATCGGAAATAATTACGGAAAATAAGGGTATATCCATTACTATTAACGTTATTTCGATACACCCATAGAATGCCAAACAGCCACACTTGACACCTAGCGCCCAGCATTTTTAAAAACTAAACTGAGGAAACAAAAAACATGGAATACCTCGTAATATTGTGTCGAACGTCATTTGTCCGATGTAGCACAGTACTCGACATCGCATCGACTCAACATGTCGTTGGAAGTCCGCTGCAGAAATGCCAACTATCTACAAGTAGCCGGACATTAACTTTTCCAGTCAGCGGTCGGCTCAGTTGGACCAGAAGACCCATTCTGTTTCATATAAACACAGCTCACACTTTTATGGAGCCACCACCAGATTGCACAGTGCTTTCTCGTCATTTGGGGTCTGCGCTGCACTAGCACCCTACCACCAGCTCTTACCGACTGAGATCGGGACTCATCTGATCAGAGCCGGCCGGAGTGACCGAGCGGTTCTAAGCGCTACAGTCTGGAACCGCGCGACCGCTACGGTCGCAGGTTAGAATCCTGGCTCGGACATGGATGTGTGTGATGTCCTTAGGTTAGTTAGGTTTAAGTAGTTCTAAGTTCTACGGGACTGATGACCGCAGAAGTTAAGTCCCATAGTGCTCAGAGCCATTTGATTCATCTGATCAGGCCACGGTTTTCCAGTCGTCTAGGGCCCAAGCAACATGGTGAAGAGCCCAGGAGTGACGCTGCAGCCGATGTCGTGCTCTTAGCAAAGGCACCCACGACGGTCGTCTGCTGCCATAGCCTATTAACGCCATATTTCGCGGCACTGTCTCAACGGATCCGTTCGTCGTACGTCCCGCATTGATTTCTACGGTTTTTTCACGCAGTGTTGATGTCTGTTAGCACTGACCACTCTACGAAAACACCTCTGTTCTCGATCGTTAAGTGAATGCCGTCTGCCATTGCATTGTCCATGGTGAGAGGTAATGTCTGAAATGTGGTATTCTCGACACACTCTTGACGGTGTGGCTCTGGGAATATTGAATTCTTTCCTGATATCCGAAACAGAACGTCCCTTGTGTCTAGCTCCAACTACCATTCCGCGTTCAAAGTCTGATAGTTCCCTTAGCGCGACGATAGTCACGTCGGACACCGTTTCGCGTGAATTACCTGAGTGCAAATGACAGCTCCACCAATGCAATGCCATTTTATATCTTGTTTACGCGATATTTCCACCATCTGGATCTGTGCATATCGCTATCCCATGACCATTGCCACCTCAGTTTATTGCTACGGATAACATATCTATGCATTAATAATGAATAGCAACTCATATATATATGTATGCTCTAATAGTGGATAGACGATGAATTAATGTTAACCTCCACAAAAACGATACTGTACACAAATAAACCCTTTACATTACTGTATTGTCAGACTACTATGAGTTGTAAGTATCGAGAGACAGATTCGCGTATGTTCTTACACAACACATCGATACAAACACTTACAGTGACTCAATGTAATAACAAAAAAACAATTTTCCGCATTGCATTAATTAACAAGAAAATGCATTCCTTAATGATTTTCCAAAGCGGTACCCATGATTGGAACCAACCCACCACCAACGGTATTCAAATTGAAAACAACAAAAGCACATCGACTCTTGGAAAACCATTCTACGCATACCTGATAAACCATCTATCGATTTCTCCTCTGACAAACACAATGATTCTGTACCTAGAGTGTATTGGAGCCGTTTACCTGGGATGAGCCGCCATACGGTAAACACTGCGCTCAGTGCCTCCTATCTCGGGATATCTTCCTACTCGTCTGACCTTCCCCACCCAGTGCCCCTAGCGGTAACAGTCGAATTCCTTTCTCCTGCCCTCGAATTGCTGATCGCAATGACTGGATCAGAAAGACCACTCTGTAACCAGTTAAAGACACGGGAGCTAAGGAGTGGTCATGCGCTTCCATCGCTTGATAAGGCGGATTGTGTGCCACCTACAGAAAACACCTTCCAGCCAACGGGCGTTGAATGCAGGCAGCCATAGAACGTGGTATAAAACATTTTTTACCATACATCTTTATAAATATCGAGAATAATTCCGGTATTGACACACTGCTACTGTGAACATTAATGAAGTCGACTGTCCTAAAGAAGAGAAAGCATTCTGAGACAAATATACAGAAAAACGTACCACGCTAAGCACAGAAATGAGATCGTTACATATGTGTTTTGTTTGCGTATAAAAGGGGAATCTATTATCTATCACATCCACACGTTGTAAGTAGGCTGATTACGTTTTCTCTATGTAAGTAGGCTGTTTATGTTTTCTTATTGGCAACGTTACGTAGCGCTCAATATGAAAATCACTGGCTGTGCTGTGTGCAGTCTCTGGCTGGTTTGCATTGTTGTCTGCCATTGTAGTGTTAGGCAGCTGGCTGTGAACAGCGTGTAGCGTTGCGCAGTTGGAGGTGAGCCGCCAGCAGTGGTGGATGTGGGGAGAGAGATGGCGGAGGTTTTTAATTTGCCATGAACTGATATATATATTATGACTTGTGATGATATCAAGGTAAATACATTGTTTGTTCTCTATTAATATCTTTCATTTGCTAACTATCCCTATCAGTATTTAGTGCCTTCCATAGTTTGAATCTTTTATTTAGCTGGCAGTAGTGGCGCTCGCTGTATTGCAGTAGCTTGAGCAGTGAAGATTTTTGTGAGGTAAGTGATTTGTGAAAGGTATAGTTTAATGTTAGTCAGGGCCATTCTTTGTAGGGAATTTTGAAAGTCAGATTGCGTTGCGCTAAAAATATTGTGTGTCAGTTTAAGCACAGTCTTGTATAAATAGTTCAAAGGGGACGTTTCATATGGCGACCCTGCCAGGATACCTCACTGGAATCTTCTGATTTTTCTTGTAGTTTGTGTAATTAGTGTAGATTTTGTTTATTGCTAGCGCGTAATTGTAGAGAAAATCTCCTTTGTAGTTGCAGTCTTTCATTGTTGTACAGTAAAACAGTTGTGGCATGCATGTAGATTTGCAGCAAGTTTTTCGCAGCTGCGCTTGCAATTAACTAAATATTATTTTCAGTGCTATGTTAATGTGTTCTCTTATTTTTGATCTTCAAATTGTGCTTTTCTGTGTTATCGTGTGAAATATTGTGACAATAATGGCGTGTGAAAAACGTAACACTCGGCTCCAAAGTAAACTGAGAAATGACAGTGAAGACAAAAGCAGTGTGTTGGCCCCACCATGTAATGAATTAACTAATATTCAAAGTAGTAATTTGGTAACTGTGCATAGGGAAATGGAGCGGGCGTCAAACAATGGCGTAGGCAGTGAAACAGGTAGTGAACAGGGAAGCATTATCGATCGATCGGTCGGCAACAGCTCGCCTCAGGAATCCGAAATGATAGGACACAATTTTGCAAACACTGTAGATTCAGGTTTTGCGTCCTCACCGTTTTCTCAAATGAGTCAAGACACATTTTCTGCTTGTCAAAATGTGAATGTTGCCGGTGCAACTTCACTGCCGAAAAGCACTGAGGAACATGTTTCAGACACCAGTGCATTGTTATTACAATTAATGCAACAAATGGAAAAAAATCAGAGACAAATGGGACAAAAGCTTCAAAAGTTAGACACAGTGGAACAACACCAGAGACAAACACAGCAACAGTTAGACACAATGGAACAAAATCAGAGACAAACACAGCAAAAGCTTCAAAAATTAGACACAGTGGAACAAAATCTTAAAAAGTTAGACTCATTGGAACAAACACTTGAACAAACACGTGAAGATTTAACTACTGAGTTACATCACATTGAATCGAAATGTCAAAAAGTCTGTAATGACGTAAAAACTCAAATTTATGAGCATTTTCAACCTATTTCTTCGCGGCATGAAAATGCATTACAGAATCACGAAGCAGCCATAAAAGAACTGCAAACTATTGTTCATGAAAATCATGAGACCTTGCAAGCAAAATTTGACTCAGTTGCATCTACCGATACGGTTATGCAACTTGCAAAAACTCAGGAAAACTTAAAGGTCACAGTAGACACGATTTCAACACAAATGGACACTCTGAAACTTGGTTCAGAAAAACATAGAGAGGAAATGATTTCACTATCGGATAAAGTAGCCGAACTTTCAGATCAGTTCACTAACTTATCTACAAAGGTAGATGATGATCTGAATGACACAACACCTGTAGCCTTCACTGACACAGAAGAGTATGAACAAATTAGAAAATTCAAACAAAATCAAAATCAAATCAATACACAGTACAAAAGAGAAATCCGGGAAGTGCAAGATCAGTTCGCACAAGTAGTACAAGAATTACGTATTTCAGAGGACACTCGCGCCCCAATACGGGAAGAGGGACATAGAACAGCCACAAAATAATAACATAGGGCATTTCGGAAGTTATGAAAGAAATCGGCAATGTGCACCGAATTTTGAGTTGGAACCGCCGAAGCGACGTAACAATGACCGACATGCGACTCGCCGACATGATGATTTTGACTATAAGCTGTTCATTACTACACGTAAATTCAAAACATTTAAGAATTCTGGCAACGACATTCATCCACAAGCGTGGCTCCATCAATTCTCTTATTGTTTCCCTCCCAACAGGTCATTGGAGCACAGGTTAGAATTTATGTGTGGCTACTTAGAGAATGAACCAGGTGTAAGAATGCGATCGGTCATTCACGATTGTCACAGTGAAGGAGATTTTTATCATGCCTTCCTCTCAGCGTATTGGTCTCAAGCTACACAAGACCGTGTAAAACATAACATCATAATGATGAAACACTTCGAACAATCTGAATTTTCCAGTCTTGTGAAATATTTTGAAGACATGTTGCACATGAATCAATACCTGTCAAACCCATACAGCCCCTCAGAACTCATCCGCATTTGCTTAATCAAACTGCCTAAACATTTACGACATATTATTTTAGCAGGACGTTGCAAAGACGACATTGAAGCTTTTCAGGGACTGTTACAAGAATTAGAAATCGACACAGACAGTCACGGGATGCGAAAACAGGAAAACAATCACTACAGGTCACATCCGTCACAATTCCGTGATGACAGAAACAATAACTGGACACGACAAGTCTATTCTTACACCACAAATCGTGACCAAAACAGACACCACCCTTATGACAACCGGTGGCAGAATAATACACTCCTGGAAATGGAAAAAAGAACACATTGACACCGGTGTGTCAGACCCACCATACTTGCTCCGGACACTGCGAGAGGGCTGTACAAGCAATGATCACACGCACGGCACAGCGGACACACCAGGAACCGCGGTGTTGGCCGTCGAATGGCGCTAGCTGCGCAGCATTTGTGCACCGCCGCCGTCAGTTTCAGCCAGTTTGCCGTGGCATACGGAGCTCCATCGCAGTCTTTAACACTGGTAGCATGCCGCGACAGCGTGGACGTGAACCGTATGTGCAGTTGACGGACTTTGAGCGAGGGCGTATAGTGGGCATGCGGGAGGCCGGGTGGACGTACCGCCGAATTGCTCAACACGTGGGGCGTGAGATCTCCACAGTACATCGATGTTGTCGCCAGTGGTCGGCGGAAGGTGCACGTGCCCATCGACCTGGGACCGGACCGCAGCGACGCACGGATGCACGCCAAGACCGTAGGATCCTACGCAGTGCCTTAGGGGACCGCACCGCCACTTCCCAGCAAATTAGGGACACTGTTGCTCCTGGGGTATCGGCGAGGACCATTCGCAACCGTCTCCATGAAGCTGAGCTACGGTCCCGCACACCGTTAGGCCGTCTTCCGCTCACGCCCCAACATCGTGCAGCCCGCCTCCAGTGGTGTCGCGACAGGCGTGAATGGAGGGACGAATGGAGACGTGTCGTCTTCAGCGATGAGAGTCGCTTCTGCCTTGGTGCCAATGATGGTCGTATGCGTGTTTGGCGCCGTGCAGGTGAGCGCCACAATCAGGACTGCATACGACCGACGCACACAGGGCCAACACCCGGCATCATGGTGTGGGGAGCGATCTCCTACACTGGCCGTACACCACTGGTGATCGTCGAGGGGACACTGAATAGTGCACGGTACATCCAAACCGTCATCGAACCCATCGTTCTACCATTCCTAGACCGGCAAGGGAACTTGCTGTTCCAACAGGACAATGCACGTCCGCATGCATCCCGTGCCACCCAACGTGCTCTAGAAGGTGTAAGTCAACTACCCTGGCCAGCAAGATCTCCGGATCTGTCCCCCATTGAGCATGTTTGGGACTGGATGAAGCGTCGTCTCACGCGGTCTGCACGTCCAGCACGAACGCTGGTCCAACTGAGGCGCCAGGTGGAAATGGCATGGCAAGCCGTTCCACAGGACTACATCCAGCATCTCTACGATCGTCTCCATGGGAGAATAGCAGCCTGCATTGCTGCGAAAGGTGGATATACACTGTACTAGTGCCGACATTGTGCATGCTCTGTTGCCTGTGTCTATGTGCCTGTGGTTCTGTCAGTGTGATCATGTGATGTATCTGACCCGAGGAATGTGTCAATAAAGTTTCCCCTTCCTGGGACAATGAATTCACGGTGTTCTTATTTCAATTTCCAGGAGTGTAGTTACAGAGAAAGATCGCATTTCCGTAGTAATGAATACGACAGAGATAACCATAGAAACAGACAATATGGTAACCAGAACTATTATTATCAAGGGAGACAATAACTTTAGACGCAATGGACCAGCGCGCAGTTACGATTCAGGGAGAAATTCTCCACCATGTGACCGACAAGAAAGAAACAATGGAATCTACCGACATGACGACAGACGATATGATCGTAACGACAGACCTGAATTGCATCAGAACTGGCGGGATTCGAACAGAGCAGGGCCCCCTCGTCACGGTGAATTTGTAGAAGTTAGGTCTCCTAATCCCAATAACAACGCGCGGCAACAAAGAGACAGACAATGACTCGCGCCGCAGGCACCCACGTGCGCCGGCTGGCTCAGAGAAAAATAACATTAACGCTAACCCTGTGAAAAATTCCAGTATTCTTTACCGACGTATACTGCATGATAATTGCGTTCAAGCTGAAATTCTGAGTACTTGGAAGAGTAAAGGTTTACACCACATTTCACATGTAAAACCATTTATTGAAAGATAATCTGCTTTTTAACTTAGTTTTTGCCATAAAATTTTTCGCTTCACAATACTAATATGCATTGTCAGACTTAGAATCTGTTAACATACAACAATGTTTGAAGTTAAATATCCAATCAAGAACCAAGAGAACTTACTTAAACAGAAATGACGAATGCATTGTTATAGTGAACAGACGTCACAGTGTTATTGTGTGTGTACATTCTTGCTTGTTAGTTGCACGATTATGGAACGACTATAAGGCTTACATACTTAGAACATTTAACAGTACTGCTAATGAGATTTTAATGCAACATTTTGGTTTACTTGAAAATACATTTAGGATTTAAAGTACTTTCTGTGAGATTAAAGATGACTTAGTATTTGGTTTCTTTGACAGCTACACGGTTATATTACGACACTACTAATGTGTGACGTAATTTACATTGTTGCTTTTGCGGTGTATCTGTTTTATATCTGCACAGTTTTTCTGAATTCTTATGGAAAGTAAAACATGTTTTAGTAGTAACTTTTGTGGTACAGCAACAATGAGATTGTCTTTTCCGTAGCACAACAATACGTTACAGCACAGTACTTTCTTCATCACGGCAATAAGCGTAATAACTAAGATATCTATACACAAAGCATTTCACTTTTGTGTATTATGAGATAAGTACATTGACTTCTGCAGAACTTAGCTTTCGGAGGACGATAACTACGACACTTCCACAGAGATTATGTTGCAACAAGATGCACATTTAGCGCTACAGGACACGCATTTGAGTGATTAATTTTGTACTTTAAAAATTTATTTTTTTAGATATTTGAAGTACAATGATACGAAGTTTTTCCATGATACATTTCATTCCATTGCTGTAATCTGTAACACCTGAGGGTATAATTACATTAATCCTCAGGGGGGTACATGCTTACTTTATGTACCATGTGTGTGGCAACCACAAGGAACCCTAGCTAATATGGTATTTGCTTATACAACTTTACACATCGGTACCTTATTTCTCTAACACACAAATTACACAGCTATCTGATCATTTAACTGAGAGAGACAAACATTTTTTTTACTACGTCAGTGACAGATGTTTACGTAATTACACAGTTGGATAACTTCACACTTATGAAACTGTATTTTGTCTGTACTTTGTAAACTGTTCATATTTTCTCGGAATCATTGTGATACTATGAGAGCTTTGAATGATGTGTTTGGTATGAGATCATGATTTTTAAAGTACGTTTGAGGCAGCTGACACTTTTGACATGAGCAGAGAATTTTTTTAGGCTTAGAAATTATTGGAGGAAGTTACGACGATTTTGAGATTTGACTGAAGTGTTATGATGTTATTATTACGACGACGATGTGTATTATGTTGTTGAGGAATGTTTATTATGCTATGTATTTCTCACGATGAAATACTGAAGAAGTGTCGATGAATATGTATATGAATAATGAGGTAAGGAATAATGAGTAGTGTTTAAGGACTCTGATTTATGAAAAGGATGTTGGAAACCAAGAAACGTACTTTAAGAGTTATTAAATGTGTGTAAATGTGTGACTGTATCACAATGCTGACGAATTTTTTTTTGGACGCTGTTATATTTACAAGATTTTGTTTCTACACATTTGTTACGCAAATTTTCGACCTGTGAAATATTTTTATGTGAGACTGTCACTGTAGCGGAAACTGCTGTCGTAAATATTTCCGTACGAAAGTTAAGTGACCACCTGCACATAATGCGTCATGGGCACCCAGGTGTGTCAGACGCCTGGAGAACAAGCCATTAGTGTGAGTGCCTCGTCAGAAGCACAGGTAGAAAAAAAAGAAAGGGAATGCCATTGTCCACGCTACTGATATCTCCTTCTTGAAAGCATACTGTGGAGCTCGTAATTTATGATATTTACTGAAATGCCTAATGAAACGATGAGAAACATTTCACAGCTATTGTCTTGCTAGTTAAGAAAAATGCCATATGGCTTGCTTTATGTATTTATTTACACATTTTGTTTAATATCAAGTTTCTAGCTGCACTGCAGCATTGGTTAAAATAAAATTTAATATATGTACTAATATAAATATTTTATGCCTACAGATCCAGTAAATAATTTTATGATCTATCCAAAAGAAATGAGGGAGCACAAAAAAACATTTCCCTTCACAGGAATTGCATAAATAATTTTTTTACGATTTGGTAACTTATCTACTAGCATAAGTTTTTGTGATGCATCACTCTAATGTTAAGATGTGACATAGGTATTAGACATGGCCATTTTAGTGTAATATTTTTTCTGCTTGCGCTATGTCATGTTTAGGTATAAGTTGCTGCTGTTTGCCAGGCATAGTGTTATTGAATTTGACTTTTGCTCATTTATGCTGCTAGCTTTGCCAATTTGCATTTTTTGCATTGCTGTTTGTGTTGATTTGTTATGTGATGCTGCATTGCCTCGTTCCTTAGTTTAGCATCTGAGCTCAGTAGATTTAAGTTAGCTTAAGAGGGGGTAGCCTATAAGAGAATGAGTTGCGATGAATTGGAAGAAATGCATTGAGAAAACAGGTTTAGGTAGGATTTTCTTGGAAATAAATGTTGGGGTGAGAAATGTGTGAACATATAAATACAGAAAGCATGCTTCGATAGAATTTTTTTGGTGGAAACAAAGGATGCAATAAGAGGAAAGATATATGAAGTTTTGAGTTGGACTGCAGTACCAAATGTTACACTGAAAACGAACCCTGTCCTTTCCTATTGGTATTATCCCACTATATGTTTGTGTACCCTTGAGTATTTGTTTTCTTCCTGTTTCTGTGTAGTTTCATAGAATTTTTTCTTCTTTTAATATTAAGCTACATTCACTATGATGAGGAATACTGTTATCCTCAAATATAATTGGCATTAATAATATGTTATTTACTTTGTAAAGATGTTAGACATTATTCATTCTGTTTAAATGCTCATGTGTGAAGTTGATGTTTCAATAATTATTCTCATCTTCTATGTATGTACTCATGTCATAATTCCTGTAACACTGACGTATATGTCTATTTCTATTCTTTTGTAAAGCTCCTATTACTACAAATGTTATCTATATTGTTATGTTTTTAATGATGTATTGTGTACCTTTGTTATTGTATTCTTATGTTATAAAATTGTAATTGTCACCAGTTCATGATATTATTAACTTGTTAGTTATATTTCACTGCACACGTTTCTGTTGGTCATAGTATATGGACAATATTTGAGAAGTAGGGACTGTTAGTGTTTGCACGTGTGTTAATGATTCAGCAAGGGACTGGATAACAGCATTGCTGGTTCTAAGGACAATTCCAGAAACTTTGTGAGTGCACAAGTGGTGGTTTATGGACTTGCTATTTTCTCTGCAAGACTCTTCGATGGTGATTGTGCACCTGCACAGTCGCAACAGATGGCTGCTGGCCATTTCTACAAGGACTACAGTGGGTCTACACCTTTGCTGACTCACCAGTACCATTATTTCTACAAGGCCTGCAGTGGGTCTGCACCTCTGGTGGCCCACCAATACCGTAATCTTTACCAGGACTACAGTGGGTCTGTTCTGTGATGACCTACCCACCAATACTCTTCAAAACATCGACTGACTCCGCTGTGGGTTTACTCTGTTGTGGCGCATTACTTGTCTGCATGTCAAGAGTCAGCACTGTCTTTCCGTTGGACGGACAACACTACTTCTTCAAGACTGCATGGAAATCCACTACTTCCGTGTGCATTTTCTTTTACTGCTCAGACTTTGAGACAAACACTGCTATTCTCCTGTTATGTGCGATTAGGACTGTCTTTATGGACTGTGAGACAATTTTAGCTTTTGACCAACATTGTATCAATAAGTGTGTGCATTTGATATCTTTGTTATTGTAATTATGAAAAATTTTATCAAATCATTATTGACCACTGCCCAAAAATATTTTGTAAAATTTTTTGTGGGGAGCATGGGGGCTATGTAAGTAGGCTGATTATGTTTTCTCTATGTAAGTAGGCTGTTTATGTTTTCTTATTGGCAACGTTACGTAGCGCTCAATATGAAAATCACTGGCTGTGCTGTGTGCAGTCTCTGGCTGGTTTGCATTGTTGTCTGCCATTGTAGTGTTAGGCAGCTGGCTGTGAACAGCGCGTAGCGTTGCGCAGTTGGAGGTGAGCCGCCAGCAGTGGTGGATGTGGGGAGAGAGATGGCGGAGGTTTGTAATTTGCCATGAACTGATATATATATTATGACTTGTGATGATATCAAGGTAAATACATTGTTTGTTCTCTATTAATATCTTTCATTTGCTAACTATCCCTATCAGTATTTAGTGCCTTCCATAGTTTGAATCTTTTATTTAGCTGGCAGTGGTGGCGCTCGCTGTATTGCAGTAGCTTGAGCAGCGAAGATTTTTGTGAGGTAAGTGATTTGTGAAAGGTATAGTTTAATGTTAGTCAGGGCCATTCTTTTGTAGGGAATTTTGAAAGTCAGATTGCGTTGCGCTAAAAATATTGTGTGTCAGTTTAAGCACAGTCTTGTATAAATAGTTCAAAGGGGGGACGTTTCAACGTTGATTTCTATAATGTTTTATCAAATCCTGTTACGTACGAACAAAAACAGCATCCGAAATAAAGAGTTACATTCACCGTGTGCAGTCTGTAAGGTGGCACTTCACAGCAGTAAATTTTTGCCAGTGGGTTTTATCAACACGTGACTATTACGTGAGCTCGTACTGCGTGACATACTTTTTGCGAAAAAATTTGAGAATTAGCATTCCTAGCCATCGTACATATTGCGTCAGTTAAGACACATTAGAACTTGCAGAGAGAGACGATTTCCTCTCTATATTCATCTTTTGTGTGTGGCACAAGGCACCATTTGGCGGTTAGCGGATTATTTGTGTGTTTTAAAGAAATTTATAAACAGACATCATGATCATGCAACACTCTTAAGCAATAAGCGACCTGTTGTTCGGATAAGCATTAAAAAAAAAGGACAGGAAAAAACTGTAGGCAAGTGTTTGTCTAACATTTGTTGAGACATATACGTATGTAAACAATGGCCTGGTCTTAAAAGAGGCTTATATGAAAAAGTTACCACGTAGTTCTCATGATAATTGTAGCCCACATTTAATGATCCAACATGGCGATGAACAAACTCCTTAATTCCTCATTTTTCCGTAACACTCGATGAAAATCCTAAATGTATTGTACAGGCGATAAATAATTATAGATTTGCTGGGATATCGTAGGTATTATTATACGACACTATTCTGACATTAGGGCAGTGTGGATGAAGAGCAATACATTTCCACATACACATCTATCTGTTGTTGTGGTAGAGCATTATGTTATCAAGGCAGTCAACGGGGAAGCAGATGTTCAACAAGTCATAGTTGTTTGTTTGTTTACAACAGGCTCCATTATACACAGGAGAAATGCAGATGATAAACGGGTATTTATTGGACAAATATATTATACTAGAACTGACATGTGATCACATTTTCCTGCAAATTGGGTGCATAGATCCTGAGAAATCAGTACCCAGAACAACCACCTTTGGCCGTAATAACGGCCTTGATACTCCTGGGCATTGATCCAAACAGGGCTTGGATGGCGTGTACAGGTACAACTGCCCATGCAGCTTCAGCACGATACCACAGTTCATCAAGAGTAGTGACTGGAGTATTGTGACGAGCCAGTTGCTCGGCCACCATTAACCAGACGTTTTCAATTGGTGAGAGATCAGGAGAATGTGGTGGCCAGGGCAGCAGTAGAATATTTCCTGTATCCAGAAAGGCCCGCACATGACCTGCAATATGCGGTCGTGCATTATCCTGCTGAAATTTAGGGTTTCGCAGGGATTGAATGAAGGGTAGAGCCGCGGGTCGTAACACATCTGAAATGTAGCGTCCACTGTTCAAAGTGCCGTAATGCGAACAAGAGGTGACCGAGACGTGTCACCAATGGCACCCCATACCATCACGCCAGGTGATACGCCAGTATGGCGATGACGAATACACGCTTCCAATGTGCGTTCACCGCGATATCGCCAAACACGGATGCTATCATCATGATGCTCTAAACAGAACCTAGATTCATCCGAAACAATGACGTTTTGCCATTCGTGAACCCAGGTTCGTCGTTGAGTACACCATCGCAGGCGCTCCTGTCTGTAATGCAGCGTCAAGGGTAACCGCAGCCATGGTCTCCGAGCTGATAGTCCATGCTGCTGCAAACGTCGTCGAAATGTTCGTGCAGATGGTTGTTGTCTTGCAAACGCCCCCATCTGTTGACTCTGGGATCGAGACGTGGCTGCACGATCCGTTACAGCCATGAGGATAAGATGCCTGTCATGTCGACTGCTAGTGATTCGAGGTCGTTGGGATCCAGCACGGCGTCGCGTATTACCCTCCTGAACCCACCGATTCCATACTCTGCTAACGGTCATAGGATCTCGATCAACGCGAGCAGTAATGTCACGATACGATAAACCGCAATAGCGATAGGCTACAATCCGACCTTTATCAAAGTCGGAAACGTGATAGTACGCATTTCTTCTCCTTACTGCTGTTCTCCTCAACTGCTGTTTGTGTATGAGAAATCTGTTGGAAACTTTCCTCATGTCAGCACGTTGTAGGTGTCAACCTTGTGTGAGTGCTCTCAAAAGCTAATCATTTACATATCACAGCATCTTCTTCCTGTCGCTTAAATTTCGCGTCTGTAGCACGTCATCTTCATGGTGTAGCAATTTTAATGACCAATAGTGTATGTATTCCGCGTGTTGTGCATTGTTTGTGTTGTTTGATGATAATGATGATGAAGGAAGTGAGAGAGTGAAATCCAGTGCCAGCACATAGCCTGTCTCTCGCGAATAGCACCAATTGGTCTGGCAAGCTTGACGTCCCCATCCGACGGACGGATCACCATCACATGCCATTGTGTCATGAGACACTGCAGAGAGGTGTGGTATTTAAACCAGGACTTTGGCGCTAAGCCAGTTTATCAGGAACTTTACGTCGTCACCTTTCCTCCCCTAGCCGGCCAGAAACTCGCAGTGAGAACTTTTTTAATCACTGGGATTCGAACCGGCTTACCCCACAGTCGAGCGCCACCACAGAAGCTTGCGTCAGCGACCTTGGTCACGGAGGCGGGTTACCAACCGTCCACGAACGAAGAAACAGCGGTGCTGACGGTTCTGCTGTTGACAATACTTTGGTAGTATTCCCTGTAGTTCATCTGGATTACTGTCTATTCGTTATCGTCAGCAAATCATATTTAAAAGTCAGTATGGGATAAAATACCTACCTAGATGTCTTTTCTTTCTTTTTTTATAGCATTAAGGATATGAAAAGTTTTAGTGCCAGTAACTCTGAGAGCTATGCAGATTAACAACCATCTACCGTAGTTTTCTTCATCCCCAGCCACATGCACCTCGAGAGGCGTGATATGGGCGACACCGAATGAACTCAATGTGGCAAAAATCTGGTCAACCAGTGTATATACTGAAGGCACCGATCGATTTCCTTTTGTTGATTATATACTTCGTACCTCTGATGCGATAATAATACTAGTCATACGTCTCTAGGAGCCTGACTGCCTTGCTAGCAAAGATATTGAACAAATTATGCCTTCCTGGTACATAAAAGAGGCAATGTGCTGAGCAGACGCAGACCATTACTTATGAAAGTTTTCGTGTATGTAGTTCTAATGTCATTTTGCAGTTTGTTTACAGGGGTGTAATACGAGCGTCTATGTTGATCACTTGATCACGAAATATTTTACGGTTATGAGTCCTAAAATTAGAATAAATAAGCGTTATATTTTAGGTGGGTGTGTACATGTTGTAGAAGACTGTAGTTTCAGTGGATGATTCAGTAATAGTGGGATGCAATAACGTACACTGAAATTCTACTTTAAAAAAATAATCAGGAATAATAACGGTTTATAAAAACATGTATAGTATGGTTACAATTATAGTTTCTTATAGTAAACGGATTACACAAACGGTGTTACTTACAACTGTTTTGAAGACTATCGATTAGTGTAATTCTACGTCGCTCTGCACGATTACTGACTGTTCGTCAAATCAGTTCGTCAGCCACGGCACTTGCCTTGAATACTTCATGTGGATCCAAGACTGGGAAATATGTTTTACCATGCACTCCCGGCTTTGGCTGCCAGAGACTACAGATAGGTGTTGGAAAACGGAAGAAACCCACCAGCACGATAGACGAAGCAATAAAGATGGAACAGCCCTGGCCCCACAAAAGACCTAAACTTGCCAAAATTAAACTTAATTTCCTTTTGGCGTAGTTTGCGCGCCAGCGCGCCTGATAAAAGCTTAATGTGAGTCAACTACGTAGCCGGTGAAAACATCCTATAATTAACATGGGTTGACTTAGCCCTGCTACTATACTTCGGGTTGAAGCCAACACTCGGTTTCGGATTATGGAAGAAGACCGGTATGTGTTGTGGCAGTTTCTGTTTCAAGTTCATTCACTGTCAGCTGCTCCGCGGGACTTTGCCGCTTGATGCGATAGATCTCCTCATACCGTTTCCGCTTTACTGTCCAGTGGCAACACCCAACGCAAGTTTTACGAACTCAGAGAGCAACCATCTCGCAGGTTTAAACCCGACATATGATTCTAATTTCCATCAGTGCAGTGTCTGTATTTGACAGTGTCTGCATAGTACAATGAAATGTTCCTTCAGACGTGCATGCCTGTCCAGAGCAACATAGCATCGAACTGTACACACACTATCAAATACATGCATTGCACTAATGTATTTCATGTCAAAACCAAGGCAAACTGTCGAGAAAAAGTGCAAGCACCATGGGAAGCACACACTGGAACATTTGGGTTGGTCCTGGAAGCGTGCTCAAATAGCCGAAGTGTTTAAGGCGACCGCTTGTGACAAGTGGGAAATTTAGGTTTGAGTCCCGGGTACAGCACATATTTTCATACGTTTCCAGCGAACAAAACATCTGTCGTTATACCGTATTGGCAATCCACGAATACATTTCATTACCAAATACAACTATCAACTGTCAGCAGCGCCCGTTCCTTCAGACATGCATGTATTTCTGGAGTAACACTGCATCGAGCTATACAGACAATGCCAAATGTAGACATTGCACTATTCTATTTCATGCTAAAGGCAAGGCAACCTGACGAGAAAAATTAGTGAGTTCTCCCTGTTCAGGAATCACACAAATGTCGGCGCTACTGGAGGAAGACAATGGGACATATGGAGGTTTGGTTCCGACCTGAAAGCACGTTTGGACAGTCGAGGTAGTTAAGGCGACTGTTTGTGACAAGCGGGAAATCCGCAGCCGGCCGGTATTGCCGAGCGGCTCTAGGCGCTTCATTCTGGAACCGCGCGATCGCTACGGTGGCAGGTTCGAATCCTGCCTCGGGCATGGATGTGTGTGATGTCCTTAGGTTAGTTAAATTTAAGTAGTTCTAAGATCTAGGGGAATGATGACCTCAGATGTTAAGTTCCATAGTGCTCAGAGCCATTTGAACCATCTGGAAATCCGCGTTCGAGTCCTGGTTGGTAAAAATATTTACGTTTCCACTAAATTCTATAGCTGTTACCATGATTAAGTATGTCTATCGATCGTCATAAATGTCTGTTCTTTTCGGATATGCATGCCTCGAACTATACAAACACTGTCAAATGCAGACACTGTACTATTGCATTTCGTGCCAAAACCGAGTCAACCTGGCGGGAAAAACGAATCTCTCCCTGTGCGGAACTCACAGCTGTGCGAGCAGTATGGGAGGCAGACACTGTGATATATGCAGATGTGGGTCAGTTCTCGAAGCATGCTAAAATAGCTGAAGTGGTTAATGCAGCTGCTCGCTGACAGCAGGAATTCCAAATTCGTGTCCCGGTTTGGCACAAATGTTCAGTGTTTTCAGTAAATTGTATAGCTGTGAAACTTCCTGGCATATTAGAACTGTGT
Organism: Schistocerca serialis cubense; assembly: GCF_023864345.2. Lineage (NCBI taxonomy): Eukaryota > Metazoa > Arthropoda > Insecta > Orthoptera > Acrididae > Schistocerca > Schistocerca serialis. The sequence continues at coordinate 585,084,855 of NC_064640.1, forward strand.
GCCCGACCGAGACTCGAACTCGGGAACTTTGCCTTTCGCGGGCAAGTGCTCTACCATCTGAGCTACCGAAGCACGACTCACGCCCGGTCCTCACAGCTGTACTTCTGCCAGTATCTCGTCTCCTACCTTCCAGACTTTACAGAAGCTCTCCTGCGAAACTTGCAGAACTGGCACGCCTGAAAGAAAGGATACTGCGGAGACATGGCTTCGCCACAGCCTGGGGATGTTTCCAGAATGTGATTTTCACTCTGCAGCGGAGTGTACGCTGATAAGAAACTACCTGGCAAATTAAAACTGGTTGTAGGAGACGAGATATTGGCAGAAGTAAAGCTCTGAGAACCGGGCGTGAGTCGTGCTTCGGTAGCTCAGATGGTAGAGCACTTGCCCGCGAAAGGCAAAGGTCCCGAGTTTGAGTATCGGTCGGGCACACAGTTTTAATCTGCCACGAAGTTTCATATCAGCGCACACTCCACTGCAGAGTGAAAATCTCATTCTTCTATAGCTGTGTTGGTACAGTACTCGCAGTTTGCGAATACATTCCATTACTTAATACAGCTATCGACCGTCGGCAGTGCCTGTTCCTTCAGACATGACTGCTTGTCTGAAGGAACATTGCACCGAGCTATACAGATACGGTCAAATACAGACACTACACTAATGGTTTACATGCGAAAGCCAAGACAACCTGACGAGAAATATAAATAATCCTCGCCTCGTGCAGGAATCACGTAATTGTGAGCACACTAACGGAAGCTGTCACCGGCACATACGGACGTCGGGGGGGAACCGCAGCAGTGGTCGATCATGTGTGCTGTGTACTTGTAGCAGCTCTCGCCGTGCGCTGGCTGTTATAGTCAGCTATGGAATTTGTGAATTCCGTTCTATACGTTAATAATGGAGTCTAAACATTGAACGCGTAACTTCAAAAATGTGTTCTCATTGGAGTATGAAGGATCAAAGTGATAGATATTGACGAGTGGTTTTTCGATCATTCATGTTTGCCAGTACAAGAAGTTAAGAGTTTGTAGTCGATTTCTTATCACATGCTCTGTATGTCAGTCCGAAAGACAGCCAAGTATGTCACAGAATTATGACGAAAACAAGAGTTTCCTCCAAGTTTCGTTCGTCGAAAGGAGAAGTTTGGACGTCGGCATTCGTGACGCTGAATTAGATTTGCGAACAGTTGGCATATTTAATCTATAGTTCTAAATGGAATATGGACACATCAAAGGAACTTCTGAACCGATTGAGACGTTAATGCAGATATATGATGAAAAATGGCAGGCTTCACAACAATTCAGTGCCAACAATGACGTAAGCAATGTAAAGACTGAAGTGGTGCAGGGATGTAAGGTACTAGTCGTCTATGAAGTTTAACTCCGGACGTGTGTTATTTGTGGGTCCCCTTATCATATAAAAGCTGGATGCCCTCGCAAAATTCCGCAACGCACGCGAATTGAAGAGAACAAGTGACAAAGCCACTCCAGGAGGACCAACCTCATAATCTAAACGAGAAGCTCAGAAGCAAAGCCAAGAAGAAATTCAAGAGCTCTAAAAAAAAAAAAAAAAAAAAATCAGGAGAGGCTGACATTAGCAGAAAGGAGAAAATACGGTGTCAGCGACAAGAACACAGTGTCCTCACAAAGGTCGGCAGTCCCTTAGAGGATGCTATGGAAATTACGAAAACGTATGTGCGTAAGTCGGTCACTCCGAGGTCGGAGGACGCTGATCAAGGTTAGACGTTTCAAAGACGATGAAAGTGTTCAGGATAGTGACATTCAGTATCAACATGATTGAATGTGGAGAAATCTACGTGATTAGCTGTACGCTGAAGACATTTATATAACCATGCTTAGGAAGTGGTATTAAACAAAACAGCAGATATAATGGGATATGAAGCAATTTATGGCTCTGAGCACTATGGGACTCAACTGCTGTGGTCATAAGTCCCCTAGAACTTAGAACTACTTAAACCTAACTAACCTAAGGACAGCACACAACACCCAGCCATCACGAGGCAGAGAAAATCCCTGACCCCGCCGGGAATCGAACCCGGAAACCCGGGCGTGGGAAGCGAGAACGCTACCGCACGACCACGAGATGCGGGCGAAGCAATTTAATGTGACCTTGTGCTACGAATGTGGGATGGTGATAGTGTTTAAATCAGGTATGGAATGTGAAGTTGACACTATGCTCGAAACTGCACGAGGAATCAACGCGAAGCTACACGACTTGCCTTTAGTCAATGCATCGGATATCTCTCCTAAGAGTCGTCATGCAGATTTTCTCTGGTGTTTCGGCAGATATTTGCAATTTCGTTTTTGCACTATGTGGCTCGAGTCAGCTCAAAACTTACTGCTTGCCACGTCCTTCAGGCGAAGCCCAATGTCAACCGAAAGCGTCGGTTTGTTTCCCATTATAAAGAAAATTATTTTTAAATCGTAATTTTAAATGCCAATTCGATACAGCGCTCCCAAATTAGTCCAGTCTGACACTCTTTTTATCGACGTGTATTAACGTGAACAGTAAAACAATAAGAATATACAGCAGTCCAGCAGCGAGCCGACAGCGGTGCATCCTTGGCGGTAACAGTAGGCGCTGACGAGGGCAGTGCTGTCGCCGCTCTAGTACTGGTTATTCATCGAGCTTTCCAGTCCCTGTTAATACATATCGATAAAACAAACATGTCACTAGACTATTCTGGGACCACTCTACAGAATGGGAACGTAAAATACCGCTTTAAAAATCATTTTGTTTGTAACGGGAAGTGATGAGTACTATTAGTTTGGGCTGACTCCAGCTACACCATGCAAAAACTAAACGACAGTTATCTGCTGGAACACAAGATAAAAATGCGTCTTTAAGGAGGGACGTTTACCACATGCTCCAACAGGGACCGATGGCGTAACTGTGTTAACACTCATTAGCAGAATTTCAATTTCGATTAAAAATAGCACTTTCATCGCCTTCTGAAGGTTCCTAATTAGTAACCAGGAGCTTTCGGCTTGATTGGATTCTCTGAGTAAAGAGGTGTAAAACTCAACAAATACCCTTCGGGAAAATAACGCCAGAAACCATCCTAGTGGTAGACGCCATCGTGCTGAGAAAATAGCGGACTGCATGTGTGGCTGGAGTGGTCCCCAAGGATAGATGCATTCTTTTGTTGATCCATTGTGACTTCCAGAATGAAGAGATCGCCCAGGGAATGCCATGAAAACATTCCTCAGACCATACAGCTTCCTCCTCCGGCCTGGAGACTTCTGAGAGATGGTTCCAGGGTTCACAAGTCAACGGCTGTCTGTCCGATGGAGCGTGAAACCAGAGTCACCTTAAAAGTTATCTACTGCCACTCAGTGAACGTCCAGCTGTGGTGTTGGCGTACAAATTCTAGCTTTCGTCCCCGATGAACAGCAGTCAGCATATGTCCCTGAACCAGGCCCATACGCACCACAGCTCACCCCAACTCTGCAACTTCTACCAGCTTCTGGAAAACAAAACACTCGAATTTGGTAAATCTTCCCGAAACGCCTCTTGAGCGGCACGCACGAATTGGGGAGCTTCCACATGCTCGTGACAGACCAACTGCACAATCTCGGCAAACTCTTTCAAATCTGAACGGAGGGAGTGCTCGACCTCCAACACTATTTACAGTGTTCGTGAGGAATATTGTAAAAAATAGACCAACGAATAAGGTACGCAAAAAAGTTATAAGTAACACAAAGATTTTATCACAAATTTCACATATAAAATATTTCCTGGAAATAACTTATTTTCTTTTATCTTACATTTTATCCACGGATGCTTGTATAAACAGCACTTTAAAAATTGTAATTTGCCAGTTTCAGCATATGAGTAAATCTTCACTGTTGAGGCAAAACACTTTGACCGTTACCCACCGCGACACTGGATGCCGCCTGGAGGTGTTGTGCGCACGTGACGCGGTAACAGAAGTATGTAAGCTGAGCAGACACGGACGAGGGTCATCCTAACTAAGAGATGGGCTTCAAGTGGCGAAATCCATTGAGATGAGCGACTTTTACAGAGAGCGGTTTATATTTTCGCAGAGCCTGTGAAAGAGTATCTCGTAAATGGGGAAGCCGCTAGAATTTTCACGTGCTACTTTCGTGAGCAGTAGGAGGTAGGACAGTGAAACTACCACTAGACACTAAATGGTTGGACGTCTACGACTCTCCACAGAACTTTGTGTTTGGAGGCTTGATCATTGGAAACATTTTCCTGCGCTTGCGTGGGACCTGTAGTAGTAATCGAAGACACGCTGACAGCTGCGAACCACCTGCATCCCATCATGCTTGAGGTCTTCCCCGACGTCGATATCATATTTCAGCAGTATAACTTTCCGTGTCTCGATACCAAAATCGTTCTAAACTGGTTTGAGGAGCATTATATTGAACTCACGTGAATGTTTCAGCGACCATATTTGCCTGATGTAAATCCTATGGAATCCATCTGGATCGGCATCGGACGCCATCACCGTGTACGCAAATCAGCGGCCCGTTATTTACACGAAGTACAGGGCTATTACAAATGAATGAAGCGATTTCATAAATTCACTGTAGCTCCATTCATTGACATATGGTCACGACACACTACAGATACGTAGAAAAACTCATGAAGTTTTGTTCGACTGAAGCCGCACTTCAGGTTTCTGCCGCCAGAGCGCTCGAGAGCGCAGTGAGACAAAATGGCGACAGGAGCCGAGAAAGCGTATGTCGTGCTTGAAATGCACTCACATCAGTCAGTCATAACAGTGAAACGACACTTCAGGACGAAGTTCAACAAAGATTCACCAACTGCTAACTCCATTCGGCGATGGTATGAGCAGTTTAAAGCTTGTGGATGCCTCTGCAAGGGGAAATCAACGGGTCGGCCTGCAGTTAGCGAAGAAACGGTTGAACGCGTGCGGGCAAGTTTCACGCGTAGCCCGCGGAAGTCGACGAATGAAGCAAGCAGGAAGCTAAACGTACCATAGCCGACGGTTTGGAAAATCTTACGGAAAAGGCTAAACCAGAAGCCTTACCGTTTACAATTGCTACAAGCCCTGACACCCGATGACAAAGTCAAACGCTTTGAATTTTCGGCGCGGTCGCAACAGCTCATGGAAGAGGATGCGTTCAGTGCGAAACTTGTTTTCAGTGATGAAGCAACATTTTTTCTTAATGTTGAAGTGAGCAGACACAATGTGCGAATCTGGGCGGTAGAGAATCCTCACGCATTCGTGCAGCAAATTCGCAATTCACCAAAACTTAACGTGTTTCGTGCAATCTCACGGTTCAAAGTTTACGGCCCCTTTTTCTTCTGCGAAAAAAACGTTACAGGACACGTGTATCTGGACATGCTGGAAAATTGGCTCATGCCACAACTGGAGACCGACAGCGCCGACTTCATCTTTCAACAGGATGGTGCTCCACCGCACTTCCATCATGATGTTCGGCATTTCTTAAACATGAGATTGGAAAACCGATGGATCGGTCGTGGTGGAGATCATGATCAGCAATTCATGTCATGGCCTCCACGCTCTCCCGACTTAACCCCATGCGATTTCTTTCTGTGGAGTTATGTGAAAGATTCAGTGTTTAAACCTCCTCTACCAAGAAACGTGCCAGAACTGCGAGCTCGCATCAACGATGCTTTCGAACTCATTGATGGGGACATGCTGCACCGAGCGTGGGAGGAACTTGATTATCGGCTTGATGTCTGCCGAATCACTAAAGGGGCATATATCGAACATTTGTGAATGCCTAAAAAAACTTTTTGAGTTTTTGTATATGTGTGCAAAGCATTGTGAAAATATCTCAAATAATAAAGTTATTGTAGAGCTGTGAAATCGCTTAAATCATTTGTAATAACCCTGTACATGACCTGTGCCCGACATCAAATGCCACATATCTCCACAAACCCAGCAACAAACTGTCAGATCCCTGATACGCTAAATCAGTGATTTATTTCGTTCCAAAGACGAACAGACAAGCCATTAAGCAGATGGTGATCACGTTTTTGGCTCATCAGCGTAATTTCTTTTCTAGGAAAGCTTAGCTTTTCGTGGTTTTTGAGTCGGTTTTGATTATGTGGCCATATCTTGCAGAGTTAGTGTCAATGTAAGTATCAGTTGGTTCATGCTTCAGACTTTTCACAAGTTGGAAGATGCTTGAATGAGGAGATTCACAAGAAGCGTTGAAATTCGTTAGTCGTTCTCCACGAGGACGCGCAATCTGCTGCCCAAAAGTGATTAGGAAATAGCACACCTTCGTCATCAATGTAATCTTCAGTTACATGATAGGCAAATTTGGAAATTTTTTGGTCTTGTGGCTGGTACACTGACAAGTCAGGAAGGAATCAGGAACATATTGAAGATTGAAGTAACTACCATCAAAGAAGCAGTGCAGTGCAGCCACTGGCTGTTTCAATTGTTCTGGTCTTTGTATATTGAAGCCAAACGAAATGAAATATGTAAAAGAATATAATGCTTGTGGAAATTTTGAACGCAAAATTTTTTTAAGGTTTGTGACTTAACAAATGTACACAATCCTCTGTACCGTGAATAGTTTATTGCTAATATGAAGAAAATTTAATTTCAGGAATAACTGCGTTCTGCTGTGTTTTGGAAGAGGAAGATAATATTCTATACAAATAATGACCACTTATCATTCAGCAACAAGGCTATTCACTTAAAATAACAATTACAATTGTGCTACCAAGTTTGAGCAAGATGAGACCGACAGCCACTAATCTTGACTGGTGGGAAGGCACCATTGGTACACTCATGGATGCACTGTTCGAAGTAAATTACCACAGTTTCTGGATTAAAAGACAGTTTCATATTCCTGCATTCGTCTTGAACACGCTGTATAATTTTCAAATATGTTTCTTTCTTTTTATCTTTTATAAGGCTGAACGCTTACGATGTCCAAAAACCTCCAGAGAAACTGTGAATCTGAATAACTGGAGAAAGTGTCACTGCACATTGAAATATGGCTTATTCGAGGCATGCTGCCATTTGATGACGGGTCCGCAACAGTTCAGTACTGAGGAAACAGGATTTTTTATTTCAGTTCGTTGCAGCAGACTCATAGGTAAAGATCGGTTAGGGTACTTCTTACCCATTGTATACATACGTAGCGTCGAACCGTGCTGAGAAACTGTGGAACGTGAATAACTGGAGAAAGTGTTTCACTGAATATGGAAATATTGGTTATTCGTAGCATGCTGTCACGGGATGGTAGGTCCGCAAATGCTCAGTACTGAGAAAATTGGACTTCTTTATGCCGAGTTCAAGAGTGGGATTACCCGACCCTTCAGTACCCTTCTTTTAGCCCGCCCGGTTAGCCGTGCGATCTAACGCGACAGTCCGCCTTCGGCGTTGTAGCGGGTCGGACGTGCCTGGCGCACCGACCGCGACCCGTTTAGCGCGAGTTTTGTTTACATCCGTGAGGCTTCGCATAGCGGTGTATTGATTACTACAAATCATGATGGCTCTTGCTTACTGGAAGGCGACTACCAAGTTCACGTGCGACGCACAATATACAAGACCAAAAGCACACGAAATCGGACGTTTCATGCACAAAGTGGTAAAACTAGATCCCCGGGAGCTGATAGGAATTCACCTATCAATAGTGGACAGCGTCGTTTACGTAAAACTCACAGACGAGGCAGCGTGCGACAGACTTATCCGTCGATCCACCGAAGGTTACCGCTTTTGCCACGCCGACGGGTACGTGGGTGTGGTTTCTGTTGATCATGCCGGTCTCGGAGTGTGAATGGTACGCGTACTGGAACTTCCGTTCGAAGTTACTGCGGACATGGTTATCGTAGCACTTTGCCCTTACGGCACGGTCCTTAATCATGCTGCGGAGAAATGGACCAGCTTCGAGACGTATCTCGTACTCAGCGGAGTGCGCCAAATAAAAGTTGAACTCAAGAAGCACATACCATCTTATGTGACAATAGGTGGCTGCCGAGCCATCGTTATATACGATGGTCAACCGAAAACCTGCTCTGGCTGCGGGCAGGAAGGCTATGTCCAACTGACTGTTTCAGCGACGTCTAGTACAGCTACCTCAGGACAACCAGCAGCTCCCACAACAGATATCACCGCTGCCTATTACGTACGTGGAAGCGCTACGGAACGACGTGGGTGACGCGCATGATAAGCCGTTACACGTAGAATCTGCGAGTACCGCCCCCGATCCCACGTCACTGACGGCGCAAATGGCCTTTGTCACACCACCAGCCAGACGCCCCACAACAGCTGCGAAGCCACCGTTCTACCACGCTCCAGTTCAGCCCATCTTCAGATATGGAAGCGGATCGGCAAGAGGATCACAATGAACAGCATCCAACCGAGGCGACGAACAAGACAGTGGGAACGATCAAGATTCGATTCCACCGCCAGGCCAGGACAAAGTCACATCCACAGCATCGGTGCTACAAACCGTGGAGAAGCCGCCACATCAACCAGACGCGATGGACATAGATATGCAACAGGATGTGGTCCCACCTGTAGATGAACGCCCGTCAACAGCGAGAGTCCTCACCAACGCATTAGGAGATTGGGCACAAGAAATGAAAGAAATTGATGAGATGCAGGAGGGCGACGTTCAGTCGTTGGCTCCCACCCGACAACGAGTCGAGAGGGAACCTTGTCCGTGGCAGCCAATGAGGCCGTGTCGTGTGGCCCCGGTCCAGGAAGAACGCTCAATCGACGGCCGAACAGTAGATGCGTGAATCCCCAGCAATGCACAACTGATGTCACATGTCTACCGTACTGGTACAGTTAACATAAATGGTATTACCACCCCAGTAAGGATAAAAATGCTGCAAGATATGCGGCGGGCAGCGGACGTCTTCATAGGTTTTCTGCCGGAGGTACGAAACGATGCCCCAGTTGAGTTTTACGGTTCTGACGTCTATCGTTTACCAGGTTACGACGGTAGCGGTGGCACATCCGTACTGTTACGAGAAGGAATGGTGGCGGAAGATGTGGAATACTTACCATCGACCCATGGTGTTACCCTGACTGTAGGGGATGTACGTTTGGTGAATGTTTACGCACCGTCTGGCTCGACCACGAGATACGAACGCACAACCTTTACACAGAGCAAATGTCGCCGCTATTTCGAGGACGTCAGGAGAATTATATTGTAGGTGGCGACTTCAACTGCGTTCTGTGGCCCGAGGACCAACGACCACATTTCGTTCCTTGCCCGGCGTTACACACACTGGTCCGGGATCTTGCACTGCATGACACCTGGAAAATGACGCACGGTGACAGCCGCGGATATACGTACTTTACAAGCCTCTCAGCTAATCGACTAGACAAGGTGTATGTGTCACGTGGGCTACACAAGGCGACGATTGACGCCCAAGTGTGACCTACGGCCTTTACAGACCACCAGGCTCACATCAACACCATCGATCTGCCACGACAGAAGTCATGGCGCAGTAGTGGCCCGTGAAAGCTCAACGCTACCCACCTGCAGGATGAAAACTGTTTACAGGAGGTTGAAGTCACTTGGCGACAGTGTAAACGGCGTCAACGTTCGCACGATTCAACGATTAAATGGTGGTTCAGACCGGTTTTACGCAGAACGTTCACAAGATAACAACAGAACGTTGACAAGATAAGTCACATTGGCAACGGGCGACTTCCGATTGTTATTTCACAGCCCTACGTGAGTTGGCGAAACAACCAGCTTCTGCCGACCATCAGCAGGCTGTCTAGCTTATCAAAGCACAACTGCTGCGTCTTACGGCAGTGAAGATAGAAGCGGTTAAAGTGCGTGCGAGGATGTTCGACGGATTACGCAACGAACGGCCGTCATTCCACTATAAACTGAGAGAAAGAAGACAGCGGCGACGTACACTTATACGGTATGTCGAAACGGCCGATGGATCGCGGGTCACGTTACAGAAGGATATTGCACGTGCTTTTGCTCACCACTACCGCAGTTTCTATCCGGAGGACTAGCTGTACGGAGCAGGACTGGCTGACGTGCTTCGCTAAATGCCAGCGGACGAGCATACCACTGAAGTGGACGGACTTATGGCTGATATCACCGTAGATGATCTGGTCGCTGCCCTAAAGTGTGGCGCGTTAAACAAATCCCCTGGACCGGATGGGCTTCCTCTTGAGTTCTACCGCACCTTTGCTTATGAGATGGGACTGACGCGGGTACAGGTGTACAATGAACTCTTAAACACCTACCTTACGTGTCCCTACCGAGTTCACAGAGGGTATCATCATACCCGTTCCAAAACCAAGTGGTGGTCGTAGACCACAAGACTACCGGTCTTTGACATTATTGAATGGAGACTACAAATCTTTGCAAGTATCTTCCGTGCTCGCCTTCAAGCGGCGATAAGGGACAAAATACATTTAGATCAAACGTGTCTAGGTGTGACGAGCAATATGTATACAGCGCTAGGGGCATAGCGATGTCATTCCATTGATGTCGACTTGTCGATTACGAGGATCTCTCATGGCAGTGGATTTCGATCACGCCTTAGACCGAGTGGACCGTGTGTTCCTCCGAGTAATCATGGAACAGTTGGGAATCCCCCTCCAGTTTGTGGACACGATCACGAGATTGATTAATGGCGCAGACTTGAGAGTCATGGTGAACGTTGTTAGCTCCGAACCTTTCACGATGCAGAGCCCAGTGCGGCAAGGTTGCCCCCTTTCAGTCATCTCATTTGCAGTCGCTATTGAACCTGCACTACACGGCCTCCGACGACGACTTGGAGGCGTCGATCTACGTACCGCATCTTTCCAATGCGGTGCATACACCGACGACGTCGTTGTTTTGCTCAAGTCAGGAGACGAAATCCAGGCGGCACTGGAATGGCTCCAGCAGTATGGAGCGGTGGCGGGTAGTGTCATGAAACTGCGAAAGACTCGATGTATGGAAGTGGGCAGAGGGCTGCCACCAGGGACAGCAGTGCCCATAACTAAGGTCCCCACACTCAAGTGTTTGGGAGTGGTATTCCATGGAAACATACGATGTACAACGGCGGATAATTATCGACGGCTACTGCGACAGATTCGCGAATTGGTACGAAAACAAGTACTGCACGCCATAGATATGTTCCAGCGCGCATTATGTCAACGTCTACTTGGCACCGAAAATAAGTCACTTGGCACACATACTGCCGTTGCCCACCACGATCGTGTCAAGACTACAGTCAGCCTTCGGATATTTCGTAAGTGCTGACCTCCTCTTCAAAATCCACTTTGATACCTTGAGCCGGCCGGAGTGGCCGAGCGGTTCTAGGCGCTACAGTCTGGAACCGCGCCACCGCTACGGTCGCAGGTTTGAATCCTGCGTCCGGCATAGATGTGTGTGATGTCCTTGGGTTAGTTAGGTTTAAGTAGTTCTAAGTTCTAGGGGACTGATGACCGCAGCAGTTAAGTCCCATAGTGCTCAGAGCCATTTGAACCATTTTGATACCTTGACGCTGCCACCGAGAGGAGGAGGCATCGGACTCGTAAACTTGAAGAACAGGGCGCTTGCGATATTTCTTAGTACGATGCAACGCTATTGGAGAACCGAGCACGTCTCCTTAATGGGCGCTGTGAACAGTCAATGTAGGCCACATCACGGCACCGCTCGCACACCTTCGGGCATTCTTCGTCGATTACAGTAACATTCAGGGCAGTTTGCCAGTCAGCAGCTCGTGGTCGCGCGGCAGCGTTCTCGCTTCCCGCGCCCGGGTTCCCGGGTTCGATTCCCGGCCGGGTCAGGGATTTTCTCTGCCTCGTGACGACTGGGTGTTGTGTGATGTCCTTAGGTTAGTTAGGTTTAAGTAGTTCTAAGTTCTAGGGGACTGATGACCATAGATATTAAGTCCCATAGTGCCCACAAGGGAACCTCCCCATCGCACCCTCCTCAGATTTAGTTATAAGTTGGCACAGTGGATAGGCCGTGAAAAACTGAACACAGATCACTCGAGAAAACAGGAAGAAGTTGTGTGGAACTATGAAAAAATAAGCAAAATATACAAACTGAGTAGTCCATGTGCAAGATAGGCAACATCAAGGATATAGTCAGCTCAGGAGGGCCGTGGTCCCGTGGCTAGTGTGAGCAGCTGCGGAACGAGACGTCCTTGGTTCAAGTCTTCCCTCGAGTGAAAAGTTTAATTTTTTATTTTCAGACTATTATTTTGTGAAGCTGCACAGGTACACAGAGCAGTATTTTTTACGTGATCGTGTGTCAATTATCAAAGTTCAGGCACTCACACATAATCAACTTCACTCTCCAAAATTCCAGGACATGTTCAGATTTGCTTGGACATATGCAGGATTTGACGGTCTACACACGAAAAAATTTGAAAACGTTAAAAACATATTTTTGACAGAGCACAGGGAAACTGTGCGACTGTGAAACTGTTGCATTCATTTGTTGCAGTTTATGTGACAAACTCTTATGTTTTCATCACTTTGTTGGGAGTGATTATCACATCCTCAAGAAAACCTAAATCGGGCAAGGTAGAAGAATATTTTTAACAATTCGCCAAGTGTTCAAGTTAGGTGGGTCGACAACATATTCCTGCCATGTGACGCACATGCCGTCACCAGTGTCGTATAGAATATATCAGACGTGTTTTTTTTGTGGAGGAATCGGTTGACCTATGACCTTGCGATCAAATGTTTTAGGCTCCCATTGGAGAGGCACGTCCTTTCGTCTACTAATCGCAGGTTTTGCGGTGCGGTCGCAAAACACAGTCACTAAACTTATTACAGTGAACAGAGACGTCAATGAACGAACGGACAGATCATAACTCTGCGAAAATAAAGAAAGTAAACTTTTCACTCGAGGGAACACTTGAGCCAAGGATCTCTCGTTCCGCAGCTGCTCACGCTAACCACGGGACCACGGCGCTCCTGAGCTCACACTAGCCTTGATGTTGCGTATCTTGCACATGGGCTACTCAGTTTGTATATTTTGCCTATTTTTTTCATAGTTCCACACAACTTCTTCCTGTTTTCTCGATTGATCTGTGTTCAGTTTTTCAATGCCTATCCACTGTGCCAACTTATAACTAAATCTGAGGGGGGTGCGATGGGGAGGTTCCCTTGTCAGAGCCATTTGAACCAGTTGACAGTTTGCCGGACATAAGGTTGCCCACAACGAAAGACATATATCGAAGCTTCCTTCAGTAATCATCTCGCAATGTGGCCGAACAGAAGTGCCGGGCGATACAGTGGCAGAGAATGTAGAGAGCGGTTCATCTTCCCTCTCTGCCTACAGAGGTACGCGCATTGTGGTATGTAGTGGTGAACGGAAAATCCCCAAACTATCAACGACATGCACGCTCATCATCTGGTCGACACGCAGATATGCCCCCATTGCGTGGTAGTCGACTCCGACGAGCACCGATTGGTTTGTTGCACGGCAATCGACTGCTGGCTTCTAACGAGGAAAATGCTGGCCCTTTTACTGCGTACGACGCATACGGCGATCAAAGCTGACGACCTACTGTTCCCCGACAAAGTATACTTTCCCACCACCAGGACAAACGCCGTAATCTGGATAAAGGGGATGGCGACGTATTATTTGTATCGCACCGATGACAAGAACGTCATAGACTTCTAGTACGTAGTGCAAGAGCTACATGATATTTTTCGGCGAAACGTGAAATATAGATCACGTTTTTCCAATTACTTGGGTTCGTTATTCATCGACCATCCGGCTTGTTGGGGTGTGCCGGGTATGAGAAGTGAAATGAGGAGATAGCTCAACTTTCAGGAACTAACGTTCAAGCCTGATGTACTCAGGGGACTATAGATAGTTTTTAAGTTAACGAGGAGCCGACCTGAATACAGGCCAACAGGGCCGTTGCAGGGTCCCGTTTTCTTTTCTTTCTTTTTCTAGTGAACTCTTTAAATCTAGACAGCGTTAGGAGCAATTTTTCCGTTTGGATGTGTTGAATGGCACCTTTAGTTTCTGTATGTTGTGTTTAGCACCTATGAAAGACAACAAAAACCAATAGACATAAAAAAGAGAAACGCACTGCTTTCCGGACGGGAAGGCGTTCCAGTCCCTGGCACGAATCCGCCCGGCGGATTAGCGTCGAAGTCCGGTGTGCCGGCCAGTCTGTGTATGGTTTTTCAGGCGGTTTTCCATCTGACTCTGCGATGCGAGCTGGTTCCCCTTCTTGCGCCTCAGATAAACTATGTCGGCGATTGCTGCCCAAATACTTTCTCCATGTACGCGTGCACCGTAATTACTCCACCACGCAAACATTGGGGTTGCACTCGTCTGGTGTGAGACGTTCCCGGGGGGTTCACTGGAAGCCACACCGCACAATAAGCCTGGGTTCGGTGTGGGGTGGCGGTGGGCTGAGTGGAGCGCTGTAGCCTGTTGTGTGGTTGTGTACCACTGAGGCTACGGCGGGGACGAAGCCTCTCCGTCGTTTCTAAGTTCCCAGTTCAATAAAATACAGTACAATACAATACCGTTCTTGTGGACATTAAAAGTACCGAGTGCGAGTTTGCCCACGCAGCAACGCTCGCTGAAAGGTATTTGAGGAGACACCACGCAGGCGTCGTTCACCGCTGTCATCTGTGGCCTGTGGCGCAGCACAGTTACCTCGGCGCCTGTTTTGAACGGCGCCATTTTCTCACGCACGGTATACTTTACCCAGGCCGCACGCGAACGGTTTACAGACTTAGTCGTTACGGAAATGCTTTCATGCTTGGCCTGAAAGCCACTGCTGATGGCGCTTTGGACGTTAGATAAATCGCTCCGTCTCTGCCTTACAACGACTGCACTGTAGACCGCATTCCCCCTCTCACACCCCTACCTGCTTTAAATGCCCTGCCCTGTTAGTGCTTCCACCTACCGTCTACCGTCTGCGAAATGCGTTGTGAATAAAAGTACTAGTCGAGACGTAATAAATGAAATGTCATGCATGATGCGGCAGTTTTTCACGCTACTCAGTGTTATGATATCATATCTGCTGAACTATGTGGCATACAGTCACGTAATTATGTAATTATTATCAGTGGCATATGTGGATACTGACTGCAAACTTGTTGTGAATAATGTCGATAGCGAGAAATATACTTCAAAACGCCATATCGAATGCTGAAGTTTAGTTTTACTCGAGGATGAGCAAAAATATTGGTAGCTATAAACATTTTTTCTTTCATCGTTGTCCGCAGTTCGAGGTCGTGCGGTAGCGTTCTCGCTTCCCACGCCCGGGTTCCCGGGTTCAATTCCCGGCGGGGTCAGGGATTTTCTCTGCCTCGTGATGACTGGGTGTTGTGTGCTGTCCTTAGGTTAGTTAGGTTTAAGTAGTTCTAACTTGTAGGGGACTGATGACCATAGATGTTAAGTCCCATAGTGCTCAGAGCCATTTCAACCATTTTTTTCTTTCATCATTTTGTGTGGAATTGACAGCATGAAAACAATTCCTGAAGGTTTGAAATTACGTGTAACATGTGTGGAAGGTCGCTGAACGCATTCTTTCTCAAATACTGGGTAAATAAAATATGAGTATTCAGGTGTCGTGAGTCACACATACTTTTTCACCCCTACCTCCACTCTTTTGATACGTACGTGGATCTTCTCCCTACAGCGATTCTTTCCAGACAGTAAACCGGCGAAGGGTTAGATGTGGAACATACACAAATGCATACATACATTTCCATTATATATATATATATATATATATATATATATATATATATATATATATATGTGTGTGTGTGTGTGTGTGTGTGTGTGTGTGTGTGTGCGTGTGTGTGGCGTATATATAGACATGATGAAGCACGCCACAGCTTCCTCTCCTGTGGCAGTCTCTCTATATTACAACACTAATACCTGTTGTACCAGGAAAGGTATTCTTTAATTTCTTAAGACAAACCCTATCAATCTGTCTCATCTAATTAGTGGTATGCACTTATTCCTTTCCTGCAGATTATGCGGAGAACTTTAGTATACTGTCTTGATAGATCAATAATTTTTGTACGTCTTCCTGTAACGTCACACCTCAGACGCTTTGCTTTGCCTTTTCCGGTTTTCTCGAATTCCATGTTTCTCTTCCATACAACATTTTGCTCAAGACAAACATTTTCAATAATTTCTTTCTCAAGTTAAGGCCCATGTTTGATACCAGTTCTCCTAATTAGGCGAGAAATAATCTATTTATCTATGTTAGACCGTTTTCCGTTCTCAAGAAAGCAGAATTTCTTCGCTTAATTACTACTGGTACCCAATTTCGATGTTAATATTGTCGCCAATCTCATTACTGTTTGTCCATGTTTCTTTCGTCTTTCTCTGGTTTCTTTTCGATTTAGATTCTGTGTTCAGTAGACTTCTCACGCCATTCAACAGATCCTGTATTACTTCATCATTTCCACAGAGGATTGCTTTATCTTGTGTCTTGAAAAAAATATTATCAATTATGTGATTTCACTCTGAGTTCTATCTCCACTTACGAACCTTTGTCTTATTCTATGAGTTCCATTTGTTTAAAGGCTGAAAAGTTTAGGGGAAGACTGCGTCTTCGTCGTTTTAATCATATTATTTTTCTCTCGTTTTTCCAGTCTTATCCGTACCTGTTGGTTCATGTACGCATTGTATATAGTCCGATTTGCCTTTATGAATGGACTAAGGAGCTCTTTTGGTAATCTCGATTACTTGTTGTCAAGTAAACGTGAGTCATTCTATGACTGCCTCACGAAGTGAGATAGAGGGCGCTGCACTGGCGATGTGGGGAACGAGAGTGGTGAGCTGCAGGAAGTGGCGCAGCTTGCACCTGGCGCGCTCTTTTTGTGGCCCGGAAGTTTCGCAACAGTTGGGTGGTCGCCGCGGGCTACGGTCGGTTACCGCTGTCCGCATTGTCCTAGGCCGAGATATATCACGGCGTTCATCCTATTCATCGCCTGAAAGGCACGCCGCGCTTTGAGCCGTCCCCACAGAGTCGCTCCCTTGTTGTGTACCCTGTTTACGGTTCGGTCAGAACGACATTTCTCTTCTTTATGTGATTCAGTCCTGTGCCGTCTAGTGCCGGTCTCGTCACAAGATATATATCTGACCGGCCTCCCTGGTCCTGTAATTTCTAGAGGGACACGTATACGGAAACCTACACAAGCTTTGGTACAACGCAAACAAGCCGCTAAGCACAATAGTTTCTGTTTCTCTTACAGACAGCAACTGATGTTTGATGTAAGCCGCCGCAGGGAAAACTGTAGCTTCGTATCTGTCTCCGGAAGGACATCCGCGATACAGACAGTGCAATACAACAATCTTTGGGAGAACGACAGATGCTCATCCGACGATTCTCGAAAGTAAAGCAGAAAACTGCTGTGGGATCTTATAAAATGGAACACCATTTTCTTAATTCAATAATTTACTTTCAAATCAGAAACGAAATGTCACACATAGAAACAGCACCGGGTTTCAGTGGGTGGATTGAAATGGTTACTCAGGTCTTTCTTTGGTTATGATACTTCTCAGCTTTAATGGCACGTTTTTCTTTCTGTTTTTTTTTCTTTTTTTTCCTCCAGTATGAAACACTTGGGTGACATTATTAGTGGAGACTATTTCAGTCTTTTCTTCTGTTATTACTTTTTATTTGTGTTATTCATTTTTCGAGGAAGAAAATTTATTGGACATGTGTATTCGCCAAATACAAATACAACTGCACCCTGTTTGTTTCCCAAATTCCTTCCTTAAAAAAAAAAAAGTTTGGACTGGTAGAAATACGTACTGCGCTAAGTGCAGCGTCATTTGCTCTTCACATAAATGCTATTGTGGGAATAATACATGTTCTTTTCTTCGGTATGTAGAATGGTTTGATGCAGGCCTCCACAAAAAATATATGTATCAACATTTATGCATATTTACATTTCTAGGGGTGTTATACCATAAAAATTTTTACAGTAACTGATCCCGCAAGAAGAAATTACTACTTGCACGAAAGTGAAGAGTGAGAATAGTATGTTGTATTCATCCACAGTTACCCCGTAGGCGTGTCTTCAAGAAGGTAGGCATTCCAAGCCTACCTTCACAATTAAATCATATGCTAATTAAATACATGAAAACAATCCATCGCAATTTGAGAAGAGTATCAATGCCCACAGCAACAGCATTAGAAGAGAAAGTGGCCGTCGGTACCCATTACTAAGGCTATCTCTGGCTCAGAAAGACGTTCAACAGTCAATCACAGAAATCTTTGATCACTTGCCCAATAACATAAAATATCTGACCAATAGCAAAGGTATTGTAAATGTAATTTGAAATAACTTCATCTGGGTGACTCCTTCTATACCTTGGACAAATATTCTCTTAATGGTCGTATGGAATCACATCCATATTATTAAGTCGAACACACACACACACACACACACACACACAGAGTCAGTGATGAAATGGATTGGTCTTTCCAGAGTCCCGATCTGAAACCTAGGGAACACCTTAGGGATGAGTTAGAACGTCGACTTAGCTCTAGACCCGAGCGTACAACAGCACTAACTTCTCTTTTTGCGGCTCCTGAGAAGAATGGGTCGCTATTCCCCCACAGACATCAAACACTTCACTAAAAGTGACTCCTGTATAGTTCAAGCCGTCATAAAGCGGAGCGGTGGACACATCCGAACTTATTTCCTCTAATAAGTGTCCGAATACGCTTGATGAGACAGAGTATTCGTAACTATTGTGAAAAACAGAAACACGTTGTAGCCCAAGACCTTTAAAACTCATAATTACACATAATGGACCTGAGGCACTCCCTTGTAATTACTCAGAGTTTTTTCCCGTACTTTTTAACCAAAAGTCATGTGTACAACTGTTGTACTGATACGGTTCTGATCCCAAAACATTTGCTTTTGCGTCTAAATTAAATAAAAATATATGCAATAATATTTGCCTTACTTGAGTGAAGACATTCCACAATAATTGTGTAAAGGTGTGCATCAAATCTGTTCCAGTGTCATAATATAACAAGCCCTATATCTTAAAAAAAAAAAAAAAAAAAAGACTGCGCAGTGAATTCTGCAACATTAATCACGTTTCCAAATGCAGCTTAAGCGTTTGTGGTAGCAGTTTATATTTGTTTTGTTTCCTTCAGGTAGTGTAGTTTCGAATTCTGTTGCATATCTCCTGTTATACAAACATAGGGAGAGACAGAGATAAATACTAGTGTTGGTATTTTATTTGAGGTTAAAGAAAAAATTAATATCCGCAACGCGGAATGAAAAATATCACAGTAGCAGCTTTCTGAGACGTACGTGATCCACCAAGCCGAAAAAAAAATATAAATTATGTGTCTAATTGTTGTAACGACACTGTAGTCAGTGTTTATAGCCGAATAATTTTTAAGCGTTGTCTCTATAGGTGTTGCAGTCAGCTTAACACTAGGTGTCAGATGTCACGAAACAAAACGATAAATAAATACTGCAACGGGTCATTCACTAGGTTGTGGTTTTCATTTCTTTAGAATAAGGCTTTTCATTATCTGCACAGTTTGTTCAACAATAGCCTGAATACACAGTTAATTCTAAAATACTGTATTTGAACTAATTGCAAATAGTACATCACAACTTTCGTTGGAAGACAGGGTGGTTCACAATGTGTAAATCGCTACCATCCTGAAAGGAAGAAGATATATACGCATGTGAGCTGTTCGCAACGATCTCTAAAACAGACAATTGAAACTGTCACGAAATACAGCGTACATGCCATATTACATCTTCACGACATTACTTATTGATATATGTTACTAGGTTACGTACCTTTACAACTCGTATTTAAAGATGTAATCACCAACTATAACGTATTTCACAGATCTGCAGGCATGCTGCGTTGTTAACTGGAATTGGTGACCGTCATCCTCTCTAACGGGTGCCTAAAAACCTTTATATACCTAGCAACAATTTTATCAACGGTTAGCATTATACCGTGTAGTGTACGAATTATAAAACTATAATCAACTCCACACACAAAAGTCTAGAGAAGAAATTCTAGAAATCATTCTAGTGAACGCCATGAGTTTTCAACAGGTTCCTGTTGAGAGAGGAGTAGCTGTGTGTATGAAATTTTCCGTTACTATTACCACTGCCACGTATTAGCAACACTGCATGCTTATCAACATCGTCCGAAACACCCTCTACTTCGGAACTTACATGATTTTCGCGTCTTCGTCTATAGCTATACTCAGCGAATCATTACAAAGGGGATGGCACAGAGGAATATTCATTGCACCATATATTAAGAATTCTGCCCAGTCTTCTGAGGAATTAAGCATGAAAAATTTATGATTTGTATGCCTCTGTTGGGACCTGTTAGCAATCTAATTTCATCTTCAGTATTTCTAAGGCAGAGATACTCAGGGCAGCGAGTTCAACATTGAAAACCGAATATGGGAAGCATGTAAGCAGCTTTAGCGATTTTAGAGTATACGAGGTTTCTCTTTCAAGTGCCTACTAGTTTAGAGTTTTCAGCATTTCTGTTAAACGCTCACATGAAAGAATGAAATTTATAAATATTTTACACTTTTCTTTGTCTACAATAGCTTTTCCCTCTTAGTTGACCTTATACGGAGCTCACATACATTATTTGCACTCTAAAAAAATTTTTCATGTTTCTTTTTTTCGTTGAAAAACTGTAGTTTCTTACAAGCCTATGTTAAATTTCATTTTATATATCGACCCACTGTCACCCTCAGGGATTTGTATGTATTGTATGACTCCAGTTGCAGCTCATTACACTGGTGTCTAACAAGGAATCCCTTGAGTGCGCGGTCGCAAGTTCAGTCTTTGGTAAGGCTCATTTGAAAGTGTTGTGTTAACATTTATGACAGGAAAAATATTAGCTACTAATAACTCACCATATGCAACGGGAGGGCGACAGAAAATAAGTGTTCGGGAGGTGCTGAGATCAATCTTGTATGTATGTATGTATTACACTTCACAAAATGGACATCATCGACATTCAAGACATGTTCAAAGCAAACCTTTAATCTGCACCATGAACAACAACTTCGTCTTGGAACTCTTCCATTTTGTTCGTGTTTGCATAGAAACGCAACGATAGGAATTGAGTCGGACGTGATGCAAAACACCTTGTTATTTGTTTGCTAACAGCCGCTCACATGGTTGCCGATGACATGATTACGTTGAAAAAAAACGGAAACAGAAAAAAGCTCAGAAAATATGCCGCAAACAGCGACAATAATTCTTAAAAACTTGCCATAATATACAATAAATAAGGTAGTACGGAAGCATCCGTAGAAAACTATATTTGAAAAAAAAAACGAATAGTAAAAATGCAATTTGTTACTATGTTTGTATAACTATGATATTTTCTGTACGTTTTAGATTTAGGAAAACCAACTGATGATGGTGATAATTGTCGCCGAAACTAGTTTGGAAAATAAATAAGTAAACAATTAACAAGGT
Organism: Schistocerca serialis cubense; assembly: GCF_023864345.2. Lineage (NCBI taxonomy): Eukaryota > Metazoa > Arthropoda > Insecta > Orthoptera > Acrididae > Schistocerca > Schistocerca serialis. The sequence goes on from NC_064640.1 coordinate 585,106,276, forward strand.
GTTTTGCATAAAGGCGGATTCAATTCCGATATTGTTGTTTCTGCACCATGAACACCGAATGAAAAATGGCGCGCCTCAGTAATTACAAAGGAAGCATCAACAAGATCGAAGGATAACTCCCTGGAAGTTACAACCCGTTCAGGAGGTTCACATAGGTATCCAATCTCAAAGACCGTATATAGACTTATATTGGTGTAAGAGGGTAAATAAATGTCGTCTGACTAGGGCCTCCCGTCGGGTAGACCGTTCGCCGGGTGCAAGTCTTCCGATTTGACGCCACTTCGGCGAATTGCGCGTCTATGGCGATGAAATGATGAAGATGAGGACAACATAACACCCAGTCCCTGAACGGAGAAAATCTCCGACCCAGCCGGGAATCGAACCCGGGGCCTCAACATGGACAGTTTGTCGCGCTGACCACTCAGCTACCAGGGGCGGACGCTGTAACGGGGTGACGGCGTGCAACAGACTGTGAAACAGTCTGTCGTGGAGATTATCGTGAAACAGCCTATCCCTTAAGGAGTTACTGTAGATAGTGCGATTATATGCTTTACAGGCAGGGAAGAAACAATTATCCAGAGGCCGAATTTGTCCAGTGGTACCAGGTGGTGTGAACTGCAATATCACACACTTTCAGGAGGGATACTTTGCTCTAACGGAGTATGATTTTTATTCGCAGACCAGAAATCAAGGAAAGCAAGTTACTTTGACCAGTTATTGCCCAAAACAGTGCTCATACCATAGTTGTAGTACTATTACACCCACTTTCCTACTCTTGCTTACTGTGACGTAAAAATTCCCTACTTCCCTTGCAAGATCACGCACATGAGAAATAATAGTAGGGGCAGAGAATCTCCAACTTCTTGTAGCACAATAAATACTTTCCAGCCAATTTACCATCCAGATTAAACGTCGGCATAATTGTATAAGAATGCATTGAGGCATTGATGTTAGTTTATCTTGATACAACTCTCTTCGTATCTCTAATTTCCAGGGTTCGTTTCATATGCATTTCTTCTTCAAAGCCTGATTGGTCGGAGTTGGAAACAAATTCCTTACTGAACGATGGGAAAAGTTTGTTTTTCTCATCTACAAATTTTCAGACCGGTTCTGCAGTTTGCTGTGAATCGCCAAATTGACGCATTGTTTGAAATTACGTTATCTCACGTCTTCTACTTCCGTAACACTGCTTGAAGCTATGCAGCCATCCACTGCTTCCATTGAAAACACTGTAATCTATGTTGCGCGTAGTTGGATGTGCATAACGCAGTAGGTCAACATCATGCACATCCCGTAAATTGTATCGAGCATCATTGAAACGTGCAAGCACCAGTTTTTGTAACAAATGCGCCTTGTCCTCCCTTGAATATCCGTAGTTTTTCTTATGCGCTACACGGTAGCATTGCTGCAGACTTTGCGGACTTAATTCAAATCTGTTCATAATAGTTTTTTCTTTTTTTTTTTTAGTATGCTGCGGATGATCTTCCATGTACGTAATTATGTTTAGTACCTGTGCCTCGGACAACGATTGTCCTTTACTATGTTCTGGTGGAGACGGCGTTTGTGGCTCCCTGTCCGACACGTGTGATGAACTACATGGCTCGACAGCTGCTTCAATATAATTTTCACTTGTTAACCACGTATCGTTATCACCGTACTCCTCGTGTACACTGTCCGCACAGTCGAGTGTATATGACACCATACTTTACTGTGATTCATCTTGTAGAAATGCTAATGTTTCGTCTGTCACTTCTATCTCACTCTGTGAAATTCCTTGGGCTTATTTGTGATCGAATGCCAACTTCGACAAATGGTGTTGTATATATAATGCAACGTTTGCTATGTTCATCGTTGCCATTGCTCTGCTTCGTATCAACACCACTAGCACTGCAGCAGTGTTGTGAATTACTCGTCGATGACACTGTAATTCTGTCAGAGACGGCAAAGTACTAGGAAGAACAGATGAACGGAATGGACAGTGTCCTGAAAGGAGGAAATAAGGTGAACATCAACAAAAGGAAAACGAGGATAATGGAATGCAGTCGAATAAAACCAAGTGATGCTGAGGGCTTTAGATTAGGACGTGACACACTGAAAGTAGTAAATGAGTTTTGCTATTTGCTATTTGTGCATGATGGCCGAAGGAGAGAGGACATAAAATGTAACTGGCAATAACAAGAAAAGGTTTTTCTGAAGAAGAGAAATTTGTTAATGTCGAGTACAGATTTAAGTGTCAGGAAGTATTTTCTGTAAGTATTTGTATGGAGTGTAGCGATGTGTGGAGGTGAAACATGGATGATAAACAGTTTAGATACGAAGTGAATAGGAGCTTTTGAAATATGGTTCTGCGTAAGAATGGCGAAGATTAGGTGGGTATATCACGTAACTAACGAGGAGATACTAAATAGAACTGGGAAGAAAAGAAATTTGTGGCACAACGTGACTAGAAGAAAAGATGGGTTGGTAGGACACATTCTGAGACGTCAAGGGATGACCAGTTTAGTACTTGAGGGAATCGTGGGGGTAAAAATGGTAGAGGCAGACCAAGGGATGAATACAGGAAGCAGATCCAGAAAGATGTAGGTTGCAGTAGTTACTCGGATATGAAGAGGATAGAGTATGATGGATAGAGTAGCATGGAGAGCTACACGAAGCCAATCTTCCGGCTGCAGGCCGCAACAACAGCAAAAACAAGAACTCGTCGACTAAGCTGTTCACCTACGCTCCGTAGCCTGGATATCTCCTGACCTGCCCCCTCTTGCCATTAGCAGCCAATAATGTGGCAGTAATGCCGGCCGGAGTGGCCGTGCGGTTCTAAGCGCTACAGTCTGGAACCGAGCGACCGCTACGGTCGCAGGTTCGAATCCTGCCTCGGGCATGGATGTGTGTGATGTCCTTAGGATAGTTAGGTTTAATTAGTTCTAAGTTCTAGGCGACTGATGACCCCAGAAGTTAAGTCGCGTAGTGCTCAGAGCCAATGTGGCAGTAAGATAGACAATATGTGAGTCGTCGAATGCCGTAAACATCATTGTTATTTTGCGACCTCGCACTGAAGGGGTTCCTTGTAAGTCTACTATGCATTTTATCTTTCACGAAGTGCAAATTTTAACCTATTATGTGCAGGCCGCAACAACAGCAAAAACAAGAACTCGTCGACTAAGCTGTTCACCTACGCTCCGTAGCCTGGATATCTCCTGACCTGCCACCTCTTGCCATTAGCAGCCAATAATGTGGCAGTAATGCCGGCCGGAGTGGCCGTGCGGTTCTAAGCGCTACAGTCTGGAACCGAGCGACCGCTACGGTCGCAGGTTCGAATCCTGCCTCGGGCATGGATGTGTGTGATGTCCTTAGGATAGTTAGGTTTAATTAGTTCTAAGTTCTAGGCGACTGATGACCCCAGAAGTTAAGTCGCGTAGTGCTCAGAGCCAATGTGGCAGTAAGATAGACAATATGTGAGTCGTCGAATGCCGTAAACATCATTGTTATTTTGCGACCTCGCACTGAAGGGGTTCCTTGTAAGTCTACTATGCATTTTATCTTTCACGAAGTGCAAATTTTAACCTATTATGTGCAAAGGGCTAGTGCTCCGATTTTACCCCGCTTGCTATTTTGTGGACCTCTAACCGGAAATTTTACCGGATACTTTTTGCACACAGCAAACCACGTCATCAGAGAAAAGTCTAAGTTACTAATAATGTTGTCTGCTGAGATGTTAAGTGGAACACAACGGTAAGCGTCCCGTCAAGCTCCCTTAGGGAAATTATCCGTGTGTGAAGCACTGGAACCGGGAAATGAAAGAGAAATAAGTAAACCCGGGCAGCACTGGTTTTCTAACATTTTCCCTCAAAACTGGTTTTTGAATAGGTAGCCTGGGCTGTATCTTTGACAGCAATATTCATCTTAGAAACTGCTAGAAGATGAAATTTATAGCTGCACACTTTGCTGAAAAGGCATCAGTCGTCGGCTTTGTACCGTTCTGGAGCTTGGAATGTACCTGGAAAGAATTATAGCAGACAGTGGCTACAGTACAGAAACGGGAGCTGCCAGGCGAGGATCCTCCTTAGAGGAGTGTGTGTGTATGTGTGTGTGTGTGTGTGTGTGTGTGTGTGTGTGTGCTGTGAGGGGGAAGGGGCGGGGGGGGGGGGAGGTCCTTGAGGTGTGAGAGCCTGCACCCTGAGCGAGACTACCACCCATTAGAGATACGCCGCTTCTCGCTTCTCTCGAAATGCATCAGACGTCGCCAGCTGTGCCGTCGCAGGTGGCAGACGTGTTGGTCATTGTGAGCTGCGGTTTCCACAACAGCCGCTTCTCGTATCATTAGGACTCTATTGCAACGGTACAGCCTGCTCACAAAAAGATTTCACTTTCCTGCACAGGATAAAACACAACCCTTTGTGCCTCCGGGCTGGCAACTGCGTAGATAACTGATCTCATCGGACAACGGGCAGAAATTCAATAGCATTCTATTTGACCTGTACATACAACAACGCATATGCTGCAATGAAAGCTACGTCTATAGGGGAAAGTGCACTATCGTCGGGTACGGATTCTAAATTTAACGTCACCAGTAAACTAGCAGTCTTTGAACTATGGAAACGTGCTGTATATTACTAGGGAATATTTAAACACTACACTTGCAAAAACCTCCCGATTATTTTCACATTCAGTATTACCAGGCGAAAGAATTAGGATATTTAATTTTTACTGCCGGAAAGTAGGATTTCTAATTACGGTTTGTAATTAAACACTGAAGTTCAGTAAATTAATAGCAAAGCCTCTATTCGCGCCACATTTTTGTTTCGAAAGTAAAGATTGCTGCATAATTGTCGGTTTCTCTGCAGATATTTCACTCATAACAAGGAAAATCTTCAGGCTTTCTGCTTTTTGATACAGAAGTCACATTTAAAAACTTCCCGAGTATCATCGTCTACACATAAACAAAGCTCGTGACACCAGCAAAACCAACCGATGCCCTCAATCCAGGTGTATTTAGAGGTGCCAGATGACCACAGTACGTCACAGTAAATACACTCCTCGTTATGTTCCTAATCAAACGGTGAGTCTTTCAACGTGGTTTCATCAGTGCTTGAATAGGGATCTTCCTCACCATGATCGTACTGTCTGGTGACTCTGTTTCTTTCTTACGAACAGCTTCCTATTGGTAGCCTCAGATTTTGAAGGTCAATCAGATGCATCAAATGAAGATCCTGGAGTAGGTTTGACGAATGTGGTGTCTTTCTTGTGTTCTTAGTACGAGCTTTCTGTTTCACTTTAGTCAGGGTCTGCTCCAAAACGATTTTAAAAGGAGATGACGTCAACACTGCTTTATTCCATGCTCTTGGTGTTGGGTTTGATGGTGGAAGTAGAGGAGCGGGCTGATTTCAAAAGTAGAAACCCCTGTTTCTTGTGCTCCATTAACTGCTGTCGACAATGGCAATGCTGTAGCTCCTGAGCGCTTAGCAGCATTTACTACAGATTGATGAGATAGAAAATCCATAGATGAAAAAACCGGGTGGTCATAGGGATAGATTCAACATTTTTTTAAACCGTTTACAGCTGCTTCCATTGTTGCGGCTCTGCAACATGCACTACCTACAGTATCAATGGGCCAACGTCTTTGTCTCTCAAATACTGGAAAGGACGCGCAGCGAACAAAACTTTTGAATGGTTCCATAAGGACACTTAAAGAGGTTGTAAGCGATGTGTTGTATGAGATGGCAGGAGGAATAGGTTTTACATTGTTTATAAAGTGTTGAAATCACTCAGTGAGAAGTGACAGCAGCATCCAACCACATTTATGAGACTCTGTCACAGAGAATATAGCAGTTCAATAGCCAAGATTAGAGTCTTTGTTCTTGTGCGGAAAAGTACTGAATGGAGTTACGAAGCGGCTGGTTGGACTTATACTTGTAACAAAAGTCGTAAGAGCTTATCTTTCTGCCGCAGATGTATTTGGGACTCACTTTTTGCCTTTCAGACTTATAATCTTACTAGATCTACCCAACACAACTGTGACTCCAGTCTCGTCTCAGTTGAATATTCGGTGAGCAGCAAGTTGTAGAGCTTTCGCATCATGTTTCAGTAGTTGAAAGGAGTGTATCCTCTAGCTCTAGCTACAAAAATGTTCTTAGGTGTCCGAAATTTTAGTTCAGGATGTCGTTTCAGGTACCTTTCAGCCATTTTTTAATCGCAGTATCCTTATCTTCAATGAAGACATTCCGTAATTTATTGTGGACTGCAAGTCAGAATGCCATATATCTGATATCTGTAGCCCTAAGTCCATAATACCTCGAGTCTGTAATCCTGCAGTACCACGCAAGATCATCTTCTGTAGGTACAGGTTTTCGGCCAATGCTCTCATTAAGCACTTCGTTTATATCTTGCTCATTGCACTTCTTCACAAAGGCTTCTAAAGTTTATTGACGTAGGTTGGATCTTTTGGAGAATTTGGAATAGTCCATTTCCTTCTTCTGGAGAGCTTCCACGGCTTTCCACACTGTTTCCGGTTCCCACAAATGTCGCTTTCTTGGACGCATCTGCAATAAAATTCAGAATATATGTTTGTATAAACTAACGCCAAATTACGAGTGCCCGAAATACAGTAGCATATTATTACCCGCTATAAGGGAACCATCCCTAACTTTTATTTAGACACAACCTAATCCTTAAGTGAACGATGGTCGACACGTTTTACCAATCAGATAGGAAGGAGCGTCTCCAAAATACCGTCTTACATGAAATAGTTTGAAAGTACATCTTACCTAGCTTGAGGAATGACTTCCAACTGACCTCTGCAGAAAATGTTGACCACTATGCAAACATAGCTGTGAAGAACGAAACGTCAAAGGAGCCGGCACCAAACTCGCTCTGGCGTATCAGGGCCTTCGCTACTGGCTGTCTGAGCGAGCTAGAAAGTGCGGCACCTTTGAAGACAGATATTTGACTACCCAGAATTAGGCAAGCAGACAGAATATGGACACTTTACCCTACACATCACACACAAAAAAACTGTTCAGTGTGTGATGGAGGGTGGTTTCTACTGTTGTTAATCACTCGCTGTCCAACTCAATACTTTTCTATAGAGAGCCAGAACTAAATTTAATATGCCACCATACATATCTTCGTTTCTCAAATTGTCATGGTTCCTACGCTAGATGTAAGATGGAGGCAGCAGAATTGTCACAGGGTTTCACGAGAGGAGCTTCGTCTTTCATTAAATAATACCCGTGTTAGTTTCCTCTTCACACATTTATGTGTGAAATATAGATCCTAGCAGGGTTTCTCTGAATTCTCACAATACACAGTTTGAAGCCTGGCCTACTTCAGGGACATCTGAAACACTGGAGCATTACTCTAGAGTAGGCCACATAAACTTCTTGGATGATGATTCCTTAACAACTGAACGGGCTTTTTCTATAATCCTCCAAATAAATTTAAGCCTTCTACTCCTCTTCCTTCTGGATTAACATTTTTGTTGCAGATTATGTCGGTTTTTAGTCTCATCCTTTGCTCTAACTTATGACCACGCGTTCGGGAGACATCGCACTATTTCTGGATCCAGTATCCGGCTCCTATAGATCCTGAAAAATGTACTGGTTTCATCAACCCGAAGGTTGGTTAAAACTTGACAGTGCTTTACTATGAATGGTCCTGCTGCAGGCGGTATACCACTGCCTTCCGCCGAACTTTGAGCTGACTTTTCCAGTTAGTTTCAGCGAAACCTGCAGTTTAACGTGCACTTTGAAACGCAATGCACCTCTGTATTCACCACATTAGCAAACATTGCCATAGATGAAAGAAATGATAAGAATCCTTGATTCCCAATATTCAGTTTTGTGCTGCGCAAATTCGTCTATGCTCCTTCATACAGGGTGTTTAAGGTAAGGTGTTCTTCTCAGTAACTTGCAAAATGTTAAGTGAAATGAATATTTGTTTAGATGTGTGAAGTTAACAGACATTACTCGTGGTGCGGTCTAATGAACATAGCTTATTTACTTATTTTCCAGATAGTTGCTGCAACGAGTTATATTTATTTAAACATAATTTTGTTTATTTTATCATGCAGCTCACGTATTTAAACCAAGTACAGGCAACTCAGTTTAATCACATTTTTAACAATTTTTTATTTTGGAAGCCAGAATAGTTAAAAGGTTTAGCACTGTGGTAATAAATAACTCTACAGGTAAATACTTCAAGTCTGACGACGAGAAACCAAAGATTCACAGAAGTTGATTTTCCTTCTGGCTAAGCTGAATTATTAATTTTCGATCTGGATAACGGACGTGTGTCAGCAGTAACGTCGGCAGTGACAATATTTTTTGATGCACTGAAGACTAAGGGTAGAGCGTTGTAGTTTGGAGCACTATTCAGACCTTCACCTCTATCCAACACTGTAGTAAAAGATTATTATATTTTATTATTCGAATTTGAAATAATAGCATTCATTTTATGTTTGATGCAGTCTTTTTATCAGTTAAACAAAATTTCTCCGGTAAAGGAAGGTCTTTTGCAAATGTGAAATGCTATTCCAACGTACAGCATGGCTATGTACCAAGGAACACATATTATATTCAAATTTAAAAGTGTGTCAATAGAGAAAATATTGTCAGTACTGTATTTAATAGTTTATGTGATAAATTGTTACTCTGCTACACACCAATATTAAGCAAGTAAAATCAAATTATGAAAAAGTATTATCAAAAACCACCTACAAGTAAAAACGTTTTGAAGTAGAAGCTATGGACAACCAACAGAAATTCCCATTTTTAGCACACGGATGGTTCAAATGGTTCAAATGGCTCTGAGCACTATGAGTCTTAACATCTTAGGTCATCAGTCCCCTAGAACGTAGAACTACTTAAACCTAACTTACCTAAGGACACCACACACAGCCATGCCCGAGGCAGGATTCGAACCTGCGACCGTAGCAGTACCGCGGTTCCGGAATGCAGCGCCTAGAACCGCACGGCCACCGCGGCCGGCTAGCACAGGGAAAACCATTAACACATTGACACATAGTTCATCTGCAGATATCACGTAATCCATAGTAGAACACCTTCCGTTTCAAGGTACAAGGTGCGACACGACCGAAGAGGTATGGCTTAAACGTCGACACTATATGTTACTATACGTGTGAATAAATTTTCTGGTCATAAACTCTGTAACTAAAGAGTTAATAATACCGTCCAGATAGCTTTAATATATCTTACAGTACTTACATATGCAGAACTCATAATTTGTACATATGCTGCATCAAACACAGCCTCGTGTCTCACTAGACAGGAAACGATGGAAGCTGTTTGTGGCGGTTTCTATTGTGCATTCTTACATGACATTCTAAAATAGGTTACATACAAACCTAGATAAACTATCCAGTAGAGAAGATTAGAAAAAAATGCTATGAATATGAGAATTAGTGAAATGGAGAAAGTACTAAGTTTAACTAAAGACATCTACAACAATAAATGAATTTCTAGACATGCGAAACTAATAAGTAAGGGAGTGCTTAACAATGAAGTATAGGCTGAACATAATAGAGAGGCTTGAAAGACGGCCCATTAGAAAAATAATGGGCGCAACAGAAACAACAGAAATTTGAAAAATGGGAAGTATACAGAAAAAATCAGAAGTAGTAACAAAGCGAAGACTGAAATTGTTTGGGCTATGAGCAACAGGCTAGCAAAGGAACATTCCTTTATCTGTAGGAAATGAAATGAATGATACCATTATATCAAATAATCGGTAATAACACCAAGAAACTATTTTAAGAACAAAATACTAAATTTAGAAAGATTTCACAGTAGGTAAATGAGAAATCAGGAGCAACTAAGCCGAAGAAAGAAGCAGTGAACGCGAGGACAGATAAAAGAGTACTTCAAATAGTGGGAAACAATAAAGAAAGAAGAGAAGTTGGACTTGTTTTGTGATCCCAGCTGGTCAGTGCAAAGATTAAAAGAAACGTTCCGCCACAGAATGCACGCAGGTATCAGTTTTGTTTTTCTAGACAACTTAATAAACGGATCATCTCAGAAAATGTTTTCCGTTTAGCTCTGTTGATCTCCACTAGTGTTGGAATAATATAATTATTTTGGCGCCGTTGACGAAGTAGTCGGGAGGTAGCTGTGTAACGTAATATAATAAGCTCGATCCTGGTCGGGGAGCCATCGCAATCTTACTTTTGTCAAAAGCGCTAAATCCAGCAGTTCTTTCGGGTCTAGCGAGCTATGTGGTTCGCTAGTTACGGCAGTTTGGAGGACCAGTACTCAGATCGTGTGAGTTTCGTAAATCGATGAAAGCGAATGTCGGCACGGATCTTTTGAAAAGGACATAGTATGTCGGTGGGGAGTCCAAGCGGTACCATTCTACATCCACATCTGTCCCTGTACTCAGTAAGCCAACTTTCGGTATATGCCGGAAGGAACTTCTGATACCAGTATCATTTCCAGCCTTGCGTGTTCCTTTCGCAAATGACAAGCGGACAGAAGAACCAGTGGTGGCTGTTGTGTAAGAGCACAAGAGCACGTGGACACCCTGACTTTTGACACCTTGCGGATTTATTCTTATTTTTCTTTGAATGCTGTTAACGTAATATAGACGTGGTAATGTAAAATACACGGCACTAAATCTACCGCGCTGTACTACATTGTTCCTCTAGATTTGATGAAACTTGGCATCAAGGTCGCGAGCGCATCTTCACTTGTGCACATTTTAAGGAGACTCTGCGTATGCGCAACTAGCATGACGTAATAGTCTTACATGCTAAATACAAACGGATTTGATAAACAATGTGCATAGTTCACGGTGTGCACTGCTTGCCCTTACCACTGAACTACAAGTTTACGTCAATGCCACCAGGTGGAAGCACACTCCAGCAGGCTTATCCATGTTCCACAGATATAGCAATTCACTCACTATATAGTAAAATTAGATCAGAAATCAGTATATGTTACAGTTATACTCATAGAGAAACATATTTTGTGGGGTTCTGAATGAGATAAGTACATTAAGTTTAGGATTTTATCATGCAGTAATCTATTTGAAGCGCTGAGAACCATAAAGCACATCATCGTCGATTGTGAGACTGCAGCATTTATTCATGCTTTTGACGTCTGTTGATCTTATGGTGTGTCAGGTTTATGTGCAGTGTAAGCCCATATTGTACGTATATCTCGTTTCTTTGATATTCACTTAAATATGGGGTCGAAGATGGTGCGCTTTCGGCCCTTACGGCTCTCAGCGCCTCATTTGTATTCTAGTCAAATGACTTTGTTGGTAGATACTACTACCTGAATTTAATAATTCCCGCAAATGGCAGTTTGTGTTTGGAGTTGGTTCTTTACTGCACAGGAATCGGCATTCCTGTGCAGTGTCAACATGAACTCTGTTGAACCTATATTAAGGGCTAACATAAAAGAAAATTTAGCTGCAAAGGAAGTAGGACTTCCCAGACCAGATCCGTTGTCTGAGAAAGTGACGAAATAAAATGAGAGTGACTACAAGCGAACATTTAACACGGAAGTGTACAACAAGCGTAAGTCACTGTGAGGGTGCAACGTAAGAACGCCTGATTATCAGCCCGGAACTTAGTTCGTTTACTAACACATGTATTAGGGATCTTGCACATTTCTCAAAAAAAAAAAAAAAATAATGTAAAAGCACTAAAACTCCTACTTACACAAAAATTCGAAACGGAAAGGACTGAAAGCTTACACATTATTTCGTTCTTGCCATAAAATGTACTTAATTATATACAAAACAACAAAATTCCACAAAAACCATTCTTCCTTTTTTCAGACAAGTTATCCATATTGTTATTATCATTGCTGACAGTGGCTGACGTTGTATAAATATGTTGATAAGCGTAACTGTTATACAACAGATGCTATTAATTTCGCACTCTCATGCTTATCTGGATTTAAAAAATTTGCGAACACCCAGTATGTATACCTACGAACCGCCACAGAGAATAATCGTCTGCAAACCTCCGTATGAACCTTTATTTCTCTGATTTTCTTGTCGTTGTCATTTCATTTGACGTATATAGGAAGAAGTAATCTGTTGACCGAGCCTACTTGGATTGAATGCTTCCAGAATGTCAGTAGTAAAACTATCCGCTAAGCAGAACGGCTCTCCTGAAGCGTCTGACACTGGATTCTGATGATCATCTCCGTAATCTTCTCGCACCTACCAAACGAAACCTGTGACCAAACACTCTACACTTTGTTGGAGCATCTCCATCTCCTATTGCTCCAACGTGATAAGAAATCAAGACTGATGAGGTAAACGAAAGAACGGATCAAACTAACGTTGGTCACTTCTTTCGTGAGTGAATTACGTGTGAGTAGGATTCTTCAGTTGAAATCCGTGTGTCTGCTTCCTACAACAAGTGATAGGTGGCCATTCCATCTACAGGTGGCTTCGAATTATTAATCGTCGGTACATTACGGTCGTAGCCGTTATCAGCTGTTTATCACCAATAGTATTATCTAACAGAACTGGATTTCTTCGCTTATTTAGATGCTGAAATTTACATGTATTTACATCAGGGTCAATTAGCAGTCCGTTCAGCTTCGCCGATCCATTACAGCCCTTGTATTTCGGTACAGTCTACTGGCGTCGAAACCTTCCTATGGAAAACACAATCTTCTGTAGATGAACTTCCGCAGCGTTTCGGCAGAAGCGCTTAAATTCTTTCGTATACCAATTTCCGAATTTCACAACTCGTAGAGAATAAAGAACTGTGGAAACTAAGAGACTCGAATGTTGTGAGGAATTCTGTGAATGACAAGCAGACTTTGGTAGAGGATGCTTTTCAGATGGTAGTGTAAGCGACTGCCCTTATGTATGGGCTCACCACTTGACCAATAAAAGCGCACATTACTATGCTGTTATTAATGACTTATTGACATGCAGGTTGAAGTCAGTCAGCGCTGAGTGACCTTAGCCTGCAGATATACTCAGCCATTAATAACAACCAATGACTATATTACCATCAAGGCAAACACAGTCCTAAGAGATCATTATTTCAAATCTACTTTATGTCATAGCAGAACATCAAATCATATGCTAGAAAATGGCACAGTTTCCGACATTACTTCAGCAAAATAAAAAAAATAAAAACATGTAGGCTAAAAACTAACGGTGCGCCATCCAAAAAACTTATAGAAGCTGTGAGCCCATATTGCAAGGAGTTTTCTCTTTTGGGTTTACCTCGTAACGTAGAACTTTATATTGAGATAAATGCTACTCTGAACGGTGTAAAGACAGTGCTACAAATAATAAGTTGAAAACAATGAACAACATTCATACTTTGCACGTGCTTTCTGTGATTTAAAAAAAAAAAAAAAAAAAAAGACGGAATGAAAAGCGATACTCCACAATGTTTCCACAGAGCACCGTACTGGAAGTACGCATTCAGATTATCGTAGCAGAATTACAATCATGAAAAAATCATGATTATCAGAACTCCTCTGCGTTAAATGTATGCATCGCCACTGAAGATCGTCGAAGACAGTTACAAACCGATACGAGCAAATAAATGAGCAAAAAAAAAAAAAAAAAAAAATAGTAACGGTATTTCTAAAAATTTCATTGTAGAGTCACCGAGTTCCCACCGTCTGTTGTAAGTAAAACATTTAACTTGTACAAAGAATATTGTCTTCCCAGTCATTTTATATCATGCCCAATATCGAAGATGTCTTTAGTCACGTCCGTTAATCAGTTACAAACCGATACGAGCAAATAAATGAGCAAAAAAAAAAATAGTAACGTAGTTGTGAAACTGTTTAGTTATTCTGGAGGTATTCACCACTGAAATTTTACCCATAAAAGGTAAGACGTCTCTTTCTGTTTATGCGTGTTCAAATTTTAATGTACCATTAAATTTCCTGGTTAGTTGTCCTCAATATTCTTTCTCCTACCTTTCTCCTCCAAAGGTCTTCTTGAGTATCCTTCTTCTCTGGACGTCTAATCTGTCTGTCAGCCCTTTTTTGCTCATGCCTATTGCTTCAGATATTTATAGAGTTTCTGGAAGCATATTGTTTTAACAGTTCCAGAATCTGATGTTTAGGGCCATATCCTTGTTGCTGTAAGCGTTTCTGTTCATTTCTAGCTTACTTATACGACTTGTTGTAGCGATATTTTGTTCAATCTTTTCCCAAATACTAAAAGCTTTGGGTTTTCTTAATTTTTGCCTCTTCTGTGTGTAGTTGTCTAGTAACTTCATTTATATTATTGGATTTTTAGTCGACACTGGAAACACATATAGTCTCTTCTTGACAGCTGGAGATCATGAATATCGAGTAGTTCTGCTGTCGTTTGTATTAAGCTCAATGTGACTGTCAAGGCAGTCTGAAACGTGTTCCTGTCTTTTGCGTCCCATATGGATCCCTCAGAATACACTCAATTCACAGTCCCTCCCCTCAGTCCTTGCTAGACATCTGCTACTCAATGTGACTCAGTACCGGGTGTAACTCGATGTGTGCTGGATAAGATTTAGTATTCCAGTATTTCAATATCTTTTGCAAGAATAATTCTGTGATGAAGGAGTCTGGTGGCAGACAAAAATAGGGAATGCTAACTGGTGGTTGTGTGAATTGGTCCCGATAAGAAAGCAAGCTGATACCCTGTGTATGGTGCAACGAATTCAGGTCAAGAGAAAAAAAGTACTACTTGTGATTTTGGCCGCCGGGCCAGTTGTATAAGGAGCAGTCGCGTGAAAACGAGACGAATGGAAAATGTAGGTTCAAAATGGCTCCGAGCACTATTGGACTTAACTTCTGAGGTTATCAGTCCCCTAGAACTTAGAACTACTTAAACCTAACCAACCTAAGGACATCACACACATTCTTGCCCGAGGCAGGATTCGACCCTGCGACCGTAGCGGCGTGTGGTTCCAGACTGTAGCGCCTAGAGCCGCTCGGCTAGAAAAATGGTTATTATTTCCAAAGTAACTGATGTAACTGTTCACACATTTATCCCACTGCGAGAGAAAACGGTCGATGCCTTCATGGAATAATGTTTGCTGTTGTATACGGAACCATGATTGTGCACTACGGAGTGCACATGTGGACGGACCCACATGTTGCCAAGGTTGTTTCATCTACGTTGCAGAAGTTTCGCCGGGAAGCCCTTACACTCCTCCAGACAGTCTCGATCTCTCGCCGTCCCATTTCCATATTTTTGGAACCTGAAGAAAGACATTCGTGGCCGTCGATTTGCTTCGGAAGAAGAAGTGCACGCCTAGGTGCAGTCATGATTCCGTAGGCTACTGCAAACATTTTTTCCAGGAAAGTAAAGACCGCATGCCTCACTATGGGATAAATTTAGTAACAGTTATGGCGATTACTTTTAAAACAATGAATAGTTTACTTTATTTTTTTCGTCTGTCTCGTTTTCATTTCACTGCTCTTGCAGAGCATCCTTAGGCTACCAGGGACTTAAAGGAGGACACGATTACAATCGTGCCAGACTTTCGTTCTCCGTTGACGTCTATAAAGAAACAAATACACAACTACACTATGAGCTACTTGGTATGTCAGTTAATGATGATGATGATGATGAAGTCCCATACCCGCACCGCCGTACTAGGCAAGGTCCTAGCGGAGGTGGTTTGCCATTACCTTCCTCCGACCGTAATGGGGATGAATGACGATGATGACACAACACCCAGGCATCTAGAGGCAGGTGAAAATCCCTGACCCCGCCGGTAATCGAACCCGGGACCCTGTGCTTGGGAAGCGAGAACGCTACCGCGAAACCACGAGCTGTAGACATATCAGTTAATAGAACGTGTGGAAGAAGTATATCACAGTGATAAAAAAGATCATTATGGTGTGGGTGAAAGGGCAATGCGGAGTAAGAGAGAGTGAAGTAGTCGACACTGTTAAGGAGAAAGTAGTTGACGCTGGAGTCGAGTAAGAAGACCATGGTCCCCACGTAGATCTACGCCATTACGTTTGCGGCAGCAGATTAGAATCTAATGGAAGAGGAAGTTGCATCCAAGCTACCAAAATAAGCCACAATATTATGCGAAAATGGTCGTGAAAACCACATTAAAATTGTGATACGGTATAGAGTCTATTACAGGATCTTCCTCGTGTCTATTTTCCTCCTCAGGTACGATTATCGAACGTTCTGACAACACTCACGTTCAGTATAAGGAGCAGAGTCAATCCTATGCTTTGATATGTATAGCCAAAGAGCCTTCCTTTTCGCGTCCTACGAATTCGTCCTTTGATGGTGTCCTTTTAAATTTGCTTCGGTACTGTAGCTTTCTTTACGTTCTCGTGGGCCGTGGGAGGTGGTGCACTAGTCATCTACCTATGCCCATAAAGTGTGCTCAAACCCCGAACAGTCATCACGATTTACCTTTCCCAGGTTTTTAAGAATTCAGGTTTCCAGAATTATAGCACTGATTGGTTTCTCATCATCGACACTGCTGATGTTCTCATTCCTCCTCGTCCAATCAACCTAACCCTGTGTTTCTTACTACCTCGAAGCCTGAATTATAAACTTTCTTTCTTTTACCTTCAACTGAACAGTAATTATTCGACTGTTTAAAACTCTTTTAGGTCTCTCATAGTTTTCTTTTCAGATTTCGCGTTTCATTTAGGATACGTTCTTCGCTTGTTCATCGTAACTACTTAATTATCGTAAGAAAACGTCAAATGCACTGATGTAGAGCACTAGCATGTCCTATTGCTAGCAAATCAGAATGATTCATTTGTGATCGTACTATGTTTATTACCCATGCTGTCCATTACTCGAAGTGCAGCTGCAATTGAGAGTATGAGTATTTACGGAACATTAACATCGTCTTCAATTTTCACATTTCTTCTTTTTTTTAGCCTATGAAGGAAAGAGCGTAAAAAAAGGGCATCTGAAGATGGAGGTGCGTAAGAGGCTCTGAAATTTGTCGTTGTGCCGTGGAGCGCGGCCGGCACCTTTGTGTGGCGACTCCATTCCGGTCGCCGCGGCCGTTTCAACCTCCCCGCTCTCCCGCTGAGCTAGCCGTTGCTAACGAGCGCTGCCGCACGAACGACCTGGTAATTTTTGTACCACTTAACGAGTTTATTGTCATCGGCTTCAAAACGCTTTACAATCCCTACAAAAAGTTCTGCTGACATCCGAATGAGTTTTGGGAACCCCAGTCGTTATTACGTCCCCGTTACGTTGCGTTACAATTGTATTTATTTTTAACGAACTAGGAGCCTGGTGCAGATGCTGGCCAAGCCTTCAGAGGACCACCAGCCGATTCCAAACGTAATAGAATGCCTCAAATATTCGGGGGCTTTTAAGCATCAGATGCGTTCAAAATAGCGAATCTTACTCTGGAATTTCATTGCAAGTCTAGCAGAAGTCGTTAATTTCTAACGACACGCATATCAAAAACTTGATCGTCGTGGTAGTTTTGGAGGCGACTGCTGTCATTGTATTTAGCCATCGCTATTGTTGTTGTTATTTTGGGGATCAGTTCATAGGACTTCAGGTGATTGCGAGAGTGCTTACGAGCTAGATCAAGTCAGAATCCCAACCACTGGTGTGGTAAGTCGGCCAACCTTAGCCTGGATTTTGTCGCGGTTCGCCCATGCGTTTAGTCCAAATTACGACTGGTTCCCAATTTAAATTCAGTAGAACGGTAAAAAAACTGTTGAAAGACTAAAACATGACAGAGTCAAAACCTACACACAACTGATAACGTGCATCTAGCGGGCTTGACTGTGGTTAAGGCACTGGACCCAACAGAAGTGGGTTTCCAAATTCCGTTACACCCATCGAGACACAAATGTATAACTTTCCCTAAATCGGTTAAGGCAAATGATTTATCTTAATAGCAAGTGTGGTTCTAAATTATTCTACGTCTTTGCCGACCTCTTGGTCGATGGGACGGTAAATACACATCTTTCTCCTTTTACTGGCTGACTGCGTACTCTGCCTAGTGACAGTTTAGACGGAAGGACGCAGAATTATAAGAAACGAAAGGAAGGCATGCTAAACGGTTTTGTTTGAGTAAATGTAGAGCAGCAATTCACAAATGGCTTCAGGGTACTTAAGACAACTACAAAAATGGTAGTAGAAAAAAATCATTGTCATATATAACTGTAAAACAATTTAATTATAAAAATCACTGCTGTAATTTCCGATGTGCGGGCTGTGAAGTTGTTTCGTTTCAACTACCACATTCGTCATTTATTCAGCATACATAAATAGTGGACTTAGGTGAAGACATAGATATATTTTAGATATCCTTTAAGGTTTGACACGTGCGGAAGCACAACTTTGCAGTATGCCCATTTAATATTCATCACGCAGCCGACTTCAAAAGTGAGTTTTATGAATAAATAATTTCAGTATCAAGGATGATCATAATTTCATTAAAACGTTTATATGACTGTGAACCCCCGCTACGAGAAGTTAATGGAAAATGATAGCCCTACCGAAACCATTTCAGTGTACTCCTATTGACGCAATTAGTGTTCCTTTATGTAATATCTCCAGTTGTACTCGTTCTTTAAATACCATAAACAGTAGCTAATAACTAAGATTGGATATACTCAGTGAATCATAACGAATATTCTTTTAACTAATCGCCGACCGCTGTGGCCGAGCAGTTCTAGGCGCTTCAGTCCGGAACGACGCTGCTTCTACGATCGCAGGTTCGAATCCTGCCGCGGGCATTGATGTGTTTGATGTGCTTATGCTAGTTAGGTTTAAGTAGTTCTAAGTTCAGGGGACTGATGACTTCAGATGTTAAGTCCCATAGTGCTCAGACCCATTTGAACCATTTTTTAAACTAAACAGTCTAGCGTAATATTCCACTCATTCAGATAATCTTTTTTTTTCTGTCTGAAAGTGGCTTGCGTTTTTCACACTTTGTGGGAGGTCAATATTGACCTTGGCGATTTATACTTTGAAAGTGAGTTCGCAGGGTTCACAGTTTTATCATTTAAGATAGTTTCATTCCTACGAAGTAAAGTCAGGGTACTCGAATTAATTCCCGTATTTGGTGGACAGAAATCACATGTTTATTTTAATAGGATGGCTAAATATAATTTACTGAAAGCAATGTCCTTCTGAGCTAAAACCTATTCCCATTTTTCGGGGAACAAATTGTTCCTGCGAGAAAAAACATGTTGTTTTTAAGTGTGAAGTGTTGTCTACAAAGGCTAAGCAGCATGGACCGATACAAATTGTAAATGGAAGGGGCGATGTCTGGTGAGTATGGTGGATGGGTTAAGGCATCCCATCGAAGTCCCTTCAAGGTACTCCTCACTCGGTTTGGAACATGTGATATGTCATTGTCATGAAGCAGAATGACTTTGTCATGTCTCTGAGCATATTACGGGCGTCTGACTCTAAGTGCGCGATTCAGACTGAGTAAATGTGTTTTGCAGCGTTAAGAATTCACCGTCTGACCCGGTTGAAACTGCTGACGGTACACCATATCGACTAGGATACATTGTCTTACGCACCTCAAAATTTTTGCCTTTAAATCGACGAAACCAATCTCTGCATGTTCTTTCGGACCATGTTCTTCATACCCTTCCACTAGCAAACGATGACTTTCCGCAACGGATTTCTTGACATGACAGCAGGATGGGTTTTGTAATCATAAAACCCGACACGTCCAGGGCACCAAACCGGTATGCTCTTTTCACTCCACTCGTAAGTAACATACAAATATAAAACCTATTCCAGAATGAGATTTTCACTCTGCAGCGGAGTGTGCGCTGATATGAAACTTCCTAGCAGTTTAAAACTGTGTGCCGGACCGAGACTCGAACTCGGGACCTTTGCCTTTCACGGGCAAGTGTTCTACCAACTGAGCTACCCAAGCACGACTCACGCCCCGTTATCACAGCTTTACTTCTGCCGGTACCTCGTCTCCTACCTTCCAAACTTTACAGTAGCTCTCCTGCGAAACTTGAAGAACTAGCACTCCTGAAAGAAAGGATATAGCGGAGACATGGCTTAGCCACATCCTGGGGGATGTTTCCAGAATGAGATTTTCACTCTGCAGCGGAGTGTGCGCTGAGGTCCCGAGTTCGAGTCTCAGTCCGGCACACAGTTTTAATCTGCTAGGAAGTTTCATAAAGCCTATTGTTTCTGTCGTTGAACAGTTCTCGTGTAGCTGTCCGCTCTTCTGCAGTAGCACAAGTATTTCCCTCACTTCGTTAGCAGCGACAGTTGGTTCAGGCTCCCAGGAGTTGTCATTTGAATGCTGATTTTCTAACACCTGTGTGTAAGTGACTGTTACATGCACGCTGAATACGTAGATGACACTTCAAAGAACGTCGCACTGTACATGTGCTGTTATGTAGCTTGAGATATTACCCTATCACAACTGGCAGTGCACAGTCCACGAAAATATTTTCGCTACTTTTGATGTGCTGGTTGGCGCTTCTCATTTTATATTTTGCTTGTATAGCTGTTTCAGGTCGTCAAAAATTCAGCCGTGGATCCATAAGAATTTTTCAAATTTATGTGGTTCCGGTCGGAGTGAAATTGAAGTCGTTGCGCGCATTTTCTGTTGCACGCCCGTTGCTTCTGCAGCTCAGTCAGTAGTGCTTCAAGTAACCAGCTGCTTCTTTCTTTGTGCTTGGATAGTTATCGCTGTTGTCCCAAACTATTATTCGTTTATATATATTAGTCTTACGACTTCACTTTCTACAAAACACGAAACGTTTTCGTTTTCTTTTTGTTCCCTATATGTTGTTTGCGACCTATGTGCGATTTTCTATAGTGTCACACTAGTTCCGTAAATATTTAATTATACTGTTATTTTAGGCGAAAAGCGAAATATATGCTGCTTTTTTATTATGACTGTTGTGCTAATACAGACTGAAATTAAGATAATAATGTAGAAAACCAGCAAACCTGCATCCCATTTTTATAAAAAATTGGACAACAGTCACAGAAGACACATTTCCGTGTAACTAGAGAGAAGGAAAAGCATTTCGCGTCTGTCAAACGGTGAAGTTGTGAAAGCCATATTTATTTCACAAACACGAGTACAAATGATGACAAGAGTTATAAAACTAAGAAAGATGATTACTTCCTAGTTTTTCTATGATCTGCTGGATATCTTCTGCTCACCCATAGTAGTTTAACGCCTCATATAATGCCAGTTGAACATGTGCCACGTTTTTATAGAAAGTAAGATCCCAGTAAAATGCCACATAGTCATCGGTGCATTCCTGGGTAGAAAAACAGAGAGATAAAACCTTTTCGTCTTCAATAGAAGGTGATTTAACAAAATCAAGATTAATGGTCTCAAAATAATTGTTGTGTTGGAAGCATTCTGCTCACTTATTATATTTCCGGGCCTAAAATAAGAAACCATCTGTCGTAAGAACCATAGAAAATGTTATATAAGTGCTGATATAAACCATTGTAATCCACAGGAGAGAAAATTAATTTTATTTTGCGAATGGCGTGGTAAAAAGCGAATATCTGTTTCACAAGAACAAGTAAATAGGATAACTACAGTGTCAAATTTGAGTGATGTGACTATTTATTTATTTCTTGATTGAAGTGTACAGTATCTTTTGCTCGCCTTCTCCAGCTATAAATCTAATACGATAACATAGAAAATAAGCTGAGCCCTTACCACATATCTGCTGGCATTAAGCGAGACTAACCTAAGACGCACCATTAGGTGCCGAAACAAGATTTGATAGCAATCAAAAAATTAATAAACTGTCTACTCAAGCTGAAATACTTACTTCTAAGATTTGTGTAACTGCCTTTAAAACAACTGCTAAATTCCTAAAGGTTATTATTTTTTTCGGTTTTCATTGCTCCGATGAATATGTTTGTGTATCGTCCAGTACGTCTGACTGTGTGTGCACGTCTTCAACTGTAGATTTCGCAATAACTTTGATGGGTGCCGCAACAAATTCTCGTATAACTGCTTTAGCAAACGGCAACTGAGGCGAGGAGGGCCGGCGGCTTTGAGAGTGGAGCAGAATTTTGGTGTGCACTGTATCGCAGGTATAAGGTGCCCACAACACAGCCGGCGTTCCGCCGAGTGAGTGCGCCGCTGAAGGCAAATGTTATCTGTCGTAATGTCCGCCACAATGGCACTGTTGTGACTGGCTGTTCGAATGAAATGGACGAGCAGCGGAACGAAATTCCTTTGCAGCCCGGCGGGCTGCTGGAGCGCATTCACTGGCACAAAGCAAAGCAAGCCGCTGCCACCACCTGCCGCCTGCCGCTGCATCATGGCGGCTGCCGCCAGCTCCCAGCGCTCCGCTGTATTCACTTCTGCAAATTCTGTCACTGAGTTACTTACGAAACTCATTCGCGTAGTGAACCATATCTGAAGACGCAATGACGTGTTATCCGACAAAGCCAAGTGACGTCTACGCCAGCACTTTCGAGATTGCGCGCGTTCACTGGCACAAAGCAAAGCAAGCCGCTGCCGCCACCTGCCGCTGCCGCTGCACCACGATGGCTGCTGCAAACCCCAGAGCCCCACTGCATTCACATCCGCAAATTCTGTCACTGCATTACTTACGAAACTCATTCGCGTAGTGAGCCGTAACTGAAATCGTAGTGGCGTGTTAACCGTCAAAGCCGAGTGACGTCTACGTCAACACTTTCGAGATTACGTTAGAACCTAGGCGTCAGCAAGAGGAAGGAGAGCGATCACGAAGAGGCTCTTGCCCCCTTCTGGGATTTGAATACAGCCGTTTTATGCAGTACAGAATTTTCTCGAAGTTCTAGCAGTCACTATCTGCGACCCCACTAAACTGCAGATTGTACATTGCCGACCGCGACGAGACATATTATAACTCCGGCAACAACTATATATATATTTATATCTTCGGTTTCTTTTTTTTAATGCTGACTCCTTGGTGCGGTTGCGGTTTTGGCTCTCATCTGCAGTCAAGACGGATACGAATATTTACAGAAGCATGCCGAAAGAAATGGCTCTGAGCACTATGGGATTTAACATCTGAGGTCATCAGTCCCCTAGAACTTAGAACTACTTAAACCTAACTAACCTAAGGACATCACACATATCCATGCCCGAGGCACGATTCGAACCTGCGACCGTAGCGGTCGCGAGGTTCCAGACTGTAGCGCCGAGAACGGCTCGGCCACATCGGCCGGCAAGCATGCCGAAATAATATCTTTGACCTTTTTGTCGCTATCTTATTCTGTCCTTACCGAACTGCTGAAACGAGTGGGTCTCACATCCTGACACCGGTTTCACCCCCACACCTTTGACGCATAAAGGATTTACAGAAGTAGGTACAACTTCTCTGTGATAAAACAGAAACCATGATGGCTTGCTGATTCAGTATTCAGTTTTACACAGCAGAGCTACTGTAGAACACGCGGAAGAACACACCTATCCTCTAACGAGTCAGTCCAAAATCTTTCGAGACCGGACTAACAAAAATAGAGGGAAGTCAAGATGCTGGTTTTGATGTATCTGGTATTCTACATCGTCCCTCCTACTTAGCCCTAGAACAATAAAGAGGTGGGTGGAAATGTTACATTGTTACTAAATAATAGTAAATTTTTCTACTCCATATATTATTTAAAGGACATCATAGTTTATGGTGTATGCACTAGTTAATTACTGCTATAAGATCTCCAATGGTATGTTACATGCAATATGGATACGAAATGACCTGTCTTACCCTACACTGAGGTGACAGAAGTCATGGGATACCTCCTAGCCGGCCGGTGTGGCCGAGCGGTTCTAGGCGCTACAGTCTGGAACCGCGCGACCGCTACGGTCGCAGGTTCGAATCCTGCCTCGGGCATGGATGTGTGTGATGTCCTTAGGTTAGTTAGGTTTAAGTAGTTCTAAGTTCTAGGGGTCTGATGACCTGAGCAGTTAAGTCCCATAGTGCTCAGAGCCTTTTGAACCACTTTTGATACCTCCTAATATCGTGCCGGACTTCCTTTTGCCTGGCGGAGTGCAAATTCGACGTGGCATGGACTCAACAAGTCACTGGAAGTCCCCTCCAGAAACACTGAGCCACGCTGCCTCAATAGTTATCCTTAACTGCCGAACTGTTGCCGATGCAGGATTCTGTGCACGAACTGACCCCTCATTATGACCAATAAATGTTTGCTGGGATTCGTGTCGGGCGATCTGGGTAGTCAAATCGTTCGATCTAAAGGTCCAGAGAGATATTAAAACGAATCGCGAACAATTGTGATCCTGCGACATGGCACATCTTCATCCATAAAAATTCTATCGTTGTTTCGGACCATGAAGTCCATGAATGGCTGCAATGATCTCCAAGCAGCCGAACATACTCATTTATAGTCAATGATCGGTTCAATTGGACCATTCCACGTAATCACAGCCCACACCGTTATGGAGCCGCCATCAGCTTGCACACTGCCTTGATTACAACTAGGGTTCATGGCCACGCTGGATCTGTGCCGCACTCTAACCCAACCATCAGCTCTTACCAACTGAAAGCGCGACTTATCTGACCAGGTCTCGGTTTTCCAGTAGTCTAGAGTGCAACCGATATGGCCACGAGCCGAGGAGAGACGCTGCAGCCGATGTCGTGATGTTAGCAAAGGCACTCCTTTCGGTAGTTTGCTTCCGAAGCTCATTAACGCCGAATTTCACCGCACTGTCCTAACAAATACTTTCGTCGTAAGTCTCACATTGATTTGTGCGGTTATTCCGTGCAGTGCTGCTTGTCTGTTAGCGCTGACAAGTCAACGCAAACACCGCTGCTCCCGGCCGTTAAGTGAGGGCCGCCAACCATTGCGATGAGAGGTAATGCCTGAACTTTGATATTCCAGGCACACTCTTGACATTGTGGATCTCGCAACACTGAATTCCCAAACGATCCGAAGTGTTATGTTCCATGCGTCTAGCTCCAACTACCATTCCGCATTGAAAGTCTGTTAAATCAGGTAGTCCGGCCACAATCACGTCGGAACCTTTTCCACATGAATCCCCTCAGTACAAATAACAGAACCGCCAATGCACTGTTGTTTTATAAATTGTGTAAGCCATACTACTGAAATCCATATATGTGCATATATCTATCCCATGACTTTCGTCACCTCAGTGTGTATTAACAATACCTGACTAGCGGGAACCGCGAATTGGTAGCAACTGCGCTTGTACTTTTCGCGAGGATTTAGTAATCTAGGATTAAGTACAACGCACAGAAAGTCATACAACGATTTGAAAGTGTCGGAAGGTTCTTTCTTTGGGAAGTTGTTCAATCTGCGCGTCTCATTCGCCCTTTTTCCGTCTTGCGAACTATCAGAGACCAATTCTTCACTTCGTCGTTTTGTAACATGTTCGTATTCATAATACGGGAACACCAAGCCTTGCCGCACTTCATGACTTTTTTCAGAATAGAACTGTCAGCGATTTTATTTGAATCTAGTAGGAGCAGGCATCCATGTGCCCTTGTTTCTGCTCGGGAATCAAGGTGTGCCTGACACATTTGCGCTCACCTTCCTTCAGAACAATCCGGAGAATGTCTTGAACATTTCATTACAAATGATCAGTTCGTGCTTCATTGGGATTCGTGACACAACAACGTTGAAACACTATGGCCGCACGTCCACTTCTTAACACTGCAAGCTCGCAACTGCATGGTGGAATATTGTCGGAACTTTCTGGACGGATGGTGTATTTCAGGTGCATGCAGCTATATTTAATCCCAAACACATGAGTCGAAAAAATAAAATACTATTTTCTACCGTAGAAGTAGGGGAAGAAGTGTGAAATTTTAAGTTCCAGAAAATATGCTCTCCAAGAGTCTTCTCAAAGTCTATGGGTGCAACATTGCGTCACATGCAGTCACGGAGTTACGAATTCTTAATTGTTGTTGACTTGCCTCACAACAATGTGACTAACTAGAGGAATTAAGATTGCCATGCTGCGGTCCTAGTCTGCTAAACGTTTATTCTAACCGCCAATCTGAGGACGGTTTTCGCATGTTCCAGACTACACTATCCCTAACCAACCCAAAAGAAATTTACATCCAAATACACTCCTGGAAATGGAAAAAAGAACACATTGACACCGGTGTGTCAGACCCACCATACTTGCTCCGGACACTGCGAGAGGGCTGTACAAGCAATGATCACACGCACGGCACAGCGGACACACCAGGAACCGCGGTGTTGGCCGTCGAATGGCGCTAGCTGCGCAGCATTTGTGCACCGCCGCCGTCAGTGTCAGCCAGTTTGCCGTGGCATACGAAGCTCCATCGCAGTCTTTAACACTGGTAGCATGCCGCGACAGCGTGGACGTGAACCGTATGTGCAGTTGACGGACTTTGAGCGAGGGCGTATAGTGGGCATGCGGGAGGCCGGGTGGACGTACCGCCGAATTGCTCAACACGTGGGGCGTGAGGTCTCCACAGTACATCGATGTTGTCGCCAGTGGTCGGCGGAAGGTGCACGTGCCCGTCGACCTGGGACCGGACCGCAGCGACGTACGGATGCACGCCAAGACCGTAGGATCCTACGCAGTGCCGTAGGGGACCGCACCGCCACTTCCCAGCAAATTAGGGACACTGTTGCTCCTGGGGTATCGGCGAGGACCATTCGCAACTGTCTCCATGAAGCTGGGCTACGGTCCCGCACACCGTTAGGCCGTCTTCCGCTCACGCCCCAACATCGTGCAGCCCGCCTCCAGTGGTGTCGCGACAGGCGTGAATGGAGGGACGAATGGAGACGTGTCGTCTTCAGCGATGAGAGTCGCTTCTGCCTTGGTGCCAATGA
This sequence comes from Schistocerca serialis cubense, assembly GCF_023864345.2. Lineage (NCBI taxonomy): Eukaryota > Metazoa > Arthropoda > Insecta > Orthoptera > Acrididae > Schistocerca > Schistocerca serialis. The sequence goes on from NC_064640.1 coordinate 585,133,009, forward strand.
TGGTCGTATGCGTGTTTGGCGCCGTGCAGGTGAGCGCCACAATCAGGACTGCATACGACCGAGGCACACAGGGCCAACACCCGGCATCATGGTGTGGGGAGCGATCTCCTACACTGGCCGTACACCACAGGTGATCGTCGAGGGGACACTGAATAGTGCACGGTACATCCAAACCGTCATCGAACCCATCGTTCTACCATTCCTAGACCGGCAAGGGAACTTGCTGTTCCAACAGGACAATGCACGTCCGCATGTATCCCGTGCCACCCAACGTGCTCTGGAAGGTGTAAGTCAACTACCCTGGCCAGCAAGATCTCCGGATCTGTCCCCCATTGAGCATGTTTGGGACTGGATGAAGCGTCGTCTCACGCGGTCTGCACGTCCAGCACGAACGCTGGTCCAACTGAGGCGCCAGGTGGAAATGGCATGGCAAGCCGTTCCACAGGACTACATCCAGCATCTCTACGATCGTCTCCATGGGAGAATAGCAGCCTGCATTGCTGCGAAAGGTGGATATACACTGTACTAGTGCCGACATTGTGCATGCTCTGTTGCCTGTGTCTATGTGCCTGTGGTTCTGTCAGTGTGATCATGTGATGTATCTGACCCCAGGAATGTGTCAATAAAGTTTCCCCTTCCTGGGACAATGAATTCACGGTGTTCTTATTTCAATTTCCAGGAGTGTATATATTAGTGACACTGGGTTACGCCGGTCGACAATTAAAAAATAGAAAACGTGCAAGTAATGAAACACGTCCTTTACGTGGACATGGATGAAGTTTTGCAAGCAAACGAAGTATCCTAAACGGCATCGAATGATGTTTTTTCTGGTACGAAGTTAGTCAATTTTTCAAAGTTAACTTTAGTTTGAAGATCGAAATATTAAAAGCGTTGATTCGTTACTAATCGTATTGCATATCCTACTTAACGGAATTATTTAATTTTTCAGCACAATGATTTCCCGAAAACCACCAAGCAGGCCTCTAACAAAAGCTGAAATAGAGAACGCTGTCATTGCTCCACACTTATGGTGGATATCAGTTTATCACCAGTAACCATCATTCAGAGTGTGAAGCCTCTTGTGATAGATTTACTGAAGACAATAAAGAAGAAGACCCCAACGCAAGAGACAGTGGTAAAAACCATAATTTTAAATTATATAAAACGTGTAAACTCCTTACCCGAACTCAAGCTGAAAACATAACTGTCCACCTATCAGGACTAAAAGGTGTTGCAAGGAAAAGTGAGTCTGGAAATTTGTTACAAGTCTCGTGCTTATCTGTTTCTAACCGACGAATACTATTCTGTTTTATACAAATGACAAAACGAGAGTAAGTAGAGATTACGTCAAAGAACACGCTCATCATACACCTGAGGCTTAGGTTAGGTTGAATTAAAGGCTTTGTTGGGCTGATATATTTATTAGGGTGTATGATGTGAGGACATGAAGATGTTATGGCATTATTGACAGCGGATGATATTGACAGGGACATATTCCGCGCAGCCATGAGAGTGACACGGTTTTTGTTCATTCTGCCTTGTCTCTGATTTGCTGATCATTCCACCAGAGAAGAAAGAGAACTGTACGACAAACTAGAAGCAGTGAGTGAAATATGAAATCTAAGAGGGCGTGCTCCCGATTTTATTATGTGAAAACTCTTAAAGCTTTTTAAATAAAATCGACATTTTTAAAACTCCTCGTCTTTACTCTTCATTTCCTCGAATTTATTGCTCAACATGGTCACCCTGGCGACGAACACATTTCTCCCAACGAGGGACTAGTTTGTTGATATTTTTATTGTAGAATGTTTGGCGTTGTTAACTGCGCCACAACCTCATCTCTGCTTGCACTGCATCACCAGTATCAAAGCGATGTCCTCGAAGGTGTTCTTTAAGATTTGTATACATATTTAAATCGAATGGGGCCAAATCGGGACTGTACGGAGGATGATCGACGTGAGCGAACCCAAGCGTTGGATTATTGCATATGTTGCAGCGCTCGTGTGTGGTCTGACATTGTCATGCTGAAGGAGAGGATAGTCCATGTGTGCACGAGCTCTTAGAATTTGACACTCGATTACAGCACTCTGTTTCTCACGCACAGACATAGTTCCGTTACACACTACCATCTTACACGCTGTAATTCGGAGCTCTCTAGCGGCAGAAGGTGGCAATTTGCGTCAGTGGAGCGGGAAAATCGACCGAGTAATATGCATGGCATGTAATATCTTAACCGATATTGAGAATAGAAAAGAAAATTTCGGAGGCATTTCATTTCAGCACGCCCTCGCATTTGTTTCTAGCTGCACGTTAGCTGCTTAGCAGATGCACCAGGTGAAAACGTCATTTTTGACTAAATGTTGATTCTATTTCATAGATGATGCAGTATCAAGATACACACGCCTAAATGGTCAGGAAAAGACGCCATAAAGATAATGCACAAGTGTGAATCCCCTACTCATTTTTTGCGTAAAGCTTTTGTGTACACGGGGTAAGGAGCAACGAAGTCATGCACTCTCTGGTCCCATGAACGACGAACTGTAACCTATTATGCCCAACCAAGGCGCAGATCAGAATTTTGTGGTGGGTAATTGATTTATGTCAGTGCAGGCATGTGAAGACTGAAAGAAAATCATCTGAATGTGTTAAGTTCTCTAAAAATGAATACGCCGAAGCTTCCCTAGAACTTAAGCCTAATTGGAAATTTCGTGTACGTACATCCATTTTTATCATAACATGACATGATAGTTTGTTCATATGTCCCTAAAAAATTTGGAAGTTGTATTACAATTTGCAATGCACCATGACGAAGAATTAAGAAAAGAAAACGGAAAGTTAGACATGATAAATGACTGAAACAATGCGAAATGTGGAGTTGGCCTTCTGGATCAGTTTTGTGCCCTCTACTCAGTGTCTAGACGAACGAGTAGGTGGCCATATTGAACATTGCTAGTGTAAAAGTGCGAAAGCGTTAATGCCTCCTGAAAATTCCGAGGAAACAAACGGTAGAGAAACAATATTACAACGTAGGACACATGTAATTCACCCTCTTATGCAACGCAAAGATTTTAGGCATATTCATCGAGAGCTGCAAGCCATCACACACTAGCTCTTAGGGATACATATACTTCAACGCGACCACAGTGAAGAACCACCAAGAAAATATAGATGTGATGTATGTCCAAGATAGGCAGGCAGAAAAACAAAATATCGGTTTGCGAAGTGTGATATTATCATTTGTGGGCCACATACTCATTTTGTATGCAAAAACTGTTAATAATTTTCTCTCAATATTTGACAATACTATGGTGTATAAATAACATTTGTTCTAATTTTTCACAGTACAACAGAAAACTGGTAAATGATTTGAAAAGAATATTATTTCTGCTGTGACTATACCGTCACAAATTGCTTTGTGATACCAATTAAAGTTAGCAGCTGGATTTCCTTAACTTCGCTGGATGGATGTACATAGTTAGTGGCTGCTGGAGTAAGATTCTTGAATTTCTCCTCCCTGAGGGAGGGCAGAGCAGATTTTTTTTTTAGATAAGTCTGGGTGGTTTTGGCACGCTGGATACTGGAAAGTTTACGGGACTATTTTGGGCTGTGGGTTCGCCGACCTGCTCAGCCCAAAGCTGACTCGGTTACACCGTCCACGCATTCACATTGTCCTTTGAAAGTAGAGCAAAGCAACCACAGTTTCCCGAATTATGCTGACGTGATCAACCTGCGCATCCTCTCAGCTGACGCAAACAATCGAAATCTCCATTTTGCCTTCTCTGCCGTGTGAAAATTTCTGGATTTTACATCACAGATGTTGTCAGCCAATCATATTTTCAGTGGCATCCGTGAGCTGACGTTAATGTCATAGCCAGTGAGTGACTACAAAGCAGATACAGTGTACCAGCCTCTAGTTAATTAACTGATACACAGTAGGCAATAGCAGAGAACTATTAGCAGGATTTCCATGCGTTTTGGTGTATTCAAAGAAATTCTTGCTCGTCTCTATTGCGAAAGTCATGGATCTTCCTTCCAAGTCGTCGGTTTTGGGGAGCGCGGGGGAGCGCAGGAAAGATGGAGAGACGAGGTGAGACACGTGGCCACGAGGTCACATCGAGAGATATGCGCCAGGTCACGTCCTGGCGTACTTTACTTAGTCTTGAATAAGTGTTGCTTTTAGCCGTAACGCTGCTTGTGCCTGCACATCTCACAATTTGCGAAATCTATTTCGCAACTTCCGTTGCTTCTGCACTGGTTTCACCTAATTTCACTTATTTGGATCTTTTATCTGTGTCTTAACTTGTGTTTGCTAGCAGCACAGATATCTAAAGCCACTCGCGGTTCCACAGAAATTTTCCATATAGTTTAAAGTAAGTACCAGTTATTAACGACACAGTCTGTACCTATTGAGCTTCACTCAAGCAGTAATTTGTTGTATTTTTTCGTACATCAGCAAGTAATCCGTTGTGGAAGTGACTTAGTTAAACTCATTTTGGGATACACTTCATTTTTGGAGCTTCAAGTAAGTAATACTCTTTGACATAATTCAGTGAATTACTGTAAATAATTTAAGAGTGATACAAAGCTGAGAAAACTATCTCATACGTTAAAGCTTAGGATTGAATTTAATTTCGTCCCCTAAGAGACCAGGTCAGGCGATCCGAATTAAAAAGTAGGTATGGCAGATCTATTTTGCATAACTTAAGTGTGCTCTCACCGAGGCAGCTGTCCACTGCAAAACAGGCGCCACTCCTTGGAACATTTAATGAGTACTGTAGGAAATGTTCTTCATTAGCATCACTAACCGTTAATGACAATTGCTCTCATTTATATTTACGACAGTGCTGAGCTCATAGAGAGTTTAGATTGGTTTGTTTAACGCTATACGAGGCGTAAATTACCTTGTATAACGTTTCTGTGTCGAGTAATTAACTGTGGTAAGTGTTTCGCATTCTTCACTACCGAGAGCCAGCACGTCACGCTCACACCAACAAGAACCATAAACATTTCACTTTTCTACTTTATTTGCCCATTTAGCATGTAAAACGTGTCAGTAACATGTCTCGCAAGGAACAGCGTTGCATTTGTTCATAATGTTACGGTATGCTGAAAACTTAATGTTCTAATTTGGTGTGTATAAGGGCAACCCGAAAATACCAGCACAGTTGAGGGTTGACGAATAGGTCCAATATACATAAAAACCCGTGGAAAAGTAATGAGGACGACAACATTCGTATTAGTATGTTGGGATCAGGCACACTTAACGTATGATGTGTAGGATTTGACGCCCGTGGATCTAACTGTTTCCGCATGTACGGCTTCAGGTATTCTTTAACATTGTCTCTTTACCAACAGACAATACAGTGAGGTGACAAATGTTACGGGATAGCTCCTCATAATGTGTCGGACCTTCTTTTGCCCGGCGTATTGCAGCAACTCAAAGTTGCATGGACCCATCAAGTCGTTGGAAGTTCCTTGCAGAAATATTGAGCCATACTGCCTCTATAGCTGTCCACAACTGCGAAAGTGTGCTGCTGCAGGATTATGTGAACGAACTGACATCTCGATTATGTCCCAAAAATATTCGATGGTATTCGTGTCGGGCGATCTGGGTGGCCAGATCATTTGCTCGAATTGTCCAGAATGCTCTTGAAACCAATCGCCCGGTGACATGTTGCATTGTCATCAATAAGAATTCTATCGTTGTTTGGGAACATTAAGTGGATGAATCGATGCAAATCGTCTCCGAGTAACCGAACATAACCATTTCCAGTCACCGATCCATGTGAACAAAGCCCACACCATTATGCAGCTACCACTAGCTTGCACAGTGCCTTCTTGACAACTTGGGTCCAAGACTTCGTAGGGTCTGCGCAACACTCAGGCCCTACCATCAGCTCTTACACACTGATGTCGCGACTCATCTGACCTGTTCACGTTGTCCAGTCCTCTAGCGGCCAACCGATATGGTCACGAGCCCAAGAGAGGGGCGGCAGGCGATGTCGTGCTGTAAGCAAAGGCACCCGCGTCGGTGGTCTGCTGACATAAAGCATTAACGCCATGTTTCACCGTATTGCACTAACGGTTACGCTAGTCTTATGTCCGGATTGATTTCTGCCGTTATTTCGCATAGTGATGCTTGTCTGTTAGCAATGACAACACTATGCAAACGTCGCTGCTCTCTGCCACTAACTGAAGGTCGTCGACCGCTGCGTTGTCTGTGGTGAGTGGTAATGCCTGAAATTTGGTATTCCCAGCACACACTTGACACTGCGGATCTCGGGATAATGAGTTATTTAATGATGTCCGAAACGGAATGTGCCATGCGTCCAGCTCCAATTACAAAATCTGCTAATTCCCCTCGTGCGACCATCCGCCAATGCACTGCCCCTTTACACCTCGTGTACGCGATACTACGGCAATCTCTATACTTGCATATCGCTATCTCATGGCTTTTGTCACCTCGGTGTAAGTATGCGTGTCGTTTACACAGAATGAGAGGGAAAACTGGTTATGTATGAAGCGGAACTATGGGGCTCATGGAAAAAGGGTGGCTCGGCTGAGTCACGCAATTTGACTCTTAGTCAGATCACGAGGTGTGGCCATTAATTGCACGCGTTGATCACGTATGCTGACGTGAGGATCAATGAACTATACTTGATGGGATGTACCTGGAACAGACAGTAATACAATAAAATACTTAGCTTTAATTCAGCATCAGCGGTGAACGTCGATCTTGACTTTGTACAATAATAATTACAAGTGCAATTATAGACTGAACTGCGAATACTTCTTTACAATTCTGATTGCTTCACACATATAGATCAATTGTCAGTGCATAAACTGCATGTGGCGCCCGGCTAGGTCGTAGCTACTGACTTAGCTAACTAGCGTCTCTGCAAATGAGATCTTTGAAGTTATAACGAGATAACGAGTGAACCATTCCTATTAAAGTCGGCTGTAGAACTGGCCAGTGCGGTAGCTTGTCTCGTAAGACCAGCCGAGTGGCGGCGCTCGGTCTGCTACGGTCGGCAGTGCCGACTCGCGGTTCCGATATGTACCGACGGACCGCAGCCGATTTGAAGCCTACAACCTAACAAGTGTGGTGCCTTGAGGTGACACCACAAAAATGTTTATAGTTCGATAGAGCACATATAAATAGCACCCATGAACAATTATAGGCATCTGTCTTCACATAAGAGTTGGACATTTTCTCTGTACAATATCGGCATGCACTGATCTGTAGAGGCAAATCAACTATACATAGTCGTTTGTAGGAGCGGGTAGAGACTTCCAGGTGATTTACATTATTGTCGATGCACGGAGGATTCCGTACTCTGGCACTGAACAATGGCTGGTAAGAGGTAGGAGACTAACTTCCTTTGGACGTCATTCTAGGCTAGTCGCACAACAAAGAGATTGGAACAGTGGAGCGGAGTGACACTTGTGTGGGGATGCAGTAAATTAACTTTACTGCGGAGCCCAGGAAGATTCAGGTAGCTTCTTGCTTTCACATTCTTTGGCTTGGAGAATTCACAACGGAGCTACCAAATCACAAAATAACCTAGATTTAGTATATAAGAAACTATAAGCCTCGATTGCGGTAATGAAGCCAACCTTTACTTAGGTTTCAGCCCAAATAATTGAGCCTTCTTCAGAAGATATGCCTGAATCTATAATTTCTCTAGGAGGGCATGGTCTAGAAATAAAACTAAAACAGCCTGAATAGTTTTATTTCTAGACCATGCCCTCCTAGACAAATTATAGATTCAGGTATATCTTCTGGAGAAGGTTCAATTATTTGGGCTGAAACCTAGGCAAATGTTAGTTTCATTACCGCAATCGAGGCCGATAGTTTCTTATATATTAGATTATCACGATTGCTGACTGTGCAATTTGAAAGTACAATACCCTACATTTTATCGTAGGCGTGTGTGTGTTTTATGGGCCCTCTACCGCGAGGTTGCCAGCGTCAGGCAAGGCTACGACCAGACATTTTGGTTACACATTCGTTCGCTTGGCCAACTCACAACAAAACTGTCGTAGTACAACCCAACTTAGACTTGTCTGAAGATGTACAAACTAGCCTGAAACGGGTAAAGAAAAATTAAATTGTCATAAAAAAGTGTCTGGTCATAGTTTTTTCGACCTGTCGTTATGCATTACACCTAATTCCTAGTAACATGTGTCGTAGGCTACAGAATGCTTTGCTACACTGCTGGATAAGGAACAGAGTTTTAGTGTGCTTTCCACAGTAAGAGACCCAGGCTCCGTAAAAACATCTCTCCGCAAAAGAGTCACTCCGCCGATGAGTTCCAGTCCTCACAGCAACCACAGGGAGAGCCCCTTCCCAGGGAAGCACATTATCTTGAGGATCGGGCAGAAGATAAAATCCACGCAATTTCATCCTTTGGAGAGTATGTGGTATGCTCCCCATTGACATATGGCTAACATCCTCCAAACTTTTCAGTTTGCCGTTTACAACTTTTATTTGTGGTAGCTGCAAACGTCTTAATATATTATTTTACTGACTTCTTTCAATAACAGTTGTTTTGTCTATAAAAATGTACTGCATATCTGTTAAGTTTAATAAAGCTTTACGTAAGTCATGGATATCAAGAAGGTGTTGCAAAAGACTTTGTAGCTTCGTAAAAGAAGATGCCATCTGTAAAACTCCACAAATGATATTGTTAATGCTGTACTAGGAGGTTTTAGGCCTAAGACTAAATATTCTATCAGGCAGGTATGGTTTCGCATATTATTTGCCGCATATGGAACGGTGTCCGTTTGAGTGACGTTGCAGTGGTGTTATAACAGGACATGTTCCTTTATTGAATTCCTAGACGCGACCAGGCACACAATAACCACGATTTAGAATACCACTCACGCAACGCGTCTGAACAAAGTTTATTACATACAATTTTTGTGGTTTCAGTTATATGTGCATCAGGTTGCAGTCAAAGGAATTTTCCTCTGCCTAAGGTTCTGTCTCCTAATGCTGGAGACATCCTCAGAAACTATAAAGACTTCATTCGTTGATTTTGAAAATAAAACTTGCTGACCCGGGTGAACTGTTCACACGTAATCGCACAAGGGTTTGTCGTGGAATCATCTAACAACCTCCAGAGATCGCAAAGTCCCGACGGCGTTAGTGATGGAGCTTGTACTGCGAGAGAGATAGGTGTTGCTCGTTGTATTTAGCGCTAATGTCCACAGCTTATCTCATTTCAGTCATTCCTTAAATTTATTTTTCTGTTTAGAATTTCTATGAGCTATCTGAATTTTCCAGCATGGTTATGATTGCACATTGGTAAAACTACAGCATCAGAGAATCCCAATGCATGAGCAGTTATGCTGATTTATCCATGTGTCCCAGCAGACAACTGCTCTTGTGCTCCATAAGCCCGGCGTTAATAGTTCTTTTTGTAGTTCCCATGTACACTGGTCAGTAGGTGAAAGGAATTTTGTGTACTCTTGCCATTGCAAGCGGCCTGGCGGTAGTCAAGTATTCACGCACCTTTCTTCTCAGTTGAAATACTATGTCTATATCGTGTATTCTTAGTATTCTGTCGATGTGATGTGTGTCTGTTTTTATGAATGGTACAACTTTCCCTTTAGTTGGTTCTTTTCACCAAAAACTTAAGTCCTTATAGTATGTACCAAACCGATTCAATTCTGCGAATCCGGATTAATGTCACGTGTTTGTGACAAATGAAAATTTGTGCCTTACCAGATTTTCCGATTATCACAAGCGGTCACCAAAACCACTTAAGCTGTCTGAGCCTCCCTCTAGGAGCTATCCAAACTTCCCTATAGCACGGAGTCCTCGACCCTTACGCTCGCACATTTCGTGATTTCCGCACGGGTCCAGATAAGAATTTTATCGTTACTTTAGCCCACCGCCTCTGTGTCTGTTCAGTGTCTGTATCTTCACAATACAGTGTCCTTCAGACATGCATGCAGGTATGAAGGGCATTGTTATATGAAAATACAGACACTCTACAAGCGCCGACATTGCAAGTACGAATGACTTACAGGTCTTCTTCCTTTCCTAGACTTTGTCCGACATCGACATGCGTATGAACGGATCTGGCATGGCTAATTTAAGGGATAACCGGATGCCATCCCTGTCACCACCCCATTGCCTGTAGACGGTTTATGTGTACCCCAAATGTCAGTGCATAATGTTTTTCATATGAAGGTGAGCGAAGCTTTTCTAAACGTTTCCGAATTTTGTAACAGTGTCACGACTTAAGTGCCAGTCCAGTATTTATCTTGCGAGATGTGCGAAACGTCCTAAAAACCATATACTGGCTAGCCGGCATTCTGACTCTCATCGCTAATCCGCCGGGAAAATTCGATCAGATGTCGGCACATCTCACCGTCCCACAAGCGAAACTTTAAAACGCCCGGCTCTCTTACATATGATACAAAAATGTTGTATTCCATACTGTCACAGTACATCTAACCGCAGAATGACTGCTTTCGAAAAACTTGTGGTATTTGACTTTGCCAGGTGCCGGGGCTAGCAATGTCTTTAACACTAAATTCTTCTAGAATCTACATATGTAAATGAAGCTCTAAGCCACCCCTATTCTAACTCCGACTTTTGCTGTTGCACATGGATTAAAAAGAAACGCGAAATGACTGTAATCGACCCTGCAAGTGGAGTAGAAAAGAGTTTGGCACCTGCAATAATTTCATTTGATAAATAAGTTAAATAAAGGAAAGTTTCATTAACGTAGTGAGAAATGATAGGGTTGCTCTACCGATTAACAGAATGAAAGTTCTGTCCAAAATAACAATATGATTTATTATAACTCAAAAAATAAACAAAAACACATGAAACATTTACAGTACATCAAATTGGCTCAAATTGGATACTCAAATAAATGCTGTGAAGGTGAAGTTGTCCCTAAACTAGATTGTGACATTTATGACGAAGCGGTATGTGGAGCCAATTCCTTGCAACTCAAGTCTTAAGAGAGACACACAGCCTACCCAGCATTAATTGCTGCTACATTAGTGAGAACTCAGACAATGAACACCCAAGACAGATCAAAGTTAGAAAAGACAAACAGGCGCGCTCTGCTGAGCTCGGATTATCACCTAGCAAAATTGCCTGCTTTACTGGTGCTGCAGATGTACATTACCAAGCTGTCTTCTTAACTGCACGGACACGATCTGGCATACCGGAGGCGATGGCTGGTTGCTTCGACGTCCCGTTGTGGTGATGATAATGTCGCGTGTATAGCCCGAAACAAATTATCCTGGCTTGGTTGTTCCAGACTAAAGACTTCCTAGCAATACAAATGCGCCTCTGAGGGAGACGAAGAAGGCTGGCCACACAATCACTGATGGTACAGTGATTGATTTTAACAAGCAAAGTCACCCAGTAACTCCGATACAGTCAACTTTAGCCAAAACTGCTCAAGACAGACAACATAGGCCTCTTGTACGCAGAATGCTCAATTACCAACTGTACTCGGACAGTTAAGTTGAAGTTGAAACTTCAGCAACTTCGTCAAACAGTTACAATTAAATAAAAGTATATTAGACAGCCAACGGAAGGCAGGCTGACCAGAGCAGCGAGAGCTCAGTCTTGTAACCTACTCCGACCGAAAGGCGAGAGCCGACTCCCCTCAAGAGCACCCATACAAACCGAACACAGAACATTCCCGCCCCCACGACAGTGGCCGTGGTTAACTGTTCAAATCAGCAAATCGAAAACCGGCGGAAAATTCCACTTTATTGCCAGAGCACTACCATTCCACCAATGGAGATTCTTGGCGCCAATTTCTGCGCCGATTTTGCTACGTCACGGAGCTATGCCCTGAGCAAGCCAATCACAGTTACGATTTTGCAGAAAGCGCGGGAATTTGCCTGCCAAAACTGCCTGGGTACACAAGTCATTCCCACGCCTCGCTGGTAGCCCGCCAGAAAGTGTTTTCGCTAAGTTTCTGCGAAGTAACGGAACCTCTGGCCCAGCCGCTACTTCAGGCCCCTGCGAGCGTGTCTCCGCCGCTATTTTACAATGTCGGCGTCTGGAAAGCATTCACTCGGCTCCCTCACACCTGTCGGCTTACCCTTTCAAGATCAGCAGAGGCCGCCTGTCACTGGACCACCCGGGTGATGAGAGACGCTGTGTGGGAAGTCCACATGTGAAGGAATAGCAACTTTTTACAGCATGCAATTAGAGAGGAAAATCGTAAGATAGAAATATGAGAGGGGGCTCATGCCACCTCTCATAGCCCGTACGTCATTTTAGATTGTAATTGGTGAGCAGTTGGCTCACTTAGGAGCAAGGTAGTGAGTCAATCGCCCAAGAAAAATCTTGCAAACTGACTCCACATGCCACACTCTATAAAAAAATCACTGCAACTGAAAAATGCAGCTCATAGAGGGAGGATTATTTATGATGTAGCCAACTTCACCTTCTTAATATGGAACTCTAACGCTCACATCATACATCCATACCCAGGGAGCCCCTTCCAAACACCGATTCACACAGACCTTCACGCTCTAAATATGGCCCGGGCATGTGAGCCAAATATGGAGCAGTTTATTCTTTACAATCAGAGTTGGAGTGCCCCGCAATTAAATGCCCTAGATGTTACAACAAATTGAATCATTAAACTAACCTGCACTCACTCACAAATGATACTATTTAAGTTAACAATCTCTTTGTGAGCTTTCAGAATCTAATTACAACCTCCGATTCATTCTGTCTCCCTGCAGCAAGAATAACCTTTACAAAATGTTCCCTGAACTGATGGTCCATTCACAATGACAGTGGTGGTATCTGCTTCAATTTATGGGGACTTCAGGGACACTGTTTGCATACACACAACAATAAATACAAAATACAAAAAAAAAAAACATGGTGAGGAGAAAAATACAGTAATTTGTAATTTGTGAGCCCTACTCTATCACTTACATAAGAATTACAGTGTAAAACACAAACACATACAAGGTATAACATACATTACAAAACAACACTAGAGAAAGAAATTTAAGAAAAAAAACAAGGTTCATGGGGCGTCAAGTTGGGCTTACACATTGCACAATGTTCACGACTGTGCTGAGAATGAGGCACTGAATCACATTGTTAGAAATATTCGAAGCACTTCACAAATTCGCTAGTTTCTCTGAGGGGGTTGGTATGTCGAGTCATATGCATTGATGAGTGTGGTTCCATGTCTTGAGCATCGGAGGGGGGCTTTTGGGATGGGGCACAGTACTGACATCACATAGGGCTAAACATCGGGTGTGTTGCTACGTTGTTGCAACAGCAATAGGGTGTGCTGGAGCATCTGCAGTACGCTGTTGAGATTGCAGCAAGACCCACACATATAATCACGGCAGTACGGTAGGAAGACATAGGCTTTCCTCATGTCGATTAAATGTCTGTGAGGTCTACTACTTGGGATTCATCACTAGTCCAGGTCTCTTCTCTCCCTGGACAGTACTTTACGTTTCCCAGTATTGCAGTTCGATGAGGGATGAGGGCACGTGGAGTGACTCCACAAATGTGTGAGGTGATCCAGACAGAATCGAACTAGGAGCGACGATTGCTGCAACTGCTCTCTAAGTGAGAGGAGAAGTTAGAAATGAGACAATTCATTTGTTAGAGTTTGTGGCACGATACTGATTTGTGTATGCAGATTGGTCAATGCTTGTGAGTTGTAAACACTCAAACAGGTGATTATATGGCATCCTTTTCTGTCCTGAGGCACATGAGGCGCAGGTTCTGACACCTTATTTGATCTTCGTGTACTCACGACAACGTGGTCTGCCGCAGGGAATCCCTACAATCGGCTGCCGCGTCCAGAGAGCTAGCTGGCTGTGGCATGCTGGTCGCGTGTCAGTGTCAACGGCCAGCCACACTTTCGCTTGTGGCCTGGCGATGGCTGTCTGCCGACTAATCCCTCAGGTATACGGCCCGGTGACTGTCAGCTTGTAGGACCGGACACTGCCGCACCCTTCTCGTCAGGTGGCGCGCTGACGCTCCCCTTCTTGCAGATAGCCGATGACCTCTTGTTTTTTTTTTTTTGCTCTGGCCGGCCTCTGCATTGCCACGATTCCCGTCATCCGCACAGTTCTGACAAAAGTCTTATGCCTAACTTTTCCCATGACCTTCTATGTTATAATAAATTTACATAATGACACATTGATGGTCTGTCATTTCAGACACTCTTATTTTAATTTTATTGTTATTAACTGATGGCTATCATTAAAACTAATTCTTGGTGTATCTAATCTAGACATGGAAATAATTTATCTATATATTTGTGTAAAGCACGATCTCTATACTGTACGTGGTGTGTGACAACTGATGCTAGGTATTGGACGAACAACAAAATGTGTGGGTCCGCACTAATATTACTATTAATTATGTACATCGACAGTAGACATGCTCAAGAATTAACTACCGTTTGCCAACGACTTACATTCTATGTCTTTTGATTAAATTATGTTGTTATGCAGGTCGAAGTTTTACTGTGCTATAAAGAACATGCAACTATTCTATTATCGCTCGCCCGTCGTCCCTCCATCTCGGGTCTGTGGTTTGGTGACCTGAAAAATAGTATCCAAACAGGCGCGCGCCAAATATTTGTGGTAGAAAACCACCACAATATTAAGGATCTAGTTATTGTTAAATCCTAAAGTTTAACTTATCCTAGTATATGGTACTCTCTCTCTCTCTCTCTCTGTATATATATATATATATATTATTTTTTTTACTTTATGCAACACTCTTACATAATTCCTGTTGCGCTGAGATGTCTCGCTGCTCGCCGCTATTGACGACAGTGATGTGCGCGCCGTACGACATGGCCTCCGAGTTCCCAACTACGCTTCACTGAAACTCCAGAGACTGGGATAGCCATGGCTATACAAGACAATAAATTTATAGTTGCAACTTCTTTTTCTATGTGATGCGGTTTTCGCGATCAAAGCGCCCCTTTCCAGAGGCAATGTAATATGACCAAGCCAGGACTGGTTCCTGTTGAGGATTCAGTCGCCCTCCGCACTCCAGCTACACAGTATGTCACGAATCTCCAAGTATAATTCCTTGGTTATTCATCTGTGACAGCCACGAGCAGCACACTAAATCCCCAACCAGCACATTGGCATGGTAGGCTTTATGCCCGCATTTCTACCGTCTAGGGCAGCTTTGGAGTCAAAGGCTCACAGGTTCACCCGGACTTGCAAGACAACGATGCTGGCGCATCTCTGTAAAAACTATAATGCCCATATTCATCCTCGAAATAACGCAATATACCACAATCTTGCAGTGCACTGACGTGTTCCTGCAAGCATTGGTATGAACGTCTCACGAACTGGTTGTGGCCGCTATGGAGCGGATGACGACATCCCAGAACGCTTCTAGGAGCACGTTCTTGTATGCGCCCGTTTGTGCGACATCTCCTCACTCATCATTATCCCTCAACATGCACACCAGACAGGAAAGGACAAAAACATTGCTCATGGAATGGTAGTGCCTCCTATTCCCTCGACATTGGAAGTCGCGAACATATACAAAAAAAAAAAAAAAAAAAAAAAAGACTAGCAGCAGTAAATTCTTTTACAAGCCAACGCAGCGTGTTAATACTTTAACAATCTTAATCTATTAATGCAACGATTATTGTTCCCCGAAGAACGGTTCATATATTGCCTATTCTACTATGTACATTACTTGAACTACTATTATTCGATGAACTTCTTTGTGTGAGAGATGTGGTGGAGTCCTATGGACTAGCGCCAATCCCTTGTTAGACTCCCCCTCCTCTGACGTGCATTAGGATTTGCAGGTCTAATTTCAGCCTCCTGGTTCTCCTGTTGTCCTTGATTTCGCTCTCTCCAATTACGGTCGCTTTGCCGTTCGTTATTGCCCCTGTCCCTGCTTCCTTGTCTAGCACGACCCTCTTCCCTGACGTTCTGGTTTCCGTGTCTCTGGTTCCCAAAACCTTGAATAGCGTAACCTTGGCTTCCGTAACCCTGGTTTCCTAACTGACCAGTGCGATTATGCGATCTTTTGTCGTCTTCCCTTCCTGGCCCGTGGTATTTGTTACTTTGCCTCTTCTTCCTGTCCTTTGCGTCTTGTTTATCAAAGACAACCTCGAGTATCCGAACGCGCAGTGCTCGTGCACCCGTTTCGCTCTAGATTTGCTATTCGACGCTCTACTTCTTTCATTCGTTTCGTGATGTTCGTAACCGCGATATTACCTTGGGTTTTTAAGAACGTTAGGGATTTTGAGTGGGCTTGTGTCGCACGTCGCAAGCGACCTGCGAGTTGAGAAGTTACTTTTGCGATTTTCATTGCCCCTCTTGCTGCCGTTTTGGCTAGGCCTGCTACTTTTTGTGCTACCAATGACATTTGTTTTGGTTCTCCACATTCTTTCTTTATTGTTAGTAATTCCCCACGAATTTTCCCCATATGCGAAATTATTTCCTGAGTGTCCTTCTTACGCTGTTCGTCAGCTTCTTCCTTCTCCTTCTTACGTTGTTTCTCATCTTCTTCCTTCTCCTTCTTACGTTGTTTCTCATGTTCTTCCTTCTCTTTCTTACGTTGTATCTCATCTTCTTCCTTCTCTTTCTTAAGTTCTTCGTCAGCTTCTTCTTTCATCGTAGGAAGCTTAGTATTGGGTTAATGTAATCATTTTGATCCTCGTCACACATGGGTGATGTAACTCTGGACACCTGGGCGCTAGAGCTCTGACGTGACCGAGCTCGCCTCTGTCTGCAATCGTTCGTTTGACTGTAGATTTCTGCTAATGTCTCGACCTGTGTGCCTGTCTCTGTTCCATCCTCCACTTCACTATCATATTCACGGTAGCGACGTTGCTCTAAGATCGCGTCCAGATCACCTTCCTCATCAATTACTCTGTCGTCCTGTGCTGCTAAAAATGTGCCCATCTCATCTCCGAACCTATCCTCGCCAGTAACCTGTCTCTTATCCATAATGCTATCCTCTTTTGTTTTAGTTTCGCTCGATAATAGTGGTGCCTTACTTCTCGTGATCATTCATGAAAAAACAAATTTATCTAAAATTCACAATAAAAATCATCTACTCCCAATATTTTTCCACATAGACATAAAATTTCAACAACGCCGTTCCAACGCTGTAACTACAAGCACGAGTTGTTGTGGTACAGATACTGCACACAAACCCGAAAAAGTGTGATGTCGTACGGACACCACATCAAGGAAACACATAAAACAATGAAGAAACAAAAAATATATACACTGAAAACCAAACCTGTAATCATGCGCCGCTAATAAAAACTAATTGCGGAACTACAAGAAAAAGAACTTGGGTACTAATCATTAAAAAAAAGTAGAGAAAAAAATTTAAATGTTCCTACTAAGAACACTGTTAGCTTATCAGTGATTCACAGGAAAGATCCGAGGTTCAGGGTCGCCATTTTATGCGAGGTGCAGGGGCTAGCAGTGTATTTAACACTAAATTCTTCTAGAATCTACTTATGTAAATGATGCTCTAAGCCCCCCCCTATTCTAACACCGACTTTTGCTGTTGCACGTGGATTAAAAAGAAACACGAACTGACTGTAATCGACCCTGCAAGTGGAGTAGAAAAGAGTTTGGCACCTGCAATAATTTCAATTGATAAATAACAATATGATTTGTTGTAACTCAAAATAATAATCAAAAACACATGAAACATTTACGGTACATCAAATTGGCTCAAATTGGATACTCAAATAAATGCTGTGAAGGTGAAGTTGTCCCTAAACTTGATTGTGACATTTATGACGAAGTGGTATGTGGAGCCAACTCCTTGCAACTCAAGTCTTAGGAGAGACACACAGCCTACCCAGCATTAATTGCTGCTACATTAGTGAGAACTCAGACAATGAACACCCAAGACAGATCAAAGTTAGAAAAGACAAACAGGCGCGCTCTGCTGAGCTCGGATTATCACCTAGCAAAATTGCCTGCTTTGCTGGTGCTGCAGACGTACATTACCAAGCTGTCTTCTTAACTGCACGGACACGAACTGGCATACCGGAGGCGATGGCTCGTTGCTTCGACGTCTCGTCGTGGTGGTGATAATGTCGCGAGTATAGCCGGAAACAAATTATCCTGGCTTGGTTGTTCCAGACTAAGGACTTCCTAGCAATACAAATGCGCCTCTGAGGGAGACGATGAAGGCTGGTCGCACAATCACTGACGGTACGGTGATTGATTTTAACAAGCGAAGTCACCCAGTAACTCCGATACAGTCAACTTTAGCCAAAACTGCTCAAGACAGACAACATAGGCCTCTTGAACGCAGAACGCTCAATTACCAACTGTACTTGGACAGTTATGTTGAAGTCGAAACTTCAGCAACTTCGTCAAACAGTTACAATTAAACAAAAGTATATTAGACAGCCAATGGAAGGGAGGCTGACCAGAGCAGCGAGAGCTCAGGGGCTCATGCCACCTCTCAACTTCAGTCTATAATTTTCATTCAGTCTGTAATTTATTACTGTATTTGCAAAACATAACGGAGACACGAATAAAAAATCGAATTTGGAGAATAATGAAGTGAGAAACTAAGGTCTGTAACACGCTGATGAGTGCGGTATAGATGTAATTCATAATAACGTATAGTAACATGGAAGCAAATAGAAAATAGCAAAACGCAAAGCAATTAAATTTGTTTAGTCGTTGTAACTTGATCATAGTTACGGGTATTCAGAAACAAGCATGCAATATCATTTATCAGGAATAGTTGCCACGCTTCTCCTACCACTCGTATAGATCCGTTTGGTTTTGCTAAATTGCTGCAGGCTTCGACATTAATATTAATTTATCACAGTCCCTAGACTGCACTGGAATGCGTCGGCGTTGATTAAATGAAGTAAGGGTATCTTGATTACCAACTCTTTTGCCCGAATCTTAATTATGGGTGAAAACTGTACGACTCTATAAACTAGGTGAGAAAACCCTGTGGTAAACTGTGTCTGAGATTAGGTGGGGGCGAAAGAAAAGAGTCAGAGATGCTTCTGAAGTTTCGTCATTAGTTTCAAATAATAGAGACGACCCTATCCGAAACGCAAACTGGATAAATTTAAAATCTAGATTACATGCAAAATAGAGGAAGCTATTGATTGGAGATTATTACAGTAAACTAATCATTTAAAGACGAAATACTGGAATGCAAAACATAGCAATGTGGAGAAATGGATTTGGTTTGTAGCCAAGTATCAACGAAGAGCTGACTGAAAATATTACTAATGTAGACAAAGACTGAAGATGCGGAGATGGATTTTGGTGATATACTCTGGTGAGCCAGAACATTATGATCACTTCCCAACGCGAGGTTGTACGCCGCCTGTTTACGATTCGTCGGGTGGTATTGTAAGGAAAGTATGTAATGGGAGCAGAGACGAACTGGGAATGATTTCCGCCGACGATATGGGACACAACTCGATGGCAAAAGCGCCTTTTTGTACTCATCTGGACCGCTGCGTCGTATATGTTAGAAAATATTTTTTTATTGCAAAAGACCTATTTCGGCGTGATTACCATCTTCAGGTTATCTGTGGAAACTACATAGTTTGGTACAATATTTCAGATTTTGAAGTAGATGATTTGACGTATTATAGAATTACTCATGAGTTACGATACACTAGTTAACTTAAAGTTAAAGATCACACGCAGACACATACACACACACACACACATACACACACACACACACACACACACACACACAGAGAGAGAGAGAGAGAGAGAGAGAGAGAGAGAGAGATAAGAGAGAGAGAGAGAGAGAAGGAGGGAGAGGGAGAGATAGAGAGGGAGAGAGAGACAGAGAGAGACCGAGAGAGAGAGAGAGAGAGACTAATATTAATACAATCGTCAATTCTAAGCCTATGAATTAAGACAGAAAATATGCAATGAAAGATGCAAAAGAGTACAGTAGTAATTCTTGCTGCTCTATCTGCGGAGTAAACAAGGATGTGCCATCAACTCCATAACACAGTAATACATGAAACCTTAGAATTTAGGCTGGAGTCAGGACGATTCACATAATTTCGAAACACTAATCGCACTCGTCTTGTAATCATCTAAAATAGTATGCGGGTCTCCACTTAAGACTGTTTCTATCATCGCGTCAGAATACTAAACGCATTCGGGTAAAACATGAAGTACCTATATGTGTGTCCCGTAGCACTACAGACGAGTGGATCGGGTTCAAAAATCTGGCGCAGTGGTTACCACACTGAACTCGCTTTCGGGAGGACGACGGATTAAACCTTCGTTCGGCAATCATGATTTAGGTTTTCCATAATTTCCCTAAATCGCTTCAGGCAAATGCCGGAATGATTCCTTTGAAAGGGCACGCCCGATTTCCTTCTCCATCCTTTCCTAATCCGAGCTTGAGCTCTGTCTCCTCTTCCTCTAGTACGTAGACTTGTGAGTAGTACTTCACTTCGCCAGTTTGATCGGCAGGAGGAACGCTCTGACGGATAGTTAGTTTCAGAACCAGCAGCTTTTGCTTCACCTTTTTCCATTTTATGGCTCAGCATCAAGTTTAAAACTGTATTGGAGTCACTCCTTAAGGCCTCCCATGCTGCTATGTCAGCTTATTTAACCTCGTGCTCTCAAACGGCCGTCATAATACGATCACATCGCCATGCTTTTGGAATAACAGAAGAGTTTTATAAATACTGTCTGAAATTTTCTTATGTCCTGTATGTTTACTGAAGAGCCTTTAGAGCACACAATGAGAGTTCGAGCAGATGAGAAGCAACTTCGACTTGTCCGTTTCATATAGCCCAGCGCCTACAGGATCAAGTACAATGAAGCATGGTATGCTGTGAACATACTTGGTAAGTAGATCATGGAGACACGATCAAAAAAACTACTGAGCAGCCATGTGGTACTCCATGTTTTGACTTGTCTGTATATTCTGTGGTTGTGATCGTTTAAAGTATTATCAAATAAGTGCCTAAAAATAAAATTTGAATGCATTCTTTTCACAAATGCATCGCATTTAAAATAATTCTGCGCCTCTTACAGGCTAAGGTAGTGATTTCTCATCCTTGAGTAAGACATTAATATTCGCAACGCTCATTTAAGGAAAAAGATTCTTTGCACACATGCTAAACTATCATGCTGCTCGTGGATGATAACTGGAAAACCGCTTCACGGGAGAATACGAAACATATTTTGTACGCTTGTCGCACCCCGAATAGTTACCCTATATTGGGAAGCTTTGGATAACCAGATCCAAAGGTAAGGTATTGCGCTCGTGACCAGCCTAATTCCCTGATTGCGCACTGTATTCCCTACCCTGAGGTCTGCCAGTTCTGTACCTTGTGCAGTCGTAATATAGCTAGTGCCGCACGAAAGGTCTCTAACATTAGAGCCAACTGCACCTGTCGGCTCACCAGATTCGCCATGCAAAATTTTTTAAAATATTGAGAGCTTTGAGACATCAATGTCTCGAGTCAGTCTGGTGTGATACTGACGTGAGAATCAGAAAGAAAGTGAAGAGACACCATATCGTTAAAATTAAAAATATTGTCCCGCAACTTAAGTTTCAGAGTGCAAGAAACACGACGTGATCAATTAAAAAAAGATATACACAGTTTTTCCTGTCGAAAAACGCAAATTCAATTTTGTGTCCATTCCACCAATCTCCTAATTGTCGTCAGCAGCTGGTGAGTGTTGCTGCAAGATTAAATGAAGGACTAAAAGTTAACAACTCGTCCAAAAACAAAGAGATCTTGACAGGACTTTTGATCTGTTCACTGTAATTAAAAACTGGGTTACAAAACACTATTCTGAGAGATATCGCTTTGTTATATGAAATTATCTGTTCAGTCATCTGCGACTGAGCTTATAATATTACGTGAGGTCAGAGTAGACCGAGGAGAAATACATACAAGCTTGAAGACGTTCCTGGATGTTCCATGGGTGGATATTCCAAAGATATTGTGCCTCCAAGTAGAATGATACATCTTTTCAAGATCAGAAAACACATATGCCAGTTGGTCTTGGGCAGGAAAGCCGCATGTTCAGTCGCCACCAGCAAGGTCATATTATCAATGATGGAGTTATAATTCCTAAAGCCATACCAAAATTGATTTAGAGTTGTTGAATTAAGTTGAATGGTTTCCCTCATTCATCTGCATTAGCTTACATTTTTCTCTGTTTGGAGAAAGCTTCCATCCATCACATAATAGAGAAATTCTTTCTAAGTCATACTGTATCCTTTTACAGACACTCAGCGTCGACACTTTCTCGTACACTACAACGTCAACACCAATCAAGTCGCAGTTTGCTTCACATCCATAGAGAAAAAGAACAGCCCTATCACATTTCCCTAAGGCATTCCTGACGACACCATTCTGTCCGATGAACTCACAGCGTTCGGGACAACGAGCTGGTTTATATTATTTAAAAAGGCTTCCACCCACTCACATGTCTTAGAATCTTCTCCGTATGCTCGAACTTCCTGTAACAATCCGAAATGGGGCACTGTATCAAATGCTTTCAGGATATGTAAGAATATATAATCTGGCTCTTACCGGCTATCCATTGTTAGCAAGATATCACGAGAGAAAAGGGCAAATTGTGTTTCGAATGACCAATGGCGGACAGAAGCTTTTATGATTGAGGGATATTTATTATATTCGACGTTCGACTATGCCCAAGAACCCTGCAGCATTCCAGCAGAAAATATATCGTTCTTTAGTTTTGCTGGTCTGTTCATTTACCTTTCTAATACATGGCAGGCACCTTCACTTTTCTTCAGTCGCCCGGAGTAGTGCAATAAGGAGAGCTCTGACGCCAACTTCATGACTGCAAGATTTTCAGTGACATCATCAATGGGATTATGCATTGCTGCCACATTTTCCCTGACATAGGCCAGTTGCCACATGTACAAACTAGAAAGAAATTCAAAAAATTGTTGGAAATTAAAAAAGGGTAATAAATTTAATAAGCTACAGGTTTCTCCCCGGATCCTAAAACATCACCATTGAAATAGGTCTACTGTCCTAAGTATAAACTAGCGAGAAGTTAAGAAATCTGAGATGGTTCATTGTCCTGTTGTTGAAAGTAGGTCCCTTGTGCTAGGTATACAATTCAAGATGGCTGATCAGGGATACTGGTTCAGCTCTATGATGTCAAAATCCTAGATGACGACCTGTTCATACTGCAACAAAGGGGAAGTAACGAGTCTTCACTTGAGTGCCATATGCAGAACTGATCTAATTAAAATGTTTTCTCTAAGACATTATTAATTCAGACGCGAAGGACTTGCCGGGTAACTTACAGCACTCGGGTGACTTGAGTGTCAGAACTGAACGATTTTTCTTAACTTTAAAATTATGCAACTCACTGGTGCAGCATTTATAGCTGTCAAACACTTGCCCCTGGGGTGTGTGGTAGGATAGGACTGGAACAGGTATGCACTTGCATCTTTATTTAACCAATGTGGAGTGCCATGCCGGAAGATTGTGGGTAATGGACGGCACCAACCCTGCTGACACGGCCACATCGCCAGCACCACACCACTTCCCATGCTGCAGAGATACAGACTCTGCAGCCATAAGCCACAGGCTGTTACACCGCATATTCGCAACTGACTGCTAGGTTCTGTGTACCCAGCCGCTTTTCATCTTCACATTACGTGTCTCAATTGGCCAACGCTACATTATCAGTTAAGAATGTTGGTACACACCTTTTCACTTCTACGGAACGATAGGTCCAGATGAAGTCAGATACATGGTTTCACAATTAAATCTAATTTTAGAAATCTTTGTCGTTGTATTTATCTGTATGGCTTTACCACCGCCAGTGCTCTACAAATACCACCCTGCCCATGTTTACTCATTACCATACTGCATGATGTCTTTCTTTCGAGTGTTAGGACACAAAGTACATTACACGTAGCACCCCATCTAACAGATGCATACATAGACTCATTCCTGACTTAACCGTGTCTCAGTTTTGGAAATGAGAGGCACACTGTTATGCTGCATGAAGTGATGTGACATTTACGGCTAAATACTAACAGGCTGTCAGTCACCGCTTGCCTGAGCATGGGGACCCCTCTTTCTGCAAAACATTAATGCAAAAATTTATAAAGTATGTACAGATGTATCGTGCTGCAGAACGCCTTACGTGTCACATAAGGACCTAAAAGACAGGACGAACCAGGACTTGTACATAAGCATACACTCGTCTCACCCTCACTAAAGTGTAGTTATTTGATGGTTTGATATAGTTTTATGCAGTGTAACGACACAGTAATGCTAGACACCGACGGTACTAGGAGGGGGCCATCAGACATAAGAGCCACCCTGCCCTTAATCGTTTGTGCTGAACACCGGAAACATGCTACATTTACTTCCAGTTCTCGAAAATGAAACTGCTCAACAGGGCATCGGTACGCGGAAGCTCACACCTTCTTTATTTCTAATAGCAATGTGGGCCATACACACAGTATACTACTATATACAATAACATGCCATTAGATTTTTAACTCGATTTTGTTCTGAAATCAATAAATACTCATACTTGTATCAGTTCAATGACAGTGCATCAAAATGATGGCATGTTAATATTGTGTGCTGAATGCCTTACGCGGGCAAATGCTCTACCAACGGAGCCACCTAAGCTCTGGTGGACAAAAAGATGTGAGAATTGGCCGTGAGTCGTGCTTGGAGAGCTCAGTTGGTAGAGCACTGATGCAGCACACAGTTTTAATATGCCAGTATGTTTATTATCAGCACACTCTCTGCTACGTAATGAATATCCATTCAGGAAACATTCCCCAGTCTGTGGCTAAGCCATGTCTATGAGTTATCCTTTCGTCTAGGAGTCCTAGTCTCTGCGAAGTCTGGAAGGTAGGAGATGATCTGCTGGTGGAAGTAAAGCTGTGAGTGGAGTGTGGGGGGGGGGGGGGGGGGGGGGGGAAAGGTTAGTTGGTACAACACTTGCCCACGAAGGGCGAAGTTATTTATTTCTGTGATTGTTTCTGACTGTCCACTAGCAACGTTAAATAACAAGATTCTTTCTTTGTAAATTTCATATCCTCCGGTGGGCTACTTGGTGACATTCTTCGCACCTTTTGTAACAAGCCTTATACAAATTTACGATATTGCAATGCCTGAGTTATTCCGAATTACGATGCAAAGATCCTTCGGATATGCCGGCTCTGCAAAATCATATTTATCCGCCATTACTGGGCAAGTGACCTTCAAGTAAAAATGTCTCCCCTGAATATACATAATCGATGGACGGGTGCTGGTTGTAGGCCATGGCTGACGACGTATAGAAGTATGGGTCTGGCAGTGAGTCGTGTACTGTACCCTAACGGTAATGTACCGTTCGCAATAAGTGAGAAATCTGGGTTTGAGTCCCAGTCCAGGACGAGTTTTCATTGCCATCATTCCATTATACAGATGATGGTAATCCACATTCGCAACTGCGAATACTTTTCATGTATTATACAAAAATGTTCTGTGGCATTTAATTTCCACACACAAGGACGTTTATTAACATTCATTCCTCAGTTTGGATAGCACTAAAATTTTTGTGTGGAAAGAGATATTCGTAACGTGGAACATTAACCCGCAGCTCAGAATAACAGTGCGACACGAATTTTAAGTCAAGGAAAGCAGAGTACAATCCTTATGTCAGAAATTTGGACTTACAACTCTGTTACACTTTTGCACAGTTTTATGAGATTGTAACATTTGCACATTTGGTGAGGTTTATTTTTCATTTTTCCTTAAAATCTTATTAATTATAGCCCTACTCTCGTAGAAAGGAAGTAGGAATGAAAAAAACTAAACTATCTTAAGCAAGGTAGTTAAACAAACCATCTACACATTTATTGTATGTATCTGTTCAGTGGAACAATATTAGAAAACGACTGTTAACAACACTTACATTTCACAAAATACTCTTCAAGCAAGGTAACTAGTTCAAACAAGTAGACACTTACTTACATGTTCAGTGGTAGGAGAAATAATAAATTCATGACACATTTGATAAAGTATTCAGAGTAACTCTATATTGTATTTAGAAACAAGGTGATAAAGGAAAATAAAACTATTTCTCTTTTACTAAACTACTAACACGTCCCTAATTTCATTGATGAGACTTTTTCTACAGATTCAACTGTAACACTGATTTATGCTGATATGTATGCTGTCACAAAGTTACTGCTACAATCTACGAAAATAAATTTTTCACTTTCAAGTGGTTGATGAAAACTTTTGTAAAATTTAAGTCTTATGTGGAAGAGTCTGCACTTATTCATATCAGCTTCAGTCAGTTAGCTCTCCAAAGTTGTCGACAGTAGTAGAACGTTTCTAGGAAATCTAAAAATACTTTCTCCAGCTGTCCATAAAATGGCTTTGTGATCATCTCAAATGTAATCAACGAATTTGTAGCTTCCATCACCAATGGCAGCACTATGTAAGAACACAGTACAGCGGGCGTATATGTTGAACGTTGACTCAAGTTACAGTATTTAAGAACAAAACGTTGGTGTGCGCTGTTGTGAAAAAGCAATACCTCAGTAAAAAAGGTGCACAGGTTTACGGAAAATAATGAAACATGTCTCATAACCGATCTACTGCTGAAAATTTACATGCGAAGGACTGCGTTCTTTGTTAGAGGCAGGTAATTTACGACTAGGGGCTTAACTAACTATTTCAGGGTGGCACTGGTAATCGGCTGGGCCGATTTAAGAAAGAACTATAAATTAAATCATCATCACAGTTCAGACTTTATTCCTCTGGATATCTAGATGGTATTTAAATCTACAAAACTTTCATGATTAAGGAGGAGGAAATTTAATTACCTTTTGTAATCTGTTTGGTTACGACTTTAAAGGAACGAAAAGTGGAATATTAAAGAAAATTCTTTCAGTCTGAAACATTATCTGAAAGTTGAAGACGTCTTCTAAGGAGCGACTGACACTTGTTAAGGGACAACTGCTAGTTCGTACTGAACAACCTACAATTGCTTCGGAATACACGACCAGTTATACTAAAAGAAAATGCAGTAGACGGGAAGTGTTAACTGCAGCGAAGCATGTACACGAACGCTGTATATGCTTCTAACAGTTCATGCATTACGGTATTCCCGAAGGAGGTTGCGCAACTGATTACTGTGACACTCCGTGTGTACGGCAGCATGTCTTGCAGAAGACATCATTTGAATGCTTACGATCGTGGACGAGCAGTTGGACGGCTCGAAGCCGATGAAAGTATTACTACTGCGACCACAGTAATGGGCGGGTGCAAAAGTATCATCTTGTGATTATAAAAGGCCGCTGAAGGGGGAAGTGCTATTCGAAAGCAAGATAGTGGTCGTAGACGGACCAAGACATCGCTAGAGGATCGATACGTAGACCTAGTGGTGAAAAGGATCAGACATCCCATTACTATGCAGATCGCTGCAGACCTTGCAACAGCAACCGGTACACGTGTCCCTGCCAGAAACATTTCGAGGCGATTAAATCGGGCTGGTTCGTATGTTCGGAAATTGGTTAAATGCATACCACTTCAGCCCCGCAATCGTCGACAAAGAGCTCGTTGGTGTAGGTAGTATGTTGGTTACAGCCAGCAGTAGTGATCCAGGGTACTCTCCGCAACACCTTCTTCACTGTGACAGGTGATTTCTGTCACCACTTGGTGTGGAGAGAGAGGAGAACACGTTACACACTACAGAACATTCATGGAAGTCATCAGCATAGACTTGGTGTTATGGTGTCGACAGACATTATGCACAATGACCGAGCACCACAGCATATCTTTGCGCGAGGCAGCGGTATTGCAGGGAGATTGTTCTAGATCGTGTCCGTCTGTTTATGGGTCCCGTAGGTCCAGATTCCCTCTTAATGGACGACAAATCCCACACTCACAGGCCTACTGAGGTGCCGGACACAGTGGAAAGTGGAATATTCTGTGTACTCCCTGTGCCTAAACCCAATCGAGCAAGCCTCGGCCGGCCGCGGTGGCCGTGCTGTTCTGGCGCTGAAGTCCGGAACCGCGAGGCTGCTACGGTCGCAGGTTCGAATCCTGCCTCGGGCATGGGTGTGTGTGATGTCCTTAGGTTAGTTAGGTTTAAGTAGTTCTAAGTTCTAGGGGACTTATGACCTAAGATGTTGAGTCCCATAGTGCTCAGAGCCATTTGAACCAACTGAAAACCACCTTGAGAGAGGGCTGGAACACTACCCCCAAAGACTCCCAATAGTTTGGTTGCTAGCAACAATAATACGAGGTGCAAAATGTCCATTAGTGCCGGAGGAGGGCATATATCTTACTGAGAGTCCGATATCGACCTTTATGTTGGGAATGTGAGCTTTGTCGAAAATGAACGTTATTTATTTCTATTATTCCCGTTACCTACGTTTTCTTATAAATATACCGCTCCACCTCCATTACGTATGTACCGTGTTTCATGACGACTATCATTGACTGTGATTATTTATGTTTAACAATGTCTGTTTCCTTAACGAATGTCGCGCAGTGTATAATGGTACTTTTGTTTCCGAACAGAACGAGTTGGATTGTGGTATAGGTATGCAAAAAGCACATTTTGCTCGTTCATACTCCCACCGCGCTCGAGCATGGCTTACCCAAGTACGAACACTCGAAGCGGGGAGGCTGTGGCCGAACGAGGCACCGTGGGGCGGACAAAGGCCGCGCGGTCTGGCGCGCCCGCCACACTCAAGTTGCGCCCCAGTTTAGTAGCAGCTGTATGTGTCTGCAGGCTGGTGTCACTTCTGACAAACTCCCACCGGCAGATGGATCTACACTCACATGAACTTAGTTGGGTGTAGACCTATATTCCTGTGTAGTAGTGTCTCATAGTGACATAGTTATGATCCATATGAGAAAAAAACATGCTTTATGCAATAACGAAAATTTGGGAACAGTTTGGAGTTTCACAGGAAAACTATGTAACTATCAACTTTGGTAACATTTCTGTTTGTTATAACACATCTATTTTATTATTCAAATGTGCACATGTGAACCGCCTAAAAAATAAGAAATCTAACAAGAACAAAAGTTCTCGAAATTATTCCGTGTTTGTGTAACTACACGAAAACCACACCTAGATGTAATTACTCGTTTTGCTTACAGAAGGTGTTTCAAAAAGATTCATCCGCTTTCACAGGGCAATATCTTATACATGAATGAAGTTATAAACGTGAAGTAGATTTTAACTTACGCATCGAAACTGGAAATCAACTGTAGCATCAGTTACCGCTTAATGTGATTGTCAATGGAGTCTCCCTAGTTAAGGTAACTTGCTCGCTCGTTCAGTTACACAATGTATATAGAATCGAGATGGCGGCTGCCATACTACTCGTCGTTTTGTATGTGGTCGATGTGGCCTGGAGTCTGGAGGTGCTGCTAGTTTTGCATCACCTCGATTTCGAGAATTCCGGAACCTGTACAGAAAATTGGAATAGAGATGAACATAAACACCATTTACCCTTTTCATTGCTCATGAAAACCACACTTTGCATGTTGTACCACTATATAGCGAATCCTTTAGAGGTGGTGGTCGAGATTGCTGTACACACCAGTACCTCTAATACCCAGTAGCACGTCCTCTTGCATTGTTGCATGCCTGTATTCGTCGTGGCATACTATCCAAAAGTTCATCATGGCACTGTTGGTACAGATTGTCCCACTACTCAACGGCGATTCGGCGTAGATCCCTCAGAGTGATTGGTGGGTCACGTCATCCATAAAAAGCTCTTTTCAATCTATCCCAGGCATGTTCGGCATGGTTCATATCTGGAGAACATGCCGGCCACTCTAGTCGAGCAATGTTGTTGTCCTGAAGGAAGTCATTCACAAGATGTGCACGATGGGGGCGCGAATTGTCGTCCATGAAGACGGATGCCTCGCCAATACGCTGCCGATATGGTTGCACTATCAGTCGGAGGATAGCATTCACGTATCGCACAGCCGTTATGGCGCCTTCAATGACCACCAGCGGCGTACGCTGGACCCAGAACGGCAGGGAACCTCCACCTTGCTGCATTCGCTGGACAGTGTGTCTAAGGCGTTCAGTCTGACCGGGTTGCCTCCAAACACATCTCCGACGATTGTCTGGTTGAAGGCATATGTGACACTCATCGGTGAAGAGAACGTGATGTCAATCCTGAGTGGTCCATCCGGCATGTTGTTGGGCCCATTTGTACCTCGCTGCATTGTGTCGTGGTTGCAAAGACGGACCTCGCTATGGACGTCGGGAGTGAAGTTGCGCATCATACAGCCTATTGCACACAGTTTGAGTCGTAACACGACGTCCTGTGGCTGCACGAAAAGCATTATTCCACATGGTGGCCTTGCTGTCTAGCGAGCCATAATCCGTTGGTATCAGTCATCCACTGCAGTAGTAGCCCTTCGGCCGTCTGAGCGACAGTCACTGTCTCTCTGTATCTCCCCAATGTCCTAACAACATCGCTTTGGTTCACTCTGAGCCGCCTGGACACTTCCCTTGTTGAGAGCCCTTCTTGGCCTAAAGTAGCAGTGCGAACGCGATCGAACTGTGGTAGTGGCCGTCTAGGCAATGGTTAAACAACACGAGCCGTTTATTTCCTTCCTGGTGGAATGACTGGAACTGATCGGCTGTAGGACCTCCTCCGTGTAATAGACGCTGGTCGTGCATGATTGTTTACATCTATGGGCGGGTTTAGGGACATCTTTGAACAGACAAAGGGACTGTGTCTGTGATGCAATATCCACAGTCAACGTCTGTCTCAGGAGTTTTGGGAACCGGGGTGATGGAAAACTTTTTTTGATGTCGGTGTCAGGGCAGTTGGTGTTTCATGCCACGTACCTCTGGTTTCCTCTGTGCAAGAGTTTCTTTCCCTTCTGCTGGGGTTGATGGCGCATAGGGTGTGATTGCTTTTTTTGAAATCTAACTGCCTTCTTCAGGCCGGCCGGAGTGGCCGTGCGGTTCTAGGCGCTACAGTCTGGTGCCGAGCGACCGCTACGGTTGCAGGTTCGAATCCTGCCGCGGGCATGGATGTGTGTGGTGTTCTTAGGTTAGTTAGGTTTAATTAGTTCTAAGTTCTAGGCGACTGATGACCTCAGAAGTTAAGTCGCATAGTGCTCAGAGCCATTTTGCCTTCTTCAGTATGTTAACAACTTAAAATGGCTCTGAGCACTATGGGACTTAACAGCTGTGGTCATCAGTCCCCTAGAACTTAGAACTACTTAAACCTAACTAACCTAAGGACATCACACACATCCATGCCCGAGGCAGGATTCGAACCTGCGACCGTAGCAGTCGCGCGGTTCCGGACTGCGCACCTAGAACCGCGAGACCACCGCGGCCGGCTAACAACTTAAAAGGTTGGTTGGTTGGTTGTTTGGGGAAGGAGACCAGACAGCGTGGTCATCGGTTTCATCGGATTAGGGAAGGATGGGGAAGGAAGTCGGCCGTGCCCTTTGACAGGAACCATCCCAGCATTTGCCTGGAGTGATTTAGGGAAATCACGGAAAACCTAAATCAGGATGGCCGGACGCGGGATTGAACCACCCGAATGCGAGTCCAGTGTCTAACCACTGCGCCACCTCGCTCGGTCCTAACAACTTAAAAGTTTTTTTTTCTGCAAGTCCATGTAAACACACATCTAACTATTATATTCGTCACGACAACAGTTAACACTCGCAAGCGCAACTGAGAACGCGTTCTTGAGTATCAGAAAGGAATACGAGAGCGTGTTGAAATTTAATGTCAGAATTTTTTATGTGAAAACTCTTAAAGCTTTTTAAATGAAACACACTTCAATGACATTCCACGTCTTTATTCTTCATGTCTACAAGTCTCTTTTTCAACATAAGTCACCCTGGCTGCGCGGGATTAGCCGAGCGGTCTTAGGCGCTGCAGTCATGGACTGTTCCGCTGGTCCCGGCGGAGGTTCGAGTCCTCCCTCGGGCATGGGTGTTTGTGTTTGTCCTTAGGATAATTTAGGTTAAGTTGTGTGCAAGCTTGGGGACTGATGGCCTTAGCAGTTAATTCCCATAAGATTTCACACACATTTGGACATTATTTGTCACCCTGGCGACGAACACATTTTGGCAACGAGAGACCGGTTTGTTTACCCCGTCATTAGAGAATGTTTGAAGTTGTTGACGGAGGCACAAACTCATCTCTGCTTGCACTGCTTCATAACTATCAAATTCAAGTCCACTAAGGTGTTCTTTAAGATATGGGAAGATTGATGACAGTGAACCCAAGGCGTCGGATTGTTGCAGATGTTGCTACCTCGTGTGTGGTCTGGTACTGTCATGCTGAAAGAGAGGGGGCTCCATGTGTGGACGTACTTTTCAAATTCGACACTCGATTACAGTACGCTATTCCTCACACATCGACAAAGTTATATTGGAGCCCGCCAAGTTACGTGCTACAATTCTCAGCCTTGTAGCGGCGGAGGGCTGAAAATAGGTAGACACGAAGAGTAAAGACGTAGAATGTCAATAACGTTTGTTGTACTTGAAAAACTTCGAAAGTTTCTCATCAATAACATTTCAGCACGCCCTCGTAATTGCACCTGATAATGGTTGCTTAGTTCTCGAAAATATGTGGCCTAGGAAGAACACAGAGTCATACTTAGTGTAATGGAGACGCCTTATAGGAAATCATGTGTACTTTGTATAAATTGTAACATCTCGGAACATTACTTAAGGACAACCACTAATCTCTTAACACAAAACGAACTCTTGTACGAGTATATGGTGAGAAATGACCTGTAGCGAGTTCTTATCTGTAGCCACACCTGGTTGCGCTGAAGCATTTAGCATCAGTCTCTTGCATGGTTAGTTATCTAAAAATACTGATTATCGCTTAGCATATAATAATATTCGTAGTAATGAGAAATATACAAGATATTCATCAGTAGCTGTGCAGTTGAACAAGGGATGGAATCATAGCGTTGCCTCTTGCGGACTACGATCTTACAGTAGCACGTGGTGGTGTGAAAACAAAGGAAGTTTCGGAGAAACAAGCATAGAGATAGCAGGTTTGCCAGCAGCCAGCAACTTGATCTATTAGGGAAAAAATTCCTTTTACACAGTAAGCAGGTGAACACTGAAGTACATTGATCAACACCGAAATTCTAATTACTTAAAAAAAATTTCAGTTTAAAGACTACGTATAGTAATGGTGCAAAGAAACGAACACAGCTGTTACGGAATAGAGGTGGGGGGGGGGGGAGGGAGAGGTTTAGTGTCTAGTATGATCATGGATGCCAAGAGAAGCATGTATATGGAGGTCCACGTAGGCACATGACTCAAACCCGTTCACGAAGAAATAAGCTCCTATTTCAGTCAGAATGTCCATAACACGTAACAGATTTACTGTATGTAATCACACCATTGAAAAAAGGAGTCATCCTACATGAGTGCAGCCAAATGTATTTGCAGTGCTTTGGTTAAACCAAAACCATGTAGCCACCTCACTAATAGCAGCTGACGACTCCGATTATCGCTGCGATCGAATGACTGGACGCCGCAAATGAAGAGTCTCCTATGAAACTTGTTGTCCAATCTTCAAGTCCAAAGACCTACGCAGAACAATGCAGTATCGATATCAGCGTATTAGCGTACTTGCATCTATGGATAACAGAGGATACGGCCATATTAATGTATAAGTGAAACAAGTCAAAGTGAACAGCAGACACGTGCTACTGTGAATTTCATCTCTCGCATATGATGAAATCCGTCGAAACTGATGGGCCGGCTTCTTGGTCTAGTTCTGATGGTAATGGTCGGCTTCGTTCTGTTGCTGCTATTTCGGTAACTTGACAGGCACGAAACACTAAACTTGCATCTGGTCGACGTGTCGCCAAACCTTTCCTGTCTGGACTTGTACTGCGGCCATTGCTGCACTCTGGAGCATGGAGGTTGTGCCTGAGAGTCAACCAGGTTGACGCTCCTACTCAAGAATAAGGATTGGAGCTCATTCTCTGATGTTATCATGTGCTCGTGATGATTGCTCGTCTTTGTCTAATTGTAGGAGGTGGAGTACCCCCCTTCTTTGTTCACCGCGAAGCAATACTCCTGAGCATTTTTGGTTGTGGGTGTAACGCTGTACTATATGTGAAAATTTTATCAATGCTGTCTTTGATATCTTCTCCTGTACAATACAGACAATGTATGTCTTGAACGTGGACCAT
The DNA here is from genome assembly GCF_023864345.2 of Schistocerca serialis cubense. Classification (NCBI taxonomy): domain Eukaryota; kingdom Metazoa; phylum Arthropoda; class Insecta; order Orthoptera; family Acrididae; genus Schistocerca; species Schistocerca serialis. The sequence continues at coordinate 585,167,198 of NC_064640.1, forward strand.
TTGAAGAAAGGTATAATAGAGCAGATGGAAGGTGTTGTTTGCAACAGAGAGAATATAAATTTGAAAACGTTTGTAATCAGAACTGTGGTGGTAGTCTGAGACGATGGCTGTAAGGAGGTCTCCTGTTTCAAAAGTGGGGCTAATGCGCAAATTGTGGCTTCTGCTGAGGTGCTAGACATTTGTACCATGTAGGGGAAACGTCAGTAGGCATCCGTTATCGCCATTCACAGACGTCATAAAAATTTTCAAACAAAACCTCTGTGTAGGCAGTTGCAGGGACCTAACTGTGGTGTGCTGGAATGTATCCCCTAACACAGTTCTGGTCGGAGTATGTCTCAGATCTGGCAGACCATGATCATCTCAATAATGTCTTCATTTGTACCGAGTCGGTATATACATCGGCATGAAAGCAGTTTGGCTGAGAATGCCCTTGATGTAAGGTGTTAATCATTCTGACTGCACGGCTTGTGGAGTATTCACCCAGTTGCCTGTTGCATACACCAATATATACGGTAGTGCTTGTATCATTTTAATTTGGTAGTGGTGTGAGAAGCGTCTTCTGGCTGCCTGCTTTTCTTGTTGAAATCCTGGTAGATGATATGTTACGGGACTTCGGGAATGCTTTCGAATATTCCCGATTTTATTTCGAAAATATGCTCATAACCCGAGTATTCCATCTAATCTACCGTTATTTTTCAAAATCCCAAAAAATCTTACTGGATGAAATGCATTAAAGGGAAAATGCATAAAAATATACTTGGAAGTACAGATATTAAATTATTTTTTACAAAATCTTGGAAGTCAGCCGTAATAAAGTATGCAGACTCAATAAAAAGTAAATCTAAACTACATTGCACATACTTTTTTTAGAAATATGTCCAAACGAAACATTGAGCATCGCAAAATGTATGATTTAGAAGTTTTCCAAATATGACACATTTATAAATAATAAGAAAATAAATGAATATTTTTTCATATCAGTATTTTCCAAATACTTTTTAAAATCACAAATGAACGAATTTCTTACATCAACATCTGCAAATACACTGAAGGAAAAATAGCCAAAACACCAAAGAGTCGTGCGACATAAACCAAAGTTGATAAGCGTGTTTTTACAAGATGATGTCTATTCAGATTTCGCGCCAATCGCATAAGAATGGCGGTAGTTGCGATTTGCTTTAAATGCACGCTATAGCTGTCGTGAGCGTTAGTTACCATTGAGATGGGACGTGGTGAGTTGACTTCAGTCAAGAATGCCTTTAAGGCTACAATGACGTCATTATCAACACCTTACTGAGTTTGAATGAGGTCATGTAATAGTGCTACGAGAAGCCTGATATTCCTTGTGCAAGACTGCAGAAAGGCTTGCAGGAGTGTAGCCACTGTACATAATTGTTGGCAGCGGTGGCCACAAGAATGTACGATCGCAAGAAGACCGGGCTCCGGACGATGGCAGCAATTGGAGCAGCAATTATCACCACATTGACACAACGAACTATTATAAATCGGTTACTTCAATGACAACTGCGAGCCAGACACTCTGTAGTGTGCTTTCCACTGACCCCAACCCAACGCCATTTGCGATTTCAGTGATGTCATGAAAGAGCTCACTGGAGGGCCGGATGGAGATCTGTTTGTTTTCTGATTAAATCTTGAGTGTCGACGTGTTGCTTTGGCCTGCTCGATCACCAGATCTCTCTCCAATGCAGCACAAACTGGACATCATCGTCCGATAACTTCAGCTTCATCCACAAACTACGTTAACCTTCCTTTTGTTGATTGACCAAGTGCAGCAGGCATGGAACTCTATCCCTCAAACTGACATATGGCACCTATTCAACACAATACATGCAATTTTACATGCTCGCATTCAACACCCTGGCGGTTACACCGTCATTAGTGTAGCAGCATTTCACATTTGCAATGGCTTATCTCTCGCTCACATTAACCTGTGATCTTGGAATGTTAATTACATATATGTGTTACCATTCCCAAAATTTCGTTAATGTACATTAATTACATTCTGACGAAGCGATTCTTTCCGCCAGTGTTTGTTAAAAAAGACAAACCACGGACATATTACGGAGACGAAAAAGGAAAAGTTAAAACTCATTAATCAGAAAACAAATTGTGAAAGAAATAGTGCGTTGGTTGAAAAATGGATACTAGGTATTTCTAATGTGTAAATGAGATGAATAAATAGCATTATTTACAAAATACCTGGATTTTGTTGGATAAAATAAAATAAATATTGTACAGAAATTACTGATTCTGAATTTATAGTTTCATCGAAAATATGTTTAGTAGATTTAAATAATGTGTTAGCTGATCTGAATGGTTTGCGACTACAGTACAAGATTGTATAATAAATTTGTTTAATAATACTGGAAAAGAATATACGAATGTAAGTAGATTGTATGTTTATAGGCGTCGACCTGGCGTCCGATAGTGTCCCAGATGTGCTCCATCACGTTCAGATGAGGTGAATGGCCAAGATATCAATGAGAGTTCGCTGTCATTCTCTTCAAAGAACTGGAGCATGGCTCTGGCCTTATGACATGGATAATTTTCCTGCTGGTAGATTCCATTGATGCCCAGGAAGGCATTAAGAGTAGTGAGACAAAGACAGTTCTGGGACACTTTTGATGCCAAATTGATATGTAACCATGCATATTAATTAATTGATCATTTAATTACCCCTTGATGATATCATAGGATTTTTACAGCTGTCACATGGATCCCCCTCAGGGAACACCCAACCCCGTATCCTCCCCATCTCTTCGCCCCCCCCCCCGCCATCCCCCTCCTCACAACGCCCTTTCCTTTGACAATCCAAGATGTCAGTCCAGAAAGAAACCAATAGTTGTTCTGAATCTGATCACATAATATGTTTGAGCCAATAGGATCACAGTATCTGGTGATGTTATCGGAGGAGAGATAAGGAGGGCTGAGCAGCTCTGCAACCTCACAGCCTCATACTCATTCAGCCAACAGGAATAGAAGAACCATGAAGTATCAGCAGCAGCAGACGAGATACAGCACAGCCCTACAGAACAGAAAGAACTAAAAAAGTAAGTACTGCATATTGCATCTTTGTCTATTGTTAGCATTACTATCAATTGTTTCATGTCTTGGTCTGTATGTGACACTTCCTCCCCTTTATTCAGCAGTAGCCTTTGACATGTCGTGCCCTGTAGGGGGTGACCGCTAACATGCCAACCTCCACCACATCTGGGCCCACAGCAACCTAAGTTGCCAACTTGTTGAGACCTATACAGACCTCTGTACTTGTAGTAGCAGCAACCTCCCATGTGTCTGAACCTGTAGTGACCATGTAGGATCCTATAGCGCACATTACCCAGAAGCTGGAGCAGGACAAGGAGCTATTATTGTCTGTCCCACTCATCGATTTGGGTGATAAGGATGCCCGGCCTGTTTCCAACACATTGAATTCTCCTGGTGTTTCTAAACATCAAGATGGAGGCCAGTACTGGTCACAGACATACGACCTATCACACCAGAACATTCCTGGGTAGTACAGGGCAGAGTGCAGTTATTTTGGATAATAAGGTTCCACACATAGCCCACTTGCTGGAGCAAGACAAGGAGCTGTTGTTGTCTGTCCACTCTCTGATTTGTTTGATGAGGATACCCAGTCTGTTCCCAGTGCCTCAAGTGCTGCTGGTGGTCCTAAACAACAAGATGGAGAACTGTATTGGTCACCAACATATGACTCGTCCCACCACCACATCCCCGTTGTTGCACAGCGATAGTGTGCAGATGCTGTGGATAAGAAGGTACCAAGTGTGTTCATGCTTTTCAGTTCTACATACGATTGAACTCCTAGTGGAACGAAATGTGTAAATGTGGGTACAGAAGCCCATCATGACTGCAGCTTGCATGTGAGGGTAGAAACTTGAACTGCATCAAATGGTGTTAAAGAGCCTATTTCTAAGTTCGACTGGGATGAAATATGTCATGCAGAGCGCTACATCAGTCACCAGATGATGCCAAAGTATTATCGAACTTGTACCCCACCAGACATTCGCCTTACTGGAATGTCAATATCTACTACAACAGTGCATGACGACTCAGCATTGTTTGTGATGACATCTTTTTATCTATGGCAGGCAGACAGTTACGAACCTATACAATGTGGATACTGTGCTACGCCTTTCACTGGAGAGACTGAATCATGTGCATAGAGTACATTTTGATGATTTGGAACAGTACCTTTGTTTCTGCATCAGTGTAGAGCCGAAAGAGAAACAGGTTAAATTCATGTGTGAAAAAACATAGTATTATGAGGTGCCCATCTGTTTGAAGGACATATATGTGGAATTTATTGTTTATCAAAAAGCTTTATTTGGGAAATATTTTACAGGTGCAAAGAACATAAAGAAAGAGTATGATTTTTTGTTTGTTTGGAATACAGCATCTGATGTATGATATTTGAATAAATAATAAGTACATATAATCTCAAACTGTGTTTGTGTTTCATTTCATATCTCTCCTATTATAGTCCAAGTATTACACTCTTTAATATCATTAATTTCGATTCTGCACCTATGCTCATGCAGCAGCAGTCAGTTGCCTCAAACACCTCCTCAGCAGTCACTGTCAGATTGAATGATGAAGTTATTTTTCATACATATATATGTATACACGTACATATAAACACACACTCACACTCACACACACTCACACTCACACTCACACACACACACACACACACACACACACACACACACACATACACACATATGTATAGCTATTGTAACTCAGTTGGTTAAGAGACAGAGCTATAGTGGCTTCTCATATTATTACCATCCTGACAAATTTGCGTGTGTGTGTGTGTGTGTGTGTGTGTGTGTGTGTGTGTGTGTGTGTGTGTCTGTCTGTCTGTCTTGCTATGTATGCCCAGTTCTTGTCGGTACCTGACATAGACAGTATCATGGCAGGGCGGGTGAAACATCGTCGTCACAAGGACTTCGTTGTAGGTGAATAGTCCTGTGAAGACGTAAAAGAAGACCTGAAGATTATAATACGATATACGAGCAATTTTTCTAGGTCCATCCAACTACAGCAAAACTAATATCCTCATAACGCTGCTAACATACAAGGATGGCGTCTGATTTAAACATGTTTGTGTGTTGTCAAAAACACTGTTTCCATCTAAGTATTAGCTTTTACAGGAGATATTGGGCGGTGTGAAAGGCTGTACATATGCGACATTTAGTGAAAGTAGTGAATATCCCCACCTGAAAATGTAAGGCCAAACACTGTGTTCATATTTGATGACGTTACCGTGGAAAACTAAGACCAAATTCGATAATATTTCTGTTTCGGTCGCCATATGTGTGCTGACGTATTTTATCTAAACCAAACATATTCCAGAATCCCAAAATAGTTTGTTAGGGATAATGGAAAGCTCATTATAGCCTTCAAACAAGAAAATCTGAATTTCGAACATATTTACCAAGCACATGTAGGAAGTAACACTTCATTCAATGATTTTATATAGATATGTGCTGACTGCTGGAATCATTCACAGTATGGGTTTCTCGTTATTGATAAAACAGGAAAACTGAATGATGGCAGGTATAGGCGCAAATTACAAGAGTTTCTCTACGTATAGCCTGGTAAGAGAGGTGAGTACATCATAATACACTGCACCATGGGCAAATTCGGGAGCATGTCTGGATCTCAACCCTAGGGAAGGGATGTACATAGACTCACCATTTGCCTCTACATGGATGAAATTCAGATTATCGTGCCTAAAATTGGAAGTATGCGCAAGAAGCTAGAGACGAATTACCAGACTCTTCTGAAAATGATCAACGCATTAAATGAGTTAGTTAATGAAATTGTTAAGAAAGTAACGGACTTAGCTTAAAAGCGAGGCTGCTGAGGGGAAAATAGACGCAGACTCCCTTGTTACTGAGCAGTGGAAGCAGCCACATAATGAGAGGAAGAAGAGCGGATATATAAAGCCTCACGGTGCAATGAAGTCTGACTGGTATAGATTGAGATATCGAAGAAGCAGAAAGTTATTCAGGCGCGAAAATCCGTTCGAGAGAAATAGCGGTTTCTAAGGTAATGGCATACGGATCTACAGGAAACACCAAGAGAGACTTTTGAGTAAGTTACTGAATCTCTCAGGGAGCTCTGAGCAAAAACAAACGCGGACGATAACGATGATGTTGCCATTGGCGAATTCATAAACCGTAACGCCCCTGGCCAGGTAGATACAACGTTCGCCTTCAGCAGGGGAAGACCGTTCATGCTGTACACACAGCCTTTAAATATAAATGAAGGCACAATACAGATTCGTGACAGGCAGTTTGAGAGATCACCAGGCTTAATGAACTTCATTTTTGGAAGACCTACGCAAGAACTCACAAATTATTTAGTTACTGATAGGAAATGTACCGTGAAATACTGCATTTGACTCATGTCCGTAAGATCACAAAAAGCCAGAGCAAGAAGAAATATAAAACCATTATAAATCCCATACTTGATGATGAAAACAACAAGAGCAGTGATGGTATTGTCATGAGCATAAAGCAGTGAGCAATCGCGTCCCACAGTGTATTTATATTATGACTACCCCAACGATCCAATAGATCGACTACGTCTACTCATGGCATAAGCTGCTTCAGATAATACAGCTCATTCGAATAAGGTTGTCTCAGTACTCTCCGATCTTGAAGAGAAAGGTAGCACTGAATTAGTATGGAGACAGTAGTTCGAAAACAGCAAAAACCAGCACGCAAAACGCCGTCACAGACATGTTGTGATTAAAGGTTTGGACAACTTATCTCAGGCTGATCTTGCTGATATAAGAGAACATTCACATGAGAATAATGGGATTCGAATATATTTTAATGGTTACTGATACATACTCCAAATTTTCCATTGGTAATACCTCTTGAAACTAAACCGGGGAGAACGTTTGAGCGTTTGTTGCAGGCAGGGACGAATCGCTGCACAGACAACCTCCAAAGCGAACACAATGGAGAGTTTTACAATAGGTACTACAAGATGGTGGTGCAGCGGTATGGAATACATCACTACTCAACATTCACCCACCTGAAGGTGAATATCCCGGAACGTCTGAAAAGAGCAATAAAAGATCAAATGAGGATACATTTCAATCTTCGCGGCTGATACAAATTGACAGATAGCCTACCAGAAATAAGTGCACAGTATTATGAAACCAAACATGGCTCAACAAAATTGAGACAAATCGATGTTCGTGATAATGGACTCATGGATACGGTGTACTATCGTATTAAAATGCTAGATTCACGTAAACAGAAATTCAATGTAGGTGATTTGGTACGTATCACAAAACACAATACAGCATTTGACAGAAAAATCATACCTGCGCAACTGGTCAACAGGTGCATAGAGAGAATCCTAGAACTTATATCTTGAAATACAGTAAATGTGAAGAAATTGCAGGTTGCTTCTACACCGAAGAGTTGCAGAATAGCTCAGAACTGGATGCGTTTCGCGTGGAGAGAGTCATAAGACGTCGAGGAAATAGAGCGCCAGTCAAATGGCTTGGTTTTCCTGCTCCACAAGACAATTGGACTGATGCCAACAATTCGCTGTGTAATGGGGTGCGTAGTTCGCAGCCACCGCAGTAGCATGACATGCGTGCTAGGAGAGGCATTAGAGGAGGTGGGATGTAACTACTGTGGACCTGGAGAAAAGCTTCAAATACGCTCGCCACGAGGCAATGAGGGGATTAATCCGCTCGAAGTGTGTATGGAACACGACACTGTACTTGCTGCAAATAAAGATTTCACAAGTCGTCACATTCCACTCTGGATATAAACTGGTAGGTCTAAGGCGATACGCAGAAGAAATTATATTGGTATAGCCTCTTCAGACACAAGCAAAATTTTTTCTATTACTTCAAATACTTTTTGATAAAGGTGTGGCATATGGGTGTTTTAAATAAACACTGTAATGGTAGTTTTTTGTTACTGCTCATATGGATGGAGATTTACCTTTGTCCAGCTAATCGGACACTGGGTCTCAGTATGACTATTCAAGATGACGTGGCCATGAAATTGATAACACAAAATTGTGATTTTAAATTTTTATTTAACATTTAGATACATTCTTTGCAGAGCATCACAGAAGTACAACTCAAGAAAAGCAGTTACAGTCATGAATAGTCCTGAAATTGTTGTAGCACATCACAATCAGTTTTCAGTTGTGGAAGTCAAAAAGCATTTTCTCTCATTAGTGATACACAGATATACTTGTCGTTCAGAGCATTTGAACTTGTTTTTAGCTTTTCAGTCTTCGTTTCGGAATTTTATCCGTTTATTTTGTCTGTAATTTGGCAGAGAGCCAAACGTCTACATTCACTTTTCTTATCATCTCTGTTTGTAACTTGAATTACCTTTGTGAGTTTCCTAGGAGCTTCTTCATGAGATTGAGATTCAATGTCTGAATAGTAAATGTCCTATCGAGCTGCAGTCGCAGCTGAACTCAGAGATTCACCATTATAAACCTTCAAATCCAATAGATCCATGATTGGTTTCCTGGTGGCACCTAGTGTCTGCTGATCCTTTCTGTATTCAATCCACAAGTGCACAATCACCAAGTCAATGAAATTGAAGAAGACTCTTACAGGCCACTTCTGTGTGTGTGTGTGGACATTCGATAGTAAGAAATCATTCTGTCACATAGATCCTCACCTCTCATTCATTTGTTGTAATCCCAGAAACTTTTGGGTTGAATCACTTCAATGAATTCTTTTGCTTTTCTGTCCCACCTTTTTACTATACTAGTGGGTGCAGCACCAGAGAAAGTAGGTGCTACTTTAGCAGAACAATTATCAAGCCACTTCAAAACGGAAATGTTCCCATGTTCTCTCACGAACTCATCAAATGAAGCTCTACCTCTCTTCATCAGTTCCTTGTCTTCAGTAAGTTTTGATCTGAGACCAGATAGAGTACAGCTAGCTAAAATTGTTCCTCCTGCATATATTTGTCTTTCCAGCAGGTGTTGTAGTAGCGGAATGCATGTCAAGTATCGTCCAAAATATACAAAATGTTCGCTGGAAACCTAGTTCTTTTCAACCTTCTTCACCACGAACCTCCCAAACTGAACTCTGGCTCTGGCTGCCCAGATTTCCAAGTGCTAGCTCCCTGGTAAATAAAGAAGTGATGTACCAGGCCATCAGCGGCTGTCAACACAAAATTGTTCAAACCGATTGGACTTGACTTATTCTTTGCATACTGTCTCTGAGACGTTTTGCCATGGAAAGGAATCATTTGCTAATCTACTGAAAGGTATGTAGAAGTTGACAATGACAAACATTTTCTCATAACACTGTCAATGACTGGTTGCACTTTCCAAAATTTGTTATTTGCCTTCATTTCATACGAAAGACTCGGAGTATTTACAAAGTGTAAGCAGTTCGTCAATTTGAACATCCGATTCCTTGGAATTACAGAATTAGGAACCCTCAGTCTGCTGCGAAAAAACATTCTCAGTCTTAGTAGTTTCACACAACCAGTTATTATTTGTGCACCTAAAAACCTCTTAATTTCAGTAGCTGTTTCATTAAGAGAAACCTGGCGATCCTGAAGAGCCTTTATGTTTGTCATCTGACCAATGAGATGACACAAATTGTGGTGTCACCGCCAGACACCACACTTGCTAGGTGGTAGCTTTAAATCGGCCACGGTCCTTTAGTACATGTGGGACCCGCGTGTCGCCACTGTCAGTGATCGCAGACCGAGCGCCACCACACGGCGGGTCTCGAGAGACTTACTAGCACTCGCCCCAGTTGTACGGACGACTTAGCTAGCGATGCAACACTGACGAAGCCTCGCTTATTTGCAGAGAAGATAGTTAGAATAGCCTTCAGCTAAGTCAATGGCTACGACCTAGCAAGGCGCCATAGCAATTGATGGTTATCGTATGAAGCATGTCTCATCAAGAACGATGTATACAAATGATGGATTAAAGTTAAGTATTCCAGCAGCTACGTACTTTTCTTTATAGCATTCATTACGTATCCTGTTTCAGACCTCACTCCATCCTGCGTGAGCTTATAGCGTGCATTTCGGCTTCCTCTCATTGTGTCTAGGCTGTCTTGTCTAGACACAACACAAATCACTTCCAAAATACTGTTAAAAATATCTTAGCCGTGTCCACAGTTCCCCGCCTCCCACTGATCACTCCTTCTCCACGATATTGGCTATTCTACCAATAACAGATACTTTTTTTCCAAATCATTCGTCTATGTATGTCTTCTGATTCACCAACAGCCCGTTTCTCGTAACTGACTTGTTTGGACAAAGATTCCTATCTTCGGTTTCACTCTGGAAGAAGAGAGTAGAAGTTAAGAAAAACCTGATTTATATGTGAACCATTATAAATTCAGTATCTATTCCCGTCTTTAGCACATTTTCAATACGTATCTCAGAAGGCATCTATTGCAGCAAATGAAAATAATGATGTAAAGTTTACCGGTTCAAATGAACCGTCATTTCCTGCTTCAGGTACACACAAGTCTGTATTTGTAGTAATGTCAAGATCATCATCACCTGAAAAGACCCTTACATCACTCAAATAACTGCTCTCTTCTAATACTTTTAGCAGTTCTCTTTCGATTTCAGCTTCTGTGAGTGGTTCATTCAGCGTTAGTTGAGAGGGAAAAAAAAGTTGCGAACGACTAAAGCTAATTACAAATTAATATTTATGGGAGGTTTACTGTGATTCCCAATGAACAGCTAATTTCATACATTTCACAAAGTAATAAGAAGCACAGACATATTTTACAGTAGATACTGTGGTCAGAGAAATCAGTCAGTGATCAAAATTGAACAAAGCTGTGAACACAATTATGGCCAGCCATCTCTGACCATCAGTACAGCAGGCTGGACTTCATTGTTTACTCTTGTAAATAATGAGGAAGTAACGGTGTTAGGTTACTAAATACACTATAAAATACTTTGTTAATCTATTTAGAACAACAACCACAACAACAGATAACAACAGAAAACTGAGTATGACTCAGTACTTACGTTTCTTTCTGGAAGACGCTGCAGAGAGTTCACAGGCAACTGTCGCCCTGACGCAGTGAGTGGAACATCTCAGAGTAGCCAACAGCAAAAACTAAATATCAGTCACGAAATGATTCTGGTAACAGCTAAAACGTTCAGCGTACTGGACACACGGTTACAGTGTCGAAAAACTTTAATTTCACTTAAAGCCAACTAGAGAAATTGCTTCCAGCCGGCTGGAAGCAGAGACTGAAGAGAATAGGTCAACACACTGCAGCATTTGCAGTTGATAATACCATGCGCGGAAAAATTATTTTGTGCTAAGGGATTATGAATTTAAAGCGAGTTATGTAAGAAGAAGAAGAACGGTAAGCAAAGGTGTTCGAAGAACTGTATCATGACAGCGGTGTATGCAGCTAAAAATGGCACTGAGTACTGTGGGACTTTACTACTGAGGTTATCAGTCCCCTAGAACTTAGAACTAATTAAAACTAACTAGCAGTCGCGCGGTTCCAGAGTGTAGCGCCTAGAACCGCTCGGCCAGTATGCAGCTCTCAAGCAGAAAGGAGAAGGGAGAATAAGAGGCTTGATTAAAGCTCCCCGAATGCTACAAATACCCAAGACGTCTGGTTGCGTTCTTCCATTCCTCATCTCAGCCCTCTCCACTCTCTCGGCGGTATATTCCCTCGCTGGCGGTGCTGCAGGTATTGCTCGAACAGTCAAGAACCAGACAACTTCCAAGCGCAATTACCGGAAGCAAGAAAACATAATCGCATGATGGAAGCCGCAGCAGTCGGAAAAGTACTATATTTGAAAACGTACGGGAAAGAACTTGGCCTATTCATTAAAAAAGCCCGTTAGCAGTCCTACCAGATCGGGCACACACAAATACTGATTTACTTAAGCTTACTAGAAAAAAATTCAGCATTCCAAGATTCTGTGGTGTTTTTATGCTGGATACATTACCGAAGAATATGTGTAAAACTGATGTATATGGTATTGTGAATTTAGATGTTGCAGGAGGTGTCGTATGTTATGGAAAATGCAAATACTGTCTATTATTTCGACTCATTTGGTGACCTTTGACTGCCAGAATTACAGCGGTACTTCAGGAGGAGGAGGGATGGAGGAGGATATTAGTGTTTAACGTCCCGTCGACAACGAGGTCATTAGAGACGGAGCGCAAGCTCGGGTGAGGGTAGGATGGGGAAGGAAATCGGCAGTGCCCTTTCAAAGGAACCATCCCGGCATTTGCCTGAAGCGATTTAGGGAAATCACGGAAAACCTAAATCAGGATGGCCGGAGACGGGATTGAACCGTCGTCCTCCCGAATGCGAGTCCAGAGTGCTAACCACTGCGCCACCTCGCTCGGTACGGTACTTCACTCGCAGAAGACGTGTATTCTACAGTTTTCGATGCTATCAGGACTTTAATGCACACCTCAGCTGGCATATACGCATCATGTGTCTCTAGGCGTTTACAAAGGAGAAGAAGAATGTATAAGGAAGAGCTTTAAACATTCCTTCACTAGTTGAGATGCTATTGTAGTGTAGTCCATTTTGACTTTAAAAGAACGATCATCTGTATTATTTTCAATCCCAGTTTATTCGAGCATTGGTGAATGGAGCATTGAATTGATTGGACTGGAGACGCACAACAGTCAATCAGCCAAATGTAACCGTGGCTAACAACAAACTACATCTGGATATTCGTGGTGTAAAAGGCATTGTGGAAATAGAACATGGTGAATACGACATCGACAGTTTAAACGAAGTCTTAACACAATCTGGGAAACATATTTAGATACGTGCAAACATCAGTACACGTAAGTCTGTAATAACGACTGTGAATGCAACGACTGGCTTTAATCAGAAAGGCTCAATAGGACGCCTACTGGGTTTCACAAAAGGACAGGTTTTGGAGAAAGATCCTAGTAAAAGTAAAGTCAGATCACACAGTGTACATAACGGCTGTCAGTACAATCCCATGTGTCTAGTCGCGCTGGGTAGCCGCACGGTCAAGGGCGCCTTGCCACGGTTCGTGCGGCTCCCCACATAGGAGGTTCGAGTCCTCTCGGGCATGGGTGTGTGTGTTGCCCTTACCGTAAGTTAGTTTAAGTTAGATTAAGTAGTGTGTAAGCCTAGGGACCGAAGACCTGAGCAATTTGGTCCCATACGGACTTACCACAAATTTCCAAATTTTTTCATGTGTCGAGTGTAACGTTACAGTGAACTCCTATCTCAACGAGGGTCTCATTCATACTATTTACGGATTCTTCTCCTCAGCTGCAACGAGGAATAAGATTGTTGAGACTCCCTTCAGGCGACAAGACAGTGGATTACTTGGCGTTGCGTACTGTGAATCGCCTTGTTGACTTTCGCGGTGAGGAAATCATTGTAGGATTACATCTAAAGCAGGACGGGCGTAGGGTATAAAACAAGTGCGCGCAGTCCACAGCACGCCACTTCGCTACCGATTCGTAAAGTGGTAATATGTGCGATTAGGGATTTCTTAAATCAGTTGGCTTGAAACCTCGCAATGACGTCCTCACTCATTATAACCAGTCCAATATGGTAAGATGAGCGAATTATACGTCAGGATTACTTCTCGCATAAATCTTAGGCTTCAACCACATTTAACACGAATGATGAAATAAGGATTGTCATCTAGCAACAAGACGTGCTGAATGCAAGAGTTTCATATAATTGGAGGAATCATTCAAGGAAACCGATAACAGCACTATAGTGAAATCTAAACTTACACGTAACACTTTAGCATTCGTGTTCCATGTGATACACTATGAACTCAATGGGTCTGAGATTGACCATACACACAATGTCGGCATCACATCAACCATTGAAACATACTTCTCTGGATCACCTACCGACTTGAATGGTTTAGAAAATGCAGGGTGGTTCATAGACGATATGGTGGACAGAACAGTTGCAGTGTACAAACGATTTACTACATGCATACCTATAAAAATGCGTATGGATACTTCGTGGACATGAAGCAGATTATTGTGAATACTAAACAGGAACTCATTCTAGTACAGAGTGCGACGAATAACAACTCATACATTCAAGGAGCTCAAGAGGAGCATACGATCACAATCAGCAAGATAATATGGAAAGTGCCTCACATCACTGTATCAGATGAGGAGCGTTTGTAGCTTTTAAAAGTTCTGAATGCCATATATATCTACCACTAACAATCCACTCTTAGGAGTTTTTTCAGTACCCAGTGCTATCGATGGCCTCCAGAGAAACATGGGATATTAAAATCTCTGTTCAAGTGGAGACGCCAAGATTCACCATATTTGCGTTTCAGACTGATAGAAGCAGTAATATATGAGTTGATTCCACTGCGTTCGACAACTTCAAGTGAACTAATACCAGAGTCTACCTGAATTCATAATTCTATCCATATGACGATTTACTTCTGCAGTGGGATGAAAATGTATACAGCCTAGCATTTGACATGTAACGAGGTTCCATGTTTCGTACTGTGAAAGAGCTGATGAAGAAGGAGAAGGCTGTCTACTCAGTCCCCAAATATTAAAGGACCAACCAAACATCATCGTAGTATGAAACTTCCTGGCAGATTAAAACTGTGTGCCGGACCGCGACTCGAGCTCGGGACCTTTGCCTTTCGTGGGCAAGTGCTCTACCACTTTCTTTTTTAAATCGCATTTTGTTCTATATTGTTCGTTGCATTTTGTTCGTGGCGGACGTCCGATGACACTCATTCAGATTGTTCGTTGATCTGTTCACTCAGTTTTTTTTTTATTACAGAGGGTAGCTAAACCCTCTGACCGAACACGCTGAGCTACCGTGGCGGCAGAACTGAGCTAACCGAGCACGACTCACGCTCCGTCCTCACAGCTTTACTTCTGCCGGTACCCCGTCTCCTACCTTCCCAACTTTACAGGAGCTCTCCTGCTAACCTTCCAGAACCTTGGTAGAGCACTTGCCCGCAAAAGGCAAAGGTCCCGAGTTCGAGTCGCGGTTCGGCACACAGGTTTAATCTGCCAGGAAGTTTCACTCTAGAAGTGTGTTTCCTACATTTATGATTTTTTAACTTTTTTGATGATTTTCCTACAATTTTTAAACTTTATATATATAGTACACTTTTAACTTCTTTTATAACTTTTATAAACCATTTTATAGATCTTCTTATGAATCTTCTTAGATAAATCTTTTTCCAGCACGTGCTGCTTACATACATCATGTTTCCGTAAGGGCGGGCAA
Source organism: Schistocerca serialis cubense (assembly GCF_023864345.2). Lineage (NCBI taxonomy): Eukaryota > Metazoa > Arthropoda > Insecta > Orthoptera > Acrididae > Schistocerca > Schistocerca serialis. The sequence continues at coordinate 585,182,487 of NC_064640.1, forward strand.
AAATCTGACAGGAGACAGAAAATGCTCCACTGGACTATTTGAAGTAGGAAACCTGGGGTCGAAGAAGCCAGCTTAAGGAGATATGAAAGTAAACTGGTCTCCCGCTTCGTCTAATATTACTGTTTTCCAAGGTATTTACAGCTAACATTTGTACCAGTTTGCACATACTGTGCTATTTATTCACATGTACATTCCTTATATCCTGCAAGAATCCAGGAGGAAGAGCCTGGTAACTAGGAAGTCATTATGCCAGTTTTTCTTTTTTTACTTTATTGGCCCATAGGGTGGCTCTGATGTATCGTATTTACATTGCCCACGACAGAACGTGCTATGAATCAAAAACATGAAAAGGCACTGCCCCACATCAGTGTGGATGTCCACAACCATCTCAATGCTGTATTTTCTGGTCGCTGGATTGGAAGGGAGGTCCTATTCTGTGGCCTGCGAGGTCACTTGACCTGAATCACCTTGATTATTTCCTATATGAATATCTAAAGCCACTTGTGTATGAGACCCCAGTGGATACAGAGATGGAATTATTTGGCAGAATTGTAACTGCCTGTGATGTGATAAGAGACACACTAGGGATATTTGTCAATGTGCGTCAGAAACTTGGTCGCCAATGTCATGCTTGAATTGAGGTAGATGGCCATCAGCTCCAGCACGATTTGTAAGATACAATACAAATGGTATATTCATTGTGTCAGTGATGGTATTTGTAGTTACCTGTAACTAATGTAAATGAAAAAGTACACAGTTGTGTGATTTTATTCCTATTATCTCTTTAAGCTGGCTTCTCCGACCCCAGGTTCCCTACCTCGGATTTTTCTGTGGAGCACTTTCTATGCCCTGTGAAATTTTTGCACTCTCTTACGGAATTACCCTGTATATTTACGCTACTTATTAAAAAAACGTAAGCCGAATGTATTTATATCTAGGCATACATAGTTAGCCAGGCATCCACATTCAAATTCAGTCACATGCCCACACACACACACACATACACACACACACACACACACACACACACACACACACACACACACAAGCAATCACACATGCAAGCACACCGTACATCATACACATACAATATTTACACTATGATAAAAGTGCCATACTATTCAGCACAAGCTCTCACTCAGCCAGACTCTCTCTCTCTCTCCCTCTCTCTCTCTCATTCACACCATCGGAGTCCCTCCCCCCCTCTCGCACCTCGAGTAAATAATGTCAGTATTGGGGGATATGATCCCGTCATCACAAATCGCTTTTTTACCAAGAGGAGGGTCGGCCTGTGTGGCAGTTCTAGGCGCTACGTTCTGGAACCGCGCGAACGCTACGGTCGCAGGTTCGAATCCTGCCTCGGGCATGGATGTGTGTGATGTCCTGAGGTTAGTTAGGTTTAAGTAGTTCTAAGTTCTAGGGGACTGATGACCGCAGAAGTTAAGTCCCAGAATGGTCAGAGCCATTTGAACCATGAGGAGGTGACATTCTAACTTGAGACTGCAGCACAGCATACACCTCGTGACTTTGTAATCGAATACTACACTCCTGGAAATTGAAATAAGAACACCGTGAATTCATTGTCCCAGGAAGGGGAAACTTTATTGACACATTCCTGGGGTCAGATACATCACATGATCACACTGACAGACCCACAGGCACATAGACACAGGCAACAGAGCATGCACAATGTCGGCACTAGTACAGAGTATATCCACCTTTCGCAGCAATGCAGACTGCTATTCTCCCATGGAGACGATCGTAGAGATGCTGGATGTAGTCCTGTGGAACGGCTTGCCATGCCATTTCCACCTGGCGCTTCAGTTGGACCAGCGTTCGTGCTGGACGTGCAGACCGCGTGAGACGATGCTTCATCCAGTCCCAAACATGCTCAATGGGGGACAGATCCGGAGATCTTACTGGCCAGGGTAGTTGACTTACACCTTCTAGAGCACGTTGGGTGGCACGGGATACATGCGGACGTGCATTGTCCTGTTGGAACAGCAAGTTCCCTTGCCGGTCTAGGAATGGTAGAACGATGGGTTCGATGACGGTTTGGATGTACCGTGCACTATTCAGTGTCCCCTCGACGATCACCAGTGGTGTACGGCCAGTGTAGGAGATCGCTCCCCACACCATGATGCTGGGTGTTGTCCCTGTGTGCCTCGGTCGTATGCAGTCCTGATTGTGGCGCTCACCTGCACGGCGCCAAACACGCATACGACCATCATTGGCACCAAGGCAGAAGCGACTCTCATCGCTGAAGACGACACGTCTCCATTCGTCCCTCCATTCACGCCTGTCGCGACACCACTGGAGGCGGGCTGCACGATGTTGGGGCGTGAGCGGAAGACGGCCTAACGGTGTGCGGGACCGTAGCCCAGCTTCATGGAGACGGTTGCGAATGGTCCTCGCCGATACCCCAGGAGCAACAGTGTCCCTAATTTGCTGGGAAGTGGCGGTGCGGTCCCCTACGGCACTGCGTAGGATCCTACGGTCTTGGCGTGCATCCGTGCGTCGCTGCGGTCCGGTCCCAGGTCGACGGGCACGTGCACCTTCCGCCGACCACTGGCGACAACATCGATGTACTGTGGAGACCTCACGCCCCACGTGTTGAGCAATTCGGCGGTACGTCCACCCGGCCTCCCGCATGCCCACTATACGCCCTCGCTCAAAGTCCGTCAACTGCACATACGGTTCAAGTCCACGCTGTCGCGGCATGCTACCAGTGTTAAAGACTGCGATGGAGCTCCGTATGCCACGGCAAACTGGCTGACACTGACGGCGGCGGTGCACAAATGCTGCGCAGCTAGCGCCATTCGACGGTTCCTGGTGTGTCCGCTGTGCCGTGCGTGTGATCATTGCTTGTACAGCCCTCTCGCAGTGTCCGGAGCAAGTATGGTGGGTCTGACACACCGGTGTCAATGTGTTCTTTTTTCCATTTCCAGGAGTGTAGTTTGCCATACCATATGTGGAGGTTGTGGTGGAGCACCACGAACACCACTATAGGGGCACTGCAAGTAGTCTTCCCCTAGCCTACTTTTAATGGCCGTATCTATTACATGATATGCATACATTATGGACTTAGAACTAAAAACTCCATTAACAGCAATCCATTCATCTCATCTTTCATTAAGCGAACAATCTTTTTGTTATGAGCAACAATACCGTTAGGATTACTGGCTGAATATCCAGATGTACCGAATTCATTACCATGACACCTCATTACATCATATCGATCGCAGTTCTTCACCCAATAGGTGAAGGGATCTGTTTCCATACAAAGTAACTTTGGTGCTACAAAATTTGTTTTAGCAATCTCATAGTGGAACTGATACATGTAGTTTCAGTGATGTCCAGTATCCATGTCCCCAAAAGGGTAGGTTTTGTAAATTGTACTGAAACCATCGACATCTCCACAGCAAAAATGTTCCCATTCAAAATAGGGACCCACTTAAAATTTTGGCTGGCGATGCATTGTCTTATGCCATAACGCCCCTCCAATTCAGTCCTGATCAAAACATCGCAGTCATTTCTTACATTCTGCATGGTACCGAAAATGGAATTATTCATTAATTTATAAAAATCGTTTTCGAAATCACTAATTGTGCTCGCCCTCTTTTCGGTATTTAATTCAATACATTCCTTCAACAAGGGCACTGCGTGAAGGAGATAGCCTGGATGCTTCTGCCTAGCTCCATTCCTAAAGTGAGACAATGCTGGTGATCATGATAACGAATTAATGGCTCCGCTTGTGTCCAACAGTGGTCATTAGTTTAGGGATAGTGCTTCCTCGTGGAACTTATTGATCTGGTCATAATGGCAAGTCGCTTGTCATTTCACGCATACAAACAGAGTATATGAGGACTGCCTCCACCACATACCCTACAACAGAATCACCTGCCAGACCCATCATTTTTTCACCTACTTCCTCTAACTCGTTTTTGGGCACCCATTAAAACCCACCAACCGGCAGTTAATCCATCATGGGGTGCCCATATTACTTATTCACAACCAAATATAGAATGTAACGTGAATTAAGGGTTGTGTTGAACGCTGCACCCGTACATGGGTTATTTGCCTTGGTGTGTGTGTAGAAAAGGCTGCCACGAATCCCGCACTGAAAGAAGAGAAGCATATGAGCATCAGTCAGAGTTCGATGCAACTCCTCGTTTTCTTTAGCATTGCGTCCCAGGACAATGCAGGTGCTGTGTAATAGAAGGCAGGGTCCACAGAGTACATGACCATGCATACACTCTGGAACTTTTCAAAAACATCGCAAGCAAGTGCACATTGGTGTCCTTGTATAGTGTTTCGTATTCCCAAACTGAGATTGCTTCATTCTCGCCAGATATTCATGGCATGCTTATAATCTGAATTAGCTATGGCATTGCCTCCGAGCGTACTGGTAAATGCAGATTTGCGGATAGCCTGGTTTTGTCGAGTTTTGCCTTAGTATCTAGATAGTCATAAGAGTGAACTCCTTTGCTAGTCATAAGTTGAAACTTTTCCTCATTAGGGTATGCAGACTGGGTTATGTGCATATCTTCCTGAGGTAGAATGTTAACATTTTTCTGGAGTGAAGTGTGCATGAAACGTAAATAGTTAAGGAAGCGGAGAGTAATTTTTGGCATCATTCATTTCGAGAAAGAATTATGCTTCTCAACAGTCTTAGGCAGGACACTGACCTGGTCTTTCTTAATACCGAAATTAACGAACTGTTCGACTAGAAAGTGAGCGTCATACCCGCTTACATTATGGAAGAAAATGGGTATGTGTCATGGTATCTTATATTTCAAATTGTATGAATTGTGAGCTGCATTGCGGAAATTCCCCATAAGTTGACAATAATTTCTACAGGGAATTTCAACTTTTCTATCCAATGGCAGCCTACAAATATGACACTTAATTTCTTCATTTCATAATTTTTTATCCTCCTCCGATTCGGTCATGGGATGTTGGTGCTGTAAGGCCTATAAACATTCCGTCATACTCTTTCAAGCTAGCCTTGCAGCCATATAACCTGCTCACGAACGCTGCCTACAACAACATTAATGAGATATTGAATGTAATTATTTCTTGTAAATGTTAGAGACATACACACAGAAAATTCAATGGAAGCTCGTATTCTTTAGCTCAGTGAAATACAAACAGAAAATCTCTAGTTCACTGAAATTACTTGTATATGAAACACACGCACACTGAATTTGAGAATTGTATTCAGCTGCTTACAAGACTGAATCGATAGCTACTGACTTCCAGCCTTAACACAAACCCCTATTTCATCGTCCATAGAAATACCAAGAAAAGCAAAGAATATGTCTCAGACAACTCAATGCAACATGTTACGAGAAATAGATGTATATACATTTCCCAGCCCTCATCATTAAAACCACAGTACATTACGTATAAAAGAAAATATTTTCGCTAACAGCTGCATGTTACAAAAAAAGTAAAAGAACTTACCTACTTGATTTGCCAAATGTATTATTGCTGGAGGCTGTTGCTGCAACAGTCTGTCTGCCTCCGGCTGCCGACCTATATCGACCAACATCTCAGGCATGAATGCTGCAATGACAAGAAAAGAAAGAAGGACGTGTTATAGAATAAAAATTCGTCACACATGAAAATTACAGCGGCAAACTGTTCAAAAGCTTGGTAGTATGGAGGTATGCCTCTATCAACTATGACCTAAGGAGTTGCTGTGAGGGATACTAAAATTATGGGGCACACAGGTACACTGAATGAATAGAAAAATTAACTTACATGGCAGGCTGTCCTGACAAAATTATTTTAAGCTGCTATCACTGCTGACGCTGTCATTGGAATTTGAACGCTTCGTTATTTCCGAAAGAAAAACTGACACAAACAGAACCACAAGCACACACACAGACGAACTGACGATGGCAGAATGAAGTGACTGCACCACACTGAGGATCTGTATTGCCTCTACCCCTTCCACCCACCATATCAACCAGGTAGCCAATAGGACTGCACCATTCCTCTCCTCCTGCTGATGAACGCTAGCCTAAGCACACAGGTGCTGGTCTGCTGGCCGTGGGCTTCGTGCGCTTTTGTATCTTCGTTCTGGCACACACTGGAAATATCCATTTCTTTCATTGATCCATTCTTTGTGCTGGGCCGCTCATCGATCTACCTGAAGACCCCACTTACAGTCACTGGTTCAATCTGTGGCAAACTGTAGCCACTGACGGACACGTCGCTTCGTGGGTCTAGGGTTGCGACCATGCCTCATATAGCAAAATACTGTGCCAGTATATTTAACAATATTTTTACATGATGTAGTATCGTCTGTAGAGTTTCGATGCAGTGTATTTGCGCTTATTTATTTTAGGTTCAGTTTATAAACAGTCTTCCCACATGATGTATTTTCTAGTGCATTTGTATTTGTTTATTTTTACGTGATGTATTTCCGTTCCATGTGCACCTGGGAAGACTGCTGTACTCACTAGCGGTGACATGATGTGGGTACCAGAAATAAACACTTGACAGGGCCACCATGCGTTCCAAAACCCCCAGCCATGGCTCGAAAAAATGGCTCTGAGCACTATGGGACTCAACATCTTAGGTCATAAGTCCCCTAGAACTTAGAACTACTTAAACCTAACTAACCTAAGGACATCACACACACCCATGCCCGAGGCAGGATTCGAACCTGCGACCGTAGCAGTCCCGCGGTTCCGGACTGCAGCGCCAGAACCGCTAGACCACCGCGGCCGGCCAGCCATGGCTCGGTTCACCCTGACTTTCAGCACAGGAACACATACTTTTCAACTACAGTGCAGTGTTCTGCATGCGAGTGTTTTTTAAATAAACTGTTTAAAGCAACATGTGCAAGTGTATTAAGGTATGAAACAATTTACCTGCTGTGCAAGTGTATATTCAATTTGTGAAATACATCCCTGCAAATTGTTTAAAGATTTATTTGTGACACATCTTGAAGGAAACTACTGTGGAGTGATATTTTTGAAATTGTATTTAGAGACATAGTCAACTGGATTTAATAAGCTTAGAGACAAGGGGAGGCTGAGGTATATCCCGCAAAAGCATGCAAAATGTGTCAGGGAGGAATGCTTTGGTAGTGAGCACAAAAATGCGTGAACTATCCCTGGTAAGAAGGCTGAATGAAGACTGGGAGGTGACAAGTGTGCCAAAGCCTACAGTGATCTTCTTAGAACATGTGTACAAGTGTCGCGGTATTACATGGAATAAAAAGTGTAATAACATCCCAAACTGTTTATATATTCTTGTGCCATCTGTAAAGCTCTCTCTCCTTGTGTAGTGCTACATTTAGATAGTGTGACAGCTTCAATTTATATACTGTGTGAGATATTCCACAAAATGCCCTTATTGTGTAAACAATGTACAATATTCCATACAAAATATCCCCACGAATTATTTAAATTTTCATATATTTCGAGTAGTTTTGTGATATATATTCAGTATGTGAAGTGAACTGTATAGTTAATATTTCCTGTGGCACACCTTCTGAAGCAACATTTGCAGAGTTATGTGACATCTTCAAGATATGTATGTGACAATATTCGACATATTGCTTAAACAACAGATTTAATAACTCCTGAAGCAGTTCATGTTCAACGACAAGGGGAAGGCTGGGGTATTTTCCGCAAGTGTGTCACGAAGAAGGTGTGCCAGTGAGGTAGGTGGGGTACTTCCACAAAATGTGTGCAATGTGTGCCACAAAGAGAGGTGGGGGTATTTACGACAAAAGCGTGTCATTTGTCCCAGGGATGAAGGCAGCATGGCTTCTGGTCTGCTGCTGGCCCCCCGGGGGGTGATCGGCATGCGACAAAGAAAGAAAGTGCATCAGGGAGGAGGAAGGTGACAGGAAGTTCTTAGTGCAGCCTTGTGGCTGTTGTGTCTTGGATCCTGGCCAGTGCCGTGAACCCAACACATGGCTTCTTCCAGCAGCTGTTGGATGAAGTGTGTGCAAAAAACTTTTCGCATATCTTTAGTATCATCTGTGCAGTGTATTTACGTTGTTCCTTACGCTATCATAAATATAAGAAGTACCACAACTGTTTAAACACCAATGTCAGTTACAATGTGTATAGGTTTACCAATAAATGAACAACATTCTTAAAATATGTGTAAACAATGCCTCATGCTCGCTATATTAGTCTACCGTAGTAAGGTCTTCCCAGTCCAGCAGATCGACACGGACTGAGCAAATTTCCACCAGCTATTTTTGGGCCGCCATCTTGGATTATGTCACAGGTGGGGAGGGGAGGAGGAGGGGAGGGGGAGCAGAGGTGGCTGGGAGTTCTCTGAGGGGGACCCACGTGCCATATGGGGAGAGCCCACGTCATCAGGAGGTGGGGTAAACAGTTGACCAACTATTTAATCTGCACAATTAATTTTATATGAATGTGATATGAAAAGTGTTCCACAACTGTCTTCGTCGCACTACTATTAAGCATGGTTTGTAATCATGTCCATGTAGTCCACAAATGACAAGGTGCCTTCGATTACTAACACAAATCAGATAGGAATCCAGACGAATGTTCCACATAGCATAATACTGCTCCCAGCATCCTGTGCCCAGGATGTGGTGCGTGTTTCGGACAGCCATTTTCCTTGAAGCTGGAGTAGCCGGAAACGACCATTGACTCGATGCAAAAAGAACCGAGATTCATCCTACCGGGTGACACCTTTTCACTGATCAACCATCCCATCTCAATGATTACTTTCCCACTGAAATCGTAAGTGACGTTGCCATTGGTATAACATACGAACGCATTAGGGTGGCCTGCTGCGGGGCCACATGTTCAGTACTGTACACTGAATGGTGTCCTCCGAAACAATTGTGCCTGCATGAGAATCACACTTTGTCACGAACGTCCAACACCTTGTTACTTACTATTTATTTCACCGTCTTTCAACCGCTTCCCTTAGATATTCACCACAACAGCACATGAACAGCCGACCAGCTTCGATGCTTGTGAGCTGCTCGTTCCCAGTTCCGAGCCATAACAGTCTTCTCATTTGTTAATGTAGCTGATGTCAGTGGATTTCCCATTTACGGCCAGTGTTGTAGCTAGAATCATTCCCCATTCGTGTCTGTTTATCTTATCATATGCCCACAACACTGTCAGGTGCATTCTCTCTCACGGTGATTAGATATCTGAATGTTGTGGCTCATGAGTGTATCTCACGGTGGTGTTGAGTAAATCTGCACAGTCTTCGTGGAAACGAGATTTTCGTTTCGTTTCCCTCTTTTTTTCTATTCAGTGATGCGATATAGTCCATAATATTTTGGATATCGTCATCTGCTGAAGAGCATAATGCATCGGAATGTCTACAGGTGGCAGTTTTCATGTAGCAATTAACAGTCTGCGGTTGTTTTTGATGTAGTAATTGTTTTCATCTCAATCATGTAGAGTATGTCTTATAAAATATTGAAAATTAGATGGAATTTTAAAATACTACATTTTTATGTACACATAGTACACTCAATTTTAGCACGTATGTAAAGACCAAAGTGTGTTCGGGAAGTAAATAAAATACAATAGAAGGAATGCGGCTCCAAAGAGCATATGTTAAGGAATATCTGCAGGCTATTACTTCGATGTGGAACTGACCATGTTTTGTAACAACACTGCAAAATCGTCTTCAAGTTATAATACAGTTTTTTGTTAACGTGAGGTGGGTTTGATATTTATAGTGTCACCTTCACCGGTGCAACTCTGACTTTGATGCTCTTCTCATGGTCTCTTTAGTGTTGCATCGGCAGTACCGACGGTTGCCAGGTAACAGATACGGTCACCTTATTGTATGTTTCGTTTCTTCAAGAAAAAAAAATTGTCGCTCATTTTGCTACATGGAGTCTCTTAGGTAGCGACGTAGAGACATTTCAATATCTTTAAAAATATATGCTTTTTAACCCATACGGCAGAGGACGGTCGGATAGCAAATGAGGCTATGAAGGAGTAGGTTTTGTAAACTGGACACCATGATGAAAGAAGACAGCACAACTGGAATTGAGGCTATGTAGGAATATCAGTGTGGCTGCTAATGTGGCAACAGAAAGTGACTGTCGCAGCTCGACCTAGCGCCGCCCACGAACACGTAAGGCGATGCCACTCTCAGGCGAGAGCCAATCCTCAGAATATGTAAATACGTAACACGAACATCAGAAAACGAAAACGTAAAACAAAGGTAATGATGGAAGAATGCAAAGCGAATATAATAACTATGAGGACAAAGCAGACAGGAACGTCAAACCAAATGAATCTCGGAGAAAAAAGGAAAATCCTTACAACGATGTCGCATTTGGGACTGGAACATGAGATGAGGTCGCCTCGGCGACACAGAACACCAGAACATTTTGCCTTCCGGGATTATCGCCATCTTCAGATCGCCTTAGCACTCTATGTCTACGGTCTCTCAACCCTACATATCTTCTCCGATTTACGTGAAGTATTCACTTTCTCTGAACTACCCGCTACCTACCTGCTGATTCTAAGTTAATTTATTCACGGCTAATGTAAGTTGCATTTTAGATATTTCTTAGAAAACATAAACTCCATCATTCATACTGAGGTAATCGACGTGTATTATATGCATAGAAAATACTATACGGGTTGAACTGCTCCCACCAGAAGACGCAGATTATTAGCGGAGCTCTTCCTGTCCGAACTCTATTTGATTCTCGTGGTCAAGTTTAACTCCTCAAACACAAACGGCGGGCTCCCTAATCTAACGCCAGACCAAAGTATAATTGTTACAGAGAGCGTTCCTTGGTGAAATAAATAACCCATACAGTTTTCATAGATATCTTTATAGTGGGATGGTCAAGTGTAACTTCTCAAACAGAGAGAACAGCTGACGGAAGATCAATAATTTAATCCCAGACCTGACTAATTGCTCCAGAGAGCCTTCCTTGGTACAGTAAATAGCTTATACATTTGTCGTAGATATCTTTATAGTGGTTTACTAGATTCTGTGGTACACCGTGTTATCAATTACAGTTTTGTTTTTGTGGTGCTGCAAACGTTTTCTCAAAAATAACAAGTACTATTTTCTGTCATGTCTACAGCTTACTGAATAACAGAGCAATGAAGACGATATTAGTTAGAATGTAACACGAGTGAAATTCTTTTAATCCTGCTTGTTCCCTTAACGATCGCCATCCCCATGCTTGGAGGCATCCTGTAGCTATTTTTCGTTTCAGTTATCTCTAAATCTTGTGAATAAACGTTGGTTCGGAAAAGTAAATGGTATGGATTACGAAGGTTTGAAGGCCTGGGAACTTACCCTGCATTGATAAATCTGTTTTCCAATTCATTATTCGGCTGTTTCTGTGGTGCACTGTGACTAAGTGACTTTCAGACAAGAAATTTTAACAGAATGAGATTTTCACTCTGCAGCGGAGTGTTCGCTGATATGAAACTTCCTGGTAGATTAAAACTGTGTGCCCGACCGAGACTCGAACTCGGGACCTTTGCCTTTCGCGGGCAAGTGCTCCACCATCGGGGTACCGAAGCACGACTCACGCCCATCACTTGCACTTGCCCGCGAAAGGCAAAGGTCCCGAGTTCGAGTCTCGGTCGGGCACACAGTTTTAATCTGCCAGGAAGTTTCATATCAGCGCACACTCCGCTGCAGAGTGAAATCCCATTCTGGAAACATCCCCAAGGCTAAGCCATGTCTCCGCAATATCCTTTCGTTCGGGAGTGCTAGTTCTGCAAGGTTCGCAGGAGAGCTTCTGTAAAGTTTGGAAGGTAGGAGACGAGGTACTGGCAGAAGTAAAGCTGTGAGTACCGGACGTGAGTCGTGCTTCGGTAGCTCTGATGGTAGAGCACTTGCCCGCGAAAGGCCAAGGTCCCGAATTCGAATCTCGGTCGGGCACACAGTTTTAATCTGCCAGGAAGTTTCAACAAATTTTAAGTTCCGTAGTGCAATCTCCCGTCAGTTCTAGGCTCGCTTCGATTACAAATCGCATCTTTCCCCTCTGGTAGTGAGTTGTTAATGTGAAAAATGAAACGTTGCATAATGGTTCACAGTCTACCTTCTACTTTATGTACCACTACAGCTGGCTGCCTAAGTAAGTTCCAAGAACAAAGAAAGGTACGGGTTTATGCTCCAACAGGACTATGTCCAATACAGAAATTCTGTCTTGAAATAAACCCTTGGGTTGAGAACAGTTATGCTATATTTATCTTATCTCGATGAAGGAACGTTACAGCTTAACGTCCCGGTGACGTGGAGGTAATATGAGAGATGGTGCAAGGCAGGATTCGATAAGAACATAAAGGTCGTCTGTAGCATATCTAAAACGAATACCTCATCATTTAGAAAAACTAAAGAAAAAAATTACATCAGCCTTCCCGATCATCCAGAATACAGTACCAGTGTCATTACCACTGGGCCAGATATTTCATTTTCTTCCGGTTTTTATAAGAAAAGTGTTAGAGCTTAGGAATCCTGACTCCTCCGTCGCAATAGTTTGTGATGAAAATCTTCCATATCGATAGGGTTGGAATATCTGAGGTACATTTATTTGACACGGATTGTAAATCTTACCTAAGCCTTAGTTCCTTCCTTTTTCGCATTAAGTAATGTTTTACTTCTAGAGAAATTATTCTGGTACCATTAACCTGGAAGTATCGGACCTCTTGTCTTACAGCGGGTGTATCTTTCGAATCATATGGTAAGAATGTCGAATCATTCGGTCATAGACATGCAAATGAAATTGGGAATTTCTTTTATTATTTCATCCGTCTCGGTTGCATCAATATACAATTTTTGCTTCAGTGGTTACCGGTTTCGGGCTGATAGGTCCATCCTCAAACCACACGCCTTGTTATTAACCGTAACTACTCATAACATACGGCGTTTAACGGCGCAAATAGCTTTTGTACAGAACGACAAACTGTATGCAACAAGTAGTCTCACTGATATCAGCTTATGTGTCTACTGTTGCACCTGACTGACACAACCAAACTGAGACGCACGAAAAAAAATAATTAAAAAAATTACAATTTCCTCAGTACCGAACGGTTGCGGACCTACCATCCCGTGGCAGCATGCCTGAAATCAGCAAAAAAATAAAAATGAAAGTTGTGGCAGCCTTTCCAGTCTGGCAGGCACAAATCCACATTTCGGGATTACTAGCGGAAATAGTCATGTTACTCATGGGAAATTATTAGAATGGATAAAGTATTGAAATGAAAGATAAGTTCTCTTATTCCACCCCATAGTGTGTTATAAAAAGTGCGACTAGGTGGTAGTATATAAATTAGCATGACAGCGTAACAAACAAATACAATCCTTCGAATATCAAATACACTCGTGGGAAATCTGTACAGACACAGAATGGGAGTTGTTAAATAGCCATGAGAGTTCAAGAGATTTGGTGTAAATGGCAGCATAAGTCATAGCACTTACAAACGCATCGACAGCACGTAGAAAGTTAGCAGGAGTAATCCACTAAATTACAGGCCCATATCGTTAACGTCGATATGCAGCAGTATTTTGGAACATATATTATGTTCGGACATTATGAATTATCTCGAAGAAAACGATCTGTTGACACACAGTCAACTTGGGTTTAGAAAACATCGTTCCTTTTGAATCACAATTAGCTCTTTATTCACATGAAGTGTTGACTGCTATTGACAAGGGATTTCAGATCGATTCTGTATTTCTCGATTTCCGGAAGGCTTTTCACGCGGTACCACACAAGCGGCTAGAAGTGAAATTTCCTGCTAATAAAATATCGTCTCAGTTATGAGACTGGATTTGTGATTTACTGTCAGAGAGGTCACAGTTCGTGGTAACTGACGGAAAGTCATCGAGTAAAACAGAAGTGATTTCTGGCGTTCCCCAAGGTAGTGTTATAGTCCCTTTTGCTGTTCCTTATCTATATAAACGATTTGGGAGACAATATGAGCAACCATCTTTGGTTGTTTGCAGATGACGCTGTGATTTATGGACTAATGATGTCATCAGAAGATAAAAGCAAACTGCAAAACGATTTAGACTAGATATCTGAATGGTGCGAAATGTGACAATTGACCCCCAAGAACGAAAAGTGTTAGGTCATCTACATGAGTGCTAAAAGGAACTCGTTAAACTTCGGTTACACGATAAATCAGTATAATCTAAAAGCCGTTAATTCAACTAAATACCTAGGTATTACAATTACTGACAACTTAAATTGGAGGAAACACATAGAAAATGTTGTGGGGAAGGCTAAACAAAGACTGCGTTTTACTGGCAGGACTCTTAGAAAATGTAACAGACCTATTAAGGAGACTGCCTACACTACGCTTGTCCGTCCTCTTTCAGAATACTGCTGCACGTTGTGGGATCCTTACCAGACAGGACTGACGGAGTATATCTAAAAAGTTCAAAGAAAGGCAGCACGTTTTGTATTATTGCGAAATATGTGAGAGAGTGTCACAGAAATGATACAGTATTTGGGCTGGACATCATTAAAAGAAAGGCATTTTTCGTTGCGACGGAACCTTGTCACGAAATTCCAATCACCAAGTTTCTCCTCCGAATGTGAAAATATTTTGTTGACACCGACCTACATAGGGAAGAACGATCACCACGATAAAATAAGAGAAATCAGAGCTCGCACGGAAAGAGATAGGTGTTCATTCTTTCTGCGCGCTATACGAGTTTGGAATAATAGAGAATCTTTGAACATAGCTGCTAAGGTTCAGTGACCGTGTCAGAATTATATTAGAACAAATAAGCCCTCGGTCACAAATATTAAGTCAAAATTGACCAGGTTTCGACGCTACTATGAGCGTCGTCTTCAGAATTAAACTAACTGTTCTAAAACATAAAAGATATATAAAACATTAATAAACTAAAGTGTGTACTGACTGGAATGAGATGCAGTACTTGCAAGTCACATTCTAAAAAAAATCTAAGCCGGAAAGGCGACGTCATTAAAATTTATAAATAAGATAAGATGGCGAGCCGCTAAGGGCTGCTCGTACCTGAGTGAACACGGGTTGCAGCTTATCGTAGTCGCTGCCTTCATGGTTTATTTCATTTGTTCTTGAAAGTTCTGAGCAACTTTGCTTCAGTGTTCGGACCAAAATCAAAAGGAACTGTGATGAAATGTATAATACGGTTCCTTAGGCAAAAGGAACAGAACTTTCCCGATGTGCATTATGGATCAGTGTCAGATACTAAGATTAATTTTGCTGTCTCTAAGAAAGAGATAGTCATTAGTGCCTGCTTTGAAACTTCTGATACCACTGATGACATCCAGACAACACAAGAAATGTTGGAATGAGCGTACACCAAAAACAACCACGTTACCTTCTTGAAAGAATTTTCAAAGACGATGTGAACGCGGACCCACTGCTGATGGGGAATATGCCCTAAAGAGAACGTCACGCGCATCCGAGTGGTTCACTGTTGGTGTCAATGTCGGGCCAATTTACCTGACGCCTTATTAACGCTTTCTTCCTCAACATTCCCCTGTGAGCTTCAAGTAATAGCTTCAGAATGTGAAACTGAAGCTTCGTAAGGATCACAATTATGAACTCAGACCCTTTTGTGGCCAGCAGAAGTACTACTGATTAATAATGAGTCTTTTGTGCATCGAAATATACATCCGCTGTGCCGGTGCGAAAGCTTTGCGCAAGTGCTCCGGTCAACCGGAACGCGTATGACATTGTACATTATGGTACGTTGGGTCCTGATCTGAAAGGCAACTCATTTTGTGGGTCACCAAGAGGCATACAGCTATCTGTAATAATGCTTTCGTACACCTTGACCAAAATAGGTCTTGCTTATCGAACTCATGAGCCGGAAGGACCCATCGGTAGACGTGGAAAGGCATTGGTCAGGCGTCGTCACTATCATGCAACTGAAATATTACAGCCAAACTTAAAACTTCTGTATTTCATTTTCTACTGGTTCTATGTTTTGGCAAAGGATAGTATGGTATGTCAAATAACATGAAGGAAGTTTACTCTTTGGTGGGTTAGAATCCGTCTTGTGAGCTCTTACTGCATTCTGAAGTGATGTAGACATTCTTTAGATGGGGGGAAATTCTTGTCCGTAGTTATCTAAATTAGACTTATTTCTCCTACCGTTAAAAATAAGTATTCGATAATGCGTGGCGCGAGATACACTTCTTACACTGTCGTTGATTAGTTGTACCAGCCTTGCGAGGTGTAAACTCTGGCTATCGACAGTAGCGCGACATGCTCAAAGTCAGCGGCCTTCTGTGCCGTTTCCGGCCTCGTATTAACCCACCTCTCAGCTTCATTAAAACATGGCCGATCATGATGCCGGAACATCTTCACAAAGTGTACGTAGCTGCAACGATCCAGGGTGGCTATCTTGTCTAGGTCATATGTCCCATTTCTCCTCTATTTTCCGCCCCTCTCGGTGCCATGTTACTGTCCTCTTCTCTAAATATCTTACATAACGGTCCTAAGTCCACCGTCAGTTAACACAACCATGCCTTTAGTATGAATATGCTGGAGGCCTGGTATGCTACATCTAAAACTTCCTGTAATGGAAGGACTACATCTCGCGTGTACTACTTCACCATAAAAGAATTTTATTCTTCCTAAAATTTGGCACACTCCTTAGGCTTCCTCATCACAAGAATACAAAATAGCAGTGTCTATGTGATTAAGAAGTACGATGCAAGGTTCCTTTGGACATACACGCATGTCCGAAGGACATACTTCTTAACAATACAGGAACTGCTATTTCGTATTTATCCACCAGCGCTGATAAACTCGGCGTTGAGCGCCTTAAGCTCCTTATTCGCCATTACAGTGCCCGCTTCTCCAAAAAAATATGTCATTGCTGGACGGGAGTATACTCTACGTACGAGGTGCAAGTTGTGGCACATGGACGACGACATATGGAAGTTTTTGCCTGGCCGTGCTTCGTGCACAGGTAGCCGAAGTAGTTAAGGCGAGCGCTGGCGCAAAGCGGGAAATCGGGGTTTCAGAAAATTACCTTGTCATCATTCCCCTATACAGCCGATGGTTGTTCATAATCGCAATTGGGAATAAATTTACTGTATTCATCACAGCTGAGGTGTTTTGCACATTTCTTGCTCCTAGTCCTACCTGAGGCGCTTCCCTATTTAACTCTGGCAGATGTTGGTACATGTTTTTAATATTTATGGTGGAACTGTAAGATCGCTTTCGGTTTCTCCCTACCATTCTTTCAACTGCCACTTCCCAACTATTCTTTTCCCCCTTGTTCCCATGGATTCTGATCTTCCTCTTCCTTGCTGCCTCTAACTGTGCCTGAAGAGCACAGATCACCCCTTCCTGCTCCTCCACCAACATATTCCTGCTTCATATGCTGCAAGTGCCAGGAAACAGTTTCTTCAGGTTTCCCAGTGTTCTCCCCACGCTACATGCACACTAGTGAAAGTATTTCCTACAAGATCTACAACAAATACCGCTGCTCACTACTCTGTAACAGGTCCTACATTTCTATCTCATGATCAATTAATTCACATGAAAAAATTATCTATGATAGTTTCTAGGATATTAGACAGTATATAAATTCCAAGAACATATAATGCGTGTTAATTAAGCGAATCGGACTGCATGTAAACAAAAACGATGCTGACGTGTTTTGTGTTGTTGCCACTGGGTTTGCAAAAATTTAGAAATACACAGCTGGACTTTGAAAATGCATTACCATGAAGACAGCATGCAACGGATGCCAGACTGGAATGAAGTGCATTACACTGATGTCGACGGAAATGCTTAGCATATCAGCGTAATCTCACAAATTGGTAGAAGTAACGCAGTCTACATACTGTACACAAGAAAAGATTACAAAGTGCGTTTCTCATTCAGAAAGCGCTTTTTAATGTTCCTTGTTTGTAAGAAGATTGTGTAATCTTACTCGCTCTATATGAATCCGACGAGTGTCATGCGAATTTCAAATCTATGGGTTCAAGAGGGCCATAGTCAACACCATGCAGCATGTCAATGGAGTCACATGACTAGCACCTGATAGGACAGACATGCTGCTCGCTCGGCCGTGCACAATCGTTCGGTCACGTCACAAACCTTGAGTTACGAATAGCGTTTACTTACAGCAAGACAAGTACCCATACGGAAGTACCCATACTGATATTGCGACAACGTTTGGTGCACCATGGGCTGTCAGCACGACGACAGTTGCTGTTGCTTCCCTTGACAGTCGTGTACCCAGTTACAACACAGGACACTGAAACGGCACCACATTGTCTTTTCAGTTGAGCCCTGGTTCTGCATAGTGTGCTACTATAAACGTATCCGTGTATAGAAGTGTTGAGGAGAACGAACCTTGCCATATTTCTCTCATGAGCATTATCATACCGGCTGGGCACCTAGTGCGATGGGGAGGGATACCATCGGACGCACAATACTATCCCCTTCTGTTCACGAAGTCGATAACCTGGCAATAAGCTTTACGTTTCTGACATTTTATGTACAGTAACTGTGTCCTATCTTCGAGGTATCCTTAACGTTAACTTTCAAAAAGACAACTCAAGACCACATGTCTCGCGTGTTGTTGTGACCTACCACGATAAAGTGTGTTTTACTGTTAAACTGACCCACACTTTCTCCAGTCTCTCACCCACTGAAATAAATTAGTTATGGGTTGCTGAGAGACAGCTACGCCACGAATCGCCAGCCACTGCCACTAATGTTCTCCGGCATAGAACTGAAGTAGCATGGAATGGCGTACCAGTATCGGCCATACAAGCTCAGTTCCGTTCGACGAGGAGCTGAGTTACTGCGATTATTGCTAGCAGAGATGATGGCTCTGGATTCTTAATTTAGCATCGCGTTTACCCCACAATAACCTACAAAATTAATCATGTATGTTTCCTACTACAGTATATACGCACAATAAGTGGAATTTCATTATCTGCAATTCTTCCTGACGTTGAAATTTTGTGGCTATCATAAAATAGAGTAGTTTTTTTTATTATTGAAAGAGGGTTCGCGTTTCTAAGGTTTATTGGCTAGAATTTTCGATGTATATAGGCCAGAAAATTTTGGTCTTGGTCGTGTATAACCAGCTAACAACTACTTGTAAATGAGTTCACAAACTCGATGTAGGAACTTTAAATTGCACCTTTATGACAACAGTAGTCACTGCTCAACTACTAGCTGCCTTTTTTTGGACTGAATTCATACAGTTAAAAAAGTTTTTTAACAATCGATAAAATCCTTCTGTAAGACATGCTGCGCAACTTTTACGAAAGACATTTCGATGTAAAATCGTCACAAGCTATTAAAATATTAATTGTACAACGACTAGTTTCCACATTAATCGTGTGGCACACTTTAATTTAGTTTTTGTGTTTATGATGTATACCATATGTCTCCAACTTTGAAATGTATCAAAGAACTATATAGCACCTTGAATGTAGGTGACACTGGGGTACGCAGCGAGGTAGTCATGTTCAGAAGTCGGTATTCAGATTTCACCTAAAATTTTGAGATTTTAGTCAGATTTGACGTCGCAGGAAAACAGAGAAAGTTTTATACACGGATGCATTCACGAAAAACTTCGATCTCATGTAATATGAGTAATATCATTGTTCACAGAGAGGTTTTAAAATCCAATTAATATTATCATCAAAACATGACATTCATTGAGTGTTTGATATAGTTTTCGGGCGAAGAAATAGGTTCTCTGTGAACTGAAGACAACGTAATACGCATTAACAGTATAGGTGAAATCAAATAAAGGGGAAAGACGGAGTTGAGATATTTGTTTCTTCAACAGAGACCAAATGTGACAAGTACGATGCGAAAGTAGGTGTGGGAAACCGAAGGTGGGATACATCAGATGTCACTGGGAACAAGCGCAGGGTATTGTGACGCAGTGCCCCCCTCTCCCCCTCGTCGGTCAATTGGCTGGAAGCGGCGTTGCGCAGGCACCGCGGCATTCTTAGGGGTGTCGCTGAGCACGGCGGACGGCGGGCCGCATGATGGATGAGCCCGCGCAGGCTGTGTTGTGACTGGTACAGTCTTTGTCGCTGGCCGGCTCGCCTTGCCCCTGGTTCCTTTTGTGAGGCTCCCAGAAACCGGTTCTCATTCGGGATTAACGATAGCACCGCCGGCGAGCTTCCGACAGCCGGCTCGCCCATGTCGTGTAGCCGAGATAACGCCCCACACAAATTTAGAAGACTACCCTCGGCGCGTTGTTCGAAATTCGGTGACTGCTGGTAGATTACGGCCCCTCAGACTTTGAGTAATTGGTACACGGCGCCCGTCTATGACTGCGGCCGCGCCTTCAGATGTGCTACCAGTGGCTTCACAGTGACGAACGGCCGATTTGTCCTCAAATTGCTGCCTGCAGGTCCTCACTAAATCCTCTCATTATAAGAATTCGAGCTGCTACAGTCACAGGGTGTGTCTTATAGACGTTACAATACAAGCAGTTTTGTAACCTCTCATTGACACTGTTAATTATTCTCAACAGTCTTTATTTCAGGTAGACTTTGTAACATAGGCGTCGTTCATTACGTGGACACCCTCCCAATATTTCGTAAGTAAATCTCTTATCAACGGGAAGTTTGTGTTGAACACCACGAAGCCTTACGTGTATGAGAGCGGCCGCTCTTTCAGATGTGCTACCTTTCCTTCCTCCCTCTGGAAGAATTACAGACTAACCTCGCTTTCGTGCTACGGTGCTACTTAGTATTGCTCGTATTAAACATCGTTGGCAGAGGTGAATAAATCGATAAATGACAGAGAATTCCTGTAAAATTGTTTAAAGCACTTTTTATAAGTAATAGTTTTACCTTGATTGAAAAACTGCGTTTTTTTAAGTGGAAAAATGTAATTTCTTAACGAGAGCTCCTGAAAAGTGAAATAAAGTGACACAATGTTTGTTAACGTCTGCACTAATATCTTCTGAAAAATAGACGGTAACTGAGGGGTTTCGCAATACTACATATCATTTTAAGATTCGCGTTACACAAAGTAAAGGACAATCTTTAATAATATTTTTTTGCTTGCTTTCACATAAAAAAAAACATCCATATGATTTAAGTGTGCTTTTACACTTCTACTACGTTTGTCAACTAAAATATTGTTATGAAATAGGGAAACACGCAAAACCATAACTGAGGTACATTAATGCCTCTTTATCATTCGTTTAACTTGTACTGAATAAATAAGATGCCATTAAAAATACTTCTTCATACCTTATCTGGATTATTTTTATTATTACTACTTCTTTGAAGCATTCCTGAATGGTACCTGAAAGAAACTGGCCTAGTCTGTATTCTTTTCCCCAGCGTTGTCCTCAGTAGCACAGAGAATAGGAGGTTCAGGAGAAGCGTCAGTAACATTAGACCAGTTATTATGTAGATGCATACGCACTGTAAGAAAGATATGTTTCGAGTCAGTATGAATCTCACACATGAGCATCGGTAAGGCACCAAGTATTTCCGTTCTTTGTTCAAACGATCTTTTAAAACAACCCACTAACTATATTCAGTAATATTGTCATAAATACATAATACTATCTCCATTCCAGGTGAAGATTCCTAATAGGGGGGGGGGGGGGTGGTGCAGCAGGGGACGAGCTCCTGCTAGATGTCACTACTGCACATCACTTTGAATGTGTTAACCAACCGTCATGTGTGAGGAAGAGTCACTTAGGTCGACTTTCTTGTAACCGTAAGTATTGTGTCATGTGCAGACTAATTTTTGTTCCACCTCATCTATGAAATTACAACGCTATCCTTTTGATCACTTTCCACCACAAGTAACTTCAAAAAATGAACGGACAGGGAATAGGGTGAATGAGAAACGGTCTTCAGTTTCTTTATGGTTAAAACCTACATGACACTCAACGCTTAGTGTGCGCGAGAGTTGTCATTGTGGAGGAGTGAGCCTTATAATCAATGAAATATAGTTGGTTTTTTCAGTGGCGCCTCACATAAATGCCTTAGGATTAGGAAAAATTAACGACGTTTGCTATGATACGTTCAGAATGTAATTGTTGATGGACTATCCCTTTACCGCGCGGGATTAGCCGAGCGATCTAGGGAGCTGCAGTCGTGGACTGTGCGGCTGGTCCCGGCGGAGGTTCGAGTCCTCCCTCGGGCATGGGTGTGTGTGTTTGTCCTTAGGATAATTTAGGTGAGTAGTGTGTAAGCTTAGGGACTGATGACCGTAGCGGTTAAGTCCCATAAGATTTGACACACATTTGAACATTTGAGCTATCCCTTTTCTTTCATAAGAACAAAGTAACGTTGTTTTCAGGTTGTTTCTTACGAGTTTTACTTCTTAAAGGCGTGATGATGAGACAGTATTCCAACAGATCGAGGGTTTCTTGTTATCAAAAGTCACTACGCCCAAAACACTATCTTGTCTCTAGCACAGTTTACTAAACTCTGAGAATTTTTCTAGTTTTTCTTAGTTTGAGTTCTTTCTTTATAAATAGCTTTTGGTTTATCTTTTTAATCTTTGCAGCCCTGATCCCGCAGCAGTCTGCTAAGTATCTCTTAGCTGTCTCGGTCCCCGCTCTGCTCAAAAAGTTTTGGGCATGCTCAGACGAAGAGTTTTCTGTACCTTACACACGTCGAGACTGCTTCTCCATCACCAATCTTTCGTGGCCAGCTCCTTTGAGGCAGTGAATATATCTTCGTTGCAGTATATAACCACCATTATTGTAATGAAAGGTACCCAGCTTTTGCTGATTAAATGAACTTCGGGAGCCCCACTGGCCTCACTTCATAATGCCTACCACAGACGAAGTGTTGAAGCCTCAATATTGGACTACATGGCCAGAAACGAGAGAAAAGTTGCCCTCACATTCGGTGTCCGAATATTAAATCAAAATAACTTAACGTCAACTAATTGATATGAAAGCGAATATTAATTGCAGTTGTGAAAAAGGGAGGAAAATTAAGGTTTCCCTTTCGTTGACAAACAGGTCCGATCAAAAGCTTTGTTTAGCTAAGTAAGGAAACAAATCGGCCAATGACAATTTTTAAAGGACCCTTCCTGGCACTTGCCTCAAACGATTTAAGGAAATTGTCGAAAACCTAAATGTGGATGGCTAGATGTCAAGAGTGCAAAATTGGGCTGAAGCTGCCCTGTGCTCGCATAGTCAACTTTTAATATCATTGCCCTCTATTGTTATTTATGCGAATAATTGTCACTGAAACCATAAAAAGTTTTTTTAGTGTTTTTCTCTTGGCAGTAACTAAAAAATTAGGTAACAAAATTATGGAGTTCAAATTAAAAACGAAAAGTGATACCTATATATTAGCGATCTCGTTGGAAAACAAAGTGGACTGCGTTACTTGTAGACGAGGCTGCTCTCCCCTTTGGGTACTTTCGCTGGTCTGAAATTTTGATTTATTGTCCAGAGCCACTCGTGCAATTTCAGGACTGTCCATCTCACGCGGTGCTGACGTAAGGTCTAGTAAGATATTCAGCAATGCACTGATTTTGAATATTGTCTGATAGGTATAATCTAAGAACGGATTTCAGTAACATTATGAATCTTTATAATAACGATACACGTAGTGTGAAAACGTGCCTGTACCGCTTCCACTTAAACTAATGATGATCGCTGATGAGTTACTGGCTTATTTAACACAGCAGTTAACGGTTCTGTTTATGTTTTCTGTTTACAGTCATTCAGTAAACGTTAATCTTATTTTGACCCGAATGTCCTTTTAAATATACCTAAAGTTGTATTTTACTCAGCATGCTCACGAAAGAAAAAGACATTGGACAGAAACTACAATTAAACGTAGTCTACAGAGATACAGAGATATCTGTGTTTAATTTCCCATAAACAACAGTAATTAGTTGTTAAAGTTACAATGAAACTAATTTAATACAATACTGGCCATTAAAACTGCTACACCAAGAAGAAATGCATATGATAAACAGGTATTCATTGGACAAATATATTATACAAGAACTGACATGTGATTAGATTTTCAAGCAATTTGGGTGCATAGATCCTGAGAAATCAGTACCCAGAACAACCACTTTTGGCCGTAATAACGGCCTTGATACCCCTGGGCATTGAGGCAAACAGATCTTGGATGGCGTGTACAGGTACAGCTGCCCATGCAGCTGCAACACGATACCACAGTTCATCAAGAGTAGTGACTGGCGTATTGTGACGAGCCAGTTGCTCGGCCACCATTGACCAGACGTTTTCAATTGGAGAGAGATCTGGAGAAGACGCTGGCCAGGGCAGCAGTCGAACATTTTCTGTATCCAGAAAGGCCCGTAGAGGACCTGCAACATGCGGTTTTGCATTATCCTACTGAAATTTAGGGTTTCAAAGGGATTGAATGAAGGGTAAAGCCTCGAGTCGTAACACATCTGAAATACAACGTCCACTGTTCAAAGTGCCGTCAATGCGAACAGGAGGTGACTGAGACGTGTAACCAATGGCACCCCATACCATCACGCCGGGTGATACGCCAGTATGGCGATGACGAATACACTCTTCCAATGTGCGTTCACCGCGATGTCGCCAAACACGGATGCGACCATCATGATGCTGTAAACAGAACCTGGATTCATCCGAAAAAGTGACGTTTTGCCTTTCGTGCACCCAGATTCGTCGTTGAGTACACCTTCGCAGGGGCTCCTGTCTGTGATGCAGCGTCAAGGGTAACCGCAGCCATGGTATCCGAGCTGATAGGCCATGCTGGTGCAAACTTCGTCGAACTGTTCTTGCAGATGGTTGTTGTCTTGCAGATTTTCCCGTCTCTTGACTCAGGGATCGAGACGTGGCTGCACGATCCGTTACAGCCATGCGGATAAGATGCCTGTCATCTCGGCTGCTAGTGATACAAGACCGTTGGGATCCAGCACGGCGTTCCGTATTACCCTCCCGAAGCCACCGATTCCATATTCTGCTAACAGTCATTGGATATCGACCAACGCGAGCAGCAGGGTCGCGATACGATAAACCACAATCACTATAGGGTACAATCCGACCTTTATCAAAGTCGGAAACGTGATGGTACACATTTCTCCTCCTTACACGAAGCATCACAACAAGGTTTCACCTGCTAACGCCGGTGAACTGCTGTTTGTGTATGAGAAATCTGTTGGAAACTTTCCTCGTGTCAGCACGTTGTAGGCGTCGCCACCGGCGCCAGCCTTGTGTGAATGCTCTGAAATGGTAATCATTTGCATATCACAGCATCTTCTTCCTGTCGGTTAAATTTAGCGTCTGTAGCACGTCCTCTTCATGGTGTAGCAATTTTAATGGCCAGTAGTGTATATCATGAGAAAGGAAATAACACATTATGTGTGAGTACCGTTTCTGTTACGTCATTTGATCTTTGACGAGAACGTGATTGAGCGAAGGTGTCACCGTGCACTGTTTGTACGAGAATGCCGAAAATACAGTACAATGAGTTGAAAGTAATTTCTCTGAATGTCAAGAGAAAATACTCACATTCTTCTACCGTTTGCTGACTCTCTGGGCCTTTCTGCGGGGCAGCAATTTATATCTGTCTTGCTTCATGTTTTTTCCTTCACTGAATTCTCTCGTTCGAGCGTAACATTTGTGTGATGGCATGGCACTCGAAATAAAAAATGAGCGTGTTATATATACACTTTGTGAAAAATGTATTATAATTGAATCATATATTTCCTTGTAAGATAACCCATGGAAATATTAGTACTAGCGGTTGCAACGGGGAACTTTCCGGGTGAGGTTTGTTATACATGGTGTTTGGAAATTCCCGTTACTGACTTCTCGGACTTGTAGAGGGGAGAGAGTATATAATATTTTCAATAGGAACCCAAGTCTGGAAATGGTTTCAGTTCAGAAGTTAACTCACCCATTTCTGCGAGAGGAACAGAATTAGAAATGGTGCAGTATAAATATTAGGCAACAGTTTAAAAGGAAACTTGATGATACATCCATTTATCACTTAATCATAGTTGTTTGCATTAACACGTAAACATTACGTTATGCACGTACAGTGGTCTGGGTTGTTTTTTGTTTTTGAATAATATAAACATGTGATGTTTAAGTTTTAACACAAACAAATATTCTTAAGTGATAAATGGATATTTCACTGTTTCCTTTCGAACTACTACCTATTAATTGTTCTGCGTCACGCCTAAATCAATTTCTAGAACAGAAGCGGATGAGTTAAAAATCTGAATTGAAACCGTCGTAGACCGGAAAAAAATGCGTTTCCGGACATTGGTTACTATTCACAGTATTATGTACTCGCTCCCTTCAACAAGCCCTAGAAGTTGGTAACGGGAATTTACGGACACCCCATACACTAATAAGTTTTGGACATGGTTTCCTTAGTCGGGTGATGCAATTCCATCGGGATTTGTTATACATTTAAGGTTTTTATTTTGAACCTGATATTACGCAGCAAAATATAAAAGCGTAACCTACAGTACAAGAGTAGTGGAAAATGACGCGCCTAAATAAAAAAAGATTGATATGGAGGCACAAACACATTGTAGTTAAAGACGTTGATGGAATCCAACAGCCGGCCGGTGTGGCCGAGAGTTTCTAGGCGCTTCAGTCTGGAACCGAGCTACCACTACGGGCGCGGGTTCGACTCCTGCTTCGGGAATGGATGTGTGTGATGTCCTTAGGTTAGTTAGGTTTAAGTAGTTCTAAGTTCTAGGGGACTGATGACCTCAGCTGTTGAGTCCCAGAGTGCTCATAGCCATTTGAACCACTTTTTATTTTTATTTATTTATTTATTTATTTTTAATCCAACGCACCTCAAAAGTTAAATGTTAACAGTCTTACTGACTGATAAACAATATTGGTATCTATGGTGTACTGATGATGATGATAATGTCCCATACTCCGAGGAGCGTAGGGGACGATGCGGGAGACCCACACCACCGTGCTAGACAAGGTCCTAGCGGGGGGGTTTGCCATTGCCTTCCTCCGACCTTAATGGGGATGACTGATGATGATGAAGACGACACAACAACACCCAGTCATCTCGAGGCAGGAAAAATCATTGACCCCGCCGGGAATCGAACCCGGGAACCCTTGCGCGGGAAGCGAGAAAGCTACCGCAAGATGTGGTGTAC
This sequence comes from Schistocerca serialis cubense, assembly GCF_023864345.2. Classification (NCBI taxonomy): domain Eukaryota; kingdom Metazoa; phylum Arthropoda; class Insecta; order Orthoptera; family Acrididae; genus Schistocerca; species Schistocerca serialis. Next base: position 585,209,564 of record NC_064640.1, read on the forward strand.
TGCGTAAGCAATAATCGAGGGATAGTAACTTTGTCTGTGCATGAATAATCTCGCAGCAGCGCGTTCAGAAGTAAGTAATATCTTCGTACAGCCGGAAATCAAAACTAAGAATTAATTTTCAAATCTAATAACAGTGGTAAGAAGCTTCACTATTTATGTTTCGTGACTAAAAAATTTTTCTGTTTAGGTCTGGTGCCTAAAAAATTCGGAACTGATTAACTTTTATTAAGTGAAGTACATCTGTTTCACCAGCTACATAAAGAAATCATCATTCTTCCTCAAAATGCCAAAGTAATCACTCGAATGTCTTCGCATCGCCAAAGCCCCTGTTACCAGACCTAACTAATTGAAATAATTACACTGTGAAATAAATATTATGTATTATATCGCAATTCTTGGTGTAAATGGAATAGTTAATATCGTTTAGATATTATGTGGTGTATCAAATCTTCGGCGGAAGATTAGGTTATGCAAGAAGAAAACGTATTAGATGTAAGACATTTCATTGCCAACTTCCCAAGTCTCACTGGAAGATGTTCGTACTTTAAACAATATTTATGCCAGTGTGAATCAGAAGCTACTCCATTAAAAGAAAATACTACTTCTAAGAGGTATTTACACAGATTAAGAGCATTAATTGGTTGTTATTACTGTATATACAAAGTAGACTACACCAGGATAGAAAATTTCCGTGTTGTTAAAGTATCCTATATTGTATCGTTAGCAAAGAAAAATTGGTTTTAATTTGCAAGTGAATGTGGTGATTCGGATTACAAATTAAATCTATATTAAATTGTCGATTGTATAAAGCACTCTTTACATTACTTAAGCTGCTGTTCAGACGAGAGATTGTGGCCACATTCAGCTACGATCGGACATTAACATTACATACATACAGGTTCCACCGTCAGCCAAACTCAAAAATTCTTATCGATGAACTTGCTGGGGGATGAGTGCTTCTTTAGCGACTTTCCAGGAATCCTTTTATCTTTGAAAAAATAACTCCTCACGCAGAGAGGGAACCTACACTCAGGGACGTAAAGATGTTGGCTTGATAGTCACGTCTGACTGGGAACTGTTGAGTCACTGGGCTCTTTCAGACCGCTACACGTGTTTGCTCAATGCTGCCCAGGCTCTTCATTTGCATCACAGAGCGATAGCAGGCACACCATTAGACACTGACTGTTGGAACTCCGCGGAGTTATGGAATTCTTGCTCCTGGGCCAAATGAATGGTCGGTGCCCTATTTTAGAAAACGTCTTTGAGCCGAAAGTAATTACCACTGTTCTGTCCCAAGATTTATTGGTTGCCTGAACGCATGTACATTCTTCTTCATTAAAACTTACAGACCACTGTTATTTATGAACTGTAGTTCTTAAGTCATTACGATATGCCACATGATTTAAAGTAAATTTCTGTTTGATGACGAAAAGTGTGTGTAATATCTCAAGACAACATTCAGTTCACAGTATTCAGTACACCAAGGAGTAAATGAAAGCGTCATTTCATTCTAGGTGCGAAGAAACTAGTGCGTTGCTATTACTGCTCAAGCCCCTTCTACAGGTGTGACTGTCTTGTCTCAGTCGACTCCCCGTAATAAGTGTATCGCAGCACCACTTATGTATTATTCCTGTACTACGAATCACTTACCTCTAGAGGACATTCGTCTTCACAGGTCGGCGCCAAAATAGCGTTTGTTCTTGATTGCTGTCTGCTGTGAAACTGAGGGATTGTCCTTCTTACAGAAAGTCGGAAAATAGTAACAGCATTGGGGAACTCGCTGCATCAGAAGAGTTTATTATTTACCAGAACTAAAGTCATTGTGAATGTATTTGACAAAATTTGTGTGATGAATTCCTCATCTTGACGATAACTGAAAGGAAAGGAAAAGAGTCGTACATTTCAAAACACTAACATTTATTTTATCGACAAATGACATGCAAGGAAACTTCAAACATTATTTACACGTCTGTAAAAAGCCGATCATCTCTCTGTACTTTGTAAGACAGATGCCGTTATATTTTCTAGGAGCCAAATGAAAACTAAAACATTTTTCTCCTTCAGCATAGCTAACTTCTTTCATTATTAAAGCAATTTTCGTTTAAACCATTTTCATCTGATTTCTGCGTCAACATAAAAATCCCCAACTCACCGTATAGTGTGTGGGCAGTATAATTTGTACCACTGATTGGCATATTCTTTCCTCTCACACTCGCGATTAGAGGGAAGGAAAAACAACTTTCTATATGCTTTCGTACGAGCCCTGATCTCCTTTACCTTAGCTTTATGGTCCCTACGCGAAATGTACACTGGCGGCAGCAGATTCATTCTTCAGTCAGCTTGAAACACCGATTTTCTCGAGAGTGTTCCTCGAAAAGAATGTCGCCATCCCTTCAGGATTTCCAATTTGAGTTCCCAGAGGATATCCGTAACACTTGCGTGTTGTTCGAACGTACCGGTAACAAATCTAGCAGCCCGCCTCTGAACTGCTTCGATGTCTTCCTTTAATCCGACATGATGGGGATACCAAACAATAGATCAGTACTAAAGAGTGGGTCGCACTACTGCTGTAACCCTGTCTCCTTTATACATAGATGACCCACACTAAACCGAGATCAGCCAGTCGCCTTTCCTACTACTGTCCTTGCGTGCTCGTTCCACTTTGTATCGTTTTGCAACGTTACGCATAGACATTTAATCGATGAGACTGTGTCAACCAACACACTATTACTGATTTATTCGAGTATTACAGGATTTTCTTATCTTTTCAACTTGGTTAACTTACCTTTTTTTTTACATTTAGAACATTGTGCCATTCATAACACCAGCTAGAAATTTTGCTAAAATCATGTTTTATCCTCCTACAGTCACTCAATGACACTTGCCGCACCCCACAGTATCATCAGCAAACAAGCACAGATTGCTGCTCACCCCGTCCGTCAGGTCATTTACGTAAATAGAAAATAATAGTGGTTCCATCGCACTTCCCTGGGGGACTCTGGACGATAACCTCGTCTCTGATGAACACAGTGTAAACTTTCTCTTTGTCAGGATATTATAAATCCTAAATAATATCTTTGTGTTGAGATGTCTGGTCTCTTGTGGGAAAAAATTCGTAAAATAACATCGAGTTCTCATGGGATGTTCGCAGTACACAGGAAGAAAAGGTAAAAATTTCGGTTAAAGGTGAAGAAGCCACAAAAGCAGGAAGTCCATTGCTGTAACTTGTGTGTGCGAGGTGAGAATTGGTTTAATCTTCGATGTTAGAAGAAGACAGCACGCGCAATTTTCAGCAGATTCTGCTTTTTACAATTCCTCACTCTGTTTGACGTCACTGACTCACTCACGACGAGAGTAAAAGCTGAATTACACCCTGGGATGTGTTGCGCACCGAACACGAATAGACTATATAGACAAGGAAGATGCTTATGCAAAATAGTCTTAAAAGTTCAGAGGCTTACGCGAGTTTTAACACCAAAACTCAAATGATTATGACAACGTGAGAGAATAATATCTCGTAATTTGGCTGTTTCAATCCTGGAAGAAGATAACCAGAGGAGAACATGGATCTAGCACGCAGCCAGTGGTAGGAGTGGATAATTTCCAGTGGCATCACCGTCCATGCTTTTTGTATGCAATTTTATAAATCATCGAAAGTCATAGACAAGTTGATCTCTATCTTTGATATTGACCTCATTTCGGCGTTGAAGAGAGTCCGTAAGTTTTTTCAGGTGTTTATATCATCATGATGATATAAAAGAAAGACAACACTTGCTTACTGATAACGTTGAAATAAACATCTTGGTTCATGTTCATCGTCAAGTGGGTCAAAGACATAGTACAAGAAACACCCTCAAAACATCACAGAACCACCTGAAGTAGACCATCACTTACTCAGAGTGCAACATTTGAAAAGAGGCGTAATCGAGGTACGACAGACCACACTACATGCTTCCAGTCAGCTACAGGCCTGTTGCTGACTTGTTTGATCCACAGAAGAAAGTACGGTTTTATGTGCCGCTGAGAGTAATGGTCTTTTGCCAGCTACCCGGCTCCAAATGTTCACTGCATGTCCTTCGCAACGTTCATTCCGAAACTGGTTGTCAAGGAACTTCGTTCATTAACAGGAGTAGTTTCCGTTGGCTTTTAAACCGACTGATATTAATACGCTGCGACATTCGTCCGGTCCGTGTTGGTTAGGACCTTCTTACAACCACCGTTTTTACGCGTGTTGGGTGACTGCAACACGGAACGTGTTGATGCACAAACAAATCGGGCTACTCCACTGACTATAAGGTTAGGGGCTCGTCCAAGTACGGTAGCTCCTTTCTGCCATTCTGTCCCCCTTCTCGTCCATCTCTTTATTGCGCTGACTGGTATACAACCAACTAGGACAAACACATCGCTTCACTGCCATGACTTACGACAGATACCAGTTGTATACCTTCTTCAGCGCTAGAAAGCTACCAGTGTGCTCAATTAAGTGGACGATTGGTAAAGGGTGTCCACGTAGAGGTATACAAAAACATTTGTTTATATTTTAGTGCTTAATAAGGCTCCGAACTTCATTTGTCCAACATTGTACACAGGAACTCAAAAAACAGTATGCTTGTTGGTAGAGCTCAATGTGGGCACCTTAGATATCGAAACGGTTCTCCACTTCTACCTACATGTTTATAAACGTGACATGTGTTGGTTGGTTGGTTGATTTGGGGGAGGCACCAAACAGCGAGGGCATTCGTGCCCTAGGATTAATGAAGGATGGAAAAGGAAGTCTGCCGCGCCTTTTCAAAGGTACCATCCCGTTATTTGCCTGAAGCGAATTATGTAAATTACGGAAAACGTAAATCAGGATGACCGGACGCTGGTTTTGAACCGTAGTCCTCTCGAATACGAAGGTGTTACGGCTTCTGCTGTGGTGTAGCCTCGTTGCCTCAAATCAACCGGATCTCGAACCTTTGGTCTCTAAACGATGTCCTTGATAAAGCCATATCCACTGAAATACAGCGGAGTCAGGCCAGGAGACCGATGTGGCCAATCACTTGGACCCCAGTTGCGACTCAACGCTCAGGGAATGTATCATGCAGGAATATGGTAAAATTCCCTTGATAGTGGGATGGGGGGGGGGGGGCACCACCCCACCATCCAACTGGAAAATGACGTCGGGAGGCATCTGTAGGACTGTGTAGTTCGCCAACATGTCGAGATAGGTGTTTCCTGCGAATCGCGCACGTGCACAATGCGACTCAGAGCAGTTCATGAAATGATGAGGATCACATCTTGGAGAGTGTCTCTATGGATAGCGTATATACCCAATGACATAAAAAGTCGGGTTTTTTCGTTATAAGGATTTCTTTTTGTATAACTCTAGTCCGAATACCGTGCATTTTTTCCTTGGAGAGTATCAGTCCTAAGAAGAAGTAGAAGCCGTCGGTCGTCAAAGATGCCATTCACATTTCTTGCGTTACGAACTATTATACTGCTGAAATATGATTCATGGACTAATCTGAGAGAGGAGCAGTATCTCTGGCTCTTAGGTCTCTCAGGTAAAGTGTAGCTATGACTAAATATTTTACTAGGTGTGTTAAGAAAGGGAGAATAATTTTGCGTAGAAGAGTGACCGGAGACAAACTGCAGAGTAGCTTAGCAGTCAGAATCAAATAATAGTGCTGTGGACGAAAATGTTGAGCACAAATGGAAAAAATTCAAAAACATCGTTCAATATGCCGTAGACAACTAGAAAGAAACCATCGTGGTTTAATAGTAGTGTTTGAGAAATGCTACCTAAACAAAGAGCACTTCGTCAGAGATTCAAGAGAAGAAGCTGACAAATGAAAGCTGAACGATATGAAAGTGAGAGCAATGAGTGAATCGTCCAGTGACTTTGAAAGTAAGATTTTATCAACTGATCTGAGTAAAAACCCTAAGACTGTGGTTACAGCGGAGCGGCGCACCACTACCAGAACAGCGCTACGAGGCGAGGAGAGCAGCGCTGACGAAACAAACCAATGCTGTTCAGTGCACGTGAGTATAGTGACGCTGCCGACAGATCGGCGCGAACCAGAGCGCCACAGAGCATCTTTGAGCGAATCGACCATTATCGTTTCTGAGAGCGGCGACCAGGTCGTTCGCGTAACTCCTGCAGCGTTCGGGCAACGCCGGCACCATTCGGCTGTTGCTGCTGGTAGCCGAATCAGTACTGCTGCTGGCATTTGTGTTTCTCATATTGTACTGTTAAGAAAATGGCATCAGCGGAAGTTTTGACAACAACTGTTTTTATTCATTGTCCTTTATGATCCCAGCGAAACAACTACCTCCGGCCGCTGTGGTCGAGCGGTTCTAGAGGCTTCAGTCCGGATCCGCGCGACTGCTACGGTCACAGGTTCGAACCCTGAGTCAGGCATGGATGTGGTGATGTCCTTAGGTTAGTTAGGCTTAAGTAGCTCTACGTTCCAGGGTACTGCTGACCTCAGATGTTAAGTCGCATAGCGCTCAGAGCCATTTGAACCATTTGAAACAACTACCATCACAACAGATTCATTTTGGGAAAGTTATGGTATGAAGTGGAAAAACACATGAAAATCGTGAAACTTCCTGGGAGATTAAAAATGTGTGCGCCGACCGAGACTCGAACTCGGGACCTTTGCCTTTCGCGGGCAAGTGCTCTACCATCTGAGCTACCGAAGCACGACTCACGCGCGGCTCTCAAAGCTTTACTTCTGCCAGTATGTCGTCTCCTACCTTCCAAACTTTACAGAAGCTCTTCTGCGAACCTTGCAGAACTAGCACTCCTGAAAGAAAGGATACTGCGGAGACATGGCTTAGCCACAGCCTGGGGGATGTTTCCCAGATGGTAGAGCACTTGCCCGCGAAAGGCACAGGTGCCGAGTTCGAGCCTCGATCGGCGCACACGGTTTTAATCTGCCAGGAAGTTTCATATCAGCGCACACTCCGCTGCAGAGTAAAAATCTCATTCTACATAAAAATCGTGTTTTATCACGTGAGAAAATGTTTTCGAAACTTACTTATTTAGATAGATTCATTTGAAGGTACGGTATATTCAAGTTTCGACCTCTTTGATACATGACTTGCATAGAACGCTCGATGTCTACTGCATGTTGCTCTTCGACACTCTGGGAACCTTGTAGGTCAATGACAATGTTATGAAAACATGCAAATTTCACAATATCGTCAGCAAGTTGTTGTGAAGTTTCTGTTGGTTTCCAAAATATGCTCGGCTTAGCACCTATTATTCCACAATAAGAGATACAAGGAATGTTACGAATGCTTCATTCTACTTATTTCGCTTGCATGCAAGCCCGGGACGAAGCACTTTACAAAAATGTGAACTACTCGTATTTTCACGAGGTTTGTGACAGATAGCGATCCTTCTAAGTTTAAAGTATAATTCAGTATGTTATATGCGTATCATAAGCCGAAACATATTACCTAACACGCACCAAACGCAACTGCGTTGCGACGCCTATTTTTCAATGATAACTTTTCTACATTCGTGCTACAGTTTACTTAATCCCGGAATAGCACAATAACTATGACGATTAACAAAATGTCTAATTCCATCGAGAACCGCGTCCACCACGACTGTATTATTGTCAATGTATTTAGGATAAACGGTAGCATCGGTCGCAAAGATTGATAGCCTTTATTTTACACATCGATTACGGTCACTGTGTAGCTTACACCTAGCTACAAGGTGACTGTTTGTGAGCAGTTTGCTACAAGCTCACTATGTGCTGAAGTCACAGGACAGGTTCTTCTGTAATTCATAATTATTTTGTGCAGTAAAAGTGAAGATACCCGTTGCACGTAGTCATCACAGTACATTTTATGCCTGATGAAAATGTTGTGTCGTTATGATACGGACCTACAGGGTCAGAATAGTTTGCACAGAAGATAGCCACACAGTGACCGAAATCGATTTGTAACACAAAAGATTTCGATCTTTCCGACTGATGCTGCCATTTATCCAAAATATGTTGGTTAACGAAATGATAGGCGTTTCTTCATGATGCTGACGAGTGAAGGTGTGAGACATGGGCGAACCAATTTTCTTACTTTTTATTGTACCGAGTAGTTTTTATAAAATCGTGTGAGAGAGTTAGTAGATCGGCTGGCAAGTTTGCCGTCCACCGAGTATGCCAGTTGCCGCTCCGTGCACTACTATATCTGGACGTCAAGCAGCGCTGTTCCAGCTGCCCATGTGCAGTTCCGCTCTGCTCTATTGCACCGCTCCACTATAATCCGGGACTGGAAGGTTTAGGTCCCTGTAAAATCAGTAAGCAGTTCGAAATCCTCTATTCACTCACTCAGTGATCATACTGGTACCGAAACGGAAGATAACAGAAAGATGGCCGAAATACTGAATTCGTTCTTTCGAAATTCTTTCAACGCAGAAGATCGTGACACGGTCCCTGATATCAATCATCGTACGAACGTCGAAATGGCAGATGTTGAGATAACCGATGGCGGAAAAGGAAAACAACTACAATCGCTTAGCAGTGGAAAAGTTTAAGCACCAGCTGAGACACGTATGAGATACTAGGATGATTATGCAAAAGAATTTGATTTCCAATAACAGTATTTAATCGTACAACGCTGGAGCAACAAGAGTACCTTAGGACTGTAAGAAAGCGCAGGTCATTTCTGTTTTCTAGAAGGTTCGTGGGACAGAAGCACGTAAGATATCGTTGACGTCAGTTGTGAAGTACGGAATATATTTTATGCTCAAGAATAACGACGTTTTCAGAAAACGAAAAGCTCCACTGTAACGATCAACACGGATTTCGAAAATAGAGATCTGACGAAAGCCAGGTCAATGAAACTGCAGCTTACCCAGTAGCGGACCAGCTTTGCTACTAGATTCAAGACTTCCTTACAGACAGAACTCAGCACGTCGCTCTTAACGTAACGGGAATCGACAGATATAAAGGTAATTTCTGGGGTACATCAAGAAAACCTTTAATGTTACAATGTATACAGACGATCTATGAGATTGCGTCGGAAGCTCATTAAGACTGTTGGCAGATGATGCGGTTGTCTATAAGAAAGCAACAACCCCAGAAGAAAATATCGGTTAGTAGCATGACAATGCAGAGAAATGATGAATAGTGCAGACTCTGGGCCTGGACCGTGAACGTAAATTACAGCAACAAAATGAACATAAATAGGACAAGAAATCCATTACTGTACAATTACACTATTGAAGAAAAATTTATGGAAACAGTTTCTACCGTGAAATATCGAGGAGTAACTATCCAGAGAGACCTGAAGTGGTAGGACAACATAAAGCATATGCTAGGAAAATCAGATGCTAGAATGAGAGTCATAGGAAAAATCTGAAGACAATGTAATTTATACACTAAGGAAGTGGCTTACAAGGTGCTTGTTCGACAGATTATTGAGTTGGTTCGTCAGTCTAGGATCCTTACCAGGAAGGAATGATAGAAGAAAATGAAAAGATCCAAAGTAGAGCGGCGGTTATCGTCACGGGATCGTTTACTCGGCGCGAGAGCGTAACACGTAACACAGATGTCCAACAAACTCCATTGGTTAACTTGAGAAGAGAGTTACTGTTCATCACGGAGCGATTTATTAGTGAAATTTTGAGAGAGATATTTCCTCCCACATACGTTTCGCGAAATGACCACGACGAGAAAATTCGATAAATTATAGTCAATACAGAGACTCACCGATGATCATTCTTTCCACGCGCCATTCATGAGTGAAACAGGGTAGGAGGATCAGTTAGTGATACCAGAAGTACCCTCCACCGAACACCGTTAGGTGACTTGCGTAGTATGATGTAGATGTAGATGTAGCTGATTATAATGCTCCCGACATGTAGGAGTCGAGCCCGCGTTTGCCAGTCCACATCCGCCAGAACCCGTAACACTTGACATTTATCCACTATGTTGCTCATCTGGCAGTAACATTATCACCACCACGTACACAGTCATTATTATACGAGACACTGATTAGGGATTCATCCGAAAGAGGTAGATCTGTGTTTTTGGGTTTCAGATAGTGGAAACAAGGACAATTACATTCGAGTTACACTTTCAAACGGCAGCAGGCGATGTCGAATCGTAGACATAGGAAGATGTATGTACAGACTGAATCTGTGTTCCTTAAGTTCTGGAAAGCATGCGAAACAGTGCCGAACTGTCGTTTAGTGAACAGAATATTAACTGCCACGACCACAGATGTTGGACGAGCCGGGCGCGGACGTCTGTGGGAGCACCAGGGAGGAGTAAAAACCTCAGGAGCAGCACCAGGCGAACCCGGACCGCGAACGGAACTCCCGACACAGGACAGGCCTCAGAGAGCTGCCACAGATGGCGCCCAAGTCGGGCGCGGGCGTCCGAGGGAACACCGGGGAAGAGACAACACATTACAAGCAGCGCCAGGCGGGCGTGGACGGCAAAGAGAGCACCCAGCGCCCTCTGGGCATAAATACTGGACAAGATCCTCCAACACGGCAGTCTCAGGTAGCACCTGAAGAAGGCAACGAGTTACGTGGCCGACATATTGTGCCAGAGCGACACAAACATCCGGCAGTTGACCCGATTATTCCACATGTCAAGATCTCGCCGGGAAAGCCTGAAGAGTTACAGCAGATTATTAGCTTAGCGAGAATCGTGTCAGATATGTTACTGGTTCAGGACTTCCTTGCAGTCAGAACTCTACACGTTGCTCTTTACGGGATTAAATCGACAGTAGCAGAAGTTAGTTCCCGACCTTACATACAAGCTGTTGTTGTATTCACTTTTAAGACTGGTTTGATGCAGCACTCCACTCTACTTCATGCTATGCAAGGGTCTTCATCTCCAAATAACTACTGCAACCTACATCCTTTTGGACCTGCTTATTGCATTCAGTTCTTGATCTCCCTGTACGATTTTCACCCACACACTTTCCTCCAGTGATCTCTTGATGTCTCAGGATATGTCCTATCACTCGATCCCTTCTTATAGTCAAGTCATGACACGAATTTCTTTTCTTCCCACTTCTACTTAGTACCTCCTCCTTGGTTACGTGATCTACTCATCTAATATTGAGCCTCCTTCTGTTACGCCACTTTACAAAAGCTTCTATTCTCTTCTTGTCATAACCGTTTATCGTCCACGCCTCGCTTCCATACAAGGTTATATTTCAGAAAAATACGTTCAGAAAAGACTTCCTAATACTTGAATCTATATTCGATATTTACAAATTTCTCCTCTTCATAAGCGTTTTTCTTGCTACGGCAGTCTACATTTTATACCTTCTCTCCTTCTGCAATCGTGCTCTGCTTTTCTTATGTTCATCTTACATTCTCCTTTCAAGAAACTGGACAATCCATTCATCTGCTCTTTAAGTCTTTTGTTGTCTCCGACAGAATTACGGTGCCAATGGAAAACCTCCCTTACCTTTAATTCCTTTTTCAAATTTTTCTTTGGTTTTGATTATTACTTGCTGAGTGTAGAGATTGAATAACATCGGGGAAGACCTACAACCCTGCCTCATTTCCTTCTGAACCAATGCTTCCCTTTAATGCCCACAGACCCTTATAACTCCGTCTGATGTCGGTAAAACATGTATATAACTTTCGGTGTCTATATTTTAAACCCTGCCAACTTCAGAATTTCAAGGAATGTAATATAGTCGATATTATCAAAAACTTTCTCTAATTCTATAAATGATATATATGTATGTTAGCCTTTCTTCAAGCAATTTCCAAAGACAAGTCGTGGGGTCAGTACTGATTAGCGAGTTACCACGTTTCTCCGGAATCCAGATTGATCTTCCCGAGTTGTGCTTGTTCCATTCTTCTGTAGTATTCACACCTGTCAGCACTTGCTTTCTGTGGAATTGGAATTATTACTTTCTTCTTGAAGTCTTAGTGAAATTTGTGTATCTCATACGTCTTCCATGCCAAATGGAATAGTGGTGTCATGGCTAGCTCTCCCAAGGTCGTCGTGTATTCCATGGGCCTTGTCTAGCCTTAGGTCCTTCAGTGCTCCGTCAGATTTGTGTTGCCGTATCATATCTCCTGTATTATCTTCATCTATGCCCTCTTCTTTTTCTATAATACCGCCTCCAAGTAAATTTCCCTTTCATAGCTTTTCTATTTACTCTTTCCACATTGCCGCTTTTCTTTCTTTGCTTAGTAATGGTTTCCCATCTGTGCTCTTGATATTCATACTTCTGCTTTTCTTTTCTGCAAATGTCCCTTAATTTTCCTATAGGTAGTATCTATTTTTCACCTGGTTAAGTATGCTCCAGCGTTCTTACATTTGTCCTCTAGCCATTCCTGCTTAGCCATTTTGCTTTTCCAGTCAATCTCACTTTTTAGGTGTTTGTAATCCCTTCATCTGACTTCATTTTCATATTTTGTATTTTCATCCTTTAACTCTAGTATCTGCTATGATATCGAAGGATTTCTACTAGACCTTGTCTTTTTAATTGTTTGATACTCTGCTGCCTTCCACATTTCATCTCTCAAAGCAACCCATACGTTTTCTGCTGCATTTCTTTCCCCTTTTTCATACACTTGTTGCCTAAAACTCCATCTGAAGCTTTCAACAACGTCCGGTTTTTTCAGTTCATCCGGGTCTCACCCCCTTAATTTCGTAACATTTTTAATTTAATTCAATTGTAATCGGTGGTGCATATGCAATAAATTGTGGCCGGTGTCCATATCTGCTCCTAGAAACGTCTTACAGTTTCAGATTTGCTTCCAAAATCTCTGTCTTACCATTATATAATCAATCAGAAACCTTCCGGTGCCCCCATGTCTCTTCCACGTGCACAACCTTATCTCGTCATTCATAAACCAAGTGCTAGCGACAATTAAATTCTGCTCTGAGCAAAATTCTGAAATGTGGCTTCCTCTTTTATTCCTTTCCACCAGTCCAAATTCACTTACTATATAACATTCTCTTCTGTTTCCTGCTACCGAATTGCAGTTGTCTACAAATAATTAATTTTCCTCTCCGTTAACTATCTGAACGATTTCTTTAATTTTATGTGTACATTTTATCAATCTCTTCATCATCTGCGGAGCTAGTTGGCATTGAAATTCGTACTACAGTGACGGGTGTTGCTGCTATGATAATTCATTCACTAAGCTGTTCGTAGTACCTTATACGCATTCCGTTTTTTTTTAGTTTTTTATTCATTATTAGACCTACTGCTGCATTAACTCTATCTGATTTTCTATTTGTAATCCTATACTCACCCACCCAGAATTCTCGTTCAATCTGTTACCAAACTTCACTAATATCTACTTTATATGTAACTACAACCTACTCATTTCCTTTTTCGAATTTTGTAACCTACTTACCAGCATTCCACCTTCCGACACGAAGATTGCCAGTTTTGTTTTTCCTGCTGACGACATCCTGCTGAGTAGTCCCCATCCAGAGGTCCGAATGGGGGCCTGTTTTACCTCCGGAATATTTTAAACAAGGGGATATCATATTATTAAATCAAGGAGCTTCAAGCTCTCGCGGAAAATAACGGCTGCAGTTTCTCCTTGCTTTCAGCAGTTCGCAGTAGCAGCACAGCAAGACCATGTCGCTTGATGTTACAAGACCATATCAGTGAAAGATCCACACTGTTTCCCCTATAAGTACTGAAAAGGTTGTTGCCTCCCCCCCCCATCCCCTCATACCCCCTCTCTCCTCTCTCTCTCTCTCTCTCTCTCTCTCTCTCTCTCTCTCTCTCCCTCCACTCATTGAAAGCAATATATCTATCAAAAAGGTTTTGCATCACCTCGGTTTGGAGAGTTTCGGAACCTGTAGGCCTACAGAAAGCTGGAATAGAGATTAACGTAAACTTCATTTTCGCCCTTCTTATTGCTCATGAAAACCACACACCACGGGAGTAAAGATGGGCAACATGCAGCTTATTGTGCATTGTTTCAGTCGTAACACAACTACCTGTGGCTGCACGTAATTCATTATTCAACATGCTAGCGTTGCTGTCAGGGTTCGAGCGAGGTGGCGCAGTGGTTAGCACACTGGACTCGCATTCGGGAGGACGACGGTTCAATCCCGTCTCCGGCCATCCTGATTTAGGTTTTCCGTGATTTCCCTAAATCGTTTCAGGCGAATGCCGAGATGGTTCCTTTGAAAGGGCACGGCCGATTTCCTTCCCAATCCTTCCCTAACCCGAGTTTGCGCTCCGTCTCTAATGACCTCGTTGTCGACGGGACGTTAAACACTAACCACCACCACCACCACCACCCGTCAGGGTTCCTCCGAGCCATAATCCGTAGGTAGCGGTCAGCGGTCATTCAATGCAGTAGTAGCCCTTGGGCTGCCTGAGCGAGTCATGTCATCTACAGTTCCTGTCTCTCTGTATCTCCTCAAAGTCCGAACAATACCGCTTTGGTTCACTCCGAGGCGCCTGGAGACTTTCCTTGTTGAGAGCCCTTCCTTGCACATCGTAACAATGCACCGTGGTATTGACCGTCTAGGCATGGTTGAACTACAGACAACACGACCCGTTTACGTCCTTCCTGGTGGAACGACTGGAACTGATCGACTGTCAGCCCCCCCCCCCCCCCCCCCCCGTCTAATAGGCGCTGCTCATGCATGGTTGTTTACATCTTTGGGCAGGTTTAGTTACATTTCTGAACAGTTAAAGGGGTTGTGTCTGTGATACAATCTCCACATTCAACATCTATCTTGAGGAGGTCTTAGTACCGGGATGATGCAGAACTTTTTTTTTATGTATATATAACTCTTTCATTCAACTAGACAATAAATACACTACAGACACCAATGTTTATGACGGTACCCTTGACTTTGCAAAAGACAGGAAATCGCTTGTAATACGGCGTGTGATCAGCACGGGCAGCATGTTAGCTCTGCGACGCGTTCCCATACTGGCCGAAAGGTCCATAAGGAGTTCTTCTGATAGAGCGTTCCATTGCTCCATAGGAGGGTTGACAACAACTGGATGGTCACTGGTGCATTTGGACATCCCGTATTACGTTTCCCCAACGCATCCCACACGTGCCCGATGAGATTTAACCCGGGGGATCAGGCAGACCAGCCCATTTCTCGAATATCCTCTCGTTCTATGAGCTCCTTGACATGCGATTTTCCACGCAGTTGCGCATTGTCATCCGTAAAAGTGAGGTCTTAGCCGAGCGAACCACAGAAAATACGCACGTGGGAAGGAGTGACGTGTGGCAATAACGCTGACAAGTGAGTGAACCGTGATCAGATATTTGGAGGTCTGTACCACCATGCAGCATTATATGTTCCCACCTTTCGCCATATGAAAGTACGTCCAGCACCACTACCCTGAATGAATCAGTTCTTTTTCGAGAAGAGTACGTGGCCCCACTCCTAGTTGATCCGGTCCCTATGCACTTCACACCAACATGAACGGTGCTACTGATATACAGGTGTCAACGGAACACGGCGTACTGGTCATCGAACGAAGAGGCTACCCCTCCTCCCCCCCCCCCCTCCTCAGCAGTAGCCGTGTGACTGTGTAGAGTGTGATTGTGAGCCATTCGGTCCTGGTAAATTTGGTTGCAATTTCACCCGCTGTTTAACGTGGCCCCTTCTTGCCTGTTACACAATGTGGCAGTCATCTTCTGCTGCAGTTGATCATGGTCGACCACCTCCGCTCCTTCTGCAACAGTGCGTGTAGTGTGCACGTGAAAAAATGCTGTGACCAGCACCAAATTCCAGGGTTCACCCGTCACACTTCGTCCTTCTTCCCGTTTCCCGATGAGTCTTCCCTTTATGAAGTCATCCAGATGTTGTCTCCGGACCATGGTGTAATTAACAACACCACAGCGCACCGCAACTGCTCGCTACTCAGTCGCAGATAGAGTAGTGATTATTTTTCGTTTTTTAATGTCCCTGTTTGCTGTGTCGTCGGAACAAGACACAACGAGACAAAAGCTACACATGTGCAAAGATGCGAGCTGGTGCCTGAGCCATAAAGACTCACCACTTGCGCGAGATACACCAGCCCCACGATCGGCGCTGAGGATCAAGATATTGACTTCGCCTCGGCCAGTTGCCAGCCGAGTGCAATCCGACAATGACCGGAGGACAGTGGCCTGAAGCCTATTCGAAAGATACACTATGTGATCAAAAGTATCCGGACACCTGGCTCAAAATGACTTATAAGTTCGTGGCGCTCTCCATCGGTAATGCTGGAATTCAGTATGGTGTTCGCCCACCCTTAGCCTTGATGACAGCTTCCACTCTCGCAGGCAATCGTTCAATAAGTGGCTGGAAGGTTTCTTGGGGAATGGCAGCCCATCCTTCACGGAGTGCAGCACTGAGGAGAGGTATCAATGTCGTTCGGTGAGGCCTGGCACGAAGTCGGCGTTCCAAAACATCCAAGAGGTGCTCTGCAGAATTCAGGTCAGGACTCTGAGCAGGACAGTCCATTACTGGGACGTTACTGTCGTGTAACCACTCCGCCACAGGCCGTGCATTATTAACAGGTGCTCGATCGTGTTGAAATATATAATCGTCATCCCGAAATTGCCCTGCAATAGTGGGAAGTAGGAAAGTGCTTAATACATCAATGTAGGCCTGTGCTGTGGTAGTGCCATACCAAACAACAAGGGGTGCACGCCCCGTCCACGAAAAACACGGCCACACCAAAACACCATCGCCTCCGAATTTTACTGTTGGCACTATACACGCTGGCAGATGACGTTCACCGGGCATTCGCCGTACCCATGCCCTGCCATCGGATCGCCACATGGTGAACCGTGATGTGTCACTCCCCACAACGTTTTTCCACTGTTCAATCGTCCAATGTTTACGTTCATTATGCCAAGCGAGGCGTCGTTAGGTATTTACCAATGTGATACGTGGCTAATGAGCAGCCGCTCGACCATGAAATCCAAGTTTTCTCACCTCCTGCTTAACTGTCATAGTACTTACAGTGGATCCTGATGCAGTTTGGAATTCCTGTGTGATGGTCTATATAGATGTTTGATTATTACACATTACGACCCTCTTCAATTGTTTGCGGTCTCTGTCAGTCAACAGACGAGGTCGAACTGTGCCGGTCGGAGTGGCCGTGCGGTTCTAGGCGCTACAGTCTGAAGCCGAGCGACCGCTACGGTCGCAGGTTCGAATCCTGCCTCGGGCATGGATGTGTGTGATGTCCTTAGGTTAGTTAGGTTTAATTAGTTCTAAGTTCTAGGGGACTGATGACCTCAGAAGTTAAGTCGCATAGTGCTCAGAGCCATTTGAACCATTTTTTTTGAGGTCGGCCTGTACGCTTTTGTGCTGTTCATGTCCCTTCACGTTTCCGCTTCAATATCACATCGGGAACAGTGGACCTAGAGATGTTTAGGAGTGTGGAAATCTCGCGTACAGGCGTATGGCACAAGTGACATCCAGTCACCTGACCACGTTCGAAGTCCGTGAGTGCCGTAGAGCGCCCCATTCTGCTCTCTCACAATATATAATGGTTACAGAGGTCGCTGGTATAGAGTTCCTGGCAGTGGTCGCAGCACAATGCATCTGATATGAAAAACGTATTTTTCTGGTGGTGTCAGTATAATTTTGATCACATAGTGTAGAAGAGCAGCTCTCGCCCACTTGGTTATAGATCATCGCCCAGGGCTGACATATGAACTCCAAGAAGTGAACAGACAGTTATCATCAATTGCGTTTGCTATGTAATGTGAAGTTTGCCTACCATTATTTGCCATTGAGGGCCTTTTTTGTGTTATATTACAAGCAGTGTTGCAGACTACATTACTCAACTACTCTCAGCGATAAGGAAACCTTTTAGCTCATTTGTGTGACTTTGTTACTAATTTGTGTAGCGTTGTAGAATCTTCAAAATGGTTCAAATGGCTCTGAGCACTATGGGACTTAACATCTGAGGTCATCAGTCCCCTAGAACTTAGAACTACTTAAACCTAACCAACCTAAGGACATCACACACGTTAAGCCCGAGGCAGGATTCGAACGTGCGACCGTAGCGGTCGCGTGGTTCCAGTCTGAAGCGCCTTGAAACGCTCGGCCAGAGTGGCCGGCGCAGAATCTTCGTTCTTCTACCGTGTTACCTGACCCTGGGGCATAGCAGTGTGATAGTGGCAAGGAGAAAATGTATTAGCGGTGTGCTGCACCGTAAGCCGTTTCACGAATTCACAAACTCAGCCTACGTTACAACAGTGACAACTCGACCTCCACAGCAGTCGCGACGAGGCCTTTGCAAAACCGGCGACGAGGATTTATAAAACTATTACTTCATACTGATAAAACGAATATCGCACTAGACAAATTTGGGGCTGCTCTGTCGAATGGACACGTAAAAATAAGGTTCAAAAATCATTTTGTTAACAACGGACAGCAAACCGCCGCTTTCCGTCGACATTGGGATTCACATGAAAGAGGTGATGAGTAGTATTTATATGATATGACTCCGGCTACACATCGCTAAAAGGATCTTCCCAAACACCAGAGAAAATACGCCTCACGACTAATAGGGGAGACACTCCACTCAGAGATATACATTTCGAGTCCATGTGGCAAGAAAAAAAGTCTTTGCATCAAATGTCTAGGAGTGAGAGATCACGGCATGACGTTAGAGACAAAGAGAGGCTGACGCTTCCTGGCGTCACTAAGCATCGTTTTGTATTAGTTATTTCTCGGAAAAGTACTAGGCCATAGCCGCACTCTGCTGTGTGTTGCTTATATCGAGTCGTCCGCTCCGCATGAAAAGTGCTGGACCGAGTACAATTAACGTTCCTGATTCTCTTCTAAAATGTATTTCTCTACTTAGAGACCCTCATTCTTTAGGTTTTCTGGTTGAAAATCACTCTATCAGTTTATTGGATTCTGTAGTATGCCGCACTCCTCGTTAGTAGACGTTGCTATTTGAGTGAAATCTCGTCCTCCAAGGGCATGCGTATATATATATATATATATATATATATATATATATATATATATATATATATATATATATATATATATAACGGGTATAAGGGTACAACATTTCATCAGCATTTACTTCATTTGCACACTAATAATCATAGCTATTAATAGTAGTATGTTTTTAGATTTATTAATACCCCCTAGTACATGTGGCAAGAGCAAGCCATTGATGACTATTTTTCCCCACGCAGCAGGTCAGATGTTGAAGTGTGGAGATGTGGACAAAAAATGGTTAACCTATACTGACAGGCATACTCCACATAGAAGCGCAGTTACGAGCATGCAGAAAACGTCAAGTAGTGAATTATACTGTAGTCGATAACGTCGGAAGCTGAGTAGCGCTGGTACTGTTATGTTGCTCATAGTATAGTTGCGACGCGACTGCATGGAGACCTGCACAGAATAGACAACTACAGCAAGGACTAGTAGTTGATCTTCAAACGTAAGCTATGTGAGGCACTTTGCGTAAAAGATGTAAAAATAATCATTACTATTCGGTGACACGATTGGCAATAAAAAACTGGATACAGTAACAATCACATTATATCTAGGAGTTCCTCTTCCGGAGAGACGTAAAGTGGCATGACCATATAAACCTAGTTGTAAGAAAAGCAGAAGCTGGGCTGAAATTCATTGGAAAGGAAGCGTCTAAAAAAATACCATTTCGATTGATTCTGGAGTATTGCTAGTAAGTGTGGGACTCCAATCAGCTAGGGTTAATAGAAGTGGAAGAGTTACAGAGATGCTCAGAAAACTTCAGTGATAATTGCTACAAAACAGGAGTGTAAACGGATAGGAGCACTGAAAAAATTCTGAAGATGATGAAAGAGTTGGGTTTAACGTCCTTCCGACTGCGAGGTCATTACAGACGGAAACCATACCCGTGTTGCTGAAGAATGGGGAAGAAAATCGGTCATGTCCTTTCAGATAAATCATCCCGGAATTCACAAATGTGTGTGAAATCTTATGGGACTTAACTGCTAAGGTCATCAATCCCCAAGCTTACATACTACTTAACCTAATTTATCATAAGGACAAACACACACACCCATGCCCGAGGAAGGACTCGAACCTCTGCCGGGACCGGCCGCTTGGAATTCACCTTAAGTAATTTACAGAAATTATGGAAGACCTAAATGTGCGTGGCCAAACGGGAATTTTAACAGCCGTCGTCCTGAATGTGTGTTCTGCGTTTCACCATTGTGCAACCCCGCTGAGAAATATCCATATCTAGGCTATGTTCCAAGAACTGCCAGGCCACATACAACTTCCTTCCACGTATGCATCGCACAGCATCACAGCACAAACGTAAGCCTACCAACTCTTGTTATTCCCACACAACAAACGTGAATACGATAGGGAAAGGGAAAATGATTTCGATACCTGAAGTTTTCAAAGGTTTAGACTGGGTGCCAACCCAGCATGTGCTTAAACCAGTGTGGAAAACCACCTACGACCATGAGATCAACGCATTTAATCTTCCGTGCGGATTAGATCCTGGTCTGGCCGATCTCGCAGTCCGGCAAACCACCACTGTAGCCCGTTAGCTATGCCGATAAAATAAATTTTCTCGCCCCACATGTTAATATTGTGCCTTTTGGTGTCGTCGAGGTTTATCGACGTGAGCTTGCGCGTTTCACTTCAGAAGAAGATTTCTTCTCTTACTGAGGTCTGGATTACCGTGAGTCTTTCCTATTACACAAGAAAAATCGATGACGGTCTAGAATATCCTCTTAAAAACTGTTCATTTTCTGCTATAGTATTCTTCTTCATCTGGTGGGAGCGAGTCTGAATTTAATCTGTCTTTTGTTTAATATGTTACAACTTCCACAAGCATTCATGCACATCTATCAGGACAACCTTGATAAATATTGATCTACTGCATCATCGCATCACTGAGCTACTGCATGTCCCTTGGTTTGGCCATCACATTATCTACATTACATGTAAAGCAATATTGCATGTATATCACGTTAAAATGACAGAGGTAGTCCAGTGATAAAACACTAGATGGCGGTTTAAATACCCGTTCGGCCATATGGATTGAGATATTCTACGAATTCCCCAAGTTCTTTTATGGAAATGCCAGGTTGGCTTTATTGAAAAGGAAATGGTCCGTTCGTTCCCCTTCAGTCCCCAATTTGAGCTTGCAGTCCGTCTGCAGTGACTTCATTGTCGACGGGATGTTAAATACTTATATTGCTGCCAACCGCCCATATCGCGTATATTTCAAAAGCATGTGGAAGACATAAGAGAGATGTTTTATGATTATAGACATTACAACTTGGGTTACACATACAGTGAGGACTAATATAAATAACCTGACGTGCTCGTGAGGCTACCGACTGATTTATCGCCAATTCGCTGTAAGAGCAGCTCGTTGTTGAAACACTTTGTCGGTATGAAAATTACAAGAAAGTTTTCCAGAATTTGGAGAACGTTCAATTCACGTATGGGCATTGAGTGACAGATCGGCTGCAGCAAAGAGCCTCGACCTTGCTACATGTATAGTTCACTCAATAAGAACTTAAGGTTTCTGGGACGTCTACTATCAGACATAGTGAAACTAGTTACACGCAAGGAAGTTTCATTTTGTACATAGCTTCAAAAGCAAAGTAAGCTTAAATGCGTCAAACTCTCCGTCTTTATACCTCATAGTTTCATACGAATTACAGCTCCCACTGATAAAATTAATTTTTTTTATAGGGATTGAGGCAAATATCAGCTCATAAGCTTTGTATTATCGTTATTGTATATTTTAATGACTAATAACAGTTAGCCGATCTCATTATAAAAGCTAGTATTATAACATAGTTCAAGATTTGTTTTGATCAGTCTACTCACTAACTTCAGCAAACAATAAAATATTGAGGACACTTCCATCTAATTTAGGGAAATTCACGGACCAGATCACGAAGATAAACTGGCTCTGTATTTCCATAACTGAAAAATAAATACAAAAACCTACTGTGGATCAAGCCGTAAACATTCATACAACAACTACTGCTCAGTATTGATGTATTAAGCTTATTTTGTATATGCATTATCTCAGAAATACATTTTTCTTCTTTGGTTGCATTAAACCCGGCAAAAGATTTATAAAAATTTCTTACGGAAGTATACAGATTACCTTCATTATAATGTCGGCTGTTCTGACGGTTGCTCTTGAGGGATCTATGAACACGAGTACTACACACGTGTTAATCAAGTTCGTAGTTCAGTAGCAGAAAGTAAACCTTTATTACTTGCTCGTAGTCCAGAAAAAGACAGTAAGACTTATCGAAAGTAGACGAGGTCTGTGCTGGGGAGACACTTCCACCAAACCCACGAGGAAACGCTTATAGAAACTGTTCAATCGTTTCACTTGTAATATCTTTGTTGTGAAGAGGAAATACCACCCTGTAGAACAGAGAAGAAATGCGATTAAGTATCAACAAAAGGAAAAATATATGTCCAAAAGTAATAAAACCGTCACTTTAATGTTTACTCTGTTTTCAGTGATGATACAGGTGTAATTCAATTATTTGTAGTACATGACCTCTCTCATTATCATCATCAGTAGCAGCAGCATCATCATCAACATCAAGGGTTAAACCAGCTCTGGTTTCGTCTGGTATCAAACATTTTCCCTGATTAGTATTTTCTTTGGCAAGTTCATCTTTCTTCTTCCCTGTTTTAACCGTGACTTCGGTCTTCTAATTTCTTGCACCATAGGTACTGCACTATTTGTTTATCCAGAATAAATATTTCTAATTTTATATGATAAATCTATTTACGTTACTATCAAATCATGTGACGTCGTCTATTGCTCTCAGAAATTTTACCACTTCACTTTAATTCTTTGGATTTATCGTTTTGTGAGTGTCGAACACTCACACCCATACAGGTATGTTGATACTTCAATTACGTTACATTATTTAAGCAATATATCACTTCTGAAATGTTTAAAATGTCATAGATACTGGAATATCTGTAACTTTGTATTTACATCCCCATCCGATTAGAAAATAATTTAACACCCAAGATAGCAGAATTTATTGACTTTCTCTTTTCATTAGTTATTAATTACAATTTTTGTCTTAAGTGATTCATGTTCTCTAATTGTCATTATTTTTGTTTTTGATGTGGCGACATTTAAGTTGTACGCTTTTGTCACTGTCACAAGCAGGTACAGACCACATTGTTAATCTTCTTCTGTTCGGGCTCAGATCACTAGTCGTCTGAAAGAAGTAAACTGAAAGGATGGAGAACGGGAGGTATATTTACATGTTTACTATCAACCCTGCATTGGTACAACTTTGTGGTCCGTGTCCCCAATACAACGCGGATTTGACACGAGCATGTGCCGTATGTCTGTTAATCTAAAGTTACATTACGAAATGAATAATTATCGTACGATGACGAACTGCAAGTTGCACACTGACACCACGAAAAATGAAACAAAATATAAGAGTTCCTCAGATTTTTAATTTATTACTCATCTCTCCAGCTATTGTAAGCGGCCCATGGTCACTAATAGTTCATCACCACATAATTGTGTTCCTCGAGAATCTGGAGGAATAAATGTAAAAAAGAAGAAATAGAATTTACTTTGCAAATGTTCTCTCACATTTCCAGAAAAGTGTAAAGTTAGTACTTCGTAGGCTAAAGAGATATCATCGTCACGGGAGACCAGTACACTTAGTCAATTTTGGAAACCAACAGTTGTATAGGGTGAGCAACGATGATCGTGCTAGTCAACAGATGTATAGCGTGAGCAACGATGATCGTGCTACTACTGTTCCATGGCCGGTTCTGTCAGGAGATATGACATCGTTGGACGACTTGCCCTGGGTTAGTTTACGAGATCCCAGTCGACGCTCGCGTGGCCTTGGTTGCTAGACTTGTCGCAGCTGGTGAAACTGTACGTCAATCTCCGGCGATGGAAAAGAGAGTGTGACAGTCCATGATGGATCGCAGTACAGTCCGCTGTGATCGTGGTGGTCCTATCCTACGGCTAACACAGTAACCACAGCTGATGTCGACGGACCATTTCCAAAGCCGCATTACGTGACTCACACGATTATTGCGAAGATCTGTTTTGTGGGGTAGTTACAGCCGCATAAATTGTATGAAGCACTTTCTGGGTTTCTATAGGCTATGTGACAATACATGATACATCGATGTACACTCTGTAATAATCGTATTGATCGGAAGTTTGAAGTATTGCGTTAAAGGATGGGTCGGGTAAATTGACAGAACATTTATTGAACATTACTGTAACATCACTGGATCCATTTTGACATAAGGAAGGAAGGAAATGAGGGCTTCACATATCGTCGATATCGAGGCTGTTAAAGACGGAACAACGTGATTGATGAAGGACAGAGGCTGAAATCGTCCGTGTCCTTTTCAAAGGATTGATAGCAGCATTTACTTCGAGAAATGAAGGATAACCTCGAAAAACCTAAATCTTGATGGTTGGTCGTGGCTCTTTATTCAGAGGAAGTAATGAGTGCTGTCGACAGCGAATCTGAAGTTGATTCCATATATCTAGATTTCTGGAAGACTTTTGAAACAGTTCCTCACAAGAGGCTTCTAATCGAAGTGCGTGCCTATGCAGCATTGTCTCCGTCGAACGACTGGACTCGTGATTTGCAGTAAGGAAGGTCACAGTTCGTAGTGACTTAAGGAGAGTCATCAAGTGAAAAATGAGTGCTATTTGTCGTTCCCTGAGGAGTTACTATTGGCCTTCTGTTGCCCTTAATCTATATGAAAGATTTAGGAGACGATTTGAGAAATCCTCTGAGATAGTTTGCCAATAATGTTATCGTTTATCATCTAGTAAACCCGTGAGAAGATCAGTACGAATTACAAAATGATTTAGGCAATAGCCTATATCTTCATAGTGAGAGAAGTGGTAATTGATCCTGTGCAATAACAACTGTGAGGTTCTAGATATCAGTGTTGAAGAAAAGTACCAAGGGACTACAGTTACGAACAACTTAGACTAGAACCGTCAAACAGAAAATGTGGTGGGGATGGTTAGCCAAATACTTCGTTTTACTAGCAGAACACTTACAAGAAGCCACAGATCTACTGAAGAGTTGTCTACACTACACTTGTCCGTCCTCATGTGGATTACTGTTGCACGGTACGGAATCCATACCAAATACGGATGACAGAGGACATCAAACACTTTTTTTGTGTTGTCGCGAAATAGGGGAGAGAGTGTCATGGATATTATACGAGAGTTGCAATGGCCCTGATTAAACAAACGCGTCGCGGCGAGAACTTTTCACGAAATTTCACTCACCACCTTTCTCCTCCTAATGCGAAAACGTTTTTTAGATTCCCATCTACATTGGGAGAAATGACTATCATATTAAAAAGAGAGAGAGCAATCTCGCACGGAAATAATCAAGTGTTAGTAGTTGAGTCAAGTGCGATCTGCTCACTATTCAGTACGTGTACACGTAACTGTACCGTACTTAGTGCAAGTGATACTGTAACCATGAATCCAAACGTGCGGGTTGCCTGCATGAAAATACCAAGTTGGCAGGATGAAGTCATCATGCACTTCCTCTCTTTTAAACCACGCCACTTGCTTGGAAATAGGCCAGTTAGATGAAACAACACACTCAGATTCAAATATCCCAGTAACTGTCAAGTATTCAATCATCCAATCACGTTATCATGTCCCCTCCCTCCCCCTTGACGATCGGTGTTGGGTAAATTTC
Organism: Schistocerca serialis cubense; assembly: GCF_023864345.2. Lineage (NCBI taxonomy): Eukaryota > Metazoa > Arthropoda > Insecta > Orthoptera > Acrididae > Schistocerca > Schistocerca serialis. The sequence continues at coordinate 585,235,227 of NC_064640.1, forward strand.
GCGACATGTTCAAAAGTATCAGAACAACCTGAATTATTTATAAAAAATTGTTAAGGATACTCACAATAATGGTTTAAATTAGAGTATTTCCATGGCAGAAAAGTGTTCGTTATTTGTGAAAATACGTAAGCTTCATCAGCCACATACAATTTTTACTTGTAGTACTATTACGTTAATTCCATTTTATAATGTCTCTATTATTTATCAAAAGTAGTTAAACATATTGGCAACACTAATGTAACACTATTTCCACATTTTAAATGTCTGTATTATTAATGAAAAATTCGTCAGCTTTGGAAGAGGGGATCTTTCGTGTGACGTATACTTGGCACCTCAAACATAACTGTGAACTCTCAAATTAAGTGCTAAAGTGCTATTTTCACATCTAAATTTTCTGTACTCTTGTGAAGCAACACTGCAATACACATGTGGCTAAAGTAACATCTTAATCAAGGATGGCAGCAATAGTTGACTTTTCATCTTTGGCCTGAATGAAGCTACGCTACTGGTGCTAGAAATACTAACTTTTATCAGCCGACCAAGCATTATTTTAGGGGGTAGGAAGATAACGCATAATCTGCTACACAAGAAAAATGTAACTGACATTACTGACAGGCTAATATAGCGGTTTCCTGATTACTTGTGATCTTGGATCTACCTTAGGTTGTGTTCAATGGGCATCCAAAATTGATCTTTCGAAGAAGGCTGTGATATTTATTGATCGTCACTATAGTGACAAGGCTCTGTAAAAAACTCTACAGGCTGCATCCCCATAATCAACCACTAACTAATACCAATTTATAAGACCCGTTTATCCACGTACTTCAAATTTTTCCACACATCACCACAAGAAATATATAACAAATGGTGCGCTTGGCTAGGTATTTAATGTTTTGGGTCAGTCAAACTGCGTATTTTCGTAATCCGTAAGTATAATTTAAAAAGGGACCAAACTTTACATGTTAGCTTTCTAAACACTGGTCGCTTTGAGTATGTCAAAGAAAATGAAGGACTACGCTTCACTGACATCTCTGATCGTGAATGTCGATTCGATCTTGGCACCAAATTAAAATAGCACTTCATGTTGCCTGTATTATTTACAAAAATATGTAAAAAATTTCCTCTGTAACAATACGAATCGCACTGGGACATTACTCTTGTAACACAGATGTTTTCTAACGTCATCATCATTTATTGTACACAAACAGGCCATCTAGGTTCATGGCAGAAGGCTAAAATATAGAAATATGTAATCATAAAACATAATGAAGTGAGATGTTTTATAGCAATAAAAATAGAGATACTCGAATATTGGCATTTCTGATCTAACTTACAGGTTAAATAGCACTTGGCAAAGGTTAAAGAACAATCATTGTAATACACGGTAAATAAACAAAAACTGTGTGTTTCGTAACCCTACGTAGGTCGCAGCATACTTACTCAGCTCAGCCGGCCAAAGTGGCCGCGCGGTTCTGGCGCTGCAGTTTGGAACCGCGAGACCGCTACGGTCGCAGGTTCGAATCCTGCCTCGGGCATGGATGTGTGTGATGTCCTTAGGTTAGTTAGGTTTAAGTAGTTCTAAGTTCTAGGGGACTAATGACCTCAACCGTTGAGTCCCATAGTGCTCAGAGCCATTTCAGAAGCTCACGCTAATATCGGAGGTGAATTTTTGCTCATCGGTTTATTGCTATACGAGCGGCTGTGTACAGGAATGAAACGGCGAGGGGGTCACGCCGAAATTTTTCAGGTCTCTGTGGTTGGAGACAGTACAGAATGACTCGGATGTTAGGCTAAGGAGGCAAATATAGTGATGATAGTGAAATGAGACACAATGTTTTCTTACTGTCCTCAAAAATGGTTCAAATGGCTCTGAGCACTATGGGACTTAATATCTGAGGTCATCAGTCCCCTATAACTTAGAACTACTTAAGCCTAACAAACCTAAGGACATAACACACATCGATGCCCGAGACAGGATTCTAACCTGCGACCGTAACGGTCGCGCGGTTCCAGACTGAAGCGCCTAGAACCGCTCGGCCACACCGTCCGGCTTACTGGCCTCATTTCTATTGCTTCTTCATGTGTTTGCAATTAGCGTACAAGAGCACAGACAATAGTTTATAAATTATAGATGAGATATTCTAGATTCATCAATCCACTATCAGAACAAATTGCCACCCCAGCCTATAGATTTATTAAGATTTGCCTACTCAATAACGTATGGTACTAAAAACCACGCCCCATGAAGCCGCCACATAGTGTTCTATTCGAATCCTAGGTCCAAGTACTCTTTGCAGTGAAACTAAATTATAGACATAGGCACATGCAGACAAACGTGCGATGGAAACCAATAACCGTATTCCACGTAGTCCAGAGGTATGTACAGGCAAGCTGTGCAAGTCCTTCTTAGTGTACAACCTTAACTGAAGATAATGCTAGCTTACATAGGATTTGCTGTATGCTCTTAGTCATCTAAGGCTGCTTGACCTGGAACCCTTCTCAGTCTGGAGCCCGACTGCTCACTGGAAATCTGCTAAGCCAGACGTTTGAGGGCCTCTATGTACAGCATTTTGGCTGTTTCTTCATAGATAGGTCATGACTGAGTCGCTCTCTTCCTCCAAATCACAACGAGTGAGTGTGAAATCAGCGGTTTCTCACTGCGTATGACCCCTTAATGGACAGACAAAAGTATCTTGCACTGTATAACTCTAACTAAGTTATGAGGCTTACAGCCAGTATTCATACTTAGGTAATTTTCTTGTCTTTGCCAAACCTTCACGAGTTGGTCATTACACTGTGTTATTTATCAGAATACGTAAAGAATTATTCCGTCACACTACATAACACATGTGGCAGTAGTGATGCAGCTTACAGATCTAAGTGCATTTGTTGATGATAATACTTCAATCTGTTTACTACACTTAAAAGAAATAAAAAATTGTCATTATTACTTTTTTAATCAGATGTCAGTAATTTATTGGTACTAATGATTTAACATACAGGTTATAGATCATTTGTCGACTTCAATCTTTGTGCCACACTTTAAGTAACAACTAATTCTAAATAAATTGTAAAAAAGTGTACCATATGTCACCAGTTACAGGTAAGCATGAAACGAAACTCTAACTAATACGCCAATAAATCGCCAGTTACAGATAAGCACGAGATGAAGTTGCTACTAACTGCTCTATACGTTACCAGTTACAGATAAATGTAATGACTGTCTTAATATAACACTAGTTAACAGATAAGTATCGATGAAACTGTAGTAAATTACGCCCACCATTTACAGATAAACATCAAACTAAACTGCAACAAATGTTATAATTAATAATAATTAAATTTTCCCTGAGACATTTAAGTCTCATCTTTATGATAATGATGGAAACCGATTAAATGAATTAAAATTTTTTGCCACAGTCAGGACTTAAACTCTGATGTCGTCGCTTACAAGGCAGGAAAACTGACCATATACCACCGCAGCGGTATAGCTAGGATCGCTAGACGGACTACTAAAGTACAGCGCCCTCTCAAAGATAAACTTCAATACATATCTTCAGCTTATTTCCCGCCTAAATCATCGCTATTGTCAGGGCTCTCTGGCACTGGAATAGCACCACAGTGTGGGACATAAAGGAAAACTCTCATACCTCAGATGATCTTAAAGATTTTATAAGTAAATATTCCACAAGACATTTAAGTCTCATCTTTATCTACGGTAATGACGGAAAACAATTAAAATTTGTGACACAGCCAGGACGTGAACCTCGGTCCTCCAGTTTACTAGGCAGAAATGCTGACCGTTACACCACCGCAGCAACTTGGCTAGCTTTGCTGCACAGACTACTGAAGTCCAACACCCTGCCCCATTCCGTGTATCATTCATTTTTTTGGCTTCCACGATTATCGTAAACGTCAACAAATTGCCCCCATACATTGCCCATTATGGAGTAGCATCAAAGAAACTTGTAACAAACTGCCGCCCCATACATCAAAAGTTACAGATAAGTATGAAGCTAAATTGTAACAAATTGCTACATACATTATATTGCTAATTACATATAAGAGTTAAACAGAATAGCAACAAACTGCCATATACACTGCTAACTAATCAATATCGAACTTGACTGATGTCATAACTTGCTGACTAAGCATACATACACATCGAGTATAGCCTTCCTGACGTCTACAGTGAGGGGGGGAGGGTTGTGGGGTGAGAAAGGGCGTGGCTGCATGTGTATGATATCAGGAGCCCAGTGCTAAGAAGTGCATGTACCCTTAATCAGCAAGCACTCACACGAATAGGCACTTGATATAAATTTAGGAGGTGTAACTGGAGGTACAATTTGTACAGAAAGCAGATGGCAGTTATAAAGTCGAGGGGCATGAAAGGGAAGCAGTGGTTGGGAGGGGAGTGAGACAGGGTTGTAGCCTATCCCCAATGTTACTCAATCTGTATATTGAGCAAGCAATAAAGGAAACAAAAGAAAAGTTCGGAGTAGGTATTAAAATCCATGGAGAAGAAATAAAAACTTTGAGGTTCGCCGATGTCATTGTAATTCTGTCAGAGACAGCAAAGGACTTGGAAGAGCAGCTGAACGGAACGGCCAGTGTCTTGAAAGGAGGATATAAGATGAACATGAACAAAAGCAAAACGAGGATAATGGAATGTAGTCGAATTAAGTCGGGTGATGCTGAGGGAATTAAATTAGGATATGAGACACTAAAAGTAGTAACGGAGTTTTTCTATTTGGGGAGCAAAATAACTGACGATGGTCGATGTAGAGAGGATATAAAATGTAGACTGGCATTGGCAAGGAAAGCGTATCTGAAGAAGAAAAATTTGTTAACATCGTGTATAGATTTAAATGTCAGGAAGTCGTTTCTGAAAGTATTTGTGTGGAGTGTAGCCATGTATGGAAGTGAAAAGTGGACGATAAATACTTTAGACAAGAAGAGAATAGAAGCTTTCGAAATGTGGTGCTACAGAAGAATGCTGAAGATTAGATGGGTAGATCACATAACTAATGAGGAGGTATTGAATAGAATTGGGGAGAAGAGGAGCTTGTGGCACAACTTGACTAGAAGAAGGGATCGGTTGGTAGTACATGTTCTGAGACATCGAGGGATCACCAATTTAGTATTGGAGGGCAGCGTGGAGGGTAAAAATCGTAAAGGGAGACCAAGAGATGAATACACTAAGCAGATTCAATAGGATGTAGGCTGCAGTAGGTACTGGGAGATGAAGAAGCTTGCACAGGATAGAGTAGCATGGAGAGCTGCATCAAACCAGTCTCAGGACTGAAGACCACAACAACAACAACAAACTGGAGGTGACATCTACATTATGTAAGAGGGCAAAAGTGTATGTACGCATTGTCAGCAAGGCATAAGGCGACCTGTCAGGCAATTTGTTACAATTTAGTTTGATGACTATATGTAGGATAATATACAGGGTGTTACAAAAACGTACGGCCAAACTTTCAGGAAACATTCCTCACACACAAAGAAAGAAAATATGTTATGTGGACATGTGTCCGGAAACGCTTACTTTCCATGTTAGAGCTCATTTTATAACTTCTCTTCAAATCACCTTATTCATGGAATGGAAACACACAGCAATAGAACGTACCAGCGTGACTTCAAACACTTTGTTACAGGAAATGTTCAAAATGTCCTCCGTTAGCGAGGATACATGCATCCACCCTCCGTCGCATGGAATCCCTGATGCACTGATGCAGCCGTGGAGAATGGCGTATTGTATCACAGCCGTCCACAATACGAGCACGAAGATTCGCTACATTTGGTACCGGGGTTGCGTAGACAAGAGCTTTCAAATGCCCCCATAAATGAAAGACAAGAGGGTTGAGGTCAGGAGAGCGTGGAGGCCATGGAATTGGTCCGCCTCTACCAATCCATCGGTCGCCGAATCTGTTGTGGAGAAGCGTACGAACACTTCGACTGAAATGTGCAGGAGCTCCATCGTGCCTGAACCACATGTTGTGTCGTACTTGTAAAGGCACATATTCTAGCAGCACAGGTAGAGTATCCCGTATGAAATCATAATAACGTGCTCCATTGAGCGTAGTTGGAAGAACATGGGGCCCAATCAAGACATCACCAACAATGCCTGCCCAAGCGTTCACAGAAAATCTGTGTTGATGACGTGATTGCACAATTGCGTGTGGATTCTCGTCAGCCCACATATGTTGATTGTGAAAATTTACAATTTGATCACGTTGGAACGAAGCCTCATCCGTAAAGAAAACATTTGCACTAAAATGGGGATTGACACATTGTTAGATGAACCATTCATCAGGTGTAGGCCAGCAGTTGCAGGAAGTGCTAGGGAGTGGGTACCAGGTCACCAGCATTGTGAAGCCTAATGCAGGGTTGGCTCAGGTGACTGTTAACATAGGGGGGTTATGTAGGGATTTTACTAAAGAGGATCAGGTAGTGATTGTGGGTGGGGCTGGTAATAGTATTGATAGGGATGGGGAGTATAACATAGATGGTGACCTGGAAAAGATAGCCACTCAGACTGGCAACACGAATGTGCATTTCGTGGAATTGTTTTAGCGTCACGATCGGCCTCATCTTAATACAGCCGTCAGGCGTAATAACAAGAGACTTGGGGGTGCGCTGATGACAGAAGGCATGGGTCACATTTCAGTGGTGTCGGTGGAGTCTATCAGCAGGACGGGTTTCACAAGACATGGCCTGCACCTCAACAGGTATGGAAAGGGGAGGTTGGCAAAGCTTATTGGTGACAGCATAGGTGGGGTTGGTGGGATCACTCATGGGAAAATTCCTGCAGTAGTGGGTGTTAGAGCGGCACCTTTTTTGGATTGAAGTCAGCTGATAGGTATTCCTGCTTAAGGGAAGTCTCTCTAACAAGGGAATCACTTTTGACAAAGCTTAGGTATCCGAGTAATGAGGGAATTAGTATATTTCATCAAAATATACAAGGTATTAGAGATAAAGTTAGTGAACTGCTTATAGATGTTGACTCTGAAATTATTGCTATATCTGAACGCTTCTTAAATATGGAGATAATTCAGAGGCTTCCTTTACCAGGATACAGGTTGGCTGGCAGCTTTTCGAGGAGCTCTTTGCGGTGTGGGGGAGTAGCCATGTATGTGAAAAACGGCATCCCATTTTAGTCAATTGATGTTTCAAAGTACTGCACTGAAAAGGTGTTTGAATGTTGAGCAGGTGTGGTTAAATTTAACGGAGCTAAACTTCTAACTGTTGTTATTTATAGATCCCCAGACTCCGATTTCACAACATTTTTGCTAATGCTAGAGGAGGTTCTTGGTTCACTTTATAGGAAATACAAAAAGTTAGCTATATGTGGTGACTTCAATATTAATTGTATAAGTGATTGTGCAAGGAAGAGGATGCTGGTAGACCTCTTTAATTCATATAATCTTATGCAAACCGTATTGTTTCCAACGAGAGTGCAAGGGAACAGTAGAACAACCATAGACAACTTTTTTTTTCATTCCTCATTACTAGAAGGGCATGCTGTTAGGAAAAAGGTGAATGGCCTTTCAGATCATGATGCACAAATGTTAACTTTAAAAGATTTTTGTACTGCAACACGTGTTAAATATAGTCATCAGCTGTTCAGGAAAGCTGATCCATTTGTTGTAGAGACCTTTGTAAACCTTATAAAGGAACAAGAGTGGCAAGATGTTTATAGCGCTGATACAGTAGATATAATGCTTTTCTCAAGACTTTTCTCATGCTCTTTGAAAGTTGCTTTCCGTTAGAGCGTTTAAAACAGGGTACTAGCACAAACAGGCAGCTTGGGTGGCTGACTAGAGGGATAAGAATATCTTGTAGAACAAAGTGGTAATTATATCAAAACGTTAGAAACAGTCAGAATCTAAATGCAGCAGCCCATTACAAACAGTATTGTAAGGTGCTTAAAAATGTTATTAGGAAGGCAAAAAGTATGTGGTATGCAGATAGAATAGCTAAGACTCAGGATGAAATTAAAACCATATGGTCAGTCGTAAAGGAAGTTGCTGGTCTGCAGAGACAGGTCGAGGATATACACTCCTGGAAATTGAAATAAGAACACCGTGAATTCATTGTCCCAGGAAGGGGAAACTTTATTGACACATTCCTGGGGTCAGATACATCACATGATCACACTGACAGAACCACAGGCACATAGACACAGGCAACAGAGCATGCACAATGTCGGCACTAGTACAGTGTATATCCACCTTTCGCAGCAATGCAGGCTGCTATTCTCCCATGGAGACGATCGTAGAGATGCTGGATGTAGTCCTGTGGAACGGCTTGCCATGCCATTTCCACCTGGCGCCTCAGTTGGACCACCGTTCGTGCTGGACGTGCAGACCGCGTGAGACGACGCTTCGTCCAGTCCCAAACATGCTCAATGTGGGACAGATCCGGAGATCTTGCTGGCCAGGGTAGTTGACTTACACCTTCTAGAGCACGTTGGGTGGCACGGGATACATGCGGACGTGCATTGTCCTGTTTGAACAGCAAGTTCCCTTGCCGGTCTAGGAATGGTAGAACGATGTGTTCGATGACGGTTTGGATGTACCGTGCACTATTCAGTGTCCCCTCGACGATCACCAGTGGTGTACGGCCAGTGTAGGAGATCGCTCCCCACACCATGATGCCGGGTGTTGGCCCTGTGTTCCTCGGTCGTATGCAGTCCTGATTGTGGCGCTCACCTGCACGGCGCCAAACACGCATACGACCATCATTGGCACCAAGGCAGAAGCGACTCTCATCGCTGAAGACGACACGTCTCCATTCGTCCCTCCATTCACGCCTGTCGCGACACCACTGGAGGCGGGCTGCACGATGTTGGGGCGTGAGCGGAAGACGGCCTAACGGTGTGCGGGACCGTAGCCCAGCTTCATGGAGACGGTTGTGAATGGTCCTCGCCGATACCCCAGGAGCAACAGTGTCCCTAATTTGCTGGGAAGTGGTGGTGCGGTCCCCTACGGCACTGCGTAGGATCCTACGGTCTTGGCGTGCATCCGTGCGTCCCTGCGGTCCGGTCCCAGGTCGACGGGCACGTACACCTTCCGCCGACCACTGGCGATGACATCGATGTACTGTGGAGACCTCACGCCCCACGTGTTGAGCAATTCGGCGGTACGTCCACCCGGCCTCCCGCATGCCCACTATACGCCCTCGCTCAAAGTCCGTCAACTGCACATACGGTTCACGTCCACGCTGTCGCGGCATGCTACCAGTGTTAAAGACTGCGATGGAGCTCCGTATGCCACGGCAAACTGGCTGACACTGACGGCGGCGGTGCACAAATGCTGCGCAGCTAGCGCCATTCGACGGCCAACACCGCTGTTCCTGGTGTGTCCGCTGTGCCGTGCGTGTGATCATTGCTTGTACAGCCCTCTCGCAGTGTCCGGAGCAAGTATGGTGGGTCTGACACACCGGTGTCAATGTGTTCTTTTTTCCATTTCCAGGAGTGTAGAATCAGTGCGTAGTGGGAATGTCCGTGTTACTGATAAGTCGCATATATATACAGTATTTAATAATCACTTTCTGAATATAGCAGGTGAACTAAATGGAAACCTAGTCCCAACAGGGAATCATATAGCGCTCTTAGAGAAAAGTTTTCCGAGACTGTTACCTGAAATGCTCCTCCATGATACTGACAAGAGAGAGATTGAGTTAATAATTAAATCACTAAAGACCAAAAACTCTCATGGATATGACGGTGTATCTAGCAGAATACTGAAGTATTGTTCTATGTATGTTAGCCCAGTTCCCAGCCATATCTGTAACTTTTCCTTTCGGAATGGTCGGTTTCCTGACCGATTAAAGCACTCGGTGGTGAAGCCACTTTATAAAAAGGGAGACAGTGATAATGTTGACAATTTTAGACCTATTTCTATGCCATCGGTGTTTGCTGAAGTTATCGAGAAGGTTGTATATACAAGGTTACTGGAGCATTTAAATTCACATAATTTGCCATCAAATGTTCAGTTTGGTTTTAGAAATGGTTTAACAACTGAAAATGCTATATTCTCTTTTCTCTGTGAGGTTCTGGACGGATTAAATAGAAGGTTCCGAACGCTAGGTGTTTTCTTTGATTTAACGAAGGCTTTTGACTGTGATGGCCACAAAATATTACTGCAGAAGTTGGACCATTATGGAGTAAGGGGAGTAGCTTACAATTTGTTCGCCTCTTACTTTAAGAACAGAAAGCAGAGGGTAATTCTCCGCAATATTGAGAGTGGTAGTGATGTTCAGTACCAATGGGGCACTGTTAAGTGGGGCGTTCCCCAAGGGTCGGTGCTGGGGCCACTGCTGTTTCTTATTTATATAAATGATATGCCTTCTAGTATTACAGGTGATTCAAAAATATTTCTGTTTGCTGATGACACCAGCTTGATAGTGAAGGATCTTGTGTGTAATATTGAAACACTAACAAATAATGTAGTTCATGAAGTAAGTTCATGGCTTGTGGAAAATAATTTGATGCTAAATCACAGTAAGACTCAGTTTTTACAGTTTCTAACTCACAATTCAACAAGAACCGATATTTTGATCAGACAGAATAGGCATATTATAAGCGAGACGGAACAGTTCAATTTCCTAGGCGTTCGGATAGATAGTAAGCTGTTGTGGAAAACCCATGTCCAGGATCTTGTTCAGAAGCTAAATGCTGCTTTATTTACCATTAGAACAGTGTCTGAAATAAGTGACAATTCAACACGAAAAGTAGTCTACTTCGCATATTTTCATACGCTTATGTCGTATGGTATTATTTTTTGGGGTAATTCTTCTGATTCAAAAAGGGTATTTTTGGCCCATAAACGGGCTGTTCGAGCTATATGTGGTGTAAGTTCGAGAACCTCTTGTCGACCCCTATTCAAAAATCTGGGAATTCTGACATTGCCCTCACAGTGTATATTTCCTTTAATGTCGTTTGTTGTTAGCAATATTAGCCTATTCCCAAGAGTTAGCAGCTTTCACTGAGTTAATTCTAGGCAGAAATCAAATCTGCATGTAGAATGCACTTCCTTGACTCTTGTGCAGAAAGGAGTGCAGTATTCTGCTGCATCCATTTTCAATAACCTACCACAAGAACTCAAAAATATTAGCAGTAGCCCAAACTCTTTTAAGTCTGAACTGAAGAGTTTCCTCATGGCTCACTCCTTCTATTCTGTCGAGGAGCAAATGGAAGTGCTAAAAAATTAAGCAAATTCCAATGTTACATTGTTGATTTTCTTCATTTAAACTTATGACTTGTCACCTGAATATGTTTTTTATATTTCATTGTATCTGTTTCTAATATCGTGTTATAATTTCATGTATTGACTCGTTCCATGACCATGGGGACTTCTCCTTAATTTGGTCCCACGGAACAATAAATAAATAAATAAAATAAATAAATAAGTGTACCCGTGGAGGCCAATCAGCTGCTGATAGTGCCTGCACACGCTGTACATGGTACGGAAACAACTGGTTCTCCCGTAGCACTCTCCATACAGTGACGTGGTCAACATTACCTTGTAAAGCAGCAACTTCTCTCACGCTGACATTAGGGTAATCGTCAACTGCACGAAGAATTGCCTCGTCCATTGCAGGTGTCCTCGTCGTTCTAGGTCTTCCCCAGACGCGAGTCATAGGCTGCAATGTTCCGTGCTCCCTAAGACGCCGATCAATTGCTTCGAACGTCTTCCTGTCGGGACACCTTCGTTCTGGAAATCTGCCTCGATACAAACATACCGCGCCACGGCTATTGCCCCGTGCTAATCCATACATCAAATGGGCATCTGCCAACTCCGCATTTGTAAACATTGCACTAACTGCAAAACCACGTTCGTGATGAACACTAACCTGTCGATTCTACGTAATGATGTGCTTGATGCTAGTACTGTAGAGCAATGAGTCGCATGTCAACACAAGCACCGACGTCAACATTACCTTCCTTCAATTGGGCCAACTGGCGGTGAATCGAGGAAGTACAGTACATAATGACGAAACTAAAATGAGCTCTAACATGGAAATTAAGCGTTTCCGGACACATGTCCACATAATATGTTTTCTTTATTTGTGTGTGAGGAATGTTTCCTGAAAGTTTGGCCGTACCTTTTTGTAACACCCTGTATAATGGTAACCTCTGAGGCAGTGTGCTACATTTTGATTTGATGTTTGTCTGTAACGAAATATGTTATAGCTGCGTTTGATGATTATCTGTAACTGATGATGGGCGAGGAAATTTGTTACAATTTTGTTTAACGCTTATCTGCAACTTGTAACATATGGAGTAGCTTGTTACAATTTAGTTTGATGATTGTCTGTAACTGGCACCATGTGGGGCAGTTTGTTATTATTCAGTTTGATACTTGTCTGTAACTGATGGCATACACTGCAATTTGTTACAATTTCCTTTGCTGATTGTCTGTCACAGGTGACACATAGGGCAAGAATTTATAATTTAGATGGGGTTAATTGTTATATATGACAATGAAATATCACTGTGGCACTTAGTTTGGAAGCCAACAGGTATGTTTTAGGCATGAAGTGTATCTCAATCTGTAAGTTACACAAAAGTTGTACTCTTCCTAAGCTAACATACTTTTCGTAAATAATGCAGACTATTACATGAGAGAATAGTGTAAGATACATAAGTATTGTCAGAGTTTTATGTACATTTCATGAGTAATACAGAAATTTTAGATGTCGAAATAACATTGTGACACTCGACATCAACAGTTCGTTTGTGTGTGTTACTGATGCACTTCCAAAGCTAACAAGGAGAAGGCTACAGTTTCTAACCGTACCTCTCACACAGTCTGTTCAAATACTTCATTCACAGTTCTCTAACTGGTAGAACTTTCAGCTCTTTGGTCATTATATGGAGCAGCAGAAGATATAGCCCAATCAGTAAAAATATAAGAAGCACTTAAGATAAGCTCAATGAGGCGAAAAGATACAACAGGATAATGGAATCTGTGGCTGTTGGAAAAGGGTTATGTTTAAAACCATATCAACACAGACTGGGGATTTCACTAGAGAAGAAAAGCTTTAAGCTGTGCTCTCCAGCTAGCTGCTCACACATACAGATCTGCTGAAATTCATGAGAAAGTTTTACGTTCCTAGATTTTGTGGAATTTTTGTATTAAATACGAGACTCAATACCATGTAGAGATCGAAAGTATATGGAACTGCAAATTAGGATGTTATGTGAGTGCCTGCAGCTCTGGGTTGCATACGTTGAAACAATCAAAATAGCATCGATTACTCTAATTCATTTGGAGACCTACACCCACTGGAAGAAATAAATTATTGCTTTACTTGCAGTCATGTGTTCTACAACTTTTTGTTCTACCAAAACTTTAGTACATACACTTGAGGATTTTTATGTTACATGTACTCCCTGGATATTGCAAAGAACAATTGTATACAAAAAATAATTATTACACTCCGGTTCAGCAGTTGAGCTTAAGATGTGATGCCATAAACCTTCACACCAAAAGAACAGTTTTCAATTCTATGTGAAAATTAATTTCCACAAATTTGTTTAATCAAAGGTGATCTGAGTATCACATAGATTGCTTCGGATACAACAGCATCTTTCACATCACACTGGGAATCAATATGCTATATCTGGGAAGTGGTTAGGTTCTTTGAATACCCTATGGTCAATATGATACTCATGATTTATAAACATATTAAAAACAGTTTTTACTGGGGTGTGAGCTACGTGAAAATGCCAATACATTTAGAACTGAAATCAAAACAACAGAGGAGGCAACAGACATTGAAGCGAACGATTCACCGTCAGGTCTGTCTCAGTGTGAAAATCTGCATGCTTGCACAGTGATCTGCACAGGTGCAGTTAAGGGTTCAATCTGCTTGGTACACCGCAGTAGGTCTTAGCATTGTTGGTCTTTGTCAGTTGGTCGATCCTATTTGGAACTACTCAATAGGGTGCGACTCTTGACTGAACAGTGCTTTGCGGTACTGTTTCTTCTGCCATTTTATGTGACATTTTCGTTGGTCACAACTTTCTCCTGCTTGTGATGGTAGTGCTGTTTATCCGTAGCTATTTGCACTTGATATGAAGGTAGTTAAAATGATCTGTGACTATAAATATGATGTAAACTAAAAGATGAGACAGTTCATCGACCTATAAAAGTGAATGCTAATTACAGTTCTTCTTCGAAGCGAAGGACGAGAATGCTCGATGTCTATTATGGAGTCGTTTAACTGATGGGTATCACAAACTGGTATAGATCAGCTTTACAACATAATGCACAAATACTTTTTAGATTGAGTTGGCGAAGAAATAACGAAGCACTGCAATGATAAACAGACGATTTTTGGTGGATTCGTTAATTTGCACATCAAGGAGCGCATTGGGTTGAATTAGTCTGAATGTAGCCAATAGTGTATTAGTAAAGAAATTCTAGATAATAAAATGTGATTCCAGCTACGTGTGAAAGAAACGTATTTTCCATAGCTGATTACATGTTATGGAGACCAAGAAACTGCAAGTTAAGCGGCAGAACTTCGGTTAAGTTTGAAAGGTAGGAGATCAGGTTTGATAGAAGTAAAACTGTGAGGACTGCTCAAGAATCGTGCTCACGTAGCTCAGTTGGTGGAGCAGTTGCCTGCGAAAGGTAAAGATTCTGGGATCGAGTCCCTGGCCAGCACACTGTTTTTGTCTGCCAGGAAGTTTCATACCAGTGCACACTCCGCTGCAGAGTGAAAATTTGTTACGGAAATGATCCCCCAGGCTGTGGCTACTCTGTGTCTCTGCTGCAAGTCAGCCAAGAGAACTTCTGTGAAGCTTGGAAGGTAGGTGATGAGGCAATGGGGGTAGTAAGACTGTGGAAAATGGTCGTGAGTTGTGCTTGAATAGCTCAGTTGGAAGAGCACTTGCCCACGAAAGGCAAAGAGCGTGCGTTCAAATCCCAGTGGAGCAAACAGTTTTAATCGACCAGGAAGTTCCATGCCAATGCACACTCTGCAGCAGAGTGAACATTTCATTCTGGAAACAATCCCCCACGTTGTGGCTAAGCCATGCCTTCACAGTATCCTTTGTTCCAAAAGCGCTAGTCCTGTAAGTTAGGCAAGAAAATTTGTTTGATGTTTAGAATTTAGGAGGTGTACTGGCTGAAATAAAGCTGTGAAAACGGGTTGTAAGTTGTGCTCGGGTATCTCAGTAGGCAGACCACCAGCCTGCAAAAGATGAAAGTTCCAGATTCGAGTCCAGGTCTGGCATACAGTTTCAGCCTACCAGGAAGTTTCATACTACCGCACACTCCTATGCAGAGTGAAAATTTCATTCTGGAAAATATAAAGATAAATTGTTTTTTTTTGTCTCTTTCTGCATCTAAGCTTACGAATTTTTTAGAGAAAAATATGGGATGCATAATATTTCTAAGTGTTCTCTGGTACCAAGGGACAATAATATTGTAATTCTGCTCTTCAGAATGAGCTGTACAGATATTCTGAATTTCGAGGTTTCCAATATAGCACATTATAATACTAAGCCCCATGCAAGATATTCAACATTCCTTGATCGAATGCATTTGCAATATAATGCAGTGTGTTCACAGTTTTTCCATCATCCTACTCGTACAGCATGGAATGTGTAGTGTACAGTTAGACAAGATATACACACATCAAAAAAAATTTGCATCACCTTGGTTCTCAGAACTGCTGAAGACAGACGTTGACTGTGGATATTGTATCACAGACACATTACCTTTGACTGTTCAGAGATATTACTAAATCCGTTCAAAGATGTAAACAACCACGCATGAGCAGTGCGTAGTCGACGGGGGGGTTCCGACAGCCAATCAGTTCCCGTGATTCCTCCAGGAAGCAGGTACACGGATCATGTTGTCTGTAGTTCAACCACGCCTAGACGGTCAATACCACGGTTCGATCGCGTCCGCATTGTTACTTTGTGCAAGGAAGGGCTCTCAACAAGGGAAATGTCCAGGCGTCTCGGAGTGAACCAAAGCGATGTTCTTCGGACATGAAGGAGTTACAAAGAGACAGGAACTGTTGATGACATGCCTCGCTCAGACCGCCCAAGGGCTACTCCTGCAGTGAATGACCGCAACCTAAGGATTATGGCTCGGAGGAACCCTGACAGCAACGCCACCATACTGAATAATGCTTTTCGAGCAGCCACAGGACGTCGTGTTACGACTCAAACTGTGCGTAATATGCTGCATGATGCCAAACTTCACTCCCGACGTCCATGGCGAAGTCCATCTTTGGAACCACGACACCATGCAGCGCGGTACAGACAGGCCCAACAACAGGCCGAAAGGACCGCCCTGGATTGGCATCACGTTCTCTTCACCGATGAGTGTCGCATGTGCCTTAAACCAGACAATCGTCGGAAACGTGTTTGGAGGCAACCTGGTGAGCCTAAACGCCTTAGACACACTGTCTAGCGAGTACAGCAAGGTGGAGGTTCCTTGCTGTTTTGGGGTGGCATTATGTGGAGCCTACATACACCGCTGGTGGTAATGGAAGGCGCCGTAACGGCTGTACGATACGTAAATGCTATCCTCCGTCGGTCGGAGTGGCCGAGGGGTTCCAGCCGCTTCAGTCTGGAACCGCGCGACAGCTACGGTCGCAGCATCGAATCCTACCTCGGGCATGGATGTGTGTGTCGTCCTTAGGTTAGTTAGGTTTAAATAGTTCTAGGGGACTGATGATCTCAGATGTTAAGTCCCATAGTGCTCAGGCCATTTGAACCATTTTTTTGCTATCCTCCGACCGATAGTGCAACCATATCGGCAGCATATTGGTGAGGCATTCGTCTTCATGGACGACAATTCGCGCCCCAACGTGCACATCTTGTGAATGACTTCATTCAGGATAACGACATTGCTCGACTAGAGGGGCCAGCAAGTTCTCCAGACATGAACCCTATCGAACATGCCTGGGATAGATTGAAAATGCCTGTTTATGGAGGACGTGACCCACCAGCCACTCTCAGGGATCTACGCCGGATCGCCGTTGAGGAATGGGACATTCTGGAGCAACAGTGCCTTGATGAACTTGTGGATGATATGTCACGACAAATACGGGCATGCATTAATCCAAGAGGACACGCTACTGGGTATTAGATGTACCGGTGTGTACAGTAATCTGGACCACCACCTCAGAAGGTCTCGCTGTATGGTGGTAAAACATAAAATGTGTGGTTTGCATCAGCAATGGAAAAGGCGGAAATTATGTTTATGTTGATCTCTATTCCAGTTTTCTGTAAAGGTACAAGAACTCTCGGAACTGAGGTGATGCAGAACTTCTTTTAATGTGTGTATCTGCACACATTCATGGGTTCTGTATGTATGCATAGTTCTTCCTATCCTTGTCTTATAGAATCAGTACTAGGTTCCTCAAAGGTATAATGTTTGAAACCAGACCCTGATATATTTTACGAGTCAGCACTAACGGTCGAGATACAGATTCTTCCCAACAGTTGGTAATGGATATAAAATCAGTGAGATACCAACCCAAGCCATATAAGTTCTAGTGACTGTCCAGACATTAAACCATATTCGTAGAATATTGTCTAGTGCAACATCTCATCGACAATTGTGATGGCACGATCCCACATGCAGTAGCAGTAGCAAAGAGTATAGTAGAAAATCGATACACACAACCATCGTTGTACCACTATGGAGCAAAAATGCAACGTGCTAACACAAAAGAACTACATCTTCCTATAATCACTAGGAGTGAAAAGTGCAATTGTGCTACTTGATATAAGTGCACCTGTGGACTATAATGAACATTTTATACGGCAAGACTATATCCAATACAATCCTTCTATATCGACAAACTTTAGGATTATCATTCAGCACCATGATGCTTCAACAATTCCAACCAACAATTTCCCAGGAACGAAAATATGTGAAAAAAAGGGAAGCCCTACAATATCCTATCTTACATGTAAAGCCTTTGCATTTCTGTATCATAAAGTATGGTATGCACTGAATCACGATAGAAATATAGCGATAAAATCAACCCTTAAAATATGTGTTTCTGCACTGACATCATACGTGAATCTTTTAGAAGACGCAGGATGGATCACAGAAAAAGAAACCCAACATTTAGAAACATATACAAATGCTTTAGTATACATATAACAGTAAATTTACTAACAGGATATTTCAAAGACTTTAAAAGTGTGCTTAACAATGCAAAACAGTAAATCATTTTGATACGAAGCACGATGGACAGCAACGACTACACTCAAGAACTGGGTGTGCCCAAAGATGATACGTTTGTGACCGATAAACGTGTATGGAAGATGTCACATATTTCACTAACAGATGAGGAAGACTTAAAGCTTTTACAGTTGCTGGGTGCAAGAGTTGAGTTAGCTTCAAGTTTCGGTTCATGGGAGCTGTTTGAAAACCTCATACTAGCAAACACCTCATAACGGCTAATAATACAACAGTTCCACTAGAAATGCCAGGATTCATCGTTGTATTGTATTTAATGAAACTAGGGACCTAGAAACGACGGAGAGGCTTCGTCCCCCCCGTAGCCCTCAGTGGTTCACAACCCTACTGCAGGCGAGAGGTTTATGTACTACAATGTATTTATGCATTCAGGGATGATTTATAAATTGATTATATTTAATAATATACATGAGAAGTCATAATGAAATATTATGAAATGGGATAGGCTGCCACTTACCAGACAGAGGAGATGCTGAGTCGCAAACAAGCACAACAAAAAGACTGCCAAACGAGATAGCTTTGGACCTTAAAGGCCATCGTCTGAACTAGACAACACACACACACACACACACACACACACACACACACACACACACACACATTCACGCAGACGCAACTCACACATACCAGACCACAGTGGTCATGTGTGTGACATGCGTTTGCGTGAGTGTGAGTTTATATGTTCTCTAATTAAGATTAAGGTCCTTTCCGTCTAAAGCTTGTTTGTTCGACAGTCTTTTAGCTGCGCCTGTGAGCAACTCAGCATCTCCGCTGTGTGGTGAGTTGCAATCCATCCTTTTCATACCATTGTCATTATTTCATCTTGGATTTTTAAGGAGAACTCATACTTCTAAATGAAACATTTTTGCCTCTGACGCCACATGATAGCTTAATAGGTTTACTTCGTAACATGCCATAATGTGTGAGCCAGTTTGACTGCTGATGTTAGGAAAGGGTTTTCCACATTGACTAGGTAATGTGTATCCATTAAGGTATGTATTTCATCTTATCGTATCACCAAGTGAAGGTTATCATGCCCAGAGTAATGAAGTACTGTTCAATACGTTTGTTAGGTTTCATTCTTCTTACTATGAGGGGCTAAGGGGAAGAATACAGATGTATGCTCTGCATGAGGGAATATAAGAAATTAGCACCTACTGTCATAAAAAAACTGCTGATAACAGACTGAATCTGTAATGTCAGGGTTTATCAATCTTCTTGTAGAATTCGAAGCTTTAGAAAACTTTCCATCATACACAACAGTATATACATTAATACTGTATGTCCTTGTGGTAAATTATACACTGCTGACTGGAAATTTATAAAGGCTCATGTAAATACATAGGTATAGCAGCAACTCAAAAACTCTTCACGATGGCACCTCAAATTTCAAACATTTTTATCTGTACTCAAGGTTTCTCCGATGAATGCAGTCCTTTCACATTTAAGGATATTGCATTATTTGCATTTACAAATGGGAGGCGTTTTATTACGACATTCTCCACAAATATTGCCTCACAGAAACCATTCAGGAATTTGAAATGCAGCATAAAAGTGAACAACAACACCACGGTTGACGATTAATTTTCACAGAATACACTGGAATGAACCACGGATGAATTAAGGGGATACAGTAGCAATACTCAGGATCTTCAGGCATAAGGTTTCAACTGCGTATATAAAATGTTGTGAGGTAACTTCGTGGGTACAGGATATGTACATACATGCCAAAATACAGAACTTAGTGGAATACGGTATTCCTTCACTCTACCAACTGAAGAGTGAAGACGACATATTTTTGTTCACTTTTGGAAATGTGAAGCTATTGTTAAAATAACATTAAGTACTTTGCTGTTGTTGGCAATCTAGCACTTCCTGGACTCCTGAGTGAGACAGCCACGCCATGGAGAAGATTCATGAACCCGCAACGAAGACTGGACTCCTCGAGGAGCCCAAACCTGGCATCGCTGGCAACCAAGTATGGCAACACCACACAAGTTAGAGATTTCAGGTATATGAGTTAAATTATTGGAAAGATTTCCAACGATCGTGCAGCTAACAAAACACGTGTACAAAAACTGTACACAGCATTTGAACCATCTGATGTTGACAAGTGGATATCGATGTAGGACAACTGCCATCCTAAAACCAAAGACTGCAATACTATAGATCTGTTTCCGCATTAAATGTCTCGGCTTTTTCTGGATCTATTTATCCAGAGACATTGGAGTATAGGATTCCGACCTTGTTCTCTTGTTCGCAATCGTGGAAGTGAAAGTATTTTGTTTATCCATTCACTCCGACACAGTCTTCGTTTTTCTTTTTTTTTCTTTTCTTTGAGGTTTCAGGTTATAGACCTATAAACACCCTCCATTTATGTTTAGCAATCAATTCATCGTCACGCATTTCTTTTTGTAGTCTGAGAAGTTTGCTCCTTAGTGCTCCAGACGAAGATTTGACGTTGATCAGTTCCATCTTCTCAGTTTCCCACTTCTTGGGTTGGCTTATCACCCGATCCAGTAGCAGAAATACATTCCGTCGATTCTAATCCTGATTATTTGAGGTATCATGAAGTTCCTCTGTTTTTGCGTTACTTTCTGTGTTCTACATATTGGTTCCACGAGATCTGGGATATATGAGTTCAACACCAGAGGAGCTACCGCTGGTGTGAGACTAATTACTTAATGATGTCGCCCCGTATCGCTGAGACTCCGCTCAAGACACCTTGCTATATGCCACGCACACGTCCTATATCACTCATGGGCATGTACACGACTTTACGTAGGTCAGACAGGCAGGACGTTTGAAATACGCTTAGAAGACCACGCTTTAATTCATGCCAATAAAAGAGCGTTTAGTGATCAGCTTCGAAGTATGCTGCTGAAATTACTGATAAGCATTTGGAAGTGCTACACAGTGAACCTTAGGGACACCTCCTGACAGTGATGGTAGAAACACCTTCCGCTAGAGCCTAGCAGCACATTAAATCAGCATGACGATTTTATTTACAGCGAATTTTTCAGAAACTTAGAAAGCCGCTTCCAATCGTCCACCTCACAGCAGCGCACATGTGATCAACAGCAGCCCCACTCACCGAGAAGAGACAGTCGCAGCGCATCGGCTCACACTCCGTCCTAGCAGAAGGCTGGTGTGCAGACTGGCTTAAGTACATACTGCAAAACTACTCGCCGTACAACGCCACCAAGCAGAAGAAAATGCAGTCAACCATAACTAACGTACCCCGCACCTATAACTTTAGTTGCTGCACGCAATTTGACTTCTATAATTTATTGTTTTATATATTTACGGCTTTGTACTTTCAATGCTTCAATTTTCTAACTCATAATATTAAATGACACTTCATGCAGTTCTAGATTTTCGACATATTTCCACTACTGTAACTTTACAATCATTATGTCTCTCACTATTTATACATCCTTTGTGCCAGGCCTATACTTTTAATATTTCAACAAAAGAAATCTTTATACAGTTTTATTTTTATACTTTTAGAGTAAGAACTTATGACTTTATACTTCCGAAGTTTCACAATTCGAATATCTTCAGATGCTTATTGAGTTATCTCCTCTTCATTTCCAGTTTTAAAATCTACTGTTTTATCCACATTTTTCAGTTTTACATACCCATTCTGGTATCTTAACAGAAGGTTTTCACATTATTGACTTCGTGGAACTTTAGTGTAATACCCCCTCTTATTGGCCCCATAGCATACCTGCCACCAACCATACGTCCACCGCCCTTCCTCCCTTGCCTTCTTTCACTGCTCTCAATCCCACTAGGATAATTTTACAATTTCGCTATTTTATACAATATTAGAGCTTCAATGAGATTTCTTACATAATTATACATTCACTTGTTAAACTCATGACAACCCCACCACTCCCTTCGTGCTTCCTTTCCATTTCTCGAATCAGCCTCACTTCACTTCCCCTCCCCTCTTCCCCCCTACTTTCAAAATCTACCAATATCAAACACTGACCACAGGTGCTAAATAAAGTACTCTGATATGTTGTTGTGAGTAGACAGAATGCTGATGCAATTACTTAGGTAAATTCTGCATTTGTGTACATTTCTTTTGTTTTCTACTATTGCAAAATATTAGATGGTGCAAATTATCCACTCATTCGGTATACTTCCCCAAAGATCGATTTACAATCAGTACAAACTTTGCCCATAATTTTTCTCAATGTCTGTTATAATGGAATTAACTGATGACAATACAGTGTCTAAATGGGATACATAAATACTCTCCTAGCCTTCTTGATGAATTTTCTGTCTCTATACTGACTTCGTCGATAGGGTCAGGCCTGTTGTAAGACTTTGAGGACAGATCAACTGTGTAAGCTGTAAATATTTTTGGTTTAATGTTGCAATCTTATTACAGAAATACACACATTTATACAGTTTACAATATGACAATGTTATGACAGTTGTCATACTAACGCATCTCGTCCTCAGAAAGTGAAATAATCCTAAACACTACAATGGTAAATTTTAACTTTTAAGTTTCTTTACAAAATTATTCTTACATCTACATCGTGATGTTGGTCAGTACTACGATAAATCATCCGATACCGGTTCAAATGATGGATGACAATCAAGTCTATGGAGGATGGTTAGTTTTGTGACAAGTTGAGCAAAAGATTGCCCAAGGTCGCTCAATTTTACAGTGGACGCAAGCTAGTGAACTAATAAATTTACACCTCTTCTCGCAGTATTTACCTTAGCTCCGATGAGCTGTCATCTGCATGGCTGCTCTTGTCCTCTGAAATTTCTATAAAAACTAATTAAGCCTCTGCTGATTTTTCCAGCAGAAACTCTCCCTATGTTTCCCATTATGCGAGAAAACATGTATTCATCCCTAGTCTTGGAACATGGCGATATTGAAGTGCATGGCTGAAGCAACGTGCATATTAAAACATTACAATGACCTGTCAGTCCTCACAAGAACAATTAACTAACTTGCTGGTTCGTTTCTCCACAGTAGGAGCTCAACAATGCTACAGCTAATATCTAGCTGAATGTCAGTCACAGTGAACGCAGTGTTCACATGCGTGGTACAGAGCATTATGCGCCCCGTTGTGTACTTGACGCCAGTTCAGAGAAGAGTCCCCGAAAATTTCGCTCTTGTCTTTCTCGTAGCGGAACTGTCTTCCCTCCTGGGTTCTTTCGTTCTCCACATCACGGCTTTTTTCGACCAATAGGAGCGTTCCTCTTATTTTGTGGAGACACTCTCTGCCGATCGCAAGGGCCCTACCATTAAACTGCGTCGAAGTCTCTGCAATTTACTCCTTCCTATTTCGTTTCCGCCTATCGGACATTTTGTGCCAGCTCCAGACGCCTAAAAGCTACATGTGTACATCACATGTGTACCACTTGCTGTTCTTGTGATCAACTGCGTCACTGGTTTTGTTCGTATGCATTTGTAATTCTGAAACGCAGTTTCTAAAGCTTCTTTCTGTCCTACTTCTGGTGGCCCGTTACTTGCTCTCCAGTATGCGTCACTTGTCCAGTCGCTGCCTACCGCCGCAGAACGCCTCCTAAGACGTTTTGGTGGTGCCTCCCGTGGTGCGGCCTCTGCTTCTGCCCACGCCTGCTTCTACACAAAACGTTTCCTCTCGCTACTTGTTCACCTTCTGTTCCTTGATATGTATTGCATAGGAGTTGTGTGTTAATACCGTCAACTGAGTGTCATCCCTTTTGCATTACATACTTATAGGCAAATCTGCTCATTACTGCCAAAGTAAGATAGGTGTCATATTCACCTTCCCGTTACGATGTATAAGACTCTTATTCTACCACCTTACACTGTTTGTAGCTACAAGGTCTAAAATACACTCCTGGAAATTGAAATAAGAACACCGTGAATTCATTGTCCCAGGAAGGGGAAACTTTATTGACACATTCCAGGGGTCAGATACATCACATGATCACACTGACAGAACCACAGGCACATAGACACAGGCAACAGAGCATGCACAATGTCGGCACTAGTATAGTGTATATCCACCTTTCGCAGCAATGCAGGCTGCTATTCTCCCATGGAGACGATCGTAGAGATGCTGGATGTAGTCCTGTGGAACGGCTTGCCATGCCATTTCCACCTGGCGCCTCAGTTGGACCAGCGTTCGTGCTGGACGTGCAGACCGCGTGAGACGACGCTTCATCCAGTCCCAAACATGCTCAATGGGGGACAGATCCGGAGATCTTGCTGGCCAGGGTAGTTGACTTACACCTTCTAGAGCACGTTGGGTGGCACGGGATACATGCGGACGTGCATTGTCCTGTTGGAACAGCAAGTTCCCTTGCCGGTCTAGGAATGGTAGAACGATGGGTTCGATGACGGTTTGTATGTACCGTGCACTATTCAGTGTCCCCTCGACGATCACCAGTGGTGTACGGCCAGTGTAGGAGATCGCTCCCCATACCATGATGCCGGGTGTTGGCCCTGTGTGCCTCGGTCGTATGCAGTCCTGATTGTGGCGCTCACCTGCACGGCGCCAAACACGCATACGACCATCATTGGCACCAAGGCAGAAGCGACTCTCATCGCTCAAGACGACACGTCTCCATTCGTCCCTCCATTCACGCCTGTCGCGACACCACTGGAGGGGGGCTGCACGATGTTGGGGCGTGAGCGGAAGACGGCCTAACGGTGTGCGGGACCGTAGTCCAGCTTCATGGAGACGGTTGCGAATGGTCCTCGCCGATACCCCAGGAGCAACAGTGTCCCTAATTTGCTGGGAAGTGGCGGTGCGGTCCCCTACGGCACTGCGTAGGATCCTACGGTCTTGGCGTGCATCCGTGCGTCGCTGCGGTCCGGTCCCAGGTCGACGGGCACGTGCACCTTCCGCCGACCACTGGCGACAACATCGATGTACTGTGGAGACCTCACGCCCCACGTGTTGAGCAATTCGGCGGTACGGCCACCCGGCCTCCCGCATGCCCACTATACGCCCTCGCTCAAAGTCCGTCAACTGCACATACGGTTCACGTCCACACTGTCGCGGCATGCTACCAGTGTTAAAGACTGCGATCGAGCTCCGTATGCCACGGCAAACTGGCTGACACTGACGGCGGCGGTGCACAAATGCTGCGCAGCTAGCGCCATTCGACGGCCAACACCGTGGTTCCTGGTGTGTCCGCTGTGCCGTGCGTGTGATCATTGCTTGTACAGCCCTCTCGCAGTGTCCGGAGCAAGTATGGTGGGTCTGACACACCGGTGTCAATGTGTTCTTTTTTCCATTTCCAGGAGTGTAATTCCTTTGAGTATGGGTATCGAACTAGCTGCTCAAGAAAATTTTCAGGAAATGTGTTCGGAACTGCTTCACAAGACTATATGTCCATGACGCTATAGACGTTTCAGTGTATACTGGGTTGGTTAAAGTCTCCCCAAAATAATACTGCATGATCGGGGTGCTTCCACACTATTGAGTGTAGACTTACTTTGAATAAATCTACAATTGTTACGCGGAATCGTCTGGCCGGTAAAAACAACCGATTGTTAACTTGGATTCACCTAGGAAAGTTATGCATGTCCTGTTAACTTCACAGTCAGAAAGTGATAACTATGTAACTTGCTATTCTCCTGGCGTGTCACATAAAAAGTTTGGTGTCTGACTGATCTGTCTGCAGTGGTCCATGGTTGTTCAAAACCAATGACCATTGCACTACAGACTGCCTGAATCTACACTAATGAGTTACTAAATGCGAGACTACACCTGTTAAATGCACTAACACACAAGAAATTTAAGAATTAGACTATAAAATCACTGCCGTGTAGGGTAGCCACGTGGTCTCAGTACCTTGTCATATAATTTAACCTAAAGTGAAAACGAAACGAACATTTTCATTAGTGAAAAAACTAAGTATGAGCAAGTCACTGAGAAATAGTCTTACTTGTCACACTGTTAATGTCACTGACGGCTTTATTGGTTTTCGCTGTGGAATTTAACATATGGAGAAAAGCTTCTGGCAGACGCCTTAAAATCCTCTAGCGTATTGTTGGGACCCCTGCTTCAATTGCACTGTTTCTTAAGATTCTGGAGGAATAATAGAGCAGGGATCTACATTGATTTCAGATGTTTTATGTTTCCTGTAGAAACCAATACACCATCTTCATATTTGTATAGTTAAGGCTCACCTGCCATTCGACCATCTCCTTCTGTGTGGATGCACAAACAGTGCCCGAACTCTTATGGGAATCGGCAGTAAACCCACGAGTAATTAGTATAATGGAAGGGGGCACTATGAATACAGTGCGGGACAATAAGTAGCGAATGGGTTTCACCAGAGGCCGGCGTGCTCTCTGTAATAAAAAAACTGAGTCAAGGAATCATCGATCAACTTGAACGGATGTCTTGCGACGTCCACCCTGACGAAACTTCTACTTTGATAATTAGACTACCAGACTCATTGCAGTGGAATTTGTACACAGTCCTACTGATTCTGTGAAATAGTTCCTAAACATTGAATAAAAACTAAATAGTCTCCGCGTTATAAGCTAATATTGGCAATGTGTAAAGAGAACTACAAAAATAATAACAGGTACTATGGCAATGGGTAATAATAACAATAATAATAATACTAATAGTAATGGTAATTACGGAAATAGACTGAAAGACGATTGAAAAGGGCAGCGGTAAGATAGTGACGGGAGATACTATCCGCATGGAGAATACTGGAGTTATGTAATGAGAAGAGATAATTTTACAAAAAAAAAGAGAGGACGAAAGGGAAAGGCCATGACAAGACGGTCCAGAATCGATAAATGTTAGGACAGGCAGTCACGAAACTAACTGGTGCTTTATTCAAGTTCTGCAGAGAGAGAGGGGAGGGGAGGGGGACTAGGAGTTATGCAATGAGTACGATCAGACAATTTTACAGCAATAGCAGTATTATTACAGTGCTAAAGAGAAGAGGGAGGTTGATTAGTGCTAGATGGATGCTTTTATAGGAAATGAAAGCCTGTGCAGCGTTTGGAATAGGTACTACAAATCGGAGAGAAGAAATAATTATAATGACAATAACGACACTAATGAATTTCCAAACTATAGTATTAAGAAATCGTCTAACGGAAATAATGTGGTAGAACTACAAAGTAATGAATACAATAAGGGACTGGCATCAAATTAGGTTACTAAGATCTTGGGAACAAAGACTGTGATGTTACCAGAAGTGGAAACAAGTGTTCACATGGAACTGAGGGCCAGAGTAGTTAACAGCAGTGAAGCTACTAGTGAGGAAGTAGTTTTTCAAGATGCAATGGTGGATAGTGATGTGAAGAGTGGATGTCAAAGAGATGACGTATGTTCGTTATCCGCTAATATGAATAAACCTACTCAAAATGGAGTATGTGCCGATGTAGCTGTTAGGTGTGGTGATGTAGTGGGCAACGAGGCGTATATTACTGATACGCCTGCAGCAGTGTGTGTAAACGGTAATTTAAATTATGTACAGGATAAGATTTTAGCGACGTATCAGTTAATAATGATGGTTAATGAAGTCATAATGGAAGTTGCCTTAAGGATGAAGTAAAATGATATGTTTTGTGGATGGTGAGATCATATGTTTCTCGATAAGATTAGCAGTGCTCATTTGATACAGCTACCCGAAATTAGTCTAGTGCGAAATTTGTTTTATCGATATGTAGTAAGAAGAACAATAAAACACCACGAATAACTAGTACTCCAGCTGCGACTCAGCACTGCAGTAACAACCAGAGTGAGGCAGGAATGGGCTATCACTGCAGGGATACTGGTTATTTGTCGTGCTCCTGTTAATACATTCCGATAAAAAAAAAGAAAACATCGCACCAAACTAGTTCTGGAACGCTTTATCGAATGAGCACATAAAATTCCGCTTTAAATATCATTTTCCTTCTAACTGAAAATAAAGCAACGCTTTCCATCGACAATGGGTGTCGCATGAAAGACGTGAGGAGCGGTATTTGTTTGGGATGACTCCAGTTACACATAAAAAAAAACGAAATCGCAAATATGTGTTGAAATAGCAGAGAAAATTCTCCTGACGACAGTTAGGTGAGGCACCCTGTATACACTCTGAAAAACTTGTAAGGTTGTTGCGGGGTAGCTTTTGCTAAATAATTGTTAATACAAAATTCGACACGCTGTGCTGTTGCCGAGTTAATTAGCATTCGAGTCAACCAATCAGGCCGTTTCACGCGAAAATTTAAGCGACCCGCCAGATAAAATTACTGTTAGTTCTCTCATAGCGTAGATAATAGTGCACAAGACCCCTAAGCCTTTTGCTCGTGTTCGATACTTACTACCGTGCCATGACGAATTTCTGTATTGCTCTTTTGTTCGATTTTAGGAAACCACTCGAAGAACCCATTTGGCGACTCCGTCCCTGGAGGGCCGCTTGAATTTGATCGCACAACGGCCCAATTCACCATTACAAGCTTTTCAAACTGTTTCTGTCAGGCTATTAATGTTTTCTATATATATATTATTCATGTTGTTTGGTCTCTTGATGAAGCCCATAAATGGATACTTTTTAAGATGTATTCGGCACTAATCATAGTTGTCATAATTTTTGATTGTCTAAATTGATTAGAACTAATGCTGCCCCAGGTAAGCAGAATGACTGATAAACATCGGAATCTCCCTAGTGGGTCCATAGGTATGGCTGACATACTTGGGCAAACATATTAGCGACTACACTGAACAAAATATAGGATCGATATTGCATTTGCAGAGTAACGATGATATAAACATTAAAAGCATGAAACCATAAAACGACATACACTACCAGCGGAAAAATGTTCCTATCGGAGAAGACAGAAGGCGATTAAGCAGCTCTTTATTAAAAAACCCTTTGACTGAAAAGTATAGTATCAGTTGCCTCATTTTACTTTCCTCAGCACGTTTAAAAATTTTGGCAAAAATATTGGCATGTGAACATATTCGTGCTCTTATTAAAATGCACTTCACTTCACACTCTCACAAACCACCTAACTGTAACTCGATCACACCCACTAGTCTATCGCTGTAAGCCTCTTACGCCCATCCACTCCCAACTGCCCACTCTCACCCACGTATTCGGCCCAACTCATTGTTATTATCGTTTTGTGGCGCTCCAACTGTGACTGTCTCCTGTCTCATAGCTACAGCCGCCTTCGTTCTGTCCTATTACTACTACCTCCTCTCAGTGCCACTGTCTTCCTGTCTTCCTCTTGTTCTCTCTGACTGCTAATTTATCATTTGTTCCTTCCTACTCTTGCTGTTTCTTCTCACTGTCAGTATCTCTCTCTTCCTCCTTGTCACTGTCATGCACTCTGTCTCTCATTATGACTGGCTGTCACCCATTTCCACTTTTTCTTTCTATTTATTCCTCTTCCTCCTACCACCCTCCCCTCCCTCCCCCCCCTCCCCCCCCCCCTGCCACAGCACTGTCACCTTCACTCTTTTCCTATCAATGTTCTGTCACTGAAGCAGAAGTTCCACTGACACTGTGTACCTCTCTTTCTCTCACAATGCCATTGTCTCCTTCGTTGTTTCTATAACAGAATCGCAGTCAACTATCTTCCAGTATTTATTAATTTTCCGTCTCTTTGCCACCGCCACTGTCCTTTCCTCTCTCAAAATAAAAATGGGAGAATATATTTGCACGCCAAAATTTTTGGGAAAATTTTTAAAGTTGCTGAGGAAGGTAGAATGAGGCAGATGATACCCCACTTTTCTGTCAGAGTCTTTTAAATAAACAGGAACTTATTCACATTTTTTGTGCTCCGATAGCAGCATTTTTCCGCGGAGGCCCTTCTTTTTCCTGTCACTGCAGGACATGCCACTCATATGAAAAAAACTTGATAGGTCAGTAAAATTTTGAAAGTTTACTTACGTGAAAGTGAAATAACGCAAAACTAATTTTACACCTCAGACCGGATTTTACGTGCACAACAAATATTTTGCATGTGCTTCAGTGCTACAACATGGAGCTCCCGTCCCAGAACCTTTCTGACGACGGTGGAGGCAATGTGCATCTTATTTCTGTGTGCTATGTCAATTTACAAACTATGTTTTCACCTCACACCGAATTTTACGTACGAATTCTACGTGCACAAGTATTTTTGAACCTCTGTATCTCGGAAACGGGTAAAGATATCTATAAAATTTTCAAAGCTGTATCTCGACTGGAATATTACGAATATAACCTAAAAATTATAGCCATTTCCTCTGCAAAAAATGGCTCTGAGCACTATAGGACTTAACAGCTGACGTCATCAGTCCCCTAGAGCTTAGAACTACTTAAACCTAACTAACCTAAGGACATCACACACATTCATTCCCGAGGCAGGATTCGAACCGGCGACCGTAGCGGTCGCGCGGTTCCGGACTGAAGCCCCTGGAACCGCTCGGCCACTCCGGCCGGCTTTCCTCTACATATCAGTCTTGGAAACAGTGAATAGTGTTCGATCGGCAATTGACTGCTAAAAATATTGTGGAAAACGCATTTTTGTGGTTTCCTCAGCAACCGATCGTTAATTTATGTATATGCATAATTCATTTCTCCGCCCATTCATTCGTTCAATAAAATTGTGGATTTATCGCTGGTATACCTGTCATCACTCAGTTTAATTAATTTTACGTGGATATTTTACGTGTGCAATTGAGAAAGGGATGAATATATCAAGAAAATTTTCAAGGTTGTTAGAAACTGCATCTTGGGAATATATCGCAAAATCTCAACAATTTGCTATCCATAGCCACCTTCGATTCCGCGGCTGGGATTTGGTACCGAAAAATTTTGTTTCCCACAATTTTTATGTCTACTGGTAATACAATTTTGACGAATTCTACACATAAAATTCACGCAGATGCATCATTCATCCACTCATTACGGGTATACCCGTCAATTGAAATCAGAGGATATCACGGATATAACCGTCATTGTCAATCATGAATCTATTTATTAATAATTTTAAGTAGGTATCTTACTTAAACAGTCAGTGTAACTTTGAACCTCTTTGTCAAGGAAATGGATAAAGATATGAAGAAAATATCAAAGGTAGTTTGAGATAGAGACCTTAGGAACGTATTGTAAAAATTCCAGCTTTTTGATGTGCATAGCCATCTTGGAGTGCTCGGCTGGATTTTGGTCCGTTCGTGACGACGAAAATATAGTAAGAAACATTGTTTTCACGTTTCCCGAGGAACCGTCTGTGAATTAATGGTGCCTCTATAAGTGCCATCAAGCCCATCGTAGACCATATCCAATGTAAAAGGAACCAGGTGTTTTGCTCCATTCGCCTAAGCAGTAGGAAGTATGTAATAGTCATACTTTATCATTATACTGTAGGATAGTGACACTAAGACGATGCCTCTGATGGGTGTACAATTGGTCCCTAGCACAACAGCTATCCAAGACAGTTGACCCTACTTTTGTACCTCCAACAGAACCTGAGATACCGGAAAATACCGTTTTTTTGCGCAACATTTTAAAGTTTAATGGTAAGGTTTCTGTAGCGTCCATACCGCTAATACCCATGACGGTGAGCCTAGGTCATTGCAGTTTTAGGCATAAATACATGACAAGCATTAAGAAAGCTACAACTGTTTTTAATTATGAATATCATAACGGACATAGAAACTGGAGTGATCACATCATATGAAATATCAAATGAAAGCTGATACCATCTGCCTGTACCACAATAGGCTATATATCAAATTCCACATACATATCAAATATTGCAGAGATTTTATAAAAGGTAGGTCTGCATATGTCCCATAGCAATAAATCCTCTAGATCTGTAAGTAGTATGCTGGCAGCATGGGTTATCTAGTTACTCACCAAGTCGTCCTACGTAGTGGCTACATACAGATAAATATTAGATAGTCTTCAAGTGATTACTCATATAAATGGCCATTAATAAACATTTTACTAAATCGCAGTGGAAGTGCCAGTACTAAAAAGTAAAACATACGCGTAAAGTGACGCACATGGTTCAAATGACTCTGAGCACTATGGGACTTAACTGCTGAGGTCATCAGTCCCCTAGAACTTAGAACTACTTAAACCTAACTAACCTAAGGACATCACACACATCCATGACCGAGGCTGGATTGGAACCTGCGACCATAGCGGTCGCGGGGTTCAAGACTGTAGCACCTAGAACCGCTCGGCCACTCCGGCCGGTGTGACGCACATGTAGAGGTTGGTAGGATGCTGTTCCTTCCAAATTGCCATTTACTTTCTGTAACGTCAATGTACTTCCTTCATAATGTAAAAGTGGATGTTAGCCTTTTTATGAATTTTGCTGGTAACTAATGCAACACTGTATTGGTTTTGTTGAGAGAAGTTTCAAACTGACCGCAATAATTCTGGGATTTTTCTGATATTATCTATTTATGTACATATACTCTTAATTCTGAACAACAGTCATTGGTTCAATATTTAACGTGAATTCAGTAGTGTGTGACCTAATGGAAAGTATTTAAAGGCCAACAACATTGCGCTCGTGGGTTTCGGTCTTGTCTTTTGTCCTGGAATCCTTTGTTTTTGTAAGCGGTATTGTATCGGTGGGTTCGTTTGGTGTCAGTCGAAATAGTATGCCTGTGAATGAAAACGCAGCCGCACTATTTAAGCGCTAACTACGTTCAGGTACTGATCGTTGGATTTAGAATAATTTTGGCACTGCACAAATTCATATATTCCACAGCAGTTAGCTTACGAAGTATGAAACTCAAATAGAAGAACTATGGAGACGTGAAAATCAGTCTGTGGTTAGTAAGTGAAGTGACATTGTGACCTTTTTCCTCGTGACCAGGTGAGAGGAAACAAGATTTCGGCCGCACACTTGAATAACTGTAAGTAATAAATAGTTAATGTAAAACTTATAACATGGATAGTTTTCTAATCTGTAAGTGTCACATATAAAATTAAAACTTACTAATTTATCCGTCTTTAGCTATTGTAAGGTACACAAAAGGAATTTTATTTATTTGCTGGCTTCAGTCACCTAGTGATCTTGTTCAGAAGTCTGCAGAAGAATGTGCTACAAATATTGACAACCTAGAGAATAGCATTGCAAAATTTAAGACGAATAAGTTTAAAAATTGAAAGACAAAGAGATGAGATGGTACATTCGTAAATTTATCGCATTGTTAGCGAGCGTCAAACGCAAGCAGCTACATGCCGGATAGTTCTGTAGTCCTATAAAACTACAAGAACAATATGCAAAACAATAATAAAATGCGTTAATGCAGAAAGAGCAAGTGAATGCATATATATGGGTAACAGTACGTGTACAAATATTGTATGAGGACGTCAAAAAGCACGTGCACGCATCATGCAAGATCTATACCTAATCAGCTGATGACATGCGTTTCGTCAGGATGCTATTAGATTGGAGATACAAGTAAAATAAAGTAATAAAACAAAGACCTTGCTACTATAGTCGCCGTAAAACAGAACGTAAATGTAAGTGCTCATAACCAGAATATTAACTGACATATTAATCCTACATATTGTTACCAGCAAAATAATTTTATTGAACATTTTTAAATTTTTTAAAAGTTTAACTAGACGAGCTCAGAACAGAGTAGGTTAACGCTGGGCTGGTGCGTCAATCGGAATGTCGACAAAGAGTACCGACAGTGCACCATACCCCAGAGCGGGGCCGGCAGAAACAGAAGCGTTGCTGTGCTAGATAAGAAGGCAGCGCACGCTACGTAAATTCGCCGTCCTAGCGCCTCTACAGAATCAAACGTAGGCACCAAAGAACCGTGCTTGGCGACCCAGAATAACTACTGATTGGTCACAGCGAGGAATGGAGCTCTAATGGGTTTGCTAACTGAGGGCCCAGAGCCACCGGGTCATAAACGCTGGCTCGGCCCTTTCAATAGCGAAGCTTTTGTGCTTAATAACACAGTCTGTCGTGTTGCCATTCCGTCCGTGACGCTAGAAGCAGAGAGAATGACAGCCTACAGAGTGTCAATGAAACCACGACAAGCCGGCCGCTGTGACCGAACGGATCTAGGCTCTTCAGTCCGGAACCGCGCTGCTGTTGTGGTCGCATGTTCGAATCCTGCCTCGGACATGGGTGTGTGTAACGTCCTTAGGTTAGTTAGGTTTGAGTAGTGCTAAGTCTAGGGGACTGATGACCTCAGATGTTAAGTCCCATAGTGCTTAGAGTCAAACCACGATGAAGCATCCCCAACTCTCTTGTGGTTTCCTTTTAAGGTATTCCACGTCGACGTCTGCCCGTAGATACGTATCGTCGGTAGGTTTTCCGGCTTTACCTCCTGACGTGACAGCGACGACTCTCCGATGAGGTGCGCGCATTGTGTTTTGCTATTACTGCGAGTCTGATAAATATCGCTTTTACTTAGTAATTTGCCCGGCTAAAACTCTCCCCTTTTATGATTAAGACAGCCTGTACCACCTTTCGGCGGGAGAGGGGACGTCAAAGAATCACAAAAGTTCACATTAAGCAGTCCGTAAAACACGTAAACGTTCACTTCAGTTAGCGTGTCGGCCATAGTG
The DNA here is from genome assembly GCF_023864345.2 of Schistocerca serialis cubense. Classification (NCBI taxonomy): domain Eukaryota; kingdom Metazoa; phylum Arthropoda; class Insecta; order Orthoptera; family Acrididae; genus Schistocerca; species Schistocerca serialis. The sequence continues at coordinate 585,270,002 of NC_064640.1, forward strand.
GCCGTGCGGTTCTAGGCGCTACAGTGTGGAGCCGAGCGACCGCTCCGGTCGCAGGTTCGAATCCTGCCTCGGGCATGTATGTGTGTGATGTCCTTGGGTTAGTTAGGTTTAATTAGTTCTAAGTTCTAGGCGACTGATGACCTCAGAAATTAAGTCGCATAGTGCTCAGAGCCATTTCAACCATTTGAGCCAGTTAGCGTGTTAGTTAATGCCTCCGCTTTCCGCTAGATGGTGCTGACTTACTGCTGAATAGCTTTGGTTCCATAAAACCTTCACTGATTAGTACTAGGTAAATGAAATATGTGGTGTCACCGCCAGACACCACACTTGCTAGGTGGTAGCTTAAATCGGCCGCGGTCCATGTAGTACATGTCGGACCCGCGTGTCGCCACTGTGATCGCAGACCTAGCGCCACCACCAAGGCAGGTCTCGTGATACGAGAGTGGACTCGCCCCAGTTGTACGAGAGAGCACTCGCCCCAGTTGTACGAGAACCTAGCTACCGCCCAGTTGAACGAGAACCTAGCTACCGACCAGATGTACGAAGCCTTTCTCTCATTAGCCGAGAGACAGAATAGCCATCAGCTAAGTTAATGGCTACGAACTAGCAAGGCGCCATTTGTATCAGTGCCTATAGCTTACGAGTATTCAAGAGAGATGTATTCCAAGGACTAATAAAAAAGATAAGTAATAAGCATCTACATACTTTTCTTCTTATTCATTTATAAGTTCTCATGTTCCAGACTTCACGCCCGTCGGCGTTAGCCTTGCGTGCCCTATCGTCTACAGCGTTAGTCTAGCTTGCCTTTTCAGCCATCTCAACTTCACGGTGTCGGCCCAGCTACCGACACAACAAAATAAGTACAACACTCTTGTATTTCACTTTCACTCTGTATTCAAGGATTAAGATGGTGATGAATGATGGTCTATTAAAAAGGTTCCTAGCCTGGAGGAATCTAAATAGTCCGCAAATGCCGATATGCACGCGCTCTACGTCCAGATTCGCAACTAACGGCACACGACACTTTCAAAAGTCCACACGTTAATATCTGAATACCGGTACCTGCGAATTCACTCACATCAGCAGATAATTTGAGTTTCTGTCGTCTATATGTCCGTAAAGTTCCAATCTAGCACTAAAGTCCTAAAATCCCCTTTATACTCCGTTGCTACCAACAGTCAGAGATCGTACACTACATCACTTTTAATCTCCGTAATATTCTAACAGTTTATCGTCAATCTTAACACGATAAAGTCCAATCTATTGTCTCAGTGACTGACACGGGTTTCCCGCCCCTTAACGAAACAATCAAGGAAAAAAGGCGGCAATAATGACGGTCAGGCCTTTTTATAGGTTTTTCATCACAAGAGTTTAACGCCACTGCCTTCTCCATGACGGAGCTTCCGTGGCTTTGCTGTACTTAGATGTTAAACTACTTGCTGATATACTATAATTTTGATCTGCAATAACCGAACTCTGATTCTACACTATTTTCCCCTCTAAAAATTCTATTCTTAATTTTAAAATATTCTTTCTATAGCTTTTATAACTGTAGACTGAACCGAGGTGTTACAACGACAAGCTGATCAATGATGGCTAGCTTGCTGTCTGCTTGCTGACTTCAGCACTGAAATGCTGCCAACCTCATGCGTAACACGGATGTGGTCTGCCGTTGTTGCCAACTGTGTCATCGTGGATGAGAAGACTAGGGGCGGCCAGGCTTTCTACACTACAGGTCATCGCGGACGATATGCAAGCTGCCATCTTCTCACCGACAAGACACGGTGCGTCTGTGCAGTCTCCTGGCCCAAACGTGTATGTCTGCTAGTGTCTTGGCTGATCCACGTTGGATGACCAGGGCATAGTTCTCACGACAGCTGACGTCCTGGACCACAATCGGAAGCCCTCATCTGAATGTGCAAAGGGATGTCGTCGAGAGTGCTGAGATGGAAGCCACAGCCGGTCGTCAAAGAGCATCTGGAAAGGCAGCGCTTTCCTCTCCCCACCACTGTTGCCAGTAAAGCGGACAGGCGTGGCACCGAGCTGCAGGAACGTCATCAGTACGTGCTGACATGGTGTCAGCACTTCTTTGCAGCATATGCGCTTACACGCAGTCGCCGACTACAGCTCTGACGACACTTGCAACTCTGTACATTTTGCACGCTAATTAATTGTTATTACAGATACCGCTGTGTTACTGACGACTCCGGCTACGAACTGGATCACTCACCCTCGCTCTGTGCTCGACCTCCTGTTCACAGCTTAACTCCAGCACATGGGTTACACCAGTATTAGTGATGAATAAAACAACATGTTAAGACAAACCACATGTGGCGTTATGGATGGAAAGTTTTTAAACTAATTGCTGAAAGAGGTGTAGTGAGTTCAGTTCTCGCAGCGAACCTGTCGGCAAAAACAAAGACTATCGTGGGGTGGTGGTTGTAACTGGAGTAATTAGAGAAACAGTTCTCAATCTGTACCTGATATGAAGAGCTAGAAAATGCTATAGAGGAAAGGAAGCGTGGGCATAACTATATTATTCTATCATAGTGAAACAGCTACTGTTTAACTCATGCGAGATCACAAATACGATTTGCGAAACATCTATAACAAGCAACTTTCATACCAGATGTATGGAAAGTTTCAGAACACATCGCCAAATTGGTGTAGAGACGTGAATGGCCTGCTCACAGAAAATGCGCACAAACAACGTGCAGGGCGTGCAATGGGACAAGAATTAATAACTGGAGTAAGCAGATAAACAGTACCTAGTCAGTAGGCAAAGTGAAGGGTCAAAAATATTTACAGAGAAAAGAATGTAATCATAATTACATACTTCTGTTATAGTAAAATAATTTGTTCAGGGATGTATAAAGAGTCATAGATACGCTTTTTGAAGTAATTGTAGCTAGCGATATTCATACTCAATTATGAAATAAGCATAATAGATTTGACTTATGTATGTTAAATGACTAGAAGTGTATGTTAACCGTAAACACTACTTGTAACTATAAAGTAAAACGCCTGGAACTATAAAAATTGAATGTCTATAGCTCACTGATCATATATATCTACCCAACTGTAGCAAAAATGGTTCACCAACTATAAGCTGTTGATGGTTTTTATCTGTAATGTTAAATGGGTAACTACATGATAAAGTAAATCTCTAACCACTTACAACTAAAAATTAATCGCTGCTTATAACTGTAGACGACTAACAATCTGTAGATGATCAACTATCTCAGCCGCTCAGTCTGAGGCGTCTTGTCACGGCCCGCGTGACTCCCCCCGTCGTAGGTTCGAGTCCTCCCTCGGGCATGGGTGTGTGTGTTGTCCATAGCGTAAGTTAGTGTAAGTTAGATTAAGTAGTGCGTAAGCATAGGGACCGATGACCTCAGCAGTTTGGTCCCATAAGACCCTACCATAAAATTCCAAAAATTAACTACCTAAAAAAGCTGTGTTAAAATTAGAAAATAACAGCTATATATAACGAAAGCACCGTATAGAAAAGCCTAAAGCACTGTAGCTGTGAACCGTTGTTTAAAAGTAACTTTATAAGGCTATCTAACAGCAATATGGTGAAGCAGTAGTGTGTAAAATATTTAAAATATTCCTAATGACTTACTAGCTGTAAATAACAAATTTTTGCCATCTGTCATAACAACTATATGCAAACTACTGAAATTAACATACTGTTTCCAAACCAATGACTGTAACCTACTCAACACGGCTCTAGCCAAATAACTGTAGCACTGATTATGGCCTACCGAATTACAGCCTTCTATCTATGTAGATTGATAGGTTCTCGAACTAAACATCTGCACCTAAGGGACAAATTCTAGTTCATATCAGGGACTGATTATAAAGTACTGCAATCACAGTGACAAATTGAGAAAAACGTGGGGCAGTTGAGTTGAAAGCGATCGGTAAGCGATCGGGAAGAAATGTGGAGAGGAGAGATTTTAAATAAACGGTAGGGGGAGTGAGAAGAAAGAAGCTGAGCTATACATGGGAAACTGTGTGAACAATAAATAGCATGTGACATGTGTGGGGGTTTGCAGGAAGTTGTTATAATGAGGAGCAACTAAATATCTTGATAGCTACAACTTAACAGTCGTAAGAATTTAGCTGTTCTAAGCCGATTTCTTTTAATCGTTCCTGTATATCACGTCTCACCGTCTCCCCCTTCCATCCTCATCGTCCCATTCCACCAGCCTCTCCCCCTAGCATTTTTCCTCTTATAACCCTCCCTCCCCCCTACAACGTGTTATGTTTTTTCCTCACAGCTTTGAGTGTATAGTTAATCTTCTTTCTTATTTAATCTTTTCTGTTTATTTAAAACCTTTCCTCACCCTTCCCTGCCCCCTGACAACTAACCACCCCCTCCCCAACCACGTTATTCTCCTAATTAATCCACTATGATTGCAGTGCTTTGTAATCAGTCATTGATATATAAATGGATTTTCTCACACAGGTACAGATGCTTAGTTGTACGAACCTATCACGCTACATACACTATGTGATCAAAAGTATCAGGGCACCTGGTTGAAAATGACTTACAAGTTCGTATCGCCCTCCATCGGTAATGGTGGAATTCAATATGGTGTTGGCCCACCCTTAGCCTTCATGACAGCTTCCTCTTTGGCAGGTAAACGTTCAGTCAGGTGCTGGAAGGTTTGTTGGGGAATGGCAGCTAATTCTTCACGGAGTGCAGCACTGAGGAGAGGTATCGAAGTCGGTCGGTGAGGCCTGGCACGAATTCGGAGTTCCAAAACATCTCACAAGTGTTCTACAGGATTCAGGTCAGGACTCTGTGCAGGCCAGACCATTACAGGGATGTTATTGTCATGTAACCCCTTCGCCACAGGCCGTGCATTATTAACAGGTGCCCGATCATGTTGAAAGATGCAATCACCACTCCTGAATTGCTCTTCAACAGTGAGAAACAAGAAGGTGCTTAAAACAAGAAAGTAGGCCTATGCTATGATAGTGCCAGCCACAAAAACAAGGGGTTCAAGACCCCTCCATGAAAAACACGACCACACCAGTACACAACTGCCTCCGAATTTTACTGTTGGCAGTACACACGCTGGCAGATGACGTTCACTAGGCATTCGCCATACCTACACCCTGCCATCGGATCGCCACATTGTGTACCGGGATTCTTCACTCTATACAACGTTTTTCCACTGTTCAATTGTCCAATGTTTACGATCCTTATACCAAGCGAGGCGTCGTTTGGTATTTACCAGAGTGATGTGTAGCTTATGAGCAGCCACTCGGTCATGAAATCCAAGTTTTTTCACCTCCCGCCTAACTGTCATTGTAATTGCAGTGGATCCTGATGCAGTTTGGAATTCCTGTGTGGTGGTCTGGATAGACGTCTGTCTATTACACACTACGACCCTTTACAGCTGCCGGCGGTCTCTGTCAGTCAACAGACGAGGTCGGCACGTACGTGTCCCTTTACGTTTCCACTTTACTAATACATCGGAAACAGGGGAAATAGAGATGTTTAGGAGTGTGGAAATCTCGCGTACAGACGTATGACACAAGTGGCACCCAATCACCTGACCACAGCTGAATTCCGTGAGTTCCACGGAGCGCCCCATTCTGCTCTCTCACGATGTCTAATGACTATTGAGGTCGCTGATATGGAGTACCTGGCAGTAGGTGGCAGCACAATGCACCTAATATGAAAAAGTATATTTTTGAGGGTGTCCGGATACTTTTGATCACATAGTATCGGTAGTACGTTGTCATTCTGTACGCCACTGTCAGTGCTATAATTATTTGATTGTGGTTGTATTCAGTAGGTTGCAGTCAGCAGTTTTCAATCAGAATGTTCGTTTCAGTAGTTTGCTGGTAGTTGTTACAATCATATGGCCACTGATTTCGTATTTACAGATAGTAATTCATTAGGAATACCTTACACACAATTGCTGCTCTATATACTGGTTCATTTAGTGCTGTTAGTTAGCCACATATAGTTACATTTAAACAGCGGTTCACAGCTACAGTGCGTCAGTATTTTACAGTTTTGTACATTGGTTGTAAGTGGCTAGGTTTTATTTTTTAACACCGTTTTCCAGTGAAGTGATCATCTATGGGTACAGGTTTTTCTCATCTACAGTTATAAGCAGTGATTCAGTTTTAGTTGTAAGTCGTTAGCCACTTACATTGCTAGATAGTTAGCCATTTACAACCATGGTGATCCATTTTTGCTACAGGTGGTTATCCACACATGAGCAATGAGCTATTGACATTTTATTTTTATAGTTTCCGGGATTTTTAACTATAGATACAAGTAGCGTTTATGGTTAATAAGCACTTTTACACATTTCACGCTAGTCGGTCAAATGTATTGTATTTATTTCTTGTATAGCTTGAGTCTTCCTTGAAGTGACTGCTCATTTCTTATACAATCACAACTGGCATTCCTAAATAACTATGAGTTTGGCGTACATTATACGGATTCTTGACGCCAAACTTTCTCGATTATCCGGGCTTAGGACTGGCAGCCACACTGCTAGGTTGCTCAGTTCGCCCATAAATAATACGTGGATTTTACTTCATTTGTTATAATTATAATTTTATGTACAGCTCCTGCACAGAGCATAGTACAGTGTGAACCTTCCGGAGCTATCGTGTTAGATGTACATTATACCTAAAGGCCCTAATCTGAAATAAATGCGTAAGTACAAAAGTAAAAAAAAAATAATTAAAAATCACTTTTCTGTCGCGCAAGATAGATTGCCGACGTGCATATTTGTAAGTCAACACTATGGAATTATTTACAGCTTCTAGACCGATATACACCAACTCCGGATTTTGATTCATTAGGACGATCCTTCCACGAGCCACAGATTGCTCGACCATTAGTCTAGTAGCAGACTCGTAAAATACTGAAGGATTATTAACATAGTTTGCCTTCATTATTTCTTGAACCAATAACTAATTTATTTGCGTCAAATATTTGTTAAAAACATAAGTACAGAAATATATACTCTCGAAAGTACGGTCGTCCAGTCCAGAACATGTACGAAATTTCGGAAATCCGCATCGTTTTGAGTATATCGCACTGGGTAGACTTACGCAAAGGCCCATTTCGTTTGCCGTTACAGACTCGCGCTTGCGTAAAATAATGTCTGACTGAGCGCCGATCGCAGCGATGGCATAACTGACCTCCACTGCTCGTGACTGTACGTTGCCAAACGCGGTCAAGTCGTGAGAAACGGTAACAGCAGATTTCCAGCCGTCTTCGCCTGACTGCGTTGATAACTCAGCGTAGGTACTGAAATTAATTTTCTCGATAACTTGAAAGGAACTTTCTCATCAGATTCCATCATTAATGGTACAGATAAGAGTTACTACGCTTAAAACTGTTGCACAGTCTATGAGATAGCAGATTTAGAATTACTGACGCCTTCGGCTGTTGTTTTCATTCTTTTCTTTATAGGCTCTACACCCAATAATACGTTTTTGAGAGATCGTTAAATACGAGCAATAGCGCAACTTTGACCAGAAAAGGACAGGGAGGAATCGATGTAATTCCTGAGCACCTAACATTAGTTTGGGACTGTACGGATGAACGAAATCATGACAAAGAATGCGAAATCACAAATCAGTTACTCAATTACAGGTTTTACTGACTATACATGCAATCCAGCAGTAATCTATTCCGCAGTGCTCGCAGCACAATTAGAATGCTGAATGACTGCTGAATACATGTTGCTTATGTTGACCGCTATACAGTGTCAACTCGTGATCACTGTACAGTAGTATCTACAAGTAGCATTGCGCAGTTCCTGAAAGTTGACTGTCTGGCATGTAAATCCATAAACGTGAACCAATAACGACGGCAAATATAAACATGTGTGGAGCTGTACGAAAACGTTTCTAATTTCTAGACAATGCTCATGTAGACTACAGGATAAGTGATTATAACACGAGGGTTGGAACATAAATAGTGACAACTATTTATTCGAAACCGATACAAAAGAGTTATATGTTTACTTCTGTTACTGTCCTTCAAAGTAGTCACCAGTGTTGTGTAGAACCGTTGCCAGCGATGTGGAAGGTGAAGTATACCGTTAGCAGAGCCTGTTCTGTTGATGGCGCGAATGAAGCGGTCTACTGCCTGTCGAATCTCTGGAACAGTACTGAAGCAAATGCCACGAAGTGGTTCCTTCACCTTCGGAATCAAATTAAAGTCACAAGGACATAAGTTATATTACTGTTCGTTTTTGGAGAATCACCTGGGACCAGCCTCACGAAAGAAGCGGCAACCCACCCATCATTTTGCACGACAATGAGCGGGTGCATACAGCGCAAGCTGTGGCTCCTCTGTTCGGTCGATGGGACTGGGCAGTGCTGTACAATCCACCCTAGTCATCGCACTTAAGTCCTTGTTACTTTGATTTGATTCCTTAGGATGAAGGAACCACTTCTTGGCATTCGCTTCAGAACTGTTCCAGAGATTCGACAAACAGTAGAGCCCTTCTTTCGCACCATCAAGAGAACAGGCTCTGCTAACGGTATACTACGCCTTCCACATCACTGGCAACGGGTTCTACACAACGCTGGTGACTACTTTGAAGGACAGTAACAGGTGAAAACATGTAACTCTTTTGTATCGGTTGTGAATAAATAGTTGCCACTATTTATGTTCCAACCCTCGTACATTTGAAAAAGGAGCATTAGTGCTCGATCCGGTCATATAATAGAGAAGTTCAAAGTCATTGAGAAAATAAATTTTGATCAAATCGCTATAGCCACTCACAAGCGGCTGAAAGATTCTTATATGACGTCTGTCAACACTAGAAAGTCTCTTTTCTAGAATATCTAGAGTATTCTTTAATGAATGTGCAACATTAACGATATCGAAAACAGAATCAGCCTGCATTGAGAATGTATGTTTGTTTATTCCGTCGGAACCACATTTCGACGGGTCGACAAAATTCTTGTTTTGAAGTGGCTTGTTTCAGACAACTTTGCATTGATGAAATTCCTATATGTCGTCCATGGAAGATTCAGCTGCTATTACTGATTTCACTCCCTTTAGTTTATGTCGTAGTTGTGTTCACATTTGTATTTATTAGGCACAAGGTTCGAACAGAACATTCATTTTCAAACCATGATCTCACTCTACATCATATCTGTTGTCATGAAGTGATTTAATGCAGCAGTTGCGAACAGTTCACAGTTGTACATTTCATATATTCACCAGCATACCTTACTCTCCACTGTGAAAACGCTTCCCAGAGGGCTGAGTGAAGAGCAGTTCTATAAATGCGAACTTCCCATAACTATCCTATTAAATTAACTCATGGCAGCTCACCCGATTAAGACTTCTGTAATTGTTTGTAAACAAAAATCGTGTTCAAAACTACACATCGTTGTCTTTGAGCGTGAACACAACTATAATAGGAAATAAAACCAATCAACTTATTAGTTTTGCTACGAACATTTAGAACCAACCAGCGTTTCGGGACACTGGTTGAGGTATTATACTCGCATTCTTGTGTACCAGATTTCGAACCCCTGTCCAGTTACCCAGATTTCAGTTTTAGGTTCAAAATGGTTCAAACGGCTCTGAGCACTATGGGACTTAACATCTATGGTCATCAGTCCCCTAGAACTTAGAACTACTTAAACCTAACTAACCTAAGGACATCACACAACACCCAGCCATCACGAGGCAGAGAAAATCCCTGACCCCGCTGGGAATCGAACCCGGGAACCCGGGCGCGGGAAGCGAGAACGCTACCGCACGACCTCAGTTTTAGATAGTTTCCCCTCCATCACTTCTAGTGACTACCAGGATTGTCCTTGGAAAAAGGATTCTTATCGAATTCTGATTCTGCTGATTTTATCTTTCCTTCTGGCACCATTTGAAATGTCCAGAAATGCTGCCTCGAGGCCTAACAATGACTGCTAAAACTTTGCTGTCCATCTGAGCTGCTCCAGTGCTTCTTCCCTTTCGAAAAACATCCATATCTTTGTCTCTACCTGCCTACGACATAGTAAAACACTTAGTATGCGTTGGGGAAAAACATGTACGAATACTAGACTTACTAGAACGCATTTACTACTCGTATTTAAGGAAGTGAGGACAGATATAATTTAAGGAAAAAGCACAGCGGCCTCTCTTAGTGTGTTTGATATTACTGATCGTCTTTAAATTTGTGGTGCAAGTGTGCATCGAGAAATATTTCTGATTGCTAGTAATACAAGGTTGTGATCATTCGCATCGTCGTTCTTTGTACACACTCGACGTCACCTGTTAGTCTTACTGATAAGGGTCCCATACGCTTGAGCAGTACCGAATTAGGTGGGGTGCAGCTGTTTTAAACGATATTCTTTTTCTCATCCCGCCGATGAAACATAATCTTGAGTTACTTTATCTGATTACCTGATCTGAAACTGAGTGTGTATGGGCGTTTCTCGTCATATCTCTAGACAGTATCTCTAGACAGTGTTACTCCCAAAATTTATGTGACGTGACTGACTATAGTTGTCACTTGTAAGTCCGTCTACGTCCATAAAGTGCACTACTTTTTATTTCTGTGCCCCAAGTTTCCAGTTTTTGTTTAAATTGTATTCCAACGAATTCTTAAATAAGGGATGAAAAAGTCTGGAGGAATGGGCTTAGACCCAGATGGGGATTACCTGTTGAGATTACTGCTCAGAAACGATCATACCATATTGGCTGAAGATTTTTCTAAAACAATACTCAACTAATGTGGGAAGCTCTGGAGGGAATCTACTTTCTTTTTGAGGAACACTAATGACGAAATTTTGAGAACCATTATTTAAGGTTGACTGCAGAATGATTCTATTGCCGTCAACATACGTTTCGGGTAAGATCCATGAAGATTATTGCTCTCACGGAGGCATACGGACAGTCGTTTCTCCTAGCTCAGTTTGCGTGTGGGTCAGGAAATGAAATGGCTGGTAGTGGTACAAGATTTCCTCAGCCACGCACCATACGACGGCTTTCGGAGTATCCATGTAGATACAGATACAGATGTAGAGATCTCTCTACAGAAAGGACAAACTATGATACTATCACTGTTGGATAACTTCTGAGGCATGTCAAAAGTGCTGTACAGGCCATCAACAAGCTGAATAACATCCTTCGGTCCGATAAGCGTATGAGAAAGACAAGTAATTTCATTGGAATCAATAACAAAAAGCATTTGTTTATGTGGAGCGAAATCCGAGAAAGTGACAAAACAGTGCAGAAGAAGACCTGAAGCCATGCAAATGGATTTTTTGGGAAAAAGTTGTAGTGTTTCAAGGCGAAAGAAGATTCCAAACAGAGATATCGGTCTGCGAATGACAACTCCCATGTACATCAGAGAAGTGATGAAAGAACGGCATTTAAAATGTTGTGGGCATTTTCTGCGATTAGGATATGAGAGATCGCCGAAAATAGGATTTTGTCGGCAACCTCAAAGCAAGAGGGAAACCTTACGCAGAATAGAAAAATCAAATGACGGAGGATGTGCAACGAACAAATTTGCACCATATGCAGTAGGCTTGACATTACACTTAACACTATCTACGAAGATATTATGCGTAGCAGGAACAAATGCACTGTTATTACCGTGATCACGGACACACAATATATTACTGCCACGGATATTCAGTAGGTGTCACGCGCAGGCGGACTGTGAGCTGTGTGTCGCCGTGAACATACCGAGGCCCGCGAGAATCACAGACTTTGGCGTGTACGTCACAGCAAGTGACAGTACAGGTGTTCATGAGTGCCAGTAGCTGTCTCCGGCGGAAGGCGAGTAACTATTTCAGACGAATTTAATAAATGTTGACTGCATGTTGAAATGCATGGAAGTTCTCGATGGCACAAGTCAAAATTAAGACCTTTAGAGGGTATCTTTCCAATTAAATATTGATTGCCCTGCACGGAGCCGAGCGTTCGCGAAATGTGTCGAACAAGCTAACTAGCGCCACGTCACAAGTTCCTTGTAGAGCCTGTACATCTCGCTGCCCGAAACACACTGGCCACTCTGCACTGCACTGACGGTTATACAGGGTGGTCCATCTGAAGTTTCGGATGTGATTATCCCGAAAACTATACATTGGGTAAAAATAATGGGTAAGACAAGTTCGTAAGCTCAAAGGGGGACATCAGATGATACCACACGTGACCTCCAGCCCCCGCCCCCTTGCGTGGGGTGGGGGGCAACTTTTAAATCTTAAATGGAAACACCAATTTTTTTATTGCTGATTCGGGTTCCCCATAAAAAGGTAATCAAGTTTTGCATGAAACATTTTCTTAAACCATTGACAGATGGCGCTGAAATTGAGAAAAAAGTGAAATTATGGAAGAACTCTGATTTATTTAGAATTATCCGAGAAAGACCCATCAAATCGATTAATAAAGTGCACCAATTCTTTCGCTACGCCAAATGAAGCTATTTTTGTACAAAATGTACTGTACATTACTTTTAGCGTTACCCAGAAACAACGACAAGGACGCAGTAGAACGATTTTCCCATGGGGTACTTCATTAATGTGACCCCCCTTGTCTCTCACATGTTGGGGTGCTTCATTAGTGTGAGCCCCCTTGCCTTTCACAATTTGGGGTGCTTAATTAATGAAATTAGCCACGAAGAAATTGTTGAAAATTATCCTTATTTGCTTCAATGCATAAAGTCAATCGTCTGCGAAAGTTGTCCACAGTTTTGAGCAGCACATCCCGTGGTATGGCTGCACACGCTCTTCCAGTGCGTTGCCCCATATTGTGGGCTGTCTTTCATAAATTATACTTTTTGACTAACCCTACAAGAAAAATCAAGAGATGCTAGGTCTGGTGAACGTGGAGGCCACTGAATTGGTCCGCCGCGTCCTATCCACCGGCCAGGGTACCGAAAATTTAAAACGTTCCGCACATTTTTAGCATAATGGGGAGCTGCTCCGTCCTGTTGCCACCACATTCGTTGCCTAGTTTCTAAATCAACATCTTACATTAGCTCCAACGGAGATGTTGTAAATAAGATTCCCCAACATTTCGGTCAAAAAATACGGTCCTATCAAGTAACCGTTTAAACCAGACCATTAACGACCATTTTTGTTGATTGTCAACGGGTCTGTGCCAGTGTGGATTGACAGGGGACCAATAATGACAACCATGACGGTTTAATTCGTCATTGTTTTTGAATGAGGCTTTATCGGTGAACATAACGTATCTAAAAATCATTGTCACCTCTTATCACTACCAAGTCCCATTGGCAGAGATGCAGGCGTATTTGCATATCTTTCGGCGTTAATGACTGTGTCAGTGTGATATGATACGCATGATATTTACGCACCTTCAAAGTCCTCCAAACAGTTGATTTCGGTATTCCAGTTTGTCTCTGAATCGCACGACTAGATATTTCGGGATCCCAAATATGGTTCAAATGGCTCTGAGCACTATGGGACTTAACATCTTAGATCATCAGTCCCCTAGAACTTAGAACTACTTAAACCTAACTAACCTAAGGACATCACACACATCCATGCCCGAGGCAGGATTCGAACCTGCGACCGTAGCAGTCCCGTGGTTCCGGATTGTAGCGCTTCGGGATCCCAGTTGAACGCAGGCGAGAACGGGAAGGGTACGAGCGTCATTTTCATTGTATTCACGATGTCGAGGAGGACGATGCATGTATCCATTTCGAGCTCGTTGAGTGCAATTTCGAATATTGTTTTCACTTGGATGTCGTCTGTCTGTGAAACGAACCGCATACAATTGCGCAGCTGCAGCGTAATTGTTATGGCATTCACCTAAAATTAACATCATATCAACAACCTATGTAGGAGGATAACGAGCCATGTTTCGCTAAAGAATAACTCACTTTCGTCAGTTGATGTTTACGGTTCACAATCTGAAAGTGAAGTGAAGTCTGATAGCATTGCATCCACCTTTATACGGAGCCATAATTCGCAGTTTGGCTACGGTAGCGGCACAGTGGGATGAGTAATGCTATTGTGAAGAGTTCCCTAACGAAATCTTAATACCATTCCGCCTCTCTCCATCATCAAAAACTGTGGCTGGTAAGCTTAATTTAGCGTAATGAAAGAACTGGTGCACATTTTATATTTTTCTGATGCGTCCTTCACGGATCATTCTGAATAAATCGGAGTTCTTCCCCAACTTTAACTTTTATCGATTTCAGCGCCATCTGTCAATTGTTTATAAAAATGTTTCAGACAAAACTTGATTAATTTTTCATGGAGAATCCGAATCTGCAATAAAAAATGGGTGTTTCCATTTAAGATTTAAAACTTGCTCCCCGCCCCACCCAAGGCGTGTAGTATCATTTGATGTCCCCGTTTGAGCTTTTGATCTTGTCTTACCCACTATTTCAACCCTATGTATAGTTTTCGAGATAGTCTCATCCGAAACTACAGATGGACCACCCTGTAGACACACGGCGCACAGAGGTTCATACAGGGTTACAATTAGTGAACTATATAAAAGAAACATAAATTAGTTACAAACTACTGCGTGCACACACTTTATTCAACATGTAAATATCACTACAGATGTACATATTTAGGTTTTGACATGTTCGATTCGCCTGTCATCATTGGCTATGATGTGGAGCCGACGAATAGGAAAATTATGCATGACTCGCTGAAGCGTCGGAACATCGATGGTGTCGATGACGTCCTGAACGCCTGTTTTTAGCTCAGCAATGGTGTAGGGGTTATTGCTGTACGCCGTGTCTTTAATACAGCCCCACAGAAAGGAGTCACATCTGTACAGACCCGGAGAATATGACGTCACATCGAGGCCCATGCCAGTGGTCTCTGGGTACCCCAGGGCCATAATGCGGTGCCCAAAATGTTCCTCCAGGACATGAAGCACTCTCCTGTTTCGACGGGGTCGGGCTACGTCTTCCGTGAACCGCATCTTGTCGAAATCAGGGTCACTTTGGATAATGAGGATGAAATCGTCTTCCAAAACCTTCACATACCGGTCTGTAGTCAGCGCGTCATCAAGGAATATCGCACCGATCATTCCGTGACTGGACATTGCACACCACTCATTTGCCCGTTGAGCGTAAAGAAACTTCTTGTTCGCGAAACGCGGATTATCTGTCCCCAAATGCGCCAATTTCGGTTATTTACGAACCCATTCAAATGAAAGTGGGCTTCGTCGCTAAACCAAACTATAATGCGCATACTGAACCACATCAAGCCCCACAGACAACCGTGCAGTTTTAACGTACTAAGGCAAACTGTTCGAAAGCTATGATGATTTTATTTCATATAGACCAATAAAGTCACCCTGTAATATATGTATGAAAGCAATCCAAATTTTCCATTTTTTAATGCATTACTGTTATTGTTGTTATTATTAGGCTATTTTATTCTATGTTAGTGTAAAACCTCCAAAGGGCATCAGCTTAAGGGCATCATCTTAGAGACCACTGCTTTTCTTTTCTGGGAGAAGAGATTCACATAGGCTTAGACCACAAAGGCCTGTAGTACGAAAAACCACTACAATGTAATTTTGAATTCTTTTAACTGTAGTAACAGGTTTTATTTTTCAATACTGGAAAGTTATTTTGCAACGGTCTTCATTTTTTCAGTTTTTGTCCTTGTTCATTCTTAGTTCCCTTTCAACACTTCTAATTTTTTTTTTTTTTTTTTTTGTTTTGTGTCTGGGTGTTCTTACGGAGCACATTACAAAGTAATCTTCGCTTCCTTCTTTTTCAAATTTTGCTAATAACTTTGATTGAGGTTTCAAAAGAATAAGACTTAAAGCAATACAACTTGATGGAGTGCTGAATTGCATGAGTCTTCTTTTAACCGTGACTTCATTAGGAGAAGGGCATTTCAGTATGTCCCTGACAAAAGATAATGACTTATAAGATAATCAACGTAAATTCGCAGCATTTGCAATATCTTCAGAAGACCAGTTAATACACCGATCTTTCATAACAACTTTTGCTAGTGACAGCCAGAAAAAGATTCCTAACTCACATTTTGAACGTATTTTAATTTCAGTAACCAAGTGCTATATCGGGAGAGAAGGTCCCGTAAATCTGCATTCTTTTGTCTAAGGTCTCGTATTTCTATTTCAACAATTAGTAACTGTTGTCGAAAGCACACATTGTCACATTGACAGAAGTGTTTGTTTTCATAATCAACGTTTTGTCTAGTAGTAATTTCTTCATTAGTTGATAATGTAAGATATCTTATACTTCTTTATGGTAACATCGTTTTTGTGCCCAAATATTTCTCTCGTCATTAGGCTCATTACTATGACTTAAATCAGTACTGGGTAATGCTACATTTAGAGCTGGATTAGCATCAGTCTTCAACTTGTGTTTGGAAGGGATATTCAACAGTTCAGTTATCAAATCCTTTTCTTAATCCCAATCAGTAAAATGTACTAAGCATACACGAGCATTTTCAACCGAACACGGATTTGCACATTTACAAGCATTTATTCAGTTTCGTTCCGCCTCATTGTTTTTAACTACAAAATCCCCTCAATACACCAATAATTAAGGTGTAGCGCTGTGCTCAGTCGCCAGTCACTAATAAAAATTCACACTGTCGTAAGCATTCTTGCTTTCGCTCGTCAACACAATGAAAACGCAACGTTATGGCACAATTTCGGGCTACTGAGAGCTGGTTGGGTTCACCCTGACGTCAGTGGTGCGGCTTGCTGCTGCGACCTCATGATCCCTACCATGTATTCTAGCATACGTGATTAATGCAATGTCTTTGGATCTGTCTCCAACCGATATAATTTGCTGCATCCTGTCTATCAGGAAATTTTCGAAACAAATTTGGACATTTATGGCAAGATCTTATGGGACCAAACTGCTGAGTTCATCGGTCCCTAAGCTTACACACAACTTAATCTAACTTAAGCTAACGTACACCAAGAACAACACACACACCCATGCCTGAGGGAGGATACGAACCTCCTACAGGGGTAGCCGCGCGAAACGTGACAAGGCGCCTCTGCTACACCGCGCCGCGAAATTTTCAAACTGATCGAAGAAATTTTCCTCAGAAAGCATCCATGTTGATATGATTCAGAAACTCTTCAAAAGTCTAGAAACATTGAATCAACTTCGCTTCCTTTGTCCTTAACAGTAAGGATAAAATATGCGAAGAATGTTATCCATATTTTTGGAACCGATGTTAATTTTCATGGAGAAGGTTACTCAGTTTTTAGTCAGTCATTATGTTTGAAATCAGACTAAGCTGGTGAATTGGTGATTTAGAATTTGCACGGTAATACCATGAAAGAGCGTGAAAAACCGCATAACAGTGACTTACAGTGTAAGTGACACTCAATTCGAAACATTCCTCCCCTTGTCCTTCGTGATGCGACGTCGTACTCTCCTAGCGATGTATGACACGTGACAAAAATTTTGGAACTTACTACACCACTGACAAAACAAGGAAACCTTCACTGGTGGACTTAGATCAGTTTTCGACACTACTACACGGGCTTAAGAATTGACACCACCACAATTTTGACACGTGGGAAGATATTAAAATTGGTACTATTCCATCAACAATCACACATGATTTGTAGCAATATAAATGCACTAATTAAGATTCTAGTATCATACTTGCGCAATGGAAAATGCGCATCGCATACTGTCGAACCACCATCGCCACCTGATTCCCTGCAACTACTATAGAATGTCCACAGTTTCGAACAAGATAACAACGCGGACACGAGCCACACCAAAAACAGAAACACTTGAGTTTTAAACAGAAATAAATGCAGTTCGTTTACTTTAGTTATATCTCACCAAATCAGTCTCTTCCGTCAACACTACCGCGGCTCTGTCTCCAAGGAGGCCTCCTCCAACGTTCGAGGATGAAGTGGTGCTACAAAGCCTAGGTCCTGCGTTTCCCACGCATGTTACTTGCGGGTGTAGCTTTTCATGTTGGTTGTACTGTAATCTGACCCTGTTCAGATTTTCTACCTCTGGTGCCGGATCAGTGGTGTGGTGGTGACTGATGGGCTGGTCTATCGCAGTACTACTGCTCGTGGGCATGCAAATTGGCATGCAGAAGCCGACCACTGTTGAACAGCAAGCATCTTGACTGCGTCCTCATCAATCTGCCACACAGCGGCCAGTTCCTGCATCATCTGTTCGCTCATACACATCTTACCGTAGAACATTGTATATACCACTTCTCGTGGTATATACATAGCTGGGCGCCGAGATGCGGTCAGCGACTGCAGCGTGGCCCCTGTCACTGCGTCGGCGTCCCGCTTCATATTTTCTGGTGTGCGGGCGAAATTCTCCTCCTGACCCGTTCCCACTGCTCCGAGTGGGTCGCCTCGCACTTCCAGCTCGTGCAGACTGCCCATCTGCGGATGTTGGGTTGGGACTAGAAATCCGACCGGTTAAAATCGATACCGGTATTTGAGATCTGAATGACCGGTATATTTCGATATTGTTTAGCCTCGATAATAACAGTTCTTTTTTAATTTTTATTATCAACACGATAAAAAACAGTATATCAAATTGCTGAAGCAGTGATGCTAAAATTTTTGGATTTCGAAAAAAACTTCCTTTGAAAATGAGTGATATTTATGATCAAAATTTCTGTTGGTTTGAGATGCTGGGCTATTACAGATACCGGGAAAGCGATGAGTACTATTTTAATAAAAACAACAAATACATGACATAAGAAATGGTACAGATCTGCTGAGTCAGTAATGTACCTCTAGCCATGTGGTGTCGCCTGTTAAACGGTATGCGTCCATGTGCTGTTTGCAAGACTTGCCCCCAACTGGCCTACGTGGTAGCTTCTCGCAGTCTTCTTGTATTGCAGAATGGCACTATCCCTACTCTAGAAGTATCGAATTGCATTGAATTCTTGTCAGAAACATTGAATATTTTTATACGTTTCGATGAGGCCACAAAGGAGATTTCTGGAAGCGAGTACAGTACAAGAAGCCTTGTTAGTCCGTTAGTGAATACTCTCGAAAATGCATTCAAAAATCTCAGTCCTAAATATAGTCCTGCCAAAGTCCTACCCAAAAAGCTTCTATACAGCTTAAAGATAGAACTGCAAAAGTATTACACAACTATCTGTTGTACAATCCAGCATTATCAGATCAACTATCTAAAAAATCTGCATGAACCCCTCATTGCCAGCAAAGCCGTTAAAAATTTTACCTAAGAGGTAAATAACAATTTGGACGAAATCGTGAACATGCACCTTCAGTTCAAACGGCGGAGGATAGCACAACAGCAAACTCTCTTGGCCATCAAATGATCAGCAAATAGCCAACAGTGGTTTAGCAGTGTCTTAAAGTTCAGAAGCAGTCATCCTGTCTTCATCTAGGAGCAGAGTAAAAGATAGATGTTAGACTCGTCATTTGTGGCCCAAAATCAATTAACTTTGGTAGGAAGTTCTGTGGTTTCTGAAGGAGTATTTTCGCCTTCTGATAGTGTTGTTTCTGACTTACAGATCAAGATGTAATGGAACGAGTCTTTATGAACAGATCAGAGAATAAATATTGTACAAAAGATCAATTCATTATTGAAATTTTAACTATTGCCATGTAACTTTTCCTGGTCAATGTCACATTTCGCTACTGTCTAAATTTTTCATGGGAACTTTTTGAAACAGAATTTTTATTTTTGCATCCAAAATGTCGGTTCTATTCAAATTTCTGCTAAAATCTAAAAAAAGTTTTTGATTATTAAACAGGATTTTCATTCGAAAAGTAAATTTTAAACAAATGCTTATTATTTGTCTACCATTTGTATGTAATAATAAAAGAGAAAGTAAATTTTGGGAACAATAACAAGTTAAAAAGTTAACAGTTCATTCATAGTTTGTAATAAAAATAGGAAGTAGCTGATCTGCTGCCTGCGTTGACATAAGGTTACTTTACCTGCTTCTAACCCTTGCAGACGGACGGTTTAACACTGATACGAAGAATCTCCACCTTTGGTTTTAACCCTTTATGCACTGACTATTTTCAGTGCAAAATGGTGGTATGAATATCGATTACAGTTTGATTTACGAGCAGAGTTTAGAAAATCAGGCCGGCCGAAGTGGCCGTGCGGTTAAAGGCGCTGCAGTCTGGAACCGCGAGGCCGCTACGGTTGCAGGTTCGAATCCTGCCTCGGGCATGGATGTTTGTGATGTCCTTAGGTTAGTTAGGTTTAACTAGTTCTAAGTTCTAGGGGACTAATGACCTCAGCAGTTGAGTCCCATAGTGCTCAGAGCCATTTGAACCATTTTTAGAAAATCAGAATCGATAGGAGATTATTGGTGAGCCTGTCATGTTGTGATGCACTTCATTACTTCTCGAGAAAAAGAGGGAACAGTGGACGGACTAAGATTTCTCTTACTCTCCTGTTGTTTCATATTTTGATTCTACGGGTCTTGAGACGCACAATGGAAAAGTCCAAGGGGGTCTTAGAACCTCACAGTCTTTGTTCGATGTCTACATTTATTGGTTCAAATGGCTCTGAGCACTATGGGACTTAACATCTATGGTCATCAGTCCCCTAGAACTTAGAACTACTTAAACCTAACTAACCTAAGGACAGCACACAACACCCAGCCATCACGAGGCAGAGAAAATCCCTGACCCCGCCGGGAATCGAACCCGGGAACCCGGGCGTGGGAAGCGAGAACGCTACCGCACGACCACGAGATGCGGGCTACATTTATTGTTGGAAATAAAAGCACTAAATAAAGGAAAATCGATTTGTTCGGAAACGGGTTATTTTGAGGGATTTCAACACTCAGATTAAATTGGAGGTGAAAAGAGAAACAGCATAACTGTAAATCGGCCGTTTCAGCGACAACCGCCATCCTTGCTGTAGGTGCACTCCCTGCCATGCGCGCGTCGTGTGGTCGGGTGTGGTATGGACAAATCTGCTGCGTCTATGACCACGTCTGCAGCAGCGCTGCACCGGCGAATTCACCCGCCCGGCTCACATTGGGACGTGTGTAAGGATACCGCCGTCGGCCCAAGCGCTCCTGCACGCTTCTGGCGTTGCTGCCCTCGGTGGACACAAAGTCAGTCTACACTACCTCTAGCTAGATAATAGTTCCACTATTTACTAGGGGTGCTCAATAAATAATGCAACACTTTTTTTCTCTGCCAATTTCGGTTGAAATATGTGGAATTTGATTTGGGACATTGTGGTATATTCCCGGTTCAGCCCCCTACTGTTTCATGAATTTCTGATAACCTACAAAATCGCGCCTGTAAGAGAGATGCATTCCAACCAGAGTGCAGTCATTGAGTTTCTTTTGAGAAAGAACCTGATGGTCGTATTCATAGGTGTTTGCACAATGTCTGTGGTGACCCGGCAGTGAACAAAATCACGGTAAATCGTTGGGCGAGGCTTTTGACATCATCACAACAAGATCGTTCACACTTGTCCACTCTCCCGAGTGCTGGTCCGCAGCAGGCAGCTGATTCTCGCAGCGTTGAAAAAAAAAAAGTTCAAATGGCTCTAAGCACAATGGGACTTAACATCTTAGATCATGAGTCCTCTAGACTTAGAACTACTTAAGTCTAACTAACCTAAGGAAATCACACACATCAAAGCCCGAGGCAGGATTCGAACCTGCGACCGTAGCGGTCGCGTGGTTCCGGACTGAAGCACCTAGAACGGCTCGGCCATAGCGCCGGCGCAATGTTGGGTCCCCAGCGTGTTCGTCGCCATAAAAATGCATTCGAACTTCTTCTTCTCCATGACAATGCAAGGCCTCACGCTAGTCTCCTCACCTGAAAGAAGCTCAGGAAACTTCACTGGACTGTTCTTGCTCATTCACCCTACCGCCCGCATCTCGTAAGTTCCGCCCTCCATCTGTTTGGCCCAATGAAGGACACACTCTGCGCGAAGCAGTATGTGGATGATAAGGAGGTCACGGATGCAACAAGGCGTTGGCTCTGACGTCGACTAGTAGTGTGGCACCTTTCGGGCATACAGGCCCTCCTAGTAAGATGTCGTAAGACCTCCGCATTGAACGGAGATTATGCAGAAAAATAGCGTTTGTTAGCCGAAACAGTGGGGAATAACATGGTGTACAGGAACCTTGAGAATACTAACTTATGTTAAGAAAAAATGTGTTACATTACTTATTGATGCCCATCCTACGACCAGACATCCGCTTTCCAGTCACGCACATAAATGATGTGATTAGTGTAAATCACTAACATCCTACTTGACTGGCATGTAATGTTACCGAACATCAGGTCCCCCCCCCCCCCCCCCACACACACACACACAGATTTTCCAAGCTGCAAGCAAATTACAAAACTGTTTAAACATTTAAACTTTTCAGTTGCTCATCTCATTCTGCTTCTGAATCCAATACTGATACTCGTGAATCCAATAGTGATACTCGCACTATTATAAAACAATTCCCAAATTTTCCAAAGTGGAAGCAAATCACAAAATTGTTTAAACATTTAAAGTTTTCAGCTACTCAGCTCATTGGGCTTCTGAATCCAACATTGATATTCTCACTATTGTAAAACAATTATTTTGTCAGTCCTAATCGCAGTTCCTATGCTTAAATCCTCACAAGGTATCCTGTCATGTTGTGTTTCTTGATGCACTCAGGGACTTCGTCTTCAGTAGTCTTCTACAGCTGAACATACATCTTATTGTGTGAGGGTTTCCTGACGCTTATCCATATTTTAAAATAACCAGATAACTAAGAGAGAGTGTTTCATACCTACTGACAATAGCTAGTGCTTCGCCGCGTGTGGATAAATTAAATAAATTTGAATTGGTCATTCCATTTTCCCACCAACGGCTCCTTTTCTGAAGTACTTATCGCAGTATTGTTTCTCTCCTAGTCCTTCTTAGGAGTATATCTGGCGTCAACAGAAGGTAACAGGAAACTATAGCAACAATATTAAAAACGTGTTGTGAATCTCCCGGACAACCAATTCTACGCAGCTTAAGAAAACGTTCATTTTACGTCTGCTGACGAAACGAAGAGTCCCTAACATACGACGGGTTAATCTTGCCGAAATTCAGCTCTTGCTCCGCCTACGGCTAAGATTACGACAAAAGAAGCGAAAGCTTATCGGCTTAGCCTCAAATTCATGTAAAAACACTAGTTAAATTCCAAATCAGATGATAACTCTTTCAAACACTCGTTTACGTAGGCTCGGAAATGATATGTTACAGGTAATTGAAAGCTGACTAGTATGTGCCTGTCATATCGCCAACTCGCTATTGAAAGAGAAATCTGTCACTCTGCCTATCAATTTTCGTCACCGTCAGATTCTTTAGCTATGAACAGTTGGGAAACATTCGTATTAGGAGTTCCTCGTATCAGTATCCAGAAAACAATTACACCGTGCCCACAAACGGAATTAGAAAGGCTTTCGAAATGTAATTCGAGTCTGCGAACACTTGCAGAATGCTTCACAGTTCCAAGAATCACTCTTTGCTGGAAAGCTCCGTGTGAAATGAAAATAATGTTTGCCAGAGACGCGAGGAAAACGTGTCGTTTATCTGCTGCGAGGGAGACAAGTTATTAACGCGGTAGCGCGAAAGCTCGCAACGGAGCGTGCGATGGACGGGAGTGTGAGAGCGACTCAGTTTAATTTGCGCTTTGTCCGGAGCACGAGCGTATCGCCAAGTCGGCGCGTGTGTGTTTGTAAGTTGAGTGTAATAGAGACGGGTAATTAGGGGCGAGACGTGGTGTTCCTGGCAGCCTGCCGGATGCACTGCTCTGGCTTTGTGCGGCCAGAAAAGCTTTGGCGCCTCTGTCTCTCCGTCAAAAACAAAAAAAAACAAAAAAAATATTTCTCTTTTGTCTCTTCTTCCCTCCTCCCATCCATCACGGTTTTCCAAAAGTGACGTAACTATATCGTTACACTTCGGAGAGGGAAATTTTATTCCCTTTTGTGTTATCTGAGTAGTGTGCTCGGTTTTTAATTTCCGACATTGTTTAACTGTACAAACACTTGTCATAATAATATATGTAGTAACTTATAGTAGCAGTGAAGTCAGACACATTTTTAGTGCTGTACACTTTTCAGTTCTGCAAAAGCTTGATGGCCAGTAACACATGGTAAAATTGTGAAGCACTGACATGAGTGTCTTCTTCATTGCTGCCCTCTTCTACCTCAAGAAATTATTGATCAAGTGCTTCATTATATTCTCTTCAGTGCTAGCTGTGGATGTTCTGGAAAGAAATAAACAGGATTTAACGTCCCGTCGACAATGAAGTTATTAGAGACGAAGCACAAACTTGGACTGCTGGAAGATGGGGAAGGAAATCCTTCCTGTCCTTTTCTAACGAACCAACGAGTTGTCTGCCTTATCGGTTTAGAGAGATCCTAAATCTGTTTAGCCGGATGGGCATTTCAGCTACCGTCCTCCCGAATGCAAATGTTGTCACCACTGCGATATCTCGCTCGATGTGTATTTTGATGCCATAGGCTAGTAACTTGTCCCTCCCCTCCTTCCCTTGCTGTCGAACATAGAAAAAATGAATCTAAATTTTAAAAATTATATTGTTCAGGTAAATGATACGACAATCATTATTCGGCATAAGTTGAAATAAGATATTTTAATGACAGTGTGAGCTATATGAACGCTGGACTACGCATAGCTGTGACACATACGTAGTGAGTGGTGAGAAACTCTCTGAAAAGGTAGCAGTGTAGGATGTGCTCAGGAATAACTGTTAAGAAAAAAATTCGATACGTTGCACCGTTCCCGAGTTCATTAGAACTGCAGTTAGCCCATTAAGCCGTTGTGACGAAATATTCAAGTTGCTCGCCAGATACAATTAGTGTCAGTTGTTCTCATGACGCAGACGAGAGTGTTTTAACCATTTTGAATACGCGACCCCTTTCCAAGGAAAAACATTGTGGCTACCCACCAGAACCGTAATGAAACCATGTGAGCGATATCAAAGGCAACGTATTTAACTTTCTTTCTGTTGATACTATACTGGTTGAGAAAACAAGTGCACTATAAAAGATAATTGCAGCGCTCTGAGGGCAATGATATATTCTTTGCGGCGGTGAAAACGTGGGGGCGACGAGAACTGCCCGATCGCATATGCGTGCGTTTTCTCTCGCTTCAGTCAGTTGTCCGAGTACGTCAGGGAGTAAGGACGAGATTATGGCGCCTTTGCACTTCGCTCCGTGCGAGCATGTAACAGAGAAGCTTCTCGAAAGATATGCGCAGCCCTCCAGGTCTGGTGCCCATACTAGTGGCTGGAACGAATCAGAATCGAAAAAACAGACTTTCTGACTACAATTATTTGAATTATGGTTTTATTGTCGGGAATAATAAACTTCAGTGTTTAATTTGCGGTGAATTATCGTCACGTGAGAGGATGAAACATTCAAAGCTTACGTGTCACCTATCAGTTAAATATTCCAAGCAAGCTGATAAGCCGTTGGATTTCTTCGAAAGGAAACTGGAAACCAGCAGCAAACTACTATGATTAAGGTAAAAAATTCAACTGTTATTTGTAGATTAAAAATAATATTAAGTTATTGATTGTTTATTTGATTTTCTAATTTAATGATATTTTTATCAGATGTTAACCATCCAGCGTTATTAATTAGCTACCGAGTCGACTAGCGAGCCGCTAAAGCAGGGAAGCTGCACAAAAAATGCAAAGAATATTATTATGCCAGCGGCCCTAGAAATGGTTGAATTTATGTTAGGTAAGCAGGAGGCAAGCAAGCTAAGAAGTGTACCATTTTCTCATGATACCAATGAACGCAGAATAAAAAATATGACAGGTGACATTCGAGAACAATCAGTCAAAAAATTAAAGATACTGTGCTTTGCAGTTTCGTGAACCTATTGATGTTTCAGACTGTGCACAACTTATGGTATTTATACGCTTTGAAGCAAATAAATGTAAGTAGTGGAACAAACTATGTTTTGGCGCATTTTGTTAGTGCAGATTGCCTACATCTGGGGCAGGTATGCACTCAGGGGCAAAACTAATGTTCTCCTTTGATTGATAGGTCATTAACCAATTTTTGTTCTTTGACTGACAGGTTATTAATCTATTGTTCTGCTAAAAGGATCCTTCATTTTGATTGATGGGTCCTTAACCTATTGTAGCCCTGCCCTCCCCCCCCCCCACCTCAACCAACAGGAAACCTCCCCCCTCATTGCTAAAGGTACACATTCAGGTCTGAGTTATTGCTGTAGCCCCTCTCACTCTTATCAACTTGGTTGATGACTTAATTAAATTGATCAATTAATTAACCTCTCCCCCTCCTGTATCACCCTCCCTCCCAGATATTGGCGGAAAAGGACTCAAGTGATAAGTCATTTGGAGGGCATTCGATTGTAGTGTATGGAATATTGTTTAAACAATTCAGCATTGTATAGAATATTCTTTACTTATTTATGGCAGTGTATGGAATATAGTTTATTTATTTAGTTAAATAATTTGTCTGGAAGTCAATTACTGTGCATGGAATGTATTTTAAACAATTTAGACAATGTGTGGAATATTGTTTATTTGAACAATTTATGTGATTCAAGGCAGTGTATGGAATATAGTTTACTTATTTATTTAAAGAATTTTTCGGGAAAACGATCACGACCCCTGCCACCCCCTTCCCCACCCCTTTTGACAGCACCCCTCTCCACTTTCCTTTCTCTCTCTGGAAACTGGCGGCTCTGTGGTGGAGAGGAAGGATCTCATGAAAGGAAATTCAAGGGTATATTGTTTATTTTTTTACTAAAAAGAATCAGCTCCTGGGGCTTGGATTTCACTTGCTCATCATTCTGTGCTCTTTGGAAAGATGCAGGTCTTGTGAGAAGTGTTTACATAGATCACATTTCTTATTTTATTCCGACTGCGCAAGGAATACTGTCAATAAACACGCATCACACGCAATTTCACACAGTTAAAAACTTTTGGATCGCGAAGCACGCACCCTCCGCTGTCTCCTGTCCCTTGGACCGCACAGGCCGCTTCCGCACACGCTCCTAGGAGTCGGGATGCACTGGCAGCCCTCGTGAAGTGACGACGCCGCCGTCAGCTGCCGAACCAAGCGCAGGTGTCAGTTCGGGTCCCTTTGATACATAACACCTCAGAACTACCTCTCAAAATACGTGTTCAACTAGGCACTGTTGCTGGCGCCATGACACAGAGCTGCAGGTCCAGCGCTATAGAAATCTGTTCCAATGCTTCGCACAATAGCTCAGGGTGCACTATTCCTAGCGATAATAACGGGACATGCGAGACGCCTCCGGCCATGTACGTGCTTACCCAGCCACCACACATAATTGCTGGTCCAGTGCAGGCCTAATTGCCAAGCAAGAGAAGTCTCCATAGCGACTCATCTGCATAGGTGTAGTTAAATGCTCTCAATGTTATACTGATGTCTCGTGTCTATATAAATAAATCTTTTGCAATGCTTTCAGAAAGTGTTAACGAAAATAGCCCAGAATAACACCGCTTGTATTCTTCCTGACGGTCCAGATGAGGCACCCCGTCCATCACATGTTACCCTTAATTGAAATCGTTAAGTCCTGCTTTCAACAAACACCTCCAAAACACAAACGTTCTCACCGCCATGTACAGGTTCCTATGCCCCAGCATAAAAGGGTGCCTTGTGAATGAATGGAGCATTCTGATTGGCTCTTATTGAATTTACCCATCAATTTACTGATGATGCCAGTGTGGAAGCACAGTACACATTTTTTCTACAGATGAGACTTTCAGCAGCAAAAAACTATTTTGTACAGATCTCCATATTGCACTGACAGTTAAACCCTGCAAAAGTGATCTACAGAACATTAAATACACCCCACTTATTCACCATGCCCCTGTGCAGCGTTAACGGAGGAAACTACCACCGTCAACATAGCCCGTGACCGCAGCCGCTGAAGTGCGTGTCAAGCAGAGAGAGAGAGAGGATAGCCAGCTGTGGAAGACGCCACATCCCAGGAGAACTTCGTCAATATTCCCAGTGCTAACACTCACTGTATTGAATCTTCTCAAATTTCCGCAGAGTATACATGTGACACACGCGGTCCTGAAGGCAATTCAACGCACACTGGGTATTAGTTCACTATTCACCCACCCAGGGGGTGCCACGAGCCAAATCGTCGTACGCCATAAACTTTCTCAGATTGTCTGAACTGATGTACAAGGGATGGGCAAGACCCATCTCGATACAAAGGCATTACTTTTCCTGCTCTGACATGCTTGCTTACTGCTACGTTATCGGCCGAGCGGTTCTAGGCGCTACAGTCAGGAACCGCGCGACTGCTACGCTCGCAGGTTCGAATCCTGCCTCGGGCATGGATGTGTGTGATGTCCTTAGGTTAGTTAGGTTTAAGTAGTGCTAAGTTCTAGGGAACTGATGACCTCAGCAGTGCTCATAGCCATTTGAACCATTCTTTTGCTACGCTATCTATGGCCATCTCCAGACCCACAGGAATATTGGGAACCAGACACATATTTATCAGTGTAACTAGAATTAAATATTATGGTTGCTGACGTAGTCTGACACCGAGCAATGTACGGGATATGTCTCCTCTTTACAACCATGGTTCCAAAACGAATCTGTGTACCTATAGTACACAATATTTTCCATGTGAAAAGAAACCTTTCATTCCCCTTACAGCTATCGATGTGCGGAATCTATGCCTCCTTCGCGATAGTACACGAAGTAGCGACCACCAAACACACAGGCATACATAGCGAAGAGTGTTGTACAAAACCCAGCTCGGTTCCCCTCGGCTCAAAGATGTCACTGCTTCTGGCCCAGACCTATTTGCTTGCTAGCTTGCATTCTGCACCCATTTCCAGACTCAGGGATTACAAGAAAACACGTATTTTCACATGGTTTGCCAGAATATTATAGTATGTACGCGATCCGTCTCGATATGAAGCGCACAGCCGTATCCTACCGATCGCTCACGCAACATAATTCCGAAGATATAGAATGGAAATTATTTCTCTGCAAACCCGATACTTTAGCGAGATTTAGCGTGCTTTACACTATTGAGTAACTAGAAACTCATCCGGTCTGCCAAGACCTTTAAGTGAAAAATAAAACAATAAAAAAATAGAGGAAACTAATATTTCCACTCACGAATACTGGTGTCGGTGATATGAGAGAGTCCAAATAATCGTTATAGTTTACAGCGCCAACTAAGCTGTTTCTCATGTCTAGAGAACAGAAAACGTGTCCTACACAACTCTTTCACCGGCTAGGTGCACTCAACACACACCACAGTAGATGTTATCTCAACCAGATAAAGATGGGAAATGTGAAGCAGTCAATCGGACGATTTACATTGGAGGCAATAATGGTCCAGCGCAAACACATGTTCATATTGAATCTTCTCAAATTTCCACACCATCACGAAAGCTGTGCAACACATACTAAGTATTATATCGGTATTCGGGCGTCTAGAGGACGACATGGTTAAGTCAGCTACATTCTTGCATGCCAACAGGCCTTTCCATTCGCACGTCTCCTGCTATAACGGGAAATGTGAATCATTGCAACCAAGGTCCCACCGCTGGCGCGCCACGCACTCCTAGACAGACTCGTCCTAGGAAGTTGCACCGTCGGCGACCTGTAACCGCACTGTTGTTCTCATAAAATACACTCTGGCGATCACCATATGTATTTAGTCTCACGGTATTTGTCTGGATAAAACCACTTCATTCAGAGGTAATGCAATATGTAGATTTATAAAGCCAGTATAGCTTTTAACATGGATACTTGTATCCACCTGCAGAAACAAAACTGCTTGTGACAGTAACATGCAGTAGTTGTTACGATCGGGTATTTTAACATCTGGCGGTTTGAAAGAAGATTACGACTCTCTTTCTAAGACACAGTGGTACCACTTGTAAGAAAAACTTATGAGACATGTCCCTCCATCGTTGATTTTCGGTCAGTATGATTTCGTATCGCTAGGAATCAGTTATTGGCGAGGTATCACACTTAGTAGTAGGGCATGCATCATAGATTCGCCTTGAATATCAGGCTTATAAAGTATGAGTTTGTGTTCCGAGATGTGCAAAGGAAATTACAATATCCAGTCGTAAGGAAGGTGTGGGTTTGACGTGCAATACTGTGATAGCAAAGGAAAGCGTGTGCCAAGTCATTAGAGTGGTACAGATATTTCTATTTCCAGAGCCACAACCGTCAGCAGCGTGTATTTCCGACACTTCGCTCGTTGTCGAATGTCGTTCAATTGAGACCACAATCATAAGATGGGAGCGACGTGTCGGAAATACACGCTGCTGACGGTTGTGGCTCTGGAAATAGAAATATCTGTACCACTCTAATGACTTGGCACACGCTTTCCTTTGCTATCACAGTATTGCACGTCAAACCCACTCCTTCCTTACGACTGGAAATTGTCATTTCCTTTGCACATCTCGGAACACAAACTCATACTTTATAAGCCGGATATTCAAGGCGAATCTATGATGCATGCCCTACTACTAAGTGTGATACCTCGCCAATAACTGATTCCTAGCGATACGAAATTATACTGACCGAAAATCAACGATGGAGGGACATGTCTCATAAGTTTTTCTTACAAGTGGTACCACTGTGTCTTAGAAAGAGAGTCGTAATCTTCTTTCAAACCGCCAGATGTTAAAATACCCGATCGTAACAACTACTGTGTGTTACTTTCACAAGCAGTTTTTTTTTCTGCAGGTGGATACAAGTATCCATGTTAAAAGCTATACTGGCTTTATAAATCTATATATTACATTACCTCTGAATGAAGCGGTCTTATCCAGACAAATACCGTGAGACTAAATATATATGGTGATCGCCAGAGTGTATTTTATGAGAACAACAGTGCGGTTACATGTCGCCGACGGTGCAACCTCATAATAAAATTACCAAATTTGGAAAGTGCTTCGGCTAAGGAACGTGGTATGAAGCCGGTATTTGCAACTCCCTCACGCCACCGCCGTTAGATATTTCTCCAGAATTTGTAATGCATCCTGTCTCGATGCCATGTCCGATTTTCGGTGTTGTATCGACTGGGTTACAGGCGATGGTTGCTTGACAAGGATCACAAACAGTAGATTGTGTGCTGATTGAGGTGGTAAGAGATGTACAATAGCTTTTAAGATCTCTAGTGTTACGCTGCCTGCTAGAAATTCTGTGTATGTTTTGGAATCAGTTCTCTCCGTTCAACGACATGCCTGAGTTGGATCCTATGGAGAAGTCCTTTAATGATTATAGCCACTAGTGAGTCATATTTCTGGCACTCTCATATCTCAAATCGAGTACCTTTCTCGAACCTATCTGCTGTAGTAAAATTCTAGCGTCGTTTTACGTAGTCCCTATGCATCTTGCAACTGTTGCCATTGCTGTAGCTTTACGCATGTGAA
Source organism: Schistocerca serialis cubense (assembly GCF_023864345.2). Taxonomy (NCBI): domain Eukaryota; kingdom Metazoa; phylum Arthropoda; class Insecta; order Orthoptera; family Acrididae; genus Schistocerca; species Schistocerca serialis. The sequence goes on from NC_064640.1 coordinate 585,301,376, forward strand.
CGATCCAATTTAAGTCGGAAGTGAGTAGAATTCGGAGATAGCTATATATACCACCTTCTGCAACCCATGTAGGAACAGGCTAAACTGAGTTAGTGCAGTGCCATACATTTTGTTTTCTCCACATGACCTTCAGGTCTGCGTCAGGTTCTAAGCTGACATTAACACTTTCTGATCAATTGCTTCTCACAGAAAACTAGAAGTTGCACGATATTAGTCATGTTGTTACTGCTGCTACCATAACACTCCTCACACAGGGGATGATTTTAAATGAAGGACAGTTACAACTTACGGAAACTGGAAGAGTTTGGTGGCGTAGTGGGGAGTTTCCAAACTTCTGTCCAAAGGTGACTGAGGATCTCTACATTTAAACACATCAGTCACAATGATGGAATAGCTGATGGCTCAGTGATCCATTTCGACTGATTCCTCAAACTGCAGTCATGCACGGGATCACTGTTTCGGTGCTAGTCATCCCCAGAAGGTGTTGCCCGAACACCAAAACTCTTCCTCCAACTCAAAAAAGCGATGTCAGTCGATCATTATGTGGTGACCAACAGCATACCACAGGACGGATGGGATGGAAAATACATCGTCAATGTATTGAAATAATAAGTATTACAGTTGATAGTGTCAACAGTTTAGCGATTTTACAGTAATTTCAACACTGACCAATGATGCGACAGCATGCTTCCCAATTTCAGGATAATAGCCAAGCCGTTCCTTCTCTACATTGCGAGTATCATTGCGAATGTTGATAGATAACTGTGCAGTACGTCTATCCATTGTTACTTCTCGGAAATATGCATCATCAAAGTATACCAGACAGCACTCTACATATTTCTAGCACCTCTAGCATAGTGCTTAATTTACGATCAATCTCAATGCAGATGTTAGTCACGGAGTATTCTCGCAGTCTAAGGATAAGGTTAGAGACTAAAAGATCCACTCGCGCTGTCTTTGACCAACCCGCCCTGCAGCACTCTTAGTTATTTAATTTGCAGCCACGTCTCATGAATGAAAGGAGCTTGCTGAGTCCTTGTCCATCCAAGTGCACAAGATTTCTGCCAATGCACCCACGTCGAGGAGGGTAGCTCTCCTTATCGATGTATAGTAACAGATTTGAAAGTACTGTGATGTGATAGCAGATGGTAAAGAAGAACGAGAAACGGGTGATTTTGATGCATGATGGAGCTCCAGACCGATGGAGTCCGAAGCATTTTGCGTAAATCAAGTACGACATAAATTTGAAGGTATTTTTCTAGTGTCTGGGATCAGTACCAAGAGGGTACTGGTAAGAGGGAACATTAACACATGCTCTCCTAAGGCTAAATTTTTCTGCACTTTAAACAGTTTATAATGTTAGATCGCTTCGGTTTCCAACCTATCAAATGTTCAAATTGTGTGAAATCCTTTGGGACTTAACTGCTAAGGTCATCAGTCCCTAAGCTTACACACTACTTAACCTAAATTATCCTAAGGACAAACACGCACACCCATGCCCGAGGGAGGACTCGAACCTCCGCCGGGACCAGCCACACAGTCCATGACTGCAGCGCCTCTAACCGCTCGGCTAATCCCGCGCGGCTACAACCTATCAGTCATGTAGAATGCAGCACTGTTAATATTCCATTGTAAGAAATATATTTCCATCGCATGATATACATCCTTCCAGTAGGTTTCTCTACAATAAACTACGGTAGCAAACTGTAAAATGAAGAAACTACTTCCTTAAAATATCGATTCTGTGTGATACGTGCACAATATAGCTTTCCAGAAATGTATAGCGTCCAATGTTCACATGCAATCACAGTTCTGAAACTATGCTATGCTCACATCAGTCCCATATAAAATGATCGATAGTAACTGAGAATACCTGTTACAAGAAACAAATAAAGTCATAGCAGTGGCGTCCGACATGTGAAATTACAAGTGATGCTGGCACTAACTCTGTAAACAGGACATCTGCCAAGCAGATGTATACTTGAGGATTGCTGTGTCTCACAAACACCTATCGCTAGCTAAGAATCATCTTAGTTATGAAACTGAAGTCTCGATTTTATACCCAAGATGCGACAAGGGAATGGAGTACGTCGCATAAATCTTAGTTCATTTAGGGGAATGTTTCGAAACAGGATGGCCATAAAACAGAGAAAACGCACTTCAAATGTGGGGGAGGGAGTGGATGCAATCGAGTACAGTGCTATACTACACATCCTGATCTGAAAAATAGTGAACTGGCGCTAGGCTCTGGCAGCTGTACTCCATTTACAAGCAGTTTTCGAACACAGAACGAGAGGTTATGTCATGATTGCATGGGTAGATGTAACATAAAAAATCGATAGAATTGCGAAAAATGATGGAAAATAAGTATAAATTGAGGGAAAATTCACTGAAGTGCGGGGAAATTGAGGAAGTAATTGCATGTCTTCTGGTTGGCGCAGAACAGTTCCTGTAAATTGGAACAAGCATGTTAAAGAAAGAGAAATTCGAGAAAATGTCGACATGGAAGCAAAGGGAACCAGGTATACAGTTGTTTTTTTATACTGATGCAGCTTTCTACTGTATGTCTATTGAGGTAACAGTGATACACACCAGTTGACTACTGTGTTTGATACCTTTAAGGAAAGCAGAGAACCATCTGCCTCTAAACTTACGTGCATCTGCGGTAAAGGATAACGGAGAGTGGATGGGGTGATCGATTGAGATGGAGCTGTAATGAGGTACGATTTAATGGCAGACTGATGAAGCATTCTAGAGAGGGAGGGAGATGTTGGTGCAGGAAACTTTGTAAGACGTCCGGATTTAATGGACCTTACATGAACTTTACCCGTAAAAACAACGAGCTTAAGCGCGGAGATGGATAAGGCCAGTACAATATATTATTCCTTTTAGCGTAAATAAGGCCGAGACTGAGGGTAATTGGCTGCACGTCATTGACAGTACTGGACCACGACCCAGAAATAAAAATAAAAATGTTTATCCACCTCTAGCAAGACGGTGATTGGCTGAAGCCATACTTGGCGACACAGACACGACATGGTGGGGAGATCCCCACTATATAAAAGCGTTTTGAGACCTAAAGTAAAGCTCTCTCTCTCTCTCTCTCTCTCTCGTCTCATGGCAGACCACACAAGTGTGTAGAAATAAGCAAAGGCACTGAGAGTTTGCTTTCTGCAAAGTGTGGATGATATGCTTCACATATCGTGGCGACAGATAGCAAAGTGGTAGTAAATATTCCTGTGGGAATTTCTGCAGGCAAGGAAACTGTACACGTCAATGTAACCAATAGCGACTCTGCAATAGCCACTATTTTAACTAGGAAAAGACTAACGTTCTACGGAACGCAGGAAAGTAGCAACTGAGTGAATTCAGTGAAGGCCAGAGTAGGGAATTTGCATTTCAGATCCAGCATGGAGACAACACTGTTGCAGATGCCGCTTGGTAAAGTACCACTGCGCGTAAGGCCACAGTAAATGTTGAATCTACATCTACATCTACATCTACATCTACATTTATACTCCGCAAGCCACCCAACGGTGTGTGGCGGAGGGCACTTTACATGCCGCTGTCATTACCTCCCTTTCCTGTTCCAGTCGCGTATGGTTCGCGGGAAGAACGACTGTCTGAAAGCCTCTAGATTTTACTCACTCCAGCTTGTGTACGCTTCAACCATTGAATATAAAAGCTAGGATACTAACGTACCCTCACATTGAGTATATGAGAGTTTTTTCATTGGTGTAAAAAGTAAATTTATTCTACACCAACTCGATGCATTGACCAGCTGCAACAACACAGAGTTAAATGAGCTGATGAGGATTTTTAATATTCATTTTTCCTGTGATAAATAATTTTCATAGGTAGACATAACGTTTTTAATAATCGTCATTTTAATATGTCCTAGAATTAAATATTTTGTTATTTATTATCAAACGTAATAGAATATGAGTATCGTACATCACTTGACTCGATCGCAACAATTCATAAATTATATGTAGAAGAAATGTTTGTCTTTCTAGAATAGACCCCAAGCTTCCACTTTTATTAATTCATGCATTCTAGGTACTTGACAGCAATATTTCTAATAATTATTGTTACAATCGGTACCTGATATTTGCTGCTTTATAGGGCCAGGGTCATATTTATTTAGAATCTGTTTGACACCCTGGGTTTGAGAAGACAGTTCTGCTGTTTTGTCCATTTGCGTGCTAGGTGGTAAGCTAAGTTTGCACACATTAGTATACTTATTGTGGAGATACAAAGGTCGGACGTAAGACGATTTGACCATTTTTTCCGCTGTTCTGTAACGATACATCAGTCACATGACATAGCCTGTGTTTGACTCATATACAACCACGTGTTCTGTATTTGACTTAGAACACTGTCTACTTATGATCGTTAGCAGCAAACCTCTCCATCGTCAAAGCACATCCATTTCATGTGTGATGAAACGTGGTCATCCTGTTTCGACACATTCCTATAACGATCGAAGGTTTATGCAATGTACTCCATTCCCTTGTCGCATCTTGGGTATAAAATCGAGACATCAGTTTCAAAACTAAGATGATTCTAACTTAGAGATAGGTGTTCGTGAGACACTGCAATCCCCATGTATACATTTGCTTCACAGAGGCCCTGTTTACAGAGTTAGTTCCGGCATGATGTATGATTTCACATGTCGGACGCCGCTGCTATGCGTTTATCTGTTTCCTTGTAACAGGTATTCAGCGTTACTATCATTTTATATACGACTTATTGCGAGCATAGTATAATTTATGAACCGTGATCGGATGTCAACAGTGGGCAATAAACATCTCTGGAAAGCTACATTGTGCACAACTCACACAGAATCGATATTTTAAGGAATTAGTTATTTCATTTTACAGTTTCTTACAATAGTTTATCGTAGAGAAACCTGTAGGCACCATGAATGTCACGTGGTGGAAATATATTTCTCACATTGGAATGTTAACAACACTGCATTCCACATGACTGATAGGACAGAAACTGAAACAATCTAACATTGTGGTCTGATTTAAGTGCAGAACCATGTAACCTTAGGAGTGCATCTGTTTCTGTTCCCTCTTACCAATATGCACGTGGTACTGATCCCAGACACTAGAGCAATACTTTCAAATTGATAGCATGGTTGATTTACATAAAATGCTTTGAACTAAATCTGTCTGGAGGTTCATCATGCATAAAGATCACCCGTCCTTGTTCTTTTTAACCATCTGCTGTTACATCACAACACTTTCAAATCTGTTACTGTACATCGATAACGAGTGCCAACCTCCTCGACATGGGTTCATCTGGAGAAATCTTGTGCACGAGGATGGATGAAGACTCGGCAAGCCCCATTCGTTCATGAGACGTGGAATATAGTGGTCTACTTCTGGTCGGCTGCACATTAACGGTGCTGCTGGGCGAGTTGGTCAAAGACAGTGCGAGAGGGTCTTTCAGTCTCTAATTTTATCCTAAGACTCCGTGAATGTTCTGTGCCTCCCATATGCATAGAGGTAGGTTGTAAATTAAGCAGTATGCTAGAGGTACTAGAAATTTGTCGACCGCTGTCTGGTATACGTTGATGATGTATATGTTAGAGAATTAACAATGAATGGACATACTGCACAGTCATCTATCTACATTTGCAATGATACTCGCAAAGTAGAGAAGGAACGGTTTAGGTATGATAATGAAATTGGGAAACATGCTGTCGAATCATTGGTCAGTGTTGACGGTACTGTAAAGTTGCTAATAATGTTTGCACTATCAACTGTGATACTTATTATTTCGTTACAGCGATGATGTCTTTCCACTCCATCCATCCTCTGGTACACTGTTGGTTGCCACATAATTATTGACTGGCATAGTTTGTTTGAGGTGAAGAAAGAGTCTTGGGGGGGGGGTGACGGGGGGAGGGGGGGGGGACGCCTTCTGGGGACGGCTATCACAAAACCAGTGTTCACGTACATGACTGCAGCATGAGGAATCAGATGAAATGGAATGCATGTTATCACCTATTCCATCACGATGAACGATGAGTTTAAAAATAGAGATCGTTAATCCCCTTCAGACAGCAGTTGGGAAGCTCTCCACAACGCCGCTAAACTCTTCCAGTTTCCTTAGGTGTTAACTGTGCCTCATTTAAAATCAACTGTGTGTTGTGTGTTATGGTAGCAGCAGTAACAACATGACTTATACCATGCGACGTCTAGTTTTCTGTGAGAAGCACTAGATCAAAATGTGTTAACGTCAGTTTAGAAACTGACACAGACCTCAAGGTCGTGGTGGAAAAAACAAAACGTATGGCAGTGTGAAAAGCATGTTACAGCAGAAAAAAACAATGTCTCAAACAACGACACAGGGTCACTGGGAGGGTATCTCCGATTTATAGTATGGGTTGCGGGATGCAGTTATCCTCTTACTGGACAGACGATGCAAATTTACACTGATCTTTGCAATTTATAAATAACTGTATATTTAATAGGATCATCACATACGCTTGATGCTGGCATACACATGGTATTTATTTTCGATGCATGGGAGGAGAGAGATGCGGTAAAAATCTTATCAAGTTCTCGACTGGATGAAGTTAATGGAGCTTTAACAGTTCGTAATTTTTCTCTGTTGGATCGTGCAGAATAACGAAGATAGGATGTTGGGGTGATAGTGGTGAATGTGTCCTGAGCGACGCGGATCTGCTTCAGGCAGCAGTACTTGTATGTAGTTTGAGGACGTACCACAATGCAGTATCAAAATTATCGTCCTTGTCCCAGTTCCCATAGTGTCTTTTATACAATTTCGTGTTGCAGGAGCGGGCTTAGTTTGGCGCTGACCTTACACATCGTGCATAGTTGGCGGAGCAATGACAATATTTTTCCATTTTCATCGACTAGTCAAAACACAGTTCTGTCACACTAACTCAGCTTAGCCGGTTCCTACATGAGTTGCAGAAGGCGATAGATATAGCTTTCTCTGACTTTCACTCAGTTTCGACTTCAACCGCAACGATCACATGCGTAAAGCTGCAGAATGGCAGCAGTTGAAAGATGCAAAAAGACTACCTAAAACAATGTTAGAATTTTATTGTAATACATAGGTTCGAGAATGGCCACTGGAAGGGCAGCCGGAGAATGGTGACTCGTTTTGAGACATGAGATTAACAGAAATATGATTCAGCAGTGGCTGTAATCATTAAAGGACTTCTCCATAGGATTAAACACATGCATGTGGTTGAATGGAGAGACCTGTTTCCAAATCGTAGACAGCATTTCTAGCAGACAACGTAACACTAGAGATTTGAAAAGCTAGTGTACATTTCCTACCACTTCAATCAGCACACCATCTACTGTTTGTGATCCTTATCAAGCAACCATCGCCTGTAACCCAGTCGATATATCACCGAAAATCTGACATGGCATCGAGACATGATGCATTACAAATTCTGGAGAAATATCTAGCGGCGGTATCGTGAGGGAGTTGCAAATACCGGCTTCATACCACGTACTTAGCCGAATCTCTTCCTAATTTCAGTAATTTTATTATGACGTTGCACCATCGGCTACGTGTAACCGCACAGTTGGTCTGATACTATACACTCTGGTGATCACTGTCTATCTTCAGTGTCATGGTATCTGGCTGGAAAAAACCACTTCATTCAGAGGTAAGGCCATACGTAGACTTATATAGCCCATACAGCTTTTAACATGGATACTTGTATGCACCTGTAGAAACAAGACCGCTTATGACAGTAACATACAGTAGTTATTGAAAGACGATCACGCTCTCTTTCTAAGACACAATGATATGACTCGCAAGAACAACTTGTGAGCCATGTCCACCTATCGTTGATTTTTGGTCAGTATATTTTCTTATCGCTAGGAATCAGCTACTGACGAAGTATTATACTTAGTAGTAGGGGATGCATCATAGTTTCGCCTTGAGCATCAGGCTTATAAACTATGTGTTTCAGTTCCGCGATGTGCAAAGGAAATGACAATGTCCAGCCGTAAGGAAGGTACGGATTTAACGTGGAATGCTGTGATAGCAAAGGGAAGAGTATGATAAGTCATAAGAATGTTACAGATATTTCTATTTCCAGAGCCACAACCGTCAGTAGCGTGTATTTCCGATACTTCGCTCATTGTCGAATGTCATCCAACTGAGACCACAATCGTAGCATTTAATTGCAAGTATAGCAATGAAATGTATATATGACCAATTTCGCAGGACGATTCTGTCTAGTGGTGCGTGGCGCGCCGGCGGGGGGGCCTGTGATGGGAATTATTCACGTTTCCCATTAACAGCGGGAGCCGCCAGAATGGAAAAGCCTGTTGGCATGCAGAAATGCAGCTGGCTTAACCTTGTCGTCCTCTAGACGGCCGAATAGTGAAATAATACTTAGTAGGTGTTGGACGGCTTTCGTGACAGCGTGGAAATTAGAGAAGATACAATAGGGACATGTGTTTACGGTGGACCATTATTCCCTCCCATTTAAATTGTTCAACTGACTGCTTCTTCACACTTCCCATCTTTATTTGGTTGAGATAACATGGATTGTGAAGTGTGTTGAGTGCATCTAGCAGGTGAAGAATGGTGAAGAATACGTTTGCTGTTCTCTACTCATGAGAAACATCTTAGTTGATCTTGTAAATTATAAAGATGATTTGGAATCAGTTACATCACTGACATCAGTATTCGCAAGTGCAAATCTCAGTTTCCTCTATTTCTTCGAGTTTACATGTAAAAGTCTTTGCAGACGGGGTAAGTTTCTAGTTACTCAATGGCCTACAGCATGTTCCACCTCGCTTTATTTTCGGGTTTGCAGAGAAATAATTTCCAGTCTACATCTTCGGAATTATGTTGCAAGAGCGATTGGTGGGATACCGCTATGGGCTTGCTGTCCGTACTCATACTCTATCACAGTTTTTAGTCATAATTCTGTGACCATGTTATAGAATATAGACCATTCTTTGATTTAAATTCTGAGGAAGACACTCCTAGCAGTGTTGAAACCCAGTTAAATCGTTAAAAATAGTGACCGAGGGCTGTTTTTCTTTCAATTTTCCATGAAGTGATAGTGACAGGCGCATCTGCCATGGATACTCACCAGAATCCAGCACTCCAATGATTAAATGCTTGTGGAGTCACTGAAGTCAAGCACCTAATGGTGAGAGGCCAGGAGGCTCACCGAAATTAAGAAATCCAGTGGTGGGTGGTAAGACTACTCCCGGATTGAATTACACGAATGTTGAGAGGCAAGTGGACCCACAAATATCATGAATCCCGATGGGAACAGAAACCCGTTACATCCACGTCATTCCTGGATCACGCTAGACGTAGTTTCTAACGAGACACTGAAATGGTTAAGCATACTGTTTTGTACAGTAAAATTAGCTACACTAAAGTAAATTTCGAACGTAAATACAACTGTTAAATCATAAAGTTTAACATTTACATCTTAAATGAAATGTAGAATCAGCGTCGTTATAGCGAAAACAGGCAGACCCGTATTTGTCGCTTACAGCGCCATTTATCACGAATCGTAAATAATGGTTTGAGTAAACAGTACTGTATATATATAGGATGAACCAGTACTCCAGCTTCCACCGGCAAACTTTCACAGGTTATTCAGAAATACTTTCTGAGCACTTTGACATCAGGTACCCACGATCACCAGCGGCTCGTTACAGCATATAATGTATTCATGATTTATTCGGTTTGTCATCGACATCACCCTCGTTTCTGTGAAAATACCTTCGCAGAAGTGAAAAAAGCTTATAATATGTAATCACCCAACTTTACGAAATGAAATAGAGTGTTGCTACAACCTTCAAACATGTGCACTGGTTGTTAGTGGCTGTCATCTCTGTGGGGACAGCCCAACATTCGTTTGAATTCAGTGAACCCATACGCGAGGTCACATCGGCCGACTCTTCATAAATAAAACTGTCCAAAATGCTGAGTATTACTCTTACCTTATATCTAACATCGAGGGAAAAACGAATAAGATACAGAACTGACTAGTATTGAGTGAAAGCTTGAAGAGCAAGAGTGGGGTGGGTACCACAAGCACCGTCAAAGAAGAGAACGTATTTGTTTGCAAAGTAGACACAGGGAGCATACCGTAGATACAGGCACCGTTGTGCACAGTTATCAGTACAATCCAGATATAACTCTAATTCGTGCAAGAAACCAAACGAAATGCAATAACTCTATAAGAAGCCGCCAGAGACCGTTGGTTCCTGATCCCAAAATACTCACAGGGTATCCCCAACAACCTCTAAAAGCTTGTCGGTTGCTTCCTGGCGTATATAGGGTGATGAGAAACAGTCCGAAAACATTGTAAGGGTGTTGAAGGGTACGTTCTACTGAGCAATGATTGTTGAAGAAAATAGAGATGTAGCCCGTTTCCGAGTTACTTAGTATTGACGTTAGACAATCAGGGTACTAGGCGAGCAAATTCAAGCGGCCCGGCACAGACGGTGTGTCCAAACGTGTTCATCGTTTGGTTTTCTAAAACTGAACCAGAGAGCGTTACAAAAATTGGACATGGGACGATAGTAAGGATCGAATCCGAACCAAAACTTGAGCAGTCTCGTGCGCTCTCGTCTACGCCAGTGGTTTTCAACCTGTAGATCGCGACTGAAGGGCGTCGCAAAATCTTGTTCAGGGGTCGTGGCCGCAGGAAGAAGCTGTTACAGCAAGGTCGACAACATGTGTTCCGTGACGATTGTCTGCTGGAAGAAATGTCACACAAAGTTTCGTGAAAGCACTCTGTAAAGCCGCTTATGTTCAGATGTAGTACTTACTACCCATGGAACACTTCAAATACACAGATACTTGCAGCGGTGAGAATCGACAAGAAGTCTGTCGAGCTTTTACGACATCCGCAGACCAGAGCTAGGGCGACGAGGGTCGCTATGTCCTGTACAGAATGTATTGTTGAGTTTTCAGAGGGAGGGGAAGGACTACATTCACTTTCGGGTGGGAACTGCAGCGCGGCGGCAGCGTCCTGTACAGTACTGACAACTTAATTTTCGTGCCAATCATGTTCTGTGTTACAAATATCAGATGGAACTAGAACAATCTGTGAAAGCGCATGTTAAAGATGCTCATGTTGAAATGTGATAAAAATGGTTGCAACAAAACACACACAGGCCACGTGAAAGACTTCGCACCACGGTGACTATAATGTATTTCAGTAATCGTGATTCGATCGAAACAGTAAATCGCTGGGATTGTCAGCAGTGAAAGAAGGCACGAAATACAGCAATTTCTGCGGAGCAGATGTAGGATACTTGAGCTCAACGCAGATAGGTACTAATACACTGTGTATTGATCTGGTTTCTGTTTTCGTAGCTCTGTTATTTGGCTGGGATTCCCACAGAACCGTCATCGTTTGTCGCCTGGTTCACTTCTCTTGTCTTTCGCGTTCTTAATTGTAATTGCGGTGAAGTAAATCATATTTTGCTAGTGCTTTACAAAAGAGATAAAAAATTCTTTCTAAAAATTTGTAACAAAATTTACTAAATATATTCGCATTTGATTAAAAAGAAATGTTGTAATCTTTTGAAATTAGATGAAATTTAGTGAAACAACTAGCCCAGTGCGTGCCTTAATACTAGGAGTTCCGTAATACAAAAACACAGGCCGAAGAAAAGTGAAATTTATTTAGTGTCAAAATCACATTCTTTTCTTAGCAGACCATTGGAAGATAGTATGGTGCTTGATATTTTATTTTTGTATATTAGCTTATTTCAGCTTTACTGCCTTCATCGGTACATCTGCAACAATCGAACTCATTTATAATTTACATAATATATATATTTTTTAAATTTGATGTTGTATTCACCTCCTGACGTTGTAGATGGACATACGTCAACGTTGAGTAAACCACTATTGCTTTTTGGAGTTGTTGGAGGTAATTGCTTTGCATAACATTAATTCTGAATTGAAGAAAACGTTTATTGTTTTACGATAAATATAGTGTGTTAACACTGAATAAGCGCAAACCCTGAAACTATTTTCAGGAACCGATCGATAACTTAATGAACAACGTCCAGCAAGTAATTGTGAGAGATTCGAAAACGGATATGCTTCTTTTCAAACGGATTATACAGTGGGACCTCGTTTAACGAACATAATTCGCCACTGAGTCGTACCTACAATGCTAAGTACTCTTTATGCGAAAAATTTTCCGTAGAAATTGGCGTAAAAATATAATGGTGCTTTCCATTCCGAAAAATAGTAAAACAATTTATAAAATGTTAATATAATGTACACTGAAGCGTCAAGAAACTGGTACAGGCATGCGCATTCAAATACAGAGATATATGTAAGCAGGCAGAATACTGAACCGCGGTCTCGGCAACGCCTAGTAGTAGTAGTAGTAGTAGTAGTAGCTTTATTCATCCGTAGATCTCTTTTTACAAGGATATAGGACATGTCAAAGTATTTACAAATTTAGATCAATTTAAAATAAGCTCATTCGTACAGACATATATTTACAGACTTCTATTAGATTTACTCCTGGTATACAATACTTTTTTTTTTTACAAATAACTTATTAAACAATGTAGTGCCACACTGCTCACTCCTATCTCACTATCAGTCACTGCACGCACTATACAAATATTGTTTCATAACACTTGACTCAGTACAAACACACACACACATACACACACACACACACACACACACTGCTGATCTCTGGGCCATTTTCTGTACCACAACTTCCCATTTGCTATCCAAAAAAACTGAGTGAGATGTTGAGCTCAGAAAGAGGGAGAGGGGTTAGTTTTGTGCAATGCATAAATTGTGGTAAGTATTACTAGAAAGGAAAAAAGAACGAAAAAAACATAAAGTGAAGGTGTTGTGTGTGATATTGGTTATTTTATAATAATTATTATTAATATTTATTTGTATAACATTTTTTAGCAAACCCCTACTCTCTTTTAGCTAAGTAATCCTTCAATGTATAAAATGTATTTCATAACAGGTACTTTTTTGGTGCCTTTTTAAATAAGTATATTTTTGCAATTTCTTTAATCTCTTTTGGTAATTTACTGTACAGTTTTATTCCTTGGTAGAAAATTCTGTTTTGAGTCTTATGTTTATTTTTTCTTGATAAATGTAAGTTGAATCTATCTCTTGTTGCATAGTCATGGACAGAGATGTTTATGCAGTAATTACCAATGTTATTTTGGATGTGTACAACTGACTGGTAAATGTATTCACATGGAGCAGTTAAAATTCACAGCATTTTGAACAGATCTTAACAACGAGATCGACTAGTAGTTTTGGTTATTATTATAATGGCTCTTTTCTGGAGTTTGAAAATTGTGTTCATATTTTGTGCATTTGTTCTCCAAAAAGGAATGCCATAGCAAAGAATTGAGTATGCATATGAATAATATGTAACTAAAAGACACTGCATGGTACACACTACACACTGATAGGATTCTAAGGGCATAACATGCTGATGACATTCTGTTTGCAAGTATCTTTGTGTGTTCACACCACGTCAACTGAGAATCATTGTTCATTCCGAGAAATTCTGCATTTGTTACACAGTCTATAGAGGTGCCAACTACATTTAATATAACATTGTCATTTTTCCTCTTCAAACTGAAATTCATGGCATTAGTTTTCTTTATGTTCAATGCCACTTTATTGCTTATTGACCAATCATAAAGTTACTTGGGAGTTTCATTTGTCTTCTAGGCAAAGAGTTCTCTTGTTTTCTCAGTGACTATGATATTGCTATCATCAGTGAAGAGAATTTTTTCACCATGAGTAATACTAATGGGAGAGTCATTGATGTATATCAGGAACAGTATTGGTCCTAATATGCTACATTGCAGAACCCCTATATTAATGTACTTTGGTTCTTGTAAGGGTTTTACTAAATTTTTACATCTATTTGAAGTATGTGTTATCTCTACTCTTTGTTGTGGCCTATCTGTTAGGTATGATCGAAACCAGTCATTAGCTACCCCTCTTATTCCTAATGCTTCTAATTTATTTAATAGAATATTGTGGTCGACTCTATCAAACGCTTTGGAAAGATCCAAAAATACGCCTATGATACACTCATCTTTATCAAGAGCATAAAGTACAACTTTTTTGAATTCTACTATGGCTGACTCTGTATTTTCACCACTTCGGAAACCAAACTTTGATTCGCTTAAAAGATTGCATTTATTCAAGTAATTCATTAATCTGTCTTTCATAATTGCTTATATTATTTTTGAGAATGGTGACAGCAGGTAAATGGGCCAGTAATACTCTGTGTCTTCTAAATTACCTTTCTTAAGCTAAGGTACAACTCTTGCCTGTTTTAACTTGTCTGGAAATGTCCCTGATGTGAAGGATTCATTTGTTATATTTGTTAAGGGACTTGTATAAGCCCTATGCATTGTTTCAGTACACACATTCATACTTCATCTAAGCCAACTGACTTTTTATTTTTTAGTTTTTGAACAGTTTTATTGACTTCATTCTCTGTGGTTGGAGGTAACATCATTGTATTTAGGGCAACATTATTTACCGGTGTTATATTTGTTTGGGGATATTTTTGCTGTAACTACTCTCCAGTACTGGAAAAATGCTCATGGCTTTGCTTTTATTCTCTGCATTGTACGTTATTTTGTCATTAAATGACCTTTTCGAAGCAATCAGCACCTTCCTATAGATGTTTTTGTATCTGTGATATAAATTTAAGAATTCTGGATCATTGCGAAACTTTTCATTGAACTGAGGTGTTTACGTGTTTCGGAGGACTCCTTTATACCTGCTGTTATCAATCTGCCTTTGAAAAATGTTTATACAGACATGCATACTTTTGGAAATGCCATTTCAATGTCCAATTTAAACAATGTGGAGGAATTAGAGAATTTAATATTCACATTGGTTTCCTTATACTCTTCATCCCAGGTTTATTCTTTTAGTTCTTTTGGAAAATGTTTTATTTTGATTTCTGATAGATGTCGTTTGTAGGCTTGTAGTTTAGGGAATGATTCGATGCCTGATTTTACTGTGGTTATTTGACAGAGATGGTGTAATAGTCCGAGATCTTTTACAGCTACATCACATTTTTCCCTGTCCATACTTGTGGCCACATGGTCAGTTACTGATCAAGTCGTTGTAGTAGTCGTTGTAGTAATCCTTGTTGCACTATTGACCAATAGGGACATGCCAAAACTTTTAAGGATGTTTATGAAGGTGCTGCTGGATTCATTTATGATATTAGCGTTAACGTTAATGTCCCCACACACAATTATGTTGACCTTTCTTCTTGAGACTCTATCTAGAAACTCTGGTAACTTATTGAAAAAAGTGTTCACACTACCACAGGAGGATCTATACACACACAAAATGATTAATTTCTTGGTGATATCAAGCCCTGTTAATTTAATAGCTGATATTTCAAAGTGTTTGTCTTCCCTTACTGTACTGAGGTCATGTCTTGATTTGAACTGTGTTCCTTTTCTCATATAAATGCATGATCCTCCACCCCTATAGAAGACAAGTGTCTGGCGCTATCACTTACCGCTATTACAGTGACAGGGCATCAAGATTTAAATGAGTTTGAACGTGGTGTTATAGTAGGCTCACAAGCAATGGGACACAGCATCTCCGAGGTAGTGATGAAACGGGGGTTTTCCCGTACGAATATATTACATTTGTACCATGAATATTAGGAAGCTGGTGAAACATCAAATCTCTGACATCGCTGCAGACCGAAAAAGATCCTGCAAGAACGGGAACAAAAACAACTAAAGAGTATCGTTCAACGATGCAGAAGTGCAACCCTTCCGAAAATTGCTGCAGATTTCAATTCTGTGCCATCAACAATTGTCAGCTTGCGAACCATTCAGCGAAATATCATCGATACGGGCTTCCGGAGACGAAGGGCCACTCGTGTACCCTTTATGACTCCACGATACAAAGCTTCTCAAATTCTCGCAGAGTATACCGCGACACACGCAGCCCCTAAGGTAACTCAACTCAAACTGGGTATTACTTCAATATTCACCCACCCAGGAGAAGCCGCCAGCCAAACCGTCATAAGCCATAAGTTTTCTCGGACTCTCTGTACTGATGTACAAAGGATGGACAACACCCATCTCGGAACAAAGGTGTTACTGTTTCCGGCCCTGGCCTGCTTGCTTACTGCTACGCATTTCACAGCCATCTCCAGACTCACAA
Source organism: Schistocerca serialis cubense (assembly GCF_023864345.2). Classification (NCBI taxonomy): domain Eukaryota; kingdom Metazoa; phylum Arthropoda; class Insecta; order Orthoptera; family Acrididae; genus Schistocerca; species Schistocerca serialis. The sequence goes on from NC_064640.1 coordinate 585,317,588, forward strand.
CAGTATTGGGAACCAGACACGTATTTGTCAATGTAACTTCAATTAAAAATTACGATTGCTGTCGTAGTCTGACACCGAGCAATATACTATATATATGTCCTCTTTACGACTGTGGTTCCGAAGCGAATCTCAGTATCTATAGCGCACATAATTTTCCACGTAACAAAAAATTCTTTCATTCCCCTTACGACTATCGATGTGCTGAATCTGTGCCTCCCTCACGATAGGACATGCAGTAGCGATCTCCAAACACTTGTACATATACCACGAAGAATGTTGCACAAAGGCTGTCCGTTTTGTAACATGCACCACGCAAGTAACGAGCAGCCCTTAGTGGCTGGCCATCAGAGTTTTCTTTATCTTAAATATCTTTGTGTCTAATGCCTTTTCGGCATATTTATTATTTTATAAATGATATGTAAGTACTGCCAGTCTTTGACGATGATTCCGTACTTATACTCTATCATACTTTTTAGTCATAATTCGGTGACCATGTTATAGAATATAGACCATTCTTTGATTTAAATTCTGAGGAAAACACTCCTAGCAGTGTTGAAACCTGGTTAATTCGTTAAAAATAGTAACCGAAGGCTGTTTTTCTTTCAGTTGTAACTATTCACGGTCTCGGAACGTGCAGCGATGTAAAAAAATTTTGTACTTCATGGACATTTTGTCTTATTACGGCAGTTGTAGTTCGTATTCCGCCGGTAGCCCAGTAGCGATCAAGGTGAGAGTTGCTGCGGTTGGATGGCAATACACATAGAAACCAGTCACGGTGATGGCGGGGTTCGATGGTGGTCACCGAAAACAAGCATTCCGATGGTTTGGGGATTCACCACACTCAAATCTGTACGCAAAGGAAAATAATGTTACAACTTATTTTCAAGACATTTCAGTGTCTACACGTATTTTTTGTTCTGTAAAATCACATATGCAACACTCAAGTAACGTTCGAACCTTAGAATCAACCGTCAGAGCACAAAAGATTACCCTTACATGTAGAATCAAATTCGTCGGCCCTTAATTGGAAAAACAGACACATTCGATATTTGTCGGTTACAACGAACAGGAAACAATGGTTTGGGTTAAACGTTCGTATATTCCCACCTAGATAAAGAATATGCTATAAAAGTGGGGGCCTGTTTTAGCACAGACAGATGTCTCCTTTACTAATAGTAACTTTTCACCTGGAACTTTTTTTTTCGTTCGATACGTCGTTTTCGAGATATTTAGTTGTCTCACGTTGTAACGAACAACCGGTATATGGCACCTGAGTAACCGGCATTGTCGAGGTATGTATATATTCCAGTGTTCTTTGGTCCATCTCCTCTTTTCCCGTCTCTCTGTCAATCTTCTTCTCCTCCCTTCTCTTCGTCCATCTCCTCCCCCCCCCCCTCTCCCAGTCTATATCTTCATCCTCCTCCTCTTTCTGCCACCCCCTTACCTCCTGCCCCCTCTCTGTGTCCACCGTTCCTCTTTCTTTTCTCTGTCCATCTACTTCTCTCACTTGTCTCAGCCCACCAGTACGTTTCCTCCTCCTCCGCTCTCTTTTCATCTCCTCTCTCCCCCACTCTGCCTATCTCTTCCTCCCTCTGTCTCTGTGCATCTCCTCCTCTTTCTCTCTCTGTCTGTTTCCTCCTGTCTCCTCTATCTGTCCATTCCCCTCCTCTTTTATCCACTTCCACTTCGCCCTTCTCTGTGATCAACCTCTCCTTTCCCCTCTCTGGACTGTCCCTCCCCTCCTCACCCCTTCTGCTTTCACGTTATTAACTTCCCGCCAGTAGGAGACCGAAAGTTCATACACCCACAGTATTACTTTCCAGATCGTAATTACTGTGTGTACCAAATTCGGTTAAAATCGTTCCAGGGATTTAGGATGAACGTTTTAACATTGCTTTGCCCGCGTACGCAAGTGGCAAATAAATTTCTCAGATATTTAACATATTTCACATATATTTTTACGTATATTTAACCAGTATCTCTGTCGCATTTCGAATAGCAGTTTCTATTTCTCGCAGATCAGTGTTTATGACGTCGTATCTCCTGAACTATGTGTCGTACATTCATACTGTTTTGCAGAAACCTCCAGTGGTATATTGTGCACAGTTTCTGAAATGTTTAGTGAATACAGCTAATACTAAAGAAATAATAAATTAATATGGCATCCATGAAGCGGCGGCTTTTCACGCACCTCAGTGCTCATGACGTCATATAACCTGAACAATGTATCGCAAGTAGAAGGGGCGTTCAATAAGTAACGTAGCACTTTTTTCTGAAAGCATGTTGGTTTTATTCGGTATGGCAATACATCATATTACTCCGCACTGTTTTGGCTACAAAACCATGTTTTTCAACATAATCTCCGTTCGTTGCGATGGTCTTACGCCATCTTACTGGGAGTGTCTGATGGCCGCATATTACCACTCCACTAGTCGACGTTGGAGCCAAAGTCTCGCTGCAGCAATAACCTCCCTATCATCCACGTACTGCTTCCCATCGAGTACATCTTTCACTGGGTCACCAGGTGGAAGTCGGAAGGTGAGAGAACCGGGCTATGGGGTGGATGAGGAACAACAGCCCACTGAAGTTTTGCGAACTCGTCTCGGGTGAGCAGACTTCTGTGAGGCCTTGCATTTTCTAGGAGAAGGAGAAGTTTGCTTGATTTTTTTGTGATGACGAACATGCTGACATCGTTTCTTCAGTTTCCTGTTATTGACAGAATACACTCCAGAGATAATCATTGCACCATGAGGGACGACATCAAAGAGAATATCCCGTCAGAGTCACAGAAGCCGTTGCCATGATGTTAATGGCTGGGGTGTGGGTCTGAACTTTTTCTTCGGAGTATAACACTTCTGTCTGCTACTACTGTACTGTAACCTTAAAGCTGGAAACAGGTTTTGAAATAAATCTATTTTGTTTTAGCAATTATGGTATAAAGCAACAGAGCAGTGTTACCCTCTGAGAGGAATTTTGTTATGTTGAACGTGTTGTTCCTAACGGAGGTGGCTTATCGGAAATGAAAGTAAGAATTACGTAAATATTTAAACAGTGACAAACAAAATATTGCCTATCTGCACTGTTTAACGGATAACGAAGCCGGTCGCCAGCCTAACTAGGCAAGAGAATGATTAACATTCTCGTTCAAGAAAATAGTTATTAGTAACTTTAATGGATAAACACACCCTATACTTTTTCACACGCGAGTGCAGTGAACTCTGACACATACATATGTTTACGATAAGATTGAAACTAACAGTTAGAGCAGCACAAACTATTTGCAAAATTATAACAGGTACAGAAAAACACTATCACTTTCAGGGCTTACACAAACTGAGTGGTCTTTATAACACTACCATTAACATTCCATCTGGGATCATAAATTGGACATAGGTTTAGGTTAAGTCTCTCCCAGTTAAATACTTTACTATTTAAAATGAAAGTTAGTTGAAATTCACTGACAGGTAACTTATCGCTGTCTTTCTAATAAATAGATTATGGTTTTCATAAATAGAGATCTTTCTGTTGTTTGTTACCTAGCATTAGCACACTAGACAAACTGTGGATCCTGTTATACTGTTAATATGCACTTATAATACACAAGAGAGACAAACACTTCGTAATCATGAACATATAATTTCCTACCATGCAGTTTTCCACTTTCACTACCGTGAGACATAAAATTAACATTTATGTAAGATACTGACTCACTTTCTGCGATTAACAACAGGCAGTAATGTGATCATTTACTAAGCAAAACTTTATAAGCCTCAGTCTTGAGAAATTTTAATTTGAAGTTGGCAACAACACATTAATAAGCAGTTATACTAGGAACACTATTTCAGCAAGCATCATTAACATTAACTCACTCTCTTGCCACATTAACTTTACCTTTCTCTTTATCATGTTCAAGAGGCATTAATTAGAAAACTGGGTTTTAATGTACTTTCAGTAAGAACACTCGGAAATCACTTTAGTTCAAACGGAGAGGACCCTGAGAGGTGTTATGATGAGGAGAAAAATCAAGGTAGGTACATAAATTCAGATATAAATTACCTTATATGTCAGCACATTAGCACATCCATTAAGCTGATCCTTCACTGTACATCATTATAGTATTACTTTGCAATGATTGCGCAATGTGGTGGCAACTGCATGTTGGTAGGTGGAATTGCAGGCAGAATGGCTGGACTCGGTCATTTCTTGGTGACGATTATAGATACAAATTCCAGAATATTTCCAGCTATTTATCGATCCATCCGAGGCCTTGGAAAGAAGCAGGAAAAGCCTCTCTCGGAATCAGCACAATATGCATCTTTTACATGGCAGTGCACGGACTCGTAGCTCATCCCTGACTGGTGGCTCGTCCCCGACTGCTGGCTCGTCCCCGACTGACTATCAGTTCCACCTTTTCCACCTAGGCCAACCACAATTTGCGCGCGCTACACAGTTCCGTTCCCGAGGGGAACCTCTACACCTTTTACATACAAACTAACTAAGAACCCTAAGTGAGGATCATCAGTTTACATAACAGTAACCAAATACATTAAATAAAACAGAACATTTGCACATATTGACATTTCTAAAAAAAATTATTCACACAGAAATTACAATTACATACAGTAAATTTCGTTCTCTCCAATGGGACAAAGAATTTAAATGAAAGATATGCTACACAGCATAGAACCAAACCATGACATCAAAGTTTGCATAAAGAAAGCAGTATACAATTTTATGTTATCGCTTCATACACACACATTTACAGAAGCTCAGCGATGTAACATTAAATGAAACAAAAGCGAAATAAATCAGTACAACATTAGAGCTATGGTGTTACAGGAGGAGAGGTGGTGTTGCACTATACCATGGACTGACGTCTTGTTTCCGTTTCGAAGTGACGAAACCTTGTTGACACATGACAATGTTCGACAAAAATTTAACGATCAGCCTTGTAACGTGCAAGCAGCTCCACACAGGTTGTCCTTCGTTGCTCTTTATGTTCTTCTGTTAGGCGGCGAGGACAACAGCGGGCACGAACCTTTGAGTAAGCCAACTGGTGGAGGACTGAGTCAGCAATACCGGCAGAGACGTCCAGTTGAGCAGCGAGGTGTTAGGTATTTTGATCCGTGGATCAACTCGAATGAGAGTGTCCGCATGTTCTAACATTGCCGGAATCATAGCAGTGTGCGACCGGCCGGTGCGCGGGAGATTGCACACGACTGCGTGACCTTATTGCGGTGATAACAGGCGCAACGACCAGGATTCTGCGTGCTTTTGTTCACAGCCAGGTCTCCGCAGACATTCTGTAAGAGGCTATGATTACCTGCGCTTCTCCAGTTTTCCGCAAAAGAAGCTAAATGACGGCTCTCTGGAATGCACCTTCGTTATGGACACCATTTTGAAGGCTACATATAGCACCGCCACTTACGACAACTTCATGATACTGTAGGGTCGGAAGCAGGAATATCCCACTGTGCCCCACGACTACTTTTGCATTTGTTCAACAGAAACTGGCGGAGAAAAAATGAATGTTATTACTTATTGAACACTAAAATGGCTCTGAGCACTATGGGACTTAACATCTGTGGTCATCAGTCCCCCAGAACTTAGAACTACTTAAACCTAACTAACCTAAGGACATGATGATGATGATGATGATGATGAGCGTTTGGCGTCATTGGCCGGGAGGCCCCTCGCGGGGCAGGTCCGGCCGCCATAGCGCAGGTCTTATTACATTCGGCGCCACATTGGGCGACCTGCACGCCGGATGGGGATGAAATGATGATGAACACAACACAACACCCAGTCCCTGAGCGGAGAAAATCTCCGACCCAGCCGGGAATCGAACCCGGGCCCAGAGGACGGCAGTCCGTCACGCTGACCACTCAGCTACTGGGGCGGACAACCTAAGGACATCACACACATCCATGCCCGAGGCAGGATTAGAACCTGCGACCGTAGCAGTCGCGCGGTTCCGGACTGAGCGCCTAGAGCCACTAGACCACCGCGGCCGGCTTATTGAACACTTCTCATCTTTTTATAGGTAGGAGCGTGTTTGGATACTGTCTGCGAAATGTGTTGTGAATACAGTAAGTAGTAAAGAAGTACTAATTTAAGCGTCATATCAGTGTTTATTACGTCATATCTCCTTAACTCGAGTCACACAATGAAATAATGTTGCTGGTACATTCAGCGGTATATGTGAATACAGTTTGCGAAATGTGCCGCGAATACAGTTACTAGTAAAGAAGTAAAAAATTAAAACGTCATGCGGCGGCATGCATTAGTTTTACAACATGAGCAGCGAAAATATAGTAAGGAATAGAAATTATGTGTAAAGATTGTTGCAAGTCATTAATCGGTATTACACTGAGGTGGTGAAAGTGATGGGCTGCCTCCTAATGTGGTGTCGGACTTCCTTTTGCCCGGCGCAGTGTAGCAACTCGATGTGGCATGCATTTAATAAGTCGTTGGAAGCCGCTGCATAAATATTGAGCCATGCTGCCTCTACACCCGCTCATAATTGCGAAAGTGTTGTCGGTGCAGGATTTTGTGTACGAACAGATCTCTCAGTTAAGTCCCGTAAATGATCAATGGGGTTCATGTCGGGCGATCAGGGATGCCAAATCAGTTGCTCGAATTGTCCAAAAAGTCCTTCAAACTAATCGTAAAGAATAGTGGCCCGGTGATGTGGTGTATTGGCTTCCATTTAAATTCCTTCGTTGTTTGGGAGCATGAGGTCTCCAAGCAGCTGAACATAACTATTTCCAGTCAGTGACCGATTCCGTGGGACCAGAGCACCCAGTCTATTCATTGTAAAAGCAGCCCACACCCATTACGGAACCACAAATAGCTTACACAGTGTCTCGTTGACAACTTAGGTACATGGCTTCGTGGGGTCGGCGCCACAGTTGAACCCTACAATCAGCTCTTACCAAATGAAATCGGGACTCATCTGACCAGCCCACGGTTTTCCAGTCATCTAGGCTCCAACCTACATGGTCACGAGCATAGAAGAAGCGCTACAGGCGATGTTGTGCTGTCAGCAAAGGCACTCACATCGGTCGTCTCCTGCAATAGCCCATTAACGTCAAATTTTCATCACTGTCCTAGTAGATACGTGCGTCGCACGTTCCACCTAGATTTCTGTCGTTTTTTTCACGCAGTGTTGCTTGTGCTTTGGCACTGCCAACTCTACGCAAACGCCGTTGCTCTCGGTCGTTAATGGAAGGCCGTCGGCTACTGTGTTGTCCTTGGTGAGGGGTAATACTTGAAATTTGGTATTCTTGGTACACTCTAGACACTGAGGATCTCGGGATACTGAATTCCCTAATGATCTACAAAATGGAATGTCCAGTACGTCTACCTCCAACTACCATTCCGCGTTCAAAGTCGGTTAATTCCCATCTTAAGGCCATAATCATAATCACATCGGAAACCTTTTCACATGAGCCATGTGAGTATAAATGACAACTCCGCCAATGCATTGCCCTTTCATGTCTTGTATACGTAATACTACCGTTGTTTGTATATGTGCATATCGCTATCCAGTTACGTTTGTCACCTCAGTGCATGCTAGTCGTAGTTCAAGTCATGATCGTAAGTCAAGATTGTGTGCTTGCTTTAATTGAAGGAAATTTACGTAAATTGGTTAGTTTTGAGGTGCCAGTCTACGTGGTTAATTGCACACAGCACATACACAGGGTCATTTTAGTTGTGCCGTTAGCAATGAAACTTAGAGGGAAACAAGATAATAAGCTCTCAAGTAATAGATTTTAAAATAAATAAACAGTCATCATCTGGATCACAACTTTTTATTACCGATTACCTGTTTCAATCTGCACAGCAGGTCATCTTCAGGTCTGGTACTGAGAATTGCAGTTCGTCAACTCTTTTGCGTACCAGACGTTGTTTATATATTGTAATAAACTCAAAAACAACGTGATTCGTGGGACATGGCTTCACTTATCTGATAGATTCGCATTGTGGGATTTCCCCGGTAGCAGTGGTTGAGCAGTCTTAATGACTAATCTATGCACCATTGTTTCGAATCGATGACTAAATCTGATCCCATTGGCTCACGAAGTAAGAGTACCCTATCTGATCAAAAGTAATCAGACACCCGCAGGTAATGCAGAACTAACTACTGAATTCAGGAGAGGGGGACTCACCTGTATAAGGGGAGGTGGGGAGTACTGTATTGTCAGTAAAGGAACAGCAACAGAATAATGGGTCGGTAAGAAGAGCTCAGCGTCTTCGGAAGTGGACTAGTCCCTGGCTATCATCTGAGTAGCAAATGGTTCAAATGGCTTTGAGCACTATGGGACTTAACATCTGAGGTCACCAGTACCCTACAACGTAGAACTGCTTAAAACTAACTAACCTAAGGACATCACACACATCCATGCCTGAGGCAGGATTCGAACCTGCGACCGTATCGGTCGCGCGGTTCCAGACTGATGTGCGTAGAACCGCTCGGCTGAGTGACAAATCCATTAGCTACATTTCAGCTCTTCTTGGAGAGTAGTTGTAAAAGATGGTATAAAATAAGAGGAGCCCATCACTCGTGAGTTCCGAAGGCTATCAGCAGCTCATCTAGCAGAGTAAGTACACATAGGGATTTAAAAAGAACGATAGAGCAACGGCTCACAAAGTAGGCATTTCTGTAGTCAGTGCTAAGTGATGTTTGAAGTGGTGTAAAGCGCGACGCCGCTGTGCAGTGTACGGCGGGAAACGAGTGAGATATTCAAAACGACTTGCAATATGATTTAGATATCTGTATGGTGCGAAAAGTGGCAATTGACCCTGAATAAGGAAAAGTGTGAAGTTATTCATATGAGTACTAAAAGAAATAAGCTAAATTTCGATTACGAGGTAAGTCATACAAATCTGAAGGCTGTAAATTCAACTAAATGCTTAGGGATTATAATTACAAATAACCTATATAGGAACGATCACATAGATAATATTGTGGGTAGAGCAAACCAAAGACTGCGATTCACTGGCAGCACACTTATAAGGTGCATCAGGTCTACTAAAGAGACGGCTTACACCACGCTTGTCTACTCTATTCTGGAGTATTGCTGTGCGGTGTGGGATTCGCATCAGGTGCAACTGACGGATGACATCGAAAAAGTACAAAGAAGGGCATCGCGTTTTGTATTATCGCGAAATAGGGGAGATAGTGTCAGAGACATGATACGTGAACTGGAGTGGCAATTAAAACAAAGACGTTTTTTCGTTACGACGGGATCTTCACATAAAATTTCAATCACCAGTTTTCTCCTTCGATTGCGAAAACATTATGTTGGCACCCACCTACATAGGGAGAAATGATCATCACGATAAAATAAGTGAAATCAGGGCTCACAGAGTAAAATTTAAGTGCTCGTTTTTCCCGCGTGCCGTTCGAGAGTGGAACGGTAGAGAGGCAGCTTGAAGGTGGTTCATTGAACCCTCTGCATGGCACTTTATTGTGAATAGCGGAGTAATCATGTAGATGAAGATGTAGATTCCAAGCGACGTGTCACGCTACACCCTGTGGCACTCCGATGGGAAATCAGAATGTGACGAATGACTGACGAAAGTTCCCTTCCGTCATGTGCATTGCCAACAGTGAAGTACTGAGAAGGTGGTGTTAAGGTGTGGAAGTGTTTTTCGTGGTTAGGGCGTGGCCCCTTTAATTACACTTAAGAAAAGTCTAAATATGGAAGAATATTAATACATTTTACGGCATTGTGTACAGTACCGTACTGCGTACAGTAGAGGAATAATTCGGAGAGGAAGTAGGTTTGTATCAGCATGGCAATGAACCCTGCATAAAGCAGCCCATATGAGCCACTCATTCGTGAACTGTAACAATCTGTAAAAGGACTGACCTGCGAAAAATTCCGAACTAAACCCACTGTTAACACATCTCGCATGAGTTAGAACGTCGATACTGCATCAGACTTAAGTATCCAGTATCACTAACTCTTCTGGTTTCGATTTGTTAGAAAGAAAGCATTATCATTCGTCTATAGACATTAAGACACCTCACTGAAAGTGTCCCCAGCAGATTTCAAGCCATCACAAATGGGAAGGGTTGATCTGTCTAATACTAATGTCCACTAATACGTGTCAGTATACTTTTCGTAGATAGTGTATGTGATAGTCTTGAATATGATACAGCGCTAAAGTGATTACATTAAGCTCGTCCGTCTACTTGATATTATTCAAGAGGAATCTCATCCTCTGACTTCGTTCTCAGGAACGTCGACAGAGAAGTGTAGTACATAATTTATAATCGTTTCATTCACGTACGCGAGACTACAAGACGTAGTTAGTGTGTTTGCAGAAAGCATTTCATTCCACTAACGTGTCTGCACAATTCATTGAGGGTCTCCCATCGAATAACACGGCAAGAGTAATTTTTCTCAAAACAGAATTGCTACATTTCACCAACTCTCATTTTAAAAAGAATCAGCTAGTCCGATTTAGGTCGTATTAAGAAAATCCTTTGACACGTTATAATTCCGTAAACCTCAGAAGTACAGTTATGATTGAATGAAGTAATTTATTTATTTGCAACAGCGAAATAAAGCTCAAGTCAGACCACTGTAAAATGAGCTTCAAATGGCTCTGGGCACTATGGGACTTAACATCTGAGGTCATCAGTCCCCTAGAACTTAGAACTACTTAAACCTAACTAGCCTAAGGACATAACAAACATCCATGGCCGGGGCAGGATTCGAACCTGCGACCGTAGCATTCGCGCTCTTCCGGACTGAAGCGCCTAGAACCGCTCGGTCACAGCGACCGGCTAAAATGATCTTCCCTAACAGCCGCACTGTTAAAGTCTCTCTTCCAGGACGGGGAGGTGAGCCGGCCCCAGAAGGAAACCGCCCGGCGGATGAATGGCAAGGACCAGTGTGCCGGCCAGCCTGGGTGTGATTGCGTGGTTTTTTAGTGGTTTCTCGCTTCTCACTAGGTGAATACCGGGCTGGTATCCACGTAACACCTCAGTTCAACGATTAGCAAATATTTAGAAAACTTTCGCCCACTGTCAAATGAATAACACTACATGCAACACAGTTGGGATGTTAGACATATTCCGCCCACCGTGTAACAGGGCGGTGACAGGAAGAACATCTCGCTACCCCTAAAATCCTGTAGGATTATCTCATGCACAGACGTGGAGAAAGTCGCAAGAAAAGAACAAGAAGCAAATATTGGGAAATAAACAATTCGAATTTCCTTACATACAATAGAGTTTTGATTTTTTTTCTTGTGGATCTATTTTACATAAAATATTCTCTGCAAAAACAATTTGGAAACCCATTTCATTTCAATCAAGTGTTTGTTTGACAGTGGGCGTCCTTTAAAACTGATTTCTAAATTCTCAGGAATGAGTGGAACAGTATGGATAAGGGTTTTCCAGAAAAATAGTATAAACTTCTTTTAATTTTCAATTAAAGACAGTTTGTTTTGATTTTGTCTGTTTCTGCTGTATAACGGGTCACAGTTGTTTCATATTTTTAAAGACGTTTTGTCAGCCTCAACCACAACATACGAGAATGTCACATTGTTACATTTCCAACATCAGACAAAACCAATATAAAAATCATTCAGGTTTACACAAGATGAAAAACAAATAAAATCTATGGTATCAAATCATAAAATATCAGACCCCTTCCCTTGGTATTACTTGATAATATGATTACCTGTATTGAACACTGTAAAGAAAACTAACAAATAACGCTGAAAAAATTGTGAAATAACCTCTGGCAGCGTTCATTAACTACTCACTATGATTGTGATTTGCTGTTCAATTTGACGTTAATGGTCAATGTTATTATGACTGTGGTGTGAGATATGTTGCTACCTGTAATTTCATTTACAAAGTAATACTTATGAAAATGCAGACTTCATACTGATGAGTATTTGGTCCACCTATCGAAAAATAAACGATAATTATATTATTAACTTAATAAATGTGGGTAAGTTGATAGGAAAGTCGTCAATTTAAATAGGCAATAATATTTTGCAGAACACTAACAGAATAAGACCAATAATTTAACCACTGGTCTATACGGACCTTCACATTTTTCACATTTTTGTCTGCAAAATGAATGTAAATTAGATTGCACAAAATATAAGCAATGCAATGTACAATAATGTCCAACGATTCTTGTAATATTTTTGGCTTTTTCAATAGAAGCACGATTTCACAGGTCAACTGTATACGAAGCAGTAGTCTACAGATGATTAACTAGATGGGACACGAATAATGATCTTCTGTATCTTCTGAAATAAAAACAATTAATGGTAGCCACATATTTATTTACTGCCAAAACTGAAGTTTTTGATTTTCCATTGCAGTTCCGGTTGCTATTGCCGTTGTGTTCTCCGCTTTTTCAACAACTTCTGATAACGCTGTTGTATCTGTTTTCATGTTATGTGTTGACGACCGTATCCTGCTGACTTCCGGAAGGCGTTCGATACAGTTCCACAATGTTGCCTGATAAACAAAGTAAGAGCCTACGGAATATCAGACCAGCTGTGTGGCTGGATTGAAGAGTTTTTAGCAAACAGAACGCAGCATGTTGTTATAAATGGGGAGACGTCTACAGACGTTAAAGTAACCTCTGGCGTGCCACAGGGGAGTGTTATGGGGGCATTGCTTTTCACGATATATATAAATGACCTAGTAGATAGTGTCGGAGATTCCATGCGGCTTTTCACGGATGATGCTGTAGTATACAGAGAAGTTGCAGCATTAGAAAATTGTAGCGAAATGCAGGAATATCTGCAGCGGATAGGCACTTGGTGCAGGGAGTGGCAACTGACCCTTAACATAGACAAATGTAATGTATTGCGAATACATAGAAAGAAGGATCCTTTATTGTATGGTTATATGATAGCGGAACAAACACTGGTAGCAGTTACTTCAGTAAAATATCTGGGAGTATGCGTGCGGAACGATTTGAAGTGGAATGATCATATAAAATTAATTGTTGGTAAGGCGGGTGCCAGGTTAAGATTCATTGGGAGAGTCCTTAGAAAATGTAGTCCACAACAAAGGAGGTGGCTTACAAAATACTCGTTCGACCTATACTTGAGTATTGCTCGTTAGTGTGGGATCCGTACTAGATCGGGTTGACGGAGGAGATAGAGAAGATCCAAAGAAGAGCGGCGCGTTTCGTCACAGGGTTATTTGGTAACCGTGATAGCGTTACGGAGAAGTTTAGCAAACTCAAATGGCAGACTCTGCAAGAGAGGCGCTCTGCATCGCGGTGTAGCTTGCTCGCCAGGTTTCGAGGGGGTGCGTTTCTGGATGAGGTATCGAATATATTGCTTCCCCCTACTTATACCTCCCGAGGAGATCACGAATGTAAAATTAGAGAGATTCGAGTGCACACGGAGGCTTTCAGACAGTCGTTCTTCCCGCGAACCATACGCGACTGGAACAGAAAAGGGAGGTAATGACCGTGGCACGTAAAGTGCCCTCCGCCACACACCGTTGGGTGGCTTGCGGAGTATAAATGTAGATGTAGATGTAGAAGTAAAAAGACTATTACATATCTCGTGTCGTACCTCATTCAAAGAACTAAAGGAGTGTAGTATTTTTCAGTTTTCAACAATATTACATCACCCCAATGAAGTATTACATATGCCAACAGTACCTTGATTCATTTAAACTAGAACAGTTTTCCAGAACTTTTCATAATATTGTTGATATCAGGCGGCTTTTATGGAAATGTTTTCTTCACTAACCTAGCACCATAGCTGAGGTCATAGGCACAGTTGCGCACTGGTTATCAAACTCATGGTGCAAGAAACTTCATCATCCGTACTTGGCTCCCAACGGGAGAAGAGGCGGTAACGTGAAGTTCCCTACCAATAAATACACATTTTCAACATAGAACTATATCTCAGATAACGCTTGCAATGAAGTACCATTTATTTTGGGATATATCTGACAATGATTGTTGGATAAGGCCACAGTCATAGATCAACTGTCATTTTTAATTATATTTTCTGTGTAACGTAAGTACATAGACATTTGTACGGAGAGCGTACGGCATATCACGTTAGTTTTATGCATCTGTGAAAAATCTGGAAAATTAAGTATCCCAAGCTATTTTGTTTAGCTTTTTATTCCTTGTATAACATATATTTCTGGCAAATTTCTACTATGCTGTAATAGCGGTTTGATATTGCTAACTACTGAAGTGTTTTGTAAGTTCTTCAATAACCAAGAGACAAGCAAATACACATTGCTATTCATAAATTTATAAAAATTGGTTGAAAGGATAGGTGCGTATTTGATCTATAACAAAAGCTTTCACATTTAATTTGAAGTGGTAGTGCAAAATTACGTTTTGATCATATGATGGCTTCTAGAAGGTAAAGATGAAGCCATATGTAGATAAAGGCATTTTCACTTCATAAGTACTATGTGGTACTGTGTAGAAGTTATCTGAGGGAATGGACTATTTTACTTGTAGTTTACAAATTCGCAAAAAAGCCCATTATTAATTAGTATTGTACGATATGATGAATTGCGTAAAATATATTATCTGCCAATTAAAGTAATTTTATGTGGTAAACCAGTAATATACCTGATGATTTATATGTGGATGTATCAGTGGTAATAGTAATTTTATTTTCGGAAATCTAGATTTATTCTCACAACCATTTTCTGCTAACAGTGTGTATATAGTAACGAAAGCCTTTGCAGAGATATGTATCACAACTTTATTCTGCCAGGACACATTACATCCGAATTGTAGAAAAATCTCTGTAAGCCATTTGAATAGTAGTTCTCACTGTTTCGTGTCTATTCTCTTTGTTCAGAGCGCAGAGCGCGACAGGAAACATGACGGCAAGGGGCACTGCGTTGTGGAAGGCGAAATTAATGCTGAGACTTGAGGGCGGTTTCAGACACAGGAGCAACTTAATTTCGTACATAAGCCGCGCGGAGAACAGAGTAACTCTCGAGAACTGACAGGGGCCTTCCAGCGCCCAGCGCACTCCCTCTTGAGCAATGTTTACACAGCGGACCGGTTCACAAGGCGAGTGCTCGGCTCATGTGACCTCCAGACGAACAGCTCCCTCGCCTCGCGTTATTCTGCTTGTCACTTCCACGCTCTCCTTAGGCGCTATGCGACCTTAAAAGCACTACCGTACATCACTTTTTCCTACTAACGAGAGAGGTCTGCGCTAAAAGACCGCAGATAAAACTACTTTTTGACACGTCACCAGCAAAAATTGGTTTTTAAACGGGTACACTGCAACGATGCTAACAAGAAATGTGTTTAAAGCTGACATTTGCACGGTATTCGTGTCTGTAGCTGTATAAGCTTGTTTCCTAAGAGTCAGGGATGAAAATTAGCTTACTAAGTCCCTTATTCTCACAAAAAGTTTATGCGAGAAGAAGTTGTCTTGGAAAGGAATCAAAGTGATTCACTGAAATGGTTTGCATGCTACAGAAACTTAGACTTTTAATCCAAAGGACTGGTATACGGTCGGTCAAATATTTCGTAGAATATATTGTCATATAAAAGGAGTGCCATTTTTGGAGTACATATTCAGACTGGACGATAACGAATTCACAAAGATAATTTGATATTTCACGATTCAAAATAGAATGTATAGGAATGATTTCAAGAATGCGGAAGTCTCAAATAAACTGGTAACCTCGAAACCATAATCAGTGATAACCCTAAATTCATATATGTTGTAGAATGTTACAAAAGTTTTAAAGTGGAAGGAGGAACCAAAAAATGACGAAGGACTCATATATGTTGAACAGGTTACAAATAAATTATTATTTTATAATAAACGCAAGTGTACCAACGTTTATGGAAAAAAGCTCTTCAGCTTGGTGCGTACTAACTCATTCAAAGTCTCTTTCATTTCAGCGTTACTGAGAAACAAACTAAGAGTGTATGACACCATTAAAGGAATCATGTAGTTATCAAATCGAGTAACAAGAGTCTCTTTGTTTATTGTGTTTTCTCTGGACATACAACATTTCTGAACTATGCCTTTGTCGTCACAAACAAGCAGAATCAAAATTATGTAGCGAAGGGAGGTGCAGTAACTTCTCGTACCTAACCGTTTGGCGTGTGGGTGAATGTAGTGTGTCTAACACTCGACAATAGCAACTATGAAATTAACCAAATATTCTTTGATCTTGCTAAGTTTCACAGAAATTCACACGACAGTATTTCAACTCTGGAGTAATACTCTCCAAACAAAAATATATTCCTACGGAAGCACCCTGTGAATAACATGGGGCAAACCGCTTTCAGAAATATTTAATTCAACAGCAGTTTCACAAAGCATTATTCGGCAATCTATTTTTATCATTCGAACTGTGTAACAGAGATTACACAATAAATAATGAAACACTGTCTGAATCGCTTCTTTTTTTATCGACTACCTGTTTCATTCTGCGCTAGTCTAGTCGCAACAGGAAGAAGAGACAACAATAAAAATTATGTAGGTGTGATGTTACAGATTCTTCAGTCTGAGATTTCATCACTAATAGCAACATATTATGAGACCCACACATACCTCGCCATTTAAAGTGCAGTTTATCAAAAATTAAAATGAAAAGGTTGTAGGTGAAGTGATAAAAAATTGTGTATCCATGTGACGTGTGAGAATGTCATTGGCTAGTACACTGATACAGCGCCGGCCGGGGTGGCCGAGCGGTTCTAGGCGCTACAGTCTGGAGACGCGCGACTGCGACGATCGCAGGTTCAAAGCCTGCCTCGGGGATGGATGTGTGTGATGTCCTTAGGTTAGTTACGTTTAAGTAGTTCTAAGTTCTAGGGGACTAATGACCTCAGAAGTTACGTCCCATTGTGCTCAGAGCCATTTGAACCATTCTGAACTGAAACTGCGTGAAAGAGATAAGTCCATCAAAACAAGATAAACAATAAAATCAAGAATTAACATACGTGACAATGTAATAAATTTCAGGATGTACTAATACATACTGTATGTTTTATGCAATAGGAGATAAAATACAAATGTAACGAACAACCTCACGGTACAGTGGGCAGCTTATATTTCACTTCTTCTTCGTATATTTAAAAGAGAAAAGAAATCTTAAGGAATATAAATAAAGAGCGGAGCTTGAGTCCCCCATCTGTTAAAATATAACATGAAGAAATACCCTTAATGTTGATGTATACAAATATATTAAAAACCTTTTCCAGCAGGTACGAGTAATAAACATGAAAAGAAAAGTGGGAATATAATAAAAAAATAGATATAGAAAAGGCTTTTAATGATACCGTGGGATATATAGAGTGGAAGCTAGAGTGCGCCACCTACCATAGCAGGTTGAAACGAAAGTCATGCAGCAGTATGTTTATTCATGTCACAGGTGCAGTCTGAAAAAAATGGTTCAAATGGCTCTGAGCACTATGGGACTTAACATCTGAGGTCATCAGTCCCCTAGAACTTAGAACTGCTTAAACCTATCTAACCTAGGCATATCACACACATCCGCCCGAGGCAGGATTCAAACCTGCGACCGTAGCGGTCGCGGGTGCGTCTCTGCCAACTACTTTTCATAATGGCCATATAACATGATAAATAAATTCATGTTTGAGGAATGAGGAAGAATATCACGCGTTACACATCTACTACAGCGTCTCATCGTAAATTTTAAAGTAAGTGTTACGGGAAAATTAATTCTGTTCGTTAACATCCTTGTCAGGTTCTTTTCTTTTGATAGTATAAAACTGCAGTTTCCAAGCCGGATACGTGTAGTTCTTATAATATTTTCTGATTGCTTGTGTTAACTCGGATGACAGTGTTTTTATTATACACTTCCGTATTTTTAGCGTTGTTACCTCTATTTTGTGTATCAGCTAGACCCGAAGGTGAACTGCAGCACAGATTCAAACAATAAATGATGTGACTCAAACAGTTTTTCTTAAATTAATTATAAAAAAAGAGATCGTGGTACCTACGACTTCGTGTCAGTTTGGTTGAGAGGCTGCTTGTTGTGTTCATTGATTGTGGGTCACCAGCCAGAGGTCTATAACCTCCTGAGGCCCACGGTCCAGTATACTGGACTACGCACAAAAGCAATGCTTGAGACCCGAAGTTCATTATACTGTAGCAGCAAATCTGAAAAAAGTAAAATTGCAAAAGAATGTCCTGTTTTAATATGTATTTGAGGCATGTCTGGCCCCAAAAAGAGTATATTCTAAATGAAATTAAAGGAAAACCCCTTTGGCCCTCAAGAGGATAAACCAGTGTTCTCATAATAATTTTAAACTCTCTCTGCCACTCGTCTATTAACTGTATATTGATCGCAATACTTTTCTTTTGGCCTGTAGTGGACGTTTCCTGTTTTCTCGGCTCAGTTTGCCTTAAGTATAGTCACAATACAATGGTCCTCCTTTTTAAATATCTCTAAAGAGGCCGCCAGCTTACGACAGCTAATTCACACTTGTATCAGAATGTTAGCTTTGACGAGAATTAGAGAAGTAGGTGTGGCATCGCTTACTTGTCTTTACATGAGACGTTTCGTGAAAGTATCGGCAAATTTATTACTATGCACAGATTAAATTACAGTAATATTCACATCCGTGGACGTAATTGCATGTTGAAATGAGAAACATATTAACTGCTACTGGTATATCAAATGACCCTGTTGTAGTGAAATAATATTGGACTGAATAAATGTCAATTTGAATACAATGCGACGCCCTTTACAAAATACGCAGAAGAGCAATTACTCCTGCAATATCCAGAGTTCGGAAAAATATTTGCCAGTCCATACTGCTATGAAAGAATTCATGCGCTGACATTACAAAAGCAAATTAATTATCCTCTGCTTTCATACTACCGGAGAACAAAAGCCGTGCGTCACAGAGGAAAATACAAACTGATATTAGAGACTTTAGTTTTTCCAGCGGTGTACAATACTCAAATAACTTACAGGAATGCAGCCGGGTGATGTCGTCGAAAACCGCTGATACTTCGAAAGGAGCACACCCTGCCATTTTCAGGGCAAAATTGTAGCAGGCAAGCGCTTTGGAAGCGATTTTAAAACCTCGGGTTTCAGAGAAACTCCCACAAAGATAAAAACACACACATACATACACACAAACTGTAAACACTAGTGCAATCTCAAAGCAAAGGTAACCGACGTCGGAAGCAATCGATAGTGAAATTAATAATCAACGGGTGAGGTAGAATGAACTCTGTCCTTTGTTTTTTGACAAGTGAGAAACGTAATCCTGCTGGACGAAAACAACAATACCATTGTCTGTATCCACGGGTAACATACCAATATCCAGATGGACTTCAAGCGAACGTAAAGCAGCCCTCTCATCTGCTGTGATATTACTTTTGGGTACACGTGATCCAGTGAAAACAGGACATGCCTCCTTCCTTGCCTCCTCTACAACATTAGGGGGTGGTTTAAAACAGCCTGTTCCTCAGAACTAGTAAAATCAATCACTGGAAGAAGCTTGGAAGTGAGTGCAAAATTTAAAACTTTCTGTAGCACAGAGAAAGCTGAGTCTTCAAATTCTTTCTCCATGATATTTATCACAGAATGTCAGGATACAGTAGTAGTGGGACAACCTTCATACGGGAACACACTGCATTGTTGGCAAATTTATTCATGATGGTGGCGATGACATCATCCAAGATGGCGGCGTGTAGACTTGGCAACAGCCCATAATGTCATTCAAGATGGCGGATTTTGGTGGTAAGATAGGTCAATTGTGCTACCTCCACTAACCTAACCCCCAGAAAAATGGTGCCAAATTTGAATTTTGGCTGGAAAATAGGCCAATTGAGGTACTTCCACTAACCTAATCCCCAGAAAAATGACAGGATAATTGAATTTTGGGGGGAAAATAGGTCAATTGGGCTATGCCCACTAACCTAACCCTCCACAAAAAGTTGGCGCGAAATTCAAATTCCAACATGATAATGGCTGCAAAAACAGTTATGGTCTTCATTATTATTCATTGTTAAACATTATCATTTACTATCATTCATTACCATTCGTTATTATTTATTATTATTTATTACTAATTACTATTGTTTATTATTACTATTATTATTACTATTGGCCTACCTCGACTAGACAATTGCGCCAAATTCAAATTCCAACATGATAATGTCTCGAAAACTATACTTCTTTTTATTATTATTATCATTTATTATTTATACAATATGTCCGATTTCGGGGGGAAGAAAACCATTTGCGTTACACCCATGACAAAAATCTGTCACAAGTTCAAATTTCAACAACATAATCGATCACACGTACGAAATAGTCCACTCCCTATGAACTTTGACTGTCGCTTATCTTTTTTCACTGCTAACCTATTAAAACCGTGGCAAATAATGAACTGCACTTGTACTAACATAATTCACATCCTCCAATTTTGCAAGGAAAAAGGACTGAAGTCTTTATTTCAAGCAGTACAGTCATCAACTGTTCTCCAACAGACTTAGTACACATCCTCTAGATCGCAGCAACACCCAGTGCGCTCGCCACTAGGTGCAGACTCCAACTGACGTAGTTCAAATCGTCGCCAGCAGAGGAGGCCACTCCTGACGCCACTGGTTAGCATTACCTCGCCACTGGTCCAGCAGCTGCTCGGACCGTATTAGCCGCTGGACCCTTTAAACATGTTTTCTCTGGACACACAGGAAGTCTCTGATGCCGACGTCACACAACCGCCCGTCCGTTTGTGATCCTCCACATGGTCGACATAGAACGACTGCCACACTTTTGGAGCCAAATTTGTTTTGCTGGACAGGTTGGAGCCTGTCCATGCCTACCTCCCAACAGTCGGTTGGCCACTCGGACCACTAAACATGTTTTGCTCGTTTAAACCTGCCAATTCTGACCTCACAACAGTTGGTTAGCGATCCACCACGTGGTTTCGAGGCGGACAAAGAACATGCTTGGCGCCAAAGTTGTTTGCTGGAGAGTGGAATCTGCCATGGCATCACACAACCGCCGGTCCATCACGTGGCGTGCTCGACAAATAACGCTCTCGCTAAGTTAACTGACTCAAGATCGTCTGATCTCTCGTGAGCACATTATACACGGACACCTGCCGCCGCCCCGCGGTTTACGTCACACATGCTCGATTGCTGCCTCAATACACACGCCGGACATAGCCTTCTGTAAATATGCTAATACCCACATCCCGCATCCAAGCTATCAACTGCCTAAGTACATAATTGCATTTCAGTATTAATCATATTAAATAATTCAATTAACAATTTCATTTAAATATGAAAAGCAGTTCAATTATCTAATTTCAACTACTTTCAAGTTCGAGACCGCCACCTTTTCCTAGGAACCAGCACCGAGTTTGAATTCTGGCAGTAAAGGAAGGCCACTAGCGCTTTCTCTACCAAACTAAGAAAATGTTGGAATGAAAGCTCAATTGTACTAACCTCAGCCACCCAATCGCCACTTACTCATAGAAACCAGCGCCAAGTTTGAATTCTGCCAGTAAATAAAGTACTGACCACATCAGTAAGGCCAACCACTTCACTTCCCACCTTTCCGAGGTCTTTCCATCCCAGATTATCCCCACATTGATTATTCTCTTTTCCCCACCGTCATTGAACGTGCCGATACCTTGGTTGCTCCACTTGCTCCTAGTGTCCAGTACTTGGAACAGTTGCCCCCTCTGACATCAACACGCCAATCACAGCACAAAACATTAAACGTATTCTCCGGTCGAAACACAACGCAGCCCCTGATCACGACTGTGTCACCTACCGCCACCTTAGAGAAAGCCCCTATTCCTTCCTGAGTGTCCTTGCCCATGTCTATAACGTCATCCTCTCTACCGGTCTCTACCCTGACCTATGCAAGACTTCCCTTGTTCTCTTATTCCTCAAACCCAACAAACACACATCTGCTGCCACTTCCTATCGTCCCATCTGCCTCACCTACGTCTTCAGTAAGGTCTTTCAATCCATCCTCTCCTGCCGTATCCATCAGCACCCTAATCAACGCCACTTCCTCACCCTTACCCAGTATGGCTTCCGACCCTCCTTCTGTGCTGAAGGCCAACTCCTTAACCTTGTTCACATTCTCTCCCTCCAGCTCAACTTCCGTCGCTCTGCCATTTTTGTTTCCCTCGACCTCCAAAATGCCTATGACCGTGTATGGCATCCCAGTCTCCTCTTTAAACTCCAAACCTATACCCTGCCTATCAGTTTTGTCCGTCTGGTCACTTCCTTCCTCACACGCCATCCTTCCTATGTCACCCTCCACAACACCAACTCCCATATCTTTTATCCCATTCCTGGCGTCCCCCAGAGCTTTGTCATCTCCCATCTCCTTTATCTCTTGTATACAGCTGATATGCCCAAGCCACCCCCATCTGTTCACCTTCTCCCATATGCTAATGACACCGCCTTCCTGGCTTTCTATCCTACCCTTCAACAGTCCCAACTCACCCTCCAAACCCACCTTAACCAGTTCACCACTTGGTGTAGCCAGTGGTTCCTCCATCTCAGCGCCTCCAAAACCAAGGCAATCATCATAGGCCACACCACCTGCTCCTTCTGTCTCCATGATTTATAAATCACTCTTTATGGTCGTCCCATCTAACTCACCCTCACCCTGAAATACATTGGCCTCACCCCCAACCGTCAAATCACCTGGACCCCTCACCTCCAGACCATTCAGCGGAAAGCTCATTCCCGCCTCCACCTACTGAAACTCCTGTCTGGCAGGGCATAGTGATTGCATCTTTCCACCATCCTCCACACCTACAAATCCCTCATTCGTCCTATCCTCTGTTATGCGAGCATTGCCTGGATCTCCACACCCACCTGATTTTACAAGGCCCTCCAAATCCTTGAACACTATGCAGTCTGCCTTACCTTCCATATCCACCTTCCTTCTCCCACACGGCTCCTGTATGAACTCATCCCCTTCCCCCACCTCCTCCTGGTCCTCCAACATCTCCGCATCCTTTACATTGTCTGCAGGCTTCATCCCCCCCCCCCACCCATGATTTCCACCTTCCTCTCCACCCCCTGCCCATTGCCATGCGTCTATCGCTGTGTCCCTCCGTCTCTCCACCTTCACACCCTCCATCTTCTTCATCAGGGCAATCTCCAGCACCTCCCCCTCCCAGATGATGAACTTCGCTGTGACATATACACTTCCTTCCAACTATAGCCTGGCCTTGTTCCCCCCCTCCCCAGGGCCCCCTTTCCTCCTTTCCCCTCCTTCTCCCTATAGCATATTTTCCTGCTTCCACCTCCTTGAGCCCCTGCCCCCATTCTTGTCTCTTTCCGTACCACGTCCCTCCCTACCTGGCCCTCTCTGGCGCGTCCCCCTCCTATCTCCCCCCTCTTTTCCCCTCCCTCCCTTTTTCCCTTCTTACTGATCTCCTTGCGCCTGGCAGATCCTCTGTTGTGATCATCGTGCCGTGTGAGTGTTGTGTTTAGTGGTGTTTCTCCTGTGCATCAAGAGGTGTGATTTTAATTGTGTGCTGTTCATGTACTTAGTATTACTGTCAGTGTTTGTTCTGTGCTACGCCATCGATTGATACTTTTATGCTCTGGTCATACTGCGCCTTGTTCCTTTTAATTGTCCCAGTGTGAGGTTTTTCTGTGTGCTACGTTTTTACGGTTTTTATCTCCGTTTTACAGTCGTCCCCTTTTTTGTCTATTGTCTTCCATGACGTTCCCCCTTTTTTGTATCTGTAGTCACCATGTTTTCTCATTTCTTATTTTTTAAATGTCTTCTATTGTTTGTTCTGTCTTTCAGCTGAAGAGCAGCGTATATGCTGCTGCCAGCCCGCCCCGATGGGGAATTGAAATACAATAAAAGAAAAAAAGAATCTGTAGAACTTATTAGGACCTTTCTTTAAAATGTGTCCTTTTGTGAAACCCATTAGCCATATTATTGTTCCTATCTGGTTAAAGTCAATTGTTGCACTCGTTACCTTTGTTTAGGATTTAAGTGTGTGGATGTTTTCACGTAGCGCAATCCCTTTCCCAGACCGTTTTAAAACTTCGTTTAAATCGTCAGTATCATATGCATCAGGTCCTATTTCCTACTTTCTCTTCCATCATTAATTTCCAAATGAAATTTATTGTTAGCTTCTATGATATTCGGAATGCTGTTGTAAGTCTCCAGTCCAGTCTTCGCAACACTCCACTTGCTGTTGCTTAAATCAGACGGAGGGAAGTAATTCGCGCGTAATACTGATGGTCATTCTTTTGAAGTCCGAGTATACGACATTGAGTCTGAACATTGATCGACGGGTGGATGCTTAATGCCTCTCCTTATATATATGTTTCTTCGTAAACGTTAAGAGGAATACAATGCACTGATGTCCGTCTAAGTAGATATTAAAGTATTGGTAGCAATGAAAATTGTAGAATATATGTCTTCTGATGGTGAAATATCGTTGTAACTCTTCTGGCAGCTACAAATTTCCAAATGAGTCAAAGTAGTAGACGTTACTTATGTTTTTCATAAAATACGCTACCCGCTGGGGGCTCCTGGTCCCCAGAAACATCTAAATTCACATTTTCACATTCTCTAAATGTCCACACAATCTTCTCACGGTTCCCGCTGTTCCTCGCGTCGGAGGTTCGAGTCCTCCCTCGGGCAAGGGCGTGTGTGTTGTCTTAGCGTAAGTTACTTTAAGTTATATTAAGTGGTGTGCAAGTCTAGGGAGCGATGACCTCAGCAGTTTCGACCCATAGTACCTTACCACAAATTTCCAAGTTTTTCCCACACAGTCTTCGGTAAAGTATGGCGTATAAACACATCACGCCATCTTGTAACGCTGAATTTTTTCCAGGCAAACTTGAGTAGAGCGGTGTTTGTAAGCGGCCTCTCCGGTAGGATAGCTAACGGGCCTTTTTTTTAAATTTATTTATGAAGAGACCTACCCCACTCTTGTACTATTTCACGTATCGCCCATTACCGACGGCTGCTGACTCCATATGTGGTTATGTCTTCTTGCTTCCTCTAGCTGCTCCTGTGAGTTCTGTACGTTCTTCACTGTTCTGCCAATAGCCGCAGCATCGTGAGCCCGTGAACCGATAGGTGATATCCCCTCGAGAGACCTGAGGAGATGGATAATTCCAACTGATGTCCTGGGTATCGGCAGAACCTAGGTAGATTAACCGGTCCTTTGTGCCTCAGGGTGCTTTTAGCTTAATACATCGCTGTCAGGATAAAGTTTTTAAAATCCTCTGCCATGGGTTCTTCTTCTTCATCATAGACTTCCTCTTCTTCTTCAGTGTATGACATGGAACATTCATAGCTTCTTTGAAATTCGTCATCCCTAAGCCCAATTTGAGTTTACCACGCCCAATTTCATCAACCCCAAATGCTGCATTGCGGTGTCATATACCAGTACCCTTTCTCGCACGTATTCCTTGGCTGTATGACCTAAAATTCGATCTGCAGCATGACTTCCTGGGAGATCATTATGTTTTGCATATGCAATGTTGTGTTCCAAACACGCTTCCTCAAATAGGTTAATCCCCTATCATCGCTAGCCAAACGCTTCTGAAGCTTTGTACCAGATCCACAGTAATTAAATCCCGGAATGTGCAGTTGGGTGGGAAATTTGTCTAGATTTAGACTATCTCCTATAACACGTCTCCAACCATGTTGGTTGTGCTCTGTCACCCTGTTATACAGCACATAATCAGCGTCAATCCGGCTGTTTCATGTCGCGGAAAAACCAAGCCATTTAACTAGTGCTCTCTTCCTTCGACGTCTTATGACACGATCTATGAGAAACACGTGTGGTTCTGAGCTCTTCCGCATTTCCTCCGTGTAAAAGCACCCTGAAATTTCAGATCTGGGATTTGTTGTCTGCACTTTAGAAACTGTGAATATCTCAATCGACAAATTTCGGAAGTTCAAATGGTTCAAATTGCTCGGAGCACTATGGGACTTAACTTCTGTGGTCATCAGTCCCCTAGAACTTAGAACTACTTAAACCTAACTAACCTAAGGACATCACACACATCCATGCCCGAGGCAGGATTCGAACCTGCGACCGTAGCAGTCCCGCGGTTCCGGACTGCGCGCCTAGAACCACTAGACCACAACGGCCGGCAATTTCGGAAGTATGTCTTCTCAAATGCCGACATGTGTTTTGAGATACGTACCAAATTACCTGCATTAAATTTCTTTCTGCGTGGATCCACTACATGATAATGCACCGCATTCATGAGTTCATTATCACAAACATCTATTGGTCATATTTTTATCGTGCTATGTTGGCATCAATTATACTGCGCAATTATTTCTGAGAGGATATTTGTCCATTTGTATGAGCTTAAAACGCATCCTAATTTGATCTTTTATTGTTCTGTTCAGACGATCAACGATACTAGCTTTCACATGGGTGAATGCTAAGTGGTGATGTATGCCATACTGCAGCATCACAGTCTTTAAACATCTATTGGAGAGCTCTCCGCCGCGATCAGTCTGGAGGTTGTCCAGGCATCGATCGTCCCTGTCTGCAACAAAGGCTCAGACACATCCACAACATTTCTCCCAGTTTGTAATTCCCAGGAAAATGGGAAGTACTTATCAGTAACCATTAGAATGTAATTGAATCCAATACTCTCGCGTGAATATTCTCGCATACCCGAAAGATCAGCGTGCCGTAAGTCATTCAAATCTTTAATCATAGCATTCCAACAAGGATATGTTTTGCATGCTGGTTTGTGCAATTCTCGAACTACTGTCTCCACACTTATTCGATTATACCTCTCTCTCTCTCTCTCTCTCTAAGCTATGATATTACTGAAACAATCTCATTCAAATGAGTGGTTTTGCCCACAGCAGCTGATGCCATGAACAATCGTAGTCGATCTACTAGCCCATGCGTGTCGCTGTCGTATATACACTCCTGGAAATGGAAAAAAGAACACAGTGACACCGGTGTGTCAGACCCACCATACTTACTCCGGACACTGCGAGAGGGCTGTACAAGCAATGATCACACGCACGGCACAGCGGACACACCAGGAACCGCGGTGTTGGCCGTCGAATGGCGCTGGCTGCGCAGCATTTGTGCACCGCCGCCGTCAGTGTCAGCCAGTTTGCCGTGGCATACGGAGCTCCATCGCAGTCTTTAACACCGGTAGCATGCCGCGACAGCGTGGACGTGAACCGTATGTGCAGTTGACGGACTTTGAGCGAGGGCGTATAGTGGGCATGTGGAAGGCCTGGTGGACGTACCGCCGAATTGCTCAACACGTGGGGCGTGAGGTCTCCACAGTACATCGATGTTGTCGCCAGTGGTCGGCGGAAGGTGCACGTGCCCGTCGACCTAGGACCGGACCGCAGCGACGCACGGATGCACGCCAAGACCGTAGGACCCTACGCAGTGCCGTAGGGGACCGCACCGCCACTTCCCAGCAAATTAGGGACACTGTTGCTCCTGGGGTATCGGCGAGGACCATTCGCAACCGTCTCCATGATGCTGGGCTACGGTCCCGCACACCGTTAGGCCGTCTTCCGCTCACGCCCCAACATCGTGCAGCCCGCCTCCAGTGGTGTCACGACAGGCGTGAATGGAGGGACGAATGGAGACGTGTCGTCTTCAGCGATGAGAGTCGCTTCTGCCTTGGTGCCAATGATGGTCGTATGCGTGTTTGGCGCCGTGCAGGTGAGCGCCACAATCAGGACTGCATACGACCGAGGCACACAGGGCCAACAACCAGCATCATGGTGTGGGGAGCGATCTCCTACACTGGCCGTACACCACTGGTGATCGTCGAGGGGACACTGAATGGTGCACGGTACATCCAAACCGTCATCGAACCCATCGTTCTACCATTCCTAGAACGGCAAGGGAACTTGCTTTTCCAACAGGACAATGCACGTCCGCATGTATCCCGTGCCACCCAACGTGCTCTAGAAGGTGTAAGTCAACTACCCTGGCAAGCAAGATCTCCGGATCTGTCCCCCATTGAGCATGTTTGGGACTGGATGAAGCGTCGTCTCACGCGGTCTGCACGTCCAGCACGAACGCTGGTCCAACTGAGGCGCCAGGTGGAAATGGCATGGCAAGCCGTTCCACAGGACTACATCCAGCATCTCTACGATCGTCTCCATGGGAGAATAGCAGCCTGCATTGCTGCGAAAGGTGGATATACACTGTACTAGTGCCGACATTGTGCATGCTCTGTTGCCTGTGTCTATGTGCCTGTGGTTCTGTCAGTGTGATCATGTGATGTATCTGACCCCAGGAATGTGTCACTAAAGTTTCCCCTTCCTGGGACAATGAATTCACGGTGTTCTAATTTCAATTTCCAGGAGTGTATTTTAGTTACATTTCAGCAATGATACATAGGCTGCATTAGATCAACAACAAAAACAACTGATTCATTTTTCAGTTTTTCACGAATAACTGTTTCCTGTATGCAGTAAATTCTGCGTGTATTTCTCTCACACTGACTGGTGTTCCTTTAGCTTATTCTTTTGACATAGTATTGATACACTGTTTTAAATCTTGTCCATGCATACTGCACGTTTGGAAATAGTTTAAAATGTCTTTATACACAGTTTGAACACACGGGAGCTCATGGTTCAGTTTTTCCAGGGCAAGGGATAGTACCATCAGTAGGCCGAACAAGTTTGTAGTGGTGGAGATAAATAGTTCGCTCTCCATATCTCTCCATGAGTGTCTCGCCATCATACAGTGATGTAATAGATAGCGTCAGAGCAGCACAGTAAATGTCCAGAGATGGAGAGTACTCCGAGGTTGATATAGTATTCTGCATGACAGTTCATCCTATACCAACTACATAAACTGCAGTTTAACACTTCTCGATGCATTTTCCATCTCTAACCCAACATGCCAGTCAGTGTCCACTGATGCTTCTGTATCAGTATTTAAGCGTTTTGAACTACTAGCTGCTAAATTATAAGTTGAAGTGAAATTCAGTACAGTACTGGGAGGAATCGGCAGCTTCTTATCCACCACATCAACACATTGGCATTGCAGCAACACCAGAATGTTC
Organism: Schistocerca serialis cubense; assembly: GCF_023864345.2. Taxonomy (NCBI): domain Eukaryota; kingdom Metazoa; phylum Arthropoda; class Insecta; order Orthoptera; family Acrididae; genus Schistocerca; species Schistocerca serialis. The sequence goes on from NC_064640.1 coordinate 585,346,613, forward strand.
AGGGATGGCGCATAAGATGGAGATCAGTACTGACCTGCACCATGTCGTTTAGGGCCCCCAGCACAGTTCTTCTGAAAGTCGGGGACTTGCTGGGTGTCTAAATAAATGAGAAGAATGGATAAGAGCAGCTCATTGTCCTGCTCCAACATGCTGGTCAGGTGTGTTGCAGGATCCCATGGTGCTGCTTCTGCTGCTGGTCCTGACAGGCCAGAGATTGGAGCAGGTCGCTGGTGCTGCTGGTTCAGAGCCACCAGAGGACGCCGAACAAAGAAGAAGAAGAAACAATAAGTATTCACAGACAATGACATGGAATTGAATAAAGGAAGGGAACATGACAAAGAAGAGTGAGTGGATGAAGAAACGCTATATGTGGTAACAGTAGCCACTAATTGTAATGGGTGTTTACTTTTACACTTCTTCTGTGATGGAGACGTGGATAAGAATCTTGACTGTTGCTTTTTATGGTAAATGGTGCTTTTCCTTCCAGAGACTGACTGTGATAGGGACTGTCATGACCACCTTGGAAGGAGTTCTCACATTGCAGGTATCCTGTAGTGGAAGGCTTGGGGGCTTCTGAGGTAAACGCTGCTGTGTTTGAAGTTCGCTTTGGCCGTGACTGATGGCGCATGTGCGCTGATCAGGGCCAAGTGACAGGATGTGACCACGTGAGGGAGAGAGACACAGAACATGTGTTTCAGAATGAATTCCTCAGGTATAAAATATTTATGGGTTGCCGCCACCGGAAGCTTTCGTTCAGGGATTGACGCGACACAGTCGTCACTGGAGCGACTGTAGTGTAGGATTATGTGAAGTGGATGGCCCAGCAAAGCGGTCGCTGTGTGTGTGTGTGTGTGTGTGTGTGTGTGTGTGTGTGTGTGTGTGTGTGTGTGTGTGTATGTGTGTGTGTGTGTGTGTGCAGCGCCCTGTAGTCTATCTGAATGATTTTTAACAGTCAAATTACGTGTGTTGAATTATGTTGACGGTATTCCTTGCACAACTGGCATAAAAAAGCCATCGATTTAACTATATCATTTCGATGTATTTTACAAGACATGTAGCTTTCAATAAACAGGGAATAATGAGCAAGAGAGACGAAACCTCTGCAGATTGAATTTATTATTAACAGTATATCCTTTGCCACGTAATTGAATTTCCTGACATGAGATGCTTCCTCTCCAGCACCGACCCGACAATTTCCAGGTGGGGGTGGAAGGGGAGGGTTAGGGGATTTAACAGAGGGGAGGGGTTAACTAATTGATCGATTTAATCAATGATTCAACAAATTGATAAAGTGGCAGGGACTGCTCGAATAACTTAGGCCTGAAACTGTACTTGTATTGGCGAGGGGGAGGTGGGAAGATTGGAGGTTTAGGGAGATACGCAGAAGGGATGATGGTGTGAGGGGTGGCTGTTCCCAGAAGGATGGATTATCTCCAGGGTGTCATAAATCAATCTGAGGGATTCATAAGTCACTCACCACAACACTAGGTTAAGTGGAGGCGGAGTGGGTCACAAATCAGTTAATTTGTTACCTGAATGTATGCAATCTGCACTAAGAAAATGCACCAGAGCGCAGGCTAGCGTACTACTCACTGTATCCTCTCCTGTGGCAAGCTGTGCCAATTATTTGTAACCGATTCTTGATATTCTGGATACTGGCTCTGGAACAGAGGTGGCATGTGAGTTGGTCCAACACGTGTTCTGTCAGGCACTGATTTAGGGACCTTACTGGCCACAGCAGTATCTCGACATCACACAGACATTTCGCGAGGACATGTGTTATGTGCGGACAAGCACTGTACAGCTGAAAAATCACACAACAATAGATGTGACGAATTGTAAGACAGGATGTCCATGACAAACAATTGTGCCACCAGCATTCACTCAATCAATACCTGCCATGATCTGAAGTCATACCCGATATCACTGCACACCATGACTCCAGGATCATCGCTGAAAATAATATGAGACACTTCATCAGCAGTCCATGCTTCCCAAGCATGGCTCCAGTTCAAACGCAGTGGCATGAATTACGGTGTTAACGGCAGCCTACAAATGTAACTGTAATTCTCAAGTCTGATCACTGTTAGTCCCAGCCCATAGGTGCGGTATTGCTCAGATTATTGTAGGGAGGACATTGCTTGTTTTCGGATTGTAGATGCGTGTGTCAAGGGGCTACGATATGATTCCTGCACAACACAGCTAACCTACCTTGTGGTGGTCAGAGGTGGTCGGCTGGAACCTTGATGACGAGTATGCCTGCCTTCACGCCATGTAGTCCAGCCTCAGGCTATTGACACATCTGAATTCCCCACAAATCTGAATACTGCGTGATTCGACTACCTGGCTAAATGGAGACCTACAATGAGGCCCCTTTGAAACTCTCTCAGGTGGTGAGAATTCTAGCTCACACAAGTACGCAGCATCTCTATTCCTTTTACGCGTGGTAAACAGGAAAATCAATGATGGAGTCAGGTAATTGTGCGATGTATCGCACAGAAAAGCAGAGCGAAGCATTGTACCAAAACCGTGAGTGCACATGTACAAAGTTACAATGATGTTTGATCATGTCCTCTGGGTGCTTTATATTTTTACCAGGCAGTGTATAACAACCTCAAGGCCTAATGAACATACCAGAATAGTACCATACATTTATCAAAACTAACTGACTGCTAAGTGATAGAGAAATAGAGAGCAGCAATGAAGGTGCATATTGCTTTAGTTCAGTGGTGTGAACGCTGCACAAAACACAAGATTTCAAATCAATTTCTATGAAGTCTGTACTGAGAGCTCTTGAAACTGATCATTCCGTAAAACTGCAATAGTGCATCGAATAATATGTACGGTATTGTGATAGCTTTCAGCAGACTTTATCAGGAAAATGAGAAATTGAAAGAGTAAACAAGCAAGGGCATCCATTATCACTGTGATTATTCTCAGTAGCCCCACAGGTATTTTTCAAATCTCTAAACTGGGAAAAGGAAGAACGGTAGCTGGATAATGAAACAAATCTTATCCATCTTCGTTGTGCTGATGATAGTAAATTGTTTACTTTGAATGCAAATAATCTGAAACAACGAATAGAAGAGCTTAATCCAACAACTTATAAAATGGACTTGAAAGTAACATGTAATAATGACACATCCCTGTAATTCAGAGTACAAACCTTAAGAAAACAGACGCGGCCTTGCGTGTGAATCCTGTTGTGACATTAGGAGCAGGAGCGGCCAGACCGGCTTGTCTTTCGGCAGACAACAGGACGGGTAGACCTAAGCCGGACGCAGCTCAGATGGTGGCACCTTTTGACACTAAGTCATTGGTGGGCAGTCTGGATATGAGAATTTCGAGGAGAGCAGGTAGAAGGTAAAACTATGCTCTGGTTACGTGGTCGGGAAAGGTCAGACGTCTGGCCATTGGCGTGAAAAATGAAGTGGTAACCGCCGTAGCTCAGCTGAGTGTCTAGAATAAATATCAAATAGGACTAAATTCAATAAAAAATAAGTAGCAAAGAAGCTAGTAACACGGTTACAAAGACAAAATGAAGACGAATACTTGAGTCAAAAAGTGCCCCAGATCCAGAAATAGTCTTTAAGTCATTTCGTGTTAAATATTTCATGTATAAAAAGAATGATCAAAATATATGTCTCGAAAACGCCTTAACCAATTTTCACAACCAAAGTGTGTACGGATGTGTCTAACTGAGCACTATTGGAGCATCATAGATTTTTTTGTTGTGAGCATTAGCTATTTACAATTAGCGGCCAGAATGTGCATTTTGTGTATAAAACCTGAATTTGCACATAAATAATAAATCAAATATTAAAAGTAGCGGGAGCATTACGAAGAAGAGATACATGAAACACTTATATTTAATTGTTTACAGTTTTATTGGTAACAGAACAACATAAAGCTGTATTTACCATGAGAAAATCATTATTTATGAACTAACTATTTAATTTAGTGAAAACTAGGCGCAATAATAGAAAACCGAGGAAATTTGAGTACTAACTGATGAAAGATGCATGCATGAAACATTAAATATACTGTTTTTAAGTTTGTTGTGGAAGTCGGTAGTGTGTACACTTGACTCACACCAAGACGAGGGCTTACCTTAGAGGCAGCTATACTGGGCATGGTAGCTTTTAAACTTTTAGTTCGTATGTGGCGTCTGTTGGATTTGAAGTCTGAAACAGAAAGTACTTATGGGTGGCAGTAAATCAAATTTCCAATGAGTCCAGATATTTCTAAGTGTTAAGTCATGGGCTTGTGATATTCGCCTATCTCGCTACTGAATTCCCTGAAATATGGTCAGAGAGTGGACTGTGAATACTTTGCGTTTGGATATTTCTAAGTGTTAAGTCATGGGCTTGTGATATTCGCCTATCTCGCTACTGAATTCCCTGAAATATGGTCAGAGAGTGGACTGTGAATACTTTGCGTTTGTGTATTTCTAAGTGTTAAGTCATGGGCTTGTGATATTCGCCTATCTCGCTACTGAATTCCCTGAAATATGGTCAGAGAGTGGACTGTGAATACTTTGCGTTTGGATATTTCTAAGTGTTAAGTCATGGGCTTGTGATATTCGCCTATCTCGCTACTGAATTCCCTGAAATATGGTCAGAGAGTGGACTGTGAATACTTTGCGTTTGTGTATTTCTAAGTGTTAAGTCATGGGCTTTTGATATTCGCCTATCTCGCTACTGAATTCTCTGAAATATGTTCTGAGAGTCGACTGTGAATACCTTGCGTTTGGCAGTCTAATCTGAGCTATAAAATTTTACTGCTGTAATGTAATTTATTCCATTGTTGTTGTTGTGGTCTTCAGTCCTGAGAATGGTTTGATGCAGCTCTCCATGCTATTCCATCCTGTGCAAGCTTCTTCATTTCCCGGTACCTACTGCAGCCTACGTCCTTCTGAATCTGCTTAGTGTATTCATCTCTTGGTCTTCCTCTACGATTTTTACCCACCACGCTGCCCTCTAACACTAAATTGATGATCCCTCGATGTCTCAAAACATTTCCTACCAACCGATCCCTTCTTCTAGTCAAGTTGTGCCACAAGCTCCTCTTCTCACCAATTCTATTCAATACGTCCTCATTAGTTATGTGATCTACCCATCTAATCTTCAGTATTCTTCTGTAGCACCACATTTCGAAAGCTTCTATTCTCTTCTTGTCCAAACTATTTATCGTCCAGGTTTCACTTCCATACATGGCTACACTCCATACAAATACTTTCAGAAACGACTTCCTGACATTTAAATCTATACATGATGTTAACAAATTTTTCTTCTTCAGAAACGCTTTCGTTGCCATTGCCATTCTACATTTTATATCCTCTCTGCTTCGACCATCATCAGTTATTTTGCTCCCCAAATAGAAAAACTCCTTTACTATTTTTAGTGTCTCATATCCTAATTTAATTCCCTCAGCATCACCCGACTTAATTCGACTACATTCCATTATCCTCGTTTTGCTTTTGTTGATGTTCATCTTATACCCTCCTTTCAAGACACTGTCCATTCCGTTCAGCTGTTCTTCCAAGTCCTTTGCAGTCTCTGACAGAATTACAATGTGATCGGCAAACCTTGAAATTTTTATATCTTCTCCATGGATTTTAATACCTACTCCTAACTTTTCTTTTGTTTCCTTTATTGCTTTCTCAATATTCAGATTGAATAACATCGGTGATAGGCTACAACCCTGTCTCACTCCTTTCCCAACCACTGCTTCCCTTTCACACCCCTCAACTCTTATAACTGCCATCTGGTTTCTGTACAAATTGTAAATAGCCTTTCGGTCCCTGTATTTTACCCCTGCCATCTTTTGAATTTCAAAGAGAGTATTCCTATCAACACTGTCAAAAGCTTTCTCTAAGTCTACAAGTGCTAGAAACGTACTTTGGCCTTTCCTTAATCTTTCTTCTAAGATAAGTAATAGGTTCAGTATTGCCTCACGTGTTCCAACATTTCTACGGAATCCAAACTGATCTTCCCCGAGGTCGGCTTCTACCAGTTTTTCCATTCGTCTGTAAAGAATTCGCGTTAGTATTTTGAAGATGTGACTTATTAAACTGATAGTTAGGTAATTTTCACTTCTGTCACACCTGCTTTCTTTGGGATTGGAATTATTATATTCTTCTTGAAGTCTGAGGTTATTTCGCCCGTCTCATACATCTTGCTCACCAGATGGTAAGGTTTTGTCTGGACTGGCTTTCCCAAGGCCGTCAGTAGTTCTAATGGAATGTTGTCTACTCCGGGGGCCTTGTTTCGACTCAGGTCTTTCAGTGCTCTGTCAAACTCTTCACGCAGTATCATATCTCCCATTTCATCTTCATCTACATCCTCTTCCATTTCCATAAAATTGTCCTCAAGGACATCGCCATTGTATAGACCCTCTTTACACTCCTTCCACCTTTCTGCATTCCCTTCTTTGCTTAGAACTGGGTTTCCCGCAAAGCTCTTGATATTCTTACAAGTGGTTCTCCTTTCTCCAAAGGTCTCTTTAATTTTCCTGTTGGCAGTATCTATCTTACCCCTAGTGAGATAAGCCTCTACATCCTTTCATTTGTCCTCTAGCCATCCCTGTTTAGCCATTTTGCACTTCCTGTCGATATCATTTTTGAGACGTTTGTATTCCTTTCCGCCTGCTTCATTTACTGCATTTTTATATTTTCTCCTTTCATCAATTAAATTCAATATTTCTTCTGTTACCCAAGGGTTTCTACTAACCCTCGTCTTCTTACCTATTTGATCCTCTGCTTCCTTCACTATTTCATCCCTCAAAGCTACCCATTCTTCTCCTACTGTATTTCTTTCCCCCAATCCTGTCAATTGTTCCCTTATGCTCTCCCAGAAACTCTGTACTACCTCTAGTTCTTTTAGTTTATCCAGGTCCCATCTCCTTAAATTCCCACCTTTTTGCAGTTTCTTCAGTTTTAATCTACAGTTCATAGCCAATAGATTGTGGTCAGAGTCCATATCTGCCCCTGGAAATGTCTTACAATTTAAAACCTGGTTCCTAAATCTCTGTCTTACCATTATATAATCTATCTGATACCTTTTAGTGACGTGCTGACTAGGAATTTGTGGAACATTAAACTTATGTTAAACAAAGTTTCATTACTTTTCGAGATTTCTCCAGAAGTTTGCAAGGATGTGAGATACTGTTCTGTTTCCTTGAAGCCCTTGCACAGTCATTAATCACTTCTCTGATAAACCATTATTAACTTGCGATAAGTGTTACGATAACTGAATCAACTCAGTTGTGTTAAAATTTAAAATTCTGTGAGTAGTGAACAATATTTTTCACCACAAATTCATGCCAGCAGTTATTTACTCTCTGTGACTGGTTTTTTAGGATTAATCCGAAAAATGCGGAGTTTATATCATTGAGTGTGGCGCAGCCAACTTTTAGAAATCCTACCATGTATTCAGAGGCTCTATAAATGGTGACTTTCTGAATTTACAATTTGATATTTGTATAGATGCAAGTGGGGGTCATAAGCTATAAGTTTACTGAATAATTATTTTGAGGAATCAGTAAGACAGATATAGGTTTCAGCTTCACATTTTTATCTGTCCAGTCGCTTATACTGGTCTTGTCCAGGAGAAACAATATAGCCCCAGAAACACATTTTATAACCATATCATCACATACGCTGTTTTCGTCCGGTATTGGTCAAACATTTTTATCAATATTGTTGCATACATCAAAGCAATGCTAAAAAAATTTAAAGAAGCGTTCAAAGGTTACGTGAAATGATTTGTTTGGAAGTAAGAAATAAAATAGGCTAGAGAAGCATTAGATGCGCCATTGAATAATGCTCGAAATCATGTACAGCAGCTGAGATGCTCATACGTTATTAACGTAAGGAGAGCCCTGAGTGACATTCCACCAGACAAATACCCTACAGTACTTTCTAAAATCGAATATTCTAAATTTAATACTGCATTTTGTGTCTTGAACATGCATTTTGTGTCTTGAACATATTTCTGTTCACCATTAAAATGCGCGCAAAAGTTACTCAAATTTGCTTTATTTCTTACTGTTAGACAAATTATTTCACAAAATATTTGACTGCTTTTTTGTTATTTTTTATTTTGAATTTCTGTTGAAAAAGCATAAAAATATAATATATTTAAATATTGATCAATATTATATTCGTATTAAGATCAAAACTAATTGAGGGATCCTGTCTTCAGAGTATGTAATGTGGGAGAGTGTGCCATCGGCAGCCTAGTCAGGGTTACTTCATACCGTCGAACTGAACTCTATAAGATACATCGCCACCGGATATTTGGTTTCACCACCGCAGTTCATCGTCCCTCATAGAGAGCCACTATTCTTCCATCAATTACGTGGCTTTCCGCCTCAACACTCAGATAGTACCTACAGAGGAATCGTAGATTGCTTCACATTGGGTTCTCTGCAGGCCTTCTTGGCCGTCTGGTCTGGTTGTTGTTTCCTCCGGATTCCCATGTTTCCTCGTACACAGCATAATGATACTTGTTTCCCTTCTTGTTGAACAAAGGGAAACTTTTCTGAATCATTTCTCTGCTGTGTGTGTGTATATTTGCTGGAATCCTTGTAGAGCAGTAAGGAATTAACGAAGGCGAGAAGTTTTTGGCATTGATGATGCCATCGAATGTGGTACTCTCAGGATCGAAAACAACCCAATATTAAATCCAGAAAACTGGTTGGGAAGTCGAAACCTGAAGATGCATTTGTGAAAGTCTGTTGAGCAGTCAAGCATACTTCCTAGTTTTCTTGGTATTTCCTTCTTTCGAGCCGAGTTAAACAGAGATAGCTAACTTAGTTATTATTAAAGAAAGAGTTAGGTCACAGTGGTTTCCTCCTCAAAACTTGGTGTAAAATATCAGTATCCGCCTTACATCCTTCGCAAGCACCCCAAAAGTCCTCCCCGACAGATATTAAAGAGTCACTTGAAAGGCAGGCGAGCTATGGTGTCATATGCTACAGCCAGAGTATAAATAGACATTTTGTATTGTTTTCTCATCATGAGAAGTCGCTACGTGATGTGAAGTGGCGGCTCACCAGCTTCTGCACAGAGACGAAATGGGGCCGGTAAGAAATGAAGTGCGCTGCTGACCGATCTAATGCCCTCATGGTGGATTACATTCAATATTTTTAAAGACTATTCTATGGATGACCTACACAACATATATCTATACTCTGTTCAGGAACATACAAAGGTCTGCTAAGACTGGAGAAGACTACCTGTCGCATAGGCACCTCAACAGGGTTCCATAATCGACAGCAGTAGAAATGAAGTTCCAACCTGTGCTCTCAGCAGAAATTCAGTGGCACTAAAAACCTGGTTCTTAAGTGGCGGAGTTGATTAGTTTGGTGAAATCTTCCGTGAAGATCGAGGATGTCAAGCCAATTCGCAGTAAAAAGTATTTGTTACTGATAATTCAGATACGAGAGTACGAGTTAACCATCACATTCTGAGTTTAGCAGGTGAATTATATAAAACATAGTTTTTACAGGAAACCATGTATTTCTCTTAGAGAATGGGTTCTTGAGACTGCTGATTGAAAGAAACCTTCGTGATACTGACAAGGAGGAGACTGAGTCAATAATTAAATCACTAAAGAAGAAGGGCTCTCATGTAGATGGTGGTGTGCCTAGCAGATGCAGTACTGTGCTGCATTTGTTATCCAACTACTAAGCCGGAATCGTAATTTTTCTTTAGGAATGGTCAGTTCCTGTACGATTAAGGTACTCAGTAGTAAATCAATTTATAAAAAGGAGAAAGAGATAAAGTACAAATTTTACACCTAATTCTGTGCCAGTGGTATTTGCGGAACTTATGTAAAAGCCTACATATGTAAGGCAAACTGATTATTTCAGCTCACACATTTTGCTGTCAAAGGTAGAGTTTGGCTTTAGTAGAGGAATAACAGCTGAAAAGGCTATATTATCCTTTTTGGCACTGGACCGATCACACAAAAGTTTTTGAAAACTATGTGCATATGATTTAACTAAGGCGTTTGACCACCAAATATTAGCGCAGAAGTTGGACCATTATGGAATACCAGGAAGAATTAATCATATCATTATGTCAGGAATAGCAGAAAACAAGTTCCTCTCGTATTTTAAGAAGAGACAACAGAAGTTCATTGACCACAATAATGAGAACGACAATGAGATGGCGTCTCAGTGGGGAATGTTTAAGTGGGTGATGCTTCATGGTTTGGTGCTGCGACCAGTACTGTGTCTTATATGTGTAAACCACATGCCTTCTAATATGGGAGGTAATTTTAAAATATTTCTGTTTTCTGATGACACTAGCCTTGTAGCGAAGAGTACTGAGTGAAACTTAGGGCGCTTATTAAGTAGTAGATATCAAGACATAAGTTCATAGTTTGTAGAAAGTAAATTCATCCTAAATCACATTAAGACTGAATTTTTACAGTTTATGACACACAATTCAGCTAAAACTAGCGTTTTGAATACACAGAATTGGCATTTTTCTTAGTGAGTCTGAAGAAGTCCAATTCCTAAGAGTTCGAATAGATGGTAAGCAGTCTTGGCAAGGCCATGTTCTGGAAATTGCTCTAAAACTGAATAGTGGTATATTTGCCAATAGAACAGTATCTGCAATAAGTGAGAGTCCAACATGAAACTTATCTGTTTTGCTTATTTTAATTCTGTAACGACTTACGGCATTATATTCTTAGGGCATTATATTCTGGGGTTACTTCTCCCATTCACAAAAGGTATTTTTGGCTCAGAAACGGGCAGTTCGAAAATATGTGGCTTAATTTCACAAATCTCTTGTCGACCTCTACTAAGGAGTCTGGATATTCAGACAGTGGTTTCTCAATACATACAATGACGGAAAAAATCGCAACACAAGGAAGATGTTGTGCGATATAAACGGAAGTGGGTAGACGTGTTTTCACACCTGAAAAATTATGTCTGTTCAAATTAGCTCATTCTACGCATTTTTTTGTGTGAAGCTTATTTTTCGAGTTATTCTGGTTTGTCAACTTAAAATTTACACTCTCTATACTCATCATCTTGACGTCTGCATAGGATTTCTGTAAATTTTGTTTCATCTATTATTATCTTTCGTGATGCAAATAACTTGTACTATCTCTTTCCATAATCATGAAGATTTTCTTCACTGTTTGGTCGTACATAACTAGACTTGTAAAACAAAACAATGACGAAATATCTTTGGTTTGGTGTGGAGACTATTGCTTCACGTTACAGCAGTAACTGTGGGCCTCCCACCCCCCAGTTAAATCATTCCAGTAGTCTCTCATACAATTGTGAAGTTGGAGCAACGGCTTCTAGTGTTCGTTAACTATTGCCATGATATTCGTTTACTCTTCTTTATAAGACGGAGACATTTGGTCCTCGCCACTAGTAAGGCTGCTAGCATCGTCTGTATTTGGACCTACGCTTGTCCCTGATAACAGAGCAGCATTCATCACTCCACACAGAACTCACTCCACAAAGAACACGACTGGTGTTGGCCTGAAGACTGGAACGATTGCTTCAGATGCATAGTGAATAATCTTTGTCATAAAAAAATGGTTTAAGTGGCTCTGAGCACTATGGGACTTAACATCGGAGGTCATCAGTCCCCTAGAACTTAGAACTACTTAAACCTAACTAACCTAAAGACATCACACACATCCATGCCCGAGGCAGGATTCGAACCTGCGACCGTAGCGGTCGCGCGATGCCAGACTGAAGCGCCTAGAACCGTTCGCCCACTGCGGCCGGCAGTCTTTGTCATACAATCGACCCGTTTCTGGAAGCCGTCTTGGCCTTCAAACACACTGAGTTGGCCTTACAGCATCCAGTTCGCCTTACTGAACATAATTGTGGTGGCTTAACTCGAGGAGAACACTGTCCAGCAGGTGAATCCAGATCGAGAAGAGGTCAGTAGAACGCAAAAAATCGGCCACTTGCTTGGTTGAATATCATATCGAAAGACAGACGACAGAGATCCACACCGTAGCAGTGCTAAAGTGTGTACTTCTATTCCATGTTCAGAAGTCAGAGCTCCTGCGTCAACAAGAATGGCTTCATTTGGTTCCTACGCTGAAGTGACGCAGCGGTCTCCCTTTAAGAAGGAGCTCCAGGGCCTCCTACCTACTATTTTGGGCTTCGTGGTTCTCTGGTAACCCCAGTCTGTTCACCTGATGTTGGCTATAAGGTCGTGTCCAAGTCTGGAGCTGTTTAGCTAGGAACGTTTTATGTAGCTATCAGTCGAAAGACTAGCCCCATAGCTCCCACGAATAACTTAGAGGTATTGGCTACTGTTGATAATGAGACTGAACCAGTGGCCCTTACCCCTCTCTGTCGTGCAGCGGTCTCTCCTCTCCCGCTGTCAAGGCACGCACAGAAGGGAAGAAACTTCCTGTTAGTAGTAGGCAGGTCCACTGTAGGCACGTGATGGGTCTTTTTGGGAAATAGCTTCAGGTGAGGGTACTGAATCAGATGTGAACTCGGTGTGTATTCTGGCAGGAAGTATCCGCCAAATTGAAGAGGACATCATGGGATCAAGTGAGTGCACCATTTGTCGTCAGCAGCAAATTGTCTCTCATGTCGGCACCAACGACATTTATTGCCTAAGTCCTGAAGCCTTTCTCAGCTCTTTCCGGAGACTAGCGGAAGTAGACAAAGCAGCTAGCCTCACTCGTGAGGCATCTGCACAGTTGTCAATTGTCCGTACCGCTCTACAGACTGATCGCGATCTCCTGGTCGGGAGCCGAATGGACTGCCTAAATTAGGAGCTTTCTTGGTTCTGCACAGGCCACTCAGGCAATCGTAGCCGACGAAGACAGATGCAGCAACAGGGGAGTAACCACTTTTGTAACATTTACGAGTTCCTAACCATCAGCGAATTTTGTTAAATCATCTGCGTGCTTTAATAGTTTCTTGAGATTCTACGTGTAAATTTAATATATAATAGCTATAGTTCTCGCGTTTTCGTTTGCGTCGGGAAGTAAACCGATTTTGTGACATATTACAAGTTCGTAATCAGGGGCTAATTATTTAGTTTCACGTGAGTGCTGCGGTAGTTAGGTTTTTGAATATCAGCGTATTACTAGACACAGTTCATGCGTTTTCGTCAGGGTCTAAAGTAGATTTCCGTTACGCTAGTCGATAGTCCGTCTATCTGCATAGTTTAGTTTTCCACGGTCTTTAGTATGGACAGGGACTGCGATTGTTGAGTGCAGATGCTAACCGAGTTGGTGACACTTCGCTCTCAGCTTCAGACTGTGATGACTTCGGTTACACAGCTTGAGGTTGCAGTGAATGGGCACCATTGCTATGGGCCGGATGTGGGGATCCAAAGGACGTCCAGCACGTCCGAGTCCTCCGATCGGTCCTTACCGGGGCGAAGCAGGCGGCGAAAGCCTTCCCAGGTGGCTGCACGTAAGGCCTCCCCAATTTGTCTGACAAATAGATTCCAGGTGCTGTCTGTGGCTGACACTGTCGCTGAGCCAGATGCTGTCGCCTGTCCTGATTCAGAGGAAACCACTCAGCCTTCAAGATCTGGGCAACCACAGAGGGTGGGATTATAGGTAGTTGGGAGCCCCAACGTTAGGCACGTTATGAGGCCCTTTAGGGACTTGGGTGACTAGAAGGGTAAGAAAACCAATGTTCACTCCGTGTGCATACCGGGTGAAGTCATTCCAGATGTGGAAAGGGTCCTCCCAGATGCCATGAAGAGCACAGGGTGCAGCCATCTGCAGGTGGTTGCAAACGTCGGTGTCACTTTGGATAAGAAAAGATTCTCTCTGGTTTTGAGTGGCTAACAGAAGCGGTAAAGGCTGCTAGTCTTGCTTGCAAGATAAAAGCAGAGCTGACCATTAGCAGGATAGTCGACAGGATCGACAGCGGACCTCTGCTATAGAGCCGAGTGGAGGGTCTGAATCAGAGGCTGAGACGGTTCTGCAACCGTGTAGGCTGCAGATTCCTCGACGCAGGAGGCGGCTACACGGGTAGCAGGCGCTGTGTGGCGTGCACTGGGCGGTTTTTTAGGTTAGAGGGTCTCAGGACAGTTGTAAATTGCCGTAGCTGTGTTGGAAAAGTACCAGATCTCCAAGCGCTAATAGAAAGCACTGATGCTCAAATCATTATAGCCACTGAAAGCTGGCTAAAACCGGATATAAGCTCAACCGAAATTTCTGCGAAGAACCTAACGGTGTTTCGAAAGGATAGGCTAAATACAGTTGGCGGTGGCGTGTTTGTTCCTGTTAGAAGTAGTTAGAACTTGTCGCGAAGTTAAAGTAGATACTGCCTGTGAATTAGTATGGGCCGAGGTCATTGTTGGCAACCGGAATAAAATAATAATTGGATCCTTATACCGACCTCCCAATTCAGATGATACAGTTGCTGAACGGTTCAAAGAAAACTTGAGTTTGATTTCAAACACGTACCCGTCTCATACGATAATAGTTGGAAGTGACTTTAATTTACCCTCAATATGTTGGCGAAAATACATGTTTAATTCTGGAGGTACGCATAAAGTATCATCCGAAATTGTGCTAAATGCATTCTCTGAAAATTATTTCTAGTATTTAGTTCATGAGCCCACGGGAATAGTAAACGGTTATGAAAACAAACTTGACCTCTTAGCAACAAATAATCCTGAGTTATTAACGAGCATCAAAACCGATTCAGGGATTAGTGAGAATAGGGCCGTCGTAGAAATACTGAATATTGTAATCCCCAAATCCTCGAAAAATAAGAGAAAAATATACCTGTTCAAAATAGCAGATAAAAATTCACGTGACGCCTTCCTGAGAGACAATCTCCACACATTCCAAATTAATAATATAAGTGTAGAACAGATGTGGCTTGGATTCAAAGAAAAATTATCGGCAGTAATTGAGAGATTTATACCAAATAAATTAACAAACGACGGAGCTGATCCTCCTTGGTACAGAACAAAAAAATGGTTCAAATGGCTCTGAGCACTATGGGACTCAACTGCTGTGGTCATAAGTCCCCTAGAACTTAGAACTACTTAAACCTAACTAACCTAAGGACAGCACACAACACCCAGCCATCACGAGGCAGAGAAAATCCCTGACCCCGCCGGGAATCGAACCCGGGAACCCGGGCGTGGGAAGCGAGAACGCTACCGCACGACCACGAGATGCGGGCCGGTACAGAACACTTTTGCAGAAACAACGAAACAAACATGCCAAATTCAAACAGATGCAAAATCGCCAAGATCGGCGATCTTTTACAGAAGCTCGAAATTTATTGCGGACTTCAATGCGAGATGTATATAACAGTTTCCACAACGAAACTTTGTCTCGAAACCTGGCAGAAAATCCAAAGAGATTCTGGTGGTATGCGAAGTATGTTAGCGGGAAGAAACAATCAATACCTTCTCTGCGTGATAGCAATGAAGATACTGTCGAAGACAGTGTTGCCAAAGCAGTTACTAAACACAACCTTTCGTAATGCCTTCACAAAAGAAGACGAAGTAAATATTCCAGAATTAGAATCATGAACAGCTGTCAACATGAGTAACGTAGAAGTAAATATCCTTGGAGCAGTGAAGGAACTTAAATCACTTAATAAAAGTAAGTCTTTTGGTCCAGACTGTATACCAATTAGGTTCCTTTCGAAGTATGCTGATGCATTAGCTCCATACTTAACAATCATATACAACCGTTCGCTCGACGAAATATCCGTACCCAAAGACTGGAAAGTTGCACAGGTCACACATGTATTCAAGAAAGATAGTAGGAGTAATCCACTAAATTACAGGCCCAACGACGATATGCAGCAGGGTTTTGGAACATATATTGTTTTCGAACATTATGAATTACCTCGAAGAAAACGGTCTACTGACACACAGTCAACATGGGTTTAGAAAACATCGTTCCTGTGAAACACAACTAGTTCTTTATTCACTTGAAGTGTTGAGTGCTATTGACAAGGGATTTCAGATCGATTCCGTATTTCTGGATTTCCGGAAGGCTTTTGACACTGTACCGCACAAGCGGCTCGTAGTGAAATTGCGTGCTTCTACATCTACATTTATACTCCGCAAGCCACCCAACGGTGTGTGGTGGAGGGCACTTTACGTGCCACTGTCATTACCTCCCTTTTCTGTTCCAGACGCGTATGGTTCGCGGGATGAACGACTGCCGGAAAGCCTCCATGCGCGCTCGAATCTCTCTAATTTTACATTCGTGATCTCCTCGTGAGGTATAAGTAGGGGGAAGCAATATATTCGATACCTCATTCCAGAAACGCACCCTCTCAAAAACAGGACAGCAAGCTACACCGCGATGCTCAGCACCTCTCTTGCAAAGTCTGCCACTTGAGTTTGCTAAACTTCTCCGTAACGCTATCACGGTCACCAAATAACCCTGTGACGAAACGCGCCGCTCTTCTTTGGATCTTCTCTATCTCCTCCGTCAACCCGATCTGGTACGGATCCCACACTGATGAGCAATACTCAGTTATAGGTTGAACGAGTGTTTTGTAAGCCACCTCCTTTGTTGATGGACTATAATTTCTAAGGACTCTCCCAATGAATCTAAACCTCGTACCCGCCTTACCGACAATTAATTTTATATGATCATTCCACTTCAAATCGTTCCGCACGCATACTCCCAGATATTTTACAGAAGTAACTGCGACCTGTGTTTGTTCCGCTATCATATAATCATACAATAAAGAATCCTTCTTTCTATGTATTCGCAATACATTACATTTGCCTATTTTAAGGGTCAGTTGCCACTTCCTGCACCAAGTGCCTATCCGCTGCAGATAATGCTGCATTTCGCTACAATTTTCTAATGCTGCAACTTCTCTGTATACTACAGCATCATCCGCGAAAAGCCGCACGGAACTTCCGACGCTATCTACTAGGTCATTTATATATATTGTGAAAAGCAATGGTCCCATAACACTCCCCTGTGGCACGCCAAAGGTTACTTTAACGTCTGCAGACGTCGCTCCATTGAGAACAACATGCTGTGTTCTGTTTGCTAAAAACTCTTCAATCCAGCCACACAGCTGGCTGTGTTAGGTGTCAGGCAAACCCAACACCTTCCAAGAAAACCCTGACATGATAAGCAAATCCAGTAGTATGTCACATAGCTCCGAATAAATCGTGACATTAAATTAACCAAGTAGAACGAGTAACGAGTGAGCAAATGGAATACCACAGACTAACACAAGAACACCTAAATGCATGTCATACCTTCCCACCGTGAGACAGACGCAGTTCCGAGGGGAGAAACGAGAACAGAAGCCGAGAGCAGAACCGTGTTAAGCTGGAAGGTCCTACGATAAGGGACGGACGGACACCCACGTCGCCAGCTAAGCGCTAGGACCACACCACCCGCAAGTTTTAGCGTGAGACTTTTTCGCGTCTCTGTTACGTTAGGACCACCCCCCAGCCCATGTTAAAAGCTAGGGCCCTCCAGAAGAACAGTAACACAAAAAGGGCCACACCACCCGCAGGTTTTAGTGTGAGACTTTTTCGCGTCTCTGTTACATCAGGACGACCCCCAGCCCACGTTAAAAGATAGAGCCCTCCAGAAGAACAGTATAGATCTTACGATAACGCCAAAAGGACCACACCAGCTGCAAGTTTTAGCGTGAGACTTTTTCGCGTCTCTGTTACGTTGCAAACTTTAAAAACATTGCCCCACCACGAAAAGTATAGCGTTTCTCATTGGATAGACAGAATTTTTGTAGGTGGAGCTTAAGGTTAACATTGAGACCCTGATTGGTCAGATGAAAACACAGTCAGAAAGTTTTTTTTAAACGAACTTCGGTAAATTGTAGTAAGGAGAAGTTAGGAGAGAGTTGCTTCAGAGTTGCTTGCGAGACGGCGAGGTGAGCGGAGCTGTGCTGCTCGCCGCCCCCTGACGAACACCGACAAGGTAATGAACGCACGCCATGCTGCATAACAGCGCATAAAGCTTCACTCAGAACTACAGAAGTCTCATCTGTTACCCCCCCTTTTTGCGTAATACTAGTGTTGATCGTCAATTAAAGCTCATGGTGTTCACAATTTCCACTTGAAGTAAAAATCTGAAACGCGATGATTTTTCTGTTATATAGTTATTGAGAAGCCACATCAGCCACTGTAATTTACGACAAGTTAGATAAGTAATTAAGGATAATTGAGGGTCACTGTAGACCATTTTGATAGTTT
Organism: Schistocerca serialis cubense; assembly: GCF_023864345.2. NCBI lineage: Eukaryota > Metazoa > Arthropoda > Insecta > Orthoptera > Acrididae > Schistocerca > Schistocerca serialis. Next base: position 585,364,800 of record NC_064640.1, read on the forward strand.
TCTCTTTTGTGAAACTTAATTTAAACCTAGATTATAGATTTGATATGGCATAGGTCATCCTTCGATCCATTGACGAACTTGGAAACCCATTCAGCGAATATTCGTTCACATTTTGTTGAACGCAGTTGGTTTTTACCATCCTGTATTAAAACATTTCCTTTTATGAATAGTGCAATTTATAAGCGATGTTTTGTGAGTAGAATAAAATTTCCAATGGTAAATTTAACTGCTTCTTCGACGTTATTTTACCAGCTAACTAAAAATAGAAAAGCCTTGAACCCCTTCCACTAAATTTAGTTAGTATTAAGATTCTTTTACAGGGAGTGCAGTGGAGCTGACGCTGAAATCATTAAGTATTAGGTTATATCATCGCTAGTCTCACTGAACTCTTCTGAATTCTACATGTCATGTGTGGTCTGGCGTCTCCTTACCAGCCACAGGTCCCAGGTTCAAACTAGTCAATTCCTCAAAAAACACGCTCAGAGTGTCGTTGCGCGAAAGTGGTAAGGAGACACGATATAGAACAAACAGACACCACGCAGAATGTTAGAGCTGGTCTAATATTCCGTAGGCTCTTACTTTGTTTACCAGGCGACAGTGCGGAACTGTATCGAACGCCTTCCGGAAGTTAAGGAAAATAGCATCTACCTGCGAGCCTCTATCTAATATTTTCTGGGTCGCCTGAACAAATAAAGCGAGTTTGGTCTCACACGATCGATGTTTCCGGAATCCAGTTTGATTCCTACAGAGTAGATTCTGGGTTTCCAGAAACGACATGATACGCAAGCAAAAAACATGTTCAAAAATTATACTACAGATCGACGTCAGAGATATAGGTCTATAGTTTTGCGCATCTGTTCGACGACCCTTCTTGAAGACTGGGACTACCTGTGCTCTTTTCCAATAATTTGGAACCTTCCGTTCCTCTAGAGACTTGCCGTACACGGCTGTTAGAAGGGGGGCAAGTTCTTTCGCGTACTCTGTGTAGAATCGAATTGGTATCCCGTCAGGTACAGTGGACTTTCCTCTGTTGAGTGATTCCAGTTGATTTTCTATTCCTTGGACACTTATTTCGATGTCAGCCATTTTTTCGTTTGTGCGAGGATTTAGAGATGGAACTGCAGTGCGGTCCTCCTCTGTGAAACAGCTTTGGAAAAATGTGTTTAGTATTTCAGCTTTACGCGTGTCATCCTCTGTTTCAATGCCATCGTCATCCCGGAGTGTCTGGATATGCATTTCCGAGCCACTTATTGATTTAACATAAGACCAGAACTTCCTAGGATTTTCTGTCAAGTTGGTACATAGAATTTTACTTTCGAATTCACTGAATGCTTCACGCATAGCCCTCCTTACGCTTACTTTGACATCGTTTAGCTTCTGTTTGTCTGAGAGGTTTTGGCTGAGTTTAAACTTGCAGTGAAGCTCTCTTTGCTTTCGCAGTAGTTTCCTAACTTTTTTGTTGTACCACAGTGGGTTTTTCCCGTCCCTCACAGATTTCCTCGGCACGTACCTGTCTAAAACGCATTTTACAATTGCTTTGAACTTTTTCCATAAACACTCAACATTGTCAGTGTCGGAACAGAAATTTTCGTTTTGATCTGATAGGTAGTCTGAAATCTGCTTTCTGTTACCCTTGCTAAACAGATAAACCTTCCTCCCTTTATTATATTCCTACTTACATCCATATTCAGGGATGCTGCAACGGCTTTATGATCACTGATTCCCTTTTCTGCACTTACAGAGTCGAAAAGTTCGGGTCTGTTTGTTATCAGTAGGTCCAAGATATTATCTGCACGAGTCGGTTCTCTGTTTAATTGCTCGAGGTAATTTTCGGATAGTGCACTCAGTATAATGTCACTCGATGCTCGCCGAGCGTTTCTAGGCGCTGCAGTCTGGAACCGCGCGACCGCTACGGTCGCCGGTTCGAATCCTGCCTCTGGCTTGGATGTGTGTGATGTCCTCAGGTTAGTTAAGTTTAAGTAGTTCTAAGTTCTAGGGGACTGATGACCTCAGAAGTTAAGTCCCATAGTGCTCAGAGCCATTTGAACCATTTTTGAAGCGACTCGATGCTCTGTCCCTACCACCCGTCCTAAACATCTGAGTGTCCCAGTCTATATCTGGTAAATTGAAATCTCCACCTAAGACTACAACATGCTGAAAAAATTGATGTGAAATGTATTCCAGTTTTCTCGCAGTTGTTCTACCACTAATGCTGCTGAGTCGGGAGGTCGGTAAAAGGAGCCAATTATTAACCTAGCTCGGTCGTTTGGTATAACCTCAACCCATAATAATTCACAGGAACTATCCACTTCTACTTCACAACAGCATAAAGTACTACTAACAGCGACAAACACGCCACCACCGGTTGCATGCAGTCTATCCTTTCTAAACACCGTCTGTGCCTTTGTAAAATGTTCGGCACAATTTATCTCTGGCTTCAGCCAGCTCTCCGTACCTATAACGATTTCAGCTTCGGTGCTGTCTATCAGCGCTTGAAGTTCCGGTACTTTACCAACGCAGCTTCGACAGTTTACAATTACAATACCGATTGCTGCTTCGTCCCCGCATGTCCTGACTTTGCCCCGCACGCTTTGTTGCTGTTGCCCTTTCTGTACTTGCCCGAGGCCATCTAACCTAAAAAAAACGCCCAGTCCACACCACATAGTCCCCTGCTACCCGTGTAGCCGCCTGCTGCGTGTAGTGGACTCCTGACCTATCCAGCGGAACACGAAACCCCACCACCCTATGGCGCAAGTCGAGGAATCTGCAGCCCACACGGTCGCAGAACCGTCTCAGCCTCTGATTCAGACACTCCACTCGGCTCTGTACCAAAGGTCTGCGGTCAGTCCTGTCGACGATGCTGCAGATGGTGAGCTCTGCTTTCATCCTGCTAGCGAGACTGGCAGTCTTCACCAAATCAGATAGCCGCCGGAAGCCAGAGAGGATTTCCTCCGATCCATGGGGACACACATCATTGGTGCCGACATGAATGGCCACCTGCAGATGGGTGCACCCTGTACCCTGCATGGCATTCGGAAGGACCCTTTCCACATCTGGAATAACTCCACCCCGGTATGCACACGGAGTGCACATTGGTTTTCTTCCCCTCTCTTGCTGCCATATACCTAATGGGCCCCATTACGTGCCTGACGTTGGAGCTCCCAACTACCAGTAAGCTCACCCCCTGTGACTGCCAATGTCTTGCACACTGAGGGGCAACCTCAGGAACAGGACAAGCAGCCATGTCCGGCCGAAGATCAGTATCAGCCGGAGACAGAGCCTGAAACTGGTTCGTCAGACAATCTGGAGAGGCCTTCCGTTCAGCCCCCCGGAATGTCTTTCGCCCCCTGTCACACCTCGAGACGACCTTCGACTCTACCACGGGTGAGGGGTCAGCCTCAATGTGGGCAGTATCCTGGGCAGCCACAGCCGTAGTCCGATCGGGGGATGCGTGGGGTGGGCTGGCCGTCCCTGACAAACCCCCATCTGGACCCCCACAGTGATGCCCATTGGCAACAGCCTCAAGCTGTGTGACCGAAGCCAACACTACCTGATGCTGCGAGCGAAGGGATGCCAACTCCTCCCGCATACGAACACAGCAGTTGCAGTACCTATCCATGCTAAAAACTGTTGTGCAAAGAACGTCTGAACTAATCTACAGAGAGCACAAACAATTCGACATAAAAGTTAAACGGTTATTAAAATACAAGATTGCCTAGTAAATGCAGTAATGCTGCTACTTGCGCACTGCTGACACACTGCTCGGCGGCGGAAGGAGACTACGCGATTTTACCCTATTCAGGTACTAAAACGCGATGCTACAACTCTCAAATACTATAATACGCCCGAAATTTATGAATTCAACAATGGAAGTACCCAAAAACACGCAAAGAAATTAAGAATTAAACTATGTAACAAATAAGTGAGCTAAGAGTATACGACTTGCTGCTGGCAGCTGCTTAGCCAACGGCGGCAGGGAGCACACTGCTTACGGAATATCGTCTCAGTTATGTGACTGGATTTGTGATTTCCTGTCAGAGAGGTCACAGTTGGTAATAATTGACGGAAAGTCATCGAGTAAAACAGAAGTGATTTATGGCGTTCCCCAAGGAAGTGTTGTAGGCCCTTTGCAGTTCCTTATCTATATATACGATTGGGGAGACAATCTGAGCAGTCGTCTTTGGTTGTTTGCAGATGACGCTGTCTTTTATCGACTAATAAAGTAATCAGAAGATCAAAACAAACTACAAAACGATTTAGAAAAGATATCTGAATGGTGCGAAAAGTGGCAGTTGACCCTAAATAACGAAAAGTGTGAGGTCATCAACGTAAGTGGTAAAAGGAACTAGTTAAACTTCGGTTACGCGATAAATCAGTCTAATCTAAAAGTCGTAAATTCAACTAAATACCTAGGTATTACAATGAGGAACAAATTAAATTGGATGGAACACGTAGAGTATGATGTGGGGAAGGCTAACCAAAGACCGTTTTATTGGCAGGACACTTAGAAAATGTAACAGATCTAGTAAGGAGACTGCCTACACTACGCTTGTCCGCCCTCTTTTAGATTACTGATCCGCTGTGTGGGATCCTTACCGAACAGGACTGACAGAGTACATCGAAAAAGTTCAAATAAATGCAGCACGTTTTGTATTATCGCGAAATATGGCCGAGAGTGGCACAGAAATGATACAGGATTTGGGTTGGACATAATTAAAAGAAAGGCGTTTTTTGTTGCGACGGAAACTTCTCACGAAATTCCAACCACCAACTTCCTCCTCCGAATGCGAAAATATTATGTTGACACCGACCTACATAGGGAGGCACGATCACCACGATAAAATAAGGTAAATCACAACTCGTGAGGAAAGATATAGGTGTTCATTCTTTCTGCGCGCTGTACGAGATTGGAATAATAGAAAATTGTGAAGGTGGTTCGATGAACACTCTGCCAGACACTTAAATGTGATTTGCAGAGTATCCCTGTAGATGTAGATGTAGACACTGTACGTGTGCAATTCCTCTTTTTTTAGATTAGGCGAAACTCAGTGACCCTCAGTACATAAACTAGCATCGCATAAACCAGTTACTTCAGCAGGTTGGTTACAAATGCATAGAATGAGAATGTAAAATTTTGGTTGTTCACTTTGCACTTAAGTCCCGAAGCACACGTCTCTCCTCAGAACGCATACATCCCTATGTCATACTAGGAACGGAGAGTTGGAAAATCGAAAATGCAGAGTACAGACATTTTCGATCAACTGTAGAACGTATATCGGAAGAACAGATAAGATTCTCCAAGAAGAGGACTGTACATAGCTACAAGCAGAAGAATTATCTCTAGCGAGATTCTGAACGAATCCGCCTGACAACTAATATGGACAACAGTAAATGGTTATGAATGTGTGAATGGTTACCTGGAAAGTTACTTGTAAAGTGACTGGATCACCACCCAATTTATTTAAAATCAGGAAAATTTAATATAATAACTGTATTAATAACTGAATTGGTAAGCATAACGGACGTGTTAATATTAATAAAAAGACCCAAGTGAATACAAGGAATGAGCATATGGGAACAATTTAAGAACAAACGTTCAATAAAATAATTCAGAGACAGCAGGAGCCTAAGCTTAAACAAAAAAATAAGAAAATCAGACAAAAGTCTACAGATATAACGCCTGCCTTCTGCGCTTCAGAAACGCCAAGTGGAATGTATTAAAAATAATCGTACAGAACGGGGCGAGTTTGTGTGAAAAACAGTTTTCACAGTTTAACATACCTCGTTAAAATAATATATCATATTGAAAATCCACAAAGTAGTTCTAAGCCATGATCTATCGTTGCCGGTTTTTAATTAATAAGCTCATTTATATTATTATTGTGCTGAGTTCTGAGGTACATTGCGCTGATAAATGGAAAGAAAATCTTAGGAGCGCATGGGGAAAGTTCACACAAACATACACGATTCACACACACAATGATAGAGATAAAAAGAACTTTCTCCATCAGAATAAGTCAAAGGCTCAGACGGTCATCCTTATCGCTGTGACTGAATTACTGTGGATACCAATACAATGGAACAGTTTTCGACAAAGAAATTACTCGGCATCACCCTGTACACGAAACTAAGCTACGCTGGCAGGAAACACCCGAAAATGCTATGAATATTCACGAAGAAAGCAGAATTACGAACGCTCGCGAAACGATCAAGAACAGAAATGTGAACCGTATAGACACAAACAGTAATAAAATATCATACGGAACCAAGATTAAAACTTATACAAGATGGTACTGAAATTACACACGGTTAAATCACCACCATGCGGTATGGAAAAAGCTACACTATCTTAAAACAGAAACAAAATAAAAAGCAGAAGAAATAAACACTTACACATGAGTAAAGTTCCACATACATTTCTGTTAACAAAGAATTCATACAACTGAATTATAAACCAGTGATGGAGTAACGAAGTTCCTACACCATGTGTTCTGATTATACAAAGCAAGGACCTGAAAAAACTTACTACATACAGAAACATATACTCGTGACCACACTCTGAAAAATGTGAGAATTCGACAACCGAACTTGAAAATAAACTAGCAGATCAAACTTATACGTCAGTTAGAACAGCTAACACTATCACACATTAACACAATTATCAGCGCCAAGTCGCTCTTAAAAGTACCATCTTCACTCACCATTGTCTATTCGCGAATGATGAGAGCACGAAGTTCCCCCGGGTATTCGGAAGAGACCAGAGGGTTCCTTTCCACTACCAACTTCACTACTGTCGAATGACTACCGGAAGGGTACAAATATCTTCGCCTTGACTGAGATAACAGCTTTGGCAGCACTGTTGCTACCACAGAAGACAGCCAGATGCTGCGTTGCTATCATATAAAAGGCACATTTAACATACACACTCACTTATTCGTACAGACAAAAAAGAGAAATTAGTAAATTTGTGAGCACAAAATGTAGGTAAGGTACATAGGATTAGATGCTTACTGGAAAAACTGATACTTTAGTGTAATTGTGTACCATGACAAGGGGACAAATATGAAGTATAAAAATAAATTACTAATAATTGAGCGTGACAACACGAAATATAAGTTAAATAGCATGTAACGAATCTAAAAGAGGCTTTTCAGGAGTAACCAGGATCAGTGGACTTAGATTAATAAACGAGTGTTTCTATCGAGCACCATATTCAGTCCCTTCTACCGTCAGGTCATTCAAAGGTAGTCTAATCTCGACTGTAAGGAAACACTTCGGATATACAGTAGGACGTATTAAGAGCGTTGCACTCAGGATGACTAATATTCCGGAAACCACACAGACTTAACGTTATAGCATGTTTAAGTGCAGAAGCGTGAAGCCTTAGGTGTGCGTGTGTTTATGCTCTACAATCATTTCTCTCATGCCAATACCTTCTTGGTACTGACCCCAGACATTAGCGCAAGGATTTAGAATTGATGGCACAGTCGATTTACGTAAAATGCTTCAAGTTCCATCTGTCTGGAGCTCCATCATGCGTAAATCACACGTTTCTGGTTAATCGTCTGTTATATCTTCACAGCACTCTCATATATACTATACAGCGATAAGGTGTGCTAACCTCCTCGATGTGCGTGCATCTGGAGAGATATTATGTATTGGATGAATGAAATGAGTAAGATTTTTTAGGAACAGTCTTCATTGAATAGCAGTTATGGACTGAGTTCGCTCTGTTCATTCACAAGACGTCGAATGCAGTGGATATAGAACCCCTCTACTTCTGGTTAGCTGCAAATTAAATCGGCGACAGTGTTGTAGGGAGAGTTGGTCAAAGACAATGAGACGAGTTCTTCCAATCTCCAACAATCCCAAGAATGCGAGAATGCTCTGCGACTACCAGCTGCATAGAGAGAGACTGGCTATCATACTCGTAAATTACACACTGTGATCGAAGTGCTACAAATACGTAGATAACCTAATTGGAATTTATAGGTTGCTGCATGGTATATTTTGGTATACATATGTCAAGAATTAACAATGAATGGAGGTTCTGCACAGATATCTATCTACATTCGCAATCTAGTATATGGCACTCCCAAAGTGATGGAGGAGTGGTTCAGCGATTATACATAAATTGGGAAATATCTTACCAGATCACTAGTTGGCGTAGAAATTACAGAAATCCGATAAAATTGCTAAAATTGATTGCACTGTCCACTATGGTGCTTATTACGGTACATCGTGGCATACCGACATTGTCTTCTTCATCCCATGCATCCAATGTACGCTGTTGATTACCACATAATGATTGACTGATACCACTTGTTTGAGATGGAGACAGTCATGGTGGGAGCAACACCTTCTGGGGGTAGTCAGCACCAAAACACTCATTGCATACTGCATTATGAGGAAGCAATCGAAACGGAACAACAAGACATCTGCTAACGGTGAGATTAGCTGTAGTGGTCATCTCCTTTGGACCGATGTTTGGGAACGCTTCACATTGCTACAAACCTCTTCCAGTTTCCGTATGTTGTGATGCCTTCCACATTTTTGCCAGTAAGAAACACCGCCTCTGTCTTTTATTTCAATAATGCTGTGTGTTGTGAGAGCAGAAGCAGCATAATTTTCACCATGCAACGTACAAATGTACAACAGTGGATCGAAAAGTGTTAACGTCAGTTTAGCACCTGACACAGACCTCAAAGTCATGGTAGAAAAGCAAAATGTATGGATGTGTACGCAGCTGCAGTCGTACATTTCTGTGCTGCATTACAGAAAAAAAATTATCAAACAACAACACAGGGACCCTCTCTTGTGAATGACAGTCTGTAGGGTATGGTCCTCCTACAATACGCGTGACAAACCTTTACACTGGTCTGAGCAAGCGACGTCAATCACAGGCCACCTGCTCCAGTGAACCAATTCATGTATATTTAATGGGATCGTCACATATGGTCAATGTCAACATGCAGACGTTATTTCTTTTACGATATATTCGAAGAGAGAGAAATGCGGTAAAATCTCATCGAGTTGTCTATGGGGCGAGGTAAGTGGAATTTTTATAGTATGTAGTTCTTCTATGTTGGATAGTACAAAATAATGAAGAGAGGCAGACAGGAATGCACCCTGAGGGACGCAAATCTCCTTCAGACTGCGATATGTGTATGTAACTTGGAAATGCACTGCAATGCAGTAGCAAAATCCTCGTCCTCCTTTGAGTTTCCATATGATATAGAGTCTTCCTAATTTTCCCGATAAAAACACAATCGTAACTGCTTGTACTGTTCTTTCTTCTACCTCGTGTTTTAACAGAAAGCTTCGTTTGGCGCCGGACTTACACACTGTACACGGTTAGCAAAGCTACGACAACCTGTTCCCATTTCCACCAAGTGGTTAAAACACAGTCCTGTCGCATTAATTGAGCTCACCCTGTTAGTCCATGGGTTGCAAAATGTGGTAGACGTAGTGCTGCCCGACTTCTGCTCAGTTCTGGCCCAAACTGGGATGTTCACACAGAAAAAGCTGCAGGGAGGGCTGGCCAGAGACTGAGAAACAGTTACAAGATGCAGAGGGACTGTCTAAAACCATGTTGAAGTTCTACTGTGTGGGATCCTTAGCACATAGGTTCGAAAAATGTGATTCGTTTTGAGATATGAGGGTGCTTCGAATATGATTCACTAATGGCTGTTATCATTAAAAGACGTCTCCATAGTACCTAACGCAAGTGTGTGTGACTCAGTGGACAGACTTGATTCCAAATCGCAGACAGCATATCTACCACTGATCTGAAAAGCCAGTGTGTTGGTCATAGAATTTTGGACAGTTCTTATGCCTTCAATCTAGCGATGCATTTTTGAAGTGGTTCCTCACATAGCACATCAACTTCTGTAGGTGACCATTCTCAATCAACCATCATTCTCCCTCGCCTTATAACCCGTTAGATATATCACAGAACCTCTGCTACACCGCCTACATGGCATTGAGATAGCATGCGTTACAAATACTGTTGGTTAACGTGAGAAATAGCTAGCAGCAACATGAGATACTTGTAAATATCAGCTTAATACCACGTCTGTCTTCACGGTATATGTACGAGTGTGCGGTGGTCGACAGGTAATGCGGGATGCAGAAGTGATGGTTTTGTATGGTGCAGGATACGAATTGTGTTTACTACATCGATATGGTATGGTGGTACAATCGTTTGTTGTGATATAGCCTGGTTGATAATCGGTTTCATGCCGAAAAATTCAAGCTTTCCTCGACAGTAGCAAAGGACTTAATTGAGGAAGTGGCTTTGGGGAAAGTTTCTGTATTTCATGATCTGTAGACCACCTTTGCAGGGTTTAACATCAGTGCAATGTGACTTCTGTATGGTTTTCGATTTGTAAAAAATAGTTTGCTGCTGAAACTCTCGTAATTTGTCCACTAGCAGAAAGTGACAGGCAGTGCCCCCTCACTGATAGCAGCTATTTGACAGGTAAATTCAGTAAGAACCAATCACAATGCTCCATTCACAGGAAGTTCCATGAAATCAGAGAGTCACAAAACATCCTTTGTGCTTGTCGTAGGAGCCTCTACAGACTAGTTCGAACAAGATGGTGGCAATGTATCTACGGAAAGTTCTTTGCCGTCTGAGAGTCACGTGATGTCTTCTTCGTTCCAGTGTTCAGAGACAAGTCCAAGCAAACTAGCCTTCTCTGGTTTGGACAGGTTGGGATGCTGACTCTCACCCGCCATTGTGGTTTTAGGGCATTTCCAGACTAGCAGCTGTAGGACATAGAAAATTCACCGAAAATTCCGGCCATTTTTCTCGTCTGTAGGACAGTGCTTCGAATTTTGTTTGTGTTTTTTTCACAATCTGTTGTAGGTTTGGGAATATGTTCTGAACTTTTAGATATGTAATTATACTTATTTTCCCGTCTGTACTTACAAACCGGTGTGTTCCGAGATGTCAATAAAATAAAAAAAGATCATTAACATCCTTGAATCCAGCAGAAAATACTCTGAAGAGCCAAAGAAACTGGTACACCTGCCTAACATCGTGTACGGTCCCCGCGAGCACTCAGAAGTGTCGTAACACGACGTGGCATGGACTCAACTAATGTCTGAAATGGTGCTGGAGGGAACTGACACCATGAGTCCTGCAGGACTGTCCATAAATCCGTAAGAGTACGAGGGGATAGAGATCTCGTCTGAACAGCACGCTGCAAGGTGTCCCAGATATGCTCAATACTGTTCATGTCAGGGGACTTTGGTGGCCAGCAGAAGTGTTTAAATTCAGAAGAGTGTTCCTGGAGCCACTCTGCAGCAATTCTGGACGTGTGGGGTGTCGCATTCGTTCAAATGGCTCTGAGCACTATGGGACTTAACAGGTATGGTCATCAGTCCCCTAGAACTTAGAACTACTTAAGCCTAACTAACCTAAGGACATCACACAACACCCAGTCATCACGAGGCAGAGAAAATCCCTGACCCTGCCGGGAATCGAACCCGGGAACCCGGGCGTGGGAAGCGAGAACGCTACCGCACGACCACGAGCTGCGAACGGGGTGTCGCATTGTTCTGATGGAATTGCCCAACCCCGTCGGAATTCACAATGGACCTGAATGGATGCAGGTGCTCAGACAGGATGCTTACCTACGTGTCACCTGTCAGAGTCGTATCTAGACGTATCAGGGGTCTCATATCACACCAACTGCACACGACCCACACCATTACAGAACCTACACCAGCTTGAATAATACCCTGCTGACATACGGGGTCCATGGATTCATGAAGTTGTCTCCATATCCATACACCTCCGCCCGCTTGATACAATTTGAAACGAGACTCATCCGACCAGGCAACATGTTTCCGGTCATCAACAGTTCAATGTCGGTGTTGACAGGCCCGGCGAAGCGTAAAACTTTGTGTCGTCGAGCCATCAAGGGTAAACGAGTGGGTCTTCGGCTCCGAAAGACCATATCGATCATGTTTCGTTGAATGATCCGCACGCTGACACTTGTTGATGGCTCAGCATTGACATTTGCGGCAGTTTGCGGAAAGGTTGCGCTTCTGTCACTCTGAATGATTCTCTTCAGTCGTCGTTGGTCCCGTTCTGGGGAGATCTTTTTCCGGCCGGAGCGATGTCGCAGATTTGATGTTTCCTGATGCCTGCTACTCACGGTACATTCGTGAAATGATCGTGTGGGAAAATTCTCACTTCATCGCTTCCCCGGAGATGCTGTGTCCCACCGCTCGTGCGCCGACTATAACACCACGTTAAAACTTGCTTAAATTTTGATAACCTGTCAATGCAGCAGCAGTAACCGATCTATCAACTGCGCCAGACACTTGTTGTCTTATATAGGCGTTGCCGATCACAGCGCCGTATTCTACCTGTTAGCATATCTCTGTATTTGGATACGCATCCCTATACCGGCTTCTTTGGTGCAACAGTTTATAAACTAGGCGGATTCAGCGTCTCAGGAATGTAATCAATTCCACAGCAGCTGTAGAACTCATGAATTTTTCTTTCTCCGGCAACGCCTTCAAACAAGCACGTCAAATTCGAAAAGTGGTGAGCGTCCTGTTTAGAGTTATAGAGATATTTATTTCAACTTTCAAATATCGTAGTTTTGGCGTGTAAAATCGGATATTGCAGCTGATATCGGTTTGGGAGTCGGTAAATTAATCTGTTATTGGCAAATCATTTCTGATACACATAGCTTAGAAAGTAAATATTGATGTCATTCCAGAGTCTGGAGACGCCCGCAGCTCCAGCTACAGCTCTCACACAGCTTTGTATGCAAGTGTGTTTCGAGTAATAATTTGGTAACATCAATTCAATTTGTGAAGCGAATTGTTTAATTAATTTTTCCTGTGGCACATCTTCTGAAGCAGCAGTATTTGCAGAGTTCTGTGACATATTCAAGATATGTATGTGACAATATTTCGCACATTGCTTAGACACCAAGTTTAGTTACTCCTTGAAGCAGTTCCTGCTCAACGACAAGGGTTGTCCATGTCCTTCAAAGAATGAAACTGTGCCAGGAATGAGTAAGAAGGGTGGGGTATTTCACAGAGAGAGGTAGCGCTTAGGATGGGCCGTGCGGTTGCTGCTGGCCGGTGGCCGGAGTGGAGCTCCCCAGCTCATGGCTCCATACAGCGACCACGTCTCTCGTGCATGGAGCATGCACGAGAAAGTGGAATTACGTGGTTGCTTTCGCTATTGCAATAAAAAGAAGCGCCGCATTTGTTTAACATCGTCTAAATTGTTTAAACATCAGTATCAATATAGATGTGTATTGCAGTTTTAGACATGAAAAACCAATATCCTTAAACAAATTGCTTAAACAATGCCTTATGCAAGCTATGTTTACCTACCGTCTTGAGGTGCTGCTGGTCCAGCAGCTCAACACAGACTGAACGAATTTCCCGCCAATTTCCAGATGAGGGAGGGGAGGGGTGGGTATGAGGGAGTGGGAGAGGGCCAATGGCGTCCTCTGGTGGTAGTGTTGTGATCTAGCTCAATTGGTCTGTGGAACTCAAGGTGAACGAACAAAATTGGATATTCCAGTGAATAAATTTGAATTTCCCGCGACTTTTTGAATTTGCCGTCATTTCCAGGTGTGGGGCTGGGTGGACCTACATTAGTGGAAGTAGCCCAGTTGACCTATTTTCCCGCCGAAATTTGAATTTCCCCCATGTCTTCAGTGCCTCGTTGGCACAAACTATTGCCGCCATCTTGGATCCACCATCTTGAATAAATTTTGCCACTGTGCAGAGTGGGGCGATGTAGCTTTGCGCTGCTACTGTCTTGCAGATCAAGATGTACTCGCATCACCGGCGCAGTAGCCAAAAATAATTTGACCTCTCTCAGTTTACACTGTCGTCTTGGCGCCATATACAGCCATGGCTTCATTGTATGATCTTTATCAATACTGTTCATAACAGTCAGAGATAACAAGTTAATGCATACTCTCAATTAGAAAATTTATAGGGCTCTATAACGTGATAGTTGATAGCACTCCAGCACCTGATTTCATCCAACATCTCCTTACCGAAGTTACATTGTTCTTATTCATATTCCATTCAGTATCTGCGTCTTGTAATGCTATGGAAATTCTCGAAATAAGTCACTTCGTAAAACCAAAATATTTCTATTATTTAGTATCTGAATTTCACCTTTATTATAAGGGCCCTTTGCCAGATACAAGTGATCAGCTATTAAAGTATCGCAAAATAGAATTACGTCGAAAGTAATGCTCTTAAACTGACCACGAACAGGACCATGTTCTAATTTCCTCTACAAATTGCCAGTTGCTTGGTAGAAACTGTGGTAGTTAAAGTGCGTAGCTGAGTATATTAGCATAACTAGTACGGATTTCCTTAATGAATTTGGATGACGTGTCCACATCTCTATTCCCGCACCTCGCAAATGGTGAAATAGGACCTCTCCTTATTCCTTTAATGCGCTGATACTCGCGAAGAACAGCAGCATGACTGCTTTTATTTTGATAAAACAGCTTTATACATCTACATCCATACTCCGCAAGCCACCTGACGGTGTGTGGCGGAAGGTACCCTGAGTACCTCTATCGGTTCTCCCTTCTATTCCAGTCTCGTATTGTTCGTGGAAAGAAGGATTGTCAGTATGCTTCTGTGTGGGCTCTAATCTCTCTGATTTTATCCTCATGGTCTCTTCGCGAGATATACGCAGGAGGGAGCAATATACTGCTTGACTCTTCGGTGAAGGTATGTTCTCGAAACTTTAACAAAAGCCCGTACCGAGCTACTGAGCGTCTCTCCTGCAGAGTCTTCCACTGGAGTTTATCTATCATCTCCGTAACGCTTTCGCGATTATTAAATGATCCTGTAACGAAGCGCGCTGCTCTCCGTTGGATCTTCTCTATCTCTTCTATCAATCCTATCTGGTACGGATCCCACACTCTTGAGCAGTATTCAAGCAGTGGGCGCACAAGCGTACTGTAACCTACTTCCTTTGTTTTCGGATTGCATTTCCTTAGGATTCTTCCAATGAATCTCAGTCTGGCATCTGCTTTACCGACGATCAACTTTATATGATCATTCCATTTGAAATCACTCCTAATGCGTACTCCCAGATAATTTATGAAATTAACTGCTTCCAGTTGCTGATCTGCTATATTTTAGTTAAATGATAAGGGAACTACCTTTCTATGTATTCGCAGCACATTACACTTGTCTACATTGAGATTCAATTGCCATTCCCTACACCATGCGTCAATTCGCTGCAGATCCTCCTGCATTTCAGTACAATTTTCCATTGTTACAACCTCTCCATACACCACAGCATCATCTGCAAAAAGCCTCAGTGAACTTCCGATGTCGTCCACAAGGCCATTTATGTATATTGTGAATAGCAACGGTCCTATGGCACTCCCCTGCGGCACACCTGAAATCACTCTTACTTCGGAAGACTTCTCTCCATTGAGAATGACATGCTGCATTCTGTTATGTAGGAACTCTTCAATCCAATCACACAATTGGTCTGATAGTCCATATGCTCTTACTTTGTTCATTAAACGACTGTAGGGAACTGTACCGAACGCCTTGCGGAATTCAAGAAACACGGCATCTACCTGTGAACCCGTGTCTATGGCCCTCTGAGTCTCGTGGACGAATAGCGCGAGCTGGGTTTCACACGACCGTCTTTTTCGAAACCCATGTTGATTCCTACAGAATAGATTTCTAGTCTCCAGAAAAGTCATTATACTCGAACATAATACGTGTTCCAAAATTCTACAACGGATAGACGTTAGAGATATAGGTCTATAGTTCTGCACATCTGTTCGGCGTCCCTTCTTGAAAACGGGGATGACCTGTGCCCTTTTCCAATCCTTTGGAACGCTACGCTCTTCTAGAGACCTACGGTACACCGCTACCAGTAAAGGCTTGCTCGTCTTGTCCAGACCCACGTTGAGTGCAACTGTAATGCACAATGATGTTTGTGTGTCAGTCCTACGTCGCCATACCAATACTGACACCTAACGTCAAGCCACGACACTAATACAACGAACTACGTAAATCCTGCAGCGCACAGTTTGATCACTATTCCTAGAAAGTTGGGTACCAGAACGGTAAACAGATTTCCGTTCACACTGGTTAAAGACTCTAAACTTCAACCATATCTATCGTGTACCTTTGCATCTCCACAAGAGAGGGGTAAAGGCGATCATGAAGAAGACGCCAAGTACAGAAGGATCGAGGTAGTGACCAGATTAATCCCGTCAATTTTCAAACAAAGGACTTGGTGAAACGTCCTGGCAGATTAAAACCGTGTGCCGGGCAGAGACTCAAACTCGGGACCTTTGCCTTTCGTGGGCAAGTGCTACACCAACTGAGTTACCCAAGCACCACTCACAACCAATCCTCACAGCTTTAACTCCGCCAGTACCTCGTTTTCTACCTTCCAAACTTCACAGAAGCTCTCCTGTGATCCTTGCAGAACTATCACTCCTGGAAGAAAGGATCGGTCTTGAGTCGTTCTTGGGTAGCTCAATTGGATAGGGTCTAGCTACCCTCTGTAACAAAAAAAAAAAAAAAACTGAGTTAACGAATCAACGATCAACCTGAACAAGCGTCATCGGACGTCCGCCACGAACAAATTCAACGAACAATCTAGAACAAAATGAGATTTTTAAAAAAAGTTGGTAGAGCACTTGCCCGCAAAAGGCAAGGGTCCTGAGTTCGAGTCTCGGTCCGGCACACAGTTTTAATCTGCTAGGAAGTTTCGTATCAGCGCACACTCCACTCCAGAGTGAAAATTTCATTCAGAAAGGACTTGCTGTTGGTGAAGACCAATGAAAATCACAAGAAAATAATGCTCAAACAAAGAAGTTTTGGTTGAAGTACAAGTAGCAGCCAAAGCTGATGTCAGGGGGTATAAGTTAATACACCCTCAGACTGAGAAGGGATTTTACATTAGAAATGTGGCAGATACGAAGCTTTACATGATGTAAACTGCCTATACAGCACGTCACTCTGTGACGGCCACATGTCCGCCAAGTACGAGACCACAACTGACCAATGCTTTTCTTATTTTCTGCGTATTGCCTCTTAGTTCTCGGCACCGTCCTGACATAATACACTGTCGTATTTCTACTGTCTTGCACTTTACAGGGCAGTAACTACTATCGCACAATGTGTGTCGATGCAAACGAACGAATAAGTATCCATACAAAAAATTTTCATGTACTGTATGTAGCACTAAAAGAGAGCTAGTCATCTTCATAATTTGAAAGTGATGCAAAGAGTTTTGATGATGCTCGTGGGAGGTGGTCTTCAATTACCGATATGCTAGCCTCATACGACACGTTCACACTCTGTAAGTAAGCTAATAGAATCAAACAATTGAAGTAGGAAATTTTTTATATACTGAATTCAAAGAGTAAAAAAAATGGTGAAAAGAATGTTTTGTCATGGTAGGGAAGTTGCCCTTTCCGTAATCCTAATTCACTAGGGTTTTTTCGGACCATCTAAACAATAACTTCTCAGCGCTGTGGTGGAAGGTACCTTGCTTCAGTAGGATCTGTGATAACGTCCTCTAGACTTTCCTTATGGTGACGACACTTAACACATACACCCCAACGTTCGAGTGTGTACGTCGAAGTATATAAGATTAATATGTCTAAGTTACATCGTGTTTACAGACATCTCAGGGGCAAACTAATGATTTCGTTAGATTTTTTGTGCATTAGTTACGTTGTATGGGAAGTTAATAACCATTTAAGAGAAATTCGTACTACGCAATCCCTAAAATCTTCATCCTCTTAAATTAAAAGGTTTATTTTTCGCCTTTAACGTAAGATCGCATTTTCCGTTTTCTTTACGTGTAAGCCTACTGTACGGCCTGTTCCAGTTCCAAACAGTACTTATGTTGTCGTTTGTGCTCCTACCAGCAGTACAGATGTTCTGCCCTCAACGCAACGTTACAGTCAGCAGTAAACGTATTTTTTTCGCCTCGTTTGATATTCTCATACGAGCCACTAACGTGTAAATGAGTAGTTTTGATTCCAATATGTTGCTCTGAGGAATTCGTACCTTAAAATATTATGGATTCCATAAATGTTCACAAGATGATTTTTCCAATCTCATTTCTTTGCCATGATTTTCCAAACAGGATCGTAATAACTTATTTGCTACTAGTCTTATGTCTAGTGGTTCTAAATTGTTTCTTATCGTGTTATGTTCAGCAGTGTGTAACACCTAGGACGGATGTAGGAATATATATATAGTGGCTAGACACCAATATGGGAACACCGTGAGAAATGCATGTTTGAACGTAAATGCAGATGCTAGCCAAGCCTACAAAGAATGATTTCTTCCACCTTGTACAAACTGTAGGGATTGATCGATGAAAGGATACGGAACCGAAAATGTCTAATGGACTTATGTCCGGAAATGCATAGTTCCCTTGCTATTTATTGAATAACACATTTTTACAGAGACTGAGGCCTGATACGAGTTGTACCATGCGTCCACAGTTACAGTATGTGTTGAAAACTGTTCCCATGTGCTTCACCGCATGCGTGTACGCGTCGTAGCATGCTCTGTCCCACACGTTCACATCAGCCAGGCTGCAGCCGAACGGTATCAGAGGCAGCATAAATACGCTGCTCTAGTGTCTCCACATCTGAAATAGGCTCTGCATACACAATACTTCCGAGATGGCTTCATAACCAGAAATCTCACTGGTTGAGATCCAGGCCATGCAACTGGACCGCCTCGTCTCACCCATCGACCAGTGAACACATGATAGAGATGCGTCCCGACGTTAACGTCGAAGTGGGCTGGAGCACCATAATGGAGCAGCCACATAACCCTTCGAACCATCAAGGGAGCTTCTTCCAGCAGGGGAGGCAAAGTCACACGCAAAGAAACGCCAATAATTCCGGCCTGTTACGCGACGTGGAATGATGACTGATCCCAAAATACCGTCGCCAATTACCCCGGCCCACACATTCTGGCTGCACAGACGCTGATGATTCGCTGTCACCATACGATGAGGTTTCTGCGTTCTATCCCACAGATGACTATTATGAAAGTTGAAGATATCACTCCATGTAAGGTGACCTCATTTGAGAATAGGATGGGTGACACTAATCACGGAATCGTCGGTGCCTGGTGAAAAAACCAGTGAAAAAACTGCTCCGAATGTGGAAATTCTGTCACTAGTAAGCCCTGCACATGCTGTAAGTGATGAAGGAGGAGGAGGAGATTAGTGTTAAACGTCCCGTCGACAACGAGGTCATTAGAGACGGAGTACAATCTCGGGTGAGGGAAGGATGGGGAAGGAAATCGGCCGTTCCCTTTCAAAGGAACCATCCCGGCATTTGCCTGAAGCGATTTAGGGAAATCACGGAAAACCTAAATCAGAATGGCCGGAGACGGGATTGAACCGTCGTCCTCCCGAATGCGAGTCCAATGTGCTAACCACTGCGCCACCTCGCTCGGTTAAGTGATGAAGGTTGTTACAATTGTCATAGAGAATGTTCCACAAGGTCGTCTGCCTTACTTTCAACTGGCGGGCCAACTGCGTGGTACTGACACGACGGTCGCCTTTCACATTGTTAATCACATTTTCCTCCAAGTAGTGTGTCTAACATTTCTAGTACGTCTTTCATGATTTCTTGCTTCCTGAAACGAACCTGTCTCAGACAAGCGACGAAACAGTGTTGCAAACATTGAATGCTGTGGCTATTGTCGGCGGGAATAGGTCTCCTGATACTAACCTGCTGCTCGCCGCCCGATGCCATGCGACAAATGGCAGGTGCGACGTGATGTCTGGTCGTTAACGGAAAATACATGACACAATTTTGTCTGCATGCCATAAAAATGACAGATTCGCCGCTGTGACTTCGTTGTCACACGCTTGATAAGGACGAACCTCGACTGATGTATAGATCTGCAGAGGTGTGGCAGCCGATTCAGGAGATGCTGGCCTTTCTTATACGTACGGCTCCCCATGCCGTTACACCGAAATTATTTCTGCTCCGCCGGCGATGTGGCCGAGCAGTTCTAGGCGCTTCAGTCCGGAACCGCGGGACTGCTACGGTCGCAGGTTCGAATCCTGCCTCGGGCATGGATGTGTGTGATGTCCTCAGGTTAGTTAGGTTTAAGTAGTTCTAAGTCTAGGGGACAGATGACCTCGGCCGTGCGGGATTAGCCCAGCGGTCTAGGGCACTGCAGTCAAGGAGTGTGGGGCAGGTCCCGGGGAGGTTCGAGTCCTCCCTCGGGCATGGGTGTGTGTGTTTGTCCTTAGGATAATTTAGGTTAAGTAGTGTGTAAGCTTAGGGACTGATGACCTTAGCAGTTAAGTCCCATAAGATTTCACATACATATGAACATTTGAACATTTGATGACCTGAGATAGTGCTCAGAGCCATTTGAATTATTTTGAACTTCTGCTCGCCAATGAGACTTACTTCCGACGTACGAAGACCAACTCTGTTATCTGGATAAAAGGCCTCGCGATCTCCTATTTGTTCCATGAAGGCAATAAGAGTGTTCTTGATTTTTGGACGTTCCTGCAAGATCGCTTTACACTTTTCTCGTGCACCATCCGCGATATCGTCAGTACTATACCACCTTTTTGCGTAGTGTCATCTTCAATCTCCCCCCCCCCCCCTACAGCTGGGGTGTCCCAGGTATGAGAAGGTGATTTCACTGTGATAGTGTGATACCACGACTGAATGCAATGTACCGGGAAAATGCAATATTCTTCGCGAAGACGTGCCTGGAACATGCCTGACAGCCTTGGGACTCAGAGCGCGTCTACCCACGGAACGCGGGTGCCATTTTGTTTGTTATCGATGCTAATTGCGCATGACTATTTTCGCCTGGAGGGCGCCCTATGCGATATAAACAAATAACAAAAAGAAATTGGTATGATACATGATCTGAGAAGAAAAATTAAGTAGGAGGTTCAGTTTGAAACACCGATCGGGCACAAATTTTCATCTGCCGCCGTTACTCTATTTCAAAGTCCTATGGCAGGGTGGACGTCTGTCCTTCGATATTTAAGATGAAATTGCGTATTGAGGCAATACAGGTGATTTGCGAACATTTGTCATGCCATCAATGTAACGGGGCTTCAACGGCATCCTTTCCTTAGTCATTGCTTTGTGACGGCGCTAGCCCATGTCATATAAAAGCTAATCAGATTACAGCGAATGTTTAGTCAACTAACGAATGGTAAGTATACAAGTATTTATGAACAGTAGAAGCAGGAGTTCAGCGAGCTGATCACTTAGCCGAGTGCCACATAGAGCGCCTGTATAGTGAGTCATTTCAGCTGCATAGCTGACGGTAATATTTGTCACTGTAGATTTAATGTAATACTCGCACAATGATCTCTGTAGTCATACTGTATCATTAGCAGCTCGTGAATGGAGTACTATGTTTGTTAAATCAGATTACTCAAGCTGATGCCACCACACTATACTTAGGTAGTCAGCGCTAGATTATGTGCGCTACCATTAACGTTGCTGTAAGCAGTTTGACAGCGTAACACCACCACATTCGCTGACAACCTGTACCAGTATCATCACACAGTTGTTACTCGCCGTGATTACAAGTTGCTGATGTTTGTCAAGAATAGCGGAAAGCGCCTCATGTATGTGAGGTTCCATTTGCTTT
The DNA here is from genome assembly GCF_023864345.2 of Schistocerca serialis cubense. Classification (NCBI taxonomy): domain Eukaryota; kingdom Metazoa; phylum Arthropoda; class Insecta; order Orthoptera; family Acrididae; genus Schistocerca; species Schistocerca serialis. The sequence continues at coordinate 585,386,463 of NC_064640.1, forward strand.
ACGCCTAGTACAGAGAGAATCCTAAATAACAGTAAGCGGTTACACAGCGAAGGGAAGAGTCCACGTATTGTCTCGAGTTCTTGCTGTTTGGTATTAACGTAGTTCCCGATAGTTTCACAGTAATAGATCCTTTTGGCTATAGGAATTCTCATATGGGAATTATCAATGTGTAATTACTAGAACACTCAACTGCCTTAATAACACCTCATTCTTAATTGAATATAACTCGAAAGGCGACGTTAGTTTGACATTTCCGTGCGTCTCCTGACGACTTACTGAATGAAGTCGGCCCGCATCTCGTGAACGTGCGGTAGCGTTCTCGCTTCCCACGCCCGGGTTCCCGGGTTCGATTCCCGGCGGGGTCAGGGATTTTCTCTGCCTCGTGATGGCTGGGTATTGTGTGCTGTCCTTAGGTTAGTTAGGTTTAAGTAGTTCTAAGTTCTAGGGGACTGATGACCATAGATGTTAAGTCCCATAGTGCTCAGAGCCATTTGAACCATTTTGAATGAAGTCTGAATTGCATTCACAGCTGTGTTGACTGCCGCATGAATTCTGTAAAGTGTTGCTCAGCTGGCAGTCATTGCTGAATACTGGCATGTGCAAATATCCTCACTGTTCTAGGGGAACTCAACTTTGTTGCATTTTTTCCATACCGTAATTCGCACAATAACATAAGGCTCATTCTGCTGAAGAACTTCATGCCCGCAAGTCCCTACATAAGAATCTGTGAGCGGTACGAATGCATGAAATGAAACAGACTGTTGGACGAAAGACTGGAGAGCTTCTAGCTTTCTGCGTTTCCCATAGGGTCTACGATAAGTATCTGGTGTCATATTATGCTTCAGGACGCTAAACTGTTTATTTTTTCAATTAATACTAAGACAAAGGCTATGATATGAGAAGAGGAAATGACTTGTATGCTTCTCAGAAACTGAAATTTTTGGAGTTTATTTTCTCACTTCATATTAAAACAAGGGCTTTAATAAGAGAGAAGGAAATGAAGTATATGCTTCCAAGACATACTATTTCCATGTGTACTACAACTGCGTGCATGAAAGGTCTGCAATTAATTTTTGTGTGTTGGATAAATTTTGATATCACCTCACATTACTTTGTGAGAAGGTTCCAATTTTCTTGGGATGCAAGCAGAGTGGACATTTCATCACTGGTTAATATTCTGATGACTAATGACATGGTAGCAGTTCCAACTGCTCCATGGTACCTGTGAGTAGAGTCTCACGTTGGTTACAATAAGAACATGCAGACAGTGATGTCCGCTCACTGCAGTCAGAGCCAAGCTGATTTCTTACTGTTTATGGCGAAGCGTCTGCTGCAGTGTCCACGCTCAGCCAACATAAACAAAATCGCGACGGCCTTAGGCACTTCTAATCGCTGCACTTGTTGCGGACAGCGACAACAAGACCACACTGTCTCTGATAACGATATTATGGAGTTAATGCATCTTACTTAAAGTAATAAGCAGGACATGGGTTGCGTAAAAATCCTGTTTTTGGTAACTAGCCATTACATTAAAATACTTTACAGTTATATTTGATGCAGTATTTATTGTTGCTTGTCTCTATGATGTTAATAGTGTCGATTCAGATTGTACGTGAACATGAAAACACACACACAGTCATTGATTCCAGTGAGAGTGATGAACAACACATGCGCCAATCAATTACGCAGATACACTGTGACCGATAGGTGACCCAATTGTTGACAACAAATTCCAGCAGTGATAAACACACCCGTGAGGAAGAATTCGTAGTGAAAAATACACTTTTGGAGCTATCAGGTGGAAAATACTATGTTCACACTACTCTTTGCTCGAATTTGCGTCTTTGGGCAGGGCTCAGCCTTTCCTTTCTTGTTAGGAAGTTGACGATAAAAGCATCATAACTCGTCACCACTAACAGTATTGCGTAGGAACGCTCATTGAGCAACCTGATAACGTTCAAGTAAAACTGCAATGATAGTCACTCCAATCAATTTAGTTGTTTGGAATTATAGCATGCAGTACTCCTACACCAGACTGCCTGTTGAATGGTAATCCATCATTTATATCAGTAGTCGAGACTTTCTTAACGTGGAAAATCATTCATTCCAGAACGATCTTTGCTGAAACAAGAATATCTTTTTCTGGAGTATTTTTCCCAAAATCACACGCTCCAAACACAGTTTAAATGTTTCGAGGTGTTTACTCTGCATTCACCCCTCTATTATACCAAATGTAAACATTGTGTTGTAGATGTTACATCTTTTTCTACTTGCGTCACAATTTGACAACGCATAACTGTAGTTCATGATTTACAAATATGCAAAATCCAACGCTTAACTGCAAGATGATAACTTGAACCTCAAATTCGAAAATGACATTTGATACATACACTGACAGCGTCGCGCCGCGTTCACATGTCCGGCGCCCGGTTTCAAGCGGCGGGTGCCGGCGGCCGGTAGCCGCTGCAGCGCGAGGAAACGCTCGAGCGTAAGCTGTTCTGAACGCGACGAAGCCACGAGCTGTCCCGCGGAACTGTATCTGGAAGTATTTGTTATTACTGGTGGGTGGAAAGAGAAGAGAATTATCTTCGATGTTGAATCAGTCATAACTTTAGACGAGGGCTGCTATGTGACCAAAAAAAAAAAAAAAAATGCAGTGGGACGCGAACACGCGACTATAAGTTCAGAATGCATGACGATTACCACTTTTTTATAATATCAACGACACGAGGAGGTTTCCAACCTGTCTATTCTACGTTATAGGCATACACAGTGACCATCTTTTTTTTTTTTGTTTCATTATTACATTAAGGAAATGTGTACAAATGATAATTCTAGAAACTGAATGTTACAACAACAAAGGTGGCATTCAAAGAATAAACAAAAAAAAATGTAAATCACTAATGCAATTCCATGGAAAAAAAGTTCTTCAACAAACGTAACCGTTTCTATTTGGTACATCGCCATCAATATCTGCAACAGCTCCTTTGAAGGGTAATGGTAACAGAGGCATTCTGCTTCGCTAGTGCCTCAAGGAAAACAGCAATCCTTGAATCAGCCGGTCTCGTTCTTCTCGCATTGCTGACAAGGCAGTACGTTTAGCCTAAGTGTGGTGCGGCACAGAACATTAACCGCAGCTTGGCACTCCCCAATTTAGTGGCGTGTTAACGAAAACAATGCGTAAATAATTTGCAAAGAGCGTAGGGTATCTCGGCGTGCGTTGAAGAGCATTGTGAGCATTTTGTAGGAACCACCAGTAATGAAGCTGCTCTTTCTCTCCGTCACTAAATATATAGGCGACGGTAAGTCCTTTGAACCATGTAAGCGCATGACATTTTGCGGCAGGAATGTAAGAGTCATCTGGAGAGAGGAGGGTCTGAGGATCAATCATATTAGGTGTGACCCGAAGGTAACAAGCTAGAATCTTCTGTGTAAGACGATGTTCATCAGTGTCCAAGAGGTGAAAATCTGGGTGATAAGGGGAGTCTTACTCCAATAGCGTGAAGCCGCTGTAGTGTAGCATACTTTTTGTTGGCGATCTGGTACCACTTCGAATGCACTGTGGTCGACAGAAAATTGTGGTGAATAGTTTTCCACACTCCTGACCAATGAACCGTAGGATACTTGGTTTCCACCACGTTATGTGGATCAGCCCGCAGAAGGTTGGTATAAGAATCTTTCGCCTTTGGTGGACGTGTGGCGGGGAGGTTCGAGCATACATAGCTCTATTCTAGAATGAAGGTCGACAAATGGGAGAGCTGTAGGCCGACATGCGCAACCAACACCGGCGGGAAGGGAGAGACTAGCATCAGAACCTGTAGTAAACGGTCCATGATAGAAGGATGCTGACTTTTCCATCGTTTCTACACGTTGCTCATGTAAAGGGCAGCTGCTCTTTCCCTGAAGTTGACCAATACCAGTTCCCCCTTGTGCACTAGGAGGGTAAAGGTGTCGTATCGTACTTTAAATATATGACCTGCGGAAATGTAGTAACTGAAGGCCGCCAGAAGCCGGTGACCTATCGGCATCGGAAGTGGGAGGACATATGCCACATGGTTCAGTCTTGATGTCACATATAGGTTCAAGTATTCAACATGTTGTACTTCATACAAGTCCCGGAGCAGGTTCTGGCGCACCATCGTGCGTATGATTTGCAGTAACCGTCGATAGTTAGCTGCAGCTGTTTTGCTACATCCTTCGTGAACGTGATTCCCAAATATCGCAGATCAGAAACTGGTGTAGGGGAGCGATGACTTCCGGTTCGAGACCACGCACAATATCCATCGCCGCTAACTTATTGATGTTCAGAAGACTGCCTGCGGTCTGTCCGTATCGCTCGATCCAGGTTAGTACGATTCGAACTTCATTATTGGAACGAACCAGCAGTAGCAGGTCGGCAACGTATGCCCTATAGCGAAAGGTGACGTCCCGCAGCGTGATGCCTGATAGCCTGTGGTTAAGGCCCCCGAGGAGTGGCTCCAGTGCGATTGCATAAAGGTAGGTAGAAACTGGACAACCCTGTCATAGAGACCTCTTAATGGGTACAGGACCTACCGTCCTTCCATCGACCTGGACGTGTGAGTTGGCAGCGTCCAAAGATGAAAGAGCTTGTCATTGAGGGCCGGGGTAAATCCCATACGGTCCATCAATCGTAGGAGGTAGTTCTCTTTCTCTTTGGCTCTGAGCACTATGGGACTTACCACCTGTGGTCATCAGTCCCTTAGAACTTAAAACTACTTAAACCTAACTAACCTAAGGACATCACACGCATCCATGCCCGAGGCAGGATTCGAACCTGCGACCGTAGCAGCCCCTCGGTTCAGGACTGAGCGCCTAGAACCGCTAGACCACCGCGGCCGGCGTAGGAGGTAGTTCTGGTGCACTCTATCAAAGGCACGATTGAAATCGATGGAGATGATCGCAACTCTCAGATAGCACGTAGAGGCGATAGCTATTAAGTCTCAGCAGTCACAGGTGGCCATGTGTATGTTGGCTTCTCCCCCATGCGACGTCTGTTCAGGGGCGAGAATCATCGGCAAAGTCATCCTAATACGGCCAGCCATAATCATGACGAAAATCTTGTAGTCGGCGTTCACCATTGGGAGTCGCCGATAGTCGTAAATTGATCGCCCGCCTATTGGTTTGTGTACTGGTATGAGAAGTCCTTCTACAAACGTTCGTGGAACAACACAGTCTGGGAGGGTAAGGGTGTCGTATCGTACTTTAACTGTATGACCTGCTGAAATGTAGTAACTGAAGGCCGCCTGAAGCCAGCAACCTATCGGCATCGGTATTGGGAGGACATGTGAAACATAGTTGAGTTTTGATGCCACTTAGAGGAACACACTATAGTTGATTCAAGTCCCGGAGCAGGTTCTGGCGCACCATCGCCCGTATGATCTGTAGTAACTGTCAGTATTGGGACAACCTATGTTATCGTGCACTCTGCATTGTTCCCAGATGTATCCAAGATGGCGGCGAACACGTCATACAAGATGGCGGCGTAGAGATTTGGCAACAGCACATGACATCATCCAAGGTGGCAGCCATGACGTCATTAAAGATGGCGGATTTTGGTGGGAAGATAGGTCAAATGGGCAACATACACTAACCTAACGCCCCTCCCCACAAGTCCCCAGAGAAATGGTGGGAAATACAAATTCCAACAGAATAATGCATCACACCACAGGAACGTTGTAGCCTCAGGAGTGCGTGTGTTTATGTTCTCTCTTACCAATACCTTCCAGGTACTGATCCTAGACTCTAGAACAATACTTTAGGCTTGATAGCATAGTTGGTTTACACAAAATGCTTCAAACTCCATCCGTATGGAGCTCCATCATGCAAAAAATCATATATTTCGGGTTCTTCATAACCATCTGCTATTACATGACAACACTTTCAAATCTGTTACTATACACCAGTAAGGGATGCTAACCTCCTCGACATAGAAGCATCTGGAGAAATCCTGTGCACTTGGATGGGCGAGGACTCGGCGAGCTCCATTCACTCACAAGACGTAGAATGTAGCGGTCTATTTCTGGTCCGCTGCATATTAAATTGGTAATGGTGCTGCAGGACCTGCTGGTCAAATACAGTGCGGGCGGTACTTCAGTCTCTAATTTTATCCTAAGACTGTCTGTCCCTGGTAGCTGAGAGGTCAGTGTGACAGAATGTCAATCCCAAGGGCCCTGGTTTGATTTCTGGCAAGGTCAGAGATTTTCTCCACTCAGGGACTGGATGTTGTGTTGCCCTAATCATCATCATCTCATCCCCATCGACACACAAGTCGCTGAAGTGGTGCCAAATCGAAAGACTTTGACCCAGCAAACGGTCTACCTAATGGGAGGCCCTAGTCACACCACGTTTACATTTTTATTTATCCTAAGACTGTGAGAATGCTCTGTGACTCCCATCCTCATAGAGATAGATCTTAAATTTATGCACTATGGTCGAGGTGTTAGAAACATGCAGAGTGCTGTCTGATATACTTTGATGATGTATGTGTGTGAGAATTCAAAATTAATGGACTTACTGCACAGTCATCTATCTACATTCGCGATGATACTCGCAAAGTAGAGAGATGGGGCGGTTTAGCTATGATACCTAAAGTGGAAAACATGCTCTCGCAACATTTGTCGGAGTTGAAATTACTGAAAATTGCTAAAATTGTTTGCAGTACGAACTTTGATGCTTATTATCACAGTACATCGACAGTGTCTTGTCTGTTGACTGGTATGCTGTTGGTTGCCACGTAATAATTGACTGATAGTGCATTTTTGCGTTGGAGAAAGAGTTTTGGTCGATGGACAACAGCTTCTGATGCCTGCAGTATGAGGAATCAGTCGGAATGGAACACAGAGCCATCAGCTGTTCCGTGACAGATGAGTTTAAATGTAGAGGTCGTAAATCACTTTCGGACAGGAGTTTGGAAACTCTCCACGACACAATCAAACTCTTCAAGTTTCCTTACGTTGTAAGAGAACGTGCTAACGTCATTTTAGAAACTGACACAGATCTCTAAGGCATGGTAGAAAAAACAAAATGTATGGCATTGTTTAAAGCATCTGTAATCAGAAAAAAAACAGTGTTTCAAACAACGACACAGTGCTTCGACTTATAGTATAGTTTGTGGGCAGTGGATCAATAACTTAATAATAGGATCGTAACATGTGCTGGATGCCAACACACAGATGATGTTTGTTTTCAATGTATGGGGGGAGAGAGTTGCAGTAAGAATCTTATCTAGTTCTCTTTTGCATCAAGTTAGTTGAGCTTTTATAGTTCGTAATTTTTCTCTAATGGATAACGAAGACTGGGGAGATAGACGTGAATGGACGTCGATGTGTAGTACTTGTATGTAGTTTGGGGTACACCACAGCGCAGTAGCTAAAATCCTCGTCCTTGTCTCAGTTCCAGTTTCCATTGAATGGTCAAAACAAAGTCATGTCGCTGCATAGCCTGTTTCTACACGGTATGCAGAAGGTGGTAGATATAGTTTTCTCCGACTTCTACTCAATTCCGACTTTCATTGTAACGATCACATGTGCAAAGCAGCAGGGATGGTAGCGCAGATTTTGAGAGGGCTGTTGCTGGATGCATAGGGACTACCTAAAATGAAGACTGAATTTTAATATAGCAGATAAATTCGCGAGGGGTGACTCGTTTTGAGATAGGAGAGTGCCAGAAATATGATTCACTAGTCACTGTAATCATTAGAGGACTTCTCCACAGGATCCCATGTAGGTACGTGGTTGAATGGAAAGACTTGATACCAAATCATAGAAATCATTTCTAGCAGATAGTGTAACGCTAGAGATCTGAAAAGCTAGTGCACATTTCTTACGACATCAATCAGCACACCATCTACTATTGTTTGTATACCTTCTCAATCAGTCATCGCCTATAACTCAGTGGATATAGCGCAGAACATCTGACATGGTATCGAGACAGAATACGTTACAAACACTGGAGAAATATCTAGTGGCGGCGGCGTGAGGGTGTTCAAGAAATGGTTCAAGTGGCACTGAGTACTATGGGACTTAACGTCTGAGGTCATCAGTGCCTTAGAACTTAGAACTACTTAAACCTAACTAACCTAAGGACATCACACACATCTATGCCCAAAGCAGGATTCAAACCTGCGACCGTAGCAATCACGTGGTTCTGGACTGAAGCGCCTAGAACCGCTCGGCCCCTGCGGCCTTCACGAGGGTGTTGCAAATAGCGGGTTCGTACCACGTTCCTTCGCAAAATCGCCTTCAAAATGGAACCATTTTGAGACGAGTCTGCATCGTGGGTTACGTGTAACCGAACTGCCTGTCTGATAATATACGCTCCTATGATCACTGTCCTGGTATTTGTATGGTAAAACCAGGTGATTCGTAGATAATGCTGTACGTGGATTTATGAAGTCAGTATAGCTTTTAACGTGGATACTTGTGTGCACATGTAGAACCAAGACTGCTTGTGATAGTAACATACAGTAGTTCTTGGGATGCGATTTTTTAATATCTGGCCGTTTGTAGGACAATTAAACCTCTTTTTCTAAGACACAGTGGTAGCACCCGAAAGAATAAGTTATGCGACATGCCTACCCATCATTGATTTTTGGTCAGTATGAGTTCGTGTCGCCAGCGACCAGTTATTGACGAAGTATTATACTTAGTAGTAGAAGTGTGTGATAGGTTCACCTTGAGCATCAGGCTTACAAAGCATGTGTTTGTGTTCCGACATGTGCAAAGGAAATGACTATGTCCATTCGTAAGGAAGGTATGGATTTGACTTCAAGTACTGTGATAGCAAAGGGAACGGTATGTGAAGTCGTAAGAATGGTACTAATACTTCTATTACCAGAGCCACAGCCGTCAACAGGGTGCATTTCTAATACTTCCGTCTTGTCGAATGTCGTTCAACTGAGATCGCGATCGTAAAATTTAGTTGTAAGTACAGGGATAAAATGTATATGTTACCGATTTCTTAGTGTGAAGTTTCTACCTCTGCGTGCTTGGCGTGCAGTGCTGGGATAATTTACGTTTCTTGTTAATGTTAGGATTTGTCTGAATGGAGAGACCTGTTGGATCATAGGAATGTAGACGTCTTAACCGTGTCCTCCTCTAGACGGTCGAATAGCGAAATAATAGTTAATATGTGTTGGACAGCACTGGTGATCGCGTGGAAATATGAGAAGAGTGAATATGGATATGTGTTTGTGCTGGACACTTATTCCCTCCCATGTAAATTGCTCGGTTGGCTGTTTCTGCACATTTCGTACCATTATTTAGTTGAGAGAACTTCGATGGTGGTATGTGCATCTAGAAGGTGGAAGACACGTTTGATGGTTGTCTAGATATGAGAAACACTTTAGTTGACTTTGTAAATTATAAGCATGATTTGGAATTTGTTACATCATAGACATTGGTATTCGCGAGAGGAAATATCAGTTTCATGTATTTGTTGCGAGTTCTCACATAAAGGTCTTAACAGACTGGATAAGTTTGTAGCTAATCAGTGGTCTACAGTATGCTCCACGTCGCTAAGGTTTCGCAATTGCAGAGAAATTATTTCCAGTCTATGTCTTCGGAATTTTGCGAGTGATCACTAGGATATTGTTGAGTGCTTGATATCGAGAAGTACAGCGAAAATGGTATGATACTCTGGCAAACCATGTGAAAATACATGTGTTCGTGTAATCTCAGAGTCTGGAGATGGGTGTAGAAAAGCAAGCAAGGAAGCAGGTCAGGACCACAAACAGTGATACGTTTGTGGCGAGGGGAAACGAGCACGAATTTTTAGAACAGCTCTGAGAGTGACTCCGGTCTGCTGAGGTCACTCTGGTCACGCGTTGGGAGTGTATAACCGCCGAACTCGCAGGGAAATATCTAGTGATGCGAGGATTATACAGGGTGGTACATTGATCGTGACCCAGCCAAATATTTCACGAAAATAAGCGTCAAACGAAAAAACTAAACAGAGCGAAACTTGTCTAGCTTGAAGGGGGAAACCCGATGGTGCTGTTGTTGGCCCGCTAGATGGCGCTGCCATAGGTCAAACTGATATCAAGAGAGTTTTTTTAAAATAGGAACCTCCATTTTTTATTACATATTCGTGTAGTACGTAAAGAAATATGAATGTGTTAGTTGGACCACTTTTTCGCTTTGTGATAGACGGCGCTGTAATAGTCACAAACATAGGACTCACAATTTTAGACGAACTGTTGAAAAAAGGTAGGTTTTTTAAATTAAAATACAGAACATAGGTACATTTGAATATTTTATTTCGGTTGTTCCAATGTGATATACGTACCTTTGTGAACTTATCATTTCTAAGAACGCATCGTGATTACCTGTAAATACCACATTAATGCAATTAACGCTCAAAATGATGTCCGTCAACCTCAATGCATTTGGCAGTACGTGTAACGACATTCCTCTCAGCAGCGAGTAGTTCACCTTCAGTAATGTTCGCGTCGCGCGGGATTAGCCGTGCGGTCTTAGGCGCTGCAGTCACGGACTGTGCGGCTGGTCCCGGCGGAGGTTCGAGTCCTCCCTCGGGCATGGGTGTGTGTGTTTGTCCTTAGGATTATTTAGGTTAAGTAGTGTGTAAGCTTAGGGACTGATGACCTTAGCAGTTAAGTACCATAAGATTTCACACACATCAGTAATGTTCGAATATGCATTGACAATGATGTCAGGCGTTGTCGGTGGACCACGATGGCAAATATCCTTCAACTTTCCCCACAGAAAGAAATCAGGGGACGTCAGATACGGTGAACGTGCGGGCCGTGACCAATCCACCTGTCATGAAATATGCTATCCAATATCACTTCAACTGCAGGCGAGCTATGTGCCGGAAGTACATCGCCATTCTGTCATGCAGTGAAACATCTTGAAGTAACATCGGTAGAACATTACATAGGAAATCAGCATACATTGCACCATTTAGATTGCCATCGATAAAATGGGGGCCAATTATCCTTCCTCCCATAATGCTGCACTGTACATTAAACAGCCAAGATCGCTGATGTTCCGCTTGTCGTAACCATCGTGGATTTTCCGTTGCCCAATAGTGCATATTAAGCCGGTTTACGTTACCGCTCTTAGTGAATGACCCTTTGTCGCTAAATAGAACGCATGCAAAAAAGCTGTCATCGTCCCGTAATTTCTCTTGTGCCCAATGGCAGAACTGTACACGACGTTCACAGTCATCACCATTCAATTCCTGGTGCATAGAAATATGGTATGGGTGCAATCAATGTTGATGTAGCATTCTCAACACCAACGTTTTTGAGATTCCCGATGCTCGCGCAATTTGTCTGCTACTGATGTGCGGATTGGCCGCGACACCTACTTGGGCATCATCATTTGTAGCAGGTCGTGGTTGAAGTTTCACATGTGGCTGATCACTTCCTGTTTCCTTAAGTTGCGTAACTATCCGGACACTTGGATGATGTCGTCCCTTGATATTGAGCAGCATACATAGCACACTCTTATTGGGCATTTTGATCATGATAGTCATACATCAACACGATATCCACCTTTTCCACAATTAGTAAATGGTCCATTTTAACACGGGTAATGTATCACGAATGCACTGAGGAATGTTACGTGATAACACGTACTTGTACGTTTGTGACTATTACAGCGCCATCTATCACAAAGCGAAAAAAGTGGTCCAACTAAAACATCCATATTTCTTTACGAACTACACGAATATGTAATAAAAATGGGGGGTCCTATTTAAAAAAAACTCTTTTTATATCCGTTTGACCTATGGCAACGCCATCCAGCGGGCCAACCATTGCACCATCTGGTTTCTCCCTTCAGGCTAGACAAATTTCGTTCTTTGTCGTTTTTTCGTTTGACACTTATTTCGTGAGATATTTGGCCCGGTCACTGTCAATGGACCACCCTGTATACAGTGCTGTCTGTCTTCGCGGCATATGTAAGAATGATTTAAAAGGGGTGATTTTATATGGCATAGGATGAGAATTGTATGTATCCTGCCTCGACATGGTATGTGGTGATATATTGATGGGTTGGAGGTCAGTTTCACACTCTAATATACAAGCTCCTGTCCTCAGGGTGAGAGCAGTGTAATTGAGTAAGAGTCTCTCCGTATTTGACAATATGTAGGGCAGTTTGCAAGGTTAAATTGTCTGTGCAATATTGTGACCTGTGTAAAATTGTTTTTTTGCCATTGAAAGTCTTGACTGCAGAAAGAAAGAAAAAAAGGTGGACAGTGCTTCCACACCGGCGGCATCAATAATTCTGTGGGTAAATTTGATAAGAGTCAATCATAATGCTACATTCATTCACAAGACATCCTTTGTGCTGGGATATAGGAGCATTTACAAAGTGATTTGAACAAGATGGTGGCTACGTATCGATGGATACTTCTGAGGAAGAAGGAGTTCAAGGACAAGTAGAGGCAGACCATCGATCTCTGACAGGGATGTCAGACCAGTAGCTGTAGGATATCGAAAATTCAGGCCATTTTTCTCTTCCCTAGGATAGTGCTTCGAATTCTGTTTGCATAATTGTTCTGATTTCCTTCCACCCCCCAGTCTGTGCTAAGACTGTGTTGTCTTTCTAAACAACAAAGATGCTTTTATAATTAAAGATGTTTTCACATGCTTGCAGAGACGTGATGAAGGCTTTTCGCAGTGAGAACGTTTGTATGTATGTTGAAAGCAGGAAGGGAACATGTGATGTCCCATTAGGATTGCTTGGGAGAAAGCACCTGTGACCTTGGCATACACAGGTTTCCGTGTGTGTGGGATATACGCAGCTCGAATATCTCGTTACGGTCGCGAGGAACACAAAGCAGCCTGTGCTATTCCGGGAACTATTGTGACATCTCTTTCAGTGCTGGACCAAAGGTAGAGAGAAGTAAACACGTGGCACTCAATTACATAGAGATGTGATGTCAGTATCTATAGGTATCGCGTGAGCAACAGTAAAGACACACGGCCGGCCGATGTGGCCGAGCGGTTCTAGATGCTTCAGTCTGGAGCCGCGCGACTGCTACGGTCGCACGTTCGAATCTTGCCACGGGCATGGATGTGTATGGCGTCCTTAGGTTAGTTAGGTTTACGTAGTTCTAAGCTCTGGGGAACTGATGACCTGAGGTGTTAAGTCCATAGTGCTCAGAGCCATTTGAACCATTTTTTTTAAAGACACACTCGCGCGGCCCAGAGGATGACTTGGCGTTTATTCTGATAGACATGTGATGTCAGTATAGCACTCAGGGAAGTGTAACTGTAGACGTGAATGTCACATGCCACCGGCAGCGGTGTGACTCACGCTGGCTTGCGTCCAGCTGGTTTTGCAAAGAGCGTTGGAGCGTCTGATATGTTGAAAGCGTTTTTACGTGCAGCAAGGATTTGTGCACTGGACTATTTCCGGCGGTTTAAGCGCTGTGAGCGTTAGACATGAACTATGGTTTGAGGATTTATGAGATGTTTTGGTGTTTGTGGCATTAATTTATGAATGGGTGTGCAGTGCATGATTTCGAGAGTTGACGATTAGCAAACGTCTTTGGGGGGTCATTTAGATGGATTAAATGTGCACGCGCCCTTGGAGCATCTGTGCTCTGCAAATAGGTCTTTGCTCCCATCGAGTCGCGTCGGCAGTGGTCCCTAGGTGATCACGTATTTCGAGAGGAATTTCTCAAGTGTCAAGTATGAATGGGTGTAGCCGCCTCATGCTTCTGGGCGCCTGTGCATCACCTCACTGGGGGGGGGGGGGAGTGTGTGCCGCAGCATCTGGGCACCTGTGCATCACTTGACGGTAGCCTCCGGTGTGGTCTACTCGACAGGGGGTGGAGGATGGTGATTGAGCATGTTAATTGAGTGTCTGTTGCATCGTTTTGCAAGCAGGTCTATAGGCTGTGCTATGTGCTATTTGGGCAGTTTACGAGTTGATTTGGTGTCTTTACATCTGTGTACTTCATTATTTAGGAGGAGATTGCATGTCTGTACTGAAATTATTTCGGTCATATGGTTTGCGTGTCTACAGAGCGTTATTTGGAAGTAGTTTACATGTCTGTGGCCTGTGTGGCATTAGCCCAAGCATGCCAGAGCATGTTTTCTGTATCAGTGTGATAAATATGCTACATCCCTAAAGAAATTGTTCCAAAATAAATAAAGTACATTCCTTCCTTGCTCTCTCCAGCAACCCACCGCAGACTGAGTCCGTTTTGCGCTATTTTCCCCCTCCAGATAACGGTCTTTGATAATGTCACAGGAGGGTGACAGCACCCTCTGGTTGCGGTACTGTGTACTAGGTCAGTTGGACTATAGATCTCGTAGGGGAGACACTGTCTGCAAAATAAATACTTATGTCCAGTACAGGCAGTGCCATTTTTCCACCATTTCTGCACCCCAGACCGCCATCTGGGATTACGTCACAAATGACACCACTAACTGGTTGTGGTACTGTGTACTAGACCAAGACCTCATGTCGAACACACTGGATGGCTGTACAGCATGAAATTGTGTAAATAAAGACTGTTGCATGCAAAATAAAGGCTTATATACAGCACTGGTCGAGTCCTTTTACAACAGTGCTCTGTGGTGGTGGTACTGCGTACTAGACCTCGTGGCGAACACACTGTTTCCCAATATCTTGGATAATGATGCTCATGTCATCAGTGGTCATCTTGGATTACATCACGGATGACAGAGTCCACTGCTGGTGGTACCGTGTACTAAGTCAGTCGGATTCTGGAACTCGTGGTGAACACACCAGGTGGCTATACTGCATTAATTTGTTTAAACAAAGACTAATGACCAGCACTGGTTTAGTCCTTCCTGCAAATCCCTATGAAGAGGTGGCGGTAGGGTGACTTAGGTTAGTGGAGGTGGGCTTTCTTTCCCACGATTTTCTTAGGTTAGTAGAGATAGCCCAATTGACCTTTCTTTACCACCAAAATTCCAACTTGGTGCCAGTTCCTAGGAAGAGGTGGCGGTTAGATCAGTTAGATTAGTGAAGGTAGCCCAAGCGACCTATCTTCCCGTGATTTTCTTAGGTTGGCACAGATAACCGTGGTGTGATGCATTATCCTGTTCGAATTTGATCTTCCTGCCATTTTTCTGGGGGAAGTTATAGGATGATGCCCAATTGACTTATCTTCCTGCCAAAATACACCATCTTGAGTGACGTCATAGCCGCCATCTTGGATGATGTAACCCACTGTTGCCAGGTCTACACGCCGCCATCTTGGATGACGTCATCGACGCTATCATGGATACATCTGACAGCAATGCAGAATGCGCCAGAAAATAGGTTGTCGCAATACTACCATCGATAGTTTGCTGTAGCTGTTTTGTGTACAACCTTCGTGGAACATTATAACCCCTTCAGGCATCATGGTGGCATGGAAGGTCTGGTAGAATTTGATGGGCAATCTATCAGGCCCAGGATACTTACTGGCGGCACCTTTGGCCAGAGTGTCTTCAACTCCTTCAAATGAGACTTCCTCCGTTAGTGCACTCACTGTAACCTCGTCAGTAGTATATGTTACCTGCTGTAACACTTCTGTAGTGGCCTCATCATCTACAGTTCTTTCTTGGTAATGATGACGAAAAGGATCCTCCACCACCTTTGCTATTGTTGCTTGGGTCATACAGTAGCGACTGTCTTTTGTCCTGAGTAGTGTGATTAAGTGTTGGCGATGTCGGCGCACATCCGCCGCAACGTGGTGCATAGTGGGTTCCTCTGCAGCTGTTCGGTCATGTTGTCACGAGCGGACTATGACCTAGTGGGCTCTTCGCCAATGATAGTATGTGAGCCTTGATTCTGCATTGGTCATGTTGTCTCTCTGGTGGAGGGGTAAGGTATCGAGGTCCCTGAGTGCCGTGTAGTAAAATTCTAGGGTATGCCGATGCCACACAGCCACATCTTTGCCAAACAGCATAAGTGTCCTTTGGATCACCGGTTTGGCACAGAGGAGCCACCACTCTAGAGCTGAGGTGTATTGGGGCGGATGGCGTTCACAGTCAATCCACGTAGCTTCAACTTGCCGACGGCAATCCAGGTCCTGGAGGTGAGTTATATTAAGCTTCCAAAAGCCATTGCTGCGCCAGACTTGTTGGGGGAGGAAATGTATAGCGCAGATATAGGCACTATGATCGGAAAAGGCCTGAGGTCATAGTTCTGCGGCCACCACTCCTTGTGTGAGGACTTGCGACACATGTATATGAGCTATTCGGCCGGCCAAATGACTGGTAAGATGAGTGTGGCCAGAGCGATTACCATGGACTTTTTCCCACGTGTTGCACAAGTGAAGTTCTTGGATCATCACACCCAGTTCTGGACAGGGCACGTAGTGTGGGATTTGGTCCTTGGGGTAAAGTACGCAATTAAAATTGCCGACGGAGAATTTGTTTTAGTACCGTTCCAGGAAAAGGAGGGTGACATCTGTGGAGTAGAATCTGACGTGGTCGTGACGTCTGGTGGTACCCGACGGTGCGTAAACATTAATAAATCAGGTGTTGACTGCCGTAAGTGCTATTCCTCGAGCATTAGAAGAGATACGTGACGTCAGTAACTTCAATACCGTCAAGCACTAATATTGCCACTCCGGTGTCTGGAGGGCCACCGGGTGTCACATACGTTGCATAACCATGGAAAGAAAAGCAACACCAACTCCAGTGGCTCGTATTGTGTCTTTCAAAGGTTGCATCGTAACAGGTAACTTACAATGCTGATATTCATTGTCGCCAGGCGGTAAGCCTGGCGACGCGTTGGTTGGGCGAGGTTATCCATGTAGATATTGGAGGGAAGCGAATGTTATAAGTGATGTCAACCCTCGTGGAAAGCGAAACTCCTTTTGGTGCTTATGCTGCATGGTCCAGTGGTGCCGCAGCTGGGCCCGGATCGGGATCTGGTGTCTCGACGTCTGTTCATGTTCCATAGACTCTGAATATTTGATATGAAGGGACAGAGTGACGTCGCTGCTTGCACTGGTACCTTCCTGCCGCTCACTTTTTATTTTAAAGATCTGATAGTCGAACGCTGCATGATGCTCCGTCCGTTCTGCAGGGCTGGAGTCAGTGGAAACGGCCCCAGCCTCGCGGTTGGCTTCTTGAGTAGTCAGTTGTTCCTCCCCGGCCCAATGGGAACCGCTGTGTTCCGACACGTGCCCCGACACGGTCCTACGACGGCGCTTTCGGCATTTCGGTCATCGCTGTTTCCGTACATGGCATTCATTGTCAGAAGACGGCACTGACTCACGCTTCAGTGCAAATGATCGGTACGATGAGTGAATCAATTTCCATCTTTCTGTCGTCAATGTCTGTCGTGTTCGGTAACTTCAGCGTCATCGTACTATTTTCCATCACTGGCCAGGCCTGTTGATCATCCAGGTTTCTGTCCGTGGAAGGTGATTCCTGTACCGCTAAATCGGGCGGCTGTGTCTATTTTGTTGAGAACGTCGTGAGCGCCGCAGCGTAAGTCACGGAGAAAATAGTCTTCGTCGGTGGAGGTGCAACGTCCGTTGGTGGGAGTTGTTTGATCCGACACTGGAGGCACTGGGACCGAAGGTGACCTTCCTTGCCACATCCGGAACAGGTTTTTGGTTGGCTGTCATAAATAACTATGGCCCGTCACCCTCCTATCTGTAGGTAGGACGGTACGTGCCATTGGAGGTCAATGAGCACTTGGCGTACTCCACTAGATACGTCTTAAATTGGGTACATTTTTCAGCCACGTGTTCGTGTACCGTGCCGTTGGGGTGGAGCACCGCCACAACGTCTGCTGCAGGGAGTTCAAATGGTAGTTCGAATACGCGGATAGTTCGCAGTCCCAGTGCGTCATGGCCGACCTCGACGTTGCCAACATTTCCATGTACGTGGCAGAAAAGGAGTTCTTGTTTCACGAAGCAACTTGGCGCATATAGCTTCGTTTATGAGTTTTACATAAACGATGGTGACAGCCGGGATCTTAGATTACTCTTTTAAAAAGCGTTCGACTTCGAGCTCGTTTGGTCTGGTAAAGTCGTTCTGACAGGAGAATTTCAAGGTTCATCTTTTGTATTGGTTTGCCATGATCTTGTAGCGCCATGGCGTCACTTAGACTCGATGCAAGGAAGTAAACAAGGCGCACAGGCCCACTCTGCTGGCGGAAAGCACACACTGCACGTCAGCTTCGCTCGGCTGCGAGAGCCGGACTGACGATAGACCACGGGCTCACACAACGCGACAACATCTCGTAAGTAGATAACACTTCCTCGTAACACTTCTGCATCTTACAGTGTAGCCAGATTGTACAGACGGCCCTACTTAGCGTTGTCAGGGCCGGTCGGTTTTATTGGCCACATTAAGTGAAAGGCCGGTTGGCGGTCAGTTTTTATGTATAAGACTGTAAATTGTCTGCCATGTATCGCTCGCAAACGCGAACAGTGACTTTTACAGTGCTACAATCACGCGAGAGTGAGGACATATTTGGTCTTGATTCTTTTGACTTCTTTGTCTTTAATATTCAAGACAATGTGTTGTCACTGTTTACATTCAGTGCAAAAGACAGTGTAGCTAGCTTGCTAATAGAACTCCCGGAACTCTTTACTGAAGGTTTAGATAAAGGTAAAAACTTTGTTGCACATATTACACTGAAAGACAATGCTCTGCCGAAATTTTGACAGGCCACATCCGTTCCCATTGCACTACAGGACAAATTCGCTGCTGAATTTAAAAACTTGCAGGATAACGGAGTTATAGCACCCACATCATCTAGTCAATGGGCAAGTCCGCTGGTTTTGCTCCCCAAACCTCTGTGTTGACTTTAAGTCTACAGTCAACCAACAAACTGCCATTGATACTTATCCATTGCCACGCCTAGATCTCATTGTCAAATTAGGCGCTCAACCCTACTTTTCAAAAATTGATTTGCGCGACGATTATCTTCAAATACAGCTCGAAGAAGAATCTCAAAAAGTGTTTGTAGTAAATGCTCATAGGGCTTGTTTGAATGTTTGCGTTTGCCTTTTGGCAGCGCTTCTGCACCAGCCATTTCCCAACGATATTTGGAACAGCTGACTGCACAACTGCCAAACTGTTGAAACAGTTTGGACGATATTGTGGTAGCAGGCCGTACACCTGAAGAACACATTGCAAATTTACGTGCTTTGTTTTGTGTGTTATTTGATACAGGACTAAAGTGTAGACTGGACAAGTGTGATTTTTTTAAACCTGAATTGCAGTATTTTGGTCACGTTATAAACAGTCAAGGTGTACATCCTCTTCAGGGGCATTTGTTAGCCATACGAGACTTACCAGTTCCTCGAAATATTACAGAACTGCAGTCAGTTTTAGGGAAAATTAATTTTGATATTCGGTTGATACCGAATTCTGCAAAAATCACTACTCCAATGAATCGCTTGTGTCGCAAGAATCTCCCCTTTGTTTTGACAGATGAGTGCCAAGTAACTTCTCAAAAACTTAAAGATGCATTGGTGAGTGATCCTTGCTTATTTCACTTTGATCCTGCCAAACCAGCTGTATTGTAAGATGACACTTCCTCTTACGGAATCGGTGCAGTGCTTTCGCACAGAATTGGTGATACAGACAGACCTACTGCTTTCGCATCAAAAGTGTTGTCCAAAGCTCAATGTAACTATTCGCAAATTGAAAAAGAGGCTTTGGCTATTCTGCATGGTATAACCAAATTTCACCACCATTTGTATTGCAGAAAATTCTACTTAGTAACGGATAACAAGCTTTCGGAGTCCTTGTTTCATTCGACCAAACCAGTTAATGTGCGTAACTGCCCAAAAATTGCAAAGATGGTCTTTGTTCTTGTCTCAATACCAGTACGACATTGTATATCGTGCAACAGATTACCATGATAATGTGGACGCATTTTCACGTCTTCCGATTGGTCCTGATATAGACTTTGATGCTTCTGCTTCATCTTACTGTCACATCGACGCTCAGCATTCTGAATTGCTTCAATCTTCGCACTGAACTATAGGAAAATTTCACAGGCCACGGTAGCTGATGCAGATTTCATCATTTTGCTCCACTACATTCCGACATCTTGGCCTCGTTGAATAGAATAAACCCTGCAGTGCGCCTTTGGACGTTGGCATAACCTAACTGTATAGAAACGTGTGATTCTTGTTCATAATGAAAATGGACAGTCACTTGTGTTACTCCATAAAGTTTTTGCAAACAGAAGTGTTGCAGTTACTTCACCAAGGACACTGGGGGATTGTTCGTGCGAAACAGTTAGCGCGTCGACACTGTACTTGGCAGGGTATGGACGCCCAAATAGAACAGATGACGTCACAGTGTCACGCATGTGCAAAAAAACAGTCAGCTCCGCCACAAAAATTTTCTGCTTGGCCTAAGTCGTAATCGCCATGGCAACGTGTGCACATAGACTTTGCAGAACCCTTTTGGAACATGTGTTAGTTGATTGTGGTTGACTCGTATAGTAAGTTTCCTTTTGCTGTGCCAATGAAGTAGACAACGTCACGCAGCATGACTCAAGTGTTATCATCGATATTTTGTCTAGAAGGTGTAGCTGAAGTAATAGTGCCAGACAACGGCCCTCAGTTCATGTCAAATGAATTACAGACATTCTGTGAACGCGACTGACTACAGCATCTAACTACTGCATCGCTTCATCCACAGTGAAACGGCGAAGCGGAACGTTTTGTCAGCACATTCAAGCAGCAGGTGGTCAAGCTCCCTCCGCCCACACCAGGGATCAAGAGCATTGCAGCTGTTTCTCGCCTCGTATCGTTCGCAGCACGGGGTCCCGGGTTCGATTCCCGGCGGGGTCAGGGATTTTCACCTGCCTCAAGATGACTGGGTGTTTGTGTTGTCCCCATCATTTCAGCATCATACATGAAAGTGGCAAGTTTGGACTGAGCAACGGCTTTAATTTGTACGGGCGCTGATAACCGCGTAATTGAGCGCCCCAAAAACCAAACATCATCATCATCATCGTATTGTTCGCACCCACGAGATGGAACATCACACGCGGAATTGCTTCACGGCCGCCGTCATCACACACAGCTCCATCTGCTCCACCCTCCTCACCATCCGAAACCGACGGAAAACAGCAAGTTTCGCTTCGCGCCGCATGATATTGTCTTTTGCTGGGTTTTTAGCGACAGCAGACGGCGTTCGCGAGGCGAGATCGTTCGTCGACTTGGCGCTTGCATACATCTTTTTTCAGGTCCAGATGGTTTGCAGCGCCGTCATCACAATCGACTTCGCGTCTGTCATGTATACAATGATCTTTCAGCCTCTCTTCCCCCAGATTCACGGGTTCAGAGGACAGCGTGGACACAGCAGCCGCCCGAGGGTGTCGTCACGACACCGCGGGACGACCCCACGGAGACGGACCCTCGCCTCCTTTGCCTCCTCTCTTGCTACCGATGGAGCTGGACCCGCCCACACCGCAGCAGTCGCCGCCTTCTTCATCTGGTTCATGGCATCAGGAGGTGGACGCGTATCCTTCCGGTCGTTTTTCGGGGAACGTTCCCGGCAGAGCGCAGATCGGATGGCGGGGTATGGCCGGAAGCTTGACGTCCCCTGCAGCCACAGCATCCTCCGCCGTTGTCGCACTCCATACACGACGACGGTCCGTCGCTTTGGTGGGGGGGGGGGGGGGGGGGGGGGAAGAATGTCCTGGCGTAACCACAAGCGCCAGAACGAAGATGCGGAGCGCAAGATCAGAGAAGGCGGTGAGGAAACATCGGCCAATGGTGTGCGGAATGGGACTGGACCGTGCCAGGAGCGCCCCCTGCCAAGAAGTGAATATAAGAGCCGCTCCTGCCAACCTCGGCCGCTCGGATCGGCTCAGTGTACTGACATTAGAGGAACGTATTTGCAGAGCGTGCTATTAGAACAACTAGTTGGGATCCTTATCAGTTACTTGTCTGGACCAGCAAAGAATCTTACTGTTTGCATGTTACTTGCGACAACGGTGTAACTCCAAAGTTGAGTATTGTTAACTGCTTTATAAAAATGAAACTACTAATGTTAATTGTTTGAATTGTTGTATAGCATTCTGAGAACGCAGCGCCCATTAGACACCCTATAAACGACGAGTGGGAAAGATGCAACAAGGTACCCTTCGTTGCTCCAACAACTTACAGTAAACTGCTGCTACAACAGGAACAAGCTGTTTAGCATAATCCTTGCAGAATATTATAGGTATTTCTTCTGGTCCTGATGCCTTTGCATTACTAAGAGATTGTAGATGCATTTCTGCTCCATGATCGGTTATATCAGTATCTGCCATTTCCGCGTTCATACGCTGATTCAAACGACGCACCGTGTTACGATCTTCCGCAGTGAAAAGATTTAGGAAGACGGATCTCAGTACTTCGGCATCCAGTTTTTTGTCTTTCGATTCGGTGCCAATATGGACACTAAGTGAATGAATAGACGATTTAGAGCCGCTTACCGACTACATACAGGACGGAAAGCCCTTAAGGTTTTTACCCAAATCGGGTAACAAAATTTTACTTTCAAAATCATTGAACGTTTCTCTCACTGCTCTCCTTACACTCACTTTCGCTCCGTTCAGCTTTTGTTTGTCCGCCATGTTAGGACAACTCTTAAATCTGTGTTGAAACTCTCTTTGTTGACACCAGATTTCTAACACGGTAGTTAAACTACGGTAGGACTTTCCCATCTCTTAAGATCTTGCTCGGGACATATTTGTCTAGGGCATA
The DNA here is from genome assembly GCF_023864345.2 of Schistocerca serialis cubense. Classification (NCBI taxonomy): domain Eukaryota; kingdom Metazoa; phylum Arthropoda; class Insecta; order Orthoptera; family Acrididae; genus Schistocerca; species Schistocerca serialis. The sequence goes on from NC_064640.1 coordinate 585,409,155, forward strand.
AAGAACACTCTTTTGATTTTTTTCATTTGTGCTTCACGTTTACGTCCTCATCACTGAATATCTGATCCTTACTACTCAGGTAATCTGAAATTTGTATCCTATCACTCTTGCTAAGCAAAAGTATCTTCCTACGTTTCTTAACATTCCTTGTAAAAGCCATAGTCATAGATGTTATCACAGCCTTTTGATTACTGACGCCCTCCTCTACGTTAACTGGTTAAATAATTTCAGGTCTGTTTTGTTGTCAAGAGGTCTAAGACGTTACTTTCACGAGTTGGTTCTCCATACGCTCGAAGTAATTTTCGGACAAGACATTCAAAATAAAGTCAGACAGATCCCTGTCTCTGCCACCAGTTTCGGTAGCACGACACTCCTGATCTATACCAAGAAAGCAGAAGCCTCCTCCCCCCCCCCTCTCCTATTACACCAACATGATCAGGAAAATTACCAACGATATTCTGCAAGTTCTCTTGGAAACGCTATGCCGCTACAGTTCCTGACCCAGGCTATCTATAAAAGTATCTGATTACCATTTTTTACCGATCTTTGATGCTTAACTTCATCCATATTAATTCACATTCGGAATTCGTGATAAGAAAAAACACTCCGTCTTCAGGCCACAATTGGCCTATCGGGGCCATCCGACCTCCGTGTCAGCCTCAGCTGAGGATACGGATAGGAGGGGCGTGTGGTCAGCACACCGCTCTCCCGGTCGTTATGTTGGTTTTCTTTGACCGGAGCCGCTACTGTTCGGTGGAGTAGCTCCTCAATTGGCATCACGAGGCTGAGTCCACTCCGAGAAATGGCAGCAGCGCATTACGGCTCGGATGGTCACCTATACAAATGCCGTCGTAGCATGATAGCACCTAACTTCGGTGATCTGACGGGAACGGGTGTATCCACTGCGGCAAGGCCGTTGCCTGTAATTCGCGATAAGCTCTCTACATATTATTGAATTCTTTACTGCAATAATTAAGCCGCCACTACTGGCGACCAACCTATCCTTACTAAAATATATTAATCTGAACTTTGGATTTTGTTGCTATTTACTTCTGGTTACATCCGACTTTCTGTTCCTAACACTATCTGGGCGTTACAGTATGCAGAAAGCGAAAATAATTCTAGAGCCCTTCCCTGGATGCTCCTGTAGTTTATTAGTATCACATTAGTGTTCTGTATATTTGATCTGCGAGGACGAGCGTTCTCTAAGGTCATAGTGGCTGTTGTGATTTTCGGTTTTAGCACACAATTCGGTTATGATCGCAAGGGGGGCTTTCCGTGACCTTGCATACACATCACTAGATGTTTCAAGAAAAGATGAGTACGTGAAGAACTACATGGGGTTTAAACGATTCATACATATATTACAGATTTCAGTTTTTAAAATATGACTCCGTAGTTATCGTCTCTTCAACATAAACGTTACCTAGTATATTTTATCTGGCGTATTTGTAGACTGCTGTATGGTTCCTTAGGAACAAGTCATTCAGTTAAGCAACCATTCCTGCATCATTCCTACATTTATTATGTTGTGATTAGGGAATATGCTCGTCCTGCAGATTTGTTTTTTGTTATTAGGTATTCTAATGAAAGCGTTAGTCAGTATAAGGATCCTATAATATGCGGCATCGGAAGTTTAGGCCCGTGCCTCGGTATTGACAGTACTTGCCTCTGGAGCACTGTTGCCTTGTCACAGTCACAGTTTGTCGTTCGAGCTTCCACTTGCATTTGATAGCACGGTAGCCAGGTCTCTGTTGTCGCGTCCATCCTCTACTCGCTGGAGAGGCGTATCCCTCTACCACGTCCCTGTACCTGTGTTCAAAAGCTGCTGCTTCAGAGCGACCTATGACGCGGAACGTGATCGGCTTTTGTGCTTTTCACGGGTCGGCAGAGGAGCATCTGTGTACGCGAACTGCTCTGATAGCACACACGATATCCGCAGATAATGGCAAAGCGTACACCACCCCTCCGTATGAACAACATGCGCACCAAGTGGGCCACGCTTGTGAACACAGCAGCGTTACCGCCAACATCGCCTCGTCGTTAATTAGATTTCCTGTAGAAACGTTTGGCATCAAAATAGCTGAGAGGCTGACAGTATGTTCTAAGGTGTGTCACGATAGCCTCCACTAGTACTTCCATTTACTTTCTGACAAGGAAAGAAATTTCGCTGGAACCGTAACAAATTTGTGCTTGGAAAATTTTTTATTTCGCACAGAAATCGGCATAGATTGTTTCAGCAGCATACAATCATTCTCAGGTATTCTCACTCTTCTATTACATTATTTTAAATATTGAAAGGTGATTGGTTTTGTGTTTTTGCTTCACGTGCGATCTAGGCATACTTACTTTCTAAGATCGCCGACTTGAGAACGAGAGTAAGTGAATATAAGCATTAGTATCTACATTTGCAACTGCGCTCTTTGCTCATGGGTCACTATTGTGGCCACAGACTATGTTTAAAGTGACAAACAATGAATCGGTATCTAACTGTTTTCAGAATGAAAATGAACTGCAGCAAGGTAATGGGCTCTCCTCACTCACATTCGACCTTGTCACGAAAAATGTAGTTAGAGAAACCAAATAAACAACAAATGGAAACGTCGCACGTAAACAACCAAATATAGTGGCCTATGCAAATGAAATAGGTTTAACAAGAAATAACACTGGAGAAACTGAAACTCGGTTCAAGAAACTAAGTGATACTGCGATGAAAGTAGGTTAAAAATCAGGGAAGGAAATGCTGAATACATTATTATACAAAGGAAAAACATGACTACAGCACAACGTAATGACCTTCAGATAGAAAATTAGACTTTCAAGAACACTCCCCACTTCAAATACTTTGGTTTAAATATAAATGACTGAAGACAATCGCATACCAAACTACTCTATGGAACGCAAAGTTTACTTCTCCCCCCAAAAACTTCTACCCTCCAAACTCCTGACCAGGGAAATCAAGCTGAAAGTCTACAACACAATCATAAGGCCAGTACTGCTGCATGGAGAGGAAACATAGACCATGACCAAAAGAGAAGAGCACCAACTCTCAGGCATCGAAAATAAAGTGTGCGGGAAAGTCTTTGGGCCTACATTTCACCAAGCCACACAAAGATGGGTTTGGAGATAAAATGAAGCATTAGTTAAGTTAGCAGATGAACCACCGATAGTGAACATTGCCAAAGCGATAGGTTTGCAATGGGTAGGCCATATTGTCAGAATGAACCTTGCTAGAAAAGTCTGTCAGATATATGGTAAGAAGATGGAGGGCACAAGACCCCCTGGACGATCAACATCGAAAGATGAAGTGACCTCAGACTACAGAGTGATTGGTATCACCGAATGGAATGAAGCGGCGTAGGACAGGAAAAACTTGAGCAGATAGTTAGGATGACAGGGGATCGTCAGGTCACAAAGAAGCCATCGGAGTGTGTTAGTGAGTGAATATCGCAAAGAGTTAAACTATCATACAAATGACGTATACAACACTTTCGACGGAAGGAAACATAAGACAATCAATTGTCAATTTCATTTACAATCATGACATTTTATCCTTAACTTACGACAGTATTCTAATTAATAACAAATTTCTACTGCCTGCCACCAAGTCATAAATACTTGCTCTTTACTTAAAATTCACACAGAAGCTTATAATTTATAGGTAGAACACTAAAAGATAGCAATAAATATCTCAATTTTGTTTAAATACAGTTTACAGAGCTGTATACTCTCGGCAGCTGCTGTGTTTTCACACGCGCTAAGGGGAAACGGATGTCCATGTTGTAATGCTTCCCACTTAGTGCAAAACTGCATGACACTTGTATCAGATTCAGCTAAAATATGTTAGCCTGTTGGCGAATCACCAAGTACGATTGCATTCGTGATGCTCTTGACTACATGCCAGATCAAAAGTCGTTCAACAATTTAGAAGTTCGTACCCATCATCTTCGCCTGAAGATGGCGAAGATGATGTATACGAAACTCATTGAAACGTTGCGACAAGACGCCTCAACAACTCGGCTGATAACCCGAGAAGAATTCATCATCTTTAAATCAGTCATCACCAAGTTGCTGGTTGTCGGCAATCAACTATAAATCTAAATATTCACTTTTTAGAGTGCTAGAAAAGTAAGGAAAATGGCAAAAAAAGGACTCCCCCAGGATACTTCACGCTCATACTGTGTAACACCGATTAGAGCCTTCATAATGGTTTCAGTCGGCGAGAAAGGGAGTCGATAAGTTTTTCAGGTGTACCACAACCTGCCGAAGACACTCATTGACGACTAAGGAGTTAACAAATAGAGGGGATATTGATTGCATCAATGTATAAAATAATAGTAGATATTTTGTATGGAATTAAGATCGGGCGATATAAGGGGGACAGCCGGGGTGCGGTAGGACGTCGTCAAGGCAGGAAGATTTGCGTAGAATGTCAACATGGCTGTTGCCATCTTGGGAAATGGGAGATCCCATAGCGTATTCATCATGAAGTTGTAAAAGAAGGGGCACCACTTGGGCACTGAGAACGTTAAAATGAACATAATGACTCAGGTTCACGGTAATCAGAATGTGTGTGCACAAGTCATGGATAGAAAAACACCCTGAAAGCATCACAGAATCACTTCCGGCCCGAGTTGACCCACAACACACCGCGTGTTAAACGACACACTGCACTATCGTTGTACAAAGTGCCTTCCGTGACCTGAAAAAAGGAGAATTCGCTACTTGCCGAACTGCGTTAACACTCCCCCGTCAGATTCTCTTAAGTTTATAGGTTTCTTTGCCCCTTTGGAGACGTGCAGCTGTGAGTAATATACCTTAAGGTATGTCCATTGCATGTGGTTCTTTCGCAACATTCGATAAGAAATTGGTAGAGATCTATTGGCAGCAGCAATTCCTGTCTCATTTTAAACTGAGTATCATTGACAGGGCGTGACCAATCTTTTCCGGTCCTTTTAGTTTGGGATATTATTACAAATTTTGCTCTTACGTCGAGTTGCAGAGCTGCAGAGGCCCCTCTATACCATTCAATGTGGACACTTTGGGCAGTGCTTATCGATACACCAATACATCGAGTAAATTCACGTACGATGTACTCATTGGTACGTCCTAACACGACATATCATTTTTCCCTTTCTGTCGCTCATCGCCATATCTTAAGGCGCTGAGAACATACAACGAACTATCACGTAAACACTGTTTCACTGCGAACAGCTACATCAGTGGTGGTGGTTCACATGAATGTCTGGTAACAGTTCTACATCATTTACAGTGCTCCATAGCAACCAGTAGTAGTTTTTACGATGAGCTCAATTACGCCAGGGGCGCGAGACACTGGAGTAAATTTACAAATTATAGAGCGCAGCACTCTGTCGTCCTTTTTCTTGTAGGTTTTATATTGCTAATCCAGATTTCGGCTAATGCCTAGCCATTATCAATGCACTATCTTCTAGTCCCAATACATTTCAGTTCCCTGTTGTTCGGGCATCAGTCACAGTTCTTTGAATACCACTCTTTAAGCACTACTCTTTGAGTAGTATTCAAAGAACTGTGACTGACGCCCGAACAATAGAGAATTGACATCTATCGCGACTAGAAAATTGTGCAATGATAATGGGGAAGGGCCGGCCGGTTCTAGGCGCTTCAGTCTGGAACCGCGTGACCGCTACGGTCGCAGGTTCGAATCCTGCCTCGGGCATGGATGTGTGTAATGTCCTTAGGTTAGTTAGGTTAAATTAGTTCTAAGTTCTAGGGGACTGATGACCACAGATGTTAAGTCCCACAGTGCTCAGAGCCATTTTGACCGAATGGCTAGTCACTAGCCGAAATCTGGATTTGCCAAATAAAACCTACAAAAAAAAGGACGACTGATTGCTGCACTCTGTAATTTATAAATAATATCACAGCCGCAGAGTGCACCAACTTTCCTAATGGAAGGTAACCTGAAGAACTGCAGTCAAATTATGTTGAAGTAGGGGCTGCATTTATTATTAAATACTGATATTTATTGTGGTCTCACCGGTCTCACCGCCAGACACCACACTTGCTAGGTGGTAGCCATTAAATCGGCCGCGGTCCGTTAGTATACGTCGGACCCGCATGTCGCCACTATCAGTGATTGCAGACCGAGCGCCGCCACACGGCAGGTCTAGAGAGACTTCCTAGCAATCGCCCCAGTTATATATTCGACTTTGCTAGCGATGGTTCACTGACAACATACGCTCTCATTCGCCGAGAAGATAGTTTAACACAGCATTCAGCTACGTCATTTGCTACGACCTAGCTAGGCGCCATTATCAGTTACTATTGATATTGTGAATCATGTACTGTAAAGAACGACGTTCACCATTAATGGATTAAAGTTGAGTATTCCACCAGATACGTCCATTATTCTAAATTCTAATTTCCTGGTCCTGTTCCAGACCTCACGCCAGCCTGCGTGAGCTAAAACGCATGCCTTTTGGCCTCCTCTAGTAACACAGTGTTGGCTCTCCTGCCTACCAAAACATTGGCGACGAGGCAAAACCGCGTTCTTATCGATATTGCCATGATTTACTTGTGTAATGGCTTCGCCACAATCTCCAGATGTACTGTCTGAATTTTTTCGCTTACAGAATCAGCAGACGCAGGCCTTACTGGATGCCCTTGGACAGCTCGTCCAGGGTCAACGGGCAATGCAAAACGATGCGGCAGCCGCCGCTCCACCGCTAACGCAGCCACAACACGCTGTTGCACCAACTTTTCGACCTTTTGATGCTGCACTGGAAAGCTGGACGGAGTGGTCACGCCAATTTGGATTCCATCTCGCTACCTACAGAATTCAAGGTAATGAGCGGCAGCCTTTTTTGTTATCATCGGTCTGCGTCCAAACGTACTGTGTGATAGCCAAATTATTTCCCCGATGCGATGTAGCAACTCTGTCCTACGACGAAATTTTGTCTGCATTAGATGCATATTTCAAAGAATCAGTCAATGTAGTTGCGAAAAAGTATACCTTCTTTCATACAAAACGTATGGCAGGTCAGACTAATCGGGAGTGGGTTGCAACCTTGCAAGGCCTTACTAGGGATTGTGCTTTTGAGTGTCTATGTGGACTCTCTTATTCAGATACTATGGTACTTGATGCAATTGCACAGAACGTTTCTGATGTTCGTATGTGGGAACAGATTTTGAAACTAGTCAATCCCTCCCTTCAACAAGTGATGGACATATTGGATCGGCAGGACACACTTGACTTTGATCAGGAATCATTTGAAACTTCACCAGCCATGTGTCAGGTTAACCGGCCCGCCGGGCGAGCTGCACGGAGCAGTAAACAGCCCTCACACCTGGCCGTGCCGCTGCCGCCTGGCTCTCAGCCACGTGTGCCGCGCAGGCATGCAAATGCAGTGCTAAAATCATGCCTGCGGTGTGCTACTAGACATTCGCGTGAGAATTGCCCGTCACGCAAAGCTATTTGCTTTTTCTGTAGTAAAAAAGGACATGTTCAAAGTGTTTGCCAGATCGGAAACTCACTATTCCAGGCCCTTTCATTCGCGCCGAATTCGAACCAAGGATACTCAGGCTCGTGAAACTTCACCCATGGAAATTCATGTAGTTCATTCCACTCTGTCCAGTGCCACTTTCTCTATTAGTGACTGTGTTCATCCCACAAATAGTGTGCGTCGACATCGCCGGAAATCACGTCAAGTCGCAAGTCATTATGTGCCAGTGTCAGTTCACATTGCATGAGACAGTCGCTCTTGTCATCAGCAGGACAATAAACTTTTTGTAGACTTGGACATTAACGGCAAAGTGCTACCATTCCAGCTCGATACCGGAGCTGCAGTTTCACTGATTAATCAAGACACTTACAAACTGCTGGGCACACCTCCGTTGCATGCCGCAAATGTTAAGCCAACTAGCTATTCAGATCAAAAGATCCCTGTGTTAGGACAGTGCAGCCTTGTTGCAACATACAAAGGACAAACAAAACTTGTGTCATTTTACGTCCTTCATTCTTCTTCTGCAGTGAACTTGTTTGGTTTCGATTTATTTCATTTGTTTAACTTGTCTATAGTAAATCAGGTCCTATCAGTGAACCAGACTGTGCCTTCAGACAGTGTTTCTCGTCTGTGTGAAGAATTTGCAGACAGTTTTGCACCGGGCCTTGGTTGCGCTAAGAACTATAAAGCATATTTGGAACTGAAAGTAAACGCGCAACCGAAATTTTTCAGAGCGCGCAATGTTCCCCACGCAGTGCATAATGAGGTCGCATAAACATTACACGATTTGGAATTACAAGGTGTAATTGAACGTGTGCAGGCTTCTCTCTGGGCATCACCCTTAGTAATTTTGCCAAAAACTTCGGAAAAATTGAGACTTTGTGTGGACTTCAAGGCAACACTGAATCCACATCTAGTGAGACAGTTTACCCAGCCCAGAAGATCATTTTGACAAACTGTGCCCGGGTAAATATTTTTCGAGGTTGGACCTAGCAGATGCGTACTTGCAAATACCGGTGGATGAAGAATACCAGCGCGTTTTGGTGGTTAACACACATCTTGGTTTGTACCGATTCAAACGACTGCCATTCGGGTGTGCATCCACCCCTACATTGTTTCAGCAATATCTCCAAACTGTTTGTGCGTCGGTCCCTACTGCAGCAAACTATCTGGACGATATTGTGATCTCCGGAAAGATGGAAGAAGAACATTTAGCCAATCTCAGAACATTATTTTAGGTCTTGCAACTAAATGGTCTTCGCTTGCACAAGGACAAATGTGTGTTTTTTGATCGTGACTTGCCCTACCTGGGACATGTACTCAATGCCCAAGGCATACATCCCAGTCCCATTCACCTCCGTGCCATACAAGACTTGCCTTCGCCGCAGAATTTCTAGCAGCTACAGAGTGTGCTTGGAAAAATCAACTATTATCAAAAATATGTGCCGCATGCCTCTTCCATTTCAGCTCCGCTTCATCGCTTACGCCGTAAACGTGTTCCGTTGGTCTGGACGACGGAATGCGAACGCGCCTTTCGCCAGTTGAAATTGGTGTTGCTTTCCAATTCTTGCCTTACGCCATTCGATCCTCAGAAGCCCCTTTTGTTGATGGTGGATGTATCGGATTTCGGGATCGGTGCTGTGCTTGCGCACAAAGATGGATCTCACGATCGCCCTATTGCCTTTGCGTCCAAATTGCTCTCGTCTGCGCAAAGAAATTATTCACAGATCGAGAAAGAAGCATTGGCTCTCGTATTTGGTCTTACAAAGTTTCATGATTTCTTATATGGTCGTCATTTTACCATCATCACAGAACACAAACCTTTGACATCGCTTTTTCATCCGAACAAGCCTGTACCTCCACGTACAGCGCAGAAATTCATTCGCTGGTCTATTTTCCTCTCGCAGTACCGCTGCGATATCTTGTATCGGTCCACTGCTAAGCACGGAAACGCCGATGCGTTGTCCCGTTTGCCTGTTGCTGAGGATAGAGCATTCGATTCCTCTGAACTTGCTTGCATGTTCATTGATGCGGAAACCGATGACGTGGTCGAATCGTTTCCGATTGATTTTCGTCGTGTAGCTACAGCCACAGCTGCTGACCCTGTCCTTGCTACCGTTCTGCGTTTTGTTGATACGCAATGGCCCTTGTCAAAGTCACGGATCGGGGACCCGTTGGTTCACCGATTTTTTGCTCACAAGGAGAGACTTTTTGCTCGACGTGGTGTTTTGCTGTTGCGTTCTGATAATGATCAGTCCAGGGTGGTGGTACCACGTTCGTTACAGTCCTCTGTCTTAAAGCTTCTCCACCAAGGACATTGGGGTATAGTGAGAACGAAACAACTTGCTCGTCAGCACTGTACTTGGTTCGGAATCGATGCCGCGATTACGAATATGTGCTCTTCTTGCATGGTGTGTGCCGAACAACAATCAGCCCCACCGCGGAATTTCTCTGCATGGCCAAACGCACTTCCCCCTGGCAACGCTTACACATCGATTTTGCTGTTCCATTGTGGAATGCTCGATGGTTGGTTGTGGTAGATGCCTTCAGTAATTTTCCTTTTGGTGTCCGTATGTCTTCCACGACGTCATCTGCCACCATCCAAGCGTTATCTGCTATCTTTTGCATTGAAGGTCTTCCACAGAATATTGTTTCCGACAATGGCCCACAATTCCTGTCTGCAGAATTTCAGTCATTCTGCAAGGCCAATGGTATTCAACATCTGATGTCCGCGCCGTTTTCGCCACAGTCAAACGGTGCCGCTGAACGATTAGTCAGGACTTTCAAGTCACAGATGTTGAAGTTAAAAGAGTCGCATTCTCGGGAGGACGCGTTATTGTTCTTTTTGTCCTCGTATCGCTCTCAGCCCCGAGATGGTCGCTTGCCGGCTGAGTTGCTCCACGGTCGTCATCATCGAACCTGGATGTCTTTGCTACGTCCGCCGCATCAGGTTCCTGTGCAGCGGCAGACACCTGCTTTTGCTCCAGGCGACGTAGTCAACTATCACCACTATCGAGGTTCACGGCGTTGGCTCGAAGGGCGCATTCTTCGCTGCCTCGGCCGCGCTGTGTATCTGGTTTTGGGGGCCTCTGGTGAGGTGCGCCGGCATCTCAACCAGCTGCGCCTCTGTCGTCGCATGGGATCTGCCGCTCGCCGTCTGCTTTCAGCGACGGTGCCGTCCGGTCAGCGCCCTGCGGACCCATCTACTGGCTCGCCTCAGCCCCAGGTGTTACCGACGCTGCCTTCCATTTTGCCCCATGGCGACGCGCCGCCGCCACCGCCGCCGCCGCCGCTTCCCGTGACCAGTTGTCCTCCGACATGGAACTCTTGCCCGCTCCGGACCATATGTCGTCTTCGACCGTAGGGTGCCCCGCACCGATGGAGGTCGACCCTTCGGCCTCTCCTGTCTCTCTGCGGGCGCATACACCGCATGTCGGCGTGCACCCTGGAGCAGGTTTTAAGGCGTTTCCTAGCTCCCCGCGGTCCGAATGTCAGGGTGTGGGTGGCACAGCCTCGCCTGTTGTTAGGCTCCCCACCTCGTCGCATACGTCAACATGGGGTCCCCTCCCCACGGCGGGCGGAAGCCTTATGCCACAACCGTACGCCGATTTGCGGGGGAGGAATGTGGTGTCACCGCCAGACACCACACTTGCTAGGTGGTTGCCTTTAAATCGGCCGCGGTCCGTTAGTATACGTCGGACCCGTGTGTCGCCACTATCAGTGATTGCAGACCGAGCGCCGCCACACGGCAGGTCTAGAGAGACTTCCTAGCACTCGCCCCAGTTGTACAACCGACTTTGCTAGCGATGGTTCACTGACAAAATACGCTATCATTTGCCGAGAAGATAGTTTAACATAGCGTTCAGCTACGTCATTTGCTACGACCTAGCAAGGCGCCATTATCAGTTACTATTGATATTGTGAATCATGTACCGTTAAGACCGACGTTCACCATTAATGGATTAAAGTTAAGTATTCCACCATCTACGTCCGTTTTTCTAAATTCTAATTTCCTGGTCCTGTTCCAGACCTCACGCCAGCCTGCGTGAGCTAAAACGCGTGCCTTTCGGCCTCCTCTAGTAACACGGTGTTAGCTCTCCTGCCAACCAAAACATTTATCTTTATTAAAAACAGATTAAAAGTGGAAAACAGACTTTCTGCCTTCTCGAAGGCAATAATAGAATGGAGTTAGAGCCGGAATTTCGGCAAACCATCACGCAATGGGAAACGATATCACAGACGGAGTAGGTAATAAGTGATGTGGAGATCAGCAACGAGTCAACACTACTAATCCACACCATACAACTGAATTACATTAATTTTTCTGCGACGCAATTTAAATTTAAAAAGTGAAAGGATCTGGTTTCGATAGTGACCTGAGGATAATTTTCTTCGACTTAACTAGCTATAATGAAAAATTTATTACACCATTAGCCCTTGTTAGTAACATACACTGATAGTAATACAATTAATTATTGATTCAATGAGATATATGCAATTGGCCTGGATCATACAGATTGTCTCGAGGACCTGATAAGCATTTAAAATCGATCACTGAAAATTTGCCACTTGTGCCAGTAATCTACAGACATTGCAGTTAATTTGCAAAGTAGAGGTAACTTAAGGAAAGGAGGGAGTGAACACACGTTTACAGCCAGGCACAGTCACCAGATAACAATATCTTAATCTGTGGCAGGGAAAAACTTCCGGACTGAGCCCTAAAAAATGGTGGCCATCTTTGGCAACAGTCTCGTCTATCTCGGAGATGGTATTATATTCTTAGAAAATCTCTGCCTCTCAAGCTACAGGAAGTAGACCAGTACTGGAGGGAGTAAGCAAGAGACTACTGTGATGCTCTGGTTGAAAATTCTCCGACATTCAGGCAACGCAAGCACACCTTCACGCTGGTTTATGCGAACTACACCATCGCTTTCTTCTTTTTTCTAATTAGATTTCACTACTGAATACCTTAATAGTTCAGGAAACTAACCATTGCTAAAGGGCAAATTACAGAGGTGACTTAGTACTGGGCTAACATATACAGCTCAGTGCTTTAATATCCTGCTAAATACCCCATCATATCTTTAGCCTTCAGCAATTTAAGTATTGACTAAATCTTTCCCTTGTTAGTATCACGGAGGTGTATTTCTGATACAAGTCATGAAATGTCACCTATGTCACAAAAACGCTATCCCAGAAAGCAGAATATGGAACCAGTTGCAGCTTAGGGTCAACATAAATTCAGTTTTCAGTATTTAGCGTAATTATTGCCCGAAATTAAAAATTTTAAATGCTGTCATAATCTACTCATTAAAGATGTAATCTTGTGTCAGAAGTTTAACACAAACAAGTACATGGTGTATCAAAAAGAATCATCCGATTTGGCATGTCTATATTTCTGAAACTAATAAACATATACAATGATTTTAGTTTTTTGATGAAAGAGGAACGAAAGGTTTTTTTTTTCATACCTTTTCATCGGTGTTCAAAGTGGCTCCCATGAGATGCGCGGCATATGTCGATGCGGTAGTCATATTGTACGCACACTGCAGCGAGTATGTCTTGAGTTACAGCTTACACAGCTGCTGTTAGGCAATGTCTCAGTTCATTCATTGTTGTTGGTAACGGAGGCACACAAGCAGAGTCTTTTATAAACTCCCGCAAGAAATAATCACATACAGTGAGGTCCGGTGACACTGGAGGCCAGTGATGTAAGGCAGAATTATTTGGTCCCGTGCGACCGATCCATCGTTTAGTATTCCATTGGTTTAAAAATTCTCGCACTTCCAGATGCCAGTGTGGCAGTGCCCAATCCTGTTCGTGAATGAAGTTGTTCTAATCAGTGTACAACTGTGGAAAAAGACAGTTCTCAAGCATATCGAGATACGTGCTTCCTGTAACAGCGTTCTCGGCAAAGGAAAATGGACCATACACCTTTTCTGGTGAAACTGCTCAAAACATATTAAATTTTAGAGCCTCCATTTAATGTTGTACAACTTCATGTGGTTGTTCCGTACCCCATGTTTTCACATTACGATGGTACTCCTTTCGATTTAAATGGGATGTTGTCTCGTCACCAAACACTAAGCGTGGAAGAAAACTGTCATCCTCCATCTTGCCAAGAACAAAATTACGTAACTCCACACGTTGTTGTCTGTCACCTCCACGAAGAGTGTGCAGTAGCTGAATTTTATATGGTTTCATGTGTACACGTCGACGCAACACACGCCATACGGACATCGTGGGCATGTTAAGCAGTTGAGCTACACTGCAAACGGATTTCTGCGGACTGCTCGTGAAACTATGGCGGATGCGCATGACGTCTGTGTCAGACACTCGGGGACAGACCGGTGATTTGTCTTTACACAAACATGTTTCTTGGAATTGTTCATGCCATCATCTAATGCTCTGTGCTGCATGAGGATTCACACCATACCCAGTACAAAAGTCAGACTGAACAGTTATTACTGGCCGCATTACGCAAATCGTGGATCACAAAACGCTTCCTGTTGTCCCGACACCAGTTTTACTTCATGTGAAGTGGGCGCACACTGCTGCTACCTAGCGGGAACCATGTAATACTCGAGAGTTTGCTCTTTCCAATAGTACGTTGTTTACGCACATATCTCAAATAACGTAATAGTTATGATTTTTTTAAAAATCGGATGATTGTTTTTGATATACCCTGTATATCAGTTATAAACTGTGTGTTTGACTTGAGGCTGCATAACTGACGACTCGCAATACCCGTATGTCATTCACCAAGTATTTGAGAATGCACTTAGGAACTACAAACTTTACATATAATTTCAAATCTTTAAGAAATTTATTCTCGTTGACTTCCTTAAGAGGAAGTTTTTAACACAATACCTGATTTGTGAAGTAATTAGACGTTGTAAGCTGTTTCACACTTGAGAGTCTGACTCCTTTAAGAACAGGGGTTTACTGTTTTTCTAAGAGAGTATATGATTTCTTATAGAAACAAAGTTTTTATTTCATTTACCTGCTATGTTCAGAAAGTAACTGCTCAATACCGTACATGTGTCTGACTTATCAGTAACAAAAACATTTTTACCACGTACTGACTTTATACCCTCGACCTTGTCAGATATTTCCGTGACTAAAGGTTTAAATTTTATCATGAGAATAAGTTACTGTATTTGTGTTCACATACTTTTTGTATTTGTAATGACAGTTTCAAGGACATTACAGTACTGTTTTTAATGGGCAACTCCAGCTCGATTGTGACTATTTCTTGGGTTTTTATATAATTCCCACTAAGTTCTACCTGATACCGTTAACCCATAAGTCAGCCACCTAGATTTCCTGTTAGTGTTAGTACCCGGTTTTAAACGTTCTAATGGCAAGCCAGTTTCAAAGAGTATGAGAAATGTGTTGAGGAAAACATTATATTTGTCGTCTATGTTATCACCACTATAAACATCCTGCCAGGTTTGTTCTTCAATGATGTTTAAATAAGTCTGTACCCACTACATTAACATCTGTAAATAGACTACAATTATACTTAACATGCGTTTTCGGACAAATTCTCTTTATGGCTAAAATTTGTGCATCATGATCTTGAAATCCATTTTTCATTTTGGCGATTACGAAATGTCGCTCTAATAAAGAAAGAATTAACTGTACAGGGTGACAGCCAGTCATGGGTTATTTTAGGGAATTGGTTAAAAAAATTTGTTTCAAAGGTCTAGTCAGATCTTTACAAATTTTATCCCAGAACATCTTCGGCTGTGCCTACGTGACACAAGTTGCCTGCCTCTCAGAACCTTGGTAGTTCTGTCCAGTTGAAACAGCTGACAACAGGCGCCTTGATCCCCTCTGCCGAAACTGCTAGCGAATTCAGGTCATCGGTGTCGGGCAATAGCGTAACTGGGATAGAGGTCACGTATGTGGACGCTGGAGGATTCTGCAGTGCACAATATAGTTGCTTCTTTCTCCGGCGATCCAGAACTCGAGTAGAACTGACGTCTTTCGTGGGAGGCAAAGCTCCGGCTGTGCGTGTCACTATCGGCCACCTACATCAGTTAACATGAACCGCCTCCCCTTCCGCTGTCGACTTCAATTAGTTGTTCGACCTCCTAGACTGGCCTAAACCTGGTAATTTCCTTCCTAGGTGCGCCCCTTGTATATCGTACATTGAAATATGATCTCTTTATTTTACATAATATTCTGTTCTGCCATTTAACGGCAGCCCCGAATGCCCACTTACAACTCCTGACCGCACGACTTCCTGTACACTGCGGTCGCAAGCCGAATCCAACAACTTTTTCCTCCCTCTCCCTTCCAACGTACAAAACAAAATTATGGTTTACAGCTGTGGTACTGTTCCACTGCACTCAGGACAGAAAGATTACAGTCTGCATCAGATGGTATGAGAGATCCCCCAACATTCTCTCCCTTACCCTCTCACTTATAGAGTTATATTAACGTAATGAGTTTTAAAATGAATTACATAAAATTCGTGCTATTTCATTTAGTCACTGGTACTATAGAGGCACAGTGTTAATCTTACATAGTTTTACACAATAAAATATTAAAAAAATCTAAATTATTTCCAGGAGAACAAATTAGTTGTGATTAAGTATGCTTTAACCAATATAATAACTGTAAATTGCAAACTTTCATGCCAGAAATGTCACAATTAATGGTCGGATGGATATCACATTAAAACCAATCGTTTCGACCACATCTATGGAGGACATTTTCAGTGGGGATCGTAGCTTCCTGGAGTGTCCGATCCACACACTAGCTCGCTACTGACTGCAGCACAATTCCGTTTACGCGTGCTCCCGCGCAGTGACGTGATGTCACGTGCTTTAAATATCCCGGTACAATTGGCCGTTGTCGGTTGCCGTCGTCTGCTGTTGCTATAAACCCATGGTGAAATACTCGTACACATCTTCTTCAGCACTGGGACACAGATGTCATTCCATTTCACGCCCTCTTTGTTCCCTCTGAAAATTCCCGGGCTGTTTCGCGTTCTCTATGGCTACTCTGTACGGCCTCTCATCGTATCCGCTTGTGACTGCCGGTAGTTGACTCCTAACAAAATGAATGTGCTGGTGCCCTGGCTGCAAAGTATGTTTCACAACAGCCGATATGCCTGTCAGTAGTAAGTGGGCCCTTTCAGAGCACTAGGAGGTAATTCACTGAGCAAGCCCATCGTACTCACAAAATAAATATTACAAAATAAAAATAAAATAAACGATTTTAATTATAATTCATTAAATTTTATTAAATTACTTTGATATCCAAAAGGCCCGTATCATAATGTTCTAGAACTACTGTTTTGTCATAATGAAATAAGACTTTTTTCTTAGCCTATGTGTTGAATAGATTTTTAGTATCATCGCCTCTACTGATCTGAATGTACTCTAATTGTATCTTTTCCTTCACTTCACTCTCTACTAATGTTATTGTTTCACTATTCAACATTTGAATATTTTTGTAATTTAGAGTGAACACCTTAATCTTCATCACAGTGTTTTCATCATTTTTCTCATGATAATAACTTTGGTGGTTCAGTCGAAGCCCAATTTGTTATCCATTTACTATCTCCTAATTCATCTGTCCATTCACATCTTTTCTAATTTGACTTCACCATCATCAATATATACTTCAGAATCAATATCAACATGTGTAACATCTTTTCCTAGATTATCTAGCCTATCATACAATCTAAGCCGCTCATTTGACGTAATGAATGCTGCAATAAAATATTTGTAGCTATGTTATTTTCCGCATTATAATCCTTGAGACAGTACTTCATCTGAATCGTATTGTTGTTACTAACATTTATATCTACACTACTGACCATTAAAACTGCTACACCAAGAAGAAATGCAGATGATAAACGAGTATTCATTGGACAAATATATTATACTAGAATTGACATGTGATTATATTTTCACGCAATTTGGGTGCATAGATCCTGAGAAATCAGTACCCAGCCGCGCGGGATTAGCCAAGGAGTCTCAGGCGCTGCAGTCATGGACTGTGCGGCTCGCCCCGGTGGAGGTTTGAGTCCTCCCTCGGCCATAGGTGTGTGTGTTTGTCCTTAGGATAATTTAGGTTAAGTAGTGCGTAAGCTTAGGGACTGATGACCGTAGCAGTTAAGTCCCATAAGATTTCACACACATTTGAACACATTTGAACAAATCAGTACCAAGAACAACCACCTCAGGCCGTAATAAAGGCCTTGATACGCCCGGGCATTGAGTCAAACAGAGCTTGGATGGCGTGTAAATGTACAGCTGCCCATGCAGCTTCAACACGATACCACAGTTCATCAAGAGTACTGACAGGCGTATTGTGATGAGCCAGTTGCTCGGCCACCATTGACCAGACGTTTTCAATTGGTGAGAGATCTGGAGAATATACCGGCCAGGTCAGCAGTCGAACATTTTCTGTGGTGTCATCGCCAGACACCACACTTGCTAGGTGGTAGCTTAAATCGGCCGCGGTCCATTTAGTACATGTCGGACCCGCGTGTCGCCACTGTGTGATCGCAGACCTACCGCCACCACAAGGCAGGTCTCGATATACGATAGAGCACTCGCCCAGTTGTACGACGACATTGCTAGCGACAATACGGACGAAGCCTTCCTCTCATTTGCCGAGAGACAGTTAGAATAGCCTTCTGCTACGTCCATGGCTACGACCTAGCAAGGCGCCATTAGCCTTACCTACTTTGAGAGTTATAGTATAAATGTCTCAAGAAGAACGCTGTATTCATCAAAGAATAAAAGTTAAGTATAAAGCAGCTACGTACTTTTCTTGCTACCATTCAATAGTTATCCTGTTCCAGACTTGACGCCAGTCAGCGTGTGTGTACGCGTGCCTTTCTTTCGGCTCCCTTCCCAGTGTGGCGTAGCAAGCTTGTTACGCCACAACAGATTTGCGACGAGGCAACGAAAAGGGTCTTGTTCTTTCTGATTGCTTACATTTATTTGTCTCATGGCTTCGCCACAATCTCCAGATGTACTGTTCGAATTTTATCGCTTGCAGAATCAGCAGACGCAGGTGTTATTGGATGCCCTTGGACAGCTCGTCCAGGGTCAACGTGCACTGCAACACGATGCGGCAGCCGCCGCTTCACCGCTACCGCAGCCACAACTCGCAGTTGCACCGCCCTTTAGGCACTACGACTCGGCGCACGAATCGTGGACGGAATGGTCCCGCCAGTTTGCATTTCATCTAGCTGCCTACAGAATTCAAGGTAATGAGCGGCAGCCGTTTTTGCTTTCTTGTGTCGGTGTGTCCACCTACCGTGTGATAGTGAAATTGTTTCCCCGACGCGACATAGCTACTCTGTCCTACGATGAGATTTTGTCTACTTTAGATGCCTATTTCAAAGAAACAGTTAATGTGGTTGCCAAACGGTATACGTTTTTTCGTACAAAATGTACGGCCGGTCAAACTAATAGGGAGTGGGTAGCAACATTGCAAGGACTTACTAGGGACTGTGCCTTTGACTGTGACTGTGGCCTTTCTTATTCAGATGCAATGGTGCGTGATGCAATTGCACAGAACGTTTCTGATGTTCGCATACGGGAGCAAATTTTGAAACTAGTTAATCCCTCCCTTCAACAAATGATAGACATATTGGATAGACAAGACACACTTGACTGTGATCAGGAATCTTTTGAAACTTCGCCAGCTGTGTGTAACATTAACCGGCCCGCTGGGCGTACTCGCGCTACGCGGCCCGGTCAACTGCCCTCGCGCACACCAACGCAGCTGCCGCCGCGCTCTAAGCCAGGTGTGCCGTGCCAGCACACAAATGCAGTGAAATCATGCCTGTGGTGTGCTACTAGACATTCGCGTGAACATTGCCCGTCACGCCAAGCTATTTGCTTTTTCTGCAATCGGAAAGGACATGTTCAAAGTGTTTGCCAGAAAAAGCTCAGATCAGACAATCACAATCATTCCAGGCCTTTTGCTTCGCACTGGAATCGAACCAAGGACACTCAGGATCGTGGACCTTCGCCCATGGACATTCATGTAGTTAATTCCACTTCGTCCAGTGACACTTTCTCTAACAGTGACTGTGTTCGTCCCACAAACAGTGTGCGTCGACGTCGCCGGTAATCACATCAATTAACAAGTGATTCTGTACCAGTGTCTGTTCAAATTGCCCAAAACAGTCGCTCTTGTCGTCAGCAGGAAAATAAACTTTTTGTAGATTTGGACTTTAATGGCAAGGTCATACCATTCCAGCTCGATACCGGAGCTGCAGTTTCATTGCTCAATCACGACACGTACAAACAAGTGGGCGCACCTCCGTTGCGTGCCGCAAATGTTAAGTTACATAGTTATTCAGGACAGAATATACCTGTGTTAGGACAGTGCAGCCTTCTTGCCACATACAAGGGACAAACAAAACTTGTGTCATTTTACGTTCTTCGTTCTTCTTCTGCAGTGAACTTGTTTGGTTTAGATTTATTTCAGTTGTTTAACATGTCTATAGTAAATCGAGTCCTATCAGTGAACCAGACTGTGCCTTCAGACAGTGTTTCTCGTCTGTGTGACGAATTTGCAGACTTTTTGCACCAGGCTTAGGTTGCGCTAAAAACTATGAAGCACATTTGCAACTGAAAGTCAACGCGCAACCGAAATTTTTCAGAGCGCGCAATGTTCCTCACACATTGCGTGATGAGGTCGCAAGAACACTAAACGATTTAGAATCACAGGGTGTAATTGAACGTGTGCAAGCTTCTCTCTGGGCCTCACCCTTAGTAATTTTGCCAAAACCTTCAAGAAAATTGAGACTTTGCGTGGACTTCAAGGCCACAGTGAATCCACAACTAGTGACTGCTACTTTTCCTTTGCCCCGCCCGGAAGATCTTTTTGCTAAACTGTGCCCGGGAAAATATTTTTCAAAGTTGGACCTAGCCGATGCGTACTTGCAAATACCGGTGGACGACGAATCCCAGCGCGTGTTGGTGGTTAACACGCATCTTGGATTGTACAGGTTCAAAAGACTGCCGTTCGGGTGTGCATCCGCCCCTGCATTGTTTCAGCAATATTTACAAACTATTTGTGCGTCGGTCCCTACTGCAGCAAACTATCTGGACGATATAGTGATCTCCGGACAGACAGAAGAAGATCATCTTGCGAACCTACGAACGTTATTTCAGGTCTTGCGACAAAATGGTCTTCGCTTGAGGAAGGACAAATGTGTGTTTTTTGCTCGTGACTTACCATACCTGGGCCATGTCATCAATGCCCAAGGCATACATCCGAGTCCAGAGCACCTCTGTGCCATACAAGATTTGCCTTCCCCTCAAAATGTGAAGCAGCTGCAGAGTGTGTTGGGTAAAATTACCTACTATCATCGCTTTCTGCGCAATGCCTCTTCCATTTCAGCTCCGCTTCATCGATTACACCGTAAGGGTGTTCCGTTCGTCTGGACGACGGAATGCGAACGCGCCTTTCGCCAGTTGAAATCGGCGTTGCTATCTAATACTTGCCTCACGCCTTTCGATCCCCGGAAACCCCTTTTGTTGATGGTAGATGCATCGGATTTCGGGATCGGTGCTGTGATTGCGCACAAAATTGGCTCGCATGATCGCCCTATTGCCTTTGCGTCCAAATTGCTCTCGTCTGCGCAAAGAAATTATTCACAGATAGAGAAAGAAGCTTTGGCTCTCTTGTTTGGTGTTACTAAGTTCCATGATTTCTTGTATGGTCGTCACTTTACCATCATCACAGACCACAAAACTTTGACATCGCTTTTTCATTCGAACAAGCCTGTACCTCCACGTACAGCGCAGAAATTCATTCGCTGGTCTATTTTCCTCTCGCAGTACCGCTACGATATCTTGTATCGGTCCACTGCTAAGCACGGAAACGCCGATGCGTTGTCCCGTTTACCTGTTGCTGAGGATAGAGCATTCGATTCTTCCGAACTTGCTTGCCTGTTCATTGATTCGGAAACCGATGAAGTGATCGAATCGTTTCCGATTGATTTTCGTCGTGTCGCTACAGCCACAGCTGCTGACCCTGTCCTTGCTACCGTTTTGCGTTTTGTTGCTACGCAGTGGCCTTTGTCACAGTCTCGGATTGCGGATCCGTTGGTTCGCCGATTTTTTTGCTGACAAGGAGAGACTTTTTGTTCGACGTGGTGTTTTGTTGTTGCGTTCTGTTAATGATCAGTCCAGAGTAGTGGTCCCACGTTCGATACAGTCCTCTGTTTTACGGCTTCTTCACCAAGATCATTGGGGTATAGTGCGAACGAAACAACTTGCTCGTCAGCACTGTACTTGGTTCGGAATCGATGCTGCGATTACGAATATGTGTTCTTCTTGCATGGCGTGTGCCGAACAACAATCCGCACCGCTGCGGAAAGTCTTTGCATGGCCAAAAGCCACTTCCCCTTGGCAATGCTTGCACATTGATTTTGCTGGTCCATTCTGGAATGCTCGATGGTTGGTTCTGGTCGATGCCTTCAGTAATTTTCCTTTTGTTGTCCGGATGTCTTCCACGACGTCCTCCGCCACCATCCAAGCGTTGTCTGCTATCTTTTGCATTGAAGGTCTTCCGCAGACTATTGTTTCCGACAATGGCCCACAATTCATGTCCGCAGAATTTCAGTCATTCTGCCAGGCCAATGGTATTCAACATCTGACATCCGCGCCGTTTTCGCCTCAGTCAAACGGTGCCGCTGAACGATTGGTCTGGGCTTTCAAGTCACAGGTGTTGAAATTGAAAGAGTCGCATTCTCGGGAGGTCGCATTGTTGCTCTTTTTGTCTTCGTATCGCTCTCAGCCCCGAGATGGTCGCTCGCTGGCTGAGTTGCTCCACGGTCGTCCTCATCGAACCTTGATGTCTTTGCTGCATCCGCCGCATCAGGTTCCTGTGCAGCGGCAGACTCCTGCTTTTGCTCCAGGCGATGTTGTATTTTATCGCAACTATCGAGGTTCACGGCGTTGGCTCGCAGGGCGCATTCTTAGCTGCCTCGGCCGCGCGATGTATTTGGTTTTGGGGGCCTCTGGTGAGATGCGTCGGCATCTCAATCAACTGCGCCTCTGTCGTCGCACGGGTTCTGCCGCTCCCCGTCTGCTTTCAGCGACGGTGCCGTCCGGTCAGCGCCCTGGTGACCCATCTACTGGCTCGCCTCATCCCCAGGTGTTGCCGACGATGCCTTCCATTTTGCCCCATGGCGACGCGCCGCCGCAGCCGCCGCAGCCGCCGCCGCCGCCGCCGCCGCCGCCTGTTCTCCCGCCGGCGCCGCCCGCATTCGACGCTTCGCTGCCGCCGCCAAGCGCCTCCCTGGGTCACGCGCCGCCAATCGCTTCCCGTGACCAGCCGTCCTCCGCCATGGTCCTCTGGCCCGCTCCGGACCACATGACGTCATCGCGCGTCGGGTAGCCCGACGCAATGGAGGTCGACCCTTCGGCCCCTACTGTCTCTTTACGGGCGCATACACCGCATGTTGACGTGCACCTTGGACTAGGTTTTCAGGCGTTTCCTAGCTCCCCTCAGACCGAATGGCCGGGTGCGGGTGGCACAGCCTCGCCTGTTGTTAGGCTCCTCACCTCATCGCATACGTCAACATGGGGTCCTCCCCACGGCGGGCGGAAGCCTTATCACACGACCGTTCGCCGATTTGCGGGGGAGGAATGTGGTGTCACCGCCAGACACCACACTTGCTAGGTGGTAGCTTAAATCGGCCGCGGTCCATTTAGTACATGTCGGACCCGCGTGTCGCCACTGTGTGATCGCAGATCTAGCGCCACCACAAGGCAGGTCTCGATATACGATAGAGCACTCGCCCAGTTGTATGACGACATTGCTAGCTACAATACGGACGAAGCCTTCCTCTCATTTGCCGAGAGACAGTTAAAATAGCCTTCTGCTAAGTCCATGGCTACGACCTATCAAGGCGCCATTAGCCTTACCTACTTTGAGAGTTATAGTATAAATGTCTCAAGAAGAACGCTGTATTCATCAAAGAATTAAAGTTAAGTATAAAGCAGCTACGTACTTTTCTTGCTATCATTCAATAGTTATCCTGTTCCAGACTTGACGCCAGTCGGCGTGTGTGTACGCGTGCCTTTCTTTCAGCTCCCTTCCCAGTGTGGCGTAGCAAGCTTGTTACGCCACAACATTTTCTGTATCCAGAAAGGCCCGTACAGGACCTGCAACATGCGGAAGTGCATTATCCTGCTGAAACGTAGGGTTTCGCAGGGATCGAATGAAGGGTAGAGCCACGGGACGTAACACATCTGAAACGTAACGTCCACTGTTCAAAGTGCCGTCAATGCGAACAAGAGATGACCGAGACGTGTAACTGATGTCACCCCATACCATCACGCCAGGTGATACGCCAGTATGGCGATGTCGAATACACGCTTCCAATGTGCGTTCACCGCGATGTCGCCAGACACGGATGCGACCATCATGATGCTGTAAACAGAACTTGGACTGATCCGAAAAAATGACGTTCTGCCATTCGTGCACCCAGTTTCGTCGTTGAGTACACCATTGCAGGCGCTCCTGCATGTGATGCAGCGAAAAGGTTAACCGCAGCCATGATCTCCGAGCTGATAGTCCATGCTGCTGCAAACGTCGTCGAACTGTTCGTGCATATGGTTGTTGTCTTGCAAACTTCCCCATCTGTTGACTCAGGGATCGAGACGTGGCTGCACGATCCGTTTCAGCCATGCGGATAAGATGCCTGTCATCTCGACTGCTAGTGATACGAGGCCGTTGGGATCCGGCACGGCGTTCCGTATTACCCTCCTGAGCCCTCCGATTCCATATTCTGCTAACAGTCATTGGATCTCGACCAACGCGAGCAGCAATGTCGCAATACGATAAACCGCAATTGCGATAGGCTACAATCCGACGTTTATCAAAGTCGGAAACGTGATGGTACGCATTTCTCCTCCTTACACGAGGCATCACAACAACGTTTCACCAGACAATGCCGGTCAACTGCTGTTTGTGTATGAGAAATCGGTTGGAAACTTTCCTCTTGTCGACCGATACGGCCGCAAGTTCGAATCCTGCCTCGGGCATGGATGTGTGTGACGCCCTTAAGTTAGTTAGGTTTAAATAGTTCTAAGTTCTAGAGGACTGATAACCTCAGAATTAAGTCCCATAGTGCTCAGAGCCATTTATGTTTTTCCCCATGTCAGCACGTTGTACGTGTCGCCACCGGCGACAACCTTGTGTGAATCCTCTGAAAAGCTAATCATTTGCATATCACAGCATCTTCTTCCTGTAGGTTAAATTTCACGTCTGTAGCACGTCATCTTCATGGTGTAGCAATTTTAGTGGCCAGTAATGTATACTATCTAATCCAGTAGTATCTCATAATATTGTTGTAAATTTGTAACATACTCAGTTTTACTCATATTTTGCCTTTGCCCAAATTTTCCCCATAATGAATGAACACATATTTTCGCAACAGCTCGTTTTCCTGGATTTTCCTTTACTCTATCAGGAACTAAGTCAATAACCAATTTATGTTTAACTGTTTTTGTATATTCTTCATCAGTTTCATTATTATGTAGACTGGCTCCTAATTTTATTTTCAAAAAGTCTTTCAAATAATTTTTAAACAACATGTTGCTTTTATTTCTAAAATCCCAAACTTCATAGACATATACAATTTTATATCCTTTTTAGACAGCTTTCTTTACTTCGTCTGTTACCCGAGTTCCAATAAAACTTATTTCCTCATCGTTGTGACAATATTTATTTAATTTTTCTTGAGAACATTTGACACAGAGAGGGAACAACAGTTTTTAATTTTTGTTGGTCCTTATTCTTACAGCAAAACTGGATGATACAATCCTCTATGTCCCAATGCTTTATGTTTTATGAATCTATACTGTTGAGTCTCCTACCATAGGAATCAAGGGAGAGGATGTTGTTGACTGGCCGGTATTCTCTTACTACAACACAATTGCACACATGTAGTAACAGGGTCTTTATTTAGAAGAACAGGAAGCTACTTATCTTAAACGGAGTTCATGTTCTGTGGTACAAGCTCTTCCATAATAGTCCGTGTTAGCCTCACTGCTGGTGAAGTACAAGTCCCGCTATGTGGTGAACGACAGGAGCCAAACTGGAGTCTGAGTTGGTGCATCAATGACTGAACTAGTGACTGAGGGACTGCGCTAGTGCGTGAGGCTGAGACTGGGACCTCCGGTCAACGGCAATGATCTAAATACTGGCAGTCGGGAGGGCGTTGTCGGCGTGTTACTTGCGAGTCTGTCTTTGGCCTCGGTCTTGATGGGTGTGCTTGATCCATCACCTACTACCGATTGGCGTACTCCCGAGCGTACCCCGCCATCTGGCTTTTGAGGCAACAGGAACATCCTCCGGAAAACTGCTGCCACGGAACACGTCCAGGCCTGATGGCGTGGCCTAGGGCGATGACGAAGGCGATGGCGCGTCCAGGTTCATTGGGCCAGCGAGCGGGGACGGCGGTGACGAGAGCGTATCGTCCATCTGCTCCTCCTGGGGTGCTCTCGTGGCAACAGAGGACACCCGTGAAGGCCACGCAGTCCCACGAGGCCGTCAATCTGCAGGGCGGACGGAGCAATACTGAGTTCTGGATACTGTTCGAGGAACGAGGCTAAGGCTTGCGAATGTAACGCAAAAAAATCTTGAGATCTGTGCCTCCTTCCATGGCCTGTGCAATTTTTCTGTAGCGCAAGGAAAAAGATTCCAGCAACTCAGTGTCCTGCTTATCGATTTGGCGACAAAAACTATAACATCGCATTAGGGGGAGAAGGAGGCACAACCTTAATCTTACTTTTATCAGAACCTGTTGCAGGTTTTGAAAACACAGCGTTCACTGCATGAGCACAAACCTGTTTCTTGTGGGAGCGGGCAAAATTGGCGTTTTTGTTGCTTTGCAAACAAACTGCTAGAACATGGCCTTTTTTTCCAGACGTGTAAGACGTTGAGTTACCTGACAGGCAATCCTGTCTTTTATGGCACGCAGAGCACCCAGGGCAAGACTTCACTAAGTTCACAGGTCTGTTTACCTGTCGACGTGGCTGTCCGCGCGGTTGTGTACGCCTTCATTATTGTGGCTGCTTGGGGCGGTGGCGAACTAGAGGCGACTCGGCCCTACTAATCGGGGCCTATTCAAACTTATCGCCACTGTGACACCCGAATCATATTGCTCTACGATTTACAACACTTAAGGTAGTGATGGATCAGAGAACTTTAGGAACTGTTCCTGAACTCTATCTGTGACATCGAATATTATTGCGTCCCTAATCATTAAAGCACTGTAAAAGTTGCCACAACCACAATTAAATTAAAACACCCTAGTCATGCCCTTTAATTCTGTGTTCCATTGACGGTACGTGTGTAACGGATTTTTCTGCATGCTAAAGAACTGATATCTAGCAGCAGCTACGAGTACTGGGACTTTCTGGTTGTAATATTGAGTTAATGCAGCGATTACTTGGTCATAACGGAGTTCGTCGGGAAACACGGTTAGTAATAGTTTTTGTATTAACCTGAAAACTGGGGACCCCTCAGTAAAAAAAAGAAGTATTGTAACTTGACAGTACCTTCAACACGATGAACTTGACAATGAGTCAGGTATTCGATCCATTCCTCTTCTGTGCCTTTAAATTGTCGGAACGGTGGTATGCTGGTCGGCGGCACTTGTTGGGCTGGCTAGTTGGTTGGTTGGTTGTGAGGCCGACTCAGCTTTTACAGTCAGAAGTTGTTATGCAGTCGTCAGCAAAGCAGCATTTTGTTGGTCTGAAACTGAAAAGCTTGTGTTAGAACCGTCACACGGCCGTCTACCGCCGAGGCTGGGGCAGGGGTTGCAGGGGGCGAGAAAGAGTTTCAGCGCCTGTTCCCGTGAGTGGATGGTGCGAAGCTTGGCATCTTTTGTTTAAAAGTGCATACGAAGTGTTCTGCTTCTCCATTGGACTCCCGTATCAAGAATTCGGCACATCTTATCAGTAAATTAAACGGCGCACTGGTCCAGCCGGATGACGTAATAGTCAGTTTTGATGTGATATCGCTATTCACTATGGTTCCATTCAAAGAGATGTTGCAGCAACTGTATCGATACTTCCTCCCGATATTGCTGAACTGTTTAAATAATGCCTCACGGTCACGTATTTCAAATGGAAGGATGAGTTCTATGGAAATATGAGTGGCGTGGCTATGTGGAGTCCATTAAGACCAGTTATAGTGAATTTCTTTATGGAAAAATTCGAGGAGACGACATTGGAAACTGCCAGAAGAATCCGAATATTTGATTCCACTACGTGGAAGATGCATTTGTTTTGTGGACGCATGTCAGAGAGAAACTTGGTCGTTTTCACAAGCATCTCAACGGTTTTAATCCGAAGATTGATTATCATAGAGGAGGAAACAGGCAGAAGAAACATGGTTTAAATGGCTCTTAGCACTATGGGACTTAACATCGGAAGTCATCAGCCCCCTAGAACTTAGAACTACTTGAACCTAACTAACCTAAGGACATAACACATATCCACGCCTGAGGCAGGATTCGAACCTGCGACCATAGTGGTCGCGCGGTTCCAGACTGAAGCGCCTAGAACCGCTCGCCCTCACCGGCGGGCCTCGAACTTTCTTGATGAATTAGTTTTTAAGAAATAAAGTGGTAACTTAAAACACAGTTAACCGAAAACGCATGTACACAGAACCGTTACCAACACCAAGATTCGATCCACCACCCCACATCAAAAGCGAGGTGTCCTAATAACGTTGGCGGATGGAGTATAAACACTTGCGAACCAGAGCTACCAGGCACGTTGTTAAAACATCTCACCATTGCATTCCTCAAGAATGGTCATTCGTCCGCTGAGGTGAAAACAGCGTTAAGACCGCCGCAAAAAATCATAGCGATACACTAGCACCTGTGAAATCCGAAGTTTTTCAGCCTTTCTTTAAGGACGTTGCAGAAGGCGTAGGAAAAATCGTGACAAAATGGAACATCGCAGTAATCGACAAACCTACTAGGAAGACACAGGATTACCTATAATTGGCCAAATGTGCTCGCAATAAGCCAGAAAAAGCAGAAATTTTTAGGATTCCGTGTAGTGTAGTCGTGAGGAGGTGTATTTGGGTACTACAAAAACAAAGTTCAAAAAACGACCAGAAGAGCGCAAGGACAACTGTACAAGTGGAGCGACTGACAGATCAGCTTTTACGGAATATACTTTGTAGCCAGGAGACCACCCAATTCATTTTGATAGAACTCAAGTGCATGCAGCCACAAGTGGATTCTAAGAAAGACTATACACAGAAGACATAGAGATTGTTAAATTCTGTAGGATTTTCAGCTGGAAGCAAGAGGGCATTAAACTGAATGACATATGGCTCCTTGTGCTGGAGAAAACATGTACTGGTCTTCTGACAGTTCGCACCAGCAACCGACAATGGCCAATTGCGCCTGGGTATTCCAAGCGAGGCCCACCAGAAAGGCAGGCCGCAGAGCGTACGTCACGAAGGTGGGCCTGAACTCGCTCGCACACTCAGATTAGCAGACAAAATGGTTTCTGAACCTGTTAACTCGTAGCTGGGGGTATACATACTAACGAGAATTGCATCTTCTACTGGAATCTGCTATTATGAAGTTTTACTGACTAATAGTACTACAACAAAATTTGATTTTAGATCAATAAGCGATGTAAATGGTATAACGGCTTGTTTATAGCAGTTAGTCTCTTCTGCGTAACAGTCTTCATTTCATACAAGAATTGGTTCCTTATGCAACGGATAATTGTTTTGGTATGATTTAATTTTATTGTACCCCAGTGCAGCCGTAACAAATTATAAGTGGGCCTATGGACTTCCGATCATTGTAGGACTAATAACAGTAAAACTCCATAAAAGCGGATTCCAGTAGAAGATGCAATTCTAGTTCGTACTCACACACGTAGTTACGGGTTAACAGGTGTAGAAATGAAGTTTGTCAGCTGAGTTGAGCGAGCGTGACGTACAAACGTGCTCAAAAGTATCCGAACGACCTGAATTGCATTTCACCTGATTCTAATGCAACCTACATAGCTCAGCTGTCTAGCAGGAAATCTAATCGCCCCCCGGTACAGTCGTTTGACTATTGAAAATGGTTCCAACAAGTCACCACTAGAAAACACTGCTCTGTATCGCAATAACTCAAGATGTAAAGTAATACCAAGGTACTACAAATATCAGGGAACATTTTATCTCAGATAAGACTGTTCTTCATGCTTGTAAGTTCACATTTATTACAATAAATGACATAGCTGAGATGTTACCACTCTCATTATTACGCCACACAGGTAATTCACGTATTAAGTTCGTCGTATTCACGATTTCCTCTTCAAAGTAACATAGCATAATTATTATTTAACACAAAATGACATTAAAAATACAAGTTATTCACGAGCAGATAATTAAGAATATGTATGAACTTCAAATGACACGACGAACCGTCTCGTTCTTCATATGGATTCACACCCAGGTCATGCAGACTAAGCAAAGCTTTCGTGACTGACAGAAATTGTCATTCCTGACTAGGCGTACAGAGAGTGATATACCTCGATTTTAGACAGTGTCAGTTAGCAAATATCAACTTTAAATTACATAACGTAAACATTGTTAACGGACGCGAATTCCTACCCAGCATCTATTGTCCTTGTTAACGAACTACGAGAGATGTTAAATATTGCTTCTTCACAAGTAACTTACTTGAAATGCCATGAGGTAAAACTTTGTGTTGGACAGGGATTCGAACCCAGAACCTAATTGGATTCTCATCGAAGCACAATCAACTGTGACATATCAGATTTTCTCGGCAGTAGCTAGATGTTTTAACTGAAATGACGGGACGAAACATTAATTTTTTCTTTCCCAGGACTCCAACCTGCCACCTATCGCTGTTATATTCTAGAGAAAACGAACGTTAAAAATGGGTTTGTTACACCAGCAGCGACATATGAGCACGTTTGAACTAGAAATAATGTGACGAAGAGTTCAGTGCTGACTGGCAATCGAGCCCCACACATATCGTTGTTGACTGCACACAAAGAGACGTCAGCTACCGAATTTTTCTCCACCAGCAGCTCGCAATAACATCCTTGAATTTACAATGATTTCGCAAACAGTTCTGTCTCTCACTGGGACTCAAAAACGTCAGATACCGTTAGTGTTGCAACGAATGAAAATACATTAAAAACCAAAATTATTGCCCACCAGCAGATAGGTGTTCTCATGCTAGAGCTTGATAATACATAATGAAAGCTTTAGTGCCGGGCCAGGATTCGAACCCATTGTGGAGATGTTGAGGAATCTGCAGTTTTGAACAAACAACAAATTGCAGTCGAGCTGTATTGTCACGAAGGGATCAAATTCCCCATTAAGGGCGGTCTGAGTTGCATTCCCAGATCAGAACCAATTTTATCGACATACAGAAGCTCAAATAAAAGATGCAATACGTATCCTGTGACCCTACATTGCGTTTGTTTCGTCACTAGAAATAAATAACTAGTATAAGAATGGTTACTTCTGATAGTTTCTACGTGACGCGACTCCTGACTTGATTGTGGTTCAACCTAACGTCTACTTGGTAGAGAAGGAATATCATGTTTAACGTGAATTTCAGACCACAATGCCATTATAGCTTCATCACTTGGCGTAGCCAGAAGAAAACAGAATCTGCCTCTCCTTATCAAAAATCGTCAGCAAAATTTGGAATCGAACCAAGACCATAAGTATATGAACCTAGCATCAATCCAAGAGACCACCAAATTCTCTTCTCAATCACCCATTATTCTATCATAACAATGTTGCGCCACACTGGATGAGAATTCTGACACACAGACTCCCTGTAGTGGTTTGCAGCACGTTCAGTACATTCAATTACTTGGTTGACCGAATCACCATAAACTAGCTGTCTCGGCTTCCCAGTGCATACATTCGACTCTTTTGTAATTACCAAAATGAAATCACGTAACTGAGACCTACACCGAACTACCAACAGAGTAGGATGCAGAAATGTAAACAGGAAGTGTTCCTTTCGACTTGAGCTACTCTATTGCGCTATCTGTTTGTTAAAAACGTCTTGCGGTGCAAAAGAAAAGCTGTAACTGTCTGTCTCTCAGAAGTCTAGATCCGGCCATATGCATTAACTCACAGCACTGAGCAATGCGCAAGTTCTGGAGGACTTGTTGTTGAGTTCTGGAGGTCTTGTAGCCATGTGTCAGCTAGTAGCGTAACAGTTAGCGTCGCGCACTGTTGATAAAAAGTCGCGAGTTTGGGTGCATTCACTGCTACATGTTTTAAAACGCCGTACTGCTGTCGGCTGAAGTTATCGATCTAACGGAACTTCACTTCTCAACCCAAAATAGTCGCATGTGGAAAAAAGGCTAACTTCTGCGACATTTTGTTCTTTTCAGGTTTAATAGATGGCCAGGCTGTAGATGCATCTCGAAACTTTTGTATTATGTATGGGGAGAGCGCATCGTGCCAAAATACGTCAGAAAAGTATTTTCTACATTAGCTGTCGTGTGGCAGTGGCATTTTATTCTTCATGAAACCTTGTTTGACAGCTTTAACTCAGAACAAGTTTTCTATATGCATGTTATCAATAAACTGCATGTGCATTGTTAGGCTGTTATAGATAACATCAGATAATTCGCATATATCGTTGATGACTGATTTCTCTCTCGTGTTAACTAATGTTTTAACAACACTAAAAGAACCCGTACGAAAATTGTGCACTGTATTATAAGAAATAAAATAATACTACCCACGATAACCTTACGACGAAAGTCTGTTTCAATAAAACGAGTATCTGTACACAAGCGTGCTTCTATCGGCACGAATTAGTAAAATACTAATCACTTAGATTTCGATTGGGTCTGTGTTTGATTGGTATGCTGTGTCATACTCAAGTGGTATGCAAATGTGGCATTTCATAAATAAAGTTATGTATTCCTAGAAACCCAAAATTTGTTTGTCAGCAGCGGAAAGAGGCGTTACCTGTTGTGCAGCATTGTAAGTTTTTCACCATTGCACTATGAGCCGAATGTATTGTCTTGCGATTTCCTTATCTATGTGTGATCTGACCGCTTGTAGCTCTTTCACAGAAGGGATAAAAACGTTACAGTCAGCAAGCGTTCTCTCAGGTTAGCACGTTTACACAGAGCTATGGAAGAGGCATGCGTCTAGGTCTCCTCTTAACAGACCAGTAGTGGCTAGAACTCGTAAACCGCTATTTAAAGGACGAGATTAGATGCGACTTCCTGGGCTGAAAACCGTAAATTTACAATCTTTTGTTACAGCTCAAGCGTTAATAATATCTCAGATTATTCAATGGAAACGACAGGAAAAATCGAGTGAACTTTTGAGGCTTAATTCCGTGCACCCCAGGAAGTAACTCGTCGATCAGAGTTGCCAAATATACCTTGCCTTGTTGCCAAATCGCGGTTACATTACCAGCAGGAAGACGACGAACCGATGTGATCCTACAGCGGGCTCGGAAGTGACCATAGCTGGCGTCTCAAAGACCCGGCTGCTACGGCCTGGAATACGTAATCCGTCTGATCCACATGTGTGTAACTGGGTTTAGGGACTGGAGCGTAGTTACTAATAATACTCAGAACTGGCTGCAAACTAAGCTTCATAAATCAGTAACTCTTATAGTTGTTTTTATATATCTTTCGTAAGTGTACTCAAAACTAAGAAAATCATTGACGAACGTTTTCGTGCCTCGCCGATAGTCGAGCACAACAAACAAATAATAAAAAAAGTGTGTGTGTATGTGTGTGTGTGTGTGTGTGTGTGAGAGAGAGAGAGAGAGAGTGCTGTGAGATAATGCATATGGCCGGTTCTAGACTCTGAGAGACAGACAGTTACAGCTTTTCATTTGCACTGCACTACGTTTTTAACAAACAGATAGCGCAATAGAGTAGCTCAAGTCGAAAGGAACACTTCCTGTTTAAATTTCTGCATCCTACACTGTTGACAGTTCTGTGTAGGTGTCAGATACGTGATTTCATTTCGGCGATTACACAAGAATCGAATGTATGCACTGGGTAGCCGAGACAGCTAGATTATGGTGATTCGGTCAACCAAGTAAATGAATGTACTGAACGTAATGCAAGCCACTACAGGGAGTCTGTGTGTCAGAATTCTCATCCAGTGTGGCGCAACATTGTTATGATAGAATAATGGGTGATTGAGAAGAGAATTTGGTGGTCTCTTGGATTGATGCTAGGTTCATATACTTATGGTCTTGGTTCGATTCCAAATTTTGCTGACGATTTTTGATAAGGAGAGGCAGATTCTGTTTTCTTCTGGCTACGCCAAGTGATGAAGCTATAATGGCATTGTGGTCTGAAATTCACGTTAAACATGATATTCCTTCTCTACCAAGTAGACGTTAGGTTGAACCACAATCAAGTCAGGAGTCGCGTCACGTAGAAACTATCAGAAGTAACCATTCTTATACTAGTTATTTATTTCTAGTGACGAAACAAACGCAATGTAGGGTCACAGGATACGTATTGCATCTTTTATTTGAGCTTCTGTATGTCGATAAAATTGGTTCTGATCTGGGAATGCAACTCAGACCGCCCTTAATGGGGAATTTGATCCCTTCGTGACAATACAGCTCGACTGCAATTTGTTGTTTGTTCAAAATTGCAGATTCCTCAACATCTCCACATATTGCGCGTGAATGGGTTCGAATCCTGGCTCGGCACTAAAGCTTTCATTATGTATTATCAAGCTCTAGCATGAGAACACCTATCTGCTGGTGGGCAATAATTTTGGTTTTTAATGTATTTTCATTCGTTGCAACACTAACGGTATCTGACGTTTTTGAGTCCCAGTGAGACACAGAACTGTTTGCGAAATCATTGTAAATTCAAGGATGTTATTGCGAGCTGCTGGTGGAGAAAAATTCGGTAGCTGACGTCTCTTTGTGTGCAGTTAACAACGATATGTGTGGGGCTCGATTCCCAGTCAGCACTGAACTCCTCGTCATATTATTTCTAGTTCAAACATGCTCAAATGTCACTGCTGCTGTAACAAACCCATTTATACGTTCATTTTCTCTAGAATATAACAGCGATAGGTGGCAGGTTGGAGTCCTGGGAAAGAAAAAATTAATGTTTCGTCTCGTAATTTCAGTTAAAACATCTAGCTACTGCCGAGAAAATCCAATATGTCACAGTTGATTGTGCTTCCATGAGAATCCAATTAGGTTCTGGGTTTGAATCCCTGTCCAACACAAAGCTTTACCTCACGGCATTGCAAGTAAGTTACTTGTGAAGAAGCAATATTTAACATCTCTCGCATTTCGTTAACATGGACAATAGATGCTGGGTAGGAATTCGCGTCCGTTAACAATGTTTACGTTATGTAATATTCATTTGTTATTTGCTAACTGACACTGTCTAAAATCGAGGTATGCGAGTATCACTCTCTGTACGCCTAGTCAGGAATGACAATTTCTGTCAGTCACGCAAGCTTTGCTTAGTCTGCATGACCTGGGTGTGAATCCATATGCAGAACGAGACGGTTCGTCGTGTCATTTGAAGTTCATACATATTCTCATCTAGCTGCTCGTGAATAACCTAAATTTTTATTGTCATTTTGTGTTAAGTAATAAGTACGGTATATTACTTTGAAGAGGAAATCATGAATACGACGAACTTACTACGTGAATTACCTGTCTGACGTAGTAATGAGAGTGGTAACATTTCAGGTATGTCATTTATTGTAATAAATGTGTACCTACAAGCATGAAGAACCGTCTTATCTGAGATAAAATGTTCCTTGATATTTGTACGGCCTTAGTATTACTTTACATCTTGAGTTATTGCGATAAAGAGCAGCGTTTTCTAGTGGTGACTTGTTGGAACCATTTTCAATAGTCAAACGACTGTACCTAGGGGCGATTGGAGGACCTGCTAGACAGCTGAGCTATGTGGGTTGCATTCGAATCTGGTGAAATGCGATTCAGGTCGTTCGGATATTTTTGAGCACGACTGTACATGCGGGGGCCTGTCTTTCTCGTAGGCATGCAACGTCACGCCAATGCGCGGGAGCACGCGTGAACGGAATTTTGCTGCAGCCAGTACCGAGCTATGGTGTGAATCGGACATTCAAAGGAGCTACCATCCTCTTTGAAAAGGTCCTCCGCAGTTGGGGACGAAACGTTGGGTTTTTACGTGTAATCCATCTCCTATGGTTTTATAGCTCGGAATATTAGCTTTAATATGTTGACTATCAAGTATGATTACATTACTCTAACAGAAAAATAACCTTTCATCAAAGATATTGATGCGCCTAAATCCCAGTCCCAACTACGGTAGATATTTATGTTCTCGACAATCGATAGATTGTCAAAAGCATCAATAAGGAGAGACAAAAGGACAAAAGGGTTTTCAGAGATTTTTGTGTGGGTGTATGGCAGTACTGCTGTAATTTAAATTATGTAATCTTATTCTCATACAGGATTTCTCTGTGATACTTATTGTCTATGTATGTGCGAAGAAAATCGAGTCACGGTTAGGACTTACCGCCCCGTCTACGATGATGTCCTTAGATATGCTGCACATTGTTGGAATGGGGACCGACCTAAGTGGTGCGGTGACGATACTCTCGACTTTTATTTGGACGGATGGCTATGCAGATTTATGCATTCCGTGACGTCACTAAATCGGTGAAGGCAAATGAGGCCAGTGCTGGGAACTCTTATCTGAAAGTACATCATCCCCATCTTTCTCCAGTCGGAGACTGCTTTCCTTCTGTAGTGACCTCGTCGTTTACGTAACGTTAAAAGCATTAAGCGTTCTTCTTGTTTTACAGAATCGGAAAGTGTGAAAAGAACGAGTTGATCGGATATTTTATTGTAAAGGGAACAATCTAAGCATTCACCTTAATTAATTTTGAGAAACCACTGCTAAATGTGGCCAACGGCCTTACTGCAGTGGTACCGCTCTGCGTCAGATTCCCGAAATTGAGCGTCGTCGGGCTTAGCTATCTCATGGATCGGTGACCGTCCTGGTATGCTAAGCACTGTTGGCGTTGGGGAGGTGGGTGAGTGGAGCACTCGGCACTTCTGAGGCAAATTGAGGAACAACTTGCCGGAGATGAAGAGGCTGCGGTCTGGTAAACTGACAACGGCCGGGCGAGGAGTGTGTTGACCTCCATATCCGCATTTAGTGATACCTATGGGCTGAGGATATCACAGCGATCGGTCGGTACTGTCAGGCCTTCCCAGGCTTGTTCTGATGCTCATTCGTTTTCTTTTTCTATTTTTAAATGGGAAACGCTGAGTTCTGCTTCTCACGAGTGCGGGGTTCTAAGCACTACATTCTTTCACCAGGTTCAAAAGGTTCAAATGGCTCTGAGCACTATGGGACTTAACATCTGTGGTCATCAGTCCCCTAGAACTTAGAACTACTTAAACCTAACTAACCTAAGGACATCACACACAGCCATGCCCGAGACAGGATTCGAAACTGCGACCGTAGCAGTCGCACGGTTCCGGACTGAGCGCCTAGAACCGCTAGACCACCGCGGCCGGGTCTTTCACCAGGGTTGACGTCAATGGGCTGTACGAGCGGAATTCGTAGCTCGTAGCATGTGAAGAGCGTAGAATCTCTTGTATCAAGATATGGCTATCAACTGTTGAGGTAGCACTTTTGCGTTGTTCTTTATACTCTGTTTTGCTCATTCAGTATCACGTAAATCCGCAAATCCGACAGACCCCCACTGACGTCATGGTGGAAATAGATGGCATGTCAGGAAATGGCAGAAAAAAGTCGGTAAAAAATCATTACTTTAAGATGGCAAGAAAATTAGAATATAAATTATTATTTGCTCAAAATTAAAATAGGGGGCAAAATAAACACGCCCCCTCCCCTTGGACGACATACTATATCATTTCTTCTGCATGAGGCTTGTAACACAACGGTTGGGATTCTGTCCTAGAAGTTGCTGATTTGACCGGAAGTGTCAGGTAAACTGCTACGTCTTCTGCGTCTATAGATTTTGCAAGCGCTATGCAAGTCCGTCATTACTTCATATCGCAAGTGTATTACTCCAAAATGACAGCAGTTATTCGTTATTCAGCACTTTTTTAATCGATTTTCACTAAATATTCTTGATTTCGTACACAGCAGATTACGGCATCACGCCAACGAATAGTAACTAGGGAACATAGAGAACATAGAAGAACACTGGGTTTTGTCACGGCCTTAGTTATCGTCCAAACTCAGTATCAGGTACTAAAAGAGAGGAGTTGTGCATCACAGAAACATTTACTGGTAAGACACCTAGAGCACAAAGCACAACAGGAGTCAAGTAACACATCACTCCCCTCGTCACACAGAGTGACTTTTCGGGCCTATGGAAAATCAAATGATCGACAGACAACGCTAAAAGGAACCGAGAAATAATGTACCATTTTTTCACACAAACCAATACATGCTGACCTCTCGCTAATTTTCTGTAGTGCACAATCGCAGTTCGGAAGGACACAACACTAACAAATTCAAATGTAAAATATTCCCAAACGTGACATGCTCTTCCTTTTACATATCCACCGAACAATGCTGACGCAAATCAGCAAATCTTCTACACGGCTACCTATTCCGACTACAGGTCGTTTCAGAGATCTCTGACGTCAGTAATTGACGGAACTGTTCACCAAAGAAGTAAATGGAAGAGAAATTTTCAACCACATGTTACTTTTACTTTCCTTTCGCTTTGAGAATGTGTCTTTATATCTCGACTAGTGCCTGTGTCAGTCAAATCAGAGAAATTCAGAGATTTACTGGCAATCTTTCTTCACACACCATTCTCGACTTGGAAGTAGTAAGATTGTCGTACGCTATGTACCCTCTGAAAGTCAATGTAAGGTGGCATGAGGAGTGAAGATGTAGACATAGAAAACGCCGTAAACATTCGCTGTAGATTCTATACACTTTGTAGCACTTAAACGTTTTTAATTATATTAGATAAGCAGCGGTAGAGCTACGGACCACCAAATTGATGACATACTTCAATCACTTTGGTGTTCCTTGGAATTCCTGGTTTGTAAGAAAATGAATGTTATTAGATGGCTGTGGTACATTAAAGAAACGATTTGCTGATAATATATACCATGTTCTTGACTGGCATCACACATCACAGTAATAAAAAAATGGAACGACAATAATTCGAAATAGAAGTGAAGCGTTATTCGAAGGCTTTCAGAAAACTGTTCTGTACGCACACCATTCGTGATTTGAACGCTATAATTTAAAAATATGTGGATAAATTAGTGACCCTTGCACCTAAAGTAAGATATTTCGGCTTTTATTATCGAAAATTTGTGTTTTCATGCAGTAACTGCCACTGTACAAGAGATTTTTAACCTAAGAGATGAAAGGAATGAAAAACCTTATACTCTTGTTTCACCTCCGGAGATTTACTACTGTGTTTCCTCCACGACGACGTATCCCTCTCACACATACTCTCACGCCGTGTATACATCTCCATTGACACCATGTATCGACTAAAATACTCCCGTCCGAGGTTCAAGTACTCCATCGGGCATGGGCGTGTGTATGTGTGTATGTGTGTGTGTGTGTTTGTGTGTGTGTGTTGTCTTTAGTGTAAGTTAGTTTAAGTTAGATTAAGTAATGTGTAAGCTTAGGGATCGATGACCTCTGCAGTTTGGTCCCACAGTACTTGCCAGAAATTTCGAAAATTTCGAATAAAATAAAAGAAAATCGTTCTACATGTTTCTCAGCGGTGTATTGCAAGATGACCAGATCTTCGGGAACTTTCGATGTCACTCTTACTTTCATTAATTAAAAAATTACAAACTTTTTGTGGGTATTCGAAAATTTATTGAAAAAATTAGCAGTTTTGGACAGAATACTGGGGGCATATGTTCGGATTAACTATTGCGTAAGTAAATAACTATCGTATTAGGTTTATTTTAACGAAGTAGTGAACATAATGAAGTAATGTGGTGTAACCAGTGGTAGTAGTGTATTACAAAATTTGGTGGCTGGCTGGCTCTGAGCACTATGGGACTTAACATCTCAGGTCATCAGTCTCCTAGAACTTAGAACTACTTAAACCTAACTAACCTAAGGACATCACACACATCCATGCCCGAGGCAGGATTCGAACCTGCGGCCGTAGCAGTCGCGCGGTTCCGGTCCGAGCGCCTTAACCGCTAGACCACCGCGGCCGGCCAAAATTTGGTACTGAGAAACAAATAGGAAACAATAAGTCAAAATGGTTAACTGTAGGTCTGTTGTTTTATTTTATCGTTTAC
Source organism: Schistocerca serialis cubense (assembly GCF_023864345.2). Taxonomy (NCBI): domain Eukaryota; kingdom Metazoa; phylum Arthropoda; class Insecta; order Orthoptera; family Acrididae; genus Schistocerca; species Schistocerca serialis. Next base: position 585,448,947 of record NC_064640.1, read on the forward strand.
CTACAAGAAAACATCGTCACACTCAAGTGGAGTTTTTCGTTACGCTGAAGGTAAGAAAAGCAGATTATACACATGTGTAGCGGAATACTTCTTCGAAGTTGAAGATATTTCAGGAGAGTGATTCAAGATAAAGACCCGGGAAATTCACTGATCGATATTAATGTCTGCGTTTCGCAAATTCTCTCCCTAGTATTTCATTCCAGTCAGTTTCCAGTTTATGAACAGAAACAGAAATATGTTGTACAAATAAACACTTAGAAATGAATTCTTAAAACATCAAAAATGATACAAACACATTGACAGTCACGCCACAGTATGTTACTAAGGCAAAGTAAGATATGCTAGAACACCACCAGGAGTCGAACCCCAGCCCCTCGGGTACAAACATGCAGGCGAGGGTCACAAACTCAAACAACACAAATGGAGGAGGGAGGAGGTAGTGGTGGTATTTTCGCTCCAATTTTAACTTGTAGATTTTCGTTCCTGTTTTCCCGCAGTTTTTAACTACGTCAATTTAGAGAAATTTAGAGCACAGTGAAGAAAATTTCTTATCGTTGGAACGTAAAATTTTGCCATGCTAGTGTAAGAGGTAATTTAAAGGTAAATGTTTTTAAGTAGCGAACTGCTCCGAATATTATAGGAACCCACAATTTACAAGAAAATATTTATGGTATTGGTCAAATGTATGACATTTAGAAGTATTCACTGCGAACAGAAGAAAATAAATAAAATTTGTGATTATTTCCAAAACATTGGGACTGATTTCAGAAAATAAAGAAAGAAATGTAGATTTTCTAACAAAATAATTTAATTTTGATTGTTTTTACCAAACAAACACCTTTTTCTGCCTTGTTTCATAAATGTTATTATCGCTACTACACAACCTAGGTTTCGGGTTATAAGCCAAGTTTCAAGTACATTACTGATTCCAAATATGACAAAGCAAAACGAAAGACATCTTAACTTCTTAATGAATCGATCCTTGGCTTAATATAAAATTGCTTCAAGCTATGAGTGTAGCTCATGAACAGTTCAACAGCTCTGCTTAATATGTGGTGTTCTGTGCCATAGTACTTTCAAAATTTCCACAAGCTTATAGGTTTATGTGAAAGTCTCTTCAGATATTTTTGTCCCACCGTCGTATGCTTCAGAGATTATGTGCACAGAAACACAATGTGAACCTAAGTATACTGCAGATTTGATTACTTTAACTGAAAAGTGAAATTGCATACTAAGTCAGCTGTTTCTTATTTCTAAAAAAATACATCTTAATTGTCATGTGAAGGCAATTAAAGATTAATTGTGCTAAAGTCAAAACTATGAGGGAACTACGTAATTCAAATTAAGGAATATTGTGATGAAACTGTGTGTTGGACTGAGACTTGAGCTCTGGACATTCTCGTTTCACGTGCAAGTGTTCTACGAACTGAACTACCGGAGCACGACACACCAACCATCCTCACAGCTTTACTTAGGAAGACTCATATCATCACACCATCCGCAAAGAGTGAAAATTCTTCGTGGAGGGTATTATAAATGCATTACTATCAAAGCAAATAGAAACCGCAGATTTAAAACTAGAAACGTTGTAATACAGTTCATTTATTTAAATGCTCGCACAGGTGAGAGGCTACGTTTCCATCTCTTACACTGCTATACTGAGAGCCACGTGTTAAATAAATCAAATCTGTTATAAAGTAATGTTGGCTATCTAGTTACTCAAAACAAACGTGGTTTTTATGGGTGAGTTGTTCGTTTTACTTAGGAACGTACTTTAGTATGGTGTAATTACTTTGCTTGAAAACCTTTTTCACAGTACCAGACAGTGAATGCTGAATAGCTCCTAAAATGTTACAGTTGACTTCGCCTTGCATTTTTCTAGTAGAACGACTTCGGGCACAGTAAAAATCAAATCAATTTTTGTATCCTTGTGGGATTAGTTAACTTGCAGTTTGTTGATCATCATGCACATGTCATACACTCTAACCACTGTGGGTGCCGACAGTATACCACTTGTATAGTGCATATCATTGCTTGCGGTTCTTACTGGAGAAACTGAGTAGTAGGTCAGAAAGTTTTCAGTTCATCGACGTTATCAGCACACTAAAATTTTTGCTTCTTTTACACTCATCATAATGTTGGTTTTAGAAAGGATGATGTGAAATTTGTCGTAGTAGATAACCAACACATACCGTTTCCAGTAAATAGTGACACCAATTCACCATGTAGTTCATTATTATTCTTGATATAGAATAAACTGACATACTTCAGTATCTTAGGTCGACACCACCAGGCATCATCAGTACTGTTGGTGATGAAGTTAGCCCGCATCGAGCTGCTTCTGCAACAAACTGTTGGTAGGTGGAGCTTTCGATGTCAACGGAATGAGATTTCTTGTGACTGTACACCGTGGAGGAGAGAGGGTAAGGCCAAGTGTGTGCGTCAGGGTTTGTGTGTGTGTGTGTGTGTGTGTGTGTGTGTGTGTGAGATAGAGAGAGAGAGAGAGAGAGAGAGGAAGAGAGGGGGAATGACACAGACTTTTTGTGTAGCATTATGCTACCTCTAAAGTTCCTCCTCATGTAAGGTACAAATATTTATCATTTATTTTGTGCACCTCCTTTTCAGGCCACTATCGATCAGGTGACTACTGCCTGTCTGGTACCTTTCCTTTAGTTGCCTCTTTGTAGATTTTTAATCACTATTTTCAGTTCTGATGAACTCCATACATTTACTATTCAAAAGATTGGTTTAATTTTCTTTGTTTCGCTTTTATTCAAGGTTGTGTATGTTTTTTTCAATAGAATGTGTGTGAATTGCAAGATATTTGCTGAATGATAGCCCAGAGGAAGGCCTATGAGTTTGTGTATTCAAATGACATTCAATTCAGAAGTATTTTCGCCCTACGCAGCTGTTCTACTGTCTTTTTATAGCCGTTTTGGACGAAAATAAGTATATGGCAACAGTTGAACGTTCATGTTTACGCCTTTAATGCCAAGTTGTTAGGTGAGAGCAAACTGCATTTTAAGTTGGAACAAGTTTCCATAACGCATTATTTTTGTTATATACTATCAGTTGACAGCAAAATTTCTGCAACTGGATGTAATGTAATGAATAATCTCATAATGATCTACATTTATTACTACAGGCGGTAGTAATGCAACACCTTTGCCTTCAGATGTACTTGTATCATATCAAATAATTTCAAGGAAGAAAAATCCGGGATCCAGAGAAATACCACAGATTTTGTATTAACAGAAGGTTGTGTGCCCTAGTGACGTGTATATCCGGGCGTTAGTGCGGCGAAATAGATCTACCATGGGGCCAACAAGAAAGACAGGCCGTGGCATGTACATCACAATGAATAACGCTGCAGGTCTTGCGAGTGCAAGCAACCGTCTTTGGCGGGGAGCGAGAAAATATTTCAGACGAGTTTCATAATTCATGACTGCGCGCTTAAATGAATGCAATCTCTCCACAGCACACGACGAAGTTAAGACCTTTAGTGGGTATATTTTCTGTCATAAACTTATTTCCCGTGGGATCTGTACGGAGCGTCTGCTAAGTGTAGCGGACAAGCTGACTAGAGTAACGTCACACGTTCGTTGCCGGATCTGTGTTCCTCGTGGGCCCCGGTCTGCCAGACGTGACGCCACGAATGAGGCTTTCAGTAGAAATAGTGTTGACTCTACACAACTACTCACAATTGTGTACAGCATAAAGCATGTCACAAAATTCATTCCGGACTAAATTCCAAATCCGGATTAATGATCGATTGTCAGGCTCGTAGGGATGCCTAAGTATACGCAAATTGTCGGCTCGTTTCTCACTTCTGTCACAGAAACACTGAAAATAGTTGTAGCACCAATACATATGCAGTGACGTTTACATGCCTCGTAACAAATGCTAAGGATTGCTTAGTTTATTGTCACTCTGGATATAGGGAGGGCATCTAACCAGATATACAGTGGTTGTAGTTAAGGTTTTATTACCAGAGCCACTGTAGACGGGGAACTAGTTACCATACAGGTACCCAAATTTATTGGAATGATAGACTGTGAGTTGTGGGATTTGCTTTGTTAGTCGTGCTATTCTCATGACTAGCTGTTAGGCGACAGTACTAGTACTGCGATGAAGGGGTGAAACACAACTATTAGTGTGCATTACAGCTGCAGACAGATAACATGGGTCTGGACAAGGTGAGCAGGACTTCACGCATAAAGCTGTTTTATCTTCACAACACCGATATCCCTGCTGCTCTTCGAGAGTATGGACGCATTAAAAGAGTATGGAGAGATCATCTTTCCACACCGGGTTTGAAGAAGTTCGTAAGTTCGAAATAACTGCCGATTTGGGAACAGCTCCTGGGAACGAAGAAGGCCATCTGGGCCACAAGTGTGGGAGAAGTTCTGTTGCTGTGACTGAGAATGCTGAACACAGTATATGGTTTTCAAGTAGTGCACGAGCTATGTCACAACAGCTGAACATTCCTTTGCCCACCGTCCGGAAAGTGCTGCGAGCTATTGGGAAATGGTGTCCGTATAAACTTCATATTACTCACCAGATTTTGCCACTTGACGCAGATATTCGAGTAGACTTCGCTATTACGTACGTTGCAAAGCTTGGAGTTGACGACATGTGGCCTTGGAACATTTTGTGGAGAGTTGAACCACGCTTTACGCTCACTGGGGCAGTAAAGAATCACAATGGTCGCATTTTGGGATCGTCACCGCCAAAGATCGTACATGAAATTTTGATGCATAGTGCACCCATCACTATTTCTTGTGGCTTCACAACACAGTTCATGATCGTTTCGTTTTTCTTAGACAAACTTGGACTCCAAAGGCCAAGGACATCCAGTGTGAAAGGTACACGCTACTGTGATCTGCGTCGCCCACATGTGATTCCTGCTCTGATGGAGAGAGATGCTTTGGACTCACTGTTCTGAAGCACTATGGAGATCCACCTCACATTGACCATGAGGTCTTTCAGTTACTCCGCAAAACTTTTGACGATAACCGAATCATTTGCCTATCGTTCCAGACTGCGTGGCCACTAAGATCACCAGATGTGAACCAGAGTGATTTCTGGCTGTGGGGTTACCTGAAGGACAGAGTTTATCAGCGGGACACCAACAAACGTTGGAGGTTGAAGATGGGCATAACATCCCATCCATATATCTTGGGCAGCAGTAGAGCAATCTCTAATGATGTTCCAGGTTGCAGTGGATGCAGATGGTCGCGACATTGAGCAAAGTTTGTAACCTGGAACGTAAACATGGTAAGTAGTTAACAACTGTTACCCCTCTCACGTGAAATTAAAATGCGTTTCTGTCAATGATTTACTTGTTATTTCTCCTCCTTATGACCCTAAAAGTATTTCCACAATGTTACATCGTCCTACCACTCGTTTCATCTGGATACTCTCTCAAGTGGGGAAAGTTGAATCCACATTATTAATGAAAGTAACAACCAACTCATATACGCGCACTTGTCCATCGTTACTGCATCTTGCAGCTGAGAAAAAGGAGTATATATTGGTAGCAGATTTATAAGAATGATAAAGGAATTTTCCTCCAGGACTTCCTATTAAGTTAATGAAATGTAATGTCAGTCCGTTTAATGTGCGCGACGGAGACATCGTAAGGCCACCTACGACGCTGTGCCACTGCTCGGAGACGGCCAAAACAAACTAAAAGTTCCTGGCAGTGTTTACAAATTGCCACATCTACATAAACTAGACATGTTGTAAGTACGGTCGATAGAAATTTCCGTTGTAGCACGTATGACAAAACAGAACTGCGAGCCACGCGTTTCATTCGTGATGGTCCGGCAACAGCAATGACGATCCGCGCAAAAACCATTGTGAGTCACAAGCAGGATCTCACGTAAATGAATTCTGGCTCGTTAATAAAGCAAAAACCGAAATTTGCATCCTTCGATGAAAGTTATTCTGCAAAACAGGTGTATTCCCGACTTGAATTTTAAAATAAATTTAACTCGTAATAACACCATCGTTTGGCAAAATGGATGTACCCGTCGCAGAGCTCAAAAAGTAAATTACCGTTAGAGAGAGAGAGAGAGAGAGAGAGAGAGTAAAGAGGGAAATATATCGAGAGTATGTGAGAGATTTAAGTACTTTCAGCAGGAAGTGCACTGTACCTGTATGTAAGTAGACGACAAAGACAATAAAGCAGCAATTACGGTAGTTTCATTGTCACAGCTTTCTGTTAGACTTTTATCTAAATGCTTTGTAGTTCCCTGGCGCTGACGTGTTTAACGATGTAACCCGCGAACACCATTCGACGTTCAGTTTCTTGTCGGCAGCTTGCATAGCTGCTAGCTTGGATAGTCGTCTTCGGTTCATTGGTAGAATTTTGGGAAGATGTGGTTCAACTGTAAAGGAGACCGCTTATAAAACACTAATACGACCTATTCTCGAGAACTTCTCGAGCGTTTGGGATCCCTATCAGGTCTGATTGAGGGAGGACATAGAAGCAATTCAGAGGCGGGCTGCTAGATTTGTTACTGGTAGGTTTGATCATCACGCGAGTGTTACGGAAATGCTTCAGGAACTCGGGTGGGAGTCTCTAAAGAAAAGGAGGCGTTCCTTTCGTGAATCGCTAATGAGTAAATTTAGAGAACCAGCATTTGAGGCTGACTGCAGTACAATTCTACTGCCGCCAACTTACATTTCGCGGAAAGACCACAGAGATAAGATAAGAGAGATTAGGGTTCGTTCAGACACATATAGGCAGTCATTTTTCCCTCGTTCTGTCTGGGAGTGAAACAGGGAGAGGAGATGCTAGTTGTGGTACGAGGTACCCTCCGCCACACACCGTATGGTGGATTGCGGAGTATGTGAGTAGATGCAGTAGTAGCAGATGTAGATGTAGTGACAGGTACGTTGAATTCGATTGCCTTATACGTCCAGAGCTATGTCAGTGGATGGGATACGCTGACTTTGGGACTGAAACTAACAAGTGGGGCAAAATACTTATACCGCTAAACGACAAAAACGGTTTGGGAAACAGCATTAAACATTCGTGCTTCGATTTAATTTAAGAAAACTATGTCAACCAGGAACCTAATCTCTAAGTAATTTAATGATAACTGTAATGCTTTCAACAGCTGGAAAGGGAAAAATCATTCAATTTCCTAATATTTTATTTCTATCACTATCCGATGTTCCTATTTTCCTAAACTGCATGATTCCATCAAAGTCTAGTAGAAAAGGAAACAGGCACCATACTAACTTACCACACTGAAATTTTAAGAGACAAAGAGGCAAATTATGACGTTTTTTGGACTCTGTCGGACACCTGTAATTTTTTAATTAATGTAGAATCATGAACAAAGAAGAGACCGGGAGAATTAAGACTTCATATGTTTCAGTTGGTTATCTAAACTCCACTTAAGTTATATTTATGGCTACATAAAATCGTAGATTGCATGAAAAAAAATCATTAATACCATGCCATCGGCAGGTGCGTCTCCTCAGACAAGGCGCCTTTCTGACCAGTAATCTGCTATGCATGATTTGTTGTGGGTTAGGTATTAGGCATTCAGCATAGTCCGCAGATTTGGGGTCGAATTTAGAGGTCCAGGCTTCACCTCCAAAAGCGAGCATTTTTGCCTTAACAAACTACTGCAAGAAGATCATCCTCTCCGTTTTACGATAATCCCGGTGGGTCTTCCCGATGGTTTCCTTGGAAAGCGGTGTTTAGTTTGTCACAGCATAACCGCTAACATTAGGACATGGATTCTGGACCTGTACATTAGAAACAAAGGCAGAGAGTTATGCTGAATGCCAAATTTCGCACAACACCTAACGACTAATCCATAACGCATAAAGTTTAACGGCTAATATCTAACGCCTGATGCTTAGCAGCTAAATCCTAATGCATAATACTTAAAGGATAAGACCTAATTATAACTGATAAATGCCCCCAGCTAAAATGACAATAGCACACACACAACTACGCAGTTGCGGTAGGAAATTACAATTTGATTGCAAGTACAACAAAAATTTTAAGCAATTTCTGTAAGACCACCTGATCAGAAGTTCCGTTTTCTTGGATGTCTAGAGTATAAAATGAGGCGTGATAGCAGCAACTATACAGTCTTCTGCGCTAGTCGAAAGTGTCAAAACGTTTTCCTCTAATATGCTAAACGTTCCTCTGCTGTTAGGGAGGAAGATGAGACCAATCGACGAATGCAGTGGTTTGTGGTTATTACTGGAGAACCTGGACACTGTTGTTACTTATATTGGTAGTATAAATTATACCGAATACGCCAAGCTTCCTGACAACAAGAATTTAAGTGTGCGGTCACTCACTACACCACCACTTGGCGGTTACACTTTGTTTATTAAAATCTGTGACCAAGGGGACTGTCAGGAGCAATTACAGGACAGACAGTATGTAATGTTAAAGAAGGAGATGTGTGGATCATTTAATTATTACCCTGAAACCTTCCCGTCTCCTTTATATCTCTTTTGTTACGCGACCTTCCCCTTCTCCAGTAACCTATGAAACCTTCCCTTAGGATTTCTATCTCTTGCTTAATAATAACAAATGAAATCTTCCCTTTGAAATTTATTCTCTTTCTCAATCTTCGCATACAAATTTAATTGCTGCTTATTAAAAGTGATTTTCTGATTATTTCGACGAAACATAGAATGTGTCGTCGTCGTGGCCCTCAGTCGTTATCTGCAATAACCCAAAACTGTTCCTTACCTTTATAGTATTACTGGATCGCCATCTGACTGCTACATCGAAATGCGACATGAATATACTTACTTTGTTTTACTATACTCTATTAGCTGCTGGTGGGCTGTCATAATAAGTGGCTGTATTTATTACCAAAGCTGAAGTTTTCCTTTAATAGGAAAGCTGATGTTATTCTTTAATTAATTTGACTGAAGTTACGTAATTCATAGTTAAACATTTTCTTGACACTAAAAAAATTTTGCAAAGTTTTACGTTGATGGTTTTTGGGATGGATTATAATCAGTAATGCCATATTGCTGGCAAAAATTAATTATATTTTGAATGAAATGATTTTACAAACGTTCAAATGGGACTTACTTTTTACAATTATCTTACCACTAGCATTGCGCAAACATACCTTCAGTAGTCTTGAGTTTCTCAAAAAAGTAATTCAGTAGTATTAATTCCTCTTATGATAATAGTTAGCTGATGTCTCTGTACATCCGTTTATAATCTCTTGTAAATCATAGCTAGTGGCTGGCAGGCACACCGCTCCTCTCAACCTCTCGCTTCAGGCCTGCTACTGACTCGCTTCACATCTCGCTTACTACTGACTTCCTGCGAACGCTAAAGTGCGGTCTCTCCTGCCAACAATACTTTCTGGTGCAGACAATCCCTGCTACCATTACAAAATATATCAATGCGCAGTTTTTCCCGCTCTTTTCTTAAAATGTATCCATACGTGGTCTCTCCCGACCTTTTTAAAATTATATCAATGTGCGGTCTCTCCTGCCAACAATACTTTGGTGCAGACATTCCCTGCTACCACAATTGTTTCCAACATGACAAATATTAATTATTCCTACTTAATCCTAGTAATAATATACAAACATCTTTCATAAATTGTGGTTTGACAATAGACAATAAAAATATACACGTCTTACAACCCACGTAATGAATTCTCCAAGTTCGTTACTGCATGACATAGTGTTCAGGATAAGCTACCTTTGCTCCTTCACCGGGACCACAGCGTGACAGGAACAGGAATACCAGAGAAACTCAACTAGCAAGCACAGGAAACCATTTCGAGAAGATATAAACATCTCGTGGCTATAGATATATACTGCAATTAGCGGACGTTAAAGTGGATGCTCTAATGCTACAGCTGCCTGGAATGGTGCAGCAGCTTTGTGTGTACGACTATTACCTTTCGGATTTGCACATAACACAAGATTTTGCCGTAATTATTTATAAAACGGAGGTGTGCTACTACCCAGTATTAAACCACGGCTTCTACATGGGATGAGGCTGCCAGGAAAACAGGAATATGGTTGTGGACAATGATAAAACAGTTGAAATAGATGGTTTGACGTGGATAACATCCACTTGTAGAATAAAGATGTATAATAAATGTATAAGTCACATTACACACCCAAGTGTGAACAAATTTATCGGTATCCTCCTTACATATTTTACGAAACGTTTCAACACGTGACTAAGAGAAATGTTTGGGTTCTCCTCGGCTAAGGAACATGCTATTAGCAGGCTGCGGGTTACAATATTCAAGTAGATAAAGGGTCTTGTGACTGACGGTGTGCATGGCTGTTGAAGTGCTTTACTTCCTAACGAACAATGTTTACAATGTACTCCACTGTATTCTGTGACAATCACTTCCATGTGGTGTCAACAAACGAATAACTTGCAGAACAGCTACTGTGTGGCTTTTAACAACGTTCTTCAATTTTTCTGCTGAGGTCATAAGAATACTCAAAAACTGATTGGTGTAGAAATAGAACTTCCTGAGACTCAAGAACGATGAATGCTTGTTTATTATATTCTGTCTGCATACTGTGTTAGTTATATAGATGTAAACTACATAGAGGTTCTTAACATTGACTCCAAAAAAATCGATATATGCATTACACAGAAATTCCATATGAAAGCAAGACAAACATATTTATCTCAGTCCAGGACATTGTTCTCCACAGTACCGTCAGATACCAATGTTACCCAATTAGGACTGATACCCGCAAACAATGCTATGACACAAGTCCTAAGAGAAGGAATAAATATAGGACAGAGATTTAAGCCATTCCACTATTAAACAAATTATGGCTTTGAAGAAAAAGGTAATGTGTTGTGTGTACGAAAGAGAAAACTAGAAATGGACAAGAACTAAGTCAAAAAACGAAAACTGGAGTATATGGCGAAAAAAACGTTCGTGACGGATGAACATATACTGCAATTAGGAAGAGGCTATTGAAGATGAGCATGCAAGGTTTAGATGTTGCTTTAAACACTGTGTATAGCCCGCCCCCCGGTAGCTGAGTGGTCAGCGTGACGGAATGTCAATCCTAAGGGCCCGGGTTCGATTCCCGGCTGGGTCGGAGAGTTTCTCCGTTCAGGTACTGGGTGTTGTGTTGTCCTCATCATCATCATCATCATTTCATCCCCATAGGCGCGCAATTCGCCGAAGTGGCGTCAAATTGAAAGACTTGCACCAGGCGAACAGTATACCCGACGGGAGGCCCTACTCACACGACACTGTGTATAGCGAAAACTGGCTACCACTAGGGAATATAAAATATCTGAATTTACTGTAAAAAGATATGGAAATGGGTCAGGTGTAGTACTACTACCCGAAATCAAAGGAATCGAGAATGTTTACTACAAGAGAGAATTTTTTCTAAACCTCTATTTCCGTTTGGATCTGCTTAAAAAGGGTGGTTATTTTCTACCTAACTGTGGTGCCCTGGATGTTGTACTCCCATCAACAGAAAATACGTTAGGGGGGATTAAAACCAATGTAATAACAAGACATATCGAACACTCTATTTCATAAATTGTAAAATTTAAGATCCATTCAGAAATTTTGCAAGAATGGGGAGCGGAATAACTGATAACGTAAACCCAGGAAGATGTGGAGCACTCTCAGGAACTGCAGGAAGGAACTGCGCTAATTTTTGAAACCATAAACTGATGTTTTACGATAAGAAAATTAGATATGTACTAGAATTCAAGATTATACCTACTTGGCATTTGTCAAATTACTAGTTGGGTAAGTTAATGATTGAGTCAGATGTAGATTTTAATTAAAAATTAATTAGTAAGCTGGATTTTATTAAAACAGCACCATTTCAGAATAAAGAAAGGATTGTTTTCTGTGTCTAAATGAATATGCAAGAATTAATAAAGCTTTTTTATCAGAACATATTATGCTTTCCTACTTAATGCCCTGCCAAAAATCCTGTTTATAATTATCCATGAGTGACATTCAATAAATAAAGCAACACTATCTTTTTTCAGAGAGTATTGGTTTTATTCAAGATTCCAACATACCGTATCATTTCCCACTCTTTTGGCTACCAAACCCTTTCTGTTTACATAATCTCTATTCAATGCAGCGACCGCACTGGGAGGGCCTGTATGACTGCAAGGTACCACTGCATTGGTTGAGGTCAGAGCCAACATCTAGCTGCATAAATAATCTCCTCGTCATCCACGTACTAATTTCCCAGGAGCGTACCCTTCATTGGGGCCAAACATATCGAAGTTGGAAGATATGAGATCTGGGCTGAAGTGCACATGATGGAGAACAATCCACTGAAGTTTTGTGAGCTCCTCTTGGGTTTGCAGAATTTGGTGAGACCCTGCGTTGCCATGAAGAGAGAGACGTTGGTTTGCATTTCTGTGGTGGAGAACGCGCTCAATGAATGTGACCGCATGATCCAGCATTGCAAGAATTACATCTGTGTGCGCCTGGTCAGCACACAGGGGATCAGATAGGTTTACACGATCTTGTTTTGATGGCAGGACCCTTGCCCAATGGCTTGTCATGCTTTTGTTCACTCTCAGGTCTCCTTAGATATTCTTCAAAGGCCTATAAATATCTGCCAGGGAATGGTTTTCCAAGAAAAGAAATTCAATGATAGCATGAAGAGACAAGCTGTCTTGGTTGCAGTGTTGGGATATTTTATGTGCAGTATCTCATGTACCCATCGCCACCAAATATTAGCCAACTCAAAGATGCCTAAATAAATTCGAGACGCGTCGTTGGGAATTAATTAAAATAATTTAACACTGAACCCAAGACTGCTTGTCTCCTCATGTCATTCATACTGGTTGTTGTACCAACTCCAGAATGAACTGAAAACTTCTCAGTGATAGTACTCGGCTTTGGATGCACCTTCATTACAGACGCCATTTGGAAGGCTATGTATAGCACTGCCACCTACTGGAACTGCTTGTAACTATACGTGCTGTAATGGGATTTTCCACGATGTCCCACAACAAATTCTGCGTTTCTTCAGCAGAAATTGGCTGAGAAAAAATGTATTGCATCACTTATTGAATGCCCCTCATACGTGTGTGGGATGCGGATAGTTGTATAGCCTTGAAAAATAGCTGAAACTGGGTAGCTATAAGTCTAGCGAGCCACTATATGATAACGGTTCAAATGGCTCTGAGCACTATGGGACTCAACTTCTGAGGTCATTAGTCCCCTAGATCTTAGAACTAGTTAAACCTAACGAACCTAAGGACATCACACACATCCATGCCCGAGGCAGCATTCAAACCTGCGACCGTAGCGGTCTCGCGGTTCCAGACTGCAGCGCCTAGAACGGCACGGCCACTTCGGCCGGCCCCACTGTATGACTTCATGGTGCTACATTTCCGGTTTTCTTTTGTATGCGTAACACTGTAACCATACGCAGGGGATTGTTACTGCAGTATAAAAACTACCGATCACCACATCGAGCGAGGTGGCGCAGTGGTTAGACACTGGAGTCGCATTCGGGAGGACGACGGTTCAATCCCGCGTCCGGCCATCCTGAACTAGGTTTTCCGTGATTTCCCTAAATCACTCCAGGCACATGCCGGGATGGTTCCTCTGAAAGGACACGGCCGACTTCCTTCCCCATCCTTCCCTAATCCGATGAGACTGATGACCACGCAGTCTGGTCTCCTTCCCCAAACAACCAACCAACCAACCAACCGATCACCACGTATGTACTGGCAATTTTTTGTGCATTCAGAGATGCTCTCTACTGGAATATGACTGTTGGCAGCTATGGAGCGCTTCCGAATTCTTGTTACTAATTATTACTCCATAATTTTTTTTAAACTCTGCAAACGATTCTTATATTGTTACATCCATAACCTTACTAGTAGCTCTTATGTATTGGGATACAATACCAGAGCATTTCGGATCCAAATAAAGTGTACAAGAGAGTCTTATGGCTGGGAACAATGTGAATCGTGTGTCTGAACCCTGTGACAGACTGCTTAAGTGTTTAAATACCATCAAACAGTGTGTGCGATGTGCTCCACTGTACTCTATGCCACTTGCTTCCAAATTTTATCAGTTAACTAATAACTCACATAACAGTTACTGTGTGGTGTTTAACAATGTTTCTGTAGTTTGTCTACTGACGTATACGTAGACCATTTACTGTATTCTGTTTGCATACAGATTTAATAACGTACTCTGACTCTGACAAATAGGAACAGGGAGAAATATAGTTCTCCACAATAGAGCCAGTGACATAGTATGTTAATCTCGATTTTGTACTCTGTTACACACAAATTTTGGAATCTACCATTTAATTATTCTGTTCCACCAGTTTTCTTCATTATGTCGCAGAATACGCTATCACAGCATTAATTCATACAAACTTTCTGTGAGATCCTCAAATTATTCTGCCTGTCAAAACTACACTACCAGTCAGCATTAACAGATTTATGACGCTCTCTATGGTTCTTCAGCGCTTTACAGCCGTCTTAGGAAAGAACTTCCTGCAGTAGTTCTAAAAGTTTCCGAGGTAGAAAATAATATTCGTTTGGAGGTGACATCTCGCATATAAAACGACACCTAGGGTTATACACTACAATTTTACAGCTGAGGTTGACTGTTTAATATGGATGATCTCCTGTGTTGTAAAGTATGACTTGTATAATACATTTATATGTCAAATCATAAGCCCGGGAGTAAGATAAGTTATTGGTAATCATGTTATAGATTTCATAAAGTGTCCACACATGCGACACTGCATCTTCCTCGGCTAAAGAACATGGTGTTACCAGGCTGGAGTCCACTACAGAATGAACAGCATATTTGTTCCCCGCGAAAGACTGTTCAGGTTTGTACATGATGACTTTTATCTTTCTTTCTACTACTCTGATATTAATTATGATTCAGTTACTTCGACATTTACTGATAACGCTCCATCGCTATAACTGCCCAATTACACTATTTTCTCTCTGTTTTCTGTGTATAATGACGTCGATATCATCATCTCTGCTAACCGGCAATGTAATGCTGTCACACTGCAACGTTGATGTACCATACTCGTAATATTTATAGCCATTTTGTGCAAACTTTGCTTAAAGGGGGTTCAAACATGGACGACGTGGTTGGGAAGTTTAACTATAGCAGCATCAAGGGTTGATAGAATCTCTGATGTCATTTCTGGTTACGACACATTAAATCCTAGAACGCAACTACTTGTGTATGTACATCTACATATCAGAATATTATAGAGAATAACATCACTTTAATATGTGTTGCGACATTTGTTTAGCATTTATAGCAGTTGATTACAGTTGTAGATGGTCTTGCTCTAGGTTTTAGGTGTATCTGATGTTTCACTGTGCTTGCAAAGTGTGTGACGTCTTAGAGTTAGTGTAACTTTTCTTTTGGTCCAATTTTTGTTGAGATCCTGCTTATATTAGGATAAGCGTGCATGTTAATGCACTATACAGACAATTAAAATGCAGTGATATTAAATTTTTTGAGCCTCATTTAGCTTGAAATGTGTAAGGCTTCTCAGAATAAATGGTGCGAAATTTTATTTCTTTCCAAGATATCGTCAATGGCATTCTTTTTGGAAATGTCACATCTGTCGCTGTTAATGGTCTTCGGTAGATTCTCTTGTGAGTGTGTGTTAATAAGCAATTCCTTTCTCTCTGCAGTTGAAGTAATATATCACAATAAATCCCTTTATTCCTTCCTTCTTTCTTCCCTCGTAGGACAGTTGTATTGAGCATTTGTGTGGGGTGTAGTGGATTACAGGTTTTATTATTTTCACAATTCGTAAGTTCGAAAAATGCAGCTGCACAGATTATGGCATGGACTAGGCGGATTTTTAGGTTATAGGGTCACGGGGAAATGCAGAAAGTACTTAAGTCTCAAAAGGTGCAGTCGAACAAAGGAAGGACGTAGATACCAGAACCATTGGTATCATAGTCGTAAATTGTCGTAGCTGTGTTGCAATCGTACCGGAGCTCCAAGCGGTTGTAGAGAGCAGTGATGTTCAAATAGTTATACGCACTGATAGCTGACTAAAGTCGGAGTACGTTCAGCCGAAATTTTTGCGAAGAATCTAACGGTGTTTCGCAAGTTTACGCTAAACACAGTTGACGGTGACGCCTTTGTTGCTGTTAGAAGCAGTTTATCTTGTAGCGAAATTGAATCAGATACTTCCTGTGAATTAGTATGGGCAGAGGTCATTCAAAGAAATCTTGAGTTAAATTTCAAACACATACCTGACACATACAATTTCAGATGGTGGTAATTTTAATACATGTTGGGGAAAATACATGTTTAATTCCATAGGCACAAACAAAACATCATCCGAAATTGCACTAAACGCTTTCCCTGAAAATTATTTCGAGCAGTTAGTTCATGAGCTCGTACGAAAAAATTATCCTGAGATAATAACGAGCATCTGAATGGATACAGCGACTAGTGAACACGGGATTGTCGCAGCGAGACAGAATATTGTAAACCCCAAATCCTCCAAAAATAAACAAAAATATACCTATTCAATAAAGCAAATAAAAATTGATTTAACGCCTTCTTCAGTGAAAATCACCACTCCTTCCAAATTAGCAATGTTAGTGCACACCAGTCGTGGCTTGAATTCAAAGAAATAGCATCGACAGCAATTGAGAAATTTATACAAAATAAATTAACAAACGACGAAACTGATATCCCTTGGATCAGAAAACTGGTCAGGACACTGTTGCAAAAACAACGGAAATGCATACCAAATTTAAACTCACGCAAAATATCCAAGATTGGCGATCTTTTACAGACGAGCAACATTTGGCGTGGACATCAACGTCAGAAGCCTATCATAGTTTGCACAACGAACCTTCATCTCGAAACCTGGCAGAAAATCGAAAGTGATCCTGGTCGTTTTTAAAGTATGCTAGCGACAAGATATAGCTCAATGCATTGTCTGCGCGATAGCAATCGATATACTATCGACTACAGTGCTGGGAAAGCAGAGTTGCTAAATACAACCATTCGAAATTCCTTCACCAAAGTGAGCGAAGTAAATATCCGAGAATTAGACTCAAGAGTAGCTGCCAACAAGAGTAAGTTAGAAGTAGGTATCCCCGAAGTAGTGAAGTAACTTAAATCACTTCATAAAAGCAAGTCTTCTGGTCAACACTGTATACCAGTGACGTTGGTTCCAGACTATGCTGACGCAGTAGCTCCATACTTAACAATCACATACAACCGCTCGCTTGACGAAGATCCTTACCCAAAGACTGGAAAGTTGCACAGGTTACACAAATGTTCAAGAAAGTTAGTAGGAGTAATTCACCAAATTACAGGCCCATATCATTAACATCGACACGCAGCAGGACTTTGGAACATATATTATGTTCGAACATTGTGAATTACTTATATGAGAACAGTCTATTGACTCACGATCGACAGGGATTTAGAAAACATCGTTCTTGTGAAACACAACTAGCTCTTTACACACACGAAGTGTTGAGTGCTATTGGCAAGGGATTTCAAATTGACTCTCTATTTTTAGATTTCCAAAAGGCTTTTGACATTGTACCACACAAGCGGATTGTAGTGAAATAGCGTGCTAATGAAATATCGTCTCATTTATACGACTGGATTCGTGATTTCTTATAAGAGAGGTCACAGTTCATAGTAACTGACAGAAAGTCATCGAGTAAAACTCAAGTGATTTGTGGCGTTCCCCAATGTCGTGTTACAGGACCTTTGGTTTCCTTATCTATATAAACAATTTAGGAGACAATCTGTGCAGCCGTCTGAGGTTGTTTGCAGATGATGCTGTTGTTTATCCTCTGGTAAACTCATCAGGAGATCAAGACAAATTTCAAAACGATTTAGAAAAGAGATCAGAATGGTGCGAAAATTGGCAATTGACCCTAAATAATGAAAAATGAGAGGTCATCAACATGAGTGAGGAATCCATTAGACTTCGGTTAGACGATAAATAAGTGTAATCTACGGGTCGTAAATTCCTAGGAATTACAGTTACGAACAATCTACAACCTAAATACAGCCTTTTATTGGCAGAACACTCAGAAAATCTAACAGATCTATTAAAGAGCCTGCCTAAACTATCCTTGTTCGTCCTCTTTCGGAGTACCGCTGCGCGATATGGGATCCTTACCAAATAGCATTAACGGAGTACTTCGAGAAAGTTCAAAGAAGAGCAGCACGTTTTGTATTATCGCGAAATCTGGGAGAGAGTGTAATGGACATGACACTGGATAATGGGATGGACACCATTAAAACTAAGGCGTTTTTTATTGCCGTAGAATCTTCTCAGAAAATTTCAGTCACTAACTAACCGCGCGACCGCTACGGTCGCAGGTTCGAATCCTGCTTCGGGCATGGATGTGTGTGGTGTCCTTAGGTTAGTTAGGTTTAAGTAGTTCTAAGTTCTAGGGCACTGATGACCTCATATGTTAAGTCCCATAGTGCTCAGAGCCATTGCAACCATTTTTTCAGTCACTAACTCTCTCCTCCGAATGCGAAAATATTTTGCTAAATGCCGACTTACATAGGGACAAACGATCATCATAATAAATAAGGGAAGTCCGAGATCGCACGAAAGGAAATAGCTGTTCGTTTTTCCTCGCGGTTCGAGAGTGGAAAAATAGAGAAATATTGTAAAGGTGGTTCGATGAACCCTCTGCCATGCATGTGTGTGTGATTTGCGGAGTATCCATTTAGATGTAGATATAGATGTACAATACATCCTTCACATATTTAGGTACGGCTCCAACGTAAGCATTACATTTTCAGACGCATTTTTAGAGTACTGTGACGCAATAGATGTAGTAATGTAGCTGACTTGAACCTTACAGCGTTTTTTCTTGTACTCAACCTCAACTAGATCCTACATAATCAATGTAAACATCGCACTTTTCACATTGCCAAAATATTTTGCCCACGCTTTTGAATGTTGTGACATCATAGTTGTGAGAAATAATACAATTTATAAAGCTTTTAGAACGCCTTGGCACCATAGTTATGGTTCTGCAATTTCGTCGAAATTAGACCTATGTTTCTGTAATAACAGCAATAATTACATATCAGTTTCATCCATTATATTTATTCTAGTGAATAACATGATACATCATCTACATCCCTCCTAAAATGGTGCTTGAGAACAATACAAATTAGGAAATATTTAATGTGAGGTTGTATTGTGGCTTATATCAAGGTTAGGCCTACTTAGGTACATTCAGATAGTCAGCTTTTCGTGTGCCTATCTTATTAGCATAGTGTTTTATCTAACATGTATTTTTTGCAGTTAGAAGCCTGGTCAGGTCAGCTTTATGACATCGATTGTATAGGTCCACCTTTCAAAATGTCAGCTGTAATTAGTCATGGAAAACTAGAACTATAGTACATACCTTAGACTTTTGGGTGCTAATTGGTGACTATGTGGATACGTGGAAATTATCTACACTCTATTTACATTGCAGATATATTTCTGTGGACATTTTAGGATATTGTGGCACTTGACAAGCATCATTGATGTTGAGAATACTTTGAAACAATATTGTCGCATTTGAGCATCATGATGGATATGTAAAATAATTAACTTGTGACCCTCTTGCGTCTTAAACCAAGTGTTGTTCATAAAACGAACAATTTTCGATTTTACCATCACAATGCAGGTTTTCTACAGTGCAGCAATCTATGGGCGACAGTGAGAAAAACTCGGGATACAAAGAATGAACTAAGTACATTTCTACTGTGGAGCTATCTGCTCATGACAGTAAACAACAGAAATGTAAATCAAGAACCTGAGTTTTTCCCAGTTTCAGTGTTTGCAGGATAGTATTTAAGGTAAAACCCATGTTCAACAGCTACGTATAATTAATTAATTATGCATACTTCAAAAGCGAATGTTTTTTTTAATTATTTATACTAAA
This sequence comes from Schistocerca serialis cubense, assembly GCF_023864345.2. Lineage (NCBI taxonomy): Eukaryota > Metazoa > Arthropoda > Insecta > Orthoptera > Acrididae > Schistocerca > Schistocerca serialis. The sequence continues at coordinate 585,468,880 of NC_064640.1, forward strand.
ATATGGCATCTGCTCGTTCCAATATTCCATGGCTAATAATATATAGATTCAAAAGAATTTTTCCAATGGCCCTACGACCACATTTGCTGCTGCAGATCAGTCTCCTCCTGTTAATCCATCTCCTGTGACGAATACCAAATACCACGAACAAGAAAGACTGTCTGCAGCGGCCTCGCGCCCACCTGTTGAAGTGCCACAGCCCTCCATTGCGGAACCTTCACCACCAGTCACTACGCACACCCCTGCCCCCTGCAGGATGAAGTAGACGACCGGGATACCCGCCAGAGGCGGAGACAGATGCTTCTTTCCAGGATGACATGAGAGAGATCCTGTAGTCATCTCTCTGTTCGCACAGCCCCACATCAGAGCTGTCATTCATGGAACAGCTCAAAAGATACGTCGGTCGGAGGATGGGCTCACCAAAGTCATTACCCTAGTTGACAAGGTCAACAAGATTTTGTTATAATGGCGAATCGCCGATCGCACAACCATCAGCACCATCAGGATGTAGTTGTTTGTATTTTTAATGATAATGGCAATAAACGTATGAAGACAGCACTGAACACCAAAGTCTACAACCACCATGTGGACAGTTTACTTGTCTCAGAAACTCAGCTGAAACACACTGACGATTTCCGTCTCTACAGGTTTGCTGTAGCACCGACTAACTCCGTGGGGGCACGGCAGTGTTCCTACATAAGACTCTTGTCCATAATCACGAGGCTCTCCAACCACTAGAACATATGGAGGCTGCGGTGGTCACTGTTTCTACCTGCCTTGGTGCTATAACTTTTGCTGCAGCGTATTTTAGCCCTAATGTACCACTTCTTGAAGCAGACCTCCGTACCTTGACATAATTTCAGAAACTCATTTTCGGGGCAGATCTCAACGCAAAGCATCCAGCTTGGCATTCTCCCATTGCTAATCTCATGGGTAGACACCTTCTTCACCTGGAAAATCCTCTGACACTGTCGGTCTATGGCCCACACACTCCCACCCATATACTAGTTCGCTCTGAGTGCCAGCTGGAATTTCTGGATGTGGTAATTTTCAAGAACATTGTGGTGCAGTTTTCGTTGGAAAGGTTCCATAAACTGGCTTCTGACCACAACCCCATTCTCCTAAACCTCGCCATTGCCCCAGTCGCTTTAACCCCACTGAATGAGTTGGTCTGCAGCTCGTGGTCTAGCTGCCAGCGTTGCTGCTTCTGGATCATGGGGTCCTGGGTTCAACTCCCAGCTGGGTTGGGGATTTTCTCTGCCCGGGGACTGTGTGTTTGTGTGGTCCTCATCAGTTCATCATCATCATCTTCATCATCATTCGTGACAGAGGCTAGACTGGATTGTTTAAAAATTGGGACTTCGTACAGGCACTGATGACTGCACAGTTGAGTGGCTCACAAACCAAACATCATCATCATCTGGATGACTTGCCACCCCTATATCATGAACTGAAATTCCAGATGAATCGCTACCATAGGCAGTGAAAGCAGTTTCGATCTCAGGATAAGCATCGCATGAAGCATCTCCTACACAAATTCAGCCACCGCCTCGCCGATTGGAAAACAGAGCAATGGGAGAACAAGATGTCTGCATTTCTCCTCCAACATGATTCGGAATGGGCTGTTGTCTGAGCCCCATGGCGTTCCACAGTGAAGACCCATCATCCCTTCTGCATATTGGATGGCATAAATTATGATACCCTCTGTATGGTAGGAACACAGCCCAATGGGTTTGAGGGCCTGATCCAATCCCTCATCCAGAACCTCATGCCTTATGAACTCCAGGATGAACGCGATATTCTGGTGCCTGATGCCACTTTCATACGAAGACTGCCCCTGGGTGCCCCTCACTTTACATCCCTGTGGAAATCCAGAGAATCCTCTGGTGTAAGCTTGAGCAGTTGCCTCCAGGTTTGGATGTCATCTTAAACGAGCGTCTCCGCCAGCTCCCAAGCAAGCCACTTGTCTTACTCATCAGCATCCAGAACTGCTGTCTCACAAATGGTCTTCTGCTCCACAGTGGAATCAGAACAAACTGATTGCTATCCCCCAAGCCCTCAAAGGATCCTACAGTCACTGCTAACAACAGGCCCATTAGCCATCTGGATACCAGGACGAAGGTCCTACAATCTTTATTTCACCACCGTATTTCTCAACCTGGCAGCCATTCCACACTGTCACCTGGCACAATACACTGATGATACGGCGCTCTATAAGACCAGTCGCAACATAGACCAATTCATCGCTTGTCTCTAGAGGAAAGTGGACGCAACAGTCAGCTGGTGTCATTCAAACAAGATTGCCCTCGATGCCTCCAAAACTACGACGTCCAATCCTCTGCCACAACATCACTCTTGCAGGCATCTGCATCCTATGGTCCCCAGATACCAAATATCTAGGTATCTGGATAGATAAAAAGCTGCTGCTCCATCGGCATGGAGAATACATCACCCAAAAAGAACAGAAGCTGATGAAAGTGTTATACCCACTCTTCAACAGCAGGGAACTGTACTTAGAAACCAAGGTCCCCTTCACTCACCTACTGCTCCTTTGCATGGGCCATGATTAGTGCCTCCCTTATGCAGACCCTCCAGCACCTGCAGAATAAGATGCTTCGGTGGAGCCTGCATGCTTCTCCATTTATGAGGGTTGTTACCCTCCACCAGGAAACAAACATGGTAGCTCTTAAGGTAACTCTAAAGACGTCCATTCGATAGAAGGCAAGGCATCTCTGTGTCAAAGTGGATGCCCGGCGCGACCCTTTCACTGACTTACACCGCATTGGCACCACATCTCCCTGGCACTGGGACCGCCACCCTGTTCCTCTTACCATCCTTGAGAAATCCCATTGGCTAATAATAGCCCTGTTATGGTCGCTCACGAAGCGTCAGTCATGATACGACCACTCTATATGTGACGTCCATAATACGACCACCAGTATCAGTACCTATGTAGTTGTGTTCCCTTTTGCCTGCTACCGTGAACCTACACCATCGTAGGGTGGCGTAGGAGAACAAGTCCCACCGCCACACCTTCAACATACTCTCCAACGATGTCATTGGAATGATGTCATTGCAGAATAGACCAGTTTTACAATTCCATCAAGACAGTAAGGCAGAGATTCGCCTATCAGAAAAAAAAGAAAATAGCCAATGTGACTGGTGATCCAGTCCTCAAGCGAATTTTGGAAGTCAATAATGCAAACATATTTGACAGAATTACCAGTGTTTCAGGTAAGTCTTACACTGTATGGTATTTGGTATTGCATATTAAATTATTCTCTTGACATCACGAGGTCACGGCTTCTCCTCTGAATTGCATGTAATCACTGCCAACTGCATGTGCAGGGTTGGGACGCTGAGTGGCATCCTCTCTCCCTCACTCCATGGCGTTGGCATGTGGCTCGATGTGATGATACTGTGAATGATTCCTTTTATTTCCTTGAAAATAAGAAAGTGCTAATGATCGTGTATCCAGAATATAATAAGCTTAGTTCTATCAGCTGTAATATGATACCATAGTAAAAAAAATGTGGAGAGATAGTGAGTCAGCGATTTTGCCCCAATTGCTTTTTATCCACACTAATATCTGTTGTTATGGGTAGGAAAACTAAGTCTTTTTTTAAATAAGCCCAGACAACAGTTTCCCCTGCCTAAAGAATATCTCCAGACGGTTAAAAAATACTGAAACAATCACTCACAAGGCAGATTTAGGTTCTCCAAATATCACACATACCAGATGTCACAAAGAAAAACAAACAATTAGAAACAATAAGATGGGGTATTTGACAGACTTAACAATCCTCCATCAAAACATGCAATCAATAAAAAAATGAAGTACAACTATTAGAAGTTGAGCTCAAATCTTTGAACTGTACGATAGTTTGTGTTACTGAGCAGTGGTGTGGAGAGATGAAAAACCAACATGTAGTTTTATCATCGTATGAAATGGCAAACACTTACTGCGAAACTACTTCAAGGGGTGGAGGATCATGCATTTATGTCAAAAAAAGGAACACAGTTCAAATCAAGACATGGCATCAGCACAGCAAGTGAAGACAAACACTTTGAAATATCAGCTATTGAAATAACAGGGCTTGATATTAACAAGAAATTTATAATTTTGTGTGTGTATAGATCTCCCAGTGGTAGTGTGGACAATTTTCTCAATAAATCAACAGAGGTTCTAGATAAAGACTCAAGTACAAAGGTCAACATAATTCTGTGTGGGGACATTAACATCACCACTAATGGCATAAACGAATCCAGCAGCACCCTCATAAATATCCTTCAAAGTTTTGGCAGGGTTACTACAATGACTGCATAAGTAATTGACCATGTGGCCACAAATATGGACAGGGAAAAATGTGATGTAGCTGTAGAAGATCTCAGACTATCAGACCATCTCTGTCAAATAACAACAGTAAAATCAGGCATCGAATGATTCCCTAAACTACAAGCCTACAAACGACATCTATCAGAAATCAAAATAAAAGATTTTGCAAAGGAATTAGCAAAACAAAGCTGGTATGAAGTGTATAAGGAAACCTATATGAACATGAAATTCTCTAAATACTCCTCATTACTTAAATTGAAATTTGAAAAGGCATTTCGAAAAGTATGCATGTCTGTATCAACATCTCACAAAACAGGTGGATAGCAGCAGGTATTAAGAAGTCCTACCAAACACTTAAATACCTCAGTTCCATGAAAAAGAGTTGCAATCATGCAGATATCTTAAATTTCCATCATAGATATAAAAAGGTATTTAGGAAGGTGCTGATTGCTGCAAACAAGGCACCTAATGACAAAACAATATATAATGCAGAGAATAAAAGCAAAGCAGTCCTGGATGTTATAAAAAAGGAAAAGGGGAGAGGCAAAGAAAGGCAGAATAACATACTGCTAAGGGAGGGGGATAAGGTAATAAATGATCCACAGCACTTATCAAACTACGTGACTGAACATTTTTGAAGTATCGCACAGTAATTATAGCAAAAATTCCTCAAAACAAATATAACACCTGTAAATAATGTTGCACTAAATACAATGATGTTACTTCCAATCACAGAGAATGAAGTCAATAATACTGTTCAAAAACAAACAAATGAGAATTCAGTAGGCTTAGATGAAGTACCAATGTGTGTACTGAAACATCGCATAGAGATTATGGAAGGCTCCTTAGCAAATATAATAAATGAATCCTTCACATCAGAGCAGTTAAAACAGGGAGGAGTTGTACCTTTCCTTAAGAAAGGTAATGCAGAGGACACAGAGAATTACCAGCTCATTTCCGTGCTGTCACCATCCTCAAAAATAATATAAGCAATTATGAATGGCAGATTAATGAATTTCCTGAATAAATACAATCTTATAATCGAATCACAATTTTTTTGATTTCCGAAGTGCCAACATACGGAGGAATCATAGTAGAATTCACGAAGGTTGTACTTGAAGCTCTTGTGTCACAGGCATATCTTTGGATCTTTCTAAGGACTTTGATACACTTGGCCACAAGATTTTATTAAATAAATTATAAGCATTAGGAATAAGATGTCCGGTTTCGATCATATCTAGCAGATATGGTACAAAGAGTAGAGATAACACAATTCAAATAAATCTAAACATTTAGTAAAACACTTATCAGAATCAAAATACATTGAAATAGGGATTCCACAAGGTAGCATTTTAGGACCTATACTATTCTTAATATACATTAATTACTTTCCCATTAGTGTTACTCTTGGAGAAAAAATTCCCTTGGCTGATGTCAGCAATATTATAGTCACTGATAAAACAACTCCTATCAGAAAAAGCAATGGAAGCTCTCAAGGAAGTTTACTTTTGGTCAATAAGCAATAAAGTGACATTGAACATAAATAAAACTAATGCCATGGATTTCAGTTTGGAAAGGGAAAATGACAGTGTTAAATTAAATGTAGATGGCACCTCTGTAAGCTGTGTAACAAATGCTAAATTTCTAGGAATGAATATTGATTCTCATTTGAAGTGGTACGAACACACAAAGGTACATGCAAACAGAATGTCATCAGCGTGTTATGCCCATAGAATCCTATTGTTGGTGTGTAATATGCAGTGTCTTTTAGTTACATACTATTCATATGTACACTCAGTTCTTAGCTATGGCATTCTTTTTTGGAAAACAAATGCACAAAATATGAGCACAGTTTTCAAACTCGAGAATAGAGCCATAAGAATCATAACCAAAAATGCTATTCCAGCTCAATGTAAAGACCTGTTCAAAACAATAGAGATTTTAACTGCTCCATGTGAATACATTTACCAGTCAGTTGTACACATCAAAATTAACATTGGTAATTACCGCACAAAGAGTTCTGTCCATGACCATGGAACAAAAGGTAGACTCAATTTACAACTGCCAAGACAAAATAAACATAAAACACCAAACAGCATTTTCTACCAAGGAATAAAATTGTACATTAAATTACAAAAAGAGATAAAAGAAATTGCAAAAATACACTTATTTAAAAAGGCAGGTAAGAAGTATCTGTTATCTAATACATTTTATACATTGAAGGATTACTTTAATAAAACAGAATAGGTGTTTCGTAAAAAAAAGTTATACAAATAAATAATAATAATAATGATTATAAAACATCCAACATTCACCATAACACATTCACACTATGTTTCCTTCCTTCTTTTTTACTTTTCTAGAAAAACTTACCCCCTAGCTATGCATTGCACAAACTAACACCTCTCCCTCTTACTGAGCTCAACATCTCACTCATTATAGAGGGATGCTGGCTCAGTTTTTAAGGATAGCAAATAGGAAGTTGTGGTACAGATAATGGCCCAGAAATCACCAGTGTGTGTGTGTTTGAGTGTGTAGTGAGCGAAGTGTTATGAATTAATATGTGTATAGTGTGAGGAGTGAATGACAGTGAGTGAACAGTGTGGCATTACATTATTCTATAAGTTATTTGTAAAAAAAAAAATGATTGTATACCAGGAGTAAATCAAATGATTGTCTCTAACTAGCAGTCTGTAAATGTATGTGTATACGAATTAGCTTATTTTAAATTGATCTAAACTTGTGAGTACCTTGACATGTCCTATATCCTTGTAAAAAGAGATCTACGCGTGAATAAACCTTCTACTACTACTACTACTACTACTACTACTGGTGTAGCCTGACTGTATGAATGGCTGTCCGTATACCAGGTCGATGGTCGTGTCCGGATACGCTGTCATCCAGGCAAAATGCTGCAAAAAACGTGCACAGCACCACCGACGAAACACAGTGAAGGCTTTAGTGTGCAATGGGAAAAGTTCAAATGGGCCTCCATTGTACCTGTGTTAGTAATCGAATTCAACAAGACAGCTGTGGATTGTGTTAACTTTATTGCTGACCATACGCAGCCCTTCATGCCAGATGCACTCCCCAACGCCTATAGCGCCTTCATTAGGATAACTAACCTTTTTACAAGGTCAGAAACAGGCTGGAGTGGTTTGAGGAGCATGAGACTGAACCCACGTTGATATCTTGGCTACAAAACCCACCTGACAGGGACTTGATGGAAAACTTCCCTAATATCTTCGGGAGTCACATCCACGCCTATATAATTTTAGCGATCCTATCGCCCTCTTTTTAGTTTTCATATATAGTGTTCTCTTTACGTCTGATTTTTGCGAAAATAACGTCGCGTCCGTGAAGCAACGTGACCTTGCTATGACTGTCTCTCTTCCGTAGCGTCCAAATTTGGATTTGCGGGTCCAAGTGTTAAAATCCCCCATCGGGTGCTTGCAGTGTAATTTGATGGGACATAGAGACATGTGCACTCAGTCAGTCCAGCACTTTCCTCTATATGTAGAGTTATGATGATGATGTTTGGTTTGCAGGGCGCACAACCGCACGGTCATCAGCACCCGTACAAAGTCCCAACATTTAGCAGTCCAATTTTTTTCACAGCTCAATCTAGCCACTGTCACGAATGATGATGAGGATGAAATGACGAGAACAACACGAACACTCAGTCCCCGGGCACAGAAAATCCCCAACCCAGCCAGGAATCGAACCCGGGACCCCGTGATCCAGAAAAAAAAATGGCTCTGAGCACTATGGGACTTAACATCTGAGGTCATCGGTTCCCTAGAACTTAGAACTACTTAAACCTAACTAACCTAAGGACTCCACACACATCCATGCCTGAGGCAGGATTCGAACCTGCGACCGCAGCAGTCGCGCGGTTCCGGACTGAAGCGCCTAGAACCGCTCGGCCACCGCGGCCGGCCCCGTGATCCAGAGGCTGCAACGTTAGCCACTAGAACACGAGCTGCGATTTATATTTAGAGTGTACGGACATCTGGTGATAGACTGCGATGAGTGTGAATCGTTGGTCATATGTCGGAAGAAGTAGTGAAAGCCGTAAAGTGTCGTGGGGAAACATTAACCGAGTGTAGACCTAGTTCCGTTACAAGGGGAACCCCGTCGTATCAAAATGTCGAGGTACAGCTTTACATTGAGGGGCTCGGAAGTAATGAACTCTGCTCCCATAACTAGCGTATTTGGTTCTACTAAACAAAATCATTAACAATACGGTGCAAGATTATGTGATACTGGAGAATTAACTTTCTGAGTTTCATGCTCGGGAAAGCTTATTATTATTAACTAGGGCTCACTCGTTGGGTAAGTAAGGGTAAGAACTTTAGCATCGGTCATCTGTGCGATTTCAGTCTTTCTCGGCGTATTCCACTGATGAATTCTTTTCGAGTTATCAGCCGAATATTGGCGTCGTCCTGTCGCAACGTTTCAGTGAGAATCTTCGCCAGAAGATGATGGGTACGAATCTCATTGAAACGTTGCGACAAGTCGACGCCACTACTTGGCTGATAACCCGAGAAGAATTCATCATCGGTCATCTGCACGACAAGAAAACATGTAAGTCATTTGTCCATGATTTTGACGAATCAGAACTACGTGACACAAGTGACGTTAGTGAGGTACAACAGGGGCATCTTGTGGGTGATGGAGAGAATGTGATAGATACCGCAGCTTGCACTGAAGATGTGGAAAATGTAGATCAGGATGAGGACTTGAAACCTCACGCTGGTACTGACCGTAGCGCAAAGACAGAGTTCGAAATTCAAGACATGGAACACGAGTTTTCAGAAGAAATTCAAAGGGCAGATATACAGATACTGACGACGAATTATCACGGATATTTGCGAAGAGACTGAATTAAATCCCAAAAGCAGAGATCACCAAGATCTAGTTGGAACATCCGCGACACAAGATAACTCATCGGAGGACACAGTAAGTGTTATGAACGATCTAGATGGAAAGGAAAATCTAAAACGTAATATAGTCACGACCACTTACCGTGTATGGCCGAAGGAGAAATGGTGTGGAATATGGAATACGATAGGGAATTAAGAACATAGCTTGAGCAAATGAATCGTGATGGAAAGGGAATTAATGAATTCCTAGACAAACAATGCCGGAACTTTAATGTGATGAAAGAGAATTTGGAGAAATGAGAGGCAAAAGGGGATAGTATCGTCACGCTCTCTGAGCAGATGCTGATCGTACAGTGTCAGTTAGCAACTCTTGAATTTCGACAGTAAAGACACGAACGATGCATTGTTTGGATGAAGAAATGTGCTGAGTAGATACAGGAGATGAAGAAACTATTAATGCACGCTACAGCAAAGCAGGTAACTAGAGAAAATCACTGTGCCATTAGGAAGTCAGTTGAAAAATCCAAAGGTGTTTGAACAACATTAATGACAGACTCAACGGAACTGCAGTGACATCCTGCCATTAAATACCAACAAGGGCACTGCAACAGACGTGAGAATGAGAGGAACGAACACTTGTGTGGGGATGTTTCTAACTATAAGGTAGAAGTAGGTCGTTGCCTACAGAGGGAATTAGGTGGCAGTTGTATATAAAATAGCTCATAAATCGTGAAATGTAACGAATGTCAATTTGGTAGTGTAAAATTCGCAGTTCGTGGCGCAAGAGACTACTCTTCCATCATCGGTGAGTTAGGAGGAGATAAAAGTAGCGAGACTGATACGAAATGGAGGCCTGCAGAAGGAGAGGCGTTAGATTATGAGCAAATTATCGGCAAATTGTTGCATCTGACGGCTTGGTTTTTGCAGTTAGACCACACTCTTACGGCTAAGCGGTCAGTTCGCCACTGCCTGGATTTTGTGAACGGTTATCTCGTCAGTGAAGCATTGGAACGATTACAATATGTAACTAGGCATGGTCTGTTACATATAGAATTTATGAGGGAGATATAGCTGTACACTGGCCACGTGAGATGCTGGATTCAATTACACAGAAGAAGATAGAACTACGGGCCATCGAGGGGACGAACTCATGAAGCTTGGTCAAGTTATTTAAAGAACTATTGAGATAAATTACGTATCTTGATAATCGGTTCACTCTGTTAGAACTAATATTGTTATGTTCCAACAAGCTGCTAGTTTAGTACCGATGGACATTCGCTGTAAAAAAGGAAGATAATGTGATGGAGTTTCAAGGATGGTTAGATAAGATGTGGATTTAAGTCATCGAGGAAAGGAAGGACGAAGGAAAGGTAGGAACCGTAATTCACGTAGTGTCAGCAACCACGAGTGTTCCAACCGTGTGATTGCAACAATGATGTGGGACGCATGCGCAATCAGCATGACAATGAAGAGACACGATGGTGGAATACGTTTAGTGATAATGGTGGTGTTCGCCATGGGACGAAGAGGGGCGAATGGAGCCCACCAAAAAGTTTGAAAGTTTGAAATAAACGGAGATGTCTAGGAGAAAGTGATGTGATAAGTAGTTTACAAGCATGTGTCACTGTGTTTAAATATAGCACATTTTCTTCTTTTCCTATTTCCTGCAGTCTTCCTTTCTTTCTGTAGCTACTAGGGTTTGGTTAACTGTAGTATCGTAAAAGACAGTAAAGTCATGTGTCATATAGAGTACTATGCATGAGCAATATTAAGCTTGTTATTGAACTTTATTATTTTGGTTCGATTCAAGTGAGACATAAAGTTAGAGGAGAAAACTATGAGATAAATAATATGCAATGCCGATTTCCAACTGACATTGAGCTCTTTTTTGCGTACGTTTTAGGAGCAGAACTGTGTTCGTATTTTATACAATTTTGTGGTGATTCTGCTCTGTCGGTTAGTTAAGCAGTTCTGTGGGTGGTGATTTTATTTGTGTGAGGTTAAACATGAGTAATCGTAAGAGGAATAGAAACAGGAGTTTTATTTTCTTGGTATTTAGCTCCAATAGGTTGTGTGTATGCAACGTCGGTGCGTCTGACAGAGATAGATGTGAAACGAATTTGTGCCCAGGAGCGTTTAAGACTTTTGTATATTTTTCTGCTCTGATGAGATTACTATCGTACTTTTGAATGTAACCAGGAAGGCTCTGCATTTGTCGCTTTTTTATCTGTGAGTGTATGAGTCGACGTTTTTGTTAATTACTCCAATTCAGTGAGAGGCAAATTTTCTCCCCTCAGGGGGTTATACGTGCTTACGTCATCAGTGTGACAAGCCTAGGGTTCCTAAATGAAGTGTGTGTTTCATTTTATTTTCTTGTGTTGTTCCCTCTCCTCATTCTCTTCTACACATAGATGCGTGCGGATTCTTTTATTATTCGTTTTCTTGTGGTGAGATCATCTGTGTATAAAACTCGTAGGGGGCATGAATTTCTGGATATGTCACGTGCTTGACTAACACGGTGTAACCTAGTTGAAACAGCACATATTTCGTATTTTTATTTATTGAATTATTTCCCACTATTATCCTGTTTTATGTGTGTGAGTGTGAATCTTTTACTATCAGTATGCTTGGTGTGAAATTAATATTTCCGCAAGTAAGTGTGTGTCCATGTGAGTGTTTGAGCTACTGAAAACATCTAGGGTTTCTGATGAATGTGTTATTTGATTGAGGAAATTCGGCAATAAATTAGTTTCCACATTCATGTTGTGTGGATTTCTCAAATAATAACTCATGGAAGGTTTGGTTAGTAAGATCTGTTTGGGTAACTTTTCAATAAGTTTGTTTGTGTAGTCTAGTAGGTATTTCCGCGCAGACTGCGGCGGTACTGAATAATTATTCTGCGAGGTGGATATTAAATTTGAATTTTTGGTGTTTATTGATTACCTCTTAGTGAGGATGACGTTGAGATATGTGGTGCTTTTGATTTCCTCTTAGGGAGGATGAGCGTGATTCTGAAGTCTTACTGATTCCCTCTCATTGTAAATTGCATTGTGATCCTGATGACTATGCTGATGTTCTAGTGACTGAGTTATTTCCGTCTGTTGATTCCCCTTCATGCACAGATTGTCGTGAGACGATTTTTTGAACCACGGCTAGCGGATTAGTTTTGCAGTAATCAAGCAAGTGCTACATAACACCTATAATCGTTCTATATATTATAGTAATAAATGATGGAGCAAAATAATAAAGAAACAGTGAGGCAGAGAAAGGATTATCCTTGGGCGTTAAGCGTAAATGAGTAAGTAAAAGTTAGATTAATTAGTGAAGTGTGACGTATATCTATTTTTCGTGTATGTGAAATGTTGAAATCTGAATTAGGCGTGTATTGGACAGGTTCTCTGAGTGGTAGACTACGTGTGTATGTTAGTGAGATTTTTACGTTACAGGAACCAACAGGGAATGTTATGGAAAAATGAAAAGAAATGAGTAACAGGATGTGAGACCAAAAGGAAGTGAACATCCTCTAAGACGGAAATGATTGAATGATGACAGTAAAGGTACCAATGATGAAGTGGGAGTAAAATCGCGGGGAAGGGGAGACAGTTTAAAAATAGTCTATTTTATTTTCTTACGATAACACTTTATCTGTAAATCTATGTTTGATGTTTCTATTTGTCCACAGATGGGTTCTATGTAGCAAAGGTATGGGATGTAGGAGCTGCTTGGGGTGTCCTAGAAAAGCCCCGCCTTACCTCTGTGTTGGCAGGATTCTGGTAAGTGGTCTCGGCCACCTTGTAATTTATAAACGACCCAGCTACTGTAAGCGGTATGCCGCTGCCTATGGTTGCTTCAATAGCTGCGGCTGAGCTACTCGTTGCACAATAAGGCCCACAAAATTGTCGCGCTACAAAAACCACTGGCTCATAATCTACGGGGATTGCGTGACCCGTACGCAGTTACGTTTTGCCAAATACCTCCGCACGCCTACGAAGGATTTGTAGAATTCATGTTACGCACAACTGCTGCTTTAGTTGAGTTCCAAATGTGGATCAACACATTATTAAGCCAGAAGTCACAGTGTTTTGGCACATAGGTGTATTTGATTGCATTAGCTTTGGAAGAGAAAGACAACATGGTTATATTTAAAAAGAAAAATAATTGCTTTTCGTATAAAATTAGAAACCGTAAAAGTAATGTGTTTTTACATGCTGCTCACAACCATTTTTTCTGTAAAACTTCTTGACACTTTCCTGTCATTATATGAAGTATTTAATATTTTAGTGTAACTTCATTAATTAGTTAATATTCTGCCAAATTAATGATAAAAATTTAAACTGTATTGAAGTCCCTCTACACATGTAATTTGAAACAGTGCATCGTCCGCAGTACAGTTTTAACTGAAGTATGTAACGTGATCGAAGTGAGGTAAATCGACGTGTATCACGCATGAGCGTTAAGTCCGTCTCGGTAGCTCCGGGTTCAGCGAAGTGCATTTCGAACGGAAGGGATCTTGGTTCAATTCCCGGCTGGACAGGAGATTTTCTCCCCTTGAGGACCGGCTGTTGTGTTATCCACTTCGTATCATTATAACTGATATGAAAAACGCCTGCATGGCGTCACATGAAAAGTATAAGCCTGTATACGAGGCTACAGCTTGACCCTAATGATTGTCCTGAATTGTCGCAACACACTGTCGTATCGTCTTACAATTGGTGAGGTGGCTGTACAGGTAAGAACCAAAAGCCAATATATTAGAAATACGAAAAAGTATTAGAGTATAGCTCAATAAATTAGTCTTCACAAAGCCTGTTATGTCAGCTTTGGCTACCAGTGGCATTCAGTAAATGTTGATCTAATTGGGGATGTATAGTGAACAGACAAGTGAAAATTGATAATGGATTCACATTCATATATCCACGAGCGTAAATTCATTTAGCTTGACAGGTATCGAAAAAGCTAGTAAATTACGAGATAAAAAGGGGTTGACGGAACATAATTTCAATTCAGAAGTCAAATAGGGGTAACGCAGGAGTAGGTTTCATAATGAATAAGAAAACAGGAATGTGGGTAAGCTACTACGAACAACATATTGAACGCATTATCGTAGCCAAGATAGACAGGGAATACACACCGACCACAGTAGTAGAAGTTTATGAGCCAACTAACTCCGCAGATGAAGAAGAGATTGAATAATTGTATGATGAGACAAAAGAAATTATTCATATAGTTAAGGGAGAAAAAAATTTAATTGTGATGGGGGACTGGAAAAGAAGTAATAGGAAGCCGGCGGCTGTGGCCGAGAGGTTCCAAACGCTTCAATCCGGAACTGCTACGGTCGCAGGTTCTAATCCTGCCTCGGGCATGGCTGTGTGTGATGTCCTTAGGTTAGTTAGGTTTAAGTAGTTCTAAGTCTAGGGGACTGATGACCTCAGATGTTAAGTCCAATAGGGCTTAGAGCCATTTGAAGTAATAGGATAAGAAGGAAATATAGTACGTGAATATGTGCTGAGGGAAACGAAGGAAGGAGAAACACGCAGGGTAGAATTTTGCATAGAGCATAATTTGTGTTCGTGGAAGTGACCTAACGACACGATAACGTATCAAACTGATTATACAGGGTGGTCCATTGATCGTGACTGGACCAAATATCTCACGAAATAAGCGTGAAACGAAAAAACTACAAAGAACGAAACTTGACTAGCTTGAAGGGGGAAACCAGATGGCGCTATTGTTGACCCACTACATGGCGCTGCCATAGGTCAAAGGATATCAATTGCGTTTTTTTTTTTAAGAATAGGAACCCCCATTTTTATTACTTATTCGTGTAGTACGTAAAGAAATATGAATGCTTTAGTTGGACCACTTTTTTCGCTTTGTGGTAGATGGCACTGTAATAGTCACAGACAAATGGCTCACAATTTTAGACGAACAGTTGGTAACAGGTAGGTTTTTTAAATTAAAATACAGAACGTAGGCGCGTTTGAACATTTTATTTCGGTTGTGATATATGTACCATTGTGAACTTATCATTTCTGAGAAAGCATGCTGTTACAGCGTGATTACCTATATATATCACATTAATGCTATAAATGCTCCGGTCTAAGGCGCTGCAGTCATGGACTGTGCGGCTGGTCCCGGCGGAGGTTCGAGTCCTCCCTCGGGCATGGGTGTGAGTGTCTGTCCTTAGGATAATTTACGTTAACTAGTTTATAAGCTTAGGGACTGATGACCTTAGCAGTTAAATCCCATAAAATTTCACACACTTTTTTTTTAATAAATGCTCAAAATGATGTCCGTCAACCCCAATACGTGTAACGACATTCCTCTCAACAGCGAGTAGTTCGCCTTCCGTAATGTTCGCACAGGCAATGACAATGCGCTGACGCATGTTGTCAGGCGTTGTCGGTGGATCACGATAGCAAATATCTTTCAAATATCCCCACGGAAAGAAATCCGGGAACGTCAGATCCGGTGAACGTGCGGGCCATGGTATGGTGCCTCGACGACCAATACACCTGTCATGAAATATGCTGATCAATACCGCTTCAACCGCATGCGAGCTATGTACCGGACATCCATCATGTTGGAAGTACATCGCCATTCTGTCATGCAGTGAAACATCTTGTAGTAACATGGGTAGAACATTACGTAGGAAATCAGCATACATTGCACCATTTAGATTGCCATTGATAAAATGGGGGCCAATTATCCTTCCTCCGATAATGCCGCACCATACATTAACCCGAAAAGGTCGCTGATGTGCCATTTGTCGCAGTCATCGTGGATTTTACGTTGCCCAATAGTGCATATTATGCCGGTTTACGTTGCCGCTGTTGGTGAATGACGCTTCGTCGCTAGATAGAACGCGTGCAAAAAATCTGTCATCGTCCCGTAATTTCTTTTCCGCCCAGTGGCAGAACTGTACACGACGTTCAAAGTTGTCGCCATGCAATTCCTGGTGCATCGAAATATGGTATGGGTGCAATCAATGTTGATGTAGCATTCTCAACACCAACGTTTTTGCGATTCCAGATTCTCGCGCAATATGTCTGCTACTGATGTGCGGATTAGCCGCAACAGCAGCTAAATCACCTAGTTGGGCATCATCATTTGTTGCAGGTTGTGGTCGACGTTTCACATGTAGCTGAACACTTCCTGTCTCCTTAAATGACGTAACTATCAGACGAACGGTCTGAACACTTGGATGATGACGTCCAGGATACCGAGCAGCATACATAGCACACGCCATTTGGGCATTTCGATCACAATAGCCATACAACAACACGATATCGACCTTTTCGGCAATTGGTAAGCGGTCCATTTTAACACGGGTAATGTATCACGAAGCAAATACCGTCCGCACTGGCAGAATGTTACGTGATACCATGTATTTATACGTTTGTGACTATTACAATGCCATCTATCACAAAAGGAGAAATGTGGTCCAACTAAAACATTCATATTTCTTTACGGACTACATGAATATCTAATAAAAATGAGGGTTCCTATTTTAAAAAATGGTTCAAATGGCTCTGAGCGCTATGGGACTCAACTGCTGTGGTCATCAGTCCCCTTGAACTTAGAACTACTTAAACCTAACTAACCTAAGGACAACACACACACCCATGCCCGAGGCAGGATTCGAACCTGCGACCGTAGGAGCAGCGCGGCTCCGGACCGGAGCGCCTAGAACCGCACGGCCACCGCGGCCGGCTCCCTATTAAAAAAAACGCAGTTGATATCCGTTTCACCTATGGCAGCGCCATCTAGCGAGCCAACCATAGCTCCATCTGGTTTCCCACTTCATGCTAGACAAGTTTCGTTCTTTGTAGTTTTTTTCGTTTGGCGCTTATTTCGTGATATATTTGGCCCGGTCTTGATCAATGGACCACCCTGTATAAAGGCAAACAGAGATTTCGGAACCAGGTTTCACACTGAAAGACATTTCCAGGGGCAGATATGGACTCACACCTCAATTTATTGGTTATGAACTGTAGATTGAAACTAATGAAACTGAAAAAAAGTAGGAAATTAATTAGATGGGACCTGGGTAAGTTGAAAGAATTATAATTCGTTGAGAGTTTCAGAGGGAGCATTAGGCTACGATTGACTAAAACGGGGGAAAGGAATGCAGTAGAAAAGGAATGGGTAGCTATGAGACATGAAATAATGAAGACAGCTGGGGATCAAACAGGGAAAATAACAAGACCTAGTACAAATACTTGAATAACACTGGAGGTACTGAATTCAACTGACGAGAGGAGAAAACGTAAAAATGCAGCAACTGAAGCAGGTGAAAGGGAATACAAATGTCTAAAAAAATGGATTGACAGGAAGTACAAAACGGCTAAGCAAGAATTGCTAGAGAACAAATGGGAATTAGTAGCACATTTTACTATGCGAAAGGTAGCTACTGCTTACAGTAAAAGCAAAGAAGCCTTTGGAGAAAAGAGAAGCAGATGTATGAATATCAAGAGCTTAGGTCGAAAACCAGTACTGAGCAACGAAGGGAAAGCTGAAAAGTGCAAGGAGTATATAGAGGGAGTATATCAGAGAGGTGAAGTTGAAGGCAATATTATAGAAAGGAAAGAGGAGGCAGAGGGAGATGAGATGGGAGATATGATACTGCGATAAGAATTTGACAGAGCACTGGAAGACGTAAGTCCATACAAGGCCGCGGGATAGACGAAATTCATTCAGAGCTGCTGATAGCAACGAGAGAAGCAGCCATGACGAAACTCTTCCATCTAGTGTGCAAGATGTATGAGACAGGCGAAATGCACTCAGACTTCAAGCAGAGTGCACTAATTTCAATCCCAAAAAAGCAGGTGCTGACGGGTGCGAATGTTACCAAACTATCAGTTTAATAAATCATGTTTGCAAAATACTAACACGAATTCTGTATGGAAGAGTAGAAAAACTTGTAGAAGCTGACTTCAGGGAAGATATGTTTGGATTCCGGAGGAACGTAGGAACACGTGAGGGAAAGCTAACCTTAAGACTTACATTTGCAGATAGGTCATGGGACAGGCAAACTGACGTTTATAGCATTTGCAGAATCACAGAAACCTTTTGACAGTGCTGACTGGAATACTCTCTTCGAAATTCTGAATGTAGCAGGGCTTAAATACATGGACCTAAAGGATATTTACAACTTGTACAGAAACAAGATGGCAGGTATAAGAGTCGAGGGGCGTGAAAGGGACGGAGTGATTGAGAAGCGAGTGAAACAGCGCTGTGGCCTATCCCCGATGTTATTCAGTTTTTATGGAGAGCAAGCGGTAAAGGTGTTGTGGATTGGCAAGAGAGCCAACCCACTATGAGAGGAAGCCGAAAGGCACGCGTTTTAGCTCACGCAGGCTGGCGTGAGGTCTGGAACAGGTCAAGGAAATGCGACAAGCAAAAAAGGACGTAGCTGTGGAATACTTAACGATAATCCATAAATGGTAAACATCGCTCTTGACGGTACATGTTTTACAGCATCAATAGTAACTGGTAATGGCACCTTGCTAGGTCGTAGCAAATGGCGTAGATGAAGGCTATGCTAACTATCGTCTCGGCAAATGAGAGTCTATTTTGTCAGTGAACCATCGCTAGCAAAGTCGGCTGTACAACTGGGGCGAGTGCTACGAAGTCTCTCTAGACTTGCCGTGTGGCTGCGCTCGGTCTGCAATCACTGATAGTGGCGACACGCGGGTCCGACGTATACTAACGGACCGCGGCCGATTTAAAGGCTACCACCTAGCAAGTGTGGTGTCTGGCGGTGACACCACAAAAGGAAACAAAAGAAAAATTTCGAGTAGGAACTGAAGTTCATGGAGAAGAAATCAAAACCTTGAGGTTTGGCGATGACATTGTAATTCTGTCAGGTATAGCAAAGGACTAGGAAGAGTAGCTGAACGGGACGGACAGTATCTTGAAAGGAGAATGTAACATGTCCACCAACAAAAGCAGCGCAAGAATAATGGAATGTAGTCGAAGTGAATCAGGTGAATATGAGGGAATTAGTTTAGGAAATTACACACTTAAAGTAGTAGGTGAGTTCAGCTATTTGGGCAGCAAAATAACTGGTGATGGTCAAAGAGAGAGTTTGTCAAATGTAGACTAGCAATGGCAAGTAAAACGTTTCTGAAGAAGAGAAACTTGTTAAGATGAAACACAGCTCTAAGTGCTAGGAAGTCTTTTCTGAAAGTATCTGTATGGAATATAGCCATGTATGAAGTGAAGCATGAACAACAAACAGTTTAGACAAGAAGAGAATAGAAGTTTTTGAAATGTAGTGCTACAGAAGAATGCTGAAGATTAGATGGGTTAAACAAGTTTCTAATGAGAAGGTACTGAGTAGAACTATCGAGAGAAGGAATTTGTGGCGCAACCTTACTAAAAGAAGGGATCTGTTGTTAGGACACATTCTGAGACATTAAGGGATCTGAAAGTTAGTATTCCAGGGAAGTGGGGGAAGGGGCATGGGTTAAAAATCGTAGAGGGAGACCTAGACATGAATACAGTAAGCAGATTCAAAAGGGTGTAAGTTGCAGTAGTTATTCAGAAATGAAGAGGTCTGCACATCTTCCTACAGAAGAGCTCAACAACAACAACAAATTCAACTTCAGTACTAGACAAATTTAGGCTAAGGACAACGAAATACCAAAGGGCGGGCTCTGAGCACTATGCGACTTAACTTCTGAGGTCATCAGTCGCCTAGAACTTAGAACTAATTAAATCTTACTAACCTAAGGACATCACACACATCCATGCCCGAGGCAGGATTCGAACCTGCGACCGTAGCGGTCGCTCGGTTCCAGACTGTTGCGCCTGGAACCGCACGGCCACTCCGGCCGGCTAACGAAATACCATCACACTGGTTATCCACGATGTAAATTTTGTCGATATTTCAAGTGTGAAAGGCAGCGAACAAGTGGATTTTTTTCGCATCGTATCATCAATACGTTGTTGTCCAGGGCATCTGATTCCGGCGGCAGAGCTTTTTTCCAAGTTCGTGGTACATCTTTGATACGTTGCCATGTCTCTGCATGTCTTCGGAGGTAAATTATATCAGTTTTCGTGTGCCCTCTGTCTGGAAGCAGTCAAATACAGTGAAAAGCTGTCTTCCCCTTCTTATGTATCCTCCAGCGGTTGAGGCCAATACGAGATGTGACGGTTTGACTGCCGAAAACACAGCCACAGACACGCCAATTTGTTTTGTTCACAGTCACAACCAAAGCAGTCCCATCAAATTCTTCATTTGTGTGGCTATAGTGTCTGTAGTTGCCTTATAATTCTTGAGGGTATTTTTGTTCTGTCGTTGCAACTGCAAAAATCCGTGATTTTTTCACCAGACACTTTTCGCTTTATTGAGGTATAAGCATCATCAGTGGTGGTGACGTTTCGGCTGATTTCTCGCTTACATCGGGAAATACCGTCTGCTAGCACATAATTGTTTTCTGTGTTAGACACTGATAATTTTGGTCTAATTTTTAGATGTTCTGCAGCACTATGCATTTTTTATGTTTTTCATAACACACTTTTATGCAAACCACTGTATTCTGGTGTGCATAAAAGTGTGATATGAAAACCATAAGAAATGCATAGTGCTTGCAGAATATCTAAAAACTAGACCAAAATTATCAGTGTCTAACACAGAAAAACAACGATGTGCTAGCTGACGGCATTTCCCGATGTAAGAGAGAAATCAGCCGAAACATCACCACCACTGATGATGCTTTACCCCAATAAAGCGAAACGCGTCTGGTGAAAAAATCACGCATTCTTTTAATTGCAACGACAGAACAAAAATACCCTGAGGAATTACAAAGCACTCTCTCTCGAGCTCAGCAGTAGCCTCTGAACATATGAGAGTACAACAGCCACCTAATGAACAGTATGAGATCACTGTTACAGCCATCACGTCATTGTGTTTAATAAAAGAGATCTGTTACACACTTATTGCCACTCGACGTTGATTTTTTCCTACGTGAGTTCGATATAAGTTGCGAGCGAGCATAATCAGGCATTTATTTGTTTATTCATTTTATAATCTTTTTAGTCTGTTATCTATACACAAGAACCGACCGACTGTTGCATATGAATTACCATGAACAGCAAAGATAATATTTTAACATAATTTCTAATGCATTAGTATAACTAAGCATTATGACACTTAGCGGAAAATAGCTACATAGAATATCTAAACAAAAACAATAGTGACAGTAATAATAATACTAATAATAACTTAAAAATCATTAAAAAACTGCCTTTTTCAAGTGTTTGGTTGCAGAAGTTACAAATTCGTAATGAATAAGTAAGTCGTCACGTGCAGAAAGTGGTGTTTTCGCTTGCACTACATAAAACAATATCCTTGCAGTTCTGTCGGACGTCACCTCCTCACCAATAATTATTTTATATTTATTAAACTAACTCTTAAGTAAATTCGGCCATGAAATCGTAATGAAGGAGCTCGTTTGTTTAAACGACAGTCCCCGAAAGCCTTCTGAGTCATAAATTTCTGCCCCCTACATGACGATTGAAAATTGATGGTTGTCTTCACTATTACTGTCTCCAATAAGCATGTTCAGAGAGGAGTTAAAATAATTTGGAGGCGTGTTGATTTATTTTTAATCGTCCATTACAATCGGTATAAGTGTGTGACGAAGAAGGAAGGAAGATTAGGGTTTAACGTCCATTCGACATCGAATTTATTTGACATAGAGCACAATCTCGGAATGTCTCAAGGATGGGGATGGAAATCGGCTGTGCACTTTAAAAGGAGCGATTTAGGGAAATCACGAAGAACTTAATTCTGGATGGCCACACATGGATCTGAAACATCGTCCTCCTGAAACCCAGTCCAGTGTGCGAACCACTGCACTACCTCGCTGTGTGTGTGACGAAGAGATTCAGGGATCGCACATGGTATTTCATGTAAGAAGGTCGACGTTCTTTTAGTTGGAATATTTTAGAGATATATTTTAAATACAGACAGAGGAATGATCCATGAACAGTCTTTTTCTCGCAATAAATTCATTAGTCGAATTACGACGGGATGGAGAAATACGAGGACAATTTGATAAGTGAGACAAAAAGGTAGTAAACAACTGATTTCTCGTCGTTATCTTCATCCAAAGATTTACGGTTGTGACAGTCAGTTTTCTATTTGTCATTACCTTGTGGTACCAAACTTTGCAAAATAATCGACACAAAAAATGCTGGAAACTTTGATTAAACATAACCAAATGATGTGCTGAAACATTTTTCCGGATGCAAAAAAAGAGAAAAAAAGTGACTGTAGTGGTACCCATGACACACATAACTTTTTCATTTCGAAGTTGTATAGACTGTACTCATTCACTTGAATTTCCTTCAGTTTCAGCTACCGAATCCTTGTTCACTCGGAGGTCTGGCATTTCAAAATGATGATTTTTTTTTGATAGCTGCATTGTTTTGACCTCAGTTGGGTGGAATACACACCCAATCTCTATGCCCTTTTATCTGTCTAAGTATCTTTGGTCAGCTACCGGTCCCGTAAATTCTGTATTACAGTGCTTCCTAGATCTACTTGTTCTGCGTCATCCTGGAGGCTTTCATGACAATTTCTAAGAGATTCTGTTACCGTCCATACAGCTCATATGTGTTTCTTCTCTATCTTCCGTAACAATTAATCGAGAAGTAAATGATGTTCACTGAGTTATCTCTCCATCACCAAACTTTTGTTCTTTCATTTCTCGCAGAAGCTGCTACAACGACCTACTCCGATGTCAATCAAAATTTAAATACCTGTAGCATTTGGTTTAAACTTTCTTCGTAACCATTGCTAATATCAACCTTATCAACAATGACGTCGTTAAACAATATTAACCCTATTTCACATAAATTTACGACAGTTATCACCGCGTGGCCGCTAAGGTCGCAGGTTCGAATCCTGCCTCGGGCATGGATGTGTGTGATGTCCTTTGGTTAGTTAGGTTTAAGTAGTTCTAAGTTCTAGGGGACTGATGACATCAGAAGTTAAGTCCCATAGTGCTCAGAACCATTTGAACCATTTTTTTGACAGTTATCAAATAGCTCGCTTCACTGTACGATATACTCGTCGTCAGTTGCTATACATCAACCCAGGAGTTTTCTATCCACCATCTGAGAGTGTATTATGTACAGGTGCATAATGAACATCGTCAAAACAGGTTCTAGTTTTTCAAATAGTGTGCACTGTAAATACCAAACATTCCGTATGATAACACAATAGGTGTGAGAAGTGAAAAGGGTCGAGACAACGGTGAAGGAATTTTGATGCAACTCCGATTATTTATCTCCATATTCTCGTTTAATAGAAACTTACATTGATGATAATTTTGAGGGACCGTAGAGCTACCTGGAGACACCGGAAGGTTTCAGACAGAACATGTAACGGTAAGATAGAGATTCCGAACCTTTAACTGAAAATCAACTTACAGGAACATACGTGGACCATAGTTCATAGGCTATGGAATGCAGGTTAAAACATCAAAAAAATTGTAGAATCATTGATAATTAAGGAGCTGGAATTGGAAAATTTTAAAGAATAAGTGGCTGTTGAGAGTTTCAAAAGGTAAGAAGGAAGAAAGGAAAATTAGGGTTTAATGCCTAGTCGACTACGGGGTCACTGTAGACGGAACACCAGCTCAGATTATTATGTTAAGGATTAGGACAGATATCAGCCGTGTCCTTTCCAATGGATCATCTCGGCATTTGCCTGGAGTGATATAGGGAACTCACGGAAGACCTATATCAGGATGGCCGGAGGCAGATTTGTACCGCCGTCCTTCCAAATATGAGTCCATTGTCCTAAACACTTCGCCACCTAGCTCGGGCAAAGGGTAAAAAATACAACAGAAGGGGAATGGCTGGCTTCGAGGGATGAAATAGTGAATGGTGCAAAGAAACACTTCAGAAAATGCACTTAATCGACGAAGGGAGAAACATAAAAATACAGCAAACGTACCAGGTGAAAGGAAGTACAGATATCTGAAACGTTACACTATGGAACGTAGAAAATGGCAAAGCAGGAGTGGTTGGAGGAGAAATCCCAAGCGGTAGAAGCACGAGGAAGATATCTGCCACATGCAGGAAAATTAAATATACCATGGTAAAAAAGAACTGTGTGAATATGAAGGGCTCAAATGTCATGCAAGTACAAAACAAACACGGGAAGGCCAGAATTTTGAAGCAATGTATAGAAACTCTGCTTAAAGTTAAATAAAATTTGAATACAGTGTTACGTGAACAGAGGAGTGGGTAATTGAAGATCAAATGGGAGATACGATACTGCGAGAAGAATGTGACAGAGCACTGATAGGCTGAAGGCTAAACAACGTACTTCACGATTATTTAGATCTGTGAGAGAACCAACAAAGACAAAACTTTTACATCTTGTGCGCAAGATGTATGAGAGATGCAAAACACCTTAGAGTTCAAGAAGAATGTAATAATCTCACTTCTAGATAAGAAATGTTCTGAGAGGTGTGAATATTACAGAAAACATGAATGTTAAGTTATAACACGAGTTGACTACACAGACTGGAACGACTGACCGAAATCATCCCGGTGGAAAACCAATGTGAGTTCGGGAGAAAAGTAGAACCACGCTAGACAATACTGACGCTACAGAGGTTCTCAAAAGATAGATATAAATAAGGCAAACCGAAATATATAACAGTTGTAGTATTATGGAATACTCCTGACAACATTCACTGGAATACTGAGAAATTCACGCTGTAATAGGACTATAATACAGGGAGGAAAAGGTTTTCTAAAACTTGTAATAAATCAAACATCAGTTAAAGAAGTCAGAGGAGGAAAGAAGAAACATGATTGTAGCCTGTACTCCATGTTAGTCATTCTACACATCAAGCAAACAGTAGAGAAAACCAGTGAAATATTTGAAAGGGACTTAAAGTTCAGAGTGAAGAAATAAAAACATGAGGTTTGCCAGTGACATTGTGGGTCTATTAAAGACAACTAAAGATTTGGAAGATGGGTTAATCTGAACTGATAGTGTCTTGAATAGTGGTTATAAGAAAAAAAGAGAAAGTGCAAAAAATAAGTAATGGAATCTTGTGGAATTAAACAAGCTGATCCTGAGAGAATTAGTTTCGAGCAAAATATACTGAAAGTAGTAGACAAGCGTTGCTATTTGTAAAGCAAAATAACTGATGTTGGCGAAAGTAAAGAGAGTGTAAAATGCATGCCCGTGAGAGGAAGAGAGGGAGAGAGAGAGAGAAGAAACAAGCGAATATCGAATGTAAATTGCAAGTCGTTTCTAAAGTATATGTCTAGAGTGTAGTCTTGTACGGAAGTGAAACGTCGTCGATAAACAGCTCAGACAAGAAGAGAATATAGGCTTTTGAAATGTAGTGCCACTTTGTTGATGATTAGGTGGGCACATCTCGGAAGTAATGATGAGGTGCTGAGTCAAATTATGGGTTAAAGGAATTAATATCACAATTTGACTACAAGAAGCAGCTGTTTGATGAAAACCATCCTGAAGAGTCAATGTGTAGTAAACTGAGTTCAAATTTTTCAAATGGCTCTAAGCTCTATGGGACTTAACATCTGAGGTCATCAGTCCCCTAGACTTAGAACTACTTAAACCTAACTAACCTAAGGACATCAAACACATTCATGCCCGAGGCAGGATTCGAACCTGCGACCGTAG
The DNA here is from genome assembly GCF_023864345.2 of Schistocerca serialis cubense. Lineage (NCBI taxonomy): Eukaryota > Metazoa > Arthropoda > Insecta > Orthoptera > Acrididae > Schistocerca > Schistocerca serialis. Next base: position 585,494,789 of record NC_064640.1, read on the forward strand.
CAGCAGTGCTGTTCCGGACTGAAGTGCATACAACCGCTCGGCCACAGTGGACGACGAGTACATTGGTAAATGAAAGAATATGTTGTAGGGGAAAAATTGTAGAGGAAGAGGAAGTTTTGACTAGAGTTGCACAAGACAGACTAGAGACAGTTGTCCAAACCAGTCTTCAGACTAAAAATGAGAACGACAGAACAACCAATTATGTACTGTTCCTTTTTGACATTTATCTTATATTTAGGACACGCTACGGTTTACAGTTACGACAGTCCTCTTGCTTTATATTTACAGACAGCCTACTGGGCCTTCGTGGCTATGGCGTCACATTCTACAGCCTTACATAATTATATTGCTGCGACGTAGTCTTTGCGAAACAATCTGAGATACAAATTAAAATACAAAATAACAATGAATAGACTCAGTTTAATTTTTTTAAGTGTTGATTTGTATTTAAGACCCCACTCTCAAGGCCTACATTCCCGCTTTTAGGTGTATATCTACTCCACCTCTGTCGATACGTTTTACAAAAGGACAACAAATTTTAAGTTTTGTGAGACTAGAGTCCCAGATAAAAATTACTTTATTAATTGATGCAAATGAAAATTTATAATGATTAATTTCTCAACTAACGAATTTTTAACGTATACGACAGTGAAAATCAGCGATATTCGTATTTATACTTTACAAATGATTACATTTTATAAGTGCTACAAGACTGAAGCACCTGTTCAGAACTTCATATTTACTTGAAGATAATGCAGATTTTTATTTTATTTACATTAAATTATTAATGCATACTCAAGCGTCATGAATTTGCGTTGCTGCAATGAAGGAAAGCAGATCGTCCTATACCAAGTAGGAGACTAAACTTTTTTTATGTGATGAAATTATAATTATCATTATTAATTTACACACATCAAAAAAGTTTTACATCACCCCAGATCCTAGAACTCCTGAAGACAGACGTTGAACGTGAACATTGTATTCACAGACACAGTCCCTTTGACTGTTCAGAGATGTCACTTAACCCGACCAAACATTTAAACAACCATGCATGAGGGGATCCGTCAGCCGATCAGTTGCAGTCATTCCACCAGGAAGGAGGTACACGGCTCGTGTCGTCTGTATGTCAACCATGCCCAGACGGTTAATACCACGATTTGATCGCGTCCGCATTGTTACTTCGTGCCAGGAAGGGCTCTCAACAAGGGAAGTCTCCAGGCGTCTCGGAGTGTACCAAAGCGATGTTGTTCGGACATGGAGGACATACAGGGAGACAGGAACTGTCGATGACATGCCTCACTCAGGCCTCCTAAGGGCTACTACTGCAGTGGATAACAGCTACCTACGGATTATGGCTCGGAGGAACCCTGACAGCAATGCCACCAAGTCGAATAATGCTTTTCGCGCAGCCACAGGACGTCGTGTTACGACTCAAACTGTGCGCAATAGGCTGCATGATGCGCAACTTCACTCCCGACGTCCACGACGAAGTGCGTCTTTGCAGCCACGACACCATACAGCGCGGTACAGATGGGCCAACAACATGCCGGATAGACTGCTCAGGACTGGAATCACGTTCTCTTCACTGATGAGTGTCACATAAGCCTTCAACCAGATAATCGCAGGAGACGTGTTTGGAGGCAACCCGGTCAGGATGAACGCCTTAGACACACTGTCCAGCCAGAGCAGCAGGGTGGACGTTCCCTGCTGTTTTGGGGTGGCATTATGTGGGGCCCACGTACGCCGCTGGTGGTCATAGAAGGTACCGTAACGGCTGTAGGATTCGTGAATGCCATCCTCTGACTGACAGCGCAATCGTATCGGCAGCATATTGGCAAGGCATTGGCCTTCATGGACGACAATTCGCGCACCCTTCGTGCACATCTTGTGAATGGCTTCCTTCAGGATAACGACTTTGCTTGACTAGAGTGGCCAGCATGTTCTCCACACATGAACCCTGTCGAACATGCCTGGGATAGATTGGAAAGGGCTGTTTTTGGATGACCTGACCCACCAACCGCACTGAGGTACCTACGGCGAATCGCCGTTGAGGAGTGGGACAATCTGGACCAAAAGTGCGTTGACGAACTTGTGGGTAGTATGCCACGACGAATACAGAACGAGGTGATGCAGAACTTTTTTTGACTTGTGTATATAACATTTATTCAAGTTAACGACTGATCATCTATTGAAAGAAGAAGCAAAGGAGGTGAACAATAACTCGATTACTTTATCAATAAGCCGTAGGTGCCATTATTGCGTAACAGAGTGAATGCATATAAACCACGAATAGCAGTCAGTGGGAATGTATACCGTTCCCCTCCTAAAGACGGTTCAATCCCGTCTCCGGCCATCCTGATTTAGGTTTTCCGTGATTTCCCTAAATCGTTTCAGGCGAATGCCGAGATGGTTCCTTTGAAAGGGCACGGCCGATTTCCTTCCCAATCCTTCCCCAACCCGAGCTTGCGCTCCGTCTCTAATGACCTCGTTGTCGACGGGACGTTAAACACTAACCAACCAACCAACCCCTCCTAAAATCAGTTCCAGTTCCTTCAAAGTTGATGACAGATTCTTGTATGCCTTTTCTAGTACTGCCCACACAAACCTGGCATTATTCATTTATATATACTTATCTATTTATTAATTAGGTAAGCCAGGGAAGAGGCGTTAATCACTATTCATTTATTTATACTTATCTATTTATTAATTAGGTAAGCCAGGGAAGACGCGTTAGTCATTAAATGAATGGCAGACACTTTCAGCAGGGTGAGTGATAGAATTATCATCAGCGAAGAAGCATTCCGCTACTGGCAACAGTGGCAGCACCACTCAGTGTGCATGTTCTTCTAAAGTGGACACATAGAAACACACCACTAACCTTTCGTTTCAGTGTGACAGTTGAATATCACCAGTCTAAAGCGTTAGACAACTTTCATCATGTATCAGAGTTGAAAGAAAACAGTCGGCATTGTACTTTTACCAAATATTCCCCATACGTTACAATGTCCTAATATAATGAACAGTGTATAACCACACTCGTCGACTCACTTTATATGCTGCAATTGGTCGGTAGTCCAGGTCTTCCTCTTTTGGTGCGCATGAACCTACTTTTCATATTCTCTTCGATTGGCTACAGAAGCTGTATCTTGCTACTGCACAGTCTTCCATGGCAGTTTGCTGTAATGACGAAATTAAAGATCATAATTTCGTGAGACCACAGTCTTTCTATCGTGGTACATTTAAAGTAAAAGGCAAAAGACAACCTAGGAATAGGGCGTTTTCTTTGCCTAAACGTATTCGTAGATAGTCACATAGAAGAGTTACCCAAGTAATAAATGCATCAGTTTCGTAGTCCTGCTAACTATGTAACTGAATTATGTCGCACGGAAATGATCTGTCGCAGTTTATTCAATTCGTATAGTGATAGTGAGATCGTAGGGCAACAAGCTGCCGACGTAGACAATCTTTCTACGAATATGAGATACCAGCACAAGTGTAGAACACATTACCGTAATCATTAACAGCTATATTCAATACTTGCAATATTTTCCAGTATGTAGCTTGACAGTAGCTTATTGCATTTGTATTTCTAATAATCGAAGACGGGTGAGCCCGTTTCTTTACACTGTACTTCGGAACATAATTTCATAGCAACTTTTCCTTTCTCATCACAGAACCGAACTGTTGTTAAAGACAGCTTTAGCCAAGTACAAAGAAATTTGAATTTCATCATTCTTGAGTGAGTTAGATCGTGGCTTTATGTTTCTCCGTATATATTTACCATATCCGAAGGAGTGATTCCGGAAATGACCTTGCTGGTGATACTGCACCACAACAGCTTTTCCTTGCCGCGCTATTGGCGAACGATCGTGTTCTTCCAGCAGGATTTCCGTCAAGTTTTTTCCGCAGCCAAGCTTGCTTCGTTAATTATACGTTGCCACACACTCTCCGTTCACCATCTCGGCTCTTCCGTAGCAGGTGGCTATACTGCCTGAAGCTTGCGTCTTTGACCACCAGTGTAGAATTTGCTACCAGAACATTAAGTCTGCAGACGTATCTTACCACAAACTTACATAAACACATACGCTACAGCTGACCGTTACATTCTTAACTACTACGCGTTATAAGAGACGAACGTACACTAACGTCAGAAGTATATGATTACTAAAGAATCTCGACAGCCGGAGATCTATTTTTAATGTAGAGTTTCACAAACAATATAATGTGCCTTCGAAAACCGAAAAACGTTTGTATAAATCGTCTTGCAGTATTTCCTCTTTTGATGCTCTCAAAGATTTCTCGCTTATTAAGTAAAGTCGTTAGCGCTAACAACCTTCCATTCCTTGTTTATGTAAGTTCAAGTCGCTTAATTTCACTTCACGCTTTCTTCAGTTTTCGTAGTTAACTTTCACGTTTCCTTTGTACGACTAGTGAGTCCCAACAATTTACTGGTTAATCCACGTTCGCCTCACGCAACTTTTTCCGAAAGCTTCTTCTTTCGGCTTTCCCATTTGTTTCAGCTCCTTTAATATCACCTTTATGACCTTTTACGTACTGAAAAAGTTCGCCATGAAAACAGTCAGTACAAATTTATTGTGTAGGCGTGAAAGAGTCCTCACTTGTTTTTCCGAGGGATCTATACGTATGAGATGCGGTACCGGACTGATGTTCAGTAGATATTATTTCAATATGGACAACAATGAATCAGTTTTCTTATCAGTACATCCATATCTGTAACTTGCGATGAAATTAGCTATGGTTTTCGAGTGATTTTTATCTATCGTATCCTGCCATCAATGAAATAAAGCATTGGTTGGTTTTTGAACATTATTTGTATTGTTGTCAAGAACGCTCGGATTTTTGGTACTACAATCGCGGTTTCTAAACACAGATCTTCCCTGTTCCGAGTCGTAGGGTAGTGTTGGCAACAATACCCTGAGATTTAGGGTCCTTCTGCTTGTCGATAAAGGTGTTTTTCCTTCTCACACGACGACATCTTTACGTGCTGTGGTTAGATTATGTTACATCAGATTAATACTTGTTTCTCAGATCATCAGTGCGACACTTCTTAATGATGTGAACCGTGTCAATTTAACAATAGATCTCTTTACATGACGTAATTTAATTTTTAAAAGTAACTGTAAAATTACTGATTTATGTCTAAAATTCATCTGTTGAGCAGAAGAATTTTTCATTCAGATATTCCTTTAACTTTTTTTTTAATGCTGGTTAGCAATCTGTCAGACTTTTGATGCCATTTGGCAAGAGACCAAATATTTGTGTGGCAACATAATTCATCCTTTTGTGTGGCGAAATTAGATTTAACCCACATTGCTCATGCCTCTTAATTCGGATGGGTAATTGGTAACAAATTTTTTAAGTGAATATTTAGACTATGAAGTTGCAGTGAATATCCCTAGTTCGTTAAATAAATGTCTGCAAGATGATCTTGGGTGGACTCCAGTTATTATTCAGAGTACACGCTTTTTTGCTGTAAATACCTTTTTCCTTAGTGATGAATAATTCCAAAACATGATACCATAGGAAAACAGTAAACGAAAACAGACATAGTTAGCTAATGAAGCTTAAATAGTATGCTAATGTTTGTCGTCAAAATTTGCAGTAACCGTAATAGTGTAAGTAGCTAAACTCAAACCTTTAAGCTGATCATCAATGTGTTACGTGTTTTTTTTTTTTCAGTTCAATCTTTCATCAACGCAAACCACAAATATTTGGGATATGCTGACTTAGCCGCCTTAGCTCTGTTCAATGCCTATATTTATTAAAACTGTTATGCCATTTACCGTACTGAACTCTATACACTGATTTTTATCAAAATTTAAACAGAGTACATTGTCTGAGAACCACTTACTACTTTTCTGGAAGACATTATTTACAGTTTCCTCAGCTATTTCTTGATATTTGGGTGTGACTGCTATACTTGTACCACAAGCAAAGAGAACTAGCTTTGTATCTTGGTGAAAACATAGTGACAAGTCTTTGATATATTTTAATGACAATAGGGTACAAAACCTGAGCCCTATGGAATCCCGTTCTTGATACCTCCCTAGTTTGAAGAAACTACTGATTTTTGTGCGTCATGTGAACTTTTACTCAACATTCTGCACTCTTCCAGTTAAATGAAAATTGAACCGTTTGTACACTGTCCTAATCATACCTCAATATTTTAGCTCATCTAGAAGAACTCCGTGATTTACACAATCAAAACTCTTTGAGAGATCACAAATAATCACACTGTGTGATGTTAAGGTATTCAGAGCATTTAATATTTGATCAATGAAAGCATATATTCTGTTGAAATACCTTCCTGTGAGCCAAACTGACGTTTTGTTGGTACCATATTTTTACAAATATGTGAAGCTACTCTTCAATACAGTACTTTTCCAAGAATTTTCCCTAAAGGTGACAGAAGAGATGCTGGCTCAGATTGTTGGCATGAGACCTATCCGCCTTTTCATGCAATGGCTTAACAGTAGTGTATTTCAATCTACCACGAAAAGTGCCTTGTTTCACTCAGCTGTGACATACGTGGCTGAGAATCTTACTTATCTGTTGGGACAGACATTTAGTACTCTGTTGGAAATGTCACCAATTCCATGCCGGCTTTTACTTTTGAGTGAGTTTACAATGCTCCTAATTTCAGAAGGAGAGGTGGGCAGATTTCCAATTTTATCAGACTGCATTTTTGCTATCGAAAATCCTAGAACTGTCGTGGAAACCCTTTTACATGATGAGAAAATTACGGTGTGCTGTTTACCACATCAGTCGTGATCGGACCCTTTTTCTTCGGGAAAAGGTGGGATACTGCTTATCAGACTGTCAGCGTGGCGGGTGCGAGGTACAGCGATATATTACAGAATCGCATCTTTGCTACTATGGCTGATAAACACCTGTTGGAAGCTACTACTTTTATGCAGGATGACGCTCCACCCCTTGCTGCAACACTTGTGGATGATCTCTTGCGCTCGTCGTTTGGTGAGGATCGCGTGCTGAGCCACCACTTCATGCTTTGCCTTACAGGTTCCATGACCTCAATCCCTATGATTACTGGTTGTGGGGTTACCTGAGGGTCAAGGCTATCGCTATTTTCAGATCTCATTACGGTTGCTAAAAGACAATATCCGACGACAGTTTCTCATCATACCTACTGATATACAGTGCTGTTCACAACATTGTCCCTCGACTACAGATGTTTTTGATGAAAGATGAGCGACATGTTCAGCATCTGTTATATAAACATCATCTTTGGTAAAAGTTAGTTGCTGTGCTAATTATTAATTTTATATCAAGTAAATCCCACCTGTCGCTCATTTTGTGCACTTCTCTTGTTTCAGAAATGCCCCAAGTGATTTCAAGGATTTGCATCAGTTTTCACCTCCCTCTACCTACATTATTCCGTAAAGTATTGAGTTTTCAAATGTTAACGGTCTTTTAGGTCATCCTGTATATGACTGTTTCATGCTCATTACCCTTTCTGGTTAGTAAATGTATTTCCCTTATCCGGTTACTAGTTATTTTTGTCCGTTTAGTAACCCAAGATTTTTTACATGATTTATCACAGTTATATTTCAGATGTATCTGTAAGTGAGTTACATTTAAAATCAATATGAGGTACTCGGTGCACTAAATCCCAGCGAAAATGCTGCAAGTATTCCCTAAAACTTGCACTTACTAAACCTTCAATTGAACGCACTATTTTGGAGGACTATTTTGCGTTACTGTATAGAGCCACGTCATGTACTTTAACAAGCTGTGCATCGTGATCAGAAAGACCATTCTTAACAGGGTCAATGCTCATTTGATTAAATTTATCTTGGTCTATGAAAATATTACCTATCAGTGTGCTTCTTTCCTGTACCACCCGAGTAGGAAAATTAGTAATTGATGTCAAATTGAAAGAGCGCAGTAATATTTCAAGGTCATTCTTCCCATCAGACTCTTTGAGAAAATATACATAGAAATCCTCACATATAATAATTTGTGTCCCTCTTTCTGAAAGATAACACAACAAAGAACTTAAGCTTTTTAGAAATGGCTGAAAAATTCCGATTGGGGAATTATAAAAGTAACATTGTGCAGTTTGAGCTCATAGCGCACAGGCTTCCATATGTTGATCTACACAAAAATTTTTAGGTTTTAAATTTTTTCACCCAATGGTAGCATTTAACTACAGCAGCTCCTTCTTTCTCCCCCTTGTCTCTACTTACGTGTGGTACATTTACCTTTTCCGTATCTGTGGCTACATGACGTTCAGACCAGTATAGTATATCTATTACATCCTCAGTTTCTAGATCTTATAGACAAACAAGACACATACCTGCTTTGTTTTTTAATTCCCAAATATTCTGCTGCACTATACTAACATAATTTATCACTGTACTTTAACGAGAATCTTCTGATATCTTAACATCTGTCGTACCTGCCTGTCTCAGCTTATGATCTTAATTCTTTTCAATGGTGAACCACTGGACACCGATCTCAGCCTAAGAAAAGGTACTCCGATGAGTTGCAGTACCCCCCCCCCCCCCCCCCGCCCTCATTTCAGAATTTTGCTATCAACCCAGCTAATTTAACATTGAGATGCCGATCATGTGTAGAAAAATCCCATGTACTAACAGCATCAACAAGAACCAAATCCATGTCTGATCGAGCAGCCACACGAAGCATCCGATCTGTCTCCGTACTGATCCTCCTTACAGAGTTGTTTAACTGGGACCGATCATACCGCACGACAACGGACAACAACCCAACATCTTCATGGTTCGCTGCAGAAGCTATTTTTAGCAGCTCATTCTCAGTATTGTAGCCCTGAGCCCTATCAATACTGTTTCCAGCTACATTCACTATGACAACATGATCCTTCCTTGTAAAGCCCTTGCGCAAACAGCCTACATTCTCTACTACTTGGCTAAGACGTGCTCTCGGCTTCAAAGCGTTAGAGACCTGGTACCTCCCACCAAATTTTTCCTACAAAATCTAACCAACATCTCCTCCATGGATACTTCCTACCAACGTAACTTTCCTCCTTTGATCTACTTTTTTGAATTAACTGAAATAACAAGGCAAATATATTTTTTCTGCCAATGATGAAACTAACACATACTGTTCTCTTTCTCTGGTACCTGTTTCCTGCTACAACTCCCCAATTGCTTTCGTCCTTCTCCCTTCTTAACCGCACTTCTCCCTACAACTATCCAGTTCAGTCCTACGTACTCTAATCTTCCCTTCCTGTTCAGCTATTTTTCTTTCCCTTGAACACAATTAGCTATACCATCGAACAGCTTCATTTACTTTTCCAATTCCAATCCACTATATTCCCTCCAAGGAAACAATCTTTCACAACACCTGCATAGAATCACAGGACTAACTTCCCCGCGGAAGCTGAAACACTTCGCACTTACGGTTGCTTACAATTTTATTTACGAAATTTAGTTAAATTATAACGATAATATTCTGTTAAGTACATATTACAGGAGACGTTAAAGTTATGTAGGACACACAAATGTATGTTTGTTAATATAGTACGGTAATGCGTTTAAAACTGTGGTAAATCTCTAAACTCGAACACCCGAAAAATTAGGCCTAAAATCACGGAAGTGCGATGCAGACTTTACGATTTTTGAAAAGAAACAAAAGATAGAACTTTAAACATTCAGTTACTCGAGTAGATAGTGCTGTTTACAATTAATAATTACACAGACGTCTTAAGTTCGTGTAAGCCTTCGTGTGGAATATGCGCAATCCCGTCCTTAACAAATGTCTTTTTTCTCGAAAAATACGTTTCAAAAAGTGAAATCTTCAATAGACAGGTTGGAGAACGCGCTTCTTTATGGTGTCATACTAACTTAATTAATAGCTGTACAAAATTAACTAGTTGTCTTTACTAGCTCAATATTCCAGCCTCTTCCGTCTGGTTCAGGGCTGCCAATATTTGCTAAGTGGAAGAGTTGTGCCTCAGTCGTATATATATATACGTCCGTGTGCGTTCGCGCGCGCGCGCGCGCGAATGTGTGTGTGTTTGTGTGTGTGTGTGTGTGTGTGTGTGTGTGTGCGTAGAGTTTCGTCACATTTGTGTTATACGATGATGCGTGAAGGGAGATGGTGAAACACGTTGCCGGCACGTAACATAAGTTCTCGAATTGCACCAAGGGGGCCTACGGGTTTCACGTCCATGCCCCATGGCGGGTCACCGTCAACAGTATCATGTGCTCTTACTTCAGGAGACACTGAGGAGAGATTTTGAATTTAATCCAGCACAGTACTGCAAAGGCTGGTGAGAAAAGTATTACATCACCACATCACATGCCCTTGCTCGCGACAACTTGTGATGAAAATTTCTTCCATTTCCAGAAGTCGACCGACCACCTACGAGCCGAACTCAACCGCGCAGACTTACAGTAACAACCTCACTGTCAAATGTGAGTCAAAATTTCACGATGAGTAATCGCGAGGCAAGAATCGGCATTTGCGAGCTTCCTTTGACTAATAGACGTGACAATGAATCATACTCTTCCTTTATTCTAACGTTCTTTCTTTAGCCAAGGATAGATCTTCACATTTTTGTAGCGGTGAATGCCGCGACATCGTCATCATTTATTACGAGTTTATGAAGGTTTACTCTCTCAATGAAACCACAGTTTCTGTACACCATTAATGGTTTCGATTATCATTGTAATCATCTTGAGAACATGTTAATCCCACGCTAGTATGTTAAATCTTTTTTGGATGTTGAACAATATGCGACGTTAAAACTGAACTCGGATCAGTAATTAACTGTAATAATTGCAGTCATGGGGGATGAATAAAAGTTTCTTAAACAGAATAAAATAATGGTAGAGTTCTGCATCGCGACACACTGTCGTGCTTTACGTCGATCTTTACTTCTGACGTCACAGTTCACAAGATACTACGATTTAATTAATGTCTGACTTAACTAGGTATAAAATTCCAAAGTATCTCCGGAGCACTGCACTTCATCACTCCACTTCGCAGCTTCTTCTAGCATATGGCCGATAAACTGAATGCACTCTGTTGGTAGTTCCTGACGTTCGAATCGACCCCAATTCCTGATATCTCTAGGCATGATTCAATACATTTTAGCGTAATGGTTGTCACAGGGAAACGTAATGGAATTGAACAATTCAAGAAATTTAAGCTCCTTTTTCTTTCAGATGCGCGTTGTCTATATCTCTTTGTTTATGGCAATTTCAATGATTAATTAATTAGTGTGTGTTTTTTCCTCGAGAATTTTTAGACTGGAGTGAAATCTTGGGAATCCACTGATTCACACTAACGTAACGTTCCTTAGCAGTGTCGAGTCATCCTTGGAAGTAAATAGGTCCAGTGAAAACAAAATTCTAATTTAAACTTTCATTTTGTTTCTCTTTCCCATTATCACTTCATTTAAATTAATTGTAAATTATGAATTAATTAAATTTCAAGTTGCACGGTAGAAACCGCAACTAAATTAAGTAGGGAGAATACTGTGAATAGTTTTTCAGATTTCCCGTAGCTTCTTTAGCAGTATGGCTCATGTCGAACCGCTAACAAGCTGCCGGCGGGTCACGTAATCTCGGAACGAGTTTGGAGTACATCGACATTTTTCCCGCTGACCTTGAAGGGCCAATTAACATCAATTGGACCCATATGCTGTAATCAGGTAATTCGTATACAATTACTGGACTTGGTACGGCAGTTCAAAGGAGAATGCCGGCTGATATTGGATCCAATCCATGTGATCTACGCCACCCAAAAATGACGGCGCCGAAATTGTTTCTTGTGGCGAAGCAGCGGCAATAAGCGATACAAATTACGAAGCAGAGCTGTGGACACTGGCTTTCGAAAGGAAAACAGAAAAAATTTCGAAATCGACCGTATATGAATTCTTCTTCTTAATACTGTAGAATACAGTTAATGACGTGTATCATATGACATGAGAAATATTCCGTATCTACTTGGTGTTACTGGGGAAATATATACAGCTAATAACAGTTCGTTTGTATAGTGTAGTGCACGTTAATATATCACAGAACATTCCAAGAAGCGGAATGAAATTATGCTGCAGGGAGAAAGTTCCATGCAGTCGACGAACTCTAAGAAGAAAGAACAATATCGCTGGGTCGACGTTAGGAAAACTCTTGTCAGAAGGGCCCTGTTTTTAATAAACTCTCGCAGGATCATTTACATTATTATAACGGTAACTTGAATTTTCCGGCACGTAACTCTGAAGAGAAGATTGGTGTATTATTTCTTTTTAAGTGCCTGTATAGGAACCAGTGACATTAAACGAGGACGTGAATACTTTTAAAAGTACTTTTTTCCCGAAGCAACAGTAATTCATTAAGGAATACGAAGTTAGGAGAAAAATTAAAAGTTATTGCCTGTTTTGAAAACCTGGGAGCAACTCACGGGATAAGGCGTTTTGCCGTTGGCAGAGGGATAATACTTTTACTGTGAGGACAAGGGGAAATCGCCAATACCCTATTTTCACTATTTTGTGTGTTAGTTTCGGATAAATCTCTCATCATCTACTATCTGCCTATTCATATCTGTCCAGAGTACAAGTTTGAAGTTTGTTCTGTTCATTGCAAGCTTGTTGAACATTTTCATCAAAAAGTCGTACTTTTTAACATATTGCATGTGACAAACATAGCGAAGAGGTGTTTGCTGTCAAGGTAACTCCGTTTATAGACATCGTAAAACAGGACACTACTTGGAAAGACTGTTTGGAGATTGTAAGTGCTTTTCTTTCTTCTTTTTCAACTATTAGAGACGTGATTTGCGAAAATCGCTCTGATTCGTACGAAGACGTGTATAAATTATCGCCTATTGGCTATTTCTGACAGGTATTGTTAAAAATTTATTCAAGAAGAATATCGACACAATCAGAAACATAGAAAAATATTGTCATTATAATATAACTTTTTTCATATACGTGGTCATGAAGATTAAAATGATTACGGTCTGTAAACAGCATATGAGGTTTATTGTGATGACTCAAAGAGTAAGGAAGCTATTAACCCATTAATGTGCAGTTTTCTTCAGACTGGAGTGAGCCTCAAAAGCCATCAGGATTTGGTTGAAAGAAACTGATTCTCTTCCTCAGATGTTGCTTTATTTTAAATGTGGAATTACATTGCACATTTTACCAGTTTAGACATATTGGTCATTTCCAAGTTTAACAAGGTGATACATAAACTAAAATAGAAACCACGGAAAATGGATCAAAAACACAATTCAGAGCGCTAACTTGGATCGTGACGTATTGACAAGGTCATAATTTGCAAGAAAGTTTAACATATAATTTGAATAACAGTTTCTTACATGACCTTCATATCCAATATAATGCCTTAGCGGAGTGAATGTAATGTCAGAAGGATATTCAAATACTGTAGCATATTCCACACACCACTATTGGCGGGAGACAGTAAATCTTTGACAATGCCAACAACTACAATTGTCGAAACGACTGAAAACTGATCAAATAACTGTCCACAGGAGAATCCGAGAAGAAAAGAAGGCACACCACGAAAGCGTCAACGAATTGCAGTCAGTTTAATTACGAAATACTTTAGTTATCAGTGACTTCGCATAAAAGAGAGAAAAATACAGCTCACATGCTACAGCTCATGCATTTGTTTACACCTATCTTAATCGAACACAACAGACAGTAGCCTATGGTTAAGGAAATTAATCCGGGAGCACCTCGAACGAACGCTACAAGAATGATACGCCATTATTAACATTTCTGTGAGATATGCTGATTAAAGATTCATGGTTACACGAGCTTATTTTCTGTGCAGAAAACAATCTATTCGTACAGACAAAATATGGTGAGGGTATACGGTGGCTGTTGGATCTGTCTAGCTTTACTGCAATTTTTCAGGTGAAATTACTAACACAACAAGTCCATAGGAAGGGCACATACGGCTTATCAATATCTTTCACACTTTGATGATGTTTGAATCACTGACATAAAGCACATGGGAGCATCGTATAGATAGACTGCGCGTACAATTGGCTGTAGTGCTATGAGTGCAGAACGAGTGGTGACTTAGTGAACTCAGACCGACAGTGTGGCAAGAGGTTTAGGCATAGGTCTTTCCAGAGCAGTGATTCCCAACCTGCCTTATACCATTACCCCTGAGTGCAGTCCGAGATTAGCTAGTTCCCCCCCCCCCCCGTTTCCCCAGCAACCTGTTGCCTCCCCCCGCCCCTCCCCCCCCCCCCCCCCCCCGCAACCACATCATTTCCAAATTTAGCACCTAACTAAATTGTACAATGGAATACTTTTCTTGGAACACTTTTACTTTTAAAACGATGAAAGATGAATTGCATTTAGTTTGTTTGTATGTGTGTGTGTTAGAATGAATGACGAAGGAATTGATGGTGCATCGAAAGTGCTACCCATAATTCCTTCTCAGAGAAGAAAGGTAACTGTCCACAGTGAGGGAACACACTTGTTACGAAACATGCTGCTGCAGCATTACTCCTCTCCAATGCGGCACTTGCTTGACTGCACACTGCAACCCCATTTGAAATAAATCAAGTTCAGACGTGTGCACTACACTAACTGTTCGTAAATCACTTCATTGCTGCACTCCTTACTTCCGAACTGTCATGAGCTGGACGACTTCCGACTGGTAATACCTTGCGTCTAACCACTCTAATAATAAAACTGTTTACAGCACTATAATAGCCTTTATGTTGTTACTGCTGTGTCACACTGTCAATTAATTCATTATCTGTATCGCAGCGAGTAATGAAGCCATCTCTGGACTACAGCCTGGAGAAGATATTTTCGTAAGATAGTTAGTATTACCCCCCCCCCTCCCCCCGCGCCAACAATGAACCATGGACCTTGACGTTGGTGGGGAGGCTTGCGTGTCTCAACGATACAGATAGCCGTACCGTAGGTGCAACCACAACGGAGGGGTATCTGTTGAGAGACCAGACAAAGGTGTGGTTCCTGAAGAGGGGCAGCAGCCTTTTCAGTAGTTTCGGTGGCAACTGTCTGGATGATTGACTGATCTGGCCTTGTAACACTAACCAAAATAGCCTTGCTGTTCTGGTACTGCGAATGGCTGAAACAAGGGGAAATTACAGCCGTAATTTTTCCCGAGGGCATGCAGCTTTACTGTATGATTAAATGATGATGGGGTCCTCTTGGGTAAAATATTCCGGAGGTTAAATAGTCCCCTATTCGGATCTCCGGGCGGGGACTACTCAAGAGGACGTTGTTATCAGGAGGAAGAAAACTGGCGTACTACGGATCGGAGCGTGGAATGTCAGATCCCTTAATCGGGCAGGTAGGTTAGACAATATTAAAAGGGAAATGGATAGGTTAAAGTTAGATATAGTGGGAATGAGTGAAGTTCGCTGGCAGGAGGAACAAGACTTTTGGTCAGGTGAATACAGGGTTATAAATACAAAATCAAATAGGGGTAATGCAGGAGTAGGTTTAATAATGAATAAAAACATAGGAGTACGGGTAAGCTACTACAAACAGCATAGTGAACGCATTATTGTGGCCAAGATAGACACGAAGCCCACGCCTACTACAGTAGTACAAGTTTATATGCCAACTAGCTCTGCAGATGACGAAGAAATTGATGAAATGTATGATGAGATAAAAGAAATTATTCGGGTAGTCAAGGGAGACGAAAATTTAATAGTCGTGGGTGTCTGGAATTCGACATTAGGAAAAGGGAGAGAAGGAAACATAGTAGGTGAATATGGATTGGGGCTAAGAAATGAAAGAGGAAGCCGCCTGGTAGAATTTTGCGCAGAGCATAACTTAATCATAGCTAACACTTGGTTTAAGAATCATGAAAGCAGGTTGTATACATGGAAGAACCCTGGAGATACTAAAAGGTATCAGATAGATTATATAATGGTAAGACAGAGATTTAGGAACCAGGTTTTAAGTTGTAAGACATTTCCAGGGGCAGATGTGGACTCTGACCACAATCTATTGGTTATGAACTGTAGATTAAAACTGTAGAAACCGCAAAAAGGTGGGAATTTATGGAGATGGGACCTGGATAAACTGAAAGAACCAGACAGAGGTTGTACAGAGTTTCAGTGCGAGCATAAGGGAACAATTTACAGGAATGGGGGAAAGAAATACAGTAGAAGAAGAATGGGTAGCTTTGAGGGATGAAATAGTGAAGGCAGCAGAGGATCAAATAGGTAAAAAGACGAGGGCTTGCAGAAACCCCTGGGTAACAGAAGAAATATTGAATTTAATTGATGAAAGGAAAAAATATAAAAATGCAGTAAATGAAGCAGGCAAAAAGGAATACAAACGTCTGAAAAATGAGATCGACAGGAAGTGCAAAATGGCTAAGCAGGGATGGCTAGAGGACAAATGTAAGGATGTAGAGGCTTATCTCTCTAGAGGTAAGTTTGATACTGCCTACAGGAAAATTAAAGAGATCTTTGGAGAAAAGAGAACCACTTGCATGAATATTAAGACCTCAGATGGAAACCCAGTTCTAAGCAAAAAAGGGAAAGCAGAAAGGTGGAAGGAGTATATAGAGGGTTTATACTAGGGCGATGTACTTGAGGACAATATTATGGAAATGGAAGAGGATGTAGATGAAGATGAAATGGGAGATATGATACTGCGTGAAGAGTTTGACAGAGCACTGAAAGGCCTGAGTCGAAACAAGGCCCCCGGAGTAGACAACATTCCATTAGAACTACTGACAGCCTTGGGAGAGCCAGTCCTGACAAAACTCTACCATCTGGTGAGCAAGATGTATGAGACAGGCGAAATTCCCTCAGACTTCAAGAAGAATTTAATAATTCCAATCCCAAAGAAAGCAGGTGTTGACAGATGTGAAAATTACCGAACTATCAGTTTAATAAGTCACAGCTGCAAAATACTAACGCGAATACATTACAGACAAATTGAAAAACCGATAGAAGCCGGCCTCGGGGAAGATCAGTTTGGATTCCGTAGAAATGTTGGAACACGTGAGGCAATACTGACCCTACGACTTATCTTAGAAGAAAGATTAAGGAAAGGCAATCCTACGTTTCTAGCATTGGTTGACTTAGAGAGATCTTTTGACAATGTTGATTGGAATACTCTCTATCAAATTCTAAAGGTGGCAGGGGTAAAATACAGGGAGCGAAAGGCTATTCACAATTTGTACAGAAAGCAGATGGCAGTTATAAGAGTCGAGGGGTATGAAAGGGAAGCAGTGGTTGGGAAGGGAGTGAGACAGGGTTTTAGCCTATCCCCGACGTTATTCAATCTGTATATTGAGCAAGCAATAAAGGAATCAGAAGAAAAGTTTCGAGTAGGTATTAAAGTCCATGGAGAAGAAATAAAAACTTTGAGGTTCGCCGATGACATTATAATTCTGTCAGAGACCGCAAAGGACTTGGAAGAGCAGTTGAACGGAATGGACAGTGACTTGAAAGGAGGTTATAAGATGAACATCAACAAAAGCAAAACGAGGATAATGGAATGTAGTCGAATTCAATCGGGTGATGCTGAGGGAATTAGATTAGGAAATGAGACACTTAAAGTAGTAAAGGAGTTTTGCTATTTGGGGAGCAACATAATTGATGATGGTCGAAGTAGAGAGGATATAAATTGTAGACTGGCAATGGCAAGGGAAGCGTTTCTGAAGAAGAAAAATTTGTTAACATCGAGTATAGATTTAAATGTCAGGAAGTCGTTTGTGAAAGTATTTGTATGGAGTGTAGTCATGTATGGAAGTGAAACGTGGACGATAAATAGATTAGACAAGAAGAAAATAGAAGCTTTCGAAATGTGGTGCTACAGAAGAATGCTCAAGATTAGATGGGTAGATCACACAACTAATGAGGAGGTATTGAACAGAATTCGGGTGAAGAGGAGCTTGTGGCACAACTTGACTAGAAGAAGGGATCGGTTGGTAGGACATGTTCTGAGACATCGAGAGATCACCAATTTAGTATTGGAGGGCAGCGTGGAGGGTAAAAATCGTAGAGGGAGACCAAGAGATGAATACACTAAGCAGATTCAGAAGGATACAGGCTGCAGTAGGTACTGGGAGATGAAGAAGCTTGCACAGGATAGAGTAGCATGGAGAACTGCATCAAACCATTCTCAGGACTGGAGACCACAACAACAACAGTTAGTATTTGTTACATATACGTCTCTTTTTTTATCATCAGCGCTGTACGGGACAAAGCACAAAATGTATGCGTAGTGAGTGGACTATGCAGTCAACCTGTAACCTCCACCTCATTAATGCTGCTAACTGAGAAAAAGTAATTATTGATAAATTATCAGTATTAGAGTCTTACAAAATTGTGATAATGGTAGTGATATTTTGAAAAAAAATTGTTTCGTGACTGAAACAGAATCGAATCGTTAAGTTTTTACCCCTCAGAGAATTTCACTTTACCCCACAGGTGGTAATAACCCTCAGGCTGGGAACCACTATTTTAGAATGGTCGCAGTACAAGAATAAAGTAGGATTATTCCACTGGTTCTGACGAACAGTCAAATTACAATTGATGTAACAGGTTACTGGAAGCTGAAATGAGACCTCGATTTGCTATGCTTTGCTTTCCGCTGACATCAAACGAAAGATAGGTAGTTGTGTAGTGCACAGCCACAGACAACTGTGACATTAAGTGTCGTCTTGTGGTGTTCTGTGATGGGCCTCGCTACTGTTTGTGGAGGGCAGGCGGACGTCATGTCCGTTAATGAGCTGGAGGAGAGTCATAGGCGGCTCCGATTATCGAGACCCATACCTCTCCAAACTCTCTAATCGTGCTTTGGGAAACTATTGGACGTGACGCCAGGACTAGCTTCGTAATTGTTAAAGGGAGGCTGATAGCTCGACACTACCTGATAAAAATTAAAAACCCTGTTGTCATATCCGTCACAACTAGAGTACAACGTGGCATATTCCAGCAGGATTATACAGGATTCCATACTGGTTTTCACACCACAAACGTCTCGAGGAATGTGCAGATTTTTTATTAGAACACTAGGTAATTTGATTTGCCTCTCGTAGACCATGACTCAAGCATTTACGTCTGCAACTACGACCGGGGCGCTGGTCCAATAACCTGTGTTTCGGGACACATCGGAGGAACTTGGCGCGCCGAGTACGGGACCTCAGCCACAACGAGATTTGCCTTCTCATGTATGAAAGATGACCGTCCGGCATGGCTGGGCTCGTCACTAATCTGGGCTCAAAATTGGCGTCCACAACGTGTTTGCTTCTGCTGGGAGGCTGCCAGCGTTCTTCCACCATTTCGACGCGAGCGACAGCTGCAGTCCAACCGCATCCTGCATGGGCCAGGGTTGGAGCTAACAACCTCTCAATTCCGAGTTACCCAAGTCCAGTCGTCCGGATAGCGCCAACCACGCCGGGGGCGCACGAGAGCTCATTCTGACAGCAGTTACAAGTTACGCGCGGCCCCATGACGCAGCACGGAGGCAGGACGATGCACTGATAGGAAAATCGTTGCCGACCCATAGTAACGAAAAGCGCCAACACCGACCCATCGTCGCCTGATCGCCCCAGCCCCTATTCATCGGCTGTCGTTGCCCGTCCGCCTTGCTGTATAGATGAGTTACAAACCCATTAAGCACTTTTCACCGATGGCTGCCTATGCGTTTTGCACGTCCTCACACCCTCTGCCAGGAACCGCTCGCCCACACCCAGCCTACAGCCTTCACATGTGGTATCAGGAGATCTGTTGGACGTTGTAATGGTGACAGTGTCAGTGGCAGTGCAGCAGTGGCGTTCAGCGAAAGTGTACGAATAGTTTTCTGTTGAGGGTAACCGTAATTGAAGTAATCCGTGTTTCTGAAATAAGCCGCTTTCAGCTGTATATGAACTTTTACAGGAACACAAACTTCTTACCCAGCGAAGTAAAGGGGCAGACCTGAAACGTTATGGTTGAGACTTAAATTATGCATAGTCTAAAGCTATACCCCACCACATCCTTAACAATCATGTTGGGTTAAGGCATTGCTGTTCGCTGTCGCATTTTGATTGCCTTTCAAAGACATAATGTAATAGTTGTTCTACTGCTTCGTTACTGGTCATAGGCTTGTTATACGCTCTTGCGTTTGGTCTGTTTGGTTTTAGCTCTTCTTACGACGAAGTACTTTATAGTTTATATGGTTGTGCTGTGTAATGCGGGCCTCAGCCATTTCCTAGATATTTTGATATTTGCGAAAATGTTTGTAACTTTCTCCACTATGTGCATAGTGCCACTAGTGTCTTCCGTGATACACGTGAGCACGTTGACTAGAACTGTGGGCCTGCATGGTGAGGTGGTTGGAGTGTTGCTTTTGGCCGTTTCTCGATATTAAGTGAGTTTTATTAACCACGGGATTTCAGTGTTGATAGCTGTGGCTTTTTACCTTTCCTTGTTTTTTTATTTTGCTCTTTTCATTGTACGTAAATGCGCTCTTAACGCGTCAGTTTTTCAGCAGGTCAGTATGAACTATTTCGCCCTGCTTGTTGCGGGTAACTGTATTTTATGTTGAGATGGCTGAGTCCCTCTCCTTCCTGTACCAGGAGTTAAAAGTTCTACTGAGTTGTGAATATTTTCTCATATTTTCTCATAGAGCCTAGATTGTCAGATTAGGTATATGTTTTTCTATCATAATATCAAGTGTGCGGTTCCTGACGTGCTGACGCACACCTGAAGATGTTATTTGACATCATGAAACCGGTCGTGTTCCCGTAAAAGTTGATATGCAGCTGAAAGCTGTTTGCTTCAGAAATATAAATGTGCTCAAGTAAGTGCGGACTTCGAATTTCTTTCTATACGGGGCTGTACAGGTGCTTCCTGTCTCGCCTGTTTCTCTTTTATGTGGTATATTGCGCATTTCTGGAGGTAATAGATAGGTAAAATGGCGGTAAATGAAAAATCTTCAAATAAATTATCAGTTCAACACTTGCTGAAACATTTAGCTCAAGTGCGGACTGATAAGGAGGATTTATGCTGGGATGTAGACAGGGTGAAGAAGGAAAGAGGTACACAGTCAATTCCTAACATATTCCCATCTATTCTAGATTAAAGAGCCGCCTCATTAGTGCACACATTTTGGGGTAAAACTGAGGAAGATGTATTTTATACACGGCTGTCAAATTAGGGAACTAGAAAGAAGAGAAGTTGTTAAATATTTCTCTGCTGAAATTAGCAGGTGATGCTAGAGTATAGCACGTATTGTGTAAAGCGATGTAGCAAGCTGTCACTTGCTTTAATCATAAGTACTTGTCTGAGTGATGCTAAATTTTATTATCTTTACATAAACGAATGTTTTATCGTCTCAATAACATTACAATCGTGAGCTTCACTCTTAATTTTTATACGAAATCAGTGAATTTATTGATGGTAGTTTTGTTCCCAATGTCTCCAGTCACTTTCAGAACACAAATTAATAATCAAATCAACTATTTTAATTAGACGGAATTTTGAATTGTTAGTGTACCCACGTATCACCACAATAAAATAAAAGCAGTGAATTTTTGAGGAAGTATGAATTAGAACAGCAGCGTATTTAAGTTTACAAAAATAATGAGAAATTTTTATTAATTCCTTTATAACTACAATGAGCTGATCAATCTTACAAAACAATTAAAAATAAAACGCAGTAAAGGGATGGTTTTTTATTAGCAAAGCAATCAAGCTCCGCGGTTTGGCGTTCTGATTATTAGAACGTGGGAAACTTCGCTATCAGAGTCCTGCAATCATGGTAGATTTCAGTGTGAGGTGCACCCGTTCACTGGTCTGGCCAAACCAGTTTGATTCACAGGCTCGGCGGTGTGTGCTGGAATTGTCAAACATCAGACAGCCGAGTGAGAACAAATAAGTTCAACCCCGTCACACACTTTACGTCCGAGATAATAAGTAGTCCCACTGTCGGTACAGTTAGAAACTGCCACTGGCCCTTAGTCCATCTCAAGCAGCAGACCACACGTCTCACCCACTAGGGAAAGACATGAAGTTCTCCACCAGAGGATGACCAGACGATAAAGAAGGCGAAGAGTCATTACCAATTTCCACCAAGCCTCAGACAGGAGCTGAATTAGCAAAAACGAACCACTTCCATATTAAAAAAAAACAATTGAGCTCCCCTCATCTCATTGAATCTCCCCTGTCGACTGTTATGTTGGCCTGGTAGCCAATCCAGACACAGGGGGTTCCCACGCTGGGAGTGATAGCCTCTGCTTTGCATATCCAAAGAGTAGCTAATCAGCGACTTAAAACTCAAAATCTCCCTTGTCTGAAAAAAGAAGATTTTAGACTAGCGAGGCGTTATTCTTACGGCAAGGATGGTCATGTATCGGCAAACAGCGTCTAAGTAGACGGACCAGAGTCCCTCCTAATCTTTCCAGTCCGACCGTTTCCTGTTTCTGAAAGAAGGCTGTTAAGCTTCCCAGACAGTCATTCCCATGAAATATACGTTTTTGCCGCTCGCTAAAAGAACCTAGTGGCTTCCTGGAGTCTGGGCAGTTATAGTCTTGCCTCCATTCAATACGTGCACCGGCGCTCTATCCGTATCGTCCCAGCTTCTAACATGGGAATGCTATGAGTTTTATGACATTCCCACCATTTGTAGAAAAGCTCAGATTACTGCAATCTCTCTTAAACGGCCTCCTCCACCCACGTTCTGCCAACTGGCCACTTTCGTTATGGTCTGTCGCTTGACTCAGTTAAAATGTTTTGCAAATTAGCGCCCTCCTGCTCCGACCCTAAATGTAAAGTGTGGAGTGCCATGGCCCGACGTCCCTCTGCAGGTACATTGGACTGGGCATTGCTTCCCAGAATCACTCATACAGCCAAGCATTGGACTGACCATTCATGGCTCGGAATCCATCTTTCTCCCTTTCCTCTGTCCACTCCATTACATCCCCTTTACAAGCTACATATGCAGTTATATGACCGTTCTGCCCACAATTTCCTCATGCAAAAAGTCATAAACCACACATACCAAATGTAGTACTGGGGAACACCGCCATCATGACCTAAAATATGGATACTAATCGGACTGACAGTGTTGTTAAAGTGAGAGAGTGGCGTGGTACCTCTCGCTACCTCCCTCCCCATTATCCATTAATTTCTACATGGGGAGTGACACACTTCTGTAAAGAGGTTAGTGTGACACGCAGCAGAAGAAATTATGACACTAACTGGCTCTTTGAGAATGACATGGCGCACCATGACACCTCTGGCAACCAAAACAACAGAGAAAGTCACGCACTGTCTTGAATTCATTCAGCCAGGTGTCATAAGCACACTTACTGCTGCATGCCTGATAAAGTTTTGTGAATTTCTGGGTGTCACAGTTGTTCCTGTGGACCCTCAGGTTTTTGACATACACCCCTGACCGTAGATACAATGACTGAATGGTTAGAAAGGTCATGCAGACATTTAACTAACCAATTCACACCGTTGCTGATTGTTTTCCCTAACCTCAATACAGTGTCGTTGAGCACTGAACATTCTCTGTCTCAGAGACTATTTTACCCCTGCCCAAACATTCACAGTGATTCAATCATTCGTAGAGACAATAACATGGCAAATTCTATCCAAGCATTCAGAAAACCTAACTCGTTTCTTAAAACAGAGTGTATGCTGTTAACGCACAATGAACAAAATTTAAATGACATGTGTAAAACCTTCCAAAAACGACAAAGACAAAATAAAAGCATGAGTCAGTTACAAAAGATGGTTTGAATATTAGTGTATTTGTTGTGTGTGATCTTTTGTCCGTTTAATTTTAGATGTGAGTGACATTGTACTCCAGTGTGCATCTAAAATGATGTTGCCCCTCATAACAAACATAGTAGGTAAGAAAAGTTAAAACTTAACTTTGTTGTTGTTGTTGTGGTCTTCAGTCCTGAGACTGGTTTGATGCGGCTCTCCATGCTACTCTATCCTGTGCAAGCTTTTTCATCTCCCAGTACCTACTGCAACCTACATCCTTCTGAATCTGCTTAGTGTATTCATCTCTTGGTCTCCCTCTGCGATTTTTACCCTCCACGCTGCCCTCCAATACTAAATTGGTGATCCCTTGATGCCTCAGAACATGTCCTACCAACCGATCCCTTCTTCTGGTCAAGTTGTGCCACAAACTTCTCTTCTCTCCAATCCTATTCAATACTTCCTCATTAGTTATGTGATCTACCCATCCAATCTTCAGCATTCTTCTGTAGCACCACATTTCGAAAGCTTCTATTCTCTTCTTGTCCAAACTATTTATCGTCCATGTTTCACTTCCATACATGGCTACACTCCATACGAATACTTTCAGAAATGACTTCCTGACACTTAAATCAATACTGGATGTTAACAAATTTCTCTTCTTCAGAAACGCTTTCCTTGCCATTGACAGCCTACATTTTATATCCTCTCTACTTCGACCATCATCAGTTATTTTGCTCCCCAAATAGCAAAACTCCTTTACTACTTTAAGTGCCTCATTTCCTAATCTAATTCCCTCAGCATCACCCGACTTAATTAGACTACATTCCATTATCCTTGTTTTGCTTTTGTTGATGTTCATCTTATATCCTCCTTTCAAGACACTGCCCATTCCATTCAACTGCTCTTCCAAGTCCTTTGCTGTCTCTGACAGAATTACAATGTCATCGGCGAACCTCAATGTTTTTATTTCTTCTCCATGAATTTTAATACCTACTCCGAATTTTTCTTTTGTTTCCTTTACTGCTTGCTCAATATACAGATTGAACAACATCGGGGAGAGGCTACAACCCTGTCTTACTCCCTTCCCAACCACTGCTTCCCTTTCATGTCCCTCGACTCTTATAACTGCCATCTGGTTCCTGTACAAATTGTAAATAGCCTTTCGCTCCCTGTATTTTACCCCTGCCACCTTTAGAATTTGAAAGAGAGTATTCCAGTCAACATTGTCAAAAGCTTTCTCTAAGTCTACAAATGCTAGAAACGTAGGTTTGCCTTTCCTTAATCTTTCTTCTAAGATAAGTCGTAAGGTCAGTATTGCCTCACGTGTTCCAGTGTTTCTACGGAATCCAAACTGATCTTCCCCGAGGTTGGCTTCTACTAGATTTTCCATTCGTCTGTAAAGAATTCGTGTTAGTATTTTGCAGCTGTGACTTATTAAGCTGATAGTTCGGTAATTTTCACATCTGTCAACACCTGCTTTCTTTGGGATTGGAATTATTATATTCTTCTTGAAGTCTGAGGGTATTTCGCCTGTCTCATACATCTTGCTCACCAGATGGTAGAGTTTTGTCAGGACTGGCTCTCCCACGGCCGTCAGTAGTTCCAATGGAATATTGTCTACTCCGGGGGCTTTGTGTCGACTCAGGTCTTTCAGTGCTCTGTCAAACTCTTCACGCAGTATCATATCTCCCATTTCATCTTCATCTACATCCTCTTCCATTTCCATAATATTGTCCTCAAGTACATCGCCCTTGTATAGACCCTCTATATACTCCTTCCACCTTTCTGCTTTCCCTTCTTTGCTTAGAACTGGGTTTCCATCTGAGCTCTTGATATTCATACAAGTCGTTCTCTTATCTCCAAAGGTCTCTTTAATTTTCCTGTAGGCGGTATCTATCTTACCCCTAGTGAGATAGGCCTCTACATCCTTACATTTGTCCTCTAGCCATCCCTGTTTAGCCATTTTGCACTTCCTGTCGATCTCATTTTTGAGACGTTTGTATTCCTTTTTGCCTGTTTCACTTACTGCATTTTTATATTTTCTCCTTTCATCAATTAAATTCAATATTTCTTCTGTTACCCAAGGATTTCTACTAGCCCTCGTCTTTTTACCTATTTGATTCTCTGCTGCCTTCACTACTTCATCCCTCAAAGCTACCCATTCTTCTTCTACTGTATTTATTTCCCCCATTCCTGTCAATTGCTCCCTTATGCTCTCCCTGACTCTCTGTACAACCTCTGGTTCTTTTAGTTTATCCAGGTCCCATCTCCTTAAATTCCCACCTTTTTGCAGTTTCTTCAGTTTTAATCTACAGGTCATAACCAATAGATTGTGGTCAGAGTCCACATCTGCCCCTGGAAATGTCTTACAATTTAAAACCTGGTTCCTAAATCTCTGTCTTACCATTATATAATCTATCTGATACCTTTTAGTATCTCCAGGGTTCTTCCATGTATACAACCTTCTTTCATGATTCTTAAACCAAGTGTTAGTTATGATTATGTTGTGCTCTGTGCAAAATTCTACCAGGCGGCTTCCTCTTTCATTTCTGTCCCCCAATCCATATTCACCTACTATGTTTCCTTCTCTCCCTTTTCCTACACTCGAATTCCAGTCACCCATGACTATTAAATTTTCATCTCCCTTCACAATCTGAATAATTTCTTTTATTTCATCATACATTTCTTCAATTTCTTCGTCATCTGCAGAGCTAGTTGGCATATAAACTTGTACTACTGTAGTAGGTGTGGGCTTCGTATCTATCTTGGCCACAATAATGCGTTCACTATGCTGTTTGTAGTAGCTTACCCGCATTCCTATTTTCCTATTCATTACTAAACCTACTCCTGCATTACCCCTATTTGATTTTGTGTTTATAACCCTGTAGTCACCTGACCAGAAGTCTTGTTCCTCCTGCCACCGAACTTCACTAATTCCCACTATATCTAACTTCAACCTATCCATTTCCCTTTTTAAATTTTCTAACCTACCTGCCCGATTAAGGGATCTGACATTCCACGCTCCGATCCGTAGAACGCCAGTTTTCTTTCTCCTGATAACGACATCCTCTTGAGTAGTCCCCGCCCGGAGATCCGAATGGGGGACTATTTTACCTCCGGAATATTTTACCCAAGAGGACGCCATCATCATCATCATAACTTTAACCAAATAAAATGAATACACAAGACACACAAAAATAAGAATTAAAAACATTAACATATTTTGAGTCTCCTACTGCTCCGTTCTCAAGGGTCTGTAGGGATTCCAAAAATTAACATTGACATTAGATGGACAAATAAACACAGCACTACACTCAAGGGGTGTGTAACATGTTGTATGTGGCAGGTGTAGTGGGTGAGTTGGTGTTAAGAGAAGGGTTACCCCTTTACTTAACGTCAGCCATGTAGGTAACAGTGTCATGGGCTGGGCCTGTCTCTGGTATATGGCAGCGACAGGTAGGTGTCTGGACTATTGACAGACCAGAGATGGGGCAGCAGAGGACCAACAGTTGCTCTAGTTGAAGTCAGTCCTCCAGCAGCAGTTGTCAGCGTTGTGGAAAGTGTTCAGAGATGTCAATCACTTGGTCCAGCGCTCTCCAGTCCCTCCTTTCTGGTCAGCGACGGCGTTACATTCAGGTTTGGTCCCTCTAGACTCTTGCATCAGACAGCTGTAGTCCCAGGTGGTCGCATGATGGCAGGGGCGAGTCCCTGTTACCCGCTGGCCTTAGCCTAGGCATCCCTTCAGATGCTTCCACTCGACTTTTGCATGAATAAAAGGGATGAGCAGGACTCCGTCCATACATCCATCGCTCTTGAGCTGCACCAGTGTCATCTCATATGCTGGCTGCCTGCCCTGTCGCCTCAGGTTAGGGCTATGACTCACCTATAGCTCACAGCTCCCAATGTGGCAATTCAGTGATGTCACACCATCTGCTGTTTCACCCAGGGACGTCGCCTCTGCTGTGACGTCACACCAACAGCTGCGTCCAAGATCGCACTAGGACACCAGGCAGCCCCACCGGCCACGTTGCGGTATGGGTGCCTGTCCTGCGCCGAGCCACTTCCAGCCATGGTCTGCTACTCACTTGCCATTTGGAACGCTGTAGTCCTCTGCACAGTCCTTAGCCCATGTTTTAGTGCCGTGTTTTTACAATGAAGTTTCACAAAAACACATACATAGAAAATCAGAGCAAAAATATGAACTGATGGTCATTAAACTTCCTAACAGAAGAAAGTGCCTTACTGTTCTTTGCATTTAAATAATACTCCAAATGTCGATTGTTAATTACTTATCTAAAAGACATAAACTGATCATTTTCTAGTGGTGAAACCGTGATGCTGTTGTGTATATTAGTGTTATGTTAGTTTCCCACCAACAGTGATGCACTCCAATGGGATAAACCCCCACAGCCTGCCCATTCATACTTCAAGCACTTCCACACCTTGCAACACTTACTTTCAATTATTCTACCCATTATCATGTTTAGCTACTTCAAAATCTTTCTACTTTACGCTAATAATGGCCCTTAATACTTCTCCTGATGGCCACTTACTGGATGGTGACGCTGATGCAGATATCTGGCGCAGAATCTAGGTGGAATACTACTCACCGCCATCTGTTCACTCATCTCTGTGCACGAACTCACCTCCCTTTTCGAAACTTACCAATACCGACGTACAGATATCATCAATTAATCACTGCCCCTATGACATAAAAAATACTAGTTCTTTTTAATAATTTTTAGTGCTGAAGCATTTGTATCTTACGTTTTAATTTGATCCCATTCGCCATTTCCTTCCTATCCACCTAAAAGACTACTGCCATGAGTTGCACTTTATATTCTCACGCCACGGAATACAAAACTTTGCCGATGACGCACCTCTGACGCTGGAGATCCACAATCGAAATACCACAAGGCAAACATCATCGGACTACTGGCAATAATCCACAAGCGATAACCACAGACGAAAAAGTACCATCAGCGAAAAATATCGCACCATAGACGGTTATCGATAAGTGTAACCACACTCGAAAACTGTCTCTGAAACCTGAGAGGATACCTGTACGTCACAAATTTGCGATAATTATCAAAGTGAAAATGATGAACAAAAAAAAAAAAAAAAACTACGAACGCCAAACTCAATGATCAGATGTCACAAGAGAAGACCTTACCAGCGAATTGCCGACCGGTGTGGCCGTCCGGTTATAGGCGCTTCAGTCTGGAACCGCGTGACCGCTTCGGTCGCAGGTTCGAATCCCGTCTCGGGCATGGATGTGTGTGATGTCCTTAGGTTAGTTAGGTTTAAGTAGTTCTAAGTTCTAGGTGACTGATGACCACATATGTTAAGTCCCATAGTGCTTAGAGCCATTTGAACCATTTTTTTACCAGCGAATTATAATAATAAATCACCCGAGAAGTACAAACAAGTAAAGAACAATACACTAAATGGCTACATATGTATCGGTAACAAATGAATCTAAACTCTAACTTAATGGTCTTACTGCACAAGTTTTATTCTATGAAGTGTTTCACACGGCAGATGTGATGAATCCCTAAGGACTTCTTCGACTTAAAAGTTTTGAGTTCCACCGTGTTAGGATGAGCTATCCTACGAACTAAAACAGTTGCGATATAGATTTGGTAAAATTTGTAGAACAGATGCTCCTGACGAGGACATTTTGTCAATTTGAAACTCTCGTATCCGATCTTTCCTGTCCCAGGCATCCTTTCTCTTCGTACCTGCCAACCGCAGACTCCTGAGAGCCAGTTCTACAATATTTTTATGTTGTTTCCGGGTTCGCGGCGAAAAGTCGATTACCTCGCGAATCAGGGCATTGGGTTTCCTATTTTTAATACGGTCACTGCTGCCATTCTTCTGGCACCGTGTGGCAGCTCATTAATTACGTCGTAGAAATCATGTAAGAAGGTATCCCAGGTAGCGTGCCTTTTCGAGCAGTAGATGCGGCAGATATTCCCGAGTCTTTTCATTAATCTCTCAATCGGCAACGACCGGGAATGCCTTATGGATGCATAGCTTTGTCTTACCCTGTGCCGTCTCAACATGGCCTTCCATTTGTTTGAACTAAATTGGGGTCAGTTGTCGGAGATGATTCTGTCCACATGTGCTACTTGTGACAGGGAACCTTTGCAAAAAGCTTTATTCACAGTTTGCTCGGTAGCCTTCTTCTGCGACGTCATTGTGACGTATTTAGACGTTAGCTCCACGACAACTAATATGTAGCACTGCCCCTCAACCGTGCGTAGGGGAGGCCCAGTGAGATCTGTGGCTTCTATATGCTTTTATTTCGTCGGAAGGATAGGGTACTGTGGCACCGACTGTTATGTGTTTCGTGTTCTGATATGCCTTACACACCGCCAGTACTCTCCTTATCCTCCTTTCCGAAACTACACAGTGTGCGTTGCTTCAAATAACACTTTCTGGCACCGAAGCGCTCGTAACTTAAGTGTGTATGCCATATCACTTTATTGACGAGGTGATTAGGGAATCAGACGCACTACGATACATATTCCTCCTCGTCAAGGTAGAAAAGCACTCCTTTACATAAAAAATAGAACTGCCTAATCTTTGTTTCTCTGCGGTCTCGACTCTCCCCGTCAAAACTGACAGAGCTGGGCGTTTCTCCTGTTCTCTCCCGACGTCTTTGAAGCTCCATGTCACATAATTTTCCAGTGTTACATTTTTTGTGCTCCTCCTGCAATGGATTCACAATATTTCTCTCCAACCCTATAGGTGGCCGCAGCAACGGAGTGGCGATATTCCCTTCTCTAGGTAGGTGAGTGATTGTAAAATCAAATGCTTGTAATGCGAGAACACATCTTGTCCGTCTTTTACTGCGGAGTTTTGCTGTGACAAGGAACTGTAACGCCTTTTGGTCGGTGTATACTCTCGTTTTTCTATCATACAAGAAGAATCTGAATTTCTCGAAGCCCCTGACGACCGCCAGTGCCTCCAACTCTGTGACTCATCTTTCTCGGATTTTCTCAGGACACGGCTTTCGAAAGCTGTGGCTTCCTGTACCATATACCACCTTCTTTGTAGCTGTGGAAGATCAGAACCCCCAGACCAGAATAGGAGCTAGTTATGACCATAAAAATTCCTCTTCTAGATTGGGGTGAGACAGGATTGGGCATTAACGAGCGCATTTTTCAGTGTTTCAAATTCAACTTCAGCCGCATTGTCCCATACTCATGTACATTTCTTACCAGAAAGATAGCAAAACCGTGGTGTTCCAACTGTTTTATGTGTATAAACCTCATGTAGAAATTGACATACTAAGAAACCCGTGGTATAGCTTTTTCGTTGGTAATACAAAAAAATTTGCTATTGCTTCCATGTTTTTGGATTTGTAGAGATTCCCCCTACCGCAATTATGCATCCTCGGAGTTTGACTCTGGATGTCCCGATATTTGATTTGGTAATATTTGCAGTTACACCAGACTCTCTGAAGGTACGGAGGATTTCCTCTAACATCATGTTGTGTTGCCTCCACGTCGGCTACGCAATCAGTAGATCGTCCGCATAGTTGGTGATACTTCGCTTAATACAGTCACCAAGGATTCTGTCCAGTTCCCTAACGGAAGCAGCCGAAGAGAAATTCAAACCAAATGGCAACAGCTTGAACTGGTAGCATTTAATGAATGCAAGAACTGCCACGTATTTCTGGCATCCACGTCTGAGGATTATTTGCCAGAAGCTTGTTCATAAATCACTCGCAGAGAAAACAGTGACCCCATGGAGACTGTGTAGCAGCTCTTCTAGCTTTTCCAGTAGATCCGTTTCCAGTTCGTGTTGATTCGGCTCGAATCTAGCACCAAGAGAATCATACCATCTTGTTTCTCAGCAACAGTGATTGGATTATTACAAGTGGAGGTCGCTGGTTAGATAATAACATCAACCAGCATATTCTTAATCTCCAAATAGACATTCTGCCGGTGTGTCCGTGGCTTCGTGTAGGGAGAGACAAGAAATTTGTTGTGGTCTTGTAGCCATAACGCGTATTCGAAATATGTAATTGCATCTTTCTTTCTCAAGAATACCTCTGTGTTCTCTATTAACTGGCTCTCCAAATCGTCCTTGTCGCACGTTGGGATATTGTCAAGGGTGCTGAACATGCAGTCTATTGCATTACTCACGTCTTGCTGAATTTATGTCCCTCTTGTGCTGTCGGTCTATTCCTGTATCGACGTGGTGGTCCTCCAGCACCTTGCCCATTGGTAGTGTATCACAGGTTTAAACACTCTACCGGGATTACCAGCCAAAATTCGAAATTCCCGCCCATAGGGTAAGTGGTGGCAGGGTGGGGATGGAGGAGTGTGCCGGAGCCCACGTGCAGCCTGAGAAAACACATGAAATCAGCTTGGGGCGTGGTTAGGGGCTAATTAATTGATCAATTTCATTAATTTGCATATAAATTTGATATCAAAATTGGGGTCGTACCAGCGCTGCCCTACTACTTGTGGGGAGCCCTGACGAAATTCTTGTGACTGAGAGAACACAAGATATTTCTGGTAGCACTTGATAGGAAGTCCCACACACTGCTCTCCACTTCAGAGTTGCTGCAGTGGCAGTGGTTGAACAAGTTACCAACTACTTCAAAAAGTTAATACATCCCATACCTGTATCATATCAGCTTAAGATGTATCATGCAGAGAATCCTGTATTCAAGTCCTCTTGGGAGGTGACTGCAAGTGAAAATCATAATTAAAAATATTGAGTCCCACTTGTTGTTATTAGTAGCTGATTACTTAGTTATCATCTCTACCTGTTACGACCAATGCAGCCTCCGTAGCACATACTATTTAGAACTGTAAGGGCAAGGTTTATTGATCAGTGGCACCAGATGCAACGTTTCCGAAACTATTTTCTGGGTACCCACTGCGATCTCTGGAACCAGAACACCGGAACCATCTACTCAATACTGAACTTACGCAGACTTTCTCTTCGAAGTTTTGCCCAAAGACCTATCTTTGGGTCACCTTAGACCCGACCTTTCTAGCCTTCCAGGACCAGATGCTAGCCACTCAGGACACTGTCAAATATGCTTCGGCAACTGAAGAAATATCATACTACAAATCAGCATTGGCTCATTCCCAAAGACTCTACTACATCGGTCATGTTTATTATTTTAGTGATAACAGGCATTATGAACTGCTACATCTAGAGTAAAGCTACTCAAATTCCACTTATACCTGCGTTTGATGTGGAGGAGGGAGCTCGCTAATAGTGCTGGCATAAGAGAAGATGTGACCAAGCCTTGATGAAAGAAGTGGGATAATGCAGAGATCAAAAATCAAACACTCAATGACTGTGCCCATAAAAATGTGATGTTGTAAATAGTGTACATATAAAAGGGGGAACAAACATTATAGGCTTACGGCAGCTGATCTAGCATTTGTAATACGGGCTTGGGTTTTGATTTGGAGTTTGCTGTAAAGGTAACAACACTTCTTGTTCGTCCAGGCTTTGTGCAATGCCAAATTCCGTGCGCTGAATTAGTCCAAGAGGTGATGAGTGTAGCAACGCAGGTACAGGTCATTGCTCGATATTGAAATACGAACGCTTTGCTGATGCTCACTAATTCAAGCACTTATGCCATGCCGACGACTGTGGCTATAACCTACGTTTCGATCCCATAGGGTGGTCCTTGGCAGGCCACGTATGTGATTTCACCTGCAACGTGACCTTTCTTGTCGTTTATAAAAACTGTTCATCCATCCAGGCTGGGCATCCCTCCAAAGCTAGGCTTCGAATCGGCGTGTTGGCATCCGTTTCGAGGCCATAGACATTCTTTTGCCATCGTGTCGGGACCACCAGCCAGGGTCCAGCGGCAGCTTTGATGGGCTGGGGGTCTGGGTAAGGTCCCCTCAGCTCCGAGTCACCCAGGTCCGATCCTGAACCACCGCCATCCACCACCTGGGCTGCACGCTCTGTCGTTCCGAACACAGCTACGAGTGAAGAGTCGCGGCCCCCTGATGCATCACCGAGGCAGAACGATGTCCTGTTACGAAAGTTGTCGCTGAACCACACTGAGACGTTTCTGCTTGCCCATCCTGCGTTCATCGACTGGCAGTTCCCGCACACCTCATGTGAACACTGCACCTATACTTATCTAATTCAGCAGTCAATATGTCATGTGTCATCAGTGGCCACCTACATCTTCTCCACCTCCTCACCATCAGCACCAGAGAACCACTTGCCCACACCTAGTCCACGTCCTTTATAAGAGTGTGTAGTTTTATAAACTATTATTTATCTGAACATTGTGGAATTAAGTATCTGAGGCAGCACAGTCCATATGCAAAAAATTATTATGAGACAGTTGAAGGGGTCGGAGGGATGTGGTCATAAGCTCCCTGTGGCAAGTTTTTGAATAAAGCAAATTTAAAGTTCCATGAAAATATGAAAATGCTGAACACAAAATGGAAATGTTATTTGTACCTTTAATTATAGTTTAACATCTTACGAAGCATGTAGTAAAACACATTTTGTTCTATGTAATATTAATTTTAGAGTCATTCTAATTAAGTTGTAGTCAATAGCGACTTATGACTGTTTAGGACACAAAACATTCTTTAATAAGGATTTATTTTGTACTACACCTAAACACTGATTAGTATTTATAATATTTTAGACATTTATATATACGTGACAGATCACTCAGCCTAGTAAATTAGTTTACATTGAGATAGATACATCAAGGGACATCCTCTGTCTCGTCATTGTTGACATTATATCCCGTACAAAATCGAACGAATTGCTGCAGGTACGTATGTCATGAGAGCCATAATATCATCAAATTTTTCTAGTTAAGCAAAAGATGACTTCTTTATTTTGCTGGCAGCTGGTTTGGATCCAGTTTAACACGCCTTCCTTTACTGTCGATACGAATATCCACTGACGTGAGGGCGACTACATCTGAAATGCAGTGCTTCACGCTTTTAGCTTGATGTAATCTTCAAACTCAAACTTACACTGAGTAGCTTCACTAAAGCGAATCTGATCCCTGGATATAAATGAGGATGGTTTAGAGATTAATGTCTTAAAGGTTATCCACATTTGTAAAATCGTTTCTTTCACAATTGGTCACAATGAAACTTTCTGGAGTCGCAGATTTTAATACTTCAAGTCAGTTATCTGGAGTGCATTCTGTTGGACATATATTTCTTGCATACACTTATTGCGACCAGTATCGAGATCACAAGGGAGTCTAGTGTGACCTATCACGGGGAAACAGTGCTGGACAGATTCAAATCTTCTGGCACCAACAAGAGACATTTCCAAAGCAACAAAGCCGGCCGCGGTGGTCTCGCGGTTCTAGGCGCTCAGTCCGGAACCGCGCGACTGCTACGGTCGCAGGTTCGAATCCTGCCTCGGGCATGGATGTGTGTGGTGTCCTTAGGTTGGTTAGGTTTAAGTAGTTCTAAGTTCTAGGGGACTGATGACCATAGATGTTAAGTCCCTTAGTGCTCAGAGCCATTTCCAAAGCAACAAAAGCGCAGCTCTTTGCCTGTCCCCTGTAGTTGTCTTGATTACGTAGATATGTTTTGTTTGAGGGCTACTTGGATCAAAGTATTTTATCAAGCAATTTCAAGCTTCATCTGAACCCCATCTTCCACGCTTCTCACTCCACGGAAATACCGTGTGATCAAAAAGTCAGTATAAATTTGAAAACTTAATAAACCACGGAACAATGTAGATAGAGAGGTAAAAATTGACACAGATGCTCTGAATGACATGGGGTTTTATTAGAACAAAAAGAAAAAACAAAGTTCACAAAATGTCCGACAGATGGCGCTGGACATCAAAACGTCAGTGACTACGCATGGCAATCGTGTATAAAAGGAGCTATAATGAGATAGAGAATCGATCAGAGGGTTGGATCCCCTCATTCGAAGGCGCCTGATTGCAAAGCCTGCGCTACTCTCAGGTTAGAATCTCCGCTTTCGAAGATTGTGTCCGTCCGTCTGTCTGTCTGTCCGTCTGCCCGCCGCTTCCTGCTGTAGCTGTTCGTTCGTCCGTCCGTCCGCCTGCCTGCCTGCTCGCTGTCCGTCTGCGCCGCTACCGCTGCTACCTGCTGTCCGTCCGTCCGTCTGTTCGTCGCGTCCGTCCTTTCGTCGCCGCCAGCCGGTGCTCGCCGCCGCCGCCGCCGTCGCCGGCCGGTTCTCGCCGCCGCCGCCTGGTCGCCGCCGCCGCCGTCGCCGTCGCAGTCCGACCCCGGTCGTCCGACCCTGGTCTTCGTCCGTCTGCGTCTTCGTCCGTCTGCGTCTTCGTCTGTTCCCAGTTTGTGTCCTTTCCTTTTCGTGCTGTGCGTTTTTTCTCCCTGTCGTCATGTCCGCCCCCACCACCACAGCCACCACTACCACCACCGCCATCGTCTATACATCCCCTTCCGCCGCCTCCACCACTATCACTTGGTGTGCCCAGTCACACCCCCCTCCTTCCATCCCACCTCTCCTCACTCTCCCTTCGCCCTCGCTCTTTGTCGCCCCCTCTCCCGCTTCTTCCTCTCGCTCCTCTCGTTCTGATCCTTTCCCCCCACTCCCCCAGCCTGTCACTGCAGCTCCGGCTCGGGTGGTGGCCCGTCGGGCCACTGTCCACGCCCAGCTCTCCCCGTCGCCTTCGCCATCGCCATCGCCGCCACCGCCACCACCGTCATCATCGTCGCCGTCGCCTTCGCCTTTGCCATCACCGTCACCATCTCCGGAGCCGACTGCTGCGTCCACACCGGGACCTGTCCCTTCCCACCACCTCCCCATCGCTCCCGTCCCTCCTGTCACCACCCGCCCTTCTGCCGCCGTCAAACGCCCTAGTGGCACCCCCACCTCCTCCGCTTCCAAAAAGGCCCTGCCCCGACCTCCATCCCCCCCCAGGGTGCCATGGATGTCTCCCCGCCTGGCCCTGCTCCCTCCTCCTCCTCCTCCTCCTCCTCCCCCCCCTCTGTTTGTATAAATATCTCCTGTCCCATCCCGATCCTTCCTTTCTCGAGGCCCGGAATCTCTCCATCCTCCTCCACCACCATTTCCCTGGTGCCCCCATCTCTCTCCTTACTCCCAGACGGGATTCTGTTCTCATCTCCTCCCCCAGCCCAACCCTCCATACTGACATCCTCTCCCGCCTCCCCATCACCCGTTTTGGTCCCAACGCCACCCTTACCCCTGCTCTTTCTCCATCTCCTACCCGCCAACCCCAACCCCTGCGTCGCCCGCCGACCCTCACCGCCATGATCACTCCGCTCAGTCCGTCGATCACGGAGGAAGAGGTGTTGGCGGAGCTTAAGGCCCATCCAACGCTGGAGGTGCGGGCGGTCCGCCGCATTTTCAACTCGGCCGGCCCCACCCGCCTTATGCGGGTTTTCTCTGAGGACGCCCCCTCCATTGACCATCTCCTGAAGGAGGGTGCCCTCCTCTTCAACCAGCGGTACAAGGTCGACCCCTCCCGTTCCCCTCCTCAATCCCTGCGCTGCCAGAGGTGTCTGCGCTATAATGCACACCCAACAGCTGAGTGCCGCGAGGCCCCCACCTGCCCGCATTGTCGGCAAGCGCACTTCCTCCGGCAGTGCCCTAACCTCCAGTCCCTTCCCTCCTGTAATAACTGCAATCTCCCCCATCGCACCTACTCTCAAAAGTGTAAAGCCCGACCCCCTCCAACCACTCATGAATTCACCGTACCTGTCCGTCCTCTGGACGCCCCCACCCCTCCTGGCAATTCCCTTCGTCCCCCCCCCCCCCACCGCTGAGGACATCATCAGGTTCCTCACAATCGTCCTTCAAAATGTTCATCCCTTTCAGCGCCCCACACCCTCCAGCAGATCTCCCTCGCTGCCCGTTCCATATTCCAACTCAACATGTACGCCACCTACTCCAACAACCAGGCCCATTTCACCTTCTCCCGCCTTGACACCCTCGTCTAAATCCCTGTCATGGTGCGACAGGAATGTATCCTTTTCAACAACATCCACTCCCTCACCACCAACAAGAACCTCTTCCTGCACACCCTTGCCACCCACCGCGTGGATGCCTTCCTCCTTAATGAAACCTTCCTCCAACCCCACCACACCATCCACACTTCGCCCTATCTCCTCCACCGCTCCGATAATCCCCTCGCATTTGCGCGTGGCGGAGTTGCTATTGGTCACCGCCGCCAGATCCCCGTTCGGTTCCAACCTCTCCTTCCCGACCCCACCGAACACCTGATCCTTAGTCTCTTCTTCCCCGGCCTTACTGTTACCTGCGCCACCATCTATGTCCGCCCCAATGCTCCTCTTCCCTTCGACTTCCTCTCCCACATCGACCGTACCTTCTCCTCCTACGTGATCGCCACCGACCTCAACATCCATAGTCATTCCGCTGCCCAGTTACGGCGGTGGCATCGGTTCCTCTCCACCCTTCAAGGCGATCTCATCGCCATCCCCCAGCACACCTGTCCCGAATCCAACTCCACTCCCGATGTTATTCTCTCCTCCCCCAACCTCCTTGGTCGCATAACGGTGGATGTCCTGGAGCCTATTGGTAGTGACCACCTCCCTGTCCTCATCACCGTTTCAGACGGATGTCGCCCCTGACCCGACCCTCGTACTGACCCTCCCCCTAAGTATGTCCATGACTATTCCCGTGCCGACTGGAATGCCTACCGGGATACCCTCTCCACCCAGGTCGATAGCCACCCCTTCACCTAGCGCCACCCTGACGATGTCACCCATGCCGCCTCCTTTCTCCAGCAGACCTTGTCTGAGGCCGTGGAGGCCCACGTCCCTACTGTCGCCATCCATCCCCACCGTCCTACCTTACCCCCACAGGCCGTTCTCCTCCTCCGTGAATCCCGGCGTCTCTACCGTGCCTTCCTCCGCATGCATGACCCGGACACACTACAACGCCACCGGCAACTCCAGCGACACATTCGTAATTTGCTCGCAGCTAAGAAACGCCGGGACTGGCGATGGACATGCACCCGTTTAAATGCTACCCTACCAATCAACTCGTCCAAATTCTGGTCAGCCTTCCATCGCCTTACCGGAACTAAACCCTCCTCCTATTATACTCTTCTCCATGATGATCACCCTTTCCCTGACACCCTTAGTAAGGCCAATCACTTTGCCTTCCACCTCTCCGATGTATTTTACATCCCCGATGATCCCCAGTTCGATTACTCCCTCTTCCCGGATATCTGCAATTGAACTGACACCTCCGTCCCTCCCTTCGCTCCTGGTTTCCAGTACTTGGGCAACATTGCACACACGGAACTCAATGCCCCTATCACTACACAGGATCTCATTGCTACACTCCGCACCAAACGCCACACCGCTCTTGGTCACGATCGTGTCACCTACCGTCACCTTTGTGAAGCTCCTGTCTCTTTCATCTCCGCCCTGGCCGGGCTCTACAATGTAGTCCTGTCCACCGGTTACTACCCCGACCTGTGGAAAACCTCCCGTATCCTTATGTTCCTTAAACCTGGCAAACCGCCGTCCGCCGTCTCCTCCTACCGTCCCATCAGCCTTACCTCAGTCTTCAGCAAGGTCCTGGAATCTATCCTCACCAGCCGCATCCACCAGCATCTCCGCCAGCACCGCCTCCTTCCCGTTACCCAGTGTGGCTTTCGGCCGTTCTTCTCTTCCGACGACCTTCTCCTTCACCCCACTCATCTCCTTTCCGAACAGCTTAATTCCCGTCGCTCCGCAATCTTCCTCTCCCTGGACCTCGAACGTGCATATGACCGTGTATGGCATTCCGGTCTCCTCTTCAAGCTCCAAACCTTTGCCCTTCCCATTAACTACGTCCATCTGATCGGCTCCTTTCTCTCCCGCCGTCCTTCCTAAGTCACCATCCATAACACCGATTCCTACACCATTTTCCCCTCTGCCGGTGTGCCCCAAGGCTCCGTCCTCTCCCCCCTTCTGTACCTTTTGTACACGGCGGACATGCTGCCGCCGTCACCCCCCGTCCACCTTCTCCAGTTTGCCGATGACACCGCCTTCCTTGCCCTTGCCCCCACCCTACAGCGCTCCCAACACCTTCTCCAATCCCATCTTGACCGGTTCACCGCTTGGTGCAACCAGTGGTTGCTCAAGGTCAATCCCTCCAAAACCCAGGTGATCATTGTAGGCAAAACCACCCATTCCTTCCGCCTCCTTGATTTCTACATCACCATCTATGGCCGTCCTATCGCCCTCACTCCCACCCTTAAGTACCTTGGCGTCACCCTCGACCGTCGCCTCTCCTGGACTCCCCACCTCCGGACAATCCAAGCCAAGGCACGCTCCCGACTCAGTCTCCTCAAGCTCCTCTCCGGCCGTACGTGGGGTCTGGACCCCTCCACCATCCTCCACACCTATAAATCCCTCATCTGCCCTATCCTTTGTTATGCCCATCCGGCTTGGATCTCCGCCCCCCCTCCCTTTTATAAATCCCTCCAAATCCTTGAACGCCATGCTCTCCGCCTCACCTATCGCATCCGTCTCCCCTCCCCCACGTGGATCCTGTATGATCTCATCCCCTTCCCCCACCTCCTCCTTTTCCTTGAAAGGATACGGATCCTGTACACCTCCCGTAAACTCGACCCTCCTCACCCGCTCGTCTCCCCGATCCTCACCCACCCCCGCCCGCTGCCGCGCCTGTATTCCCATGTCCCACCCGGTCTCCATCTCTCAACCCTCCTTACCCTCTCCCAAGGTGGCTTCCGCCAGCTCCCCCTCCCTGATGATGTCCTCCTCCCCTGCATCTACCCCTCCTATCAACTTTGATCCTCCCCCCCCACCTCCTGTGTCCTTTCCTTTAGGCACCCTCCCTCCCCCCCTTTCCCTTCCCTTCTCTTTCCTTTCCCCCCTCCCTCCTACCCTCTCCCCCGGGCTTCCCCTCCCCCTTCCTCCCTCCCCCTCTCTCCTTTGCCCATGGCATCTCTGCTCTCCCCTCTTCCATTTCCCCTTCCTCCTCCTCCACCTCCTCTTTTGGCAGGTCCCCGGACTCGTACACGCTCAGTGAACATTCGCGCGCTGGAGATCATCGCCATCAGTGTTTAGTGTGTGTGCATCGTTTTGTGTTTCGTGCAGTTACAATTCAACTGTTCACATGTGCCGTCGCCGTTCTCCGTGTTTTGTGCGCCGTGTCTCCAACTGTTAGTGTTTTTTTTTTTCGTCCGACGTGAACGGCTTCTTGTTTATTGTTTTTTTGTATCTCCATTTTTTGCTCGCCGTTTTTTGTATTGTATATATCACCTCTCTGTCATGTTTATTGTTCCACTTAAGGCTGAAGAGCAGCGTACTATGCTGCTGACAGCCCGCCTGTATAGGTGTTTAAACTTACAATAAAGGAAAAAAAAAAGAGTGAGAATCAGATGCGCCAGCAGTCGCAGCATGTGACGTTACCTGGAAAGGCGCTTTTAGTGAAGCTGTATTATCAGAATGGGGAATGTGCTAGTTCAGCGTTACGATCCTATCGCCATAGGAAGGGGATTCGAACGGGTAAAGGTCCGTTGACAAATGCAGCTGTGGCGAAAATGATTTCGAAATTCGAAGCCACTGGTTGTTTAGACAATAGACCCCGTAGTGGCCGACCGAGCACAAGGCGTAATGCTGCTGAGACAGTTCAGGAAGAAATGGAGACTGTAGCGGGTTCGTCTATGCACGGGGAAGTCAGCGCTCGTGCAGTCGCGCGTCGCACCGGCATTCCATACAATACTGTTTGGTTGGGACTTAGGCGTACCTTCCGATGCTATCCGCACAAAATCCATCGGCATCATGAACTGTTACCTGGCGATTTAGTGAAGCGGAGGGCATTTGCGGTGTGGGCGTTTCAAAAGATGGCGGAAGATGACGACTGGTTGAGTAACGTGTTGTGGACCGACGAAGCTCATTTCACGCTCCGAGGGTCTGTCAACACCCACAACTGCAGAATTTGGGCCACTGAAAATCCTACAACTGTCGTGGAAACTCCATTGCACGACGAGAAAATCACGGTATGGGTTGGATTTACCACATCTACCGTTATCGGGCCTTCTTTCTTCGAGGAAATGCGTGATTCTGGTTTTGTAACTACTACCGTGACGGGTGAGAGGTACGCCGATATGTTACAGAATCGCATCATCCCCAGCTTGGCTGATAAACACCTGCTGGAACGTACGATGTTTATGCAGGATGGCGCTCCATCCCATATTGCTAGACGCGTGAAAGATATCT
This sequence comes from Schistocerca serialis cubense, assembly GCF_023864345.2. Lineage (NCBI taxonomy): Eukaryota > Metazoa > Arthropoda > Insecta > Orthoptera > Acrididae > Schistocerca > Schistocerca serialis. The sequence continues at coordinate 585,536,688 of NC_064640.1, forward strand.
TGCGCGTGTCGTTTGGTGATGATCGTGTGCTCAGCCGCCACTTTCGTCATGCTTGGCCTCCCAATTCCCCAGACCTCAGTCCATGCGATTGTTGGCTTTAGGGTTACCTAAAGTCGCAAGTGTATCGTGAACGACCAACATCACTAGGGATGCTAAAAGACAACATCCGACGCCAATGCCTCACCATAACTCCGGACATGCTTTACAGTGCTGTTCACAACATTATATCTCGACTACAGCTATTGTTGAGGAATTATGGTGGACATATTGAGCATTTCCTGTAAAGAACATAATATTTGCTTTGTCTTACTTTATTATGCTAATTATTGCTATTCTGATCAGATGAAGCGCCATCTGTCGGACATCTTTTGAACTTCTGTATTTTTTTGGTTCTAATAAAACTCTATGTCATTCCAAGCATGTGTGTCAATTTGTACCTCTCTATCTACATTATTCCGTGATTTATTCAGTTTTCAAATTTATACTGACTTTTTGATCAGCCGGAATGTAACTTATTTTATCCACAGTCGTGAGTACCCTAGCTATCTATTCATATTTTCCTCTTGTAAAATTCTGGACTAGCTGTTAGTTTCGATGCGGGGAACGTTTGTTACTTGTCTCTTAGTACTCTTTGGTGCTCTTTCTGATTCTCTTTAGCTAGAGTAGTTAAAGACACTATAATATTTTGCCCACTGTTAGCCTTTCTGAAATGCAGTTCATATTGTTGTTCCCTTCCTGTAACTTTTAATGCACATAATTCTGGGTTAATCATTACCATTAGAAATACACCACAATTTAAAAAGGTTTTATTTTTTGGCAGTTGGAAGCCCATTTTAAATTCAGATACGAAAATTTCTCTGAATTTAATTATAAATACTGTTAGACCATCCTTTTCTTTACAGTATTCAGAGTATTTATCTCGAAATAAGGATACGGTTATGAGATCATATCCAAAATACACTTTGTTGATGTTCTGTTGCCTACTGTGATGACTGATTCTTTTGTCTGGCATTGAGAAAACATCTGAAGCCTTATACAGTTCCATCTTGACGTGTAGGTTGACAGTTCCCATATTTTCCTAACTGGAAAGACGTACTAATTTATCTTTTTGTTCCTAACACAAATATTTCGATAATATACTATTTAGAGCAAAAGGGCAACTTACAGTAAAGTGTTACGTACAAACTTATTCCGTTTTATCTTCTTTCGGAACAGAAAAAACCAGTTTCATTTGCTGTTGTAAATTCCTCACTCTTATCAAACGTTTCTGTAAGTCATGAACCCTTAGGAACGCTTACTTGCAAATCATGAATTCCATTCCACATACGGTATCAGCCTGAAGAGTATTTTTGGTTTTGGAAGACACGTACTGCTGACCGTCATGAAGTCGACGTTTCACCTTCATTTCTTTCCATTGCTCAATATTTTTCTTTCGTTTTATTGAAGATTTTGATTTCTGTGCCGATTCTTCAGTTACTCTAGTAATTTCAAGCTGTAGTGTGAGGAGCAAAAAAGTACTTGCGTGAAATGTAGTCCTAAGCCACACAAAAAATTATACACTGCAGAAATGGCATTCATAAGAAAAATATTTATGCAAGTCTGTTGTCATTAGAACTACGCTATTAAGGTTTCAGACAGTCATTGAAATATGCCTTCAAAGTTTTCGCATCATCACAAAAGACGGCGATGAAATGCGGAGCAAGATTAAGAGAGACAAAGTTAAAAGCCACTGAACATTGGTTACCAAAAGTGAAGACTTTTATGTATTTGCTGGAACATCGTATGAGCTAGAACTGTACCTCGAGGGATGCCAAGATTCATTACTGTCGGTATAAAAAGGATCAGAATCTTCATTTCCACCACCATCTCCTACAAATAGTCAGTGAATATGCGAAGAACCTTCACACGCACCTGAGCTATCTGTCATTTTACTATGGCCTGTGAATGTGTCTTCTGAAAATATCACCAGATGGCGATGTATAGAACAGCACTCCGTCAAATACTGCCAAGTGATGCAGAAAGGCGGAACTTTTTCAACAGAGTGTGAAGAGAGCATCATTAAGAATTTCGTAGCACGAAAAATTCAGTTTCAAAAAAATTGCAACTGGTGACTATATCTCTCCGCCCCTTCAATTCCTAAAATATCAGCGTAACTTTGGTGATTGACGTCACATACTAGAGGTCGCAGTCTATAAATTAAACGTATAGAGTCACTGGTAGAAAACTTCACATATTTGATGCCATTACTTATGGCTGTCAACATACCAGAATCTTACTGTCAGTCCTAAGAATGGCACTTACCGTGCTCAAAGCATGCACTTCTCTGTGCTACGGAATCTGCAGCTAACGAATTCGATATAAGGCCAGATCTCTCAAGATGCTCCTCGCCCTGCCCTTTTGTGACGATCCCAAGGCTATTCTTACACCACTAACAACGCACGAGTTCTAGGAAACGAGCCAAAAAGTGGATAGTATTGCTAACGATCGCGCCTTTCGTCTGTAGAAAACTGGCGGTCGTTTCGCCACATAACAGGCTGTTGACACACGAGGTCACGTAAGACGCAGAGTGGATAAACCGCTCCTTTGTGCGTCCTTCTGTGGCATCCACAAGAGTATTATTATACATCTAAAGATATCCGTCTTTCAAGTGTTTCCTCCTGACGTAGCACAGCAGACTTAATTTTCATTCAAATTCACCGTTACATAACTAGTAAATAAAAGATGGATATGAAGTTCTTCTGAGTAATGGTTTCAGTTTCATTTCATAATAGTATTCGGCTCAAACGAGAACGTTCTTCAAAGTGGCCTGACATCATAGTTTCCAAGCATTTGAAAACATTGCAGACGACTGAAACCAATAGTGATTAAAATATATGGATTTGTACAGCGATGACGAGACGAAAACTCATGTATAACAGGAAAGCACAAAATATAGACTAAAGAACTTTAGTGGCATAATAGTTCATTCAACAATTAAAAGCCAAAACGGCTACCGAGAGCTATCAAGACACAGTAAAACTTTCCCATTAACTGTTAGGAGAATGTACTTACGTTTTACGGCCTTTGTTCTGAATTTCGCGACACATTTTTAGTTACAGTAATGGCAACATGACATTGCATTGTGCCGCACCTGTACTACATACATGTTATCGTCTGGAGGCTATGAGTTGTAGCATTGATTCTTTATCAATAATTTGTATTCGTTCACCAGAGATAAACATAATATTTTTTTCAGTTTATTACACAAAAACTCGATGCAGATTGCATCAGACGGCTCGTTGAGCAAGGAATACGAACTCCTTTGCCTGTTCATGTAGGAGAGTAACTGATATTCATTAACGAGCTCCATACCCACTTGTGAAATGTACCGTGCCACTGAACCGACCTGCATTGACAAAGAAACAAAGTACATGTCATACAACAATGGAGTTGGTTGCTCAGGAAAATAGTTTGCAGGATACACATATGTTATGTAATCGTACAGTATGACTGCCCATATGTTAACTGTCAATCCCGGTTAATGGTCCTCTCAACTCTGGAAGTGGTATATTACAACAGAACGTCTGCAATCATTTTGGCTATTAAATACTCAATATCCAACGAAAAAGTTTTATCAGTAAGAGGAATATAGATTTAAAATTTGATTTGGTAACGCAGTGCTACAGTCTTCTCTGACTCTCTTGTACATTTATTGAATAAAATGTTCTCGGGTTTCCAACCACGTCAATTGCTTAGAACTACACGAGCTTTCGGCCAAGCACTCCTTGGCCATTGGCTGTGATGTCACTGGTGCCCGTGACATTGCCATATATGGGCATGTTTTGAGTCGGCGTTCGATGTGCCCTCTTCAACCACGCGATCGCTGGATCCCACGCAGCGCTGAGCTGCAAGCCACCGTGTCGATTCAGGGCGTTTGCGGTAATTTTTCTTTCAATAGCTTCCTTTATTAAACTGTTCCAGAAGCCGTTAGTGCGAGCCACGACAGAGGTATCGTCAAATTTCATGTGGTGACCGTTTTCTAACGCATGCTCAGCTAACGCAGATTTATCTGGATAGCGTAGGCGTTAATGCCTCTCATGTTCTTTCCTGCGTTGTTCCACAGTGTGCACTGTTTGTCCAATGTACTTCTGGCCACACTCACAAGGTATTGCGTACACTCCAGGTGTTCTGAGAACTACTGCGTCTTTAACTGGTCTCAGTAATTGATGGATTTTCGTTGGAGGCCTGAATATTGATTTGATCTTGTGTCTTTTCAACAGGCGGCTTATCTTGCCCGACTCAGAGCCACAGAATGGCAGCAAAGCAAGTTTCTTTTCCTGCTCTTTGTCGGTGGTCTTATTCTGATATTTCCCAGAAATCACTTCTTTCACTTGATGGGCGCTGTAGCCGTTATTCCTGAAAATCTTGCTTAGGTGGCTCAGTTCATGGGGCAGGTATATCGTCGTCTGACATTGCTCTTGCACGATGCACCAATGTTTGTAATACTGTGCGCTTCTGTGCTGGGTGATGATGGCTGGTGGACATGCAGGTACAGGTCTGTGTGGGTGGGTTTCCTGTTGACGCTGTGGCCAAGGCACCCATTTCGTTTACGGTGGAGAAGGACGTCATAACACTTGACAATGGCCAAGGAGTGCTTGGACGAAAGCTCGTGTAGTTCTAAGCAATTGACGCGGTTGCGAACCCGAGAACATTTTATTCAATGTTATCGCCGCGAGACTCTGCATTCATACATTGTACGTTTATTGCTTCGAACGGTCTGTTATTGGTGAGTACGTTTACGTTGTCATCTTAGTCCGTCAACTTAGAGTGTTCACATTCCATGACAAGCAGTCTGTGAAAGCTAAGTACTGACAAAATTTCTTTGTGTTATGTAGTCGGTTATTAATTTCAATTGTTTTCTACCATCATTTGTTGCTGCTTCTTGTGAAATAGCTGCAGATAAAACTTTTCGAAAGTTCATTCCCTGGGCGTTGCTCATTGTAGCTGAGGGTACCAGCGAAAGCTCGAAATTATTGTTTTAGACAAATAATTGTATGATGGAGTTATAATAGTGGTATTAGAAGTGAAGCAGTAGTCAGGAGCGGTTCAAGACATTATCTCACACAAGCAGCGACTTAACCCCACTCCCTCCTTCACACTTGTACACCTCAATCACCACCAGTTTTCGGAAGTAACTGTGATACGCATTGTAAAGAAAACAAGTGTTTGGGCCCCAAGCTGCCGCTACCAAGTGTCGTATATCCTGTTTAGGAATCTTATAGTTGAAGCGACTCTGGCGTTCCTCTCAGCTCGGTGCCCCAAAGAGTAAAATTTGATATCACTGTAGTAGCGTAACTTATACAACGAAGTCGGTTTTTTTGGATAATTTTAAAGATTTTACCATAGGTGAGAAGTGTGTACTTCGTCGTAGGTTTATGAATACCAAATTTCGATGTGAGATTTTTTCAAAATATTTTCATTTGGGGGAGTTCATTGGGGAAGCGAGTGGACGTTCCAGTGAGATCCTCTCCCGGAATTGCATAATATAGAACAAAAATAAATTAGCAGAGGAGCAACGGCGTAAGATATGTACCTTTCACCGGCAAGGAGAAACTAGATAGGATAAGGACGGAGAAGAGGGCTGGAAAATGGGAATGGACAGTTGGTAGGAAGGCTACTAGGAGAGGATATATTAAGACAATATCGCCTCGTTTATCGCCAATAGCGTTGATCAACTCTCAGTTTAGTGGAAAGGCACAGGAAACATAAAACAGCCTTCAACATTTAAGTCAGTTGTAAATTCTAGCAGAAGGAAAATGTTTCAGCTGTTAGGTAGTTCTTGGTGCAGACCAACAGGTGGAGGAACTCTTGGGGAGAGAATACAGGTCACGACCATTATGAAGCCTATCCCTGGATCAGAATAATAGTGTTCCACAGCTAGTTGATTACAGGACAGCTACAGCAGCAACACTCAATGAGAGAATGAAATCGGACACGACTTCTGCTCTGTTCACCGATGTCAAGTCCCAACTGCCACACTCAGTTGCAGACGACGCTTGCCGCAGGTAATGTAACAATTGTTTTTCTGTGCGAAGTGTTTACTTTACGCGACAGAATGTCTTAAATTAGATGCGAAAGTGCGCAGAAAAGTGACTAGACTTTTACCATCCTGCTGAACAAACAAAGTTCTGCACATTGACGGGCCGCGTGTGAGTGTTTCGAGAACGGAGAGCCGAGCTGTTAATGCAAGTTTTCGTGCTCATAGAAAAGTGAAACAACAATATAACCTTCCCCCTACTCGTCTGCCAATCACTTTGTTATTTTTATCGAAGTATAGTTGGGTCAGGTGACAGACTACGTAGGGGAGTTATATAGGAGTTTTACAAAAGAACATCAGATAGTGATTGTGGTGCAGTTCGGAATACTCTTGATAGGAACAGGGAGAATGACATACGTAGTGACATTGAAAATGTAGCTACTCAAATGGTGGCCCAAATGTGCAGCTACTGCAAATGTTTTAGCCTCATGACTGGCCTCTTCTTAATACAGCTCCTAGACATATTAATATGGGGCTTCAGAAAGCATTGATGACGGCGTGTATGGCACACATTGCTGAGGAGCAAATTGACTCTATCGATATATCCGGTTTCATTAGGCGTGACCTGTATCTTCGTAGTAATGAGAAGAGGAAGTTGTCAAAGCTTATAGTTGATAGTGTAGTGGGGAGGGAAATCACTCATGGAAAAATTTCTGTAGTAATTCATGTTAGAGCTGCATCTTTTTCAGTACGAAGTCAGATGATAGGTATCCCTGCACATGAAAACTTTCTCTGACAAACGAATCATCTTAAAAAAAAGGCTAATAAAGGAATCAGCATAGTTCAACAATATATAAAGGTTAATGGACATAAAGTTAGTGAACTGCCAATAGTTTTTGACTGACACTGTTAGTATATCAGAGCACCGCTTAAACAATGTGACAGTCCAGAAGTTTCCAGTATCGGGACACAGAAAAACCGATTATTTTTCAAGGAGCTCTTTGTAGAATGGGGGAGTGGCCATTTTCACGAAAAGCGATATTAAATTTGAATCTATTGATGTATCAAAGTAGTGCATTGATGAGGTTATTGAATGTTGTGCAGAAGCTGTTGAATTTATTGTAACTAAATTTTTCTTTATACATGTCTATAGGCCCCATAATACTCGTTTTAGGACATTTCTGTTCAAACTGGAGATAACGCTCGGTTCATTATACAGTAAGTACAAAATATTTGTTGTATTTGAGGACATTAATATTATAAGTGACTGTACAAGGAAAAATATCTTAGTTTTCCTCAGTTGATATCATCAGATGCAGACTTGAGTGCAGGGGACAGTAGCACAACCTTAGACAACCCTTCCGTTCATTTTTTGTTACTAGAGGGGAAATCTCTTTGTAAAATGATAAATGACCTTTCATGATATGATACACGAGTTCTAACAGTAAAAGGAATTTGTGAACACATGCATGTTAAATATAATTAGAAATCGTTTAGAAACGTTAATACAGTTGTATGAGGGACCCCATAGGGTTTGGCGCTGAGACCACTGTAATTTCTTATACCGTACATGCAGGGTGGTTAGAAAATGTCTGAAACGCTTGTACGGATGTTGCAAGGCAGGTTGTACTGAGACATAAAAGATAACAAAAACATTCGATACGTTGAACCGTTTACGTGCTATTTAACATTGAAATTTGCCAACCGTGGCGCCACGCACTCACATTCAAGCGACCTGCCAGGGGCGGTGTTCCCCAACGAGTGCTTTATGTGGTTAGCTGGAACTTGAAATTGCTTGCGCGACCAACTGATTGGTTAAGTTCAATCCTAAAACACTCGGAAACGGTGCAATGTATATAATTTTTTGCTTAATATTTATGTCTCAGAACAACCTGCCCTGCAACATCCCTAGAACGGATTCAGACATTGTTATAAGACAGGTGATTTTGAAAAACATATTTGTTTTTTGATGAGACTGGTTTGGTAGTGAAGATGTTATTTGCAACACAGACAGTGGTGTCTCAAATAGAGCATTTCAGTACGTAAGTTCATGGTCTGTAGAATATAAACTAATGCTAAATCGCATTAAGGTTTGAGTTTTACTGTTTCCAACCCACGGTTAACGTAAAACTAGCAATCTGATTGCACAGAACTGCCATATGATTAGTGAGTCTGAACAATTCCAATTCTTAAGTGTTCAGGAATTCCCTTGTTCATTATCTTGTTCAAAAACTGAATGCTGCCAATTTACCATTAGAAAAGTATCTGCAATTACTGATGATACAATGTGATAGTTTGTCAACTTGTCTCATTTTCCTTCGTTTAATGACATACGGCATAATATTCTGGGTTAACGCTCCAATTCATGAAGTTCATTTCCGGCTCAAAAACTTGCAGTTCGAGAAGTATTTGGTGTAAGTCGGAAAACATCTTGTCGACCCCTGTTCGGGTGTCTGGGAATTCTGATATCGACCTCTGAATATCTTTTTTAATGTCGTTTGTTGTTAACAGTAAGTCGTCTGCCAGAGGATTCAAATGGCTCTGAGCACTATGCTACTTAACTTCTGAGGTTATCAGTCGCCTAGAACTTAAAACTAATTAAACCTAACTAACCTAAGGACATCACACGATTCCATTCCCGTGGCAGGATTCGAATCTGCGACCGTAGCGGTCGCTCGGCTCCAGACTGTAGCGCCTAGAACCGCACGGCCACTCCGGCCGGCCCCAAATGATTCGAGTAAGTATTATTTTACTCATTATTGACTTTTCTGAAGGTAATTTTATGTACTGCTGATGCTGAGTAAGTTTTTAAGGAGACCAGACAGCTAATATCATCAATCTTCTATTCTCCCTCCACGATAGAAGTAGTGTGCAAAATCTGCGTATAGAGTAAATTATGCAAGCCTGTCTGAGACAGTGTTGTAAATGTTTCCAATCGTTTATCAGAGGCGGAACATGATAACCACCTCGGTATTCACCTAATTGGACATGAAAACCGCCTAAAAACAACAAGTAGGCTGGTTGATTTACCAACCCCTCCTCGTTAACAGGTCGGAAGAATTCGATCCGCAGCCAGCATACTTGCACTTCGCGAAAATGGTCGCGTTAACACGCGCGGCTAGCCATTTGGTTCTGAAGAACTGGGCGTCTAAAATAAATAATAATGAAATACAGTAACAATCGACAAAACACAACATTCAAATGTCAGTTGCTCACATGACGGACGTCTGTGCAGGTCACAGGCTACAGCCACTGTTAACACAGGATTTGCATACATCAGCCACGTCAATTTCGCGCGCAACTGAGTAAGTATACAGTGATGGTTTTTCTTACTGTCGATCACACTCTATATCTTCATTCTTGGGATTTCTTATTTTTTTCCTACTTAATCGTAATCTTGTGGCTGTAAGTACCTATAACTACGGAAGTTTTCGTAATTTCTGGAAAAAGCTTCCTTTCATTAGAATTTTTCTTTCTGAACTTTTTATATTTTCAATTATAGGGACTTTACTCTCGTAGAAGATGTTTAATAAACTGTTCCATTCATGTAGGCTGCAAACTCCCACAAAAGAAATGTTAACACAAAGCTTTATGTTCCGAGAGTCTTGTTCTCGTTGTGTGAACTTAAATGTTTAAATAATCGATCAAATGTACTTAAACATTTTCGTAGTAGCAGTCATACGAGTATAATACAATATAGTCTGGATAAAACGATCTCGTCTTACTTTAAAGCCTCCAAATTGTACTGCGCAATTACTTTCAGTCACACTACAGCTAGATCGCCAATAGGCTGCTTTTCTTCAGCAGTGTCTCTGCATTGACTTGTTGTCACTCAAGCAGATTTTCAGTATATTCGTGTTTCCAATCAACGTTATCTGAGCGACATCAAACTAATGGAATGAATCGCCATCGGTTCCTCTTATTCCGATGCTGACAACACGTTGTGCCGAAGCAAATATTTTCGTCAGCTATCTCTGATAAATTGTGGCATACATGTGTGTTTACACCAAAATCAGAAAACGTTGATGAATCCATTAAGCGATCGCTTCTGCCTCTCACCCGAAATCTGTCCTAAGGAAATGCTAATTAAAAACTCGAGGTAAATCAAGTTTCTTTATCCTTGTTCCATAGTAGCAGCACTTCTGGAATCTCTTCAGTTGATTTGAAAATTCGCTAGTTTAAAGTCGTCTCTGTGTGTTTTATATTTCGGCAGGAATGTTCCTCGCGACTGTCCGAAGTACACTGGGGTCACGAAAGTCATGGGATAGCGATATGCACATATACAGATGGCGGTAGTACCGAGTACACGAGGTATACAAGGGCGGTGCATTGGTGGAGCTGTCATCTGAACTGAGATGATACATGTGAAAATGTTTGCGAAGTGATTTGACCGTACAGCGCGAATTAAGGCAGAATGGCAGAATGGTAGTTGGAGCAAGACGCACGGACATTCCATTTCGGAAATCGTTAGGGAATTAAATATTTCACTATCCACAGTGTCAAGAGGGTGGTGAGATACCAAATTTCGGGCGTTACCTCTCACCACGGACAACGCAATGACCTACGGCTTTCATTCAACGACCGACAGCAGCTGCGTTTAAACAGATTTTTCAGTGCAAACAGACTAGCATTACTGAGAGAAATCGATGTGCGATGTATGAAGAACATGTCCGTTAGGACAGCGCTGCGAAATTTTCTCGTTAATAGGCTATGAAAGCCGACGACCGACGCGAGTGCCTTTACTAACATCACATCGCCTTCAGCGCCTCTCCTGGTCTCGTGACAATATCGGAATGACGATAGAAGATTGGAAAACCGTAGCCTGTTCAGATGAGTCCCGTATTCAGCTGGCAGCAGTTGATGTTGGGGTTCGAGTGTGTTGCACACGCCATGAAGCCATGGACCCATGCTGTCAACAAGGCAATGTGCAAGCTGGTGGTGGTTCCATAATGCTGTGGCCTCTGGTTACATGGAATAGACTGTACGTCATGTTCCCAAACAACGAGGCAAGTTTTAGTGATGAAAATGTGCTGTGTCATTGAGACACAGTTGTTCGCGATTGGCTGGGGGCTCTGAGAACTATAGGACTTAACATCTGAGGTCATCAGTCCCCTAGAACTTAGAATTACTTAGACCTAACTAAGCTAAGAACATCACACACATCCATGCCCGAGGCAGGATTCGAACCTGCGACTGCAGCAGTCGCGCCGTTCCGGACTGAAGCGCCTAGAACCGCTCGTACACCCTGATACTAGTGGTTTGCGAAAATTGGATGTTAACTCACCAGTTAAAATCGACGGGATAAACAGCTGCAAGTGCTCTGTGGAAACCTCAAAATTAGCATCGTATAACCAGTAACTTTTCCGTATTCATATTTGAGCAATTATTTGTCCACATGTCTGAACTCTAAATGACATGTCGAACTTTTATGTTCTTTATCCGGATTGAACCTAAGCAACTATAGCCAGTGTAACTAAGCAATGCCTTAGTGACTGACCGAGATTCAATCAGATCAACGTTCGTCTTTCGTAACTAAACATTAAGAGTCATGAAATATCGAAGTTTACCACAGTATCAGTTAGCAAATCTCAACTTGTTAATTTTTGTGCCCTCTCTGGGATCCTGCCAAGAACCTTACCACCCTGTTAACTAAAAACAAATCCCATTTAATATAAAGTAACAAAGACTGCACGTATTTAAAACGAAATGAAATGATGTAAAGGTTTTTGACAGGGACTCGATCCCAGCACGTAATCAGATTGTTAACTAAGTGAAAGCAGATGCTAGACATCGAACTTTTCACCAGCAGCGAGTTAATCCTGTTTCAACTGAGGATACAATTTTTTCCTGACCCATAATCGAATCAGGCACCTACCGCCATTGTTTTATGACCACGAATTGCTTGCTCACCATTATTGACATATGTGCATGTTTGCCGTGGCGTGATCGTGCTTGGGTAGCTCAGTTGGTAGAGCACTTGCCAGCGAGAGGTAAAGGTCCCGAGTTCGAGTCTCGGTCCGGCACGCAGTTTTAATCTGCCAGGAAGTTTCATATCAGCGCACACTCCGCTGCAGAGTGAAAATCTCATTCTGCCTAATTGTTGCTGAAACACACAAAGACACCTTAAAAATCCAAATTATTTACCACTTGTATTTCGGTGTGCTTATGCTAGGGCTTGAAATGAATTTGTGATTATTTTTGTGCTTAACGTCAGTTACAATCTGTGCCTTTCCTAGAGACCTAGACGAATTTGCAATCTTGGGAAAACAAAGAACTGATCGTTCTCTGTCGTTCCGTGCTGGTCAGATGCGACGAAAGAGGAGGTCAGAATCCCTAAGAAAAGAAAGGGTCTAGTGTAGGGAAGCTCTCTAGCGGCAGAGTTTCTGTTTGCCTCGACTTCCGTCTCTGCCATGTCACAAGCTAAACCGGCTCTGCCCCAGTTGGTAGGGAAGGGAAATGATGTTTATAATGCCGATTCTGAACTGTGGTGCGACCTGACGTTCTTCACTCGGCGTTACTGTAAGTGAATGTGAGCTGTTCGTGTGGGTTTGAAATACACGACAGAAGTGGGAATCGAACCCATACCTCGAAAACCTCACAACTAAAAAACGACGATCAAACCATGAGACCACTGAAGCCCACATCTTCAACGTTCATTGTACCGTAAATTATGATGCGCTTAGCTTACAAAGTAGACAAGATGAAAAAATTCATTTCATTGTATTAACTGGTTAATAATCAGCAGGTTTCTGCCACGTAAATTATGCTACTTCCATGGCAGCAGTATGTAAGTACGTTTTTAGCCATTATAGTCTCGATTCGAAATCATTTTGAAATTTTTCACCGTTTCAAGTAGTTTCTTAGATCGAGAAATGCCATTGCAGAGTACGAAGTTACCTAATACTTCGATTAAGACTGCCATTATCGTTATGAATTTGTTCATTATACTGCCTTTACATGCGTGCTTGAATGAAACATTTAACGATCCTTATTCATTGTCAGAAATAGCTTTCCCAAAAACAGGTTAACAAATAGTTCGCACCAAATGGCTGTGGCGTTCTGTGGCAACTGGACCATGCTGCCTTCTCTTCGTCTGCGATTTTCGGAAGGGAGAATAATCTTCAATATGACAGTTCTCGTGTCCACACAGCGAATAATGTAAGACATTGGTTTTCAATGAACGGAGACGTTCAGCTATTGGACTGGCTTCCCAAAGATGCTGACCACACGCACATCTATCACTTATGGGCAGAGATGAAGGAAATTGTTACATGTAGAAGATCAGTACCGACAACAAAGCCATCGCTCTCCGAAGCAATTCATGACGCATGGGAAGAGTTGTCAGAGAATAACACATTCACCTGGAAACTTGTCGCTTCTATTCCCGAAAGGCTAAATGTAGTTCTAGAGGAGGAGAGAAACTGGCCTGGCTACTGAATTATTGTGTTGCTAGGGAGAAAAATTTTTATGTGACAAATGAATGTTTTAAATTCCCTTGTATAAGAAGAAAATTCGTTTATCTTATTTTTTTCCCTTTTTTTCAAGAATTCGGATGAGATAATGCATGTAAACTAGGTTGTCTATTTCGCTCTCATTTGTTACATAGACCCTTGATTTCGAATTATTTTACGACTAATGATCACATGGCACATGACACAAATATTGATGAAAGCATCAAAGAGAAAGTATTTACTATTTTTACGTCGAGAAAAATCTTCATATTAATTTGTGTTCTTTTTGTTTACATGCACGTCAGATGCCATAACCGACGAAAGTACTAAGGAAATCACAATACATAAAGAAAAAATGTGTTGCGAGACTGGCGGTGTAGACGTAGTCGATCATTTGAATGGACTACATCCTCAGTTATATACTTACGAGTTCTTTAAAATTATGGCTACTTAATGACTCTCGTTGTCCTCCTGAACTATTAACTTTTACCACGAATTCAAGTTCATGGAAGTCACAGATTTCGAACCCTCTACCAGCGGATTAGAAACACACTGCCTTAATCACTACATTCTTCTACGAACCACATACACCATACTTATGAAGTGATATAATACTATCTGTGATATCACACCTTTTCCACGAAAAATAAGTAGTATACCGAGTGAAAGTGACGCATTACTTCTTCGACGGAAACGCCTGCAGTCCATCCGACTTTGAATTTGATTACTGGAGTTCTGAAGGATATAAAACAATTGAAAGTGACACAATAGGCACTCTGCTTGATTTTACTATATCAGCTGTTTTGGAGAGCCGTGTGTCGGGGAGTGAGAACCTAACAATTACTAACGCAAATGTGATAAAACTCCTACACAGTGATGGCAAAGTTGATCATGTGGAAATTTCTTAGGCAGAAAATGGCTTGACAGTCCTTGAAGCATAAATTTTATCACCATGATTGAATCGTATCGGAAAATGAAGCTGAATTACACACTTATCATATCTGCCTTACGACAGAAGTTTGATATAATGAAAGAAAACTGTTTTTTCAGACCCAGTTCTGCAGTGATTCAAGTGTATCAAACAGTCGTCATAATGTGTATTTACAAGGAAAACGTATCTCTTCTGCTTAAGATAACAAAAGAAGTATATGAAAAAGCGTGCAGTCCTGCTATTCAATACGTATTTACCTCAACATGGTAATTGCCTCCGTAACGTTTGTCTTGGGTGATGATTGCATAAAAGACAAGCAACACCCAAATTACTGTCATTAGGGGTCATTTTGATCCTTTCCTGAGGCTTCCTTGAGAAATAACTCAGTATTTCCATAACAGGTACTTCTGCTCACTCCTACGATGATTTTAACATTTTAGATGTGCATCACGGTTTCACTGTCGTTTACACTGATGGCTCCAAACAGGAGAATTTCCTTGGCTGTTCTGTGGTGTTCCCTGATCATGTTACCCGGATTCGCCTCCCTGCTGAATATACCGTTTTCGCAGCGGAGCTCCACGCGATCCTGAAGGCACTGGAGCAGATGCATCGTGTTCGGGGCGATCGATTTCTTCTCTGCTCCGATTCTCTTAGTGCCTTACAATCACTGCAGAACCTATACCCGACTGAGGAGATGGTCCAGCTGATACATGACCAACTGTACTTGCTCCAACAGCGGGGTAAAGAGGTATCCTTCTGCTGGGTGTCTGGTCATGTCGGCATATGGGGCAATGAACAGGCTGTGGTCCAGTGTCCTATCCCCTTGCAGTCAGTCATCGCTGCACTCCACAGGAAGTGCATTGAGTTGTGGGAGGACGAATGGCTGGCGGTGACGGCCAATAAACTGCGGTCGGTAAAGTCAACCACTCGGCCGTGGCGTTCCTCCTGCCGGCTGCTCAGGCGGGAAGAGGTGGCCCTCACGCGTCTTCGGATCGGGCACTGTCCTCTGACGCATAGCTATTTATTACGGCGGGAGGATCCTCCGTTTTGTGATGCTTGTGGTGTGCACATCTCTGTCCGGCACATTTTAACACACTGCATTTTATACCGTGATGCAAGGGCAGAAGCACAAGTTGATGGGGATCTGCCTTGTGTTTTAGCTAACGATGAGACGTATGTGTCTAGGGTTTTTAAGTTTTGTGATGTGTCTGGACTCTGGCCTCAACTTTTAGGCTGGAGGTTTTAGTGTGTTGCAGAGTGGCTGACTCCTCCTTTTTTTCCTTGCGGTCAGCCAGCCACTTCCATCTGCTACATTGTTTTGGCTCCCTCTACCATTTTCTTCCTGTGTTATCCATGTTTTACTGCTGACGCCCTGCTTCATCCTACGCTTCGGTGTGGGTGAGCACATTTTTTCAGTGATTGTTCCCTGTGTTTTATGTTCCGTTTTATGTCCATGTTCTGAGGTTTTTTTCTTGACACCCGTCTCACTATGATACTGAACGGGCGCTGAAGACCTTGCTGTCGTGCGCCCACAAACACCTCTACTACTACTACTACTCCTACGATGAACTGAACGGAGGTTGTGAGATGGCTTACGTTGCAGAGCTTCTCTTATGATTTCGTCTCTTAATTTCGTTTGGTCCAAATAAACTTATTTACGTACTGAGTGCCACCCCTTAAATGAAAACCATTCAGAGTATATATCGACATGACAAGCAAGTACAGTATTAGTCATAAAAACTTGGCCGCTGGTCGCCCGCTGCAGATATGAAACCCTAGTCCTTCAATTAATGCCAGCAGTATGTCCGACCACCTCTCGTAATTCTAAGCCTGGCCATATGCAACATCTGGCAACACTTTAGAAGGCAGAAATGTATGCAGGAATTACTCTCAGTTTTCCGAGATGTTACGTGGTCCATTGGTAAACTATGTGCTCTGTAAACATAAAGCGGCAAATTCAGAAACCACCTGCCTATCTGTGCAGCCACAACAGCACTCGATAATTCTCATATGACAAATGTGGTAACCCATTGCCTCGTAAATATGAAAACTTTAAATTAATAAAAGTCGGTGTAAGCGACGCATAGAATCTCAGCACAACGCTCAACTTCGTGAACCAGCTGTTGTTTCGGGTTCTCCCTGCCTTAAGATTACTGCACGTTGGAAAGCTCTTCATCATAGGCGCCTTTCGCTTTTATTGACAAAGCATCAGCAGCAGATACATTTTAATCATAACGAATATATGAGCTTTACTCAAGAGTGACTTATTCCAAACATTACTGTCAGCGTTTTGTGCTGCTTGTTCCACTTTCTGATAACAACTGCTTTTCCTTACACGGTGGCAAATGCTGGACTAGAATGTAGGCTGCATACATTGGCTCGTTTAATTTTCAACAAAGTTTGGAGTCTGCATTTTCTGTCATTACTCATGGCTTCACTCATAATAACCTTTTTTGATTTGGCTCTACACGTAATTTGTACCTTACTAGATCTGACTGTGGATGTTAACGTTTTGCAACATAATCTCTGTTGCTATTTCTTGATTTCTGTGCCTGTGTTTCATGGATAATGCGATTAAAATCGATCTCAAGAAAAATATTTTCACACTCTGTTGCTACAAAAAGATGTGCTACCTGTTCATAATGTTTACAATATAACTACTGCAGAGGTTCTAAAAATTTGAAACATATCTGGCGACGAGTTCTTTAGTTTCATTACGCTTAAGACAGAAGAACACAAAAAATTGTGACAGTTAATGATTTGTGTTTTTTTCATTTCCAGTTGACGCATCTGAGTATTATTAGTAACGTTGCTCTAGTTCCTAAAAACTATTGAAAAAAAGCAAATAAGACTCATTGACATATACTTTGGGTATTTTGATGCTCAGACGCCACGTCATCGACATGCGTAATGTAGTAAGTTCCTAGACCTCTCAAGGGTGGTCTTAACAGAAGCTCGTCAACAATGCAGAATCCATTAAATGATCTGAGTGATTTCCACATAAGGTGTGAAATGAAGTCATCGGTTTATGGTTTTAAGTCCAGGAAAGTCATTCGAGGTGAAAATTGAACTTAATCTTGTCTTTTAAGTTGTGAGCTTCTTGTAGCCAGCACTGGGGCAATATGAGAGAGCACAGTGCTGCAGTATTCTGCTGGCTGTGAAGTAATGTGGTAGCTTGTAAAGTGGGGGCTGCTTTGGTCCCTAGCTCCAGTTTAGCTGAAGGGTATATTTTAAACCACCTTGTGACAGAGCTACAAGCAGTCAGATGCAAAATCAATAAGGAAATTTCATTCATTTTATTTACTACATATTAGATTTCCATAGTACTTCATTGTGACACAGGACAACGAGTAAATGCAGTCTCTGAAGTCGAGGATTAGTAATATCTTACTAATTTGGCTGATAATGTGACGTTCCTGTTACCGATACTTTACGTGTTATTAAAACAGACTTTCGTTGTAAGAATATTGTGGCAATTTGAATTTCATTTGAAACAGGACAATGTACGAAGTGCATTCAAGTTCTAAGGCCTCCGATTTTTTTCTCTGGACTGGAAAGAGATAGAAACATGTGCATTGTTTTAAAATGAGGCCACGTTCATTGTCAATACGTCCCAGAGATGGCAGAACTGTACGGCAGATGGAATTTTACCGCCAGCGGCGAGAATGAGAACTGTTTTAAATACTTAAAATGGCGACGTTTTCCTTACTTGAACAGCGTGCAATCATTCGTTTTCTGAATTTGCGTGGTGTGAAACCAATTGAAATTCATCGACAGTTGAAGGAGACGTTTGGTGATGGAGTTACAGATGTGTCGAAAGTGTGTTCGTGGGTGCGACAGTTTAATGAAGGCAGAACATCGTGTGACAACAAACCGAAACGACCTCAGGCTCGCACAAGCCGGTCTGACGACATGATCGAGAAAGTGGAGAGAATTGTTTTGGGGGATCGCTGAATGACTGTTGAACAGATCACCTCCAGAGTTGGCATTTCTGTGGGTTCTGTGCACACAATCCTGCATGACAACCTGAAAATGCGAAAAGTGTCATCCAGGTGGGTGCCACGAATGCTGACGGACCACCACATGGCTGCCCGTGTGGCATGTTGCCAAGCAATGTTGACACGCAATGACAGCATGAATGGGACTTTCTTTTCGTCGTGACAATGGATGAGACGTCGATGCCATTTTTCAATCCAGAAACAAAGCGTCAGTCAGCTCAATGGAAACACACAGATTCACCGCCACCAAAAAAAATTCGGGTAAGCGTGAGTGCTGAAAAAATGATGGTGTCCATGTTCTGGGAGAGCGAGGGCGTAATCCTTACCCATTGCGTTCCAAAGGGCACTACGGTAACAGGTGCATCCTACGAAAATGTTTTGAAGAACAAATTCCTTCCTCCACTGCAACAAAAACGTCCGGGAAGGGCTGCGCGTGTGCTGTTTCACCAAGACAACGCACCCGCACATCGAGCTAACGTTACGCAACAGTTTGTTCGTGATAACAACTTTGAAGTGATTCCTCATGTTCCCTATTCACCTGATCTGGCTCCTAGTGACTTTTGGCTTTTTCCAACAATGAAAGACACTCTCCGTGGCCGCACATTCACCAGCCGTGCTGCTATTGCCTCAGCGATTTTCCAGTGGTCAAAACAGACTCCTAAAGAAGCCTTCGCCGCTGCCATGGAATCATGGCGTTAGCGTTGTGAAAAATGTGTACGTCTGCAGGGCGATTACGTCGAGAAGTAACGCCAGTTTCATCGATTTCCGGTGAGTAGTTAATTAGAAAAAAAATCGCAGGCTTTACAACTTGAATGCACCTCGTATATTTTAACAGTGTGGTCAGTTATTTTACTGAATACAACAATAAACAGCAGAAAGAAATTAATCATCAACAATACAGGGTGGTCCATTGATAGTGACCGGCCAAATATCTCATGAAATAAGCATCAAACGAAAAAACTACAAAGAACGAAACTCGTCTAGCTTGAAGGGGGAAATCAGATGGCGCAATGGTTGGCCCGCTAGATGGCGCTGCCATAGATAAAACGGATATCAACTGCGTTTTTTAAAAATAGGAACCCCCATTTTTATTACATATTCGTGTAGTACGTAAAGAAATATGAATGTTTTAGCTGGACCACTTTTTTCGCTTTGTGATAGATGGCGCTGTAATAGTCACAAACGTATAAGTACGTCGTATCACGTAACATTCCGGCAGTGCGGACGATATTTGCATTGTGATACATTACCCGTGTTAAAATGGACAGTTTACCAATTGCGGAAAAGGTCGACATCGTGTTGATGTATGGCTATTGTGATCAAAATGCCCAATGGGCGTGTGCTATGTATGCTGCTCGGTATCCAGGACGACATCATCCAAGTGTTCGGACCGTCCGCCGGATAGTTACGTTATTTAAGGAAACAAGAAGTGTTCGGCCACATGTGAAAAGTCAACCACGACCTGCAAGAAATGATGATGCCCAAGTAGGTGCTTTAGCTGCTGTCGCGGCTAATCCGCACATCGGTAGCAGACGAATTGCGCGAGAATCGGGAATCTCAAAAACGTTCTTGTTGAGAATGCTACAACAACATCGATTGCACCCGTACCATATTTCTATGCACCAGGAATTGCATGGCGACGACTTTGAACGTCGTGTTCAGTTCTGCCACTGGACGCAAGAGAAATTACTGCCCGATGAAAGATTTTTTGCACGCGTTCTATTTAGCGACGAAGCGTCATTCACCAACAGCGGTAACGTAAACCGGCATAAGATGCACTATTGGGCAACGGAAAATCCACGATGGCTGCGACAAGTGTAACACAGCGACCTTGGCAGGTATACGTATGGTGCGGCATTATGGGAGGAAGGGTAACTGGCCCCAATTTTATCAATGGGAATCTAAATGGTCCAATGTATGCTGATTTCCTTCGTAATGTTCTACCGATGTTACTACAAGATGTTTCACTGCATGACAGAATGGCGATGTACTTGCAACATGATGGATGTCCGGCACATAGCTCGCGTGCGGTTGAATCGGTATTGAATAGCATGTTTCATAACAGGTGGATTGGCCGTCGAATGGCCCGCATTTTCACCGGACCTGACGTCCCCGCATTTCTTTCTCTGGGAAAAGTTGAAGGATTTTGCTATCGTGATACACCGACAATGCCTGACACCATGCGTCAGCGCATTGTCAATGCATGTGCGAACATCACGGAAGGCGGACTACTAGCTGTTGAGAGGAATGTCGTTACACGTATTGCAAAATGCACTGAGGTTGACGGCCATCATTTTAAGCATTTATTGCATTAATGTGGTATTTACAGGTAATCACGCTGTAACAGCATGCGTTCTCAGAAGTGATAAGTTAACAAAGGTACTTGTATAACATTGGAACAACCGAGATAAATTGTTAAAACGTAACTACGTTCTGTATTTTAATTTAAAAGACCTACCTGTTACCAACTGTTCGTCTAAAATTGTGAGCAATATGTTTGTAACTATTACAGCGCCATCTATCACAAAGCGAGAAAAGTGGTCGAACTAAAACATTCATATTTCTTTACGTACTACACGAATATGTAATAAAAAATGGGAGTTCCTATTTTAAAAAAGGCAGTTGATATCCGCTTGATCTATGGCAGCGCCATCTAGCGGGCCAAACATAGCGCCATCTGGTTTCCCCCTTCAAGCTAGACAAGTTTCGTCCTTTGTAGTTTTTCGTTTGACGCTTGTTTCGTGAGATATTAGTCCCGGTCACGATCAATGGACCACCTTTTATATTATCTTGCATTATGTAAAACAGTTGAAGTACCCTTAGGTTGTTTACCGATTCCACTCCTGCAGCAACCTACTATATATGAGTTAAAGATGCTCGTCAAACCAGGTTTCAAGTGCTTTTTTGTCCAGAGACGTATTTTGCTAATTGTTTTCCAAAAAGGAGCCTGAAAGGTAAACGTTTGTGGGCATAAAATCAGAAGAATAAGTATGCGAGGATTCACTTCTCTAACTTTGGATAGTTTGTTAACGAAATCGGTAGAGTGCTTTATCGTGTAATATCACACGAGATGAAGCTTTGTAAGTCAATTTTTCTTAAACTGCGACCAGTATGTGTAACAGATGTTGGCAAAAAGTACTAGCTAAGGTATACTCTCCCCTGGGGCGGTTTTCATGATGTACAGCACACTTTTTGAGCCACTCGAGGCAAGATATCACGTTCACATTGTCCTTTGCTGGATTATACGTCTTTGGTTACGGCTCAGCCATTAACTTTTCTTAAGAAGTTAGTATAAAGATATCGCAACTAGTCTCCAGTAGGAATACTACATTGGAATTCTCAATGAGCCAACTCATGACAGTCAAAATAAAACGTATTCTTAATCACCCCCTCTTAATTTTGTCGTTTTAAATTAGAGCTTGCAGTGCTACTGCTCCAGACATCTGAACCTTGCTATTAAATGAAGATGTCGCACGGAGCTTAAATGGTCACAGTTGTTCATTTACATGTGATATAAAGGTTCAATGAAAATGAAAAACCGTTCATGCCAGAACGATCATTCTTGAAGCAAAAACTGTTTTCCTGACGTGCTCTGCCCAAAAGTACTCGCCTCAAAGACAATACAAAGATTCAGAAATATCTCTGGCGTCTTCATCCCTCTACTAAACCAAAGCGAACAACATAGACCCTTTTCCACTTGGTGAATACATTTTATCTCCCTTGAACAACGTTCGTAAGTTTCAGGTATGCAAAAACCAAATCGCAGCTGCGAGGTAGATACGAGAACTAGAAACAAGAAAATGACCGCTGATAAATGCACTTTAGCGCCCCCACCACTTTCACCTGGATGGCGGCGTCTGACATTGGCGGTGGGAAGGAAATGGTCGGAAGCCAGTAATTTCTGAGAAGCGAGGAAACTATGAAGTGTAAACTGTACTGATCGTGACGCATCCACGAGCTGTTTGTCGGAAATGTTTCCGGAACACTTTGCTGTAACAGGTGGATTAGAATATGATACGAATTGTGTTTAAGGTTCCATCAGATTGATAATTTAAGCAAACATCTAATATACAGTTTAAGAAACTAGCTAATAGAGCCGATTCGAACGCGCGACTTTATGTGTACAAAGCACATAGTTTACCACTGGACCACGTAACATCTCTAGAAGCCTGACAATCAGATACATTTCTGCATCTACAGTGTTGCCAGATCTTGCATATGGCCAGACGTAGAATTCTGACTGCTGGTCGGGAGTATTGGTCGCATTGAATGGTCGATTCGGACTTCATCTCTGCGACAGCCTGTTACCTTCCAAGTTTTTATGTCTAATACCTCCTTGTCATCTCGATGATATACTCTGAATGGTTTCTATTTAAGATGTGATACTAACAAGGGAACCTCCCCATCGCACCCCTCTCAGATTTAGTTATAAGTTGTCACAGTGGATAGGCCTTGAAAAACTGAACACAGATCAATTGAGAAAACAGGAAGAAGTTGTGTGGAACTGTGAAAAAATTAGCAAAATATACAAACTGAGTAGTCAATGGGCCACATAAGCACCATAATGGAGTATGTGAGGTTAGGAGCGCCGTGGTCCCGTGGTAGCGTGAGCAGCTGGAGAATGAGAGGTCCTTGGTTCAAGTCTTCCCTCGACTGAAAATTTTACTTCCTTTATTTTTGCATAGTTATTATCTGCACGTTCGTTCATTGACATCTCTGTTCACTGTAATAAGTTTTGTGTCTGTGTTTTGCGACCGCATCGCAAAACCGTGCGATTAGTAGACGAAAGGACGTGCCTCTCCAATGGGAACAGAAAACATTTGTCGCAAGGTCATAGGTCAACCGATTCCTCCACAGGAAAACACATCTGATATATTCTATACGACACTGGTGACGGCATGTGCGTCACACGACAGGAATATATTGTCGACCCACCTAACTTGTACACTTGGCGAATGGGTAAAAAGATTCTTCTACCTTGCCCGATTTAGGTTTTCTTGTGGATGTGATAATCACTCCCAAAAAAGTGATGAAAACATAAGTTTGTCACATAAACTGAAAATAAAAAATTAAACTTTTCACTCGATGGAAGATTAGGACCTTTCGTTTCGCAGCAGCTCACGTTACCACGAGACCACGGCGCTCCTACGTT
The DNA here is from genome assembly GCF_023864345.2 of Schistocerca serialis cubense. NCBI lineage: Eukaryota > Metazoa > Arthropoda > Insecta > Orthoptera > Acrididae > Schistocerca > Schistocerca serialis. The sequence continues at coordinate 585,560,236 of NC_064640.1, forward strand.
CCTATCGTCCTTAATGTTGCCTATCTTCCCTTGAACTACTCAGTTTGTATGTTTTGCTTATTTTTTCACAGTTCCACACAACTTCTTCCTGTTTTCTCAATTGATCTGTGTTCAGTTTTTCAAGGCCTATCCACTGTGCCAACTTATAACTAAATCTGAGGGGGGTGCGATGGGGAGGTTCCCTTGTAAGTAAAGTATGTTGTTTCAACTACGGTTTGACATTTGGCACATAAGCTACGATTTCTCTCTAAGGTTACGTTCCGAGTAATTTACATAAGGAAACACTGACGTTACGAAAAATAGTGTACCATAGTTGTGTCATGCATGTTAACTTAGTGGTAACATTTTCCAATGTAGTGATTGATATACTAGTTGATTCGCGCCTCGCTGAAGAAACACTGCAGTTAGGGAGTCTTTCTTTCGTCTTCTTTACTCGGTCTGCAAACACTCAGAACGAAATTCAGTGAGTAAATCATTAGATAACTTTTGCATCGTAAGTCATCACAAAACCCCCATTCAGTACACTGTAGGAGTGAGCAGAAGTGTTTGTTTTGGAAATATTAAGTTAGTTCACAAGAAAGGTTCAGAAAAGGCTCAAAGTGACCATTAGTAACAGTAATTTATGTGTTGCTTGTCGTTTAGGGAATCATTACCCAAGACAAACATTACGGAAGTAATTACATACTGAGGAAACTCTGGAGATGGAAAACGTAGTGAATAGCAGAATTGCACGCTTTTCAAGTCTTTCATTTTCTGTCTGCAGAAGAAGAGATACATTTTTCTTGTAAATACGTATTTTGATCATTCTGACTGAAACAAACAGTTTTCTTGCGTTATATCAAGCTTCCGTCGTAAGACAGATATGATAAGTGTATAATTCCACTGTATTTGCTCATACTTTTCAACTGTGTTGACAGAACATGTGCTCCAAAGATTCTGAAACCATTTTCTGCAGAGGCAATTTCCACATGCGTAGCGTTGTCATCACTGTGTCGGATTTTTATCATACTTGCATTATCATCTGTAAGTTTTCATACTCTCACACAGGATCACCAAAACAAGCAGATCGAATAAAAACCTATCAGTATACCTACTCTGTCATTTCCAGTTATCATATGTTCTTCTTACCTCCGTTCACGGTAGTCAAAGTCAAATGGACTGCCTGCATACCATCCAAGCCGCGCTGCATGCTTTCACCCGGTATATCTCTTCTTTTTCTTGGAAAAGGCGTGACATTGCATACTGCACCATGAAAATTCGTATGATGCAAGTAGTGGCTATGGCAGTTAGCAACAGATAAAGGGTTCGAATAATGCACTTTCATGAATTTTAGTTCGTGGTAATTGTTATTAGCTTAGGGGGACAACGAGTATTGTTAAGTATTCATAATTTTAGAGAATTCATAAGTATATGTAAGATGATGTAGTTGAATGAAACACTTTTTCTTTTCATGTCTTGTGATTTGTGCTTGGCATTAAAGGAAAATGATGTACCTTTTGTGCTTTCGTCGTATTCATGTCCTGCCTGCAATATATAAAGACAACACAAATTAATATAATGATTTTTTTTAACGGAAAAATTGTAAATACTTTCTCTGTGATGTCTTCATCGGCATTGACGTCATACGCCATGTGAAAAAAAGAACTAGTTTTATGTTTGTCTGAGTCCTTTTGATCAATAGACGTAAAATAATTTAAAATCAAGGGTCCCTTTAAAGACTGAAAAGAGTGAAACAGACAGGAATTTTCCTCTTCTTCGAGGAAACGTAATACATTCAGTTGTCACAAAGGAAATTTTTTCACTAACAACAAGTTAACTCAGTAACCTGTCCAGTTCCCGTCTTCCTCTGCAACTGCATTTAGCCGCCGGGAAACAGAGGCACCAAATTTTCCGGATGAATATGTTATTCTGTGACAACTTTTCTCATGTGTCATGAACTGCTTCGGACAGCGCTCGCTTTGTTGTCGGGGTTGGTCCGCTACACGCAATAATTTTCTCCATCTCTACCCATAAGCGCTCGATGGGACTGCGGTCAGCACCTTGTGAGGTCAGTCCAACAGCTCAACGTCTCCATTCCTTTGAAACCAGTGTTTTACACAGTTCGCCGTGTGGACAGCAGAACTCTCATGTTGTAAGATAATTCTGCATTTCGAAAATCTCGAACGAACAGAACGAAGCAATATGGCCTCTAGTTATTCGCAGCAGTAATGACTAGAAAGCAGGCGGTCCATTTGCCACAGAACGCCACAGCCGTTTTCTGTGAAATAAACCTTTACGTGTTTTTGAGCAAATGGTTCTAAAAATGACCAGCAAGCATGTTTCCTTCTAGAAAGCGTTCAGCAGCAGTAGAATGAAGTTCATAACGATAATGGCAGAATCGATCGAAGTATTTGGTAAATTCATACTCTGGAATGGTATTTCTCTATCAAAGAAGTTGCTTGAAACGGTCAAAATTTCAAAATAGTTTCGAATCGAGGCTCTGATGGCTAAAAGCGTCTTAACTTACTGCTACTGTGGAATCAGCACAATTTCCGTGTCAGAAACCTGCTGTTTGTTAACCAGTTAATACATAGAACTGAATTTATTCAACATCTATGCTTTTTAAGCTAAGCGCATCACACATTACGGTACAATGAATGTGGCAAATGTGGGCGTCAGTGGTCTTGTGGTCTGAAACTGGTTTCGTGGATGCGAGGTATGGGTTCAAAAAATGGTTGAAATGGCTCTAAGCACTATGGGACTTAATATCTGACGTCATCAGTCCCCTAGACTTAGAACTACTTAAGCCTAACTAACCTAAGGATATGACACACATCCATACCCGAGGCAAGATTCGAACCTGCGACCGCAGCAGCAGCGCGGTTCCGGACTGAAGCGCCTAGAACCGCTCGGCCACAGCGGCCGGTGGCATGGGTTCGATTCCTACTTCCGTCATGTATTTCAAACACACACGAACAGATCACATTCACGTCTAGTAATGTCAAGTGAAGAACGTCAGGTCGCACCGTAGTTCAGAATCCGCGTTGTAAACATCATACTCTTACGTAACCAACAGGGTAGAGTAGGGTTAGTTTGGGAAGGCCGAGGCGGATTGCACTCCCTACAATTTCTTCATTGGTAATAATAACTATAATAATAATAACGATAACAAAAACAACCATAAAAATTTAATGTTATTCGATAGCCTGGTGAAATTATTTCAGTTGGACGCCACTTTGACGTCTTCCATGGTCCAAATTACCCCAGTAACCCTACTGGAAAAGCTGCCTAACATTCTGCGTGGTGTATCTTTGTTCTAAGTCGTGTCTCCCTACCACTTTCGCGCAACGGCGCTCTGAGCGTGTTTTTTAGGGAATTGACTAGTTTCAACCTGGGACCGGTTGCTGGTAAAGAGACGCCACACCACACATGACATGTAGAATTCAGAAGATTTCAATGAGACTAGCGATGATATAATCAAATACTTAATGATTTCAGCGTCAGCTCCACTGCACTCCATGTAAAAGAATATTCCCTGAGTGGGTTTCCAAGTTCTACAATGGATCGAAGGTTGACTTATGCCATATCACAACTATAAAATAGGTTTAAATTAAACTATCAAAATGGTCTACAGTGACCCTCAATTATCTTTCATTACTTATCTAACTTGTCGTAAATTACAGTGGCTGATGTGGCTTCTCAATAACTATATAACAGAAAAATCATCGCGTTTCAGATTTTTACTTCAAGTGGCAAATGTGAACACCATGAGCTTTAATTGACGATCGACACTAGTATTACGCAAAAAGGGGATCTAACAGATGAGACTTCTGCAGTTCTGAGTGAAGCTTTATGTGCTGGTATGCGGCATCGCGTGTGTTCATTACCTTGTCGGTGTTCGTCAGGGGGCAGCGGGCAGCACAGTTCCTCTCACTTCGCCGTCTCAGAAGCAACTCTCTCCTAACTTCTCCTTACTACAATTTACCGAAGTTGGTTTAAAAAAACTATCTGACTGTGTTTTCATCTGACCAATCAGGGTCTCAATGTTAACCTTAAGCTCCGCCTACAAAAATTCTGTCCATCCAATGAGAAACGTTATACTTTTCGTGGTGGGGCAATGTTTTTAAAGTTTGCAACGTAACAGAGACGCGAAAAAGTCTCACGCTAAAACTTGCAGCTGGTGTGGTCCTTTTAGATCTATACTGTTCTTCTGGAGGGCTCTATCTTTTAACATGGACTGGGGGGTGGTCCAGACGAAACAGAGACGCGAGAAAGTCTCACGCGATAACTTGTGGGTGGTATAGCCCTTTTTGTGTTATCGTATGATCTATACTGTTCTTCTCGAGGTCTCTAGCTTTTAACATTGGCTGGGGGGTGGTCCTGACGTAACACAGATGCGAAAAAGTCTCACGCTAAAACTTGCGTGTGGTGTGGTCCTAGCGGTTAGCTGGCGACGTGGGTGTCCGTCCGTCCCTTATCGTAGGGCCTTCCAGCTTAACACGGTTCTGTTCTCGGCTTCTGTTCTCATTTCTCCCCTCGGAACTGCGTCTGTCTCACGGTGATAAGGTATGACATGCATTTAGGCATTCTTGTGTTAGTCTGTGGTATTCCATTGGCTAACTCATTACTCGTATTACTTTGGTTGATTTAATGTCACGATTTATTCGGAGCTCTGTGATATACTACTGGATTTGCTTATCATGTCAGGGTTTTATGGAAGGTGTTGGATTTGCCTGACACCTTACATTTCACCACCCTTCGAACTTAATTTTTGCACTGAAGTTAGGCAATGATTTAATCGTTGTCTAAGTCAGTCAAAAATTATTCCGTTTTCTAAATTTTGTTGCCTACTGTTCAGCCACATTATTCTGTTCTATGCTACATCTACATCTACATTTATACTCCGCAAGCCACCCAACGGTGTGTGGCGGAGGGCACTTTACGTGCCACTGTCATTACATCCGTTTCCTGTTCCAGTCGCGTATGGTTCGCGGGAAGAACGACTGTCTGGAAGCCTCCGTGCGTGCTCGAATCTCTCTAATTTTACATTCGTGATCTCCTCGGGAGGTATAAGTAGGGGGAAGCAATACATTCGATACCTCATCCAGTAACGCACCCTCTCGAAACCTGGCGAGCAAGCTATACCGCGATGCAGAGCGCCTCTCTTGCAGAGTCTGCCACTTGAGTTTGCTAAACTTCTCCGTAACGCTATCACGGTTACAAAATAACCCTGTGACGAAACGCGCCGCTCTTCTTTGGATCTTCTCTATCTCCTCCGTCAATCCGATCTGGTACGGATCCCATACTGATGAACAATACTCAAGTATAGGTCGAACGAGTGTTTTGTTAGCCACCTCCTTTGTTGATGGACTACATTTTCTAAGGACTCTCCCAATGAATCTAAACCTGGTACCCGCCTTACCAACAATTAATTTTATATGATCATTCCACTTCAAATCGTTCCGCACGCATACTCCCAGATATTTTACAGAAGTAACTGCTACCAGTGTTTGTTCCGCTATCATATAATCATACTCTTTCTATGTATTCGCAAAACATTACATTTGTCTATGTTAAGGGTCAGTTGCCACTCCCTGCACCAAGTGCCTATCCGCTGCAGATCTTCCTGCATTTCGCTACAATTTTCTAATGCTGCAACTTCTCTGTATACTACAGCATCATCCGCGAAAAGTCGCATCGGACTTCCGACACTATCTACTAGGTCATTTATATATATTGTGAAAAGCAATGGTCCCATAACACTCCCCTGTGGCACGCCAGAGGTTACTTTAACGTCTGTAGACGTCTCTCCATTGAGAACAACATGCTGTGTTCTGTTTGCTAAAAACTCTTCAATCCAGCCACACAGCTGGTCTGATATTCCGTAGGCTCTTACTTTGTTTATCAGGCGACAGTGCGGAACTGTATGGAACGCCTTCTGGAAGCCAAGAAAAATAGCATCTACCTGGGAGCCTGTATCAAAAAAATTTTTTGGGTCCCATGAACAAATAATGCGAGTTGGGTCTCACACGATGGCTGTTTCCGGAATCCATGTTGATTCCTACATAGTAGATTCTGGGTTTCCAAAAACGACATGATACTCGAGCAAAAAACATGTTCTAAAATTCTACAACAGATCGACGTCAGAGATACAGGTCTATAGTTTTGCGCATCTGCTCGACGACCCTTCTTGAACAATGGGACTACCTGTGCGCTTTTCCTATCATTTGGAACCTTCCGTTCCTCTAGAGACTTGCGGTACACGGCTGTTAGAAGGAGGGCAAGTTCTTTCGCGTACTCTGTGTAGAATCGAACTGGTATCCCGTCAGGTCCAGTGGACTTTCCTCTATTGAGTGATTCCAGTTGCATTTCTATTCCTTGGACAATTAATTCGATGTCAGCCATTTTTTCGTTTGTGCGAGGATTTAGAGAAGGAACTGCAGTGCGGTCTTCCTCTGTGAAACAGCTTTGGAAAAAGGTGTTTAGCATTTCAGCATTACGCATGCCATCCTCTGTTTCAATGCCATCATCATCCCGGAGTGTCTGGATATGCTGTTTCGAGCCACTTACTGATTTAACGTAAGACCAGAACTTCCTAGGATTTTCTGTCAAGTCGGTACATAGAATTTTACTTTCGAATTCACTGAACGCTTCACGCATAGCCCTCCTTACGCTAACTTTGACATCGTTTAGCTTCTGTTTGTCTGAGAGGTTTTGGCTGCGTTTAAACTTTGAGTGAAGCTCTCTTTGCTTTCGCAGTAGCTTTCTAACTTTGTTGTTGTACCATGGTGGGTTTTTCCCGTCCCTCACAGTTTTACTCAGCACGTACCTGTCTAAAACGCATTTTACGATTGCCTTGAACTTTTTCCATGAACACTCAACATTGTCAGTGTCGGAAAAGAAATTTTCGTTTTGATCTGTTAGGTAGTCTGAAATCTGCCTTCTATTACTCTTGCTAAGCAGATAAACCTTCCTCCCTTTCTTTATATTCCTACTATCTTCCATATTCAGGGATGCTGCAACGGCCTTATGATCACTGATTCCGTGTTCTGTACATACAGATTCGAAAAGTTCGGGTCTGTTTGTTATCAGTAGGTCCAAGATGTTATCTCCATGAGTCGGTTCTCTGTTTAATTGCTCGAGGTAATTTTCGGATAGTGCACTCAGTATAACGTCACTCGATGCTCTGTCCCTACCACCCGTCCTAAACATCTGAGTGTCCCAGTCTATATCTGGTAAATTGAAATCTCCACCTAAGACTATAACATGCTGAGAAAATTTATGTGAAATGTATTCCAAATTTTCTCTCAGTTGTTCTGCCACTAATGCTGCTGAGTCGGGAGGTCGGTAAAAGGAGCCAATTATTAACCTAGCTCGGTTGTTGAGTGTAACCTCCACCCATAATAATTCACAGGAACTATCCACTTCTATTTCACTACAGGATAAACTACTACTAACAGCGACGAACACTCCACCACCGGTTGCATGCAATCTATTCTTTCTAAACACCGTCTGTACCTTTGTAAAAATTTCGGCAGAATTTATCTCTGGCTTCAACCAGCTTTCTGTACCTATAACGATTTCGGCTTCGGTGCTTTCTATCAGCGCTTGAAGTTCCGGTACTTTAGCAACGCAGCTTCGACAGTTTACAATTACAATACTGATTGCTGCTTGGTCCCCGCATGTCCTGACTTTGCCCTGCACCCGTTGAGGCTGTTCCCCTTTCTGTACTTGCCCAAGGCCATCTAACCTAAAAAACTGCCCAGCCCACGCCACACAACCCCTGCTACTCATGTAGCCGCTTGTTGCGTGTAGTGGACTCCTGACCTATCCAGCGGAACCCAAAACCCCACCACCCTTTGGCGCAAGTCAAGGAATCTGCAGCCCACACGGTCGCAGAACCATCTCAGCCTCTGATTCAGACCCTCCACTCGGCTCTGTACCAAAGGTCCGCAGTCAGTCCTGTCGACAATGCTGCAGATGGTGAACTCTGCTTTCATCCCGCTAGCGAGACTGGCAGTCTTCACCAAATCAGATAGCCGCTGGAAACCAGAGAGGATTTCCTCGGATCCATAGTGACACACATCATTGGTGCCGACATGAGCGACCACCTCCAGATGGGTGGACCCTGTACCCTTCATGGCATCCGGAAGGACCCTTTCCACATCTGGAATGACTCCCCCCGGTATGCACACGGAGTGCACATTGGTTTTCTTCCCCTCTCTTGCTGCCATATCCCTAAGGGGCCCCATTACGCGCCTGATGTTGGAGCTCCCAACTACCAGTAAGCCCACCCTCTGCGACCGCCCGGATCTTGCAGACTGAGGTGCAACCTCTGGAACAGGACAAGCAGCCATGTCAGGCCGAAGATCAGTATCAGCCTGAGACAGAGCCTGAAACCGGTTCGTCAGACAAACTGGAGAGGCCCTCCGTTCAGCCCTCAGGAATGTCTTTCGCCCCCTGCCACACCTTGAGACGACCTCCCACTCTACCACAGGTGAGGGATCAGCCTCAGTGCGGGCAGTATCCCGGGCAACCACAGTCGTAGTCCGATCGGGGGATGCGTGGGACGAGCTGGCCGTCCCTGACAAACCCCCATCCAGAACCCCACAGTGATGCCCATTGGCAACAGCCTCAAGCTGTGTGACCGAAGCCAACACTGCCTGAAGCTGGGAGTGAAGGGATGCCAACTCAGCCTGCATCCGAACACCGCAGTTGCAGTCCCTATCCATGCTAAAAATTGTTGTACAAAGAACGTCTGAACTAATCTACAGAGAGCGCAAACAAATCGACACAAAATTTAAACAGTTATTAAAATACAAGATTGCCTAGTAAATGCAGTAATGCAGCTACTTGCGCATTGCTGACACACTACTCGGCGGCGGAAGGAGACTACGCGATTTTACACTATTCAGGTACTAAAACGCGATGCTACAACTCTCAAATACTATAATACGCCAGAAATTAATGAATTAGACAATGCAAGTACCAAAAACGCACAAAGAAATTAAGAATTAAACTATGTAGCAAATGAGTGAGCTAGGAGTATACGACTTGCTGCTGCAGCTGCTTATCCAACGATGGCAGGGAGCGCACTGACTGTGACCAACCGACACTGGCCGTTCAAAACAAAACCAGAAGACAAACGACTACGCGGATTTACACTATTCAGGTACCAAAACGCGATGCTACAATTCTCAAATACTATAATACGCCAGAAATTTATGAATTAGACAATGCAAGCATCAAAAACACGCAAAGAAATTAAGAATGAAATTATGTTGCAAATGAGTGAGCTGGGAGTATACGACTTGTTGCTGCAGCTGCTTATCCAACGGCGGCAGTTTCATGCATCAGTGTGCTGTTTAATAGCGGTAGTATGACTTTTACATATATTTTTTACCAGTGGTGGCTTGCCCAAGCTGTCTTCTTGTCGTGCCGTTTTTTGCTCGCTTCGTTCATTCGGGGCGCCCCGGGGTTTACGAGCGGTGAAAGTCCGGTGTTTGTTTGTCAGTCCCTGCACCGGTCCCTACCCTGTTCCGCCACCCCGTGGTTCAGCAGATATACAGCCACTTCAGCTACAAGGGCCTTCTGTTGGTCTCGCTGTCCTTTCCCTTCTCTCGACGCTTCTGCCTTGTAGGAATTGTGTCTTGCTAATTACATCCTTTTCTTTCTTGATACTTCTCGCGTTGCAACTTGTGGGTCGTTGCATCTTCTCTTTGTTGGAGTTTTTACAATGGTTCTTACTAAAAGTTTTACTTATAATCATTTAACATATGTCTAGAACCTACATTGTTTTACGCCTTCTTAAAAAGATTTACAAATTTTGGCGCCCTTTCCATGTTGCAATTCTAAGATATTTTGAGTCTTAACTTCTACAAAAATCCTCAAATTCTTTTTTTTTATTTTTTGTGTAGTGTCATGGTGTATAGCATTTTAGTATTTCATGCTGTTAGACTATCTACGCTTTATCCCTTCACCTTAATCTATGGTACTATTGGTGTTATTTTTGTTTTTGTTTTTATTGAAACTACTTTCTTTTTCCCACCTTCCTCTCTCTTCATTCTTCTTTCTCCTGACGATCTTATCTGCAACATAATCTTGAAATATTGTGCTTATTATTTACCAGTAATAAAATTAATCTTCAAACTTGCACTGAAAGTGTTTAATACTGCCAGTCTTAGGTAAAAATACCTCTGCTTTATCTCGTAAAATACCCTCTAATTCTCTTTTACTGTGTTCCAAAATACCTTGAACTTCTAGCAATTTTTCGTCTATTTCTTTATGGACATCTAACATGAGTTGAGGCGATTCCCCCTTTTGTGCATACCATTCTAATTCTTCATCCTCTTGATCTCACGTCATTCTTAATTGTTTGTTTATAACTGGTATTTCTTCTCATTTTAGCTTTTGCTCAAAGAGAAGTGTGACATTCCCGAATGTTACGCTACCTTTGCACGTATCTATTATCGCTTGTCACTCATTTAAAAAATCTGCACCTATAATCAAATCTACAGTTAGTTTAGGTGTAATCATGAAGTTGGCTTCGATCTATTGACCTTGGCACGAAAGAGTTAACCTTGTTTGTCTCGTAACTTCCGCAACATTGTTTCTAATAAGACCTGTTACTTTAATCTTAAGTGTTTTCAGAACTGGCAATTCCTCATTGACATTACACTGCATGAATAAATTTTCTGAGATCGCAGTCAGTTCACTTCCGCTATCAATTACAATATTGACTGGGATATGCTTCACCATGGCCTTCACAATTGGTTGAATTTGAAAGGGTTGGTTCTGTTCTTCTTCTTCTTCTTGCATCAACGAATCCTCCACTGAATCATACATGAGTCTTTTTAGGAATTTCCCTTGTGAATTCGAACTTTCTGTAGGATAAGCTTCGACTGCTACTTCTCTCTCTTTTATTTCCTCTTCTCTATTTCTTCCTTCATTTACGCTTTCTTCAACATCCTCTATTTTTTCCTCATCCTCATCTATCTTCTCCTTCTTCGTCGCTACTTCCACATAATCTCATCTAAATGCTCTAACTATCGCTTCATAACTTCCTTCATTATATACGTAGGGTTGTGTGCCCACTCGTAACTTATTTTCAGCTTCTGTCGACTGCACATTATCCTCATTGAATTCGCTTTCCCTGGTTTTCATCTCAAATAGCTCTGCAATACTCATTACTTCGTCCTTTCCTCCTACACTCATTGTGCATGCCTCTGGTAATTCATTTTCCTCGTCAGTATTCTCCCAATTAATTTCGTCCCAACACAATATTGTTATTTTCTTGTCTTCGTTTTCATCTGGTCCCTGCGGATTTGTTTCTTCCTTCTTCTTTTCTCGTGATAAGATGTTTACTTCTCTGTTCAAGGTGCTGCAATTGTCCTGGGTCGGTGCGTCATTCTCTTTGGCATGGGCGCTTAGCTGTCAATTCGAACGTTTATCGGGGTTTGGAGGTCTTACCTCCACCTCTTCTATGTGTATTCTCTTTTCTTGTTCAGCTTGTTGATAGTTGTTTCTTTGTTGATAATTTGTCGGTCTATTGGTTCTCCAGTACCCGTTCCGGTTGTCGTTATTCCCTCTGTAATAGTTGTTGCCGTTCCTGGGTGAATTATAGTTATTGCCATATTCTCTTCTAAATCCATAACCGGTTATTTGTTGAAATCTATTGTCGTTTCTTGGTGCGAAGTTATCACATGGTTCGTAATTATTGTTTCTTCGTACTGTGTCTTGTGGATTCTACTGCTTTTTGCTTTCGTTTTCACGTGCGCTTCGTCTTTTTCTTGCGTCATCTTCCGAAAATATGAACTCTAGTTCCCTTAGAATACCTTTAAATGATTCGACGTTATTGCCTCCGCGACCTACTAATGATTGCTGGTATTTCAATGGTAGCTTCATCGCGCATAATTTAATCAACTCTCCGTCACTCTATGGTACATCTAAGCATTGATTTTTCTTTGCCATTAATTCGAAAAATTTCAAGGGACTCTTCTCTCCTGAACTTTCAAAATATGAGTTCTGCAATAATTCGTACTTCACTCTGTTCTGTGCTTCGCTGGACCTATATCGTGAGAGAAACTTCTCTCTGAAATCTTCGTACGATCGGCATGTCGCTGCATCATTCTGCATGGTTTCTGCGACTTTTCCTGACATGTGTGCACATATAAAGTTTAATTTGTGTGCTAGCGTCCAGTGTTCTGCTAATCCTACTCGGAAATGATCAATAAAAGTCGTGGATGTAATGAGTTTCCTTCTCGAAAATGTTGAAATTTTATGAGTGTGAGGAAATGATCGTTGTCGTACTTCGTCATAGTTCCATATGAAATTCGCGATTCTTCACCACTTTTGTTTCTGATCATTTCTCCCGTCGTTCTTTCCGGTTGTGGTAGATCCATTGGATACTGTCCACTGTAACTTTCGCCTACCCTTGCGTAGTATTGTTGGAGTGGTACGCAATAATTTTCTTCCATCGGTTGTGAACGTGTAGCTGAATGCATTGCACTGTACTCTTCGCGACCTGGCTTTCCATTGTCAGGTATTGGTTTCGGTATCTTGTCTGGATAACGTTGCTGCTTCATTGCACGATACAAACTGTATTGAATCATACATTTGTGGTTCCACATGTGTTTGTGTTGCCCGCATCTCGTGGTCGTGCGGTAGCGTTCTCGCTTCCCACGCCCGGGTTCCCGGGTTCGATTCCCGGCGGGGTCAGGGATTTTCTCTGCCTCGTGATGGCTGGGTGTTGTGTGCTGTCCTTAGGTTAGTTAGGTTTCAGTAGTTCTAAGTTCTAGGGGACTTATGACCACAGCAGTTGAGTCCCATAGTGCTCAGAGCCATTTGAACCATTTTTGTGTTTGTGATGACGTTTGTTCATCAAGAATTTCGAAACGTGTTTGTTGCTGTGCAGGCTGTCTGATTTCACGTATGTTACTTTCCGCCTGTGATTGGAATCGCTAATGCGTAATATCTTCGTTAATTGCTTGTTTTTCCGGTGCTGTTGCAGATACGGATGTGGTTGCAGATTCTGTATTTGTTCGATCCTGTTCACTACGCTCTTCAATGGTTTGCAACAACTCTGCTCGCAATTTCTGAAATTGTCGCTTCGTTTGCGCTTCTATTTTGACTATGCGGTTATCATATCTTTTCAGCGCTGCTTTTGTGATACGTTTGTGTAACACACTTTTTTCAACAACTTCACGCGCTGTACCTGCTGCTTGTCTAGTAATTTCGTTTATCTGTTTCTCCAGTTTCTTGACTTCTCCCTGAGTGTTGTTACGTAATGTTTTGATCTCGTCCTGAATGTCATTACGCAAAGTTTGTACGTCCGCTTGTACCTTGTCAGTGTCTGTTCTCAATTGATTGTGACCTGTTTCCTATCACCTCTCGAGATTCTTTTGACTCATCTTCAGTATGACTTAGGTGTAACTGAATGTTTTTGTTTTGTTCTTTAATCTCACGCATTTGTCTCGTGGTTTCTGCAATTTGTTTCGTCGTTTCTGCATTTTGAATTTTAATTTGGTTCGCAATTTCTTTATTTTGCCTTGTCATGGTTTCCGTAATTTGTTGTAATAATTCTGCCAGATTGGTTGGTCCTATTGCGTTTTCTTCCGACGTCCTACGCTCTGTGTTTTCGCCCAAGTGTTGGTTCGCAACCGATTGCATTGAACTGTGCTGTGACACGTTTCTGTTCGCATTCCTTGTACTCTGTGGTGAGGGAGCTCTGATTACTTGTACTATGGGTTCTACGTATTCAAGAAGCCAGTTAGAATTCTCATAGACTGTCCCTCTACTTTTCTGCTCCTATGTCGTATGCTGACTTATGTTTTCTACGCCTTGACGTACATTATCCTCGTTATGGTGCGTTATCTGACCTATTTCTCGCGGTACTGCATCGTCTGTTGTACTGTCCTCTATTCTCTGTCCGTCTTCATGTTGGGTCTCTACCTCAATTCGGTCAAGGTCTCGATCTGCCATTGCTAATCTTTCCGAATCCCTTATTTTCTGTTTTAAAAGCAATTCACGCGCCCTACTTCGAGTCAACATGCGCACATACGATCTCACGCGTTTCATAAACTCTTTGTTCACACGACTTGACAAACCATTCACTTACTTGTTGGGTCAGAACCAACTTGTCAACGATGTATCCGTCACCTGTGCATTGGAGAGAAAACTTAATTCTAACAATATTAAAATTCATAACTTAATTATGCTATTGTCTCTGCCAGACTCACTTTCTATTGAATACTTTTATTATCTACTGCTGCAGCCACTGTTTTCGACTATGTATAACTTTAGAAAAAAAAATTTTCTACGAAAATTTTTCAACATGATATTTTTCTGACCTAGTTAGGTATGTGGTTGACCTTCAATCATGGTATTTTACCATGCTGGCAGGGTCGCCATTTTCTAACATTCTGCATGGTGTCTGTTTGTTCTAAGTCGTGTCCCCCTACCACTTTCGCGCAACGACGCTCTGAGCGTGTTTTTTAGGGAATTGACTAGTTTGAACCTGGGACCTGTTGCTGGTAAGGAGACGCCAGACCACACATGACATGTAGAATTCAGAAGAGTTCAGTGAGACTAGCGGTGATGTAACCAATGATATCAGCGTCAGCTCCACTGCACTCCCTGTAAAAGAATCTTAATACTAACTAAATTTAGTGGAAGGGGTTCAAGGCTTTCCTATTTTTAGTTAGCTGGTAAAATAACGTCGAAAAAGCAGGTAAGTTTACCATTGGAAATTTTATTCAAAAAATGGTGCAAATGGCTCTGAGCACTATGGGACTTAACATCTATGGTCACCAGTCCCGTAGAACTTAGAAATACTTAAACCTAACTAACCTAAGGACAGCACACAATACCCAGTCATCACGAGGCAGAGAAAAGCCTAGACCACGCCGGGAATCGAACCCGCGAACCCGGGCGCGGGAAGCGAGAACGCTACCGCACGACCACAAGCTGCGGACTGAAAATTTTATTCTACTCACAAAACATTGTTTATAAATGGCACTAGTGATAAAAGGAAATGTTTTAATACAGGACGGTAAAAACCAACTGCGTTCAACAAAAATGTGAACGAATATTCCCTGAGTGGGTTTCCAAGTTCTACAATGGATCGAAGGATGACCTATGTCATACCACATCTATAATCTAGGTTTAAATTAAGTTTCACAAAAGAGAAAACTATCAAAATGGTCTACAGTGACCCTCAATTATCTTTCATTACTTATCTAACTTGTCGTAAATTACAGTGGCTGATGTGGCTTCTTAATAACTACACTCCTGGAAATTGAAATAAGAACACCGTGAATTCATTGTCCCAGGAAGGGGAAACTTTATTGACACATTCCTGGGGTCAGATACATCACATGATCACACTGACAGAACCACAGGCACATAGACACAGGCAACAGAGCATGCACAATGTCGGCACTAGTACAGTGTATATCCACCTTTCGCAGCAATGCAGGCTGCTATTCTCCCATGGAGACGATCGTAGAGATGCTGGATGTAGTCCTGTGGAACGGCTTGCCATGCCATTTCCACCTGGCGCCTCAGTTGGACCAGCGTTCGTGCTGGACATGCAGACCGCGTGAGACGACGCTTCATCCAGTCCCAAACATGCTCAATGGGGGACAGATCCGGAGATCTTGCTGGCCAGGGTAGTTGACTTACACCTTCTAGAGCACGTTGGGTGGCACGGGATACATGCGGAAGTGCATTGTCCTGTTGGAACAGCAAGTTCCCTTGCCGGTCTAGGAATGGTAGAACGATGGGTTCGATGACGGTTTGGATGTACCGTGGACTATTCAGTGTCCCCTCGACGATCACCAGTGGTGTACGGCCAGTGTAGGAGATCGCTCCCCACACCATGATGCCGGGTGTTGGCCCTGTGTGCCTCGGTCGTATGCAGTCCTGATTGTGGCGCTCACCTGCACGGCGCCAAACACGCATACGACCATCATTGACACCAAGGCAGAAGCGACTCTCATCGCTGAAGACGACACGTCTCCATTCGTCCCTACATTCACGCCTGTCGCGACACCACTGGAGGCGGGCTGCACGATGTTGGGGCGTGAGCGGAAGACGGCCTAACGGTGTGCGGGACCGTAGCCCAGCTTCATGGAGACGGTTGCGAATGGTCCTCGCCGATACCCCAGGAGCAACAGTGTCCCTACTTTGCTGGGAAGTGGCGGTGCGGTCCCCTACGGCACTGCGTAGGATCCTACGGTCTTGGCGTGCATCCGTGCGTCGCTGCGGTCCGGTCCCAGGTCGACGGGCACGTACACCTTCCGCCGACCACTGGCGACAACATCGAGGTACTGTGGAGACCTCACGCCCCACGTGTTGAGCAATTCGGCGGTACGTCCACCCGGCCTCCCGCATGCCCACTATACGCCCTCGCTCAAAGTCCGTCAACTGCACATACGGTTCACGTCCACGCTGTCGCGGCATGCTAGCAGTGTTAAAGACTGCGATGGAACTCCGTATGCCACGGCAAACTGGCTGACACTGACGGCGGCGGTGCACAAATGCTGCGCAGCTAGCGCCATTCGACGGCCAACACCGCTGTTCCTGGTGTGTCCGCTGTGCCGTGCGTGTGATCATTGCTTGTACAGCCCTCTCGCAGTGTCCGGAGCAAGTATGGTGGGTCTGACACACCGGTGTCAATGTGTTCTTTTTTCCATTTCCAGGAGTGTATATAACAGAAAAATCATCGCGTTTCAGAATTTTACTTCAAGTGGCAAATGTGAACACCATGAGCTTTAATTGACGATCGACACTAGTATTAGGCAAAAAGGGGATGTAACAGATGAGACTTCTGGGGGTTCTTAGTGAAGCTTTATGCGCTGTTATGCGACATCGCGTGCGTTCACTACCTTGTCGGTGTTCGTCAGGGGGCGTCGGGAAGCACAGCTCCGCTCACCTCGCCGTCTCGGAAGCAACTCTCTTTTAACTTCTCATTACTACAATTTACCGAAGTTGGTTTAAAAGAAACTATCTGACTGTGTTTTCATCTAACTAATCAGGGTCTCAATGTTAACCTTAAGCTCCGCCTACAAAAATTCTACGTTATACTTTTCGTGGTGGGGCAATGTTTTTAAAGTTTGCAACGTAACAGAGACGCGAAAAAGTCTCACGCTAAAACTTGCGGGTGGTGTGGCCCTTTTTATGTTATCGTAAGATCTATACTGTTCTTCTGGAGGGCTGTAGCTTTTAACATGGGCTGGGGGGTGGTCCTAACGTAACAGAGACGCGAAAAAGTCTCACGCTGAAACTTGCGGCTGGTGTGGTCCTAGCGGTTAGCTGGCGACGTGGGTATCCGTCCGTCCCTTATCGTAGGGCCTTCCAGCGTAACATGGTTCTGCTCTCGGCTTCTGTTCTCGTTTCTTCCCTCGGAACTGCGTCTGTCTCATGGTGGGAAGGTATGACATGCATTTAGGCATTCTTGTGTTAGTCTGTGGTATTCCATTTGCTCACTCGTTACTCTTATTACTTTGGTTAATTTAATGTCACGATTTATTCGGAGCTATGTGACATACTACTGGATTTGCTTATCATATCAGGGTTTTCATGGAAGGTGTTGGATTTGCCTGACACCTTACAACTGACCTACCGATTAATGTGGTGTTCAAACCACTTTTCGTTCCTAGTGAACGTTCACAATGTTGCAAGGTGAATGCTGTATTAAAAGCAGATTGAAAAACATAATTGACCGAGAGGGATTCGACCCTTTGAGCATTTGGCTTCCAGCCAAGGACTTTACCACTAAATCACCGGCCTATACCTGTCAACAATGAAACGTTTCAATAGAAATGACCATTTCATACAGCTACGTCCGTGTTCTTTTGTACTGTAACCTCAAATTTCTTGTTTGTTTTTGTATTTACGAGGCCCAGAATCGCATATTATCCACTATTTAGTGTAGATTTATCCTCTATGATGCACCTCTGTCGTTAGGTTTGAGCAGGGGCAACGAGTGTTGTGTAAAGCTCAGTAAGTAGCTGTGCTGTAGGGCGCAATCATCCTCATGCGCGATAAAATAACACTGCCATTTCGATTTGCCGATTTCGCTCGACAACATCCTCCGTACAGCCCGGATCTTTTACCGTGTGATCTTCACATCTACGGCGTCCTGAAGAAAGACGTCGGTTTCAGTCCGACGAGGAAGTGCGAGAGTGGGTGTGGTTGTGAAACCGTCAGCTGCCGACGGCGTTCTACGAAAGAGAAACTGATCGTCTCCCAGTAGCATATATGTTTTAAAACGTGTGGTGATTACTTTGAATGGAAGCATTCCATGGTCTTGTTGTGGCGGGTGTTCGTTTTTCATTTGACAGCGCCCTATATTACGAACTTCTAATGAGGAGCGAGTTATTTAATTAGGTTAGTCTGTGAGATTCTGTACTTAAATCTTTTTTGATACCGTAGCTTTAAACCGTCTTTGCTATGGGCATGGACTGCAATTACTGTGTTCATGTACAAGCTAGTTTGGCATCTGTTTAATCACAGCTCCAGGCAGTGCTGGCTTCCATCATGCAGTTTGATGCTATTGCCAATTGACATCGCTGTTAGCGGCCGGACGTAGTAATTTAAGGGAAGTTTAGCATGCCCCACGAGTCCCCTGATCACTCCACTCTTGTGGTAAGCCGGATTACTGCTGGCAATGAGTTTGGCTTCTCACCCGTGATTGAGTGGCAAGATTTGGCAAGACGCAAAAGACTTTCCAGGAGACCGATCGAAAGGCCTCCCTGGTTTTTCTGACGAGCTTGTATCAGGAGCAAGCTGTGACTGATGAAGAGCTTTATCCAGCTGCAGCTCTTTAACCTTTTTTCGGATGAAGCCTCTCAGCCCACAAGTTACAGGCATTCGCAGAGACTGGGAATATTCTTTGTTGGGAGCTCAACTGTTAGGCGCGTCACAGAGCGCCTTAGAGATATGACTCCCAAGGAGGGGAAGAAGTGTAGTGTGGACTTTGTATGCACGTCGAGGGTAGTCGTTCCAAATGTAGAAGCACATGGTACAGCCTACTGCATGTGGTAGCTCACGTTAATAATAACAATGTTTCTCTCTGCAACACCTTCTCCTCCATCATAGGGTGAAGGTAAGTCGGGATGCTCCTAATAGATCAGGGCTTCACTACACTTGGAAGATGGCTACGTGGAGCGTGGGGCTTATCGGGAGTGTAAATCGTGGTTTTGTTAGGTTACATGGTGTCAGAAGAGTACAAACCGGGTACGCTCTCAAAAGGAACATATAAGACAGGAAGAGCGAAGAAGTAAGAGTCATCAGTATTAAGAGTTGTAAATTGCACCTAGCTGTGTTGGGAAAGAATCAGAGCTCCTGCTGCTCATAAAAAACACTGGGGCAGAGATCGTTACAGGAACTGCAATTCGGTTGGTGATAGCGTATTTGTTGCTGATAGAATAAGTTTAACTTGTGGTTAAATTGAATTAGATGCTTGCTGTGAGTTAGTAGGTGTATAGGTTATAACCGGAATAAGTTAATAATCTGCCGCTTTTACGTACTCGCTGACTCAGATGATATATTTGGTGAAAACTTCAATGAAAATTAGAGTGCCATTTCGAATAGGTATCCAACTCATACCTTCGATATGTTTGTAGAAATAAGTACTTGAAGTCGGAAGTTGGTACAAAATATCGTCTGATACTGTAATAAATGCTATCTAGATAAATTATTTTGAACAGTTTATTCAGAAGCCCACACAAGGTACAAGTGGATATGATAACGTAGTTGACTTTAAGAGGCAATCACTCCTGAGCAAGTATACTGCGTCATGACAGCTACAGGAATTGGTGACCACAAGGTCGTTGCAGCATGACTGAATTTCGTAACATGCAAATTCCACAAAAATAAATTCAAATTATACCAACTTACAGGCAAATAAAAATCCACGTGGCACCTTCGTAAGAGACACTCTCCATACTATACACACCAACTGCTTCAGCGTCCACCTAATGTGGCTTGATCTCAGAGAAGTAGTATTGATGGCAGTGGAGAGTTTTATACCAAGCCATAATTAATTACAGACAGAACAAATCCCACGTAGTACACAGAATAGGTCAGTACGCAATAGCAGAACAAACAAAAAGGCATGCCAGATTTACAGGAGCGCAAAATCTCCAAGACTGGTGACGTCTTGCAGACGCGCGAGACTGAGCGAAGATTTAAATGCTGGATGATTTTAATAGTTTACAAAACGAAACTCTCTCACCAAATCTGGCAAAAAATAATAGAATTCTGGTAGTATGTAAAATATATCAGCGACAAGACACAATAAACGCCTTCAGTGCACGATAACAATGGTGACGTTATCAACGACTGCACCATTAAATCGGATTTACTAAGTAAGGTCTTCTGAAAATTCTCCATCAGATACTCTAGGATTCATATCGAAAACACCTTCCTGCAGAGTAAACTGGAAACAGGTACTATAGGTTTAGCGAAGCAACGTAAGTCACTTAATAGAGGCAAGTAATTCTACCCATATTTTGTACCAATTAGGTTCGTACCAGAGTATGCTGATGAAATAGCTCAATTTCTTATACAATGGCTCGCTAGACGAAAGATCCGTGCTTAAAAAGTGAAATGTTGCTCAAGTCACATAACTACACAAGAAATGAAATAGATATAATCCACTGAATTGTAGTCCCATATGATAGCATCAATCTGTAGTAGAATTTTTGAACAAAAAATGGCTCTGAGCACTATGGGACTCAACTGCTGTGGTCATCAGTCCCCTAGAACTTAGAACTACTTAAACCTAACTAACCTAAGGACATCACACACATCCATGCCCGAGGCAGGATTCGAACCTGCGACCGCAGCAGTCGCACGGTTCCGGACTGCGCGCCTAGAATCGCGAGACCACCGCGGCCGGCAATTTTTGAACACATGAAGTTTTCTAATATGATAAAATACCCAGAAGAAAACGATCTATTGACACGTAACCCGCAGGAATTCCGAAAATATCGTTCTTGTGGAACACAGCTGCATCTTCATTCACACTGTGTAATTAATGCTATCGACAGATTATCTCAAATGGATATCATTTTACTATGTTTCCAAGAGCCTTTTCGCTGCGTCCCTCACAAGCGGCTTCTAATCACATTGTTTGTCAGTGGAGTACCTTCTCAGTCGTGTGACTGGATTTGTGATTTATTGTCAGAAAGGTCAAAGTTTTTAGTAACTAACGGGAAGTCATCTAGTGAAACAGAAGTGATGTATGATGTTGCCTAAGCCCTCTGCTGTTCACAACCTCTACAAAAGAAGAACTTCATTCCTTGTTTGAGAATGTCATTTTATGTTAGCAGCTATTTTTTGTTGAGAAATATGTCTTGTCTCGCTCATATTTGATTGTCATTGAATCAATATTTGTGTGTCAGCGACTAGCATTCTGTTTAATACTGTCGTTTAATGGCGCCAGGCTTGATTTCTAAGTCCCTGCTGTAAGAAGGCTCACCATGGTAGCTTAGCAGAATATTATAAGTTTTGGTGCATTTATAGAAAGGCTTCAAATTATCTGCAATAAAATTTAAATTTTAAGTCTAACATTTGAAGGAAATATTTTTAGAGCTAACGTGACACTGAACTGAGTGGGTTTGTTGTACTGCATTCAAAGGCAGTAACGTGTGATGAGCTCTCAGAAGTGTTCTCCGGCTACAGTGAAGCACCTGCAACTATGTGGGGGACTCGTCTTTGCTGCAACACTCGCAAGTAAGCAGCGGCCAACTCCAAGAGTGTGCTGTGAACAGAGGCTGCTTGCACGCGTCATTACGCTTCTTAACAGACCCAACTATGCATACAGATAGCGACTTGGCAGCACTGCGGGTGGTTAATTAGTGCAAAGAATCCTGCGCGTTGGTAGTTTGCGTTCCAATTTGTCGGGACGCGGCTACTCTTCCGTGTGGACATTATCTGGCTGGGCAACTTCCCGGCGCGTGGCACCAGTAACACGCCGTCGCCGCTGCCTTCGCTTTAGCCGGTTGCACCTCTCCTACTGAACCTACCACACTCACCCAGTAAGTCTGATACGCTCCAGTAGGTCAGTTATTTCAATGGATCACTCGCAGTTCACACTGTAGCAGGCACGGAATGATGGTTCATTAATACGGTAACACCTTGGTGCACGGCAAATATGGAAAATACCCGTGTGACAATTTTGATAAGTATAATTTATGGCTAGTCTGGCTGCGACTGCAGGAAATACTGCTGTTCCCAAGATAAATCACAAAATGCGTAACAGACCTATAATCGTCAGCCGTTGAAGAGATGCGTTAAAACAGTTTCCGAGTTCGATGTTCTACAACTGGGTGTCAGAGCCTATGCAGTTTTTTTATTTATTTGACATATAGTCCACACGGATGTTTCCTGTAAAGACAAAAACAATTGTTTGCTAAATCTTGTCTTATTGGAGTGGAGATCATAAGTAGATTTCAAATACGAGTGCACGCTTATTGCGACGTAGTTTTCCATTAAACTTGTGAGATGAGATCCTGAGGCTCCCTTGTCCTCACCTCTCCTGCTGTCCCTACAAACCTGACACAGTAAATCTGATAAGCTTTACTAGGTCAGTTATTTCAATCGATCAGCTACAGCTCATCCTGTGGCTGGCACGGAATGACAGTTCATTAATACGACAGTACATCCATCTCACTTGGAAACAGCGTAGTCACTCGAAGATGTAACAGTAGTCGACATATAATTTATAGAAAAAAGCAGTTCGTTTAGAATTCAAATTTTGCAAATGTCTTTCTGTGTGAACATATTGGACGTTTTGGTTTAAAATGT
Organism: Schistocerca serialis cubense; assembly: GCF_023864345.2. Classification (NCBI taxonomy): domain Eukaryota; kingdom Metazoa; phylum Arthropoda; class Insecta; order Orthoptera; family Acrididae; genus Schistocerca; species Schistocerca serialis. The sequence goes on from NC_064640.1 coordinate 585,583,030, forward strand.
TATAACTTTCATTAATCGTCACTCCTTATAAACAGAGATAGCCGGTAAATTTCACTAAAACAAGTAATTCTGTCCCTACCTTTAAAGAAAGAACTTCTGTACGAACAAATAGGATCAATTTTATCTCCTGCGACACAATTCTACATTTCCGTAAAACTTCTTTCGTTACTTGTTTTATGCCAAAGTGCCTTTGAAAGAATTGTATATGCAAGTTGCTATTTTGGTTCTTAGTGTTGTGTTAATCTGGAATTTGTTAGTTTACACGGTTGTGCATCAGTAAAGTATTGCCCTGCGTCGCCCAATACTTAATGAAGCCACTGACCTATCATTTCTTTTTCGTATACCGCACATTCAAGAATTAATTTATGTTGTAGAAACAGATAAAAGTGTAATATCCATGACGTTCATCAAGGAACCAGTTTTCAAAATGTTGTAGGCTAATGATTAAGATTTATATAAGAGTACTGTATTTTCCGCAAATATACAAAAAATGTCAATTTTTCCCTAAGCTGAACTCAAAACAGCATACAAGGAGCGAAAGAAGAGATAATTTCAACTCTAAGGCGTACATTATCTGAAGTCTCTTCAACAATGCTAATTTACTTTAAGCTGCTTATTCCACTACAGCTGTAGTACTCTTCGGTATATGGACTCGCATTCGGGAGGACGACGGTTCAATCCCGCGTCCGGCCATCCTGATTTAGGTTTTCCGTGATTTCCCTAAATCACTCCAGGCAAATGCCGGGATGGTTCCTATGAAAGGGCACGGCCGACTTCCTTCCCTAATCCGATGAGACCAATGACCACGCTGTCTGGTCTCCTTCCCCAAAACAACCTACCAACCAACTCTTCGGTATCTAAAACTTAAAATTTTGTTGTTGTGGGAGTATCATTTTTCAGTACCTTTATTTTAGGCTTAATTTAGTTCACACATTTATTTTACAAAGTCTCCAGTTTTTTCCGTCACGTATAGGTTTCTGGGATCACCCGTGTTCTAGGCATCTCGTCTTTGGTGTTGATCAAAAACACCTAGGGTTCTATGTTCGAACCCAGCCACTGCTTAAATTATGAATAAAAATCACCAGCAATGGTGGCTGAACACTTTCTGCATAAGATTACACCCTCTTTCTACCAACGCTTTTATGAAAGACGGCGTAGGAACGGACAGAGTCTCGGGGATCGCACTTGTCCTTGGGGTAGTAAAACTGCTCTAAAAAGCCGAAGAATCAGCAATGATGAACGGTTTGAGGATGCAAAGGCAACTGAAACCTCTACGTTAAAGACATATAACGTATATCCACAGGAAATGTGGCCTGTAACTGAACAAGTGTCATGATGATTTGTCCATTGACAAAAGATTCCGGTTTATATACCCATTCGGGTCTCTGAGAAAGAGCGGCCTAGGGGGTGTGACCTTGAGAAGCAGATGGGATAACCAAGTAAAGGGTAACATTCTACAGCTCAGAGAGTGGAGCGTTATAAGTTCCAACGTGACAGGGAAGCTAGAAAATCTGAAAAGCGGATTGCAAAAGCCTTAACTAGGTATTGTGTAGATCATTGAAGTGAAATGTAAAGGGGATAAGGATTTCCCGTCAGATGAGTAACGGATAATATCAACAGCAGCAGAAAATAATATAACGGGAGTATGATTCGTTATGAATAGGAAAATAGGGACGAGAGTGAGTTGCTATGAACGCGGGTGTTGCGAAGCCAACAGAAGAACGGATTACGAGAGAACACGGCCTTGTTAGTAGGCATGAAAGGCGCGAAAGATATGGGACAGCTAAATATAGGTACATAGAAGGTGACTGCAAAGTAACCTTGGGTAACGACAGAAGTACTTGAACTGATAGAAGGAAGTAGAAAAATGTTCAGGAAAATACAGGAATACAACATTTCGATAATTTAGGAACGAAATGTATAGGAAATGCAGGACCTCAAGGCGAGATGGCTAGTGGAAGGAGTACATTGTAGGCCTCTGTGAGGGGGAAGACTTGTCTGATGAAGTGACAGAAAAATAAGCTGGGGTCTATATGGAAGACAAAATGGATCCAGTATTGGAGTAAGAATTCTAAGATCTTTGGAAGACTTGAGAGCAAGTAAGGCAGAAGGCATAGGTAACATTCCATCGGAATTCATAAAAACATTTAGGGAAGTGAAACCAAAACATATATTCAAGTTGGTCTGTAATATCTGTGACACTTTCGAAAAAAAAGTCATCTACACAATTCCGTAGACTACAAGAAAAGGTAAGTACGAGATATATCGCACAATCAGCTTAACAGTTAATGCATCCAAGCTGCTGACAAGAATAACACACAGAAGAATGGAGAAGAAAACTGAGGATCTATTAGATGGAGATCAGTTCGGCCTCAGGAAAGTAAAGGCACCAGAGAGGCAGTTCTCACGCTACACTTGATAATGGATGAAATATTGAAGAAAATTCAAGACACATTCACAGGATTTGTCGACCTGTAGTTAGAACTGTACACTGTAACGTGGTCAACATCTTGTAAATTCTAGGAAAAAATAGAGTTATACAATAGGGAAAGACTGGTAAAATACAGTATGTACAAGAACCATGGGGAAACAATACGATTGGAAGACCAAGAACCAAGCGCTCGGATTAAAATAAGTGTAAGCTAGGGATGCGGTGTTTCACCCCTACTGTTCAATCTGTATATCGAATAAGCGACGAAGGAAGTAAAAGGAAGGTTCAAGAGTTGGATTAAAATTGGGTATGAGTTATAAGATTCGCTGATGACATTGCTATCCTCAACGAAAGTTAAGAATAATTACAGAACCTGTTGAAATGAGTGAACAGTCTAATGCGTATTAAAGATGGATTGCGAGTAAACCGAAGAAAGACGAAAGTAATGAAACGTACGGGAAATGAGAATAGCTATAAGTTTAACATCAAAATTGATGATCACGAAGTAGACGAAGTTTAGTAGTTCTGCAACCTTGGAAGTAAAATTACTCATTATGGATGGAGCCAGGTGAACATAAGAAACAGCCTAGCACAGAAAAAAGTACATTACTAACCCAGAGAAGCCTACCGTTACCAAAGATAAGTCTTAACGCGAGGAGAAATTCCTGTGAGTGTACGTTTGTGGCACAACAACGTATGGTAGTGAATAATGGGCTGTGGCGAAACCGGAATAGAAGAGAATGTAAGGGTCTGAGATTTGGTGCTACTGAACAGCGCGGAAAATTGGATGGACTAATAACGTATAGAATGAGGAGGCTCTTCGCAGAATCTGCTAAGTAAGGAACATAAGGAAAACACAGGCAAGAATTAAGGATAGGCTGACAGTACTTGTGTTAAGCTATCAGGAAATAGCTTTCAGGGCACTAGAGTGTTCTGTAGAGCGTAAACGTTGTAGGGGAAAACAGGAACTGGAATACATCCAACAGATAATTCAGGGCGTGGAAGCGCTAATGTGAACTGAAGATGTTGGCAAAGGGGAGGAATTTGTGGTGGGCTGCATCAAATCAGTCGAATGGATGATATATATATATATATATATATATATATATATATATATATATATATATATATATATATATATTGGGTATGTGATTCTGACAGAAGTAAAGAAATTCTCAGAAAATAATAACTCAAGAAATGTAATAAATATTGACTGAATGGGACCACATTAGAAGAGCAGTAAAGATCAGACGAAGTATTAGACCATAAATTGTATATACACCCCTGGAAATGGAAAAAAGAACACATTGACACCGGTGTGTCAGACCCACCATACTTGCTCCGGACACTGCGAGAGGGCTGTACAAGCAATGATCACACGCACGGCACAGCGGACACACCAGGAACCGCGGTGTTGGCCGTCGAATGGCGCTAGTTGCGCAGCATTTGTGCACCGCCGCCGTCAGTGTCAGCCAGTTTGCCGTGGCATACGGAGCTCCATCGCAGTCTTTAACACTGGTAGCATGCCGCGACAGCGTGGACGTGAACCGTATGTGCAGTTGACGGACTTTGAGCGAGGGCGTATAGTGGGCATGCGGGAGGCCGGGTGGACGTACCGCCGAATTGCTCAACGCGTGGGGCGTAAGGTCTCCACAGTACATCGATGTTGTCGCCAGTGGTCGGCGGAAGGTGCACGTGCCCGTCGACCAGGGACCGGACCGCAGCGACGCACGGATGCACGCCAAGACCGTAGGATCCTACGCAGTGCCGTAGGGGACCGCACCGCCACTTCCCAGCAAATTAGGGACACTGTTGCTCCTGGGGTATCGGCGAGGACCATTCGCAACCGTCTCCATGAAGCTGGGCTACGGTCCCGCACACCGTTAGGCCGTCTTCCGCTCACGCCCCAACATCGTGCAGCCCGCCTCCAGTGGTGTCGCGACAGGCGTGAATGGAGGGACGAATGGAGACGTGACGTCTTCAGCGATGAGAGTCGCTTCTGCCTTGGTGCCAATGATGGTCGTATGCGTGTTTGGCGCCGTGCAGGTGAGCACCACAATCAGGACTGCACACGACCGAGGCACACAGGGCCAACACCCGGCATCATGGCGTGGGGAGCGATCTCCTACACTGGCCGTACACCACTGGTGATCGTCGAGGGGACACTGAATAGAGCACGGTACATCCAAACCGTCATCGAACCCATCGTTCTACCATTCCTAGACCGGCAAGGGAACTTGCTGTTCCAACAGGACAATGCACGTCCGCATGTATCCCGTGCCACCCAACGTGCTCTAGAAGGTGTAAGTCAACTACCCTGGCCAGCAAGATCTCCGGATCTGTCCCCCATTGAGCATGTTTGGGACTGGATGAAGCGTCGTCTCACGCGGTCTGCACGTCCAGCACGAACGCTGGTCCAACTGAGGCGCCAGGTGGAAATGGCATGGCAAGCCGTTGCACAGGACTACATCCAGCATCTCTACGATCGTCTCCATGGGAGAATAGCAGCCTGCATAGCTGCGAAAGGTGGATATACACTGTACTAGTGCCGACATTGTGCATGCTCTGTTGCCTGTGTCTATGTGCCTGTGGTTCTGTCAGTGTGATCATGTGATGTATCTGACCCCAGGAATGTGTCAATAAAGTTTCCCCTTCCTGGGACAATGAATTCACGGTGTTCTTATTTCAATTTCCAGAAGTGTAGTAACCACCGAGACGAAAAATTTAGTATCATAGTAGAAAAGAACATTCCTCGTTAAAAATGTGAAGTTCTAGTGAGAGACGGTCCAAGAGATTCTTTGTGCATAAAAAATGTAAAGAACTCACGTTGAAATTACAGTTAACTAACATATTAATTTGTTCTGACATGTACCTGAAAATGACCATAGCGGTAAAATCAGAGATATGTGAGTTCGTACAAGGACTTAGCAACACTGGTTCATCCTGCCGGCTGTTCGTGAACAGTACAGGAGCGATGAATATGACGCTGTTATTTAACGTACACTTCACCATACACTGAACGGAGTGTCGTGGAATATAGCTGCAGATGTAGAAATATTGAAAAGGTAAAATGATAAAAAATTTGAGCGCCTTAAAATTACTCTGGCGATTACACACAATTTGATACGCTTAGTATAAAAGTCGTTGGTTCTGCAATGTCCGATCCGACTGTATGAGTTCTATGGCTTAGATAATAACATCTCCGTCTGTTTTACAAGTGGTGTTACAGCGAGTGCCTTCTTATTAATGATTTCAGTCCTTTCACTAATGCAGTGTATAATATGGAACACTTCGAAAATTAACTGCGACAGCATGACAGAAATGTTGAAACTGTAACAATCGAGTTTATTTATTTTAGAAATTTACTCACGCATCACAAATTTATGTAATTTTTAAGATTAAATTCGTCGATTTAGAGCATATCGTGTACAATTATCACTCTCTGACTCACTGTCCACCAGTTTTCTAGTTTTCTGGTCGGAGTATCTGCCACAGTTGCCTAATAATACTTCATTCAAAGCGAAGTATCGGCAAAATAACGGAAAATCCTCAGTTACGCAACTGTTCGGAGTAAGAATATGCCTCTTTGACCATACTGTTCTTCCTGTCATTTTATCGTAGAATATCTGACGCTAAACAAATACGAAAATTTTTAAATATTCGCCATTTTAGCAGCAGTGATTTAGTAACATTAGTGGGAGATAAAAGAAATAGCCTGACTATTTTCCAATGCTAGCATGGACCATGTAGAGATATACAACTACACACACGTTATCAGTGTTTGTAAGGAGAGAACAGACAATAAAATGGGAGAGATAATTGAGGAATTTGAAAAGATGACTAGACAGCGAAGATGAAACATCTGGGCGTTCCCAGATTCACACCGAGGTAAGCGGCGCAATAGTAGGACATTCGAAACGGAAAGGACCGTGGTACAGATCCACAACCCATCATATAGGTTTAGGTTTTGCATGATTTCTCCAAACTGCTGTAGGAAATTGAAGCCTTCTCGCTCTGAAATGGATACGAGCTATCTTTCCCCGATCTGAGCTGGTGAACTGTGTCTAGGGTTCTTGTCGTCGACGGGTTTTCCAAAATTGCTAGTCCATGTACGAGGCACGTGAACCTAGTGGTGTATGTATAAAGAATCGATTTCTCAGTACATGGAGTGAAATGTATTCTGGCGACAAATCAGTAACCGGCTTACGGCGTTCAATTGACACAGGGTAAAATCAACACACTATCATACTCGGCGGCCATTCGTTGAACCGAAGCAGTGCATCATCGCTTACATTGACTTGTGAACAAACTAAACTGCAAGCGGTTGGGACATGTAGTGGCATCATCTGTGTGTTCTCATTTGATGACGGAAAGCATAGGCTTTTTCACAGAATACCGGCTGTTAGTGCGAGATCACTTTTCCACTGTACAAAATGGATATTAACGATTTTTGACTTCATTGTCATAGCGATATCTATCACATCACCGCCGTGACACTCGTATGACACTCATTTCGAGGTAGCAAAATTCTCTATTTTGAACGTACAACTCAACTACAGCATGGAAAAAAGTCGACGAAATCGACAAACTAAATACAAATCTACACTCATATTTTGCAAGCCATCTTTCAGCGTGCAGTGGAGGGTATATCGGTTGCCACACATTTCCCACGTTTTCTCTTCCAGTTCGCCAGCTGATGTATTGTTGGTAAGAGTTCGCCTGAACACGAATTTCTCTTATTTTATCGTCATGATCACTTCATGTAATTTATGGGATATGTTGGACAGAGAATAAGTAACGTAATGCTTGACTCTTCTTGAAACATGCGCACTCGGATAATGTTACTTGTAAATCGTGACATGTAACAGCGATCTTCTCATGTCTGCTTCTGGAACTAGATAAACGTTCCGTCACACTATCACACGTATTAAACGAGTCCGTGGAAGATCTAATTAATTATTGGATAATCTGTATCTGCCCTGTAAGTGCTACCTACCGAGAATTAAGACTGAAGGCCAAAAGTCAGGAATCTTCCGAACGAAGTGTCCGTAAGCTGCGTCCATGAGTAAATTACATTTGCTTAAAAATTATTCCCGTGAATTTTAGTACACTATCTGGCAGTCCTTCAACTAGTTTTATGTGCTCAGTTCCCTATAAACCGCAGAAGACTCACACGTTTCTGATTTGAAGACTGTGTACACAGCGACTAAGTTATAAAAATCACCCTTATATTCGTATTAGCTGGGGACATTACACTGCCAGGGTACACATTCATCAGAATTCTATTAGTCCTTCTCCTCCTTCCCCCTCACACTTCCTGTATCCTCCATTCCGTCTTTGTACATCTGCTTCTGCCACTCTCTCTCTCCAATTCCTCCTCCCCACCTCTCCGTTCATCTGCCATTCCCCATCTTTTCTGTCCATTTGCTCCTCCCCTTCCGTCCCTCTGTTCCTTCCTTCTCTGTCCATCTCCGGTTCCCTCCTCTAAGTATATCTCCTCCTACAAACTGTACCTGCTCCTCCCCCTCCCTCCGTTCACCTCAACTCCCCCACCTCTCTATCCATCTCCTCCACTCACTCGTTCTGTTTATCTGCTCCTCCTTCTTTCTCGGTCCATCTCCTCCCCCCTCCCCTCTCTCTCTCTGTCTCTCTCTCTCTCTCTCTCTCTCTCTCTCTCTGACCATCTCCAAAATCTGTGTATTGGCGCATCGTAGGCTACACTACTTTTAATCCACACCCCAAGCCCTTTGAGACTATGGTTGATTTTACCCACACAGTGATTCCTTGCAGAAAGTGAGTGAGATGTATACCAAGTTTGACTGAAAGCGGTCTAAGGCTATAATATCTATGGATTACTGTTTTCAGTGTTATTTTGATGTCTGAATATAGAGCTGAGTTGCTCTTAGAAGCAGCAGGGAAAGCACACTCGCATGTGGGTGAGTAGCATAAATCTGTACAGCATCATCGTTTTGTCAAATATCGCTGACAACAGTTCTGAAGAAAATATCCACATAACACTTGAATTCATGCGGTCTTCTTTAAGCTTCGCGCTTCTAATATACATGACACTAGTACACAGAGTCATATCACAAACAGAACAGACGCTAATGATGAGGTCGTGGTCCGCCATACTTTATGTGCTCCATTCCGGCTGAGAAACGACCAGGCAAGAGCCATTCAATCATCTTTTCGTTGGTCTCACTAGAAATAGTGTGAAGTGAAGGAGAAAACAATAACATATTTTCAACAAAAATCTGTTTTAAGCTTTTCTGTGTGCGCACCAGTTAACCGGTGCGCTTAACACCAACCTCCAATATTTTTCCAATGTAATTTATAGGCAACAGACAAATGTCGATTAAAAGTAATAAATGTCATACGTTGATATTGCACTTTCAAACCGAAATTAAACATGGAGAATAAATCCTTTCTTACCACAGTTAACAATATTTACAGTAAAATATTAACAAAGGGATAGATGAAACCATAAGAAACTCCTTATGTTTGATACCACATAAATCCTTAAAAACAGTATCTAAAAACTCAAGACTACGCCACTTCAGTCTGCCATTGTGCTTCACCTTGTTAACATATTACCTGATGTATATAGCGGGCGCATCCCTGCACTCTACAGTTTAATGTAGTTAGTGAAAAACTCTGTTCTACAAATCACCATACACATACTTGACTTCAGATGTCCTCACACATAGAAATATAATAAGTGTTGATTTGTGGCTGGTTGCTGTCCCACTAACAACAACATTTCGCTTCAAATAACAGTCACGGTCTCCATCATGTCATCATATGACAAAATTGCAGAAATATAATTAACTTGTATCTGGAGAACATGGCAGAAACTCCACAGGACTTCTAAAACTTTTCCATCTCCAGAGGAGTTTTATATCAAGGTGCGCCGACAGATACCCCGTAATAACGTGGAGCTCTCCCGAGATGAGACAAGGCGAAAATGTTCCGTTTTCAGACACCAGCGACCGCAGCAAACTTTCGTCTAATAACTGTTGCTTTTAGTGCACCGTGAGTGAAAAAGAACCAAGCGATACGACAATCCTATATTCCAATCCGAAACATCACTTCCGATGAGCCAGCTATTTGCGAAGGATTCAACCTTTGAGAGCTCGATTCTAACCAGTATCTTTGATTCTGTTTATCTACGTCTCCATTCACACAGAAATTAGCTTCAGCCGTGAACAGTGCATCATAGCCGAAGCGACGATCATCGTCCAGCTTGCGTCTCGACCATTCTGCAAATGGTAACCGACGATCTGGATCGTCCGCGGTGTGATGCCGTAAAATTTTCATTTTGTGAGGGTGACATATATATGTGTCCAAATTGTCTTTGTTAACGGATGGCTGACCTAAATTCCTTAAGACATGCGAAAAGTACTGCGCTCGGGACCCTTACTGAACAATGACAAAACAGCGGTTGATGTTGCTTCATGCATAGTCATTTTCGATCTTCCAGCTATCCGTTTGTCTACTACGGAACCATATCCACCGGACTTCCCAAGAAATTTCATCAGCACACTGTGGATAATGAGTGGTCTATTTTGATGGTACTGTTTGCAATCCTATACGGAAACATCGGTGATCTTCTCTACAGGTAAACAGGGCGATCTCAGTGCGTCCATGCTGTGTTGACACCACGAACTTCACGACACTTGTAAAGAAGAAACATCGCTGATAACTCGAGAATGCATAAAACAGTCCTCAAATGAAAGGGCATCGTTGTTTCCTCTCCCCATCTGAAAGGTACGCTTTGCATCCAAGATGTGGGCTACCGAAATGGCCATCATGCTGGTAATACAGCCCCATAAGTTTCCACCCTCTGCCATCTCATAGTGACCACCTATGGGTGGCAGGGGAGGTTGCCTGCCATACGTAGGATCCAAATTCAGTTCCCAGTATTTCCAGGGATTTTTCCTTCGTAGGAGGACCTCTAATTGGTGCCACACAGGCTCGTGATGCCAAATGAGGAACAATTTGAGTGAGAGGTAGCGGCTACAAGATCTGCAAAGCCGGAAGAGAAGTATACTGCCCCACCTCCATATATCATCCGAATGACACCATTGGCAAAGGATGACACGGCGGGTGGTGGGTACCAATTCACCAGTCAAAGCCCAGAACGGTTGACCTTTCCATCACACAATACCTGAATTTAAATTTCTGTTTATGCACCTGTTTTGATTTTGGAAGGATGGTTCCACACCTATGGACCAGGATGTGGAAACAAATGATCATGTTTGGACGCTTCGTCTATAATTACTTTCGTTTTATATATTTCAGAATGGGTTGATGTTCGAACGAAAATGATATAGAGCTCTTGCGCCATATGATGATTTTTCAGAAGTATTTAAAACTTGTAACTTACCGTGTCTTTAAATTAATCAAAAATAATGTTACCTATGCACATAAAGTGAAATACATCTCGATCCCAGGGGAGGTTAGTTTTGGATCCGGGCAAACTGAGAGTCCTTACACTACTTAAGACGAAATACTGCTGTTAGAGTTACGAAATAGAATTTGTAACACCATAAATGTTTGTGTGTTAGTGAAATTACACTGAGGTGACGTAGACAAATGGTTCAAATGGCTCTGAGCACTATGGGACTTAACATCTATGGTCATCAGTCCCCTAGAACTTACAGCTACTTAAACCTAACTAACCTAAGGACATCACACAACACCCAGTCATCACGAGGCAGAGAAAATCCCTGATCCCGCTGGGAATCGAACCCGGGAACCCGGGCGCGCGTAGTCAAAGGATGCCTCCTAATATGGTGTCGGACCTCGTTATACCCGTCGTAGTGCGGAAACTCGCAGAAATATTGAGCCATGCTGCTCTATAGCCATACGTAATTGCTAAAGTGTTACTGGTGCAGGATTTTATAAACGAACTGACCTCAGGATTACGTTCCATTAATGGCCAATGGGATTCATGTTGGGTGATCTGGATGACGAAATCATCCTCTCAAACTATACAGGATGTTCTTCAAACCAATCGCGAACTATTGCGGCCCGATGACATAGCGCATTGTCGTCCATAAAAATTCCCTCGTAGTCTGGGAACATGACGTGCACGAATGGCTGCAAATGCTCTCCAAGTAGTCGACCATAATCATTTACAGTCAGTTACCTGTTCGGTTGAACCAAACGACCCAGTCCATTCCATGTAAGCACAGCCCACACCATTAAGGAGCCTATTACCAGCGTGAACAGTGCCTTGTTGACAGCATGGTCCGTGGCCTCGTGGGGTCTGCGCCACACACGATCCCTACCCACAGCTTTTACCTACAGAAATCGGGACTCATCTGAGCGGGTCGCGGTTTTCCAGTCGTCGAGGATCCAACTGATACGATCAAGACTCAAGGAGACGTGCTGCAGGCGATGGCGTGCTGTTAGCAAAGACACTCGCATCGGTCGTCTTCTCCCATAGCTCATTAATGCCAAATTTCTTTGCACTGTTCTAACCGATATGTTTACCGTAAGTTCCACAGTAATTTCTGCGGTTACTTTACGCAGTGTTGCTTGTCTGTTAGCACTGGCTGATAGTGTACTAAAATTCACTGGAATAATTTTAAGCAAACGCCTCTGCTCTCATGCATTCATTGTAGGTCATCGGCCACTGCGTTGTCCTTGGTGAGAGGTAATGCCTCAAATCTGGTATCCTCGAAATACTCTTTACGTTCTGGACCTCGGAATATTGATTTCCTTATCGATTTCCGAAATGGTATGTCCCATGCGTCTAGCTCCAGCTACCATTCCGCGTTCAAAGTTAGTTAAGTCCCATCGTGCCGCCATAATCACGTCCGAAACCTTTTCAAGTGATAACCTGAGTAGAAAAGACAGCTCCGCCAATGCACTGTCCTTTTATACGGTGTGTACAGGATACCACCACTGTCTGTATATGTGCATATCGCTATCCCATGACTTTCGTAACCTCAGTGTACAGAGTACATGATTTTAATTTTTCTTGTACGTTATAGATTGTAGCAATCTGTCGTCTTTTTCAAATTTTATTATGCAGATCTAGATTTCGGCAAGAAGCTAGCCGTTCTCAATGCTAAGATTACAAAAAGTACATAGTCAGATGATGTCACAAAAAGTTACAAGTAATGGTTTAACTCATATGGTTTGTATATTACATACCACTCTTATTTTCGCTCAATGCAAATTTCAAGTGGTTTACTTCCCTTGAATTTTATATACGTAGTTCATCTAGATGGTGCCATGTAACGAACCGATGTGTTCTCCATAAAGCTTGCCTTCCGCAAACAGTAGTATTCAATGAACTGTGGGTGAAGCTCGATCAACAGGGACTTACATGCATAGATCGAAAATAATAGTTGTGTGTAATATACTATGCATTTGAGTTACCCTATTACTTGTAACTTTTTATGAAATCATCTGACTATGTACGTCTTGTATTCTTAGCACTGAGAATGGCTAGCTTCTAGCCGAAATCTAGATCTGCATAATAACATTTAAAACGGACGACTGATTGCTGCAATCTCTAATTTACAATATAACGGTCACTGAGTGCAACCGCTTTCCGGATGGAAGGTACCTGATTTAATTTTTCTTAATAATTTAAAAGTTTTAAACAATATTTTAAATATGAACAGTTTTACAGAGGGAGGGATGTTGGGTGAGTGACTCATGACAACACGATACGGATATAGAGAACAAGTAAATTACTGGACAGGAGTAATAATCATGAATACTAACGCAGTTTAGCAAACTAGGAAAATTGTTATTTATGTATTGTATGAGTTAGTGAAAAATAATATGCGATCTACGCTGACGTCTAGGTCGTGCTGCATTTGTCGTGATGAGTAGCACCATTTTCCCGTAGCATGCCACACTAAACATGCTCAGCGAACCTCAGCTGAGCAGTTCGTCTTGAATGCTGAAACAGGCAGAAGTGGAGAATTAGTTCTGTTCGTTCCAGAATATCTCACAAACTTGCCTAATAATCTGGCACTCTTCGACATCTTTCATATTTATAGGTCAGTGACTGGACATCAGTTTCGTAAATCAGTACGACGCGATTTTCAGAAGCCTCACACTAACATTAACCAGTAGCTTATTACGTAGTGCATCAGGAGTGTAATCGGCAAGTCTTTGGTTCAATACCTACAACTTTAATTTAAATTTATCATTTACTCTCATCGAAAGTGTTGAATAAAATATAATGTATCATAATTTTTGCCTTTGTCATGTATTATTGGTGGTGGTAAGTGCCTATGGGACCAAACTGCTTAGGTCATCGGTCCCTTGACTTACACACTGCTGAATCTAACTTAAACTAACTTACGCTAAGGACGAGACACACACACATGCTCGAGGGAGGACTTGAACTTACGACTGGGAGAGACGTGTGAACCGTGGCAAGGCGCCTTGGACCACGCGGCTACCACGCGTGGCCATCATGTATTATTAATTCCGTATGTACAATAATAATTTATGTACATATATGTGGCTAAGAGTAGTCTGCGTTTTTTCAAATTTCTTGTTTCTTCACACACACTTCCTTATCTTCTTCCTTTGGTTTTAAGAAGCACTTGAAGACCTACTTTGTTGAAATTGTAGAAGAGGTACCCATGCCGCAATTGTCTTCAAGTTGTTTCATGTCACTAAGTGTTGTTTATTTGTCCTTAAGCGTGTGATTGACTGCTGTCATACTACAGAATGAAAGTTTCTCTGCAGTGGAATGTGTGCTGATATGAAACTTCCTGGCACATTAAAACTGTGTGCTGGACCGATCTCCGAAATGAGGACCTTTGACTTTCGCGGGCAAGTGCTCTACCGACTAACCTACACAAGGAGGACTCACTACTCGTTCCTCACAATTTTACTTCCGTCAGTAAATCGTCCCCTACCTTCCAAACTTCACAGAAGCTTTTCCGCGCAACTTCCGGGACAAGCACTCCTGAACAAAGAACACTGCAGAGAACTGGCTTAGGCACAGGGTAGGGAATGTTCCAAGAATGAATTCTTCACACTAAAGCGGAGTAGTGAGTTCACTGCAGTCAAGAGTTTGTACATGTTAAAGGAGTTAGCCATAGATTTAGATTTCTTAGATAAGTTTCCTTTTTCTTGGGATTCAGACACTTCCTACCTGAGTGCCTAAGAGGCTACGAAAAATTTTAACTGCCAATAAATCATATATCAGCCTACACAACACTGTTGGTAGAGTGAATATTTCGTTCTGCATTATGATAACAGTCAAGCACACGCATAAGTAGTAACAAACAACACTAGTGGAATGACGCAAATTGCCGACCAATGTGGCATGCGTTTCTCGTCTTCAGTTTCAACAAAATAGGTCTTAAAATTCTTCTTAAGACCAAAGTAAAAAGACTACGCTGCTAGTGAAAAGAAATACGAAATTCGAAAAACTGGCGACCATACACCTCCCCCCCCCCCATATATATATATATATATATATATATATATATATATATATATATATATATATACATCTTCCACACTTCCACCTAAACTACTGCACCGATATCAACCAAACTTGCCACGCGTGTCACGTACTGTCTGGACACCATCACTGTGGTGAAAATAGCCTCCTACCTGTCAAAGGAGTGGGGCTCGGGGTGAACAAGCAGTGTAGCACACGATGCCCGAAAACCCGTAATTTAATCATCCAGCACGTGAGAATGAGAACACTTACACATTTACATCGACCATTAAATATAATTGCAAAACTTTTGGAAACATTTTATCGTTGATTATTCGCACAAAAGGATGAAAGGAAAAAAGTTTAGTGTTTACCAGATTTTCGCTGTTCGTGCAGTAAAAGCGCTGCACGAAGCATAGTGTTTTAATATATTACTTCTCGACTGCCAGTTACATTCGAGATACATTTTACAGAAGTTTTCACATATACCCCTGAATATACCAGAAAAACTGTATCATTGTATGACACATATTTTAGGAGATATGACACACAGTGGCAAGTGTGGGTAATTGCCACATCATGCATGACGATTTAATTTATTACTTCCTTATTATTAACAGTATTCGAAACGCATTTCGCAGACAGTATCATCGTACAAGGGGGTACCGGAAACAAGGTGAACTTCGTTGAACTTGTTTATTCACATATTAAACACAAACCTTCAGTACCCTTCAAAGTACTCTCCGCTTGCACTAATACACTTGTCTAATCTTTTATTTCAGTTTTCAAAACGTTGTTTAAATTCATCTTTTGTGACGCTAGACAGTGCCTCCGTCGTTTTTTTTCTTCACTTCAGCAAATCAGCAAAACGCTTTCCTAACATGTTTCCTTTCACTCTAGGAAACTAAAAAAGTCGCACGAGGTAAGGTCAGGTGAGTATGGGGTTTGAGGAACAGGGTCTTACCGTTTCTGGTCAAGAACTGTCACACAGGCAGGACTGCATGAGCAGGGGCATTGTCATGATGGAAAAACCAGTCACCCGACTGCCACAAATCAGGCTGCTTCCGTCGCTCACTGTTGAGCAGTCTTTCCAGAACTTCCAAGTAGAAACCCTGCTTAAACTGTCTGACCCTGCGGATTTAACTCTGAATGGGCTACTCCTCTCAGACCGAAAAAGCAAATCAGCATTGTTTTAATGCTTGATTTCACTGGACAAACTTCCTTGGGGCGAGGCGAACCTAAAATCTTCCACCGACTTGATTGTTGCTTTGATTCGGGATCGTAAGCACAGAATCAAGTTTTGCCCCCTGTGATAACTTTTGAAGAAAATGTACTTGTAGATCATTTCGGGACCCCACCCTCGTTTTCTTCAGTAGTCAGCAGTGGCCGGACGAATTTGGCAGCCACCATTTTCATTGCCAAAACTTCTCTCACAACTGGCTGCACTGAACTCCAAGTAACTGTCGTCAGCTCCACAATTTCTGTCATGGACTGTCATCAACCTTCGTTGATGATTGCGCCAATGTTTTCGACATTTTCATGTGGTTGGGTCTTGCAAGGACGACCTGAACGATGTTTGTCATCAGTTGACATTTCACAATTTTTGAAATGGGCAAACCACTCGGATACTTGAGTTTTTCCCGTAGCATCGTCCTTGTACGTCATTTTCAATACATGAAGAAAGTATGTTCCACATTTTCCGAACGGAAAGCAGAATTTCACCACCGCATGACGTTCAGGAAAATCATCCGTAGCAAAAGTTACAATCACTGGAAACAGTTGTCACTCTAAACTCTGCCGAAACCGGTCGTGACCTTCTTCAGCGACGGCACTCGGCTTACGGACTCTGAAATGTTCACTCTGTGCGCTCTTAGTGGCAAAACGCTTTGCTACAAAAGATTCGCCGGCAAAAAAATAATTGTTCGGCTTCTTCTGGATACTCCCCCCCTTCCCCTCATATGTCGTTGAATGTGTCTACAAAAATACATCTTTGTAAGACACATAGTTCATTAGATATGACGTCAAATTCTGAGTTGTGTCTCAAGCTGCCGCATCACGTACTATGCTTTAATTTGTTACTTCTTTACCACCGACTCTATTCGTAACAAATTTGGTAGACAACATCCTCACATGGCGCTGAATATACTTAGATAAATATGTTACTGTACGACATATTGTTCAGGAAGTATGACGTTATCAAAACAAAGATACGTGAAACACTGCAACAGCTTAAATGATGTTTTAATTTATTACTTTTTTACTAGTAACTCTATTCGCAACACGTTTCTCAGACAGTACCCACATACACCACTCGACATACATGAAAAATTGTATCAGTGGACAGCACATAGTTAAGGAGATCCGATGTAATAAATAATGACCAGCGTGAAAGTGAAACTGCAGGGTGAAATTCGCTAGAGATACAGGTGAAATGTACGTACAAATACTCGTGAAAAATCTTAAAAATGTGTGGAGCGGATCTGTCATATGCCTACGTGGGCAAATCCACGGATAGAGAGTTCATCCCAAACCCCCGCAAACTTTTCAACCAAACTTGGAACACATGTTAGTTACAATTTGGAAAGAAATACCGTGGGGCTATGAACCACCAGCCTCCTATTGGGGTGAGCGTGATAACTAGGAGAGTGAAGTGGGTCATGCAGTTGAAGACGGACGCAAGGCGAAAGTGATTTCAAGAAGATATCCAATAAGCGCAATCACTGCATTACATCTCCACTTCATTGACAAATTTGTTTAGTAAATCGGACACGAAAATAACAACATACCTTAACCTGTATCAGCTAAATTACTATTCACGGGCAGGGCTGCTATCGTTAAGTTTAGTGACAAGAGAATATCTCACACTAAGGTACACTATCCGCTTTAGAATGTAAAGGATACTGTTAATTATAATGAGCAACTCAACAAAAGAAAAGTACTACAATCTGGACGTGAACTGGCTCTAAAACTTCATTGCTGAAGGAAATTAATTTTGAAATAGTTACCAAGCTGTTATCTGAACTAACAAGAACAAATGGTTCAAATCGTTCAAATGGCTCTTAGCACTATGGGACTTAACATCTGAGGTCATCAGTCCCCTAGAACTCAGAACTACTTAAACCTGACTAACCTAAGAACATCACACACATCTATGACCGAGGCAGGATTCGAACCTGCGACCGTAGCGATCGCGCGGTTCCAGACTGAAGCGCCTAGAACCTCTCGACCACAACAACAAGAACACAATTAGCTTTTATAGATCTTATGTAAGCTTTTGTTTAACGCAGAGCAATGAGTGACGCATAGGGTTCACTGAATGTGTTATTGATTTGCTCAGTAATTGCCAGTTATATTTTCAAGTGCATAAATGTTTCTATAGTAAAACAGGCTTGCGAAAACTTTCACTATAAAATTATTAAACCACTGACTCAACGTAGAGGGTATCAGAAACTGTTCTGTCTGCTGACTGAATTTCGGACTAACACTTCTAACGTGGCACAGTAACAATAAACACGTAAACACAAGTATAGAAACAAAAGCAAAAATCAGGTGAGTGCAGGCTTATGAAACTTTTATGTCCTATCCTAACTGTTTGTAACCACTGTTATACTATGAAAAATTTAAGAATTGTTGAGTGATTTTAATATTTATTGAAAATTATCACTTCAGTTAAGTATTATAAACACTTACTCATTTGCTCTGCTTTAACGCGGCACTTTGCCAACCACGTTGGGCACTCTACAGAAAAAGGCAAATAAACCAATAAAGATAATTGTTACACCACGAAGTTCAGCAGAATAGATATTAGGAAAAGGGTCTTATGAAGGTAAACGATTAAAGAGAAGTCACAGTTCACCTCACAAAGTCAAAACCAGTACAATTATTATTTGAGGCTTTGCCAATCTTTTTGTCCATGGATACAGATCTAAAGTTTATATATAACTTTGCTTGAAGATGATTGCAGCGGCGCTCATCTGTCGCATCAGAACGAAGTCGAACGATGAAATTGTCGTTCTTGAAGTAGTATGCTCTGTAAAATATGTTCATGGAGTTGGAATTTAACGTATCACAGCAAACCGATAAATGTCATCATATAACAGGGGATAGTAAACAACATATGAGGCATATTTCTTCCTCTTTTATTGCATTTATTGTCTCGTTAAGCACTCTGGATATTAACTCTCTGGACGGTGGCCACAGACTATCTGTGCCACAAAGTCTCATCACGCCACTTCGCGCTTAACCCCCTTTCACACTCCCGCCTTCGCCTTTTCGTTGCAGAGGGACTTCCCTCCAGCTCTTTAACATGCAGTCCTAAGTCGCTAAGCGTTAAACAGTTATACGTATAATAATTTTGTGTATATACACCTAGAAAGAACAAAGTTTTAAAAAAGACATTTACAAAAATATTTCAGCTTACATAAAGTTACAGAATAAGAAAAATTATTTCCGTGTATTTCAAGTCAAAGAATATACGTAACATCAGTCTTACAGTCTCTACTGGAAACATAGGGGTTACTTAAAACTGTCGCAGTTGATTTCAAACATAAGTGCTACATAATCCCCATGTTTCAGTGATGTTTCCTGTTAACTATACCATACTAGAAACCACAATAGCGCTTCGCACTGTTGGACGCAACAATATACAAGCACTACAAAAAACACAGTTATTGCATAGTTTGCAACAAATGGAAGATTATCTCTTCAACATAACATAAATGTACTATCGCAGAAATTTGTTTGTGTGTCACAGATAAATTTTGTGTAACAGTGGGTAAATACACATAGAAATTTTATACATATGTAGAACAGGTAACACTTATACAAGGTACACACTTTGAAGATATCACTGCACAAAAATAATGCACAGGAAGTTACACTTAGAGTAAATTTTCAGTTGTAACTCCAAGCAGGTGTTTTCTCTTTACCTGTTATTTACTTTTTCTAATTATTTAAATTTCAGAACAACTAATGAAGATTTTGCTGTCAAGCTTTTGACAGACATTTCGGTGAAAAGATTCTTTTTATCTAAAGTATGCTTTTAACTGCTCAAAGTTTTCGTTGTCCAACAAAAGATCACAAAAAATTATTAAACACACTATATACAGGAGTAGAAGACCTTTAGATTCCCATTTACTATTTCAGGCAGCCATATTAAACGTTTTCTTGTTATAAACTATTATCGTTAGGAAACACAATTCGCTTTCCCTTTTCCACCCATGCGGTCCATATTAAACACTGTTTATCCATATTTACTTAGCAGAAGGGTGAGCTGTCCATTTATAAAGGTGGCAAGAGATTACTTACTTTCCATTTGCTTAGCTACTCACAGCATTAGAATACAGATCACTGTGCAATGTGGTCATGTCTCTGTTAACATCCTTCCATTCCATTTTAAGGAATGTCCATTTTATCATATATACCGTTATTTGATTCAGAACCTGAAATTTAGATATCTGTTAGTGTGGTTATAGTAGAAATTCTCCACAACAGTAGATACTCAAACGCACAAGAACAGTGTTTGCCGGAATATGATTTTTGTAATTAGTATTTAGGTCAGTTTTCAGATAAAATTATTTATTACTTGGTTCTATGGACATAAGATTTCAGGTCCACTATTTTACGAACACCTAATCGTTTCTTGGGCTTCAGATGTGCCTGACTGTATGCAATAGTGTAAGGAGTTCCCTGAACTCTGCAATTCTGCTGTGATGTTGTGTCACAGCATATAATTTATTTTTCCTGATCCTCCCACAAGTACTAAAGAGGCCTAATTTCATCCCAAGGGATTTTATCTATATGCACTTTATCTATATCTGGACGGTTCTTTGATTTTGGGATCTCAAAATCTTTTTCGACCTGAACCCATTGTTGACAGTGTGTAGTGTTGTACGGTGGTACTTCCTTTTTAGGTTCTGTATTCACTTCTAGCTTTCTCTTTGAAAACATTTAATTTTTCGCATGTAACACTATTTATGTAAGAAATCATCAGTTCCAGTTTCCTCTCCACATTCTTCATCAGAATCTGACCACTCGCGGACACTGTTTGGTTCCATCCCAAACACTTACCTCAGTTGTGAGGTAAATTCATTGTATGATCTTTCGTCATAATTTGAACATTTGAAGGTAATGCACGCTTGTCCGAAGGAACATTGTATTCTTCTTCTTCTGAAGAACACAGGAAATGCTGTATCTTATTTATCCGTTGATATCAGGCAGCAGCTTAAAAATAAAATGTCCTACCCATTACGGGAATTACATATAGTGTGTATAAGTACAGGTTGTGACGCAGGAACGATTACATATGTAAGTTTGGTTCTGGCCGTGGGTCGTGCACTGATAACTAAAGCAGTTAAGGTGATCGCTCCAGTAATGCAGGGAATACGGGTTGGAGCCCCGTCCGGCAGAAAATTTTCACTGTCGTCACTGCCTTACAGAGCAGGTGGTTGTTCATCTTCCTAAAAAAGTCTCACATTTTGTACATAAATCCTTATACAAATATCACTGTAAAAAGTAGCGGTCACTGAAGGGAAATAAGGAAAAATAAACATATTTTTCCAAGCATTTTAGCAACATTTTTGAAACATTTTCAGTACAGTTGCAATTTAAGTTACAAGCTTTTTCATGTGTTTTCAGCAATTTCCTCCAACACGTTATCTAGTTACCTAATAATTACCTGTCATTTCCAATAAAATTCCGTGAAAAACATGGTCAATAAAGGAAAGTTTTAAAAACATTATTATTAATAATATAAAAATAAACAAAAAAATTTTTGCTGCCTAAATATTTGATTGGATATTGGAGTTTCTGACTCTCTTCTTTAAGAAATAGCATTTGAAGGTCGGCTCACAGTAAAGAGCGTACGACTCAAAATCCCGGTCAAAACCTTCATAAAAAAGCCTTAAATTTTGTATATAAATCACTATAAAAATATTACTCTAAAAATTACCGGTCACTGATGGGAAATAAGGAAAAAAAAGCGTTTTTTTCAAGCATCTTAGCTACATTTTCAAGCATTTTCGCTACATTCCCAATTTAAGTCACAGCTTTTTCAAGTATTTTCAGCAATTTTCTCAGACACGTTATCTAGTTACCCAATAATTACCTGTCAATTCGCATAAAATTTGGTGAAAAGCATGATCAATAAGTTATTTTCCACTTAATACGGTGCGGGTGCAGAATTTGGAAGTGACCACTTTCTGGTCAGGGACACTTTACAAGAACAGTGCCCAGGAAGGACCCCGGAGAAGCCAGACAACGCTGACAGATACCACGTTCAAAGGTGAAGCGTTTTAATGATGGGTTTTTCAAAGACTGAGGTGACAAAACCCTGACCAACGGTAGAGAAATCGCCGAAAAGTGGAAAGAGTATTTCAACAACCGTCTCAGCAGTTACAAACCCAATGTGCGGTTCGATTTCAAGTCTCTCATCACAGCTGATGCAGACCATCCCCCACCCTCTTGCTTCCCACCTATATTGGATGAGATCAAAATGCAAATCAAATCGTTTAAGAAGAATAAGAGCGCAAGTGAAAACGGAATAGAGGCCGAGATTATCCAGGCAGAAAGGCTACACCGGAAGATACAAATAATCTTAGCCAAAGAAGAACTACCTACAGAATGGACGGTTCCGATCTATCCAGTCCCTCAGAAGGGCGACTAATTGAAATGTGACAACTATTGAGGAATCGCCCTGCTTATTTTATACTGCAAGGTCCTGTCCAACTGCGTCGTGCATAGATTTCAACGCATGGTAGAATAGTAATTGGTGAATATCAGGGAGGTTTTCAGACATGGCCGTCAACAACAGGTCACATCTTCTTCCTCCGACGCCTCACTGAAAAACTGGGAGACTGCAATAAAGACCCACACATTCTATTTTGTAGGTATTAAGAATGCCTACGATAGTATACACCGCAAGAGACTATTCAGTTGTCTTAAACAGTTCGGGTTGCCACAGAAGGTCACTAGCCTGGTTAAGATCTGCGTGACTGAAACACGCGGTGAGGTGAAGATGGAAGGCTGACTAAAACATGACTCTGAAATAGTGGCAGGTCTCAAGCAAGGAAATGTTTATCTCCTACTCTGTTCAGTTTTGTTCTTGCGAAGATCATACATGTGACTTTAAAACAGTTCTTCTTGGAAAGAAATACACAAACAGCAATTAACTCCTTATCATTCAGAGAAAGTGCAAATGTTATATCCCAGACTTGGGGTCACACGTCGTGTAGACCCAATGGGTCCAGCAAGACTGTATCGGCTATGACCATGTCACTGCTAATGTAATTTTCTCAGATAATGCCTGTCACACCAGAGACGGAATACCAATCAGCTGCAATAGTCATGTATGCACCTTTGAAGTTGTGACTGCAGGCTTCACACGCAGAGCCAAAAACAAAGGTCGGAACTGTACATATTGGTGTGCATAATTGATGACTATAGATTAAGAGGCCCATATCTGCTTCCTACAGCTGACCTATACCAGTGTACACTGTTTATGTAACTGAAATATTCCCCACATTCTTTGAAGATATCCAACTTGATATCCGAGCATGAGTGTGATTCTAACATGAATGTGTCCCAGCACGGTGTGCATATCTTGCTCTTAAACATTTTTGTCCGACTTACCTTAAAGCAGAGTAATATGAGGTAGTTTTGTCTTCGTGACCAGATAATCCATATCATGTCATTCCAAATGATTTTATCTTGTGGGGACATGTGGAAAGTTGTGCAAGTCACATTTCGAGACTAAAGAGGATCTTCGGTTCGCGCGGCAACATTTCTCGCTGCCTGTAAAACTGAGGTAAATACGTCCAATGTCATTCGCTCTAGGGGCAGAATTTTTCCTGTCGCCGGCCGGTGTGGCCGAGCGGTTCTAGCCGATTCAGTCTGGAACCGCGCGACCGCTACGGTCGCAGGTTCGAATCCTGCCTCGGGCATGGATGTGTGTGATGTTCTTAGGTTAGTTAGGTTTAAGTAGTTCTAAGTTCTAGGGGACTGATGACCACAGACGTTAAGTCCCATACTGCTCAGAGCCATTTGAACCATTTTGTTAGATCAATATTTATTGTGGATACTATATCGGATACTACAGAACTTTGAGGGAAGACATTATGTCTGCATAGTAGCTGAGAAATGCCACTTGAGGCAAATTTTCTGGATACACCAGCTTGTGCAGCTTGGGCAAATGAATGAAAGTCTTACCATAATGTGTTTAATTTAACTTTTACTTTCACCAACAGACTAACGGAAGATTCGATGGGTTGTCTTTTCAATTATGTAGGGCTTGGCTTGGTGTTCTAGCCTATTCTGCTTGAAACGCCTTACAGGTAGGACGTTGTTTACTTTCGCCTCGTCACAGAGCTACGAGGATTGGAAGTTCGATATTTACGACACGCTTTGTGCTTTATGAGTGTATACCCTACACCGAGTTCGTTTAAGTGCGCTCCTCGTACCCGTGTTGTCCTCTTCTTTTGTTCCCATAGTGTCCAGATCTATTCCCAGTAAAGGTAGTGTGAGTTTTCGTTTCTACAAGTCGACCTGTCGTGTGCAGCCCTTTTCTCTGGAACTCCACGACTGTTTGGTAGATACAGTTCTTTGACTTCTGATAAGGTACATGCAGCGTGTTTTGACACCGAACTGTATGTCTTTTATTTTGCTAAATTTATGAATCCCTTGCAAGTCGAAAACTTACTGCTTAAACATGGTTCCCAGACATTTTACGCCACAAAATCACTCAGTACAGTAATCCTTAAGCATGCTGACGTTGAATACACGAATGTTCGTGTGTTCAACCTGCCTCCATGAAGTAGATAATGTTTACTGTAATGACATTTTGCTTAATGTTGAGGTCAAAAACATTCGATTGTCCAGCCACTACAGCCTTCAATGTTACAGTGGCAACTGGTCTGTAGAAATGTAGGTGAAACAGAATGTTCCATCCCATTTACAAGTATATGGTTACCGTATACATGTTACATACAGTGGCCAGGTAGGGATGAGTTTTTGGTGGAATGATAGTCGTCATCTTCAGTAGTGTGACAAAGAGTGCGTCGCCCCACTCTCCATTGTTGCCAAATTTATTCAAGGTGGCGAATCTAAAATGCTGACAATAGATATGGCAATGTCACGATTACGTCATGGCGGGAAGTTCAAATTTTGGCAGGGAAATAGGTCAATTGTACTAACTTTGCAAACCTGTCTCAACTCCCCTCTTCCTACCCATGCTCAGAAAATGGCGGCAAGTTCAAATTCCAGCAGGACAATGCAACACAACATTGCTACTACCTCCACTAACCTAAGAAACTGGCGGGAAAATAGGTCGTTTTGGCTACCTCCACTAACCTAAGTCAA
Organism: Schistocerca serialis cubense; assembly: GCF_023864345.2. Taxonomy (NCBI): domain Eukaryota; kingdom Metazoa; phylum Arthropoda; class Insecta; order Orthoptera; family Acrididae; genus Schistocerca; species Schistocerca serialis. The sequence continues at coordinate 585,608,244 of NC_064640.1, forward strand.
CCGACCGCCACCTCTTCCTAGGAATTGGACTCAGCCTGTGCTGGATAGGATGGATGTAAGTCTTTACTATGAATACGGTGTTCATTTAAACAATTTGAGGCAGTAGCTCCATCCAGTGTGTCCACCATGAGGTCTGGAGTCCAACTGACCTAGTACACAGTACTGCCACCAGAGGACACTGTCGTCACCTACGTGACAAAATCCAAGATAGTGGTCTGGGGTAGATAGTGGGAAAAGGGATCAGCCTGTTCTGGGGACTGTACTTTATTTCTTCCGGAACAATTTACTTATGGATGAATTTCACGTATTTTGTTACACTGACACAGAACACTCACTCTGATGTGCGTCGTGCCTCAGTAAATAGTCTAGAGACCTACAAACTACTCGTAAATCACCGAAATAATGCAGTACACTCATGAGCAAACACGAAAACAACTCGTAAATTGTCAAAAAGTAATGCATGTTAAAGGCTGTGCAAACATGCTCACAACGTTTAAACAGCCGAAAATAATACATTACACAAACACTTACAGCACGCAAGAAATGCTTTCGAACTACCATCAACTGCAGCTATTAGAGGCTCCAACAAACACACGCGCGGACGCTGCTGTGTGCCACCGGCAGATGGAAGCCAGCGCCAGAGTGCGAGCCATCACTCTCACGCCTCTGCCCCCTACAGCAAGCAGGTGAAAGTCGTCTCTCTTTCTGAGTATACAGATAGAGCTCTTCGAGTGTTTTACTGCTGTCACATGCCAGTGTAAACAAGAGCCAAGTCACCTTCTGGGCCGAACGTGCTTGTTTCCCATTGCCGCCACGAAACCTCTCTACTTACGGATAATGACGTCACGTACGGTGCTATAGAAATATGTTCCAGTGCTTCCCAGAATAGCAACGGGTGCATTGTTCATAGTGATACTAATGGGGCACACGAGACACCTAAAGCCGTGTAAATGTTTTCCCAGCCACAACGAGTAGGTGACGGTCCAGCGCAGGAATGATTGCGAAGCGGGAGGTGTCTACATAGCGACTCACCCACACAGGTGCAGTTAAATGTTCTCAATGTTATACTGATGTGTCATCTCTATATAAATAACAGCCAATCCCCCCCTCTGGACGCGCTATGGAAATCTTCTGCTATGTTTTCGAATAATGTTAACGAAAATAGTCGCGAATTACACCTAATGCATTCTTCCTGATTCTCCTAATGGCAGAGCCCATGAATCACATATCAGCCCCTAACGGAAATCGTAAAGTGTCCCAGAAATAGTTAACGGTCGCTCTTGCAGAAACTTTCGTGATGTCTCAGCTTATCTGCATGGAAATTCTTCCACTAACAGGAGCTGTTTACGAAAATAGCAAAAAATAACACCAAACGCATTTCTCCTGACGGTCCTAATGTGGTCCCCCCCCCCCCCCCCCCCCGCCCATCACCCGTCCATCATGTGTTGCCCTTCCTAGGAATCACTGCTTTCAACATATGTCTCCGAAACACAAATGTTCTCACAGCTGTGTAGAATCTCCTATGTCACAGCATAAAAGATATCTTGTGGATGAATGGAGCATTTTAATTGGCTCTTACTGAATTTACCCGCCAAATTACGGATGCTGCCAGTGTGGAAGAACTATCGGCATTTTCCTTTCTACAGATGCGACTTTCAGCGACAAAATTGCTTTGTACAGATCACCATATTGCACAGACAGTTAAGCAGTGCAAAGAGACCTACAGATCATCAAATACATCCCACATACTCACCGTGCTGCAGTCCAGTGCCAAAGGAGGAAATTGTCAATGCAAACGCGGGCCCATGAATTATCTGGGGAAGCGTGTTTCTGCCAGAGAGAGCTCAGCTAGCTGAGGACGACCCCTTAACCCAGGAGGATCTGAGTAATAGGAGTTTGAATGCAGTCAATGCTGGCAGACCAAACTCTCGTTGTACTGAAGCTTCTCAAATATCTGCAAAGCATACACGTGACACATGCTGTCCCGAAGTCAGCTCAGCCTAAAGTGAAGATTAGTTCACCATTCACCCATCCAGGGGTAGCTATGAGCCAAAACATCATAAGTCAAAAGGTTTTTCTGACTCTCTAAACAGCTGTATTAAAGATGGCATGCTTGCATGCTGCTATGCTTCCTAAAGCCATCCCCAGACTCACAAGCATATTAGGAACCAAACAAATATTTCTCAGTGTAACTACAGTTAAATAATTACATTGCTGCCACAGTCTGACACTGGATGTGACACTGGATGTGAGTGCTCTCTACGACTGTGTTTCTGGAATGTATCTCAGTCTCTATAGCGCACATAATTTTCCAGGCAAAGAAAATTTTTTTTCATTCCCCTTATGCCTATCGATGTGCTGAATCGACACCTCCCTCACGATTGGACACGTAGTAGCGACCAATTGACACTCGCACATATACCACGAAGACTCTTGTACAAAGGCTGGGTCGGTTCTCTTCGGGGCAAAGACGCCACTGTTTCTGGCCCCGAACTATTTGCTTGCTTGCTTGCTTTCTACACACATCTCCAGACTCTCGATGTATAAGAACACATTTATTTTTACTTGGTTTTCCAGAATATTATACCATTTACGTGATACTTCTCGATATCAACTTAGCAGTATCGTTCGGGCAACATTATTCCGAAGATATAGAGTGGAAAGTATTTCCTTAGAAGCCCAAAGTTTAGTGAGGTGGAGCGTGCTATAAATGACTGAGTAAATGGAAACTTATCGCATGTCAAAGACGTTTACGTGAAAACTAGAAAAAAAACAGGAAACTGATAATTCCGCTCGCGAATAGCAATGTCGGTAATGTAACAGACTCGAAACGATCCCCATAATTTACAAAGTCCACTAAGCTGTTTTTCATGTCTATAGAACCAGCAAACGTGTCTTTCATCTGTCTCATACCTGCTGATGCACACACCACAATCGATGTTCCCTCAACTAAATAAAGGCGCGATATGTGCTTAACCAGTCAACCAGATAATTTACGTGAGAGGGAATAATGGTCCAGTGTAAAAACACACGTCCATATTGAATCTTCTCAAATTTCCACGCGATCACGAAAGCTGTCCAACACACACTAAGTATTAGTTAGCTATTTCGTCGTCTAGAGGACGACACGGTTAAGTCAGCTACAGTTCATGCATACCAACAGCCTCTCCATTCAGACAATTCCTACCGTTAGCTGGAAACGTGAATCACGCACCCCTACACAGCATCGTCCTAGGAACTTGGTCACAAACATATTTGATAGCCATACTTAAAATTAAATGTTACGATTGCGTTCTCAACTTACGAAATTCGTAAGTAACGGTAATACACCCTGCTGACGGCTGCAGCCATGTAAATATAAATATCTGTACTGTTATTATGACTTGACATACTTCTCCCTTTGCTGTCACAGTATTCCACTTCAGATCCATACCTTCCTCACGAATGGACATAGTCATTCCCTTTGCATATGTCGGAACTCACAAACATCCTTTATCGGCCTGATGCTCAAGGCGAACCTATCACGCATCCGCTACTACTAAGTATAATTCTTCGCCAATAACTGACTGCTGACGATACGAAATAATACTGAGAGATAATCAGTGATGGGTGGACATGTCTCATAAGTTTTTCTTGCGAGTGCTACCACTTTGTCTTAGAAAGAGAGGCGTAATCGTCTTACAAACCATGAGATGTTAAAAAACACGATCGTAACAACTATTGTATGTTACTGTCACAAGCGGTCATGGTTCTACAGGCGCACACAAGTATCCACGTTAAAGCCTATACTAGCTTTATAAAACAAGGTATGGCAGTACCTTCGAATGACGCATTCTGTCTCCATGCCATGTCAGAGTTTCTGCGATATATCCACTGAGTTATAGGTGATGGTTGATTGAGAAGGATTACTAATAGTGGTAGGTGGTGTACTGATTGATATCGTAAGAAGTGTACACTATCTTTCAAGATCTCTAGGGCTATGCTTTCAGTAGAAATGATGGCTATGACTTGTAATCAAGTCTTACCATTCAACCACATGCCTCCAATATAACCGATGAAGAAGTCTTTTAATGATTATAGCCGCTAGTGAGATATGTTTCTGGCCTCTCATATCTCTAAATGAGTCCAACGTCGTTTTATGTAGTCCCTGTGAATCTAGCGACTGTCCCTCAGGCTCTGCGCTACCATCCCTTTCAAAATGTTCAAATGTGTGTGAAATCTTATGGCACTTAACCGCTAAGGTCATCAGTCCCTAAGCTTACACACTACTTAACCTAAATTACCCTAAGGACAAACACACACACCCATGCCCAAGGGAGGACTCAAACCTCCGCCAGGACCAGCCGCACAATCCAGGACTGCAACGCCCTAGACCGCTCGGCTAATCCCGCGCGGCTATAGCACATGTGACAATGCTATTAAATATAAAGGTATTAAATATACAGGTATTGATCCACTGCACAGACCACTTTAAAGTTTCGTCACCTGTACTGTAGGAGGATGACCGTATCCCACAGACAATACTGTCAGTCGCAAGAGACACTCCCTATGACCCTATGTCACTGTTTGAAACACTGTTGCTTTGTACACTGCCATACATTTTGTTTTTCCGCCACGGCATCGTGGTCTGTGTCAGGTTCTAAACTGACATTAACACTTTCTGATCCACTGCCTCTTGCCAAAAACTAGATGTGGCAGGTGTAATTCATGCTGTTACTGCTGCTACCATAACACACCACATACACTAGATGATTTTAAATAAAAGACAGTTACAGCATAACGAAACTGCAAGAGTTTGGCGGCGTTGTGGAGAGTTTCCAAACTGCAGTCCAAAGGTGATTGACGACCTTTCCATTTAAACTCACCTGTCATAGTAATCGAATAGCTGATGGCTCTGCATTCCGTTTCGACTGATGCCTCATATTACAGTCATGTACGCAATCACCGTTTCGGTGCTAGCCCTCCCCAGAAGATGTAGCCCCTCTAACAAAACTCTTTCTCCAACTCAAACAAGCGATGTCAGTCGATCATTATGTGGTAAGCAACAGCGTGCCAGTGGACAGATGGAATGGAAAGACACTGTCGATGTACTATAATAATATGCATCACAGTTGATGGTGTGAACAATTTTAGAAATTTTGGAGTAATTTCAACACTGACCAATGATGCGACAGCATGTTTCCCAGTTTCAGTATCATTGCTAAACTGCCCCTTCTCTACTATGGGAGTATCATTGCAAATGTAGATAACTGACTGTGCAGTATGTTCATTCATTGCTAACTGTCAAACACATACATCATCAAAGTATACCAGACAGCACTCTACACATTTCTAGCACCTCGAGCAATGTGCATAATTTACGATATATCTATATGCAGATTCGAGTCACAGAGCATTCTCGCAGTCTTAGGATAAAATTAGAGGCTGCACTAGCCCGTCGCCCAGTTTTTGAACGGCCGCCCGGCAGCACCGTTACCGATTTAATCTGCGGTTGACCAGACATAGACCGCTACATTCTCCGTCTCGTCAATGGAGGGACCTTACCGAGTCCTCGCACAGCCCAGTGCACGAGATGTCTCCAGATGTGTCCACGTCGAGAAGGTTAGCACTCCTTATCGATGTATAGTAGCAAATGTGAAAGTATTGTGATGTAGTAGCAGACGGTTAAGAAGAACCCGAAACGGATGATTTTTGTTGCATGTTGAAGCTCCAGGCAGATGGAGTTCGAAGCATTTTACGTAAATCAACTACACTATCAATTTTAAAGTATTTTTGTAGGGTCTGGGATCAATACCAGGAGGATATTGGTAAGAGAGAACATTACAAACGCACTCCTAAGGCTACATGTTTCAACACTTAAAAGAGGCTATAATGTTAGATCGCTTGAGTTTCCGATCTGTGAGTCGTGTGGAATGTAGTGCTGTTAATATTACAATGTAAGAAATATATTTCCAGAACATCACATACTTTCTTCTGGCAGATTTCTCTATGATACACTATGGTAACAAACTGCAAAACGGAGAAACTACTTCCTTAAATCAGTGGCTCTGTGTGATACACGCACAATATAGTTTTACCGATTTATATTGCGTCCAGTGTTTACATCCGATCATGATTCAGAAATTATACTAAGCCCACATCAGTCCCATATACAATGGTCCTCAGTAACGGCGAATACGTCCTACAAGGTAACACATAAACGCATACCAGCGACGTCCTGTATGTGGAATTACAAGTCATTCCGCCACTAACTCTGTAAACAGCACAACTGTCAAGCAGATGTAACTGTCTTTTATTTAAAATCATCCAATGTGTGTGGTTCGTTATGGTAGCAGCAGTAACAACATGATTTACACTGTGCGACGTCTAATTTTTTGCGAGAGGCAATGGATCGGGACGTGCTAAAGTCAGTTTAGAACCTGACAGACCTCAAAGTCGTGTCGGAAAAACAAAATTTATGTGAGTGTACAAAGCGTGTTACAGCAGAGAAAAAAATCATTGTTTCAAACAACGACACAGGGTCACAGGGGACGTCTCTTGAGACTTACAGTATAGTCTGTGGGATATGGTCACCCTCCTACAGTACAGGTGATGAAACTTTAAACTGGTCTGTCAGTGGATCAATACCTGTTTATTTAATACCTGTTAACAGGATTCTCACATGTGCTCGATGCCGGCAAGCATGTGGTATTTGTTTTCGACATATGGGAGGACAGAGATGCGTTAAAAATCTTCTCGAGTTCTCTATCGGAAGAAAGTGGACCTTTAGCACGCCCGGTTGGCCGTGCGGTGTAGCGCACGGCTTTCCGGGCGGGAAGGAGCGCCTGGTTCCCGGCACGAATACGCCCGGCTGATTTGTGTCGAGGTCCGGTGAACCGGCCGGTCTGTGGACGATTTTTAGGCGGTTTTCCATCTGCCTCGGCGAATGCGGGCTGGTTCCACTTATTCCACCTCAGTTACACTATGTCGGCGATTGCTGCGCAAACAAGTTCTCCACGTACGCGTACACCACCATTACTCTACCACGCAAACATAGGGGTTACACTCGCCTGGTGTGAGACGTTCCGTAGGGGGCCCAACTGGGGTCGAACCGCACAATAACCCTGGGTTCGGTGTGGGGCGGCGGAGGGGTGAAGTAGACTGCGATAGTCGTCGTGGGGTTGTGGACCACTGCAGCTGCGGCGGGGACGAACCCTCTCCGTCGTTTCTAGATCCCCGGTTAACGTACAATACAATACAATAGTGGACCTTTTATAGTTCGTAATTTCTCTCTGTTGGATCGGACAGAATAACGATGATAGAATGTTAAGGTGATAGATGTGAATGGGCCCTGAGGGACGTGGGTCTGTAGTACCTGTTGGGAGTTTGGAGAAGCGTCACAATGCAGTAGCAAAATCCACAAAATTCCATCAGTTCCAGTACTATCTTTCATACTACCTCGTGTGGCAGGAGCAGGCTTCGTTTGTCACTAACCTTACACATCATGCATAGTTGGCAGTGCTACGACGACATGTTCCCGTTTCTCTCGAATGGTCAAAACACAGTCCTGTCACAGTATCTCAGCTTAGCGTGTTTCTACACTCGTTGGCGAAGGTGGTAAATATAGGTTTATCCAACTTCTACTCAGTTCCGACTTACATTGGAACATTCACATCTGCAAAGCTTCACGGTTGGTAAAGCAGAGTCTGCGGGGGGGGGGGGGGGGGGGGGGCATTTGCAAGATGCATAGGGACTACGTAAAATCACGTTGGAATTTTACTGCAGCAGATAGGTTACAGAAAGGTGACACTTTTCGAGATATGAGAGGCTAGAAATATAATTACTTAGTGGATGTAATCGTTAAAGGACTTCTTCATCGGTTACATTGCAGGTATGTGGTTGAATGGAAAGATTTGATTCCAAATCATAGACATCATTCCTACCGAAAGCATAGCCCTTGAGATCTGAAAATAAAGTTTACACTTCTTATGACATCAATCAGTACACCATCTACTACTATTTGTGATCCTTCTCAATCAACCATCACCTATAACTCAATGGATATATCGCAGAATCTCAGACTTGGGATCGAGACAGAATGCGTAACAAATACTGGAGAAATATCTAGCGGCACCATGAGGCAGTTGCAAATACCCATTTCATACCACGCGCCTTAGCCGAATCACTTACAAATTCGGTAATTTTATTATGAGAGTGCACCGTTGGTTACGTGTAACTGCACTGCTGGTCTGATAATATACATTTCTTCGATCACCGTCTATATTCTGTGTTTCGGCATTTGTCTGGAAAAACCAAGTCATTCGGAGGAACTCCCATACCTTGATTTATAAAGCTAGTATAGCTTTTAACGTGAATACTTGTGTGCACCTGTAGAACCATGACCGCTTGTGACAGTAACATACAGTAGTTGCTACGATCGTGTTTTTTTAACATCTGATGGTTCGTAAGAAGATTGCGCCTCTCTTTCCAAGACACAGTGGTAGCACTCGCAAGAAAAACTTATGAGACATATCCACTCTTCACTGATTATCTCTCAATATTAGTTCGTATCGTCAAAAACCAGTTATTGGCGAAGTTTTATACTTAGTAGTAAGTGATGCATGATAGGTTCGCCTTATCCATCAGGCTTATAAAGTATATGTGTGTGTCCCGACATATGCAGAGGTAATGACTACGTCCAGTCGTGAGGAAGGTATGGATTTGACGTGGAATACTGTGAGAGCAAAGGGAGAAGTATGTAAAGTCATAAGAATGGTACAGATATTTACATTTCCAGGGCTGCAGCCGTCAGCAGGGTGTATTTCCAGTACTTTCCTCGTTGTTGAATGTCGTGCAACTGAGACCGCAGTCGTAACATTCAATCGTAAATATAGCGATCAAATATGTTTGTGACCGATTTCCTAGGACGATTATGTCTAGGGGAGCATGGCGCGCCGGCGGGAGCTTGTGGCGGAGATATTTCACGTTTACGGCTAACGCTAGCAGCTGTCCGAATGGAGAGATGTGTTGGGATGCTGGAATGTAGCTGACTTAACTGTTTCGTCCTCTAGATGGCCCAAAAGCGAACTAATACTTAGTACAAGTTGAACAACTTTCGTGATCGCGTGGAAATTAGAGAGGATTTAATATGGACGTGTGTCTGTGCTGGACCATTAATGCCTTCGTTTTAATTTGTCCGGTTGACTGCTTCCGCACATTTCGCGCCTTGTTTTAGTTGAGGGAACATCGATAGTGGCGTGTGCATCTAGTAGGTGAAAGGTGGGTGGAAGACACGTTTGCTGGTTCTCTAGACATGAGAAACATCTTAGTTGACTTTGTAAATTAAAGGGATGATTTCGAGTCTGTTACCTCACCGACATTGCTATTCACGAGGAGAAATACCAGTTTCCTGTATTTTTTCTAGTTTTCACGTAAAGGATTTTGCTGATGGGATAACTTTCTAGTTACTCATTGATTTACAGCACGCTCCACCTCGCTAAGTTTCAGGTTTCTAGCGAAATAATTCCCAATCTATATCTTTGGAATTTAGTTTTGCTAGTGATACTGCTAAGCAAGCGATATTGCTATGTGCTTGATATCGAGAAGTATCGCGTAATTGGTATAATATTCTGGCAAAACTTGTTAAAATACAACTGTTCTTATACTCCCAGAGTCTGGAGTTTTGTGTAGAAAGCAAGCAAGCAGGCAAATAGGTCGGGGTCAGAAACAGTGACAAATTTGTGCCAAAGGGAACTGGCCCAGTCTTTGTAGAAGAGTCTTCGTGGTACATGTGCGAGTGTCTGGTGGTCAATACTGCGTGACCTATCGTAAGGGAGGTATGGATTCACCACATCAATAGGCGTAAGGGGAATGAAAAATAACTTTTTTGTATAGAAAATTTCATCCGCTGTAGTTACGGCGATTCATTCCAGAACCATAGTCTTAAAAAGGTCACATATCTAGTACACTGCTCGGTGTCAGACTGCGGCAGCAATCCTAATTGTAGTTACACTGAGAACTATGTGTCTGTTTCCCAATATTCTTGTGTGTCTGGAGATGGCTGTAGAAAGCGTAGCAGCAAGCAAGCATGCCATCCTATGTACACCTGTTCAGAGAGTCCAAGAAACCTTTCGATTTATGATGATTTGGCTCATAACTCCCCCTGGATGGGTGAATGGAGAACTAATACCTAGTTTGAGCTGAGTTGCCTATGGGACTGCTTGGGTTACGTGTATGCTCTGGGGAAATTTGAGAAGAATCAACATAATGAGTGAATGTGCTGGGAGTATTGACAGCATTCGAACTCCTTCTACTCAGATCCTCCTGGGCTAAGGGGTCATCCTCAGCAGGCTGAACTCTCTCTGGCTGAAACACGCTTTCCTAGATGTTGTCATGAGCCCGCTTTTGCAGTGATAAGCCGACCGGAGTGGACGAGCGGTTCTAGGCGCTACAGTCTGAAATCACGCGACCGCTACGGTTGCAAGTTCGAATCCTGCCTCGGGCATGGATGTGTGTGATGTCCTTAGGTTAGTTAGGTTTAAGTAGTTCTAAGTTGTAGGGGACTGATGACCTCAGAAGTTAAGTCCCATAGTGCTCGGAGCCATTTGAACCATTGCAGTGGTAATTTCCTCCGTCGGCACTGTACTGCAGCACGGTGAGTACATGGGATGTATTTGATGATCTGTAGGTCTTTTTGCACTGTTTAACCGTCTGTGCAATATGGCGATCTGTAAAAAGCAATTCTGTCGCTCAACGTCGCATCTGTAGAAAGGAAAAGGCGGGTAGTTCTTCCACACTGGCAGCATCAGTAATTTGGCGGGTAAATTCAGTAAGAGCCAATTAAAATGCTCCATTCATTCACAAGATATTCTTTGTGCTGTGACATAGGAGGCTCTACATAGCAAAGAGAACATTTGCGTTTCGGAGACATATGTTGAAAGCAGGACTTAATGATTCCTAGGAAGGGTAACACGTGATGGCCGGGAGGAGGGGGGACACATTAGGAGCGTCAGGTGGAGTGAAATTTGCGGTATTTCGGGCTATTTTCTTAAGCAGCTCCTGTTAGAGGAAGAATTTCCATGCAGATAAGCTGAGGAACCATGAAACGTCCTACAAAAGCGACCGTGAACTGTATCTGGGACACTTTACGATTTCCATTAGGGGCTGATATGTGATTGACAGGCCTTGCCATTAAGAGCATCAGGAAGAATGTTTTCGGTGTTATTCTCGACTATTTTCGTTAACAGTATCTGAAAGCATTGCAGAAGATTTCTATTGCGTCCGGATGGGGCTTGGCAGTTATTTACATAGAGATGGGACATCAGCATAACATTGAGAGCATTTAACTGCACCTGTATGGGGGAGTCGCTATGCAGACATCTCCCGCTTGGTAATCATGCCTGCACTGGACCGGCAGGTACATGTGATGGCTGAGTAAGCACTTACGCGGCCAGAGGCGTCTCACATGCCCTGTTAGTATCGCAAGGGACAATGCACCCTGTGCTGTTCTGGGAAGCATTGGAAGAGATTTCTATAGCGCCACCTATGACGTCAGAATCCATAGGAAGAGCGGTTTTGCGCCAACAACTGTAAACACACATACATGACTCAGAGGGTGAATTGGCTCTAATTTACATAGACATGTGACATCAGTATAACACTCGAAGAACTCTAACTGTATACCCAAAAGTAGACGTGACTTTCACCTGCTTGCTGTAGGTGGCAGCAGCATGAGGGCGATGACTCGCACTCCAGCACTGGCTTATGTCTGGCTGTGATTCGCACCCTCGTCTATGCACGCGCGTGCTGGAGCCTCTGATAGTTGCGGTTAACAGTAGTTCGAGAGCGTTTTGTAAGTGCAATGATTGTTTGTGTAATGTATTATTTTCGGGTGTTTAAATGTTTTGTGCGTGTTTTCAGAGCCTTTAACATACATTATTTTTTGACAATTTACAAGTTGTTTCCGTGTCTGCACATAAGTGTATTGCATTATTTCGTTGATTAACGAGTAGCTTTCCGGTCTCTAGACTATTTACTGAGACCCCAAGCACGTCAGAGTGAGTGTTCTGTATCAATGTAACAAATAAAATACGTTAAATCCATCTATAAGTAAATTGTTAAAAAACATGGTAGAAATGGCTCTGAGCACTATGGGACTTAACTTCTATGGTCATCAGTCCCCCAGATCGTAGAACTACTTAAACCTAACTAACCTAGGGACATCACACACATCCATGCCCGAGGCAGGATTCGAACCTGCGACTGTAGCGCTCGCGTGGTTCCAGACTGTACTGCCTAGAACTACTCGGCCACCCCGGCCAGCAGTAAATTTTTCCAATATAAATAAAGTATAGTCCTGCCATTCTCTGGCAGCCCAGAACAGGCTGAATCCTTTTCCCTTTATTTTCCCCAGACCGCCATCTAGGATTTCGTCACAGAAGGGACGACAGTGCTCTCTGGTGGCAGTACTGTGTACTAGGTCTGCTGGACTCCAGACCTCATGGTGGACACACTGGATGGAGCTACTGCCTTAAATTGTTTAAATGAACACTGAATGCAAAATAAAGACGTCTGTCCTATCCAGCTCAGGGTGACTCGTTTTTCTGCCAGTTCCTAGGAAGAGGTGGCAGATGGATGACTTAGGTTAGTGGAGGTAGCTCAAGTGACCTATTTTCCAGCCATTTTTTTTAGGTTAGTTGAGGTAGCCAGGGTGTGTTGCATTGTCCTGCTGGAAATTGAACTTACTGACATTTTCTGAGTGAGGGAAGGGAGTGGACTGGGGAGGGGTTAGGTAGTTGACGTAACCCAATTGACATATTGTCCCATCAGAATATGAACTTCCTGACATGACGTCACTGTGAAGTTTCCATATCTATTGTCGCCATCTTGGGTCCGCCATCTTGAATAAATTTTGCAACAATGGAGAATCAGGTGATGCCCTCTTTGTCACACTACTATCTTTGTACCAATTGTCCTCGAAGAGTTATTGTTTTGCGATATTCTCTTGAACAGCAGCAGGTGGGAGATCTTGGCCCCAATGGCACTGAATCAGGGACTGGGAAATCTACCAGTGATGCCCACCAGGGGGATTTAAATTTCCCAGCGTGTGATTTTCCGCCCTGACGACTGGAGACAGGTCCTGATGTGGCTATTCGCACAGATACTTAAGTGATTCAAAATATCTGCTGGCAACCACCAGCCAGAACCTCGTGCACCTGCTGATCCTCTGGATGCTGGGTATAGAGTTAGGACTAACGAGCCACGAATTCAGATGGAAGATTCTGGTGGTCTTCCGATTTTTACAGACATTTCCTCTGAACCTCTCTAGCTGTCGGAAAACTTTGTGTCGATACCGTGTAACCTATTCTGTTTGATCCACCAGTTGAGTCGCTGCACTCTCCTTGTTCTTTGCCTAGTACTCCTCACGAAGGCTCTAATTACTTGCTCTTGGAGAAGCCGGACTCGGGGGTTCTTTCACGTGTTTTGTCTCCTGTGACGCCCTTCCTGTTGTCTGTCTGCCTTGCTGAAATGGGTCGCCCTTTCGCTAGGGTTCCGCCTGTGCTGACAGCTTCGATTCAGGTTTGGCATTGATTGACTTGCATGCGATGGACGATCCTCCCACTTCGCTGGGGGCTGGTGGTAACTTGAAACACAGCCGGTGTAAACAACGAATCCAGCTGGATTGTACTGTTACACGGAGAAAGCATAAGCATAAAGATTCGGTAGGAAGTGGCACTGGAACCCCTCCCTGCGATTCATCGACAGATGCGGCAATAGATAGTGACGGCCGAGGGGTGGAATAAATTGTGTTTCTTTGTTGCAGCTTTCATCTGTCTCTTACTCTGACTGAGAACCCAAGCTTATATCTTTATTACCCTAAATGTTAATAGTACTGACTCACATCTAAAATTTCTTCGCTATGTTAATTTATTTATTATTCCCGTACTGATATTGGGCCTCTACAAGAAGTTTTGTTAATCAGTTTTACTCTTTTTGGATTTCAGACTGTTTTTAATGTGCCCCTCAATGTGCAATGAATATCGCGCTTTTCTTTCGTGAGCGTATTCCCATTCCGATATTGAAATACTTGATTCTGGTAGGGGGATAGACAGTTGTCTTTTTTATCTTGACTTTGTTGTTTTATATGCACCATCTGGTTAGGATTGCATAGCGGCGCGTTCATGTTTTTACAATGAGTAGGCTGTCTATGTTTTACGCAAGAGTTCTCGCTGTCTCATGACAGGTGGCGGTTTTAATAGTGCTTTTCGTCCTAGCGATCAGTCCCCACATTTGTCCTGGTCTAAGCGAATTGCTTCATTCGATGAATTTGCTTGACGTGTGGGAGCAGAGCCGGCCGCGGTGGCCGAGCGTTTCTAGGCACTTCAGTCTGGAACCACGCGATCTCTACGGTTGCAGGTTCGAATCCTGCCTCGGGCATGGATGTGTGTGATGTCCTTAGGTTTGTTAAGTTTAAGTAGTTTTAAGTTCGAGGGGACTGATGAACTCAGATGTTAAATCCCATAGTGCTCAAAGCCATTTGAACCATTTTTTTGTTCCAAGAACGGAGAAGGAAATCGTGCGTGCCCTTTCGAAGGAACAATTCTGGAATTTGCCTAGGGCGATTTAGGGAAATATGGATGGCCAGACGCTGGTATGAACCTTCGTCCTCCCGAGTGCGAGTCCAGTGTGCTAACCACTAGGCCACCTCGCTCAGTGGGAAAACTGTACCCGCTGACTTTAAGGATGGCCAAATAGTATTAAACCGAAACACTCTGGGCGTGTCTCTGTTGATTCATTTCGTCCTCTCACTTTTCTTCATTTTCATCATAAAACTGTTTCTACTACAATCAGTAATCAGTTATCTTTACTGTCGGCGAACGTAATTGAGGATCCTGAGAGGTTCCTTCCTCTTCTCCCGATTTTGACTCCAGTAGTGGAGTATCGGGATGTGAATTCAGTTGCTGCAGTCACTTGTGTTCACTATACCCTTACTTTTCTGAGTTTTCACAAAATCCACTGTGTTTGTTATAGTTATTTGGTCCGTATCTAGGAGATACTTGGTTCTACACCTGAGGCTCCAGTAATTCTTTCTCACATGCATCAACGCATAGCGGCGAAGATACTTAAAGATAAGCTGATGCCACCGATTGCGTTTAGTCGGGGTGTGCTCCAGGGCAGGCCTCTTTCCGTGTCCTTATTTGTTCTCTGTCTGAAACCGTTGCCTCGCAGTCTCTCACTTCAGTTACGTAGAAAGCCCCCGTCTGATGCAGTCCCCACGTTAGGGCATATGCCGACGATGTGGTGGCTTTCTTCCGCCGTAGTGAGGTTTCTCCCTTGCTAAACTCTGTGTTACTTGATT
Organism: Schistocerca serialis cubense; assembly: GCF_023864345.2. NCBI lineage: Eukaryota > Metazoa > Arthropoda > Insecta > Orthoptera > Acrididae > Schistocerca > Schistocerca serialis. The sequence goes on from NC_064640.1 coordinate 585,623,581, forward strand.
GTTGTCTGGTTTCTGATGCATAGCTGAATGAAAGCAAAAGTAAAATTCTTACACTTCGCGGTTTCGACGATACTATTGGTTCCTGGGTTGCTGCTGTAGACCGCCATAAGTCATGGGGGATCATCGTAGATGGTCGCCCTATTAAAATGGCAACATTTAACCGGAAAGTAGGATGAAAAAGAGTGTTCTGGGGTATTTTTATCTAATTTACGAGTTGACTCCTGATCCCTGATAAGACGTTCAACATCGTGTAATTGGGCCCTACGTAATAGTGCTCTATCTCTCTGGACCCTGTCAGTCACCCCCTGTCCACTCCTGCCTCCCTGTATAGTGTTTTATGGGACGAATAGCTTTTGAGTATCAGGGCCTTACGGCCAATGAGGATCTTGAACTTAACGCTCCCAGTACTCCGCGTGGTGTGGATGTTCGTACTATCAGTTAGGCGAGAAGCGCCTACACCACTTGCTTCCAGTACTTCGAGCAGTAATTATGATGTAGGGCATCCAGCAGCAGCGAGAAGTTAGGAAGAATAAGACAACTGCATTTGAAAGTAAGTACTTGCTCATTATTATTATTATTATTATTATTATTATTATTGCAGCTGTTACTATGAATGCTCTTATACCTTCGTTACTGTACTACTATTGCAGACCTGCACGAGTCCACACAGCCACCAAAGGCAGCTGCCTTGACAGCTGCGCTCCCCAACCTGATGGTGTTTGAGCAGGCACTGAAGCAGCAGCAGCAGCTCTCTGCTGTGGAGCTCCTGAACTTGCTGGCGTTCGATCGACGCCACCCAGCAGCAGCAGCATCGGAACTGCAGTCGAGTGCTGATACTACTAATAGCTGAATGGTGCCACTGCTCTTCACTAAGACGTAGAATTTAACACTAAGTGGTTCAAAGTGTACGAATGTGGGGCTAGCACTAAACAGGGACTTAAAGATTGTCATCAACATAGAGAATGTGCAGTGAAGTGGTTGTAAAGTGCACTACACGTGGCTGGAACTAGACTATTACTACTTGTATGGTATGTTCGAGTGCATTAAAAGAAAATGACTGACGAGTATAATTCACCGCCTCCTTCGATTAATGTTGGAATGTTAAAAGGTGGAACAGCAATAGTGCACATGTAAGAGAGTCAATTGCCGAGTTAAGAACTGCTGGTGCGGCCACATACATCAAACATTCATGTGTCGTGAATGTGCGAAAACTGTACTATGCATTAATGATCACGTCAGCCGCCCGGAGTGGCCGTGCGGTTCTAGGCGCTACAGTCTGGAGCCGAGCGACCGCTGCAGTCGCAGGTTCGAATCCTGCCTCGGGCATGGATGTGTGTGATGTCCTTCGGTTAGTTAGGTTTAATTAGTTCTAAGTTCTAGGCGACTGATGACCTCAGTAGTTAGGTCGCATAGTGCTCAGAGCCATTTGAACCATTTTTTGATCACGTCAGACAGACTGTGTCACTGGTGACGACATATTAGAACGGCTGTTTCAGCGACAACAAAGTGAACCTAGACCAGCTAGATCAATGAATAAACCCGTGTATTCTATATGTACCGCAGTCTATAAAAGCTGAAACTGCGAACTCTGTGGACACTGAGTATACTGAATACATCAATGTAAGTAATTGATCCAATAGGATTAAATACAATGGAAGCCGAATTAAAGACGTGTAAACATACTATTTGGACAATATTATGCACAAATGTTAAAAAAATATAACGTTCAAAATATGACTTCCTTTCTTTCTGGCACCTAATTGTTTGCTGTTTTGGCCTTCGGTCCTGAGACTGGTTTGATGCAGCTCTCCATGCTACTCTATCCTGTGCAAGCTTCTTCATCTCCCAGTACCTACTACAGCCTACATCCTTCTGAATCTGCTTAGTGTATTCATCTCTTGGTCTCCCTCTACGATTTTTACCCTTCACGCTGCCCTCCAGTACTAAATTGGTGATCCCTTGATGCCTCAGAACATGTCCTACCAACCGATCCCTTCTTCTAGTCAAGTTGAGCCACAAAATCCTTTCCTCCCCAATACTATTCAATACCTCTTCATTAGTTATGTGACCTACCCATCTAATCTTCAGCATTCTTCTGTAGCACCACATTTCGAAAGCTTCTATTCTCTTCTTGTCTATACTAATTATCGTCCATGTTTCCCTTCCATACATGGCTACACTCCATACAAATACTTTCAGAAACGACTTCCTGACACTTCAATCAATACTCGATGTTAGCAAATTCCTCTTCTTCAGAAACGTTTTCCTTGCCATTGCCAGTATACATTTTATATCCTCTCTACTTCGACCATCATCAGTTATTTTGCTCCCCAGAGAGCAAAACTCTTTTACTACTTTAAGAGTCTCATTTCCTAATCTAATTCCCTCAGCATCACCCGACTTAATTCGACTACATTCCATTATCCTCGTTTTGCTTTTGTCGATGTTCATCCTATACCCTCCTTTCAAGACACTGTCCATTCCGTTCAACTGCTCTTCCAAGTCCTTTGCTGCCTCTGACAGAATTACAATGTCATCGGCGAACCTCAAAGCTTTAATTTCTTCTCCATGGATTTTAATACCTACTCCGAACTTTTCTTTTGTTTCCTTTACTGCTTGCCGAATATACTGATTGAATAGCATCGGGGAGAGGCTACAACCCTGTCCCACTCCCTTCCCAACCACTGCTTTCCTTTCATGTCCCTCGACTCTTATAACTGCTATCTGCTTTCTGTATAAATTGTAAATAGCCTTTCGCTCCCTGTATTTTACCCCTGCCACCTTCAGAATTTGAAAGAGAGTATTCCAGTCAACATTGTCAAAAGCGTTCTCTAAGTCTACAGATGCTAGTAACGTAGGTTTGCCTTTCCTTAACCTTCCTTCTAAGATAAGTCGTAGGGTCAGTATTGCCTCACGTGTTCCAACATTTCTACGGAATCCAAACTGATCTTCCCCGAGGTCGGCTTCTACAAGTTTTTCCATTCGTCTGTAAAGAATTTGTGTTAGTATTTTCCAGCTGTGACCTATTATACTGATAGTTCACTAATTTTCACATCTGTCAACACCTGCTTTCTTTTGGATTGGAATTATTCTATTCTTCTTCAAGTCTGAGGGAATTTGGCCGGTCTCATACATCTTGCTCACCAGATGGTAGAGTTTTGTCAGGACTGGCTCTCCTAAGGCTGTCAATAGTTCTAATGGAATATTGTCTACTCCCGAGGCCTTGTTTCGACTTAGGTCTTTCAGTGCTCTGTCAAACTCCTCAAGCAGTATCACATCTCCCATTTCATCTTCATCTACCTCCTCTTCCATTTCCATAATATTGTCCTCAAGGACATCGCCCCTGTATAGACTCTCTATATACTCCTTCCACCTTTCTGATTTCCCTTCTTTGCTTAGAACTGGGTTTCCATCTGAGGTCTTGATATTCATGCAAGTGGTTCTCTTTTCTCCAAAGGTCTTTTTAATTTTCCTGTAGGCAGTATCTATCTTACCCCTCGTGAGATAAGCCTCTACATCCTTACATTTGTCCTCTAGCCAGCCCTGCTTAGCCATTTTGCACTTCCCGTCGATCTCATTTTTGAGACGTTTGTATTCTTTTTTGCCTGTTTCACTTACTGCATTTTTGTACTTTCTCATTTCATCAATTAAATTCAGTATCTCTTCTGTTAGCCAAGGAGTTCTAATAACCCTCGTCCTTTTACCTACTTGATCCTCTGCTGCCTTCACTATTTCATTCTTCAAATCTACCCATTCTTCTTCTACTGTATTTCTTTCCCCCATTCCTGTCTATTGTTCCCTTATGCTCTCCCTGAAACTCTGTACAACCTCTGGTTCTTTCAGTTTATCCAGGTCCCATCTCCTTAAATTCCCACCTTTTGGCAGTTTCTTCAGTTTTAATCTACAGTTCATAACCAATAGATTGTGGCCAGAGTCCACATCCTCCCCTGGCATTGTCTTACAATTTAAAATCTGGTTCCTAAATCTCTGTCTTACCATTATATAATCCATGTGAAACCTTCTAGTATCTCCAGGTTTCTTCCATGCATATAACCTTCTTTCATGATTATTGAACCAAGTGTTAGCTATGATTAAGTTATGCTCTGTGCAAAATTCTACCAGGCGGCTTCCTCTTTCATTTCTTAGCCCCAATCCATATTCACCTACTACGTTTCCTTCTCTTCCTTTTCCTACTGTCGAATTCCAGTCACCCATGACTATCAAATTTTCTTCTCCCTTCACTACCTGAATAATTTCTTTTATCTCGTCATACATTTCATCAATTTCTTCAGCATCTGTAGAGCTAGTTGGCATATGAACTTGTACTACTGTAGTTGGCGTGGGCTTCGTGTCTATCTTGGCCACAGTAATGCGTTCTCTATGCTGTTTGTAGTAGCTTACCCGCACTCTTATTTTTTTTTCATTATTAAACCTACTCCTGCATTACCCCTATTTGATTTTGTATTTATAACCGTGTATTCACCTGACCAAAAGTCTTGTTCCTGCTGCCACATAGCTTCACTAATTCCTACTATATCTAACTTTAACCTATCCATTTCCCTTTTTAAATTTTCTAACCTAAAAAATATTTATATAAAAAAACTTACACACTCAGAGAATAATCCACACACACTCACGCAAACACATCTGTTTATGTACAAAAATAAATACCTCATCCAAACACACATGTATTCAATCATATTCAGGTGAAGGTGTGAAAAAGGTAGAGTTCTAATCCCTTCATAACAGATGAACTGCCTGTCATCGTGACTCACAAATTCCAAAGATGCGTGCCATTTACGTTGTCCGTCTCTAACGTGCTATGATGGGAAAAAGAACAAAAATGTGCTTATTATGAATTCAGTACGTGACACAGTTACTATCAACGAACAACAACCTGAAACGCTACCAAAATCAGTGGCGCACTAAGTAACACCGAGTGCGGCACTGGCGTTATCGACCAGATCGTTCGACTTTACACTGTGAAGTATGGATGTGGCATATGGCCCATGCCTATTTTTTCAGTGGGCTTGGCAGCTGTTAATTCATTGGTACTCTGTAAAGAAGTAAAAGGTGAAAAAATAAGCAGACGTCACTTCATATGCAAGTTGGTACAGAAATTGGTTTTAAAGTATAAGCCCATACATCTACATCTACATCTGCATCTACATGGATACTCTGCAAATCACATTTATGTGTCTGGCAGACGGTTCATCGAACCACATTCACAATTCTCTATTATTCCTATCTCGTAACGGGCGCGGAAAAAGGGAACACTATATCTTTCCATAAGATTACAAAATACACTTCCAAATATAGTACCGCACCATTCATGAGACTTTCCAAGTTGGAGAATGTTGGGGGAAGAATACGAGTAAGCGTTTATGTATAAAATGCAGCAAGTATAACGGTGGACCAATCAACGCTGAATACACATGTGCTAGGTGTCACAATGCAGCAGGTGACCTTCAACAGGCCAAGCTCATAATTGGTCCTTTCAGACAGATGGACATGCAGTGACGCGGTGAAATGTGCGTACACCAGAGTTGGAGGACCAGTCTTACATGATACTGAGACGAACCCTAGTACAAGCTCCAGGCAAATGGCCCACCAACATGGTGTAAAACACAGTACGATTAAGTGTATCCTCCATGACAGCCCCACTGTCCCTATCACCTGCAATCCCATGGAGGCCACTTTGAATGTCTGTGGTGAAGTGGATGCGATGCAGTTTTATACTGTGTTCCGGGACGATTTGTTGTCGTTGTATGCACACCGTCCACTTCCAGACACTGTTTCTTGGACCTTTTTTCCTCCATTTCAAGTCAGGAATCCGTTACCGCAGTTTGTCGGTTTTATTAATGTTTCCCCTATATATCTGGATTAATTATTAGGTATAAACGTTCATTGTAGCATATAATTGTTCAGAAAAATTAAAATATATCCTGGTAAACTATATAAATAGTATGAAACAAATTGGTATATATGCAAATCTGTTTCCTATTTTTAAAAAGGCAAATAAAACTGTATCTGTCAAAATGGCGGGTTGGTATTTCTAGGTAGACCATAATCCGTGGTCCATCTAGTGTTACATCAATATACTTGCAAAACTACCGTAGGCTACCGCAGACTACCATAAGTAAGCGTAGACCATGGTAGTTTTCCTCGTAGGTGTGATCAGTTAAAGTCATACGTTAAGTGAGTCGCACAATTATCAAGCGTTACCTACTAACGTTCCCTTTCTATACGTATGCGAAATGTATCTTACCAGTTTCCCCCAAAAACTGGAAGCGGTAAACCATATACAGACTGATTGACGATATCTACAGGGCAGCATAGCCTATGGAATATTTTTGTTCTACATAGTTATTCTCTTGTTCGTTACTTAAAAATGAACGGTATCTATAGCAAAACTGAACTTGCCAATATATAATTCAGGTTTATTCGACAATTATTGCTTTTTTTTAACGTGAAACAGAGGCATGTTGTAGTAACGATAAGGAAAACAATACAGATCTATCATGTAGCGCTAGAAGACTCGACATATCAAACATTGCTTCAATACATCGTCGAACATGCTTGTGGTTTTCATAAACAGCTTCCGTATGTATCAGTAATAACAGGAAACTCTCGCCTGTCCTCATGATGAAGAACATTCTATTGCGTACAGAAAACAACAGTAACTATTTATAATTTTTATGTATGTGCATGTAATCTGTGCTTGCATCAAAAGTAACTGTTGTAATTACATAAAAGCGCGGAAGTTACGCGATTAGCTAATTCAGGCGTTGAGATCAAAAAGGGGACTTATCATTATTAGGGTATGTGAGTTATTACTCCGGTTACTATTTTAATACGATTCTGCAGCTATTGGTTCTAAAATCTGACTTTATCAGGGATTATCATTAGACGGTTCCTCACTCATTCGATGGTTATTCGCCTTAATATATCTGTGCGCCCTTTGGCAAAGTATCCAACGTATTCTGTATTCGAAAAACAGTAGATTATTAGCATCAGCCAAAATAGAGATGCTAACATGCCTATATCATAAAGCTACGTCCCACAAAAATCTCAGCACAGTGTAATAAAATGCAGGATCCAGAGAGTATGTGTCCAACTATACATTCCAAATCTTCTCAAAAATGTGTGGGAGCAGTTGTATATCAGTGTTCATATACAATCTTCCATACTCCTTTAACTTAGGAAAGTGAACCCCTGCCAAAAATTCATTACTTGCTTATACTTCGTATCCGTTATCACAGTGCCTCGAAGTCTGCTGCAGAATGCCGCTATGTAGAGCAGGGTAGTATTACTGAGTATCTCCTACGAATCCAAGTATTCATACGAAAATATCCCCACTTCATCGCAAGCTGAAACTTTGCATCATCGGGATATGCTGCTCGAATGCTAAACGTACACTCTTGACACATGATTTAACCAAAGAGATTCCAAGAAGCGAAGCGTTTTCCTTGGCGTAATTCTCTTCGAAAACGAGATGTTCCGTTCATCGGTGTCGAGTGTGACACTGACTTTGTCATCTATCAAGCTGAAACCACAGAAGTGCTCAACAAGAAACTGAGCATCATACCGTCTCAAATTATGAAAGGAAACCGGTATGTGTCATGGTAACTGGTACTTCAAGTTGCATCAATTTTCAGATGCCCAACTTAACTTCCCTATTAGATGACAACGGTCTCTACAAAAAGTTTCCGCATCTTTGTCCAGTTGCTGTGTACAGATATGACAGTCAGCGAAAATCTTGTACAGTTCCTCATTGGCCCTGGAGATGTTGTCGCTGTAGTAGTGATCAACCTTCCATTGGAGCTCAGTGAGCAGCAGTCTCACAGGATTATCTCCTACACATGATCTGAAACGACTGGGATTTGAATAATATGTACACACAACTTGAAATGGAACCACATACTGTACGTGTCATTCTGTGAAGATCGTGTGAAAGGCAGAGGAGATGCCTTCACAATGTGCGACAGGGGCCAGAAGACACTCGAATCCCGCATAAACTAAAAAGCAACATAACTCCTGGTAGCGGGTATTCTTAAACCTTAGAAACTTGTCTGCCTCACTAAGTATTTCCACATTCACTGGCTGCTGGGATAAACAATCAGTCAGATATTTCGATAAATACTCGCTTCGAAGTAAACGAGTTGAGATATCTCAGACAAAAACGCTGCGCTCTCTTATGATGTGACAGCTGGGCAGAAAGAAGGCGGGATATGCTCTTGATCGAGACTTAGTGCTGATGGTCTCAATTAGAAACTAACAGTAAGTCTACATTTATGGCACGCTGACCGGCTACTTTTGAAAAACAGAGTGGTCCTACTACTTTATGCTTCACATCTTTTGAAGAGTGTGTTCATTTTTCCAGGCTAGATTTCATCCAGGCCTTAAGCACGTGCAGAATAATTGGGATTCTGCTCTCAAATTTTTGTTGGTCCTTGATTTTTTACGAGGAATGATATATCGTTGTAGTTATAATGCCCACAGATGTTATTCGTTTAGTATTTAGTATTACGCTCTGCACCCCACTCATAATTTGTATCATAAGGAAGAAGCGACCATGCAAAGCAAACTAAATGTCCCTTAGCAGTACTTCGGACATTGATACAGACCTTTTTAGCGGTAGTATCATTCCGGAAGACCGATGAAGTTGGACCATTCCATTTACTGAATCACAGGCGTACAAATCAAAGTTGCGTAAGGAGGTCTATTCGTGAAGCGTTCAGTGAATTCGGAAGTAAAATTCCATGTACCGACTTGACAGAAAATCCTAGGAAGTTCCGATCTTACGTTAAATCAGTAAGTAGATCGAAATAGCATATCCAGACACTCTGGGATGATTATGGCATTGAAACAGAGGATGACACGCGTAAAACTGAAATACTAAACACCTTTTCCCAAAACTGTTTCACAGAGGAAGACCGCACTGCAGTTCCTTCTCTAAATCCTCGCACAAACGAAAAAATGGCTGACATCAAATTAAGTGTCAAAGGAACAGAAAAGCAACTGAAATCACTCCACAGAGGAAAGTCCACTGGACCTGACAGGATACCAATTCTATTCTACACAGAATACGTGAGAGAACTTGCCCCCCTTCTAACAGCCGTGTACCGCAAGTCTCTAGAGGAACGGAAGGTTCCGAATGATTGGAAAAAAGCACAGGTAGTCCCAGTTTTCAAGAAGGGTCGTCGAGCAGACGCGCAAAACTATAGGCCTATATCTCTGACATCGATCTGTTATAGAATTTTAGAACATGTTTTTTGCTCGTGTTTCATGTTATTTCTGGAAACCCAGAATCTACTCTGTAGGAATCAACATGGATTCCGGAAACAGCGATCGTGTGAGACCCAACTCGCTTTATTTGTACATGAGACCCAGAAAATATTAGATACAGGCTCCCAGGTAGATGCCATTTTCCTTGACTTCCGGAAGGCGTTTGATACAGATCCGCACTGTCGCCTGGTAAACAAAGTAAGAGCCTACGGAGTATCAGACCAGCTGTGTGGCTGGATTGAAGAGTTTTTAGTAAACAGAACACAACATGTTGTTCTCAATGGAGAGACGTCTACAGACGTTAAAGTAACCTCTGGCGTGCCACAGGGGAGTGTTATGGGACCATTCCTTTTCACAATTTATATACATGACCTAGTAGATAGTGTCGGAAGTTCCATGCGGCTTTCGCGTATGATACTGTACTATACAGAGAAGTTGCAGCATTAGAAAATTGCAGCGAAATGCAGGAAATCTGCAGCGGATAGGCACTTGGTGCAGGGAGTGGCAACTGACCCTTAAGATAGACAAATGTAATGTATTGCGAATACATAGAAAGAAGGATCCTTTATTGTATGATTATATGATAGCGGAACAAACACTGGTAGCAGTTACTTCTGTAAAATATCTGGGAGTATGCGTGGGAACGATTTGAAGTGGAATCGTCCGCAGCTCGTGGTCGTGCGGTAGCGTTGTCGCATCCCACGCCGGGGTTCCCGCGTTCGATTCCCGGCAGGGTCAGGGATTTTCTCTGCCTCGTGATGACTGGGTGTTATGTGATGTCCTTAGGTTAGTTAGGTTTAAGTAGTTTTAAGTTCAAGGGGACGGATGACCATAGATGTTAAGTCCCATAGTCCTCAGAGCCATTTTTTGAAGTGGAATGATCATATAAAATTAATTGTTGGTAAGGCGGGTGCTAGGTTGAGATTCATTGGGAGAGTCATTAGAAAATGTAGTCCATCAACAAAGGAGATGACTTACAAAACACTCGTTCGACCTGTACTTGAGTATTGTTCATCAGTGTAGGATCCGTACCAGGTCGGGTTGACAGAGGAGATAGAGAATATCCAAAGAAGAGCGGCGCGTTTCGTCACAGGTTTATTTGGTAAGCGTGATAGCGTTACGGAGATGTTTAGCAAACTCAAGTGGCAGGCTCAGCAGGAGAGGCGCTCTGCATCGCGGTGTAGCTTGCTGGCGAGGTTTCGAGAGGGTGCGTTTCTGGATGAGGTATCGAATATATTGTTTTCCCCTACTTATATCTCCCGAGGAGATCTCGAATGTAAAATTAGAGTGATTCGAGCGCGTACGGAGGCTTTCTGGCAGTCGTTCTTCCCGCGAACCATACGCGACGGGAACAGTAATGATAGTGGCACGTAAAGTGCCCTCCGCCACACACTGTTGGGTGGCTTGCGTAGTATAAATGTAGATGTAGATGTAGATCGAGGTGGATTACGCTTCTGATGGCCTTACTCTACCCTTTGGCTGCGTTTCAGAAAACTAGCCCAGAATGACACTCTGTGATTGAATCCATTTGCGAAATCACATCATTTTCGCCCCAAATGTAGACAACGTGTGTCTTTCCAACACAATCCGAGCAAGGTGGCGCAGTGATTAGCACATTGGACTCGCATTCCGGAGGACGACGGCTCAAAGCCGCGTCCGGCCGTCCTGATTTAAGTATTCCGTGATTTCCTTAAATCGCCTCAGGCAAATCCCGGCATGGTTCCTTGGAAACGGCGCGGGCGACTTCCTTCCCCACTGTTCTCTGATCCGACTGGGCCGATGACCGTGCTCTTTGGTCCCCTCCCCCAGATCAACCAAGCACAACCAGTGCTACCTCTTTTTTTTGGGGGGGGGGGAGGGGGGGGGGGGGAAGGTCGGTTTACAGCACTTAATCTCACCACACTTAATGGCACGATTCCGTCAATTACTAATGATTCTAGGAAACCCCCTTTCCAAAACAGGCAAAACCACACTGAAGAAAGTGGTAAGATCTCTATAGCCCAATGTAGAGTTATCTATGCAGACATTTGAGGAGCTGTTCCTAAAACTGCCAGCAGTCTGTGAGTAAGCTAAAGCAGATGTGTGACTACTCTGATGGTCTACTAAGAGGATGAGCTGCTGATGAACTGCTACTTTTGGTGTATAGCGAGAGTGGTGTTGTGGGACTCCGCACTAGTCTGTCCTGGATGGTGGGCCGTGGAGTGGATGGTGTTGGTGGTGGTTGTCAGCTCAATGGTCAATGGTGCTTCTTCCAGTGAGAGGACCGAGGCAGCGGAAATGAGGTGGTGACCTGGCTGCAGAGAGAGTGGTGGCAGTGGTAGCAGCCAGTCTGATGGCCCAGGTCGTGGTTGCCAGTGAGAGATACCGGCTTGAGGCGTAGTATTCAATGTGAGACCACCATCTCTCAATATATCTGCACAGAAGATGAAATAAACGATGTTGATAAGCATCTAATGATTAAGAAATAATAGAAACTGCATTCAGTAGTCCATAATAATAACTTCCGATTACTTACGCATAAAATGATTGTTGCCCTCACTGCTGTAATATACTTCTAGCAGCCCATCATCAACGGTTGTGTCATCCTCTAGAAGTATATCGAGCAGCTTGGGTCTCGCTAGAGGCGGAAGAAGAGCTGTGTTGCGTTGGCTGAGGAGTGCTTACGGTAGAATGCGGTCAATTCCGAATGACAACATAGGTGCAAGTAATCCAGCGACTGGTGGTTAAGCCAGAATATTGATATTCTCATCGGGCACATCCACACACAAAAACATCTCATAAGTAATAACAAAAAAAATTACTTAGTGGAATAATGAATGAATTATTGCTCCATATCTGGATTGTGCAGGAATCATTATACTTATAATCATCATCAACTGCTGGGCTGTGATCCAAAAGCGACAGCGCATCTAGAAAGGAAGACGTAGAACAGATAAGAATCACAAATAAACAAGGAAAAAAATGCTTTACCACAACTGGTGACCATTAATAAAACCGACAAACTGCAGGGACAGATTGCTGCCGGGAATTCAAGGAGAAGAGACCCGATGAACGTGTATCCGGAAATACATGGTTGCCACGGTAGATGGTGCTGACGAATGAAAGTTCCTCTGACCACGTGCTGTGTATTCCTTGTGTGTTCCAGGTTGTGTGATTTACGCAGCGTACTGTAAGCCACAGAATGGTCCGGTATTAATGTCGGGATCAAGTGGAGATAGTGTTTGTGCACGGCGACTCAGATAGAAACGGTACAGAGGCAGCACGGCTATACAAAAACAAGTACACTCACAGACACCAACCACATCACAAAACATTTGAAGCCCTTTCTGAGCGTTTGTATGATCATTTTCAGACAGACGAACGTGCAGGGGGGCGGCGGACTGTGCGTGCACCGGGTTTGGAGGGCTGGTTTCTATAGGATACTGAGACCAACCCTAGTGCAAGCTCCAGGTAGGTGGCTCTCCAACACAGTGTAAGACAAAGTACCATTATGTGTATTCTGCATAACTACCGCTACCATGGAAGCCACTTTCAACATCTGCAACGTGGGTGAGATGCAGCTCTGTACCGCGCTGCGGGACGATTTGTTGCCGTTTCACGTACACCGTCCATTTCCGGACTCATGTTCATAGGACCTTTTTTCCTCCATTTACAGTGATGTATCCGTTCCTGCAGCTTGTCGGTGTCCACTCTGTATAAAGATACGTCTACTTCTTTTCATCATGATCTGCCAAGGTCATTCATAATGCATGATATCACGCCATCGTCCGTAAATAGTAACAACAGTGTGGTGCCATCACTTCTTATCTTATGCGTGCGGCTGTTAACCGCATTTTTCATCACGATTACCGCTTGGTCATTTCATTTTCCTCCTCTAAGCTGACCGTCGATTGGGGAGAGCATGAGAGCGGGTCTACATTCCACAGAACTATTTACAAGCTCCTGCAGCAATGTGATGATCGCGGATAAGGCGTTGAAGACCCGCAATGCTTCTTCTTTCTTCTCTCTCATGTTTTTGTCAGTAACACTACTTATCCATAATGTATTGCGACAAACTACTACTGTTGTTACTTACTAGCCAGGGAGGCCGAAAGAAGAAGTAGTTCACATATTTAACGAAAGGAACTATACTGCATACAGAGATGCCCAATACGGAATACGTTGGAAGCAAGCAGCTGCTAATCATTTGCATTTTGAGCAAAATATTACAGTGACTGCTAAAATCATTTCTCCAATTCCTCAAGAATAACACGATGTCGGGTGTTAAAAAAATAATAAAAAATAGAGTTATCTGATAAACAAACCTGTAGAAAAGAAGGTAGAGAGTGTCTAAATAAATACAAATTTTTATTAATGTCTCAAACATTCTAATATTGTTTGTACATTATGTGAACCACAGATAAAACTGCAACACCATATACATGCTTCAGACGCCGAACTGATGGGCAGTTGAATGATTCCAAATTCTGAATATTGGAAATTCACTATGCTGTATCTCTTATCAGAGGTTCAGTGTGACGTCGGGATATCCTTGTAGCTCAGTCCCTATTCATCATAGCTTTTGACGTGATGGAATCGAGTCAAGCAAGCAGCAGTCTTCCGAGCTTTGGCACCTTTTGTTGTTCTGAATGGCTGGGGTGAAGAGACGTTTGTGTGGAAACTTGTTAAAACACACCCTGAGTCGGTGAAGTTGACGAAAGCCATATCTTTAAACAGAAAATGGCCGCACTCGTCGGGAAAGCGCTGCACACCAGCAACAATATTGGCACACTGGGGATTCCTTTTGAAATGTTGCACATGTGAGACACATACACACTTGTATTCAGCTCGCTGTAAAACAGATGTCGGAAGGCGAGTAATAGAAGAAGCAGTCATGCTGTAAAATTGTATATGCCGCAAAGCCTTGTGAGAAATTTTCGTATGATTAAAATTCAGTTCAAATATCAATGGGACTCATTTTAATACTTTCTGTTCGTTTAGAGCAGTCTATTACGAAGTCTGGTGCTAAGTCCTTAAATAGCTTTTCGTTGAGCATACATCCAGATTCATCTCCCTCACAGTAAGAAGAGCGAAACCTTGAATACATTTTATACAGTAGACTACACATGTCATTATCCAACTCATTCTGCTAATTATTGTTGTGTGGAAAACACTGAGCATTCAGAAACATCCCCGCATTGATTATTTTACAGTTGTCGTACACGCTTGAATCGTTTTTTAGATTTCTCTTCTAGTCTGTTTACCGTGCCAAAATTGTATAGCGAGGTGTTTCTAGTTGTGTAGCCGTTTTAATGGCGGCAAGCCTGTGTTTATGGTGTTGGTAGAAATGGGTATTCATAGAGTTCCCATGACCAGAAACTTAATGGGAGTGTAATATTCGAATCCTACACTTGAATAAATTTTAGCTTCATTTCAACTGGAACAGAAACGGGCAACAATATCCATACTAAGTTATCAGCAAAATTTTTTTCACTTTCTGGTCACTTTTTGCTACTTGCTTGTATGCATCATTGTGCGTTGCAGATTATACGAGAATAAGCTCTTGCTTTACACGCACTAAAACTTCCTTGATGTCCACCAATAAGCCCATCCACATCTTGAGTGGGATGCAAAGACTAAACACATTGTTGATAGATCCATCTATGAACCATCATGCATTCAGTAAACCATTCAGGTCAGAAGTTGATGTGGACATGTATGTCTTAACTGTCTAAGTGATATCAACAAACCTAATGCATTTGATTTCGACTCCATTGAGTTCATAACATTTCTCCCGAAACAGGCAGGTGAACACATTCCAGTAAGCTGTAACGGTGTTGTAGGTGTTTCTTCCTTCTTCAGAAATCATCCTTCCTGATAGAGGAAACCGCTGCTTGGAATTACTTAAGCATCCTGGTGCTGAATGAGAATCTGCACTTCGTCATTACTATTAGACACAGCTGAAGCAAACGGTTGTGGGCAACTTATTCCTGTCAAATAATTTGTTAATCATATTGAACTAGCAGCGTTAGATCGAGATTTCAGCTCTGTTAATTTAAGGAACTTGTAAGTCTCTGATGTTATTACGTTGTGCTTCTGCTGTGATGTAGTGATGGTTGGCTGGTGTGCTTTTATATCTGATGCCCCTGATGACGTTTGAAGTGGAGATGTACCACAATTAACTCACCCCAAAAATCGACTAGATTCCCATCCATGTCCACAACATTCTGCTCGAGATGGTCTAATATCTGAGCAGTCATTGGCAGGTATTACGGGCTAGCTGCCTCTTCAGTGATTTTGTATCTTGGGGCCACTACAAGGAAAATACCGTGAATCATGTTAATCAGTCTGCCGTTGAGATATGAATTCGGTGCTACATTACAAGCACTGAAAACAGTGCTGGCTGGTAATATATCCACTGCCTGTTGCGACACGTAAATTTTATCTGGTTCTTCTCGAAAACACGACTGAAACCTAGTATTATTCCTGTTAAGCTATACTTGTTGAAGTCACTTGTCTCTTTAGCCGTTTTATTTCCTTCTTAAAAGGATGAACGTTTTCTCATAGCTCAAACCCCTTTACAAATCAGTTTATAAGTGTATTTATACCATAAATATCATATGTGCCTGGAGATATTTCCAGAACGTTACTAACTCCTAAGTGTTGTTTATTGATAATCTTGGTGATATTCGGAATGCTGCCATATGTTTCCAAAGCAGTCAATGTAATGCTCCATTCACCACTGCTTAGGTCTTTCAGTGGAAAGTAATCCGTATTTAATGCTGATGAACATCCTTTCACATTCAGCGTGTACAACGTCGCATCTAAATCGCAACTGATGCTATGCTGTATGTATCATTCGTTTTTATATATTTTCCAGGCTAAACGTGATGCACAGATGACTGCAAACATAGGAATCGAAGTCTTAGGAGCGCTGAAAAATTTAGAACATGTTTTTATCGGCGAAACAGCGCTGTAATGACTGCAAATCACCATAGGAGTGAAAGTAGTATAAAATAATTCGACTTTTCTTATTAACATATGCAAGGCAGCGGGTTCCAGACGCACCAGAAACAACCTAATAAACGGTCTCACTCTTTTTATTAGATTTCCACAAAATCTTTTACATTGTATTCCGCATAAACACACCACGAAATCTCGGAATGTTGACTTTTTTAACGAATTTAAGCAGGTCTGTATTAGTTAGCGCTCTGCATGGTAGTATAACTAGTAGATCTGTTTTTAATAAATATTTTACGACACTTCCTATAAGATTTTACAAAGAGTTCCTTCCTGCTTTCGATAGATCCCTTAGCTTTATTATGTCTCCTCGCTTCCTTCGGCTGCTCTTTTGCACTTCTTGCATTCTTCACAGTGCGTGCTACGGCCACAGCTCCACCCACCAGAGAGCGGTTGCATCTTTCAACATGATCGAGCACCTGTTCATAATAGACGGCCTGTGGTGGAGTGGTTATAGTACAATAACATCCCTGTAATGGACTAGCCTGTATAGAGTCCTGACCTGGATCCTACAGTACACCTTTGGGATGTTTTGGAACGCCGACTTCGGGCCATGCCTCAATCAGTGACATCAATACTTCTCCTGAGCGCAGCACTCCCTGAAGTATGGGCTGCCGTTCTCCAAGAAACCTTCCAGCACCTGATTGAACGTATGCCAGTGAGAGTGGAAGCTGTCACGAAGGCTACGGGTGGGCCAACACCATACTGAGTTCCAGTATTACCGATGAAGGGCGCCACAAACTTGTATGTCATTTTCAGCAAGGTGTCCGGATACTTTTGATCACATAGTATAACTTGTGCAGCGACGGTTACCACAGTCCTGCGGTGGTGTAATGGTTAGTATTTCTGCCTAGCAAGAAAGATGTTCCGGGTTCATGTTCAAGCCATCGTACCAATTTCAATTCATTTCTTCTGCTGCCATCATTATCGCAGAAAAGATAAATGTTCATTACTTACTAGTTATTCGCTGTTCATGCTGTAAAAGTACAGTATAGGGCATGGTATTATAATTTATTAATTCTTTGCCCGCATCTCGTGGTCGTGCGGTAGCGTTCTCGCTTCCCACGCCCGGGTTCCCGGGTTCGATTCCCGGCGGCGTCAGGGATTTTCTCTGCCTCGTGATGGCTGGGTGTTGTGTGCTGTCCTTAAGTTAGTTAGGTTTAAGTAGTTCTAAGTTCTAGGGGACTGATGACCATAGATGTTAAGTCCCATAGTGCTCAGAGCCATTTGAACCATTTTATTAATTCTTTACTACTATCTGTATCCACAACGCATTTTACAGACAGTAGGCAGAAATACCATTGAATGTAAGTGCAGAATTGTATCATTGTAATTTACGTAACTCAGGAGATATGATGTCATAAACAATGAGATCCGTGAAAAAAAGCCGCCTCATGCATGACATTTAAACTTATTACTTCTTTGTTACTAATTTTTTTCGCAATATGCTGCTGTATGTACCTACAATATTATGTCGTTGCACGACACGTAGCTAAGGAGATATAACCGTCATAATCAGTGAGATGTGTGAAAAAGTGCCCATTATGCAAGACGTTTAATTTTATTACTTTGTTGTTACTAACTCTATTCGCAGCTTATTTTGCAGACAGTATCTACATATGCCGCTGAATGATCCTATACGCTGCGCGGTAATGGCGTGGGTGCACAGCTGTAAATAAATAACTGGGCAAAGCCAGGTTTCTCCGCTAGTTACATAATAATTGCGGAAAATACTTACATCACATAATCTAGAATACGGCAACTGCAGCAAGATGCTTTAATCCCATCCTCAATTCTGTGTCTAGAACGCGTCTGCACATCATCATTGTCTTCATCACGACGTGCTGTGGGAGAAATAAAAATATAAGAAACACTGAATATTTACCACTGCAATGTGAGAATGGAAGACTTCCAAATAGTTAAGACTGCTATCTTTCGTTGTCATTGTCAAGCCTCAAATGAAGTGAGAGAGCGCTGTGCATGGACTTCTTTAAAATAAAAATTAAAAAAATAACCCGGCAACTGATGGCTCATTGTTTTTCTCACAGCCTCTGACACTTCCACTAATGCTGTAGTAGGAAAAACAAAGGCCTAAGTATCTAATGTCATACAAACGTAATAAGAACAATAATTATTATAGACAGATTAAAACTTACTGCAACCGTTTGTGCTTCTTGTGTGGGGTGAGACTGGACAGGTATTTTTTAAAAGGAGACGTAATTTCAACACAGGCAGAATGTATCTTCTTGCCATTCTGCCGCATAGATATTATTTGCTGAACAATGTTCCATCGGTCTACAATTTTACGCTTCTCTACTGTCTTGCCCCACAAGACACAACGTAGAAAGCTGTGATAACATTTTTCGACTTGATGTTTGCAGCAAATACACTCGTCAAATTTCTCCTTGCTCAATGCAAGCGTCTCGTCAGTTGAACACATGACGTACAGGCGTCGGGTAAAAAGAAATTATAATAGCAACAATCTATTTTGGCAATAATAATAGTTTTCACAAATTCTATTTCTTTACACATACACACTAAACGCTAGCTGCTGCTGCTGCCCACAACGCATGTTGGTGGCTGGTACTACGACTGCTCACCCAGTCGATAGTATGAAATGACAGTCCATGTCGAGTCCTGGGAGCACTAAGCTCAAGAGCCGCCATTGGCCGAAAGTCCCTGATACTCAGACACTACTGGCAACCTAAAACATTAGATGAGGGGCTGGAGGTGACAGGGGAGCGCCATAGAGAGTCCAGACATAGAGATGAGGATGGTGATGCTTTGGTCTGTGGGGCGCTCAACTGCGCGGTTATCAGCGCCCGTACAAATTTCCAATCTTTACTCAGTCCACTCTCGCCACTTTCACGGACGATGATGAAATGATGAGGACAACACAAGCACCCAGTTCCCGGGCTGAAAAATCCCCAACCCAGCCGGGAATCGTACCCGAGACCCCGTGGTCCAGACATAGAAATAGAAAGAACACAATTACGTAAGAGACCAGTTACACGATGCTGTATTTGTATCAGAGCTCACAGGTCCAGTTGATAAGTAGATAAAAATGTGCCTGAACACCTACTTTCATCCTACTGTGGAAATTCTCCAAAACGTTCGCATTCTGGATACTTAGATATTGTGTAACGCATTTTGCATTGCCCAATTGTTGGCCCTCCCAGCGATGATGGCAACAGAACTGCAGGAACTGTCTGTGCGGTTTTTATGGAAACGTTACATATTTAGGTTGCGCAAAGTGAACACGACCAAATTTAGGGGCTTTTCGGACTCTGACAGCAAAACCAAAGCTTCTGCTTAATACATTCAGGCCACGGTTTTTATTCCTTTCCACGAGTCACTCAGGTGGATGTTGTTCTTTTCTATTGCAACGAAACGGATGATGCTATCACACTTGGTGAGCCTCCTGAAATAACCTTTAGGGAAGAGGTGTACCGTGTCGCGCAGCGCGACAGCTGGCGTGGTAGTGCCGGAGTAGCACGCGCAAGCGGAATTGACAGACAAGCACTCTGGTCGCCCACGGCCAGTTATTTCGAGGCGACCCTCATGCATCTTGTAGTGGCACAACATTACAGTCTTGATGAAAGTAACCAATACTGCCGTCAGTCCCACTATTCTGTTACCGTAGTGCACGCAGTGAAAGTGATTAGCTTAGTTAAACTACAGTAGAGTTGGTTCCCTGACAGATGGCACCGCTGTTGCCATACCCCAGGCAGATTAGTCGAAGAACAGCAAATGGGGGAAATAATTCACAAAATTTTGAAACTTCGGGAAAATACTCGTATGAGGTGCAGTAGCAAGAGACAGAAAAGGTCTCCCCTGCACCGAGGGCAAGTCGCCCCTTCTCCTCTCTCCCAACCAGAAGCCAATATCTTACATTGTTTCGATTTTTGTTCAAAATGGTTAATTTTTAGAAGGGAACTGTAATTAGAAAAATATTCATTGTAACATTCTAGACAAAAAAGATCTTGGGCTTATTTTAAGTCAGACGCATAGTTTTAGAGTTGAATAGTAGTTAGAATAGGATTCTATTATTCCATAATTTTTGCAGATTTTGTTGCTTAAACCGTTATGCACGTGAAAGGAGTAATTAAGTACAGTATGTAGAAATATGTCGTATATTTTCAATTTGTTGACATTCCTTGTATGTTCAGTGTTGTTCAAATCAGGATTGTATACCCAGCAATCAAAACGACAAGTTCTTCCCATTTAATCTGCTGTCTCCTACCACTGTCACTGCCGTTTCTCCCTACGTATTTCCAATTTTGTTGAGTTTGTCGTGAACTTATCAAAGCTATGCGAGGCAGTTCAGTTTGTTGTGCTATGTAGTATTTCTTCTAACTCTCTTCTCTGATCTGTGGACTGAGATAAGAGTAATGCTGGACCCTACCACCCGTATTATTTGCAGTAAGTCTATTTCAGCAGAAGGAACGTCAAAAGTAACGAAGGGTTTGAAAAATTTTATACGTGTCAGCAAGGAACGGAAGGATGAAGCTCATACTCTTCTACAAAACGGTGGAATGATTGAACTGCATTAGGCATGTCGAGGTGAATATATTAAGAAATGGAATGCAAAGAAACTAATTATCTGGAAAGCTACACAAGTAGACGGTAAAAGTTTAAGATCATCCTCATCTTATCTACTCGATTGGAAGAAAGGCCGTCTCATAATTGTTAAACAATGTGACTTAGAGGCTGAAAGGAAAGCACTTCAGAAACGGCGTGGAATGTTTTATGTTCGCTCCTTAACTCTGAAGCACACACCACTCCAGAATGCAAAGAAACACGACAACGATTTACATAGAACAGCTGCCGAACGCATTAACAGTATATTGTGTTTAGTAGCTGAAGAAGCCCGTTATCAACAAGACTGCTATGCTAACTTAGCTCGAATACCTCCTGTGTTCGAAAAACAGCCACACTCACGATAGTAACGCTCACGCTGCTTCCGACAAGTACACAAGTTTGTAGATTCTTTAGAGGAATGTCAATATTCACTTCATTATTTATTGCAGGAGGAGATACAGTGACTATAAAAACTTAAAAGAAAAAAATGACTGAACATCACGACGGTGTAGACGTACCTATCACAATGCAAAAAAAAAGTTCTTTATCATCGTGGCAGTGGAAATAAACTGTTTAAGCAATGAAACGAACTGCCAGCGAAAAAGATGAGCGAATGAGAATAGTGGAAGTGGATGCAGCCATCACCCGTGAAGATATAAGAATGACTCCTTCCTGTAATGCCGATTATCGAGATACCACTGACTTGAAAGAGAATGCTGAATTTATAATTCTATAACTGTGCGAGAATTTGTGAAGGGTGTGGTTGTTTCAAAGAAGAAATGTAGTGGATAGTCAAGTTTAAGGAAATGTACAGCAATATCCAACGCGTTTGTATTAGGTTCGGAAGAAAATGCCAGTGTGTGAAAGGTGACTTACGCTGAAGAACAATGTGTAAAAGCACTCGAAGGCAAAGGTGCTACTTTAGTTGTGTAGGTGTTGTACATGTGGTGATCATAAATTTATTATAAAGACAATAATTATTGTCTAATTCTACGATAATCCTTCATTTTCATGACACAGGTTTTTCTTCCACTAAAAATATTAAGGAGCATAATACTGAACAAAATCTGTACGAAAGAATTGTTGTGAATCAATAAATGTCAGTTTTAAAAGGTATTTCGCTCTCGCCCTCTCTTTTTTATTTATTTTAATTTTTACCTTCATATTTTAGATCTAACATTTATGAGCTACGTATACTGAGATGATATAAGTAATGAAATACCTCAAAATCCCGCTACGTGATTGGTTGAGGCACCGGGTGCAGCTGCCGAGCCCAGCCCATTGCATCTGTCGAAGTATTTTCTTACAAGTCGACCACACTTCGGTAACTACATTCTCGTACTAAATTTTCCCACATCAGCGTTTCATATCAGCGAAATTTGACTCTAAATCCTTGGAATTCAGTAGCCTTTTAAAATAGGAGACAACACATTTCATTCCAGATAGTCGTTGCAGGAAGAGACAACATTAGTCAAACTATGATGTTTAGTCTTCCAACAGAATCTATTACGTGACTGATGTGCACAAAATGAAAAAGGCAAGACCTCCTAACGTAACATGCTAACAAAGAAAAATACGAAAGCCACAATGATAAATGTTACGGAAAGTAAAAGATTCAATTAGTTTGAGTCGATTGATACCTGTAAATAAGGGGATTGTGATTAATTCGACACTGCAGGAGACGTTTGTTAATACTAGATATATCAGTTGAGTCCCTGGGGTTAATAACTGTTGTACCACACTTATATCTGTTTTATATGGTACGTGTGACTTTTTCACGTATTTAAACAATCGTTTGTCATACTTTCTCCGGTAATGATATTCATTGTGTGCTGTAAAAATGAATATCATTCACACCATTGTAAATCTGTCAAATGGGATCGATGTACCTGTGTGTCCTTCTTTCGTAACTTTCCTATAAATTGCATTAATTTGCAATCACTGTTTTCGTTTTCCAGGAAACGTCTTTTTTTGAAATGATAGAAGTGTAACAGGCTGTCTCGAGCATATAGCTTCAAAATTGTACAAATTGATCCGAATGCTTCGATATAAGAATATTACGGCTGTTGGATTTTTCTTTTTTTTTTGAGGTAAACGATGTATATCTTATTGTAATAATTTTAGTTCATAACAACCGTCCAAAGGAACAACCGCTGGCCTTGTACGTTGATTACGAAAGCGCATAAAGTTTGCCGCACTCTGTCGACTGTGCCTGTTGTACAATGAAACGCACAGCTAGAACCTAACAAACTGGTTCCTCTTCAGTTTCTACTGGAGCTTTTACAGCGTGGGCTTCATGTAGTCTTATAGGGAAAAATCCATTGGCGTGACATTCGGTGATTACACTGCCCATGTGACAAGATTTCGCACCCCAGTTCATCGACTAGGTGTCAGTTATTCAGTTGATGGTGCACCGTCGTGTAGAAACACATCCTCGTGCGAACTGCAAGAGGTTCGACCTCCATCAACAACGGCATCGCATTTCGAGTGAACACCAGTTAGCGAGAACCAATTAAGGTGCTGTTATACGTCGTTTCACAATTACAGCGCGGAAGTTGATTGATAGCCGTTGATAGTGATCTGAAACGAGCGTGGCGTATAGATTCTCATGATCCCAAATATGTCTACTGCGGCCGCTGAGAATCCGCTCACTGCAGCACTGTGGTAGATAATCCAACGCCAGAATTTAATTGTGGGTTCAAAACCATTTAACTGCCGCTCTCTCACGAACTCCTAGCTACAATATTCATGGGGTGTATTTCAGGGCAAGGTAGCTAGTAGGCTACTTACTGATTAATTTTCGCTGCAACACTCTCTCCTCGAATTCTTCTGCACGGACATATCTTTTTCGAGAACCTTGGGTAGCTCTCGGTGATTTGAACGTCTGAATTTCTGTCAATTTTCTACACACAGCGTAACAATCCTTTTAGTAGGATGACGTCTGTTGAAAGTAACTTCTCTGTAAAATAATTTTCCATTCACTGTATCCTGCTCTGCCACACATTGTAAGCATACGTGCAACTTTCTGTAATGCTGCAGTACCACCAACAACTCATGGATTGTAAATGACCCAGTAGCAAGAGCTGTAAAACAATTAAGCTGATATGTAAGCTGTATCAACAGTCTTTTATGGGCCTTACGAAAGACTTTAAACGGGCCTACGTTCATTATTCCATCCAACAATCATTATTTCACTGATATGAATTCTACTGAGAAGGGTCAAATTGAGTCGAGCAAGAACTCGTAAGTGCCCACTCTAGTGATCCCCTTTGCTTTCGCTGGAAAGCAGTAAACCTAGAAAAGTGCGCATAGTGCCCTTTGACTGTTTCGGCTTTTCCTATTGCCTGCTAAAATGTTGCTGTACTTTTGCGAGTGTCTGTGCTCTGCGTAAATATGTCTGACTCTGTACATACTTCTGGAAAAGCAAAGCTGTAAGTCAATTTTGATAAAGGAAAGAATAAATTAATATTTCACATGTGACCAAAATTCAATTTTGGTCTAATAAACGGGCTGTAAAAGCAACAGGAAATAAATAT
This sequence comes from Schistocerca serialis cubense, assembly GCF_023864345.2. Classification (NCBI taxonomy): domain Eukaryota; kingdom Metazoa; phylum Arthropoda; class Insecta; order Orthoptera; family Acrididae; genus Schistocerca; species Schistocerca serialis. The sequence goes on from NC_064640.1 coordinate 585,647,985, forward strand.
CCCAGAATCGGGGTTATAAAGAGACATCATTACGAGTGTTCCGAGTTGCTGGTAACACAGTAAACAAACAAACACATATCGATGCAGATGTTTCGGGCCCTGAGCAGGAAAAAGGATAATTTGCATGGTAATTCATAATTTCCTCTCTTACCAAGTTCAAAACAGATTGATTATAGACTAATTATTTTTCTCTCTTCAAGCACGAGGGCTATTCGGAAAGTAAGGAACGATAGGTCGCGAAATGGGAACCACAAAGGAAATCAAAACTGTTTCATTTGCAACAGTTAGCTACACTTCCAGCTACTTATCTCCAAAGTCGACGATCCGACTTACACGTTCGTCGTAGCGTTGGACCAACTTTCCAATACCCTCGATATAGAAGGCAGCCGCCCGTGCTTTCTGCTAATTCTCTACGCAGGACTACAGCTCGTTGTCTGTGCCAAAATGTTGTCTTCATAGCCAGCGGTTCGTGTGAGCAGAGGGAGACAATTATGGGCTGTATTGTGGGTAATGAAACATTTACAGAAGTAAACAATGCAGGAGCATCTTCATTGCCCCCGCAGAATGTGGATGAGAATTGTCTTGAAGAACAAAACGCGCAACAGTTATGTAATGTTGGCAGCATAGCTTCAGGCGAAGTTTCTCACCAGGCCCTCGTACTTTGCGGGAGACACTATTGTTCTAGGTACCTTTATGTGTTCCCTGTGTGCTCAAAACTAAAAAGAACCACGTAATGCGATCGATGGGCATACTAGAGACACTGCCCAACACACCTGTGCCAAACTTCATAGGATTTTCACTGTGGTTTCCATTTCACTACTGATCCTTCCTTATTTTTCGAATAACCCTTGTACAATTGGCTACTGGTTTTTGTTTTCATTTCTGAACATAGTTTGTATGAACTATTACTGTAAATCTGTAGTATTAAGTTATAATGTTAGACATCTGAACACATGTGCAGATTCTTTGGGGAACAGGGTGAGGATGAGATTTTCCTGGACAGAAGAAAGCATATTACCTAAATATGGCCCTGCACTGAAGTGAACATAGTCCTCAATACACCAGCATTTTTCTCAGTAGAGCCGATATCGGTTATTTCTCACTCATTTCGTTCGTCATTAGTGTAACAGAATCGCAATGTGTTGACATGGTATTGTGGGAGGAGGCCTCAGGCTTTTCCAGAAACCACCGCTAATGAAACAGGCTTTTCAGATTGAAGCATACTGCACTAGAGAGAAACATTCGACATGCCCTACATTCGAGGGTAAATGCTTTAGAAGATCTTTGTCTCTATCATACCGTAACTATGCATTACATTACCTACATTTACACATAAAAATTTTGTTGATGGTGAATTCCAAATGGTTGATACAGTTTTATAACTTACAGTGAATTCGTGTACCTACACTGTCTGAGTGCTCTGACACTCCTTATTTACATTTCCCGTTCAGTACCATATGCCTTGTAGTTACGTTTACTGTGGTTTTCGTGACATTATCCATGCTGGCAGCAGTGTAGTTTTGTACCAGTATGGATGAACAAATAATTGGAAATAGAATCTGAATCGAACCAAGAGAAATTAATAGTTGAAACATCCCCTTTGAAAAATTATTGAATTACTGTGCTGATAAACCTCTTACGTTATTTGCTTTTCAAACAGCTGAGCAAAACTGAACGTACTCAGACATTACTCTCTTTACTTATTCTGATCAACACTAAACTGACACAATATTTTTGGCGCAACGCAATCTGACTTTCAATAATCCCTACAAAAGAATGGCCCTAACTAACATTAACCTATACCTTTCACAAATCACTTACCTCACAAAAATCTTCGTTACTCGAACTACTGCAATACAGCGAGCGCCACTACTGCCAGCTAAACAAAAGATTCAAGCTACTGAAGACACTAACTACTAATAGGCATAGTTAGGAAATGAAAGATTTTGATAGAGAACAAACAATGTATTTACCTTAATAGTGTTCAAAAGTCATAATATATATAGCTGTTCATGACATCCAGTCTTACAAATGTACTGTCTCTGATGGACACACGTTCAGATCATCCACTCTCAAAACTCCGCACATCCACCACTGCTGGCGGCTCACCTCCAACTGCGCAACGCTACGTGCTGTTAACATCGAACTGCCCAACACTACAATGGCGAACAACAATGCAACCAACCACAGACTGCACACAGCACAGCCAGTGATTTTCATACAGAGCGCTAGGTGGTGGTGGCGTTACCAATATAAGAACCTAAACAGCCTACTTAAGTAGCCCCAATGCTCCCCACAAAAAATTTTACAAATTGTTTTGGGCACTGGCCAATACATATTTGTTAAATTTTTTTCACAATTTCAATAACAAAGCTATCAAATGCACACACTTATAGATACACTGTTGGTCAAAAGCAAAAATTATTCTCATAAAGGCAGTCGTGATCCTTTATCACAATAGTAATTACAGTTTTTTTCACTAAGTCTCAATAGTAAAAGAAAATGCACACAGAAGTAGTGGATTTCCATGCAGTCTTGAAGAGGTAGTGTTGTCCTTGCAACGGAAAGACAGTGCTGATGTTCAGAAATGAAAACAAAAACCAGTAGCCAATTGTACAAGGGTTATTCGAAAAATAAGGAAGGATCATTAGTGAAATGGAAACCACAGCAGAGTCAATCGAAGTTTCGAAGAATACTGGTAGGTAGGTCATCACAGAGCAGACCCACTGTAGTCCTGGTAGAAATAATGGTATTGGTGGGCCATTAAAGATGCAGACCCAGAGTAGTCCTTGTAGAGATGGCCAGCAGCCATCTGTTGTGACTGTGCGGGTGCACAATCACCATTGAAGAGTCTTGCAGATAATATAGCAAGTCCATAACCACCACTTGTGCACTCACAAAGTTTTTGGAATTGTCCTTAGAACCAGCAATGCTGTTAACGAGTCCCGTGCTCAATTATTAACACACGCGCAAGCACTAACAGTCCCAACTTCTCACATACTGTGCATACATTATGACCAACAGAAACTTGCGCACTGTAATGAAACTTAATTTGAAGAACTGGAGTCTATACAATTATAAATATACAACATAAGAAAACAATTACAAAGGTACAAAATACATCATAAAAGAACATAACAGTACAGATAACATTGGTAGTAACACAGGCTTTACAAAAGAATAGAAATAAACATATACCTCAGTGTTACAGGAATTATGATATAAGTAATTACATAAAAGATCAGCATAGCTTTTGAAACATTAACTTCAGACATGAGCATTAAAACCGAACAGAATAAATAATGTCTAAACATCTTTACAAAGAAAATAGCATATTATAAATGCAAATTATATTTGAGGATAACAGCATTCCTCATCATTGTGAATGTAGCTTAGTACTCGAAAAATTCTACAACATAAACCTTATTAACTAAACACATAAAGACAGGAAAAACACAAATACACAAGGGTACACAAACACATAGCGGAATAATACAAATGGAAAGGACAGGGTTTGTTTTACTGCAGTATTTTGCAAACAAAATTTTCTTTACTTCTTGGAGATCTCCATTCATTCATCATTATTCCCAAAAAGTCCTATCTTTACCTACTTTCTGTATTCTATTCATATCCTCTTTCCAAATAATTATTTTTCATTGTACAGTACCTTTTCTTTTTAAAAACTTTTTTCGTATAGCTTCTCAATGCATTCTTTCCCTATCCACCATAGTTAGTTTTTTATATAGTCTACCCCCTCTTAAGCTAACTTAAATTTACTGAGTTCAGATATATATACTAAGGGACGAGGCAATGCAGCAGTACAAAATAATTAACACAAACAGCAATGACAAAAAAATGCAAATTGACAAAGCAAGCAGCAATATATATAAATTAGCAAAGAAAATGCAACATTATCACTAATATGAGCCAATTTGCAGCAAAAAGAAAATAAATCAGTAGTAAAACTGGCTTAACAGGGTAATACAAAGTGAAATTTAGTAGCACTATGCCTGGCAAACAGCAGCAGCAAATGCAAAAACTTATACGTAAATATGACATAGCTCAAGCAGAAAAAATAGTACACTAAAGACAACAATGCAGATAAGAGAAATTTCTATTCACATCTTAATATCTATGTCATTAAAGTGGTGCACCAAAACTTACTCTACAAAAGAAATTACCAAGTACTTGAAAAGAAAATTCTGTATACAATTCCTGTGAAGGGAAATGTATTTTTGTGCTCCTTCTTTTTTTTTTTTTTTTTTTGAAGTAGATCATAAAGTTATTATTTACTGGATCATTAGTACATCTATAAAATTTTATTTTAACCAATGCTGCAGTGCAGCTAGAAACTAGATATTAAATAAAATAGACAAAGCAAAACGTGAAATGTCATTCAATAGCCAAATGGCATTTCATAAGGCAGTAAAAACCTGTCTACTAGAAAGACAGTAGTCATAACCAGGTGTATAGACATAAAATATTTCTCGTCATTTCATTAGGCATTTCAGTAAATATCATAAATTAAGAGCTCCACAGTGTAATCATATGTTTTCAAGTTTGAGCATGTCGTATTTGTGATGCTTTCTACAAAGAAATGTCAATAGTGAAGATAATGGCCCTTTTTTTACCTAATGGCTTTTTCTCCAGGCAACTGGCACACCTGGGCGCCACCTGGGTCACTTAGCTTCCTTACCGAAATATTTGTGACAGCGGTTTGCACTACAGTGACAGTCTCATACAAAAAAATTTCACAGGTCGAGAACTTGCGTTACAAATGTGTAGAAACAAAATCCTATAAATATAACAGTGTCAAAAAATTTTCACCGACATTGTAACACATTCACGCATTTACACACATTTCATAACTCTTAAAGTACGATTCTTGGTTTCCAACATCCTTTTCCACAAATCAGAGTCCCTAACCACTACTCATTATTCCTTACCTTATTACACATATACATATTCGTTGACACGTCAATCTTGCATCGACACTTCAATATTTCTTCATAATAAATACGTAGCATAATCAGATTCCTCATATAGCATCAGCTTATTGATCATAAACATACCTCAACAGCATAATACACATTGTCATCGTAATAATAACATCATAACACCTCAGTCAAATCTCAAAAACATCGTAGCTTTCTCCAATAATTTCAAAACCTAAAAAAATTCTCTGCTCGTTTTAATAGTGTCATCTACCTCAAACGTACTTTAAAAATCATGACCCCATACCAAATGCGACATTCAAAGCTCTCATAGTATCACAATGGTTAAAAAAAAAAATGAACAGTTCACAAAGGACAGACGAAATACAATTTCATAAGTGTGAAGTTATCCAACTGTGTAATTACGTAATCATCTGTCACTGATGTAGTAAAATAAATGTTTGTCTCTCTCAGTTAAATGATCAGATAGCTGTGTAATTTATGTGTTAGAGAAATATGGTACTGATTTGTAAAGTTGTATAAGCAAATACCATATTAGGTAGGGCTCCTTGTGCTTGCCAAACACATGGCACACAAAGCAGGCGTGTACCCCCCTGAGGATTAATGTAATTATGCCATCAAGTGTTAGAAATTACAGCAATCGAATGAAATGTATCACGGAAAACCTTTGTATTCTTGTAATTCAAAAATCTTTAAAAATAAATGTTTTAAGTACAAAATTAATCACTTAAATACGTGTACTGTAGCGCTAAACTGTGTGTCTTGTTGTAAGATAATCTCTATCATTACTTAAGGATACAAAACGTGCCAAGTGTCGTAATTATCGTCGTCTGTAAGCAATGTTCTGTGGAAGTCAATGTACTTACGTCGTATTAAACAAAAGCGAAATGCTATGCGTATAGATATCGTAGCTATTACGTACATTACTGTGATCAAGAAAGTACTATACTGTAATGTATTATTGTGCTACGAAAAAGGCTGTCTCATTGTAGCTATACCACAAAAGTTACTACTAAAACATGTTTTACTTTCCAGAAGAATTCAGAAAAACTGTGCAGATATAAAACAGATACAGTACAAAAGCAACAATGTAAATTGTATCACACATTAGTAGCATCGTGATATAATCGTGTAGCTGTCAAAGAAACCAAATACTAAGTCATCTTTAATCTCACAGAAAGTACTTTAAATCCAGAATGTATTCTCAAGTAAACCAAAATGTTGCATTAAAATCTCATTAGCAGTACTGGTATATGCTCTAAGTATGTGAGCCTTATAGTCGTTACGTAATCATACAACTGGCAAGCAAGAATGTACACACACAATAACACTGTGTCGTCTGTTCACTATAACAGTGCATTCGTAATTACTGCCTAAATATGTTCCCTAGGTTCTAGACTGGATAGTTAACTTTATAACATTGTTGCATGTTAACAGTTTCTAAGACTGACAAAGCGTACTAGTAACGACAACTGAAAAATTTAATAGCAAAGACTAAGTTAAAAAACAGATTATCTTTCAATAAACGGTTTTACTTGTGAAATATGGTGTAATCTTTTACTTTTCCTAGTGAGCAGAGTTTCAACTTCGAAGCAATTATCATGTTGTGTACGTTGGTAAGGAACGCCAAAATTTTTCTCAAGGTTAGCGTCTGTGTTATTTTTCTCTGAGCCAGACGGCGCACGTGGCTGCCTGCGGTGCGAGTCATTGTCTGTCTCTTTGTTGGCACGCGTCGTTATTGGGCTTAGGAGACCTAACTTCTACAAATTCACCCTGTTGAGAGGGATCTGCCCTGTTTGAATCCCGCCGGTTCTGATGAAATTCAAGTGTGTCGTTACGATTATATCGTCTGCCGTCATGTCGGTAGATTCCATAGTTTCTTATTTGTCGGTCATGTGGTGGAGAATTTCTCCCGTAATCGTAACTGCACGGTGGACCGTTGCGTCTGAAGTTATTCTGTCTCCCTTGATAATAATTATGTTGGTTCCCATATTGTCTGTTTCTCTGATTGTCTCTGTGATAGTAATTACCGCGGAGAGGTAATCTTTCCCTGTAACTATTACTACTCTGCCATCGGTTGTCGTACGGGTGGTGTCTATTTTGGTCACGTTTTACGTTGTACGAATAGCCTTGTCGCGTCCATTTATTATTTCTTTTATCGCAGAACTGTGACGGATGTTGAGCTCCTGCTTTCGCGTTCCGCGATTGTCAGTGTCAATTTCCAATTCTTGTAACAGTCCCTGAAAAGCTTCAGTGTCGTCTTTGCAACGTCCTGCCAAAATAATATGTCGTAAATGTTCAGGCAATTTGATTAAGCAAATGCGGATGAGTTCTGAGGGGCTGTATGGGTTTGACAGGTACTGATTCTTGTGCAACATGTCTTCAAAATATTTCACAAGAGTGGAAAATTCAGATTGTTCGAAATGTTTCATCATTAAGATGCTATGTTTTACTCGGTCTTGTGTAGCTTGAGACCAATATGCTGAGAGGAAGGCATGATAAAATTCTCCTTCACTGTGACAACCATGAATGACAGATCGCATTCTTACAGCTGGTTCATTCTCTAAATAGCCACACATAAATTCTAATCTGTGCTCTAATGACCAGTTGGGAGGAAAACAATGAGAGAATTGATGAAGCCACGCTTGTGGAATAATGTCATTGCCAGAATTCTTAAATGTTTTGAATTTGCGTGTAGTAATAAACAGCTTATAGTCAAAATCATCATGTCGGCGATTCGCACATCGGTCATTGTTACTTCTTTTCGGCGGTTCCATCTCAAAATTCGGTGTACCTTGCCAATTTCTTTCATAACTTCCGAAGTGCCCTGTGTTATTATTTTGTGGCTGTTCCGTATTTCTATGTCCCTCTTCCCGTATTGGAGCGCGAGTGTCCTCTGAAATATGTAATTCTTGTATTACTGTGTCAACTGATCTTGTACTTCCCGGATTTCTCTTCGGTGTTGCGTATTAATTTGATTCTGATTTTGTTTGAATTTCATAATTTGTTCATACTCTTCTGTGTCAGTAATGGCTACAGGTCTTGTAGATATGTTAGTGAACTGATCCGAAAGTCTGGCTACTTTCTCCGATAGTGAACTTATTTCCTCAGTGTGTTTTTCTGAACCAAGTTTCAGAGTGTCCATTTGTGTTGAAATCGTATCTACTGTGTCCTTTAAGTTTTCCTGAGTTTTTGCAAGTTGCGTAACCGAATCGGTAGATGCAACTGAGTAAATTTTAGCTTGCAAGGTGTCGTGATTTTGATGAACAATAGTTTGCAGTTCCTTTATGGCTGCCTCGTGATTCTGTAATGCATTTTCATGACGCGAAAAAATAGGTTGGAAATGCTCAGAAATTTGTGTTTTTACGTCATTACAGACTTTTTGACATTTCGATTCAGTGTTATGTAACTCACTAGTTAAATCCTCACGTGTTTGTTCAAGCGTGGTGTCTAACTTCCGAAGATTTTGTTCCATTGGGTCTAACTTTTGAAGCTTCTGCTGTCTTTGTCTCCGATTTTGTTTCATTTGTTGCATTAATTGCAATAATAATGTATTAGTGTCTGGAATATGCTTCTCTATGCTTTTTGGCAGTGCATTTTCACCGGCAACATTCACATTTTGACAAGCAGAAAATGTGTCTTGACTCATTTGAGAAATCGGTGAGGACCCAAACCCAGAGTCTACAGAATTTGAAGTATTGTGTTCTGTCATTTCGGATTCCTGAGGCGAGCCGTTGCCGAGCGATAGATCGATAATGCTTCCCTTTTCACTACTTCTTTCACTGTCTACACCATTATTTGCCGCTCGCTCCATTTCCCTATGCACAATTACCAAATTACTACTTTGAATGTCTGTTAATTCATTACACAGTGGTGCTGATAAGCTACGCTCGTCGTCACTATTATTTCTCAGTTTACTTTGGAGCCTAGTGTCACGTTTTTCACACGCCATTATTGTCACAATATTTCACACGATAACACAGAAAAGCACAATCTGAAGAGCAAAAATAAGAGAACGCATTAACATAGCACCGAAAATAATATCCAGTTAATTGCAAGCGCAGCTGCGAAATACTTGATGAAAATCTACATGCATGCCACAACTGTTTTATTGTACAACAATGAAAGACTGCAACTACAAAGGAGATTCTCTCTACAATTACACGCTAGCAATAAAAAAAAGCTACACTAATTGCACAAACTACAAGCAAAAAATCAGAAGATTCCAGTGGGGTATCCTCGGCTAAGGGTCGACATATGAAACGCCCCCTTTGAAAAATTATTGAATTACTGTGCTGATAAACCTCTTACGTTATTTGCTTTTCAAATAGCTGAGCAAAACTGAACGTACTCAGACATTACTCTCTTTACTTATTCTGATCAACACTAAACTGACACACAATATTTTTGGCGCAACGCAGTCTGACTTTCAATAATCCCTACAAAAGAATGGCCCTGACTGACATTAACCTATACCTTTCACAAATCACTTACCTCTCAAAAATCTTCGTTACTCGAACTACTGCAATACAGCGAGCGCCACTACTGCCAGCTAAATAAAAGATTCAAACTACTGAAGGCACTAACTACTGATAGGCATAGTTAGGAAATGAAAGATTTTGATAGAGAACAAACAATGTATTTACCTTAATAGTGTTCAAAAGTCATAATATATATAGCAGTTCATGACATCCAGTCTTACAAATGTACTGTCTCTGATGGACACACGTCCAGATCATCCGCTCTCTAAACTCCGCCATTTCTCTCCCCACATCCACCACTGCTGGCGGCTCACCTCCAACTGCGCAACGCTACGCGCTGTTAACATCGAACTGCCCAACACTACAATGGCGAACAACAATGATACCAACCACAGACTGCACACAGCACTGCCAGTGATTTTCATACAGAGCGCTAGGTGGTGGTGGCGTTACCAATATAAGAACCTAAACAGCCTACTTACATAGCTTATTAACAACAATAATTGCGTATTCAGGATGAAAGCCTTTACAGTAAAAGATCATGTCTGTTACAATGAAGTTAAAAATGAATTTGGGATAAGTATACTTTATTTTGTTTGATATGACTTACGCATTTGATTCTTCTTGCTACTTACTGTTACATGTTGGGCAATATTATGAGCACAGTAGTTATATATGAAGAAGCATTGTTACGGTGCTGGAAATTAAAAGTATAGTTTCATCATTTTTTAATTGGAATTAAATTTAGACGGTTTCTACGAAAGAAGTAAAAAGCTGGTTATAAGCTCTGGAAGTTGCCATAATTATGATGTAGTGCATATCCGATACTATTGCGTGGTTTAATTGACAATCGTTTTGTCAGTATAACTCATATTCAGCATAATGGTACAATTCTCTGATCATTCATTGGAATGGCTCTCCTAGTTATGAGCAGTTTCCTTAAATATTGACGTGTGAGCTGCTACATTCAAAAGCAAATGAATCAGTGATAGCAACGGAGATAGAGCCCTCTGCAGAAAGGCGTGTGGAGAAGATCAGCACCTTCGCTTTGCTTGGCTTGACACATCGGGCGCCCCATCTCCTAAGTTGTTGAAATGGCTCTGAGCACTATGGGTCTTAACATCTGAGGTCGTCAGTCTCATAGAACTTAGAACTAACCTAAGGACAGCACACACATCCATGCCCAAGGCAGGATTCGAACCAGCGACCTTAGTGGTCGCGCGGTTCCAGACTGTCTAAGTTGAACAGGATCTGAGGTTTTTAAGTGCCAATATGTGAGATCTGTATCGTAAGTATCTCATTCTGGTTAAATCCTCCACATCCACTGTCATCTGTCATGGACATCGATGTGCTGATGACGTTAGTCACCTCACAGTGTCAGCTACACAATGGATCTCACCGTTTTCTCCAGGTTGTGTCACAATAGTTTTGACATCACTCTACAGAGCTGCGACTGCTAGTGTGGCCACCTAGGTCACCTTAACTCCACATTTGTATGCACCTTTGTCCCATTCCCGACCAATCTTTGTGAACTGTTTGCCGCAGGCAAGCTATGATGGATCAAGATGGCTCCCCAGCTATTACGGTTTCTCGTGGGTGACATGACACGACGCGTTGTCACGGCCATCAAGTCTAAACGGATATCTGTAACCTCATAGTCAAGTGTTTCAAACTTAGTCGTTCTTGAGTGTGTGGCAGAAGGTATTTGGGATAATACAAGTAACAAGTGTACAAGAATTCCACTCGATAGAAAGACAATATGAATGTGAAACATGTAAAGTATTATTGATAATCTAGTAAAATCGCCACACATACTACGGAAAAATAAGAAATATGAGTGGGAATACACTCCTGGAAATGGAAAAAAGAACACATTGACACCGGTGTGTCAGACCCACCATACTTGCTACGGACACTGCGAGAGGGCTGTACAAGCAATGATCACACGCACGGCACAGCGGACACACCAGGAACCGCGGTGTTGGCCGCCGAGTGGCGCTAGCTGCGCAGTATTTGTGCACCGCCGCCGTCAGTGTCAGCCAGTTTGCCGTGGCATACGGAGCTCCATCGCAGTCTTTAACACTGGTAGCATGCCGCGACAGCGTGGACGTGAACCGTATGTGCAGTTGACGGACTTTGAGCGAGGGCGTATAGTGGGCATGCGGGAGGCCGGGTGGACGTACCGCCGAATTGCTCAACACGAGGGGCGTGAGGTCTCCACAGTACATCGATGTTGTCGCCAGTGGTCGGCGGAAGGTGCACGTGCCCGTCGACCTGGGACCGGACTGCAGCGACGCACGGATGCACGCCAAGACCGTAGGATCCTACGCAGTGCCGTAGGGGACCGCACCGCCACTTCCCAGCAAATTAGGGACACTGTTGCTCCTGGGGTATCGGCGAGGACCATTCGCAACCGTCTCCATGAAGCTGGGCTACGGTCCCGCACACCGTTAGGCCGTCTTCCGCTCACGCCCCAACATCGTGCAGCCCACCTCCAGTGGTGTCGCGACAGGCGTGAATGGAGGGACGAATGGAGACGTGTCGTCTTCAGCGATGAGAGTCGCTTCTGCCTTGGTGCCAATGATGGTCGTATGCGTGTTTGGCGCCGTGCAGGTGAGCGCCACAATCAGGACTGCATACGACCGAGGCACACAGGGCCAACACCCGGCATCATGGTGTGGGGAGCGATCTCCTACACTGGCCGTACACCACTGGTGATCGTCGAGGGGACACTGAATAGTGCACGGTACATCCAAACCGTCATCGAACCCATCGTTCTACCATTCCTAGACCGGCAAGGGAACTTGCTGTTCCAACAGGACAATGCTCGTCCGCATGTATCCCGTGCCACCCAACGTGCTCTAGAAGGTGTAAGTCAACTACCCTGGCCAGCAAGATCTCCGGATCTGTCCCCCATTGAGCATGTTTGGGACTGGATGAAGCGTCGTCTCACGCGGTCTGCACGTCCAGCACGAATGCTGGTCCAACTGAGGCGCCAGGTGGAAATGGCATGGCAAGCCGTTCCACAGGACTACATCCAACATCTCTACGATCGTCTCCATGGGAGAATAGCAGCCTGCATTGCTGCGAAAGGTGGATATACACTGTACTAGTGCCGACATTGTGCATGCTCTGTTGCCTGTGTTTATGTGCCTGTGGTTCTGTCAGTGTGATCATGTGATGTATGTGACCCCAGGAATGTGTCAATAAAGTTTCCCCTTCCTGGGACAATGAATTCACGGTGTTCTTATTTCAATTTCCAGGAGTGTTCGATAGCAATTAAGAGAATTTAACACATAAGTTCAAATCGAAAAGGAACGGAAAAAGTAAGTACCGTAATGGCTTAGTGTTGGGCATTCATAAATTAGGGAGACTTATTTCCACTCTACCAAAAATGTCTGTGGTAATTGTTAGTGTCAAAGAAGAGTGACATTAAGAAACGTTCCACATATAGTAACAGTGACTAAATATGTCTGTACAGCATCCGTGGTCAAGATGATGCCGCTCTTCTACTCTTTAATATGGATTTTACAAAGTAACTGAGAACCTCTCTCGTCGTTTACTCACGCGACGAAGAGCGTGGCAGTTCTTGGCGGTCCTCCGCGCCTCCTACGCTGTGAATGGCGCCTTTGTTCCCTGACTTAGCCTTTGTTCCACATACGCACGAGTTCCCCACACCATCAGGTTCTGCTGCTGTCGTGAAGTTAACCTCGGTGTGAGATGCCATCAAAAGCAGAAAAAATAGTAAGAGATTGTAGACTGGGTAAAAGGAAAGAAAGGGAAAGTAACCTGGTAGAATTTTGCACTTGGCACAATTTGCTTATTGTCAGCACCTGGTTTTAAGATTCATGAATGAAGCTTGGATGCCTCGAAGAGACCTGTAGATGATGGAACGTTTCAGATACATTATACAGTATAATGGTTGAATAAATATTTATATGCCACATTTTAAAGTTCCAAACATTTTCAGTATCAAATGAGTTTTTGACTACACTTTTTTGGGTACGGACTGCAGATTAAAAATGAGGTAATTGCAGAAATGTTCGAAACAACGGACACCACATATATATAATCAAGGCGACGACAGTCAATGGCCCCATCAGTGCGGATGCTCACCAGTCTCGAACTCTTGGGGGAATCGGCGACATGCCCCGAGTTACGAGGGTAATGAACAACGGGCACTATATTAGTAGTGCGTGGATAAGGTGAGAATTTGGATGCAACGGGATGGTGCTAGGGAAGTCCGTCCAGATACAATGACCACTGTATCCGGATGCTTTACTTGTCGGAGCATCTACTTAGTAAGCAGGAGACGACGCTAAGAATCGGGGTTCAGCATAAATTTTCAACTTCGCCATCGATTCAAATTAGTGTCTACACGAAGACAATGTGTGTAATTCCTTTGTGTCCTAAAACCTGTAAGGTTTGTCGATGACACTGCAATTCTGTTCAAGGAAACGAAGTTGTAGAAAACACGTAATGAGATTAACACGTATAAAATTAAAACCATTGCAGCGGAGTGTACTAGAAATAAGTCAGGCGACGTTGAGAGAATTAGGTAAGGAAAAGAGACGTTGAAAAAGGTCATTATCTGGGGAACAAAGTAATAGACAATGCAAAAATGGAAACGAAATCGAAGCCTAGAAATAATAAAAATTAATTTCATGAAAAGATGAATTTTTAGAATCGTTTGGGATTTTCAGCGTCCTGATGTCTTTTCCGGAAGCGCTTTCGTAGTAGCCCTGTACGTGGACGGTTAACAGTACAGACAAGAAGATGTCATTCGAATATGATGTCTCACTGTAATGCTGAAGATTAGATAGGTAGGGCACTTAACTAAGAAACTGATGCTGAGCGGCATCAAGTACAAAACATGTTAGTCAAATGACTTTACTAAATCAAGGTGTAGGATGGCAGACCACATCCTTCCGCGTCAAGGAAATACGCCGAAATCCTGTCCCGTCTTCCAGAGCATCGCCATATCTAAAATATAACTTTAGTTTCCAGTATCTGGATGAAGAAAACGAGTACTCAATGGACGAATGGTTTCCGCACCTAATCCACTGAAGCAACAGCCTGCCGGTCTTAGTGACTTGCCTCCCACCAGTGTCTAAAAAGGACGTATATTTGTCGCAGATGTCAACAAAAATCTTTTACGAATGCCACTAATGTTACCCTATACAATCACGTTCACTACTTGTGCTAATGCACCCACTGTCACGAAATAAGTCACTTTCGGGGCCAGGTTTGGTGTAGATCTGACTGTAGAAAGTAAAAATAGAATATGCCATGGTATTAACCTAGGTCAGGAAGGTGGATGTTCTAGAATCGTGATGATCTTACTATCACATTGTTACACTGAAAAGGCGTAATGGAAGAATATTTTGTTCCTCCACAACTGAGGGAACATAATCATCGAATGTTTACACTTATTTGATCAAAACTAGTCTTCTGTACTAATAGCGCACTGAGGTGAGAGAAGTCATGGGGTAGCGATATGCAGATATACAGTTGGCTGCAGTACTGCTTACACATGATATAAAAGCGCAGTGCATTGGTGGAGCTGTCATTTGTACTCAGACGATGCATGTGAAAAGGTTCGTGTAGTGATTATGGCCGGACGACGGGAATTTACAGACTTTGAACGTGATATGGTAGTTGGGGCTTGACGCACGGGACATTCAATTTCGTACATCGTTTGCGAATTCAATTTTCTGAGATACACAGTGCCAGGAGCAAGCCGAGAATACCAAATTTCGGGTATTACCTCTCACCACGGAAATACCGTGACTGATGGCCTCACTTAACAACCGAGAGTAGTTGAATTTGCATAGAGTTGTCAGTGCAGTGCTAAAACACAAGAAACACTGCGTTAAATAACCGCAGAAATCAATATGGGACGTACAAGGAACGTATCCGTTAGGATATTATTGCGAAATTTGGCGTTAACGGGCTACGGCAGTAGGCGGCCGACGAGACTGCCTCTGCTAAAAGGACAACATCGCCTCCAGCGACGCTCCTGGTCTCGGGACCATATCGGTTAGACCCTAGACGGCTGGAAAACCGTGAACTTGTCAGGTGAGCCCCCATTTCAGTTGGTAAGACCTAATGCTGGGATTCAAGTGCGGCGCAGAACCCACGAAGCAGGCTGGGTCCTCTGACGAATCGAAATGATCATTGACCGGAAAATATTGTATTCCGCTAGTTGGAGATCATTTTCAGCCATTTATGGACTTCACGTTCTCAAAAACCGATTGAATTTTTATGAATAACAATGCGCTTTGTCGCCACAATTATTCGCGATTTGTTTGAAGAATACTCTGGACAATTCCAGCGTATCATTTGGCCATCCAGATCGACCGATCTGAATCGCCTCTACAATTTGTGGGGTGTAATCTAGGGCTCAGCTCGCGCGCAAAATCCTGCATAGGCCACATTTTCGCAAATACGGAGGACTATAGAGCCAGTATGTCTCAGTATTTCGGCAGATGATCTTCAACGACTTGTTGAGTCCATGTTACCTCGAGCATCTCCACTTCGCTGGGAGAAAGGAGGTTCGGCACAATATTAGGAGGTATCTCATGACTTTTGTCATATGAGTGTAAATCTATAAAACTATTGCGTCTGTCTGTTCGTATGTTTAAAGACGCATCTCCAAAACTACTAGACCAATTTTCATGGGGTTTTGGGAGGCACATTCGGTATAGCTCAGGACGCCGTACAGGCTTTATTTCGTCAAAATTCTATTACGAAAAATAAGACATTGTGATTTAAGATTTCATTTGAAACTGTCGGATCTGTTTCAACACATTAATCTCTTTCATGAACATTTAACAGGTAACTTGAGGATAGCTTGAGGCACCGTATGGGCTTTAGTTCATCAAAATCGGATCACAGGAAAAATATACAATAATTGGTACTTTTATTCACACTAATATCATAAATGCGAAAGTAGCTCCATGTGTTAAGTTTTCACGACTATTCCGCTATACTCATTTCGATGAAATTTGGTATGGAGATAGCTTAAATCCAGAGGAAGAACACAGACTACTTTAGAAAGTGCGCAGTAAAAGACAACCACTGATTTTATGAATACTACGCGAAATAGGAAAAACTGTTTTCTCTTTGAAAAAACATTTTACTATTCATCTTTTAATCTTTATCATATTTGTGAAAAAGCTTTTATTCGTTCATATGTGCTACATCATACGGTTTAAAGTAATGAATACATTGCTTACACAACATTCATTATGTTTAATCCATACTTCTACACTTGTTTTGCATAGTGGACACTCTTCAATGTACAGTTGCTTCAGTAGCACGATGCATAGATGCGCACTCTTGCCCATGCCTCGGTGCACGATCTACTCAGCAGCGACGCAACGTGTGTTAGGACAGCTTACGAGGAGAGAAGGGAGGCATACATCACGAGTTACGCTTATTCGAACAGGCAGACAAGTGAGGGCAGCTGATGTTATTGCACGTACAGTAACTTACTTACTCACAATCACTCATCCTATGAAAACCATGCCGGCCGGGGTGGCCGAGCGGTTCTAGGCGCTACAGCCTGGAGCCACGCGACCGCTACGGTCCCAGGCTCGAATCCTGCATCGGGCATGGATGTGTGTGATGTCCGTAGGTTAGTTATATTTAAGTAGTTCTAAGTTCTAGGGGACTGATGACCTTAGAAGTTAAGTCCCATAGTGCTCAGAGCCAGTTGAACCATTTGAACAAAACTACTTATATGTGAGCGGAACCGTGGGTAAAAGCTAGTTTCTAATTTTTTTATTAAATGTTTGATAGCTGGATAACTATTATGCTGCACAAATATCCTGTATACTGAAAAAATTGATAACTGTCTTCAATTCCGAATGGCTGACACTGATTCTCGTGGGGACAAGCAGTTACCAATACAAGCAGTTACTTCGATCCTGGGATGTAGGTAAATCTCTACGTCATTTCAAATGTAATAACGGCCTGTCAACAGGCCTCTCCATCAGACTGTACCAAAAGGTGAGACTAATAGCTTCCTATCTCCTTTCTACTACATCTCAGTCACGTTCATACTCCACAAACCACTGTTAGGTGCATGGTGGAGCGTCCTTTTTACCATCATTAGTTGGTTGTTTTTCGTTTACAGTTACCTTATTTTGTTCTTACTTTTATTGTAAGAGATGAATGATGGAAAGTGCAAAAATAATTTTGAAATCTTTCATCACTTCACCTTTCCCAAACTACTGAATAGTATTCGGTGAGAATATTTTGTTTTCTTCTCAAGGATATCCAGGTAAGTTCACAGAACATTTCAGTAACCATCTCACACTGTTCGACCAGACCGGCAAAAATTTTGTAGCAGGCCTCTGAATTGATTCAAATGGCTCTGAACACTATGGGACTTAACTTCTGAGGTCATCAGTCCCCTAGAACTTAGAACTACTTAAACGTAACCTAAGGACATCACACACATCCACACGCGAGGCAGGATTCGAACCTGCGACCTCAGCAGTCGCGTGGTTCCGGACTGAAGCGCCTAGAACCTCTCGGCCACCCCGGCCGGCCCTCTGAATTGCTTCGACGTCTTTCTTTAATCCGATCTGGTGGGAATCCCAAACTCTTGTGTAGTACTTAAGAATCAACCACACACGCTTTCTCTATTTAGTCTCCTTGAAAGGCACGCTATATCTTCGCAGAACCATCGCAAGAAACAATAGTCAACCGTATGTTTTCCCTACAACTAACGTTACGTGCTCCTTATATCTCATGTCGTTCTACAATGTTGAGCCTACATATTTAATCGAAGTCAAGCAGCATACCACAATTATTGCATCCGAACATCACACAAACGTTTCTCATACCCATCCACGTGTACTACGCTATATTTACCACATTTAAAGTAGGCGTTACACCAAACAAAAATTGTTTTTCAAGTAATCATGTATCACTCTGCATTCACTCAACAACTACACTTCCCCACACAGAGCTCCGTCATCAAAAATAGTCACTGATTGTTGCCTACCCTATCCGCCAGACTGTGCTTGTACTTGGGGAACAGCACTGGACCTTCCACATTTGCAAGCAGCATTTATGACATTACCTTTGTCTATTACTAGTTCTTGATGTTTAGATTATAATCCTCTTCTCTCTTCAGGCATAAAATTGCAGTACTGTGACATCCACTTTAAAGTATTTCAATATTGCTTCTCAAACTTACGTTATACTGTCCTCGAGCTTTGACGTGCGTGGCTGTCATCTCTGACAGCGATCAAAGTTGTGCAACAAACTTTCATTTGCTTAATATCTGACAACTTCTGAAAGTTGTGTGTTATTGACGTTAAGTACTGTAAGAAAACTCGTGATTGCTCACAGTTCCCATTAGTGAACGACATTTTCTGCCCATGTATCAAAAGGCGGCCGCTGCATACTGCTCTTCCACTACGATCGAGTAGCTCGAATAAGTTGAAACTTTCGTAAGGACTCAGTTCAGTGTAGTTGGCAAAATGGGTTTCGAGCACGTGATGCGAGTGATGGTGAAATTAGTGAAGTCCTAAATGAAGAAACAGAGGTAGGGTCAACGCCTCTGCGTCACTCACATTTTCGTGAAATTTTCCTTGGAACAATTGTAGAGGTGCACTGAGGTGCCAACTGTCACAGGCAACGTAGGGGGTTATGCATAAAAGTTCAGCAAAATGCTAGGTATCTCACTACAACGTAGTATTTTTAATTTGTTGTAGTGGCTTTGTTTACTTAGGAAATACAAGTAGCGTGGAGTGTCTGGCATTCAGAATCATAGTTTCCTCTAGAAACGACCGGAGAATTCCAGACAAAATATGCCGGTAACAGCAGATTTAGTTTGTGCTCATAATACGGGTAGTCATTGCTACTGACACTGGGAGACGGACCCTTCTGGGGCGTGAGCAGACCTGAAATATTTGGCACGAAAATCACCGATTCAGCAGGCTGATGGCGGCAAACTTAAAATTAGCTTGTAAGATATCCATTTCATCTAGACACCCTTGTCATTTCTATTTCCTGTCCCGCAAAATCTTTGAACATAACGTTGCATTTGTATTAGCGGTACTAACTTAAGAAGAGATGTTTCCTTGCGAACTTTGCTTATCTTTGTACAGTCTATGGCATTCCTATGTAGCATATCTTAGTCTAATAGTGTTTTCTTAGATTTACACTCACTGTGCTTCATTTGCCTCGCGTGAACTGGGTCTCATACGATATGATATTCCCAATGGGAATGTTGAAATTAGAAGCTGAGCTGAGCAGTTTGACTCTATAGCCGTTTAGAAGGAAAACGTACTCTATCAGCGCACGAACACGGACTCACTTCTTTCCACCGACTAAGCGTTTATTGCAGAGGACGGAGCTGGGCCTAGAGTTCTCTGTAGAATGCAGCTGTTTCAGCAAACAGTGAAATAAATAACTCTTACCCTTGATTTGTGTTATTACATGGCTTTCTTGACGTCAAGGTTTAAGATCGTAATAATTCCCCGCTGTGCGACCTTCACAACTAGATCTAGTGACCAGTTTTCCTAGAGAAGTATCATGTTTAATGTGGCCTTCTGTGGTGTTGCAAAGCTTGCGTATTGTTGATGATTCGGTAGAATTATAACTGCAGCTAACGTCCAGTTCTGTGAATGTTCAATATGTGTTGCCAATAGCTACATTACCAGCGTTGTCTAAATCGTTTGCCGGTTCTAGTCGCTTCAGTCCGGAACCGCGCGACTGCTACGGTCGCAGTTTCGAATCCTGCCTCGGGATGGATGTGTGTGATGTCCTTAGGTTAGTTAGGTTTAATTAGTTCTAAGTTCTAGTGGGCTGATGTCCTCAGATGTTAAGTCCTATAGTGCTCAGAGCCATTTTCTAAATCGTTTCCCTCGTTCACTGATACGCTGTAGACAAGTGATGTTTTGGTTTGTGGGTTTATGTACATATATATTTTTCGTTTCAAAATTGTAACCATTCTATTAACGTGTCTGCATACTGAAATCTTTCCGCCATGCCGGCCGCTGTGCCGGCTGCTGTGGCTGAGTGGTTCTAGGCGCTTCAGTGTACCTATAGTTAAGGTTTTGGTTAGCCCTCGCTGATGCAAACTAGTATAAGCTTCATTTATGATTTTGTGCACATATACTTCATACGGAACTATATGCAGTCGGATCATTTACTTTAGCACCTTGGCATTTGTGCTGTTTTATAAATACCGTGTTCTGATGAAACCAATCTATCAAGCTTCTTCTTATTTTGTTTTCTGTTCGTTAGGTAGCTCATTCTGTACTATTAACTTAGCGTTTGGTTTCTGATTTTGAGTTGTTATTCCATAGTCTTCTAAACCTTTAAAGTGCTATTAGCTACAAATTCACTGAGATAATGAAAAAGCTATTATGAGGTAATGTTTCGCAACATATTTCGTAGAATAATACCCATTTTAGACAACAAGGCAAGTGGTCATATATCTGCAGAAATAAATAAAATATAATTCAAGGAACAACAAAGTAGCGCACAAATACGCGACGACAAGTAGTCTGCTCGTAATGCTAGCAGTCTCGTTTCTCTCATTTACTGATACAACGACCTGAAGAAGCTGCTGTTGTACTTATTCAGTAAAACTCTAGGTGAGCCACTTCAGACACACCAGAGCGTGAGACAGAAAAGAGTAATGTTGATGAATTCTTCTCAGGTTATCAGCCGATTGGTGGCGTTGTCTTGTCGCAACGTTTCAATGAGTTTTGTACCCATCATCTTCTGGCGAAGTCATTTCGCCAGAAGATGATGAGTATGAAACTCATTGAAACGTTGCGACAAGACGACTCCACCACTCGGTTGACAACCCGAGAAGAATTCATCAGTGGGATATGCCGAGAAATACTGAAATTGCAGATAACAGTAATGTCTTGAATTAAATTAATCAAATTATTTTGCTGCATGCACACAACCGGGAAGAATCATGAACAGCGAGGCTCTGTGGAAACGTTAACTGAGTGAGATAGACCTGAATGAATCATAAGTGCAGACAGTCATGAAGCAAATGTAATATGGGCAGCCTCTGACATCATGTGACCAATTCATGGCCACACTGTCAACAGCGCTGCAACCCGAGCCCAGTTTACAGCACTCTGAAGCCAATTCCCTGACTACCAACGAACGTGCTCTACGCCTAACATACATAGGATTTACGGTAACACTGATCTACTGACCTGTTGCCCAAAACTAATTTGTAGAGGTGAAAGCTACTGGACTTATTGTGAGAATGGCGTTATCCACAAAGCGTACTTCTAAGGAATAATAATCTCCATTAAGTCCGCCCCCGGTGCGTCAGTTCCGCTTCGAGCGCCGAGCAGGAAGGATCTTATTTACTTCACTCGCCGCAGCGTCGCTTGTGTGGAGTTTTCTTCGTTAGTATTGTTCTGGCTGCTGAGTGAGTCGTAACGCTTTCGCTCCGTCTTTACTGTCTGTTTGTGTTCGTCTACTTGCAGCGGCGTCGGCCGCTCCGCTTTGACTACCTTGGTTTCCACGAGTATTTCACGAAAAGGTTGTGTGAGCTTTACTTTCGATGAAACAACGCGACACGTGCAGCCCGGGTCCCTAGAAATCCACGACTGGCTTGTCGATACAGTTTATGTGAACTCTGATCAGGTCCACACCGCTTATTTTGATGCAGAGGAGTACGTGTTTTCCGTGAAATTTATGGATCCCCTTCACGTTGAAAGGTTACTATCGCGACATGGTTCACAAGTTCCGTTCAAGAATCGTGATAATTCCGGTAGTATGGTGTCACTCGCAGATACTCAAATCGAGTGTTCAGCCTCCAGCCGGAAGTTGATGACAATTTTCTAAAGCCCATATTGACTCCTTATGGTAACGCGAAAAACGTCCGTCGTTAACGCTGATCTACGCAACACAGATTACAGTGCTACAGTGGAACTTGGTCAGTGGAAATGCATGTCAGACGCAATATTCCATCACATATACAACTGTGTGGTTATGGCGTCCGTGTCATGTATACTGGTCAAGAGGGAACCTGTTTCCCATGTAATGAAAGTGGACACGTTCGGTCTAATTGTCAGCGGAGGGTTTTCCTATTAAAGCTGTCATTAGTGCAGCGTCGCAAATTGACGGTTGCAGATCTTGTTCCTTCTATTCCCGCCGTCGGTCCTACTTCTGCTTTGGATTGTAAAGAACAAGCAGTCAGTTCAGATAATTGTGTCAATGAATTTCGGCCTTTACCTCCGCGACAGGTTCAGAATCCTTTTGGCCCCAGCACAGAACCTAAAACAAGCGACGTCGCCCTCAGGATGGTGATGGTTAGGATTTGGATGTGCCTTCTAGGGCCAGTCTCCTCCGCATCGATCGTGTCCCCTGCTCCTCTCGGTGCTACGATACCTCCCATCCGTAGTACGGTGAGTGCCGAAGAAGTTATCTCCAGCATCCCTCCTGCTCGCGAAGTGGCTCCTTTTGAGCTTCCTGTGTGTGAAGAGGGAGTGGAGTCACCCCTTCACACTCTGAGACGATGCAATGCCTTCCTGTTAATTCGGCTTCAGCCGCCGACGGTTTCCTAAACTTTCCGACTACAGCAACTCCCGAGAAGAATAAAATTAACGACCAAGTATCACCTGTTGTATTGGTAGTTCCACAGCATGCTCCCGCCTTAGTGACTGGAACTGCATTGCATGATCCTAGTTCTGGAGGGGAGGACGCTGTGCCTACGACCCCTCCCACGCCTCCGTCTGCAGAGGTCGCCATCCCAAGTAGCCGACAGAAACAGCGTATTCAACCTGACCGTGCGGTGGCACGTAAGAAATCTAAGAAAAAAGGTTACGGTGACGGGGGTTCAGGTCCCCCGATGTCTGACTCCTATGTTTATTCTTCAATGGACCTTGACTCTCAGCTGTCTACTTAATTCTACTCGGAGGTTCCGTACATCCCAGTCCACCTGCGATCAATGACCCAAGCCTACATGTCCCTTTCCTTAAAAGTTAATCGTGTGGAATCAGATTTGCGATTGGCTTCGCTGTGAGTTCGTTTATGATTCATGTGCGGATATACTTTTCTTACATAAGGTATTATTTAGTAACTTCTCGTTACCTGGTTTTCGTATGATCTTTAATGTGGCACCCGAATATTCTACGGGGACCGCCGTATTCTTTCACGAAGGCATTCATATTGCTGAGGTGGAAATGCTGGATTCTGGCAGGGGCATAGGTTGTCGACTTTTAAATCCTACCTTGGTTCTTTTATATGCCCCTTCTAGCACTGGTCGCGCAGTGGATCGTTGGCGCTTTTATATAGAGGATACTGTTTATCTGTTACGTAAGAGACAAATGGTTCAAATGGCTCTGAGCACTATGGGACTCAACTGCTGAGGTCATTAGTCCCCTAGAACTTAGAACTAGTAAACCTAACTAACCTAAGGACATCACAAACATCCATGCCCGAGGCAGGATTCGAACCTGCGACCGTAGCGGTCTTGCAGCTCCAGACTGAAACGCCTTTAACGGCACGGCCACTTCGGCCGGCTGCGTAAGAGTCCTCCGGGTATTCTGTTGGGTGGTGATTTTAACTGAGTATTGCGTCCTGCGGATCAATCTCCAAACATTAATATCTGTCGCAAATTACATGAAATGGTCCGTTCCTTACGCCTAAAAGACGTCTTTGTATGTAAATACCCACCGTTAGTTAAATTTACCAACTTTACTGAGACTTCTAGTGGCAGGTTACATAGATTTTACTTATCGGACAACCTAAGCGATAATATTATTAATGTTGATGGTATCCCAGCTTCCTTTACGGATCATTGTGCTGTGGCTACAACTCTCCATCTTCACCGGCAACCAGTCAAACTGTTTCGCCCTCCTTGGATGCCAAACGTCGCTCACCTAGCTGACCCCTCTCTGGATGACGTGATGAGAGTCATGTGAGAGCATACTCTACGGCCCACTGGGAAATACTCTTCCACACTTGACTGGTAGACACAGCTTACAAAACCAAGGCTGAGGCAAAATTTGATACATTTCTGTGCTACCAAAGCAAGACTTTCGGAGAACTTATGAATATTACTGTTCCATCCTGCGTGAACTCTATGCTGCTTCGTATCACGCCCCTCTGCGACTTGCGGATGCTAAGCGTGTAAAGGCAAAATTGTAATTCTTGAAGAGAATACAAATGGAAGATTTGAAACTCCGATCGAAGCCGCGTTCATTGGTGACGGAAGAATTGACATCCTATTATCATTTGCTTCGGCATCAGACGTGTTGCCGACGCGCTTGTATTCATTCTCTCAAGACGCATGATGGAAGTATCGTAATGGCGCAAGCTGATTTAGTGCATATCTTACACCAGTACTACACAGATACCTAGATATCGATGAGTCCAGTGAAACCTTTTACGACCCACTTGTCAGCATCTTGGATACGACGATTACACCTGAACATAATGATACGCTCTTAGCTGTCTTTCAGCCTGAGGAATTTTGCAAGATTATTGTGGGAACGCCTTCTCAAAAGTCCCCGGGTCTAGATGGACTTCCATATGAATACGTGCGCTTTTGGCCGTTGTTGGGAGCTACCTTTACCTCGCTTTTGAATGAAGTATTACAGGGTAGAGTAGTGTCTCCCTCGTTCCAAGTGGAAAATATAGTTTTAATCCCGAAACACACTGGACCGGCTGCCCCTGATCACTTTCGCCCACTTACTTTGTTAAACTTTGATTATAAGACTGTGGCGATTGTTGCAAGCCGGCTGGAGTGGCCGTGCGATTCTACGCGCTTCAGTCTGGAGCCGAGCGACCGCTACGGTCGCAGGTTCGAATCCTGCCTCGGGCGTGGATGTGTGTGATGTCCTTAGGTTAGTTAGGTTTAATTAGTTCTAAGTTCTAGGCGACTGACGACCTCAGAAATAAAGTCGCATAGTGCTCAGAGCCATTTTTTTTATTGTTGCAAAACATCAAAGCTATGTACCTGGTCGTACCATTCTTACCCCTATTGTCGAGTGGCGTGACATGCTTTCGGTTCCTGCTGGATAACGTCCGTCCCTTTGTGCCCTTGCTTTTCTAGACTTGGGGTGTTGTGTGATATCCTTAGGTTAGTTAGGTTTAAGAAGTTCTAGGGGACTGATGACCATGGATGTTATGTCCCATAGTGCTCAGAGCCATTTTTTTTTTCTAGACTTGGATAGGGCATTTGATAGTGTTAATCACGACTTTCTGCTTCGGATTATGGAGGCACTTGGTTTCACTGTTGACACGGCGAGTGCTCTCAAATCAGTTTACGGGTATTTTGACTTCGGTTGTTGTTAATGGCCAACTGACGCCCCCAACAAATATCCGTAGGGGAGGGCCTCAAGGAAGCCCGCTGTCAGTGACTTTGTTTGTGTTGTCTCTGGAGCGCCTACTTCGAATTCTAGCATCCCAGCTGACAGGTTGGACGCTTTCGGGCGAGACTATAGCAGTTCATGCCTACACGGATGACTTGATGGTTCTACTTCGCAATCCTGCAGAGATACGTCGACTGAAGGCAGTCATCGATAATTTTTGTCAGAGTTTAGGTGCAAAACTCTTCCCTTGCGAGGTTTTGATGACACGGTTGTTCCATGGGGTACTGCAGTGGATCGGCATACGTCTCTTGGTATCATAATTGATCAATGTCCACTCAAAATGGCGGCGCTCAATTGAAAGTCTGTTACGGAAAAAATTCAGGGAGCGATATTAGAGCATGAAAGGCGTTCTCTTACTCTGCCCCAGGAAGTCCGAATACTGGATACATATGTTTTACACAAAGCTTATTACGTGGCCCAAGTTTATCCCCTTCGCTCGATGATGGCGAAGAAACTACAATTATCTGGTCGTTTCTCATGGAAAAGACATATATTTCGCTTACGGTATGAGGTGATCACGAAGCCTGGTTCCTTTGGGGGGCTGGACCTGACTGATATACGGAGGAAGTGGCAGATGCTATATGTGCATCTTACTATTTTGAGGATGACTCAAGAAACTCACACATTCACGTCTCATTTATTTCTGTATCCATCCTACCAGTCTAAAAACCCCCCTATTGGGCGCATAAATTATAAGTTAAAACACATTCGTGATTTCTTTCTTGCGCTGAGCTATTTCGGGGCTGATATGAAGACTTGACCACTCCGTGAAATTCCTACTGACTCGTGTGGAAGCAGCCCCTTGCCCGAACCTCGTTGAAAGAGACTCGCCGCAAACAACCTGGACGGCAGTTTGGTTAATATCGGTCTTCCGGTTTTGCCGATGTGCGTAGCGTCCTCGTGGTATAAGGTAGTAAATAACTTCATTCCAACGAACGAGCTGCTTTTCCGTTTTTGACTTAGTGACACGGAATTACGTAGTCGTTGTACGTCTCTCGATACGATACGGCATCGCTTTACTTGTGAAGGTTGTCAGGCAAACTGGTCTTGGATCAGGACACAATTGGCCTTCCTTCCTCGATCTTCTGAGACTGCATTCACTACGGGCATCATGTTGCGCCCACATTATTCTTTCTTTCCACGGTCGAAAACCCATACCGTTATGTGGTTGCTGGGACACTTCGTTCATTATGTTGTAGAAGGCGATTGGGGAAGATCACATGAACTTCATGCAGTACATGACTACTGCCTATTAGACATGCTTGCCAATGCCTCGATGTCGAGACCTCTTCACCAATATGTTGAATCTCGTGATTCGTCGGTAAGGTGTTGGTTGATTTAATTTATTCTGATGATAAGTGTCTTTCTTTGTTAGGTATGTTCGCGTCTGATCTGCTTCGGCTTGTCCTGTCCTGGTTTCCCTGTTCGTTTCGTTTTGTGTTTTGACTCAGCATCGCTCCAGTTCTATTGTCAAATGAGTATGGATGAAGTATAGATACACGTGAACATATGCACTCCTTTCACTCAACTTGGGATTTTTCTTAGTTTGCATATTTCAAATGTACTCCTGCTTCGTTTCCTTCTACTTTTAGATTTAGTTATGAACTACAAAATTATATAAAAACATAAAATAAAAACTGAAAACCATATAAAAATAATTGTTGATACATATCTTGTGAGCTTGGTGGTGGATTGTCGGCTACGTTCTCGTTTTTTTCCTTTTATTATTCTGTTATCGTAATTAATTTTTTCTCTCTTTTGCAGTTTTTATTACATGATGATTTGACTATAGGTTACTGAAGTGTCATGATAGTATCAAGTCATTCTGATAAAAAAAAAGTAGCTGAGTGGTCAGCGCGAAAGAATGTCAATCCTAAGTGCCCGGGTTCGATTCCCGGCTGGGTCGGAGATTTTCTCCACTCAGGGACTGGGTTTTGTGTTGTACTAATCATCATCATTTCATCCCCATCGACGCGCAAGTCGCCGAAGTGGCGTCAAATCGATAGACTTGCAGCCGGCCAACGGTCTACCCGACGGGCGGCCCTAGTCACACAACATTTATATTTTTATCACCACTAAGAAAATGCAGCCTATGTTAGAATGCTGAAGGAGGAACAGATCACATCATATCTACAGCCTTATTCATCACAAACGAAGAGAAATCTTCAGTATTAGTAGCTTATACACTGATGAGCCAAAATACCATGACCACCAACTTAATAGCTTGTTTGTCCGTCTTCGGAACGAAATAAATCACTGACTACGATTATTAGATATCCGAAAGTTCGGTGGTAGATTTGTGGATGTATGTGGCATTAGATGTCTATGCACAGGTTATGTAATTCGCTTGAATAACAGACCGCCGATTTATGCACGCGGTAATAGCGCCCAATAGTGACCCAGATGGTTTCCATAGCATTTACACCAGGAGTATTTGCTCGTCGAGTCATCACCATGGGGTCACTATAATTCTCCTCAAACCACTGTAGCGTGGTTCCGACTCCCAGACATGGGAAATTTTACTGCTGAAAGATGACATCGCCGTCGGAGAAGACATCAAGCATGAAGACATTCAGGTAGTTAGCAGCTGCCAGCATGTCTTCGGTTGCTACCACAGGTACCACGCAAGCGTAGGAGAAAGTCTCCTATAGCATATTACCGCTCCAACCAACCAGAGTCCGTGACGCGCCGCAGGTTTCGAACGCCCATTCACCTCGATTACAGAGTTTATGGAGACGACCATCGACCTAGTCTAGCAAAAACTTGATTCACCCGAAGAGCCGACACGTTTTTATTGATCGGCGGTCGAATCATGATGGTCCCTGGCCCACTGCAATCAACATGCGAACACGTAAGGGTGGTTTGCTACGGAGCTCCATGTTCAAGAATGAACGGTGTCCTCCGAAACACTTGTGTGTGCACCAGCATTGTGCGCTTTCTGGAGATATGCCACGTATCACCGTCTATCCTACTTTACAGAGGAGACAGGCCTCCGAATCCCACATTCTGAGAATAGTCGTGGATGTACAACCACATGGCGCCTAACGGTAGTTTCACTTTACTACCTGTTTCTGTAGATGCTCACGACAGTAGCACGCCAACATTCGACCAGCTTCGCAGTTTTCTGGATACTCGTTCACAGATTCTCCATAATAATAACCTGCCCTTATCTCAACAGATTTCCCCATTTGCAGTCCATATCTTCGCTAGAGTGATGGTCGTCCTTGAACCGCGTCACGTGGTTGTAACGCCATCAGGCGGCATCCAACGTCACTGTGGGTAGTGGTTGCAAATTTTTGGCTTATCAGTGAATGTCAAAATTTCGTACTTCCTGAGTTACTCAAAAAACAACATTTTAGAAAGTTAAATAGTCAGAAATATATGTTCGAAACACCAGATGTTTATCTTCTTGACTACAAGGGGTCACTCGCATTCGGGAGGACGACGGTTCAATCCCGCGTCCGGGCATCCTGATTTAGGTTTTCCGTGATTTCCCTAAATTGCTCCAGGCAAATGCCGGGATGGTTCCTTTGAAACGGCACGGCCGGCTTCCTCCCCGCCCTTCCCTAAACCGATGAGACCGATGACCTCGCAGTTTGGTCTCTTCCCCCAAACAACCCAACCAACAAGGGCTTACAAAAGGTCACTTTCTGTCAAACATCGGGATGTTACACAGATTTCTATGACACACCGATGATGCGGCTTTGCATCAGGAATGTCAATTGCGTTTAAAAAGCTGTTACAGTTGACCCTACGGGTAATAATCGTAGGCATTGAGGTCAGGCAAAACTACAGGCCACGTAACTGTCCCTCTCCTGACAAACTAACCACCAGGAAACGGTATCAGACATAAAACAGAGACTAACAACAAAACATCGTATTTTGGGGAAAAACCCGGACGTCCAAGACATTAGTCCCAGCAATCGATCCCATGTGAAAATTTGGGTCATAATTCTGATAGTATGCTATTATGACCTTTCTGTAATTGCAGCTTCTGAACTTCTGCTCTCACCAGTGTTTGTCACATGCTCTACATCACTGCAGCCACCTATTGGACGAGGGCGAAGTGTTATACAGTGGAATTAGTAAGGAATCTGTGAATTACTAATACACTTTGTGAACATGCTTTGTCCATTGTCTCAAAGTATGCGTTTTCTTAACTGTAGCTGGTGACAGAGACCTCATTGCTTTGAACAGTTCTATGTTGCGATTCAAAATGCAGTATGGTTCTAATGGCTCTGAGCACCATGGGACTTAACTGCTGTGGTCATCAGTCCCCTAGAACTTAGAACTACTTAAACCTAACTAACCTAAGGCCATCACACACATCCATGCCCGAAGAAGGATTCGGACCTGCGACCGTAGCGGTCGTGCGGTCCCATACTGTAGCACCTAGAACCGCTCGGCCACTCTGGCCGGCAAAAATGCGGTATAAATCAATGAAATAAATTAGAGTGTCATTAAAGAAGTAGAGTAGTGCTATTTAATAACAAACATCGTTTTTGTGGGTTACTTTCTTAGGACTCAAAGTGATGTACATTTGCAGAAGATGCGCTAATGTTAAACGCGATTGGCACGATCAAACTGCAAATCGAAAATCATTAACTCTGTTTCATAACATTTCCTCAATCGTTTAAGTTTATTTATTTCGATTTTGAGACGTATGTTTAGCTGCAGAATATAAATACGAGAATATTGTTAAAATCGTATTGAACGTATATGAGTGTGAGGCTAACATCTTGCGTACTCTTGTGGATTACTACTTTCCGCATAGAATAACGTGTTATCATATTTCCAGAAACACTGACAAGTGTGTCCGCCTCCCGCTTTCGCCTCCCTCACCTTCAAAATCCCGCGAATAGGAGACCTCTGGTTGTCACTCCGCTGTTCAGTACTTGGCGCTCTGGCACGGGGCGGCTGCAGTGGGACGGGGTGAGTCACAAACAACTGGTATGGGCGAAAGTTTGAAAGCCGTACCTTCAGAAGTTCATAACTGCGTATTTTCAGAATTATGACCCAAATTTTTGCGAATGCTCGATTGCTTGGGCTCGTATCTTCTATTCGAGATTTTTCATCCTTAAATACAAGAAAATGTTGGTGGCGTAAAGTCCGAGTCGTCCACCTACGGCGACCAATGTAACCGATTGACACTCACAATTCTAAGTCTGGATATATTAACGATTTGATAACACTGTGCAGCACGGAAGTGTCTGGAAGAAGTGTTATCTCCTTCTCAGGGTTTTACAATGCGCAATCAGCTCGTGGTCTAGTGGTGTACGTGGCCCCATGTAGACATGAAGTCGCGAGTTCGAGTTTACTTCTTCCTCTCCTCTAGTTTTTAAACTGCATTTTGACCATCTGCTTAAGTTATCGGTCTCATGGACCCTCAAAAATAATTCGCTGCACTTTCGAAGCCACTAGTAATAACAAAAAATTCCATAAACAATTTCGCAGAAGAACTTAGGCCTGCGACAAGGTCAGAATAGTTTGCGCTCGAAAGTTTGCTCCCTCTACTGTGGCCACCGGCTACTGGCTACACGCTACCAGCCACCAACAATTTTCTTAAAGTTTGCTTAATGATTTTCGAACTGGCTGCTATTAGTCCTGTCACAGAAAACCTTAATATCCGGCTTTCAATGAAACAGGAACCGCGAGCCTAAGCAGCCATCACCTTCCAAGCGGCGCCCCCCGAGCAAGACACAGCGGCGTAGCGCTATGAGTGTATTTATCAACTGTCATTTTCGTATTTGAAGTTCTAGTTTTTATCTCGGAATTGCATATAGCATTGTACAGTACAGACTCAAGTGGCAAAAGGTCAAACATTTGCGACGTATAGTTCACTTTCGGTTTGAGAGACTGCTGAAGGCAGTAGAAGTAGCTCTAAACCTATGTATTGTGTATGGGGCGAGTGCTTTTCGTGAAAACACTTCCGAAAAGCATTTTCTTCTTCCAGGAAAGATCATTCTGGCAGGTATGATTTCCCACATTCAGGAAATCTCGATAACTAATATACATTTTAGCGTTGTCTAACATACGTATTCAGTAGTCAAAGTTCATAAGTCCCATGTAAGAATTGATCGTCATTAGTTCGCTCATTGAGCATTTCTATGCAATAGTGATACTGGAGATGTGCTGTGATGCCTTTATGTTAACTTCTTAAAAAGTTTAATGTCTGAACTCCAAAGTAACAATCGAGCAAAGGACTATGTAAATAATATTTGGCATCTGATTGCTCAAAAAGGGTGTTGTGCAGTACGAACTCCTCCCCAGGCATGTGCCTTAAGCAGCTGGTATTTATTGTCAACAATAAAGACACCTTTTGGTTTGCGGTGTAAAAAAAAAATCCAAGAGTTTGTTTGGGAGGTCCTCTCACAAGCATATAGTTGTGCAGTATCGATGAGGCTGCTTGTAGCTTAGTCAGCAAACGTCAGAAGACATGGCTTTCGTTGAGAGTGGAACCGTGAACCAAAGCCGCCATCAACTCACAGTCGACCATCTAGAAGATCTATGATTGTAGCCTTTCTCTTGTTGCTTCAGTGTTTGCTTTAACAAATTAATCACAACGTAAAAGATGATATTAGTTGCAGTCTCTTCTGACTGATAAAGCAAAACCATCATTTGTCGGAACACAGTCCAGATTTAATTTCTACCTGTGACGGAATTGGTGAGCAGTGGCATAGTATCAATATCCCTGCATTCCACACAGAACACAAATGCCAATTAATCGCAATAACATTCACAATGCTTGATTTCTTGCAGGAACGTTGCTATTCTGCTGTTGCTCTGAAGATAAACACGCAAGGTAAACACGAGTATTCTGTATGGCAAACATCTAATATTTTCATACTTCCAATTCCATCATTCAAGAAATAGTAAAAGAGACAGAAAAACCCCAGCGAACTAATAAATTATGATGTTATAAAAAATAATGGAATCTGCCAAAGTCCATCAGTCATCTGACACGTAAGGATAGCTATTGTTTTGGCCGGCTCAGCACTGCAATACAAACTCAGGGCTTACCGTTCTTCTGCCTCCAACATTCAAAAGACAGGGGACAGGTAGACCCTTATTAACTAATGAACAGTAATATAGTAATAAGTAGTGAAGTTTGACAAACTCCTTCAGTCATTTGACGATTATGAAAATCTACTTACCTACATGTAACCCACGATATGTTCAGAATATTTGATCAAGCTAACAAGTAAATAACTACTGAAGTTAGTACGATAATTCTGCTCAAGTTCTGGAAATATTTCGACTATCACTTAAATGCCAAAATTTCTGGATGGTACTTTATACATAAGGACATTACAAGTGATTTGTGAACGTTTTGTCTCCTTATCTCTGTATTGGGGCTTCAACGGCATCCTTTTTCAGTCACTGGCTTGTGATAGAACTCAGTCATGTAAAAGACATGTGAATTAGAATTTAGTGACTATTTGTTCAAATAACGTATGGTCAGCATATTTTAGAACAGTGGACGAAGGAAGGCAGCGTACTGATATCTCAATTAACTCTATCATAAAGAATCTGTGACGTGACTGTCAATTCAGTTGCAAGGAATATGGTGATAGTTGTTAAGAAATTATCTGCTGAATTAATGTAATTACTCGAAGAAATACCTCTGTATTCATTTTTGTTTCATTCGAAGCTCATGAACTGACGACTGCCTTCGTTAGGTCAGATTACTGAAATTGATGCTAAATAAAAGAAACATTTTTTTAAAACTGAATTTGAGATGTACTTTGCAAACAGCGCTGCATGATTTAACTACAATTTGAGCAATGTTTAATGTGTCATATAGCATCTAGGAACATTATTTACTAAACAAGTTGCGAAAAGAATCATTACAAGTGTAAAAAAGACTTATATAACAGGAAGGGTAAAGTGTGAAGCAAGCTCTGTTTACTAGCATTATATACAGTAACTACTCATATCATGAAAAATAGCAGCTAGAACCTGTAAGTATGCGACTGACGAAACTACACTATAAATGAATACTAAAGCTACAAAGGTAAATTTAAATTTGTTTCATATCAATATTCCACTGTAAACATGTGATGAAGATTATATGCGCCATTCTCAAAGTAGCACATAAGAGTTTGCGTAATTAGAAAGGTCCCTAACTGTTCATTTGTTAACCTGTAGAAGCTGTAGAACGACATGTTACTGTCAAATGTATACTTTCCAGGAAGTCGGACAATACAGCTACTGATTACGGCCAAACGATGTCTCTGCTCTGATAAACAAAAGCTCTCATTTAATTACTTACAAAAACGGTACAAACACTACATTAACAATATCAAAATAGTCATTAGATGGCTGTGGTGGTAAAATCATTAACATAGGTGGTAACTATAACTGTCATTAGACATTACATTGCAGTCGCTAACTGTAAAACAAGAGAAACAACGACCTCATTTGAAAACGAATACGCCATGCCAGCCGCATTCGCAGCACGGTTCATATTAAACAAAAATTTATTTACTGCATTACTCAGTTGCATATTTCCCTGCATTCACCCAAGAACTCAGTGTAACTCAAAATCTTCAATAACATACTTGTCTGTTTGGTGCTAATGAGATGCTTGCTTCGTGTATTATGTTAGACAGTTTGACGGGTGTGTAACTTTAAACATAAAGAGGTTTTGTTTCCATTCACGACCTGCTCTTAAGGGAAACGTGAATTGGTGTAGCAATGTGTCCCTAGTAGCGCATCACAGCGTAGTTTGTGCTACCTTGCGGAGCCGGATGAGATAGGCAGAGCTTGATCAGTGTTGTTGCTCATAAGGCTCATATCACCATCGCTCGTAAGCAGAGAATAACTGCTGTCTAAAATTAGGGTAAGTCCAGAAGAGTTGGACCAGTGGGTGAGACACACCAGTGGCGTATTTCACAAATGCGCTGACAGTAACTCCCGCTGTACGTGAGAAAGCTCTTTTGTGGACGAATGAGGTGCAGAAGTGTTGCTGTTCTTCTCATGTTAGTTCTGGAAAAAACCACATTCTTTGTTGAGGTAGGCCGAGAAGTTTAATTTTGTCGTTATGTAAATTTAGGTTTAAGGGTTAGTTTGCGCAATATCGATACATATTTTCTTCTGCGAGACTAACAGATGTGTGGACACGAAACTATCGTAAAATGACCACCGAGTTCGTCACCAGCAGTCATAAGTCTGGGTTGTCCATTTCTTCCAGACAATCGGGAGGAATGGACCAGTGGCATTTTGGAGTGATGGACCACGTGTTTTAATACGGGGGTGGGGTGGAGGGGAGGAGGTACCACAATTAAATTAAACTTAAGTGATAAGGAAAGTTT
Organism: Schistocerca serialis cubense; assembly: GCF_023864345.2. Classification (NCBI taxonomy): domain Eukaryota; kingdom Metazoa; phylum Arthropoda; class Insecta; order Orthoptera; family Acrididae; genus Schistocerca; species Schistocerca serialis. Next base: position 585,683,111 of record NC_064640.1, read on the forward strand.
AATTTATGTTTTGAAAAAGGTCTGACTAACGTGTTTTCTTCATCGTTGGTATCGGTTAAAAACCCACGTCACACGCGGGAAACCAGTTGGAAAAATATTGCGTGTACTTGATGGACAAACGTCTCACATAAGCTGTTTGGAAATAGTGGAGTTTCCAGAGGAACGAGGGACTATTTTAAAGAGTCTATCTCCAAATACATCCCCTGGTTGTCTCCCCTGCACCGCTCATTTTGCAACGCCTGCAGCACTTGCATGATAAATAATCCAGCCAGAAAAAATAATAGTCTTCAGTTTCGAAAATTGATCAGCTGAGCATGGGCTATATCAGCCAACGTATAAAATGGTACAGGTGGCTCAAGGCAAGTGGAATAATGCCACGGAATATGGCCTCAGTCCCAGACCATGCTTAATCTGTCGGAAAGTGCGCTTACGCCTACAAATGAAAGAGCTGAATCTCACACACAGGCTATCCAGCCACTTCAAATCTCATAAAAAGACGTAGTGAACTGAAGCACATCAAAAGAGAAGAGTTATAAGCTCAGGACAAATTCCTTCACTGACACAACTTCTGACTGAACTCCTACTAAACCTAAGACTTCCAAGATTACCACTTCAGAACTGACTACTCCTAAATCAACTCCTACAAACCCTTTTGAACAAAGCTAACAGTTCATTAGAAAAACCTGTGTTCGGTCAAGCTTTATACAGGGCGGGGACAATAAATGTGGCGAGTGAATACGACTGGACATGAGTGTATGCATACAACCACCCCGCGTGACGCGCACACCAAGTGTACGCCCGCCAGTGGTCCAAACCGCTTCAGAGCGGGGCTGTGTTAGGGTGAGTGGAGCAGTGCAAATGGTACGATGATACTCGAAGTAGAGCAGCGGGTGTTCGTTGTAGACAGTAACGATACAACAGAGTTCTGGAAGCGGTGTGGTCAATTGTTTGTTGTGAAATTTATTGGCGTCATCAAAAAACATTCGGAAACGTGCACGCACACCAGAAAATGCGGCTGCAGCTCATCAGAAAATGCTTCAGAGTCCTACCAACCCGACACCTGTTGCAACAGACCGGCATATGTCGATCATGCTGACGAATACTCCAACAGGACCTGCACATACATCCCCGCCGAGTGCCTGTTGTACGTGCATTAGAGCCAATATATGCTCCTCAGCGCCTCCAGTTCTGTGAGTGGCCGTGCACTGAAATAACAATGAATGGCTTGGACATGAATCTGTTCTTTATGTCTGATGAAGCCTGGTTTCACCAGAGTCATTATGTCACTTTCAACATCTGCTACAGCCAGAGTAGTACTGTATTTAATTACCTCCGGTGTGTTTCTCTGAACACAGAAACTCTGTTCTCAGTACACCTATATTTCCCTCACATTGTAATAAGCCAATAAAATTGTTTTGGGCTAAAATATTTAATAGCATACATATGTACCAATTACAAAATGTTCCAAATGGAAATATGTAATTGTAATTGGCTTCTACTTCATTTATAGCTACTTTTATGTGATCTGTCTCACCCAGTACATTGGTCGATCTCATCCAGACACCTATGCATAAGAAGAACCATTCACGTACATTTCATTTTATCATGTCTGTTGTATTTTAAGTGGACGTCCCTCAGTAATATATTGTACTTAACTTGATATGACATTTTACACGAACATGCTGTCAGAAGTCAAAAAAAAGCTAAAACAATGATACAGATTCTATAACGAAGGAAAAAAAGTGGTCCCACTCTCCCGGACTTACCCTAATATCCGCGTTAAAAGAGTGTATTTTTTCTCCTTTTTCCAGCGCAAGAGGAAAGTAGCAACCTTGATGTAGTCATTGTCTTTCTGTGGAATTATTTGTGAGCATTTCTTTTCATTTCGGCTCGTATAAACAAATATTGATGTTTTAAAACTCCAAAATTTGTTAATTCAGTATGCCTCATCTACTTCTAAGAGTAGAAAGAAGCTGAGTATGGTAATCCCAAGAGTAAAACTGTGGGGACAAGTGTCAGCTCACCTGTTTCTTGTCTCAGAAAAAAACAAGTCGCAGTTTGCTTAGTTCCGTCTGTTTCCTCACGCTTGGTGGGAAACTGGCGTTTAGGGAAATGCGATTGCACAATCTGTGATTCAGGACACGAAATAAGAAATCTATGCTCACTCAGCAATGAGGTGAGGGTGTACCCTCAAACTCGCTGAAGCAATTTTCATTTCGTCAGTCCACCTAACATCATGCGAGGACCAACTGTGGGTTGAAAGGACGGAGTCGAAAATTCCACAACAGAAATGTAAGTATTCTTTTTATCCAGTCTATCATTCAACATTTTGTTCGTCATGTCTACCAATACATGTTTTCTCATTTAATGTTACAGAGTCTTTCGTCCTACTGCTCGAGCACACGAGATAAGAATGCTGACTTAGCAATATAGGGAAGTATTATGAAGTATTAAGAGGGATAAGGATCACAGCTTCATTTCGCAGAAATCATTCCTGCTTTATCCTCGGAGCTGCGAACATCTTCCCTTTTGAGCTCCAGGAGCAGTTAGGAGGGGGGGGGGGGAGAAAGGGGGGAAATCAGCAAATGAAACACTGTACGAAAAAAAGTTTTTTGCGTTTTTGAACTGCTGATAAATAAAAAGTCTGTAAAATAAACAGTGAAGCTTTTTCTGTACTAAGAAAAAAAAGTTGGGAGTCGGAAATTCGAGGAAAATTGTGAGCATTCCACTCATTATGTACGCTATCATTGAAAAATTCAGCTTATCGTATCCGTGAACATATGTTTTTGCTGTTTTAGTATTACAGAACCTAAGGTCCCCACGAACGAGCAGCGGTCTGATCGAGCAGCTGGGATATCTGCACGAAGAAGCAGTAGCAGTGGCAGTAGTGGCAGCAGCAGCAACGGCAGAAGAGGACAATAGGAAGACCATCACTTCGTAGTCCGAATTTCCGTCAACCAAATTTAACAACATTATTGTAATGGCTGAACCAGCAGCCAGACGTATTATATTAGATGATGATCTCGAATGGCTTGATGCCGAGTCCACATTCTAAAGACGAATATGTACAGGTGATAGAGATAAAATTCGCGAAATTTTAGAGCCATATACATTTCTTGTATGCCTTTTATCCCGTTTTAGAGTGTCGAGTTCGCCAAATGAAACAACCTATTAAGATTAATTGTTTTGTAGTTCGCAACTTTCTCGTGCCAAAGACAAGTCAGGAAAAAGCAGATGTACCTCAATCATGCCCCTCTATCATTGCCTGCTGCTGGCATCAGTGAATGGTACTTAAACATAGTCAGAGAGCAACTTTTAAATAAACTGAAACTCTCCAAGCTTACCATTCTGGCTAGCCATTGAAGGAAATAGTTCAACACCGAGTTAGCGTAAGTGAAAATGTGAGGTCCTATGCAGGAGTATATACGAAAGTGCCATATCTATATGGTGATTATATTTAAAGTTAAACTTTCAAACCGCTGTAGAAATAACACCACTGGTCAGAATGACGTCAAATTGCAACGGAATGTTATCTACGAAGGGGGAAAACGTATGACGGAAGAAAAATAAATGGTTGCACAATGTACCAATAGACGGCGCACTAAGCATCATAATTTAATAGTTGTAGACTACAAATGACAAATGAATCATACAACAATGCCTAAGGTGTACGTTCGACTTTAAACAAACTGTACTACTCATTGCGTAAGGGTGTACAGGTGTGATACAACCACGACAACGTCATATCACATTGGATGGGAAAAATCGCTTTTTAATTGTTCTGAGACGAAAAACCGCATAAAAAGCGTCACTCACATCGGTTTTTAATTGTCCTGGGGACAAAAACCGCATAAAAAGCGTCAATCAGAATCAAATCGGATTGTATATTTCCTTATGACTGGCGCAAAACATGTTCAATATGCTCTCCACCTTCTTCTGCAACGAGTTGAAATCGAGATACAGCATGTGCCACAACTGACCGAAGTGTTTCCGCGATGACGTTCAGAATGTGTTGCGCGATGTGTGCATTCAGTGCAGCTAAGTTGGGAATCGGAACACTGAACACAACTTCTTTCAGATAGCCCCACAGCCAGAAGTCACACGGATTAACATCAGGTGATCGGGACGGCCAGGCTGTAGGGAAATAGCGGCTGATGATTTTAGCTTTTCCGAAATAGCGCTTCAGCAGCTGCTTAACTGGATTTGCAATGTGCGGAGATGCTCCATCTTGCATAAAAATGATTCCCCCCACACATCCACGATGTTGGAGAGCTGGAATCACCTGGTTGTGCAAAAGACACTCAAGCGCTTACCAATGACGGTACTGGTAACAGGACCGGAAACACCTGTCTCTTCGAAAAAATATGGCCCTATGATAAATGATGCCGTTAACCCGCTTCACACCGTGACCTTTTCAGGATAAGGTGGTACTGGTTGATTTGCGTGTGGCTTTCCCGTTGCTAATATTCGCCAATTCTGTGTATTGCTGTATTGTATCAGATGGAAGTGGGTTTCCACGGTCAATCGTTGTCCACTTCCATGCGAGCAATAAATTTTAAAGTAAAGGTCTATCTTGGTTCCAGATCGACAGAAAGTTACTCGTGTACATGGGTAATTTTGAATGCATAGCAAAGAAGAATGTTTCGTAGGACTTTACGCACCCTGATCACGGGCATGTCCAATGTTAGGGCAATTCTCCGTGCACTACACGTTTGCACACCAGCACTCGTCTCCTCTTGCATTGCTGTGGCCACTGCTTGCACTGACGTCGAATCAATTCGTTTCCTACCTCTACCAGGTTGCACACCATGACAACCCGTCTTTTCGAATTTCCGAATCGTTTTCTTCAGACCGACGACAGTCATCGGACCAACGCCTTTTTTCAAGCCCTTAGGTGTCCGGAACTTTTTCAGAGCGACGTGTGCACAGTCATCATTCTTCTAATGCTCCTTTACAAGCGCTGCATTGAGAAAGTCATGGCGAACCTTGCAGATGCGGAAGGAGGAAAAACCGTGTACCCGGCGGGTTATACCAACTTCAATGGGTCGTGCGCATAACAGGTGTTTTCATTTATGTATTCTGATACATACAGCGGCATCTACTGATCAGGTTTCACACTGTTAATTTCTTCTGCCATAGATTTCCCCTCTCCTCCGGCAATATTCCGTTGCAATTTCACGTCATTCTGATCTGTTGTGTGCCGGCCGGAGAGGCCGCGCGGTTCTAGGCGCTTCAGTCTGGAACCGCCCGACCGCTACGGTCACAGGTTCGAATCCTGCCTCGGGCATGGATGTGTGTGATGTCCTTAGGTTAGTTAGGTTTATGTAGTTCTAAGTTCTAGGGGACTGATGACCTCAGATGTTAAGTCCCATAGTGCTCAGAGCCATTTGAACCTTTTGATATGTTGTGTTATTTCTACAGCGGTTTGAAACATTAACTTTAATTATAATCATCTTGTAATAGTAAATACACACGCAGTAATAAACATTTGGTCAATGGACAATGCAATGTTTAAGTGGTAAATTCCTGCAAGATTGTTTCCTGTAAATTAGAAGGCATATCTGGTATCTAAATATTGGTGAACTGAAAACAAATTAAACTTTGACAACATACCATTGCATGCAGAGCTCAAACATATTCACATATCTGGTAAATAGAATATGGACGTGTCTGTGAACGTCTATGGTAACCGTTAGTCAGATTATGAATGGATGGCTGTGGAAGAGAAGAGGAAAGACAAGCAAGAAATTATATATTTGCCACTGAATATTACGAAATACAATTGTGAGAGATATGTGAGTATATTAATGCTGCAGGCTGCTGATAACACAGATATGTGTTATTTCTATTGCACAAAGAAGTTGATGAGACTCACAAGTAGTAGCATTACTGGTCGTCAGCATTCGAATTTAGTACGTGAATACTTCCTGTGTTATTTTCATTCCCAGGAAGAATCAGATGCACACTCAGTTGGCTGTGCCCAGTTTAAACCAGTTGTTAGTACAACGCCAGCAGGTGAAAACTAGTTTGTGAAATTTGCTGAGTTTAGTATGAAACTGAAACTGTCTTTCATGATTTATGGTGACACAGAATGCATATTGGAACCAGTCACTGCCTGAAGTCATAGTAAACACTCTGGTTCGTTTTCCGATAGGGTACCTTTATATAGATCATTCACTGTCGCTCAGTATATACAGTGCAGCTACGAGGGATATTCAGAAAGTAAGTTCCGATTGGTCAAGAAATGGAAACCACTGTGAAAATCTAATACAGCTTTGCGTATATGTGTTCGACAGTGTCACTGGTATCCCTGTCGGTTCCATCACTTCGCTCTTTTCAGTTCTGAGCTAATGGTGAGCACATAAAGATGCGTAGAAAATAGTGTCTCCCGCCAAGTATGAGATCGTGGTGAGAGATTTCGCTTGATGTGATGCAGCCTACATTACAGAACTGTCATACGGTTCCTACTTCATGACAATTCTCGGTCGCAAGCTGCAGGGGCAATGAAAATGCACCTGCAGCGTTTTCGATGGGAACCCACACTCACAGCTCCCTCCATGTTTCATCTCTGCTCACATTAACTACTGGCTATGAAGACAACATTTTTCCACAGACAACGAGCTATAGATGAGCGTAGAGAATTGGTGGGAATCGCAGGCGGCTGCCTTCTATGACGAGGGTATTGGAAAGTAGTATAACGTTGCGACTGATGTCCTAGCTGGAGCGGCGACTATGTGGAGAACTAGCTGAAAGGTTGAGCCAACTGTCACAAATACAACATTCCTGATTTTCAATGTAGTTTCCATTTCGCGACTGATCCAAACTTATTTTGTGGACAAACCTTGTATACCGACGAATGTTCGCAGTTTAAATTCTATAGAGGCAGCGATGGAACGGTTTACTTAACAGCTCTGCAGTCATTGTGACAGTGAATGGCTTTTTATTACAAAATAAGTAGATGACATAAATCCACGAGGAATAATCAGCGGTTTGCTCAGCAAAAGTGTGTCACAACTGTGAGAAACACTTTGAGGAAGGTGATGCAACGGGACCATTGTCGTTTCAAGGATGCATACCGAAAGTTAACATTTCTTGGGTGAAGTCTGAAATACAGGCCTCACTTTACAGTGTCCGTTGTGTTCTACAATCTGAGCAGTTACGGCGGGCATCTCGATCGGAAACACTTGCAAAAAGCGGTATCAGATATTGACGAATAAGTACATTAAATCCAAGCCGCGTTTCTGTTTCACCGTCGAACATGAAAGAATATACATCTGTCACGGGAAATATTCCAGTAGTGTACATTGAGAGGAATTACAATATGAATTTAAATTTATTGATCTACTGAATTTCCTGACATGCTTCCTTGAAAACTGTGTGACCGACGTAAAACCAGAACAACTCGGGAAATGAGGTCATTTTTCCAACGTTCGAGAGTTTAATTTAGTTACCCAGAAGAGGATTTTTCCATATGACTACGTGTGCAATTAATCGGATATTCTGGAAGACTGCCTGCCCGCAATAGATAAGATGGAGTTCAGAATGAGATTTTCACTTTGCAGCGGAGTGTGCGCTGATATGAAACTTCCTGGCAGGTTAAAACTGTGTTCCGGACCGAGACTCGAACTCGGGGCCTTTGCCTTTCGCGGGAAAGTGCTCTACCAACTGAGCTACCCAAGCACGACTTACGCCCCGTCCTCACAGCTTTACTTCCGCCAGTACCTCGACTCCTACTTTGATACTTGGGTAGCTATTTGGGTAGCTCAGTTGGTAGAGCACTTTCCCGTGAAAGGCAAAGTTCCCGAGTTCGAGTCTCGATCCGGCACACAGTTTTAATCTGCCAGGAAGTTTCATATCAGCGCAAATTCCGCTGCAGAGTGAAAATGTCATTCTGAAAACATCCACCAGGCTGTTGCTAAGCCATGTCTCCGCAATATCCTTTCTTCCAGGAGTGCTAGTTCTGCAAGGTTCGCAGGAGAGCTTCTGTGAGGTTTGGAAAGTAGGAGACGAGGTACTGGTGGAAGTAAAGCTGTGAGGATGGGGCGTGAGTCGTGCTTGGGTAGCTAAGTTGGTAGAGCACTTGCCCGCGAAAGGCAAAGGTCCCGAGTTCGAGTCTCAGTCCAGCAGACAGTTTTAATCTGCCAGGAAGTTTCAAGGTTGAGTTCCATAACAGGTGAAACAAAAACAGAGGCTGAATGCTCACGAGCATACAGTGTACGGAAAGCAATTAGCTGTAAGACACTTTATGTATACTCCGATTTATACTTAAAAATGGATGTACTGGTCGTTGCTGTGTGTTTGGGAACCTTGTTGGTCTTTGCCTTAAGACCTATGAAATGGATACTGCACAGTATATTACTGCTCCTTGATGACAGTTTCAAAGTTTATAGCTGGAGGGTCCCGAGAAGAACCTTGCGAGTCCATGTCTTCTGAAAAATTCATTTAAGCCAGGAGATCCTTGAGATTATCTCCAAAGTTCGCGTTTCGTGTTACAAGACTTCCCACACACCCAACGCTGTCCCATCTTAATTGAAATGGGGACAAATATCCCACTGTTTTCATCCTCTCCGCGACCTAAATCGAACTTCATGAAATCAAAGTGGGATGTTCTTCCTAAAAATCTGCCCCAAATGTCTTGTAGGATTCCCCAAAAACCAAATGACTACGAGAGGCTTGTTGGAGCTATGATTAGTGCAGCAAAGAAGGCGATCCCTAGGGGCTACCGTAAGCAAACTATTCCAGGTTGAAATGAAACTACTGAGAAACAATACGACGGATTTATAAACAGCGGTGACCCAGAAATAGCGCATAACATACCCCATAAACTCAATACAGCCAGACGTATTGGGTGGACAGAGACTGATGAGTCACTTAGTTTTCAAACATCTAGAAAAGCGTGGCAAGTACTAAGGAAGTTGAGTGGAAAGAGGGTTAAACTAAGGAACAGCACTCATATATCAGCTAATAGGATTGCATAACCTTTACTGTCCACATGAAGAGCACCAAGTAATAAAACTCATACAAGATACATCAAATGCAAACTTACAATGCTGAAAAAGCAATCTGACTGTTCAAGAACTTTCTCTATACCCGAAATATCTGATACTTTTAAAACTCTAAAACCCGAAAAGGCATCGGGAAGTGACGGAAACCACCCACAATTTCTTCTCTGACATTATGATATCTGGTTCAGCCCCACAAAAAAATGAGCAGTCAAAAGTCATAACAATACTCAAGCCACCCGAAGCAGCAGACCAGCCTAAGAACTGTAGCCCAATAGCATTATTGAGCATACGCTCCTTGACAGGATTCTATACAATCGGATTAGTCTAGTAAGCTTTCAGAATCTTTCTATTAAGCAAACTGGATTCAGACCCGGACGGAGCTGCGCTGATCAAGTCTTAAGTTTAACAACATTTGTTGGAGTACGATACCAACTGAAGCAGACAACATCTGTTGCTTTCGTCGATCTAAGTGCAACATGTGACACAGTTTTGAGGCATGGGCTGCTTTATAAATTATAGCAACTTGTCCCACATAAACGGACAGCATGTTAACTGGAAGGACATTTATTGAAACTACAGGAAAATGAACTAGCTGCCCAAAAGTATTGAATAATGGCTCACCACAGGGATCCGTCCTTGCTCCTCTCTCGTTTAATTTATACCTGTATCTGATATACCTCCAAATGAGTCCAGATAGTTTGGGTATACGAAAGACTCGGCATTAGCTACCGAACACAAAAGTTTTGAAAAAACTGAAGAAATCCGGACTTTTAATCTAGATATCTTTAGCCACTGTTTCCGCAAATAGGCGTTACAACCAAATTCAAATAAAACAGAAGTTAAGCGTTTTCATCTGTACAGTAGACTAGCACACGAAACCCTCGATATTTATTATGAAGGAAACAAATTTAATCGTAATATGCATCCTGAATACATTGAGACCGCATTGGGTAGAACACTTTCTTTTGAGAAGTACTTAATACTAACATCAGCTAAGCTTAAAACCAGAAACATCATTCTCCATCAACTCTGCGACTGTCGTTGGGGATCGTCAGCTGACATTCTCCAAGTATCAGCACTCGTTTTGGTATACTCAGCATCAGAGTACTGTGCACCTGTCTGGCTTAACAATCCACACTTTAAAATGATAGATGTACAACTTAACGAGGTCATGTGCACTGTTAGTGGGTCAATACAATCTACTTTCACACACTGGCTACCTATTTTGAGCTTCATTCCACCTTCTGATATTAAACAGACGCAAAATCCCCAAGATTGGCGATCTTTTACAGAAGCTCGAAATTTAGCGCGGACTTCAGTGCGAGATGCCTATAACAGTTTCCACAACGAAACTTTGTCTCGAAACCTGGCAGAAAATCCAAAGAGATTCTGGTCGTATGTCAAGTATGTTAGTGGCAAGAAACAAATCAATGCCTTCTCTGCGCGATAGCAATGGAGATACTATCGAAGACAGTGCTGCCAAATCAGAGCTACTAAACACTGCCTTCCAAAATGCCTTCACAAAAGAAGACGAAGTAAATATTCCAGAGGTCGAATCGAGAACAGCTGCCAACATGAGTAGCGTAGAAGTAAATATCCTCGAAGTAGTGAAGCAACTTAAATCACTTCATAAAAGCAAGTCTTCTGGTCCAGACTGTATACCAATTAGGTCCCTTTCCGAGTATGCTGATGCATTAGCTCCAAACTTAACAATCATACACAACCGTTCGCTCGACGTAAGATCCGTACCCAAAGACTGGAAAGTTGCACAGGTGACACCAATATTCAAGAAAGGTGGTAGGAGTAAACCACTAAATTACAGGCCCGTATCGTTAACGTCGACATGCAGCGGGATTTTAGAACATATATTGTGTTCGAACATTACGAATTACCTCGAAGAAAACGGTCTAATGACACAAAGTTAACATGGGTTCAGAAAACATCGTTCCTGTGAAGCACAACTAGCTGTTTATTCACACGAAGTGTTGAGTGCTATTGACAAGGGATTTCTGATCGATTTAGCATTTCTGGATTTCCGGAAAGCTTTTGACACTGTACCACACAAGCGGCTCGTAGTGAAATTGCGTGGTTACGGAATATCGTCTCAGTTATGGGACTGGATTTATAATTTCCTGTCAGAGAGGTCACAGTTCGTAGTAACTGACAGAAAGTCATCGAGTAAAACAGAAGTGATTTCTGGCGTTCCCCAAGGTAGTGTTATAGGCCCTTTGCTGTTCCTTATCTATATAAACGATTTGGGAGACAATCTGAGCAGCCGTCTTCGGTTGTTTACAGATGACGCTGTCGTTTATCGACTAACAGCGTTATCAGCAGATCAAAACAAACTGCAAAACGATTTAGAAAAAATATCTGAATGGTGTGAATAGTGGCAGTTGACCGTAAGTAACGAAAAGTCTAAGGTCATCCTCATGACTGATAAAAGGAACTCGTTAAACTTCGGTTACACGGGAAATCAGTCTAATTTAAAAGTCGTAAATTCAACTAAATACCTAGGTATTACAATTACAAACAACTTAAATTGGAAGGAACACATAGAGTATGTTGTGGGGGAAGGCTAACCAAAGACTGCATTTTATTGGCAGGACACATAGAAAATGTAACAGACCTACTAAGGACACTACCTACACTACACTTGTCAGTCCTCTTTTATAATACTGCTGCGCGGTGTGGGATCCTTACCAGATAGGACTGACGGAGTACACTGAAAAAGTTCAAAGAAAGGCAGCACGTTCTGCATTATCGCGAAATATGGGACAGACTGTCACAGAAATGATACAGGATTTGGGCGGGAAGTCATTAAAAGAAAAGCGTTTTTCGTTGCGACGGAATCTTCTCACGAAATTCCAATCACCAACTTTCTCCTCCGAGTGCGAAAACATTTACTTTGCACCAACCTATATAGGGAGGAACGATCACCACGATAAAATAAGGGAAATCAGAGCTCGTACGGAAAGATATAGGTGTTCATTCTTTCCGCGCGCTATACGAGATTGAAATAATAGAGAATTGTGAAGGTGGTTGGATGAACCCTCTGCCGCCGGCCGGGGTGGCCTAGCGGTTCTAGGCACTACAGTCTGGAACCGCGCGACCGTTACGGTCGCAGGTTCGAATCCTGTCTCGGGCATGGATGTGTGTGGTGTCCTTAGGTTAGTTAGGTTTAAGTAGTTCTAAGTTCTAGGGGACTGATGACCTTAGAAGTTAGGTCCCATAGTGCTCAGAGCCTTTTGAACCATTTTTGAACCCTCTGCCAGGCACTTAAATGAAATTAGCAGAGTATCCGTGTAGATGTAGATGTAGACGGAAGAGCGCGCTACTGCGAGAATATCAGAAGACTGGTGATGACACCGACCTTCCAATAAAGCCCGACGTATTCCCTGCAGAGCGAAAAAGACTAAGATCAAGATATCCCACCCTCATCACAGCCAGGACTCTCATGGAAACTGATTTAAGTACCATCGATGAATGGAAACGCTGTTGGCAACAAAACTGTTCCCCACAATGCCTGAAGCTGCCTTGCATGCGGAAGAAACTCCCTGAATTCGACCAGCCTCAGGCAATTTGTACTGCCTTGAACCGCATCCGAATGGTAGACGTGCACACTCTCTCTACAAATGGAGCAAATCTTCATCACCATCATGTGACTGTGATGCGGAACGACAGACAGTTGCTCACGTTGTATCGACATGTCCAACACGTGCCTATAAAAGTCTTTTCGAAGATTTCGTCACAGCGACGAGTGATGTTATAAAATACATATAAGATCTTAATATCCATACATAGCTGTTGTCATTTGTGATATTTTATGCTGGAGAGCTGTGCTTAAATGTTGACGTGTAGTAGTTTTATAATCTGGTTTGGCGTAGGACACTCAGCTGAATATGACTAATGAGGAGTTGCAGCTAATAACTGAACGAGGCGTCGGAGGCGGAACTGTTCCTTCTTCTTCCATACATTTAGCTGCCAAAAACAGATTCATAGCTGATTATACTGAAAAACTTGATGACTCTTACACAACTTACAAAAAAATGGTTCGAATGGCTCTGAGTACTATGGGACTTAACTTCTGAGGTCATCAGTCCCCTAGAACTTAGAACTACTTAAACCGAACTAACCTAAGGACATCACACACATCCATGCCCGACGCAGGATTCGAACCTGAGACCGTAGCGGTCGAGCGGTTCTACACTGTAGCGCCTAGAACTGCCCGGCCACTGAGGTCGGCACATAACTTACATTGACATAAACAGCTTATAAACCTGGCTGGGCGATGTTGCTATTTCTTCCCGTACCTAATTTTGAATGGTTTCCCACAGATAGCGTCGAAAGTCTTGACGTTGAAAAAGTATCAGATACATCGAACACGGGGTACATACTTGATGTAGATCTTGAAAACACTGTAAGAATTCACGACTTAGTTTCAGACTTACATTTATGCCCAGAAGGAAATGGCTCCACCATCAACCAACAAAAGACAAAGATATTGTTTATGACACTGAATGATGGGAAAAATTATTTCAGTCATTAAAAAACCTGAAACAACGTTTGAAAAATCAGTTGGTAATAAAAATATTCATCGAATCTTATCATTTAGAAAAGCTCTCTAGATGAAGCCATATATTTAGATTAATGCACAAAATCGCAAGAGTGCACGCAGAAATTTCATCAAATTCAAGAACAACGCAGCATTCGGCAAGACTGCACAGAATGTTAGGAAGATGTGGGACAACAGACTTGCAGATTTGAAAGAGCTGCGTTAACAGCAAAATCCTATTTCAAAAGAAGCGTCACTCTTAAGGAAAATCTTGTCGCCAATGAAATTAGCAGATTCGATGTTGTCTTCACCAAACCAGTGGCAGCTGCAATGGCAATTTTAGATGTTTCTAAAACGCATCCTTACGATTTGCATTACGGATACGTATTGTAAAAGCTCCTGTCAAATCGTGTAAAACTTTGCTGCACGCACAAAGTTGTAGCCACATATACCACATAAAACTACCCGATATCTTTTAGAGCGGCAGGGTGATGAGTATACGAGGTTCGATATTTCGACACTTCCAGAAAATAACCAATATAAGATTTAGCTGTTGAATAAAAAAATAGTTTGTTTGACCAAAGACGGAGTAAATTATGAGGCTAGTAAGGAATTTGTGCTCCTGCACGCAAAAATATATGCACTTGAGACCACGTCTGGGTGTATAACGCGTAGAGCTAAACATGTAAAACATCGTCTGCGGATAGGCTCACCATTAATGATCACAAGCAGTGCGCTCTACATTCGGAAATGAAAACAACACAGCAGTTTGTCATTCATTCGAAGCAGCATGTTGTTTCGACTATTAATCAACTTAAACACTCTTTATCTTATCAAGGTGGCCAACGGTACATATTTCCCAATAAAGTAAACACACTGACCAGGGCTCATCTCCGTATCAAGAACTACGATGACAATTATAAATAATTTTTATAATTGATTGGATTTTATTGTAAGAGTATATAATTAATGTAAATAAAACTGATAATTGTATACAATGTAAATACCTGATTTGTTTTTATTGTTATAATATCCACAGTTTAAAAATGCATAGCTGTCAGAAATACTTGAAAAACTGATAATCGTATGTAGTGTGATACCTGACTGATTTTATTGTCATAATGAAAATACTAAAAAAATATGAATATTATAAAAATGTAAGTAATGGATCTATATCAAAACCACTGTGTGAAAGAACAATTTTCTTACAATAAATTTTATGTGTAGTATATATTTTTGTGTTTGAGTTATCCGTCGTACTATCTCTACTGTCTGTTTTCACAGGGAGTGCCTATCTGTCTCTCAGCTGCGCTGCATATCTTAAGGATAGCTTAAACGTGTTGGGATATCTTTCCTTGCACTGAGGCTGTCTCGCTGCATCAAGAGTGCGCTGCGCTAACATGTCTGTGACTAAAGGAGGAGCTCTAGAGATCGAAGTATTTATACACTTAGAAAAAAAAATTAAGCGAGGTGACGTTTAATAACGAGACATAGTTGGAAAGACGCCCACAAACACATATGTGAGATGTGATTTAATGAGCAATTGAAATGGTGAGAAATTACAGATCGTAGTTTCATGGGAAATTTGTTGCAGCTTCTGTGAAAATGGATAGGAATTCATTTCTGATCACATCTGTGTTTAAAGGGTATAGTACATTTGACGTATGAAATATACAGGGTGGTCCATTGATCGTGACAGAGCTAAAGATCTCACGAAATAAGCGTAAACGAAAAGACTACATAGTACGAAACTTGTCTAGCTTGAAGGGGGAACCCAGATGGCGCTATGGTTGACCCACTAGATGGCGCTCCCATAGGTCAAACGGATATCAACTGCGTTTTTGTAAATAGGAACTCCCATTTATTATTACATATCTTGTAGTACGTAAAGAAATATGAATGTTTTAGTTCGACCACTTTTCTCGCTTTGTGATAGATGGCACTGTAATAGTCACAAACATAAGGCTCACAATTTTAGACGAACAGTTGGTAACAGGTAGATTTTTTAAATTAAAATACAGAACGTAGGTACGTTTGAACATTTTATTTCGATTGTTCCAATGTGATACATGTACCTTTGTGAACTTATCATTTCTGAGAACGCATGCTGTTACAGCGTGATTGCCTGTAAATACCACATTAATGCAAAAAATGCTCAAAATGATTTCCGTCAACCTCAAAGCATTTGGCAATACGTGTAACGACATTCCTCTCAATGGTTCAAATGGCTCTGAGCACTATGCGACTTAACTTCTGAGGTCATCAGTCGCCTAGAACTTAGAACTAATTAAACCTAACTAACCTAAGGACATCACATACATCCATGCCCGAGGCAGGATTCGAAACTGCGACCGTAGCGGTCACGCGGTTCCAGACTGAAGCGCCTTTAACCGCACGGCCACACCGGCCGGCTGACATTCCTCTCAACAGCGAATAGTTCGCCTTCCGTAATGTTCTCACATGCATTGACAATGGGCTGACGCATGTTGTCAGGAGTTGTCGGTGGATCACGATAGCAGATATCCTTCAGCTTTCTCCACAGAAAGAAATTCGGGGACGACAGATCCGGTGAACGTGCGGGCCATGGTATGGCGCTTCGACGACCAATACACCTGTCATGAAATATGCTCTTCAATACCTCTTCAACCGCACGCGAGCCACGTGCCAGACATCCATCATGTTGGAAGTACAGCGCCATTCTTTCTTGTAGAGAAACATCCTGTAGTAACATCGGTAGAATATTACGTAGGAAATTAGCATACACTGCACCATTTAGATTGCCATCGATAAAATAGGGGCCAATTATCCTTCCTCCTATTATGCCGCACCATACATTAACCCGCAGAGGTCGATGATGTGCCATTTGTCGCAGTCATCGTGGATTTTCCGTTGCCCAATAGTGCATATTATGCCGGTTTGCGTTGCCGCTGTTGGTGAATGACGCTTCGTCGCTAAATAGAACGCGTGCAAAAATCTGTCATCGTCCCGTAATTTCTCTTGTGCCCAGTGGTAGAACTGTACGCGACGTTCAAAGTCGTCGCCATGCAATTCCTTGTGCATAGAAATATGGTACGGGTGCAATCGATGTTGAAGTAGCATTCTGAACACCGACGTTTTTGAGATTCCCGATTCTCGCGCAGTTTGTCTGCTATTGATGTGCGGATTAGCCGCGACAGCAGCTAAAACACCTACTTGGGTATCACCATTTGTTGCAGGTCGTGGTTGACGTTTCACGTGTGGCTGAACACTTCTTCTTTCCTTAAATAACGTAACTACCCGGCGAACGGTCCGGACACTTGGATGATGTCGTCCAGGATACCGAGCAGCATACATAGCACACGCCCGTTGGGCATTTTGATCACAATAGCTATACATCAACACGACATCAACCTTTTCCGCAATTGGTAAACGGTGCATTTTAACAAGGTTAATCTATCACGAACCAAATACCGTCCGCACCGGTGGAATGTTACGTGATACCACGCACTTATACGTTTGTGACTATTACAGCGCCATCTATAAAAAAGCGAAAAAAGTGGTCCAACTAAAATATTCATATTTCTTTACGTACTACACGAATATGCAATAAAAGTGAGGGTTCCTATTTAAAAAAAACGCAGTTGATATCCGTTTGACCTATGGCAGCGCCATCCAGCGGGCCAATCATAGCGCCATCTGGTTTCCAGCTTCAAGCGAGACAAGTTTCGGGCTTTGTAGTTTTTTCGTTTGACTCTTATTTCCTGAGATGTTTGGCCCGGTCACTATCAATGGAACACTCTGTATAGAGATATATGTGTATGTGTGCGTGTAAAGGAGAGAGAGAGAGAGAGAGAGAGAGCGAGAGAGAGACAGAGAGAGAGAGAGAGAGAAAGAGATAGAGAGAGAGAGAGGGGGGGGGGACAGTAGCTAGAGATGACAGTATTTGACCTGTTAAATGCAGAGTCATGTATGTGTGTAGAGACACACTACATACAGGGTGTTTCAAAAATGACCAGTATATTTGAAACGGCAATAAAAACTAAACGAGCAGCGATAGAAATACACCGTTTGTTGCAATATGCTTGGGACAACAGTACATTTTCAGGCAGTCAAACTTTCGAAATTACAGTAGTTACAATTTTCAACAACAGATGGCGCTGCGGTCTGGGAAACTCTATAGTACGATATTTTCCACATATCCACCATGCGTAGCAATAATATGGCGTAGTCTCTGAATGAAATTACCCGAAACCTTTGACAACGTGTCTGGCGGAATGGCTTCACATGCAGATGAGATGTACTGCTTCAGCTGTTCAATTGTTTCTGGATTCTGGCGGTACACCTGGTCTTTCAAGTGCCCCCACAGAAAGAAGTCACAGGGGTTCATGTCTGGCGAATAGGGAGGCCAATCCACGCCGCCTCCTGTATGTTTCGGATATCCCAAAGCAATCACACGATCATCGAAATATTCATTCAGGAAATTAAAGACGTCGGCCATGCGATGTGGCCGGGCACCATCTTGCATAAACCACGAGGTGTTCGCAGTGTCGTCTAAGGCAGTTTGTACTGCCACAAATTCACGAAGAATGTCCAGATAGCGTGATGCAGTAATCGTTTCGGATCTGAAAAATGGGCCAGTGATTCCTTTGGAAGAAATGGCGGCCCAGACCAGTACTTTTTGAGGATGCAGGGACGATGGGACTGCAAGATGGGGCTTTTCGGTTCCCCATATGCGCCAGTTCTTTTTATTGACGAAGCCGTCCAGGTAAAAATAAGCTTCGTCAGTAAACCAAATGCTGCCCACATGCATATCGCCGTCATCAATCCTGTGCACTGTATCGTTAGCGAATGTCTCTCGTGCAGCAATGGTAGCGGCACTGAGGGGTTGCCGCGTTTGAATTTTGTATGGATAGAGGTGTAAACTCTGGCACATGAGACGATAGGTGGACGTTGGCGTCATTTGGACCGCAGCTGCAACACGGCGAACGGAAACCCGAGGCCGCTGTTGGATCACCTGCTGCACTAGCTGCGCGTTGCTCTCTGTGGTTGCCGTACACGGTCGCCCTACCTTTCCAGCACGTTCATCCGTCACGTTCCCAGTCCATTTAAATTTTTCAAACAGATCCTTTATTGTATCGCTTTTCGGTCCTTTGGTTACATTAAACCTCCGTTGAAAACTTCGTCTTGTTGCAACAACACTGTGTTCTAGGCGGTGGAATTCCAACACCAGAAAAATCCTCTGTTCTAAGGAATAAACCATGTTGTCTACAGCACACTTGCACGTTTTGAACAGCACACGTTTACAGCAGAAAGACGACGTACAGAATGGCGCACCCACAGACTGCGTTGTCTTCTATATCTTTCACATCACTTGCAGCGCCATCTGTTGTTGAAAATTGTAATTACTGTAATTTCGAAAGTTTGTCCGCCTGAAAATGTACTGTTGTCCCAAGCATATTGCAACAAACGGTATATTTCTATCGCTGCTCGTTTAGTTTTTATTGCCGTTTCAAATATACCGGTCATTTTTGAAACACCCTGTATCTTTGACGTTGGTGTCATTTGAATATTACACCAGTGGTATGTATATATGTCTATATGACCGAGTAAGCGAGCACAAAATGCGAAATGGAGCGAGCACAGCCTAAAGGATAGGCTGCGCACTTAGGTTTTAGTAGACGTGTATGGAAATGGAAGCTGACACCAAAAGCGATAAACGTATCTTCACCCTTGCGCACCTATTGTCAGAAAAGGATTCTCATTCGTAATGTAAATGTCCGTTATGATGAGGCGTAAGGAAGCCAATCGAATAGACTGAAACCAATGAGTGAACATTAAAGAAGCGGACATGCCTAAAAATCGAACTTTGGAAGATATTTCTGTTGGTTATAGACGTAAACTGCAAATCCAATGGGTACATACGTTTAATAAACTACTCTGCATTATACAGAAGTGTCTCCAGCGGGCACAACTCATTTAATGAAACATAGTTGTACGAAATGCCACTCTGACATCTCCTTCAGGGATAACGGCAGTAATAAAAAGTAGTATAACTGCGATACGTGTTGTAATGTGTACAAAAGATATGAGATTTTTAATGCTATTTCTGTTGAAGGGCCAGCCGGAGTGGCCGTGCGGTTCTAGGCACTACAGTCTGGAGCCGAGCGACCGCTACGGTAACAGGTTCGAATCCTGCCTCGGGCATGGATGTGTGTGATGTCCTTAGGTGAGTTAGGTTTAATTAGTTCTAAGTTCTAGGCGACTGATGACCTCAGAAGTTAAGTCGCATAGTGCTGAGAGCCATTTGAACCATTTTGAACCTTCTGTTGAAGGTTTCAAAGAACTGGGCCAAGAAGGTCTAGGTACACATTGTGGGGAAGTCAGTGTTTCAAATGTCATACTACATTCCTCTCTTACAAGCAGTCATGTCAAAAACGAGTTGCAGCAGTTTGAAACAGTATAACGCCTTGTGTTATTATGACAATAATTTAAAAAAAATATATGTGCTTCAACAGCTGATATGTTCGCTGATCCACATAGTCGGATGCATTGTTTGACGCTTACAGCACACTACATAAACACGGATTGGTATCTTGTGAATAATGTTTTACTTACAACTAAACTCACCGACGTTAAAAAGATGGAAGCAAATATTAAAAATGAAATTGAAGAGAGTATGGCTGACTCGAACATTTTGTTGGACGTGTTGCATTATTTTGTTTTTGTTACCGACCATCAGGGTGTCAGTTTAATGAAAGCTTCGGAAGATCGCGAAAGTTAAGGATATTCAGTATTTCTGTGAAAATCACATACCTCTGAATTAATATTAAGATGAAACCAAAGTGAAAGTTATGCATTATTTATCTGAGCATACATACTAGAGTACTGCAGAACTCTATTTTTGACGTCACACCATCACGCTGTTCTCTATCACTTTTTCTTTGTTGTTTACTAGCACAAGGAGCGGATGAAGTAGATGTCTACATTTTAATTGACGCTGGTGGTAAGGAGAGGAGTTGGGGAGGAAGAGACATGGCTTCTCACGGGTAAGGATAATGATGTCAATGATGAAGTCATTGCATCTGCATGGAGGCAACCCCATGCAAAGGTCAGAGTATATCAAAGTCGGCATAGCTGTACTATTTACGTGATTCTTAGTGGTAGAAGTTGGTAACCTAACATTGACGCGTTCAGCACGAGTGGATGGGCATATTGACATATTTGAATGGGTTAAACATTCAAGCGTGCATGAAAACCATACATAAATGCTGTGGAACATCGTTAAGTACACATAATATAAAGTCACATGATATGAAGATAAAATAGGAGGTAGGAAATGGAAAAATGACGTAGAAACAGTACTGAATGAGACAATCACTGAAGTTACCTAAGATTTTAGTACCGCGATGATTTTGCTTCGTTCCTAACAACGTAAAACAAGCAGTCTATGTCGAAAATACTGTGGCACACGTTAGAATGCATAACAGATCAGGGGAAGGAAACTGCAACAGTTTGCAATATACAAAATGCGTAAACCGTGAGTAAGTTACGACAAACGTATTCCTTAAACATTGCAAAATACATACAGCTTTATGTCAGTGTTGTATTTCTTTCGTTGCTTTACAGTCCTTCCCTCGTAATTCTAGACAGTATTATTTCCAATTCCAAGTTAGCAACGGCGACTTTTCCTAGGAAAATTTTCTTCATTGTTTCTGTGAGGCTCCTAACGAGCGGGGTCCGTTATAAGAGTTAAGTGGATAAACATCCACTGAATTTAAAAGAGGATAAATGTATGCAATTCGTACATTTCCAAAAGAGGATAAATGTATGCTATTCGTACAGTTCCATTAAAACCTTTTGTATGAGAGTGAAGATGCTTAATACAGTTACCAAGTACATATTGGACTCGAGGTGGTATTCTGGACGGACTTCTGTCCCTTAGACCGAATTAATCATCTTAGGGCATGTACGTATTTCCATCGCAATTTCGATCATCTTCCGATAAACTGGACATGTATTGGTAAGAAAGAAAATTGATGTGAACCAATTACTTCTCCAGAACAACAATAATTTACTAAACATTTCCAATTTCCATTGCTACCTCTCGTAGTGCACCAGTTGACTCTCATGACTAAAATAACGGTAGCATTCACGTTAAACTCTCGATACGTATAACCAGCATCAAAAAAATTAAATACTATTCTCTGTATCGTGCCTTGTATGCGAAGAAAAATAATTTTTCTCTGCAGACCGGTTTATCAATTGCTTCTTCCTTTTCTCTTTTTTACTGACTGCAGTATCGGTATCTCCGTGTAAAAAGTATGCTTGGTATCTGGAATGCCCTTGGCACTCTTTCATCTGGGGAATGAATTCTTAACGTTCTACAAGTTCGGCTCCCCGTCTTTAGATCCTGTCTTTACAACCAGGTTCTTCTCTTTATCTGCAGATATAATAGTTGTCCACTATTTCGAATTTATTAAATGTGATGGCTTTCGTTTTATTGAAATACACGAAGAATGGGGTCGTGTTTCACTAGAAAAAGTTTTGAGAAGTCAGCGAATCACTAAAACATCTAAGACAATAAACAGCTCTTGGGAAACAATGGAATGAGCAACTGTTTGCAGGGATCTGATGATATTTTGCAGAACTTGTCTTCAATACGATCAGGAAACAGACATTGGTGACATGACATTACAGTATTTTTCACGGCATTGAATTCTAACGAAAGGCATTTAACAAAATATCGGAGACAAAAATCTTTCCATCACACGTATTCATTTACGTCCTACATGTTTTCAAACGTTACTTACCAAACTTCCATCGAAATAAATTATTCCACATCTTTGTGAAGATTGTTGTCGCGTGTGACCTTAGAACTGAATCCTTTTCCTTTCTAGTTACTCCCTACTATGCTGGAATTTTTACTTGTGTTTGCTTTATAATGGATAACCTCTGAACAACAAGCAAAGGACATACGAATAGCTTTAACGTTTTTCTTTGCGTATTTCTCAATGTGAGTGAGAAATTGTGCGACTGCAAAAGATTTTAAACTGTTTAGAACATGAAAGTAGCAATCGTTTCACAACTATGATATCACGGCTATGTAGTACCGTCCCGTTTATTTGTATACTGATGAGTATAACGATTTGTAAAGAAGAACATCACCCTGTATTTCCCATGCCAAGCGTTAACCAGAAAGCAACATGCATTGTATCATTACTGGTTTTCATCTGAGCACACCATAAAAGTCAAATAATGCTGCTTGCGTTAGTTCAAGAGAAGGAAATTTATAGATGTCTCGAACATTTTTCAGTATTGGCGAGAGTGTTTTTACTAGACACACATTCGATCATGATAGTCATTGTCTGTTCAAAATTTAAAGTTTCTTGTTCTGAGAAAAACCTGTTTACGAAGTCAGCATTCGTCTAGAGCTCTTTTCATCGCACCTACAAAATCTGAAACAGCGTTAATATCTGAAGATCAGAGCATATTTCCACAGAGTTCTTTTAAATTCACCTTAATGACACTTATCGGCAGAATGTTTAGCGTTGCTGGTGCACCTAACAAAATGGCATATTTGGAAGTTTATTAGAACTCAGGAATATGAAAGTTGTACCCCACTGCTAATTTGTGATCGGTTTGTTGAATTTTATTTTCACATACCTCTTATCTTCAATGCTGTGAGGCTGTAGAACGTACCTCACGTAACATCCGCGTTCCCGGTGGAAAGTAATGGAAGCACTTAGCGCATAACCAGAGATTTATTAAACTGAAACTTTATCAGCTGGTACCACATTTTTTAAAAATCTTTTATATTTTTTGTTTGAAACGTAGGTGTTCCAAAACACCGTCCTGCACTTTGTAATCCAGTGCCTGTGTTATGGTATCTGAAGTTTCTCGAGCATCATAGCCGTTACGGCGTGATTCCTTCGACTTGAATGTAACATATTTTACAAAGAGTTCATTGAGCATGAAGAGTCTGTCAGACATCGACTGAATGAAGACTGAGTGCTTGTTCATGTTTTATTGTCATTATTCTCTCCCAGCTTTCCAAAATTATTTATCTGCATGTCAATCGATCACAACTACGTTATCTCACTATGACGTGGAACGAATCGGTGAACAACGATCATTTAAAGCTACCTGGGAGACTAAAACTTTGTGCCTTACATGGCTCCGAAGACTAGCAATAATCACTGGTGTGCAAAGCTTAAGGACGAAAGTAACTTTAGAATGATGTGTCACTTCCAAGTAACATAGCTCGATGAAACTGGACAAAAAAAAACTGCTGCAGTATAGTACGTACGGTAACTGAAGGGTATACGCAATGAGACGAACAGGAACTGTACTTTTATTCAAAGACAATCATTACACTGAATTTACCGTGATTATTGGTGGCCCCCTGGACATTAAAAATGGTGGGACATGTTTCATAACAGTGTGTGTGAGGACCACGGACTGCAGTGTATGCTCTGGAATGTTCTCTCATGCTGGCCACGATGTTGATAAGGAGTTCTTCTTCCATTCTTCCACCGGCGCAGTTGGCAAATGCTGGATGCTCATTGGTGCGTGTAGATGTGCTGCATTAAGTATCCCGGAAGCACTCGAAACTCTCTCCATCGGATATAAGTAGGGGTAACAAGCAGGTCTGTCCATTCGCCATATATCGTCTCGTTCCAGGAGCTCGCCCACCTGCGCTGTTTGACGTTGGATGTGGTCGCACATTTTTATCAATAAAGATAAAGTCTGGTCCGAATGCAACCTTGAAAACATGCACATAGGAAAAGAATTCAGTGTCACAATAACGTAGAGTGGAGAGTGTACCGGGTGCAAAGATTTGGAGGTCAGTACGCCTACGCATCTTTATGCCTACCCGCACCGTAACACCTGGATCACCGAAACGATAATATTCGATAATGCCGAACGTACCCACATATGGCGAGTGTTGGGAACATTTCACGCACGGACGAGCACCGGCGGAAACACAAAATTAACCTCAAGAGAATGCAGCCATTCCCTTTATTCGATTTTGTGGCGCATTATCCGGAAAGACAGATTGATTTCTACTCAAACACTGAGTGAAGACTGTCTTGCGCCCAGAAGCAAAAACACATTCAGTGCTCGGTAGTGTCAAGGAAGACCTCGGACTACAGAAATCTGGGTGTATCGGATCTCCGCTTCTGTATTACTGCTTACATTGGTCAAAAAATGCTTACTGTCTAATATTGTTGCCGAGGGTATCAACGGCACAGCAGATTGCAGCAGCGTAACAAGTCACCAGACGAGGAACGTTGCCTCTCGGAAGTACAGGGAATAGATTACTACGGTTCTGACACAGACGTCTAACTTCTGGGATTGTCTCATTAAGAAATTTATCGAGATGCGAGTAACGGAGCCGCTGATCAACCGTGATAGTGGCTACATACTTAGTGAGGCCTGGGAACCCCCATTGAGGCTGATTAAGAAGAGGAAGAAGATATCGCACAATGAACTTACGTCGGGGGCTATAGCGAATACGCCACCAGCACTCGTCTCTGAGTTCGAACATCGGACGGAACGGCAGGCAACAGGAGGTGGGCGGTGGGAGGGGGTTGTAAATGATGAACGCACGCCCGCGCCTAGACTCGGATCGCGTTCAGACCTCCAGGTCAGTGTGCAGGTGGGGAGAGGGAGAGGTCTAAGCTCTTTGCCAACTCCCAGACAATAATTTCATTAGCGCACCTAATGGCAACCACGTGGCTGCTAGGCGAGATATTCGGTCCCTCGGAACACGACATCTGGCTATTTGCCCATCTTCTTTTTCTTGAAGATGAGATTATTTCTATTTTCATTGCACTGGAATGTATGAATCTGAATTGTTTTAGAAATTGGACTAGGATCTGAGATTGGTCAAGAAAGAGAGATTTGCAGGTTGTATGAGTTTGAGTTGAAACAGGATATTGAACCGCTATAGTGTTATTGGACTAATCAGAAAAGGCATCTTATGTGCCCTTTGGCACTGGGGAAGGAGGGTTTGCACATGAGTCTGAAGGAGCATGTGATCAATCCTTTTGATCACGTATCCTGGAGACATAATTACTTTTTTTAAGATCGTGCAATAACTGTTTCATGAGAAATTTGATTAAATCATACGAGTTTGTGCTTGGTCGTGGGTGACGTACATGAGAATTTTGAGTCTTTTGATGGGAACTGAGAATTTCTTACAAATATTACAAATTCCGTGCTTGTGCTGTGCAGGCATAACGAACTTTCAGAGTCCTAAATGAGATGAACAGCATAAAATTTGAGCGAGCATTCAAAACCATTAAACCTCGGCCCTTTTTATGATCTGCCGATTAACTGTTAAAAAGTGCTGTTTATTGAACAACAGGCGGTGATTATAAATCTTACACTGGCTACTAAAGAGAGAAATAGTGTGTGTGTGTGTGTGTGTGTGTGTGTGTGTGTGTGTGTGTGTGTGTGTGTGTGGGTGTGTGTTTGTGTTTAGCAAAGCATACTTGGTAACCTGATTTGTGTGCTCGATATAACAATACAGAATCCATATTTTATTCAAGAAATGTTCTTCAGTGTGTCGCCACTGAAATGAACATTATTTATATACCTATAGGTATAAGATAGTCCGCCCCGATAGCTGGGTGGTCAGTGCGGCGGTCTGTCGCGCCAAGGGGCCGGTTTTCGATTCCCAGCTGAGTCGGAGATTTTCTATGGGCGGGGACTGGATGTTGTGTTGTCCTCATTATCATTTCATCATCATCAGTGGAAGGCAACGGGAAACCACCAATGGAATCACTTCCCTGGACGCTCGTGCGGTGGACCTCTCTGACGAGGCTTGCCCCATGACAAGACCTGCCAAAAGGCACAACGCAAAGTTTAAATATAAGACAGAGATAAAATGAGAACAAATGTACACGCACTGTGTTCTAGAATGTATAAATTCACAAATATATATGGAAAAATTAATAATGTAATATACTCATACATAGCGTTATTGTCACAATGAACAAAAGCCATTACGAGCTGAACTCAAATGGCGGGAGGTGAGATAAAGATTCAAGTGAAACCATTAGCTGATTGTGAAAGAGGTAAGTGCTCTGCAAGCCAGATCAGTAAGTGAGCTAAGGACGCAAATAGTAGAGCGATTCCTGAATCACCTTGCAATATGCTCCATGTGGCATCAGAGCAGCCAGCTTCTACTGGAAACCAGATCAGTGAGTCAGGAGTACAGTGACTCATGAATCATTTGAGTCAGCTTCAGCCCGAATCAGTGAGTGAGCTAAGAGTGCAGTGACCCAATTCACCTATTAGCTGCTCCATGCTGAATGAGAAGCTATAGGGGAGCCAAGCACTTCTGCTTCACAGTGCATCATCTCTCAAGATGAAGTGTCGAATGGGCTAGCATGGCAGTTCCTTGCAAGCTGCCTTTTAAAATCAAAAGCAGAAACAGAAGATGAGGAAGTATTTCTGCATTAATGCAGTGTTCTAAGGTAGTTACCTTCCTTTCCTTTCCATTCTTTTCAGGACTGACAAAAGCTGTTCACAACAGTAAGGTACCATATATAAATACAGGCATAATGGAGGTAGCTTATATTTCTGCAGTATATTCTACGTCACAGTGATTAATTCAGCATACAGGTAGGATGCTGTTGCATTAGTCTGAGCTAGATTCTTCGTTCTGCACACTGACATGATTTTAGAAGCGTTTCAGATCTGAAGAACTGCCATTCTTTTTTCCCAAGTCGCTAATCGCTCACTATGTAAAACGTTCTAAGCCTCTGAATCAGTTCAGGAGTGGATCGCTCATATCTATCCCACACCCCAGGAAGTGTTACTGAGACAATATAGTACATAAAATTTTAATTACATGCTCTCTTTATCTGTTATACATGGAGTAACCACGTTAACTTGTAATCAAATATCGGTTTTAAGGAGCTATATTTGTCCAGAAACTCATTTTGTATGTAAAGTTCTGGGTGGGATGGATGGTTCTACCTTTTCACACGTTTTGGTGAATTTTGGAAAATCTGAACTCCCCATGTGTTCATACACATACTGCCATCGCTTTTATGGTCATAATAGCCAGTATTTCGTCACTAAAGGTAGTCTCAAGAACTACTGTACACACCCCACAGACACTAATGCAGAGGTTTCCTCTTTTTGTTTTGTATCTGGGCCTACTAAGACGACAGTTTATAGGATTTATTGACGACTGTATTGTAATGTCCCCATTTCACATCGTTAGAGAACATTTTTACTGTACGAATTTCTCACTTTCTTGTACACTCCATTTTCTTCAGTTTTGAGTTTAAATGTTTCTTTTTCACTTTTTATGTTTGTATTTCCTCCGAGATGTTTAAAGTTGTCTGTTCCATGATTCCACCGTTCTTGGTTTCTTTCTGAGTAACTTACATTCTATAGTTACGTATTCTGTTTTTCCAAAAGCTATTTGTAGACCTGCCTATTCAGCTATGCCCTTCACAAGTTGTAGCCTTTCCTTTACATTCTCTAAGGTTTCAATTATTACTATGCGATCGTCTATAGGACTAAATATTGTTTCTTTCGATCTAAGCAACTTGATGTGATTATTAACTTTTTGTTTTCCCTTTTGAATTTTGCAGTCATAACTTTTTCCAGTAACACTAGAATAACAGTAGCGATAAAATGTCTCCCTGCCTGGTAAACTGTTGGTAAAAATGTCATAATATCACACGAAACTACTGGTAAGATGCACTCAAACTGTACTCTTCACCTAAAAGCTGGCGAGAAAAAGGCTAGGTATTATCCATACATTATTGGTGGGAAACATATTCACCTGACGAGATGCTGGTGTTGGACAGAGACGAGTTTAATAAGTGTATTACCTGTAAGCATAAAGCTGAAGACTGTATCTATCGCTGATTCACATAAGAGTTCGCTACAGGCGCCTGATCGACAACCACAGTTAATCGAAGCCATTAAAACTACCAGAACTGATGGGAAAAAACGTATCACTGTTCTAAATACACATCTAAATAGTCATTAAAGGAACTAACACTTGTAGCAAATGGGTCGTTATGCAACACATGCACTGGGGAAAATTATCGTCTCAAAAGACAATAGAGGGGGCGGTAGTTGAACGTGCATTCTCCTCAATGTACGATCACAAACTGCCGAAAATCACAAGCTCTCTTACCTCACCAATTTCCCCCCCCCCCCCTCACTCCCTCAGCCTACAGGGGACACAGTTTTTCAAACTACCAACTGCTACTGCCACATGCCACAGCCAGCAGCCTACCACCATTTCACTGGCGGATAAGTGAGTGCCACGCTCGAGGTCTCCTTGAGGCTATGGTCCTTCGCCGACACAAAAGCATGTATACCCAACTAAATGATAAGAGTTTAATGAATTCTGCAACACCCGACATGCAGCAGTCTGGTCGGAGTGCAGCTGTGTTGGGTGACCACACACACTGGGCCGCCCCACACCACCATCGTAAGTGACCACCGTTCTGAGGCAGGACAACAACTGACTGTAACAATTGTATTGCATATCAACCATCTCTAATTAACGAGCATCTATTAAAAAGGAGAATACAATCGCTACGATAATAAACATCCTCTTTCCAGGAAAAAATGCGCAGTCCATTTTATTTTAGTTTAATGAGGAAGTGCGGTATAGTTCTTACGTTTGACAGTAGGATCCAATTCGCTTCTCATTATTTTGCAACATCCAAGAAAGTGCACCGACGCCGATTACAAATGTTCAGACCGCAGACAAGTCCCCACTCCGTATAATTGGAAAAAAAATTCCGTTATTGTGCTGCGAAAATTACTGATCATTGGAGAATGATCTCTTCATTTTGAAACCATCACAGGAGTAAGGAAAATGTGAGAATTTACACTCTGAAGAACAAAAGTATATATTAAGCAATCTTATTCAGCTTCATGGACAAATTATACGGTCTGAGAGCGTCTCTCACTTTCAAACCAGTGTCTGTAAATGAACTGTCGTGCACATATGTATTAAAAACATTTCAGACACGTGAAATAACATTAGAAAATACAATGATTCCCTCCATTAGGTCACATATCGGGAAAAATACAATCATTTTACGTTCATCAACAACAAGCTACAATTCAAGAGAACATTGATGTTTTGCACACTATGGCAAGTCCCGTTTTACTAATGTGAAGCTAAATCATACATGCATTTACGAAACAAATCTCCTATAAGGTTTTCCCACAGCTCTCTCTCTTCCATTACACCGGAACCAGTTACCGTCTGCATGCTTATATTTGACATTTTTGCTACATAACTCCACTCTACCGGCGTGTCTGTAAGGTTTCTGTCGAACAGTAGATTCTTGTGTTCTAGTTTTGTTAGCAATTTGACCAGCGCAGCCTGTTTCACGCAATCTACTCACATGTCGGGAAAAATACGCTGTCATTTCTAGGTTCCAAAGTGAGCTATAATTCAAGTAGTGTCTTCTTTTTAGGTAGAGGCTATGAAGTATGAAATTACACAGGACGTGCGGTAACACTTCGTTTTTAAACACGCAATCATAATGATAATAACAAAAACAGTCATGATACCACCAGAACATGTACTGCCAGTATCTATTATTTTTATGAGCAAAATCGAAGTAGTTTTAAGAGAACCATCTGCATCCAAACGTTAACCAGTTATACCACTTCATGTGATAGGATCTGTGAAGGCATTGCTAATTACGCATATAAAATTTTTCTTCGTGATTTTCTTTAGATTCCTATTCTTTTTCTGTTGTTCATATGGGCATTTCTAATTGTGATCATGTAACATTCTACTGTGGTTTTTAAATGTAAAGATGTAATTGTGATTATTTCGTTTGTCAATGGATAAATATGTTTCTTGCTTTGTACCTGTGGTAATGTTTCTAAAGTTCTCTTTTGGAATATTATTAATTGTGAAAAATGAAGTCGATAACTTTTATAAAGGTTTATGTAATTTACGATAACGATATAACATCTATAGACAGGGGACAGCGATAGTGATATCGAGAGTTGAAAGGTTGTTGCGTAGTAGAGGGGATGGTGGATGGCGTGTCTGTGAAACGTGCGCGCGGAAAATAGTACAATGTTCCATGAAAAGCATACGTAATTGTACGGACAGTGATACCGAACTATCAGATTGGTAATTCTCTTTACCACTGCGATATGTAATGCCATCGCCAGCGAACTTTAAGAGCAAATAAACTGGACTGTGAAAGTGCTGCTAACATTACTTTGTTGTGGCCGACACGAACTGTGCCTTTATTCGAATGAACTTTGCTGGTATTGGTTTTGGGTGGTGGAACTGTTGTATATCACATTCTATCAAGCCATGAAAGTGAAGACTAATTAACTGTGCAATATAAATGGCTTTCAGTGACGTTGTCGAAGTTTGAAATGCGAGAACAGTGTGGACATTGTTTACGGTGTGCTTCACATACATGAACAATTCTATGAACTGTGTATTTGTGGCTAAGACTATATGAATGTGACGAACCATGTAATTATGGGCGATAGCGTCACGGACAGTGCACAAAGTGTAAAAACGAGCGATGTCTACGTCATGTACTTTGAAAGAGAGGACATGTCAACAACGTTCGTATACTGGCGTCTTGTGGTTTGTTTTCACCACGGGGTTAATGATAAAGCTGTGCTGGAACTTTATTTGCGTTTCGCCGGAGAAGATTAACCAGCGGAACTGTCTGTATCCCGCTCTCATCATCAAAACCCGCCGACATCGTGCTGCCTAACGCAACGCTTCGTATGTAACAAAAAGTTAACGCATTTCGCTGAACGCTATCCCCTGACCTAGAAACTTTCTTTCTCTATTAAAAGTATAAGAATTACAGACTCTGTTTAATTAAATTCTTTGTTTAGTTTGTTTGCTTTCTGCTAACGAAAATGAAGTTACAATCAGTGAATTAAAAGTTGCCTGGTAGTCATTGTTGAAACACCAGTAAATATAAACTTCTTCCTCTCATTAGGAGTAATTCTCCTTGCATGTCAAAATTATTGTAGTTATTTTATGTCGTTTTATGTATTGTTATGAGACTAGATATGTGACAATAACTTATAAGAGTATTTTGTCGCGAAATATGGCTTCGCGCGAAAATTACGGCAACAGCCATAATTGCTTGCGTTCTGACCAATAATGTGAAAGCTGCTATTCCCGTATTGGTGCTTTTTCTGACGTGAGCGGGAGTTATAAATTTCAGCTGTCAAATCACGTAGTGACTCTTTGCCCACTATTGGGAATTATAAATGTCAGCTGTCAAATCACGTAGTGACTCTTTACCCAGTATTAAAAGTTTTTTGATATTGTATTGCTACGAGTCCCAGTATTAAGAGACACTGGTTATACTCAAAAGTGGGTAGATTTATGGTGAAACCCCCCAGTGTTCATGCGATTGTTAACAGTATTGTGTGTGATTGACGAAATTTTGTCACTTTTTCTAATTCCTTTGAAGTTTCAGAGAATATATACACAATTTTGTCGGTTCAGGTTAATTTCAGAGCAGTTTCTCGTGAATATTAGAGTTTTCCGTTCATAAACAAAGTGGGATCGTGACCAATTGAGAAGTATAACAAAGAGTGTGGTTTTCCAACTAGAATTTTGGATGACTTCACAGTTCCGATTTTGATAATTATTTTTCCTGTGGGTTGAGGTCATCACATATGGCGCCGTGTTGTGACAGGACAGTGTTTTAGTAATACTGTCTTTTCGAACCTGTCAATCTTAGGATCGATGTTTGAATTTGGTAGAATGAAAATTGTGTTGTTTTGTTTTGTGTGGGCTACCTCTTGTAGACAAAATGACAATGAAAGAAGATGAGCGTGTAGCTAGTTTCAAAGTGTGTGAAAGTGAGCAAGAAAAAAAAAAAAGAAGAAGAGTTTGTTATGGAAAAGGTAGATAAAAGATTAAACTTTAAGGTGGAACCAGGTGTCAGAAGAGAAGCAGATAACATGGGAGGAGTGGAAAGTATGTTAGCATTGCTGTTGACGAAACTGGAAGGAATGAAAACAGAAGTTAGTGGAAAGCTGGAAGCTGTCAGCAAATCACGGGAAAAGATGGGTGAAGAAATAAAAAAGCTAGACGAAAAGTTTGAAAAACGTCTGAGGGGAATTAAACAGGAAATGGAAGATGGGTTGGAAAAGAAAATCTTGGGCTTTAAGTCAGAGGTTGATATAGATTTTGAGAAGTTTAGAGATGACGTTAAAGAGACTTTTAAAGAGACAGAGTTTGAGTTAAATTTGAAGCAAGAGAAGTTCGAAAACATCATAAAGGAAAGTGTAGAATGCTTGGATAAAACATTAAAACCCAAGCTACTGTATGTATGAAGGGGAAGGATGAAATTAAAGATTATTG
Source organism: Schistocerca serialis cubense (assembly GCF_023864345.2). Lineage (NCBI taxonomy): Eukaryota > Metazoa > Arthropoda > Insecta > Orthoptera > Acrididae > Schistocerca > Schistocerca serialis. The sequence continues at coordinate 585,716,016 of NC_064640.1, forward strand.
CACAGAAATGTTCCGTGAATATAGACAAGAGACTAAGGCAGAAGTGGAAGATATTGAAGAGACCACTGCTAAGATCGAGAATAGGGTAGGGAGTTTAGAAAAGACAGTACAGGGTAAGCAGTTTACTGCATCACCAGTAATAGTGCAGATAAGGGATGGTAGTAGTTTCAATAATATAGTTTTTGATCCTAGTGGAGATGTACGTCCCGTGTCTTTTGTGAATAGTTTGAGAAGTCAGTTTACTACAGATTGGACAGAAAAGGACAAATTAAGGAGGGAAGTGCTTGTTTAAAAGGGGAAGGTTTAGATTGGGGAGCTGATGCACCAGAAAAGTATGAAACATTTGAGGATTTTGTGTCAGCGTTTTTGAAAGAATACTGGTCGAAAGAAAAACAAAGTGATGTCATAGAAGCTTTTAAGAAGGCCCCATGGTATGATAGGAATAGTAGGGAGAGTATGAGAGAATATTGTGAGAAATGGATAAGTAAACTAAATCATTTGGACAGCCCATGGAGTGACAAGGATACTATAGAAGTATTGATAGGGAAGTTGCCTCCTAATAGAAGATGTGGGTTGATAGGAAATTTTAGTACTATCAAAGACTTTCTGAAGAGAGTGAGGGATGTGGATAGGTGGCAAGTGGGATGTTCATTTAATGAAAATAGACATGTGGATGGTCATTATGATAATCAAGATAGAGTAGGGAGAATGAACCAAGTAAATGTTAGAGGTGAGGGAAGAGGCCGAGGAGCTTTTAGAGGAAATAGCCAAGGTTATCAGACAGTAGGGGAATCACGAGAGGGAAACGGGACCCCGCTACCGTGAAGGCCCGTGCTGGGGCGGGTCAAAGGTTAGAGCCTATTGAATTCTCAAATCACCATGGTAATGTAAGGGATACAATGATGGGTAATAGTATTAGTAATGATTATGGTTATAGGGTGTGTAGTAATCATGGTCTGGTGATGGAAGAAATTGGACCTGACGTTAATGGTGAAGGTGGTAAGGAATTAGGGGACTCATGTATGGAGAGATTTTCCCAGATGAATGAGGGAATCAAAGAATATGAAAGGCAGCCTAAGGGAGTGATAAATGAAAAGATATTATTTCAAAATGCAAGTGGTAATACTGAAATGGAGAGTATGAGTAATGGTTGCAGTATGGGAGGAGAGAAAGAAAGTAGTGAAAGGGGTTCTTTCCATGCATGTGATGATTTAAGGAAAAATGCTAAGCCAAGAGAAAGGTCAGTTTCTCAGGTCAATGGAGGGGTGATGAATACACATGCCTTGAACCATAAAGAGAAAATAAGTAATGAAGAAGATGTCAATGTTTTTATTATTCACAGAGATGTAGGAATAGCAGCTGGTGATGAGGAGGAAGTAGGTGTTTGTGCTCTTCAGAAATGTTTAGAAGGAAAGGAAAGTTCAAAGTAGAATTGTGATGATTGGGCTCATAATGAAATTGAGCAGCATTTGTTATGTGTAGAAAGTAGTGATGATGGCGATAGGATTAAGCAACCTTTTGTGAGAATTGGAACGCATGGTAGGGAAGAAAAAGCTCTTTTGGATACAGGTAGTGAAATTAGTGCTATTGCTGAAAGTTCATTTAATTACATATAGGAACATAATGAAGTGATGAATGTACCAGTAGTAGGTTTGAAGGTAGTGGGTGCTACAGGGAAATTAAGCAAGGTAATTAAACACCAAATAGTTTTGGAATTTGAGATTGGGGGCATAGGTATAGTGCATAATTTTTTAGTAGTACCTGGGTTAACAGTGAATATTATATTGGGCATGGATTGGTTGACAGAGTGCAAGGCAGAGATAAATTGTGGAGAGAGTTTTGTTAATTTTGAGGGTGATGGGTCAAGGATCAGTGTGAAGTTTGATGGATTGGTCAAAGATAAGAACCGATTGTTAGGGTATTTAAAAGTGAAAATGATGCCTGTAGTAAATAATTTGGGTGATGATAAGCTGAACTTGGAGTATAAGATTGAGGAGGATACAAATGGACTTATGGACGAATTGAAGAACCAAATGTCTAAAGTTGAAGGGTTAAATGAATGCCACAAAGAGGAACTGAGAGAAGTATTGTGGATGAATAGGGAATTTTTTTCTGACAGGCCAGGAAGAGTAACGAATTATGAATGTAAGCTGGATATCAAACCACATGAACCTTTTTCGAAAAAACCTTATTCCATACGCATCCATGCGCAGAGGGAGGCGGTAAATAAAGAAATTGAGAGGATGTTGAATTGTGGTGTCGTAGAGCGAGGGAAGAGTGAATATCATTCACCTCTGGTCATTGTGGGCAAGAAAGATGGTAGTGTGAGACTAGTTATTGATGCCAGGATGTTAAACGAAGTCGCAAGGAGAGAAACTGATCGGCCAGAGAGTATGGAGGGGATGTTACAGATGTATCACAAAGTAAACTATCTTAGTAGTCTCGATCTTACCTGCGGATACTAGCAGGTGCCACTTGCTAAGGAATATAGGAAGTATACAGCATTTTTGGTAAACGGGAAGTGTTATCAATACACTGTTGTCCCATTCGGGCTGAATATTAGTGTGTCTGTTTTTATACGAGCCCTTGATCAAGTATTAGGACCAGAGCTGAGTTCAAAACTGACAATATACACTCCTGGAAATGGAAAAAAGAACACATTGACACCGGTGTGTCAGACCCACCATACTTGCTCCGGACACTGCGAGAGGGCTGTACAAGCAATGATCACACGCACGGCACAGCGGACACACCAGGAACTGCGGTGTTGGCCGTCGAATGGCGCTAGCTGCGCAGCATTTGTGCACCGCCGCCGTCAGTGTCAGCCAGTTTGCCGTGGCATACGGAGCTCCATCGCAGTCTTTAACACTGGTAGCATGCCGCGACAGCGTGGACGTGAACCGTATGTGCAGTTGACGGACTTTGAGCGAGGGCGTATAGTGGGCATGCGGGAGGCCGGGTGGACGTACCGCCGAATTGCTCAACACGTGGGGCGTGAGGTCTCCACAGTACATCGATGTTGTCGCCAGTGGTCGGCGGAAGGTGCACGTGCCCGTCGACCTGGGACCGGACCGCAGCGACGCACGGATGCACGCCAAGACCGTAGGATCCTACACAGTGCCGTAGGGGACCGCACCGCCACTTCCCAGCAAATTAGGGACACTGTTGCTCCTGGGGTATCGGGGAGGACCATTCGAAACCGTCTCCATGAAGCTGGGCTACGGTCCCGCACACCATTAGGCCGTCTTCCGCTCACGCCCCAACATCGTGCAGCCCGCCTCCAGTGGTGTCGCGACAGGCGTGAATTGAGGGACGAATGGAGACGTGTCGTCTTCAGCGATGAGAGTCGCTTCTGCCTTGGTGCCAATGATGGTCGTATGCGTGCTTGGCGCCGTGCAGGTGAGCGCCACAATCAGGACTGCATACGACCGAGGCACACAGGGCCAACACCCGGCATCATGGTGTGGGGAGCGATCTCCTACACTGGCCGTACACCACTGGTGATCGTCGAGTGGACACTGAATAGTGCACGGTACATCCAAACCGTCATCGAACCCATCGTTCTACCATTCCTAGACCGGCAAGGGAACTTGCTGTTCCAACAGGACAATGCACGTCCGCATGTATCCCGTGCCACCCAACGTGCTCTAGAAGGTGTAAGTCAACTACCCTGGTCAGCAAGATCTCCGGATCTGTCCCCCATTGAGCATGTTTGGGACTGGTTGAAGCGTCGTCTCACGCGGTCTGCACGTTCAGCACGAACGCTGGTCCAACTGAGGCGCCAGGTGGAAATGGCATGGCAAGCCGTTCCACATGACTACATCCAGCATCTCTACGATCATCTCCATGGGGGAATAGCAGCCTGCATTGCTGCGAAAGGTGGATATACACTGTACTAGTGCCGACATCGTGCATGCTCTGTTGCCTGTGTCTATGTGCCTGTGGTTCTGTCAGTGTGATCATGTGATGTATCTGACCCCAGGAATGTGGCAATAAAGTTTCCCCTTCCTGGGACAATGAATTCACGGTGTTCTTATTTCAATTTCCAGGAGTGTATGTGGATGACCTATTAGTTGCCACTGAGTTATGGGAAGAACAATGTTGTTTATTAAATGCGTTGTTTCAAGCCTTAAGGAAAGGGGGCATGACCCTGAGACTCAAAAAGTGTGAATTTGTTCGCAAAGAGATAAAGTTTTTGGGTTGGATTTTGTCAACTACTGGTATTAAGATGGATCCAGACAAAATGAAAGCAATCAATGAGTGTCCATCACCAAGATATAGAAAAGAGTTGAAATCATTTTTGGGTATGTGTAATTTTTACTGGAAATTTGTGCCAGGGCAAGCTTTTAATGTCCCATGTCTGAACAAATTATTGAGTCCTAAAGTGAACTATGTTTGGACAGAAGAGTGTCAGAAAGCCTTAAATGAACTTAAGGAAGCTTTTTAAAGTGGAAAAGATTTCACACCATCCGGATCATAGTAAACCATTCTGTTTGGGGAATGACTTGAGTGGGTACGGTATTGGAGTGGAATTGTTTCAAGATTTTGGGGATGAGGAAAATGAATATCATGAGACCATAACGTTTGCAAGTAGGTCATTGACCAGGTATGAGAGAAATTACACTGTGACTGAGTGTGAAGCACTGGCAATAGTTTGGGGATTTCAAAAGTTCAGAGATTACCTATGGGGGAATAAAACTATCATATAAACTGATCACAGAGCTCTTATATTTTTCAAAACGTTTCGGCTGGTACATAGATGGTTAGCAAGATGGACTTTGTTCTTGCAACAGTTTCCTTTTGAGATAAAGAATATTAAAGGTACACAGAACGAAGTAGCAGATGCCTTATCCAGGTTACCATTGAGTGAAGGTAATGATACAGGGTATGATGTTGATGAAGAGCATGTAAAGTTGTTTTATATAAAAGGTGTTCAAGGAGAGAAGAAAACTGAAGATATTTGCAAAAACATGAGAAGGTATCAGAATCAGGATGAAGTGTGGAAAATGGTGAAGCGTGAACTGGAAAGGAAAGATAGTAACAATAAGTTGCCAAAGTATTACAAAATTCATGATGAAGTGTTGTTTAGACGAACTGATGAAAATTCAGAAGATTGGAAAATATGTTGGCCCTGTGGATATGTAGATGAGATAATAGACTATATTCATTTGAGTTGTGGACATGTTGGTGCTAAGAAGTATATACAGAAATTGAGGGAATGTGTATCTTTTGACAATATGGCAAAGAAAGTGAATAACCTTATTAAGACATGTGACAAATGCCAAAGAGCCAAAGTTACTAACCAAACATGTAGGCTCCCTATGCAAAATATTAAACCGAATGATGTAATGGAACTGTTATCGGTGGATCTTTATGGTAAGTTACAATATACCAAAGGAGGTTTTGCTTACATTTTTGTAGCTTTGGAAGCGTTTTCTCAATTTATAAAACTTTATCCACTACGTAGAGCTACTGGAAAAGCCGTTTTGAGTAAATTGGAAGGTGATTATTTTCTACCACATTCTACATTTATACTCCGCAAGCCACCCAAAGGTGTGTGGCGGAGGGCATTTTATGTGCCACTGTCATTACCTCCCTTTCCTGTTCCAGTCGCGTATGGTTCGCGGGAAGAACGACTGTCTGAAAGCCTCCGTGCGCGCTCTAATCTCTCTAATTTTACATTCGTGATCTCCTCGGGAGGTATAAGTAGGGGGAAGCAATATATTCGATACCTCATCCAGAAACGCACCCTCTCGAAACCTGGCGAGCAATCTACACCGCGATGCAGAGCGCCTCTCTTGCAGAGTCTGCCACTTGAGTTTATTAAACATCTCCGTAACGCTATCACGGTTACCAAATAACCCTGTGACGAAACGCGCCGCTCTTCTTTGGATCTTCTCTATCTCCTCCGTCAAACCGATCTGGTACGGATCCCACACTGATGAGCAATACTCAAGTAGAGGTCGAACGAGAGTTTTGTAAGCCACCTCCTTTGTTCATGGACTACATTTTCTAAGCACTCTCCCAATGAATCTCAACCTAGTACCCGCCTTACCAACAATTAATTTTATATGATCATTCCACTTCAAATCGTTCCGCATGCATACTCCCATTTATTTTACAGAAGTAACTGCTACCAGTGTTTGTTCCGCTATCATATAATCATACAATAAAGGATCCTTCTTTCTGTTACTTCATTTTGTGAAGTTTGGGAAACCTAAGTCCATATTATCCGACAATGGGTCGCAGTTTGCATGTAAGAAGTGGAAAGAAGGCCTTACCAATCAAGGAGTTACAGTAATTTACACATCAAAGTATAATCCACAAGGGAATCCAGTAGAACGTTATATGAGGGAGATTGGCAGATTCTGCCGTACTTATTGCAGCAATAACCACAGTTCATGGGGAGACATAATAGGAGACATTGAGGATGTAATGAATACTGTTGTTCATGAGGTAATGGGGTTTACTCCTTAGGAGATTATGAAAGATGAGAGACAAAGTCTGGTGGAGGAAAATTTATCTTTTCCTGCCAAGGAGGAATTGAGTTGGGGTGAAAAGAAGAAAAGGGTAAGAGAACTGGTAGAGAAGAAACCGTTGGAAAGAAAAAAAAACATAATGATAAGGTGAAGGGTATTTATATATGGATAGGAGATTTGGTTTTGGTCAAGACATATGAGAAGTCAAAAGAGATAAATAGTGAGATTTCTAAATTTTTTGATGTAAACAAAGGACCATTTGAGATGGCTGGTATACCCCATCCGAATGCGTTCTATCTCATTTATCTCAAGTCCAAGAAGATATTTGCCCTTAAGAATGTGGTTGATTTAAAACCATATAAGGCAAGAACAACACACTAATACATTTGCCCACTTGCAGTTTTCAGAGGAAATAAATTTCAGTGTAAACAGTGTAAAGATTTGACTATGAACTGTAAACAAGAAGTGGTTTGAGGATAATTTCTTGTATACCATTATATAAATTTCTTTTTGAAACCAGATAGTTTTTTTTTACATGTTTGATGATGTGAAGAGTCAAGTAGTTATCAGATTCAAGCAATGAATTGTGAGTTGTTATAGTAGACTGTGGCCTTGCTTACAAATTCTTCCAAAGACACTCCAGTGTGTGTGATGATAAGTAGTATATACAGCTGTCAAAAATCTAGCAAGATTTGTCTGTGGCAGCATTGTATAGGTTTACTATAATTATTTGTTCATCCTAGAATTCTGTTTGTGCTGTAACTAACACCTGTCCTAGTTTTAGTCTTTGCTATATGAAATATTGGTTTGTAAATTTGATTGGCTTGCTTTATGTCAGCATTCTCAGAGAATTGTGTAAAATGCTGTTTCATTGTTGTTAAGTTTATTTGTACTGATATATTATGTATCCAATTATTCATGTCAAATAGTCTGAATCGAATTTTGAATACTTTAGGGCAATATATATACCCATGACATGACCTAGCTTTATGATGTTGGTTGTCTCATATGAGTCAATGACATTTTATCTTGAGAGGTTCCTGGGAACATCTCATGATAAAATGGGGGGCATATGTGAAGGCATTGCTAATTGCGCATATAAAATTTTTGTTCATGATTTTCTTTAGATTCCTATTCTTTTTCTGTTGTTCATATGGGCATTTCTAATAGTGATTATGTAACATTCTACTGTGGTTTTTAAATGTAAAGATGTAATTGTGATTATTTCGTTTGCCAATGGATAAATATGTTTCTTGCTTTGTACCTGTGGTAAAGTTTCTAAAGTTCTCTTTTGGAATATTATTAATTGTAAAAAAATGCAGTCAATAACATTTATAAAGGTTTATGTAATTTGCGATAACGATATAACATCTATAGACAGGGGACAGCGATAGTGATATCGAGAGTTGAAAGGTTGTTGCGTAGTAGAGGGGATGGTGGATGGCGTGTCTGTGAAGCGTGCGCGCGAAAAATAATACTGTGTTCCATGAAAAGCATACGTAATTGTATGGACAGTGATACCGAACTATCAGATTGTTAATTCTCTTTACCACTGCGATATGTAATGCCATCGCCAGCGAACTTTAAGAGCAAATAAACCGGACTGTGAAAATGCCGCTAACATTACTTTGTTGTGGCCGACACGAACTGTGCCTTTATTCAAATGAACTTTACTGGTATTGGTTTTGGGTGGTGGAACTGTTGCATATCACATTCTATCAAGCCATGAAGGTGAATACTAATTAACTGTGCAATATAAATGGCTTTTAGTGACGTTGTCGAAGTTTGAAATGCGAGAACAGAGTGGACATTGTTTACGGTGTGCTTCACATACATGAACAATTCTATGAACTGTGTATTTGTGGCTAAGACTATATGAATGTGACGAACCGTGTAATTATGGACGATAGCGTCACGGACAGTGCATAAAGTGTAAAAACGAGCGATGTCTACGTCATGTACTTTGAAAGAGAGGACATGTCAACAACGTTCGTATACTGGCGTCTTGTGGTTTGTTAATCACCACGGCGTTAATGATACAGCTGTGCCGGAACTTTATTTGCGTTTCGCCAGAGAAGATTAACCAGCAGAACTGTCTGTAGCCTGCTCTCATCATCGTAACCCGCCGACATCGTGCTGCCTAACGCAACGCTTCGTATGCAACAAAAAGTTAACGCATTTCGCTGAACGCTATCCCCTGACCTAGAAACTTTCTTTCTCTATTAAAAGGATTTGAATTTCAGACTCTGTTTAATTAAATTCATTGTTTAGTTTGTTTTTTCTGCTAACAAAAATAAAATTACAATCAGTGAATTAAAAGTTGCCTGGTAGTCATTTTTGAAACACCAGTAAATATAAACTTCTTCCTCTCATTAGGAGTAATTCTCCTCGCATGTCAAAATTATTGTAGTTATTTTATGTCGTTTTATGTATTGTTATGAGACTAGATATGTGACAATTACTAATAAGAGTATTTTGTCGCAAAATATGGCTTCGCGCGAAAATTACGGCGACAGCCATAATTGCTTGCGTTCTGACCAATAATGTAAAAGCTGCTATTCCTGTATTGGTGCTTTTCCTGACGTGAGCGGGAATTATAAATGTCAGCTGTCAAATCACGTAGTGACTCTTTACCCAGTAATAAAAGTTTTTTGATATTGTATTGCTACGTGTCGTAGTATTAAGAGACACTGGTTATACTCAAAAGTGGGTAGTTGTATGGTGAAACCCTCCAGTGTTCATACCATTGTTAACAGTATTGTGTGTGATTGACGAAATTTTGTCACTTTTTCTAATTCCTTTGAAGTTTCAGAGAATATATACACAATTTTGTCGGTTCGGGTTAATTTCAGAGCAGTTTCTCGTGAATATTAGAGTTTCCAGGTAATAAACAAAGTGGGGTCGTGACCAATTGAGAAGTATGACAAAGAGTGTGGTTTTCCAACTAGAATTTTGGATTACTTCACAGTTCCGATTTTGATAATTATTTTTCCTGTGGGTCATTACATATCCCCATAAGATTTTACCGCATCCCTGTCGTCCAACACGTAAGAAAAACAAATACCGTATGCATGTTGACATCGAGCATATTACATATACATGTATTGCTCCAGAGGATCATGCAGCTAGTGCTCGAAGTCCCTGGTACAGATCTGCGTAAAGTTTTGTCGACTGTACTGGAGGAAAACCATATCCAACAGACATCAATCACAAGAGAGGATTCCTCTATTGGTTAAAATGTGTGTGAAATCTTATGGGACTTAACTGCTAAGGTCAACAGTCCCTGAGCTTACACACTACTTAACCTAAATTATCCTAAGGACAAACTCACATACACCGATGCCCGAGGGAGGCCTCGAACCTCCGCCGGGGCCAGCCGCACAGTCCATGACTGGAGCGCCTTAGACCGCTCGGCTAAACACGCGCGGCTCCTCTATTGGCCCTTCATAAGCAGTTAAGTATATGGTCTTTTCGGCTATAATGCATCCAAGCAGTGTACATCTACAGCTTTGTATACTGCCACATACATTGATTTTCTACCATGACTTCAAGGTCTGTGTCAGCTGCTAAACTGACATTAACACATTTCGATCCTTTGGCTCTTACAGAAACTGAACATTGCATTGTGTAAACTATGCAGCTCCCACTATACACAGGTTGGTAGAAGTAAAACACAGAGGCGGTGCATCCAATTTACAAAAATTTGGAAGACATCGCAACATATGGAATCTGGAAGAGTTTGCAGCAATGTAAAGCGTTTCTAGCAGCTATCCACAAGTGATGACCTATACAGTTATCTCATCTTCACAGCGATGGGGTAGTGGATGTCTCAGTGTTCCATTCCAAAGAGCGCTGTTTCCTTCTTTGGCAGTCATGTATACAATTCCTGTTCCAGTGTTGACGATAGCCACACGGTGCCATTCGCAACACGTGCAAGGTAGCAGAAATAAACAGAAGTAATTTTATCTTATTGGTTAAAAAAATAAAAGCGTATGGAGGGCATTGCACTATATGGCAATAGGAAGAGTCTGCAGCCTTGAGGAATGCATCCAAACAACTGTCTGAAGATGATGACCTCTACATCCAATCCCAAGCACCACAATGACAAGTAGCAGAAATCCAGTGTTCTGCCCAGGCTCCCTCAGTCTCAACCAAGTGGCATCAGTCAATTATCATGCGGTAATCAGTAGTGTACTAGTAGACGGATGGGATGGGAAAGACACTGTTGATATGGGGTGATATACAGTAAGACACACCGCAGTTGATAGCATGATGAATTTCAGCAACTGTAGCAGTAGTTCCATAATTTCAACGACAGCCAATGACACAACAGATTGCTTCCCACTTTCGCAGTCGTAGCTAAATCACCCATTCACTACTTTGCAGATACAACATACTAGATTGCGAATACAGTTAGATGACTGTGCAGTATGTCTCTTTGTTCACATAAATCAAAGTATACCAGTTTTTCCATAATTTCTGTGGCAGTCATTGACAAGGTAGAACACTTCTCAATATCTGTATCATCGCTAAATCACCCCTCCGCTACTTTGCAGATACCATATACTAGATTGCCAATTCAGATAAATGGCTGTGCATTACATCTATTCAGTCATATATATCAAACTACACTAGTTGCTCTGGAATTTCAATGCCTGCCATTGACACAGCAGAATGCTCCCCAGTTCCTGCATCATCGCTAAATAACCCCTCCTCTCCTCTGCAAGTACCATATACGCAGTGATTCTCCTCCTTAATACTTAATGAATAACATTGTTAGTGAGAACCAGCCATAATTCAGTAATATCTATATTTGAATGCATGTGTGAAAACACAGTTATGGATTGGGAAACATATGTTTTGCCTGCTTCACTATGGCTCCTCTGTCTAAACTTCGTCGCCTTTGTTGTAGTGTGTGTTACGAAAATGCACGTAGTTTACAGGGGGAGCTGGAGGATTAAATGTGACAGTTATTAAGCCTTTCTCGGTTTTCAGTGACCGTGTACGCCAATCCACCTTAATTCCACGCATTTTGTGGTACTTTTTCTCTAATTTCATGCATTCTCAGTTAATTTAAATACTCTTGCTAGTTTTCTTTGCGATTTTGCATATTTCTTCGTATTTCCCTCAGTTTTACATTCTGCCAAAATTCGTAATTCCCACCAGTAGGACAGGTGGGTGAGTGGTAGAGGGTAAGGTGGAGGGTGCAGGAATATATGTGCAGGCTGAGAAAACACATGACGTCATCTGGGAGTGGGGTGGTGAGGGTGGACGTGGTTGAGAGGTAACTAAATGATCAATTTAAATAATTTGTATATCGATTTGAGATCAATTTAATATTAAAATTGGAGTCATGCTCCTATCTCTGTACTGATGACATACGTATAGAACTGCAAATCATGTTTCGGTTTTGGTTACCACCACCTGCACGTTCACATCTACTTTCATGTTTTCAATGTTAGTAGAGGGCGGATATAGAGCAGTAAGTTCTGCCTGGTCCACCTTCATCTTTGATGGTTTTTGTTTCCTCTAACCGCCCCCTCATCCTGCTCCTCTTCCTTCTACTTCTACTTCTTCTCTCTTTCTTCCTATGGGATTTAGATTCCGTGGTACTATCCAGATATCAGTCTGGTACAGACAGGGAGCTCTGTGGTCCAATGGCTATAGTTCTTACTTCTGCTGACTGTCGTGTATGGCGCCAAGTTCTGGTGGTTCCGTTGAAATTTGGGAACAACTGGTAAAATTGCTAAGACTTATCAAACTGTGAACTGGTGTTTGTATTACCATACATCACCCCATATCAACAGCGTCTTTCCCATCCCATCTGTAAACTAGTACATAGATGATTACCACATAATGATTGATTGACTGCACTTGGTTGAGATGGAGGGAGCCTTGGCAGGAATATCTGCTACTTGTCACTGTGGATCATCGAATTAAATGTAGAGTACATAATCTTCAGCCAGTTGTTTGGGCTCGCTCCTCAAAGCTGCAGACTTGTCCCGTTTCCATATGCTGTCATGCCCTGCACATGTTATTACCTATTTTTCAACAATAAGATAACAGTGCCTCCATTTACTTTTACTATCTCTCACATGTTGTGAACAGCACCTTCTGGTGATGATCAACATGAGAGCAGTAATTGTGTACATGACTACAGAATGAGGAAAGAATACTCTTCAAAATGGAACTCTCAAATATGCACTCCCTCTTCCCTGTGGAAGATGAAATTAGCTGTACAGGGCATCACCTTCGGATGGCTGGCAAAAACGCACTACAATGCCGCAAACTCTTCCAGTTTCCACTTAATGTGATGTCTTCCACATTTTTATTTATACAATTGTGAGTAGTGGGAGCTGCATAGTTTACAGCTCGCGACATTCAGTTACTGTGAGAGCCAAAGGATCTAAATGTGCTAATGTCGACTTAGCAGCTGACACAGACCTCATCATCACGGTCAATTAACAAAGTATGTACCTATGTACGAAGGTCACTCCAAAAGAAAAGCACACTATTTTTTTTAAATCCGTCTTTTATTCTACATGTTTGAAAGTTTTACAGTGTGTAGGTACATCCTTTAGGAACAATATTTTCATTTCTCCACATAATATCCATCCCTCTCAACTGCCTTACGCCATCTTGGAACCAGCGCCTGTATACCCGCACGGTAAAATTCTGGACCAACATGTTGGAGCCACTGTTTGGCAGCGTGCACAAGGGAGTCATCATCTTCAAACCTTGTTCCACGAAGAGAGTCTTTCAGTTTCCCAAAGAGATAATAGTCACATGGAACCAGGTAAGGACTGTAAGGCGGGTGTTACAGTGTTGTCCATCCGAGTTTTGTGATCGCTTCCATGGTTTTTTAACTGACATGTGGCCGTGCATTGTCGTGCAACAGCGAAACATCCTGCTTTTGCCGATGTGGTCGAACACGACTCAGTCGAGCTCGATGTTTCTTCAGTGTCGTCACATATGCATCAGGATTTATGGTGGTTCCACTTGGCATGATGTCTACAAGCAAGAGGCCTTCGGAATGGAAAAACAACATAGCCATAACTTTTCTAGCAGAAGGTGTGGTTTTGATTCTTTTTTCCTTGGGTGAATTTGCATGACGCCACTCCATTGATTGCCTCTTCGCCTCTGGTGATAAATGATGGAGTCATGTTTCATCACCTGTCACAATTCTTCCAAGAAATTCATCTCCACCATTCTCGTACTGTTCCAAAAGTTCGCTGCATACCGTTTTTCTTGTTTCTTTGTGAGCCACAGTCAACATCCTGGGAACCCATCTGGCACAAACCTTTTTTAACGCCAACACTTTCAGTATTCTCCAAAAACTTCCTTCCTCTATCCCGTGTGACAATTCGTTCACTGTGATGCGTCTGTCAGCAGTCACCAATTCGTTAACTCTCTGCACATTTTCCGGAGTGTGTGCAGTACGAGGCCTGAAATTGCGAAGACAATCCTCAATATTGCCGTGCCCACTTTCATCACGTAACCTGCTTGTTCACCGACTGACTGTACTGCGATCGACAGCAGCATCTCCATACACCTTTTTCAGCCTCTTGTAGATGTTTCCCACTGTCTCGTTTTCACAGCACAGGTATTCTATGACAGCACGTTGCTTCTGAGGAACGTCAAGTGTAGCAGCCATCTTAAAGACATGCTGTGACGGCGCCACTCATGGGAACAGGTTGAACTAAGTTTGAAAAAAAGCGGGAAGGATGTACCTACACACTGAAAAACTTTCACACTTGCAGAATGAAAACTGTATTTTTACAAAAATAGTGTACATTTCTTTTGGAGTGACCCTCTTGCAAAGGTGTAGTTGTACACTGCTTGGATGCGTTACAGCTGAAAATACAATGTATAAACCGCTCATGAAAGAACAATACAGAAACCCTCTCTTGTAATGGTTTTCCTCCAATTCAGTAGACAAAACTTTGTACAGAACTGTGCAAGTTATTTCAAACACTGGCTATGAGCTACAATGTAGTGATTCATGTGTATGTCATATGCCTGATGACAATAAAAATATGGTAATTGTTTTTCTGATATAGCAGAAGAGAGAGATGTGATAAAATCTTATAGGACGGTTCAATGACAAGACAGGCTCTCACAACTTGTTTCGTAAATGCAGGTGTGATATAGTTTTACACTGGTAAAATGGGACTTGCCGTAGTGTACAAAACAGAAATGTCTACTTGAACTAGAGCTTGTTGTTGACGAACGTAAGATTATTGTATTTTATCAGATATGTGCGTGGATGGCGTGAAAGGTCGTATTGTCTATTGTTATTTCACGTATCTGAAATGTATGTAATACACAATTGCATGACATTCAGTTGCAAACACTGATATGAGCATAAGAGGCGCTCTCAGGCAGTGTAATTTGTCCATGAAGCTGAATGACATTGGTTGATATAGATGTTTCTCTTCAGAGTTTAAATTTTCGCTTTTTCTTTACACCTGTGACAGTTTCAAAATAACGAGAACATTTATTGGTGATCAGTAATTTTTGTAGCAAAACACTGGAAGCTTTTATTTCCGCAATTTTACACAGAATTGACATGTAAAGGCCTTGCAGTCTGATCATTTGTAATCGTTGGCGGTGCACTTCTTTGGATATCACAAAATAATGAAATGAGAATTGTATCCTGCAGTCGAACATAAAAACTATATCAATTTTCCTCATAAAACGAAAAGAAAAAGGACTACATCTATTTTCGTGGAAAGAAGACATTTATTATCATCATGATTGTGTTCTCCTTTTCAGTAGATGCTCAATTATAAGACATCCAATGATGTTAAATACATTTGTTACAGAGAATTGTTCTCCTGCCTCAGAACAGCCATCACTTGCGATGGTGGTGTTGGGATGGTCCAGTGTGTGTGCTCATCAGTCACAGCTGTGCTCTGACCAGGGAGAGGCGTCTGGAGAGTGCGGGGTGTGGCCTTCATTTATTCGTATTGTTTAGTGAAGTTTACATGCTTTTGTGTTGGTGAAGGACCATCGTCCCAAGGAGACCACAAGCTCATGGCATGCCCACTCATCTGCCAGTCGAAGGGTGGTAGGCCGCAAAGTCGGCCATGGCAGATGGTGGTAGCAATTGACCATTTGAAAAAGCCTGTGTCCACATGTAGGGGGAATGAGGGAGGGAGTGAGGAAGGGAGTGGGTGGGAAGAGAGAATGTAAAAGGATTCTACTTTTCGGCAGTTTGTGTTCATATATCGAGGAGAACCGCACATTCAGCTAATCACTCGCTCTGAGATCTTTTATGATAACGATTTTGCCCAGTCCGTGTGTTGTGTAATGGACTGTTAATTACGAGCGATGGTTTTCTTCACGACAATTTCGATGTGTAATTAGAACAGTGATGCATTTCTACCATCAGTTGTGTTAGCATATATTGGCTTCGTTTATCTGGGTTGCAGGGTGATTGTCGAGCAGGTGTCCGTAACTAACTGTGACATCAAGTAGGGATAGATAGAGTTCTTAGCTGTATGGTTACAGGTAATACATTTATGAAACTCCTTTCTGTCCAACACCAGCATCTCGTCAGTTGAATATACTTCCCACCAAAAACATAACGATAGTACCTAGCCTTTGTCGTGAAAGTTTGTAGATGAAAGCTAGAGTTTGGGTGTGTTTTACCAGTAGTTTCGAGAGGTATTGTGAATTTTTTTCCCAACAGGATAACACCAATTGAATGGCATCGCCAACTTTTTGAGTTGTGTTCCGACTTTAGGCAGTCTTTGTGTAGTGCTATGCATTATCGTTATGCTACGCATATCGCAACCAGAATAAACAAATAACACTAACCTAACCTTCCTCTCCTGCATCTTAGCAGTTCCCTTGTGTTGAGGTGGAGGGTGGGGGGTGAAAGTGGGGGGGGGGGGGGGAGGGGTGTACTTGGACCTCCCGTCCAGAAGGACCAGGGTTCGAATCCCAGACATGGCTCCGTCATATTTAATTACTCACCGGTTAGCGTGTGGGGGGAGGGGTGGTGGGACGATAGCACGGCCCTGGGACAAAGAAATTCCCAGCAAAATTCGGTACTCTCGCCAAAATTCGAAATTTCTGCCAAAATTCGAAATTCCCACCAATAGCGTAGGAGGGAGAGTGGCAGGGGGGAGGGTGGAAGGTGCAAGGATATATATGCAGACGGAGAAAACACGTGACGTCATCTGGGAATGGGGTGGTGGGGGTGGACGTGTTTGGGGGGAAATTAAATTATCAGTTTAATTAATTTGCATATCGATTTGTGTTCAATTTGATGTTAAAATTGGGGTCGGCTCCCATCTCCCTACTGGTGATGTACATGTAGAACTGGAAAACATGTTTCGGTTTTGGTTACCACCACCTGCACG
The DNA here is from genome assembly GCF_023864345.2 of Schistocerca serialis cubense. NCBI lineage: Eukaryota > Metazoa > Arthropoda > Insecta > Orthoptera > Acrididae > Schistocerca > Schistocerca serialis. The sequence goes on from NC_064640.1 coordinate 585,732,865, forward strand.
TTCTCATCTACTTTCATGTTTTCGATATTAGTAGAGGGGGATATAGAGCAGTGAGTTCTACCTGGTCCACCTTCATCTTTGATGTTTTTCTTTTCCTCTTTCCGCCCTCTGCTCCTATTCCTCTTCCTTCTACTTCTACTTCTTTTTGTTTTTCTTCCTATGGGATTTAGATTCGGTAGTCCTATGCAGATAACAGTCTGGTACAGACAGGGAGCTCTGTGGCCGAATGACCATATTTCTTACAGCTTCTGGTATCATGTACGGCTCCAGGTTGTGGTGGTTTCGGTATTAGAGCCAGAAGGGAGCGAGTTACCACTAGGGGCTCCGGGTCACAGTGAAATCTTCATTGTGTGAGATGTGCAGCAGATGTATTGTATTATGGGTGGGGGCTTGAATTTTCTCACATGAACAGACGAACAAAGGAGGCCACTTGGACCCAGTGACGGGAAGGGAGAGAGAATATTCATTCTCAGGGTAGATGGAGGAAGGGATACTTGTTTTTAGGTATAGGTAACTGTCACTTGTATAGGGAGAAATTGTGTGTACCTATTGCGGCTTCCTGATATGTTAATCGATCAAAGATATCAACTTTTAGATCTTGCATTCCCTCCCTGCAACAGGGAAGGTGATGATTGTGGGATTGATCCTCCTCGAAACTGAATGAATCTATCTGTGAAAACCGTTGAAGACCAGAGCATGAGGATGCCACCTGTGATCAACCGCCTTACTGCACCAGACACGAGCATGACACGTGACCAAATAACATCCACTGGGGCTGCTCCATGGTGTGTGTTACCTTAGGTGATACTTCAGATTGATATACAATAATCTGAAATTTATCCGGTAGTAAGGCATATTTAAAACCTCCGACAAATGGTCGAACTTCTTCTTTGTTATGTCTAGGCCGTTGTTGGCACGACAATAAAAATAGACTGAACGAATATGGAATTACGGACTCACTTGGAATAGTGTGAAGTATATAGTACCTTCCCATGATTATATCCTCGACCATATTCAGATACCTGTGAGGAGAAATTATGACAAGGAAGTCACCAAATTATCTGCATCTTGATGTTGCCTCTTATTGAGTGGAGGAGGCTATCTTAATCAGTACTGATCTGTCGCACGTTTTGTTTATGAAGGTAAATTCTCCATAATTGTCTTGTTTATGTTTCACATACATAATGATTTGATTTTTATAAAGGTTTTACCGTCAATCCAGTTAAATTCCAGGAATTGAAGCACATATTTCTCTTCTTGTTAGATACATCGGTTTCTTCACTGTTGCGGCGAGAAGGTCTGTGAGCGACCTTTAGAGGTTGCAATTGATCAACACTCATCTGCTGTGATGTTAATGAAAAAATTTTTTTCCTATGATACGGACTTATGAATTGTGCACACAAACAAGTGAGGAAATTTTCGGAAAAAGTGAAATCCAAAGACACCTGTGGTGTCACCGTAAGACGCCACACTTGCGCTGGCCGTAAAACGCCCGCCAACGGGACCATCGGTATCTGTGGACTCCGAGCAGTGACGCCAGAGCGGCAGTATACGTAAATAAGGTGCCGCATCTCCCCTTCGACAGCTCAGCTTCATGGGTTTGCTGTGTGCCAAAAGACTTTATTCAGAGATAGGAAACGCTTTTTGTGTTCCACATCATTGCTTTTCAAAAAATTAATAAATGTGTTTGATTGTTCAGCTATAGTACTATCTATTGATAGTCTGTGGTGTTCCCAGCTACCCTGGTCGGTCTCCAGCTTCCGAGTCTGCGATTTACTGTTATGACTTACAGAGGTACATAGAACCAACACTAAAGCCAAGTAGTTAAGAACCGTTTGTCTTCGACAATAAGCCACTACACCAGGATTAGGTAGGTGTGTAGAGTGACCAAGCAAAGAATTCAGGACCTGTAAGAGATATAGTACTACCAGTCTTAAATGCAGAGAGGTGGGCATGAAGATGGAACCTTCTACATTACTGGTCCGAAATTGATCATCACAGGATTGGCGCACCTATAAATAACGGTCTGCTCAAGAAACATGAGGGTTTATAGGCTAGGATCTACTTCTTCCATCTTCCCCTGTTGCTGGACAGGCAACCAATCTCACATGATGGATTTACGAGAGGATCAAGAAACTATTCGTAGTGTACAAGTTCCTCTTTCTGTGTTGCAGCGAGGTGGGGTTTATTGCCTCTTTTGTGTAAAGGACGTTAAGAATTGTACGATGTATGAAGCCTGCAGGGGTGTGACTGTTGTACTTTTCTGTTCCAAGAACGGGAACCCTCAGTTTAAATTTCTTAGCTCATTGTTCCCAGGCACAAATGACTGAAGCGTTATGAATTACCTGAGTGGAAGCTAGCGACTACTTGCTTCCAGCAGGCCTGATACACCTGCGTCGCTGGAAACAGTCAACCTGACCAACAGAGGCCGATTGTTCAAGATTAAAAGTGTCTTTAACAGCGCTGTCTGGGCGATCAGCTGTGCAATTCCGAGGATGGAATTTTAGCTTGTGGGGCCACAGGACGAGCGTTTGAATTTCTGCTGTCCGTTAATCCGCATCAGTTCACGCATTGGTTTTCGCCTCTCGATTTCGCCCACTTTAACGCTGGAGACCGTTGTCTTAGATCACAACAGGTTTTCAGCTCCGTTTATGTCTAATGAAGGAAACGTATTGGGCCTATATCCTTCGGTGTTAAAGGAAATCTACTGCTCATTTGGGTCGCTCTGCATTGCGACTTGTCCACCATGGTGCCTCAGACTCCGATTCCGATTAGGTGCTCTCCGCATGGACGCCACACTGTCTAACCAACAACTCCGCGGCACAATGAATGTATACAGCGCCTTTTCTGCAAAGACCGGAGGCTCCAATAATACAGGTTACCTGACGTCTGCCCCCCACCCTCCCACCCAAACTCGCCCCCCTCCCCCACCCAACCCTCTCCCACTACGTCGACTGCCTACCTTGCAGGGAAACGGACTACCTTCCCAGCATAGCCAGCACTGCAGATAAAAAAAAAAAATAAATAAATAAAGTCAGAGTCAAACCTGGTAACTGCGACCACTTATAAGCAAGCCAAAATTGGTGTAGAAGTAACCAAAAAGGATTGCGTAGCGTAAAGTAGAGACTGGAGGCCTGTCTCTGTTAACATCGAGTAGGCAACCGATGAAAGTTAAGACGAAGGTGAAGAAATAGTCAGGGAACAGAAATCCGACACAGGAAGAGAATGAATGCTGTAGTGCCTCGGGGCCTGTGCTCCCTAAGAACATATACACAGAAGAAAGGTGCTCGTGCCAATGATTCCAACTTTCTCGAAGTCCAAAAATGGCGATGAACTGTAAGTTCACATCATCTGCGTATTCCGTGATTCAATCTCCACCTGAAAAGTTGTCGTAACGTTAAGCACACCTATTATAAACCGCACACTCATACCATTCTTCATCTATGGGTACGTATTTGTCTGAACTGAAAATAACATAATATACGGTTGAAATTTAAATCAACATATACCACAGGCATAGAAATACTGGACTATCAGTTCGTTAGCGTTCGACGAAGGCGTTCATGATGTTACATTTCCCATTTACGTCAATGTATTTGCTGATCTATGGGAAACAGACCAGCCATTGAGGTAAGCATAAAAGATAATGAAGAAACAAAAGTTCGCAAAACGTTAGAAGCATACAGCGTCTAATTTGAGCAGTAAATTCGTACGACCACAGGACGCCACATTCCGAGTCCCTGGAACTTTTAATATACAGGATGTTAAAATTAGGCTCTAAAGACATACACTCTTAAACTTTTTCATCTGCATTTCATAAAGTGCGTCTCAAACAAACGCTAACCAAATGTCTGTATGTTCTGCTTATAATTAGCCATCTTTTGAAAACTGGAGTTACCACAATATTATTAATAGGTATACATCAATGAGACGTGTAATGTTCACAATATTTTTGTCTGTGTCGTTACTGGTTTATGCCTCGAGCTCATCACAGTAATTCTATGAGAAGACACCTGAATGGGCTATCTATGCAAGGAGAATACGCCATCAATCATCAGACATGTGTTCTGGATAATCGCAGGACCGGGAACTGTGACCGATGTCCATAGGCCTAATGTTCGACGATCAATACTCTGCAATAGCTTCACCGCAATGACCTCAGATGCCGGTCTGCTAATGTTTCTCCAAATAGCATACCTCCTAGCCTCCTTCAAAAGTGCAGGGTGTTTTACAGCGAAAAGAACGGTTTATGCGCAATTTTATTGCTTATTACTCACGTGGTTAATGTTGAAATTTTGCTGCAATGTTAAATAATGACTACACTGCATGACACAGAAAACTTCCCTTGAACGAAATGAACAAAACATCTGAAGACTTCACTTTTACTGAAAAATATACCGCATTGCACGACAATATGGGTAGGTCACACCTTTGCTTCCACCGTACGTAAGTTGACCAACAACCAAGTCTTTTGAAAATATTTAATATTCTAGAAAGGAATTAAAATTTTCCCTGTTAAGTAGGTACAATAGAATCAAACTTGAGTTTGCCGCAGTTGCCGAGGGCTATGATACTGGAATTTGTGCTAAGAATTTTCATAACTTGGAAACTGATTTCTTTTATCAAGATTAACTAATTATAAATGAGAAAATATATCATCTTTAGTACTTGAAAATGTATTGATCGCTTTCTTGCTGATGTTATTACGATGGTGCAGTTTAGATTAGGGAAACTATAAGAAATGGATCAGAATAGGAGGACAGGCATTTGATAGCACTCTTCTTCAATAAGAATAAATCACGGTTTGTTTTACTAATTCTGATAATGCAATAAAATTTGAGTGCCAGTGTAGAAGCTGACATAAAATTAATAACTTACGTAAAGCAGTTACCGCAGTATTACTCATCTGTCGTGAAAATTGGAGATACGTGACAGACCTCGATTCGAAACCAGTCCTCATGTCTAACATCAATGGTGCCTTGCACTATTAGGGTATCCGAGCTCGCGCTTAGAATCGACCAAACTCCTATCGTTTCATTCCCGTTCTTGGTAATCACAATAAACATGAAGCATGTCGGAGTAGCACCGTTGAAGTGACATATTTTTTGGATGGGACATTTGTACGATAATTCCTGGTATGTAAATATTCATAGAAGCAATAGCCTCAGAGAAATAAATACAATTTCATCGGTATCTTAGTACTTAATTAGTCGTGTGAAAGCTGGGAACTCACAGCAAGCTGAAACTCTCATACACATACAATCAAAATAGACGTAAAGGCATCTGTGCCCGTTTCCAGGGCTAGCTGTTACTCCTGAAAGCCATAATTACAGGTGAGAATAAGATTAAATTTTGAAAATATTTTGTTTTGTAGAAAACATGGGTGGACTTCTTGCCGCGTCAGTTCATGGTAATACCTGTAGCTTTCAGCGATTACCTCCATCTTCTGTCATCAAAACTGCTTATGTGGTGGCGTTATGTGGATGGCTTCTGATTGGACGGTAATTACGTAGTGCTGTCGCAGATGGTGTCAACATCTGGTGTTACCACCTCTCCCGCCGTAGCGTAAACACTGAGACAAATATATTTGTCTCTTCTCAGCATCGAGAACTCGCTACATGACCCATTAAGATTATGTATGCTGTCACGATTTAAGATTCTCTCAAAGATTCTTATTTCTTCAGCCTCTTTAGTTACAGAATCCCAGTACGTAGGAGCCTAGGACAAAACTTTTGTTTCGTCAAAACAGTATTTTATGTTTCTTTGTGTAGTTGTGCTCAGCAGTTGCAGATTTCTCCAGTTCTCGATTTTTAATATGTCCTTCATGTTCCGCACAGCGATCTGAAATGGTGCGGATGGACTGACCAGTGTAAGTGCTTCCGTACTCACCAGGGATACTGTAAAGCCTAGATATCATGAGACCGTGACTGTCCTTAACAGAGTGTAGCATCTTCATTATCTTCCTAGGATGTCGGAAAACAGATCTTATACTTCGCCGTACCATGACTCTGAATGTTTTGCTAGACGTGGCGCCGCAGAAACGCTAAGCTCAAGCGGATCCAGTATTTTTTTTTTTTTATTGATGGAAAGGCTTTGATGCTGTTATTCTGTCTAACACAGCAAACAGATACATTTTCTTATGTAGGTTCGGAACAGTTACGCGATTGGGATTCCCAAGTTAGAGACCTTAGTTTTTTTTTTTTTTTTTTTTTTTTTTTTTTTAGGGGAGTTCCCTTGGGAAACGTACGTTGTGGCTGACCGACCTCAAAGATGTGTGGCAGGACCACTAACGTTGTCGTTACATGTGAATTCCAAGGAATAAAACAGTCCACGAGGATGTTCACAGGTGATATGACTTTGTACTGTACGGTTAAACAACATGTACCACGTTTTCCATCGCACATTTGGGCATTATTTCTCTTGTGTTGGGACCTGCTCACGTGTTGAAAACCGAATCATCAAAACCATAATAATATAATCTTCGCGGAACCTTTTGTATGTGAAATTTTCGCAACCAAATTTAAACTTGTTATTTAGTCCATGCAGGTCCGTTAGCCACATTCGTAAATTGATTTGTTAACTTCTTTAACTGATGAATTAAGAGCCAAGGTGGTACGAGTACTACACGACTTATCTGGCTACGATATGCTTTTAACATACTGCATATTTATTGTAACGGCTTCGTTATTGAGTCTTGCAATGGTAAAAGCTTATGTAGTAGCAAAATCAATTCAGGCTAGCATTCGATACGACATATGCTCGACATAGCTCTGGTTTCTCTACCACTAACGCTGTAAAGTGTTCTCCTGCGCAGCAGAGATATGCGATACAGTGTACTTTTATGTCGTCGAATGGTTGGTATGGGGGCGGTAGCTGATGGCTTACCCATTTGTGGCCACACTCAGGTTATCTGCTATTCCTCCAGTGCCTGCGTGAACTGCGTCAGTTGTTACCGCATTTTCATAAATTATCCATTCATTCGTTTCATATTTTTGACTCACAATCATGTCATAATGCATGAATGATATTTCCGCCATTTGATTGTATAATTTATTCATTTTATAGCACCGTCATGATTTCGGCCTTAAGCCACTATCATGTACAACACTGAAAGAAATTTTTGTTCACATGCGTAGAAAGTGAGAAGAACCAAAATTTCACGTCAGTATGTCACTCCAATATCAGATTAAAAATTATCCAAACAATACTACTTATATGTTGGGCATAATTTGACTTTGTTTAGGGAAATCATCGTCAAGATCTATTGAACTCGGCGTCCTAGCGTGTACCTAAGCACAAAATTAACGAAATACATAGAAGACAATTAGTGAACACGGTTTCCAACCATGTTATCTTTAATTTTTCTATCTCTTACTGTAATCTCATACATAGTCTGACTATAAAAGCCTGTTGCAGCCACTACAGACTATGCCATCTAATACTCACCTCTGCTTGCTATTACAACTCATCAATTATATATTTATTGGGTTTTATTATAATTGTATTTTCCCTATATTTTAAGTACATTTAATAAATGCTTTACTACTGCATACTTTATACATTAAATTTCATTTTGCACATAATTAACGAAATTCAGTAGCCAATACCTGTTTTATATCTTGTATTAATCTTTTCTACACTTTAGATCACAGAGCTTTTATGTTCGTATATACCAGTTCATCAGTACACAATAAATATCACATGCTTACCGTATCAGAGTTAAATGTTTTCACATCATGAGGTATGTAATTTTACACTTTCAGGTATTACAATATTATTTCCACCATTTCTTTCAGTAGCTACATCACTAGTAATTATTCTGGTTAATTTACGCCTGGCTATACATTCCATATTCCTTTATGTTCCCCCTAATGCTGCCCATTCACTCACTTTTCCCCCTCCTCCCCACTTCTATGCCTATATATGACTTCAATAAATTGTTGTAAACATGCCACCTCTGGCTTAGTGTGTTGTATGCAATAAGTGATTTATAACTCTACTTGGTCAACAAAGCAGATTTAACCTCTTCATGAGGTATGCAATTTGTGTAGTTCGTTTAATTAAAGTAAGTTAAACTTCTTTACTTATTTTATGCCTTCAGTAACTGTACAATACAACCAAGGAGACAAATGTATTCACTATGCCTCTGTCACGTGGTATTTGGTATGCATCTGTTTATACACAGCCACACTTGATACCGTCTCATGTTACCTCATTTACTTTTTTGCTCCCGTCCACCATTTTCCTCCTCCCACATTTCCATTGGCAGGATGCTACTCTTACATCCTGAATAGAGTGTTGTGTTTATCCAATTGCTTCACCTCCTGTAATCACTTCTTCCGACTTCCGCAATTCACGAAGTTCCATTACACTGGCATATTTTCCTACATGTACCTGGTATCTTCTCCACCCATTTCATCCCTGATTCCATACCATCCCTCCTCTTCCCACTACCCCTTCAAATATGTGCACTTTTATCCCATTGACCACTTTTCCAATACCTACATTTTACTACTCCAACGAGGTTTGCTCTCGACTCCATTCCACCCCTGCCCCCTGCTACCCGCCCTTCCAGCTTCCTATTCATGAACACCCAATCATTATAAGAACAACACATTTAATATTTCATATTTCATGAATTATGTTTCTTTTACAACAACTTAGTTACGATACAAAATATTTTAATGGCAGACTTTTTAAATTTTCTGTGCCCTGTTTAGGACTGACACGTTGACTCACTTTATAGTAAGATTCAACAGATTTTTGTGTTCTGTCACCGTTGTTATTTTTCTACACTGCACTGATGCGTAGGTGTTTCTAAACTAAACAAATAAACGATTTAGAATACTACTTTTAGCATGGTTTCATGTTTTCATGTTATAAGCATGTTGGTTACACCTTTTATTCTCAGGTAACACTGTTCTTTCAAAGATCTTTTTACAGATGTATTCACCGATAACACAGTTATTCCAAAGATGTGTTAATTTTTGTACCTACTATGCTTCTGTAATCACGGATTATACAACATATATATGCTACATACAACGTGGATGGTTATCAACCAGTCAACCAGTAACGTCCATTGTATATTTTCAGACCATGTTCACTGCACATATAACTACTCTATGTGTTTTCATTCTGTGGATCAATTGTTTTATGCCTGGAAAACGTTTTTGTTCCATGTCTTCCATATATTCAGATGATTTTGTACTTATCTACATGCTGGGGCATACAGTTTAATAGATCTTGACGATGACTTCACATAAAAAGTATAATTATTCGCAACATGTAAGTAGTATTTTTTGGATAATGTTTAATCTGGCGTTGAGTTGGCACTCTGATGTTAAATTTTGGTCCTACAACTCTTTTTCAGTGTTGTGCTTGATAAAGGTTTAAGGTCGGAAGCATGATAGTAATATAAAATAAAAATGTTGTACGCTGGCCGGAGTGGCCTAGCGGTTTTAGGCGCTACAGTCGGGAACTGCGTGACCGCTACGGTCGCAGGTTCGAATCCTGCCTCGGGCATGGATGTCTGTGATGTCTTTAGGTTAGTTAGGTTGAAGTAGTTTTAAGTTCTAGGGGACTGATGACCTTAGAAGTTAAGTCCCATAGTGCTCAGAGCCATTTGAACCATTTGAAAATAATGTTGTACAGTCAAGTGATGTAAATAACACTGGTACTTACCTATTCGTTGTTTACATCCATTGCTTCGCAGCTACTAGTCTAAAATCGTAATGATATTTATTCACAGACTATAAGCAAAGCACAAAACTCAGTTCGGAGACCGACCAGATCACATGCAACACTGTGAAGCTGAATCTAAAGGAAGAAATTAACCACGGTGCCTCAATAATACGAAATCTGAAGTATCCAGAAGAGTTATAGAATCTCACTAAGGTCCCTTAGGTGCAGCGATCCAAGTGAACATCTGAACTGCAGCCAGCACAGCAGAGGTGGAAGTTATTACGAGGTACATCTCGTCGCCTTACATCTCGCTCCACGTAGGACGCTCCGCACAGCGCACGTTCCAATCCGGAGGACTGATGATGCCTTCATGTGGCCAGTGGAAGAATCTTGACGCCCATGGTGTTACGATCGTTGACAGCCGGAACACGAACACGAACACGAGCAGCTTCGGAGCGATGTCATCGTTACTGCAGCATGCCAAGACTAACAGTGCGCTAACGTCTGTCATGTCAGATGCTGGAGGTGTGTCCACATTATTGCTGGCGGAACAAAAACCACCTCTTTTAACTCATACCTAGAAATCTAGACTAATAATTTTTGTCAGATAGTGCGGATTAGAATAGAGAAAGAAGTCACAGTGCTGTACTCAGTTGGGCAATTCAGTAATTGTAAAAATACCTTTGACAGTATGAACATAAATATAACTCCGAGTAATACCCTCACTGGTGTTTCCTAACAATACGTCGCAGGTTACAGTTATTAACACGAGAACATGACAGCTGAATGTCTTACTTAGAGAAGAAAATTGACTACATATCAAGCATGATAGTATGCACTAATGACATGGCAATGTTTGTAGAAAAATACGGTACATTTCATCCGCATTATTTTTGGAAAGGTGGTACATTACCAGCTGGTGTTGATATCTTGGTATAGGTAATGTTACATGTACTGAAATGCATCATTTATAAATTTTTCAGAGCCCTTCAGATATGCGGTTCAGAGCCCATACATACTTGGACTTGTTTTGTTCCACAGTACCACCTCTCAAAAAGTGGGATACTCCTTTTTAACACCTTGTACGTAAGTTCATACGTAGTACTATCTTACAGATTTGCAACAATAGGATCTAAAGTCCCCATTTAAATCAAGTCATTCGTTTCATGTTTGCTCATATATGTATTTTCAGTTTCAGTAAGCTAGTGAAAGCATACGCTGTAAAAGTCGGAAGTGACACTCCATAAAGGTGACGGAGGCGGGAAGCGTTCAGCTGGGCAAATAGCAGGTCTTTCTCTGTTTTGTTGCCCATGAGGTCAATATGTTTGTATAGAATAGTGCTAACAAATGTATTCAGTATGAATGAAACTTTATTTTATCTGTCGCTACAGTTATTCAAGTACTTAAAATATTCTCCAGCTTTCATTTTCCAAATCTTCTTACGAGATTATAATAAGGCTCTGGCAAGTCCAAAATCATTACTGGTATTCAGAACAGTAGGAAGACGAAAATAAATGGAAGAAGATCATTGTGAAGCCTGAGCCACCTTTGAAGTGACCCCGCGGGACAGTGTAATCAAGCGGTGGCATCGAGTAACAGCAATCTAGGCAGCGCAAGGCAGCGGGGATCGGTGAGCATCTAGTGCACTAGAGCACTGAAAGGAATTTAGAAGCGGGGAGACGTGTACTCGCAACGGCGCATTTGTAATGCGTATGTATTATGTCTCCATGCTACTCGTCAAATATGGGGTGTCTACGATACCAGCTTACTCGTATTGCTAGACAACATTCAAACAAATCGTATTAATGAGTTTCATTAGAAAAAGGAAAGATTATAATACTTAACTTTGTCAATTACACAGATGTGTCGCAAGCAATGAGCTACATACGAATTAATCAAGTTTCTTCATTATAGAAAATCCTAAGTCGGTGCTATACAAGTCACTTGTCTTGAAGCTACATTTGAACTGGGTCGTCGACAGTCGGTCGCGGCACTTACGTCCTCTTCACATAGGGGCCACCGCTGTCGCGTTGTCGTCCTGGAGGCAGGTCCGGTTAGTGTGCGATTGGCTGTCTTCTTCTCACACCCTACCCTTCCCTATTTTTTCTCTATTTATTTATTGTTCCGTGGGACCAAATTAAGGAGAAGTCTCCACGGTCATGGAACGAGTCAATACATGAAATTTTAGCACGATAGTAGAAACAGATAAAATGAAATACAAGAAATGTATTCAGGCGACAGTTCGTAAGTTTAAATAAACAAAATCAACAACGTAACGTTGGAATTTGCTTAATTTTTCAGCTCTTCCAGGAGCTACTCGACAGAATAGAAAAAGTGAACCATGAGGAAACTCTTCAGTTTAGACTTAAAAGTATTTGGGCTACTGCTAAGATTTTTGAGTTTTTGTGGTAGCTTATTGAAAATGGATGCAGCAGACTAGTGCACTCCTTTCTGCACAAGAGTCAAGGAAGTGCATTCCACATGCAGATTTGATTTCTGTCTAGTATTAACTGAGTGAAAGCTGCTAACTCTTGGGAATAAGCTAATATTGCTAACAACAAACGACATTAAAGATAGTATATACTGTGAGGGCAATGTCAGAATTCCCAGACTGTTGAATAGAGGTCGACAAGAGGTTCTCGTACTTACACCACATATAGCTCGAACAGCCCGTTTTTGAGCCATAAATACCCTTTTTGAATCAGAAGAATTACCCAAAAAAAATGGCATGCCGGCGATTGACCTTACTCTGTAACTGCTTGTCCTAGAGAAAATTGTGCTCTCACGTTTCAGAGATCTTCTCCTTGTCTGCAAACAGAAAATGGTGCTTTCACACTGCGGTGATCTTGTCGTCTGCAGCTCGAACAAACGCCTTTCCTGCTGGAAAATGAATAATGTTCTTCGGCTGGAGAAAGCTGTATCAAAAATATATCGTTACTTCTTTGCTACGCAAAAACATAGCCAAGCCCATACTAATGTTAAGTTACAGTTTTGATACTTGAGCGTAATCAGTCACTCGTAATAGCCAGCTTATTGTAATATATAGAAACCGTTACCAAAAAGATTACAAAAAGACGTTGTCTGTAACGGAATGTTCGCTCTCGATCCCGATTTGCACACTACGCCAAGAGGATATTAGTTAATTCAGAAGTCACAGCTTACATATTAAAATCGTAATTTCGCTTGCTCCTCTTTCTCACTCGTATGCGTTCACTTTGCGGCACTCTACGGCCCAGATTAATTCATTATCCAGCAAAATCGTTACGTCTATTCAGAACTCCTAATGTACTCGTCCGAACGTGATGATGACTGACCTCCAAACTTCACTCAGACCTCACAAAGCCGTTCTTTAGCCCACAAACTACGTGCGAAGGCACTGTCCGCTGACTTTCTGTGACACATCATAGCCAATCCGATATTAATATTAAATCATGCAGTCCCATAGCTTTTAATTTGACCAAACACACCTAAGAGCTTTAATGAAGAATTAATTAAATCAAAAATTTAGAAAGTCCAAAGTTATCGAAATAGCTCCCTCTTTAAATAACTGAATTATCGATAAACGTTTCATGTCTCCCAGTACAATAGATGGCTATTGGAGTTTTAGAAATTTCCCCAGAAAGTATGATTCACTCCTTCTGTACAACCACAGTTCTCCCACTAGCGTATACTAAATCAATAGACATAACGGTATTCATTTATTAAATAGTTCACATTCACACCATCATTCACACTAACAATAAACCCATTAAATAATATTCACAAAATATCAGTTTGTTCCTAAAAAATACTGTTTTAACTACGTATGATTTCATAGTCCACACGATGCTGACGCCTTTCAGTTACAGCCATTTTTACTTGCAGCTATCTTGAGGACCAGAGAATATCTGTTACGCGAGAACTACGACTCGTTTTCTGTATCTATGTGCTCGCTACTATCTGACTTACAAAGGTGCTGTAGAAGACTCTACGCCTCATACTGTCTTGCATACAGCTGCTTTTTGAGGGCTGTGTTGCATTTCGCCGGAATATAAAAAGACAGTTCAGGTATCGAGCTAAGTATGATACCAGTATCTGTGAACCTGCAGACAATGGTATCAGTGTAGGATCACTAAACAACGGTGAAACCAAAGTGAACGCCATAAATTTAATATTAGATTCCTTAACGAACGTGAGTTGTTTATTGTTAAGCCAATAAATATAAGTACGCCAAGAAGTTATTACGTCTCGTAAATGCTGTGTGTTTATTGTTCGTTCAAACAACAAGATATTTCTTTATGTGTGGTTAGGACATAGCTTGGATAAACTAGACGTAACAACACCCAGGCATTATTCTGAAGATTAACTCCTGAGCTAAGGCATTGCACTGAGCATTCAGTTTTAAAATTTAATTTTTGTTTATTCTGTGTTTATTTTCAATACTTTTGTTAACAGTAGTGCCTTTCAAGTCGGCACATAGTTTTTAATTTCTATAAAGGTGAAGGATGAATTTGATGAATGGATGAGTTATAGACTGGATGCTAATTGTGGTTCATTTGTGTGTGAATGAAACTGAAGCTTGACTGAGCCGGAGCACGGAAGGTCGTTGGGGAGAGTCAGGCTTGTTACTGTGTAGCTCGAAAACACTCTACAGTATGTTGTGAATAAGCTATCAGAAACTGAAGAACATATTTTTATGAGCATGACGTTAGTGCTTCAGTGAAAACTGGAAGTGATTCCTTTCATGAGAATGTTTTTGCTATCGGTATTTTGTGACTGAAATCTTGGCGTCTCTTAATACCTACATTTTTTAGAGTTTCAACGCGACTCTTAATTCTGTTATATTCTTTTGTTTGAAAGGGAGCCAATTTCCTGTAAAAATTCTTTTGACTGTTGAACAGTGGTAGCTACGTTGAAGGGCCAGAGAAACTGGTACACAAGTCTAATATCGAGTAGCGCCCCCGCGAGCACGCAGAAGTAACACAAAACTCGATTAATGCCTGAACTAGTGCTAGAGAGAACTGATAGCATGAATCCTGCAGGGCTCTCCATAAATCCCTAGGACTATGAGCGGGTTGCACGTTGCAAGACATTTCAGATATGCCCAATAATGTTCACATCTGAGAAATTTGGTGGCCAGCGGAAGTGTTTAAACTCAGAAGAGTGTTCCCGGAGGCACGCTGTAGCAATTCTGGAGGTGTGGGGTGTCGCATTGTTCTGCTGGAATTTCCCAAGTCCGTCGGAACGCACAAGGGGCATGAATGGAAGCAGGTGACCAGGCAGGATGCTTACGTACGTGTCATCCGTCAGAGTCGTATGTAGACGTATCAGAGATCCATATTACTCCAACTGCACACGTCCCACACCATTACAGAGCCTCCACCAGCCTGAACAGTCCTCTGCAGACATGAAAGGTCGATGGAGTCATAAGGTTGTCTCCACACCCGTATACGTCCATCCGCTCCATATAATTTGTAACGAAACTCGTCCGACTAGGCAACACGTTTCCAGTCGTCAACAGTCCAATCTCGATGTTGATGGGCCCAGGTGAGGCGTAGTGCTTTGTGTCGTACTGTCATCAAGGGAACACGAGTGGGCCTTCGGCTCCGATAGCTGTTATCGATGATGTTTCGCTGAGTGGTTCGCACACTGACACTGTTTGACGGCCCAACATTGAAATATGTAGCAATTTTCGGAACGGTTGCACTTCTTTCATGTCGAACGAGTCTCTTCAATCGTCGTTGGTCCCGTTATTGCAGGATCGTTTGCCGTCCGGAGCGAAGTCGGAGGTCTAATGTTTTACCGGATTCCTGCCATTGTAGCAGCAGTAACCGATCTAACAACGGCGCCAGATACTTGTATCTTATACAGGCGTTGCCGACCGCAGCGCCGTATTCTGTCAGTTTACATCATGTCTATATTTGAATACGCATGCCTATACAACTTCCTTTGGCTCTACAGGGTATAATTCTTTAACGCTCTTTTGTGTATTCTTAAAAACAAATATAAGAGCAAAATACAACACATTATATGGGATGTCCCAGAAGGAATGGTCAGTTTTCAGGAATGTGACAGTAACAGTCACTGGAGGCAAAAAGGTATGGTATACATGGCCTTAAAAAGCGTACCTCAAGAGCTATGATGCCTCATACATGTTCAACACTGTGAAGCAAATCTCTTCTGCTGCAAGTTCTTTGGTTTCCATATTTTGTGACGTGGTAGTATGGATCAAAGAAGAAAAAAGTCCAGAAAATATTGGCTCTCAAATGCATACCTTAAGAGCTATGAGTACTTGCTCATCTTCTGTAATGTGAAACGTCTATTCTACTGACTAAGTGTCTCAGCTATTTAGGTGTTTTCTTGTCGTATCCCTGAATACTGATGATTCCTCCTGGGACAACCCCGTGTGTTAAATAATACATATGTACGTTCAAGTTTAAAAATGGTTTTAGGTTATGTTACACTTACCAGAGTGACTACATATTTGCTTTGTTGGATAGAGTATCTCTCAAATGCCACACACTACAACTGATAAAACGAAACAACCATTAATACTGTGTGTGGGGTATGCATATGATTTCGGTTACTCTGTAAATTATATATCTTAAATAAATATCGATTTTCATAGCACACACAGAGCAAAACCACGAACCTGAATAATCTTTGACTATTTATACAACATCTTTTTATAGTTACAGTGCCTCTGACTCAGAGCCTACCAAAGTTACATGCATTCTAAGTTGAGGATCATTTTGGAGAATGGTTAGCAAATTTTCTTTATAGTGTAATGCGAGATTCGTGGAATTGGCATATGAATATTTAAAATGCAGTTATGGAAGGTTAAGCTAAGGACATTGTTTGTGAGGTTTTCTGGGATGTTGGGAAACTGGGGCAAGCGCGCAAGTGTGTCGCATTATTCTGTGTCATTGATATTGTAGGAACAAAACTCTGATAGTAAGATTGTTATATGAAATGTTTTGATAGGAAGATCAGATTCCTCGTGCTTAAATTTATTGCTTACAATCAAATTATGTAAATACTATGGTGGTCATTCAGATGTATTTTAAAACTTTACTTTTGAATATAGGATTTCATTTGAACTATATCAGAAGGAATTTTTTGTCAGTTACAATTCCCACCATTCTTACAGTTTATTAAGTACATACACACATTACGCTTTCTGGTATGGAAATTTCATTCGCAGTTTAATGTTGCTTTGCTACTGTAGGCGGTGCACTGTTTTCAAGAAAACAGAAAAAAGGTTTGTCAGGACACGAGGTAAGTGAAAGTACAATTTAGGCCCTGGAATTTCTTTGTAAGTTAATTTCTACATTTATTTCTGGACTCAGGTTACATTAAGAGTAGCACTTCGTTTCTCTACAAACAGTCAACTTCACTCTGTAGAAAGTGTCGAGCAAGTCATATTATGTCTTCATATAATTCAGTGTAGTCACAGCTTTGCACAATACACTAGTTTAACTTAGGAATTAGTTTCTTTAGTAATAATTTCTGAGAAATTTTATTAGACCGCTTTAGGAAGACAGTTAGACAGAAGCAGACAATCAGTTAAGTTACAGGTGGAGTGACATCTTTCGCGAATGTTTTGTAAATAGCTATGAAAGTAAACTGTAATGTTAACTTATATGATTGCATATAATGCTTTCAGCATATTATTATGTCAATAGTCCACTGGTTCCCCCTAAACACCAATGAATTTTTTTGTGTCAATGTTAAGTACCTTATGGGCAACAGGCAATGACTTTTTCTTTTTTTACATATGCTCCAAAATTCTTAGTATAAAATTTTTAAGTGGTATAGTGACAGGTTGTGTCACAGTCACTATTTAAATGAAATCTGTTGTTTAATATGGTTGAAAAAATATGCTTTAAGTTGCAACAAGGTAGTGAATTCAGTCAATGTAGTAAGCTGATGTTGATGTCATGCAGTGTGTTAAGGTATCAGCAGTGCAGTGAGTAGGACCAGTTAGTTTCTGTGACCATGAGGGCAACATAATTCTACACTGCAATGTGTTTTAATAAATGTGTTCAGTACAAATGGAGCTTCACTTAACCTATAAGAAGATTTAAACACATACTTAAAGTATTTCACAGTTTTCATTTTTAATACATTGGTACAAGGATATAATATTAGAGAAAATACAAATACTATTCAAGAGAATTACATAGAAGGTTTTGGGTTCAGTGAGATCCACAGACTCCTTAAAATTGGGGAGTTTTTTTTGTTAAAAATAAGGAATCAGGAAGTATAACAAAAATATTCCTAGAAGACTAATATTCCTCAATCATAAGAATAATATGACTACAATTTATCCTAACAGATGTTCAGATACCACTGGAAAAATATATCTCCAGCAAGCGCTATTCAATAGGTTTTATATTGCTTTAGTTGTACTATACAAATCTTGTTGATAAGGGTCTCCAGGATTGCAAACTAGTGACAACTGTGAATTGTATTTAAGTGCATTACAATGAAATTACTGTAGATTAAAAAAGATTATGGGGACATTGTGTTAATATTAATTCAAAAATAACTTGAAATATTAATTTTTAGAATTTCTGTGAAGGCACTCATTGACTCAGTAGGAGTTGTCCAACAGCAAATATTTTTACTTTACCATAAATTCAGTTGCATTACCTGCAAGATATATAATAAGCTATAAAAGGTTGTTGATTACATTAGTACTGCTGTATCTTCCTCCTTTCTGTACTAAAGTTAACACTTGGAAAGTTTATAGAGGTTTTTCGGTCTTAATATCATATTCTCGCATTTGCTATGAGAAATATTGGTATTGAAAGATGACACGACTGCATTTTAATTTACTGTGAAACACTTATCAAAGTATCATATTTTCTGGATAAATCTCATTAGGATGTTTTAGCACCAGCACCTGACTTGATTTCTATAACAAACTTATATATTCCAAAAGTACTATAGCTGTAATTGGTGCAAAAAATTATTCTGTACTAATTTTTAATAGAAATATACAGACTAAACTAGTTTCTTACTTTCAAGACACCTATAGCAGTAAGCTACAGTCTCACAAATGCAATTAAAGTAATGTGTTCCATTAATTATAGGCAGTCAGTTTTCCAATTAATTTTGTGAGTTACCTGTCGGCCCATGAACTTAAGTATTTCTGCTGCTTGCATTACATAGTTTGAGACCTCTGCGTTTGTATCCTGAGAAGTACCGTGAGAAGTAATGAATTGTTTTACTGAGCCTTGCCAAAATTTAATGATAACCCTTAGGGTTTAAACCATAGATAGATGTTTTCGAATTTTTCATTATCCACCTTCTCAGTAAAGGGACTCGGTCTATATTTTATTCCCATACTTGTAGCACCTTTAAAATGGAAAAAAATTGTGTCTTCTGAAAATGCTAGTGGAAGATGGTTTTGGTATATCATAAAGAACAGGGAACCGAAAAATGCATTAAACCATGGCTGCTGGCTGCAAATTTTGAGAGCATGCTGTTATGTAATTGACTTGGAACTAATATTCTCTGCATTGTGTCACAGAGATAAGATACAACCCATGAGCTTGGTGTGTCTACTATTATACAATATTTTTAACTTTCCATGGTATATCGGTTCCTACTTATCCTTAAATAATAATTTAATAAAGTTGACATGCTGTGGCATGATATTGTGTCAGTCATGCAAACAGTGCAAGTTGGTCCTCTCGCTTTGTTGTGTATGGACAGCTACACTGACGACTCGCAACGAGAAGGTCCAACGCAACTGCAAGTTCCTCAACTCATCGTTAAGAGGCTTGTTTATCTGGTGTCTTGTAATGTTGTCCTGACGTCACATTTGGTCTCTACCGGTCGAGGGCCCACACAATCACACAAAATTCTGTGAATAATGGAATGGCAAGTGTGAAAATCTCAAAGTTGCTTTAACGAAAGTCTCGAGGTAATGGAATGTCACCTTGTTTTTTAATCACAAAATCAAAGTAAAAACAGTCTTTAGGGCCTGTCTAATGATAATACTCGAATGTAAGTGCGCATATTCTAATTATAGCATCGATCACCATTTCAACTTCAAAAAATTTCCTCCGGACGAATTTAATGGCAATTCGATGTTTCACACTTTTAATCATGTAATCACTTTGAATGTATAATAAGACAGGTTGTAGAGCACACATGTTGTCAACATGAATGTGGGCTATGAACTGCTTAGTAAACCTTTCCGAAGGCTGACTAATATTTTAACTTAGTTTCAACTCCCCTTGCTTTCAGTCGTTCGCAGTATCAGCACAGCAAAGCTGTTTTGGTTTATGCTACAAGGCCAGTTCAGTCAATTATCCAGACTACTGCCCTTGCAACTACCGATGAGCCTGCTGCACCTTTTCAGGAACCACATGCCTGTTTGGCCCCTCAACAGAAACCCCTCTGTGGAGGTTTCACCTACAGTAAAGCTACGTGTATCGCTGAGGCACGCAAGCCTCCCAACCAACGACAAGGTCCATGGTTCAGTGTGGTGTGAGGGGGGGGGGGGGGGGGCTTTTCTGTGCTCATACTGCAAACAACTGAAAGCAAGTGGAAACTATACCAGTAATTTTTCCCGAGGGCCTGCAGGTCTACTGTATAGTTAAGCGATGATGGCATGGTCTGGGGTAACATTTTCCAGAGGTAAAATAGTACCCCATTGGCCAGATAATCTAAACAGAGAAATGGACAGGTTAAAGTTTGATATAGTGGGAATTAGTGACGTTCAGTGGCAGGAGGAGCAGGACTTCTCGCCAAGTGAATACAGCGTTAAAAATACAAAATCAAATAGGATTAAAGAAGGAGTAGGCTCAATAATGAATAGAAATAACTGGAACACAGATAAGCTACTACGAACAGCATAGTGAACGCAGTCTTGTAGCCAAGACAGATACGAAGTCCACACTCAGCACAGAATCAGGTTTATATGGCAACTAACTCTGCAGCTAATGAAGAGATTGAAGAAATGTGTGATGAGATAAAAGAAATTTAATGAGGTAGCTAAGGGAGACGAAAATTTAATAGTAATGGATGACTAGAATTCGGTAGTAGGAAAAGGAAAAGAATAAAAAGTAGTAGGTGACTGGTGTAACAAAAGAAACAGGAAGCCGTTGGTAGAATTTTGTACAGCACGTAACTTACTCATCACTAACACTTGGCTTAAGTAGCATGAGAGAAGGTTGTATGAGTGGAGGAGACATGAAGACACCAGAAGGTTTTAGATTGATGATATAATGGTAAGATAGAGATTTAGGAACCAGGTTTTAAATTACAAGACATTTCCAGTGGCAGATGGGGCCTCTGACTACAATTTATTAGTTATGAACAGCAGATCAAAACTGAAGAAACTGCAAAAAGGTAGTAAATTAAGGAGATGGGACCTGGATAAACCGATAGAACCAGAGGTTGTAAAGAGTTTCAGAAGGAGCATTAAGGAACGATTGACTAGAAGAGGGGAAAGGAACAGAGTGGAAGAAGAATTCGTAGCTTTGAGAGATGAAATACTGAAGGCAGCAGAGGATCAAGTAGGTAAAAAGACGAGGGCTAGTAGAGATCCTTGGGTAACACAAGATATACTGAATATAATTGATAGAAGGAGAAAATACAAAAATGAAGTAAATGAAGCAGCCAAAAAGGAATACAAACGTCTCAAAAATGAAGCAGATAGGAAGCGCAAAACGGCTAAGCAGGAATGGCTAGAGGAAAATGTAATGATGTAAGAGCATATATCGCTAGGGGTAAGATAGATGCCACCTACAGGGAAATTAAACAGACCTCTGGAGAAAAGAAAACCACCTGTATGATTATCAAGAGCTCCGATGGAAAATCAGTCCTGAGCACAGAAGGGAGAGCAGAAAGGTGGAAGGAGTATGTAGAAGATCTGTACATGGAAGATGCACTTGAGGGCAATATTATTGAAATGGAATAGGACATAGAGGAAGATAAGAAGGTGGATCTGATATTGCGTGAAGAATTTCATAAAGCACTGAAAGACCTAAGTCGAAACAAGGCCCCAGGAGTAGATAACAATCCCTTAGAGCTACTGATAGCCTACGGAGAGCCAGCCATGACAGAACTCTTACCTCTGGTGAGCAAGATGCATGAGACCGGTAAAATGCCCTCAGACTTAAAGAAGAATATAATAATAGCAATTCCAAAGAAAGCAAGTGCTAACAGGTGTGAAAATTACCGAACTATCAGTTTAGCAATTGATGGTTGCTAGACACTATCACAAATACTTTGCAGGCGAATGGAAAAACTGACTGAAGCCGACCTAGGGAAAGATGAGCCTGGATTCAGGAGAAATGTAGGGAGACGCGAGGCCATACTCTCCCTACGACTTATCATAGAATATAGGTTAAGGAACGACAAACAAACGTTTACAGCATTTGTAGACTTAGAGAAATTCTATAACAATATTGACTGGAATACTCTCTTTGAAATTATAAAGGTGGCAGGTGTTAAATACAGGGAGTGAAAGGCTATTTACAATTTGTACGGAAACCAGATGGCATTTATAAAAGACGAGGGGCAGGAATGGAAGCAGTGGTCGAGAAGGGAGTGAAACAGGGTTGTAGCATAGCGCTGATGATATTCAATCTGTGTACTGAGCATGCAGTAAAGGAACAAAAGATAAATTTAGATTGAAAATTAAAGTCCAGGGAGAAGAAATAAAAGCTTCGAGGTTTGACGAAGACGTTGTAATTCTGTCAGAAACAGCAAAGGCCTTAGAAAAGCAGCTGAACGGAATGGACAGGGTCTTGAAAGGAGAATATAAGTAAAACATCAACAAAAAAAATATGAGAATAATGGAGTGTAGGCGAATTAAATTAGTTGATGAGGGTGTGGGAATTTAATTAGGAAATTAGACACTTAAAATAAGAGATGAGTTTTGCTATCTGGACAGCAAAATAACTGATGATGGTCGAAGCAGAGTGGATATAAAATGCAGACTGGCAGTGGCAAGATTATCGTTTCTGATGAAGTACAGATTTAAGTGTCAGGAAGACTTTTATGAAAGTATTTGTATGGAGTGTAGTCCTCTATGGGAAAGAAATACTCACGATAAACCGGTTAGACAAGGAGAGAATTGACGCTTTTGAAATGTGGTGATACAGAAGAATTCCAAAGATGTAGCAGATGTAGCAGATCACGTAACTAATGAGGAGGAACTGAACGGAATTAGGGAGAAGAGGAATTAGTGGCACAACTTAACTAGAAGAAGGGATCGGTTCGTAGGACACATTCTGTGGCACAAAGGGATCACCAGTTTAATACTGCAGGGGTGCGCGGAGGGTAAAAATCGCAGAGGGAGACCAAGAGGTGAATACACTAAGCAGATTCAGAAGGATGTAGATTGCGTGAGTTACTCGGAGATGAAGACGCTTGCGCACGATAAAGTAGCGTGGGCAGCTGCATCGAACCATTCTTTGAAATGAAAATCACAAAAACAAGAAAAATAATATAAAATATTCATTTTCAGTAAGTGCATGTGTTGAGCCTGAATACTAGTCGAGCACTGTGTAGCGAGCAGGCTTAGATGTTTCGTGCCTACCTGCACAACGCGCACTTATTATTAGTCAGTTTATTCGACCAATGACTGACAATATTAAGTAAACTTCTAATTAAAACATGAGCTAGATTTTGGTTTTTCTGAATGCATGGTTGAGAAGCAGTCAGTCTGGATAATTTCGACGGACTAGTTCGAGTCTTATTTAAACAGTTAATGTTTGTAAAAAGTCATGCGTCTGCCCCCAACTGTTGCAGTATTAAACACCATATTTTCTGTCTGCTAACATCTCTGTTTTCACGCTAAGTGTCAATCTGTAGTTTCACGGGATGGTAATTGGTACTGATCCTAATTGTACTCCGGCGAATAGCAGCGTATGCTTTTCTACACTGCATGATGAACTCTTATCAAATGTGGGTCGGCATATTGCATAAATACCACATATTCCCCAGGCACAGTGTTTCCTAAGACCGTCTGTCTTTAATTACTAACTTTTCCATAATTGTATATACATTTCCGTTTTTATGGTATCCGTCCCTATCGTCAGATAACACATTTGATTCCTTTAGATAAATATCAGTACCTCTTTTCTGGCTTCTTTACGTTACTCTTCAACTACAATGATGACGTAACTTTTTACAGTTATATTTATTTTGTTTACAATTTACAATTTTGGAACAATGACATATGTAATACGCACTCACAACACAGCCACATTACTGGTTGATCTGCCCATATTTTTGAGATGACTGCGGGATGACGTCTTGATTCTCAGACTGTCATGGCGTTCAGATGTTTCCTTCATCATTCTTCACTCTACATAGTCCATGTAACATATATTAAATAAGGCAAACATTAGAAATATATAATGAGATAATCTTTTTGAAAACGAAACACTATTTACATTAGTATTTAAAATAATGAACAAACATATTATAGTATAATTCACAAGTAGTCGAGTTCTCATTCAATACACAAGTAGCCTTATAGTTTATAAACAAAACATTAACAATGACGTCCTCTGGTGCATCTAATTTTCTCATACGTCAGCTAACATTTGGCTGCCACTAATTTGTTCTTGATCGCCACAGCTGTTGTCTGTCGATGACCCAAACAGTATGAGTCACCGCTTTACATTCCCGAAGAGCAATTAGCTGATGTGCTGTGAGCGCCTTCTGCTCTGTTCATCTTAACGCTACGTATAAAACATTACAAAATTTGTGGGCATTATCTCACACCATTACTCCCACAACATCTGAGATTTCTTCTTTATCAGCCATAAGTATTTGTACTGCGATTTCATCATTTAACCGTTCTCCTAGATCACGGTTTGCTCCTACAAATGACAAGTACGAAGGCTTTATATTCCTTAAATGATCAGCTCTAAGGTTCTATATTCCTTTTTAACACCTAATTTGATTTTTAAAGATATTCATGCACAACACCTGATCCAAGTGCCTCAGACTCGTTTCATATTCTTTTATTTCTTTCCTTCATTCATAGTTGACTGTTGACTGTATATTTCTTCAGTGTAATGCTCCACTGCTGAATGTTATTCGACAGATACAAAGATTATTAGCTGTTAGCCCTACAACATGTCTAAGAGAAAGTTGACAAATGAAGAAATTCATCAAGTATTGGAAGAATCTGATGATCTCAGCGATTTCAGTGAAGAACATTCAGACTGCGTACTATATGATGAAGATAAAGATGAAGAAGACGATCCTGTAAGTGTTGTCAGTGAAGAAAGTGATGTGAATGACTTAGCAAATATTAGAAGATAAAGATGATATCAAAAATACTGAACGTATTGAAGGTATATTTATTGGAAAAAATGAATATGTATGGAATAAAGCTGCACCTAAGGCAAAAAAGTAAGGAAACATAATATAATAAAATGTGAAGTTGTGAAGTTCCCTCCATTGAAAAGTAAGTAACCTTAACAGATGCATTTCAGCTGTACATTTCTCCAGACATTATACAGAAAATTTAGCAGTTTAGTAACAACGAAGCAGAAAGGGTGTACAAGAAAAAGCTTTTTGAGAAGAGTTGAAGAAAATGTGATAGTGTAGAAATAAAAGCTCTGGTTGGTTTTTTGATATCAGCTGCACATCTAAGAAGCAATTTTTCCAATGTAAGAGTACTGTAGAGCGTGAAGCACCGTCCACCGACATTTACAGCAATAGTCGGTCGTCAGAGATTTGGAGACTTGTTATTCTTTCTGTGGTTCGGGGTGATAGATCTAAAAGAAATGTTCGAAGAGACAACGATAAATTTGCTGCAGTCAGACACGTCTAGGAGGACATAAATCATAATCTTGTGAAACATTATCAGACAAACAAAAATTGGAAGGTGGAAGAAAAACTAGTTCATTCCGCAAACGGTGTGCATTTAGGTAGTAAGTGAGTCAAAAACATGGTAAGTATGGAACAAAAATTTTCTAAATATGTAAGCCTAGATGTTACTAACCACTGAAAGGGCTACTATATGTCGGAAAGAAAGAGGTATAAATATTGGTTTCGATGTGGTCACACTTCTGGCAACAGATATTTCTCTAAATGCTGAAACATCACATTGGATAAATGTGGCATATTTCCTAATAAAACATGGGTTGTCACTTGTAGGAACAATTCGACAGCAGAAAATTTATATCTAGAGAATTTTGGCCAAAGAAAAGCCTGGAGGAACGTACTACAACATTTAATGTCACTTGCGATCGTATTCTACTGTCATGCAGTCCAAAAAAGGGTGGAAGTATAGTCCTACTTTCTCCAATGCATCATACTTCAAATTTAATTACTAAAGGTGCCTCTAAGCCTGCTGTAATAAAGTACTAGAAGCTGATGACAGGTGAGATGATCTCATTAGGTCAGATGGAACCTAATTTATAGTGAAGGGACTCACACAAAACCGGGAACGACTCCAGTTCCACTGGAGACTGGTTCACTGGCAGAGAGCGTATACAACGAGCCGCCCAAGAGCAGCAGGTGGAAAACATGAGGGAAAAACAAGAGAGACGGCAGGACAGAATAACAAGCCCAGCGAGTATACCAAGATCGAAAACTAAGACGCAGCGAATTCAGAAATGCGGTAAGGATGTGTAGCGAGATAAACACCGTAGCGCAGAGAAATCACAACATACTGTTGAGTCACTGTGCCGCCTGGGAAGCTGCGGGCGCCAAGAGACCGCCAGAATTGGTATGTCTAAGCGGCGGCGCTCACGGCGGCAACAGCAGCTCTTGCAGAAGCAGCCGTGCTGCCTAGCGCCCGTCATCTATTTCCATAGCGACAGGCGGACCTTCAAACTCGCCAGCCAGGGACACAAGATCCCTCCCAGCTACGATTGACCGTACGTCCGAAAGTTCGCTGGACGATGGTGGGAAAGGTAAACAGGTGGCACGAGTGCATACCCTGCACAGAGCCGCCGACAGGGAGGAAAACAGAGGGGTGCCTGGCAACGTTGTAGGGCACAGCGGCGTGGACAACGATGGAGTGGGCGACGACGGGCGAGAGGGTGGAGGTTGCAATGAGACCTCTAGTTCCATGTTTGCGTCACTGGTATCGCCTCTGGGGCCCGACAGCGTAAGCTGTATCTGTACAGCCGCGCGGTTAGAGGCGCTATGTCACTGACTGCGCGGCCGCTCCCGCCGGAAGTTCGAGTCCTCCCTCGGGCATGGATGTGTGTGTTGATCTTAGCAAAGGGTAGTTTAAGTAGTGCGCAAGTCTAGGGAGCGATGACCTATGTAGTTTGGTCCCTTAAGAACTCACACATATTTGAACATTTTTTGTACCTGTACAGGCGAGTGATCAGCAAGGATGGGCATTCCAGGACCGACTGAGCAGGCGGCAGCAGCACAGATGGTAGGCGAGGATCGAGCTGGTTAATTTTCCAGTGTTACAAACCCCTCATAGTGTCCATCAGCATAAGGCACCACCCTTGGGTGGCAACCACTGTGGTCGGAATCCACAAATGTTTGGTCCCATACGGGCAGGCTCACACAGCTGAGCCCGACAGAAAGTGCCCGGCATGCTGGGTCTGGTGTACTGTGAGCTGTGGGGCGGGGAGGTGGAGGAGAGTAAGTGGCTGTCATTCATGGAAGAGCTCCACCAGACTACGATCACGAGCAGGTGTGCCTTCCTGTAGGTGATCATTAACTGTTTGAGTCTAGCCATGGTAGTGGAAGTATACACTGCCTTCAGCATTTGTTGCTTAAACATATGCACAATATGTTCCACTTCATCTTTGTAGGAGAGATAAAGCGGCGGAGTAAACATGTGTTTGATGCCACTGGAGGTGCAGAATTGTTAGAAAGTCACTGCTGTGTATTAGGTTTCATTGTTCGACAGGGTGGTCTGAGGAAACCTTTTATCAGCTAGAATCTGAATGAGAGCAGTGGGAGTGGCGTCAGTGGCGGTGGACGCCATGGTAACTGCATATGGGTAATAAGAATAAACGTCCACACTACTGCATCACATAGATCTCAGAAAGAGGCCAGCATAGTCCAGATAAATGTGGTCCTACGGTCAACTGGGTGTGAGTAAAAGACTGGGGTGGAACAGCTTGGTGCTGGTCACTAGCAGAACAGCCATGCACCATGGGTCTGTATCTTTGATCAGCCCCAGCAGGTAGGCATGTCGCTTTGCAATGGCTTTCATCTGTTACATACCACAATGCCCACAGTGGAGTAGTTGGAGAACAATTGGGTGCAGGGTAGGTGGGAAGATGACACGGAGACTATTTGCCTCCTAGTCAAACAGGAGAACATAGGAGACAACAAAA
The DNA here is from genome assembly GCF_023864345.2 of Schistocerca serialis cubense. Lineage (NCBI taxonomy): Eukaryota > Metazoa > Arthropoda > Insecta > Orthoptera > Acrididae > Schistocerca > Schistocerca serialis. The sequence goes on from NC_064640.1 coordinate 585,760,827, forward strand.
AATGTCGGGAGAGGCGAGTGTAGGCCTAAAGCTCTGGATTTTGATACTTGGAAAGAGAAGTGGGCCACCCATGGAGCACATAATGTGTGACACACTGCAGCATCGTGTCTGTATCTGTGTGAGCAGATGTAATGGTAAACCTGTCCAAGGTTTACTGTCATTCCTCATTGATGGGGAACAGGAGATTTCCTGTTGGTCAAATGCTAGATTGGACCCCGAAGGTCGATAAGAAAGGGTATCCACTTTTGTGTATTGTACCGTGAGCTTGTATGTATGTTATAAATGTAGAAGCTGAGGAAGAGCACCCAATGCTGCAGCAGTAGTGCAGGCCGCTCAGGGAGCTGAAAGTGTGGCCCAAAAAGAGCTGCAAGTGGTTTGTGGTCTGTACTGGTGGTAAATTTGGTCTCCAATTGGAAAGCGTAGACTTTCTTAATGACAAAGATAATCGCGAAAGTTTCGTTTTCGATCAGTGAATCGCTTTTTAATGCAGATGTCCGGATATCTGAGGCACAGGCAATAGGTCGCACAGCACTGCTATCCTCCTATGCTGCACTACTTCATCACTGCTCTAGGGAGAAGTATCCAGAGCCAAAGTCAATGGACGATATAGAATAAGGGGCCTAAGGAGGGGGACGAGCGCAATAAACGCTTCAGCTGTGTGAAAGCGTGCTCACAGGCAGCTGTCCTCCTGTACTGAACGCCTATCTTTCGCAACTGGTCGAGTAGATGGATGATGTGGGCCTGTTGTGGAAGAAACGTAGAGAATAGTAATTCACTTTTCATGGAAAATCCTGCTGCTCCTGTAAGTTTTGAGGGCGGGGTAGGGAGTCAGTGGCAGAAACGTTGCGGTTAGTGGCGTTGATCTCGTCTTTGTTAAGCAAGTGGCCAAGATATTCGAGTTGTTCCTGAGAAACCTGTCGTTTATATAAACAGCACTTGAGCCCTGCATCACACGGATAGTAAACGCGATACAAAGGTTACATGGGTGGTCTTGACACATAGTGCCTGTGACAGTTACGTTATTTATAAAGTTAGCATAAGCAAGAATGGACACAGTTAACTGTTCCAGGTACATCCGTAAAATCATCAGACCTGAAGAGATCCCAAAGGGCAAGCGTCGTTGTTTGTGTAAGCCAAAGTGGTGTTGACAACCATTATGCATTGCGATTTCTCATTCAGGAGGATCTAGAAATATATGTCTGCAAGGGCTACCTTGGAAAAAAAAACTCACTTCCAACAAGCGTCATGGTGAGGTCTTCTAGATGTGCAGTGGTGTGTGTTCCCACTTGTGCCACAGCACAGGTTGTCGGTTTAAAATCTACAGATGGTCAGAGAGATCCACTGCGTTTCTTGACCACTACAAGTGGTTTTACTATAACACTTGCTTCAACACGTTCAATTACAACAGCTTTGTGGAGGCCACCGAGTCCTTGATTAATGGCCACCCATAAAGAGACAGAAAGAGTCTGTACTTAACAGAAACAAGGCACAGTATCTGGACATAAAGAGATATGGACCTGGAAATTATTGACACACCCCAGCTCCTATTCAAATAGAGGCATGAATATGGTACAGAGATCATCGAGCTCCTGAAAGTGAACCGTGTCTGAGACGACCTGTAGTGAAATAGAAGCGGGTAGTTCCGGTGAATTATTATGTATCTCCATACAGTGATAGACAATCAAAACAATGAGAAGGCAGCGAGACCAAAAACTATGCCCACTGAATGACTATCGACAGTAAACAGACTTACCAGCTGTACGACCTGCTTGTATGTAGCGTTGACTATAAATTAATCCTGGAGAGTAATCGAATAGTCACGACAGGCGACCAACATATGGCAGGGGAAGGCCAAGTCAAGGAACCAAGGCTAGAATACGTTTGCAGGTTAATCAAAGAAACGATAACTCCAGTGTCCATCTGGAACTGGAAGTCCTGGTTTGCAGTCATGAAGTAGACAAACATCTTAATTGTTGAAGTATCGCTATGAGGAACAACTGCCTGCAGTTCAAGCACCCTCCTGTGATGAAAGAAGGGGTGGGCGTACGACTGTCCGACCGTTGCCGACAGAGAGTATGGAGATATCCGCAATGACTCGGACAGTCTGCAAGTGGGTCGTTAGCAAGGTAGTCAACACACGATAGGTGACCCTGCGCTACGTCGATGGGGCGCGACAGGCTGTTCAGAGGCCATGGAGACGCCCGAAAACGATGAGTCACGAATCTGCTGGTGGGAAATAGACTTACGAGAACTCCTCTCCTGAGGTGGTGGCTACACTCAACAACCGAGCTAGGTTAATAATTGGCCCCTTTTACCGACCTCCCGACTCAGTAGCATTAGTGGCAGAACAACTGAGAGAAAATCTGGAATACATTTCACATAAATTTTCTCAGCATGTTATAGTCTTGGGTGGAGATTTCAATTTACCAGATATACACTGGGACACTCAGATGTTTAGGTCGGGTGGTAGGGACAGAGGATCGAGTGACATTATACAGAGTGCACTATACGAAAATTACCTCGAGCAATTAATCAGAGAACCGACTCGTGGAGATAACATCTTGGACCTACCGATAACAAACAGACCCGAAATTTTCGAGTTTGTAAGCGCAGAACAGGGAATCAGTGATAATAAGGCCGTTGCAGCATCCCTGAATATGGAAGTAAATAGGAATATAAAAAAGGGAGGAAGGTTTATCTATTTAGCAAGAGTTATAGGAGGCATATTTCAGACTTCCCAACAGATCAAAACGAAAATTTCTGTTCCGACACTGACAATGTTGAGTGTTTATGGAAAAAGTTCAAGGCAATAGTAAAATGCGTTGTAGACAGGTACGTGCCGAGTAAAACTGTGAGGGACAGGAAAAACCCACCGGGGTCAACAACATAGTTACGAAACTACTGCGAAAGCAAAGAGAGCTTCAATGCGTATTTAAACGCAGCCAAAACCTTTAAGGCAAACAGAAGCTAAATGATGTCAAAGTTAGAGTAAGGAGGGCCATGCGTGAGGCGTTCAGTGAATTCGAAAGTAAAATTCTATGTAATGACTCGACAGAAAATCCTAGGAAGTTCTGGTCTTACGTTAAATCAGTAAGTGGATCGAAACAGCATATCCAGACACTCTGGGATGATAATGACATTGAAACAGAGGATGACAAGAGTAAAGCTGAAATACTAAACACCTTTTTCCAAAGCTATTTAACAGAGGAAGACCGCACTGCAGTTCCTTTTCTAAATCCTCGCACGGATGAAAAAAATGGCTGACATCGAATTAATTGTCAAGGAATAGAAAAGCAACTGAAATCACTCAAGAGAGGAAAGTCCACTGGACCCGACGGGATACCAATTCCATTCTACACAGAGTACGCGAAAGAACTTGCCCGCTTGTAACAGCCGTGTACCGCAAGTTTCTAGAGGAAAGGAAAGTTCCAAATGTTTGGAAAAGAGTACAGGTAGTTCCAGTTTTCAAGAAGGGTCGTCAAGCAGATGCGCAAAACTACAGGGCTATATCTCTGACATCGATCTGCTGTAGAATCTTAGAACATGTTTTTTGCTCGCGTATCATGTCATTTCTGGAAACCCAGAATCTACTCTGTATGAATCGACATGGATTCCGGAAACAGCGATTGTGTGAGAGCCAACTCGCTTTATTTGCTCATGAGACCCAGAAAATATTAGATACAGCCTCCAAGGTAGATGCCATATTCTTTGACTTCCGGAAGGCGTTCGATACAGTTCCGCACTGTCGCCTGATAAACAAAGTAAGAGCCTACGGAATATCAGACCAGCTGTGTGGCTGGATTGAAGAGTTTTTAGCAAACAGAACACAGCATGTTGTTCTCAATGGAGAGACGTCTACAGACGTTAAAGTAACCTCTGGGATGCCACAGGGGAGTGTTATGGGACCATTACTTTTCACAATATATTTAAATGACCTAGCAGACAGTGTCGGAAGTTCCATGCGGCTTTTCGCGGATGATACTGTAGTATACAAAGAAGATGCAGCATTAGAAAATTGCAGTGAAATGGAGGAAGATCTGCAGAGGATAGGCACTTGGTGCAGCGAGTGGCAACTGACCCTTAACACAGACAAATGTAGTGTATTGCGAATACATGGAAGGAAGGATCATTTATTGTATGATTATATGATAGCGGAACAAAGACTGGTAGCAGTTACTTCTGTAAAATATCTGGGAGTATGCGTACGGACCGATTTTAAGTGGAATGATCATATAAAATTAATTGTTGGTAAGGCGGGTGCCAGGTTGAGATTCATTGGGAGAGTCCTTAGAAAACGTTGTCTATCAACAAAAGAGGTGGCTTACAAAACACTCATTCGAGTATTGCTCATCAGTGTGGGATCCGTACCAGGTCGGGTTGACAGAGGAGATAGAGAAGATCCAAAGCAAAGCGGCGCGTTTCGTCACAGGGTTATTTGGTAAGCGTGATAGCGTTACGGAGATGTTTAGCAAAGTCAAATGGCACTCTCTGCAAGAGAGGCGCTCTGCATCGCAGTGTAGCTTGCTGTCCAGGTTTCAAGAGGGTGCGCTTCTGGATGAGTTATCGAATATATTGCTTCCCCTACTTAACCCTCCCGAGCAGATCACAAATGTAAAATTAGAGAGATTCGAGCGCGCACGGAGGCCTTCCGGCAGTCGTTCTTCCCGCGAACATTACGCGACTGGAACAGGAGAGGGAGGTAATGGCAGTGGCACGTAAAGTGCCCTCCGCCACACACCGTTGGGTGGCTTGCGGAGTATAAATGTAGATGTAGATGTATGCAATGCGTTGTGCATGAACCTCATGAGTCCAGCGCAGAAGTAACATCACCAGCCAAGGAGAAGTGTTGTTACACGTGCACACCTAAAAGAAGGAAGAATGCAGAAAATTGTTTTTAGTAACTGCAGGAGAAACGCTTGTGGCAATCATTCAGTCCCTGTTGTGAAGTAAAACAATTGCCATCTGTGAAAAAAGACACAAAACAGAACTTTTTCTGGATTAACGACTATCAATGTAACTAAAAATTTATAACAGAGAAACATGATTTTATCATTACTGAAAAATAAAGAAAATTTTTGTACTTATGTACATTAAACACTTACATTGATAAAACCTAGCTCAAACAGTGTTTATTCATATTTTCATTGTTGTCTTAATAAAAAACAACATTATAAAGAAAAAAATACCTATGAGTCTTGCATACTCACCTCATCCCTCTACTGTGATAAAATAGCACAGGTATCCTACGGTTAGAAAAATACTGACATAATATTAGAGATACGAGGGGCGTTCAGAAAGTAAGCTCCGATCGGTCGTGAAATGGAAACGACTATGAAAATCCGATAAAGCTTTGCACAGATGTGTTGGGTAGTGTCTCTAGTATAACCCCAGTTAGCATCACGTCGCTCTTCTCATTTCTGAGCTCGCAGTGAGTGCGTAAAGCTGTCTAGAAAATAGTGTCTGCCGCCAAGTACGAGGGCCTGGTGAGAAATGTCGCCTGAAGCTATGCAGCTAACATTACATAACTGTCGTGCTGTTTCGTCTTCACGACAATTCTCAGCCGCATTCTGCAGGGGCAATGAAGATGCTCCTGCATCGTTTTCAAATGGAAATGTTAGATTACCCACAATACAGTCCCCAATTGTCTCCCCCTGAGTTTCATCTCTGGTCACATGAACCGCTGTCTTTGAAGACAACATTTTGACACAGACAACGAGGTGTAGGCCAGCGTGGAGAATTGGCGGAAAGCACTGGCGGCTGCCTTTTATGATGAGGCTATTGAAAAGTTGGTACAACGCTATGACAAAAGTCTAAGTCAGAACGGCGACTACGTAGAGAAGTAGCTGAAAGGTGTAGCTAATTGTTACAAGTAAAACATTTCTGATGTTCACTGTGGTTTCAATTTGGCGATCAATCGGAGCTTACTTTCTGAACAGGCCTCGTACATATTAAATTAATAGGTACACTCCTAATAATCCAAACAAGTACCCAATGTTGCTATATATGGCTTTCACACTACTACGTCATTATGATACGCCATTACCTAAATGAGCTATGCTGTATCCCAGGAATCTGCATGAGAATGCATTTTGGTCAACAACAATTTATTGCTTTATTACTGATTTCATCATAAATATTTGGACATTCATTTTCATAGAAGTTAATGACACTGAAATTTCCGTGAAATTCTACTTCAGACTTGAAATTCTGATCGATGTAAAATCTGAAAGTACCAACGTTTTGACATTTGCGTCCTTTCTTAATGTCAGTGGTGACAACAGTTTTCCCATTTCTCATCAGCGGATGCTCAAATTTAATCACTGAGATAGGGATGCCGATGGATATATCACATTCAGAAACACGAATCACATCTACATGGTTTGAAGATGGCTGTTGATTTCAGCAAATTGCAAGTTGGATGATTTTATTTTCGAACTCTCTAATACTTTCTGCTATGAGTTTGATGCATGGAATTTAGTAGGAACACGCGAGGCTATACTAACGCTACGTCTTCTTACAGAAGACAGATCAAGGAAAGGCAAAACTACAACTATAGCATTTGTAGACTTAGAGAAAGCTTTTGACAGTGTTGACTGGAATACCCTCTTTGAAAGTCTGAGGTAAGCAGGGGTAAAATACAGAGCGCAAAATGTTATTTACAACTTGTACAGAAACCAGATGGCAATTATGAGAACCACGGGGTATGAAATGGAAGCAGTGGTTGAGAAGAGAGTGAGACAGGGTGGTAGCCTATCCACTTTGTTACTCTATCTTTACAATGTGGAAGCAGTGGAGCAGGAATTTAAGTGCGGAGAGAAGAAAAATAAATTTTAAGGTTTGCCGATGACACTTACTTCTGTCACAGGTAGCAAGGGACTTGGAAGATTATTTGAACGGAATGGACAGTGTCTTGAATGGAGGATATAAAACGAACATCAACAAAAGCAAAATGAAGATAATGTAATGCAACTGAATTAAATCAAGTGACACGAAGGGAATTAGATTAAGAAATGAGACACTGAAAGCAGTACATAAGTTCTGCTACTTAGTTTTAAACCAAGTTTTAAATTTTATCGTAAAAAGGCATTTTTTATTCATTTAATTAACTTTCACGAATTTTACGTGCTACATTTGGCGTGACCTTAAATCTTTGTATCTCCACACCGGATAAAGATTATTATGTGAAAAGAAATTAGTTTTGACTTTATCCATTTATCTACCTTCATGCAAAGTTTGAACCGATTCGTACAGTTTTAAAGTACAAAAGCGGCGCACTTCAAAAACCTCCCAAAGAAACGTGATTTTTACACGTAAAATATGAACGAAAGGAGGTTGTTTTCAGACGGTTAAATCTTGTCTTAGACCAAGGTCCGATACACCAGTGGACCAAATTTGGACCATCAGTCTCGCTCAAGCCTGAAGTTATTTGAGAGTGACCATTTTTGTACGTAAAATCCGATCACTGCGCATACAAATGGTGCCATTATCTCAGCATTAATTTCAGCCCAGTTAAATGAGAACGAAGTCTTTGGTGACGGCACTGTTGTGTAAAAGATTCGCGGACATCTTGCCGAGTCAATTCGTGGTAAAACCTCCAGCTTTCGACGATAACCTTTGTCGTCTTCGTCAGGAGAAAATAACCGTTACAACTGTTGAAGTGGTGACCTTACATATCCAAAATATGGCTTCTGATTTGTTGGTAATTACGTCATACTGTCGCAGATGTTATCAACGTCTGCGCCTGGTGGCACAACCGCTCCCGCCGCAGCATAAATATTGCGACAAATATTGCTAGTTCCTTTGTGTCGATAGCTCGCTCCCATGCACCGCTAAGATTATATGCGCTGTCATGGTCGAAGATTTTTCTCGCACATTATTATTTCTAAAGCCTCTTTAGTTACAGATTCTCGGTATGTAGGAGCCTGGGACAGAACTTTTATTTTGTCAAACAGTATTTTATGTTTGTCCGACCGAGCGAGGTGGCGCAGTGGTTGACACACTAGACTCGCATTCAGGAGGACGACCGCTCAAACCTGCGTCCGGCCATACTGATTTAGGTTTTCTGTGAGTTCCCTAAATCGCTTCAACCAAATGCCGGAATGGTTCCTTTGAAAGCGCACCCTTCCCTAATCCAGTGGGACTGATGACCACGCTGTTTGGTCCCTCCCCCAAATCAACCAACAAACAAACATATGCTTGTTTGTGTGGCTGTTATCAGAAATTGCAGATTTCTACAGTTCTCCATTATTACTATGCGGATGGACTGATCGATTCAAGTGCTACCGCACTCACAAGGGATGTTGTAAATCCCAGGGAGCCTGCGACCGAGACTGGATCTCTGGAATTTACAACATCCCTTCTGAGTGCGATAACAATTACATCAGTCCATCTGCAACGTTTCCAACCAATGCGCAGAACATCAACGACATATTAAAAATCGAGAATTGGAGATATCTGCAGTTGCTGCAAACAGCCTTACAAGCAAACATAAAATACTATTTGACGAGACAAAAGTTTTGTCCCAGGGTACTACATACTGGGACTCTGTAAGTGTAGACGTTATAGAAATAAGAATGTGTGAGAAAAATCTTCAACCGTGACAGCAGATATAATCATAGCGGTGCATGAAAGCGAGCTCTCGACGCAGAGGAGCGAGCAATATTCATCGCAATGTTTACGTTACTGAGCCACCAGTGCAGACGTTGACACTATATGCGACAGCATGACGTCAATTCCGACCAACCAGAAGCTCTATTTGGGCTATATAAGATCCACCACACCAGTAGTTTTCCCAGTCATTTACTCCTGACGAAGACGAAGGAGGTAATTGTCGAAAGCTCGGGGGTTGATTCTGAAATGAAGCTCCAAGGAGTCCGAGAATGTTTTACGCATCAGCCCAATTAAAACTTTCTTTAAAAAGGATTTAATCGCTTCGTACAATTTGTATGGGCACCAGCTGCGATTTGTCATTCAAACCTTGTTTAATACATCGTAACACAGCTACAGGAAGACAGATATTCGAATGGCTCTACAAATTGCCGCTGGTTTAGGATAAACCGAAAACTTTTTATCCCCATATTCCTAGTTAAAATAGGAACCGAGCAACAGGACCATCCACAGTGCGATTCTGTGCACGACCTTTCCGCAAGTATTTGTTACAGAGCTTCCACACTGTAACATTATTAGTTCCGTGCAAGGGCTATGAAAAATGTTACGGGTTAATTACCAGTCACTGCCTTCTCCTTCGAATCTACGATAGCTCCAAGCTGTTCTTGACAAACAGACGTACTACAGTAAATTCATTCTGAACACAGTACAAATGGCCGCTCCTCTGCGCCGCCTCCGACGTAAAAATGTTCCTTTTAAAAAGACTGCAGAATGCCTACATTTTTATCAGTTACTGATGCAGGCATTGCTTCGTTGCCCATTCCTTAAGCAATTAAATTCGCGGAAACCAATAGAGCTTGCTGCTAATGCGTCATCACATGGAATAGGAAAAGTGTTATCTCACAAGATTGGCAATACGCGTCTGAGACGTTGAACAAGGTTCAAGTCAACTACAGTCTGCTGGGAAAGGAAGCTTTGGCGATAATTTATGGTGTCACAGAATTTCATCAATCTCTGTATGGTAGAGAATTTGTCCTTGTGACTGATCATAAGCCGCTGGCTTCTCTGTTCATCAACTCAAAGATGTACCTGATCGTACAACAACCAAGCTCCGACTTTGGTCACTACTTCTTTCTAATTATCAATATGAAATACTTTATCTCCCTACGGCACAGTATGCAAATGCAGACACTCTGTTCGCTTACCTATGGGAAATGATCCGGAGTCCGACGCCTCAGAAGTTTCTTGTAATCAAGCTGATCATTCTGATTCGGAAGCACTGCAAGTATTTCCCACAGATTCTCGGCAGGTCGCACAGGCTGCTGAATACGATCACTCACTACGGCTGGTCAAGTAGGCATGTGACATTCGAATGGGTTGACCTCATATAGCGAAATCAGACGCAATAGTTCGGAAATACCATCCACAACGCAACGGGCTTCCTCTTCAAAATGCTATAATTTTATTACACTTTCCCAATAAACAAACACGAGTTAGGATTCCCACATCATTGCAACATCATACGTTCAAACTATAACATAGAGGGTATATGGGAATCGTTAGAACAAAGCAGCAGGCGCGCCAGCACTGCACATGACACCGGCTGGATAAACAAATAGAAAATAGAACCGCTCGCTGACGTGCATGCGCCGACAATGAGGCTGCACCGCAATCGGGAGTTTTCAGTTGACCTCAACCTGACAGTCTTTGGCGATGTACTCATGCTGCTATTTCATGTCATTTCTGGGACACAACGTGGCTCATTATCATCGATCCCTACAGCAGATTACCATTTGTTATTCCAATGCATCCAACTACAACATCAACTACTACTCTAAAACGCTCGCTTCTGTCTTTTGCTTAGAAGATTTGTTACAAACAGTTATTTCGAAAATTGTCCGCAATTTTCTTCGTTGGGGCTCCAACCATTTTGCCGACAAAAAGGATTCAACACATCCGGACGGAACCGTTCTCTCCCCAATCGAACGGTGAAGCTGAACGTTTCACTCGCAGTTTCATGGCTCAGATGTCCTAACTTGGTGCTTCGCATTCAAGGGAAATTGCTTTACTGTTGTTTCTGAAAACCTATCAAAGTATGCCTGCTGACAACGCCTCGCCAGCAGAACTCTTATGTAGTTGTCGCCACCGCACTATGGTGCACCTCTTTCACCCTCGCCACTCCGTTTCCGAAGCTGGCTTCATAACGAATTTTCCCAAAAAGGACAAAGTTTTCTATCGTCTCTATAACACACCACATAAGTGGTATTTCGCGCTTCTAGCACCCATCGACGGCACTAAAACCAACTTAGTTTCCGTTATCGTAGTGATTCTGCCTTTGATTTTCTTTTTTCAGAAGACCCTGCCATGGAGTTAGATCCCTCTCCGCCTCGGCAGCCACCGCCGCCTACACAGCTGCTGCCTCCTCTGTATCCGCTGCCGCCTCCTCATTCGCTGCCGCAGGTGCCACGTCCGTCGCTGTTCACTACATCGACCGTCACGTAACCTCATGTAGACAGAAGCGGGAACACATAGTGCACCCAGGAGCATCCTCTAGCATGATCGTTTTGGTGTCCGAGGTAATATGATGCTTGGAGGCATTATGTTGCGTGGGCGTTCTGGCCTCACAACCTTTGAACACCGTAGACTCAACGGTCAACATTATTCTTACAGTGTGCCCCCTTCTCCGTGTGCGTCTTTTCAAGGACACATTCGGCCTGAATTAATTTTTATGGATGAAACTTCGCCTCCACGTCGAACAGCGCAAGTGGAGAACCTCTTGGAACTACGGGATATTCTGCAAATATGCTACTTAAATCGCATCGAGCCCGTGTGGGATGCGTTGGAGAGATGTACTGCAGCACGTCCACACGTACCAATGCCCATCCAGCAGTTGTCAACCTTGTGGCCAACAAGACAGCACACTTTAATACTACTGTTCCTCCGCTTGTAATGTCCAGGGGATCTTCATGACTCGCGGTGACTTACGTGCAATTATTGTTTTTGAATAAAAGTGTCATTTCTATTCGTCTCATTGCCAATTTGTTTCAGCTACCTTCTGTACTAATAACGTAGTAGTTCTTTCCATACATGATCCAAGATTCCTCGAGCAATATTACATGACAGTGACGAGTCACGCTGTATGAGGCAAAATTTCCATTTGGCTTTATGTTTTGGACACTTGTATATATATGTCATGGCGTATTAGTGCGTTACTGATTTCGAACTAGTGCTGTGTTCTCATACAGTGACAAGTTTCATCAAAACAGATGTACTCTTCCGTACTGGACGAGTTGACAAGCAATCTACTATAGACGTGTTCATCACTCCATCGGTAAAGGCCGTATACAGGGTCCTACAAGAGGAACTGGAGCTTATGTTACACACATTTCTGTACTTAGCAGACACGTTCAGTTAAAATAATTCGTCTTCAACATAAGACCTATTTGTGGCCACGCACTTGCTTATTTATTCCTTTCACTCCTCAAAACATTTCAGCATGAAGTTTTCCGTGAGGTTGTGCATGAGTTTTATCGTTGGTGCTTTCCAGCGGAGCACAAGAACGTGTCTACAATTAATTCTTTCTGAATTTCGATAAACTTTCCCACAGTGTATGGCAGTGGTGTACAACCCACGGCCCGCAAGCCGCATGTGGCCCAAGAAAACAGCATCTAACATCCGATCAGTAAACTCTGTCATACTATCTGTAAAAAGAAGAAAAAACTCCATAAAATTACGTTAATATAAAGTTGTGAGAAACTGAATATTTTCAATTTCATGCTCCCTTTCCACACGATGTTATTCTCTCATTGGTAGATTCCGTTTTCTCTCTCTCTCTCTCTCTCTCTCTCTCCTTCTTAGCGGTTAACGTTGGTGTTAAGCAAATTAATTACTGCCCAAAAATACTCGTCTTCTTCCAGTGTAACCCAGATAAGCAAACCAATGTGCGGGCACGCCGTTTCTATAGCAATAGTGGGCGCGTGACGTTCTTTGTTCACATGATAAGAATAGATGTCTTTATGTTACTACGGTGGACATGTATGAGAAAAACCACAGTTTACTCTTAGTTTAATTAAACAATGATAAAACAAAACGATGTTATATGAGCCATGTCACTGTTTAATTAAATAATAATCAAGTAAACTTTCATTATATCACTACGCTGCCGCGAAAACGTGTTAATCCACAGTAGTGACCCACTCTAAGCATTAAACATTGCAGTTGCATCAGATGCCAATCAGCCTTATTTGATTGCTAATTATCTCATAGACAACCACCTCATTGGGGGAATGGGCAGCTAACATGGAATATGGGTAATTGTCTTGCATGGATCATAAATTTTTTCTTACATGGCTTGTTACTGTATATTACTGCTGCTCATTTGGCCGTATGACGGCACAACTTACCACTGAGTTGACTGAAACAATAATGCCGGAATAGGTACCGACGCGAAATTGTAAGACAACAGTGGAATGCAACAAGACAATGTTATTTGTGATTGTCGCACTTCATACACAGGCACGCCCACCCGAGGGTCGAAATATAATGGCGAGATAATACGTCACAACAATAGTCCCGTAATAGTGCAAGCAGTTTCGTTTGCACTGTGACAGAGAATTATCTCGTGCTGCTTTTCCGTAATACAACCGTTACCACGCGGTACTGTAGAACATTAAGGTAACATCAAATGGAGTGCATTCCCATGCATATAACGGGCTACAAGAACACACAGAGTGTGAAACCACCTATGTAGTCGTTCGCGGCGGAAAAATGGTGACGCTGAGTGGGCTGATTGGAAACTTAACGGGAGAGGTATTATACTCGTCGAGTTCTCAGATGCTAAGGAAGGAAAAGGAAAGTTGGTTTTAACGTCCCATCGACATCGAGGTCATTAGAGATGGAGCACAAGCTCGGATTGTGTCAAGGAATGGGAAAGAAATCGGCCGTGCCCTTTCAATGGAAACTTTCCGGCATTCTCCTGGAGTGATTTTGGGAAATCACTGAAAACCTAAATCAGGATGGGCGGAAGCGGGTTTGAACTATCATTCTTCTGAATACGTTCACAGATGCTATCAAGATGACCGTTACATTTTTCAGTGACGTAATTACGGATCACTATACACAACCCAGAATCACTTTACTCTTGTTGTAGTGTGAGCAGATCAATTTCAATGTGGATAAATACGCAAAATTGTATAAATTCCACTTTTACCCGATCACTGAATTGATAGTGAGTTTGTTAAGTTCTTCGCCTTAAGAGTATGGAGGAACTGTAGCGTCCTAGTATAGAGTCAATGCAGCAGCTGTAGGCGATATACAGGCTGTTTAACGTCCAGCGCCCGGAGGCGGCTCGCGATGTGCACCGGCTACTTCTCTCACCAGCCGCGGCATGAAGGCCAGGCGAGAACAGCAGGAGGAGGAGGAGGATATTAGTGTTTAACGTCCCGTCGACAACGAGGTCATTAGAGACGGAGCGCAAGCTCGGGTGAGGGAAGGATAGGGAAGGAAATCGGCCGTGCCCTTTCAAAGGAACCATCCCGGCATTTGCCTGAAGCGATTTAGGGAAATCACGGAAAACCTAAATCAGGATGGCTGGAGACGGGATTGAACCGTCGTCCTCCCGAATGCGAGTCCAGTGTGCTAACCACTGCGCCACCTCGCTCGGTGAGAACAGCAGGTGTCTAAATTAAACGTAGATTTACGTACAGCTCGTGCTCAAGGAAACCTCTGTGTGCGGCATTAGCAGCCTGACATCTTCTGAACACACTGTTAAATACCTGAAGAATTTCGGTTCCAGAAATTCTAGAAATTACAAACTGAATACGGTCTTTCAACACCCGATTGTATGCAGATCGTTTAAGTTCATCTTATATACAGAAATAATAACACTGGAAAACCATCGTGACCGTCTGTTGGTCTGTCTGAACACGCAAATCTCCAAAACTACTAGACGAATTCTCATGCTGCTTTCACAAGTAAATTTAGCGTAGCTTCGGACCATATTTATATTTCATCAAAATCGCAAGACGGGCAATAAATATTTCATAACTGAAATTTCTGTCCAAAATCGTTATTTCAGCTTAGTAGTACAGCAAAGAACGAATAGAAGGTACTGTTAGATTCGTAGTACATCAAAGAGACAACAGACGGCGCTGTTAGTTTTAGTAGCTCAGTGACAGAATTATTTTCGGACGTGACAGAATTAAGTACCGCAGTCTTACTTTTATGAATACAAACTGCGTGAATTTACGGGTCTAGGATATACAGATATGACGTTTTAATTTATTACTTCTTTACTACTAAATGTATTCGCAACACATTTTGTAGATATCACTCACAAGTACAACTGACTGTATCACCGAAATTATATCAGTGCATGACACGTACCTCAGGAGGTATCACATCATGAACAATGAGATATGTGAAAAACTTCCGCATGATGAATGACGTTTAAGTTTATTGCTTGCTTGCTATTAACTCTATTCGCAACATATTTCGCAGAGTATCCACATATGCCACTGAATGTACCTACAAAAATAATCAATTTTGCGACACATGGTTCATTATATATGACTTCCTGTAGTGAGATTAGCGAGAAACTGCTGCATAATGCATGACGTTGTAATTTATACTTCTTTAGTACAAATCCTATTGGCAACACGTTTTGCAGAAAGTGTCCACATATGCCGCTGAATTTACTTACGAAAACATATCACTGTACGATACAAAGTTCTGATGATATGACGTCATAAATATAGAACTGCGTGAAAACGAAATTTCAGGGCGAATTTCGTTGTCTGTGAAGGTGACAACGTTTACAAATATGTTCAGTATATGTGAAACATGTGTTACATGTGCTCCTCCTAAACCCCTGGATCGATTTCAACTAAATTTGGTACACACATTATCATGATTTGCAAGCAAATAGTGTGGGTGTGTGAACCAACAAGTTCCTGCTGGGGTATAGGTGATAACTTGGGGAGACAAGAGGAGGGGAGGAGACGGAGACTGGGAAGGAGGAGATAGATAGAGAGAGCCGAGAGGGAGAGGTAGCAGAGAGGGGGGAGAAGAGGAAGTGGACGGAAAGAGGAAAGAGGAGGAAATGGACAGATATAGACAAAGAGAGATGAACAGAGAGAGGGGTAGGAGGAGATGAACAGACAGTGGGGGAAGAGGAAATAGACAGAGAGAGGAGGGAGGAGGAGATGACCAGTGGTAAGTGGGATGAGGGGATTAACAGAGAGAGAAGGAGAGCAGGAGGTAGACAAAGAGAGAAGGGAGGAGACGAAGGACTTAGAGATATGAGGAGAGATGGACATAGGGAGAAGCAGCATGTGGACAGAGAGGGGAGGAGCAGATGGACAGATGCAAGCACAAGGAAATGTGATGAGAGAGGGCAGGAGGAAATGGATTGAACGTGGAAGGTGCAGGGAAAGAACAGAGAGGGGGAGAAGGAGATGGACAGACAAAATGAAAAGGAGGAGATGGAAAGAGAGAGGTGAGAGCAGGAGATGGAAAGAGAGGGTGGACAAATAGACATGAACAGAGGGAGAAGAGAGGAGAGGATGGACAGTGGGAAGGGAGAGGGGGAGATGAACTGGAGGAGGTGGAATGCGGTATGGGGAGGAGGAAAGGAAGAGAGAGATGGGGAGGAGGTGATGGAAAATTAGGGAGGTACAGAGAAGGACTTAGAGGGCGGAGGAGGAAATGGTCAAAAGGGGCAGAGGGGATAGATAGAAGGCGAGGGGAAGATGGTTGTAGGGGGAAGGAGGAAATGATCAGAGGTGGAAGGTGCAGGTGGGCAGCAGGATGGGCAGCAAGAGATGGACAGAGATAAGGGCACGAGCATATGGTCAGGCAGTGGGCGTGGAGTAGGTGAACAGAGAAGGAGGAATGAGGAGATGGACAGAGAGAAAGGGAAGCAGGAGATGGGCTTCTAAGAGTTTGGATTAATTATGTACCCTGACAATGCTGGGTACACAGCTAGTAAACTACTGTACTGATTTCAACCGAACTTAGTACACATATCATTTACTGTCGGGAAAGATTTACTGTGGTGGCAAGGACCACCCACCTATCAAGGGGGCGAGGGTGGTGATCAAGAAGAAGTGTAGCCCACGACACGAGGATACCAATACTTTAGGTATCCAGTATTTAAGACCAAGAGCACTTAGAGACTTGAAACAAACGTTACACATTATTCAAACCTTTACGAAACATTTATCGCTGACGACACCCACAAAATGATGAAAGGAAAAAAATCTGTTGCTTAGAACATTATCGCTGTTAATGCAGTAAAGCTGCTGCATGAAGCATGACGTTGTAATTTATTATTTCTTTACTGCTAACTGTATTCGTGACATATTTTTCAGATTGTATTCACATATACTCCTGGATGTACTAGAAAAGTTACATCACTGTAAGACACTTAGATCGCCAAATATGACGTCATAAAGACCGAATGCGTGGAAAACTACCGTATCGTAGTTGACTTTTAAATTTATTACTTCACTGCTACTAGCTCTATTCGGAACACTTTTTGCAGACAGTATCCACACTTGCCGCTGAATGTGCTTACAAAAATATACCAGTGTACGACATCTAGCTCAGGAGACATGACGTCAAAAACTGGCATGCGAGAGACAACTGCCGCATCAGGCATGACGTTTTAATGTATTACTTTTTTGTTACTTACCTTATTCCCAACACATTTCACAGACATTATTCACATATGGGGCTGAATGCACCTACAAGAATACATCACTGTACGACAGATAGTTGAGGAGATATGACATCATAAACACTGAGATGCATGAGAAACTGCCGCATCATTCACGACGTGTTAATTTATTACGTCTTTACTATTAACTCTATTCTCAACACATTTCCCAGACAGTAGGTACATATACCACTGGATTTACCTGCAAAATCATATGATTGTGCAGCACGTAGTTCATGTGATACGACATTACAAACATTAAGCTGCGAGCAAATGAAAATGCAGGGCTAAATTTGCTATAGATAAAGTTTAAATGTGTGTGCACATACGCCTGAGATATGTTACATGTGTCTGTAATATATTTGACATATGCGTATGCGAGAGAAGACACATGTATAAAGTTTGTCCTACACCACTGGAACGTTTTTAGTCAAATCTGGTACAATTTTGAAAGAAATATTGTGGGTGTAAGAGCCACCTGGCCCTATATGGCTGAGTGTGGTAACGTAGAAAGAGAAGGGAGGACGAGGAAACAGAGAGATACCAAGAGGGAAGGGGAGAGAGGGAGGAGGAGATGGCAAAGAGAGGGGGAGGAGCTGACTGCCGCAGAGAGTGGGAGGAGAAGATGTAATTACAGGGGGAAGAGGACATGGACTAACGGGGAGGAGCAGATGGACAGAGAGGGGAGGATCAGATTGAGATAGACAGAGGGTGAGAGGTGGATGAAGTGGACACCGAGAGGGACTGGTGAAGATGCACAGAGAGAGAGGGCCGGCCGGGGTAGCGAGCGATTCTAGGCGCTACAGTCTGAAACCGCGCGACCTCTACGGTCGCAGTTTCGAATCCTGCCTCGGGCATGAATGTGTGTGATGTCCTTAGGTTAGTTAAGTTTATTTAGTTCTAAGTTGTAGGGGACTGATGACCTTAGAAGTTAAGTCCCATAGTGCTCAGAGCCATTTGAACCAATGATGAGGGGGGGGGGGGGGGGGTGGGGAATTGATGTGAGTGAACAGGGGAATGCATTGAAAGAGGAGAGAGGAGAAGTGTATAAAGAGTGTAAGTAGGCTGTTTAGGTATTTATGTTGGTAACGCCAAGTAGCGCTCTATATGAAAATCACTGGCTGTGCTGTGTGAAGTCTGTGGCTGGTTGGCATTGTTGTAATATTCGCTATTGTAGTGTTGGGCAGTTGGCTGTTAACAGCGCGTAGCGTTGCGCAGTTGGAGGTGGATGTGGGGAGAGAAATGGCGGAGTTTTGAGAGCGAATGATCTGGACGTGTGTCCATCATAGACAGTAAATTTGTAAGACTGGATGTCATGAACCGCTATATATAGTATGTCTTTGGACACTATTAAGGTAAATATATTGTTTGTTCCCTATCAAAATCTTTCATTTGCTAACTATACCTCTCAGTAGTTAGTGCCTTCAGTAGTTTGAATCTTTTATTTAGCTGGCAGTAGTGGCGCTCGCTGTATTCCAGTAGTTCGAGTAACGAAGATTTTTGTGAGGTAAGTGATTTGTGAAAGGTATAGGTAAAAGTTAGTCAGGGCCATTCTTTTGTAGGGATTATTGAAAGTCAGATTGCGATGCGCTAAAAATATTGTGTGTCGGTTTAGTGTTAATCAGAATAGGTAAAGAGCGAAATGTCTGAGTAAGTTCGGTTCTGCTCAGCTGTTTGAAAATAAAATAACGTAAGAGGCTTATCTGCATAGTAGTACATTAAGTTTTCTAAGGGGACGTTTCACGAGAATGGGGATCGGTGGAGAGAGGGTGGAAGAGGAGGCCAGCAGAGAGAGTAGAAGGAGGAGTTGAACAAAGACAAAGAAAGGAGGAGGTGAACAGAGAGGGGAGGGAGGAGAAAATGGACTAGTAAAAAATAGGTAAATAACTAGGCAATTCTGGGTTCTCAGCTATTAAATAAAATAAATAAATGAATTACTCAAGCAGACTACAGACGTATTACAGGTGTCACATCATGTCCTTTAGTTCCATCCATTCTTGACTCCCGACTACCTTATGGGGCTGCCACAAACTGCTGAATAAGTATGAATGTTCTCCCAAGAATCTGACACGTCATGTCCTTAGCAGACAGGCAACACCTTTCCACGAATCTCCCGTGTTGGATTTCTCCTTCAGTTTTCTACTGATTCGCATATAGCTTGAATTAGAAGTGCATAAAACGTTAGTCTCGCTTTCAGAAACAGCGAAATTGCAAAAAAAAAAAAAAAAAAAGAACAAACACAGAGGAGACGGACGCTTGGACATCTCATACTTCATCATCTGGGTGTAAAAATACTGAGGGGACGGACGCTTCCACGTCTCATACTTCATCTGGGTGTAAACGGTTCGGCGTCACCAGGACTCTGATCTCGCTCCCTTCAGATCGCTTTGCAGTGTAACACCTATATAGCTACATCTACATGTGTACTCCACTAGTCATATTACGGCGTATGGTAGAAGGTAGGGCTACAGTATAATTCCCAGCTTCCTGTTCATACCGTGGATTGTACACGGGAAGAAAGACGGGCACTATCCGTCTATGCTCTCATTATAATTAGCGTGGCGGTCATTGCGCGAAATTAAATTATAGGAAGAGGTATGTTTTCCGACTCGTTTCAGTACGGGGTTCTCAGAACTTTGTGAGGAGGCTCTACACAATGCACCACACTCCTCTTGTAGCGTCTCCGGCTTTGTTGAGCACTCTTACGCCGTCTAAACAGACGAGTGACGAATTATTTTCCTTTTTTTGAATCTTTTCTGTCTCATCTTATAATCCAACTTAGCAGTGTTCCCTCACTGAGAACAATATTAAAAAATTGGTAGAACGATTTTATTGTAAGAGAAGCTTTATTTCGTTAATCAGATATCTCGTATACCTGAGTCTGACATTTGACCTTCAGTCGTTCTGGAGGTATACTCCTAGATATCTGTAGAATGTGACAGGTCCTAGTGACTAATCGCTTGTAGCATGGTCAAACGATACAGAATTTTTTCGTCTATTTACGCTACTTGATTTACGTATATTTATGTATAGAGTGAGCCCAAAGTATTCAAACCAGGCAGTGATCAGCTGCAAATATCTCCGCATTTTATAACGTGTTGAATGGCTGCACTCTTTTAATTACTGTAGACTGGGAGATATTACAGAATATCTTTGGAATCATTTTTAAGGCAGGCTGCTTCACCCATCTTTGAATAAAATTTAAATCTATAGCTAGGTTTCAAGAATGTGGCTCTTGTGTGAACACTCGTGCAGGTACGGTACGTATGGAAAGATCCCCTAAACAAAAACTAGGGAGGAGGGTAATATATTCGAACGATCGCAACTATACCTAAACATAATATAATGATAAATACTTATGTGCAAGATAACATAATTCACGTGCAAATGGAATATCATGGTCCACATGCCTTTACATTGCCACCAGATACAACAGACCAAAGAAAATCACAACACAAAATTATTAACTAATTAGCTGAGAAACCCTGCGTCCATCTCCTCCTTCCTACCATTTCTGCACATCTCCTTTCCCCTCGCTGTCTGTCCAGCTTCACGTCCTCCCTTCTCTCTCCATGTTATCACACCCAGCCAAATAGGAGGCTGGCGTTTCTTACCCCTACAGTTTTTCTTTCAAGGTCGAAACTAATATGTTTACCAAATTTGACGGAACTTGTTCCAGCGGCTTAAGGATGAGATTCTTACCCGTGGCTTTGCCGGCCGAAGTGGCCGTGCGGTTAAAGGCGCTGCAGTCTGGAGCCGCAAGACCGCTAAGGTCGCAGGTTCGAATCCTGCCTCGGGCATGGATGTTTGTGATGTCCTTAGGTTAGTTAGGTTTAATTAGCTCTAAGTTCTAGGGGACTAATGACCTCAGCAGTTGAGTCCCATAGTGCTCAGAGCCATTTGAACCATCTTACCCGTGGCTTTGCTCGCATACGCACATGCCAAATGTATTTCACACATAATTAACACATTTCACGCCTATTTTTACACATATTTCACATGCATGTCCACCGAAATTAGCCCTGCAGTTTCATTTTCACACTGCTTAATGTTTGTTACGTCGTATCTCACTAACTATGGGCTGTAAAATGATACGGATCACGTGGTATATAGGTATGTACCTATTGTCTGTGAAATGTGTTGTGAATAGAGTTGTAGCGAACAAGAAATAAATTAGAACGTCATGGATGATACGTCAGTTTCACACGCATCTCAGTGATTATGACATCGTATATTCTGAATTAAGTGTCGTACACTGATACCTTTTTGTAGGTACATTAAACGACATATCTGGATAGTGTCTGCGAAATGTGCTCAGAATAGAGTTAATAGTAAAGACGTAGTACATTAAAAGGTCACGCATTATGCGTCAGTTTTTTTTTATTTTCACAAGTTCCGTAGGACCAAATTGAGGAGCAAATCTCCAAGAGCATGGAACGTGTAAGTACATTAAATTACAACATAAAAATAATAATAGATAAAAATAAAACGTTTATGAACCCGAAAGAAGTCAGTCCTTAAGTTTAAGTAAACGCAATCAACAATAAAAGAAGAATCAGCTTAATTTTTCAAGGAACTCCTCGACAGAATAGAAGGAGTTGCCCACGAGGAAACTCTTCAGTTTCGATTTGAAAGCGCGTGGATTACTGCTAAGATTTTTTAATTTGAGTGGTAGCTTGTAGAAAATGGATGTAGCAGTATACTGCACCCCTCTCTGCACAAGAGTTAAGGAAGTTCGATCCAAATGCGGGTTTAATTCCTGCCGAGTGAAACCTGCCTATTCTTGGGAATAAGCTAATATTGTTAACAAGAAATGTCAGTATATTGAGAGGCCAATGTCAAAATACCCAGACTCGTGAACAGGGTCGACAAGAGGTTCGTGTACTTTTACACCACTTATTGCCACAACCGCCTGTTTCTGAGCCAAAAATATCCATTTACAATGGGAAGAGTTACCCCAAAATATAATACCATACGACATAAACGAATTAAAATAAGCAAAGTAGACTAATTTTCTTGCCGAACGATCACTCACTTCAGACAACGTTCGAATAGTAAAAATTGCAGCATTTATTCTTTGAACAAGATCCTGAACGTGGGCTTTCCACGACAGTTTACTATCTGTCTGAACACCTAGAAATTTGAACTGTCCAGTTTAACAAATCATATGCCCATTCTGTGAAATTAAAACGTCAGAATTTGTTGAATTGTGTGTTAGAAACTGTAAAAACTGAGCCTTATTGTGATATAGCATTCTACGAGCCATGAAATTATGTCATGAACTTCACAATTTGAAACTGAGGCAATGTTGCGCACAACATCCTGCACTACCAAGCCAGTGTCATCAGCAAACAGAAATATTTTAGAGTTATTCGTAATGCAAGAGGGCATATCATTTATGTAAATAAACCTTTCTCGAGTCTCAGTATTTGACGCCGTATGTCCTGAATTATGCATCGTAGAATTCTAGATTATTGTAGGTACAATCAGCGGTGAATGCGGACGCTGTCTGCGAAAAATGTTGCGAATATGGTCCTGTCGTGGGCTACATTGCTTTTTCACCCCCATCCACAACCACATCTCTTTGGTAACTGGGTGCGTCTTATCCGCAAAGTGATTCTATCCAGACGGTATGTATATATACCAAGTTGGCTTTAAATCGATCGAATAGTTTACTTACATACATACAACCATTTTTATAATTATTTTGTTAGAAACATTTTCTTACAAGGGGATGAGCACCGATGTACACTGTGTGATCAAAACTGTCCGGACACCTCGCTGAAAATGACTTACAAGTCCGTGGTGCCCTCCATCGGTAATACTGGAATTCAGTATGGTGTTAGCCCACCCGTAGCCTTCATGACAGCTTCAACTCTCGCAGGCATACTTTCAGTCAGGTGCTGGAAGCTTTCTTAGAGAATGCCAGCACATACTTCAGGGAGAGCTGCACTGAGGAGAGGTATCGATGTCGGTCGGTGAGACCTGGCAAGAAGTCGGCATTCCAAAACATCCCAAAGGTGTTCTATAGGATTCAGTTCAGGACTCTGTGCAGGCCAATCCATTACAGGGGTGTTATTGTCGTGTAACCACTCCGCCACAGGCCGTGCATTATGAACAGTTGCTCGATCATGTTGAAAGATGCAATCGCCATCCCAGAATTGCTCTTCAACAGTGGGAAGCAAGAAGGAGCATAAAACATCGATGTAGGCCTGTGCTGTGATCGTACTATGCAAAACAACAGGGGGTGCCAGCCCCCTCCATGAAAAACACGACCACACCATAACACCTCCACCTACGATTTTTACTGTTGGCACTACACACACTGGCACATGACGTTCACCGGGCATTCGCCATACCCACACCCTGCCATCGGATCGCCACATTGTGTACCGTGATTCGTCACTCCACACAACTTTTTCCGACTTTTGAGTCGTCGGATGTTTACGGTTCTTACACCAAGCGAGGCGTCGTTCGGCATTTACCGACGTGATGTGTGGCTTATGAGCAGCCGCTCGACCATGAAATCTTAGTTTTCTCATCTCCCGCCAAACTGTCATAGTACTAGCAGTGGATCCTGATGTAGTTTGGAATTCCTATGTGATGGTCTGGATAGATTACTAATTACGACCCTCTTCAACTGTCGACGGTCTCTGTCAGTCAACAGACGAGGTCGGCCTGTACGCTTTTGTGCTGCACGTGTCCCTTCACGTTTCCACTTTACTATCACATCAGAAACAGTGGACCTATGGATGTTTAGGAGTATGGAAATCTCGCGTACAGACCTGTGACACAAGTTACACCCGCCGGCCGAAGTGGCCGTGCGGTTAAAGGCGCTGCAGTCTGGAACCGCAAGACCGCTACGGTCGCAGGTTCGAATCCTGCCTCGGGCATGGATGTTTGTGATGTCCTTAGGTTAGTTAGGTTTAACTAGTTCTAAGTTCTAGGGGACTAATGACCTCAGCAGTTGAGTCCCATAGTGCTCAGAGCCATTTGAACCATTTTTTGAACAAGTTACACCCACTCACCTGACCACGTTGGAACTCCGTGAGTTCCGTGGAGCATCCCAATCTGCCCTCTCACAGTGTCTAATGATTACTGAGGTCGTTTATATGGAGTAGCTGGCAGTAGGTGACAGCACAGTGCACCTAATATGAGAAACGTATGTTTTGGGGGTTGTCCGGATACTTTTGATCACATAGTGTAAGTCACTGTAAACCGTGGATTACTGACTGTTTAATGGCTGTTGTTATCCGCGTGTTGTAAAGAAGATTTGAACACAAACAAAGGCCTAAAATTTTTCACGTCGAAGTGACTGCAAAATGTATAGCGAATAAGAATCTTGTTCTCCATTATCTCTATTGCCAAGTAATGTACAATTTCATAAAAACAACGCCAATCCGCAGAGCCAGCAATAATCTCCCTGTGGTCCAAAAGAAAGCCAATTGAATATGTCTGTTTAAAAATCACAAGACAAAGCGTCTATAATACGAAGAAAATTGGCACATCCAATCATATCGGCAGAAGGGAAGGAAGAATGCCTATGTGTGTAAACCATGAGGCCTCAGATAGCGAATTCTACCACCTTGCATTCCTATTGAGCGGCTCCACTCAAAGTTCGCACAACCCATCAACACATAGACAAAGTTTACACACACGACGCAAGTGATATCTGTGGGAATCGATACTTGAGGAGGTACGCTTCCATCACCACACAACGATATGGCCTGTTACTGATACAGAATGCTAAGATGCATATTGGTTAACTGCGTGTGTGTGTGTGTGTGTGTGTGTGTGTGTGTGTGTGTGTGTGTGTGCCTGTGTGGTGTGTGTGTGTGTGTGTGTGTGTGTGTGTGTGTGTGTGTGTTTTTCTGTGTGTGACTTGGCTCAGTAACTGTGTGATCGAATGTACATTTGTTTTAATCTCGTTGTTATGTGTAGTTTCCACTCACTATGGTATACATGAAGGGTATGCAAGTATTTCTTGCGTTTAACTATGCTTGAGGAGAGCCATATGTGGGATGCCGTTTCGGCTTTATCAACAAATTTCCCAATGTAAGGGCTCCCAGTGATTCGATGATACATACATATGCAAGGAAATTTCAAGGGACCGAATCTGTGTTAGGCATTTGTCAGGGTGCAGCCTCAGCATGATATGAAAACAGGGATGTAGGCTGCAAATAGTGTAGAATGAATTACTGGGACGATCTTTTTCCAACAAAAATCTTAGGATCTCATACGTATCTGAACAATATACAGGAAAATTTTTTCAGAAAATTTACGACTAGCGGAAAAACTTACACTGCAGGACTACTGCAGGAACTACACACTACTAATGGTTCTACAGATTTAGAGGTGCTTTTCATTATAGGTTTTCGGTTGGCAGCCTGACACATCAGATCGAAATCCATGTAATTTTTACTTTTGGAAGACCTTAAATTACAAGCTGAGAAAGCCAGCGCTGCCTGGGTACTTATTTATAGCTACTCTGACACTTCGTGCACGTGAAATTTGGTGTTGACTTATAAAGCTTCTTTGTGTACAACATTTGAAGTAGTATGATTGGGGACATGAACAATGAGCTTGTTAGCATCATTAACACAGGAGAGTTGGCTATGCAAAAAATATTGACACTAAGTTCAACAAGCAGTACACTCTGCAGCTGGCCTTGTGCTTTGTTTACGGTTATGGCATAAGATAACTGCTCACATTTAAAGCATAAACGTAAATTGGTCGGAATAAGCTGTATTCGAGGTATAGAAACTCTCTGGCCATTACCCCTCCCTGACAAAATTTTCAGCTTCTGTGAGTTTACGTTGGAAATAAGTAAAGGGGAAACGTTACGTGAATCCTCTGTGAGGTAACTGTTCTGAGGAGTGAGATAATTCATGACGCTCTCTATCGAAGTAACGTCATGTCTAACTTTCGGAAGGAGTTTCCAAATAGCTAGTTAAAGCCTGATGTTCTCGAGCCGCTGCAAGTCACACCTCACTGACTTCAATGGATTCTTGAGACCGCCTGGTCCTCAGTCTTTCAACCGTTCTGGTGTATTCAGAAAGACTCTATCGTTTCCTAGGTATTCTCAGTAATATAAAAAAACTAAATCAAAATGTAATGACTAGGCACCCAAATCATGAAGAAACTTATTAATTCGTTTTACCTAGCAAAGAAAATAAATGAAACCTAACGAAAAGAGCAAAAAAATATCGTTAAATCTTTAATACACAAAATTATATCAGCCAGGAGATGAATCCTTTTGGTACCGCTGCTTCTTTTATGTGGATCCCATATCAGTCCTCTTCACCTCAGAAAAAGTCTGAAGAAGCGTCATTCTGCAGCAAAGACAGTGATAATAACAATTAATAAGCAATGATACGCTATATATATGAAATGTGTATATATATCGTATCAGTAACAATATATAGTTGGTAGAATATATGCGTATGTAGAGGAATATGAGAAGTGTTTGCATCTAAAACTCAAACATAAAGAAATCTTATCCGAGAATGGAAAGTTTCTAGCTGTGACTGTATGACTCTTAATGTACCAAGTTAAAGCACTCGTCTATTTATGCCAGTCTCAACCTAATTGCTTCTGTCAGATAAGCTAATTTTGCGGTTTCGTGGAAAATTTTGTTTAGAAATAAGCTCTGAAGGGATGGAATTGTGACAGATTGAAGGCTCACGTCAGACAGGGAGCATTCAAATTCCGAAGAGCCCTGGTAACGAATTGCAGGGGACAGGATGCTCATCCCGGAGCGGCACGCATATTTATTTTGTCACAGAATTTTATAAAGTGAAAGGTGTATGTGTGTTTTGTTATTGCAGGAAGCACTCTATTAACGTTGTTATTCCCCTGTGTTGTTCCATTCCAAACAAGCACGTCCCACGAGGGAGCTGCGGAACATATTTGCCGCGGCCGTCGCTATCAGCGCTGTGGACACATTCCCTGGTACTTTTGGAGCCGCGGCAGATTCCGGCTGACGAAGGGAGCGGCTCACACATGGCACTAATTAGTCAGCCGACACAAATCTCGAGCGGCTGCCTCCCCCGCGACAGGGCCCATTGGTTGCAGGAAATTGACAAACAACGTACGTCTCGTCGCACCGGGGAACCTCCCCACAAATAAGTCGTTAGTTGCCGCGCGTCGGCGAACTTGTTGCTCGGTTGCGTGGGCTGACCTCCTAGTGGTCGTGCTAATTACCTCGCGCTGCCACCACAGGCCGAACCAAGTTAATGGGCCACCGACAACAATCGTCCAATAGACATCTTGCGTTTCTGCTACCCTGATAATGTGTTAGAAACGATTTACGCAATACTTTTCATACTAAGTAGTAATACAGTAAATGCAATGTATTACTTCCATTCCTATCCGCATCTCGTTTTCAACTGAACGTGATACTGCAGTGCCTTAACTTGCATCTAATCTTAGATGACTCGTGGTGCTGAATCATAGTGAATTGATGCCACACCTTAAACGAAAATTCGATAGCGTTGCCCACCACTTATCTCATGCATACATGTAAATACAAGATGCGGTAAACACTTCGAAGAATTGTGTATCGATATCGAGAACAGAGATTAAAGCCTGATTTTGTAATAGGTGATCTGTGGCTGAGGAAGAGCGATGCTGTGGATAAATATACATGGAGCGTGTCAGAATATTGTCGTTACATGATGTTCAATCACCTGAGGAAACCGTTGTGACGGAGCATTGCTTCTTTCGAAGAGTGGGACTGAAACATAATCACACGGCTGATGGTCTCTGCGTCTAGTTGTTGGGACAGTGTCTTCAACAAATACATTGAAATTAAGATGGTGGGAAGTTACATTAACAGAAAGAAGATATTTTCTCCCAGCACGGTGAGTTAAAATAAAAAGGTGCTTATGCCTACAGAGGCACTTGATAGTAATCCTTGCTTACTGTAGGCATTCAAAAGCCAGTAAGTTATGCTGCGTAGCAACCTATAGGTCACTGCCATGTAGGGCTTAGCTTCATCAGATGGTAAATTCATATTTTGAACAGATCCGTAGCACAAGTCTTGCCGATTCTCTCTAGGTAAGGGTACATAGCGTTGACTGGTTTAAACGGCATTACTCCTCTTGATAAGTAGAGACCAACCTGTCCGGGCCAGTATTGCACATCACTGTCATAGACTCTCGCATCTGTAGGAGAACTGATACCGGTCTTAATATCTCCTACTGACAACTTGCTTTAAAACAAGTTAGCGCGATTTGATACATGTATTCTGATGGGTGCTGACGTGATTCCGAGAATATTTCTCCAGAACGCTGTCAAAGACTCACAGTTACCGCAAGTTTTAAATTCCTCAGAGAAAGATGGAAATGCTATTACCTCCACCAGAAAGTTACTGCCTTTCGCGGACGACAATATGTAATGACGTAACAACTAGCAAACTTCAAAGCACAATCACGAAATCTAGTCATCGTATTACAAAGTACTCTTCATAGTTAAAACTTTATTTTATTTCACTGTTTCTGAACAAAGAAGATGGCTTAGTACTTTGGTATTACATCATCACTGACATCTATTATAAGCTAGCACGCGTTCTCTCATATGCGGGGCCACGATGCGTAGCCGTGTGACCTTAGGCGCCTGACCACGGTTGGCGCGGCTGCACCCGTCGGATGTTCAAGTTCTCCCTCGGGCATGTGTGTTTGTGTTGTCCTTAGCGTAAGTTAGTTTACGTTAGGTTAAATAGTGTGTAAGCTTAGGGACCGATGCCCACAGCAGTCTGGTCCCGTAGGAACTTACCATGATGATTCTCATGCGCGGAACTGAACTGACAATTAAACGTCTTCCTGCATCCATGCTAGAAATCTTTAGAAGTCTTCCAGGCTACATTCAAAAGAATTACACTGTTCTGTCATCCATCTCACTATGACTTTATTCTATTTCTTTATACAAATCATTATTGTGTTACATATATGTAAAAATAAAAATTCTGAGGTACATCAATCCCTTAAACTATATTCAAGTTGAAAGTCAGAGCTATGAGAGAAGAGTGTCATATATCATCTGCTACAGGTAAAACAAACGAGAATTAAAATGGTGACAATTTGTGTATGCCTCTGATGTCAGATGGTATTTTTCAACACTCGTGAAAACCATCAGTTTCAATTTATAACGCGAGACAGCTGAAATGTAGTAGGGAAGTCTCGTGGATGTTCAGCCGTTCGAGGAAGTATCACTTGCACACCTTCGTGGTTTCTTCTGCACGTTGTATATACATTTCGTAGTCTGTTGGGATGCAGCGAATTAAAGCTTCGTACAGGTTCCTCAGATCAAGAAACTGGAAGTTCCAACAGCAAGATGGATCTTCTCTGGTGATACATCCATAAAACTTTCTCTGTCTAAATTGTCATAATATTCAAGATTATGGTGAATTTCGCATCCATGGCTATATTAACAATCAGAATAACACCTAGCCGAGTGATGGTAATGTGCTATAAGCGGTCGCGTTGCATCGAGGGTGCTTGCCTGGAGTGTGGTGAAAATCTTGGTCCTGCTGTCAAAACTGGGTTTCTTTTAATCGACGAAAGCGAATGTCAGAATAGATACTTTGAAGAGGGAACGGACGATTTCCGTCCACGTCCTTGGCATGTAAGAGCGTGTCTCACTATCGACGCTGCTTGAAACCCTGATGCTTGAAACAGCACTCCTTTCCCAGCTGAATACAACTTACTGTTATTTGCTTTCTGTATACAGTTTTGCTGAAACACACGTGCATCTGGTTCTCATGAATAATTTGTAGGTGTGTCAGCTATAATGATAGCACAGATTGGCTTTCCCAATCGCTCGAGTTTACACGGTACTCGACTTTTATCATTTCGATCTTCCATCACAACAATGATGATTATAGTTAAGTTGTCGATCAACGCGAAGGTCGTTCCAGATGGAGCTGTATTTTGCAGTGCATCACACTGCTTGCGCTATTCCTCACAGATTCCAATTCAGTGCATGTAGCTGAGCATTCTCTAAGGAAAAATATCTACAAAATCTGCATTATTTCTTGGCAACTTTTACATTCGTATACTTTAAAATCAACTCAAATTGTTCTTATTGACCTATTGTTTCTCTGACACTCAGTATTAACGGCTTAAAATCATCAGTTTTTTCTGAAAAATAGATACGACGACAAGGATTCACTCTGCACTTTTACACCGTAACACTCAAATACTTCCTGTCAAGAGCTAAGTGTTAACTTCTGTCTGATAGGAAGTGATTAATGCAGTCAAAGTGTTGGTCCGATACTCGGTAAAGTTCATGTGTTTTTCACTCCGTTTGCAATGCGCTGCTGTATCGAGCATCTTTTGAAAGTCAGTTTTGGGCCTTTGTCTACCAATCTCTTGACCAGATCGTCGAACAAATAGAGATGTTTGGCGAATCCTTGTTGCTATCTGTACAACCGATTTTTACTCTCCAAAACTGTGACATTACTATAAGTAACACAGGTGAAAAATAACATTATGACCATTACCCAGCGCGAGAATCAATGTGCCTCCAGACGCTGCGAGGATGACGAGGTAAGGGGTTGGGTTATTTGGGGAAGGAGACCAGACAGCGAGGTCATCGGTCTCATCGGATTAGGGAAGGAAGTCGGCCGTGCCCTTTCAAAGGAACCATCCCAGCATTTGCCTGGAGCGATTTAGGGAAATCAAGGAAAACCTAAATCAGGATGGCCGGACGCGGGATTGAACCGTCGTCCTCCCGAATGCGGGTCCAGTGTCTAACCACTGCGCCACCTCGCTCGGTAAGTTGACGAGGTAATGAAGACGGTGTTGAGATGAATAAGCAATCAATATAGTGACTATAGATGCCGTAAATTGGGAAATCCACTAATAGGAACGACTTTTGCGAAAGTTAAATTCATATACATATATCGGTGCCTGGGAAAGACCATCTCATAAAAGGTGAATCTGATCGGCTGTTCACGTGCTACTGTCGTGAGGATGTACGGAAAGTGGTTGAAAGACTGCGGAATCACGACTTTGCGACTATGTGTGGAATGTCCACTCCTCATCACAGAACGTGAAGGTCGGAGGCTCGACCGTTCTGCAAAGCACGATAGGTGGCAATAGGTAATGTATCTGACGACAGAGTATAAAAATGGTGCCGGTATACGTATTTCGGACCACACAATTCAGCGCACAGTCCCAACGTGTTCCCTCGTTGACCCAACGACATCGTTAATTTCGTATGCTTTGAGTCTGGGGTCATCAAGTTTGGTCCGTCGAACAATGGCAATGCGTCGATTAGTTGTATGAAACATTTCTTCTGTTACAGCTGGTCGATGGTCGTCTACATTTACATCGTCATGCAGGCGAATGACTACGCGAAACATTCGTAATTCCTCGAACGAAGGCCGGTGGGAGCAGTTTTATGCTACGGGAGGATATTAACATGGGCTTCCATGACAGCAGTGGTAGTAATCGAAGGCAACATGTCACATACTGTGGACTACGTTATCATTATTGCGGACCGCCCGGATCATTCGTGCTTGACGCGTAGACTCCTTCCAACAGGATAACCTGCCCAGAACCGTACTACAGTGGCTCGAAGAGCGGGCAGCGATCTCTGGTTGACTTCCTGGCCACCAAATTCGTCAGATAATTTATTAGAATTACGTGACCTGTGCGTAGATATTTTGTGCCACATTCCTCGCAGAATCTACCAAGGACTTCATGTTTGGCCAATCAGTTGACTCTGTTTAACTAGATGTCATGGAACGTAGCATCCAAACATCCCACAACGAATTTCAAAACGTAGGATTTACGCGGACCGTCTACTTAAAGGGACGTGAAGACGGAGGTACTCCGTGTGTTAATTCTTCTGGTAGTAAATGACTGGCCATCTGCAAAGTACACGAATGCACTTAGACCTGAGCCCACTATCTACATCTACATCTACATTTATACTCCGCAAGCCACCGAACGGTGTGTGGCGGAGGGCACTTTACGTGCCACTGTCATTACCTCCCTTTCCTGTTCCAGTCGCGTATGGTTCACGGGAAGAACGACTGCCGGAAAGCCTCCATGCGCGCTCAAATCTCTCTACTTTTACATTCGTGATCTCCTTGGGAGGTTTAAGTTGTGGGAAGCAATATATTCGATACCTCATCCAGAAACGCACCCTCTCGAAACCTGGACAGCAGGGTACACCGCGATGCAGAGCGCCTCTCTTGCAGAGTCTGCCACTTGAGTTTGCTAAATATCTCCGTAACGCTATCACTCTTACCACATAACCCTGTGACGAAACGCCCCGCTCTTCGTTTGATCTTGTCTACCTCCTCTGCCAACCCGACCTGGTACGGATCCCACACTGATGAGCAGTACTCAAGTATAGGTCGAACAAGTGTTTTGTAAGCCATCTATCAAGGACCATATATATGTGAGCACTTAATCGCGAGCACTTGTTCACCAAGACTATTCTTCTATGAACAAAATATTTCAATAACGTACATACAAAGAATAACTTACTGGTGAAGCCCATCCAAAATTGCCCAAAGGCAAATATCAGTGTATTAAAGTAAAAGAGAATGAATGGATCTAGCATTGACTTTATTTGTACATTCCTCAAGGTAGATTCAGTTCATTTATAACCTACATTAATGTCTGTTCTATCTAATGCCCTGTTAAAAATCATGTAAATGAGATTTTGTCCCGATTAATTTAAATGAAACTAAACGATCCTCGATAGCTGCATCACCATTCCACAAAGTGATTGCATGATAACTGAATACATCAATATATATTATAAAGTGGATGAACGTACAAATGCATGTATGTACGCTCCACATCGCCTCCTAATCCATTCAATTGATTTCAGCCAAACTTGATATACATCCCACTTACAGCCGGGAAAGAATAGCTGTGGGGGTAAGAATCATCGACCTACCAAAGAGGTGGTAGTGAGGGTGAAAATGTGGCGTAGCCGCAAATAGATTGTATTCACCCATCATTAGAGAAAGAGAGCACTTAGTTACTTGTAACAGGCTTTACACATAATTTCAAACTTTTACGAAACTTTTCTCGCTGACAACCCCCAAAAATTCATGATAGGAAAAAAATTTTCCCTTACTACTTTTTGACTGCTGATGTAGTACAAGTTTCGCATTGACCATGATGTTTTAATTTATTACTTCTTTACTACTAATTGTATATGCGAGACATCCTGCAGACACTAGTTACATATACCATGTTGCTGAGCAACGGTCATACAACCCAGGTTTCGGCCTTTTATGCCATTTGCAAATGATTGATGTCCTGCAATACTTGTCAGTGACATAAATTCAAACACTTGAAATGGCATAAAAAGCCGAATCCTGGGTCGTAATTAAATAAACAGGAAGATAGTGAAATGGCGCCGTGTTCTTTTAAAAAAAGTGAAGTGAGTGAAAAAGAAATTGCAGGGGGGGAATTCGTTTGAGGTATGGGTGAAGTATGTGTAGAAACACTTGTGAAATGTTTTAAATATGTGTGAAATATATTTGATATATGCACACGTGGACAAAGCCATGGGTAAAAAGCTTATCCTAAACCCCTGGAACTGGTTATCACTGTTAGCATTCAACCGCGATTCTTATACACATATTTTAACAACGCGTTTCGAGAGACAATGCTCTCATCATCAGGTTGTAAGGTCTATGTCATGAAATTAAACGGACTAAAAAGACAAAATGCCATCACAAATAGTTGGGAAGTCCATAGAGTAAAATAGAATTAAAAGTATATTGGACTGTGGGTCCTCGTCTTACATTGAAGTTGTTGACACAAGTCGATGGCCGTCCCATAGCTACCAAATATGCTATCGCACTATGCCGGCTCAGGAGCTGTTGTGAACTGACGTGCCTAGGTGTTGTGGCGTGGTTACAGCCGTGTGCTTGACGGTGACGCTATGCTATTGGGCGCCTTATTTCCTTATTGCATTGGTCTGCCATCGTTAGCCTCTCGTAACTCCGTCAGTGACATGCTACAAGTTTAAAGTCGCATACCTACCCTAAAATAATTCTAAAAACCCGCAAAAATCTCATTTCTTTAAAATTATCTTGTGCATTTAGAATATTGCTTTGTTTCTTTTCGTGGATAGCTATCTCGAATTCCTCTAGTAAATCAAGTTTCCTCCCTTTCTTTTCTACATGCAATATTTCTACGTTGTCTTCTATGCTATTAAGGGGATGGCCTGTTTCATATATATGGTTCGCAACAGCTGATTTGTCATAATTTCCTAACCTGAACGCATCTTTATGTTCTTTATACCGGATCGCGAATGATCTTCCTGTCTGCCCTATATAATTTGCATCAAAGTTCTGCACTGAATCTTATAAACTCCCGATCTTTCAAACTTATTTCTCTTCTCGCCAATATCGTGCTTAAGACTATACCTCACTAGGTTATTAGTCTGAAAAGCTGTTTTAACATCGTATGGCTTAAAAATATTTGCTATCTTTTGTGAGACTGTTCCGTAGTATGGCATCGTGATAATTTTCACTTTCTCTCCATCAGGTTGTTTCTTTTTTCGCTTATTACTTTTCCGTAACAGTTTTTTAACCATATCTATTCTGTAACCGTTATTCATCGCTGTTCTCTTAACGGTATTAATTTCAGTCTCCCTATGTTTTTCGCTCATAGGTATATTGACTGCCCTATGCACGAGACTACGGAAAGCAGCTTCTTTATAAGCCTGCGGATGCCATGAATCATTCGGGATCACGGCATCAGTCGTAGTTGGTTTTCTATAAACGGAGAACGCATGTTTGTTGCTGCTTTCCGTAGTCTCGTGCATAGGGCAGTCAATATACCTATGAGCGAAAAAGATAGGGAGACTGAAATTAATACCGTTAAGAGAATAGCGATGAATAGCGGTTACAGAATAGATATGGACATAGATGGGGGTGCAATAGATGGACAGAGAGAGGGAAAGGTGAAATGGACAGAGAGAGGGAAGGGGAAATTGGCAGAGAGACGGGAGAGGAGAAGATGGACCAAGAAAGGAAAGGGGAGGAGATGCACCAAGAAAGGAAAGAGGAGGAGATGGACAGAGCCAGGAGGAGGAAGAGAGGGAGGGGGAGGAGGACATGAACAGAGAGAAATGGTGGAACAGCTGAAGAAAGTATATAAAGGAGATGGAAAGAGAAAGGGTGAAAGAAGAACCGTACAGAGAGACGGAGAGGAGGAAATGGACAGATAAGGTGGAGGAGGAGATGGACAAAGGTAGGGGGAGGAAGAGTTGGACAGAGATACGAGCGAAGAGATGGACAGAGTGTGGGACAGGAGCAGATGGACAATGAGTGGAGGGAGGGGGTGAAATATGCGGACAGGGAGAGGGGTTGGAGGAGATGGATGAAGAGGGGTGATGGGACAGATAAACAGAGAGAGCAGGAAAGAGTAGATGAACTAATATCAGACTGGAATAAATACATACCCAGACAACACTGAGTACTCATCTGATAAATAAACAAAAGTAAAGCGATGGAATACCGATATTAGTAACAGTAAGAATCTGGCACGAGAATAATGTGTGAAAAAGGATTTATTGTAATCTAAAACTTCCTTTTCAGAACCGTACATTTAACGAAATTCACGACTGTACTGAGAACCCCACCTAAAATGGAAACCACAAACAAAAATCAAACATGTGTGTTTATAAGCAGATTAACAGAGTAGGCACATATTCGCGGACCGATTTCGACAAATTCCTGAACTGGAAGTTCACACATACAGTCCCACAAAGACACAAAGAAAAATTAATAGTGGAAAAACTACAAATAAATTTGCTATCACTGTAGGCAAACCTCGTATTATTGCAATGAAATGAATACCCCAAGTTGCATACAGTTGATATAAGTTAACGGTGACAGTTGAAAATGCGTGCCCCGAGCGGGACTTATCTCCTGCTTACATGGCAGACGCTTTACCAATCTCTCTCTCTCTTTTTTTTTTTTTTTTTCGTGGACGTCACACAACATCCGTTCTAGTTCGTTGTTGATCCTTTCACTCACTTTTTTTTTTTTTTACAGAGGGAAAACCAGCTCTCTGAACGAACACGCTGAGCTACCGTGCCGGCTATCCGTCTGAGCCACCGAGGACACAGAGGATAGTACGACTGCAGGGACTTATCTCTCGCACGCCTCCTGTGAGACCTACACTCGCAACTTATTGGCCCGCATTATATTCATGGTGCCCCTGACCATTATACTCATTACTCGCGGCTTTACTGCCGATTCCCGTACGAGTTCTGGCACTGTTTGTGCATCCGCAGCAACAGTCCGAAAGAACAGATACCATCTTCGTATACAGGGTGTTAGAAAAAGGTACGGCCAAACTTTCAGGAAACGTTCCTCACACACAAAGAAAGAAAATATGTTATGTGGACATGTGTCCGGAAACGCTTACTTTCCATGTTAGAGCTCATTTTATTACTTCTCTTCAAATCGCATTAATCACGGAATGGAAACACACAGCAACAGAACGTACCAGCGTGACTTCAAACACTTTCTTGCAAATGGTTCAAATGGTTCAAATGGCTCTGAGCACTATGGGACTTAACATCTAAGGTCATCAGTCCCCTAGAACTTAGAACTACTTAAACCTAACTAACCTAAAGACATCACACACATCCATGCCCGAGGCAGGATTCGAACGTGCGACCGTAGCGGTCTCGCGGTTCCAGACTGACGCGCCTAGAACCGCTTGGCCACTTTGTTACAGGAAATGTTCAAAACGTCCTCCGTTAGCGAGGATACATGCATCCAACCTCCGTTGCATGGAATCCCTGATGCGCGGATGCAGCCCTGGAGAATGGCGTATTGTATCACAGCCGTCCACAATACGAGCACGAAGAGTCTCTACATTTGGTACCGGGGTTGCGTAGACAAGTGCTTTCAAATGCCCCCATAAATGAAAGTCAAGAGGGTTGAGGGCAGGGAAGCGTGGAGGCCACGGAATTGGTCCGCCTCTACCAATCCATCGGTCACCGAATCTGTTGTTGAGAAGCGTACGAACACTTCGAATGAAATGTGCAAGAGCTCCATCGTGCATGAACCACATGTTGTGTCGTACTTGTAAAGGCACATGTTCTAGCAGCACAGGTAGAGTATCCCGTATGAAATCATGATAACGTGCTCCATTGAGCGTAGGTGGAAGAACATGGGCCCCAATCAAGTCACCACCAACAATGCCTGCCCAAACGTTTACAGAAAATCTGTGTTGATGACGTGATTGCACAATTGCGTGCGGATTCTCGTCAGCCCACACATGTAGATTGTGAAAATTTACAATTTGATCACGTTGGAATGAAGCCTCATCCGTAAAGAGAACATTAGCACTGAAATGAGGATTGACACATTGTTGGATGAACCATTCGCTGAAGTGAACCCATGGAGGCCAATCAGCTGCTGATAATGCCTGCACACGCTGTACATGGTACGGAAACAAGTGGTTCTCCCGTAGCACTCTCCATACAGTGACGTGGTCAACGTTACCTTGTACAGCAGCAACTTCTCTGACGCTGACATTAGGTTTATCGTCAACAGCACGAAGAATTGCCTCGTCCATTGCAGGTGTCCTCGTCGTTCTAGGTCTTCGCCAGTCGCGAGTCATAGGCTGGAATGTTCCGTCCTCCCTAAGACGCCGATCAATTGCTTCGAACGTCTTCCTGTCGGAACACCTTCGTTCTGGAAATCTGTCTCGATACAAACGTACCGAGCCACGGCTATTGCCCCGTGCTAATCCATACGTCAAATGGTCATCTGCCAACTCCGCATTTGTAAACATTGCACTGACTGCAAAACCACGTTCGTGATGAACACTAACCTGTTGATGCTAC
Source organism: Schistocerca serialis cubense (assembly GCF_023864345.2). Lineage (NCBI taxonomy): Eukaryota > Metazoa > Arthropoda > Insecta > Orthoptera > Acrididae > Schistocerca > Schistocerca serialis. The sequence goes on from NC_064640.1 coordinate 585,798,997, forward strand.
GTACTGATGTGCTTGATGCTAGTACTGCAGAGCAATGAGTCGCATGTCAACACAAGCACCGAAGTCAACATTACCTTCCTTCAATTGGGCCAACTGGCGGTGAATCGAGGAAGTACAGTACATACTGACGAAACTAAAATGAGCTCTAACATGGAAATTAAGCGTTTCCGGACACATGTCCACATAACATCTTTTGTTTATTTGTGTGTGAGGAATGTTTCCTGAAAGTTTGGCCGTACCTTCTTGTAACACCCTGTATATATCGTTAAGGTTCACCGGCCGTTTGACCATCTTCTTCTTTGCGGATGGACAAACAGTGCCCGAACTCTTACGGGAATCGGCAGTAAAGCCGCGAGTAATGAGTATAATGGGCAGGGGCACTATGAATATAGTGCAGGACTATAAGTTACGAATGTGGGTCTCACGGGAGACGTGCCAGAGGTTAAGTCCGTGCATAGCACTATCCTCTGTGTCCTCGGTGGCTCAGATGGCTTTGCCGACACGGTAACTCAGCGTGTTCGGTCAGAGGGTTAGCTGCCCTCTGTGATAAAAAAAAACTGAGTTAATGGATCAATGACGAACTGAAACGGGTGTCTTGCGACGTCCGCCACGAACAGATACAACGAACGAAAACGAACAAAATGAGAAGGAAAAAAAGAGATGGCTAGAGCGTCTGCCATGTAAGCATGACATCCCGGGATTGAGTCCCGGACGGAGCAAACATTTCCAACTGTCCCACTTGACTTATATCAACGCCTGTATACAGCTAGGGATATTCATTTCATAGCAATTTCATTCTAACGAGCTGCATGGTTATCTTCATATATAAACCTCGTATTATACCATCGGTTTCCACGCAAGATCGCTGTAGCCTAAAGAAAGAGGTATCTAATTACCATTACGCAGTTCATAACAACATAGTCACAAGTCTCTGTCGACAGCATGTAGATCAACGCTGTACCCATAAGAAAAACCAGCATAAACAAGAAGAAAGAATATCATTGCCTAACATACGTAGTGAGACTATTAATTATTATTATTATCGCTAAGCGCTATGCAATAACTTCCGAGATTAAATAATTTTAATTAAATATGGGATAATTTCAAACCAAGTTTCACAACTTTAGAGCAGTAAATCGCACGAAATAGTATGTTAGAGACATCAGCACAATGAAAGAGCACACGCCATGAGGTACTGAGGGTTTGAGAACCAGTAACGCTAAAAGGTATACGAAATCGAAGTTGTGACATATGGAATCTAATCAAGTGCAATATGACTTTAGCTCAGTTCCAGAAATTACGTGACAGATTCTGATTTACGAAGGGTACTGCACTTGTAACCAAATGCTGCTGACTGCAATGGTGCCTGCGGCTAATTTCGGTGATATCATACACTAGGATGTCCGAAAGAACAGACACCGCTTCTTGATTCACTGACGAAAAGGCAAAACATGTTTCTTAATAGGGTATGCCATCACCATGTGCGACATTGCATCCTCTGAAACGTGCTCCCGCGCTGGCCACAAGGTTGGTAAGAAGGTCTTATGGTCAGCGCGGTTGACAACTGCGAGGTGGTTGTTGGTGCACGTGGAAGCGCTGCGATACGTCCCCCAACGAAGTTTAGCCATGCTCGATGCGATTCCCCACCGGGTGATCGGGTAGGCAAGTCTGTTCGCCCAGTATTCTCTCGTTCCAACAGCACCTCCACCTGCACTGTTCGATGCGGTCGCGCATTGTCATCCATAAAAATTAAGTCGCGACCGAATGCACCCTTGGAAATACATGCATGAAACAAGAGTAAAGTGTCTCAACAACGTTGACCGGTGAATGTACCGTGTTCAGACGTTTGGAGGTCAATAAGTCCAAGAAGCATGTCTCCCCACTGAATAATACACCACAACTATCACGTTCGATCACGTCCATGGGTGCACTGCGTGTTCATAGCTCTCGGCATATGAGGGTACATCCACCATAACTGAGTATGATCGTTCCGCTGGTCTAGGTGTCATAGTGTGGGGAGGCATAATGTTGCGTGGGCGTACACCTCCAAACACACGCCGGCCAACGTTACTGTGGTACCGTACTCCTTCTCCATTTGCGACTCTACAGAGATGCATTTGACCCCGATTTAATTTTTTATGGATGACAATGCACGACCGCATAGAGCAGCTGAGATGGAGGAGCTCTTGGAACGAGAGGATATTTGGCGAATGAACTGGCCTGCCCGTTTTCCCGAAATGGGATGTACCACGCGTCTAGCTCCAACTATCATTCCTTGCTCTGAATCTGTTAATCCCAGTCGTGCAGTCTTAATGACGTCGGAAACCTTTTCACATTAATCACCTCAGTACAAATCTCAGCTCCGCCAATGCACTAACCTTTTATTCCTTATGTAAGCGACACTGTCGCCATATGTATATGTGCATATCGCTAACCCTTGACTTTTGTCATCCCAGTGTATTCCGACTTCTTTTAAGACGGATCGTTACTCGTAATCCCATTTTCGCCGCTCAGTGACGGTTTGAGCGAAGTCACGTTGTGTTGACGGTTCGTCTTGTTTGGACACACTGCCACCTCGAGGTTCTGTGATGCTCGTCTCATGTTCACAGTGATTCGTCGCTTATTTGTCAGTATTAGCTAAGCTGTTCCAGCACTGCGTGTCCGGAGTTTCCGTCAGACCGGAAGAGGGTGGGTAGCAGCGCAGCCACGTCCCGGTGGGGGTGGGTGGCTGGCTGGCGGCCGTGTCCTGCCAGCGCGCAAACGCGGCTGATTTGTCTCCGCTTCCGCTGCTGCTGCCGCTGCCATGTGACAGGGCTGCTTCCTCTCCACTAAACCAGAAACACGGCGAGCACCGCGCAAACCGTCTACATCTGACGTGGAAACGTCTACTCACTTGTCGTTCGAACTTTCTTGTGTGACAAAATACAGTTACATTTGAATCGGCAATAATTACGAGACTAGTAATGTATGAACAGTCGTGAGTCTACAACACATACATCACATCTGTTCGTGTTTGTTGCGTGGTATTTGTTTTACCTATGACACCATCGTACCAGACTAGGCTTATTCGCGTGATTGTCACAAATTAATTTCATGTAAAGTTATGAATTGGTTTAGTGCGCAAACGTGTTTAACTATTCAAGTGTCATGTGAAGTGCTAGCAGAACATCATCAGGAATCGAAGTGAGACAGTAAAATGTGAATAAAATGTCGGTGCAAAATTGAAAATTACAAAATAATGAAAGATTTCATCTTATTTGACTCGTACACGTGCTCGGAATTACAGAAAACGCAAGTCAAAAGAAAGCATGCGTCGAAAGGATTCGAAAGCGAATCCAACAGCACTGGCGGCGTCGAAAATGAGAAATAAAAAACGGCGCAAAGTTATTACGTAGCTGGTCTATTGGGCATAACACCGCTGAGTATAACATGTAGTCCATCGAAACTCTTGTCATGTACGCCTATGATCTGCTTCAGGTCACTTTTTGCGTTACGGAAGATGCCAGTGCTGGTCATGGTGACTTCATCGGTGATTACACTACGCACACTGTTACACCTCGATACACTTTTTCGTCTTCATGAATCCCCAAACCTCTCCTAAATGCGATACACTTGTGATTTATCTGTTCCGTAATCATTATACCACTGTATGTAATCACTGTATTACGAAGTTTGAGAATTTAATTACATGTTCATACGCTACACTTGTTATGATTTTACCCCAACGTTTCCACGAAAAATCTGCGGCATGGCCCCGAACAGCGTACACAGTATCTTTTTGTACCTTGTGCGTGCTTTAAAACCAGTTGGTATCTGCACAGTGGAACAAATGAACTATGTATGAACCTAAGTCAGCACAATTGTCTCGGATTTGGGAGCAGCGGGGATCATATCCCTGTCGACGATCGAGATTTAGCTTGTTTCTTTAAATTACTTAAAGCGAATTCCTGGATGATTTCTTTGAGACAAACCGTAATGCGTACGGAGCGGATAGTACAATGAGTACAATAGACACTAAACGAATTGTGGGCAGCAATGTTTCTAATACTGTCGATGTCTCGACGATCTCAAAGGTTCAAGGACGCGCACAAAATGGAAACTACTTTCTAACAACAAGCGGACCACTTTTCGACTAGCGAGTGGGAACTGAAATGTAGAAGAGACACATTAACTCTCAATATAAGTAAGATTAAGAGCGCTAGAGCAAAAGTAGTAGTCGAGAGTCGTTGCAGGAGACATCTACGCTGTCATCGCAGAAGGAGGTTCTGATTGCCGATTACTAACACTGATGTAATGCAGTATACTATTGTCTGACTTCATGTCAACCTGTTACAAAAAGCGGAAGAAACGCACTATCCGTAAATTTAGGAAGAACTTCCAAAGCAGTGAACAAACTGGGTGCACACATGTGCTAGTCTCCAATTTAGTCATTTGTTTAATGAGAAACAGACTTTTGTCTCATTAGGTAAAATCTGCGATGTTCAGTGAATAAATACTATAACAGATAAGCTGTTTTTGTCCTGAACCGTATCTTTTAGGTACTACGTAATTAAGCTCAGGCTGTACTGACTGAGAGTGAGAAACTAGAGCCAGGTTACGAAAGGTTATCTCTTAATTGTAAATCTCAAGTTTATTAAAATATTTATTTCTCAAACAGTATTATCAGCGGAGAAATACTCCTACAAGAGCACAAATAATACGAACCCTTTTCTGTTTATTTAAAAGAATATGGCTGAAAAGTGGAGTACCAGTTTCCTCATTCTACCTCCCTCAGCAATTTTAAAAGTTTTTCAACAAAATTTTGCACGTGATCATATTCGCACTCTTTTTAAAACGCAACACACCTCACACTCCAACAAGCTCCCCTAATTGTAACTCACTCATACCCACCAACCACCACTGTAAGTCGCTCATACCCATCACCTCCCAGTTGCCCTTTCTCACTTACTCATACAACCCAACTCATTGTCGGTATCGCTTTGTCTCTCTCTGTCATTCTCTGCTGTGTCACAAGCAAAGTTACCTTCGTTCTGTCCAACTATTATAGTCTCCTGTCACTATCACTGTCTCCCTCTTGCAACTTCTTCCTGCTAATATCTCATTCCGTCCTTCCTACTGCGATGCCTCTTCTCACCATTACTATCTCTTTCTTCCTCGTTGTCATTCTCATGTACTCTGCCTCTCATTATCATTGGCTATAACCAATTTCCACTTTCTCTTTATTCCCGCTTCCTCCTCTCTTGTCTCCTTCAGTCTTTTCCTGGTACTTTTCTGTCACTGTTGGCTATGTTCTACTGTCACTGTGTGTCTCTCTTTCTGTCACACTGCCACTGTTTTCTTAATCCTTTGTACAACACAACCACTGTCTGCTATCTTTCAGTATTTATTATTTTTCCATCACTTTTCCACTGCCGGTCACCTTCTTTCTCAGCATAAAGAGGAGAAAATATATTCGCATTAGAAAATTTGGAAATGTTTTTAAAGGAGCTGAGGAAGGTAGAATGAAGCTGCCGATATCCAACTTTTCAGTCAGATTCTTTTAAATAAACAGGAACATATTCGCATAATTTGTGCTCCAACACGAGCATTATTCCACTGGTTCACTTCTTTTCCCTTCTGAATCAAGGCATGTAACTCACATGGAAAGAAATGTATTGGTCGGTAAAATTTAGATAGTTTACTTATGTGAAACTGAAATAAAACAAAACTAATTTTACACCTTAGACCAAATATTACGTGCTAAAGAATTTTGCATGCGCTTCAGTACTCCAACATGGGGTTCGCAAATGATATCAGAGACACTTTACAGCGTATTTCTCCGTGCTGCGTCACTTCATAAGCTGTTTTTGCATCAGAGCAGATTTTACGTGTACAGGTACGGTAACGTCGAACTTCTGTATCTCGGAAACGGATGGAAATATGGAGAAAATTTTCGAGGTTATTCGGGATCGTCATCTTAGAAATACATCGTAAAAATTTCAGCCATTCGATGTGCATAGCGTTCTTGGAATCCTCGCTTGGAGACGGCGAAATTATTATAAAAAGACTTTTTTGAGGGATTTTCAAGAAATCGGCCATCAACTAACGGTGCCTCCATAAGTCTAATGAAGCCCACCGTAGACCACATCAAATGCAAAAAGAACCAACGGATTTTCTCCATTTTGCTAAGCAAGAATAAATGTTTACTCTCAATATAAGTAAGATTAAGAGCGCTAGAGCAAAAGTAGTAGTCGAGAGTCGTTGCAGGAGACATCTACTTGTGTACTTGGACCCTGTGTTCCAGGATAGTGGCACTAAGATGATCCTTCTGTTGAGTATTCAAATGGTCCCTAGCCCCAAGGGGTATCCGAAACACTTGAACTAAGTTGCTCAGTCTTGAATCTGTATCAGGAGACAGATAAGGTTGGGTTTTCCGGTATCCCTGTGGAATTTCAGCATAAGTTGTTTATTTGCAGCCAGACTTGACAACGATCAATGTCTGGTGCAAAGAGTGACAGCTAACCTTAAGAATTAACGAATATTATGTAATACACCTAAAAATGTGAAGTTATCTGATATCGTCTGCGAAACGACCCTCGACTGATCACTGGAATCTGTCTGAAAGCTAATATACAGGGGGAGTCACATAAGATGTATACACGGTGAGTCACGTAAGGGATAACACATCTTTTATTTCGTGACTGGTTCCAGATATCGATACGAGGTTTGTGGAAAATGGTAGTACGCTAAAGAGCATATACTTTGGTGTGTGATAAGTAGTATTAATTCGTATATTGATCGAGATACTGAAGCAAGTACTGTTTTTTAAACAGAATGATACACTTTTTTAACGGCATCCAAATCTGCTCGAAAATACGAGTACATTGATATAAAGCTTTCTAAAGTTGAGGTTGAAACTTCTCTGAGAAGAATGCGAGAAATATTCTAAAACTGAAAGTCGGCAAGCTGCATCGTTGTATCAAGTCTTTTGACTGTTTACTTCTCTGCACTGCAGAAGTAACAGGACTGAGCGTCTATCGGAGGGTCGTTTGTATCTCAACATTCCTTGCGTGCAGACACGTAAGCAAGTTCGAAGAAGTTCGACATGCTACTTTTATACGGCGAATGGTAGCACGAGACGTGTTATCAAGGAATGTGGTAACAGTCAGAGGAGTGTCATCGCATCTTGCAGCGACATAAATTCCATCCTTATCATTTGTCACTATAGTAGGCACTCGGAGGACGTAATTTCTGAAGTCGTATAGAATTTTGTTCGTTTGTTCTGCATCGTTTGGGAGACGATACTACGTTTTATCGAAGCAAGGTTTAGGAAACACGATAATGTAAATTTACGAGGCATACTCTTCAGGGTAGCTGAAAATGCACGTTGGCTTCGTCAGGTACAACAACAACAACCGTGAAGCGTAAATCTATGCTGCAGCATCATAGGAAATTCAATTGTGAGGCCGTACTTCATCCCAGGGATGATAAATGGAAATACATGGGCACATTTTCTTACGAACATTCTATCTGTTCTGCCAGAAGAGGTACCAGTGGATAAGCGTCGCCGGCCGATGTGGCCGAGCGGTTCTAGGCGCTTCAGTCTGGAACCGAGCTACCGCTACGTTCGCAGGTTCGAATCCTGCCTCAGGAATGGGTTTGTGTGATGTCCTTAGGTTAGTTAGGTTTAAGTAGTTCTAAGTTCTAGGGGACTGATGACCTCAGATATTAAGTCCATAGTGCTCAAAGCCATTTGAACAATTTTTTTGATAAGCGTCAGTGTATGTGGTTCCAACATGATGGCTGCCCAGCTCACTCTCCCGTGTTACCTCGCAAATATTGAATGAAAACTTTCCTGTCCATTGCATAGAACAGAATGCTGCTGGACAGTGGATGTGCAGGTATTTTGATTTCTTCCTGTGGGGAGCACTGAAAGATAAAGTTTATCTTGAAGCCCCATCTACGCCACACTATATGCGCCGTCGAATCACCGCAGCACGCAATGGCACTTTCATCCATTCATCTGTGTATGGAATGGCGACTGCGAATGTGCCTTTGCAGTCAATGAAAAAAAAAATTCAACACCTACTTGTGTAAAGTGAAAAACTACTTTTAGTTGAGAAAGGAATTTATTTTATGAGTGACATGTCGTCAGTCATTTTGAATAAACTGTTTAGTTTATTTTAAGTGTTCTCCGTTTCATTAGAGTTTCGAGTAGTATTTATAGACACATGTGTGAGACAGCTGGGGTATACTTTAAGAGGCATTCAGACGGCTCGAGGCAAAGAAAGATAGGGTATTATTCTTTTCTTCAAATCTAATAAAGTTAATACAGATGTTTCCCTTTTCTCTTGAATAGGGCTGTTCATCATTATGATGTATGAATGGTCGACGATTCTGTTTCGTCTTTGACAAGTAAACAGCAAAAGGGATGGTTTAAATGGAAAACTTCCAGATGAAAATGAAGCTTCCACAAATACCTGGAACAGTACACATATCTGAAACAGCTTTCTGCTGCGCCAGATACTAGCATATGCCGTACATCCAAATACAAAAGTCACAGCTGATCCTGGATCTATGTCGTCCAGGAAAATCAGGCTTTTTCATAGTATCGTAAGCCTGTCGTGTCGCATATAACGACGGAGCCTGGCATGAGCTGACTGGCCACATTGGTTCCCAGTTTGAGTACAATTCTTGGAGTCTCCTGGGAAGAGTTTTAATGTCAATATTAACAAGCATTATATTACTGTACTCGTCTTTTCAAGCGCTTTCAGACGCCCTCGTACTTTTTCATGTAGCCATATGAATTGTAGTAACATTAAGGCTACAGTAGCGGGATTTTCTCTAATTTTCTACTGAAGATGTACATCTGCATCTACACAAGTGGCCAATAAAATTACATAACACCTCGTCTAAATCTCAGTGACTTTATTTATGTTTTATTCTGTTTGCATAAATCGCCCCCTAATCACTCGTAAGATTTTTTTCTCGTGGCTCATAAGCATGGTACACCACGGAGGCGGAAAATTTATTGCATAGTGTCCTACAATATTGGCTCACTAAATTTACTCAACGAGATTTCGTATTTTTCATTTCTATTCCGAGACTGCTATGTAATGTGCCTCGGAATGCCCGAGACACTTTTTAACAGTGTACTGACCTGTTCTCCTATGAATTAGTTTGCTGTCTGTCATAATGCCAACTTGACAAGAGCATCAAATGTAGAAGGAATACTGTACAACTGTTCGCACCAGTGTCTTCTATGCAGTGTTTTTAATGGAAGCATCGCGCCTTCATTGAGTCCTTGCAATATATATGCAACGATAATGGGACAACTAACCATTTTCCACAACCGATTGGCTAGTCCATTGTTTTTTCCGTTCAACCGGCTTTTTTCAGTTGTGTGAAAGCAATCGAATGAAACTAGTTTGCGGCCACACAAATATCTATCGGTTACTTGAGTTATACGAATGATTGCACTAGACTTTTTCCATATTTTCCGTGGGGGGAGGGTTTTTGGGGTGGGGTGTGTGCCCGTCACCGCCGTACGGTAGTCTCCTCCTGCAGCTGCCAGGGGCCAGAGCAACAGGCGGCGCAAGGAGGTGGCGTGGTGGCCGGTGCGAGCGCGCGATGGGGTGACTGGCTACCTCCTCCCGCCGTCTGTCACCCTAGCCCTGGCTCCAGCAGGACGCTGACGTGGGGCCTGTATTTATTAATAATAATTAATTAATGGACAAAATCACGCTTTTTCAGTAAAACGGAATGCAAACAATAGCAAAAAACTGGTAATGTTTCTTTTTTCTTCATGTACCCTTAACAGAACTTCTGTGCTTGCTCAACTTTGTACTCCCTACGAAGCTTTTTTATTAGTTACTCAACAGCAAATTATTTGTTACTTTTAAAAGGTGAAAAGAAGAATTAGTCTTTCAGTAGACAGCTTATTGAATATGTATATTACTTATTTTATTCTTGGTGTTCCCACTGAAATGTCTTTTGTGTATGCCTGGGGTTGGACTACCCTATAGAGAGGGAATGGGAGTACGTGTACCCAGTTTGTACTGTATACCACTGCTTTATTTCACCTAATGAAAATACTACAGATCGGTTTTTCTTAAAAGAGAAACTGGATAATTCTCACAACCAAACTACTAAACAGTACTTTCAGTTGAATCAACTAATGAGTACGCGCTTCAACCGACAGAAAAACTGAAGATTGATTTCACTTGAAAAGAAAGATTTAGTAACTCAGTACGCTAAACGCTACCAGATTGTGTGCATTGGTTACATTCGGATGCTCCCGGAGACTCGTTTCACGCGAAAGAAATGAATGAAAAACTACAGCCGACTGAGTCGATTGCTTCCAGTCGGGTACACCCATAGACTGGTTTCACTCAAAAGAATTAATGAATAATTGAATCGATACGTAAAGTTCAAACCGAATGATTCACTTGTTTAACAACAACCAACTGAATCGATTGTTTTCTTTCGGTTGCTCTCATCGGCATAATGCAAGTCTTTCAGTATACTGATTTCACGTTTCCGTTTCATTTTCTATCTCTTCGTGTTATCACCCCAGATCCGAAAACGATGGCCGGCCGCTGGTGGCCGAGCGTATCTAGGCGCTACAGTCTGGAACCGCACGACCGCTACGGTCGCAGGTTCGAATCCTTCCTAGGGCATGGATGTGTGTAATGTCCTTAGGTTAGTTAGGTTTAAGTAGTTCTAAGTTCTAGGGGACTGATGACCTCAGATGTTAAGTCCCATAGTGCTCAGAGCCATTTGAACCGTTTGAACCCAAAACGATTTGACAGAAATCAGATGGTTAATAATGCTCTTACAATTGCAAGCAGCCAGAGCCTTTCTCTTTAGTATTCTACCAGTTGTTCTGCTTATGCTTACGAACGAAAAACCAGCGCAGATATTTTTCAGTAATCGACAGCACCTTCGACGAACAATCTGACAGTACTGTGGACTGTAACTGATAGGAGCTGTGAAACATAACTGAATTAGTGTGTTACGTCATATGATTTTAGACAGTGGTTAACCGTAATCCGATTGTGTGACGTGTTCTGCTGTAAAAAGTGAATTAATGACCTTGAATGAAGACTAAGTCATTCGCAGCTCTCATGACGCTCGCTTCGCTTCAGATTCGCAAATGTGTCACCATTGCGTCATGAGCATACAGCAGGCGATCCACAGCATACAAATGACTTCATTATCAAAGTTGTTCGAACATTGACACTTCAATAAGTAATGATACACAGTCAGTAGTTAGAAACAATAGAAGCAAATGAACATCCTATACAAAGATAGTAAAATGACGTTATTTATCAATAACGTAAATAAAAGTAACAACTACTAAACCAATAGTCACTTCTGCCTCTTCAGAACTTTATAGCCGAACAGACACTGTGACCAAACGATGAGACTACTCCCTTCTCCCGTCAGCGCCGCTGTTAGATTAGGTACAGTTACCCAGGGCCCACACAATAAATTCGAAGGAAGAGCGTACCAAGCCTTTCACGGGTAAAAAAGATGACTACTTTCGCGCACATTTGAAGGGTCAGTCTGTGGATGAAAATTGTAAGAAAAATTCGAAGGGAGCTGATGATTACGTGCAACAATGAAGTGGTAAACCACGACGAATGGGTGATTATTGAAAGTAACGCTGGTAGGCCTGCGGCTGCAGCGAATTGCTTCGAAAAGCGGCAGCTGGTATCTTCGTTCACGACCGACTCTGTGGGAATACCCTGCTTGGAGGAGCAAACAGCAAATAACTGAAAAAGTAAAGACAGTCTAAAATTTGTCTACAGATACACGGCAAAGCATGGTTTTTACCTACTTCTACAGATTCTGAGATATCTATGTAATGAACCAGAAATGAGATGATGTGTTACGTTTTAAACGCTGCTGCTGAATCAGAAGGAAAAATAATGACGAAAATGCTTTCATTACGTAATTAATCGTTAGAACGTAAATAAAAATTAATCGCACGAAATGCTGCTGCACAACAACAACGCAGTATTTCTCATATCCTATCATTACTTAGAAGTTATTTAAATCTGCTGGCGGCACATGAACTCAAGTACGAATAGTTATGAATTAAATAGTATTTAACGAAATTTGGAGAAGAACAAGCAAACATGAGAAAAGGTTCATCAATTTTCTTCGAGAAATGAATTTTGAAGCTTCAGAAATGATGGCTGTATTCACGATTATGAGAAACCAGTTACGATGCGATCGATATTTCCAGTCACGCTACGGACTAATTGTGGTTTGTGGTGTTTTATAACTGTCTCTCAGCTATGCGATTTTCCCATGGCGTTTTCTGGTGACATTTGCAAGCACTGCCCATTGCCAATCAGCCATTTAGTTTTGACAGAGTCCTAGTCTCAAAAACTTCGTACCTGAATAAACAGAAGATATGTATTTGATTCATATAGCAGAATAGAACGGATAGTAGTAGCATCATCCTCGGCTTGAAGTTAGAAAAATGACAAGGAATTAGTAGGTTTACAGTTTTTTTATGTTCCAAGAACTGCAGTTTTTCTGTTATTAAATTATTTAATCATTATCAATATGCAACCAAAATTTTTTAAATAAAGTAATATTTTCTGTGTTTATAGATGACTTATGGCCTAATACTACGGTGGAGATACTTTCTTCTTTCTCTCCCCCAAAAGTTCTCCATGCACTGCCCAATGGCCTGCCTCTGCTCACCTTTTCGCTACTTACTTATGGCGATGTTTTCATTCGTGGGAAGGAACTTTTCAGAATTGATTTGCTGCAGCAATTCTTCATTGGCTTTGCTAACACCTATGGCCTTTCGGTCCTCTGAAATTCGATCTTGGCTCTTCCAATGAGCCTACGGTGTTCTTCAAAGTAACCAGTGTCTTGCTTAACCCCTTGAGGTTTAGTCTATAAGGGTGACTTACATATTTTAATCTTCCTAAATGTCCACGTCGTTATTACCTAGGGTTTACTGAAAACTTCCTCTTCAGTTTCCACTGCGATTTTATACACCAACGACATATTGTAATTCCAGAGGAAAAAACTCCACTGAAGCCATCGCACATTCATACAACACAGTTTGCCGTAGCAGTTCGACGCCGAGGTGTTTTTCAAATGATTACGGGTATTAATTGTGTCCTGCACTGTCGTTTTGGAACGATATAGAAATGCGGGCAGCAAAACGTGCCGCCTTCAACAGCTTGTAATACTCGAGGTTACAAAATTCTAAAGCTATTTTTCAAGGTAAATTATTTAATAAACATAAATTCGGTGTTCACCAAACTTCGCCTTGTACAGGCATTTATTCAACTAAGAACATATCGGAGGATTAAGTCCGAAACCCACGACACAGAAACAGTTACTATTTGTTTAAAAAAATGCTGCCAAACTCTTCATTTACACTATTTTGCCCATGGTGATTACTAAGTCTTCCATCAGCGTTTAACGACTTACAGAACACTGAATTTCAGCCGCCGGCCGGGTTGGCCGAGCGGTTCTAGGAGCTACAGTCTGGAACCGCGCGACCGCTACGGTCGCAGGTTCGAATCCTGCCTCGGGCATGGATGTGTGTGATGTCCTTAGGTTAGTTAGGTTTAAGTAGTTCGAAGTTCTAGGGGACTGATGACCTCAGAAGTTAAGTCCTATAGTGCTCAGAGCCATTTTTGAGCCTATTTCAGCCGCTATTCACAGTCTGAAACTCCACGTATCAATCCCATACATTACTCGCTGCTACTACCTGTACAGTATCACATACCCTTCGATTCTCAGCAATAGAAACTCTGGAAGTCCCTGTTGCCTTCTTTCAATATTCTATATGTCATCTAGGTTGGATTGTGTTTTTATTAGCATACAAAAGTCGATAGAGCTAATTTTTACGTTTTATACAGCGCCTGAAAACATAATGAAGTACCTAGAAGACATGATCGTACGCCACTGTAAATTCGTACATGTACTGAACATCGGCGAAAACGTAAACGATTGGAAATGCAATTCTCTCTGACAGGTAGAACGGCCACCATAGAGCATTATTGTTGTTCGTGTTTAGTGCTGTTGCCATACCTAGTAAAGTATTTAAGAAGCATGAATAACGTCACATGTAGAGTGCTCGCTGTGAAGGACACAGGGATGCCGCGTAATGAAAGTTTTCAATAAGGCTCATTCAGCTTTTCCACTTCACCGGCTGGTCGAATCCTGTAGCACGCAGATTCGTGGGGCATTCGGATGTGACAGTGACCCGATGTAGGACTGAATGAATACGTGAGGGCACACAGAAACGGTAGCCGGCAGGTGAAATACTCGAACATTTTTATAGCGATGTGAATGGACGGACTGCCATGAATGACTCTGAGTAGCATACTGTGTGCTGCATCACAGTCTACGGCGCCTTTTCCCGTGCTCCTACCCACATCTTCCTCGCTCACGTTTTGCTTGGTCAGGCGTACGGGCGAATATTGATCAACTGTTATCCAACGTTTGTGGTGCTAAGGACACCGTCTCAGCTTTCGTTCGATGAGTCGGCTGACTTCCGTTGCTATGGCGTTTTGGTGTAACCGTGCACTAACGCGTACACTCACGCAGTCGTACATATGTGCCTACTCACGAAATAGCATAGCTTAATGAAATACTTATCAAGTTACTACTGCTTCTACACAGGTGGAAAGTTCACGACAGATTGACCTCAAATCCACAAAAATTAAAATGGAAACATATCCCCATAGCAACAACTCATTTCGTGGATAGAGTGAATGAACAATTAGATTGACTTGAATCAGTAAAACCATTCTATTGTCTAAGGACATTAATTTTAAATATCGGGTGCTAAGTTCAGTCGTTGGGTTTCGTCTCGAAATGAGTTGAACGTCAACTTCCATTAATAGGCTACATAAACCAATGATTTTTCATACTTAAAAAAAGTTATGGTGTAAGGAATCGGCCAGAAAGTTAGGAAAAATGTGTCAAATACACAATGTATATATAAATTTCTACTTAGCATTTTTGTTATTTCTGCTAAACACAACTGAAGTTTCTCTCTAAATTGTGACCGGTTTCAACCATACATTGGCCATCTTCAGAAGCCATAAATCTACAGCAGCGTAAGGTTTCAATATGTGGCTGAAACCGCACACGATTAAAAAATTTATAATGTGACTGTGTCTAAGATAAAAAAAACTGTAATAAATGCCCATCACGTTTCTCCATAGGGAGAACGACGTCTTTTTCTAGTAACTGTGGAGAAGATACATAGTGTACCAGTTTTATTAATATGGCTTATTAATGCCGCTTCTCAATCCGTTTGTGTGTACTAAGATTATTATATATATGGGCAAGACCCTCAGTTACTCTATTTCAATCGGTGTGGAAATTACGTTACACCTCTGAAAGAGAAAATATTATTTTCATTGATCTTTCTGGGAAAACAAAGTCGCTAAATTATCAAATTAATCTTCTGTGATCCACAATGCGTTCATTTTAACATACCCCTAGGGGTGTACTCAGTGTACGGTGTAAGCCAAACCCTTACGGTGAAAATTATACAAACGGTAGAGATTCGTAAACTAAGTAGTCTGACATAAGGCACCATTGGCCTAAAATTCTTCTTTCAGACAGTACGAGAATTTGAATGAGAAGTGAATGCGATGCATGTGTTTCTAAACTGTTTCTGAATCGGAACTGGAAACGCTACCCAGAAAATCCATACACAATCGCTTGTGATGTGTCCATGATGCAGTTCTTTCCTGATTTGCTGTGATGAATCCGCCTTTGCATTTTGTAAATGTATTCCTCTTGTACCCTCCACACATAAAATTTAGCAACACCGTCCATGTGCAAAAGCAGCAAGAATCCGATTCCCATCGATTTGTTATATTTACGTTTTATCTGATTTCCCAGCAATCGTTTCAGATGAGAGTGAGAAGAGTCATTTGTTAATACGTGAAATGTATTCGTATTTGCTGATATGTACAAACATCACCTGTATAATGGAATGCAACACTGAAAATTTATGCCAACTCCGGCCTCGAACACGGATTTCCCGCTTGTAGCTAGCGGTCGCCTTCCGAGTTGGAGTCCCAGTTCGACACAAATTTTCATGGTCGTCATATCATTATACAGCTGACGACTGTCCATATTCGCAAATGCAAATACATTTCACGTATTTCATAACGACTGTAGTCGCCGGACTGCCAGTTCCTTCGGACATGCATGCATATCCGAAGGAAATTTGCATTGTACGTCTGAACAAAACAGGCACTGCAGTATCGTATAATCCTTTAATGAGGTCGCGGGTAATTACTCCTCGAGATAAGCTAGTGACCTATTGTAAACCTATATGTAGACCTGGACTTGGGTGAATCGATAGCCTCTTAAGTCCTTCGAATTTCCAGCTGGGCTATCTCGACAGATTAACGACAGTAGGCTTACGTTGCTGGCGCAATTAAAGGCTCAAAGTCAGTTTTGCTTAATCGTGGAGCACGAGATCCACCTCACACATTCCTTGTAGCTATGGAGGCTCAAACGCTTAGCAATATTCTGTTGCTTGTGAACAAAATACCAGGTTCGTAGCAGACGGAGATCTACACTTACTTCTTAATGAGACGAAATTATTATATGTAAAAGTAACTCCAGGAATAGCCCAAGGGAGTATTTAGGACTGCTACTGTACACGATGTATCTACAAGATTTAGCGGATATCAACAGAACTCCATAAGGCTGTTGTATACAGGGAACTTATAACACGGAAGAACTCTTGTGAAATGCAGAAGACCTGCAGAGGATCAAGGATTGTTGCAGGAACTTTCGGTTGTCCTTCAACGAGAATAAATGTCAGTACTTTAAATCCTAATCTTCCTCCTTTCACTACAGTTAGATTATACTAATGGTGATAAATCGCTGCAAGCGATAACAGCCATAAAATGTCTAGGAGTAACCGTCCGGAGCTACCTAAACTGAGATGACAAAATAAAACCAGTTATAGGGAAATGAAACGAAACGAACTTGTGGCATTGTTGGCCGGGAGGTTACATGCAGGGAAGTGCGTCCCACTAGTTGCAAGTCTTATTTGAGCTGACGCCACACGGGGCAACTTGCGTGTAGGTCATGATGATGATGACGAAAGGAGGATGAGGATAACTCAGTACCCGGTCGGGAATCGAACTTGGGTCCGCTGCATGGCAAGCAAACACGCTACCATTCAGCTAAGCAGGAGGTCAGTCATACGGAAAGTAGATGTCACACTTAATTCCAGTAGAAGAGTATCTGCAGAATGTAATTCATCCACGAAAGAAGGCTTTTGGTTACTCGTACTACCAGTTCCAGAGTATAGCTCGTCAGTGTCGGACACTTAACCCGTAGGATTAATGACATATATAGAGATGATATATAGAATAGCGTTCACGCGTTGCCACGGCTTCGTTTATTAAGCACAAGACTGTTATGAAGATGCTCATCAAAATCCAGTGAAAGAAGCTGTGATAGAGATGTTCTCCACTACGGAGGGGATTACTCTTAAAATTACGGAAGCTTACGTCCCAGGAACAACTAGAAACATACCGATATACAAAAAATCGGGGAACTTACAGCTCATGACAGTTGTTCTTTCCACGTAGCTTTCGCGAATGGAACAGGGAAGGGGGAAGAGGTAGTAACTGGAAAATACACGCCGCCTTACACCATAAGGTGCCATATAGAATATAGATGTAGATGTAGGTCTTTGTACTCACACTGACGCCGCTGCATATCTGGTCTCGTTCTTCATGAATATAAAATTTGAGCATCTTGTTGATATTTTTATTACAATTTTTTTCCATTTTGTGAGATAACTCTCACAGTCAGTGTAGAATGACTACAGTAAGCCTCAGACCCTTTGTGGAATAACAGTGCACTACTGAGAAGAATGTCTTAAGCATTTGGGACGAGCTGGTCTGACGCGGGGAAAGACGCATTGTTTCCTGGGTGTCCATTTACTGGGTCCGCGGAGACAACTCCTGCAGGAACTTTATTACGCGATTCATTATTGAGGCCACCCGATGTTCATTAAAACTGGCCAAATTGCTCGTTTCAAGTCTGGGAACTGTTATGAGTACATCTGAAGCTGTATAGCTGCACTTCTTCCTTTCAGCTATAATTAACTGCTGTCCCAGACTGTAATAAGCTGAAAGCCTCACCCGCCACCAAGTGTCCCTCTGGAAACATTGCGGTATTGGCATCTGGGTATTAGCTCCTGTAAATGAAAAGCAGTGACATACCCTAAACTAACACATTATTGTGGTTTAAAAATCTCACTGGAAAATATCACAGAAGCAGACACGTAACAGTTGCGCGTACTCTCTTGCCTACGCACAAAGATCTGCGTGCTTCACATACACAAGATCACCACGTGGAAAACTATAGGAGAAATAAATCTGAACAGAACAATGTCCATTACCTTTGTCATCTACAAGAGAATAGTCGCTCTCTCTCTCTCTCTCTCTCTCTCTCTCTCTCTCTCTCTCTCTCTCTCTTCCCCTATCTCTTTCCTGAGATTGTACCCATTTTCGCGATTCAAATATGATTGCTGCCTATCTTGGATTTAGCAATTCTTCTTCTCTGTAGTTGGCTGCTATTTCTGCTGCCAAACAAACATTTACTCGAATTTGAAAGACATGAAGTGTCCGTCACGTGTCTATCATCAACAGAAACTTAACGCTGCGCGTTTTCGTGTTTTAAATGAATATAGGTTAAGCTACTAGGAAGACGATGGGGTACCATCACAGTATCTGCCTATGCAAATGTGGAAAATCACTTATATAACTGGTCAGTATACTTGACCAGCGGTTACATATCCGGCACGGTTTTTAGATTTGGAAGAAGCTCAGCTCAGTGTCTTACATGTTAGATCGTTTGTGTTTACGAATATGACTAAGGCAAGAGCATTTAAATGATGAAATTCAACAGTTTTGTGCATAGGACGGTTTTGTTGTGTGGTAATGCAACGTATTTTAGACGACGAACAAACGCTCTACATGGCGGAACGATGCTCACCGATTATCTGAAATAAAGATACCATACAAAGAAAGAAAAATTTAAAGGCCATACCTGTCTACGTAGCTACCTTCCCGTGGCAAAAGGCGCCATTTCAGTTCTGAAACTGAATATCGGAATGTTTCGGAGACTGAAAGGTTATCACAGTTTCTTGGAAATGTAACAATAATCCATGCATTTCAAGAAAACATTGAAATGTTTGTATTAGAATCAGCAATACTTACGTTACAACGAGAACCCTTAATTTTTTAAATTCATTTCCACTGAAAATGGTAGGTCTTAGGAAACGGTTAATATATGATTTCTACTGTTCATTCTAAAATAACATGCATTTATCCCAAATTAATCCTGTATCAACATAGTTTGAGATTAGACAAACAGACCCATAATTTTTATAAACACTGATACAAAACGTATACAAATAAAATTTGCTTTACTAAAATCAAATATCTCAGAACTGACCCATATTACTAATAAGCAATAATAAAATACACCATTTCTACAAAATATATTAAGATTATAAATACGCGAATTGTATCTATTAAAAGGTACAAGAACATGAAATCAACTTAATATAACTAATAATCAAAGTATTCAGATTTGCACAAAACAATTATTTTAACCATGATAATAATAGCTGAGCTTCGTGACTATGGATCACATTATTAAATAAATACAGCTACCAGCAACTACGCTGGTACTTTATGTCTTCAAGTAAGATTTCAGTAGAGTTCTCTTATACGAATTTCCCTCTGCTACAAAAATAGCGTATTCGTCTGTGGTACTTTTTTTATTTTGGTTCATTTCCTCTCTTCTGCTGAGTGACTGCATTAGGAAAAGTTATCCATCGAATTCCGGAATCAGTTGGTAGAAACCGCCATCATCATTAGCAAAGTCTTTTGCCAAACGACTAGGCTCGTATTCTCACTCACTACGTTGATTCTTTGCTATGTGGTTTTTTATATTAAAAATTTGCGGTTGGTGCTACAGTTAAATGTTATCTGTAACTATTTGTTGTTGTAGATGCAATATCAAGCGAAATGAGGATAACTGTCGCTGCACACTTCAAAGTAATTTAATTTTTCGTAAATATTTGGCTCAAGGGGAATGATTCAAATTACGAAAGACCTGTGAGTGCTAGAAAAAGGTAGGGTTACTGTTGACTTCATTACGACTACGTGTTCGGGGAACCAGGTCTGATTAGGGGAGAATCTCTGCCGTATTCTTCGGAAAGGAACCGAATCGGTATTTTCCCTAAGCGATTTATGGAAACCAGAGCAAATACAATTTTAAGCCACAAATTTGAGTGTGAAAAATAGAGAAAAACTGTCTGTAAGGTCCTGGACACATAAATTATGTAAGTGCCACTCAGCTGTCTTTTAATTCTATGTTTGAAGCATTAACTTGCTGTACAAGGGATGAAATAAAAAACAAGCATACAGTTACTTGTTTGATTATAGCATATAAGCACAATCGATAAAACCTATAACTTTCATGAAAGCAAACCGTTAATGAAAGATGGGTATATTATCTGCAGCAAACATCAGCTCCATAGAAGTCACAGAAGTCAAGTGATACACAATTTACCCTATGAGAATAAACAGTACCGTTTTAATAATGTCACTGATAACATTGCACAGATTCCACTTGCTTACTAATTCCAAGAATCAAATGGATGTGCTCACTTATCAGCTACGAGCAATGGATTATAGATAAGTGTTCATAGAGAAACAGTGTTAAACAATAGTTTTGCGAAACATACGTTTCCACCGATATAGTTGCCACAATGTCGAAAATACGCACTTCATTCCGTTTTGTATTTAAATAACATTGACTTCATCAAGAAATGCAGTATCTAACTTGGAGATAGTAGAAAAAGAAGAATTCTGTGTATGTTTCGAGAAACATTTTTAGGAGCATGTAAATATGAAATTCATATTACTTCTCTTCTAAAGCGGCTATATCCAATTCGTATTGGCATAGGAACAGTTACCAACTTCGGCGATTTATAATTAGATCTAGCTCTTTTCTTTCAACATTACAGGATAAGAAATACTTTGCGGTAATTCTGTGCTTAGATAAAAAATATTTCGTCTGCAGCTCGTGGTCTAGTGGCTAGCGTTGCTGCCTCTAGATCATGAGGTCCCGGGTTCGATTCCCGGCCGGGTTGGAGATTTTCTGTGCCAGGGAACTGGGTGTTTGTGTTGTCCTTATCATTTCATCATCATTTGTGACAGCGTCTAGATCGGATTCAGAAAAAATTGACTGTGAAAGAACTGGGACTTTCTACGGAAGCCAGCGACCGCGCAATTGAGCGCCCCGAAAACCAAACTCATCATCATCACCAAAAAATATTTCCTTCTTACAAAGAAGACGAGAGCGAAAGGCAAAGAAAAAAATGAAGGAAGTTCAACTTCGCGAAAGCGCTGAGGCTATTCACAACAGAGCATTAACTGAATTGCACAAAGATGGGTAGAGAATTCGAAGAAATTATCCTGGCTCTTCACTTTATACATCCTGTGATTAATTTGTTCCACTAGAATACTCTTCATCTCTCCATTCCGAGAGTGAGAGTGACATTGAAAATTGATACACTTTAATTTAAAATAAAATACTAAATTTTAAGGAATTTGACACTCTTTCAAACAAAGAGTGAAATAAACCGATATAATACTCAATGAAAATATGCTTGTCAGACAACACATATTTATTTAAAACAAATTAAATTTGTTTCATTTGGAAGAACCATTATTGTTACATAAGTAAATCAATTAATACAGAATGGATGAAATAACTATTGATAAACGGCTGACACGTAGGCGTGGCCAACGGCACATCGAGTAGAGTGAGTATGATCTATAGAGCATTTAAATAACAAACATATTAACTAGGTAACAGGCTAATAAATACATCGTTAATAATGACGTGTTAAGGAATTTAGTACTACAAACTTTGCCTTTTATGAAGCTGTTTCAATTTACGAGACTATACGCACGTGAAGGTGAGAACAACTCGTTAAAATCGACACCTACATCACATGCGACCGTGCATCACGTCAGATGAATGAATACTGTTTATTAGCGGCTTTTAACACGCATGCAGTGGATGATTCTGTTACTTTAATACGTTGTTCTGAATATCACTTATCGGAAGGGTATGGCATTTAGCGGCTAGACTGCATCAAATGTTATAGTAGAAATGAAAGTGAAACATTCACAGTCAAATTGTGTGTCTGCTTATAATCTTGCAAAAGGAGCAAATACCTTGCTGCGGAGAACCAGAACAAACACACGAGTATCCATCACAGGGGGATAATTATTTCCGGACCAAGACTTTTCGCCGAAGACCTTTGTGTAATTTAAACTCCGTAATTGCGTAAAAGATTAACGGCTTCATTTCCTTGCGGCTGGCGCCTTACATATTTTATAAACAGTTTCACGCAGTATCCATACCGGTAGTGCCACTTTAACAGTGCGAGTTGCGCACTGCCGTCCACTGATTTCTGCACAACGGCTTTTTTGATGAGGCTACGGTCGTATTCGAAACGCGACGTACCTCTCTGCCAAAGCAATTCTTCCCTATCAAAACAAAAGTTCTTGCATGCAGAAGCAGCACGTCCAAAGTAGTAACTGTAGAATAATATCATACACTTTCTCAGCTTACACGATACGAAGCGTATTTGTACAAAATGCTGATGACGGCTTTATTTTTCGCCATCAGTCATCGCGTCCATCGAACTTTTTCCCAAATCTTTCATTTCGCGACTGCAATAAAACACTTACCGTATACTCACAACGTCCTTAGTAGTACAAACATATACATGACTAGCAAGGAGAGAAGTTCTATTATTTTAAATTGTAATGTACCGTGCGTTTTAATGGAGTTAATGGAGTTTACTCTGTCAGCAGTACGGATATGACAGGTTTCAAAGGCAGCTGCGTGTATCGGATGATGATGTTGTTAGACTGAAACTATTAATCACCATACAAAATATGGAACGGACACACTGGAAAATAACAGATAATTTGAGTATCACTCAGTAGTTGAAGAAATATTTAGGAAATAACTACATTTAGCCTGTAAGAGTGACACCAGTCTTTCCTTAACAGTGTCGTTTTTCTACAGTCTCTCATCAAATTGTTTTATATTTATTTTATCGTGCTTTTCAGTGTGTTCAAACTGCTTAATCTTCTGCTGTTTCAACAGATATACATCTTCTCTGCAGTTATCTCAAATAATTTACATTTACGTAATCATGCACTTATATATTTCTAATATATAGACGGGATTGCCTTAACAAGAAATTTAGGTTTAGTTGTAGCACAAGTCGAACCCATAAACTACTCTGGTTCACTCTGTGCTCTCGTACACCCGTACATCCCCCTATACAGTCAGTCAGTGCTTACCATTATTGTTCTCACTATGTCACGTTTGCACGGTTGTCCACCATCTGGCTTTTGTTCTAGACAATAATAGTCAGTGTTAGCTAGAGGATGGGGTTGTAAACCATAAACCTATTCAAAACGTAATCAAATATTTAACTCATCCACAGTTTGTTTTCTCCGTGAACAACAACAATAATAATAATCTATGGCATCCGTCCATCCTCGAAGGATGATGGTGTAGCATAATTGGTTCAGACGCAACATCTGCTGTGGCTGAAAAGTCCCACTCGAGAGTGGCAGTCTCTACTGCAGATTGGGCACTTGAAATGTGAAGGACTTCCACCAGAGGCCGCTCTCTCCTTCCGTCTAGCCCTCTTCCTGATGTCTTCTTGCATGCGTTCGTTCTCTGCAAGCTCAACTCCACTTGTCGCCACTTGACACAGTCACCAGCTGTATTTTCCCACTGACTTGGATCGATGCTCGCCTTGGTCAGATCCCTCTTGCAGACATCCTTGAAGCGAAGGTGCGCTCTTCCTATAGGCCTCGCTCCTTCCCAAAATTCTACGGAGAACGGAGAGTAATAATAATAATAATTAATATTGACAGTAATCACCCATATTAATTAAATAACGAATACATTTTCGATCACTACATCTACATCTACATCCACACTCCGCAAGCCACCTGACGGTGTGTGGCGGAGGGTACCCTGAGTACCTCTATCGGTTCTCCCTTCTATTCCAGTCTCGTATTGTTCGTGGAAAGGATTGTCGGTATGCTTCTGTGTGGGCTCTAGTCTCTCTGATTTTATCCTCATGGTCTCTTCGCGAGATATACGTAGGAGGGAGCAATATACTGCTTGACTCTTCGGTGAAGGTATGTTCTCGAAACTTATTTACACATTCGCTGTTGTCTTCAAGATATGGCCTATGGTCATTTTAAAGAACTGCGGCTAAATAAACGAACAGTAACCATGTTAGCGCCTGTCATGTTTAGATATTCTTACCCACCTGGATTAACGCTTCTAAAAGAGAGGACTAGGGGAGTGAAATATTGTTAGCAACAAAACAAGACTTAAAAAAAAGAGAAAAGATAGACCGCTCGCTTCCATAGCCGTGCGATGATTAGTAGCGTAAAATACGTTGAGTGTACGTTCGATTAATTTGCCTCCGGAAATGAATGTTCACTTCTTCTCTGAACCGCCCATATGGGCATCTTTTTATTCGTGCATCCTAAACGGAATGCAGATATGGTGCCGGAAATTATGCTTACGGCGAAGCAAAAACAGAGCTTTTGACGGGCCATTACTGGCTGCGCCTGGCGCATCTTTGGAGAACTTTCATAACGCTGCCTCTGAGCGAACTCAATTGGCGTCTTTGATGGCAGATCTGCTGGCATCGGAGCTTAATACTCGCGCTGCACCGCGCCCGGCTTAAACGACTCTTTCCCCTTTCCGTTTACTCCCCCTCACTTCACCGCACGAGAGCTTTGTGACAGTTGTTCTTCCTCTCCGAAGTCTCTGAGCGGCAACATTCATTGTACGTAAACGCTGGCAAATTTATTTTAAAATACAGACACTGCAGTAAGAGAACGCGTAAACAACTAGAACTGTTCTATGTGATCTGACTCACCTTGTGGAGCGAAAACGTTTCCATGTTCCTAATGGATCGACGTTAAGAGAGCGTGAAATTATCTTGGACAATTCCTAAAAAGCTTAGAATGTCTTTTTACAGATATTTCTAACAGATATCGCTTTGAAATATTCTGGAAACCACACAAATTACCATTCCATAATCCATTTCAATAACGCAAAACAACTGTTCTCATATCTATGTTAAAGAAAGTGATCAAACTAAAGTTATCTTCAGCAGTTTAAGAAAAAGAAGTAACCATTATTGAACAGATTGTCCAAAAGAAGGAATACACACAACACAAAATAAATTTGCTTTACCATGAAACTGAAAACATCAATCACATAGTTCTTGCTACCTCAGAAATCTCTGACAATAACAGGAATATATGCCACTATCAGGAATTCGTTGGTTATCCCTCATAAATAGTAGCAAACATGTTCAAGCAATTCATATAAACATAAGTTTTTGCACATTGGAAAGTCGTAGCAGCTACTGTTTAAACCAAATAACACATACAAATTAACGCAATCGGGAGCGCATAAAAATCAATCACCAAAACTGAAAACTGCATTAATTTCGATATTGGTCAAAGTGGGAAACATTTTCGTCTACAACAACCAAAGGAATCAGCAGTAAGTGACCCATCTCTCCAAACTGCGTACACTGTTGACAGTATCGAAATTGATTCTTCATGTACAACATAAAAACCAAACTGGAAATCTTAGAATATCCAGCAGATTTTGGATACAAAATTATACAACCTTATCACAAGCTTTATTTAAAGACAGACAACTACACAGTGAATACTCTAGATTATAATAATAATTTAGTTAGCTTCCTACTTTCTGGATCAAAAAATAACTCGCAGAGCTTCGTAATATATTAAATGATTCAGTCTTAGTGTTTCCGTATGCAAGTATTAAACTGTTGTAGTTTCCTATGAAGAAAGAATTAATTGATACAATTGTTATTACTTGGTTGACGGTCACTGACAAGTTGTCATTTGAATATATTTCGTGTCAGTCTAGTTACTTGACAAATGTCCAAGTCGTTACCAATATCAAAAACAACGCTTAGGTTACAACAGAAAATACATTCATTGTAAAATATTACCGAACGTGACGATGTTTCCAGTATGTGAATACCCTGAATAATAACATGGACTCTGTGTACACAAATATTTCAGCGCATGAAGTTTCAACATAATACAATAACAATAATGGGCTAGGAGGCCTGGAGGCGTAGAAATTGCAAGTGCTGCCACCTGGCTGTGGCGCGTTTAAGTCTGTCCCCGACAACCTTTAAGGACGAGTGCAAACAAGTGGCTGCTCGAGCGCATATTGTTTGGCTGCAGTGAGATTCTGCGCCTGATAACTTCGATTCTGTGGATTGCAGTCTATCGATGTGCATGGCTCTGGCTCTGAGCACTATGGGACTTAACTACTGTGGTCATCAGTCCCCTAGAACTTAGAACTACTTAAACCTAACTAACATAAGGACATCACACACATCCATGCCCGAGGCAGGATTCGAACCTGCGACCGTAGCAGTCGCGTGGTTCCGGACTGCGCGCCTAGAACCGCTAGACCACCGCGGCCGGCGATGTGCATGTGCTTAAGCATTTTCTTCAGAATTTAACTTAGCTCTGCATGCATTTCGTTGGAAGAACTGTATTGCTGGTTTGTTAAAATAATCTGTTTCCCAGTTTTTATTGTTCTGTCTGTGTTTCATAATAAACCTTAAGGCTATTTTGCAGGAGCCACTGTGTGATCCAAATACGGGCTACCATGAAGGGTCTAATTATGGACTAGCTCATATTTGGACCAACGTATATAACTATATTTTTCAATTAAATGTACTCAAGATCTGTTTTTCAGGATGCCACCGACGTAACAAGACAAGGGCAAAAACAAGACGTCGAACCCTTTGAAGATGGCTGAAGCAATCACTGCTGTGAGGGCGTGAAAATGGGAACTTTAAAGGCTGAAAAAGTATATGACGTAACTCTTTACCCTGCAGACTTTAATTAAGAAAACAGCTCTCACTCCAACTACTGCCGCCAGTGCTGAGATAGGTTGGCCTCCTGTTTTAGGATCACATGTGGAAGAAGAACTTGTTTCTTAATTGTTGACTATGGAACAAGGGTTCTTTGGTTATGCTTTATCCGATCTGAAACGAATGGCACTTCTTTTAGACCAGAGGAGTGGCATTAACGCACCTTTCACCACTGACGCAGTTGGTAGGAGCTAGGCAGATATTTTTCTGAATCGCCATTCACTTTCCTATCGATCGACCCTCAGCCAGGATAACACAGAATCTCCAGCAGTAAACTTACCAACAAATCCAGGTTATCCTCTCCTCAGTCAGGAACGTTTTCTGAATGTCCTCTGCTCATTCCTTCCTCGTCGAATGCACAACCAGAAATTTCGACTCATATTAGCCCTTTTGACATTTTCCCACCACCTACAATTGCAAAGAAAACAAGCAAAAGATATCGGAAACGTGAAAAATCTTGGTTCATTACAGGATCACCGTACAAGGAAGCACTTAAATGGTTCAAATAGCTCTGAGCAATATGGGACTTAACTTCTGAGGAAGAACTCACAAATTCCTTGAACAGTCACTGAAGAAGAAGACACAGCAAACTATTCCTCATTAAAAATTCAAGCAGATTCAGTAAATCAAATAAATAAGGTAAGAAACCAGAAAAAAATTACGAAAGAGAAAGATTGTAGACTTATCTTCATCTGACAAATTCTCTAATGACGATGAACCTACCCTAGACGACGAGGAAAGTAATTTCGAGCTTTGTGAAGACCGTACACTTTCTGGGACAGAAGTATCGTGCATATTCTGTGGCACCCCATTTTCAGCGGACGCCGACGGAGAAATTGGGGTTCATTGTATCCAGTGCCGCATGTGGGTGCATACTGAATGTGCAGGGATGGACAATGAAGTTTATATTTGTGATTACTGCAAATAAACTTGCACTTCAAACGTGTTTTAAATATTTTTTTGCTTCATGTTCAAAGTAGCCCATATTTGTACCCAGGAAAAATTCGGCGTTTTTGTTCTGGCTTTTTAAATAAATTATTTAAAATAAGAAAAATGTTTTTAAATGTTTAATGCCCCACAACTTTGATGGGCGCATGTTATTTTACCAACCCACGCTCTCTTCAAATATTTAATCATTAACAGAAAAATTTCACTGTATAAGAATGTTAGCTAGCCTATATTTGGACCTTCTTCTCTAATAACAATAATAATAATATTAATAATAATAATTTAGCTAAAAATTAAGAGTATCTTCTTCTGTGTTGTTGGAATTTGCATTAAATCTAGAAGCACAGAAAGTGTAACAGCAATTGAAACAAATATAAGTAGTGGACATGAGCTACTTCAAGGAGAAAGTGCGATTGTTATGTGAAAAATATATTAAATAGTGAATCGACTAGTAGGGAGCAAATGCAGTGTAGAGCTGAAAATAATATCGAATGGTAGGAGAAAAGGACACGTGTCTTACGGTACGCGGAAAGAAAAACACAAAGAAGTAGCTTCAATGAATGACAGATCACATGCATTCGTCCAGGTTTAACAGCTGCTGTTTGGAAACTAAGTGATTGGGAATCAATATGAAGCAGAAGACTAAAGATAAACAGCACCACAGTTAAAATTTTGGGGGAATCTTTTGTGCTACTTAAATATTTTGATTACAAATGGCAGTAGTAGCTGTAGAATTTAATAGCAGAAATTTCGCTGTAATAGCAGAAGGAATATGCTTGAACTGATATTTTGGCTGCGTACCTAGCAGCTATCCTCCGTGTGAGAGGCCTCTCGCTCAAGTACAGACGATGGTATTTTATATTTGACAACTCACACAAAACATAACACTCATTATTCATCCGAAACGTCGCTGTAAGAACTAAACCAGTTCTGCCTATAGGACTTCAGGCTGAGGAAACCTTTACACCACAAAATTTCCTAAACATGCAGGCCATAAAAGCGCTGTGCATCTACGAACATATGGTGATAATTTCTCGGTCTGGCATATAAATAAATGGGGTTGAAATAAATGAAGTTTTCTGTTTGTTACTTAATACGTCTGTTACATCAACGTAAGTCAGGAAACAACCTGGTCGCTGAAATAATTCTGATTACACAGCTTTTTAGAGCAGTCGTGTGTTGTGTGATTAATAAAAGTAGATTACCTGAAAAACCGCGCTGTCATAAAATTCCGGTTTTGGGCGGTGTTGTGAATGGAAAATCGTACAAAGTTGACGAAGATTTATAAGGAGTCTTCATCTTCGTCTCCTGCTCGCAGGAAAAGTTTAAAATATAGTACTGCTCATTTGGTAACTGAAGATTATGAAGTAGCTGTCATCACAGGAATATCAGAAGAAAGAGCACGGAAAGTTTTATGTTTAGTGTTAAGATGAGACAGCGTTATGCAAATTGGCTATCTCTTTGTTGAATGTTGACTAGAAACAAATGCAAAAACGAATTAGTCTGCAACGTTTAGAAAATAGCCAACAGTTTGTGTGACAAGATACTAGTGGAAGTGAGACGTGGGTCTGCCACGTACGCGTTGTTGTACATTTATACTCCGCAAGCCACCTTACGGTTTGTGGCTGAGGGTATTTCTAGTACCAAAATCTTTTGCCCTCTTCCCTGAACTATTCGCAAATCGAGCGTGGGAAGAACGATTATCGGTAAACTTCCTTACGAGCTCCAATTACTTTGATTTTCTAGAGGTTCTTCCGTAAGATTATGTGGGCGAATTAATCGTTTTCCTACTTTTGTCAAAACGTACGCCAGTTTCAACAGTAAACGTGTCCGTGGTGCCCAATGCCGCTCTCTTAGCGTTGATAC
The DNA here is from genome assembly GCF_023864345.2 of Schistocerca serialis cubense. Lineage (NCBI taxonomy): Eukaryota > Metazoa > Arthropoda > Insecta > Orthoptera > Acrididae > Schistocerca > Schistocerca serialis. The sequence continues at coordinate 585,828,893 of NC_064640.1, forward strand.
TGGATTTTATTGTTACACACGTAACGTGCTCCCTCCGAACTAACGGTCCCGTAGTGAAAATTGCCTCTCTTTGTTGCATCTTCTCTAAATCTTCTATTAATACAGTCTGGGAAGGATACTAGAGTGATGAACAATACTCCAGAATCAGTAGAAAAAGCGATTTTAAACCAGTTACCTCTTGGATGAATTACATTTCCTTAAGACTAATCCAATGAATCTCAGCTTATCGTGAGCTTTCTCTACAGATTTATTATGTGGTTATTCACTCTCTATTTCTCCAGATTGCTACAACTTGGTATTTGCGATAGTTACTGTTTTCAGTGATTTGTCACAAGCTGTGTATTGGAACAGTAGAGGGTTTCTTCGCCGATTTATGCGTTATGTTTATTGACGTTGAGGACTAAGTGGTATTACTTGCATCATTAATGTTTAAAGGTCTATCTGCATTTCGTTACCTGTTCAAGCCGCGAACGAAACAGCAGTCAAAGCAGTGATAGAAGCTTGCGACTATACACAGTAAAAGGCGAATACGGTATCATCTGCCGTTAATGCTACGGACGGTATTTTCTGTTTTGCCAAAGGTTACAATTAAATTGACGTTTACTACACAAAAGCATTGCCGACATCCTAGACTTCAAAAGAGAAAAAACATATCTTCAGCTAAACAGAAAAAGATGCTTCGCGACGGAGAAAACTATGATTTTGAATTAATACTTTGACTTCATCCACCCTATTCACTACTTGTGGCACCTCACCTCCATCCGTTTTCACATGTAAGGAACTACTTGCATATGTAACAGATATATCAGTACCAGGTTGGACGGAGTTAACTAACCTAAAAGAGGACTATATAGAATAATTAGTGCAGTATATGTATACTGATTGATTTATAAGGAGTTTTTACTGTTATTAATAAATTTATACTTTCCCCCTGAAGATACATCGACTAATTTCTCCTATTTAGTTTACGAAATTAAGAGGCCTATTTTTTACAATTATTGATTAACCGGAGAGGTATTAGAAGCTACATCTGTCATCATTTAAGAAAAAGATGGCAACGATCGTTAGGTTGTCACTAAGAGGAGATTATTTTGGTATACCCAAGCTATCTGACGCCGGCATAAAGAGCACGATGAACATAATTCGATAGCTAACATATGTATGTTTAGTTTATTCCAGCCACGATGTCAGTTTCTCACACATCTGTATCATACAGTATATTTTGATGTTGGATAATTGAACGTTTGACTTCAAGACTCTGTACTCTCATCATGTATGTATATTCTAGCATAAGATTAGATTTTTAACTCTAGGACCAAGTATTAGCTGCAAGTAAGCTAAGAACATAGCTGAGGAACATTTACAAAAAGGTGTACGTAATAACACACGAATTGAGCGTTACCTCGTTGTGTAAGAAATGAAACTATATGAATGTAGCGAATATGATGTACTTACACAATCCTGATGGATGGAAAAGGGGGTCATCAATCAGATTTGTATCATAAAGAAGATGAAATATAGGCGCCTGCTGACCCTGAATCAATCTCTCGCTGGACTCAGTCACAACGAGAAAGATTTGTGAAGCCGTGAAATAAGTAAGCTAAATATCCTATAACGTATGACAATATTCATGCTGCCGTGAGAAAGTGGTCTTCGTAATGGAGAGACGAAAGTCATAAAAACGTAATTAAACTATCTAGTATATCATTTTATAGAAGAATCGAGGAACAAATCTGTGTCTCGCTGGATGGTGCATTTCAGATTTATTCAGAGCCGTTTCTGATCCATATTTCACGTATGTGTCATCTACAATTATTCCGCGTGCGTCAATGTCTAAATTTTATGCTGTGTGCGTAGAAATTATTTGGTATCTATTTTCACTTCCACAGCAGTCAAATAAAGACGAAGTTGCCAAAAATTACATATATGTGTGTGGGGATTATTACAGTTCGGATCCCTTACTAGGGCGCACTGTGTTATGTACTACCATACCGCATCATCTGAACACATCTCACGGATCGACTGTAGGCTCTCCCTCCTGCCAATTCTTTGCAAACGTCCCACAGATGCTATGCTATGACACTAGAACATTCGAAAGAGTGATTATCGAGGGAGAGGGATTTTAACCGATCCACAGCACTGTGGCAGAGTCTGTGCACTTGTTTGCCATTCGATGATCAGTACTGAAAAGAGATTTGATTTGTGACGCAAAGTGAAACATACATTTATCTCTACCAGTCTCCTCTGGGAAACTGGAATAACGTTGTAGCGCTGCCAGCGAATTTTCTTTTTCGCGCCGTATAAAATTCAGCATTAATTTGTAGCCCATGATCGTCTATATGTAATGTGTCTTGTACACTGCTCAGATATTTCAACAAGGATGCTATACAACTTCTTCGAACTGCGTGGAATTCTCTGAGATCTACGCTGTCTTCTACCGAAAAATATCTTTGATGCAAGATCTTAAGAAAATTCATGAAGACTTGGGCGAAATATTTACTTGGTGTTATACATCCTAACTCTCTTAAAATGCGGATAACTGCGAAATTACGTTCATAATAAAAAGAAAGAATTAGCGTAGTGTTTTAATAGGAAGTGTTTTATTACAATATTAAGGGTACGTTTATGGCATTCGTCACGTCGTGTCATAATGTATAGATAACGCTATGAAAGGATATTAAGTGGAACGGACACATAAAATCTGTATCGGAGAAGGCGATGGAAGAATTGTATTTGATGGACAGGTTCTACGGAAGCGCTATGCATCTGTAAACGAAATCGCGCACATGGTGCAGTCCGGCCAATTCTAGATTATTGTTCCATCCTTTGAGGTCATTATCAGATTGGCATAATAACAAACATCCAGCACAGACCACCTACTTCGGAACAGGCCACAGTCAACTGTAACGAAGATGCATACAGAATTAATATGACCATCAGTGGAAGGAAGCCGACATTACTCCTGCGAATTCCTGTTCGATAAGTTAAGAGACTCAATATCCGAGAAATGATGTGCAAAATTTTTGCTGTCTTCACGGTATAACCAGGGTACGATTCATTAAAATAATGTAAGCAAGATTAGAGTGCCTACAGGCGCTTGGAAATATTTTCCCTCGTTCAGTAGGCAAATGAACAAGACAGAAAATCTCTAATATTGGTTCAGAATATCTTCTGGCACTCTCAGCTTGAAGTTCTGAGGAGTATACATATAGATGTACACGTAAATTCTCCATTAGTACAAACAGAATAAATAATTAACTTGCGTCTCTGACGAGTAATTTTAGATGGGGTAAATAAAATTACACGAAAGATCTCTGATTCTGTGTACATCATAACTTGCAGTCTCAATATTGTTGCCAAACTCATTTCATGCAGTTTTAATTACTGCCTATTTTTCTTCTTTTTCCTTTATTCTACTCTCTTTCTTTTCTTGGCCTCTTAGCGAGTTTTATTTGTATTATATTTATTCTAATATTTGTAACATATTCGTTATAAAATAAAAGAAAAACATACTAAAGAAACTGCCTATAATACGCCTGTCTGTCCTCTTCTGGAGTACTGATGGCCGGTATGGAATCCGCATCGTACAGGATTGACGGAGGACATCGAAACAGTTCAAAGAACGATAGCTCGTATTGTATTATCGCATAACAGGGGAGAGAGTTCCATATATATATATATATATATATATATATATATATATATATATATATATATATATATATATATTCGTATATATATATATATATATATATATATATATATATATATATACGAAGATTCGTTCATTCTGAACATAGAAAAATTAATGATATGTATTTACTAGTAAGGTATTTTTATTTTAACACTCGTATGAAGTGAAATACAATTGTCATTTTTGGTGGCGAAAGTAATATTGCTGGAATATAGAAATTACATTTCTCATGCCTTATTTTCCATAACTCACTTTGCTGAAAAGTGTGCTGACTTCGTATATACCACCCCGGTAAATAAACACGTTTGGTTCAGGTTACGAATCACTTTGATACCGAAAATCTGGTCGTAATTGCTTGTGTCTGTTTCTCTGAGGGAAGGGTCACCTAACAGAGATTTTTCTTTGTGCGTGGTGATATTCTGTCTTTTATACGAGGACTATTTGAATTCTTTGACGACAGGCGAATTAAACCTACAGGATTTTCTAAAAACATAAGAAAATATACTTTGTTACAGCAGTTTAGTGCTATAATGACTCTGAGCACTATGCGACTTAACTTCTGAGGTCATCAGTCGCCTAGAACTTGGAACTAATTAAACCTAACTAACCTAAGGACATCACACACATCCATGCCCTAGGCAGGATTCGAACCTGCAACCGTAGCGGTCGCTCGGCTCCAGACTGTAGCGCCTAGAACCGCACGGCCACTCCGGCCGGCTTTAGTGCTATAGCTGAGACAGTTTCGTTCGTTTTTACCACAGGATATTCTTAATGAAGTTTACCTGTTAACATTCGACTACAGAACTATTTGCTATATAAATGTACATTTTGTCTACACTCAGAGGTATTATACTCATTGTCACGCATGTAACACATTGAGAAGTTACAGTCCTGATGTGCGAAATATGTAGCCTATGTGCACCCCCTAAATTTTTTTAGAGCATCGTGCAAAAACGTGAAGTAAGTCAGTGAAGAGCTTTCTGAGATTTTTTGTTAAAAATCTTCCCCCTTTTATGTGGTATATATAAGTTCATATACCACGCACTTCAAAAAAATGTATAGCCTGTATCCGTCCGAACGTTTAGGAGAGCATTGGGTAAGAACTTGAAGGAAATCAGTCAAGAACATTACGAGATTTTTTAGTAACTACGTTAAACTATAACTTTCCTTTATATAGTACTGTAGACGATCTTACCGGTCACAATTTTGGCATTATACGTTATACGGAAGTTGTGCCTTTAAGAAACCTCATGGACATTCTTCGTTATTTCCTTGTGGATTATCACCTTTCGTGTAAAATATGTGCTTTGATTTGCATTTCAGTGGCATTCTGTTATTATTAGTTTAAGAGAATGCACAAATATAGTATAAATTCTAATGTTTACTAGAAACGCTATAAACTACCAATACTCCTGCGTATATTAATACAAACATTCTTTCACTTTGCTATGATTGAGGGCAATTAGAATAATGACCTAACATTTGAGCGACAGAATTTCCTACGACCGGTATTTACCAAAAAAGTAAACTAACAAGTGGCACTCTTCACCTATTATAAATATGAGACAGTATCAAAATATGATAGTGGACGCTCTAATTTCAATCATGTATCATGATATTATTAGTAAAAACAACTATTGCTGCAATCGTCACGATTTTTTCGGAAATATCGAAGGAACAAATAAATAAATATTCAAAACTGATTGACATAACTAGAGTGATCAAAATACTGGCCCAGCTCCATCTGGAGAAAAAGAGAGAAAGTAACACAACAAAATCTTAAGGGAAACTTCTCAAAAAAATATCAAGCTCTGTCGACAAAATACAAGTCATAGAAGAAACAATTACACATTTATAATCGATTCCAGAAACTCGGGGTTTTCCCTCTTTTGGCAATGAATGCAAGTAGATAGTGGACAAGGTTTCCGTTGGTAGTTTGCTGCCAGTTTTTCCGAATATAACGTCACTTGAATTATTTATCGTCCTCAGGCTTTATGCATGTTGTTGTAGGTTCGTTGAAATGGATAAAGAACTATCCTCGAAATTGTGATCAACGTATTTTGAATCTGTAAATTACATTGTCGTATCTAATTTTGATATTAACTGTGACTATTCAGAAAATAATGATGGTAAGAGCAATTGATGTTTGTAAGAGCAGTCAGTAATTTCTCTTTGTTGAATATTGTTCCTGTAGGAGGAATATTAATAAAGCATATTCTTTGCATTACTTACTGTCGTCGCGTTCGTACCGCCCGTGCGTCGAGGCAGGCTGCAACTGACCGATAATGATAGCGCTCCTGCCATCTAGCGGTAGAATGGTCAACTTCTTGTAGAGTTGTTCCGTTCTGCCACTGCAGTTCCCGTGGCGTCCCGCTACAGCACACCAGTTGGGTGGCATGTAGGCGGTCGTTTAATTTTATTCGTCACATAGAGTTTAAAACAATGTCATTTACAAACTATGTATCACTTTTTCATTATTTAAAAGCATGCTTCGTTTCCCTTAAGTGAATCCTCCCCAGCTTCCCCAAAAATTAACAAATTTTTAGAAAATTTTCTGTCACAGTACATTGCATTTAAACAACAACTTTCAGTATAATATGGTTCAAATGGCTCTGAGCACTATGGGACTTAACAGCTGTGGTCATCAGTCCCCTAGAACTTAGAACTACTTAAACCTAACTAACCTAAGGACATCACACAACACCCAGCCATCACGAGGCAGAGAAAACCCGTGACCCCGCCGGGAATCGAACCCGGGAACCCGGGCGTGGGAAGCGAGAACGCTACCGCACGACCACGAGATGCGGGCTCAGTATAATAAAAAGAACAGAAGATAAAGCCTTACAAATACTTGAGGCCCACAGATATTCACTATAATGTCGTCTATATGGCGATCTTTTCTCCGACATCATTTCCAATAGAAGAAGAGCGACTGGCGTTGAACTAAATCGTGTGCATGATGTAGATGACGAAATCATTTAGAAGCCGTATTTATTTACACAATAAGCGGTTGTTATTGATTAAGTATTCAGAACGGCTTACTCCACATACGAAGACAATAATTAAACTACAGTCAGGGAATGTCTTAGGACGACAGAACCATAAACCAATGGTAATTTACACCTCCCATGCAAAAGTAAGAGTAACCAGGATGTTACAGGATACGAAGAGGAAACCTTGTGGTAGCTTTTTTTTTATGAAAATTGATACTTGAAGGTACTGTACTTCATATTGCCGCTGCTAAGTTTTCAGAAGCAACGTTAAACATTTCCGGACTGGTGGGAATCACACATAGACTCACACACACGTACACAGTTTTACGTGGAAAAGCGGAATATAGCTACTAAAACGTAATGAATGAAGATCATTTTCATTTTAGGTAGCTACTTGTTTCTTTAAAATACAGAACAGAAATCATTATCACCACATTAGGAATATAACCGCAAGGAAATGACACCCCAGTGGACTCATGACTTGCAAGTTGCAATTTGCTATAGAATTCTTTCATAGTATGTATGAGTTTTTGATAAACTGCAGGGTTTTGTTACATTGCATATCTCTGTGACTTCGGATTAACGGAGACTATATATGCACAAAGAATGGTGGTTACTAATATTAAAAACACAAGTATGTAGACTATAAGTCAGATAAGACTGTAACTTAGAAAACTGAGTGAGACTGATTTAAGCACAGAACTTGCATTTGATTATGGAGTTACTAAAAGCAGCACCCAGCCACCAAAATTTTGATTTTCCGTGCGTTCCATAAGCCTTTCAAAGTGAAAAACATAAAAGGATCACTGCCCTTCACGCCTATTGTTTGAAGCTGCAGTACTTTTACCATAGTGAGATGCGCATGGTTACAGCACACTGATTTATTACTGACAGCGAAAAGTACGAAAAAATTTGGAAGAAAAAGAATTCTTTCATAGTAGTAGAACAACTCCAAATACTAGGGAGCTGTTAGTCGGAGGGTAAAAAAATCAGTCATCTGAGTTGGCGAAGAGTTTACTGCAAACGTATTCTTGCGATCCGCTGGAAAATGTGTAGGTAGAATCACACAAAAGAAATTGAACTAATGCTGGAGGTTTGTGTACTTATGAAAAGTATGCAACTAGTTTTGGTCGCCTTCGAAATAATGGATTAATCATTTGAGGAACATGCTACATTCGTTCCCTCTAATGCTCAAAAGATTTCCGTGTGTCGTTTTCTGCAAAGTTAAGTAGGAGCTACGCTGTGTTGGCCCTCCAGCGGAATGCAGGTAACAGCATGGAGTAAACTGCTTGTCCATTGCCAATGAGTACAAAGATTTTGAAGAAATCTCTCATAGCGTAAGAATGGAGTTCAAGGCTGGAAAGTAGTCGTGCACAAATAAGCCATAGAAAATAGTTCCTTAGCAAAGTGAACTTTGATTGTAAACGTCTACATATTTTGAAAACGGCCAGTATTAAAATTTCATATGCCCTGGTTTTTCTTCACAGCAGATACTTTAGCAACTGCTTGAACGGATACAGGTCAATTTCTGTTCCTCTAGTTCAATATATTGTATTCTAATTAAGTCTATATTATTTGAATATTTCTTCCTTACTGTTAGTTCAAACAGTTAATACCATGATTCGGGGTTCTATTAGGTATTTTTATGTGCTGACTTCATAAATACTTACAAAGTAGTGCACCCTACAAACATTACTGAATTCAGATAGGCTTTTAGAAGAAGGGGAGAGATATTTTTATTTAAGGTGCCGTCGACGACGAGGTCATTACTGTCGGAGCACAAACTCGTACAACAAAGAAATCGGTCGCATTATTCTTTGAGGTGCCATCTCAGCGTTCACATTTATCGGTTTATCGAAACCTCAAAAAACTTGATGGAAGTTTCGACACCGTTCTTCCCGAATGCCAGTCTATTAACTTAATCACCGTGCTACTCCGGTCGCTGAAAGGTAAGTACTATAGACTAGAAAGGATCACAGTACGTACAGTTGAAAACTTGTTATCAGTTCCATGTACGAGTACACAAGCTTTCTGCTCATTTTACTGAGCAGACATCTCCCAGTAAATTTATAGCTACCTTTCTCCCTATGTACTGAATTCCCGTGGCCGCTACGGTCGCAGGTCCGAATCCTGCCTCGGGCATGGATGTGTGTGATGTCCTTAGGTTAATTAGGTTTAAGTAGTTCTAAATTCTAGGGGACTGATGACCTTAGAAGTTAAGTCCCATAGTGCTCAGAGCCGTTTGAACCATTTTTGAACTGAATTCCACCACCTGGTATTTGAGCTTGTCCGGCACCGACATTTTCAGTACTTCCTCGTCATCGAACGTTGACAAATAAGCCATTTACTGAGGTTTAGGGAAAAGAATTGTCACTGCGAGCCAGGTCAGGACGCTGAGAGTGCTCAGGTCTGTTCTGAGGCAATGTGAGAGAATGTGTTGTTTGTGGAAGGCAGTTCCAAGTTTTGGACTTACATTTCGCCGCTTCTAAATGTCATGCCTTCGTTACGGAAGTGTGCGTATGTGCACCTCATATGCTACAGACTTGTCCGCTCCATGAAACTGGTTGATATCTTCTGTGGAAATGTTACGCTGGTGCTTTCAGTGGAACAGCCTCCCTCACATGGACATCAGCATCATAATGATCCCTCCTTCATGCTGACGCAACATAAATACCTTCGATTTCGCAACGACGTTCAGCTGTGCTACAACGTTTTACACAGAGAAATCCAATCTCTGATAGTAAAGCACAAGCGGCTCCGTTGTATACTTTCGCGGACACATAATCTCACTGTTACGCAAAGAGAGGTCAGCAACTCGCATGGAAAGGTCCAGTCCATGCCATTGCACTAGCATTAACAATCCACTACAGACAGTTTTCAGAGGCCGTGCTCAAAAAATTAACAGTGAACATGGGAATATCATTATTTCGCAAAAAATTGCAACGCAACCTTCATTGTGCTCAATGAAAGCTCTTCACCGATATGACAACTTTCTGTTATTCCCTCAGACTTCTGTCCCACTTATTTCCAACTCCACATGGTGTAGGCTGTTTGAATCTTTAGGCCCAACGTGATGCAGACGGTAAGATCCAAAATTGTGTTTCTTTAGATAAGGTACCAAGGGTAGGGAAAGAATATTTCAAGTGGTATGAAGTGCTGAATGAGCAATCGTTGTGAAGCATGTGTTCGTAGAGAATACTGCTGGAACAGCCGCTATAATACGCAGTTCCTTTAATCAAATTATTCTGAGCCCAGAGCTCATCTCGGTGAAAAGAAATCCAGCTCAATACTGCACTGCGAAACTTCCTGCAGTTCGTATTGATCAAGGATGAATCATCTTTCAAAAGTGATGGTGTTTTCAATTAACAATGTTTCGACTGATGAAAAACCATAGCCTGCGATAGTTTTCGTGCTCGGTTGTAATAGCGGGTTCACATTTTATCTTCAGTCACATAACGGCAGTGAACGTTCTTTAGACTATGTTCAACTTTTCGAAACATGTTTTGAAATGTCCTACCTCGAGCGACGTTGGTCTGAAGTCAGCAAACGTGGCATCTGTCTCATACATCACGATGCTTGCTTGAGGATGTAATGTAGTTATTTGAATGTATACGCCTGTCATCTCATCTACATCAACAGTTTTAATACGACAGTCTTGTATCATGACACCACCCGTTTTATTCGCGATATCTGCAGAAGAAACCTGAACCTCACATCGCGAAGGTGCTAAACCACCAGCACTTGTACGATCGTGTTTAAATGCACTTACCCAGTAACAAAAAAACGTTATAGTTGTTGTAGAGCCCATGGAGTTCCCTAAACATAATTAACGACTCGGTCGCAGCCAACGTGTTTTATTACTACACGATACTCGGCTTTATCCACTTCTAAGAAAGACGTAATACTGATTGTATTAAAAATACCTGCTATGAAACAGTCTAACTGAACAACGTTTGTAAAAAGTCGATGAAAGGAACACATGTTCCATCAGTTATTTCAAAACAATTTCGTTGAAACTTTTACTCCTATAAATTCCCTTACTATCGCAAACTTGCTGTTCTTGTCAATGAACTCATCTTATTTACTGAGGTTGTTCGTTCTAAAGACAAGAGAAACGGGTCTTAAGATGAAGGTTGACAAGGACGCTTGTTTGAAACTTTGACTGTCTAATATATCTTTTCCAAGCTTGTGTGGACGACTACTTATTGGATTTGAATTTTAATAATACGGAACTTGGGACGTGATCGTACATCTCTGAGCCGGTGTCCTCTGGGTCTCCAGGGGCCTTGGTCTATCCATGCTCGCAGCCCAGAGGTGAAGAGTTGGTTTTGCAAAAGGCGCATTAAGTGATCTCTAGCAGAGGATCAGAATGCATATTGACTGTTGCAATCCCGCAAAGTGAGTTTCGTTTAGATATTTGAGACTTTTCTGTGACGTCATACATTCTTCTAGCAACATCAGGTGAGAGACAATGACGCGAGAAATCCTGCACCGTGATGCCTGCTACCAGATAAGTGCTGTCAGTGGGAGAGATGGACACCGAGTTAAATGCTCGCATTCGAGTTTAAAGCCACTCATTCTGCACATCAGGCCTGGGTGCCTGTACGGCCTTAAGATTGAAACATTTTAGGCTGTTACTTGGAACTGACTATAATTGGGAATGGATAGACAACCCTCCTAAGTTTAGAAGGCAAGTTGTGGACCGTTTTGGATGCAGGTCGTGTTTGACAGTGTCACACGTGACTGATGTCTAAAGTAAGTGCTCCACAGTGACCCGCGTTGTTGTTCTTCCATTATGGGAAGCTTAGAACTGCTCTGAAATTCGTGCCTGATAAGTTTTTCCGATTTTTGTATGCAAAGGTAGCGGGTTATTGAGTGCGCACGTGACTGGTCGGCGGAAGCCGTATTTCATATCGTGGAGTTAATACATAATAAAAACTTGAACTTTTTGATTTTGGCCTAACTCGCGACCTACCTAACTTTGTACTGTTATCTTGATTTTGTGTTGGTCGAGATTTCTGTGGAAGCTGCAAGCAACCAATTGGAGCCGTTGCACTGACTGTACACTACCGTTTGAATGGTCGGGTTTGGGATTCTTCGGCCGGCCGGGGTGGCCGAGCGGTTCTAGGCGCTACAGTCTGGAACCGCGCGACCACTACGGTCGCAGGTTCGAATCCTGCCACGGGCATGGATGTGTGTGATGTCCTTAGGTTAGTTAGGTTTAAGTAGTTCTAAGTTCTAGGGGACTGATGACCTCAGAAGTTAAGTCCCATACTGCTCAGAGCCATTTGAACCATTTTTTTGATTCTTCTTATATATATGCGGGAACGGTGACTCTCTATCGTGGGCCAAACCGATGCAGGCGAAACTTCTTACGGCAGTGTTATGAGAATAGCGGCACAGAGAACTGATTTTCATTGGTGATATTCACTGAAAAATTCGTCTCACTCGGCGCACAACGCTGAGTTTTGCCACGATAGTATGGTATCACCAAGGAAGAGGGATGGAATGTTCCAGCTTCTTTTATTATTAACTACGATGTGAAAAGTGGAGTGCGATATTTCGTACAGCGTTTCGTTGTCACCGACGTTCCCATTGTAATATCTCGCCTGTATGACTAGCTTTATCAAGAACCGTCCTTCGAGCCTTTTACTGCAACGAGGACGGCGTAACCTCGGTCGTACATTCAGCAGACAAGATCAGCTGTGCCGCCAGGCTTGAAGAATTTATGAGTGCAACGCGCGTAACAATAGGAAATAAGTTGCTGGAAAGCGTCCTTTATTTCTACCTATATGGGTAGGGCGCCATGAAAACAACACGTAAACGTTGCTGCTGGGGTAAATGGAACGCAGTGGTTGAGCTCACAAATGATGAGAGGGGCAACGCCTTAGAGAGTAGGCGGCTAAGCAATGCGCGCTGGAAAGGTCTGAGGGAGGAGCGTGGGCGTATCTGCTACCAGGTGACAATCAGGGCGCAGACTGACGGGAGACGAGCGGCGAGCAGCGCTGCGGGCGTGCCCAGAAATTAGAGGGGCGCACTTACTACATAATGGGAAACTTGCATGCGGAAATGTGATAGTGGCTCTGAGGCACATTACTCAGCTACGATAAGGGCTGTATCTGGCCGAGAACGGCAGAGGCGGAGCCAAACGTAGCCGTGCCGAAAGCCAGCCGCCGGGCACGGCACGCATTCGCAGTAAACGGAAGATCTTGAGCCGCGCCTACGTTATCCTTGTTTACGACAAGGAAGTGAATTAGCAGCTGACTGAGGTATAATTTCATCAAATTCTTGTTGAAAATTAATTGCAAACATCCGCTGCTATTTTTTAAAATTGTTATTACGCAGATGCGACTATGTGCTTCTTAAAGCCGAAGTACTCTTCCACGGTTATACAGTGATTCGCAGTAGCTACATGACGCTTGAAAGACATTAGTTTTTCGTCCATAGCGTCTGTTTCGAATTTCTTTGTTTAGTTTTGGCACTGCTTGCCACTGTAACAATATCGCACAATTTCAGTGACAATACGATAAGAAGGTAAACATACTTACTTATAAATATACATTGCGCTACAAGGTAGTTATTACTTCACAACTGCTGGCAAGGTAATCAATATCGGAATAGAATTTTAGTTAATACTGGTAGTGGTGCTGATCAATGAAACTGGTAACTGCTGATGGTATGAGTATTTTACTGTAAGTTAAGACATTCAACAAATGGTAATATTTTGCAAGATTTTCTGCATGTAGTGGATACGTGATACACCTGCATTTTGTGTTAATTAAGTTATGACATATAATTCTGACTGTTAGAACGGCCTATTTAATTTATGCGCATAAACAGACCAATGTGTTGAAGTGTAGGCCCGGTAATTTCCAGGCCTCTTGTTTATTAAGCAAATGTTCCTCTTCATGCGTACTTCGGATGACGATAAGCTGATCGGATTAATAATTACATACGAGGTACGTAATTAGCCACACAGCTGCTACTGACATACACATAAATGTTACTACTCATATGTGGAAACGTGCAGCAGTGTTTCTATTAAGATTACCTTCTCCATCACACGATAATCTTTGTTGGCGAATGGCTTGCAACTTTGGAGACCTCTAATTACAATTTTCCAAAATTTCTAAATTAAGTTTTATTGTGCTGAGGAACGAGAGACGTGCCGTTCTACGACAGATATGATATAACGCTGTCTTTTTACAGTTATATTTGGTAAAGTTACAGAAGTAAGTATTATTATCAGCCGTTTAACATCCACTGTAGGATGAAGGTCTCCTCTACATTCTTCAAAACGTTACTGTCTTCAGCTGTACTCATCTACGCTATGCTAACTTCGAGAATAAATTCTTCGTAAGAGTTTAAAGGTATGTGGATAATACTAATTAACAAGACAGACACGTATTATTTTTGTTGCTTATTACACAAACATACTTTTATTAAATTTTGTACTGAGATAATGCCCATCAGGAAATAATTCACTCTATTAGTAAATAACGATTTTGTGTCAGTATGAGGTGCACATGAGACATTATTCGTAACAAATTCACAAGATAACTACTAATAAAAAAGATGTGTCACTATGTATTTAGAAATGGTCAGACGTCACACTGTTAAAGCATGAGGCGTAGTAAATAGAGGAAATTCTAAAAATATGTACGCTAAATATAAGCAGGGCTGCTGCAACTGAGAGAAGAAATAAATATTCCTGGGAAAAAAGGTAACAGAACGTATCAACAAATGAAAAACTAACCCTCCGGATGTGCGAAGGAAGGAACTGAAGAGGATTTGCATAGTTAATTCTACATAATTGCTGAAATTCTTAAAACGTTCAAAATTGTCTATTGTGCAGTAATTTAAAGACTGCTTTCTTAAGTTTAACTAGTAACGTTTAGTTTCAATTTTTACTTAAGTCATCGTTCTTTATACTTTCCTATTTATACATGTCAGATACCAACTGATTTCTCTGCCTCTGGATATCTCCTATATATAAGAGTTACCGCGGGTTGTTGATGTTAGATATTTCGTAAACCCTGCAGTTTTCACTTCGTTAACGGATTAAATAGCGTAAAAACAATAGTATAAATGTTGAACTCCGTTTTCAAATGTTCCTTTACAGAATAAAATCAAATAGTGCTGCTACAGTTTAATTCTTTCATCTCTGCAAAGATGATACAAATAGTAGTGTTAGCGGCACTGAGAATCAGCTGAAACTGCTAAAACTGAACAAACATCAAGGATCCGATGGATTCTCTGTCAGATTATACACGGAATAGGCGGCTGAATTTGCCCCTCCCCCTTCGGTAAAAGACCCGTGATCAGTATTTAGGAGAGCGCATAGGCCTCACCCGTCTGCATGAACAGTAGCACAAGTGATCTACATAACTGTCAACCAATACAATTATCTTTCACCTGTTGTAGAATCTTAGAGCATATTCTGAGCTCAAATATAATCAGATTTATTGAAAACTAAGACCTCCTCCATGGTAACCGCCATTAATTCCTCAAATGTCGGTCTTGTGGAACCCATCAAGCGTTTCCTCACATTACGTCCTGAAAGCAACGAAGCAAGACAATCCTTAAATACTGTCTTTATTGGCCTCCTAAAAGCATTAAAATCAGTATCGCACCAACGTTTATTATCCTAAGTACGATCTTACGTATCGAAAGAAGTCTGGACTGAAAACGTCTTGGCAGGAAGGACGCAGCGTGTTATCGTGAATGAAGAGTAATCGACAGACGTAGAAGTCACTTCAGGTGTCCTTTTTATGTTGCACATCAGTAACATAAGACACAATGTAAATATGAACATCAGATTCCTTGTAGATGTCGATGGTAACTATAATGAAGTACTATCAGAAACAGATCCACAAATGTTCACTCAACTCTTGATAGGGACTAAGAATTCACAGTGCTGCAGATATGATCGATTTGCTTTAACTATTCAAAATGGAATTATAGAATATTGCTCAATTGTGTGGAATCCATAGTAAAAATGATTAACACGGGATACTAAAACTGTACAAATAAGGGCATGACCAATTTTTTCAGGTTTGTGTATCCCACGGGAGACGATCATCGAACGGCTAAAAATCTGTTCTGGCAGACACTTCAAGGTAGATTTCAACTAGCCTGAGAAACTCTACTTGCAGAGTTTAAGGAACCAGTATTAAGTGGGAGTATACTGCAAACCCCTACTTATCGCTCCCACAGGAACTGCGAAGAAGCGTTTAGACTAGTTACAACCATCCTAATTAATGATGCAGTCGATGTTATCCTCTGCCATGGACATTCAGATATATAGTTTTACAAACTTTGGCGCAGGTTTCTTACACGAACCAAGAAAACCGTTCATATAAACATATGTCCGAAAACTCTTCTTTCCGAGTTATTAATGAACATTTATGTTGAGTGGGTATTCACGAACAACCCAGAAACCTCAGTGCACTCGTTCTACCCATTGTATCCTAGACGATACATGAAACAAGTCTCTATTGCATCACATTGGCATTTGTCATTAGTTTGTTATCAACGATTCAATTATGTACATGTAGTGAAAGAACTGGCAATATTCCGTTGAAATATAGCAGGACATTATTTTCGTGAATAGACGGACATTATTTTTATGTCCAGCCACACGAATGGTAATGGACGTGTGACTTCTCAGCTGTATGAAATGGCTCTTCAACACCATATCTGCAGCATCCTCAGCTGATGCACTTACCTTCAGTGAAGTACTGTCAGAAAAAAAGTTACACAAATATTCAGTCAGTTCTAGAAAATATATCAAATGGCTGCAAATATCGTCGAAATTTTTTATCTGTTCAGTAATATAATCGTAGAATATACTGAACACACCACACCACACACCGGCAGGTGGCTTGCGGAGTATGGATGTAGATGTAGATGAAGTTTTCGGACCCATACCGAAATAAAGTAACAGAGGATATTGCATGTACAAGCAGCACAAATGTTTATCGTCGCCTTGGTGAGGCAGCATCTACAACACTACATTTTACTGATCGTGGAAGAACAAGAGATACCTTTTTTGCCAGACCAGGAAGAACGGAAGAACACATTTTACGGGCTGTCGAAGAAGATCCAAGTATCAGCACAAGACAGTTGGCTGTGGCATGTTGTACATCTCATAATTCAGTCTCTTCATTTTCTAAGTGTGTATGGCCTTTCACCTCCCAATCATCGACCGAGAGAGAACTTTTGCCGACTGTTTGCTTCCCAAAATACCACAAATTTTTTTTCTGCCTTCAGTTTCGTTTACAGACAAGGCAGCGGTCGGAAAACGACGGACACAAACTTCCACAGCCAGCTCTTATGGGCCGATCTAGCTCATCGTGCCACGGTCTGTTCAGGCTCGCCGTCAGCATCAGTTTGAGATTAACGTTTGAGTTGGTCCATTCGTTCTCCCTGCATGTCTCGTAGTAACTATCTACAGGGGCTTTATTCAAAACTCTGTCCAAGACTCACTGTAAGGTATGTTCCTGCAAATAAGAAGAAACATAAGGCTTATGCATGATGGGATCCAAGTCTGTTTTCCTTTCACTGTTCTCGATGCATTGGCTGGTATCTAACGTGACATATGGATGGATAGAGGAGGACCAGGCTCATGGGCTGCACGTTCTTCCCGACCTCAGTGCTTTGAAGACACCTTAAACAATTGCTTTATGCATCAGACAACCCGGATGCAGAAACTCATCATCGACACGTTATAGGAGCCACCGAAATAACTCGACATCGTCAAGGATTATTAGAAAGTGAGCGAAATTCGAAGAGTACAAGCGTTTATGCAAGTAAAATGATAATCTGAACTGAATTATGAGTTTCTGGGTTGATGACACTTTCAACCTGACAATGTGCAACTGATGTGTTGAACATGAAGCTTAATTAAGTATCGTTAATAAACTACGAAACTTTCGGCATATGGTTAACGAACTCTTTTTATTGCCTTTGTGGAAATTTTGTAAATACAGTTTGGAATCACTCTGTACATAAAGAAACTAGCCTATAATGTTTTAAGTCCTTTGGTACTGTTTGCAGAAGAACCAGTTGTGTGCATGCAACCCATATCGTTAGAAAATGCTTACGGAGAGCTGAGAAAATTATAGTTTATCACAGTTTACTTTGAAGTCTTGAACCAACCGCATTAACAAGTGTAACGAAAGATAAAGCAGCTCACAATCCCAAGAAACCCTAAGAGCTGGTACAATGGGAAGTATATCTACCATGTACTTCACAGTGGTTTATATGTACCTCAAAACTTGTATCTATGACACTGTTCATTTCCTAGAGGCTTTGTAAGACATAATTCTTTTACATTCTTTGTATTACCACGTCTTTCCATATTTTTTAGGTCCAAATATTTTTCAAGACTTTCTGAAACACCTAGATCCAAATTCTGGTAAATTTGCCTGAAGTACGTCAGACTCCTGCATAAGACATCGTTAACATGAGCCTCTTCCACTTTTTATGCCATTAATATTTCTAAATTTTTGTATAGGTTGTTTCAGTGTACAAGTTACCATTTTTACACTTATAACACATTTTTACATTTACTTATACGCTTATAAGGTCAAATAATTTTCAGACACAAATCTCAGTTTTCACCTGGAAATTGTTGGGAAAACGACAATTCTTGATTTTTAGAGAATTGGATGGCAAATGATATTTAGTGCACGTACAGGATAGTTACAGTTTTACGTCCACTACCCGAGTGAGTGTAGCCGGAAAACTATTTATCGTATGGGTACCCAAAGCAGAAGGAATGATGTTCAGATATTCGTTTGTAGTAGTATTAGTGTCGTGACTTATCGTTAGGCTCCCGTACTGGTACGGTGACGTAAGGTTGAAACACAAGGATCGGTGTGCATTACAGTTGCAGACAACATGGGTCTGGATAAGGTTAGCGGGGCGTTACTCGCAAATCTGTTTTAACAAAACAGCAGCAGTAATGCTGCTGGTCTTCGCGAGTATAGACGCATGAAAGGAATAAGGAGA
Organism: Schistocerca serialis cubense; assembly: GCF_023864345.2. Lineage (NCBI taxonomy): Eukaryota > Metazoa > Arthropoda > Insecta > Orthoptera > Acrididae > Schistocerca > Schistocerca serialis. The sequence continues at coordinate 585,847,595 of NC_064640.1, forward strand.
TGGAACCTTCCCGCAGCGGGATTGAAGAACATGATTAAGAAGTTCAAATTACGTGGAAATTTGGGAACTGCTCCTGAGAGAGGCCAACGGCCGGTTGCGCCATAAATTGTTGAACAAGCTACTGTTGCCATGGGTGAGAATGCCGGACGCCATGTGCGATCCTTAACGAGTGCACGAGCTTTGTCACGACAGATGAACATTCCGTAGTCTACCCTTCGAAAGTACGGAGAACAATTGTGAATTGGTATCTGTAGTGCGGTTCCAGACAGTCGTGCATGCAAACGGTCGTCACATCGAGCAACCTTTGTAACCTGGAACGCTAATGTGGTACGCAGTTAACATCCGTTACCCTCTAATGTCAAAATTGCAACACTTATAAGACCATCCAGAAGAGAAATAACAAGGAACCCATAGAGACAAATATAAGTTACTCCGTAGTGTTTCATTGTCCTACAATCACTTTTCTTCATGGCGGCCCTCACAAGTAGAGAACGTTTAGTATAACCTCTCTGTATTTACCGTGTCTACTTTCATTTGTCACTGGATTTCTTCCGTCTGTGTGTGTGGAAATTATCCCCCTTAGCACTTCAGTTTTACGAACATTTCTTTTTCTTAATCAAAACAGGGTTGAGACGCTTCATCGCCTATTGGTATTAATATTTACTTCAGGATCAATCTAATAGTCAATCACAAACATTATTAAGAACAATGCCCTGCCTTTTGTAATGGACAGTGTATCTTCATGAATCGCGATGACTTCAGTGTAATTACTGACTTCTCATGCAAGTGTTATTTCTGTTCGCCTCACTGCATATTCCTTTCAGTTACGTTCTGTGCTGTGACATCATGCAGAAGTTATTTTAGTCCTAAAGTTTTGTACACAAGAGAAAACGCTTTAAAAAGCTTGGGCGATTCTTTTCTTATTCTTTCGTTTATCAGCAATGTATAAAATTTACCATGCTGTTTTTGTGAAGAGTTTCTACCTATAAATTTTGATTTGTATGCCACGTCTAAAGTGTATATGCCCAGTGGGTCGACAACGATACTATAGCGACCCGACAAGGTCAACATACGTTCTCATAGTTTACGTCAGAAAAAGACGTGAACTGTAAAATTTGCGGCAAATGTTAAGTAAATTTCAGAGACAAATGCTTTGCAGAGTTTAATGTTTTTATGTTCCTTACCTGCCTTGTACGATCGGTACGTATGCGACAGCATGTTCTAAAACACAGCGCATTAAAACGAGATCTCTGCTGGACCCACCCTTCGGGTGTTTTGACCAGCCCTATGGATACGGAACATCTGTGTACTCAACAGTACGATCGTCTTACTCTAACTATCCCACAAAACAGGATCAAAATTGGTATTTTACACACTTCCTCCGGCATAGGCATATGGAGGAAATCGGTTCATTCTTGTTGCATTAGATGTGATCTACGGAGTTCCTTGAGGTGCTTGTGGTGGCACCATTCAGTTCATGGTGGTTCGTGAGAAAATCTGAAAAACATGGTTTCTGGGTACAATAAACAATCCGCGGATTCGAAGACGGCTATCCGCAGCAAATAGCTATGATTTCTACGATCTGTTCCTAAGATCTCGATTTTGAACAAGCTTGAAAATTTTCTTGATATCTTTAGCCATTGCCAAGATACAGAGGTTCAAAGTTACCCTACTTGTACACGTAAGATAGGCACGTAAATTCCGGTGTGAGGGGAAAACGTAGTTTATAAAGTCACGAAAACGGGAGAAATATGCTGTAAAGTTTCTCCGTCATCATCAGTAGGGTTCTAGTAAACCCATATTGTTGTAGTACCGAAGCACATGCCACACTTTTGTGCCCATAAAATCCGGCATGAGCTATAAAATTACATAGTTAAGCGTCATTTCCTTCTCACATCAGTAAACTATCAAGATTTTACTTACGCATAAAGTCCTTTTCATATGAGTGACGTCCCTTGCTGTAGCATGGAAAAGAAGACTACCAACGGAAAAATGCTCTTAATGGACCACAAAAATTGCGAATATAATCCGGTTTATTAAAAGACTGTCAGAAAAGCAGGGTACCACTTGCCTCATTCTATCTTCCTAACCATATCTGAAAATTTTGTCAAATATTTTGACATGCCAATATATTCGCACTTCTTTACGCTGAGAGAGAAGGAGACTGCGGCAATAGGAATATAATGGAAAAGTAATAAATACCAGAAGACACTAATCAGTGGTTGTGGTATAGAAAGAGAAAAGGAAGCAATAGCATTGACAGAGAAAGAGAGGGACACGGTGGTAGTGGAACGTAGCTGACAGCGACAAAACAGTGCTAGGACAAGTAGGGCAAGAGACAGTGCCAGTGGGAGAGGAATACGGAATAGGAGCCAGTGGAAGTGGGTAAGGGCCAGTGATAATGAGAGACCGAGTCTACGACAACAGCAACGAGGAAGAGAGGAATAGTGACAGTGAGAACAGACAGCAGCACTGGGGAGGAATGAAGGAGATAGAAGCAGTGAGAGGGAGCAAAAGAGACAGTGATAGACATGAAAGTATACGTTGTACAGAACGGGGGAGTTGTGGCTGTTAGACAGGGGACAGTGACAGAGATACGCAGAGAGATAATGACAATGAGTTGTGCTGCATGTGTAAGTGAGAATGGAAAAGTGTGACTTGATGGGTATGAGCCACTTGCTGTGATGGACTGGTGGGTATGAGCTAGTTACAGTTATGGGAGCTTATGGGAGTGAGACGGAGAGGCATGTTAAAAATAGTGCGAATATGTTCGCAAGCCTAAATGTTCGAGAAAAATTGGAAAGGTGCTACGGAAGGTAGGTGAACCGGATGTCAGCTTTTCAGTCAGAGTCTTTTCATAAACGGGAGCATATTCACCTTTTCTGTTCCCCGATATCAGCATTTTTTCGCTGGTTACTTAGTAGTTCATAATTTATTGTAGTAAAGCTTGATTATCTAATACTTAATAACAAACTCTGACTAGCGTGAAATATGTTTTACTTTGATTGTCAGTGTGCCATAGTAGCTAAAGACCCTATGTACTCATGTGTTCATTGTATACCCACTGAAAACAAGAAAAACCTCCTTTCTGAACTGACAACTGCAAATTACTGTTACAGAAGTTGTCTGTGCCGGCCGCTGTGGCCGAGCGGCTCTAGGCGCTTCAATCCGGAACCACTCTGCTGATACGGTCGCAGGTTCGAATCCTGCCTCGGGCATTGGTATGTGTGATGTCCTTAGGTTAGTTAGGTTTAAGTAGTTCTAAGTCTAGGGGAATGACGACTTCAGATGTTAAGTCCCATAGTGCTTACAGCCATTTGAATTTGAGTTGTCTGTGTCCACTAATAAGTGACATATGAAATTACATCTCAGCGGTTACCCGTGGTCACTAATAAATGACATAAGCGAAAATCATAAAACTCTACGTTTAAATAGTTTTCGGCCTATAGGGGTTAATTAATGTACGGATAAACAAGCACAGGAAGCGTATTCTTTTATTTATGATCAGTTTCGCTCATCTGACACTAGAACCTTCGTGGTGACGATATTGTCCTGCAGAGTTTTAAACCTTTTACGTGCATCCATAAAGTCAGTGACTATCTGAAGACATTCCCACCAGATGAAGAAACACAGTAATAAATCGTATAATACGTGGTTTCTTCCTAACGTTCGCTGTATGCCCTGGAGGCGTTGTGTGCGTTCCCGACGCTTAGGCCTACTTAATTTTATTTTTTATATAATTTTCCTCTTGATTCGACGCCGGAAGTTTCTAGATATTCTCATACAAGCAGTAATCGAAGGCACCGACCCCAATTCAGTCTGTATTAATGATGGGCGTTTTGTGTTACTATTTTATGTTCGTTCTACATGCATATTTTTAAGCTTTTAGTGCTTAGAACACACAAACTGATGGAATATTACTTCACAATAACTAATCACTAGCTGACAGGATCCAACAGTTGCCTGACGGGACTCTAGAAGAGTATATTGCAAAACCGCCATGTGGCGTTTCCGAAATTAATGTTCAATGTATTATATCTCTTATGGCATTTAGGCGTTCTCTGAATAGACCCTTTATGAAGCAATATGCCATTATTTAAAGTATTACTTTACTGCAAATGACACGGGCTTCATAAACGTACTTATCTAGATTTCAGATAGACACAAAAAGATATACGTGTTCCATAGTGATCCATCTTCCCGCGGATAACTCAAATCACTAATTTAGTTTTAAATGTTCATAAAAGTCATCCTTGAAAAACTCTGAAAGTGAAACGAATCTACATTACCCAGAGAAGCTTGTAAGATTAAAAATGACAATAGTAATCTCAAAACATTCGACCGTAATCTGGTAAATAACGTAGCTAAAGCAACTGTATGAAAGAGCTGATGCGGTAAATTTTCTCGCAACCGCAGTTGCTTAAGCTCTGAGGCGGGCAGGCTATATGAAAAGATAGGCATTACCCGCATGGGGACGGAATGACCGTACCGTTTGCGGACTACGTTCAAAGCAAGAATGCGCTCGCGAGGGTATAATGTTATCCGACCATCTCTCTGAATTTTCAATTAAAAAATTATGCGCCGCCAGCGTAACGGTCACGCAGCGTGCGTGCTCCCGTGTGTCCCTGCTCCCGACCTCCACTTCCGTAAATGGAGTATTTCCATTAAGACTATCAGCAATGTGGGGATAACGGACATGGCAACAATCCATTGGGCCGCGCGCGTGGCCTGCCGGCTGATTTAGAGCTCCGGAAACTGGCGCCACGTCACACCACGCGACCGCGCTGCCGCTACCTCCACCTCTGCATCCCCTCCCGGTATTCCCAGCGAACTTCATGCCCAGCGTAGCGCTGTGCGTCTGCAGTTACCAGAATCTACGTTTACTCGTTTTCACCTGTCTCTCTTTCACACACCTAGGAATCGTAAAAACCGACACGGTATTTGACTCCTGAATGACTGGTATTTTTTTACTATTTTTGGTTTCAGTTATAAAAGGTGTTTTCTATTTTTTCCTATTAACCGAGGAAAAAAGATAAAAATAATAACTAGCCACATCATCAGTGCTAAAATTTTTCGTTTTTAAATAAATCTTTCTTTTAAAAAAGGTGTAATTTGCATTGTTCCTGGAAATACACCGCGCGGGGTAGCCACGCGGTCAGGGGCGTCTTGTCACTGTCCGTGCGGTTCCCCCCGTCGGAGGTTCGATTCTTCCCTCGGGCATGTGTGCGTGTGTTGTCCATAGCGTAAGTTAGTTTACGTTAGAATAAGTAGTCTACAGGCTTAGGGACCGATGACCCCAGCAGTTTGGTCCCATAAGACCTAACCACAAATTACCAAATTCCTTGGAAATGTGAAAAGCGAACAGGGCTAATTTAATAACAACGCCGACATAAACGGGTAACAAACACATGGCATAAAAATTGGTACAGGATTGGTGAGACAATGATGTCCCTATTGGCATGTGTTGTGGCTTAAGGTACGCATGTACTTGTAGTGTGCAAGACTTTGTCACCATTTGGTTTATACGATATTTTCTGGCTCTCGTCGCCGAACATCCGTTGTGCTGCAGAATGTCACCAGCCATAGTCTGGAAATATTTTTACGAAGTTACGTACCAATGACGTATAACGCATCGTTTGTTTCAAAATATTATGGATTTGTTTGCCATTTCTATGAAATAATATAAGACGAAGGAAATCATGGTAACAGTAATAAATTAAAAACTTAACAACATTTCATTCATACTATACAATAAAAGTAGAAAGTAAGTGATCTTTTGTAGAGCTTGTAGCCCTTGGAAACGGACAGATGAACAGGAAGAACGGAGTTCATCAACCACAGTCTTCATCCTTTCGCACTGATTACTCGTAATGACCAACTGGTGATATGATGTCCGATTACAACGTAAGTTTTGAGCAGAGTTTCGAAAAACTATAATCAATAGGCAAATACTGGTAATTTTTTGTAGTTTCAACCACTTTCCGCTTTTAGAAAAAACAGTTACAGGAGGATGGGCTAAGTTCCATTTTATTTGCCTACTTCATTTAATACTTTGATTTTGTGTATCCTGAAACTGAGAGAGGCAAAATTTATAAATCTTTGCTCGATTTCTGTGTTTATTACCGGCAATAATAGGAAAAAGAACCGAAAATCTGTTATTTCAGAAACCGGTTATTTTGAGCGGTTTTAACGGTCGGGTTAAACTGGTGTGAAAAAAATAAACGGAAAGCATGTTGTTTCAGCGATAACCACCATTCTTAGCCCCCTCCCCCACCTCGTCCAATCTCCCCTCATCTCTCCCCTATAACACACACACACACACACACACACACACACACGCGCGCGCGCGCGCGCGCACACACACACACACACACGCGCGCGCGCGCGCGCACACACACACACAAAGCGAACAGAAATTTAAGATACGTATAACGAAGGCGCGAACGAGAATAAAGAAATTACCACACCTTGTTACCAGCAAAGATTGCACCCATATAATGGTCCAACAAGGTTCATTTATTGATTCTGCTACAGCAAGGATAGGCTTTTTCGCCTTAAGAGATTTCCCTGAACAAACTCCTCAAATCTTTAAAGTGCTCTATACTCATTTAAATTTTTACAATCAGAAAATTCAATATTTTTCTGATGGTGATTCAAGTGTTACACGTTTTGTAGCTACTTCATCACCGGTTAATTGTGTTTATCAGTACACAGGAAAAGATGGTCAGTGTATATCCTCTTTATCGGTACGCATGGACACACAAGTGAAATGTTTACGAGTTAAACTAAACGGCACATAATTTTTTTTTTTCCGGCCGCGGTGGTTTAGCGGTTCTAGGCGCTTCAGTCTGGAACTGCGCGACCGCTACGGTCGTAGGTTCGAATCCTGCCTCGGGCATGGATGTGTGTGATGTCCATAGGTTTGTTAGGTTTAAGTAGTTCTAAGTTCTAGGGGACTGGTGACCACAGATGTTAAGTCCCATAGTGCTCAGAGCCATTTGAACCATTTTTTCAAATAGTTTTTTGTTTATTCCTTCAATCGTAAACAACATGAATTCATTTTATTTATTATAATCGTTGTCAAATTTTCTGAATGGCAACATACAATAAAACAATTTATAACAGTAAGCTGAAGAAACTTGTAATTATGATATTAGCAGCTATTTCTGTAGTTAGAGAAATGCAGGCATAACCTAGGTGTGAACACTGCCCATAGAATAAAGAAATAATAAAGCTTTTCTTTTGTCCTGTCACTCGTATAGTCCATGCACAACGTCACTTTCGTAAGTGAACAAAAATTACCACAACATCATTTGCTCGTACAGAGCATATATCACAGTAATGTTGTTAATATTAAAATCTGGATACATGGTAAAATGTTTTATTGTGTGCTGTTCTCCCATATCTTACACCTACCGACAGATTGTAACGTAATCAAGAGCTATTTTTACTTCTCAGAAATATTTTTGTCTCTAGACTCTGAGCAACATTGAGTAGGAGTTCGTAATCAGTAGCACCACTGATTAATTTCTGAAACAGGCTTTAGTTTTGATACCTCTGTAGATACGGTTTTAACCAACTGTGATTCCTCGCCTCATTACTACTCGGATTCACTTACTACTATTTTTCCATTGCTGTTTATCAATTTAACATTTTTTATCTTCTGGAAATTTGTGTTAATTTTTCTATAAGATCTGAAACATTACGTGAAAACTTGCAGTTCAGTTCAAAGTTTTTCGTCCCTACTGTCAGAATACAGGAGATAGAACAGAAATTAATGAACTCCAGGAAACTATTGAAAACAGGTAATTCAGATGATAAAAAAGTAAAGGAATCGAAGTAAGGTGACGCAAGACTAAGGGAGGGAGAGGAAAACATGCCCCCTGCGACCGCCTCCAATGAGGCAATGGAAAGAGCTGATCATCAGCTGCCGTACTCGCAACTTTTGTGAACCGAAGATTTAGAAGTTTAATTAGTCAAGTAACACACACAGGCTACACATACAGTAAAAAAAATGCAGGATTTTAAAATAGTAATACTCAGGATCAGTGACATCGAGTCCGCGATCAAGATAGAAAGGCGTTGCAGAACTACTTATTCGCAGGAGACATAGACATTAATCTTCTACAAGATGTCGCGAGCGCACACATAAGCGCAACACGTGGATGTAATTAGCATAGAACGAAAGGGAGGAAAGGTCATACTTTTTAAAGAAGAAACTCAATTCCAAATGACAGCCATGCCAACAAACAGGAACTGCACTATGCTTACGTGAGGTGCTGTTAATTAACATCTATGCGCCATCAGTTATCAATAATACAACATGGGGAGGAAAGTTTATCTAAGAAGAGATTGTTCCACTTCTGGCATCCCCACAGTGGCAAATTAATTTAAGAGAAGAGTTTAATTGAGTAGCACGTAAATAAGATCAAGTCCTAAATTACAGTTACAGCGAAGATCTAAAAAAATCACGAAAGGGATGCACATGGAAGATAGGCGGACAATAGTGAGTCCAGCGATACAGATTTCACCTTCGTAACATCAGCAAACTGACGGAACAGAATTTACATACCTAAACACTTCAATATCAGGGGTCTGACCTGGAGTTGCGGTAGGTAAGCTTTTTCGAACCATAGCGCTTACCACGTTGGTTTCAAAGACCACGCTCAAAAAATTTATCGCGTTCGGTTTCTGTGGTAGCTAAACTTCTTGCTTATTCTAGAGGCAGAATTAAAAGAAGCCTTAGCTAACCAGTGAAATGTTTCTATGTCCAAACAGTGACATCATAGGAACTGCCCATATTGGTGGTTTCAGCACGTTAAATCCACACTTACAAAAACTATTGAACAACACGTTACAACAAAGGAGGTGTGGTATAAGAGCACCAGTGAATATTATTGTATCTACCTTGTGGAACTGCACACCGACTACGACCACTTCCAAAGAAGTCCCTTGCAAATTAAAAGTTTCAAAGCTAAGGTTACCTGCCTCACACGGTAGATTTTGCAAGGCTGGAAGAGTAAGAGAGCGTAACGTATACGAACTAAACGACGAGAAAACCTCTTTTTTTCATTTAATGCTAGAACATAAATGCTCCAGACAAAAACTGATTTCGCACTTAACTGAAGAACGAGCGGTTTCCTATGAGACACAAACGAACCTAAAAATCAGGTACTAACGTATTTTTCGTTACAGCACGCAGAGACAACAACCATTACATAACAGGAAATTGAGGTACTTCAGTGTATCCACTTTAACCTGATTCTAGAAGACGGAGAAATGCTGTTAACCAAACAAGAGATAAGCGACCTAATAAATACAGCTGCAGGAAACAAAGCATTGAAAAATTATGACCTACACCTGACATTCTAAATATGAATATGGGACACGACAGGCACCGAAAACACTGACATGCACAGAGAATTGCCCACAGAATGCGACCTGACGGAAGGTTTCAGCGAGGGACTTACGATTCTCATTCCCTATAAACCAAAGGCCACGTTTGCTGAACAAATATTAATCAGTAGCCTTATTAAACCGGGACTATAAAAACCTATGCGCTTCTCCTAAACGCCAGTTTGACACCCTGTTCAGTTCAAATAAATTATTTAGTCCATATCACGCCAAGGGAGCCACGGGATCAACATAGCAAGTTTATTAGCCAAATACAGAGAAATTATTCATATCTCGTAGATCTGCAATTTTTTAGAGTACGACAAAGCCTATGAGAGGATTAGTCATACGTTCTTAAACTGTACCATGAGAAAGATGGGTTTCACGAACTGTGTATCAAAATAATTAATTCGCCTTTCCTCCACATGACTCCCAAAACAAAAATAAACGGCCACTTAACAGCTCCTGTTTCGATCGGGCGCTCCATAAGTAAGAGATGCCCGTTATCAGCGACCTTGTCTCCCCTAAGTGTGGAACAGTTACTTACAATACCACCCACGCGATTGCCGTGTTTGTAAATGTTAGGTACCAAAGCCGTTTACCAGGCATAGTTTAATCGGTTTAGAGCAACTGAAATACAGTCATGTGGACAGATACTTAACAACGCCTCGTAGCAACAGGAGCTAAAATAAATTACCAGATAACCGAATTGATGTATCTAGGGCATAAAATCAGAGCGTTCCAAAAAAAACTGGACCACGATAACGGAGGTCAGGAATAAGTTTGGGTTCAAAATCGCGGTTAATCCCACAGTTATGTGCTTCGACGACTGGACGCACAAACTTAATGTTTTACGTGGAGCACTTCAAGAACAAAATCACCGAATGTAGAAAATTAATTCATTTCCAAAGGGGAAAATATTTAAGTGAATACATCGTCAGAAAAGTAAACTACTTGTCGGCAACAGATTTTCCCGCCCTTGGTAACAATCAAAAAACTTTAAAGTACTGCTTGTCGATTCTTATGACGAGACACAATTCTTAAAAAAAACTTTAACGTAAAATCGTTACAGAAACTCGAAGGCAGAGTGGGAGCAAAAAACGTGGCAATACAAATGCCTGGATTATTCGTGAAAGAAAGCGGCAGAACTTTACGTAACAGAAATAACGTAGAGCAAAATGCCTCTTTGGGGAACGGAAACCTACACGTTCGTGCCTCCAGTTGATGCTGAACCCATACAACGAGATTTGCTTCATAAAAGACAATTTTATTTGGTATGTAGTTACCTAAAGGTCTCAACGCTTCCAACCTCGAAGAAAAACGTCTACATGGAATTTATGAAAGACAACTCAACCAAACCTATGGAACAAAAATACCCGCATGTCGAATAGAGGAGGTTGAGGGGGAATTTTAACAATCCAATATTTCCATCCAGTGCGGTGGCGTTACGGTACGTGGCGATTAATGACATCTTGCCAACTAAGCAAAAATTACACAGCATACATTTGTCGGTAACACCAATATGCAACGAGTACCAAATCATTGACTCCCAGTGCAGTAGACTCATACGAAAGGCACAACTCGGTATACGGAAATGGACAAGAAAAGATATGGCCAATATTTTTGACACGATTCTCTCATAAACTGCCGCGCGGTCTGAGGCTCCTAGGGACGGCCAGCGCCGCCTCCCCGTCGGAGGTTCGAGTCCTCCCTCGGACGTGGATGTGTAAGTGAGTTTAAGTTAGATTAAGTAGTGCGTAAGCTTCGGGAACGATGACCTCAACAATTTGGTCCCATAAGACTTACCACAAATTTCTAATTTTTTCATTAATTTCAACAAATCTTACCACCAAACTGGACTGGCAGTGGTACCCAAGAGCCAAGAACAACAGACATGTAAATATAAGATAGAGAGGGAGAGGAAGGGAAGGAAAGCGAAGTGATCACTACTATCAGCTGCATGGGGACATTATGCGGAATCAGCGGCGACGAGTGAAAATGTAGGGCGGACTGGGATTCGAACCCGTGAATTCCTGTCTACTATGCACAAGGGTTAAACATTGCGTCATCCGGGACATAGCGTTGTATAAACTGCGTTTACTATCTCGGTGCGCCTCATGGCCGATCCACATTCCCATCGAGCGCCACATATTCGCAGTTCCTTTGCACTTCCACCATGTTCGCTACTCTGAGATTCCCACAGGAGGTCGGGCGTACTTGTGATTCCTCGGAGAAGAAGGTGGATCCATTGCCCATTTTGGCGAATCAGTTATATGAATGCGTGGTGTTTGTTATTTCGTTCATGTCCGATCACGGATTCATATAAGAAACAACAGAGCCACGAAGCTACTAGGTCAACTTATACTTTCAAAGTAGAAAATAAATTTCCCTCATACCTGGACTACATGTAGTTTTTAATAATTTGTAATCATGGAATACTAAAACCTAAAAAAATCCCAGATACGGAGTTGGTACAGGATTGTCTCGACAAAATCCTCCGTAATTGAAAGTACTTCTAGTCCATGCAACCTACGTCGGAATTCAAGAAACCATCCTAAGACTGGAATTTCCAATCGCCCTAGAATAGTGTGGAACGGAAGAGGATTTAACTGCAGCATTTTAACAAATCGTGTTTTGAGGTGGATATTTCTCATGCCGGGGAAAATTGAGGAGTATTTTATATATTTATTCAAGCAGTATGTTTCCGTTCAGTCATTTAATGACAAGATTTTGATTTCCCAATGTGATTTGATTTACTTTCGTTATTTTTTCTTTCCCTTTTCCAAGAAGACTGTTTCCAAATTATTTAAACTGCGAGAAAGAAGGTATGCGAGAAGCTTTTTTAGTAGTAATATTTCACTACATTTTATAACGTCCACTCAAATGCAAACGAGAAAATTGAATAAAATTATTTAAACTGTTCTTATGTCAAAAATAATCGCCATAGATTAATACATTTATGACACTGTGTGACAGAACGGTCTGTGCCTACATGAAGCAAATGTTTGCGGTTGCCTACGAAACTATGATTTGTTGAAAAAACGTTGTTTCGAGTACGCTGCAGAACTTTCGTTTTGAAGCTTTTAAATATCCTCCATTCAGTCCCGGTCTCTCCCTATGCAATTTTCATGTTTTTGGAATCCTGGAGAAAGGCATTCGTGGCCCCCGATTTGCTTCGGACGAGAAGGTGCACGCCTTTGTTAGTACTTTCATTAGATGAAATAAAGCACTGGCGTATAATGCATACCGGGTCATTTACTCCCAGGGGGTAGCCCAACCCCAGCTGTACATGAAGAAATTTCATTTTGTTCCCCAAAGATAAAATAACCATTATATATATTCATTTAATCATATAATAATTCTTCTTTTCACCACTTAATACTGACAGGTAGATGGCTGTGCATTAAGTTGTTCCAGGTGCTTTTAGTGCATAACTATTAAAAAGCTTCGTTGGGAGTACACAGTTGAGCAAGTATGGAAGTTCTCCTTGGGGTACATCAATAGGAAAGGAACACTGCTAAATTTTTAAGACTCTTTACATTTTGTATCATTGAAACAATGTGATGATGTCCACTAATTAAAAACCATTTCATTGAACCAGAAGGGCGCACGAATTCAGCGTTCTGCTGCTGCCAGAGGTAGGACCACAAACCACGGGAGGAGGTATACAGTCAGCGTAAGGGCAATTTCCAGCAGTACAGCACTCACACCGGCCACCGCACCACCTCCTCGTGCTGACTGCGACCCTGGCGCTGGCTACCAGGAGGCTTACGGCGACGACGCCTACCATCCACTCACCTGCCGCAACAAAGACCGCCTCCCACGAAAGGGTGCAAGTGAAATCACTCAAATCCTGAGACTGAATAAAATCATTCCTATAACAGATGTAACTGACAGATACTTGAGTCAGTCGGTTGTTTCACATTAAGTGAAACCACTGAAACCTGGAACGTGGCCACAGACTAGTTTCATTCGATCTTCATTCGACTGAAAAAAACTGACTGAACGTAGAAACAATAAATTGGCCTATCGATTGTTGAAAACTATCTGTTGTCCCATCACTACCCAAGAGAGATTAGCATGAAGGGCAGCAAAACGGGGCGTAGAATATATATTTTCAGTGTACCGCTGTAGTGTAATGGTACCGCGAATGTCTACCAAAGGGGTCCTAGTATGAAAAGAAATGGTTGCCGGTCTGTACTGAGAGCGATCGTTAGGATACCACCGAACAGGGCGTCCCCAGGCCCGTCTTCGCTCGTCATTAGGGCTCATTTCAAAGCAGGATTCGTCACTGACGTCAAATCTACTACAGCTAATGAGATTCCAGGGCGAATTCGAGTCTGGAGATGACCGGGACACCAACCTGACTGCCGCCGCCATGCGGACCGTACATCAGGTGTGATGATCTGGGGTGCCATATCATTTCATATTACGACTCCTTTTGTTGTCACCCGCGACACACTTGCAGCACAGCGGTACGTCGACGATGTTCTACGCCACGTTTCGTTGCCCCTGATCGCAAGTCATCCTAGACTTAACATTTCAGCAAGATAATGCCTGCGTACACACGACGACAGTTCCTGCTATTTGTATTCATGGTTCTCAAACCATACCTTAGCCAAAAAGGCCGTAAATATCTTCCCACCTCAGAATGTTTGGAACTTTATGGGCAGGACCCTCAAACCATCTCAGGACTTTCACGATCTAACGCGCCAACTACACAGAATTTGGCACGATATTCCTCAGGTGGACATCCAACACCTTTATCAATTAATGCCAAGCCGAATAACTGCTTGCATAAAGGCCAGAGGTGGACCAAAGCGTTACGGACTTGCTGCATTTGTGAACCTCTTTCTCTTGAATAAATCATCCGTTTTTCTGAAATTCTTGTAAGTGTTAGAATGAATGGCTTCCCAGTATATGTATGGAGTGTAGCTCTTACGGAATTGAACTTGGACTACAAACAGTACAGATAAGAAGAGAATACAAGTTTTGAAATGTGGCACTACAGAATAATGCGGAAGATTAGATAAGTAAATCCGACAAGAGGAAGTGAATGTAACTGGGGAGAAAACAGCTCTATAAGACGCCTTGACTAAACGAAGAGATCAGTTAATACGACACCTTATGAAGCAATCGTCTATTTGGCAATGAAAGGAAAAGTGGGTCATAAGAATTTGAAAGGGAGTACAGTATGAAGACTCAGATGAACGCAGGTTGCAGCAGTTATGAAGAGTTGAAGAAGATTACACCAGACAGACTGTTGTGTTTACATGCATCAATCCAGTCTTCAGACTTACGGTCGCAACACATACCTTTATTTCATTTCTACAGCACGCGCTGGTTCTCCAACGAGAATGACCACAGTCTACCTTCCATCAATGGAGGGAGCATACTGAGAATGAAACGTGAGGATAATATGTGGAATTAAAAATTGGAACATTTTTTGCTACTGGGAGTAACATTTTGATAAGTCATAACAATCCTGCACATTTGTCAAACTTGATTGCTAGAACGGCAATAATCACGTAAAGTAGTAGCAGAACTTTAGAATAGACTAGTTTTGGAATAGTTGAGAACATACAGGCTCACTGTAATATTCGACGATCTTTCGGTGGTTACTTCAAAACTGCGGCTGACCGTAGGGGAAGACTTGGGTTTACAGGGTACTTCTACAAATTTTCTGTATCATTTTCTTCTCATTTCATTTTCCACAATTTATTTTCTATTTATTTCATTTTCTTTCAAGTTTTCTTACTTAAAATGGAAGCTGTTTTTAATTTAAATTAAATTTAGATCTTTTATTTGGTCTTTTTATCAATACTTTTTGTTCATGACTCATTGTGCTATATACATGTAGTAAGGAACACGATAAGCAATAAATCACATGAACAGTTCACTATTTCAGACTGCGGTAGTGTTATTTCCTATGTTTCCGCATTTCCCTTTCCTAAAACATATCAGCACTTTCACGAATAAGGATATCTAAGTCGTCGTCTAGCCTTCGTCGCTGCCGGTAATACTATGCGATCCTAGTTGAATATGTGTTATTCTCAGAAAGAAGAATCGTTCAGTTAACACTCTACAAGAGTAGTTACTTTACCAGCGGCTGTGTTTGCAGCAGGCAGTGTCCGCTAGCATGGCAGTAATTGGTGGTTTGCCATTACATGTAGAACCCACACCGTAGCACTTTAAGGCATCGAACGGGGATGTGCAATAATTAACTTATTTTACACGAAAAAAGCTGCTGATACCTGTGAAATGACAGCGACTGAGACAACCAAGGATATATACCGATTTGTTTCTCACTCAGTCATATTTTAAGTAGCTGAGACACATTGTCACAAGAGAACTCAACGGATGACTGTTCTCAGAAACGTTCGCGTAACTGATGGCAGTCATTGTGCGAAGCAGGAGACCAATTATTCGCGTCAACTGACGGAGCGCTCTCGCGAGCCGATTAATCGCAAGCTACACAGTGGGTCGCTGTCAAAATGCGGAGACTTCCACTCCGGGTGGGATACGCTTGCGCCGGCCAACAAATGCGAAATCATGACTTTGCTTAACGGTGCGGCTTTATGGCACTCAGTGTCGCCAAGCGTGAGCTATAAATGCCTCATAAAATGAACCCAATTAACTTTAGAGACAAAGTACCAATACAGACGCCAGCCTTTTTCCTCCGCTTTCAGCACTTAAATTATTGGTCCTCCACACTATGTCCCTGAGGTATGACGTGCACAGTATATAGTACACTTTCACGCTGGCTTTAATACAGGTATAAACCTTTACAACGCGTCGTGGATTGTTGTCGGGACTTGATTTTCTCGGCAGCTCTTTTATGAACAAATTTCTGCACCCAGTAGTACAGTTCTATCGTTATGAGGACGAAATAAGGCTGATAATATTTAAATTACGTATTAGAGAAAGAGTCATATACAGTTTTATGTACTAGGTGCGTCGGACCTGCCGAGTTTGAAGAATAGCAGTTTCAAGTACAGTATTTAAGGTAATTGCTAGGTTATATCCTGCCTTACTTCCTTCACTAGTTCGTAATATAACGTAAATCACAGTTGGTCCCAGGAGTGCAAACGTATTCTAAAAATAAACCACGGAAATACAAGAACGGACTTTTAAAAGAAATTATTCCACGACCGTTCCCTATTTTAGCTCTAGGAAGCACAAATATTCTTAATTATCGTAATATTCTTGCAATAAGAAATGGTTCAAATGGCTCTGAGCACTTATGGGACTTAACATCTGAGGTCATCAGTCCACTAGAACTTAGAATTACTTGAACCTGACTAACCTAAGGACATCACACACATCCATGCCCGAGGCAGGATTCGAACCTGCGACCGTAGCAGTCGCGCGGTTCCAGATTGAAGCGCCTAGAACCGCTCGGCCACATCGGCCGGCTTGCAATAAAATCTACGACACACTTTTAAGTCCAGACTGAGTAAAACTGCATTTAAATTGTTTGTGTTATAGTTATGTGAGGGAAATAGATTCGATCATGAGTATATACAGCACGTAAAGTCTTCGTTAAACCGAAATACTTTAAAAGCCCTACTATCAGATACGTTCTTCCTTAAAATTTATGCAGCTAATATTTGCTTTGTTAATCAGTTACTATTTTTAATTTTACATGTTATATTCTCCAACAGCGCAACCTTAATTTAATTTATTTTGTGTGTGTGACATTATTGTGGTGTGAAATACGTAACACGCATTTAAGAATTTTCTTTTTCACGTGCCATGTTTTCTTCAGAATATCCCTAGTAACAGATGTTAATAGTGTTTCTCCTACCATGTTATGTACCTATCATAGATCAGTGACTGTACTGCAAGATTAGGTACGCATATCACTCGCCTCCATCGCCTCCTCCATTGCAACAATACGACCTGGAACTAACCACCCACCAACCTGCATCTGAGTCAAATTTACGCTACATTCAGCAGGAGATTAAAGCGGTATCTGTCATCATCTTTGTAACTGCCTTCTTTCTGCTAATAGGGCAACGGTATTACTGTCACATTAATAAAGCATGTTCAGATTTTCTCACCGTATATCTCTATTTTTCTATTTTCTCCTCTGCCTCAATTGCTAAATTTATCCTCTTATTTCTCAGTCTTCGCCGGTCCAGTATTTTTTATAGAGAATGATTGTGTGATGAACAGTTCAGGTTGACACAGTTTCTTGTGCGTTGGTATGCTGAACAGGGTGTCCGCTCTGCGTGAGTTTTGTCGTATACAGTGACATACTTTTATCCAGGAGCTGTTCTATCTCCACATTCACAGTTTCTCTCATCTCGCCTTTCGATCCCATGTAAAGAAATTGGTTAAGTTCCGTGTCCCCTTGAGAAGTGAATAATACCCAAACTTCAGTTAACGTTATTCGTTCTTAACCATTTCATAAAGTTCAGGAAGAATGTGTGCACTGTTCATCCCTTATCGATTACTTCCCACTCCCACTGTCTTTCTCGCTACTGGAAAATCCATATGGGAATGCAGGCATTCTCGGCGAATTCCGATGATGAAATCTTCTCGGGTTATCAGCCTAGTAATGACGTCGTTGTGCAGCAATGTTTCGACAAGTTTCCTACACGTAATCTTCAGGCGAAGTCAACTAGACACTTCGCCTGAAGTTGACTTCGCCTGATGACGAGGCACTGCGATATAATGAATAGAAATTATGTGCTAGTTTTTCTGAATCCACCTGCAGTCAATAATGAGGCCTTCCACCTTTGTGCATAGAGCGTCATATATTTTTGACAGATGTATTAGCCAGCCACATCGCCAAATCGACGCATATAAAGATCGATATTTCATTTTCTGGGTAGTCAGTGCCTATCAGCAATAGTTGACAAATAATACCTCTTGAAAATATTAAAGGTCTGATCGAACAGTTCGCGGGTGTACTGCAAGTTTATAATGTCCAACGGGCGCACTACTTAGGAGATCAGCCATGTCGCCATCGCCAAGTGCGCTGACGTACTGACCTCTTGAGGGTACGCGGCTGAGGTGCAGAGAAAACCAGTGGCACGCTCGACTGGTGTACACCATAAAGTCGGTGGTCATAGAGCACTGTCAGTTCGAAACTCACTCAGTGGAATACAAACATATCACGATTTTATCACGAATTTCGAAATACTGGGATAACGTCATTGGAGATGTCATTAAATCTTATTATCCATGACTGCTGCTATAATCTCAGCTAGACTTGGGAAACAGCACAGGGTCTGATTCAGAAGACACTCAGCCAACACAACATTCTGGCAGCTGAGGCAGACAGAGCACCTACAGCCACGCTACAGCAACTGACGCTACAGACGCCAACGCAGTCTCCTCCGTCACGCACCAACGCGCGCCATGGGGCACAAACTGCGTATACAGTGGCTCAAGGGGTGAGGGGATATAAGTCGACCCTGTACCCCCAGGAAGTCAGTTCGTTAGAGCAACCACTGGACTATTAACTCTATAACATTCACCATAAAACTGGAGAGAATTACTGCTGAGAAAACACAACTAATACTAAAGTAAGGTATTTGACTTACAGTATTTCAATTATATATTAATCCAATGTATTATATCAAGAATTAAACAGTGTGGTGTCCGTTTGTTTAATTAAATAAGTTTGACATGCCATTGACAGTTGTTCTAACTGAATGTGAACATGAATTTTTTGTTCTTGGAATATTGCACTCAAGGAATTAACGCTAAAGCACTCATGTAAATTCTCGGGCTGTTTATCTGAATATTATGTAGGTTCAACAGAGAAAGTGAGAAAATGTTTCACAGGTTTCTCATACAACTTCAGGAGTTGCTTCTGAAGTGAAAAAGTGTATGTTAGTGGTTACTTGATGTGGACTGTGCTAGTGCATTTGTTTGTGAGGATCATTTTTCCGAAGAAGACTTTATGAATAAAAACGAGCATAGGCTAAACAGGGGTGTGTTTTCAAAAGTCTGAGAGGTGTTCGTTCTGTCGCTACTAATACCAGAAGTGGAGCATGTGAAACTGGTGTTAGTGAATTACCAAGCACTAGCTGTGCTGTGGCTACTATTCATTATACAATTGCATATACCAGAAGCGAAAGTAGTGTTAGCGATTTACCAAGCACTAGTTGTGCAGAACATAGCAATACCTTGAGTGCTACACCTCGTAAATTTTTTGTTACTTCTCAAAATGGAGCTACAGATGCTGAGCACTTTTTCTTACCTAAAACATCTGTCAGTGCGGAAAGAGGAGTTTAGGGTACTGGAGTTTCAAAGGCAGACTTAAGTCCCAGAAAATCGAAAAACTACAAGATTCCTAGGAATCCCTTAAAAAGGCTATCAAAAGTTAAAGCGAAGTTGTCGCAAAAGAAAACGAACTAAAAACGCTGAAAGATTTATATGATAGCAATAATTTCTCTTTCATACAGAACTATTTAAATTTTGTTGCCAGAGATTTCATAAACAGCCAGTTTATGCTAGGCAATGGACATGTGAGGACAACGTATTTGCATAGTCCTTCTACAAACGAATACCTTTCCTACATAAAAAAAAATATCAGTTAATTTTTGTCTTACTTCTGTGAGGCATCTGAAATCTGTTGTCTGCAGTAGCTTTTCAGCCACGACTGAATCCTGCAGTGAAGCGTGAAATAAAAGCAGGAAGTTGAGGCAATGCACAACAGTGATAAATACTGTACCTTTTAATTCATGATATGACATGTCTTTGGTGTGAGGGTTGTGTTATGATTTGAGAAAGAAATTAAATTCAAGATTGCAGGGTTTATGACACTTAGGAAGGTCAAATGTGTATGCAATCCAAGCATTAGTATTGACGGTCGGAGGCATACAGAAAAGTCGGAAAAGACTGTTGTCTATTACTTCACTTGCAGCTGTTTCAAGTACTGGTTTTAAAAAATCCTCGTTACCAATGTTGTACGGAAACTGCAGGCAATAGGGCTAAAGTTAGATTGCACAGCTTGTGACCAGGTTGGAACCAACCAGACAGCACTGAAGGAGCTCTGCAGTGAGAAACCGACTGAATCCAGTGTGGCATATGGCTAGTGCCTTACGATCCAGCCTCACACCATACAAGAGAATGCTGGAAGTCTCTGCCCTATCAACACGCCAGCAAATCAGCCGCAGCTCACCTTGCCTGGGCCAGCCGCTGCAATGTGGAGAGCGCCCCATATACCGGGTACAGCCGACAATAGCTGACGTCTGCGAGCCAAGAGACACTAAACAACTTCCTGGCATTTCTCCGCAGGGCGGCCTTTATAGGACACCGCCCAATAGCTCACCAGTCAATGTGATTTCCAGTCCTGGCCTCGACGTCTCGACTCAGTATCGAAAGTGCCTCCGGTCTATTCGTCAGAGCGCAGCGCTTCACAGTGAAGCCTGAGACATCGCCAGTGCCGCATATACGGACTCTGCCAACGGCAGTGATTCTTTATAGTGGCTGACATTGTACTCTGCTTGTACATTCAAGAAGTGTTATCTTACCTGTAACAAACGTTCAAAGACGATCACCGAGCGAGATGGCGCAGTGGTTAGCAGAATGGACTTGCATTCGGGAGGACGACGGTTCAAACCCGCATACGGCCATCCTGATTTAGCTTCCCCGTGATTTCTCTAAATCACTTTGGGCAAATGCCCGAATGGTTCCTTTGAAATGGCACGACCGATATCATTTACAATCCCTCTCTAATCCGAGCTTGTGCTTCGTCTCTTACGACTTCGTTGCCGACGGGACGTCAAATACTAATCACCTCCTCCTCTCTCTCCTCCTTAAGACCATCCCTACGTTGCTTTTACTCTGAAGGTTTTTAATTTGCCAACATTATTGTGTATTTTAATTGTAGCTGTACAATTCTGTTGTTCTTGGCTACGGGGCACCTTAATCTGCTAGTGTGTGCATCACTCAC
This sequence comes from Schistocerca serialis cubense, assembly GCF_023864345.2. Taxonomy (NCBI): domain Eukaryota; kingdom Metazoa; phylum Arthropoda; class Insecta; order Orthoptera; family Acrididae; genus Schistocerca; species Schistocerca serialis. The sequence goes on from NC_064640.1 coordinate 585,868,902, forward strand.
GACGGTACACTACTGTTGCGGCGAGAGTAATATTTTCATTACTCTTTTGTTCAAATGGTTCAAATGGCTCTGAGCACTACGGGACTTAACATCTGTGGTCATCAGTCCCGCAGAACTTGGAACTACTTAAACCTAACTAACCTAAAGACATCACACACATCCAAGCCCGAGGCAGGATTCGAACCTGCGACCGTAGCGGTCACACGGTTCCAGACTGAAGCGCCTACAACCGCACGGCCACACCGGCCAGCATTACTCTTTTGTCTCTGAAACTTTGTTATCACTGTCTTTTGCTGTAACATGTAGCCTTACTCTGTCCATTGGTGTGCCTCCGTATGATGTTTCCATGGTTGTAGTCCATTGTCGATTGGCATTGCTCCTGTTTCCTAGGGTTTGCGTTTGACTGTGCACAATTCTGCACTCTCATGTTCCATGATTCAGTATCGTATTCTTAATATTATTTTCCCTTGTCTCTGTCTCGTGCTACCGCAGCTTCATTCTGTAGTTCTGGTATTTTTCTGCGTTACCCTTTTTGCCACACCCATCCGCTTTTCTTACTTCCTGTCAATACTGGACTCACTTTCGTGTTTTTGTCACTGGTCAGATTTTCCCATTCTCCCTAGTTCTCTCCACACTGGAACTTTCGCTTCTCCAGCCGTCCCAGTTATGGCTTCATCAGTTGCCCAGTTTTACCCAGGATACCGCTCACTTAACACAGCACTGTTCAGAGGCTCTGCCCCACTTCTTATGGACGGAACAGCAAAGCTTCAGCTTGACGCATGGCACTTCCTCCGAACCACAAAGATTCTATGACAATTCCTCAACCTTCTCGATGACACCAGGCGTAGGACCCTACACCATTGCCTCAGCTTCCTCCAGGTTTTGACAAAGCCTAACGTTCAATGCCAGCTTTCCAAGCTGCACTGAACGAACTCCATCACGCTTACACTCTTTGCTATGTTTCTCTCCAGCCTGTCTCCGGTCCCTCAGCCTCCGGACCCTCTGCCTCTCACACACTCGCTCCCTGCATTGTGGCCTCTGCCTCTCATCCGTCACCCCCTGCTATGGAGTCCTCTGCTCTGGCACTCCCTGTACCGCGCCCCCTACTCCAGAGCCTGCTGGCCCAGTGCCCACCCAATCCAACACCTCCTGCTGAAACACCTCTGGCTGTGATGCACCCTGCAGCAACATCCCCAGCTACTGCACTACCTACTCCTGTACTGCCAGCATCCTTGCTGACATCCCCAATACCTTTTTAGGTTCCACTGCCTTCAGTGCACTTACTGCTGGCCAACGTGGCCCTCCTGTATCCAGCACCATTGGCCCCTCTGCAGCCATCCCATTTGCAGCTGGCCCCTCTGCAGCCAGCCTGGGCAATGCTACTTTCCATTTGGCGCTCTCTTGGACTTCTGGTGCCCTAGGAGCAGTTAGCGAAATTATCCTGGTTCCGTTTGCTTTTCGCATTTTGAGCTGTTCATCCACGATTTTTAAGTTTTCATTAAAGAGAGAAGTGAAGCCTGACCTCAGCGGGTAAGCCGACTCACGATTCACAACCGTGACGCTGGACGCCGTTTCCGTGTGCATCATAGTGCCGTGTTCCGCCGTCCCCTGAGAAACCACTCCATGAGCGTCGTTAATAGTAGAACCGGGCCCTGAACTCTTCTCACTATTTTGCGTTCCTGTCAGATCGGTTTCCACACTGTCTGTGTTCCATAAACTACTATCCAGTAACTTGCTGAAGGTAGCTTGCAGAGCAATCTCCTGTTATCTCTCCATATTAAGACCACAATCTACCTTATTCAGACTACCACTACCTTGTCCCACTACCCTCATTCTCACTACACTTCTTTCTTGTGCCCGTTTCAAATGTGACATCTCGTAGCAAGTCTCCACATTTATAATACAGGGAACACTCCTAGCACCTGAACATAAAATATCTAAGGATAAAAAAGAGCTGATAATTTCGTTACCCCTCGTACTAAATGACATTATTAATCTCTACAAACACTGAAACAGTTGTTAGAGCACTTTCCCGCGAAAGGAAAATGTCCCGAGTTGGAGTGTCGATCCGGCACACAGTTTTAATCTGCCAGGAAGTTTCACTGAAACAATTGCCCGTCCAAAGGTACAACGCAGATTTCAACGCCATTCACCCCCTCATAATGGACCAATACAAACCACGACAGAATAGGAGAATGCTGCAAGAGAAATGCATCAGTGGATTACATGTGCAGGCAACTTACCTTAAGCTATACCAGATTCACCCCTCATTATTAAAGTTGTGATTAGAAGTCGTCAAAAACTTCATCCCGATGATGCTAAATGTTGAGCCCGATCGAAAAATTTCAGTTTAATCTGCACTGGTTTATCAATTTTATGCTAACTGTTCTGCCTACGGACCGCAAAGTCCAAATCAACCGAAATTCTGTGCAGGCATCGTCAAGTCTTTATGTGAGAGTGCAGAGGAACCATCGACCTGTAGATATCAGAATGATCCCAATCGATTGGACTGGCCAATGGTCAGATTACTCCCCATTTAATGAAATAGGTGTCACCCAGTCGATAACTAATAGGACAGGAATGGCTGAAACTAAAAGTAGAGAAGGGTATTGTACCTCGCAAAACATAACATAAAAGGGTGTTCATCTAACTACAAAATGAAATAAGTGGTCCACATTAACAGCGGTCCATTACAAAATTCCCTGCTGACATCCATGAATAACAAATTATTACATGATCCGCTCGATCACAAGAAATGCAGAGAAGAAGCGAATTATCAACTTTTATCATGAATCAATACCAAAGTAACACGTGAAAATCTTAGTTAGGTTATCATTGCCTTAATGAGCCGCAATTAAAGTAACATCTTTGAGCAACACAGTCGACAGAAAATAAACGAGGAATGAAAGATATTTGCGAGGTATTGACAGCTCTCTCTCTCTCTCTCTCTCTCTCTCTCTCTCTCTCTCTCTCTCTCTCTATCTGTCTGTCTATCTCTCTCTCTCCCACCTCTCCCTCCCTCCCTGTCTACTTTCTGCTTATGAATGCCTAATATATATGCAACATGATATGAAAATAGATACGAATAATACCATTCACCATAAAAATCTGATTAGACGCTGTTACTGAGTCAGTCTATCATTGTAGAAATTCCAGTTTTCCAGTCACCCAGTCAGCCTGTCACCCAGTCAGCCTGTCACCCATTCACCCAGTCAGCCAGTCACTCAGACAGCAAGTCACCCACTCACCCAGACAGCCAGCCAGAAGAACGTTATGAAGTACCAGTGAAAAACAGCTGTAAGGGAGAAGAAAAATTCTGGCTAGGTGAGTTATGGGTTTTCAACACAAAATCACAATGGGATACTTTAGGAGTCGGTCTAATAATGAATAAGGAAATAGGAGTACGAGTAATATACCATGAACGACATAGTGACCACATTACCACAGCCATGATAGCCCTACACGCAAAATCAACACCCTCCACATTAGTACAAATTCAGATGACTTCCAGATCCACAAATGTCGAAGACATTAAAAGAATGTATGATGGGATGACAGAAATTATTTAGATATTTAAGAGAGCGAAAACGTAATCGTGATGGGAGACTTGCATTCGATAACAGCAAATGGAGAGGAAGCAGCCTGGTAGAATTTAGCACACAGAATAATTTGATAATTTTTGACACCTGGTTTAAGAATTTTGAAAGAAGTCGGTAGCCGCAGAGGAAATCTGAGACACCGAAAGGTTTCACATATGTTACATAACGGTAATACAGGAATGTGAAACCAGATTTTGAGCTGAAAAACATTTCCAAGTACAGATGCGGACTATATCAAAAATTTATATACCGTGAACTACAGATTAAAAGACATGAAACTGTAGAAAGGTACGATATTACAGATATGTGACCTGCATAAGCTGAAGTAGTCACAGGTTCTTGAGACTCTCAAGTCGAGCAATAAACAATGATTGACTGAAACAGGGGAAAGAAATACAATAGAAGACGAATGCGTAGTGTGGTAAGATTAAATAGTGAAGGTATCAGAGGATCACATAGGAGAAAAGGCAGGGTCCAGTGGAAATATCGGACAATACACGAGGTACTTGATTTAATTCAGAAGAGAAGAATATATAAAAGTGCAGCAAATGAAGCAGGCAAAACGGAATACAGATTTCCAACAAATGAGACAGAATAAACAAAACGGAAAACAAGAAATGATAAGAGGAGAAATGCAAAACAATAGAAGCATCCATCACCATGAGAAAGGTCGATACCATATACAGGAAAATTGATTATGCTTTTGCGGAATAAGAAGTCATATGGCAAACCGGCCATAAGCAAAATAGGGAATACTGGAAGATGGGCGGGACATGTAGGTCTATACATGGGAAACTAAGTTGAAGACAGTGTTCTGAAAGAGAAAGGGAAAGTAGAAGAAGCTGCGATGCGAGATATAATACTGCGAGAAGAATTCCGAGTTCTAAATAATGCAGGCTCCCACAGGTGTGAATACTGGCGAACCATTGGGCTGATACGTGGTGATCGTAAACTGTGACGCCAAGTACTTACGGAAGACTAGAAAATATCGTAAAAGCCGACATCAGAGAAGATCAATTTGGGTTCCAGGAAAAAGCAGAAACACCTTGTGGCACTGTGAATCAACTAGATGAATAGTTCACACAAGAGGAGAATGCAGTCTTCTGAAGTTTGTCGTTACAGAAGAATGCTGAAGATTAGACGGGTAGATCTACTAAGAAATGAAAATTTACTCAGCCGAATTTTGAAGAAATTAAATCAGGGAATCGTCAGTTTGATAGAGGAGGGAAGTATGGGAAACCGGACCTTGATAACGGGAAAGAGATTCAGATGGACGAAGAGGCTTCCACAGGATGGAATGTGGTGTAGAGCTGCATCAAACCACTCTTTTGACTAAAGACCGTAACAATAGCACATGCGAAGATTATAGATACTATTTGTCCAGATGTGAAGTCTGAATTAACTAACCTGCAATATTAAACTGAATGTAAAAGCGAATTTAATAGTATGAGAAACCTTCTACATTTCTAAAGATATTTTCCTCGGGACCGATTTCGTTGTTTTCACAAAATGGCTGCAGACATAAGAATATGTCTCTTTTGTTGTAAGTACGTCTGTGATCAGCTTTTTTCAACAATGCAGAACAATGAAACACTCTTGGCAAACATATTACTAGATCATAGACTGAATGCAACCGAACAAATTGCAACGAATATACTGTCCTGTAAAAAGTAAAAAGAGGAAGACCATCCACGGTTGAATAAAGACCATTACGTTTGTAATGGCTCATTACACAAAATGAGAAATGTATGTCTCCTGAGTAGTATAAATATGGACCAACTGCTGGTTTTTGTTTTATTTGCTTCATTTACAGCAGTGAAAACCCATCTGCACTGACATGTCTCTTATTCATTAATTAATTAGAGATTATTACACAAATCCTTATCACTCATACCAGTTTTAATCGTACGGCTCTTCCATTCTATAGCTGCCACTAGAAGTGGAAGTTTCCTCTGTAGCACTCTGCCGCAACAAACCCGTAGGTAGATGATCTATAAAAGACTCCGATAACCATGTTTGGCCTATAATGCCAAATTCATCCAGATTACTTCACACGCAGGATCTCCAATAACCTCACTAGGTACTTCGAATTCTTTATGACAATAAATACACTTCTGCCATTAGTGTGTGTTTTATCTTTACGATAAACAGGGATATTTTTTCCACAGTGGACAAACTCTGGGGATTGATCGATGAGAGGATACGAAACAAGGAAGGTATACTGAACTTATGTCCGGAAATGCATGATTTTCATGCCAGAGACCATTTAATCAATAATACGTACATTGTTACAGAGACTGTAGTCTAATACGCGCTGTACCTTTGCAGCGAATTACAGTATGTTTTTAAAATAGTTTCCATGTTCCTCAACGCATGTGTGTACGCGCCGTAGCATGTCCTGTCTCACACGTTCACATTGGCTGGGCTGAATTCGAACAGTGTCAAAGGCAGCTTCAATACGCTGATTCAATGTCTTCACATCTGGAGTGGGTTCTGCATACACGATAGTTTTGAGATGGTCCCATAACAAAAAATGGCCCATTATATATATATATATATATATATATAGATAATGGGCCATTCATAATACAAGATATGCCTAACAACAATGCCTCCTATTTAATTCTGTCCAAAGTCCAGGAAGCCCTTTGGTGTCTGTAACACAGTGGATCTCAAACTGTACGTCCCTTGTAAATCGCCGGCCGGAGTGGCCGTGCGGTTCTAGGCGCTACAGTCTGGAACCGAGTGACCGCTACGGTCGCAGGTTCGAATCCTGCCTCGGGCATGGATGTGTGCGATGTCCTTAGGTTAGTTAGGTTTAAGTAGTTCTAAGTTCTAGGCGACTGATGACCTCAGAAGTTAAGTCGCATAGTGCTCAGAGCCATTTTGAACCTTGTGAATCAGCAAATAAAATATATTCAGAAATGATACCCGAATAAAAATTTATGTTATGTTGTAAAAGAAGTATAACTATCTTATGAAGCTACTGTTCTGCATTAGGCCTTGCTTAATTCTATTTAATGTCCCAATGCTAGGTGAAAATAATCTGTGACATCTGTACCAAATTGGGTAGGCTAACACATCCTCCATTCTTCAGAAACCAAGTCCTTCCTCCTATACGAGGTACCTTAAAAAACTTTATAATATTTCTTTATCTGAGGATACTGTATACTATCAAAATTTACGTTCACTGGTTTCCATGTCGGATCTTCATTATGGCGGTATCTCATGTTTTTTTTCAAATCTGTTCAATTTTATTTTTTCTTGAAACTTCCTTCATGTAGTTAATTTGGAAAGCTCCATCTTCATTGAATTCCTTGGGCACCTCAGCAATACCATTTGCCAATCGGGACAATGCATCTGCCACATAATTTTCTGTGCCCTTTACATACCACATTTAGTAATTAAATTGTTGTAGGTATGAAGCTCATCAGGTTAGCTTGTCATTTAGAAGGAATGGTAAAGCTTTGTGGTCAGTGTGTATGATGATCTTATGATCCCACAAACAATTTATATATTTCTTTAGGCCCCATATTATAGCCAAGGCCTTCTTCTCTGATATGGCGTAGTTCCTTTCGCATTTCAACGTCCTGCTGGAAAAATCCATAGCTCTTTGTTCTAAGTCAGCTGTACCATTTAACTCTTGGAAATTTTCAATACCAATCCCATAGGCGCTACTGTCAGTATTTATATGGAAAGACTCTGACAGTACTGAGTGATGTAATATATTATTGTGTAAAAGATCATTCTTTAAAGATTCAAATTCCTGCTGACACTTATCTGTCCAAACGAAAGCACTACTCTTTATACAGAGGTTGTTCAAGTGTGGACTGTTGAAGGCTTGCCCCTTAACAGATTTTCTGTAAAATCCAAACAAACCTAAAAAGGCTTTCAGCTGTTTGCTATCTTATGGTGGGGGACATTTTTCTATGACATTTAGCATTTCCAGGTCCTTACTAATCAACATTGTACAACATTGCAGTTAGTTCCACCTTCATTGGTTTCAGATATAACTAAATTTTCGTCATCCGAGCAGTCGCCTGAATTCGACCATGCTATTCCGCTTTCGTTTTTGTGCTAAGTCCGTTTTCTGATTTCTCGTCGGACTTTAACTCAGGCTCACAGTTTTCTTCTGATGAGCTATCATCCTCATCAGCTCTAATAACGTCCACAGTTGCTTCATACCTCGTATAATCTTCATGGTCTTCACGAACACATTGCCAGTTGTCTATATTTTCATTATCTTCAAATTAGTGAATTTCGGTAGCAGTTTCTACTGTTTACGGGTCGTTAACAGAGGTTATTTCATCATTAATGCTGAGGATTTCGTCCTCCAACATCCTTCTATCTATAACGACCTTTCTATTGGCTGCATGTGAACGTTGCCCGATGTTCTTAATTTCCTCCTCCTTATTTTCAGGCCCGGTCACCTCATCGACGTCCCTATTATCTCTCCTACCTTAAATTAACTTTTGGTCGCATATGCTTTCTTAACATCCTCCCATCCGCACTGTGTGAGGCCCCTGTACAGATCGTTCATCCGCACGGGTCATTCTGTCACCTCTGAAAACTAATTTTCGCCAGTTACACTACTACTTGCACTGCTACTCGCAGCTTCTCTTACGTCTACGAATCCATCCTCTCTTTCCTCGACTACAGAACTATTATTTTCTGTAGGCAAGTAGCTTTTGTGGTTGCTTCCAATGTATCTTTTAGAATTTTCTGGGATCTTTTTCCATAGTTCCCAGATAATTGCGGATTCTGATCGTCTACTTCTTAAGGGTGGCAACTTGTAAGTAGGCTGTTTAGGTTTTCTTATTGGTAAAGCCACGTAGCGCTCTGTATGAAAAATCACTGGCTGTGCTGTGTGCAGCCTGTGGATATTTTGCATTGTTGTCTGCCATTGTAGTGTTGGGCAGATGGATGTGAACAGCGCGTAGCGTTGAGCAGTTGGAGGCGAGCCGCCAGCAGTGGTGGATGTGGAGAGAGAGGTGGCGAAGTTTTGAAATTTGTAAGACTGGATGTCATGAACTGCTATATATATAATGACTTTTGAACACTAGTAAGGTAAATACATTGTTTGTTCTCTATCAAAATCTTTCATTTGCTAACTTGAAATGGTTCAAATTGCTCTGAGCACTATGGGACTCAACTGCTGATGGCATTAGTCCCCTAGAACTTAGAACTAGTTAAACCTAACTAACCTAAGGACATCACACACATCCATGCCCGAGGCAGGATTCGAACCTGCGACCGTAGCGGTCTCGCGGTTCCAGACTGCAGCGCCAGAACCGCGCGGCCACTTCGGCCGGCTCATTTGCTAACTATGCCTATTAGTAGTTAGTGCCTTCAGTAGCTTGAATCTTATATTTAGCTGGCAGTAGTGGCGCTCGCTGTATTGCAGTAGTTCGAGTAAGGAAGATTTTTGGTGAGGTAAGTGATTTGTGAAAGGTATAGGTTAATGTTAGTCAGGGCCATTCTTTTGTAGGGATTTTTGAAAGTCAGATTGCGTTGCGCTAAAAATATTGTGTGTCAGTTTAAACACAGTCATGTATAACTTTTCTAAGGGGACGTTTCATATGTCGACCTTTAGCCGAGGATACCTCACTGGAATCTTCTGATTTTTTCTTGTAGTTTGTGTAATTAGTGTAGATTTTGTTTATTGCTAGCGTGTAACTGTAGAGAGAATCTCCTTTGTAGTTGCAGTCTTTCATTGTTGTACAGTAAAGCAGGTGCGGCACACATGTAAATTTGCACCAAGTATTTCGCAGCTGCGCTTGCAATTAACTATATATTATTTTCAGTGCTATGTTAATGTGTTCCCTTATTTTTGCTCTTCAAATTGTGTTTTTCTGTGTTCTCGTGTGAAATTTTGTGACAATAATGGCGTGTGAAAAACGTAATACTAGGCTCCGAAGTAAACTGAGAAATGACAGTGAAGACGAAAGCAGTGTGTTAGCGCCACCATGTAATGAATTAACTAATGTTCAAAGTAGTAATTTGGTAATTGTGAATAGGGAAATGGAGCGGGCTGCAAATTATGGTGTAGGCAGTGAAATAATTAGTGAACAGAGAAGCATTATCGATCGATCGGTTGGCAACAGCTCGCCTCAGGATTCCGAAATGACAGGACACAATCTTGCAAATACTGTAGATTCAGGTTTTTGCGTCCTCGCCGTTTTCTCAAATAAATCAAGACACATTTTCTGCTTTTCAAATGCACTGCCGAATAGCACTGAGGAACATGTTTCAGACACCAGTACACTTTTATTACAGTTAATGCAACAAATGGGGCAAAGGCTACAAAAGTTAGACACAACGCTTGAACAAAATCGGAAACAAATGGAACAAAATCTTCAAAAGTTAGACACAATGGAACAACACCAGAGACAAACACAGCAACAGTTAGACACAATGGAACAAACTTTTCGGAAGTTAGACACCACACTTGAACAAACACCTGAAGACTTATCTACTGAGTTACATAACATTGAATCGAAATGTCAAAAAGTCTGTAATGACGTAAAAACACAAATTTGTGAGCATTTACAACCTATTTATCGCGTCATGAAAATGCATTACAGAATCACGAAGCAGCCATAAAAGAACTGCAAACTATTGTTCATGAAAATCACGACACCTTGCAAGCTAAAATTGACTCAGTTGCATCTACCGATTCGGTTACGCAACTTGCAAAAACTCAGGAAAACTTAAAGGACACAGTAGATACGATTTCCACACAAATGGACACTCTGAAACTTGGTTCAGAAAAACACACAGAGGAAATAATTTCAGTATCGGATAAAGTAGCCGAACTTTCAGATCAGTTCACTAACTTATCTACAAAGGTAGATGATGACACAAGACCTGTAGCCTTCACGGACACTGAAGAGTATTAACAAATTAGGAAATTCAAACAAAATCAAAATCAAATCAATACACAGTACAAAAGAGAAATCCGGGAAGTACAAGATCAGTTGGCACAAGTAATACAAGAATTACATATATCAGAGGACACACACGCTCCAGTACGGGAAGAGGGACATAGAAATACGGAACAACCACAAAATAATAACACAGGACACTTCGGAGATTATGAAAGAAATTGGCAAGGCGCATTGGATTTTGAGATGGGACCGCCGAAACGAAGTAACATTGAGCGATGTGCGACTCGCCGACACGATGATCTTCACTATAAGCTGTTCATTACTACACGTAAATTCAAAACATTTAAGAATTCTGACAACGACATTCATCCACAAGCATGGCTTCATCAATTCTCTCATTGTTTTCCTCCCATCTGGTCATTGGAGCACAGGTTAGAATTTACGTGTGGCTACTTGGAGGATGAACCAGCTGTAAGAATGCGATCGGTCATTCACGATTGTCACAGTGAAGGAGAATTTTATCATGCCTTCCTCTCAGCGTATTGGTCTCAAGCTACACAAGACCGAGTAAAGCATAGCATCATAATGATGAAACGTTTCGAACAATCTGAACTTTCCAGTCTTATGAAATATTTTGAAGACATGTTGCATAAGAATCAGTATCTTTCAAACCCATACAGCCTCTCAGAACTCATCCGCATTTGCTTAATCAAACTGCCTGAACATTTACGACATATTATTTTAGCAGGACGTTGCAAAGACAACATTGAAGCATTTCAGGGACTGTTACAAGAACTGGAAATTGACAATGACAATCGCGGAGCGCGAAAACAGGAGCACAGCAATTACAGGTCACTTCTGTCACAATTCCGCGATGACAGAAATAATACACGACACGGCTATTCTTACAACGTAAATCGTGACCATGACAGACACCACCCATATGACAACCGTTGGCAGAATAACAGCTACAGAGAAAGATCACACTTCCGTAGTAATGAATATGACAGAGATAACCACGGAAACAGACAATATGGGAACCAAAACAATTATTATCAAGGGAGACAGAATTCCTTCAGATGCAACGGCCCACCGTGTAGTTACGATTCTGGGAGAAATTCTCCACCACATGACCGACAAAAAGTAAACTATGTAAACTACCAACAAAACGACGGACCTGAATTTCATCAGAACTGGCGTGGTTCAAACAGGGCAGGGCCCTCTCGACAAGGCGAATTTGTAGAAGTTAGATCTCCAAATCCTAATAACGACGCGCGCCAACAAAGAAACAGACAATGACTCGCACTGCAGGCAGCCACGTGCGCCAACTGGCTCAGAGAAAAATAACATAGACGCTAACTTTAGAAAAAATTACAGTATTCTTTACCGACATATACCGCATGATAATTGCTTTGAAGTTGAAACTCTGCGTACTAGGAAGAGTAAAGGTTTACACCACATTTCACATGTAAAACCGTTTATTGAAAGATAATCTGCTTTTTAACTTTGTCTTTGCCATATAACTTTTCACTTTACATTGATAGTACGCTTTGTCAGACTTAGAACCTGTTAACATGCAACAATGTTTGAAGTTAAATATCCAGTCAAGAACCAAGAGAACTTATTTAAACAGAAATTACGAATGCATTGTTATTGTGAACAGACGACACAGTGTTATTGTGTGTGTACATTCTTGCTTGTTAGTTGCATGATTACGTAATGACTATAAAGCTCACATACTTAGAACATTTACCAGTACTGCTAGTGAGATTTAATGCTACATTTTGCTTTAGTTGAAAAGACATTCTTTATTTGAAGATTCTGTGAGATTCTGTGAGATTAAGGATGACTTAGTATTTGGTTTCTTTGACAGCTACACGATTATATCACGACGCTACTAATGTGTGACACAATTTACAATGTTGCTTTTGCGGTGTATCTGTTTTATATCTGCACAGTTTTTCTGAATTCTTCTGGAAATTACAACATGTTTTCGTAGTAACTTTTGTGGTATAGCTACCAGGAGACAACCTTTTCCGTGGCACAACAATATGTTACAGCACAGGACTTTCTTCATCACGGCAATAAGCGTAATAACTACGATATCTACACGCAAAGCATTTCACATTTGTTTATCATGAGGTAAGTACATTTACTTCTGCAGAACTTAGCTTTCGGAGGACGATAACTACGACGCTTCTACAGAGATTATCTTACAGCAAGACGCACAATTAGCGCTACAGTACACGTATTTGAGTGATTCATTTTGTACTTAAAACATTTAATTTTTAACGATTTTTGAAGTACAATGATACAAAGGTTTTCCGTGATACATTTCATTCCGTTGCTGTAATCTGTAACACCTGAGGGTATAATTACATTAATCCTCAGGGGGTACACGCTTACTTTGTGTATCGTGTTTGGCAAGCAGAAGGAGCCCTAGCTAATATGGAATTTGCTTACACAACTTTACACATCGGTACCATATTTCTCTAACACATAATTACACAGCTATCTGATTATTTAACAGAGAAATGAACATTTTTTTTAATACATCATTGACACATGTTTACACAATTACACAGTTGGATAACTTCACACTTATGAAACTGTATTTTGACTGTACTTTGTGAAATGTTCATATTTTTTCGGAACCACTGTGATACTATGAGAGCTTTGAATGATGTATTTGGTATGGGATCACAATTTTTAAAGTACGTTTGAGGGAGATGAAACTTTTGACATGAGCAGAGAATTTTTTTAGGTTTTGAAATTATAGGAGGAAGCTACAACGATTTTGAGATTTGGCTGAGGTTTTATGATGTTATGATGACGATGTGCATTACGCTGTTGCGGTATGTTTATGATCAATAAGCTGATGCTATATGAGGAATTTGATTATGCTACATATTAATTATGATGAAATATTGAAGAAATGTCTACGAATATGTATATGTGCAATAAAGGAAGGGATAATGAGTAGTGGTTAGGGACTCTGGTTTGTGAAAAAGGATGTTGGAAACCGAGAATCGTACTTTAAGAGTTATGAAATGTGTATATATGCGTGAATGTATCACTATGCTGGCGAAAATTTTTTGGACACTGTTATATTTACAGGATTTTGTTTCTACAGATTTGAAATGCAAATTCTCGACCTGTGAAATTTTTATAAAATCTCAAAATCGTTGTAGCTTCCTCCTATAATTTCAAAACCTAAAAAAAATGCAAACTGGTGTCGTAAATATTTCGGTAAGAAAGTTAAGTGACCACCTGCATGTAATGCGTCGTGGGCAACCAGCTGCGCGACAGTCGCCTGGAAAAAAGCATTAGTGTGTGCCTTTCAGAGGCACAGGTGGAGGAAAAAAAAGAGGCCATTATCCTCGCTATTGACATTCCTTTGTAGAAAGCATCGCAAATACGACACGCTCAAACTTGAAAAATATGACTATACTGTGGAGAGAAATGCCATATGGCTTGCTTTATGTATTTATTTACTCATTTAATATCTAGTTTCTAGCTGCACTGCAGCATTGGTTAAAATAAATTTTAATAGATGTACTAATATATTTATTTTATGCCTACAGATCCAGTCAATAACAAATTTATGATCTACTTCCAAGAAAACGAGGGCACATAAATAGACATTTCCCTTCACATGAATTGCATAAATAATTTTTTTACGATTTGGTAACTTATCTGCTAGCGTAAGTTCTCGTGATGCATCACCCTAGTGTTAAGATGTGACATAGGTATTAAACATGGCCATTTTTACTGTAATATTTTTTCTGCTTGAGCTTTGTCATGTTTAGATATAAGTTATTGCATTGGCTGCTGCTTGCTTTGCCAATTTCCATTTTTTTGTCATCGCTGTTTGTGTTAATTGTTTTGTGCTGCTGCATTGCCTCGTCCTTTAGTTTAGCATCTGAGCTCAGTAGATTTAAGTTAGCTTCAGAGGGGGTAGACTATATAAGAGAATGAGTTGCGATGAATTGGAAGAAATGCATTGAGAAGTTATACGAAAAAAGTACAGAAAGCAGGTATAGGTAGGATTTCCTTGGAAATAAATGATGAGGTAAGATAATGGAAAATAAATAATGAGGTAAGAAATATGTGAACACATAAATACAGAAAGCATGCTTGGATAGGATTTTTTTGGTTGAAACAAATGTTGAATTAAGACGAAAAATCTATGGAATGAAGTTTTGGGTTGGACTGCAGTACCAAATGTTACACTGAAAACAAACCCTGTCCTGTATTTTTGTGTTATTAAACTATGTGAATTTGTGTTTTTCCTGTCTGTATGTGTTTAGCTAATAAGATTTATGTTGCAGAATTTTTCTGATAATATGTTATTTACCTTGTAAAGATGCTTAGACATTATTTATTGTTTTGTTTTAATGCTCATATGTGAAGTTGATGTTTAAAAAGTTATTCTATTCTTTTATGTATTTACTTATGTCATAATTCCTGTAACACTGATGTATATGTCTATTTCTATTCTTTTGTAAAGCCTGTATTACTACAAATGTTATCTGTACTATTACGTTCTTTAATGATGTTTTTTGTACCTCTGTAATTGTTTTCTTATGTTGTAAATTTATAATAATATAGACACCAGTTCTTCAAATTAAGTTACATTTCACCGCACACGTTTCTGTTGGTCACAGTAATGCACAATATGTGAGAAGTTGAGACTGTTAGTGTTTGCACATGTGTTAATAATTCAGCAAGTGACTGGATAACAGCATTGCTGGTTGTAAGGACATTAAAAAAAAAATTTTGTGAGTGCACAAGTGGTGGTTCATGGACTTGCTATATTGTCCACAAGACTCTTTGATGGTGACTGTGCACCTGCACAGTCGCAACGGATCCAACGCCATTATTTCTACAAGGACTGCAGTGGGTCTGCACGTCTGGTGGCCCACCAATACCGTAATCTCTAACAAGACTACAGTGTTCTGTTCTGTGATGACCTACCTACCAATATTCTTCAAAACTTCGACTGACTCTGCGGTGGGTTTGCTCTGTTCTGGCCCATTACCTGTCAGCATGTCAAGAGTCAGCACTGTCTTTCCGTTGGAAGGACAACACTACTTCTTCAAGACTGCATGGAAATCCACTACTTCCGTGTGCATTGTCTTTTACTGCTCAGACTTTGAGAAAAGAAAAGGCAGTTTTACTGTGATAAATGATCAGGACTGTCTTTATGGACTGTGAGAAAATTTTAGCTTTTGACCGACATTGTATTAATAAGTGTGTGCATTTGATATCTTTCTTACTGTAATTATGAAAAAAAATTTCAAATCTGTATTGGCCAGTGCCCAAAACAATTTGTAAAATTTTTTGTGGGGAGCATGGGGGCTATGTAAGTAGGCTGTTTAGGTTTTCTTATTGGTAACGCCACATAGCGCTGTGTACGAAAAATCACTGGCTGTGCTGTGTGCAGTCTGTGGCTGGTTTGCATTGTTGTCTGCCATTGTAGTGTTGGGCAGATGGATGTGAACAGAGAGTAACGTTGAGCAGTTGGAGGTGAGCCGCCAGCAGTGGTGGATGTGGTGAGAGAGATGGCGGAGTTTTGAAATTTGTAAGACTGCATGTCATGAACTGCTATATATATTATGACTTTCGAACACTAGTAAGGTAAATTCATTGTTTGTTCTCTATCAAAATGTTTCGTTTGCTAACTGTGCCTATTAGTAGTTAGTGCCTTCAGTAGTTTGAATCTTATATTTAGCTGGCAGTAGTGGCGCTCGATGTATTGCAGTAGTTCGAGTAACGAAGATTTTTGGTGAGGTATGTGATTTTTGAAAGGTATAGGTTAATGTTAGTCAGGTCCATTCTTTTGCAGGGATTTTTGAAAGTCAGATTGCGTTGCGCCAAAAATATTGTGTGTCAGTTTAAACACAGTCATGTATAAATTTTCTAAGGGGACGTTACAAACTTCCACTACCAGAATTCGCAGAAATCTTTTAAAGAATTTCAGCCACTATTATTATGGAGTTTGGCGATGATAAACTCCCACGATAAGTGATCCTGTTTTTGTTTTGAGCAGTTTTCTTCAGTGAATTTTTGTTTAAATTCGTCCAGAGTCATTTGCTAAGTATTCAGTTTAAGTCTCCAGCGCTTGGCATCACCTGCCAAGGCGCTGATCATCACATTTATGTTTTCCTGATGAGACAAATAATCAGGAAGAGTTCTTTCACACTTCTTTACAAAATCTAACGTATGCCATCCGCTATGTTTCTTGGTGGATTCGAACCTTTTCTCGCCTTCCAACAACATTTTAAGTGGTGTTCCGGTGGTAATAACACCAGACTGGTATCGTATTTTACATTCATGGACAGAAATTTTTCCTTGAATTTGGGATGTGCTTTGATCACACTTCTGTTAACATTCAACAAGTTGTTTACTTACAACTTTTTCGGCATCTGAAACTATTCTTCTCAAATGTGATATTTCGTTCTTGCACTCACCTACTGTTTTAGTTTTCAGACCAAAAATTTTTTCGTCCCTTTCGTCACTACCAAAGTTTCTATATATTCCTGGGTATTAATGATTTCAACATCTAACGTTTCATTGATATCATTACTTTGTACCTGCTTATTTGCCGTGTTTTCATTTATGGAATTAATTTTACTTTTCGTTTCAGTGACAGTAGAGCTTAAAGTACCTACATTTTGGTCTACGTGTTCAATCTGTTGCCTTATTTTTGTGTAATGAAACTTACTTTGAATTTTCAGATCGCAAATCTATGTTTTTAAGCTCGCTTTAAAGGTTTCTACCTTGGGTTGCAATCCGGTTGTTAAGACCACCGACCTGTTTTTTCATTTGATCAGACACCATTTATAAATAGTCGGTCACACACAACAGATGTCTACTTTCGTGTTCTATAGAATTTTCGTGCTCTGACTCTACCTCATATGCTTCGGTTCTTTCTTTATTTGTGGGGAATCAAACATGTCAACTGATTCGTTCACATATTGCCTAGAAAGTCCTCAGCATTTGTGTGCTCAATTTTTTCTTGTTTGATTTGGGGCGGTCTCAACATCTCGATCTGTTCATTTACGTGTTCATGACATTGCGTGTAGGCTAGCTGCCTATGACGAGCACCATGTTAGCTGCTCGCTTTAACTACACTACTGGCCATTAGAGCTGCTACTCCAAGAGGAAATGCAGATGATAAATGGGTATTCATTGGACAAATATATTATACCAGAAGTGACATGTGATTACATTTTCACGCAGTTTGAGTGCATAGATCCTGAGAAATCAGTACGCAGAACAACCTCCTCTGTCTGTAATAACGGCCTTGATACGCCTGGGCATTGAGTCAAACAGAGTATGGATGGCGTGTACAGGTACAGCTGCCCATGCAGCTTCAACACGATACCACAGTTCATCAAGAGTAGTGACTGGCGTATTGTGACGAGGCAGTTGCCCAGCCACCTTTGACCAGACGTTTTCAATTGGTGAGAGATCTGGAGAATGTGCTGGCCAGGTCAGCAGTAGAACATTTTCTGTATCCATACAGGCCCGTACAGGACCTGCAACATCTGGTCGTGCATTATCCTATTGAAATGTAGGGTTTCGCAGTGATCGAACGAAGGGTGGAGCCACGGGTCGTAACACATCTGAAATGTAACGTCCACTGTTCAAAGTGCCGTCAATGCGAACAAGAGGTGACGGAGACGTGTAACCAATGGCACCCCATACCATCACGCCGGGTGATACGCCAGTATGGCGATGACGAATGCACGCTTCCAAGGTGCGTTCACCGCGATGTCGCCAAACACGGATGCGACCGTGATGACGCTGTAAACAGAACCTAGATTCATCCGAAAAAATAACGTTTTGCCATTCGTGCACCCAAGTTCGTCGTTGAGCATACCATCGCAGGCTCTTCCGTCTGTGATGCAGCGTCAAGGGTAACCGCAGCCATGGTCTCCGAGCTGATAGTCCATGCTTCTGCAAACGTCGTCAAACTGTTCGTGCAGATGGTTGTTGTCTTGCAAACGTCCCCATCTGTTGACTCAGGGCTCGAGACGTGGCTGCACGATCCGTTACAGCTATGCGGATACGATGCCTGTCATCTCGACTGCTAGTGATACGAGGCCTTTGGGATCCAGCACGGCTTTCTGTATTACCCTCCTGAACCCACCGATTCCATATTCTGCTAACAGTCATTGGATCTCGACCAACGCGAGCAGCAGTGTCGCGCTACGATAAACCCCAATCGCGATAGGCTACAATCCTACCTTTATCAAAAGCGGAAACGTGATGGTAGGCATTTCTAGTCCTTACACGAGGCATCAAAACAACGTTTCACCAGGCACAGCCGGTCAACTGGTGTTTGTGTATGAGAAATCGGTTGGAAATTTTCCTCATTTCAGCACGTTGTAGGTGTCGCCACCGGCGCCAACCTTGTGTGAATGATATGAAAAGCTAATCATTAGCATATCACAGCATATTCTTCCTGTCTGTTAAATTTCGCATCTGTAGCACGTCATCTTCGTGGTGTAGCAATTTTAATGGCCATTAGTGTATATGGATGACATTGCGAGTAGCCTTTTCTTAGGATAGTTGCAGAATTTTCAAAGTCAGAACAATGGCCTGAAAGACGAATGGTGCTAGTAGCCTATTTTAGCGACCATGGATAAGATTTCTGGAAGTTGGAAAATTGTTGCGCTATGTACCCGAAGCACAGCGGCTTTCATGGATGAAGATGTAGTGGTAGCTGCTGGACTGCACATTTGGCAGAACACTGTATAGTAGGCTTCATGAAGCTGCACAGCTAACCTATTATCTTGTCACAAGCACACTACTTGAACTGGCTTCATTTTCGTTCACGATTGAGTGAACTGCCCGGAGAGTGATATTCCATTAGCACAAGTGAAGCGTCACAAACCTATCGTTCTTTGAAATGACACAAATATGTTAATGTCAGTCTTCGTGTTTGGAGAACCAACAGGAGAAAGTTTGCCGGTACGTGTGTTTTCTTGTATTTCTATGGTCGCTGTGGTCTATATAAATGACATTCTAAACGATATGATCGCCGTTTACTTGGTTCACATGGCCTTGAGTGTCTGTCTCTATGCTGTTCATTTTTGGAACACAACCTACGACCAGCTTAGAGACAGAAGTGATGACATTTTCTGCAGGACCTGACGATCATTTTGCAGACAATGCTAAGCACGTACAGTACAAGCTGTTACTGATTTGTTTGACTGATGTGGCTGCTAGGTGCTATAACACCTGCTCCACTCCCCTGACTTAAGCCGTCGTGAGTTTAACTTGATTTCTAAACTTAAGGAAACACTTCACGGCATTCGCTTCAGAACTGCTGCAAATTCGTTGGGCAATAGACCGCGCAGTTCGAATTTCAACACATCTGGCACTACTAAGAGTTTCCTACGACTTCCACATTACTGGCAACGGGTTATACACAACGCTGAGACTACTTTGGAGGTCAGTAAAACTTTGAAACAAGTATCTATTTTCTACGAGCTGTAAATAAATAGTTGCCACTATAAAGTTCCAACCCTCGTAATTGCATCCTTTTACAGGCCTCTCAACTCAGATGATACAATTGCTGAAAGGTTCGAAGAAAATTTGACTTTAATTTCAAACATGTACCCGACTCATACAATTATAGTTGTTGGTGCCATTAATTGACCCTCGATATTTTGGCGAAAATATGTGTTTAAATACGGAGGTACGCATAAAACATTATCCGAAATTGTGCTAAATGCGTTCTCTGAAAATTATTTCTAGGAGTTATTTCTTGAGCATATGTTAATAATAAACAGTTATAAAAACATACTTGTCCTCTAAGCAACAAATAATCCTGAACTAACAAAGAGCATCAAAAGGGTACAGGAATTAGTAAACATACGGTTGTCGTAGCGAGATTGACTAAAGTAGCCCCCAAATCCTCCAAAAGTAAATGAAAATGATAACTATTCAAAAAAGCAGATAAAAAGCCACTTGGTGGTTCCTGAGATACATTCTCCACTCCTTCCAAATTAACAATGCACCGGTTGGTGTAGAAGAGATTTGGTTTGAATTCCAAGACAGCAATTGAGATTTGTACTAAGTAAATTAACAAATGAAGGAGCTGATCGCTCTTGGTACAGTGATCAGAACACTGCTGCAGAAACAACGAAAAAAGCATGCGAAATTTAAACGAACCCAAAATCTCCAAGATTGGGGATCCTTTACATAAGCTTGAAATTTAGTGGGGACTTTAGTGCGAGGTACTTATAACGGTTTCCCGAACGAAAGTTTGTCTCGAAACCTGGCAGAAAATCCAAAGAGTTTCTGCTCGTATGTAAAGTGTGCTAGCGGCATGACACAATCAGTGCGCCGCCCGGTATTAGCCGAGCGTTCCAAGGCGCTGCAGTCATGGACTGTGCGGCTGATCCCAGCGGAGGTTCAAGTCCTCCCTCAGGCATGGGTGTGTGTGTTTGTCCCTAGCATAATTTAGGTTAAGTAGTGTGTCAACCCTAGCAGTTAAGAGTCCCATAAGATTCCACACACATTTGAACATTAGAACACACACAATCAGTGCCTTCTCTGAGCGATATCAATGGAGATACTGTCGACGACAATGCTGCTAAAGCAGAGTTACTGAACACAAACTTCCGAAATATCTTCATCAAAGAAGACGAAACAAATATCCCAGAATTCGAATCAAGAACAGCAGCCAAAATGAGTAACCCAGAAGTAGATATCCTCGGAGTAGTAAAGCAACTTAAACCACTTAATAAAAGCAAGTCTTCTGGTAAAGATCGTATTACAATTATTTGGTTTTAGAGTATGCTGATGCAGTAGCTCCATACTTATCAATCATATACCACGACTCGCTCAACGAAAGATCCTTACCCAAAGACTGGAAAGTAGCACGGGCCACACCAATACTGAAGAAAAGTGATAGGATTAATCGACTAAATTACAGGCCCATATCATTAACTTCTATGTGCTGCAGTATTTTTTAGCATATACTGTCCTGACATTATCAATTACCTCGAAGAGTACTACCTTTTGACACACAGTCAACAGGCATTCAGAAAACTTCGTTCTCGTGAAACATCAGTAGCTCTTTGCACACACAAAGTGTTGAGTGCTTTTGACAAGAGATTTCAAATTGATTCCATACTTCTAGATTTCCAGAAGACTTTTGACATTGTACCACACAAGCGGCTTGAAGTGAACTTGCGTGCTTATGGAATATCGTCTCAGTTTTTTAACTGGATCCTTGATCACCTGACAGAGAAGTTACAGTTCATAGTAACTGATGGAAAGTCATCGAGTATAACAGAAGTTATTTCTGTCGTTCCCCAGGGTAATGTTATAGTCCCTGTGCTGTTCCTTATTTACACAAACGATCTAGGAGACAATCTGAATAGACGTCTTAGGTTGTTTGGAGACTATGCTGTCGTTTATCGCCTACTAAAGTCATCAGAAGACCAAAACTAGTTGCAAAATGTGTTAGAAAAATATCCGTATGGCACGAAAATTGGCAATTGAGCCTAAATAATGAAAAGTGTGAGATCATCCACATGACTGCTAAAAGGAGTCCATGAAACTTCGGTGACGCAATAAATCAGTCAAATCTAAAGGCCATTAATTCAACTAAATATGTAGCAATTACAGTTACGAGAAACTTACATCGGAGCGAACAAATAGAACACGTTATTCGCAGACCACTTAGAAAAGCTACAGATCCACTAAAGGGGCTGCCTACATACGCTTGTCCGTCCTCTTTTCGAGTAATGCTGCGCCGTCTGGGATCCTCACCAGATACCATTAACGGAGTACATGGTGAAAGTTAAAATAAGAGCAGCACGTTTTGTATTATCGTGAAATAGGGAGAGAATGTCACTGACATGATACAGGATTTGGGGTGGACATCATCGAAACAAAGGCGTTTTCCGTTGCTGCGGAATAATCTCACGAAATGTATGTCACCAACTTTCTTCTCCAGATGTGAATATCTTTTGTTGACGCCGATCTACATAGGGAGAAATGATCGTGATAATAAAATTCGAAAAATGAGAGCTCACACGGATAGATATAGGTGTTGGTTTTTTCCGCGCGCTGTTCAAGTTTGGAATAATAGAGAATTATTATGAACGTGGTTCGATAAAGCCTCTGCCAGGCAATGAAGTGTGATTTGCAAAGTATCCATGTAGATGTTGATGAATATTCGGAAAACTACGAGATCTTGTACGCTTGGCTGAAGCAGAGTCTCCAACTACCTTTCACTCCAAAACAAGCAGATGGTGACAAGCTGTTCTGTACTGCAACCAGTGACTATGCAGAAATAATGAGCAAGGTGGGAACGAATGGCTTCTCACGTTACACGTTTCCAGTCACAAAACCGAAGATCATTAAAGCAGCTATAAAGGCGTGGTAAATATCCCTGACACTGAAGACCACAGGAAAGTACAACATGCAGAAGACCACTAAGTACTGCAGGTGCCAAGGGCTCTATCAAGTAGCCCGAAAGTGAACCACTGTGACCTCCGACGAAGTGTGCGATATGCAGTAGCGACCACAACAGTCAAAGAAAACTGACATCAAGTGCTGCAACTGTGGCGCCCAGCATCCTGCTAGCTACAGAGGCAGCATCGTGTATAAAAACGCACAGCGACGCCAGAGGGACCTCCCGAATCTCGATCCAAAGATCATGTAGCCCCACAAACGGGTACATCAAGCAGCGACTTCGTAGCCGCCGCCGCCTGCGGAAAGTACAGCCAGAACGTCCACCTCTCACGGATCGTCCTCAAGCAACAATTCAGCAGAGGCTTCTAGCAGCAGACGTAAAGGGCCACACCCCGCCACCAACAGCGATAGAAGACACTCACTCTCGCAATAAACTGCACCCAGAAGCACCGTCACACACTCACAGCCTCAAACTGTGCAACGATCTGTTATGGAGCTCTCCAACACCGTGGACTCAATACACTCAAGACTCTCCTCAAAGAACTTTCTAGAATACTGACCACCCTCCCGACGTCTCATCAGTGTCTGCAGCGGTCAGAAGCACCACACCAGCCGTCTCAGAACCAACACACACCGCAAATGACTAGATACAGGCACACTGTGAACTTCGCTGCTGCAACGTGGAATGCCAACGGAGTCAGCTCCCACCTTTTTGAAGAGAATATTGACATTTATCTTGTGACTGAAACTTATCCTAAACCACATTTTTTAGAGACAATGTTCCAAACTACACTAATTGTCGTAATGTTCGCCTCACTGCTGTGGGAAGTACAACAGTTCATGTCTGGAGCATTCTGCAGCACTGCGAAGTGCAATCTCCGCCTCTTACTAACATAAAATCGAAGTCAATATCTTTGGCGGCATAACAAGGAACTCTTAATATTCTTCACAGTCTACAGACCACCTCGTCGACATCTCACACCTGAATGTGCTGAACACCTGCTTCAACCCAGAGGTCAATGCAGAGATGGGCAAAAAATATCGATAGCCAAGATATCGATATTTCCCCAAACTAATATCAAAACATACCTCGAAATTTAAGTTACCGATTTATCAGTTAGTCGGTATTTAGTACTTGATAGCGAAAGCAAAATTTTTTTGACTGTATTTTCTTGATTCATTGGTACTATAGTTCTCAGCAGCAGATTTCTCGGTCATTCCAACTACTACCAATCTTTGTACTCTGACAGTAAACATCTTACAATGAGCTTAATTAAATTTTATATTCAGGACCACACACGAGCAATGGATTTGAATGTGAATGTATCTGTATTACATATCGATGAAAGCTGTTTCATCCTTGTGTCACTTCTCCCACTGCAAATGATAGGAACAAGATACAAAATGCACACATTTTGTGACAACACTGAATGGTGGAAACTATCACTCCCAGCTATGAGGCAGAATGTGCGCTTTTCTTGCCGCTGATCGCCTGGATCAGCAAAAGACAGACAGACTGCAAAAGTAGTTTATGCTTGGCACTCGGCACTAAATACCAGTCCTAAGGTGGTAGAATAAATGAAGGTCAATTTCGCACCTTACGTAAGAGTTTTATACATCGTAACGGTGAGGTAAATATGACAACTAACTTACTGTGGTTGAAATGAGCAGATTTGCCTATAAGTATGTAATGTAAAAGGGATGACATTCAGTCTACGGTATTAACACACTGCTCCTATATAATGCATCTCAATGAGCAGAAGGTGAAACAAGCAGCAAGAGGAAACATTTTGTGTGGAAGCCAGCGTGGGCAGACGCAGAGGCCACACCATGGGAGGCACCACGAAAAGCTCTTAGGAGGCGTCCTGCGGCGGGAATCAGGGACCAGACAGGTGATGCATACTGCAGAACAAGTAACGAGCCGCCAGCAGTAGGACAGAAAGAAGCTTTAGAAAACTGCCTTTTGAATTCCAAATGGATACAAACAAAACCAGTGACGCAGTTGATCACGTGAAGAGCGAATGATACACATGTGAGCGGGCACTAAACGTCCGATTGGCGGAAACGAACTAGGAAAGAGTAAAGTGCCGGGATTTGGACGCAATTCAGTGGTAGGGCCTTTGCAATTGGCAGAGAGAGTTTCCACAAAATAAGAGGAACGCTCCTATTGGTCGAAAAAAGCCGTGTCACAGAACGAAAGAACCCAGGTGGAGAAAGAGTTTGGCCTACGAGAAAGATGAGAGCGAAATGTTCGAGGAATCTTTTTCCGAGTTGGCGTCAAGTGCAGAACGGGGCGCATAACGCTCTGTACGA
Source organism: Schistocerca serialis cubense (assembly GCF_023864345.2). Classification (NCBI taxonomy): domain Eukaryota; kingdom Metazoa; phylum Arthropoda; class Insecta; order Orthoptera; family Acrididae; genus Schistocerca; species Schistocerca serialis. Next base: position 585,894,145 of record NC_064640.1, read on the forward strand.
CGCACCGGAGAAATTTGAGTGAACGCATCATTCACTGCGGCTGACATTCAGCTAGATATTAACTGAAGCGTCGTTGAGCTCCCCCTGTGGAGAAACGAACCAGCCAGTTAGTTAATTGTCCCTGTGAGGACTGAGAGGGTATTTTAATATGCACGGTGTTCCAACCACGTGCCATATCGCCAAATTCCAAGACTAGGGATGAGTGCGTGTTTTCTCTCATAAGGAGAAACATAGGGAGAGTTTCTGCTGGAAAAATCAGCAAAGGCTTAATTAATTTTTACACGAATTTCAGAGGACGAGAGTAGCCATGCAGACGATATCTTATCACAGCTAAGGTAAATGCCGCTCGCAGAGGCGTAAACTTGTTGGTTCACCAGCGTGCGTCCACTGTAAACTCGAACGACCGTGAGTAATCTTTTGCTGAAGTTGTCACAAAACTAACCATCCTCCGTAGACTTGATTGTCATCCTAAATAGTACCAAGCTGTGAACCGGAATCGGATGATTTATCGTAGTACTGGCCAACATCATGACATAGTCGTAAGGATAATTTTGTAAAGAAGCTTCTAGTTAAAATTTACCATTGTGAGGTTTAGGATAATTTCATTTTCTGAGGACGAGATTCATTCGTTTGACAACTGTCATAACATTGTCACATTGTGAACTGTATAAATGCATGTATTTCAGTGATAAGATAGTAACATTAAACCAAAGTTATTTACAGCTTACACAGTTGTAGTTCAGACTTCCAAACCTTGAACAGTCCATTAATATAATTATGCGATTTTTAACACATTAATGCACTGGCATTTAGTGGAAAATGGACTCTATTATCATAGATTTTTACATTGAGTAGAATGTTTCATTCTCAGAACACGTATCAGAAGAGTTTCACTCCCAAGAAGCCGAGACTTGCCTATCGTCAGACATTACCCTCCTGCACGCTCGTCATTCGTCAGGCACGTCTAGCACTAGCAATATTCCCAAGAACTAAGAACGGTGCAACTCAGTGTAGCATATCGCATGGCTCATGCAATATCTAGAACATCAACAGAAGAATAACGCAAGCTAACGCCCTCCTACCACCTATGTCTTTAGTTGTTGAGGTAGTCTGCTATTGTTAGTTAGTTATCGCGACTTGTTACGCTGTATATAGTTGAAATGAACGCAATGTCAGTATATAGAGGGATACGGTACCCACACTGTTTCATGTGTACATCTGATTGTGTGCAAAAGTGTTAACAGATTAATAACAGTGCTGGTTTGGCTTCAAGTTGATTTGAGTTTCCAGAACAGTTATGTCAGCAGTCCGGAATTTGTTCGAAAACAAGGCATCAATGAACCCGTTTCTTCCAGCTTTTGTGGTGAAACTTGTAGTAACTATACCAACTTGGGTACTCATCTAAAACTTAAACATCATTTTGCCTACCTGAAAATGGCGAAATAGCAAAATCGGTATCGTCAGTGAAAACTCCATCAATATCAGCAAACAGGCAAATGACTTCTGGTGAAGATGTCAGTGGTGCAACTTCAGATGTTCCAGTGATGGGGCACATGGATGATTCTACAGTTCACAGTGCAGGTATTATATAATGGTGATACAAAATTATTGTTAATAGGTTATTTACCCTAAATTCCCAGATTATCAGAATGAAAATTTTATTTCACTTTCTTGTGCGGATTGAGGTACACTGTCATCTTCACACACCCGGTAATACTTATAATATTTCTGAATAAAATACGTACTACGTGTAAAATCATTTCACCTTTCCCTCCCCCCCACTACGCTACACACGTGAAGATCGCACTAATAATGAGTCTTTCCATGTGACAACGCCTATTTCCTGTTATTATTATTGTATTTATGAATTGTTAGGCTATGAAGTAACATTTTCTACCTGTATCTTTTGGTTTTTCGGCTGTATTGTGCAGTAATAATGATTCACAAGCCACAGCCAATTCACGGGCAGAGATCTGTTTTGTACAAGGCTCTGATGAAAAAAAAAGAAAGCAACCAACCCTAAGAGATTGTTTTGAGAGACGTACAAGCTTTGAAGGTAAATTGAGAGAGCCATACTTTGATTTCAAATCTGGATTTGTTAAAGATACACTCCTGGAAATGGAAAAAAGAACACATTGACATCGGTGTGTCAGACCCACCATACTTGCTCCGGACACTGCGAGAGGGCTGTACAAGCAATGATCACATGCACGGCACAGCGGACACACCAGGAACCGCGGTGTTGGCCGTCGAATGGCGCTAGCTGCGCAGCATTTGTGCACCGCCGCCGTCAGTGTCAGCCAGTTTGCCGTGGCATACGGAGCTCCATCGCAGTCTTTAACACTGGTAGCATGCCACGACAGCGTGGACGTGAACTGTATGTGCAGTTGACGGACTTTGAGCGAGGGCGTATAGTGGGCATGCGGGAGGCCGGGTGGACGTACCGCCGAATTGCTCAACACGTGGGGCGTGAGGTCTCCACAGTACATCGATGTTATCGCCAGTGGTCGGCGGAAGGTGCACGTGCCCGTCGACCTGGGACCGGACCGCAGCGACGCACGGATGCACGCCAAGACCGTAGGATCGTACGCAGTGCCGTAGGGGACCGCACCGCCACTTCCCAGCAAATTAGGGACACTGTTGCTCCTGGGGTATCGGCGAGGACCATTCGCAACCGTCGCCATGAAGCTGGGCTACGGTCCCGCACACCATTAGGCCGTCTTCCGCTCACGCCCCAACATCGTGCCGCCCGCCTCCAGTGGTGTCGCGACAGGCGTGAATGGAGGGACGAATGGAGACGTGTCGTCTTCAGCGATGAGAGTCGCTTCTGCCTTGGTGCCAATGATGGTCGTATGCGTGTTTGGCGCCGTGCAGGTGAGCGCCACAATCAGGACTGCATACGACCGAGGCACACAGGGCCAACACCCGGCATCTTGGTGTGGGGAGCGATCTCCTACACTGGCCGTACACCACTGGTGATCGTCGAGGGGACACTGAATAGTGCACGGTACATCCAAACCGTCATCGAACCCATCGTTCTACCATTCCTAGACCGGCAAGAGAACTTGCTGTTCCAACAGGACAATGCACGTCCGCATGTATCCCGTGCCACCCAACGTGCTCTAGAAGGTGTAAGTCAACTACCCTGGCCAGCAAGATCTCCGGATCTGTCCCCCATTGAGTATGTCTGGGACTGGATGAAGCGTCGTCTCACGCGGTCTGCACGTCCAGCACGAACGCTGGTCCAACTGAGGCGCCAGGTGGAAATGGCATGGCAAGCCGTTCCACAGGACTACATCCAGCATCTGTACGATCGTCTCCATGGGAGAATAGCAGCCTGCATTGCTGCGAAAGGTGGATATACACTGTACTAGTGCCGACATTGTGCATGCTCTGTTGCCTGTGTCTATGTGCCTGTGGTTCTGTCAGTGTGATCATGTGATGTATCTGACCCCAGGAATGTGTCAATAAATTCAATGAATTCACGGTGTTCTTATTTCAATTTCCAGGAGTGTATTTATCTTTTATTCATAATTTAAATTCAGTACTGACAAGGTAGGGTGATAGACTTTCTGTTTTATTTTATTACTGTTGGACTAAAATTAACAAATTCTAGTGACAAATACAAACTTTTAGTGAGGCCTGTGCCACGCTTTAAAAATATCGATAATTTTAATATCATATGCCATTGCAGTCTTTCTCGGCGTATTCCAATGATGAATTCTTCTCGGGTTATCAGCCGAGTGGTGGCGTCGTCTTTTCGCAACGTTTCGATGAGTTTCTTACCCATCATCTTCTGGCGACAAGACGACACCACCTCTCGGCTGATAACCCGAGATGAATTCATCATCAGATTTGATATTACTATTTTGTCTTTGTAATATTTATTATTCAGTACTGAGTCTCATTTTGCAGGTGCCCAAAAGCATTGTGATGTTACACTACTCTCGATCTACATGAATTGTAAAAATAATTTGCCATTTTCATGCGTGGAAAAGTTTGGAATGAAAAAATTTGTGCACATACACTCCTGGAAATTGAAATAAGAACACTGTGAATTCATTGTCCCGGGAAGGGGAAACTTTATTGACACATTCCTGGGGTCAGATACATCACATGATCACACTGACAGAACCACAGGCACATAGACACAGGCAACAGAGCATGCACAATGTCGGCACTAGTACAGTGTATATCCACCTTTCGCAGCAATGCAGGCTGCTATTCTCCCATGGAGACGATCGTACAGATGCTGGATGTAGTCCTGTGGAACGGCTTGCCATGCCATTTCCACCTGGCGCCTCAGTTGGACCAGCGTTCGTGCTGGACGTGCAGACCGCATGAGACGACGCTTCATCCAGTCCCAAACATGCTCAATGGGGGACAGATCCGGAGAGCTTGCTGGCCAGGGTAGTTGACTTACACCTTCTAGAGCACGTTGGGTGGCACGGGATACATGAGGACGTGCATTGTCCTGTTGGAACAGCAAGTTCCCTTGCCGGTCTAGGAATGGTAGAACGATGGGTTCGATGACGGTTTGGATGTACCGTGCCCTAATCAGTGTCCCCTCGACGATCACCAGTGGTGTACGGCCAGTGTAGGAGATCGCTCCCCACACCATGATGCCGGGTGTTGGCCTGTGTGCCTGAGTCGTATGCAGTCCTGATTGTTGCGCTCACCTGCACGGCGCCAAACACGCATACGACCATCATTGGCACCAAGGCAGAAGCGACTCTCATCGCTGAAGACGACACGTCTCCATTCGTCCCTCCATTCACGCCTGTTGCGACACCACTGGAGGCGGGCTGCACGATGTTGGGGCGTGAGCGGAAGACGGCCTAACGGTGTGCGGGACCGTAGCCCAGCTTCATGGAGACGGTTGCGAATGGTCCTCGCCGATACCCCAGGAGCAACAGGGTCCCTAATTTGCTGGGAAGTGGCGGTGCGGTCCCCTACGGCACTGCGTACGATCCTACGGTCTTGGCGTGCAACCGTGCGTCGCTGCGGTCCGGTCCCAGGTCGACGGGCACATGTACCTTCCGCCGACCACTGGCGACAACATCGATGTACTGTGGAGACCTCACGCCCCACGTGTTGAGCAATTTGGCGGTACGTCCACCCGGCCTCCCGCATGCCCACTATACGCCCTCGCTCAAAGTCCGTCAACTGCACATACGGTTCACGTCCACGCTGTCGCGGCATGCTACCAGTGTTAAAAGACTGCGATGGAGCTCCGTATGCCACGGCAAACTGGCTGACACTGACGGCGGCGGTGCACAAATGCTGCGCAGCTAGCGCCATTCGACGGCCAACACCGCGGTTCCTAGTGTGTCAGCTGTGCCGTGCGTGTGATCATTGCTTGTACAGCCCTCTCGCAGTGTCCGGAGCACGTATGGTGGGTCTGACACACCGGTGTCAATGTGTTCTTTTTTCCATTTCCAGGAGTGTAGCTTATCCCCTCTATAAAATGACTTCCAGAAGAAAGGCTTGTTAGTTATATTATCATTATTTCACTTTACTGAGAGGAATATTATAATGTACAATCATTTATGTAACTATTATGTAATTAACATTTATATTTACTTCTGAATTGTAGATGACTTGGTTATTAGAACAGAGATATAACACAAAAACCTGATTAAAGCAAAATTCCTTTCTTTTACAAGCGACATATCGACTGTCATCAACTCCATAAGGAGTTCCTTGGTAATGACAGTACACTTGCTTAACAACTTCAGGGGCTCTTTTCCGCTTCAAAACATACATCTGTCTACGAACAGACAGTCTCAGGTAAGTTTCGTTTAATAAATAGGTACTTTCTAAATTATTATATCTAGCATATCAAGATAACTAGGTTATGAATAAAAACAATATCTGCATCGTAATTATACTGAATACTCTATCATGATGGGCATTATGTTTCAGGGGAACACAGGACAGTATATCAAAGATCTCTGGGAGCAAATTATAGAAGACCTTGGCATAGACAAAAATAAAATTACGTCTTTTACGACCGACGGCAGAACAAATGTAGTGGCTGCGGCACGATTGATTTTAGGAGACGAGAAGAGGATTCCTTCTATGGTGCACCCACTAATTTTACTTATCGATCGTGCACTAAAGGAGAATAATACATTTTGCATGCTTAAAGATGAGGTCAAAACCATTATGACATATTTTAAACAACAAGTTAATGCTATCGACTTGCTAAGAGCTGAAAAGAAAGATGTTGATGTGTTGACTTTAACACAAGCTGTCAGCATTATATGGAACTCCTGCTTTGACATGTTAAAAAGATTTATAAGATTATCAGCAATGGCAGATAAAATCTTGGCTACAAAAAGTCAGTCAAATAGGAGTACACCTGATATGGTTGCAACATCACAGCTTAATGTGATAAAAGATTTATTTGACCTTCTTATCCCTTTCAAACAAGTCACTGACGAGGTTAGTAGAGCTAACTACGTGATTGCAGGGTTATGCATTCCTACAACAAACCTACTTCGACATGAAATGGAACATGCAACTCCTTCTACTGATTTAAGAGTGTCTGCAATAAATTGTCTACTTCGAGGAGTATTATACAGACTACTTCCGTTGCAAAGAAATACTTCTCTCACCGTAGCTACAATTTTGGATCCTCGGTTCACGCACATTCACTTTGATTCTCCCCTTGCAGTAATGGAAATAACTAAGGAAATTCGCTCTTAGCATAGGCGGGTTGGTCAACTGTCTCCTGAACGAAGAGCTTCAGATGTAACACAAGAAGATTTCGACACGTCTACAATTTGAACACGGCATGAAAAACTGTTGTCCGAAAGCTCAGTTACATAAGAAATTCTAAGCTCTGATTCCCTGCCAAACGAGCTAAAACATTACCTCTATCGACCACAATTAGGACGGAACTGGGATTCTGCGGAGTCTGAACTGATAGTAGTCATTCACTCCGGCTTTGACAGAAATAGCTAGAAAATATTTAATGTGCCAAGCTTCTTCCGTTTCGTCCGAAAGAGTGGCTTCCTTAGAAAACTAGGTATATCCAGAAAACAGAAGCAGACTTACAGGGGAACACACTTAACAAAGGGTTCTTTTAATGTCTGTTGCTGATGATTATTGGCTTCATTAATTAGTTTTTTTCGATAAACTGATTTTATAGTACATTGTAAGTCTTTCATTGGTTAATCTTGGTTGCAATAAAGAAACTGCCGATTTTTACACGTTCTTAAATCATGTCTGTGACTTCGATAATTTTTTTAAAAATTCATGTAAACATTGAAAATTTCGACGGGTTTACATCTACATCTACATCTACATCTACATTTATACTCCGCAAGCCACCCAACGGTGTGTGGCGGAGGGCACTTTACGTGCCACTGTCATTACCTCCCTTTTCTGTTCCAGTCGCGTAAGGTTCACGAGAAGAACGACTGTCTGAAAGCCTCCGTGCGCGCTCGAATCTCTCTAATTTTACACACGTGATCTCCTCGGGAGGTATAAATAGGGGGAAGCAATACATTCGATACCTCATCCAGAAACGCACCCTCTCGAAACCTGGTGAGCAAGCTACTCCGCGATGCAGAGCGCCTCTCTTGCAGAGTCTGCCACTTGATTTTGCTAAACATCTCCGTAACGTTATCACGGTTACCAAATAATCCTGTGAGGAAACGCGCCTCTCTTCTTTGGATCTTCTCTATCTCCTCTGTCAACCCGATCTGGTACGGATCCCACACTGATGAGCAATACTCAAGTATAGGTTGAACGAGTGTTTTGTAAGCCACCTCCTTTGTTGATGGACTACATTTTCTAAGGACCCTAGCAATGAATCTCAACCTGGTACCTGCCTTACCAACAATTAATTTTATATGATCATTCCACTTCAAATCGTTCCGCACGCAAACTCCCAGATATTTTACGGAAGTAACTGCCACCAGTGTTTGTTCCGCTATCATATAATCATACAATAAAGGATCTTTCTTTCTATGTATTCGCAATACATTACATTTGTCTATGTTACGGGTCAGTTGACACTCCCTGCACCAAGTGCCTATCCGCTGCAGATCTTCCTGCATTTCGCTACAATTTTCTAATGCTGCAGCTTCTCTGTATACTACAGCATCATCCGCGAAAAGCCGCATGGAACTTCCGACACAATCTACTAGGTCATTTATATATATTGTGAAAAGCAATGGTCCCATAACAATCCCCTGTGGCACGTCAGAGGCTACTTTAACGTCTGTAGACGTCTCTCCATTGATAACAACATGCTGTGTTCTGTTTGCTACAAACTCTTCAATCCAGCCACACAGCTGGTCTGATATTCCGTAGGCTCTTACTTTGTTTATCAGGCGACAGTGCGGAACTGTCTCGAACGTCTTCCGGAAGTCAAGGAAAATAGCATCTACCTGAGAGCCTGTATCTAATATTTTCTGGGTCTCATGAACACATAAAGCGATTTGGTTCTCACACGATCGCTGTTTCCGGAATCCATGTTGATTCCTACAGAGTAGATCCTGGGTTTCCAAAAACGACATGATACTCGAGCAAAAAACATGTTCTAAAATTCTACAACAGATCGACGTCAGAGATATAGGTCTATAGTTTTGCGCATCTGCTCGACGACCCTTCTTGAAGACTGGGACTACCTGTGCTCTTTTCCAATGATTTGGAACTTTCGGTTCCTCTAGAGACTTGCGGTACACGGCTGTTAGAAGGGGGGCAAGTTCTTTTGCGGACTCTGTGTAGAATCGAATTGGTATCCCGCCAGGTCCAGTGGACTTTCCTCTGTTGAGTGATTCCAGTTGCTTTTGTATTCCTTGGACACTTATTTCGACATATCGATACATGTTTAACGATAATATCGGTATGCCTCAAAAATATCGATACAACATATATCTATATTATTTAAAGTTAGTCCCAGGATCATCTTAGTAGAGATTATCCTTGCCCTCTCGTCAGATCACTAGCCAGTGATGTTTTCAGTAACGCTCCAGCCGTCTGCCAACACACGAATATGCAAAACTTCCATAACCAACAGTCATTGATACCAACAGCACTTTCGCATTAAGCCAGAACAACATCCATGTGGTATAAGCACCAAAGTCAATGAAGCGGTATCTCATTTCACTGACACTGTTAGGTAGGCAGTTCACAACGTCATTTAATTGCAGCGGCATGAGGCAGGGAGATGGCAGCGAATACTCCCTCCAGAACTTTTACGAATCGTCTGGTGGACAAACCAGCTATCGAATGAATGGCACCTCACTAGACAACGAGATACGAAAGCTCGCAGAAATCTCATCCAGCACCAGATTAAAGTGGCCCTAACGAAACACCGTAACAAGTGCTGGTCTGATAAATTTGCGACGCTTCAGAGGGACGCCTCGACTGGGATCACATCTTTAACAAGAAAGGGCACAACGGCTGCAACTGACAGCACCAGCGTGTGAGATGTATTTACCTACAGACAAGACAGATGTCGTGGCTGATGCATGAGGGACGCCTCGACTGGGATCAAATCTTTAACAAGAGAAGGGCACAACAGCTGCAACTGACAGCACCAGCGGGTGAGATGTATTTACCTAAGTTCAAATCCAGATGGCTGAAGAAAGACCTCGTGTTTTCCTGCTATTGATGGAGAAGACGCAGTACCAGAAGTACAGCAATGCTCGAAAGCGCTCTCCGAGAAATCTCTGGGGAATGATGAAATCGACGCCAAGATGCTAAAAGAATTGCCACTGGTGGTTATCGACTGTCTCTCATGCACTTTGTCGAACATTGTACAGCAAAAATTGCACCACACGACGTGGAAGCGAGCTGTCGTTGCGGTTCCTAAACTCGACAAAAAACGGGTAGGCCCAAAGAGCTACCGGACAATGAGCTTACTGCCAAAAGAGAGTAAGGCTTCTGAGGGCGATGTCCTTCACCGAATGAACTGCCACTCTAACCAAGATGAAGTTCCACCTCCACAGCAATTTGGGTTCAGGCCGGGACTTTCTATATGGCAGTAGCTACTCTGGGTAGCAGAAGCCACACAAACCTTTAAGAACAAGGAATACTATGGCATGATATTCTTAGATATCACTGGCATATTTGACGGTGTCTGACATCATGACCTCTTGTGCAAGCATTACACACGAGGAATGACTGGCTCACTGTTGAAGTTACTTGCTGATTGCTTCGAAGGCAGGATCTTCGTCGTCAACACGAATCACGGTGAAGCAGCGCCCCGAGAAGTATGTGCAACAATACGACAGGGGTTGGCAATAGAGTCAAACCTATATGGTCACGAGCCATGGAAAGGCGCTGCAGGTGATGTCATGCTGTTAGCAAAGGTACTCGCGACGGTCGTCTGCTACCGTATCCCTTTAACATCAGATTTAACTGCATTCAAAAATGGTTCAAATGGCTCTGACCACTATGGGACTTAACTTCTGAGGTCATCAGTACCCTAGAACTTAGAACTATTTAAACGTAACTAACCTAAGGACATCACACACATCCATGCCCGAGGCCGGATTCGAACTTGCGACCGTAGCGATCTCGCGGTTCCAAACTGTAGTGCCTAGAACCACTCGGCCACCTCGGCCGGCTCACTCCATTGTCCTAATGGTACGTTCGTCGTACGTCTCATATTGATTTCTGTAGTTATTTCACGCATTGCTGCTTGTCTCTTAGCACTGACAATTCAGTGCAAACGCCACTGTTCTCGGTCGTTAAGTGAAGGTCATCGGCCACTGCATTGTTCGTGAAGGGGGTAATGCCTGATATTTGGTATTCTCGACACACTTTTGAGACTGTGGATCTAGAGATATTTCATTCCCTAGCGATTTCCGAAATGAAATGTCCCATGTGTCTAGCTCCAGCTACTACCCCGCGTCAAAGTTTGTTAATACCCGTTAGGTTGCCGCAGTCACACTGGAAACCTTGAGTAACAAATAACGGCTCTTTCAATGGACTGCCCTTTTATACTTCATGAATGCGAAACTATGTGCAGATCACCGTCACATGACCTTCATCGGCCCAATGTATAGCATTACAAAAAGAACTCTCTCCTACGTACAGCGTAGTTATTCGGCGAGTATAGGTGTATATGTAGATGTAGGTAGTATGTGCATATAATAAAGAGCTGCGGTACCGCTGTTATATTCATTCGTTTAATAATTTCATTACGTGCAGCTTCTCCTCATTATATGTTTCGTGAACACGGAACAGTAAGGGCCCTGATAGCAATTTATGCAATTTATGGAACACAGCTGGCGTATTCGTTAATTTGGATCATAAAATTAAAAACAAGCAAGTCTAGGGTTAGGCGACCGAGGCGCGGGTGGGGGAATGAGGGGAAAGGACGGAAAAAAAGACTGTCGAGGGCTCGCGTGGGGCAGCAGTTAACGTAGTGTTGGTTTTAGAGAGCGGGTTGCGTGTGGGGCGAGCTATCGTGCGCCGTGCGCCGTGCGCCGTGCGCACGCAGCGGGGCGGCGTCGGGCCGGCGGCGGTGAGCTCGGCGGTCGGCGCTCCGAGGCCACGGAACGAGGTGTGAAAAGCGCGCCGATTCATTGAGCGGTGGGTGGCTGGCGCGCGCTATGACGTGCCGCCTATTTATTGCGGGCGGGGTCGCCGGCGTCGCTACCCGTGGCGTGAGATAGCCAACAGCGCAGCCGCTGAAATAAATCGCCGCCCCAATTCCGTCTTAACTGCGCGATCATAATTTCCGCGACAGTTTCACTCGGCGCGCTTTATCTGGCGCGCCGTTCGTTTACGATTCGCGACGAGGCGACGAGTTCTCGTGCGCCACGGCCGCCGCTCGTAAACCGCGGCAGACTGAATTGCTTCATGCAGCGAGGGTAAAGGCCTGCTAAGTCACATTTTCAGCTGCTTATTCACTGACTATTCCCTTTCCTCCCTCCCCCCCCCCCCCCCCACCGCATTGTCTTAGCACAATGTAGTGGAACTTGTGTATTCACCCGAGAATCATTGCCTACTTGGGACCCTCGTAACTTCTGACAAATTCTTTATTCCGATAGCTTTTTCCTAAATACACTGACGGGGAAAAGATGTAAACACCAAGAACGAGTCCTGCGTTATTAAAAAAAAAACTAGGTAGGCGTGTTTCTACTTCTAAAAGATGATGTCTACTCAAGTTCCGCGCCAGTTGCGTAAGAGTGGTGGTAGTAGCTCTAGTATGACGATGCAAATCAGGTTTGCTGTAAATACACGCAGTAACGGCCGTGAGCGTTACTTACCTCTGAGAGTGAACGTGGTGAGTTGATGTTAGTCAAGAATGCCTTAAACGCGACAAAGACGCCATTATCAACACCTTACTGAGTTTGAACGAGGTCATTTAATAGGGCTACGAGAACCTTGGCTGAAACGTATGCACTCTACATGGTTACTTGCAGCGGCGTTCACAATAACGTACATTCGCAAAAAGACTGTACTGCGGACGGCCACGTGGCACAACCAACAAGGAAGTCCATCGTGTTCGACGTATGGCAATGGTGCATCGTACTGCATCTGCAGCAGCTATTTGAGCAGTAGTTGGCACCACATTGCCTCAACGAACTGTTAAAAATCGATTACTTCAAGGACAGCTCCGAGTCAGAAGTCCTGTAGCGAGCATTCCACCGACCCGAACCACCTCGATTTCCGACTTCAGTGCTGTCAATTGAGAGCTCATTGGAGGGAAGGAGGGAGGTCTGTTGTGTTTTCTGATAAAAGCTGGTACTGCTTCTGTGACAGTGATGGTCTTGTGTTGGCTAGGAGGTCAGTTGAGGGCCGGAACCAGTCTGCGTGCAAGACACCATGGACCTACAACTGGAGATATGGTCTGGGAAGCAATTTTGTATGACATCAGGAGCAGTCTCATGGTTATCTCACGCAGGCTAACTGCATAACTCTACGTCAGTCTGGTGATTCAGCCCGTTGTGCTGCCATTCATAAGCAGTATTCCAGAGAGTTATTTCTCACAGAATAACGCTCGCTAACGTACCGCTGTTGTAACCCAGCGTGCTCTACAGAGTGCAGACATATTGCCTTGTCCTGCTCGAATATCAGATCTGTCTTTCAGGTATGGGACATCATAGGACGGCAGTTCCAGCCTCATTCACAAACAGCATTAACACTCCCCATACTGATCAACCAAGTGCAACTGGCCTCCAAGTCCATCCGTCTAAATTACCTGTACAAAATGTACCTGTACAACACAATGCATGCACGTTTGCATGGTTGTATTCAATATTCAGGCGGCTACACCGGTTATTAATGTACCAGCATTTTATATTTGCAATGGCTTATCTCGCACTGTGATCTTGCGATGTTAATGACAAATATGTTACCTATACAAATGCATTCACGTAATTTCAGTAATCTATAACTGTTTTGTGTTGTGATTTTTCCGTCAGTGTAAAGCCTGAGGGTACTCCACTCATCTTGATGTACAGGGTGCTGGAAAACGATTTCTAAAAATAGATCGATTACTCAGAAGACAGTCACGGGCAGTGATTGATTTTGTGCTAGGCTCTGATGAAAAAATTGTTCAAATGGCTCTGAGCACTATGGGACTTAACATCGATGGTCATCAGTCTCCTAGAATTTAGAACTGCTTAAACCTAACTAACCTAAGGACATCACACAACACCCAGTCATCACGAGGCAGAGAAAATCCCTTACCCCGCCGGGAATCGAACCCGGGAACCCAGGCGCGGGAAGCGAGAAGGCTACCGCACGGCTACGAGCTGCAGATTCACGGCTCTGATGAAAAGACAAGAAAGCAACCGACCATAACAGATTGTTTTGGGAGACAAACAGGCTTTGAAGGTAAATTGAGAGCGCCGTACTTTGATTTTAAATCAGGATTTGTCGAAGATATTTATCTTTTATTCTTAATTAAAATTCAATTCTAACAAGGTTAGGTGATAAAGTTTCTTTTTATAGCAGAAGTGTGAGCTATTTTCAAAATTTCCTGGCAAATTAAAACCGTGTGGCAGACCGGGCCTAGACAGCATTGCCCGAGAACGACAATTTTCCGGATCCCAGTCCCGCTCTGGAGCGGTTTAATCTGCCAGACTGTTCCCAAACCGCGCCGAGCTTCACTGCTGAACGAAAGCTGTTCCTCCGCAATATCCTTTATTCAAGTAGTACTGTCACAGAAATATGTGCGGGAGAACCGTACCGTAACTGCATATACGTGTAACTCTAATTGCGGAGTAAGAAAACCAAGTTTAGGATATTACTTTTCATTGCCATCTTAACGTGTTAGGCCTGTAAATGTTTGGCTAACGGTTTTACTGAGCGTCAGTTGTTCCATAGAAATGGTGTCTGTTAAACAGCTGCTAAGATTAGGTTGTTTCAATGATAATATCCGTAGCTTCGCAATGTTTTTAATGAAGAGAGTGTACTATTTCATTACGGATATCGTAGAAGTATTAAGGCGAGAAGAAACTGTTAACAAAGACATTTTTCAGTGTCTGTCCATCCAAATTAAGGGAAAACGTTCATGAAACTGATCGAAAATCTCCGTTATTTTTTATTTATTTGTAGAACTCATGGACAATAAGTTCTCAGAGTTTAAATGATGAAATCGCATTAGAAGTGCCTGAAAAATAATTAAATATGTGACGCGACGTTCCTGCCGCGCCCGCTTTTTGAGGCAACACTTCACTACTAATTCGATGAACAACGATTCTGTGGATTACTTTCAAGCAAACTTGCACAGGATGCATCTAACGGGCTGAGATTTATACCCTTTTGTTTTATAGGCCGTCTGTGACTCTGTTCCGTGTCTTACAAACAATGAGAAAGCAACTGCGTTGTTTATGAAGAAGCAGTTCTAGTTTGGCATTGCACTGCTGACGGAGATTTACTCAAGTGTTCGAATCTTTCATCATTAAATAATGCCACGGTCACAAAGAGCATGTAGAAAACTGGATAAATTGAGTTCGCAGAAGTTAGTGAATCCAAGACGTGATAAACACCAACAAACCGGCATTGAGATGTGAATATCTACAGGCTCAGAGGAACAACAACCCCCACGTTCACAAGGAGAGGCGTCAAATTGTATCATGGACGTTGTCAAACCCACTTACAGGTTTCTGGTCGTTCCCGAACTTCTGAAAAAGCGTGTTCATGGCAAAACTCAGAATTCGAATGATTCTCTAAATTCACTCATATGGAAACTATGCCCTAAAACTTTATTTTTATCTGTGACTGTTGTCATAAATGTAAGTTATGATACAGCTCTTGTATTTAATGGTGGGAACATAGGGAAGATGGAGATATTAGAGGGAACGGGCTTTAAGATACGAAATTTCACCTAAGATACATTGAGAAAAATAGATGTAAATCGCAACTCTAGTGCTGAAGAGTCAGTTAAAGACCTGTTAAAGGAAAGCAGGCAGAAAACGAGAAACCAGAAGTGAAGGCGTGAAGAGAAAGATGACCCTGAGTTCACATCTGGGAGCCTTCTGAAGACGTGACATAAGGAAAAATGTTAGGTTGAACTTTAAATTGCATTTCTTAGAAACTTCGTTTTTTACGGTTATGTATCTTCTTCTCAGAATCTATGAAGGTTAGAATTATGAAGGTTTGTACAGTTGTTTCTATAAACCCAACAAACGTCTCAAGACTAAATTCTGAAATTCTAAATGTAAGCTGCACTACGTGGCAGAGTGCTGGGAATTTTGCATAAGCCTTATAATATAGTTAACAGAATTATAATTAAAAATTTACTAAAATTCTCCTATTCGATATATTCAAAAAACCTCATGAGACACATGCTTATTATGCCCAAAGAGATTAAACAGAGATAATTTTGTAGAAATCTGTTGAATAGTTTTTGAAGATAAGATGCTTTTGTTATTTTTGAAAATAAAATTTTTAAATTTCATGAAAGAAGTTATCTGCAAATAATCCAAGGAACTTAACAGTAAATGTGTTTATTTCATTTAAGGCATGGAATAATATTTCATTGCCGTATCTTCAGAAGTATGGATTCAATAATATTTGTTTTTCATGAACGTCTCTCCTTAATGCGTGTAATTTCATTTCATTGCGCTATCTAGACTAAGTACGTCATCACCACTTGAAGGGAACTGTATTTCAACATTTTCGATGCTTGTAATGGCTAGAATACTTCCGAATGAGTAAACTAAAGTTCCAATTCTACTCCTGTGAACATAGTTAACTAATGTTTCGTGAGTAACCAGTGATTGTTTACGAGAACGTCTGTCACGAAAATAAGGAGTTTACAGAGTAGCTAACTGTGCAGAATATACTGTTGTTCCGTAACAGGTCAATTTTGTTAATTCAGAAAATGTATATACGTATCTCCCGCTATGTAATAAAGTTAAAATGCGCTTATCCTCGGTCAGATACATGAAATGGTTGCCAACCGGATCAGTCCAGCATTTATTTACCTCTACTCAACACAAAATCCCTTCACTCACTTTGAAAAAAATATTTTAAATATCCAAAAACTATACTGAAATCTGATAACCCAAGCACGATTAAAACTCGGCTGTATATGGACGTGAAGAAAATCTCGATTGTGAGACCTGAAATCTGTTAGCCAATTCCACATTCCAGGAAAGATATTGAAATGCTAGCTGACTGTTCCGTCGCTTCTTAACACAACCGTTGCTTAATTATAAATGAAAAGCACAACGTGTATTTTCTATAGTGTTAATGTATTTTTCACACTGAAAAAATGTTTTAAGTGGAAAAAAAATACGTTCAAACCGAATAACCCAAGCACGACTAAAATTCGGCTGAGTATAGACATGGAGGAAATTTCGACCTTGGGGGACTGAAATCCGTCAGCCAATTCCACATTTCCAAAAATGATATTAAAATATTAACTGACTCTCCCGTCGCTTCTTAATACACCCATTTCTTATTTATAAATGGAAAGCACAATAACGTGTATGTGTTACAGTGTTAACGTATTTCTCGGCTTACAAGGTTATCATCAGAGTTTGACTGATTATCTTCGCCAAAGAGGTTACCATATTCATGAACAACACAGAAGATGTTACACATGGAGCGTGAGGTAGGGACACAGTAAACGTCATCTTCGACAGATAAGTGTTAATGCAATGTTTAAGTTAATGTAATTGTAAAGAAAAATGTAAATAAATCGAAGTGAAGAAACTAGAAAAACAAACATTAAACATCGCCTATATAACAATTTAAATGAAATTAAAAGTGACAGAATAAAATTAATACACAAACAGGGTACCGAACAACACGTAAGAGCTCTTCCATCTGTTCTTCATTAGCAATTAACGCAATAAACTAGAACTGTAGAACTTACAGAATATTGTGCTTTTCAGCTATAATGATACTGAAGTGCCTACAAAATCACTTGAAGTAGTGGTAGGAAATATGATTACGGAAAGCTGGGTTTGGAAGCTTATTTGAAAGTGCTTTGTGAAGTTTCACAATTGGGGGGAGAGACTGGCCAAATTGAAGTAACGAAGGCGAGTCAGGGGACGTACCTGCGTATCTCAGAAGGTAAGAGCAATGTCCAAGACTGACCAAATTCCAGATAAGTGTCACGTTTCAGTACAGAAATGTAACCCACCAGGGTGTTCCAACTCTTAAAAATTTCCATGTATAAAAAAGTGAATAAAAAAGAATCTGTACTTATCTGGGAAAATAGTGACAAAGCTCACCAGATTTGAAACGAGTGGCCTTCGGGTATTTTTTGTGGGGCCTTGCAACGAGTTTGATGTCTTCTTAACTTGTGGATACAATGGGCAGTGGAAAAACCTATATTTCATGCGGCTTCCGAAATCGACAGCTGAATGTCTAGAATCATTTGCCGAATCTGAGTTTCCTCTCAACAGACGTATTTTCTTTTCCACAGAAATGTAGGAAGATCAAAGTTTTAAATACCGTCGACAACGAGATCAGTAAACATGGAGCACAATTTTGGATAGAATAATAGTGTTGTAGAAACCCGGATTCTTTTCGAAGGCAGTATATCGGAATACTCGTTAATCGGAATCCAATGGAAACCTGAAAATGGATGATAGGATAGGTATGTGAATTCGGTTCTTCCTGAATGCCAGTGAGGTGCTTTAAACACTGCTCCAACTTTATCCATCTTTCTACTCGAATGACGAGGTGGCAGAAAATAAGCCGTTCGAGCTGGAACACTGTGTCAGGGACTTACAGTTCTCAAAATGTAGAGTCTAGCGTTACTATTTCACTTTATTCCACGAAACTGACATTTAGGTCGCTAGAGGAAAAACTAACATCAGTCATCTGATGCACATTTTCAAATGCGTTATCCTATTTCGATATTAAAGTAATTACATTAACAAGTCAGATTTGTTTCTCTGTTATTTATTTGAAATACTTAACTAGTTTCTGGTTGGTAACCAGTCATCTTTAGATATTCGGGATATGAATAAGTCGGTCCAGCAGATTCTACTGCTTGCTAGCCCACTGAGTGAGAACCTGAAGCAAAGACAAGTCTCAGTAGAGTTATTAACGACAGGCAAATAGACTTACGTGTACTTACGCTGTTTCTTGGTATAGTTACGACAACTACATATTGCAACATAAGTCATGAAACCGAGCTAAGTGGCGCATTGGTTAGCACACTGGACTCACATTCGTGAAGACGACGGTTCATACCCGCGTCTGGCTATCGCGATTTAGGTATTCGGTGATTTCTCTAAATCGCTTTAGACAAATGTCAGGATGGTTCCTTTGAAAAGGCACGGCTGATTTCCTTCCCAATGCCTCCTTAATCCGATGGGACAGATGACCTCTGTGTTTCATTCCCTTCCCCCGAATCAACCGACCAAACAATAATCCATGAACCACAAGGTATGAGTGAACAAAGATGAGGAACAAGATTGACTGTGGTACTTTTTAAGAAAACGTCCCGACATACGCCGTGATTTAGGGCAAAATTTCAGGATGTTCATATGTGCGTTTTAGGCCTTTACCTTTGGAACAAAGGTATAGTACCTACGTGGTTGCGTCATCCCAGATGGTACCAATCGTTGAGAAGCTTAGTTAGAGCTACAGGTGTTCTAATAGATAAGCCATCAGCGTCATTCCGAAATCTTTCCTGCAAGACATGTTATTCGAATACCTGTAAGGCACAAGGACACGCCGTATAGACTTATATTGCGAGCAAGGGCTGAAAGCAGGCAGAAGCTTATAACAGAAGTTTCACTGACAATTTCAGTTATGTTTTCTCCCGAGGTAAGGACTTACCAGCTGTGTGTCCATCCTTTAGTTTGTGATCTGATGGGCAGGAATACCTAGGGGCATAATAACTGTAGTTTAAGGGATGTTATAAAGAGGACAGTATATACACGGTGAATCACTTACATCTATATCTACATCTACATCTACATACATACTCCGCAATCCACCATACGGTGCGTGGCGGAGGGTATATCGTACCACAACTAGCATCTTCTCTCCCTGTTCCACTCCCAAACAGAACGAGGGAAAAATTACTGCCTATATGCCTCTGTACGAGCCCTACTCTCTCTTATCTTATATTTGTGGTCTTTCCGCGAAATGTAAGTTGGCGGCAGTAAAATTGTACAGCAGTCAGCCTCAAATGCTGGTTCTCTAAATTTCCTCAATAGCGATTAACGAAAAGAACGCCTCCTTTCCTCTAGAGACTCCCACCCAAGTTCCTGAAGCATTTCCGTAACACTCGCGTGATGATCAAACCTACCAGTAACAAATCTAGCAGCCCGCCTCTGAATTGCTTCAATGTCCTCCCTCAATCCGACCTGACAGGGATCCCAAACGCTCGACCAGTACTCAATTATAGGTCGTATTAGTGTTTTATAAGCGGTCTCCTTTACAGATGAACCATATTGTCCCAAAATTCTACCAATGAACTGAAGACGACTATCCGCCTTCCCCACAACTGCCATTACATGCTTATCCCACTTCATATCGTTCTGCAATGTTACGCCCAAATATTTAATCGACGTGACTGTGTCAAGCGCTACACTACTAATGGAGTATTCAAACATTACGGGATTCTTTTTCCTATTTATCTGCATTAATTTACATTTATCTATATTTAGAATTAGCTGCCATTGTTTACACCAATCACAAATCCTGTCCAAGTCATCTTGTATCCTCCTACAGTCACTCAACGGCGGTTCCTTCCCGTACACCACAGCATCATCAGCAAACAGCCGCACATTGCTGTCCACCCTATCCAAAAGGTCATTTATGTAGATAGAAAACAACAGCGGGCCTACCACATTTCCCTGGGGCACTCCAGATGATACCCTCACCTCCGATGAACACGCACCATCGAGGAAAACGTACTGGGTTCTATTACTTAAGAAGTCTTCGAGCCACACACATACTTGGGAACCAATCCCATATGCGCGTACCTTAGTTAGGAGTCTGCAGTGGGGCACCGAGTCAAACGCTTTCCGGAAGTCAAGGAATATGACATCCGTCTGATACGCTTCATCGATGGTTCGCAAGATATCATGTGAAAAAAGGGCGAGTTGCGTTTCGCAGGAGCGATGCTTTCTAAACCCGTGCTGATGCATGGACAGCAACTTCTCTGTCACAAGGAAATTCACTATATTCGGACTGAGAATATGTTCGAGAATCCTGCAACAAACCGATGTTTAGGATATTGGTCTGTAATTTTGAGGATCCGTCCTTCTACCTTTCTTATATACAGGAGTCTCCTCCGCTTTTTTCCAGTCGCTCAGGGCTTTACGTTGGGCAAGAGATTCGCGTAAAATGCAAGCTAAGTAAGGAGCCAATGCAGTAGAGTACTCTCTGTAAAGCCGAATTGGAATCCCATCAGGACCTGACGATTTATTTATTGTCAACCCATTCAGCTGCTTCAAACCCCAGGGATGTCTATCACTATGTCCTCCATACGGGAATCTGTACGAGACTCAAACGGCGGTATGTTTGTACGATCCTCCTGCGTGAAATATTTCTCAAACGCTAAATTTAAAATTTCAGCTTTCGTTTTGCTGTCTTCCGTTACCAGGCCAGACTGATCAGTGAGTGACTGGAAGGAAGTCATCGACCCGCTTACCGATTTTACGTAAAACCAGAATTCCCTGGGTTTTCAACAAGATCTTTTGCTAAGGTATGACGGTGATAGTGGTTGAATGCTTCGCGCATTGCTCTTTTTACAGCAGCACGAATGTCTACTAAATTTTGCCTCTCCTCATTCTCCCGATCTTTCTTGAATCGCGAGTGCGACTGCCTTTGCTTCCTGAGCATTCTCCGAATTGCGCTCTTAAACCACGGTGGGTCTTTTCCGTCCGTAACCCACCATTTCGGTACATACTTGTCCAATGCGTGATTTACAATGTGTTTAAAATTTGCCCCTAATTCGCCCACGTCCATCGTACCGGAACTAAATGAATTCGATTCATTTACTAAATGGGATGCTAACAACCGCTTATCTGCTCTTTCTAGTAAGAATACTCTCCTAGCCTTCTCGACCGACATTTTAACTTTCGTAACCATAGTCGTAATGACAACATCCTGATCACTAATCCCTGTCTCGACACTGACACCGTCGATGAGGCCTGGCCTGTTCGCGGCTACCAGATCTAAAATATTTCCATTACGCGTTGGCTGTCGATTTAGCTGCTCAAGACAGTTTTCGGATAATGTGTTCAAAAGTAATTCACACGACG
The DNA here is from genome assembly GCF_023864345.2 of Schistocerca serialis cubense. Classification (NCBI taxonomy): domain Eukaryota; kingdom Metazoa; phylum Arthropoda; class Insecta; order Orthoptera; family Acrididae; genus Schistocerca; species Schistocerca serialis. The sequence goes on from NC_064640.1 coordinate 585,915,810, forward strand.
GCTTGTCTGTACCACCTGTAATGAATCCATAGACATCCCAGTCTATACTAGGTAGGGTGAAGTCGCCTCCGACTAATGTAGCATGATCCGGGTACTTCTGCGATACAGAATGTAGACTCCCTCTGAATGATTCTAGAACTGTCACGGTGGAACCTGGTGGCTAGTAATAACACCCCACAATTAACTTTATTTCCCCTAGCCCTCTTAAACGTGTCCAGATAACTTCATAATCACACTCTACTTCGACCTCAGTAGACGCAATATTTTTGTCAACTGCAATGAAGACACCAGCTCATACGGTGTCTAATCTGTCTTTCCGATACACGTTCCCACCCTCACTAAATATATCAGAACTTCCTGTCTCAAGGTCCAGCCAGGTCTCAGTCCCGAGAATAATTTGCGCGCCACACGCTTCCTGGAGGGAAGTAAATTCAGGAACTTTATTCCGAACACTGAAAATTTACTGCTAATATCTTGATAGCTGAAGTGCCATTACACTGAGCGCGTCCTGATTTCCTGGCCTGCACGTCGACTGATGAGTGTTCATCAGGACACCTCGCACTACTGCCTAGCCTAAGAAACCCCCATGTGCACGCCACAAGTACTCTGCTACCCGAGTAGCCGCTTCCTTTGTGTAGTGCGCCCCTGACCTTTCTAGGGGCGTCCTACAATTCCCCACCCAATAGCGCGACTCTAGAAATCTGCAGCCAAGACCGTCACAGAGTCGACGAAGCCTCTGGTTGAGACCCTCCACTCGGCTCCAAACCAAAGGACCCCGATCCACTCTGGGAACGATGCTGCAAATAGAGAGCTCTGCTTGCACCCCGCGTGCGGGGCCAGTGGTCTTCACCAAATCCGCCAGTCGCCTGTACGAACTGAGGATCGCCTCAGAACCCAAGCTACAGGCATCATTGGTGCCGACGTGAGCAACTACTTGCAGACGACTGAACCCCTTACGCTCGATAGCCGCAGGCAAGGCCGCCTCCACATCTTCGATGAGGCCCCCCGGCAGACAAACCGAGTGCACGTTGGATTTCTTTCCAGCCCTGTACGCTATTTCCCTAAGGGGCTCCATCACCCGCCTAACGTTGGCGCTCCCAGTAACCAGCAAGCCTTTGCCCTCGTGTGCTTGCTCGGGCCCTGCTGAAGGAGCAGCCACCTGCCCACTGACAGGATGAACGGGCGACGCCAGCCGGCCAGCCTCCACATTGGCCCTCCGCCTCGAGCGATGCGAACGCGCTGGAGTCCGCCACTCACTCTGAGGTGAGGGCGGTCCCAACGCGCCGGGTACACTAGAAGGTGCCTCGGCGGCTGAGTTAGCGGACGCAGCAAGCGACACCTGGGGTGTCTCAAGCGACGCGCCAGAGCCTCCGCCGTCGCTGCACCTCGAGGCAGCAGCCTGAAGGCGGCTGACCGTGGCCAACAGCACGCTCAGCTGCTCACGAACCGCTGCCAGATCCTCCTGCGCCCGCACATAGAACGCACACACCCTATCCTTCCTACTGCTAATATCTAACGACTCTGCGGATTTATACTCTACGGCTGTCAATAAGCACTATTACTCCTCTCAAATACGAGAATACGAAAGGATTTTATGTAATTAAATATGAGCGCACAAACACTCCGAAAGAAATTAAGAATCAAACTACAAAACAAATATGAAAGCTAAATATGTGACTCGCAACTGCACTGCTGCTGCACTGATACTTCACCAGCGGCTGCACCGAAAAATATTGCCGAAATGGAAAGTGCTAGTGATGTGTGGTTTTCACAGAATGTGTTGGTAGCCAGGGGCTCGTATTTTTAGTCAATAAGCTGATTGTAACAATGCTTCAAAACAATTTTTTTGTACAAACTTCTAATTTTTAAATGGAATAATGCCTTTTGACATTAACTAACTGAAAGTAGGGTAAATTAGAATTCCAATGGTGATTGTTGCAGGACAGTAGTGAGAGTCGTTTACGAGATATCGCCAGCCGCGGTGGTCTAGCGGTTCAGGCGCTCAGTCCGGAACCGCGCGACTGCTACGGTCGCAGGTTCGAATCCTGCCTCGAGCATGGATGTGTGTGATGTCCTTAGGTTAGTTAGGTTTAAGTAGTTCTAAGTTCTAGGGGACTGATGACCACAGATGTTAAGTCCCATAGTGCTCAGAGCCATTTTTTGTACGAGGTATCGTATTTTGAAAAGTTTCCACACCAACACTTGGCTGGGCCATTCAACCTACGTAGCTGCCAGGTACAATGATTTTATGTTTACATACAGTGTTCTTGTGTGTTTCCTGAGTGTATAGAGTCTTGCTAACCATTTCATGTCTGACAGTCCAACCAGTAGGTCGTGAGTGGACGATGGGATTCACCAATGCGGAAAAAGCTGACATGCTCATGGTATATAGAGAGTGTTGGGAGAATGCAATTCGTTCTTGTACGGTGTATACGGCAAGATATGCCAACAGACGTCATCAACCTCGGCAACTATTTATTAACCTATTCAACCAGTTATTTGAAAGCGGTAGTGTAACACCTAGTCAACGTAACAAAAGGAAACAAGTAACGTCAGAAGACGGGGAAAACAATGTTACTGGTGCTGTTGCAGTTGATCCACAAGTGAACTCTCACGCGACCGCACGAGGAAGTGTCATGAGTCAGGCAAGAGCTCTACGAGGAGAAGGAGATTAGTGTTTAACGTCCCGTCTACAACGAGGTCATTAGAGACGGAGCGCAAGCTCGGGTGAGGGAAGGATGGGGAAGGAAATCGGCCGTGCCCTTTCAAAGGAACCATCCCGGCATTTGCCTGAAGCGATTTAGGGAAATCACGGAAAACCTAAATCAGGATGGCCGGAGACGGGATTGAACCGTCGTCCTCCCGAATGCGAGTCCAGTGTGCTAACCACTGCGCCACCTCGCTCGGTAAGAGCTCTACGCACTGTCCATCGACGTAGGTTCCATCCCTCTCACATCTCTCTCCCTCAAGAGCTGCATGGAAACAATTATGAGAATCATGTCAACTTCTGTACACGGGCATTAACACAGGATACTCAAGATGTATCTTGTTTAGTGATAAAGCCACAATTACCATTCATGGCCAGGTAAACTTACTATTGCTCTGTTGGCAACACCCGTTGACTTCGTCAGGTGGAATGTCGGCGTCCATGGTGTGGAAACATCATAGATGGGACACTGAATCACACAAACATCACAGCCTCGTAACAGACCATCTTCTCCGGATGCTAGAAGAAGTTCTTATGAAAACTAGGAGGAACCTGTGGCACCAACATGATTCCTGTCCAGTCGGTAATGCTCGAATTACTATAGCATTACTTCACGAATTGTCTCCGAATGGTTGGACTGGACGCAGAGGACCTGTACCTTGGCTGGATAGTTCCTCGGGTTTGACGCCTGTGGATCTTTTCCTGTGGGCAAAGCAGAAACGCGCTGTCTACACGGACATATCAGCTAAACCCGATGATACGCAACGACGTGTAACTGAAGCACGCCCGGACATCTCCGCTGAAATGCTAGCACGTGTGTAGTAGTCACTCTATACCAGACTGGAAGCGTGTACTGCCGTTGCCAGTGGTCAAATTGAACATAACCTTTGATGGTCATTGCCCCGTTACTGGTCAGAATGCACACAACTAGTGCATGAACTTGTGTTGTTCTTTAGTGTGTGCTGCTACAAGTACACTCCTGGAAATGGAAAAAAGAACACATTGACACCGGTGTGTCAGACCCACCATACTTGCGCCGGACACTGCGAGAGGGCTGTACAAGCAATGATTACACGCACGGCACAGCGGACACACCAGGAACCGCGGTGTTGGCCGTCGAATGGCGCTAGCTGCGCAGCATTTGTGCACCGCCGCCGTCAGTGTCAGCCAGTTTGCCGTGGCATACGTAGCTCCATCGCAGTCTTTAACACTGGTAGCATGCCGCGACAGCGTGGACGTGAACCGTATGTGCAGTTGACGGACTTTGAGCGAGGGGGTATAGTGGGCATGCGGGAGGCCGGGTGGACGTACCGCCGAATTGCTCAACACGTGGGGCGTGAGGTCTCCACAGTACATCGATGTGGTCGCCAGTGGTCGGCGGAAGGTGCACGTGCCCGTCGACCTGCGACCGGACCGCAGCGACGCACGGATGCACGCCAAGACCGTAGGATCGTACGCAGTGCCGTAGGGGACCGCACCGCCACTTCCCAGCAAATTAGGGACACTGTTGCTCCTGGGGTATCGGCGAGGACCATTCGCGACCGTCTCCATGAAGCTGGGCTACGGTCCCGCACACCGTTAGGCCGTCTTCCGCTCACGCCCCAACATCGTGCAGCCCGCCTCCAGTGGTGTCGCGACAGGCGTGAATGGAGGGACGAATGGAGACGTGTCGCCTTCAGCGATGAGAGTCGCTTCTGCCTTGGTGCCAATGATGGTCGTATGCGTGTTTGGCGCCGTGCAGGTGAGCGCCACAATCAGGACTGCATACGACCGAGGCACTCAGGGCCAACACCCGGCATCATGGTGTGGGGAGCGATCTCCTACACTGGCCGTACACCACTGGTGATCGTCGAGGGGACACTGAATAGTGCACGGTACATCCAAACCGTCATCGAACCCATCGTTCTACCATTCCTAGACCGGCAAGGGAACTTGCTGTTCCAACAGGACAATGCACGTCCGCATGTATCCCGTGCCACCCAACGTGCTCTAGAAGGTGTAAGTCAACTACCCTGGCCAGCAAGATCTCCGGATCTGTCCCCCATTGAGCATGTTTGGGACTGGATGAAGCGTCGTCTCACGCGGTCTGCACGTCCAGCACGAACGCTGGTCCAACTGATGCGCCAGGTGGAAATGGCATGGCAAGCCGTACCACAGGACTACATCCAGCATCTCTACGATCGTCTCCATGGGATAATAGCAGCCTGCATTGCTGCGAAAGGTGGATATACACTGTACTAGTGCCGACATTGTGCATGCTCTGTTGCCTGTGTCTATGTGCCTGTGGGTCTGTCAGTGTGATCATGTGATGTATCTGACCACAGGAATGTGTCAATAAAGTTTCCCCTTCCTGGGACAATGAATTCACGGTGTTCTTATTTCAATTTCCAGGAGTGTATTATAGAAGTGTTTCTGTGGGAACTTTCCAAAATACGATATCTAGCAAACGACTCACACTAGAATCCTACAGTAATGAGGACTGTCTTCCTAATTTACCCTACTTTTAGTCTGTTAAAGTCAATAGTAATTTTTCCATTTGAAAAAGTGTATGTTTCCACAAAAATACACTTTCTAACTAATATTACAATTTGTTGGCTAGGTAACATTACGATCACCTGACTACCAATCCATTCTGTGAAATCCGCTCATCAATCGAACTTTCCATTTCCGCAATATCTGATATGCAGCAAGTTTTAGGTGATTCACCCTGTATACGTTTTTACATAATTTATAATGAAGTGAATGCCAAAATACTTCAGTTATACTTTTAAATTATTCTTCATATTATATGCAGTCTATAGATATATATAGTTTAACTGCAACCCATGTATAATAAGTGGACACTAGTCCTTTCACCTTCTCACCGAGCGAGGTAGCGCAGTAGTTAGCACACTGGACTCGCATTCGGGAGGATGACGGTTCAATCCCGTCTCCGGCCATCCTGATTTACGTTTTCCGTGATTTCCCTAAATCGCTTCAGGCAAATGCCGGGATTTTTCCCTTGAAAGGGCACGGCCGATTTCCTTCCCCATCCTTCCCTCACCCGAGCTTGCGCTCAGTCTCTAATGACCTCGTTGTCGACGTGACGTTAAACACTAATCTCCTCCTCCTCCTCCTCCACCTTCTCACTGCTACACAGTTTGTCTAGAATAAATAATATACACGAACTTCCTTCCGTTTCCTCTTTTTGATACATTGTGACCTGTAGTTATTGCCAACTGAGTTATATTGCCGATTTTAATGACTGTGGTTACAAAATGTGAAGTTATACTTTAACTAATACTCTTCTACAATTTTACTGAGCGCAGTGGTGCGGTGGTAAAACATCGGACTCTTACAAGGGAGAACGGTGGTTCAAATTCCCGTCCAGCCAACAACAATAACAGTCGTAATTATTACGTTTTACGTAGATTCCCCGAGACGCTTAACGGAAATGCCAGGACGGTCCAGTTTCCTTCTCCATCCTTCAACAATTCGAACGTAATCTCTGTCCTAATTATCTTGATGTCGGCGAAATGTTAAATACAAACCTTCATTTCTTCCACCCTTCATAATTTACATATTATTCAGTACAACTGTCATAATACTGATATAAGCCCACTGACGTGTTGTCAAATATACTTCAGTTACACCACTGGCTTATTTTTTCGAAATAACTTGTAAGTCTTTCTGCGTAAGTGTCGCGAAAAAGCACTTAGACAGAGATATAGTTGCCGCCTTCAGTCCATCAGTCTCTTCACTATTATGTTTGGCGGGATACTCCAATGCTTAGGATGCATTCGTTATTTCTTAGTAATAGTGTGTGTTTTTTATTGCACTGACTTTCGGAATCCAAGTTGGCTACACCTAGAGTGTGGTCGGAAATAGTCCGAAAAGCTTGTAAGGGTGATACAGAGTATGTTTTGCTGAGAAATAATTATTAACAAAAAATTCGATACGTTGCGCCGTTCCTGAGTTAATTCGCATTAAAACTGTCCATTCAGGATACAGCGCACGCTAATTCAAGCAGCCCTCGAGGGGCGGTGTCGCCAAACGTGTATTTCATTTGATTTCCTAAAACCGAACAAGAGAGCGATACAAAAATTGGAGATGGGATGGTAGTAAGGATCGGATCAGAGTCAAAGACCGATCATTCGCGTGCGCTATCATCACCTAGTGATGCGAACAGCCGAATGAAAACAATCGATTCAGTCGGTTGTTGAAAAACAATCTACTCATTCGATTGTAGTTTTACATGTCGGTTGGATTATAATTCATTCATTTCTTTCGAGTGAACCCAGTCTGTAGTTTTTCTTTCGGTTAGACCATATATACTCGTTATTTCAACTGAAATGACTTTTTACTGATCTATTTGACTGAGCTATCCATTCACTCTCCTGAATGAAACCAGCATGTAGTACGTGGGTAAGCTGAATTCTAGCAGTGGTACACAATCGGAAAACAGACATCCCGCAGGGTAGCCCTAACCCCCGTGGAAACGAGAAGAGGTCTCACGGGGTACGCCAAAGTTAAAATGAACAATATACGCGTGGTTGCTGTTCAATGACTTGATGTAACCCTCCACGTTACTGTGCTCTGTGCAGGCCTCTTCATCTCCAAATAACAACTGAAACCACACTTTACGTATTCCTTCATTTAATTATTGTTTGAATATAGTGATTCTTTCTGTCATTCAAAATCGATTAATATACAGCGTGGACATTAATAAAACCAACAAACTGGAGATACGGATTCCTGAATGGAAAGGAGGAAAAAAGATCCCATGAACATGTGTCCAGAAATGGAGGGTGTTCGTGCCTGCAACGACAACAAATCGTCCCTCAACACAGTACAAAGCTGCGCCATACGACTGCATTTGACAGGGATCGTAGCGGTTGTCGCGCAGGACACACATAATCGTATCCTAAGATGATACAGTGTCTGTGTTATTCTGAATACTATGCAAAGTTCTCTTAGGCGTGCATGCATGTCCAAAGCAAGTTTTGCATCGTGTTCAGAGTAACACAGGCACATAATATCGTATTTATTCGCCGACACCGGGCAAGCGACTTTCAAGTATAATGTCTCACACGTACGGGAATATACATAATGGACGTACGAGTGCAGGTTGTAGGCGCATGGTTGACGACATACGGAAGTTTGGGTCTGGCCTAGAGACGCGCACGGATAGCCAAATAGAAAGGCGACCGCTCACGATAAGCGGGAAATCCAGGTTGGAGTCCCGTTCCGGCACAAATTTTCATTGTCGTCATTACTTTCTACAGCTGATGGTTGTCCACAATCATAATTGCGAATACGAGTGCATTCAATGTTCGTCTCAGTATCCTTCGCAACCTGTTCCTCCAAATCTGGTGTACGCACAGTCCACCCCTTCCCTCCACGTTCGTCTGCTTGAAAGGACTTATGATCCCACAAACGTCAAAGCAGGATTGAAATGTTCTGTGATATGGTTGGCGTACGTGAGGGTACTTGTATTGGTTGAGCCTTCGACCGTTTCCATCTGCTTGGCCGTACACAAACACCCTCTCGGCTTGTTCCCGTCATGAAAACCGGACCATTCTGCGCTTTGCAGTACACTGCGTCAATCACATAGCTCTCTACACACAAGGAACACACGGGACGCGGTCAGAGGAATTGTCTTTTTCCAGCGCCATCTACCTTAGCAACGATGCATTTCCGGACATATGTTCATAGGACCTTCTTGCCCCCATTTCCAGACAGAAATCCGTCCCTGCAGTTTATCGATTTTATTAATGTACACCCTGTATTACTGTTGATTAAGTGGTTCCACATGCAGTTAACACATAACTAACGAAGCTGATATGTCGTCGGGACTACAAAGTTGAGCAAAAAAGATCCCTTGGGGGTACATGAAAAAGAAAGATACGTTGCCAAATTTAGCGGCTCTTTGTACTTCGTTTTGTTAAAAAGGCGTGATGATGTCCGTTAATAAAAAACCTTTTGACTCGAGACGTTAAACCTTTATTCAGCCTTGGAACTGCGTTGAAGGTAAACATATTGCGCAGAGAATTACATACAAATGCACACTAAATCTTTTTACGTTTTACAGCGTTTTAAAAGCAGCAGGTATAGTATTTCACGAGCATGAAAACGTGGTCTTCAAATTCATATGTTGATAGTTCAGTATCCCAGCTAATCCTAGCCCTAGCCACCACTGGATGTCATCCACATTCGCACCCCATTGGAGCGCTGGGAGCAATGATGTGTTAGGTGCCGCGCAGGGTATCCGCACGGTCTAAGGCGCCATGTCACGGTCCGTGCGGCTCTCTCCGTTAGAGGTTCGAGTCCTCCCTCGGGCATGGGTGTGTGTGTTGTCCATAGCGTAAGTTAGTTTAAGTTAGATTAAGTAGTGTGTTGGCTTAGGGACCGATGACCTAAGTAGTTTGGTACCGTAAGACCTTACCACAAATTTCCAAAATATGTGTCAGGTCGCTTCGCTGCCGCCCACGGCAGCAGGAGCAGCGAAGAGGTCTGGCTGCAGGAATCTATCACAACAGCGGCGCTCCTTGCGTCTAATGCTCGTTACCTCCGGCATCCCCACAAGAGCCCTATGCGCAGCTGAAGTTGAAAGAGAAAGATTACCAAGACACTGAAAGCAAAACAAAGAACTCAAAAGCCAAAAAATCAGTCAAACGCTGAGACTGAATGAAAACACTTATAAAACATACGTAACAGTGGGAGGCTTGCGTCAGTCGGTTGTCTCCCATTAAGTGAAAAACCACTGTAACCCAACGAGAGAGAAATGAACGCTCATTTAACTAACGTGGGCGCAGAGCCTGGCCTCATTCGGTTCTTTCACCCGACAGAAAAAACAGACTAAAGGAAAGAACAATCGATCAGTTAGTTGGTTGTTAAAGTCAGTCGGTTATCCCATCCCGACTGTCATTTACGGATTCTACGCCATGGAAACAATTGCCATAAATTGTGTCTGGCGGGCTGCTTGAAATTGCGCGCGGAGCGGTCTCTTTAACTGCACAACGTATCGAATTTTTTTTTATCAACGTTTATATCTCTGCAAAACCTACCCTGCCACAATCTTACAAGTTTATCAGATGGTTTTCGACCACACTTTATATAGTGCTTTTATTCTTTGAAATACGAGAGTTGAAAGTAGAATCTGTTTTGCGAGATATGTTCAGTATGTGACTAATAATACAAAATAGCTTACAGTTAACAATAAACTTCTTTCCTTAAAAAGGGACGCAAACAGTTTGTCGTTGCTTTTCAGTGCTCTATCAGAGTAGAGGTATGTGGTAAAAATTTATGAGGAAATGGAGGAGCTAAAACTGCGTTTGGTAAATGCTTTTTCTGGTTGTGTTAACCAATAGTTTTGGGAGCACGTACCTTGTAAAGGATCTTCCTTAGCATCTTAGAAATTCAGTTTTACAGTATGTCCTTGTTGCATTAGAGCTGCGTGTAGCTCATGACGTATTTCACGTGGTGTGCATTGACTCAATAGGTATGTAAGAAACTCACTTATTGACTGTATAAATGAAACAAAGTTACTAGATCAAAAAGCGAAGACAATCAGCTTTCGAACAAGAGTATCGTACAAGCCAAAAGAAGAAGCTAAGTAACCACTAAGGTGCCTAAGCAATGGAAAGACTTTGTGGGTGGAACATTCGCAACACGCTAAATCAGCGTTGAGGAAAATGTGTAGATACGAGTGGTAATGATAACATCTGAGCCGCCTCTAGTCCGACAAACATTCTCAAGGAAAACAGTTCATCCTCCAGATAAAACCGACGGAAACCAGATTCTCACGTGCTGTAACGTTTCTGCAAGCTACCTCCGTCTACATATATTCTGTACGGATCATTACGGAGTCTCCATGTATCATCACTATTTATTCCCTTCCCTTCTCCACTCGCAAACAGTGCGAGGAGAGAACGACTGTCTATAAACCCCCGACGAGGCCTAATTTCTCTTGTCTTATCTTCGTGATCCTTATGCGAAATGTATGTTGATGGTACTAACGTTCCGTGGCCGCTCTGAAATGCCGGTTCTCTAAAGTCCCTCAACAGTGCTTCACGAAAATGATAGAATTTTCAGAATGTGGTTGAAAAGGAGGCAGAGGTACACACTGTTTCCCGCAGATTTTTCTTCGTTAAATCTACCATCTCTGTCTTATTTCTTTCGAGTCTCACATATGGTACAATTAGCGGCAAAACCCTTAGGTTATAAGTGTTCCCACAAATAGGGCACCTTATCAGTGTTTTCCGTAGCCGAGACCCTGCTATTGGAGCCACCACGAGTGTGTACGGTGCAGGATTTTTCAAAGGGATTTGTTATTTCAGAATCTTATATTTTATACATGTATGAAGATAGAAAATCTGGGATGTATTTTTACATACACATCGAAGCTAAAAGTCGATCGGGGTGACAGTTGCAAGTTGCCGATACATATCGCTATCGGTAGGGGTGTCTGTCACCGTTACCTCGCTCACTCACTAGCTTGTTCATGTGGCTTTCACCACAATTGCGAGAACATGTCGAAAATTTCCATTTTCATCTGGACGATGCACCACTGTACTAGCACCTGTACGTAAGAGCATTTCTTAAAGATGAGCTGCCTCAACTATGGATCTGTCGTGAGTGGTGTACGTATCACACATTGCACCGTTGGCCACTTGGTCGCTTTATCTCATGGTTCTGATTTTATTTGTGTGGGTTGATGAAAGACGCCGTCTATGTACCTCCTGTTCCCAACAACTTCTGATGGAATACGAGGGCGCATAGCTACCTACCTAGCTACCAGTAGTACATGCAGTAGCTTCATTTGAACATTGGAGAACGGTAGATGGAAACGTTCACCTTAAACGTAATTACCAAACGTATGCCCGAGTTCTTTGGGCATACATGTAGAACGTATACCGTTGTAAAGTCGAAGGTGTTTTTGAAAATTAAAAGTCCTTAGTCCTAAGTGTAAGCTTTCTATCTTCTTCACGTGTAAAACGTAGTCTTAAAAAACTGCGTCGTGTAGCTCGGTGACATGGATCATTAGAAAACTACATTAATTTATCTTCTTGGGTCCATCGTGGACTTCGGAGAGCGACTGACGAAACAGAATGTAGGAAAAAAAAAAAAAAACCAAACAACTTCCGTATTTCAATCAGTTCTCATTTAGCTTTGTTTAAGCTACCAGTTTCTACACTTGACTGGTGCCGTGTTCGGGCTGTTGTGCATTATAACATCAACAAATGTACAGTGTAGTATATGTCTGGTGTATGACACAGGATAATCATGCAGATAAAATGGAAGACCGGCAAACATCGCTACACCACAGAAAATGTAACATAAAGGGTAATGCAAGTAAATAAATGGAAATGCCGTGTGGATAGGGTCTCACGTCGGGTAGACCGTTCGCCTGGTGCAATTCTTCCGAGTTGACGCCACTTAAGCGACTTGCGTGTCGATGGGGATGAAATGATGATGATAAGGACGACACAACACCCAGTCCCTGAAGGGAGAAAATCTTCAATCCAGCCGGGAATCGAACCCAAGCCGTTAGGTACGACATTCCGTCACGCTGACCACTCAGCTACCAGGGGCGAACATATGAAGAGTTATATATACACACTAATCACACTATAACACATCATGTTCACTTACTGGTTGACGTTAATAAACTAGCACATTGCACATGAAAGGTATCTAATAGAGACTACAAAAAAGAAAATTACATGAGTTATGACATAACCAATCAAACGCTTGAAATGATCATAAATGAGAACTCATACTAGGAGAAAGATGCGTTTTCTTTTTTTATACATACACAGAACACTCAAGTCATATGGATAAAAGTACTCCTAGTTCGAAAAAGAAAACCACCCTCCTTCATGTATAACGTATAGTTACAGCTTATGAAGAATATCGTGGAGCTAGTTACCTATCACTCTTGCATTATGTGCCACTCATGAAAAAACTGAAATAGCAGTCATACTGTAGAAGAAAACGTATTCAGTGGCAAACCCGATAGTTCTCCCATCATTAGGCGAGAGGCCTGAGGATGGCACCAGTGAAGTGTCGAAACTGGTAACTGAAAGAAAAATATATGAGAGATGATAGAAATAAAGCTGTTGTTTGTATTTTATTCTGCATATTGATATTAATTTATGGATCACGAAACTGTCGGTTACTTTTGAAGTAGAGATAGAAACCTTGAAAATGTGACTCATCCTGCCTTTACTTTCTTTCGAAATTTGTTCGGCGTTTTGCGACATCGCAGACTTTTACCGTTAAAATATTCGGATTTCAAACCAAGAAACTTGGACGTGACTTAGCAGTGCAGTAACTACATGTGAACGGGAGAGAGGCGGATGTCTGCCTGGTGCGCCGAACAGCTGGCGTTCCCCCGCCAGACCCGCCGCCATTGAATGGTGCCCCTTGCCCCTGCATATTTATGTGGCCACGGCCATTATGCTCTGTAGATGATCCTTACTGCTATTGTCCGTCTCCCCGGTGGGCCTTGTGCAAAACTCGTAATCGTTGCACCTCCTGCTGATACCTATTCGTGGCCCTCTGCTAAATTTATAGCAAACGCACAGTGTACTGACGTGATGTATGCCATTATAGGTGAACCCCGTCAGCCTATTTCCACGTAAATCTGTTTAATTAGCAGCTTCGTCATTTACGTTTGCCATCAAACTCGCTAATATCAACGAGACCCCCTCCCCCCTCCCTTTCACGTCGCTGTGTTGCTCGTTACTTCCGCTAAAATTTCACTTCTCGCTGGTAAGTGATCAGTAACACTATTGATGACCTTGTTATGCAATACATTTTCTCCTATGACGAGCATGAAGCCACACACAGACTCTCATCCGTACGTTTGAAACCTAGTGTCCCGATGCAGAAGTTTCCGCCTATATCAGTTTCTATGAATTAAAAAACCAGACAACGGTTACTCATCTGAATAAAACCACCCGAGTTGTTTCGTTAACGATAGTAATAGTGCATGTTGCTCTCTTCTTGTAACATGTATCACCACTAATACACTCCTTTGCAGGTATGAGTATCAGCTGAATTTTTTCGAAATTTCTAAAATTGCCATTTTCTGTGAATTTCAAAGTTTCAAACGTGTCGTGCCACAGGAACTAAAATGACAAGAAGTAATATACTTGAATCTATTTAATTTTATCCATTTGGTGTTTTAAAAATAGATTCTTTTGATATCGAATCAGTGAGCATATTGAACTGTATAAGAAAAGTAGATCTTTTATGTTATTAATAAGAGTATAGATGTAACCTTTTTTTTCAACGATGTAAAATTTTTTCCTCATATGGTTTAGTGCAGAATGTCCAATGAGTTATGAAACAAGTATAGAAAATATTTCCTAAAGTTTATTCATAATCCCATGATATGGTATGAAACTAAAATTAAAAATGTGAAGCAGGAAAAAGAAAAATGGAGAAAATCATGTTGTACATCATCAAAAATAAACAAGGCAGAGGCTGTAAACTTTGAAAAAAGGCTTATTAGATTATTTAGGGGTTATTTAAAACACTGTTCTTGTTTACAATAAAAAATTATCAAGTTAGTGGACTTCTTTCATCACATTCATGCTTTCTATTTTTTAATGTTGCTTGCATAACTAAAATGGAGAAAATGGGTTTTGAAAAGGACATTTTTTGTTTAGTAATGTGTAGTGTAATCTAGCGTCTGTAACTGACTAGCTATAAGTGAGAAATCTTCCAAAACTACCCTCAAATCGACCGGTAAAATAGACTCTTAAAACTTAGGCATGAAACAAGTCAATCCTCGTCCATTTAATTTGCGAATTGAGCAGCCATACCAACTAGACTGTTGAATTTTTTGCTGTGTGACTGTATGTGGTTCTGTGTTATAACTCATAGAGTTGAGAAGATTGCAATTCCTATAGAGGACATCTTTTCGACATTGAAGTTCCACATTTTTCCCTTCTTCTAGCGCATGAAACGGAATTTTTTATTCCTGTTAATGCATTTGGACATACCGATTAAGTATAGACGGTCTGTTTGCCGTGTAGAACCGAATACAGAATTTACAGGCCATCACGGTTCATCCTTGTACTCGAACGAACTGTAAAGCACTACTGATATTTCGTTGTGCAACAAGGAGATGGGGCGTTCTTGAGAATGTTAGAGATACATCAGAGGCACTAACACTGCTGCCATGCTCTATGTTTTACTGAAACACGCGCTTCAGGATACTGAAGACGTCCTTGCCGTAGAACGAGCGAGGTGACGCAGTGATTAGGACACTGGACTCTCATTCTGGAGGACAACGGTTCAAACCTGTGTCCGGCTGTCGAGATTTAGGATTTCAGAGATTTCTCTAAATTGCTCAAGGCAAATACCGGGATGGTTCCTTTGAAAGGCACAGTCAGTTCCCTTCCCCGTCCTCGACACAATTCGAGCTAGTGCTCCATCTCTCATGACCTCGCTGTTGACGGGACGTTAAACCCAATCTTTCCTCTTCCTTCCCGCAGCACGAAAAGAACTGTAAGAGGAAGAGACTGAGAAAGGATTGGTGACACTATTACAGTGTTCTCAAAAGGTTCGCATCCATTTTTAGCGCCGAAACTGCCACCACACCACGGAATCACCGCAATGTCTCGTGGATGGCGTGGATAAAAGAAAAAAGTTACCCTAGACACGTAGTTATTACCAGAGTCCCATTACTTCCCGTCGCAGTCGGTTGTGTTGAATCTTAGGTACAGAAGAGTTGCTGATAATCGTTGCTAGAAAGTAGACAGAATTTGTTATTGAAGTCAAAGTCTGTGTAGATTTTCCAGGAGACGCAAGTGCCCCCTCTAGCCGCCTCCCTCCCTCCCTTCCTTGCGGACGCCTATGGTTGCCGGAGGTAAGCAGATGTTCATTTATTACTATCGCACTTTGTACTTATCCAATTAGTGTCAGTTATACTTGAAAAATTCGCACATGTTCGAGTCAGTAGGGGCGGACAGTACGGAACACGAATCCTGCGCGGAGCGCGAACTTTGTGATGCCGTGTATAAACAACAATGCTACTCTCTGGTGACGAATCACATCACTACAGCCATCAAAATGTTTTTTGAAAGAGCAGAAATAGAAACATAAGAAAAACAGAAGTATAGAGCAATCTAAGAACGGAAGCAAAATATATTTACGTATAATTAACCTTAGTTCAATTCTAATACAGTCATATTGCAGTTACAGAACGGTGGAGTGATGGATGAGGGGAGGGGGGGGGGGGGGGAGGAGAAGATTGCCGATACGAGAACTTGGCTATACAGAGAGACAGAATAGATTGGTGGCAGTTTTTCAGTACTGTAAGAGATTGCATCCACCTAGACTGCATAATAGAGCTTACGCTGCCACCGCACGAAGGAATCACGTGTTACGTGACTTGCGTGTCGTCTGACGTTATTGCTGGCCGTCGATGGGAGAGCTGTGGGCAGAATGAGCCACACGTGGAGTATCACTATTGTTGAACGCCGCCAGAACGTTAATGCTGTCGAATGATGGTCAAATGGCTCTAAGCACTATGGGACTTAGCATCTGAGGCCATCAGTCCCCTAGACTTGGAACTACTTAAACCTAAGTAACCTAAGTACATCACACACAACCTGCGACCGTAGCAGCAATGAGGTTCCGGACTGAAGTGCCTCGAACAGCCACACAATACAGAAATACATCTTCTCTGCAAGATACAGAAACCACATGTGTACCTCTTTGCTTACCATGCGCTGCGAGGGACGCAAGGACACCGCCACTGAAGAGTCGTGTTACACATTGTCAAACGTCGACGTCAGCTAGGTTATGGATGTACTTTTGTATGAAGAATTCTCATATGGCATCAAACTGCGTCCCTCATAGTTTTGCCATAATGTTTCAGTGGTGAACACTACAGTTATTTACTGTACTACCACGTTCGTTCATTTGGGTCCACTCGGTATCTCACAGGAGATGTCCACTTCAACAAGACAATACACCATTCCATCTCTTTCGAACTGGGTGAAAATGTTGTGAGAGATACTCTACAAATATGAGAGTCCTCGCTAATCGAGTGAGTAGGATCCAGCTCTGACAATTATCCCTGAGTTGTAGCCGGCGGTTGTTTGGTCGCGTTGTGTTATGCATAAAGTGAAATGTACACATCCGAAAGACACTAATCTGTATGATATTATTCATGTATTACGTTCCTCGTATTAAACTCACTCTTAAGTAACTAATTAAATTTTATGATCAAAGTTGTTACAAGTTACTACTGATGAGTAGCCATGACCGGTGCGTGATAAGTGAAATTACACTATCTCAAACTTATCTGGCAGCAAGACTGCAGATTGAACCGTGTAACACTGGTACAACCTCTGAGTTCGAGAATGTTTCTCATTGAGCTCGTTAACCAGGCTTGCTGTAAGTGTTTCATTTTTTTTCTAAGTTCCGTCTATGTTCCATAATTTTACTACCACTATCACAAATAAATCACCATAAACGCCAAAATTCTTTTCAAAAATGTCATGTATCCTAATTCAGATTATA
The DNA here is from genome assembly GCF_023864345.2 of Schistocerca serialis cubense. Classification (NCBI taxonomy): domain Eukaryota; kingdom Metazoa; phylum Arthropoda; class Insecta; order Orthoptera; family Acrididae; genus Schistocerca; species Schistocerca serialis. The sequence goes on from NC_064640.1 coordinate 585,933,040, forward strand.
ACAGAAATCGGAATACGGATGTCGGCATCTCGTCGAATGCTTCGAGATTGTTCACAGTCGAGAGTGCCCGGACTGTTGCACCTTTCATTGGGACAATCGCTCTCATGTAGACATCGAGTACTACATTTTGGTTCTCCTGCATCCATTTTTGTGGATGTAGGTCCTCATAAATGGTTTGATGTAGTCTGCCTCGCAACACGTTTCACGAAGAATCCCAGTTTTCAGATATTTGTGTAGCTTCGTACATCAAATTATAAGTTATAGTTAGCTGAATTACGGAGTAATTATGACAGTTCACTCTGTAAACGAAGATGTGTTTATAACGTTGGCAGTATATATTGTGTACTTTTCATCGATGCTACATCAAAAGTACTCTGTTAGTTGTATCCTCACTATAAAAGTCATACTTTAACTGCCTGGTAGCAAGCGAGGTTACACACTGCATGTACCACTGCACAAGCCACCGTCCGTCAGTGCAAATAGTTTGCTTGTCCTCCATCGGCTGATATATGGAATCAGAGAGCAGCCTATATTATTACCTGTAGTATATACCTTTTCCGCCCTCATAGTTCCATAACCTGTTGTTGGTGTAATATGACACAGGCGATTGGTGATGAGAAATTATACTGTTGTACGAAATATATGACACATTTTGTAGACAAGTTTACTCTGGATCGCATGATATTTCATCATCAACGACAAGTCACACAATATGCAGAACAATCGTCATTGCACCACTAAAACGTAATACGAGAGTCTTCGCGTATCTGTGCCGGAGCACAAAGCTGCACTACCAGTTCAAGAACTGCTAACTTGGAAACTGTTAGAGATAAAGAACCGATTTTTGTTGCAAAACGTTATGCAGCTGTCATGCTTTTTTCTTCGAACTTTGATGCAAAATGGACTCAGAATGCTTCAAACTGACAACAGACGAGGAGCCGCTATTTGTCATATTGTATGCCGAATCCTTATCTGTGACTACGATACTGAGGAACTGTTGACATCAGGCTCTGAGAGCACTACCGGCAAAAACAAGCACAATGATGTGGAGCAAAAACGTTAGAGAGGTAGGCAGCGTCAAAGACCTGTCTCGAAGTAAATGTACCCTGTGAGAGCAAGCTTCATTTCAACGCAGTCCCCAGAAGTCAATGCATCGTGCATCACATGAACTGGAGGAAGCATGGTCAACTGTCCATCAAGTGTTATACAAGCGGTTACGCCTTTTTGCGTACAAAGCACTACACGCACTACACACGCACTATACGCAGGAAGCGGCTACAAGGGTAGCGGCGTACGTTTGGAGTGCACATGTGGGTTTTTTAGGTTAGAGAATACCCTCCATAGGCCGGACAAGACACCTCCTGAGACACGACAAGGTAGTAGTAGGCAAAACGCAACAGGGAATAACAATATTAATGTGGTAATAGTAAACTGCAGGAGCCGCTATATAAAGGTCCCAGAACTGCTTTCATTAATAAACGGTCACAATGCCTAAATAGTACTAGGGACAGAAAGCTGGCTGAAACCAGATGTAAACAGTAATGAAATTCTAAACTCAGATTGGAGTGTATACCGCAGAGCCAGGCTGGACAGTAAAGGGGGAGGCGTGTTTACAGCGATAAAAAGTGCAATAGTATCGAAGAAAATTGACGGAGATCCGAAATGTGAAATAATTTGGGTGAAGGTCACGGTTAAAGCAGGCTCACACATGGTAATTGGATGTCTCTGTAAGCCCCTTGGCTCAGCATCTGTTGTGGCAGAGCATCTGAAGGGAAATTTGGAAAATATTTCGAGTAGATTTCCCGACCACGTTACAGTTATGGGTGGAGATTTTAATTTGCCAAACTGGGTGGTAGGGACAAAGAATCCAGTGAAATTTTTTCAAGTGCATTATCTGAAAACTACCTTGAGCAGTTAAACAGAGAACCGACTCGTGGCGATAACATATTAGACCTTCTGGTGACAAACAGACTTGAACTATTTGAAACAGTTAACGCAGAACAGGGAATCAGCGATCATAAAGCGGTTACTGCATAGATGATTTCAGCCGTAAAGAGAAATATTAATAAAGGTAGGAAGATTTTTCTGTTTAGCGAAAGTGACAAAAAGCAAATTTCAGAGTACTTGACGGCTCAATACAAAAGTTTTGTCTCAAGTACAGATAGTGTTGACGATCAGTGGACAAAGTTCAAAACCATCGTACAATATGCATTCGATGAGTATGTGCCAAGCAAGATCGTAACAGATGGAAAAGAGCCACCGTGGTAAAACAACCGAGTTAGAAAACTGCTACGGAAAGAAAGGGAACTTCACAGGAAAAAAAAAAAAAAAAACATAGCCAAAGCCTTGCAGACCAACAAAAATTACACGAAGCGAATTGTAGTGTTAGGAGGGCTATGCGAGAGGCGTTCAATGAATTCGAAAGTAATGTTCTGTGTACTGACTTGGCAGAAAATCCTAAGAAATATTGGTCTTACGTCTAGCGGTAAGTGGATCGAAACAAAATGTCCAGACACTCTGTGACCAAAATGGTACTGAAATAGAGGATGACAGACTAAAGGCCGAAATACTAAATGTCTTTTTCCAAAGCTATTTCACAGAGATAGATTGCACTGTAGTTCCTTCCCTAGATTATCGCACAGGTGACAAAATGGTAGATATCGAAATAGATGACAGAGGGATAGAAAAACAAAAGAGGAAAGGCCGCTGGACCTGATAGGATACCAGTTCGATTTTACACAGAGACCGTGAAGGAACTTGCCGCCCTTCTTGCAGCGGTGTACCGTAAGTCTCTAGAAGAGCGTAGCGTTCCAGAATACTGAAAAAGGGCACAGGTCATCCCTGTTTTCAAGAAGGGACGTCGAACAGATGTGCAGAAGTATAGACCTAAATATCTAACATCCATCAATTGTAGAATTTTGGAACACGTAATATGTTCGGGTATAATGACTTTTCTGGAGACAGAGGGCCATAGACACGGGTTCCCAGGTATTTGCATCATTTCTTGACTTCCGCAAGGCGTTTGATACAGTTCCCCACAGTCGTTTAATGAACAAAGTAAGAGCATATGGACCATCAGCCCAATTGTGTGATTGGATTGAAGAGTTGCTAGATAACAGAACGCAGCATGTCATTCTCAATGGAGAGAAGTCTTCCGAAGTAAGAGTGATTTCAGGTGTGCCGCAGGGGAGTGTCGTAGGACGGTTGCTATTAACAATATACATAAATGACCTTGTGGACAACATCGGAAGTTCACTGAGGCTTTTTGCGGATGATGCTATAGTATATAGAGAGGTTGTAACAATGGAAAATTGTACTGAAATACAGGAGGATCTGCAACGAATTGATACATGGTGCAGGGAATGGCAATTGAATCTCAATGTAGACAAGTGTAATGCACTGCGAATACATAGAAAGAAAGATCCATTATGAAACTTCCTGGCAGATTAAAACTGTGTGCCCGACCGAGACTCGAACTCGGGACCTTTGCCTTTCGCGGGCAAGTGCTCTACCATCTGAGCTACCGAAGCACGACTCACGCCCGGTACTCACAGCTTTACTTCTGCCAGTACCTCGTCTCCTACCTTCCAAACTTTACAGAAGCTCTCCTGCGGGCGTGAGTCGTGCTTCGGTAGCTCAGATGGTAGAGCACTTGCCCGCGAAAGGCAAAGGTCCCGAGTTCGAGTCTCGGTCGGGCACACAGTTTTAATCTGCCAGGAAGTTTCATATCAGCGCACACTCCGCTGCAGAGTGAAAATCTCATTTTGGAAACATCCCCCAGGCTGTGGCTAAGCCATGTCTCCGCAATATCCTTTCTTTCAGGAGTGCTAGTTCTGCTTGGTTCGCAGGAGAGCTTCTGTAAAGTTTGGAAGGTAGGAGACGAGGTACTGGCAGAAGTAAAGCTGTGAGTACCGGGCGTGAGTCGTGCTTCGGTAGTTCAGATGGTAGAGCACTTGCCCGCGAAAGGCAAAGGTCCCGAGTTCGAGTCTCGGTCGGGCACACAGTTTTAATCTGCCAGGAAGTTTCATACCAGCGCACACTCCGCTGCAGAGTGAAAATCTCATTCTGGATGATCCATTATGATATAGCTACAATACAGCAGGTCAGCAACTGGATGCAGTTAATTCCATAAATTATCTGGGATTAGGCATTAGGAGTGATTTAAAATGGAATGACCATATAAAATTAATCGTCGGTAAAGCAGATGCCAAGCTGAGATTCATTGGAAGAATCCTAAGGAAATGTAATCGGAAAACAAAGGTTCAAATGGTTCAAATGGCTCTGAGCACTATGGGACTTAACATCTGTGGTCATCAGTCCCCTAGAACTTAGAACTACTTAAACCTAACTAACCTAAGGACATCACACACACCCATGCCCGAGGCAGGATTCGAACCTGCGGCCGTAGCAGTCCCCCGGTTCCGGTCTGAGCGCCTAGAACCGCTAGACCGCCGCGGCCGGCGAAAACAAAGGAAGTAGGTTTCAGTACACTTGCTCGCCCATTGCTTGAATACTGCAATGGTATCAGATAGGGTTGATAGAGGAGATAGATAAGATCCAGCGGAGAGCAGCTTGCTTCGTTACAGCATCATTTAGTAATCGCGAAAGCGTTATGGAGATGATAGATAAACTCCAGTGGAAGACTCTACAGGAGAGACGCTCAGTAGCTCGGTACGGGCTTTTGTTGAAGTGTCGAGAACATGCCTTCACCGAGGAGTCAAGCAGTATATTTCTTCCTCCTACGTATATCTCGCGAAGAGACCATGAGGATAAAATCAGAGAGATGAGAGCCCACACAGAGGCATACCGACAATCTTTCTTTCCACGAACAATACGAGACTGGAATAGAGGGAGAACCGATAGAGGTACTAAAAGTACCCTGCGCCACACACGGTCAGATGGCTTGCGGAGTATGGATGTAGATGTAAATCTAGATGCAGATGAAAGTGAAATGATATATGTTACAATGTCAAGTCCGCGCCGGCACGTCAGTCGGGAACAACAGACAAGAGACCGCTGTGAGAAGAGGTCAGCCAATCGCTCACTGACCGACCACCTTGCAGGACGACAACGCGACAGTAGCGGCCGTAGGTGAAGAGGACAAAGCGTCACGCTTGACTGGTGGCAGTCCCACTTCGATAGCAGCTTCAGCATTAGCCACTTCATTAGCTGATGCATTGTAGCGTATATCACTAGTACTCTCTACGTAGCACAGACTTGTGTTTGTGTAATCTAAAGAAGACCGACTTTTTGTATGACGCGATTTGCTTGTGACACATCTATCAAAGTTAAGTACTGTAATTGGCTAGTTGTAATAAAATTCATTAATACGAGTTGTTTGATCGTTTGTCTAGTGGAACTGAGTATGCAGGATTTCGAGACACAACAGCATAGTGACAGGAAGTATGAATAACATGGTGCCAATGACATACGAGCAATCACATAGCGACAACCTGTTAACGTTTAGAAGCCAGAGCCACCTGCTGCCACCAATTGTCGCTGTTTTGTTTTGTTATGTACTTTTGTGTTTGCTGGCAACTTAATTCGACCTTTTTTTTTTTTTGCTGGTGTATATGTTTTAACAGTGTCTCTTACAGTGTTTTCTCTATTCAGTGTTTCCAGGTTGGCGTTGCAGAAATTTTCTTTGCATGTGTGCTTATTTTTATTGCTTGCATTATCTGTTTATTGCATTTGCCTATTGCAAAATGAGCCACCCACCTCTCCCACCCCCGCTCAAGCGCCTCAACTGCAAGCGATAAATGTAATGCAGCTAACACAGACGTTTCAGTTTCAGACGCAGGAGGTTGCAACCCTTCTAAACACGGTACAGCAGTTACTGGCCAACCAAGCGACCAATGCAGCACACCCAACAGACCAACACGCAACAACTGTAGCTCCGAGAGCCATACCGCCTTTTCGCCAGTTTAACGTAAAAGAAGAGGAATGGATCAAGTGGTAGCAACTGTATGAAGCCCACATCATTGCTCACAAAGTGTCAGGTACTGTGAAATTACATTGCTTTTTGTCAACAGTAGGAAGTGCAGTCTTTCGCTCACTCAGAAATTTTTCAAAAATGTTCAAATGTGAGTAATATCTTATGGGACTGAACTGCTAAGGTCAGCAGTCCCTAAGCTTACATACTACTTAACCTGAATTATCCTAAGGACAAACACACACACACCCATGCCCGAGGGAAGACTCGAACCTCCGCCGGAACCAGCCGCACAGTCCATGACTGCAGCGCCTGAGACCGCTCGGCTAATCCCGCGCGGCAGAAATTTTTCACTAACGCCACACCAAATGAACTTTCCTATGATCAGGTTGTAGGTTCTCTAACTAACTATTATGACCAATAAGTGAATGTGGTAGCAGCTAGATACTAATTCTTTCGTTGCAAGGAAAGGACAGAGCAAACTTATCGTGAGTGTGTAACAGATTTGCAGGATACGACGAGGCAAAGCAAATTCAAATGTGCTTGTGGTGCTTTATATTCAGATATTACGGTGTGTGATGCGATTGTGTACAATGTAACTCATGTCAAACTTCGAGAAAAGATTTTGAAAGAGTTAGATCCATTACTTCATTATGTAGCGCAAATAATTCATGATTATGATTCAGGTGACGTACCGGACGATAAATTTGAGCAGCCGCCAATTTGTAGGGTTGAGTCGTCCCTTGCTCACGACCAACCTAATAGGCAGCAACAGCACTTGCTCGCCAAGCCGTGTTCACAGTCCTCTAAACAAGTGGCTACATCAGTGAATCGAACTGAGTCATGCCCTCAGTGCTATTCACGGCACAAACGCCGAGACTGCCCTTCCAGACAAGCACGATGTTATCCTTGAGGCAAGAAAGGTCATGTAGAATCCGTATGTTTCCATCGGATTAATCATAAGAATTCTGCCCAATCACCAAAATCTAGTCACAAGACCCATGTTATCAATGCAGTGTATTCAAAGCCTACTGCAGGCATTCGCAAAACTATCAAGCAAACAGTTTTTTCAGTGCTACGCCAGTACCACAAACTTATTGTTCATTTGGATCTTAGTGGAAAATGTGTGAAATTTCAGTTGGACACGGGTGTCTCTGTTACTCTGCTTAATCGTAACACATATGAACTGTTAGGCTCCCCACACCTGTCTGAAAATAGCACGCACCTGAAGGCTTATAATGGACAAGACATTCCCGTTCTCGGAAAATGTACTTTGCCTGCCGTGTATCGCTCGCATAAGCGAACTGTAACTTTCACTGTGCTACAATCACGTGATCTTGAGTACATATTTTGCCTTGAATCTCTTTATTTGTTTGGCTTTGAAATTCAGAACAATGTGGTGTCAGTGACTGCATTCAATGCCATAGACAGTGTAGCTCGCTTGTTGAAAGAATTGCCTGACCTCTTTTCTAAAGGTTTGGGCAAGACTAACAATTTTGTTGGACATATTACTATGAATGACAATGATCAGCCGAAATTTTCCCGGGCCACAACTGTTCCAATTACATTACAGGCCAATGAGGCTGGGAACTTGAAGAATTGCAAGACAGCGGAACTATTGCGCCCATACAAGCTAATCAGTGGGAAAGTGCACTGCTTTTGGTCAACAAACCTTCAGGTCGTATCCGCCCCTGTGTTGACCTTAAGTCTACAGTCAACCCACAAACTGTGATTGATACTTATCCATTGCCACGCCCAGAGGATCTCATGGACAGATTAGGCACTGGTCGCTACTTTTCAAAAATCGATTTGCGCGACGCATATCTTCAAATACCATAAGATGAAGAACCGCAAACCGTGTGTGTTGTGAACACTCATTTGGGCTTGTTTAAATATTTGCTTTTGCCTTTTGGCAGTGCTTCCGCACCCGCCATTTTCCATCGATATTTGGAAAAGCTGACTGCTCATGTACCATACTGTTCAAACTATTTGGACGATATTGTCGTAGAAGGTTGCACACATGAAGAACACATTGCAAATTTCCGTGATTTTTTTCGCGTATAATGTGATGCGGGACTAAAGTGTCGACTGGACAAGTGTGATATTTTTAAACTTGGGTTGCAGTATCTTGGTCATGTCATAAACAGTCAAGGTGTACATCCTCTTCAGTCACATTTGTTAGCCATACTTGACCTGCCAGTTCCTCGCAGTGTTCCAGAATAGTAGTCAGGCTTACGGAAAATGAACTATTATATTCGGGTCATATCGAATGCTCCACAAATCGCAGCCCCATTGCATCGCTTGCCTCGCAAGTCGCTTGAATATCCTCTTCGTTTAAACAGATGAGTGCCAAGAAGCTTTTCAAAAACTTAAAGATGCATTTCTCATTGATCGGTGCTTGGTCGACTTTGATTCTGACAAACCAGCTGTGTTGCAAGGTGACGCTTGCTCTTACGGAATCGGTGCCGCGCTTTCGCACAGATTTGGTGATAAAGTCAAGCCTATTGCTTTGGCATCAAAAAGTGTTGTCCACAGCTCAGTGTAATTATTCAAATATAGAGAAAGAGGCGTTGGCTATTGTGTATTCTACAACTAATTGTATGGCAGAAAATTGTACTTAGTAACAAATCACAGGCCACTGCAGTCCTTGTTTCATCGGATGAAGCCGGTTCCTGTACGAACTGCCCAAAAATTTAAAAGATGGCCTTTGGTGTTGTCTCAATATCGGTACGAGATTGTGTATCGTCCGACATCTTAACATGATAATGCAGACACACTTTCACGTCTTCCGATTGACCCTGATACAGATTTTGATGCTTCTGCTGCATCTTGTCACATCGATACTCACGATTCCGGATTGCTTCAATTCTTTCCTCTGAACTACAGAAAAGTTTCACAGGCCACGGAAGCTGATTCAGATTTAAACATTTTGCTAAAATACATTCGCACATCTTGGCCTCGCTCATTGCATAGTATGAAGAACTCTGTAGAGCGCCGATACTTTGCACGTTGGCACGGCAACGCTATATAACAAGGTGTGATTGTTTTTCAAAATGGCAGCGGACAGTCACCTGTGTTGATCCCCTAAGCTTTGCAAAAAGAAGTGGTGCTGTTACGTCAGCAAGGACACTGGGGGATTGTTCGTTCGAAACAGTTAGCACGTCGACACTATACTTGGCAAGGTATGGACAGCCAAATAGAACAGACGACCTCACAGTGTCACGCATGTGTGGAAAATCAGTCCGCTCCGTCACAATAATTCTCAACTAGGCCTACGTCCCAATCACTATGGCAATGTGTCCACATAGACTCTGCGGGACCTTTTTGGAACATTCGTTGGCTGATTGTGGTAGACTCTTTAGCAAGTTTCCTTTCCATGTTCCAGTGAACTCGACAACGTCACGTAGCACAGTTCAGGCGTTGTCCTCTATGTTTTGTCTCGGAGATTTGTCGGAAGTCATAGTGTCGGAGAACGGCCCTCAGTTCGCGTCAAATGAATGTGAAACATTCTGTGAACGCAATGGCATCCAGCACTTCCAACCAGTGCACCGTTCCATCCACAGTCAAACGGCGAAGCGGTATGTTTCGTCAGAACCTTCAAGCAGCAGATGGCCAAACTTAGCACCGCACACACCAGGGATCAAGCACTACAACTGCTTCTCGCGTCCTATCGTTCGCATCCACGAGATGGACAATTGCTTCACGGCCGCCGCCATCTGACACTGTTCCACCTGCTCCACCCTCCTCAGCATCTGGCGCCGAAGGAAGGCCTCAAGTATCTCTTCATACCGCATGATATTGTGTTTTACAGGGTTTTTAGAAGCAGTAGACAGTGGTCGCGAGGAGAGATCCTTCGTCGACTTGGCACAAGCATGTATCTCACTTCAGGCCCAGACGGATTGCAGCGCCGACATCACGATTAAATTCGCCACTGTCATGTGCACGGTGACCTTATGTATCTCTTCCCACAGATTCACGGATCCCGAGGACAGAGCGTCCACAACAGCAGCCTGAGGGTGTCATCACGACACCACGGGACGACCTCATGGAGACGGATCTTCGCCTCCCCCGCCTCCTCTCGTCCTACTGATGGAGCTGGATCCGACCACGCTGCAGCAGCCGACGCCTTCCACATCTGGGTATGGGCCTCAGGAGATGGACACGCACACTTCTGGGTGTTCTTTGCTCGAGGGGGGAGGGAGGGGGGAGGAATGTTGCTCCCTAAAGTCAGCGCTGGAACGCCAGTCGGGAACGACAGAGAATAGATGGTTATGAGAAGAGATGACTATGAGAAGAAGTCGGCCCATCGCACACTGACCGACCTGCCTCCAGGACGACAACGCGACAGTAGCGGCCCCTAGGTGAAGAGGACAAAGTGCCATGCCCAACTGGTGGCAGCCCCATTTCGACAGCAGCTTCAACATAGCCACTTTGTTAGCCGACGCATCATTGCCTATATCATTAGTACTCTCTACATAGCACAGACTTGTTTTTGTGTATTCTGAACAAGAACGATTATTTTGTATGCTGCCCTTTGCTTGGGATACATCTATCAAAGTTAAGTATTTATAATTATCTTGTTATAATATAACTATTAATACGAGTTGTTTATTGTTTGTCTAGCGAACAATGTATGCAGAATTCTTACACACAGCACTATAAGCACTGCAGGTATAAGATCGTCCACTCCGGTGTGCATTCGCGTGTTCTATGCTTGCTTTCATATACGTTGACATTGACTGCCGTAAAAAGTGCTCACTTTCACACTACGAAAAGTTCCACATTTCTGGGCATATGAATCGTCACAACATTAGGGTTTGGGGCTGCAAAAACTCGCACAGCTCACATGGAGACATACGTGATAACCGGAAGCCTAATGTCTGTTTTTGCCTATTGCACGGTAGGGTGACAAGCACCTTTTTCTTTGCAGAGAAAACCATAATAGAGTATACTGGCCTGGACATGCTCCAACAGTTACTGTTACGATGGATCGAAGAGTTGCAGCCGCCCATCATGTTACAGTATGGTGGTGCGACCCCACATTGGCGTCTGAAGTACGGAATTTGCTGAATGACATTTCCTGAGAGATGGATGGGTATCATCGTCCTGTTGCATGACCCGAGTGCTTCTTTTGTGCTGTTACGTCAAGAATTGCGTGCACACAATAGCAATCAATGCATTTGTGCACGAATCAATCAAGGAATCTGAACTGCTGATGCTACAGTGCTACCCTACATGGCCAGAACTTTAATATCGCCTTAGTGCACTACAAGCGACAAGGGGAGCACACATTTAAATTCTGGCATAACAGAGAGAGACTCCCAGATTTGCTAAACGGTTTACAACAAACCACGTGGCACTGTCTCTGATAATTTCCAAGTTAAAATGTTTTGAAATGATAGCAGGACTTCCCTCGACAGCCTGTATCACAGACAGAACCTTCCAAATCCGAATTTTTCAATTAGGTTGAAACCAGTGTAGGTCACGCCTCGAATCTATTGTGGCCGTTACCTATGGGACCCTAGCTTCATTAAGTACAGCAACGTTATGAATTTTGTATATCTTCATAAACTTTCGTGGGTTATCCCCATCAGTTTCTGCAAATTTGTCTTTATAGCTGTTTTCTATAGCCCTGTGACATCTTTCTATAAATACTTTCCTTAAGTCTCTGTTCCACAACAGTGAACCGCTTCTACTGAAATTACACTACTGAAAAAGTCGCAACTTCAAAGAATTAATGTAGAGTAATAACATTTTGGGAACACATTTGTCTAGGTAACATATTTAAGTGATTAACACAACTCAAAATCACATGCTAATGTAAGTTATAGGTGAGTCATTGCAAATGTGAAATGTTGCTAAATTAATATCCGGTGTAATCGCCCGGTCTGTTGAACGCAAGCATGCAAACATTTATGGACTGTGTTGTACAAGTGCAGGAGTGCCCGTGGCTCTTTCTCGGTAAATACAGGGACGATTAGTGCTGTTTGTGGATGACGTTGGAGTTTTCGTCCTATTATGTCCCATATATACACCACTGGAGGCAGATCAGCTACTCCAACACGCCAAGGCAACATGGATCAAATGGCTCTGAGCACTATGGGACTCACTTCTGAGGTCATCAGTCCCCTAGAACTTAGAACTACTTAAACCTAACGACATCACACACATCCATGCCCGAGGCAAGATTCGAACGTACGACAGTAGCGGTCCCGCGGGTCCAGACTGTAGCGCCTAGAACCGCTCGGCCACTCCGGCCGGCCAAGGCAACATGTCAAGCCTCTGTAGAGCATGTTGGGTTACAGAAGTGGTATATGGGCAAGCGTTATCCTATGGAACAACAACCCATGGAATACTGTCGATCAATGACAGCACAACAGGTCGAATCACCAGATTGACGTACAGTTTTGCAGTCAGCGTGCGTGAGATAACCACGAGCCGGCGGTCATAAAAAATCGCATCCCAGACCATAACTCCATTTACAGGTGCAGTGTGTCTAGCACGCAGACTGGTTGGTTGCCGGCCCTGAACTGGAGTCCTTCTAACCAACACGGGGCCATCACTGGCATCGAGGCGGAGTCATCTCTCATTATAAAATGCAACAGACCTTCACTCAGCACTCCAATGAGATTTCGCTTGACGTCACTGAAGTCGCAAAGGCGGTGGTTTGGGATCAGTGGAACGCGCGCTACAGAGCGTCTGACTCGGACCTATCTTTGAAGTAACCTATTTGTAACAGTTCATTGTCTCACTGTGGTGCTTACTGCTCTCCGCATTACTTCTGTAGATGTAATACGATGGCAGAGCCATTGGCTGGACTCGATGGTCTGCCCTCTCGGTGTTGCCACGTGACCGTCTGCAGTACAGACTTCTTGCGACTGTACGTTATTGTGACCAGCGCTAGTCGCAGTCATGTACAGTGACTTCATTCCTTTCAGGTCTTTCTACAGTATCGCAGAAGGTCTGTCCAGCTTCTCGTAGACGTGTTACACTACCTCGTTCAAACTCAGTGATGTGTTGATAATGGTGTCTTTGTCGCCTTAAAGGCATTCTTGACTAACATCAACTCACCACGTCTAATCTCAACGGAAATTAACGCCCACGACCATTACAGAGAATATTTAATGCAAACGTGATTTGTATTGTCATAGTGGTTCTAATACGCAGTGCGAAATCTAAATAAGTATCATCGTTCAGATGGTCTCCAAATTCCGCGTCAGAGTATACGAAAGACAAAAGTTAAAATACGATAGCAGAAATTACAATGTTTATACGATTCACAGACAGCTGGTGCTCACGACTTTACTCCTCAATGATATCTTGACAACTGTGATGTCAGGAAGGGCATCCGGCCACGAAGTTAAGTAACAAAATAAAAATAACAGTTACCACCCCGATAAGCTGACCCCCTACGCGATGCGATAAACGTTAAATATAAGAAGAGTCTGTGTTACTACAAAAAAGAAATAGAAATGAAAGAATGGGGAATGCAGAGGAGAAATAAAATTAAATGCAACTTTGTAAGTGAAAAATTTTGTTCAAGATTTTGTCAATACGCTGATGACGTATCAATTAAAAAGAAATGAAAATAAATGAATGGCAGTCTCAGGAGGAAATATGCATTACAACTGGGATTTTACAGGTCAAGTGCTGTGTTCAGTTATACGTCAATAAATAGATGAGATTTTAGTTAACACGGATGAAAAATGGAATTCAAAAAAATTAAGTGACGAGTGACTCGGGACGGTAGACACCTGCTATCTACATGAAAGCAGGACACGAATTACCAGCGGAGGTAGGACAGTAGCTAAATAGATTAGTCCTCTGATTATATATTCCCACAAAGAATTTCCCACCGACGTAAATGCAAAAGCTGAAGAATAGATTATTAAGTATGAGCTTAATTAAGTATTACGTATCATCTGGATATTATATTACGCAAATCAGCTATTACTAATTCTCGGAAGGCTCACAAGATAAGTCCATGGCAAGGAGTACCTTTGTTGGTTTTCTTCTAAGGACTGCTCCGAACATTCACTTGCTCTCTTTAATAACAAACACATAAGATATTGGTTCAGTTATGCTGTATGCAGTATAATTCGAGATTTACCTCTTCTCATATTAAGGTCGAGTTGATTTGATGTCATAAACGACCGATCACCTGGATAAGCGTAGCACAAACACATCCAGCTACAAAAAAAAAAAAAAAAAAAAAAAAAAATGGTTCAAATGGCTCTGAGCACCATGTGACTTAACAGCTATGGTCATCAGTCCCCTAGAACTTAGAACTACTTAAACCTAACTAACCTAAGGACAGCACACAACACCCAGTCATCACGAGGCAGAGAAAATCCCTGACCCCGCCGGGAATCGAACCCGGGAAACCGGGAGTGGGAAGCGAGAACGCTACCGCACGACCACCAGCTGCGGATGTCATCCAGCTACACCTGTGACACGTATCTTATTAGCAAAATGATGACAGTCTTTCCGCAAGCTGCTCTTTCTTCGAGAATTCAATAGATTTTACTATATTTTCCACGGATAGCGCTTCCTATGTTGACGTGAACTGAGAATGAGACCACTGAAAAAGTAATACACTAGAGTCACAAAAATTAACTATGCTTTCTAAAATTCCGGCACAAAGAAATTATGGTCGGTTTGTACACCGACTAGGAGTATGTATACAACAGTGTACAAGTTGCAAGTGGCCAAACCCAGAGAGATTGCGATCAGTATGGTCGTCGTCGCTAAGTACAGACACTGAAGACAGGGCAAATAACGTAGAAACATGGATGCAATGGCGAAGTCTTGGTGACTGTGTGATTTGGAACGATTCATATTGATCAGTATGGATGGAAATGATTTGCCATGTCGCCTCGTATCCTAAAAGCACGGTGTGTGTATCAAACTGGAAATACAAGAGGATAGTACACAGTAAAAAGAGTCTACTGCGACTGAAATGTGACCACTGTGTGGAATGACCAAAACCTTATTTCCATTAGCATAACCGGCCGTTATACACTATGTGATCAAAAGTATCCGGACACCTCCAAAAACATACGTTTTTCATATTAGATCCATTGTACTGCCAGGTAAACCATATCAGCGACCTCAGTAGTCATTAGATATCGTGAGAAAGCAGAATGGGACGCTCCGAGGAAATCACGGACTTCGAACGGGGTCAGGTGACTGGGTGTCACTTGTGTCATACGTCTGTACGCGAGATTTACACACTCCTAAACCGCCCTAGGTCCACTGTTTCCAATGTGACCTCACCGATCGACATCGATACCTCTCCTCAGTGCAGCACTCCATGAAGAATGGGCTGCCATTCCTCAAGAAACTTTCCAGCACCTGATGGAACGCATGCTTGGGAGAGTGGAAGCTGTCATCAAGGCTAAGGTTGGGCCAACACCATATAGAATTCTAGCATTACCGATGGAGGGCGCCACGAGCTTGTAAGTCATTTTCAGCCAGGTGTCCCTATATTTTTGATCACATGGTGTATCTTCGATCACATTGTTGGATCGACGTCGAATCACTATTTGCGTCGATTGTTAGACGCCGTCGGCAGGTCCCCTGCTGTGATGGCCTCATACATGTTAGACGTTGACGCTGGTAGCTTGCATCGATAGGTGGCATAGCAGGCAAACGTGAATTTACGGTTTTCGGGTGCCACTGCATAGGAAATTCACTCACGACTTTTGCATTATGGTTTCCCATCTCACCAGCAACCACCTTGGAGAGTGCGCAGGGCATGCTATACTTTGATGGGTCAATAAACTTTTGTGAAAGATTCTGTTGTCAGTATTTCAGTATATGGAATTAAAAGTTGTTAGTTTTTAATTGACGTTTACATCTTGTAGCAACAACGTACATGCAGAACAGTGGAGGTAAAACTCAGGTCTCAGTGCATACAATGCAGTTCTAACACACCTTGAAATTTTACTGTTTTGTGTTGTACAGTGAGACAGACAGCTAGGATCCTATCTACGAGCTCCACTTTAATAGTTAATGGACTGATACTTTTAATTTTTAGACTAAAAATAATAAAAAGTCTTCTGAAACATACAAGCACATTTGACTACTGTCGAATACGGCATCACGTGCGACTGATACTGAGTATGAAAGCACATCTGACTAATGCTGAGTACACAAGCGCAACGGACTGGTAATGAATATACAACCTCAACTGATTAATAGCTTATTTAGTATCCAAGTAATACTGAATAACTAAACGTAACAGAATTAATTCTCTACAAGTTAAACACAACAACTCTAGATGAAATTTGTCAGAGCTCTATCGTCCTATACCTAATTGGATTTGGAGTTGGCGAACAATTAGCACCTACCGGTAATCCAGTTTGCAACCTACTTCACATTGAGACATAAGATGAAAGAAAAGCGACGCTGTTGGTTCACTTTGGGGAGGGGCCAAAAAGCGAGGTAATTGATCACATCGGATTAAGGATGGATGAGGAAGGAAGTCGACCGTATCCTTTCAAACGAAGCATACCGGCATTTGCCTGACGCGATTTAGGGAATTTACGGGAAACGTAAATCAGGATGCCCGGACGCGGATTTCAAACCGTCCTCCTCTCGACTGCAAGTTCAATGTGCTACCTACTGCGCCATCTCGATAGTAAAAGCGATGCTGTATCTATGATTTGGAGGCAGTAATTGTGCAGTGAACTTCCTTTTTCCTGACCATGTGGTTACCAAAACTTTTTCATGTTTAATCTGAATACCGTTAATAACTCTGTTGCTAAAACAAATGTCTAATCTGCACACAGATGGTTGGTTTTTACAAAAGAGAAACGAAGCTGCTGACAGACACACAGACACACACACGCACACACACACACACACACACACACACACACACACACACACACACACACACAGAAAGAGAGAGACAGAGAGAGAGAGAGAGATTTTTAAAACTGAACCGCTAACTGGTCCCACAAGATACGATACACAGGTAATCTTATAAATCGAGATTCCAGATGATCTGTCGTTGTCTACATGACACCTTATTTAGATGATGGTCAACAGTATGAACAAATTTAAAAAAAATGCATAAGACAGCGCTGTCTGTAATTATTTTTATTTATTTATTCATCTATTTCTTTTTTTGTGCTACCAGTTTCAGTTCCAAACCGTCATCAACCTCATGAAATTTATCACTGATATATCACATAATATGTCATGTGATAAATCTATGGATATTTTCCTGCAATTAAAAATGGTTTGGAACCAAAACCAGTAGCTATATACAGTTATATACATACATAGTCATATTACTTACTACGATAAAATAAACAGAAACATCTCAGATATGGTTCAAACACCAATAAAATCCTATTTAATTTGCCGGCCGCGGTGGTCTAGCGGTTCTAGGCGCTCAGTCCGGAACCACGCGACTGCTACGGTCACAGGTTCGAATCCTGCCTCGGGCATGGGTGTGCGTGATGTCCTTAGGTTAGTTAGGTTTAATTAGTTCTATGTTCTAGGGGACTGATGACCACAGATGTTTAGTCCCATAGTGCTCAGAGCCATTTGAAGCCTATTTAATTTGTGGAAGTATCGTAATTTGCTAAAACCCTAACACATCTCGTTAATCTTAATCTGATAAGACAAAGGATTTGGAGTTCACATGCCATCATGCGATAATCAAAGTATTGAATTTACCAAGAATATCCTCTCCTTGAAATTACGAGCATACCACCCACGACAGCGTAACAAATGCTTAAATATTTTTACATATGCGGCCGAGAAGCATCCACAGTAATAGAATGCGAAATCACATAAAGGGACATGGTAATAAATTCCAACCAAAGTCTTGACCCGCTAAATTACGCAATATTATATGTACGAGACAGATAACAAAAGTCAGCTAAGCCAGGCATCTATCAGTATCAGTGAAAAAGATTGTGTCAGACTGTAGATCTGAGGGAATCATACGTAAACGCTGTCAGGAGTACCGAAGTTAGTATCCAAAGACTAATAGATGGCACAGAAACTGAAATCGAAGACAACAAAGCAAAAGTCCAAATGATGAACTCTGTTTTCAAGCTACCCTTTATACAGGAATTCCCAGAAGTACTACACGAGTATTTTATTACCACTTGACATGTGTCACGTAGCGATATGACAGCTTCTCCGAAAGCGCAGAAACATGGCGCGGAACGGCCTCGAAAGACATCGGGTGTCGCCCTCACCACTGCGCAGAGTGCCCGAAAGCACAATCAGAAACAAACTCGGAAATGCAAGCACGTAACGGAATGAAGATTTAACAACATGTTGAAATGTCCCCTTTTGTACTATTTATGCATGACTGTGCTTAAACTGATACACAATATTTTGTTAGCGCAACGCAATCTGACTTTCAAAATTCCCTACAAAAGAATGGCCCTGACTAACATTAAACTATACCTTTCACAAATCACTTACCTCACAAAAATCTTCGCTGCTCAAGCTACTGCAATACAGCGAGCGCCACTACTGCCAGCTAAATAAAAGATTCAAACTACTGAAGGCACTAACTACTGATAGGGATAGTTAGCAAATGAAAGATATTAATAGAGAACGAACAATGTATTTACCTTGATATCATCACAAGTCATAATATATATATCAGTTCATGACAAATTGCAAACCTCCGCCATCTCTCTCCCCACATCCACCACTGCTGGCGGCTCACCTCCAACTGCGCAACGCTACGCGTTGTTCACATCCAGCTGTCGCTGCCCAACACTACAATGGCAGACAACAATGCAAACCAGCCACAGACCGCACACAGCACAGCCAGTGATTTTCATATTGAGCGCTACGTAACGTTGCCAATAAGAAAACATAAACAGCCTACTTACATAGAGAAACCATAAACAGCCTACTTACATAGAGAAAACATAAACAGCCTACTTACATAGCCCCCATGCTCCCCACAAAAAATTTTACAAATTTTTTTTTTGGGCAGTGGCCAATACAGATTTGAAAAAAATTCTTCATAATTACAATAACAAAGATATCAAATGCACACACTTATTGATACAACGTTGGTCAAAAGCTCAAATTTTCTCACAGTCCATAAAGACAGTCCTAATCGTACATAACAGGAGAATAGCAGTGTTTTTCTCAAAGTCTGAGCAGTAAAAGAAAATGCACACGGAAGTAGTGGATTTCCATGCAGTCTTGAAGAAGTAGTGTTGTCCTTCCCACGGAAAGACAGTGCTGACTCTCGACATGCTGACAGGTAATGGGCCACCATGGAGCAAACCCACAGCAGAGTCATTCGAAGTTTTGAAGAGTATTGGTAGGTAGGTCATCACAGAGCAGACCCACTGGAGTCCTGGTAGAGATTGTGGTATTGGTGGGCCATCAAAGATGCAGACCCACTGTAGTCCTTGTAGAGATAATGGCATGGTGGGTCATCAAAGATGCAGACCCACTGTAGTCCTTGTAGAGATGGCCAGCAGCCATCCGTTGCGACTGTGCAGGTGCACAATCACCATCGAAGAGTCTTGCGAATAATATAGCAAGTCCATAACCACCACTTGTGCACTCACAACGTTTTTAGAATTGTCCTTAGAACCAGCAATGCTGTTATCCAGTCCCTTGCAGAATTATTAACACACGTGCAAACACTAACAGTCCCTACTTCTCACATATTGTCCATATACTATGACCAGCAGAAACGTGTGCAGTGAAATGTAACTTACAAGTTAATAATATCATGAACTGGTGACAATTACAATTTTATAACATAAGAATACAATTACAAAGGTACAAAATACATCATTAAAAACATAATAATACAGATAACATTTGTAGTAATATGGGCTTTACAAAAGAATAGAAATAGACATATACGTCAGTGTTACAGGAATTATGACATGAGTACATACATAGAAGATCAGAATAATTACTGAAACATCAACTTCACACATGAGCATTTAAACAGAATGAATAATGTCTAACATCTTTACAAAGTAAATAACATATTATTAATGCCAATTATATTTGAGGATAACAGTATTCCTCATCATAGTGAATGTAGCTTAATATTAAAAGAAAAAAAATTCTATGAAACTACACAGAGACAGGAAGAAAACAAATACTCAAGGGTACACAAACACATAGTGGGATAACACCAATAGGAAAGGACAGGGTTCGTTTTCAGTGTAACATGTGGTACTGCAGTCCAACCTAAAACTTCATATATCTTTCCTCTTATTTCATCCTTTGTTTCCACCAAAAAAATTCTATCTAAGCATGCTTTCTGTATTTATTTCACATATTTCTTACCTCATTATTTATTTCCAAGAAAATCCTACCTATACCTGCTTTCTGTACGTTTTTCATATAGATTCTCAATGCATTTCTTCCAATTCATCGCAACTCATTCTCTTCTATAGTCTACCCCCTCTTAAGCTAACTTAAATCTACTGAGCTCAGATGCTAAACTAAGGGACGAGGCAATGCGGCATCACATAACAAATCAACACAAACAGCAATGCAAAAAATGCAAATTGGCAAAGCTAGCAGCATAAATGAGCAAAAGTCAAATTCAATAACACTATGCCTAGCAAACAGCAGCAACTTATACCTAAACATGACATAGCGCAAGCAGAAAAAATATTACACTAAAATGGCCATGTCTAATACCTATGTCACATCTTAACATTAGAGTGATGCATCACAATTTATTCTACAAAAGAAATTACCAAGTACTTGAAAAGAAAATTATGAATGCAGTTCCTGTGAAGGTAAATGTCACTTTGTGCTCCCTCATTTTTTTTGAAAAAAATTATTATATACTCGATCTGTAGACAGAAAATATTTATATTAGTACATCTATAAAATTTTATTTTAACCAATGCTGCAGTGCAGCTAGAAACTTGATATTAAACAAAATGTGTAAATAAATACATAAAGCAAGCCATATGGCATTTTTCTTAACTAGCAAGGCAATAGCTGTGAAATGTTTCTCATCGTTTCATTAGGCATTTCAGTAAATATCATAAATTACGAGCTCCACAGTATACTTTCAACAAGGAGATGTCAGTAGCGCAGACAATGGCCTTCCCTTTCTTTTTTTTTCTACCTGTGCTTCTGACGAGGCACTCACACTAATGGCTTGTTCTCCAGGCGTCTGACACACCTGGGTGCCCACGACGCATTATGTGCAGGTGGTCACCTAACCTTCGTACGGAAATATTTTCGACAGCAGTTTCTGCTACCGTTGCAGTCATATATACAAAATTTCACAGGTCGAGAATTTACTTTGCAAATGTGTAGAAACAAAATCCTATAAATATAAGTGTCCAAAAAAAATATTCGTCAGCATTGTGATACAGTCACACATTTCATAACTCTTAAAGTACGTTTCTTGGTTTCCAACATCCTTTTCATAAATCAGAGTCCCTAACCCCTACTCCTTATTCCTTACCTTATTACACATATACATATTCATATTCATCAACACGTCTTCAATATTTCATCATAATAGCTACATAGCATAATCAGATTCCTCATATAGCATCAGCTTATTTATCATAAACATACCTCAACAGCATAGTACACATCGTCGTCGTAATAATAACATCATAACACTTCAGTCAAATCTTAAAATCGTCGTAACTTCCTCCAATAATTTCAAAACGTAAAAAAAATTCTCTGCTCATTTCAATAGTGTCATCTACCTCAAACGTACTTTAAAATCATGCTCCCTTACCAAATATATCATTCAAATCTCTCATAGTATCACAATGGTTCCGAAAAAATATGAACAGTTTACAAAGTACAGACAAAATACAGTTTCATAAGTGTGAAGTTACCCAACTGTGTATTGCGTAAACATCTGTCACTGATGTAATAAAAAAGTTTATCTCTCAGTTACATGATCAGATAGCTGTGTAATTTGTGTGTTAGAGAAATATGGTACCGATGTGTAAAGTTGTATAAGCAAATACCATATTAGCTAGGGTTCCTTGTGGTTGCCACACACATGGTACACAAAGTAAGCGTGTACCCCCCTGAGGATAAATGTAATTATACCCTCAGGTGTTACAAATTACAGCAATGGAATGAAATGTATCACGGAAAACTTTCTTTGTAATTAAAAAATCTTGAAAAATAAATGGCTTAAGTACAAAATCTCTCAAATGCGTGTCCTGTAGCGCTAAATGTGCGTCTTGCTGCAACATAATCTCTGTGGAAGTGTCGTAATTATCGTCCTCCGAAAGCTAAGTTCTGCAGAAGTCAATGTACTTACCTCATAATACACAAAAGTGAAATGCTTTGCGTATAAATGTCTTAGTTATTACGCTTATTGCCGTGATGAGGAAAGTACTGTGCTGTAACGTATTGTTGTGCTACAGAAAAGGCTGTCTCCTTGTAGCTATACCACAAAAGTTACTACTAAAACATGTTTTTCTTTCCAGAAGAATTCAGAAAACTGTGCAGATATAAAACAGATACACCGCAAAAGCAACATTGTAAATTGTCACTCATTAGTAGCGTCATGATAACATCGTGTAGCTGTCACATAAACTAACTATTGTCTCATCTGGTATCTCACAGAAAGTACTTTAAATCCGGAATGTATTTTCAAGTAAACCAAAATGTGGCATTAAAATCTCATTAGCAGTACTGGTAAATGTTCTAAGTATGTGAGCCTTATAGTCGTTACGTAATCGTGCAACAAACAAGCAAGAATGCACACACACAATAACACTGTGTCTTCTGTCCACAATAACAATGCATTCGTAATTTCTGTTTAAATAATTTCTCTTGGTTCTTGGCTGGATATTTAACTTCAAACATTGTTGTATGTTAACAGATTCTAAGTCTGACAAAGCATATAAGTAATGTGAAGCGAAAAATGTTATGGCAAAGACAAAGTTAAAAAGCAGATTATCTCTCAGTAAGCGGTTTTACGTGTGAAGTGTGGTGCAATCTTTTACTCTTCAAAGTACTCAGAATTTCAGCTTGAACGCAATTATCATGCAGTATACGTCAGTAAAGAATACTGGAATTTTTCACAAGGTTAGCGTCTATGTTATTTTCCCCTGAGCCAGCGGCCGCACGCGGCTGCCTGCGGTGCGAGTCATTGTCTGTCCCTTTGTTGGCGCGCGTCGTTATTGGGATTAGGAGACCTAACTTCCACAAATTTGCCTTGCCGAAAGGGCCCAGCTCTGTTTGAATCCCGCCAGTTCTGATGCAATTCAGGTCTGTCGTTACGATCATATCGTCTGTCGTCATGTCGGTAGATTCCATAGTTTCTTTCTTGTCGGTCACATGGTGGAGAATTTCTCCCTGAATCGTAACTGCGCGCTGGTCCGTTGCGTCTAAAGTTATTCTGTCTCCCTTGATAGTATTTATTTTGGTTCCCGTATTGTCTGTTTATCTTATTGTCTCTGTGATAGTCATTACCACGGAGAGGTGATCTTTCCCTGTAGTTATTACTACTCTGCCAACGGTTGACATACGGGTGGTGTCTGTTTTGGTCACGATTTGCGTTGTAAGAATAGCCTTGTCGTGTCCCGTTATTGTTTCTGTCGTCACGGAATTGTGACGTATGTGACCTGTAGTGATTGTTTTCCTGTTTTCGCATCCGGCGACTGTCAGTGTCAATTTCTAATTCTTGTAACAGACCCTGTAATGCTTCAATGTCATCTTTGCAACGTCCTGCTAAAATAATATGTCGTAAATGTTCAGGCAATTTGAGTAAGCAAATGCGGATGAGTTCTGAGGGGCTGTATGGGTTTGAAAGATACTGATTCTTATGCAACATGTCTTCAAAATATTTCATAAGACTGGAAAATTCAGATTGTTCGAAACGTTTCATCATTATGATGCTATGTTTTACACGGTCTTGTGTGGCTTGAGACCAATATGCTGAGAGGAAGGCATGGTAAAACTCTCCTTCACTGTGGCAATCGTGAATTACCGATCGCATTCTTACAGCTGGTTCATTCTCTAAGTAGCCACACATAAATTCTAATCTGTGTTCCAACGACCAGTTGGGAGGAAAACAATGAGAGAATTGATGGAGCCATGCTTGTGGATGAATGTCGTTGCCAGAATTCTTAAATGTTTTGAATTTACGTGTAGTAATGAACAGCTTATAGTCAAAATCATCATGTCGGCGAGTCGCATATCGGTCATTGTTAGGTCGTGTCGGCCGTTCCATCTCAAAATTCGGTGCACGTTGCCAATTTCTTTCATAACTTCCGAAATGCCCTGTGTTATTATTTTGTGGCTGTTCCGCATTTGTATGTCCCTCTTCCCGTATTGGGGCGTGAGTGTCCTCTGAAATACGTAATTCTTGTACTACTTGTGCCAACTGATCTTGCACTTCCCGGATTTCTCTTTTGTACTGTGTATTGATTTGATTTTGATTTTGTTTGAATTTTCTAATTTGTTCATACTCTTCTGTGTCAGTGAAGGCTACAGGTGTTGTGTCATTCAGATCATCATCTACCTTTGTAGATAAGTTAGTGAACTGATCTGAAAGTTCGGCTACTTTATCCGATAGTGAAATCATTTCCTCTGTATGTTTTTCTGAACCAAGTTTCAGAGTGTCCATTTGTGTTGCAATCGTGTCTACTGTAACCTTTAAGTTTTCCTGAGTTTTTGCAAGTTGCGTAACCGAATCGGTAGATGCAACTGAGTCAATTTTAGCTTGCAAGGTGTTGTGATTTTCATGAAAAATAGTTTGCAGTTCTTTTATGGCTGCTTCATGATTCTGTAATGCATTTTCATGCCGCGAAAAAATAGGTTGGAAATGCTCACAAATTTGTGATTTTACGTCATTACAGACTTTTTGACATTTCGATTCAATGTTATGTAACTCACTAGTTAAATCTTCACGTGTTTGTTCAAGTGTGGTGTCTAACTTTTCAAGCTTTTGCTGTGTTTGTCTCTGATTTTGTTCCATTTGTTGCATTAATTGCAATAATAATGTATTAGTATCTGGAATCTGTTTCTCTACGCTTTTCGGCAGTGCATTTGCACCGACAACATTCACATTTTGACAAGCAGAAAATGTGTCTTGACTTATTTGAGAAAACGGTGATGACCCAAAACCTGAATCTACAGTATTTGCGAAATTGTGTCCTGTCATTTCGGATTCCTGAGGCGAGCTGTTGCCGACCGATCGATCGATAATGCTTCCCTCTTCACTAATTGTTTCACTGTCCACGCCATTGTTTGCCGCCCGCTCCATTTCCCTATGCACAATTACCAAACTACTACTTTGAACATCAGTTAATTCATTACTCGGTGGCGCTAACACACTGCTTTCATTTTCACTGTCATTTCTCAGTTTACTTTGGAGCCTAGTATGACGTTTTTCACACGCCATTATTGTCACAATATTTCACCCGACAACACAGAAAAACACAATTTGAAGAGCAAAAATAAGAGAACACATTAACATAACACTGAAAATAATATCTAGTTAATTACAGCTGCGAAATACTTGGTGCAAATCTATATGCATGCCACAACTGTTTTACTGTACAACAATGAAAGGTTACAACTACAAAGGAGATTCTCTCTACAATTACGCGCTAGCAATAAACAAAAGCTACACTAAATACACAAACTACAAGAAAAATCAGAAGATTCCAGTGAGGTATCCTAGGCTAAGGGTCGACATATGAAACGTCCCCTTTTGTACTATTTATGCATGACTGTGCTTAAACTGATACACAATATTTTGTTAGCGCAACGCAATCTGACTTTCAAAATTCCCTACAAAAGAATGGCCCTGACTAACATTAAACTATACCTTTCACAAATCACTTACCTCACAAAAATCTTCGCTGCTCAAGCTACTGCAATACAGCGAGCGCCACTACTGCCAGCTAAATAAAAGATTCAAACTACTGAAGGCACTAACTACTGATAGGGATAGTTAGCAAATGAAAGATATTAATAGAGAACGAACAATGTATTTACCTTGATATCATCACAAGTCATAATATATATATCAGTTCATGACAAATTGCAAACCTCCGCCATCTCTCTCCCCACATCCACCACTGCTGGCGGCTCACCTCCAACTGCGCAACGCTACGCGTTGTTCACATCCAGCTGTCGCTGCCCAACACTACAATGGCAGACAACAATGCAAACCAGCCACAGACCGCACACAGCACAGCCAGTGATTTTCATATTGAGCGCTACGTAACGTTGCCAATAAGAAAACATAAACAGCCTACTTACATAGAGAAAACATAAACAGCCTACTTACAATGTAACCAAGCGAACGCTGACAGCGATAAACAAGAAACCCGGGCTAGCGCCAGCATACTGCTGAGCTCGGAGTGCGTGAGCTCGCACCAGTGAAGTTATGCCTACAAAGGCTCCGCCGATATACCCCGAGACGCACTCTACTTACGGTGGAGTTGAAAACCACTTTGACTGCCGGCCGCAAAACACTTTTCGTCCGACAGAAGGGAGTCTGGCGGGGATACCAAAGCCCTCGCCCCATTAGCAGACACGTAGTGCCTAAAATGTCACGAGGCAAGTGACAAGGGTGACGGGGAATGCTGACAGGGATTCCTCTTGGGAACTCTCCACCGGGACGTGATGTCTGCGCTGAGGGTTGTGCTGATGCTCAGTCGGAGTCTGCTGGTCGAAGGGGGAGCCCATTATGAAGGGGGAGGGAGGAGAGGGGAGCGGCAATCTCCGTCAACTACTGCGTTGTTGTAGAGAGCTATACCATCTCCTTCAGGTCCATTCTGGAAAACTTCTCCTGGCTGGAGTGTTGCACCATTGGAGGACGCAAATTATATGGCGAGCAGAAGACAAGCGATGGGAAGGACTGTGAGTGCCACTCGGAACCCTGTGCTAGGGTTTGCCGGTTCCTCCCGCATGCACGAACGCCTTCTCCCTTTCTTAGTGGTGGCATCCGTCGCTCAGCTGCACATGGACGGATCTGGTTAGCGTGACGAGTCAGGTATTGCTGACCCTTTGAAATTATATGAAGCTGACGCCCCTTATACAGCACCACCATTCCTTGCATTTATTCAGATGTCTAGTGCACCTACATAGCGAAACCGTGCTGATATTTTGGCACAGCGCTCAGTCCATTCTCGTGAGACATTGGGCGCAGTAGGTCGAAGAGGCCGCGAGGCTGACGGCTATGTGACACCTCTGCTCGATTGTGCCCATTGACTAGAGCTGCTTGGTAAGGCGCCAGAAAGCTGAACAGACATCACTGCTAAGTAACGCCACGTTTCTTTAGCTATGGTTTTGCCGGCCAGAGTGGCCGTGCGGTTCTAGGGGCTACAGTCTGGAGCCGAGCGACCGCTACGGTCGCAGGTTCGAATCCTGCCTCGGGCATGGATGTGTGTGATGTCCTTAGGTTAGTTAGGTTTGATTAGTTCTAAGTTCTAGGCGACTGACGACCTCAGAAGTTAAGTCGCATAGTGCTCAGAGCCATTTGAACCATTTTTTTAGTTGTGATTTTAATTTCGTAGCAAACCGCTCAACTTTTGGGTTTGATGCCCGATTGAATGGTGTGGTGATCGGGTGATAATACCATTTTGCCTGCAGAACGCTTCATATTATCCCGACACAGATGACCATTGTGCGCAGCATATCCTCAGTTGCAAAAATGGCAGCTAACGCCCGAATTGCAGTGTGGACGCCGTGGAGGACAGCCTGCGAGTAGTTACATACCGAAAGATGGGCAATACGCCTGCTGCTAACAGCCTCATGGTGCCCAAGAAAGAACCCACTAGACCCACGTGCACTCTCTCCCATTGGTGAAGGAGAAAAGCATACTTGCTTCCCATTGACTGTACGGTGCCATGCAGACTGGACGTCAGTGTCAAGATAAGGCGCGTACACCGATTGCCAAACTGCACGCCAATCGACGTGGGGAAGTTTCTCCTCAACCACGTTCGATGACGTGTGCTGCTGAAGGGAACCATAGATCACCTTTGTGGATGTCAATTGCGTCCGCAATGTCACAATACGGACATCGCTCAGTTCGAGGAAAAAGTGGCGGAAGTAAAAGAAGGGCGGCGGGACTTCCGAAAGCTGGATAGGTGCTGAGAGAGAGTACGGTGCAAGGGCCTCCAGCAACGGGCTGGTAAGGCATGGGGAACTACGGCGCCACAACGTCATATGAGAGCCAATGAAAAGGGATACCGCTCTGTGAGGCACATGATACGTACCTAAACCGCCACTGCACCGCGCGAGGGTGAGAGTCTTGTATCTTATCCTGAACAGCAAGCCGTAGCAAACAAACGACCACAATGCCGCTAGCGTGCGGCCGGCCATGGATGGCGGAATAGAAAGTGTCTGTGGACATGGGGGATACGTGACGCCAAATATACATGAACGTATTGTGTGCGTTGCAGAAGATCGAGTGCTCGTAAACGATGATCCAAGAGGCCAGCTCGTAATTGGAAAAGTAGACAGTTGAGGGCAACTGTCCGCCGCAGATCACTTGCGAAATCGAGTCCTAAACCTCGGAGAGTATCAGCTACACGCAAAGGATCAGTACTGTCCACAGAGAGGACTGCACCGATAGCCATGGCGCTCGATTTGCAGACTTTTAAGGCAGCTACCAGGAGCTTCGCCATAGGTGGTAACCCATGCCAGTGACTCCCTGACCTCAGCATCGCTACGAAGAACGGTGACGAGAACGTCTGCATAAGCAGTGCAGTTGAATACATGATTACCGAGAGACATCCCAGAGAGGATTGACGGAGACCACATATCAACGGTTCCATGGCGAATGGATACAACAGTGCGGGGAGCCGGAAGCCTTAACGCACTGATCGACGGATCGAGATGGGAGGAGTAAGACGGCCATTGTAGAGTACACGAGGCGTAGGTCCACGAAGGAGACGCATTACGACGTCGATGGTAGTATCAGGGTAGCTCATATTGCAGAGCACCCCTTCCAGAAAGTCGTGATCTACTCGATACAACGCCTGGCTAGGTCAAGAGCTGCCAAATGTACAGGCATATGACGAGTGTGAGGAAGAGCGATTATGTCCTGATAGGGACAGAGGGCAGTGCGGATGTTATTGACATCTCCCAAAGAAGTTTGATCGGGGGAAACCACGTACCAAGCTGTCCGTTTAAGCAGCGCATCCCACAGCCGAGTAAAGATCTTTGTATCGCTGTTGAATAACTTTAAGGGTCGGTAATTGCATATCCGTGAAGTACCCCAAGGCTTGTGGATGGGAATGAGGAAACCATCGAGGAAACCATCTGGAATCGGCACGGAAGGTGACACAAGGTCCTGACAAATTTCCATCCACAATGGCACCAGAAGTGGACGAAATGTCCGACAAATCTACAGTGGGAGGCCGTCAGGGCCAGGCGACCTCTTCGTAGAACCCGCCTCTGTAGAGTCATGGACTTCGTCCTCTGTGACGTTAGCAATCAGATCCATCTTCGCATCCACGGGAACCGGGTCAAAGGAGAGTCTGGAGACCGCTGTAACGTTGGCGGTGACTTTGTTCAGAGTACAGCGTAACATAATGTGCATGGAGAGCTGACCCGATATCCTGTTGCCTGCGATTCATCAGTCGTAAGGTCATTAATCAAATACCTCCAACTGTGGCGTCGTTCCGCTATGACGTGGTACGAGTAAATAGATGTACGCTCTTCCACTAACCCATCGTGTGTGCGCGACCTGACCATAACTCCTTAAGATGGCGGCGAGATAGGGATGTGAGCTTTGCCTTGGCACGATTCGCTCTTTTCTGGCGTTGTGGTGAATAGGGCGTCATAGTACATTTGCGGACAATGGTGAAATAGTATTCCTGAATGAGTCGCCGCCACGCCGTAACTTCCCTTCCATAACCAGTCAAGGCCTTGCGGAGGGCTGGCTTTGCACAGAGTACCCAACATGACAGGGCAGATTGACAGGTATTACGAAGTCGATGACAAGCTGCTGACGTGGTCTCGATGAGCTGCAGGCAGTGTTAGAGTAACGTGGACCGTGTTCAGTTTGCAAGGGCCACGGCCGCGCCACACCCTTTGGTGGCAGAGATTGATGGCCCAGATATATGCGTCATGGTCAAGAACGCATTGGGCCAGACTTCAGCAGCTTGCTCCCCAGTGACCATATCACTGGAGATGTAAACACGATCGAGTCGGCTGAAAGAATGGTTAGTGAAATGCGTAAACCCCGGAAGTTCGCCATGAACACGCTCCCAAGAATCCACTAGGCTGAGGTGCTGGAGAATTGTGGCTAGTGCCGCGCACAGAGAGTGACGTGGTAGTTGTTCTTTGAGTGCCTGGGTGCAGTTGAAATCGCCTCCCATGATCAATGCATTCTGCCGACCCAGAAAGAGAGGCGCGACTGTATCTGAGAAGGAAGTGGAACGTTCACGGCGGCGATGTGAACCAGATGGCGCATAGACATTGACGATCCTAACGCCACTAAACGTTAGAGCCATACCTCTGGCATCAGATAGATAGGCAACTGCATCAGCGAAGATACCGTCACGTAAGAGGATCGCCACCACACTACCAGTAGGGGAAGAATGAGGGACATGTGCTGTAAAATCATGGGGAGCACAGAAAGTTGAAACATGCAGCTCCTGAAGGAGAGCTACGTCAACGTGCGAGACATACAGTACGTCATGGAGTAAATCCAGTTTGTGGGGTACGCGAATGGTGTTGATATTGACCGTGGCTATGCGATAAGTCTGGAAATCTGCTATAACCAGCAGGACAGGCGATTCAAACACGAGGGCAGCATAGGGAAGTCCCTGTTAGGCCCTCATGGAAGGGTACGTCACTGTGACAGGGAAGGATCCGATCCCACCAAGGGGGCTCCATCGTTCTGTACACCTCAAGAATACCCATCCTCAGCATCGAAGTCGTCCGCCCAGGAGGCAGACATGTCACCGGGCCGGTTCAGTGAAACATTATCAGAGGTGCGCTCAGGGGTAGCATCAGACACAGGAAGGGAGGCAACCGCATCAGATGCAGGCGGGGGAATTGAGTGTCCGGAGGTGGACGCTGACTAAAGACGGACGCGGGGAAGGACGTCGCATCGTCAGGTGTCAGAGGACAGCCCACCATCGGTACCAGGGTCATCATCCTGTGCAGACTTCCGATGGACACAGTCATCAGAAGGGGTACTGCGTTGTCTTTTCCGTTTCCTCGGCGACCGTGGCTTCCTAACATGGTGTTCCGTGTCGGAGAGCGGGCGGGTATCGTCCGACATGTGGCCAGATGGCAGAAAGCGGAGGTTGGTACAGCTCCATGATCAACAACCATGGAGTCGAGACAGACAGCTTGTGCCTGCTGATGGTCGTCGCTCATCTGTATTGCTTCCGGCGGGATGTAGGAGAGACAAGCGAAACGTGCATTGCATCGTCAAGAGAAGCCGACATCGGTACCAACTGATTCAGAGGGGACGTAGTAGGCAGCACCGCTGCAGGCGCATAAGACAGAGGTAACACAGTGGGCGCCCCAGGAAGAGTGACGTCTCCGATCGACTTCAGAACCAGCCTATGTCCGAGACATTCAGAACAGACATGGTATTCTTCGTCACAACCTCAACAGGTGCGCGGCTGGCCATCGTACATTACGACAGCCTTGCAGCCGGCAGTAACCAAGTAGGAAGGCACGTGTTTACGTATTTCAGTTTTTATATGACGGACACCATTGAGGACACGGTACGTTTCTCACGTCTTCCACGTTTCAGTTAACCGTAAGGTTTAAAAGCGGCCACCACAACTTCCGACGGTACCTCAAACGGGAGTTCGAAAACCCGCAGCGTTCGGAGGCCAAAACCAGCGTGACTAACTACGACAGTCCCAATATGTCTGTCAGGGTTTCGGAACTTGAGATCATTAGCATGGTGCCGCACAACGTCGACGCACAGCTCGTCATGCGCTAGCCTTATTTGCACAGTAGTACTGAGGATCGAAAAATGTATTCTGAAAACATCTTGTGGCACGAGACGCATCTCATCCCGTATAAAACGTTCAACATCATACGCCTTCGGTCGTTCGTGATCCAACGCAAAAGGTAATTTAATTATGGATGGACGTAAGAAAAAGCCATGATGGTCAATGAAGTCGGACTGTGAAACAAGTCGCTACGCGGAAGTAACCAAACGCGCGCTCGCTCGCACGTAGTAAAACAGGCGAGACGCAAACAAGCCGTGCGCGGCTCACCGGAGCCAAAGGCCGACAGATTTGGCTACCCGAGAACGACTCACAGCCAGACCTAAACTTCCGTACGTCGTCAACCATGTGTCTACAACCTGTACTCGTACATCCATTATGTATATTCCCGTATAGGGGAGACATTTTATTTGAAAATCGCTTGTTCGGTGTCGGATGATAAATACAACATTGCAGTTGCTGTATTATTGCGAGTTATCGTGCGAAGTTCCTTCGGACATACATGCACGATATGTATTCGCAGTTGCGAATATGGACAACCACCAGCTGTATAATGGAATGACGATAATGAAACTTTGTGTTATCCTAGGACTCCAACTCACTGACGTAACCTAAATATTGTGGGAAGAAAAGCAAGGTGGCTGTTCACAAAACGAATTTCTTGAACTTTCACAACATGCATGCTACAATGGAAATATAATTGCCAATACCTTTCACGAAATATATTATATTACCTAATAAATTATTAATAACGTTCTTGAATGATACCCAAACCTCCTCACAGTAATTTCTTATTCAAAAAATGGTTCAAATGGCTCTGGACACTATGGGACCAAACATCTGAGGTCATCGGTCTCCTAGAACTTAGAACTACTTAAACCTAACTAATCTAAGGACATAACACACATCCATGCCCGAGGCGGGATTCGAACCTGCGACCGTAGCAGTCGCGCGGTTCTGGACTGAAGAACCTAGAACCGCTTGGTCACCACGGACGGCGCAATTTCTTATTCAAAGTTGGAATCGAACTTAACTTTCCTAAAGTAAAGTCCAGCACACAGGCATTATTTTCAGTTTAGCTTCTGACAGATGAAGGAATATCACGCAGAAATGCTTGAAACAATCCTCGTCTTTGGGTAAGGCTTTTGCAAAACTATTTCATTAATGTGTAGAGGCGATAATAGAATTTTTGTTCGGATTCACGGGGTTACTGGGCAAAATTTTGTTCTTTGCAAACTTAAAAGTTTTTATTGCAAACACGTTTATTGTGCATAACTACTTATCGTTTGCCCTACCATCCTGTTCCATTAAGACACTGTTAACTGAAATATGTACAATTAAAACCGCCAAAATCATTTTTGTATAGCAAACGTCAATTGTAAAATATTGTCGGATGACATGTCAATTTTGTTACTTCATGTTTAAGTACTTTAAAAAGCACGAGAATAAGCCACTTTCATTAAAATGTTTTTAATCGCTCTTTAGCCATTTTCATATTCATTCTAGTCATACGAATATTTGAACTACGAGATGCAGAAAGGACGTCTCCAACAAAATTTGAAATTTTCGTTTGTATTAACCGATAGTTAATAATGCCATAGACACGGGTTACCAGGTAGATGCTGTGTTTCTTGACTTCCGCAAGGCGTTTAATACAGTTCCCCACAGTCGTTTGATGAACAAAGTAAGAGCATATGGACTATCAGACCAATTGTGTGATTGGGCTGAAGAGTTCCTAGGTAACAGAACACAGCATGTCATTCTCAATGGGGACAAGTCTTGCGAAGTAAGAGTGATTTCAGGGGTGTCGCAGGGGAGTGTCGTAAGACCGTTGCTATTCACAATATACATAAATGACCTTGTGGATAACATCGGAAGTTCACTGAGGCTTTTTGCGGATGATGCTGTACTATATCGAGAGGTTGTAACAATGGAAAATTGTACTGAAATGCAGGAGGATCTGCAACGCATTGACGCATGGTGCAGGGAATGGCAATTGAATCTCAATGTAGACAACTGTAACGTGCTGCAAATACATAAAAAGAAAGATCCTGTATCATTTAGCTACAGTATAACAGGTCAGCAACTGGAAGCAGTTAATTCCATAAATTATCTGGGAGTACGCATTAGGAGTGATTTAAAATGGAATGAACATATAAAGTTGGTGGTCGATAAAGCACATGCCAGACTGAGATTCTTTGGAAGAATCCTAAGGAAATGCAATCCGAAAACAAAGGAAGTAGTTTACAGTACACTTGGTCGCCCACTGCTCACCAGTGTGAGATCCGTACCAGTTAGGGTTGATAGAAGAGGTAGAGAAGATCCAACGGAAAGCAGCGCGGTTCGTTACAGGATCATTTAGTAATCGCGAAAGCGTTACGGAGATGACAGATAAACTCCAGTAGAAGACTCTGCAGGAGAGACGCTCAGTAGCTCGGTACGGGCTCTTGTTAAAGTTTCGGGAACATACCTTAACCGAGGAGTCAAGCAGTATATTTCTCCCTCCTACGTATATCTCGCGAAGAGACCATGAGGATAAAATCAGAGAGATTAGAGTCCACACGGAGGCATACCGACAATCTTTCTTTCCACGAACAATATGAGACTGGAATAAAAGGGAGAACCGATACAGGTACTCAAAGTACCCTCCGCCACACACCGTCAGGTGCCTAGCGGAGTATGGATGTAGATGTAGATAGTTGGACTGTAACGCTATACACTCTGCAGTAAGGTCACACGTATATTCAATGGCAACTGTTATTTACCATGAAAGACGCAGACTGGATATATCTAGCATAGTTGTTCACTTTCTACAAAGTAAATATGTCTTTTACGCAACTTGTATTTCAGTTGCATACCAGACTAACTACTCGTAATGTCACAATGCTGAGAACAATTTGTTGTAGAGAATCACAGAGAGAGGATTTCTCCCTCAAAGTAATGAATTTGCATGATATTAAAGTTTTGAAGAGGTCGTGGCCCAGGCACTAAAAAGGGTGTTTATATTAGATGAGCCTGCAGGAACAGCTGTTCCTGAGTAAAAGAGAAAACTGTCCACTTTGAAGCATAGTGAATGTAAATCACACACGACAAAGAGCATTGTTGTCTTTTGAATATATTGACAAATTGCCCAAATGCAAATTTTCTCTTAAATACTACAATATCACTCCGAGGCTGCCTAATGAGAAAGCATACGCTACTTGTAATGTTCCAGTAACGATAAAAAAGGTGAACGATCTACAAGAAATTCCACAACATATTCCCGCAAGATACAGTGAGTTTTAAGAGACGCTTTTCAAATGGCTTAAAATATACCCAGAAGAAGAGGACAAGAATGCATTTGGAAGTTTATTATTATTTTTGCTCATATCCTAATTCTGTCATGTGAAATAATATTATAAAAGATTTTCTGACAATTAATGACTTATTTCATAACAATATTTAAAATTCCTGTGATTGTAAAGTCATACTTAGCAAAAAGGGCTTATGAACAAAAAATGTAATACACGATAATTGCCTGTTATGTCACATATCGGAGTAGGCTTCCTTTCAGTATTGTGACAAAACATGACTGAAAAGCTGCAAAAAAAATTTCATGTGCAAACTTTCCACTTCAAACTATCTATGAAGTTTTTTGTGCGTACTCAAGAACTTCACTGTTGTTCGTGTTGCATTGTCTTCATCTTGTATTTCATTCATTAGTGTTGCAGGCTTTCCCAGACAGTATGTATTTACCACTTCTCCTGAAACACGCTTGCCTACGGCTACCAAATGCTTGTGCAAACACTCGTAACAAGCTGTGCAACGTATGCAGAAGTGGCGATGGCGACGCTGTGGTCGGAGGCTCGGCTACCGTGACCTGCGCTCGCTAGCTGGAAATTGCGTGCGGGGCAAGCGGGACGCCGTTAACTGAATTTCCGGCAGACGGCCGATCGAATCAGCACAGTTATTGCGACCGCAGGCGCGCCGCAGACTGTGCCAAGCGAGGGCGGCGGGGCGCAGGGGCGACGGCTGCGTGCCTGGTCTGGAATCCGCCTCCAGTTGTATCAGCCGCAGTGCCGATATATTGTCACTCCTCAGAAATGAGACCGTGTCTTCATCATAGATCCAATACATCGCTTCTGCTCACCGGGGGCTGCAACAGTACGGCTTGGATTACATTTAAGTGACACTGCAATTGGGTGTAGTCTCAGACTCATATTACGCTCAGATTGCCATGCTGTGACACAGAAATGATCCACTAGAGATGTGGAAGTGACTGTGATTCAAATTATCCTCATTATTTTCAGTAAGTTGGCACAGAGATTGACTTTCGCACACGAAGTTGCCCAAAAAGTCCAAGTTCGGCGCTCTATGCAGGTGGACAATGTCTGTAGTGTTGGCAGAAGAGCCAACACTGTTTTTCTAGAGGAGGCCGAAATGCACGCGTTTAATTACACGCTGACTGGCGTGAGGTCTGGAACAGGACAATATCTTGAGAATTGCAATAAAGTACGAAAATCTTGTAATACTTAACTTTAATCCACAATTGTAGAACATCTCTCGTTACGGTACATGCTTCATAATATTAATTATCAATTGAATACGGCGCCTTGCTAGGTCGAAGCAAATGTAGCTGAAGGCTATGCTAACTATCGTCTCGGCAAAGGAGAGTGTATTTGTCAGTGATCCCCTTCTGGCAAAGTCGGCTGTACAACTGGACGAGTGCCAGGACGTCTCTCTAGACCTGCCGTGTGGTGGCGCTCGGTCTGCGATCACTGACAGTGGCGACACGCGGGTCCGGCGTATACTAATGGACCGCGGCCGATTTAAAAGCTACCACCTAGCAATTGTGGTGTCTGACGGTGACACCACAATGTCAATACCGACCATCACAGTATCAGGGACGAGGTAAAATACTCCAGCGTGGTGCGTTGATTATGCTGATACAAACGAAATTTCTGCAATTTGCACAAAGATGTAATGCCAATGTTGTTTGTGCTTCGTTGAAATGCATCTGTTGAAATACCGTAGCGTCATAAAATCAAAAGATGTAGACTGTTTATCGCTACTGGGGCAGTGAAAGGTTTATCATGGGTCTACACTTTATTATGGTTCCTTTTAAAGGATGCGGCCGGATTTCCTTCACCATCCCTTGTTGCAATCCGAGATTATACTTCGCCTCTAACGACGTCGATATACCGGACGATAAACCCTTATAATCTCTCCTACAAGTCTTCCGAACGTAATTCCTGTGAAGGGCAATTCTAAATTCCAAATACAGTTGAAAAAGTGGAAAAAAACTGCGGTCTGATACTGGAGATTCGGTAACTATAGCCTCTTCAGTCCCGACGTACACATATGTGCACATCAGGTCTTTGTAGTGTCATCCTGCCAAATGACATTTTCCTGAATTGAGACCTGATGTGCACGACTGTGCACATCATGCGGTTTCTGTTTCTGCCGCTAGGTCGTGCGCAAGTCAGTTTTGGTGGGTTTTCTTGCATCCTGAAACTTCCGATCTGAAGGATGGCGTCATCTGCGACACGCGAGAAAGGTAAATTCAGTTTCAATAATCCTTTTTGAATAGTATTACTGTTTTTATCGTGTCTTACTCCAAACAAGACATCAAGAAAGTGATATGTGTATGCAATGAAAACGATAGTTTCGTAGTTTTACAAACATCGACTGTTGAATTCGAAGTACATATTTGTGTACATCAGGTCTTAGCTCACAGAATGTAGTGGTACTAACGCTAAGACTGATCTCAATGTGAAATCGTAATTTAAAACGTAATCTAAATTAAAGTCGAAAGTTTAGCTACTAATACTCTGGGAGTGCACGTATGTTATTGTGGTAGTTGTGGTGTAGTCGGTAGCGTGTTGGCTTCGGTTAACATAGATTTTGGGTTCTAGTCCTGCTGAAGACTTAAAAATTTTTTATTTTGTTATTAGGTTAAGTTTCATTTCTTTATTCCATTACATCAACAGTTACTTTCACTTTATTTAATTTTCGATTCGCAGCTCTAAGAGACGATGAAATTATAAAACTGCTCGAGACGAGTGACTTGAGTTCCTTGTTAGACGAAGATAATCCTGTTGATGAACCTCCAACTCCACCTGAACGAATTGGTGTGCTTGAAGTTGAAGGATGCAATGTTGATGTTACTCCTGAGGCACCTGCATCAACTTAATCTTCTCACTGTCGTCCACTAAGATGGAGGCAATCTAAGTAAGCAATACATTAGTGTAGTTCTGTGTGTCATCTGACACGATTTAGATCAGTATTTTTCAGTGGTACTATTTATTTGCAGGATGTGTAATCGACAGCCTTCTGACGACAACTTTGAAGAACAGACTGATGGTGAACTGAGAAACCCTTCACAGTTTTTCTTCGAGTACTTCGATACAAATTTCTGGAAAAATGTTGCAGGACAAACTAATTTATATCATTGCCAAAAGAACTCAAAAAGTCTGGATACAAATACTAATGAAATTTTGTCCCTTGTCGGAATTGAGATATTGATGGGTACATTGAAATTGCCCCAGGCAAGACTTTACTGGTATATGCAACTGGAAATTCCACTTGTATCATCAACCATGACAAGAGATAGCTACTACAAATTATGAAATAATCTGCATTTTGTAAATAATTTGGAAGATCATGACGTAAATGACAAACTTTGGAAGGTCAGACCTTTAATTGATGCTTTTAGAAATAAATGTATTAGTTTACCCAGGTCTCAACACCTTTCTGTGGATGAACAGATGATTCCATTCACGTGGAGGTGTAAGATGCGAACATATGTACCTTCCAAACCTAATCCACTTGGCCTCAAAAATTTTATTTTAACGTCATCAGATTGACTTGTCTTTGATTTGGCTATATACACTGGCAAAGGAACAATTCCTGACAGCAATCAAAAAGAACATGGCCTGGGAGCGGGTAAACTCAAACTACTGGCTAGAACTATACCCAATGATTACAATCATGTAATTTACAGTGACAGATTTTTCACCAGTTCAAAATCTGTTCAGCTTTTACTAGACAGGAATATATTTCAGACAGGAACTGTGATGGCCAATAGAATAAAAGAAGTATTTTCTAAGTTCAAGAGAGATCAGGAGCTGCAGCGGGGGCAATGGGACGAGTATGTAAGGGAGGACCAGGAAATTTGTGCCCTCAAATGGAAGGACAATAAATCCGTCACTTTGTTGTCCTCGTGCATAGCGAGCGAACCAGAGGGTACCTGCAAACGATGGTGTAATACAGAAAAAGCAAAGGTGAGTGTTAAACAACCAGCCATCATCAAAAGCTATAATCGCAATATGGGTGGCACTGATCTTTGTGATAGATACATGGCATACTATAGGTCAAACATCAGAACAAAAAAGTCGACTGTCAGAGTATTCAACCTCTTTACAGATTTAGCCATAATTAATTCATGGATTGTGTACAAAAGGAGTTGTCAAAAAGAAGTGATACCGAAACAAAAGTGGATGTCTCTCATAAACTTCAGAATTCAGTTGTCCCACGACTTGGTAAAGTCTTCAAAAATTGTAGACTCACTGGAACTGTCGAAAGAAATTTCTCCGAGTGTGACACAGGAGCATGTCAACAGTTCTGATAAAGATGAGCAGCATCAGCCCACAAAACGAAGACGAATTGTACCAAAGCCAACTAGAGAAAGCAAATGTGACAGTGTTGACCACATTCCTGAATACATTGAGAGTAGTTTCGCCTCAAGGTGTCGGTTACCAGGGTGCAAGTCACGTACCCGCATAATGTGTAAAAAGTGCAAAGTTTATTTGTGCGTATTAAAAAACAATTGTTTTGCTAAATTCCATAAACATGAGAAGTAATGTGTTCATAAAATGTAATGTGTACATAAAAATGAGAAGTAATGTGTACATTTTTCATTGGTAATAAAAATATGAAAATACTATGAGTTCGGCATTTTTTTCTCTGTTGAGACCCAATGTACACACATGTGTACATTCAATTACTCAAACATTATATAAAATAAAATTTCAAAATTAGTTTTTTTGGGATACTTTGACATCAGATGCACCAAAAAAAGCAACTGAAACATTTTTCCATTCTTTGTTTATCTTCGGGACTGAAGAGGATAAGTATAGTAAGTAGCTGATATTATTTTTGTGTTTGTACAAGGGTTGGGACATAAATAGCGGCAACTATTTATTCACAACTGATACAAAAGAGTTACATGTTTGCACCTGTTACTGTCCTTCAAAGTAGTCACCGGCGTTGTGTAGAACCCGCTGCTCAGCTGAGTGTCGTGTTTGTTTTTTCAGCAATTTTCATTTACGGTGACACTGATATACACAGCAGTATCGATAGATTTAATGATAAAAACTTAGCCGACTTACACCTCATTCAATGAATGAAATGGGGGAACTGCAGAGCGACGCTATGCTGAGTCTGCTACATCTCTTATCACCTGACAGCGATGTCGATACTCTGCAATGTCCGCTATCAGTGACTCATATGGCGGTCACTAAGAAGCGGCAGTGAGCCGTCAAATGGGCCTGGAGACTGACGTCAAGTCGTAGATGACACCTGGCCACTTGGCCACTTAAAGACACTGCAAATCATGCTGTGGTAAAGTCTCTACCTAGCTTACACCGTACTTGCGTGACCTGGCTGTTTACTCGATTGAACTGGACTACGTTTTGTTGCAGCGTACCAGATTAACAATGGTAATTGTATTACACTACTTCTGCATCTTTACTTTTTCCAGTTTAATGATAGTATATTATAGCTTTTTCGCTGTTGTTGATATATTATCGGATGAAGAGAGATAGTTAAGATAACAAACTGAATAAATCATAATTACATTATTGCTCTGTAACGATATGCCAGAATCCAGGTGACCTTTATACCATAATACTCAGAAAATATCCGAGATCTTTTTTTTTTCTCGAGATTCATAGAGGTTCAATGCCAGTATGGGAGGAATGAAGATCATACAAGGTAAAGGTCGTGTTCCTATATCCGGCATTAATGTATACCGAGGTGCATGACCTCCATTATGAGGCAATTGTACGACTTATCGTCAAGTTTACAGGTGCATGCACTCCCTGAGACAAGCGGTCATGTTACTACTACACTTACTGTAATTAATGACATGTCACTTTAATCATCCAATTATAATGATTGATTACCCAAAACTATGGATTTTTCCCTCAGCAGTCCAAGAAACCGCCACATGTCCCCTGGTCTTATTAACCATCAGATTCACTCCTCACTTGTGTTGAGTACACTGTAGTGAGAGCATCAGTCACAGTAAGAACAGAGTGACTTGGTGTGTTGTTCTACTAGTTATCACCCTCCATTTCATTTTATCACCTTTATTCACATGACGTCTTTTTCCACAATTATATGCAGTACATCTGTCATGTCTTTTTATATTTAATACCAGTTCGAATACGATTCGGTTTGAAGTTGAAGGTTTGCTTTCATAAGTAACAATAAGGAATCGATTGACTAATTTTCTGCGTTTATGCCCCATATTTTCATAGATTATGTTCTTTGTTACAATATATAATATTTTCTGATAGCAACTATTATTGCACAGCAACATTTCCTTACATTAATAATAATAACGAAAATAATAATAATAGTAAGGATGATAGTTTGCATGAAAATCTAACATAATAAAAACTACAATGCAGTATGTCTTCTCTTGAAACTCTTTCCAGTTGTCATTCATTTTCAGTTGCTGCAGCAGAAATATTTTACATTCTAATTTGCTACACATTTGAAATAAATCTTTGGTTTGAAAAGGGCCGACTTAGGATCAGAAACACGTTACACTACAAACTGAAGAGTTTGAAGAATAGCACCAGGTAAGAACTAAGGTAATGTAGACACACACATACACACACACGCACACACACACACACACACATACACACACACACACACACACACACACACACACATACACACACACAATTATACACAATCCTCACATACGTACCCAGTACACATCAATAAACACAACTTACATGCACATATAGTGTGCAGTCAGCCCAATAGGTAATGCAACACTTTTATCAACCAATTTCTGATGAAAAAATTGGGAATCTGCTATGGGATATTGTAGAATATTTCCGCTTCGGCTTCTATAGTTTCATGAAGTTCTGATAGGTGGCGACACTGTCTGTAGTCTTCAAAATGGCGTCTGCAGTGCAGATAAATTCCGAACAGAGAGCTGTCACTGAGTTTCTTTCGGCAAAAACCAGAGCATATCATATATTGATAGGCGCTTGGAGAATGTCCACAGAGACCTGACAGTGAACAAAAGCACGATGAGTTCTGGAG
This sequence comes from Schistocerca serialis cubense, assembly GCF_023864345.2. Lineage (NCBI taxonomy): Eukaryota > Metazoa > Arthropoda > Insecta > Orthoptera > Acrididae > Schistocerca > Schistocerca serialis. Next base: position 585,975,202 of record NC_064640.1, read on the forward strand.
CTTGCCGGTAAGCCGCTCAAAGCTATGACTCCTGCAGTGTCGGAACATGCGGACACTCACTCACATTCGGGGTAACTGACGGATCACAGTCAAACACCCCACTGCACAACTGGACGTCTCTGTTGCTATTGCTGACACACACGTCCAAATGTTGGGGTCGTCAAATGTATCTGCCCGCTAGGTTCCCCGCTACCTAACAGAAGACCATAAAGAGCAACCACGGGCCATCTGTGCTGAACTGCTTGCGCATTACAAAGCTGATTATAACAATTTTTTGTCAAACAACGTCACAGGCGATGAAACATAGGTTCATCACTTGGAATCGGAAACAATATGGCAATCCGTGAACTCTCTCCACACATCTTCTCCTCTAAAGAGAAAGTTCAAAGCCACACTCTCAGCCGATAAAGTCATGGCGACGGTTTCCTGGGACTCTGAAGATTTTGTCCTGTTTGATGTCGTCTCTCAAGGTGCATCAATCAACTCTGAAGTATACTGTGCCTCTCTCAGGAAACTGAGGAAGCGACTACGACGTCTTTGTCGCCACAAAAGTGCAAACGAACTTCTCTTTCTGCATGACGACACAAGATCTTAAACAAGTCCGCTCACCTGAGAGGAACTCACAAAACTTCCTCATGCACCATACAGCCTGGATTTCGCACCTGCCGACTTCTATCAGTTTGACCCAATGAAGGATGCACTCCGCGAGATGGAATATGTTGACGATGGGGAGATTATTGATGCAGTGAGACGTTGGCTCCGTCCGACGTCGACCAGCACAGTGGTAGCATGTGGGCATATAGGCCCTCCCAGTAGCACAGCATGAGGCCATCGCAATGAATGGAACTGGAATATTGAATTAAAACAACCAGCTTTAAGACAACAAACGTCTTTCATTACTTGTTTATTGCTCCTCATACAAATATGCACACATATTTACGTCACGACGAACAGTCCGTACCAGTCCACATACATCTGCACACACACACACACACACACACACACACACACACACACTCACACACACACACACACACACACACACACACACACACACACACACACACATGCACACGCATACACACACACGCATACACACACACATGCACTGTCTGTAAATGAATACATCATTTTTCTATCACCTGAGTGAGTAGCATGAGGTTTGGAGGACCTGAATCCCGCCATCACAAATTCACCATTCGTCCTCAGGTGAGAGACATCGACTTAAAGCGGCGATACAATGTGTAGCACATGGTCTCACAATCAAATTATTACTTGTTGCACCATACACGGAATGGTGTCAGCACCATCAAACTGGCAGTCGTTGTAATAATCCATCCAGAGTGTCATTGAATCCACATGTTGTATACGTTTTACCCGCCATTGGGTGGCACCCGTATCCCTACTGTATGCTTACATTTTTTTGTTGGAGATCTAAAAACTTCAAAATCTGCTAGCCATTCACCTCGTCTTTCATTATGCTGATTTCATTCTTTGTCGGTATTATTCCATAAGAATTACATATCCAGACATGTCGAATCTCTCAGGGTGGTACCTTATTACTTTATGTGGTTATACCCCTTCACTCAATAGAAGAAACTAGCTGTATCGGTATAAAGTAAGTTCGAATATGCGAAAGAATTTTCTCCGACTCATAATGAAAGTGGTACATGTGGAGCTCGAATTGGTCTAATATTCACATACCACCAGGGACATGTTTGTAAACATTACCAAAACCTTAGATATTTCCAGAGTGACACCACCTTCATTGACGAAAGTGGTCCGATTAAAATTTGGCCTGGCGATGTAATTCCTTGCGCCATAAAGCCCATTATTGCAGTAAACTATGTGAATTTCGTGATGGTTTCTCAAATTCTTCACTGCGTTGCCGAAAACTGCGTTGTTCATGAATTCAAAAATATCTTTTTCGAAGTCATACATCGCGAGAACCATCTGTTCGTTATAAACATTAATATACTGCGTCAACCACCGTGACTGCTTGAAGGAGATATCGTGGATGACCTTAATAAATTTCATTCCCAAACTGCGACATTGCTGGAGATTTCTTTGTTGGACAGTCATCGAAACCTTCCAACTGGCCAGGATTCTTATACGTCGTGCCCTAATAAGTTGTTTAAGTCGACGAATAGAATGTAACTCAAATACTCAGATGCTTTGAATTTCTCATCCATTCGTAGAACATCTATGAGCACATTTGCAAGTCCTCGGCGAATCTCGTGTTTTGAAAAGAACAGCATGTCAAAATCAGTCAGTAGTTTGATGTGTCTTTTTCAACGTGGCGTCCAACGACAGGTCTGGTGTGGTATAATAGAACGCAGGATCCAGCGGGTCTGGGGTCGTGGATACACCAAAAAATTTTTCTAAAATATCCTCGAGCAGGTATAAATCGGTGTCTGCATATAGCTTCCTCATAGTTCCCTGACTAAGAGATGTTGAATTCTGGACAATCATTCAACGAATGTCCATTTTCACCATCCATTATGGCATTGCCTGTAAGGGTACTGGCGAATGCTGCTATGTCAAGCAGAGTGGTTTCATTGAGTCTCTCCACGGAATCCAGATATTCGTATCGGAAGAACCCACTCTTTGTCACAAGCTGAAACTTCTCATCGTTGGGATGTGCAGATCTAGTGAGGTGCATGCACCCCTGACGTATTGTCTCAGCAAGTTCCTAAAGCGGTGCGTGTAAAAACTGGAGTGAGTCTATGATGTGAAACATGATGTTTCTTGTCGCTCATTTGGAGAATGAGTCGTATTTTTCAGCGCTCTCATGCAGGACGCTACCCTTGTCATTTACCAAGCAGTAGTACTCCAAGTGATCAACACGGAAGTGATTATCATAGCCCCAGAAACTGTGGATAAAAATGTGTAGGTGTCATGGCAGTTAATATTTCAGGTGTAGATTATGTGATCAAAAGTATCAGGACAACTGGCTGAAAAGACATACAATTCGTGGCGCCCTCGATATGTAATGCTGGCATTCAGTATGGTGTTGGCCCACCCTTAGATATCTTTCAACACGATGGAGCACCTGTTCATAATGCACGGCCAGGGCTTACCGACCAACATCGATACCTCTCCTCTGTGCAGCACTCCGTGAGGAATATGCTGCCATTCCCCAAGCAACCTTCCAGAATCTTATTGAACGTATGCCAGGCAATCGAAATCAGTGTGTATGACAAAAGGGCAGCACACCTGGTGCATGGCGTTGTTAATCCACAAGAACTGTTTTGTCTGTGTAAGCATTTCCGCATGTAGTAGTTCCGGGCTAGAACAGATTATCGGATGCTTTACTAAATACTCACTTTTAGAAAACGAACTGAGACATTTAGAACTATAATGCCTTTAACTCTCCTGTTTTCCGCACGGAGTGGCCGTGCGGTTAGAGGCACCACGTCACGAACTGTGCGCGCCCTCCTGCCGGAGTTTCGAGTCCTCCCTCGGGCATGGGTGTGTGTGTTGTCCTTAGCGCAAGTTAATTTAAGTTAGTTTAAGTAGTGTGTAAGTCTAGGGATCTATGACCTCAGCAGTTTGGTTACTTAGGAATTCACACAGATTTGAACATTTTACTCTCATGTTTACTTGATTGGGAGGAAACTGGGTGGGAGGTGATTTTGTTCCATACTAGTATCGATTCTCCCCCTGGGAGAAATGCAACAAATTTCCCTGACTGAGATGTTGACAGGCTACTTGGGAGAACTAGAGGGCCCCGACAACTTGCTATACCTCTTTCTAAACTCATGCTCTTCTTCTTGCTTGCTTTCTTCTTCAGCAATAGCTTCCTTTGTGGAACAGTAGTAAGACACCATCAATGGCATTATGGTAATGTTCTAAAGATATAAGATATGCACGTCATACATGCCCGATCTGTGTCTTTGGGTAGGTGCTCTGACCATAGATCGATAACAACACCCTGTTAGTCGAATGGGCTACCTCGCTCGCTACAATCGAAAACTTATCTACGTCGTGCCTGATGTTGTCAGTGCTCAGAAAAAGTGCTTCCAGGCTGTTGAAGTTGGCATCTGAGCCCACTGAGATTAGGGGCAACACACCTGGGTTTGAATGTTGTTGGGGGTGTCTACGATAAATGTCGTAATTGTATTTACTGAGAAATAACATCAACCTCTGATGCCGTTGGGTTGGATTTTCTGAGAACTTTGACCAGCAAACTTAATGATCAGCTGTTTATGGTCCATTACGAACAAAACCTTTATGACATGTATTATTGCTAGAGCGGAATATTCAGTTTGCATGTATTTTTTGTATATGCTACTAATAATGTTTCTGAGATGAAACCTAATGCCTATATCACCCTGCGCTAGGAAACAATATAAGAGCCATATTGTGATACGACCATTTCTAATCTGCATTTTTTCTTGATGTAAAGGTTATCAGCCAAAGTATTCACTCAAGGTTTTTTTAAAGTCATTAAAGCCTTGTGAAATACTTAGGAAAACAGAAATCTTACAGACATTTTGTAGAGGTAGCTTACAGGGTACGAAAAGTGGGCCAATTTGGGCATTTATTTCTGGTCATTATTTACGTTCTCCATGAGGAATTAAAGCTCCTCCAAATTTTCCGGAATCAACATCTTTTTTGTGATATCGTATTTGAATGTGGACTGAAGTTCATTTTTACTGAAATTAAACCCCAAACATTTAGTACTGGGCTCGAAAGAGCTACACTTATTTAGGCTACATTGTATACCGTTGGTTTGAAGTCAATCAAGCAATTTATGCTAATTTTTCATGTGTTGCTCCAGAGCAGTTCCTTTTACAATTATGTCATCAAGTCAATTCGAACCCTCGGGATATCATGGCTGAGGCGATCTAGGCTGTGATGAAATATTGTATGTGCTTATGCCACGCCAAACGGAAGTCTATTACAGTTTTGCAGACTGAAAGTCATGTTAATTACCAGAACAAGCTGCATTTCTACGTCCGCTGGTAATGTAGGTACAGGTCTGCTAAGTTAATCTTAGAAAAGTATTGGTCTTCTACTAATTTCACCAATACTTAAACCAGCCATTCTATCGGGTATTCGTCTATGCCATATTGATCGTTGATAAAACTGACATGCATTCATCTGGCTACAATGAAGGTAGCCAATGGACACAGTGATCGGTATTCATTACACCTGACCGCTATAATTAAAAGAGTTCTGTTTTTATTGTATCCTTCATCGAATAAGGTGCTGCCCACTCTGCACATTACTCGATTTTGTGAACATCTTCAGTGACACAAGCACTTTCGAGCAATTCACACAACTAGGCATAGTTTCGAATAATTTTCTGTACCTATGTAAAGTACCGTGTGGTTTATGGTAACAATTCAATGAAACGAAATTAATCACCATGTCGAACAAATATGTTGCTCCCTGACAACTGGAGGATGAGCACACAATCATATACCGTATGTCCGCAAAGGTTGGCAGCACATTCGAGTCTCGCCCGCACGTATTCCGTGGACCTGAAATGGTAGGATGGGGGTAGTACTGTTGCGCATGCGTTGCGGCTGTTAGCTGTGTTTAGTTCTTGTGTATGCTGAGTGTAGTGAAGAGAACGCTTACTACTACAGACAGAGCGTTTTCAGTGGAAGATGTTTCCTGTGCAGGAGGAAACTTCACGGAGCATGTGAGGCAGTAATTCAGATTGCATTTTCCTGTTTCGAGGTGTCCATATTGTGTCACTGTACGTGATTTAATTCTCAGATTCCAGTCAACAGGTTCAGTTCATGATACACCACGAACTGGTAGGCCCACAATTTCAACTGAACGGAAGCTTGACGACATTTCGGACATCATGTAGCGCAGCCAAACAACATCAGTGAGGAGATTATCGCAAGAAGCTAAACTCCTTCGTACGGCAGCACGTAAGGCCGTAACCAAAGAACTGGGGGTGTATCTGTATAAAATCACTGTTGTGCAACAAATACGTTGCGTGGACCGTGCGAAACGAAAAGCGTACTTCAAATGTTTCCAGCGACTTGTTAACCGCATAGAGTTGGTGTTTTAGATCCAACCTTTTTCACTGATGAGGCTAGTTTCACCTATCTGGCTACATTAATTTCCAAAATTCACAAAATTTGGTCGTCAGTAAATTCACATGCCTTAAGAGAAACGACATTGGATGCAGAGAAAATGGGAGCGTGGATTGCCTTAATGCGAACGCGAATAATAGGCCGATGTTTTGCGATACTACAGTCATTTCCGATGTGTATTGTTCCCAGATAATTCTTCCATTTCATGTCCTGCTGAATGAAAATGCGATCAGTTACTCATTTTTCCAACAAGTCAACACTACTGTTCATACGGCACGCAAGTTCCTACGACTTTTAAATGAAATCTTTGGAGACAAAGTATTTGCTTAAGGCCCTTCGCTCCTCTCACTCACCTGATCTGTCTCCATCCGACTATTTCCTTTGGGGTACGGCTACAACATTTGTATATCAAACTAACCCAAAGACGGTAACTGGACTGAAGACATATAACACCCCCCCCCCCCCCCCCCCCCTGCTTCCCGGGATTTGCGAAGTTACAAGTTGACAATGACCGTGAATTATGAATTTTGCCCCGCGTCGGGATAAGGCATCCGAATCCGAAGTAAATAATGATTACTCCGCGGGAAACAGGAGACGTTATAACTTGATCGTTATTGACTGAGTAATTTTATTCAATAACGATCGGTAAATGAAATAATGGAAATAATGTGGGAATAAATTTTGCCAGTGGAAATTTTACCGAAAGAAATGATTAAGTTGTAAAAGCAATAAAAAATCGGGCGCCAACCTAACTGATGAGCTACAGTACTGTTATGTACGTGAATAATTGTGTCAAAAATAAAGTTTACCTGTTTGTAGCGCAGCAGGTGTAACGGAAACTTTTATGTAAGTGCTGTGTCAGGTTCAGTACTCATATAAAACAATGTCGTAACAATCTAACTACACTTATTTTGTTCATAATTTGTCAGCTAAGTGCAATGCTGACAACACAGATAATTATCTATCGAGATTTTGAATAATGGACTGTCATTCTGTCTTTAAAATTAGGTACTTTGCACAGTTTAATCTACTGATAATGAAATATATTGCCGATAATGGATTAACTATGTTTTAAATGATAATAATTCCTTAATTGGGGGATTGTCAGGTGGAATAAGCTTTATAGTTTCACGAAATCTCCTTGAATTAACTTTAGCTGAATTTGCATTGAAATAAATCTTAATAATCAAATTTATTACTTCAATCTATTATTAAGTTACTACGGTTGGCGTAAGCTTTTTAAGTGCAACAATTAACTACGATAACCAGTCTGAAATTTACTCATCACCGTCTATGCAAATAATTTGATAATTAACATATTATCTCTTGATAATGGCGTGACACACTCGCTTCAATAAGGTAAGGATTGGAAGGAACCTGCTTGTTGTTATTGTCGGGTGGAATGTAAGTGCAACACTTTGATTATAAAGTGCTTGTTACTAATTGTTCGACTTCAGAGAAAAGCAGTCACTGGCAAGCCTTCTACAATTTTATCCTAAGAAAATTACGTAGATCTTACTTCCCTCGCTGTCAGTGGATCGACGGAAGTCCACGGCAGCGACACAATGTGGCATCGGGCTTTTACTGTTGCGACTTGGACCCACAGTGCGCTTCACATTTACGTCCTCGTTTCTTCAGCACTGTGCCCATTAATTCATAATAACTTCCCCGGCCATGCTTCCAGATATGCCGACCATTACTCTCCCGTCGTACTTAGATCCACACACTAGCCGTTAGATGTAACACAGCTAGGACTAGCAGCACTCGACTGTACTTCGTACTCCGAGCACGGCGTTACTACTACTACTATGACTGGCCAGTGTTAAATATTACATAATTTAAACATAGTATTTACAATACATATTTACACTAGACAATACATCGTACACAAACAGTTTCATGTGTTAAGTAAGCGAAAAAATTCATAGCAAGGACTGCGTTGCAGCGTCACATATGCCCCACGTTTCGTTGATCTTTATCAGCAGATATAGACTCAACGAAATGCCCAGAACGCAACAACCACCCCTTGCGCGTTCAAAACATTACATAAATTCACAGTAGTTACTCACTCTTTCCGTAAAACTTAACCTATGACACATTTGACACTCAATACTTTTGTATACATAATTATTAAAAAACATCCTTTACATTAATTATTTTCCTTGTACACTATTTTGTACACCATTCGAAATTTCTTTAGTACAGCAATTAGCTGCAAATTACAACAAACAATAGTAAATACTGTGGGTACAGTAATTTATCGTCACCTCATATTAATTAAATGGTAAGACTGTACCACAACCAGATAAAAAACCCTATTAATTAGCTCATACAGCATATACCATCTGCGTCCATACCTAAACGCAACTATACTGGCACGAAGCAAAAACACATCTTAATTAGCTCACACAGCCTGAGCATACCTGTGTCCGTTATAACCAATTATCACGTAAACAACAAAAGAATATACCGACTAATTCACAAAGCCTGTGCATAACTGTGTTTATTCAACAACAATAAAAATTATCCCTACACCAAAGAACATAGTAACTAACTCACACAGCCTGAGGTTAACCAGAATTACAACACACATATTTGCACTTGTATAATTTGCACACACATTTGTGATAGTCGGTGTTGTATGCCCACAACTTTTCTGAACCTCCATTAGCAACGAAAATGACATTGATAATGCACTGCCTTGTGCACTCCTTTTGTTACAGAAATTTTATCTTTTGGGTGCCCGCATGTTATCCACGTCCAATAGGTGCCTCTTTCACCACTATCATTCCCTGCACTTTAACTAGTGTCCACTTTAATGTATATATCCACCTGTCATTTAAATAATCAGTCTTAGTCCATTTGCATTTACTGCCAATACACAGTTTACACTCTTAATATTAATTACATTAGACGTCATTTTTCATTTTACTTTACAAATCACAAAGTATATCCTATAGCTAGTAAATAAAACCTAATTATCTTGTTCATTACTATACTCTACTATTACATTAGTGTCCGTTGCGTACGCACATACTTTTCATACCACATCAATTACTTCAGCCATTCTTAATCAAACAGTGTATGAATACATCAACGCAAAAAATTTTATCATTTCTGCTCTGATAGAGCTTCAAATCTATTATGTTCCTCACTCCTAACCTTTTGCCTGACTGTGGGTACACTAGGTAGAAAGCGTTAGGATGGGGAATACTTTCAATTCTAAACGACCCATTATAAACAAATTTAAACTTCGCTATTAGATTGTCGATTTCACTCGATTTTTCGTGAGTTTTCACTATGACTTGGTCTCCTACTTTAAATTTTGCTGGCTTCAGATTCTCATTGTTCCTCTTAATCCGAGCTTCAGCACGTTTCCTCATCTTTTCTCTCACCATTTACTTCTTCTGAATAATGTCTACATCTTGTCTGGGTGGAAAATCAATTATTTCCTCTACTACACTCTTGGATTTAACACCCAACATAATTTCCTCTGGTGTGAACCCTGTACATTCATGAGATAATGTATTCATAATCCTTTCAACATCTTCTACATACCTGCCCCAGGCTCAGTGGTTGTTGTGGCAGTAAGTTCGAAAGTATCGTCCTAATTCTCGCATTTACCGCGCCGAAGGGTTGCTGGAGGGGTGGTATGCCGATATGTGAATAACCTCTATTCCTCTTTCTCTCATCCCCTCATTCCAAAGTTTGGAAATAAATTGTGGTCCGTTATCAGACAATGTCGCCTTCAGTACACCTATCTTCACGAAATAATCTTCACTGAATTTACTGAATACTGCCTTGGCCGTAGCCTTACGCAAAGTATATAGCTTTACAAATTTTGAAAACGTGTCTAACACGACCAAAATGTATGCAAAATTACCAGATGTCTTCGATAAAGGACCGTAAATATCCGTTGCTAGAATTTCCAAATTATCCTTTGGTTGAATACTTTGCATAGGGCCGCGACTGGCTGCATTCTTTACTTTTACCTTCTGACATCGGTCACAAGTACGGATTCAGTCAGCCACTTTCCTACTCATATTATCGAAACTAATGGACTCTGATATTTTGTCAACACATTTCATTGCCCCGCAATGACCAAACGCTAAGTGGATATAGTCAATTACTTCGCACACATATTTACTTGGCCATCTGACACGCCAATCCTCACTTTCTGTATTCTTTCGTGAATATAAAATTCCTTATATATCCTATAATATTTCCTCAACTTCTCACCTTTCTCATCTTTTGCGTCGTATCCTGTTTTTACCAATTTCAGTCACTCGTCTTCATTCTGATAATGTCGCATGTTTTCACCCAGATTCTCCACCTTCTTTTGCCCTGCCACGTCTTTGAAATACATAATTTTAAACACACTTTCTGTACTATCTTTATCTATTACTCCTCCAGGATCACACGGTAGCCTTGACAACGCGTCAGCTACGCAATTGTCTACTCCCTTCACATGACAAATTTCGACATCAAAGTGTTGGATGTACAACGCCCATCTTTTCAGCCGGTCGTGTAATAAACGACACGTTTTTAGAAACGTCAAAGCTTTATGGTCAGTGTGCATAATCACTTTGCGCCCCCATATAAAAGCTTTAAATTTTGTAAATCCCCAAACAATGGCTACCGCCTATTTCTCTGAAACGATATAATTTCTATCGTATTTAGTCAACGTCCTGCACGCAAAAGCAATGGACCGACACTCCTAGGTATCGCCTTCTCCTACTTCTTGGCCAATGTGCACCGAAATCCCATAATCACACTAGTCTGTCCCCATGTGAAATGGCATTGCTAAATCCGGGTAATACAGTACTACACTCCTGGAAATTGAAATAAGAACACCGTGAATTCATTGTCCCAGGAAGGGGAAACTTTATTGACACATTCCTGGGGTCAGATACATCACATGATCACACTGACAGAACCACAGGCACATAGACACAGGCAACAGAGCATGCACAATGTCGGCACTAGTACAGTGTATATCCACCTTTCGCAGCAATGCAGGCTGCTATTCTCCCATGGAGACGATCGTAGAGATGCTGGATGTAGTCCTGTGGAACGGCTTGCCATGCCATTTCCACCTGGCGCCTCAGTTGGACCAGCGTTCGTGCTGGACGTGCAGACCGCGTGAGACGACGCTTCATCCAGTCCCAAACATGCTCAATGGGGGACAGATCCGGAGATCTTGCTGGCCAGGGTAGTTGACTTACACCTTCTAGAGCACGTTGGGTGGCACGTGATACATGCGGACGTGCATTGTCCTGTTGGAACAGCAAGTTCCCTTGCCGGTATAGGAATGGTAGAACGATGGGTTCGATGACGGTTTGGATGTACTGTGCACTATTCAGTGTCCCCTTGACGATCACCAGTGGTGTACGGCCAGTGTAGGAGATCGCTCCCCACACCATGATGCCGGGTGTTGGCCCTGTGTGCCTCGGTCGTATGCAGTCCTGATTGTGGCGCTCACCTGCACGGCGCCAAACACGCATACGACCATCATTGGCACCAAGACAGAAGCGACTCTCATCGCTGAAGGCGACACGTCTCCATTCGTCCCTCCATTCACGCCTGTCCCGACACCACTGGAGGCGGGCTGCACGATGTTGGGGCGTGAGCGGAAGACGGCCTAACGGTGTGCGGGACCGTAGCCCAGCTTCATGGAGACGGTTGCGAATGGTCCTCGCCGATACCCCAGGAGCAACAGTGTCCCTAATTTGCTGGGAAGTGGCGGTGCGGTCCCCTACGGCACTCCGTAGGATCCTACGGTCTTGGCGTGCATCCGTGCGTCGCTGCGGTCCGGTCCCAGGTCGACGGGCACGTGCTCCTTCCGCCGACCACTGGCGACAACATCGATGTACTGTGGAGACCTCACGCCCCACGTGTTGAGCAATTCGGCGGTACGTCCACCCGGCCTCCCGCATGCCCACAATACGCCCTCGCTCAAAGTCCGTCAACTGCACATACGGTTCACGTCCACGCTGTCGCGGCATGCTACCAGTGTTAAAGACTGCGATGGAGCTCCGTATGCCACGGCAAACTGGCTGACACTGACGGCGGCGGTGCACAAATGCTGCGCAGCTAGCGCCATTCGACGGCCAACACCGCGGTTCCTGGTGTGTCCGCTGTGCCGTGCGTGTGATCATTGCTTGTACAGCCCTCTCGCAGTGTCCGGAGCAAGTATGGTGGGTCTGACACACCGGTGTCAATGTGTTCTTTTTTACATTTCCAGGAGTGTATTTCCTTCACAAGCTCATCTTTCAATTTCTCAAAAGCTCTTTGACGCGTCTCGTTCCAAACAAAGGCACTGTTTTTCTTTAACAAGTCGCACAAATCGGGATTATTGAACGCTTGCCCTTCAACGTATTTACGATAAAAATTGCAAAGACCCAGGAAAGCTTGTAATTGTTTTCTGGTTCTTGGTGGCGGACAATTTCGTATCGAAAAATTTCTCTCAGCACTATGGGACTCAACTGCTGTGGTCATAAATCCCCTAGAACTTAGAACTACTTAAACCTAACTAACCTAAGGACATCACACACATCCACGCCCGAGGCAGGATTCGAACCTGCGACCGTAGCGGTCGTGCGGTTCCAGACTGTAGAGCCTTTAACCGCTCGGCCATTCCGGCCGGCCAATTTCTTATCGCCTACAATTTTTTCGGATCTTTGGTTATTCCTGAAGTTGTTATAATGTGGCCTAAAAGTTCAATCTCCTTCTTCACAAACTTGCAATTCTTTAATTTCAGCGTCATCCCTCCGTGTCTTAATGCTACAAATATTTCATTCAAAAGCTCGCAATGTTCCTCCCATGATGACGTCGCTATCAGCAGGTCGTCAACATAGATTGTATTCCGGGAACTCAGTTCTTTTCCCAGTACACTGTTGAGCGCTCGGATAAACACCGACACAGACGTATTCAATCCGAAGGGGATACCTTTATACTGATAACACTTTCCTGCAAATGGAAATGCTGTCAGTTTCCGTGATTCCTCTTCGAGGCTTATCTGCCAATATCTAGCGGTCATATCGAGGGTTGTCATGTACCGTACATTATGAAATTTCTGCAACACATCATCTAAACACTCCGGACGGCCCGTCTCACGCTCCACTACTTTGTTAAGTTCGCGGGCATCGATCACAATCCTGAAGCTATTGTCTCTCTTATTGACCAAAACGAGCGGTTTATTATATTGGCTCTTAGAATATGCACTGAAATAAATCGTAATAATCAAATTTATTACTTCAATCTACACTCCAGGAAATGGAAAAAAGAACACATTGACACCGGTGTGTCAGACCCAAAATACTTGCTCCAGACACTGCGAGAGGGCTGTACAAGCAATGATCACACGCACGGCACAGCGGACTCACCAGGAACCGCGGTGTTGGCCGTCGTATGGCGCTAGCTGCGCAGCATTTGTCCACCGCCGCCGTCAGTGTCAGCCAGTTTGCCGTGGCATACGGAGCTCCATCGCAGTCTTTAACACTGGTAGCATGCCGCGACAGCGTGGACGTGAACCGTATGTGCAGTTGACGGACTTTGAGCGAGGGCGTATAGTGGGCATGCGGGAGGCCGGGTGGACGTACCGCCGAATTGCTCAACACGTGGGGCGTGACGTCTCCACAGTACATCGATGTTGTCGCCAGTGGTCGGCGGAAGGTGCACGTGCCCGTCGACCTGGGACCGGACCGCAGCGACGCACGGATGCACGCCAAGACCGTTGGATCCTACGCAGTGCCGTAGGGGACCGCACCGCCACTTCCCAGCAAATTAGGGACACTGTTGCTCCTGCGGTATCGGCGAGGACCATTCGCAACCGTCTCCATGAAGCTGGGCTACGGTCCCGCACACCGTTTGGCCGTCTTCCGCTCACGCCCCAACATCGTGCAGCCCGCCTCCAGTGGTGTCGCGACAGGCCTGAATGGAGGGACGAATGGAGACGTGTCGTCTTCAGCGATGAGAGTCGCTTCTGCCTTGGTGCCAATGATGGTCGTATGCGTGTTTGCCGCCGTGCAGGTGAGCGCCACAATCAGGACTGCATACGACCGAGGCACACAGGGCCAACACCCGGCATCATGGTGTGGGGAGCGATCTCCTACACTGGCCGTACACCACTGGTGATCGTCGAGGGGACACTGAATAGTGCACGGTACATCCAAACCGTCATCGAACCCATCGTTCTACCATTCCTAGACCGGCAAGGGAACTTGCTGTTCCAACAGGACAATGCACGTCCGCATGTATCACGTGCCACCCAACGTGCTCTAGAAGGTGTAAGTCAACTACCCTGGCCAGCAAGATCTCCGGATCTGTCCCCCATTGAGCATGTTTGGGACTGGATGAAGCGTCGTCTCACGCGGTCTGCACGTCCAGCACGAACGCTGGTCCAACTGAGGCGCCAGGTGGAAATGGCATGGCAAGCCGTTCCACAGGACTACATCCAGCATCTGTACGATCGTCTCCGTGGGAGAATAGCAGCCTGCATTGCTGCGAAAGGTGGATATACACTGTACTAGTGCCGACATTGTGCATGCTCTGTTGCCTGTGTCTATGTGCCTGTGGTTCTGTCAGTGTGATCATGTGATGTATCTGACCCCAGGAATGTGTCAATGAAGTTTCCCCTTCCTGGGACAATGAATTCACGGTGTTCTTATTTCAATTTCCAGGAGTGTATTATTAAGTTACTACGGTTGGCGTAAGCTTATTAAGTGCAACAATTAACTACGATAACCAGTCTGAAATTTACTCATCACCGTCTATGCAAATAATTTGATAATTAACATACTATCTCTTGATAATGGCGTGACACACTCGCTTCAATAAGGTAAGGATTGGAAGGAACCTGCTTGTTGTTACTGTCGGGTGGAATGTAAGTGCAACACTTTGATTATAAAGTGCTTGTTATTAATTGTTCGACTTCAGAGAAAAGCAGTCACTGGCAAGCCTTCTACAATTTTATCCTAAGAAAATTACGTAGATCTTACTTCCCTCGCTGTCAGTGGATCGACGGAAGTCCACGGCAGCGACACAATGTGGCACCGGGCTTTTACTGTTGCGACTTGGGCCCACAGTGCGCTTCACATTTAAGTCCTCGAATCTTCAGCACTATGCCCATTAATCGATAATAACTTCCCCGGCCATGCTTCCAGATATGCCGACCATTACTCTCCCGTCGTACTTAGATCCACACACTAGCCGTTAGACGTAACACAGCTAGGACTAGCAGCACTCGACTGTACTTCTTACTCCGTGCGCGGCGTTACTACTACTGCTACCCGCTGGCACGCTCCCGCGCCCAGAAGCGCGACAAAACTATCTCTCTGACTTCAACGTTAACTAAATATGCCCTGACTTGCCAGTGTTAAATATGACATGATTGAAACATAGTATTTACAATACATATTTACACTAGACAAACATCGTATACAAACAGTTTCATGTGTTGAGTAACCGAAAAAATTCATAGCAAGGACTGCTTTTTAGCGTCACAGACAGAGATAATTGATTCACTGCATTCCATTACATGGCACATTGAAATATGCCTTCAAGAAAGAGGAAAACATTTCCAACACCTACTGTGATACTTGGTGAGTACAGTGCACTTAATTTTAATTAATATAGTTAATTAATTTTATTGTTTTAATTGTAATACTGTTGAAACACATCTCCCAATGTAACTGTAGCCCCTAGGAGTGAATCCTGGCCCCTAGTTTACACAGCGACATGAATTTGCTGCCAACCTTACACGCCCCGCAAGGCGAGAAACGCGGAGCTTGCCAATCCGGAGAGATTTGGCGGACGCATTGTATTAATTTAGCGACTTTAATGCTAAGCTAAGGGTTTGATTGTGCACTGACGCATTATCCCCTAATGAATCCTACAAAATAATAAATGCCCAAGCTAACCGGTCAGCCATCACTCCAGGGTGAATGGCGGACAGTGGTGGGCTCGCGCGTGCCTGGCCGAAAGGCGAAGGTGGGATCTGGCCGCGTGGCAGCTGCCTTACCCCTTTCCAACAGGTACGGGGTGCTTCCTAGTGGTGATGACATCGTTTCCGAGCCACCACAGGGTGCCTCGCCTGTTGGGCCAGTGGCCGATTCTCCGGCAAGGTCCCGACAGTCACAGAGGGCGGGCCTATTAGTTATAGGGAGCTCCAACGTTAGGCGGGTTATGGAGCCCCTCAGGAAAATAGCGGGTAGGTCGGGGAAGAATGCCAGTGTGCACTCGGTGTGCTTGCCGGGGGGTCTCGTCCGTAATGTGGAAGAGGCCCTTCCGGCAGCTATTGAACGCACTGGGTGTGACCGGCTGCAGATAGTAGCACATGTCGGAACGAATGACGCCTGCCGCTTGGGTTCTGAGGCCATCCTTGGTTCCTTCCGGCGGCTGGCTGATTTGGTGAAGACAACCAGCATCGCACGCGGAGTGCAAGCTGAGCTTAATATCTGCAGCATAGTGCCCAGAGTCGATCGCGGTCCTCTGGTTTGGAGCCGTGTGGAGGGTCTAAACCAGAGGCTCAGACGACTCTGCGACTATAATGGTTGCAAATTCATCGACCTCCGTTATTGGGTGGAGAACTGTAGGGCCCCCCTAGACAGGTCAGGCGTGCACTACACACCGGAAGCAGCTACTAGGGTAGCAGAGTACGTGTGGCGTGCACACGGGGGTTTTTTAGGTTAGAGGGACCCCCCCTTGGGCGAAACGATAAAATACCTGACGGCTTACCAGAGAGGACATTATCATCGTTGATAAAGAATGTCCGTCCTCAGAGACCAAAAACAGGAAAAGTTAACGTAATATTGGTAAACTGCAGGAGTATCCAGGGCAAGGTTCCTGAATTAGTATCTCTTATTGAAGGAAATAGTGCGCACATAGTATTAGGAACGGAAAGTTGGTTAAAACCGGAAGTGAACAGTAACGAAATCCTAGACACAGAATGGAATATATACCGCAAGGATAGGATAAACGCCAATGGTGGAGGAGTATTTATAGCAGTAAAGAATTCAATAATATCCAGTGAAGTTATTAGCGAATGCGAATGTGAAATAATCTGGGTTAAGTTAAGTATCAAAGGTGGGTCAGATATGATAGTCGGATGCTTCTATAGACCACCTGCATCAGCAACCGTAGTAGTTGAGCGCCTCAGAGAGAACCTGCAGAACGTCGTGAAGAAGTTTCGTGATCATACTATTGTAATAGGGGGAGACTTCAATCTACCAGGTATAGAATGGGATAGTCACACAATCAGAACTGGAGCCAGGGACAGAGACTCTTGTGACATTATCCTGACTGCCTTGTCCGAGAATTACTTCGAGCAGATAGTTAGAGAACCAACTCGTGAAGCTAACGTTTTAGACCTCATAGCAACAAATAGACCGGAACTTTTCGACTCCGTGAATGTAGAAGAGGGTATCAGTGATCATAAGTCAGTGGTTGCATCAATGACTACAAGTGTAATAAGAAATGCCAAGAAAGGAAGGAAAATATATTTGCTTAACAAGAGTGATAGGGCACAAATCGCAGAATATCTGAGTGACCACCATCAAACGTTCATTTCTGAGGAAGAGGATGTGGAACAAAAATGGAAAAAATTCAGAAACATCGTCCAGTACGCCTTAGATAAGTTCGTACCGACTAAGGTCCAAAGCGAGGGGAAAGATCCACCGTGGTATAACAATCATGTACGAAAGGTACTACGGAAACAAAGAAAGCTTCATCATAGGTTTAAGAGTAGTCGAATCATAGCTGATAAGGAAAAGCTGAACGAAGCGAAAAAGAGCGTAAAGAGAGCAATGAGAGAAGCATTCAACGAATTTGAACATAAAACATTGGCAAACAATCTAAACAAGAACCCTAAAAAGTTTTGGTCATATGTAAAATCGGTAAGCGGATCTAAATCCCCTATTCAGTCACTCGTTGACCACGATGGAACCGAAACAGAGGACGACCGAAGAAAGGCAGAAATACTGAATTCAGTGTTCCGAAACTGTTTCACTGCGGAAAATCGTAACACGGTCCCTGACTTCAGCCGTCGCACGGACGCCAAAATGGAAAATATTGAAATAAACGATATCGGAATTGAAAAACAACTGCTATCACTTAGTAGCGGAAAAGCATCCGGACCAGACGAGATACCCTTAAGATTCTACAGTGATTATGCTAAAGAACTTGCCCCCTTTCTATCAGCAATTTATCGTAGATCGCTGGAAGAACGTAAAGTACCTAGCGACTGGAAGAAAGCGCAGGTCGTTCCCATTTTCAAGAAGGGTCATAAATCAGATGCGAATAATTATAGGCCTATTTCGCTTACGTCAATCTGTTGTAGAATAATGGAACATGTTTTGTGTTCTCGTATTATGACGTTCTTAGATAATACAAATCTCCTTCATCATAACCAACATGGATTCCGCAAACAGAGATCATGTGAAACTCAGCTCGCCCTATTTGCCCAAGAAATTCACAGTGCCGTAGACACTGGCGAGCAGATTGATGCCGTATTCCTGGACTTCAGGAAGGCATTTGATACGGTTCCGCACTTACGTTTAGTGAAAAAAATACGAGCTTACGGAATATCGGACCAGGTTTGTGATAGGATTCAGGATTTCCTAGAAGAAAGAACACAACATGTCATTCTTAACGGTTCAAAATCTTCAGATGTAGAGGTAATCTCGGGAGTACCGCAGGGAAGCGTGATAGGACCTTTATTGTTTACAATATACATAAATGACTTAGTTGACAACATCGGTAGCTCCGTGAGGCTATTTGCAGATGACACGGTTGTCTACAAGAAAGTAGCAACATCAGAAGACTCGTACGTACTCCAGGAGGACCTGCAGAGGATTAATGCATGGTGCGACAGCTGGCAGCTTTCCCTAAACGTAGATAAATGTAATATAATGCGCATACATAGGGGCAGAAATCCATTCCAGTACGATTATGCCATAGGTGGTAAATCATTGGAAGCGGTAACGACCGTAAAATACTTAGGAGTTACTATCCGGAGCGATCTGAAGTGGAATGATCACATAAAACAAATAGTGGGAAAAGCAGGCGCCAGGTTGAGATTCATAGGAAGAATTCTAAGAAAATGTGACTCATCGACGAAAGAAGTAGCTTACAAAACGCTTGTTCGTCCGATTCTTGAGTATTGCTCATCAGTATGGGACCCTTACCAGGTTGGATTAATAGAAGAGATAGACATGATCCAGCGAAAAGCAGCGCGATTCGTCATGGGGACATTTAGTCAGCGCGAGAGCGTTACGGAGATGCTGAACAAGCTCCAGTGGCGGACACTTCAAGAAAGGCGTTACGCAATACGGAGAGGTTTATTATCGAAATTACGAGAGAGCACATTCCGGGAAGAGATGGGCAACATGTTACTACCGCCCACATATATCTCGCGTAATGATCACAACGAAAAGATCCGAGAAATTAGAGCAAATACGGAGACTTACAAGCAGTCGTTCTTTCCACGCACAATTCGTGAATGGAACAGGGAAGGGGGGATCAGATAGTGGTACAATAAGTACCCTCCGCCACACACCGTAAGGTGGCTCGCGGAGTATAGATGTAGATGTAGATGTAACGAACAATTAATAAATAAATTTCAGGGCACAACTAAATGTGAAATACTGGAAAATGAGGGTATAGAAATAGTCTGTTGGGACATGGATGTACACTGAAAACAGTATTAAGATGCACTCATAGTTTTGTTTAGCGCAAGAAAAAAGTTGTCTTGAATGGTGGCATTAGAAAGTCTTATATTACACGCAGTGAAACAAATAATACTTGAAGTATCTGATCTAAGTGAGCAAGCAGAACTTATGCAGGCAACGACTAAGTTTCGTCAAAGACATTGTAAAGCAATAATAGAGCTTCACATTCCAGTCCATAATTGACAGTGTTGTTCTACCGACCGCCGTGTATTGCTCTTCCAGTGGCGCGATTTGTCTGTAGTATGGAGTGGCATGGGGTCAGCACACAGCTCTCTCGGCCGTTGTCGGCTTTCTTGATCTTGGAGCTGGTACTTCTCACTGAAATAAGTTTTCCGTTGGCATCCCTAGGCTGAGAACACAGCTTTTCAGTCCTACCGTCAAGCAAACATCCCACAAAATCCTGGGAATTGAACCCGGATCCTGTGCGTAGTGGTCATACACATAGACCGCTGAGTTATGGAGGTGGGCCAAAGACATTGTGTAGTGCACTAAATCTTTAATCTGAACTAATTCCTAAGATTCAAGGATTTCGTTCAAGTCCATTTGCAACAGGCAGTTCACTAATGATCAAAACAGTAACATACGTCTCTGTTGTCACACGCTGTTCAACTATTCTGTGGGGTCCAGTGCACATGAAAATAATCCTAACACCAATTCACCTGAACACATGCCGCTCTCTGACCATGCAGCTTTACCAACAAACTTTCCGAGCTAGAAGAGAACACCGACAGACATCAATGGCTACTCTCCTCGTTAACCTCTCTCATGTGAGAAGCAGCTTTAGTCATCAGAGTAACATCATGCCTAATCATTTTATGAATACAGTTCTTTAAAAGTTTGAAATACTCTAAATTTGTAGAATATTCGCATCTGAACAATTTAAGCTGCATATCGTTTGCCGGCCGATGTGGCCGAGCGGTTCTAGCCGCTGCAGTCTGGATCCGCGCGACCGCTACGGTCGCAGGTTCGAATCCTGCCTCGGGCATGGATGTGTGTGATGTCCTTAGGTTAGTTAGGTTTAAGTAGTTCTAGGGGACTGATGACCTCAGAAGCTAAGTCCCATAGCACTCAGAGCCATTTGAACCATTTTTGGATATCGTTTCCTTTTAGTTGTATAGTGGCAGATAAGCAACATTAAATTGATTTTTATGTTCCACGATATTTCGGGAGCGCATCCGGGATATTATTAACTGTTGTATCGATATTTCGGCTGAAAAACTTTCAGACATTCTCACTGTGAGTCGCTTGCAAGATTTTTAAAGCACTTTACAATGCAAACGCCAATGCATTAAAGATAACACTGTTGAAAACAAGAGCGTCAGTCACGTACTAAACTTTACACATCTAAGAGAAAAACAAAAATAATGTAGAATCAGAGAACCCACAGTTCTTACGAAGTATTTGGTACGATCTGACGAAACTACTATCTTCCGTTATAACTGTGGATTCTTTTATTGTTTAGAAGGCGGTGGAATGGAACTACAACATATGAAATATTAGTTCACTTGATTACAAGAATCATAAAAAAATTACTTACTTTATATTATCCGTTGCCACAGGAATATGCCGAATATTTGCAACTGTCTTTGACTATTAAAGCATTACTTGGTGCACACATTTACAAAACTCAAGCGTGGGACATAATGTTCATAGTCAACGTTGAGCATGACAGCTCAGTAGGCGACTTGAGTATCAACTGTGACGTAATTAGACGATGTCGTCTGCTTCATCGGAGATTAATTACTTGGATGTATACCGGCCTCCGTGCGGAGGCGCTGCGGTGCTGGGAGAGAGCGTGTGGCTTTGCCAGAGCCTCCCATTCGTCGTTGCTGAATGCAGAGAGACATCGTTAACTTCTTTGGTACCGATGCGAGGTGCTGACTTTGTTAGGGCAACCCATCTTTGATCGTTATCACAAAACCCACGTCACCACTGTTGAGTAGGTTGTCTAATATTGGATTTTCACAGCTTCATTGACTACGGAATCCCAGTATGATGAGGCTGTGGACTGAATCTTATCTTTCCTACAATCCACGCAACTGCCAGTGATAATACAATGCTCAGCGAGTGCAGATCTGTAAGACTATAGTGGGCGAGAGTATCGCTGGTATTCAGTGCACTGTTCTTTTATAGTGCGAATTCCTTCTCCTGTGTACCTCTCGCCACACACACGAGGATTTTAGCATACACCCATCTTCCGTAAAAGCAGTTGGCCAGTGGAAGGAAGGTCACATACAGTTCATGCTTCATCATTATTCCTGCAGTTTTTCAGAAAATATTTCCCACACATGGTAGGTAGACCATGGACTTTCATCTCTTTCCTCTTGCTCTTCTTTTGGCTGGTCTGCCGTTTGCTCTTGCAGAGCGCTGTTAATCTAAATTTTGTATATCCATTCTCACGAATATTTATTCCAAGTGTTCACTCTGTAAGGTGTCAGTGTCGGGCACTACATGAGTTCTTTGTTCTATAGTTTTAAGTACTGCCATAGTTTGCGAAGGTTGGTGGCGGCTAGACGCCTGCAAGTATAAAGAGGTAATGCTGGGCTTACGCCAAATACCATATCCTGAAAACCCACCTTCCATTCGTCGAACTAATACATCCAGAAACGCTAGAACGCCGAGACAGCAGCTCTTCCGCGATCTGTTAAGGACCACCTGCTCTTACGAAAGGTGGATATATACTAAAATCACTGTGAGTGTGATAAAAGGTAAATAGGACAAACATTACACACTGTAAAATAAACGTTGTACCGAACATCAGCGACACACTCGCTACTACAGGCCAAGAAATCTACATTGGCTGAACACTGTATTTCCGGTGGCCGTTACATGGATTGAGGGAAAGTTAAGATTCCCACTACAGCTTCACCCTACTGAGATTCAGTAGTCAAGGAAGCTGTGGAAATATACACTCCTGGAAATTGAAATAAGAACACCGTGAATTCATTGTCCCAGGAAGGGGAAACTTTATTGACACATTCCTGGGGTCAGATACATCACATGATCACACTGACAGAACCACAGGCACATAGACACAGGCAACAGAGCATGCACAATGTCGGCACTAGTACAGTGTATATCCACCTTTCGCAGCTATGCAGGCTGCTATTCTCCCATGGAGACGATCGTAGAGATGCTGGATGTAGTCCTGTGGAACGGCTTGCCATGCCATTTCCACCTGGCGCCTCAGTTGGACCAGCGTTCGTGCTGGACGTGCAGACCGCGTGAGACGACGCTTCATCCAGTCCCAAACATGCTCAATGGGGGACAGATCCGGAGATCTTGCTTGCCAGCGTAGTTGACGTACACCTTCTAGAGCACGTTGGGTGGCACGGGATACATGCGGACGTGCATTGTCCTGTTGGAACAGCAAGTTCCCTTGCCGGTCTAGGAATGGTAGAACGATGAGTTCGATGACGGTTTGGATGTACCGTGCACTATTCAGTGTCCCCTCGACGATCACCAGTGGTGTACGGCCAGTGTAGGAGATCGCTCCCCACACCATGATGCCAGGTGTTGGCCCTGTGTGCCTCGGTCGTATGCAGTCCTGATTGTGGCGCTCACCTGCACGGTGCCAAACACGCATACGACCATCATTGGCACCAAGGCAGAAGCGACTCTCATCGCTGAAGACGACACGCCTCCATTCGTCCCTCCATTCACGCCTGTCGCGACACCACTGGAGGCGGGCGGCACGATGTTGGGGCGTGAGCGGAAGACGGCCTAACGGTGTGCGGGACCGTAACCCAGCTTCATGGAGACGGTTGCGAATGGTCCTCGCCGATACCCCAGGAGCAACAGTGTCCCTAATTTGCTGGGAAGTGGCGGTGCGGTCCCCTACGGCACTGCGTAGGATCCTACGGTCTTGGCGTGCATCCGTGCGTCGCTGCGGTCCGGTCCCAGGTCGACGGGCACGTGCACCTTCCGCCGACCACTGGCGACAACATCGATGTACTGTGGAGACCTCACGCCCCACGTGTTGAGCAATTCGGCGGTACGTCCACCCGGCCTCCCGCATGCCCACTATACGCCCTCGCTCAAAGTCCGTCAACTGCACATACGGTTCACGTCCACGCTGTCGCGGCATGCTACCAGTGTTAAAGACTGCGATGGAGCTCCGTATGCCACCGCAAACTAGCTGACACTGACGGCGGCGGTGCACAAATGCTGCGCAGCTAGCGCCATTCGACGGCCAACACCGCGGTTCCTGGTGTGTCCGCTGTGCCGTGCGTGTGATCATTGCTTGTACAGCCCTCTCGCAGTGTCCGGAGCAAGTATGGTAGGTTTGACACACCGGTGTCAATGTGTTCTTTTTTCCATTTCCAGGAGTGTAGTTAGCAGATAACCTGCTCAACCGAGAAGAGGGTATCCAGATCGACAGATCATGTAAACCGCTCATTTCACGTCTGCGTTCTCAACTGAAATATCGTTCTAAGTACCTGTACTGTTCTCAGGAGTCCAGCTTGGTGCAGTCGTTTTCCTACCACGATATTTCGACAAATTACCTTGCCGTCATCTTCAGTTGATACGTGCAGAATGAGCATTTTGGCATATCCCACCTCCTTTATTTTGTCCCCCAATATCCGGTCGCGCTCCACCTCGGCTGGAGTGGTGGGAGGACGGGATCGCCGTACGCTGGGCGCGAACACCAGTTCCTCAGTACTTCACCCTACGCGGCGTACGACCAGATAGTGGAGGAAACTGTGGGGAATAATTACGGTATAAAGGATGTGGGATGTAGTGAAGACGCTCGTTCTACAGGTATCACCTAGAGATGACGGCAAGGTACGCTGTCGAAATATCGTGGTGCGAAAATGACTGTACCAGGTTATACACCTGGTAACAGTAAAAGCTATTGATCCGCCGGGAAAGCTTAAGATCTCACAATCTTCTACTGTAAGTCTTCTCTACTTGTCATTCCAACGTAAGACATCCATGATAATCAACCAAATACTTTTGTAATCATTGCGGATTTTCTGACTCTGCGCTTGCTTTGTTTTACTCTTAGAGAGATAAAGTTTAACCTATGAGAAGCACTCTGGCTTCTTTGACCCATGTGCGTTTACACCACAATGTTAAATGTTTTAAACATCTTGCAAGAGACTGTTTGAACGACTGAGAGCCGATATATCGACACTAGAGTGAAGAACATCCCGAATACTCTCCCGGAAAATGACAGAAATCCGCGGGGAAAACTTCAAGGACCACAGTTCCTTTTTTAAACTTTGCACAAACCCGAAAGGCAATTGCTAGTCAAATGTGCAGTTTTACTTTTTAGTCGTCCCCTTACTACGTGACTGGAATTTCTTTTAAACAGTTAGGAACATGAATATAGGCCTTTAATGCAGAGGCTTATCTTTTCGTGTGCCTGTTGAGAATTCTCCGTTTTTGTATTTTAGACCAATAATACAGTATTTTATTTACGACAACTTCTTTGTTTATTGTTATGTTAAATAAGCACACTTTGTAGCTGACTTCATGATCTTTGAGATGGTGTATCTTACGTATATGTAGTTTGTCTGCAACTTTTACTAAAAACACATAAACGGTAGTAACATTGTTGGTATCGGCTGTACATGTGACGTGATTTTTATCACTTATCTCTTTATTACGGATATAAAACTGTAATAGGGTTTTCTGTAGCTTGCCTGGAATCTACACTCCTGGAAATGGAAAAAAGAACACATTGACACCGGTGTGTCAGACCCACCATACTTGCTCCGGACACTGCGAGAGGGCTGTACAAGCAATGATCACACGCACGGCACAGCGGACTCACCAGGTACCGCGGTGTTGGCCGTCGAATGGCGCTAGCTGCGCAGCATTTGTGCACCGCCGCCGTCAGTGTCAGCCAGTTTGCCGTGGCATACGGAGCGCCATCGCAGTCTTTAACACTGGTAGCATGCCGCGACAGCGTGGACGTGAACCGTATGTGCAGTTGACGGACTTTGAGCGAGGGCGTATAGTGGGCATGCGGGAGGCCGGGTGGACGTACCGCCGAATTGCTCAACACGTGGGGCGTGAGGTCTCCACAGTACATCGATGTTGTCGCCAGTGGTCGGCGGAAGGTGCACGTGCCCGTCGACCTGGGACCGGACCGCAGCGATGCACGGATGCACGCCAAGACCGTAGGATCCTACGCAGTGCCGTAGGGGACCGCACCGCCACTTCCCAGCAAATTAGGGACACTGTTGCTCCTGGGGTATCGGCGAGGACCATTCGCAACCGTCTCCATGAAGCTGGGCTACGGTCCCGCACACCGTTAGGCCGTCTTCCGCTCACGCCCCAACATCGTGCAGCCCGCCTCCAGTGGTGTCGCGACAGGCGTGAATGGAGGGACGAATGGAGACGTGTCGTCTTCAGCGATGAGCGTCGCTTCTGCCTTGGTGCCAATGATGGTCGTATGCGTGTTTGGCGCCGTGTAGGTGAGCGCCACAATCAGGACTGCATACGATCGAGGCACACAGGACCAACACCTGGCATCATGGTGTGGGGAGCGATCTCCTACACTGGCCGTACACCACTGGTGATCGTCGAGGGGACACTGAATAGTGCACGGTACATCCAAACCGTCATCAAAGCCCATCGTTCTACCATTCCTAGACCGGCAAGGGAACTTGCTGTTCCAACAGGACAATGCACGTCCGCATGTATCCCGTGCCACCCAACGTGCTCTAGAAGGTGTAAGTCAACTACCCTGGCCAGCAAGATCTCCGGATCTGTCCTCCATTGAGCATGTTTGGGACTGGATGAAGCGTCGTCTCACGCGGTCTGCACGTCCAGCACGAACGCTGGTCCAACTGAGGCGCCAGGTGGAAATGGCATGGCAAGCCGTTCCACAGGACTACATCCAGCATCTCTACGATCGTCTCCATGGGAGAATAGCAGCCTGCATAGCTGCGAAAGGTGGATATACACTGTACTAGTGCCGACATTGTGCATGCTCTGTTGCCTGTGTCTATGTGCCTGTGATTCTGTCAGTGTGATCATGTGATGTATCTGACCCCAGGAATGTGTCAATAAAGTTTCCCCTTCCTGGGACAATGAATTCACGGTGTTCTTATTTCAATTTCCAGGAGTGTATTTTAATGCTTTTTTTGAATATTTGAGACTTAAAAATCGACACAATTAGATCCTCGCCATTTTTGTGTGTTGCTCGCGAGCGGATGGCTGTACGAAACACTTAATAACTTGGGATCTCTAGCTTGTTACCTGACGGCAGCTAACTTCTCTTAGCACACACTAACTTTTAATAACCTGACTTTGCTTCCTCGCAGCAGCTCATCAGCAATGTGATACTCAGCTCAAGCTCCTTTTCCATGATTCATTTATACATGTATCTGATTTACTGCTTGTAGCCTCACAACTATCGCACATACACTATGTGATCAAAGGTATCCCGGCACCCTCAAAAACAAACGTTTTTCATATTAGGTGCATTGTGCTGCCACCTACTTCCAGGTACTCCACATCAGAGAGTTCAGTAGTCATTAGACATCGTGAGAGAGCAGTGTGGGGCGCCGCGGAACTCACAGACTTCAAATGCGTTCAGGTGATTGGGTTTCACTTACGTCATACGTCTGTACGAGAGATTTCCACACTCCTAGGTCGACTACTTCCGATGTGATAGTCAAGTGGAAACGTGAAGGGACACGTACAACACAAAAGCGTACAGTCCGACGTCGTCTCTTCGCTGACGAAGACCGCTGACAGTTGAAGAGGGCTCTACTGAGCAATAGGCAGATATCTATCCAGACCATCACACAACAATTCCAACTGCATCAGGATCCACTGCAAGCACTATGACAGTTAGGCGGGAGGTGAGAAAACTTGCATCTCATGGTCGAGCGGCTGCTCATAAGCTACACATCACGCTGAGAAATGCCAAACGACGCCACGCCCTGTGTAACGGGCGAAAACATTGGACGATTGAACAGTGGAAAAACGTAATGTGGAGTGACGAGTTACGGTACACACTGTGGCGATCCGATGGCAGTGTGTGGGTATGGCGAATCCTCGGTGAACGCCATGTGCCAGCGTGTGTAGGTACAACATTGAAATTCGGCGGCTGTGGTGTTATGTTGTATTCGTGTTTTTCATGGAGGGGGCTTGCACTCCTTGTTGTTTTCCTTGGAACTATCACAGCACAGGCCTACATTGATGTTTTAAGCACTGTCTTGCTTCCCACTGTTGAAGAACAATTCGGGGATGGTGATTTCATTTTTCAGCACTATCGAGCACCTGTTCATAATGCATGGCCTCTGACGAAGTGGTTACACGACAACAATAACCCTGTAATGGACTCGCCTGCATAGAGTCCTGACTTGAATCCTATAGGACACCTTTTGGATGATTTGGAACGCCGACTTCGTGCCAGGCCTCACCGACCGACATCGATACTTCTCCTCAGTTCAGCACTCCGTGATTCCCCAAGAAACCTTCCAGCACCCGACTGAACGTATACCTGCGAGAGTGGAAGCTGTCATTTAATCTAAGGGTGGGTCAACACGATATGAAATACCCAGTGAAACTAGTATTGCTTGTTGTGAGATTGGGAAACCATATACCGTAAAAGAACTACAGCCTAATGTGTTAGTATATACACAGGGATCATCTACAAAGAATATTCGATTTGAGGGAGGGCCTATGTTTCCGTTCCTTACTTGCATGATAGTTCGACCCCTCAGTGAGGTCATCTGCAGGTGACAATTTACTACTGCTGTTACTGTAACAGTGAGGAGCTTATGCGCCAGTGTATTACGATGGCCCCTGGAATCCCAGGAACTGAAGCTGATGTAGACTACACAGGCTGAGAATCAGTTTATTTGAGGTTCCAACTATCACACAGAACATCGGTAAAATGGAAAGTACATTGCTGTCGTCGATTACTGAGTGACACAAACGGCTGCCTATAGTGCACCCTCGCAGCAATCATCTGGCGTGTTTGATGTAACAACTGGTGCACTATTAGCTCCACTTATTGCTAAGTTTTCTTGGCGTTAACTCTGCACAGTAATGCTATATTAGTGGAGTGTAAGCGATGAAATTCTATCAGCTCTCATATTGAAGCAGTTATCAGTAATGACACTTTACATTGCTCCACCACTAATCTGTTTCCACCTTGGAAACGATATTGACAGATTCTTATCCGTTTACACTTGGCTGACTATTCATCAAATGTTTATTCCGCTGACGCAGCTCCTTCAAAAGACTGGGTTTCTTTTACAGCCTCATCTTGATGGGTTTCGGAAGTACATAATACCTTAGCTTGAGCTTCATGATCTGGAGCTAATGATCAATGACATTCTGTAATGTAACTGGTAGTCTAAAGAAACACATAAATACTGTAAGACCGATCGTGATATGAAATCAGTTTGTTGCTACTTAAGCATCAGAGCGCGAGTTTACAGCGTAAAAATTAAATGCCTCTTTCTAAGTTTACAACCGCAAATGGACATGGAAGACACCTAGCAAAGTAAGTTAACTGCGACGTGCGGAGAGGACGGATTGCACTGCAACCTGAGTGACTCATGTTCCAAGTACAGCGAGTGGGCGCCAGTCAAGGCGTGCAGATAGCTACGAAGAAAACAGATACCAGATCTAAGTTCTCTCTCCTTAGCTGCCCTGAGTTCCCAAACTAAATTTGGAGGGGTGACTGGATGCTACTATCAATGTGACGACGAGAATGTCCTTTATCCACGTACAAACATGGGAATGTGGCAGATACACTCCACTCAAAAATGCAGATTATAATTCATTCGGTTGGTACTGGTACCAAACAGTCTTTCTCATTTGGTTAGCATTGCTTGCCACATTTCGTGGCGGCTGTTATACTTAGGGCTGGAGATTCAGTAAACTGGAGGAGAAGTATCCAAGGGTAGCGCCGGCAGGCGACTCTTTTTGATTTGCAGACCGAAAAGCAAACTTCACACAACGGAACGCTGTGGCAGTTGGTAGCATCATGCTAGTTGTAACAAATCAGCGACATCAAATGATCGTAATAGCATTTCAGGAAACAGGGCCTTTCCACGAAACCTAGATATGCCCCAGAAGGTTGTCATCCCCTGGTTTTGAGGCACTGGGGAAGCCTTCCGCTGACGAAGCGGTACACTACCGAGCATTCCAGAGTTACTCCCTTGGTATGAGAAATCGAAAACTTTCCACTTCGAGTAAAAGCACCAAACTCACACAGTTGATTATTAAGTAATCGTAACAGATCTGAAGCAAGAACTGTGAATCAGTATGTAACATTCATGTTATTTCGTTATTTCGTCGCCTGGCCCATCTTCAAAAATGAGAATAAAATTCCAACCTCAGATAGCAACATTCGTTCATCACCTGGTTTAGGTATCCCCCAAAACAAAAGTGACCCGTAGCACCAAATTGAAGTGAAGTTAAGGACTCATAACAGCCTTCCTAGAAGATAACTGAACTGGTAAGTTTCTTAATTGTTTATATGACTTACGCAAGAAAAATTAAAAAAGGGAGGGTAAAAAACACAAGTATGGGAATATATAGAAATTTTAAGTCCCATATACAATCCAACTGAAAGTTGGTAACTTCTAAACCCGTTTTGACAGTGCTAGCTTGATTTCCAAGGTACTTTACAAAATGATTTAAAATGAATCAAATTTGTGTGAGTGATTAAACAAAGATCTAAGTAAAACGTATAAGTGTTCTGGACCATTGTCCAGCTTCGTCAAACTTCTGCTAACATTATCAAAACAAGATGTAAAGAATTTGAATGAAAATTGTTATTAAAAGCTTCAAGGAAGCATCAAACTTACAACTACAATTTATCACCTTCGACAGTATACAAGTATACAAAAATTGTATTTTCACCGTTTATCAGTGAAGCCAACAGAAAAAATAGTGGATACAGTAACATCGTATAAATCTGCTGAGGTACCAAAACACATAGGCAGGCTACATTAGACTACGCATTACGCTACGCACAATACTTCCATTACGTCCGTTTGAGGTCCATGCTTATCTTCTCAGAGGCGGTACGTACATGTACCAGCAAATTCCACTTTGCAGAAGATGTTCAAAGCGACCATCTTGCATTAGCAAACACTTCGGCAGCCTGTGGATCATACCTTGCAGGAATTTATGCAAAACACCTGCATCCACAACTGCCGAAGCAGAGTGGTCGCAACTTATTAGGTCGTGTGCGTCCATGGGTGGAGTAGTATAAACTTGCTCCTTATGTGTCCTCACAAATAAAAATCTTGTGGATTACGGCCCAGAAACGTGGGGGTCAGCAAACTGAACCTCTACGACCAATACATTTCCCTGGAGACGCTTCATTTGAATAATTATGCACAGTCATTCCAAGGTTTGACGGTTCATGCTGAAACCGTAGCTGTCGCTGAACACCAAGTGAAACGTTTCCTATTGCGTCTGGCTAAGTATTTCAAAGAAAAGTATGACAGAGAGGTGCATTAAACTTTTCTGGCAATAGGTATGGCCCCCAAGAGTACTCCTCCCACAGTTCCAGCCCACAGGTTTATGTCAAAGCGTGCCAGAAAACATCGTTCATGAGTGACATGTTGGTAGTATTCCGGCCAGTAATGGTTGTTGTGGAGATTGCAAATAACTTCACTAGAGAAGCTAGATTCGTCAGTCCATATCAGGTAATTTATAAAATGTTCGTTGTCTTCCACTTGGTGCAAAAGCCATTCACAAAACTGCACTCGTCGATAATGACCTTCTGACCGCTAGTGTAAAGTTAACGTAAGGATGCTGCTCTTCATCGTGCAACGTTTCAGCAACCAGTCTTTGAGAAATCAGGAACTGAATGTAATAACATAAGCACTCCGCCGAGTTTACTGGTGAATGGTTTCAAGAATGGCGTCCTCTGTTTGCAGAGTACGTCTAGTCCTTGGACGAACTCTATCCACTACTTACAGACGAAAATTGCAGTTTTTCCGAAGGCGTTGCTCCAGGTGAAGAAAAACGTTATTATCGGTATGGCGTCTTTGAGGGTACTGTGCAGTATACGCAATAGCAGCAGCAGCAGCAGCTTGGTTATCTTACGCACCCATCACCAAAAGCATATCGATGTATTCATCGTTTGTGCGCTGCATCGGGAAGCCGCCCCACATGAACTTGACAAGGCCAGGTAGGCATATACATGCAGATTAATGGATCTCACTGTCATGTGATAGGCTACTGTCATGTGAAAAAATAATGCCCCGCCTATAAACAATGAGAACTCGGGAACGGAAGTCTAAAACATAAAAAACGAACATCACGAGGATTCAAACCATCCGTCGTTAATGAGTCAGTGTGCTACGATGGGTGCGTAGTGGTGTGGCGTGATATATGTTCCAGTGTACATTCCGATGTGCTGCACAATGTAACATGGTCTCCAGATACTTATTTTAATATACGTGATTTCAAAATGGACTCGATCTGATTTTACTAGATAAATTTCTGTCTTGAATATGGACGAGGACTCACATGCCAGCCTACAAGTGCAGCATTATTTTTTCACTATGTATAATTTTACAGGTTAATAAAAAATTACTCGGGCAATCCGACACTGACCTTTTACTGTACGGCTTTGTTAGGTACGTCTGATTATGATGCACTGTGCAAGAAAATTATTTATCCCATGAAACGGTTAACACATAGAATTTTTAACCATTAATAAAAAGATAGAGATATCAAAAAAAGTTTTTTATCACCTTTATTCCAAGAATTTCGGAACCTGTACAGAAAACTGGAGTAGAGATCAACATAAACATCATTTTAACCCGTTTTATTGCTCATGAAAACCACAGATTGCATGTTGCAACACCATACAGGGAGACCCTCAGAGGTGGTGGTCCAGATTGCTGTACACACCGATACCTCTAATACCCAGTAGCACGTCCTTTTGCATTGATGTATGTCTGTATTCGTCGTGGCATACTATGCACAAGTTCATCAAGGCGCTGTTGGTCAAGATTATCCCACTCCTTAACGGCGATTTGGCGTAGATCCTTCTGAGTGAATGATGCGTCACGTCGTCCATAAACAGCCCTTTTCAATTTATCCCAGGCATTTTCGATGGGGCTCATGTCTGGAGAACAAGCTGGCCACTCTAGTAGAGCGCTATAGTTATTCTAAAGGAAGTCATTCACAACATGTGCACGACGGGGGCGCGAATTGTCGTCCATGAAGACGAATGCCTCGCCAATATGCTGCCGCTGTGGTTGCACTATCGGTCGGAGGATGGCATTCACGTATCGTACAGCCGTTACGGCACCTTCCATGACTACCAGCGAAGTACGTCGGCCCCACATAATGCCACCCCGAAACAGCAGGGAACCTCCACCTTGCTGGACAGTTTGTCGAAGGCGTTCAGCCTGACTGGGTGGCCTCCAAACACGTCTCCGACGATTGTCTGGTTGCATGCATGTGCGACACTCACCGGTGAAGAGAACGTGATGCCAATCCTGAGCGATCCATTCGGCGTGGTGTTGGGCCCATCTATACCACGCTGCATGGTGGCGTGGTTCCAAAGATGGACCTCACCATGTACGTCGGGAGTGAAGTAGCGCATCATGCGAGCTACTGCACAGTTTGAGTCCCAACAGGACGTTCTGTGGCTGCACGAAAAGCGTTATTCAAATTATTGCATCAAGAAATTATTCAACATGGTGGCATTGCTGTCGGGGTTCCTCCTAGCCATAATCCGTTGATAGCGGTCATCCACTGAAGTAGTAGCCCTTGGGCTTTTGTTCACTTCGAGACGCCTGGACACTTCCTTGTTGAGAGCCCTACTGGCACAAATTAAAAATGCGGTCGCGATCTAACCGCGGCATTGACCGCCTAGGCATGGTTGAACTACAAGCAACACGAGGCCTGTACCTCCTTCTTGGTGAAATGACTGGAACTGATCGGCTGTCCGACCCCCTCCGTCTAATAGATGCTGCTCATGCATGGTTGTTTACATCTCTGGGCCGGTTTAGAGACATCTCTGAACAGTCAGAAGGACTGTGTCTGTGATACAATATCCACAGTAGACGTCTATCTTAAGGAGTTCTGGGAACTGGGGTGATGCAAAACATTTTTGATGTGTGTAGCTCTGCCTACACACAAAATCACTCGAGTCGTTATTACTAAAAAAGATGCTATGGGAGGTGTACTTATTTTCAGCACCCAACTTCGTCATGCCATACCAAACATGGCTCAGAAGTAAATACTTTCGTGTAAGACCACTGAATTAAAATTACCTATGTAAATAGCTTAGTTTTCATGAGTAATGCTTCACAAACAAACGGAAATTTACTGAATTATCGAGAAAACGTACACATGCTCGATTAAAGTACTCTCGAGCACTTCTTGCGTCTCTTTAGGGATATCTTGTATCTCAGAAACCTTCTCTTCTTTCCTCTGTGTTGTAGAGTCTGATTAAACTTTGGAATATCCCCAACACACTTGTCAATTTTCTCATGGATGGCAGCAGATGTGACGTGGCGAACCATTCTTTGTGGCAGTGCAGAGTTCACCAAACAATGCGATAGAACACCTACGGTCGCCTCTGTCCTGTTGAAACAAAGACTGACTTCCCTTTCTCATGTACTGAAAAGATTTTCACCTTGTCGTATATCTCTCACAGCAGCATATTGTTGCATAAATTACAAGCTCAAAATTATTTCTGTAGTCAACTGTCGAATTACGATCGCGTTTGTGTCAATGGCCAACTCCTGACATTTGAAGGAAAGCCTCACTTGCTTCTTTACTTCAATATTATTGTCTTTTATTGGTCCTCTCACTCACGGTTTCTGTAGTGGTAAATCCGCCAAATGTTGTAGGTACAGTAGAGAAACACGTCTTCCGATATTACATTTACAAGACCATCCAAATCGAAAGAAGCAGTAAATTCTCTATTACCTAATCATATCGCTATGATGAGACACACTGCCGTTAATTTACGTGTCACCCATCTCGGCCAGAAGTCGTCCCTGAACTCTTCATATTTCAGCACTTTCAGAGGATACGCTTGGATATCGTCTGCATACGTTTTCTGCTGCTCACGTTTCGATCAAGCCTGCTGATTGTGTTTGGAGCTCATTCATTCTCCCACTCCCTTCTCTGGCCTTGTGCAGCATTTGGGTGGCAGTATCTATCACCATTGTTTCCTAGCTTCTTATTGTCTCAATTGCTTCTGGTTTAGGGACCTGTTGCCATTGTTCCTTCCCTTAAAGTTCTCACTGACGTACTCAGCCTCACGTATATTACTGTGCCGGTGTTTGTCGGTCACACAACTTTCCCTTCTGCCCTCCCTCGGATCTAGTACAATAAACCTGAATTCTTCTATATCACCTTTCTATACACAAAGCCGCGACCTCTTGTGTTCCGTCAGCATTGTATTGTTGAAGAGGTGTATCAGTACCCCAGTTATGCCTAGGGGTGATCTAAATGCTGATTTCTTTTCAAGATAGCAACAATGTACGCCGAGTACTCCTGAAAGCGCATTGCTGACTGTGGTGTCCCTCTTGAGATGCTAGTGCACTCGATTCCATTCCGCAGTTTCCAGCACAACTTCGTGACTTTTGTCTCGAACTTTGCGAACGTTCTGGAGTCTCTTGTTACTGGCAGAACTCGCACAATTACTTCGTTGCAGATACGGCTGCTCATAAACCTACTTCGGCAGAATTGTCCAGGCATTTCATAAGCTACCCTTGAACTGCCGGACCCACATTTTTGTACGAAGATTATGTCTGCAGTATATATGAGGAACTTTCACAACGAAAAACGCTGTGTCTGCCGTAGGCACCGCGCCTGAGGCAGCAGATTGGAGCCAGAAACTGATCACAAAATATTTCAGAAAACATGACCTTTTTGCTTAAACTGGGCGTGTCCCAGCAGGCTACTGTTCCCTGCTTTTGAGACACAGTGAAAACCTTCAACTGACCAAATGGTGTACTGCTGAGCATTCCAGACTCACTCTTAAACTTCGAAAAATGAAATAAATTTCCACTTTCATCAAAAATAAGACGGTCACACAAGCATCTGTCATGTAATCGTCACAGAATTGAAACTAAAATCGTTAAGAGGTTGTGACAGTCATTTTACAAACTTTAACTGTGTATTGGCTCGTTTGGCAACAATGAGGTTCTGCTGTGAACTGTTGCATTGTGCCGTTAAAGAATCCTCAAATAATCCTATGGCAAGTGTAAAGAACAATCTAAGTATAATACACACTCTATGACCAAAAAGAAAAAGTAGCGCACCACGAGGGAACTGCACTAATGGGACGGAAATTGGTATCTGTGCTGTACATGTACAGAAAAATAAAGTAGTAGAATTTGAAAAAAAGGTCATATTTATGAGAGAAAAAGTTCCGCAATTTCAGAAAGTCAGTTACGCAGTGGCTCTCCTCTGGCCCTTACGCAAGCAGTTATTCGGCTTTGAATTGGATGATATAGTTGTTGGATGTCCTCCTGAGGAATATCGTGCCAAATACTGTCAAATTGGCGCGTTAGATTGTGAAAATCTCTAGCAGGTTTGAGGGCCCTGCCCATAATGTTCCAGACGTTATGAATTGGGGAGAGATCCAGCGACCTTGCTGGCCATAGGTTTGACTAGCTGGAAGACAAGAAATAGAAAGGCTCACAGGGTGGGGGCGGGTATTATCTTGCTGATACGCTAGACAAGGATGGCTTGCCATGAAGGGCAACGCCGGCCGAAGTGGCCGTGCGGTTAAAGGCGCTGCAGTCTGGAACCGCAAGACCGCTACGGTCGCAGGTTCGAATCCTGCCTCGGGCATGGATGTTTGTAATGTCCTTAGGTTAGTTAGGTTTAACTAGTTCTAAGTTCTAGGGGACTAATAACCTCAGCAGTTGAGTCCCATAGTGCTCAGAGCCATTTGAACCATTTTTTTGAAGGGCAACAAAACAGGTCATAAAATATCGTCAACATACTTCTGTGCTGTAAGTGAGCAGCGGGTGACAACCAAAGAGGTCCTGCTAAGAAAAGAATAGGCACCCCACACCATCACTCCTTGTCCTCGGGCCGTAGGGCGGCCGACAGTCAGGTTGGTATCACACCGCTATTGGGGGCGTCTCCAGAAACATCTTCGCTTGTCACCGAGGCTCAGTTCGAAGCAGGACTCATCACTGAAGATAATTCTGCTCCAGTCAGTGAGGTTCCTGTCCGAATACGTATCTTTTCTTGTCTTACAACCTACAGAACTCATTAATGAAAATGAAAATTATTTTAATAAAGGAAATAAAAGAGTGTGCCTCAGGATATTAATGTGGCAGAACTATTGGATTACCATTTACTATCAAAATTATTCTGATCAAATAGAAGTCAATTTGAATTTTGGTCTTACACAGGGTACCATACACTGTGAAGTAAATGAAACATGAAGTAACTGACCTAGCACAGCGAGTTGAGCACTCGCGGGGAATGAGTAATGTAAGCCAAGGGCACAATGCAGTGCACCAACATGTATTAAATTGAAGAACTTCCTAATGCTCAACAAGTTCACCCTAGTTTATGTACAGGAACCAATACACCATAGCAAAATTCAGGCACTTTTACCTATAGTGGCACTAACTGTTCAAATGTTCTCTTAATCACAAACTGATACTCTGAAAAATAACCAAGTTCCCGTATATATGCGCATCAAAATATTTCTATCAGACATACATGATCATGTGCTGTTTTCTGGTCACTCACCCTTACCAAAAACCTCATCCAACCAGCTATCAAAGTCAAAAGGCCAATAAACATGGTATGATCTCTTCTTTACAACTTCCGTTACATGACTAACTATTACAGTCAAGTGAGTATCTGTGTGTCCCAACGCCGTTTCAATGGATACAAGTTTTTACAATTTTGTATGTTTCAGATATGTGTAATATACATGTTTAAAGAATGAGCAGATAGATGTTACTTCATTACTCCTTATTCATTGTAGGACAATCAACTTTAAATTACAATTTTACACTTCGCACGAAACGGAATGGCGAGTTCTAATTCAATACACTATATTATTCAGCTTGCCCCTTCTTCACCATGTTACTCAATCAGATGTCTTCTAAGCACTGACTTCAAGTTTACTTATAAAACAAACGTAAACAAATTGGAATATTAGTACAAACCTTTCGTGCTGAAGTTAATCTATCGTCTGTTTGAGGACAACTGAGCCTTTTGTCACTCAGATAATACATATTAAATAATTTATATATAATAGTTAGTCTGTCTGTTCTGTACTGCGTTAAATGTCCGTTTCAGATGGTGTTCCGTACGTACTCGTATCATGTCTGTAGCATTTGTAACTATGGTTGAAATCAGTTGACAATTCCATAACATTTTTTGCATAAATATGGTAATAATTTTATCGGACTCATCTGTTTATCATTATTTCTACGGTATCTTCAGATTTTCTGTAGCGCTTCTGGAGATAATTTTAGTGTTTCCGGTGAACATTTTAACACAGTCAGAACCTCGCCCTACTGCTTAGCATCCGTAAGCACTTTGTCAGACAGTATAGCTTTGCTGCTGCCGAATTTCCTAGTGGTTTCCCCCCCGCCCTGCTATCTGATGGTCTTCACCCCACCTCCTCTCTGCTTTTTACAACGACTCGGAGTGCTCCTCACTGCTTGAGTATCTATCCGATCCAGCCGCCCCTTGGCAACTTGTGGCTATATGATATCCAATGAAATGTGTAGTTCTTTGATTAATGCATACATAGCGGTCACACCGCTCGTATTGCTTCACTCTCCGATAAGCGAGTTCGCATACTAAATTTTACAGTTTTCACAAACATAGCTCAACAGCTAACTAAGGCCTGTTATACATCTGACTAGGCCGAGTATGATTGGCTACGGTGTTTATGGAGTTAATAAATCTGCTGTAAAACAGAGGTAACGTACGTCTATCGTCAAAAATATTTGAAGAAGGAACTGAAAATATCAAAAGCTCTACACCACTACTAAATAAAGGCGATATTTGTATACTGACAATTTTTCTTAGTTACACAAGATTTCACACTTTTTAAGTTATCATCAGGTATTTAACTGCATAAAATCACACTACGTTACAGCCACAAGATGAGAACATAATGTGTGAACGTAATTACAGGAAAGGTAGTTGCTTAGGTACTTTGGTATGAAACTGGTATCGTATTCGAAGATATGGTTGGTTTACAAACTGTACTGCTCTTTACGGTTTAACAGATAGTCTGGGTTATTAAAGAGGAAATAATGTGCGAAGATATAGCTCTAACTAAGGAACAAATCTGAGTATAGAGTGAAAGTTTATTTGGGTGCCTAATTAAAAGCTGATGAAAAATGAAGGTATTACAGCAATAAGGGAGTGCAAAACGGGAATACTTAAATATTTCAATGTTTCACTCGAAGTTTTGACAATGTAAATAATCCTTAGTGTCAGTGTGGAACCGGAATTTCATTCCTAGGTCTAACTCTGGCTCGTTGTATTATTTTTATCGTCAGTGCTCTTGCAATTCCTTTCGCTCTCAATTTCAAGTGTATAAATTCACTTATATTGGTGATATAGCAGAAATCTGACTACAATGAATAACTGAGCCACATTCAAGCAATAAAATGTTGTCCCTTTCTTCAGTATCCATTCACATTTAAAAAATTGCTAATCTTTGGGGAAATAATTTTTGTCATTTATTATTGTAAAATATGTTAAAAAGATTCAAACCAGTTTTGTGAGAGGCACTGGCCAGGACATGAAAGTAAAATCGACTGTAAAAGTTAGGCACAGAAGTAGCGTTGTTGGGCTGCATAATATAGGCACTTGGGAGCTGGGAGATGTGAAGTGGCCGCAAGCGGACGACGGCGTGGTCACGGTGTGTTGGGTAGGTTCATGGAGCGAGCAAAGGCTCAGACAGCTCTCATGATCTTGTTCCATCACGATGCTGGCACTTAATCTCCACTCGAAGGCTTTAGAGAAAAAGTCCCGCTCAGATGTTACGCATGTTAGTGTTGTCTTCGCCGGTAGCAGATGAATACTCAAACCAAATTAGTGTTTAATAATCCAGTGTTTCCCTAGTCATTGGCTGACATTTTTAATACATTTGAAGCTTTTATCTGTAGTTAACTGTTTCATTTATGGAAACATATTAACTCCCGATGTTGGAAGTTACTAGTGTATTTTGGAAATGAAATTAACAATGAAATAGCGTGAGGAACTTCTTGGAGATGTTCAAACTACGTCATAATATAATACCTTAAAAGGAAAAACTGAATTTTTTTCTACACTGAAATAGTGGCGATTAAAGTGAAATAAACCAGTAACGTTTTACACTAGCACACATAAGGATATAAAAAACTTTTTTATGCATTTTATGATTTATTGTATTGTGGTGTGTTGCTGAGTTCAGTCTGCACTCTGTTTAGTTCACAACGACGTAGAAAGAATCAATATTGCTACAGTGATGCATTGATCACTGCTGACCTGTACGGTACATGAAATGTAATCTAAGAATCAGAAATGATACTAATTTGATGACCATATTGCTATGAGAACTACATTTAAAATTACTGTTCTCAAAAAAACCTGTGGTGTTTACTAGAGCAGTGTCAACTTGTTCCACTATCTTGATTGCAAAATCTGGAGCAGCATGTATGTTGTATGGGGCTGTCAGAGTATTTTATCGATCTAAT
Source organism: Schistocerca serialis cubense (assembly GCF_023864345.2). Taxonomy (NCBI): domain Eukaryota; kingdom Metazoa; phylum Arthropoda; class Insecta; order Orthoptera; family Acrididae; genus Schistocerca; species Schistocerca serialis. The sequence continues at coordinate 586,015,630 of NC_064640.1, forward strand.
TACTGCTTTGCTTGCCTTCAGTGAATGTGTCTTAAGCTGCAATTACCGTGCGAAACTTAAACAGTGACATTAGTTCTGCGTCAAAATCAAATAACAGTCCGTAATATTAACTTCGCTTGAAAGTGTGATAATAGTTGGGGCATGGGGCAGACAGAATGAGTATCCGAATTTCGCAACGAGAGTCGTTGACCACTTCACGTGGACAGGCTATTTGACGGAGCCGTTATTTCCGTTGTTTCAGGATCGCGGGTATTAAGACGAGGATCCACCGAGATATGGGAGGAGCGAACAGGGGTTAATGCGGTGCATGACACCCCCATCTCTATAAGATTTTTGTAAACGCGCTTATGTCTTTACATACGTAATTTTCTAAATTTTGAGCTGAGTTTCGAAGAATAAATTGGTATGGAACTAAGAATCCTGAAAGTGGCAGGATATTGTAGGCTACAAGATCCGATCAAAAAAGTTTCCATTCGAAGGCCGTATAGTCCAGAATTGGTAAGGCAGTCAGCGAAAGAGCCGTTAGCATTGAAGTTGGGTTTCCTACTACTTGAAATAGTGCGAAACTGACTGTTGCACGTCATCGACCTACAGGAACCGCGGACACTTCAAGGCCTTTCTTAGGGACCGCAAGTGTGATAATTGCATGAGGGCTGATCTGGATTAGAAGGCGGGTGCTTAAGTGCCTCCCAATTTAGTTGGGGTAAATTCAGCGTTACGGCATTTGCCGACGCTGTCATGAAGCAGCAGCACATCTTGTCGCTGTAACTTCTGTGCGTAGTCTGCACAAGTCAGAAATGATTTTAACTTCCCATCAGTTTGGAGTTTCATTAAAGCTTTGTAATCGTTTCGTCGTTCTTCGTTGGTGACTGTTTCTTCTTTTCTCACCCAAGTTTAAAATTAGTCGATCAAGCATGTGACTGTGGTTCTCTACATCTTTTGTAAAAAATTTTGGTAATGGGTAAACATATGGATGAACTTTTGATATTAATGTATTTATTCTTCGGTTCCAACCTTCTGAGGCGTTATTACTGCTATGGGGTCTTCCAGTGCAGTTCCACATCTCTCTTGTCATATTTTCACTATCGAGCCACTGGTCCACAGAATAGTCACAAAAGCCGCGCGAGATTAGCCGAGCGCTGTAGGGTGCTGCAGTCATGGACTGTGCGGCTGATCCCGGCGGAGTTTCGACTCCTCCATCGGGTATGGGTGTGTATATTTGTCCTTAGGATAATTTAGGTTAAGTAGTGTGTAAGCTTAGGGACTGATGATCTTAGCAGTTAAGTCCCATAAGGTTTCACACACATTTGAATATTTTTTGATACCTTCAACTCTGCTTCCCAGAGGAGGCACCAGCTTTCGTCGCCTGCAACAGCGCGCTGGAAGATCGCATCAGGTGCTTCAGCAAACAGCCATCCGGTTTGCCTTTTGTTAGGCATTTCACGCCCGGTGTATCCACTGGCTGCAAACCTAACGGCAGTCTAACTCCTGCCAGATGATGTGTTGCACGCTGCCGAAGCTGATGTCTAGATCCTTTGATAACGTACATTCGTGGCTCTGCGGTAGTGCGTCCCAGTTGTAGCACCAACCGCTCGCTCGTTGTCCGTTGTGGGTGAGGCTGGTCCCCCAAATAGATCGGCGTCTTGTGTCGAGTCGCGACCAGCCAGGAACATCGTGTACCATTCCACAACGGTGGCCTTCGACAGAAATTATATCCCATATACATTCGTCATTCTTCGATGGATGTATATCGGTGTTTGTCCTTCGGCAGCCAAGAAAAGAATAACAGCACTCTGTTACTGTTTGAATGCATTTACTAATAGCTTCGCTGTAGCTCAAGCGTCTGCATTTTACGCACGCTCATCGGAATGACACGAATACCACACTAATCTCTTATCTAGATGTCAGTGCTCGTACACCCGCATCGGGGTCGCACTACGTTGTATTTTCGCTGCAGCAACGCACTCAGACGGAAGTTAGATATTAAAAACTGCATTTGGATCCGCGCCTGCTGATATGGGTCTAAGTCCATACGACAATATTCATAGTTACTACAAACTCGAATAAGAGGGCTTTGTACGTCAAATGGAAGGTGCGAGCCAAACTATCTCTACACGCAAGCCGAAATCGTTGGAGCAAAGCGCTGAGAGTCCAAATCATGTCTGAATCAAGGTCCAGCAGAAAGACAATGTCAAGAATACAATTCAGTCAGGACGCTATGTTCATGGAAGTAAGCACACTGGATGCATATCCGCTGTACCTTCGACCTTATTCGGATTCATGGAGTCTGCCTAGTGCATCTGTTTATGATCGCAGCCTTACCCTGTGCTGGGCTTATATTCAGTTAATATCGTCTATGGCCTCGATTCCATACTACAAACTCGCTTGGGGGCAAAATGAAACAACGATTCTGTTTAGTGTGTGAGTAGGAAGGCTATGGGGCTTCTGGATACCAATTTTTGACCTTTGCGTTGCCTACCTCCAGGGACACATACACATCAGCCACGTACTCAGTCACACACACACCCAAGTGAAATATAGGTATTATTTCTGTGAAAATCAAAGATATTTATATAAAATGTCATATTCCAACGCTATGTTATGTTAATTCTATCTTCTGCTGTCACACAGTCATATGGAATAGCACATTTTCCTTGTGAGGCATCAACTGACAACTTCCTCTAACAAGCAGAAGTACTAAGTCTGCGAGCCTGTGAGTCGAAGCCTGTCATGTATCACCGACTGTACAAAATGAATGTGTGCTTTTCTCAGGACTAGCTGAGGCTTAAAAAATGAATAGTCGGCAAGTCGGCTGATGTCTGTCATGCCTAACACATTACGCTAAGTAGAAAGTCAAATCCAGTGGTCTCCATCACCAGTTGCAATCACTATTCTTTGAAATTGGAGGGCGATGAAAAGAATGGTGGTCACTGGAGACTGATGGCCAATAGAGAACGGTGGTCAATCGAAACTGATTGTCAATGGAGGATTTTGCTCATTGGGGAATTATCGTGAAGGGAGGGAGTAATGGTTAACGAAGAGAATGATGCTCAGTGGAGAATTATGCTCAGTGCAAAATGATAGTGAATGGAGTATTATGGTCAATGAAGAAACAAAGTCAACTGTGAATGATGGTCATTGTAGAATGATGGTCAATAGATAATGGCAGTCAATGGAGAATGATGCTCATCAGATAATGGTTGTCAACGGAGTCAGTGATGTCTGTGGAGAATTATGATCAGTGGAGAAATATGGTCAATGCTGAACTGGACCTTTCCGTCGAATGCTACCCTTCATCTTACATGAATATGCTGTAAAAAAACTGTACCCGTGAAGCTAACTATCCACGCCTTCGTGTTCCAAAACCTGACAGTAGGTGCTAGATACACCAGTTGGATGTCACAAACTGAATTTCAGATAGTGTTGTATCGTCAGAAGCTGACAGTGTTTTTTTGCAATGGATGCCTGTTACTGCATCTTAAATAGTAACCCGATAGAAGAAGCTGAGAGCGTGTATGTGTGGTGAGTGAGAATTACTGGATTTTAAGCTTTTAAGATAAGTATCAAAGAGTTGGATGGAGAAATATCGCACAAATAAGTACCAGCTTATAGAATCTTATCAAGACACTCATACAGTGCATTCGATAACCTAGCACCTTATGTTTATGCTCTAGTCTAGAATGTTCCCTGTCGCTGGTAATCTGTATCTACTGCAGCACTCAAAGTGTCAGCTCACTTACACATCGCTGATATCGACAGCTTTCCATCGTTAACAGCGAAGTATTAAATTCATATAGCTGCACACATTTTAAAATTCTCGCGCAGTTGAAATTATGAGCTGATATTTATCCACATGAGCTACAAAATAATATCACATATGGTTAGTGACGTCTAACTTCTAAGTTATCACCTCAGCAACCAAATTTAGCGATTCTCTTTCGTCTCCACCTTGTCTAAGTTACTTACGTGATCGAACATTCTGCGCATCGTGTCTTAATACTTATATGATTGCTTATCCGACGAAAAAATTCTAAACTTCATTATAGAACCGATGGAACAGGCAGCACGTCTTGTGAGACTTAGTTTCTGCAAGTGTACTCTGTCTGTGCAGTGTGCGTCTTCTACGAACTGCATGTTGCTTGAGATATTTGTCGGTTGGTGTTCTTTTAAAGCCTGGGGACGGTGCACAGTGTCTGTTGGGGTATAATAGCTTCAAAACAAAGCTGTCTGGTGAGGATACTTTGAGGTGGATCCCCGCATATCTGTAACTCATACTACCTACATTACGCAAATGATCGCAAATTTTTCGCGCTAAAGACACCCACATCACCCTGCAGGCACATGATGGATACTATGATAGGGAAGGCAGGAAGAAAAACAGTTTAGGGGATGGGAGGCATTGATGGTTAATTGACTACGTGATACAAAGGCAATACATCTTACTAAATATCATGGACAAAATGAAACTGACTTTCGAGATTACTTTCACATACTAGTAAGGTACTGTAAACGTCACTACAGGAAAATATATGGAAACGGAGACTAGATGATATATTAAAATCTAGTACAATAGTGTAACAACTCTATTCCCTTACCCGTGTGTCTTTCTCTTCATAGTTTTACGTTCCGTTAAAGGCTTGCATAAATTAGTGAACTATCTGTAGGACGTTATAACAAGACAGCATTAAGTACGGTGTTTCTGTAGCCTCTCCGTTGAATTTGACTCTCATTTTGCCGTAATGCGAGACACATAGATGTTGATAGATAGCAGCAAGCGTGATCTCGTTGAGAAAACGTTTTGCCAGCTCCAACTTTTTTCGAACTTCTCCAGTCAGTGGGATATGAAATTTACGCACTGAGAAGCCTGAAATCACAGACCACACATTTCTCAAGTCTCAGTTGGTCCTGATTTGTAATGCTGATGAAATAAGAAATTTCATCAATGTTGATCAACTACAATTTTCGCTGCTGATTCAATGACAAAGTTCAGAACCACTCGGAAGTTTTGGAAGTGTTTGGTCTGGAAGGAGGGTCATAAAATCGGGGATGACACACTTGTGGTGAATTATTTGTTGCCAAAGGTTCATAGTTGTCATTTCACTGTTTTCTTCTCCTTCTTCTTGGAAACGTGAGCAACTCTCCAGAAATGTGAGTTTTACATGAATATTACTGTTAACAATTTCAATATTTTTTTGCCTTCTAATTATTTGCAGAAATTCTTTTTATTGTGTGTTGTAGTATCTACACCAGCTGGCGTATGTATAGAACCCAATAAGAGATGTAGTCGAAGAAAAGCAGCAACTATTGTCAAAATTCGACGGGTGTGGCTACCTCCTCCAAAAATATGTAAGTCTGAGGTATTTCACCTCCTGATTCTTTTGCTTATGAAGTCTACCGCATTCCTTGTCATATCTATAAATGCGACTCTTTCGTGTTTTTCATTCTACAGTACAGAATCTGCAAGCACACTCGACTGAGTAGTGGAGCATCTGCAGTGATTGGAGGACTGGAGCAGTGGAAGACCTAATGCTTATGGTAGGACGATCATCGTCAACGTGAGTCTAGGTAATGGAGTATTTCGTATGATTATACACATGTATGAGCCGTCTACGAAGTGTATTAAAATCAATGATAATAATGTAGAATGGGTATGTGTGGATTCTGCTTTTGAAAATCGTATATGTAATGGCGTGTTACTCATGATGCGCTTTAGGATCCCGAACAATTTCACACTGTATGCTTCCTGGTTTTCATCAAGAGAGTGCAGGAGCTGAATCAGCGAGTTCAGATAATGTCTGTCTAGACTGTAAATTCCTATTGTCCAATTCAGGTGAGGTTGGGTAAATTCATACGATCACCAATAACGCAACGTCTCTCACTGTCTGATGATATCAGTGAATCGTATTCTACCAATTAAAACAAAACTGAAAGCTTTCCAAGTTCACGATTCTGGGCGGATGAAATAAGAAATCATGGACCTTGACATTATCGCTAACATAAGCACAGAATTTTATGTGTGAACACACAGAAAACTGACAAAAGGAAATGCAGACAATCTAGCTGTCATAAATGTTGACTCAAAGAACGCTGATTATTCCTTCAGATGATCAATTATAGTTGGATTGTATCAAGAAAATAACAATATGAGCCGCATCTCTAAGTATGTTCCTTATTGAGATGTATTAAACTTTGCGAACGTTTCGTCTACAACTGAACTGAGTCATGTGGGAGTACCGGACAAACCAAAATGAGAATGTATCTATTAATATGTACAGAATTCAGTACTCTAAGCATGAAGAGATGGTTATACACTACCGGAAAAAATTAGTGTACCCTTTTAGACGTTTGAATTTCGCTCAAAATTATTGTTGCAGCAGTGCATATGGGGTGCAAGAAATGGTTACATTTACAGATAAATAGCACAAACGGTTCAGTGGTACTAGGTAACGATCTGTGTGAAACATTCATAGTAGAACGTGGTGTAGCTTCCACAAGTGGCAATGTAGAATCTGACAATGGTATTCAGTCGACCGTCCGCGTGGCAAATACTGTCCTGGGATACGTTATACCACACCTGTTCGACCTGTTCACCCAGTTCCGTAAGAGTTGTTGGTTGACGAGTCGCACGAGTCACATCTCGTCTGATCATATACCACACGTGCTCGATTGGAGACAAGTCCGGAGGTCGTGCTGGCCAGGAAAGTTTCTACACTTCTTGCAGAGCACGTTGAGTTCGGCGGTACTGTGTACGAGAGCGTTATTCTTTGCAACAACACGTCACATTCTTGTTGCAAGAACGGCAAAAGAACGTGTCAACAGTATTCTGCCCGTACTGAGCGCAGCTTAGCGTCCCCTCCAGAAGGACCAAAGGTGAACGAGAATTGTAGCTGATAGTTCTCCAGACCATAAGGCTTGGGGTGGGGCCATTCCGTCTTGGGACAGTTCTCACCAGGTCTATGTCAAACGAACATCACTTCCTTGCAGGCAGAATTTGTTGCCTTCATCGCTGAAGACCACAGCTCGCCATTCCATCTTCCAAGTGATCCTCTGACGGCACCAGTCAAGCCTAGCCCGTCAATGCTGTAGCGTGAGTGAAAGACGGGCTAGAGGTGTGTGTGTCCGCAGTGTCACTGCTAATAAAAGCCCTCTTACCTGTGCAGTGGTAGCTGTACGATCTGCCACCTACAATACGACTATCCTGACAGGCATCTGTGCTGCGTGCACGTCCAGAGCCTCGTCTGCTGGTGTGAGAATGTTTACGTGACCACTGATACCAGCATCGCTGCACAACGGACGCACCACCTCCAACTTGTCTGGTAATTTTCCCAAAGGACCATCCCGCCATTGGGAAGGTCGCAATTTGATGCCTTTTAGACTCTCTTATTTGGCTGTAGGAAGTATGAATTAGTCTCCTTGGCATGGTTGCCTGCTTGCTTCACACGTTTGCACTTCACTGATTCTTCTGGGTTTGAGCATTATTAAAGAGTACACTCAGATGGTGCTCAGGTAGCTATGCCATTATGCTATCTGGTCTCGGACAAACGTGAAACTGTTATCAGTACATCTACTATTCCTCAGACGTCATATGTCGTAATCGGATCAAACCCGACGTTGTCTTGCTATGTGTAGTAACATTTTTCCCGCAGTGTAGGTGGGACAGAAGAGCAACAAGAAGAAAACAAGTTTCAGTGGTTCCATTGCATGTTTTAGAACAGTAAAAACACGAGAAACATGTGCATCTCGTAATCCTGTCTGTTGAAGACACAGAAATTTATAATATCTCTTACAATATAAACCTTTCGAGACTGGCACGTATTTCTGTTACATGTTATAAACAATTAATCGAGGTATATAATTTATGTTTATAATGTTTTATTATAAAGTTAAGCTAGATGCGTATTTAGTTGATTGTTCACAACTCAAACCAGTCATAAGTATCATGCCCAATTCCTCATATATGCAGACATCGAATGATGGCTGGAACCAGGTGTTAGTAACGAAATTCATTCGTACAAATCACATGGTATTGAATTCTATGCATACCGTAATTACTGCAACGAAAATGCAGAGTTTCAGATGTAACGAGGTGCTGATTGTATGGAATGGATTACCAAACAACTGTTTCAGGCTGTTTCTGAATCGTATGTGTTATCTATCATTATCGCAATGTTCAATGGGCTCATGAAGCTCTGGTGCGTTAACTCTGTTATAACGAAGTTCCTTTCTGATGTGGAAGCTGCCTCTACCGTCAGTTCCTACCTCACTGTAGATGCAGATACTTTGGCAGATTTTTACCTATTTATTGACCGAGCTGCCAAATCTAAAATCAGCAAACTAATGTTTATTATAAACGCACATTTCCCTTTGCTTGAGGAAATATTCTGTATTAGAGGTTATCTGTTAATTTTTTATGGAATCAACAGAAATGCATCATATCTCATCACCACTAACGGTATAGAATAGGGATGTTCGATAAACGAACTGATGACGCTAATGATATAATACAGATTTAACCACCCCATTGATTTGAGTTACTTTGAATTAGAGCGTGCAGTATCCCTACACCATACTTCTTAACCTGGGACATTGAATGAAATTGTCACATGCATGTTAAACAGTAGCAGTTCATCATAACTGCCAAATGTCAGGCACTCACATGAAAAGAAAAAAAAAACATTTCTAACATGATTTCTCTATGGTAGTTTCCCCATATTTGGCGCAAATGTTTCGAGCTGTCTCCGTTGCTATCAAATCCAAGGTGAACAAAGCGTCATATATATTCTACTTTTACATTTGGCACTCAGTTTCTTAATGCTTAAACGACAGACCTTCTATCCTTCAATTATGTTACACTCGATACATCACCACAGGAACTATAATAGAAATTTAAATAAAAAATGGTGATTGATAAATACGCTTAGAGAAACCCGTGTGCCAAGAGACTAGACAAGAACGCCACTAATATATGAATCAAACAAATTTTTTTCAGTTTTATTTAGTCAGCAGTGGTAGATTACACACATAAGTATTCCATATACTGTGCGAGCAATGTTCACAAACCTAATGCACAGCATTGACTTGGCTCATCAACGATATTTTGTACGGGAAATCAAACTAAAATAAGCCACAATTTTATGCTTGCCAATGCGAGTACGCTGTATATCATAGGCCAAGGTGCGATGCATCGTCAGTTGACGTCATGTGGCCGATGTTTGATGTCGGTAGCCCTGCATCGAGAGGAAATTCTCGAGCAAAAATTGTTCTGATCTCGACACAAGTCACGAGCTCTTTCATAGAAATGTTTTTGGAAGATCTTATTATTACTTGGGGATTAGAAGGTGAAGTAAATTATCTTTGGGCTTTCATCAGACTGTTAGCTTTAGCAGACAGACGAAAGACGATTCGTAAAATTTGGGATGTAATGGGTCCAAACTCTCGACTTCGCATTTACACTCTGCAAAGGTTACCACTTTATCACAAACAAATACAGCACCACAGAAGCCCAAGCAACAGGCAATACGTCATCCAGAAAGTTTCACATCTCGCATTGTTGACAGTTCATGAAGATGGACGGACTCAAGTTTCGACCGAGTGGCCGTTTCCTTTGTCGCATTAAGTCAATTACTAAAACCTTGTCTCTACGGAAGATGGTGGACGGCAGACGGCCAGAATTTTTGGCAAAGATAATATCCATTTGTTCTAGCTTGTGATACGTCAGCTACTCCAAGTCATTTGAACACCGTGGCGAACAGTAGACTTCTTATGATCATTTCAAATAAGAATGTTTTCTTCGATATCTACACTATCCTGTATTTTCATACTTATGATCTGTTTCCAACCACTACAGCATAAAGTGTAATTTTTATTTTGTAGGGGAACTCAGGACAGAATGAGACAGCAGAGCACAATGGGCCTGTGCTGTTTTCTAGACTGGAGAGTGCTGCAATCTAGTTTAATGACATATAACTATGCCTCTAAATCTATGGAAAGGCACGAGAGCCGTTTTTACTAGGTTTGGAGATTGTCGTTTACATTTCCAGTAATGTTTTTATAACTTTTGGTGCATTTCACTGCGAGATAATAAGTTAATTATTAATTTACGCCCGTAAACGTCATGTAATCTTGAAGTGCATGCCATTCACTACATGCTGTTTACATAACACGTCTAACTACGTCGGTTATTACGATTTATAAAAACTGTTAACGTGAAATGTTATCCTGGGCGGAACTGAATTAGGCAGAATTTGTTTGTCTCCCATTCTGCCGTGTCATCATTTGATACAAGTACATTTCAAACTATGTATTCTTTACCTAGCTTTTCCATTATAAGTGAACTTGCCTAAGAAAGACAAATAAATAGCAATCGGATATTAAATCAACGGAAATGACAGTTTCAGGCAATTTATTCTCTTTAAGGGGAGTTAAGAAAGCATTAATGAGTAAAATGTACCCAGATCAGCGTTGAAAAGATATTTTCGTAAACTTGAGAATAATTCCAAATACAGAGTTGACAAATAAGATGGGAAAATTAAAAATATGTTTACTGCAGAACAAAAAGACGAGCTAGTAGCTTACCCGAGATCAATGGGTAGCAGACTTCAACGATGAAACACCTCATTGTCAGATCATCAGCCTATGAACTAGCAGGAATAAATGTCTTACCACACAGATTTGACATAATTGTCTAGTTGGGAAGGAGTGTGTTATAGGTTTTATTACTAGGCATACTATATTGGCTATTCGCAAGCCAGAAAATACATCTGGTGTACGAGCGATGGGATTCAATAAATCGGCAGTAACAGCAACATAGCATTAAGCATTAAAAATAGTTATCAGTGTTTCGAAATGACATTAAAATACTTTGTTCCCGATAACGATTATTTTTTTTGGCGGAGTCCATATTCCATAGTATAACTTGTTCATTAAAAAACTTTATCTTGGTTTTAGGATGATATTCCTAGCAGTTTCTACAGTTATTAAATAATTTTAAGAAAATACATTATTCCTTCATGCCCTGTGGGTGGTGCAGAACGGGAAACATCTAAGCCTTTCTATGAAAAATTTTGAGAAATAGATAACACACAGTATTAAGCGATTTTCAAGTAAGTTACCTAAATTTATACTACAGACTGATATTTTTGTACCTTTATGAAGGGTTTCTATCGGTTCCTTCATTTTACAAAAAACTGTTAAACATTAAGTACTCCGCTCCGCGCCGAGTTCCCCTACATATTACTTGATGATACAGCAGCACCCTACAGGCGACGATATGGTCTGGAGATCGTCTCCGTGACCTGTGTATCTGTGTCCTCCGTTATTTACTACACTCTGTACGCGAGTTTTAGCATGGGGAAACTAATTTCCCAATTGTAGGCCCCTTTGCGTTCAATTCTTTTTTGTTGCAATTGTTTCTGGAGGACTGTCCTTAACAACGTAATATTGTTGTGAATATTCCATCTTGTACACAAGGGAATTATTTATTTTGCTTTTATCAGCTCGTAAACTGAAGCGACCTACTGAACCATAGCTTATATCAGTGTATATAGAACAGAAATTTCATTTGCGTAATGCTCATAATTCGGAAAAGACTAACGAATTTTCCATATGTCTCTTTCTAACATTTACCGTATCGTATGGGGTACACTGTTTTCATTGTATGGGAACTTTATTTAACTTCGTGGACAAATTGTCTTCGCCGGCCACGGTGGCCGTGCGGTTCTGGCGCTGCAGTCCGGAACCGCGGGACTGCTACGGTCGCATGGCATGGGTGTGTGTGATGTCCTTAGGTTAGTTAGTTTTAAGTAGTTCTAAGTTCTAGGGGACTTATGACCTAAGATGTTGAGTCCCATAGTGCTCAGAGCCATTTGAAATTGTCTTCCTATCGCCAATCGCAAGTATACCGAACAAAGGAAGTCACGTACGCCACCTGTCTGTGAATCTTGTGAACTTCCTTCTCCATATTATCGTATTTTAACTGTTGGTTATCGAATTTTCTGAGGTGGAGGTTAGGAACCAGCTCAGAATTTGCCTACAGGAGTGTAGAAAACTGCCTAAGAGCAACACTCTGGCAGGCCGGTATACAGTAATAATAAAATACGTCGCTGGGATTAGTTCCGGCCCCGACTAATCTCTCTGCCCCACAAGCCATTATCGGTTAAATCAAAAGAGAGACGAGAGTGCAAGTAAAACAAAAATACGCAGCATTTTATTCTGCTGTATACGAAGTCGGGCTTCCTTTGTATGTAAGTGGTTCATACAGAAAGCATGAATGTTCGTTGTGTTTTTATACTTAGTCTCCAAGAGATTCTATGGTCTGTGTTGCTCTCAGGCTTACTGGGCTCCACTGGCACAAAAAACCGTTCATTCCGAAGGAAATCTCTTCTGACGTTTCCAGATTTAGTAGAAAGCTAGAACTAGTAATCTGCTTACAGTTTTAATAATTAGGTGTGTACTCACCAGGTTGCTTGAGGTGTGAAATGGGATCAGAAATAATGGTTTCATGCGTTATAATGGGTCAGACGGCCACACCCACTAGATTCATGCATTCATTACTTTTCCCTACTTGTTGTCTCTGTCTCTTCGATCCTGTTCCACTCTGGCGTGAGTGAGACACGCAAACGTTGGCTGCGAACACAGTTTCCCACTTACTACGTGAGTTAATTCAACACGTTACTAAATTAAAGATAACAGCCAACGAACTTTTTTCATAAACCCGAGGTATAGTTGTCTAACTCTCTTCTTCTTTTTGCAGTGGTGATTCGGAGTACCATACACATTTGTTCTTACCAGGAATGTACGTGCTGTTTCGTTCTTGACTCACAGTTTCTTAGGTATGGGAGAGGTTGCACCTAAACGATAGTGTAGTACCTAGAAACACATTATGGGTGGTACTTCAGCCTAATCACTAATTTTAGAATTATATGGCGGAAAGCGCACTAGAGACTGTCAAAATAAGTTCCACTTTTTTCTTTCTTAGTTTTTGATGTTATTAATCAGGAGGTGCCGTTTTGTACAGGATCTGCATATCGCGTTCTACACATTTATTATAATGTTAATTCTTCATGTACGGAATTTTACAGTTTTCAAGTGCTACATGATTGTTGAACAATTTATGTAACATATGGACAATTGAGCCACACTTCGTCGATCAGGCATCATCTTGTACGTTGAAACAGAAGAATGTCTTTTCCAATTGAACATATGACACTTGAAAATGACCTGAGGTTCTCTAACGTCTTAATAATTTTACCTTTCCTGAAAATGTAGATTGCTTTTAGTTTCTAGTAGCTTCTATTTCTAAATGTATTTAACTATCAAACTTATCTTTCCGGAGTAATATTTGTAATTTCAGAAATAGAGTACAGCATACACAAAGTGAATGGCAGCATTTAAGAATGGAATAAGTAAATACGTTAAACTTCCATTACAAAGTTTGATAGAGGAGGAAGTTTGAAAATTAAACAAAGTTACACATTCTTCTCTCTTTGTCATTTTATTATTTTTAGGGATTTTTTTCTTTACCTTACAAGTTTCGCTTAGTTGCCTCTCACTTCACAGATTTAATTACAAGCGAATAGTATTCCTATATACCCATACGTGTCATTCATGTCAGTTTATCGTCATACAGAGATATACACATATTATGAGTATTTTTTACAATTCTGACCATTTGGGCAACAACGTTCTACGTAACTTTTTAGATAAGAGATCCACCTTAGCCTTCGAAATTATGAATCACTACAGCGTAACCAATGAGTGTGGATGACGTAATTTCATATTATTATGTTCGTTTCGGGAACGGAAGTACATGTAAGAAGGTGACTATTAGCGAAATTTGTCTTTACTATGTGTATTTAGTGAATGCTTCAGATTTCATTCTTAATTTGCTGTCACTTTTAATATTTGTAAGGCCCTAAATTTATTGACCAGATGTTTGTCATAATCTTACTTTTGAAAATATATTCGTTCTCTTGACATCATCTGCTTGTCATGAAGTTAAGTTAGTAATTTATTTATAGAACCATGAACGAACTACATCTTGTTCACATGTTACCTGCCTGTTTCAAAATGTAGGGCACGCACACCACACACATCAAATTTAACTTACGTTTTTCGTGCAGTCATTGTATCCAGGACAATTCTGATACATTTGCGCAGTACATATCCATGCCACAGGAAAGCAGAAATTAAGTTAAAAAGCTTGCGGTTATTTTCCAATTAGAAAATATTTCAGTACAAAAACAGATATTTGGTACTGTATTTCATAAGACGCGGTATAATTTTTTGTAGTCCTACTTCTTTTTCAGTTGTTGAAAATCTTCCTTGGTGTTTCAGATATATGTGCAGGAATGAGAGGATGAGAATATTTTGGGTAAATTTCCTAATCATGGTAACAGCATCACCGAGTAGGTTTGTAAATAGAACTATAAAGAAATGTGAGAAGATATTTTTGATTAGCAAGAGCAGCAAGAAACGGGTTTCAGACGACCTGATCGGTCAACATGAAATTTTCATCTACAGCACTGACAATGTTGAGTATCAATGGACAGATTTCAAGAGCATGTTGCGATATGCCTTACACAGTTATGGGCCGAGAAAAGCTCTGAGGAATGGGAAAGACACGACGAGGTTTGACAGACATGTTAGAAAGCAGATACGAAAGCAAGGAGAGCTTTACTTCAAATTTAAACGTAGCCAAAGCCTCATAGACGAGCAGAAACTGAACGAATCTAAAATTAATATAAGGAGAGACGTGCGTGAAGTATTCAACGAACTTGAATGAAAAATTACATCTACTGACTTTACAGAGAATCCTCAGAAGTTTTGGTCTTACGTTAAATCAGTAAACGAATCGAAGCCATCTGTCCCGACACACAATCACAACAATCGCATGGAAATGGACGACGACAGAGACAAGTCCGAAATACTAAATGTCTTTTTACAAAGCCGTTACACTGCGTAAGATCGCGCTGTAGTTCCTCCTTCATATCGTCGCACAAACGTCAAACTGACGTGTGTATAAAAAAGCGAGAATGGGGTAGAAAACCAAATGAAACTAGACAGGAGAGGAAATGCCCCTGGACCTATGGCATACCATTACGGTTCCACCTGTAATATAGGTAAGAAATTGCTTATCTTTAAACAGTTTAGTACTATATGTCACTGGAGGACCAAAGAGAAAAACGCGTGGGTTATTACCATTTTCAAGTAGGTTCTTTGGACTGACGCACAGACTTATAGGCCTATATCTCTGACGTCGATCAGTTGTATAAATCTTTGACGTGTTGTATATTCACTTATTATGACATTTAGGGAGACGGAAAATCTCCTCTGTAGGAATCAACATGGGATCTGGGAACAACTCAACTCGCCCTGTTCATCCACGAGATCCAGAAAGCAGCAAATACAGGCGCCCAGGTGAGTACCGTGGTCCTTAACTTCTGGAAGGCGTTCGATGGAGTTCTGTACCGCCGCAAAGGAAACAAAACTCTAGTGCACAAAATATTAGACCAACAGTGTGTTTGGATGATCTGGGGGAAGGGACCAAACAACGAGGTCATCGCTCCCATCAGATTATGGAAGAATGGAAAAGGATGTCGGCAGTGCCCTTTCAAAGGAACAATCGCATCATTTGCCTGAAGCGATTGAAGAAATCACCGTAAACTTAAATCAGGATGGTCAGATGCGTGTTAGAACCGTCGTCCTTCCAGCTATGTCACTGGACTGAAGAGTTTCTAGCAAACAGCACACAGCATGTCATTCTCAACCTAGAGAAATCTTCAGACGTAAAAGTAACTTCTGGTGTACCCCAGTGGAGTGTTATGGGATGTTTACTTTTCTCTTTATACAAAAATGATATAGTGGATAACATCAGAAGTTTTGTGAAGGTTTTTATCGACTATGGTGTTGTACACAGACAACGCGCGAAGTTAGAACATTGTAGTGCCTACGTCTCTGACGCCGGGATAGACGCTTGGTGCAGGGATTGACAATTTACCCCCATCGTTAACAAATATAATGTATTGCTCATAAATATGCATAAGCTCCATTATGGCACGATTACACAGCTACAGACACATCTATACAATACCTAGGAGTATTTGTACGGTGCGACTTAAAGTAGAAAGAGCACATAAAACTGGTGACAGGTAACACACATGCCAGGGTGACATTCCTTAGGGAAATCCACAGCAAATGTAGTGTACCCACAGAAGAGGAAGCTTATAAAACCCTCGTTCAACCAGAACTTGAACATTGCTTCCCCGAGTGGGATTCTTGCTAGACAGTACTAATAAGCCGGCCGGTGTGGCCGAGCGGTTCTAGGCGCATCAATCTGGAACCGCGCGACCGCTACGGTCGCAGGTTCGAATCCTGCCTCGGTCATGGATGTGTGTGATGTCCTTAGGTTAGTTAGGTTTAATTAGTTCTAAGTTCTAGGGGACTGATGAGCTCAGATGTTAAGTCCCATAGTTCTCAGAGCCATTTGAACAGTATTGATAGAGGAAATAGAGAAGTTCAAATGTAGAGCAGCGCGTTTCGTTCACATGAAACCAATGCTGTTATTGTGAAATAAAGTATATATTTCACAAGTTTGACCCTTTCGACCGTTAGAAGGTGCGTTTACAGACGTAGATATAAATGTCCGAAAAGTATTGAATATGGCTTACAGTTTGGCGAAATATGAACTATCTGAAAAACATTTAACAGTGCTATAACAAGATGCATGATTTTCGGTGGTACCAACACTACTAGGAACTTACATCACAAACATCCAAATCACTCGTACTTCATAAGCGTAAAACGACAACGGCATCCTGATGAAAATCTTGTCTGTTGGAAACTGGTAACAGTATTATTTGTTATTAGTAACTAGAATATTAACAGAGACTGGTTAAAATTTTGACCTTATTGTAAGAATTAACCGACAATTTTGCATGTCCATGGTCTCATGACAACAGTTTTTGAAAAGAGAGCACAAAATAACTTCTTTTACGTGATGCGTTTCAGTACAGTCTCACGCCAACAAGTTTCACGACAGCTATTTTAAAATTTTTTAACAATCGGTTTTTGCTCTTTAACGTTACGAGTTATATTTAGGAAGTGAAATCATTATAGGTATATGTTTTGGCTGAACAACTTTACATCAATAAAACTGTTAGCAAAAGAAGGTTACAAATGAATAAATACACGAGCACCACATCTTATGAAAGGTATGTTTTCCTGGTGATATTACACCTGTAAGCAGGACAACTTCACAGATCTTATCAGGTACTCACACTATGCTATTATTTTCATACTGATAATCTTTCGCAATGAGCCATTTTCAACGCAAGTCTCATATTCGAAAAACTGGCACTAGTTATCTATAATTTCGTCATGAATGTTTGGTTTTCTAATGCAACAGAAATACCTGGACTGAGGCCACAACGGGAGGAGAAACTCAAGGAGGCCCAGGGAAGAACTGGTGGCATTTTATGCCAGCGAGGAAGGGATGAGGAAATGTGGCCTGACGCTGAACAAGAGAAAGCTTCTCGCAGGGTCTCCCTTTCATTGCTTCGCCGTTCTCTCAGTGTTCTCACCGTGCCACTCTTGAGGCTGTAAAAAAAAAATGAAAAGAAGGAAGGTCTCCAAAATTATATACAAAACATAGTACTTTAACTCCATCTCTTCACTCAGTCCCAAAAAGCAGATGCATATTTCCCTTTGTTTTTTTTTCCTTTTTTTCTTAAAAAAAACCTGCATATCCTGGTAAACAATAGATATGGACTGTGAACGGAAGGAAATATTCGTCATGCGGGTGAATAGCACTCTCACTCCTAATCGTGGTAGCATCTAAGTGCGTTAGCTTGAATGCAAAAAAAAAGGATCATTACTATATGAAAATGAAATGTCTGGAAACTGCACTGATGAACTTTTAGCGTTATTCCTCTCTTCTTTACGTTAAGTAACCACTCTTTAGAGAAGGTTTTTCTGGTGTGATCTGTGTGTCACATCGAGAAGGGATGATGACTGATTATGTAACATAATTTGTGTTTATGGATGGCCACACTCCCGTGCAGGTCCGAAAGTTGCTAAATTTACATGAAAGTTGCAACAAAAATAAATAAATGTAAAATAATGGTAACTGGAAAAAGATTACTTCACCAGTTATTTCCTAAGCAGGTGAAAATAAAGTTGTTTGGATTGTACGAAGGCGGCTGTTAGAATAAGTAGAGGTCCCTCACTGATCAGCCATAACATTAAGACCACCTACGTAATACACGGTATGCCCGACTTCGGCACTCATAACATTGGCGGCTCGTGGTGGCATGGAAGCAATAAGGGCTTGGTAGGTCACTGCACTCACAAGTCACCTAATTCCCAGAAATTCCAGAGAGAGAGTCGATGAGCTCTGACTCCACGTTCAAACAGATCCCATATGTGTTTGAACGTGTTTAGATCTGGCGAGCTGGGGAGGTAGAATATCAATTGGAACTTGCCGCTGTGTTCCTCGAACCACTCAATAACATTACTAGCCTTGCAAAATGGCGCATTATCTTACTGGAAAATACCATGACATGATCGTCATGAGCGGGTGTACACTATGTGATGAAAAGTATCCGGACACCTGGCTGAAACTGACTTACAAGTTCGTGGCACCCTCCATCGGTAATGCTGGAATTCTGTATGGTGTTGGCCCACCCTTAGACTTGGTGACAGCCTCCACTCTCACAGGCATACTTTCAATAAGGTTCTGGAATGTTTCTTGGGGAATGGCAGCCTATTCCTCAAGGAGTGCCCCACTAAGGGGAGGTATCGATGTCGGTCGGTGAGACCAGGCACGAAGTCGGCGTTCGAAAACATCCCAAAGGTGTTGTATAGAATTCAGGTCAGAACTCTGTGCAGGCCAGTCCATTACAGGAATGTCACTGTCGTGTAACAACTCCGTCACAGGACGTGCATTATGAACAGGTGCTCGATCGTGTTGAAAGATGCATTCGCTATCCCCGAATTTCTCTTCAACACTGGGAAGCAATAAGGTGCTTAAATCATCAATGTAGGCTGTGCTGTGATAGTGCCACGAAAAAGAACAAGGCGTGCAAGCCCCCTCCGTAAATAACACGACCACACCATAAAACATCTGCCTCCGAATTTTATTGGGGCACTACACACGCTGTCAGATGACGTTCATCGTGTGTTCACTATACCCACACCCTGCATTCGGATCGCCATATTGTGCACCGTGATTCGTCACTCCATACATTGTTTTTCAACTGTTCAGTCGTTCCCTGTTTACGATCTTTACACCAAGCGAGACGCCGTTTGTCTTTCGCTGGCGTGATGTGTGGCTTATGACAGCCGCTCGACCATGAAATACAAGTTTTCTCATCTCGCACCTATCTGTCATAGTACTTGCGGTGGATCCTGATGCAGTTTTGAATTCCTGAGTGACGGTCTGGGTAGATATCTGCCTATTACACATTACGATCCTCTTCAAATATCGGTGGTCTCTGTCAGTCAACGGACTGGGACAGGCTGTATGCTTTTGTGCTGTGCGTGTCCCTGCACGTTTCCACTTCAGTATCACATTGTAAACAAAGGACCTAGGGACGTTTAGGAGTGTGGAAATCACCTGACCACGTTCGAAGTCCGTGAGTTCTGCGGAGTGCCTCATTCTGCTCTCTCACGATGTCTAATGACTACTGAGGTCGCTGATATGAAGTACCTGGTGGCAGGTGGCAGCACAATACACTTAATATGAAAAACGTATATTATTTGGGGTGTCCGGATACTTTTGATCACATAGTGTATGTGGCCTGCAGCTAGTGTACGATACTCCTTGGGCGTCATGTTGCCTTGCACGATTTTTACCGGACCCACGAATACCCACGTCTGGTTCCCCAGAACATAAAGCAGCCGCCGCCAGATTTTCTCTGTCCCTCAGAAGAGGTGTCAAGGTGCTGTTGGCATGGAAGACGACGGTTTCGCGCAATTCCATTGACATGATGACGAACGTATCGGGATTCGGCGTACCATGCGACGCTCTGCTACCGTGCCAACGGCCAGTTCCGATGGTCACGTGCTCATTTCCGTTGTAGTTACCAACAGTGAAACATACATGGGTCGTCGGCCGTGGAGGCACCGCATTAGGAGTGTTCGGTGCACTGTGTATTCAGAAACACTTGCACTCTGCCCAGCATTCAAGTCTGACGTCAGTTCCGCCAGAGTTCGCCGCCTGTAATGTTTTACCAGTCTGTCTTGCCTATGACGTACGACTTCTGTAATTAGAGGTGGCCGTCCAACCCCGTGGTTTCGCCACTCGCTGAAGACGCCACAGCACTCCTCGAATACCCGACAAGTCGTGCAGTTTCCAAAATGCTCGATCCGAGCCTCCAGGCCATCACAATCTACCCTCACTCAAACTGAGACAGATTGCATGCCTTGCCCAATCTACACATGGACAGCGCGCCCACTGATATTACATGCACTGCGCCTGTGTCTGACTAGTAGTCATTCCTCGCCAGTTGACGTTGTTATCACGTGGACGGGTTTATATCGATACTAGATCGGTGGTGTAATGTTCTGGTTGATAGTGTAAACTCCTAAAAACTTACAAACTAATCATGTTCCCAACGCGAGTTTATTGTAATCATTGTTTCTGTGTATAGATGTATACAAATTATGACCTGAAACGGATCTCGAACGTACAAAAATCACTGGACTCGCATTCGGGGGGACGACGGTTCAAACCCGCGTTTTAGGTTTTACATGATTTCCCTAAATCGATTCAGGCAAACGCCGGGATGGTTCCTTCAAGGGCATGACCGATTGCCTTCCCCATCCTTCCCTTACCCTATGGGAGCGATGACGTAGCTGTTTGGTCCCCTCGCCCAAATCAGCAAACCAACCGCACAAAAATGTTGCATCTGTAACTTCTGCTGGCGCAGTTTACGTCGGAAACTAACATTGTGTCTAAAGAATATCCAAGAACGAAGTATGTTACCCTCCTTCTAAATTTACTATTTATTAAAATCATATGCTCTAAAAATATTCATAGTTCCTTGTGTGAACCGCAGGGTAAAACTCGGAAATTATCTAAACCTTCATACATACTCCGCAAGCCACTATCCAATTGAGGGAACTTTATACTATCACTAATTAAATAGAAACTGCTGAAACCGTGGCTCAGACTGGCATAGATCCTGTCTGCAAAGAGACCTTAAAACTGAAACTTCCTGGCAGATTAAAACTGTGTGCCCGACCGAGACTCGAACTCGGGACCTTTGCCTTTCGCGGGCAAGTGCTCTACCAACTGAGCTACCAAAGCACGACTCACGCCCGCTACTCACAGCTTTACTTCTGCCAGTACCTCGTCTCCTACTGGAGACCTTAAAACTGTTTTCCTGCCACCACGTGCACATGCACTTATGTGGGTCAAGTTTTCTCCAACCCCAAAACGCTCTAAAGCTGCTTATTAAATTAGAAGTATAGATATTTGAACTTATAACATGGACAGATTGGTAAGGGATACATTGGGTAGGCGAAATATAACTGACCTTGAAAATATTTGGAATAAGACTGGTTCGGGATTGTCCATATTTAATGAACATCACGGTTTTTATTTGCTACAGAACCCGTTTCGTGCCATTTCCCCATTAAGTTTTGCACTGCAGAGTTATCACGTGATTTTGCCAAAAAAGCTTCCAGTCTTAAACTCTTGCTCAAGCAATTCCGCTCCAGTTTTGCACGAGTTGTGCTTCACGTAGCTCTCGACCATCAATACCAGCTGTTGTATCATGACCACCACTTAATGTTGCATTCAAATTGTCGCTAAACACGTCTGCTCCTCTCAGGCATTCAAACGTAATGATACAGCGAAACGCTCGAGACATAGCTTGCAGGAGAAACGCGTGCACAAACATATGGCACGAAACGTTTGGTGCACCGACGGCAAGGTACCCAGCGTTTCTTATGATGTGCAGTTCTCCTTTTCATTAACTTGGGTCATTTCCATGTCAGTCTTATAAATATTTTACAATTTAACTTTGCCCACTCCGCATATCAGTTGAGACACGCTTAATTGTAATTGCTACCTGAGGTAGCACGTATGTCATACCAATTTTAATTGCCACTTTACTGTCTCTTCAGTTTTACGTTTGGATTTCGCTCGTTACACGCAATGTAGCTGATAATAATTAATTGAAGTAATCATTATGAAAAGAAAGACTTCAGATTTTGTTATTCTGCCCTGCTCAAGTGAGGTCCGTATCAGATGTGAACCGACAGCTATTTACTGGTGCTGTAGTTGTACGAGTACTTTGTCTGCTGTGTGAAATGCTCTCGCAATTCCTCAATTACTGTTCCAATGCGAGTTTAGTAATCTCGTTACAAGTTGAGCTATGTAACGTGTTATTTTGTTACACCAGTCGACCTCATATCATCCTGTTAGTAATTGTCACACGAGGCATTCGAAAGATTATGCAAAAATTATGTGTCCAAGTTTATTAATGTCGTTAGATGCAAGTAAGATTTTGATAATACATCATGCAAGCCAGTGTTTAAATGGTCTCACTGTAAACAACGTCATACGTTCACGTTTTCGTACAGATTCAGTGACCCGTGGGAGGACGGAGCTACCGCCTTCTCAACGGTTCCAGGGCAAATCCATGACGTCAAGCCGGCCCGAAAATAGCCGACGACCAGATCGACTATGAAGCGGCCACGTGCAGCCCTGGTCCTTCATCCCGCTTACTCGCCGATCATGTAGTGTAACGCTTGTCATCTTCCAAATTGTCACAAACATTGCCAGCTAAGCAGATGGACGTTTTTTCTGGCGTATAAGTAGAGAACTAGTGGCGGCTCGTTTCATAGCCTAACTGTGAAAACGAACTGCTTAGTTAGCTTTAATCCTAAGCTTTCAGTACTATGAGAAGGGAATTCGATCAATAAAAGAACACTTCTTTTTAATTTATGACGATTAAGGTCTGTCGAGCAAATAACTAAATAACCCACATTATTTACACATGCCATATTTCAGAAGGACAGATCCTGTCCCCGCATGGCTGCATTCAAAGCGTAACGTGTACCACTGTCTAACTGCCCTGCTAGTTCATCTGTCGCCAATCGGACATTCAGCAAAAACTGAAGAATATTCTGAATGTTTTCAGTACATCTAATATTCGACTCCATCACCGGTATGAAAATAATTGTCTATTAACTGCTGTTCAGAAACTTTCACCGAGAAATGAGGTGCAGTGGTTGTTTAATCAAATTCAGGTTTTTCTTGGTTTTCTTGTACCACCCAGAGGTTGAAAACTTCTAACTGGGTATGGCTGATTTCGTCATTCATCCTAGTGGAAACCAAACTAGTGCTTTGTCGCCGACTTGATGCTAAACAGTAAAATTCATTTCATCTCTTGAGAATGTTATACATCAACATTAATAATGATTGACTGAAAATTGAAAAGTGTTGTGTGGGGGTGTTCGATAAATGTTGCTGTCTTCCCACACTGAGATGGAATCTAGTATACACCGACCTTCCGCAAACCGACATCATCTTTGACGCATCCCAATAATGCTCGTGTTTAATTGTGCGTGCAAAAGACAGTTTTCACTCGGTGCTCCCCATAGTGCGTCTGTATGTGGTATAAAGGCAGTGGGTGCCTCCTCCTCCGTGATTTCTTCCATCTCCACATGTTGTACTCTTGCGATGAGGCGGAGAACGCGCCTAATCTGCCAACCTAGGTACTTACTTTTTCGGAATTTTTTCGGAATATAGTTCTGAGGTGTTTTAACTCCTGTGGCAGACTGTCTGCGTCTGAAATGGTACGTGCCCTGTGAACTAGTGTTTGTAGTACCCCATTCTTCTGCGAAGGGTTGTGGCAGTTTTCTGCATGCAAACAGAGGTCTGAGGACTTTGCGACTACCTCCGGAAGCAGCTGAAGAACTACGTCGTCAAATCTGTCGTACTGAGACGAGAACTACGCCTATGAAGTCGAACATGACCTGCAGAGAGAGAGAGCGGCTGTTCGACTTGAGAGAGCACCCTGAGATTGTTATCTTACCTGCTGACAAAGGTAACGATACTGTTGTTCTTTCCCACAATGACTACATTGAGAATATGCAGGGCCTGCTATATGACGACTCTTACAGGAAGATGAACGCTGACCCCATAAAGAAGGCGGACAACAAAACTAGGGCTCCTCTGAACGACGAGGATTTACCAGAGGTGTTCGCCAAGAAAGTATTACCTCAACGACCTGTCCTGCCTAGTTTTTACGGACTGACTAAAGTTCACCTACATAATTGCTGGTTGGTTGGTTGGTTGGTTGGTTTGGGGAAGGAGACCAGACAGCGTGGTCTTCGGTCTCATCGGATTAGGGAAGGATTGGGAAGGAAGTCGGCCGTGCCCTTTCAGAGGAACCATCCCGGCATTTGCCTGGAGTGATTTAGGGAAATCACGGAAAACCTAAATCAGGATGGCCGGACGCGGGATTGAACCGTCGTCCTCCCGAATGCGAGTCCAGTGTCTAACCACTGCGCCACCCCGCTCGGTCATAATTGCTGGCAAAATACGTGACGGAAGTACTGTGTGGTTAAATACACTATTCATATCCGCAATTTTGTGTGTTTTATAAAACTCTTCGACAACTTCAGGGTGAAGAATCAGATATCCCTTTGAGCTTCGACCTCATTTCGTCACTCACGAGGGTATCTCTACGAGAGTAACTAGAGCTTGTTGGTCAGAAATTTGACGAGAAGAACACCGACCTCATCAGGCACGTCCTGACCTCCACGTATTTTCTGTTTAACGGAGAATACTGTGAACAAACTAAAGGAGTCGCAATGGGTAGTCCACTCTGGCCTAGTGTCATCCAAATGGAAACCCACGTGTTTTTTTTTCTTCAGTTATGTGGATGACACGTTCACCATCTGGCCCATGGAAGGGACAAACTCCATGACTTCCTTACGCATCTGAACTCTATACATCCCAACATAAAATTCACTATGGAGACCAAAGCAGAAGTAAGATTATCAGTCTTGGAAGTCATGTTGAAGAAAGGAGCTGATGGCACCCTGGGCCATGGTGTGTATTGGAAGAAAACACTAGTATTGGGACAAGGGCGATGAGGCCCCAAAGTACCGTTATCCAAGATGGCGGTGATGACATTAGCTGAGGATATCATCTAAGATCGCGGCTGTGACATCATTCAAGATGGCGGATTTTGGCGGGAAGTTTGAATTTTGGTGTGAAGATAGGTCAATTGGGCTGCCTCCACTAACCTAACCCCCCTCCCCTCCCCTCCCCTCCTCCAGAAAATTTCGGGATGTTTAAATTCCCTCAGGATAATGCAACACACCTCTACCAACCTAAGGAAAATAGCGGCAAGATAGGTCAATTGGGCTACCTCCACTAATCTAAGTCATCCAAACGCCACCTCTTCCTAGAGATTGGTGGGAAGTATGAATTATGGAGTGAAGATAGGTCAACTGGGCTATCTCTATTAACCTAAGAAAATGGCAGGAAAGAAAGGACACTTCGGTTAACTCCACTAACCTAAGGCACCCGACCGACACCCCTTCCTAGGGAATGATTGGGAGAGGACTCGACCTGTGCTAGACATAAGTCTTTATTATTTTGCATGCACTATTTATTTAAACAATTGGATGCAGTACAGCCAGCGAGTGTCCAGAGTCCAAGTGACCTACTACACAGTATGGTCACCAGAGAGCACTCCGGAATGTAATACAAGATGGCACTCTGGTGGTGGAGAAGAAGGATCTCGTAACAGGAAATTCAATGGTATATTGTTTATTTACAAAAAAATCAGTTTGTGGGGATTGCATTTTTCTTGCTCATCATTCTCTGCTGTTTGGAAACATGTAGGTCTCGTAAGAAGTAATTTAATGGAACAAACATGTTGCCTAACCTAATGTTCTGCATTGTACTACAGGTGTCTTAATCTAATGTTTGGCACATTGTCAACACTTAACCTTTTGTTCTATTAAGTGGTTTTCCATGTCACCCTCATTTCCTGAAACTATTCTATCGCCTTTGATACCAAATTAAGTAATTAGTTATGTCCTCCAACCATTTTCTGGTACACTTTACGAATTTCACATGCTTTTGAACGCCATTTCTGGCGCATCCTTCTTTGTCACCCACCCCATTAAACTACTGCACTGTGTTTTACATAACAATTGTACAAACTAATCTAGTGTTCCGCACTTAACCTGCTGTTCTGCTCCATGCCACCCATGCTCCTTCTTTGTCACCCACCCCATTAAACTACTGCACTGTGTTTTACATAACAATTGTACAAACTAATCTAGTGTTCCGCACTTAACCTGCTGTTCTGCTCCATGCCACCCACATACACGTACCCTCCCCTTAACTAATGCACCACTAACACCACATTGATATAAAAAATTATGTAAATTACTGAAATCGATATTTTTCACATGTATGGGGTAGTTTTTTTAATTCGCAGCATCCTATTGGTTGGTGAAATCGATGTAATACAGTATAAAAAAAAGATCGCTAATAAAAAACACATGATAATTCGCTCATTGCCGAATGTCGCTCAACTGAGACTGTGATCATAACATTTAATTGTAAGTACAGGGATAAAATATATATGTGAACGATTTCATAGGATGATTCTGTCTGTGTGTGGTGGGCCTGATTCACATTTCTTATTAACGGCAGGTGCCGTCCGAATGTAGTGGTCTGTTGGAATTCAGGAATGTAGTGGGGTTAACTGTGTCGTCCTCTAGACGGCAGAATAGCGAACTCTTACTTAGTA
The DNA here is from genome assembly GCF_023864345.2 of Schistocerca serialis cubense. Taxonomy (NCBI): domain Eukaryota; kingdom Metazoa; phylum Arthropoda; class Insecta; order Orthoptera; family Acrididae; genus Schistocerca; species Schistocerca serialis. Next base: position 586,042,416 of record NC_064640.1, read on the forward strand.
TTGGTTGGGCAGCTATCGTGATCGCATGGAAATTTGAGAACATTGAATAAGGGTATGTGTTTGCACTCGACCGTTATTCCCTCATATGTAGATTGTTTAGTTGACTGCTTCTGCACATTTATCGCCATTATTTAGTTGAGGGAAAATGGATTGTGGTGTGTGCATCTATCAGGTGCACATTTCCCGCATTTATTTAGTTGAAGGAACATCGATTATGGTGTGTGCATCTAGCAGCTGAAAGACATGTTTGCCGATTCTCTCAACATGAGAAACAACTTAGGCGACTTTGTAAATTGTAGCAATGATTTGGAATCTGTTACATCACTAACATCGGCATTCACGAGTGGAAATATCATTTTTCACTGTTTGTTTCGAGTTATCACTTAAAGGTCTTCGCAGTCAGGACAAGTTTCTAGTTACTCAGTGGTCTAGAGCATGCTCCACCTCGCTAAGGCTTGGGGTTGGCAGAGAAATAATTTCCAGTCTATATCTTGGGAATTACGTTCTGGGAGCGATCGGTAAGATGCTGCTGTGCGCTTGATATCGAGAAGTACCGCGAAAATGGTATAATATTATGGCAAACCATGTATTCTTGTAATCCCTGAGTTTGGAGAGGGGTGTAGAAAAGCGAACAAGCAAGCAGGTCTGGACCAGAAACAGTAATGCGTTTGTGCCGAGGGGAAACAAGCCCAAATTTGTAGAACAGTTCTGAAAGTGACTTCAATCTGCTGAGGGCGCTCTGATCCACCGTCGAGGGTAGATCACCACCGACCTTGCATGGAAATATCTAGTGATGCGAGGAGTATATACAGTGCTGTCTCTCTTCGCAGTATTTGTACAAATGATGTGAAAGGGATGATTTTGTATGGAGCAGGATAGGAAATGAATGTTTACTACATTGACACAGTATGTGGTGATGTATTACTGGGTTGGAGAATGGTTTCACACTCTAATATTCAAGCTCCTGTCCTCAACGGGAGAGCAGTGTAATCGACTAAAAGTCGATCTGTATTTGATAATATGTAGGGGCACTTTGTAGGGTTTAATTGTCGGTGCAATGTGGCTATATGTGTAAAATCCTTTTCCTGCTGCTGAAAGTCTTGTCTGCAGAAAGAAAAGTTGGGCAGTGCTTCCACAGCGGCTGCATCAGTGATTTGGAGGGTAAGTTCGATAAGAGCCAATCATAATCCCCCATTCATTCACATGACATCCTTTGTGGTGGGATATAGGAGTCTCTACATAGCAAGAAGAGTGTTTGTGTATGTTGAAAGCAGGAAGGGTTATATGTTATGGACGGGGTGCCATGCTAAGACCACAAGGAAGAACGCATTCGAGGTAGTTCTGAGCTATTTTCGTAAACAGCTTCTCTTAGGACAACACATCATAAAAGCTCCTACAAAAGCGACCATTAACTATTTCTGGGACACTATACAATCTCCGAGAGGTCAACTCGGTTCTTATTTTACATAGTTGTGTGACATCAGTATAACATTGAGAATCTTTTAGATGGTGAGTCGCCACTCAGGCGTTTTGCGGCGAGGCATCACTCACTCTGGGCAGGTAAGCACAGCTGGACACATCTCGTATGACCCATTAGGATAGCTAGGGGGGAAGCAGCCTGTGCTATTCTGGAGCAGATTTCTACAGTGCAGTCTGTGACGTCGGTATCCACAGGTATACCGTCAGCAACGGTAAACACACATGCTGCCCAGAGGCATTTCGCGTATGGCATCGGTATGAGCGCGCCTTTGAGTTCTGTGGCGAAGTGGACATGGGTGTGTGCTGTAAGCCATTTGATCGGCGAGGATGTGACTATTGAGGTTGCTGCAGCCCTAACACGCTAGCCTCAGAGAGGGTGGCCCATGGATGCGAGAGCAATGCTGTGGTGGCTGCGGCTGGGGTGGGGTCAGGGCGAGGGGTAGCAGCAGCAGTGGCGGCTGCGGTGGCGGCAGGGGCGGCAGCGACGTCGGGTGTCGAGTGGAGTGATGTGTTTTATATTAGTGATCTTTTGTTTAATCTACTTCCCATCGATTCCACCGACCAATAGAATGCTGGGAATTTAAAAAAACTACCCCATACATGTAAAAAATACCGATTAAATCAATTTGCATAAATTTTTTATATCAACGTGGTGTTAGCATTACAATAGTTAAGAGGAGGGTGTGCATGAGTGGGTTACATGGAGCAGAACAGCAGGTTAAGTCCAGAACGCTAGAATAATCTGCATAATTTTTACGTAAAACGCAGGGCAGTAGTTTAAGGGGGTGGGTGACAAAGAAGAATGCGGCAGAAATGGCGTTCAAAAGCATGTGAAATTCGTCAAGCGTACCAGAAAATGGTGGGAGAACATAACTAACTACCTAAATTGGTATCAAAGGCGATAGAATAGTCTAAGGAAATGGGGGTGACATGGAAATACACTTAATAGGACAATAAGTTAAGTGCTGACAAAGGGCCAAACATTTGATTAAGACACCTAGAGTATAGTGCAGAACATTAGGTTAGGCAACATGCTTGTTCCATGTAATTACTTCTTACAAGACCTACATGTTTCCAAACAGGCGAGAATGATGAGCAAGAGAAATCCAACCTCCATGAACTGATGTTTTTGTACATAAACAATATACCCTTGAATTTCCTGTTATGAAACACTTTTTCCCCACCACCAGACCGCCATCTTGGATTACATCACAGAGTGGATGACAGCGTCCTCTGGTGACTGTACTGTGTACCAGGTCAGTAGGACTCTGGACCTCGTGATGAACACACTGGATGGCTGTATTGCATCAAATTTTTTAAATAAATAGTGCATGCAAAATAATAAATACTTATGTCTAGCAAAGGTCGAGTCGTCTCCCAGCCATTCCCTAGGTTAGTGGAGGTAGCCTAAGTGCCCTTTCTTTCCTGCCATTTTCTTAGGTTAGCAGAATAGCCCAGTTGACCTATCTTCATTCCAAAATTCATACTTCCCACCGATCCCTAGGGAGAGGTGGCAGCTGGATGAGTTAGCTGAGTGGAGGTAGCCGAATTGACCTATCTCCCCGCCAAAATTCAAACTTCCAAACAAAAGCCGCCATCTTGAATGACGTCACAGTCACCATATTGGATGACGTAATCAGCTCACATCGTCACCACCATCTGGGATAACGGTGCTTTGGGGCCACACCACCCTTGTCCCAATACTAACCCTTGCCTGTTCTTACATATGGGTAGCTGCAACCCGACTTCGCAAGCAATCGAGTACTAAAAACACTGGTACACATGGCGCACACCATTTCAGACGTGGAGAGTCATTACTAAAGCACGGCCTGTGGAGGCATAAGAAGCCACGGAGGAAGAATTAGCCACAGCCTTTATACCGTAAACTGGCGGACTACGGGAAAAAATCGGACACATATTGAAGAAACAAATAGTAAAAATTGGCTTTTGCCCACACAACAAAACTCGGGTATTACTATGAAGCATGAAAGCTAATCTCGGTTTTTGGAAGACCGACATGTACCAGATTTCGTATCAATTTCGGAAGACGTATGTAGGACATACAGTGTGCATCGTCAAAGATGCTTTCCGAGAACACCAGAGGCACACTCGACTGACGTATCCCAAAAAGCCAGCAGTCGCAGAGCGCTGGTTGTCCAAAAATCATGCGATGTTATACGGACGTACCCAGATCCTGGCACAAACTTCCAAATACTGGAACAGCGTCGTTAGAGAGGCCATAGAAATTTGCGCCAGAGAAGATCTCATCAACCGAGATGGTGGCTATAATCTTAGCAAGGCTGGGGTATGAGCACTGCATTTTATTATGAATACTCTCAGCAGACAATATGATCTAGTGACCAGAGCGGACAGAGAACCATCAACGCTACAAAAACGCGAACGCTAGCCTCCCCCAACCGCGGGCGCAAACAGTGGAGAGAACGACTCGCGGGGACAAGGGATATTAGTCGGCCGTGCGCTCCCTGAACCTCAGATCGTTAGCGCCCCTGACGAAGGCGACGTGTCTCATAGCTCAAATACTTTTAAGAAAGGAATAAACGTTATGAAATGAAATATTTACTTATTTTTTCTTTCATTTTGCAATCCTCGCAATCCAGTTTGATAGGAGGAGGGCCATCATTCTGACATTGTGCGTTTATATCATAATGTTTACTGTAGGGTTCATACTTAGAAAGAACCTCATCACTCGTAAGCACTCTATGTAGCCACTTCCATATGAGTGTAATATCCCATAACCATTGTACAAGTTGCGCAAATAACGTATAATAGTGAATAGCTTTTAAACTGTGACATCTGCCTGCAGGTTTCCTGTAAGTGTATAAAAGCATTTTACGTATGTCTCTTGATTTCTGCCACTTGATCATAAGTAGTAACACAATCTTTTCCCTCATCAAAACGGTTTAAGTCCAGCTCAATTACCATGCCATGTTCAGGGACTATCAGTTCCAGAATATGTAGGACGTCTGAGTTAAGTGTGTTTCTTGAATTAATGTCGTGAAATGAGCATTTCCCTTCAAAAGCGAGTAATGGATACATTTAGAGTACGAGCACACAAATCAGTAGTGAAGACTTGAGATAAACGTTCACTACTCCCTACAGTTGCCATGCATTTATCTGGTTTAGCATCAACGATAACAATATTGTTCACTTTTTTTTGTACTGGTGGCAGCAACAGACTAAGTTCATTTATACTGGAAACCGAAAGTGATTTAAATTATTTTAAATAAATTGCATACATTGCTGCTACAACAATTGCATATACGAACTTAAGGCATGCTGCAGGTGAAAAATTGTTCCGCAGCTTGTTTTATAACTGACATAAATGGTTGTAGCTCTACATTAGATGCCTGGAGAAGTATCGTTCTTTCTATTTATTTTTAAATTTTGTTTTTCTTGATGCTGACTAGTTTTGGAGGCCTGTGCCCCTTTTCAAACCACTCGTATCTTAAGTGTGACAACTCAGGCGATAGCGTATTTACAAATTTGCCGCTACAGAAATGATCAAAGCGGCACTATGGCCGATTAAGCAAGATTGAACAGACCATATCGGTCGGGCGCTAGAGAAGTCTATTGTCTGGTCTGTGGGGTCTACTTACTGTCGTCGAGTCATACTGACCCGAAAAGGAATTTGTTCCTGAAAAACTTCTTAATATTTAAATGGCATAGCTCCTGACTTGATGACTTTGTTTTTGTAAACATTCTAAATACCTATACTATAAAAATTACTTCTCTCACTCTTACTAAAACTTTATTTGTTACAGTTGTGTTCCTCGGGTCATTATGACATACCATAGTCAAGTTTTACTTATAAATGCTGAGGTATATGCAAGCAATGTTTTATAACAGAGTAAATATCTGATGTATTCTTGCTGAAATGTGCACATGTTACGCAAAAATGCAAGTCATTAATTGAGTTAAAATTATTATAGTACATTAACCCTAACAGTTACATTTTATCACCTACAATGTGCAGATGCAGTTCGTGTATCTGTCGTAGTAATTTCTGTGTGCTATTATGACAAAACGAGTTCTTTCCGATGAACAACTGGAAGCATTAATAAATACGTTTGACATAGAGGAGAATATTTCTGAAGATCAAAATCACAGTAGTGATGACAACACTCATCCTTTATCTGATTCAGAACACATTTCAGTTATAGATATTTCAAATGCCAATATACAAGCGGTTTAAGTGATACAGTCTACAGACAAACAAACCACTTAGAACGTTTTCCGCAAACTGGAAAAGCATCTAGTGCAAACAAAATAGAACTGACTCCTTGTCCGACAATATACGCTATCGCCTGAGTGAGTAATAAAAAACCATGTTTTCAAGTTATGATGGACGATAATAATTATGGTATTGTGTTGAAAATGATTAATGATGAAGATCGAATAGTTTACGGTTTTTAAGCCTATATTCGCCCGTTGTTAGTGGCTGGTGTGTATATATCATGTGGTGAATCATCAAATACTCTGCGGATCTAGAAACCGATGGAGCCATCTTTCCTGCCGTAATGTCGCTGAAACTGTTCCGTGGCATCTGACGTGTGTCACGTTTCGATGACAAGTCCGATCGAAGAGAACGAAGAGTGAATAAGAAGTAGGCACATATAAGAGTTCTGTGGGATAAGTGGAGTGAAATACATTCAAAACTATATAACCCAGGCACAAATTAACCATGGATGAACATCTGGTGGCTTTCCGAGGACGTTGTCCTTTTAAACAACATATACCGAGCAAACTCTCAAAATGTGGGGTGAAAACAGGGACAGTGCCTCATAGTATTACTTCTTATGTTTTGAAAACACAAACCTACGTAGGGAAAATACCTCTACAAGTAAGAGGGTTGTCATGGATCTAACACATGAGCTGAAAAGATATGATATCACATGTGACAAATTCGTCACATCATATGCATTATGCACTTCTCAAAAGACAGCTCCCAATGCTGCGAACGGTGAGAAAAAATGAGCCATTACTGATTAATAATATATCAGACAAAGCAGATGTTCACACTTCAAAGTTCTTATTTACTATGGATACCTCTTTCGTACCTTCCTTTCCATGGAAGAACAAACGGGATGTCCTGATGAAAACAGTGCACGACAGTGAAGAAATAAGCAACAGAGAAGACAAGGATCAAAAAATAAAATTTCAATACAATCCAAGTAAGGGAGCAGTTGACACACTGGATCAGCTTACTGGCACTTTCACGTGCACGAAAAAAATCAAACTCTGGTCAGTGATCATCATCTACAACATTACTAATGCTTCTCTGCTGTGCCGAGAACAAATCCACAATGAAAAAAATTGTCATTACAGAGGAAGAATATTTCTTGATGAATTGGGGAGATTTGTAGATACTGCTTATACTGAAACCAGGAAAATGCTGCCACCAAAAGAACAGTCAGCGGACATTGTTAGAGGAACACAAACGGGAAGCCCATCAACACCATGTTCAAGTGGTGGCAACCAAAACCGCAAACGTGCCAGCTGCAAATTCTGTCCGTCTAATTGTGACAAAACAGAAATGGAGTGTTCGAATTGCAACCAACTGGCCTGTAAGGATCACGTTACATACCACTGTCAAAACTGTGCAATTCTAAGTATAACTCAATTCTAATTTTTCCTTTCTTTGACAGTTTACACGCTAGGTGAAACTCTTTTGCGCATCAGGTAATTGAGAACCTGAGCTTACATTTTTCTGATTGTTAGCATGTAATGCTGTAAAACTTATTTGCTTTTTAACAAATTAACCTACATTTATAGTTACAGTAATTTTCAACAATATATAATCCTCATGCCACCGGGTCATTACGACCCATAAGAGCATATGTGTATAGCTTTTTTAAGGAAGGTAGCAGGGTTAAACAGAAGCACTTTTCAATGTTCATTGGGAATGATGTTGGTTCATGAGTTGTATCTGGTAGTGGTATTTGAAAATCCTCAATATAGACATCGAAGTAATATTATTCCTGGATGGGTGGGTTTATCTGAGTGGTACTTCAATGCATGTCTCTGCTTTGGTCCACAGAAATACGTATTGTCTCACAGTGCTTCTGGGTGTTCATATTATCACAGCAGGGGACTTCAGGTGAACAGTTAGTCTAGTTACTCACAAATAGCGTACTCATCTAGAGGGGCAATCTTTTGATAATCAAATATATTACAGTTATGCTATCCAGCATGTCGAATAAGCTGGCAGTCATATGTTTAAAGATTTAACAAGAGGACGTTGAGCAATGTATCGGAGATGGCATGTAAAACACGTCACCCATCAGAAGAAACCATCGCTCTACTTTAAATCATGGTGTGCATTGGTACAAACAGAAATGTATGAAGCTTCTGTGCCAGATGTGGGCACATAACTATGCTCTTGATTCCATATCTTCATATAACCTGCTATATGTAAGCGTTTACAAATAAACAAATAAAAAATGTAGTGTGTGTTTTTCATTATTTCTATAAAACACCCTGTATGCCCTAGCATTCGCGTATTACAGGTTACAACCAAGCGTAAAGTGGAGAATTAGTCTATATTTAAATCAATTTTGTGGCCGCCGAGGTCGCACTAACTTAGTGCTGCTGAGACTTATTAAAGCGGAGATATTAAACTGAAAACCAGGACGCGCATGTTCGACATTATGTCCAAGTGGACGAAGCACCCTCATCACAAGGGTCATGTAGTAATTGACTTGGTGCTACAATGACAATGGAAACTGAGAGGAGAAGAAGAATGGTTCGCTAAATTCTGAAAATATATATGCTTTGACTGTTGGACCATCTGACTGCAGGAAGACTAATCTTCTTCTGTCCCTGTTAAAACATTCTGAGGGGATCCGGTTCGAGAGTGTACCATACATGTATTTTCAAATCACTATTTCTACCTAAATATCTGCTATTACATAAGATTTTTCACGACATTGAGGGATATACCAGACATTTAATAAAAGCAGTGATAACACGATGTCTTTCAGTTCAACTAGACATATTCCGGGATTCCAAAGGAGATGGTAAGGGATAATGCGAACCCTATTATCAATTTCAAACAGAAGAATATGAATTTAAAAAACATATACCAAGTGCCGTCGCGGTGTTCAAAGAATTGTTAGCATATATGGCGATTCCTGAAATCTCTTGAAGTATGGCTTTTTAATTATAGATAAATCGGAGAAATTGAATGACAGTTGAAACAGACGAATTCTCCAGGAATTTCTGCATAAAAGGTAGTGTACCAATAAGTGACTGTATCCGTATACTATAGACTATTCACAAATTCACATGCATGTCGCGCACTCATTCTGAGGGTGTGGAGAACAGGCCTGATAAAAAAACCGAGGTAGTCAACACGAAAGTACCGGAACTGTATACTCTTAACAAGGCAGTAGATACAAAAGATAAGGTAATGAATGAAAGAGTCCAATAACGTGAAGTATACTTGGATGTTGATGGGGAAAATGCAAGCAGTCATCGCAGTACTAATTCATATGCTCGGCTTCATGAAGGCAATAGATACTGAATGTGTGTCCGATCACGACTAATACTTTCAGAGGATATATAAGTTGTATACTGTCCCAAAACTAGATTACTATATGACTGCACACCTCAACGTTTAATGTTAAACTTAAACTCGTTTTTCTATTTACTAAAACACGTTTTTGGAGGTGTCTGTTTGGTATCCGAGAAATGTATAAACTTATTTTGAGACCGAAATATGTAAATCCCAGTGCAGGGCAACAGAACTGTGCAAAAATATAATTCTGAACAAAACGTTGTGTGGACCTCACGCTACACCATGTGGAATCCTGAACAACTGGTACATTAAACAATTCGTCTGCGAGAGAGCAAACCGTTTTCAGTGAAATTTACATGTGCCATCTGACTGCAAAACAAATGACACACAGCAAATGAACGTACAATTTAATTCATCTTAGTTTATATCAAAACTGTTTGAAAATTCACAAGATACCGCTTAACTCAAACCTTTTACTGATATTAAGACTCAGGACTGATACTAATATTTGCACGAAAACAACTCTGACATCACTGCACGTTACAATGGACATGAAATTTGATGGTAATGAAATTTATTGACATACCTCTGCAAGCGAAATACTCGTCTGCTCTGCGACTTGTCACTGTTAGGATGATGATGAGGCTGTCAAAAACCAAAATTTCATTGGCCGAACTTACGATGTATAGTAGAAGACGGTATCATACCAACTTTAATAAAAAAGCTTCTCCATACACAACTCGCGATGTGCAGAGCGGGTGTGCAAACGAATTCACGAAAGTAAAATGAAAATGGGGGTCTAATTTTAACGAATGTTAAAAGAGAACAAAGACGAAGTTTAACTGTGCTCCATTAAGCCATACAACAGTACACCATTTCCATAAAGTTCTCACACATACACAAGTTAGCAAAATTATTTCTTAATAACACTTCTGTATACAGTTACTTTCCTTGAGACTTGTTTTGACAATAAAACAAAACCATATGTTGCACTAAGCTTTCTACAGGAAACTTCAATCATATGCAATGTTCTAACAACAAGAGACTACACAGTTTCAAGTATAAAAGGACAGGATTACCTTAAAATTGCCTTTTCTCATTAGAGCATCAGGGCAGGCCAGCTTCCATCCTTTTCAATCCACGTACATAGCCAGACTGTCCTCCATACAGTCTCCTACTCTCTTCAAAAGAAGTAATCCTCTGAACAACATATGTGCTCTCAAGAAAAGGCTTACAAAGTATATGGTTATATTGATACTGCAAACGTTGAGCATCAAAATTCGTAACTTCAGTCACAATTATGGTCAAAACTCCTCGAAAAATTACATGGCAAATATAACAATCCCTTTTCATCACCCCTCCATAATTAAAGAAAATTTCATAAAGTGGTTTCTGCTGATAAAATAGCAAAAAGCACTCAAAAAATTCTCGAAAAAAATAAATAATCACAAATCCTGGTATGAAATGTGTGATTACAAATACCTTGGGTGGGTGACAATGTATACAAAATATCAGTGAGCAGGTACAAAATGATACAAATATGGAACATAAGTCGAACTACAGGTAACAACACATACATCAAACAGGTGTACAAAGCTTTTAAATCAGTTTGCATATTTGTCACGATGGTGGCATAACTGGGTGCTTACTGTGGTACATCACTAATCTAGTTCAGTCTAATATAGTGGCACAAATTAATACAGTTTCAGACGAAGGTACAAAGAATTAGAGAGTCATTATTATTAGCTGTAAAAGTATTTGAAAGAAACCAACACAGACACGGACGAATTCCTGTCAATTCAGATGAACTATGAAAGATACACACATTTGATGCAACATGGTGCTAAATTTTATAAGGCAGCAATAATTGTCTGTGCACACCTTTTAGAAAATCTTATGAAAACAAATGTACATTCTAGCCATTTCAAATAAAGTGAGAAAATACATCATCCTTGCACTATGTTACAAAACCTGATAACATAGTTACAATTGTTTTCTTTAATGTTTAAGAAAATGTTATGAAGAGAAGTGAATACTCTTTTCAGTTCCAATAGAGCAAGAAAGATACACACATTTACAATATGGCACAAAAATGTATTGTCTATTCAAAAGTATTGCGAAAACCTATGAAGGCAATATCATGCCATGGGGAAAAAAACTCAGCAAAATCTAATATGAATCACTAATTTATCTCAGACACGCTTATCACAGTTGCTCCAATATGGTAGGATGAGCACATTCCTGGGGCAGACTCAGGGAATATAGTTCTCTGCATCAGTGTCTCCAGTGACTAGCCACATGGTTCAAAATAAGTATTTTATACAGGGAGACTCAAGAAGGATGAAGAGTGCTGTCACAGCCTCCAGTGAAAATCCAGAATTTGAGGAGTAACAGTTATCACTGTAGGATTGACATAATGAGCTGTAGGATGTGAGGTCCGCCAATTATGCAAAACCACCGTTTTCCTCAGTACCCAAACATGTTTCGGCACACGTGTGCCATTTTCAATAGGTTTTCGTTTTCATTTATTCTGTAATGTGAACACTTTTGTTAGATGATAATAAAATTATATGGACGTTTATTTCAAACAATAGCTCATTTCGTTTTGTAAATACCTTTACATTTCGCTGCATGAATTATCCGGATCACTTGTGTGTTAATAATTACAGGTAGCTTGTCATCTGCAATGAAACGATGTTGATAAGAAAAGTTTTTACTGGGAATTACCCTATCTCTAGAATGTAATTTAGTTTGTCGCGATGGTTTCGAGCCTATATTCGTTTTTACTTATGTTTTCGTGTGGCAAGCACATTCATTTTCGGCAACATGGTGATGTGTTGTGCTGCACACGTAACCATAACAAGCATTTTCCACAAATTACGTAGTAAAAAACTTTTCACTTTACCAAAACACAGCGTGATTGTGGTTTGTTGTGTGTCCCAGCCCAGTCAGTGTTCATTTGGTCACCAGCAGAAAGTTCGGCGACGAATTTGAGTTTTGTTTGCATATTATCTGTGTGTGTGTGTGTGTGTGTGTGTGTGTGTGTCTTTAATATCATCAAACTGGAAAAAATTAATTCCTCTCTCCTCTGAATCCTTATCACAAAATATTTTTCCTAGGAAAGTATCACCAAAATGCATTACCACGTCATTAGTTGCGTTCCATACTGCTTGTGAATGTACATCTGTTTCTCATTCACTATCATCATGTGACCAAGACATGTAATTAGTTCACCAGTCAAAAACACTGCTTTCCCTTAAGTGTTGTGCCTGTTCTTGTACGATATCTATATTAACAAGATTATGGTCTGTTTCACCTAACATCTGTTCCTCATTTTGATTAGTAATCGGCTCACACTATCCACTTTGTTTACTAAAGAGTTCACAATGTATAGTTTCTGTGGTATTAAACGAGGAATTCTCTGTATCAGCAAACGAGTCGGTTATCATATGTCCCTTACTTTTTACAGGGTTGAATTCCTCACATACATCTTGTTTAACATGTTTATTTGTGTCATTTATATCAGCTAAATGTACCTCTCTATGTTTTTTATTGCTCTGTCACAGATATTTGGGTAAAATCAGTTCCCATAAATGTTAATGGAAACAGAAAAATATTCAAATTGCCACTGACAGAATTCACTGAATAAATGCATATCCAAGCTTGAGATGATGACACCGTGCAAAGAAATACCTGCACTTCAGTAAAGGACACAAAGTTGCGTATATCATAAAAATCATTGTCCGTCAAAACATATAACATTGGAAGATTTAGTAAACAAGAACGCATTTAACTGGGAGTATATAAGTACCGATAGAAAAAATGAATGGTAAAAATCATTTATTCTAAACACAATATAACGCTAAAAATGCATAAAATCAAAGAATAGCAGTTGCACGACAGTCTGTAAAATACTTATCACACATCGGTATTCAAATATGCATAAAATACACAGAAGTTCTATGCCTACACAAGCGAACTTCAACTGTACTCCAGAAAGTTTGTCAGTAGTGGCGTACAGTGTACAATCAATTGCTGCGTCACAAAACTTGAAAGCAATTGCCAAGACAAAGCCTGTAATAGAAATTTTAATATGTATGTGATAGTAAACAAAACTTTGTCTGACTGCAAAAATCAGAAGGCTACTATAGAATAACGTATCGTGGCTGGGTCGCCAAGAGATATTTTAATATTAAACTGAAACTCATGTTTGTATTTATTGAAGCTTGTGTTTGTAAGTGTATGGTTGGCGTCTGAGAATTGTATGAATTTAGTCTTATATTGAAATACGTAAATAGTAGTGCAGGGCAACAGAACTGTGCTACAGTTTAATTTTGAAGAAAAAATATGTGGAGCTCACACTACACCATGCGAAATCCAGAACAGCTGGTACATCAAACATCTCCTGCCACACCTTGGTAGACGTCACGCCACCAGCAATCGACCAGCGGTATGTTCGCCCTGAAGATGGCCCCTGCGATGGGCTGCAACCCGGCAGTAAATAAACTAAAAAAAATGTACCATAAAAATCATACCAGATTGAAATGTTGGCCCTGAATATAGCTAATCCTTATCTTAGTCTTGTAAACGATCATTGTACCTGATTTTTTATTTTAATCACACAGCAAATGAACATAAAATTTAGTGCATCTCAGTTTGTGTTAAAACTGATTGAAAATTCACAAGATGCTACTTATCTCAAACCATTTACTGGTATTAAGCCTCAGGACTGATACTAATATTTGCATGAAAACACTTTGACATCACAGCATGTTACAATGGACATGAACTTCGATGGTAATGAAATTTATTGGCATACCTCTGCACACGAAACATTCGGTTGCTCTGCGACCTGTCACTATTAGGATGATGATGATGATGAGGCTGTCAAAACTCAAAATTTCATTGGACGAATTTGAAATGTGCAGTGGACGACGGTATCATACCAATTTTCATAAAGAAAAAGCTTCTCATTACACAACAGTGTAATGAAGAGTGTCACAGTGGCAGGGCCACGGAAGCAAGGTTTGCTGGTGCCAGAAGCAGTATGAGTGTTGTTAGAAAAAGTAGTGCAGCTGACAGTGGATAACACGCAGCTACCTACGCAGTCGGCAGCTAGTGACAAACAGTTAGTATTAGAAATAACTGTTGCCTTTTCTGTAAAATCCTCTGAGGACATGCAGTCATTCTTAGAGCACGTTAAGACGATGGCGTAGATAGGTGGTTCGACTGACAGTCAGTTGTTGCATGTAGCAAATTTACGTCTGTTAGCAGAAATGAAAACGTTTGTAACGTGAAGAGATTTAATGAAGAATGAAGCAAATTTTGAGCAGTTGGAGATGGGACTTTTGCAACGATGTAAAAAAAAAAAAAACGTATGAGGTATTTTAGGAAGCAGCTGAGGACTGTTGTCCATAGGCATGGCGAAACTGTGAAAGCTTTGTGGAGATGATAAGAGAAGTTAATCTACATATGTACAAGCTAGGGCACAGTGATGCAGCAAACGTAGTTTTGCATAAGTTACTCGCTTAATGCTACTTTTTTGACATAAACTGCATTAGGTGAAGGTATACTACCAATATGTAAGACACAGATATTTTTACTAGACCAGGACTCACCTTAACAGTTCTGGCTATCTGTGCATGCTCCGCACACCAATCCAAACTTGCATATGTCTAACTTCAACAATTTATTGTCGTCGTTCAGCCCATCTAGGATTGTAACACTTATTTTACAATGTCTTTTCCTCAGACATTCAAGCATGTGATATGTTCTGGGACTCTGAACTGCATTCCTTATCTACTGTGAGCGGTTGTGTTAACTATTTTGGCTATCTGTGCACACTCGCTGGACTGATACACACCTCCATACACCTCACTATTTACATCGTCCAGCGCTCGCAACGTAACTATGATTCCCTAAAAAGGGAGAAACAGACTATATGAACAACGTTTTATTATTGTCGTTTGTTCCATCTAGGCTTGTTATACTTATTTTACAATCTCTGTCTCCTCCCATGTGCAGGCATCCGGGGAGTGCGCGTGAATAACAAAAATGTATAAGGCAGTCACTCACAATAAGCTGGAAATCCAGGTTCGAGTACTGGTCAGGTAAAAATTTTCATGTTTTTCAAATGGCTAGTACACATATACGTATATGTGCATATATGTCTAAAATAACAGACACTATAAAAGAAGTAAACAAAGTATAACAGGAAGAAGCTGAACAAAGAGCGTTCAATACTTTCCTGAGGGGTTATCCACTGGACATGTTGATATGGGTGCTCACAGGTGCACCGAATTATCTGCATTCTGCTATTAGGTTAGCGATAGAATATGAAGAAACTAACGTATCAGGGGGGTATGGGGTAGATATGACGTATTTTTTGTGAACATAAGTGCTTCTGATGTGGAAACAGGCATTGTCGCCAGCCGTAGAGAAGTAGAGGAAATGAAAGGCACCAGCAGCAGAGTTTTGATAATAGACATAGGGGTGGACAAGGAGGTTTTGAAAACTGTTAAATACCAGCAGGTACCCGAAGTCCACCTAAAGGCATTCCTATTTAAATTAGGTGCTACCAATATGGTAAAGTTTTGGAAACAATATCCCAGGCAGCAGAGGAGGGTGATATCAAAGAGTTTAACGAAACTGTGGAAGCAATAAACTAGTTGACAGAAGGAAGTGAGTCGGCAGAAGAAAAAAAATTTCAAATGTGAGTGAATCCTAAGAGACCAAACTACTAAGGTCATCGGCCCTAGACTTAAACACTACTTAAACTAACTTACGCTGAGAACAATACACGCATCCATGCCCGAGAGAGGACTCGAACCTCCGGCGGGAAGGGCCGCGTAATCCGTGGCATGGCACCCTAAACCACGCGGCTCTGCAGAATAATCGCACGCTGCACACATAGCGAATTTGGAGTTTAAAGTGCTTTGCAACATATGGTTATTACATATGTTAACGGGTAGAGTAACGGACCACGCTAGGGCATCGGAGGATGTGACGAATCGGGTTTTAGGAGTAACGAGTCTGTTACTAACATTAGCAGATAGCGTATTGGTGCAAAAGGCGTAGTGTCAAATTCTCAAGAAGCCATTTATAACGTGATGTATGGGAAACTGAGTGCTAATCTTCTGTCCACTTATCAGTTAGTCTGATCAGCTAGTCTGAAAGAGGATGCATTATTGACAAGAGATAATGTGATGCAACCATCCGGGAAATTACTGCTCGTGTGCTGTGTAGTGTTTCGGCAGTGCAAACGGTGTGTGCAGAATCGGTCACGGAAGGCTGTACAACACGACGAGATGGGTCAGGTCGCACCACCCAGCAGCCCCCCCCTCCCCCCCTCCCTCCCCCCGAAACGATCGACACCTCATCCCATCTACATCTACATCTACGTGATTACTCTTCTTTCACAATAAAGTGCCTGGAAGAGGGTTCAATGAACCTTCAAGGTGTCTCTCTACCGTTCCGTTCTCGAACAGCGTGCGGGAAACACGAGTTCTTAAATTTTTCTGTGCGAGCCCTGATTTCTCTTATTTTATCGTAATGATCATGTCTCCCAATGTAGGTGGGTCCCAACAGAAAGTTTTCACAATCGGAGGCGAAAACTGGTGAGTGAAATTTCATGAGAAGATCCCGTCGCAACGAAAAACGCCTTTCTGTTAATGATTCCCGCTCCAATTCATGTATCTTATCTGTGGCACTGTCTCCACTATTTCGCGATAATACAAAACGAGCCGCCCCTCTTTGAACTTTTTCGATGTTATCCGTCAGTCCCAGCTGATGCGGATCCCACACCGCACAGCAATACTGCAGAATAGGGCGGACATGCGTGGTGTAAGCAATCTCTATAGTAGACCCATTGCACCTTCAAAGTGTTCTACCAATGAATCGCACTCTTTGGTTTGCTCTACCCAATATATTATCTATGTTAACGTTCCAATTTAGGTTATCTGTTATTGTAATACCTATGTATTTAGTTGATCTTACAGCCTTCCGATTTGTGTGACTCAATGCGTTATCGAAATTTAGCGGATTTCTTTTAGTACTCTTGTGAATAACTTCACACTTTTCTTTATTCAGGGTCAATTGCCACTTTTGGCACCATACAGATTTCTTATCCAAATCATTTTGCAAGTCGTTTTGATCATCTGATGACTTTACAAGACGGTAACTGACAGCATCACCTGCAAACAATCTAATCGGACTACTGAGATTGTCTCCTGTGTCGTTAGTATAGATCAGGAACAATAGAGGGCCTATAACACTTCTTTGGGGGACCGCGGATATTACTTCTGTTTTGTTCGATGACTTTCCGTCTACTACTACGATTTGTGACCTTTCTGACAGGAAATCACGAATCCAGTTGCACAACTGAAGCAAAATTTCATTGGCACGCAGTTTTGTTAGAAGACGCTTGTGAGGAACCAATTTGACATCCCCTGTCGATAGGACTCATTACTTCATGAATATAAAGAGCTAGTTGTTTTTCACAAGAACGATGTTTTCTGAATTCGTGCTAACTGCGAGGGGTGAGGAACGATCGGTCGCGAAATGGAAACCACTGTGAAAATCCGACGAGGCTTTTCACAGACGTTTTGGGCAGTGTCTCTAGTATGCCTGTCGATCCCATCTAGACTCTCTTTTCAGTTGTGAGCGCACTGTGAGAGAGTAAAGGTGCCTAGAACAACAATGTCTTCCGCCAAGTAGGTGGGCCCACAGAGAGGTTTCCCCTTAATGAATGCAGTCCACCTAACACAGCTGTCACTCACTTCCTTCTTCATGGCAATTCTCAGCCGCACCCTGCAGGGGCAGTGAAGACGCTCCTGCAGCCTTTTCGATGGGAAGTGTTCGATCACCCACAACACAGACCAAATTGACTCATCCTGAGTATCATCTCTGCTCACATGAAACGCTGTGTACGAAGACAACACTTGGGCGCACGCTACGCCCTATAGACCTGCGTAGAGAATTATCGGAAAGGAGAGGCCGCTGCTTTCTATGACGATGGTGTTGGAAATTTGGTATAACGCTCCGACAAATGTCTAAGTCGGAGCGACGACTATGTAGAGAAGTACCTGGAAGGTGCAGCTAAATGTTCAAAGAAAACAGATTTGATTTTCACTGTGGTTTCCACTTCGCGTCCGATCGTTCTTTACTTTCCGAACAACCCTCGTATATGTCAATAAATCGTTTTTTTTTCGAGGTAATTCATAATGTTCGAACACAGTATATGTTCCAAAACCCCACTGCAAATCGAAGTTAGTGATATGGGCCTGAAATTCAGCGGATTACTCCTATTTGCTTTTGTGGATATTGGTGTGAATTATGCGATTTTCCAGTCTTTATGTACGGAACTTTCTGCGAACGAGCGAGCTAATTGCTAAATATGGACTTATTGCATCAGCATGCTCTTAAAGGAACGTGACTGATATTCAATCTGGGCAGGAGGACTTGCATTTATTAAGTGATTTAAGCTGCTTTCCTACACCGAGGATATCTACTTCTATGTTTCTGTTCTTGGCAGTTGTTCGTAACTGAAATTCAGGAATAGTTACTTCGTCTTCTTTGGTGAAGGAGTTTAGGAAAACCGTGGTTAATAACTCTGCTTTAGTTACAGTGTCATTAGTGACTTCCCCGTTGTTATCAGGCAGTGAAGGTGTTGATTGTTTCTTGCCATTGGTGTGCTTTCTGTATGACCAGAATCTCTTTGGGTTTCCTGCCAGATTACGAGACAGAGTTTCATTGTGGAAATTATTAAAAGCATTTCGCATTGCAGTACGCGACATATTTCGAACTTCTGTAAAACTTTGCCAGTCTTGGGGATTTTGCGTTCTTTTAAATTTGGCATGCTTTTTTCGTTGCTTCTGCAACAGCGATCCGACCCGTTTGGTGTACCAGAGGGCATCAGTACCATGACTTATTAATTTATGTGGTACATGCCTCTCAATTGCCGTCGATCTCTTTAAAATCATTCCACACCTATTCTACGATTACGTGATCAGATCGGAAGGAGTCTCTTAAATGGGCGTTAAGGGCATTATCAGCTTTTTTAAATAGATGTATACTACTGGCCATTAAAATTGCTACACCAAGAAGAAGTGCAGATGATAAACGGGTATTCATTGGACAAATATACTATACTAGAACTGACATATGATTACATTTTCACGCAATTTGAGTGCATAGATCCTGAGAAATCAGTACCCAGAACAACCACCACTGGCGGTAATAACGGCCTTGATACGCCTGGGCATTGAGTCAAACAGAGCTTGGATGGCCCATGCAGCTACAACACGATACCACAGTTCATCAAGGGTAGTGACTGGCGTATTGTGACGAGTCACTTGCTCGGCCACCATTGACCAGACGTGTTCAATTGGTGAGCGATATGTAGGATGTGCTGGCCAGGGCAGCAGTCGAACAATTTCTGTATCCAGAAAGGCCCGTGCAGGACCTGCAACATGCGGTCGGGCATTAGCCTGCTGAAATGTAGTTGTTTCGCAGGGATCGAAAGAAGGGTAGAGCCACGGGTCGTAACACATCTGAAATGTAACGTCAATGCGACCGAGACGTGTAACCAATGGCACCCCATACCATCACGCCGGGTGATGCGCCAGTATGGCGATGACAAATACACGCTTCCAATGTGCGTTCACCGCGATGTAGCCAAACACGGATGCGACCATCATGATGCTGTAAACAGAACCTGGATTCATCCGAAAAAATGACGTTTTGCCATTCGTGCACCCAGGTTCGTCGTTGAGTACACCATCGCAGGCGCTCCTGTCTGTGCTGCAGCGTCAAGGGTAACCGAAGCCATGGTCTCCGAGCTGATGGTCCATGCTGCTGCAAACGTCGTCGAACTGTTCGTGCTGATGTTTGTTGTCTTGCAAACGTCCCCATCTGTTGACTCAGGGCTCGAGACGTGGCTGCACGATCAGTTACAGCCATGCGGATAAGATGCCTGTCATCTCAAGTGCTAGTGATACGAGGCCGTTGGGATCCAGCACGGCGTTCCGTATTACCCTCCTGAACCCACCGATTCCATATTCTGCTAACAGTCATTGGATCTCGACCAACGCGAGCAGCAATGTCGCGATACGATAAACCGCAATCGTGATAGGCTACAATCCGACATTTATCAAAGTCGGAGACGTGATAGTACCTATTTCTCCTGCTTACACGAGGCATGACAACAACGTTTCACCAGGCAACGCCAGTCAACTGCTGTTTGTGTATGAGAAATCGGTTTCCTCATGTCAGCACGTTGTAGGTGTCGCCACTGGCGCCAACCTTGTGTGAATGCTCTGAAAAGCTAATCATTTGCATATCACAGCATCTTCTTCCTGTCGGTTAAATTTCGCTTCTGTAGCACGTCATCTTCGTGGTGTAGCAATTTTAATGGCCAGTAGTGTACTTCCCGTTTCTTTTTGATGGTTGTTGGTGTTACAGTATTGAGCCTAGCAGCAACTGCCTTGTGGTCGCTAATCCCTGTATTCTTCGTGATACTCCCCATGAGCCCAGGGCTATTTGTTGCTGAGAGGTAATGTATGCTTTTGCAACCATTTACGCTTCGAGTGGGCTCATGAGCTAATGCTTCAAAATAATTTTCTGAGGAATCGTTCAGTATAATTTCGGATGACTTTTATGCCTGCTGCCGGATTTAAACGTATAATTTTTCCAGCATATCGAGGGTAGATTGAAGTCACCACCGACGATAATTGTTTGAGTGGGGTACCTATTTGAAATGAGGCTCAAGTTTTCTTTGAACTTTTCAGCAACCATATCCTCTGAGTCGTGGGGTTCGGTAAAACAATCCTATTAAACTCGTAGTTTAGTCCGGTTGTCAAGAATAGCCTCTATCCATACAATTCTACAGCAACTACCTACTTCAATTTCACTACAATATAAAATACTTCTGGCAGCAATAAATACACCACCACCAGCTGTATTTAATCTATCCTTTCTGAACACTGTTATGTTGGTTGAAAAAACTTCGGCTGAACCTATTTCCGGTTTTAAGCAGCTTTCTGTTCCTATAACTATTTGAGCTTCAGTGCTTTCTATTAGGGTTTGAAGCTATGGTTCTTTCCCAACACAGCTACAACAATTTACAACTTCAGTACCGATCATTTCTACAACTACCTCACTGTGTTTTACCTGCCCTCTTTTAGACGGACGCCCTTTCTGTGGTTTCCTGAGTCCTTGTAACATAAAAAACCACCCAGTCCCTTCCAGACAGCCCTCGCTACCCGTGTAGCCGCTTCCTGTGTGTAGCGGACTCATGACCAATTAAGCGTAACCTGGAAACCCACCAGCTGATGGCGCAAGTCAAGGTATCTGCAGCATACACTGTCAGAGAACTGTCTGAGCCTGAGATTCAGAGCCTGCACTAGGTTCTACAGCAAAGGATCACAGTCGGGTCTGTCGCCGATACTGCAGGTGGTGAGGTCCGCTTTAATCTCGCAAGCCGAACTGGCAGTCTTTACCATTTCAACTAGTTTCCCAAAACCAGAGAGAATCTCTTCCGATCCAAAGCGACACAAGTCATTGGTACCGCCATGGGCCACCATCTGCAGTTCGCTGCTCTCTGTAATCTTCATGGCACCTAGAGGGACCCTTTCCACATCCGGAATGACTCCCCCAGTATGCACACGGAGTGTACACTGGCTTCCTTCCCCTTCTTGGCAGCCATGTTCCTAAGGGGCCCCATTACGCTCCTAACGTTGGAGCTCCCAACTACCAGCAAACCCACCCTCTGTGAATGTCCACACCTTGCAGGCCGAGACGCTTCTTTGGAACAGGGTGGACGACTTACAGACTTCCTTAGTCACAGATAACGCCCGAAACCTGTTCGTCAAACGAACCGCGCAGGCCCACGATCGGCCAGTCGGAAAGTCTTTCGCTGCCTGCCAGACTTTTGAATGATCTCCCATTCAACCACAAGTGAGGGGTCATCCTCAGTACAGGCAGTACCCGGGCCGGCCACAACAGTGGACCGATCGGGAGACACGTGGGACGTGCTCGACGTCCCTCGCATCCCTGCTTCCGACCCTCCACAGTGTTGCCCCTTGGCAGCAGCCTCAAGCTGTGTGATGGAAGCCGACACTGCGTGGAGTTGTGAGCAAAGGTCACCAACTCAGCTCTCATCTGTACGCAGCAGTCACAGTTCCTATCCATTACTGAAGCCGCTTCTGGTTGAAACTCGTAAAAACAAACATAATACTCGCCTAATTAGCAGCAGAAAACGGTGGTGCTCTCTCAGTGACAGTCTCACTGACACTGATCTGTTCTAACCGAAATAAACAAAAGCCTTTACGATACGAGGGTTGACACAACGGTTGATAAAAATTGCATCCCAATGGCATTTCAGGACAGTTCCGTGTCCTCCTCGGCTTCGTGTAGCAGTGGAACAGTGTAACACATGGTAAACTATCAGGAGTGAAGCCGCGTCGTCGACTTCCCCGCCTACTTTTGACGAATATGCAGAAACATGCTAGATGGTAATTGTATATGGAACGACGGGAATGGCCTCAGATAATGTTTTCGGACGAATCCAGGTTCTGTTTGATTCAAAACGATGGACACATATTGGTGTGCTGCAAACAGGGGGAGTGGCATCACAGTGACTGCATTCGCACCAAACATACAGCGCCAACTCAAGGCCTTGTGGTGCGGGTTGCTACTGGGTACAACCACAAATCACAGCTGGTGCGAATCGAGGGCACTTTGACCAGTGTGACCTACGTGAATGACATCCTGCGACCCACAGCCATACCGTTTCTGCACGACACCCCAGACGCTATTTTTCAGCAAGACAGTGTACGACCACACGTTTCTGCATGAACACGTCCCTTCTTGGTGTCACAGGATGTCAGACTTTTGCCCTGGCCAACCAGATCTCCAGACTTGTCGCCAATTGAAAATATATGGGATATGGTGAAACGATGGGTGCAGCACTGTGACCCAATGCCAACCCCCACAGATGAACTTTCGAACCAGGTGACTGAACCATGGATGATTATACCACAGGACACCATTCGCGCCTTATACGTGTCGATGCCATCACCCATGGCTGACCCTGTGTCTATTGGGCAACGGGGCACATGCTGAACTGAGGTGACTGAAACGATAATCATTTCTGCAGAACATACTAATGTACATGTCTTGTAAATATGAACGTCCTACAGCTAGTCATCAAGGTGTTCTGTTTTTTCTGAACATGAGTGTGCATGCCCAATGAATATGACGGCTGGCTACCTTGACAACGATCAATCTCAACATAAGTTCCAGAAATTATCATTGACGAATGCATATGTGCAGTTTGTGTATGTCTATGTGCGTGTGAGTGTGTGTGTTTAAGTTTTATGTGAACCTTATTAATCTTGCTTTCTCGTTTGCAGCAGTGTTGTAACATTCTGGAGGTCGGTTTTCACTAACAATAACAACACATTGATCAGACCCGACTATGACGTGTTCATCACCCTAGCATGGGCCAGAGGCGATGGTGCGTTCAGTGCGAGGGGGTAAGTTTATGATGCATTTACCACGCCCATCGGCAACTTGCGCAGGGCAATCTACACCGCGGCTGGACCCATTGTTATGGTCATATTACTTGAGCCACACAGTCCATATGGAGGCTGGCCATGTGACTTGGTCCGTTCACTTTGTGAGAGGATAGGTAGCTGATGCTTCAGCAGAGGCTGAGCTGGCACACAGGTTTACTAGTTATCTTGCGCTCCAGTGTTAAGTGCATCCTGGAGCTCTTTTGCTAAATAGTGTCCAGGGCTGGAAAGAAATCCTGTAGTAACTCTGTGTGTCTGCTGGGGAGCCTCATCCAAGGCATGAAGGAGGCCTTGCCTGTGGCTATCGAGAATGCAGCATACTGTAGTCCGCAAGCTATTGCTCATGTTGCCACCAGTGATGACTGTCGCTCGGGTTCTGAGACCATCCGCAGTTCCTACAGGCTGCTAGCCCATGGGGAAGACTGCTGTCCTCACTCAGGCTGTAAGCAGGACTCACAATTTGCGGCATCGGGCAAAGAGAAGTTCAGGGAACTTTGGTTTGGAATTGAGTGGAGGGTATCAAGCGAAACCCCCATCGATTCTGTTATGGTCGTGCCTGCAGATTTCTGGACCTGCGTTGAGAGATGGAGAGTAGAGGACACCCCTTGATAGGTCGGGGGTGCACTACACAATGATCGCAGCTACGTAAGTAACAGAGTACTTGTGGATTTCACATGAGAGTTTTTAGGCTAGGCGCTAGATTAACGTTTTCTGATGAATGCTCGCCAGCTGACACGCAGAGAGTGAAATCAGATCGCGTACGAAGTAAAAAAATTTCGACAGTCACAATAATTATAGTGAACTACCTATCTATTCAGAACAAAATTCCGGAACTTACTGCTCTGCAGCAAAGTTGCCGCAATCAGTTGTACTTGGGACCGAAACAAAAAGCTCCAACAATTTAATGAGACATGGAACATATATCGGAAAGACAGATTAAACGCCATATAAGGAAGAGTGTTCCGTGTTGTCGACAAAATTATTGTGCCTACGAAGGTGGAGGTTGACTTTGCCGGTGAAGTTACCCGATCATAAGGAGCAGGATTAGATGAACTCAAGTTAATGATTGGATGAACCTACTGGCGCCCGATTGCCATTTAACTGTTTAGAAGCCTCAACAGAAAGTCTACACTCAGTAGCGTGGAGATATCTGTATCATTCAACGTTTGTTGGAGGCGACTTTAATCTACCGAGTATAGACTGGATGTCTATGGATTGATTGCACAAGTTATGGGCAGACGGTCCTGTGAAGTACTTTCGAACATGCTTTCCATAAACGTCCTTGAACAACTAGTTAGACAACCAACAAGCAACTTAATTATTTTCGACATTGTAGCTAGAAACGGACCTGATCTTATCAGCAGTGTCGGTACAGAGACAGGTATTAGTGATGATTCTGTCATTAGAGCGACGGCGACTACTAAAGCTAATAAATCCATAATGAATCGTGCAAACACAGACTCGCATGGAGGACATAGAAACAAGCATCCCTGGCGTAGAGAAGCAACCAAAAGAATTGAAAATAAGTAAGTCGACATGTCCAGACGTAATCCCAATTCGGATTTACAGAGTTTGCTGTACATTATTAACCCCCAACTTACTTTGTAGTTATCACGAATCTCTCACTCAGCGCAATGACCCAAGCGACTGAAAAAAAGGGCAGATGCCTCCTGTTCATTAGAGAGGTAAAATAACGACCAGCACAGTTACAGAGCAGTATTCTTAACATCGGTTTGATGCCGAGTTTTCTGACACAATCTGAGAGTGGATGTAATAAACGTTCTCGAGACAGAAAAGTTTCCTTCCACGAATGATCACGGATTTGAAATGAACCACTTTTGCGAAACTCCGCTTGCCCTTTTCTCACTTGACATACCATGAAGCGTGGATGAAGGGCAACAGGTAACTTCCATATTCTTAAATTTCCATAAGACATCTGACATGGTGTTGCAGTCTGTTGACTAAGGTCAAAGCATTTGGAATACGATCTCCGATATCTGAGTATTCGAAGACTTCTTAAGTAGTAGAACCCAGTACTCAGTCCTCGACGTTGAGTGTTCATTTGAAACAATGGTACCATCAGGAAAACCCCAGGGAAGTGTGATTCGACCGCTCTTATTCTCTATATACATAGATTATCTGATGGACAGTATGGGCAGCAGTTTACAGCTGTTTGCTGATGGTCCAGTAGTGCACAGGAAGCTGTCATTGTTGAGTGACCGTAAGAAAATCTAGTATGATCTAGACAGAATTTCTAGTTGTCATGAGTGACAACTCATGCTGTGACTTTCAAATACAGCATTAGTGTTGTGCTGCTTGGCACGATCACATCAATTAAATATTTATGTTTAACGCTGAAGAATCATATGAAAAACAACGAGCACATCAGTTTGGTAGTAGGGAAGGTGGATGGATGAGTTAGGTTTATTTGGAGAAATTCTAGAGACAGTAGCTTATTTATGTAGGAGATGGCTTATATAATAATAGTGTGACACTTTCTTGAGTAGTCTTCGAGTGTTAGGAACCCACAACAGGTTAGATTAAGAGAAGACATCGAAACGGTTTAGAGGCATGCCGATAGACCTGTTACCGGAAGGTTCTGTCAGCCTCCAAGTATTACGGAGGTGCTTCATTAACTCATGTGAGAATCCCTGGAGGGAAGATGACTATCTTTTAAAAAGGCACTATTAAAGAAATTTAGATGCTTGTTGCAGAACAATTCTACCATTGTGAGCATACACTTTGCATAAGAACCACGAAGTCAACATAAGAGAAATCATGCCTCGTACGGAGGGTTACAGACATTCGTTTTTTCTACAATCCATTTGCGAGTGAAATAGGAAGGGAAATGAGTAGTAGTTGTACAAGGTACTCTCCGCCATACACCGTACGGTAGCCTGCTGAGTAAGAATATGGATATAGATGTAGTTGCATTGATCGCCCCGTCAGGGCCTGTCGACGGTGAGGCATTCACCAAGAGCTGGCTCGTCGAAGATTAGGGATTCGCCCCATTCTGGTACGTCACACCCCATAGCGCACAGTCATCAGTGTTAATGTGTACCTAACAGCAGCTACCCAAAGGCCTCTCTGTTACGAATCTCCAGGTAAATCATGCAGCTGCAATGGACAACTCCATGGTAGCTGGCGCCTTTGAAGACAGGATTGTACAACCTCGCATTTACAATGCTAATGCGTTCTACCAACATCCTGTGACTTTCCTCAATGACTGTCACGTCGTTTTGAAAAGGGACTCCTCGAAATCGTCTACAATGCAGGGCTTCCCGCCATTAGCTGCAAGATATATCTGCACACTGCAAGCTCACTCACCAACCCCCCCCCCCCGCCCCGTCTGCCAATCCTCAAAGGGGTGAGCTAGCGGGAGAGGGGGGGAAGTATTCCACTTTTCGATATGCAGTCACGTGGTTTTGAGTCTTTTAAGAGGCGTCAAGTTTCATCTCTCTTCCGAAAGATATTGCTGCTAAAAGCATATACTAATGTCATAAATACTGCTGAGGGGGTGAATTTTTTTTTTTTTAGCTCGCTTCCGGTAGAAATTACCGGAAATATTTACAAAAACAAATAGTACATCTTATGTCTGTGGGCATAATAACTTCAGTGGGATTTCACTCACCACCAAAATCCAGCATATACTAAGATTCGAGAAGCTGAGCCTTGATAATTCAGTTCATGTTTAGAGCTTGGATGTAGATGAAAGTGAGTCAGAAGAGGAAGAGTATATTGTGCTGATAAAAGTGAAGCATAAAGCAGTAGAATCCTTTTGCTTCTCCAAATTAGGCAGTCAGCATTCCAAACAGATTTGATGCTGTAACCTAGGAGCGAGAAACAACATTACATATGGAACAAAAAGATGCCCTGCCTTCTTGCCTCCCAGTTGAGTAGAGATGGCACAAGTGGCATTTTTGCCTTACACGTCTCAACTCTTTTCCTAAGAACTAGTATTTAGTAAAGCGTCTGATTGATTATTCTGGCCAGGTACTAAGACGTTTGGAAATGACTCTTGAGGATAAAAAGTTCTTAAAGTTTAAGAATGCCCACCACAAGGAGCACTGCCCTTTCATTATATACGCTGACTCTGAGTGATTTCTAGCCCAAGTGTTGTATTGTGATGGTAATCACACTGCATCTCATACAACATTCACTGAACGACACGTACCGTATACTGCAGCGTATCATGCTGTATAATCGTATGACTCTAATCTCAACCAGTTCCAATCATAAATTAGGTATAATCCTGTAAGATGGTATCTCTCTGAACTCGAAAATCTTGGACTGAGTGTTGATGAGATTTATGGCAACAATATCTCCATGATCAAATCGTGGAAGGATGCTGCCTCATACGAGCAGGCAGTTGATTGTCGTATTTGTGGACCGCTGTTGCATAGTAAAGTGGAAAGTCTATATAAAAGTCACTGTCACTTAACAAGGAAGTTCCCCAGTGCAGCTCACAATGTGCACAACTTTAAATACCAACTGGCAGGACCCATTCCCATGTTCTTCCATAATTTATGTAAATACGACGTTGACTTTCTTGTTGAAAGTATGAGTGTCTTTGGCTTGCAATATGATGAGGTCAGTGTCATACCCGACATTATAGAAAACTACATTTCAGTCTCCAATGGAATCAGGCCTCTTACTGGATTCGTTATGATTCATGCATTGATCTCTTCAGAAACCTGTTGAAACAGTGCATCAGGGAGATATGTGTATCACTAGATCTGTGTGTCATGATGATGTAAGACTTCAGCTTGTGATGAAGTAGGGGGTCTCTGCTTACGAATTTCAAGATTTGAAGGAGAGACATAGTGAAACCACATTGCCCGACATAACAAAACTTACCAGTAAACCCACAGACACTGCCATAACAGATGTGGGATATGTGCATGCGGTGAATGTTTGACAGGGATTCAACGTCTCTGATGTAGCAGAATACATTAAATTGTACATTGACACTGGTTTATAGATGCTCGCTGACATTTTTGAGAAATTACAGTGTGTATGCATGGACACATACTCTTTGGAGCCTGCCTTCTATTACACCACACCAAAGTTTTCATGGGATAGAAAGTTAAAGGAAACACGTGTCAACGCTGAACTGCTACCCAGTATTCACTTGTTGCTCTTTTTCGAACACGGAATTCGCGGAGGGCTTTGTCAGTGTGTGTCCATTTAGGCGAAGATGAATAACCTGCTTATTAGTGAGGAAGAATATAGGCCATATGACGATTTGAATTACGTCTTTTGCTAGGATTTAAATGCCCTCTATGGACACGTTATGCAACATTCACCGGCATTTGCCGTGTTCCGACAGTTGTTGGAAAAGGTTATTTTCAGACTGGAGAAAAAGATCCACCATGTGGCTGTGGATATAGGTGATGAATATTTCTAGGAGGCAGACCTATAATATCCTGCCCATATGCATGATGTGCACAACGACAGTCGCTGCGTCCGAAGCTCCTAGTCCTGTTCAATGGTTAAGTCGTAAAACTGACGACAACGCTGTGAATAAGCAAATATACATGTTCCATTACAGGAAAATCCAGCAATGTCTCAGGTTAGTGATAAAACCTGTCATCTCCTTCAAGCAGCGTCCCTGGTTGAAGAAGTACATTGATGATGATACCGAAAAGAGGGATCTCCAAACCGTGAAAAAAACTATTTTTGTTAGTTAACGAATTATTCGGTTTTCGATAAAACAATGGAAAATGTAAGACAACATTGATAAATCCGTTTAGTTTATCATTGGGATGGGCATTGTGGTGTTAGAGACTACATCACCAGCCCATATTTTAAGCGGGTCACAATTTTCATTAACAGACTAGTCGCTGTGGAGATGGTTAATATTTCATTGTAGTTTCTGAAGCTTGTCTATATCAGCATCTTTATTCCCGACCTCTCGACATTCCATATGTACCGACTGCACTATGAGATTGCAAAGCCAAACTTCTCTGATACCATGTTACTTGTAAGGATATAGACTTTTTCATATACTAGGAAAATTCTAGAATACATACAAAGTAATCAAGTACAATGATAAGGTATTTGGACTGTCTGGATACGTGGTTGATAACTCTTACAACATAACACCCCAGAAGAAGAAGGTTGTCTGCATGATGAATGAATGTGTCGCACAGTGTGGACCTTGTGGGGCTCAGATTTAATATGAATGCATACTGCATGTATGAATGTCATACCCAAAGGAGAGCTATGGGTATGTATTATGCAGACTCATAGGCTCTTGCAAATGAAGATTACAAGGAGTAATACAGATACATCTCTGCATTTGTCGCGCCAAGTAGTCTTTGGATTACAAGTGAAGGGGTATGTACTGCACTACAGATGAAAAGCAGCATGTCATATCATAATAACAAACGGTTCATCTGTGCAGATACGGCTGGTACCTTCCCATTCTCACACTATTTACTTGAGTGACTGAGTGTGTGAATGTGTATTTATTAGTAAATAGCAGACAAATGCGTAGGATAGATGGATCAACCACCTTCATAAATGTATGTGTATACGTAGTGTGAATGAATGCATATTACGTATGTGTTTATATTGTACGCTGAGAAGCCAAGCCGCGCGTGATTAGCCGAGCAGTCTAGGGCGCTGCAGTCATAGACTGTGCGGCTGGTCCCGGCGGAGGTTCGAACCCTCCCTCGGGCATGGGTGTGTGTGTTTGTCCTTAGGATAATTTAGGTTAAGTAGTGTGTAAGCTTAGGGACTGACGACCTTAGCAGTTAAGTCCCATAAGATTTCACACACATTGAGAAGCCAAAACATTATGACCACTACCCACCGCGACGCCGGATGCTTCCTAGTGGAGTTGAGTGCAAGTGATGTGGTAGCAAAAGTATGTAAGTGGAGCAGACACGGCCGGGGGTTCACCCTAGCGAAGATACTGACTTCAAATAGGGAAATCCATTGAGATAAGCGACTTTGACTGAGAGCAGATTATTATTACGCAGAGCCTGTGAATCAGTATCTTGAAAACGGCAAAGCTGGTCGGATGTTCACGTACTAGTGTCGTGACCATCAACAGAAAGAAGTAAAAAGACGGTGAAACTACCACTAGGCGCTAAATGGCTAGACGTCCACGACTCTTCACAGAACGTGGGGTTCGGAGGCTTGTCTGATCTGTAAAGTAGAATAGAGGGTGATCTGTGGCATCTCTGCCGAAGCAGCACAGCGCCCGAGCACGCACCATTGTACCAGTGCACACCGTTCACCGTACATTGTTGAACATGGAGCTCCGCAGCAGGTCAAACCAACGTGTTCACCCAACGGCATCATCACTTACGGATGCAGTGGACACAGGAACATCGAAATTCGACCGTCGATGAATGGAAACCCGTCTGATCTCCGGGTGAACCAAATTTTTGATACTCTCGGTCGATGGTGGTTTCTACAAACGCCGTCGTCGGGTTAAATGGTGGCTCGAAACGTACAGCGCGCCGTGGACGAAGCTGGTGGGAGCAGTATCATGCTATGGGAGACATTCTCCTGCGCTTGCATGGGACCTGTGATACTAATCAAAGATACGCTAACAGCTACGAACCACCTGCAACCTTTCATGCTTTATGTCTCGCTCGACGGAAAATCATCTTTCGGCAGTATAACTGTCCATGTCTCGGAGCCAGAACCGTGCTACAGAGGTTTAAGGAGCATTATAATGAACTCACGTTGACGCCTCTGCGACGAAATTCGTCTGATGTAAATCCTAGGGAGCCCATCTGGGTCGGTATTGGGCGCCATCACCTAGTACACAGTCCGCCCCCGGTAGCTGAGTGGTCAGCGCGACGGAATGTCAATCCTAAGGACCCGGGTTCGATTCCCGGCTGGGTCGGAGATTTTCTCCACTCAGCGACTGGGTGTTGTGTTGTCCTAATCATCATCATTTCATCCCCATCGAGGCGCAAGTCGCCGAAGTGGCGTCAAAATGAAAGACTTGCACCAGGTGAACGGTCTACCCGATTGGAGGCCCTCGTCACACGACATTTCATTTCACCTAGTACGCAAATCAGTGCCCTGTTATTCACGCTAATGTTATTAACTGTGCGTAGTCTTCTAATGCCACTACCTCCACAAACCTACCAACAAACTGCTGGATCCATGATACGTAGAATCAGAGTTGTACTTCGTTCCAAAGAGGGTAAAGAACTTAATAAACAGGTGGTCACAATGTCATGGCTCATCAGTGTATGTGTGCTACGCTCTCTATGTGTGCGTATATATAGCTGCTACTAGTTCACCTGTTTCCCAAGCACTGTAACTATTCGACAACGAGAGAGTTTAAACAGTATGTAGAAGGAAAAATTGAATTATACAATAGCTCAGTGGGAAACGTGGTGTATATAGATTCCTTATTAGTTTTTGTGTAAATACATATCGCCACATCTGATAGTATTAGTTCACAAAAAAGAAATGAATATAGACTTCTTTCAAGTACAGAAACGATATGCCATTTCTCAGTTGTAGATATACATAAAGTCGACTTTTGAAATACGAAGGAAATTATTTAATATTATTGCTAATAAAAAATATTATCTCACAGCTGTATATATGCGTATGTAAGTCATATTATAAAGTACAAACAAAATACTGTTGAAAATTATTGCCCATAAAAATTTATTATTGTTAAACCATTACTTATTTTGTTATATCATTGCTATTATTTGCAAAAGAACCTGATTCTTTCATTACACAATAAACTTTACTAGACCCGTCTCTTCAAATAAGAAGAAGTTGGAATTAATTTGTTGTAAGAAACTCTAAGTAATGAAATACGAAGACCGGCACTTAATGATACAGAGCTATTTACAATGTGCTTACACATCTTCTGTGAGACTTTATGTTGTCCAGTGCTCTTTGCTTTGTCCATATAGTATATATGATATACATATTGGTTCAAATGGATCTGAGCACTATGGGACTTAACATCTGAGGTCATCAGTCCCCTAGAACTTAGAACTACTTAAACCTAAGTAACCTAAGGATATCACACACATTCATGCCCAAGGCAGGATTCGAACCTGCGACGTAGCGGTCACGCGGTTCCAGACTGAAGCGCCTAGAACTGCTCGGCCACTCCGGCCAGCCTATATACAGGGTGAGTCACCTAACGTTACCGCTGGATATATTTCGTAAACCACATCAAATACTGACGAACCGATTCCACAGACCGAACGTGAGGAGAGGGGCTAGTGTAATTGTTTTATACAAACCATACAAAAATGCACGGAAGTATGTTTTTTAACACCAACCTACGTTTTTTTAAATCGAACAGCGTTAGTATTGTTAGCACATCTCAACATATAAACAAATACGTAGTCAGTGCCGTTTGTTGCATTGTAAAATGTTAATTACATCCGGAGATATTGTAACCTAAAGTTGACGCTTGAAAACTCCGACGTTCAGTTGCGTGTTGTAACAAACACGGCCCACGGTCGGCGAGCAGCATCCGCAGGGACATGTTTACGATGACGACCGTGTTTACGAGTGTGGCTGTAGTTCACTGTTGTGGTTTGGTCTAGCTGTCGCAGTGTCCACATGTAGCGCTTGCTGCTATTGTTATTCTGCATTCGTCTCCGCACGCAGACCAACTGTAGTACACCGTCTTACCAGACGTCTGTGGTAGTGTAGTGTTATAGGAACTGTGACCATGGTGTATTCGAACTCTGAAAAGGCGGAGATAATACTCATCTATGGCGAGTGTCGATGAAATGCAGCCGCAGAACGGTACCCGGACAGAGAGCATCCAGCCGGCCGCGGTGGTCTAGCGGTTCTAGGCACTCAGTCCGGAGCCGCGCGACTGCTACGAACGCAGGTTCGAATCCTGCCTCGGGCATGGGTGTGTGTTATGTCCTTAGGTTAATTAGGTTTAAGTAATTCTAAGTTCTAGGGGACTGATGACCATAGACGTTAAGTCCCATAGTGCTCAGAGCCATCTGAACTATTTTTTAGAGAGCATCCAACGTGCCGCACATTGCAAAACATCTACCGCCAACTGATTGCAACAGGTATGGTCGTAGCACGCAAACGGGTCCGTAACAGGCCCGTCACAGGAGAAGCGGGTGCAGTTTGTGTGTTAGCTGCTGTTGCCATGAACCCACACATGAGTACACGGGACATTGCGAGAGCCGGTGGACTGAGTCAAAGCATTGTCATGCGCATACTGCATCGTCACCGCTTTCACCCGTTTCATGTGTCGCTACATCAGCAATTACATGGTGATGACTTTAATCATCGAGTGCAATTCTGTCAATGGGCATTAACAAAGAATGCGTTGCAGTTCTACCTGTTTACCGATGAAGCGGGTTTCACAAACCACGGGGCAGTTGTAAGTAGGCTGTTTAGGTTTTCTTATTGGTGACGCCACGTAGCGCTCTGTATGAAAATCACTGGCTGTGCTGTGTGCAGTCTGCGGCTAGTTTGCATTGTTGTCTGCCATTGTAGTGTTGGGCAGCTGGATGTGAACAGCGCGTAGCGTTGAGCAGTTGGAGGCGAGCCGCCAGCAGTGGTGGATGTGGAGAGAGAGATGGCGAAGTTTTGAAATTTGTAAGACTGGATGTCATGAACTGCTATGCATATTATGATTTTTCAACACAATTAAGGTAAATACATTGTTTGTTCTCTATTAAAATCTTTCATTTGCTAACTATGCCTATCAGTAGTTAGTGCTTTCCGTAGTTTGAATCTTTTGTTTAGCTGGCAGTAGTGGCGCTCGCTGTGTTGCAGTAGTTCGAGTAACGAAGATTTTTGTGAGGCAAGTGATTTGTGAAAGGTATAGGTTAATGTTAGTCAGGGCCATTCTTTTTTAGGGATTATTGAAAGTCAGATTGCGTTGCGCTAAAAAATATTGTGTGTTAGTTTAAGCACAGTCATTTATAATTTTTCCAAGGGGACGTTTCACATTGAATGTACGGAACATGCATTACTGAACCGTGGACAATCCTCGCCGGCTCAGACAGGTAGAGCGACAGCGACCGTGGACTGTAAATGTATGGTGCGGAATCATTGGCGACCACCTCATTGGTCCTCACTTCATTGCAGGGGCCCAAACAGCTGCAACATACATCGCGTTTCTACAGACTGATCTGCCAACGTTGCTCGAAAATGTCCCAGTGGAAACGTGTTGACGTATGTGGTATCAGCATGATGGTGCACCTGCACATTCAGCAATTAACACTAGGTTGACCCTTGACAGGATGTTCGATGGGCGCAACACAGGACGTGGAGGACGCATAAATTGGCCAGCTCGTTCTCCTGATCTTACACCTCTGGACTTCTTTCTGTGGGATACGTTAAAGAAGAATGTGTACCGTGATGTGCCTACAACCCCAGAGGATATGAAACAACGTATTGTGGCAGCCTGCGGCGACATTACACCAGATGAACTGCGGCGTGTACGACATTCATTACGCCAGAGATTGCAATTGTGTGCAGCAAATGATGGCCACCACATTGAAGATCTATTGGCCTGACATGTCGTGACACAGTCTGTTCCACTCCGTAATTGAAAACGGAAACCACGTGTGTACGTGTACCTCACCCCTCATGGTAATGTACATGTGCGTCAGTGAAAAAGACCAATAAAAAGGTGTTAGCATGTGGACGTAATGCGCTGTTCCAGTCTCTTCTGTACCTAAGGTCCAACACCGTTCCCTTTGGATCCCTACGTAATTCGGTTCTCTCCGATACACACGATCGAACAGCGGAGGAGTGGTACTCAAGCGTCAACTTTAGGTTACAATATCTCGGGATGTAATTAACATTTTACAATGCAACAAACGGCTCTGATTATGTATTTGTTTATATGTTGAGATGTGCTAACAGACCTAACGGGGTTCCATTTAAAAAAATGTAGGTTTGTGTTAAAAAACATACCTCCGTACATTTTTTTATGGTTTGTATTAACCAATTACACTAGCCCCTCTCCTCACCTTCGGTCTGTGGAATCGATTCGTCAGCATTTGATGTGGTTTATGAAATATATCCAGCGGTAATGTTAGGTGACTCACCCTGTACATTGAACGAAGATTAATTTTTGCCTACCTTTTATAAAGTAACCTGATCTGAAAGAACATAATTCATATTCAAGCCCATTTTTGTAATTAGCGCCAAGCTCTAACAATAATTCCACGTGGTTTAAAGGCCTGGCACTAGACTTTCAATTAGAATTCACTTGGGCGATTGCACGCTCATAACCTACCCCATTAATCCTACTGGTGAAAATCCTGCTCTAAAACAGTCAGCATTGGTGCAAGAAGAACCATTCATATGAATCACGGTTCACGCTCTTCGAGGGCGCTGATAACGATTCAATTCTGCGGCCTTTCGGTTTTGAGGCAAGCGCTGTCCTAATATACCACCGGGCCTGACAAACCCAAGCTATCAATGCTTTGGTCCAGTGACCAAATTTGTCCTTCACATTAAAAATAAGAAGATATTACCGGTTGTTTAACGATTTTATCAACTCCGGGAAGCAATGAAACTATTGTCCTGAAAGAGCGCAGTGTTGAAACAATAGACTCATATTCAGGAGGTCGACGGTTCCAATGCCCGTCCGGCAATCCAGATTAGGTTCTTCGTGGAACCCCTGTCTCGCTCAGAGTGAGTTCCGAGAAGGTTTCTTTGTAAAGGACATGGCCCATTTTTTTCGTCAGTCCGAAGTTGCGGTCCGTCTCTAACCTTACATTTTTTTCCATTCTGTATAGCGTTTCAGGTAAGTGTACCTACAATCAGAGTTTCTATATTCTCCACAGTTTCCTCTTATAATTTTAATCAAAGCCTCTGACTGGGTGCTCAGAAAAACCACCACCAGCTTCCAAACTTGTATTGGTCAATCCTTACAAGAGCTTCAAATTCGCAATCTACTGACAAGTTAAAAAATAGCAATATCAGTAGAAAGATTATCTCTACACAAGGGAAAACGTGATTTATATTCATAATATTATAGACCAATTCGCTGACATTCGACTGTAGTAAGAGCCTAGAATTCTTGGGCCCTAAAATTTTGACGATCACGTAGGAAAAGAAGATTCTCTAAAAAAAGTCATCATTGCTACAAGAAAAACCACTAGTATGAATCACAGTTCACTATCTTCGAGGGCGCTGATAACATCGGCGTTGATCGTCCGAAAACTCCAAACACACACACACACACACACACACACACACACACACACACACACACAAAATCTTCGAAAATGGATAAGAGTGAATAGGTAGACCGAGAAAGATGGCGCAGCCAGATGTAAGTATTTTTTGGTTTCGCTAAGTCACTTGAGGCAAATGCTTGGTTGTTTCCATTGAAAACAACACTGCCGATTCTATCCCCACACTTCGCCTGCCGGAGGTTGTGTCTTAATGACCTCCTCGTTGACGGACTTTAAGCTCCAGATTTTCTTTCCTTTTCTTTTCAGTGGGCAGATTCCATCTTCGTAGTTTTCAGAAGAAAAGAAGAAAAGTTAGCTCTCTACTTCTTTCGAGGAAGAGGCCATTACAGATGCAGGACAAGATCGGATCGGAAAAGAAAACGGCCATTCTGTTTTAAAGATGCCACCCCGACTTTGTCGTTATACTTTATAGAGAAGTCCCAGAAAGCCCTACTCTGAATGGGCATACGGGGATTTGAACCACTGTCCTCCAGAATGTGAGTAAGCGTCTTACTACTGCGCCATCTCTCTCTGAATTTCAACAGGAGTTGCATACCGTCCCGTTTTATCGACTAATAATAAAGATTCAAAGAAATTGCCGAATATCTTCACAAACATGTCACTGACTGAAAGAATTTTATAGTGGTCTGCAAATGTCCACTGAAAACGAAAGCTATATCGAATGAGCCGCGAAGAAGCGTAATAACCGCTATTTTTTCAGTATGTATAAACATGTTACCAGATGGTGTCAGATTGCTTATCGAACATACTGATGTCTAGCGAAAAGTGTGGTCATAACGAATTGCAGAATGCCTTAGATAGTATTTCAATTCGGTGCAAAGAAGGTCAACTCTCTACATCTACATCTATATCATACTCCGCATATGACGGAGGGTACTTTCGGTACCACTATCTGATCCCTCCAACCCTGTTGCACTCTCGAATAGTGCATGGGAAGAATGATTGTCGGTAAGCCTCTGTATTGGCTCTAATTTCTCGAAACTCTTCTATCAGTCCTACCAGATAGGGATATGAGATAGTGAACAATACTCAAGAATTGGGCAAACAGGCGCCTTATACGCGACTTCTTTCATGGATGAGTTACATTTCCTTAAGATTCTTCCGATGAATCTGTGTATGGTGTCTGCATTTCCCACTATCTGTTTTATGTGGTCATTCCACTTACGGTCGCTCTGGATAGTTACGCCTAGGTATTTTACGGTAGACGCTGTCTCCAGCTGTTTGTCATCAATAGTGTAGCTGTACAGTAGTGGATTTCTTTTCCTATGTATGTGCAGTATGATACATTTATCTACATTCACAGTCAGCTTTCAGAGTCTGCAGCATTCATCAATTCTTTGCAGGTCGTTCTGCAAATTCTTACTACCTTCTGGTGTTGCTACTTTGGTACGGACAACTCCATCATCTTCGAATAGCCTTAAAGAGCATCCGACGCTTTCTACTAGATCATTTATATATATTTAAACAGTAATGGTCCTATCACACTTCCCTGTGGAACTCCGGAAATTACCCTTACATCTGTCGCTTTAGTTCCGTTACGAGCGACGTGTTGAGTTCAATCTGCAAGAAAGTCTTGAATAAAATCGCAGGTCTGCTCCGATACTCCGTAAGCTCGTATTTTTCCATTAAACGGCAATGCGGGACGGTGTCAAGTACCTTACTGAATTCAAAGAACACGGCATCAACCTGAGCGCCTTTGTCCACTGCGCTGTGGATCT
Organism: Schistocerca serialis cubense; assembly: GCF_023864345.2. Lineage (NCBI taxonomy): Eukaryota > Metazoa > Arthropoda > Insecta > Orthoptera > Acrididae > Schistocerca > Schistocerca serialis. The sequence goes on from NC_064640.1 coordinate 586,080,919, forward strand.
CATGGAGGAACAGAGCGAGCTGAGTTTCGCAGGATTTCCGTTTGCGAAATCCATATTGATTTTCATAGAGGAGATGTTCATATTCAAAAAACGTCATATTTCTTGAACATAAAACATGGTCCATAATTCTATAACAGATTGACGTCAACGATATAAGTCCATAATTGTGTGGATCTGTCTTACGGCCTTTCTTAAAAACGAGAATGTGCTGCGCTTTTTTCCACACGTTAGGTATCTTTCGTTGCTCAAGCGATCTACGATAAATTACTGCTCGAAGGGGAGCAAGTTATTTCGTATGTTCTTTATAGAATTTATAGGTATCTCATCTGGTCCTTTCCACTACCAAGCGATGGAAGCTGGTTTTCCAGTTACGCGGTCGGTTATCTCAACTTCTGCCATTTCGACGTTCGTAGGATTATTGAAATGAGGGACAGTGTTGCGATCTTCCTCGGTGAAATCAGTATTTCGGCCTTCTCTCTGTTGTCATCCATTTCCGTGCCGGTGTGGTCGCTCAGAGAATGAAGAGATGATTTTGATACACTTACTGATTTTACATACGACCAAAATCTCTTAGGGTTTTTACTCAGGTCAGTTGACAACGTCTTACTTTCAAAATCATTGAACGCTTCTCTCATTGCTCTCCTTACGCTCATTTTCGCTTCGTTCAGCTTTTGTCTGTCAGTTATGTTTTTTCTTCTCATGAATCTGTGATGAAGTGCTTTTTGTTTGCGTAGCACTTTTCTAACACTGCTGTCTTTCCCATCCCTTAAAACCTTATTCGGAATGTACACGTGTAGGGCATATTGAACGATGCCATCGAATTTTCTCCATTTGTTCTCCATATCTTCGTCTTCATCACCGAATATTTGATGCTGACTACTGAGATATTCTGAAATTTGTATCCTGTCATCCTTGCCTAGCAAATATATTTTCCTACCTTTCTTAACATTCCTTTGTGGGACCCGTAGTCATAGATGCTGTCACAGCTTTACGATCACTGATACCTTCCTCTACGTTAACTGATTCGATAAGTTCAAATCTGTTTGTTGCCAAGAGGTCTAAGACGTTACGCTCTCCAGTTTGTTCTCTGTCTGCTCAAGGTAATTTTCGGACAAGACGTCCAGAACAATGTCACTCGATTCCCTATCTCTGGCACCAGTTTTGATGGCATAACACTCCTAGTCTACAGTCTTCTTTCTTATATGGGTGATAACGTGCTTGCCTCCCATGCAAGTGGGCCCGAGTTCGATTCCCGGTCGGGTTGGTGATTTTCTCCGCTCATGGACTGGTTGTTGTGTTGTCCTCATCATCGTTTCATCCTTATCACCGGAAAGGAAGTCGCCCACTGTGGCGTCGACTGAAATAAGACTTGCACTCGACAGCCGAACTTCCCCGGATGGGGGCCTCCCGGACAACAATGCCATACGATCAATTCATTTTCATTGCACAATCTATACCTGGTAGATTGAAGTCACCCCCTGTTACAACGGCATGATCAGGAAAATTAATAATGATATTCTGCAAGATCTATCTGAAGCTCTCTTCAACTACAGATCCTGAGCCAGGTGGTTATAAAAGCATCCGATCACCATATTTGACCGTTCTTTGATATTCAGTTTCACCCAGATTGATTCACATTCGGAAACCTCGAAAACCTAGCTAGATTTTATCGATTATTTTACTGCAATAAATACGCCGCTACCAGTGGCGACTAACCTATCCTTACGATAAAGATTCCGATCTGAACTTAGGATTTCGTTTTGTCACTGTCGTTTGATTTCAACCAGCTTTCTGTTCCGAATAATGACTTATTAATGGGGACCCTATAATTCTGCACCCGATAATGGATGTCGAGAAATTCGCACACGATACCATCTCAGAGTCGTCTGAGGCTCTGGTTCAGACCTTCCACACTGATCCAACCCTAGGTACGATGCTACAAGTAGACAGCTTAGCCTGCACCCCGCATGCTTTGTTAGTTACATTTACCAAATCAGGCAGCCGCCGAAAGGAGCCGAGGATGGCCTCAGAACCCAAGCGACAGGCGTCATTCATGCCGACATGTGCCACTACATGCAGCCGGTTGCTCCCAGTGCTCTCGATAGCCGCCGGCACGGTCTCCTCCACATCACGGATGAGACCTCCCGGCAAACATACCGAATGCACACTGGAATTCTTTCCCGCCTTGCATGCTATCTCCCTGAGGGGCTCCACCACCCGCGTAACGTTGTAGCTCCCTATGACTATCATATCCACCCTCTGCACTTGTCCGGACTGGGTAGAAACTCGACAGTCGCCCCAACAGGAGAGGCATCCCGTGCTGGCTCAGAGTTATCAACACTGGGTAGCACCTCCTACCTGTTGCTAAGACGTAGGGAACCAGCCGCATCGCCTGCTCCCTCTCACACAATCCACCAAGTGATATGCGAACGCACCACTGTCTGCCCTCCACTCTGGAGTGAGGACGGACCGGTCAGATGTTGCGTATCAGGAGTCATTGTGACGTCCGGGTTACCAGGGGATTCCCGTGGCACCAAAGGTGTCTACAGCATTCAGCTTATGTTGAGTATCAGTCACCGTACAGCTCACGGCATCGTGACAGAGCACCCGTGAGCATCGAGTTCCCCACATCCAGAGGAGAGGCAGAAGTTGAAAAGATTGTCGACGTTACTGCACACCTGCAACCGTATCACGATAAATGTCGTCGTTCCATGTCCCGTATTTTCTCTGGAGTTATAACAGGGCTCATCATTTAGAGCCAGAAAGTAAGTGTCAGAGCGACCAATGGAAACCCACGGTTTCAACCGCACCGAAAATCTGCATTACATGCATGCTAGCTCTGGGAAAGTAATGATGACATTTTTCCTTGGCTGAAAGGGCCCCATTCTCATTGACTTCCTTGAACGTCGGACCACAATCAACGCACAGCGGTAAGTGGACACTTCGCAAAGACTGAAGCGTACCGTCAAGTCCTAACGCCCAGGCATATTGATGTATGGCGTCATCCCGTTGCAGGATAATACCAACTCATGTGTTGCCAGTTGTTTCGACTATACTGAAGAAGATGCACCGGGAAGCCCTTAAACGTGCTCCCTATAGTCCCGATCTCTCCTCATACGATTTCCGTACTTTTAGCGCCTTGAAGGAAGACATTCGTGGCCATCGATTTGCTTCGGACGAAGTTTTCGCCTCGGTACATGCATGGTTTTGTAGGCAACCGAAAAATTTTTCCATGAAGGCATTGACGATCTTGTCTTACTGTGGGAAAAATGTATTAACAATTTTACCCATTATACTTATTATTGTAAGCAGTTTACTTACTTTTTTCCATCCCTCGAGTTTTAATTTGACTGGCCCTTACGGAACCAGATCACAGCGGATGGCCATAATACTAAGCTGATAATATCCTCCTGTCAGTTTAAGGAGATATGCAGTGCCATTGCTACAGAAAAATTACGATCCAGTCTCTATGCCTGTTACCTGTTTACGACGTGCTAATAATATTGCTTTAAGAGACGTGAATAGCAGTTCCGATTATCTAATCGTCTGTTAATGCACCACAGAACCACTGCGTTGCACTGCTAGGGCAGCAAATTTCCATTCTCTTTTCTGCACTGTAGTTTCATTCAGCGTTCTAAAGGACGAGAGCTCAACAATAATTCTTGTTCTTAAAACAATTTCTTTCAAACGATCAAAAACTTTTGAATAATAAATTATTCATTAGATTTTTAAATCATTTATTATTCATTTGTAAAATGAAAGTTAAATTTTATTTGTTTGTGTTTTTAATAAAATATTGGTGTACTAATGAAGGTGCTGTGAGATTTGTGATGTTATTAATACTGGTAGGTTTGCGCGTGGTGATGTGTACTTCAGGAGAGTCGATGGCAGTACAACTGCGTGATAGTAAATAGGTGACTAGGATAGAGACGAAGCCATGGTTACGGGCCGGGAGGAGAAGAACAGAATCAGAAAGTGGGAAGGAACCCTAATGTGTGTACGGATACTTATGAATGTGTTTGATCTGATAGGATAGAAAAACATTAAGGCAGATTTAATATTTTAGGAGGGAGAGGATGTGCAAAATGAGTTAGTAGACAATATGGAATGTCTGTAGACATAGGATCAGTGTGATGGGACAGTATTGGCAACCAAACTGCAGGATTGGTAACTTTGGATGAAAATGATGGAGTACTAATGAAACCTGCAGCGGAACAGGACCAATTTGTAGGATGAGAAGGGAGCGAAGTTTTAACATTTGGGAAAGTATTTTTGCGAAGGATGGCAATATGAGAAAGAACTGCCTGAAAATGGATGGAGAAGAAATCCAGGCAACACTGGCATTAAGGAGGATGAGTCGGAACAAGGCTTTGTAAGCGTGGAGAGTGCTGGAGGGATACAACCCCTATGTTTGCTTAAAACATTGAAAATGAAGCCTTGGACTTCGTTTTAGGAGAATTTATGGGTAAATAAAGTTTTGTCTGCGAGGAAGAATCAGATACCGTGAAGCAGCATTATATTATTGCCATGAATGTTGGAGGTCAGAAATAGGTTTTCAGTTGGGGGTAAAACTACAAGAAATGTTTGAACCAAAGCTTCAAGGCAGTTTAAGATGAAATACACTTGGTACGATGATGTCACGGAGAGAGATACCCTGGATTTCAGCGATATGATAGAGTTTAAAGTTAGTGGTTGTTTCGTACAGGTCTTTTAAACTCTACATTTTCCCGATTACTAAGTGTTTTCTAGTTTCTCACACAGTTTGTTTCCTGTTTTCTGGCGCACTCAGACGTATAAGTGTTCTGACAGCGTTTTCTGGTGCAACAGTGCACAGTGCAAAGTGCCACAGGGCTAGGATGTAGCGGTTCGGCGATCTTTCTGTTTGAGCACGAAACACTCGCGACGTCTCGCGGAACCATGGCGGCACATACAGGACGCCCGCCGTCTGGGCACCAGTTCTCAAGACCGTGGAATCGTGTGCTGGCAGCAGAGCACAGCGTCACGGGCCGGTTCCGTAATTTTTCTAGGTACCTCATCTATTGATCCGCGCTTTGGGAGAGCTGCATACTCGATGAGTGGTAGTAGTGACGTCGTGTAGACTTCCAACCGAACTATGATATAGGAAGCAAAGTTATGTTTTTCTATGTAGTTCTCGTTCCGGCATTAGGAAGTGGGCTGGCACCAGCCTCGTTTCCAATCTTCAGCTTTTAAATTAGAACAATTAGAACATATGGTATTACGTTAAGCGATTCTATTGTTGTTTCTTGGTATAACAACTTCATACTTTTAAATGAAAGACACAAAAATGAGGATATTCTACAGTACTAATTTATTCAGTTAACTGCTTCTCGGTTTACAACATCATCATCAGACTATTATCAACCATCGTCATCAGAAAGGTGAACAACTTTGAAAATGATATTACACAGGAAGAGTGAGGTACAGAAACACGAAACAGTGTAGGTGTCATACTTGATAGTGCAAATGTAATATAATTCAAAACACGTAAGCTGAATACTCATAAAATACTCATAAAATGTGAGGGAACACAGAAGAAAATACAATGCTATTCACTGAAAAAGTATCGTGTGTGTGTGTGTGTGTGTGTGTGTGTGTGTGTGTGTGGGTGGGTGGGTGGGTGTTTTGGAGGGTGGGTGGGTGTCCGAGAATAAAGCGGAAAAGTAAAGGGAGAATATAAACTGAAAGCATAGTTACTACCCCTCAATCTGCATTAGTAAGCATTACTGTAGCATTCACAACAACTAGAAACGTAAATTTAGGTGTAGCAAGATTTATTTCAGTTCATACTCTGCTCCTCCTCGTCCACTTAGACCTTGCATACAGTCACTGCTTTTATCACGATATTTTGTGTTTTGATCGATTTACATCTATTTATCGTTTAATTTAAAATTAATTATTTTGATGAATATTACAGTTGCTCTAACGTAGATCACTTTTATCCTATTTTTGTCAGTCGGACGATGAACTTTTAAGCTCGAAACCGGTTACATACACTCTAAGCCAAAATAGTCAACGCACCACGAAGGATGCATTCGAATGGGACGAGAGCTGGTAGATGCAATATGCATGTACAGACAAATAGATGATTGCAGTTTCATAAAAATTTGATGACTTATTTAAGAAAAAGAGCTTCACAAATTTAGCAAGTCAATAACACTGTGGTCCACTTCTGGCCCTTATACAAGCAGACATTCAGCTTGGTACTGACTGATACAGTTCTCGGAAGTCATCCTGAGGACGGATATCGCGCAAAATTCTGCGCGTTACAGCGTCAAAATTTCTAGTAGGCTGGAAGGCCCTGCCCATGATGTTAAAAACGTTATCAACTGAGGAGACATCCGCCAACCTTGCTGACCAAAGTAGACGCGGAAAGCACGAAGACAAGCAGTAGAAACTCTCTCCGTGTGCTGGAGGGCATTATCTTGCTGAAATTTAAGACCAGGATGGTTCGCCATGATGCAAATAAAACATGGTGTAGAATATCGCCGATATGTCGCTGTGCTATGAGACTGCCGCGGATAACAACAACCGGATGTGTCTTCCGACGAAAAGAAATGGTACCCCAGGCAATCACATCTTGCATTAGAACAGATAACACTGCAAATAGTTCTTTCTTAAACTCGGTTTGAAGCAACTAAACAGAATGCAAAACTAACTACACGGGCTCTGAAGAAGCCTTTGCACTGCTTCATTAACTACCTAGCCTAGTACATGAGGACCCTTAAACTTTCATGGTTTTAAAAACCATGCTCATTAACAAAACTACACAACTATGTATGAAGCATGGTGAGTATTCTAATCATTAATTATTAATTAAGTATATCACAGCAAAATATAGCTCTTTAAATAACAAATGTGATTTGATAAGTAGTCTTTTGACCTACTCAAAAACATAATTGGCCGTGCAACGACTTTCTCATGATAAATTAAGACACTCGGAATTAAATTTACTAGGGTAGGATTCCTGTCCATGTTTGTGATTTGGGATAATCACGGGCATAAGATGGAGTTATAAGCAACACCACGATTTATATTGAAATCGACCAAATTTCACAAATACCTGGTCCATTCACAGAGTGCCAAATGTAAACAATTCAACGCTGGTGGCACTGGTGGCGCAATTTGCAGTGGCTGTTAACCTGCCGGCGATGCAGTCATGGCAGTACTGTTTGTCTCGCTCAGTTACATATCTTCTTGGTGTCGAAATTATATGTTTATAGTGCCAAAAACCATGCCATGATATTGGTATCACCAAATGCAGCACCCGAGGCCCATAAATACTGCACTTACGCTCTTCTGGCCTCAAAACTCCGGGACTATGACCCACAATTACCCGCTACTGCTGTTAACCACAGCACTGCTCAGCCGAGACCCCTTACTCGTCACAAAGGACGAGTTCCCACTTGCGCGCCAACCACACGTTTTCCACTCCGACGGGCCACTTCCGCAGCTGCCGGGCTTCCCCACATCTTTCATATTTAACAGTAAGTTCCCTAATTATGGACCAAGTCATTTATAATACATTACATAACAATCATTACATTAGTTAATTAAATTCACAAGCATAATTTAAACAACGTCGTTGCAAATTTCGCGTAACTAAAACGTGTATATATACAGTCAAAGAATTTCCATGACAGATACAACATTACATATAAGCAGTACGACAAACTGACATAGAAATATCGATACAGATACAAAATAGGTAAAAAATAGGTGTTACAAACTACAATCGAAGTAAGTCAATAAACTTATATGCAACAGTAATTTAACATTTAATTTACTTCTAATTGAAATAACTCAAGAAATAAATTACTTACTACAGAACGTTAATTCTAAAATCGGAAAGTAATGCTTGCCATCAGAATGATCTGAAATTATTTGGTGGTTGGTAATCACACTGCCACAAATATTTTCATACACTTTAAACGATTTTTACGTCTTTTTAGTTGTACAGAATCGATCTTACTGGGATTTGATGTGAAATATCCCCCCCCCCCCCCCACCTCATGAACCATGGACCTTGCCGTTGGTGGGGAGGCTTGCGTGACTCAGCGATACAGATGGCTGTACCGTAGGTGCAACCACAACGGAGGGGTATCTGTTGAGAGGCCAGACAAACGTGTGGTTCCTGAAGAGGGGCAGCAGCCTTATCAGTAGTTGCAGGGGCAAGAGTCTGGATGATTGACTGATCTGGCCTTGTAACGTTAACCAAAACGGCCTTGCTGTGCTGGTACTGCGAACGGCTGAAAGCAAGGGGAAACTACAGCCGTAATTTTTCCCGAGGGCATTCAGCTTTACTGTACGGTTAAATGATGATGGCGTCCTCTTGGGTAAAATATTCCGGAGGTAAAATAGTCCCCCATTCGGATCTCCGGGCGGGGACTACTCAAGAGGACGTCGTTATCAGGAGAAAGAAAACTGGCGTTCTGCGGATCGGAACGTGGAATGTCAGATCCCTTAATCGGGCAGGTAGGTTAGAAAACTTAAAAAGGGAAATGGATAGGTTAAAGTTAGATATAGTGGGAATTAGTGGAGTTCGGTGGCAGGAGGAACAAGACTTTTGGCCAGGTGAATAGAGGGTTATAAATACGAAATCAAATAGGGGTAATGCAGGAGTAGGTTTAATAATGAATAGGAAAATAGGAGTGCGGGTAAGCTACTACAAACAGCATAGTGAACGCATTATTGTGACCAAGATAGACACGAAGCCCACACCTACTACAATAGTACAAGTTTATATGCCAACTAGCTCTGCAGATGGTGAAGAAATTGATGAAATGTATGATGAGATAAAAGAAATTATTCAGGTAGTGTAGGGAGACGAAAATTTAATAGTCATGGGAGACTGGAATTGGAGAGTAGGAAAAGGGAGAGAAGGAAACATAGTAGGTGAATATGGATTGGGGAAAAGAAGTGAAAGAGGAAGCCGTCTGGTAGAATTTTGCACACAGCATAACTTAATCATAACTAACACTTGGTTCAAGAATCATAAAAGAAGGTTGTGCACATGGAAGTATCCTGGAAATACTAGAAGGTGTCAGATAGATTATATAATGGTAAGACAGAGATTTAGGAACCAGGTATTAAATTGTAAGACATTTCCAGGGGCAGATGTGGACTCTGACCACAATCTATTGGTTATGAGCTGTAGATTAAAACTGAAGAAACTGCAAAAAGGTGGGAATTTAAGGAGATGGGATTTGGACAAACTGATTAAACCAGAGGTTGTACAGTTTCAGGAAGAGCATAAGGGAACAGTTGTCACAAATGGGAGAAAGAAATACAGTAGAAGAAGAATGGGTAGCTCTGAGGGATGAAGTAGTGAAGGCAGTAGAGGATCAAGTAGGTAAAAAGACGAGGGCTAGTAGAAATACTTGGGTAACAGAAGAATTATTGAATTTAATTGATGAAAGGAGGAAATATAAAAATGCAGTAAATGAAGCAAGCAAAAAGGAATACAAACGTCTCAAAAATGAGATCGACAGGAAGTGCAAAATGGCTAAGCAGGGATGGCTAGAGGACAAATGTAAGGATGTAGAGGCTTATCTCACTAGGGGTAAGATAGATACTGCCTACAGTAAAATTAAAGAGACCTTTGGAGAAAAGAGAACCACTTGTATGAATATCAAGAGCTCAGATGGAAACCCAGGTCTAAGCAAAGAAGGGAAAGCGGAAAGGTGGAAGGAGTATATAGAGGGTCTATACAAGGGCGACGTACTTGAGGACAATATTCTGGAAATGGAAGAGAATATAGATGAAGACGAAATGGACGATACGATACTGCGTGAAGAGTTTGACAGAGCACTGAAAGACCTGAGACGAAACAAGGCCCCGGGAGTAGACAACATTCCATTAGAACTACTGACGGCCTTGGGAGAGCCGGTCCTTACAAAACTCTACCATCTGGTGAGCAAGATGTATGAGACAGGCGAAATACCCTCAGACTTCAAGAAGAATATAATAATTCCAATCCCAAAGAAAGCAGGTGTTGACAGATGTGAAAATTACCGAACTATCAGTTTAATAAGTCACAGCTGCAAAATACTAACGCGAATTCTTTACAGACGAATGGAAAAACTAGTAAAAGCCAACCTTGGGGAAGATCAGTTTGGATTCCGTAGAAATATTGGAACACGTGAGGCAATACTGACCTTACGACTTATCTTAGAAGAAAGATTAAGGAAAGGCAAACTTACGTTTCTAGCATTTGTAGACTTAGAGAAAGCTTTTGACAATGTTAACTGGAATACTCTCTTTCAAATTCTGAAGGTGGCAAGGGTAAAATACAGGGAGGGAAAGGCTATTTACAATTTGTACAGAAACCAGATGGCAGTTATAAGAGTCAAGGGGCATGAAAGGGAAGCAGTGGTTGGGAAGGGAGTGAGACAGGGTTGTAGCCTCTCCCCGATGTTATTCAATCTGTATATTGAGCAAGCAGTAAAGGAAACAAAAGAAAAATTCGGAGTAGGTATTAAAATTCATGGAGAAGAAGAAATACCTTGAGGTTCGCCGATGACATTGTAATTCTGTCAGAGACAGCAAAGGACTTGGAAGAGCAGTTGAACGGAATGGACAGTGTCTTGAAAGGAGGATATAAGATGAACATCAACAAAAGCAAAACGAGGATAATGGAATGTAGTCAAATTAAATCGGGTGATGCTGAGGGAATTAGTTTAGGAAATGAGACACTTAAAGTAGTAAAGCAGTTTTGCTATTTGGGAAGCAAAATAACTGATGATGGTCGAAGTAGAGAGGATATAAAATGTAGACTGGCAATGGCAAGAAAAGCGTTTCTGAAGAAGAGAAATTTGTTAACATCGAGTATAGATTTAAGTGTCAGGAAGTCGTTTCTGAAAGTATTTGTATGGAGTGTAGCCATGTATGGAAGTGAAACATGGACGGTAAATAGTTTAGACAAGAAGAGAATAGAAGCTTTCGAAATGTGGTGCTACAGAAGAATGATGAAGATTAGATGGGTAGATCACATAACTAATGAGAAGGTATTGAATAGAATTGGGGAGAAGAGGAGTTTGTGGCAAACTTGACTAGAAGAAGGGACCGGTTGGTAGGACATGTCCTGAGGCATCAAGGGATCACAAATTTAGTATTGGAGGGCAGTGTGGAGGGTAAAAATCATAGAGGGAGACCAAGAGATGAATACACTAAGCAGATTCAGAAGGACGTAGGTTGCAGTAAGTACTGGGAGATGAAGAAGCTTGCAGAGGATAGAGTAGCATGGAGAGCTGCATCAAACCAGTCTCAGGACTGAAGACCACAACAACAACAACATTCCTGCGTAGTGTTATCACTGGGAGTTCAATATGGTTTCACGTGCTATTTACGAAAGTGACTTTAATTACGTTGATCTCATTAGTTCATACAAAAACTGTACAGATAAGCGTTATTGGGTTGCGATTCCTTTTCATTGTCGTACACATATAATCTGTGTCACAGTAATTTCGGAACAAATCATAATACCACCTTTTCCTTTTAATTTACTAGCAAATGTATTCTCAGAGTTGCACTGGGTAATTTTCACCTTCCACTCGTGACTATACAGTCAATGAAAGACGAATGCGTATTTCTAAATTAGAAGAATCACTGTTGAGATGGTTAATACTTAATGCATTGAAATTGTTTGTATTAGACTGGTGACCTTATTTCGTTCAGCGATATAATTCTTCTGTGGTCCGAATCTGACAGATAGCGAGCTTTCCTACTACCTCAGGCACACAGTGATTTGCTCAGTACTTACTGTTTCAGTTAAAGTTGAGTAGGAGACGAGACGGTCATCTCTGACAGTAGGTGTACATTCCCCAGCTCACTTCGTCAATGTTTCGTTAAGATTGTCTTATTTCCGAACTTTTCGGTTTATCCAGATTGATCACTCGGCTGTTATCCGTTAACCTATCGGTTATCGGTCTTTTAGAGGCTAAAATGATTTTGATGCGGTATGGCAGCTATTTGAGATACACAAAGTCCAGATCGACCGCCAACAAACGTAACAATGGACAACACTGAGCGCTTTTGACAGATACTGACACGAAATCAGTCTCTTTCAGAGTGGATCAGTTGGGGATTGTCCAATATAGTGTGAATTCCATCATTTGCACATCTTTTTATTAATCTAGTGACTAATTTTAAACTACCAAGTTTATTTTCAAGCCTGGTCTGTGAAAGCAGCAGTAATTACGTTTGGTTAAGCGACAATCAGTTCAGTCGAAGGTAATACACGCATGATGCATAAACACATTGAATGTCAGACCGGTATCGCAATTTATTCATGAAGTGCAGTTGAACTAGGAAATGTCTCGAGATTTTATTGGCAGGTGTAACGGAAAGGACTCGTTTCTTCAGATTATCACGGCAGATGATAAGATATGGTGCTATCAACTCAGTCAAGGAAAGGGCAAAAACATCTGTCTGCATTACACTTAGATGGACACTCAGAGGCGTGTGAGGTTAATGCTTCTATCTAATTCAAAAAATCCTTTGTTGATAATTTATAAACACTTAATATGTTTGGGAAGTATGAAAACATGTGCCAGAGGGGAATTCGAAACCACATCTCCAGCAAATATAAGGAATTTCATTTATTCACTACCTTTCAGTGAATGCAATTAGCTTCATTTATGAATGCTGAAACATTTGTGCCAAATTACGTTTAATTTGAAAATAAATAAAGTTATTTTACTTTTATTTCCCACACATGTTTTGTGATAACATTCGCCGGATGCTTTAAACGCTTCTTGTCTTAACCCCTGAACAAGAAGTACAATCCCAGAAATGTATCCTGCATACACCATGCAGCAAGGAACGCTTTTTTAAAGAAAATACGCTCCGGGATTGTATCTGATTCAAAGATTCTACCTTTAGATGAAACATAGTTTCGATCAGCTGTATGTATGTGGCATTTTTTCACTGTAGAAAGGATGATACGAGGCTTCGAGTCCCAGTCCGTTTCGGTGGGAGATCAGTGTTTCGAACAATATTTAAGTTATCGAATTTATTGGCGCAGAAGTAGTAGCCTGAGAAAATTAAAAAGACTGCACTACAGAGTTCCGGAATGTACATCCGTTCCTGACACATTTATCTCTTCTTTACGGTTTCATTTTACAGGCAGGTATGAATAACTCCCGCAAGTACGGATGATGTGCGTAAGTACGCACAGAAGAAATCGCGTTAAAGACTACCTTTTACACTTCCCATGATCCGATAGGGCCTTATAGCATCTAATGTGAGCTTTCTATTCACATGTTTACACTAGATTAATGTCTGCTGCATAATGAGTTTCCCATTACCGATCGTAGTTTACGAAGGCAGTGCGTATTCCTAGACACGAGACACTGTGCTGTGTGTGGATCTGCAATGCAAAGAGCATGACGGGAAATACCGGGTCTGTAGTAAGTGACTAAGCACGTATTTATGTTGGAGGCCTCGTGAGGGGATGGTTGGCCGGCTACAGAACTGTAACTCAGGTGGATTGTCTTGTACTGGAGCTCCTCAAGTGATTGATGACATTGGATGACAGAAGGTTTACACAATCGACGTGCTGCCACAAAACCTGAGGGCCGTTAAGACATAAGGGTAATTAGCGCCACCTTGATTGAGCCGATAGCGATCGTCAGCCCAATCAGGGACGAGATGAAGACATTTGGTTTCGGCTGACAGTATGATAACAGAATGCAGGGGATGTATGATGTTCCTACGTTCCTCTAGCATGTTAGCACCTGACAGACGTTCATGTCTCCAGCGATGAAGAAAGAATCTATCCGATCCGAACAATGATACACGGTATCTCTGTAACTTTGTGGCTTTTGTGTAATGTAATGGTAGTAAACGTTCATATATCTGTTCTGTCAACTCTCATTCAGTAGCGAAACAAATTTACTACTTTAGTGGTAACAGAGGAAGTTACAGGTATATATTCTGTGTACACTAACTACGACTTTCAGCAATCATAGCATTTTCAGTACTGACAATAATAGGTGGCTGAACCGTTAGGAACAAATCTTGTAAAAGAATAATACACGTAACATGATTCAAAGGAAGAGCAGAGTTCTCCGGGCAGTTTCAACATTCTACTGTGATGTACTCGGTCTCTGATGACATTTTAATTATAGTGAACACATTTTGACTTGAAACAGATAAATTTCACATATAATTTATTACCAGTTGAAGCCTTTAAATATCTACTTTTATTCAAGGTATAATGAATTCGTAAAGAACACACTCGAGTTTACTTTCATTATAACTCTGCGCAGCCAAGGAACGTAGTGAAATGTTATTTTAAATTTCGCTGTTGATTATAAAAAATTTCGTAAATATTATATTGAGTATTCCATAATTTTGCCTTTAACTGACTATGTTCACACACTTTCCTGCTCCGTGGTTCCTATGCAGAACTCTGACCAGAAGCATCAAAATGGCTTTCAACAAGTCTTAAATTACAGTTCAGCGAATAGTAAATGCAACTTACAGTCCCGGAACGTCTCAAAACAATTGCTGGTACTATCAATATTGTATCACAGTTCTCCTACAACAACCGGAGACAGGTAATTTACCACCAGCTGGTCCGACTATGGTGCTCCACGGCGGCACTACACACCCGAGTCTGAACATCAGTCGGAGAGGACGCGACGACGAGTATTCGAAATATTGTACTTAGACTGAAGGTACTTCACCAAACTGTCTGGCATGTTCCACATGAGCAGCAACTACATCCGTCTCACCCCCTGAAGGTACAGGCACTGCAACACAGGATTTTGGGTCAGGAGTCCACTCTTGTAGGTGGTTCTTGCACCATTGTGTGGACGAGCCTGTCTTCCCACGTCGTATCCTTTTCATGGATGAAGCCAGGTTCACCAGGGAAGATGTTGTCAATTCTCACAACATTCATGTATGGCCTGATCAGAAACCGCATGCTGCCAGCTCCTGTGTGCTTCAGGAACGATACGATCTGAGCATTTATGCAGGATTTCTGGGTGGACATGTGATTCGGCCATATCTTCTTCCACCACATCTTTCGGGTGCCGCGTACTTAAGGTTTCTTGACGGCGTACTGCATGCGCTCTTGGAAGATGCGTCACTGCATGTTCGTCAAACCATGTGCTTCCAGCACACCTTTCTCCTGCTCCGGTGAAATGATCTCAGTTTTAGATTTTCTCTCCTGTTTGCCGGTGTAGGCCTTTAACTTCATAGATAAAGCTGGTACAAAGTCATTGTTAGATGTTACCTCCTTCGTCATTCAGTGTGAATATTCACCCCACTTAAATGTTATTTGACTATCCTGACATTCGCTGAGAGGAAATTCTCTTCTTAGTGGGACCGTGGCGGGAAGGACTGTTGTGAATTATTAGGGTCAGATTCATTGGGTTTTCTGAATGCAATGAACAGGTAAGCATCCCCACCAAAAATGGTTGAAATAGCTGTAAGCACTGTGGGACTTAACATCTGAGGTCATCAGTCCCTTAGACTTAGAACTACTTAAACCTAACTTATCTAAGGACATCACACACAGCCATGCCCGAGGCAGGATTCGAACCTGCGACCGTAGCAGTAGCGCGGTTTCGGACTGAAGCGCCTAGAAACGCTCGTCCACAGCGGCCGGCGGCATCCCACCACATTCAAAAATAAAATTAGTATACCCGTTTTCCTCATGTTGGTGGAGGTAATATCATTACGTATCCTATTAAACCGCTTCGTCACGAGTACCTTCGCCTTTATGTAGATGACACCCTTGTCCTTTTAAACTATATTCTTGACGAAGCAAATAAATGATATCAACGCAGGTGGTACGTGTAGAGTCTATGTCTAATGAGATTACCCTTTTCCAAAACTAACACACCTATCCATAGTGGTGGGTGTTACTTGAGTTTAAAATTCCATTATGAGAGAGTTAATACAATACGAAGAGACCACAAGAGACTATAGACTTCATATGGGCATATATCTAAAACAAACTCACAGTTTCTTAATAACAACAAAGTTTTGGGATAAATATTGTCCTACAGATTCTACGTCACCACTAAGCATTGAGGCGCACACTGATCCTACCATTCTGCAACAGATATCAGTCCGTGTATATAATTTTCTCCTGCAAGATATCCCTAGACATTTTCTACTTGTGAAATATTTGAAGCCAGCTGGGGATGAATTCCGATCAAAATTCATTCCATGTTTCAGCCCACTAACGAGAAGGGGATATAGTTCAATTTAGTCACGGGAACCTATCCGCATTGGTTTACGGAACTCAAAGTAACGGACCATCAGCATTTGGAAATGTGCCCGAAGAAAAAGTGTTTCGTCATGGAGACAGTAGCCCACAACATCTGCTCAAATAGCAGCTTATTGCCAGACTGGTCACCGTTTCCGACCTCCCAAGCATAACCCTTATGTTTGGCTCTCGAGAAATCTGACGTATTACGCATTATTACGTTCTGAAGAGCACTACCTTCAACATTTGTGGCTATAGCGTTGGAAGGTCACGAAGCAAATTGGGAGCAGCTACAAAAAACTGAACAAATACTTGCAGTTCTCATCGAAAAAATCATGCAAGAACAAGAAACACTGACTTCGACGTTTCTTGGTATCAGAACTACTTAAGGGCACTACAAAAATTATTGAATCTAGGTTGAGATGAACTGACAGAATTTCAAAACATACTCTCGAGACTAATCGAAGTATGATGCGAGTCCAGTTAAAGCCGATGTCTAAACCAGAATGTTTGTTTGGCTAGGGTCTGTTATATACACCGTCCTTCCAAAAACTTCCGGAACTAATGTTATTCCTGACGTTGCGAATAACCGTTGTCAGCACAGCAACTAAGGCTGCAGCTTGAACTAACAACTGCGAACAACATATGTGGATTAGACCAGTCAGCTGTGAGAGGACAGTGGGCAATCGAGAATGTTGGATCCGTAGAGTCTCAACTTTGTTGTGTCACGTCATCTCTAAATCAAGTATTCAAGAAATTGTCCAGAATGTTCTGAAGAAGAGACGAGTGTACAAATTTTGTCCCACTTCTTTGGCCTCCGAAGAATATCGACGACCGCGACTCAAATCAAATAAAAAATGCGGACATTTCTTTTCCCGAAAAAATCATCAATAACGAAGAGACTTGCTGTAATCACTAGCATAAAAAAACTAAGTGAAGAAATTCAAGGGAATGGTCGACTCTTTGAAGATATTACCGACTGCGATGTACGGGTTGAACAATATTCCAAGGGAGTATTACTCTGGCGGTTTCAAACGGATGAATGAACGTTCTGGGCTTTGCACTGAAGAAGCAATAACACCACCATCATAACTTCTCTCTATTTTTTTTTATTAATCTAAATTTCGAACTTTTTGAACTGATTTATTTGATATGTTACTTCATCTGCTATTTTCATCGATACTAAAAAACTTGACACCTACATTTCTCCAGTCGCCACAATACATAGCACTACGATTTTTTTCTTAGCTTCCAAGAAGTTTATCCATAATACTTCTGCTATAAAAAAAGAGTTTAGCTTTTGAGATATATAGTTGTCACAAAATTCCTCGGGAAAAGGGTATTTGCATTAGTTTATGGATCAATAGGGAAATTTCTGGCAAGGAATATCCCTTTAGATTCGAGTAATGCTGAAGAAGGCGATTGTGGCGAGCGTATGACGGGGACGCTGGGTGGATGGATGCCCTTCAGTAATTAAAGAAGAAGGCAGAAAGATGAACCACTTCATCGCCGTAAAGGGAGCAAAGCCTTACACCTTAAGTATGAGATCACGCGCTTCAGGCTGTACCACTAACAGCAATTAGCTTCACACTAACACTGTTTTGGATATTGGTAAATATCAGGACCTAGATTTCGCTATGGTGATCCATCTGATACGAGTGAACTTACTAAGAATTAACTTATTTTTTAGTTAATAGAAAATACACGCCATAATCTGTTATTTATTTAAAGCTAGCCGCGAAACCCGGCGTTGCCAGGGTATTTATTTATTTCTCTCTTCTATTAACCCATCTTCTCCTCCCTCCTTTCTCTGCCCATCTCCGCTTGCCGCCTCGCTCTCCCTGTCACCTCCTTCCTCCTCTCTCTATACACCTCCTCTTATCCCCTCTCTCTACCCATCCCTTCTCTCTTTATCCACTCCTCCTCCCTCCTCTCTGTTCCTATCCGCCTGTCCCTATCCATCACCAGCACCCCTCCACCTTCCAGTCCATTTCCATCACCCCCTCTCCCCGTCCATCTACACCACCCCCTATCTCTCTCTATCTCCAACATCCCATCTCTGTCCACCTCCTTCCTCCCTTCTTTCTGTCCGTCTCCTCCTCCCCATCTATTCCATCTTCTCCTCCCCCTCCCCCCCCCTCTATGTCAATCTCCTCCTCCTTGTCCTCCTCCTCCACCTCTTCCTCCACCTCCTCGTCCACCTCTCCCTGTTCTTCTCCTCCTCTCCTTCTCTTTATATATCTCCTTTTCTCCATCGCCTTGCTCATCTTCTCCCCTTTACTTTCTGTGTCCATCTTCTTCTCTCTATCCATCTCCTCGTCTTCAATTTCTCTGAGCATTTTCTGCTCCCCCTCTGTCTGTCCATCTCCTCCTCCCCTGTCTCTCTTCATATCTCTTCCTTCCTCTGTCCATCCCCTCCTCTTTCCTTTCTCTATCCATCTCCTACTTCCCCTCTCTCTGTCCACTTCAAAATGGTTCAAATGGCTCTGAGCACGATGGGACTTAACTTCTGATGTCATCAGTCCCCTAGAACTTCGAACTACTTAAACCTAAGGACATCACACACATCCATGCCCGAGGGAGGATTCGAACCTGCGACCGTAGCGGTCGCGCGGTTCCAGACTGTAGCGCCTAGAACCGCTCGGCCACTCCAGCCGGCTCTGTCTACTTCCCTCCCCTATATCTGTCCATCTGCTCCTCCTACTATCTGTGACTATCTTCTCCTTGTCTCTCGCTGTCCGTCCATCTCCACATTGCTCCTTCTCTTTCCACGTTATCGCACCTACCCCAGTAGGAAGCTGGTGGTACTTACTCCTACAGAGTTTGTTTTCGGATTGTGATTGATGCCTACACGAAATTTGATAGACATCGTCCCACGGGCTTAGGATAAGCTTGTTACCCTCGGCTTTGCTCGCACATGCAGATGTAAACCATATTTCACAATTATTTAACATATTTAACACTTACTCTTACACGTATTTCACCCATATCTCTAATGTATTTCTCCCTGCAGATTCATTTCCATGCGGGTCCAAATTTTAACGTTATGTCTCCTTAACTATGTATCATACAACGATATATTTTTCTAGTGATATTCAACTGCATATATGAGAACCGTCTGAGAAATGTATTGCGAATGTAGTTAGTAATAAAGGAGTAATAAATTAAAACGTCAGGCATGATGCAGGAGTTTTTCATCCATCTCAGTGTTTACGATGTCGTATCTCCTGAACTAAGTGTCTTAGATTGAGATAATTTTTCTAGTAAATTCAGTGGTGTGTGTGAATACTGTGTCAAAAATGTCTCAGGAATACATTTGGTAGTAAATGTTAATAAGTTGAAACGTCATGCTTCATGTGGTAGTTTTACTGCATCAACAGTGGAAATGTGGTAATGGACAAAGTTGTCGTTTTGTGGAGGTAGTGAGCCAGAAAAAGTTTCTCAAATGTTTGAAATTATGTGTAAAGTAGTTGTAGGTCTCTAACTGATCTCACTGCCAAATACTGGATTACTAAAATGTGGGTATTCTCGCGTCCTGGACTACATTGCTTTTTCACCCTCACTTCCAACCCTTTCCAAGAGGTGGGTGGTTCTGAACCCAATAGTGATTCTCTCCAAACAGCAAATGATATGTTTACCTAGTCTGGTTGAAACCGGTTCAGTGGTGTAGGAGGAGATGTGGAACATACATAGATGCATACATACGTACGTACAGTTTTATAATTTGTATGGACACATTATATCAAGTGAAAGATAGTGAGCGTTGTTGTACCAAAGTTTTGTTTGAGATGATGCCGTTTTATCATCTAAACGGTTTACATAACACTGTCAGAGCAAACAGAAATGAAGTTAACTTCTTTTGTTGCAAGTAGTTACGAGAAGTGAATGACAAAAAGAATGTCAATATGACATGTAATTGTATAATGAAATATTCTATACATTTATGTTTATACTGAAAGTATCTAAATAATAAGTTTAAACAAAATATTAAATACATGACTAATCATTTTCACAAAACAACATCAAGTTCCAATGTTGTCATGACACTGCCGGAAAAAGATGTAACATACTCAGAGACAATGTCGGTTTATTGATAAGTGAGAGAACATGTAGTTCATAACTGAAGGAGTTTATGCAACGCAGTCGGGTATTCTCGCATACAAACGATCATGAATTTGCAGACTGGCATGCTGCCGTCGACTGTCCCAAGCATCTTTCGCCTTTTGTTGCTACTCGCCAGTAGTTGTTGCAGGCCCTCAGGGACGAGTAAGTTCCCACTTCATCACGTCCTGCCGGCCACTGTGGCCGGGTGGCTCTAGGCGCTTCAGTCCGGAACTGCGCTGCAGCTACGATCGCAGGTTCGAATCCTGCCTCGGGATTGGATGTGTGTGATGTCCTTAGGTCAATTAGGGTTGGGTAGTTATAAGTATAGAGGACTGATGACCCCAGATGTTAAGTCCCATAGTGCTCAGAGCCATTTGAATATGAACCATGAGGTCCTATGCGTGTTCAATTGGCGAGAGATCCGTTCATGTTGCTAGCCAAGGCAGGTATTAAACATCACGAAGAGCACGTTGCGTCGCAAGGACTGTATGTGGACGTGCAAATTGGTTACTTTACCCTGCGAAATCAGCAAACGTGAGCGCGAGTGTAATTTATGACCATCTACACCCTGAAGCTTGGGATGAAATCTGTGTGTCGTGGCCGAATGCACGCTGGAGTAGGAACCTAACCAGGTTTACGTCTCGCACGTGTACGTCCGTCATTGACATACAGACGTAACCTACTCTTATCACTGAAGACAACAGAATGTCATTTCACTCTTCAGTCGACTCTGTCACAACACCAGAGTAGCAGTGTTGACAGTGTCGTGGTGACAGTGCACACGTGATATTAATCCTATTACAAGCAGGCGGTTCCCAGACACGGCAGGTGCCACATGCGCCCGAATTTCGTCACTGAGTGTTCTGTCGGCCACTGATGCTCGCACCATGCGTAGATTTGGAACATGTATCTGTACTACGTTGACGTCCAGAACCTGGTTACAGGTACGGGAACGTTTCACAGACCACAGTTGAAAGCAGTGCCCGCCACCTTTTCGCTGCCTCAAAGATATGCAACAATCCATCGATACGTCCGTCCAGCCTCCCACAGGCTCACAATGCGATCAAGATCAGATGCCTGAAGCTGTTCAACAGGAGTATATACTCGTCGGCGGGAGATGTACAGTACAGTAGTATTTCACGACTATTTTAGTAAATTTAATGATTCTATCTTCTACTATTTCAAAAATTATTTTTGTTGAAACTTTGCAGTGATTCAATCATTCTAGTAATACAAATAAGCTTACCTATGTATTCTAAAGGGGAAAGTTGTCTGACACTGTAATAAAGATTGGGAGCTACTGATTATATCACAATAAAGGATGAGACCAGCCGACAAATTGTCTAGTTTCAGTGGAAAAGAGATGAATAGGAGCATCAGCAAATCAGTAACCTCTAAAAGACGAGAACTATGTGTACATTGTTATAACACACATCCGACAGAAGCAAGAACAATACAAATGATATCGCAAGGAAGGTATGCTTCAACATATGGTTGGTTGATTGGGGGTAGGGGACCAAACAGCTAGGTCATCGGTTCCATCGGGTTAGATAAGGATGGGGAAGGACGTCAGCCGTGCCATTTCAAAGGAACCATCCCGCCACTTGCCTGAAGAGATTTAGGGAAATCACGGAAAAACCTAATTCAGGATGGCGGGACCATCGTCCTCCCGAAGGGAGTCCAGTGTGCTAACCACTGGGCCACATCCCCAGATCGTTAGCATATGTGAACTACGCAAGGATAATGTAGGATATGTAGTGAGAGTGTGATGTGTCGACATAACTTCAAAACAGTTCGCAGTTTCGTGAAGAAGCATACACCGAAAGTCAGAGATTATATATAATATGAGAACTGTGAGGAACGTATATGGAAATGAACAAGAGAAATTTTTTCATATGATAACGTCAGGGTATGGAAGTACGAACAAAATTTGAAATGCAAATAAACTGTCAAGGAAGAAACATATTTGGGAGTAATCAGAGCTGGTAACAGTAGCCTCTGCAATCTCCTTAAAAACTGTCACATGTAAACGGCAACAGTACAGAAGAACGTTTTTGAAACTCGCTAAATGCATTTCACATCAATCTGTCACAAATGACTATGGCTACAAAATTCACCCCATCTCATACCCTCACAGCATATGTTCTAATCACTACTAAGTTGGCATAAATGTGACACAATAAAAGCCTTTAGTTCCCGCAGAAAGCACCAAAACTGTAGTAACTAAAATTATGCACTGCTCCGTTCAGTTTGTCTGTTTAAAACTTGTGCTAATATAACAGTTTTCAGTTTTCTCTTGTTTCATAGGCTCTTCACCGTATCATTTTTCAAGTCACAGTATCGAGCGAGGTGGCGCAGTGCTATGGATACTGAACAGCAGGTTTCCCTAATTTAGGACTGCTCATAAGTGTCTTTATTGCAAACAATGATTTCCATTTTATTTATCATTTCAGTAAACTCCTAATGTTAAATCTTCACGTGAAGAACAATGTGCTGTACTCTCACAGTTAGAGGTTATGCTGTGAATCAAACTTAAAGTGACACATTCAATAAAAGCATAAAATTAATCTACTCGACGCAGGATGCTGCAGGCCTCCTTATCGTGGATACTACCTAGTAGGCATATATTCATGAGTTGGGATTTTGACAACGCGAACTTTCTTGCTCTTTTCGTGATTATTTTCACTGCCTGTACCACAACATTTGTTCACAACTACAAATATTAAAATTACACTGTGAAAGTTGGGATTCTCTCAGAGGCTACTATAAAGTACAAAAGAACATAACGATTTTGTAAATGATTTAAAGCACCAACAAACGACTTTTTTTAACCAGTCTGCACTGTGGAAACATGAAAAACAAACCTTTAAAATTTGATAACATACAGAACAAAATTATCACCATTCGCAAAAAGATGGCGCAAACAAATTATATCCGTTATGTAAAATAACGACCGTACCATCTGATCACAAAATTAAATGGAAATAAATTTCCAAATCACAAAACAGCGCACCAACAAATACACAGTCATTTCCCCCTCCGCACATGAAAATGAAATGAGACAGGAAATGGCTTATATTAGTGTGAAGCACCCTCCTCTATGCAGAGTACAGTCTGTGACGTAGTATATGGATATAGTGTTGAGAGGAGTCAGTATCGCACTCTTCTCAAGGGGGCCTTGATAGGTACGAGGATATTGCCAGCAGTAATCACTTGTGCATCTAGCCGCTAATTTATTTTGTATAATTCATTTGAGCGTTTTACTCATGATAACAATGAGTGGTATGGTAACTGAGAAACTGTTTTGATACTCGATGTGTCCTTTGGAAGGAAGAAAACATAATCATTTACAATTTCTTTATACTCACATGTCGTTTCGTGCTGCTAAATTGTGACTTAACTTGGAGTTAGTTTATTACAACACACCCAAACTGGATCATTTCCAGTTAATCTGGTATCACTTCTAGAAGTAATAGATCTAATTTTTCTTACCTTTTTGATGTTTTGTCTCTGATCAAAATTACTTCACACAACATGTTTCCCAAATTCTCATTATTTATACAGTTGGTTATTAGTGGTCGATTACAAAACTGATTAGGTCTTGTGAGAAATTTTAATTTGATGGAGGAGCTCAGTTTTTAAAATTTCATAATAGTAACAGGATTAAAAATTTCGACCGCTCTCATAAATCTTTGGTAGAACATTGACATATACTGGTACAAAATAAAAAAAAATCGATTAAAGTAACGTATTGTTTGTTTTTAAGTGACCAGTAACTCGAGAGTTACCGTAACCACAAGGTAGTATTGTTTACATAGTATAGTAAGGAAAACTAATAAAGTCCGTTAAGAATATAGGACGTAGTTATTATTACTTAAAAACGAATACGAATTATTGATAGGTACAAAGAAATATGTCTTAATTATACGTACAGTGATCAGAAAAGAAAGCATTATGACCACTGCCCACCGTGAAGTTGGAAGACGCCTGCGGCGTTGTGGGCACGTGACACGAAGTGGAGCAGACACGGACGGGGGATGAGCCTAGCGAAGATATGGGCTGTAAATGAGGAAATCAATTGAGATATCGACATTGACCAAGGGCAGATTATTATTAAGCAGAGCCTGTGAAGGAGCATCTCGGAGACGGCGAAGCTGGTCGAATTATCACATGCTACTATCGCGAGCATCGTGAAAGAGGTACAAGGACAGTGAAAGTTTCGCTAGGCGCTAAGTAGTTGGACGTCCACGACTCTTCACAGAACGTTTGCTGTGTAAAGTAGGATAGATCGTTCTGTGTAGCATCTCTGCGGAAAGAGCACAATGCTGGTGTACGCACAAGTGTTTCGGAGTACACCGTTCATCGTACATTGTTGAACATGGAGCTCTGCAGCAGACGACACCTACGTGTTCACATGTGGAGTTAATGACACTGTTATTTACGATTACAGTGGGCACGGGACCATCGGGACTCAGCAATCGATCAGTGGAAACGTGTCGGCTCTTCGGGTGAATCACATTTTTGCTACACTCGGTCACTCGTCGACACCAAACGCTGTCACAAACGTCGTCACCGGGATGAACGGCGGCTCGAAACGTGCAATGGTCCAGGAACTAAGTTGATGGGAGCAGTTTTATGCTATGGGAGACTTTTTCCTGACAGCGGCAAACCTTCTGCATTCCTCCATGCTTTATGTCTTCCCCTACGGAAAGTCGTCTTTCAGCTGTATAGATGTCTATGCATCGGATCCAGGACCCTGCCACAGTGGTTTGAGAAGCGTTATAGCGAACTCATGTTGATGTCTCTGGTACCAAATTCGTCTGATGTGAATCCTAGGGAGCCCATTTGGGTCGATACTGAGCGGCATCAACGCGTACGCAAATCAGCGGCCTGTTATTCACGCTAATTACAAAGCAAGTGCGCAGACATCTAATACCTCTTACCACCGCAAACTTAATAACAAACTGTCGAATCCGTAACACACACAATCAGTGATGTATTTCCTTCCAAAGATGGACAAACGAGCTATTAAGGAGGTGGCCATTATGTGCTGGCTCATCAGTGTAAAATGCTTTAACTGAAATTACATTAGCGTAAGTGGCTTCCAATAAACCACTTTAAATAACTTTTGAAATACTATTATGAATATTTTCTAACTTAGACTATGCAGGATGGTCAGAAACTGTTCGAAAAGCTGGTAAGGAAGTAATTGTTAAGAACAAAATTCGATACGTTGCACTTTTCCCATTCAGTTTGAATTGAAGTTATCCATTTAGGCTGTTGTGTGCAAACTTTTAGGTGGCTCGCCAGATACCACTAGTGTCAGTTGCTCTCATAGTGTATATGACAGCGCACAGGACTGCTCAGCCTTGGTTTCGGGTTAGATCCATACTTCCGCCCCATCTTCAAATTTTGTATCGGTCTCTTGGTCGGTTTTACAAAACGAAACGAAAAATACATTTGTCGACATCCTCTCCGGTGGGCCGCTGGAAAATGAGAGGGCAGGGTCCTTATTGGCTATCTCCAGTGCTAATGATCTCGGAAAATGGTCAACTAATCGAATTTCTTTTCTTAACAATCGTTTCTCAGCACAGCCTACCCTGCAACACACCTAAAAGCTTTTCAGACTGTTTCTGACCATTCTACATATAGAACAATGTAACGTGGCAGAATGCGTGTGGTGAGGGTTCATGCTGTTCGTGTTAGTGCAGTGACATTGCTGGAGACTGATTTGCTACTTGCCTGAAACATATGAAGTCATAGCCAAGCTGTATACATTTGCTCTCTAGATGGCTCACCTTCCTGACGGATACACTATCATACTGTGTTGTGAGCTCTCTATATGTTCCTGCACATGGGAAAAAATCTGTTGTGATACTGTTGTGTATATGGCTTAGGAGGTAGACAATAATATCATAAGAGTCCGGAACCCACACTGGCACATCACTCGCCTGATGTCCTCTCAGTTCCGAGCAGCCACCTCCAGGTGGCGCCTACTATTGGGGACCACTTTCTGCTTCTGTCGCCAAGTCCATCAGTACCTCATATTCGACTGCGGATAGCGATGCCAGCAGCCAGAGAGGCGGGGACTGTTTTACTTCTTCCTAGTGCTGGAGGCGATGGAGGTTCATATAAGACAATGTGCCATGGGTGTTCTCTGTACAGTTCTTGCAACGCTATTACTTCCTCCAGTTCACCTTTAACCATCGGTGTGAGCATTTACTGCAGTTACGCCACGGACACATTTCCACGAATTCCGTTCAAAAGACAACTTTTCACATATATCAGTCGCTATTTACAAAGTTACAGGACAGTCAACCGTGTGTCTGCGTAAGTACGTTAAGTCATGATGAGTTTATCATCATACTTAGATATCATTGTTTACTAAGGTGATAAAAGTCATGGGACAGCGACATACACATGTTTGGAGATGGGTCAGAAGGCATAAAACGGCAGTGTATTGGCGGAACTGTCATTTGTACTCAAGTGATTCATTTTAAAGGGTTTCCAACATGATTATGGCAGGACTACGGGAATGAACAAACTTTGAATCGTAGTAGGAGCTTCGCCCACGAGACTTTTCATGTCGGAAATCGTTAGAGAATTCAATACTCTGAGGTTCAGAGTGTCAAACCTGTGCCGAGAATACCAAATTTCACGCAATACTTCTCACCACGAACAACGTAGTTCGTAACGGTAGCATCGACCACCTTAAATGGCAATCGGTGCTAACATAAAAACCTCTGCGAAGAATTTTGAGGAAGTTGTGACCGTGAGATAACCTAACAGAACAATCAGACTGGGATTCGTTTCCGAGACACTTCAGTAGAGTATAACCAACAGTAAACAGGTGGGTCAGGAACAGACGTTCTCTGAGGACAAAAGCAAGTTATAATATTGCGTATTAATATTGGCCTGATTAGGCAGTCTTGTGTCAAGCAAAATAATAAAGCAGAAGGTAGTGCTAAGGCTAACCTAAACATCCTTGACACACACACTAAACTCTTTCTTTATATCTGTTCACATTACAACACAGTACCCTCGCGTTGCAGATAAATATACTACTAACTTGAAAGTTAGACAGACCGATAGCCAATGAGATAAGCAAACAGTAACATATGCCTCTCAACAACACGTACCATAAATGAACTGGATGCAGCAGTTTAGAGAACGAGTCACCAACACACATGGAACTAATAGAAATACTAAACAGGAAACAGCATGAAATGATTCTGACTTAAATCAGAGGGTCTATTAATGATCATACTCTTTAACATTATTGCTTAGGACAGGGTCACTATTCCTGTGCATTATCCAGCTTGCAGTAGAATAGCTAACATAGTAAATATTTTTCTCTTAAGTCCAGTTAGAAGCAATTAAACAGAATGCAAGTCTAACTACACTGGCTCTGAAGGAGCCTTTGCTTTGCTTCAGTAACTAACTAGCCCAGCACATGAGGGCTCTTAGGCTTTCATTGTTTAAAGAACCATGCTCATTAAGAAAACCACGCAAGTATATATGAGAAATGGTAAGTATCTCGTCAATAATTATTAATTAAGCAAAGCACAACAAACTATAACTCTTTAAATAATAAATGTGCTTTGATAAGCAGTCTTTTAACCTACTCAAAATATAGTTGGCTGTGCAAATGTCAGCATAACATGAAATTCAAGTTGAAACACTTTCTCATGAAATGAACACTGATAAAACTTTGTAATTCTGATTAAAGTGCATAAATGCACTTCAGATCAACATTATTGTTCTTTTAAATAACAACTTTACTATTTTCAGGCAGCTTCTCAAGAAAGGGAAATTATTTAAGAAAATGACTGCAGATTGATTTAAAAATGCACTGAAAGAGGAGTATTCGCAAAACTATAAAACTGTACTTTAAAACACTATAACTCCACGCATTATAAAGCAATCACAACTATTTTTACAGCTGCCGAATAAGTATTTCAATAATAAATTAGAACACTCGGAACGAAATCCAGTAGGAGAGGATACCTGTCACGGTTAGTGATTTCGGATAATAACGGGTGTAAGATAGAGTTTTAGCAACACCACGATTATTGTTATAATCAAGCAAGTTTTTCAAATACCTGGTCCATTTACAAAGTGCCAAATATATAACATATAGTGGAAGGCGTAATTTTCAGTGTCCGGTAACATGGCGGCGATGCAGTCAGGGCAGTACTGTTGGCCTCGCCCTGGTACAGATGTTCTTGGCGTCATAATTATATTTTTACAGAGCCAAAAACCATGCCACGATAATAGTAGCACCAAAAGCAGCATCCAAGGCCCATAGATACTGCTCTTAAGCTTTTCTGGCGGCAAAACTCCAAGAATATAAGCCACAATAATCCGCTACAGCTCGTGAGATGTTAACCAGAGCACTGCTCAGCCCAGTAGCTGTGGAGCGTCCTCACATCTTATACATTCAACCTTACGTTCCCTAACTATGGACGTAGTCATTTTCAGTATATTATATAACGATCATTCCAGTAGTTACTTAAATCCATAAGCACAGTTTAAACAACATCGTTCAAAAAGTTCACATCACTGAAATACGTATACATAGCCAAAGGATTTCCGTGACAGATGCAACACACTGTATAAGCAACACTACAAATTGACATAGAAACAACGATACAGATGCAAAATAGGTCGAAAATAGCTATTTTACAAGTTGTTAATTAAGGAACGAGAACAACGGTGCTTCTGTAGAATTGTCAGTGGTAACAGACAAGAAACACTCTATGAAATTACAGCACAAATCAATATTGGACCTATGACGAACGTATCTTTTAGGACAGTGCTGCGGTATTTGGCGATAATGGGCAGTGTCAGCAGACGACCGACACGAGTGCCTTTACTAACAGAACGACATCGACTGCAGCGCTTCTCCTGAACGCATGGCCACATCCATTGGTCCCTAGACGACTGGAAAACTGATTTTAGTTAATAAGAGTTTATGTTAGGGTCCGAGTGTGGCGAAGACCCCACGAAGCCATGGACCAAAATTGTCAAAAAGGCACTGGGCAAGCTGGTGATAGCCCCGTAATGGTGTGGGCTATGATCACACGGAGTGGTGGCAACGGAACATATCATTGACTTGAAATGATAATGTTCAGCTACTTGGAGACCAGTTGCAGCCTTTGCTTCATGTTCCCAAACAACGATAGAATTTTTATGGATGACACTGCAACTTGTCACCCGGCCACAGTTATTCGCGATTAGTTTGAATAATATTCTGGACAGTTCACCAGATCAGCGGAAATACACACCATTAACCATTTATGGGACATAAACGAGAGGTCAGTTCGCCCACAAAATCCTGCATCGGCAACATTTTTGCAAATATCGACGGCTATGATTTTAGCATGGCTCAGTATTCCTGCAGGGGACTACCAACGACTTGTTTAGTTCATGCCACGTCGAGATGCTGCACTATGCGGGCAAAAGGAAGTCCGACACGATATTAGGAGATATCCAATGACTTTTATCACCTCAGTGTATTACGAATAGGGCATCAAGTGCGATGCATCAGAGTGTTATCAAAGTTAATTACAATATTTGTATCATAACTATTAATAAATTTTGTTGGGTGTTTCTTATTGTGTTGCCATAATTCTGCTCTAACGTTCCCATGTCAATCAGGCGAGTAATATGATAGTACTAGCATGAAAACTAAAACCAATTTTATTGAAATATGTTTGGAAATAAGTTTCCTGCAATCCTTAAATTGTAACATTAAGTTAGAACATCCCAGGAGATAAAGTTACCAAAGCGAGATGTACTAAGAAGACAGCATAGTTATTCGATAGTCCTCCTCATGCAACATCTTTTCGTGAAACTGGTTGCTATTCTATTAGTGCGTCAATTGGTTCGTTCGATAGCTGCTGTAGTGCCTACTTGATAAGAATCCAAATGCTGCAGCAGGAGTGTACCATTGGGCGCACTAGCGCACTGTACGTGATTTCCTCGTCACATGCATCGCACTTCCCCAGAATCCTCTCAGCAACTCTAATTCTTCCCTTCACGTTTCTCACCATCAATATTAAGTTTCCACCCTATTTAATATCACATCGTAGTGCTATCCACAATCAATCTGATGATGTGACAGACATCACAAATCTTTTAATTAGATACTAATCGGTTCAGTCGTTTTGTTCTGAACAATAAACTACATTTATAAAGAAAGCTGTGATTCACTGCACCAAGAGGACTGAATGAGTGGACTGATTAACGAATCGTTATTATTCCCACAACGAAGAATACATAGGTGACTGAGAAAAGCTTTTAGAAAGTCTGAGAAAATGTCATTCAGTTAGCAATATCGTGTGTTTTATGATGGATTAATGTAGAGGTACTTTCATAGAACGATTTGCATCATTGCAAGTATGCTTACTGAATATACTGATTTTGACGACAGCTAAAACCGAATAATAAAGTTTTCAGTGAACGAATTATGCACAGATATGTTGAAGAAACATAGCATGTCTTATAAATATACCTATGTACGTTTTAACGGAATATAAAATATCTAGCAAATGAGGGTACTGACATCTACCGACTGCTAATCTTCTCTCCAAGATCACTCGTGTAAATAGCAGGAATATACAAACAAAAATATCAAAATTTTATGAAAATGTTGTTTCTTTTTTATTGCATTGTAAATATTACATTACGGTTTAGGATCGATTTCATGAGTTGTGTGTCCTCTAACCTTATATTTAAGTATAGTGCAGTCAGATACATTAACGAAGAAAATATTTTACGCCATGTTATTTCAGTCATTTATAAGAAAAGTTAGAAGGTTTTCGTCAATAATTGGAATTAAAGGATGTGGACTTAGGAAAACGCATCATTAGCAAAGTAATTTTATTTATCTGTTCACCGGATCAACAAAAATTCATAAGCTTGCAGAAGCGAAAGCCATCACTTAAATCATATTCACTCAAATCTGAACAATTCCCTATACGTGATTGGCAAAATAGTGGAAAAAAGTAGCAATAAACATTGCAGACAGTACATAATTATTACATGTGTTGTTAATATGTGAAACGAAAAGACACTGGCAATAAAATTTTATGTAGAAAATTGCTAGTATGGCTACACCAACGGCGTATGAGTTAGAACTACCACGGACAAAAGAAGGGGGTAGACATTCCATGCTATAGCGGTGAAACACATTTACCAGGATTTAGAAAAATGATATTCAGCTCCAAAGTAATGTTACAACAACTATAAGCATACAAAAACAACATGCTGTGCAAGAGCTATGAACTGTTTTTGTGGAATTTTGCATCCGTTTGAGGGAAACAGCGCTCAGCTACAATCATTTTAGCAACTCTTAGAAGGTTTATGATTGTTAAGATCTGCATTCGTCCTCTTCGGTAGCTGCGCGGTCAGCTAACCGAAGGGGCACGGGGG
This sequence comes from Schistocerca serialis cubense, assembly GCF_023864345.2. NCBI lineage: Eukaryota > Metazoa > Arthropoda > Insecta > Orthoptera > Acrididae > Schistocerca > Schistocerca serialis. The sequence continues at coordinate 586,112,699 of NC_064640.1, forward strand.
AGGTTCCCGGCTGGTTCGGAAATTTTCTCCGCTCAGGGACTGGGTGTTGTGTTGTCCTCTCTTTTGTAGCGCCCTAACTGACAGTCCACTATTGAGATGGCTGCATGAGAACGTGACGAAAACTAATAACTTTATTAAAAAGCTGTAGACACCATAAGTCTTACACTAAAAGAGGTACTACTTTTCTGTTTCTTCTGTATTTTGACGTCATTTGTTATTTTGTCTCATATTCAAGGGTATTAGATTTTTACTCCATGTTAATTACGCTCTGACGGAAGTTTATCAATAAATTATAGAATGTTACAATATTTTTGTATTATTTTTGACAAATATTTATCAGTGACATCTTTTGAGCCATTGTTCCCCATCTTTATGCATCGGAAAGGTATACAAAACATCCAGTAGCAATTAAAGGTAAAGAGCAATTCAATGAAATTGTGACTCTTTCGGTAACATTTATCGTTATAACACAGTCAAGAAGGAACACTGTTGTTAATATGACAAACGATAATTCACTAACTTCAGTAGAAGTAGAAGTGGATAGTTCCTGTGAATTATTATGGGTGGAGGTTACACTCAACAACCGAGCTAGGTTAATAATTGGCTGCTTTTACCGACCTCCAGACTCAGCAGCATTAGTGGGAGAACAACTGAGAGAAAATTTGGAATACATTTCACATAAATTTTCTCAGCATATTATAGTCTTAGGTGGAGATTTCAATTTACCAGATATAGACTGAGACACTCAGATGTTTAGGACGGGTGGTAGGGACAGAGCATCGGGTGACATTATACTGAGTGCACTATCCGAAAATTACCTCGAGCAAATAACAGAGAACCGACTCGTGGAGATAACATCTTGGACCTACTGATAACAAACAGACCCGAACTTTTCGACTCTTTAAGTGCAGAACAGGGAATCAGTGATCTTAAGGCCGTTGCAGCATCCCTGAATAGGGAAGTTAATAGGAATATAAAAAAAGGGAGGAAGGTTTATCTGTTTAGCAAGAGTAATAGAAGGCAGGTTTCAGACTACCTAACAGATCAAAACGAAAATTTCTGTTCCGACACTGACAATGTTGAGTGTTTATGGAAAAAGTTGAAGGCAATCGTAAAATGCGTTTTAGACAGGTACGTGCCGAGTAAAACTGTGAGGGACGGGAAAAACCCAGCGTGGTGCAACAACAAAGTTAGGAAACTACTGCGAAAGCAAAGAGAGCTTCACTCCAAGTTTAAACGCAGCCAAAACCTCTCAGACAAACAGAAGCTAAACGATGTCAAAGTTAGCGTAAGGAGGGCTATGCGTGAAGCGTTCAGTGAATTCGAAAGTAAAATTGTATGTACCGACTTGACAGAAAATCCTAGGAAGTTCTGGTCTTACGTTAAATCAGTAAGTGGCTCGACACAGCATATCCAGACACTCCGGGATGTTGATGGCATTGAAACAGAGGATGACACGCGTAGAGCTGAAATACTAAACACCTTTTTCCAAAGCTGTTTCACAGAGGAAGACCACACTGCAGTTCCTTCTCTAAATCCTCGCACAAACGAAAAAATGGCTGACATCGAAATAAGTGTCCAAGGAATAGAAAAGCAACTGGAATCACTCAATAGAGGAAAATCCACTGGACCTGACGGGATACCAATTCGATTCTACACAGAGTACGCGAAAGAACTTGCCCCCCTTCTAACAGCCGTGTACCGCAAGTCTCTAGAGGAACGGAGGGTTCCAAATGATTGGAAAAGAGCACAGGTAGTCCCAGTCTTCAAGAAGGGTCGTCGAGCAGATGCGCTAAACTATAGACCTATATCTCTGACGTCGATCTGTTGTAGAATTTTAGAACATGTTTTTGGCTCGAGTATCATGTCGTTTTTGGAAACCCAGAATCTACTATGTAGGAATCAACATGGATTCCGGAAACAGCGATCGTGTGAGACCCAACTCGCTTTATTTGTTCATGAGACCCAGAAAATATTAGATACAGGCTCCCAGGTAGATGCTATTTTTCTTGACTTCCGGAAGGCGTTCGATACAGTTCCGCACTGTCGTCTGATAAAGTAAAAGCCTACGGAATATCAGACCGGCTGTGTGGCTGGATTGAAGAGTTTTTAGCAGACAGAACACAGCATGTTGTTATCAATGGAGAGACGTCTACAGACCTTAAAGTAACCTCTGGCATGCCACAGGGGAGTGTTGTGGGACCATTACTTTTCACAATATATACAAATGACCTAGTGGATAGTGTCGGAAGTTCCATGCGGCTTTTCGCGGATGATGCTGTAGTATACAGAGAAGTTGCAGCATTAGAAAATTGTAGCGACATGCAGGAAGATCTGCAGCGGACAGTCACTTGGTGCAGGGAGTGGCAACTGACCCTTAACATAGACAAATGTAATGTATTGGGGATACATAGAAAGAAGGATCCTTTATTGTATGATTATATGACAGCGGAACAAACACTGGTAGCAGTTACTTCTGTAAAATATCAGGGAGTATGCGTGCGGAACGATTTGAAGTGGAATGATCATATAAAATTAGTTGTTGGTAAGGCGGGTACCAGGTTGAGATTCATTGGGAGAGTCCTTAGACAATGTAGTCCATCAACAAAGGAGGTGGCTTACAAAACACTCGTTCGACCTATACTTGAGTATTGCTCATCAGTGTGGGATCCGTACCAGATCGGTTTGACGGAGGAGATAGAGAAGATTCAAAGAAGAACGGCGCGTTTCGTCATAGTGTTATTTGGTAACCGTGATAGCGTTACGGAGATGTTTAATAAACTCAAGTGGTAGACTCTGCAAGAGAGGCGCTCTGCATCGCGGTGTAGCTTGCTCGCCAGGTTTCGAGAGGGTGCGTTTCTGGATGAGGTATCGAATATGTTGCTTCCCCCTACTTATGCCTCCCGAGGAGATCACGAATGTAAAATTAGAGAGATTAGAGCGCGCACGGAGGCTTTCAGACAGTCGTTCTTCCTGCGAACCATACGCGACTGGAACAGGAAAGGGAGGTAATGACAGTGGCACGTAAAGTGCCCTCCGCCACACACCGTTGGGTGGCTTGCGAAGTATAAATGTAGATGTAGATGCATGTAGTTTTCAAACTTTTTTGTATGTTAGTTTATCGTAAATAAAATATTTGCATGCTGCAGCGTTGATACTGTGCCCTCAGACGTGTATGGCATTTATAAGCATTCGAAAACGACAGAATACATTTCCGATAGTCCACGTTCAACCCCGAATCACAAATAGAATTTTTTTCTGTACTTATCCTTTTTAACCACTCTGTCACTGTTTTGTGTATATGAACAGCACCAGTTCGCACTGTCAAAATGTATGACCCCCTATACATGCCTGTATAGCTCTTTGATATTGAAATCGACATTCGAGTTGAGAAATGGTTTAGCCTGAATCTGCAACATATAATAATCACACTAATGATCTTATTGTAATCTTTTAGGTTATTGAAAGAAACACAGTCATGAATAAAGAAATCAAGAGAAGGTTAAATACTTGAGCGTGACGGAAGATTACCCGCCTCTGTAGGCAAGGTCGTTGACGCACGATTGTGCGGTGGTGCTTCAGAGCTGGTTTGTATACTCGCTGCGGAAAATTTCCAATGACAGTATTTGGCCGCCAAGGGGAGGAGAAGTGGTAGCATAAAGTTACTGATCAGCATTCTTTCCGCCATTGTCTTGGATTGAATTTCAAATCCCTCGCAGTGTCCCATGAAGTGAGGGCATTTTGCAAGTACCACAAACACCGTGGTTCTTCAAACATTTTTGCAAAGTGGATTTTCCGACCAGAGCTTCCTCCACTGCTCATATACGCCAGACGTTCACCACCAACGGATACTATGCCAGCGTCAGTCAGGAAGTACCACCGACGACATCCTTCATTTCCGTGTACTTTCGTAGGCCTACGCTACATTAGTTCTATACGTTGTGAGTAATGGAAGTAATTGCAACAACGAAAGAGAGGTATTGTTTTCTCACGGATAGTCATCGCTATCGGGAGGATAGAAACTTTGATGAATCTACGAACTGGTTGTGCGTGAATTCCGAACGCAGTAATTGGCAAGACCGTTTAAAATTTGCAAATGACAGAGTTAGGGCTGGACAGCAACATTCCTGCCCACCTGACGAAGCAGCTGTGCAGATTATGAGACGATTGCATAACTGCAGTAAAAGAGTCCGCAAAGAAAATACAGCGCCCGTTTCCCAAATTTTTAAAAAGTAGTCCGACCGTGGGGCCGAGTGGTTCTGGGCGCTTCAGTCTGGAACCACGCTACTTCTGCTACGGTCGCAGGTTCGAATCCTGCCTCGGGCATGAATGGGTGTGATGTCCTTAGGTTAGTTAGGTTTAAGTAATTTTAAGTCTAGGGGACTGATGACCTCAGATGTTAAGTCCTATAGTGCTTAGAACCATTTGAACCTATTTTTTAAAAGAGTTTTAAGATTTGAAAGATATACTTTGATATTTCTTCGCAAGTATTCCAAATTATAACTCCGAGACTGAATTAAGTAAAGCTATAAGGGAAGCAAATGAGACTCCTTGGAAACGTGGCAGAAGTTCGGAGATTCAACTGCACAAAGACATTTTGAAATTAACTGAAGATAATATTTTTATGAAAACTGACAAAAGAATCATGATCTTTGGTTGTGAAGAACCTGAGGAAATACTTTATGAAAATGGAACTGTTCTTATGGACGGTACATTTGACAGTAGTTCCAAACAATTCCAACAACTGTATACCATACACGTTTACATCGGAAACACAGAAGAAGAGACTTATGTATGCGGTCTCATTTGCTTTGCTCCCAGTGAAAAGTCCACATCCACATGAGAGATTTTATTCTTGTTTGAAAATTATGATGCCCGGGTGGTCACCGAAAACAGCTGTGAAAGAGACTGAAATGACAAAAATTAACCGGTTAAGATCGTCAGGCTTCAAGTGTGTACATCAAGATTTACTGCGTCTTAGCTATACCAAAAGCATTTTTTGGCAAAGAAAACCTGAGATGCACATTTTTGAATGTTCAATCTTTTCATCATAAGTGAGTGCTGCCAACTGATGGGCATCACTATGAAAATATCAGCAAGTCATTGTAGCAGTTCGCAGCAGCTCGTGGCCACCAAAATACACGGATATGGATGTATTGCTACATTCCACAGTATAAATGAACACTGTTATTGACTTCGTAAGTAGGTACTTAAGTCCATAAAATGACACCAAGTACACAAAGTGTGTTTAGGAAACGGGTAAATATTTTTGTATAAATCTTGCGCCCAAAATCATGAAAATATCACCTAAGAGCATTACTACATAAAGAAAACTTTTCCTTCATCCAGAAAAAATTTTGGTCTGAAAGGCTTATAGTTATGAAAATGATGTTGAACGAAACGTCCCTTTGCCATTGCAGTTCTTACTTCCATTAGTGTCTCTGAAAGACAAGAAAAGAACTGGAACTAACGGAGGAATACAGGGATAGAAAAGAAGTCCGATTGGTTTATCGTATATGTGTTGTAATGACACATCTTGCACGAAACCTGGATAGGAATAATGGATGAAATACCCAGTGGTGAAAAGGTCATGAAACTCGCAAACTTTTATATGGTCAGTCGGAAGGAAAATCCTAGTATACCAACTGGAATGTGGAATGTTTTTAGCAAGCGGCACAGGACCACAAACGCTGTCGAATTTCGTCATAGGAAACTAAATTCCTCAATAAATTAAAAACATCCAACGATATTCTTATTAGGAAATAATCTGGAATAAGCTGGAGGAGGAAGTAGTAAATGCAGTATTTGAAATTAAGAAAGATTGCATTGGTCTGCCTCTTCACAAAATAAGAGAAAGATACACAGGTTTTGAAAAAAAATGCTAAAAGACATTATAATAATCTATAATCACCCCGGAGATTTTAGGACATGTACAAAATCACTGGTGTTCTCACAAAAAATTGGCTAAGAAATCGTAATTTTTAAAATAAGACAAAAAATTTAATCATATATTGCAGTAATTTTGTAGCGAGAGGAAAGGTGAAAAAGGAAAAATTTATAATGATGGTTCAAATGGCTCTGAGCACTATGGGACTCAACTGCTGAGGTCATTAGTCCCCTAGAACTTAGAACTAGTTAAACCTAACTAACCTAAGGACATCACAAACATCCATGCCCGAGGCAGGATTCGAACCTGCGACCGTAGCGGTCTTGCGGTTCCAGACTGCAGCGCCTTTAACCGCACGGCCACTTCGGCCGGCATTTATAATGATAAAAATTACAAAACAACTGCAATTTACGAAACATTAGCACATGCCTATGAACATGTGCATCTCCATTCCTGAGGCTGAGTAAATTGTGGAGGGATATTCGTACTACAAAACGGACGGCAGAGGCTTCCCCACTGTTGCAGATTCTTTTGACGGTCGGAAAAACCACAGCTAAGGTATTTGTGTTCGGAAAAAACTACGCAGACGTCACTGGTCACAAAGGCCATGGCCGGAAAACCCTGACACTGTTGATGGTGATATGGCTGTACGATGGAGAGGTTAAGCTCAGCAGTCCTCTTGGTGCTGTTCGAGAGGAGCAGACTGTGTGTCAGCACCGGGTTTAACCCTCTCTCTTCCCTTCATCCATAGCGGCAAAAACTCAACACCACACTGTACGAGCTCTCATCAAAGTCGTCAACAAGACACCCATAAACACCTGTCACTTCATTACAGGTTGGAGGAAGGCAGTGTAAAATCATCTCCACTAGGACCTTGCCTAGAACGGGGATACATTTTCCTCCATCTGCTAGCTTTCGCTCTTTACCTGAGTATAGGATTGATTTGATTTCGCGAAATAGTCTGTTTTATATTATGCTAGCCGGGGTGAAGAGGGAATGTCAAAAACGAAGAAAACTGGTTTGAATACTTTATTACGATACGGAATAACTTGAAATATTAAACATTACACAAACTGTCATGGATGTTATACGATGACTGCCGTTGGGTATTACAGAACATAAATGGCAAAACGTTTTTCTACATTTAGGAAAATATTTTATCATCCATTATATACTAAGATTACTGAGGCTATAGAAAGTGATTACTGCCAAAAATTTAGGCTGCAGTTTTGTTATGCTGAATATTGGGTAATTTAAGCTGGTTTACTCTTATCCCAAAGTTATTGTACTAGCACCAATTATAAATGCGCTTTACATAATTTTCTTTCGTAGTTTTCCGGTGAAGCTTTATTGCAATTGATGTATGCAGTTGTGCTATAAACCTTTGTAGAATAAAGCCAGGAAAGATTTTACATTATCTCTGGAACTTTCAGTTCTATTAAGATGCTATGAAGTGCATCTCAAATGCAGACACACCTTACTCTCGCTTGGGAAGACTATGCTTAGGTGCTATCCTCGCTCGTTGCTTCTATTAGTGGAGAGTGATGGCGATATTCGAACGGAGAGAATCACATGAAAGCAGCATCTTTCTCAATAATTTGGCCACGGAGGACAGCCTCCTGCAGGACCTGCTGTTCCGATCTCGTACGTCTAGCGGCTATACAAACATGCGAAAATTAGATGGCTGATACACATCATTTTGTGCACTATGACCGCGTTTGCAAACGTCCAGTGAAAGACACTGCCGGAACAAAAGCACTATTCACAAGATCCCCGTCCATTGTGGCCATACCTATTAATCTTTTATTTGAGCCAGCAGCGGTGCTTTGTGGCGTCGGACGGCTGGCACCGGTGTGTCCCCTGACCTAAATGAACCCTCAGACCGCTCTCACGGAAAGGAGATTATGGAGGCTGGTGATAGGGCACATGCTCCCAGCTAATAATGCTGCTATCAGAATACAAACAGAGGTATGCGTGTCCAAGAGAGCCTAATGGGTGTTGCACTCTGCTTAGGAGGAAATGTTTAAAATTGTGTACGCTCCTGAAAAAGAGTTATTTCTGTTATCTGTTGCCCAAAAAAACCACTTTAGTAAAATTAATCGCAGGCAACACGGAAAGCAAGAAAACGCAGACAATATGTCATTCAGCATACAGCCAATCAGTTACTATCTGTTTCTTGCATTGCCACGGGATGAATTCGTATCATTGCCTAACTTTTCACTCGGGGGGGGAAGACAACATCAGATGACAACTACATGGTCTCCATACAATCAAGCAATCAGCTTAAGTTGGCTGAAGGGGATGAAAGATATCATCTATTGAGACCTACAATGTCACATATATCGAGCGTAAATTCACATTCGGCACTTACGATAAAGCATAACTGCAAGATCAAGAGTGTATTTGTCTATGCCTAAGCAACTGACGGAAAAGAAATGTGCTACGGCATGAAAACATCTGCATCTGCATGATTGCTCTCCAATAAAAAATCAAGTTAATGTTAGAGGATCCGTCGAACCACCGTCAAGTTATTTACATCCTCGAACAACGCTCGGGAAAAGGAACACTTAAATCTTCTGCGTGCTACCTCTGATTTCTCTTATTTGATTTTGATGATCATTTCTCCATATGTTTGTACGTGCCAAGAAAATATTTTCACAATGTGAGGAGGAAGTTAGTGACTGAAATTTCATGTGAAGATTCTAACGCAGCGAAAAACGTCTTTAATGATTGCCACTCCTGTTCGCATATCATATCCGTGTACAATCTCCAGTATTTCGTGATAACAGAAAACGGGCTGCCCTTTCTTGAACTTTCGGGATGGCCTCCTTCAGTCCTGTCTGTTGCGGATCCCGCACCGCACAGCTATACTTCAGAAGGCGGCGGACAAGTGTAGCGTAGCCAGTCCCCTTAATAGACCAGTTGCATTTTCTAAAAGATCTGTCAGTATATCACAGTCTTTGATTTGCTTATCGCACAGAATTAATTATGCGATCGTTCCAAATAAAGATATTGCCACTTGGTAAAGTCTCCACAGCATTTTTCTGTAATTTGTTATTTAGTTACTATCGAACCGGGTGATAAATGCTTTTCTATTATATCGTTCAGAATGTGCTAAATTATGTTTGAAATTTCCCCGGAGGCCTCCACATTTAAGGTCCACTAACTCTAGGACGATTGTTTCATCGGCAGTCACAGACATTATATTGTAAGTCATTCGTTCCGTAAACATAACTGTCTGGTAGCACATAGGAACTGGCCAGATGTTCTACAGTAATGCAGTGACAATTGTTCGTCCACAAGGCTTGAAAATAAATAATATAAACTAGATCATTCCTATTTGAGTTATTTACTTGTACAATTTTAATTTCATCAATAGTCTGTATGTTCATAGTTCCGTTAGCATGAAAAGATTCTTTATGCAGTGCACCTCTGCTGTCATATCTCGAAAGGTTTCATTTCCCGGTTCTTCTACGTCATTTTTAACTTTTTTAGTTGTTTAAGATCTGAAATTCCTTACGACTGTATGCAACATAATTTTAATTCAATGGAGCGCTCGTGAGGTTGCCATTAACCCTTCTTCATAGTACACCAGTTCTCGTGCAACGCTTCGTGTCGGTATGTACCAGATGAGATACATACTCTCCATTCGCCTACTCTCGAATTGTGTGTATATCAGCAAACGATCTGATTCGTGCTTCTTCTAACACTTACACATAAATGAAGTTAGAAGGATTGAGGGACAAAGAAGGGGAAGAAAATCGGTGGTGTTCTTTTTAAAGAGATAAGGCAGGCACTTGCCTGATCGTCTTAGGAAAAATTAAATATAGGTTGCTGTACGAGGATTTCAAAGCTGGGCCTCCCGAAATAGGATCCAGCGTCTCAACCGCTGAGTCATCTCGTTCATTTTAGCAATGAGCTGTTATCCGCGTTCAGTTCAAGAATACGTCTACGTGTGGATACTGTCCGAATTGCTTTTGTGGATAACGCCCTCTAAGGTCAATGAACTCATTTCTCCGCTTTAGTTGATACTTGAACGACGGAATCAGTAAACTCAGTTTTCAACACAGGAACATGAATCCTTTTCAGGCCATTCTCGGTCATAGCATTGGTATGATTTAGTATTTCAGTTTATAGCACAGTACTATTTGTAACAAATTCCAAACTAATTTTCCATTTCTTTGGGAAATGGAAGGATAATGAACTACCAATCGCCGCATCAGGTAAAGTGCTTGCGTTTTAAGTGTTAATTTGTGCGAAAAGTAAGAAGGGGTGGTATCTTACTCGTCCATTCTCCAAGAGGCGCCCTCCTGCATTAATACGGCACAATCGAAACGTTTTGCATCGAAAAGAGCGGGTAAATGCTTCCGCAGCGCACGTGGAACTCATTTTAATTAAGCACGAATTCTCTAACCCGTCTTCTCCTTGGCATTATCTATTTAGTTTTCCTCGGAAACACTAGGCGCTTTAAGTACCGAGGTACTTTACATATTACGCGCATACCAGAAAATGAGGCTTAAGTATTAAGGAGAGTCAGTGAAGAAGTGTAGCTTTATCAGAAATGGAGATCGCGTCGTACCTTGCTTCTCCTTCGCTTTTCATTTTACTTGCACGCAACTTTCGCACCTTAACAGCAAAACTTTTTCCCAATTAATGACGCAGGTTAGATGAATAAAAGTTCGTTTCTCTAAACAGTTACTGTGACTGTGCAAGTAATTGTACGTTCTCATGCAATCTTACGTTTGCACCAAGAGGCTTAACTCCATCAGTTAAGATAAGTGACTGACAGGACACATAAATAAAACAGTAGAAGCAAACAAAAGCGTGCTCTGAAGGAAACTTCTACTGTTTTCTTGGAATTACCGACTTACTCGTAAAAAACGCCTCTTTGAAGATGGGAAATCCGAATATTAGGTACAATTTAAAATTTAAAGCTGTATCCCTTCTTTCATGATCTACTGATGAAATATTCCCTCCCAAAAGTGTAACATTTTGAACACAGAGCTAGGCAGTGGGCAGTACTGAATCTATATTCACCCAGAAAACTCGCTTAGAAAGAAAAGCATACTACAGATGTTACTTTGATATAACACACAATCACACTCACACACACACACACACACACACACACACACACACACACACACACACACACACACACACGCACGCACGCACACGCACACACGGATACACACACACACACACGGATACACACACACACACACACACACACACACACACACACACACACACACTTTAAAGATGAGAGTAATGGCTGAATATACGTTGTAAGTCTGTGTGTGTGCGTGTGTGTGTGTGTGTGTGTGTGTGTGTGTGTGTGTGTGATTACACATAAGCTGGAAAAGTACATCTGGTCAAATTACGTTGACGATTTGAATATTCTTTAAAGAAAATATGCGGAAATTTAAACAGAAAGGAAGCAGATTAAACAAACTATGAACACGGATATCGACTGATAGTGAAGGTAAATACCCGTAAACAAACATGTATGTAATGTATTGTAATTTGGTTCGATAACAAACACACTGTCCATCTCGTTACCCATTTTTCCATCCTACAGAAACTCGCTGTTTTAATAGCAATAATACGAGTATTTCTTACTGAACAACTGAATATAATGAAAACTGGCGTTTGTCTGATACAAAGAAGCTACGAGAAAGGTCCACGTTAAGATATGAGGCGTGTCCCGAAAGTAGCAGTACTGAACTTCTGACGCCAAAGGGTTATACGAGTATTTCGGCAATACAGCAGCACTCTCTTCAAGAATATGGTGTTAGCAGTAGAATGCATATCCGTTTCTCTTAATCGGCTAACATCCCTTGTTTTTTACAGTGTTGAAGGAGATATCTCTATTTCGAATCCCGTCACTTGGAAGGTGAGGAGAGTAGTCCGATTTCTTCCTGGAAAGGGATATGCCTCGTTACTAATTTTTAACGAAATCAAAACTGTTTATAGGGATAGTGTTGTGAATGGTACTTACATGTACAAATGGTGTCGTGAGTTGAAAGCTAGCGGAACGAATGTTCATGACGAACAGAGCACTGCACCTGCCTCAGTCGCGCCTGATGAGATGGTGAACGAGGTCAAAGAAATTAGTCGTGACGATCGCCCACTGTCGTTGAACGAGATGAACACAATGTTTCCAGAAATCACCAGATGAAATTTCCACTCTACAGCAGAGTGTGCGCTGATATGAAACTTCCAGGCCGATCAAAACTGTTTTCCGGACCGAGACTCGAACTAGTGACCTTTGCCTTTCGCATGAGAGCTTCTGTGAAGTTTGGAAGGTAGGAGACGAGGTACTGGCGGAATTAAAGCTGTGAGGACGGGGCGGGAGTCGTGCTTGGGTAGCTCAGTTGGTAGAGCTCTTGCCCGCGAAAGGCAAAGGTCCCGAGTTCTAGTCTCGGTCTGGCACCCAGTTTTAATCTGCCAGGAAGTTTCAAATCACTAGATCTCTTCTGCATTAATTAATTACTGAAACCTTGGTTTCGACAATTATGTGCTATATGAGTTGCTTTGCAACTCACAAGTCAACACAAAATCAACATAATCACATCTTCTCGTGAATTTCTTGAGCGCTTCGTATTGAAAGTTTTACAGTTCCTTGATACAGTTTTGACTGGTGTTGAAATGCGAGACGAAAAGAAACTAAATGCAGAGGCGACCTCTCTCCTCACTATTGGAGAAAAAACTTCAAAAACTGTATTTCGGCTAGAGAAATCGTGATCTCTCTCTTTTATGACTGCGATGGGATTTTCGTCATTGAACTTTTGTCTCGGGCGAAACGTTACGAGGTACTGTGGAAGTCGAAATACTGTGGAGGGCGACACGGAAAAAGTATGGGGCATTATAGCCAAGGGGATGTGCTTGTTGCATGACAATGCAAATCCCCACAGAGCCTGTACCATCCAAGCTTTCATCTTTTCACCCCTCTGAAGCTGTTTATGGGTTGTAAGAGGTTTACTGCTAAGACTGAGGTACAGTGTGGCGTCAAAAAATGGCCCTAAGAGGAGGAGAAATACTTTTTTGACGATGGTATCAGAAAGATCATTACGCTCACAATTTGCTTTGACACGAAGGCGACTACGTCGAAAAATTGTGTTTGAAGTGCATGTATAAATTAGTAATTTTTCACATTCGTGAAATTTTAATCGAGCTCAGTGAATTAATGTGCAATACCTATTTCAGCACCTGCGATGACTTACCAAGGTGATGATTTTAGTATATGGATGTCCAGAACAATGACCACATGAGAAAGCAAGCCACGACGAAGACAGACTAGCAGCAACATCTTGGATATGGAAATTGTCCGACCCTTAAATTACAACATTTTTTGATTTTTTATAATTTTTTAACGCTGTCAGACCACAAAAGTTCCTACAAGAACAATATTCTCACCAAAGAAACAAACGTTATTTTAATTCATTGTGGGAGTAGAGATTTTATTAAAATTCAAAAAATGTATCAGACACCACCCGTAGGCGTAGCCTTGTGAACTATATTAATGACAAGGATTCTACGAATCCACTTTTTTATCCTGTGATGTGATACGCGAATTTTGCTAATTGTTGGATGGGTTACTCTTGTAATTGATACACTAAGGTACGCTCTGGTACATTTCATGTTTGTTGATGGTGTGGTACAGTATCACTATGTACTTCGTAAAGTATTTTATTTATTAGTCATTTTACTGTTGTCTACAGATCTGAAGATGGTTTATGTCCAACTGAAACCCATCACTTTAAGGAACTAGTCTAAATCAGGTGGAAATGAAAAGCTATAGTGCAGGTTACTGTTTCAGTAATTTATATTATCGTCACACACCTACTAAAATTTCAGTTTAGGTCTTTTCAGCACACAGATTACGATTTCAGTACTTTATATTCAAACTCAGATTTTCACAGCTATATCAATTTTAAAACATCTTCTGTTCACAGAGGTGAGGAATCGCTCCGTCTTCCCTAAACTGACGCCATGCTAACATGCTCACTTCGTTGTGGAGTATGAAGTGCTTATCATCTTGTGCCTATATTGCGTTAGAGTTTGAACTCTACGTAACTTGCATCAAATTATGTGTCAACCGGTCAGTAATCATTAATTCCATAGCTGATGAGAATTTTACACAATTTGTTTTATGCATTATGTATTGTGTCTCAGTTTAGAGAGCGTACATTTTTTCTCTCGGTTATATGGGTTCTGTAATACTGTTTTCTGATTACTCATCTTTCTCGAGCACTACTTTTTTTAATTGAATAAATGTGTAACAAACTTTGCGTTAGACTGAAAATGGCACAAACAGCACCCATGGACTTAAGGTGAACGATGATGAACAATGATGATACTAAATGGTAGTATCAGAATGTTCCTATGTAAGAGTAATTGTTAATTTCCATGTTTCCAAACACCAGGATTGACTAGTAGACATGTTTCTCACGTTCACGGTGTTTTGAGGCATACAGTGTAATCACATTTCACTCTTTTCCTTTTTATTCCTTATTCCTTCCAATAGCGTTCCGCTCTTGCAAAAATTACTGATAACTTTTCACATTAAGACGTACAGTCTCGTTATTTTTCTCAAATATTTCCGCGTGCCTCACATTGCTAGGAAATGATACGTTTGCAAAATTTAATATGACTGAATGTGTAACATACTCGTAAGTAAACATACCTATCACATGGTACCTGGTAATTTCCTGGGTACAGAAAATCTATAACTGACCATTTCCACCAGTAATTATCAGTGTTAAGGTCAACATTTATCATTAAAAGCTTCTCTGCAATGACTTTTGTTAATTTTCTATGCATTTCAGCATAATAACCTTATTTAAATTCTCGGTACCAGGAAGTTTCAAAATTTCTTTCAACACCCAACTCGAATTGTGAGTTTGGAAAGCTATTTTTTTATTTTATTTATTTTCTACAGCCGACCTGTAAGATATTTTGAATACCATTCATTGACGTCATCATACAATGACAGAGATACATTCTTACTGTTACTTGACTGAATTCTAGGCGCGCATTCCGGAACCGCGGGACTGCTACGGTCGCAGGTTCCAATCCTGCCTCGGGCATGGATGTGTGTGATGTCCTTAGGTTAGTTAGGTTTAAGTAGTTCTAAGTTCTAGGGGACTGATGACCACAGAAGTTAAGTCCCATAGTGCTCAGAGCCATTTGACTGAACACCAGCATTAATTTTGAAAATGGGTATTTAGAAGGAAAATAACTTATTTCCTTTACCAATTAATGTAGTGAGACTAAAAAACTAATTCAGTTTCTTTTTATGAGAAACGTTGGTTTTACTGAGGTGATAAAATATATAAAGTGATTCAATAAATTTTATGTATGGTTTTTGTACAAACAGGCATTTTCATTTTTCTCAATACCCGCACATTTTTAGTAGGCTCAGTTAGCGTGGCATGGGCACTAAACCCCAACTTTAATTTCGGAAAACTTTTCTGGAAACCAAGAGCCCACCCATTTCCAGTCGTCCTAGTTAGTCTCCTTACATAAATTGTGAAGAAAATTTTTCCTCTTCACCAGTTCAAATGATGTGCCCTGCAGACTCTTAATTGTCATGCCAAAAATTCTTGTCTCCAATAACAAGAGATGGTCATAAATTTCCTTTTCTATTTTTTATGTAAGTGGAGACTGAGATCCTACAAATACCCTCTTGCTGTCTTTAAACCTCTCCTCTACAGTATATGTGTTGGAATTTCATAGGTGGCTGCATTAGTTCTGAAAGCCATGCCATCCTTCACTGCCTTATTGTTCTCTCCGTGTCACATCGATCCTACGACCGTCTGTTGTGCACTTATGTGTACATCATTGCTGAATGGAAGAACTAAATCGTTCATATTATAAAAGGATTATTGTTACTGACGAATTTTTATAGTTACACTCCTGGAAATGGAAAAAAGAACACATTGACACCGGTGTGTCAGACCCACCATACTTGCTCCGGACACTGCGAGAGGGCTGTACAAGCAATGATCACACGCACGGCACAGCGGACACACCAGGAACCGCGGTGTTGGCCGTCGAATGGCGCCAGCTGCGCAGCATTTGTGCACCGCCTTCGTCAGTGTCAGCCAGTTTGCCGTGGCATACGGAGCTCCATCGCAGTCTTTAACACTGGTAGCATGCCGCGACAGCGTGGACGTGAACCGTATGTGCAGTTGACGGACTTTGAGCGAGGGCGTATAGTGGGCATGTGGGAGGCCGGGTGGACGTACCGCCGAATTGCTCAACACGTGGGGCGTGAGGTCTCCACAGTACATCGATGTTGTCGCCAGTGGTCGGCGGAAGGTGCACGTGCCCGTCGACCTGGGACCGGACCGCAGCGACGCACGGATGCACTCCAAGACCGTAGGTCCCTACGCAGTGCCGTAGGGGACCGCACCGCCACTTCCCAGCAAATTAGGGACACTGTTGCTCCTGGGGTATCGGCGAGGACCATTCGCAACCGTCTCGATGAAGCTGGGCTACGGTCCCGCACACCGTTAGGCCGTCTTCCGCTCACGCCCCAACATCGTGCAGCCCGCCTCCAGTGGTGTCGCGACAGGCGTGAATGGAGGGACGAATGGAGACGTGTCGTCTTCAGCGATGAGAGTCGCTTCTGCCTTGGTGCCAATGATGGTCGTATGCGTGTTTGGCGCCGTGCAGGTGAGCGCCACAATCAGGACTGCATACGACCGAGGCACACAGGGCCAACACCCGGCATCATGGTGTGGGGAGCGATCTCCTACACTGGCCGTACACCACTGGTGATCGTCGAGGGGACACTGAATAGTGCACGGTACATCCAAACCGTCATCGAACCCATCGTTCTACCATTCCTAGACCGGCAAGGGAACTTGCTGTTCCAACAGGACAATGCACGTCCGCATGTATCCCGTGCCACCCAACGTGCTCTAGAAGGTGTAGGTCAACTACCCTGGCCAGCAAGATCTCCGGATCTGTCCCCCATTGAGCATGTTTGGGACTGGATGAAGCGTCGTCTCACGCGGTCTGCACGTCCAGCACGAACGCTGGTCCAACTGAGGCGCCAGGTGGAAATGGCATGGCAAGCCGTTCCACAGGACTACATCCAGCATCTCTACGATCGTCTCCATGGGAGAATAGCAGCCTGCATTGCTGCGAAAGGTGGATATACACTGTACTAGTGCCGACATTGTGCATGCTCTGTTGCCTGTGTCTATGTGCCTGTGGTTCTGTCAGTGTGATCATGTGATGTATCTGACCCCAGGAATGTGTCAATAAAGTTTCCCCTTCCTGGGACAATGAATTCACGGTGTTCTTATTTCAATTTCCAGGAGTGTATTATTAGTGACTGATTTCATTGTTTATTATAATTCCTAGGTTATCATATTTCTTGACATAAACAACACCAAAATGGAAGAAGAAGTGTCAGTTCAAGGCAGGAATATTGGCTTCAGCAGCGGACATATTGGCCTCTGGCTGGCTTACTGCCCTCTGGCTGGTCATTGGGTCTGCCTAGACGTCATTCCCCAAATTTTTTTTTAGTTGGCGACGGTCTCCGATGAAGTATTCATGGGAATTTGTCGAGAAGAAAATAATTGACTGAAATGAGGACTTACCTTACATCAGAGGGTATGAAAACCATAGAAAACATGAGTGTGGAACAGGAAGGTATCCATACAATGACTACGCGTAACTTGACGGGGAGAGGGTTTTCGGGACACCTCCATCCAACTGCTGTGCATTTACAGCACTACACGGACTCAGAAATTCAAATGGCTTTTGTTCTTGACTACGGAATTATCTGTTGCAGCTCCTCTTCTTCAGTAACAGCTAGCAAATGGAGATTCTACGGTATTCCGGAATTTCGTGCTTATATTTTATAGCTGCAACAACAAGGTTGTTTTAAGCTGTATAAACACTCTCGTACAGAATATCTAAGAACTGGAACTACTGGTAGCGACGTCCTTTACACTTACATTCTGAAGCTGAAAAGAGTTATATATGTGTGTGCGGATAAAATATCACAGTAACATACGCACACAAGGGAAGTAACTGTGCCAGTAACAGCATATGAGCCTTACTACTTGTTTGTACCTTGCTTGTAATGTCTACATTCCCAGTTAGTCAGCAAGGACAGAGACAAGCCAAGAGTTGTTTGTCTCTGTACATAGTTTTTCAAGGAACCGTTGGTGCAAAATCTAAGTGTATCATATTTCTCCGAATCTACTAAAATGTATGTGCAAGAAGCGCTTGCTTCATAAAGTGTGAGCTGTGTAACTTCACGCAGAAGTACTTTTTGGGTATTCGTAACGAAACTCCAATTATTTAGACAATTTACAATCCTTTCAGATACTTTCCAGTACATCAATTTTTTGTATTTCCATAATTTTCGACTTTTTCATTATTTATCGATATTTTTCGATACCTTAAAATGAGTTATTGTGACAACATGACACTTTATAGAAGCATCGATTGGCTTTGTAACAACAACTTCTGGCTCTATAGAATTATCAGCGGGAGCTATGTCCGAAAAATTTCTGGCCGTGTGATTCTGAACGTGAACAAGTTTTCTGAGATGTTCGAGAACTTTTATGAGATGCATGAGTCGTGATATTAGCAGCTGCTATGGAGCACTGCGGCTGTGTGACAACCTTCGCTGCTCTGGAGCACGACTGTGAAGACTTTGCTAGCTCATTGTAGCACATCGTCACTGAAGGCCACGCTAAGGCCACGTCAACTAAACGCCAGCACAGCTGAAGTGCATAACCTAGATTTCATTATGTTACTTTCTACCACCTAGTTCAGTGGAAATCATAGCAGTTTTTAATTTTACAATGGAAGCGTCGTAGGCAACCACGTTTAGATATTGGATATGTACCATCTGCAAATCGTATATTAGGTGCTAGCTTTACTAGGTTATTATTTCATCATATTTGCAACAATACAATGCAACTTATTCTAATGGCTTCATAAAAAACGCATGAATATATTGGCTGCAATCATTAAAACTTGGAAGAATGTTCATAATCCACGCAATATTTCTTTTAGTCTAACATAACGTACAGAACTTAGTCTATCAATGGTAACAGACATTCCAGAATGAGATTTTCACTCTGCAGCGGAGTGTGCGCTGACATGTAACGTCCTGGCATATTAAAACGGCGTGCCAGACAGAGACTCGAACGCGGGACCGTAACATTTTGTGGGCAAGTACTCTTCCATCTGAGCTACCCAAGTACGACTGAAGGCTCGCCCTCACAGCTTCAATTCTGCCAGTACCTCGTCTGCTACCGTCCAAGCTTCACAGAAGTTCTTCTGCGAACCTTGCAGAACTATAATCCATTCATCATAAGAATAAACCTGATGTAAACAAACACAAACGGGATGATTGGTCAGAATCCGTAGCACACGTACACTGGTGTTGTTACACTCTTGGACATAGGTCCTACTAATGTACTAGATATATTATTTCTAAGTTGCGTTAGATGAAACTTTATGATATTCAAACGTAATAACATCGATCAACGTTTTTCTTAATCACGCTTTTGCTACGCAGTATTAGTTTCCAAAATCGTGTGCAGTCACAGCCTCTGCAGTGTTGTGCTCCGACCGTCGCGCTGTTAATGCGCAGTATGAAAATGGCTGAGACTGCTTTCTGTTCCGTAGTGAAACACGCGTGTAGAACACCGTTAAAAAGTGCAGGGACATAGGCTGTTGTTAATGTTTTTCATAAATTTACGGAGATAATCGGCTTTGAAATTTTCCCAGTCACCGTATGTAATACTCTTGATACATAAATCCAGATCCTAAGTGTACCGTCGTCGGTAGCTTAATGGAAGGGTGAGCAAATACAATTAATGGTTCATTAGTTCAAATCTCTCCACAAACATTTTTTTTTCGTTCAGTTTGAAATACCTGCTTTTCGTAATTATAAAACTCATCATCATTTTCTTTTGAATAATGCATGTCTTCTTGTTTCTAATTACATATTGGAAGCGAAATTCCTGTTTTCATTTGAAATACAAATTCTTACTTATCGATGTTTTATGAAAGAATGTTCATAAATGTTGCTTAAATTAAGAAAACGTAATAATTTAATATTTAAGGCAAAAATGTAAAACTAAATCTTCTTTATTAGGACTGTGTCCATCGTTGTATACCAAAGAGCATCGAGCATCGAGCACATCATACAAATCCTGCGTTTTTACATTTGCTACTGTACCATTACAACATGAAACCAACAGAGCTGACCTGGAGCCAATTTGCGGGATTTGGCCCGATAATTAACGAGACTGTTAAGCTGCCAGCTTTTTTCACACGTCACTGCCGAACGCTGGTGGGATACAGAACGACTCGTCATAAAAGAAGAAGAGAAAATATGGCGCCTGGTTGGCTTCGTGGATTCAGTTGAAGATAGGCTCATTATCAACGTAGCAGGTGACACTTCCAGAACTGAAACGTATTTCTTGAATTCGGATAAGGAAGGAACTAAGTGATTACCAGACGAATGACTGTAATTAATACCTTCAGTGGCTTCAGTGTTCAACAGTACGGTGAATTCCCTGCAGTATGCTTTTGCATTACACACAGCTCGCTTAGAAAAATTACCCTATGTTAAAGTTAGAAATTTTCATCATTCTTGTATGTAATTAGATTGTTACGTCAGGTGAGAACGAGTGCATTTTATGCTTTCCGTCTGGTCACCTAAGACGCGTGCGGTAGTGCTGAAGTTTCTGCGAATATTATTTCATTCTCTTTAAAAATTAAATGACATTCCAAGCAATATTGTTTATTTGCTCGTCTCCTTTTTACGTCTGAAATGCCTCTGCTCGTATCATTGCAGGGTAGTTGGACTGCTGGCTGGCCAGTGCTGTCCTAGTTTAATGCGCCAGTAAAGCTGTTGTCCCGCATTATCGCTCAGGCTATGTGCGTGTAACACAGCACAAATGGCATGTTTATGGTCTCACTTGACTGTACTCGTCATAGCTTGGTTTCCGCTCCACGTAAAACGAAATCCAGTGAGATTCAAGTAAACGCCGAAGAATACATGGTGTAATGTTTACATCAGGTTTATTCTTATGATGAAGAGAGTATAGCACTCCTGGAAGAAAGGATGTTGCGGAGACATGGCTTAGCCACAGCCTGGGGGGTATTTCCAGAATAACATTTTTACTCTACAGCGGCGTGTGTGCTGATATGAAACTTCCTGGTGGATTAAAACTGTGTGCCGGACCGAGACTCCAACTCGGGACTTTTGCCTATACCGAGTTCGAGTCTCGGTCCGGTACACAGTTTTAATCTGCCATGATTTAACGGACCTTAATTATATCATTCAGAACCTCCTTTCATCAGGAAACAAAACAGAACCCCACCTTGCCCTCCAATGAGCTCTCCCTTGACACCACTGAAGTCGGAAATGGTGGTGGATTAGTGTCAGTGGAATGCACGCTAAAGGGCGTCTGGCTCGAAGCTGTTCTTGAACCGATTTGTGGCAGTTTTTTGTGTCACTGTGGTGCCAACTGCTGCTCAAATTACTGCTGCAGATTCAGAATGATGCGCCAGAGGCCTATGTCCAACGCGGTGGTCTTCAGTCCTGGTAATGCCACGTGGCCGTCCAGAGCCCAGTTGTCTTGCGACCGTACATTCTCGTGACCACCGCTGTTAGCAATTATGTACAGTGGCTGCATTCCTGCCAAGTCTTTGTGCAGTACCGCAGAAGGAACATGCGGCTTCTTGTAGCCTATTACATGACCTCGTTCAAACTCAGTGAGCTGTTGATATTGTAATGACTTCTTTTTAACCTTAAATGCATTCTTAACTATCTCAACTCACCACGTCTAATCTCAAAGGCTACTAACATCCATAACCATTGCAGCGAGTATTTAAAGCAAAAGGGATTTGCATCCTCATACTGCCGCAACTAGCACCACTCTAATCCTACTGATGCGAAACTTGAACAGACACCACCTTTCAGATGTAGAAACACGCCTACCAAGTTTCGTTAACGTCGAACAACTCCTCCTTTTCGTTGCGATTTTTTTTTCCGTTAGTGTTGTTATGGTCAAGCTCACTAATGCGCATCGACTGAACTACTCAATGTTATTTAGGATGATTAATTAGATGATTCAAATGGCCCTGAGCACTTTGGGACTTAACATCTGTGGTCATCAGTCCCCTAGAACTTAGAACCTAACTAACCTAAGGACATCACACACATCCATGCCCGAGGCAGGATTCGAACCTGCGACCGTAGCAGCCGCGCGGTTCCGGACTGCGCGCCTATAACCGCTAGACCACCGCGGCCGGATGATTAATTAGACTCTGAGACACTTCTTAACGTACCTTGTATCAAGAATCAGCATAACATTTGTTCCACCAAATTTCGGATGTTTGTTACTTCCTGTCACAATATTTCAGCGCAGAGTCTTCTGACCATCTTCAGATGATATTGGGAAAAACACACTGAGCTCTGATATTTAAGGCCCCTCCGGCACATGCGTGGTGGAGTCACTTGGCGTTTCGCTTGCGCTACTTGAGCGTGGCCGCGCGAGATTTGCCGAGCGGTCTCGGGCGCTGCAGTCATGGTTTGGGAGGCTGGTCCCGGCGGAGGTTCGAGTCCTCCCTTGGGCGTGGGTGTGTGTGTTTGTCCTTTGGATAATTTAGGTTAAGTAGCGTGTAAGATTAGGGACCGATTACCTTAGCAGTTAAGTCCCATAAGACTTCCCACACATTTGAACTTGAGCGTGTTCGATTCTGCTGCACCGCGCGCCCTCCGTGCTCGAAACTCGTCGCATCGATATCAATTCGATTGTCTTCGCGCGGTTGCATCACAGAACAAGGTGTATTATTCAAAAGTTTGCAAAAATTTAGCATTTTATTAATAGCGCCGCTGCAAATACACTCCTGGAAATTGAAATAAGAACACCGTGAATTCATTGTCCCAGGAAGGGGAAACTTTATTGACACATTCCTGGGGTCAGATACATCACATGATCACACTGACAGAACCACAGGCACATAGACACAGGCAACAGAGCATGCACAATGTCGGCACTAGTACAGTGTATATCCACCTTTCGCAGCAATGCAGGCTGCTATTCTCCCATGGAGACGATCGTAGAGATGCTGGATGTAGTCCTGTGGAACGGCTTGCCATGCCATTTCCACCTGGCGCCTCAGTTGGACCAACGTTCGTGCTGGACGTGCAGACTGCGTGAGACGACGCTTCATCCAGTCCCAAACATGCTCAATGGGGGACAGATCCGGAGATCTTGCTGGCCAGGGTAGTTGACTTACACCTTCTAGAGCACGTTGGGTGGCACGGGATACATGCGGACGTGCATTGTCCTGTTGGAACAGCAAGTACCCTTGCCGGTCTAGGAATGGTAGAACGATGGGTTTTGATGACGGTTTGGATGTACCGTGCACTATTCAGTGTCCCCTCGACGATCACCAGTGGTGTACGGCCAGTGTAGGAGATCGCTCCCCACACCATGATGCCGGGTGTTGGCCCTGTGTGCCTCGGTCGTATGCAGTCCTGATTGTGGCGCTCACCTGCACGGCGCCAAACACGCATACGACCATCATTGGCACCAAGGCAGAAGCGACTCTCATCGCTGAAGACGACACGTCTCCATTCGTTCCTCCATTCACGCCTGTCGCGACACCACTGGAGGCGGGCTGCACGATGTTGGGGCGTGAGCGGAAGACGGCCTAACGGTGTGCGGGACCGTAGCCCAGCTTCATGGAGACGGTTGCGAATGGTCCTCGCCGATACCCCAGGAGCAACAGCGTCCCTAATTTGCTGGGAAGTGGCGGTGCGGTCCCCTACGGCACTGCGTAGGATCCTACGGTCTTGGTGTGCATCCGTGCGTCGCTGCGGTCCGGTCCCAGGTCGACGGGAACGTGCACCTTCCGCCGACCACTGGCGACAACATCGATGTACTGTGGAGACCTCACGCCCCACGTGTTGAGAAATTCGGTGGTACGTCCACCCGGCCTCCCGCATGCCCACTATACGCCCTCGCTCAAAGTCCATCAACTGCACATACGGTTCACGTCCACGCTGTCGCGGCATGCTACCAGTGTTAAAGACTGCGATGGAGCTCCGTATGCCACGGCAAACTGGCTGACACTGACGGCGGCGGTGCACAAATGCTGCGCAGCTAGCGCCATTCGACGGCCAACACCGCGGTTCCTGGTGTGTCCGCTGTGCCGTGCGTGTGATCATTGCTTGTACAGCCCTCTCGCAGTGTCCGGAGCAAGTATGGTGGGTCTGACACACCGGTGTCAATGTGTTCTTTTTTCCATTTCCAGGAGTGTATTATCAGACGTAAAGCAAGTATGACATTAGTGAGAGAAGGGATTCGTTTCAGTCGGCCTCAACTGGATTCCGCATCGAAGGAGACGTGTTATCTTCATTTAGAATTGGCAGCAAGACTGTCTACGTTGTTTTCGGACTGGGTGGATAGTGTGACATGGGTCAAAGCAAACTGGAGCCATGACAAGGCTATGACGAGGTAAATGGCCAAGTTCGACCGTCTTTCGACACAGATGCTAGAGGAAGTTCCTATTGGATGATCCGTTATTAATTTGACGGGGAAACCTATAGATGATGCGTCTACGTCTGTGTTAGCAAGAGGTGTCAATTTGCTCCTACACTAGAATGAAATTTTCACTCTACAGCGGAGTGTGCGCTGATATGAAACTTCCTGGCAGATTAAAACTGTGTGACGGACCGATACTCGAACTCGGGACCTTTGTCTTTCGCGGGCAAAGGCAAAGGAAAAGGTCCCGAGTTCGAGTCTCGGTCCGGCACACAGTTTTAATCGGCCTGGATGCTCCTACACTGTTTCACCAACACTGTTGGACTTCGTCAGTTCCATCGAAGAAGCTGTGCGCCGTCTTCCTACACATGAAGCTGAGGAAGTGCACCATGAGTCTTCTGTGTTGACAAGAGTTACACCGCCGAAGAGCAACATCTCGCCTATGGAGAGGGCAGCCCTTCGGAATTTGCAAGCAGATCCGCATACTGTGGTTCTTAAACCGGACAAAGGTAATGCTACTGTTTTAATGCTACAGGAGGACTATATTAATAAGATCAATGTTTTATTAAGTGACTCAGTATATCGCAAGATCGATAAGGATCCTACTACCAGAGTGGTGTGGAAAACTGCAGAACTTCTGACTCACAGTTTCTTACCAAATGAGGTAATTAAGAAAATGAAATAAAATAGTTCAGTTCCACCTAGGCTATATGGATTGCCGAAGATCCACAAGGATAGCGTGCCACTGCTTCCAATTGTGAGTAATATTGAAGCAGCCACCTACGACTTAGCAAAGTATTAGGAATCTTTGCTCAAACCAATGGTAGGAAAGTGTCCACATCACATAAAGAATTCTAGAGAATTCATCAGCAGACTTAAGTTATTGCAGCTGCAAAGTTATGACTTGTTGGTCAGTTCTGATGTAGTTTCTCTCTTTACAAATTACGTCTTGTATGACTCACTATATCTCATTGGCAATAGGGTTGGAGCTGACATTACAGCGTTGTTTGAGTACACACTCTCCTGTAGATATTTTTTATTTAACAACGAGTTTTATGAGCTATCATATTGTGTCGCCATGGGGAGTCCTTTGTCTCCCCTGGTGGCCAAACTCTCCTCTAAATATCTTTTATTTAACATCGAGTTTTATGAAAAATCAGACGGTGTTGCCATAGGGAGTCCTTTGTCTTCCCTGCTGGATAACCTTTTTATGGAAGATTTTGAGAAGCGAGCACTCGCCTCAGCCACTTTTAAACCAACAGTATTTTGGCGATATGTTGATGATACTCTTATAGTTTGGCCTCATGGTTTGGATCATATGTGAGAGTTTCTACAACATCTGAACTCCATACACGAAAACATAAAATTTACTATGGAGTTGGAGAAAAATGGTTTCCTGCCGCTTTTAGACGTCTTGGTGCGACGTAAGGGCGGTGGGACACTTGGTCATTCGCTATACAGAAAGCCCACTCACCAGACCTTTATTGCCAACCGCTAGTAGCCACCATCCGGCACAAACGATGGGTCTTTTGAAGACAATGATTCACTGAGCCCACGTCATCTCTGACACTGATAGTTTGCAAACGGAACTGTAGCACCTGCAGACTGTATTTCCGAAGAATGGGTATTGGTTCCAGCAAGAGGAGAGAGCGCTGCAGACCTGTAAACGATTGAGCAACGAAGAGGAAGAGGCCTATAAAACGACTGCCTATTTATCATATATTGGTCATATTTGACCTCAAATACGTAGAATACTAAGAAAATATAAAGTGAAAGCAATGTTTCGCCATCCTGCTAAAATTTCGTTGCTGTTGGGATCTGTCAAAGACGACCTAGAGCTGCGCAAGGCAGGTGTTTACAAGATTCCATGTGAATGCGGCAAATCTTACACAGAACAAACGACGCGTAATGTGCAGGATCGTATTGTAGAACATCAGCGGCATACTCGCCTTCTTCAGCCCTGTAAGTCTGCCATCGCCGAACACTGTATTTCCACTGGTCATCTCGTGTGGCTCATACGTATAACTTTTGGAGTTCTATTATTAATGAATCTGTGGAAATACGACTGTCTGACAGCGAGTCTCTCATTAATCGAGACGGCGGTTTCCAGTTGAAATCACCATGAAATCAAATGGTTGAAAAACTTCGTGTCCTCCGCAGCCAGCGTAATTCTGTGATGGAACCTCGGGAAGACAATCGAAGTGATATCAATGCGGCGAGTTTTCACCACGGAGGGCGGGCGGCGCAGCAGAATCGAACGCGCTCAAGTAGCGCACGCTCAACGGCAAGTGACTCCACAACGCATGTGCCGGTGGGGCCTTAAACACCAGAGCTCATTGCGTTTTCGCCAGTATCACTTGAAGATGACCGGAAGACTCTGCGCCGAAATATTGTGGCAGGAAGTTACAAAAATAATGCAGTTCTCCTGAAATTTTGTGGAACAATACGTACGCCGGGAAATTTTTAAATCTCACAGCATAACATTTGATATAAGACACATACACAATCAGCAAAATTGTGAGAGTTGGCAGCTCTTTGCATTATCAGTTGTGAGACTATGACAGTTTTCGCGTGAGTTCGTTGGCGACAGCATATTCCTTCAGTAGTCAGAACTCCGTTTTCTTTCAGTCGGTATTTCAGCAGAACTTGTATTTTTGCATACGAAGTTCATTTCGACTCTGAATTAAGTGCACTGAGTCTGAACTTCAACTCAGTTGCCAGTGTGAGACTTTGATATTTTCTTTTATTAATCGACACTTTGGTTCAAATGGTTCAAATGGCTCTGAGCACTATGGGACTTAACAGCTGTGGTCATCAGTCCCCTAGAACTTAGAACTACTTCAACCTAACTAACCTAAGGACATCACACACATCCATGCCCGAGGCAGGATTCGAACCTGCGACCGTAGCAGTCGCGCGGTTCCGGACTGCGCGCCTAGACCACCGCGGCCGGCTCGACACTTTGCTTTAACTGTATATCGATTAGACTCCTATCCGGTTGAGTTAATGTGGAGTTTAACTTCTGTTAATTTCAGCTCTGAACACTGCCTGTGTTTTCCAGCAGTTCCCTTTATTTGTTTTAATAGTGATTAAGCTAACAGCCATGTTGATGGCAGGAGCTAATTTCATTTCATTTAAGCACAGATTAGCTTATCAAAAGACCATGAATTAAGTGTGAGATATGTACAATAAACATTATAAGCTAAACTTGTTGGGCATCTGTAGAATAGTATAGATCTATTATGTGAACGCCGGCCGGTGTGGCCGTGCGGTTCTAGGCGCCTCAGTTTGGAACCGCGTGACCGCTACGGTCGCAGGTTCGAATCCTGCCTCGGGCATGGATGTGTGTGATGTCCTTAGGTTAGTTAGGTTTAAGCAGTTCTAAGTTCTAGGGGACTGATGACCACAAATGTTAAGTCCCATAATGCTCAGAGCCATTTGAACCATATCATGTGTACATGACTTCCTTCAAAAACGAATAAGTCTCAAGTAAGGAAAAAGCAATCTGAATGTTCTCACTTGTGATTCTACAGACACCCATAATTATACAGCGGATCGGAACATTTTGTTTCATTTAATATCTCTTGTATTAGCAAGACAGAAACTCAGATTTTTACTTCCGTGTATGAAGTTGTTATATTTCGTGAAAGTGGTGTTATGATTGGCGTGAAGTTGCTTAGAGTAGCTACGAGAATAGACACGCTAAGTACTTACACGTAGGCATTGGGAATTCGACTACGATCCACACTTGATCTCTTCTATTATCTGACATAATTGATGCCTGCGTTAATAAAAATCACCAAAGGTAACAATCTGAAACAAGGATTCGAGATTTACACTAACTTTATATATGTTATTCTATTTCAAAACTTACAAACATCTTACACATTTCAACTGGTTAATGTACAAACACCTGCTGCTCTTAGCAGAGTCATCAAAAGATATTATGAGAAGTGCACGATCTATTAGGTGAATGAGGAACATACTTACTACACCTGATCATAATTTAACTCGGTTCATAGACAGAGCAAGATCCACCAAAATTTTCCGTAGCCATTCTTACCTGTCTGCTGCAAATTTTACAAGAAGACCTAAGCAACCACACTGCTATAATGTAACACGTCAAGTCGTAAGGAAAAAAATACAAGCTACGTCTTGTTGCTGAGCAGTCAAATATGCAAGAGCGGTGTATGATTATCGTTTTTACGTCCTCAATACGACCTTATTATATTACTCACTCATAGCTCTCTCTCCCTTTCTCTGCATCTAATTGTGGCGGCGCTCTCTACGACTTGAAACCAATGTCACGCCTTCTGCCCACAGCAGTGGCAAAGCAGAATACATCAGACAACTGGATGACCATCACACTGAATCCCCAGTGACCACTACGTAACCAGCAGTGCCTGCCTGCTCGCAACCACAACAAACACACTCCCACTGACTGCTACACTCTGACTGCCACTTCCTCGTTTGGAAATCTTTCCTCCACAAATAAGGTGACCTCATCCTCGCTATTAAAGGGATAAGCCAAGCTCGCTCCAAAAGCCCGAGGTATAGGACTAAGTGTAGTTGATGTAGCAGAGAAAGTACGGAAATCGATCTATGCGTTACCGATACAAAAGCAAAAGTTCGAGACAGTAAGCAACATGCAGATAAATGAAACACATTAAAGGTGGGTAATGGATGATATTTCAAACATTCACAATTGTAGCTGAAGTACGTTATTTAATACTGAATGCATCAGTGTTCAACCCACTAATTGTTTGGAAATCTGTTTAATGCATCAGAGACAAGTTCATTAGTTTATTTTTATTTAAATAGGCGTACAACAACGAGGCAAATATTCTAGCATCCCTCTAATAGACGAGGCAGAGCCTGTCTGAGGGCCTTTTCGTCCAGAAGTTTTTGTTACAATCGCTGCTTGATTTCCAGGACTAGACCAGAAGGCTACGTTGACTCGGAGCAAATGGCAAGTAATACGTTAGGGCCACGAGTTCTTTCATTTTCGTCGAGAACGTGCATCCGTCGCTGAAGTTCTCACAGCAACGCAATTCAGTCCACGCATTTCCCAGTACGCCACAGAAGCGGCCACGCATTCGTTGCCACAAAGTAGCTGTCTCCATGACAGCCCAGCAGCAGCAATCTGTATGGCGTGCACAGACACCGAGTACACACCAGCAGTAGTACAGTGTTTGAACATAAAAGGTAAGTTGAGCAGCATTTGCAGTTCCACTACATTTGTCGTTGCAGCTTGTTAGCCACGCCTGATGGCATCAAGCAATCACCTAGTGAATATGGGCCCGATCAAATAGTGGCGAAATGATTGGTCCAAGTAGATCTATGGGAGAAGAAAATATATATCTGGTGGAAGGAGATGCGATTTTGGGAATAGGAAGTTTGCGGGCATAGCTGCTAGCTATCATACAAAAACTATGAATGTCAGTAAATTTGATGAAATGAGAACTCAAAATGAGTGAAGCATAAAATTAATGGAATAGATTAATTAAAAGCTGAAAATGATGGAATAAATGATCAGTATGGGGTAACTAACAGTAAATTTTATGGGATTATTATGCAAGTTAGAAATGTAAGAAAGAAACTGGCAGACTGACTGACTGTGGTAGAGAGGGTTGGCTAGAGAGAATCGATGTCCTGCAGACGGGAGGTGGTAATAGTTCCAAAGAGACGGAATCTGCACTGAAATAAATATTTGGTAGTATGGACCATGTATTTCAGTGCTAGGTGGAAGGAAGAGCAGAGCTGGACTCGGTGAAATCGAAGACGACCAGTCTGCACACTACTGCGGTTCAAGAGGCAGAAATTTAAAAGAAAAAGGAAGACTGTGTCTGTTAACGCCAAACAAAGTAAATTTGCACTGGATCAGGGAGGGGAAATGGTTACGCACTTCATGGCAAACCCTAACTTGAAATACTTCAGTGGGGCAAGCAGGTACCACACGGTAGAATTTTTAGGGCTGGGAAAGACTGATTTATTGAGGGTATGTCCTACGACGTAAAGATTATGTTTATTAAGTTGCAGCTTGACGGGAGTGCTCAGGCGTAAGCGACTCAAAATGCGGCAGCATTTTGTGATTACGCCGCGGATGAGGGGTTTTTGCTCAGCAAATACCGGGATGTAAGTAAGTAGATCGAGCTGCACCGTTGGGCACACTCACTGGTATGTCCACTCTAAGGCGCACCTACCTGAATTTTTCCTGGGAGATGTGGTCCACAGCCGCAAGTGAACAATAGGTAATGTTCTTGACTTTGTGGAGCGGTTGGGCGCCGCTATGTGCTACTGAAACAGGGAATAGGCTATACAAGTAATAATGGAATCGCTAGGGACGATAGAAATGGGCAATAAGTGCAGAAAGCAAATGAGTGTGCTTCCAGTGTGATGTTAGTAACGTCCTGCTGCATTCCCATAATAGCAGGGAAGCCTGTAGTGGACTCAGCAGAGGAAACAATCGGGAAACTGAAATATCTCCCGACTGTGGTCTCGGAAGGGAGAACACACCATGATGAAAATAGAACTGGAGATGGTTGTGTGAGAAGGTTTGATCATAGTCGTGATAATGTGGAATCAGGAGTGTTGAACAGGGAGGTAGTACTGAGGAGAGGAATTGTCAAGAGACTGGAGGCAGCATGGGAAAAATGTTCTAAAGGACAGAGGCCAGATCAGCATCTGTTCATAATAATTTGAAACGATTGTTTAATATGTGAGGAGGTTAATCATGTTCGATTGGCAGTACATGAGCTGAACAATCAAAATGAAGAATCAGTACTGGCAATAAAAGGTGACGCCAATGAAAATTTTTGTGTGGGTCGAGATCAAGCAATTCCAGTGTTAGACGCTTTTCTTGCTAGCATGGAAGAAGAGGAACTTGTCGCTGCAAAAGTAGAGGCAGGGCACGGAAAGAGGTTTGCCTGTGCTGACGAATTATTTGCTGAACAAAAGGATGCTACAGTAAATAGAGTAAGGGACACAATGAATGACACACTGAGGTCTGATGAGTGTGATTTCAACAGTAGTTTCTGCATATCTGATAGTCGGGATGAGATTAAGACATTCGTCATTGCTAATGATAAAGAGTGACATGTTGTCGATGAATTCTGTTGCGATTGGCTCAGTAAAGAGAACTGCAAGCTCGAACCAAGGGATTAAATTATGCAGGTTCGATTATAGAGTAGGTTTTTACCACAAAGACGGACCACCGAAAAATTTAAGGTAGCCAAGAGACGGCATAGTTTGAGGAAAAGCTAACCTGAATTGCGAGCTGCATTCAAAGTGATATTTGATGAAATAGATGATGCTGAACCTCCGAGAAATGTATTAGTTATTACATAGTACATAGATAGTTCTCAAAATATAGAAAATTATTTGTTGGTTGAAACAGAGTTAAAAGAAGAGGGAGTTGAGAAGGTCTAGCCCATTAACAATGCAGCAGTAGACTGTCTGTTCGGCTCAGGGAGCGACGTGAATTGTATCTCTGAAACATTCTTCAATCTTGTGAGTAACAATTATGTATCCAGAATGAGATTTTCAGTCTGCAGCGGAGTGTGCGCTGATATGAAACTGGGGTAAGCCATGTCCCGAGTTAGAGTCTCGGCTCGGTCCGGCACAGAGTTTTAATCTGCCAGGAAGTTTCATATCAGCGCACACTCCGCTGCAGAGTGAAAATCTCGTTCTGGAAACATCCCTTAGGCTGTGGGTAAGCAATGTCTCCACAGTATCCTTTCTTTCAGGAGTGCTATTCTTTCAAGGTTCGCAGGAGAGCTTCTGTAAAGTTTGGAAGCTAGGAGACGAGGTACTGGCGGAAGTAAAGCTGTGAGGACGGGGCATGAGTCGTGCTTGGGTAGCTCACTTAGTAGAGCGCTTGCCCGCGAAGGACAAAGGTCCCGAGTTCGAGTCTCTGTCCAGCATAGAGTTTTAACCTGCCAGGAAGTTTCAACAATGGTGTCGTTTATTCAGTTGGTAGTGTTTAGATAAAAAGTGCTTCTAGAATCTATAGCAGACAAATAAGAAATTAACGCCTCTATGAAGAGAATATTGATGGAGTCACTTATGTACATGGATTTTTCGTGGTACAAAGTCTTAGTGCAAATATATTCCTAGGGACTTACTTTCCCGCTAAATCTGAGGGTGACGTCAGTTACCAACACACTTTTATTAAGTTAAATTTTGGCGACAGTAGGAAGTGTAGTTTATTCAAAGGTTCACTTACTGATGAAAAGTTGGTGGCTGTTTTATACACCGACAGAAGTGAAGCACTTCTTTTTTTTTTCTATGTGTGTTTGTTATGTGTATTGTTTTCATACGCAATGAATCCGGTATATTAATTCTTGGTGTACAGAGGTGGCACTAGATTTCGTGAGTTTATTAATTTGTATTAGGTTAAGGTGTTAATTAGCTTCGCTTCCTCTCGTATTTATTTTTTATGTTTGACAGTTGATGTATCAGTTCATTTATTCGTTCGTTCGCACTGCGAAGACTTTGAATGAAATGAGATTTCATTTTCTCACGTGTGTAGTGTTGTGGTCAGTGTTATTTCTGAGTGAAGACACAGATCACAGCATCAGAAGCAGAAAACTATAATCGCCCGTCTTCTTCTCAGTACAGTGGCGACACATGTGTTTGCTCTGTTCTGATGAACATTATGTGGTACGAGTTTCGTTAACCAAGGATTGATTTACACAGTGTCACCTATTGGCAACGTATTTAGATTGGAGGATCAAGTGGCTCTTGGTTGCGTGTGTTTCTTTCTTATAGAATGGTCTGGCTGGAAAGGTGTATGGGTATCGCTGCAGTACTGGGAGCACTGGGTTTGTTGATGCTGCAGGACGACACGCACGAATGGTTGACAGTGCGAGCAGTTCCACACATCAAGTGTTACATCGACTGAGTGTCACTCGCAAATTGTACTTCGATACTTATTTTAATCGATGAATAAAATGAAACTGAGGGGAGTTGCAAAAGCCAACATCAGAATGAAAGAAAGAAGGACTTAGTTCCAAAGAAACTGGTGTTGCAAATACATGTAATTGTTGTTATCAGCACAGATGTAACACAGGCACTTATTACTTAAAGTTGATGGAGTGTCTTCAGATTTAAATGTGTTATATGCTTGCATAGTGTCAATCTGTCACACAAAGATACACACGAAGTTAATTTATATATTCATGACTTTTATATGTGAACTTTTTGTTTCCTTTGGTTTTATATTGTTGCACACAGAAATTTACACACTTTTAGTTTAGGGTGCCAAACACGAACATCACATACTGTTCCTACCATTACATAAAATGTTACACTTTTATGTATTTTTGCTGCTCAGAACATGGATCCCTTTGATGAATTGGTTTATTTCTTAGTACTTTCTTCCTTCGTCACTGCGATAAAGGTAAGGTAAGTGGAAGTAATGTGATACGACTTAGCACATGCGAGTGTGGGTGACTGGCTTCGGACGCGAGTGCCATTCGGTTTGCGTGTATGGAGGTTGGGTGCACAGGGCTACAGCTAGTCTATGGTGGGCGAGTCAGCCGCGAGTAGATCCAGTGTGACTGACGACAGAGGCAGCCGCCGACCGACCCATGTTCTACTGTCAGGTTCCAAGGAAACGAATACGACGTCAGTTTCGCCGACAGAGTGCACAAACTGATCTTTTATATTGTTCGCATTTGCACACCTGCAGCACAGTCTATGATAGGAACAGGTGAGGACCATACGTCGTACTGAAGGAGAGAAAAGTATGATTCTGCTAACATGTGGATACGCTTTTTCATTAATGTATGTGGGGAGCTACAACATCGAGAACACTTATTTACTTGAAGTTCAATAAATGATTAATAACTATTGTAGTGTTTATAGTATAGAAGAGATCAAGCGATGAAATCGTTGCACTATATAATGCTCCCCGACTGAAGTAATCATATGTTTTATAGTACAGTTAATTAACCGGTGAGACACTTTTTAATCCAACTTCAAATAAAAATTAGCATGTTATTTGATACAAGAAACCCACTCAATTAGCAAGGCAGTATGTGTTGGCAGATGTGATTAGACACCACATGAGAATTTAGTTTGTAGGATTTACGTTTTCATTGCGTTTTTAAATAATCGTTAATTAATCTGCCTAGTTTCGCCTGTAGCTTAGAAACTATTAAAGCCATCTTAATTCTGAGGATGACAATTAAAAGAGCAGGGAAATTCCTATAATAAAGGGAATGTACATTCA
Organism: Schistocerca serialis cubense; assembly: GCF_023864345.2. Classification (NCBI taxonomy): domain Eukaryota; kingdom Metazoa; phylum Arthropoda; class Insecta; order Orthoptera; family Acrididae; genus Schistocerca; species Schistocerca serialis. The sequence goes on from NC_064640.1 coordinate 586,147,368, forward strand.
TATTAATTTTAATAATTGATGGCACAGAGATAATTACTTGATTTTTATCATTACAACAAAGCTTTCCATTTGTTTAGCATTAAATTTTTGGCCAACTTCTGCACATGGAATTAAGTGGGGTATCAATTTGAAAGGGTACAGTACCGCCCGACATTGAAAATATGTACAACATACTTCATTATTTTTGTCAGAACAACACATTTTTTTTGTAAAATAACTCACATGTGCACTTCCTCAAAAGAAATCCCTACATCCAGTTTGGTGAGATCTGTGAAATGAATGAATGTATGGTCGTCTGCTAACCGCAGATAGTGAATGTGAATATATGATCATCTTTGAGACGATCCTTTGGCCACCTTTGGTGGGACCAAAGAGATGAAATTTACCTGAGCTTTGAGCGCCTGAAATGTGGCTGACCAATACGGTAGTAAGGTACTCCCCCACTTCGGCAGAGGTGCGAGAGGACCTGAAGAATGGCCATGTTTCAGCACTCTGCCACTGGATCTTGTGCTGTTAAGACCTGTCTTAGGTGTGCTCCATAAAGACAAAAGAGTGGAGATATGGTATGCATGTGGAATATTTAAGAGTAGTTTGAAATAATAATTTCTCTATTTCAGGAACTTTTGTGGGAGAATTAAATGTCAGGCAGGTAATATTAATGGGATCGTAGTAATCTTTGGAAGTGACCAACGGTCACAATGAAACCACGTGTAGCAATAAGTTGAAACACTTCCGTGTGCTTAAGTTAAGTTGAATTACTAGCGTGTGTACTATAAGTTGAAATATTTAAGGAATGGCGTGTGCAGGACTTGAAATTAGAGACGAGTACTTCCACATGGTGAGTACTGTGTGAGTCTCAATCTGTGTATGCGACAAAGGATAAAGAGAAGTTCTCGTCCATGGTATCAGTTGAGGACTCGCATGTGTGATGAATATGCTCTTAATATTACTTTGCGTGATATGTTTCCGTGTGATGCTTGATTCAAACTATAATACTCTGAGAGAGAAGCAAGATGAGTCAGCTGTCTATCCAGCAACGCCACTTGGCTTGCATTGCACAGGAAGACGTGCATATATCTCCAGAGTTCATAATAGGAAAGTAGAATTACGAAGTGGGGCAGTGTCATGTGAAACTGGGATAAATATTAATTGAAGTCGGAAAGCTGAAAGTGATAATGTTGTGACTATTCCCTGTGTTGTATTTCATGTTGTAGTGTGGTGTATGTCATGTAACTTAAGTATGCGTGGTTTGCATGGGAGAGTAGCAAGGTAGAGGGTTATGCGTGTTCCTTTTGTACCGCTCGGTCTGGAGGAAAGTTTCATGATGCTGGTTGTGAGAGTCGAAGTGTGAGATATAGAAAAAGATCCACCATCCTATCCAGAAAGTGCACTGTAGCGTTAAATAATTACGAGACCATAAGATAGAGAATCACCAATGTAAAGCCATGCCCACTGGGCGGAATTTCTCATGTGTTATTGTTGTAAGTTATAGAATTGTTTGTATAGGTTATAGAATTTATCGGAATAAATAAGATAATGAAAAGAAAAATATTGGTGGCCTTTTCTTTCGAATTGTATGTTGTCATGATATCCAGAATTTATAATGTGTGCGCCACTCATATTCAGTGCGATGGCCACGTGTTGATAAAAGCCGTTAAATAAAAAAAAAAATAAAATGTGGTATTGCCAGTGCATAGTGAACAGAGTTCTGTAAATTACTGATAGCCAGATGTGTGTGTGCGTTTCCGTTGTGTATTATTCATACAGGAGGATAATTTGTAACTTAATTGTGAGTACGAGAGTTCATGTTACTCGATAAATAAGAATGAATCCATGCGCTTTGCAGACCACTCATCTTGCAGGCCTGACTGCTTGATGCCACAGTATGAGCAAGGCATGTGGGTGCCTCTCATAGTTTCGACCCTGCCAGTATATTTTGCTGTTAGGGTTTGCTGTTAAGATTTTTTTATTTTTTTGATCGAATATATTGTGATAGCACTAAGAAGTAAAATTTTTTTGGTTGCAATTTGTTTCTGGATTGGTGAGGATCTTTTATTTTTTTATGTAAATAATTGCTATATCGCCCAAATCTGGAAGATCGTTGTATAATTATTTTGCGTAATGTCCGTAGTAACTAGGTCGCAGACGAAAGGTGTTGTCACCATGGCGAATAGTGTTTCTGGGATGAACGTAGCAGTGCAGCAGGAAGTAGGTGTCTACCTTGGGTTAATGAGCGAGAACGGCAAACACTCGGAAGGGGCTGAATTGTTGAGCGGACTGTGGCTAGGTGATCCTTTAAGCGGCGGGCTTTGTCCACAATCAGGGGCCTTTCCCGACGACGCGGGCGAGCCGGGACTAGGTCAGGTATGCAGTGAAAGTGTAGCTACCCTTGGCGAAGCTACGGTTTCTCAGGCGAATGGGGTGAGTGCACCGAAAGTAGCAAATGACAATGTGCTACTGCAGTTTTTACAGAGGATGGATAGAGATAATAAGGAAAGATTGGAAGCAATGGATAGAGATAATAAGGAAAGATTGGAAGCGATGAATAAAGATAGTAAGGAGAGAGATAGGGAGATTAAGGAAATATTGGAAGGGATGGATAAAGATAATAAGGAAAGATTGGAAGCGATGGATAAAGATAGTAAGGAAAGTATAGAGGCATTGGATAAGGGAACTAAAGAGGCAATGAGGAAGCTACACACAGTTATCGATTAGCATCTGCCCGTAGTTAATAATCGGTTAGATGAGGGGGAGAAAAATCTGGGTGCGTTGAAGCAAGTATGTGACACCGTGAAAGAAAAAGCCAATAATTTGGAGGTACGAATATTTGCAATAGAGAGTGATACTACTGAACGTAGGGACCGGTTGCCGGACGAGCGAATGAAAGAGGTAGTGGTCAGAATGAATACGATTAGTGCAGATGTAGAAAAGATCAGTATAAGAGGCGAGACAGGCTCTGACAGTACGCAGCGAGAGGTTTATGCCAACCAGGGGGAGATACAATCACTATTACAGCTTAAAGAGGAAATAAGTAGGAAACATAGGGAAGAACCAGCACAGTTGCAATTAGCGTGCAGTAGCGAAGGTGACACACCACCAGGTAGATTGCAGAGGGAGATAAATTCAAAAAACGAAAATAGGCAGAAAGAGGAAGACGAATTCAGAGAGTCAGAAGAACGGTTGTGTCGGATAAAACAGGTGGCAAACCCAACTAGGTATTGTCCAAGGCTGTCTCAATTTCAAGATTCATTACCTTTATCGTGGGGACTGCTCCTCAAAATGAAGATTGTGTGTAACCATTTGAGGGCCGAGGCTAAAGCGAAAATGCAGGAAGTTATTAAAGACTGTAATAGCTATTTAAATGAATTCTGGTCGAAAATTATGCAGGACCTGGTTAAGCAAAGCGTATTGATGATGCCAAATTGTAATGGAGGTGGTATAAGAGATCCAGTGGCGTGTTATCAGGAAATGCTGATACGAAATAGGTATTTGGATGTGCCATACAGAACTGGGGAGCTCATTAGGATCTGTATAACGAAGTTGCTAGTGAGATTGCGCAGAGATATAGTGATAGCACGCAGAGGCTTAGACGATTCCGCCTCATTTCAGCACTTGTTACAGGAACTGGGAAATGAGAGCAACATTGTGAACGGAGACACGACTCATAGGTCAGACAGAGCCGAGGATAGGAACGGCAGAAACTATCAGAATGACAGGAGAGCATGGAATCCTGGCATTTCATTCTTGTCATAATGGATTGAAGGATAGGAGAAACTAATCCAACATATCAGCCCTTAATATATTGCTTTAAAACACATGCAGCTGGCACTGAAAATTGTCTATGTAGCAGACATACTCTACTGATATGTAGGAATGCAAATACCATACTTCTGATCGGAGGATAAAACACCAGTAATGAAATCTGTTAGGCTGGTCTCTCAGAGCAAAATTGGCAAATTTTTATTTGGAACAGTAAAGTAAAAGGACTGTTTCCTCAAAAAAAAAAAAGTCGCTAAAAATGTTAGGTTAATGCCAATGAGTCCAGTTTAATTAGTGAGATTTGACTATTGCAGGTACTTAACACGTAATGTAAAAAAGTCAACATTGTGATCTGTATGGAATAGGGTACGTTTGTACTGCTGTTACAGGTAACATCAGTAATGTGATCGAAGTTTTTAAATTAGATGTCATCTAATCTATAGTATGTCATTGTCGTGGTGACAGTTATAATGAAGTGCTGTGTATGGTTGTTCGGAATCTGGTGTTAGGGGAAGAGGCCACTAGCACCAAAGTTTCTAACACTTGTGCTGTACATCTCTCCCAGTTTGTATACTCTCTGCACACATTTAATTTTCATGTAAGCTCAGATTCCTAACCAGAAAATTCGTTACTGTGTATAGTGCACCATTCAGAGTGAGGCGGGTTGTCCAGGAAAATGCTGTACTGATTGAGACGAACAAGGGAAAACAATCTCTTGGGCTTCATCACATTTCTAACATCAAATTATGGAAAAGATAAGGATAGATCGAAAGTAGGCAATTTATGGTAGATAGTCAGTGTATTTATTTGTGGTGTGTAACTTTGTGCAGGGTCGAATCGAACATAAGAATTTTCTGGCGGGATGTCAGGAAGTATGACGGAATAGACTGGTCGAATGAGCCATGAACAGGAGTTGACAGAGTGGTGTATGTACGAATTTTTTGTCATATGAATAAGGATCAAGCAGAAACGACGTGATGATTAATGAGAGGATAAAGATGGTAGATAGTGAGAGAAGCGACGTGATAAATAGTAGTTGATAAAGGTGATATTTAAGGAGAGAAGCGACGTGAAGCAGTGTGATTAATAAAGAGAGATTCGACGTGATGAAACAGTGGTAAATAATGGTGAGTAGAATTAATAATGTGAAGATGTCTTAGATGTATGTTACAGAGAGGCCTGTGTATGCTGCAATAGAGATTGATGCCAATGGCGAAGGTAGACCAGGAAATCATGGAGTAATCGACGGACAAAGAGCCGAAATACGAATGAAGAGATGAGGACGACTGCACAACGTGAAGGGACATAAAGGGAGTATGAGATCCAGATGGTGAACGTTGTGGAATACTGACGTAAGATGTAATATAAGTGTAAATCTAATTCTTACCATAACATTTGTAATATGAAAAAAAATAACTTTTGTTGTTGTTGTTGAAGCCTGGTACCAGTATAACTAATCACAGTGGTACCAAGAATGTGTACGGTTATTTTGCAGGTTGAATAGTTTGTGTATTTTTTGTTCTTAGATGAAATGTCGCAATTCCAAGTTGATATTTAGCAGGATGAATAATCAGTAAAGTGAATGCAGAGGTAAGCCGATGGAGAGAGGTGCCAGAGTGAGAGGACGAATTCGGAGACTGGAATGCTATCTCCGAAATAGCTTCATGTGTTATGTGGTTGATCATAAGGGAGCAAAGGTATGGCATGTTGTCGTGAGTGTGGTGGTGTTAAGGTTAGCTGACTTCTAGACCTATTCTGTTAGTGTATTAATGGACTGAATGAGAAGGAAAATGTGATGTCTGGTGAGTGAGAGTCATAGAGTAGTGTGTTCAATGCGCGCACACCTGTATAGGGGATGCTACCGATCCATAACTAAAACATTATTGTGCTTTATTGTTTGATTTGGATGAACCTCGATGGCAGGTCAGGGTCTGACATCATGTGGACGGTTCATATATGTCCTAGAAATGTTGTTATATATAATAAAAAGGTAAAATATATAAAGAGATATTAATTTCAGTCTGTCACATGCACAAAGGTGCATTGTATGTTGTAGATTTAGAGTCATCAGTTTCTAAAATGTTTATTGTGTTAGGATGTTAAAGTAGTTTACTATTTAATAACATGTGGTAGGTAATTGTGAGCTGTGTGGATTATTTCTTATTTTTTTGTTAAAACACTTTCAAGGGGTATTAATTTCAGTCTGTCACAAGCACAAAGGTTCATTGTATATTGTAGTTTTAGACTCAACAGTTTCTAATATTTTCACTGTGATAGGATGTTAAAGTAGTCTACTATTTGATATTGTAATTATGAGCTGTATAGATTGTTTCTTATTCCTTTTTTTTAACACTTTCATGTTTTGTATGAGGAACGACAGGTACAATCAGTAGCAGAAGTATGGGCTGTGTACAGAAAAGGGATAAATGTTGATGTTGTATGTGTAGAAAACTAGGGTGTATAATTTTATGTTTTTTAGAACAAAGATTCTTTTATTACCAATGTATCTAATGGATCATACATGTAATCAATGAGTATTTAAATAATGTAAGAATATCCTTTTGTCTGTAATGTTGCGAGATGCACGGAAGGGTCTGACTGATTGGGTGTTGTAGCGCTGAGGGGCTACACAGAACGCGCCCGTACCACGTAAGCCAGGGGAGAGGCGACAGAGCCGCGGCACTCCCCACTCCACTGCCGGTCAGGGTACACTCCACGCGCCCGCTACAGCAGGTCAACGGCCTGGGGCGACACGCACGTACCACTGGCCATTCATAAGTTCCGCCACCCTTACGACTGGGGAAAGTATCCCGCAGAGGCAACAGCGGGTGGTTTCTTCTGCTCAACGCCACGGCAGAATGAACGACGCACAGCAGAGTCCAGCGGGCATTTTTTACCAGCAACTATTAACTAGTACTGGACTGTGGAGCCGTGAAACAAGATGACAGCTCATATGTCTCCATAAGGTGGAAAATGTAGGACTGGTGTTTCCACGTTGTGAGTGGTGGAAAAGATTTTGTCTTTAGCAGACAGGACGATTGTTTTGTTTTGTCTTGACCACTGAACGGTAAGATCCATAAACTTTTGGCAGTGACTTGTTAAGTGTGCTTTGTGAATTGCATGTGGTACACTTGGTATACTTAAAGAGGACAGTTGTCGTTTGGTGACTAATTATTGTATGAACGCAAGAAACTAGAGTGGGACACTGACATTTCCATTTGTAGTAGGAGACATTTCTTTAATTGGTGCAGGAATAAGTGCTGTTTGTTGGAACTTACGACTTTTAATTACACCATGAACTGAAAGGACAGAACCATGGGTAATAGTAGTTGTAGGGCCATTTCTGGACGACCAGATTCGTGTGGATGGTACTCTGAGAGTGACTATGACATTTGTGTTTAATGTGAGATACAGTTTACTGTTCAGTGCATGTTCAAAGTGCCGATTTGAGTGACCTAAGGACTTTCGTCTGGGTAACCATGGGAGAGCTTTGACACTGAGACAGTGTTACTAGGGAACCTGTCAGCAACTTTTTTGACCCCAAGAAAATCACAGAATGAAATGATTCCGTGTGATTCGCAAGATAGGGAATAATGTATTTGTACTTGTAATTGTGTAATTTTTTTTATATGTTTCATTCCTGAAGGGACAGCAAGTGTAATTGTATTTCATTAACATTTGTGTTTAGAATAGTTAGTGTTTATTTTGTTTGTTCTGGGTTATCACATTCACGTAGCATGTTTATTAGAATATTTGGTACAATGATGCTTTAATTATTAGTCAGTGGCGTAATACTAACGTAGCGGCTCTTGTTGCATTGGTCAGTAAGGTTGTCACAGGGGACAAGAGTTTGCATTGCACAACAAATATCGGAATTAACTGATGCATTTTTATGTCGTGGACAGTAATGATGCTTTAATTATTAGTCAGTGGCGTAATACTAACGTAGCGGCTCTTGTTGCATTGGTCAGTAAGGTTGTCACAGGGGACAAGAGTTTGCATTGCACAACAAATATCGGAATTAACTGATGCATTTTTATGTCGTGGACAGTAATGATCTCGTTGGTGTGTTGACTGAAGCCACTTATTTGCATTATCACAGTGGTGATATTTCACATTAAAGTGTAATGAAGGCTTGTTGAAAGGCAAGTTCTTGTCGTCTAAATGTGTAACAACAGAGAAGTGAGCAGTAGAGTAAGATACGAGATCTACTGGTGGATTCAAGCACTTATTGCTAACTATTTATTGCGTGTATTGATCAAAGTTGATGGACTGACTAGCTTAGCAGCAGGTATTTGAGCTGGTGGACAAGGATAAGGTTAAACTCACAGTCGAGTAGTGGTGGCAATTGCGTAAGTGATGATAGTTAATGAGGTATTACATGATGTCTTAGATGAACTACATTACATAACCAGTATGTTACTTGTGGTATATATCATTGTTTTTCTTCTCAGTTTTATTTCTCTGTATGTTTGATGTATATTTTAGAGTAATGGTATGGAGCCTGACATTATACATGGAACTAGTGTATGCAATTTTTCTTTTGTTGATTTTGTTTTCTATTTAGACATTGCCATGTAAAAGATTATTACAACGTAATTTATGAATGTCGGATTACTTGTTCCGTGTGTGGACGGTGAGCTACTTAAAATTTTATGAGTACAATTAGTATTTTTTTTATTTGTCATAGAATTTGTGAAGTTTGGATTACTCATAAAAATAACGAAGATCCCAGTAACTAAGCAAATTTTTATCTCAACATTATTTTTTATTTGTATGATGTAATATTTTATTTATCATGTGGATTGTCGTAAATTTGTATGTGTACGTTACTCCGGATTGTGGAGAGTACAATAATGTAACAACTGTGTCAATAATTTGGTAAAGTAACAGCATTTGGTCGTCTATTTGAGGTCACCAGGGGCTAAGGTCTCCTCCTCGTTATGTTGATGACATGCTACGTTTGTTCTAATACAGCATTCTTAAAAAAATGTTCGGAACTACCCTCGCATTGCAAGGATAGTACCGTACCATTTTTTTCTGCATGGGTAGCCGGTGGTGAAAGGGTACAGTGCCGCCCGACTTTGAAAATAGGTACAACATACTTCATTATTTTTGTCAGAACAACACATTTTTTTGTAAAATAACTCAATTTCAATTAATACAGCGAAGCTGGATACCAGTGTGGGAAAGAATGACAATTTGTTTATTTAGTTGATCACATGTGCACTCCCTCAAAATAAATCCCTACATCCAGTTTGGTGAGATCTGTGAAATGAATGAATGTATGGTCGTCTGCTAACCGCAGATAGTGAATGTGAATATATGATCATCTTTGAGACGATCCTTTGGCCACCTTTGGTGGGACCAAAGAGATGAAATTTACCTGAGCTTTGAGCGCCTGAAATGTGGCTGACCAATACGGTAGCAAGGTGCTCCCCCACTTCGGCAGAGGTGCGAGAGGACCTGAAGAATGGCCATGTTTCAGCACTCTGCCGCTGGATCTTGTGCTGTTAAGACCTGTCTTAGGTGTGCTCCATAAAGAGAAAAGAGTGGAGACATGGTATGCATGTGGAATATTTAAGAGTAGTTTGAAATAATAATTTCTCTATTTCAGGAACTTTTGTGGGAGAATTAAATGTCAGGCAGGTAATATTAATGAGATCGTAGTAATCTTCGGAAGTGACCAACGGTCACAATGAAACCACGTGTAGCAATAAATTGAAACACTTCCGTGTGCTTAAGTTAAGTTGAATTACTAGCGTGTGTACTATAAGTTGAAATATTTAAGGAATGGCGCGAGCAGGGCTTGAAATTAGAGACGAGTACTTCCACGTGGTGAGTACTTTGTGAGTCTCAATCTGTGTATGAGACAAAGGATAAAGAGAAGTTCTCGTCCATGGTATCAGTTGAGGACTCGCGTGTGTGATGAATATGCTCTTAATATTACTTTGCGTGATATGTTTCCGTGTGACGCTTGATTCAAACTATAATACTCTGAGAGAGAAGCAAGATGAGTCAGCCGTCTATCCAGCAACGCCACTGGGCTTGCATTGCACAGGAAGACGTGCATATATCTCCAGAGTTCATAGTAGGAAAGTAGAATTACGAAGTGGGGCAGTGTCGTGTGAAACTGGGATAAATATTAATTGAAGTCGGAAAGCTGAAAGCGATAATGTTGTGACTATTCCCTGTGTTGTATTTCATGTTGTAGTGTGGTGTATGTCATGTAACTTAAGTATGTGTGGTTTGCATGGGATAGTAGCAAGGTAGTTTCAGAGGTAGTGGGTTATGCGTGTTCCTTTTGTACCGCTCGGTCTGGAGGAAAGTTTCGTGATGATGCTTGTGAGAGTCTAAGTGTGAGATATAGAAAAAGATCCACCATCCTATCCAGAAAGTGCACTGTAGCGTTAAATAATTACGAGACCATAAGATAGAGAATCACCAATGTAAAGGCATGCCCACTGGGCGGAACTTCTCACGTGTTATTTTTGTAGGTTATAGAATTTGTGTGTTTAGGTTATAGAATTTATCGGAATAAATAAGGTAATGAAAAGAAAAAGATTGGTGGCCTTTTCCTTCGAATTGTATGTTGTCATGATATTCAGAATTTATAATGTGTGCGCCACTCATATTCAGTGCGATGGCCACGTGTTGATAAAAGCCGTTAAACAAAACAAAAAAAAATGTATTATTGCCAGTGCGTAGTGAACTGTCAGAGTTCTGTAAATTACTGATAGCCAGATGTGCGTTTCCGTTGCGTATTATTCATACAGGAGGATAATTTGTAACTTAATTGTGAGTACGGGAGTTCATGTTACTCGATAAATAAGAATGAATCCACGCGCTTGGCAGACCACTCATCTAGCAGGCCTGACTGCTTGATGCCACAGTATGAGCAAGGCATGTGGGTGCCTCTCAAATTTTATTTAGAATTTTAGCGCCCAGTGTGTGAGTTCATTTCCGCAGGAGTCAGGATAGTTCGATTTTTGCCGGTAGTTCAGCTGAACTGCTATTTTTGCCTGTGAAGCTAGTTAGGTCCCGGAACTATCGTACTGAGACTTAATATGTACGCAATTTGCCAGTGTAGTGTTTTGAATATTTAGTGCTACTAATTAATCAGGACTTAGGTTTAATGCATTGTGTGTCGACTAGACTCTTCTTTAGTTGACTTAGTGTGGAGTCTAACTTTAACTAATTTTAACTGTGAACACTTCCTGAATTTCCAGTAATTTTTATTGTTTATTTTGCATTGTGAGTTCCCTAACCAATAAATTTGAGGCTTGATCTAATTTCCGTTCACTTAACCATGTAATAGCTTATAACCAGCTTAAAAATTAATGTCTAAATTTACAACATTATATTTTATTAGTTAGTATTTAAAAATTGTAGTTGGGATACGATATTTCACATTTAATGTACCTATGTTCGTCCTAGCATTTGTTTATTAATCTGATTAAAATATCAAATGTAAGTTTATTAGACTATTTTTATATAAAAAATGTCCAGTAACTAGTCGAATTCTTTATCATACCCAGGTAACGAGGAGGCACTTCCATTGTCTTCTCAGCCTGGCTTTTTTATGACATTCCGACTTTTGAATGCATAAAAAAATCACTTCCTGCGAAAAAGCAGATGAATATCAGCCTTGAAGACGAAGCAGCGATTTGAGCAGAAGAAATTTTCCAAATTTGCGTTGAATGTCTCAAGTAAACAGGTCTGAAGCACAGAGACCATTGTTACTTTACAGGCAGATTTCTGGGATGCTAACTCTAATCTAAATTATAGTGGTATTTTATGGTGCTTGTCGTATATTACAATCTAACGAATATTGAAGTCCATTTTAAAATAACGAACATACTAAGGAATGGAAGAAACTGAACATAATAAAACGGTGAAAACAAATCGAAGCAAAGAGTCTGAGGTTGCAACATATATGTAAAAGTGTAATACATTTACTAAACCAATCACAGAGGAACATCAATGTGACATAAAGTTTCGATTTATAGATTCCTTAATCCTGTGGCTTGTTCTCTAGATGTTTACGATATTTAAAACTAATGAGCTGAAAAAAAGGAAGTCTTTCGCGAACAGTTAACAATTTAATATTATTGATAAGCTAGGCATTGTTCCATATTAGTATGCAATTGATGAAAACATTCTGCTGGACGAACAGATTCCGCCAGTCGAAGTATCCAAAAGCTTACTGACTGGGGAAACAAGTATCAAAAAATATGCAAAGCAAAGAGCGTGCAGCCACGGCCGTACCGAGGGCGTTACGAAACTGACCCCCGCCAAGAGCTCAGGCACAGAGTTGGCGCGAAATCGGACCAGTTAAGCAAAATGTCCTCTACAGTTGGCCTGCACAGATACGTGAGTTCCTCTACCCCCTCCCATTGCCGTCTTCTGCTTATTAGAATAAGCCTATCCGTCAGCCGACGACGAAACGCACACTGTTGCCACAGTGCCATTCCCAATGCGTCATTGTGTTCAAGTAGCACCGTACAAAAACGACTACCTCTGAACAAGCGTCTCTTGCTGATGTGGTTTGTATAGTAACAGTGCACTTGTCTCACAGAGCTGCTGCCTACATAGCTAGCTAATGTTGAGAACGGCACTTCTTGCTGTAGCTTCACTACAGTATTGTATAATCCGTAATCTTGGCGATTTGATACTTGTACAAATATGCTATTTGAGTGAAGGCATCCATTTTTACCTACTGAAGACTGTTTGAATTAGGGTTCTTTATAATACTGAACCTAATAGAAAGTGCAATGAATGTCTCATATATCAAAATATTTTATCTGACTTTAATTTCGTGTCAATAAACGTCTTAACTGAAATCATTGTTCCTTACCTTGAAAAATGCTCGGCTGACTTTGGCGCCGAATACAGTGTAGCTAGTTAAAGCAATAGCTGCTTTCCAGTTATCGGTGAAAGAGTAGATTAAGAGAATTGAAACGGATGCTTATATGGATATCATGAAAGTTTTTCAAAGTATGGGTTATGAGATGCTTATCCAAACACAGTTATAGCTTTCACAGGAACTGCAGTATCTTGGATGGAAGCAGACTGTTATCTCTAATATTTTGTCCATAGGATAGGACACAGCTGTTAAACGTCAGTGACTTACTCGATGAGTTATTTGTGTCTAAAACAAACAAATGCAAAGTAAAATGATGATACAAACAAAATTCCTGAAAGTGAAATTGTCTCAATGCTTCATTATAGCCGTTTTTCTTCTATTTCTAATGAGTAATGTATGCAATATTGCTAATTTATAAAGAACAAATAAAATCTATTATTTATTATTTGCGTGTGGACCCTGTTAGATCACGCAGTGTTTTAAATTTCTTCCCAGATCTTTCATATGGATCTCTTCCTCTCTCAGTACGTTATTTATATTTCTTCCGTTCACTTGATTCCTGGTTTTTGGTACATTATTCTGCCCGACAGTTTATCATTTGACTGAACAGATTTCTGTGTACTACTTCGTCTGCTTCTATCTGGGCTTTCTTGAGGTCACTTTCACCTTGTTTGCTCCCTGGTATATTCTTTATTTCTCCAATGTATGGTATAATTTGTTATAAGCCTTGTTGATGTGAGTCTTTGAACATATCCACAAAATTGAGATCTCCGTTTCTTAATGTCTGCTGCACTGGTTTGACAATTTTTCTGTTGCTGTGAAGGATTTCTGTCTGAATCGATCCTCCGGTCTAGACCAGTAATTATATTTATAATTCTTTGTTCTATTTACATAAAGTTTTCCAGCTCGCCTTTTGTGATGAGGAATGAATTTGTCTCGTAAAGAGCTTCAGAATTGATCAACCTATTGTAATGCCTAATATTTGTGTGTGTCAATATGCACTTCCGGTTATAGACATGCGTTCTCCTGGGCGCCAACGTGTTTTCGTGATCAAACTCTCAGTGCCCCTTTACGAGTCTCATTTGTTCAGTGATCTTACCGACACATTTGAAGTGTCTGGCTGTTTTAATTTGCCTTTCTTCGTGTATAATTTCTAAATATTAAATATATTACATATAAACTCAGTTTCTTTCTTGTTAAGGGATTTGTAGGCCGCCCTTTCCATCAAATTTGTTGAGCTCTTCTATCTTATAGCTGTCATTTCACTGTCCGCTAATAACGCTAAATCGTCAGTGAAAGCTAAGCAAGGGATATTTGTGTCATATTTGTTCGTCCAAGCAGAATAATTTTTCACATATTTGATTTTTTTTTTGTTCTTGTTACAATTCCCTAAGGAATTTGTCTGAGGTGAAACTGAAGGTGAGTGGTGACACTCAATCTCCTTTGCGAACTCCTAATTTCCGTTTCAAACGGTTTTGATATTGCCCACGTAGATTTTACTTTGGGCCATGCGTCCACGAGTATTTGGTTAATGAGGCTTAATATCTTTGAGTCCAGTCACTGTCCTTATACAATATGAAACAGACACCATGCGTCACTACAGTCCTGCGTTCTTGAGGGTGACAAAAGTTTTAAACGATCGAGCTCTTTCGGAACTCCTTATTATTTCGGTATTGTTTTTAGGTCGAAGATCTGTTCTTAGAATGGACAGACTAGTGGAAAACTCGCTTGGTATTCACTGATATAATGTTCACACTTTGCAGTAAACATGCTGAGGAAATCTCGTAAGTGAGTTGAAGTAGAGGGATCCATCTGTAGCTGTCTGTCTTGTTACCTTTCTTTGAGTGGGTGGTTGAGTGCATACTTCCAGTGTTCTAGCAGTTTCTCGATATGTCAGATATCCATTATGATTTGCATACGTTCCTAATGTATGTTTTCTCGTATATGCTTGTGATTCTGTGTGTGTGTGTGTGTGTGTGTGTGTGTGTGTGTGTGTGTGAGAGAGAGAGAGAGAGAGAGAGAGAGAGAGAGAGAGAGAGAGAGAGAGTATCAATGTGTGAGTGTGTATAGGAGTCTGTCTCCCTGCGAAATCTTGAAAAGAGTTCTGGACAGTTGCGTAGCTCAGAGAAGTGTCGAAATTGTTCTCTGCCCATGTCGTGATTTATCGGAGCCAGTTTACAGTCCTGCTGTTGACTCTGTGCTGGCTATCCACGGACCTTCCCACTGAACGTCCTGTAAAAATCTTGTGTATTGTGTCTGTGGTGTCACCGCCAGACACCACACTTGCTGGGTGGTAGCCATTAAATCGGCCGTGGTCCGTTACTTTAAGTCGGACCCGCGTGTCGCCACTATCAGTGATTGCAGACCAAGCGCCGCCACACGGCAGGTCTAGTCTAGAGAGACTCCCTAGCACTCACCGCGCCCCGCACCAGTTGTACAGTCGACTTTGCTAGCGATGGTTCACTGCCTACATACGCTCTCATTTGCAGAGACGACAGTTTAGCATAGCCTTCAGCTACGTCATTTGCTACGACCTAGCAAGGAGCCATATTCAGTTACTAGAATTACTATCTTCAAGAATGTATTCCGAACAGATAATATTGTGAATCATGTACCGTCAAGAGCGACGTTCATCATTAATGGATTAAAGTTAAGTATCAAACTAATTACGTCCGCTTTCTGAATTCTCATTCCTTGTCATGTTCCAGATCTCACGTCAGTATAGTTCTTTCCCCCTCACGCCAGCCTGCGTGAGCTAAAACGCCTGCATTTCGGCCTCCACTCGTAACACGGTGTTGGCTCTTCTGCTAACACAAAAGTGTCTACTAAAGTTATTTCAGTAATTTATTATTGTTGGGTCATGAATCTCCTCCTTCTCTAATTAATGATTCCCCTCCTTTTTGATCTAAAAAAGGCGTTGTTTAGTCTGGATGATTCTTTACTGTTATATTTCTGGAAGGCCCTCTTTAGCTCTTCTCTGCTTAGACCCATCACGTCTGTGTCTTGTTCTTCGCCGACGGGCTAGTTTTCTCGCTTGACTTGATACCTGCGACGTTACGTAATGGATATTCTGCTGAGTAATAGCTTCCCTAACCTGCATTCCGTGCGAGCAAACCAACTCCGACTTTACCTAACGTTGCTCGCACCTCAGGTAATTGTGCTATGCATGACTATTTTTAAGAAAACACCTGAATAATATCGGAGGGCTGAGTCGCTCAAATATATGGATAGTAGTCCCACGAAAACAACTTTATTAAATGCAATAAAGTTTCGGTGAGAGTGTTACGAGAATGGTAGCAGAATTCCATAACTAAATAGTCATCCAAGACTAGCTAAGTCCATTTCTTGGCTACAGTACACGATTTATTCGCCATTTCAATATAATCCAGAATTCAGCATAACGAATTACATTAAGACACGAGAGATAGAGAGTAGGAACTTGTATTCTGTCTACTCTCATTTCTGGAATGCAAACGAAAAAGTTCGACGCTGGAGTACATTCAGACATCGCGATAGTTTAAGTCTCGTCGATGGTCGAAGTGCTTTAGTGTTTGTTCACTGCCAGAATGTATCACCTATAAGACCGCATACATCGCTGCACCAGAGGCAGGTCTGCCTTGAAGAACCCGAGTGAAAGTCCTAAGCCGCTTCCTTGAGCGCACCAATAAAAAGGTATCAACCTCCACTTGACTTCAGCGGAGTTCTGCCACTGTCTAACTCTCATTGTATGAAAGCCGTCACCACCAATAATACATCGTTCTTAAGTGCTGTAGACTTGATTTTGACTAAGCTTTACCGCTTTCCACACTGAACTAATCTATTACAGCAGTATTTAAATAAAGGAATGTTACAAATATTCGGCCACAATTAGATCTTTTACAAGAAACAAATATACAGTAGTTTGTTCATACTTAAATAAGCTAATATTATTGAGCAAGTGCACTCATGATAAATGACACCAGATTGTCGTCAAATATTATTTAACGATTATCTAAGTCTTCTTTACACAAGCGCCTTTTGGTACCCTTTTCAGTGATGATATCAGCTCACATACAACTGACCACTTTTAAATTACCACGGTTTTTAACATCAGTTGTAATCAACATTTAAGTAAACTTGATGGCAAAACAGCAAATTATTGATTGCATAATTACAGACGTATGACATGATATGGGGTATTCATGCTACATTCAGTTGCTGCCCTATTGTGGAGCGTTCTCTGACAACTACTGATGTTCTGACAAACATTAGCATACTGAAAAGGATATAAAAACGTAAAAAATCAGTAAGTAAAACAGTCGCAGATATCTGACTTTCAGGGATGATAGCAAGTGTGCAGTGCTATCATCTGAGATAGAGTTTGTTGAAATCGCTCACATTATTTCAGAGTTATTGATGCTAAAGTTCATTTTGAAAATATGTAGACATTGTAAAATATTAACTTCTTTAGCTTCTAAGTTATGGAAAATGCCTTTTTCTCAGTTCGCAGATGTGTTCGGAATTGCTTTATTACATAGCTTTTATTTATTGCAGAACTTCTAAGAGTTGTAAATAGTCATATTTCAGACTGTCTGATACTCTGCCATTTCTGGTGCATCGTCTGTTCGTCGGCAAAGCGAGCAACAGTCATTCAGCTGTCCCTCATCGAGGATTCTCCCATTTCCGACCACGCTGACAGTTTTCGTACCTAACCTGGAGCGGTCGCACGAACACCTCGCCCCGCTGACCCACACCTATCCAAGAAAGCAAATTCTCCTCTCAATAATACGAATCCTACACAGCAGAATAGTTTGCCTAAACACGTGTAGCGTTACTCACTCCACCTGTTGTGGCACATTAGCTTGCTAACTTCGCACATTAAGTAGAAGCTAATTTGAGATATTACTGAACGCATAAAATAACATAAATAGAATATACAACATGTGTGTCAAACGGTAGTGTAGATATCTTTGTGGTGCTGTATGAAGCGGCAAGTAGCTCCTAGGATATGTTATATAGTATCAGCACACATTGATTCTAAATATAACACAAATTATAAAACTTCGCCATATTAGTGGAATGCCTAAAGAAACATATATATTTAAAGAAACTTTAAACTCAACTTCAATTACTAACGGAAGTTTTTAGAGCTGTTTTTGTCTTTTTAACCCAGCAGATAACTGTATTATAAATTTATCAAATATTCTTTCGTATTTGCACGATAACACGTTTTATCCCCAGAAGCTTCTCTCACATACACATTACCGAATTACCGACTTATCCCGAAAATTTTACATACGTACAACTATTCAAGACCCTTCCTAAATCACGTATATTATTGAATTGCCCTCAAGTAATGTACTGGAACTGAGCATTATTCTTTGCAGATAATTACATGTTTTACTTCTACAAATAATTAAAGTTTTAATAAGGTCTAATGACCTTAATATACAAAATTTTAAGAGTATAGTAATTACAATTAAACTACATATATCACATGAGAAAGAAATCCAAAAGACTACAAATAAAGTAATTAAGTAACCCATCGAAATTTCCCCCATATCTTATGTACAGTACGATTTAGATTTTCTTTACAAATGATGAAATTATTTGTGTTCTGCCGAGCTCCCCACACCAAGATTCGTGTGGCCATTATATCCTCCTTCGTACACTAAATCGTGCCTCCCTACTCTATCATGTAAATTTTAAGTTCATCAATACCTTGCGCAAGGTTTATCTGTTTAGCAAGAGTAATAGAAGGCAGATTTCAGACTACCTAACAGATCAAAACGAGAATTTCTGTTCCGACACTGACAATGTTGAGTGTTTATGGAAAAAGTTCAAGACAATCGTAAAATGCGTTTTAGACAGGTACGTGCCGAGTAAAACTGTGAGGGACGGGAAAAACCCACTGTGGTACAACAACAAAGTTAGGAAACTATTGTGAAAACAAAGAGAGCTTCACTCCAAGTTTAAACGCAGCCAAAACCTCTCAGACAAACAGAAGCTAAACGATGTCAAAGTTAGCGTAAGGAGGGCTATGCGTGAAGCGTTCAGTGAATTCGAAAGTAAAATTCTATGTACCGACTTGACAGAAAATCCTAGGAAGTTCTGGTCTTACGTTAAATCAGTAAGTGGCTCGAAACAGCACATCCAGACACTCCGGGATGATGATGGCATTGGAACAGAGGATGACACGCGTAAAGCTGAAATACTAAACACCTTTCTCCAAAGCTGTTTCACAGAGGAAGACCGCACTGCAATTCCTTCTCTAAATCCTCGCACAAACGAAAAAATGGCTGACATCGAAATAAGTGTCCAAGGAATAGAAAAGCAACTGGAATCACTCAATAGAGGAAAGTCCACTGGACCTGACGGGATAGCAATTCGATTCTACACAGAGTACGCGAAAGAACTTGGCCCCCTTCTAACAGCCGTGTACCGCAAGTCTCTAGAGGAACGGAGGGTTCCAAATGATTGGAAAAGAGCACAGGTAGTCCCAGTCTTCAAGAAGGGTCGTAGAGCAGTTGCGCAAAACTATAGACCTATATCTCTGACGTCGATCTGTTGTAGAATTTTAGAACATGTTTTTTGCTCGAGTATCATGTCGTTTCTGGAAACCCAGAATCTACTATGTAGGAATCAACATGGATTCCGGAAACAGCGATCGTGTGAGATCCAACTCTCTTTATTTGTTCATGAGACCCAGAAAATATTAGATACAGGCTCCCAGGTAGATGCTATTTTTCTTGACTTCCGGAAGGCGTTCGATACAGTTCCGCACTGTCGCCTGATAAACAAAGTAAGAGCCTACGGATTATCAGACCAGCTGTGTGGCTAGATTGAAGAGTTTTTAGCAAACAGAACACAGCATGTTGTTATCAATGGAGAGACGTCTACAGACGTTAAAGTAACCTCTGGCGTGCCACAGGGGAGTGTTATGGGACCATTGCTTTTCACAATATATATAAATGACCTAGTAGATAGTGTCGGAAGTTCCATGCGGCTTTTCGCGGATGATGCTGTAGTATACAGAGAAGTTGCAGCATTAGAAAATTGTAGCGAAATGTAGGAAGATCTGCAGCGGATAGGCACTTGGTGCAGGGAGTGGCAACTTTCCCTTAACATAGACAAATGTAATGTATTGCGAATACATAGAAACAAGGATCCTTTATTGTATGATTATATGATAGCGGAACAAACACTGGTAGCAGTTACTTCTGTAAAATATCTGGGAGTATGCGTGCGGAACGATTTGAAGTGGAATGATGATATAAAATTAATTGTTGGTAAGGCGGGTACCAGGTTGAGATTCATTGGGAGAGTGCTTAGAAAATGTAGTCCATCAACAAAGGAAGTGGTTTACAAAACTCTCGTTCGACCTATACTTGAGTATGCTCATCAGTGTGGGATCCGTACCAGATCGGTTTGACGGAGGAGATAGAGAAGATCCAAAGAAGAGCGGCGCGTTTCGTCACAGGGTTATTTGGTAACCGTGATAGCGTTACGGAGATGTTTAATAAACTCAAGTGGCAGACTCTGCAAGAGAGGCGCTCTGCATCGCGGTGTAGATTGCTCGCCAGGTTTCGAGGGGTGCGTTTCTGGATGAGGTATCGAATATATTGCTTCCCCCTACTTATACCTCCCGAGGAGATCACGAATGTAAAATTAGAGAGATTAGAGCGCGCACGGAGGTTTTCAGACAGTCGTTCTTCCCGGGAACCATACACGACTGGAACAGGAAAGGGAGGTAATGACAGTGGCACGTAAGATGCCCTCCGCCACACACCTTTGGGTGGCTTGCGGAGTATAAATGTAGATGTAGATGTAGATGTTGAAATGACACTCAAAATTCCTAAAAACTAAATATGTAAATGCACTTATTTACATACTTATATTAAAACGCATGCCATGTTCTCTTTTTTACAAGGTGCAGCTCCGATACCGTTGCCTCTTATAACATTTATACCGTCTGTGTGAATGTCTTTTGAGTCTTACTTTTTTGCGTTTTTTGAACGGATAGAACTCAAAGACTCTTTTCTCGTTCGCAACCGGACTTGCATATTTAAATACAAAAATTTTGGCTACCGCTGGAACACCACTTTTAGATTTGAGAAACGCACACTTTCTTTCTTTATGCACATCGATCATTTCACTTATAAGCTGCAAATTACTCTCGTCCCTCTCGAAACACTGCTCCTTCAAACGATCATTTTAATGTGCCATCCTCTTTCCTTCATACTTATGGTCTATATTAGAACATCAGATCAATCCTCAATGTGGTGATCACCCTCAGACAACCCACAAACACACGATCCGTCCCGGCTTCATCTTTTATCAATTCAAGACCTTTTGTTACTTAAAATTTCTTCCGTGCCCACCAGTTAGGTAATAACGACTTCAGTCTTCTCCCGTACCATCTCCAGTCATTAATAGGGAAGTCACTTTCTTACTTGACGCACCATTCAGTACTGAAATCGTCTCCTAAACAAATAGATTCCCCATTACCCATTTCTGTAGGCTGACTATCTACTTCTAAGTAATTTGTAGGATTTAAAACAGACCCAAAACCCGTCGCCTCGTTGTTCTTGTTAGCATCAAATATATTCCTCCCTTCCTCTGAAGTAACGATATCAACAGCTGCAACCTCCTCACAATTACTCTCAGAACTTACAACTTCATCTCCTTTAAACAAAAGTTTACTTATTTCCGTCGAATTACTACAAACTGTATCATAATTAATTTCATTAACGTCGGTTGATATCCCATAAGCTTCATTACTTGCAACTTTTTTACATCCATCGATGCATTATAAAAATCACGACCAGTAACTCCATGTGGCACATCACACAAACTACCGCTACTGCATCGCCCCACATCATAACTAACGGTACACTCGACTAACGCCAAATTCGGCTTTACCTCTGTCTCCGTCATTTTCTCTCCTCTGAGACGCCTCTGGAATTTCATACCTTAACATACTGTCTGACACATTACTTTTACATTCATCCTTCAACATCCACTCAAGATTCGTGTTTTCATCAGATGCTCTTGGTTCACGTCTGTCAACAGAATTAAATGCACAAATTCGTGTTTCTAAGATATCAAAATCAGAAGCTTCGATCTTCGCTACTTCAGCACCTAAAACATCACCTTTACCTCCCTTTAAGAGTACATCACTCGCTTCCGCCGATACATAGCAAAATTTATCAGTAGCTAACGAGATCAGCGCTATGCCACCCACACCGCTATATTCACCTATTTCCATCAATACATACAAAATTCATCTCCAGCTGACGAGACTACAGCTACGCCACCTTCACACATAGCTTTACGTACCTCCTTCGGTACAGAGTCATCTATATTACTTTCACCTACATTACTATAGTTGTTGGTACTGCCTGTTGACATAACAGAATTTGTCATACATTCCACCTCAACCAATTTCAGATCCAACTCAGCCTCTCCTCTCATCAGTTCCCTTCAACAAAATAAATCTTTCAGCCCAATATAATCATTATCAAATTTCTCAATACATTTTACGACATTTCTTGCGTCCTCCTTATTGTTGTGTCACTTAAAATTCCCCATTTTTTCCTTACTTGTTTCTACTGCCATTTCTAACATTTGTGGCTTCGTTGCCGAATGTTTGAGAATCAGAGAATGTTTAAAGTAACGCATTCATTTCAAAGCCAGTATATTTTCCCACCTGCGGACCTGAGATTCTACGATCACTTGCTTTCCGACCACTTATTCTGGTGTTGCGTTTTGTGATGCACCTGTCCCTGAAATATTCTTTCCTGGTTTTTATTCCCATTTTCATTTTCCCTTTGCAAATTATTATTTCTGTTATGACAATAATTATTTTGGTTATGACCGGGATAACTGTCTTAATGATTGTTACGGTTGCCTTTCTGATACCCGTTTTCCAGTGAATTGTTGCCATGTCGCTGCTTTAATTTCAGTGCCTGTTCTTATAATCGATTCAATTTGTCGGACAAGATCCAATTGTAAGAATTCCGGTAAGTATCTCTTGGGCATCGTGATTTCCGTTAACACTTCCAGCGGACGGTTTATGTGCATCAACTCAACCATTTCACGCACACAAAAATCCCGATCTACCCACTTCTGTATTTGAAACATGGTCCGTTTAGGAACTCACGCGGAAGTCGCGTTTGCTTCGCTTCACTCCGAATATGTTCAGGAAACAACTATCAGACACGTCATAGGCAAAAAATGCAACACTCGTCAAGTTTGCCCATTGTTGTGTGTTGCCGGCAACACGCGTTTTCACGAATTTAGTTTTTCTCTCTTTCGACATTCCTCTCACAAAACCATCTCTATATGCAACAATGAAACCAACTCGATGGTATTTCTCATCATTTACAAAGCATTTTGACGTTCCTGAACCAACCCATGGAACACTTATCACAGTAGAGGCCTGATTCGCTCCTAAAGAATGTAATTTTCACCCAACGTCTTTAATCTGACTTTCCCGCTGCAGAGCTTCGTTTTTAATCCCCGATTCCAACTGTTGTCTACTTTTCACCACCTCTTTCTCACACTACCAGTCTACCGGACAAACTGTTAACAGATTTTGAGGTCACTTCCTCAAGTGTATTTTGCTTCAGCATAAAATTCTTAACATCGCCACCACTCTGTACATTTTCCAATTTGTTCCCAACACATTCTTCTACTGCATCGACTGTAGTGTTAACAACCCCAAACTCGTCAGAAATTTTGCCCATGTCTGCCATTACAACTTATAATTTTTTATCAGTCAGCCCTTCAGAATATGATGTAACCTTCCCTGTCTCAGCACTTACACTTTCTATATTTGTCTTCTCCATTTCAGCCTGTACCGAAGCTAGCTCTGTTTTTGCTGAACGCAACTCAGTACCCATTTCTCCCCATACTAGATCATATTTCTAGCAAATTAATTGTGAGTATGTATTGTCAGAAAACTTTCTTCCACCCCCCCCCCCCCCTGATATTGAACTATCTGTCCCATTAGTTGGTTCCATTTCGACACTACCACGTTCAGATTTATGACTGGCCCACTAGTATTACCTGAACCATTCAAACTGCGTGGTTACCCATTCATTGTGGCCACTATCACTGGAGGTTCACCCTTATTAACATATACTGAACTTATCAGTCTTGCTTGCTGCTGCAGCTGTGCTGCTGCTGGCGAAAGTGTAGATGCTGCCGATGCCGTTGCCAATGCTGACGGACTCGAAATCCAAACTCACTGCTGGTGACCCTCATTGCCGTGGCCGCCGCTGCCGCTCTTGCCGTCGTCGTAATAACTCTACTAGGATTCTTATAATGGTCCTTTACTACAAATAATACAAAAAGCAGTGTACAGTAGCTCAATGAATAACACACTATTGTTTTACTTTAACTTTTTAAGAAAGTTTATGCTACAACTGATTTATACTGAAATTGTACATTTAATTCGTTGCGTACATTATTTTATGGTAACATATTTCAATTAAATCATATTTTTCCCTTAAAAATATAGGTAAATCTATGTAGAGGAAAATTATAAATCTAGTTTTACATGGGCGAAGGGGGGAGGGGGGTTAACGCAGATTTGGAGGTTCTGCCACTTGCTCAGGATGGCCTCGGTACGGTTCCACTTGTGTCTAGTTAATTCCACAGTAAGACTCGAACTCGACCACGATAGACAATATTTTAGTCGACTGCAGTGAACATTGGCTCTTCTATACCACTTAATCTGTCTTTTCAACATCCGTTTCATGCCTTGTTAAATATTTCGGGGCTCTCTACTTTAGGTTTCATCCAACGAGAATAATTTCATTATGACCAATTTCTCGAACTTTGTTTACTGTTAAAATTTTGGTAAGCAAAGTGTCTTTAATTTGTACGCAATCTGATTTTGCTCTCTGTGTATCGACTGGCGAGCGTTCATCAGAGCACATTAAACGGTCGCCCAGCCTATCTACTTCGACATCTACACATTATGACCACCTACCCAATAGCCGGTATGTACACCTATGGCATGGATAGCAGCGACTACGCGTCGTGGCACGGAAGGAGTGAGGTCTTGATAGATCGGAGGAGGGATTTGGCACCACATCTGCGTACACAAGTCAACTAATCGAAGTAAATTCCGTGTAGGGGGCGATGAGCTCTGATGCCACGATCAGTCACACCCCAGATGCGTTCGATCGGGTTCAGATCTGGCGAGCTGGGGGGCCAGAACATCAACTGGAATTCGCCACTGTGTTCCTCGAACCACATCATCACACTCTTGGCTTTTTGACATGGTGTATTATCTTGTTGAAAAATGCCCCTGCCGTCGGGAAACATGATCGTGATGAAGGGGTGTACGTTGTCTGCAACTAGGGTAGGATACACCTTTGCCGTCATGGTGCCCTGCAAGAGCTCCACCGGATCCATGGATGCCCACGTGAATGTTCCCCAGAGCATAATGGAGCCGTTGCCAGCCTTTCTGCGCCCTGCAGTACAAGTGTCAAGGAACAGTTCCCCTGGAAGACGACTGATCCGCTCCCTCCTATCGGCATGATGAAGAAGGTATCGGGATACGTTAGACCATGCAATAATCTGCACTGCGCCAACGTCCAGTGCCGATTGTGACGTTCCATTTCAGTTGCAGTTACCGATGTCGTGGTTTCAACATTTGCACATATATGGGTAGTAGGCTTCGTAGGTCCATTGTTATGAGCGTTCAGTGTACTTTGTATTCATCTACATCTACATCTACGTGACTACTCTGCAATTCACATTTAAGTGCTTGGCAGAGGGTTCATCGAACCACAATCATACTATCTCTCTACCATTCCACTCCCGAACAGCGCGCGGGAAAAACGAACACCTAAACCTTCCTGTTCGAGCTCTGATTTCTCCTATTTTATTTTGATGATCATTCCTACCTATGTAGGTTGGGCCCAACAAAAGATTTTCGCATTCGGAAGAGAAAGTTGGTGACTGAAATTTCGAAAATAGATCTCGCCGCGACGAAAAACGTCTTTGCTTTAATGACTTCCATCCCAACTCGCGTATCATATCTGACACACTCTCTCCTCTATTACGTGATAATACAAAACGAGCTGCCCTTTTTTGCACCCTTTCGATGTCCTCCGTCAATCCCACCTGGTAAGGATCCCACACCGCGCAGCAATATTCTAACAGAGGACGAACGAGTGTAGTGTAAGCTGTCTCTTTAGTGGACTTGCTGCATCTTCTAAGTGTCCTGCCAATGAAACGCAACCTTTGGCTCGCCTTCCCCACAATATGATTTATGTGGTCTTTCCAACTGAAGTTGTTCGTAATTTTAACACCCATGTACTTAGTTGAATTGACAGCCTTGAGAATTGTTCTATTTCTCCAGCAATCGAATTCCAACGGATTTCTTTTGGAACTCATGTGGATCACCTTACACTTTTCGTTATTTAGCATCAACTGCCACCTGGCACACCATACAGCAATCTGTTCTAAATCGCTTTGCAACTGATACTGGTCTTCGGATGACCTTACTAGACGGTAAATTACAGCATCATCTGCGAACAACCTAAGAGAACTGCTCAGATTGTCACCCAGGTCATTTATATAGATCAGGAACAGCAGAGGTCCCAGAACGCTTCCCTGGGGAACACTTGTACTCGGCCCAACATTAAAGTCTGATAGGTTCACCACAATTCCCCACCTGTCGTGTTTTACCAGTCTGACTACCTACGACGTGCGACATCTGTAATGAGGGGAGGATGCCGAACCTCAAGACGTCTGGCTGTCATTTCACCTTGGTTTCGCCACCTGTTGACGAAACTCACTACAGCTCTCTTCGAACACCCGATAAGTCGTGCAGTTTCCGAAATGCTTGTGCCGAGCATCCGGGGCATCGCGATCTGCCCTTGTTCAATCTCAGATAGATCACGCGCCGTCCCCATTCTGCACACGCACATCACGCTCACTGATACTACATGAACAGTGCGTGTGTCTGATTAGCAGCCATTCCTCTCCAGGTGACGCTGCTATCGTCTGGGCGGGTTTACATCGATAGTAACTCGGTGGTCATAATGTTTTGGCTGATCAGTGTATATTCCGCAAGCCACCTTACGGTTTGTGGTGCAGGTTACTTCGTGTACCACTGTCACTTATCTAATTTCTTGTTCCTGTCGCGTATAGTTCGCGGGAAGAATAACTGCTGATTCAGCACCCGTATGGGCTCGTATCTCATCAATTTTATCTGCATGGTCTTTTCGCGACATATACGTAGGAGGAAGCAATTTATTCGTTGACTTCTCTACGAACGTACGCTCTCGGAACTTCAAAAGTAGACCATAACGTGATGCAGAATGCCTCTCTTGCAGCATCTGCCACTCAACATCTCCATGACACTTTCGTGCCTATTAATGAACCTGTAATGAGACGTGCTGCTCTTCCGTAGATCTCCTCTGTTTCCTCTATCAGTACTCTCTGGTACGGATCCCAAACCGAAGAGACAAATTGAGGTACCAGTCTAACGAATGTTTTGTAAGCTACATCTTTTGTTTGTGGTCGACATTTTCTGAGGTTTCATCCAATGAATCTCAGTCTGCCATCTGCCTTACTCAATATTAATTTTATGTAATCATTCCACACTGTACGCACACCCTTAGATATACGAGTATGTTATGGAAGCAACTGCCACCAGCGGTTGTTCGGCAATTTTTAAGAAATTTTCAGTCAATGTATTCACAATACGTTACTTTTGTTAACGTTGATGGTCAATTTCCAGTCCCTTCCGCAAGTATAGACCCTCTGCAAGTCTTCCTCCATGTCGCAATAATTTTCTAGCATTTCATCTTCTCTACATGCAACAGCATTATCCGCGGAAAGCCACATGGAATTTCCGACGTTATGTACTAGGTCATTTATACACAGGGTGAGTCACCTAACGTTACCGCTGGATATATTTCGTAAACCACATCAAATACTGACGAACCGATTCCTCAGACCGAACGTGAGGAGAGGGGCTAGTGTAATTGTTTACTACAAACCATACAAAAATGCACGGAAGTACACTCCTGGAAATGGAAAAAAGAACACATTGACACCGGTGTGTCAGACCCACCATACTTGCTCCAGACACTGCGAGAGGGCTATACAAGCAATGATCACACGCACGGCACAGCGGACACACCAGGAACCGCGGTGTTGGCCGTCGAATGGCGCTAGCTGCGCAGCATTTGTGCACCGCCGCCGTCAGTGTCAGCAAGTTTGCCGTGGCATACGGAGCTCCATCGCAGTCATTAACACTGGTAGCATGCCGCGACAGCGTGGACGTGAACCGTATGTGCAGTTGACGGACTTTGAGCGAGGGCGTATAGTGGGCATGCGGGAGGCCGGGTGGACGTACCGCCGAATTGCTCAACACGTGGGGCGTGAGGTCTCCACAGTACATCGATGTTGTCGCCAGTGGTCGGCGGAAGGTGCACGTGCCCGTCGACCTGGGACCGGACCGCAGCGACGCACGGATGCACGCCAAGACCGTAGGATCCTACGCAGTGGCGTAGGGAACCGCACCGCCACTTCCCAGCAAATTAGGGACACTGTTGCTCCTGGGGTATCGGCGAGGACCATTCGCAACCGTCTCCATGTAGCTGGGCTACGGTCCCGCACACCGTTAGGCCGTCTTCCGCTCACGCCCCAACATCGTGCAGCCCGCCTCCAGTGGTGTCGCGACAGGCGTGAATGGAGGGACGAATGGAGACGTGTCGTCTTCAGCGATGAGAGTCGCTTCTGCCTTGGTGCCAATGATGGTCGTATGCGTGTTTGGCGCCGTGCAGGTGAGCGCCACAATCAGGACTGCATACGACCGAGGCACACAGGGCCAACACCCGGCATCATGGTGTGGGGAGCGATCTCCTACACTGGCCGTACACCACTGGTGATCGTCGAGGGGACACTGAATAGTGCACGGTACATCCAAACCGTCATCGAACCCATCGTTCTACCATTCCTAGACCGGCAAGGGAACTTGCTGTACCAACAGGACATGCACGTCCGCATGTATCCTGTGCCACCCAACGTGCTCTAGAAGGTGTAAGTCAACTACCCTGGCCAGCAAGATCTCCGGATCTGTCCCCCATTGAGCATGTTTGGGACTGGATGAAGCGTCGTCTCACGCGGTCTGCACGTCCAGCACGAACGCTGGTCCAACTGAGGCGCCAGGTGGAAATGGCATGGCAAGCCGTTCCACAGGACTACATCCAGCATCTCTACGATCGTCTCCATGGGAGAATAGTAGCCTGCATTGCTGCGAAAGGTGGATATACACTGTACTAGTGCCGACATTGTGCATGCTCTGTTGCCTGTGTCTATGTGCCTGTGGTTCTGTCAGTGTGATCATGTGATGTATCTGACCCCAGGAATGTGTCAATAAAGTTTCCCCTTCCTGGGACAATGAATTCACGGTGTTCTTATTTCAATTTCCAGGAGTGTATGTTTCTTAACACAAACCTACGTTTTTTTTAAAACTGAACCACGTTAGTTTTGTTAGGCCATCTGAACATATAAACAAATACGTAATCAGTGCCGTTTGTTGCATTGTAAAATGTTACTTACATCCGGAGATATTGTAACCTAAAGTTGACGCTTGAAACCTCCGACGTTCAGTTGCGTGTTGTAACAAACACGGGCCACGTGCGTTTCACAGGGCGTGGAGGACGCATAAATTGGCCAGCCCGTTCTCCTGATCTTACACCTCTGGACTTCTTTCTGTGGGGTACGTTAAAGGAGAATGCGTACCGTGATGTGCCTACAACCCCAGAGGATATGAAACAACGTATTGTGGCAGCCTGCGGCGACATTACACCAGATGTACTGCGGCGTGTACGACATTCATTACGCCAGAGATTGCAATTGAGTGCAGCAAATGATGGCCACCACCTTGAACATCTATTGACCTGACATGTCGGGACCCACTCTATTCCACTCCGTAATTGAAAACGGAAACCACGTGTGTACGTGTACCTCACCCCTCGTGGTAATGTACATGTGCGTCAGGGAAAAATACCAATAAAAAGGTGTTAGCATGTGGACGTAATGCGCTGTTCCAGTCTCTTCTGTACCTAAGGTCCATCACCGTTCCCTTTGGATCCCTACGTAATTCGGTGCTCTCCGATACACACGATCGAACAGCGGAGGAGTGGTACTCAAGCGTCAACTTTAGGTTACAGTATCTCCGGATGTAATTAACATTTAACAATGCAACAAACGGCACTGATTACGTATTTGTTTATATGTTCAGATGTGCTAACAAAACTAATGTGGTTCCATTTAAAAAAACGTAGGTTTGTGTTACAAAACATACTTCCGTACATTTTTTTATGGTTTGTATTAACCAGTTACACTAGCCCCTCTCCTCACGTTCGGTCTGTCGAATCGATTCGTCAGTATTTGATGTGGTTTACGAAATATATCCATCGGTAATGTTAGGTGACTCATCTTGTATATTGTGAAAAGTAATGGTCATATTACACTCCATCGTGTACTTGCGAAGTTACTTATAAAACTGAAGATTTCTCTCCGTTCAGAAAGACATGCTGTGTTCTGTTTGCTAGAAACAGCTCAGTTCCGTCACACAGTTGATCTGATATTCCATGTACTCGTATTTTGCTCAATAGGCTGCCGCGCGGAACTGTACCGAATGCCTTTAGGAAGTCGAGGAACATGGAATCTACTTGATTACGTGTTACGCAATCTGAAATCCCTCTCTTATCGCTCTTTCTAAACAGAAAGATCTTCCTGGCTTTCTTTGTATTTCTGTTTACAGCCATATTCAGTATTGCTATAACGGACTTACGATCACTTATTTCCTACATTAAATGAGTAGAGACGTTTTTGTGTTTGTTACCAGCCGGTCTACGATGTTATCTTCACGAGTCGGTTCTCCGATTAACTTCTCAGGGTAATTTTCGTATACGGCACTTGGAAAAGTTTCACATGATTCGCTGTCTTTACTACCTGTCCTAATCACTTGAGTCTCCCGATGTATAGCTGTTAATTTAAAGTATCCACCTAACACAAAAACATGACCAGGAAATTTACACCAAATATTCTTTAAGTTTCGTCACTACTGTTTCTGGGGGGAGACCACACGATGACCCCGTATGATCCACCCTTAAAACTTACACATTCACCCAAATTAATTCTCATTCTCAGTCCATACTTATCACTAGATACGACCGTATTTTTTATTGCTGTAAACACGCTTCCACCACCAGCTGTCTTTACGATAAATTTCTATCTTCTTTATCCTCTATTGCATTTCAATGACCCATCCGGGGCTGGCTGGCAGTAGCATAGGCGCCGCTCTTCGGCCACGATAAATATCTTAGACGAAATTTAGAATGTCGTTGCTATTAACCCCTGGTTTCAGCTAGTTTTCCGTCCAAAGTATGATTTAGGCAATGTTGCCGAATATAAGAGAGATTAGTTCTGGGAATTTTCTAAGCGCTCTTGCAGTTAACTAATACTACAGGTTTTAAAAAAAAAAAAATCATCCGATTTATAAAAATCAAAGTTATTCTGTAAGTAGAGATTGTGCGTGAAGTACGTTCTGTTGTAAAGAGCAGGCTATCGAGTTTCACATGATTCCCGATAGATAGCAGCAGTGTGCGCCCACTTCAGTTCTAGTAAAAATGGTGTCAAGACAACAGAAAGCGTTTTGTGTTCTACGTTTTGTGCAGTGCGGGTCAGTAATAACTGTTCAGCGTAACTTCGTACAGGGTATTTGCTGGCTCCTCCTACAGCAAAAGTTTTAGACGATGGCATGAACAATTCCGAGAAACAGGTTGTCTGCGTAATGGCAAATCACCAGGCCGTCCCCGAGTGTCTGACACAGACGTCAAACGCATCTGACATAGTTCCACAAGGCGTCAGCAGAAATCCGTACGCCATGCAACTCGGCAGCTCAACATGCTCCCGATGTCCGTCTGGCGTCTGTTGCGTCCACGTTTACACATGAAACCATTTTCTACTTCCGCAAGCTCTTCGTGAAGGTGATAAACAACAACGTGTGAACGTATGGGGTTCTGTAATTTCGTTCTTGGCAAGATGGATGATGGCTGTTTCCTTTAATGCTTAGTGTTTAGTGACAAGGCAATGACGAGGCAGCAGCCACGCGGATTGGCCCCACAATTTGAGGCGCAATGCCACGAATGCGCGGCCACTGCCGCCGGCGGTTCGAGTCCTCCCTCGGGCATGGGTGTGTGTGTTGTTCTTAGCATAGGTTAGTTTAGGTAGTGTGTAAGTCTAGGGACCGATGACCTCAGCAGTTTGGGCCCTTCGGAATTCTCACACACATAAGAGGCTACATTTCATTTAAACGGAAAGGCGAACCGTCATGATATGAGAATATGAGGAACAGAACAACCACATTAAGTTGTGCTACATGAGAGGGACTCTCCAAAATTTAATGTGTTTTGTGAAGTTTCATGTGAAAAGGTGTATGGTCCATTGTTCTTTGCTGAGAACACTGTTACAGGTAGCAAATATCGCGATATACTTGAGAACCTTCTTTTCCCTCAGTTCAAGAGCGTTTCGAACGACTTTATTTACCAACAGGATGGGGCACCGCCACACTGGCATCTGGAAGCGCGGGAATTTTTGAATCAAAGGATTACTGAACGATGGGTCAATTGCACTGGATCAAATTATTCAGCCTTACTTTACTGGTCTTCAAGAACAGCAGGCCTGACTGTACGTGTTTATTTTTCGTAGGGGTTTATACAAGTCTCTGTTTATGTACCTCCTTTACCAACAACTACGAATGAACGGAGACATCGCATAACAGCAGCAGTGGAAGCTGTAACTCAAGAGACGCTCGCTGCAGTGTGCGAAAAATATCAATATCGCATTGTGGATATCAAACATGTTTAGTCTCTCTCCATGCACAGGTGTGCAGAAGTCAGAATCTCCTCAAGTCTACATTAAGCAGAGCTTCCAGTACCAACAAATTGAAAAAGATAATCTCACACAACCTCTCCCTGAAGAACATATACAAATATCACTTACTCTTCGCCATATTTCTCGCGTCAGATACTTTCGACTCCACAATTTTGGGGCTGGAAACTGACCCCAACGATTCCAAAAGAATCGATTCATGGGTGGGGATGAGGCGCCGCTTCTTCAATTGGACGTGGTTTGTAAGTGGTGGTGGCAAGAAGTATAGGATATACAGTGGGCTGCTAGTAAACCATCTCTGATTGTACAGTCCTTTACCATGTTAGTGACTGAGGTAACATTGGTTCTGGAGTGCAGACCGGAGTGCGACTTCCCAATGTCAGCGACTAACAGCTGGGGAAGCAGTGTGTGCAAGCAACGATGACAACTGGTGTCGGAGGGACACAGAAAGCTGATAACTGCCCCACACTGATATCGGTTTCGTAACAGACATGGTCCTGAGTGGCTTGGCCACTACGTGGCCACAGAGTTTAGCGCCAAGAAAGATGGTCTATAATCTGTAGTTCCCAGGATGATGGACATCTAAGGTTCCCTCGCTGAGTAGTGGTCAGAAACCATGTAGACTGAGCAGCACCGCCGAACAGCAACTATGCAGCTGCAGAGCCCGAACTCGAACCCGCAAACCACCAGCCATGTGGTCACCCACAGGAAGTGAGTCATCCAACAGATGACCTGGAGATTCAAAGGCGTCATTGGTCTGCATATTATCTTCAGGAGGGTGCCTGCAGCTTCTGGAGTTAAAGACCAGAGTAGGTGGCTGGCTGCAGAATATTGTACTGTAGATTGTGTCTGCGTCAGCGTTAGTGGCTGCTGCAGACTGCGCCCCTAGGCATCATGTACACATCTGAATACTGACTGACTATAACTGCAAGGGAAGGTCTGATTCGAGTAGTATTTGTGAGTGGCAGGTCGGTTGTTTTTTTTTCCCTTTGGCATTGCTTTAACCCAGAAACCGCAACAAGCTTGTGTGCTTGACCACCATCGTTACGCAATGATGACATCATACAGCCTAGTTATTTCGCCCGCTGGCTTTTCTGAATGGCTTGTCTTCAGTATTATTACTCCATAGTGATCGCTCATCATGTTGACAGCACCTCACTCTCTCTATGACATTGTATCACTGTATCAGCTCTAGGCAGTTTATTATTCCAGGCTAGATTGTAACGCAGTAACATCTGAATTTCAACACAGCCCTAAAACTGACAATATTATCGAAATCTAGAAGCAATCAATAAAACACATGAAATTCACTTATAAAACCACCTTGCAAATATTCATACTATCACCACAGGCGGTTCAGAATCACTCATGATACATAAAGACAGTTTCACAGAAAAGAGACTACCTCATCATATCGTATTAACTATTCCTTCCTTGACATAACATTATAAAACCACGCTACAAGAATTTCAAAATTAACTTATCACGCCATGTCTTCAACCACTAATAAAATCAATAAGTAGACCAAACCTTTTCAAGCATTCTGAACACTCACATACTCACATAATTTTTCAATGATGTGTCCCTTCACACCACTGGCACAATAAGCAGACTCAGAGTTGGATATACACACTCCTGCAGAAAAGAGCACAAAAAGTAAGAATGAAATATGTACTGTTCTGGGTAAAGCAACTTGGGTTACTGAACCCATGGCATATGTACGCAGATATCCTTTGAGGGTCTTGATATTAATCCCACTTCAAATCATATACATATTGGTACCTTACATTATAATCACAAAGATTCATTAACAACAAGACTGGTAAAACATCTTTGATATCAAAGGCACATCTCACACAAGGAGCATCCAGTCGAGAAACTGAAATTCACTTATCAGCATTCCAGGACAGAAATATCGCTTCATCTAAACAACTGAAATTGCTCAGAACAAAAGAGCTGGAAAATTTGAGCCTTCACAATGTACGAGTTCACGCTTAGGCATCATTCACACCAAATACTAAGTCTCACTGTAAAGAAAAGTTCTCATTCATGACCACATGTTAGAGTTAAACACCCATAAATGATTAGATATCACCATTATTTGTGACCTCACCACAACATCCAACATCCACAATTATCCAGTACCACTGCAACAAAATATTCATCAAAACATATAAAGAAGCAAATGCTGCAAATTAACATCTCTATTCTTCGAGCCAGACACAATAAAAAGAAGAAATGGCATGCAGGATGTAGATAAATTAGTACATCATTTAGACAAGACAAATTTAAGCGGAATATACAACAACTAGGATATAGAGAGAATAAAACTTATCTTATCATCAATGTGGAAGATAACTTAATACTACCTAAACAAATAACGCCACCCACATGGAAGAAAGTATGTCATATCGATGCAACTTCGCAAATGCAAGTGAATCACAATAAACAAAAATAAACATCAGCAAGAGTACATATTAACTGTCTGGTTAGACACAGGAAAACTTTTAATTAACGTACAAATGAAAAGCACTGATCTCTCCACTACGAGTAAAATAACATCAAAACTATAGTGCTGCTAAACAGTCCTACACTGAGCACTAATCTTTCCCTAACGTGAAGAGAGAACTTTGTGTCTCGCCGTATAATAGGTTGGTTCCGCATTACGTCAGTGGAACGCCACCACAGATTGATCTTCAGGTATACATGGAAATTCATCCTTCAGCAACTCATGTCTCAGGGGTACTATAGCTACATTGCTCTCTGTACCTTCACCACATATAAACTTATTCCTACCTCTATAATCTGGCAATAGAAGGCAGCATCCACCTGACTTTCTTAATGAGACGAACTCTTTTCACATTTCACACTTCTTGTCATTGTACTAACAGAGTTACACTTAATATTTACCACTAATTCAGTCATAGAATCTCTGAAGTGATCTCTCCTACCTGTATTCTCGTTCACAATTCCCTAATCCTGACTCATTTCAATTGAGAAAAATCAACATTAGCTAGTGGTTCTGGTTACAAATGTTTTTTAGCAACCGCATTCTCAAACTGATTTTCTAGAAATTGATTTAAGTTCGTTTGAATTATTAATTATTTCTCCATTAATATTCTACTGATACTCTTTTGATCCAATACCATCTTCACTTAACTTTTTTCTCTGTTAGAAGCTTTTCGCTCAACTCCCGAGCTTCCTCCCATTAATTTCGATCTATCCCTCCTTAAATCTCAGCAATGACCTCATATTTTCTAAATCAACTGCACCTGCAGTCACAGCAGCACTAGAGCTCCGTTCACCTTGAACAGCTAACTGTGTAATAGCAATAGCCAATTCATCCGCTTTCTTAACTCTTCTCCGGGCATCCTCGCCACTTTGTGAAATATCATTCCTCATACTAACTTTCAGGTCATTGGAAACTTTGTTTGAAGTTTATAATACATAATA
Source organism: Schistocerca serialis cubense (assembly GCF_023864345.2). Lineage (NCBI taxonomy): Eukaryota > Metazoa > Arthropoda > Insecta > Orthoptera > Acrididae > Schistocerca > Schistocerca serialis. The sequence goes on from NC_064640.1 coordinate 586,183,360, forward strand.
ATTTGGAATTTTTCGAAATCTGTGCCTAAATCTCTGATACGATTTTTTGACTGGCCACAGAGTACAAAGGCTGGCCAGTGTAGCCGAGCGGTTCCAGGCGCTTCAGTCTGGAACCGCGCTACCGCTACGGTCGCAGGTTCGAATCCTGCCTCGGGCATGGTTGTGTGTGATGTCCTTAGGTTAGTTAGGTTTAAGTAGTTCTAAGTTCTAGGGGACTGATGACATCAGATGTTTAAGTCCCATAGTGCTCAGAGCCATTTTGAAGGGAGCACAAGATCTCTGACAAATCTATTTTATTTTCCTGACACTCATCTTCTAAAGTCTGTAAGTACTCCTACAAATGGTTATTCTGATTACTCGCAACTTCCTGCAGCTTAACCAGACTGATTTGAGGTAACAATACACAGTGGATGTTGTCATCAAAATCTGAATGCAAATTCCTTCTGTAACTTATTGAGAATTACATAAAACTTCCCTGCTACATCTTCCCCAATGGATTCTAATTTCTGCTCTGAATCTGTTCTTTCATTACAGTATTATAGTTAGCTTGCTGCTCTCTTGAATTTTCTTCTACTTGTTCTCTCAACTTATCTGTAATATCTTTTGCTCCCTAGCGCCTACTTCTACTCTTTCCCCTAATTTATGCCCCACCACTGTAGTACTATCCTCGATTTCCTAGTCTCTAACTTCTCAAAAGTTGTTTTATGTTAGTCTTCTTTCTCTCCCTCACGGCTTATAGCAATTTCATAGTATTCTGATCAAAAACATGTTTTGTGACTGAACTGACATTCTGTTCTTCACCTTGCACACTACAAGTAGCAGGAATTGCAGAGCCATCTACTACAACACCACAAGTACTAGAAGACTCAGAGAACACAATCACACCTGAATCAGCTGCAACCTTATTCATAATAACAACACTAACTTATTGAATAGCCACATCAAAACTGATTTCAAACCACTCTGCTTGACTAACTGACATCCTGTTTGAATCATATAATACAGACCTTCATCTTGGGTAGCAATAGTAGATTCAACATCACTATAACTGGACAGCATCTCAGACCTAGAATTCTCTCTCCTCTCTGAATTTTTTCCAAACGTGCTGCTCTTGGCCCCTGTTTAATTTACAACTGCTTTCTCCGTTATTTAACGAATAATTAAAGCAGCAAAGAAAATTACGTGTCGGACAGTACCACCCCATGCCTAAAATTCATTAAAATCATCTCAAATCCCATAACTAGTCAAAGAAAAGAATATTTCCTCGATAAATCTTCACAAATCCTCTATGAAGCACTACAACAGTCATAAAGAAGACAACAGTGTTCAAACTTCCTTGTTAACAATTCACACTATCTCAAAAAATAAGGAAGTTAAATAATGTAAAACGTCACAAACATATTCAGAGTTTTCTGCAAATGCGGATGAAATTTAAATAATCACTCTATAAATGTGTATTATTCATCCATAAAGGTATGTGAATAACTACAGGTTCCCAAGATGTCTCAGCTCACAGCCTGTAACGTTCAGTAATAGTACAAGTCAGTTCCAGACACCAAATTTTCAAAGTCAAAAATACATACAAATTTCAGCAAAATTTACAATGAAAGTAAACTAATTCTGACTGTTTTCGTGTACTCAGCACCTTCTCAATATGTGAAAATGATTCCACACTCAACCTTTCTCCTCAAGCATAAAATGTTTAATTCCTGTATATACCCCACCAAAGCAACCGCATAACGATGCAGCCCGAAGGAAACGCTGAATTTACTAATAGAGACAGCTGTTTTCGTTAATACCAATCTTTTTGATAGTTATTTTGTAGCATATGAATACATAGAGGCTGGACAAAGTCTTCCACAGCAGCACTGCACTTCTGCAGCCACGGACAAAACATGCCTTCCTCATATTCCGAAAATGGTTCATGCAAGAGAACGGGAGTTGTATCCATTCCTATTAACTTGGGAATACTGTATACAAAGTGATCAGACTCAAGGCTTGTGTAACTGGCAATCGTTGTCTAGACAATTAGACCGCTCACAGGTGGCATGGGCAAGATGGTCTCACACAAATAATGTATCACTATTAAATATATAAAATTCAACAAAGCGGAAATGAGTAACACCAAAATGAAGTGATAATGAGTGTTGAGTTGGAATTAGTCAAGAAGTGTATACAATCCATTTTGGATTCTTAAAATACGTGAAACAAAAGTCGAAATTCTGAAGAGCTTAATACTCCGGATGGAATGCCTATAACACGATTCTAGAATCTGATCCTCTGTAACATTTCGCGCCTCAATACCAGTTCACGCTGGCAGTTCAGGACAAATACAGCAAGCAAAATAGCTGCAAAATAACTGTGAGAATACTAGTATCACACGCCGTAAATGAATGAAAGTGTGCCCCATTGACAATCACTGCAAATAACTAACAATCTCACTATATATCCACCCATCCGGCACATCAGAAATGCTGCAACTTCCCGCATTGACGAGCCGGTACGAAATGTGCATTCAAGTCACGTGCAGAAGTTGCCAGAGGTATACGCACTACCATAGCCAGTGGCGTCTCAAAGAGTTTGCACTATATATCGATACTGATTGCATAATGTCTTTGCAATCACTGGTTTTGCATGGTACGGAAACAAAACAGTAACAAACTGAATGTGCTGTTTAACGCACAACATTCATCCTTTTCTTTCACATTAGATGAGTCTCCCAGAGATGTATTGTCTGTCGAGATAAGGGACTATCATGTAACTGACTGCAGCAGTAAGATAATACGTTTGTTAGGGCAGAAAGTATCCTTGTTATCCTACACTGCGCCATGTCGGCCTGTGTAACACCAAGCGAACTTCTATCCCTCCGAGACTCATGCCCTCTCCTCACAGCTCAAGCTCTGCCAGTACCTATTTCCGAATTTCAGAATTGAGAACAATGTCAGCGAAAGGAAAGTTTAAGGATTTTAGGCCTGATCATGCACATACTTTTAATCTGCCAAGAATTCTCAAAACAGGTCAGAGTCAACAATTGAGAGGAAGGTTCATTCCGGAGACTACCTCTTGAATGTTGCTAAGCCTTTTCTCAGAGCAGTTCTTACTTTTAGGAGTGCTAGTTCTGCATACGAGGCGGCATCTGCGATGGACGTAAGCTAAGAGAGGGCTATTGTCAGAGTTCTTGCTCTAAGGACAGGGGGAATTCGTGTATGCAAAGCTCAGCTGGTAAAAGCATAGCCGATTTCGAGGCCCAGCCCGTCACAGAGACTCGGACTGCCAGGAAGTTGCAGTACTCACAAAATATAGAAAGACAGGACTTGAATTCGGTTTTCTCTATAGACAGAACTAAGAGGTATAGCCTGCACTCTCTTTAGGATACTGTTTTCAAGATGAGATACCTATCCTATTACAGGGACATTATATTATGTTTTTCAGTTTCTCAAGACCTTTTGCATAGCAGTTGTATTAACTGTGGTATCATGCTGCGAAAGATAATTGGAGGAAAGTTACGGACGGTTATTCTGACAGCACGTCTTTGAAGGAAGTTAGAAACTGAGGTACAAAAACTTCATTATTAGCTTACGTCACTCAGAATGCGACTCTGAAAGCTACGGAACACAAAGCAAAGTTCACGGGAGTTTGTGCGTGGGAGGAAGAGTGGGCGAAAGGTTATAAGATTACAGAAATATTCGAAGAGGGACTACAAAAGTTAATGTCTAACAGTAACTAGGAATCCGCGGTAGCAGTGAAGTATAAGAAAAGGTGCTTGGAGGCGTTTTCTTTTCTTTTCAGGAAGCTCATCGTGTTCACGGTTTGCCCACGGTGATGGCAGCTGCACAAGAGTTTCAAAGTAAAGGAGCTATATTATAATGCTAAACATAGTATACAACTGTGCAACGTTATCAATCGGGATTTTAGCTTAACGCGCACTCGCATAACTGGAACGAAGCAGTGAACATCAAATGGCATTAAAGATAAAAACAAAATTCAAGAAGACGTAAATTATATAGGGGCTTAACATTTCCGTTATTTATGTAGGGGAAAACATATATTTATAGAATTTATAGCATTAATTTTTATTGTTTTCATGTGCTTTCTTGGAGAGATTGATGACTAGAACGGAGAAGATGAATATGAACTGACTTGAAAGACAATAATTATACAACCAAGATTAACACGAACATAATAATTAGCTACGGAGAAGATAAATCTGTTAATCTTCGCGATTTGTAACAGAACACAGGTCTTATTTAACTATCTAGAAACATAAGAACTATAGAAGAGAAGAAGTGACTCATGAAGGAAATCTTACGCATGCCCAATGTTTATAGTGTAGTAGGGTTAGGCGTTTATAGTCCATGTGACTGCTTATAAGAAATCTATTATGGAACGGGAAATTGTTTCACAGAGTAAATTACGGCTTACGACGTTGAGGGTGCCTAACCCAGTAAGAAAAGCATGTAAATGAAGTACAGACGAATGGGTTATCATTATAGCGGCGATACGGCACACAAATGGAGCAATCCACTGACATAAGCTTTGACAAAGAAATGATTGGTTCAGCTCAGCGCTTAGGAACGATCATTTCGGAAAGCCAAAGGTATATAGGGTGTCTCATGGTCTATGGAAAGTGGTCGAAGAACAGTGGAACAACGAGCAGGTGATGAAATCTGAAGTCCACTTCCCTTCAGAGAACATGGAGATCTGAGGCTTTATGGCCCGGTAATGCAGGACGGGCGACTATCTATGTCAGATTTGATGTCAGAGTACAGTGCTGGTGTTGACATAAGAGTTTGTGAACACACTGTCAAGTGCAAATTATTGAAAATGATGGTATGCAGCAGACAATCTCTATCTGATCCCCTGCTGAGCCACAGACATCGTCAGTTACGATTGCAGTGGGCGTGAAATCATCGAGATTGGGCCATGGATCTATGGTTAAATGGCACCTGGTAGAATGGACAACGTTTCTTGTTAGACCATGTCGCCATCACTAAATTGAAAGGCTGCTCGAACTGGGGTTGGAACGCTTGCACGGAGTGACATTTGCACGGAGGGACACTTGCCGAGCTAACCGGCTTCTCACAGGTACAGTCACACTAAGGAGTCTAGCAGTTCAGCACAACTGCAAGTGCGAGCTGACTCGCAGTCACACCACAGCAGTGAGCAACCATGTACCGTTTCAGGGAGGCTCTTTGATATTTTAACGATGCAACGAGCGGAGGCCAGCTAACTCAGAAAAAAGGTATTTCTTACCATTGTTGCAGACTTATGACGAATGCCGCTGTAGGACGAAATTTAAATTGACAAATTTACATTTAGTTACCATTTTATTTAAACGTTAAACATAAAAATAATAAATGTCAGTGAGTATTCTTTTGTTTTGTTTTTTGATTTTCACTAAGGTCTGGTGCCACTTTTCGTGTAATGCTAATTCAAAGAGAAACTCTTAATTTGAAGTCTGCCAGTGAGCTTCTTTGGCGGATTTCGTTCTCTTCACTGTGTAAAAAAGAGGCTTGTACATGTAAGTCTAAACATCGACATAATCGTGGCTGCAGACTTGTAAAGTCGTGAAAATTTACATTGAGTAAACAGAAGTCTAAGAGACTAATTTAGTTATGAAACCAATCACGCAAACATCACACTGTAGTTGTAACAATTCTAGTTTTAGCTGAAATTCCACACTACCAACATAATCCGAAAGTCAGTGAAACTGCGCAGTCCTTTGCAAGCTGAAAAGCGTTATGGCAACTTCATCTAGCTGCAGATTCGTTCGTTAAGTGTTTCGCGTGTAAACAAAAATGTATTTTCATAGTGAAAATTATTGAGACATTTATTTCTGTGCCCCTATATTATGAATACTTTCTTCAGTCATATCACTTAAAACTGGTTTTCCATTTTATTTCTTCTTATTCCGCATCGGATTCTCGCTGTTCGCTTTCCAAGTGTCTATAATCTTTTGCATGGATTCTGTTGTAATGTTGCTGTATACCAAATTCTTTTGTTGTGTTAAAAGTTTTAAGCACATTAATACATCACTGAGCATATCAAAACAACATTGCACACACTAAAGCAACACACTAGGCATCCTGCACTGTTACGTTGATGTTGTAGTGTTGACCGCTTTCAAGCTCCTAACATGAGGGTCATTCTACTTTTCATCCATTTAAGAACAGCTACCTTCCATTTTACGGGAGACTCCACACTAAAATTTGAATTATTTAAAAAAAGTTTAATGGTTATTTCAGATTTTTGTAGTGTTTGCTTTTATTTCCGAAAATGATTTTGTGTATTCGAATTACAGGTACTTCTAAGAAATGTTTGGTATTACGGACCGTGTAAGAGGCTGCGGCATACCGGAAGATGCCAAGATAATGTCTGATTTCTATCACCACCAAACAGAACCATTTTTACTCGGAACTTGGTAAAAACTCAAACGGGAAAGAACATGTTGCAAAATTTCTAGGAAAACTGAAGCGAAATAACTGTTGACTGTAAATATAAATTTAGGGAATACAATGAAGTCCTGTTCAGTACAATCAACAAGCTTCAAGAAAATAGGTATTGGCTTACAATCAAATATCTCTACCGCTGCACCTCATCAAGAAGGCTGTGAGCAGATTCTTATTCAGAAAATTCAAGATAAAGGCTATTTTGATTTTGAAATTGCAAGGAGAAGCCTCATACAAGCAGGAAGGGACAACGTTATGATGTCGGTGAATTTTAATGGATATGTGTCTTGTAGTAACATTCACTTTTTGACATAATGCTACATTCCATGTTACGATAACTTTGATTTTCCAGGTTCAGTGCCAACATTTTTCAAATGAATACTAATTAGTCTGAATAAAACTTTTACAGCAAGTATTCTTGGTATGTTTGCATACCTCTGCGCATTTATATTATCGAAAATATTTTATTTAATTTATAATCGCATTTATATCCCGATAATTAAAGAAAATTTAATAATAAAATTATAAATAAACAGCGAAAACAAATTATTAATACACTGAATCGCCAAAGAAAATGGTATAGGTATGCATATTCAAATACAGAAATATGTGAACAGTCAGAATACGGCGTTGCGGTCGGCTACGCCTCTGTACAGTACGACTGCAAGTGTCTGGCGCAGTCGTTATATCGGTTACTGGTGTTACAATGGCAGGTTATCAAGATTTAAGTGAATTTGAACGTATTGTCGGCACACGAGCGATTGGACATAGCATCTCCGAGGCAGCGATGACATGGGGATTTCCCTGTACGACCATTTCACAAATGTACCGTGAATATCAGGAATCCGGTAAAACATCAAATCCCCGACATGGCTACGGCCAGAAAAAGATCGTACTAGAACGGGACCAATGACGACTGAAGAGAATCGTTTTACGTGATAGAAGTGTAACCCTTCCGCAAGTTGCTGAAGATTTCGATGTTGGGCCATCTGAAAGTGTCAGCATGCGAATCTTACCGATGTTGGCTTTCGGAGCTGAAGGCCCACTCGTGTACCCCTTATGACTGCATGACACAAAGCTTTACTCCTTGCCTGGGCCTGTCAACACCGATATTGGACTGTTGATGACTGGAAACATTTTGCCTGGTCGGATGAGTCTCGTTTCAAACTGTATCGAGTGGATGAACGTGTACGGGTATGGAGGCAACCTCAAGAATCCATGGAACCTGCACGTCAGCAAGGGACTGTTCAAGTTGGTGGAGGCTCTGTAATAGTGTGGAGCGTATGCAGTTGGAGTGATGTGGAACTCCTGATAGGTCTAGATACACCCTCGACAGGTGACACGTACGTAAGCTTCCTGCCTGTCACCTGCATCCATTCATGTCCATTGTGCATTCCGACGGTCTTGGGCAATTCCAGCGAGACAATGCGACATCCCACACGTCCAGAATTGCTAAAGAGTGGTTCGAGGAACACTCTTCTGCGTTCAAACACTTCCGATGGCCACCAAACTCCCCAGACAGGAACGTCACTGAGCATATCTGGGATGCATTGCAACGTGCTGTTCAGAAGAGGTCTCCATCCCCTCGTACTCTTACGAATTTATGGACAGCCCTGCAGGATTCATGGCGTTAATTCCCTCCATCACTACATCAGACATTAGTTCTGTTCATGACAAGGCGGGTTGATCCACTTCAGCGTGCTCGAGGGGGCCATACACGATTTTAGCAGGTGTACCAGTTTCTTTGGCTCTTCAGTGCATTTCTCATAAAATGAATGCACAGAACCATTGAACTATATCTTGTGAATGTTCCTACAAAATCAGGAATATGAGAATTGTGGTGCAAGAAACAACATTTGATTCCCAATAACACCACCAAAATAATATTACAAATTCAAAACTTGAAAGCCAATGAAACTATGGACTTCAAAACTTGGATACTGCTACATAATAGACACGATTTAAAAGTTTCTTTGCTATCGGCAAAGTAGAAGAAACGTTAAATTTTTCAGTGGAGTCTCCGCTTAAGCACTGATTCGTGTGCTGACGTCGGTAGTTTTGTGGAGATATGTGGCATTGGATGTCTACACAAACATGATGTAAATCTCGTAGATAACGAACTGCTGATTTGCGTATGCGGTGATGGCGCCTTTTAGCTACTCAGATGGGTTCCATAGGATTTACATCAGGCGAATTAGATGACCGATAAGTCGACGTGAGTTCACTATAATACTCCTCAACCCATTGTAGCATGGTTCTGGCTCCCAGAGAAGGACAATTATACTGCTGAAAGATTGCAAGCTAGCCTATGGTGGCAGAGTTCTCTGTATGCCAAACTACTAAAAAGTTGTAACTACCATACCCGAGAGGTACCACATTTATCGATAGTGCGTGGAACTCTGACATTAAACAGTGGCCCCTGTGTGGATCACCCCTGAGTTGGCTAAATATACATAAAATTAATTTAATTACTTCAAACCCACAACAAAATAAATAACATCGTAGGAAATGAGAATGAGTGTTATTGAAAGATTAATAAACAGGACCTGCAGTATCACTAAGAGACTTATTAACTAATATCAGGGTCAAGAGAGAACAAACATATAAACAGAAGCTTCAGCTGTGTATCACTTCATTAACACAAACTCAGGTCGGTTGGCAATAGGCATAGGGAACCCAACTGGAATTTACTTGTCTACATTTACATCTACATGTATGCTCTGCAAGTCACATTTAAGTGCCTGTCAGAGGGTTCATCGAACCACCTTCATAATCCTCTATTATTCCAATCTCGTATAGCACGCGGAAAGAATGAACACCTGTATCTTTCCGTACGAGGTCTGATTTCCCTTATTTTATCTTGGTGATCGTTCCTCCCTGTGTAGGTCGGTGTCAACAAAATATTTTCGCATTCGGAGGAGAAAGTTGGTAATTGGATTTTCCTGAGGACATTCCGTCGCACCGAAAAGCGTCTTTATTTTAATGATGTCTAGCCCAAATCCTGTATCATTTCTGTAACACTCTCTTCCATATTTCGCGATAGTACAAAACGTGCTGCCTTTCTTTGAACTTTTTCGATGTACTCCGTCAGTCTTATCCGGTAAGGATCACACACGGCGAATTAGTAGTGTCCGCAGCTCGTGGTCGTGCGGTAGCGTTCTCGCTTCCCACGCCCGGGTTCCCGGGTTCGATTCCCGGCGGGGTCAGGGATTTTCTCTGCCTCGTGATGACTGGGTGTTGTGTGATGTCCTTAGTTTAGTTAGTTACGTTTAAGTAGTTCTAAGTTCTAGGGGACTGATGACCATAGATGTTAAGTCCCATAGTGCTCAGAGCCATTTGAACCATTTTTAAAGCAGTAGTCTAGAAAAGGACGGACAGGCGTAGTGTAGGCAGTATCAATGAAACTGACTACTGTGAGTGGAAGGTTGCCAGTCTAGGCAAGCACACTCAGCTGTATTGTTCCACCGATTGGTCTCTCGTGTCAAGGTACAATTACGCATTAAAAGGACACTGGTAGTGACTATTGCGAGTACAAGGCTGTGTACTGTGTATGGTCGTGAAAACGATTGTTGACTTCTGAATGTGCAACATTACCCATGTAGTTGGTGAAAGACGAGACGGTATCGTCTGCATGAAGGCGCTGCTGAAGCGTCATACTGCGCGAGATGATGCCACATCCGCCGGTGATTGTCTCACGTTCGCAAAAATATAAAGTTTAGCCTGGATGTCCGGACGTCTTTGCAACTAACTGCTCTCTCCATATAAACAGAAGAGTTGTAGCACCTGTACTCCACGACCATTGAGAAGCAGGCCATCGCCTCTCCCTTTTGCTCAAAACCTCCAAGAAACAGCGGTTCCCTCCGATTTTCTCGAATAAACCTATCATGGCCCAGCAGTGGTTATCGTGCCAATCATGTTTTCTAACAAGGAGACCTGATCTTCCTCAACCAATCACTACAATACAGTACACATTCTGTTCTTCGAAAAAGCAGCACACAATGCCTGGAGGTCCTGCAGCCAAACCCCCGGCGCATTCCACAAGATGAGGGAAGCTTCCTAATGAAAACAAGCTCTTTCTCGTCCAAAGAAAGATTTAGTAGCCGCCGTTTTTTCTTGGGGGGCGGGGGGGGGGGGGGGGCGTGGCGGCATCTAAGAAACGACAAAGAAATAGTTTTCACATCATTGAACAATATTGCAACACCTTCACATGGAGTTTATTTTAGATATTTATATTTAATTTTTTCACGACTGTTTTGGATTTTCAGGCCCCTTGTCAATCGCTGACTCATGTATTCTAGCCCATCTGTCGAGATGGAGTCTAGAATGGCTACTAATGAATTACGAGGGAGCGCAGCAGATTTATGCCTTGGAATTTTTTATTTGAAAACTCATAAAGCTTTTGTAAGAAAATAAACGTTATTAACATTCTATATCTTCATTCTTCATCTCTACATGTTTACTTCTCAACATAATCACCCTGGTAACGAACACATTTGTCCCAACGAGAGACCAGTTGGTTGACACTGTCATTGTAGAATGTTTGACTTTGTTGACGGACCCACAACCTGATCTCTGCTTGCTCCGCTTCATAACTGCCAAAGCGAAGTCCTCTAAAGGGTCCTTTAAGTTCTGGAAACAGATGAAAATCGGATGCGGTCAAGTTCGGACTGTATGGGGGATGATCGGTGACACTGCACCCAAGGCGTCGAATTGTTGCAGATGTCACAGTGATCGTGTGTTGTCTGGCACTACAGGCTGACGGAGATGGTGTGCTCCATGAGTGGACGAACTATTCGAATTCTAAACTCGATTGTAGCACACTGTTTATCACGCACAGACATACAGTAGTTACATTACACACGACCATGTTACACGCTATAATTCGGATCAACCTAGCGGCGGAGGTCTGTAAATTAATTTTAATAACGTCAGTTTTATTTAAAACGCTCATGCGTTTTCATTTAAAAAATTTGGAAATGTACTTTTCAGCACATCCTCGTGCATCTAAACTATATAAATACTCTTTATCAAAACGCGAATACTGGATAACGTTTCTGGCTGCATGAAGCTCTCCCGTAATTCTGCTTTAACTGTTCATCACCTGACCACATGTTAAACCTCCAGTTATTTCTTTGTGGAAAAAGAGGATGATTCTCCGCTTATTCTTAATCTTGTGAATACAGCGTATGTGGCTGGAAGAGCAGGTAATTGAAAAAATAGTCGTGTGTAACACCGTTTAATAAGTGATTGCAGTATTGTTGGTAAGGCGGGTGCCAGGTTGAGATTCACTGGGAGAGTACTTAGAAAACAAAGGAGGTGGCTTACAAAACAATCGTTCAACCTATACTTGAGTATTGCTCATCAGTGTGGGATCCGTACCAGGTCGGGTTGACGGAGGAGATAGAGAAGATCCAAAGAAGAGCGGCGCGTTTCGTCACAGGGTTATTTGGTAAGCGTGATAGCGTTAAGGAGATGATTAGCAAACTCAAGTGGCAGAGTCTGCAAGAGAGACGCTCTGCATCGCGGTGTAGCTTGCTGTGCAGGTTTCGAGAGGGTGCGGTTCTGGATGAGGTATCGAATATATCACTTCCCCCTACTTATACCTCCCGAGGAGATCACGAATGTAAAAGTAGAGAGATTCGAGCGCGCACGGAGGCTTTCCGGCAGTCGTTCTTCCCTCGAACCATACGCGACTGGAACATGAAAGGGAGGTAATGACAGTGGCACTTAAAGTGCCCTCCGCCACACACTGTTGGGTGGCTTGCGGAGTATAAATGTAGATGTAGATGAAGATGTAGTATTGACTCTGTCCTGGCCATGTAGGACACATACTGGAACACCGCTATTTTCAGGATTATTTAATTATTTTTGGGGTGCTGAAGGCGTAGCAAAATTTACATGTGATACTAACAGTCGGCATAGAGACAGATGCAAACAATTTCGCAGATTTTCGATGCTCAGCGACTTACGTAATCTTGTCTTACTTATTTTCATAATAAAAAAAGTCTTTCATCTACATACGTTGATTGTGTCACGTCTGTAACCGGGTTATGGAAACGTGGAAACTCTTACTGTGGAAGACAACATAGAACTCCTGCACCGTATTCACGTAAAACATTTTGTCTTCTAAGTGGGAATTACACTGCAGATCAATCATTTCCACCTGCACCTACAAAGGGGCACACTGAACTGCAGTGGAAAACTGTCTCGAAAGCAGACAAAAGATAAGTAAGATTGACAGTTTTTTCAAAACGCTTAGAAACCTATTCTTGTAATTTTTTAACGTCACAATGAATTCTTAAAAATTCGTGTTTTCTTTAACGCCAGTGAGCTTAGGGACGTATACAGGGTGCCAGAACGTGTCGCTTCCTTGTTTAGTTTTCCTTCTGAATCCATCCCCTCAAATTGGAAGGAAGTTGTGCCTCACCATGCAGCGTCTTACTGTGGGTAGTGTGCAATGAAGTCCATTTAAAATGCGAAGTCTGCAATCCAATCCAGATGTTATTTTGTTCGTTCCTGATTTCCTTTTCCCTTCAGAAATTCAACACTTGCCGCGCTTAATTCGAAAATTTTATCAGGCATGCTCCTTGACTTAACCAGTGTACTTTGCGGTAGTACATAATGTCTGCATACCCTTCATTCAGTTCCAGAAAAAAAAGTTGCAACTGAAGGTATAACAGTTCATGCGACTTCAAGAAATGTACTGTTCATACTGTCAGTTTCCTCACGTGCTCCCTGCCTGAAAATGTACAACGAAGTGCTGTTGTGTACGACTTCGTACATAACGTTAAGGAGAGGTGCGCTATAGAGTAGTGCTGCTAATGTCACCTTAGGAAAGCTGGATAGGAGAAGAAATGATTGCTAACAAGTTAACACAACAGACAGAAGATTTACTTAATTTGTATTTCTCCAAACGACCGAAGGCTCTTTACAGATAATGCAGCAAGAATGTACAGAGTACAACTATCACAGCGTTAACAAGAACAGGCTCCCTGCTTTGCAGCAGTCACGACTCGGCGCATCTGACAAGGGAACCTCCCCATCGCACCCCCCTCAGATTTAGTTATAACTTAGCACAGTGGATAGGCCTTGATAAACTGAACACAGATCAATTGAGAAAACAGGAAGAATTTGTGTGGAACTGCGAAAAAATAGCAAAATATACAAACTGAGTAGTCCATGGGCCACATAGGCAACATCAAGGAAAACGTGGGCTCAGGAGTGCTGTGGTCCCGTGGTAACGTGAGCAGCTGCAGAGGAAGTGGTGCTTGGTTCAAGTCTTCCCTCAAGTGAAAATTTTACTTACTTTATTTTTGCATAGTTATTATCTGTCCGTTCGTTCATTGACGTCTCTGTTCACTGTAATAAGTTTAGTGTCTGTGTTAGGCGACCGCATCGCAAAACCGTGCGATTAGTAGACGAAAGGACGTGCCTCTCCAATCGGAACTGAAAACATTTGATCGCAAGGTAATAGGTCAACCGATTCCTCCACAGGAAAACACATCTGATATATTCTATACGACACTGGTGACGGCATGCGCTTCACATGACGGGAATATGTTGTCGACCCACCTAACTTGTACACTTGGCGAATGGGTAAAAAGATTCTTCTACCTTGCCCGATTTAGGTTTACTTGTGGATGTGATAATCACTCCCAAAAAAGTGATGAAAACATAAGAGTTTGTCACAGAAACTGATAATAAAAAATTAAAATTTTCGCTCGATGGAAGATTTGAACCAAAGACCTTTCGGTCCGCACCTGCTCACTTTACCACCAGACCACGGCGCTCCTGCGTTCATAGTGTCCTAGATGCTGCTTATCTTTCCATGAACTACTCAGTTTGTATATTTTGCTTATTTTTTTCACAGTTCCACACAACTTCTTCCTGTTTTCTCAATTGATCTGTGTTCAGTTTTTCAAGGCCTATCCACTGTGCCAACTTATAACTAAATCCGAGGGGGGTGCGATGGGGAGGTTCCCTTGTGAGTAGCTTCACGTAGTGAAGTGGCTCCGAGAGCAAGTGAGTTTTAATCACATGCCGCGAGCGGCAGCTTAGGGCGCTAGTAGTCCAGAGCAGCTAGAGGTGTGGCCCAGCAGGTGTGCTCCATTGGGTCTACCAGATCAAACACGACTACATCTGTTCCGCGATATCCATTGATTTTAGAAGGCTCGTGACGATAGATAAGTAGAGTACCTCTCTTTATGCAAACAGCCATTCGACCATTACACCACGAACAAACAGCAAAGGATAAACTGCGCTGACATCAAAATTCTGCCGATATAAAGGGAGTTGGTCGGAAGGAAAGAATTCCTCGCCAAATGCTGGAAGAAATAGCGTCGCATAGCATTGCTAAATGTAACGTCGCGTTTCATTGAGCAATTCCGAGATGCACCGACTAAGGCTGAAACAGGCCAAGCCTCAGACGGCACGCGCTCAGAACATTGAACATTTATTGTAACTAAACTTTTATTTGTTGTTGTTTATAGATCCCCTAACTCTGACTTCAGAGCATTTCTTCTCAAGCCAGAGAGTGTTCTTGGTTCACTTTACAGTAAGTACCAAACAATTATTATATGTGGTGACCTCAATATTAATTTCGTATATTATTGTGCAAGTAAAATGATGTTGTTAGATCTTCTGAACTCATATAATGTGATGCAGGCTGTGTTTTCCCAAACAGGATGCAGGGGTACAGTAGCACAGCCATAGACGATATTTTTATTCATTCTTCATTACTAGATGAGCATTCTGTTAGTAAAATGGTGAATGGCCTTTGAGACCATGATGCTAAAATTTTCACACTATAGGGCTTTTGTGCTCAAACAAATGTCACATATAACTACAAACTATGTAGGGAAACTAATCCAACGGCAATAGAGAGTTTTTTAAACCTCTTTAAGGAACAAGAAAGGCCGAATGTTTATAATGCCGATAACATAGATGACAAATATGATGCTTTCGTTAACACATTTCTCATGCTCTTTGAGAGTGGTTTTCCATTAGAACGTTCTAAACGGGGTACTAGCAGTAAAAGGCATCCTAGGTAGCTGACTACTGGGATAAGGATATCGTGTAGAACAAAGCGGGAATTATATCAAAATGTTAGAAGCAGGGGCAATCAAGCTACACTAGACCATTACATGCAGCACTGTAAGGTGCTTCAAAATGTTGTTAGGAAGACAAAAAGTACTTCGTACGCAGATACAGTAGAATAGTTAATTTACAGGATAAAATTAAAGCCATATGGTCAGTTGTAAAGGAAATATCTCGTCAGCTTCACAAGGTCGACGATATAAAAATAGTTCGTATAAAAACATTTCTGTTACTGATAAGTCAAATATATGTACAGTATTTAACAATCATTTTCTGAGCATTGCTGGTGAATTAAATAAAAATTTAGTTTCTATATGGAATCATATAACTCTCTGGAAAATGCCTTTCCGAGATTGATGTCTGAAATAATCCTCTGTGATAATGACAAGGGGGAGACTGAGTCAATAATTAAATCACTCAAAACTAATGACTCTCACGGATAAGATGGATTGCCTGGAAGAATATTAAATCACTGTGCTGCACATGTTACCCCTGTTCTTACAAATATTTGTAACTTTTCCTTTAAGAATTGTCACTTTCCTGATCGCTTAAAGTACTCTGTAGTAAAGTTGCTTAATAAAGAGGGAGAAGGGGATAATATAGACATTTTAGATTTATTTCTACGCCAATAGTGTTCGCTAAAGTCATTGAATAGCCTGTGTATGTAAGGATAATTGATCATTTTATATCACATAATTTGCTATCAAATGTACAGTTCGTCTTTAGACGTCGTTTAACAACTTAAAAAGGCTATAATCTTTTTTTCTGCGAGGTAATGAATGAATTGAACAAAAGGTTTCGAATGCTAGGTACATTTTTCGATTTAACTAAGGCCTTTTATTGTGCTGATAACGAAATATTGCTCCAGAAGTTGGACCATTACGGAATACGGGGAGCAGCTCACAATTGGTTCACCTCTTACTTTAAGAACAGACAGCTCATGGCTTGAAGAAAATAAACTAACACTAAACCACAGCAAGTCTCAGTTTTTACAGTTTCTAACATATAATTCAACAAAACCCGACGTTTTAATTTCACAAGTTGGGCATATGATTAGTGAAACTGAATAGTTGAAATTTCTAGGTGTTTAGGTGTTCATATAGATAGTAAATAGTCGTGGAAACCCAACTTTCAGGATCTTGATCAAAGACTTAATGCTGTCATTTTTACTACTCGAATGGGATCTGAAGTAAGAGATCGTTCGACACGAAAATTAGTCTTCTTTCATTCTTTTCATTCGCTTATGTCGTATGGTATTACATTTTGAGGTAACTCTTCCCACTTTAAGGGGATGTTTTCGGCTTCGAAATGGGCAGTTCGAGCAATAATCGGTTTAATTTCGCGAACCCCTATTCGAACCCTGTTCACTAGTATGGGTATTTTGACATTGGCCCTCAATATATATGTATATATATACAGGGTGAGTCACCTAACGTTACCGCTGGATATATTTCGTAAACCACATCAAATACTGACGAACCGATTCCACAGACCGAACGTAAGGAGAGGGGCTAGTGTAATTGTTTAATACAAACCATACAGAAATGCACGGAAGTATGTTTTTTAACACAAACCTACGTTTTTTTTAAATGGAACCACGTTAGTTTTGTTAGCACATCTGAACATATAAACAAATACGTAATCAGTGCCGTTTGTTGCTTTGTAAAATGTTAATTACATCCGGAGATATTGTATCCTAAAGTTGACGCTTGAAATCTCCGACGTTCAGTTGCGTGTCGTAACAAACACGGGCCACGGTCGGCGAGCAGCATCCGCAGGGACATGTTTACGATGACGACCATGTTTACGAGTGTGGCTGTAGTGCACTGTTGTGGTTTGGTCTAGCTGTCGCAGTGTCCACATGTAGCGCTTGCTGTTATTGTTATTCTGCATTCGTCTCCGCACGCAGACCAACTGTAGTACACTGTGTTGCCAGACGTCTGTGATAGTGTAGTGTTGTACGAACTGCGACCATGGTGCATTCGAACTCTGAAAAGGCGGAGATGATACTCATCTATGGCGAGTGTCGACGAAATGCAGCTGAAGCCTGCAGGGTGTATGCAGAACGGTACCCGGACAGAGAGTATCCAACGTGCCGCACATTGCAAAACATCTACCGCCAACTGTATGCAACAGGTATGGTCTTAGCACGCAAACGGGTCCGTAACAGGCCCGTCACAGGAGAAGCGGGTGCAGTTGGTGTGTTAGCTGCTGTTGCCATGAACCCACACATGAGTACACGGGACATTGCGAGAGCCGGTGGACTGAGTCAAAGTAGTGTCATGCGCATACTGCATCGTCACCACTTTCACCCGTTTCATGTGTCGCTACATCGGCAATTACATGGTGATGACTTTAATCATCGAGTGCAATTCTGTCAATGGGCATTAACAGAGAATGCGTTGCAGCTCTACCTGTTTACCGATGAAACGTGTTTCACAAACCACGGGGCAGTGAATCTACGGAACATGCATTACTGGTCCGTGGACAATCCTCGCTGGCTCAGACAGGTAGAGCGATAGCGACCGTGGACTGAAAATGTATGGCGCGGAATCGTTGGCTACCACCTCATTGGTCCTCACTACATTGCTGGGGCCCAAACAGCTGCAACATACATCGCGTTTCTACAGAATGATCTGCCAACGTTGCTCGAAAATGTCCCACTGGAAACGCGTCGACGTATGTGGTATCAGCATGATGGTGCACTAGCACATTCCGCAATTAACACTAGGCTGACCCTAGACAGGATGTTCGACGGGCGTTTCTTAGGACGTAGAGGACGCATAAATTGGCTAGCCCGTTCTCCTGATCTTTCATCTCTGGACTTCTTTCTGTGGGGTACGTTAAAGGGAATGTGTACCGTGATGTGCCTACAACCCCAGAGGATTTGAAACAACGTATTGTGGCAGCCATCGGCGACATTACACCAGATGTACTGCGGCGTGTACGACATTCATTACGCCAGAGATTGCAATTGTGTGCAGCAAATGATGGCCACCACATTGAACATCTATTGGCCTGACATGTCGGGACACACTCTATTCCACTCCGTAATTGAAAACGGAAACCACGCGTGTACGTGTACCTCACCCCTCATGGTAATGTACATGTGCGTCAGTGAAAAAGACCAATAAAAAGGTGTTAGCACGTGGACGTGATGTGCTGTTCCAGTCTCTTCTGTATCTAAGGTCCATCACCGTTCCCTTTGGATCCCTACGTAATTCGGTGCTCTCCGATAAACAAGATCGAACAGCGGAGGAGTGGTACTCAAGAGTCAACTTTAGGTTACAATATCTCCAGATGTAATTAACATTTTACAATGCAACAAACGGCACTGATTACGTATTTGTTTATATGCTCAGATGTGCTAACAAAACTAACGGGGTTCCATTTCAAAAAACAATGCAACAAACGGCACTGATTACGTATTTGTTTATATGTTCAGATGTGCTAACAAAACTAACGGGGTTCCATTTAAAAAAACGTAGGTTTGTGTTAAAAAACATACTTCCGTGCAGTTTTTTATGGTTTGTATTAACCAATTACACTAGCCCCTCTCCTCACGTTCGGTTTGTGGAATCGAATCGTCAGTATTTGATGTGGTTTACGAAATATATCCAGCGGTAATGTTAGGTGACTCACCCTGTATATATATTCCTTTCGGTTGTATCTTGTTAACAATGTCAGCTTATTCCCAAGAATCAGTAGCCTTCACTCAGTTAATACTCGGCAGAAATCCAGTCTGCATTTGGATAGCAATTCCTTAACTCTTGTGCAGAAATCTGTGCTGTATATTGCTGCATCCGTTTTCAATAAGCTACCACAAAAATTGAAAATTCTTAGCAGTAATCCACGCCCTTTCAAATCGTAGCTGAAGAGTTTCCGCATGAATCACTCCTTTTATTCTGTTGAGGAGTTCCTTGAAAAATCAAGGTGACTCTTATGTTATTTTGTTGAATGAGTTTACTTAAATTTATGGCTTGACTGTTTTTTGGTTCATAAACATTTTATTTTTTATCTGTTATTACTTTTATGTTATAATTGCATGTACCGACACGTTCCATGACCTGGGAGATTTGCTCCTCAGTTTGGTCCTATGGAAATAGACGTGTAAATAAAAATAAAATAACATTCAGCTTTGTACAACATGACTGACCCTGTTTTACTGGATACTCTAGGGACCTATCTGCAGAGCCAAAACAGTTAACAGAGAGTGAGATCTTAAAGCTCTTCACGTGCAGTCGAAGCTTTTTACTTTTATGATATCAGTTTGAGACAAATTATGAAAATAGACACTACTGACATTTAAGACATTTGTGTGTGTTGTGTTACGATTCTTTGGAGGAACTTGTGGCACAATTATATGTACATCAACTACTGGCACCATTGTACGTCCATCTGCTTATTTTAAAGCATTTATCAATGTATTACCCCAACCTTTGGGCAGTTATTACATGTAACACATGTAATCTTCAGATCCCTGCTTTGTAGAGCTTGCTCTCATGCAATCACTCTTTGCAACCTCTCTCTCCCTCCCATCTCCTCTTTCTCTTCCTCTCCCTCTTCCTCCATCCTTTCATATCTATCTACGAATCCCAACCAAAATTGTTATTTGTGTATAATTTTACCACTGTATCCAATATTATTATAGTACTTAAAGTGTGTAACATTTTACCTGACTATATAAAGGAATATGAACTTTAAGCTATGTTAACTTGTCAAAATCGGTTTTATATACCACCTGAAGTATTTATTTCAATGCATGTGTTCTACACCTCAAAACAAACACCTCCAAATCTTTTAAAATTTTATTCTCTAATTATGTTGTTAAGATGTATATTCTTTGCACTTCTTGTCAAAGTTTTCGCTTCTGCTATACGATCCTTCCACCCAATAGTTTCCAGACGCCATATTTGTTTACAGAATATGCAGTTTACATGTGCTGCGTTACGACAGTGAAAAGAACCTGTGACTACTGGAGGTACTCTATTTTACTTATTTTCAGTTTACCGTTAGGTATACGTTTAATTTTTTATCAAAAGAAACAAAACCATCTTCTGAAATATTTTTTTGTTTCTCCACTCAACAGTGCCACAAGGTCCCCCAAAAAATGTTAACGCAACACACACAAATGTCGTACTAACAAATGTAAATCCACCTGATGATGGAGCTTTAAACCTTTGAAATGCATCGTGGAGATAAATAAACAGTGACTGGTTACAGTAAACTTGTTGTTTAATTTAATGTCAATAACAGTCACGGTAACGCCTAACCTAAAATGTCCGCTTTTAAATTAATGATAATGCTAATTATGTAGATAGTGCAGTTTTAACCTGTAAGTAACTGGGCTTCTCACTGCACATCGCCCATCCAAAAAGGCCGGAGACTGATTTCCTTTCTGGCGAATAAGCTAAGTTACCATTCAACTGTGAGTAGGTAGTGTTAAATGGCGGATGCGGGGCTGCAGTGCGCCAACGCTGTATTGCACCATCACCTCTAAATTAAGTGTTCAAGACATCCTCCAGACTGTTTTGAAGAAGAAAAGGGTGCATCCAACGTTCGTGCTGCACCTCTTGATTCCCAAACATATACAACAGCCCTTAGAAACATGACGCGACTACAGTGAAATGCAAAAGCCGTGTGTATGTTTTGTGGAAAAAATCATCACAAATGACGAGACTCGGAGTTGTCAGTACGAACCTCAAAAAAAAAAAAAAAAAAAAAAAAAAAAAAAAAAAAAAAAAAAAAAAAAAAAAAACCCCAAAGTGCAGAAATTCACGTTAACGGTCAATGCTTTGGCGGCATAACTGGCATTCAAGTAACTTGAACAACATCTGCGTATTGTACACATTTGAGGGCAGACTATGTACAACATCTGAAGCATTAAAATCATCTTACCTTTCCTCCATTTTATGTTAATACAGTCTCGAAAGTGTTTGGACTGGCGTGGTAGGTACCTTACAACCTCTCAACAGCTAAATCAATTATCTTTGATGTTGGACACTTTGCAAGACCAGCGACAGCACAGACGTGAAAAAACACAACAGGCTGATAAACTAAAATTGTGGTCCATGTTGGTAATCATTCTATACAAACGCTCACCTCTCCAGTTGCTCCTACAATAGGCATTTAGGTGCCAAAGTATGTGAGACGTAGTGATATGAGCCCTACATTATTTATAAAGGAATTAGCTTCCGAGTTAATGGAATCGGAGAGGCATAAAAAATGGTGTTGATTCAATAAATCCTTTGTCGCAGTACGTACACGTGATTTGTTGCCGTATGAGCTGATTTAATACAACACGCATAACTGAGGTAAACGTTTTCCATCTCGTTCTGTAACATATTGGTGCAAAACTGGAAAAATCTAGGGGTCATTGACATGTACAAAAGATGGCGGCTAGTGAGTCATATGCACTAATCCAGCTCACAAGATTACTTGAAATCTGGAGGTGTTGTTACGCACTAATGTTGCTCAGTACACTAGAAGTACGTGTGAGTTGTGTCTACTGTGACAGTAACACTTTATTTTGAGTTACCTTTGCGTAACTCTGATCTTAACATTAAAAACTTTCGATCAACGCGCAATAACGCCACCGACCAGGCAGGGGACAATGCTGGGGTCCCGCTAACACCGGGAGTTGCGACCACGTCGCCCAACATCCCTTAAGTCGTCCCGTTCGTCAAGGATGAGGCTAGTGCCGCGCAGCAGTCATAGGAAACGATCAGGCTTGTGGTCCAGACCACCAATTATGTTGTCAACGCAGCTGTAAAGGACAAAATGCAAAAACTCTGGAGAGGAATGCTAGCGAGACCCATGCTCTGTACAAACCAATGAAAGAAACTGATGGCAGGTCACAATTGCCCAAAGAGAAACTGGTCGATAAGTCTGTCGAACTTGAACAAAATCTGAGACGTGGTAATCTTACACTGTTTTTGATTCCAGAGAAAATCAGGTAGAACCCAGATGAATTGCTGAAGCTTCTTGCCAGCGAGAAGTGACGGGGCGGGACGTAGGGCGGCGGGATCTGCAAAACCTAGACCGACAATTGTGAAGTTTGTGTACACAGGAAAAGATCTTAAATCTTCATGGCTAAGAAGAACTTGGGAAGTCAGGTCTGACTATACGAGAGGATCTCACCTCTGGAAGAGTGAATATTTGGAACAACACGATCGCCGGCCGCGGTGGTCTAGCGGTTCTAGGCGCTCAGTCCGGAACCGCGCGACTGCTACGGTCGCAGGTTCGAATCCTGCCTCGGGCATGGGTGTCTGTAATGTCCTTAGGTTAGTTAGGTTTAAGTAGTTCTAAGTTCTAGGGGACTGATGACCTAAGATGTTTAGTCCCATAGTGCTCAGAGCCATTTTTGAACAACACGATCCCGAGATTTGGGCCACAAAACACATAGACAAATGATGGTAGGATAATGATGAGGACTGAAAATGGAAAAAAACGAGTTTGCAAAGCAGATGAACTTGAAAGCTTGTGCTTTAGGAGCTAAGAACATGTCAACTCTTGTCGCCGCTAATTTGTATGATTACATTGTCTTTGTATACTATAGTAGTCCGCAAGTTAACAGACGTGTCTACTGTTTAGCTTCACCTTATTACTAAATCGTGTTTTCTAATTATTTATTATTTAATTTGTCAGTTACTGTGCGAGCTTAGACTTCCTTCCATTTCTTTCAATTTTTATTTAGCAATTTAAGTATTTTTATCATGTTATTGTTGTTACACACCATTAGCGACATTAATAGTACACTCTGTTTCATTTCGTTTGTGTTGCTTTCAAAACTGTTTATCGAGATCCTTTTGCTGTCACCACTCGGCATTTCTGCGACAGCTGCAAACGCTGCTGGCCTTGGCCACAGAATCTTCCTCATTCCAGAAGGTACCTGCCGGTTTCACTTTGTGGAACCACCACTTTCTCATCCTAATGCACTCATGCCTTGCTCCCTTGCCAACGCTAACCCAGAGTCATGGTGTCCATCAACTTCACCCTTTCACATTTAACACCCGAACGCACCAAGCTTCATATCGCACACGCAATTGTCCACTCTCTGCCAGATCATCTTGACGAGTTTCGTTAAATATTCAAGACATAGATATCCATGTAATACTACTATCGGAGACATTGTTCAAACCAGGGTTTCCCATACATTTTAGAAATCTAGACTGTTGTGTCTTCCTATGAAGTAACAGATGTAACAGACAAAGTAGTAGAGTAAGGACGTTCATACTATCTGATTTGTCATATACTGTGCTACATACATCCTACAATCATGAAGATAAACAAGTGGAATATATGTGCATAGCGATCAAATGCCTTAACTAAAAGTGCCTAATATTTGTCCTCTACAAATTTTCTAAAGTAGGTGGGCTTGCTTGCTTCGAAACTGCTCTCCTAAGTCTTGAACCAACATAGGAGCATATAATTATAGCTGGTGACACTAACATAAATTTTCGGTTCAACAGTCCCTGTAGTGTGAAATTTAAGCTGATGGTTTCTTTTTCAAATGTAACGCCACTTCAGCTCGTGCCTATCCATCACAACACCAACAGTCACACTCTCAAAGATTATTTCTAACGAAATCCCCAAACTAAGTAATCAGTACCACTGAAATGCCTGTACCTGGTATGTTTGACCATAACATAATAGTCATGACGTATTCACTGGAATGTTTCAGAAAGGAAACACAACTGACTGTATGTAGACACTTCAAACACACTAAGTTATCTGATCTTGCGATTGAGGTGCAAGAAGTAGTTTGGGGGCGACTTCTGTTCCCTTCTCTGACATAAAGGAAAAAGTTTGTGGATTTTTTAACAAGCTTACCCATCTATATGACAAGTATCCTATTCTAAATACCGGAAGAGTAAGAAGGAACCCTGCACCTTGGCTAACTGGTGAACTAAACCAGCTCACTAATCTCATAAACGATGAAAATCGGGCATGATAGCTACACCTGGAAATCTTACTGCTTACAAGCGGAAACGGAACAGAGTCAGTCGAGCGTTGAGAAGTGCTAAACTCAGAAAGACCCATACAATCGTTAAGAAATGACAGCTACTATATTCATCAGTGTCTATTGTCGCAATAAAAGTCTAATTAAACGTTTCTAAATCGTATTTAACTAACACATTTCGTACTGTCTACTAGTTAGACAGACGCGACCTAGGCCTAAATATTCAGAGTTATAAACATTTAAAAACTTGACTAAACACGCTTCATAACACAAATACTCTAAAAGGAAAGTAATTACTAAATCATTCTTCTGTCATTCTATCTGTAAAACAGTACGAGAACAACAACAGCCGGACATACGACCCTCGTGTCGTTTTTTGTTTACATACAGCCAATGTCGCGTCCTTCAGAAATTTAAAACATTCTTTAAACATAATTATTCTTTAGAAACTGACCACGAGTGACAAATGTGGGAGCTGTTAAAGGGGTAGGGAGTAGAGGGATTTGTTGCTAATCTTGAAGGAATATTTTCACTGGGTGGAGGGGGGTGCAGCGGAGAGAATACTAGGAGAACAGAAGAGGCTCTCGCCTGTAACTGCAGAGTATACAGTAGGAACATTTTGACCGGGGAACAGGAAAGGATCAATGGCGATAGGGGGAGGAGGGTGGTTAGGAACTGGCAGCTGGTAGGAGGATAGGAAGAAAGAGAACGTGATCTGACAGTTTTATCATCAAAAACAGAAACAAGTATCTACCACTGCCAGAGTTAAGTGGAGAAGAGCCTCAGGTAGAACGATAAGCAGGAAATGTGCAGCACACTTCAAGACCAAGAAGCCTAGGAACGTACAAAGTGTTAGGAAGAAGAAAGTGCTGCTGCTAGGTAATAGCCATGGGCGAGGTGTAGACCCTCAGTTACAGGGAACCTTAGGGGCAGCGTACCAGGCCACCAGTATCTTCTAGCCAAATGCAGGACTAAGTCATGTGATAGAGGACTTAGAGTCTTCATGTAAGGACTTTACAAAAGAGGACCATGTAGTGATAGTGGGTGGCGCAGGAAACAGTTTGGACAATGATGGGGCATATGACATAGGTGGTGACCTGGACAAGACAACCTCCCTCACTCATGGCACCAATGTACACATTGTTGAGCTGTTCCGGCGTCGTGATCGACCACACCTTGATGGAGCTGTGAGGCGAAACAATGTCGGGCTAGGGATGGCTCTGATGGCAGCCAACTTTGCTCATGTTTCTCTGACGTCTGTCGGGACTATCAAACAGATGGGGTTTCACTAGGCATGGCCTACACCTAAACAGGACTGGAAGCGAAGATTAGTACAGCTGATTGATGAAAGTAGAGGGGATGCGTCTCGGACCATACATGTTCAAATATCTGTGGTCATTGGTAGGAAAAGTAAGTCTTTTTAGGATAAATCGAGACAGCAGGCTCCCCTGCCTGAAGAGTAAATCCAGCAGTTTTAAAAAACACTAAAACAATCACTCACAAGACAGATTTTAAAACTCCAGATATCACACATACCAGATGTCACGAAGAAAAACAAGCAATTGGAAAGAGTAACATGGGGCATTTCAGACTTAACAATGCTCCATCAAAACATGCAATCAATAAAAAATAAAATACAATTATTGGAAGTTGAGCCACAATCTTTAAACTACACAGTAGCTCGTGTTACTGAGCACTTGTGTAGACACACAGAAATTCAACAAGTAGTATTACCATTGTATGAAAGGGTAAACTCTTACTGCAGAATTGCTTCAATGGGTGGAGGATCATGCATTTATATCAGAAAAGGAAAACACTTCAAATCAAGCCATGACCTCAGTAAAGTAAGTAAAGACAAACACATTGAAATATCAGCTATTAAATTAACTGGGCTTGATATCACAAAGAAATCAATGATTTTGTGTGTGTATAGATCTCCCAGTGGTAGTGTGGAAATTTTTTTTTCAATAAATTAACCGAACTTCTAGATAAAGCCTCAAGTACAAAGGTCATCATAATTCTGTGTGGGGACCTTAACATCAGCACTAATATCAAAAATGAATGCAGCAGCACCCTCATAAATATCCTTCAGAGTTTTGGAATGCCCGAATTGGTCAATAGTGCAACAAGGGTTACTACAATGACTGCATCAGTAATTGACCATGTGTCCACAAATATGGACAGGGAAAAACGTGATTTAGCTGTAAAAGATCTCGGGTAGGTGAATAGTGCAACAAGGGTTGCTACAACGACTGCATCAGTAATTGACCATGTGTCCACAAATATGGACAGGGAAAAATGTGATGTAGCTGTCAAAGATCTCGGACTACTAGACCATCTCTGTCAAATAACAACAGTAAAATAAGGCATCGAATCATTGCCTAAACTACAAGCCTACAAAGGGCATCTATCTGAAATCAAAATAAAAGATTTTTCAAAAGAACTAGCAAATCAAAACTGAGACGAAGTGTATAAGGATACCAATGTGAATACAAAGTCTCTAAATTCTCCAAATTATTTAAATTAAACTTTGAAAATGCATTTCCAAAAGTATTCATGACTGTATCAATATCTTACTAAAACAGATGGGTAAAAGCAGGTATTAAGAAGTCCTCCCAAACTCTTAAATACCTCAGTTCCACGAAAAAGAGTCACATTGATCCAGAATTTTAAACTTCTATCATGGATACAAAACGATCTATAGGAAGGTGTTGATTGCTGCAAATAAGTCATTTAATGACAAAATAATATACAATGCAGAGAATAAGAGGAAAGCACTCTGGGATGTTATATAAAATGAAACGGGGCGAGGCCAACAAACACAGAATAACATACTGACAAGGTAGGAGGATAAAGTAATAAATGATCCACAACACTTAGCAAACTATGTAAACGAGCATTTTTCAACTATTCCAGCGAAGTTACAGCAAAAATTCCACAAAACAAATATGACACCTGTAAATAATGTTGCACTAATTAAATAATGTTACTTCCAACCACAGAGAATGAAGTCAATAAAACTGTTCAAAAAATAAAAAGTCATTAGGCTTAGATGTAGTACCAATGTGTGTACTGAAATAATGCATAGAGATTATACAAGGCCCTTAACAAATATAATAAATGAATCCTTCACATCAGGGACATTTTCATAGCAGTTAAAACAGGCAAGAGTTGTACCTTTGCTTAAGAAAGGTAATGAAGAAGACATAGAAAATTACCGGCCCACTAGCCTGCTGTCACCATTCTCAAAAATAATAGAAGCAATTATGAAAGACAGATTAATGAATTACCTGAATAAAACAATGTTTTAAGCCAATCACTGTTTGATTTCTGAAGTGACATAAATATGTTGTCAGCCATAGTAGAATTTACGGAAGTTGTACTCTCTTGACAGAGATAAGTGTGTCACAGGTATATTTTTCGATCTTTCTAAGATCTTTGATTCAGTCAACCACAAGATTTTATTAAATAAATTAGAAGCATTAGGAATAAAAGGGGTAGCTAATGACTGGTTTCTATCATACCTAGCAGATGGGGTGCAAAGAGCAGAGATAACACATACTTCAAATAGATCTAAACATTAAGTAAAACACTTATCAGTATCCAAATACTTTAATATAGGGGTACCACAAAGTAGCCTATCAGGACCAATACTATTCCTGATATACATCAATGACTTTCCCAGTAGTGTTATTCATGGTGAAAAAATTCTCTTCGCTGATGATGGCAATATTATAATCACTGAGAAAACAAGAGAACCCCTTGCTGAGAAAGCAAATGAAACTCTCAAGGAAGTTTACAATTGGTCAATAAGCAATAAAGTGATATTGAATACAATGATAACTAATGCCATGAATTTAAGTTTGAAGAGGGAAAATGCCGATGTTAAATTAAATGTAGATGGTACCTCTATAGACTTTGTAACAAATGCAAAATTTATAGGAATGAATATTTATTCCCAGTTGAAGTGGTGTGAACACACAAAGGTACTTCTAAACAAAATGTCGTCAGCATATTATGCCCTTGGAATCCTATGATCAGTGTGTAACATGTAGTGTCTTTTAGTTACACACTATTCATATGTACACTCAGTTCTTAGCTCTGACATTCATTTTTGGGGAACAAATGCACAAAATAGAATACAGATTTCAAACTGCAGAAAAGAGCCATAAGAGTAATAAGCAAAAATAGTAGCCAAGCTCATTGTAATCTGTTCGAAACACTGGGGATCTTAACTGGTCCGTGTGAAGACATATACCAGTCAGTTGTACACATCAAAAATAACATTGGTAATTACTGCACAAACAGCTCTGTCCATGACCATGGAACAAGAGCTAGACTCAACTTATATTTACCAAGAAAAACAACATAAAACTCAAAACAGCCTTTTCTACCAAGGAATAAAACTGGACAAAAAATTACAAAAAGAGATTAAAGAAATTGCAAAAATGCACTTATTTAAAAAGACAGCTCAAAAGTGTCTGTCATGCAATACATTTTATACACTGAAGGATTACTTAGACCAAACAGAGTAAGGGTCCAGTTAAAAAAAAGTTATACAAATAAATAATAATAATAATAATTGTAAGACATCCGACATTGCACATAACACCATCACACTATATTTTTTCCTTCTTTTTTCTGTTCTACAAAAAGTTACCCCCAAGCTCTGCATAGCACAGTACTAACACCCCTTTCTCTTTCTGAACTCAACATCTCACTCATTATAGGGGTGTGTTGACTCAGTTTTTCAGGATAGCAAATAGGATGTTGCGGTACAGAAAATGGCCCAGAGATCACCAGAGCGTGTGTGTGTGTGTGTGTGTGTGTGTGTGTGTGTGTGTGTGTGTTTAGTGAGTGAAGTGTTATGGAACAGTATGTGCAGTGACTGGTAGTGAGATATGAGTGAACAGTGTGGCATTACATGTGGTGTCACCGCCAGACACCACACTTGCTAGGTGGTAGCCTTTAAATCGGCCGCGGTCCATTAGTATACGTCGGACCCGCGTGTCGCCACTGTCAGTGATAGCAGACCGAGCGCCACCACACGGCAGGTCTAGAGATACGTACTGGCACTCCCCCCCCCTTTTGTACAGCCGACGTTCATAGCAATGCTTCACTGACAAATACGCTCTCATTTGCCGAGACGATAGTTAGCATAGCCTTCAGCTACATTTGCTACGACCTAGCAAAGCGCCGTATTCAATTGATAATTAATTATGAAGCCTGTACCGTAACGAGAGATGTTCTACAATTGTGGATTAAAGTTAAGTATTCCAGAAGCTACGTAGTTTTCTTTATAGCATTCATTACGTATACTGTTTCAGACCTCACGCCAGCCTGCGTGAGTTTAAGCGCGTGCCTTTCGGCTTCATCTCATTGTGTCTAGGCTGTCTTGTCTAGACGCAACATTACATCATGTAATATGTTATTTGTAAAAAAAGTATTGTATACCAGGAGTAAATTATTGTCCCTAACTAGAAGTCTGTAAGTGTGTGTGTGTACGAATTAGCTTATTTTAAATTGGTCTAAAGTTGTAAATACCTTGACATGTCCTATATCCTTGTACGCAGAGATCTACGAATGAATACAGCTACTATCACTACTGTTAACAGACAACAGACACAGACTAGCTGTCCTATACAAAATCTGCGTGGTTTCGATATAAACAAAGTAACAGCTGCAGCTGAAGTCACTGCTCCAACAAAAGAACTGAACTGGTACTTCACATTGCATGCAACTACAATTGAACCGTAAACGAAACACAGATGCATTGCTTATTTAATGGGGATAGACAACCGTAGTGACGAAATATTCCATTTAAGGCATGTTATTTGCAATACTGTCAAAAAGGTATAAAGCGTATCAGATCAGGATTTATTGAACACACTGGCATCACAGTCCAAATGATGAGCCTTATTACTGACTCGCTGCTGCTCGTTGTAACAGATATCTTTAACTACTTTTTAACCACAAATGTTTTCAATGAAGGGTGGAAACAAGGACTAGTTAAGCCACTACCTAAACCGGACGTTACTACAGCACCCTCTGATGAACAATCTATTTCCATTCATGCTACACGGTCCAAGGGCTTAGAACATACAGTCTACGACCAGCTGAAACACTACCTAATCGTAATTACGAACAACCTACTTGACGAATATCGATCAGTTTTCCGTAAACATCACAGAACAACATCTGCCTTAATAAACGTAACATATGACCTGAAGCTTTCCATGGATCGACGAGATGTGACTATCATATGCTTCTTGTACTTCTGCAAAACCTTTCACAATATCGACTCCGACATTTTACTTGCCAAACTTAGCAGCCAAAATATCTTACCGGGGGAAGTGTAATTGTTTCGCTCATACCTGACGTCTCGCCAGCAGTGCATCGTGACCGGCACCCCCAATATTACAGGTGAGGCAAATAGTATCAGGCGTCCCTCAGGGCTCGGTCTTAGGCCTTATACTTTTTTTCATTGTATATTACGCATGTGTCATCAGTTTGGTCGTGTATAAAACGCCACATTTATGCTGACGACCTCCAGTGGTAACTAAAAGTAAAACCAGTAAACCTCAAAAGAGCTATCGTGAATTTCAGTACTGACCTGCGTGCTCTATCAAAATGGGAACAGAACACAGGATTAAAGCTTCAGGTTAAAGTTCAATGCATCCAAAACCCAAGAGATACTAGCTGATCTGTCTACTTTCAAAAACAAACACCGTCCGAACTGGGGTTGAAAGCCCAACGATATCGACTTACCGCCGTGGCATCCTCAGCCCTTTGGCGTCACCGGATGCGAATACGGAGGGACATGAGGTCAGCACACTGCTCTCCTAGACGTCGTCAGTTTTCGTGACCGGTGCAGCTGCTCCTCAATTAAATAACTCCTCACAGGGGCTGCTTGCACACCGCATGCCAACAGCACTCGGCAGACCCAGACGGTGACCCATTCAAGCCCAACGGCGTCAAACTTGGGTGATATGACGAGAACAGGTGTTACCACAGCAGCAAGGCCGTCGCCTCATTCTAGGCTCATCAGCATAAAATATCGGGATTTCCTACCATATTTCAAAAACCAAATGGGACACACAGATTTCTCTCCCTGAGCAAAAAGTCTAGGAGTCATAACAGACGAAAATATAAACTGGACTTAGCACGTAACTGCAATGTGCAAGAAGGCGTCAGCATCTCTCCATGTCCTACAAAAATATAAGAAGTTCTTCCCTCTTTATCTGAAAAAGGAACTTTTACAAACGCTTATACTTCCAATTGTTGATTACAGTGCTGCTACCCCGCAAGGAAAGCTCACGGTCCCTGGAACTTGTTATCAACAGATATGTTTGATGTATCTGTGAAGTTCAGCTCTGATTATATTTCACCATCATACGCACCGCTATCCTAACTGCGTGCAGGGTAAGTGCAGAAATTTCCATACACTCCTTCTCCTGTATAGTCGTATCATTGTATCATTGTACACAGTCCCTCATATCCCGCCTCGACCTTGAAGCTCTTGTCTGAAAAATATGGCAGAAACTCCTGTTCCCATCAGAGCAAAATCCCTTCTGTCCCACTTCAGTCTGCAGCCGCATTCTCAAAGTCCTTTTCATTAGCAGGAACCGGACTCTGGAATAACTTCCCTCGTTGTATTTAGAGAACAGAATAACATCTCTAGTTTCATAAAACAGTAACGACATTTCTACTGAAGCAACAATAATGACTACCATTTTCCCTGTGAGCTCCTGTTACCCCCTTACATTCTCTTTCCAACCGTATTTTCCTCATTTCCCAGTGCTCTTCTCTGGTGCAGTTTACTTAAATTTCCCGTCCGGAGAACTTTCTATATAATAAAACATCTAGTTTGGAAATCTATAAGTTCATTTAAATCTACCACTATTACTATTATTATTATTATTATTGTCGTCATTATTTATTAATATTGTTATTGGAAGTAGCAGTAGTAGAATTACTGCAAATATTAACTACATTAGATCTTAGTTAGTACTGTTTATTCACGCTCTCTCTACAGACACTCAAATGATTTTATTACTTTTTGTCACTGATATTTCTTAGGTAACTAAGATGTAAAAAAGGTACTGCTTGTGTGATACCTTGGTCTCATGTAAGAGAGAGCCTGCCTGCCCTAATATGATCAGCTTTTTTAATAAACAAATAAAAATGTTCATCCAGCGGGGTCGATGAACGCAAATTCAACAAATCTCACACTGCTTGTCGTATACTCGGACAACGCGAGACCGGAGGTAGATAGTTTGAACCTAGGACACGCGCCAATAGTAGCATCACGATCATAGGTGACGATTGTGAGTTTTCAAGACCAGTCGACAGCACAGATGCAGAAGGACCTAACGGGCTGAAAAACCAAAAGTTCTGGCCATATTGGTAATCATTCTACACTAATGCACACCGCTCGAGTTGCTCCTGCAATAGGCATTCAGCTGCTGAAGTATTCAAGACATAGTAATAAAAGCCATGTAACATTTCGGAGCAGAGCTGGAAGATATCTACTGGTCACTACCACGTTCGTCCAGCGGAGTTAAAGGCAGAAAAGTCAACAAATCTCACATTGCTTCTGGTACACTCGGACGACGCCTCGCGAGCTCGTAGTTGGCTCCTAGGACACGCGTAGTTAGTACCGTCATACGTAAGGAAAATATTGTGAGATCAATGGACGTTGGCATTCAATAAGAGGGTATACTCGTAAGTTCGATGTATGTCGCAAAGAGTGTAGCGACCTGCCAGAAAAATGACGAACAATTAGGCCACTCAGTATAAGAAATGAAGTTTTGAGAAATCATACGAAGTAATGCTTGCAGAGTCAAGAGTGTA
Source organism: Schistocerca serialis cubense (assembly GCF_023864345.2). Lineage (NCBI taxonomy): Eukaryota > Metazoa > Arthropoda > Insecta > Orthoptera > Acrididae > Schistocerca > Schistocerca serialis. The sequence goes on from NC_064640.1 coordinate 586,216,720, forward strand.
AAGGACGCCAACAGCTGATTCAAGAAAGTTGTGGAAGTCGTCGGGCTATGACGATGAATGTAACTAGCAAGCAGCCATAGAGATGGTAAACTCAGCTCAGTGGTATAGGTGAGGTCTTTGAGGAGAAGTTTGATAAAGGCAGTCCATATACTGGTGTCCCATTGTTAGAATAGCCCTCTGGGCTTGGCTATATGAGAGACGTTTTTAATAGCTTCCACTGTACAAACATCTCTACGTTGAAGCTGATTACACGGAATGTCGCAGTGGGGCAGGACTTCAGTAAACGTCAAACCAAAAGAGAAAGTCTCGGTCGTTGATAAAAAGTTTTCGAAGTCCATCTGCCTTTCTGGTTGAGAGCTTTCATTGACACATTTTCAGCCAAGACAATTTAAAAAATTAGATTCGTTTGCTAGATTTTTCATTAGTACTTCTTTCCGTTGTCAAATCTTGTTGCACCTCTTTCAAGTGCTTATTAGTGTCAGTAGAGACAAAGAATGTATGCAGTAAAACGTTGTCTCTGGATGTCCTGACTTACTGTGCTCTTCTCGACGGAAAGGAAATGTCAGTAAATTGGGCTCTGAGCACTATGGGACTTAACATCTGTGGTCATCAGTCCCCTAGAACTCAGAACTACTTAAACCTAACTAACCTAAGGACATCACACACATCCATGCCCGAGGCAGTATTCGAACCTGCGACCGTAGCGGTCGCGCGGTTCCAGACTGAAGCGCCTAGAACCGCACGGCCACACCGGCCGGCCAGTAAATTGGGGTCTAGAAGGCAATGAAATGGTAGAGAGCAGATATGAGGAATCTAATTTCAGCTACAACCGTAACGGTAATGAAACAATAATGTTACGAAAAGTCTCGAAATTTCATATTCTTTGTACCATAATGAAAGAAAGATTTTCTCAGTCGTCCAGATAGCGCAGTCTGCTAACGCGCCGCTTCCGGAACTGGGCAGGCGGTCCAGCCCCGGACGAGGGTTGGTGACCATGACATGAAGGGCGCTCATTCTAGACGTTTTACTAATCCACCTAGGAAAGTACCTAGCTGATACCCGCTTTCCGTCACTGCTATACTTCGTGGAAACAATTAGAAACCGTTACCACATTACAACATGGAATCTAAACTAGACACAGACTGACGAGATACACAAATTCCATCCCCCGGGGAGTGGTGTTGTCAGGAAGCACCGCTGCTGTTACCGATACAAATACAACTATGTAGACTCTATAGGGAAACGGCAAAATGTAATGAAGATGACGAAGAAGGAAAGGTAGATTTCCTAGTAGCATCGTGACTACAGGCATTACAAGGAGCGTTGCCCACGCACAGCTTCATTGTTTCACATGTGACCGGAAAAAAAAACGAAGAGCATTTTACAGCGGCCAAGAAGTATCTTCATCCTCAGGGATGGCACCCTACAGTCCTATAGGTTGGTTGGTTATAGAGGGAAAATAGCACGGAGCAGTGGCGGCCAGTGGGCTGTAGATTGAGAGTAGCGGCACGTGTGTCCAGACAATCGCATGTAACACTTGGTCTCTTTTAGTTTCTTGAACGGGAATAAGACATCTTTTAGTGTACTAGCAAGTGACGTGATTCAAATCTCCATCCAACATAACATTTGGCTCTGATACCAAAACATACAAAATTATCACTGATATATAGTTTTTAATATTTTCTGCAGGCAAGATTAATTTATGGAATAAAATTGAAACAATGTTCTTACCTTAACTAACAGGTTCGTAAACGAAGTCCATTCTCTTCTCTTTCGCCGGCCGGAGTGGCCGAGCGGTTCTAGGCGCTACAGTCTGGAACCGCGTGACCGCTACGGTCGCAGGTTCGAATCCTGCCTCGGGCATGGATGTGAGTGATGTCCTTAGGTTAGTTAGGTTTAAGTAGTTCTAAGTTCTAGGGGACTGATGACCGCAGCAGTTAAGTCCCATAGTGCTCAGAGCCATTTGAACCATTTTTCTCTTCTCTTTCCCTTCAGCAAAGTGGTCAATTACAAGCTCTTTAAAATTATGCACATTCAAAAGAACTTTCTGAGTAGAGCGCATAGCTAACTCACTCAGTCTTCATGTTTCATTATATTTCTGGTGTAAGTATTAATTTTCTTCATTGTTGAGCAACAAGTGTTGCTTTCCGCTGTTGTCATTGGTGTTGTACAAATAATTCGCAATAATTTCAATGTTTCCGGTAAAACAGCTTCTAAACTACTCTCGTAGATACAATTCAGCAATTTTAAAGCTCCATTTGCAGTTTGTAAATCATTCCTACTGTATATGACTGTCAGCACCTGTCGCAGTTTATTTTCGTTCAGACCAAATAATTTAACTGTTGTCTGAAATTCTTTGTCCGGGAAGAACAGCTTGTGTTTTGGAAACAAAATTGGCTAGAATAATATAGCTGCTGACAACTGATTTCTAAATGCGGAAAGCTCTCCAACGTTAGCCGTCACAAGGTCACAGACTTTCTTTGCAACAGTTTTACGTGAGTCTACAAAACTAAACGTTTTATGTCGGCGATCTCTTCAATTCCATTGCCATTACCGCAATGATGATCTAAATGAAGAGAATTTCTCTCAGTTAAATCCCTGACTTGAAATCAGAGACGTTCTTAATAGCTTCTGATCTACCAGCATCTCTACGTTGTAGATGGTTACACAAAATGCCGCAGTGAGGCAGGACCATATCGTAAAACTCAAGCCAAAAGAGGAACTCTCGGTCGTTGTTGAGAAGTTTTCGAAGTCCAACTGTTTTCCTGGTTGTTGAGTAATCATTGCTATCATCATCCTCAATGATTCCCAGGCACTAAGCTATTTCTTTCTTGTATTTAAATTCGGAGTTCACACATCGCGTTTTAAAATTCGATCTTCTGTCAGTATAGTCTGAAATACGTTACTTCCCATCTTTATCCTGTACGGTAGTTCTTTTTACTAGCTTTGAGAAGAAAGTAGAGTATCACAGTAAATTGCTGATAATCATTTTGAATTCGTTGTGTTGTGTTGCACAGCGCTGTACTATGAGGTTGAGCTGGTGGGCATAAAAGTGTACAAAATTAGCTCTTTCATGCAGTGCTTTCACTTTTCCTGCACCCATAGTTCCTACCACTCATAACTAAAGCTCCATCATTACTCTGAGCTATCAGTTTTTCTGGAGAGTCAGCAGTCCCTAGTTTGTTAAGGCCATTGAACACTTCATTACTTATTCTCGCAGCTTCATGATCATTGGGTGCTATGAAATTTATGAATCTTTCATACATTTCCTCTTTTAATACATACCGAATAACAAAAAATGGTTCAAATGGCTCTGAGTACTATGGGACTTAACAGCTGAGATCATCAGATCCCCTAGAACTTAGAACTACTTAAACCTAACTAACCTAAGGACATAACACACATCCATGCGCGAGGCAGGATTCGAACCTGCGACCGTAGCGGTCGCGTGGTCTAGACTGAAGCGTCTAGAACCGTTCGGCCACATCGTCCGGCACCGAATAACAAATATGAGTTATGACAAGTTGCGACGTAATCCGTTTGTTGTATTTCCTTACGAATCAACTCATGGCAAACAGCATAACGGAGTCCAGCAGCTCGTTCTGAATTGTTCAGGGAAGTCCCAAAATACACGATTATTGGTTTTTGCAACATGTTCTTTCAGTCTGGAATCCATTTCTGCGATTAGGTTGACCAAACTCCCAAAAATACCAGGATTCTTTGAGGTATACGTTTGATCATGTCCTTTTAGTGCAAGTTCTAACTTCCCTCAAAACTTGATACAGTGTATCAGCTTGCGAAGGATGTTATGATTCTTAGAAACATCATCATTAAACTTCTTAATCCTTATTCAGTAAGCTGTATCCAGCTGACATCTTGTATCGCCTTTGCCTTGCGTAGCAATCTCGATGCTACTGTTTATGTGTAGTTCCTTCAATTTATATTTTTTAACCTTGTTAGCTAAGTGTCACTTCATCTGTGGTCCAAGCAAGTTCCGCAGCACTCATTACCAGACACGTGTAACAGAAGAAAGCATTTCTAATTTCACATCCACACAGCCGATCCACGTATTCATATAAAGGAGTAAATTTTCTGATAAAACTACTTTTGCTTGTGCAAGCGTTTCAAGTCTGTACAACGTTTAAATCAGGTCTTGACAGTCCTAACCTTTTCATTTCCTACTTTCTCTCAAAAATAAGATTTTGACTACCAGTAGTCAAAATACTGTTTAGGCGGTTTACACTGTTCATTTTCTACAGGAAACTACCATATCAGTTAGTCACTAGGTCGTAGTTACATACTCTCTGATTCACAACGGGACAAGAAAACTACTACCACAAGCGCGGGATTGCTCGTTTACTTCGCCCGCTTCGCGCTGACGCCGTCCGAAGTAGCTCTACACAATGCACTGCCCCCACCCAACCTATACCCCCACTCTTCCACGCACGTCTATGGTCTGCCCTTAAACCGCCGGGATGATTAGCAAAGAGTCTAACAAGATGACCCTCCATACTGTAAATCACGGATTTTGATGCACTTCAAATATGTTGTGGAGGCACTTACCCTAAATACCTGGCTGTCCGCTAATTTAGCGACGAGCCTAGGTTTATGAGAAAATCGATTTGTAGCATTACGCATATTCGAGGCAAGTCAGCGCAGCGCAGGAGTAAAGGTTTGCGTTGCTGCGAAGGAAGCCCCGTGTTCGAATATTGCTCGTTCACTTTTTTTTTCAAAATCGATCGAATTTTTCAATTTTATTTCAAACAATATCAGCAAACAGTGTAAGGTGTGCGAAATTATAAAGATATATTCAGTTATTAATTTTTCTGTCACACAATATTACAAAATCTTATTTTTCATCGTCCACATTGCTTGGTAGGCCAGAACAGTACTATGGGTGATACTTATCATAGAAACAAGTGAACCACCAACTTTCGCAGCACCACGCGCATTTTATGAAAGCAACCGTCTTGCAGGCGCACGGTTTCTTCATGAGCGGTACCGGGAAACACAATTCAAAAAGATTTCTCTGTCATCCGCTAATTTCGATGCGAACCATGCTTATCTAACGATGCTTTCAAAATTAGGTGCATTGAATTGATGTAGTATTGGCGAATGTAATTTTATCGAATCTTCCCTGGAAGTGATCTCTCTATTGTCTTTCATCAAGTCGGAACATTGTGAATAATTTTCGTGAAGATTTTTCACCTGTCGGTAAAAATAACCGATGCACTTTGGTGGGATCACCTTTAGGATGCAGGTGCTCGCTTTCCTTTGATCAATAAATAGATGATCGTATGAAGTTGAATCGGTTTGACCTCCCCACGGATAGATAATGCAAAAAAAGTTTTTCTGCCCCACGTACGGAAGAACTACGGAACGCCAAAACTATAGTCAGTGCGCTAACCATTGCGCCACCTCGCTCGGGTTTGTAAACGCCTTCATCATTTACTTACACGGGCTGGTATTCTAACCATTCCAGAAACTTGTATCATTCACTTACACGGGTTGGTGGTATACAAAAATTAAATAGGTCGATGTTCGACTCACGATTCGTGTATAGCGTTGTCTTTCAAATATCGGGTATTATTGGGCGGGCGCCGCCCTGGAGTCTTCAAGGAATAGCCGCCACTGGCATTAAGTATGTCGAAGTACGTAAGTACATCTGTATATCTGCCGATGATGGGGTCACTCGTAACTGTAACGTAATTACACCACATTTGGATTGTTATCTGATTTTTTGCCATCATAATTTAACATCGAATTGATTTTGTATACTCTATGAAGTCAATGATTAACTATTGATAATTATGAAATATTTATTTAATAATTTGCTTGATTGGAACTATGTTGCGTATTAAATTATCTTCGTTGTTAATTTTTGTAAATAACTCATCTCTCCCTGAGGGAATGATTTTCTAATAAATTTCTAAACGTGGTGTTCAATCACAAATGTAGGGAATGTACTACGTCTTTTAGTTTGGCACCTTTTTCTTGGCTTACAGCACAACGGCAAAAGTCTTTTAGTATCAATCAGCAGTAGTTCGACAGTGGTGTAGTGCAATCGCCAAACAGTAGCACAACGAACAGTAAATATTTTGCTCTACAATATTCCACGATGGTGAACGAAGACGCCGGTTTTGTGCTTTTATAGTATTAAGACGTCTCCATTATCCAGCTGCCTGGGATAAAAGATTTTTTCGAGGCTCAATCATGCCGCAACAACTTGTACCACAAGTCCAGCGAGCACTGAAGCCAAGGAATGCAGTTTGACGAGCAGCAGGAACATATTTGATATAAGAAACGCAGAAACCATAATACGTTCACTGCTCACTACTTACACTTCTGTGCTTCCGTTTAAAAGGCAGTAACGCTTTTATTTTCTGCTATGATCTGGAAGGTAGGATCAGTTATGTTAGGAAAAGTTGATGGTAGTTAGTGCTGCAAAACATATTGGCATGATTTATAATAACGTGTGTTAACATTGCTTGAGAGCTTATCATTTCCTTCGTCCCATTTATTATTCCAAGGCCATATTGTTAATCAAAAAGCAGTTAGAGGCAATATAAATTTTTATTTTGTGATAATAATGTGACGTAAAACAAGTATAAATGAAATGCCTTCGGCACACGTAAAAGTGATAATTTAATTTCTTCTTTTAAGTGAATTACTCTAATTCTAAAAAGTAGCTAAAAGAGTCACTGTTCAAAGATAAGCAAAAGTTATACGCATTTATTGAATTGGTCACTTTGCCATAGTTCATAAATAATTTGACTGGTAAGATCCTGCAAGGGTTCCAAAAAACAGCAAAATTAACAACCGTTATCTCTCTTTGAATAATTCAGTAATTCTTCTTCTTCTTCTGCTGCTGACTTAGGTACCTTCTGATTGTCAACCTTATTCCGTGGACGTACCGGATCAACTGTGCTCCTTTAATTGGATTTAACGAAACCGATTCGTATTTTGCAAATGTGGATTGATATCACCTGTATGCGACAGATGAAAATTTGCTCCGGGCGGGGACTCCGGAACACTGATTCTCCGCTTATCGCGAACGGTCGCCTTAATCACTTCCGCTTTCTGACAACGCCTCCAAGCCCGACCCAAAGTTTCGTACGTCACTGAGCTCATAACGCTTAATCTCGCACATTTCGTGATTCTCACACAGAAAGAAACAAATGTTTTATTGATATTCTAGCTCGTGCCCGCATCTCGTGGTCGTGCGGTAGCGTTCTCGCTTCCCACGCCCGGGTTCCCGGGTTCGATTCCCGGCGGGGTTAGGGATTTTCTCTGCCTCGTGATGGCTGGGTGTTGTGTGCTGTCCTTAGGTTAGTTAGGTTTAATTAGTTCTAAGTTCTAGGCGACTGATGACCTCAGCAGTTGAGTCGCATAGTGCTCAGAGCCATTTGAGCCATTTGATATTCTAGCCCGTCGAGGCATGGCTACGTCATGGTTACAATGTCTATGTTTATACTGTCCCTCTATGTCTGAAGTACTCTGTAATGTGAATATATGTTCGAATGTTTGAAGGTCTTTGTAATGTGAAGATATAGACTCTGGGAGGTCTTCCAGGATGCCCTTTCTCTTGTTGTCGAGGGATTAATTGCGCTGCTTCATTTTTGTTAAAGTTAAGTAGTTAATTTTCAGGAAAGATTTATTAATGATTTTGGGTGCGAATACGGAAACAGCTCTAAAAATTTCTTCCTTCATGACTGACGACCATATTCTTCAGCAAATAGTACTTTTTTGGTCAAGTGGAAAGAGCAAAAGGTGAAGTTGTACCGTCTTTCGTCCCAGGATAAATATAGGTACTGAGGCTTAGTGATAGTCACGGAATCATTGACGTACTGCCTAAGGTATGATGTCCAGTGTATTTTGCACCCACTAAATCATTCGGAATAAAACAATTGTCTGAATAACAATCCAAATAGCTTTAGGTCATACATCTATACACCTAAATTCACTAAAAACTATATTATAAATCACCTATTTAAGTGTCTGGTTGGCGTCATATGAACTATTTCTTAAGCAGAATTAATGAACATGTAGCATTACATAAATGTTACTAGTTAATGAGAGTGTAAGGCGCGACGTGACACACAGAAGTTAAGTTCTCTTTCAAAATTAAAAAAAAAGCTATTTGAGCCGTGTCGCAAGTTTCGGAATGCTTTACTAGAATTCTGCTTTCCTGCGGTGTCTTTCTCAGTGCTGTCTGAACGTCGTGAAATTCCACCTGTGCGCCTCCAGGTGCGTGTTTGCCAAGAGCGCGCTTGCTAGCTTATAGATTTTCAAAAAATGGTTCAATTGGCTCTAAGCGCTATGAGACTTAACATCTGAGGCCATCAATGCCCTAAACTTAGAACTACTTAAACCTAACTAACCTAAGGTCATCACACATATCCATGCCCGAGGCAGGATTCGAACCTACGACCGTAGCAGCAGCGCGGTTCCGGACTGAAACGCCTAGAACCGCTCAGCCACAGCGGCCGGCCTTACCGTTTTTGCCCAGTGAACTTTTCCGGCGCCATACTGCCACTATTGAGACTGTAACCTGTCACCTGATTTGCCTAAGTTCAGTCTTCTATGAGGAAGGTCCTTTTGATGTGTTTGCTTGTTGTTGATTTAATGCCATCACCTTGATGTACCGGTATGTGTTTATTAGTGTATTTAGTAATTTATAAATTTAATGAGTGTTATTGACTGCCTTGGGCCTACCTTTTGTAATTTAACTACATGCTTGTGACCGCCCGTTTGCTGAGAAATTTTCAGTAGCCGTTTCTTGTCTCACTTACGGGTGGTGTTCTGCTTGTGACTGTTATTTAGTATACATGCTGTTCCCGTTGCTTGAATTATCATTGTGAGAGACAGATTCCTTTACTAAGTCTGGCGGGAATTGAAGTTGTCATATCGCTGTTGCATGACTGTGTACCCTTTCCTGTTGTTTTCAAATCTGCATTTTATATTTGTTTTTGAGGCATCTAATATGACTTGCTAGGGTGGGCTATTGTAAGGTGTCCCACTTCGATGTGACGCCAGAGCCGATGTTGTTTAAGCAGACCCAATTTCGGGTTACTCTGGAAACTTAATGTCACGTTTCACAAAATTTACTAATTTTGAAGATGAAGGTTTAAATATTTGTTATTAATTTCTGTTTAATCTGGTTTGCATCTTCCCGTGATTAACTATTATCCAGCATTAGCTACTCTCGAGATATGGTATTTGTGTCTTCATTAATATAGTTCCCCGTTTTTGGCCAGAAAGGAATTTATTATCTTGAATCATATGTATTTCTGGGGTTTATGTGAATCCGTATTTATAAACGAATGACATTTAATGCTGTTCTTCGAACGAAATACAATACTGGCCATTAAAAGTGCTACACCAAGAAGAAATGCAGATCATAAACGGGTATTCATTGGACAAATATATTATACTAAAACTGACATGTGATTACATTTTCACGCAATTTGGGTGCATAGATCCTGAGAAATCAGTACACAGAACAGCCGCCTCTGGCCGTAATAACGGCCTTGATACGCCTGGGCATAGTCAAACAGAGCTTGGATGGCGTGTACAGGTATAGCTGCCCATGCAGCTTCAACGCCACAGCTCATCAAGAGTAGTGACTGGCGTATTGTGACGAGCCAATGCTCGGCCGCCATTCACCAGACGTTTTCAATTGGTGAGAGATCTGGAGAATGTGCTGGCCAGGGCAGCAGTCGAACATTTTCTGTATTCAGAAAGGCCCGTAAAGGACCTACAACATTCGGTCGTGCATTATCCTGCTGAAATGTAGAGTTTCGAATAAAGGGTAGATCCACGGGTCGTAACACATCTGAACTGAAACGTCCACTGTTCAAAGCGCCGTCAATGCAAACAAGAGGTGACCGAGACGTGTAACCAATGGCACTCCATACCATCACGCCGGGTGATACGCCAGTATGGCGATGATGAATACACGCTTCCAATGTGCGTTCACCGCGATGTCGCCAAACACGGATGCGACCATCATAATGCTGTAAATAGAACCTGGATACATCCGAAAAAATGACGTTTTGCCATTCGTGCACCGAGATTCGTCGTTTAGTACACCATCGCAGGCGCTCCTGCCTGTGATGCAGCGTCAAGGGTAACCGCAGCCATGGTCTCCGAGCTGATAGTCCATGCTGCTCCAAACGTCGTCGAACTGTTCGTGCAGATGGTTGTTGTCTTGCAAACGTCCCCATCTGTTGACTCAGGGATCGAGACGGGGCTGCACGATCCGTTACAGCCATGCGGATAAGATACCTGTCATCTCGACTGCTAGTGATACGAGGCCGTTGGGATACAGCACGGCGTTCCGTATTACCCTCCTGAACCCACCGATTCCATATTCTGCTAACAATCATTGGATATCGACCAACACGAGCAGCAATCTCGGGATACGATAAACCACAATCGCGATAGGCTACAATCCGACGTTTATCAAAGTCGGAAAAATGATGGTACGCATTTCTCATCCTTACACGAGGCATCACAACAACGTTTCACCAGGCAACGCCGGTCAACTGTTGGTTGTGTATGGAAACTTTCCTCATGTCAGCACGTTGCAGGTGTCGCCACCGGCGCCAGCCTTCAGTGAATGATCTGAAAAGCTAATCATTTGCATATCACGGCATCTTCTTCCTGTCGGTTAAATTTCGCGTCTGTAGCACGTCATCTTCGTGGTGTAGCAATTTTAGTGGCCAGTAGTGTACGTTCAGTTAGGACTCAATGAACGGGCAGTGGCACGCAGAGTGAGCATTTTATTTGGCTTCTTGTTAAAATTTAAACTTGAAATTAAAACTTAAAAGAAAGTAAAAACCAAAGTACCTGTTTCATTGTAAGAAATTACAGCTATTTTAGGCAAACTCAGCTGGAGTACAATCAATATTCCTCCAGCTTAGAAAATTATCCATAAAAAATAGGACACAGTCAATCGACTTATTATTTAGGACGCAAGCACTTAAAGCAGCAGAGTTTGAGTCCAGTTCTTAATCATGAAATATTTTCAGAGGAACTACAGATGCTAGATATCAATATTTTCAACACGACCTACATCAACGATCTGCCTACGGACTTAGAATCGGTCGATTAATGTATTAGTTGTGCTTGAAATTGTGATAAATAGTGAGTGAAATTTTAAAATATCGGAAGTGACGCGAAAGTAGTCCGGCATTTTGATGACAGGTTGCTATGAGATGGTGAACTGTTACTTCCGATTCGTAAATAATGAGATACTAATTTACTCTCTTAAATAAGCATGTGCTACTTAAGTGTAATAATATTCATGCACACAAAGTGTAAGTCCTATCATGCGTCATTTTTAGCTGGCTTTGCAGAGCCCACGTATTAGCACAAAACATTTTGCAGAGTCTTCCCCGTTCCCTTCCAATTTTGAAACGTTTTTCTCTAAACATTCTCTACATCTGAGGACATAGAGGAGAGAAATGCCGCATTATAAATGCAAAAAGATAATCCATGACGCTGATTAGAATATCTACCCCGACATGACTCCTATTTATAGGTAGATCAGTGCGATTCTGATCAGTAGAATAAAAACAGAAGCTGTAAAATTTGAGCCGGCCGCTGTGGCCGAGCGGTTCTAGGCGCTTTAGTCCGGAACCGCGCTGCTGCTACGGTCGCAGGTTCGAATCCTGCCTCAGGCATGGATGTGCGTGATGTCCTTAGGTTAATTAGGTTTAAGTAGTTCTAAGTCTAGGGGACTGATGACCTCAGATGTTAAGTCCCATAGCGCTTAGAGCCATTTGATCCATTTTTTGTAAGATTTGAAACAATATATTTCACATCTTTAACCCAGTAAATAATTTTTCTATAAGATTCTTTCCAGTTTGGGAATGTGTCAAGATATGATGAAACTATGGACTTCAGCGATGCTGCTGCAGGCAGTTTGACTGATGAGGTCTGCTTTCAAAACTAGCCGAAACGTCTATAATTTTAACGCAGCTCGACACAATCACACACCTCGATCAATTTTGTTAAAATGTATTCTCAGTGCGTAGGCATGTATATAAACATGAGGGTAATCGAGAATTTTGTACCTGCGATTTTTAATGCTGTGGCCAGGAACTAATCTTTTGATATTCTCCATCTGACGCCTGTCACGGAATGTTTTGGACGTTTCCCAAACATCAGGTTATACGAATAAGACTACCGATAGAGCCATTTCCGCTCAAAAACCTCACATCCAACGAGGCAATAAGCCCTCTCAACGGAAAAAAAGTGGAAATGAGCGTTTGTCGTTATTGGCCTGGAGGACCCTTACTGGGCAGGTCCGGCCGCCTTGGTGTTGGTCTTATTACATCCGACGCCACACTGGGTGACCTGCGCACCGGATGCGGATGAAATGATGATGAAGACAACACAACAGTCGGTCTCTGAGCGGAGAAAATCCCCGACTCAGCAGGAAATCGAACGCGGGTCCGTAGGACGGCAATCTGTCACTCTGACCACTCGGCTATCGGGGCAGCCCTCGCAATGAGTGATGCTGACGTAATGGTTAACTGACCCACTTGTATTCGAGACCAGCGGGATTCTAATCCGTTTCTGACACAGGATTTAGTTTCCCTTTAACTTTTATAGTTAGATGGCCCGTTATGACAAAATGCACTGGTGAGTTCTTTCTTTATTCTCTTGCCAGTGGAGCCTGTGTTTCGTCTGTAATGACTCTATTGTTGACGAGATGTTAACAAACAGTATTTCTGCTGGATAATCCATATAGAAAAATATGGTACTCAGAGAAAAGTACACGTTTCATAATTTTCTTTGTTATTTCGGTCATCAACACTAAGTGCACTTTGATGGAGGTCTACAGTCACGCCAGCTATCTTCTGCAGTGCAACATTATTTGTACCCGACACATAATCAACTATCTAGCTTATACAGGCTGCATCATGTAAAACTTGAGCCATTAAAGTTGCGGAAATGGATAGTGTTATTGATTTGCAGTTTTTACATAATGAATTGGTACTCCGGGTCTCATACTGATAGCCTATCGACAAACAGTAATAATACTTGGGATGCGTATTTTTGTGCGAACACTCTTTTTAAATGGAACAATGCTTATTGACATTGAAAAACTAAAAGTAGCGCAGATTAGAATATCAGTGGTGTCTGTTGCAGGATTCTGGTGGGGACGCTTACGAGATACCGTATTTTGAAAAATTTTCACACCTACTCTTGTTTGCGCCATTCAGCCTGCGTAGTTGCTAGGTACGACGTGCTTGTGTGTTCCTTGAGTGCACTGTGACTTGCTAATCAGTACACGTGTGGCATTCCAAAATGTAGGTCGTGAGTGGACGATGGGATTTACCAATGAAGGAAAATCCGACACGCTCATGTAAAACTTGAGCCATTAAAGTTGCGGAAATGGATAGTGTTATTGATTTGCAGTTTTTACATAATGAATTGGTACTCCGGGTCTCATACTGATAGCCTATCGACAAACAGTAATAATACTTGGGATGCGTATTTTTGTGCGAACACTCTTTTTAAATGGAACAATGCTTATTGACATTGAAAAACTAAAAGTAGCGCAGATTAGAATATCAGTGGTGTCTGTTGCAGGATTCGGGTGGGGACGCTTAAGAGATACCGTATTTTGAAAAATTTTCACACCTACTCTTGTTTGCGCCATGTAGGAAGAATTCAGTTCATTCTTCAATGGCGTGTGCAGCAAGATATCCCAACAGACGTCAACCATTTCGATAACTATTTATCAATCTCTTCAACAAGTTACGTGAATGTGGTAATGTAACACCTAGACAACATAACAGAAGGAAACAATTCACTGTGTCACCAGTCTCCTGTAACACCACATTTCTAAACATTCTAATCATTTGATTTTTACCTTCCCCGCTGTCTGCTATTCGTAACCATACAGAACTAAACATAGCTCTGCGTTATTCTTTTCCTGGTCCAAGGTTTTATATTTTTTGGATGTTAGCCGTTGTTTCTTTCATTAGAAAGCCCTTTGCTTGTTGATATTTGTATCATTGTCTTCCATTCAACTTCATACTTAACCTATTCTATGTCAGAGATAATGAAGCTCATCCAACTCTTTAAGAGTTCCTTGTGCACATTTAAGACTAATCAATTCGTCATGTCCACCTGCTGCGCATCATCATTACCATAGGCTTCGGTCTGCCACAGCAGAACTGATGGCTGTCTCGTGTTGAACTCAATGTAAAAACGTGTGTTTTGGCTTATACTGTGTAATAATGAAGAAGAACGATGAAAAGTAAAGGAGAGGGTGAGCAGGGCGCAAGAAACAAGGACCATTCAAATAATTAGCTTTTCAGTACTACTATTCCTGTATCGCTAGTACGATGTAAGAAAAGGAAAATGTATACTGAGAGAAGAGTGCCTTAATCAAGAATGAAAATGACATCGTCCCATCCTGAGAAAGTTTCCCACTTAATTCGCTGCGAGATTGGTATCTAACGATAATAAAAATTAATGTCATTAATATGTAGCCTTTATAGTTTGCATAGCTGTTACATTTTTTGAACTCTAGCGTGATAGCATGTATAAACATTTTAAACCGTTCTCAGTCAGCGCACGGATGAACGTTACGGAGCGTGAGTCGGCAGCAGCACGCAGAGGAAGTGCACTCTCCGCGAGTACACGATACAGTAGCCTGCAGATAACGCACGCGTGCGCTTCCAAGTGGATCGGATACGGGCTGCAAGGAGAACAACAGCCAAAGGTGCCCTTGTTTCTAAAGAAGCAAAACGTAAGGTGGATGACAATGGCCCACGCATTACGGAAGTTAACCGTAAGATGCTGAGACATACTTGCTGAAAGCATTGATTGATCAGTTTAAATGATTTGATCCCATATTCTGACTCCATAAAATTGCTCAAAGAAAGAGCCCACTGATTCACGGGATTTTGGAATAATATACACATTATACAGATACCGTCATACATGGACCTTTGAAGAGAAACATGTCTGTCTGAAAATTTTATGTTATAAACATTTACAGTCAGTTCTGCAACCACATACACCGAGCGATATGAAACAGTCCGTAGGCGTACCTGTCCGAATATTCGTACATCGGTGTTACCCTTGTATGAGAGACAGCATGTTAATTGTCACTTCTATTTTAACAACGACTGAAGTCAGTAGGTATCTACATTACAAGAGAACCCATTGATACATGTGATAGTTATTATATGACACTGTTCATTCAAACCCCCTTAAAATAGAATTCAACTTTTTAACTGGGACATATTTCCCGCTAGTCGCATTAAACTCAAGAACGTCACTTCTCAGATGCAGTGGTATTTGCTTAGTGAAACAAAACTAAACCAAGCGAAATCGAAAAAGGTATATCAGCACCAAATCAGAGGAAACTGTAATATGTTCGTACTTGTGCTGATAAAAAAAAAAAGACCGAATATATCTCAAGAGCCAATGGTAATACATTATTTTACGACGGACATTCTATAAGTATCCCATAGGTAACGTATTTAAGTGTTTAACACTGCAAAATTACAGGTTAATGTAAGCTGGAGATAAGTCACTGAAAATGTGAAATACTAGTACACAAATAACCGGTGTAGCCGGCCAGGTGACCGAGCGGTTCTAGGTGCTACAGTCTGGAACCGCGCGACCGCTACGGTCGCAGGTTTGAATCATGCGTCGCGCATGGATGTTTGTGATGTCCTTAGGTTAGTTAGGTTTAAGTAGTTCTAAGTTCTATGAGACTGATGACCTCAGATGTTAAGTCCCACAGTGCTCAAAGCCATTCGAACCATTTTTAACCGGTGTAACCGCCAGAATGTTGAATGCAAGCTTGCAGACGTGCGTGCATTGTGTTAGACGCATGCCGGATATCACTTTCGATCTCTGTTTCACTTGGGGAGCCAATATAGGGACTGTTAATGCTGTTTGTAAATGACGCTGGAATTGTCGTCCGATTAAGTCTCATATTTTCTCGATTGGAGACAAATTTGATGATCGAGTAAGCCAAGGCATTATGCCGGTATTCTGTAGAACACGTTTGGTTACAACAGCAGTATGTCGGCGAGTGTTATCCATTTTGAAAACAGTCACTGGGATGCTGTTCATTAATGACATCACAACAGGCTTAATCACCAGATTGTCGCACAGATCTGCAGTCTGAGTGTGTGGGATTAGCCACGGAGGGCTCCTGCTCCCATATGAAATCACACACTAGACCAAAATTCCAGGTGTAGTTTCTGTGTGTCTACCAAGCAAGCAGGTTGTTATAGGTCTTCAACTGGACTCCTTCTATCCATGTTTCCATCAGAAAACACAACAGACCTCCACCCTGCCCTCCAATGAACTCTCACCTGACACTACTGAAATCGCAAATGTTACTGCTTCGACGTCAGTGTAACGTACGCTACATGGTGTCTGGCTCCCACCTGTCCTTGAGGTAAGTGATTTGTAACAGTTCGTTGTTTCTCTGGGGTGCCAACTGCTGCTGAAAATGCTGCCGCAGATGCAATACGATGCGATGGGACCATACGCAGAACACGATGGTCTTCTCTGTCAGTAATGCCTGTTTTCTTGCTACCGTATTCTCTCTTGAACCGCGCTGCCAGCAGTCGTGTAGTGTGGCGGCATTCCTGCCAAGTCTTTCTGCGTTATCGCAGACCGAACATCCAGCTTCTCGTAGTTCTGTTGTACAATCTTGCCAAAACTCAGTAAGTTCTTTATTATGTCGTCTTTATCGCCTTAATGGCATTCTTGATTAACATCAACTCACCACGTCTAGTCTCAAAGGTAACTAACGCCGACGTGTATTTAAATCATACCTGATTTGCATCTTCGTAGTGGCACAACTAGTGCCACTCTTATGGGACCGGTGCGAAATTTGAACAGAAGTCATATTTAAGATGTAGAAACACGCCTACCAGCTCTGGTTTATGTCGCATCGCTCCTTGTTATGCAATTTTTTTCTGTCAGTGTATGTTCTACGTCTGGTCCTGGAAATTCCCCTCCCGAAATTTCAGTAACACTCCTCTCCATGATTCACAATGCCTCTCTCGTAACGTCTGCCATTGGAGTTAGTTGAGCTTCTCTGCAATATTTTCTTTCCAATTAAACAAACACGTGACGAAACGCTGCACTCTTCGTTGCATCTTCTCTATCTCTCCAATCAGTCTTACCTGAGAAGATTCCCAGATCTACAAATCCACAAAGTTCGATTACTGATTTGACCTGGCACATACTTGATGCTCTGCTTCAGCAAATAATGTTTTATTGGGTTCGGATACGAGCTTTGAGACGATTAGTTCATCATTTCTGCCGGATTTTATTTTCTGTTCTTTTATTTCACTTTGAAGAATATCATTGTACCGCAGAATTCGAGCTATTCCAGAAAAAAAAACGAGCTCCTTATGTCTTATACGCTTCAACGTGCAATGTGTTCTCCTCCAGTGGCGCTAGTATGGTGTTTTGGGTCTGTTGTGACACGGTGTTTCTGAGGGAGACTGTTTTATTTTGTGATTTTCTGATACGACCATCAGAATAATTGAAATACAGGTTTTAAAAACTTATAGAAACATGCACTGATTGTCATTTTGAGCTTGGACATGCATTTCATGAGGAGAATAAAAGTTGTCGAACTACACAACCTCAACCACGTAAGGTTTGAGATAGAAACTGTGAGACACTGCCTGGTAAAAAAATAAAGAAAAATAAAAAAAATTTAAGCACACATAAGGGAAGGAGGAAACGAAATGAAACTCCGAGGGTTGCGAGGGTATGTGATGTTACATTAGTGATTAAAAGAATCGAACCAAATTTACAAAGAACTCATCAGTAAGAGACCATACTGGGTGTCCCATTTATCTTGCTCACCCAAAATAACTTTTTCCTGATACTTTCAATAAAAAACTGTTCCAACAAATGACTTTTAACATCATTGGATAGTTCTCGCAGAGGGTATACGTTTTATGTAACCCCGCAGATGTAGGAGATACGGGGTACAGGTTAAATTTCTTAAATGGAAGTATGTACATTTTATTCAACAATACACTCATCCTCTCCAAGAGATATTCAAAAATGTACAACACTATACCATTATAGCCACAAAACTAACAGCTATGGAAATGACAAATAATACACAACTTCTCCAATTTAAACATCACTTCAGTGCATTTCATTAACTAAATCATTTAACCTCTTCAAGGAGCATTTTAACGTTTTACAAACTACCTGTATACTTTAAATTCAGCGTAATGCACTGTACAGTAACTGAATCTTGTAACTGTAGAGTATCGTACTGCATTATTTATAACAAAGCGGAGGTAACATGGCCCTTTGTAGTTTCTTTGACTGTGATACTGCCACCACATGAAAACAGAGCGTTTACACGGCATGTAGAAATTGGCGACCACTGGCATGCATAAATAGGGTCACTCTGTGGATGAAGGACGTCTTATATCGTTCTACTTCTTCGTCTGTGATGGCCGCACAAGTATCAATAATGCATTGATGTATGTCCTCTGATGCTGTTGGAAGCTTTTGGTTGAAAGCATCCTTGACTGCTCCCTACAGAAAAAAAATACAGCGGTGTAAGGTCAGAAGGCTGGGCAGGGCAAATAACTGGCCCACCACGTCCAATCCTTCTACCAAAGTATTTATAGTCTAGAATTAGTGCTCGTTGGGCGTTATGTGCAGGGCGTCCTCCATGCTGATACCAAATGACCATCGTCTGATTCAGAGGTACGGCGTCTGAGAAGAGGAAGAGTGTGTCTTAAAAATCGTTCATATTGTCTGCCGTTTTGGTTGACACAAAGAAAGGTCCTATAAAGCTAACTCCAATGAGTCAGAACCAAACATTAATGTTCTATGGACGTTGATGCTCTACCTGTCGGTGTTATTGTGGATTGTTGATGGACTAATAATGCACACTTCTCATATTTGCAAGTTCTTTGTTGGAGAATGGTGCCTCGTCGGTAAAAAGAACATCTGAGATGAAATTAGAATTAGAAGTTGTTGCTGAATCCACTGACAAAAATGAACCCTATTGTTGAAGTCATTTCCATGAAGTTCTTGGCGTAAATAAACATGGTAAGGATAGACTTTATAACGTTGCACTTGTTTCGAGACGCCAACTTCATGTTGAACTCGTCGTGTGCTGACTTCAGGATTCATGGCTACGGCAGTGAGTACACCGATCTCAGCAGCTTCACCTGTTCATGTTCTACCATGACTTCGAAGTCTTGTATTTAAACTTCCTCTTTCAAGTATACGAGGAATGAGACGACCATACATCCAGTGAGAAGGTGATGGCTTGTCAGGGAATCGCCTGCTGTATAGTAGTTGTTCAAGAATATAATTTCGCCAGCCTATAGCAAATTACAGAGCAGGCATGAACAGTAGAGTACAAGACAGACACAGTAACTTAATAATCATGATGTTCTATAACAGTAAATTATTTCCAGTCAACGTAATTTCTCTATAAATCAGCACCATTTCTACCTTCTCGTTATGCGTATAGGTCATACACCTTTTACACAACAAAAACTGTATTCACAATGTGCACTACAGCCATCCAGTTACTAGGTTACTCTGATGCACAACTACTCTGGTATGCAGTGTACCGTACGCTAAAGCAACAACAAATGTAGTGCGGAGATGGGGTGGGGTCACAGACTTACCTGCGTTTCCAAGAGACAGAAATCGTAAACAAAACCCACACCTCTACAACAGCACAACGTAATGTGTACTGTCAAGGCAGTAAACAGGTCTGTTCCTTTACAAACTGTGTACTCTATATCGTTTGCACATCTGCTTTGTTGACAAAAATGGTAAAGTGTGATACATTTTTGAATAGCTCTTGGAGAAGATAAGTGTGTTCATGAATAAAAAGTACATGGTTCGATTTAAAAAAATTTAACCTCTACCTAGTGTCTCCTACATCTGTGGGGATACATAAAACACCCTCAGCAACAACTGCTCAATGATGTTAAAAAAATGTTGGTTGAAACAATTTTGCATATAACGCACCCGAAAACTTAGTTTCGGTGAGCAAGATAAACGGGACACCCTGTATTTACTGCGACTTACAAAACCCCTCTGTCCTGGATTCATGCATTGAAATATTTGGAAAGGGTATTATAAACCCATTGTATCCTCTCCTGAGGTAATCTGGCACACAACTGTTTTAGCTGGTCGTTGGTGTCTTAAACACTGGGAGTGGGACGGAACTGATGTCCAAGCTGGTCCCATATATGATATATCGAGGACAAATTGGGGATATTGCTAGCCAACGGAGTATCTCAACATCCGTGTGACAGTTCATAGAGACCGGAGTGGTATGTAGACGAGCACTGTCCCATGTAAAATGGCACGACGCTAATGTCACATGAGAGATAAGACACGTGGACGCCGGATGTCCTTGAAGTACCGTTCTGCCGTCGGAGTTCACTTTGTGTCATCAGAATGGCCTCAGTGTCATCAGCATACACGATGGCTCCTGATACCTCTATGCTATGAGCAACACCACTATCGCTCTCCAAATATTGGAAGAACACTCACCGACGATGGTCATCTGCAATAGTGTAGAACCGTGATTGATCGCGACCCGATTCATCAGCGGTCCGTACATCCTAATGACAACACCACTCCAGACCAAGGTGGTTGTTTTGTGGTATTAATGACAGTCCACGTGTGGAACGGTATTTCCAGAGTCTGGCTGCTGCTAGTGCCCGACCAATGATGCGCGATGGAACATAATATTGCACGGAGTCCATTAATTGTTCTTGCACCGCAGGCACAGACATGAAGTGATCACGGTGTACCTGGTGCACAATACTGAGACCTACACTTGGGGTTGTCAGACGTAGTCGACCGGAACCTTGACAACGAGAATGTCTCCCTTCACGTTCCCATGCAGACTAAAATCGGGCCACTGAAACATAATAATGCCCCAAAAATTTAAATATTGTACAATTGAGGCAGCCGCCCATATAAGGACCCACAGTGAGGCTCCTTTCTAACTCTGTCAGGTGCCGACAACGCTGTTTCACACGACAGAGAGTCATCTTAGTGCCTTTCGCAGAGATCATCCAACATCTGACGCTGTTCTCGCCATTTATTTACCCCGCCAGGCTTGGTAAAAGCACTAAATACGACCAACAAAATGTACTTTAGTAGCTTTCTATCTGTCACACAGAATGCACCTGTAATCATTTACATACTCGCTGACAATGTGTGTGTAGTACGCCTACGAAGTCCCATTAACATGGGACCATGTTTTCTGGGTACTCCTTGTTTTTTCTTCTTTTTTTTCCTGACTGTGCGTATTGATCTAAAGCTACATACCAACTACACAAGATACAGGTAATTTTCTGCCCTATTTCATGCAAGTGTGTAGTAAGGGACAAATGGTTATGTGTATGCATCTCTATGCAGCATAATGTATCTTATTTAATGCTCATGTCCCCTATACAGAATGAATGCAGCATTATCTATGCACAGCCTTCCTTCAGTAACAGCTTTCTATATTCTCCCAATGGGGTTCAGCGATTCTTCCATATTTTAAGAATAAATTTGCTGGAAAACAGATTTGCACTGAAGTACGACCAATATCGGCCTGTTACGAGCCTACTGCACCTCTCTTAAATTGTTTAGAGGTATGGTTACAACCCCGTTTCACGAGATCTGTAAATACTGCGGAGGTGATTTAGAATAAATCACCCTACGTTCTCGTATTTGGGTTCCGTAGCTGACACAGTGTACGTTTCTATAACTCTCCAAACAAATCTGAGTCTTCCGGTCGTCTTTCCTTCTACAGATTTCACTTGTAAACCTTACTTCATATCGGTCTGCGTTATTCATTGAAACGATATGACTCTAGACAAGTTTACAACTAATGACCAAGTCGTTTACTGTCGGTTTTTGTTTTGTCGTTTGTGTAACTTTTTCCATATTTGTTGAAATGAGTGTGAATTCCTAAGGGACTAAAAAACGGAGGTC
The DNA here is from genome assembly GCF_023864345.2 of Schistocerca serialis cubense. NCBI lineage: Eukaryota > Metazoa > Arthropoda > Insecta > Orthoptera > Acrididae > Schistocerca > Schistocerca serialis. Next base: position 586,238,719 of record NC_064640.1, read on the forward strand.
ATCGGTCCCTAGTCTTACACACTACTTAAACTAACTTATGCTAAGAACGACACATACGAAGGCAGTTCAATAAGTAATGCAACACATTTTTTTTCTGAAACAGGGGTTGTTTTATTCAGCATTGAAATACACCAGGTTATTCCCCAATCTTTTAGCTACACAACACTATTTTTCAACGTAATCTCCATTCAATGCTACGGCCTTACGCCACCTTGAAATGAGGGCCTGTATGCCTGCACGGTACCATTCCACTGGTCGATGTCGGAGCCAACGTCGTACTGCATCAATAACTTCTTCATCATCTGCGTAGTGCCTCCCACGGATTGCGTCCTTCATTGGGCCAAACATATGGAAATCCGACGGTGCGAGATCGGGACTGTAGGGTGCATGAGGAAGAACAGTCCACTGAAGTTTTGTGAGCTCCTCTCGGGTGCGAAGACTTGTGTGAGGTCTTGCGTTGTCATGAAGAAGGAGAAGTTCGTTCAGATTTTTGTGCCTACGAACATGCTGAAGTCGTTTCTTCAATTTCTGAAGAGTAGCACAATACACTTCAGAGTTGATCGTTTGACCATGGGGAAGGACATCGAACAGAATAACCCCTTCAGCGTCCCAGAAGACTGTAACCATGATTTTACCGGCTGAGGGTATGGCTTTAAACTTTTTCTTAGTAGGGGAGTGGGTGTGGCGCCACTCCATTGATAGCCGTTTTGTTTCAGGTTCGAAGTGATGAACCCATGTTTCATCGCCTGTAACAATCTTTGACAAGAAATTGTCACCCTCAGCCACATGACGAGCAAGCAATTCCGCACAGATGGTTCTCCTTTGCTCTTTATGGTGTTCGGTTAGACAACGAGGGACCCAGTGGGAACAAACCTTTGAATATCCCAACTGGTGAACAATTGTGACAGCACTACCAACAGAGATGTCAAGTTGAGCGCTGAGTTGTTTGATGGTGATTCGTCGATCATCTCGAACGAGTGTGTTCGCACGCTCCGCCATTGCAGGAGTCACAGCTGTGCACGGCCGGCCCGCACGCGGGAGATCAGACATTCTCGCTTGACCTTGCGGCGATGATGACACACGCTTTGCCCAACGACTCACCGTGCTTTTGTCCACTGCCAGATCACCGTAGACATTCTGCAAGCGCCTATGAATATCTGAGATGCCCTGGTTTTCCGCCAAAAGAAACTCGATCACTGCCCGTTGTTTGCAACGCACATCCGTTACAGACGCCATTTTAACAGCTCCGTACAGCGCTGCCACCTGTCGGAAGTCAATGAAACTACACGAGTCGAAGCGGGAATGTTTGAAAATATTCCACAAGAAATTTCCGGTTTTTTCAACCAAAATTGGCCGAGAAAAAAAAAATGTTGCATTACTTATTGAACTGCCCTCGTACACTGAAACGTCCCGTTAGAAAAATTAATGAATGATTGTGCTGATAAACATCTTACGTTATTTGATTTTCAAACAGCTGAGTAGAACTGAACGTACTCAGACATTTCGCTCTTTACCTATTCTGATCAACACTAAACTGACACACAATATTTTTAGCGCAACGCAGTCTGGCTTTCAATAATCCCTACAAAAGAATGGGCCCTGACTAACAATAACCTATACCTTTCATGAATCACTTACCTCACAAAAATCCTCGTTACTCGAACTACTGCAATACAGCGAGCGCCAATACTGCCAGCTAAATAAAGGATTTTTAACTACTGAAGGCACTAACTACTGATAGGCATAGTTAGCATATGAAAGATTTTGATACAGAACAAACAATGTATTTACTTTAATAGTGTTCAAAAGTCATAATATATATATCAGTTCATGATATCCAGTATTACAAATTTGCTGTCTCTGATGGACACACGTTCGGATCATCCGCTCTCAAAACTCCGCCATTTCGCTCCCCACATCCACCACTGCTGGTGGCTCACCTCCAACTGCGCAACGCTACACGCTGTTCACACCCAACAGCGCAACACTACAATAGCAAATTCCAACAATGCAAACCAGTCACAGACTGCACACAGCACAGTCAGTGATTTTCATATAGAGCGCTACATGGCGTTACTAACATAAAAACCTAAACAGCCTACTTACAACACCAATGCCCGAGGAAGGACTCGAAAATCCGGTGGAAGGGGCCGCGCAGCCCCTTACATGACGCCTCAAACCATGTGGCAACTCCGCACGGCTTACCAATGTTTAAAGGTAACTGCCATTCATAAACAAAGTGAACACATTCTCCAAGTCGTTCTACATTTCCTTACGGTCATCCTTCAACGAAACTTACCTGAATATACAACCGTCATCAGGGAACAAATTGATAAAGTTGCTGATCTTATGCGATAGATTGCTTATGCACACGCATAAAAAAAGTTTCGAATAGAACTGGAATTGAGATCAACATAAACATCATTTCCGACCATTTATTGCCCATGAAAGTCACACATGTCATATTGTACCATCATACAGCGAGACCTTCACAGGTGGTGGTCCAGACTGCTGTATACATCGGTACTCTAATACCCAGTAGCAAGTCCTCTTGGATTGATGCATGCCTGTATTCGTCGTGGCATACTATCCACAAGTTCATCAAGGCACTGTTGGTCCAGATTGTCCCACTCTTGAACGGTGATTAGGCGTAGAGCCCTCAGAGTGGTTGGTGGGTCACGTCGTCCATAAACAGCCCTTTTCAATTTGTCCCAGGCATGATCGGTAGGGTTCGTGTCTGGAGAACATGCTGGCCACTCTAGTCGAGCGATGTCGTTATCCAGAAGGAGTCATTCACAAGATGTGCACGATGGGGGCGCGAATTGTCGTCCATGAAGACGAATGCCTCCCCAATATGCTGCCGATATGGTTGCACTATCGGTCGGTGGACGGCATTCGGGTATTGTACAGCCGTTACGGCGCCTTCCATGGCCACCTGCGGCATACGTCGGCCCCACATAACGCCACCACAAAACAGCGGGGAACCTCCACCATGCTGCTGGACAGTGTGTCCATGGCGTTCAGCCTGACCAGGTTGCCTCTAAACAAGTCTGCGACGATTGTCTGGTTGAAGGCACATGCGACACTCATCGGTGAAGAGAACGTGATGCCAATCCTGAGCGGTCCATTTAGCATGTTGTAGGGCACGTCTGTACCGCACTGCATGGTGTCGTAGTTGCAAAGATGGACCTTGCCATGGACGTCGGGGGTGACTTGTGCATCATGCAGCCTATGTGCACAGTTTGAGTCATAGCACGACATCCTGTGGCAGCACGAAAATCATTATTCAACATGGTGGCGTTGCTGTCAGGGTTCCTACGAGCCATAATCCGTAGGTATCCGTCATCCACTGCAGTAGTAACCTTTGGGTGGCCGGAGTGAGGCATGTCATCGACAGTTACTGTCTCTCTCTATCTCCTCCATGTCCGAAGAACATCGCTTTGGTTCACTCCGAGACGCCTGCATACTTCCCTTGTTGAGAGCCCCTCGTGGCACAAAGTAACAATGCGGACGCGGCGATTAAACCGCGGTATTGACCGTCGAGGCATGGTGAACCACAGACAACACGAGCCGTGTACCTCCTTCCTGGTGGAATGACTGGAACTGATCGGCTGTCAGACCCCCTCCGTCTAACAGGGGCTGCTCATGCATGGTTGTTTAAATCTTTGAGAGGGTTTAGTGACATCTCTGAACAGTCAAAGTGACTGTCTCTGTGATACGACTCCACAGTCAACGTATATGTTCAGGAGTTCTGGGAACTGGGGTGATGTAAAACTTCTTTTGATGTGTGTACATCGATGATAGAAAATATATGACCACCTGTTTAACAGCTTGCTGGTCTATGTTTGGTACGTGACACAGCAGCGATTTTGTGTGACATGGGTTCGAAAAGAGCCTGGTAATTTTCCGGTGGTATGTGTCACGCAGATATCTATGCACAGGTCAATCAATACCGTAAATTACGGGCCAGTAGTTAGTGGACGTGGATTTGGCGTTCGATATCGTCAAAGATGTTTTCCTTCTGACTGAGATCAAACGAATTTGGTGTCCAGGACACGAAGGTGAATTCACTCTCGTGCTCCTCATACGATAACAGCGTGAATCTTGCCTTTTGACACTGACAGATGTCCCGCTGGAAGCCGCCATCGCCATCATGGGACTCATCAAGGTGATCCGCAGTAATGTTCACGTAATCCGCAGCTGTAACTGTGTCTTTGATTACTACCACAAGCCCCATGGAACTCCATATGAACGTCTCTCGTAGCATAAAACTGCTCCCATTGGCCTGCGTCCATTTGGTCCTACATGACTGAAGCAGCTGTTCGCCTGGATGAGTTCATTTCCAAACAGTATCGTCAACACGGTGTAACAAGAGACATAATCATCCCAACTAGTGTCACGCTTCCTTTGACTCATTGTCCAATTCCCATGACTTTATGCCCATTGCAATTATTATTGAAGATGTCATTATGTCAGCAAGGGCACACATAGGAAGTCGTCTGCTGTCTAGTCGCATGTTAAACACTATGCACTGAACAGTGTACTCTTAACCAGCTGGCCTGCACAAGCATTGTACTACGTCGTCAGATCAGTCACAGATCGTCGGCTGTCCTGCTTTACGGAGCGGGTAAGCTTTCGATCTCCACTTCCCGTCATAAGCTGTGGACATTCAATACTTTGTCACTCACCTGTGGCTTTTACTGGTATTCTACCAAATTCCACAGATGCTCACGAAATTAGTATGCAAACGGTCGTCCAGCTACGCCGATTCCGAGATGCCAGTCGAAGACACTTAATTCAGTGCATTTCCTCATTTGCGGCCGGTATCGTCGCTAAAACCATTCCCTAATCATATCTCCTCCACTTCACAAATTTGGTACTTCGTCACATAGTCCCAAAGCCACGACATGACGTTCAATCTTGCTATGGGCAGAAGTAAGAATGTCTTGGCTCATCAGTTAATATTCAAGCTATAATATATCTGGTCCTTCTATCAAACAGTTCAACTATAACTCATCCCTTCCGAAGATACTTCATACGACACAATACACAGAGAAATACTGGTGGCAACATACATGTGCTATAACCAATAATTCTGCAGGTATTCTCTGCAGAATGCGGATAAGATTCTACGAACAGCATTGTAAAAGTATTATCATAGCGAAGATAAGCCCGAAACCAACATTCACCACAACGAAGTAAGTTCGTATGCCATCTGGTTCCAGAGATGATAAAGATATTGAAGTACTGTAAATGGTGTCCCACATAAAACTGGTACGCCTCACTAACCGGTTAATCATCTCTAACCAGACTGCTTGTGAAGTGGCAACACTGTCTCGAAAGTTGGCTACACTGCGTTTTATTGAAAAGTTGAGTGCACCTGTGTGTTCGTCCGTCAGTTGTAGTGAGAGGCTGTTTCTGCTGAGTTGTTACAGAAGTGGGGCAGTTTGCAGTAGAATAGCAAATTCATATTGTGGAGGGTTACATAAAGACAGGCTTCATCGAAGAATGCAAGGAAATGTCTCAAGCGAAGTATCCTGCTAGGAAACTCCCCACGACCAGCACTATCTAGGGTCAGACAAGAATTTAAGGGCAGTAGGATCTGCTCAGAATGTGCAGAACAGTTATGGCCGATAGTGAGGACCCCTCAAACTATAGACAGAATTCGCATAGACATTACGAGAAGTGCCCCCAAATGGGAAAGGTGGTTATCGCAGCAGGTTAGTAGTACGTCGTGTCATCTTGTAATAAAAGATATTAAAAGCCCATCGAGTGAGTACGATGCAAGAGTTGAAATTTGAGGCTCAGGAAAAAAAAAGAGTTCACTATTGCAGCTGGCTGTTGACATCGACTGCTAACGGTTACTTGGACCTCTTGCTTTATTTCATGTTTAGATGGGGCCTAGTTTCATTTAGGAGGTTATGTAAACTCCCAGAACTGTAGATACTGGTCGCAGGACAACCCACGTATTCAGCGTGAAGAATTTCCCCACTCAGAGAAGATAGAAGTTTGGTGGGCGTTGTCCGGTATGTTCATCATTTATCCCTTAGTTTTTCATTTACACCAGAAACAGTGCCAAATATATAAGGATATTTGACGGATTCTATGCAAATTAACAATTGCAGAGAGGCTGTATGTGGTATTCCAACAATATGGAGCAGGGGCTCATACATCCACCCAAAGTATGACCCACACTACCAACGTGTTCTCAGAATACAGACTGGTCACTAGAGGCCTCTGGCCCCCACTATCCCCAGACTTAAGACCGTGTTATTTTTCTTTACAGGGCACACTAAAGAGGAAAGCATATGTACAGAAGACGATCTTAAACGGAACATTACTAGAGATATTAACAAAAACCCGCAGAATTACTGTGTTTTACGGGTAACGTCATCACACGAAGTCAACTATGCCTGGATGCCCATGGGCACCTCTTCCTGTATCTCTCACAAAAAGGAAACAGCATGGTGTTAACATTGCTATTACCTATTCCTTTTTAGTTCATTCATTGTTACTTTCATCTCTGATGTTAGTCGTATCAGTTTTATGTGGGACACCACTTTTTATGATGTATAAGATATTACTCATTTGGTTAAAAGAGATGAAGTTTTAATTCTGATGGGGACTGGAATTCGATAGTAAGGAAAAGAAAATAAAGGAAAGTAGCAGGAGAATATGGACTGTGGGGAAGTAGTGAAAGAGGTAGCTGCCTGGAATTTTATACAGAGTGTCGATCATACATAGCTAACAGTTGGTTTAAGATCCATTTAAGAAGGATATATACAGTATGTAGAAGAGACCTGGATACAATGGAAGGTTAAAGGACACTATATGTTATAAAGTGAAGACCCCTGCCGTGCTTTTCTGTCAGTACATGAAGTCTAATCTCAGGAACTAATGTAAGGATTTTGATAAAGTTTTCACTAGTAGGTATACTGATTCTCGAGGACGGTTTGTATCTAAAATTTACAGGTCTTTCGTGCCAACTGACTGACCTAAGATAAATTAAAATTTCCTGCTACGTTTTTCTGTTTGTATGTGAAGGCTAATTCCTGTCTTCCTCGATAGCTCCATGGTAAGCATAGCGGCGTGTTCAGCTCCCAGCCATGTTAGAGTTTTTCTGCTCAGGGACAGGGTGTTGTGTTTTCCTCTTATTCGTATCATCGTAATTGACAGTCAACTATTTAAATGACTGTATGGGAACATCTCGAAAGCCAATAAATTAAAAAAGAAGAAAGGTTATCCTGAGAACTAATGTAGGTATTTTATTACGGTTTTCACTAAAAGATAGACTAATCCTCGAAAAAGGTTAGTGGAATTACTATGTACGTTCTGCTTTAAAATGGTGTTGATCACAAGGAGAATTAGGAGGATTACTACAGGCATTCAGCACTACAAATAATCCTGAACTAGAATCAGTACAGTCCCACAACCTGAGTACAGTGATCCTTGAACTTCAATCTTGATCTTGTCTTTTACCTTGACCTTAACTTTGACCTTGACCTTGAACATCACATCACGTCATATGTGACCATGCATTATCAATGATGTCATCCTCCTTATTAGAGGGAAGCCGCGGCCCCTCTGTGCCTCCAGTCAGTCATAGCACAGTATCAACAATTCAACGTGATAGAAATATCCCACATGCCTGAAAGGGAAATTTAAGACCCTCTCCTCACCCCCACCCCTTCTTTTCTCTTACCAGTCATAGTGCAGTATTAAAAGACCAAGGTTATGGAAACAGATAAATTGTGTGCTTTATAACGCTTGCTCGCTTCTCACTGTCTCCAAAGAATCAGAGCATAGTGTAAAAATGGTGTCAAGATACATTGTCTACAAATAGACCAATGCTGTGCTTTATATCATTCCCTTACTCCTTTCGAACAGACAGAGCGTTGTGTAAAAAGGGGTGGAAACCTTCCTTACCTATGTACAAAGCAGCAATGTCCTTTGCAGTCCCCTTCCTCTATTTTCCAATCAGTCATACAGAGCAGTGTGTGCACTATAGCCCATATCCCCTTCTAGTAAAACGTAAATGGTAAATACTAAGCGGCAAACAGTAAATGGTAAACACTAAATAATAAACGCCACATACGTAACAGTAAATGCTAAATGTAGTAAATGCTAAACATAAACGCTAAACACTGAAGGGTATACAGTAAACAGTAAACGGTTAATGATAAATGCTGAACAGTAAGGACTAAACGGTAAATGATAAACGGTGTATGCTGAATGGGAAATGCTAATCGCTTAATGTAATCTCAGTATGCTAGTGTATTATGTATTAAACTGGGGATCGAGAAACGACGGAGAGGCTTCGTCCCGTCTTAGCCCTCAGTGGTTCACAACCCCACAACAGGCCACAGCAGTCTATCATCCACCCCACGGCCGCCACAAACGCCCCCCCCCCCCCCCCCCCCCCGGGAGCGTGTCATACCAGACGAGTGTAACCCTAAATGTTTGCGTGGTAGGGTGATTATGGCGTACGTTTAAGTGGAGACAGTGTTTGCGCAACAATCACCGACATAGTGTAGCTGAGACCGAATAAGGGAACAAGCCCGCATCCGCCGAGGTAGATGGAAAACCGCCTTAAAATGCCATCCACAGGCTGACCGGCACAACGAACCTCGACACTAATCCGCCGGGCGGATTCGTTCCGGGGACTGGCACGCCTTCCCGCTCGGGAAGCAGCGCGTTACACCGCGCGGCTGGCCGGGTGGGCATGCTAGTGCAATTCTCTAGTTCTACGTAATAGGCCTTGGAAGTCCCAACGGTTTCGACCGGCCGCCGTGTCATCCTGAGTCTACAGGCATCACTGTATGCGGGTATGGAGGGTCATGTGGTCAGCACACCGCTCTCCCGGCCGCATGGCAGTTTACGAGACCGGAGCCGTTACTTCTGACTCAAGTAGCTCTTCAGTTTGCCTCAGAGGGGCTGAGTACACCCCGCTTGCTAACAGCGCTCGGCAGAAAGGATGGTCAACCATCGAAGTGCTAGCCCAGTCCGACAGCGCTTAGCTTCGGTGATCTGTCGCGAGCCGGTATTACCACTGCGGCAAGGCTGTTGGCTTGGTTGGAATACAAACTACGAAATTATAAAGGTAGCAGGGATAAAATGCAGGGAGCAAAAGGGTATTTATCACTCGCACAGAAAACTAATGATTCGATGGAAAAGAAAAAGAAATAATTTTGAGAAGGGAGTGGGACTGCGATGTTATTCAATCTATACGATGAGCAAGGTGTAAACCAAAGATATAGGGGAGAAAGTTGTAGAGACAATTGAAGTTCAGGGAAAAGAAGTACGAAATCTGAGGTTTAACAATGACGTTGTAGGGAAGTGAAAGATGGACGGCAAACAGTACAGAAGAGAATAGCACATTTTGAAAACTGGTGCTACAAAAGAATGCTGAATATTAGATGAGTAGATTCAATAACTCATGAAGAGGTGCTGAATAGGACTAGAGATAAAAGAAATTTATCCCAGAACTTATCGCAGAACTTAACAAAAAGATGGTACACATCGTGAGGCATCAAGGGATCGTCAGTGTGGTCGTGGAAGGAAGTGTGAGTGGTAAAAATTATAGAAGGTGACCAACGAATGAAAGAAGTTAGTAGACTGAAATTTTAGTGGGTTGCAGTAGTTATTCAGAGATGAAGGGGCTTTCACAGGAATGAACAGCGTGAATAAGTGCCTCAAACCAGTGTTGCCTACAGAGATCGCGGAAGGAACTGTACAAAAGTTATAGAACACGTAAAAGCGTAAGACAGATGTTTTGTTTTTGTATACCGTAGAGGGTAAATAGTATATTTTTTGGCGTTGTCATAGACACAGAAATTGTCTTCAAATCAAAAATGGAGATACATGAATTTGTAGCAAAACTGTTACATACATTATTGGCATTTTCAGAGAAAAATCATCACGGCAGTACATAAAGAAAATAAATTCATTCTATACCATGTTTCAGTAACGTTTCGAGTGCTGTAAGGTATATAACATAAACCACGCGAAAGTTTCCATATATTTCCACGGATTCCTAGTAAAATTACTAGATACACTATCTTGGTACAAGCAATTTAAACGACGAGCGTTATGTGTGCTTTCTATGTTTAGAAAACAAAAATTTGAGTATCTTCGCACTGATTCTGGAGGTAATGGTACTTCACAGGAGACAGGCGCCCTTTAGAGATATTAACATTTGAAACGACAGCTTATTTGCCAAAATTTAGATGCATAGGTATTTGTAACATCTTGAAACCCACTGTTTTCATTTCTTTTAGTTTCATTACACTAACCGGAAGCCTTTAAGGATCTCACGCAAACGTTCACAAAAACGTCCACGAAAACATCGAGTGACTAAAAATGTAACTTGCTGGATAATCACCATTAAAGTTAAGGCATCAAAAAAATAAATATATGCGTGACTGATAGTTTATGCACTTTGTAGTAGTATAAAATTTATCAGTGGTCACTGACTCTCGAACTGTTTATCAAGAAGTGAGCAACAGAAATTATTACACTGTTACAGAGAAGTTCCAATTTGCCATTTGTAAGATACTACGCGTAATTATGTGCCAGGATGACTGGATTTAATTGATCGAAGGGACAAATTGTTGTAGGGACCACAGTACTGCCTTCTTCGAGATCAGCTCTCGACGCGATCGTTACATTTTTGTGTGTGGTAGTTGAAAATAGCGGCGTGTTCCTATTGTGGTGTCGCCGAACTTTCCTCTGCCTGGAACGGACGCGATTTTAAGATATAATGGTTGTGGATGGTCCACTTCTGGGTAGAATATAGCTGGCCCCCTCACTTAACTGTCCTTGTGCAAATAGGTCGAGATACATAAAAATGCGGTTCTTGTGCATCTTGAGCAGCTGTTTGATATGGCTGCCTTAATTCAATTCATCTGTGATCCATTAGTTAAATAAATGTAAGGTGTTTGAACGGGGTTACCATTCATTTAATTCGTGCATCAAAACTTGTAACAAGCTCTCCACAATTTATGAGTTCACAGGACAGCATCAACTTTTGACTGCCTGCATTTTCGCAAGGAATGACTGCTGTGAAATAATTCCAGTTCGCTAACAAAGCCAAGGTCCGTCGTAGCGCTGTTAGAATATTCCAGTCAGAAACAAACACTAGACCGTTGGCAAGTGTGTAGCGTAATTTGTCAACTGGGAGATAATCAGCGTCTACCTGGTAACCATACAGACATAATAACAGACTGACTTGTTGTTGCTGTAAGGATAACTTTATCCTGGAGATCTTGCACTCACACCCCATGACGTGTTGTAGCGACAGGCGATGTATCTCCGTCTAGTTCGCTGGCGATAGCGAGCACGTCGCGCCGCTCGTTGCGGAAACGAATATGTAGGTAGTCTTGCTCTCTGACAAGGAGAGGACTCCTATTCTTCATCGCCGAATTCGTCCAAATTCATGGTACACGTAGGGCGTGGTGAGACATGAAAGTATCCCAAGAGGGAACTTCTGGTGGCCAATCGTTTAGGAAATAAAAGGAATTCTGGTACGGATCTGTCACCATGTGCACCTTATTGATTGTTCCTGAGTTTGGCTAAGCTTTAAGAGAACGGATAGGTACTGAAAGAGTTGCGGGTTCGACTCCGCCTAGCGGCAATTATTGTTGAACTCCTTGGAAATGCGTACACTACTGACGTTTTAAATAACCCAAATTTCATCCTATGCCTATACTTTCTGTGCTTATATAAACTAATAAAATAACTTACATTAAATTGTGGTTCATTGTGATGTCAGTAGTGTACGCATTGCCAAGGTGCAGAAAAATATTTGCCACCAGGTGTAGCCGAACATCCCATCTTTTCAATGTGAAGCCGATCGGTTACCGCTAAGCCAAACACCGCTTCCTTTTCACACTCTCACAAGGACAATTCATAAGGTGCACATGGAGACAGATTCGTATCAAAATTCCTTTTACTTCCTAAACGCTTGGCCATCTGGAGTTACCACTTGGGGCACTTTCTCGTATCACCACGTCCTGCATGTAGCATAAATTAGGACGAATTCGGCGATGACGAGTAGATGTCTTCTCCTTGTGAACCGATATCGAAATCGCAGGATGCTGCATTAGGCTAGGCCAGATGAGAGAACAGTACTCTCTGAGCGGCCAATTGCAGTACTTAGGGAGTCTTAGGCACCACCGTTTAATTGAGGTGATTTTGAAGCAGTCCGAGAATGCGGGTCTTTGAGTGTGTAATTAGCTTTAGAATTTTCCTGCGCTTCCTTTTGCTTGCATAGAGGATCTCACAGTTTAATTAATATTTGTGTGAAGCTGTAGACAGTGGTGAAAAGTTCTCATAATTTTAAGCTTCATGTGCTAACAAGCTAAAATTACGTAAGGTTGAATAAATGTTCATTATTTGTGTTAGATAAAAGAAGAAGGGAAAATGAGGATTTAATATCCGGGCGACAACGAATCGGTTGTGGCCTCATCTCTACATGCACATTAAGCGAGTTGGTGAAGTCACAGAAGCCCAGATCTATATAGCCAGGTGGGGAGCTCAGCCCCCGTCCTACCGAATATGGTAACATTGTTTTACCACTGTACTATCTAGCTCAGTATTTGCATTAGAGATAAGCATTTTCTCTTTCTGTTTATATCACAGTGACGACTCAATGTTCCAATTGTTTACTCGCATTACTAGTAATATTCACCCTTGCCGATGCGATTTCCGTCAGTATCAGGATTTGGAAAAGGCGCAACAAATTTTACTTTGGTAAATTGCTGTCTTAGAGTTAAAATAAACAATTTTCTGTAATGTTTTGATAATAATGAGTTCGAGATAAAGTGTAATTATGGAGCTGAAGCCAAAGTACGACAGATATCATAGATATCCCTAGAGAATCTCATTACCTCCACTTCGTTTTACGATCTCCACATTCCACAACAACCCCTATACTAACAAGGATACTGCAAACAGGAAAACTAGATTACACTGTCTGTCTTCCGCGGTACAAACCTGGCCGCGGGTAAATTCAGTTACCAAACAGGAACGGCTTAATAAATCCTGGTCGTACCGTTCATCTGCATTTAGAGGACGGATTTTTTGTTTTTTTGAAGGAAAGTAATCCTTGAAATGAGGAAAGAACCGTACTTTTCCATGCTGTTAGCTGTTACTGTACTGGTGCGATCAGTAGCTGCTTCTAAAAGACGGTGAACAGGTATCTGATCCGGATTTCCTGCTATAGCCAGTTCATTAGTAGCTGTCAGTGTGGCTTCACGATATGCCATTCTGCTTTTGGTATTCTGACCTTTCTGATTGCGGCTGTACTACAGATTTCTCAGTGGCAGCTACACATATTAACCGCAACTTTCTATCTCAGTCAAGCCTATCGTTGAATTAGAAATCATAATATCTTCAGGCAGCTCCACGAATGAGTCATTTGCGTACGTTTACCACCTTCACAGGCGTACACAGTGGGAGAATCGCTGTTAGGCAGGTCTGAATAGGATGACGGTGTCCCACAAGGGTGTCTCTACAGCATCACCACGTTTTCCACAGGCAATCCAGTTCATAAAATACACGGTAAGGATACCAGTATACTGCTCCTTTTTCAAGGATAACGTTGTCATCTTTCTCCCTTGCACCTCCGCCGACTATACAGGTTGTTATGATTATAAGTGGTGATATTTTTACTGGTGACTGAGTACAGTGTACTGTACAACGTTACGCAAGTGCTTACAGCTACTGATAAGCGGAAACTATTGTTAAATAGTATGTATAAATGCAGGCTACACGACTCATTCAGGTTACTGACACAAAAGAATCCATGTGTACCGACTTCCACCATACGTACATTTCTCTTTTCTACCTGTATCATGAATCAGAGAGATCGTTTTGAGTGTTAAATATTCGTTGACATTTCTGGACCGTGTTTTTCTCAACAGTTTTTTTTCTCTGCCAGACCAAATAGGAACTTCAAGCGCTTTACACCTTCAGGTAGCTTAGACATAGGTGTAAAGAAACCATAAGTACCAGCGTCATAGTCAGCTTTAGTACTGGGACTTATAAGTATTTAGCAAATCTCCCATGCTGAGCCAGATGTATGAGAGACTGCTGAAAAGCAATGCCACCGAATATTTTATTGTGTTCTCAATAGTGGTTGGGGTATTACATGTTATGCATATTACTCGGTCCACTTTACTGTTTCACTGGTGCAAGTAGCAACTGTCTGCCAATGGAAAGCTGCGGATTGTGGCTTGTAACATGGCGATGTGCAACTTACTTATATCGGTGCGTCGGAAACAGTGTGCTAAGTCGAATTTCTACCCGCAGAATACGGCTACACATGGAGCAGCATCACCGTCGGTATGACACTGTCAGACCACACACGAGCGCTACGACTTCAGAAACAATCCGACACCTTGGGTTCAGTCTCATTGATCGTCCTCCATACAGATCCGATTTGCGCACATCCGATTTCATCTGTTTCCAAAACTTAAAGAATCCCTTCGAGGGCTTTACTTTGACAGAGATCAGGCGGTGCAAGCAGAGTCGAAGTTGTGGCTCCATCACCAAAGTAAAAAATTCTACAGTGACGGTATCAAAAAACTGTTCTCCCTTTGGGAGAAATGTGTTCGTCGCCAGGATTAATGCGTCGAGACATAAATATGTAGATTGAAGAATAAAGGTGTAGACTGTTGATAATGTTTGGTTCATTTAAAAAGCTTTAAGAGGTTCCACATAAAAAATTCGGAGGCATTGGGCACTGCTTCTCAGCACACCCTCGTACAAGATTTCATTTTCGGTCCAAGGGCACGGTTAACGCATCCAGTTAGACGACCACCCATAGTAATATGATAGTGGTATTCACGAATCACACACGACCTATAACGTCATTTGTAGCTGGCGCGAAAGCAGACCGTGTGGCACCTGATATGGACTAAACATCAGTTCTTATTTAGCGATGAAGCCAGCTCGCACACAATGTTAACAAGGCACAAAATTCTATTGGATTTAATGAGACACGAGAGTGAATGTACTCAAGCTTACACTTCTAGTTTATTACGTTACAACGTTTTAAATTAGCACCACAACAACACGTTTGTCTAAACTGATGGATCAAAACAGGCGGACGACCTCACCTTCTATGTGGCATACCCCGATCATTACCTTATGATGCGTTTACTGAACGAAATAAGAGTTGATATCGCAGAGGTCTATGTCGTATTGTGGGGTACTGGAGTAGGAAACACCAGCTTATGCTATAAAAAATTCTCGTAACCTCTAGCACTGTACTAAATACGTATGAAGCCATCCCGTTTGTATACCTGTGTAGTCCTTTCAGGACACAACCAAGGGAGATGGTGCAGTGGTAAGCACACTGGACTCGAGTTTGTTACACTTGCGCGGAGTGACACTTGTATGGAAACTGAATGTGTTGACTTTGCACGGAGCCCAGGACACTGTAGGTAGCGGACGGGGTGTTTCGGAAGTAGAATACACCTGCCTGCCCGTCGCTACCTACGACGTATTCTGGGGAAGACTAAAGCTCATTTCATGCGCAAAGTTCCTTGTTCCCGCACCAGTTCGTAGTGAGCGTGGCTTTCTCCTAGACTTCGGTACTGCAGTTGACCTCTGACTAATTAGTAATGTTCCCTGTATTAGTGCTGAGATAGTGGAGTTCGCCGAGACCACCAGACGGAACTCTTTACTGATTTACAACATGCGTCAGTATATAGTGGACTATAGTAGCAGGGCAACCTATGTACCACCCCACTCTCCATTGTTGCCAAATTTATTCAAGATGGCGGCGATGACGTCATCCTAGATGGCGGAATGTAGACTTGGCAACAGCGCATGACGTCATCCAAGATGGCGGATTTTGGCGGGAAAATAGGCCAATTGTGCTACATCCACTAACCTAACCTCCAGAAAAAATTATGGGAAGTTTGAATTTTGGCGGGAAAGTAGACCAATTGTGCTATGTCCACTAACCTGAGCCTTCAGAAGAAAAAATGGTGGGAAGTTTGAATTCCAACCGGATAATGCATGCAAAACCGTACTTGTGTTTATTATTATTCATTATCATTTGTTAACATTCATTATTTCATTTTTCATCATTTATTATTATTCATATCATGCACGTGTGTATGCAGTCCTACTGTTAGTTCATACCCCTGCCACCAGAGAGCACCACCGTGACGTCATTAACGATGGTTGATTTTGGCGGGAAGGAAGCCAATTGTGCTACCTCCACTGAACTACCATTACTGTTCTCCTGCGCATTCAGTCTTTCGCCACCTGGAGTGGCCGAGCGGTTAAAGGCGCTACAGTCTGGAACCGCACGACCGCTACGGTCGCAGGTTCGAATCCTGCCTCAGGCATGGATGTGTGTGATGTCCTTAGGTTCGTTAGGTTTAAGCAGTTCTAAGTTCTAGGGGACTTATGACCACAGCAGTTGAGTCCCATAGTGCTCAGAGCCATTAGGACCATTTTTGAACATTCAGTCTTTGCTGAGCTGTCGTTGTCAAACCATCACCATGTGTTCGATCATAGAGATGGATGTAGGTGATAGAGCAGCCTTCAATAAATGCATTTCATGTAGACATTCGAGGGAGGACTGTAGCCACAGTTCACTACATGAGGTGTGGAAGCGTATGATAATGGAGGAGTGTCGGAGGAATAAGTACAAGAATTATGTTCAGCAGATTTCGATAATGCAGAGGGATGGAGCCAGGATGCATCCCGTAACCAGCATAGGCTCATGCGCATGTGCAAACTGCAGGCATATTTCCCATCAAACATTGACTCTTCCAAAACGCAACAGACGCTCAGTTGACACAAATTTGCTTCAGCGCAAGCATATTCGTATACAACGTATATACCATTGAAGACCATCCTGCAGAATGTGTTCAATCGATGAGTTATTGGTGTTTGACCGCGATGAGCTTAACAGCAGTGTAGTTTGGAAGCATGCAGCCGATGACTGCCCCCATAGCCTCCTACATGCTGAATGGAAACGTTCATTAATCCTGGAACATATGAATTAGAACAAGAACACAGTCCCCCAAATAAATTCCCTCCAACGAAATGCTCTAAAAATGCGTTACCCATCTCATGGAAACATCTGCTACTGTTGGAACTGTCTACCTTTTCTAAAGCCCACATATAAGCTCCCAGCCCACAAGACACGACTGCCTCCGATCCAGCAGAACGACGAACTGATCTAGTTCACACACCATCTATCTTAACAGTTTACATTAATTTATCGATGTGTAGAGATGAAACAAATCTTCTTGTCTCACAGTCGATCTCTATAGAGTTAAGATATGTTGGGGACTTGAGCTTACACATGTGGCCCATTTTGCTTTGTCTGTAAGCCGGAAGCGTGATATAAAATTCTCCTATTATAATCCCAGGCAACTGCGTTGTGAGTTGGATCAATCTACACAGTGCCTTCGTAGGACGTGTCAAAATGTAAACGTAGAAGCTGGTAACGAAATTTTTCACTATCATTATGCACACTTCCAAAGGCCTTCGGCCTATCTCTCGTTTTAGCAGTAGCATGAAAATATTGTGTTTTCTGGGGATACGATCGGGAAGCCATTAGCGATTGAATCAAACCGCTTCCTGGAAGCAACGTGGGGCTGTATTGTGCAACTGATACATGTTTCATGGACCCAGTATTTTCAATAGAGTTTGACCAAATTGTGGTTGGTTGTTTGTAGTTACGCTACCTAATAAAAAATGGAGCATCCATATGGGGAGAAGGAAATTAAATGAAACTTCAGAGGTTGAGAATGTATGTGATGTTATTTCAGCGATTAAAAAATTTATTCAAATTTTCAAAGATCTTGTCAATAAGAGACCAGTATCTATTTCTACCCTTCTGGCCTTGATGCATGTATTGATTCACTTTGGAAGGATGTCATAAGGCCGTTGTATGCTCCTACGAGGCAAGATAGCCCACAACTGACTAACGCTGCTGGCACGACGACAAAATTAACTTCCGATCTGGTACCACATATGTTCAATCAGGGACGATCTGGAGACCTTTCTGGCGACAGTAGTACTACAACACCACGCACACAGTTCACAGAGAAACATGCTGCGTGTAGACGTACAATCTCCTTTTGAAAAGTCTCACCACGAGGTGGCCACATGAGAGGTAACACATGACAACAAAGGATGTCCGTGATATATCACTGTGCCATCGAAGTAGCCTCAGTCACTTCCATCTGTGACCTGAAGTGACACCGGATGGATCCACACACCATGACGCAGGGAGTAATGCCGTTGTGCTTCTCCGAAACAGTGGAAGAATGGACCTTCTCCCAATGTTGCCGCCGTACCCGCCTACGATGGTCATCCGGCTAGTTAAGAACTGTTATTCATCGGTCAACGCGACGCTATTCATCAGCAGTCCACGTTTCACGATCACGGTACCACATCAAAGGCAGCGTACACTTGGGAACGGTATTCCCTAGTCCGACTGCTGCGTCTCCGATCAGTGGTGCAGGATGACACAGAATGTTGAAGGGAGTCCGTAGCTCGTTCCTGGATGGCAGACACAGATGTGAGGGGGCTACGGTAAATTTGATTTTAATATGGCGATCATCCCTCGTGACTGTCAGACGTGGTGGTTCGCAATCTCGACGAGTATGTCTGTCGTCGCGTTCCCATGCAGTTCAACACGGGTCCACTGTCACATCGGAATATGCCACAAATATGGATATTGTAAGAGTGAACCAGTTGGCCAATTGGAGTCTTACAAGAGGCCCCTTTCAAACGCTGCCGGGTACCGATGACGATGACTCACACGAGTACCCAACAATGGTGTGTCCCTTACAGTGAATCCTATGCACTTGATTCTGATTACGCCCCTTATAATGGCCTAATATGTCTGGCAGCAGCACTGAACGTGACCAACACTAATTCAATTGTGTTGCTGTTCTGCTTGCCACAGCGATGTCCACTCTCAATCATTTACAGACCAGCCGATGTTGTGTATATGTACGAAGTTACATCGATATCCAACCGTGTCTTCTGGGTGGTTCACTTTTTTTATCAGGCTATGTAACTGTCGATTGCGAGTCCTGCACCTTTATCGTAGTTTGCGTAACAACCATCGCGAAATTCTGTGTGTGTATGGACCCACATGAATATCCTTTTCTCTCACGGTCCTCCTTCATAATGTCTTCTAATTTCTCTTTCTGTATTTTGTTAGATGTTTGTAGCTATTCTGTTTGATGCATAACTCTTTGTAGACCATACCTCATATACATATGGTCATGCATTGTTAGCTTTCAGCTACTGTGCACGTAAGATAACAATAGTGTCCACAATACATACGCCATTACTCACTTTAATGTATACATTCAGTCAAAGCACATTACATTTACAGTTACATGAATAAGAAAAGACCGTAAACGCCTGTGTAAGTGAGGCACATGATCTTGGAACTTATCTGTGTTGTTCTGTAACTGGCCACAGAAAATGTTGCCGCTTCGAGTTCTTCTGACCTATTTTTCACAGCAAATGCTCAAAATCAGTAGGCGACGTCCCCCAAAAATCTTTTTACAATATCGAGTACTTCTTTTCTGCTACTTATTTAACATTCTCCTCAGGTCTGTTTTTTTATGAAGCCCGTTTACTGCCAAAACTTTTCCTTTATATCACCTTTGAATAAAATATGCTGTCATCATCATCACAAGAGGTCTGTCAATCATCAGAGTAAACAAAGTTCCCCATGACCCTGCCGCCGATTGTTCTTCAATGTACTGTCCTGCTAGTGAGCAACGTGCCTTTCAGAATGTCCAGGCGAGGATGGCTGTCATTTTTTCCCATGCAAATTATTCGCCTCTCATCGCTCAAATTATGTAGGCATCTTCTATGATAACAAGATAATGAATAAAATGAAAATATCGGCTCACTGGCGGACATACACACTAGGTGTTAAGAAGCCTTCAGGTATCGTCCTGAATACATGCTATACAAATTCATGCCTACCATCAGAGAAAATACTCTAATGAGCCAAAGTATAATGATCACTTGCTTGAAAACTCCTTTATACGCGTATGATGAGTCCTTGGTTATTCCTTGTTCGTGAAAAACCCGCATATCAGCGTGAAGTTGGGAGGTTACGAAGATAAAGAAATAGCATGTTACTCAGTAAAGTTTCAATAGTTGCACGAGTGTCTATTATGTTCCTTACATCTTGGTTTCTGTGAATAATAGTCGTAGTGGTATTGGAGGAATAATGTCAGTTACTCTAAATGATGATTTATCTTCTTCATCAACAATTACAAACACCAGTTTTCAATGAAAGGGAATATTGTTGTTGAATATGTCGATCATTGTCCTGATATAGGAAAACAATTTTCCAAAATTTTTATCCTTGTTTATTTCTATACTTGTTATTCAATAGAATTACAAGACATACATTTTCATCGTGTGAATAAAGATCATAATCTTCACTTTCAAATTTTGTGCGAATGTTTTGCTAATAATGACACAATGCAATCCGTACAAAATTTCTGAAACAGCTTCAGAAAACACTGCTGAAAATTAAGATACAAAGAATGCTTTAATGTTCGTTTCAAAAGAAGTTTATCTAAAGAACTAATGGTGAAACAGACGAATTTCTGAAATCTATAAAGAAAATTGAATGTTTTGTAAAAGACCTTTCAATCCACATATTGAAAAATGGAATAAGAAATTATTAAATTGTATTAAGCAGGGTCATAAAAAGAGAACGAAAGAATGAAGTGGAATATGTTTTAAATTTTGGGAAGGGAGTACAGATTTAACTTTTGAAGAAAATGGTTCAAATTTTGATGTTATTATTTCAAACGAAATGCGTTCGCTCAAAAGAGAAGCAAGTGGTAAACATTTTTGGTGCAAATTTATTTAATGGGAAGGAACGTATTTGCATATTTAAATTATTCAAATTTATGTAGTGATGCAGAAATTTATGTGGATAAAGACGAAGATTTTTATTATGCTATTGATACTAGTACTAAAAAAAGAGATATAAATTAATATAGATTTATCTCATATGTAGAACATCAACTTGGAACTGCATATCCAAATCTTGATATTTCAGTTATGTATCTGTTTTATAATATTTCAAATACTAACTTACTTTGAATAGAAAGTTAATATGGGAAATCATTTACAGTAGATAATGAAGGGGTAGAAGAGAAAACCCAGGATGAAGAAGAAGATTTAATTTCTCTGGAGTTATGCAGAATGAATAATGAAATCATGAACTTTTCAGTTGTTGGTTTGATTCTATATATTATTTATGCAAAATTGGTATGGTAATTGATATGAAAAAATTCACACATAAACAATGAACCTAACCTTATAAATGACTCGCTAATTTTTCTCCGAAAATGATTTCAAAATATAAATTAAGTATATCATCGACCATCTACAGATGTTAATTTATTCATTGATAACGAATTTTACATAATATTGCTTCAGACAGGACAGCAGCAAAAGTTCATCTAAGGTAACCTACAATTATAGCGAAATACAAACTCATTACCTATTTCTTGCTCTATACTTGCGTTTCTTGTCCTGTATCCTCCCGAGTTGCCCTCTGAATTTTCTTTGAGACTCATATCGCTGCGTCCTCTTATCATTCCAGTATTGTGTACAGCCTACGTGTTCACGGACGGGGAAATTGCTGATATTTCTGAGCATAATACCATACAATCATTTCTACTTTCACAATTATCAACACATTGTTGGCATCATCTTTCGGCATCAGATGATTGGAAGTCGTCTAAAAATAGGTATTTTTCTTTCATGTCGCATCTTTATGGTAACTCTAATTTATCTCGCATAGAAACTGGTAACTTCTGTATTAGTATTTCTATTAACACTTTTAGGGTTGCTGGCCAAGCTATGGACGTAATATTCTCACTAAAATAAACTGATGCGAAAGTGAAAAGAACTGTCATTTCTCACTACGCGATGCAACTATTCGCTGAATAGTACACATCAGTTAGAAATTTAGGCTCCAATTTAGTAAATGGTGGAAATAAAGACGATTGTGGTTCTATGACACGTCGACGACGAGGTCATAAGAGATGTAGGAGGAATCAAAATTTCGGAAACATATAGACCGCGTCCTTTTTCTCGGGACTATCTTGGAATTTACGATTTATAGAACCAGTCCAATACCCTAACAACTGCGCACCATCAATCATTTACAGATAAAACAATGTGAGTAACCGTTTGGCTATATGACTGGAGAACCAATGGTAATCACGAAATTAATAGTTGCGTATGATACAAGCAATAATAAACAAAGAATATGTTGAAAGCTCTTTATTGAAAATAGGGTGGAATTTAGGGGGCTGGAAGGACGGCTGAATGGGTTGGAAATTAACGTATAACTTAAGAAGGAAGCAGAAATTGTGACAAAGCACAGAAGAACCGATAAAGGAGTGTTGTGTGTGGTGAGGTAAAAGACTGGAAACTTAGTTGTGAAATATGTCTTTAAAATCTAATAATAAAACTGTCTGAACTGTCGTCGCTATTGAAATGTTAAGTGATTGCACGTGTTTCGTAGAAAACTTTCCTTGATTATCGTGTAATGAATAAGAAGCTACAATGAAAGTAATAAACTTAAACAGTTTAGTACTTCCGGAACCGCACCCTCACCTAGATTGTCAGTACTCAATATTCTATACAATCATGCGTTAACGAGGCACTGATGATAATCTGTACTGAATATAGATGCTTTAAGATACAGTTGCAATGTTTCCTAGTTACAATTGTCCAGCGTCTATATTCTGCTGACTGGAAGCATATACGGAACGAAATAATCATGGGCATATTTCTTTTTTCATTGCAGCTTTTTGAGAACTCGCACATTAGTACGTGAACCTTCCTTAAACTCGTGTAGAAGCAACAGTCTCATTCGAGGAGCTGTGGTGATTAACATCTACGGGCATTCAGCAGCTTCAGTATGTTGCCACCCATAGGAACTCGTGCCCTCTACGCATTTTAAGGTATTTGGAAACATACTAGGGCAGAGTTCTGAAGCCAGTTTCATGAACAAAATTTCCCAGCGAAGTCTTGGGTCTAGGTCGAAAATAAAGGACTGTGTTCGCCATGGCAAAGGAAGATCTTGTCCGTAACAGGGAGAGGAAACAGGCGAATGAGAGCAATAACGGGTAACTGTTATGGAAGCGGCTAGTTGTGAGAGTGGTTCGGCTAAGAGCACCACTTCCTACGATGTCGTGAGTTCTGTCAACTACCAACTTTTTCACGCGAAGACGGTGTTACCTTTAACCCTGCAAGGCGACTACAGCAGCACAGACGTTGGCTGCCTTTTTCTGCGCCAGTTTCAGAAAACTGTCTAACCCCACTGAAATACTAACCTGCCGCAAATTACAAAGTTTGTGTTTTCGTGTTGAAAACGTGACTCACATAGGTTTTGTTGTTGAGCATTTATATCTACAGGTGTAGTAACATATCAGTGAGGCCGCTAGTAACATTAGCCATCGTAATGACAGTTGCCACTAAATTGCTGTAACGTGGTAGAGCTCACCAAAGTTACATCATAATCTAAAAAGAAATTTTCTTTTTACTTTTGTCACAGGAAATTTCCATCAATAGTGATGTAAGTGGCGACGTTTGGTTACTACCCGTCATTACGGGAGTGAGAGTCACGTATTATACATACTGTCCCGAACTAACAAATGAAACTATATTAGGAATTAACGTGCTGTCTTCCACGAAGGCTTTATATATGGAACACAAGATTGGGTAGGAAATGTTTGGGAAAAAACTGCCATCCTTTCCAAAGCAACAAGCCTGCCATTCGCTCTTAAGTAACTGAGGGACGTCACGGGAAACCTAAATCTGTATGTCCAGTCATGGGTTTGTATCCTACTCTTCTCAAATGGAACCCAGTCCCTTTACCCTGTGTACACCTCACTCGGTGATTAATTAGAGTGTGAGTGTTAAAACACTTTCGTGTTAAGTTTTAAGTACTGATAAACCTTCTCATGTCATTGTAAATTTCACTCTGCAACGTGCCACTTTGGTAAAGCAGTATGCTAGTAAATTGAAGGGTTTAGTTTAAAATACGCAGTTCCATTTTTCTTTCCGTTTATTGCTCTACATGAGATCGCTTGATTACATCAATACTTGTATATCTGGTAATTAAATTGCTTCCTTGACGGTCATTGGTTCAAACAAAGCATTCGATGCCTCATTTGCCTGTTTATTTAAGGGGGAAAATATTGAAAAAACAAAATCGTCAAAATTATTTGAGGCCGTCTTCATGTATACTAACATCTCATATAAAACCTAAGCGGTCTATGGTGTGATACTACAGAAATGGAGATGAGAAAGTAATTTATTTTTAAAAGAAAGCTGCTGCAGAAGGTAACCACTTAGGATTTTGAGACAAGTCTATTAGGTTATCTTCTGCGCTTAACATGAAATTTATCGCATGTCTGTCTCTCTTAGTCATTTCATTTGTCGTTTCAAACTATAGACTTTATAGGTATTTCACTTTTTCTTTGGGCATAATGCAAAATATGTGATCTTCAAACAAAAACTTTGTCCCACAGTCTGTAAAGGTCGACCCCACACATATGAAATCAATTATGATCAACTCGAAATGATCGTTTTTTTCAGTGTCTGAAATCATATAAATTCCTTTGCTATATGTTATGTAATATAATTGACCCTACAGACAAAATTTTGTAATTTTATCAAATTTATTTGAATAATAAAGTGCTTTAAACCGCAGTGCCATACATTACTTTGCAAATAATGATTTGAGAATGCTTCAGCTTACCAGAAGTCGGTCTACATTCTTACAAAATCGTTTACAAATTTTCATACTTAAATTCACAATTACAGTTTCATTATTATTGAAGCAAATGTAACTCTAACTGTGATCATAAAATATTCTAGGTCTGAAATTAGCGTATTTAGGACAACGCATTCGGAGTTACGTCCATCTCCCACCGCAAGCCATATATATCTACCATGGCCACACTGAGCTCCCGTAGCCCATGAACTGTTACTCCATTGATTCATGTGCATGCTGGCACACACGTTTTCAAAATGATCAATAATATTTTTGTTATGAAGAATGTGAAAGAGGATTTTTGCTACGTCTCGTACGCTCAATTCTAAAATGAATTTTGTTTTTAGCTCTCTGGCTCAACTAGCTTGTGAAATACTACCCTCTTTCTATCGAACTCGTTGAAAATAATGCGTATTGGTTATTATCTAGTTTAACTTACATAGTCTGTAGATCTAAAAGTTGAAAAATGTAGGAAATATTTACTAACAGTTGCCTCACATGATTCTCAGTTCAGAGATCTATCTTCAGGAAATGATGATGGTTCGACAGCATTTTCAACAAGTCGTGTATGAACATGTGGAATTATCTCAACGTTGATAGTTTTCAGATTCGCTTTAAGTGACGGCTTCTTGGTCTGAGTTCTCCACCGTTTCTGATTACTGTTCTGTATTAACTCCGAAGATGAAAAGTCTTGTAACTGCAAACAACGAAAAGTACTTTGATTATACTTATGGAAAGTTAACTCTGGAATCACAAATACGGTACATCAATACACTTGCAAAGATTTACGATGTACTTTTATTTACACTGCAAGACTAGAAATCAAGACAAGAGTTTGGCCCCCATAAATATGCTGTTCTTCCGGTACTACAGACATGGGAGGCTAATGAAAAGGATCACTTCAAACGTCTTTTGCTCTTCCAGTGGTTTGGAGGGAACTAACGAACCAAACAACAGATTCTAAACTTTGTGTGGAAGAACAGATGGAATCAGATCAAAAACAAGGAAAAATGTGTGACAAAACTATTTACAATCCGCTGTAATTCCTGAATTTCACAGTGACGAATTGCCAGTACCAGGGCCTAATGAGAATGTGAGAGTGAATGAAGATGAACACAGTGTTGAACACACAGGAAAGGCGGTGCTGACCCTACACTGAAGGCCATTGTGAATCAAATCAGGCACACTTTCTTTCTGAAGGTGTTCTGAACGATCTTGTTCCTGATTTAAATTTACCTACAGGCAATATGAACTTTTAGGTTCGTGATTAAAGGAAGGAAAGTTTCTTATAGATACGAAAATAAGAGTCCATTCTTGTTGATATGCTGTTTCTTCTCAATATTTGTGAAAGATACGTGCAGAAATTCATGTAGATTCAGTCCAAGTTTCCAAAAGTCAGTGAAGGAAAATTAAAAGTAGGATTACTTTTAGTATGGTCAATTAGTATATAAACTAATGTTCTTTTTTTCACTTACAATTACGTTGTTCTACTAAGAAACAACGGAAGAATCAGTTGACGCAGGAAATTAATATCCTGCCAAAATTTCCTAGATTTCGTGAGTGATGTTGAATAAATAACGTGGCTTTGTCTCACAAATGTCAGAAGGTCGTTTTCCGACACTATTATGATATTGTAAAACAACTACCGAGATTGTTCAAAATTACGGTTTACATATGTTACTTGCATTACCTTTCCTGGATGATCACTTGTAATTCTTCTCAGATAACCTGTTGTTGTTCTTGATAAGCACGGAGAACAGATTCATACAGACATTTCTCAAATGCAGAAGGGTTATAAAGGCAAATGGTGTACAGCAATGTTGTGCGACTACTGGTGGTCGTTACGAAGCGACGTTCTTTATGCAAAATATACGAAGGTATCGTGAAGAAAACTATTATAGGTTAGACTCATTACTTTTCTTTACTCTTACGATGCTAATTTCTTTGATTCATTTGTGTATTGACAGTTTCGCTAGATACATAAAGCACATAGGCTGCCGTAAGCATTTACAAACGGCATTACTGAGGCTGTTATAGGCCTTTGGAAACTAGATCCGGAGGTATGGTCGAATTACCTTACAGAAACAGTACGCAATTTTCTTTGACCTGAAGAAATTATTTTCAGTTTAATGAATTAATCTAAAATTTGATACATGTCTTGCTACATGCGTTCTGACGCGCTCATTAAAACTGTATGTCTTCTACGAGATTACGATGAAAGCTATAATGTAAAATTCTAACCTCTAATTTTATGAAATTCCTTAAAACATAAAACAGTATAATAAAAATATAACGAATACGTGCGGTACTTTAAACTACGTGGTTTATGCATCCTGATTCCATCATCCCATTAACTTCCTTCCGTATTGTATGCCAGTGTTGAATTATAGTTTAAACGATAAACTGGAAATCACAAAGAATGCACCGTCGTACTATCTTCTTTCGAATTGTCCTACGGCCACCATATGCCTTTGTTTGTTTGTGTATCAGTATATAAATTGTGTGTCAAAATCCTCATACAGAGTAGGTGTCTTCGTCCTTTGGGAACTGTGTCAATGTGCACAGTGCCGCTTGTGAAGTCAGATGACAATACTCATCACCGGCTTTGATTCGAGCCCTTCCATGTTACTGTAGTATAACTGTACAAATTGTTATTGATTTGCGGGAATTTTAGTTGCAATATACTTTCTGCTCGTGTTGCATCCAAGATACAAAAACAAATTGGACGTTATATTAAATCATATATATATATATATATATATATATATATATATATATATATATATATATATATATTACCTGGTCGACCTTTGAACATTTCGATTCCCATCGGATCCTGCTTCTGTAAGCTTCCTTTCCCTGCAAACCAGTCACAATCTGCCTACAGAGTCTTAGATTTTCTTTTAACAGAGTGCCACAGCTCCACACCCACTCTGTCTGATCGTGCCTTTGCTGATATATAATATCACATGCGGCATTAATAGTCATAATACGCAATGAGACACCTATGAACAAACGGAACTACACACATGAACTAAACACAATAAAACAACTACCAGTAGAAAATGGTTATGATACCCATATGGCAGACAAGTTAAGTCGAAAAATATGTAAACAGTACAAAAAGGAACATACCAGATAAACACAAATCCTCACCCAACACAAAACTATACAAAACACAAACAATGACCACACACAATACAAAACAGAGCAACAACACACACACAAAACGAAATGGCACATACTAACCTATAATAACTAGATTGTTCACAGAATAGGCAACATATTAAAGAAACAGGGACTCCAAATAAGATACAGGACAGGGAACACAACACAGAAAAATATCAGTTCACAAGAAACACCCATTGATAAATTTAACAGATCAGGAATATATGAATTCACATGCAACACTTGTCAGTCAGTGTACATAGGAAAAAAACGCAGAAACTTCAAAACCAGATATTAAAAACATCTAAGAGCCTTAAAAAGCCACAGCTGCCATTGCACAATTGCTGACCACCTTGTAGCCCACAATCACCACCGAACCACAATAGAAACAGACTTAACAATACTAAAACCCAGCCACAGCCTATACAGCAAACTGACTATTGAGGAAAATTTCCACATACAAAAGGCAATATCAGAAGGAAACATGTCATAAATGAATACACTACACTCTGCAAGGGCACACGGTTTAACACATTAAAGGAACTTTACAAAAAAGACAAAACAAACAGATGACGTCTACACACTCATACACACACACACACACACACACACACACACACACACACACACACACACCACAAAGACAAAATGTAAATAAAATTCGAAATTGGCGCCGAACTCTCTCGTGAACAAATGAACACTGACTGGTCTCGCATACACAACAAATCACAGTCATAATGTGTTTTGGTGAAGTGAAAAGTGATTTACGACCTTATTTGTGGAAAATATGTGCTATATTTACTAGTGCATCACGACACCATGGTGCGGAGAAAAAAGGGCTTGCCAGATGAAAACGTAAGTAAAAACTAATAGAGGTGCGAAATATCTCGACAAACTAAATTACATTCTAGATGGTAGGTTAATTCCCAGCAAAACTACTCATCAGCATCGTTTGGTTGCAGATGACAAGCTACCAGTAGTAAATAATACACAAGTGATGTGGAAAAATCATGCACACCAAGTGTAAATGTATTAACAGAAAGAAACGAACTATAGTTTGAACTAAACATTCACATAATTTTGTAATATTTTAATAAAAATGTTCACATTACAGAATGAATAAAACGGAAACCCACTGATGATGGCACAGTGGTGCTCAAACATGTTTGGGTACTGAGAAAAAACGGGGGTTTGCGTATCTGGCGGACCTCACATCGTACAATCTCTCACAGGCATGTTCGAAAGGGTTCATGACCGGAGAACATCCTGGCCGCTCTGTGGCACTGCAGTCTTCTACCCCCACCACTCATACTTGATCTCCATGTTTACTAACCATCAAGCGGATGTGCCTCCTGTGCTCTGTACACCACAGTGAAAGTTTGGTCGTTATCATGAAGCATTTTCACGAATGTGCATGTCCTGGCAGAAAAAAAGTCTCATACATTGGATTGTATGTATTAAACCATTTGCTTCCCTGTTTATCAATCGTTGTGTGTATGTGTGTGTGTGTGTGTGTGTGTGTGTGTGTGTGTGTGTGTGTGTGTCTGTGTGAGTTAGTCAATTTTCTTTTATTTCATCCTCAGCACAACAGGTCGCTGACATATCCCATGCAGTGCTTGATACATCCAAGAAGCAGCAGAAATCAAGTTAGCACTCAGACTGACTTAATGATACAGCGACTAAATGTCAGAGCAGGACACAAAATTCTTCCAGCGTTCATGTTTACAATATATCCAACAGGTACACCGTTCGTTAAGTCACCAGCATTGCATAATGCACCTGATAAATTGGAGCAGTAATCAGTTCAGCATGCGCATTTGTTTCCAGACTTCAAGATTCCATCAACATCGACAGCTGCACCACTTGCAAATCCACCACGGTTTAATGCAGCTATTAAAGTGGTGTTATTCACTGCAGCATAGAAGCTGAATGTGAGCGAAAGTAAACCCGTACTTGTAGGCACTTCTTCTGTTCATTCTTTAACATAGACCACCTCAAATGTCGCTTACCGCTGACTACAGAAATGTGTCGCCTATGAAGAGTTGCTCAACCATCGTACCCCATCACTTTTAGCTCCCTAGGCACAGTTATTGAGCTAGCTGGACTGCTGGTAGCACTTTGGAATTCAGGAGTGATTCCTTAAGCTGATTTCATTCGATTTCTTACAACTACCCTCTGTAGTCCTCGATGGTCCCTGTCTGTCAGTAGTCTTGATTACGCTGTGATTGTCACTTCGTGTTTCCACTTCATAAACATCTCCAGCAGTCGACCGGGGTGGCCTTAGAAGGGTTGAAATTTCCCTGATGGATTTGTTACACAGGTGATATCCAATGACTAGTCCTTGTTAGAGGTCAATGGGCTCTCGTGATGGATGGGTTCTGCTGTTACTGATTGTCTACTGACAACGTAACAGTCACAACCTCTTTCTACACTTGTGGGCCTGCCTCTTGTGACATCAAGTGACCAGTTCCGCGTGACACAGGGATGTCCGGACACACATGATTTGAAAAAATGTTCCTTGGCGTTTTAATGTATTAAAAGTGTTGCAAGGAATATATTAGACGACCAAATGTTCTAAAGAAGTTATAAGGGAGTCTTGAATTTTTACTCATAATATCAACGATCCTCAAACTATGTGAATCGAATAGAATGAGTTTTAATAATTGTAATTTTTTTCTGTTGGTCCATCATGGACATGGGACATCGGCTGGGTAAGTAATTGTGAATGTCAATGAAATTCACCAACAGCTTAGGAGGTTATTTTATTTTATTTTGAATGCTACCAGTTTCAGAATTTCATTATGCCATCTTCAGGCCCCATATGCATCTCTCCAAACAAACGAAAATGTCGTATAGAACCATAAATCGCTGGATGTTTTTAATTCAATCGTTACACTACTGCTTCATTCGAATACTTGATAGAAACTGGGACACCTGCAGTCCAAGATTGAATTCACTGCATCCATAGAATTATGGCTCCATATGACATTTTCGTTTGTTTGGAGAGATGCATATGGGGTCTGATGATGGCATAATAAAATGCTGAAACTGCTAGCCTTTAAAATAGTATAAAATAACATCTTAAGGTACACGGCTGTTGGTGAATTACATTGACACTGACAGCTTTTATTTTTGTTGGAGCGACAGTCATGGTAAAATTTTTGGATGACGCTGCTGGTATTTGACTGTAATAATCTTTGTTTTATAGTTATACGAACCAGATTTCGAATTTAGTCCAGTTTCTGTGTTTGAAATGGTTTGAGGCCGAAATCTGGATCGTAGAACAATAAAATAGAAATTATTACAGTCAAATGGCAACAGCGTCAGTCAAAGAATGATTTTAAGTTCTAACTGTTCTATTTTTTAATTTTCCTGGTATTATCGTTCAACGTGCTCTGACTGTGGGATGTTCAAGTGTTAGCTAGGCCAGAACCTACTTTGAGTGAGCCAGCTGTGTTACTTGTGTTTACCCGTCATCACCCATATCGGTCAAATTTGTGGTATATGCAGGTGTTGGACAGTTAGGAAAGTGACAGAAATGGGAGCTGTAGGTGGTCAAGAGTTTAGCAAATATTGCGTTTTTGTCGTGTCTCAAACGAGAATGAGACGTTTATGTTAGCCTAGTGAGTTATCTATTGGCGCGACAGATAATACGCAGATCGGTAATCGAAGGGTCGTGGTGTCGTGTCGAATCATTATTCGGAAAATTTCTTTTATTTTCAATATTTACTTAACTTACATAGCAAATACTCACAATCTGGGAAACTTAGTAAGAGCTTTATACAATAGACTTATACTGACATAATGAAACCCAGCGTCCAGGACAACAAATTTCTTCTGTAAATTGTCTCGTGGGGAAAACAAGCAAATGCACGATTGTACGACGAGAATATTCAAGATAAAAATAAAAGCTTTAAGGTGAGTGAGCGGTGTCATTTCTATCATCATGTAAATAATGTGACCAAGAAGCTTCTATACTGCTCTTGTCTCATTGAGAGGAAAAGAAATAGCATCCAGGAAAGACTGGATCACAACACAGTCCACTGTATATCGCCAGCGATCCACGCCAGTATTTCGCGAAATGAGGCGTTACGCGTGGTTTGGTGTCAAAGTGTGGGATGAGAGCGAACTTTTTATGAATGTAGCCCAAGTTGGTTTTACTATAGAACTTTTGAAACCACCAAGTAATTTAAAAAATCAGGCTTTTATATAAGATACCGGGAAAATTAGACCTTCCCCTATTTTCGTGAAGAATATTAACCCAATACGCGCAAAAAATCAACTGTAAAATAATGCAAGTATATAATTTTATATACCAAGTTCTCGTGTAAACCTTACAATCCTTTACTGCTAATGCATTTGAATTCCCTAACTTCTTTTATGCCTCTTACGAAAATGTTAATAAAGACAATATATTGAGGAACTGTTCGGTTTATTTGCAATATAACTAATGAAAAATTAAAAACAAATAATTCAAAAACCGCCTCCGTTTACCGTTCTGTATTCTTTCCGCTGCGCACAACACTGCCTGTATATAACCCTGACATACGTGCTTCACACCTCACCAGACCCGTGCCAGAAATGACACTTTTTTTCTTAACGCTAGGGCATCCGGAGCTCCCCGTTTTCTCACTTTCATTTATGATCAGGCCCTGCATACACCATAAATTTGGGTCATACCGTAGCAGCTTATTTCGTTGGGTCATGTCAATGGTATCTCCTGCCATTTTCTTTTTTTCCTTTATAACTATATTTGCCACACACAGGGTCACTCTTTAAATTTGTCACCTTGTATCCAACGGTTTTCAACAGTGCAACTTCCTCTTGTTTTCCGCTAGCGATCAACAGTTCTGAGTTCCATAGCATAATTACCTCAACAACTGAATAATTTATTCGTGTCTGAACTTAATTTCTTATGGATTTGCTCCATTAAATACCATTTACCTGTTGTACGATCTTATATCCCTAGTTCTTTTGGTATTCATTATCTTTAACACGCTGGATGTTTATCAAACACAGGTCCAAGGTATCTGAATTCTTCCTAAGACGTAACATAAATCCCGCTATCACCCAAGTAACTTGCATATGAACATACAACCAAACGTGTCCAAAAATTTATTTTCAAGTCCCCATACCATAAAAATTTCTTCAATTGTCAGTGGCGTGTAGATAGCTTTCTCATCATTGGTGGCCACTTGCAAAAGTCTCCTACGTACATAAATGTAGAATTCAGTCGATGATAAAGGCTAGAATCTTAAAATCTTGCTTTTCCTTCATTTTTTTGCTTTCAAAGGTTCTATATTGTTGTTGCATGATTCAACGGGAAAGTTAGGAGTATTAAGGCTGCAGCAACTTCACTTAGCGTACTATCATTTGTTGACAATGTTTCTTCCATATTTCGAAGCGTTTGCCAAATATTGAGAATCTGTAATATCGAATACCCCACGACTCCAGGTAATACTGTGGCTAAGTGAAAACGTCCTGCCTGGTCGCCGCAGTGACGGCGTGTCGTCAAACCTTAGCGTTTCTTCGCTGCAGGGGCACACTTGGTAAGCTCACTAATCGCTTCGCGACTGACAGAGAGGTCTCGCTGCCGTCAGCGGACAGTCTAACTCTAAAGCGTTCACTGTTTGCAGGCGTTCCCCTCGGGGAACTGCAAACAAACGCAGTCGGCTGCGGCGCCTTCATGAGGCGACTGTGGAACACGGCAACGGCAGTGGACGATCCGTGTGTACAGCACAAACACGCTGATAGCCTCACATGTTGCGATAAGGTCAGGTCTGCTACGCGTTTGTGTGTTTGCGAGGGAGTGCCGAGCGACCGTAAATCAATTTCCGCAGAGGATGCTGCATTAAAGTGGGTTCCGTGCAATAGCGAGAAACGTGCGGATTGTTTGATTATCGAGATTAATAAATCGATGCGAGAGGTACAAACAGGACGCGAGCCTGCCACGCGCCCCACAGCATCCCCCACTTCCCCCAAGAACAGTTTGCGATTGCCCGCCCGACGGGAATGCAGTCAAAGCCGCCGAAGCCTTTGTCGGCAACATTATTGGCTGCTACCCTCGTGCCTAAAAGATCTGCCGTAATTAATAATTATTTTTTATCTCGCATTCCTCGATGAGTATATCCATCCCACAAATTAAAAATAAAAGAAATCAGTACCGTTATACGGAATAGGAAGATCACTTTTTTAAACCCTAGTGAGGACATCAATTTTTATGACCTATTCACCAGTGACCTATAATAGGTTGTACAAATAGATAACATGATAACTGTATTACACTTATAAATGTGTGATTTTTTCATCGTACTACATTAATAATAATACATGAAATGTATACGCAGTTGCGAATATGAACAACCATCAGATGTATAATGCAAGGACGACAATGAAAGTTTATGCCGGACGGGGACTCGAACCCGGATTTACCGCTTTTTCACGAGCGGTCACCTACCCTAGCACGACTCACGGCCAGACACAAACTTACAATGCTGTTGGTTGTTCATATTCGCAATATTTAATATGAAGAGACAGAAACAAAAGTATTTAGTTATTGGAAATAATGACATGAAAGTGCGATGATGTGTGTAGAGCCATGTACGGTGCAAAGTAAGGAATGATGCTTATTATGGAGTTTCAAGACAGATTATTGATGCTGCTGCTAAAGTAATGCAATACGCATCTTGAAAATTATTATGGAATGACCGCTGAAAAAGACAATTCCCCAATCTACAACAATGGTATTATTGTTTTACTTCACAATGAACAAGACAGACAGGGAAATAAACTATTTAACTAATAGTCTTTCTGTGTAATTTTAAAGATTTCGCAATGAAAAATCAGAAGTTTTAGATGTAATCAAACAAGAGGACAATCTGTTTTTAAAGGGAATATAAGAAATTGATCAATTTTAGTGTCGAAGTCTGTACCATTTAACAGACCAGCGAGTATGAACTTCTACTTTGCCTAGGTCTCCTAGATTCTGAGAAACAATTTGATCTAGATTCTGAAAGGTTCGACAACTCATCAGAAAAAGAGGTATTGATTAAATTATATTAGCGCTCTGAAGAACATATTCGTCATTCTTCCAACACACTTCATCAAACAATGGGAGATTAGGAATTAGAAGGGGAGTTAGGCAAGGAGATTCCATGTGACTAAAACGATATTTAGCAAAAGTTGACAATAATTACAGATTTCTGAACTCTAAAATAGAAATACACAGCAAAAGAACATATGAGAAACTTCTTATTCTTGGTGATCATGTTGTACCGTTTGCATCTACTGCGGACAAACTTCAGCAGATGGTGTGAGAAACTGCCACTGCAAATTTCAATCCCACCTTGTTCATTTATAATGAGACCAAAATGTATAATTAACACACCAATAACACCCATCTTGTTGTCACTGTAGAACCAGTTGGTGAAATTTTTGGTTAGAAGCTGTCGAAAACAGTGGCTAGACGAAAAGTTTCGTTTTATGACAATGTGTCATGGACTTTTATGGTGAGACATTTCAGGAAACAGAGTAACAATCAAATGGGTCAGAGAATATGTAGGAATCAAAGACTTTATTATAACCGTACAGAAATGAAACGGAGGTATGGAGGCCAGGCGATGGATGATGATGGATGTTAGATGGTCTTTACTGTTTTAAGATACGGCAAAGAAGACAGTTACAAATGGAATGTAATTAAATTACCTAAGAAACATATAACAGAAATTTAAATTCGTGTGGATGAAGATAACCATGTTAGAAGCCTGAGAAGGGTTATCTACAAAAGTGCTTGCGTTAGGGCTGATGACCACTGCGGTGCTCGATACTGCATGCTATCAATTGTTTATATGTATACTTGACGGTAGACAGTCGAAGATCCGGTGAGATACAACAGTGCCAAACAGCTAATACCCGTGTATCTGTTCAACTATACACACCAAACCAACTGTCCTGTATTCTGCAACTTATTGCATGATAGTTCTCATGAATCTGTGCCATGATTTTATTCAGTAGTTTGATTTTTTCGGTTAACTTAAAATAGAAAAAAAACGAAATTCTGTGTTTGAATTCAATAATTATTGATAACATTTAATAGTTTGGAAACGTCTTGTAAACTTTAATTGACTATGGTGTGATTAGCTTAGCACAAAAAATAAACATCGAACAAAAAGTATATTGTTTTATTTCTTTTAAAACCGTGAATATGAATTACAGTGGCAGAACACACGAAAGTATTAATCAGTACTCTTCTGAAGTCAGGAAAATTAAAATAATATAAATTTTATTGAATAATTGCTTATTCAATAAATAAACATATTACACAAATAGTTAAGAAAAGTGATTTTTTCAATGTGGCTCCTATTTTTAAGTGTACTTCTGTTGTTTGTTGAGTTCTCTTCACATACAAATGATAAATTGACTTAAAAGTTATATAGGAGTTTATGAAAGAGTACACCTGTAGTTCTAGTATTTCCTAGATCTTATTTAACCACTCTGTTCTCTTCAAATCCTGTTATCTTATTGATCGCATGTAGATACAGGAAACACAGTTGTGGTTTTCAGGGTATATTATAAAAATAAAGACATCAGTTTGTGAAATACAGAATGACCAGAAGAAATTCAGGGGTATAACAGGAATGCACTTTTGAAGCAAACAGTTTCATAATGTGTCCCATTCCGAATGATTTGCAAGATAACACACATTTAATGCACATTTGGTTCTTGTTTAGTGGCGCACACGTATGAGTTCTATCCACCAAAAGATTTTTCTAGCCCAACCTAAATTTTTGCTTTTAACCTCTTTGGTCTTTCTCGGGACTATACCCTTGAAAGAGCAGTTGTCCAAGGCACGTTGTGAGTGAAATAGTGAGAGGGATTATGAGTGTATCAGAGACATGCATCTACTGACTGGCTAAAATGTCATAAATCTAGATGATGAAGAATATGTAGATATTCTATATCTCTACGGCTTCAGTAATGGCATTGATCCCACCACTATCGAATAATTTCAGCGGTGCTTTCCGACACGTCGAGTTCCTAATCCTGGAATTTTTATCAGAGTTTTCCACACACTGCGTAAAGAAGGTACCCTTCCAAACTTCCATTCTTTTGCTTAACGTGTAGATTAACAAACTTTTGAGGAACGCAACACATTGTCGAAATGACACAGCGTTTTTCTACTACCTGCACACAATAACGCCTAGAGGTGAGCCGTTTCAAATACGTATTTTTCAATTCATACTTTGTAAAACCCAGGTGGTAATGTTCACTAACTGTTGAACATACACATAAGCGCCAAATAAACTTGTATAGGCATGCCTATTGAAATACAGAAATATGTAAGCAGGTAGAATACGACGCTGCGGGTGGTACATAATACAACAAGTGACTGCCGCAGTTGTTGAATCGGTTACTGCTGCTACAATGGCAGGTTATCAACATTTAAGTGATTCCAAACTCCCCTGTCATGAACATTGTTGAGCATATCTGGGATGAGTTGCAAAGTGTTGCTTAGAAGAGATCTCCATCCCCACGTATTCTTACGGATTTATAGATAGCAATTCAGGATTCATGGTGTCATTTTCCTACGGATTTATAGACAACAATGCAGGATTCATGGTGTCATTTCCCGCCAGCACTACTTCAGACATTAGTTGCGTCAATGCCACGTCGTGTGGCAGCATTTCTGCGTGCTCGCGGATGCTCTTCGCGATATTGGGCAGGTGTACCAGATTTTTTCGCTCTTCAGTGTATGTGCATGTGTAAACCTGGCAGTGTTTTGAATAATACAGGAAATAAATAACTAAATACATTAAATGTGGTCTATCTCGGAAATCATTGGTTCAAATGGCTCTGAGCACTACGCGACTTAACTTCTGAGGTCATCAGTCGCCTAACTAACCTAAGGACATCACACACATCCATGCCCGAGGCAGGATTCGAACGTGCGACCGTAGCGGTCGCTTGGCGCCAGACTGTAGCGCCTAGAAGCGCACGGCCACTGCGGCCGGCTCGGAAATCATTCGAAATAGGCAAACGTCCATGTGAAATTTTTGCTTCAAATGGTCGTTCCTGACATAATAGTGAATGTTGACCATTATTCTTGGGATACACAGTACATGATGTAATGTTTTATGTTTTAGGTAAGGATTCGTTCAGATGGCTGGACGACTGTTTCCATTGCCTTCTCATTGTAGAAAATACTCCGGCTTAAAATTCACATCGTTTGAAACCGATTAGAATTCTCACTTCAGCTCCTGTCAAAACACATCCTGGCATTAGAAGAATTAATACATCGAGTATGGATTGGCATAATCAATTCATAGGTACACAGTGGAATAGTTCTCTGACATCTGAAGTAATATTACAACTTGAGACTATCTCATTAACATTATGTTTTACAATGCCTGTGTTTTTACAATGTCTATATGTTACTATAGAATATCCTGCAGACATGCATGTATAGTAGGAATTTTCGTATGTCTCTAATAAATAGTACGGGCAACAGCCTTGCTGCAGTGGATACACCGGTTCCCGTGAGATCACCGAAGTTAAGCGCTGTCGGGCGTGGTCGGTACTTGGATGGGTGACCATCCAGGCCGCCATGCACTGTTGCCATTTTTCGGGGTGCACTCAGCCTCGTGATGCCAATTGAGGAGCTACTCGACCGAATAGCAGCGGCTTCGGTCAAGAATACCATCATAACGACATGGAGAGCAGTGTGCTGCCCCGCGCACCTCCTATCCGCATTCTCCACTGAGGACGACACGGCGGTCGGATGGTCCCGGTAGGCCACGCGTAGCCTGAAGACGAAGTGCTAGAGTGAGTGCTCCAATAAATAGTACAGCTGGTATTCAAGAGATCTCGAAATTTTCGAACCAATTTCGCAATATTTAATACAACTGTAGATCGCCAGCCGTGTCTGTTTTTTCAGACAAATCCTAATGAAACTTTGACACCATTAATATGTCAGAAACGGTTAAAGAAAAAAAATACTACGTTAACAACAGGAAAATTATTTTGCTGTATGGATACGCACACGTAGCTTCCGTATCTATTGAATCTATGAAGCAACTGCTTGTTTTTTTCCAAACTGCTTTATGTACTTTTTGGAAGGAAATGCTACACTGACATCGTACAAGTCAGTGTTATTCGAGAAACTATTCGAAAACTGCGATGAAATCACACATTTTATAATTCAAATGGCTCCAAGCACTATGGGACTTAACATCTGAGGTCATCAGTCCCCAAGACTTAGAACTTCTTAAACCTAACTGACCTAAGGACATCACTCACATCCATGCCCAAGGAAGGATTCGAACCTTCTACCATAGCAGCCGCACATTTTCTGTCCCGAGGTAGGACAGCAGGTGAAACTGCGCTGTTTCGGTACAGTTTGGTTCCATCTCCTAGTATTATGAAATGACTGCTTAGCTATTCTTTTTTCGAGCCGCCAAGCATAGTCCAAAGTAAATAAAATGTTCCTGGGCCATGAGGCTCGTCGACTGATTATACTATGGGAAACTCATGGCATGTGGTTGCTCATCTCGTCCATACATTGCTGTGGTACTGTCTTTA
Source organism: Schistocerca serialis cubense (assembly GCF_023864345.2). Classification (NCBI taxonomy): domain Eukaryota; kingdom Metazoa; phylum Arthropoda; class Insecta; order Orthoptera; family Acrididae; genus Schistocerca; species Schistocerca serialis. The sequence goes on from NC_064640.1 coordinate 586,278,284, forward strand.
CAATGAGGTGACAAAAGTGGTGGGATACCTCCTAATTCGTGTCGGACAGTCTTTCGTCCAGCATAGTGCAACAACTCGACGTGGCATGGATTCTCGGTCCTTAAGTGAAGGCCGTCGGCCGCTGCGTCGTCATTGATGAGAGGTAATGCGTGAAATTTTGTATTCTTGGCACACTCTTCACATTGTGGATCTCGGAATACTGAATTCCCTATCGATTTCCGAAATGGAACGTCCCATGTGTCTAGCTCCAACTACCACTCCGCATTCAAAGGCTGCTAATTACCGTCGTGCGGCCATAGTCACTTTGGGAAGCTTTTCACATTAATCACCTGAGTACGAACAACAGCTCTGCCAATTCACTGCCCTTTCATACCTTATGAAGGCCATACTAGCGTCATTCGCATAAGTGCATATCGCTATGGCATAACTTCTGTCACCTCTATGTGTACTGCTGATGTACTGCCTGTGATGTTACACTTGCTCAGTCCATCGACATGTTTCCGTACCGCGTCTGCCACACACGCTTCAACGTTGTGATGGGCGCGTCCACGTTGTACTCAGCTGGAAACCACCATCGTTATTGATGGTATTATCAAATAAATTATCAACTACTGTTTGTCCCTATAGCTTCTTTAATAATGTTGTACTAGAAACTGTTAGCCACAGTGATGATAGAAGTGTCGTTGAATACTACTTTACGTTTGATTTCTAGTTCTTACTCAGCTATCAGCAACTTTTCCGGATGATTTACTCCTGGGGCTGTATTTTTTCAAGCACCGTTTAAGCAGGCCTTTTGGTAAGGTACAACACATGATACCTGTGAAAGACATTGTTGCTACTTAGTTTGTTAGTCTGTTAATTACAAAAATATGGTTCAAATGGCTCTGAGCACTATCTAACTTAACATCTGAGGTCATCAGTTCCCTAGACTTAGAACTACTTAAACCTAGCATAACCTAAGGACATCACACACATCTATGCTAGAGGCAAGATTCGAAACTGCGACCGTAGCAGCGGCGCGGTTCCGGACTGAAGCGCCTATAATCACTCGGCCACAGCGGCCGGCTGTTAATTACGTGTTCCATCGATCCTCTGAACGAATTTTTATCGAAATAATGAGGAACGAGTCAACTTGCAGAATACGTGTACATAATTAGTTTGAACGATAACGAAATATTATTTTTCAGTCCTACTCATGGAACTACACTTAAGCCTAGGTTGGTTTTACCGGGTACCAGATTGAAATAAAAATTCGTCTTCGTAGTAAGAGTGGTCCAGAAGAAATTATATTGTGTTAGATATAATCGCGCTTGGCTGCTTGTAATATTTACTTCTTTTATATTTCAAATGATCAGTTATTTTTGTTGATGTGTACTGAATTCCTTTCTGGGTCACTGACAGCTATTTTTATGGGTAATAAATGTCAGTTTTTCTTCTAAACTTGTGGGTGTGGACAACACAATTCTTCTCAAATTATGATGACTTTTTTTTATGAAGAATGTACGCAAAATGTGTTTCATCTCAGACAGAAGGCTAGCAGTACTATGAAGGGACTAGATTCCATGAATTTCCGCCATTTATAGAACAGGGACCCCCTTACAGATTTTTCTTGGCTTATACTGTCCGCCTCGTTCCTTTATCTTTTGTGCCAGATTCTGAACAATGTTTCCACGTTGCCATTTAAAGCAAGACCTTTAGTCAAGCATTATGTCCTTAGGGTGTTTTTGTAAGTGTGTTCGTTTGTGAAAAGACAGTAAGAGGGAGTGAATTAACTAAGACCCCAGCATACTCAGATGGTTGTAAAAATCAGAAAGTCCTCAATAAATCATGAAAGTCATCCCGGACATGGGACCGCTGTTGATTCTTTGTGTCAACCACATGGAACAAAGTACAGATTATATGTTACTGTGACGATTATGCATTTGATATCGGGTGGCGCCTCTCCCCAGATTTAACGATAGAGAGAGAGAAAGACAGAGAGAGAGAGAGAGAGAGAGAGAGAGAGAGAGAGAGAGGTGGTTAGGTTAGGTTAGTGGTGTTTAACGTCCCATCGACAATGAGGTCATTAGAGACGGAGCGCAAGCTCGGGTGAGGGAAGGATGGGGAAGGAAATCGGCCGTGCCCTTTCAAAGGAACCATCTCAGCATTTGCCTGAAACGATTTAGGGAAATCACGGAAAACCTAAATCAGGTTGGCCGGAGACAGGATTGAACCGTCGTCCTCCCGAAAGCGAGTCCAGTGTGCTAACCACTGCGAGAGAGAGATGAGGTAGGTGCAGAGCGACTGAGAGCTGCCAGACGCCTTTCGGTTTACAAGCTCTTGACACACAGATGTATACAGCTAGCTACTATATTCCAATTAGAGTTACTTGATAGCTGACGTCTGTCACTTTCCGCTACGAAGTTGTCACATCGGTTCCTGGCTACCGCCTGGCTATAGAAGACACACATACACGGTGAGTCACTTCACACATGCTGTTAATGTTTAATGTTGCGTCGTGTTGGAAATGACCGCCACGAGGTATGTCAGAAATGTGAGATGCTCTGTCACTTGCTGATTTTACGGGACCAGTGAATTAACTGCGGCAAACGACGTGTTTTGCAGCCCTGAATTTAAACTCGTGTCCTAAGCTAACCACAACGTTATGATGTGCAGTACATCCTACAAAACACCGGTCAGCAATAGGCGACAGAACTGTAATCACATTGGTTTCTTTCACGGCAATGAAAGTTAACTTATACGAGAAAATTCCAGACAGAAAATAATTCAGGTAAGCGCTAAAAGCAAACTGTTATTTCTCGCTCTCATTTGGTATCTGAAACTTTTTTCACACTGAGCTGCCGCCTTACCAACCGGTGATAGTCCTCGTTGGCACTTGGTTGCGGATAGTAGGAGACACAGGCATATTCTAAACAAAAAAAGAACAACGAGAAGAAAAATAAGAGCAAATAAATAGGTCAGTACTGTGTTGAAAAATGACTCAGCAAAGAATTAGATATGAAAAATGCAATAAAATAAATTGATTGAATAAAAATAGAAGTCGAATTCTTTTGATTACATTTAGAAATAAAAAAATTGCCAAAATTGATGAGGTTCGAACCTACATCCTCCCACGGGTCAGATTAATACGTTAACTGTTGTTATGACTGTGAGCTCTAGTCATAACGATAAACTGCAGCCTTAAAAAAATTCGGCTTCACGCATTACCATACCAAGCTTGTCTAATGTGAACCGATCTCTGTGATTATGATAATTCTATATGGGACGCTGAATCGGGTCTTGTGCGGAAATTTGCACTAGTTTTTGGTTAGTGCTGCATATGAAACGTGTGAATTTCATTAGCATCGTTTTGTGTGTGTGTGTGTGTGTGTGTGTGTGTGTGTGTGTGTGTGTGTGTGCGTGTGTGTGTGAGTGTGGTTGCGTGTTTGTATGAGAGTGTGTGCGTGGGTGTCTGTTGTTTTTGATGCGTTTATTATATATGATGAAATACAAAATAAAAAAGTCAGACCCATGATTCGGTAGCCAAACACGTCAAGAAAGAATGCCGGAGAAGGAAATGGAATGAACTAACAAATTTTTGTGGGAGTTTGGCAATGGCAAATGGTTTGGGCCTGACGTTGAGCTCTCTGATGAGTGGAAACCAGTTCCCACACGTTATGTTTAAGCTATCGAGTACCTTTAATCAGACTGTAGAACGTTAGGCGACACACTCTTCAAGAGGTTAGTTATAGCAGGCCAGTATTTTTCACAGCGATGAGTCTGGGAAATGATTCAGTCTGATTGGCTGCCAGCAGACAATAAATGTTGATGATTCACAACTAGACATCCTTCTGATGTAATGTTAACTGTAGTAATGGGGTAAATGCAGTATCAGGGCGTTATGTTTCTGCAAGTTCCATACATTCAGAGGCAAACTTGACAGATTTGTGACCTATTCCACCTTCCCTTAACCTGTTGTTCTTCTAAGTGGTCTATAAGCCCTGGGCGTTGATTCATGATCCATGGGGACAATTGGTCCTTCTGAGAAACCACACCCCCACACCTTCTCCTCACCTCCTCCTCGTCTTCCCCTGCTCCTCCCCCACCCTATGGGAACTGCCTTCGCCAGTATAAGAACATTTATAATATCAAATTAATTGACTAATTTATTACATTCGTCAATTAATTAACACCTTCCCCTCTGGGAAGTCCCCCAGTCCCTCCCCTCTCAACCCAACTTGGAAATTAGTGGGTGTGTTCTGGAGAAGGAGGAACTCATGGCAGGAAATTGAGTTACATAACAAAGGATATACTGTTATTTATGGAATTCGATTTACAGGGAGTTTGGTCTCTCTTTATTTGGTGGGTAAAGCTCATCATTCTCTGCGGTTTCTGAAGATCCAGGCCTTGCAAATTCACTATGTGATCAAAAGTATCCGGACACCACCATAAACAGCATTTTTCATGTTAGGTGCATTGTGCCACCACCTACTACCAAGTACTCCATATCAGCTATTTCAGTAGTAATTAGACATTGTGAGGGAGCAGAATGGTTGACTCTCCAGAACTCATGGATTTTTAAGATGGTCAGGTGATTGTGTGTCACTTGTTCCATACCTCTGTATCCGAGATTTCCACACTTCTAAATATCCCTAGGTCCTCTGTTTCCCATGTAATAGTAACGTGGAAACGTGTAAGGACACGTACAGCACAAAAGCATACATACCTCGTCTGTTGACTGACAGAGACCGCCAGCAGTTGAAGAGGGTCAGAATGTGTAATAGGCACACATCTATCCAGACCAACACACAGGAATTCCAAACTGCATCCGGATCCACGGCAAGTACTGGGACGGTTACATGGGAAGTGAGAAAACTTGGGTTTCATGGTCGAGCTGCTGCTCATAAGCCACACATCACTCCGATAAATGGCAACCAACGCTTGGCTTCGTGCAAGTAGCGTAACATTGTACGATTGAACAGTATATAAACGTTGTGTGGAGTGACGAATCACGGTACACAATGTGGCGATCTGATAACAGGTTGTAAGTACGGTGAATGTCCGGTGAACGTCGTCTGCCAGCATGTGTAGTGCCAACAGTGAAATTCAGAGGTGGTGATCGAGATCCAATGACTGTTAGCAGAATATGGAATCGGTGGGTTCAGGAGGGTAATACGGAACGCCGTGCTGGATCCCAACGGCTTCATATCACTAACAGTCGAGATGACAGGCATCTTATCCACATGGCTGTAACGGATCGTGCAGCCACGTCTCGATCCCTGAGTCAACAGATGGAGATGTTTGATACACAACAACCATCTCCATCTGCACGAACAGCTCGACGATGGTTGCAGCAGCATGGACTATCAGCTCGGAGACCATGGCTGCGGTTACCCTTGACGTTGCATCACAGACAGGAGCGCTTGCCATTGTGTACTCAATGACGAACCTGGGTGCATGAATGGCAAAACGTCATTTATCCGGATGAATCCAGGTTCTGATGGTCGCATCCGTGTTTGGTGACATCACGGTGAACGCACATTGGAAGCGTGTATTCGTCATCGCCATACTGGCGTACCACCCGGCGTGATGGTATGTGGTGCCACTGGTTACAAGTCTCAGTCACCTCTTGTTCGCATTGACGGTACTTTGAACAGTGGACGTTACATTTCATATGTGTTACGACCCGTGGCTCTACCCTTCATTCGATCCCTGCGAAACCCTAAAGTTCACCAGGATAATGCACGACCGCATGTTGCAGGTCCTGTACGGACCTTTCTAGATACAGAAAATGTTCTACTGCTGCCCTGGCCAGCAGATTCTCCAGATCTCTCATCAACTGAAAACTTATGGTCAATGGTGGCCGAGCAACTGGCTCGTCACAATACGCCAGTAACTACTCTTGATCAACTGTGGTATCATGTTGAAGCTGCATGGGCAGCTGTACCTGTACACGCCATCCTAGCTCTGTTTGACTCAATGCCCAAACTTATCAACGCCATTATTACGGCCAGAAGTGGTTGTTCTGGGTACTGATTTCTCAGGATCTATACACCCAAATAGCGTGAAAATGTAATCACATGTCAGTTCTAGTATAATATATTTGTCCAGTAAATACCCGTTTATCATCTGCATTTCTTCTTGGTGTAGCAACTTTAATGGCCAGTATTGTATGAATACTGCATTTTAGTTTACTCTTTCTGATGGGGGTATTGGATCACTTTGACTGAATGTCGTGTATGTTACACCATCAACACCCCGCATTATCTTTTGCAGTCCCTGGAATTTGGATTGAAACACCGTTTTTGAAAATAGACATACATGCTGAAAGAGGACTCCAGCCAGATGTGATAGTAGTGAAATGAGAACATATGTCTTGCCATAGTTGGATGGATCTACAGTTATTGCTCTTACGTTACCAGAGAGGAGTACCCTATTCTTCTTCTTCTTCTCCACCATCAGAGGACAATTCACTTGCTACAAATTCCTGATGCTTCACCCACCTGGCCATAATAACGACTAGATAAGGTTTTGCTGTGCAATTGGCTTTTGTAGAGAAATAAACACTTGTAACAAAAGTATAGGTAGCCACTATAGCACAATCATCTTACCAACCGAGTTACAATGGCTATGGTTTACATTATATAATGACAGAGTAGTTAAATAATAAAAAGAACAAAGATTTGCAGTTACATATAAATTTTATGAAATGGTACATAGACCACATTACATCATAAACAAATACAACTGATTCGTTTTTTACATTAGTCTCTGAATAACTGTTTCTAGTATGCACTAAGTTCAGCATGCATTTCTCTCAAACTGATGGATGTTCCTTTAGCTTCTTCTTTTGACACCATATTTAAATGCTGTCCTAAATCGTCTGCATGCTGCATGCACACTATACGTGTAGAGATAGTTCAAAATGTCTTTATATACAATTTGAACACACAGCAGCACATGGTTCAGTCTTTCCCGCATAAGGAATAACACCACCCTCAGGCCGAACAAGTTTGTGACAGTCGAGTGTTGCAGATAAATGGGACGACCCCCAGATCTTAGCATGAGTGTCATGCCATCATACAATGACATTTTATATAGCGTCAGGCCAATATAGTAAATGACATTTTATATAGCGTCAGGCCAATATAGTAAATGTCCAGAGAAGCAGAATACCCAGAGGTCATCTGTTGGTTGACGAAGTGACCTGTGTGAAACAGTTCAATCCATTCTCTAGCTCTTGATGCGTTTTCAGTATCTAACACAACATACTAGTCACGTCCACTAATGCTTCTATACCAAAATTTAAGCCCTCTGAACCGCTAGCTGTTAAATTATGAGTTGAAGTGAAAAGCAGTAGAGCACTGAGAGGAACTGCCAGCTTCTCATCCACGACATCAACACCCTGTTCTTGCCATAACTACAGAATGTTCTTGGATGGTGCCTTGTCAGAGACCAGTACTGACCATCATTATGTGGTGTAGGGCCCCCAGTACAGTTCTTATGAGAGTCTGGGACCTACTCAGGGTCTTCACTACGCAAACCAATAAGTGGGCTGGATAATAGCAGCTCATTGTCCTCCTCAAACATGCTGCTCAGGTGCACTATAGGATCCCATAGTGCTGCTATCGCAGCAGGTCCTGACAAGCAAGAGCTCACTGCAGGTCACAATGAGCAGAAGGTAGCTGCTGCTAATCCAGACACACTGGTTGTCGCTGCCAGTCCCGACACACCAGAGGCCACTAAACAAAGAATAAAACGAAACAATAAGCTCCCACAGACAGTAAGATACAGTTGAACAAAGAAAGAGAATTTAGCAAAGAGGAGAAGGATGCACCGCTATGTGAGGTAACAGTAGCAACAACATGTAATAAGAACTTATTTTTATTCTTCTTCTGTGATGGAGAGGTTGATGACGTTCTCGGCTCCTTTAGATGCTTCATGGTTCTTCTTCTTCCAGAGACTGAATGCAACTGAGATTGGTGAGCTACTGGTTTTACCTTTATCCCTTACACCACAATCATGTGACTGGAAATTAATTAGTCCATCAATTTATTGACTACAGCACTATTTCTGGATAGATTCCCAGTGAAGATTTTGCCTTGGATGGAGATCTTGCACATGTTGGTATGTTGCAGGGGAAGGCTTGTGGTTCAAAATATGTTCAAATGTGTGTGAAATCTTATGGGACTTAACTGCTAAGGTCATCAGTCCCTAAGCTTATGCACTACTTAACCTAAATTATCCTAAGGACAAACACTAACACCCATGCCCGAGGGAGGACTCATACCCCCACTGGGATCAGCCGCACAGTCCATGACAGCAGCGTCTTATACTGCTTGGCTAATCCCGTACGGCGAAGGCTTGTGGTGCATCCAGGCCTGGCAGTGGCACTCCACAAGACATGGCCACTTGAGAAAGAGAGAGAGAGAGAGAGAGAGAGAGAGAGAGAGAGAGAGAGAGAGAAAGGAGAGAGAGATAGCGAGGGAGAGAGAGAGGGGGGGGGGTGAGGGGGAAGGGAGAGCATGTGTTTTGACAGGAATTGCTCAAGTATAAAATATCAAATTGTTGCCACCACCCGATACTTTTGAACAGGGGATTAGCGCAACTTCCCATCTGCGTGCTGCATGAGCTGGCGCTGTGTGCGGGCCTCTCGCTCAGCCAGCACATGGGAATATGCAAGGCAGCTCGTATGTTGTGTGGCCCAGAAGATAGCTGATGGTCCGTGCTTCACACATGTCATGGTGATATTGATTGTGCAATCGGAAAAAAAGAGATCGATCTCATTACATCTTTTTGATGTATTTTTCCAGGGGAGAATGATTCTCTTTTGCCACCAAATAAAAAAGAGATTCAACTCCTTGAAAATTGAATGTTATAAATAAACAATATATGCTTTTCTGCGTCACTGAATTTCCTGTAGTGAGATCCTCCCTCTTCAAAACAGTCCAGCCAATTTCCAGGGACATAGGGGAGGGGGCAGCTGATGGATTTCCAAAAGAGGGAGAGGCTAAATAATTAATCCATTTAACTAATTAGTGAAATAATTTGATATCAAAAGTGTGCTTGTATTGGCGAGGGAGGGGGAATTGTCAGAGCAGTGGGGAAGAGGAGGGGTGGGTGAGGGTGAATCAGACAGGGAGAGTAGAGGAGTTTCTCAGGAGGACAGATTATCCACAGGGGGTCATTAATCAACCCTATGGGGTCATAGAACACTTAGTAGAATAACAGTTTAAGGGGAGGTGGAGGGGGCCACAAATCAATTAAGTTTGCCGCTGAATTTATGCAATCTGCAGCAACAAAAGGCCCTGATACTGTCATTACTCCACTACTCAATGTTATCAATTTTAGTTGCGGATTGGTTATAATTTAAGTTTGAATATTGCAGCAATATTATAATTAGCATAACCAATGTATTTTGAGAGATGTGTGAATTCAGCTGAAAATTACATTAATTTAGTGTCATGTTCATAGTATTGGCCAAAAACACTCTCTTCCATGTTATCAGCAACAACGATACGCATATATAATTCGCCACACACTACTATGCTTGATCTACATTTTTCAACCTAACTTCACAATGAAATGGATATCTTTTTGCTAAGTCGTTGTTGTTGTTGTTGTTGTTGTTGCTGCTGCTGATTTGTGGTATTCAGTCGGAACACTAGCTTGATACAGCTCTAACGCTAGTATATCGTGTGAAGCCTTTTCGTTTCTGCATAGAACCCGCCACCTACTTCCACTTCAATCTGCTTGCTGTATTCGTGCCTCAAAATTTTTCTAAAATCTTTTCCCCCCACACTTCCTGAATTAATGCGCCGTTTTATCTGTTGGTAATCATTACGTAGTGCCGCACCTAAATGTTGAAAAGCAGTTTCCTGAAGGATGATATTTTAGTGAAGTCTTCCAAGACGGAATGGGGAAGAGATTCTCTTCTCTCGCTGAAATACTTGGTGTCATTAATTAGAGGGGGGGTCAGGGGTGAAACAGTAAATACTGAACTTAATTATTACACCGTTATTCAACTAAGAAATTTATATGAACATATAAGTTCCCTAACTTTATGCCAACTTTAACATACATGATGGTAAGAAACGATGTGAAAAACGTGTTAGTGTGTGGCAGGTTACAGTGTGCTGAGAAATAACTTTTAAGAAAAACATTCGGTACGTATTCCGTTTCCTAGTTAACTACCATTGGAGTTCTCCAAACAGGCCGCTGCGCGCCAAGATTCAAGCGGCCTGTTAGAGACGGTGTCGCTAAACGTGTTCTTTGTTTGGTTTCCTAAAACCGAACCAGAGAACGAAACAAAGGATATCAGTATTCCTTAATATGGGCCTCAAGAAAAGACTATATAAACCTTCTGTGTAGACAATTAGCATCATATTCATAAACTAATAGTCTGACCATAAAGAATATTTGTCATCATTGAGGACACTTAATGTTCACAAATATCCTTTAAGCTCAGACTATGGAAAGTAAGAAGTTATTCACTTTCTAACGCGCAGCATCAGTGAATGTAGCCCTGGATGAAAGTTTCAGGGCTTTACGTGATGGTGGGAGTACTATAGAGGAGAATTTCGAACTTGTTTCATGCAGTCCACTTAAGCTTAATGGCTGACTAAGTGTGCTTCCGCTTCACTTTTCATAATAGTGTAGGTATTAATACCATTTTCGAATTAATAAAACATAGCGTTTCAGTATACTCACTAACATATATTCATAACTTTTTGTATAAAATCGCATAAAATGAATTTATAGTAGTATGTCAATGTTTTAGCCAGTTAATAACGCCACTAAAGGCTTATTTCGCCTTTCCTGTTATAATACAATTAAGTTTCTTCAAAATATGAGGATAGGGCAGGGTAATATTCGATGGATAATTGCAAGAAAATTACTTCAATTTCATGTAATCGAAATTTGTGGTTTATATGGGAGCAATTATTAGAGAAAAATGATATCTTTGCTACAGGTTATTACTTTGGTACGTATCATTCCTAGTGTGACACTTGTCTTGACATGGGTTACATAGAGATAAATCTTGAACGATACCCAATTATCCTTGCACGTGCGCGGGGGAGCAAGTGGCGCGTGTGTTGTCAATCCAGAACCTAACTGCCTAGGTTAGGGGTCATGTGACGGATTTGTCTCTTTATTGATTAGTTAAGAGATAGGAGGCTTCCTCGTACACGTACAATCTGCAGTCACGTCTGTGGCATACGCGTCAGTACAGTTTACTCAACAGTACACCAATTTTTAGAATGCTGAGTGCTGTGTTTGAATAAATTCCAATACTTTCTTTAAAGTCAGTACCGCCAATAGACTGTTGTTTATTTTCAGTGTTACATTTACACTTACAGAATCATGCTTTCGACTTCAAAGTGCCATTATCAAGTGTTTTAAGTGTTATACAGTGCCTAAAATGGCATACTGTCGTATTTAAAATACACTATTAGGCACATTGTCTAAGAGTCGATATTTCTGGTAAAGCCTACTGCTTTGTTTTATCACTGAGTATACCATTTTGACTCAAGACGGTACACTCAGTGATGAAACAAAGCAGTAGGCCTTACCAGAAATATCGACCCTTACACCATGTGTCTAATAGTATATTTTCAATACGACAGTATGCCATCTTGGGTACTGTATAATACTTAAAACACTTAATAATGGCACTCTGAAGCCGAAATCGTGATTGTGTAAGTGTAAATATAACACTGAAAATAAACAACAGTCTAATGGCGGTACTGACTTTAAAGAAATATATTATGACTGTGGCACCGCATTATGAAAAGAATATTAAATTCTAATACGTATAGTCTTACTTAGCTACGTTAGTTTTGTGGGTTACAGTTCTGTAACAAAACTCAGCATCTATCTACCTGATGTTGTACAGAGTGCAACATGCCACTTTAAAGATATTGCATCCATTTGATTTCCAGTGATGACATTTCCACCGCTTTCCTTATAGCAGTAGAGCAGTTGCAACAGAATTCTTAGCAAACGATAAGCTGAGTTTGGTTTTACTGCGTAGTTCACAACATGCGTAACACTCTACTTTACTTCACTTATTTGGGTCTCACCATCACAAACGCTTAGCATGCAGTCGTCAAATAATATATATGAATATTTTATGTTTTTCTCCATTGAACACTTTCTCTCGTAAATATTTTCAGAGGTGATACAAAGCCAAACTAGAAACTGAGAAAAGTAATAGCACAACTTTCCCACTACAGTTGTTGATTAATCGACACCACATAACTATGTGAGGTATCGTTTTTCTTCCTATTTTCGAAGAGGAACGTAGTTTTGAAGAATTTACCGTAGAGGGGCAATCATGTTTGTATTTAACTAAGTTCCTAACTGCATCTGACAATAATAAGCTTCTCATTTTAACAGTTTCTACAAACATTGTTAAATTCATTTGTACCACGATGTTCAGATATTGATAAAATCATTATAAAAACTTCTATACCTAACACGAGAATAATGAAGGTATTGATGTTGTGTGTTAATTATTGTATAATCGACAATGAGCTTCCATCAATGACGCAGTCATTATAGATTGAACGTATGCTTGGACTGTTGATGAGGAAAGAAATCAGCCGTACATTTCTCATCTCCTCGGCAGTTGCCTTACCTGAAATGGGGAACGTAATCTAGGATGACCTAACGTAAGTGCAGTCATTTATCCACTGCGCCATCTAGGTCACTCCCGTCAACGACCGATGAAACAAACTGGTGATAATATATTTAAAAGAACTGAAACACTTTGAACGAAATAACACAGCAGAATGACTTAAGAAACTTCATGAAAAGTAGTAGGGAAGAGTGTTTTACCTAGAGGATAGTGTACCTAGAAACACACGATGGTCTTTCGTCGGTAAGTAAGTCTAGCGACTGATTTTAGAATCACATGATCGAATACGTACAAGAGTCCACCATAAGCAGTTTCAGTCATTTTATAGAGGATTTCTTAACGTCAGACATATGTTCGTGGTCTGCACAGAATTAATATATACCCGTATTTCGTGTTCTACAGATTTAATTAGTTTATAATATATATACGCTATTTGGAATATGATGTTCAATTCTTCAGCTGCAGAATATTATGGCAAGCAAAACGTTATATATTTTAGCGTTATTTATGTAATAGGTGGATAGATAAGCCATCCTTTGTCCGCTATCGACCATTTTGTACCTTGAAATTGAAGAAGGTCTTTTACCACGTAATTAGCGATCCTTACAAAAGTACTGAGTTTATTCAATGAAGGAAGAATTTCACCTGTCTTGAAAATGCAAGAGCTTATATTTTAGAACTTTTAGTGAGATGCATTAGGGTTACTTGAAGAGCAACTCGGGCAGTCCAGCACGTGGTCGACGGTTATAATACAAGGGGATTCGATAAGTTATGCAACACTTTTCTTCCGGCTAATTTTGGTCGAAAAAATGCGTTGTTGGGGGGCATCGTGGAACGCTCCCTCTTCAGCCCCATTCGATTCATGAAAAGTTGCGACAGATGGTGGCGCTATACGTAGCCTTCAAATCTGGCGTCTGTAGTGGAGGTGCGTTCTAAGCAGAGAGATGATATTTTGGCGGCAAACCGGAGTGTCGTAGCTATTCATAGGCGCTTGCGGAATGTGTGCGGGGACCCGGTAGTGAACAAAAGCACTGTAAGAATCTGGGCGAGGCGTCTGTCATCATTGCAACAAGGTCGCACAAACCTGCCCGGTGTATCGCTTGACGGCCGGCAGCATACAGCTTTGACTCCTACAATGTTGGAGCGTGCGGAGTCCTCATTCGAAGCCATCGACAGACCACAATCAAACAATTCACTGCACAATCAGACATCTCTGCTGGTAGTGATGGCAAACACGTCCATCAGTTAGAGTACTCTAAGGTGTGTGCGCGTTGGATCCCTCGAGGCGTAACAAAAGACTATAAAGAGTACAACAAACAACCATCTGTGCGGAATTTTTTGCGCGCTACGAGGCTGACAGTGAAACTTTTTTGTCGAACATCGTCACCGGCGAAGTAACGGGTTCATCACATAAACAAACTGCAATCCAACAGATAGTTCAAAGCCGCATCCTCAGCCGATAAAGTCATGGTGACGGTTATCTGGGACTCTGAAGATGATTTTTTTATTTTTTTTATGTAGCCTCTCATGGCGCAACGATCAACTCTTTGCCTCTCTCAGGATATTAAGGAAACGACAACATGGTTTTTGCCACGAAAGTGCAAATGAGCTTCTCCTTCTTCATGACGACAAAAGACTTCATACAAGTCTGCTCGCCTGAGAAGAGGTCACAAAACTTCAGCGGACTGTTCTCCCTCATCGACCGTACTCACTGGATCTCGCACCCTTCCTACTGTTTGACCCAATGGAGCATGCACTCCGCGAGAGCCAATATGATGACGATGGGGAGATTATTCATGCAGCGAGATGTTAGCTCCGAAGTCCAACCGTAGAGTGGTACCATGTGGACGCACAGGCCCGCCGGGTAACATTTCATGACTCCGTCGCAATGAACGGAGATTATGTTGAGAAAGAGGGTTTTGTAGCCAAAAGAGTGAGAAATAATGTGGTGTATTGGCAGTCTCGAGACTGTATCATCCCAAGCAGTGATGACGGCCAGAGGTACGGGTGGCTGTACCAGTTGCTTAACAACTTTCACCTCAGTTTCGGAATGAACACCGAGTTTTATGATTATTATTGACACCATATAATTTACGTTCCACTTGATAGCGAGATGAACGGCTTAAACCAGTCATGTGAAAGAAACGGTGGAATTGTACTGCATAGTGTAATTGTTACAGCTGTATCATCTAAATATACGTTTGGACGAAGTTGTGAGCTAGTTCGTAGTCATTACGTCCTCCCTACGGACGGGGTGCTGCGCAATTAAGCACACTATTTGCAATCTCTGGAACAGTCTACCTATCAATTTATATCCGTGGCAAGTATCATATTTTTAACAAATTCATCCTTCTACATTTAAACTTCATTACTCTTCGACAGAACATCGTTGTAATTCCTCCATCTAGAACATGCCTTTGGAATTTTCATTTAGAGCCCCTGTTAGCTTTGATTGGTACCTCCTGTTAGAAACGATATATTTGAGTTACTCAGCGTGTTAAGAAGTCCTTAGCTTGTCGGTTTCATATTATTTAGCTTCAGAACTAGAGTTGCTCCATTTCTTATACAATTCCTTTCCTTATCATTACCAGCTTACTAATATCGTTCAGTAACTCATAGCGACTTTTGCTTTCTCACTTCATCTGCAAGTCATGATCGCCACTAAACCGCTGTTCACTTCAATCAAAACTCGTGCCTAACGCTGATAAACGTTTTTTCAGTACTTACAATTCGTATGGCTATCTATCATCCGTAGCTCGGCATTTTTTACTGTACGATTCACTATTAATTTTGTTTTATTATTACTGTTACTTTTATTTCGTTTATTATTGAGCTGAACTAGATTTTTCCTTTTATATCCGACCATCGCGTCTTAGGATTTCTTTTCGTACGTAAGCAATCTGATAGTCTGTCGCCTTAAACGAATCCTTTTCTTCAAATTTCGAATAATATTTTCAAATTTCAATTCTCTCAGTAATTTTTTCTGTCTAAGCGCGATATGATAGCAACCTCATTTCTCTACCTTCTCGTTTTATAACCAAACATTAGACAAATATTAATTGTGTCTTACGTTTCGGCAAATAAAGTTCAATGGGCAGCTATATCTCTGCGACTTTGCGCGCTCTGAAATTAAGGCGAGAAGGAAATTCTTTGGTGACCAGTACCTTTTTGTAACGCCGTTTTCAACTACGGAAAGTTTTATAAGGAACTGAATATTATATTTCATTTTCTTTTGACCAAAAACAACACAAAACTTTCCACGCAGACGATTTACTTAGTGGACGTAATACACTTCGAAATTCTGAGACAAGTAAAACATAACAATGATGAAAATGCATTTAATGGAGTCCTTATTCGGTCCCTTGCTAGGGTCTATCTTTCGTGAAAGCAATCAGCTGAATTTACCGCACTTTACTTGCCTGATTTGAAACTTGACCAACAACTTTATTCTTAAGCGTATTTAGCTTTTGTTAAGGAAACGTGGTGAAGACATGTCATACATGAGTTGTTCCCTCGTAGTTTGGAAGCAAACCAATTTATTTATTCTTGTAGATTCACGCTTTAATTTATTTCCTATCTATCAAGCAAGAGAAAATACATTTTAGAGCTTGCAGAAACGGGTAATGCTTTCAGGACTGATAAACATACAAAACCTGGAAGTGAAAAGAAAAACAATGAGTAACTCTTACTATTATTGACTGTTAAGAAGGAACTGAAAGCTAGCAAATCTGCTTTATTCACGAAATACAAGTATGTCGCATTTATTGCTGGTAATATCCATTAGTGCATGCGTTCTGGAGCTTTGCGTTATCCGTGTTATTCAGTAGGCTGCACAATCAATAAATTGGAAGGCACTTGCGACATTATATCGGATGAAGGGACCGGAATGAATCATGCCAATGCTTCGACTGGGGTCGGGATCAATTGAATCACTAATAAATCTGCTCGGGAAATCCATGTGGTGATTGATACCGGTATAGTCGGTTTCTACCGACTCTGCTGAATGGTATGTTTCCCTAAAGCACTGAAGAGTTCAGTAAGAATATGCGGAACTGGTACCAGGTATGCTTTCAAAAGAAAGTCACTACGTTCACATATATACTTTCGCCGAAACATTAACACAACACTTTTGAATATTTAAAGGTGTTGGGAATTTAGACCATCATTACACTGGTAAACGTCTCGAAGGTTTAATTTAGCGTAAACTACGTAGACATCAGTAATTCATTTCGTTTTGGCTTCACAGAGCATATTTTTGTACCAGTAATACGATTTGTAACTTAATTAATTTTACATCTGCTTTTAATACGTTGCATGTAATTTTTCCATTGTAGTTACGTGGTTTTCTTCACAATTTAATGCTCAATTTGTGAGTGTCTTGCAGCAGTAAGCTGTTCTGTTGGTTACTGAAGAGCCAAATGACAGAATGTTCCCCCCAGGTTTCCAAAACCCGCTTAAATCAAGTATCATTGTCCAGATTACTTGCGCGCAAAAAGTACATGCGAATGTGTGCACTCGCTGCGAAAATCTAATGTAGAGATTGAAATGTATTGTGTATGGGTCTCTCTCTCTGTCTCTCTCTCTCTCTCTCTCTCTCTCTCTCTCTCTCTCTCTCTCTCTGTGTGTGTGTGTGTGTGTGTGTGTGTGTGAGTGAGTGGATGTATGTTTTTATAGATATATTGAATGCAGGATAATCTCAGGATTTTAGGGATTTTGATCTGGTTTTGGCTAATACGCTGAATCCTTAGGAAGGCTTTTGTATGTTGTTGTTGTTGTGGTCTTCAGTCCTGAGACTGGTTTGATGCAGCTCTCCATGCTACTCTATCCTGTGCAAGCTTCTTCATCTCCCAGTACCTACTGCTACCTACATCCTTCTGAATCTGCTTGGTGTATTCATCTCTTGGTCTCCCTCTACGATTTTTACCCTCCACGCTGCCCTCCAATACTAAATTGGTGATCCCTTAATGCCTCAGAGCATGTCCTACCTATCGATCCCTTCTTCTAGTCAAGTTGTGCCACAAACTTCTCTTCTCCCCAGTCCTATTCAATACCTCCTCATTAGTTATGTGATATACCCATCTCATCTTCAGCATTCTTCTGTAGCTCCACATTTCGAAAGCTTCTATTCTCTTCCTTTCCAAACTATTTATTGTCAATGTTTCACTTCCATACATGGCTACACTCCATAAAAATACTTTCAGAACTCACTTCCTGGCACTTAAATCTATACTCGACGTTAACAAATTTCTCTTCTTCAGAAACGTTTTCCTTGCCATAGGCTTTTGTATATAATCAGTAAATGAACATTTCGTACAAATTGTCTGAATTACGATGGATAATAGTTTAGTTGTGAAAACAATGCCATTGACACCTAGCAAACATCCACCATAACTCGAGAGAACCACAGCAGGTTCACTTTTAACACTCTACCTTTTAACCTAGCGTTCATCTCTCAGTGATGTGGAGACACGCATTTAGAAATAGTACGACGATTTCAAACTGCTAATTTCTGCTTACGAGATGTCAGCAAGAGCAATTCGCATTCTTAATTCGCTGCAATTTGTGCACAACGAGCAGTGTGTTACTCAACTTGGAAATATCGTAATAAAACGAAGAGATAACCAGCATCTCGTCAGGCTGTTACGTCAAACATACAATTTGAAATAATTAAATATATTTAACCAATAGTTTCGCTGCAACCGCTTAAGAACAACTGCATAGTGAAAAAATATGCGAAACCTAAGTATGTGGTGTTTTATTTTTGTGCTATAAGCACTGTAAAACGTTTCTGAGAAACTACTCCATCTGTTTTGTTTCGTGTACATGCAGTGCGTTCTCTCAGCAGCCCAACAGATGACGAAGATTTCGGCTTTCGGTCTTCCATCAATGAAACGTGATGTGGAGATGATTC
This sequence comes from Schistocerca serialis cubense, assembly GCF_023864345.2. NCBI lineage: Eukaryota > Metazoa > Arthropoda > Insecta > Orthoptera > Acrididae > Schistocerca > Schistocerca serialis. The sequence continues at coordinate 586,296,814 of NC_064640.1, forward strand.
GCTTCGTGGCACGGTGAATAAATCTGCCATAAAGACAAAGAAATTCGACAATGTAAATGTCGTGTGGCTAGAGTCTTCCGTCGGATAGAACGTTCGCCTGGTGCTAGCCTTTCGAGTTGAGGCCACTTCGGCGACTTGCGGGTCGATGGGGGTGAAATGATGATAATTAGGACAACACAACACCCAGTCCCTAAGAGGAGAAAATCTTCAACCAAGCCGGGAATCGAACCCGGGCCGTTACGTATTATATTCCGCCGCGCTGACCACTCAGCTACCAGGCCCTGACAATACGGCAATGAGTCTCGATACCGCATATGTATCGTACATCACTATATGTACTATGCATAGCAAGAGGAGTGCTGTTACGTGACCTAAACAAGTACAGCATGCGTGTTTTTTTTTGCCTTTTTCTTTTTTTTTGTGCTACCTCAGCCAGCCTTCTTTACAAACTGAATCACTCACACACACACACACACACAAACACTATACTCGCATATAATATTTTCGTTGGTTGTTAACATATTACTAACGTCACGATGTGTTCCACTCATTGCTGTGGGATGATACTCCAAACTCCAGGTCAGTACGGATTAAATAACACTAATGTTCAAATGTGTGTGGATTCCTAATGGACCAAACTGCTGAGGTCGTCGGTCCATAGTCTTACACTACTTAAAGTGACTTTGACTAAGTTATGCTAAGAACAACACACACATCTATGCCCGAGGGAGGACTCGAACCTCCGGCGGTAGGGGCCCGGCAGTCCGTGATACGACGCCTCAAACAGCGCGCCACTCCGCGCGGCACTGATGCCTCCTAACAGTTTTCCTTCCGTGCGCTGCCTACAACTCGTAAGTTATATGAAAGTGATGCTGTTCAATTACTTAGCATGGCGCTCAGAAATTTATTAATAACTCTATGCAGCGGCCCGCAAACAAAATATGCTACGGCATTCAAGTCGTCTGTTCGTAGATACCTAATGCTGGGTCGCTAATTTGGTAATAAAAACAGACTGTCTGTTAGTGGTACCTGCGCTTAGGATTATTTCCACTTCTTCGTATCCGAAGAATACACATTAAATTTATTGTATTCGTAGTAGCACCACTGGCTTCTGAATGGTTAAAATCAAGTGTAGAGTGAGAATTTATTTGGTACTCATCTACTTCTGCATGTATATTTTCCAACCCACTGTATGGGTAGTGACAGAGGGCACATAGTGAACGATTATCATTACATCCCTCTGCTGTTCCGTTCGCGAATAGTGCGTGTTACAATCACTGTTGGTAGACCTCCATATAAACTAGAATTCCTCTGACGTTGTTTTAATTACGAACTTCAAGGTTTTGGGAAGAAGCTTGTGGAAAAATTATAACTAGTCCTCTGTTTGCATAAAATATTGAACACTTCAGTTATCAGTACGTTTCTAGTTCTTTTCGTGAAAGTCATGTTGACTTATTTCTAAATCATGGCGTGACCTTTTAAACCCTCAACTATGCCCTCGTATTGTAATCGGGGCATACGGGGCTTAGAAACGACAGAGAGGTTCTCTCCCCACCGCAGCCGCAGTGATCCACAACCCAATGACCCCCCTCCCCCAAGGAACGTCTCGCACAAGACGAGTGTAACTCCTATGTTTGTGTGGTAGAGTAATGGTGGTGTACGCGTACATGGAGAACTTGTTTGCACACCAATCGCCCACATAGTGTAGCTGAGGCGGAATAAGGGGAACCAGCCTGCATTCGCCAACGCAGATGGAAAACCGCCTAAAAACCATCCACAGACTGGCAGGCTCACCGGACCTCGACACAAGTCCGCTGTGTGGATTCGTGCTGGGGACCAGGCGCTCCTTCCCAATTCATGAAGCCGTGCGTTAGACCTCACGGCTAACTAGGCCAGCAACTATGCCCTTACTCGGTGACAGATTTTATCCACGTCGATCAGTTTTGTGCACAGAACGAAATGGAAGTTGTGTCGATTCAAGTTAGCTGTACTTCGAAGGTAACTGATAACACTGAATCTGTTTTCAGACACACAGATGGGCTACATTAGTCTAGTACCTGTTTTGTTGACCTTGTATAGATATTCTAAGGCGGCATGCGGGAGACATCAATAATAAACTGCGTCCATTGCCACTTAGTTGGTTGAATTTAATGAAACTTGGATCAGCAAAAGGATACGCTTCCTGGCTAATAAACAGTTGGGCAAGTAACATTCCACTAAAAAAAATCATTAGTAATGAAAGAAATATCGTTTATTTTCCTCAGACTTCAAGTACAAAGCATGGCCCTTCGCAACGGAGCCTAAAATTGTCGCTGTGTGATTGTAAGTTTGGAATTAAACGTCCATTTCAAACGTAGAAGTCGTTGACGTCAAAACTGATTACGGAACGAAAAGAGTCCCTATATACCCTGCCGGAGATTTCCAGTATTAGTAATCAATGTCATTTCTCTAATCTGACATTTTAAGTATCTCTGTTACACTGATGGTAGAACCTTCTATTCGATACTTTGGCTACGGGAAAGCAATCTCCATAAGCGTACTTAACAAACCGCATGTAAGCCTAATGTCACGAGGGCCTCAGTCCTGCACTGTCGTCACTGTTTTACAGGGAAAAAGAATAAATTAATCCTCACAAAGGCAGTGAATATTAATGTTGAGACCCAACTCCTATTCTGCTGTCTATCTAGCTATGCAGTTTTCAGTTACCATGGCTTTCTGTGTTACTGTTTAAAATCGTGGTGCAGGGAGTTCTAAGAGATCCCTTAGGCTTCCAGAAGACGAAAATCATCGAACAAAAGACAGATTTTGGCCTTGTATTTATTTTCTGATGATAAGAATCGCCGGCCGCTGTGGTCGAGTGGTTCTAGGCACAGCAGCCCGGAACCGCGCTGCTGCTACTGTCGTAGGTTGGAATCTTGCCTCGGGCCTGGATGTGTGTGATGTCCTTAGGATAGTTAGGTTTAAGTAGTTCTAAGTCTAGGGGAATGATGACCTCAGATGTTAAGTCCATACTGCTTAGAGCCATTTGCACCATTTGATAAGAATAAAACTTCCTCAGTACGAGTCCAATTCCTTAACCAACTGCGGGCTTTCCAACAGCTACGCACCCTCCGACTGAGAGTTGGAATATTAAAAGTTTTTGCTGGTTTCGTTGTCTAGGGGCTGAGATACGTAGTTACCGCATTACAGGCCAAATATTGCTGAGTCTACAGTATACAATAAGAATACGCACATGAATCGAATGGTCTAAGGTTTCTATCACTCGGCAATTGCGAATTATGAAAGTAACATATAAATTTATAAATGAACGAGTGCAATTAAGTAAAATGCGCAGGTACTATCTTAACGACTTTAAATGATTAGTACAATAGTAGAAGTACTTTTGTGAATGCGGTATATTTCAATGTATCAAGAGTGAAAAAACACACTACATGCAGTTCAGAACTCGAGTATATGCCAAACATGTGATGACAAGCAGATAGAAGAAGTGGACAGTGTTAAATTCTTGGGATTACAGCTTGATAATAAATTCAACTAGGAAAAGCACACCACAGAACTGCTGAAGCGTCTTAACAAACCCCTATTTGCAATGCGAATTGTGTCAGACATAGGGGATATAAAAATGGAGTGTCATATGGGATTATTTTTGAGGTAATTCATCAAGCCAAGCTAAAGTTTTCCGGGCAGAAAAACGTGCAGTAAGAGTTATATGTGTGTGAACTCAAGAACATCTTGCAGAAGCCTGTTTAGGGAACTAGGGATACTAACTACTGCTCCCCAATATACAGGGTGATTCAAAAAGAATATCACAACTTTAGGAATTTAAAACTCTGCAACGACAACAGGCAGAGCTAAGCACCATCTGTCGGCGAATGAAGGGAGCTATAAAGTTTCATTAAGTTGTACATTTGTTCGCTTGAGGCGCTGTTGACTAGGCGTCAGCGTCAATTGATGCTAAGATGGCGACCGCTCAACAGAAAGCTTTTTGTGTTACTGATTACGGCAGAAGTGAATCGACAACAGTTGTTCAGCGTGCATTTCGAACGAAGTATTATGTTAAACCTCCTGATAGGTGGTGTATTAAACGTTGGTATAAACAGTTTACGGAGGATGGGTGTTTGTGCAAAGGGAAAAGTTCTGGACGGCCGAGAACGAGTGATGAAAATGTAGCACGCATCCAGCAAGCATTTGTTCGCAGCCCAGGAAAATCGACTCGCAGAGCTAGCAGAGAGCTGCAAATTCCACAATCAACTGTATGGAGAGTCCTACGAAAAAGGTTAGTTATGAAACCTTATCGTCTGAAATTGGTTCAAGCACTGTCTGCAGCTGATAAGATTAAAAGAATCGATTTCTGTGATTTTATCCTTGCTCAAATGGAAACAGATGAATCTTTCGTTTCAAAGATTGTGTTTAGTGATGAAGCAACTTTCCACACTAACGGGAAAATCAACCGTCACAATGTCTGTATATGGGGCACTGAGAATCCGCGGGAAACAACTCAGTATGAACGTGAAGGTGAACGTTTTCTGTGCCATTTCAGCCAATAAAGTTTTTGGTCCCTTTTTCTTCGAAGGTGCTACTGTAACTGGACTACAGTATCTGGAGATGTTAGAGAATTGGCTGTTCCCTCAGCTCGAACAAGAAGCACAACAATTCATATTTCAGCAGGATGGAGCGCCATCACATTGGCATTTATCTGTCCGTAACTACCTGAACGTCAACTACCCGAGGCGATGGATCGGCCGCCAGACAGCCCGTGACAGAGCACTTCAGCACTGGCATCCAAGAAGCCCTGATTTCACCCCCTGCGATTTTTTCTTATGGGGGTATGTTAAGGATATGGTGTTTCGGCCAGCTCTCCCAGCCACCATTGACGATTTGAAACGAGAAATAACAGCAGCTATCCAAACTGTTACGCCTGATATGCTACACAGAGTGTGGAACGAGTTGGAGTATCGGGTTGATATTGCTCGAGTGTCTGGAGGGGGCCATATTGAACATCTCTGAACTTGTTTTTGAGTGAAAAAAAAACTTTTTAAACACTCTTTGTAATGATGTATAACAGAAGGTTATATTATGTTTCTTTCATTAAATACACATTTTTAAAGTTGTGGTATTCTTTTTGAATCACCCTGTATTTATCCTTTAATGAAATTTGTGTTTAAAAATATATCACTTTTTCAAACCAACAACTCAGTTCATGGAATCAATATTAGAAATAAGAGTAATCTCCACAAGGATTTAAAGTCACTCAGACTTGTATAAAAAGGTGTGCATTATTAAGGAACACACATTCTCAATAACTTGCCAGCAGCCATAAAAAGCTTAACAACTAATGAAATTCAGTTTAAGAGAAGCCTAAAGGATTTATTGGTGGCCAACTCCTTCTACTGCATTGATGAATTTCTCAGTAGAACCAACTGATATATATATATATATATATATATATATATATATATATATATATATATATATATAAGCACAATATAGCTTCTGCACAATTTCAGTGCATTAATGTGTTCATTGTAAATAAGTGTGTGTATGTGTATGTGTATGTGTTTGTGTGTGTGTGTGTGTGTGTGTGTGTGTGAGTGTGTGTGTGTGTGTGTGTGTGTGTGTGTGTGTGTGTGTGTGTAAGTACCACCATTTCAGTGCAATAATGTGTTCATTGTAAATAAGTATTGTAGTAGTTGTATTACACGTTTATTGAGTTCTAAATAAATAAAAAAGTGCGTTAGTATTTGGAAAATGATTATTTCATATAGCGTTCATTAAAAATTGACGATCATTCCACTTGGGACCTGTGGAATGGTACATTAGCTGATTTATTTGAGTTGTAAATATTTGTCATGTATTGTTGTTTTTCTGACATGTACTACATCCTGGAGGACCACCTCACTACTGATCAATTGGAATGAAAGTAAGTCTAATCTTATCTAATCTAATCTGCAAAACACTTATTGTTGTCGATGGTCCAGCACTTAAATAAAATATGAGTTGAATAACAGGGGAACAATAGATTCCTACTGCACGTAATTAGTTATGAACAACAATTTAGCTCGAGAGATATTCACTTCTAAACGCACACCACGTCTTCATTGCAGAAGGCACGGAAATCACACAAGAGCACAGGTTGCCACTCCGAAATATTTCTATTCTCCGCGACCACGCGCAAATTGCTCCACTGTCCAAGTCTTTCCGCCGACTCCGCGTCCGTCGCGCCGAGGCGTCCAGCACTTCCCTTGTCGTGTGCTGTCCTCTCCAGCACTGCCTCGTGTCTTCTCTCCCGACCTCGCTTCCATCCAGTCTCCCCATTCACAAGCGCTGTGTTTGGCAAGAGCGCTCGCGGCATGTCTTCAAGCCAACGTACACACACATATTTAAACACATACGAATTACTGGAGTTACATTTAAATAACATGAAGTTAAATAAATATTCCTACGGCTGGACCATAAACATGCTCTAACACACATTATTCAATACATAAACTATTAAATAAACATATATCCAGATAAAGGAAGCAAAAGGTATGCCAGGAGCCTAATGTCTCTGTGCTTTCTAAAACACAATAAATAATTGACCAGTTTCTTCATAAATAGCATATATCGGATATTAACAAAGATATGGATGGATCAATATTTTTCTAAACATGCTGATAACGTTTTTTCGTGTAACTGTGGAGTACTTACGGCCTGACGCGATCGATAGTAATCGGCCACTTTGACCTCCTATAACTCATGTTCAATTTAAGTTACGTGCCTGGCCACCAACTCTGAATATAGAATATTTTCAGGGCGCCACAACCTGCCCGTTACCTCATACAACGCACTACTGTCTCGCCCTGTGTGGACAGTTGGAGACATCGTATGCCGTAAGGATCTTGAATTTTATAATTTTTCTTATGCTTTCGGGGCACGTTGCTTGATTTTCTGTCAGAGACGAACCAAGGCCCATTTTAATCATGCGCTCCTTGGGATGTAACTGCTTTATATGTTGCTGGACAGAGTTGGACGCAATTGATGAGAAGATATCAAACATATATTGAGTGGATAGTCCACGGTGACGCTCCATTTTGGAACCAATATTCATGATTTCTTAAACAAAATGAGAACCAAATTACAAAATTAACATCAGGTTCTTATTATATGCCCATAAGACTGAGTTACGTACTTTTTGTAAGTAAACAAGTTTCAGCTTAGGACACTACACAACATCGCCGAGCCGGCCGGAGTGGCCGTGCGGCTCTAGGCCCTACAGTCTGGAACTGAGCGACCGCTACGGTCGCAGGTTCGAATCTTGCCTCGGGCATAGGTGTGTGTGATGTCCTTAGGTTATTTAGGTTTAATTAGTTCTAAGTTCTAGGCGACTGATGACCTCAGCAGTTAAGTCGCATAGTGCTCAGAGCCATTTGAACCATTTTTTTAACATCGCCGAAGGGCCTTCGCGGTGTGCAAGGGCGGTTGGTGAGAGCACTGAACACCACAGTTTTCAGGCTTGAACAGAATTTCCAAATTGATGATAGTGTCTAACCTAACACGTTACGATACTTTAAAAACTGGTTTTCAACAAAATGAAGGTACTCTGAGATAAAAGTTAATTTTTTTCGACAAAAAAACGTCATTATAAAAACGTGCAGCAGAAACAGAAATTGCTATATATCGATAAAATCCTATGTACAACAGTAGTAAAAAGTCGACTCACAAGTCACAAAGAGACGTAATGTAATTGCATCTATATATTTAATGAGTTATACTTCCTGCTAGCATGAAAAACTTTGTTTTGAAAAACATCTGTTTAAACTATTCAGCTTACTTTTTTAAAACTGAATATACACTCCTGGAAATGGAAAAAAGAACACATTGACACCGGTGTGTCAGACCCACCATACTTGATCCGGACACTGCGAGAGGGCTGTACAAGCAATGATCACACGCACGGCACAGCGGACACACCAGGAACCGCGGTGTTGGCCGTAGAATGGCGCTAGCTGCGCAGCATTTGTGCACCGCCGCCGTCAGTGTCAGCCAGTTTGCCGTGGCATGCGGAGCTCCATCGCAGTCTTTAACACTGGTAGCATGCCGCGACAGCGTGGACGTGAACCGTATGTGCAGTTGACGGACTTTGAGAGAGGGCGTATAGTGGGCATGCGGGAGGCCGGGTGGACGTACCGCCGAATTGCTCAACACGTGGGGCGTGAGGTCTCCACAGTACATCGATGTTGTCGCCAGTGGTCGGCGGAAGGTGCACGTGCCCGTCGACCTGGGACCGGACCGCAGCGACGCACGGATGCACGCCAAGACCGTAGGATCCTATGCAGTGCCGTAGGGGACCGCACCGCCACTTCCCAGCAAATTAGGGACACTGTTGCTCCTGGGGTATCGGCGAGGACCATTCGCAACCGTCTCCATGAAGCTGGGCTACGGTCCCGCACACCGTTAGGCCGTCTTCCGCTCACGCCCCAACGTCGTGCAGCCCGCCTCCAGTGGTGTCACGACAGGCGTGAATGAAGGGACGAATGGAGACGTGTCGTCTTCAGCGATGAGAGTCGCTTCTGCCTAGGTGCCAATGATGGTCGTATGCGTGTTTGGCGCCGTGCAGGTGAGCGCAACAATCAGGACTGCATACGACCGAGGCACACAGGGCCAACACCCGGCATCATGGTGTGGGGAGCGATCTCCTACACTGGCCGTACACCACTGGTGATCGTCGAGGGGACACTGAATAGTGCACAGTACATCCAAACCGTCATCGAACCCATCGTTCTACCATTCCTAGACCGGCAAGGGAACTTGCTATTCCAACAGGACAATGCACGTCCGCATGTATCCCGTGCCACCCAACGTGCTCTAGAAGGTGTAAGTCAACTACCCTGGCCAGCAAGATCTCCGGATCTGTCCCCCATTGAGCATGTTTGGGACTGGATGAAGCGTCGTCTCACGCGGTCTGCACGTCCAGCACGAACGCTGGTCCAACTGAGGCGCCAGGTGGAAATGGCATGGCAAGCCGTTCCACCGGACTACATCCAGCATCTCTACGATCGTCTCCATGGGAGAATAGCAGCCTGCATTGCTGCGAAAGGTAGATATACACTGTACTAGTGCCGACATTGTGCATGATCTGTTGCCTGTGTCTATGTGCCTGTGGTTCTGTGAGTGTGATCATGTCATGTATCTGACCCCAGGAATGTGTCAATAAAGTTTCCCCTTCCTGGGACAATGAATTCACGGTGTTCTTATTTCAATTTCCAGGAGTGTAATTTTAATCGGCAATCGCAGCACGGAACAGTTTCCATTTTTTCGCCAGTGTCGGAACACTCTTTTTTATCGATATTGTATCGATTATCCGTTTACCAATCGAAGAATTTTCTCATGACTGGAATTACTTTTAGAACCTTTTCTATCCGTATAAATACGTTTGTCTGTCATTTTGAAGCATTCACGTTTTATCTTGTATAAGAAACAAGCGAAATAAGTTAAGGAGACGCGAAACAAGCACGTGCTTTCATACTGTTCGCATGTTACGAAGAGAGATCTTGTTTACAGTAGTATTTTAGTTGGTATTAATGCCCTCTGTGATACTATCCGAAACTAACAAGAACCCTATCCTGTCAGCAACTATTACAGTACTACTTCGGTTGTATTCAAGCGTTCGGATGCACCAGACCTTCATGCAGTAAATCGCAGTTTCAACATATTTTAACGTATATGACAGACTTTATATGAGTGAATCTTAAAAACAGACCCTCTAAGAAACATTTTAAGCTAATACAAAAATGAATCTCAAAATATGTCCTGGTGTACGCCCACAGCACCTCCCCACCTTAAAACAACGCAGGAACTATGTAACGTATGTTGCATGAACGCTGAGATGCCAAAATTTTGTTACCACGTGATTAATAGCGTGATGGTATACTTTCGGAACGCAGTACCACAGCAGATCTGTATGGCATGGATTAAACAAGTCCTTGTCAAGTTTCCAGATCACACATCTGGAGAGTCGACAAGGACTTGTTTAATCCATGCCACTCAGAACTGCTGTGGTACTGCGTTCCGAAAGTGTTCCATCACCAAATGTTAATACACAAAGTTCGCTTAAACTACGGGTTAGTGGTTTTTGGGCGTGGAGCTGGTGTCCGATAGCATTCCAGATGTTTTCACAGGTTTCACATCAGGAGGGCTCGGTCACCAATACATCAACGTAAGTTCCCTGTCACGCTTCTCAAAGCAGCATAGCACAATTCTGACCTTGTGACACAGACAGTTATCCAGTTGGAAGATGTCGCCGTCGGGGAAGACATCAAGAATTGAGGCACACAGATGCTCCGCAATAGTGTTTACTTAGTCCACAGCTTTCATGATGCTTTCAGTTACTACTACAGGTCCGACGGAGGGCAGGGAAATGTCCCGTGTAGCATAGTATTTCTCCAACGGTTTACGTCCATAGCGCGGGGATTGTTCAAGCAGCCGTTCGCGTGTGATGGCCTATCCGGTCGCGACCTTCGACGCAGTGTAAGAATAAAGGCAATTCTTTAGACAAGGTGACGGGTTTCTCTTGATCAACGCTTCAGTCTAGATGATTCGGTGTCCACTGTAATAATAGTAATCGACGATGTCTTTAAGTCAACACGGAAAAAAGTATTGTTTTCTGCTGATAAGCCCCATGTTCAGCAATATACGATGAACGGTATACTCCAAAACACTTGTACCAGCGCTATACTCTGTCGTCATATATGCCACAGATCGCAGTCTTTCCAGTTTTACACAGCGGCCATTCTTACAACCTCCATGTTCTGTGATGTAAATGTAAATACTGTATGGCATTGTTGCTGGGATATCCCACGGGATGGGTTCAGCTACCTGCTCACACCGATCCCTTTCCTTGAGGATATGTGAGAGTTGTGTCGTTTGTGTATGCTCAGAATATAGGTGAGTATAATGGATGCGTATGTAGTGTTAGGTTTGTGTTGTTCGCTGAGGTGACAAAATTAATGGGATAACGATATGCACATTTACAGATGGCGGTAATATAGCCTACACAAGGTATGAAAGGGCAGTGCGTTGACGGAGCAGTCATTTATGCTCAGGCGATCATGTGAAAAAGTTACCGACGTAATTGTGGCCTCACGACGGGAATTAACGGACTTTGAACGTGGAATGGTAGTTTAGGCTAGATGCGTGGGGCATTCCATTCCGGAAACCGATCGGAAATTCAATATTACGAGATTCAAAAGGTCAAGAGTGTGCCGAGAATACCAAAGTTCAAGCATTATCTCTCACCACGGACAGCTCAGTGGCCGACGGCCTTCACATAGCGACGAAGAGCAGCGGCATTTGCCTAGAGTTGACAGTGCTAACACACAAGAACGATTGCGTGAAATAACCGCATAAATCAATGTGGGACCTACGACGAACGTATCCGTTAGGCCAGTGGGGCGAGATTTGGTGTTACCTGTCTATGGCAGCAGACGACCGACGCTAGTGGCTCTCCTATCAGCACGATATCGCCTGCATTGCGTCTCCTGGGCTCGTGACCATATCGCTTGGACAATTGGAAAACCGTTGCCTAGTCAGACGAGTCCCGATTTGAGTTGTTAAGAGCTGATAGTCGGGTTCGACTGTGGCGCAGACCCAACGAAGCCACTGACTCAAGTGGTCAAAGCCATTGTGCGTGCTGGTGGTGGCTCTATAATGGCTGCATTTACATGGAATGGACCGGGTCCTGGGTTACGTTTGACTACGTGGAGCCCATTTACATCCATTCATGAACTTCATGTTCCCAAACAACAATGGCTCAAAAATGGTTCAAATGGCTCTGAGCACTATGGGACTTAACATCTATGGTCATCAGTCCCCTAGAACTTAGAACTACTTAGACCTAACTAACCTAAGGACATCACACAACACCCAGTCATCACGAGGCAGAGAAAATCCCCGACCTCGCCGGGAATCGAACCCGGGAACCCGGGCGTGGGAAGCGAGAACGCTACCGCACGACCACGAGCTGCGGAAAAACAACAATGGAATTTTTATGGATGACAGTGGATCCTGTCACCTTGTCACAGTTGTTCGCAGATGGTCTGAAGAACATTTCGGATAATTCGAGCGAATGATTTTCCAGTTCTCTTGCCATGAATGCCATCGAACATTTATGGACAAAACGGCGAGGTCAGTTCGTGCACAAACTTCTGTACCGCAACACTTTCGCAATAGTGAACGGCTATACAAGCTGTATTTCTGCAGGCGACTTTCAACGACTTGTTGAGTCCATGCCACTTCGAGCTGCTGCACTACGTCGGGCAGAAAGAGGTCCGACACGATATTAGAAGATATACCATGACTTTCGTCGTCTCATTTTATGATGAAAGTGATGGTTATGATGATGATGACGATGATGATGATTATGATGGCGATGGTGATAATTGGGCGACAGATAGCCTACTCCTTTGGAATAGCACCAAAGGGGCCACCGATCTTACCGGCCGCATTCGACTGACGGATCACCTTTAACAGCGTTACCTTCCTTCAGTCCACGAGACGCTGTCAGAGGTTTATAAAATAATCCACTATATTGGCTCAAAAACGCCTCCACTTTCCCGACAAATACGACCAGTGACTATTTTTTCCGCCACCAGGATCCAAAATGAATTACCTCCAAGCCAAGCGCCACCATAAAAGAGCGTGCTTCAGCGATTTCGGCGGGTTTCTGGAATAAAGCGCTTCTCGTCACCTACTCGTGGTTTTACCATCGTTCCCTTAGATGCTCACTACAATAGCAAACCAACACATGCCCAGAGTAGCCGTTTCAAAGCCACTCGTTCCCAAGCGCCGGGCCATAACAATCTGCCATCAGTCCAAGTCACTTATGTGTGTCGGTTTCACCATCTGCGGGCCGTCTTGTAACTCCAATCGTCCCTAGTCTGCTTAATTACTTTCCTTACTTCATCACGTAACGCAGACAGATGAGATTTAATCTCATAGTGGTTAGTGTTCACCATGTTTTGCAACATCATTGTATATTCTACCATACCTTTAACAAGTTTTCAATTGTGTTCAATTTGTAGCAGTCATTCTCAGAAGCTTAATGTCGTCTTATTTCTATAACTTATAAACGACAAGTTAAAAATACAATATTATTCGGCAAAAATTTATGTTCCACTTGACTTTATGTTCTTCAAAAATTTTTAGGCGAATCTGGAAATACCCTGCGTCTTCGATTCTGTTTGATTGAATTTCAGAAAGAAGGGAATAAATGATGCACATTCCATAGTGACTATTCCTAAAATTTTAGTTTTTAATGAGCATTAGACCTGATAGCATCTCTATCCTCAAGTGTCGCATTACTGGGGTTTTCGTTAACATTGCACTCGCATATAATAAGTCTGCATGATGAAGTGGCATTCTAAATCACACTTTAAACAGTTGTAGTACCGTTACCTTGGGGGGGGGGGGGTAATATCATTGTTCTTTTAAAACTTTCTATGTTACTATGAATTTCTTTAGCTGATCTTGTTTGAAATGTGGCATATCCTAACGCTCTGTTGTTCTGAATATTACTTCCAATAATTTCTGTTATTAACATGTTGACACATCACACAATAATTGTATGTGGGATGCAAGGTTTGGTGTACATCCAGCACCGATATAATATGCAGATCTAATGGCAGAATAGTTCTTTTCCTTCACAGTAACTGCAAGAACGTTCCTCCATCTTCTCACACTGGTAGTTGACAATAGAGGCTTCCTACTAACACTGATAAAGCATTGTCAGAAGACCATGAAATAAAACCGACGTGCTCCATAGAGATAATATTAATCTGAGCTCCCAACTCCAATCTGACAACTTCAAACAGATCATTTCAAATCTTTGAGTCAAACCATCTCACGAGTTTCAAAACTTGTTGTAAAGTACATTGTTTCTTTCCTTACTAAATGCCTATGTGGCTTAAGAAGTAATTTAAGTGGCCCTAGAAATACTGTTATTACGTTTTTTATGAGATGTCAGGCATCACGATTACAGCAGAATTTTCGAATAATACTGAACGCTCTGAGAATCGAGAAGGAAAATTCAAAACAATTTGTTACATATTCAAAGCTGAGAAAACTGTTTTCGTGAGAGAGAGAAAATTGTGTGTGTGGAATGATGATGGCTAACATGCACTATTTTCATAACAAATCACGAATTCATCCGTGTCCCTTGATAACGTTGACCTATTTTGAAATTTATGAAAACCGCACTCACATCTTAAAGAAAATAAAGATGTTAAATAATAACTGCATCAGTCGCTCCAACACCCGCGGTATAAGATATCATGCCACTTATTTAATTAAAATTCTTACTTTATGCAGCGAAAGTATCGGACTTGAGGGAAATGTTAGAGACACCCAGGAGGGAAGTGGAGTGTTTGCCAACTGGAAGGGAGGATGACGGCTGGGGATTAGGCGACATGCGAGTTTTCATCAAAGTTGTGCAATTCTGACTGGGGGCTGCTGTAAAGAGGGGAGCAAATTGGCCCAACCAGTTATCTGGCCTTTCCAGAGTCTCTTGAGAACCTCGAAAATATAGATCAAATAATTAATTCTCATTCTTTTAATAGGCTTTATCTAACTCCGCCTGCTAAACTGGAAGTGCGGAAGGATCCTCTTAAAGAGGAACGGACCAGAGATACGCCGCTTTCAAGCTGCGGCATGTTTGCCCTTCCTAGTGGTTCATTCTTACAACGTTTTGAAAAAGGGAGGAAGAACATCTTATTATCATTTCATACAAGCTTTTGTTTTACTACCAAAAGGAAATTACTTACCATTTCTTATCTCAAAGCTGGCGCTCCCGACGTTCCTCAGTCTGCGACGACGGTGTTGAAAGTTCTCTTTTGTCAGCAATAGAGGTTTCTTGAAAACGAGTGATAACTTTTCTGAAACATGGTATATGTGCAGTAGCAGACTGTAGTGTATATCCATCATAATTAATTTTCCTCGCACGCAGTTGCTTTCCCATGGTTTTCTTTTAAGTTTTTACTGCAAATCTAGCTAGTAAGACATTTTAAAACTCATACTTCTTAAACCAGAGTCATCAACCAAAAAAGCTATTTCTCTACTAAAAAGTATGAGAGCTCAAACACTTCCATGTACATGTATAAAGCGATGTCTCTTGGCAAAAAATTTAATAAATTTTTATATTATGTTTGTTAAACGACCTCAAGAGTGAGGCAGTTAAACTCAGATTAACGTAGTGTTGATGTCGAAGTTACTCGATTATTTCCGAGAGCAGTAGACTAGAAGTCATGGTTCTGATAAGCCAGTCAATCTTGGACCATCGTAGTATTCGGCCACTATGAAGTTAGGATTTCGTAAAACGTGTTTGTTTTTACACATTTAATGAAAGAAACGCCTACAGATTAATTTCTGTTGTCTTGATTCATTATTTGCGGATACAAATATCTGTCTAACCACTATATTGGATGGATGAAAGGGTTTAATTTTGGGTGATAAACATGTCCGTTCCTATTATAGTGCTACAAGCTGTTAAAATTGATGATATCAAAAACGAATGCTGCGTATCTATAAACACAATGATTGAAATGTTTCACGCGAATTCGTCAGCAGAGCTGATGACATTGTTGTAATACATTTACAGTACCTACAAAACCATTTAGCCCGTAAATATGGCTGGTCGACCGGGCAAATAATAAGATGAACCAGCCACACATAATGTTCGCCCTATCGACTTGGAGACGTATTCAGAGGCCCACAAAATTTTAAAAGTTTACTTTCTAAATTTTTATTGTCGCCTAAAATCGAGGGTAGTCACTTTTGAGGCCAAAGGCTTTATTCTTATCTGCACATAGAGCTCAAGATTTTAAAACATTATGCACCTGAGTGTTTCTCCACAAACAGTAAATTCTGATGATTTTCTTGTCCAGGAGAGGCAAGCGTGTGTGTCATTGGTCAGTGTCTGATACGAAGGGAATGCGGATCATTTCCTCCCACCTAGAGACTCTAAGGAAATGGGTCATGATTGGATTACTGTTGTACTTGACACTACAGTGTGAGTGGGCGTTACAGTAAACTGTGGCGTTTTCCTAGCGCGATGCTTTTGCTGTTTCACCAGCTATCCTCTTTCCCTCGATTCCACCGTTTGCAGGTACCTAGTCGATCACCACCTCTTCTTCCTGTTTTGTCCTGCACCATCTCGTGTGCAAGGTACATTTGCTAAATACCCTGCCAAGCACCGAAGGAGTCTCACAATATCTTGAATTTTCATCTGCTCCAGTTCCACCTTAAGTGCCCTCAGTTCGTGCATAATTCTCTGGAAAGTAGTTAGGTAGGAGGGTTTTATTTATACAAAGAGAGAAAATAATACGGCAATCGACATTGTCCTTTGTTTACATACACCCGAAAATCTCTTTGTGTCACGAGACTCAGATAAAATTCCGTTAAACACCATTCTTAAAAATAATAGGTGTGGCGATTATCTTGCTGTGCTTCATGTGCAAGATTTTTCTGGACCTGTCAGTCATCCAATGATCCTATTTTTTCCTTTCCTGTTTAAAAACAAGAGTGGTCCGTTATACTTCGGGCATGCAGGCGCAGAAACTCCATGTCTTCTAATGATATTTCGGTCGCATGCGTTTCGACCGAAAAGCTGAAACTATAGCACTGGCATGTGTCCTTTTAATCCCGAGCGCAGCACATGCACGAGCACCAGAAATGTTGTTCAACGACTGAAAACTTACGCTGTTCAGTTAAAATGTCATGGGCTGTACGTGCGTCTGTCTGATTTGTAAAAAGCCACAGTCGCTGGGGATCTTGAGCCTTGTGGAGCATCAAGTCAGTCTTGATGAAACCGAAAAGTGCTACAGTCTTAGATGGACGGTGAAAGATCACTTCAAATTTATGCTTGATGAAGGTCCACTTAGAGTATGATCTTTCCTATATCGGGCGAGCGACGTATATAACCCGTGAGAGATGTGTGACACATCGCAGCTACATCCGGCTATTACACTCTAATAAAACGCCTGCCGCGATGCTTTGCGTCGAAAGTGGCCACTGTAGGCTGTATGACAGTGTCGACATCAACATTGTTGGACTCGTTGGTGAAGAAAACAGTGCAGATCCGTTTGGCGAAGGTTATAATAAACGATTTAATATTTCTACCTGTACAGATAGTGGAATCTGGCTCTTTCTATGATGTATTTGCAAAGATATCGCTACGGTGCAGCTTCTATTAATGTACCGATATTCCAGCACGGATCGAGCGTCAAACCACAGATTCTGTTAACACAAGGTTCCCTGCCACCGAACGACATCTCTGGCCCTTGTGTATCGGTGGCCGCATGCTCAATAGCACGATCCTCTGATTTAAAAGGCTGGACTCCAGTGCAGCAGCTTGTCTGTCGACCCACTCGAAACACAGCCGAAAAGTGTACAATCAAAACATCAATCGAGGAATGGAGCTCCCACTGCTGGACGCTCGTAATCCGATTGATCGATCAATTAAAAAATGGCTCCAAGCACTATGGGACTTAACATCTGAGGTCATGAGTCCCCTAGACTTAAAACTACTTAAACCTAACTCCCCTAAGGCCATCACACCCCACTTTACAGGAGGTTTATTTGGAAACTAAGGTGTGATCGATCACAAAACAGAAACTAAAGTGCAGATCCAGTGAAGCTTTGCACAGATGGGCAGTGTCCCTTGTACACCAGTGGCCTTTGTAGCCGAGCGGTTCTAGACGCTTCAGTCTGGAACCGCGCGGCCGCTACGGTCGCAGGCTCAAATCCTGCCTCGGGCATGGATGTGTGTGATGTCCTTAGGTTAGTTAGGTTCAAGTAGTTCTAAGTTCTAGGGGACTGATGACCTCAGATGTTATGTCCCATAGTGCTCAGAGCCAGTACACCAGTGGATAAGGTCACGTCGCTCTCAGTTCCGAGAGCACAGTCGACACTTAAAATTGTGTCTCCCACCAGCTATGAGTGCCTGGACAGATTGAATGCAGCCCACATAACGCAACTGCCACGAAGTTTCTTCCTCATGACGATTTTCGATGGAGACGCTCTTAGAGCGTTTTCGATGGAGAGAGGTTGATCACCTATCATACAGCCTGGACTTGGCTCCCTCTGAGTTTCATCTCTACTCAGATGAACCGCTACCTATGAAGACAGCATTTTGGCATAGACAACGAGCTGCAGTCACTCCTAGAGAATTACCGGACATTACAAACGGCTGCCTTCTATGATGAGAATGTTGGAAAGTTGGTACAACGCTATGACAAATGCCTAAGTCGGAGCAGCAACTATGCAGCGAAGTAGCCAGAGGGTGTAGCTACATATTTAAAATATAATTATTTTCACCGGGATTTCCATTTCTCAATCGATTAGACCTTACTTTTCGAATAGCCTTCGAGTATGCATCTCGCACTCCTCGTATGGTAAAACGTGACTTCATCATTCAGCATACGAAAGCTCGGTTCACAAGCTGTGGTTATGAAACTGAAGCAAGAGCGGAACACAAAAAACTCCTCCACGAATGAGGATATTTGATTAGGCTCCCTGGTACGGAAGAAATACACCGCACAACACAATTAAGGGGTTACTTTTTCGAAACAGTGTAATTGTCGCCCATTGCGACGCAGAAGTTTGAAATTTTGCTGAAAGGTGTCTACCACACACTCTATTACATTTTAGCCCTCCGTTTTACGTCCCTGCGATGGGGCTCAGAATCGCGACGTCCAGCGTTTTAATCACACTGTATTCTTATGGACCCCCAGGGAAAATCTTTCAGACACACCGCCTACCAGAACGACACGTAAAGGTCTTAGGAGATGGCACAAAGGACATCAATGCAATCACAACTTCCCTTTGAGCATTGATTCCCACACATTTCGTGATCGAAAACAAAATTTCGCAGTGCGATGAGCCACAAGACGACTTTCTTGACACATTTTGCCAGTGGTGACACTCTTCTCACCCGTCCCCCACCCACCACTGGACAATTGAAACCGTTCTTAAGGGCACTGCAGGGCTGCAGCCCCACTGAAAGTGAGCTCATCCCTCTGAGGGCTAGCGTGACTGCAGGTTTTGCTTTGGTATACAGGGTGGAACTCCTAGGTTCCATTCAAAACTACGTCGAAATTGGAACATTATACGAAGCAGAAAAGCTTGTTTAGCTTGTACGATTTTCGTCCCTCCTTTTTCGAGCTCTCCTGTGGCGCGTGTACGGGGGACTATGACACTGAAAACCACGCATTTGCACAACACCATCGTTGCCACAGCACCCATCTATCAACCCTTACCTACCATCAGGATGGGCAGCCCTTTCGACACCCGTTTGGTTTCACATGCGGGCAGCATGCACTAGTGTGGAGTGAATCGCCTGTCCCGTCAGCCAGTAGAGATCACTGAATGAGTTTCACTGTACAAAAAGTTTTTACAGTGTCCAAGAAAGGTGCTTCAGTGGAACCTCAGAGTCTTACAAGAATCCTTTGACATTCCGTGTACATATGAAAACTAGAGATCAAATAACATAAATTCACTTTCCTTCTTTGGATCATGTTAACGCTTTGCCGAGTGGATTTGAGCATTTTCCAGTGGTTCCAACTTAAAGCCCAGAATAAAAATTAATGTCATGCTACATTCCAAAGCGATGACATCACATTCAGTGGGATTAAGGCTCCTCTATGTTGTTTAGAAAAAAAGTTGAATTTTCCAGGTTTGTCAGCAGATGCAAAAAATGTGAAGAACGTCCACAAATGAAGGGATGAAATATGGATGACAGGGGGTGAGACAGTATGGTGGCAAAGTGGCCACGAGCTCAGTATGTTTGTGTTTGTTGCCTACATTAAGGGCAAGTATGCACTGAGGGCAAACCTGCTGTACTCTTTTGATTGGCAGGTCCTTAACCTATTGTTCTCCTGAGAGGACTGTGAACCCCTCAGGATAACCCTTCCTTTTGAGTGAAAGGTCCTTAACCTTCTGTTCCCACACATATACCCCTCCCCCTTCTCCTCCTCCTCTGTCTCCTCCTCCCCAATCCCTCCGGAACGCTTTTGAATCAATTTGATTCACTAATTAATTAGATCGATCAATTAATTAACCCTTTGATCGCTAGAATAAGACCCCTCATGTCTGCGGCATGGCAATTGGCCGGAAAAGTCCATGATGATTGCTCATTAGCCGGAAAATCGATTGCATTGTATAGAATATTGTTTAAACAGTTAAGACATTGTGCGGAATACAGTTTTATGGGATAAAAGTTGGTATATAGAATATACACTCCTGGAAATGGAAAAAAGAACACATTGACACCGGTGTGTCAGACCCACCATACTTGCTCCGGACACTGCGAGAGGGCTGTACAAGCAATGATCACACGCACGGCACAGTGGACACACCAGGAACCGCGGTGTTGGCCGTAGAATGGCGCTAGCTGCGCAGCATTTGTGCACCGCCGCCGTCAGTGTCAGCCAGTTTGCCGTGGCATGCGGAGCTCCATCGCAGTCTTTAACACAGGTAGCATGCCGCGACAGCGTGGACATGAACCGTATGTGCAGTTGACGGACTTTGAGAGAGGGCGTATAGTGGGCATGCGGGAGGCCGGGTGGACGTACCGCCGAATTGCTCAACACGTGGGGCGTGAGGTCTCCACAGTACATCGATGTTGTCGCCAGTGGTCGGCGGAAGGTGCACGTGCCCGTCGACCTGGGACCGGACCGCAGCGACGCACGGATGCACGCCAAGACCGTAGGATCCTACGCAGTGCCGTAGGGGACCGCACCGCCACTTCCCAGCAAATTAGGGACACTGTTGCTCCTGGGGTATCGGCGAGGACCATTCGCAACCGTCTCCATGAAGCTGGGCTACGGTCCCGCACACCATTAGGCCGTCTACCGCTCACGCCCCAACATCGTGCAGCCCGCCTCCAGTGGTGTCGCGACAGGCGTGAATGGAGGGACGAATGGAGACGTGTCGTCTTCAGCGATGAGAGTCGCTTCTGCCTTGGTGCCAATGATGGTCGTATGCGTGTTTGGCGCCGTGCAGGTGAGCGCCACAATCAGGACTGCATACGACCGAGGCACACAGGGCCAACACCCGGCATCATGGTGTGGGGAGCGATCTCCTACACTGGCCGTACACCACTGGTGATCGTCGAGGGGACACTGAATAGTGCACGGTACATCCAAACCGTCATCGAACCCATCGTTCTACCATTCCTAGACCGGCAAGGGAACTTGCTGTTCCAACAGGACAATGCACGTCCGCATGTATCCCGTGCCACCGAACGTGCTCTAGAAGGTGTAAGTCAACTACCCTGGCCAGCAAGATCTCCGGATCTGTCCCCCATTGAGCATGTTTGGGACTGGATGAAGCGTCGTCTCACGCGGTCTGCACGTCCAGCACGAACGCTGGTCCAACTGAGGCGCCAGGTGGAAATGGCATGGCAAGCCGTTCCACAGGACTACATCCAGCATCTCTACGATCGTCTCCATGGAAGAATAGCAGCCTGCATTGCTGCGAAAGGTGGATATACACTGCACTAGTGCCAACATTGTGCATGCTCTGTTGCCTGTGTCTATGTGCCTGTGGTTCTGTCAGTGTGATCATGTGATGTATCTGACCCCAGGAATGTGTCAATAAAGTTTCCCCTTCCTGGGACAATGAATTCGCGGTGTTCTTATTTCAATTTCCAGGAGTGTAGTTTGTTTGTTTGGTTAAGGAATTAGTCAGGAAGTCTATTGGAAAGTAGGGAGTATTGTTTAAAAAGTTATACATTACGTAGAATACTGTTTATTTAAACAATGTACACGATACAAGATGGTTTTTATTTATTTAGTTAGAGAATTTATCAGGAAACTGATTGCAGTTTATGGAATATCGTTTATTTAAATAATTTACAGGCTACAAGATGATGTATGGATTTCCCATTTCAGCTTCCTGTTGAGTGTAATCCGCCTACTGAAAAAGTAAAATTACTATCCATGCGAAGTGACTCTCATGATCAATTTCATTAATTAGCCTATCGACGTGAGGAGTGGCAGTGCGGTTAGAGGCGCCATGGCACTGATTGCGCGGCCTCTCCTGCCTGCTACAGACTGCATCAAGCTTCTCAATACGTTGCAGTGAACTCTGTCTTGCAGTGGTATTTGCTGTTGCCACTATATTATGATGCAGTATGTCTCTCTACTTCCAAATGTTGTGGAAAGAACCAGTTTAGGAATTCTACAATACTTTAAAAAACGCAATCGCGACGGCATGGCCAGCACGGGTGTTGATGTGTCTCCTGCCCAATGTGAATGGGAAGTATCCTTTAGATGGGGAACTGTGCTAGCATCGTGATCGCTAGTTCGTGTGATCGGCAATAATTTTTATTCACCAGATCTGATCAATTGAACGTTGTGGTGGAGGAGGGTGTTTGCACTCTCAAGTGTTGGTGCATACTAGACCTCGGAAATATTTAGCACCATGATCTATTTGTGGTGGAAATTTCATTATTTGTTTTGCATAATGTTTGCGTGTTATACTCAAACGTTGAAAACATGCTTTGTTATGAAGAAGGATCATCGTAACATGGCGATGAGTGTTTTAACTGATATATTTGACTCCTTTAAATTGATTAATTTGGTAGGGTAATTCAAGTCGGAAGTTTCACTCTATTTTTTATATCGAAATTACATCAACTCTCCCATTGTCTTCAGCATTAGCCAATAGGAACACTGTATTTGAGGAGAGATACAAATCTCCGCCTGTATGTTTCAGGTCATTGGTTCACACAGACAAACATGGAGTAGCCTCTTGAGAGAGACAGAGAAGGAGGCGAGTCTCGAATTACCCGATCAACGGAATGCCGCCACTGGATGCTTTGTTTGGGGGCCGCAAATCATAGGAAGCCAATATGCAGTCTTCGGTGAGTGGTATTTAGTAACGTGATCTGTAATTAGGACATAGGGAGGTTTTGACCTTCGTGGCGGTGCCCTGACGATAGACACAAGCACGAGATACCCAAAACAGTTGCTACTATATCGTACTGCGTTCTATTCGTGATCTGTATACTACTTTAGCAGGATTTGTGCAATATGACTGTTGTACGTTTCTCGATCTATACAACATAGTTTGCCACTGAGATGCTAGTAACTTGTCTGTCTCGAGAAAGTGACGTTGGGTATCAAAGCAGGTCATGAACTTTTAGTTATGTAATTTTTGCTAAGGCTCTCTCAATCAAAAGAGAACAATAGGTTCTTCCCTGAATGCATATTTGCCCCTGAATGTAGGGAACCTGCATTATAGCTGTGAAGTTTACGGGCAATAATTATTCTTTTCAAGTAACAGTTATTAGTGTTCTTAGAGACACAGAGTCTTTTGCACAGAAAAGATAATATTTAATTACCTATAAAAATGTTTAATTGCTGAACACTTAAGTCATTAACTTGAAAAGACCATAGATTACCGTTATTACTATTATTATTATTATTTGTAGAATGAAATTTTCGCTCTACAGCGGAGTTTGGAAGGTAGGAGACGAGGTACTGGCACAAGTAAAGCTGTGAGATCGGGGCGTGAGTCGTGCTTGGGTAGAGCACTTGCCCGCGAAAGGCAAAGGTCCCGAGTTCGAGTCTCGGTCCAGCACACAGTTTTAATCTGCCAGGAAGTTTCATTATTATTATTTGTTTCTTCAGTTAGCCAACGAATTACGACCATACGTCTATGCCAGTTGTTGTCGTTCAGTGTTTTTCGTTTAATCCAAATCTCTTTCATCAGTTGTCTGTTTCTAGCACGGTGATAGTAAGACCATTTGGCACCAAACGTGCTTTTGTTCTCCCGAAAAGTTTCAGTTGTCATTATAGCTGCTCTGGAGATTTGTCAGATTTGTATTTCTTGACGATGCATTTCCATTTTTCCTCGGAACATCACTGTAACTTCTCCGAAGATAAGTCGAAATTTTATCTTGGATATACACATATACATCCAGTTTTTCTCGAAATGACTGTTCAGCTGTTCTGAAGAAATATCGATGTTATGAGTCTGCTTGTTGCATACCCATATAGAGGTTTTTTAACGTTTATGTAACAGGCTATTCTTGTTTTCTGTTTCGAGATAAAGACGTTGCAGATGAGTTTCTTCCGTTGGGTGTCATTCATTCTTTGCCCGTGGCAGCAAACACTATCTTGGTACATTTTGTCCGAAATATTTTCTATTTTAAAACATATTCTTTGTTTCGTACTTTTATGTAGATTCCCGATTTCATGATCTGGCCCAACACATTCTGAGAAGCCAACAATATGATCACCGCCCACGGCGACGCTGAATGCCGCCTGGAGGAGTCGTGGTACTTGAAACGGTAGCAATGGTATCTAAGTGAAGCAGACACTGACGGGGGATCACCCTAGCGAAGATATGGGCTTCGAATGGGGAAATTCATTGAAATAAGCTACTTTGACAAAGGATAGATTATATTACATAGAGTCCCTGAACGAGTATCACGAAAACCGCGAAGCTGGTAGAAAGGTCATATGCTACTGTCGCGAGCATCTACGGAAATATGTAGAAGGACAGCGTAACTACTCCTAGGCGCTAAATGGCTGCGAGTCGACGACTCTTCACAGTGCGTGGTATTTGGAGGGTTGTCTGCTCTGTAAAGTACAATAGATGGCGATCTATGGCACCTCTGAGAAAGAGCACAATGCTGGTGCAAGTGCAAGTGTTTCGGAGCACACCGTTCATTCTACATCGCTGAACATGGAGCTCCGTAGCAGGCCACCCCTACGTGATCACATATTGATCCAACAGCATGGTCAATTACTATAGCAGTGAGCACGGGGCCATCGAGATTACACCGTCGATCAATGGAAAGGTGTCGGCCTTTCAGATGAAAAACGTTTCTGTTATACAAGATCGCTGGTAGTCTCCACAAATGCCGTCAACGTGGTAAACGGCGGCTCGAAACGTGCAGCCCGCCACAGACGCAGGCTGGTAGGAGCACTATTAGGCTATGAGAGTCATTCCCCTGGGCTTGCATGTTACCTGTCGTACTATTCGAAGACACGCTGGCAGCTGCGAACCACCTGCACCCCTTCATGATTGATACCTTCCCCGACGGAGATATAATCTTTCAGTAGTATAATTGTCTGTGTCTCGGAGCCAGAACCCAGCTACAGTGGTTTGAGGGGCATTATGGCGAACTCATGTTGATGTCTCGGCGACCAAACTTGCCTGATGTAAATCCTATGGAACCCATCTGGGTCGCTGTCGGGCGCCATCACAGTGTACACAAATCAGAGGTCCGGTTTTTTCGGCTACATGTCCTGTGCGTAGATATCTAATGCTACGTATATCCACAAACCCATCAATTAACTGTCGGATTCCTGATAAGCAAAATCAGTGATGTATTTCGTTGCCGACCAACAATCTATGAAGCAGGTTGTCATAATACATTGGTTCATGAGTGTATTTTTTGACATCTTTCTCTCTTTTCATTCTAATTTTTCTAATGAAGACACAAACTTAGTATTACGCATTAACTTTCAAGTTCGGTAATGCAGCTAACCTCCTCCGTTTACACCACTGTGAGATTTCATGATTTCTAGGACTATAACGCAAGAACGTCAATTCTGAAGCGTTACTGCCATGAAAACAATGAAATTGGTTTCACAGTCAAACATGCTGAATGTCGTTTCAATGTATAAAATGGTTGACGGTGTGGTAAAATGTTATGATTCACATAATTTGTGGCGTCTGTGGACCTTGTGGCCACAGAAACGCTGTAATAAACTTTACTCTTTCAAAGTACGAGGCGTACCCGAAAGCAAGGTCCGATCGCTCGCGAAATGGAAACCGCATTGAAAATCAGATAAAGCTTGGCGTAGGTGTGTTGTATAGTGTCTATAGTATGCCCATTGATAGCGTAACGTCTCTCTTCTTAGTTCCGAGTGCTCAGTGACCACGAAAAGATGCCTAGAAAACGTTGTCTCCCACCAAGTATGAGTGCCCGTGAGAGATTTCACCTGATTTGATGCGGCTCACACAATATAACTGTCGTGCATTTCTTTCTTCATGAGAGTTTTCGGCCGCACTCTGCAGGGGCAATGAGGACGCCCTGCACCGTTTTCGACGGGAAGTGTTTGATCGTCCTCCATACAGCCCGTACTTTGCTCCCTCTAAATTTCATCTCTCTTGACATGAACCACTGGTTATGATGTCAACGTTTTGGCACAGACAGCGAACTGTAGAGAATCGGCGAAAAGTGCAGGCTGGTGCGTTCTATGTTGAGAGTATTTGGAAAGCTGGTACAACGCTACGACAAATGTCTCAGACGGAGCTGCGACTATGTAGAGACGTTGCTGGAAGATGTGGCTAAGTATTGCATATAAAACACTTTTGATTTTCACTGTGGTTTCCATTTCGTGATTGATCGGACCTTACTTTCGGAATATGCCTAGTATAAAGCACAATACAGGAACTGCTGATTCATGGTAAGTATGGAAAATATGAGGACTTTTAAAAATTTTTCCTTCCTCTAAATTAGGGATATCGAAACGTGTCGGTTCTGGGTCATATTTACGAAACTGCTTTTCCGGTACCTACGATATATATCAGATTATGTAGATCCACGGTGCTATTACTGCTCTGAAACTTCTAAATGAATCATCTCCAAGTCAAATAATTCTGAAGAACGTTTCAGCTCTTGTAACGATCATGTATACACAATTAGATTAATTAATGTTTTCAAGTAACGAAGAGATATAAAGTGCCTTTAAATTTCTAAGTGTATGAAACAATCAAATCTGTGTTACTATATCGACACTGACAAACACTTTCTTTCTTTTCGCGACGAACTGACAGCAATTACGAAATGGATAACGATCGTAAAAGGCGACGGCATTGTTTTTGAACCAGTACGACAAAATGGTTTTTGCCCTGTGTACTATACATTCAGGTAAGTCCATAGATATTGCCTAAAAAAGTACTTTCCGGAAAATATCAAGATAGAGGTGTGCGTTTCGGTGTAAAGAAACGAGAGGCGGTCCTTTGCGAGGTGCGTGGAGCGTGGAAAACGTTCGAGGCAGGAACACACAATCAAATAGACGGCCAGCAATATACTGCTCTCTCTCTCTCTAGCCAACTGTAATGCATACAAATTGGCTTAAGGTTGCTTAAACTTGGTTACCTTGCAGTTACAGCCACAAGACCCTCAATAATTGACAAGGCTGCCCCAGGCGCGCCAGGGCTGCACACATTGCTTGTTGACAAAGGCGTCACGTAGCTGCACAACAGGTCAGAGGCTTACAAACAACAGAATAAACTTAAGCACGCAACGGCTGTGAAAATATTAAATGTTAGCGAAAAAACGCCTTTGGTCGTCCATATAAATCATACAAAGGCATCAACCCACAGACAAATGTTTACTGCATATATGTTATCTGAGTTTTATGGTGGATAAATACAGAAGTTCGTACGTTACAGTGTACATGAACTGCAAATAATTATATGTAGTATGCATAACAATAGAATGAATTACTATCTCTAGAAACAAATATGTTACTAATGAACATCACTGAATTTGTGGCAATGGAATTTCAAGTTTTGTTGCCGTGTAGGTCGAACCATCCCACAGCACACAAATATGCAAGCGTCAGATAAATCCTACACAGACTGAACGGAACTGCAATGGATGAAGATAGCTACAAGCAAGAACTAAACGTAATCAGACAGCGATAATGTTCATTTGGTAGAACACATACATGTGGCACAGGGAACAGACAGTACACCACAGAAACGATTAATGCTACCCAGCACCATGGCAAATAAATTTAGCAAAGTAGAAACATATCAGTTATCCTGAAAATATTTCGGATCAGTATATGTGGGACAGACATCCAGAAATTTTAGAATCTGACATTCTGAACATTTAAAGGCAGTGAAAATGACAGCATACACTCTACATTTGCAGACCACTTCATAGAGAACAGAAATCACCCCAGTGATGTAGAAACAGACCTCCAGATTTTAAAACTCAATGATGAGCTGAACCACTTATTAACAACTGCAGAAGATTACCAGATCCAAAAATCTACCATACAGGGCAAAAAGTCACCAATGACCAAACGGTACACTGCAACAGATTATTATGTTCATATGTTCATACGTGTGTGAAATCTCATGGGACTCAACTGCTATGGTCATCAGTCCCTAAGCTTACACACTACTTAACCTAAATTATCCTAAGAACAAACACACACACCCATGCCCGAGGGAGGACTCGAACCTCCGCTGGGACCAGCCGTACAGCAGATTATCATTCAGCACTCTAAGTGAGCTATCAAATATCACACAATAAAACTTACACATTGTTACTGAGATTTGAATTTTTAGTAGATACTGAAGTACAAGGCTATTTTTGGCTTAATTAATTCTACACGTTAACATACATGAATTGAGAAGCGAGTAGGGTATCACAATGAATGACAGAGCAATGTTGGAGGGTGCTGGAACTTAGGAAATGGTGAAGTGATTCGTTGAGCTTGGATGCAAGTTTAAATATAGCATATTTTAAACAGATAAATACATAATTTTGAAATTTAACCAGTAAAGGAAATACTGATACACTTATTCCAGAAACATGACTGAATGTGAAATCTGAATACACAGTTAACATTCACAGTTCGAAAGCTGTACAAGATGGTCGTCACAGCTCTCTATGATCCGACACGAGTTATGGCGTCACGTTTCCTGAGAAAATTTCTACAACAGATAAGTTTACATGAGCACACAATGTTCAGGATGATTAAAAGGCACATTCCTTAAAGCGCTATGTACAAAACCACATAACGCACAGTCACACTCTACTCAGATCTCCACGTGAACACATACTTTTCAAATGAAAATGATCCCTTAAATGAAGAAAAATTTTTTTCTCTAATCCCTCGTTGAGGTTTACTTTAGCGCAATTCCATAAATTTACTTTGAGAGATAGAAAGGAGAAAGCAATGGATAGCTTAGCCATCAATAAATGCAATTAGATCTTACCTAAGAGTCAAGTTAGAAACTGTTCACTGGCGTCAACACTTAAAGGTGATCGATGTCCAAATATATGTTAACGCGAACACTGTTAATATAGGCAACAACTTCACCAGAGCAGAATTTCGGCAAGGATTAGATGAAGTTTATCAAGACAGTACCTTTAGTAATTGTCTTCTCGAATGTCGTCACTGACAGACTGGTTTGTTTAGCTATATGTCACCACATCCCATTACACCAGTTCCAACATGGCATAACCTTTCGATATATGACCACCACAGTAAAACACGTAAGCTGAAACAGACTAATATTCAGCACCTTATGGAGAGCCCAATGCATCCGCTTTACTGGAGTTTGACATTTCTGGGAAACACAGTTTTGCAACACCTCAAAGCACCATCTTCACGAAAGCTACTACTTAACGCTTATTCCTCAAGCTGTAGAATAGTAGTACTACATCTGTATCAACATGATTACTCTGCTATTCACAACAAAGTTCCGGGCAGAGGGTTCAATGAACCACTACGGAGCACCACCGGCGTACAACCACTTCCACAGCATATTCATAGAACAATCTTCCGCCAGGAAAGGTACTGATATCGTGGTCGTCTTAGCATACATTTGGATCGGTCGCAAATCACGCACTCACGTGATAGCCACAACGTGTCTGCCGACTCCGGTCCGTAACTGTCACTCCACCGTTCCAACTTCGTGCTCGCTAGAAAGAGACCTCGATCGCCAGCAGTGTGCCATGTCTGGCAAGAGGAAGTAGTGCCAATCTCAAGCGGCGTGTCAACCACGGCACAACAAGTGACACGAAACAATATCAAATTTGTGTCGCATGTAAAGGGCAGACAATGGAAATTATTCGAAACATCGATCAAGATTGTACGCTGCACCGTTGAATTAACTGATTTTAACGAAAGACCCAAATAGAGCAGAAAGAGAATGACTTTTCTGTATAACATTCCTTCGTTAACAAAATACACATTGATTTATATACGAAGTTTCATAGACAGAACAAAAATTTCCCAACCTGCTGCAAAATATATTCCAAACTAGCACTCATAATCAATTTAATTATTACTGCATTACAGTTTAAAAAATAAAAGCAAGGAAACAGAAGCAGCAAACTTTTTGCATTTGTAAAAGTGGTTTAAGATGTTAAACTATGTCACTTATGTATGAAGCTTCACTAGTTGTCTGTCAGCTTTATTTAATGGATTACAATTTTAATTAAAGTAAAATATTACGCTTAACTGAAAACTGAGAATAAAGAATGTAAATACAGTAAGTCTACTTTCTACCGCACCCACATTTACAGGTACGTATGTATGTGGAAGTTACTAAGTACACTTTCTTGTTCGAAAATAACTAAATTGTAAACCCTTACGTGTTACAGTAATTCTAGAGACAGGATGTGGTAAAAGTTTTTGCTACAAACCCAAACAAGTGAGGCAAGCGACATCGTACATACGTACATGAGTGGCTAAATACACACCAGTAGGAACTTCTTTATTTTATTTCCACATAACTAGAAACTTGTAACACAAGAGCTACAGTAGCAAAAAAATTACAATGGTTTGCAATACTGAAGGATAAAAGTAACCTTTGCATGGCGTGTCAACGCTAATTAACACAGCGCGATGAAAATTAGACCATACGTAGAAAGACGTACCACAGTACAGTACAGCAGGCGACTGAAAAAAAAATACACAATGGAACGAACAGAAATTAGGTTTCATTTAACGACGGTAATTACTATCATCACGGACGGACGGCAATACATGCTCTGTAG
Source organism: Schistocerca serialis cubense (assembly GCF_023864345.2). Taxonomy (NCBI): domain Eukaryota; kingdom Metazoa; phylum Arthropoda; class Insecta; order Orthoptera; family Acrididae; genus Schistocerca; species Schistocerca serialis. The sequence continues at coordinate 586,327,616 of NC_064640.1, forward strand.
ACTGCTCCAACGTTGAACAGAAGGTTGGTAATTCGTTCTTGTGTCACGGTTTTGTATTCCGCTTGGAAGGCGGCGCGTGTGTCTGCTCCTGAAAACTAAAAGGTTGGCCGAATGAAGGAAGCGAGAAGGAGCAGGTGAGGTAAGACACGTCGGTACCGCAAGTGAGTAAAAGGGGTTTACTGGTCCATGAATATATACAGATGCATACATAACTTTGTACAGATGAGCACGTAGGTGCAAAGCCTTAGACCCGTCGTAAGTAGTGCAAGTCTCTAAACTAAACGAAGCTAAAGCGAAGTGTCCCGGCCGACTGCTCTTGATGAACTGAGCGGAAGTCGAGCCGCGCTCGTAGAGCTCCACAGCGTCGGCTAGAGGGCGCTGTGGTCGGCGTAGTTCATCCGCTCTCGTAGTGCCAACCTACGAGAGTTCACCTACTTTGTGGCATCGTAGCTATCGATACCACACAAGGCGTTCCACTTTTCCACCGTCATGGCTGACAATTTCTGGATGGTCGTTGGTGCATATGGATGTACTTCATTACGTCTCCACAGTCCATCCCATACGTTCTCGATGGGATTGAAGTTGGGCGAAATGGGCGGCCCATATCATTCGCCGAATATCCTCTCGTTCCAAGAGCTCCTCTACGTGCTCAGTTTTATGAGGTCACACTATTTCGTCCAAAAAACGATGTAAGAGCTGAATACATCTTTGAAACGACGCACAGGGAGATGTAATACAGTGTCAGTATGCTCATGCAACATTTTGGCTTCCCACACTATAACACCCCGACCACCAAAACGATCATGTCCGACAGTGTTCCACCAGGATGTACTACGTCTTCCCACCTCTCTCCATGTGACAGTACGTCCATAATCACTTATCACACTGTGGTTGATATCGAGGAATAGTAATCAACCTCACTCCTCGCTGGTCCAGTTACTGTGCTCTTGACACCATCGCCAACGGTGCCGCCCATGTCCATGTTAAACAAAACAGAACGTACTGTCGACGAGGAAACAGACTACCTTTATGAGTCACTGTGCCACTGTGGAGCACGAGACTCCGTGCATTGCAGTCCTGTTAAACATGGTTGCACTGCACCCGCTGTTTGACGTGGGTACCTTCTTGCCTGTTGCACAAGTTGTGATCATCTGATGCTGCATTTGACGGTGGTCAACCTACTCCTCACCTTCTAGCAACAGTGCCTATGTTTCCCGCTGATTCTTCCCCGTGTGAAGTAATCCATATGTTGCACGAGAGTCAAGTTGCAATGCAGAACACAACCACTGTGCACCGCAACTGCTCGTTGATTGAAACACACAATCTTTTTCCCGTCCCTTCACATGCCTCTTGTTGCGGGAATAATCCCATTTTCCGCTATAGTCACGCTGACCTTCGCTTGTGACGTCCAGGTGTGCACTACTTGGAGACCTCTGGCAACATGCTCCCACACTTTCACTACTTCCCACGGAACTGTTAACATGTTATGTTAGTTTATCTACCTCGTCCCTAAGTTTTTAAGAACTATGTGGTCACATATCACATCTCTTTTGAACAAGTGGTAGTATCAAGAGACTTTTAGTGTCATAGTATATTCTGTCTGAATATCCAAATTTCTTCTCACAATGAAAATAGTTTTGTCTTCATCTTGCATAATATGTGATTCTATGTTGACAACTTCGCTGATTTTATATACAGGGTGAGTCACCTAACGTTACCGCTGGATATATTTCGTAAACCACATCAAATACTGACGAATCGAGTCCACAGACCGAACGTGAAGAGAGGGGCTAGTGAAACTGGTTAATACAAACCATTAAAAAATGCACGGAAGTATGTTTTTTAACACAAACCTACGTTTTTTTAAATGGAACCCCGTTAGTTTTGTTATCACATCTGAACATATAAACAAATACGTAATCAGTGCCGTTTGTTGCATTGTAAAATGTTAATTACATCCGGAGATATTATAACCTAAAGTTGACGCTTGAGTACCACTCGTCCGCTGTTCGATCGTGTGTATCGGAGAGCACCGAATTACGTAGGGATTCAAAGGGAACGGTTGGTTGGTTGGGTTGGGGAAGGAACCAGACAGCGTGGTCATCGATCTCATCGGATTAGGGAAGGATGGGGAAGGAAGTCGGCCGTGCCCTTTCAGAGGAACCATCCCGGCATTTGCCTGGAGTGATTTAGGGAAATCACGGAAAACCTAAATCAGGATGGCCGGACGCGGGATTGAACCGTCGTCCTCCCGAATGCGAGTCCAGTGTCTAACCACTGCGCCACCCCGCTCGGTAAAGGGAACGGTGATGGACCTTGGGTACAGAAGAGACTGGAACAGCACATTACGTCCACATGCTAACACCTTTTTATTGGTCTTTTTCACTGACGCACATGTACATTACCACGAGGGGTGAGGTACACGTTCGACGGGCGTTTCATAGGACGTGGGGGACACATAAATTGGCCAGCCCGTTCTCCTGATCTTACACCTCTGGACTTCTTTCTGTGGGGTACGTTAAAGGAGAATGTGTACCGTGATGTGCCTACAACCCCAGAGGATATGAAACAACGTATTGTGGCAGCCTACGGCGACATTACACCAGATGTACTGCGGCGTGTACGACATTCATTACGCCAGAGACTGCAGTTGTGTGAAGCAAATGATGGCCACCACATTGAACATCTATTGGCCTGACATGTCGGGACACACTCTATTCCACTCCGTAATTGAAAACGGGAACCACGTGTGTACGTGCATCTCTCCCCTCATGGTAATGTACATGTGCGTCAGTGAAAAAGACCAATAAAAAGGTGTTAGCACGTGGACGTAATGTGCTGTTCCAGTCTCTTCTGTATCTAAGGTCCATCACCGTTCCCTTTGGATCCCTACGTAATTCGGTGCTCTCCGATACACACGATCGAACAGCGGACGAGTGGTACTCAAGCGTCAACTTTAGGTTACAATATCTCCGGATGTAGTGAACATTTTACAATGCAACAAACGGCACTGATTACGTATTTGTTTATATGTTCAGATGTGCTAAGAAAACTAACGGGGTTCCATTTAAAAAAAACGTAGGTTTGTGTTGAAAAACATACTTCCGTGCATTTTTTAATGGTTTGTATTAACCAATTACACTAGCCCCTCTCCTCACGTTCGGTTTGTGGAATCGGTTCGTCAGTATTTGATGTGGTTTACGAAATATATCCAGCGGTAACGTTAGGTGACTCACCATGTATATGTTGAGAAAATCAGGCATACCTTAAACAGCGGCTTTAGGATCACGTCAGTACCAAGGCAGGTACAGGGTGCGCAAAACAAAACTGATCCGGAAAATCAGAAGCAGGTTTGAACCACGTTAATGAATATCACAAAAGAAACTTGATAGGCCCACACTTGGCATCGATGCAACGCTGTGCACGGTTTATCAAATTGTGAGATACGCATAGCAGCTCTGCCTTGCAAATGGCAGCAACAGAGTTTTTAGTGTTCTCTTGCTAATCTTCCTGTGTGTGAGAATTATTTGTGAACTGACCCTTCAGTCTACCGCAGAGATAAAAATCATAGGGAAAGAGAAAATTAGGCGATCTTAGTGGCAAGGAGATATACTGCCACCGCTGATTGTCCGCTCCTCACCGAATACTTTATTCACTAGCGACAAATTTATGAATGTGATATGTGCTGTTGCTCAGTCTTACTGAAAATATCAATACATTTTCTCATCTCCTGTGAGTTCATCCACGTATGAATAGGAAAATTTGTTGTCATACCGATTAGCATTAACAGTTTGGTGAAAGAAGCGTGTTACAGTGCTGGCACCAGACTTTGTGCTCCAAATACCACTCCAGAGATTAAGCAGCTGTTTTAGCGAGAGCTGCATTTTATGTTGTATTCAAATGCTCACAGAACAGCTCTGCTCCCCCCATTCAAGCAAACGTAATGACTCATCGAAGTACCTGTGACAGAACCAGTATGAGCAGCGTTTGCGCCTACATGTCACAGCATCCGATTGATTTATCGAGATCACGATTTTCAGCATTTTCTGTGGCGGCAAGTTCTCCTGCTCATCAAAAAGTGTAAATTTCGCGTAACTGTAAAAAACGTTTTCCGTACTAGTTTTATCATGTATACCCTTTGTAAGGAAACCAGTACAAAGTAGAAGGCGTCAGGTTAGTGCCGTATAACACATCAGTTTGTGTAGGAAGAGACTAAACAGAGTTTCTTCGTGTATGCCACACGCAGCTGAAACCAGACGAACTTCATTTTTATTTAAAAAGTGTTTACTGTAGGAGTGAGGATATGCTTGACAGGAGAAGTTCAATCTCGTACTTGCTCTAAACATTACATCAGCATTCATGTTCCTAGAATGAAATTTTCACTCTACAGCGGAGTGTGCGCTGATATGAAACTTCCTGGCAGATTAAAACTGTGTGCCAGACCGAGACTCGAACTCGGGACCTTTGCCTTTCGCGGGCAAGTGCTCTAGAGCACTTGCCATCGAAAGGCAAAGGTCCCGAGTTCGAGTCCCGGTCCGGCACACAGTTTTAATCTGCCAGGAAGTTTTCAGCATTCGTGTTACCATTTTTCATTTTGGTTTCACAAAATCTAAAAACGCGCAGTGTTAGTCATTGTGAAAGCAGAAAAGAGGAAGCAGTCGAATGTCCATCGGAAATACTAATTTTATTCAATGCTGCCCATTGAGAATGACATTTAAACAGAGTTGAAACGTCCCTTCACTAACAACGATTTTCTGTGTTGCATTACGTAATTTATTTCTTATGGAGAGACATAGAACAGAGTTAAGTAATTTGTTGAAGGAACTGTCTGAAAGAAAATGTTCCTAGGTTAAGAATATTCCTGTTAGAAACAAAACTTCTTCACTAAGAATATTTTATTTTCCTATTTTAGCCCACCACATTTCGGAGCTGCACCTCCTTTTGAAAGACAGCATTAAAGTGTTTTGAACATTCAATATGTTTCACTTTGTCATCTTCATTTGGCAACGAAATATCCATATTGTGCATCGTATATATTCGCAAAAAAATGATATTATAGTCCTTGCAAATAGAGTTGTAGCTCCTAAAATTGGTAAAACAAAACAGTAAAATAAAATATTTTGACTGGGGATCACTTTATTACCAACAAAAATTATGTAATCCATAATCTGCAGTCATGGACAGCACTCGACGTAATGTATGTTGAGTCAGTGTCACTCACTACCGTCCAACACTTTTCATTAGTTACTGCAGCACAAGGCATCTGTCATTCACAAGTTAAAGCTTCTAATGTATGTGCTTCTTATCGACTGTAATTATGAATTGGTGCTTAAGTTCGTGGTGTTTTCCAAACTCTTGTCCTTCACTATTTACAACAGTCTGCCAATTCTGGGGTAACTGTTCGATTCCGTGACTGTAGAAGTGACGTGGTTCTGAGGCACAGAACTCCTCGAGCCATATTCGGAGCACATTTTCAGCCGTAAAGCACGTTCCTTGAAGGTTGTTTGATAGAGAGCGGAAAACGTGAAAATCAAGATCAGATAAATAAAGTGGGTGCGAAATGACTTTTCATCAAAACTCCTGTACAGTGTTTTCTCTAAGCCCTACAGAATACGAGCAGGCGTTATCGTGAAGTAGCATCAATTCACGCAGTCTTCCGGTCGTTGTTCTTGGACTTCGTCTGCAATACATCACTATTGTTAACAGTAAATGTTAGCAGCAATGGTTACACCGCAGGAAGCAATACGTAGAACACTACATCGTCGCTGTTCCACCAGATGCGTAGCGTTATCTTCCGTGGATGCACGCAATTCCTTTTACGAGGAGGTTGTTGCTTTGTTTGGGCTCAGACATTCCTTTCTTTTCGTTTAGCATTAAGCCTCCATTTCATGTCACCGATAACGATACAGGATGGGATTTATTGGCGCTGTTCACTAGACAACTGATAATGGGAAGGCAGAGATGCACATATGGCTACCCGCTGATTTTTGTGATTTTTGCTTAGAGCATGAGCTAAACATACACTCGATTTTTGAACCTTCCCACTGCATAAAGTATCGCACGATGGTGAAATGGTCACCGTTCATCACATTCGGCAGTTCTAGAGTGGAATGGCGTGCATCATCGTGGATTAATGCAATTAAAAGATCTTCATCAAACCCGGAAGTTCTTCCTGAACATGGAGAGTCACTATTGCCAAAAAGATCCTCCTTCAAACGAGACAACCGTTTTCTTGCCATTCTCTCTCCAGTGGCATTAGACTCACAAACGGCGCAAATATTTCTGCCTGCCACCTCTGTTGTCATCCCACTATTGAACTCATACAGAAGAATATATTGGTTGTCATTTCTCTACTTAGCACTCCATTTTTGGCGTCGCTATCTCCACTCACTATCTCCAAATGACAAAATGACAATATATAAATTCAAACATCAGCAGTGTGCTACTAATAAAAAACGATAATCGATAAATAAACCCAGAGCAACTGGCATACCTACAAGCAAAACAAAATCGCTACGAATTTATGCACCAACCCAATATGATTGCAAATAATATTCGCTTTAGATTCAGTTTAGTGTGACTACAATATTTGATCGAATACATTAGAACAATTATTAGAGGACACTCTTTGTCCTTTGTGACGACTTTAACTGTGATTCGGACAATTTCGCCGAGGTGTCTGAATGTCTATGGAGAAATGCATTCCTCGCCAAGAAACGAAGATTACCTTCTCCAGGCATTCACCACACCCAGACGCCATGTTCGGATTAACAAAGAGTGTAGCGCGATTCATCACTCCAAACCACTCGTTTCCAGTCTCCGCTGTCCGGAGCCGTCGATTTTTACACAACCTCAAATGTCGCTCAGTACTGACTACAGAACTGTGTTGTTTTAACTCTCTACGCACAGTCATTGTGGTAGCTGGACCGCTGGTAGCACTTTGGAACTCACGAGTGATTCCTTCCACTGATTCCTTGCAATATCTTGCAACTGTCCTCTGTTATGGTCGACGGTCTCCGTTCGTCAGCGTGTGATCTGCCTGATCTTGGTTTTCCTGTGATTATTCCTTCGCGTTCCCACTTCGCAATCACATAACCAACAGTCAACTTGTCAACTCCAGAAAGGCTGAAATACCCTTCATGGATTTCTCACTATGATGACTTCCGACGACTAGACCACTTTCGAAGTCACTGAGCTCTTCTAATCTACGTATTCGGCTGTTACCGCTTCTGTTCTGCCAACACAATATTCCCCGGCCCCTTTTATACTGGCGGGTCCGCCCCTCACAAGTAGTGATCAGTTTCGCATCAGATAGTGGTATATAGACACCTCTGATCCGATGGTGTATATTATTACCTCTCGTTTCATCTAATGATGGAATGTGAATGAAAGTATACGAATTTCATCTCAAACTGAATACGCTTTCTCTTTTACTTTAGCGATTGTGGACTCTGTCTATTAATATCAAGTTGTCACGTGTAGACTTCTAAATAACACAGGAAGATTGTACCTTTGATAAAAGCGTGAATGTGACTTTAATAACATTTGACAGACAAAATTTTTTCACGGTAAGAAATTACGTCAGTAAATACTAGTGCGAGTGGAATCGTGGTTTACTGTCATTCCCTTAGAACACAGTGCTGTAGCTTTTTAATTTCTTGTCTACTATAATTAATATTCCCCTAAGTGAAACATACATAAACAGCTGATTCGTTTGAGATATACGGGCTTTGTTTACAAGAAAGAGGCTTCGCAAGGGAATCGTAAGGCATTGGGCAATGCGCCATATAGTGGCTCGTAGGAAAGTTTCGATATTTCTCACCTGTAATGTACTGCCTTGAATTAAGTTATATAATCTAGGAGACAAGGGTTTCCAAATAACGTAGCTGATGTGTCATATCCATGAATATTTCGGGCTGTTTTCTTCCAGTCTAGTTTACGCTGTATCGCTGACTGCCCCTTCTTCTGATCCTCTGCTTCACTGCTGTCCATTAATGTCACTTTTAGAAGAGATACTTTCGTTCGATCTGACTACACATTTTAGGTCACTTTAACTGTCTTAACATTGTGATTATAAAGTATATACACTTCCCACCAATATTTTGCTATCTTGGTTTGTGTCAATAAAATTACACTGTAGCAAGTTGTTTGTTTCTTTTGTATCCCGAGAAATATTTATAATATGAGAAACTTACAGAGAAATGTCCGTTTCAATGAATTACGAAACTTAGTATATTATACTAAGAGGACTAATACGACAATAGACTATAAAGAAGTATGTCATCAAGAGTCAGAATTTCAAAAAATTTGTAGTACCCCCTTTGATCGCAATTTCCAGGAAATAAAATTTTTCAATCGTGGCGCTACATACCTCATTTACAAACTCATCACTTGTCTTACTCATCAAGTGAAGTGCATCTTAATATCATTTATGATCATATTCCCATGATACACAGCTCACTTTACATTTTCCAATTATTTGCTACAATTGTAATTTACCAAGAATTTGCACGTTTCAGTATATTGCTCAGCATGAAACATGACTCACATTGTGAGACAAGGAGGAATACTCACAAGATATAAAGAAAAACGTCAGACGAGAAAGACATTACAGTTGTTGCCTGTTTTCCAAGCCACGGACTATAGCAATAGGCGAGTTCTTTTATAAGTACAGGCCATATCTTAATTTCTTTGAATTCATCTATTACAGTGATTCAAATAACGGTTTCATAGCTCCGTGGAGGGATGTAATGACCTTTTATATTAGAATAGCTCACGGTACATGACGCCATAACCAGATCACATAGACTCCTGAATACGGAAGAACAATTCCCTTGAATATTTTGTAACTAAATGAGAACTTTGATGAAGTTGACGTCATTATCTAGGACTGGTATTTTTTCTGTTTTGGGATGGGGCCATTAGCTTTACTTAACGAAAAAATGATATTCAACCAACATTTTAGACAGTACTACGCTACCCACATTGTTTCGAACGGGCTATCTGCATCGAAGAAGAAAGGGAGGTTTACGTCTAACTTCCCATCGACGATGATAAAGAGATAATGTATAAAGTCATATAGAACAAAGACCATCACGGCATTCGTCTTAATTGATTTATGGGCACTACGTAAAATCGCCCCCCTCCACCCTCCCTCCCCACCCCCCGCCCCCCCCCCCCCCTCGCCCACCACCCAATCATCACTGTCTGCTCTTGCTTAGAGTCGCGTCTGCATGCTAGTTCTAGAAATACGCTACACTGAAATCTGGTTTAAGAACAATTAGGTGGATTTTCTGAAAAAACTTGTGCGAATCCTCCATATGATATACATCGATACTATGAATTTCTAAATAGGTTGCCAGTGAGTACAGTTCGTCTAGATCCTCCCAATACTTTCGGAAAAGTGGAGATAAATTCTGTCTTTAGTTTCATTGTATTAGTGGTCCATTCGTGGCCTTTTTCAGTAATTAAACGTTGTATCTTTTAGCAGGATGAAGTTACAAAATGGCTCTGAGCACTATGGGACTTAACATCTGAGGTCATCAGTCCCCCAGAAGTTAGAACTACTTAAACCTAACTAACCTAAGGACATCACAGACATCCATGCCCGAGGCAGGATTCGAACCTGCGACCGCAGCAGTCACACGGTTCCAGACTGAAGGGCCTAGAAGCGCTTGGCAACCGCGGCCGGCGATAAAGTTACAGCTGCTACTAATTACGCAACGTGTCGCTGGAGCAATCGACGATTGCTGTATAGAAGTTTTATATATCTCAATCATTTCCCATGAGACGTGATGTTTGAAGTCAATCAGAGATTCGTGATAATAACCTATAGAAGTCGAGAATGGAATCGACAATAGGTTCTACGTACCCAACTCGGATTCCTTTCTCAAGCCTATCACATTTTAGGTGTTATGTGTTTGTTTATTTTTCATTTCCATTTTCCTTTTTTTACTCTGGCGTCGTTGTCAACTGATTTGTCGAAGTATTACAGAGAACGGCGTTAGGGTCTCCGTAGAGTCTTATCTTTAGCTTCCCTAAAACACTTCATGTGAATGTCATATGATTCCTTTGATCAGACCACAGTCAATTTATTTCCCGGGAAATATGCCTGTAGTGACCCTAATACCAGCATTGGATTTAGATCCAATCCTACGTTTCTACTTCCATTGTTTCACAGACAAACTTGGTTAACACCTTGATTCGAGAGCGTCCATTAAGCGAAACCTCAATTTACGTCCTCAAAAAATTCATTTACCTTCGCTGCACGAACATCACTAACGGAAACAAAATCGCAACACCAAGGAGTAGTTGCGCAACATAAACCAAAGTTGGTAGGCGTATATCTACATCTGAAATAATTATGTCTATTCAGATTTTGTGTCAGTCGCATAAGAATGACGGAAGTGGCGCCAGAATGAGGATTAAAATCATGTTTCCTTTAAATACACGCTGCAATGGTAGTGAGCGCTACCTTTGAGACTGGAAGTGGTGAGTTCATGTCAGTCAAGAATGCCTTCAAGGCGGAAGAGATGCATCTCACTCAGTTTCAACGAGGTCGTGTAATAAAACTACGAGAAAAAGCTGGAAGTTGCTTCTGCGATACTGTACAACGACTTGGCTGGAATGTAGCCACTGTACATGACTGTTAGGAGTGGTGGTCATGGGAAGGAACGGTCGCAAGACGACTGGGTTCCGGACGGCCTCGTGGCACTATCGAGAGGATAGATCATCGTGTTCCGCATATAACTCTGACGCCTCGTACTGCATCTACAACAGCTATATAAGCAGCAGTTGGTGCCACAGTGACACAACGAAGTGATACAAATTGGTTATTTCAAGTACAGCTCCGAACCAGAAGCTCTGCAGTGTGCATTCCACTAACCCTTAACCACCGCCATTTACGTATTCAGTGCTTTCAAGGTACAGTTCTTTGGAGGGCAGGGTGGTTTCGATGAAAGCTGATTCTGTCTGGGTGCCAGTGACGGTCGTGTGTTGGTTAGGAGGACAGCTGAGGGACTGAAGCCTACCTGTCTGCGTGTTAGACACACTGGACCTACACCTGGAGTTATCGTCTGTGGTGTGGTTACCTATGACAGTAGGAGCAGTCTCGTGGTTATTCCACGCACCCAGACTGTATATTTTTAAGTCAGTCTGGTAATTCGACCGGTTGTGCTGCCATTATGAACAGCATTCCAGGGGTTGTTTACCTACAAGATAACGCTCACCGTCATACCACTGTTGTAACCCAACAAGCTATACAGAGTGTCAACATGTTGGCTTGGCCTGCCCGATCAACAGATCTGTCTCCAATCGAGCACATACAGGACATCATCGGACGATAACTCCAGCCTCATCCACAAACAGCATTAACCGTCCTTGTGTTGATCGACCTAGTGCAACAGGCATAGAACTTCACAACGCATTAATGTACGGTAGCATGCTTGCATTCAAAATTCAGGCGATTCACCGGTAATTAATGTAGTAATATTTTACATTTGCAATAGCTGATCTTGCACTCCATACTGTGACCTTGCAATGTTAATCACTTAAATATGTTACCTAGACAAATGTACTCCCGAAATTTCATTACTCTACATTAATTACTTCTGGATATCCAGTGTATATCTGAATTGGAAATGAAAATGTGTTTTCATAAAGTGTTCCTGAAGTATCCGTAGTGAAATTTGTTTAGCAATGGTTCAAAATGGTTCAAATGGCTCTGAGCACTATGGGACTTAACTTCTGAGGTCATCAGTCCCCTAGAACTTAGAACTACTTAAACCTAACTAACCTAAGGGCATCACACACAGCCGTGCCCGAAGCAGGATTCGAACCTGCGACCGTAGCGGTCGCGCGGTTCCAGACTGTAGCGCCTAGAACCGCTTGGCCATCCCGGCAAGCGTTTAGCAATGGCCATAGATACTTTCTGTCATCATTAGATGGAGCGTCGACAATTTTTCTAGGCCAAACTATGAATCATAATCTGTGCGTTACAAAATTCATCGAATGGAATAATGCCTACGATAAATAGCGAGTTTCAGTAATAAGCTCCATTGTCGTCCACCTTTACGGCATAATATAAAACATGATTTGACATTTCTATAAAGCTCTTCTACTGAGCTGATGTTGACGTTTTACGATATTACTGAACGTAGAGTTACGTCACCTTTATATCGACAGCAGCTCGTACGGAAATTTTATTAGAAACAACCGCTGTAGACATTTGGTTCGCAATTGGGGATGATTTAGTAATTGAACTATGTTTTATAATTTGAATTTCGCAAAATGGTTCAAATGGCTCTGAGCACTATGGGACTTAACATCTATGGTCATCAGTCCCCTAGAACTTAGAACTACTTAAACCTAACTAACCTAAGGACATCACACAACACCCAGCCATCACAAGGCAGAGAAATCCCTGACCCCGCTGGGAATCGAACCCGGGAACCCGGGCGTGGGAAGTGAGAATGCTACCGCACGACCACGAAATGCGGGCTTGAATTTCGCACGTGTGAAAGGCATCGAGTCAGTGCTTTTAGAGTGTGTGTTCGAGAATGAGGATTACTCGTACAGCTACTTGGGGTGACCATTTCATCAAAATATCACTTCATCTGCATACCGTGGTAACTGAAGTTCTTAATTTTTATGGATAGGATAAGGCAGCTTGCGCTAATTTGCTTTGCAGTTCAGGTAGAGTAATTAATAATATCTCTATCTAGCATCTTCATATATAAGTGCTCCTTTATATTTAGTGGCACATGTCAAGCCATTAATGGCTAGGTAATGTAAAGTACAAAATTTAAGATAACAAAAAATACTTTTATGTAAAATCAGAAACGTAGAAAATGTCTGTGAACGACAGTTGATACTCTGTTTTCAAAATACTAGTTGTGGCACCATTATAAAAGCACTGAAGTGATAAAGAAGTGAAACTGACGCCTCGTCGTTAGCAAGAGTATATAAAACAAATACAGCAAAGGAAAGGCGAAAGTAATATTTCCAAAATCCGACATACTCTTTCCATTTAGCGCTGCTATACGTTACCCTCGATTCTGCGGAAGAGACTCCGTGGAATTTACCTTGCATTGAAAATAAGGAGAAACCATCTTCCAGAGCCTCAAGGGCACAGACATTTAAAGGGCAAATTAAAGTAGCGGATGGCCTGAAACAGGCCACGGGTGACACTGAAGCTGCAATATTGGTGTTAACTAGACTTCAGAAAAGCATTCGGTATCATCAGCTTTGATATAATACTCACCAAAATATGATTAGGTATACTGAATGTTAGTTACTTCTGAATCCATTATAGTTTCCTACTCTTTTAGATGTTTTTCCAAAGTCGTTTAAAAAACTTGAAAGTTGAGAAGTGCCTTATGTGGGTAGAAAACGCAATCCAAACGATTTGAAAACCTTTTTCACAACATGTGATAGAGAAAACTCACTCTTCCTGCTGGTCCTGCACTATTACAATGTAATCCCACATGGCACGAATAATGAAAATTCAGACACCTGGAATGAATAGTTAAAGCATGCATGTATTATGTCTCTTACATCCTCCTCTTTGTCCATGACATTGCCCCACACTATAATCTAGGATGGTTGTCCGGCCAGAGAAGTTACGTCACTACAGTTCGCTGTGTTTGTATGATCTGGACCCACCTCACAAGGGGAAGGTCTCATTCACAACAAACTGATTCGGCTCATATTTGGCAATTCGCTTGTAAGCAACGTAAAATGATCCCCTCTCCCCTTCCCGTCTTTGAGAAAACTACCCATAATGTTCATGACCTGTGGAATATGAGCCGAATCGGTTGGCCGTGTCTAAGGCCCTTCCATTGTCAGTATCTAATATGTCATAATCCAGCAAAAAAGAACATTTTACTAGTAGCCTCGCTGTACCCCTCTATGAAACAAAAACAAAATCAAAATAGCTGCCAGCCAGGGTGGCCGAGCGTTTCTAGGCGCTACAGTCTGGAACCGCGCGACCGCTACGGTCGCAGGTTCGAATCCTGTTTTGGGCACGGATATGTGTAATGTCCTTAGGTTAGTTAGGTTTAAGTAGTTCCAAGTTCTAGGGGACTGATGACCTCAGAAGTTAAGTCCCATAGTGCTTAGAGCCATTTGAACCATTTCAAAATAGCTACCCAGTGCTACTCTCCTCATCTGGAACAAGCTGACCGACACTCTATGCAAATTCTATATCCTATTGCATCCAATAAAAACACGAAATAGTTCCTTTTGTCATATACCTAATTTTATCACCCTAAAACTACCATGATAATCATCTATAGTTTTCTCTGATAATTATAATCGTACTCACCTAATCTTCGACAAATACTTCATTTTCTTTCCGTTTTTAGTTATTCTTATCTTACTTGTACATATCTTTTCCTTGCCTCGTTATTTGTATTCAACCACTACTCCAGGTCCCTCTATCTCTTTTTTCGCTTTCCTCACGTCCATTGGTGATTCATGTAAATTACGTCCGCTGTTCCACTTGTCACAAACATATAAAACCCAAGTCTTAGCTTTCTGTGATTACCACTTTAAACTGTACGATTACGTACTAAGTGCGAGACCTATTACAACGTTTCTTCCATGCACCATGTAACAAGTGCCTAGTCAGTCATGGAAGAGGGTGTAATGGCCTTAATATTGACGATCTAAAATAATCTATAGATACGGAACTGCTAGCTCTGTAAACCTTAAATACTTATTAGTGAACTATCATTCACCAATTGCCAATAATTTTACATCAGTACACTTGTTCCCTGCTGTTAAACACTAAAATTACCACAAACATGATGAAATAATGTTCAGGAATACAGAACACGAAAGTTCTATCCGTATTAGAAAGTGTATTAACAGCACGATTGAAAACACCACGTTGTGCAAACAGAAAGTGACACTTAATGTGCACAACAAAGTAAATTTATCTTGCGACTGAGTTTCTCAATACCTCATCAAATGATGTTTCATCACACACAAAACACGGAGAATAGCGTTAAAGGACTAGTGGCAGATTTTATCGCCGGTTTTGCCGCTGGTCACAGATGTAAAACATTGGAGAATCTAAGTAACAATAGATGTATACAAAGAGGCAGCATTAACTTCCTACTGCGTCACCGAAATCAGTTAAAACAAATTTGAAGAAGAAAGATGCTATCATTGAAGCTGATACTCAAAAGAAGAAAAAAGTTGTTTCATATGTTCAAAGAGCCTGACATTTGTATACCATCAACTGATTAGATGACTCTAAGATTCTTCAATTAGTTTAAGAAGGCCTACCATCACACAAAACACGTCCACGGCACGTTTATGAGTTTTACCCGTGCGTAATCATACTCCAGTTGTTTTGCGTTCAACAGTAACACAGTTTACCATAACTAATGCTTCGGAATTAAGATACATCACAGAAGCTTACATTTTCAGCACAGTTTCTGCACGGCTAAACGCGCGAAGTATCAAGGAAAATTCGGGATATTTACAGAAACAGACTCAACACTGTTATCGACAGGGGAGGGGACCGTTAGCGTCTCCTGCCAATTTCCTCCTCCGCTCCCTGCTGTTTCTTCCTGACCTGTAGGTGACAGGTTATTGGCGAGATTCAGTTTTCCTCACATCCGCAGAGGTCAGCAGTAGGGGAATCCGGACGTCCTACTTTGGCGCATAGCAAGGACAGCGAGAAGCGTCCAGACCCAAACCAGTGAAAGGCACAATATTTGATTTAATGCATACACACACACACACACACACACACACACACACATATACACATACTCTCTCTCTCTCTCTCTCTCTCTCTCTCCCTCTCTCTCCCTCACACACACACACACACACACACACTCCTGTGTATGCACCGTTCGTCCAAAAAGTCCCCAGAATGATGTAATTCCTGGCTTATAAGCGACGTCACCGCAGTAAATACGATGGAAGATTTAACTAACAGCTAAAGAAAGCAGCTGTGCATTCCACTAGTCAGTTGTGGCGAGACAGTACTGGACGTGCGGCCATAGAGCGTCAACGCTATTGTGTCACAAATCGGAATGGGGCAAAATCTTCAAATCAAGCGTCAAGGCGATTTCCAGAATATGCTGAAGAATGGAGAACTGCGTGCAAAATTTGTCCCATAAACCTTGACTGCCAAATAAAAGGAACGATGCGTTTTCAGCTCCCAAGCCATGACTAAATGCAAAATACAGACAATTCTTTTTTACAAGAAATAGTCAGGGGTGACGACACTTATTCTAGTCATTACGAACGTAGAACAAAATGACGATTTCCAGAAATTCACAGGGAGGGTCAACGCTTTGACGACATAACTAGAATTTAAGCCTTCGTAACACGTGAGCTGGACATCCCAAGGAAGGAACTTTCTAAGAATTTCACAGTGTTGTATGAATGTTCCGAACGTTGTACACGAGTGAGGGGGAGCCTATGTAGAATATCTGAAGCATTAAAACCGCCTGTAAATGGTTCAAATGGCTCTGAGCACTATGGGACTCAACTGCTAAGGTCATTAGTCCCCTAGAACTTAGAACTAGTTAAACCTACCTAACCTAAGGACATCACAAACATCCATGCCCGAGGCAGGATTCGAACCTGCGACCGTAGCGGTCTTGCGGTTCCAGACTGCAGCGCCTTTAACCGCACGGCCACTTCGGCCGGCACCGCCTGTAACAACAACGACTCTGTACTATTGGACATATAAGTACTTCCTTTCTCCTGATTTACGATAAACTTGTGTAATTGATGTTCTGATTTCACATCTTTTTGTTTCATGCCATTATGTTAAGAAAACTGTAAATAAGTTTCAATGTGAATATTAATGTTTATGTCAAATGTCAAGTAATATTGTAATAGAATTGAAATGTTACAAATGTTGAAACTGTTATAAGATGTTTAAAACTGTAACTGTGCGTCTGGTCCATACGGAGGCAATGTGTTAGGATATGTAGAATGCAAAACCTCGTGTGAATACCCGGTCTGTCAGTGAGCGGTAAAAGATGGATGGCAGGCGAGCACGGGAAAATGCACGCGGGCACTGCACAGCACAACGGGCAAAGTAGTAGTTGGAGTTTGGCACTGGCTTGAGCAACACCTTCTGGAGCGAGGAGGCTCTCCTGGAAGACATAGTTTCGCTGAGCCTCGGTTATGGCGTTCCAACGCCCACACAGCATGGCAAAATTCCATAGGCACTAAATCGAAAAGTATTGCGACGCTAAGAAGAATTAAAGTGTCGATACGTCAAGAGCCACAGCTGTGGTTGTATGTGTGCTCTGTGCCTCGCCACCTAGCCGCCCGCCTACCGCCGCATCGATACTAGCAGGTTGAATCTTTTAGTACTGTATTCGTATGGATCACAGAGTGAACTGTGTTTGTTCAGTGCAATAATAACCTACATTTTACCAGAACTTTTCCATCCTTCAATTGTCCTCACAACTAACCTAGACAGGGTCCTTTCCAAACGTTGTGCAATCCGAGTGTCCGGAAATGAAAATTAAAAATTGTGTTAGTAATAATTATTTGCAGAACTAGCTATATTAGAATGGTGTTTAAAGCAATGTTTTGATTATGAACCAGTAAATGAATAGCGAAGGTCTAACGAAGTCGAAAGATAACTTTAGTATTGATATAGTAATGAAGTTTACTATTTCGAGGCAGGTCTAAAGGCATTTAAATGAGCAGTAAATAAGAAGAAAAGAGTAGCAACTTACGTACCGGAAATCTTGAATGAATAATAAATTCAGTAATCATTTTTTTTAAATACAGCGATCATAACTGTTTCGGTCCTCCCTTCATTCATTTGAATTCTGAAGTGTTCTAAATTGGTTTGACCTGTAAAAGTTAAAGTCAATATAAAAGTCAAAATTTATCCGTATTTTATCTTTATCAATATTGACATTTTGTGTGTGGCATGAAAGTACAATTTCTAGGGTAACCTATGCCCGATTTTCATCAGATTAATAGACAGTATAAAGTTTTGTAGTAAACATTATATTGTAGTGTTATGTATTCATTATTTTCCATATCAGTACTGAACGTGAAACTATCAGTTCAATAGATTTCTTGGTTCTAAAATTCTACTATATTATGCAGTGTTACAACTTGCTGTTTTGCACGAATATTTACCAACTTGTACAGGGAAGAAACTCAGTTAATGTCTAATTAGGCTGGCGAACTTTTTGTTATCACGTTGGTAGCATCTTCTGGTTTGCTTTTGATTCATCCTGACGTGTGATTGCATTTAGAACTTACTTCACTGATTATTGTTATTACAGAGTGTATGTAAGTCTGATTTGCCACCATTCAGGTACACACGGTCGATATCTGTGCGAAAATCCTTTCTCAAAAGGTGAATCCCGCTCACCTACCATAGCACTGGTTTTAACGAGTACTGTGTCACACGGAGGTTACACGCCATCTTAACATATCTCTATTTCACTCAAATCCAGTCTCTAAATTTTCTGAACTGATATATATATATATATATATATATATATATATATATATATATATATATATATATATATATATAAAACCACTGCCAATGTTGACATCAGCGTGTAGTAATCACTCACAGCGACAGGTGGCCCCACTGGCGATTGGCGGTATATAATGCAGTTGTTATCGTAATCCACAAACGGAAGGATTTACCTGACATCCGAAAGAGCGTGATTATTGGCCTTCGAGCCAATAGTGGAGGCATTTACGAAACGGCCAAGTTTGTAAAGTGTTTGCGTGCCACCGTGCTTGGCAAAATAGCGCTATCCCAAACCGGCGCCGAGGTAACAATTGTGCACCCTGGGCCATACATGACAGTGGTGAACGACGTCTGCGGAGATGTATACGGCGAATATTGGCCCAATTTTGAGTAACTGACCACCTAGATGAAACAAAGGGCTACCAACAGTATCTCCTCAACGACTGTTCAGCGAACATCGCTGTGTGTGGGCGTACGCAGCAAGCGCCTGGCCTGTGCACCGATGCTGATTGCTGTTCATCGGCGGCGAAGGCTGGAATTTACCCAACAGTACCATAACTGGACGTCCACTGACTGGTAACAGGTGGACTTTTCAGATCAATCACATTTTATGCTCTATCGGTCAGACGGCCGTTGACGTTTTCGACGTGAAACGTCTGAAAGCATGTACCCTGCAACAGTCGTAGGAAGGGTCCGGACCGCAGCAGCGAGCGTTGTGCATGCTGGGTGGTCTCGTCAATCTGGAAGGCACAGTGAATCAACACAAGTATGCATCTACACTTGGGGATCACATTCGGGCTTTTGGGAGGTGGTCACTTTAATGTGATTGGACGGTATATATACGAGTACGTGCTGAAAAGTAATGCCTCTGAATTTCTTATGCGAATGCTGTTGGAGCCTAAAATAAGATAAATGTTATTAACATTTCACATCTTTATTCTTCATGTCTACATATTTGCAGTTCTTTGGCCAGGCCCAGATATCTAGGAGGGGGTGGGGGGGCGTGTATCGTGTACCCGATGTCTCTGCTAGGGAATCCCCATCTCATCAGGAAACAAAAAGACTTTCCCGCAGACAAAAGAGAATGGGGCTATACGAGCTGAGCCGAATAAACTTGAGCGGGTGAACACCAATTGCTGTTTCTTTATGTGGTTGATTGGGTGTAAGAATGATAAGCGTCGTTAAATTTGTAGCGAAATCCATAGATTCAACTATCACAGTGGAAATAAACGACTAACGGGAATAACATGTAGGAAAGATTACATATTGGCACCTCAGTGTATCCAGAAAAATAAAATTTAGAAAGAAAACTTTTGCAAGTTCGTTACACTGGTAAGGGCGAGTTGTACAGCCCCTGGTTAGCAGCGGCTTAAGTTCTGTTCTCGGAAGAGCGCGGAAAACGCATTGCACGAACACGTAATGACGCCTAACCGGAGAATAAACGCGGGATAAACCGGTTATTATGGCAGGAGTGTGAAGTTAATAGGAGAATAATTTTTGACAATGGCAGCAATAGTTACAGAATTAGTGGTAACAAGACTCTGTGCGAACGGAGAAGGAGAAGAAACGGGGACATTACACAAATCATATGAAAGAATATGACGATTCCAAATGGCTCTGAGCACTATGGGACTCAACTGCTGAGGTCATTAGTCCCCTAGAACTTAGAACCAGTTAAACCTAACTAACCTAACGACATCACAAACATCCATGCCCGAGGCAGGATTCGAACCTGCGACCGTAGCGGTCTTGCTGTTCCAGACTGCAGCGCGTTTAATCGCACGGCCACTTCGGCCGGCCTATGACGATTCCAAATTTATGTAAGAAATTCGTACTGCCGGTACCACTACTACTTTTCGATCTAATGCTTGATAAACTGGAGCATATGAATTAACTGTGAAATTATTTCGTAACATAAGACTTTTTGCTTGTAGTAGGCGTAATAGGCATTTGATATTGGTACGTCGTGAGTCATATTCTGTCGTGTTATTTATATAAATGAGGTAGATAAAAATAACCTTTCGTGCCAAAACAGTATCGCTTATTTGGAGTTTGTTACAATTGTTGCAATATTAGGTAGGCCTGTTTCGTTTTATGTAGCAGACAATGACGAAATAGACGTAATCAAATCGAGAGACCACTCAAGTCTAGGGTACTATTAGTATTAACAGCTTTTTAGTATTAGACAACGACATATTGATTTTTCATGTAGCAAAACGTTTGACAAACTTAGTGGAGGTAAGAGATTCTCTCGTAGAAATAAAAGCACGCCGTGTAAAGCTATAGCAAGATTAGAGAGAAAAAATTCTGGGAACCAAGTATTGAAGAAGTGTCTGCTTGTCTTTTTTCTTTACTGGTGTTATGTTTCCTATAATTAATGTTACGTCACATAACAGAGGAAGATATTAGCTATTAGCCAATAAGAAGTACAAATTCGCTGAAGAGTTCTTATCTTCCCGGTCACATATAATCCGACCCAGTATTCATTCTGAGTTCTTTTAAGAAGGGTGGGATGTGAAACCGGCCCACGGGAGAGGCACCACAGGACAATTTAATTTCCACTGTCCTGAATATAGGTTTGATGCGTTGCATTAAAAAATACACACGTTTGAATTCCACTGAGCGAAATACAGTGACGTGCGATAGAAGAATACTGTGTGAAGAGGTTTGGCATTGCACTTTGGCAAAATAACATACCTTACATTTCCTCGAACATACATGTTTCACATATAAACCACTGCAGAAAGGTGTACACCACAGAGCGAACATGTTTTGAAAACTTTTTTTAATTTTTGACGTCCTAAAACATCCTCTTAGAAAAATTAAGAATGACAATGCTGGTAAACCTCTTACGTTATTTGATTTTCAAACAGCTGAGCAAAACTGAACGTATTCAGACATTTTTCTCTTTACTTATTCTAATCAACACTAAACTGACACACAATATTTTTAGCGCAACGCAATCTAACTTTCAATAATCCCTACAAAATGATGGCCCTGACTAACAATAACTTATAACTTTCATGAGTCACTTACCTCACAAAAATCTTCGTTACTCGAACTACTGAAATACAGCGAGCGCCAATACTGCCAGCTAAATAAAAGATTCTAACTACTGAAGGCACTAACTACTGATAGACGTAGTTAGCAAATGAAAGATTTTGTTGGAGAACAAACAATTTATTTACATTAATAGTTTTAAAAAGTCATAATCCATGACATCCGGTCTTGCAAATTTCGTCACAAAAAGTCTGAAAAGCTGAGAAATAACTGTTAAGAAAGAGATTCTTATGTTGCACCGTTTCCCATTTAATTAACACTGAAGGTAGCCAATCAGATCGTTGCCCGCACAAATTCACCCTACCTGCCACAGGCATTGTCACCCAACGCGTTCTTCGTTTGGTTTCCTCGTACCGAAGGAACGTAGCTTTTGTTCACCTAGCTTAAATTTATCACATCCGAAAAATGCACATTTTAACTGGTAATGAGTATTTGAGCAAATGATAACTCACGGTCCCAGAGGTGACTGACTGTGCATTACCGCATTTTAGCGACTGGCTGACGTCAGTGCTGATTAAATCGGAAACGGCGCAACGAATCGAATTTTTTTCTTAACAATTATATCTCATAAACTCCTACCCTGAAACACCCCTACGTACTTTTCAGACTGTTTCTGACCAAGGTCTATATATGCTACTGAACAAGGCAATGCTTCGCAAAAGCTAAATACTTTTCGGAATTGCATTTACACTCAAATCTGCTACCCCTCCCACCCATCTCTCCGACCATCTCCTTTTTCCACCCCTGTCTCTGTCCATGTCATCCTCTTCCTCCTTCTCTCTGCCCAACTCCTCCATTACATTCTCTATGTCAATTTACTTCCCCTCCGTGTCGATCTCCTCTTTCTCCTATCTCTCGGATAATGTCCATTGTTTATTGTTATTGCAAACCAAACCTTGAATGACAATTGAAGTTGCTTAAAATGAGTGGGTAAGTCGGCTGGGATCAATGGTGTGCGGCGCATGAGGGAGACCTCTCCAGCTGTAGGATCTGTGAGGATAGCACTTCAGTGGCAGTACTTTGCATATGGCTGGCATTACAAAGTTACGGACTATTCAGATTTCGTAATGGTATTCTAAACATAAGCCAGAAAGGCACAAATACGACCCCCCTGCTTTCTTTAAAACCAACGGTGAGGAAGAAAACAAAACACAACGTAGTTGTGCATACAATTTGTTTCAAAATATACAAGTCGAAATATGGGTGGGAGAAACAAGTTGTCGAATGGTTTACATGCCCATCTATGGTAGGACCAGCACAGGATTGTTGGCCTCATATTCGGTTTTAACAAAAAACCTGCACATTCTCGCTTAAAAAGTATATATCTTCTGACCGTTTGACTGTCTGTTAAGGTTTCGTGCAAAATTTTCAAGTAAATTGGGCGAAAACTTTTCGGCATGTTGATAACAACTTTTCTGTTTACGTATTACGCACATCTTTATATATTACATATATCAAAATATACATATAACCCATGTCTGGCCGAATGTTCAGTAGTGTGTCACGTAAGAATGTGAAGTAAATCGGTCAAGAACTTTTACAGATTTGTGGTAACAAACTTGCCCTTCTACATATCGCATATTATATACATATACATATACATATACATATTATAAACCTAAAAATATATATTCTATGTGTGTCCAAATGTTCACTAGTGTTCTGTAGTAAAAATGTCAACTACTTTGCAAGGCTTTTGACAACAACCTAAAACAACGATATGTGAGACAGCGTATAATATAAGTCCACCTCCGTAGCCTCGTGGTCAGTACATCTGATTCTCATATGGGGTATCTGGGTTCAATTCCCGTTACTCCCAAAGGATTTTTCCTAGGTGGTAGGACTAGAACGAAGAATACTCAGCCAAGTGATGCCGCATTCGCGTGACACTGAATGGCAGAGAATGACAAGGCTATCGGTCGACACTTTGTGGTCTTCAGGGCCTGATCGCTAAGGTGAGTTTAGTTTTGGCATATATGCTCATCTTAGACACATATATCTGCTCCTTTTAGTCACGAAACGGTGAAAATTTTGAGCTTTATAAACGGTTTTTGTGTTTTATAGGGTTTATTATAAGTGCGGCAGTTGTTATCCTCGTCAATCAACACGTATAGTATCAGAACGTTGTTGGCCGGAGTGGCCGAGTAGTTCTAGGCGCTACAGTCTGGAACCGCGCGACCGCCTCGGTCGCAGGTTCCAATCCTGCCTCGGGCATGGATGTGTGTGATGTCTTTAGGTTAGTTAGGTGTAAGTAGTTATAAGTTCAAGGGGACTGATGACCTCAGAAGTTAAGTCCCACAGTGCTCAGAGCCATTTGAACCATAAGAACGTTGTGTGGAAAACAGAAGAAATAAGCGATTGACGTGCACAATTTATGGAGTCCTGTGCACTAACATGTGATTCTCTCGATGCCGTTGAGTCAAACAGTGGTTACACCTTCACTGCTCCGTTGAAGCGGGTGGTACATATACCATGTTAATTACGATCAGTGGCTCTATTAGTATTTCTCCACTGCAGACTCGACTTAATCTCTGATATCACACTTAAATGCCTTTGTCTTTAACATGGCCTCATATCCATACAGAGATTGTAGCACAGCACCAGATACGACCATCAGTGTTGGATGATGACGATGGACAATATCGCCGATAGTTTGAGGTACCATTTACGAGTAAGCGTAACACGGCTAATATAAAAAGGGGAAATTTTTACTTAAGACTATCGTCTTGCAACATTCTATTCCAATAACACTCATAAAAAATCAAGCTCTTCAACAGCTTTAGAGCCTGACAAAGTAACTAATATTCTTACTGAGTCACCATATATGTAGCGATAACGTCTCTTAATGCAATGTTTCCAAAACAAATTTAGCCAAGGTGAGTGGCAGCTTCATCACTAGTAGTAAGAGTATTAGGAATTAACATCTCCTTCATGACGGAGTTATGGTAAAAAGACCACCCTTGCCATTCTTTTCTGTCGATGTGAGGAAACAAAGAAAATTTAAATATGGGTGGTTTGACAGAGTCAGAAATAAATTCCTCTCGAAAAAGAGCCCATCACTGGCTAGCTATCTCGCTCGGCTGGCGTTACAAGCTATGTTCTTGATAAATGCTGTGCTGACTGTTTAACGAATATACGCTGGTGTCCAGAGTTATAGCAACAAACCCAAATTTTGCAAGATTGCGTTTGTTTTGCAACAAGACAGTATAATCTGGTGGTAAACAACTGCAACATGCATAACCGTAGACAAAAATGTTCATCAGTCATTTCAATCTTAACCGATTTACACACACGTTCCGGCAACTGGTTAATGCGCTCAGTATGGGGTGTGACCACCTCTAGCAGCAATACGGTCGTGGCAAACGACGGCGGCTGCAGCGAATGATGCCATCAATCTCATGTTGAGGCAATAACGCCGATTCTCCCTGCAGCGCTGTTCGTAAGTCTTGAAAACTAGTTGGTGGAAGCTGAACTGATGCAACCCGTGTCCCTAGTGCATCCCAGCGTGCTCTATGGGAATCAAATCGGGAGAGCGGGCAGGCCACGCCCTGCGTCCAATATCTTCCGTTTCCAAGAAAACATCAACCACAGGTGATCTATGCGGTCGAGCATTATCGTCCAGCAGTACCAAGTGTGGGCCCCCAGCGGCTCCCGACAACCGCACATGAGGTCCCAAGATCTCTTCACGATACCTGACAGCAGTTAAACCAAGCCGATTTAACGCTACAATTTCGTGATGATGTGCTCGAGTGGTCAATATAATCTTCGCCCACACCATTAGAGATTAACCTTGTTATCAGTCTCTTTCCACTATGGTTGGATCTCTAAATCATGTTCCACGCTCCCTCCATATGTATGGCCGACAAGAATTACCGTCCAGACCAAATCGGGACTCATCTGTGAAAAGAACATTGCCCCACTTTTCGACCGTACAGGTGGAAAGTTGACGACTCTACTCTAGCCGTTCCCTTCTGTGAAGACGCGCCACAAGTACACATACAGTAGGTCTCCGACCATAAAGTCCAATCTGCCAAAGCCTTCCGTACATTATTTGCCTCGCTACAACACGTCCAGTGAATGCTGAGAAGACATGCCAGTTGCCTTGCTGTACTAAGGTGGTACTGTAGTGCCCTTACAGCCAAATAACGGTTCTCTCTTTCTGATGTCACACACCATCGGCCCCACCCTGGTCTTCGGGATACGGTTTCGATCTCTATACGACTATCGCCATACCCGAAAAACAACAGAACACTTCATATTAAGCCGTCGGGTCACATGAGTTTGGGACTGTCCTGCTTCCATTCTTCCCATGGCCCTCCACCGCCGACAATCTGGTAGGCGACTTCCCTGTGCCATACCGCAACGTCTGTGACTGTGTACACACCGATTGTGGATGTGGAATTACCCGTAAAACACTATCGTGTATTATAGGTACCCTCACGTTATCGTTGGCGTCGTTGTCCGTTGACCAGAACGCCATCTTCCGTGCAGGACACGATCGTACGGACATGTGTTGACTTTTCGTATTATTATATCGTGAATTAAACACAGGAAGGGTAAATAGTGGTTTGTTGATTTAAAATTGGACACCAGTGTGTAGCACATGGACATTCAGAACATTTATGATATTGTATTTCTTAATATTTCAACTACACTCAGAGGAATTAAATAATATGAAATAAATATCTCTTAAAAGCATCATCAGAAAATGAAGAATCCGTTTGCCGCACATCACACTTAAATCAATATTATAACTCAGTTGACTATTGCCAGTTTATATCACCATGGAAGTATTTTCAGTATGTAAAGTTGCAATATAGCATCTGTGAAAAGTAATGATGTGTAGCAAAACACAGTGATCACTAATCTAAAATTTTGTGATGCATTCACGGTCCGAGATGATTCTAATCTTACGTACAATAACAATGATCCAATAACACAGCCTTGGACGTGGTACAGTGAGATGTCAAAAGTCATAGGATACCTACTAATATCGTGTCCGACCAGGCATAGTGCAGCAGTTCTCCATGGTGTGGACTCAACAAGTTGGTGGAAGTCCCCTGCACAAATACTCAACCATGCTGCCTCTATAACCAGCCGTAATGGCGAAAGTGTTGCCAGTGCAGGACCGCTCGACTATGTGCCACAGATGTTCGGTGGAATTCGTGTCGGGCGATCTGGATGGCCTGATCATTCACTCGAATTGTCCAGAGTATTCTGAAAACTTATCGCAAAAAATTCTGGCGTGGTGAAGCGGCCCACTGTCATTAATAAAAATTCCGTCGTTGTTTGGGAACATGAAGTTTATGAACAGCTGCATGCAGTCTCCAAGTAGCTGAACATAACCACGTACAGTCAATGATCGATTCATTCTGACCAGAGGACGCAGTCTATTCCACGAAAACATGGCCCACACCATTATGGAGCCCCTACCAGCTTGCAAGGTGCCTTGTTGACTACTTTAGCCGACGGCTTCGTGGGGTGTGCGCCACACTCGAACCATGTCATCAATTCTTACCAAATAACGTCGGGACTCAACTGACCAGGCCACGCTTTTCCAGTCGTCTCGGGTCCAACCGATATCGTCAGGAGCACAAGAGAGACCCTGCAGTAGATATCGTGCTGTTAAAACGGCACCCACGTCGGTCATCTACTGCTATAGCCCACTGACTCCAAATTTCGGGACAATTTACTAACGAATACGTTCGTCGTACGTCCCACATTGATCTCCGTGTTGCTCGTCTGTTAGCACTGATAACGCTGCGCAAACACCGCTGCTCTCGGTCGTTAAGTAAAGTCCGTCAGCCACTGTGTTGTCCATGGTGAGCGGTAAGTCGTGGAACATGATATCTCGACACACTCTTGACACTGTGGCTACCGGAATATGGAAATCCGGAACGATTTCCGAATTGGAATGTCTCATGCGTCTAGCTCTAACTACCATTTCGCATTCAGAGTCTTTTAATTCCCGTTGTGAGGCCATAATCATCTACCGGGTGATCAAAAAGTCAGTATAAATTTGAAAACTTAATAAACCACGGAATAATGTAGATAGAGAGGTAAAAATTGACACACATGCTTGGAATGACATGGGGTTTTATTATAGCCACCCCACATTGCTAGACGTTTGGTGCTGATCGTGTGCTCAGCCGCCACTTTCGTCATGCTTGGCCTCGCAGGTCCCCAGACCTCAGTCCGTGCGATTATTGGCTTTGGGGCTACCTGAAGTCGCAAGTGTATCGTGATCTACCGACATCTCTAGGGATGCTGAAAGACAACATCCGAAGCCAATGCCTCACCATAACTCCGGACATACTTTACAGTGCTGTTCACAACATTATTCCTCGACTAGAGCTATTGTTGAGGAATGATGGTGGATATATTGAGCATTTCCTGTAAAGAATGTCGTCTTTGCTTTGTCTTACTTTGTTATGCTAATTATTGCTGTTCTGATCAGATGAAGTACCATCTGTCGGACATTTTTTGAACTTTTGAATTTTATTTTTCGGTTCTAATAAAACCCCATGTCATCCCAAGCATGTGCGTCAATTTGTGCCTCTTTATCTACCTTATTCCGTGACTTATTCAGTTTTCAAATTTATACTTACTTTTTGATCGCCCTGTACATATATGCATATCGCTATCCCATGACTTTTCACCTCAGTGTAAATGGCACAAATACTTGGATGGGGCCGCATGAATATTTTCTGGCTGCTTACAACGAAGATTGCGGTACTTAACTGAATAGGTACTGGTGTCGGCAAGGCTAAGTCATCGCTAAGTCATGGAGATTCACATCAGAGGACAGTACGTGATAGTGTTTCACAAGGGAAGAAAGTGCCAGTACTCCTTCCGTGCTGTTTCATCCGAAACATATGATTTATTGCTTGTCAGTGAAATGCCCTAGGTGATTTTTAAGCGAATGTTCCGATCTAGCATGCCGAAAGCTACCCTGAAATTTTTCATGCACTAGTAATATACTGAAATCAATGCACTTACAACATTTTAGCTGCTAAGGCGCACTCCAAATATTTTTAAAAAATTTAAAAGACTTATTTCTGTCACACGAAGAACTGCTTATAACAGTGATTTGTGCAACCCTTCAGGCCTAGCGCGCCAATGGGCGAACAAGCAGACACGGCCGTGACAAGAGAATGTGGCGCCGCGTAGTACGAAGTACACACTACACACACAGGACTTAAGCCACACGAGAAATGTCTCTAATGATAAATTGTTTGATTAACTTGCAGTTCATATCAGCAGTTGAACTGTTGCAGACGTAATTACTACACAAGTGATTGACAGAGGATAGAAAATAAATGTGCTGTATGACAGACGATTTCTACCAATCAGCGCTTCAGTTTGTTGACATGAAAAGGTCGCGTGTAATTCAGCATCATATACTGTAGCCCAGTTACTTTGATAGATTTTAGGTAACGTATATTTCACTAACAATGAAACAGTTCATTGTTTATTTCGTGTAGTCATCACAAAAAGGCGAAGTCTCTATTAGATGACGAGAACAAACATTTTCCTTACACTAGACGCGGCTGGTAAAAGAAAAATTAATGCACTTAAGCACTTCACAGTAATTACTAGTTTTACTGACACAGAGTTGGGATGGAGTAAGAAATAGTCGGGGCCGTTGTCCTGCATATTGTGCTGCATCTGGTATACTTAATCAAATTCCTAAAACGTGTTGGTACAGACTGACAGTGCACAAATGGCCAAAGTTTAACAATAGTGTTCCACGGATCAACCTTAAATGATAAACACCTATCGGAAATTATGGAGTTCGACAATATTCTGTATTATGCTTCGCACTGTCAAAATATTTCTTTATCATCATGCTGAAACATACCATTTGTTCTGGATGGAGTCAGTCATATTAAGAGTCTTTTCGACATCCTAAAGGCAGAGGTATCGTCATGTCCAGGGACAGAATCTAACAAAAGCCATGAATTATGTTCTGCAAGTGCAAAGAAGATGTTCATTATGTGATACTGAAAACTATTTTCCCCCATTTTTCCAGACTTTTATATGTCGATTACAAGACTTTTGCAATTAAACACTTCTTGTATTAATTTTTGGTCGTATTTTGCCTTAAGGTTCCTGAAAACGAACACAAATCTTCTTCAAACAGTAATCCACCGATACTTATCACTGATGTTGTTGTATACGAATGTGTCACTCATAGCATTCATCAACTGCACAAGCGACACTGTCTTTTGTCGCTCGAAATGATAAAGTGTGATTCGCATGCAGTTTCTGCACGGAACACGACTGACTGGCTTTATGCACTGCGTTTTAGGGGATAACAAGAAACTTTTGTCTACCCATCAGCTACGAATTTCTGTATGGTATTACTTATTAATGACATTTCACCTTCTAGTTCTACCTGAGGTAAACGTGCTACTCCCTTTCCCGAATAATTTCCTTAATCTCTTTCAACAGGTCAAACAAGCCTAGAAATAAGTGAAGATAATCTCACTTCAATTCAGAAGGCTCAGTCTCCAAGATATTCCTAGGACACGATACACTTACTCTCATGGGCAGTTCTTAATCATTGGAATGGTTTTTCTTTTACACTTTTGTGAGTTTGAGTTGGGCATATATTTCTTGCTTCATGTAAGTATTTCTTCAAGTCATACAGGTCACGTTCGGATTTTACTAAACGAAACTTAGTAATAGGGCAACAAGGACGTGAACCCATTCTGCATTGTTGCCAGATTTATTCAAGATGGCGGACTAAAGATGGCAGCCACAGATGTGCCAATGTCACAGTGACGTCATGACAGGAAGTTCGAATTTTGACGGGAAAATAGGTCAATTGGGACAGCTCCACTAACGTAATCTCGCTCCCCTCTACCTCCCCACGCCTCTCTCCACTCCCTTCCCTTCCCTCCCCCGTCTGAAATTGGCAGGAAGAGGACTCAGTCAGTGCTGAGCCTGCAGATAGGATGAATGTAAGTCTTTATTCTGTATGCATTGCTCCCCTCCTCGTTTCTCCCCCATCAGTAAATTGGTGGGAAAAGTCTGTGCTGGGCTGCTGGATAGGATGGACGTAAGTATTTTATATGTTTTGCTCTGCTCCCCTTCTCTGCCCCATCAGAAAATTAGCGGGAAAATGACTAAGTCTGTGCTGGGCTGTTGAAGAGGGTGGACGTAAGTCATTACTTTGTATGCATTGTTTATTTAAACAATTTGAATTGTCACAGGCAGTAGCTCCATCCAGTGTGTTCACCATGAGGTCCTGAGTCCAATGACCTTGTTCACAGCATTGCCACCAGAGGGCGCTGTCGTTCCTCCTCCTCTCCCCTTCCATGACACAGACAAACATGGCGGTCTTGGGGAAAAATGGCGGGAAATGAACTCAATCTGTGTTTAGCTGCTGGAGTGGGAGGACAGATGTAATTGATCACTGTGTTCAGTGGATGAGATGCCTGTGCTGGAGAAGGAGAAGAAGTAGAGGAGTGTGGGCAGAGTTCTTTGTAGGTAACCAGAATAAAATATTAATTGGATCCTTTTACCGTCGTTCCAATTCAGATGATACAGTTGTTGAAAGGTTCAAAGAAATCTTGTGTTTAATTTCAAACACGTACCCGGCTCATACAACTATAGTTGGTGGTGAATTTAATTTACCCTCGATATGTTGGCGAAAACACATGTTTAATTCCGGAGGTACACACAAAAAATCATCCGAAATTGTGCTAAACGCTTTCTGTGAAAACTATTTCCAGCAGTTAGTTCGTAAGCCCACGTGAATAGTAAGCAATTGTGTAAACACACTTTACCTCTTAGCAAGAAATATTCCTGAGTTAATAAGGAGCATCAAAAGGGATACAGGGATTAGTGAACACAGGAGTGTCGTAGGGAGATTGAATAATGTAACCCCCAAATCCTCCAAAATTAAACGAAAAATATACCTTCTCAAAAAACCAGATATAAATTTACTTGACGCCTTCCTGAGAGACAATCTCAACTCCTTCCAAATTAATAATGTAAGTGTAGGCCAGATGTGGCTTGAATTCAGAGAAATAGTATCGGCAGCAACTGGGAGATTTATACCAAATAAAGTAACAAACGACGGAGCTGATCGTCCTTGGTACACAAAACGGGTCAGAACAATGTTGCAGAAACAGCAAAACAAACATGCCAAATTTAAACAGATGCAAAATCTTCAAGATTAGAGATCTTTTACAGAAGCTTGAAATTTAATGCGGACTTCAATGCTAGATGGTTATAACAGTTTCCACAACGAAACGTTGTCCCGAAACCTGACAGAAAAATCCAAAGAGATTCGGGTCGTATGTGAAGTATGTTAGCGGCAAGAAACAATCAATGCCTTCTCTGCGCGATAGCAATGGAGCTACTATCGAAGACAGTACTGCCAAAGCAGAGCTACTAAACACAAAGGAAGACGAAGTAAATATTCTAGAATTCGAATCAAGAACAGCTGCCAACATAAGTAACGTAGAAGTAAACATCCTCGGACTAGTGAAGCAGCTGAAATCACTTAATAAAAACAAGTCTTCTGGTCCAGACTGTATACCAGTTAGGTTCGTTTCAGACTATGCTGATGCATTAGCTCTATACTTTACAATCATGTACAACCGTTCACTCGACGAAAGATCCGTACTCAAGACTGGAAACTTGCACAGGTCACACCAATATTCAAGAAAGGTAGTAGGAGTAATCCACTTAATTACAGGCCATATCTTTAACGTCGATGTGCAGCATGATGTTGGAAGACATTGCGTTCGAACATTATGAATTACCTCGAAGAAAACAGTTTATTGACACACAGTCAACATGGGTATGGAAAACATCGTTCTTGTGAAACACAACTAGCTCTTTATTCGCATGAAGTGTTGAGTGCTATTGACAAGGGATTTCAGATCGATTCCGTATTTTTGGATTTCCAGAAAGCTTTTAACACTGTACCACATAAGAGAAGTGTAGTGAAAATGCGTGCTTATAGAATATCGCCTCATTTATGTGACTGGATTTGTGATTTCCTGTCAGAGAGGTTACAGTTCTAGTAATTGACAGAAAGTCATCGAGTAAGGCAGAGGTGATTTCTGGCGTTCTCCAAGGTAGTGTTATAGTCCCTTTGCTTTTCCTTATCTATATAAACTACTTGGGAGACTATCTGACCATGCGTCTTAGGTTGTTTGCTGATGACGCTGTCGTTTATCCACTAATAAAGTCACGAGATGATCAAGAGAAATTGTAAAACGATTTAGAAAAGATATCTGAGTGGTGCGAAAATTGGCAGTTGACCCTAAATAACGAAAAGTGTGATGTTATCCATATGAGTGCTAAAAATAATCCGTTAATCTTCGTTTACACGATAAATCAGTCAAATCTAAATGCCGTAAATTCAACTAAATACCTAGGAATTACAATTATTAACAACTTAAGTCGGAAGGAACACATATAAAATGTTATGGGGAAGTATAACCAAAGGCTGCGTTTTATTGGCAGGACGCTTAGAAAATGTATCATATCGACTAAGGAGACTGCCTACACTACGCTTGTCCTTCCTCTTTTAGAACACTGCTGCGCGGTGTGGGGCCCTTACCAGATAGAACTGACGGAGTGCATCGAAAAAGTTCAAAGAAGGGCAGCATGTTTTGTATTACCGCGAAATATGAGAAAGTGTGTCACTGAAATGATACAGGATTTGGGCTTGACATCATTAAAGGAAAGGTGTTTTTTGTTGCGGCAGGATTTTGTCTGGAAATTCCAATAACCATCTTTCTCCTCCAAATGGGAAAATATGTTGTTGATACCGACCTACACAGGGAGAAGCGATCTCCACAATGAAATAGGAAAATGCAGAGCTCGTACGGAAGGATACAGGTATTCATTCTCTCCGCGCGCTATACGAGATTGAAATAATAGAGAATTGTGAAGGTGGTTCGACGAACCCTCAGCCAGGCACTTAAATTTGATTTGCAGTGTATCCATGCAGGTGTAAATGTAGAAGAACTATAAAGTGTTAACAGCAGTCGCGATACATTACAGCCCTGAAGAACAGGAGGAAACTTGAAAGTAAGTATCCCCTATTATATCTTTATTTGTAGTTAGAATTATTATTATTATTATTGTTGGCGAATTTTCCCTAAAAGGAAATCGTTAAGCTTATGACTTTGAAGGCTTGTTCTTCTTGTCCTTCCAGTACTCCTTCATTCTCTTGGAGAGGGCCTCTTTTCTCTCCTCAGACCATTCTTGTTTGGTCCGCTGTTTTAGCGCTTCTGACTTTACTTCCCAATTGTCTATGTGTTTTCGGAAGGTGCTTCTGTCTGTGGTGTTTGTGGTGCCAATTACTTGTTGGTCTTTTCGGACTCCTTCCATCCAGGGTGTCGAGACTTTAAGTGTCTTGATGTGTTCTAGAATTTTCTTGGTGAGTCTTGTTTCAGGGAGTCTATCTAAATGTCCGTAGAATTTAAGGCGCCTTTTTCTCATATCGTTCTCGATGTTCGAATATGCTTCTACTGTTGAGTTCTTCTGTAGTCTGTAGCCATCTGGTGTGGGTCTTCCTCCTAAAATTTTCCTCATGATTTTGCGTTCTTCTTTTTTGATTTCTTCAATTTTGATTTTCCTGTTGAGTGCTAGTGTTTCACTGGCATACAGTACGGCGGGTTTGATCACTGTGTTATAGTGTCTGATCTTGGTGTTTCTGGAAATGCATTGTTTGTTGTAGACGTTTCGCACCTTGCCTAGTGATTTCCGTGTCTTCTGTTGTCTGTCTTCGTAAGCCAGTTTCTCTGTTCCGGTCGGTTCGATGATTTCGCCTAGGTATCTGAAGTGTGTGACCCCTTTAATTTTGCCGTACTTGGTTGTGATGTCGTCGCCTTCTCTTGTTAGGACTTGCGTTTTTTCAAAAGAGATTTGTAGGCCGACTTTCTCGGCGCATTCTTTCAGGATTTCGATCTGTGTTTTTGCTGATGTTGGGTCATAGGTCAGTATCGCTAGGTCGTCTGCGAATGCTAGGTAAGGGATTTCCAGTCTTCTCCTTCCTAATGTGACTGGTCTCCTGGTGTTTTGTCTCCTGACTTCAGCTTCCCATTCGCTCATTACTTTGTCCAGGACGATGTTGAACAATAGCGGGGATAGTCCATCTCCTTGTCTTAGGCCAGTGTGGATTTCAAACGGGTCCGAGATTTCGCCCATGAATTTGACTTTGGATTTTGTATTGGTTAGTGTCTGTTCGATTAGTCTTCGGGTCTTTTGGTCTAGGCCTTTTTCTCTGAGGATTTGGATGAGGGACTTTCTGTCGATCGAGTCGTAAGCCTTTTTGAAGTCGACGAAAGTGCAGATGATTTTTTTGGGGCTTGTCATGTGGGATTTTATGATTGATTTCAGGTTGAAGATTTGTTCGGGGCAGGCTCTGTTGGGTCTGAAACCCGCTTGGTATTCCGAGATGGCGGGTTCCAGTTGTCCTTGCGTCCTGGTGAGAAGGCAGGTTGATAGAATTTTGTAGATGACCGGTAGCAGGGAAATTCCTCTATAATTGTTTGTGTCTGTCCTGTCACCTTTCTTGTGTAGCGGGTGAATGAGTGCGGTCTTCCAGTCGTCAGGTATGATTTCGGTTGTCCTGGTGTTCTGTATGATTTGTGTGATTTCGTTTAGCGAGTTTGGTCCTAGGTTCTTCAGCAGTTCTGCCGTTATTCCGTCTTCACCGGCTGCCTTGTTGTTTTTCAGTTTCTTTATGCAGTGGAGGATTTCTTCTTTTGTTGGTGATGGGGAGTCTTCCGGTGCGTTGGCCGGTTCTCGGGGTTCGAAGGTTGAGTTAGGTTCCGGGCAATTTCGTAATTTTGAAAAGTACTTCGCGAGCTCTTCACAGTTTTCTTTGTTGGTAATTATTATTATTATTATTATTATTATTATTCGTTTGTTTTGTGTCCTGGTCCATATGTAACACTTCCTCCTCTTTTTTCAGCAGTATAATTCGAAATATCCATGCCTGCAGGGGCGAACATGAAAATGTCGACTTCTGCCGCATCCGGACCTGCAGCAACCTCAGCCGCCGTCTTGTCGAGACCTCTGGACCTGTGGCAGCAACAACCTCCAGCATGTCTGAACCTGTAGCGACGACATTGAATCCTTTAGCACACGTAGCCCACTTGCTGGAGCATGACACGGAGCTGTTATAGCCTGTCCCATTCATCGATTTATGTGATGAGGACACGCGGTCTGCTTCCAACACATCGAATGCTGCTGGTGGTCCTAAACAACAGCAAGATGGAGGATAGTCCTGGTCACTGAGATAGACCTATCTCAGCAGAACATCCCTGTGCCAGTGCAGGCACAGAGTACAGATGCTTTGGTTAAGAAGGTACCAAGTGTAATCATGCTTTTCAGTTCTACTTACAATTTAACGCCTAGTGGAACGAAATGTGTAAATGTGTGTATAGAAACACGTCATGACTGGGGTTTGCTCGTGAGAATAGAAATTGAAGATGCATTGAAGAGTGTTAAAGTGCATATTTCTGAGGTCGACCAGGACTAAATGTGAAGTGCAGTGTGCTACATCAGTCAGCAGATGACTACAGAGTATCATCCAACTCGTACTCCCCTGGACATTCACCTCACTGGGTGACACTGTCGACTACAACAGTGTACGATGACTCTGCACTCGTATGGCTCAGTTAAGAACTTATATGATGTGGATACTGCGCTTTGCCTTGCACTGTCGTTGGTTACCGAGCATAGACTCCGCATACATGGTGCTGAAAATTTTAATATTATCCTTTACTTTTTCAATATTTTTCACTTTATCTCCAGCTTTCATATCAATCATAATCTAAGAAAGTTTCATTTCTTATAATAAAGCTTTAGATCTATATTAAACTGAACTATTTTACATGATATCATTATCTGTTTTATTCTAACCCTTACTCCCTTAAATTACGTTGCAACTTTACAAACATAAAAATTTTCTTACTAAACTTTACACAAGTTATCTTTTACTTTAGAAAAAGGTTTTTCTTGTCACTGTCATTATTTATTAATCTTTTCTCTACATTCGATTTGCTTTTGTTAATCTATAGGTCAGGGTTTCCTCATCTTCATCACGATGGATAGTAAGAGTGAAACTTACGGTGATGGCGGTTAGTAACTTAGTGAACTCTTTATTTTACCTCATTTTAGTTTTCTAACTGCAAGTGTATTATGTTATTTTGAAAACCTCGCACCTTGACTCCGACTCCAGCGTCTTTTTCTCTACAGACTCTTCTTTTTGGGATTAGCTGTAACAGAACTTCAAAATACAATAAAGCTCTTGTCTTTTGTTTTTGGTTTTCAAAAATTTTCTCTACTATCCTGTTGTATTGTTTTAAGGCTTAAAAATTTTTTCCTCTGTTGAACTTATCCCTTTCCCCTTTTTCTCGATAGTAAACTTTTATGTTCCCTCCTTTCTCCATCATACTCTTCCTTATTGAACTCTTTTCTCGGTTAATCTTACTTCCTACTGTTTACCTCATTCCACGAAATAACGTGTTTCTTGAAACTTCCTGGCAGATTAAAATTGGGTGCCCGACCGATACTCGAACTCGGAACCTTTGCCTTTCGCGGGCAAGTGCTCTACCAACTGAGCTACCGAAGCACGACTCACGCCCGGTACTCACAGCTTTACTTCTGCCAGTACCTCGTCTCCTACCTTCCAAACTTTACAGAAGCTCTCCTGCGATCCTTGCAGAACTAGCACTCCTGAAAGAAAGGATATTGCCGAGACATGGTTTAGCCACAGCCTGGGGGATGTTTCGGTAGCTCAGTTGGTAGAGCACTTGCCCGCGAAAGGCAAAGGTCCCGAGTTCGAGTCTCGGTCGGGCACACGGTTTTAATCTGCCAGGAAGTTTCATATCAGCGCACACTCCGCTGCAGAGTGAAAATCTCATTCTGGGAACGTGTTTCTTGCTTAGTTTAATAATTCAATTCTCTTTCCTCATTATTATTTCCTAACGACTTCTTGTATTTATTTCCCTCATATCTTTATTTCAGTATCAGTTTGCGGTACCTTCCACAAATCATATAGACTTCATATATTCCCCCAAAATATATCCTCAATTATTTGTTCACCATCATCGACGGAACAAATTAGAAATTACTATCTCCTTCTTCCCTAATTCTTTATTTCCTTCCTACTCCTTTACTTCCTTTCGTCCACAAAAATCAACTTCCTTCTCCTTTACGCTACGGCTTTAAGAGAGAATCACCTACTATTTCGTCCAGCTCTCCACATGCTGGTCTGTATCGTCCTCC
Organism: Schistocerca serialis cubense; assembly: GCF_023864345.2. Classification (NCBI taxonomy): domain Eukaryota; kingdom Metazoa; phylum Arthropoda; class Insecta; order Orthoptera; family Acrididae; genus Schistocerca; species Schistocerca serialis. The sequence goes on from NC_064640.1 coordinate 586,365,432, forward strand.
TTGCTTTCTACTATTTCTCCAGAACACATTTCGTTTACAGAAGAGTTACTTTAGTTGTTACTTTCCTGTTTTTCTTCACAATATCCTATTACATCCCTACGATATTTGCTATTTTTTTCTCCAGCTGAGATAAGTACACGTTAAAAGTTTTAGATGGGTGCATTTTTTTATCTTTCTTTGATTTCTTGACATTTAACACAACTAAATTCTCGCGTGAAGTTACTCTTTTTTTCTTTTGTGTACCATTTATACAATTTCATATGACTCACATGGTGCAAACCCAATGATTTTCCTGTATTTCGATTAATCATTTCGACTGCATTATCATGGACTACTTGACTTACTTCCATGGGGCCTTTGTATATAAAAAAGAACTTACTTCCAACGCCGTAACCTTCCTATTGCTTGGTGCTAATTTTACTTGATGTTGATGTTTTTCTTTGGGTACTGGTGGGATTTCACTTCTAATTTGGGTATCACTAATGGTGTTATCAATGGTGCTTTATCCTCTTTGTAACGTGCGCGTGGGGCACACAATACTCATTAAAGCCTGTACTATGGTAAGTGAGTGGGGTTTACCTTACAAGACAGGATTTTTGTATAGATATTGACCACGTGTACCTGAATGGTGGCAAATCAGACTTACACCCACTCTGTAATAACAATGATACGTCAAATAAGTCCGAAATACAACTACACGTCAGGACGGACGAAAAGCAACACAGCAGATGCTACCAATTTGTTAATAATACGGTCGCCAGCCTAATTAGGCATTAACTGAGTTTCTTCCCTGTACAAGTTGATGTACATTCATGCAAAACAACACGTAGTAACACTGCATAATATAGTAAATTTTAGAACCAGAAAATCTATTGAACTGATAGTTTGACTTTCTGTACTGATATGGAAAAACCATGAATACATAACACTACACTATAATGTATTCTACCAAACTTTGTACTGTCTATTTATCTAATCGGGCATAGGTTACCCTAGAAATAGCACTTTGGGGCCACACACAAAATGTCAGTTATGATAAAGATAAAACACTGATAACTTTTGACATATATATTGACTTTAACTTTTGCTAGTCAAACCAATTTATAACACTTCAGGATTCAAATGAATAAAAAAAAAGGGAGGGGGGACCTTGAAACTGTTGTGATCACTGTATAAAAATAATTGATTACTGAAATTATTATGCGCTCAAGATTTCCAGTATATGAGTTACTACTCTTTTTATCTTATTTCCTGCTTATTTAAATACCATTATATCTGTCTCGAAATAATTAAACTTCATTACTAAATTAATATTAAAGTCATCTTCCAACTTTATCAGACCTTCGTTATTCATTTACTGGTTCATTAACAAAACAGTTCTTTAAACACCATTCTAACATAGCTAGGTCTGCAGGTAATTATTATTAACACAAACTTTAATTTTTCATCTCGGGACACTCGGATTGCACAACATTTGGAAAGGACCCTGTCTAGGTCAGTTGTGAGGATAATTAAATGATAGGAAAGTTCTGGTAAAATTTAAGTTGTTATTAAGTTGTTATTGAACAGTATGGAACAAAAGTAACACTGGTCCATACGAATACAGTACTAAAAGTTTCAACCTGTTTGTATCGATGCGGCGGTTGGCAGGCGGCGAGATGGCGAGGCACAGAGCATACATACAACCACAGCTTTGGCTCTTGACGTACCGGCACTTTATTTCTTCATAGCATCGCAATACTTTTCCGTTTAATGACCATGTAATTTTGCCATGCTGTATGGACGTTGGAACGGCATACCCGAGGCTCAATGAAACTACGTCTTCCAGGAGAGCCCCCTCGCTCCAGAACGTGTTGCGCAGACCAATACCAAACTCCAACTACTACTGCTGAGCCCGTTGTGCCTTACAGTTCCCGCGTGCATTTTCCCGCGCTCGCCTGTCATCCACCTTTTACCGCTCCCCTTCAGACAGGGTATTCACCCGAGGTTTTGCATTCTACATATCCTAACACATTGCCTACGTATGGACCAGACGCACAGTTACAATTTTAAACATCTTACAACAGTCTCAACATTTGTTACATTTCAATTATATTACAATATTTGACATAAACATTAATATTCACATTGAAAATTGTTTACAGTTTTCTTAACACAATGGCATGAAACAAGAAAACAAATGAAATCAGAACATCAATTACTCAAGTTTAACGAAAAATCAGATGGAAAAAAAATATTATTTATATGTACAATAGTACAACGTCGTTGTTGTTACATCTTGGCATACTATTTCTCTCTCCAGTATAAATGAGCTACATCTTTTACAATTTGGTCGTCATCAGTTTTTGTACTACTGTCTGTACTCACCGTTAATAACTCCGTTTCCTTATCATCGGTCTTTATCCCAGTCATTTGAATCCCAGAACGCTGGTGTTTGTATCCGATTACCCCCTAAACCTACTTCAGACTGCTGCTGATCAAAACTAAGTCTATTTATATGTTTAATTATATAATTAACTTCATTTAGCGACTGAATCACTTGATACTGGTCTTCGTATCGTTCATCTCATCAATTCTTTTACCTAGGTTTGGTGACCTCAACTCGATTTCCTGTACCGGTTCATTTCGCGTGTTTTGTCCTGCTCAAGCTTGATTTTCCAAACCTTTCTCCGTTCTGGCCATTCCATTTCCACCTGAGTAACTTATATTTTGTTTTTGAAAACCTCTAAACCTTTCTGCCTCGTTTGCACGGTGATTATATCTCGAATCATTATCACCGTATTTTGTTTGACCAAATCCACTATTGTAATTCCGCGGCCCACCAGAACCATAATGATTATTCGACCTCCGAGAGTTTGCAAAACCATAGTTACTATTGTTGTCCCATGGGCGATTACCATTCTTTCCAAAACGATTATATTTTCCTACGTTATTATTGGCATTGTAACTATTTTTAAATCCTAATCGGTTGCTATAATCCCCCCCCCCCCTCCCACACCATTGTGTTCTGTCGCTGTACGTTGTTCCTTCGTGTCATCTTCACAGAAGATGAATTCAGGTTCTCTTAACATCCCTTTAAACAGCTGTATATTATTTCCTGTCCTACCAACCAATGACTACTGATAACGTAACGGCAATTTCATTGTGCAAATACGTATCAGTTCCCCATCACTGTATGGATTATCTATACACGGCTTCTTTTTTGTCATTTCTTTGAAAAATCTAACTGGTTTCCATTCTCCTGAATTTTACAATATCTCTTTCTGTAACAATTCATATTTTGTTCTATTTTGGGTATCTGTGGATCAGTATCGTTCCAAGAACGTGGATTTAAATTGCTCATACGACTGACAGCTTTCAGTTACTCTTAGTATGGTTTCTGCTATTACGCCATCTATATGCCCACAAATTAAGTCATGTTTATGTCTAAGTGGCCAGTTCTCTGGTAAACCAATCTGAAATTGATTCATAAACGTACGTGGGTGTAAGCCGTTCCCGCTTTCTTTGTAATGTTGGAATTTTCTGACTGTCAAAAAGTGATCATTCTAAAATTTTTCTATTCCATCAAAAGGGGGTTTGTGTTTCCACAACATTATCCGTTACCTTCAACTGTGTCATGTTTTCTTGTATTCATCCTACCATATGAGTCCTGAGATGACAGATTTACGTCCCATCTAGCATCGTATCTATGCAGTGGTTTGCAGTTATCTAATCCGTACCGTTCCTCGTGTATCGGACTCAAAGATTTGTTCCAATTTCCCGTTACTGGATCAGTGTTTTGTTTTCCTGTTTGATTCACATTGACTTGCGGTCTATAACCTGTTAAACTATAACTTGGAAATTGAGAAATTGGTACATGTGTCGTCGCAACTTGCTCTGTTCTCGCGTCACTCGCGTACGTTCGGAGGGTCGGCTGACGCTCTGTTGGAATGCGTGCATTTACCGTTTCTCGGTCCATGTCTGGTGTGACGGCTCATTACCTATTTTAACTGTTGTCTTCCCATTTGCTTCTGTTTCGTTTCGGTAATTATTGATGATTCCTCTTGTGAACATACGACTGGAATCTCATGACTTTTCTGTGGTTCCGCTACTGCTACAAAAGATTGCACAACTTACTTGTTTACTTCTGGATTTCTGTCCATCACTTTGTCGGATGATACTAACGATTCCGATGCCTCACTACTGCTTTCTGTACGGTTCTTGATACACTGTTTCAGATCTGTACGAAGCTGTTCATAGCATTTCTGATTTTGCACCCTGCACCTGGTCAACGTCAGAACGCATCTCTTTCTGGTCAGCCATTAACGATTGTGTAAGCTTGCGCGAGTCTTTCGCCTCTCTCCGGATTTTAGTGGACCATTCATTAACTTCCGTTCGTAGTTTTTGCTGATCTTCGTGGACTTCAGCGAATCCAGCATAGGTTTCAAATTTGAGACTATTTAAGCCAACATTTGTCTCTGCTTTTAAATCTGCTAACCTTGCATTTGTTTCAGTCTTTAAATCTGCTAACCCCGCATTTGTTTCAAGTTTTAAGTCTGCTAACCCTGCATTTGTCTGCTTTACGACCATAGTGAATTGCTTCAATATTGCGAGCAACTATACGACTCTTTACCACCGTCACCTGTCACTATTTGATGTAAATTTTGCCGTTGGCATCTTTTACGTGGCGACGTGGCGTCTCACCGACTTCCGTACATAGTGCGGACGCTCTCATGCTTAGACTGTGATACCAATCGCGAAACTACCACCATTCTCCCAGCACTATCACTACGCTCCGATCCGTGTCTCGCACTCAATGCTTTTTGTTGTACGTCAATCTCTATCCTGTTAAGATCTTCAGTTTGACCTGTCTGCGATAATATCCGTTCTTCCGCCATCTCCGATCGTCTAACTAACCTCTGCCTTTCTCGAATTGCGCGAGCCTCGGATTTCGTCAACATCAAGTTATATGATCTTACACGTTCCCAAAATATCATTGAAAGTTTATTGGACTATGTACACATCATTAGCAACGCCGTTCTCTGTTTTGTAGAATTTCAAACTAACTTAACAACGCCGTGAATAACTTCGCGCGCTCCAGCATGGTCATGCACAAGCTACTTTTACACCAAAATAAACATTGTCTTGTTCATTAATGCAACTTTTCTACACTTTGGATCACACATTCACTGTATTCTGAGAACTATACCTACACATACATTAGGTAGCCTCGTCACAAAATCAATAAAACAAAAAACAATTTATTTCAATTAAAAAATCTTACCTTCACTTTCTAATTTCACTAACTGCCACCCAGGCAGACCAATTGCCATCCTGGCTGGGTCTCCATTCTGTAAGGTTTTGAGGACAGACCAACAACTGTGTAAGCTGTAAATATTTTTGGTTTAATGTTGCAATCTTATCACAAAAATACACACATTTACACAGTTTACAATGTGACACTGTTACGGCAGTTGTAAAACCAACGCATCTAATCCTCAGAAAGTGAAATAATCCTATGCACGACAATGCTAAATGTCAACTAGAAGTTTCTTTACAAAATTGTTCCTACGACTACGTCATGATGTTGGCCAGTACTACGATAAATAATCCTATTCCGGTTGAAAATTCGGCACTATTTAGGATGACAATCAAGTCTATGGAGGATGGCTAGTTTTGTGACAAGTTGAGCAAAAGATTACCCAAGGTCACTCGAGTCTACAGTCGTTGTTCGGTCCATGGACGCCAGAGTGGCGGTGCTCGGGCAGCGGTGATGGCGGCTTTCCGCGCGGCGACTAGCGATGATCTTGTAGGCGATGGGAGCCTTACCGGACACCACTTTGGCGAGGAAGAAGTTTTAGCCACCACCAGAATAAGCGTCACACTGTGCTGTGGCTGCGGACACTCGTCTGCTGTAGAAGAGAGGAAGAAAAATAATTAACTACGACGTTTAATGTAAGGAAATAAAGAAGGAAAGAATACAAACGATCGCATGGTTATAAGCGGAGTGCGTAATTAACTTCCTCTTCTGGGTCCACGGTGTGAGCAACTCATCAACGTTATCTGGTATTTCTACGACTTCTTCAGGGAAGTCACCTTCCTCAAAAGTGTCAGGTCACGTTGCCTTTGTACCTCTTCGTACCTCGTATAGGGCCATTTCACTGACCCAATCAGGTATTTCATCCTCTTCAAAATCGATATGCTGCTGATCCATCTCACCTACAACAGCAATAAGACATATATATAAATATAATTACTTGTCAGAGAAAAAAGGAAACCTATACAACTACAGACACATACAAAAAATTAGAATTTTTTTTACACATACAGGACTGCTCTGCTGTCTCTTCAGGCGGTGGAGACTGTTGCAAATGCCGAATTGCCTCAAGCTGCGTATCAAGGCCGTCTAGCACTTCTAGAACTTTCACTATAACAAGAAGAAACATTATATAGCTACTGCTACTACATAGATATGTCCCTCCTTTTCTAAAGACTTCAGCCATTGTTGGTGCCATGTATTCGCTGCTGTTGCTGTAGACGATTCCACAGCGTGTGGTAGATGTATTCTTCCAGACCCCAGCAGTGTTTCCAAATCCCTATGAATTTCCACCATGTGAGGTATATATAACAATAACAAGAAATAAACCATTGATACAGGAAAAAACAAGTTACACTACTAATAATTTTTTTTTATTCTCACGTGGCAGTCCTAGGCGCTGGCTTTCCACATGAGGAGGAGTTTGCTGCGGTCCAGCCTCTTCCTCCTCCACCTCCCGTCTATCCTCACTATCCAGGATAAAGTCCTGAAGTTGCGCTGTAAAACAAGCAAAAGGAACCGAATTACCGACGAGAACTTTTTTTTTATCGCACAAAAATTTTTCCCCAATTTAAACACCGTAACCATATTTATAAACTATTCACTTACGTGGTAGTTCATATTCTGCCTCTTCTTTAGCCATTCTACAATGCCTGCTACTGCCGCTGGCGCTGGTGGTGGTGGTGGGAGACACACACAGACACACAACTGTACAGACAAACTGACAATGGCCGAATGAGACCGGGAGTCGAGGCGGGGGAGTTTATATAGACGCAATGATTTGGCGGGAACCAACCAGGAAGAGTGATTGGTGGGAAGTCCTAAACAGTATTTTCAGTAGACAATAAGAGTGTGGCATTGTACCCCACCTGCAGATAACTGCTGCTCTGAATATGCAGGACAAGTTGATGCTGCACTGGACGCCTACGGTTTTCGCCCGCTCGTGGATGCAGCTGGAAAAACCACGCTTCTGGTCCGAATTTCACTCTGTGGTGACCTGTGCCTCGTGCAGAGAACTACTGCTATAGTGTATTTAAAAATAATTTCTTTTACGTAATGTAGGATCGTTTTCAGAGTTTTGACGCCGTATACTTGCGCTCATTTATTTTAGCGGTGTTCTTTTTATTTTCGAGTTATTTTGCCGTATTGTATTTCCGTTCCGCATGCATCTGGGAAGACAGTGCATTGTTTTGTGTGCTAGTGCACTTGAAAAAAAAAATGTTTAAAGCAACACCTCAAATGTATGGAGTAGCTAAAACACTTTACCTAATTTGTTTACGCAAGCAAATATCCTGGAATAGTGGAGGAAGAGTGAGAGATTTCACAAGTGTGTAGTGTTCCCTTTTATAGTCAGTGTTCAAGAATGGCAGTATACATTGCAAAATTGAAGGAAACTACTGTGCAGTGATCTTATTGAAAGTGCATTTAGAGACATATTTAACTGGATTTAGTATCTCTTGAAGCAGTTCGTGTTCAAGGACGAGGGTATTTCCCACAAAAGCGCGCGAAGTGTTTCAGAGATGGTTTCACAAAAGTGCCGCAATCATTTTAGAGTCCATGTTCAAGTTTGGCGGTGGTGGCATTCCTCGGAATAAAACATGCAATTGTTTAAATATTCTTGCATCATCTGCAAAGCTTTCTCTCTCTCTCTCTCTCTCTCTCTCTCCCTCTTTGTGTCAGTGGTATATTTCGTTCCTGAGACATCTTCAAATTTTTATGTGACAATATTGATAAACACCAGATGCAATAACTCCTGAAGCAGTTCGTGTTCAGCGACAAAGGGTATCAGTGCGCCGGAGATGGGAAGGAGGAGCAGGCCACAGGTATTTCCAGTGCGACAGAAAGTGCTTATCGCGCAGCCCTGCGGCTACCGCGTGGCCGTGACGTGGATCGGTGGGCCCCCTGCCTGAGTTTCCGGGCCCGTTGGAAGAGGCCACACGCCGTTGTGGGTGAACTTCTGGCCTCTTGGACTTCGGAAGAATGACTGACGGGACCTCTATCAAATGATTTAGAGTTACATCACACACATTTATCAGTATGAGTTGTGAAGTGTAACTTAGCCCCAGCCTGCTGCATCTTCATTTTTTCATGAATCGTAATCGTCTTCACCAAGTACAATCGCTATCGACACAGTCTTCACATGCTTGGCTACAGATAATACACTCCTCATTCTCCAGCATAGACATCTCATACACTGAACACAGGAAACAATTACATTCGTCCACCCAGTGCAACAGCTAGACACAGACGCAGTCCTTTTCCTACCATTTCTCCCCCAGGCTGCCATGTTGGATTACGTCATGTGAGGGGATAGGAGGATAGGCCGTGATTTGAACTAGGTCAGGTGGACTCCCGACCTCATGGTGAACACAATGGATGGAGCTACTGCCAATGACAACTCCAATTGTTTAAATAAATGATGCATACAAAATAAAGACCTGCATCTGTTCTGTCCTGCAGCTCAGTAGTGACTGGGTCTGTTAACCACCAATTTCCATATGAGGGAGCGGAAGGGAGTGGGAGTGGACGGAGGGGAGCGAGTAGGGGAGGGGGAGGGGGAGGGAAGGGGGTTTGGTCAGTGGAAATAGGTCAATTGACCTACTTTCCCACCAAAATTTGAACTTCCGGTCATGATATCACTGCGAAATTGCCACATCTATCGCCGCCATCTTGGATCCGCCACCTTGAATAAATATAGCAACAATACACAGTGGAGTGACGTTCTTGTTGCCCTACTACTTGGTTTTGCATACTGCTTAGTGGTAACTGTAAGCGTTTTCTCCGTCTTTCGTCTAACCTAAAAATTTACTGCTTTTTCTTTCACACTGAAAAATTTTACTGTACTTTTTTTCTTTGGCTTAGGATGATAATTTGTGTTCTGAACTTTAATTAACAGAAGAGGGTTAATTTATGTTTCTTCTAATGCTTCCACAATTTATAACGAGATTGCGAGTGAATGTCCAAGAAAGTAACTAATAAGTAACACCTATACAGATCTTCAGGAGGAGTAGGTGATTTTGTTTGCACACACGTTTCTTAATATTTCAACTTTTCAGGGTTGACAACATTAAGGGGAATCCACGTTGCTGTGAAACTTTGGAACATGCACAAAGACAAATGCTATTAGAAAGCACATACAAAGGAAACAAAAAGGAAGTTATTAAGTTTGACCTCCATTGTTAATACCTAACGATACCGCAAAGTCAACTGCTTATTACGGCCAATATTAAATGAGTTTTTAAGCCAACTGTTGTATAGCTGACTTATCTATAGTCGCCTCTCTGGCTAGGGTAGAGCGGACAAGTGCCATAGCTTAATTACAGGAGGACAGTGCTGCTAGATAGAGGGAAACTTCTCACAAACGAGGAAAAAAATAAGCAAAAATTTGGTCTTGTGGAAAAAGAGTGGATTAAGAAATAATTTCAGAAAACGTAGAAATTTTAAAATGATAAGTAAACTAAGAAAAAATGTTCAGGCCTGTATCTACATTACAAACAAATGTAATGGTCCTCGATATCTCCTCCTAGAAGTGAGCTCACTGCCGGGGATTCCCCGCCAGCCGTTGTGGCCGAGCGGTTCTAGGCGCTTCAGTCTGGAACCGCGCGACAGCTACAGTCGCAGGTTCGAATCCTGCCTCGGGCATGGATGTGTGCGATGTCCTTAGGTTAGTTAGGTTTGAGTTGTTCTAAGTTCTAGGGCACTGATAACCTCAGATGTTAAGTCCCATAGCGCTCAGAGCCATTTTTAACCGGGGATTCCCCTGTTTATAGAATGCTATACCTCCTGCTACCAGCATGCTTATTGCCACGGATTCCCCCAGTAACAGAAACCGATATCCCCTGCTACCAGCGAGGTCATTACCAGGGATTCTCCATTTTATAGTACCTACCCTGTGAAATAGCAGTTTAGTGCGTTAGTTTCCCTTTCAGCTACGTTTTCTCAGCCTCAGTAAAAGTAGACCTAAACAGCAGAAGCTAGCTATATTAACATTTCAGTATGACGTATGGTAACTGTGTAAAATGAGTGACAAAGTACTCAAAAAAAAAAAAAGAGTACGTGGTGAATTAACGCCAGAAGAAGACGGTGAGAAAGTTGCGAGAAAGAAAAATTTCAAGACCAGTGGCTAAGTGATCTTACTTTTGAAGGATGGTTAAGACCAATTCTACGTCATGAATTCAAACGTAAATGTGCTGCATGTGTCGTTGGGACGGTGGGAATATCACAAGCATAGTTGCTTTCGCCTATCGGATGTAGTGTACCGACTTTTCACACATCTGTGTCGCGATTCGGACACGCACACGCTCTTTCAAAGGACGAAGGAACTGTTAAATACTACTGGAAGAGCTTTGGTTTTCGTCGACTTCTAAGGCACCTTTCCGAACGGTGAATTTGATGTTAGTCCTGTGTGCACGTATTTGAATTCGATAATATTGCTTTAACAATAACTATCGTTCGTCAGAACGATTACAGTGCTGGAATGCAAATATCGAGTATATAGATTGTGGAATAATGTTAATTGTGAACAGTGCTGTCAATACGGTGTGTATTTGTAACAGAATGTATTGAATTTCACCAAATAAAGTTGGCATTGTTTGTGTGAGGGGCCCCGCACCCTGTTAGGTAATAATTATTACAGGACACATCGAAGCAGGCAGTGCAAGGAGAGAACGGTAACTGCCGCAGGAAAACCAGGTACGTGGGGTTTAGGCACTCAGTCGTTAAATATCCAGCCTTAAATGGTTCAAGGGGCTCTGCGCACTATGGGACTTAACTTCTGAGGTCATCAGTCCCCTGGAACTTAGAACTACTTAAACATAACGAACCTAAGGACATCACACACACCCATGCCTGAGGCAGGACTCGAACCTGCGACCGTAGCAGTCGCACTGTTCCAGACTGTAAGGCCTAGAACCGCTCGGCCTTCCCGGCCGGCTATCTAGCCTTCGTTCCTGTGCTTACGGTGTACTTTTGCAGAACATACTTTATATTTCCCTGTGCGTGTTACAAGTTTCAAATTAGAGCAAATAGTAGCAGTGAAACAGAAATTGGCTTTACATACTACGAGCGCATTGCATCGTATTATCTCTTTACCGATGTGCCGTCTACCAAGATAATGTGCCTAGTCTGTCGTGCATAAGCTGTCTGTTACAGCTACTGTAGAGACGAACATATCTCAAGCCACTTGGTGAACTATGAATTTGGCAAGTGTAGAGAGTGCGCCACAGAGGACTGTAGGGGTCTCTTTGTGGAAACCATAATTCCACTCACCAACAACAACGGTGTACATTATAACAAAGAGTGCCTAACATTCAAATATACACTAACGGAAAAAAATTGCAACACCGAGTAGGAGTAGTGCCATATGAACTAAAGTTGGTAAGCGTGTTTCTGCATCTGAAAGATGATGTCTAGTCAAATTTCGCGCCGGTCGCATAAGAATGGCGGCAGTAGTGTCACTATCAAGAAGCAAACCAAATTTGCTTTAAATACACGCTCTAACGTTCATGAGTGTTAGTTACCTTTAAGATTGGTTATGATGAGTTGATGTTAGTCAAGAATACCTTTAAAATGACAAAGGCGCCATTATCAGCTGCTCACTGAGTTTGAATGAGGTCGCGTAGTAGGGCTATGAACAGCTGGATGTTCCTTATTGAACAAAAACTTGGAGGGAATGTAGCCGCTGTATATGACTGCTGACAGCAGGGGTCACGGGAAAGTACGGACCCAAGAAGACTAAGCTCCAGACGACCACGTGGCTCTGCCGAGGCGGAACACCATCGTGTAGGTCGTATGGCTCCGGTGCATTGTGTTGCATCTGCAGCAGCAATCTGAGCAGCAGTTGGTACACAGTTACACAGGGAAATGCTACAAATCGGTTACTTTAAGAACAGGTCCGAGCCAGACACCCTATAGTGTGCATTCCGCTGACCCCAAACCACCTCCACTGGAGGGCAGGGTGTGTTTTCCGATGAAAGGTGGTTCTGCCTTAGTGCCAGTGCCAGCTGTGTGTTGGCTAGAAGGAGGCCAGCTGAAGAAGTGCAACCAACCTGTCTGCGTGTTAGACGCACGGGACCTACAACTGGAGTTGTGGTTTGGGGGTGGGATTGCGTATGACAGCAGTAACACTCTCGTGGTTATCCCATGCATTTTGACTGCAAATTCGTGCGTCAGTATGGTGATTCAACCTGTTGGCTCCCATTCACGAACATCGTAACAGGAGAGGTTGTCCAGCAGGATAACGCTCGCCCACATACCATTGTTGTATCCCAACATGCTCTACAGAGTGTCATCCATTTGCAATGGATTATCTCGCACGTACATGAACTTGTCATCTTGCAATATTAGTCTCATAAATATGTTACCTAGAAAAATGTACGCTTAAAATTTCATTACTGTACATTAATTACTTTTTGGTGCAGTGATTTTATTTCTGTCGCTGTATTTACATAACGATTGCAAAAAAATTTCAATATTTGGTGTTGTTGTGGCGATCGACATTGTCAATCTTGTTTTCCACTCCAAGTCGAGGCTCATCGGACCCAACGTTCCGTAGCTCTCAGATGCACCAGTCTCGAATCTGACGGTACTAGAGAACTCCGTGTTAAGTGGATGTCGAACTGTAGCAGTTGTGTTGAGAGAAATGTTCTAAGTATTAAGTTCAAGTTACTAAGAGCGACGCTGCTAGTTCGTTATTAGGAAGATATTGCTGAACTTTTACAGGACTGTCTAAGTGGAAACGAGAGTGACAATGATTTTAATGACAGTGGTTTTCGAAGTGAAAAGACGGTGGAAACAGTCCACTCTGAAGTAACGACAGACCTTTACTTTACTATCAATGGGCGTGAACCATTTAGTTGCAAAACTTGCTCATATGTAGTTTGGTAGCTATTTTGTGCCGCATAGGTTCACCAATTTACAGAGCACAGAAAACCCCCTTAAGCTTCAGTGGTTTAACTACGAATGATGTGATATCTATTCAGGTACTAACAAGTATGTTTCCTTTGTGGGAGGTCTGAAACGAGGTCTACTAAACATCCCTAAGAGAACCTTGGAACAACTTGACAAAGACGTACCGACCTCAGTAGCGGAAGCCCAGTACCCATCGAGGTGACACAATGATTAAAACACGACGGTAGGAGGGCGGTTCAAATCAACGTCCGGCTATCCAGGTTTCTGTGCTCCGTGGCTCCCTAAATCGCCGAAGACAAGTGTCACGTTGGTGCCTACAGTAAAAGGGATTGATAATCTCTTTCTCCACACATCTCCAATCAAAGTCGACATTAACGTCTAGGATAGCGTTATACCGATCACATGTCCATATTGTATCATCATCCAATAACACCTTCAGTGAGATGACGAAGATGTGGTCGGTCAGCAGTATTACGAGTTCCGAAGGTCCCTTTGAGTGTCTGAATGTCTCAGTGGCAAACTTCTAGATAAAGGGCCCATAGCTTGGTTCAATATACCACGCTTACTTCCACAGACAACCACAACAGGTTACATAAAACCACTAAACTATTCTTTGCTTTGTAAAAGAAAGCAATTACTTCTAGTCCCTAACATATATTTAATATCAATACCTCTAGGTTCGCTAGTACCGCAACTGCATAAAATGACCTATGAAAAAGAGCAAAACCCGTTACCCTATCTGAATCCTACCTGGCAATAAGTAAATGGTTTAAGATACTTCCTATACATACAAAATTACAGAAGAGAGTGGGTGTTGCCTTTCGAAAAATGTGCATTACATAAATTTTCATTGCATTACACTTTTTAATTTATTTTTGCTCTTTCGAAATAAGAGATCTTGCTCACCTTTCCAAACAGAAATTCCATCTAGCGGCAAATCTAGGATCGGTGATTCAGCCTGGTTTCTCTTGAGCGGTTTTCTCTTGAGCGTCTCTCTCGTTGCTGTCATAGCTATCTGCACAAAGAGCCGCTGTCTCCCTAAAGAAATATGTAGTAACGAAGCCCGCCCGGCTAGCTGAGAGGGCTAATGCGCTGCTTCTCGAGCAGTAAGGCGTGCCGATCCCTGGCACGAATCCGCCCGGAGGATTCCACTGGGGCCGGAACCTTGGGTTCAGTGTGGTACGGTGGTGAGGTGGCCGGACTGCTGTGGCCTGTTTTGGGGTTGTGAACCACTGAGGGCTACGGCGGGGCAAAGACTCTTCGTAATTTTTAGGTCCCCGGTTCAATACACAATACACAATGTAGTAACGAGAAAAGACAAAAAAGTGAAATAGTACGGCCTTATTAGCTGTTTCCCGCATCATAAAATGTAACAATATTTTGAAATAAGGTAGGAAACATGCTGTTAGATATCCTTTCCAATTCATTCGCCAACACAAGAAAAACAGGCAAGTGATACTGCGATGAACTATACGATAAATATAAATACGCAGAGAGACGACTAAGTATGGGAAAATAACTAAATGTTACCAAATTGCAATCTTCTTACACCCGACTGGTTAACGGCCATAATTCATCAGCTTGACAACCATTTGAAACGATTACAACATACATTTACTTTTTAACGGAGTATGCGTTGTGATGAATAACTGTGCGCCAGAGCGTAGCGATAGTTCCTCTGATTATAAATAACTTACATTATCTCAGTAGCATTAATGAAGCACCACTTAAGTGCAACTCTCCCATGGGTGCCAGAGCAGCTGCATAGAGGAAGACACTTTCTGGCGATTAGAGCGTATACAGGGTGTTCAGAAATTCCCGTTACTAGCTTCTAGGACTTAAAGAAACTAGTAAGTACGTGGTAATTTGAATAGGAACCCATTTCAGCAGAATTACCGTTTCCGTGCTCCAGCCATTTGAATATACGCTTGCTAGACAGGTTTGGGACAGGGCAGTCACGGTGGTGGATGCTTACGTAGGATTGGTTTTTATCATTTTACGTTTATCCTACTACCCCTCTGATCTGGTTCGAGCCTCATCCACGTGTTGTGAGT
The DNA here is from genome assembly GCF_023864345.2 of Schistocerca serialis cubense. Classification (NCBI taxonomy): domain Eukaryota; kingdom Metazoa; phylum Arthropoda; class Insecta; order Orthoptera; family Acrididae; genus Schistocerca; species Schistocerca serialis. Next base: position 586,380,690 of record NC_064640.1, read on the forward strand.
GTTAGAGGTGGTACGGTGTGCTAGAAGTGATACAGTGGTATTTATTGGCATCCACAACATACCAGACGGGGCTGAGACCAACATCCAATGCACGCGCTATTTTTCGTGTGCTCATTGAAGGGTTCTTTTCAGCATGATGCAGTACGGCCTCTTCCAATTCGGGTGCGCAGCATCTCCTTGGAGCACCACAGACACGTATTCTCACGGTGAAGGTACCCGTTTATCGAAGCCGTTGCGTAATTGTAGCGAGGAAGATATACAACGGAATCAGACGTTGTGCATACCGACGTTGATAAAAGGGACGAGCAGCTCTTCCATTACCGTAAGCTTCGTCATAGCGAAGGATCATCTCTGTGTATACTGCAAAAGGGTACTCCTCCATGTTGCTTTGATACTCATAGACGCATGAATGAGGCTCAAACCAGGACAGATAGGTAGGACAGAGGTCAAATGATATCAGAAAATCCGATTTAAGCACCCCCCCTCCCCCCCCCCCCCCCAATGACTACCCTGTTGCCAACCTACGAAACATGTTTTCAAACGGCTTAAGCATGGAAACGGTGCGTTTCCGGACATGGGTTCTTATTCAAAATATTATGTTCTCACTTTCATCTACAACTCGTAGAAGTTTTTGATGAGAATTTCCAGACATTCTGTATAAAGCATCCAGCGGTAAGGTTTTGGGTAATTGGAGTCATGTTCAAATATCTATTTTTACGATCTTGTTGGAACCACCTGTTGAATCACTGTTATTAGGTTTAATTGCGTAACACACTTCTCGACAGACACTGTTATAGTCACAAACAGTATTAATAGACAACTCAGTTTCCGATGCTGTGCTTTCCAGCATGTAACCGGCAGCAGCAAACCGGAATGATGCTCTGATGTATTGCTAGTTCAGAATTATCAAACCACGTGGTACCAGCAAACGTTAGTGGCCAAGGCCAGAATCTCGATCGGGAACTGAGCTTTAATTTGCGACGAATGTTCCCATGTATACTACCTGATCAAAGGTACCCCTACGTGATGTGTAGTTGACCACTTCACATTAGGAGAAGTATACCAGCCAGTATAAAAGGAGACGGGGGTATTTTGTTGTCAGTAGAAAAGCAGTAGCCGGCCGGAGTGGCCGAGCAGTTCTAGGCACTAAATTCTGCAACCGCGCCACCGCTACGGTCGCAGGATCAAACCTTGCCTTGGGCATGGATGTGTGTGATGTCCTTAGGTTAGTGAGGATTAAGTAGTTCTAAGTCTAGGGGACTGATGACCTCAGAAGTTAAGTCCCATAGCGCTCAGAGCCATTTGAACCAACCAGAAGCAGTAACAGCAGCACCACGCATTGGTCAGGAGAGCTCTGGGACGTCGAACGAGGACTAGTCACTCGATGTTGCTTTAGTAACAGATCCATCAGAGACATTTCAGCCATTCTATAGCTGCCCAAGTCCACTGTTGGTGATGTGATTGTGAAACGGAAAAGTGGAGGAACAACCTCAGCTAGATCAAAACCAGCCAGACCTCACGTACCGGCCTACAGGGGCCACCGAGCTTCACGGAGGATGATTATAAAGCATCACCAGAATTCAGCGGAAGGAATTACTCGTGAGTTCCAAAGGTCTGCCTGTAGTCCAGCTGACTCAATGAATGTGCGTATGGCGTTAAATGGAATTGTGTATAACGATCGAGCAGCTCCTCGTAAGCCCCACATTTCTGTGGTCAGTCCCAAGTGACACCACTGGGCAGTGGAAGATCGGAACGAGCATTTGGACTGATGAACCGAGCATTACGATGTGGCAAACCGACGGACGGTTTTGGGCTTGGTGACTGTCTAGAAACTGTTAACTGTAGTATAGTGCAACAGTGAAGTACGGAGGAGATTTTGATATGGTAAAGGGTGTTTTTCGTGTGTAGAGTGTAGTCCGCTTATTAGACATAAGAAAACGCTAAATGCGAAGGGATGTAAACACATTTTACAGAACTGTGTGCGGCGCACAGGTGAGAAACAGTTCGGAGACGATGATTCCTGGTATCAGCATAACAAAGCGCTTCTCGTAAAACAGAATCAGTGAGGTAGTAGTTTATAGACAATAGCATTCCTGGAAAAGACTGGCCTGCTTTGAGTCAGGACCTGAATCCAGTGGAATACCTTTGGTATGAGGTGACTTCACTACAGATCGCAGCGTCCAGCGTCACTAATTCCTCTGGTTTCATATCATGAGCAATAAGGGGCTGTTATTCCTCCGCAGACCTTCAGACACCTCACTGAATGTGAGTTCAGGCGATCATAAAGAAAAGGTTGGTAACACTTCGTATTCATGCCCACATATAGGTGTCCGAATACTTTTCATCATACAGTGTATTTGGAATGAAATTGGTTCTGTAGTTTTCGAAGAATCCACTGCCATTAGCTTAAAGCGATTAAAGGGACTAAACACGGATGAATGGACGAAATATTATAATGTGCATGTTGCAAACACTGATCCAGTGCGACACCTGCTTGGTGCTACACTGAGGTGACAAAAGTCATGGGAACGCTATAAGCACATATAAAAATAACGGTAGTGTCGCGTACACAATGTATAAGAGGGCAGCGCATTGGCGGAGCTGTCATTTGTGCTCAGGTGATTCAAGTGAAAAGGTGTCGGACGTGACCACGTCCGCACGACGGATGTCAACGGATTTTGAACGCGGAATGGCAATTGGAGCTAGACGCATGGGACATTCCATTTCGGAATCGTTAAGGAATTCAGTATTCCGCTATCCGCAGTGTGAAGACTGTGCCGTGAACACCAAATTTCAGGCATTACCTTTCACCACGGACAACGCCGTGGCCGACGACCGTCACTTAACGATCGAGAGCAGCGGCGTTAGCATAGTGTTGTTAGTGCTAATGGACAAGCAACACTGTATTAAATAACGCCAGAAATCAGGGTAGGAAGTACGACGAACGTATCCGTTAGCACAGTGCAGCGAAATTTGGCGTTAACGGGGTGCGGCAGCGGACGAATGACGCATGTGCCTTCGCTAACAGCACGACGTAGCGTGCCGCGCCTCTCCTGGAATCGTGATATCGGTTGCACCCGAGACGACAGGGAAACCATGGCCTGGTCAGATGAGTCTCTATTTCATTTGGTAAGAGGTGATGGTAGGGTTCGAGTGTGGAGCGAACTCCACAAAGATATGAACTGAAGTAGTGAAAGCAGTGCAAGTTGGTGGTGGCTCCATAATGGTGTGGGCTGTGTTTACATGTAATGGGCTGGGTTCTCTGGTCCCACTCAGCCGATCAGGGACCGTAAATGGTTGTGATTGGCTACATGGAGACCATCTGCAGCCGTTTATAGACTTCATGTTCCCAAACGACGATGGAATTTTCATGGATGACAAGGCGCCATGTCACAGAGCCGGAATTGTTCGCGATTGGTTTGAAGTACATTCCTGACAACTCGAGCGAATGATTTGGCCATCCAGATCGCCAGACAGAGATCAGTTCGTGCACAAAAACCTGTACCGGCCATACTTCCGCAGTTACGGACGGCTACAGAGAAATCATGGTTGAGTATTTCTGCAGGAGACTTCCAGCGACTTGTGGAAGCCATGCAATGTCGAGTTGCTGCACTACGCCGGGAGAAAGGAGGTCTTACTCGATATTATGATGGATCCCGTATCTTTTTTCACCCTGGTTTACGTTTAAGGTATCCAACTGATTGAAATATGAATCTAAGGTGCAAAAATTTAATACAAAAATGCAATTAGCTGTGTACGATCTGCGAGGAAAGGGCATGTACATTTATCAGATTAAAGTTTAACGTCACATTAAGCTTGTCTCTGCGCTCTACGACTAAATAAATGCTAACATCTTCGTTACGTTACCAGATTTTTCAGTTGACAATATTAATAAGTACATAAGTATCAAAAATATATGAAGGGAAATGAAATTTCATTTAATATTCCAACGTTTTATCTGATAACTAAAATCATAAGAAGTCACTAGAGTTGCTTTTCCTATGTTTGCAAATTCTCTACGCGTCTGGTCATACTATCAGAGTCTTTTTGGCTTTTACTGGTGATTACTTTATATCGGGGCAATGTGCATGTAGGAAAAGGAACTCATCTTGCAGCCACTAAATGATTCGGCCAAAGAAGATATCTTCATTAGAATATCCAAAACTACACTGAAAGCCCCAGAAAAGAATGCTCAGTTTACGTCTAAAGCACAAGTGTAGGATTCCATAACAGTGGAGAACTTCTGTTCTTTGTACTGGTACCTAGAACACCGCTGCCTAGACCGACCTCGTTCTGTTTAGCCAGTTTAACTTCTGCTAGTCAAAACCTTTGTTATACATAAAAACATATTGCACCGGGATACTTCCGTTATCATCTGAGGAATGTATGTAGCATAATGTCCTTCTTTTATCAGCATTCCATATAGTTTAATAAATTTTGCTCTACGTATGCGAAAGCCATTGCCCTATTCGGATTACAAGTCCACGTTGTCATAATGTTTTACAGACTTTTTTTTTTTTTTTTTTTTTTTTTTTTTTAAGGAACTACTGGACCGGTTTTACGTTTCAGACTATCTCGTTCGTCACAGGAAGTCGCCACTTACATTATTCAACTTTTTACTTCTGACACGGGCTGCCACTCTCCTGATTGTTTCTCCAAGTAAACGATGAGTTTCTGCACATTTATACTATGAAACTGGCTTCCTGTATCTATCATGATCCTCAGTCTGAACACAGTCATTATAATCTATGAATCAAAGGAAACAGCATAAATAATGTTATAAATAGTCTCTAGTGTCAAATATGATGAAAAGTAAGTAAAGTGTTAGAACACGAAACCTTTACAGAAAACGTAATTAAACCCCGTAAATAGAGTGACTTGCCTAACAACGTGTAGCACCGATTCTACCCCGCTCGCAGCGCGGATTCCATACGACGTGGATTACATGAGATATTGAATGTGAAAATAAATCCTGCCGATTTAATCCATTCAGATCATGCCCATGTATGACGCACATTCAATCGATCTCAGTCAAAAAGCAGAACACGTAGGTCGAAGGCGGCCGGAATGTGCTCAATAGGATTTGGTTGACCTGACATTGGAGTCCCATAAGCACCTTCATGCTCGTGGAGTGTTCCTCAAACCACTCAATGGAGTACAGTTCCTCTGTAGGAACAATTCATTTCTCTTCTGGTGTAAACAAAAATATATGTGATACAAAAATAGATTCTTTCATTTTGTATGTCCATCTTTTAGCAGGAGGTCTCTGGGACGACGGCCGTTTACTATCGTGACAAAAAATAAAAACACCTACAGCCGTCGTCACGATTTTATTTTATTTTTCGCTACCAGTTTCAACGCTTCCGAGCGAAGGTGATGGACGTATTATCAAACATAAATATTACTAGTATGTAAATACGTTCATCACGAATCTGAACGGTGTCCTATTATAAATCGCCCACGTCGCTTCATCTAGTTTTCGAAGTAGTCCAAGTTCAGGTTATTATAGCGGTTACTATCGTTTCTGTGACTTATCAGTCCGGGCGATGTTTCTGAATGCCTTAAGCGTGTTATTGGGCCCTTTCATATCTTTGTATCTCTGCAGCGGACATACTCGTTTGGGTTAATGGATTGTGTAGCCCACTTGTAGCCCAGTATTAAACAGACAAACGATATGATGTACTATAGCTCGTCTGCCCACCTACACTATCGTAGATGGTCGACAGTGAACGTTGTATACAACGCGTTCTTGGTCTGGAGCCAGCGGTTCCTCAGAATATACACTCCTGGAAATTGAAATAAGAACACCGTGAATTCATTGTCCCAGGAAGGGGAAACTTTATTGACACATTCCTGGGGTCAGATACATCACATGATCACACTGACAGAACGAAAAGCACATAGACACAGGCAACAGAGCATGCACAATGTCGGCACTAGTACAGTGTATATCCACCTTTCGCAGCAATGCAGGCTGCTATTCTCCCATGGAGACGATCGTAGAGATGCTGGATGTAGTCCTGTGGAACGGCTTGCCATGCCATTTCCACCTGGCGCCTCAGTTGGACCAGTGTTCGTGCTGGACGTGCAGACCGCGTGAGACGACGCTTCATCCAGTCCCAAACATGCTCAATGGGGGACAGATCCGGAGATCTTGCTGGCCAGGGTAGTTGACGTACACCTTCTAGAGCACGTTGGGTGGCACGGGATACATGCGGAAGTGCATTGTCCTGTTAGAACAGCAAGTTCCCTTGCCGGTCTAGGAATGGTAGAACGATGGGTTCGATGACGGTTTGGATGTACCGTGCACTATTCAGTGTCCCCTCGACGATCACCAGTGGTGTACGGCCAGTGCAGGAGATCGCTCCCCACACCATGATGCCGGGTGTTGGCCCTGTGTGCCTCGGTCGTATGCAGTCCTGATTGTGGCGCTCACCTGCACGGCGCCAAACACGCATACGACCATCATTGGCACCAAGGCAGAAGCGACTCTCATCGCTGAAGACGACACGTCTCCATTCGTCCCTCCATTCACGCCTGTCGCGACACCACTGGAGGCGGGCTGCACGATGTTGGGGCGTGAGCGGAAGACGGCCTAACGGTGTGCGGGACCGTAGCCCAGCTTCATGGAGACGGTTGCGAATGGTCCTCGCCGATACCCCAGGAGCAACAGTGTCCCTAATTTGCTGGGAAGTGGCGGTGCGGTCCCCTACGGCACTGCGTAGGATCCTACGGTCTTGGCGTGCATCCGTGCGTCGCTGCGGTCCGGTCCCAGGTCGACGGGCACGTGCACCTTCCGCCGACCACTGGCGACAACATCGATGTACTGTGGAGACCTCACGCCCCACGTGTTGAGCAATTCGGCGGTACGTCCACCCGGCCTCCCGCATGCCCACTATACGCCCTCGCTCAAAGTCTGTCAACTGCACATACGGTTCACGTCCACGCTGTCGCGGCATGCTACCAGTGTTAAAGACTGCGATGGAGCTCCGTATGCCACGGCAAACTGGCTGACACTGACGGCGGCGGTGCACAAATGCTGCGCAGCTAGCGCCATTCGACGGCCAACACCGCGGTTCCTGGTGTGTCCGCTGTGCCGTGCGTGTGATCATTGCTTGTACAGCCCTCTCGCAGTGTCCGGAGCAAGTATGGTGGGTCTGACACACCGGTGTCAATGTGTTCTTTTTTCCATTTCCAGGAGTGTAGATACCCACAGAAAGTGCGTGATAACGTGGCACTCTTTCGTCCCAGTGGTAGGTCGATACTTAACGCTTCCAATGTGTCGGGAAACTAACCGACGATCTGGTATCTGTCAAACGCGCTGATGTGCGTATTTCCCACCATGCGATCGAACATCGCCGCATGGTTAGTGTGACGTATAAACACATGTGTCGTTCCGACAATTTCAGTGGGGCTTGGCGGTCAATACGCCCTCTGACCTACACAGATGTTGTAATTAATTGAATTGCTGACGAACGTACGAGCCTACAGCATGCAGTCACTATTTACGGTTACAGGGCTGTGCGGAAGTTTCTACAACGTGCTATTTTTGTTTACTACATCTCGACGGGCAAATGAAGAGTCGGCGTAAGCAAAGGCGAACTACGACGCAGCACTGAGGGTGCTAGGGAAGTGTTAGTGTATTAGTAGCGTTATAGAGCAGTAAAAAGCTGCGTGGTCGCTCTAGCGGGGTTTCGGGTTGCGGTCTGCGTGTGCGGCGGCCAGTGCGTTGCATATCAACACCAAGCTATGCGTCATACATAATGCAGAGGGTGCCAAAGCCGACAGCCGCTCTGGCCATGTTGACGAGCGAAGGCACGGCTCTCCTGGCGGGTTACTTTCAGAAGCTGGTGTTGTATAATATTACCTAAGATCTTTCACTTAGCCGTACTGTCTGGCATTAGATCAATGTCGTTTTCTTCTTTACATTATTCTACGTCCATAACTGCGTTACTGAAACTTCGAAGCTTCCTGGCTGTTTCTGATACTGTAAGGAAATGTTCAAATATTTGATCGCCTAGCAACAGTTTAGTTTGCTGATAGTGCAAGTCTGTCGAATGCTTACATCACGCCTCGAAAGTTTCTACCAAAGATGATGTTCATATATATATCTGAATTATGCTCCAAATTTTCAATCGTATTAGTCAGACCTATCAAAGAAATTAAGACGTTGGAAGTGTGAGTTAGAAAGCTCGGCGAAACACATAATAAAAGAATATTAATTTAACTTTTACCAAACTTTAGCAAATAATTTATCTATTTGGTAACAAATGTGATATGTGTAAGTGAAAATAGGCTGCGAGTTTAGTCCTTATTTTGTGCTCTCTTACAGATTCATCAGCACACTAATTTAAAAATACATCGCGAACTAGTGCTAAAGAACGCTAAGCTCCCATACCAGAATTTTGTTCACTAAATATGCTTGTTTTAAGATCAATACTTCGAAGTTAACGGCTCATTCAGAAAAATGATACGCTATTGTCTTTATGTAAGCTGATCAGTCTAGGAACAGCGATAATTTCTTTCCCGGATTATAAATAATACGAAATCCCCCGTTCCACCTTAAACGTCCTAAGCTATGATCTACTTTGTCTCTTCTCCCTATTGACGTACACCTAACTGATCTGTCTTACGATAATCTTACAGAAATTCCCCTTACTACGCACAATGAAGGAAGGGCGTAAGGTTGGTAAGGAAGAAGCGAGGTTAATATTTAACTTTGTGTCGCGAGAGACGGAACACCAGCTCAGATTAGAGCAGGTTTGGAAGAAAATCTTCTACTTTTTAGAAGCACATACTTGGCGTTCCACTTAAGCGACGTAGGGAACGGGATACCCAACTACGATTCTAGTGCACGAAAAGTTAGGGTATTAACGCCACGTAACGTAATAAAACAAAGAAAATAGCTATCTGGCTTAACTATAACATTTAGAGAATGTTGTGAAAACCAGATGTAAAAGGAACTGCAGGGATATTGACAGAGTAAACGTAATGCCAACTTGTGCGTCCATAGGAGGAGGTACGCGTGAAGCATATTATAATTTTCATTGTCGAATTCTAGTGAAAGATCTACCGAAAAAAATTAGGAAGTTCAAGTTAGGGAATGGGTTTAAAAGTTCCATACGATCTTCCGTAAATCAGTTTGATGTTGAAACTAAGGCAGTTCAAAAATAGCCGAATTATAAAAGTCCACATTTAAAAATATATCAAACGATGTGCTCACTACAACAGCCATGTTTGGCTGTCAAATAAACTCAAAAACGTGAGATACTGTTGTAAGCCCACTCAAGATTGAAAAAGAATTACGGCAGCTTACATTGAAATACGCACCTGCCCCTAACTGAATTCCTATTTGATTTTATAAGGCACGATCTGCGGAATCAGCCTCTTTCCCACTTTATATTTATCTAGAATATCTCCCGCAGTGGACTATAAAAAAATGGTTCAAATGGCTCTGAGAACTATGGGACTTAACATCTGAGGTCATCAGTCCCCTAGAACTTAGAACTACTTAAACCTAACTAACCTAAGGACATTACACACATCCATGCCCGAGGCAGGATTCGAACCTGTGACCGTAGTGGTCAGGCGGTTCCAGACTGAAGCGTCTAGAACCGCTCGGCCACACTGGCCGGCGCAGTGGACTACATCAAGTGACTGTTAGAGAGCTGTGGCCCCACGTCTGTATAAAAGTGCTAAAAGAAAGGCTTCACAAAATGACCTACCAATATCGCTGCAATTCGTTCGTTGCAGCATTCTAGAGTTTATGCTAATCTTAAACATTCGAAAAAACCACAATTGCAGAAGGGCGTTTCACTCTGTATCATACCGGTAACTAACAATAAAAATCTGAAGTAGTGTATTTATACGTTAGCGACTGATTTGATAAAGTTTTGATAGATAGAAATCAGTTCATTGAAGTTGACGGTGACTATTCAACAGGAACAAAATTAAAATCAGACATGCGCCAAGGAAGCACACTGTTCGCATTTTATGCTGTTTGTCTCGATGAAAATGTGGTAGTTAAATGATCGTAAGAAAATCCAGAAAGACTTGGATAAAATTTCGGCCATCTGTAATGAATAACTGTTCGCTAAATCTGGATAAATACAAAATAGTAGATATAACAAAGAGAAGTAACCAAACACTACAGGATTACAGGATTACTTGTGAACATCTGATGAAATTTAAATGGTTTAAGTTTTAGGAGTATTGCTGGGATGCAGTATGAAGTAGACCGAACACGTATAAACTGTAACACTTAAATGTAATCGAAGATAGAGATTACTCAGAAGCCTTGTGGGAATATGCAGTACATCAGAAAGAAATTCGCATTCAATACAATACGAATTCAGGGATGCGCTTCTATGAATGTAAAATGTCAGTATGCCTATGTTCATGGAAGTCTGTTGGATGCCATTATTATATAAAGGTATGACAAGAGAGATAATCTCTCGTACAGAAGTATCCATTTTCCCTCACTCGGTGCACGTATAGCAAAGGACAGAAAATCGCTACTATTGGCACGTCGTATCCTCCGACACGATTTTCCAGGACGATGAAAAGAATCGCATATCAGAGTTTCTTTCGTTGACAGTCATCCAGAGAGGTAGCATAGCGTTCCCCAATGACGGTTTAGGATCATTCTTTTTTTTTTTTTTAATATTGACAGGTCGAATCTGGTTTCGTCCTCATTTAGTTGTGCCCATTCCACATTTTCAGTAGTTTACGGATTGCATCGCAGAATGCCACTTCCATTATCTATACACATCATGGACTTCGGTCTTATCTACGACCATTTGCGGATCGTGTAGTGAAAACTACATACGCTGAAAGCATCGTGCAGTACTAGGGTGAAATTCCATCACTGAAGGGATCACAATTTTATCATGTATGCACACAAACTTACTAGCAATCACAATCTGTCTACAACATTCATCCTGCTGTTTCCCAATTTCTCCACACGCGAAACTCATTGCTTCCTGTTGCTACCTCTCTGCAGTAACAGCTGAGACGGATCCCTCTTGAACATGTAATTTCTCTATTTGTAAAAGTACAATTTCCTATAGCGAAAGACAATTATGTTACGGGAAGTCAAATGAAAACGTGACAGATGGAAAAGAGTAAGTGAAGTGATTGTTATTTCAAAATTAATTGTCATAACTGTTAATACATTTTTGCACAGTGGGGTCAAGATGGTCACTGCCTTCATGGATAAATACAATCATCTTCAGAAAAGAATAAAAACCTTCAACGTCTAGAGACAGAGCGTTCATATTCACAGGAGATGCACCCACAGAAACCGATAATCACCGGACTGAGCTACACGCCGTCGCTGTTCCATGATCCAGTGATAATGTGCACAGTGTCATGCCAGTGTTGAGGTGTCAGCAAAGGGACAGAAATATACCACGGCTGGCCAAATAGTGACGTTGTGCTAGTTTCTGCAGTGTATTCGTGGTAGCATATTTTCATTGTATTAACCTTGCAGCAGCAACTTCACCCGGCTGCATTCCCGGTAGTTATTTTAATACTTTGTCGTAGTCTGTACACAAATTTTAGCAATATGACTTAAACCAGATCTCCGCTGTGGATATTAGCTATTTACTCCGTTTAAAAAAACATCCGTGAATGTTCTATGCTCTTAACAATGTGATTGTAGAAGTGTTTTCATGTCCCGTTAACTATAACCGCTAAAAGTAACTAAACTGAAACTGACTGACATCCATTGTCTCTGGCGTGAATCTATTGCCAAGAAATGATAAAGTACCATTTTGTGACCGAAACGTTTATTTTCAACTGTGTGAATTATCTGGGATCTGAAATGGTTCTTGGTAAAGTACGACCACGTATGTTACCGTCATGTTATCGGTAAAACTGAGGAATTATCAAAGCAGAGCATGCTACCGCCACACGACATCAATTGCCGACGCTTGCAGTATGGATTTTTAAAATTTCTTCTGACAATAAAAAATATTATTTCAAGCGTTTGTCTCCGTTCAGTCCTGCCAGAAATGGATTCCCGGCATCTATCTATGATACTGAAGAGCCATACTAGACACTGTTGTCATAATAAAACAGAACTCTTGCAACATCTCGGATATGCTATGACCTATGAATAATGCGTCCATTCCGGCCCCAGTTCTGAAGTCAGATAACCAAAGATCTTCTGTCGTGTTCACTGAGAACCAAGTGCAACAGATTGCATGGATATTGTGACTACATTCGTTCCATACGCCGCACTTAGCCCGCAACATTTAGATATCATATACTGCACCTCGTAATATGGAACAACCTTTCCCATGACTCTTGGCCACTTACTTTTCGCTCGCCGCCTGACTCAACTCGTAAGAGCACTCCCGAGAAATGCAAGAGTCGAGGTTCGGATCCCTGTTGAGCACACGGTGTTAATCTGTGAGAGAGTATTGAATCGGTAATGCAGAGTACTGTAATAGATGCCAGTACTTCTTTACTGATAGCCGCGCGGGGTAGCCGAGCGGTCTTGAGCGCCTTGCAACGGTTCGCGCGGTTCCTCCTGTCGGAGGTTCGAGTCCTCCCTCGGGTAAGGGTGTTTGTGTTGTCCTTAGACTAAGTTAGTTTAAGTTACATTAAAGTAGTGGGTAAGCCTAGGGACCGATGACCTCAGCAGTTAGGACCCATAGGAACTTACCACAATTCTTTACGGATAAAATCTATTGCCCTCAGCAATAAAATACGAACTGCGTTTAAGAAAAGACTGGTTTACAACAAGCACCTGCTTTAGCAGTGATATACTACTTGCGTGAATGACAAATGTTACATCATCGACACTAAGAGCTTAGAATGATAAATTATTTTACAAATTGTTTGAAATGTATTCAGTGTGCTCACTAAATTATACCAAACACTCTTTGAGTATCCTTTCACAGCTCATGTAAGTGCGATCGACATCACGGCGTTTTGATCAAATTTAGATAGTAGTACAGATCTAATAAAAACCACGTCACGCCCCCTATAGCTTTCAGTGCTTACATAGACGGGAAGGCCGCTTTGGAAAGTTTTATCTGCTCTGCCGTTAACAGTTTCAATAGTGATAGCGCTCATGAGCTTGAGGCCACTAAAGGAACTAAAAGGTTGGTTGGTTGGTTGGTTGGTTGGTTTGGGGAAGACCAGACAGCTTGGTCATCGGTCTCATCGGAGTAGGGAAGGATGGGGAAGGAAGTCGGCCGTGCCCTTTCAGAGGAACCATCCCGGCATTTGCCTGGAGTGATTTAGGGAAATCACGGAAAACCTAAATCAGGATGGCCGGAGGCGGGATTGAACCGTCGTCCTTCCGAATGCGAGTCCAGTGTCTAACCACTGCGCCACCTCGCTCGGTGGAACTAAAAGGCTATGTTGTGTACTAGCAGTCACACAAGTAGCATTTTACTGACGGCTCTTTCTGATACAGCCATGAATGAAGCCGTTGTTTGTTAACGAGACGCCAGAAACTGTCAGATAGAGTGCCTACAAGATAATGATAATATAATCCATTTTGTATGCACTGCACTGCGAGCCAGTCGATAAATAGTGTCGGCACAAACATAAATGCCAGTATCACTCGACAATGGTTTGAAATGCCGACACAGTCCTGTAATGAATATCAAAATATGTTCAATTTTAACCTAAAGTTCATAGATATGGTATAACCATGATTTCAACCTTCCATAAAACCCCAGAATCGAGTCATTCATTTCGGATTGCAGGCCGTAGTTCGTAAAATGTATATATGACCCTCTAAATGTCACAGACGGCACCTTTTACCTTACTCAGCATACCAATGTATCCGCAACTATGTTTCGTTACTGTCTGTGCCCACAAGCAGAGAGATATAAAACGCTGTAGTAGAATTAACACACATTTTTACAATTCTAATTTATTAGTTAAGGTTTCCATCACAGCTGCATATAATATTTTCATTAGTGACTAGTTTCGAACATTTTTGTTCTTTTCGAACCATTACGTACACTCAAAGGTACAATATTGTGTTGTATAAATATAGTAATGACAGACTGTATGGGATCGACAACAAACAAAAACTTTATATCTCGTCACAGAAGTACATGTATCAACAAATATCAGTAAGTCAGAGACACTCCTCCAAAGAATAATCAGACAGTCTATCACTTTTAACAGGTATCTCATTCCGCTACATCCTTCCCACCTTGGTTGACCTCTAATGTCACAATCAACTGCACAGGACGACTGGTGGTGTGACCTTCTAGTGTGCGGACGATTAGTGTCCTTATCTCTCCATTGTAGCTCTCTATGCTCTGGCCTTCTGGCATATGCCGTGGGCGCATTTCCTCTTCTACTATAACGGCGTTTACAGGGTGGAATTCGATGAGTGGTCCTACTGGACGTTCAACTTCATGGAAGTTCCTTAGCTCCGATAGGTATTTTTTGGTTCCAAAAGCTGTAGGATAGCTGCTGTCTCAGCCGAAATTCTTATGCTAGGTTCGTGTTCGACGTAGGCCCTGTCCCTGCTGGAACTTTTACTGGTTTCTCACCAGTCAGAAACAGAACGGGTCAGTGAATCAGCATACTGATCAGTCTGGTGTTCAATTGTTCTTCAGTGAGTTAGCGAGTCCCAATACTTTCCGCCGTCAACGCCTTATAGCGCTAACCATTCTTTCACACCATCGTATTCAAGATCCGCTCGTGAGGTAACGAATTTTAATGTAATACCATGGTAGACAAGAAACTGATAAGTCGTGGTGGTGGTTAGAGCCTTTCAGAATTGTACTGGATCTGTGTTTTTAGCGGGAGTGTTTTCACATTGTGTGCAAATCGCATGGGGTAGTCCACGTCTTCTGGCGAAACGCTGGCGTGCCGTGATAAACTCGTCTGTTGACAAGTCTGCAAAAAGTTCGAGATGCACTGCTCGTGTGGTAAGACATGTGAAAAGAGTGATATTTGACTTGTGCATTTGCCATCTCACTTTGAAGAACAGTTATCCAGCAAAGTCTATCCCCATTACTGGGAATGGTTAAGCTGTCGTAACCAGTTTCGGTGGCAGTCGTGCTCCAATTCGTTGTCCTCGTGGGTTCTTCTGGATCTTACATGCGAAACAAGGTTGTAGGAATCTTTGCACTGCAGTCGACCTCAGGCGGTTTTTGAATCCCTTGGCAGCGGCTACTTATGTTGAAGCGCATGGGGTTCTCCGACGAAGGATTTTCTCTGTAACACTTGTATTCAATATATTAGGGCAGGTGACAGTTCAATGGCTGTAAGCTCTCTCCAAGATTTCTGCTTCTGATAAATGTTGTGTAGGAAATGGAGAGTCTATGCTCTGATACGAATGAGTCTCCGTTATGAGCTAAGTTTAGGTACGTTCATGGGGACGATCGCTGTAGATATCGACAGATGTTGGCTGTGTCTTTTTCTTCGTTTTCTCCTCAGGAGCTAGTAGGTTCGTTGTCAGAGCATCACATGACCAGCATTCAGGAGGGCGTGCAAGCCAAGGTGGTCCAGGCCACAATATTTCCTGGGTATATATTTCACCCCCAAGGAGTCCTCATGAAAGATGATCAGCTGGGTTAATCTTCTCCTGAGTAGTGTCTCCATTTGCGGGGGTCGTGTAAGTTTGTATCTGCATTACACGATTATAGGCGAAGGTCTTCCATCTGTTCGGAGCGCAGCGAAGAAAACTTCATGTGATTGTAGTGTACGTCCACAATATCAGATTCTAGCGGCACCATCGTGTAAGGCTGAAAATTAAGATTTGATGAGCGCACAAGTTACAGCCAGGCACAGGCCTGTTGACATTAAGTTACGCTTACCAGCAGTTGTGAGGTAGAATGGAGGCCACAGAGCCATAGACGCACTGAAATGAGTAAACGTAACGGTTTGCATGGCGCAAGTTACAGGCAGAAGGGGCACACTGGCCCAACCTGAGTGTTATGAGTAGATGACTCCCAGTGGCTCATTGGCAAAACATAGGCTCACAGCCATGTACAAATAGGTGCCGATTTTCTAACGAGGGGGATTCAAGTGTGGCAGCTCTCCTGGATGGTAGGGCGCGTCACACCACTGGCTACACGCAGCAGTAGATGGTGTGCCAACGTTCCAGTCCACGGCGGGTCGCTGGTTCAACCCCCTGAGGCCAAAACAGGTTCCATAGCCAGCCAACGGCGGGCCACTCGATGGCTCGCCACCGTGGGCAGTCTTGTTGGCTCCCAACACGCACCGGAGACATTCCGAGGCGAGGGTCACAGGTTTGACTGTCGGCTCGCAAGTGCTTGTTGTCCCCATGGTCTTAACCACAACGGTGAAGAAGCACCCAGCGGGCCACCATGCGGCTCCCAACGGGCGGCGCTGTGGCAACGTGGACCAAGACTACTGAGTCAGCTGCTGGCGCATCCTGACGTCGTCAAAACACTGCAGCTGTACATTGCCAGCGTGCCACAGTACATTGCACGAGTCACTGAGGTAGTCCTCCCGCGCCGAGATGTTTTGCAGACATTGAAGTGGCGTCCTCAGCATCACAGGATCTTGTGACGCAGACAGAGAGGGATGCAGCACTGTAGCTGGGAGTAATAAAACACTTGAAGATAACGGCTAAGTTTTAATACGGCGCATCCTGACAGTTTCCATCCACATCCAACATTGCTCCAGTGCCCGCCAACATCTATATTTGGTAGTCACGGCTACAGTATGAAAGATTTTAAATGATGTTACACGACAGCAGCAACACTGTAATCGCGTTCCTATTTCTGTTGCTAGAAGTTCCAATCGTGGCAGGGTTGGCATCTTAATAGCAGCATGTCCATTCTTACTGCACAGTAGATGAGATAGGACGTTATTTTCTAAGTTTGTGTGAACAGAATGAGCTGCTCCATATACGTTTTCAGACGCATCGCAGAATATAAGCACCCGACTGTCACTTCCACGAACTATGGCTGGGTTCAAGTGGCTCTGAGCACAATGGGACTTAACATTTGAGGTCATCGGTCCCCCTAGAACTTAGAACTACTTAAACCTAACTAATCCAACGAAATCACAAACACCCACGAAGTGACCATCGTGCTCCTATGTGCCAAGGCATGAGATCGCCCCACCAATCCCCGCTGCACCATGTGTCCTGGAATGACGATTTTCTTACAACAAAGAGGAGGTAGAAAAGGCCAAGCGGATCATAGATCCTAGCCGTACATTGCAAGAGCTGTTGTTTGGTGGTTGGCTCCTCTGATGACTTCCTGTCGCTAGGGTCTATACAGTCGTAATCATTCTTGGTAATCCAGCTCTTCAGGCTTCCAAACAATTTGAAGTTGTTCAGCATTGGTAGCCCATTTCGATAAGGGGGGGTTGATCGGTTTCATTAGGGCTCCAACTTCATGGCATATGGTGATCGCGAAATTGTCACTTAATACTGCGATCGCGAAATCCTACAAGTATGTGTTCCTGTTTATGAGAGGTCATACATTTCTCGTCGTGTTCGCTCAAATTTGAAGAGAGTAAAAATGAACTGCAAGTCAGGGCGAATGAGAACCTTGTGATGCAGTATCCCACACTACTGGTCATTAAAATTGCTACACCACGAAGGTGACGTGCTACAGACGCGAAATTTAACCGTCAGGAAGAAGATGCTGTGATATGCCAATGATTAGTTTTTCAGACCATTCACACAAGTTTGGCGCCGGTCGCGACACCTGCAACGTGCTGACATGAGGAGAGTTTCCAACTGATTTATCATACACAAACAGCAGTTCACCGCAGTTGCCTGGTGAAACGTTGTTGTGATACCTCGTGTAAGGAGGAGAAATGCGTAACATCACGTTTCCGACTTTGATAAAGGTCGGATTGTGACCTATCGCGATTGCTGTTTATCGTATCGCGACATTGCTGCTCGCGTTGGTCGACATCCAATGACTGTTAGCAGAATATGGAATCGGTGGGTTCAGGAGGGTAATACGGAACGCCATGCTGGATCCCAACGGCCTCGTGTCACTAGCAGTCGAGATGACAGACATCTTATCCGCATGGCTGTAACAGATCGTGCAGCCACGTCTCGATTCCTTAGTCAACAGATGGGGATGTTTGCAAGATAACAACCATCTGCATGAACAGTTCGACGACGTTTGCAGCAGCATGGACTATCAGCTCCGAGACCATGTCTGCGGTTACCCTTGACGCTGCATCACAGACAGGAGCACCTGCGATAGTGTACTCGATGACGAACCTGGGTGCAAGAATAACAAAACGTAATTTTTTCGGATGAATCCAGGTTCTGTTTATAGCATCATGATGGTCGCATCCGTGTTTGGCGACATCGCGGTGAACGCACATTGTAAGCGTGTATTCGTCATCCCCATACTGGCGTATCACCCAGCGTGATGGTATGGGTTGCCATTGGTTACACGTCTCGGTCACCTCTTGTTCGCATTGACGGCATTTTGAACAGTGGACGTTTTATTTCAGATGTGTTACGACCCGTGGCTCTACCCTTAATTCGATCCCTGCGAAACCCTACATTTCAGCAGGATAATGCACGACCGCATGTTGCAGGTCCTGTACGGGCCTTTCTGGACGCAGAAAGTGTTCGACTGCTGCCCTGGCCAACACATTCTCCAGATCTCTCACCAACTGAAAAAGTCTGGTCAGTGGTGGCCCAGCATTTGGCTCGTCACAATACGCCAGTCACTACTCTTGATGAACTGTGGTATCGTGTTGAAGCTTCATGGGCAGCTGTACCTGTATACGTCATCAAGCTCTGTTTGACTCAATGCCCAGGGGTATCAAGGCCGTTATTACGGCCAGATGTGGTTGTTCTGGGTACTGATTTGTAGGGATCTATGCACCCACATTGTGTGAAAATGTAATCACATGTCAGTTCTAGTATAATATATTTGTCCAATGAATACCAGTTTGACATCAGCATTTCTTCTTGATGTTGTAATTTTAATGGCCAGTAGTATATTATGTCGTCCTTCATCTGAAGATCAGCGTTTTGTTCCGGATAGTTCAACTGGGAGAGTCAGCTCCATAGTTTGACTTATGTATGGAATGTATGACGCAACCACCTATGCATGAGAGAGTCACACGGTTCGATCAGTTCACTTAATTCATGATACATTTTATTTACTACTGCTCTCACAGCAGTAAAATAATCTTGTACTACAGTAACATACGTTCAGCCCAGCTTTGTGGTCGTGATGAGAAGTCAGAAAATAATTCTCACGCCTGATTAGCACCTGTAGTATCAGTTAAAGGCTGGCAGCAACATGATACGTATGATTTCAATATTTTTCTCACAGACTGACGTCGGATTAAGACCCTGCCCGTGTGGACACAAAGATTTCTTCCTGTTTTAACAAACTAAAAGACTTAAATAACACAGTATCCAAAATCGTAATGAAGAAACGGCAGTTTCTGAAACATTCATTGGAGAGTTAATTACCGATTCCCTTCTCCATTTTAATTTGAGATATGTTGGTAAAGTAATGAATATGAAACTGCTGAAACTCTCCACTCAAGAGGAAGAAGGTCAAATTGTTTCTCATTACACACAGTTATCAGTATAATTATCTTTATAATTTTCAAATGGTTCAAATGGCTCTAAGCAATATGGGACTCAACTGCTGTGGTCATCAGTCCCCTAGAACTACTTAAACCTAATAAACCTAAGGACATCACACACATCCATGCCCGAGGCAGGATTCGAACCTGCGACCGTAGCAGTCGCACGGTTCCGGACTGCGCGCCTAGAACCGCGAGACCACCGCGGCCGGCTCTTTATAATGTACTTCAAGATAGTCTATAAGAGCCTCATTGTACATATTGTGTGGTAAATAAGTTATAGAGTATTTTGATCTTGAAATACAATGACTGAAGCAATATCGTCACAATAATGTTATAAAATTTTAAAGAAACGCAAGAAGATCTACAGATGATAGACGCTTACTGAATGAAATGGTAGTTGACCCTCAACATGAACAAGTGCAACGTGTTGAGGTTAAATAGGATTAAAGACTCATTACATTATGATTATACGAATACAGAGCAATCAGTGAAAGCATCCACATCAACAAAACATATAGGGGTATGGGTACGGGGTGATTTTGAAGTTGAACGACCACATAAAAATAATCGCGGGTGAGGCAGAAGTGAGAGTGAAATTCATTAGAAAGATACTCAGGAAGGGTAATCCACCCCCAACTAAACCGTCATTTGACCGATTCTTGAATTTTGCTTGTTAGTCTGCAATCTGTGCAAGACAGGATTAATAGGGGAAATAGAAAAGATCCAAAGAAAAGCAGCGCCGTTCGATACAGATTCATTTAGTAAGAGTAAAACGGTGACTGAACGCTGCAGCAGAGGCGCTCAGCTTGAAAGAGTTGAAGTTCTGTGAGCGTAGGTTCTAGTATATTGCTTACTCTGGCAGAAGTGGAAATGGTATTCAAATTACCCTCCGTCACACACCGCCAGGTGTGTTACGTCTTATAGGTGTTGGTTATTAAGATGGTGTAAGAGCAAACGTTTTAGAGGTTTATGTCATTCATGATGTCATTCTCTGCATCTACATCTACATCTACATCTACATCTAAATTTATACTCCGAAAGCCACCCAACGGTGTGTGGCGGAGGGCACTTTACATGCCACTGTTATTGCCTCCCTTTCCAGTTCCAGTCGCGTATGGTTCGCGGGAAGAACGACTGCCGGAAATCCTCCGTGCGCGCTCGAATCTCTCTAATTTTACATTCATGATCTCCCCGGAAGGTATAGGTAGGGGGAAGCAATATATTCGATACCTCATGCAGAAACGCACCCTCTCGAAACCTGGACAGCAAGCTAGCTAAACATCTCGGTAGCGCTATCACGCTTACCAAATAACCCCGAGACGAAACGAGCCGCTCTTCTCTGTCTCCTCCTTCAACCCGACCTGCTATGGATCCCACACTGATGAGCAATACTCAAGTATAGGTCGAACGAGTGTTTTGTAAGCCACCACCTTTGTTGATGGACTACATTTTTTAAGGACTCTCCCAATGAATCTCAACCTGGTACCCGCCTTACCAACAATTAATTTTGTATGATCATTCCACTTCAAATCGTTCCGCACGCATACTCCCAGATATTTTACAGAAGTAGCTGCTACCAGTGTTTGTTCTACTATCATATAATCATACAATAAAGGATCCTTCTTTCTATGTATCCCCAATACATTATATTTGTCTATGTTAAGGGTCAGTTGCCACTCCCTGCACCAAGTGCCTATCCGCTGCAGATCTTCCTGCATTTCGCTGCAATTTTCTAATGCTGCAACTTATCTGTATAATACAGCATCATCCACGAAAAGCCGCATGGAACTTCCGACACTATCTACTAGGTCATTTATATATATTGTGAAAAGCAATGGTCCCATAACACTCCCCTGTGGCACGCCAGAGGTTACCTTAACATCTGTAGCCGTCCCTCCATTGAGAACAACATGCTGTGTTCTGTTTGCTAAAAACTCTTTAATCCAGCCACACAGCTGGGCTGATATTCCGTAGGCTCTTACTTGGTTTATCAGGCGACAGTGCGGAACTGTATCGAACGCCTTCCGGAAGTCAAGTAAAACAGCATCTACCTGGGAAACCTGTATCTAATATTTTCTGGGCCTCATGAACAAATAAAGCGAGTTGGGTCTCACACGATCGCTGTTTCCGGAATCCATGTTGATTCCTACAGATTAAATTCTGGGTTTCCAGAAACGAGCAAAAAACGTGTTCTAAAATTCTACAACAGATCGACGTCAGAGATATAGGTCTATAGTTTTGCGCTTCTGCTCGACGACCCTTCTTGAAGACTGGGACTACCTGTGCTCTTTTCCAATCATTTGGAACCTTCCATTCCTCTAGAGACTTGCGGTACACGGCTGTTAGAAGGGGGGGCAAGCTCTTTCGCGTACTCTGTGTAGAATCGAATGGGTATCCCGTCAGGTCCAGTGGACTTCCCCTATTGAGTGATTCCAGATGCTTTTCTATTCCTTGGACACTTATTTAGATTTCAGCCATTTTTTTGTTAGTGCGAGGATTTAGAGAAGGTACTGGAGTGCGATCTTCCTCGGTGAAACAGCTTTGGAAAAAGGTGTTTAGTATTTCAGCTTTACGCGTGTCATCCTCTTTTCCAATGCCGTCATCATCCCGGAGTGTCTGGATATGCTGTTTCGAGCCACTTACTGATTTAACGTAAGACCATAACTTCCTAGGATTTTCTGTCAAGTCGGAACATAGAATTTTACTTTCGGATTCATTGAACGCTTCACGCATAGCCTTCCTTACGCTAACTGTGACATCGTTTGCTTCTGTTTGTCTGAGAGGTTCTGGCTGCGTTGAAACTTGCAGTGAAGCTCTCTTTGAATTCGCAGTAGTTTCTTAACTTTGTTGTTGAGCCACGGTGGGTTTTTCCCGTTCCTCACAGTTTTACTCGGCACGTATCTGTCTAAAACGCATTTTACGATTGCCTTGAACTTTTTCCATAAACACTCAACATTGTCAGTGTCGGAACAGAAATTTTCGTTTTGATCTGTTAGGCAGTCTGAAATATGCCTTCTATTACTCTTGCTATACAGATAAATCTTCCTCCCTTTTTTTTTATATTCCTATTAACTTGCATATTCAGGGATGCCGCAACGGCCTTATGATCACTGATTCCCTGTTCTGCGCACATAGAGTCGAAAAGTTCGGGTCTGTTTGTTATCAGTAGGTCCAAGATGTTATCTCCACGAGTCGGTTCTCTGTTTAATTGCTCGAGGTAATTTTCGGATAGTGCACTCAGTATAATATCACTCGATGCTCTGTCCCCACCACCCGTCGTAAACATCTGAGTGTCCCAGTCTATATCTGGTAAATTGAAATCTCCACCTAAGACCATAACATGCCGAGAAAATGTATGTGAAATGTATTCCAGATTTTCTCTTAGTTGTTCAGCCACTAATGCTGCTGAGTCGGGAGTTCGCTAAAAGGAGCCAATTATTAACCTAGCTCGGTTATTGAGTCTAACCTCCACCCATCATAATTCACAGGAACTATCCACTTGTATTTCACTACAGGATATACTACTACTAACAGCGACAAACACGCCACCACCGGTTGCATGCAATCTATCCTTTCTAAACACCGTCTGTGCCTTTGTAAATATTTCGGCTATAGCCACATAGGGCAGGGGTCCTCATTGCCAGCAACCTGGTTTCCTGGAGGACAATGCAGAAAGCACGTGTAAAGCGTAACAGTTGTTGTAGCTCAGCCAGGTGGTGGAAAAAATCGCCGCAATTCCATTGGAGGATGGTGTTGTCTTAAGGCTGGGAAGGCATGAAGCGATCAAGGAGGCAGTTTACGCCTCAGGATCACCTGCTCCCAGTGACTGAGTACCTGAGCATTCTACATCCATAGTGTCTCAAGGTCTGGAGAGATTTAGGTCCTCAGGGGATCCCAGAATCTCCACCTCATCCTCAGACAGAGAGCTTGTAGGTAACGGTGGTTTGGGTGCCAATCAGATTCCTTTTTTGTTTGGGGTCTTTCTCTTCTTAGACTTCTCTCGGTGCTCCTTGGGATTCTCTAGCTGGGAGGGCTTCACTGATACAGTCTCAGGGCCTGAGAGCATTCTTGAAGACATATGGCAAGCTGCGTGTGGATCCTTCAGACACTGGTGGACGTCCTCTTTCCCACTGGTAAGAAACTTGGAAGGAATTGAGCCAAGAGATCCCTTCCTAGCGAGAGGATCCGAAGAAGACTAATGCTTTTCTAGCTGAAAAGTGGAGACTAAGGTCCCCAATAGTTGGACAGCATTGCTACCAAGGTAGGTGTTGTAGGAACAATAGAGATAGGACTACCCCACACCATCAAGTGGGTAGTCTTTTTGCACTGAGGGCCAACTATAAATGGTGGAAATGATGGGGCCATAACAGTTGTTGTAGTTGTGGCATATGATGATGTCATACAAATAGGGTTGTGACTTTCAAATTTCCTCTTAGCCTCTGTGTAGGTCAGTTAGTCCAGGGTTTTCTATTCCATGATTTTCCTTTCTTTCTGGAGAATCCTGCTGTCCGGCGAGCAAGGGGAATGGTGTTCTCCACAATTGACACGGATAGGCGACGGGGCACATGGTGTATTGGGATGTGATGGACATCCACAATCCCGACATATGACACTGAAATTACAGCCGGAAGACATTTGCCGAACCTCCAGCACTTAAAGCACCACATCGGGGGAGGGATATATGGTTTGACATCACATGAGTATACCATCACCTTGACCATCTTATGTAATGTGTCACTTTCAAAGTCCTAGATGAAGGCACTCGTGGAAATATGATTATCTTTTGGATCCCTATAGATTCACAGGTCGAAAAGAACACCTGATCGCTCTAAGTTGGCGGGCTGCTCGTCATCAGACTGCATAAAAGGTCCCTGTGAAATGTAATACCCTGGACCATATTGAAGCTCTAGTGGGATGTGATGGAAACAGAAATATCCCCCAGCGTGTCACAGTCGAGTAATGCCTGCAACTGTACAGAAGATGCCGTTTTTATATGGACTGGCCCAGAGCGCATTTCGGACAGTCCCTCCATCACCCTTCCTTCGTCGATAGGAAGGATTCCTGATCAGCTCTCGTACAAACTAGGTACTGGGGCGAATAAGGTCTGCTTCTATCTTTAGCCTGGCGATCCTCCCGTGGTCTGGCCAGGGTGGGGGTTGGGAGGGGGGGGACGATTTGGGGTCATATGGCCTTACACGGAATTGAGACCTTGAGCGATTAAAAACTGCTGGTGTTTGACGCCAGCAAGAGATGACATAGTCCACTTCATGGTGGGTAATTTGTCCTGATGCCACCCACTCTGACCAGGGGCCCTCCCCATGGGCGCCAAACAGTCTTAGCAAAGGCCACTTGGCAGGCCGGCCTTTTCTGGAGTCCTCATTCCCCAACTAGATGGGCATATATTCCATGGCATTCATGGGAAGTTAATGGCGCAGGTATCAGCAGAGCGATCCCTGTGTAGTTAGGTGCTATACCCAACAGGGTACATGGCGACCCCACCACAATGGACTGGCTATCATGCTGGATATCAAGTGCAAACAAGTCCATTATCAAAGGCGGCGCAGAAAACGACACCGCACAGTGGATGGAGGAAAACGCACACAGGGAGGTGTCCTCGTCCAACGGTTGGAGAAAAAGTTGAATTGCAGATCCGCTACTATAAAGTACTCTAAAGGTATTGGCGCACGATGGACACGATGCACCATGTAAGGCGACCTTACCCATCTGGCTCGCTGTTCCGAACAATTTTGAAAAATGGAGGTCAAACCATACAGGGGACCATCATAGAAAGGTTGAAACGTTTCAGCCTCCTTTTAGTCACCTCTTACGACTAGCAGGAATACATCGAGCCTATTCTAACCTCCAGACCCACACGGGGTGGGGGACTAGTTTTTTGTCGGGGCTAACTACGTGTTGATGACAGAGGTTTCGGTAGACTATTCTAACACGTGACAGAAGGGCCACAGCCGAAAAATCACTTTCAGGTTTGGTGCTAGATAATAATAACCAAGCATCAGCCACACTACCCAGAAACACCTTTCCGTTATAGGTTACGTGAGTCTCTCCTAATTCCAAGTCACATGGCTAAGAGATTATCATGGTTGCAGGAACTTCGCCTCAGGATTCTCGAAGCGTCGAAGAAGGCCACCTGAACTGGTGAACCGCAGTAGAAATTAGTACATTTTAGATGCAAGGTAACAACATGACGCATTCAACAGACCACCATTCTGGCCAATTCTGGAAGTATTATGGTGTAGGGGATGGTTACATGACATCAACTGGATAGCCAATAGAGCTACCGTCATCTCTTACAGGAACGTGCTGTCCAGTCAACTGTACCCGTTTGTTCGCCTAAAGCTTTGGACAGACGACCGACAATGTCAACAATATTTTACATTACCTCGTCGCTCACTAATTACGTCACAGTGATCTGAGGAGATTTTAACGGAAATAGGGTTTACTGAGCAAGTCTGAGACATCGACGAGCGAGCTGTACGCACCTTGCACACAACCCATATCTGTCTCCACAAGCTGTGAGAAGTCATCCATCGGGATAACTCCGCAAATCTTTCGGCGTTCCCTGGAATCTGTTCCACTGGGTGTTGCCGACATTATCTGAGCGAAATGGAAGTCTACACATTATTAAGTATTTATCTCCGATTTAGTTGGTAATGAGAGTATTTTGGCATCGTAAATCTTTAACACCATCAGCTGCTTAGTGACGTGTTCCAGAACACTTGAAAAATATGACACATCACTGTGTCGAAATATTGTGCTACGACAACGGTGAAATAAAAACGAAACGTTGTAGAGAATTATGAGAGAAAGCACTTTATAACCCACACAACACGGCTTTCAAGCAAGTTCATTAATAACGTGTACTTGGTACCTAGAAGACGACACAGTTACGTTTGCTACCTGTGAAGGCGATTTTTAATCTTCTATATTTTCTCTTCTTTAACTGATCTACGGTGATACATCCGCGAATAATTGTAAAGAATTTCGCTAACTCCTACATGGTGCCAAAGGTTCATTGTTTCTCCATGTGTACTACGCTCTGACCACACCAAACGTGTCGGTACTTCTACAACACACTTTATTTTTGATGCAGCACCATCCTTTGGGACTAGAGGTGATGCAGATCATGTATTCAATTATACGTAATAATTGTTTGTATCCAATAGACACGTTCCGATATATGCTATTATGACCAGTTATATGTAGATTTCATATGACAGTGTTGGGCGAGATGTCTATTACCAGGGATGCTTGTGATGTCCCGTAATGATTCAGCTGCCTAAATCGAAAAGTTTATCTTTATCCTCATCAATAACGCCGATTGTGAATGCTGTATGAAAAGTCTAGCAAGTGACCGCGATGAATGTAAATGTGTCGATGATGATTCGAGAGGAGTTCGTTGCAGTATAGCTTACTTATGGAGAGAACACTATCACTGGCATCATTTGCGAGTAGTTTGGTACAGAAATTAGTGTATAGTGCGTGCAATGACTATGGGCTTTATGTCAGCACCTGCTGTAAATCGCCAGCACTATGTGTATTTCAACCGACAAGCTGGAGCGAAGTGAGGCAGTTGCTGAGCCACTGGACGTGCATTCGGGAGGACCGGAGTTTTAATCCCAGCCGGTCTTCCAGATTCAATTTTTGTGGTTTCCCTAAACCACTTAAGACAAATACTGGGCTGTTTCCTTCATTACCTCTTAACCAAGCCATTGGTCCGTCTCTGATGAAACCTTATGTTAATTCCTAATCTCGCATCTTTTTATGTGAACCGACAATCTAACCATAATTTTGTTTACGGTATCAGGTAGCAATAAACGGCTGAATTACTAACGTCTCCTTTTAGTTCTTGTAATATTACACGCATTTAGGCCAGCGATTTGGACGCCTGGAGGTGGTATAATGGGAAGTGAGTTGATTTAGAGATTTGTGGTAAGGTGTTGTAGGCCCTAACAGCTGAGCCGATCGGTCCCTAAGCTTACACACTACTTAATCTACCTTAAACTAACTGATACTAAGGACAACACACACACCCATGCCATGGGGAGGACTCTAATCTCCGACGGGGACAGCCACGCGGACCGTGACAAGGCGTCTCGGCCCACTCGGCTACCCCGCGCAGCGTGAAATTGTTATACAACTTAACACTATCAGGCCCAGCTTTCAAGTCGCGCTGCACTAGGTCTATACGGGTGACGGATACGGGCGAGTCCAGGAACAAAGATGAGCAGCGTTGCCAGAAATGGGTATATCCCAAAGCTGGGAATTATGAGGACTGTTACTCGCACGACCTTTGTGTTGTTGTTGTTGCTGTTGTGGTCTTCAGTCCAGATGCTGGTTTGATGCAGATCTCCATGTTACTCTATCCTGCGCAAGCCTCTTCATCTCCGAATAACTCCCGCAAACTACTTCCTTCTGATTCTGCTTAGTGTATTCATCTGTTACTCTCCCTCTACGATTTTTACCCTCAACACTTCCCTCCAATACTAAATTGGTGATCCGTTGATGGGTCAGAACGTCTTCTACCAAACTATCCCTTCTTCTAGTCAAGTTGTGCCACAAATTTCTCTTCTCCCCAATTCTGTTCAGTACGTCCACAT
The DNA here is from genome assembly GCF_023864345.2 of Schistocerca serialis cubense. Lineage (NCBI taxonomy): Eukaryota > Metazoa > Arthropoda > Insecta > Orthoptera > Acrididae > Schistocerca > Schistocerca serialis. Next base: position 586,408,847 of record NC_064640.1, read on the forward strand.
TAGTTACGTGATCTACCCATCTAATCTTCAGTATTCCTCTGTAGCACCACATTTCGAAAGCTTATATTATCTTCTTGTCTAAACTATTAGTCGTCCATGTTTCACTTCCATACATTGCTACACTTCATACAAATACTGTCAGAAACCACTTCATAACATTTGAATCTATACTCGATGTTAACAAGTCTCTTTTATTCTGAAACACTTTACTTGCCATAGCCAGTCTACATTTATATCCTCTCTACTTCGGCCATTATCAGTTATTTATCTCATCAAACAGTAAAAATCATCTATTACTTTAAGTGACTCATTTCCTAACTTAAATCCCTCAGCTACAACTGATTTAATTTGACTACATGCCACTATTCTCGTTTTCCTCTTGTTAATCTTCATCTTATAACCTCATTTCAAGACACTGTCGATTCCGCTCAGCTGCACGCCCAGTTTTTTGCCATGTCTGGCAGAATAACAATGTCGTTGACTAACCTCAAAGCTGTCTCCCTGAATTTTAATTCGTACTCCAAATTTTTCTTTTGTATCCGTTACTGCTTGCTCAGTGTACAGATTGAATAACATCGAGGATAGGCTACAGCTCTGTCTTACTCCCTTCTGAACCACTGCTTCACTTTCGTGCCCCTCAATTCTTATAACTGACATCTGGTTTCTGAAGATATTATCAATAGTCTTTCGCTTTCTGTATTTTACCCCTGCCACCTGAAGAATATGAAAGAGTGTATTTCAGGCAACATTTTCAAAAGCTTTCTCTAAGCCTACAAATGCTAGAATCGTAGGTTTGTCTTTCCTTAACCTATCTTCTAAGAGAAGTCGTAGGGTCAGTATTGCCTCGCGTGTTCCAACATTTCTACGGAATCGAAACTGATTATCACCGAGGTCGGCTTCTACCAGCTTTTCCATTCGTCTGTAAAGAATTCATGTTAGTATTTAGCAACTGTGACTTATTAAACTGGCAGTTTGGTAATTTTCACACCTGTCAACACCTGCTTTCTTTGGGATTGAAATTATTATATTGTTCTTTAAGTCTGAGGTTATTTCGCCTGTTTCATACATCTTGCTCACCAGATGAAAGAGTTTCGTCATGGCTGGCTCTGCCAAGGTTATCAGTAATTCAAATGGAATGTTGTCTACTCCCGGGGCCTTGTTTCGACATAGATATTTCAGTGCTCTAACAAATTCTTCACTCACTATCGTATCTCCCATTTGATCTTCCTCTACGTCCTCTTCCATTTCCATAATATTGCCCTGAAGTACATCGCTCTTGTATAGACTCTATATATATACCTTCCACCTCACTGCTTTGCCTTGTTTGCTAAGAACCGATTTTCCACTGAGCTCTTGATATTCATACAGGTGGTTCTCTTTTCTCCAAAGGTCTCTTTAATTTTCTTGTAGGCAGTATCTATCTTACCCCTAGTGAGACATGCTTCTACATCCTTACATTTGTCCTCTAGCCATTCCTGCTTCGCCATTTTGTACTTCCTGTCGATCTCATTTTTGAGACGTTTGTATTCCTTTTTGCCGGCTTCGTTTACTGCATTATTATACGAGGGCAGTTCAATAAGTAATGCAACACATTTTTTTTCTCGGCCAATTTTGGTTGAAAAAACCGGAAATTTCTTGTGGATTATTTTCAAACATTCCCGCTTCGTCTCTTATAGTTTCATTGACTTCCGACTGGTGGTAGCGCTGTACGGAGCTGTTAAAATGGCGTCTGTAACGGATGTGCGTTGCAAACAACGGGCAGTGATCGAGTTTCTTTTGGCGGAAAACCAGGGCATCTCAGATATTCATAGGCGCTTGCAGAATGTCTACGGTGATCTGGCAGTGGACAAAAGCACGGTGAGTCGTTGGGCAAAGCGTGTGTCATCATCGCCGCAAGGTCAAGCAAGACTGTCTGATCTCCCGCGTGCGGGCCGGCCGTGCACAGCTGTGACTCCTGCAATGGCGGAGCGTGCGAACACACTCGTTCGAGATGATCGACGGATCACCATCAAACAACTCAGTGCTCAACTTGACATCTCTGTTGGTAGTGCTGTCACAATTGTTCACCGGTTGGGATATTCAAAGGTTTGTTCCCGCTGGGTCCCTCGTTGTCTAACCGAACACCATAAAGAGCAAACGAGAACCATCTGTGCGGAATTGCTTGCTCGTCATGTGGTTGAGGGTGACAATTTCTTGTCAAAGATTGTTACAGGCGATGAAACATGGTTTCATCACTTTGAACCTGAAACAAAACGGCAATCAATGGAGTGGCGCCACACCCACTCCCCTACCAAGAAAAAGTTTAAAGCCATACCCTCAGTCGGTAAAGTCATGGTTACAGTCTTCTGGGACGCTGAAGGGGTTATTCTGTTCGATGTCCTTCCCCATGGTCAAACGATCAACTCTGAAGTGTATTGTGCTACTCCTCAGAAATTGAAGAAACGACTTCAGCGTGTTCGTAGGCACAAAAATCTGAACGAACTTCTCCTTCTTCATGACAACGCAAGACCTCACACAAGTCTTCGCACCCGAGAGGAGCTCACAAAACTTCAGTGGACTGTTCTTCCTCATGCACCCTACAGCCCCGATCTCGCACCGTTGGATTTCTAAATGTTTGGCCCAATGAAGGACGCAATCCGTGGGAGGCACTACGCGGATGATGAAGAAGTTATTGATGCAGTACGACGTTGGCTCCGACATCGACCAGTGGAATGATACCGTGCAAGCATACAGGCCCTCATTTCAAGGTGGCGTAAGGCCGTAGCATTGAATGGAGATTACGTTGAAAAGTAGTGTTGTGTAGCTAAAAGATTGGGTAATAACCTGGTGTATTTCAATGCTAAATAAAAAAACCCCTGTTTCAGAAATAAATGTGTTGCATTACTTATTGAACTGCCCTCGTATTTTCTCTTATCAGCAATTAGTTTCAATATCTCTTCTTTTATCCAAGGATTTGTACTAGCCATTGTCGTTTTACCTACACGATCTTCGGCTGCCTTCACTATTTCGTCTCTCAAAGCTACCCAATCTTCTTCTACTGTATTTCTTTCACTTGATCTTGTCAATCGTTCCCTAATGTTCTCTCTGAAATTCTCTACAACCTCTGGATCTTTCAGTTTATGCAGATCCTATCTCCTTAAATTCCTGCCATTTTGCAGTTTCTTCAATTTTAATCTAGAGTTCATAACGAATACATTGTGGTCAGGGTCCACATCTGCCCCTGGAAATGTCTTACAATTTAAAACCTGGCTCCTAATTCTCTGTCTTAGCATCATACAGTCAATCTGAAACCTTCCATTGTCTCCAGATCTCTTCCACGTATACAAATTTCCTTCATGATTTTTGAACCAAGAGCTAGCTATGATTAAGTTATGACCTGAACAAAATTGTACCAGTCGGCTTCCTCATTCATTTCTTATCCCCAGTCCATATTCACCAACGGCTTTTCCTTTTCTTCCTCGTCCTATTATCGAGTTCCAGTCCCCCATTTCTATTAAATTTTGGTCTCCCTTAACTATCTGAATAATTTCTCTCATCACTTCATAAATTTTTTCAGCCTCTTCATCACCTGCGGAGCTACTTGGTATATAAACTTGTACTGTTGTGGTAGGCGTGAGCTTCGTGCCTATCTTGGCTGCAATAATGCGTTCATTATGCTGTTCGTAGTAACCTACCTGCGTTCCTTTTTTTAAAATCATTATTAAACCATTAAAGAGTTACCCTTATTTCATTTTGTATTTATAACCCTGTATTCACCTGACCAGAAGTCTTGTTCCTCCTGCTACCGATATTATCTATCTCTATCTAACTTTAATCCATCTAACTTTAACCTGTCCAAAGTCAGTGAAACCCTTCTGAGTTTGTGACAGAATCGTCAATATATAAAAATACCGACTGTTCGGTCACTATTGCAAGTGGCCTTCGTCAGGGTGTTTTTGTTTGTAAATACTTGCAACAGTGACCGAAACGTCGGTAGTTTTATATATTGACAATGCGCTCACAAACCCAAAAGAATTTTATTGACTGAGACAATGGCCGTGGAAGCTTACATATATATTTAACTTATCAATTTCCCTTTTAAAATTTTCTAACCTACCTGCCCCGTTAAGGAATCTGACTTTCAACCCTCCGATCAGGAAAACGCCAGTTTTATTTATCCTGATAACGACGTCCTCCTGAGTAGTTCCCGCCCGGAGATCCGAATGGGAGACTATTTTACCTCCGGAACATTTTACCCAAGAGGATGCGATCGTCATTTAACCGTACAGTAAACCTGCACGCCTTCGGCGAAAATTAGGACTGTAATTTCCCCTTACTTTCAGCCGTCCGCAGTACCAACACAGCAAAGCCGTTTTGGTTGATGTTACAAGGGCAGATGAGTCAGTCATCCGGACTGTTGCCCCTGCAACTACTGAAAAGGCTGCTGCCCCTCTTCAAGAACCACACGTTGGTCTGCCTCTCGACAGATATCCCGCCGTTGTGGTTGCACCTACGGTACGGCTATCTGTATCGCTGAAGCCGTCAAACATCCCCACCAAGGGCAAGGTCCATGTTTCAGAAGACAATTCTCTAAGAAATGACGGAGTGTCAGGTAAGCTGAAAGATGGCATCTTACAGCTCTTCAACACTCTATAAAAACTCACAGTTAATGTTAAAGCCAATCTGAATACAATTGCGATCTCAGGAAAAAGAGGTCCATCCAGTGTCACAACAGTATTAAAAGACCTTTGTAACTACAGGAATTAGAATACCTCACAGCTAATCATAGTTGTGTATTGATTTAATGAACAGATTACCAATAGGCCAGTGACTTTATTTAACTATTAATTACTATTTATAATACAAAATCATGGTATCTTAAGAAGTGGTCAGTTGCATATGTTAGCTGACATCATCTTTGTGAATGAGTGCCAAAAGGCTCTTCTAACAAGGCATCCTAAATAATTTTTTAAATCTATATTTAATGGCAATCTGTTGTCATGTATCATGAGCACACTTGTGCAAGAATACTGGCTTATTTATTTATGGACAAATCTTTATTTGTAGGATCTGTAGCGAATTGACGCATGGTGCAGGGAATGGCAATTGAATCTCAATGTAGACAAGTTTAATGTGCTGCGAATACATAGAAAGATAGATCCCTTATCATTTAGCTACAAAATAGCAGGTCAGCAACTTGAAGCAGTTAATTACATAAATTAGCTGGGAGTACGCATTAGGAGTGGTTTAAAATGGAATGATCATATAAAGTTAACCGTCGGTAAAGCAGATGCCAGACTCAGATTCATTGGAAGAATCCTAAGGAAATGCAATCCGAAAACAAAGGAAGTAGGTTACAGTACGCTTGTTCGCCCACTGCTTGAATACTGCTCAGCAGTGTGGGATCCGTACCAGATAGTTTTGATAGACGAGATAGAGAAGATCCAACGGAGAGCAGTGCGCTTCGTTACAGGATCATTTGGTAATCGCGAAAGCGTTACGGAGATGATAGATAAACTCCAGTGGAAGACTCTGCAGGAGAGACGCTCAGTAGCTCGATACGGGCTTTTGTTAAAGTCTCGGGAACATACCTTCACCGAAGAGTCAAGCAGTATATTGCTCCCTCCCACGTATATCTCGCGAAGAGACCATGAGGATAAAATCAGAGAGATTAGAGCCCACACAGAAGCATACCGACAATCCTTCTTTCCACGAACAATACGAGACTGGAATAGAAGGGAGAACCGATAGAGGTACTCAGGGTACCCTTCGCCACACACCGTAAGGTGGCTTGCGGAGTATGGATGTAGATGTAGATGTAATTGTACTGTGGATCGTTTGTGTGTCACCGAATGTTTACAATATTTGTTTATTAAATACTGTTTTAATGTATTAGCTGAGTCCGGTAAGTGGTCGAGTTGAGTCAAATCATGTTTGTAGAACTGAAAAAAGATGTATTATGGTGGGGACAGCCTTCAGTCAATGGGAAAGCAGACAGCAGTGGAACACTACGGGGGTAAATTGGAGACTCGGTCTTTTACCAGTGAAGAGCATTAGAGAGCGATTCTGGACACTTTCACGCGAGTTCTGGAAGAATGCAGTGGTATTCGATCGTGGAGGTGTTTTAGTCTGGTGGTAACGGCATATACTTTAATCTTTAAATTGACTTCATGTTGTGAGAGGTTTCAGTGTGCTCCGGAATCGGACTCTAACTATTTCCTCTTGTTTTACTGAACTGAGAATAGACAGAATATGAGATACCGTTCTTTAATTCGCGCTTGTCAGTTTGTGAATCCTGATGTTGAACTGCGAATTCTTTTGAGCTAATGAATATTTCGTGTATTTTGATGACAAAATAGACTTAGTTTCCGCGTATTTTTGACAAAAATGTCGCTTTTGGAATGTTGCTACCCCTCTCGAAATGCTCTTAACGTAGCTTCACTGCATTTTAGAAGAGTATTTCCGTATCTATTACACTTGATTATGGTAACACAACTTTCCGTTTGTTTGAGATGTCCTTTCTTGAATAAGCATTATTCCCCAATGTTCTCTATCGTCTACGGACGTTAGAATAGAACCATTGTAATTACATTACTCACTTATCTTATATATCTGTGTATTGTATTAATCCGAAATTCTAGCCATTGTATAGACGATATGACTGCAGGATCACAGACAGGTTATTATTTACAGCGAATTAGTTGCGGTGCATGAAGCCAGACGTGCGCGGCTCGATCCTGTGACTACGTCGACTGTTCTTTTTAAACAGTGCCCTGCCTAGCCGAACTACCTACAGTGGGAAGGATATCGAGCAAATTCTCCAAAGGTTTCCTCGTATGGGATGCTGTTTGTAAGAGCAACTACGGTAGCAGTAAACGTTAGGTACCGTCGCACTCTCATGATATGTACATCTCAGTTCGATGGAAACTAACGTTTCCGTGGTCAGCTTACGGAGGAAGGAAGGAAAGAAGGAAGATTACATTATACTGTCTCGTTCACACTGCGATCAATAAAGACGGAGCACAAGCTCGGATTACAAAATGATGGGGAAGGAGATCGACAGTGTTGTTTTCAAATGGACCATCCCAGCATTTGCCTTGCCCGATTTAGGGAAATCACGTAAAACCTACATCTGGGAGGCCAGAATGGGATGCGAACCGTTGTCTTCCCGAAAGCGAGTTCATTATGATAATGGTAAGCTGTCACTTCAGATCAGAGAGTTACCTGTTCGACATTGGTAAGGCAGATATCGGTACGGTCACATATCGTATACTTTGTGATCCAACCACATACCCGGCTGCGCTAACATGCCGCTTCCGGAACAAGGGCAGTTTAGCCAACAGCGGTTCAAATCCACCTTGCGTGTTATCGGCGAGGAATAGTGAGCCGACAGTGCTGGATGTGGTCGGGTTGGTATCTACTTCTCACTCACACTTGGACATGGCATCTGCATAAGACGCAGACCAATGGAATACACAGATTCCTTCCCGTTGGGAGTGGTGGCGTCAGATAGGGCATCCAGCCACCGAATGTTGGCAAAACTGCTATAAACAATCCTGACTACGTAGAGCAAATGGAAAAAAAACAACAGCAAAAGAAGAAGATCTTATTCAATGTACAGTGTAAATACGAATTTTATAAAAAATTACTGTGTAATTTGTGGCTCATAGGAGGTTTTTAACGTACTCAGAAACATTTCGAAGTGTGAAAGCAGAATAAGGATATTTTAACACTCTTTCACTTCCCAGGTTTCTAGCTGGGAATCTACTTAACTCCTGTTTGACTATATTTACTGCCTAGTAAAGGTACTGTCGAAGAACGGAGCGTCGTTCTATTGACGACGCCAAATTACTTAGTTGTCAGCAAAAGAGTTTACTGCTGGCCAGTATGGTCTTCTACATTCACGGTGCATTCCTTGACGGCAATTAACCACCTACGATTCACATCATATTCAGTTGCATGTAACATCTGTGCTCATACAATAACCGCGAAGTTCTCACAAGACCTGTCGGTATTGCCATCAGAGTAAAGTAGGTCTGAGGAAGCTATAAAGTTATACTTGCTAACGCATTCAGGTGCCATCAAGTTCTTTAATGGCTTTCAAATATATTCGTTTTCCGTTCCGGCGTAATTTGAATTTCATTTGAAAGCCCAGAACACTGTCCTGCCCAGGACTCAGCTACTTCTGAGTTTAAATTAACCACCTCAAGGGTTAAATCGCCTTACAAGTGTGTATTTGAGGTTACGTATTTTCAAAAACTCCCCTTCTCAGAGCATTACGGTAATTCCGAATAATGTAGTTTAAGTTCTTCAGAGATTCTGTGCCAGATGGCAGGTGAGAAGGCAATAAATTCTTAGAGCGACATCCGGAACTGTTGCCTGGATTGTTCATTATGAATAAAATCCGCTGTAGTTGTAATTTCAATGTTGCTTTAGTTGGATAAAGACATACACACCACACTATTTTCGTAACACTAGTCCCATCCTCAGGTGCCATTGTTGCAATTGATAAAGAGTAGGTAGGAGAGTAAACAAACTAAATTAACATATATTTTAACCCACCGTTAAGGTTGTAAACCAACCACAGGCCATACCTTAATTGCGTACGGCAAAGCGTACAAGTCACATGGGAACTTTAACAAATTTATCTACTTATATGAGAGAGCCTGTGCGGTTGAGCCTTGAAAAATGTGGGGTCAGCCGGTGAGACTCGAGGCAAACACGGTATGACCAAGTAAAGAAAATTAAATCCATAAATATCCATTCATTGACGAAAATAATACACTACTGGCCATTAAAATGGCTACACCACGAAGATGACCTGCTACAGACGCGAAATCTAATCGGCAGGAAGAAGATGCTGTGATATGCCAATGATTAGCTTTTCAGACCATTCACACAAGTTGGCGCCGGTCGCGACACCTACAACATGCTGACATGAGGAAAGTTGCCAACCGATTTCTCGTACACAAACAGCAGTTGACCAGCGTTGCCTGGTGAAACGTTGTTGTGATGCCTCGTGTAAGGAGGAGAAATGCGTACCACAACGTTTCCGACTTTGATAAAGGTCGGATTGTAGCCTATCGCGATTGCGATTTATAGTATCGCGACACTGCTGTTCGCGTTGGTCGAGATCCAATGACTGTTAGCAGAATATGGAATCGGTGGTTCAGGAGGGTAATACGGAACACCTTGCTGAATCCCAACGGCCTCGAATCACTAGCAGTCGAGATGACAGACATCATATCCGCATGGCTGTAACGGATCGTGCAGCCACGTCTCGATCCCTGAGTCAACAGATGCGGACCTTTGCAAGGCAACAACCATCCCCACGAAGAGTTCGACGACGTTTGCAGCAGCATGGACTATTAGCTCGGAGCCCATGGCTGCGGTTACACTTGACGCTGCATCACAGACAGGAGCGCCTGCGATGGTGTACTCAACGACGAACCGGGGTGCACGAATGGCAAAACGCCATTTTTTTCAGATGAATTCAGGTTCTGTTTACAGCTTCATGATGGTCGCATCCGTGTTTGGTGACATCGCGGTGAATGCACTTTGGAAGCGTGTATTCGTCATCGCCATACTGGCGTATCACCGAGCCTGATGGTAGGGGGTGTCACTGGTTACACATCTCGATCACCTCTTGTTCGCATTGTCGGCACTTTGAACAGTGGACGTTACATTTCAGATGTGTTACGACTCCTGGCTCTACCCTTCATTCAACCCCTGCGAAACCCTACATTTCAGCAGGGTGATGCACGACCGCATGTTGCAGGTCTTGTACGGGCCTTTCTAGATACAGAAAATGTTCGACACCTTCCCTGGCCAGCACATTCTCCCGTTCCCTCACCAACTGAAAACGTCTGGTCAATGGTTGCCGAGCAACTGGATCGTCACAATACGCCAGTCACTCTTGATGAACTGTGGTATCGTGATGAAGCTGCATGGGCAGCTGTACCTGTACACGCCATCCAAGCTCTGTTTGATTCAATGCCCAGGCGTATCAAGACCGTTATTACGGACAGAGGTGGTTGTCCTGGGTACTGATTTCTCAGGATCTATGCATCCAAATTGCGTTAAAATGTTATCACATGTCAGTTCCTTTATAATATATTTGTCCAATGAATACCCGTTTATCATCTGCATTTCTTCTTGGTGTAACAATTTGAAAGGCCAGTAGTGTATAACCAGACGATCTACTCGTATTATGAACGGGCAGAGATGTGGCATTACCTTATGAGAGGGAAAATCAAGGCAAAAATGCCGTTACAAATAACCAAAATCTCAGCTGTCCGTATGCTAAAAGGAACTTACCAATATGCGCTCTGGCAGTCGAATACACACAGCATGACCTGGCGAACTGACAGCCGTGCTGAACGGGATGCACCACAAGTGGACACACACCATTAAGTGGCTGCGGCATGAACTAGTACCGAAAGAAACCGAACGGTACCGAGGGAATTCAGTTACCAACATCCTCGGGTCACTGTCTCGCTGTTTCACAAAGGTACCCAATATCGATCAGCTATAACAATAGTACGAAAAGAAAGGCATACGATTAAACTAAAACATGTGCAACATAATGTAAGACATGCATCCGGCAGGAAACATGTGCAACACAAAGTTGTAAATGTAGCTGTCAGGAAATAATAACGTAACAATAGTAAGAGATGAAATATTCGCCGGCCGGGATGGTCGAGCGGTTCTAGGCGCTACAGCCTGGAACCGCTCGACCGTTACGGTCGCAGGTTCGAATCCTGCCTCGGGTATGGATCTGTGTGATGTCCGTAGGTTAGTTATGTTTAAGTAGTTCTAAGTTCTAGGGGACTGATGTCCTCAGAAGTTGAGTCCCATAGTGCTCAGAGCCATTTGAACGATTTTTTTGAAATAGGCGAAACACTAGTGCCAAATATAAAATAATGATGTAAAATATGTTAAACACACATACAGAATCCCAAAATATCATGAATTAAAAAGGATAAGGATGAAGATGTGGTGACCTGTCATAGTAGGACTGATACACATAAAACCAAATATTGAGCACAGTTTGCTTAGTCATGGAGTGCACAGTCGTGCCACTCGTAATCCTAAGTCAGCGTTAGCACTGCATTTGGGACATATAAACCAAAGTTTCCATGGCATTAAAGAAGATCTACAAATTTTGCATATACAACCAAAAGGGTTGTTCCCCAACGTTCTGGAGGAGACGCAAATCATGAGATGGAAGTTGAATCATGAAGACAGTAGTCCTTATGAGCAAACTGAACTTAAACATAAAGGGATGCCAAGCAGGTACCTACAGGTTTTACAGTGGGCTCTAGTAAAGTGGTTTGTGGCATATGGTTATTTTCGCGTGTGCGTTACTTGTTGGATCTCGATAGCCAATCTTGCAGATTGTCTGTGTGGTCATTTAGGATTGGCCTCCTCGTTTGTCTGAGTCATTTTTCTTTGTTTTTATTTATATGAGTTCATTAGTAATATGCAGTTCTTTAGGCATGAATGGGCTTTGTGTGGTGTCTACTAGTTTGCACTGACTTAACCATTAATTTGAATTTCGCATTCCATGATCATGCAAATTGTGCTCAGTCTCGTACATACAGTGCGAAGCGAAACTCGCACACTTGGGCTTCGGAACGCGGCTCCTCACATGCCAGCGATTAAAAAATGTTTGTCACAAAATTTCGTCCGGCCAGTAAATCTGGCAGACAAAGGACGTTAAAGAGTGGCAATCTGGCAACACTGTAACCATAGGTGTGGTAACTATCTCTGTCAGCACATGTTATTCGTGCTGTGTAGTTGGTGTGGTAAACAGAGTTTCGTGTTAGCATGCAGGAGGCCGAGGGTTCGATCCTGAGTTAGGAAGCGTTGTTTTTATTAGCTACTTTCGTTCTGACATTTCATACTGTAATATATACCGTTTCTTAGGTCACACGTATCCTAAATTTACAACAATCCGTAACGGTGAACATAACAAATACGTGCTTAGACAAATGAGAAAGAGGTAGTTGAAATAAATAACCTGTCATAGGACAGAGTAACTACAAAAAAAATTCCAATTTCGAGATGCTACAGATGATAACACAGTACAATAAGACAACATGTACTTGTCATTTATAGTACATGTAATATGAGCACTCACATAATGTCTCCGTTCTTTCTAAAAAACAGTAAATATTTAACCAATTTCTTCATGAATAGTATATTTCGGATATAAACAAAGACAAAAACGAATAAACACATTTATAAGCATGCTGCTACCGTTTTTTCGTGTAACTGTGGAGTACATATGGCCTGATGCGATCGATAGTAATCGGCCACTTTAACTTCCTACACCTCATGTACTATTCAAGTCACATGCCTGTAATTTATACCAATTTAGGTTTACACTAATAGCTTTTTAAAGACACGTCGATTCACGAAATCGGACGAAGTGTTTGGATTTTGGAATTTGTTGCTGGGTGTTAGTTGTATAATTTACCGCCAGATACTAAACTTTAAACTAATAAGATATTGAAAATCTGATTACACCACCAGTATCGTCATGCAAATAATAGTAATGCGCATGTTTCTTTTTGTGGTGTCATGATTCACCTGGCTACTATTAATGTCTTTACAAACTGTTAAATGTCTGCAACAATGTTTTCACAATGTCCGCCATTCTTGGCACACCTGGCACAGACATCTCCTTCATCGACACAAAGCACCATCCTCGTCACAGTGTCACCGTGGAATTCCCAGCCACACGATCGGGCTGGACCCCTCTTGCCTCGGCCAACGTCCACTGCCAGGCGGTCGGCCTGCCGATCGGGCCACGCCAGCTGAGCGGTCCGTGAGGCCACGCCAACTCCGAACATAGAATATTTTCAGGCCGCCACAATTTGCCCGTCACCTAACACCTCCACTTATTAACATTCTGGCTTGCCAGGATGTTCCGAAGTAGCACCGTTCAGTTCATACAAGTCCATATAAAACAAATTTCAAAGAACAGAATTAAGTGATTAAAACGGCAGGCCAATAGTGCAAGAAATAAAATTTTTAAAATGCACTTTCGCTTATGTGCGATTTTGTAAGCACTTCTTGTGCCACTCACACAGTGCTAAGGTGCCATCTTGCACTAATTTTTTCTGTCGCACTACACACGTTCACACGGATTTTAGAGTGAGGTGTTGATGAACTCACATCAGTCTTTTGACCAAGTGTCTCACAGAAATTGTGTCTGCCTCTGAATTCCGAGCTCCCCCGTATATCGTGACAAATCTGTCTTACAACGAAAACCCAAACTAGAATCCCCTCAACAAACCATTTCCCAAAACCTACTAGGATCCTCGCTAAAGATTCCCTCCAGTGGAAAACGATACTGTAGGAACAAAGACACAAGTCAAATGGCTGAATCACAGTAAGCTCAAATTCCGTAAGTTCTGTGTAATTGACTTTAATCAATCCTTCCTACCTCCTCGCACCAAAAATTGCATGCACATACAAATACAGTTTTAATACGCTTTAAATTGACCACTAAATTCCTTGCTACATTCTTATAAAAAGCATGAATCAATAAATATTTTACTTATATTCACGAGGTCACTGACCTCCACACACCTTCAGTGTCCAAATGTCCCCCTTTTACACACATACAGTGCCACAATAAACTAACAAATTACTAATGAATCCCCAAGTAAGACATATAAAATATCCCTCGAAAATTACTACCACTAATTACAAATTAGAACAGCTTTTCATTTCTCCCCTTTCTCTATACACTCTTGACTGCATTAATCAATTCCTTAAATCTATTATGCATATAGACTTCCTCACTCCAACCCTACACAATTAAGCGAAGTATTGTATTTGCACACGAAGCTAGTTCCTAAAATTACCTCCTTTACTAGATCACTCACTACAAAACATTTTATCTCAAATTTATTTTCTCCACATTTAAATTCTAAAAGTATTTGTTGTCTTATTGGCTCACTGATACCATCAACTGCCGTTTGAACGCCAGTGACTGGGAAGATACTAGATTCCTAGTTTTGATTATGTTCATAAAATCTTCCGACACTGCTGACGCATTACTACCTGAATCTAGAAGTGCATCTATCATTTCTTTGCTCACTTTAATTTAAATAATTGGCTGTACACTTACCATTTCCTTTCGTTGTAAATATTTCTCCATTGATAAATCATTTTCTACATCTCGTCCCTTCTCTTCCAATTCTAGTGTACACACATCCTGTTCTATCCATCCCTCAATCTCAGGTTCATCCCAAAATAATTCATTAAATATTTCTTTCGCCCCAAATTCATTCCCTTCCTTTTCTAAACCTCTAGCAATTTTAAACTTCTCTCGTTTCCACATATGCAGTAGTAACGGCCGTAACGTTCTACCGTACCAATTACAATCAGTCGCACTAAAACCACACTCCTCCTTCATACACCAACTCGTACGAACTTCATTACACTAACTATCCCCATCCACACTATTTACTTCAGCCCTGTCTACATTTTCTATTAGTTCTTCCACACATTTCACCGATTCCCTACCCACAGCATGCACAGCTTTACTGTTTTTCCCCTCCAAAACATCAACACTTGCAGCTTCAACAAAACTATACATCAATTCACCGTTAAACATTATATCTTCCTGAAATAATACATCGATGCCTAACCCATACTCACCAAAATATTCATCCCAATAATCGTATCTGCGGACACACCATTTAAATCACTACAAAAATTCACATCAGAAACCTTACTTTCCTCCGTTGACAAATTAACTTTACGTGAACCATACACAACTTTATCCTACGCCGCTACATCACACAAATTGCTGCTACCTTGTCGTACAATTTTGGGACTTCCAAACTTGCTACATTCCGCTGTGATCGGACAAAAATCAGCACACACTGCCATTTCTACACACTTTTCATTCCGATTAACCCCCGATTCTACTTTACATACATTCCCACATTCACTCTCTGAAAAACGTTTTAGATCCGCTCATTCATCAGTAAGTTTCGTTTCGCCTTCATTTGTGACTAGAAACACGTAAATTCCTTCCTCTGAAGTATCGATACCAGTAGCTCTTACATCATTACATAAATTACCATTACCCTTTTCCTTTAAACCGAAATCATCCACCTCCGCCGATACATTTTTAACTTCAACTGCTGGCGAGACCACTGCTAAGCCTCCCTTAGTAACATTGGCGCTTTCCGCCGATACACAAACACCCTCACTTGCAGCTAGCGAGACCAAAATTACGCCGCCTTCACTAGTATCGACACTTTTCGCCAGATCACTAATACTTGTTACTACAACACCTTCCTTACAGCAATTGCTACTATATTCTAATACCTCTTCGGAACTCTCCACGCAATTTGCTTTCACAAAATTGATCTTCTCTTTAACTCCTTTCCGTTTATCACCATACACACGCTCATTCATTACGCATTCATCACTTACATCATTCCCCGCAAATTTATTCCCGTTACTTTTTCTTAAATCTCTTACAAATTTATGCTTCCGCCGTTCGCGCCTGCTTTTATTGAAAGAGCCGCCTATATAGCCTTTCTCTTTAGCATACTCCACATTGCACTATGAACATTTCTACCATTACCATTACCTCCAGGCCTTTTCATCGCCTGTTTAGAGCGCCATGCCCGGACCTAAGATGTGGCGAACATCAGTTTCCCGACCGGTTGTTCCGCGACTGCCACTTCACGCGTATTTCTCCCGTCAATTCTGCGTTCTTTACTCGGATCCTGTTCACAGAAACTATCACTCTCGTTCTTTCATCGACTATTCTGCTCATTCCAGCTACTATCTCCCTGAGAATTCCTTTTCTTCTGTCACGACTATTATTTTGGTGGTGATTATTTTGATTCCCATTTTGATAACTACCACCCGGTTTGCTCCGAGGTTAGAACTTCAAAGCCCTATCTAATTTTTCTAGATATTCTAGAAATTGGACCACGGTATCACATGGACTATGGACAAGATCCCACTGCAAATCTTCTGGTAATCGCCTTTTTAACGTGGTGATTTCCGTTGAAACCCGCAACGGATTTTTCACATGCATAGGTTAGTCAAGTTCGCGTTAACAAAAATATCTCATTGTTCCGTTACCATGCCTGTAACTCAGCCTGTTTAAGAATTCATTTTGGATCCGCGTCTCTTCTGCCTCGCTCCAAAAGTTATTCAAAAAACACTTTTTGAACTCTTCGCAGGATTCGCATGAAGTACATCTAACATAAGCCCAAGACTGTGGGTCCCTCCAAATACCGTTTAACGTATTTTATTTTAGCTTACTCTGACATGCCGTAAACAAAAGCATCCCTACACGCAGCCAAGAAATTGACTGCGTGATATCTTCCATCGTCTGTGTAACATTTCACAGATCCGCTATTTGCCCAAGGGATGTTTATAACCGGTGTGGGCCGTTGGGAGGCTTAAGAATTTAAATCACATTTTATCTGTTGCATTTGGTTTTTAAATTCATTTTCCCTAGTGATACTGGACACTATTTTAACTCTAACTCTGTCCACTTTTTTCTCCCTCATCTACACGATTTGCAATGTCATTAATTGCTAAATTTAGATCGCTTGCGCTTATATACAGTCGCTTTCCTTGTCCCCAACTTCTGTCTGTATCTTATTCATTTTTTCTCCAAGATCGTTGTCCACTGATTCGATTTTATATTTTACTATTACAACTTTGTCTATAATTTTCCCCATATACACTCGGACACATTTTAATTTATCATCAATTTCTTGTTCAAGGTTACCCAAAATTTTTTCACCTTCATCTTTCACAGCGGAACCTATTTCTGTTCGCATTGTACCCATATCAGTCCGAATTGTATTCGTGACTGTTTGCAATGTGCCAATATCTGTTATAATTGTACTAATGTTATTTGGCATTCCCTGGATCATTTGCATTAGCTGAGACATCATATCTCCCCCACATTCATTCCCCTTGCCTGTATTCCTACTGGTTACACTTTCGCAGTGTGATTTCGGACTAACCGGCTCACTTCCATTTTCAGAATTACACATACGATGTGACTGTTTTATATTCGTGAAATCTAGAAGTGCAGCTTGAACTTTAGGGGGCGTTATCTCTCTATTTGTGGAGCCACTCATCTGATCTGAGATGGTTCCCTCTGCCATGGTGATGCCGTCGGTTGTAGTGGAAGTCGACATTGAAGACTACCCTGGAGTACTTGAAGAAGCTGCAGTCATACTGCTGCTTGTCTGTGTCCACCACTCGAGACGTCGCCTGATCTAGTTCTAGCTGCTGCCGATTACCGTGTGTTCCAACATACTCCGATACCGCTGTCCGTTAAACGCGCTAACCGCTACTGTTTATTGCACTCAACATACTTAGACCCTGAGCCCCCACGGAAATTGCCATTAACGTGATAGATTAGGACCTCTATCGATAACACGTGTTAGTTGTGAAAATTACTGCGTAATTTTAAAATTTCTAGACACCTATTTGAGGAAAAAACCTATCTCACACTATGTTTTGTGAGAGGTTCTTTGTACGGAAATCTCTGCTGGTTTTGCAAATGTTTTGTTTTACACTTCGCATAGTACGCTGAATAACAGAGGGCAAATGAATTACCACTTTGCAGGGCACAAATCTCGGATGAGCCCCCAATTGCAGGTTTTCAAATAATAAAATGCGATGGTGGTGATGTTGGGTGGCCCTCAATTACGTACCCTCCGACTCAGAGTTGCAATATTAAAAGTTTTGGCTGGTTTCATTGTCAAGGAGCTGGGATACGTAATTGCCGCATTACAGACCATATACTGCTGAGTCTACAGCATACGATAAGAATACGCACATTAATTGAATGTTTGAACGTTTCTATCACTCGGCAATTGCGAATTATGAATGTAACATATAAATTTATAAATGAAAGATAGCAATTAAATAAAATCCGCAGGTACTATCTAAGTGCCTTTAAATGATGAGTACAATAGTAGAAGTACTTTTGAGAATGTGGTATATTTCTGCAAAACACTTATTGGTGTCAATGATCCAGCAATTAAATAAAATTTAAGTTGATTAACAGGGGAATAACAGATTCCTACTTCACGTAATTAGTTATGAACAACAAAATAGCTCGCGAGATATTCACTTGTGAACGCATACTATGGCTTCACTGCACAACCCACGGAAATCACACAAGAGCACACAGGTCGGCACTCCGAAATATTTCTATCTTCCGCGACCACGGGCAAACCGCTCCACACTCTCCAAGTCCCTCTCGCGACTGTCGCGTCCAGTACTTACCGTGTCCAGTTCCTTACTCTTCCAAAGTCACTTCCATTCACTTTGGTAGTCGCCTCTTTAGTAAAAAGTGCTGTGATTGGCTATAGCGCTCCCTCCATGTCTCCAAACCAACGTACACTCACAAACTTATTGAAACACATTCGAAATACAGGATTTACATATAAATAACTTGAAACGAAATAAATACTCCTATGGCTGGACCATAAACACGACCTAACACAGATTATTAAATATATAAACAAATTAAATATACGTATATCAAAGGAATAGAACAAAAGGTAGGCTAGCAGCCTAACGTCTCTGTGGTTTCTAAAACACAGTAAATATTTAACCAATCTCTTCATGAGTAGTGTATATCGGATATAAACAAAGACTTACACGAATAAATATATTTATAAGCATGCTGCTACCGTTTTTTCGTGTAACTGTGGAGTACCTATGGCCTGACGCGTTCGATAGTAATTGGCCACTTTGACCTCCAATAACTCATGTACTATTCAAGTAGATGCCTATAATTTATACCAGTTTAGGTTCACACTAGTAGCTTTCTAAAGACAAGTCAATCGACGAAATCGGATAAAGCGGTGGGATTTTCTAAATTCGTAGCTGGCTGTTAGTTGTATAATTTACCGCCAGATACTAAACTTTAAACTAATAAAGATATTGAAAATCTGATTACACCATCACAATCGTCATGCAAATAATAGTAACGTACATGTTTGTTTTTGAGGTTACATGATTCATCTGGCTACTATTAATTTCTAAATGAACTTTGAAATGTCTGTCATGATGGTTTCACGAAGACCGACATATTTGGCACTCCTGGCACAGATATCTCCTTCATCGACACAAAGCACCGTCCTCGTCACAGTGCCAACATGGAATTCCCAGCCATGCGATTGGGCTGGACCCCTCTTGCTTCGGCCTACGTCCGGCACCACGAGGTTGGCCCGTGCCCACCGAGCGGCCCGTGCGGCCACGCCAAATCCGAACTTAGAATATCTCCAGGGCGCCACAATTCGCCTGTCACCTCACAAGTTGTAGGAGAAAGAACTGTCTGTGACAGACTACTACCCAAAAAAGGGGAATTTTTTTATTGTGTTTAATAATATGTGAATCTGAAGATTTTTAGGTAATATGTTTGTAAAAGTCAAATTTGAAAACTTTTGTAAGGTCATAAAGCTTAGAGTTAAGACTTTTAGGGAATATAACCATGTCAATGTATACGATTATGCTTATAAAGTCATGGATATGGTTGAGTTATAGATTATAAAGATTAATTGTTAGAAATGAACATATCTTCAATTAGGATTAATGTGAAAGATAGAGAACAGTGACGTTTATTATAAAAGGGGAGGATAATACTAAATGAAGTTCTCCTCAACTTCAATACATTCCATCATCATTTAAAATAATTTAGGTGAACAGAAAGGAAACCCTATCAGTCTCCAGAAAGGAATATTTGAGATAATACAAATATGTATACTCAAATTATTTGAATTTAGAATTAAAATTGAAATTAAAAATGTAGTCACCTATTTTGAAAGAAAAAATTCCTCAGATAAGTTAAATAGTATTGTATAAGAAAATCAGAAAATTGGAGTCAAGTTTAAATTCTAAAAGAAAATAAAAAGATAATTTCTTAAGAGGTCTAATCCGTAGACATCAAATCAGGTATAATATAAAATAATGAGACTGAATCGAACCACTGTTTAAGTTATACAAAATATTAAAACAGGAAGTTGGTCAGTAAATATGTCAATTGCTGTAGTCAGCAGTTACAACTAATTTTGCACTGACTTCAATCAATTTCTCAACCATTGATCGACCCAGCACAAAACTGAATGCAGAAGGAGGAGGATATGTAAAGTGGCAGAATAAATGAGGGTCAGATTCGCGCCTTATGTGAGAGCTTTATACATCGCAATGGGAAGGTGAATATGACACCTAATTTAAGTCGGCGGTAACGAGGAAATTTGCCTATCAAAATGTAATGCAAAAAGGAATGATACTCAATTGACAGTAATTAACATACTGTTCGTATAATGCATGTTTGAGCGGAATGTGAAACAAGTAGCGACAGGCGTTTTAGTTGGAATTCAGAGGGACAAGGGCAGAAGAGAGGCCACGCTACAGGGGGTACCACAGAAACCACTTAAAGGAGTGTCCCAGGTGGAAAGTCAACGACCGACCAGGTGACTCAAATGGGGAGAATGAGTATAACGGCCCATATGAGGGAGGACAGGACAGAAAGCTTTTAGTAGACTGCGTTTTGGAATTACAAATGGATATAAAAAAGACCACTGATGCATTTTCTATCATGTGTCCAACGACTGGTACACAAGTGAGAGCGTCAATGTATGTATTTAGGCATCTGGAACGGGCACAAAGCGTCCGAATGGCGGAAACACCCTAGTAAGGAGAAAAGAGCCAAAGTTTCGACACAGTTTAATGGTAGGGTCCTTGCGATTGGTAGAGAGAGTTTCCACAAAATAAGAGGAACGCTCCTATTGGTCAAAAAATGCCATGACGCGAAGAACGAAATAACCCAGGTGGGGAGACAGTTAGGCTATGAGTAAGACAAGACAAAAATAATTGGGGACTCTTCTCTGAACTGGTGCCAAGTGCAGAATGGAGTGCATAACGCTCTGTACGACGCAGAGGAGTAATTTGTGTGAACACTGCGTTCACAGCGGCTGATATCCAGTTAGAAATTAGCTGTACCATCGTTTAGCTCCAACTGTGGAGAAACGAACCAGCCAATTAGTTAATTGTTCTTGCAACAACTGAGAGGGCATTATAATATGTACGCTGCTCCAACATGCGCGTGTATATCGCCATATTCTAAGACTAGGGATGACTACATGTTCGTGTAATCAGTTTTATAGGAATCTCAGTGGAAGAGAGCGGCCCAGCAGACGACAGCTCATCGCAGCTTAAGTAAGGTAAATACAACGTGCAGAGGCGTGAACTTGTTGGTTCACCAGCTTGCGTCCACTGTAAACTCGAGCGAAATAGGGTAATCTTTTCCTCAATTTGTCACATAACTAACCAACCACCATAGACTTGATTGTCATCCTAAAAGTAGTACCGAACTTCGAACGAGAATCGGACGATTTTCGTACTACTGACCAACATCATAACGTAAGTGTAGGAACAATTATGTACAAAAACTTATATGTAAACTTTAATATTGTCGTGCTTAGGATAATTTAACCTTTTGAGAGTTAATATTTAATATTATTGTGTTTAGGATTATTTCACTTTTTTATGTTGACGAGATTCATTATCCTGACAACTGTTTTCTGTTGTCACATTGAAAACTGTGTAAAAGCGTGTATTTTTGTGCTAATATTGCGACATTGAACATGTAATTTCAACTACACAGTTGTCTTCAATCCTAGAACAAGTAAACCAAAAAATATTGCATCTTATACAGGAAATAATCGAAACTATGGGGTTTTGTTCGAGTTTGACGTGGGAAATAAACTGATAATTTTTTTATCCAAATACACTGTCGCAAACGATCTGGCAGCCACAGGAGGTAGCTCACCATTTTCTAGAATACAGATGAATTGTGTGAGACCCATTCCAAACAGGACTAATATGGGGTGCAGATTGCATACAAAAAGGATAGTACGAATAGTCACAGGCTTGTGTCACTCGTGGGAGAGCGTCCAGAGAAGCTAAAAAAATTTAAATAGTGAATGCTTGAAGACAGACGCCAAGTGTCCCATAAAAGCATGCATACAAAGTTTCCAGGGCCAGCTTTAATGAAGTATCTACTAATACTCTACAACACCCTACTTATCGCTCCAATAGCTTTCGCGAGGACAAGATTAAACCAAATTAAGGGGCACAGGGGTGTTTAGGCAATAATGCTTCCAGCGCTCCGTACGAGGATGGAACGCGAAGACGACCTAATCACTGGTGCAACTGGAGGTAATCTCTGGCATGTATTTCACAGTGGTTTGCAGAATACTGATGTAGCTGTAGGCTCGGAAATAGAGAATCGATAATTAAATAAGTTATTACATGTACTTTTAACGTTTCTAAGTATGCTATACGAGAATTTTGACTATAGGAACTTAAATCGGAACCTTTGGAATAAAAGTAACGTTATTGTGGGGTATCCTATTCGGTAAATTTAAATAACCGTAATTTGAAAAAAAGACTTCAAAAATTCTGGTTCCACCTTCATACGTTGCGTGTATAGAATAAAAAAGTTTATAGTACCTACTCAGACACACAGACGTTCGTTTCTCCCTCAATATGCAGATGGAATAGAACAGAAAATCGCTAATACTGGTAGGAAGTACCCTTTGCCACACATTGCACGTTGCCTTGTGGTGTATGCATGTAGAAACAGAAAAATATTAAGCATATCAGTAAATCCAAGGAACACCAAAAATAGCATGTTGGTTTGATTAGCGGAAAAGTGTAAAATATAGAAATGAAATACCTGAATTAGCAGATACTCACACAAAAAACATGTTATTTCGGAACTGTCATCATTCAGAGACTTAATAAACAATTATCAGGACCACAGAACGTCCTACATGCCCCTGCATAGCCGTTTGCCCGCAACGTTAGCGATTATAGCTGTTCAGTCTTGCTTCACCTCCGCATATGCGATGTCTTAGCGCTTTCTATTTTGTTAACGCAGGGATATGAGAACCAAGGGGAAAGCTAAAAACAATATACGAAATACTGTATTGAACTGAATGTACTTAAATCAAACAAACGATTCCAATAAATTTATATTTAACTGAGAACTATGAATGAAAAAAGTGAACTTAAATGTTTAAATGTAAATGACAGTGCATAAGTTCCTACAACCGGTCAAATTCATCAAATGTTTCACTCCGTTCAATTATTGGTTTAGTGACCCTACTTAAAGTACATTTTAGTGTAAACTATTTTATTAAATTGCATTTCTCGATTTAGTTTAACAATTTAAGGGTTGATGATAGATTGTATAGTCCTGTTTGTATTCAGTAAGGTGCCACATAAATGAATGTAAATTCGCTTTGCTGTGAAATCGAAAGAGCTGTACCTTTACTTGGCCCAAGAAGGAATCTCCGACTGAAGTAGCCACTGGGTTCTTATCATTGCATCGTTTCCATTCTCAAAAAAGTCGGTTGTATACATGGCAGCCCACTACAGCATTCATCATTCGGTATCATCTGGTAACAGCGACTCACACGGAATTTTTTGTTTCCTGTTTAGTGTAGAAAGACATCAGATGGCTTCGCAGATATATAGGGCCTACTTTATTAGCTGTTAAGATGTTTTTATCCAGTGTTTAAAGACACGAGATTAGTGACTGCGAGAGACACAGATATCGATATTCATTAAAATATCACTTGATAAAACAGTTGAGCCGCTATCAACACTTCTTAGTGTGGCAAACCTGAGGATGTACTTATCACCCAGCGCAATATATTTCAGCTTTGTCAAGTACTGTCGTCGTTCAGGGCCTTGGAGCGCATGCAAGTAATTTTCCATATAAAGCAACATATGACACATATTGCTCAGTTCATCCTTCTTTGAGTCTGTATTTCATGCAGGATCATTTTTAGTACCATGCTGATGAAAGGTTGCATCAGACTGAAAAACTTAACTTTTTCCCTGTCATGTTCCTGGGCTCGTTTCAGGCTACCGCTGTCGTTTACAGACTCATTGTCGCAAACTGCAGTCACATGCTTTCCTTACATTCTCTATCGACTTCTACATGACCCAAAACCGCTTTTAGCCGAGGCATATCCGAAAAGTAAGTGTACAAGATTTTTATATTTTTCCGAAAAAGTGCGTTCGAAAAACAATTATAGCGTTCGAAAAACAATTATAGGACATTGTTGACACACTAGTTGTTACTGTTCAGTGCATGTGGTGAGTCGTGGCCTCTAATGCCTTCCTTGAGGAATCTCCAGCCAGCTCCTTCCTCCACTTCATAACCTCTTTCTGCACGTTCTCGTCCGCTCATGTGTGCTGTCAGGAAGTGGAACAGCTGATAATCTGAAGGTGCCAAGTCATGGGAAAACGGAGGGTGGTTCAAAACACCCTCATAAAATGAGTCCAAGAGCGCCTTGGTGGCTAAGGCGGTGTCAGGACGGGCCTTGTAGTGCATTCCCCTCCTTTCCTTAAATATTCCTTTTTAATTTTTTTAGGGTCTCACAATATCGTTGTACATTGATGATCTCATTCTGAGGTAGATATTAGACGAAAATGTTGCCTTTTAGGTGCCAAAACACTGAGACCATGATCAGTTTCCCCGAAATTGCTGTTTTGTTCTCTTTTTTGTTGCGGAATTAGGAATTGCTGTTGACTCTATTTTTTTTCAGCTATGTCGCATACTTTCCGGTATCCCAGCGATTTAGGAGTTCTGGGGAGTTGTGAAAACATCGCAAATATTTCCTCCAGTGTCAATGGGCGATCTTCACGAACAGTTTCATCGATTTTAGCACCAGTTCACTATAACAACGAAGGTTATTTCATTGCTCTGCTCGTTATAAACGTTTGTTCTACCTCCACTATACTTCCTACATAACTTAAACACACTCGGTTTGTTCATAATAACTACGCAGTAAGCCGTTTTGGTGCATGAAAAGATTTTGATAGGTGTTATTCCTTCCGCCAGTAGGAAGCCGATCACAGCACGTGGCTCGCATTTGGCGAGATTCCTTACCTACATCTTTCACGCAACTGGATACTACAACATGAGTTTTCGTAGTACCGTGTACTTGAGATTCTCTCTCTGCTCAGGGGATCCCTCATACCGCTTAGTGTTTCCATTCATCAAACAGGAAAAATCCCCACTCTGTTATGGTCACAGTACACCTAGTTTCTGAATATGCCTCGGATATAACTAGGTACTCAGTTCCTGTAGCTGAACATGATAACACTTAAAAATAGTTTATGTAGCAGCGGTTCGGCTACAGCACGAAGTAGAAACAAGAAACACATAACAATTGACAATTAACGTCATCTGCTTATCCACGTTGTATCTCAAAGCTTGCCGTACGTAAGAAATTATACACGACCTCGTTACAAACACTTACGTATTTACTACGTTGAACGAAATGGTTGAAATGGCTCTAAGCACTACTTAAACGTAACTAACCTAAGTTCATCACACACATCCATGCTCGAGGCGGGATTCGAACCTGCGACCGTAGCAGCAGCGCGGATCCCGACTGAAGCGCCTCGAACCGCTCGGCCACAACGGCCGGCTACGATGAGCAGATGGATTATTCTTCCAGAGCGACTCATAAAAATTCTCGTCATACCAGTCTCTGAACCGTAATGAATGCTTAATTCTTGGATCACTGAAAAAGTCCTATGACATTTAGTTTTCTGTGGCTTGCATAGTATTGATAAAAAGGGAATGAAACTTTGTCGTGGGAGAAATACACCATTTCTTGCTGATGGCTTCTCGTAGTGCCTCATGTAGCAGTGTCTGTGAAGGAAGTTCCACAAATACTTTATCGGTGAGACATCGGCTGAACGTGAAGTCTGAGTATAGTCTTGATGACCTTGTATATAATGTGACAATCCAGTGGCCGTTATCTTTCTGGAATATTGCACCCCGTCAGTAATGCACGGAAGATTTACGTCTTTCGGTTTAATGTTCACAGTGCATAGTTGAATGATGAGACACAAAGCACTGTGGTTCGTGTTTGGAAGATAATGAAACACACAAACGCTCCAACGATAATACTGCAGCATTTAGCTTGCGTGACGCTTCCGGATGAACTCTTACTGTATAAGGTTATTGTGATATAAATCGTAGAAAAAAACGACATGCCACTGTCACGCCTCTTTCTACATCGGTTGATACTACAGTAGTGGGTGAGACGTAGACAAGGATTCTTGCAGGAGAGATATTCAAGTTTGTTTATATATTTGTTCTGAGTTTATTAATGCTGCTGCACCACCTGTTACTACCTACATCTATCTCTTAGGTTTCCTCAAGCTCTCTGCTGCCAGGATATCCGAAATGAAGTCAATGAACGTGGAGAATTAATATAAGGAAATTATTTATTTCTGAATTTAAAGGATTTTCAGCAACCTCCAAGCGTTAAATTTTTTAGTATACACGCTACTTGTGAAGCACATATTTTCTATCGAACAAATGCTCATAGCTCTTAAGGCATGCATTTTGGAACCCATGCGTAATGGGCATTTTTACTCGTTTTGGTCCACACAAATTCTCCCAAAATATGGAAAGCAGAGATCTTGCAGTAGAATGGATATACAGTATTTGACAGTATTGAAGATGAAGAAGTGCTCATAGCTCTTTAGATATGTATTTTAGAGACGGCACTTACTGACTTTTTTTTTCTTGTTTTGGTGGAAGGAACCTGTAAAGAGAAGTTAGTTACATCCTGTATAGTATGAAAGCTTTCACGACCGGATGACATATGTTCTGGTAAACCTTCCGGGATGTAAGGTCGTGGTCCATGAAACTCTTCAGCTCCTAACGTTTCGTCCAGAGCTGCGCTGGACATCTTCAGAGGGGTGTTTCTCTTCCGGTGAGTCTTACATCCCGGAAGGTTTACCAGAAGATACATCCAGTATACTTGTTGTTACGTTCATTCCGAAGTGCCGTTTGATGTAGCTCTCCATATTTACGTATCCTGTACTAGTCCCTTCTTCTCTTCGTAACTGCTATAGCCTCTTAACGCGTTTCGAGGTGTCCTATGAAACGATTCCTTCTTTAAGTTAGTTTATACTTTAAATTTCTTTTCTCTCTGAAAACATTCAGTATCTACTCATTAGTATGTATCTATCTAAACTTCAGGATTTCTCTGGACAGCCACATATCAGAAACTTATATTTTCCTGTTTTGTGTACTGCTTATAGTCCAGGTTTTACAGCCATGTAAGGCTACATCCCAGACAGATATTTTTAAAAAGAATATTTTCTACACATAAATTTATATTCGATGTTAACTCATTTCGGAAGAGATTGTTTACCTAATGCTAGTCTGCTTTTTGTATCCCTTTTCCTCTACCGTTACAGTTATTTTGCTGCCCATGCGGTAAAACTCGTCCACTTCTTTCAGTGCCTCGTCACCTAATCTAATTCCCATACCATCACGGGATTTAATTGGACTTCATCTCATTATCACTGTTTTACTTTTGTTGATGTTCATCCTAAAACCTATTTTCGCGACATTATAGATTCCGTTAGTGTACTTATATTAATGTAAATGACCGAATTACAATATCATCGGTAAACACTAAAGTTTTTATTTTATCTCCATGAACTTCGCGGGCCGGAGTGGCCGAGCGGTTCTAGACACTACAGTCTGGAACCGCGCGACCGCCATGGACGCAGGTTCGAATCCTGCCTCGGGCATGGATGTGTGTGATGTCCTTAGGTTAGTTAGGTTTAAGTAGTTCTAAGTTCTAGGGGACTGATGACCTCAGCAGTTAAGTCCCATAGTTCTCAGAGCCATTTGAACCATTTTTAGCCATGAACTTCAATTCCTTTTCCAAATTTCTTCTTGATTCCTTTACTATTTGCTCAATGTATGGATTGAATATCATGAGGAATGGGATACTACTCTGTCTCTGTCTCTGTCGTTATCTACTTATCTAATGCATTTCTCTCACGTTCTTCGACTCTTACAACTGCCGTCCGGTTTCTGTTCAAGTTTTCGGTAACCTTTCACTCATTGTATTTTATTTCTACCAAATTCACAATTTCTGAGAGTTTTAGATCGATTATCAAAACTTTCTCTATAGGGAATTCCAAAATAATGTATATATCCTTGAAAGCGAATATCTCTTTAATTAAAGCACAAAAAAAAAATTTCTGGTGTCAAATACATTAACGTGTTATACGCCTGAAGTGACTATCTTCCACCTCATTGCATCCTCGATAAAGACGTAGAACATAGCGACATGCTAACTATACTGTTTATAATGGAATAGTATCGCAGGCTTGCTCAATTTGCTCTCTTAGTTCATCCACTGTATGTGGTTTTGCGGAGTACACTGTGTTCTTCACACACCTCAATGATAGAAGTATAAGTGAGTTAAATCTGCTGATGGACCTGGATGCTTTACAGTACTTCCTCTTCGTCCTATCCATCTCGAAGACAATATGCCATTGAGACAATCCCCCATATCAAAAAAAAAAAAAAAAAATGGTGCAAATGGCTCTGCGCACTATGGGACTTAACTGCTGTGGTCATCAGAACTTAGAACTACTTAAACCTAACTAACCTAAGGACACCACACACATCCATGCCCGAGACAGGATTCGAACCTGCGACCGTAGCGATCACGCGGTTCCGGACTGTAGCGCCTAGAACCGATCGGCCACTTCAGCCGGCTCCCCCATATCAACTTGAAAGTGAGATGACGGTCTATCCTGTTGAAATGATTAATGTTCATTGCCGAAAACCTCGTTAATACCGGGTGATCTCTTTTGCAGCATTTCTAGGATCTCTTCAAAGAAGTACGGTCTCATTAATCCTCTTGACGTCAAACCAAGCTGATGCTCTTGGTCGAGTAGTACGTCTTTCTTCCTTACTTTTGTGTTTTCATGCATGAAATTATGGTGATTAATCTTCCATTAAGTATACAAGTCGCTTTATTCGACTAAATAATAAGACCTAGCAAACGCTCATATTCTTCACACATGTTTTTGAACCTCTCACAGATTTCGGATAACATATCGGGCTCATGCTCACGCAGAACACGAAGAAGTGGTGAAACGTAAAACTTGTAACTCTCTAAGTACACAAAACTATGTGAATACTGATTCTGCTGATCCCAGTATCGAGAGCACTGCCTCACAGACTTTTCGGGGAATGAGTATACGCCTGAATCACTGTATCAACACTTCCGTTGTAGATTGAACGCCACTTCCTTCCACTTCGTCCTTTCTTCACATAATGCACCATTCCATCCACTTCAACCTTTTCTTGAAGTCCTTTATTTATTAACCATGAAGGTGGTGGTACTCTAAATGCAACTTTCCGACATCGTCGAAACTCAGTCACATTCTTTGTTTTTCAGAAACCCTTTAGCACCCACTTCGGTTGTTCGAACGATAATGCCGTGTTTAATTCCAGTCATGGAAGTGTTGATAAAATTTTCACTGCCTTCTGAATTATTACTCAGAACAAAAATACTTTCGTCTGTGTCAATTAAAGAGTGATTCAGCTTCGAAGAGTGTATACGTTATTTTGGGACACCTTGTATGTCTGCAGATGTTTTGAGAATATGTTTGCCTCCTGTCGGTTATCCTTTAAGATAAATTATAGTATCAGTATTGCTCCAGATTTTAGTACAGTTTTCCAATACGCTAACTAATCGTCGCCGAGTTCGGCTTCTACCATTCTCTCCATTCTTCTGTAAATAATTTGTGTAGGTACTTTGCAGTCATATACTTACAAGTGCATAGGGAACAGCATTGTTGCCTATTCTGTTACAACATACGTTCGTTTTCCTCAATTTTGTGGAAAAATATTTTGTCCTAACCAATACATTATGAAGTTTGGTTGCTTCTGTTAAAAAAAAAATGTTGCTAACTAAATAATATCTTACTGTCTTTACAACTCTTACATTTTTTAACTTTCATCCAAAGCCACTGTATCGACCGCAACTTCCGAATACTGAATAACTATGCCAAGACGTAATAGTAAGGCTTGAGTGAGATTGTAGACGAACTTTTTTGTGGAAAATGGAAAAGAATGAAAGGTGATCTGGCCCCGTGAGAAGTACCCCGCTCACTTAACAGCGCTGCAAATCTTGCTCAAACTTGCCATGCCTGAAACCTGTTTTAAACAGCCAGTAATGAGAATCCCCATCCAACTTATGTGCATACGGCGAGTGAGAGAGCTTACACACGCTGCCCTGATGCCGTTGACGGTTCGTCTCGTGCGGCTCAGGTCAAGTGTCTACTTGTAGTCCTTGGCAAGCGTGACGGATATCCCGAGGCGATACAGCCGAGCGTGTCGTTTCCTCAGTCGGCATGTTTAACGCTCCTCTGTTATGGTCCCAGCCACCAAATACTGTTCCTTGCAGTTTATTATTATGCACATGCTGGTAATCTGAAACAGATTTTGTTTCAATATAGGCGATGGGTTTGTGTTAAACAGTCGATCCACCAATGACCTTCAAGACAACAGACGGGCAATTGGGAGTATTGTCGTGTAAGTAACGAACAAACGTCTGGTATGTCAAGCTGTACACACTTTGATAAAGAGAAAAGGGAATAGACACTTATAAAAACAGATATATCACTTTTATTATTGTGTTGAAAATTCTGATAGTATTGAGATAATTATCAGGTCCCCATTGTAGATGAATGACTGTCATATTCTTTTCATGATATTACTGTGCTTTCCTGTCAGGAAGGTCTAGTTGACGGAAGGTCATCGAATAAAACAGAAGTAAGATATGGTGTTCCCGAAGGATATTTTATAAGCCCTCCACTGTTCCTAAACAATATAAAGGATTTAGGTGATAATCTGATCAGTGCTCTTAAACTGTTTGCAGATGATGCTATCATTTACAGTCTAGTGAAGACATCAGAAGATCAAGACCAAGTGGAAAATGATTTAGACAAGCTATCTGTGCGCTGCGAAAAGTGTGAATTAACCATAAAAAATGAAGAATGTGAGGTGATCCACATGAGGCCTAAAAGGAATCCTTAAAATTTCGGTGTCAGTTCAACTAAATTCTTAGGAATTAAAATTACGAATTAATTAAATTCTAACAATCACAAAGATAATATTGTGCGGAAGGCCAACCAAAGACAGTAATTTGTTGACAGAACATGCGTACTGCCTATACTACTCTTGTCCGTCCTCTGCTAGAGTACTGCTTTGCAGTATGGGATTTTTACCAGATATAACTTACGGAGGACATCGAAAATGTTCAAAGGAGGGCAACTCGATCTGAATTATCAAGAAATAGTGGAGAGCGTGTCACGGATATGATACGCGAGTTGGTATGGCAAGCTTTAAAACGAAGGCGTTTCTCATTGTGTCGAGCAAGGAATTTCAGTTTCCAACGCTCTCCTCCGAATGCGAATATATTTTGTGGACACCCACTTAAACAGAGATAAATGATCACTGTAGTAAAATAGAAATCAGAACTGGCATGGAAAGATTTAAGTTTTCTCACGGGCTGTTAGAAAAAGGAACGGCAGAGAAATAGTGTGAAAGTGTTTCGACGAACCCTCTGCCAGGAATTTACGTATTAACTCCAGAGTGGTTATGTAGATGTAGGTGTAATTGTGTAAACTGCAAATGAAGTGGAATGTGTATTCGGAAAAGCAAATAGCATGCAGCAGTGTATGAGTGTTTAGGGACATTCGCTCTGTTTAAAGGTCCCCCACTACGTTGTTACTACATTAGGTATGATAATACATTTAAGTCTAGTTTACTTGCCACACGTAGCATGACTGACGTATGGATTAGTCTCAACTACAGTTTTAGGTTGTTAGAAGAGAATTAAAATTCTTCCATGGTGCGCAAATGTGCAGGCAGATGACACTTCCCCATGTAAATGGAAACGGGAGAATAATGTTACTGAACATGTTTTACATTGATAAAAAGAAAAGTGTACGGTGATATATATATTAATTCTTAGTTGTTACCAAAACAGTTTCTTTACACCTACAATAAAAATGAATTATATAATCAGCGAAAATACATTGTCCAGTCACATTAATGTGACCACCTGCCTAGAACCTGAATAACCACCTTTACAACGCGGATTGCTGCGAGACGTGCACCAAGAGAGTCAGGGACGTTGTGGACATGGATGAGAAGCCATGCCGACACTAGTACCGCGGCCTGCTGTGCCAGATTTGCCGGTCGAGGATCCATGGCGCGAGAAGCCCCATTGAGGTGGGTCTCACTGTTTCTCGACTGCGTTTTAGTCTGAGGAGTTTGGTGGCCAAGAGAGTATGGAGAGAGTATGGAGAGCTAATCCTGGTGCTCTTCGGACCATGCACTTGCACTGCCGACAGTGTGACATGTTACATTGTCCTGATTGTAGATGCCATGGTCTCAAGGAGAAACAAACTGCATGTTGAGAGGACCTGTTCTTCAAGGGGGGAATAAAAATTTTGTCGATCCACTGTGCGTTCTAGAATAAAGAGGTCAACCAGGAAATGCCACGAAAACATTCACCAGTCGATGAAGGTCCTTCCTGTGGTGTGGACTCTTCGGAGGATTGTTTCAGGGTGCTTGCTTTCAAACGTTTTTTTGGCGTACACGCCCAAGGCCAACCACTCGACGAAGAATAATAATGGAATTCATCCGAAAGGAGCACATTTCGTCACTATGTTGACGTCCGGTTGTGGTACTGCCATGCAAATTTTAGCCTTCCTCGCCTGTGAACAGCAGTCAGCCTGGGTGCAAGAACCAGGCGCCTCCTCTGGAAGTCTATACTCAGCAACGTTGCCTTGAAGCGGAACTGTTACTTCCGCTCCGCCGGCCGGGGTGGCCGTGCGGGTCTAGGTGCTCAGTCTGGAACCACGCGACCGCTACGGTCGCAGGTTCGAATCCTGCCTCGGGCATGGATGTGTGTGATGTCCTTAGGTCAGTTAGGTTTAAGCAGTTCTAAGTTGTAGGTGACAGGTGACCTAAGAAGTTAATTCCCATAGTGCTCAAAGCCATTTGAACCATTGGAACTTCCGCTCCATTTACTACTTTCATATGATCCTAACCCGATATCGTTAAATAGTATCCTAATGATCATGATCTTTTTATATTAATACACTAAACCTGTTGCACAGAAAGAAGAATAAGTTTGTGCTTATTTACTACGTCACACTCCTTTTCCTTGCATCCAGTTCAATCCCTTTGTGTTTACGTATGTATGAAGGTGTGATGGGAGAATGAGACAGGAAAACTTACAGGTAACTGTAGACAGTGCGAATATACTAAGGTAGCACGAACCTATTGTAGGTGGGCAAATCCACCAAAAGAATATAAACGGAGTCGTCAGGTTAGGCGATGTCAGGTTGGTCACAACCCATGAGAACCTCACCCCTCCATCGAGTATGAATGAGGAACCGTTGTCACTGTGGTTCCGCCGTACTGCAGTAGTTGGGAAGGGTGGAGAAGTGTGTGGACGTGCCGTAGAGGATCCTGAGGTAAAGATACAAATAAAGGCATTAGAATGTGCTGGTTAATGACAGAAAATGCTAGTAAGTTATCTTTCAGCTACAGTGAAAACAGGGAAAATGCAGGGGATTTTTTAATAGTTGTTATTTTCGTAGACAGGATGGTGAAAAGTTGCTTTAGTCGCACCCATCCAGATCAAATGGTTCAAATGGCTCTGAGCACTATGGGACCCAACTTCTGAGGTCATCAGTCCCCTAGAACTTAGAACTACTTAAACCTAACTAACCTAAGGACATCACAAACATCCATGCCCGAGGCAGGAGTCGAACCTGCGACCGTAGCTGTCACGTGGCTCCAGACTGTAACGCCTAGAACCGCTCGGCCACTCCGGCCGGCGGAGCGGAAGTAACAGTTCCGCTTCAAGGCAACTTTGCTGAGTATAGACTTCCAGAGGAGGCGGCTGGTTCTTGCACCCAGGCTGACTGCTGTTCACAGGCGAGGAAGGCTAAAATTTGCATGGCAGTACCACAACCGGACGTCAACATAGTGACGAAATGTGCTCCTTTCGGATGACGCTAAGGACAAAACTCACAGCCATGCCCGAGGGAGGACTTGAAACCTTCGACGGGCGAACGGGGAGGCGGGAGGGGGGGGGGGTGGTACGTGGCAAAACGACCCAAACCGCGCATCTACCCCGCGCGGCGCAGATATCTGTCATTGTAGGTGGTAGTAGTAGTATAATAACCCCCACTGTTGTGAATGTAATGGCACCGTCTGCAGTAGATGCTGATCTGATGCATATGATGGGTTTCCTGAGGATACTGCCAGTAACACGCCTAAAATAGAAATTTTCGTGGCTGCAGTCATTTACCCCTATGAAGTACTGAATAAGTCTCTGTATTGTCTGCGGTTCAGTTGCGTTTCTCGGTTAAGTGACGTACTTTCCTTTCAGTTTCTTTGCCCGTGGTGTTGAATTAAGAAATTCATATCCTCCACCAGGTTTGTGAAAAGGTGGTGAGGAAGTGTCCCGACAGGTTGTTAAAGTTGTTTCTCAGGTGAAGTCGACGATCCACGGTATTATATACTACTAAGAGCTATATAATTAAATTTTCAGTCATCTGGTGACTTTCAAAGCTATCCTACTTGTTTCAGTGCCTTTGAAATTAAACTCTCCTCTTATCTGAACCCCGCCTGTCCACTGCTGGTAGCTGAGTTGTCGGCACGACTGAATGTCATTCTAAACGGCCCGGGTTTGATTCCCGGTTGGATCGGAGATTTTCTCCGCTCATGGACTGGGTGTTGTGTTGTCCGTATCATCATCATTTCATCCCCATCGACACGCAAGTCGCCTAAGTGGCGTCAACTCGAAAGACTTGCACCAGGAGAACGGTCTACCCGACGGGAGGCCCTAACCACACGGCATTTCCATTTGAACCCGCATTGCTGTGTTATCACAAGTGAGTCTGATTCATACGGTAGCCTGTTAGGGCTGACTATTAAATAAGTTGGCAGGGCATGAAGATAGGGCTGCACCTGTTACAGTCGTTACGGTGTTCTCATAATAGCTATGACCATTCCCTTCCTCCATGTTTAAGAAATACGACTAGTTTTAACACGGTAGTTCATGAGCTACACTTCAGTCTAGAACCGTTTTAAATACTACAGAGTATCAGAATTTTATTTAAGAAAAGAACTGATGATCACCATGTACTAACAGTAATGAAGTAAAGGATTTACTTTGCAAATGGGCAATTTTGTGACATTCCACTTCACGATGATGATGTACTTGGTGAGAGTTATTAAAGTGTACGTTTTTCTTTTTCTCTTCCATTCCATTTCAACTGGGTAATTACATTCCTGAATTCGTTTTCAACATATTATAACAAGAAACATAATGTCAGCACATGCGTGTATTTCAGATACGTTTATTTAAAAAAGCACTACAGATTCACGAAGACATTAATTGTAAATTTTTACTGTTAAATGGCGGGGCAACGAAGTATTTTATGCAGAGAGTCTTGAAAGAATGGTCAATATTCAGGTATATGACAGAAACGATCATTCGAAGCAAAAAAGTCCAGTAACCATGCTTTTTAAAATGAATATTGTGGTATCAACGTTCGATACCACACTTGTTAGGGGTAGCAGTTATCGACGGCGGTCCGTACTAGTATCGCTGGACCCGCTAGCCTGACCAGCGCAGCGCCGCGGCTTGCAACAAGTCTCTAGCGTACGCTCGGCCACTCTTGCTCGGGACGTCAAGTAGGAAAGCCTTCAGCTGATAGGAAGCAACCTCCAACAAGGCGCTTAGTTAAAATATGGCCTATGTGATGCCTCTATAGCTCAATGTTTGTAATTATATTAGCCGGCCGGAGTGGTTCAAATGGTTCAAATGGCTCTAAGCACTATGGGACTTAACATCTGAGGTCATCAGTCCCCTAGAACTTAGAACTATTTAAACCTAACTAACCTAAGGACATCACACACATCTATGCCAGAGGCAGGATTCGAACCTGCGACCGTAGCGGTCACGCGGTCCCAGACTGAAGCGCCTAGAACCGCTCGGTCACCACGACCGGCGGCCGAAGTGCCCAAGCGGTTCTAGGCACTACTGTCTGGAACCGCGCGACCACTACAGTCGCAGGTTCGAATCCTGCCTCGGGCATGGATGTGTGTGATGTCCTTAGGTTAGTTCGGTTTAAATAGTTCTAAGTTTTAGGGGACTGATGGCCTCAGAAGTTAAGTCCCATAGTGCTCAGAGCCATTTTTTTTTTTTTTTTGTAATTATATTCCTCCCAACTATGAAGACCAGTTAAGTACAATATATTGTTATTTACCAACGACTTCTAATTATTTTAGTCGTTGTAGACCCAGACCATGCAACCATCTCCTTATCGACTTCACTGACAAATCTGCTATATATGCAGGGAAGAGATTTGTATGTTTCTATTTAGCACTGGCCACCGGTCATTCACATTGATGACGATTCGTTCATAGTCAACATAACACATATTTTAAGACATATGAACACTTGTTCAGTAGAAGAGATGTTTGACAACAGCGAAAATAAACAAGTGCTAATAGCTCTTAAGTTATGCACTTTATATCCTATCCTTATTGGACTTTTGTCTTTGTTTTTGTCCATACTACCACCTCTCAAAATAAGGAAAGCAATGAGGTTTCAATAGAAATGGTTTGTTTCACGGTATCGAACATGAAGAGCTCATAGCTCCAACCGTTATGTATTGTAGACGCCATGTTTACTTGACATTTTTGCTTCGAATGTTCGTTCCTGTCATATAACTGAATATTCCCAGAATGAGATTTTCACTCTGCAGCGGAGTGTGCGCTGATATGAAACTTCCTGGCAGGTTAAAACTGTGTGCCCGACCAAGACTCGAACTCGGGACCTTTGCCCTTCGCGGGCAAGCGCTCTACCATCTGAGCTACCGAAGCACGACTCACGCCCGGTGCTCACAGCTTTACTTCTGCCAGTATCTCGTCTCCTACATTCCAAACTTTACAGAAGCTCTCCTGCGAACCTTGCAGAACTAGCACTCCTGAAAGAAAG
Organism: Schistocerca serialis cubense; assembly: GCF_023864345.2. Classification (NCBI taxonomy): domain Eukaryota; kingdom Metazoa; phylum Arthropoda; class Insecta; order Orthoptera; family Acrididae; genus Schistocerca; species Schistocerca serialis. The sequence goes on from NC_064640.1 coordinate 586,445,797, forward strand.
GATACTGCCGAGACATGGCTTAGCCACAGCCTGGGGGATGTTTCCAGAATGAGATTTTCACTCTGCAGCGGAGTGTGCGCTGATATGAAACTTCCTGGCAGATTAAAACTGTGTGCCGACCGAGACTCGAACTCGGGACCTTTGCCTTTCGTGGGCAAGTGCTCTACCATCTGAGCTACCGAAGCACGACTCACGCCCGTTGCTCACAGCTTTACTTCTGCCAGTATCCCGTCTCCTACCTTCCAAACTTTACAGAAGCTCTCCTGCTGAGCTACCGAAGCACGACTCACGCCCGGTGCTCACAGCTTTACTTCTGCCAGTATCCCGTCTCCTACCTTCCAAACTTTACAGAAGCTCTCCTGCGAGCTAAAGCGTGTAATATCACGTTATTAATTTTCAGCACGCCAAACTGTCAATCGTTGCTCACACCTGCTTTAGGCTTTAACGCTATGTTTAGCAGTAGATCATTTCAACATTAATTTCATTTCAAAACAGATTAGTATCCAATGTATAACTTTAGTTTGATTTGCACTAAGCACTGTTTCGCAAAAAGGAAGTAATGATAATAATTCTCACAGAAAATGAGGGAAAGGACGACCCCATTTAATTATTTTGTAGATTTTGCAGCCCGCAACTTGTTGGAAAGTCGCAGTTTCCAATCTAGTGCTACCTTATACAGTGTAAATAAAAAAAGAAATCAATTACGACTGTGCGTGTCTCTCATCTTGCCTTAACTCCTTTATATCTACAGATGTTCTCCGGAAGCCACCCTACTGTTGCCAATATCTCGGACTACCTCTCCTCACCCCCTCCCCAGTCACTCCACTACGCATTCCCGTTACCTTCGAGAAAAATTCGCAGGAACAACAAGCGTCGGGTAGCCTCCGCATCAGCTACAATTTCTCCGGCTTTTCCGCCAAGGTCGTTTCGCGAGAAGTATGTAGAGGGTTGTAATATGTTGTGTCACTCTTCTAGGAACGCACGCTCTCATACTTTTAACAGTAGACTTCTCCGAACTGCACAGCGCCGCTCTTGCAGCGTTGCCACCGAAACTGAATGATTACGTACTTGGCGCCTCGCCATTAGCAGCCGAAGCATTGGCGAAGAGAGTCGATTTACTTGCATCTCCTTTATGTCTTCCACTAATCATAACTTTCGAGGGTCGCAAACTGACGAACAGGACTCAAGAATCAGTCGAAAGAGGGTTCCGTGAGGTACCGCCTTCGTAGGCGAAATACACTTTCTTCCGATTCCCCCAATGTGTCTAGGTGGCTATGTGGGGTTATATTTTATGTTTAAGAAAGTTGTATTACAACAAAGTGCTTCTACACAATGCACAGCCTTAGCTAGTGAAATACTAAAATCTGAGTTGCTGGTACCTTTCGAGGTGAAACATTTTCAATCCTCTGGAAACAACAATATTGCCAGCCCACCTAGAGAGACTCATAATTCCTTTCTTCACAACGAAAACATAACAACGGAAAGTTATTTCATGACCGGGGAGTCAATGCAGATTATCAGCCAATCAATGTAGACTTGATACGTGACAATTGTAATTAAGTTCGACGGTATTATGTACAATCAGGCTACTTTCAAATAGATGCAAAACATAGGGTAATAGCCAGCCGCTGTGGCCGAGTGTTTCTGTGCGCTTTAGTCCGGAACAGCGCTGCTGCTACGGTCGCAGGATCTAATCCTGCGTCGGGCATGGATGTGTGTGATGTCCTTAGGTTAGTTAGATTTAAGTAGTTCTAAGTCTAGGGGACTGATGATCTCAGATGTTAAGTCCTATAGTGCTTAGAGCCATTTTTGAACTTAGGGTAATAGGGTGGGGGATTGGGGAGGGAGCGCTTATCTCATCCCTGGAATCCGATAAGGCACACGTGTCTGAGTGCGTGGGTACGCGTTTGGCGAAACTGGGGTTCCCAACAATGGAACTCTGTTGTATCTGCCAGCTCTGGACTTTACGTCAACAGCCGCCGTGTGTCACGGTGACGGAACTCTTAATGGCAGAGGGAACGTGGATCTTCGAGTAACTACTCATATAACGTAAATGGTAGAAACCTATAAATATATACAGTCGATAGCGGGCTATCTCCTCTGGAACTGCCATGAAATGAGCGTGAGAAACTGCCTAAAACTACACACAGGCTGGACTGTGCACCAGGCATTGTCGCTAACACGTCGTGCAGATTCGATCCGGGTCTGCCTGCTTTCCTGTCTCACAAGCTAGTGCGCTGAGTGTTATGCTAAACGAGCAGGTATTACTGGTATCCACAACAGTAACAATTACAGCAAAGGCATTGTATGAAGTAGTGATTTTATAGATATGAATCCCATGGAACTTCTAGAAAAACTACAAAACGTCGGTGTAAACGAGGTGAAGAACGTACTTCAGCGGGTAACAGTGAATTAGAAAAAATGCTACCCTGATACACACATTTATGAGACCGACAGTACGTGAATATATACACGCTGGCTTCTTCAATCTTAGAATGGGCTAATATGTCCCAAATCCAATGCGTTGACAATGAAAAAGATTTGGGAACACAGTCACATCATGCACGGAAAAGACAACCTGTGGTAGACGTGGTTTGGACACTCATCATCCAGACTCACCGTAGGCTATACCTCCATGTACGGTGAATTGCTTGGGCTGACGTCTTGTGTTCGTGAAAGGAATGCGTTGTCTATTTACAGTAACATAAGATTCAGGAACGGCTACCATACATGGAGGTGAAAAACGATTTTCAAGACCACTCAGGCATCAGCGATCGCAACCCCGTTCTCTATCTTCGTAAAGTAACCAGTCACCTCATTAGGGGCCTCAACGCAAACGCCCTGTGCAGATGCTTATAACGGTGCCTGTATAAGCACTGCTTCAGTCGTTACCATGACTTACAAACCAGCGTTGAGTATCAAAGAATACCGGGTGTATTCCACTCAGAAGAAGAAAGTCTTGAAATAAGACACTTCCATTTACTATTCCGCCACCCTCCCCTCTGTAGGGGACAACAATGAGCAGAACAAACAGACTTAATAACCAAGATTAAAAATCCTCGAATCGGTAGAGTTACAGTAACGTCTAACGAGAAAGAGCATCCAGCGACATACAGATGTGTTTGGACGCTCCACAAAGTCCATCAGGCCCTAGTCCAAACGTTTTCACCTCCGCTCCAAGGCTTCAGGAATTGTCGAGGGTAAAAATAGCTTCAGTTCTTAATTGTAATGTTAATGGTTAAAACGCACATTTAGAGGATTAAGAAATGCTATTAAATAAAAAGGTTTTGCAAGCGTTGTTAGGCCGCTGATAATCCTGTGCCATATGGATTTAGCCCTCACGGGAAGTATGACCTATGCAGTGAACAGGGAAAGAGTAGTGTGACTGTGTGCATCAGACAAAAATACCTCTTCATTCATCACCCTTCTCTATGAGCTACAAGCGGTTGTAGCAGCAGTACACGCTCCATCTGGACTGATAATATGCTACGTGTACATCCCTGCGCAGGAAACTCTTGTCAGCACAGCACGTTCTGATCTCCTGAGACAACTCACCAGCCCACTTCTTTCTTAGGTATCATCAGTACACACAATGTGCTGGGTGGCTCTTCTGCGATCAGCCCCAAGGGTTAAGTAACTGTGAGCCTGCTACTGTCAGATCACATGGGAATGACGTAGTTCTCCACAGCAATAGGGTCTTTCTCGGCCATACGTGACACCCTATGCTCTTATACCCTCGTTGATACTGTTTAGTTCTACATGGAAGTGAGCACTTCTCTCATGTGGCTTCACCTGGCAGTGTCTAAAGCAGCCGAAAGAAGGCGGCCTAATTAGAAGATCAGCAGGGTCAATTCGTTGTGCACAGCTAAATGGCTGCATTCAAACACAATGTCAACATTCTAGACTGGGCGTATCACACGGCAAATACCAACCATGATGATTCCTCAATTCCTACATCTTCTAGCCACCCCACAAGAAAAGCAATCCCTTGGTGGAACGAGGAATATCAGTTAGCAACTAGGGAGTGGTAAGATGAATGGTATAGAGTACAGAATGGGAAATATTGCAACCATCGATAACATTTTTGAAATGATTTTATTTTACCATTACTAGTTTCGCTCCGAGTCCATCGTCAGATCGTAGCGTTGACTTCTTTGCAAGTTTTACATTTGTGTCCCAAAAAATAATTAAGTTTTTGTGACTCAGAAGTCAATGCTACCATCTGACGATTGACTCAGGCCCGAAAGTAGTTATAGTACAATAAAATCGTTTCCAAAACTTGTGGTTAGTTGTAGTATTTCCTACAGAGTATTTTACGAAAAAAGCTGATGTGTTCTTTAACCAAAATGGATAAAATAATGAATGATGTAGGCTTGGGAATAGACCAACAGGAGTGAATCTGACAGCCTTCCGGACTGCCATGGCTAAAACTAGATAACTCATCAAGCAGAGGGGAAAGGAAAGCTTTTATTTAGCTTAACAAGCCTCAGCCGCATCAAAACAGCAACGAATTTATGCGAGTCCATTACAAGGATATTACGGAATAAACGCCATATTAAATATCGGTGTCTTACAGGCAACACGTGTATACTGATATCTATCCCACATTACGCCAACATAGAGAGGGGGCTATGTGGAGAAACGCCGATTACACTTCCCATCTAACAAGTCCGAGCAATATAACTGCCCCTTCACAATGCGGAAACTACAGTCTGCGCTAAGTGCTGCATATGGCACAGCTCCAGAACTCGATACGTTTCAGTACGAGAGGCTACATCACCTACGCTTGGAGTTATCTGTATGCACTTTTAATATTCACTGCACTGATGTGTCGACAGAAGTGCCGACACAGTGTGATTTGAGGGGACCGCAATGCACGCTATAAACACACGAAGGATGGCGTGAGGTCCGAAACAGGATACGTAATGAATGCTATAAAGAAAAGTACGTAGCTTTTGGAATACTTAACTTTAATCCATCCTTGTTGTATACATCGTTCTTGATGAGACATGCTTTATACGATTAGTATCAATTGCTATGTAAGGCTAATGGCGCCTTGCTAGGTCGTAGCCACGGACTTAGCTGAAGGCTATTCTAACTATCTGCTTGGCAAAGGAGCGAGGCTTCGTCAGTGTTGTCGCTAGCAAAGTCGTCCGTACAACTGGGGCGAGTCTAGTCCGTCTCTCGAGACCTGCCTTGTGGTGGCGCTCGGTCTGCGATCACTGACAGTGGCGACACGCGGGTCCGACATGTACTAATGGACCGCGGCCGATTTAAAGCTACCACCTAGCAAGTGTGGTGTCTGGCGGTGACACCAGATGCACATTTTTGACATCTGCTGAAATGCAATTTTCGACTTTGTTATGATGATCTGGAAATGGGTCTCGGCCCGGAACTAGTCACAGGATCAACAAAAAGTAAAAATTAGCAACTGGGACATGTTTTTTCGTTCCACGGAGCTTGGAGGCGAAAAAAGTCCACCTAAGCCTCTAAAGCATAATGTAGGCGAAAGGCTATTGCCCAGATGCGTGGCGGAAAGTGACCATGACACCGCTTCTCGTGCCTGGTAAAGACAGGTTGTCTCCAGGTAGCTACAGAAGCGTCACGCTCACTAGCTGCATTTATGAATGACCCTTCAGCGGTTGATGCTACTACGCTTGTACAAGGTTAAAAAATCAGAGAATACATCAGCAGTTTCCAGCCTGGGGTTTGAAAATACCATTCTACGCTTGAAAATCTTTTCCAGTAAAGGAGATCAGTACATGAGTAATTCCGACGTAATAAGTTTAATTGGTTTCTTCTTCGATCTGGGAAAAGCACCCAGAGATATAATATGGGCTCAGGCACATATATGAAGAGCTATAGGGTCTCTCCTCATATTGCTGTGGTCCTTCGTCGCTGAACCGTACTTAAGGTATCGAGCCGGAGAAAAGAACTCCGCCTAAATCCCTCAACAGAATGATGTTCCCCAAGGTAGGGCTCTGAGTGTTACCCTTTTAATACAGCAAACAACAGCATCTTTTCCACGGTAAGGAGCTCAAATATTGTGGACAACTTTTATGTAATTTGTTCTTTATACAGTCTCAGAAATAAAACAAGTGAATTTCAATTGACCCTTTGGAGCCCAGAGGTTTGAGCCACTACGACTGGTTTTAAATTCCCTACAGAATAAAACTGTTTCAGTGTGTCTTACTTGTTGATTCTCACCCTAAACTTACCAGAACCGGCATTCTGCATGTAATAACCTCAGGGCGGTTTTTGGGCCTTACCTTCGATCAGACATTAATATGACTTCCACACCGTCATGATATGATGTGTAGGTCTATGAATACACTAAAAACGAACGTATTAATGAGAAAAACTGCGTGGCAGATTGGTTCAGCTCGTTCACGTATTGTGAAACTCCTGTCCACATTCGACTTGATTGTGGTTGAATAGTGTACTTCCTGTTTAAAGATAATGAATGCAATCTGTCATGCGGGTATTTGATTGACCAAAGGTGCCAACAGGACCAGTGACATATTCAGCCTCTGTGAGTGCCTCGAGCATGTAGTGGTTTTTAGCGACGGATCGAAGCAGAAGTAAAATGTCTGGTATTCCACTACCTTCCCTCATTGCATCACGAGAACCCACTTACCAGGCCACTTTTCAGTGTAGTTGCAAAGCGGTGGGTTATCAAGAAAGCACTGGAACGGATGAGATTTCTAGATGGAGGGAAATTCCTTGTCTGCTCAGACTCTCTTAATGCTCTGTAGATAATTTAGCAAGTTTACCCAGCAGGTAACATAGTTCAAACGGTCAGAGACTTTATTCTTCGTCTATAAAGGCCTAAAAAGAAGTGGAAATATCCAGGGTACCTGGAAATATTTCGATCAAACGAATCGTGGTAGCTGACGTAGCAGCGAAAGCATTCTGCCGGGTATACACAATAGTTCACTAAAACGTCCATCTACAGATTGTAGTGTCATGGGTAATAGAGATGGTGATGTCTGAGTGAGAGAGAGACACTGGTAGGACATATAACAAACTGTGGTCTGTCAAACCTACCATGACGCACTTCCATCCAGCCTCGAAGGTGAAACAAAGCGATCCACTCTTGCTTTCGTAGCGGACGATATCCAACGATACATGCCACCTTCTGCAGCGCTAAGATTCAAAGGGATGCAGTTTTTGTCGAGTGACAATCATAGCGCATTTTTTTTAACATCTTTTGTTTTATGTGCTAATAAAGGGGAAACCTTTGGCCTACCTAGGGACTTTTTTTTTTTTTTTTTTTTTTTTTTACAATGAAACGACGACACGAGAATTGTTGATTTTGGTGTGGTGCCAGAGGTTCTTCCCAGTTCGGTGGGTTTCAGTGTGTTTTTGGATGCTATAAACTGTTTCATAGTTACTTTTATTGAATTACAGTCGTAGCATACTGGCAAACGTATGTGTGACATTACAACATTTGTAGTGTAGCTACGTGGTCTTTCTTTTTAATTTCAACAATACTGCCTAGAGGCACTGTTATACAATGGTAGGGCACTAATCGCCTCACAGTTCAGTGACTAAAAGGAAAGTAACAATGTAACTAATGGTAACTGAAACGTGTGTAGAGAACTGAAAAAATTATTTTAATTTATGCTTTGAAAGTTTTCCTATGTGAGCTTTTCATACCGGCATATGAAATCGAAGAGATGGAGACCACTGAAAATCAGTAATCGCACACGTAAACCGAGCGAGGTGGCGCAGTGGTTAGACACTGGACTAGCATTCGGGAGGACGACGGTTCAATCCTGCGTCCGGCCATCCTGAATTAGGTTTTCCGAGATTTCCCTAAATCGCTCCTGGCAAATGCCGGGATGGTTCCTTTGAAAGGGCACGGCCGACTTCCTTCCCTAATCCGATGAGACCGATGACCTCACTGTCTGGTCTCCTTCCACAAAACCACCCCCCCCCCCCCCCTTAGCATCACCATCACACGTAAAACGGTCTACTGCCAAAGAGATGGAAACTACTGCTATATGATTGGATTGACGGAGATCCGAAATGAGAAATGATTTGGGTGAAGGTCACGGTTAAAGCAGGCTCAGACATGGTAATTGGATGTCTCTATAGGCCCCGGGCTCAGCAGCTGTTGTGGCTGAGCACCTGAAGGATAATTTGGAAAACATTTCGAGTAGATTTCCCCACCATGTTATAGTTCTGGGTGGAGATTTTAATTTGCCGCATATAGACTGGGAGACTCAAACGTTCATAACGGGTGGCAGGAACAAAGAATCCAGTGAATTTTTTTAAAGTGCTTTATCTGAAAAGTACCGTGAACTGTTAAACAGAGAACCGACTCGTGGCGATAACATATTAGACCTTCTGGCGACAAACAGACCCGAACTATTTGGAACAGTTAATGCAGAACAGGGAATCAGCGATCATAAAGCGGTTACTGCATCGATGATCTCAGCCATAAATAGAAATATTAAGAAAGGTAGGAAGATTTTTCTGTTTCGCAATAGTGACAAAAAGCAGATTACAGAGTACCTGACGGCTCAACACAAAAGTTTTGTCTCAAGTACAGATGGTGTTGAGGATCAGTGGACAAAGTTGAAAACCATCGTACAATATGTGTTAGATAAGTATGTGCCAAGCAAGATCGTAAGAGATGGAAAAGAGCCACCGTGGTACAACAACCGAGTTAGGAAACTGCTGCGGAAGCAAAGGGAACTTCACAGCAAACATAAACATAGCCAAAGCCTTGCAGACAAACAAAAATTACGCGAAGCGAAATGTAGTGAGAGGAGGGCTATGCGAGAGGCGTTCAATGAATTCGAAAGTAAAGTTCTATGTACTGACTTGGCAGAAAATCCTAAGAAATTTTGGTCTTATGTCAAAGCGATAGGTGGATCCAAACAAAATGTCCACACACTCTGTGACCAAAATGGTACTGAAACAGAGGATGACACACTAAAGGCCGAAATAAGACTGCACTGTAGTTCCTTCTCTAGATTGTCGCACAGATGACAAAATGATATATATCGAAATAGACGACAGAGGGATAGAGAAACATTAAAAATCGCTCAAAAGAGGAAAGGCCGCTGGACCTGATGGGATACCAGTTCGATTTTACACAGAGTACGCGAAGGGACTTGCCCCCCTTCTTGCAGCGGTGTACCGTCGGTCTCTAGAAGAGCGTAGCGTTCCAAAGGATTGGAAAAGGGCACAGGTCATCCCCGTTTTCAAGACGGGACGTCGAGCAGATGTGCAGAACTATAGACCTATATCTCTAACGTCGATCATTTGTAGAATTTTGGAATACGTATTACGTTCGAGTATAATGACTTTTCTGGAGACTAGAAATCTACTCTTTAGGAATCAGCATGGGTTTCGAAAAAGACGGTCGTGTGAAACCCAGCTCGCGCTATTCGTCCACGAGACTCAGAGGGCCATAGACACGGGTTCATAGGTAGATGCCGTGTTTCTTGACTTCCGCAAGGCGTTCGATACAGTTCCCCACAGTCGTTTAATGAACAAAGTAAGAGCATATGGACTATCAGACCAATTGTGTGATTGGATTGAGGAGTTCCTAGATAACAGAATGCAGCATGTCATTATCAATGGAGAGAAGTCTTCCGAAGTAAGAGTGATTTCAGGTGTGCCGCAGGGGAGTGTCATACGACCGTTGCTATTCACAATATACATAAATGACCTTGTGGATGACATCGGAAGTTCACTAAGGCTTTTTTCAGATGATGCTGTGGTGTATCGAGGGGTTGTAACAATGGAAAATTGTACGGAAATGCAGGAGGATCTGCAGCGAATTGACGCATGGTGCAGGGAATGGCAATTGAATCTCAATGTAGACAAGTGTAATGTGCTGCGAATACATAGAAAGATAGATCCCTTATCATTTAGCTACAAAATAGCAGGTCAGCAACTGGAAGCAGTTACTCCATAAATTATATGGGAGTACGCATTAGGAGTGATTTAAAATGGAATGATCATATAAAGTTGATCGTCCGTAAAGCAGATGCCAGACTGAGATTCATTGGAAAAATCCCGAGGAAATGCAATCCGAAAACAAAGGAAGTAGGTTACAGTACGCTTGTTCGCCCACTGCTTGAATACTGCTCAGTAGTGTGGGATCCGTACCAGACAGGGTTGTTAGAAGAGATAGAGAAGATCCAACGGAGAGCTGCGCGCTTCGTTACAGGATCATTTAGTAATCGTGAAAGCGTTACGGAGATGATAGATAAACTCCAGTGGAAGACTCTGCAGGAGAGACGCTCAGTAACTCGATACGGGCTTTTGTTAAAGTTTCGAGAACATACCTTCACCGAAGAGTCAAGCATTATATTGCTCCCTCCTACGTATATCTCGCGAAGAGACCTTGAGGATAAAATCAGAGAGATTAGAGCCCACACAGAAGCATACCGACAATCCTTCTTTCCACGAACAATACGAGACTGGAATAGAAGGGAGAACCGATAGAGGTACTCAGGGTACCCTCCGCCACACACCGTCAGGTGGCTTGCGGAGTATGGATGTAGATGTAGATGATCAATCAAAAAGAATGACAAAGATCCATCTGACATTCTTTAACCCTGTAAAAATGAAGGAACTCACCCAAGCACGAACGTGAAACACGCTGGTAGATCCCATAAAAGATAACACATTTTTTCGTGACCGTTGCTTGTTATAGAATCGAAACCTGACTACTAAAATACCTTCCGTGACTATTTTAATTTGTTCTCGCTAGTAGACTCCCCGGCAATCATTATAACTCCGACACTGGCATCAGCAACTGATACATGAAATGAAGAGTAGTGCTGTCCCTACATGTTCGTACTGGGACGTCCAATGAACTTCATTTAGACAATGACTCTAAATTAAGTCAATTTTTGACCTTGGCCATTAAAATAAAAGAGACAAGCCATACAGTTATTTAAGACGCTTTAAACGAAATAAACGTTTCAGTTGAATGACAACTGGGATTGTCATAGATACTAACGCAGCTAACACTGACAGATCTTACATAATATTTACATATTCAATAGTTCAGCTTTAATGTTTACATGGAGTGATTTGACTTAGTGATTAATGTGCACAAATGCAAACAGTACATGAATGCTTCAACTACAAAATCTTGAAGTCGCCAGAACACGTGGAGGACCATGAGGTATCATTCGCCGAAGTTGCTCAACGATCGATTCACTATTCTTAACTAACACACGTTTTCCTATAAACATTCTCTGTAAGAATGAAGTCCTCTTACGTCTCAAACATGCAAATCTACTATACAAAGACTGAGTGACACAGCACCCATTGATCACGGGACGCATAAAATCCGCTTTCACAAGACCTCTGAATCTGTAAAATATTTGAAACCGGCATTGGATTCAATACACGAATACTCAACTAGAACGAATATGGATTGCAGTACCCCTGGATTCAAGACGAAGACAACGTCAGTCTACACAGACAGCTCGGTAAAAGCTCTAAACCAGAATAACAGTGCAGGTTCTGGCGCAGATAGCAATCTTATGTCAAGGTTTTACCTACCCTCCCATGGCGTCATTGCATACGGTACTTACACTGCGGGGTGACTTGATACCCTGCCCACCCCTCTGGGCCACTTGTGTCTGGTAACTTAAGGTAGAGGTACAATTTGATACGCCGATTAAGCATCTAGGACAACTGTGAGGCACGAAAGTGGCGGGAAATGAAAGTTACCCATCCACTGAGGAGGTTGTGAAATAGAGATTTTAGATGAGGTTACCCTCCCCCACTGGCTTATCCCAGTAGGATGGTTTGAAAAAGAAGGAAAATCCTGACCCCATCTACATTGATCTAGATCCACAGGAATACATTGAAAAGGATGGAAACCCGCTTGCCCCCTGTTATTATTATTTCAATTACATGTGTTTCGTCATTCGGGATTGTTGCGCCGTGATGAGAGGATCATGAAGCGCCAGCAGCAGCGGACGTAAGTCACCGACTCTGGCCAGAGCAAAAAGAATATGAGGGTTGTTACATTCGAAAGTAAGTGTTAGTCCATATATAACTCCAGTTATCAATCAGCTATAAATATTCTATCGGCTTTTTGGAAAGCAAAGACGATTTTGGGTTCGTATGCAAATGAATATTCATATATTAATATTATCTGCGTTTCTGGAAATACTTAACGATTTTTTCCCACAAATGATCACTTATTTATGAATGTACTCTATGATTTTAGCTCGGATTTTTTATTTTTACTTTCCAGCAGCGTAAAGCTCCTCCGATGTGGGTCTAGTTGAAATGTTGACCAGCAGGCATATGTCTTGGAGAGCCCATTTTCTCCACTACCAGCACAGCAGCTGATACTTTAATTATGGACCAGAAAAGACAGCTGGCATATGTACCCAAGCAGCAGCGTCATAGTAACCGGCTGACTGATATACAACAGCTGTTACTGGACACTGAGTTCCCATAACCAGCATCATCAGCACTACTCATCAGACAGCTACGATGACATACTTCACCTATTCAGGTGATGTTATACACTGTAACATGCCATCTAAACTTGAGTGGTAGTAAACGTTTGGGTATAGGTTTCTCTTCAAATTGTGGGCTCAGCACAGCGTTAACGATCTAAAATCTCCATTTAGTGGTATGACTGTAATGCTTTCACACCATGAATGGCGTGTATTACGTCTGAACGTCTCAGATATATCTGTCTGTCAATGGTCAGACGCCTCCGGTGTTGCTAGATTACCAAACAGGATGTGCTGGCAACAACCTGAGAACAGATTTAACAGTCATAACTACTTGAATACTGAGGAGTGTACTTACATTTGGTTATTAATGTACAGAAAAAAATTATGCGTTCTAGCTCGACCATTCAAAGTGCTGTAATTGAGTGCCTCGTGTCTTGTTTCTTGGAATTTTAGGAAATCTATACCACACACATACATACACACACACACACACACACACACTTACCCGTCAGAACAATCTCAGAATCTCAGAGGACGTTTCTGCAAAGAATTTCGATGTGTGTTGTGCACATATGCGAAGTACCTATGGGGCATAATTGGTGCCTGTTTATGTTAAAAAATTGCTCACATATTTGTGTATAAATTTACTCCCTACAGTGTTCGTTGCAATTACAACAAAAAAAATTTATTAATGTCTCTAATCTGCAGTATATTAACTTAACTGTCATATGAGGAATCTATTCCTGCATTATTAATGTGTGAACTCATAGCGCTTTTAAAACAATTGCATTCTCTGTAAGCACTCCAATAGATGAACATCTCTCATGGCAATTTAGAATTAGTTATGACTTTCGCTGATTTTCTCGTATTTTTCAATATGATTAGCCAAAGTCAAACGTAAATACTGGACTAAGCAATTACCACTCCGCAACCAACGAAATACACCTACACAACAATTCTACGCGTAAATTGTCCCAGGATTATTACACAGTGTCTTAAAAATGTGTTTCATGTAAGCGCTCCAATGTATAACCAAATCGCATTGCCATTTACAATTTTTTACGTTTTTATCTGGCTTGTCTCCACGGTATCCCAAAGACACATGTAAATCTAAACTTAATGTTGAACAATCACCCCACTGAATTACTTAACTACTGCTAGGTATGAAGTCTATTAACAACTCGTTCCAGCATTATTGTTAGTGTGCACCATCATAGTGTGTTAGAAACAATGACATTTTCTGTAAGTACCCCAACATATGACCATCTGCCATGATTATTTACAAGTTATTAGATTTTTGACTGATTTAGCTCCACAGTATTCCAAAGATGCACATGCAAATGACACTGCACAATTACCACAGTGCCATATTTGAACAAATAAATAAATAGCCCACATTAAGTAATCAGCCCTGCGTGGTATTTCAAGAAATACACTAATGTCCCATATTAAACAAATAAAACATTTTGACAAATACACACGAAGTCTACTAGAAACAGTCTAGTAAGCCCGCCTTACAAGATTAGAACACTATAGGCCTGAGATATACTAATAACTAATGACAGAAAAGTCCACGAACTCCCATGGCATCGCTAAATTTACAGTTTAAAGAATAACTACCACTACTGGCATTAATATGAACGGTAGAGGAAACGCACTTCGCTTACAACCAAACTAAGAGTAGACGACAAAATTTCGCTTGGTAATTGCTGTTAACAGAATCATGGCAGCATGAGATGTGGTCTTGTAATATTCTTGTATCTTCCCTATAACCGAAATAACACAGCCATGTATTTCCTTGAAGTCTTGTGCGCTGCGAAGACGCTCAATCCATCTGGTGGATGTGATTCAGACTCTTGCTTCAGATACCTGTTATTGATTCAAGGACACTGTAGCGTCGGCTCTTTTGGGAGTAAGCACTGAGACAAACGAGAAGAGAAGTTGCCATGGTCGGTGCCAGGAATCCTAAATGATCTGTACATAACACTTCCTGATAACAGAACTCTTTAGTGCCCCCGACATGCAATTACTTTACCCACTATTACTACTCGCAGAACGCAGGCTGAATGTCGTCTTGCTATTACTCAGTACTGATGCTCTCGAAGTCTGCGACCGAACTGGGACCGAACAGCTGTGAGTGGCTGGTTAAATCAACATTGACAAGGAGCGCTGAACTCTGTCTTACTGGGGGTGGGGCACGGCCTGCTCTTTCCATTAGCGAGCAGGTTACCGCCTTCCTGATGACGTTTCGCGGCTCTGCAGTGGTCGTTGGAAGTTGGGTGGTGTAGTGGGCAGGGAGCCGCAACACGGACAGACGCCCGAGCCCCTTGCCGCGCCCTGATATCCTTCCAGCGCTCCGAGTGGAACGTCGGTCGGAAAACCCCCCAAAAGGCTACGACCCTCTTCTTGAGCCGGTCTGGCAAAAAACGGAGGGAACGGCGAAGACGACACCGACGACGTCGCAGGGTCCACGGCGAGGGCTGTGACGAGCACCGGGAAGTTAAGCTGCTGCGGCGGCGAAGCCAATGGGTTCAGCTCCATCGGTTCGACAAGCGGTGCCGAAGAGGCAGCCGGGGGCGGCAGCGCTGGAAGCAAGATCCTGGTAGAATGCGAATCTGGCGACAGAATATCTGTGGAAGATTCTCGCAATCGACAAGTACTAATGTGGTTCCGACGAAGGCGCAGCAACCCAGCAGGACCTTGAATTAAATGCATGCTAGCGCCCCAATTTCGAAGAATCATTCCTCTCACCCAGCGCCTGGTGCGACCAAAAATTTCGGAAAAATTAGAATCATTAGGCGCAAGGCGATACTTGCGGAGAGTGGGATGCGCAGTGCGCTGCAGTGGGCGCAGCAACAGGAGCAGCGTGCAGTGGCGTCGGGCGTGTAGAAGCTTCGTTGGCGACAGGCCGTTGCAGGGCTGGGAGCAGTACGCTGCGATGAAGATCAGCAGCGCTTGCTCCTGTGTGTGGGAGGCAAGTAGTTCGATCATGCGTTGCTTGAACGTACAAACAAATACTTCAGCTTCTCTGTTCAACTGATGATGAAACAGAGCACTGGTAACGTGAGTGATACCATTGGCTGTACAAAACTATTCAAAGTCCTGAGACGTAATCTTTGATCCGTTGTCTGTAACCAACACTTCAGGCAAACCTTCAAAGAGATATATATATATATATATATATATATATATATATATATATATATATATATATATGACAAAGTCTCAATGGTACTACCCGACGTAGTCGAGTTCATGGGGACACCGATCTGATGTTTGTTAAAAGAGTCCTCAACAATACGGCAATGAGTGTTCCAAAAGGGACCAGAGATTCCATGTGCACTCATTGCCAGAACGATTGAGATTTTGGCCAAGCTGAATACGTTTGCGGCGGGGCCGATAGATTTCCAGCACAAGCGTGACACTGTGACATCATCTGATGAATGTGGGCGTCCATTCCCGACCAGGTGCAGTGCGGAAAGCTAACTGTTTGGTACTACAATTCCCCAATGTCCTTGGTGGAGCAATCGAAACACATTTTTTGCAACACTGAAGGAATAATCACACGCGAATATCGAGTGTCATTTTGCAATAAAATTACACTGTGGTGGGCAAATAGCCTGTGCCGACGGGCAAAATATGGGCGCACGAAAGAATTCGGAATGTTTTTCACTGAACGAGGCCAAGCTTTACGAATGTAGTGCAACTAAAAGTTCAATTCAGGGTCTGCTTTCGTGGCCTGTGCTATTTTACTATAGTACAAAGGTAAAGTTTGCAGAAGTTCAGTGTCCTGCGCATAGATCTGACAACAAGACGAGGCAGTAGCATCGAATTAAGAATCAAGACCAACAGGAAGGTGAGAAAGTGCATCAGCATTTGGAAGCTTCTACGTCGGCCGGTACAATATTACGTACTGTGACAATAGCACAGTCCATCGCTGCAGCCTCTGAAGTTTGTGGCGAAACAGGTTTGGACAGGTGAAACAAAGACTGAAGTGGCTTATGGTTCGTCGCTAGGTGAAACTCCAGAGCAAACAGATATTGGTGAAACTTCGTCACGCCATAGATGATTGCCAGCGCTTCCTTCTCAGTTTGGGAATAATTACAATGAGTCTTGGTCAACAACCTGTAAGAAAAAGCAATCGGCCTTTCCTGTGAACCAAATCAGTGCGTGAGCACATTTCCGATTCTGTTCGAAGAAGCGTCTACTTTGGAAACCACATGCTTAGCGAGATCAAAACCAACAAGGCATCTGTAACTCAACAAGGCATTTTTAAGTTTCAGGAAAGCATCCCGACACTCCTTGGTCCAAACTAAAGGCATATTCTTCCGGCGCAAACGATGTAACGGAGCCGCGAATGGGCTTGTTTGGGTATAAACCGGATATAGTATGTTTTCCCGAAAACTGGCTGCTATTCTGTTACGTTACTCGGAGGAGGGAAATCGCGGATGGCCAGCAAATGTCTGAAAAACAGGCGCATTTGTCCAGGCGATTCTTCAAACTTGCAGCTGAAAGTACTTGAAAAAGTGTACGAAGTTTAATGATATGTCCCTCCGGCGTCCGTCCTGACATCACAATATCGTCCAAATAATTTGAAAAGAACGAAACTTTTGCAGTAAGCTCTTCCAAGTAGCGTTGGAATATGGCAGGCGCGGAATCGCTGGAAAAGAATAAGACCACAAAGACTGTCTGAGACTCTTCGCATATAGGAATTCACAAATAGGCATCGCGTGTCAATTTTCGAAAAACATCAGCTTGCAGCAAGGCTGTCGATTAATTCCTCAGGCGAAACAATGGTAAGTGTTTTTGGATTCACAGCGGATTTAGTCAACGTAACGACAAAGTCTTCCAGGAGGCTTTGGTAAGATTACCAAGGGAGAAGTCCATTGACTTACCTGAATAGGAGCAACAACACCATTGTCTTGCCACTCTTTAAGTTCCTTTGCAGCTTTGTCTCTAAGCGCATAAGGGACAGGATGGCCCGGAAGAACTTAGGTTGCACTTTGGCTGTCATTGCCACGTGCGCCACAAAATTATTTGCTCTGCCGACTCCTTCAGAAAATGAATCAGCAAAACT
Source organism: Schistocerca serialis cubense (assembly GCF_023864345.2). NCBI lineage: Eukaryota > Metazoa > Arthropoda > Insecta > Orthoptera > Acrididae > Schistocerca > Schistocerca serialis. Next base: position 586,463,329 of record NC_064640.1, read on the forward strand.
CCTCAATCAAGTGAGTGACACTATGTTCTGGGTTGAAAACAGAAACAGGAAGTACATTGAAAACAAAGACCAAACAAATCCACTGAATCTAACCCAACAATATTTTCGCACTCTCGCGAAAGCAAACTTGTAAATGTCACTGTTCTGGTGTCACACCGTAATGTTGCAGGAAAACTACATGTAACAAGCACTGGAATGTCATGACCGTTAAACGTAGGAAGTTTCTTGCAAGATATTGTCAACTGTGGCAAGCCTAACTGTTCAACAATGACACGGTTAAGCAATGTAACGGAATCTCCGGTGGCTAAATGAAGTTACACACAGTGTCCGGTCATTACAAAGTTCACAAAGAGTCAGTTTCACTGTCGTTGCACAGTATTTGGGTGCGGTAAATTCACATCCTGAATTTGGTCATTACTATACCAGTAGCTGCGTTAGAAAAAACTACACTCACTGAATGAGAGCGAATGTGAGTAAAGCTCTTTTTCTGTTGCAAGCACACAGCCTTTGTGTGAACTTGCTTTCCACAAGTAAAGCAATTCGCGCCCTGAGAGGGGAAATTTTATCGTTTATGCTTGGAAAGCAGCGGGGCATGATTTCACAGTAAACATACGCGTTGACACTTCTTTATTCTGTCCATGGCGCGGTCGCTAGTTTGCGCCCTGTGGTCAGTCGCAAGGCCATACCTGTTTGTCACTTTGCATTTCACTGCAGACGGGAGCTACCTCAAAGTTTTCCACAGCACTATCTGAGTCCTGATGTTCAACAATTTGTATCACTGGTTACAAAATAGGATCAGAATGTTTCATAATTTGTTCATGAATCCTACTATCTGATACATTGTATGGAATTGCATCACGAATTATTGCGTTTCAATAGTACTGTCCACAGATACACTGAAAAAGGAACTGTTGCGTCAAACCATGAAGTTTGACTGACGGTATGTCTGTTCTGGCTTTTTTCGCAATCGAAACAACTTCTAACGACCTGCAGCAACCTGTACCTGATGCTTGTAGTACATAGTGAGAGCGGAAACTAAATCTTAAAAAACTAGCAACTCCATCCTACTAGTTGGGAATAAATTGTGAGCGAGACGATAAACTCCTGTGCTGACCACTGACATGAAATAAGAAAGTTTCAGGGTACCTTGTACTTGACGTGTAACACAATGAGCGTTGAGCTGAGGGTACCACTCGTTCCAGTCTTCTTGCAGTTCATTGAAGCCGGCCAGTGTGGCCGAGCGGTTGTAGGTGCTACAGTCTGGAACTGCGCGACCGCTACGGTCGCAGGTTCGAATCCTGCCTCGGGCATGGATGTGGGTGATGTCCTTAGGTTAGTTAGGTTCAAGTAATTTTAAGTTCTAGGGGAGTGATGACCTCAGAAGTTAAGTCCCATAGTGCTCAGAGCCATTTTTTGAGTTCATTGAAACCTTGGAACGCTAGAATGCACGGACACGGTGCTGAAGATGTGGCTGGCTTTATATTTATTGTTATTGCAACAGAGGCTTGTGCGTTAATGAGCTGCTGGAGTGCGGTCATCAACTGCGACATTTGGTGGCTTATTTTTTCGTGAAAACTTAAAAACATGAAACATTAGTTGCAGATCTTGGTCACTCCCTTGAAATATTATGAGAATGTCATCAACGTAACTAGCATAAAAACAAATCATATTACCGAACACAGGATTATTTTTGAAGAAATGTTCCTTCTAAAGCATTCACAAAGATGTCAGCTAAGATACCATCTAAGGGGCAACCCGTGGCTAAGCCGAATGGTTGCTCATACTTTTGCCATTAAACTGAAAGTAATTATAATCGAGTACAACCAGCAGTAGTGACATAAGTTCTGACAGTTGCGACTCACTTAAAGTTTTATGTTGTAGAATAATATTTTCTATAGTTTTAAGGGTGATATCTACCGTAACATTAGTACACAAACTTACAACGTTGAACGCTTGTGAGATGCTCCTTTCCTGTCTTGTTGGGATTTTACGTATTTTGATGATTGTTGTTGGCGGTTTTCAATGTGTATGTGTGGTTGAAATTATTCTGTTATGTTTTTTATTCATGACGACAGATGGTTTCGATTTACTACAATAATTTGTTCGTTTTCGCTATTATGTATCTTAGTGTTTAATTTGTGCGAGATTCTCGCGCATAAAACTAGTGCCCTCTCTCGTTGGATATGTTCCTCAGCACAAGCTTCACCTGCTTGACACTAGGACACAGGCAAATTGGTGTTCATATTTTCTATTGTAGGCAGGTGTTTTAAAGGGTTCTCATATGTTTCATTTATTAAGACAGAGGGTTTCATTTAGCACAATCTTTAAAATTTTATTTCGCATGAGCATGTATCCCGGGTTTTATTGTGCGCGAGTGTCTCGCGCATACCTTTAAGTGCCCTCACTCAGTGAAACTGTCTGTCCTAGTGCTTCCACACCATCTTCACGCTAGTCCACAGGCTCAGTACTGATAGTATGCCGTGTTCGCATCGACCATTTCTTCATAATTATGCTGTACGGATGGAGGTGATATTTTAATTTTAACTACTGACGACGCCTTTGGGCACGATTGCTTTATCCATCGCCACTGTAGGATGTGGTTTTAGTAAGTGACTAAAAGTTTTTGTGCTTGTAATATTTTGGTAAGTATCATGGCTACTTATAGCTATAAGTGGTTGTTTTCTTTCTTGTGTCTCAGTGATGGTAAGTTTTCTTGCTAATGATGGTGTCTTCCTGTTCAGGTATATTTTTGCTTCTGATGAAGGTATCTTTATATATACCGAAACCGTGGTAAAGGATTTCAATAAATCTATATCTTGCAACTGTTTGGCTGTTATCGTTTACCGTGAATGCCTTATATCTTTTGTCTTGTTCATCATCATGTGAAGAAGGTAGTCACCATCGATTACATCAGCCATAACGCTTACTATTACAGCTTTCCAAAACGTAAGCGCTGATCACATATATGTTGAAATATTCAAGAACATACTTCCACTTCGAGAACTTTGAGGTTACCAGGGCTCCAACATTTTGACGACTATATTTACCAGAACTTGTCTTGTGAAAAATGCACACCACTTACAGAAGGTACTCTTTACGAGAGTATACCAACCAAAAATATTTCTCCATCTTTCTTAGGCTGAATTTACGAATTGGTAGTTTTCCAAAGTGAGGAGGAATTTGTAATTAGTGTCGGGCGCAAAAATATTTCGAAACCAATGTAGCTTCAAGTGGTCATCAACGTTTTCGATATTTGGTAGCAAACAATCACTTAACTCTTACAGCTTGGTGTGGGTTGTCAGAGCTTGATGTATCAGTAGAGTTGATGATTTCGCTTTAGAACCCGACAAACATGGTTTAGAATTAGCAATAATGCTTCTTTTGCATGAAAGCAGCGGCGGCAACTATGGTGAATCACCCATATCGCAGACCTGAGATGACGGAGTTCCTTCTAGTCTTGGTGTTTTGTTGAAACAGTCCAAAATTTTTCCACGTTTTTTTGTGTGATGTGTTGACTTAGCTTTAAAAATCAAGATTTCACTATACTAGTAGCTTCCACAACACTGATTTTCGCAACACTGTCGTATCAACACTTTGACAATCAGTGACGTAGAAAATCGTGTACGAACCGAACTACAACATCTCCAGGTGAGCGTATGCTCCGACGAGTGTCCACCACCTCTATATTTCGCATTGTTTCTGTATTGTGTTATCATGTAATGAAGCACATTCTTTAAATAAATAAGCTATAATGCTTGAAGAATATCTGATTCCCGTTAACCAGTCACAAAGTACAACCACACTAGGTGTCATGAAATTACAATTAAATCAATACCATTAGCTGCTGACGGGCGTTGATAGACATCAACGGGGACAGTTGAAAATGTGGGCTCCGACCAGGACTCGAACCTGTGATCTCCTGCTTACAAAGCAGACGCTCTATCCATCTTCTTTTTCTTTTATCTCATTTTGTTCGATATTGTTCGTTGCATTTGTTCGGTGTGGATATCCCATGACACGCGCTCCAGTTCAGTGTTCAGCCGTTGACTCAGTTTTTTATTACAGCTAACCTGACTGAACACGCTGAGCTACCGTGCCGGCATCCATCTGAGGCACGCGAGGGCACAGAAGATAGTGCGACTGCAGGGAATTATCGCCAGCACGCTCCCCGTGAGACACACATTCTCAACTTATAGTCCACACACTACATGCGTAGTGCCCCTGCCATTATACCCAATACTCGCGGCAGACAATCCATCGATTCCCGTAAGAGTTCAGGCAATTCGTGTGCATCCGCACTGAAGAAAGTCATCAGCTGGTTAGCCTTAACGAAATGGAAATGGCATCTGTTCTTCCGGACATGCCCGAAAGAACCGATGCGATCTTCATAACGCTAGTTATCAGTGATTGTCCTTTGTGTGGAGATTCATTCCGAATTAGTCTGTCACTGGCACCTTGTAGCATCACACAATCTGCTTCTTCACATAATGAAGCAGAGGTGTTATTAACCCATCTTTTCTATCCATAGTATTACGATATTGTGTGCAGGTGCCTAAGAAAAACATATCTATAATTTCGCATTTTGAGGGGAGCTTAAGCACTGAGTACCCCCCCCCCCCCCCCACACCTCCTCCTTAAATGCGCCACAGGTTTCCACTTAAAACAGATGCTACGCAGTACAAGGATAAACAGAAAGTAAATATGTAAACATGCATACCTTCTTCATCACTATTCAGTAAAATAATAATACGATGTAACATCATCTTCTGACTAGGAATATGAAACTACAGGTAGTGACAGATATTCCTCAGATGAAAACTACAGCGTCTCACCCTCACATTAATGAGCCAAAATCCTATTTATGGCATTTACAATGTCCTCTTCTGTTCTTAGAGGTTTAGACATAATGCATGTGTATATTGCAAGCGACATTTATGCAACTAACAGCGTATTTTATGGAACAAAGCAATAACTGCGTGAGATCTGTGTACACATCAAACGTGATTCAACTTCATCTCCATCCCCTCCACTGCTGGGGAACTGCAGCGTCATGAGGAAATGACGTAAATGTCAGTAATGGGATTATTGACCAAACACAGTCCAGAAATAAATATGAAGTTATACGAGATATAAAATTACTATAACTGCTACAGCAGTGGGGTCGTAACTCACCCGTTCATTGTTCAAAGTCAATCTCGATTTTTCCAAAAAAAGTAAAATTAAGCGTGATAGTTAATTACATTATTTGATAAAAAATCGTAGAAATTCACGAATATAGGCAATAATACAAATTAGTAACAAATGAAAGAATTAACGGACGGGTCACAAGTGACAATGCAGTGGTTCTAGGGCACACTCAGATATCACACATCAATAATGCCGGTACTAGTTTCTTGTAGACTTGGTACACACCCATGTTTTATTTTTTGCGTTGCATTAATTTTTTAGAGTATTATTTACGAGCATCTTTGGTTAATGATACCGAGAAGTATGAGCAAATAGGTAAAAGGTGCAGCAAATGTAAACTGCCATGGTAGTTGGGGGTACATTGAGGGTTACAGAAAATGATATTGTCTCCAACACACCATAATGTTAAAAGTTGTTCATGCAGATGTTAGTTCCTCATGTTGCAAGTTTAAATAATACACTGCAGACAGGAAACATTGATTTATTATCTCGTTTTGTAATTTCAGCGAACATTGTAGGGAACACATGTATATACAAATACGTGCGTAATTTCTTAGCTACATTCAGTAGCAATGATGCACCATACATACTGCATACATGAGCGCAACGGTCGTTGAAATTCATAGCGGAAACGTCCTTTGAGGTACTCTGGCGAGTGTGATCTTTGGGGGGGGGGGGGGCCATAGATCCATAGATATCCTTTTGTGTCGTCTCGTGGTCACTGTAGGCTTGTACCATGGAAAGCAAGGAGAGGATGTTGTTTGGTGGCCGGTCTCCTTTTTCTATAACGCAACTGCACACATGTATTAACAGAACTCTCTATTAACTAGATCAAGAAGTTACTTATCTTTGATCTAGTTGTTGTGGTACATGTGATATTCCATGTTAGCCTCACTGATGATGAAGTACACATCCCGTTATGCGCACTACTCTGGTCCCTGTATGCTGCCTGAGACTGAGACTCTGATTGTGACTGTTAGTGACTGGGCCGCAGCTGATGTACAACAATGACTCCGCCACACACCGTCAGGTGGCTTGGGGTTATGGATGTAGATGTAGACTCTGTCACTGAGTGAGCCCTCCGGTCCGAGGGGGCGATCTAAATACTAGAAGTTGAGAGCGCGCTGGCTGCGCGTTTCTTGCGAATTTGTCTTTGGACTCTTTCCTCATAGTCTTGCTTGCTCCAGGGCCTACCATCGATCTTCTCGCAACCTCTTTGCTGGCCTGTGCGCTGGTGACAGCTTAGGCCAGCATACTAAAAATCCATATGCATACCCACAAAACCTGAATTCTCAGTCACAGCACACTGAATGGTTGAGCTAGCACACATTAAATTTACTGATGATGATTCTTGAGTGCATGTACATTACTCAGTAATCTACTTGTTATATTGTTATAGATTTCAACTGTCCTCTGGTTGCTGCCAGCATAACCGGTGTAGTAATCTCATAACAAATAAGTCATTTGATCATTGAACGTAGCATGTATAACACACGCCATTCATAGTGTGAAAGCATTACATTATTGCGGATTTTCAATCATTACCACTATGGTGAATCAACACTCTGAGGAGAAACCTACAGCCAAATATTTACTGCCACTCGAATTTAAATTTATGATATAGTGAATAACATCACCTTAATGGGTGAGATATGTCATGTCAGGGGTCCCACGAGCATTTCTGACGATACTGACAATGGGAACTTTTCAATGTCCAAGAACGATTGTTGTACATCAAACAGCTGCTCAGTGTGATCCGGCTGCTGGGGTACGTACGCCAGCTGTCTTTTCTGATCCCGTAATCAAGGTATCAGCTGCTGTGCCAGTGGTGCAGACAATAGAACCACGAACACATGCATACCCCGACCAACATTGCAGCTGGTGCCGCATAAGTGGAGCGTTGAGCTGTAGGATAAAGAAAATAAATATCTTAAGTAAAACCACATAGTACATCAATAAATAAATTATCATCTGTAGAATGAAAATCGTACTTCCAGAAACATATAGAATATTAATAAATGGATATTCCTTTGTAGAAGGATAAAAAATCGTTATTATATTAAAAAAACACATAGAATATTAATAACTGATTAGTAATGAGAGATATGAACTGACTAAAGCTAGGTGTACACGTGAGATTTTATCACTCTCATAGAGCTTTTGCTAGTAACACGCGTCGTGTAAACAGCGCCAAAGATCAGCTCGCAGCCAGTGTTCGAGAGTGGGGCAAGATCTAGACACTCGCGCCTGTGCATTGAGAGCTCCCGTGCAGGCGTAAACCTTGAACTCTCGAGAACTACTCGACGTAGGTCTCAGATAAGAAAAAATACGCCGGAATTGTCGGCACAGTTGAGAATACTCGGAGAGTGTTGAGTAGCCATATTGTATCGCTAGAATTGTGCCGTAGTTCACAGTCTGTACACTACCACATCTTGATAATACATTTTGTCGTACTAATGCATATATTAAGAAAAATTTTCCATGAAACTGCGTGTTTGAGGAATAATATGTGACCGCGGCATGTTTCTGAGTGAATAAATCGCCCGTTTTACCTTCTAAACGAACAGTACGAACAATTAGCCTGTTTATAAAACTGTGGACTCAAACAATGATACGTACCTAGTAACATACATACAATTTCAAAGATATATTATACACCGTGAGGCACCAAAGAAACTGGTATAGGCATGCGTATTCAGATACAGAGATATGTAAAATGGCGCTGCGTTCGGCAACGCCTGTATCAGATACAAAGTTTCTGGCGCAGTTGTTCGATCGCTTACTGCTGCTACAATGGCAATGGCAGGTTATCAAGACTTAAGTGAGTTTGAACGTGGTGTTACAGTCGGCGCACGAACGATTGGACACAGTATCTATAAGGTAGCGATGAAGTGGGGATTTTCCCGTACGACCATATCACGAGTGTACCGTGAATGTCAGGAATCTGGAAAAAACATCATATCTCCGAATCGCTGTGGCCGGAAAAAGATCCTGCAGGAACGGGACCAACGACGGCTTAAGAGAATCGTTCAACGTGACAGAGGTGCAACACTTCCGCAAACTGCTGCAAATTTCAGTGCTGGGCCATCAACAAGTGTCAGCGCGTGAACCATTCAAGGAAACGTGATCGATATGGGCCTTCAGAGCCGAAGGCCTACTCGTGTACCCTTGATGATTGCACGACACAAAGCTTTACGCCTTGCGTGTGCCCGTCAACATCGACAATGGACTGTTGACGATTTGAAACATTTCACCAGGTCGGTCGAGTCTCGTTTCAAATTGAGGACTATCAAACTGGTGGAGGCTCTGAAATGGTGTGGGGTGTTTGCAGTTGGAGTGATATGGAACCCCTGATACGTCGAGATACCACTCTGACAGCAGTCACGTACGTAAGCATCCTGTCTGATCATCTGCATCCATTCATGTTATTGTAAATTCCGACGGGCTTGTGTAATTCCAGCAGGACAATGCGATACCCTACACGTCCGGAATTTCCAGACATGAACATGATTGAGCATATCTGTGATGCCTTGCAACGTGCTGTTCACAAGAGACCTTCACCCCCTCGTACTCTTACATCTACATCTACATCCATACTCCGCAAACCACCTGACGGTGTGTGGCGGAGGGTACCCTGAGTAGCTCTATCGGTTCTCCCTTCTATTCCAGTCTCGTATTGTTCGTGGAAAGAGGGATTGCGGTATGCTTCTGTGTGGGCTCTAGTCTCTCTGATTTTATCCTCATGGTCTCTGCGCGAGATATACGTAGGAGGGAGCAGTATACTGCTTGACTGTTCGGTGAAGGTATGTTCTCGAAACTTTAACAAAAGCCCGTACCGAGCTACTGAGCTTCTCTCCTGCAGAGTCTTCCACTGGAGTTTATCCATCATCTCCATAACGCTTTCGCGATTACTAAATGATCCTGTAACGAAGCGCGCTGCTCTCCGTTGGATCTTCTCTATCTCTTCTATCAACCCTGTCTGGTACGGATCCCATACTGCTGAGCAGTATTCAAGCAGTGGGCGAACAAGTGTACTGTAACCTACTTCCTTTGTTTTCAGATTGCATTTCCTTAGGATTCTTCCAATGAATCTCAGTCAGGCTTCTGCTTTACCGACGATCAACTTTATATGATCATTCCATTTTACTCCCAGATAATTTATGGAATTAACTGCTTCCAGTTGCTGACCAGCTATTTTGTAGCTAAATGATAAGGGATCTATCTTTCTATGTATTCGCAGCACATTACACTTGTCTACATTGAGACTGAATTGCCAAATCCCTGCACCATGCGTCAATTCGCTGCAGATCCTCCTGCATTTCAGTACAATTTTCCATTGTTACAACCTCTCGATACACCACAGCATCATCTGCAAAAAGCCTTAGTGAACTTCCGATGTCATCCACAAGGTCATTTATGTATATTGTGAATAGCAACGCTCCTATGATACTCCCCTGCGGCACACCTGAAATCACTCTTACTTCGGATGACTTCTATCCATTGAGTATGACATGCGGCGTTCTGTTATCTAGGAACTCTTCAATCCAATCACACAATTGGTCTGATAGTCCATATGCTCTTACTTTGTTCATTAAACGACTGTGGGGAACTGTATCGAACGCCTTGCGGAAGTCCTGTGTCCGTGTCTATGGTCCTTACGTATTTATGGAAGGGCGTGCTTTATTCATGGTGTCAGTTCACTGCAGCACTACTTCAGACATTAGTCGAGTCCCTGCCACGTCGTGCTGCGGCACTTCTGCATGCTCGCGGGGCAACTACACGATATTAGGCAGGTGTACCAGTTGTTTCGGTTCTTCAGTGTTGAGTTACCACACGAAAATGAAAAGGCTAATGTCCCGGTGAATATGTACTATAAATTAATGTTAGCGATGTCTCGGTAAAAAAAGTAATTAGGACAGCTGTCAGGAAGTGGACTGTGTTCGAAGCTGTGCATTCAGTTCCTTTGTACAAGGAAAGGCCTGCGTTACCAGATGTAAAGCCATTAGACTACAAGAAATGTGATAAGAAGAGAAGTTTGTTAGCAGAAATGGCTACAGATTGTAACACCTTCACAGAATCAATTTACCAGAATACTTATAATTCAAGGAATCAGGCAAAGTATTTTTGTAGCATAGATTAACTCTCACAGAGAGACAAGCGATGTTATGTTTGAAAATAAAGTTTTGGAACTCGGAAAATTGACATTTAGCTTCAATTAATACTGATATATCTATATGTTTATATGATGTGGTATATTTCTTTGTTATATTATTATAATGGGTGTTGAAGAATAGACATTCAGGAATTTAGGGTTTTCCTAAGTCAATACAATTAAAAACATTTAGATCAATGTATTTATGGAAATGCTTCATTTATCAGCCACCTGGTATACTAGGCTTTTAAACGACTATGAGTATAAAGATGAAACTGCTGTAATGTTATTCTACCACAACTATTACTTTACCAAATGTTAAAGAGAACAAATGTAGTTGAGGCTAGAAATATTATTGTCATAAGCTGTTTGTCATTAACAGCCAGCCGCTGTGGTCGAGCGGTTCTAGTCGCTTTAGTCTGGAACCGCGCGACCGCTACGGTCGCAGGTTCGAATCCTGCCTCGGGTATGGATGTGTGTGATGTCCTTAGGTTAGTTAGGTTTAAGTAGTTCTAAGGTCTAGGGGACTGATGACCTCAGATGTTAAGTCCCATAGTGCTCACAGCCATTTGAACCATTTGTCATTAACAGTTCCTAGATTGGCAATTTCGGGTCCACTTATCAAGAGCGTCTCTTTTATCTCTACAGCTGCCATTCTCGTAAAATGTCGATGTTGTTGTGGATTTTCCATCACAAGCTCTACAATTAGATTCTTGCAAGCGCCAAAATAATACCGCTACTTGAACCTCTCTCTTATCAAACACGAACACTCTCGTTTACCTTCCTTGCCAACAAAAGTATTACAAGTGCAGCCGCAATCAGCAAACAATTCCTTCACGCACAAAACTGCGACGGAAAAATCTTGCTAAGAGTGATCATGCAGATCTCACAGACACTCTCACCCTACTTTGTGTAAACGCTTTCGATATCTGATCAGCGAATATTTGCCGCTTGTGTTAACAGTACTGCGACTAGCATCTGAAAGTACGAAACAGTTTGAGAGCAAAGTAAACTCTAACGTGCATCCCAGCACTAAAACCATTTTTTCGAATGTGACAGTCCTCTTCTTTTTATTCTGGCCATCGGCAGTGGCTGATCTCTGCTGCTGCTGCCGCTTCATAATACTCTTATTAAGGTGTACGGAACACGAGTGACGAAATCCATGTAACTACGTAACTGAAATAATAACAAAAGTAGGCGAGGAGGTTTCAGGCCTTTTTAATGTTTTCCTGTAGATTTAAGTCAGTTTAGGTGAGTGGAAGGGGATTCACGCCTTTCTTAAGCCATGCTGTTGACTTAAATCAGTTAGGGAACGGGACCTTGTCTAATCTGTCCCAGATCGTGCATAGTGAATGGGTGACCTTCATTTTCCCGTAATTTTATGTCACGTAATTACCCAAGAACCAACTTTTGACTACAGCGCATACAATGGTGTCCAAAATTAAAGCAACAAACCATTGTTTTCCCTTCCTGTGCCTGAGTATAGCCTTGACTCAGAGCTGTTACGACAGCTTGTCTGAAATCTACTGAATATCCTTTAGCCTTAGACTTTGCTGTAAGTAAAAGAAAATATTAGAATTAGATTCGCTTTATCTCCCCGTTCCAAAAATTATTTATGAAACCCTTAGAAACACTGTTTACGGCGTCCATGCTTACCTGCACTCAGCAATAAATACAAGTAACCGAGGCGAGGTCAGGTTTTTTTTGGCCCCGTGTATAGGTAAACATGCCTACCAGCCTACTAGTTCAACTACAAAATATTTTTGAGTGATACTGCAGCAGCTATGCAGAGCTGAGGAAGTTGCTCAGGGTCGGCTAGCGTGGAGAGGTGCATTGAGCGAGACTTCGGACTGAAGACCATAACAGCAACAACAATAACAGTACAATGCAACTGTTATACATTCTTTGTGGCAGGGCGAGTCACAAATCCTGAACGACGCCGTCACTCCTTTGGCTTTACTCTCACGCACCTCGTGGGACAACATCTGATGATAGTGTTTAAAAATCACGGATGGGAACATGAGTGAATACGAATGATTGGCAGGATGCGTGCTCAGAGAGTATAAGGTTTACGGCGACTGCTCGTGGAGAACAGGAAATTTTCCTTTTGCTGTAGTCTAGCGTGAATTATCAGTAGTTACAACCTATTCATTACCCTGAGTCGTTCGTTTAACGGGAAACCGCAGACTCCAAAGACAACTTCCGTAAGCACAAACATGTTGATGGCAGTGGTGGCGTCGAATACAACGGATCGTAACAGTAGATAGGCGGACCACATTGTAACAGATTACTAAATGCTGGACAACCAGAACCTGTTGTCCATCTTACTTGCTGTGGGCACGGGAGACGGCGTATCGTAACCGTACCTATGCTTGCCACATGTAAAAGTCATGGTTACCAAACAGCCGCCACTAAATGCCTGAAGTTTGAAAAATGTCGCGTACACTAGAAAGACAGTGTACTACAGTGCTCAGAAGCATTCGAACTACACGAATTGCGTTTCGCCTGATCTGCGTGCAACATACATCAACATCTACATCTACAACTATACTCCGTAAGTCACCCAACGGTGTGTGGCGGAGGGCACTTTACGTGCCACGGTCATTACCTCCCTTTTCTGTTCCAGTCGCGTATGGTTCGCGGGAAGAACGATTGTCTGAAAGCCTCCGTACGCGCTCGAATCTCTCTAATTTTACATTCGTGATCTCCTCGGGAGGTATAAGTAGGGGGAAGCAATATATTCGATACCGCATCCAGAAACGCACCCTCTCGAAACCTGGCGAGCAAGCTACACCGCGATGCAGAGCGCCTCTCTTGCAGAGTCTGCCATTTGAGTTTGTTTAACATCTCCGTAACGCTGTCACGGTTACCAAATAACCCTGTGACGGAACGCGCCGCTCTTCTTTGGATCTTCTCTATCTCCTCCGTCAACCCGATCTGGTACGGATCCCACACTGATGAGCAATACTCAAGTATAGGTCGAACGAGTGTTTTGTAAGCCACATCCTTTGTTGATGGACTACATTTTCTAAGGACTCTCCCAATGAATCTCAACCTGGCACCCGCCTTACCAACAATTAATTTTATATTATCATTCCACTTCAAATCGTTCCGCACGCATATTCCCAGATATTTTACAGAAGTAACTGCTACCAGTGTTTGTTCCGCTATCATATAATCATACAATAAAGGATCCTTCTTTCTATGTATTCCCAATACATTACATTTGTCTACGTTAAGGGTCAGTTGCCACTCCCTGCACGAAGCGCCTATCCGCTGCAGATATTCCTGCACTTCGCTACAATTTTCTAATGCTGCAGCTTCTCTGTATACTACAGCATCATCCACGAAAAACCGCATGGAAATTCCGACACTATCTACTAGGTCATTTATATATATTATGAAAAGCAATGGTCCCATAACACTCCCCTGTGGTACGCCAAAGGTTACTTTAACGTCTGTAGACGTCTCCCCATTGATAACCACGTGCTGTGTTCTGTTTGCTACAAACTCTTCAATCCAGCAACACAGCTGGTCTGATATTCCGTAGGCTCTTACTTTGTTTATCAGGCGACAGTACGGAACTGTATCGAACGCCTTCCGGAAGTCAAGGAAAATAGCATCTACCTGAGAGCCTGTATCTAATATTTTCTGGGTCTCATGAACAAATAAAGCGAGTTGGGTCTCACACGATCGCTGTTTACGGAATCCATGTTGATTCGTACAGAGTAGATTCTGGGTTTCCAAAAACGACATGATACTCGCGCAAAAATCATGTTCTAAAATTCTACAACAGATCGACGTCAGAGATATAGGTCTATAGTTTTGCACATCTGCTCGACGACCCTTCTTGAAGACTGGGACTACCTGTGCTCTTTCCAATCATTTGGAACCTTCCGTTCCTCTAGAGACTTGCGGTACACGGCTGTTAGAAGGGGGGCAAGGTCTTTCGCGTACTCCGTGTAGAATCGAATTGGTATCCCGTCAGGTCCAGTGGACTTTCCTCTGTTGAGTGATTCCAGTTGCTTTTCTATACCTTGGACACTTATTTCGATGTCACCCATTTTTTCGTTTGTGCGAGGATTTAGAGAAGCAACTGCAGTGCGGTCTTCCTCTGTGAAAAAGCTTTGGAAAAAGGTGTTTAGTATTTCAGCTTTACGCGTGTCATCCTCTGTTTCAGTGCCATCATCATCCCGGAGTGTATGGATATGCTGTTTCAAGCCACTTACTGATTTAACGTAAGACCAGAACTTCCTAGGATTTTCTGTCAAGTCGGTACATAGAATTTTACTTTCGAATTCACTGAACGCTTCACGCATAGCCCTCCTTACGCTAACTTTGACATCGTTTAGTTTCTGTTTGTCTGAGAGGTTTCGGCTGCGTTTACACGTGGAGTGAAGCTCTCTTTGCTTTCGCAGTAGTTTCCTAACTTTGTTGTTGAACCACGGTGGGTTTTTCCCGTCCTTCACAGTTTTACTCGGCACGTACTTGTCTAAAACGCATTTTACGATTGCCTTGAACTTTTTCCATAAACACGCAACATTGTCAGTGTCGGAACAGAAATTTTCGTTTTGATCTGTTAGGTAGTCTGAAATCTGCCTTCTATTACTCTTGCTGAACAGATAAACCTTCCTCCCTTTTTTTATATTCCTATTAACTTCCATATTTAGGGATGCTGCAACGGCCTTGTGATCACTGATTCCCTGTTCTGCACTTACAGAGTCGAAAAGTTTGGTTCTGTTTGTTACAGTAGGTCCAAGATGTTATCTCCACGAGTCGGTTCTCTGTTTAATTGCTCGAGGTAATTTTCGGATAGTGCACTCAGTATAATGTCACTCGATGCTCTGTCCCTACCACCCGTCCTACACATTTGAGTGTCCCAGTCTATATCTGGTAAATTGAAATCTCCACCTAAGACTAACGTATTCTTCTAGGAGGTCCTCCGACCCCTCTGCGATAGAGTCGGCTTATGGTACAAAATGCTAACCACAAGCGACCAAAAGAGAAAACTCCTCTGTATGGTAATCAGATCAAAAGTAAGTTAACAGCACAATATTACACATATTAGAAATAACTTTATTAAAGATGAGACAGTATTGACGCTTATAAACTCAGCTTTATTGCAGAAACCTGAATATAAAATGTATTACCAAATTCATTGAATCAGAACTAACTTTACTCCTCTGGTAGAGACTACCGGCCATCAGTGCCATACGATTATTTCATTTCACTTAATTTATCACATAAATCATTGTGTAATCTTTAGTAAAAAAGAAACAAGATAAGTTCAGACAGTATCTAGATTCCTAAAGTTCTATGACAGTTCGAAATATTTTTGGTGTCTGAAAGATTTTCCCACCAACTGCTAAATGTCGTTCATGTGGCAGGTGAGTTTACATTAACTGGTTATTGAATTAACAAGTTTAATTAAATTCGATTAATACCTGCAAGAGCTATATGGGAACCTCAACATTAAAAGCGTACTTGCAATTTCAACCTATTCGTGATTCATGATAAGTTACTTGTGGACATTATATGACGTGACGAACTCTTTTTTCCAGGTTTTTATTCAAATTCATCACCTACGGTCACTGCTTACTAACAAAGCGTTCGTGTCAGGCCGAGACTCGATCACGATAACAATCGTCATTGATGACAACTCATAAAAAGATGTGAAGTATCCGTTTTTCAGCCTGTGACAGTTAATAAACCTGAACATGAAAATAAATGAACATCTGCGTAGTGAACTGGGAATAACATCAAGACCTTTATCTTCCTGTTAAATAGCCATATATAATTTCATTTACCAGCAACAAAGTGTACACATGTTTAAAACTGAAATGCCATGAAATACATTTCTGGGACGAGAATTCGAACCGAGCAGCTAAATGGATAGTTAAGTACAATCACATGTTAAGTATCGAAATTTATCAACAGTAGCGACGGAACATGAAATGACGACACAAAGTAGTTTCTGAAAAATGATTCAAATGGCTCTGAGCACTATGGGACTTAACTTCTGAGATCATCAGTCCCCTAGAACTTAGAACTACTTAAACCTAACTAACCTAAGGACATCACACACATATCCATGCCGGAGGCAGGATTCGAACCTGCGACCGTAGCGGTCGCACGGTTCCAGACTGTAGCACCTAGAACCGCTTGGCCACTCCGGCCGGCAAAGTAGTTTCTCCCGAGGAGGATTCGAACTCGGCACCTTCCGCCGTTGTTTTCTACCAATGAATAGACGTTAAATATCGAGTGTTTGTTCAGCGATAGGAGATATGCACATTTCTGACCGTAAAGTGCAACCAGCACCTAACGTAATTGCTGACAACACAAGAAGAGACTTTAAGAATGAAAACAATCTTCCACCAGTAGTTCGGTGTGCCCATGCTAGCCAGATCTTTAGTGAAACGATAAATATTTTTCTGCTGGCATAAGAAATCAGATACTTGCCTTTCGTGGAGAACTAGATCATTTTCCTATCTTGGCGAAAACAACGTAATGATGAAACGTTCCGAGACGGTTAAATATCGTGAGTGAGATCACAACTGGAATACAATTTTAGCTCAAAAATTTCTCAAAGTCTCTAGTTCAATTAAAATAAGAGCTCTGTGGCCTTAAATGACTATTGGTTCATAAAATAAAATATAATTTTTAGTGTAAGCGCGCTGATTGGAGACAGAGTTTCTGTTAGTCATGACTTCGATCTCTGTCATGGCCCAACCTAAACTGACTTTCGCCCAGCCGGCAGTAAATGGATGCAACTTTTGATGTGGATTCTGAACTACAATACAACCTGACCATCTTTACTTGGCATCACCATATGTGAAGAAATTCCGTTCGTACTTGTTAAGAATGGACGCTTGAAGGGTGAACTGAGCCCGTACCTTGCAGATATCAATCTAGAACCAGTCCAACACACCATTGCAACACACATTTATACATGACATGACAGTGTTGTAACGGAAGATGCACAACGAAGTATGAAGGATCTGACCTCATGGAAGTGTATTCCTAACTGTTCAGTTCAAAAGGTTCAAATGGCTCTGAGCACTATGGCACTTAACATCCGAGGTCATCAGTCCCATAGACTTAGAACTACTGAAATCTGACTAACCTAAGCACATCACACACATCCATGCCCGAGGCAGGATTCGAACCTGCGACCATAGCAGTCACGCGGTTCCGGACTGAAGCGCCTAGAACCGCACGGCCACCGCGGCCGGTTGCATATACACTCCTGGAAATTGAAATAAGAACACCGTGAATTCATTGTCCCAGGAAGGGGAAACTTTATTGACACATTCCTGGGGTCAGATACATCACATGATCACACTGACAGAACCACAGGTACATAGACACAGGCAACAGAGCATGCACAATGTTGGCACTAGTACAGTGTATATCCACCTTTCGCAGCAATGCAGGCTGCTATTCTCCCATGGAGACGATCGTAGAGATGCTGGATGTAGTCCCGTGGAACGGCTTGCCATGCCATTTCCACCTGGCGCCTCAGTTGGACCAGCGTTCGTGCTGGACGTGCAGACCGCGTGAGACGACGCTTCATCCAGTCCCAAACATGCTCATTGGGGGACAGATCCGGAGATCTTGCTGGCCAGGGTAGTTGACGTACACCTTCTAGAGCACGTTGGGTGGCATGGGATACATGCGGACGTGCATTGTCCTGTTGGAACAGCAAGTTCCCTTGCCGGTCTAGGAATGGTAGAACGATGGGTTCGATGACGGTTTGGATGTACCGTGCACTATTCAGTGTCCCCTCGACGATCACCAGTGGTGTACGGCCAGTGTAGGAGATCGCTCCCCACACCATGATGCCGGGTGTTGGCCCTGTGTGCCTCGGTCATATGCAGTCCTGATTGTGGCGCTCACCTGCACGGCGCCAAACACGCATACGACCATCATTGGCACCAAGGCAGAAGCGACTCTCATCGCTGAAGACGACACGTCTCCATTCGTCCCTCCATTCACGCCTGTCGCGACACCATTGGAGGCGGGCTGCACGATGTTGGGGCGTGAGCGGAAGACGGCCTAACGGTGTGCGGGACCGTAGCCCAGCTTCATGGAGACGGTTGCGAATGGTCCTCGCCGATACCCCAGGAGCAACAGTGTCCCTAATTTGCTGGGAAGTGGCGGTGCGGTCCCCTACGGCACTGCGTAGGATCCTACGGTCTTGGCGTGCATCCGTGCGTCGCTGCGGTCCGGTCCCAGGTCGACGGGCACGTGCACCTTCCGCCGACCACTGGCGACAACATCGATGTACTGTGGAGACCTCACGCCCCACGTGTTGAGCAATTCGGCGGTACGTCCACCCGGCCTCCCGCATGCCCACTATACGCCCTCGCTCAAAGTCCGTCAACTGCACATACGGTTCACGTCCACGCTGTCGCGGCGTGCTACCAGTGTTAAAGACTGCGATGGAGCTCCGTATGCCACGGCAAACTGGCTGACACTGACGGCGGCGGTGCAGAAATGCTGCGCAGCTAGCGCCATTTGACGGCCAACACCGCGGTTCCTGGTGTGTCCGCTGTGCCGTGCGTGTGATCATTGCTTGTACAGCCCTCTCGCAGTGTCCGGAGCAAGTATGGTGGGTCTGACACACCGGTGTCAATGTGTTCTTTTTTCCATTTCCAGGAGTGTAGTTCAACCATGCCTAGACGGTCAACACCACAGTTCGATCGCGTCCGTATTGTTACCTTGTGCCAGGACGAGATTTCAACAAGGGAATTGTTCAGGCATCTCGGAGTGAAGCAAAACGATGTTTTTTGGACAGATACAGAGATAAAGACGCTGTCGATGACATGCCTCGCTTAGGTCGCCCAAGGGCTACTACTGCAATGGATGACCGTTACCTACGAATTACGCCTCGGAGGAACCCCGACAGAAACACCATCATGTGGAATAACGCTTTTCGTGCAGCTACAGGACGTCGTGTTACCACTTAAACTGTGCGCAATAAGCTGCATGATGTGCAACTTCTCTCCCGAAGTCCATGGCGAGGTCCATCTTTGCAACCACGACCCCATGCAACGCGGTAGAGATGGGCCCAGTAACATGCCGAATGAACCGCTCAGGATTGGCATCATGTTCTCTTCACCGATAAGTGTCGCACATGCCTTAATCCAGAAAATCGTCGGAGACGTCTTTGGAGGCAACCGGGTCGGGCTGGACGCCTTAGACACAGTCCAGCGAATGCACCAGGGTGGAGAGTCCCTGCTGTTTCGGGGTGGCATTATGTGGGGCCGACAAACGCCGCTGGTAGTCACTGAAGATGCCGTAACGGCTGTACGATACGTGAATGACATCCTCCGACCGATAGTGCAACCATATCGGCAGCATACTGGCGAGGCATTCGTCTTCACTGACAACAATTCGCGTCCCTATTGAGCACATCTTGTGAAAGACTTCCTTCGGGATAATGACATCGCTCGACTAGAGTGGCCAGCATGTTCTCCAGACATGAACCCTATGGAACATGCCTGGGATAAACTGAAAAGGACTGTTTATGGACGACGTGACCCACCAACCACCCTGAGGAATCCACGCCGAATCGCCGTTGAGGAGTGGGACAAACTGGACTAACAGTGCCTTGATGAACTTGTGGATAGTATGCCACGATGAATACAGGCATGCGTCAATGCAAGAGGACATGCCGTTGGGTATTAGAGGTAGCGGTGCATACAGCAGTCTGGACCACCACCTCTGAAGGTCTCGCTGTATGGTGGTACAACATGCAATGTGTGGTTTTCTTGAGCAATAAAAAGGGCAGAAATCATCTTTATGTTGATCTTTATTCCAATTTTCTGTACAGGTTCCGTAGCTCTCGGAACCGAAGTGACGTCAAACTTATTTTGATGTGTGTACATCTAGACCAGGATTAGTGCCATTGCGCAATAAACGGCGACAACAGCGAGAAACTATCGTATAGATCAGGTGGGGGCAAGTCTTGCATACCGCACATACACGCGTACGTTACGCCACGTCATACAGACACGGCAAGTGGACATTATTGTCTCAGAAATACTGTACCATTTCTTATGTCATGTGCTCGTTGCTCGTTTCTGTAGGTGTTGTCATTAAAATAGCACCGATCGCTTTTCTCCATTTTCTACAATAAAGCAATATTTCGAAAAAGGCTTATATAAAAACTAAAAATTTTAACACTGATGCTACGGGTAATTGATATTCGGTTTCTTTGTACGGTTACCAGAAAAAAATAAAAAAAACACCTGTTATAACCGAGACGAAAGAAATACAGAAGAATACTGGTTTCTCAGAACTAAAGTATCGGTATCGATTTTAACCGGTCGGTTTTTCCCATCCCTAAGCTCCTCTGACTACTCAATGCATATTTTTCATATGCTCAATGCCTCCACAAATAATTCAATGGTATAATGTGTCACAGTGAAACCATCTCCAAAACCTGTATATGTACGGTTTTAACTGCTAATGAGTTACAGTTACTTTTTTACACTATGGTTAAAGAGAGCTTACAAATTAGACATTGTAAAGGGGCACAAGGTCTCTGTTAACTGGTTAATTACCAATAAGCATCCGACATGGAAGTTATCCAAGTCTCATATTAGTGGTATGTAGAGATGCTTCTTGTCATCACAGACACTACTTGTAGCCCTTTGGAAATTTTCACTATTTCAAACAACTTCTCTGTTCGATAAAAGCCACTGCAGTATTCATAGTCAAAAGGTAATTCGATTATGTATCTCATTATTACTGTTTTTTTCATTGAGCTGATATTGTTACAGGTGTGGCTTCATAAATTATTTAGTGTTTTTTGGTTATTTTTAGAGTCTGTAGCCCGAAAATGGGCAGTTATTTAGTCCTTTATGTATATAGGGAATACTTTTCAGGTGAATATCGGACATCACCAATTATTAACTGACTACACAAAAACTAAAGAAATTACGAAAACGTTGCTGGATTAGAGAAATCGTGATGTATTACTTTACTTGCTTGCAGTCAGCAATGTCGCTTGTTATACGCTAAAAGTGATGGTAATTGCCAGTTAGAAACCAGATGATGTTAATGTTTTTCGTTAAATGTCATGGTCATTCTCTGCAAATGATTTGATCAAAGTTACCAATATCAAGTAGTACAAGAAACAAATGCAAGGTATCTACCATTTTGGTTGCAATAAACTCAAAATATAGCTTTCGACATAGTTCACATTTTCTAGGAAATAGTTGAAATTTAGTACCCACTTCAACAACGTAGAAACATATTACACTGTTGTAAACTACACATCTGACACAGCGACCTTAGACGTAGTCGTCAGTCAGAAATTCTAGATCTGTGGAACACAAGTTCCAGTATCTGATTTAACGAAAACTGTTTACAGCGCTCTCTCCAGCCGGGAAACAGGCAGTTCAGATGTATATGAATTTCTGAGGGACCAAACTGCTGATGTCATCGGTCCCTAGACTTAAACACTACTCAAACTAACTTATGCTAAGGACAACACACACACACATGCCCGAGGAAGGACTCGAACCTCCGGCGGGAGGGGCCGCGCAATCCGTGACATCGCCCCATTAACCGTCCGGCCACTCACCGGAGCCCGGCAGTTCATACACTGGGTCCATACCTACACTGTAACAGTAATTTAGAGATTTCAGATTGGAGACTAATTAATTCGGGGCTTCCAGTTCTGTATATCCCTGACCTAAACATTCCCTGTGTCATTTCAGGCAGAGGTCAATGAAATATCATATTAACACCAGCAGTATGTTCGTACTGCCGGCTTCATTGTTCACTCACTTGATTTTGAAATCACTGAGATAAAACCACATAACCTCTCAACGTGAAAGGTTTGATTTCGTCCTCCTTTCCTTTCAACCAGCGAAATGTGGGAAAATGCGGCCAGTAACCGATTCAAAAAAATGGTCCAAATGGCTCTAAGCACTATGGGACGTAACATCTGAGGTCATCAGCCCCCTAGACATAGAACTACTTAAACCTAACTAACCTAAGGACGTCACACACATTCATCCCCGGGGCAGGAATCGAACCTGCGACCGCAGCAGCAGTGCGGTTCCGGACTAAAGCGCCTAGAACCGCTCGGTCACAACGGCCGGCCGTAACCGATTCACAAACCGGTGTTCAGTCTTCTTAAGAATATCTGTTTTAACGTTCATTGTAGATGAAGGATATCAGTTTCTTGTAAAATTGGCTCAAGCAACAACTATCACCAATTTCCCGAACAAGGAAACTGTGTTGTGCAAACAGTAATGAGATTTAAAACAAAGTTTCCACAGTCTGAGCGACGTCGATCTTTTCCTTTGATGGCACTGCCTAAGTATTTTACTAATACGTTTCCGCAGGTGTTTAAGTATTAGTTGAAGCAGTAGCTAAGGTACGGCCAGTTCAAACTGTAAAATACTTTTCAACAGAAAACTGAGTTCATCCTCAAGCAAGACGTATTTATATGACGTAAATTTCTCGAGACTTTACGTCCTTGGTTTCCTGGAGCATGTCCCAATCACTAAAATATTCTGAATACTTTGAACACCACGATTGACGTTCTTCCCCTAAAATGATGACATTTACGACGTATTAAAATTTATAGAAGCGATAAGATTTGAATACACTGCCTACAGACGCGAAATTTACCAATTCCATTGAGACAGTCGATTTCACTGATGTTTCTGAATGGAATGATATGGTCTGTGAGGTCATACCTTTGGCTAATCACATCCAATAGCCGGGGAAACATGACATGGATCACTATGTGAATCTCAATTTTCCTTCTAAATATGTCTCTTCGTTATCATTTGAAACAGTATAGTCACATGCAAAAACACCGAGCCATCCGGCTGCCTCCACAGCCGATAAGACTGAACCGATTCCGTAAGTGGCCAACATGGCCGTCCCGTAGGATACGAAAATTGGTAGTGGAGATGTTATCATCTCCAAGAGCCATCGACTGTCGCGCCTGCTAGTAGTCAAGTGGTAATCGGCGCCTAAAAGGACGACAAAGTCGACTAACTGTATGGCATTTTGCTTGTATGTTAAAACGGTGTATGTAACGGAAGTCCAATCATAATTCCCTATTCTGACACCTCTAAAATGGCAGTCTACTATAAAAGTACTTTATTGACAGATTTCTGGGCTGAGTGTCAATTTCAGAACATTTCCGTGTTTGAGAGTCCTTCCCCACCACAACAGGCGTCCGCTTTATACAGAATCAGTCGCAGCCTCCCCCTTATACACCGTAACCTCCAACGACACCTCGACGAGATAACACAGTAGTGTAATCGCTGGAAAATAAAAACCAATCCCACCCACTGCCAGGCGATGTATTTCGCCCCTAAAATCGAGCTCCCTGATCGTCAACTCACCAATGACGGCAGAGAATTAATCTGGAGGAAATCAGTACTTTACCTGGGCCTCGAAATAGTCCGACGCGTAACATTAAAAAGGCACCTCACGACCGCAGCAAACAAAGGCTGCGCACTCTTCTGTATGTTATATCCCCTGCTGAAAGGGAACGGGTTAACTATTGAGTGCTTCTTCTTTTCTGGCGCCAGTTCATACTTCCGGTCCTCTTGTATGACTCGGAGGTATGGTCTATGGGGTCAGACAGCACTAACCCGACCGCATCGTCTCCAGAACAAAGTTTTCCGTATCATCTCAGGCGCTCGCAGATACGTCCCCAATACACACGTAAGAGACTTTTTAGGCCAACCCTCCATTTACACACTTGTTCAGGATTAATACACAAAATTTTATGAAACACCACAAACTTCGCCCCAATTTCTCATTCAAAATTTAGGACACTAACCACCAGAAGCTTCTCTCAAATGCCCAAAATTAATCCTTACACTACACGCCTCTTTAGGGACCAATAACACACACACATAAAACACTAAACACAAGCCTACACACTGAAACCACGCACACAACCCCAATCCCTCATCTTCACGAAAACCCCTAGCGCATTCTGAAGTCAGATGGGCACAGACCAGTAGGACATCATACGCTACAAAAACAGCCTAAGCCTCGTCAGCGGACGCGGGTGCTGCCCCTTTTGCCAGCCCCCTAGCCGTCCATATCTTCCCTCTGTGCTGCAGTGACTGATTCCGACCTCCGCCGTATGCTGCTGCTCTAGGTTTGGCTATTATAAGACTCTTCATAGTAGCTGAGTGAGTTTGCTTGGTAAGAGACTGTCGAATACCGAATGAAAGCAACGCAGTGTGTCTTTGATGGAAACACAGACACATGCTCCCTAACTGAATTCTATGAATGAATTTACGAACAACGCAAGTTTATTGAAACTGACGCCAGAGGTATTCTGCTAAATTACATCAGAACTGCTTATTTTGGAGGTAACACATTTGGG
Source organism: Schistocerca serialis cubense (assembly GCF_023864345.2). Taxonomy (NCBI): domain Eukaryota; kingdom Metazoa; phylum Arthropoda; class Insecta; order Orthoptera; family Acrididae; genus Schistocerca; species Schistocerca serialis. Next base: position 586,488,048 of record NC_064640.1, read on the forward strand.
GGGATTCTGAACATGGTTACTGCTGATGCAAATGTTCCAACATAGTGGTGGGGAATTTATTCATGTAATACTAACATATGGCTTGACAATGTTTGCTTCGTGTAACCTGCCACCATGATTACAATGTACCAGAAAAGAAAACTGGACTATACACTTACTATAACTATCTAACAACCAGGATTTGTTATAGCGGAAGGTAAACGTAAACTGTGTGTCCCAGCGATAATTGAAAATTGAGGCAATTTGTCATAATTGTCTTCAGCTGCTAGAGACCATATTCATATTTGTACAGTTTGACTTCATTCGAATCAGTCACATTTGTCACCTTTATGGCTGCCGTAATATTAAAATAGAAACGGTCAATACATCTTCCGTTATAAAAAGAAATTAACAGAAAATCCAACTTACCCATACGTCAGGAAGCAATACTGTACTGCGCACTTTTGATATTAGCGATCAAATGCCATATACAGGTAGCCTTTCAAGACACTCGTCATAATGAAAAATATGACGGTGGAAGTAGCAACTTGTGAAACATTTCAATCGACATCGTATAGTAATCAAATTTCGTATTCACAAACAAAATTTATCTCGTCTGGTGCAGAAACGAAAATGAAGATGTGAAGAAGCTTTCAATTCTGCAATTTAATACGTACGTTTTTCATCTCCAGATTTACCATAGTTAAAAGCTATTGAGAGTGTTGTTTGCTACCAGAACTATTGTTTGCGGTGATGATACCCTATATGACGGACAAAACACAAACGACTGTCATTAATGATCCCTTACAGTCTTTACAAAACCTTTCTTGTGAAATAACATGATCTTTTCAAAGGAGACACGCTTACAGCTATAAGGTAGTGAAGCGAGGCTGTGCGATGGCTTATTACGTAGAGCTTCTCTTAAGATTTCATTACTGAATTTCGTTCTGCCCATTTGCAAATCGCCAACGGCCTTGCCACAGTGGTTACACCGGTTCCCGTCAGATCATCGAAGTTAGGCGCTGTCGGGGTGGACTAGCACTTGGACGGGTGATCATCCGGTCTGTCGAGTGTTGTTGCAAAGCGGGGTGCACTCAGCCCTTGTGAGGCAAGCTGAGGAGTTACTTGATTGAGAACTAGCTGCTCCCGTCTCGTAAACTGACATATGGCCGGGGGAGAGGTGTGCTGACCACATGGCCCTCCATATCCGCAGCCAGTGACGCCTATGAGGTGAGGATGACACTGCGTCCGGTCGGTACCGTTGTGCCTTCATGGCCTGTTCGGGACGAGAGTTTTTTTTCATTTGCAAATCGAGTAAGGAAAACGAAAAAACCTTAAATACTGCAACATTTCTGCAGAGAGACACTAGCCGACATCTAAGGTCTCAAAAGTATCAAAGGCCGCTTTTGTTTCCGCTAATGCGCCAAGACACAGTTGCAGCATACATTCTCTCATTATTTACATGGTGATCTTGGCTTCAACCAATGTATTTAATAGCTCAGTGTCGCGTCTTAAATGGGGTCATTCAGAATATTTTATCAGGTTGACATAAAGCATCAAATGAATATAGACAGATACCTTAGCCCACACCCGGAAGTAAGTGGAAGATCAGAGGGTTGACAAACTTTTCATGCTGAATTGTCAATTCCATTCTTCACTTGTGTTCATATTCTAACTGTGCGACTGGCTCTGAGGCTCCCGCATACTGCTCAGCCCTAAATTAAGTTGATAGGTGGTCACGCGCCTGGAGACTGCGAAGTGTCTGCAAGAATTTCCCACGGTACTTCAATGCCATTTCAGTAGTTAGGCTACAAGACTGAACTACAGACAGCAATATCAATCTCGGTGATTACAGCAGCTGAAAGCTACATCAAAAATGAGGATAAAGAGAATTTTTTAGGCAGGCCTGCCAGGCAGCGGTGGTTACACCTGTTGGATACAGTGTTGATCGTACTATAAATTGACATACTCGTTCAAAAGACGCGTTTCAATTTTGCCACTAATTATCCTCAGCTGTAGCACCTGAAAGTCGCTATCTGAATTTGTCACGGTATTCAGACGGCCATAATTGACGTGAAACTACCATGTGTTTAAGGTAATGGTTGAAAAGTTTTGAAGATCATTATTTACAGTCGTACCGAAATGTGTGTAGACGTCGGTCTCGGGGAAGATCAGTTTTGGTTCCAGAGAAATGTAGGAGCAGCTAACTCTGAGGTGTATCATAAAGAACAGACTGAAGAAAGGCAGTCTACATTTATAGCACTTGTAATTTTAGAGAGTGATTTTGACAATGTTGACTGCCACCCATTATATGAAACTGCGAAGATAGGAGGGGTAAATTACAGGAAATGAAATATATGTACACCTTGTACAGAAACCAGATTGCGGTTATAAGAAACAAAGGGTATGAAGTAGAAGCAGTAGCTGAGAAAGGACTACGGCAAGGTTTCAGCCTCTCCTCGATGTTATTCAACCTGTACACTGAGCAAGCAGTAAATACAAACAAGGAGAAATTTGCAAAGCGAGTTAAAGTTCAGGGAGAAGCTATAAAAACTTAGTGGTTTACCGCAGACACTGCAATTATGGCTGATACTGCATAGCAGTCGTAACATTCGCTAAACGGAATGAACTGTGTCCTGGAAAGAGGTTATAAGACGAACATCAATAAAAATAAAATAATGGTAATGGAATGTAGTCGAATTAAATTAGGTAATAGTACGAGTATCACAGTAGGAAATGAGTCTCTAAATGTTGTAGAACAGTTTTACTATTTGGTAGCCCACATAACTGACGATCGAAGTAGAGAGGATATCAAATACAAATCGGCATTAGCAGAAAGAGTATTTCCGAAAAAGAGAAATTTCTCTATCTCGCATATAAATTTGAGTGTTATGAATTTCTTTTCGGAATGTATTAGCCCGGAGAACAGCCTTGTGTGGAAGTGAAATATAGACGATACGCAGTTCATACAAAAGTAGAATAGAAGCTTTTGATATATGATGTTACAGAAGGACATTTAAAATTAGATGTGTCAATTTCGGAAAAAGTAATTTGTGGTTCAACGTGATTAAAAGAAGGAAGCGGTTGACACGACATCCTCAGGCATCAAAGAACAGTCAGTTTGGTAATGGAATAAGGCGTGGGAGGTGAAAACTGTAGAAGGGGGCCATGGCTGGAGCAGAGTGAGCTGGTTCAAATGGATGTAGACTAGCCTCGAGATCCTCGTCAAACCATTCTTCAGATTGCAGATCAAGACAACAACAACAGCTCAAGATGAAAGATCTATGTGATCAACGGGGCAGTGAAAGAATCTTAGAGTATAATATTTCTTCGGAAAGGTACAGCTTGTGGGAAATGAATGATTGAATATTGGAAAACAATGAATTTATTAGATTACTGGTTTCTGTTATTGATACCTGCAGAAAAGGTGTTACTTTACGAAGTCCGTCTCAAGATTTGGCTGCGTTGTCAACTCCAACATATTAAGACAGGCTTCTCCACTGCCTACGCAGTTTATTCTCGCAGGGGTCCTTCACACTGACCAAATGTCTTACATCTACATCTACTTCTAAATCTATGTGTCTACTCTGCTGTTCACATTAGTGCTTTTCAGAGTTTTCATCGAACCATTTGAGACTAAATCCGTACCGTTCCACTGTCGAATAGCGTGCAGGAAATGCAACACTTAAATCTTCCCTTGCTAACTCTGATTTTTTTTTATTTTTTACGATCGTATTTTCTGCCTATGTAGGATGGCGTCAACAAAATATTTTCTCGTTCGGAGGAGAAAGTTGGTGATTGAAATTTCGTAAAATGTTCTCGCCACAAATAAACATGCGTTTCGTTCTGACGATTGCTACCCCCAACTTCAGTGTAGTACTGAAGGCACCCACTCATATGTTTCGCGATAATACAAAACCAGCTGTACTTCTTTGAACTTCTTCAGTGTCAGTCGTGTCCGGCACGTATCCCACACGGCACGGAAGTACCCTAGAAAATAGTATCTCTAGCAGAACTGTTGCATCTTCTGTTCTCCAAATAAAACGCAGTCCTTTCTCTTCGCCTTCCCGACAAAGTTATATACGTCATAATTCTAGTTTAAGCTGTTCGTAATTGTAATCCATAGGTATTTAGTTGAACTGGCAGCCTTTAGGTCTGTATGATTTATCGTGCACCCGAAATTTAACCGATTTCTTTTAGTATTCATATGGATGATCCTACACTTTTCATTATCTGGAACCAACTACCACTTTTGACACCTTCTTGCCTAAATCATTTCGCAGTTGGTTTTGATCTTCTGATGACTTTACTTGGTGGTTAATGATAACATCATCTACAAACGATCTAAGAGACCTGCTCAAATCGTCTCCTAAATCTTTTCTACAAATCAGGAAAAGTATAGGGCCTATAACACATCTTTGGCGAACGCCAAATGTCATTTCTGTTATATTCGACGATTTTTCGTCGATTAATACGTCTTGTGACCATTGTGACACGAAATCCTGAATCCAGTCGTACATCAAGACAATACTCCATAAGCACGCAGTTTGATTAGAAGCCGCGTGTGGGAAACGATGTCAAAGACCTTCTGTAAATCTAGAAATATGGTATCAATGATCACCTGTCGATTGTTCATAGTGCTTCGTGTGAATAGAAACCTAGTTGTGTTTCAAATGAATGATATTATCTGAATTCGTACTGACTATATATCAATATATCGTTTCCTTCGAGGTATTCACAATGTTCGCACTCACACCAAACGACGACAGAAACACGTGACAGGTAAAGTCTTCAAAATACACTTCCAGAATATACTAATCACCGCTCTTCCGATAGGCAGTCAAATGAATAGTGCTTAAAGCGTTTCCCCGATGGGGAGCTATACTGCCTTTCGGAACACTTGGTGGTAGTGGTAAGTTCCTATTTGACCAAACAGCTGAGATCATCGGTACCTGTACTTACACACTACTTAATTTAATTTAAACTAACTTACACTAGGGACAACACACATACCCATGCGCGAGGGAGGACTCGAACCCCCAAACGGGGGGGGGGGGGGGGGAGGGGGGGGAGTCGAGAAAACCGTGGCAGGACGCCCCAGACCCAGCGGCTACCCCGCGCGGCTCGATGCACTTCGCACGTTTCTAGCCCTAAGGGGACTATATACCCAAGCATAGTAACTGAGGAAGAGACTGGCATATATATTGTCCATGAGACGAACGAATGCCACGTCTTTCGCTGAACACATGGTGTGGATCATTCACAGAATGATTCTTGGTTATTCAGCCAGAGACTGCTGTAGATGTTAACATTCAGATAAATACAGTTAGTCACGCGGGGTTGCCACGTGGTTTGAGACGTCCTGTCACGGTGCACGCGGCTCCCCCGTCGGAGGTTCGAGTCCTCCCTCGGGCATCGGTGTGTGTGTTGTCCATAGCGTAAGTTAGTTTAAGTTATATTAAGTAGCTTGTAAGCTTAGGAACCGATGGCCTAAGCAGTTTGGTCCCGTAAGATCTTACCACAAATATACAAAAATACAGTTAATCCTCACGACTGTAAGAGTGGAGGACTTAACGCATGTCTGTTTAAGGGTTGGGTTGTTTTGGAGAAGGAGACCAGACAGCGAGGTCATCGGTCTCATCGGATTAGGGAAGGAAGGGGAAGGAAGTCGGCCGTGCCCTTTGAAAGGAACCATCCCGGCATTTGACTGGAGTGATTTAGGGCAATCACGGAAAACCTAAATCAGGATGGCCGGACGCGGAATTGAACCGTCGTCTTCCCGAATGCTTGTCCAGTGTTTAACTCTGTTTAAGGTTCCGGTTCTCACACGACAAAACAGTTAGTAAATTTCATTGTTGTAGATAAAAGGGAGAACACTTCGTAATTCATTAACTATGCTTTCAGCATGTAAATTAAAATTAGTGTTTACAACAAAACACTTCTTTTCACACCTGCCTCGTAATTACACCCCGATTATTCCTATATGGAAATTATGATAGCTTTAAAGGACGACTTTTAATTATAAAAACTGACGGCATTTAGTCGAAAAGTCGAAAGGCGGCTCTTGAATGAGCATGTCAATTTGTAGTGCGCTTAACCTGGAAGGAAATAGCTGTAGCCACTGCGACGTAACAGGCCTACCTAAATAAAACGCTCCCGCTCTTAATTGTATGTTGCCATTTCCATATTCTAAAATTTAGCCTTGTAGTCTAGTTGCTGAAACGGGATTGACACTGAGTCGGAAAATGGTGCACTGTCCTGGCGCCTGACTATCTATCAAATTAATTTCGGGCTGACCTGCAGCTGCTCTCCAGTAGGCGGGCTTCCCAGAGCCACTCGAGCATTTTGGATACGAAACTAATATAAAATGGAACTGTAACATTGCCTGAAAAGTTTAGCAACACTGTGAGCTTCCACTTACTTCCCGATATACACAACGCTATCCGTCTACATACACTTCATACCTCCTTGTCATTTTCATGATATATTCTTAATGACTTCTATTTAAGATGTGACACTGACAAGTTAAATTTATTGTCTGAACCAAAGATAGATGATCGCCGCTTAAGCTACGACTGCTCTCTCTCTTCGCGTAGTGAGCCATATGTACTAGACACAATGGAAGTATGTCAAAAGGAATGCTACAGCTGTGTCTTGTTGGGTTAGCGGTAACACAGTCTGCTAGTGCTGCTTTGGAGGCTTTGGATGTCGGTTGGTATCTCACTGGAGAAAAGTTTTCATACATTTTTCTTTTCTTTTACTCAGTTTTCAAGAAGACAGAACAAAATCTAGAGACAAAATTTTACGTGATTATCTTAAGAGAAGCTCTTCATCGTAGGCCATCTCACGGCCTCGATTCGATGCCTTGCACTGCTGGCGCAAGTGTCTTCTTTGAAAATACCGATTTACTTAGTAAGAAAGTTTCTGAAAACACTTCAAGAGACCATTAATGACTGTGATTTGAGCTTTGTTCGTCATTTATGGATTCATCGTCCCAGGGAAAAGTTACAGAAGCAATGAACACACTGAGTAGCATACCACTGTGGTAAATCTGGCGATGAAAACCGTATGAAACAGGAGAATTGACCATTTCTTAGTATTTAAATTTCTCTTTGTATATCAGGAGAGATAATTTTCTTCGTTACTTCAAAATTTGATTACTGTGTGATTTCGAATAATTTACCAAATTTCCTTATGAATTCACACTGAAGTGACAGAGAAACTGGAATAGGAATGCGTATTCAAACACAGGCAGGTTATCAAGATTTAAGGGGAGCCGGAACGATCCAGCTCCTCCATGTTAATTTTAGCAAATAGAAGGAACATTTTTTCTAAAACCATTAAACATATAGGTCTGAAATTTGGACTACACGTTCAGTGAATATTTCTCTACAAATTCATAATGCCGTGTTAAGAAATATTTATTGGTTTTTGTTTAACAATTTTTTTAATAGATGCTTATTTTTTCTGTAAAATTTTGCACTTTTTCTTCTATGACTCTTGAATTATACAGTACTTTTTTTACAATTTGTTACAAAAATGAAGGAAAAGAAGTAAACAGTATTGTGTATAAATTTCATTGAGATACTTTAAGAAGTTTTTGAGAAAATGTTCCTCAAAGATGAGAATTTTAAACTTACGGGAAATGGCTTGCTAAGTTTTTTAGCACATTCCTGATACATATGATGGATTATCAGCATCCTCTTCTTTTTCCAGTGTTAGTTTCATTTCCTCTGGTCTTTTCTTCCCCTTTGCAGCATATTGTAGCCTTTTGTCTCTTCTTCCCGCAACTCTTAGTCTTTCTTCATCAATTATGCGCATTGTGGAAATGGTGTTGTGTCCTGGTTGGAAACCTAAGCGTTTCGGTACATCACATTTCATAATGTTTCCTTCATTGTATGTTGCCACTGCATCATACACTCCACAATGCAATATTTTTATTTGTACAAACACTCTTTTGGGAATCCTAATTCAGATTAAATTATTTACACTTTCATTTGGATTTTGTGTTTTCCCATGTAAACACTTTTCCCATAAACTTGGCTGTGATAAATCTCTGAATATTGGCTTAATTACATCAATTACAGCATTTGGCAAACTGTTTTTATGGGAATATTCCTTTCCTGATTGGTACTTAGGCCATGACCTGTGGGGCACAGTGCATGTTGAGGGTACTCATTTGTTAATGCAGAATGAAAAAATAATGCCCATACTGCTCTCCTCATATACTCATTGCTTCTTGTATTTTGCCTAATTGCACATCCATAATACCTCTGCAATTTATCAATTGCTTCATCTGTCAGTCTTCCTCTTCCTCCTAGGGCTTTACCATCACTAAGCTTCTGGGACCCTAATGTCTGCTTTAGTTCGCGAAAGCGAGCTCCCATGCGCTTCTGCACATGTCCAATGCACTCCTGTTTTTTAATGTGAATTTCATTGCCATAAGGTTTGAGTTCCTCTACAGTTTTATAACCCTTAGAATCACCATCTCCTAGATAGTTAGTGTATCGTACATTATACCACTCCTGTGATCTGGAAAAAACTGCTTTCACTCCCTTTACTTCCATCGCTCCACTCGTGCCGTAAAAATTTGCTTCACAACTTTGACTATGTTCGTCATTGGTATTGCTCCTACATCTACAATCTTTTGAGAGAATAGCAATTTCAGTTACTTTGCAACTGTCTCTATTCGTAGCTGTCACAACTCCATTTAGAGATTTATGACTTCTACGTTGCCATGACCCATTTAAAGCTACAGTTAAATCGCTACAATTCCCATTACCTGTCACAGCTTCTTTAACTGCTTTCTTCATTGTTGCTTGAGAAATATCTTCAGCAGAAGATCCCACCAATTCATTATAAAATCCAAACTTTGCTGGTGGTTTTGGAAAGTTCATAATTCCACATAACATTGTTCCTGCAGCACTGCCCTTGCCAATGCAATGCAAGCCATAGGCTAGCCTAACATTTATGTCATACACCCTCTTTCCACTATTACCACTACGAGGAATACTGTTATAATTAGAAAACAAAACATCTGCATCACATTTGTTACACTTCAATAACATTTTACAAGTCAAACCAATGTGTGAAGTTATTTTCAATTCCAGTCCTCTTTCTTTGTAAACTTGGCATAATACGTTATGTTTCAAAATATTAGAGAGCAAGGAAATGTTAGTTATTTCATTCACATCATTACTGTCACTTTCATAGTTTTCAAATTTTTCTTTGCTGTCACAAAGTTTCTTGCTGGAAGAAGTTCTATCACATTCATCTGGAGTACTCAGTGAAGCAGTATAAGCAGCATCTCCCTTCGAAACAACAAAAGATTTCTTCTTCCACTCATTGTGCCTTTTCTTAAACACTCGATTGTTGAAACGGGGCATACTGATATCCACAAACCAAATACGTAAAACAGGTACGAGCAATGTACGTCAAATCCGCGAAATTGAACAGCTAAACAACACAAAGCGAGCTCCACAAGTCAGCACACACTGTATAGCGTTTATGTGTACCGATATGAACAGTAACTTGTCACAGAGATAAAGCCATACAACGTTGGAAAACAAAACACTGTCTAATTCAGCAAAGATACCATGCTTGCAGCCAGCGAGCGGCGCCGTCAGAGGTGACACACCAGGTCGCTACAACCGTTTACGCGGCGCGTCAATTTTGTAACGATAAAAAACACACTTAGAATTCACTTAGAAGGGTGAAACTTGATTTGTTTTATTCAGAAAACTACAAATAATATTACAATGAAGAAACCAAAAATATGTTAATTTTGTCATTTTCATCGTTCCCGTTCCCCTTAAGTGAGTTTGAACGTTGTGTTATAGTCTGCGCACGAGCGATGGGACACAGCATCTCCGAGGTAGCGATGAAGGGGGGATTTTCCCATACGACCATATGACGAGTGTACCGTGAATATCAGGAATCCGGTAAAACATCGCTGCGGCCGAAAAGAGATCCTGCAACAACGGGAGCAACGAAGACTGAAGAGAATCATTCGACGTGACAGAAGTGCAACCCTTTCGCAAGCTGCTGCAAATTTCAATGCTGGGCCATCAAGAACTGTTAGCGTGAGAACCATTCAACGAAACATCATCGATCTGGGCTTTCGGAGCCGAAGGCCCACTCGTATACCCTTGATGAATGCACCGCAGGAAGCTTTACGACTCGCCAGGAGTAGTCAACACCAACACTGGACTGTTGATGACTGGAAACATACTGCCTGGTCAGAGAGTCTCATTTCAAATTGTATCGAGCTGATGGACGTGTACGGGTATGGAAACAACCTCAAGAAACCATGGACCCCGAATTTCAGCAGGGGACTGTTCAAGCTAGTGGAGGCTCTGTAATGGTGTGGGGCGTGTGCAGTTGGAGTGATATGGGACCCCTGATACGTCTAGATACCATTCTAACAGGTGATACGTAAGCAAGCATCCTGGCTGACCACTTGCACCCATTCATGCCCATTGTGCATTCCGACGAACTCGGACAATTCCAGTAGGACAATGCGACGTCCGGAATTGCTATCGAGTGGCTCCAAGAACAGTCTTCTGAGTTTAAACACTTCCGCTGGTCACCAAACACACCAGTCATGAACAGAATTGATAATATGTTGAAAAACTTGCAACATGCTGTACAGAAGAGATCTCCACCCCCTCGTACTTTTACGTATTTATGGATAGCTCCGCAGGATTCATGATATCAATTAACTCCAGCACCACTTCAGACCTTAGTTGAGTCCATGCCACGTCATGTTGCAACACTTCTGCATGGTTGCGGGAGCCCTACACACTATTAGGCAGGTTTATCAGTTTCTTGTGTCATTTCCACCACCATGGTTTCACATTATGACGAGTGTCCTGAAATGCCACCTGTATATGATATCTGATAGTACGTATCTAACTGCATAGTATATTATTTCTTCCTGACATTTGAGTCAGTTTTTTTTTCAGTTACTTTTTCTTTATGAGGGAATATGTATTGTCCTTTTCTATTTTAGTGATATGGGACCAATCATGGCGATAAACATGACTGATTCTCATGAAGTCAACTAGTATAGACTTCAAGATGACCTCTAGCAGCCGAAAATGGTTATGACCACCTGGATCATTACTCAACTATGACTTTCTTTCTTTGATTTCTTTTGCTTGCGCCTTTTTTTCCCGCGGATACTCAGGGTCGGCATGGTTAATCGGATGTGGCAATGTTAATGTAAGGGGTGGCCGGATGCCCTTCCTGCCACCACCCCGTACTCCCTGGGACGGAATTAGTGTACCCCAACTGTCTGCAAGTAGGATAATCCATGGAATAGGGCGGTAGTGTTCAGACGTCTGCGAGCCGTGTAACTGAGGTGGTACGTGGGGACCATCCCGGTATTCACTTAGGGGGATGTGGAAAACCTCCTGAAAACCACATCCAGGCTGGCCGGCACACCGGCCATCGCCGTTAATCCGCCGGGCGGGTTCGATCCGGGGCCGACGCGCCTAACCGAGTCCAGGAAGCAGCGCGTTAGCGCTCTCGGCTAACCTGGCGGGTCATTACTCAACTATGACTGAAACAAGCAAATTACGTATACCTTTCATTATAAAAAACTTCTGTTGCAAGATATATGTCGTAAGTGCACAATTCAACCATATTTTCTGGTGCATTTTAATGATGGCGGTACATTATATGAATCAAAGATTCTCACGCCTTGCTGCATGAGCAATTGTTCAATGAGAAAGTTTGCCACTACTGTGTCAAAACTTTATGACATTTAGATTAGCAGCAATTCAGTTCTCAACTGTTCACAAACAAGGCGTCTCCAAAATAAGTAGCTCCGATAACGTTTAGTAGGATTCATATTGCGTCAGTTTCAATAGTCTTGTATTGTTCATAACTGTTTCATGGAATACAGTGAGACAGACTGTTACCATTTTGATCGAAGACAAACTGCATTGCGCCGGCCGCTGTGGCCGAGCGGTTCTAGGCGCTTCAGTCTGGAACCGCGCTGCTGCTACGGTCGCAAGTTCGAATCCTGCCTCGCGTACGATTGTGTGTGATGCCCTTAGGTTAGTTAGGTTTAAGTAGTTCGAAGTCTAGGAGACTGGTGGTCTCAGATGTTACGTCCCACAGTGCTTAGAGCCATTTGAACTATTTTTTGAACTGCATTGCATTCACTTTGTATATGGTTAGACTCTTTCCATGGAAACTTACACACCTACTATGAATGGCCTTATACCAGCCAGAACCTAAACAGCAGCATACGCCGCAGATCTCAAGCAGGGAACATCTGGCCAGCAAGAGGGCGTGTGGCCGCAGCCAGTGGCTGCGCCCACTCTATTGGGAGCGGACTTCGCCATTTTCGGGATGCCAAAATGTGGAATTATGCATATGCAGCTGTAGCATACAAGTGAAATTCAATACAGAGAGTGGACTTTGACGAGCTCTTAGATGCTATTTACCAGACGATCACAAGCAGACATGAGAGTCTATGGCTTAAGCAGATGATAACACCTTCGCTACCAATTTCCGTATTTTATAGGGTGGCCAATTTGTGCTGAATGGCAGACAAAAATTTGTAAATTGTAAATTTGTGGTAAGTTCCTATGGGACCAAACTGCTAGGGTTATCGGTCCCTAGACTTACACACTACTTAATCTGACTTAAACTAATTTACACCAACGACAACACACACACACACACAAACACACACACACACACACACACACACACACACACACACACACCCATGCCCGAGGGAGGACTCGAACCTCCGACGTGCCAGACACAGAGCTATGAGAATTGTTATGTTGGCCACTTAAGGAATCGGTTCAGTCTTAATGGCTGTGGAGTCTGCCGGATGGCTTGGTGTTTTTTCCAGTGACGGTATTATATGCAATGCTAACGAAGAGGCTCACTTTAGAAATTTAGATTTACATACTGGCTCATTTCCTGTTTCTCCGGTTATTTGACGTGATTAAACTAAGGTATGACCTCACAGACCGTATCATAGCATTCGAAAATAACATTTGAGCCGACTGCTACATTGACGTCGTGGTTAAATTCGTAAATTTCTAGCTTGTAGGTAGTGTGTTCTAATCCTTTCACTTCTACAAAATTTAATACTTTGTTAGTTTTGTGTATACTGCTTCCAATGCTTGCTGGAGGAAGGCAAGATGAAATAGTCCCCATTAATTTACGTGACATAAATAGTTGAGGAGGAACTCAGCCTTCGGTTGATAATTGTTTTGCAGTTTTAATAACTTTGTAGCCTTAGCCGTTGAACACACTGATTCAACTAATGCTTTCGACAGCTACAGAAACGCAAAGTGTGTTGTCTCCTAGGTAAATTACTTGTGCAGTGGTATCAGACGAAAAGATCTACCTGGCTCAGAATTTGCAGACTAGATTTTTAAACCTCTTTCTGTTTGGGCAACGACCTTTTATTCTTCGGAAAATTTACGGTAGTTGTTGCTTAAGATTTTCTTGCAAGAAACTAAACTCCTTCAGCTACAACGAACGTTAAAACAAATGTTCTTAACAGTACTAAACAGCAGTTTTTGAATCGGTTACTTGCCGCATTTTCCCTCATTTCGCTGGTAGAAAGGAAAAAAGTTGACTAAAAAAAAAAAAAAAAAAGTCTTCGAGAAAGAAAGAAGGATGGTATCAAACTTTTCGCACTGCAAGGTTATGTGATTTTATTTCAGTGATTACAAAATCAAGCGAACGAACAATGTAGATGGCAGTACGATTACACTGCTGGTGATATATGATATTTCACTAATTTGGGCCTAATCTGATGTAGGGCCAGCTTAGACCATACATATACAGAGCAGGAAGCCTCGACATTATTAAATTCGGAAATCTGAAAGCACGAAAGTACTTTAACGGAAGACATTAACATCGTCTGGCTTTTGAATTGGCATTTACCATAATTTATAGGTGTTTAGAGGTAACATCGCTGAGCCCAAGTTAATAAAGTCGTGCAACGTGATTTCTCTTGTCAAGTATGGTCTTCTTCTATTAATTTAGTTTCGTGTAATCAGTGAATAATCGGAGGTGTCAGATATTAACTTCAAAGGTATTCCCTACGTATGAAAAGAACTAAATAATTACCCGCTCTTTGGGAACAGCTTCCAAAAATAACTGAAAATCATTAAATGTTTTCTGCAAGCACACCTGTAACAGCAACAGCTGAATAAAAGAAGGTAACAGTATTATCATGGTAATAATTAAATAATCCGTTGACTACACAATGTACAGTGGGATTTATCGAACTAAGAAATTGTTTGAAATAGCGAAAATTTCAAAATGGTTCCGAACAGGGGCTATGATGGCAAGAAGCGTCTCTACTTACCACTGATTTGAGACTTGAATAACTTCTATGCGGAACCTTACTGATAATTAACCAGTTAACAGAGAACTTGTGTTTCTTTACTACCTAATCTGTAACTCTTTATAGTCTTTGTATCAGAAATTAACTGTAACCGACTAGCCGTTGAAACCGCACACATGCAGATTTTGGCGGCTATTTCACTATGGTACAATATACAATTTAATTGTGAGATTTGTGAAGAAACTGACCATTTAGAAAATGTGCATTGAATAGCGAAGGAAAATGGTGAATGTCGACGGAGTCGAATACATTTACAGCAGAACCAGAAAATGAAGGCACTGAACAGTCGGGAATACACTTCCAGGGAATCAGATCTTTCATACATTGTTCTGCATCTTCCGTTATAACACACTAATGTAGGTTACAAATGTGTGTTGCAGTGTTGTGTTGAGTTGGTTCCAGACTGATATCTGCAAGGTATGGGCTCAATTGTCCCTCCAGCCGTTCATTCTTAATAGGCACAAAAGTAGCTCTTACACCTCTGGTAACGCCAGGAAAAGAAAGTCGGCTACATCGTAGTTCAGAATCCGCATTAAATATGATGTCAATTTGCTAAAAACTGGAGCAAAGACAGTTTAGGTTGGGCCAACACAGAGGCAGAAGCTGCGACGAATAGAAAGTCTGTCTCCAGTAAGTTGTTTTACACTAGAAATTTTATTTTATTTTATTTTATGAGCCACTGGTCATGTTAGGTTACGGATCTCTTATTTTATTTTAACTTGTGACGTTGAACATATTGTTGGTGCTTTGCTGGAATTTGGGTCTCCCTTTTCACGTTATTTGACCCTCTCAGGGCGGCAGAGTTACATCAATTCGTTATTTTCATCCAGATTTCTAGTTGCTCTAGGTCTTCGTGAGAGGCGCGTATCTTTGTTCGAATCCCGTTCCAGCACAAACATATTCACCACTTCATTTCAAGCACTAACTTGCTCACGCCGAACTACTGATGAAACACAGTTTTATGTTTTAGCGTCTCTTTTTTTTTTTTGTCACAAGTAACGATAGATGCTGGTTTCAAGTCACAGGCAGAGAATGAACTTCTAATCACAGTATTTCAGGTTCAGACTTTCATCATGTCATTTCAAGTACCAACATTCTACTCGAAGTTCCCGGTGAAAAATAATTATATCGCTAACCTCTCTTTGGTTGTACCCAACAACTACGGAACGAGATGGTTTCGATGCCTAGTCAGTCGATAAATTTCCATCAAGTCGTTAAAAGTTGAAACACGCTACTCTTGGCTGCTGGAGAAAGAGTAATTTGTTTATTAACATATCTTCGTTACGATGTTTGTACGGTTGGAGTTACATTTGCACAAACATTTCGTCACGTTCTTTCAAATCAAGCATGCGCACATATCCCTAATAGTGAACAAACAACATCTATTCTTGGGTGTTCAACGAGGGAGGAAAGTGACGAGCTGGAATCCCGCTCAAGCAAAGGTGGTGGTTATATTCGGTATCTAATATTTGATATTATTCAGTTAACAATCCTATTATGTACTGGGTTCGCATTCCCGTCACAAAATTTTAAATCAAGGAATTTAAAATTTAAACAAGTGGCCAGTTCGTTACTTCATCTACATCTACATCTACATGATTACTCTGCAATTCACATTTAAGTGCTTGACAGAGGGTTCATCGAACCACAATCATACTATCTCTCTACCATTCCACTCCCGAACAGCGCGCGGGAAGAACGAACACCTAAACCTTTCTGTTCGAGCTCTGATTTCTCTTATTTTATTTTGATGGTCATTCCTACCTACGTAGGTTGGGCTCAACAAAATATTTTCCCATTCGGAAGAGAAAGTTGGTGACTGAAATTTCGCAAATAGATCTCGCCGCGACGAAAACCGTCTTTGCTTTAATGACTTCCATCCCAATTCGCGTATCATATCTGCTACACTCTCTCCCCTATTACGTGATAATACAAAAGGAGCTGCCCTTTTTTGCACAATTTCGATGTCCTCCGTCAATCCCACCTGGTAAGGATCCCACACCGCGCAGCAATATTCTAACAGAGGACGAACGAGTGTAGTGTAAACTGTCTCTTTAGTGGACTTGTTGCATCTTCTAAGTGTCGTGCCAATGGAACACAACCTTTGGCTTGCCTTCCCCACAATATTATCTACGTGGTCTTTCCAACTGAAGTTGATCGTAGTTTTAACACCCAGGTACTTAGTTGAATTGACAGCCTTGAGAATTGTACTATTTATCGAGTAATCGAATTCCAACGGGTTTCTTTTGGAACTCATGTGGATCACCTCATACTTTTCGTTATTTAGCGTCAACTGCCACCTGCCACACCATACAGCAATCTTTTCTCAATCGCTTTGCAACTGATACTGGTCTTCGGATGACCTTACTAGACGGTAAATCACAGCATCATCTGCGAACAACCTAAGAGAACTGCTCAGATTGTCACCCAGGTCATTTATATAGACCAGGAACAGCAGAGGTCCCAGGACGCTTCCCTGGGGAACACCTGATATCACTTTAGTTTTACTCGATGATTTGCCGTCTATTACTACGAACTGCGACCTTCCTGACAGGAAATCAAGAATCTAGTCGCACAACTGAGACGATACCCCATAGGCCCGCAGCTTGATTAGAAGTCGCTTGTGAGGAATGGTGTCAAAAGCTTTCCGGAAATCTAGAAATACGGAATCAACTTGAGATCCCCTGTCGATAGCGGCCATTACTTCGTGCGAATAAAGAGCTAGCTGCGTTGCACAAGAACGATGTTTTCTGAAACCATGCTGATTGCGTATCAATAGATCGTTCCCTTCGAGGTGATTCATAATGTTTGAATACAGTATGTGCTCCAAAACTCTACTGCAAACCGACGTCAATGATATAGGTCTGTAGTTCGATGGATTACTCCTATTACCCTTCTTAAACACTGGTGCGACCTGCGCAATTTTCCAATCTGTAGGTACAGATCTATCTATGAGCGAGCGGTTATATATGATTGCTAAGTAGGGAGCTATTGTATCAGCGTAATCTGACAGGAACCTAATCGATATACAGTCTGGACCTGAAGACTTGCCCGTATCAAGGGATTTGAGTTGCTTCGCAACCCTCCAAAAAATATCTGCTTCTAAGAAACTCATGCTAGCAGCTGTTCGTGTTTCAAATTCTGAAATATTCCATTCGTCTTCCCTGGTGAAGGAATTTCGGAAAACTGCGTTCAATAACTCCGCTTTAGCGGCACAGTCGTCGGTAACAGTACCATCTTGATAGCATTCCGGTTTCAGTTAAGTTTTAATTTACTGCGAAGTTCAAATCTGGTAACTGATACTGATTTAATCCTTGATATTCCACGTCTTATTATGCCCAATCAGCAATGGAAATCACTGCCGTGATCGTGGCTTGTTCAGAAATGATAGGTTTTCTTAGTTACCAATGACTACAGATGTTGTTTATGAATTCAGATCCAGAACTAAAAATTGTTCTCATGCCATTTAAAGTTCAAACAGGTGTAAAAATTACATATAAGGCACCATGAGTAGATGGAAATTATGGTGATACGCTTTTTTCCTGTTTTTACTTCTCATTCCAGTAACCAGATAATGCAAAACCACCCGCCATAGGAACGACGTTCAGCAAGTGGCAGCAAACGTTTCAGACAGCAAAAATTCTTCGTACTGTCATAGACCTTCGGGAGTCCGGATATTCTCTCAAGACAGTTTATTTCATTTTGATTATAGATCACAGAACGATTTGTGTGATTAAGTAAATTTCAGATCCAAATGGGTATAGTAACAATTGTGAAGCAATAAAGCTGAGTTTACAAGCGTCAAGGACTGTCTCATATCTAATAACGTGATTTCTAATGTTTGTAACACTGTGGTATTAATTTACATCTAGACTGAATACGATAAAGAGCAGTTTTCTCTACTGGTCGCCTGTGGAAACCATTTTGTGTAGTCAAAAGACTATACCGACAAGAGATCAGAAGACCTGCAAGAGGGCTACAGTGTGTGGGCTGCATGCAAATCAGGAGAAACGCAATTCCAGTCATTTGGATAGCTCTGAACTTATGGTGGTGACCGCACACACGCCGTGCGGTGGGGACCCAAATTTCTACTGTCCGATGGCGAGTATCTGTTTGATCGTCCACAGATGGCCACTATTTTCAACCGAACAGTGCAACACCCAGATGTCAGAATTATGTTAGCGGCACTCCACAAACATTGCGGCAATTTCGTTAAGAGATTTAGGAAAATAAAGTAAATCCTCCGTGTGAACGTACGGAAGAGAATTGGAACCCCCTACGCCCACAATACGAAACCAGTGTCTTAATTAGTGAGCCCTTCCGATCGATACACGAAGCCACTGTTGTTAATCATACGTCTCGCGATATAACTTTACCCAATACTGTTACTTTCCCGATCAACTGTACAAGAAGTACGCGCCCAGTTGGTGGTTACTCTTACGAGAACACGTCAAGTGCCATAAACTTTGCTCAGGGGAAGATATACGACGATTTCTGAGAAAATAACCGGACGCTCAGAGCATCCAGTGAGCTAGTGACTAGCGTCACGTTTTTTTTCACTTTTGCGTCCAGCGTTGGAAACCCGATAATTGTTTTTATTTTATTTTTTGTATTATCTACCCACGTCCGTGGAAGTTTACTACATTACTGTTTCTTATAAAGTTAGGGAATACAAGAGCGCTACATTAACTGCAAAATTACGGCTGGGTGTCACAATAGGTGTTACATATTTTTTATATAAAATATATGTGTGTATGGTATTTCTAGGGCTTACAGACTTTCTAAATTCTCTTATTCTCATGGTTATTCTTATATCAGTTCTTGAATCTCATATTTTATTCTTACGTTTATTGTTCAGGGAGATTTGCTGCGTTCCTTTGGCGGATACCGATCGTAGAAATATTGGAAAGAGAAATTCCGAACACAAACACGGCACGAAGGTAGGTTTGCCACAGATACACTTCTTCATAAGAATCTCACTCGGGGAAGAACCGTTCTCAACATTGCTGAAGATTTCACGCGTTGGAAATAAATTCGTGGCAAACCACGCACAACGGATCGTATTTCCGAAAACTGGTACCTGCAGTTGATTATGTATCAAGCAAGATACACTAGAGGAATTCCACCAAAAACAATTACAACCAATTTTTTCATTCATTTTTTTAAATTCATTCGCCAGACCCACAATTAATTGACGAATATGGACAACGTTATTTTAATATACGTTGGAAAGCATTCTTGTTGTTATCTTCTACGGACATGGATAGATAAATGAAAAACAAATATGAAAATAATAATCGCGTTTTCAGCACGGGGTGCAGAAGTGTGAAGCCGTGACGCTAGCCCATGCACAAGCGCTTCGGTTGTACTAGTTGTTCGCTTAAAGGCACATACGCTACCTCAAAAGCTTTGGTCGTCGTTTTCTCAAAAATCGTCAAATATCTATTGGTAAACTGAGACATGTGTTTGCTTATTTTGAGCTCTCTTCCACTGAGCAGAGTTTCTGGGATATCGGGTTATGGCACTTGCCGTGTTCTCCTCGTTAGTAGTAGGAAACCTCAGAGTACCGATATGCCTCACTGACTTTACGGACAACTTGTCGGAGTAGGCTAAACCGAGGTGAAGAAGGCCGCTCGAAGGTCTCATTAAAATGAGGGTCACGAAATGGGCACAAAACGTGACAGTCGACCCAGAAGTTGGGATGAAGGAATAAATACTGTTTTAAGGTTAGTACATCTGTCGGAAGCCAGTGAACTTTCTGTGACAGTACACGTGGTCGGGGATTTCAATGCCCGTAGCTGGCTCGTTTGTAGGAGATGAGGACGCATAGTGAGTGCAGCGGCGGCAGCGGCGGCGGCGAGTGCTGACCTTGCGCGGCGGCGGCCCCCCCACCTCCGCAGCCGGCAGTCGCTCGCTGCGGCCTAGGCCAGTGCTCCGCCGCTGGCGCCGACGTTCGCAGCCGCAGCGCGGAGCCACCATGCGCCTCCCACCAGCCACTGCACGCTCCCTGAACGTCGGCCGGTACGTATCAGCTGTCACTGCCACACGGCTCAACGCAATGCGCAGTTACCGGCGTTACTAGGCTAGATACCTAACCGTGCGACTAGACGCCAGTGTTAATGCGGAAATGTGCCAAAAGAGTAGAGAGCAATTTGAGGTAAAAAGAACGAACGTGTATATTTCTTGAAGAAGCATAGCAGAAGTATTGTGATAAAAGTTTACTGTTATTATGTGGAGAGAGAGAAGAATGAGGAAAATTGGCAATACACTGGAAATGATATAAATATGAGTCATACATTATCTTTCTACTGTAAAATGGGCAGAATTGTATCCTCTGATTTATGGAAAAAGCTGCAGCACAAAATGGGCTCGGAAGTAGCTCGCCAATGTGTCTGACGTGCAGATGAGCCAGTGAGATAATAAACATTGTCACTGTGGACCTAGCAGCTATCTCGACTTCCAGTAATCTGTTTCTAAACAGTAATCATAATTAAGACTGTGTAAGACAGTTCTATTTTCGTACCATCATCTTGCATTTCCCCAGAAAAGTCGCAGAAAAGCTTGACTATATCTCAATAGACTCATCTGCGGGAAAACTTCGCGTATCAAATGTTAGTGAATGATACCAAATCTCCGAAAAATATTCGTTCCTGCTCCCAGGAGGTTTAGACCATACTA
The DNA here is from genome assembly GCF_023864345.2 of Schistocerca serialis cubense. Classification (NCBI taxonomy): domain Eukaryota; kingdom Metazoa; phylum Arthropoda; class Insecta; order Orthoptera; family Acrididae; genus Schistocerca; species Schistocerca serialis. Next base: position 586,509,094 of record NC_064640.1, read on the forward strand.
AATTGTCTGTTCGAGATAGATTTGAAAAGGCCATTTTTCCATTGCACATTTACTGAAATCGCTAGTGGTAAACATTTAGCACACTTTTCATGAAGCCGGCCGTTGTGGCCGTGCGGTTCTAGGCGCTTCAGTCCGGAACCGCGTGACTGCTGCGGTCGCAGGTTCGAATCCTGCCTCGGGCATGGATGTGTGTGATGTGCTTAGGTTAGTTAGGTTTAAGTAGTTCTAAGTTCTAGGGGACTGATGACCTAAGATGTTAAGTCCCATAGTGCTCAGAGCCATTTGAACCATTTTTGAACTTTTCATGAAAAACGTGGGAATAAATGCTCAGAATAATGGGTTGGGTTGTTTTGGGGAAGGAGACCAGACAGCGAGGTCATCGGTCTCATCAGATTAGGGAAGGACGGGGAAGGAAATCGGCCTTGCCCTTTGAAAGGAACCATCCCGGCATTTGCCTGGAGTGATTTAGGGAAATCACGGAAAACCTAAATCAGGATGTTCGGACGCGGGATTGAACCGTCGTCCTCCCGAATGCAAGTCCAGTGTCTAACCACTGCGCCACCTCGCTCGTTCAGAATACTGAATAAAAATTGGTTCCATACGTCACTTTATAATGGTTGTGTAACAAACAATAAATTTGATCAGTAGTAGGAGAAAAAACATATTTACTAACCTACCAAATGGGAACATACACCAGTGAATAGTTGAATCAGAAACACCCACTTAGTAGCCCTCCTTGTTGACTTGAAGACAAGTTGTGGCACGACTTAACGATATACAGTAGTCGCTGATGAGTCACGGCCTCAAAGATCAATCCATAAAATTTTGGTTAAGTGACTTCGGGGTCCAAACACGGGTCCTCATATCCGTGGAGCGTTCTTCATACTCTTCTAACATAATTCCTGCGTGATGCATCGCTTCGCTGGAGATACAGATCACCTATAGGGTGCTAGATGCACAGGATCCTACATCAGATTCGAACGTAGTTTGCCGGTGAAACACGATTGAAGGGCATTGTTTGACCACTCGCTGATGGACCACTCGCTCAAGAGGCATTCGACGTACTCTTTCCGTCCCACAAGGCGACTCCATTCCATGCGCCTTGACGTACGGTAACCACACGTACTAGTGTGGGGCAGTTCTATACTTCACAAGTGGAGTATAGAGTGGCTTTGTATGTTTCGGCTGCTCACTTATCCTGTCGCCTAGCACTGAACACTTATCTTCCGTGATGTTTCCCCCGGCTATACTTGTCGGCTACCTCTGTCTTCAACACACTGCCTGCCTAAGACACTGCGGCTGTCTTTTAAACAAATATTCCTGATACACACATTCAGTATTGGTGTGTCGAAATCCCGCTGCATGCTTGACCGAGAGACAAGATATTCGATGTGCGGATCTGGCTGCGCTGACATCGCACATCGTGCTTATCCTGTACTTGAATGTCAGGCGGACGGCCAGAAGAAGTTGTGACGACATCAGGGACACGTGGCACACCGAACTATTCCATTAGCTGCGGCAATACGAGCGCTCTCTCTCCACAGCAGCGGTTACGTCTAGTTCTACTGCTCACCAGTGGATTCGTCAGTGCCACATACTTTCATATTCAATATTAACATTACATTAAATGTGAAACCCTAGTTTCGCGCAAAAGTTTGAACTAAGAAAATAATGTTTTGAATGTGATCAAAGACAATTTTGAACACTAAATGCTTGTAGTAAATCAGTCGAGACGACAGATCACTGATGTTACCATAATTCAACATACACACCAAATTCAGCAGCACACATGACTATACGTTTGAATAGTGAAAACGTCTCTATCGAACGTCACGCTACTGAACTTGATGCGAATAGACGAATACCAATCCCTTGTTTGATCAGATTACGGGTTGAAATTGAACTGTAACAGAATCCCTGAGGAATTCTGGGGTTGTCAACTGAAGTTTATAACTTTACGTACCATCGACTTGCATAAATAGACTGTGGCAATTCGCAGAAGAAAATAAACCAACTCAATTCATATTCTGGAAAATTTTCCGTAATAAATGGGTTAAAGCGACAATGCAAGAAAAGCGACGGCTCATATAGGAAACCAGTAGCGATTATCAATGAAAGGAACCAAAAACAAAACTCGTACTTATTCCCACACTATTTCTTTCAAAAATCACCCTCATAACTATTTCATAGTGATCACCGTTCTGTCTAGGCCTACCACAAACACTCCAGTATCCCAGGAAACTCACACACACACTTAGAGGCTGAATATTGGCAACTCTTTTGGAGTGCTGTTTTCTTAACTCTTGAGATCACTGCAGAGAATACGTTACTGAAGTGTTTTCTTTTGACCGACCTGGTAATAATACATGTTAATGCCATTTGTGATCTCACTCGCTTCTTAACTTTGATTGGCAGGGCAGCTAGTCTGAAAGTACTCTGGTAATGTTTATTTCGGAAAACTGGGAAGACGCTTTGCAAAACTGTATCTCGATTCTTAAGTAACTGGTTATCGTGAATTTCGTGTACCACAACATTATATAAACGTTTCTGCACAGAGTAGAAAAGTTTTTTACTATCAATCACTTCCTAATACACTGTAAGCCGTGTACTGAATTTAACACCCCTAGCTTTCTAATGATCGTCAACACTGCTTCGTTCCAAAAGATTTTCCTCCTGTGTTGCGAGGTATAATATCAAAACAGAAATACCGTAAAAATTTTCGGAGGAATTAGCCCTACTTTGCTTTCCTTAGCGCATATATGTAAATGATAATCCATATTTGTTCGTTTGATGGCTGGCGAGTTCATGATATGTGCTGTTTAGGTGTTGGTAGAAATATAAAATCACGTTCCAGGTTAGCGAACGCGCTCCATGACACATGACAGACATACAGAGCTCCATTTCCTTTCGCATTCGGGAGGACGACGGTTCAATCCCGTCTACGGCCATCCTGATTTAGGTTTTCCGTGATTTCCCTAAATCGCTTCAGGCAAATGCCGGGATGGTTCCTTTGAAAGGGCACGGCCGATTTCCTTCCCCATCCTTCCCTCACCCGAGTTTGCGCTCCGTCTCTAATGACCTCGTTGTCGACGGGACGTTAAACACTAATCTCCTCCTCCTCCATTTCCTTGTAGCTATTACCACGCACGAAGAGAGGAATTAAAAACTATCGTATCGGATGTTATTAATGAGGAATAAAAGTCAATTGTCGACTAAGAACCAAGACACGGTAACAAGGAATATTTTCATAATGATTTGATTAGCACGACAGAAGTTCTGAGCGAACCTATTATGCTACACTGGAAGGCGAGTGTACAACGGAATCGAAATTAATGTGCCTCAACGAAGCGTTACGGGATCTCTATTGTTTTCATATACGAAACGACTTATCAGATGGGGTCATGATTATCCTCAAATTGTTCAAAAATGTTCAAATGTGTGTGAAATCCTATGGTACTTAACTGCTAAGGTTATCAGTCCCTAAGCTTACACACTACTTAACCTAAATTATCCTAAGGACAAACACACTCACCCATGCCCGACGGAGGACTCGAACCTCCACCGGGACCAGCCGCACAGTCCATGACTGCAGCGCCTGAGACCGCTCGGCAAATCCCGCGTGGCCTAAAATTGTTCGTTGACGGAACTATTTTCTATGAACCAGTTTCCTGTCAAGATGTTTGTAAGTAAGTGTATAACGACTTTGAAAAAATTATCAGTTGGCGCAACGAATGTCGACCCCCTTTAAATGTTGATTAACACAAGATAGTGCCCGCAACAAAGGGAGAAAACATGGCTGAATTCGATTACGGGCTCAGTAGTAAGCATCCGAATTTACAGAAAGGCGCGGCTAGAGTCGTGCATGTCAGTACAGCCTAAACGGAAGTGCAACGGGGGACAAGCTCAGGAAAGTTAAATAGATATCTTTGAGGTAAAAGCTGCGCTGTTTCAACAAAACCCACCTGTATGTCTGTAGTAACCTGGTATCCAAGGAACACACAGCAACTATTCTGTAATAATTATTGTGCGTACCGAGGGATATAGGATGCTATTTTTCTCTCGCATCGTACGCCAATGGAACAGAATGAAAAGTTGCTAGAATCGATTCTAAGTACCAGCCACCATGCTCAGTACACTGATTGCCAAGTACATATGTTAATTCAGTTGTAGATGAGGATACTCTCTGCGAAATTAAAATTAATAAATACTGATGAGCCTTAACTGTATGAACAGCCTTTTTTCTTAGGAAAGAGATCGCCTGGTTCACGTTGAGGGGTGTGTATCCCAGTGCGAAATGTTTTCGGAATGCGGTGGCGTAAAACAGTATCGTCAGTGGACCCAATTTCGAAGGACTTTGGAAAGCTGCTGAATTGAGCGACTTTGAGGCACAGCAGGTCAGGATGTCTGGGCTCTGGCCACAAGCGTTATGGAAACGGCAAAGTTCTTCGGCTGTTTACGTCCTGCTAGTATTAGTATCTACTGGAAGTGTACAAACGACAGTTCAAGCTGCAAGTTTGACCATGGTCGGCGATGGCTTGTCAGCACGGCAAAACAATTTCGACGACAAACTTCAAGAAAACTTTCAAATGTGTAAAGCGAGGTGATCTTCAGTGATTCTACCGGTATGTGTACTTTTATGTCCAAACGATGTCGTAAGTTACCATTGCAGTGGTCACTAGAATGTTGTAAGGATACTGCGGGAAAATGAAACACAGTGGACCTATCAGGTAAATCACGTTCCTGGGTACTTCACACTCGGTCTTGATCGCAATTTTTTATTTTTTTTATGTATTGGAGTGAGTGACCGGTTTCGACTCTTTCATAGAGTCATCTTCAGACTCTGTAAAGATATATTGCGAAAGTAGTGTAGCTGTTATAATAAGTATATAAAAGACACATAAAAAAAGATAAATAATAATTAATTACACCCACAGAAGAGAATGGACACTGCCAGACGAGTTTTGTCGACCCTCGACGATTGTGTAACTGCTGACTGCATTTTTTCCCCTTTATTGTATTTCGATTCCCCGAAGGGGGCGGGCTGGCAGCAGCTTATTACGCTGCTCTGCAGCCTACAGGCTTTTTAAAACGAAAGAAGAAGTTAAGAAACAATAAAAACAGGCGATAAAACGGTGACTTAAAGTGCAAAATGGCGGAAAATTGTGGAACATTAAAACATAAAGCAACGGGTTGGCAAATCGAATAAAAGACACAGGATGCAGACAGGTAACATAGTAGACAGACAATTAAAAAACATTGCGACAGTCTGGTTTCTGTTCGCAAGAGATATAAAATCACACCCAGAGACAGGATGATGGCCGTTTGCAACACTTCGGAAAAGACACAACACTGAACACTCACTGTAAACACTCCACTAAAATGTCGGCACAAAGGACACACCATAGCCTAGGGCAGATAAGGGGGGGGGGGGGGGAGGACCTGGACAGATGAGGGGGAAAACAAGGAGGGAGGAGAGGTAAAACGAAAGGGGTGGGCCAAAGGAGGGAGAGGACTCATAAGGGGGGGGGGGAGGCAGGTCATACGTGAGAGGGAATTTTAAAAGGCAGAGGAGGGAAATGCAAAAGGACTGAGGGGAGAGAAGGGGGGCAGAGAGAGGGTAGGTGGGGAAAAAAGAGGACGGAAGGGGGGGAGAGGGAGCCCAAGAAAAGGATGGAGGAAAGGAGGGGGCTGAGGATCATAGTTGATAGGAGGGATAAATGGAGGGAGAGAGGGCATCATCCGGGAGGGGGAGTTGATGGAAGCTACCTTGCAAAAGGAAATGAAGGGTGTAGAGATGGAGGGTTGGGGGGACACAACAGTGAAGATGTGGCAGGGGGCGGCGATGGGAGAGGAGAGGAGCATCCAGGGGGCGAGGGGGATCAAGGCGGAGGGAGGTGTGGAGTATGCGGATATGGTCGGGGAATAGGAGCAGATGGGGGAAAAGAATGAGGTCATAGATATTCCGTGTGGGGGACGGGAGGCATATACGGAAGGCGAGATGGAGTGCATGACGCTCAAGGATCTGGAGGGACTTATAGAATTGGGGGGGGGGGGGCAGATATCCAGGTGGGACTGGCATAACAGAGGATGGGACGGAGTAAGGATTTGTAGGTGTGGAGGTTGGTAGAGGGGTGCAACCCCCATGTCCGGACAGAGAGGAGTTTGAGGAGTCGGAGGCGGTTGTGGGCATAGGACTGGATGGAGCGGAGATGAGGGATCCGGGTGAGATGACGGTCAATGGTGAGGCCAAGGTAGGTTAGGAGGTTAGGGATGGGGTGAAGCGGACAGGACGGGCGCAGACGGTAAGGGAGATATCCAGGAGCCGGAAGGAGCGAATGGTACGACCTACAATGATTACCTGGGTCTTGGAAGGAATGATTTTCAGGAGCCACTGGTTACACCATGCGGCAAACAGGTCAAGGTGATTCTGGAGAAGGCATTGGGACCGCTGGAGGCTAGGAGTGAGGGCGAGGAATGCGGTGTCATCGGTAGATTGCAAGAGGTGTACTGGGGGGAGGGGGGGGGGGGTTGGGGCATATCTGCCGTGTACAGGAGGTAGAGCTGACTGCATTTTTTTTCTTTATTGTTATTTTAACACCTGAACAATCAGGTAGGCTGGCAGCGGCATGCTATGCCGCTCTTCAGCCATAGTGTTGACAATAACAGTACAATAATGGAGAATTAAAATGAACAGAGTGATGGGCTAAAAATAGTGGTCACAGATACACAAAAAACACAAAAACACGGAGCCGTTCACACTCGACGATAACGACACTGAAAACACGTTGACATGGCGCACATGACACTGAGGAATCCGACGGCACAAGTGAACGTAGAAGCGTGACGGCGGACTCTAAAAACACAAAACGACGGCACACTCACGAGACACTGATGGCAATGATCTCCAGCGCGCGAAAGTCGACGTAGCATGTGCGAGTCTGGGGACCTGCCAAGATGGGAAGAAGGGTGAGGGGGGGTGGAGAGGGGAGAACAAAGATGCCAATGGCTGAGGAGATGGGAGGAGGAGTAGAGGGACAGAGGAGGGGAGGCCCAGGGGAGGAGTGGGGAGAAAGGGAGGAGGGAGGGAGGAGGGAGGAGGGAGGGAGGGTGCCCAATGGAACAGACACAGGAAGAGGGAGGGAGGATCAAAGTTGGTAGGAGGGGTAGATGGAGGGGAGGAGGACATCTTCAGGGAGGGGGAGCTGACGGAAGCCACCTTGGGAGAGGGTAAGGAGGGTGGAGAGATGGAGACCAGGTGGGACATGGGAATACAGGCACGGCAGCATGCGGGGTTGGGAGAGGATGGGTGATACAAGCGGATGAGGAGGATCGAGTTTGCGGGAGGTGTACAGGATCCATATCCTTTCAAGGAAAAGGAGGAGGTGGGGGAAGGGGATGAGATCATAGAGGATCCGAGTGGGGGAGGGGAGACGGATGCGATAGGCGGGGCGGAGAGCATGGCGTTCAAGGATTTGGAGGGATTTATAAAAGGTAGGGGGTGGCGGAGATCCAGGCCGGATGGGCGTAACAAAGGATAGGGCGGATGAGGGATTTATAGGTGTGGAGGATGGTGGAGGGGTCCAGACCCCACGTACGGCCTGAAAGGAGCTTGAGGAGATGGAGTCGGGAGCATGCCTTGGCTTGGATTGTCCGGAGATGGGGAGTCCAGGAGAGGCGACGGTCGAGGGTGACGCCAAGGTACTTAAGGGTGGGAGTGAGGGCGATAGGATGGCCATAGGTGGTGAGATAGAAATCAAGGAGGCGGAAGGAAGGGGTGGTTTTGCCTACAATGATCGCCTGGGTTTTGGAGGGATCTGACTGCATTGAGGGAACAGATACACTCCTGGAAATTGAAATAAGAACACCGTGAATTCATTGTCCCAGGAAGGGAAAACTTTATTGACACATTCCTGGGGTCAGATACATCACATGATCACACTGACAGAACCGCAGGCACATAGACACCGGCAACAGAGCATGCACAATGTCGGCACTAGTACAGTGTATATCCACCTTTCGCAGCAATGCAGGCTGCTATTCTCCCATGGAGACGATCGTAGAGATACTGGATGTAGTCCTGTGGAACGGCTTGCCATGCCATTTCCACCTGGCGCCTCAGTTGGACCAGTGTTCGTGCTGGACGTGAAGACCGCGTGAGACGACGCTTCATCCAGTCCCAAACATGCTCAATGGGGGACAGATCCGGAGATCTTGCTGGCCAGGGTAGTTGACCTACACCTTCTAGAGCACGTTGGGTGGCACGGGATACATGAGGACGTGCATTGTCCTGTTGGAACAGCAAGTTCCCTTGCCGGTCTAGGAATGGTAGAACGATGCTTTCGATGACGGTTTGGATGTATCGTGCACTATTCAGTGTCCCCTCGACGATCACCAGTGGTGTACGGCCAGTGTAGGAGATCGCTCCCCACACCATGATGCCTGATGTTGGCCCTGTGTGCCTCGGTCGTATGCAGTCCTGATTGTGGCGCTCACCTGCACGGCGCCAAACACGCATACGACCATCATTGGCACCAAGACAGAAGCGACTCTCATCGCTGAAGACGACACGTCTCCATTCGTCCCTCCATTCACGCCTGTCGCGACACCACTGGAGGCGGGCTGCACGATGTTGGGGCGTGAGCGGAAGACGGCCTAACGGTGTGCGGGACCGTAGCCCAGCTTCATGGAGACGGTTGCGAATGGTCCTCGCCGATACCCCAGGAGCAACAGTGTCCCTAATTTGCTGGGAAGTGGCGGTGCGGTCCCCTACGGCACTGCGTAGGATCCTACGGTCTTGGCGTGCATCCGTGCGTCGCTGCGGTCCGTCCCCAGGTCGATGGGCACGTGCACCTTCCGCCGATCACTGGCGACAACATCGATGTACTGTGGAGACCTCACGCCCCACGTGTTGAGCAATTCGGCGGTACGTCCACCCGGCCTCCCGCATGCCCACTATACGCCCTCGCTCAAAGTCCGTCAACTGCACATACGGTTCACGTCCACGCTGTCGCGGCATGCTACCAGTGTTAAAGACTGCGATGGAGCTCCGTATGCCACGGCAAACTGGCTGACACTGACGGCGGCGGTGCACAAATGCTGCGCAGCTAGCGCCATTCGACGGCCAACACCGCGGTTCCTGGTGTGTCCGCTGTGCCGTGCGTGTGATCATTGCTTGTACAGCCGTCTCGCAGTGTCCGGAGCAAGTATGGTGGGTCTGACACACCGGTGTCAATGTGTTCTTTTTTCCATTTCCAGGAGTGTATTAATAGGGCTGGACACAACCACCGTTCTGAGTATGACATCATATGAATCCCATCAGAAAACATCATCATGATTAGATAACTTAATACATAACTATGAAGGAACAGTTAAAGTTATAATACCTCATAATGTCAATTATCGATCATTATACGTCAGTGAATTTAATTTATACTATTAAAATGGTTCATTGGTATGAAATAGAGTATGCTGCCCTCTAAACTCAGAACTACAAATCTGCACCAAAGGTGGTCGTTGCCCCAACGCTGACGTGGATATTCGGGGGTTACCATGGAAATGGCGTCCTGTTCCGCTGTGGACATGCTGTCAAAGACTGTACTATGGGGAGTTACGTCGTATGTTACAGTTATGTGCCGTAGGAAAACTGTTAATTTTGCTCTCTTCTGATGTCAGCGTCATGAAAATAACCGTGCTATGGCGGAACCATGCTAATATTTCTATAACAATAGTGGAACGATGTTACTAAAGTGCATAAATAGTTGCCGTAGAAACGGCGTCCTAGCTCGGTGAGGCAGGCATCAGATGATCAGAGATTATAGTGTACTGCGAAAGATATCGCAACGGTTGACATTTCGACCACGAAAACAGAGTTTCCATAGATAAATCGGCAGTTGTTATAGAAATAGCGTCTTATTTTCACTGGTGCTGTAATAAAGCTATAATTGGCGGAATTTGACGCCTTTGTCAATATAGCATAGTATTCGTCATTACGACAAAATTATACGTCATAAAAGGATAAAATAAATGGGTTATAATCAGCTTAAAAATCTCTTCGCAAGAAATTCTCTGTATGAGGTTAGAGTATTGGCAATAGGATGCTGTAAAAGTGTATAGTGATTGATTGGAACAGGTGCCTGATACCGCTATGGCAAAGTACAAAGCGTACATCAAAAAATGTTTATGTACGCTTTGTACTTTTCCACAGCGGTATCAGGCATCTGTTCCCACCAATCACCATACACTTTTACAGCATCCTGTTGCCAATATTATAACCTGACATAGAGAATTTCTTGTGAAGAGATTATTAAGCTGATTATAACCCTTTAATTTTATCCTTTTATGACGTATAATTTTGTCATAATGACGAATACTACGCTACATTGACAAAGGCGTCAAATTCCGCCAATTACAATTTTGTTACAGCACTATATATTGTCGCTGTGAAAATTAGACGCTATATTTATAACAACTGCCGATTTATCTATGCAAACACTGTTTTCGTGCTCCAAATGTCAGCCGTTGTGATATCTTTCGCAGTACACAATAATCTCGCACGCCCGGTTGGCCGTGCGGTCTAACGCACGGCTTTCCGTGCGGGAAAGAGCGCCTGGTCCACGGCACAAATCCGCCCGGAGGATTTGTGTCGAGTTCCTGTGAACTGGCCAGTCTGTGGATGGTTTTTAGGCGGTTTTTGATCTGCCTCGGCGAATGCGTGCTGGTTCCCCTTATTCCGCCTCAGTTACACTATGTCGGCGATTGCTGCGCAAACAAGTTCTCCACGTACGCGTACACCACCATTACTCTACCACGCAAACATAGGGGTTACACTCGTCTGGTGTGAGACGTTCCCTGCGGGGTCCACCGGGGACCGAACCGCACAATAACCCTGAGTTCGGTGTGGGGCGGCGGAAGGGTGAAGTGGACAGCGGTAGTCGTCGTGGGGTTGTGCACCACTGCGGCTGCGGCGGGGACGGAGCCTCTCCGTCGTTTTTAGGTCCCCGGTTAACATACGATACAATACAATACAATACGCCATTATCTCTGATCATCTGATGCCTGCCTCACCGAGCTAGGACGCCGTTTCTACGGCAACTACCGATGCACTTTAGTACAACGGTTCCGCTGTTGTTATAGAAATATTAGTGTGGTTCCGCCTTAGTACAGTTATTTTCATGACGCTGACATCAGAAGAGAGCAAAATTAACCGGTTTTCTATGGCACATAACCGTAACATACCACGTAACTCCCCATAGCACAGTCTTCGACAGCACGTCCACAGCCGAACAGGACGCCATTTCCATGGTAACCCTCGATTATCCACGTCAACGCTGGGGCAACGACAATCTTTGGTGCAGAGTTGTAGTTCTGACTTTAGAGGGCAGCATACTCTATTTTATACCAATGCACCATTTTAATAGCATAATTTATATTAACTGACGAATAATGATCAATATTTGACATTATGATGTATTATAACTTTAACTGTTCCTTCATAGTTATGTATTAAGTTATCTAATCATAAACGTGTTTTCTGATGGCCTTCATATGATATCATACTCAGCACGGTGGGTGTGTCCAGCCCTATTAATACCGGTTCGTCCGCAGCTCATAGTCGCGCGGTAGCGTTCTCGCTTCCCGCGCACGGGTTCCCGGGTTTGATTCCCGGCTGGGTCAGGGATTTCCTCTGCTTCGTGATGACTGGGTGTTGTGTGTTGTCCTTAGGTTAGTTAGGTTTAAGGAGTTCTAAGTTCTAGGGGACTGATGACCGTAGATGTTAAGTCCCATAGTGCTCAGAGCCATTTGAACCATTTGAATACCTGTTCCCTCAATATAGTCAGCAGTTACACAAGCGTCGAGGGCCGACGAAACTCTTTTGGCAGTGTCCATTCCCCGCTCTGGATATAATTTATTACTATTTATCTTACTTTTATATATTATTATATATCTTTTATATGCTTATGATAACGTCTACACTACTTTGGCAATATATATTTACAGATTCTGTAGATGACTCTATGAAAGACTCGAAACCGGTCTCTCATTCCGATAAATAAATAAAAAATTGCGATCAAGACTATTTTAATTTTAACAAATTTTAAGATCGCTGAATATATTTTCAAAAATTCCAAAAACTTAACATCACACTCAGGTTGTTTCCGCACACAGCGTTTTCTACAAGAACGTCGACATGAAAGATGCACAGCCAGACTTAATAAGAGTGTGATGATCGCAATATTACGTTAAGGGTAACGGAAATCTGAACGTCTCTGGAAACCGTTGTTGTTGCCGAAAACAATCTGAATGGTGTGAAACACATCCTTTACTGCTCAAAGTTTGCTTAACTATCGGAAATTGTCCTAAAAGGCAGTTATAGCTTTCATCAGATAAAATATATTAATTAAAATAAGTTGAACATAATGAACGGAGATGAAATCAATAAAATGACATCAGAGAAATCCGTCCAGAAACACTGCACCTTCATTGTAATGGTTACGTCGTGACAAATGAAAATCTGTGTCGGATCTCCTGCGTATCAGAAACAGTCGCTATAACCATTCACTTGACAAGAGTGCCCTTCAGTTATTGCCGAAAATGACAACCAGAGGTCGTTGCACGGTGTCTGTGACAGTAGGACTACTAGCGGAACGTATTTGATGGAGCGACCCGGCTGTATCACGGACCAAGGGATGGGATACTAAATATAATGAAAAACTAAAACCAGTAAATGACTACTTGCTCAGGTATAGGTGGCTGTAGCGTTCGAAACTAATAGTTGAGAAAATTCCTTGATATTTAAAATCTGAGTCGATCCTGGAAGATTAATACTGTCAAAGTGACTTTTTGCGACAACCTCTGATTCGAATTTCATTTTGTAGAAATTTTTCATTTGTTACAATTCATTAATTATGACTGAATCTTTCTACAGTGATTTGAGTAACGTAAAGACAAATCCCATTTGATATGAACACTATAGAATATGCCTGGTCTGCCATTTCTAAATTGACAAACGATATTAATATCATCTGCGTTAATTATTCGTGATTACATGGTTCCATCCTCCTCTTGCCACATATCAATGTCTTTGGCAGGGAAGATATTAAACCGTAGCTACTTTTTGTGTCGACCAAAATGTCGTCTCGCCAACACTTTTCATTTATTTTAGACAAAAATCAGTAACTTACTTTAGACATATGCTTTATGAACATGACTGTTGCGTGGCCGGGAAAGGTCACGACTGAAAGTGGGTTTCTGTGTTAGTGTCTAAAAGAGATTAAAGATAATTGTTTAATAAATACCAGTCACTTTCCTCTACGGACAGACTGATGTTTCCAGCAAGTTAGCAGAAGGAAGGAACTATTTTCGGACTAATCACCGTATGTCTACATTAATTTTTGAAAATTTCCATTGCGTACGACAGTTTACTGCTGCGAATGCTGGTTGATCATTGTTTTGAAATGAACTCTCTCGAGGTGAGTGCTGTCCAGGTAATTCTAATGGCATACGACGCCTACCCCGTCGTTGGCACGCTGTGAGTCTGCCTTGGTGGTCTATTTTGAAGCACAGTAGTTAATTTTGATTAATTTTTGTTCCATTTGTACTCGCGTACAATAAATTTACACAGTTTTCCAATTCATGTATTTCATTTCACCCTTTACCGTGGCCTCCTGCACTGTATTTTGTGTTGGTATTGAGATACACGCAGCCGCATCAGTTCAATATACACTCCTGGAAATTGAAATAAGAACACCGTGAATTCATTGTCCCAGGAAGGGGAAACTTTATTGACACATTCCTGGGGACAGATACATCACATGATCACACTGACAGAACCACAGGCACATGGACACAGGCAACAGAGCATGCACAATGACGGCACTAGTACAGTGTATATCCACCTTTCGCAGCAATGCAGGCTGCTATTCTCCCATGGAGACGATCGTAGAGATGCTGGATGTAGTCCTGTGGAACGGCTTGCCATGCCATTTCCACCTGGCGCCTCAGTTGGACCAGCGTTCGTGCTGGACGTGCAGACCGCGTGAGATGACGCTTCATCCAGTCCCAAACATGCTCAATGGGGGACAGATCCGGAGATCTTGCTGGCCAGGGTAGTTGACTTATACCTTCTAGAGCACGTTGGGTGGCACGGGATACATGAGGACGTGCATTGTCCTGTTGGAACAGCAAGTTCCCTTGCCGGTCTAGGAATGGTAGAACGATGGGTTCGATGACGGTTTCGATGTACCGTACACTATTCAGTGTCCCCTCGACGATCGCCAGTGGTGTACGGCCAGTGTAGGAGATCGCTCCCCACACCATGATGCCGGGTGTTGGCCCTTGTGCCTCGGTCGTATGCAGTCCTGATTGTGGCGCTCACCTGCACGGCGCCAAACACACATACGACCATCATTGGCACCAAGGCAGAAGCGACTCTCATCGCTGAAGACGACACGTCTCCATTCGTCCCTCCATTCACGCCTGTCGCGACACCACTGGAGGCGGGCTGCACGATGTTGGGGCGTGAGCGGAAGACGGCCTAACGGTGTGCGGGACCGTAGCCCAGCTTCATGGAGACGGTTGCGAATGGTCCTCGCCGATACCCCAGGAGCAAAAGTGTCCCTAATTTGCTGGGAAGTGGCGGTGCGGTCCCCTACGGCACTGCGTAGGATCCTACGGTCTTGGCGTGCATCCGTGCGTCGCTGCGGTCCGGTCCCAGGTCAACGGGCACGTGCACCTTCCGCCGACCACTGGCGACAACATCGATGTACTGTGGAGACCTCACGCCCCACGTGTTGAGCAATTCGGCGGTACGTCCACCCGGCCTCCCGCATGCCCACTATACGCCCTCGCTCAAAGTCCGTCAACTGCACATATGGTTCACGTTCACGCTGTCGCGGCATGCTACCAGTGTTAAAGACTGCGATGGAGCTCCGTATGCCACGGCAAACTGGCTGACACTGACGGCGGCGGTGCACAAATGCTGCGCAGCTAGCGCCATTCGACGGCCAACACCGCGGTTCCTGGTGTGTCCGCTGTGCCGTGCGTGTGATCATTGCTTGTACAGCCGTCTCGCAGTGTCCGGAGCAAGTATGGTGGGTCTGACACACCGGTGTCAATGTGTTCTTTTTTCCATTTCCAGGAGTGTACATTGTGGAATTCTTGTGGTGTCGCGTTATCGCAAGATATACCGTAATTACCATGACTTATGGAATAACCCTCGTACAACGGAGGGCTAATGGGTAGGTCTGAGAGACAAAATACACATTAATATAAGTCCCAGTAGAAATCCTTGAAAATACACTAGGTACTGAATGTAATTGACGATCGGATAGAATATAAAAATGTAAGCAATGAAACTGGCTAAAGGAACACAAATATCTGAGAATGAGATTGACTGGATGTGCAAAACTGCTAGAGTAGCTGGAGCAGTAATGCAAAGTAGTAGAAACATTCATGAATAGCGGAAAGATAGGTGAAACATACAAAATTATTGAACTGACCTTCAGAGAAAGGGGAAGCACCTGTAGGATTATTAGGAACTCAGATAGCAAGCCAGTAGTAGGCAACGAAGGGAAGTTGAAATGCGAAGCGAGTATATTGGAGAACTGTACAATCTCAACCAATTTTACATCATTGTAGAAGAGGAAGACAAAGTAGCTGAGGATGAAATGGGGGATGCGACATTGCGAGAAGAATTCGGCAAAGCACTAAAAGATCTAAGTGAAAAGAAGCCCTTCAATGTACATGCCATTCGGAATTATTGTGGCATTTGGGAGAGTGGGACATGATAAAAAATGCTCGATTTGATGAGCAAGTTATACTATCTGATCAAAACAATCTGGAGACCCATCAGTGGAAACTAATATAGCATTTGTGGAAACTGATACAGGATTTGTCCATCCTTCACCATTTTGACGGCTTGGCCTTTGCTGCAGGCGCTTTCAACGAGGTTTGTCAATGTCTGTGAAGGCGTGTTAGCCCGTTCTTCCACAACAGCCGAAATCAGAGAAGGTAGCAACGTGAACTCAAGCGTCTGGAGGGAAGTCGACGTTCTAACTCATCGCTTGGGTCTTCTACTGTGCCCAGACCGGACCTCAGGGCAGACCGTTAATTTCAGGAATGTTATTATCCACAAATTACTACCGCACAGATTCTGCATTGGCATGCTGATATAAACAGTAATCGTCTCCGAAATGTTCTTCAGTTCTACAGAATACACATTGCTGTACTATGTGTTGGTATCCTTGCGTATTTAGCGTTTTCTTAACCACAATAATGGGACAATACCTAACCACAAATAACATCACATGCCGTGATGTCTATACCTCAACTGCATCGTTGACACTATACATGTTGAAAAGCAAATTTTTCAGGCATTCGCGAATCCCAAAGCCTTCCGTCGGATTGTGACAGGGTAAAACGTGTTTCATCACACCAAATAATTCGTTGCCAATCGTCTGTTGTCTAATAGTGTCGCTCTTTATACCCCCTCAAATGTCGCTTAGTGTTCACTACAGAAAAGTGTGACTTATGAGGAACTGCTCGACCACTGAAACCCATTCTTTTTAGCTCCCTACCCACAGACCCTGTGATAAGTGAACTGCTGAAAGTACTTTGGAAATCTCTCTCTCTCTCTCTCTCTCTCTCTCTCTCTCTCTTTCTCTCTTCCTCTCTCTCACACACACACATGCACACACACACACACGAGAAAAATCACGTAAGATGTCAGACTGAAAACGTACAGTAAAAGGAAAAATTAGGCGAAAGGAATAAAAGAATAGAACAGGTAGCTGTTGGCTGAACGATCGCTGAATCAAGAAGAATTAGCGAGCCACTTCGCAAACACCGAAATTCCTTTCTGGCCTCTCATCTCAGTACAACATGCAATCAGAAAAAGTGTGGCTACAGTGGTTTACTCAGCACAGACAGCACTGAGTGGGTTATCCTTTCTCCGTAGTAGGAAGAGATTGTCAGAGACGGGCCATGATATGCGTGTAAAAGGCAGGTCGTTGATGATACGGCATGCAGCGGTTATGAATAGGACGGCAGGCAAGTAACATGAATGGCTAACTCTAGAGATAGGGAGCGAATCAAGAACTGTGGACGTAATTTTTTCTTAACTTGTTTCACAGCTCAGGGAGTTTACTAGTATAAAGCAAAAATGAACATGTAAGAGCATGTGACGTATGAACACTATATCAGGAGCGAGCAGTGATAGACGACAGTAATGGCAATGAATCAAAGAAATATCGCATTCTTGATCGCAACTTAATATTGTTGAAAAGATTATCTGCTTGGCTCTCGCACCAATCATTAGATGGAATTGAAAACGAAGCAAAAATTTTTCGGAATTCTTGAAACAAAAAACAAACTTGCATTACACATACACAGAAAAAGTGTCATTAAAACACCTGCGGCTCAGAGGATGCGTAGTCTTAAGGTAAACAGTAGACCAGGATTCGTGATAGTTCAGTAATGGATAAAAACTCCAAATATTGGTGCTTGTTTCGCTGGTGGAATGATCTGTAACAGAATGTACCATGCAAATATTTTCTGGGAGCAATTTAATTGCCGGAAAGGGCAATCAAACAAAAAATTCCTTTGTTTGTCAGGAACACAAAAACGTCAGTTTAGCAAACAGATACGAAATGTCGCTGCAGACTGTACAAATAAACACAAGCCGCTGTCCTTGCAACAACAGCAGGAGGCCCCAGTACGGCATACTTTCCGATCACCGTAATACAGGGATCAGTGGTGTATTCGTGAATGTTAATTTTCAGAAACTGAGGAGTACATCCAGCATTGCGCTAAGTGGCGTGATTTATTTCATAAAAAAGTTAAAATTTGTATCAGTAATGTAAAATGTACCGGAATGCACAAAACATAAGAAATAAAATGTCGGAAAAAGAAATACAAGTAGTATGAAGGGGAATGCTGTGCAAGGTGACGTCAGAAGTTGTCTCATTACATGGGGGGTCCATCAGCATGACTGTGCAGACAGCACAGTAGCCGTTGAAGTGGCAGAGGCGCAAACATTCCCCACAGAGTACCGGTGACAGCCGTCCAGTTTGATATCAGTAGGCGGTATGGATGTCATCGTGACCGCCAGCGACCATTCCAATTTATGGTTCACGAAGAGGACCGGTAGGCCTTCGACTATTTGAAGGGGCAATTGTCTGGATTATTGACCTCACAACATCAGGCAACAAAGTCTTGGTGTGCCGCTGCTGTGAACAACTGAAAGCAATCATAAACAACGCCATTTCTTTTAACGAGGGCCTGCAGTTCTATTATACACTGATCAACCAGAACATTATAACCACCGGCCTATTATTGATATAAACCCGTCCAGAAGATAGCAGCATCACGTGTCGAGAAATAACTCCTAGTCAGACACATGCACGGTACATGCAGTATCAGTGTGTGTGCTGCCCGTATGTAGAATGCGGAAGGTGCGAAATCTATCTGAGTTTGATCGAGTGCAAATTGTGATCGCCCAGATGGCTCTGCACGTGCATTACGGAAACCTCACGACTTGTCGAGTGTTTGGGGTGTGCTTTGTGTCTTCAACACATGGCAAAACTAATGTGAAACCACGTCCAGACGTCGTAGGGTTGGGCGGCCATCCCTCATTACAGATGTCGGACCTCATAGGTTGAACAGACACGCTGCGAATTGTGGCGGAACTAACACCAGACTTTAATGCTGGGCAGAGTACAAGTGTGTCTGAACACACAGTGCAGAGAACACTTCAAACGTTGGGCCTCTTTGGCCGACATCCCATGAATATGCCAATATTAACACCACGACATAGGCAACCACAACTGAAATTGGCGGCACGTAACCATAAGCACTGGACGTTGGCGCAGTGGCAGAGCATCGCATGGTCTGATGGAGTCCGTTACCTTTTCCATCATGCCGATGGGAGGGCACGAATCAGTCGCCTTCCAGGAGAACAGCTTCTTGACATCTGTAACGGGATGGAGACAAGCTGGCTGCGGCTCCATTATGCACACGTGGGCATCCCTGGGTCCCGTGGAGCTGAAGCAAGGAACCATGTCGGCGCAGTGGTTTCGTACACTGGTTGCAGAAGACGTACACCCCTTCATCACTATCATGGTTCCCAAGGGCAGTGGCATTCTCCAGAAAGATGATGCCCCATTTCACAAGATCAGGAGTATGATGGAATGGTTCGAGCAACACAGTGACGAGTTTCGATTGATGTGCTGGCTCCCCCAACTCGCCAGATCTGAACCCGATCGATCACATCTGGGATGTGATTGAACATGGCGTCAGAGCTCATTACCCTCCCCTCAACCCCCCCCCCCTCCTCGGAATTAACGGTATTTAGGTGACTCTGGTGTGCACATATGGTGCCAACTCCCTCCAGCGACCTACCAAGGCCTCATTGCTTCCATGTCACGAAGCGTCGCCCCTTTTAACCGTACCAAAGGTATACCTACCGGCTATTATATAGGTGGTCATAATGTTCTGGCTGTTTAGTGTATGGTTACAAGATGATGGCATCCTATGTGTAAAATAATCAGCGGGATTAAGAAGTCCCACACTGGTTCATTTGGATCTCCTAGTGGAGCCTATTGAGGAGAATGTTGTCACCAGGAAAAACGAAACTGACATTCTACGGGTCGAAATGTGGACTGTTTCCTCCCTTAAACGTATAGGTATACTAGCGAATTAAAAAAAAAGGAACTGAATAGGTTGAAAGTAGTTTTAGTGGGAAACACTGCAGTACGGTGGCAGGAAGAAAAGGCCATCTGGCAAGGTAAGTACGAAGTTGTTAATACAAAACTGAAGAGCAGTAATGCAAGGAAAGGTCATAAAGAGCGTACTGAATGTATTATCGTAGCCAAGGTAGAGACGAAAGGAAATCCTACCACGGTGATAAAGTTTTATACGTCAGCTAGCTCCGCTGACGATGAAGAGAATAAAAAATATGAGATGTTGCTATGAAATAACGTGACATTTGCTGTAAAACATTTTAGTTCAAAAACGTACTTGTTTAGTTACCGTCACTCTCTACATACTCCCCTCCTGTTGGTCATTCATTTTTGGCGCATGCGTAGTTACTCTGTGACAGCTTCAGTAGCGTTATTTTCTAGCCACCCCTCGTATATATTGAGATAAAGAAACCTTACACATTGTTAATGACGACGAAAATTTACTTATGCTGTGGATCTTAAATTGGACATTAAGAAAACTAAAAGAATGAAAAATAGAGGGAGAATGGGAGAGCACGGACTGGGGGAAAGAAATGAGAGAGGGAAGAAAGCTGATAGAATTTAGCGCGTAGCATGACTAGTTTCAGAATCATGTAAAAAGGATGAATACGTAGAAGAGCCTTAGAAACACTGAAAAGTGTCAGATTGAGTGTATAATGGTTTGACAGAGATTTCGAAGCAAGATTTTAAACTGTGAGACATTCCCGGAAGCATATGTTGTTTCTGACCATAATTTAATAACAGCAGTTAAGGAGTATGGAAATTCGGAAAGGCAGAAAATTAAGGATGTCGGACGTGTATAAATTTAAAGAGCTGGACGTTGTAGGGAGTTTTAGAGGGAACGCACGGCAACGATTGATTGAAACAGGAGGAAGGAATACAATAGAAATATGACGGGGAATTTATTGAGATGAAATAGACAATGCAACCGAGAATGAAATGTATAAAGACAAGACCTGTGTGGAGACCTTGGATAATACCGGAAATATCGAACTTAACTGACGACTGAATAAAATGCAGAAATTTAGCCAACGAAGCAGACGAAAGCGAATGAAGGCGTCTAAAATTAGATTAGTAAAAGGGCAAAATGGATAAACAGGAATTACTAGACGACAAATGCAGCGCTGTAGAAGGATGAAATTGTAGATATGCTACTGCAAGAAGAAACTGACACAGAACTGAAAGACCTGTGATTGACGTCACTGACTCAGATTTATTGAGACCCCTGGAACAGTCAGTCATGACGCAAATATTCAGTGTTATGTAAGAGGTACAATCGTAAGCAACAAGCAAAGTAAACTTTAGAATTGGTCAAGAGTGTAATGATTCCAGTTCCAAACAAAGCAGGTAGTGACAGGTGGGTGATATTACAGACTATCAGTTCATTAAGTTATGATTGCAAAATAGAGACAGAAATTATTCAGAGAACAGTGGGAAAACTTCTTGATGGCGCCCTCGGGGAAGTGAGCTTGGGTTCCGCAAAATGTAGCAAGACATTAGGAAATACTGACCCTATGACCTATCTTAGAACATAAGTCAAAGAAAGGCAAAAAATTGTAGATTCAGAGAAAACTTTCTACAATATTGTCTAGAATACACCCCTTGAAAATTGAAGCTGGCAGCGATAAAATACATGGAGTGAAATTTGTATACAACTTGTTCAGACATAGAACTACAATTGTAACAGTCGAAGGACATGAAAGATAAGTAGCTGTCGAGAATGGCGTGACACAGGGCTGTAGCATATCCCCGATGTTATGTAATCTTTACAATGAGCAAACAATAAAGGAAACGGAAGATAAACTTGGAGAGAGATTCAAAGTTAAGGGAGAAGAAATGAAAACTTTGAGGTAAACTGATGACATCGTAATTGTTTCAGAGACGGCAAAGGACTTGAGAGAGGAGCTGAACCCAATAAATACTAACTTGAAAACATATTACTAAGTGATCATAAACGAAAGTAAAACAAGGATAATATAATGCTGTTGAAATATGTCAGGCAATGCCGAGTGACCTATATTAGAAAATGAGTAATTTTAAGTAGTAGATGAGTTTCGCTATTTAGGAAGTAGATTAACTGATGAGGGCTGAAGTAAGGTGGAAATGTAATGCAGACCGACTATAAGAAGAAATGCATTTCTGAATAAGAGCAAAGTGTTAACGTTTAATATTAATTTAAATTCTGGGAAACCTTTTCTGAAAATCATTTTCTGGATTGTAGCCGTATACATAAGTGAATCGTGCATGATAAGCAGTTCATACAACAAGAGGGTAAAAACCTTTGAAATGTGATGTGTAACAGGATGCTGAGGGTTAGATAGATGGATGCGATAACTATTAAAGAGATAGTGACTCGAACTGGGGACAAAAGAAATTTGTGTCACAAGCTGACTAAAAGAAATGGTCGGTTCGTAGGACACATCCTGAGGCAAAAGGAGTCGTTATTTTGGTAGTAGAGGGATGCGAAGGATAAAAATTGTAGAGAGAGGCCAGGGGATCAATAGGTAAGCAAGTTCTAGTGGATGTAGGTTGCAGTTCTTATTCAGAGGTGAAGGGGCTTTGATAGGTAGAGCAGAGTGGAGTGCTGTATTCAACCAATCTTCGAAATGAAGACCTTGGCCACAAACGACAAAGTGACTCCGTTTTATTAAAAGATTCAAAGCGAGTTGCTGTCGTTGGACTCGGAACCATGTGCACAAGGTTAACATGAACTACACCGACTAAACTGGGATGTAGTTCAGGAATATTTTCTGAGTATTTTAGCGTAAGGAAACAAAGGTCTCACTTGGCTGGTTGGAAAATGATAATGTAGATCGAATTATTCTCTTTGTAACAACAATTGCTTTTGTTTCTACGAGAACACACTTACCAAAAATGAAGATGTGTATAATATGAATTGACCAACATGTACTACACAAATCATTGAGTAATACGATCATCCTCAGACGAAAAAAGAACATCTTTTTATATTTTGTGTTCAATATCTACTGTCAGGTTAAGGTACAACATTTAAGAAATGAAAATCTTTTCTCACGGATGTGTTGTTCTATTTGTTGACCACTTTGATGACAGCAGAATATACAGCAACGATTCATCACCTGTCTGACGTGCTGCAGAGTCTCAGGAGGGAAAATCGTAC
Organism: Schistocerca serialis cubense; assembly: GCF_023864345.2. NCBI lineage: Eukaryota > Metazoa > Arthropoda > Insecta > Orthoptera > Acrididae > Schistocerca > Schistocerca serialis. The sequence goes on from NC_064640.1 coordinate 586,531,969, forward strand.
CAACCGGAGTCTCGTGAACCAGGCTCCTCAAACGCCCCAGGCAGAAGTCCGTTGTTGTCATGTGTGATAACCGAGGTGACCATGAATCAGGACTAACGCGATGGTTGTCCGAACTGATTTCTATGTGGTTTCTAATATCGAGCGCACAGTGTGCCGACAATTTGTTACGTTGAAATCACGTAATCTGACGAATTTTCAGCAGCACGTTTTCTAGGAACTGCTGGAGGACAATTTAAACAACGTTTTGTAAACGACTCCCTGCAGTTTATCTGGGAATACGTAACGTTAATTACATAATCGTAACATTACCACTCTATAACTTTACAGCAAACTTGTTTTACAAGATACACTCCAATGCGAGTGTGTTATATCGCCGTATACCAAGCTATTCCTACAGTTCAGTTTGCCGTCTTTTGTAAACGCTGCACTTGACTGTAAACAACACGAAAACCAGAAAATTTTGGTTTTCTGCACATTGGTGTAGGATCTATTATGCCAAATGCCACTCGACATGTGACTGCCACTGACGTGGGTGTCATTGTTGTTCACTGAAGACTGTCTAAACAGTTGTTAACCTGGTGATCAGACCATGTACGATACTAATGGCACGATTGTCACCAATCATGTATAACACATCCTCTTCCAGGTCGAGTGCTCTGGCATACGCCACGCTGCCAATGTCAATCTTTCTAACACTGAATGGGTCAGAATATGTTAAACGGCTATGTACAGGTGCAGATGTAATGTGATGTGGTTGCCGTCGTTTCGGAAACAACTAACAACAGCGTCGCTGTGCCACACTTCCGTTACGTTCAGTGAACGCCGCACATGATTTGCACTTCAGTCAACTTTTCATTAGTAAATCACTCTGTACAATTAACACTGACGAAATAGCAAACCCGAGACTGGACTGAGCAGTAGTAAGAGCAAGCTTGAGGGCGAAGAGTGAAGTGGGTGTTACTATTGTCTAAACCAAGTCTGGTGAGTGATGGAACAAGCTTCTCTCCAAACAAAACACACAGTGCATACCGTCCCAATTTGTACTCTTGAGCAGATAATTTTAGTGCAATAGCAGCACGAAAAGTCATGGGGTAAGAAATCTAACGTAATACAATTGCCGTGTAATAAGAGGTAGTGTATATCAGCCGCTTTAAGCGCAATTTAGAGTTCATCTATGACTGTGTCCTGAAGGTCAAAAACTTTCCTTACCGCTACCACAATGAATACATCGAAATTTCCCGCTTACCACTTCCTTCATGATATCACTAAAAATTATTTTAAAGGAAAAATTATATTGAGCAATTACAGAGAATTATTTTTCTGGCCATATCTCGAGTGAATAGCGCTACTGTGGAAGTGTTTAATTCCGCAATCGCGAAGTTGATCATCATGGCGATGAATGACTTGTACTCTATACTGAAAATTAATCAGACGTCACACATGTGGAGCATCGTCGATACCACTTTTCAGACATGTCACTATAATGTCAGCCACAAGAGTCCATGCGGCAGCATGTCGCTTACCTTTAGCCTGCTCTAAAGTGTCATCCGATTCAATGTGGTATACATAAACTTTGGTTTCACGCCTACAAATCTCCCAATCTACGATCAATTCGTTTCGTCTTTAATCAAGCCGATGATGTTATCGATGCTCAGTCATACATCAAAGAAGCATCCAAGTGACGCAAATGTTTCAGGATGGCACCTTATCACGTTATGTGGATCGAACTTCTTCACACAATAGATGGGATGTCGATATCCATATAGTGCAACTTTAGAGCTTCAAAATGAGGTTCCGCGAATTCATAATAAAAACGTACATGAGAAGCTTTGACAGGAGCACTGTACACATACCAACAAAAACAGAAGTTGTCGGAGGGTACTTCGCACCAGTATTTGTCCATTTCTGTCCTGCTCCATTTGCCTATCGTGTGAAAGGAAAATTATTGTCTTTATGGGTCTAAATGCACTCTGCCTTCTCTTATCTTATTTCCTTAATCCCTACGAGATATTTTGATATCAGAATTTCCTCGATTATTGTTTTCCTAAATATATCCATTTGCGTTGCGCGAGAACAGCGTCGCCTGTTTCCCGTGATATCTACGAGGATTTGAACTTTAATTGTGGCAACTATTTATTTACAGCTCATACGAAATAGATATGTGTTTCAAAGTTTTACAGACCTTCAAAGTAGTCACCAACATTGTGTATAAGCCGTTGACAGCGCTTTGGAAGTCGTAGGATACTCTTAGCAGTGCGAGTTGTGCTGACAGTTCGAGCGGCGCGGTCTACTTCAAATGGTTCAAATGGCTCTAAGCACTATGGGACTTAACATCTGAGGTCAGCAGTCCCCTAGAAATTAGAACTAATTCAACCTAACTAACCTAAGGACATCACACACATCCATGCCCGAGGCAGGATTCGAACCTGCGACCGTATCTGTCGCGCGGTTCCAGACTGAAGTGCCTAGAGCCGTCGGCCACACCGGCCGGCAGCCGTCTACTGTCTGACGAGTTTGTAGCAGTTATGGAGCGAATGCCGTCAAGTGTTTCCTTCAGTTTAGAAATCGAATTGAACTCACGAGGGCTTAAGTCAGGGGAGTGCAGTAGATGGTATAGCACTTAGCAGCCCCATCAGTCAAACCAATCAGTAACAGATTGCACTGTACGTGATTGAGCATTGTCCTACAAAATTATGGTCAGGTCCTGCAGAAAGTGTCATCCCTTCTGTCACTATGCCGTTAATTTTTGGAACACAGCCTACGACAGAAGTGATGACACTTTCTGCACGACCTGACCATCATTCTGCAGGACAATGCACAAGCACGTACAATGCAAGCTGTTACTGATTTGTTTGACTGATGGGGCTGCTAAGTTCTATACCACCTACTGCACTCCCCTGACTTAAGCCCTCGTAAGCTCTGTTTGATTTCTAAACTGAAGGAAACACTTCACAGCATTTGCTTCAGAGCTCCTAAAAATTCGTCGGGCAATAGACCGCGCCGCTCGAACTGTCAACACACTGCTTAGAGTATCCTACGACTTCCACATCGCTGGCAACGGGTTATACACAATGCTGGTGACTACTTCGAAGGTTAGTAGAACTTTGAAACACGTATCTGTTTTGTACGAGCAGTAAATAAATAGTTGACACATTTATATAGGATATACCGACCCACTATGACAGCAGAAAAACGTTTCTGAATTCGCTGGACGCCCGCTGCAATGAGTACTAGAAACGGAAATGATAGCTAGTTCTTTTTCATAAGTCGCACTAGCTAATTTCTTTCGAGATCCCTTCCAACTAATCTAAGTGTTCCACTCATCTTGCCAGTTACGTATTCTCGTGTTCACCCCTTATGATGGAGAACATTGTTGTTGCTCAGAAATATTTGAAAGAAGTGACAGACTCAAGAAGATATTCATGGCCTTTGTTACGGGAATAGTGACAACCGTTCATTCAAGATTTTTTAACCGCATTTGAATCAGTCCCATTATTAAAGAACGGTACGTGTGAACACAGTAAAGCAATAATTAATACTGTACGAAAGTTATTTGTAACTTTGAGCTATATGCCACATGAACAATCTCAGTCAATTTATTTATTTTAATAACGGGACTCGTGTCTCACACTGTACTGACGATAGTTAGGGGCCATAACTCGTATAAGGAAGACACAGTGCCACTAGCTACTCGTCCAGAGGGATAGCAACATGCTGTTCAGCTTGTTAGGTCAAGTCGCCGGTTTTTCTTTTCTCCATTACCAGGCTGACTGACCTCAGCGATCAAACTTTGGTAATCTACTAAGGTAATCAGTTTGAGGTTAGTGTGAACAACATTGTATGATTCATACATGTACGAGTAGGTACATGTACAGGGTGAATCAGCTGCCCCTACATATGGGTTTTATGCAACCTGCAACGCCGTCAAGTATCACGTGCCAAAGATTTATATTCCATAGCTCGCTACCCGCAAACTATTAGTCCTACAAAAAATAAAAAATAAAAAATAAAATAAACTGTACATTTTTGTAGGGAATTTAATGTAGCTAAATTCTGTACTGGAATACGTTTTCGCTAGAGGCCGCAGTTTTTAATTATTCAATAAATACATACAAAACGTGGTGCACAAACACATTTTTCTTGAATAACTTGAAAACTTAGCCTCCAGCGAAATCATATCCCAGTAAGCCATTTAACTACGTTAAACTTCCTACAAAAGTCCTGTTCATTTCTTTCTGGGAAATATAGTTTGCACATAGTGAGCGAAAGGATATAAAATTATGACGCGTGATTTTGTAAGGTGTTGCGAGTTGCATGAAACCTAGCGGTAGGGGCCGCTGAATCACGCTGTGTGTGCAAACGAAAACTGAAAGAAGATAAGTAAAGAAACTGTGTCATTTATTCACTCATAACTATAAGCTGAATATAGGAAACTTTAGACGCTACACGTTGCAGTGGTTCACATTATTATCTTCAGATGTTTTTTAATGAAATAGCTCGTGTAAGTGAAGGCTACAGACGCCTTTCGACAACAGCAGACTTAGAGCAAGGCAAGTTATGTTGCGACTTTTGCTGATGATAAAATTGTGTTTTTAGAAAAGGCACTGTTAAAATCAGCAAAGCATGAATTAGTGAGAATAAAATGTACTTATAACGGAAGTAGAGTCTAAGAAAGGCTGTGTACTGATACTTGCGCCACGGGATCTAAACTGTGCGTTAATTTTACGCTCTCACTTCGAAGATGTTATACATGTTAGAGATATTCTTGCTTACATTAAGTAAGTACAAAGATAAATGAAAAGTGAAATTGCTGGACCTTGGCTATTAGTTACCATAAATCACAAATCAGTTGTTATATTAAACGGTTATTTATACTCCTCATACCTTGTGAATCTGACCAACTATGGGCCACATAGAACTTAAGGTTTAATGACATTTCCTTTCTTCTCTTCTCAGAACCTCTTAATCCTTCCTCTTCTTGTCTTTGCCTGCTCTTCGGAAATGTAATGTATGGACCTCCTAGTTAATGGTTTCTCTTCAAATTATTTTAAAATGCTGTTGATTTTGCTTCTGAATTTTTTTCTGATTTGGATAATCTCTAGTGTAATACCAGTTTCTTGTGCATTTCTTTCGACTTCTTCTGGCGTCCTAGAGGTGGACTGTGATGATATGATATAATTGAAGAGCGTTTACCTCAGTCACTGTTCGTCTTTTCTTGCTAGGTTCCATAAAATCTCAACCGTAGTTTCTTCATTGTGTACATTAACTTTCCGGTGGTCTTGTACAGCTTCCCATTTTAGTGATTCTTCCAAGTCCCATCGTGGCCTTCTGAGGTCCCATAGTTTTCCTGAGAATTTTCCTTCCCTTCATTTTAAGTTCTTCCAAAAGTCCCTTTTTATTTAGAATAACACTGTAAATCATATAATCCACCTGGTTTTGTAGCTAAATTATAATGCCTCATTTTGGCCTTCTAGGACCTCGTTCGATTGTTGTCCCTGCCTGTGTCAGTTCGTAGGCAACCTCTAATTTTCTATCTCTTGCACTTTTCAATTACTTTTGTACTTAATATAAGCAAGAACATCTCTGACATGATTAACATCTTTCAAGTGACAGTGTAGATACAATGTACACGGGAGAGCATATGAAGCTCGTAGCAGTATGCAGCCTTTTCTCTATTCTACTTACCTTTAAGTACACTTTACTTTCAGAAAATCATGTTTTTATAACTTTAACAGCTCCTTTTCTAAAAACATATTTTTATTATCAGCAAAAGAAACATAAAATGCTTGCACTTAAGCGTCTGTGCTCTTCACTAACACCAACTATGTAACTAAAAAATCTTAACCTGAAGATGACGGTGTGAACCATCGAAAGTGACTGACGTAAAAACCTGTTTTGTTTTTATCTTTCAACAGTCTCACCCCTCATAATGCCGTCCTTTATCGACGAAATATTCAGTGAGGATGAAGGAGTTTATGCCGATGCAATAATCGCGTTGCTTAGCTATCTCAAATGTGAAAGATTACACTAATCTATGCATATGTTCGAACGTGTAAAATATCTCTATAAGTTATGCACTTTACTGCAACATGACGAGTCAGTGCAAGCAATGAAAGCAATAAAGCTGTCGGAAGAAATCTGAAAATGTGGCCCGAACTCAGGACTTAAAGCATTGCTATTTACACTTTTAAGTCTACAATTGTGATCTGTTGAGCCATTGTGAAGTTAAATCTGGCAGATTTTGTTAGAAGCTACAAGGTCCATTAATAATTTACGCTTATATGACGTGGATGGAGTATCCCTATGGTAATAGTTATTTGTATCCTATTTTTGTGGTCTTATGCTTAAGAGCTGTCTGGCTTTGGTGCATATTTTATACTTATTTCAGCTGTATATATGTGTGCAGTTACTATTGATGGTTAGATAATAAGCAGTGGTCCAAGGACTTCTGTCTATGTCTCCGAGTTATCATCATATATTCGTCAATCCCTTTAACAGGAAATGAACACGTATGAAAAATAGCAGAACGTCAATATTTTGAAATGAATCTGAATTATACTAATAAATTCATCGGATAGTACTTTGATGTTATGATGTAATGATGTTTTCCTGCCACTGTGTTAGAAAGTAGCGAATTGCAATTAAGTCACACTGCTGAAGAATTTAATCTCTGTGCAACTTCTAAGATGTCGTTTACTATATATTTAGCAGCCTGAGAGGAGGTTATATTCAAGAAAGGGAACCACTTGACGTTTGTTTTTGCTTGTTTGTACGACAGATAGCACGACCCATCAGCAATTAGGACAGACTATGAACTGCCATTATCATACACATAGCACCACTTAGCAAGGCATAGGCAAACAATCCTTAAAGCGTGTGCCACTCAGCTCACTCTGTCTTCATTCTAGTTAAAATACTAGATTCAACTGTGGTCTACGCAACGTGTCACAGGAAGCAATGTGGCACTGCGTTAACATCAGTTGTGGCAAAGACATAAATATGAAGACGGGCATTTATTAAAATCATAAACTGCCGGTATCATATACGAATCTTACCTTTTACCTCTGGTTACTTTATGATCTTATTTATGAGTAGAAATTCCGGTAAAATCCGAGATACTTTGAAGGAACTCTTTGGTTATGAAACAGGACTGTGATGTTAGATCACAGAACTAACGAAAACTATTATTAAGTTCAGTGTTGGGAGTTATTATACATGCTGATTTTATGTTATGGAAAATTTAACTGCTCCTACTCTATCAAATACACCCTTTTCCTGAATTAAATGGGGATGCTGCCGTCAGCTTCATGTTTTACAGGATATGACCAGTCAGTAACTAAGTAAGCACACTACAGTCTCCGAAGATGAAATAAAAGTGAATTCTAGAAGAAAACGAACAAGAAGCTTACGTACCTTGTATAACGACGATGCCATTAGAAGAGGAAAAAGGTTAACTACAAGAAGGAAGTCGTACGTTACGATCAGTGTATCGTTTCTGATTAAGGATACAGAGCTGACTCTTTGGCAACATTTCATACTATTTAAATGTTACGTCCGTTTACTCACATAGTACGTGTATATCATCCGTTAAATTACAGACACCTTCATAGTAATGTATGAGATAGTCTGTCAATCTGAAAACAGTAGCTGCGCATGTTGACATCCACGTTACGAACGTATGAGGTACTGGTAACGTTGGGTAGCCACGTTGATACACGTCATCTCAACCGCTGCACACAACTAGCGGAGATTGTAAGTGAAATGATGGTTGTATGTAAATAGGGTGGTAGTGTTGTTCGAACTGGAGAGACGACAGAATGACAGAAAGGAGCTATCACGTTCGGACGTTCCCAGTACCACTCTGTAAAGCAAGTTGCGTATTTGTTAGTGAGCAACATATAAAGCAGCACGACTTGAGTGGGCCAAAAAATTCGTAAACAGGACAGCAGAAAATTGAAAAAATGTTGCGTGGTCCGATGAGTCACGACATTGCCTCTTTTCAAATTTTCGAAGAATCAGAGTGCACAATCGGACGAATGAAGCCCTTTTCGCGCAAAGTGTGAATGGTTTCGTTCACGCCCGAGGGTTCTGTGATGTTTTTGGATGTTTTTCACACCATGACTTTGGCCCACTGATTAAATTTGCCGTGCATGTTTATTTCCATTTTGTCGGTTAGTTAATTAGTTAGTTTCATGTTTCATGAATAATTTTGAGCGGTAAATCGTAATGATGTGGAAAGAGATTTTGCGTTCGCATCGCAAATTAATTTGTACATGTGGAAACATTTTTGACACTCTAAAGTTTTTTTCCTTACAGAAAGAAAAAAAAGATACAGATATGATTTGGAAATTCATACGCACCACATAAACCTTACAATAATAGAATATCTTCTCGGGATTAGAACGAGTTGTCCAGGAGGAACCTTCTAAGTTTGTTAACAAATTTTACTTTACAGTCTGTCATAAATTTTATACATCTGAAAAAGTGGTCAATCATGTTAGCTACAGCGTTGTACACCCTTTTATGTGTTAAAGCCAAACTTTATGTTGAGTAATGAATGTAATTTCCCCCTTTAGTATTTTAATTGTGAGTATCATTGTTCCTTTTGAACTTGTAGCGCATTATTTATGTCAAACTTCATCAGAGAATAAACAGTAGTCGAAATGCCCAACTCAATAAACATATATATACAAGATGATTGTGGATGAGCACCACATATTATACTTAAAGCACGTTTGAGTAACGACGACTTTGTCTCTTAAAGATGAGTTACCCCCGAACGCTATTCCATACGTCATTATGGAATTAAAATATGCAAAATATGTCAGCTTACTGATCTATCTCGTCCCAAGATTTTCAATGAATACAAGAGCCAATGTAGCTCAGCTACATTGCTTTGGGGCTTCCAAAGTGTGCTTTTTCCGGTTTAAATTCTCATCGATACGGACACCTAACAATTTTGAAGTTTCCATCCTATTTACTATTTCCCCACCAAGTGTTACTCTTATCAGTGGTGCAGTACATCTAGATGTGATCTTTTGTTGTGGTTATAGATCTTTTCGCCCTCGTGCATTCTTAATGTGCCCGGATAGTTGTGGTAATCTTGCAGAATTGTGTAGGGCTGCAGACGAAGAATAGAACAGGCGCCCCCATAATGTATGTGTGTTTCTTTTTCTGGGCGTGGGGCGGGGAAGGGGGAGGGGATAGAGGAAGGAGCAAGAAGGGTCTCGACCCTTCCCGTCTACTTATCCGTTGAACTGCAAGTTTTAGTGAAGGTAAAAGACTAAACCCATGTGAAAATATCACTGAAGGTCAGTCAGTACACAACGGATCAAAGTATGTTGGTGTATCATCCATCTCACCGCAAGAATATCACATAAATCCATGTTAGCACAAAACAACGAGATGCCTTTTAATGTTGTTTTAGTCCACTCCAATTTTATGAAAATTACGAATGAAAATAGCCTTTGTCGTCAAAACTGCGCTTGAATCTTCTGTATTTTGCGACGTTGGAAATCTTGAAGCGGAAAGCAATATGCTTTGAGAAGATGCAAGGAAAATGACGGAAGATTTAAACGACCTCGTTTCGGAAAGTACATTTTTTCCCTGGATTAAGAAGAACTTTCTGAATTATATAAGAATTCCACCAACAACGTGTGCCGTTGAAAGGTCAGTTAGCACCGACAGGCGAGTGAGGTCCTAGCTGCGGGGCACAATTAATCAAGAGCATCTATCGAGCATGTTTTTCTGAAGTTGTAATAAAGAGAGAATAGAAAGAGATGAATTTGGAAGACTCGGCCATAGATAAGATTTATAAGCACACGCAAAATCTTCAGTTTATGAGCTTACGTTCTGTGAAAAGTACAGGTACACGAGTGTCATTTTAGTCTCCCATGACGTGTTCTCCATAAATTGATTAAATACTAATGTTACAGCCCAGCTATAGCTTTCGCATACCGAAGAAAATTGGCACAAAGTTGTAATTAGGTCCAAATCTAGTTGTTACGTACTTTGTGACACGTAATACTACATTTCAATGACACTGTGTGTTATCATCTACAATATTTGATATTTATTGTGTTTTTTGTGAATGACTGTGTTGAATGAGTTAAAAAGTTACGTTAGTCCCCGCCTCATCCCCCTATTTCACGTGAAAGTAAAAATATGGATGCACATCAATATGAGTTAACATTGGCTTCCTTTATCTTTCGCCATTTCGAGACGTACCAGAGACCTCATTCATCCCATGTAATTATTACGATTTTGCAGCGCCTGGGTTATTGTGAATTTCTATGTAAGTTCCTTTGACCATGCAGGTAGACCCAAAGGTACAGGCACTGCGGCGGCTACAGCGGTTTTTAAAATACATGAAATGTATTCGCAAATTATGAAAATGGCCAACAATCGGCTGTAGAATGTAATGATGAAACCGAAAATTTGTGCCACCCCGGGACTCTAACCTAGATTTCCTGCTCATCGTGAGCGGTCCCGTTACCATCTTTTTTTTTGCACTTCTTGTTTTTTTTTAAATTCTTTTGTTTCAATAAAATATATAGACTTCTTACTCTTCAGGCGTTGACCCCTATCACCCATACTATCCCCAAAAACCTATCTCAACTAAAAACAAAAACAAAGCTAGTGCGACCGCCATTTTCATCCTAAAGCTAACTAGGACGGTAGTGCGCCACCACTTCAGGCTCCGCCAACGAACAAAGATTAAATATGCCTCTGAACATTTTAATAAAAAAAAGAGAAGGATAAAGGAAAGGACACAATACTTTATTACATTTTATTTGTTGTTCATGTTGTTCTTATGTTTTTGTTTGTAATTCTTTTTTTGTTCAATCATTTTTCCGGGGGTGTCTACAGCAGCCAGACGGTGGGATGTCCAGGTCGTTTTCTCGTTCAGCGAGGTTGAAACACGCTATAATTACCGTTGATGTCTCTCATCAGCCCATCATGTGCAATATCTCAGTCTCTTCTCAGGCTCGGTACACCCCAATGGTCTGGTGAGCGCATAAACAACGACCCCATGTAATTCGCAAAGAGCGTACCATACGACGCTTGGCGCCGTAAAATCGTGTAGTTGCACGTTAAATAATGCCTTAAATCTAACAACCCTGCAACACTCTCATTAAAAAAGTATGACAATAGCATACCCTTAACCCACACCTAGGTGTTATGACTAGTAGCAGGGAAGTAAGTGACGTCGGGATGGATCAGTTCGGTGTGCTCTACGGACTGAGGCGTCCGTCTCAGCAACAATGCCAACATGCGCCGTGTGAGGAGCCAGGTCGGTAGCCGTACCACAAATGAAACGGAGCATGTCGGTGTCGACAGTGGTGCATCTGAGGCAGAGAATATCCTCGGCAAGATGTATCATGTGTAAACGTGGTTGGGGGATTCTTCGGGTGGGGAATTCTTCAGTCGTTATCACATACCACAGCGCCCTGACTGTGGTGGGCAGGAAAGGCGAGTGTATATTATTCCACACCAGCCTCCAGCCAACTGCCGGATGTTGGCGTTCAACCATATTAGCAGGCAGCATCCGTTTAAAGTAGCGGTACAAGTCCTTGGCTCTAGGATCCCGCGGGGTCGGCAAGACATCCAACAATTAACTCATGTCGACCAGATAGGTGCGAATTTGACACAGTTGTGGCGTCATACGTCCAACAGGAATCGGCGGAAGGGGGGACTGAGGCAGCACCTCCTGAATCAGTGTACCAGGGAGGGTGTCCTTGTCCGACGTACGTAGGCGATGCATCGTCCGTAGGAAGAGAGCGCGGGCCGTGTTGTGCACGTTTATCATTCCAATACCGCCTGCATGTGTGGGCAACGTTAGCGTCTTGTAAAGGTTCTTGAACACTCTACCCTCGCTGACGAAATGACCAAAGGCCGCCTGGAACTTGGCAGCTACCGTAGCTGCCATCGGGAGAACGTGTGTGTAATGATTAAGTTTCGGAGCGAGGTAGACGTTGACAAAATGTACGCGCATGATCAAGTCAAGTGTTCGAAAGTTATGGAGACGAACTTGCGTGCAGATCACATTAAGTAGCGTGCGATACGTATATGCTGCTGTGTGCTGCACGTTCCCATGGGAGGTCACTCCCAAACACTTCATCACCAGGACTTTGGTAATGGGCAGTGGCGCACTCTTATGCAATCCTCTGCCTACATCCATATAATGCGACTTTCACAGGCTGGTACGGCTCCCGGCCACCTCTCCGTATTCCTGAAGCCATGCGATCGCCGAACATATATCTTCTGCCAACCTCGCCAAGAATACTACATCGTCCGCATAGGCACAACATTTAAAATGCACATCGCGGAGGCGAATGCCTTCCAAAAGCTATCATAAATCATGAAGTGCAGGCTAGAGGACGACGGCGAAGAGAAAGGCTGACAGGGGACATCCTTGTCGCACTGAGTGCTCAATAATGAACGGCGGCGAGAAGTAGCCATTGATCAGAACTGTGGAAAGGGTCCCTTGGATGAGACGGAAAACCACACCTGCCGATAGTGGGGCAGTCCCATCTTCTCTAAGACAGCCTGCAAGAAATGGTGCTCAACTCGGTGCAATACATGGTCCAGGTCAACTGCCAAGAGGGCGCCTTCTAAGCAGCATGCCGACATGAGCGCCACCACATCTCTATAAGAGCTTACCGCCGTATGTACATTACTGTCATGGCCCAGACATGTTTGCTTGGCATGAATGGTATCTTTGACAAAATGAGGAGGCGAGCACGAAGATTGTCGAATCATTTCCTGCAGACAGCCTCCTCTTCTTTAGTCGCTTGGGCGACTTCTGCTTGCGGGAACGCGTGTCCGCGTCCTGTGGAGCACGGAAACAGTAGGCACCTCCCGCATCTCCGTGCCCGAGCTCGAATCGATTTGCTGATGCTCTCCTTCCTGACACGGCTGGTGTGCAGACGTGGTCGCTGCTGTCGAGCTCAGCGACAGTTTCGATGAAGGCTGCGTCGTCGTGACTGTGGAAACCGGCCCGCGGGGGTCGCCGGCTGGAACGGAACCTCGTCCGCGTCCGACATGTTCACCGCTGCCTCGACGTATGTAATAGGCAGCGTTGTCGGTTGCGATTTAGGCGTCGTGTCTGCACGTGGTATCTGAACGAAGCGTCAGTGCAGGAATTCAGAACGTACATGCCTTTCCTGACCACACCCTGAACAAGTGGGCGGTTGACTGTCATAAATGACGATCGCTCGACAGCCATCAATGGTCACGTACGCTGGGATGTGTTTACGCAGTTCCATTCGCACCTGACGCACTCCATTCTGTACAGGATAAATCTCTAACGTATGCCACTTTTCTTCCACGTCACTTAGTACTTCCCCTTAAGGCCGCAGCACGTTCACGACAACCGTTGCCGAAACTTTAAAAGACAGCTCGAAGATTCGTATGTTCTGAACGCCGAGTCCTGCATGGTCGACAGTCACTACACCCACGTTCCCGTCTGAGTGGTGGAAACGGTATCCATCCGTGGAACGGTGAAGAAGTCGTTCGCACGCTGCTTCATCGACAAGTTTCAGGTAAGCTGTGCTGGAGACGATCGAAAGATGTATAGCGATAAATTTGTGTGGATCGACGTGTATTACTTCACGCAGGAAACGCTCTACTTGGTATGCCTTAGGTCGTGCGTACAGGGCATCGAACGTTACTTTAATCCTGGTTTTTCTATAAGAAAGCGCCATCGTCGTTCGAGGCGATCTGTTTACACTGCAATACCACTACCGGCGCAAGTAAACAACGGTCCGCTTGCTGAGCGCCGCACAGAGCTTCGCGCACGTCCGCTTCACAACACGGCCGAGAGCTGCATGTCCATTTGGCTATTTGGCTATCCGTACACGACTCACGGCCAGACCCGCACTTCCAGATGTCGTACATCCATTATGTATATTCCCGTACAGGTGAGACACTTTACTTGAAAGTCGCCTGCCCGATATAAGCGGATAAATACGATATTGCAGTGCTTGTGTTATTCTAAATTTCAATTCAGGTTCCTCTGGAAACGCTCACAATAAGCGAGAAAACCGGGTTCGAGTGTCGGTCTGGCACAAGTTTTCATTGTATTCATTCCATTCTACAGCTGATGGTTGTCCACATTCGCAGTTGTGAATACATTTAAAGTATTTCATAAATGGCTGTAGTCGCCATAGTGCCTGTTCCTTTGGACATGCATGCATGTCTAAAGGAACTTGCATCGTAATTTCGTAATTCAGAATAACACAGGCACTGGAATATCGTATTTATCCGCTGTCACCGGGCAAAGACTCTTTCAAATAAAAGTCTCATCTGTTCGGTAATATTCGTAATGTATGTACGAGTACATAACGTACTCATTGTTGAGTACATACGCAAGTTTGGGTCTGACTGTAAGTGATGTACGGATAGCCAAATGGTAAGGCAACCAGTCGTGATAAGTGGGAAATCCACATTCATTACGGGGTGATTAACATACCAGGTATAGACTGGAGAGTCATGCTCCCAAAACTAGTACCACAGATGGGCATTCATGTGACATTATTCTGAATGTGTTGTCCAAGTATTACTTCGAACAGGTAATTAAAGACCGAAATCGTGGATGTAACGTCTTATACATCCTAACAACAAAGAGACATGTACTTATCAAGTCAGTTAGCGTGGAGAAAGTTATCAGAGACCAAAAATCTGTGACGCTATGTCGACGGGTATTAATAGGAATATTAAAAAAGGTAAGAAAATGTTTTTATTTAGCAAAAGCGACAGGATACGTACTGTAGAGTATCTAAGTAGTCTGCCGGCCGGAGTGGCGGAGCGGTTCTAGGCGCTACAGGCTGGAACCGCTCGACAGCTGCGGTCGCAGGTTCGAATCCTGCCTCGGGCATGGATGTGTGTGATGTCCTTAGGTTGTTAGGTTTAAGTAGTTCTAAGTTCTAGGGGACTGATGACCTCGGCAGTTAAGTCCCATAGTGCTCAGAACCATTTGAACTATTTGAATATCTAAGTAGTCAACATCAAATATTCTGTGTTTCAGACGAAGATGTGGTGTACAAATGGAAAAAAATTCAAAAGCATCATTAAATATGCCTTAGACAAGTACTTTCCGAGCAAGGTCATAAGGGTTGGGGGTCGCGCGATCTTAGGTGCCTTGCAACGGTTCACACGGCTGCCCCTGTCGGGCATGGGTGTGTGTGTGTTGTTCTTAGTGTAAGTTAATTTAAGTTAGATTGAGTAGTGTGTAAGCCTAGGGACCGGTGACCTCAGCAGTTTGGTCCCATAGGAATTAAAGAAAAAAAAAAAAAGAATGAGTAAGACCCACTATGGTTTGATTCCCGTGTTAGTGCACTGATAATTAAACAAAAATAGCTTCATTACAGATTCAAGAGAAGTGATAAGACAGCTGACAAGCAAAAGATGAACTAAGCGAAAATTAGTATAAGGGCAGCAACGAGACAGTCGTTCATTGACTTTGAAAGTAAAATATTGTCAGTCGACCTGCTTTAGAGCCCTAAGAGGTTTTGGTCTCACGTAAAATAACTAAGTGGTTCAAAATCATCCGGTCAGTCACTCAAAGACCCTGCTGGCTACGGTACGGAAGATAACAGACACAAGGCCGAAATATTGGATTCGGTCCGTAATACGGCCCTTCCTTCCAGTCATCGTAACGTCGGAATGGCAGATATTGAAATAACTTATAGCGGAACAGAAAATCTACTACAATCGCTTAGTAGCAAGATTCTAGAAAGATTATGCAAATGAACTTACTTCTCTTCTAGTAGTAGTTTATCGTAGTTCGCTGGAGCGACGAAGGGTACCTAGCGCCCTGGAAAAAAACTCAGATCATTCCCGTTTTCAAGAAAGCTGGTTAGTGAAAACAATACGACCTTACCGAGTATCGGATACTATTTGCGACTGCAGTCAAGAATTCCTTGCAGAAGAAACTCAACACGGATCTCTTAAAGGAACGAAATTAAAAGACGTAACGGTAAATTTCGGAGTTCTAAGAGGAAGTGTGATAGGACAGTTACCGTTCACATTGTATATAAATGATCAAGTAGAAAGTTTCGAAATCTCATTAAGACTGTTCACAGATGATTCAGTTGTCTCCAGGATAGTTTAGACGCCAGAAGGCAATATCAATTGGCAGAATGTCCAACAAAGAATTGATTAATGATGCAGGCTCTGACTGTTGACCCTGAAATACTGCACGCACGTAGGAAACGAAATCAACTACTGTAGCCACGCGTGGTAGCCGCGAGGTCAAAGGCGCCTTGCCACGCTCCGGGCGGCTCCTCCCCGTCGGAGGTTCGAGTCCTCCCTCTTGCATGGGTGTGTGTTGTCCTTAGCATAAGTTAGTTTAAGTTAGAGTAAGTAGTGGGCAAACTTAGGGACCGATGACTACCAGTTTCAGTGTTTCACTACGTCATCTTCAGGTCCCTGAGCGACGTGTCGGAAGATTTACCTCGGTTGTGGTCAAAACAGGGGCCAGCAGTACTGGTATTTGTAGATTTTTGCTATAGCAATCACAATCACTTCGACCAACACGATGATTGTGATAGTCATTATGTGAACACTTGGTCACAGGCTCGTCTTAGCTTGTGAGGAGTTAAACTGCAAAGTCTCCTAGTACGGAGAATCGCACCGAGAACTGCCAATTAATGCTTGGGAGCGATTTGAGGACAACGACGTACACACTATTCCAGCGAAATAGCCAATTAATATAGCTAGGGAACAACTAGGAGTCGCGGTTTCACCGAAGGCGTATTAAATGTATCACACCGAGATTTAACAGTCGAGAGAGATTGAGAATATATTCTCAGCCGCCACTGTCACTGCCGATGAGAAGTAAACACGTGCGCTCGCGCTACACCAGCAAGTAATATTCAATTGACACTCAGAACTGCGGTCTCTCCAATTTTTTTGTATATTCAACCATGACCTATAGTGACACATATTCACGTTTGCTGAGATTCATTGAAAGGAAAATATGCGATATATCCGATCTAACGAAAACGATTGATCAGCCACTGTAAAGCGCTTTATAATCTAAAGTTACTGAATTGTTTTGATTGTGTACTTCTTTTTGAGTGCTATTTACCGTCCCTATTCCATTTTGGGTATTTTCATTGTGCATTTTAGCTTAACTGATAACTCTGGACCCAATTGTATTTCGTTTGATTTTACATTGTCGACTCTCAGACAAGGTCATCAACCATCTTACTATTAAAGAACCTTAAAATAGTTAGGAATTTCGCTTCACAGCTGTGAACACCCAATATCAATATTTTACCATCCTGTAGGTATTTTTGCAAACATTGCTATGCCATAAAGTCAGGTTTCAAGTGAAAATAAACCTTAATAACGGAAATTTAAGGTTTTCATTTTTTGTTAACATGTAGTTACGCCTGAACCAGTACACTAATTTCTGGAAATTGGAAATTTGTGGTAAGGCCTTATGGGACCAAACTGCTGAGGTCATCAGTCCCTAAGCCTACACACTACTTAATCTAACTCAAACTAACTTACGCTATGGACAACACACACACACAAGCACACACACATGCCCAAGGGAGGACTCGAAACTTCGACGGGGTGAGCCGCACGGACAGTGATAATGCGCCCTAAACCCCGCGCTGCACTAATTTCTGTTAGCGACAAACTTTCGTGTACAGGGACTGTAGTGGAACTGATCTAGATGTCAGTGTCTGATTACATCACTGTCCGTACTGCTACACTCTCCTGAACTCTGCGTGAGATGGTATCTTCCTGCCTTGCGGGCTGTAGGTTCGACACCAAATTCCTAAAACATTCACAGAACCCCCTTGCGCAACTGAGGCAGGTAGATAGATCAGGACCAGTCTCACACATGTTAGAATACATGACTGAAATAATCACCTCATAAATTACTTGCCAATTTCTGTTACGGAATTAGAATATGGAAATGTATTTAAACAGTGACATGAAATATTCAATCACTCTGATTTTCACATTATAACAATATACCAATTTTTATAATGTTCATTTCTTTGATAGGCACTCATCACCAACACAGTCTTGGCGAGCCTTCTGCAGTACATTCGAAGCAGAACAACCAACTCACCTGTACATCTGCAGCATTCATTGTCTTTACCTATGTCTCCATATTTGCAACGTAATTCATTAAGTTTGCTACTATGAGTCGGTAAAGAACCAGTAAACTGCTTATCGTAATATCGTAATCATCGTCGTCGTCGTCAATATCACGAATGTTAGAAACGTCCGATGACACTGGCGTTACCTCCGTAGTTCCGGTTTTTTTTTTTTTTTTTTTTTTCTGGATGCTCAGATTTCCACATGCTTGTTGTTCAGTCCAGCCTTTCATGTCTTTTCATCCCCTACTTTCTTCTTCATTCAGCTTCTCTCACCTTTTTCGTGGGGATGCGTACCATTACCCCAGGTCCGCCCCGTAGCTCAAGTCGTCAGCGTGTAATTGCTATCGGGAGAACCCGAGTTCGGTTCCTGGGTCTGGTATCGGGCTGCGCGGAAGCTGAATGGCCGCTGGAGCAAATGGACTTCGATGGACGATGGAGGACAGAGTCTCGCAGCGCTGCACTCACCTAGTCAGTGCGCCACAATGTCGCCAAGTGAGTACACCGACCAGTAATGCCCTTCGGAGCCGGCGTAAATACCGCTGCACCTCGACTGCTCTGTCAGTCGTGTACTTCGTTTAATAGCGTTCGTTACTACATCCACCGTAGTACCAACTACTCGTCGACGACTTCGCTTAGGTATCGGTTTTCCTCTTTGATCTCGATTTGGATTGTGGCTCGTTCTTGACATGTTGACGGCGTTTGTCCAGTCTTCATTGCACTTTGTCGTTGCATATGTTGCTACTGACTTACTCTTGTTGTGTCGGGTCTGCCGTTCGATGAGCCCTGTTGCTCGACTCCGGCGTTGGTTTGAGTACCGTCCGCAGGCTCTCTTCCGTCCTTGCGTCGTCATCGTTTCTCTCCGGTTTTTCTGGTGAGTGTACCGGTCTCAGGCCACCCGCGGATACACCGAGGTGACGAGGGAAAAGGAAGTTGAAAATCTTAAATATGGCTGCGAAACAGCAACTGTGTGAATCCGAAGAGGTTGAAAAAAATCAGCCAAATAGTGGCAAAACAAAGGTTTATTAGCCACTGAACTACGTTTCGATATTTCTGAACATATATACATCAGAATGAGTGGGCCTCGGTACAACACATGATGTAACGAGTGGCTCTTGTCGTATATAAAACTGGTTCAAAATGGTTCAAATGGCTCCAAACACTATGAGACTTAACCTCTGAGGTCATCAGTCCCCTAGACTTAGAACTAATTAAATCTAACTAACCTAAGGACATTACACACATCCATGCCCGAGGCAGGATTCGAACCTGCGACCCTAGCAGAAGCACGGTTCCGAACTGAAGCTCCTAGAACCACTCGGTCACAGCGGCCGGCCTATAAAACTAGTAAAACAAGAATTATCCCAAGCCATGACTTTAGATAACAGCCACATTACGTTTAGCTTACTTCATAATGAATGCCCACTAGTAACTGCCCACAGGTAGAGGCTCTTGTCAACATAAAATTGTAACAGGAGTCATAAATAACCACCGGTGTGTCGTCCGCGGGTAAGGTCTACATTCCAGTCTGGACCAAGATCTTCGTGTTGTTCCCAACGGGCCCCATCCCTTGCGTAAAACATATAAATTCATCTATAATGAGAGGCAAAAACCGGTGTAAGCACTGAATACTGTCTAAAAGATGGTACGCCCTATGCAAGACGCCGCGATTGGAAGCCATTGCCTGCTTTACGTGGTATATGGGCGACTTTAAGGTTCCCGTTGACAGACTAACATCGTCACTAGGAAAACTTTCTGTTGGAATGTGGTATGATAAAATTGTTGAGTAGTGCACCAACCGAACATCAGCCAGAATGAGTACTCAGGATCATGACGAAACATTATATAGCCGGAGTATACCATGCTGAGCGAAAACCTTACGACCACCTACTTAAAAGCTAATTGCTCCTCATTTGGAACGCTATGCGGCATTGGACTACAAAAAACTTAAGTAGATTTCTGAAGGGGTAGAGCATCAGGTGTCTACGCACAGGTCACGTAATTCCTCCAAATTAAGGGCTTGTGTTTTTTGGTCTATGTGTTGGCGTCCGTTAGTGTCTAAGACGTGGTCCTCCGCGTTCATGTCAGGCGAATCTGATAGCTAATACACGAATTTGATTTCATTATAATGCCCTTCAAACGAATATTGCACTATTATCGCCTTGTGCCATGAGCATTTACCCTGAAGGAAGATGTCATCGCTGTCGGAGAAGACGTCAAGCATGAAGGGATGTAGGTGGTGCGCATTAATGTTCACGTAATACACAGCTGTCATGGTGCCTATTATTACTACCACAGATACCATGGATGTCCGGTGAATGTCTCCCATAGCATAAACTGTGCCCAATGGCCAGCGTTCGTGGCGTTGTCCATGTTTCGGGCACCCGTTGGCCTTGATGACGGTGTACCGGGACACGACCTTCCTCCTGTTGTAGCAAGAAACCTGTTCTGTTCGACAAGGCAATATGTTCCCGTTGATCAGGTGTCCAATGCCGATAATTAAGTACGCACTGCAATCATGCTTAACAACGTGCGGTCAACGGAGTGGCCCAAAACTCTTGTGATTCCGACAGCATTGTACGCTGTCGTCACGCCAGCGAAAGCTCGCCGCCTATTCTATTTTACAGAGCGGACAAGCCTCCGACCTCCACGTCATGTATGAGGCGTGAACCCCCATAACCTTTTCACGTACTCGTGGTTTCACTATCTTCAAGTCCCATCCATAGATGCTCGCGACGGCAGTAGTAGTCAGCGGATTTTTCTTTTAGTGGGTTATGTGGTTGCTAGAAGGATTCCCGATTCGATTCCTCTTGCACACTTTCCTTACGCGTCAAATGCTAGCGACGCCACGAGGCTGCAGTCAGTCGCGCGTTGGGCAGTGGTCGTATTGCTGTGGCTCATCTGTAAGTATGCTCTCTTTGGCCTATGGCCTTACTCTTCGTCCACTGCTTTCATGTTCCAGTCTGCATCATTATCTATCTCTGCACCTACAGCACTACTCCACAAGACAGTTACTGCGTTTTCGATGGTGCCCCAGTAGTTTAGTCCCTGTCCTCTTCCGTTCGCGGTTAGTCTCCGGGTCTACGGCCATTGCTAAACCGACCTATTGGTTAGAATTTGTCGAAGTATTTTGGCAGAATACATGTGAGAGGGGTAATAGGTTGATTGAGTCCCAGTAGAGCATACGCCGCTGGAATTTAAGAAGCAAAATTGCCACTGATGCACATCATTCTTACAGCGTCTGTCATTTGAATTTAATGGGCATCACCGTATCGCTGTTGCCGTTACTAATGGAAACGATGACGAAACGTTCCTCTCTTCTCTTTAATCTTTTCCGTCTACACTTCGAAAAATGGCTCTAAGCACTACGTGACTTAACATCTGAGGCTATCAGTCCCTTAGACTTAGAACTACTTAAACCTAACTAACATAAGGACATGACACACATCCACGCCCGAGGCAGGATTCGAACCTGCGAACGTAGCAGCAGCGAGGTTCCGGACTGAAGCGCCTGGAACCGCTCGGTCACAGCGGCCGGCTCTGTCTCCACTATTTACTCTACCTGATACTGGTTTCCAGATTGCGAAGCGAGCTGTACCCTAAATATCTGTTGAACGAGGGATTCCTAATGTGCTTTCTTTGTTGGCAAATGCGTAGAATCAACTACACCTAAATGTCACTGGGCAGTTTGATGGAAGAGTATCTATTACTTCACCACATCTTACTATTGCACGCTACAGCGGACAGCCTTCCCCATCTCTTCAGTTTTCTTGTTAATAGGTATACGTACACTGTCGTTTTCTCAACCTCCTTACGCATCCTTTTTAACATATGTTACTTCCGATAGCACTATATGGCTGTGCAAGAATGATCCAAAAATCCACTGTTTAGTGTTATTGCTAAGTGGTCTGTCTGAACAGCATAAGCACTCATTCACCGTGCAACTCAATTTTTTTGGAATGAAGTCCTTTAAAAAAACCGTAGAATTGACGAATTTTTCAGAATTCAAATAAGACACTAGAATATCTGTTATCAGTTACACACAACACAGTGAGTTAATATTTAGCATATTTTACTACGTGAAATAGTTTTCGCTGATTTCATCACCTATGTCACGTTTCTTTTAAGACATATTCTGTACAACTTACAATATTAGAATATTAAAATATTGTTATTTGAGGAAATCAACGTGTCTTTTAAAGGTGCAATTGAAATGCATTTTTTCTGAGTTGTATGTGTTACATATTTGGCTTTGAGGTTTAGTGTAGAGGACTGTTACGAGTGTATGTCAATTGTCGTGTCCTCACTTTGATATTTTAAATAACCATTTTACACTATAGTTTTTTGGAAACAAGGATTACAAAATTTATAAATACGTTATACGGTTCTCTTATTAAGTCCTTCTTTGCTGTCGCAGGATGAGTGTTTTGGGAAGACTTGGTAAACTACATTTATTTCTCTTAATTAGAAGTTCAAACTATGACACTATGTTAATAGTCACTATGTTACTCGTTAAAAGAACTTACCATATACCAGAGAAAACAATATTAATAAAAATGGAAAGTCAGGAGGAAAGGACCTGGGAGTAGAAAAAGAACAAAAGAATAAAGACGCCCAGTCGTCGTGAGAGATGAAGCACAATTCTGGATTGGGGCAGAAAGAGGGAAGGAAATCAGCAGTTCCTTTCCAGAACAACCACACTGACCTTTCTTTTAACAGATCTAGAGAATCCCTGATAAAGTCAGCTCAGGATTGTCGGACAGGTATTTGAACCACTGGACCCCGTACCTACAGGGCTTTTCAGAAAGGTCGAGATTTATGTCTCAGGATGTATTCTCAATGGAATCAAATAACTGTGTACAAAAATTATTGGGTACATCCATCACAATGGACTTAGGATTTAGCGGTATCACTCAAACAGTAGCGTAGTGTTACGTTTGTGTTGTTAGTGGCTGAGGTTATTGGTGAAACTCGATGGTAGCCAATTGCCTACAGACTTCAAATAACATCACACGGCCGACAAGCTTAATCTCATTACTGGACGAATAGGCTGCTGTTAACACTGTCATCTGCCGTCACACTGTAACACCCATGGGGGTAGGATGGTTTGGTTAACCGGTTTCTTACCAGTTAACCCTAAACTGTACCACATCATGTCTCAAACCAAATACCACTTCTCATTCCCCGTATATATCACCCCACCTGTCGTTTCCGAACCCGAACCGGCTCACTGTGGGTTGAGTGACACTGGATTACCATGTGTTAGCGTCAGACATCAGTTTAGAACAAAGTATGAGTATATAATGTACATAAAATCATAGCAAGGAACTATGCCATCATCACAATGGCAGCTGCAATCTGCTTACCAGCAACAGAGTTTCCCATACTGTCAGTGTAAGTAATACATCTCGCCGTGCAACTATTACTCACGATGGTACATGAAACCTTCATCTGGCTTCTTGTCACAGAGCCTGTATAAGCATCATGGTGTGGAAATAAACATGGAACTTTGATGTCCGCGTCTGAAGATGAGCCTAAAGGGTTCCAAAACTAGTTACTGGAATAAACGAATATTTCCAGAAAGTGAATGGCTGCAGTTTTCTGTATTAGTATTCAAAATACAGTCATGGTTTCTATAACATCAGCAGTGGATAAGAGGCACGCCTGTTAGAGTCTTCGTGACAATTTGGAACGATATGTAACGAGTCTCGGGAAATACTCCCATTAATGTACTTTATTGTTGAACTTAACTGTGTTTCTGCTATTGGGTTCATGAATAGTTGCTTAATCACAGGCAAAGACGTACTGCATTAGAATTGCTTTAGTTCTTTTAATTTTATTATTTCCTGTTCTTCCACTCTGACGGACAATCCAAAAGTAATACGTTTCAAAACAAGATTTGACATACCCATCGACTGTGCAGACTTCAAATGACAGAAATGTGACTACAGATAACGAATATGTTAACTGAGATCTAGTCAATTATCAGTATGAATTCCGAGTGTGCGCTGCACTTCCGGATCGGCTTCATATATGTTTCCATGTACAGGAACTCTCTGGTTCTGTGTTGTAATTACCGCAAGGCATCTATTAAACTTGACTGAGAAGCACGCCAGGGAATTCTTGTTTTAATTGCCACGCTGGTGTTTACTCTGCGAGCACTGCTGCGGAGAGAGTTCCAGCCAAGTTGGCCGTGTCGTAATATCCGGCAATTTCGCCAACTCCCGCGCAGGGCTCACTGCACACGTGCGACTGAAGAATACAGAAGGCACTAGTGTTTGCTATTACGGCTCCTGCCTAATTTTATGAACTTCAGTATCTTTCAGTGCACAGAGTAACAGTATTAAAGCTTTTATACAGAAAGGTAAAAGCCCCTTCAAACACCATTTGTTATAAAATGTAGCAACCGACGAGATGTGAATCCTAAACGACTGAGGTGAAGTTCTAGTGCCACTTTTATTAACAACCTGAAAAAAGTTACAGCGTTTACTTGAGAAGATATAGCATCAAACAAATTACGCTCCTGTATAAGTGTAAAGTCGGCAAGACATTAAATAATCCACGTTATTCTGTTTCCAAAAAGTTGGTACTTAGGATGCTGAGTATTATATTGTTGACGAGATTCTTTCATAATGCAGCGGAAATGTTGTTTCTTTAAAAAATGGATTTTCTCATTCAGTGTAATTTTGTAGACCACCATTAATCATTGGATTTAAATAACCGCTGGCCGGGGTGGCCGAGCGGTTCTAGGCGCTACAGTCTGGAACGGCACGACCGCCATAGTCGCAGTTTCGAATCCTGCCTCGGGCATGGATGTGTGTGATGTCCTCAGGATAGTTAGGTTTAAGTAGTTCTAAGTTCTAGGGGACTCATGACCTCAGAAGTTAAGTCCCATTGTGCTCAGAGCCATTTGAACCATTTTTGAATTTAAATAAACAAATGAAAAAGGTAGCTTTAGGAATGAATGTAGTGCAACGGTCTATTTCCAAGCTTTGCAAGCTGTGATCTAAATTGACGATAAGGTTCCATACCCCGAAGAGCGTAGGGGACGATGCGGGAGACCCGCACCGCCTACTAGGCAAGATCCTAGCGGAGGTGGTTTGCCATTGCCTTCCTCCGACCTTAATGGGGATGAATAAAGACAACACCCAGTCATCTCGAGGCAGGGAAAATCCCTGACCCCGCCAGGAATTGAACCCGGGACTACGGGCACGGGAAGCGAGAACGCTACCGCAAGCGTACGAGCTGCGGACAGATCTAAATTATCCTTTCCTTATTCAGAGACAATTACCATTTCTCTGGCCATACAGATATCGTGTCTAGGGCTTTTTGAATTATTTTTTTTGATCTTCTAATGACTTTGGCAGATGGTAAATGACACGATCATCTGCAAACAATTTGAGAGAGATGCTCTACTTGTCTCCTAAATCGTATGTAAGGATTTGGAACAGAGAAGGACCTATGACACATCTTTGGTGTACGCTAGACATCACTTCTGTATCACTCGGTAATTTTCCGTCGATTACTACGTATTGTGTGTGACCTTCCTGACAGGAAATCTTGAATCCAGCACCACAACTGAAGGAGTTCTCCATAGACATGCAATTTGATCAGAAGCCTCTTACGAGGCATGGTGTCAAAAACCTTCTGGAAATTTAGAAGTGTTTAATCAAGTTGAGAGTCCCTGTCGGTTGCACTCATTACTTCGTGTGTGTAAAGAGCTAGTTGCGTTTCAAAATGACGATATTTTCTGAATCAGAGTCGATTCTGTGTCAATAGGCTGACTATGTGTCAATTAACTTCGAGGTCAATGGTAATGATCGAATACAGTATACGTTTCAAAATCCAGTATATGTTCCAAAATCCTACTTCAAAACAACGTAAGGAATAAGGAAAGAAATAGATTTAGGAAGCAGTTGAAGAGGATGACGTAAATATGACTAATGAAAACGAAACAAAAGGAGGCGGGTCATGTATCCAGATGAATAGGTGGTAAATGGACAAAGGAAGTATTTGCTGGACTTCACGATATACTAGGGCGAATCAAAAAGTAAGTCACACTAGCTCGCCACGAGAGCACGCTGTGTGTCGTGAATGTGGCTAGTATGTGGCAGGAGACAATAATTGCTCACACGTCCGACAGGACGTGTGGTGAGGTATCCCGTTTTGTTGTGTGTGCAGAGCAGGCTAGGCTCAATAGCACGTCAAATAATGTGCACTCCAAGTTTAAGGTGCGTGCAACCATCAAACGATAAGATTTCTGTGGGCTGAATGGCTCAATTGCTCGGACATTAATCGTGAAATCACTGCTGTATATGATGAGCGTGCACTCTCTCACCCAGGTATTGTAATGTTGTGTAAGCAATTTGATGCCGGACCCACGTATCTCACTGACGAATACAGCGAAAACAGGCCAGTAACGCCCAGTAACGTTGCAAATGTTGACAGTGTGAACGTGATCATTAGAGAGGATCGACGCACAGCATTGCAGGAAATCGCCAGTGCCCTGAACATTTCGGATGGCAGTGTGTTCTCCACTGTTCACCAGCACCTTTGATATCGTACACTGTGTGCCATGTGGGTTCCACAGCTGCTCACCGATGTTCACCAAGGACAGCGTTTCCAATAATCACTCGTAGTTTTGGAACGGTGTTCTGTGGAGCGCAGCCAGTTTCTGCAACTAATCATCCCAAGAGATAAAACGCGACTCCACCACGTTATTCCCGAAACAAAGAGAACATCCATGTGATGGGTGTACAACACATCAGCACGACGAAAGAAGGCCAAGGTCTAATGTTCAGCAGAAAAGATGACGGCGAACACGTTGACATGTGGGGAGGGGTGGGGTTCACATGGAATTTATGCAAAAAGGCACGACAGTCAACTCTGCTACGTATTGTCAAACATTGCACCGGTTGCGTAAAGCAATTGAAGAAAGCGGCGGGGAAAACTGAGCACCGGTGTGATTTTATTGCCCGATGACGCAACAAAGCACTTGGCACTCGAAACGTCAGAACTGCTGCAACGATTGAAGTAGGAGGTACGGCAACATCCTCCACACAGTCCAGATCTTGCGCCATGTGATTGTCATGTGTTAGGTAAGATGCCAGAGGATCTCGGTGGACGACGATTCCTAAACGATGGTAGGTGAAAGCAGCTCTCTACAGGTGGTTACATAGCGCTGGAGGTAATTTCTACACATCCGTAATCGAAAAATTGATTACCTCTTCCGGGAAATGAATACAGTCGCTTGGAGACTATGTGAAAAGTGAACTTACATTGTATGTCGTTATAACTGTGTTGCCTATGTTATGTGGTTTAATGAATGGCCATAACTTGGAAGTGTAACTTACTTCTTGATTCGACCTCGTACGTAATACTGAGACGACAAACTAATGTGAAGGGAGTAGATGACATTAGAAAATATTCAGAATTTCCGTTGATGTGTGCAGAATAAGACTGTAACGCATGGAAATGTCTATAAGAAGATTTATCCTGCAGTAGATGTCCGATAGTTGATAGTGATGATGCTGTTGATGGTTATTATGATGATGCACACAATACAACATAAACTTTTGACGCTTTTCTGTTGCAGAATATCAAAAAACTGTATATGTTTCCCCTAGTGATTTGGCCAGATTATCATGCTTTTAACTTGCTGTAAAGTGTAGGCACCGTAAGTACAACCAGAAAATCAACACACAGTGATAACAATTCCGCTGCGTCTGATGTTTTACGTATGTTCCCACATCTTATGCCACATAAATAATTAATTACGATTTGAAGCGAAAGGCATTCGTAGTGCTTCTTCTACAGATGTTCTTTATCATCCAAGAGACCTTAGTGATGTGGAGACTGTTATTTTGCAGCATCTCCTCAGATGCCTTCGAAGTGTAACCTTTGCTGGTTGTGTTCAAACGGGAGTTAATAATCGTAATGAACTATCTACAATATCGGGACTCTTTTCATACTATGGCATGACAGTCGCCATAATAAATTAATACTGAATAATATTAATTAATATATTATTCTCGGGCTGAGGTAAAGCACAGACGAAGAGTGTAAAAGTGTCACATCGAGAGGAAGGGACAGCAATTCGCTTCTTATATTCGTTCAAAGAAATTCCAGTTGAAACCTGTTTCGTGAAGAAGAGTGCTCAGACGCCTCGAAGCAGACCACGTAAAGAAGGCATCACTTCACGGCCTTATCGCCACGGTTCCAATACACTAAATGTTCATCGCCTTTACTAGGTCCGCCATTCCACAACCGGACTAATGTCTGGCCTTACCCATAACAAGTAATGAACGAGTGACTCTAGATAATTACGTATATAGGTTACAGGTTCCTCAAAATTTCACATTTAACAATGCTTCGGAGACTCACAGCAGGTGGACTGTATAGCACACTTAGGACAGTTTCTGTTCCATTTGGGACTATATTAAAACATATCTGTTTTAATGAGCAGTTGGCAACACCGACATTCGACTATGGAGGAATGGAGGTGCTTTCCGTGGATGAAGCACGCTTCTGTTTTCACAATCAGTCTAGTAACTCACTCTCCTGGAGGGGAAGTGGTAGCCACTACAGACGCAGGAACGTCCTACAATGTGACCAGTTTGGCGAACCTGAAATCCCGACGAAGGGAGTAATTATAATGAACCAGCTTACTGAGTTTTGTGCAGACGCTGGTCATTCGATGAGTTGCACCATACTCAATAATATGCATGGTCACTGCTGACCTGGACTTTACCTTCATTGACGATAACTCATGTACGCAATGAGCTCTTCTAGAGGATGAATATCTTGCAGTTTAAAATCCTACGCATGAATAGGCCGACGAGATCTCTGGACAGAATGCGATAGAGAACGTCTGGGACGCATCGATAAGACGAGCGACAGGTCTGTAGCAGGCACCAAGGGCTCCGACAGATCTCTCCGCATTGCTCTTTCTTACGTACGTTACCAACGACTACTATATAGCTCATCAACTACGGCATGGAAAGGATATCATCACAGCTAAGTATATGAGGTATTTGGAGTGACCATATGCCTATTATCTGTTTTGATATTACAGTGGTAATTGGTTTAACTGTAATAAAACTGTGTAACATACTGAGTGTCACTAAATTCGATTTACAGACTTTGAGGACAGCTTCCTTACACAAAAATAGGAGAAATATCTAGTAAAAATGAGCTCTAAATGACATACCGAAAGAGCAATGAGCACTTGTTCACCTTAGATTCTGTGAAACACGTTTCTTCTAGTGAAGCTCTTTTGTTTTCCGCATTTTGTGACGAGTTAGTGTGGACCAAAACAAGAAAATAATAGCCAGTAAACGTGCACTCTAAAATGCACACCTGAAGAGCTATGATCACTTGCTCAGTAGACAAGACGTGTTCCACAGTAGCGATGATGAGCAAGTGCTCATTGCTGATAAGGGATGCATTTTAGAGCCCATGTGTACTAGACGTTTCTTCTTGTATTGCTGTAAAGAACATGTCCTCAACGTCTGTAAAGGGAATTACACCCTGTATTACGAGTGATATAGTGTCACTGGAAGGAGTTGAAGTGTGTCGCTGCCATAAACAGGTCGATTCCACTTTCCGGTTTGTGTCAGTTCCTTTGCTCTTGACAGCCAAGCTATTCTCGAAAAATAAACAAACGAGTGGCTTTAGCTGTTGGGGTGGATAACTATCATACGAATGATGCAACCTGCTTAGTGAAAACTGAATTTATCAGGCACCGCAACCTATGAGACTGTAGGGGCCTACGTAATACACTCCTGGAAATGGAAAAAAGAACACATTGACACCGGTGTGTCAGAACCACCATATTTGCTCCGGACACTGCGAGAGGGCTGTACAAGCAACGATCACACGCACGGCACAGCGGACACACCAGGAACCGCGGTGTTGGCCGTCGAATGGCGCTAGCTGCGCAGCATTTGTGCACCGCCGCCGTCAGTGTCAGCCAGTTTGCCGTGGCATACGGAGCTCCATCGCAGTCTTTAACACTGGTAGCATGCCGCGACAGCGTGGACGTGAACCGTATGTGCAGTTGACGGACTTTGAGCGAGGGCATATAGTGGGCATGCGGGAGGCCGGGTGGACGTACCGCCGAATTGCTCAACACGTGGGGCGTGAGGTCTCCACAGTACATCGATGTTGTCGCCAGTGGTCGGCGGAAGGTGCACGTGCCCGTCGACCTGGGACCGGACCGCAGCGACGCACGGATGCACGCCAAGACCGTAGGATCCTGCGCAGTACCGTAGGGGACCGCACCGCCACTTCCCAGCAAATTAGGGACACTGTTGCTCCTGGGGTATCGGCGAGGACCATTTGCAACCGTCTCCATGAAGCTGGGCTACGGTCCCGCACACCGTTAGGCCGTCTTCCGCTCACGCCCCAACATCGTGCAGCCCGCCTCCAGTGGTGTCGCGACAGGCGTGAATGGAGGGACGAATGGAGACGTGTCGTCTTCAGCGATGATAGTCGCTTCTGCCTTGGTGCCAATGATGGTCGTATGCGTGTTTGGCGCCGTGCAGGTGAGCGCCACAATCAGGACTGCATACGACCGAGGCACACAGGGCCAACACCCGGCATCATGGTGTGGGGAGCGATCTCCTACACTGGCCGTACACCACTGGTGATCGTCGAGGGGACACTGAATAGTGCACGGTACATCCAAACCGTCATCGAACCCATCATTCTACCATTCCTAGACCGGCAAGGGAACTTGCTGTTCCAACAGGACAATGCACGTCCGCATGTATCCCGTGCCACCCAACGTGCTCTAGAAGGTGTAAGTCAACTACCCTGGCCAGCAAGGTCTCCGGATCTGTCCCCCATTGAGCATGTTTGGGACTGGATGAAGCGTCGTCTCACGCGGTCTGCACGTCCAGCACGAACGCTGGTCCAACTGAGGCGCCAGGTGGAAATGGCATGGCAAGCCGTTCCACAGGACTACATCCAGCATCTCTACGATCGTCTCCATGGGAGAATAGCAGCCTGCATTGCTGCGAAAAGTGGATATACACTGTACTGGTGCCGACATTGTGCATGCTCTGTTGCCTGTGTCTATGTGCCTGTGGTTCTGTCAGTGTGATCATGTGATGTATCTGACCCCAGGAATGTGTCAATAAAGTTTCCCCTTCCTGGGACAATGAATTCACGGTGTTCTTATTTCAATTTCCAGGAGTGTAGTTCGGTCACTGGCGGCTGTATTCCTCGTACGACCCGTTATTTTCTGAAGAGTTATTAATTAAACGAACAAGGAAACTTGACGCTGATATGTGAACTATTATTAAACTGTGTATTTATCGTAACTACTGCGACGTATAACACTGTCCGTTTCTCTTAATCTTGTAAGCACTTCAGATACTGAATAACAGTTCATACCTGTGTACGTTCGGGATGATAGTTTCCTTTAACAGTAGTCCTTTTCATTATCAGTAGTACATAAATGTTTGCATATTATTGGGGCATGACAAATAAACAGTTTCCCTGCGATCCGTATATTTAACAGTTATTGGCTTTCATAAATACACTGGAGTCCAAAATAAAAGAAAGAAACAGAAAATTTCCTAAGTTGCGTTTATTTTGCCACAAAACAGTGTAAATAGGTGACAGTAAAGTAGAAACAACTGCAACATGCATAATGGTTTTTTCCAACTTAACGGATTTATACACACATTCCTACAACTGGTTAATGTGCTCAGTATGGGGTGTGATCACCTCTGGCAGCAGTACAGGTCTGACAACGATGGGACATGCTGTAAATGATGTCATCAACCTAATGTTGAGGCAATGACGCCCATTCTTCCTGCATGGCAGCTCGCAAGTCCTGGAGAGTGATTGGTGGAAGCTAACGTAATGCAACGAGTGTCTCTAGTGCATCCTAGAGCTGCTGTATGGGTATCAAATCGGGAGAGCGAGCAGGTTACGCCATGCGTACAATTTCTTCCGTTTCCAAGAAAATATCAACCAGCCATACTCTATGAGGTCGAGCATTATCGTCCATGAATACGAAGTCTGGGCCCACAGCACCTCGCAACAAGCCGACATGAGGTTACTATATTTCGCCACGATACCTGATAGCAGTTAAACCTTGCCGATTCAACCGTACAAGTTCAAGAAGAGGTGTTCTAATGGTCAATATAATCCCTGCTCGCACCATTAGGGTCCCTCCACGATATCTATCTCTTTCCACAATGTTTGTGCCCCAAAATCGTGTTCCACTTTCTCTCCAGAAGCGAATCCGTCGAGAGTCACATTCCAGACCAAATCATGATTCATCTGCGAAAAGAACATTGGTCAACTGTTCGACCGTCCAGGTGACATGTTGACGGTTTCACTCTACACCCTGCCCTTCTGTGAAGACGCGTCAGAGGTACGCATACAGCATGTCTCCGGCAATAAAGGCCATTCTGCCGAAGTCTTCTATATACAGTTTGCTTCAATACAACACGTCCTGTGGATGCTGCGAAGTCAGATATCAGTTGGCGTGGTGTAATAAGGCAGTACTGTCGTCCCCTTACAGCCAAATAGCGGTCCTCTCTTTCTGATGTCACACATGGTCGGCCGTCCTTCGATCTTCGGGCTACTGTTCCGGTCTCTGTGATATGTCGCCACGTTCGAAAAACAACAGCATGAATCACATTAAGCCATCGGGCTACTTCAGTTTTGCGACTGTGCTGCTTCCGTTCTTCCTATGGCTTTCCACCGCAGAGAGCCTGGTGGGTGTCTTCACTGTGTCATACAGCACGGCGTGGACAATGTACACAGCGATTGTGAATTTGGATTACACGTCAAACATTGCCGCGATTGACATGTTCTAACAACCCCACCACAACAAAGGTCAAAATTTTAATAACGATTGTGGTATTGCTCACGCTACTAAATGCTGCATTTTCGGGCAACATCAGTCATATTATGTGGCAGGTGTCATTAGAGCACAGTTAACAGTCATTTCATGTAATGATGGAAAAACTAGGCACTCGTCTTTTTGTGTTTCCCACGCTGGTCTCGTATTATCATGGCTCAATCGTTGAAAATCTAAGTGATTATGATTCCAAGCTCGGATGCAAAGAGTCCTAGGTTTTAATTCTGCTATATTCAAAAGTTTTGTAGATGCGCTTCACAAATCATTCTTGAAGATTTCACTTTTGCAGGACAATGGTGACGTAAAAAAGCAATCAGCACTCCGAATTTAAGTTACACTTCCTTTTAATTGCTTTTGTTGCAATATAACGTGACGCACTAACAATACTTCACAATACAAAACATACTTGAAAACATCTTCCTCACAGTCACTGTTAAAGTTCACGTTTTATAAGCTGACTACGTTAAGCGTCTTTCCAACATGACGTCCAAGACTTTACCTTCTCAAGGTCCGACTCTCTAACAAGTTAACAACTAACTAACTAACAATCGCTTACGCGCCAAAAAATCAGAGTTACAAGTACGTCAAAGATCAAAGAATACACATAAGAATAATATCATTGCAATATAAACATATCGATGTATCAAAAGTGAAATCAAATCTGAATGTTGTTTCAGAAATATGTTAAGTAGTTAACAGAAACACAGTGGAATATTACTGGTATCGATAAGTTCAGGTGAGGTGCCGTAATGGTTGCGTAATTCAAGTACCATTACAATGTGCACTGACGTAATCTTTGGCGTGGTGTTCGTTGACCGGAATGTTGTCCTCCATGCAGAACACGATCGTGCGGACATCTTTGGCAGTGTGTATGATTATATCGTGAACTAGATACAGGACGGGGAAACAGTGGTTTGTTGATTTAATTTTGGACACCAGTGTAATAGTCTTTCCGTCAGCTTTCCTCTTCTTTGTGGCCTTCGGACGTGATCGACTAATCCAGCTTCCGATTCATGACATGCTGCGAATTGTGGTGAGAAAATTTATTTTAGTAAATAAAAGTCACATTTCAATTGACACCGTAAACTTATATCGAGAGATACTTGCAGGCGTGTAACGTATCGCAGTTTAAGTAATACCACTTCGTAGGCGCAACTTAACTTTCTCAGGTTCGTCCCCGTATCTAATGCCCGTGCTGTCGACGGGACGTTATGCTTTAATGTTCCCTCCCTACTATAGGTCGGGCCAGCGATATGCTCTGGCATATGCGGCATTTCGGGATCAGAAGATTAGTATAAAACTATTGTATTTATATGGCGATACCACAATTGGCGATGTACATTCAGTGAAAGAAATTATTGAACACAAACAAGTTGTATATATGCCATTTTGTTCGTGCACACACACACACACACACACACACACACACACACACACGCACACACACACAAACACACACACACACACACACTCATGAACCGCATTCCAAGCAGATGATAAAATATTTACGTTGGTTGTAAAAAAAATGTTATAATTCTTCTTCTAAAGAAGTGATAGGTATATTTATGTTGTGACACATCATTCGTTATAAGTAGTGTCTCTATTCTGTTGGTAATTAGTTGTCCACGAAGCCCTAAGCACAGTAGTAAATTGATTGTCGCCTGTCAGGGAAGCGCGTAGTCTAAAATGATGTGCTCAATGTCTTCCTCCATGCTACAACCGTATCAGCTTTAGTCTGCAGAGGTGCTGTCCGAACCGTGCTTGGTTATAGCAGAAGCGGAATATCGTTGTCAGAAATTTTCTGTAGTATGTACCAAGGGAGTACCACTGTAGTGCAAGGATGTTTGGCAGCGTAGCTGCATAATGTCTTCCCCCATGTTGTTACGGTAAGACGCCAGTTACCGTTCCACAGAATACCGAACTGCCACCGCACGGCTTGCAGAGGGCCTATGTGATGAACATGACCTTATATCTTTGTCCCATCGCGGATGGTACCCTCAGCGAGAACGCGAACAATTTCATTTGGCAATGTAGCATGGTATCTGTTTATTCATAGCACGGTGATTTTCATGTTGCGGCACTGTAAGTACCAATGCAGTCAATAACCTGGTACACCAGGCAATTATTTTCCTGTTCACGCCCCCTCCCGGCCGGCAACAAGCCACTATCACTCCACGGTATTATATTCGTCTCTCTTGTATGTGAAGGAAAGGAGTAATGCTGCTAACAAGCCGTTCCTCCATAACGTTATATGTAATGCGGTTAGCGGACCTCCATTCGATTTCTGTTTAAATATACTGAAAGAAAAGGTACCATTCTTACAATGGAGATATGACAACGTCCTTATCTTTGGGCCACTGTGACACGTCGTATATGTTGACAACCGGAAATATTTCCAGTGAAAACCATGACTGGTAGCTTCAGGTACGAAAACAACTTTTTTTGAACGTCTAGCTAATAAATTTGGTTACTCCCCAGTTTGATAAGGCAGAAACAATCAGTCTTCCCGTCACTATCGTGAGCAGACAGATTCGAAAATCGATGGAGTACACGTAGAATTTACTGTAGGTTTTTCCATGACGTATGACTGTCTCTTTCTTTTTTCATCCACTGTAGTGCTTGTGTCAGGACCACGTAGTTATGTCCGACAAACACTATCCCACAAGATGACTGAAGCTCTTGAAATGAAAGGAGTGTGAAGGTGTGATCTCATGGGAAGGACGTGACAAGGCAAAACTGGAAGGCCTTGAGCGCACACCTCTTGTTCCGTGATACCTGGAGGCGTACATGTACTCCCCTGCTTTACTGTCACGCGTTACCGCCACACAAAAAGTGCAGTTCACATACCGGAAAGTGTTAAGTGAGAAACAGTTGGCGCAAAGCTCTTGAAACAGCAAAACCTGCTTGCTGTACGGTACAAAATCGCTTGCATAAAACGGCTTGAACACTAAATCGAAATCTGTATATGGACTCGACTCTTTCAAAAACATACTGGTTTAAAATAGAGACACAGACCTAAGATCTTCGAACAAGATAGTTTTCATAAGATGTTTCCCTCAGTAACAGTAGATTTTCTGACGAGCCAATCAAATTATGATCACCTGCTTAATAGCGAGTACCATTTGGGACGCCATACAGTAGCGATCCTGCCTGGCACGGACGACGATATGGGGACGAAAATAGGGAAATCAACTGACATAAGCAACTCTGACGAAGTGCCAAGTGTTATGGACGGGTGCCTGAGATCGGACATCTTAGAAACGGCGGAATTGGTCAGCTGTTCACGGTCCCTGCCGTGAGCAGTTAAGCATCCATGGAAGTGTTTGAAGGACGGTGAAACCACGGTAAGCCGCTGGACGTCGACACCTCGTCACACAGCATGGAGGTAGGAGTTCTGCCAGCTCCGTAAAGGAGGACAGGAGGCGCTCTATGGCAGATCTGACGACAGAATATCATGGCGGTGCAGGCACGAGTGTTTTGGAGCTCAGTATTTAGCGCATATTGTTGAACATGAGACTGCGCAGCGGACGACCAAACGTGTTTCCTTCATGACACAGTGACATCGGCAGTTACGATTCAATTGGGTCGATATCATCGAGGTTGGACCTTCGGCCAAAGCAAACGTGTAGTCTAGTCAGATGAATCATTTTTATTATTACATCAAATTGGTGGCCGTGTGCAGATACCGCATCATCCGGGCGGACGATTGCTCGCTGTCACAGGCCGGTGGAGGCAGTATCACACTATGGAGCTGCAGCACAGGCTGAGATTTCTAAGTTCAGCACCGGCTCTAAAGCAAACACATCTCCCTCTGCAGTACCACAGCGTCCTCTGTGTTCAGTCACAAGTCGAAGTCTTCACCCAATAGAGATCCGAGGTGAAGTATCTTTCTCCTTTTCTCCACAACCTCTAGCTGGTCTACCCAGCGCCAGAATCTCAGTAGCCAATAGCAGTATACGTGCCTTTCCAGTTCCTGTCGGTGTATATTTCCCGAGTATACAGTTCCACAGTTTTCCTTCTGGTAACGATACTGCCGTGGTTAACCATTAACGCTCCGTCCTCTCTTAGAGTGGGGTAAAAGACTGAAATATCTCTCGCACTGTATGTGTGTTTTCACTTTTCATCCAACAGACATGGCTTCACGTCCGTTCTCGCAAGTCTCCGGCACTTCCACAAAATTAATTGTCATAAGCCAATAATAGGTCTCGTTACAAAATTTAAACATCTCTACTTGATGCCCCCTCTATCCCCCAATGGTTATGTCCCATGCTAGGTGCGTTGTGTTTTTCTCCTTCTTCTACAGATCGTATCTTTTTTAAATAGCATTATTTAGGTTGCTTGCACACTGAAAATTTACAATATGCCGGGTACTCTCGGTCTGCAACCTCCATGGCAACCACCTGAGGTATTTACATCTGCGAAAACCAGCGCTCAGTTCTCACTACAGGGAGCCCTTATCGTACAGAAATAAAGGAAACAATTGTTGTGTATCTGGAATCTCTGGTATTACATTTAATTGTGTGCATGCTTTCATGTAGTGTTAAGAACTTAAATGCATTGAGTATCCTTATCTATCTAATGGTATATTTATAAGGTTACAGATCTTGCATCCATTCCATATTTGCTTGACAGTCGTAGGATCCTGGTCAAAGCGAGCAACAATACTGCAGAACAATAAACCACAGTCTCAGTATGCTAAGATCCTGCTTCTGTCGAATTACGACCTGTTCTGTTAAATGTTTCTTCATTCTAAACGAGACATAAAATAATCTTTTCACAAACAAACGAAAATTCCAATGTCATTTCTGAATGAGAACCCCATTGCAGATGACTTTACTCCTATCTACAGTTGCGCCCACGGCTTTGGGCGATGAACCGTCCCTGCAACAATCAGCGGAACGACGTCATAGAAGGAGAAATTCCAGTCAGCCTGAGAGCCAGGCGCTTTTGAGTGAGAAAGCATATTCAGCTCGAAAGATCTCTCATTCAGTAAGCTGACACTGCAGAAAACGCTAGCCAGCGTGTGTGAGAACCAAAGTTGCGAGATTCTGCAGCTCTGGCATAGCTTCTGGAGAAGCTGAGTAGACAGGAAAACCAGTGCAAATGAAGTCATCGCTGCCCAATGGCAATGTCCGAAAGTAATGCCTCCTAATCTTTTATGTGACAACTCTTACAGTTCTTTTCTTTTAAATAAGACAAACGTTATTAACATTCTGTATCTTTATTCTTCATGTCTACATATCTAGTTCTCAACATATTCACCCTGGCAGCGAAAACATTTCTCCAAGCGAGAGACGAGTTTGTTGATACCCTCACTACAGAACGTTTCACTTCGTTGACGGAGCCACATCATCACCTCTGCTTGTGCCGCTTGATCACTGTCAAAGTGGAGTGTTCGAAGGTGTTCTCTAAGCTTTGGAAACATAAAAACCTGATGGGGCAAAGCCGGGACTGTATATAAGATGATCGATGGCAGTGAACCAAAGGCGTCGGATTGTAGCAGATATCGCAGCGCTCTTGAGTGGTCTGACATTGTCGTGTTGAAGGAGGGGGTGCTCCATGTGAGGTCGAATGTTCAAATTCTAATCTTGATTACAGCACGCTCTTTCTCAACCACCGACATATTTACATTTCACACCATCATGTTACACGCTACAAATCAGAGGTGTCAAGCGCCACAGGGCTGCAAATATGTAGACCTGAAGAATAAGAATATATAATGTTAATAACGTTTGTTTCATTTAAACAGCTTCAAGCGCTTACACATAAAAATTCGGAGGCATTATTTTTCAGTTCGCCATCGTATATAACCCCCTGCCCCCCACATGAGACCCTCATTCTCATATGTTCATTGTACATATCAGCATACAACAGACTGTATTTTTTAAGAATAAATAAATAATGCATGTTACGACAGGTAAGTCTGTGTCTGTGATTCTTTTATTTCCACGACACATCTTGCCCTCCTCTTTGTCGACGGAGCAGTGACCCCACGTGCAATTAAATTAGACAGAGTTTCTGTGTGGACTAGCGATCTTCCCTGTCAGTACGGAAAACGGTAGGCATACTGACAGGCAGTCGACTGTACTAGCGATCAGTGTGACAGTCGAGCTCGGACAGATACTGGGTGACCATCAATCCATCTGTAAGGAGCTATCAAAAAGTTCCCGTCTGAAGGCCGCACAGTCCAGAACTAGCTGGCCAGTCAGGCAAAATTACCTTGAAAAATGAAGCAATCATCCCACCGATGCACCAGGTTGAAGATACCCGTTTGGTAAAACACTGTGTCCTGCTGTGTGAAGAAGTCCTCATCCGACTGAAAACGTCGATCCTTAAAGGCCTTTTTAACAAACCCAATTCGTTATAATCGCTTGGGGCGAGATCGGGACTATAGAGTGTATGCTCGAGTATCTCCTACTTGAGTTGACGTAACTTCTTTGTTACGGCATTTACGACATGGCGGACGTTCGTCTTGTGTCGAATCATCAGTAGCACTGAACTTGGAGCACCGTTCCACATCGATGGCTTTCGACAGACATCCTGCCCCATACACATTCTTCATTCTGCGATGAATGTCTACCGGTGTTTGTCTTTCTGCAGCCAATAAAAGAATAACAGTACATTGATCCTCTTTGGATTCATTTTGTAATAACACCGCCATAGTTCACGTTTCTGCAATTACCGCACATGAGTCGGAAAGTTACGAATGCCACAATAATCCCTTGCCTACATGTCGGTGCTCATATACCCGTATCGGAGTTGCGTATACGATGCAGCAATACCCTCAAACAGAAACTTTCTTTATCGTCCGTAATACGTACTCATGGTTTTTAACTTACCACTGTGTAGGCTGTACTTCTGTTCGAGAAAAGCTAACGCCACCACGGCCAAATGTCGTTGCTAAAGGATATTGGTCACCGTCGACTGTCGTCGATTGGTTGGTGAGTATGGGGTCAACAGTGCGAAAACGACTCACCAGATCATTGCTAGACGTCAGCAATCAGTGAGGAGCCATAACATCCAGAAATACATGTTTACTCTGTTGCACGAAGGCCACCGTTCTAAACATGTAACTCTACTCACCTCTTGTCACTGTATGCATAGATTCGCATGCTCAAAGATACACTGCCATTGGATACTCGCAACATTTGAAAACCCTGCCTAAATTAATTGGTCACAGTACACATAGGTACCCAACGTAGCTTAGAAATACAAAAATAATATGACGCTTTACAATAAAATGTCTTATAGAAAAAATACTAAGTTTGTTAGTTTACCTTACTATGAAAAATCAGCATCAGAATAGCAACTGTCTTTGTAAACTACAACCTGACAGTGTCTTTTGGAACTAAAAATAACTTAGGATGTATTTTGCGACACACTGTAAAGCGCCTCTTTCATGCTTCTGAAATTTATAAAACTTATTGCCCGTACTGTGGGGCCTGTTACGTTGGCCAAACAGTAAGGAGGTTGGAAATTAGTGTTGGGGAATACGTCGCTTTGGGCAGTCAAGGAACCACGGACAAATCGGGGATGTCTGCTCATTTACTTACAGTGAAACATAAGCCGATACAGAAGTGTGAAAATATCCTAGAAGAGCTGGAGGTCTTTTGTCATCACAAAAATGCCAACTGTAACCACATTAATAATCAGATCTGTATGAAATATGTGCAGTTCTGGGAATTTTTGAAGTCTTGTTGCTGAGAATCAGTGAACGGTTTTACCCAGTGGGAACGAAGTAACAGTTTTTTTTCTTCTTTTTTTCCCTTTATTGTATTGCAGAGTCTCAGGGGTGGGAGGAGGAAAAACTGCTCAGTTGGAAGCAGGGGATGCGAAAGGTGGGCCCTGGGGTGAGGGGGGGGGGGGGCACAAGGTGGGTCTACAGTATGTAAGAAGGGTAATTTTCACAACGAATTTCATCATCCGGGAGGGGGAGGTGATGGAAATAGCCCTGATGAAAGAAATAGTGGGAGTGGAGGTGCAGAGAGGGTGGGAGACAGTGATAGAGGCGTGACAATGGGTGGGGGTGGAGAGGAAGGAGGTCATCAGTCCCCTAGAACTTCGAACTACTTAAACCTAGCTAACCTAAGGACATCACACGCATCCATTCCCGAGGCAGGATTCGAACCTGCGACCGTAGCAGTCGCGCGCGATTCCGGACTGAAGCGCCTAGAACAACATACCTGCCATGAGGATTAAATAAAGAGAAAAATAGTACAAAGGATAAAAACATTTAAATCAAATCAATTCTAATAGTTGCAGCATATAGCATGTATCTCCTTGTGTCTTGTAAATATTTCTTAAAAATGTTTTACGAATCTGACGTTACATATGTGTTTTAAGGAATGACAAAAAAATTGAGTTACAAGGAGCGAATCTGGATATTTTTTTTTTTTGTATTTTCTGTGTTTACGGTTAAACGTGGAAATAAGTCGGACTGCAACATAAATAATTTTACTTGTATTTTATTTTATGTTATTCTGATGCAAATTTGAAGTTTTTACTAGAGACCATAACTCGTTTCCTTTGAGTGTTGTATATCACGTAGTTCGTATAGAGGGCGCCATACAGCCAATCAATGTCTTCTCCACAAAACCTATCTTCATTATACAGTAGTTCAAATGGTTCTGAGCACTATGCGACTTAAGTTCTGAGGTCATCAGTCGCCTAGAACTTAGAACTAATTAAACCTAACTAACCTAAGGACATCACACACATCCATGCCCGAGGCAGGATTCGAACCTGCGACCGTAGCGGTCGCTCGGATCCAGACTGTAGCGCCTAGAACCGCACGGCCACTCCGGCCGGCTATACAGTAGTCTTGAAAGAACTGTGACAGACGGTTGAACAACAAGGAACTGACATGAATTGATACTATGAAGTAGTGGTATGTAATCAAATTTTAAGCCATATAGGTTATGCCATGAATTGTAACTTTTTATAGCATCGCCTGACCACATACTTCTTGTATTTCTTAGCTTTGTTAATGGCTAGGCGCTAGCCGGAATCTATATTTGCCAAACAAAACCGGCAAAAAAGGACAACTGATTGCTGTGCTCTATCATGTGTAAAGTTTACAAGGGATGTCATTGAGATCCTGGTGCTTTTGACTTCATCTCTCGCCAGCGAAAGCTATAAAAAACTACTGTCCTGTTATCTGGATCCGTTTGTATCGTTCTCAGAACACCCCACCCACCTTTCCAGAGAAGGCTAGTACGTTTCGTAGGACACCGACTTGTTAAATGTGTCTCGTTTAGGTAGAAACACTCCACCGTCGTCAGGCTGTTTGTGTGGCAGCCGTATCGCCTTACCTCGATCGAACTGAGAACCTGTGGGAGGACATCTAACCAGTTATGCATCCCTTATACCCTTACCCGACCGTTATCCGTGAGTAGGGTCCGGTGGTCGGAACAGTATGGCTCCCAATCGGGTCACTAGAGCGGAGGTCGTGCTACGCAGTACTATGCAGATGTGTCTAATTAAATTTCCCAGGAGTTTGAACAAAGCTGGATGTTTGAGAGTGCCGGTGGTGTTCGAGTGTAAAACTCATCACATATAGAACTAATATTTCATTTACATGTTATTGCCAATTCGTGGTCTAGTGGCCAGCTTTGAAACCTCGAGACCAAATGGCCCTGGGCTCAATTCCTTGCTGGGTCCGTGATTTTCTCGGCTCGGAACAATGTGTGTGTGTAATCCTTATGATTCAACTGATCTTCATCGAACGGGCAAGTCGTCGGAGTGCCGTCCAACAGGAACACTTGTATTTCGTCTGGCTCCTGTTCCCTTTCTTCTTTCTTATAGAGGACCTTCAAAACACGTAGCTTCACTGGCGTATCTGTGAAAACGGGATCACGGAGATAATGGGTGAAAAACAGCAGAGTGAGCGTTTTGAAAAGATACTTACTGTATTATGGTGATGTATTCACGGTAATCAAGAAAATAATTGGAATTAAGCTACTGTAATCGCTAAGCTCATGTCGGCACCAATGATGTGTGTCGCTATGGATCGGAGGAAATCCTCTCTGGCTTCCGGCGGCTATCTGATTTGGTGAAGACTGCCAGTCTCGCTAGCGGGATGAAAGCAGAGATCACCATCGGCAGCATCGTCGACAGGACTGACTGCGGACCTTTGGTACAGAGCCGAGTGGAGGGTCTGAATCAGAGGCTGAGACGGTTCTGCGACCATGTGGGCTGCAGATTCCCCGACTTGCGCCATAGGGTGGTGGGGTTTCGGGTTCCGCTGGATAGGTCAGGAGTCCACTACACGCAACAAGCGGCTACACGGGTAGCAGGGGTTGTGTGGCGTGGGCTGGGCGGTTTTTTAGGTTAGATGGCCTTGGGCAAGTACAGAAAGGACAACAGCCTCAACGGGTGCGGGGCAAAGTCAGGACATGCGGGGACCAAGCAGCAATCGGTATTGTATTTGTCAACTGTCGAAGCTGCGTTGGTAAAGTACCAGAACTTCAAGCGCTGATAGAAAGCACCGAAGCTGAAATCGTTATAGGTACAGAAAGCTGGCTTAAGTCAGAGATAAATTCTGCCGAAATTTTTACAAAGGTACAGACGGTGTTTAGAAAGGATAGATTGCATGCAACCGGTGGTGGAGTGTTCGTCGCTGTTAGTAGTAGTTTATCCTGTAGTGAAGTAGAAGTGGATAGTTCCTGTGAATTATTATGGGTGGAGGTTACACTCAACAACCGAACTAGGTTAATAATTGGCTCCTTTTACCGACCTCCCGACTCAGCAGCATTAGTGGCAGAACAACTGAGAGAAAATTTGGAATACATTTCACATAAATTTTCTCAGCATGTTATAGTCTTAGGTGGAGATTTCAAATTACCAGATATAGACTGGGACACTCAGATGTTTAGACGGGTGGTAGGGACAGAGCATCGAGTGACATTGTACTGAGTGCACCATCCGAAAATTACCTCGAGCAATTAAACAGAGAACCGACTCGTGGAGATAACATCTTGGACCTACTGATAACAAACAGACACGAACTTTTCGACTCTGTATGTACAGAACAGGGAATCAGTGATCATGAGGCCGTTGCAGCATCCCTGAATATGGAAGTTAATAGGAATATAAAAAAAGGGAGGAAGGTTTATCTGTTTAGCAAGAGTAATAGAAGGCAGAGTTCAGACTACCTAACAGATCAAAACGAAAATTTCTGTTCCGACACTGACAATGTTGAGTGTTTATGGAAAAAGTTCAAGGCAATCGTAAAATGCGTTTTAGACAGGTACGTGCCGAGTAAAACTGTGAGGGATGGGAAAAACCCACCGTGGTACAACAACAAAGTTAGGAAACTACTGCGAAAGCAAAGAGAGCTCCACTCTAAGTTTAAACGCAGCCAAAACCTCTCAGAGAAACAGAAGCTAAACGATGTCAAAGTTAGCGTAAGGAGGGCTATGCGTGAAGCGTTCAGTGAATTCGAAATTAAAATTCTATGTACCGACTTGATAGAAAATCCTACGAAGTTCTGGTCTTACGTTAAATCAGTAAGTGGCTCGAAACAGCATATCCAGACACTACGGGATGATGATGGCATTGAAACAGAGGATGACACGCGTAAAGCTGAAATACTAAACACCTTTTTCCAAAGCTGTTTCACAGAGGAAGACCACACTGCAGTTCCTTCTCTAAATCCTCGCACAAACGAAAAAATGGCTGACATCGAAATAAGTGTCCAAGGAATAGAAAAGCAACTGGAATCACTCAATAGAGGAAAGTCCACTGGACCTGACGGGATACCAATTCGATTCTACACAGAGTACGCGAAAGAACTTGCCCCCCTTCTAACAGCCGTGTACCGCAAGTCTCTAGAGGAACGGAGGGTTCCAAATGATTGGAAAAGAGCACAGATAGTCCCAGTCTTCAAGAAGGGTTGTCGAGCAGATGCGCAAAACTATAGACCTATATCTCTGACGTCGATCTGTTGTAGAATTTTAGAACATGTGTTTTGCTCGAGTATCATGT
Organism: Schistocerca serialis cubense; assembly: GCF_023864345.2. Taxonomy (NCBI): domain Eukaryota; kingdom Metazoa; phylum Arthropoda; class Insecta; order Orthoptera; family Acrididae; genus Schistocerca; species Schistocerca serialis. The sequence continues at coordinate 586,576,957 of NC_064640.1, forward strand.
CGTTTTTGGAAACCCAGAATCTACTATGTAGGAATCAACATGGATTCCGGAAACAGCGATCGTGTGAGACCCAACTCGCTTTATTTGTTCATGAGACCCAGAAAATATTAGATACAGGCTCCCAGGTACATGCTATTTTTCTTGACTTCCGGAAGGCGTTCGATACAGTTCCACACTGTCGCCTGATAAACAAAGTAAGAGCCTACGGAATATCAGACCAGCTGTGTGGCTGGATTGAAGAGTTTGTAGCAAACAGAACACAGCATGTTGTTATCAATGGAGAGACGTCTACAGACGTTAAAGTAACCTCTGGCGTGCCACAGGGGAGTGTTATGGGACCATTGCTTTTCACAAAATATATAAATGTCCTAGTAGATAGTGTCGGAAGTTCCATGCGGCTTTTCACGGATGATGCTGTAGTATACAGAGAAATTGCAGCATTAGAAAATTGTAGCGAAATGCAGGAAGATCTGCAGCGGATAGGCACTTGGTGCAGGGAGTGGCAACTGACCCTTAACATAGACAAATGTAATGTATTGCGAATACATAGAAAGAAGGATCCTTTATTGTATGATTATATGATAGCGGAACAAACACTGGTAGCAGTTACTTCTGTAAAATATCTGGGAGTATAAGTGCGGAACGATTTGAAGTGGATTGATCATATAAAATTAATTGTTGGTAAGGCGGGTACCAGGTTGAGATTCATTGGGAGAGTGCTTAGAAAATGTAGTCCATCAACAAAGGAGGTGGCTTATAAAACACTCGTTCGACCTATACTTGAGTATTGCTCATCAAGGTGGGATCCGTACCAGATCGGTTTGACGGAGGAGATAGAGAAGATCCAAAGAAGAGCGGCGCGTTTCGTCACAGGGTTATTTGGTAACCGTGATAGCGTTACGGAGATGTTTAGCAAACTCAAGTGGCAGACTCTGCAAGAGAGGCACTCTGCATCGCGGTGTAGCTTGCTCGCCAGGTTTCGAGAGGGTGCGTTTCTGGATGAGGTATCGAATATATTGCTTCCCCCTACTTATACCTCTCGAGGAGATCACGAATGTAAAATTAGAGAGATTAGAGCGCGCACGGAGGCTTTCAGACAGTCGTTCTTCCCGCGAACCATACGCGACTGGAACAGGAAAGAGAGGTAATGACAGTGGCACGTAAAGTGCCCTCCGCCACACACCGTTGGGTGGCTTGCGGAGTATAAATGTAGATGTAGATGTAGATGTAAGCTCTTTTCAAGACGTTATTCGGCAAGAAAGTGAAAAACATGTTATTTGTTCAACTGCTCAGGAAAAACACTAAGAACATAAACTGGAATGTATTATTTGCCTTAATCTACTTATTGCAGCTGTAGACAATTTAAATCAGGACAGTAAACGAAGTAGGGCAATAATATGAAACTGTACAGACGTACAGCCGTCCATATTTAGGATTTCCTAAGTTTTCTTAAATCTCTGAATTCAAGCGCCGGAATGATTCCTTTGAGAATGACATGGTCGATTTCCTTACGTACACTTCCTTATTCCGAGTTTGTGCTCCACCTGTAAACTCTAATATTCACCCCATGATTTAATCTGCTTGTCTGGACTGGGACGGTAAATCTAATATTTTTAGATGTTTGCTCTGTGATAAGAAAAACAGAACAGCTTTCTAGTTTTTCGTCACCACAGCTCTAACTCACCATCATCGCTTGACTACTTGTCCCTAAATTAATGTTCATATTAGTCTGAAACCTGTTAATCCTAGTTCCTCCAATTTATATAATTAATACTTGTTCTTGAATATGGAGTGATTTAACTAAACAGTTCATCTCATGTTCTTCCTGTACCGTTTAAGACTTCGTAATTCTGTTTTCACCCATATGAATTCCTAAAATGTCCTCACTAAATGGCGTACAGTCTTTCTTCAAAGCTATTTTATTTACAGTGACATCGGCATCAACTGTACTTTTTGAAATAGAACTACAGAAATTTTTGCTTGTAGTCCTCAAAGAGATGGGCGCAACGCCGTTTCATTCTTTGAAGTCCGATCTGTAGTTTCGTATAAATTACAATGTTTAGAGCTTTTTAGTTTTATCTATTTCGAAAATGAAACCGATTGCTGTCCTGTTCTGAAGCTAGTGTTGTTGTACCAAACGGTCGCGTCAGGGTGATGGTGCGTTTCAGCTTGACGCAGCTAAGAGAGACTACTTACAAAAGCGAAATAATAAAGAAAAGTTTCAGTTAAAAGTAATATTAATCACAAATGGCTACATGAGCCGACACACCAACCTGAAGGGAAACGTCGAGGCATCTGAGGATGATTCACCACGTACCTACGGTAACAGCTCTGCTCTTGTTTCTTGCCAAATCGTTGAAGGAAATCAGCACGTCAGAAACTGAAGAGATGTGTGAAATAGGGAATTTACATCAAAAATTACACAGAGCTAGCAACAGAAAGGAAATCATAAAGGCTTATGTTCATATAATCTTCCTTAACATTCCATTTATACCGTGAAGTGTTGGAAATGCCCACCGTTCACTGCAATACGCGTTTGCAGCCGCTTGTGCAAGGACTCCTGGACAAACGGAAGAGATTCCTTCGGCATCGTTACACATGCTTCAGTAGTGTGATGCTGAATCTTCTTAGTTCGTCAGAAGTTGTGCGTAGACTTCATACGTGAGTTTATTCCGGAGAAGAAAGTCCAGTGGCAACAAATCTGGTGAACGTGCAGGCCAACTGCTAACACCTTCACCTCATAGCTAGCGACCAGGGAGGAGCTGCTCGAGCACATCCTCAGCCAAAACCGAGGAATAACCTGGCACTCATCGTACTCGTGCGACATTACATCTACGTATCTTTAGCGTTACTTCCCTTAGGAGAGCTGGTAGAACTTCGATAAGAAATTGTGCTTATGTTCTACTAACTAAGGAGCAATCACTTTATATCCAACAATCCAGCTCTAAATGTTTACACTCCACTGTTTCTGAAGTTCAGCCTGTCTCAACCAGTGTGGACTGCCAGTGTACCAAAATGCATACTTCTTACATACAACTTTCCATGATTTGTAAAGGGAGCTGAATCGATAAATGAGAATTTTCTGAAGAAGAAATCTGTTTTCCTGAGGTCGCATCAGAACCGAGAGACAGAATTACATGCGTGTTCTGCAGTCCCGCTGGTTGATCTGGACACCGACTGTCGGGATACTTCTGTGAATATAACTCAACTGTTCTCTATGTGTTCTTCCTGCATTCCCCTTCAAAGTAGCATAACTAGTTTATCTTTGTTTGGGACATACAACATAATTGTTCAAACTAACAAGCATCGCCACACTTGAACGACACAAATGAAACGAAAGCCTCTTTTCTTCTGCGTTTCTTTCACACCTATATCGCGGCAATGCAAAACGGTTTCTGCTTATCGAAAATGAGGTATTTTCTTATTTGGGTATGAAATCGGAAACTTGCGGTTGAGACAACAATCCGTTTCAAGTGCAAAAAAGATATGTCCTCGGTCCTGATTATTGTGATTACTGCGAAACTAGTTATCGGACACTGTAAACTGAAACGTCGTTGAATCCTTCTCTTTTATAACCACGTTACGAGCAGCAGAAATAAATGTAGTTTCACAAGAAGAAGCAAAGTTGATACCGATATTTCCGTAGTTATTATAACTATGAAAAGAGGCTATACGTCGAGGTATGAGAATTTTCTCACAGTTCATGTGGTTGAAAACAGAATTACGGTAATGTGAACGAATGTGGAAAAATTTAAGGTGAACAGTTTAACGGAAATACTCTGTATTGGTCCATCCTTTGTAGTGATGGTTACGTTACTGGTTTGTAACAAACAGTAAATAAAATTGCAGGATTGCGTTAGGTCCGTCAAATATTTTCGAAATTTACCGAATTGTTTTAACTCATATTTTCGTTATACATAATATGGAAACCATCATTTTCATGTTCTGCAAAAGTAATTTACTATCACCAAGGTTTTCACCTGCCCCCGTGGCCGAGAGCGATGTCTCACGGCTGTGCGGCGGCCCTCTGCTCGGAGGTAAGGTGGTATGGATCCCGGTGGTGGGTGAAATTTTCAATGCCGTTGTTTGGCCGGCAAGTGGAGGAAAAGTGGTGTCCTAAAGTTTCTTATCGCCAGTCTTTGAGCAACTGTCGTTGGTTAAATTCCAAACCCCTCCGCAATGTCTTATAAACTGACGGCATGTGACACTGTTGAGAGTGATCTGTCCGTAGTTTGTGAATGCTACCCCATTGGTGCTTTTTGAGAGGAGTAAACCATGTGCCGACACCTGGTTTCACGCTCTCTCTTCTCTTTTATCTCCAACACGACGATGGCACTATACATCCCACGCGCGCGAGTACATACAGACACACACACACACACACACACACACACACACACACACACACATACACACATACACACACACACACACACATACACACATACACACACTTTACTACAACCTACACTTAACCTATGCACTTTCTCGCACAACTCTCATACTTCGCAATGGAAAGATGCCTGCCAGGAAGGAAAAACCTTTCCAGTTATGCGGCTGACCCTTTCTCTGCGGTCCCACAGCCATTAATGCTATACGACTTTACTTACTGACATTTACTAGTTATTATTTCTCATTCGTCATGTGAAGAAGAAACAAAATTATGTCATTAATGACGCGGACCCAATTTATAAATCACTGATATGTGGTTATGAAAAAAAAGTGAGAACAATTGTAACTACTGAATATGACTTTAATATTGTATTAATCCCCAAAGTTCATATGAGTCCACCATTTCGTTTACTCTGGCTGCCATCCCCACATGGCTGACTATATAGCACTAGAGCTACTGATCAAGTGTTCTTAAATAGCCTGAAACGCTCGGAGAAAGGTGACAATGGATGGCAATGAGGTTGCGTTCTGGAGGAACACTTTGGACACCAGAAAGCGGCTCGGCTGTCTGTCCTTCACACGCGTGACCGCAGAGGCTGCTGAGTGCGGCCGCGGAGGGCGGATCACATGACGAAGTGCAACTTCCCCAGCAGCTGCTGTCTGTACACGAGGAATGCTTCTGTCTCTTTATGAATGTTTATGGACTTATTATTCCGCATTTCTAATAACGTGTCATGAAGTTAAGAAATGTTGTTCAACAGAAACGAGCAGTCATCTTACGAGCAAGATTTTAACTGGGCTCATGGCAGTGAGAAAAGCATTTTAGAACATTACAGCTCAATTTACACGAATATTTGCTTAGCTATAGAGATGGTGAAGGACGATTCTTCCTTGATGTGCTGCTCAAGAGGAAATATGACGGTGCATTAAGACATGCCATTAACGTTAAGCCAGCTCACAATATTTGTACGTTCAGGCTGATAAACGTCAACATCCACTCAGTATTAAGTGATGTTGATAGAGCAATGTAACCTCACAAGGAGACCACATGGTCACCAGATGCTTTTAATTTCTCATATATATGGTACGCGAAGTTCAGAACTTTAATATCAATATCCCAAAGCAAGTGGACGCTCCTCTAAAAAATTTTCTAGATAATCTACTTTGAAGTTTCCCGAAAGTCTTCAATATCCAAAAGTAAGGTCCATTTCTTGGCAGGCGGTGTAGACTTTAGATAGAATACTCAATTGCCACAGTGTGGGGTCTGGGTTCCATTTCAGCCAGATTTAAATTTTTAAAGAAAGGTGTATATGCTGTAAGCTCGTTCCTAAAGCTTAAAATATATAAAGATGGAGAAACAGTCAATATTACTCGTGACTGGTATTCGCTGGATCGCTTGTTCCAATCACGTTTCGGTTATGTTTGTTTGTTTTTGTTTTTCGGTGAGATCGAGTACCGACACCACTTAAATATACAATTCATCAAATATATTCCAGTTGCTATACATGTAATTGTTGTTTTTGTGAAAAATAAACGTCTGCTTATTTATAATTACATAGCACATACAAAAATCCAGTTTTCATTTCAAATACTTTCTTAGTAAATACTTTTTGTCTCGATCCAATGGAAACCCTCGTAGATCCTGCGCCTTATTTTAAAAATCTAACATAGCTATGGATCCAATCCTGGCACCAGTGTATTTTTCGACAACTATCAAATATTAGGTCGATCTTGGTTTACGTAAGGTGAGTGTCTACAGTATCCTTTGCAACTGTATCTTACAATACATTGGTAAAATCATCGGGATTGCGGAGAATGTATATTCAGAGCATTAACGTTACACACACTTTCAATACCCGAGCAAATGTGCAACGCTAGATTACTGCCTTGGTACCGGTCATGCGGTGAAATGCTGGCCGCGGTGGCCGATCGGTTCTAGGCAGTCAGTCCGGAACCGCGCGACTGCTACGGTCGCAGGTTCCTATCCTGCCTCGGGCATGGACGTTTGTGATGTCCTTAGGTTAGTTAGGTTTAAGTAGTTCTAAGTTCTAGGGGACTGATAACCTCAGATGGTAAGTCCCATAGTGCTCAGAGCCAATTACTGCGGTGAAATATAAAAACCACAGACATCGAGGGGTGCAGTTCTTGTTACTGCTATATTATTGTGAAGGAAGCTGTTGAGATTAAACTAGCAAGTGACGTTACTTACATTCTTCCAGAAAAACTGCTCTGTCCCTGGCCGAGCATCAGAGAGACAGAGCTGACGCCAATAATTCACCTGTTGTTAATTAATATTTGACTACGTCTAACGTTGGATATCTTTGGTTTTGTCGTAGCACTAGTTATTTAACGTGTGTGTTGTCTTTTTGCATACACTGTCTTCTGTTTCGCGGTTGACGTTGCCCCGCCCTTCGAGGGTTATGCTGTCAATCACAGAGATCTCTCGTTTCGTTTGTGCTTGTAATGTGACAAGATGCTGACATGTAGAAATATCTATGGTTGTCGTGGAGTCACTAGAACATTGTATACTCCGGTGGAAGCTCAAACTGCTTGGTACTGATCCTTACGCTACTGTAAAATGGAACGTAAATATCCTAATGCAGAATTTCTGATGAGTGTGAAGTGTGAGTGAGGAGGCTCGATGTCTGTACTGTGACATTGTTCTGATGATAAATATCACCTGTCCGACATATTACAAACTGCAACAGAATAAAATACTCAATGTACCGAATAATAACCTGCACTTTACAGTGTTTCAGCAACAAAAACAAGACATTTACTGTCATTGTATGCTATGTCTACCCACTCTATGAGGCATAGTACCGGCTTTAAATGTCGCTTCTTTATAAACATTGGCCGTTGTCGTTCAATAAGTTGTCTTCGATTCGCAGACGAATATTGCTAACTCTGAGGCAGAATCTTCTCTGAACCGTAACAAAAGCTCTGCGCTGTTCATGCTTCCCTTTGCGCGCTGCCCTAGACTAAAGGAGAAGAGTTACACCTCGATTATGTGTGCTGAAATTCAGTTAATTTCTCCATTTTACTGACCCATTATGTCACCAGATACAAATATTTAATATTTCATAAAGCAAAAGTTAGTTTTTATGGTCTCAGTCTTTTCAAGCTCACCTCGTAGTCGTATATAATATTTTCCATTTTTAAAATAAGTTATTAAATCAAAGTTTCTCTTGTATTGCAAACGGATCGAAATAAATCGTTCTGCAAATTGTAGAGTACAAATGCGGGACAGCACACTGTTGATAGCATCATCATGGTAATGGAAGTAGCAGCAATGATGAAACCCAGTCGATGATATGGTCCGTCAAAGAATGACTATGTTGACTCAATGATTTCACTGCAGTGAACATGGAATCACCATCACAGTGTCATTTTATTGCGTGAATGAAATGTCAGTTAGAGTCAAACGTGCCATGTCACCTAATAAACTGCGGTAGTAAGAGTTACCATTAGTCGTGTCTCGACTATCAAAAGAACGCAATGAGACATAAGGTCTATGTGATACTGATAAGTTTCTCTGAACTCTGAAGATTTTGCAAATTTTAGTAGAAAATACTCTCTGTATAACCATTAATTGAACTTATTCCAAGGGGTCTTTGTTATTGTGTACAACAAAAGGAAACGCTGTTAGGTTACGTTACCGGAAGGTGGGCACTGTGCCTGCATGACCTTCTGTGAGATTTAACGTCTTGCTGACCTCGAATTCGTAACCGACGGGCCATTTTCTCACACCCACCAGCGACCTTGTAAGACGCTGGCCTTGGCTTTGTATATGGAACCATAGCCAAATGCGGCTGCAGTGTTTCACGTAAATAATAGGACTTGTAATACAAGATGACGAGAGAGGAATTAAAACTACAGTCAGATCAGTAACGAATGCAAGATACTTCAGTTGGCTTCGTGTCTGCGCGTACGAAAAGAGCCATTGATCTGTCCATCGGTTAGTAACATTATGCCTGGCCGCTGTACTGATGCTGTAAGAGAGAAAACGGACGGAGATAAGGTTGAGGATTTACTTTGCTTAATCATTTCCCCGAAAATTCAGTTTTTGGCATCTTTTAATATCGGACTCATATTCGTAGCATCATCTGCCTGGTGGTTATAATTAAGCTGCAGCTACTCAGAGAGGTCCAATGTGAGCTATAATTTCGCATGGCAGCGAAACTGTGTAAATATTGTAATGTGTCAAAGCGGAACTGATTTACGCTGGAAAAAAATGCTTCCAATTTTGTCCAGTGAAATTCTGGCGCTGTGAATGCAAGAAAGAAATATAGAAATGTTTCCATAAGTAACAGATTAGGAACATGACGTGGGCAGAAAAGGTCAAACAAATGAAAACGGAATAAAATTTATTTTATTATTAAGTGTCATTTACACAATTTGTTCAGTATGACCACCTTGAACTTCGACAAGGGGGGCTGTAAAGCACTAGATTCGCACCTGGTGGCAAAAACTGGAACTAATTTTCTTGCAGCCTAATCGGTTCCACACTAACGCATAAGTGTATCGGCAAAGTTCCGCTGCCATACGATATTATGGATCTTTCACAGTAGTTGCACTTTAATTATAACCGCTTGGTATAATAGCACTAAATCAAGTAGTTCCACAGCAGAAAGCTCCGTTCATGCCGAGGAAGTGCAGGCAAATGTTATAAATGTAAAAAAAAATCAATTTTCGTATTATTAATGAGGCATGGGAGTGCAACCACAACCACAAGGGAAAATATGTTCATCACATTATACATACATCAAAAAAAAGTTTTGCATCACCTCGGTTCCGAGAGTTCCAGAACCTGTACAGAAAATTGGAGTAGAGATCAACATAGACATCATTTCCGCCCTTTTTATTGCTCATGAAAACCACACATTGCATGTTGTAGCGTCATACAGCGAGACCTTCAGAAGTGGTAAAGAAGTCATTCACAAGATGTATACGTGACGCAGTCTAACAGCCACTTACACTCATGTGTATTTCATCATTCACCAAGAAATATTTTCATACTGTTATAAGAAGTTTTGGTTATACTCTTAAAGATCTCATTAGCTTACATGGATGGGAGAAAAAGGAATCGACGTTAAATTTTCCCATTGTGTATCGTATCAGAATAGGCCTGGCCAAGAAGCCACCACCCTCCCTCTCCGCTCCTGCCCCTCCCCCCCCCCCCCCTGGCCAAAGTCCCCCACTTACACCAACGAGCTGTCCTGTCGCCCTCCCGCCTAGCGCTCCGAGAGCAGCCGCGAACAGGCTGAGGCGAAGAGGAGGAACAGGAAAAGGCTGCAGCCGCATGCAGCTAGAGCATGGCAGTCGGCTTGGCACAGTTTGCTAACAATACCAACTGTGTTATATTGGATTTACGTTCTGCATTAAGAATATCATGGCTATTATGGTCTGTGCACTTGTCCAAAAAATAAAAGAGAGGAGAAGCACATCATTCATTTCTGAATTGCAGTTGGCTTACTGTCGTACCGTAATGCCCGTGACCAGGGCAACGTGTTACATGGTCCTCGCATAGCGTCCCTCGGCTTCCCACAGGGAGGAATACTGAGTTCCTTACGATACACTCTTTACGTCGCCGACTGGGAAACTATTTTTGCCCCAACGTCGAAGTTCTTCAGTACGCAAACGACGTTTGTACATACAGCTATCCACAGCGCTTTTGGGTGATAATATTACAGCCGGCCGGGGTGGCCGAACGGTTGTAGGCGCTACAGTCTGTAACCGTGAGACCGCTACGGTCGCAGGTTCGAATTCGGCCTCGGGCATGGATGTGTGTGATGTCCTTAGGTTAGTTAGGTTTAAGTAGTTCTAAGTTCTAGGGGACTAATGACCTCAGAAGTTAAGTCCCATAGTACTCAGAGCCATTTGAACCTTTTTTGATAAGATTACAGCTTCAAGACGCATGTGATAAGCTGACCGCATGGGAACTAGGATATGAACACACTTTATTGCCCACAATATCTGCTGTGGTGGTATTCACGAGAAATCGACGCAATTTACTTCTCATCAGTGCTTTAGCTTGGCTCATGCAGCCTTCTTGCTCAGTCACATGTTAAGCTACTTGGCATGTACTTTGACTGCATACTGACGTGGACACGTTATGTTGCGTACTTCGTAGACAAGGTGCAACACACTGCGGCTGCTTGCTAGAGTTTGGTGGGGAGCGAAACCGACAGTACTCTTAACTATATACAAGATCTTGATCCACTCTGTCTTCGATTATAGCAGGATCGTCTATGTGTACCTCGATGGCCTCCAATAAAGTGTGTTTCCTCTTGTTCTTGGGGCCATGAAATCAACGCACACCAAGGTACTGTTAGTGGAAGCGTCAACAATGCTCCTCACCGAACGATGACATATGTTGGCCTATAATTTTCTAATTATTCGGTCTTCCATATGTTATTGTGCCTCCCACAAGATGGTGGTTCAATTCTGGGGGCTCGTGCAGGCACCTCACAGACGAAGGCGATCAGGGCTCTCTTACTGATCCGCATATATGAGAAATGGAGACATATTTGGCGCTAATCCTCCAACACTCGAAACTTCCTTGCGTTCGTTTTCCGTTTAGTACTTCCTTCACCCTACCGCCAATGTCGTATTTGCCATCCGATTTGAGAACAGGGATGAACATTAGCTCTTCCTTACACGACACTGACAACAGTATGCTTTCATCTATACAGATGGCTCCAAAACAGGAGAATGTGAGATACGCCTTCTTCAGCCTCTCTAGCGTCAAATTTCATCACGAGCTCTCAAAGAGATTCCAAGACTGTGTACGTTGAAAAGTGATTTAGATTTATTTATCAGACCGCTCTCACTTTCGGTTGCTGACCTCCTCATTACCTCCAACATAAGCTGATATATGTGCAATGTTGCAGCCTGGTCAACGACCTGCTTGTCGAATCCGCGAACTTAAAACACTCATATAAAATGTTACCCGAAGAGCAATATCCCCAGTTTCTCAGACTAGTCGTGAAATTTATTTCAATGTTTGTTTCAACATACGTTTACAAATGGTTTTTGTATCATGAACCATTGTTTCTAAATTGAAATGTGTATAAATTAATAAACGTCACAAATTATTGTTAAATGCCTGTATGTAAAGTTTTTTGCTGTTCTGCTAACGGTATTAACACTGAATATTATACTTATTGACTTGAGTAGTAAAATAATTACTTTGGCAGAAAAATAAAAAGCTTAAGATAATGACTAGTGATAAAATCCTCCTTACAAAAGTATGCTACAATATTCGCCTCTTAGAAGTAGTCGTACTGTCTTGTCGACACGTCTTCCGGTTTCCAAGTCCGCAGCCCTCCGCAAGTAGTCGTCGTACCTGCTCGTAATAGCGCAGTGGTAGGGGAAACCGGAGCGCTGACCATACTCCGCTGTGCTAACGGCGTGCGAGCGCACTCTGGGAGCGCGAATCGTGGCCAGGCATGTGTTAGAATAATGAAAAAAAAAATCGTCTGGACCGCTCACTACATTTATTATTTTAAATATTAGTATTTACCTGAAGAGCAAATCATATTCCGATTAAAAACTGGTACTTAATATTGCTGTTTCTCGTGAAGGATGGAGACGCGGGACTTGCTGCTACATTTTCACACTTTTAGACAAATTATGCTTTTCAGCACCATTGGAAAAGAAGATTTTAGTAAAGGATTAGTTACTTTTGGACGATCTATATCTACTACATCTACATGGATACTCTGCAAATTGTTTTATCTTGGTGATCGTTCCTCCCTATGTAGGTGGGTGTCAACAAAATATTTTCGCATTCGGAGGAGAAAGTTGGTGATTGGAATTTCGTGAGAAGATTCCGTCGCAACGAAAAACGCCTTTCTTTTAATGATGTCCGGCCCAAATCCTGTATAATTTCTGTGACACTCTCTCCCACATTTCGCTATAATACAATTCAATACAGTACAGATACGACATATTCCCTCTCGTTATGTTGCTCAACAGCAATACAATCAATCATGATCAGTGATGCATGTGAAATACAAGTTGTTATATTCGTTTCTTATTTAGTACTTCATCATCTAAATACATTACGCGGCAAATTTGCTTAGTTTAAAATGTTCGGAATGAACATTTTGTGTGAAAGTGATATCAGACTCCAAGCTTTAGATAATATGTTCCAGTGTTTTCTTCATGGTAGAAACTGACTGTTAAAGAGACAAGGGCAATTCACAGACGACGTAGTGATTCGTATCTGCACGAAATAAGAACTGAGTCAATAACGCCACTATCCGTAGTGATTTGGTTCACATTCGAGTTAAGAGGCATAAGTAAACTTGTGCAAGGAATATGACTCAAAGCTGCGTTTCCAGATTTTCATGAACAGTCGACTTACGCGTTCAGTTTTCCAAGCACGGCTTCTGTGTCAGCTGATTCTTCCCTCCCAGTTCAATACAGACTCTTACTCGCAAAATTCCTCTACCATGTGGTAGCAACGTTGCTATGAACGCTAAAACAAGCTTAGTACTCTCTGTGAAACCAGACATATTCCGCTAATTCAGCACAACATCATATCACGGTATTCTTTCATTTCTAAGGAGCAACAGTCACTGAACTAAGACAAATTTTAAACAGAAAAGGACAAAAATCGTTTGCCGGCTACCTAATAAAATCGAACAGTTATCTTGTAGAGCATTTTACTGTCCTCCGTCCATTTTCTCTCTTAAAGCACCAATACAACAGTGGTGCTTAATGTTATAATACGATGGGAAGATCATCATCAAAAGGCCCTTACGACGTATAATCTGTTGTTGTTAGAGCAGACATCAGGCCAGCTCAGCTGAAGTGTCCTGCATTCGCTACTATGTTGACAGTAATTTTAGTTCCTCTTCGAGTTCTTGGTGTGTTCAAGGTTCAATGTGAATAATATGTGTCACGAAATCGTCATATTTTCTCTTGAGAGAAGCTGCCACACGACGGTTCTAATGTCGTCCTTGATATCTTTGATACCGGAACGAGACGGAGTTGGTCCCACACATATTATACTGAGGACATGTCTGGGGTATCACTGGTCACGATAGCACCTTGGCATCATGCAGAGGCAAGCACTGTCTGCGGGCGAGCATTGTCCTGCTGAAAATGCCACCATGATACCTTCGCATGAGAGGAAACACATGAGAACACAGGATGTCGGTGACGTGTCATTGTGGCATCCGAGTTCCTCAATTAGTACCAGTTGTGACTTGAAGTCGAAACAGATTGCTCCCCACTCCAAGACGCCAGGGATAATACCGCTTTTCCCCTCCGAAACTGTTGGAGGGTAATACCTCTCCTCAGGTTCCCAACATGTTCAGCGACGTTTGTCGTCCGGGATAATGCAGAACAGAGATTCATCGCAGAACAGAATGGTTCAAATGACTCTAAGCACTATGGAACTTAACATCTGAGATCATCAGTCCCATAGACTTAGAACTACTTAAACCTAACTAACCTAAGGACATCACACACATCCATGCCCGAGGCGGGATTCGAACCTGCGACTGTAGCTGCAGCGCGGTTCCGCACTGAAGCGTCTAGAACCGCTCGGCCACAGCGACTGGCCATCGCAGAACACAATACGATGCTAATCATCAGCAGTCGATGGTTACCGGTCAAGACACCACTTCAAACGCAGTCGTCTGTGTTGTGGTGTTAACGGCTGCTTACTCAAGGGACGGTAATTTCCTAGTCTGGCTGCTGATAGTCTCCTACCAATGGTGCAGGATGACGCAGAAGGTTGCAAGAAGTCACTATCTTACACCATCGTATAGAAAACCTTGAATCCCAATTACTGTAGTCTGCATATTTGTATATACAGGATAAAACTGTCAGTGATGATAAAATTAGTCAATTAAAATTACCAAATAAAAATATTTTTCCTGAATTCATTTGGTTACAGTTGTAAGAGAAAAGTCGTCCAAAATGATGAAGTACTTTTTTGGTCTGCAGCGGTCATCATACAACAGCGATCAGGACTCAGGATATGCCGCAAGAGAGGCTATATCACAATGACAGCCCGTACACTTTTAGAAAACGTTACATTTCTTTCCGTCTCTTTCATAACTGAAGTTAGCAGCTGATTATTAATGTATCAGTATGAATCGGTACCATAATTCATCCATCTTAAATCGGCAATGCGAACGAAACTGCACTGTATAACAAGAATAGTGTAGCACAAGTAAGGGAAAGAGGAAGCGAAATGTAACTTCAAGCGTTGAGAGGATATTTGATTTTGTTTCAGTTTTACCTAATCGACTGCAATGTACAATGATTTGACGGTGTGGCGTTGCACCCTCTCTGACGTTGATTTATGCTCTGATTCTGTTAGGAAAGGTGTCATACAGCCATCATATTCTCTCTTGAGACAGCTGTTGTAACTGGTCCTTGATATCCTCAATACTGACAACGGGACGGAGTTGACCTCCGAACTTGTCGCACGCATGTCCTACCGGGGGCTGATCTGCGTTCTTGCTGACCACGGGAGAACCTGAACATAACACAGATATTTCATAGAGACACATTTTAGGTGTGGACGAGCATTCTTCTGTTTACGGTCGCATGAGAGAGAACACATGAGGATGCTGGATGAGAGTTCCCACAATCACTACCAGCCATTACCTTGAGCAAAACATTGAAAGAATGGGACCTGCTTACGCGTCGTGGCCATACTCCCTGACGATGGGGTGTTGCAGAACCATGATTCGTCGCTGAACACAGTGTGACGCCATTCGTCAGCAGTCCATGCTTCCTATGCACAGCAGCACTTCACACGCAGCCGTTAATGTTGTAATTATAATGGCTGCCTACGCAAAGGACTGTAATATCCTAGTTGGGTGCAGCTAATCTCCGACCAGCGCTGCAGGATGATACAAAAGTGTGCGAAGTATTCATTACTAGTTCTCGGTTGGCAGGCGCAGATGTGAAGGAGTTGCAATGAACTTGGTACACAGTACGGCGATCCTCCCTTGTTTTGGTCAGACGTCGTCAAACGGTATCTTGACGGTTGGAAGAGGTGTAAAAATTCTCCCTCCAGGCTTTCTGCCCCTGTCTCCACCGCAACCATTAAGGCAGCTCAACTTGTCCACAAGGAAACGCAAGAGTACATATATATTGAAATACGGCCATTAAAGCAGGCCAAATTGGATTTATGCAATAGCGGCAGGTTTCATTTGACAACAGGTTGCGCTATCAGTCCAGTGTGACTACAGAATAACCAGTTATATCTAGGGTGTTCCAAAAAAAGTGTCCAATACTTTAAGTAGTGTTGGTACTTATTGAAACAAGAAAAATAAGCCCAATAAACGTGAGTCCGGCAACTCATACTTTCCGAGATGAACACGTGTTTACAGGAAGGGCTGTGCGTCGCTTGGTTGCGGATATTAGCACAGTCGTTGCATTGGCACTCCTTCAAATGTGTCGGCATGTTACTATGAAGTCTTACTCACCATATTCTACCTATCATTAAGTGGCCTGCAGTCAACTGAGTGGTTCGAGTCGTGTTGTAGGTTACGTTCGTTTTCATCGTGTTTTATGCCTTATTGTACAATACTGTCAAACCTCAATTTGTATCATGATGTTTCGCCCTCTCCTAAAAGTGGATTCACTTACGTTTTTACCGTTATTGATCTGTTTCTTCGTACAAATGTTGTAGTACATTTACATTTTCTCTCTTCCACCACTTGTTAGCAATGTTAGTAATGGAAGCGTAATACTCGAAAAGTGAAATGGCGGATAAGATATTCTGCTATGGTTTAGCAAGTGGATGTAGCCTGCAATCCCGAGCCCCATAGGCGGAAAAATATCCACAGGGCAGAGTGCCCGCTGATAAACAGTTCGGCAGACTTCTCCAACGTCTGAGGGACACAGATACCCTTGCACCTCGGAAGTCTCTCAGTGGAGGGCCCTCCGAAGTCCTCACACATCAAAGAGAGTGTGCTACGTTTGGTGGAAGAAACGACTGGGACCAGTGTCCGACGATTATCAGCAGCCAGATCGGGGTGTCTCACTCTCTTATCCGGGAGGGGCTTCATGAAAAATTGCTGTGTCCGTATCATCTACAGCTCGTTCAAGCCCTAAGGCCACAGGATTTTCATGGCAGACGGCGGTCCTGTCAGTGCCTGCCTGTTTTGGTTATGCGGACACTTGAGGGAATTGGTCTACGCCAAGCCAATCACTTGACCCTACATGGTCGTGTCTTCAGTACGTGTCAGCGGATGAAAGAACAACTGGGTGTACTTCAAGGAATGTGTAATTCCTTACACCGGAGGGAGAGAGGTGCATTGTCATCAATCGACGCCACGTTGAACACCTTCTGTAAACACCTGTTTATCACAGAAAGTGAGCATGTCTGTACCCATGTTTATTGCGATTTTCCCAGTAAACATGCATTCCCGGACCCATATTTTCTGGACTTATTTTTCTTGCTTCGATGAGTACTACCACCTCTCAAAGTACTCGACACTGTTTTTGGACACCCTGTGTCTACGCAGGTACTTCGGCTGCAGCTCAGTTAACGTAACGGAGGGAGCAGCAAAATGAACAAGCCAAACTTAACAGAGATTGAGGAGAGATTAAGAATTGAAGACTATGTAGTAGTCACGAAATAGAGCCTAAGTTCAGAATGTGAGAACAATACCTGTGTTTATGAAGCAGCTTCAAATAATTCGGTAAATGTCTCGCAATGGAAGTTGTGTAAACAGTTAGTAAGCTCTCATTCGAGAATCTCTATTATGTTACTAATTGTTTACCAATTTGAGCAGCGGCATGCTAACTTCATAAATATTTTTTAAAAGGACAAAGCCTACAAAATGTCTCTTTGGTGGTCAGATATGTGGACACCTCTAATTAACATCTATTTCTCAGTATCTCTTAGGCACAGAACTATCCCTTCAGTGACACTACGGTGTAAGCAATACGCATCGGACTTTAAATGAAAATGACAAGAAATGTATTCCTTTGTAGTGAAACTGAATATAGCAAACTGCTCTTTTCATTCCAAGAATATTAATATTATGCCCACGTAGGTAACTATATTGATAAAGGTGATCAAGGGATCTTTTCTACTTGAACAACAGATAGAATTCAATATCGTAACACATTAATTTCTTAGACTCATGTATTAAATGGAACGTAGGTCAGCATAACACATCGATTATATTCTTCATTGTCTTCATAGAGTGACTAGTTTTGTGAAACGGTTATCAAAGTTGAAGAAAATGTGGCGACTTGACGTTAACTCTGACTTCAAAAATATGGATAACGCAATCTGACTGTGATGAATAATAATGGCAGTGATTGTGAACTGTACCCTGAAACAAACTACCACACTGCCCTTTAATCGGCCAGCGACTAGTGCTGCTGTGAGCACGCAGTGCATTAAAAGAAATTCACTCTTAAGGATTGCTAGTGCTGATGCTGTGAAATGCTCACCATGCCGGTGTAGAAATCTCCAGATGTAGTGGCCAGTGTGCCTCCGCAACAGGTCAACTGATGGACCTCCGTCTCCTCTTCTGGTTCTGATTCAGCTTTGCGCCCACTATCCGGGTCCAGAAACAAATCTCTTCTCCAATACCAAATCGACTATTCTTCACCAAGGTCCGAAGTTGAGATTAAGATACCACACAGTACATCGAAGTCCACCAAAATGTCTATGTGGAGTTTGCCCCGAAAAGCTAAAGCCACCAACTGAAAGCTGGTAAAAAGGCCTGCACCAGTCACATATCACTCTCTGATACAACCTCCCTCCATAAGACGTGTGAACTGTCACTCCATTCTAAACGTATCTCGAAGCATTGAACAGGCGTCCTCTGTTACATTTTCTGGCGTCACGGTCCACATCCCAGTCAACACACTGTTATTTACGCGCTGTGGAAGTAGCATAGTTCATGCATCTACACGACCTCAAAAAAAGCCCGCACCTTTCTCGGCCACCTAGTGTCTAACTCCTGCAGTGTCACTCTATGTCACCCGTTATGGAGAAATGTTTTACCAGCCTAGCAGATAGTGAACTTACACGAAGTTTCCCAGAAAACCACGTGAGTGCGCCTCTCGAAACGGCAGAATGAGTGTTGCCTCGGCTGCAAACAATTGCCACTCCCTCAGTCCATGGCAACTCAGCGAAAACAGTCATAAAAAGTTTGGCCACTGGCCTCAGGGACAATAACTGTGGCCTCGTCCCATGTTCTCCACCTCTAACGACCAGTGCCCCCCTATGGCTTAGGCCGAGTCTTCTGCAGTAGCTTCCTCTGTGCGAAAGCGCCCGTCTACGTCTCGCTTCGCTCTCTCCATGCCTGCGACTAGCCGCGTTTTGCTACCATGAAATTCAGCATTACGACGACTATCAACTCTGTCTAATGCTCTCACTGACTCTGGAGCCTGTAAGTGTCCGTTCGATTGAATAAGTTCAAATGGTTCAAATGGCTCTGAGTACTATGGGACTCAACGGCTGAGGTCATTAGTCCCCTAGAACTTAGAACTAGTTAAACCTAACTAACCTAAGGACATCACAAACATCCATGCCCGAGGCAGGATTCGATCCTGCGACCGTTGCGGTCTTGCGGTTCCAGACTGCAGCGCCTTTAACCGCATGGCCACTTCGGCCGGCGATTGAATAAGTAAACCCGAAGAAAGGTGGGTCGAAAAGACCTACCATCTTTCAAGATTTAGATAAAACAGTTAGAGATATGAAATACTTTCTAATACTTAAAGAAAAACTTCAAAAGGGACCCATGGAGGAGAGTATTTTCCCTTCGTCTTCGTAAAGGGAGAATGACGCTTTGTAGGCGCCTTACAATATCTCGCTATTTATTGCAAATCTGGAAAACAGCGTACTATAGGAAAACAATTAACTATGTCGGCCATTGGAAATATTTTGAAAACTGTTCTACATTAACCTGCTAATGATATACTCAATAGAATTCCTGTGAGCAACAACACAGCTCTAAAATATATTGATGAAATGCATCTGAAAGCACGTTGTGTTATAAACTGAAAGCGGCTCGTTTCTGCATACAGCTGGACGAGTCATCTTTACCTTGCAGTGAAGCATTATTATTCACGTATAATCATTTTCTTATGGACCAAGTAAGCCATAATAACCACCCTGTTTTGAAAGATTATTTCGTGGACAAAGCGATGTCCTTATCAAATATAGTATCAGGGGTAGCAGATGGAGCATGTACCACGTTTTTGGCCGTATCGTGGATTTGTAGGCCATGTTTGGGGGTTATCATGTATTTAAATGCCAATTAAAACGAAACTGTACCTGCAGTGTTTGCAGTACAGAGCGTAATTCTCGACAACATTTATTTGTTAAATATCTGAGAGGTGGAGTGCAACAGTTTCCTCAATTTGTCTTTAACGCGGTAAACAAAATTCAAAAGAACGCGTTCAGATATAGGTTAACTGCGAAGCTATGCGAAGAAAAACTATGTAACTCCACAGTGACGTACGCTAACTGTCAGAAGGCTTATGAATAACAAGATTTCTCTCTAATTTTGAGACCTTTTTAGAGTTTTGGATACTAAAGATCCAGTTTTAAAGGAAAATTCAATGAAGTGAAATCCATACATTGTTTATTTAACAGAACTGTTTATTTAATTTAATGTAAGATAGACAGACTGAAAATCACAAACCGATTGGATTTAAGGCCAAACGCAATTACATTTAAGCAATATATTGAAAATTTGCTAACAAATCGTATGGCTCATTCCTCACATTGAAAGCATTTATATATTAATTTTAATGGAGTTGCATTCCGTATCATTTAATTTAACAGATGTAAGAAACTCAGCTGATACAGTGGCACTTACTTTGTCGGGTTTGATTGTAGAGGTATAGAATAAAAAGCATGCTGTCAACAAAACATTTAATGTCGATGAATTTCTGAAAGTTCAATATATGGAAAGCAGATGGACTAAAGAAATTGGAAAAATACGTACTAGACCTACGACACAAGAAACCTCTGTCTTAAGAATCCGTAATTGATCTAGAAAGTGACGAGAAACCAACCTTTCATTTAGTTCTACGATGGATTTACGTCTTAAAAGCATTTTGTACTCTACAGGATAGCGACCAAGAGGTATGCAATTTTATTTAATCTGAATGTTGTAGCAACTCTTGTGAAGTTTAAGTGTTGATATAAATGTATTTTCAGTAGCCAAACCCTTTGAAGCAAGCTGCCAGTCCCTTTATTGAGCAGAAAATGGCCGTCACTATGAAGCATAAAATTTCAACGTTTGTGGTGGCCTAAATACCGCGCAGTAAGAAAGCTAGCCGACGATGAGAAAACGTGTGCCTACCAAAGCTGCTCGACAGATGTTTGCTGAATTTAAGTTTATAAGGTTAAGCGTACATTATTTTAATGAGAGTTAATTAAAGGTAGGATCCCAAAATTGTACTGGAAATATTAATTTGAGCATATATATTTTCAGTGCACCTGCAGATGCCCAATGTGCGCGGTATCCGTTTCTCAAAGTAGGAGCTATTAAAACCCATGGAAAATAAATTAAAATCCGAAAGCCCTGTTCTTTCACTAGCCACGACGTGTAATATAGTTCATTATTCGCAGAAATACAAACGCCCAAGTGAACCACGCTTAAGAATTATCGTAAACTGCAGATAAATATTTCTAATTCACTGCTGAGTTGATTCTCACAGTTGCAAAGTTTGTAAGGAATGCTGCTATCTTTAGATCTGTGACGTACTGATACTGCACTCCTTACTTATCGCTGGCTTCTGGAACTCTCGAAGCTGCACGCGCCTTTTCTGTGGATGGCGCACTGTATTGCTGTATAATGGCAAAAATGCCCTAGCGCTAGTGATCACGTGCCGTCTTGGTGTGTTCAAGGAGTCGTTGTTGAGCACGTTATAGAGCATCACAAGGAGCGGTCACGCACAGCCGCGTCGCAGATAAACGATACAAGAAATTGGTAGAATGTACAGTTAAGATTTGGAAGTGTTACGTCCGTTCGTAGGAGAAAAGTGCTTGAGTAATTCATTTACTTCTCGGAAAGGCGCACGGGATAAATTACGAGATTTAGGCTTCATATAGTGTCATGTCTGTAAATGAGTACTTTTCTTGAAGGATAAAATTGACAGTAAATGCAAATGAAAAGGCATCCATGATCAGTGATTACCTATTCAATTAATGTGGGAAAAAATTTAGCAATGGTTTTTAAGATTGAGTGTGGAACGAGCTTAACTGCAAACACTGGATGAGTTTAAGCGTTGTTAGGGAAGTGTGTTACGTGCTAGCGGAAGAATAAAACAAAGTAATTTCTTTTGTACTGCCATTATTTCAGAGTGATATTTTCCAATTTTCAACTGAAGAACTTTAATATTTGTGTAGTATAAGAGATACTTACCCATGTCAGGAACCTGGTCAGGTTTACTTCATAACATGGAGTGTTCTTTGCGTAAACCTCCCAAACTCTAGTACGACACTCCGATAACTCCAAAAAAATGGTCAGAATAATCGATATGACATTTGAGGTTTCACATATGGCAAAAGGGGAAAGGAAACTTGCTCTTTGGAGAAAAATAGTAATTCGGTACACAGATTTGCAACTGGCGTACGTGCGCGGACAGGTGATTTTTGGTGAAGAATAGCAAGTCGAGACACAATAATTGGGAATGAACAATAGAGCTACAAGTCTGTGTACGGACACGGTAAATAAAAGTACGTCATCGCAAACAGAACTGTTTGTTAAACGAAAGTCTACAGCAACTTGGACTGCAGTGATTCGAGACCATCTCAGCAACACAGAAAGAAACAATCTGCAGCATTACACCACACCACAGTAACCAACAGTCCCAAAAAAAAAAAAAAAAACGCTGGTGTTGCAATAAAGCCAGTTTCGCGTAATTTGAAATTGCTAATGTAGACAAAACTTTTGAGTTATTTGGCATGTGGGGAATTTCAAGTGGAGGAAGTTAGTTGGGCTGGTGTTTTGTATTTTTGACTTTTAACTGTAAATATGTCGTCAGGAAAGGTGAATCACCCCCTTCAGAAATTAATGAATGACTGTGCTGGTTAACCTCTTACGTTATTTGATTTTCTAACAGCTGAACTGAACTGAACGTACTCAGATATTTCTCTCTTTACTTATGCTGATCAACACTAAACTGACACATAATATTTTTAGCGCAACGCAATCTGACTTTCAATAATACCTACAAAAGAATGGCCGGGACTAACAATAACCTATACCTTTCATGAATCACTTACCTCACAAAATTCTCCTTTACTCGAACTACTGCAATACAGCGAGCTCCAATACTGCCAGCTAAATAAAAGATTCTAACTACTGAAGGCACCAACTACTGATAGGCATAGTTAGCAAATGAAAGATTTTGATAGAGAACAAACAATATATTTACCTTAATAATATTCAAAAGCCATCATATATACATCAGTCATGATATACAGTATTACAAATTTACTCTTTCTGATGGACACACGTCCAAATGGTCCGCTCTCAAAATTCTGCCATCTCTCTCCCCACATCCACCACTGCTTTCGGCTCACCTCCAACTGCACAACGCTACGTTCTGTTCACATCCAACTGCCCAACACTACAATAGCAAAAATTCCAACAATGCAAACCAACCACAGACTGCACACAGCACATTCAGTGATTTTCATACAGAGCGCTACGTGGCGTTACCAACATAAAAACCTAAACAGCCTACTTACCTGCTTACAAAGGAATCAGTAGTCAGTAATAAGAGATGTCAGCTCGATAAAGAGAAAGAATCCGACTAAGAGAGAATCTACAGACATAGAATTGACGGCGGAATTAAGTGCAACTGGAACCTCGGCGCCAATGACCCATAAACGGGAAGAACTGGAGGCGACACCACTTGGCAGTAAAACCGAATATCAGTCGCCTACGAGTAGCAATCAATACGATATGATCTCACTACTCAACACGATGAGGGAAGGTCAAAAGAAAATTGGAAAAAAAGTTAGAAAGAATTCACAAAGGAAGTGAAAGGAATGGTGAAGAAGAGAAGTCTTCTAGGTGATCTAGACTATTTTTTGAAGTACAATTGGGAAAATCGATCGCTTTTTTCCCAAAATGTTTTCTAAAATATGGGAACTAATAAAGGGCTTTAAGGAAGAATATTTAAATTGTCTGAAAAAGGTCAAGTGAGATTAAATACAGACTTTGAAGAGAAGGGAGAAAAGGTAGTCGATGAGGTCAAACAGAAGCACAATAAGGCGATGGCGAAGATCTTTGAAGAAGACAAGAGGAGAAACATGAAGATATATGTGAAGATACGCAAAATGCGACTAATATTACAGTCTGTGCATTACCTGGGGAATCAGGATTTTAAAACAACTTTAGACACCGACTTATTAATTTAAACATATAGTTCTGAACTTAAGCGTGTGAAGCAGAGCGCCAACTACAGTGATCTTAGATGACAAAACAACTATCAAATGCACAGATGTCGATAGTACTGAAATGGATGCTAATATTTTTGGTACGGATTTATAAGTATTGCCAGTGGATGAAGAAGGCACTCTTAAACGGAATATTCAAGGACACGGAAAAGAAGATTATTTTTTAGAGGAGTTGAATCATACTGTCATGAAACAAAAATAAGATTTAGAAGAGGAATATCAGATATCATTAGACAGAGAGGAGAAACTTGAGGATATGTTGTCTTTGGCGCAGGAAGTACAAAACCTGCCGTTTTCGGAATTTTAGAAGATGTTCCTGAAGAAATACTAATTTAAAACACGAATGATGGGAGCTTAAATTTCCTTGTCAGCCATCCATATTACCAGAAACGCGATGAACAGCATTTATAATTAGGAAGCAATCAGTATTTACAAGTGCGGTGTAAGGAAAATTACATTGTATGCAGGACGATCCAATAGCTACCACGCAAATTTGGTAGTTTTCTGCCTAGCGCAATAATTGGGATGGTGAAGCGGGGATGGCAAAGATTCGAGCTAAATGGAACAGGGAACCAACAGCGGGAGTCAAGAGGAAACACAAAAAAAGTATGATTACCACCGCAAACACACTCATGTTGAGAAAAACTCCGGAACAACTAGACATAGGATCACGGACAGCATTTTCAGCAAGACAATGCACTTCTATATGGGACTGAATGAACACGTGCCTTCTTGGTGTCTCAGGATATAAGTCTTTTGCCCTGGCCGCCAACCGAAAACATGAGGGATATGGTGAAACGACGGGTGCAGTGCTTTGACCCAATGCCAGCCACCGCAGGTAACCTTTGGAACCAGGTGAATGCAGCATAGACGGGTAAATCGCAGGACTCCAATCGCGCACTATAGGCCTATGCGTCGATACCATTACGCGTGGAACAAGTTACCATGTCCCATGACGGACCCTGTGCCTACAAGGCAACAGGGCACATTTTGAACCGAAGTGACGGAAATGCTAATCATTTCTGTAGAACATACTAATATACATGTCCTGTGAATGCGAGCGTCCTATCTCTAGTCGTTCAAGGTGTGCTGTTTCTGAAAGTGAGTGTATATGCAAGAAGGTTATGGTCGGCCGACTTACGAACAGAAACACAGCAAGAAGTGGAATGGGAAAGGAGCGAACGGCCAAGGTCAAACATAGGTGTGCGGTCTGACACGAAGGAGGATAGGTAGAGATGAAGTGACTTACTGTTGTTTCAACGTTCACAAGGTTCTAAATATTATGCAGTGGAAGATGAGATGCAACGAGTTGGCAAGGACGTTGAGACGATGCATTTATGCATGTTGTACGGCCTCAAGAAAACGAGGTTGCTCTAACGAAAAAGAGAGCTGTCAAATTTTTACGAAGAGTGACTTTCTTTTATTAATTTCGTGTTGGTATGCGTCAGTATACTATATACGTGGTAAGCCAGCAGCAACGTAGGCTGTCGTTATAGTGAACAGAGAAATGTTCTTTCTTTTTGCAGTCCGTAGTTGCAACATTTACAAATGCAGCAATTTTAGGCTTTGCGCGTGCTTTGATTCCTTTTCCGGCATGCTCATTACGTTTACATGTAGCACACCTTCCAAAAGATGAAAACCGAATGTCGGAAATCATTTTTCACTGTCGTGTTTACATGTTAAGGGCTGAAGCGGATTTTCTGTCTTCGTTGAATTTAATTCTAATTGAATCAGAACAATCGCTATTTCTGTTCACTTACGTAATAGAAGTAGACAGTTTCATGCTCAGTCTAATATTTCTGCATCTCATTCACGACGCAGTTGCATATTTTGAAAACAAGACGTAACCCAACGATCCAAGCACGTTTCAAAACCGTTTGTGCGTTTATATGGGAACTAAAATCGATTGTGGAAGTTGAAAACCAGCTGCTAGAAACGCACTTCCAGAATCGACTTTGAAATTTTTACATGCCCAAACAGAAACCGTATTGTGGAATCTGCTTACTAGATCCGGTTTTTGGTGGCCCACGCAAATATAGTGACTGTCAGTGGTCCATGATATTTGCAACTACGTTCGCTGTGCTACCCGCCGTAGTGATCTCGCTTTCAGAGCACGGGGTCCCGGGTTCGATTCCCGGCGGGGTCAGGGATTTTCACCTGCCTCGAGATGACTGAGTGTTGTTGTGTCGTCTCCATCATCGTCATTCATCCTCATTTCGGTCAGAGGGAGGCAGCGGGAAATCACCTCCATTAGGACCTTGGCTAGTACGGCGGTGCGGGTCTCCCGCATCGTTCCCCTACGCTCTGTCAAGAAGCATGGGACTTCATTTCTATCCCAATCATAAACTTGTATTTGTTTGTGGTAAAATAATTTTTTTCGTCTTTAAAGACATGATTCTTAGCCTGTCTTGCATTTCACACACACATAAACAACGTTGGATCTGTTTCTTTATGTTATTGTAGTTAACGTACACTGACGGAAAAAAATCGCAATTCCAAATATTAATTGATGTGGGTACTTTTGTCTATGCAACAAAAAATAATTGATGTGGGTACATTTGTTTATGTAACATAATTAAGTGATTAGCACAGGGACATCACAAGTCAATTTAACCGCGAGGTAAGTCACCGCAAATGTGAAATATTGGTACACTAATAACCGATATAACCACCAGAATATTGAAAGCAATTCTGCATTAGTGCGTGTGTTGCCAAGTTTCAGTTTGTGAGAATGATTTCCATGCCTGTTGCACTTGGTCTGTCAATACAGGGACGCTTACTGCTGTTTGTGGGTGATGCTGAGAAGTTGTCCGATGACCTCCCATATGACCTCGATTGGGGACAGATCTAATGATACAGCGGGCCAGGGCAGCATGCCGACTCTCTGTAGAACATGTTGAGTTACAGCAACAGCATGTGGGCGAACTTTATGCTGCTCGAAAACACCCCCTGGAATGCTTTTCATGAATGTCAGCACAACGGGTCGAATTACCAGACTGACGCAAAAATTTACAGTCAGAGTGCACGGAATAACCACTAGATCGCGCCAGTTGTGAAACGCAGTCACACCTTCACCGATAATTCCAGATGTAGGTTGTAAGAAATGGTGTTACGAACCCTCTTACGCACGCCATGTGCAGTGACGGGCACGTGGGCGACCGCGCAAGGCCGGAAAAAAAGGATGAGTCGAGAAGTAATTAATGAATATCTATCTCTATCCATAATTTGCACATAAATTTTATTGCAAAGTATCTAAGATCCAACTTCGAATTAAAGCAGCTAAATAATTAGAGAAACGAAAAAACCTTTTACTAATAGTTCCCTACATACAAAAGAACAGAAACATGTAAACAGATTTCGGCATCATTTTGAGAGGAATTAATAAATTGTTCAAAATGGCGGCGACCGCTACAAATATTCAGGTTTAAATGGAGCGTCATCTTCGTCCTGAGTCCTCAGGGGCTCAGCGTTCACTTTTTGGATACGGGCTTGGCGAGCTCAGGGTTCCTGAGCTGGGGACTGGTAAGCGCCACCAATCCCCTGTCACCATAAGCTCTGGGCATGCTTAAGAGACCACTGTGCGGCGCGGTGGTGGAAAGTTGTGTCTCATAGGGGGTGGGGATCTTGGCTTGACTGCCCGGATCTTGAGGATGGTACAAACCTCTATAGAAAAAATCTCAATATAAAGGTTTGCTGCGTGCCGGTGAAATGCATAACTGTTGAGGTGGAACATTTTTTAGCGGACTACCTCTGAGAAACCTCCCACACCTCACTTGTCGAAGGCTTACCCAGGCATGTGACGTTCTGTATGAGTGGGCTTTCTTCCGTAGCTGCTCGTGGGAACACCATGAAGGTTAAATCTCATTTTTCTACTCCCAGCAATTTGGGTGTTCCACTGGGCTGCATTACCAACCAAAACCCTATGCGGCTAGTCCACCTAGGTCATCTCTGAGAGTCAACAACAGTAATCAAAGCAGCAGACCACATCATGAAGTGGATAATGTTTTTTGTCGTTATGAAACGTGGAGACGGTTCTTTTGAAAAACTGTCGACGTTTTATATCCCTAAAGCGCTGAAGGTACTGTTTTGGTGGAAACTACGAGGGCTCCCCAAGTACAGAAGCTGTTGAATGCCAAGCTACTTGGGGAATATCCCATCGCCAGTGAGCTGCACACTGGCCAGAACATAATGGATATGGATATAAAAGAACTATAGTGGGAATGTGAAAGTGGATGGGTGGCTGACCTCCAAGATGTTTCAAAGTTACGTGGCTATATTGCTGCAGGATTTCTCTGCCTTTAGGTAAGACTGTATGTACCAAATCCAATTTCGGTCACACCGCTATGGGTTGTAATGGTTGGGCTACATGTGGCCAATGTGGTAGTACGGAATACGAGCAGGGTTTCCAGTGCACTGCAACACTCAGGTGTGTTAACTGCTCTGAGGCCCATCCGGTTTGTAGCAGGGATTGTCCTGTCTACACTGAAGAAAAGAAGATTCAGAAAAATTAAAGTCTCGCACTTTATCCCGTACTCTGAAGCAAAGAAGGAATTGAAGGCCATGCATCCACCAATTTTCGTCAAGTCTTTCGTCGCAGCGTTGATTCAGCCTGTCTAGAAGATCAGTGTTAGCACGCAGACTATGACTGTTGAGCAGGGAACATCTACCTATAACTGTGAATGGAGCTGGCAGCCTGCGCTGCTGGTCCCTATAGCTGAAGCATTGAATGTTGCTGAACATAATTTCAATGTAGATAGGAAACTCTCATGGCCGACAGCAGAAGAGATTCACCAGAGTATTTCTGTTCCATCAGCCTTGCCAGTCGCCCCAAAATCATACCTGGGGACGAAGGCCAAATGGCCAAAGCGGTCCGCTCCAAAGCCAGCAGAATATGCGCCCTTGCTGTTGTCTAATGGATCCAACGAAGATCATGCCCTTGCTGGTATTGACTTCGAAGTTTTCCTGAGGATAGCAGACAGTCTCTCAAGTGACACTTCCCCCTCTGTTTATAGCGAGAATGTGAAAGACAGAGTAAAACCTCATCGCTATAATTGCTTCCATACTGCAGTGGAACTTCAGTGGGTTCAGGATTCATGTGGAGGAACTGGAAATCATAGCACAGGCGTGGCCCTTATGCTTGTGTTTACAAGAAACACATTTTAAAGATACAGACGTCCATGTGTTGCACAGTTATACAGTGTACCGCAAACATGATCTGTAGGGGAAAAGAGAAAACGGAGGAGTCAGGGTGTTGGCCAATAATGTGAACAACTTCTCTGCTCTGGACTTGGCTACTGACCTGCAAGCAGCTGTATTTGAAATTCATGGACGTCACAGGATTACGGTTTGCTTGCTGTGTATACTCCGCTAGATGTGATACACTCTGAGGCTCTCACACCTCTTGTATTATCACTCCCCTGATCATTCCTCGTCCTGGGAGACTTCAGTGTCCATCTTGTCTTGTGGGGCTCGACGTCTACTTGCCCTAGGGGTCAGGTTTTAGAGGGCTCATGACGTGTAGCGAGCTTTGCATCCTCAAAACAGGTACTCACTCTCAATTCTGTACTGCTACTGGCACATTCTCAGCCGTCGACTGCTCTCTCGCACTTCAGTGGGAGGTCATTGACGACCTTCATTCCAGTGACCACTTCCCATTCTGCATCCACCTATGGATGGAACACTCCCTGAAGCAGAACCAACAAAATGTTTTGTCAGCAGGGTTAACTGGATGCACTTCAGCCAGCTGGCAGTGTTATAACACTGCAATAGCGACCACGAATTGATGGACCACATCACACGAGTGATCCATCACGCTGCCGATCTGTCTATCCTGAAATCCTCAGGTCATCTTAGGAGGCGACCTAAACCGTGGTGGACAGATGAGTGCTGTTGAACAATCCCGGACATTTGTGTATCACTTAGACATTTTAAGTGCCAACGAACAGCAGACAACCTAAGGCTTAAGTCGCGAGGGCCACGGTTCAATACATCGTCAGGGAGAGTAAGAAAAGGTCGTCGCAAGAGTTGCTGGACTTCATCAATAGTTACATTTCTTCTACAATTGTATGGGAAGCAATATAGAGGATTTCTGGTAAACACAGTCGTTTATCAATAGCAGCAGTGCTGAAACACGGGTATCTACAAACAACCTCTGGAAACATTGCTCAGATGCTGGCCAAACAATTTGCAAAATCTACTGCAGTGTACACCAGAATCTGGCGTTTCGTCTCTACCATGCAGCTATAGAGAGGGGAAAGTAGGGCCTCAGAACCAATAGTTCTGAGGCCTACATCTCCCATTTCTCCATGTGGGAGCTTAAACCGGCGCTGACTGAGACTCGTGACACCTGGTCACGACCAAATCCGGTACTGCATGTTTCGGAATTTGCCAGCGGCGTCGAAGGAAATCCTCCTAGATTGTCTTAATCTCATATGGCGGACAGGTATCTTCCCCAATCCGTGGATGGAGACCATTCTCATACCTCTTCTCAAACCAGGAAATGACTTCATATTTCCCAGTAGTTATTGGAGTATCGCCTTAACAGGTTGTGTAGAATGACCATGGAGCGAATGGTTAACCGTCGTCTAGTGTGGTCATTAGAGACCAGGCAACTCCTTAGCCATTCTCAGTGTGGATTCCGGAGATTTCAGTCCACAGTCGACGACCTGACTCTGCAAGAATCGGGTTTTTGGCAGACTTTGCTATGTAAACATAACTGTATCAGCATATTCTTCGATATCATTGAGGCGTATGATAC
Organism: Schistocerca serialis cubense; assembly: GCF_023864345.2. Taxonomy (NCBI): domain Eukaryota; kingdom Metazoa; phylum Arthropoda; class Insecta; order Orthoptera; family Acrididae; genus Schistocerca; species Schistocerca serialis. The sequence continues at coordinate 586,607,529 of NC_064640.1, forward strand.
TGCTGGGAGACACTGTACTCTCACACAACTGCATCAATGGGGCTTTCGTGGCCACCTCTCCATCCTTATATGGTCTTTCCTGTCTCAGCGATTTTTTAGGACCCGAGTTGGTCTCACAGAGTCAGATCGATTTGAGCAGGAGAATGGTGTTCCTCATCGCAGTGTCTGAAGTGTTACCCTCTTTGCCTTGCATATGGGGGAAACGAAAGGGCGGATCTAGCAGCCAAGGAGGCGTGACTTGATCCTCAGATATTTCAATGTGCCATTCCCTGAGTGCTATGACGTTGCTGTTGAGCTCCAGAGTCTTGCGTCGGTGGAAGGATGAGTGGCTGGAGATGACTGACAGCAAGCTCCGTGTTGTAAAGCCCACAACTAGGCCGTGGCGTACCTCCTTCGAGTCATGTCAACAGGACGAGGTCCTCCTCACTCGCCTTCGCCTAGGCCACATCCCTATGAAGCATGTCATCTTGCTCTGGCAAGAGAACCGTCCAATGTGTGGCGTTTGTGGCAAGCAGAATATTATGTGCCACATTTTATCAGACTGCATTTTATTTTCCGACCAGCGGGCCACGGCTGATTTGCCAATGGCTTAGCATTCTATTTTAGATAATAATGCAACGAATGTGAGTAGAGTTTGAAAGTTTTGTGAGTTGATCAACGTTTTTACGAAGATTTTTGGGGAGAACTGAAATATGTTCTCAGGGTGACTGTCTTGCCCATATATTATGTAAGTGGTTGGCCGGTGACATTTTCCTGTGCCTTCCCTTTAGCTCCTTTGTCGTTTTCCTTGTATAGTATGTTCTATTCTTTCCCGTTGTCTTAACGTGTATGATCGCGTTTTAATAATTTTTTCCTCATTCGTTTCTTTTAATATGTATAAGGGCGCTGATGAACTTACGGTTGAGCACTGGTGAGCACCACACACACATCGTCGTCTTGAGGCATGAAGGACCACAGAACGTCCCGCCGTCTCAGCGGCCGAGGCTGCCCCCGGTTAGGAAACTTCTGGGTCAAACAGAAAGTGGCCAGTTGTATGGCCCAGCATGCGACAGCTAACCGCTTGACCACCCAGTATGTTGGCAATGGAATTATTTTTTCAGTTCCAGGCACAGTAATGTTAGCTGCCTACCAGCTAACAGAACCCCTAAGCATCACCACTGCAGCCCATTCTGGAATAATTTCTTGGGAGGTCCACTAACAGCCGTCCCGCGTATGACGGCCTATTCTCCATACGTACGCCAGACAATGCGACGGAAAAGCTTTACGGTTCGTCAATACGTGCACAGTCTAATGATGATCGGATTAGATCGCCATTTCGGTCGTTTGGTAATAGCAAGTATTTAGCGATATTGAGGGAGAGGAGCCGCTCCAGCCATGCGTTACAGCTCATCGAATTCTGCCAGCACCTCTTTTGCTCACGACACCTAGTGCTCAGGGTTCAGTGTGCTCTCTCCGAAGTGTTCTCAATTAAACTTATGTAGCTGCAGGTAAATTCTATTTCCATATGTCATTTAGTGGATGTGCCTATAGCAGTGGAAGCTGGCTTCGGTTAGGATTGCGTTTTTCTGTCCTGATTTAAGAATATATCTCTCAGTGTTAATTTCAAAATGTTTTATTTGTGTTGCAATTTCTACCACCTCCACGTAATATCCATTCAGTGGCTCCCTGCATGCAGGGTCGTAGTCCATGCCTTCCCATGGTCTGACACTGAGTAGAATAATGAGACGCCGATGGCCAGTCAATGTTTGTCTCAAATGCTAAATGAGGCAAGCTCTTTCCATTCAGGCTGCCTAGGATACGAAAGTTGTGGCAGTCAGTGTAGGTGAAGTAGAGCAAGGTTCACTGTGGCTAACATGCAGACAGGTTGATTGAAGGCACTCAACTGGCCTCCTCGTAATCAACAGATGGTCATAACTGTCACCACGTCAGAACCAGCTTTCATCAGAAAACACAACATACCTCCGCCCTGTATTTCAGTGAACTCTCGCTTGACATCACTGAAGTCACAAGTGGTGATGATATGGGGTCGGTGGAATGCACACGACAGGGCGCATGGCAGGGAGCTGTCCTTGAAGTAACCGATGTGTAACATTTGCTTGTGTCACTGTGGTGTCTGCTGCTGCTCAAATTGCTGCTGCAGATTGAGTACGAGGCGGCAGAACCGTACGCTGTACACGATGATCTTGCCTCTCAGTAGTGCCACGAGCCCGTCCTGAGCCTGGTCTCCTTGCGATCGTACATTCTTGTGACCACCGCTGCCAGCAGTCATGTACGGTGACTACGTCCCTACCAAGTTTGCCTGCAATATCGCAGACGGGACATCCAGCTTCTAGTAGCCCTATAACAAGACCTCGTTCGAACTCTGTGAGATGTTGGTTCATAGTCGCGTATTTGCCGTTTTAAACGTATTTTTGACTAACATCAACACACCACGTCCAATCTCAAAGGTAACGAACGCTCACGACCATCACAGAGTGTATTTAAAAAGCAGACATGATTTGGATCCTCTTAGCAACGTGACTAGCACCACTCCTATGCGACAAGTACGAAATTTGGGTACACATCATGTTTCAGATGTATAAACGCGCCTACCAAGTTTTATGTCGCACAACTCTTTCTTCGTGTTGCGATTTTTTCCCGTTAGTGTACTTTAAATTTGATGGCAAGTGTTTCCAGGTAATTTTATTATCACATGAGTTACAATGTACAATTTGATCTACAGGTGTAAGAGGTCACCATATTAGATAACCAGCTGGTAAGTTATTAGGTTCTAGTTTAATAGAGGTCTACAGTTTTTTTATTTCTTATACAGGGTGGTCAATCTGAAGTTTCGGATGAGATTATCTCGAAAACTATACATCGGGTAAAATAGTGGGTAAGGCAAGTTCGTAAGCTCAAAGTGGGTGCGGCAAATTTTAAATCTTAAAAGGAAACACCCATTTTTATTGCAGATTTGGTTTCTCCATAAAAAATTAATCAAGTTTTGTCAGAAACATTTTTATACCATTGACAGATAGCCCTGAAATCGAGAAAAATTAAAATTGGGGAACAATCACGATCTATTTAGAATGATCCGAGAAGGACGCATCAAATCGATACAAAATGTTCACCAATTCTTTCATTACCCTAAATTAAGCCATTTTTTTTTTTTTTACAAAATGTATCCTACCCGCCACAGTTTTTGATGAAGGGAGGCGGAATGGTATCAAAATCTCGTTAGGGAACTCTTCACAATTGCATTACTCATCCGACTGTGGCGCTACCGAGGCCAAACTGCGAACTATGGGTCAGTTTAAAGGTCGGTGCAATTCGATCAGGCGTCACTTTCAGATTGTAAACCGTATACATCAACTGACGAAAGTAAATTATTCTTTAGCGAAACATGGCTCACTATCCTCCTACAGAGATGGTTGATATGATGTTAATTGTAGGTGAATGCCATGACAATTACGCTGCAGCTGCGCAATTGTATGCGGATCGTTTCCCAAACAGACGACCTCCAAAGGATAACATTATTCGAAATTGCACTCAACGAGCTCGAAATATATACATGCACCGTCCTCCTCGTCATCTCGAATACAATGAAAATGACGCTCTTACCCTTACCGTTCTCGCCTGTGTTCAATTGGATCCCGAAATTAGTAGTCGTGCGACTCAGAGACAAACTGGAATACCGAAATCAACTGTTTTGAGGATTTTGAAGGCACATAAATATCATGCGTATAATGTCACCCTGACCCAGGCATTTACGCCGAAAGATATCCAAATACGCGTGCATTTCTGTTAATGGACCTTGGAAATGATAGGAGGTGACAATGACTTTTTTAGATACGTTATGTTCACTGATGAAGCCACATTCAAAAGCAATGGCGAATTAAATCGTCATTATCGTCATTATTGGTCACCTGTCAATCCACACTGGCACAGACCCGTTGACAATTAACACAAATGGTCTTTAATGGTCTGGTGTGGAATTTTAAAAGGTTACTTGATAGGACCGTATTTTTTTGACCGAAATGTTACTGGGGAATCCTTTTTACAACGTCTCCACGATGATTTGTTGGACCTAATGGAAGAGGTTGATTTAGAAACCGGGCAACGAATGGGGTTCCAACAGGACGGAGCAGCTCCCCATTATGCGAAAAATGTGCGGAATGTTTTAAATTTACGGTACCCTGGTCGGTGGATAGGATGTAGCGGACCAATTCAATGGCCTCCACGTACACCAGACCTTACATTAACTGATGTTTTCTTGTGAGGTTATTTAAAAAATATTGCTTATGACAGACAGCCCACAACGCGAAACGATATGGAGCAACGCATTCGAAGAGCGTGTGCAGCCACATCACGGGATGTGCTGCTCAAAACTGTGGACAACTTTCGCAGACGAATGACTTATGCATTGAAGCAAATGGGGATAATTTTGAACAATTTTTTCGTGGCTAATCTCATTAATTAAGCATCCCAAATTGTGAGAGGCAAGGGTACTCACACCAATGAAGCACCCCAACATGAAAGAAGCAAGGGGACTCACACTAATGAAGCACCCCAACATGTGAGTAGCAAGGGTTCTGACACTAATGAAGCTCCCCATGGAACATCATTCTACTACGTCCATGTCGTTGTTCCCGGGTAACGCTAAAAGTAGGATACAGTACATTTTGTACAAAAATAGCATAATTTGGCGTAACGAAAGAATTGGTGCTCATTTTTTATCGATTTGATGCGTCTTTCTCGGATAATTCAAAATAAATCAGAGTTCTTCCCCAATGTTACTTTTTTCTCGATTTCAGCGCCGTCTGTCAATGGTTTAAAAAATGTTTCAGGCAGAACTTGATTACTATGTTATGGAGAATCCGAATCAGCAATAAAAATGGACGTTTCGATTTAAGATTTTAAATTTGCGGGGGCTGGAGTTCACGTGTAGTATCATTTGATGTCCCCCTTTGAGTTTACGAACTTGCCTTACCCACTATTTTTACCCGGTGTATAGTTTTCGAGATAATCTCATCCGAAACTTCAGATGGACCACCCTGTATGTACTGAGCTACCGTTGTACATATATTTACATTTCCCTTGTGTAGGCTGATCAATGTTTGTAAACAAAGGAGAGTTCAGATATCATAACGTCTGAGTTTATGGAAATATGACTGAGGGAGATGAAAACTCATTCATGATTACAGTCAAAAGGTATTTTCAGTGATTTTGAGCTAAAGAGAGAGAAATGTATGTGGTTTAATAAGAAACATTAACGACTGGGATACGTTGCATGCCATAGAGATTTCATTGATGCAGACGGGATTTTGATTTTCTTTTTTGTTCTGTCAATTTCATTTCTATATGTGTTGATTGCCCACTTGTCACGTATATTAACTAAAATGTAATCGGCTGTAAATTTTCTGTGTAGGAACAAGAGAACGTGAAGTGTGGCTGTTACTTTTATTCTATTGTTGGTATAATAACTCATGAGGGAACAATTAGTTGGTGATATGTTGGTATGCGATTATTTGTTTGATGTTATGACATATCGATACCTTACTTATTGCTGGCTTCTGGAAATTTCTAAACTAAGAGCGCCTTTTCCATAGAGACATTATTATCTTTTTGTGTAATGGCTTCAGTGACCCAGCGATAGTCGTCACGCGCCGTCTTGGTGTGGGGAAAAGAGTCATTGTTGACCTCCTGCACGGTCAGCGGTCGTGCGCAGACGCTTCGAGGTTTAAAAGTGTGATGAAATTGGTAGAAAGTATAATAAAGAGTTGAAAGTATTACGTCGGTTCGTAGGAGAAACGTGCTTGTGTAATTCAGTTATTTCGTGGGAAGTTGCGCTGGATCAATTACAAGATTTATGGTTCAAATAGTGTCGTGTTTTAGCTGTTAATACTGGATGAGTTTAGACATTTTTAGGGAAGTGTGCTAGTGCTAAAGGCAGAATAAGGCAAAGTAATTTGACTTGTACTGTTAACATTTTAAACTTACTTTTCAACAAACTAACTTTAATATTTGTAAAGTGTAAGAGAAATTTGACACATGGTCAAGTCTATTTCGTAGCGATTCCGAATTTTACAGGTTAGAGCACACATAAACATTCCACAATCAGTCTCTGAAACAGCGTTCAGAATATTCTGTGTTCTTCAGAACGTTAAAGTAAGAGCCTGAGCTCCGTCGAATTACGCTAAGTTCAAGGTTATGCACTCTGCAAAAGATAAAATGTTAAGTGGCGCAGCCTTCTCACCGCTCGTGTACAGTACAGATTCGCCAGCGTGACTGCAACTAAAGAGAGACCACTGCCAAAAGAAGATACCTGCACCCTTATATTTTCTATTTAACGTCAAATACCATTAATCCAAGTTTCATAATGATCATCTTTCAAAATTAAAGATATTTTCAGATGTACGCATTATATTAAAATAACCTTAGATTTATCGCGATGATTTGGCCATCTCTCAAGAGATTAATAATATAATATTAGAGAAGATATTAGTGGACTACAAATCACAGTCACAAGTGCGTTTCGTAACGCAAGAGAACTACGTTAAATAGCTTCCTTCCGCCCTCTATTCATTTGTGACTTAAGATGTTTCATAGTGTAACCTTTTATTAATTAAATAGAATTCCACTGATAGAGATATGTATGGTTAATAAACAAACTAATAAATAAACTTCAGCCTCGGATACTTACCATCGGGAATTATTAATAAAAGAGGAGTGTATCCCACGCTGCCTTCAAATTCTGTGTAGCTGTGTAGAACTCAGAGCTAAGGTGCGTTTGCGTCCTGATAGCGTTATACAACTTGATGTAACTTTTGACAAAAGTAAAGTTTTTAAGATGAGACTTTTGTGGTGCTTAGTGATTTCTTCAACATTCTTTTGATACTTCATGTGCTGTGATAGTTCTGTGTTTTTTAGTTTACTTTTTCATTTTCCGTAATCATAAACATTGTTAACTTTCGTAATAAAATAAATTACGATCTATGTTGTAATGAGTCTGTCTCATTGTCGACATCTCTATGATGTGTTCAGTTTTATTGTAATGTTTTCGAAAGACGTGGAAGTTGTTTTTCTTGAAACTGTAACAGGCGTGCACTATTGGATCAGCACTTAGTCGCCACCATCGCATGCCTTCCAAGTCACCTAAAGCCATCGTTTCTCCCTTCACACCATGGGAGCTACTCCCAGGCCTACCTTCCTGAGCGTCGCCTTGTAACTGCTACTGATATGTTTTCAAAAATGTCATCCTCTCTGTCAGATGCACATATAAGAATATTTACTTAAGGAGTAATGCTTTCTGCGAAAAAATATCCCCTTTCTTGTGCGTAGATGAACCTTTCATGTTTGCTGCCATATGTCTTAATAACAACAGAATCTCCATTACTTTGTGATTCCGATTAGCGAAGGTAAGCGTGCAGCAGTGCTTCATTGTCTACAGCTTTTAGTCCATCCATTTTGCTGTACCCACCGGCATTCAGTGTTCAGTGGTTTGCAAAGTATATACGTATATGTAAATTTAGTTTATATATTCTATGTTCAACAAAAGCTCTTCTTGTGATAGAAAGGCCATCTCGTCACTTTATATGGAAATTGAGTCATTGCTCAAAGTAAGTGAATTTATAAACGTATTGAGTATATAGTGTCTTGCAGCTCTCAGATATTGATATTTTTATGTCTTTAACACCAAAACTGCTATTTATTTATAGGTGAACTAGTTTCGGGAATTGTCCATTTTCCCAAGCCACATATTAAGGAGAACAAAATTTGTTATCTACATCTACGTGATTACTCTGCTATTCACAATTAAGTGCCTGACAGAGGGTTCATTGAACCACCTTCAAGCTGTCTCTCTACCCTTCAACTCTAAAACGGCGCGCGAGAAAAACGAGCACTTAAATTTTTCTGTGCAAGCCCTGGTTTCTCTTATTTTATAGTGATGATCATTTCTCCCTATGTAGGTGGGTGCCAACAGAAAGTTTTCGCAGTCAGAGGAGAAAACTGGTGATTGAAATTTCATGAGAAGATTCCGTCGCAACGAAAAACGTCTTTGTTTTAATGATTGCCACTCCAATTCACGTATCATGTCTGTGGCACTATCTCCCCTATTTCACGATAATACAAAACGAGTGGTCGTGTCGAATGTGGATAATAAATATATCTCGTATGTGTGTTAAATGATGTCACTGCGTCCGTTATCTCTACAGAGTGTTCAGTCTTCGCTGCCATACAAGAATAGAGTGTTGTGCAGCTTGACTCTCGTGTGACGATGGACAACAGATGGGCTGAAGATGCTATTTATTAGTCCTGTAACTTTTGCGAAATTTGCAATTTTGTACTGCATTTCGTTTTCTTGAATGTAGATAAGGTTGTACCCTAGGTAATTGTATGTTGATAATTTGCTCGAGGATTGTGTTGTCTATCGAAATTTTGGTTCTAGTGTGGTCTTTTCCGATGATGGGCATATCTTTGTTTCTATTATTCACTGATCTCTGTAGATCGTCCACGGATTCTGCAAAACGTAACTCGTCGTCTGCAAACAGTAGTATGTCTACGTCAGTTTCTCTCTCTATCCTGATTCTGCTACGCATGTTTTATCTCCAGTCACTGTCGATTTTGTTTATATACATGGTGAATAAAATTGGTTAGAGGTGACTTCCTTATCTAATCCCATTGCCAATGTTTTTCCGTTCAGACAGCTTTTGTCCGATTCTGACTGCGAACTTGAACGTGCTTATCTCAACTTTTCATAACAATTAAAGAATGATGGACTTCATTTTGGTAAGAGGAGAAAGCTCCGATAGACTATAAATTTGTATCTGAAACACCCGGGGGAAGATATCAAAGCTAAATGAACAGTTTTAAAATTTAATTCCTGCTTTCCATTTTTGAGGAGATCAACAACACTTTATAACCAGTTATGGTCATTGAGTTACTTGTGGATTTTCTCTGATATTCTTTTTTTCTATATTTAATTTTCTTTTCCATTGTCTACTTAATAAATGAATGTAAATGGACATTTCCTAGCTTTATTGCCTAATTTGTTGATCACTTTATTTTAGACCAGCTGATTTTAATCATACTGCACCAAAAGAAAAGTTTGGAATCAATGGCGCAATTAACATTACATAAAAACTGTACGTTATACATAATAACAAAATCATTTGTCCTTTTTACATACCATAGTAATCCGCTTACAGATAATATTGGATCAGTTAATATCAGTGTTTTGAGACGTAATAAGTTTTGTGCTTATGATATTAAGTACTTGAGAACGCCCACGCGCATGAGCAGTGTAAACTGTAGGACATTCTGCACTGCAGTATTAATCTACGAATATGAACTCTGCGCTCAAATTTATTTAATAGCATTGCTTACACATGTTCTTTGTGACACCGATGTAATAGCTGCACCAACAATATTTTCCACACTGTATTCTCCAAAGTGTACATTTCACGTGCAGCTGGTCGGACTATTACTGTTTAATCTTCACCCACACGATATATCACCATGTTCTCTAATTTTGCTGTGCGAACAGTCTTTTTCTAGAACCAACGATCTGTTGCTTGAACGACGCTAATTCTTGTGCTTCTCAGTTAACAACGTTAAGATTTTTTTTCACATTAAGGCTCCGTCTATTGCGAAACTCCTGCCTCCACTTGATATTGGCTTTCCGGGCACATCTTGCTGGTGTTTATAAGTTCATGTAACGAATAATGCTCTGTCTTTGACAACAGTGATCAACAGTACAAATATCCACAGCAGAGACAATTGTACTTGTTTTCCAAGGTATCGCACGCGCACCGATACGGATGATAGTTGTTCGTTAAGCAGTTTTCTGACACATACCTTACTCCTTTTGCTCATTAAAATCCTAATGTCATCTGTAATATGAGATTGCACCCTAGGTGTTTGAATGTTGATACCTGCTCGAGGGTTGTGTTGTCTAGTGAAATTTTTGTTCTGCTGTGGTCTTTTCCGATGAAGGCCATTGGTTCCACGTCTAAAACGACTCAGTTTATAACCTACATCCACCTGTATAATTTCTATACTAAAAGTAGGCGACACGTTTTTGAAGAGATAAAGGCTTCTCAGATGAATCGTTTAAGAGCTTGGTTTAGGCTTCATGCAGCACACCCCTGTAGGATTACAGATATACTGATTTTATCTACTTTTTCCCAAGAAATTTTTGATTTCGTTTCTGTGAAGTACAGACGCGGCAGTCGCATAAACAGGTTGTTTACAGAGTGAATCAGATGATGCCCTGTATCGGCACGTCCTTCAATTTGTGGGTTAAAAGTAAATCGTTCGGTTTCTAACGCAGAAGCAATTATTTTAATGTGTTAGTATTACTTCTTCTGATATGATAAAACGAATCACAACGTGCTTGAAAATCCCTGAAGATCATCGACATAACACTCTAAAATCTGAGACGCTCTGTGTTATCTATTCCACGTAATACTCGGTCCGTCATTCCAAAGAATTGCAGAGAAATAGAGGTGCATCACATCAATTACCACCTTGATCGTCGAGGATGACGGTCGGCCGCATGGAATCGGAATGGCGTTGCAGCATAAATGGGAATCTATAATTTAAATTATACGAAGATTGGAGTCAATGATATGACCACATAGCGCCAAACTGGCATATTCGTCTGTTATGTGTGTTGGTTACTGGGGATTCACGCCAAGGCTCTTCTTTTACCTTCACTTAATCTACTAAGATGCAGCAGTTGTTACTGGCGAATTTGTGACTGTATTATTCCCACAGATTCTGTTAGTCATTGACCAATAACACTACGTTATGCTCCCTGCAGGAGATAAAGTTCCTGTAGACTACGTAATTGAAAAAAATCAAATTTTTGTCAACCACGCAAACCGATGAATGTGAAATGTGTATGTGTCTGTAAGGAGAGGAGTGAGTATATATTAAGTTCCTATGTTTCTGGTCACTCTGAATTATGCAATAATTTGGGGAATCGTGAACATTTCAGAGGTAGCTTTATCTGTGACCCAGTGATAGTGAGAATCAACAGATAGTTTCATTATCTGATGGGCATATCGCAAGACTAACAGACCAGACCATTTTGGAAGAGAGTCGGTGTCCTGATGGCCGCAAATGGATTAGGTAAGTAATACATGACAGTTACACTCTGTACGTCTGTCAGCCACCTCTTCCATTGACTTAGCAGAGTAACGGATGCTGAAGTTGATAAATGAAATGTAAGTCGCTGTTCGAGAAAATTAAATTTTAGTCAACCACGCAAACCGATGAATATTAAGTTGTTAGTCTGTCTCAAGAAAGAGGAGAAAAAATGCTTTGTTGTATATTCCAAACAGATTTTTACCTGAGGTCGAATGTTAATATGTCTATGAAAACAGGAAATACGCCATACATTCAATTTGAAAATTCATGTCTGTGTATGAATTCCTTATTAATTAGCTGCTTCGTGTTTGAGATCACTCACAGATGTGTCATTCCCTTTCTTACATTAAAGTTGAAACCACCTTACGTGCTGAATGATTACCTTACCTTTCCTCTAACATTTTTCCGTTGTGCCGAATGTGTTTTGACGTTTCAACAGTCACAGCACGATACGACGTACGTAATTTTCACCGAACGGTCTTAAGTAATGTTTGTGAATGAGTAGCTTCTACGTTCCTCGAGTTGTTACTATATACACACAAGCAATGAAAGTGATTAATGGGTCGGTGGGAAATTTCGTCATAAGAATTCATAATTTTTCTTTTTCTTTCATAACTATTACCTCGAGACAGGCAATCAATATTTTTTTCTTTCCGAGATAGTTCTTCAGCATACATACTTTATTATTCCAAAAAAAATTTAACATGCACTTAAACTCTTTAAAATTAGTTATAAAACGCACAATTTAAAAAAAATGAAAAGATATATATGAGTATTTCTATAACACTGTCCATAGCTCAGAAAGACGAGGCAGAAATCATTGTCTATTTGGCAAGCCTTGGTCCGCAAATTGAAATACTTATAGTATTGTGCTTTCACGCTTAATCCTGCAGCAGGATAAATTATCCGAAGGAAAGTTAATTCACAAGAAAAGATGTCTGTCTGGAAGCGGTTTTCTGCATTTCGTCACAGGTGCATCCATTTTGAATATGATAATACAATTAATAGGATTAAACAATAAATTTCGTACATTTCGGTGAGATGGTGGCACTTTGAGCTTGCTGTAAAATGCAGTCATTACTATTTTGTCATTAGGAACAAGCGTCAATAACTTGTACCGATTTCCAAACGCTATTTTAGGACACAAATTAGGAGTCAGTAACGTGTTTATAAGGAAAACCTGACAGCACGTGTCTGAATGTATTAGCCGACGCAAGGCTGATGACTGTTACCAATGTCATTTAATAATCTATACAAATGACAAGACAGCTACCTGTAGACTCAACATTGCTGAAGGACTGATTTCAAGGCCTGTGCTGGAATGAAAATCTTCACTCACTGGTTCACCTTGGTGAAGGCAAACGAGAACTCAGTCCCTAGGCACTGCACCAGTGTTTTAGTTTACAGTCGATAAATTAAATAACTTGCAAGAAATCCCTAACTCAGTTTCCTTCTACTGTAGATACGTTGAGCAAATATTTCGATTGTCAATAAGCCATGGGACGGTGCCTACCTGGATTATCCATTAAGACTTCGGAGCCTCGATGATCCAAGTCTTGTGGAATATATGTACGAGTAAAGTGATTTCTAGGAATTGTGAATATGATGTACTCTACCCAGAATCACAAGTAACGTGGTTTTCATCCCGATTTATTTCCACCTCAAACATAACAATGGCCAAAATCAGTTACGCATTACATATTTTTATGCAAGCAGATACCTCCATACATTCACTACACTATATCCAGTCGTAGCATTAACAACATAATCGCTGCAGAAAGTCACAGGTCTCTGTACACACAATGATAGCAGAACAAAGTGGCTGTATAAAGTGGGCACACTCGAAAGGAGGTATGCGGGAAGGAAGACTTGGATTTATCATCCCGTTCGAATGAGTATTCGGCTGTGTGTGAATTCCTGAGGGACCAAACTGCTTAGGTCATCAGTCCCTAGACTTACGCACTACATAAATTAACTTATGCTAAGAATAACACACACACTCATGCCCGAGGGAGGACTCGAACCTCTGGCGGGACGGCAGATCCGTATGTGACTTGGCGCCTCAAACAGCGCGGCCACTGCGCAAGGCCATCCCGTCGATATACAGGTCATTAAAGATGGAGCACAAGCTTATTCAATGGTGGCGAAGGAAATCCGCTATGCCCTTGCAAGGGAACCAACTCGGAATTCGCATGGAGTGATTTAGCGAGATCACGGAAAAAATAAATCTTGATGACCAGACTCCGATTTGAACCGTCCTCCTCTTGAAGGCGAGTTCAGGACTCTAACCACTGCGCCACCTTGCTCGGTCAGGCACTGTAGTTATTGAGAGTCACCGAGTTTATTAAACATCATGTGAATAACACGACACCCTACCGAGGCAAATGACGTTTACCAGTTCAGAGGAATTAACACAGTCACAGCTTTATAAAGTTACATCGGATAAACGGCACATACTTGCTGCTCATATATCCATAGTCAAAATATTTATATAGAAATGCTGGATATGACTTTCATGAACATTTTATAGTTGTATGTATGACAACACGATAATCGTCAGCATTGTAGATGTAACCCGCGATGTATTAATACAACTCAGAGTGGCCGCGGCTTGTCGAGATCCCACATACATGTTGAGCGAATGCGAGTTGATCCGAGACTACATAACATTGTTACAGATATCGACAGATATGTTTCTCTTTTGATAGCTCCCCTGAGACTGATTGTTTTGAGGGAGAGGTGTGCTGTATAACGTCTGGCATATGAACATATTGCGATTTCGGAAACTACACTACTGGCCATTAAAATTGCTACACCATGAAGATGACGTGCTACAGACCCGAAATTTAACGGATAGGAAGAAGGTGCTGCGATATGCAAATGATTAGCTTTTCAGAGCATTCACACGAGGTTTGCGCCGGTGGCGACACCTACAACGTGCTGACATGAGGAAAGTTTCCAATCGATTTCTCATACACAAACAGCAGTTGACCGCAGTTGCCTGATGAAACGTTGTAGTGGTGCCTCGTGTAAGGAGGTAAAATGCGTACTATTATGATTTCGACTTTGATAAAGGTCGGATGGTAGCCTATCGCGATTGTGGGTTATCGTATCGCGACATTGCTAATCGCGTTGGTCGAGATCCAATGACTGTTAGCAGAATATGGAATCGGTGGGTTCAGGAGGGTAATACGGAAAGCCGTGCTGGATCCCAACGGCCTCGTAGACTATCACTAGCAGTCGAGATGAAAGGCACCTTATCCACATGGCTGTAAAGGATCGTGCAGCCACGTCTCGATCCTTGGGTCAACAGATGGGGACTTTTGCTAGACAACAACCATCTTCACCAACAGTTCGAAGACGTTTGCAGCAGCATGGACTATCAGCTCGGAGACCATGGCTGCGGTTACCCTTGACGCTGCATCACAGAAAGGAGCGCCTGCGATGGTTTACTCAACGACGAACCTGGGTGCACGAATGGCAAAACGTCTTTTTTTCGGATGAATCCAGGTTCTGTTTACAGCATCATGATGGTCGCATCCGTGTTTGGCGACATCGCGGTGAACGTACATTGGAAGCGTGTATTCGTCATCCGCATACTGGCGTATCACCCGGCGTGATGGTATGGGGTGCCTCTGGATACACGTCTCGGTCACCTCTTGTTCTCATTGACGGCACTTTGAACAGTGGACGTTTCATTTCAGATGTGTGACGACTCGTGGCTCTACCCTTCATTCGATCCCTGCGAAACCCTGCATTTCAGCAGGATAATCCACGACCGCATGTTGCAGGTCCTGTACGGGTCTTTTTGGATACAGAAAATATTCGACTGCTGCCCTGGCCAGCACATTCTCCAGATCTCTCACCAATTGAATACGTCTGGTCAACGGTGGCCGAGCAACTGGCTCGTCATAATACGCCAGTCACTACTCTTGATGAACTGTGGTATCGTGTTGAAGCTGCATGGACAGCTGTACCTGTACACGCCATCCAAGCTCTGTTTGACTCAGTGCCCAGGCGCATCAAGGCCGTTATTACGGCCAGAGGTGTTTGTTCTGTGTACTGATTTCTCAGGATCCATGCACCAAAATTGCGTGAAAATGTAATGACATGTCAGTTCTAGTATAATATAGTTGTCCAAAGAATACCAGCTTATCATCTGCACTTCTAGGTGTAGCAATTTTAATGGCCAGTAGTGTACATATTCATTTTAAAGAGGGCTAGGTTACATTTTGCTACTCGCGATAAACTATTAATATATTACCAGTAATTTGGTTTATGAAATATGTTGTGGATTAGCAGAACAGGAAAGTTTAGGAAGCCACCTTACGCCTCCACTTGCCGAATACCCCGTTTTCGAGTTCAAACGCAAAAATGAAAATTATGATGAATTAACTAAAAACTTTAATTATTAGTCTAATAGTCTAATTAGTGAAGTATGTCACCCTGTGCAATGAAATCGGGTCGACAGAAGAATAATGGCAAAGGTCGGAATGCAACAAGCACAAAGGCGAAAGCTGCAATGCAAAATGTAAATGGACCCGAACTTGAATGGTATTTATCTCGTAAGCAGATAGATTTTAGGCAAATCAAAATACTTTGTTGGAAAGTCGGGATGTCGGTCTTTCTAATGGGTGATGTCATTATGATCAGAGCTGACGATTAGCTCAGCTATAATTTACGATTGCGTATTGCACTGAGAAGTTCAATTATGCACCTTTTTTAATTAGCAAAGTTGTCATGACAATTATCTTCATTAAGAGAATCAGCACATTAATAATAAGACTCTGAACAATACATCCAACTGAAAATTGTCGTTGTTAATGTATTGAAATATTGAAACTTCCTGGCAGATTAAAACTTTGAGCCCGACTGAGACTCAAACTCGGGACCTTTGCCTTTCGCGGACATGTGCTCTACCATCTGAGCTACCGAAGCACGACTCACGCCAGGTACTCACAGCTTTACTTCTGCCAGTATCTCGTCTGCTACCTTCCAAACTGTACAGAAGCTCTCCTGCGAAATATTCATGCGCAAGATACATCTACATTACGTAGACAATTTGGAAATGTGTGGCAAGTTTCCATGGGACATAATTGCTGAGGTCACCGGTCCCTAGGCTTACACACTACTTAATCTAACTTAAACTAGCGACAACACACACACCCATGCCCGAGGGAGAACTCGAACCTCCGACGGGGGGAGCCTCAGACCGCACGGCTACCCCGCGCGACAGATACGTAGATAACTGCATGAAAAATGCAGTAACGAACACGTAAACAGATAAAAATTATTAGCAGCGGTGCATTAAGAGGAGATGGCTAGTTCCAGATTGACTTGCTTCGGGCGCTTGAAATTCCATTGTCAGTCTGTGCTTTCAATATTTTCATTCTGATTTATTCAGAACTATGCGTTCCAATAAATATTGCAACTACGATCTAATTGTGAAAACTAAATTACATACCTCTTGTTACAGTATCTGTAACAGACAAGCGACGTCAGAAATTGATCAACTTAACTACTGAAATTTTCACAAAACGTATCTGACGGTCGTTAGCAAGGCAAAACAAAGCTCCCCCGTGCTGGCCTCAGACTGAAAAACCGGGATCTATCGATTACCGAATCATTCTCAGCCAGAGGCGTCATCTGGATGCGGTATTGTGGTGCATGGTGTCAGTGAACCCCTCTCGCGAACGTTTTCTGCTTCTCAGACCTTGAGGCCACTGATTCTGATTCTAGTTGCTTCTGAACTGGAATCACCAGGCTGACTGAACCCCGTGTCCAAGGAAGAATTCCTGGCAGTGCGGGGAACTGAACGCAGGTCATCCGCATGACGGTCTGTCATGTTGATTACACAGCTGCGGATGCGTACATTCGATATTTACTTTAGAGAGAAATCAAAATTGATGATGTAATCAAAAAGTTACATTCTATGTTTTCGTAAATATATGTAGGGTAACACACCCCAGTAATAAAGTGCCAGAAAAAAATATACATCTGGAAAGCTGACGTCGAATTCGATCCGATAATTGCATATGCCACCTGGGGTATGGTAGATGTACTGATAATGATTTCAACCTCGTCCACGGCAGATAGCATAGTCGCATAGCTACTAGAGCGCCATCTGAGTCTACCCGTTGATAGGGAACACACACCGCCAGAAGGCTCAGTATGGTGCGAACGTGTGACGCACGCAGGCAACCATGCCACGGAGACGCACTCGTGCATCCTAAGCCAACTGAACAGGTTTGAAAAGGGTCGAATTGTGGCCTTCTGAGTGATGGGATGGTCCTTTCGGGGAACTGCTACACAAGCTGGACGTGCTGCGTGAGTTATGCAACGATATTGGTACCAATGGTCATTTTAATATTCTCGCACACGTGGACGACGTTCTGGACGTCCATGCAACACAGACGCCCGCGAGGATCGTGGTATTCTAAGGAGAGCAGTGGCAGATCGTACAGCTACCACAGCAGAGATAAGAGGGCTTGTAAGCCCAGATGTGCCAATGTGAACTGTTGAGAGACACTTGTTAGCATTATTACTACGGGCACGAGCACCTCTAGCCCGTCTAGCACTCGCGCCACATCATCGACGTGCCCAGCTCGACTGGTGCCGTCAGAGAACCACTTGAAAGATGGAATGGTGGGCTGTGGGTTCCAGCCATGAAAGCAGATTCTGCCCTCACACAAGTGATGGTCGTTGGTGCAGACGTCGTAGACCTGGGGAGCGATGTCTTGCAGAGTGTATTCGTCCGAGACTCACTGATCCCATCCCACGCCTTATGGTCTGTGGTGCAATAAGCTACAACTTTCGTTCTGGAGGGGACGCTAACCAGCGCCCAATACGTGCAGCATTTTATTACACCAGTTCTTCTGTCGTTCTTGGAACAGGAAGGCGATGTGTTGTTCCAACAAGGTAATGTCCACCAATACACTGGCCACGAAATTTAACGTGCTCTGCAAGACGTGCAGAAACTTCCCTGGCCAGCAGGATCTCCGGACTTGTCTCTAATGGAGCACGTCTAGGATATGATGGGACGAGAAGTGACTCGTGCGACTCGTCAACCACAACTCTTATAGAACTACATGAACATGTCGAGCAGGCGTGGTAGAACGCATCCCAGGACAGTATTCGCCATCTGTACGGTCGACTGGCCGCCAGAGTCAGCGTCTGCACTGCCTCCCGTGGAGGCTAGGAAACTACACCATGTACTAGTATGGGTATTTCAGCATGGGTCGACGTCTGGTACCTCAAAATCTCTGCTGCTACTGATCTGTAAATGTAATCATTTCATGTACTCCGTATGCGCTGTTGCAACATTAAATATTGAGTGAATTGGAAACTTCTGAAAGAGTGCACACATTATTTTCCGGCGGTGTTTATGAACATAGAGGGAGGGAAGGACCTGTATGCTTCTTCCTTACAACAGATCTGTGTAGGCACTCATGGTAAACCTTAAGAACGCCTGCAGTATAAGTGATAACATTTGCTCAATGCTGTTGACAAGGGAAATAACGTAACGATGGTAATAGTATACACTGCTAACAAGTTAATTAACCAAATGATATGGTCAGATGCAGTGCTGCTTCGTACATGTATTCTGTGTTGGAGAGTTTGTAAATGATAATAGTTATAAATCTCTGTCATCGATAAGCCACGGATATGCAGCGTCGCACCTGATGCCTCTCATGAGACCGTACCGTGGTGCCATTTTTAGACGTGGCATCGCTCATCCACTCATGGCAGGTGTCTCAATGAACTGTCTACGTGATATCCAGGTACTTCCGTGACCAGGAAGAGCTAAGATATGCCACCGGCAGTACATTTGTGATACCAGCTCGAACGTAAACTCCGTCCCAGTGTTAGTATCGAGGATGTCAAGGACTATCTACAACAGTTGTGGGCCAGCTTATATCAGGAGAGGGTACAACGGCTTTGTGACACCCTTCCCAACCAATTCAGTCTATGCCTCCCTGTCAGAAGAGGTACAACCTCACACTGATACACAGTTTCATACTGCCATGTTCATTGTAAATTTGACTCGGCTTTGTAGTCACTGAAATAGCATTACATACCCTTCCAACCCGTGAAATTTCATTTTGTTTCCCCCTTCCCATCACGGCGCTTCGCTTTTTGTGCTAGGCAGTGTATAATCCAGGTAGTTCCTGCGTTTTCGTTTTCGTTATTTATTTAAGACGGATGACAAAGAATGCCGATTTATACTGGTTTATTAATAATCAGTTTCAAATTTAATTTTGAAAGAAATTAAAAACGCGTTACGTTTTGTAGCAGTGCACGATCTCTCATTGTGATAGGGCCTTCTTGACGTTATATCCTGAGTCCTGATCGCAGTTGTATGATGATCGCTTCAGAAAAAAATGTACTGAAGCATCTTGAACGACTTTTCTGCTGCTACTGTTACCAAATGGATTAAGGAAGCCTATTTTCATTTGTTAATTTTAGTTACCTAATTTTGCCATCCGAGTTAGCCGTGAGGTCTAACGCACTGCTTTCTGGACGGGAGGCGTGCTGGTCCCCGGCACGAATCCCTCCGGCGGATTAGTGTCGAGGTCCGGTGTGCCGACCAGGCTGTGAATGGTTTTTAAGGCGGTTTTCCATCTGCCACGGCCAATGCGGTCTGATTACCCTTATTCTGCCTCAGTTACACTATGTCGGCGATTGCTGCGCAAACACTTTCTCCACGTACGCGTACACCATCATTACTCTACCACGCCAACATTACGGTTACATCCGTCTGGGGGCCGAACCGCGCAATAACCTTGGGTCCGGTGTAGGGCGGTGGTGAGGTGAGTGGACTGCTGTAGCCTTTTGTGGGGTTGTGAACCACTGAGGCCTACGGCGGGGACGAAGCCTCTCCGTCATTTCTAGGTCCCCAATTGCATACAATACAACACAATACAGTTGCTAATCTAAATTGTCAGTGACAGTTTTATTCCATATGTACAAACATGCAGTTTACTGCAGGGATTCAATGTATTCTATACGATACAGTCAACTATAAAATGAATCCTGAAGACAACGGACCTATTGCGACGTCTTAAAATGGCACCTACTTTCGAATCACTTCGAGGCAGCGCACCCTATTTCAGTTCACGATAACATCGACACTGAGGTCAAAAAACACTAATGTCGAGTGTAACGTAATCTTTTTAGTCCACACTACGGCTGTTGCGCAGCGTGTCCAGAGGCTTACAACGCCAGCAAACATGGAAACCGTAATCAGAGATTTCAGTGGCACGGTGGACACTGATGCGCTGCTGACACTATCGGGGTTGCCGAATGTTAATACTCGTAAAGTATTACGATAACACACATTCTTTTTATTTTTATTTATGTATTTATTTCACTTGGGCAAAACTGTTGTGCAGTGAAGCATCGTGTAGCAGACAATCTGTGTGCAGAGCTATTGAAAGACTGGTAACAAGTCAAACACACAGGGAGGTGTTCAGGTGGTTAATGTTCAGCTTTCGTTTGTTATTAGATTGTGCCAAGAATTTCTGGCCATTCATTATTTTATTGCAAGGTCGGTTCTTTTAAGCCGTTTAGGCAACAAACGATATTGCAGTGCCTGAAATTATTCTAAACTACGATGCGCATCGTAATTTGGAACAACAAAGGCATTGTAACATTGTATTTATCCGCCGACACCGGACAAGCAACTTTCAAGTAAAATGTCTCCCCTGTGCATAACGGATCTGAGAGTACAGGTTGTGAACACGTGGTTGACGACATGTGGAAGTTTGGGTGTGGCCGTGAGTCGCGCTCGGATAGCCTAAAGATAAGGCGACCGCCCACGATAAGAAGGAAATCCGGATTCGAGTCCAGTCCGGCACTAGTTTTTATTGCCTCCGTTCAATCACAGTGCTGATGGTTGTTTATAATCACAAAGGCGAATAAATTTCATACATTTTAGGTAACAAGTTTCCAAGATCAGCAGTAAAATCAGAACTACCCTCTTTATTGACTGTAGCTCCTCAATTTGCGCCGATGAAAAGAAGAAGATTATGGTTTAACGTCATGAAGGTATGGGTGACAAAACTGGTGGTCGGACTGAACAAATACTGGGAAGAAATTCTGGCGTTGCATATGCAAAATAGTTCAAATGGCTCTAAGCGCTATGGGACTTAACATCTGAGGTCATCAGTCTCCTACACTTAGAACTACTTAAACCTAACTAACATAAGGACATCACACTCATCCATGCCCAAGGCAGGATTCGAACCTGCGACCGTAGCAGCAGCGCGGTTCTGGACTGAAGCGCCTAGAACCGCTCGGCCACAGTGACCGGCGGCATATGCAAAGAAACCCATCTGACAACGATTTAGGGAAATATTACTTGTTCTACGGAAATGAAAAATCTAATTCTCGATCATCTGAATCGGAGTCCGGTATCTTAAACACTTCGGTATCCCATTTTAGCCCGAATAAATATATTACAGATTTCTGTTTGACGAAGCCTCCATGAAAATTGTGTCTCTTCATGTCTGCAAACTATGGGGAGTGATGATGTCGAAGATAATCCATGGTCCTTGATGCCATGACAACAAAACTATAAGAAAACTTTCGGTGGGTTGCTACTGAGCTTATAGTTTTAATCTTGTCAGCATCTTATATGTTTTTTTTTTTTTGTTCTTAGAGTACTGACGATACTTAAACATGCTGTAACTGAAAGATCCACTCATTTTGTTAATATCATGTTCCAATGTAGCTCGTAAATTCTTTGCCTTGAAGTATTGCGTTATGTTTCAGTTCTACCATATTTAATGACCTACATTCCTAGAACGTTCAATTACAACTGACAGAATTTTTTAATTATCTTTATTGTTGTAATTATCCTCGATGTTTGGAAAAAGATGTTTGTAGGAAGACTCTAAGGAGAAAATAATAATAAATAAATCGATCTTCTATGATTCTAAGATGCGGCTAGTGCGAGCGCGTAGTGAAACGAAAATCTGCTAAAATACTTCATGTCAATAAAAATTCAAGTAGGAGTCAAACATTGCAGTTCCCTACGCTTAATACTTCTGCCTGACAACACTCTGCAGGAATCCTCTGAACGAATAGTCTTACATGATACTGAAAGCACGGATGCTTTCCCGGTTGGTGACAGTAAAACTCTCCGTATATTGGGTTGCTACATAAGTTCGTAGCGTTTGTCCCTAAGTCACTACAGATAAACATAATAGAGACTTTGATCATCAATAACACATTCCCCTTCATTGTCTACAAAAGTGTGACAACGCATGGGTAACTGTTCGAGTCCATGACTGTAGAAATCACGTGGTTTAGAGGCCAAGAGCTCGTCGAGCCATGTTCGGAGTGCATTTTCATCCGGAAGGTGAGTTCCTTGAAGGTCATTCAACAGAGAGCAGAAAAGGTGAAAATTTGAGGCCGCAAGATCAGGTGAATAAGGTGCGTGTGGAACGACTTCCCAGCCCAACTCCTGTATATTGCTTTTTGTCAGTCTAGCAGAATGCTATTGGGCGTTATCGTGGAGTATCATCACTCCACGAGGTCTTCCTGGTCGTTGTTCTTGGACTGCGTCTGCAACACATGTCAGTTGTTGACAATAAACGTCAGCAGTTATGGTTACATCTCGGGAAAGATATTCATAGTACACAACACCGTCGCTATTCCACCAGGTGCACAACATTGTCTTTTGTGGAAGTGCGTAGGTCTTTGTAGTGGAGTTTGGTACTTTTGTTTGGACTCAACCAATCCTGTCTTTTCCTTGTATTAGCATAAATACACAATTTCTCGTCACGAATAACGATATGCAATAGGAACGGACGGTGTTATTTACTAGCCAATTGATAACGAGCAAGGAGAGATGCACATCTGGCCACCAGATGATTTTGAGTTTGGCTTAGGGCATGCGGTACACTGATACATGATTTTTGAATGTTCGCCATTGCTTGCAAATGCCGGACTGTGGTGGAATGATCACATTTCATCACATCTACCACTTCTCGAATACAGTGACGTGGATCATGGCGGGTTAATGGGTTTAAACGATCTTCATCGAACCCCGAATGTGTTCCTGAACGTGGAGGGTCACTAATGTCAAAATTATTCTCTCTAAAACGAGAAAATCATTTTCTTAACGTGCTCTGTCCAGTGACATTATCTCCATGGCGCAAAAGTTTCTGGCTGACTCCGCTCCTGTACCCTCTCTATTGATTTCAAACAGAAAAATATGTGGGTGTGCTCCGATTTCTCTCCTTGACACTCCATTTTCTAGCCTACAGAGCTCCACTCGTTTGTAGTAACGGTGCACTACAAGTAAAAAATGACATTCTATAAAAAAAATAGCAGTCGGAATACCAACATGCTAAATAAAAACGCTATGAACCTTTCCACCAACATAATAAATTATCATTATGGTCCTCAAAGAAAGACTTTTCATCGATTAATTAGCAAATGTAAGAGAGGCATCAGCTATGACACTAGTCGTCATGAGGTGTGCCTTTGGCGCAGGGTGTTCCATCATCTTCCCAGCTAAAGTGTGCAGGAAGAAACACAATAATGGGAATAAAATTATTGGATTAGTTAAAAAGCAGTTTCTTCTTTTCATGGCCTTTAACTAGTATGCAAGTCTCCGACAGACTATGACTGCAGCATACGAGCTGACAGATGACAGTTTTCTTCAATAGCTAAATGCCTGAGTAACGAACAAGAAGGAAGTTTCGGTTGTTCAATGGCGATAGACATCCGCTCAACAGGGGAAGTCAGGGCGCTACCATGACTCATCCCGTGTGCACTGTGTAACATGAGGTAAGGAGATATTTGCTGTGGTTTTCAGTCCGATGTCTGGTCTGGTGCAGCTCTCCATGCTACTCTATCCAGTGCGAGTCTCTTCTTCTCCTAATAACTGTTTCAACCGACATCCTTCTGAATCTACGGACTGTATTCATCTCTTGGCCTTCCTCCACGATTTTTACAACCCACTTTTCCCTCCAATATTAAATTGGTTATCCTCTGATGTCTCATAATGTGCCCTATTAACCGATCCCTTATTTGGTCAAGTTGTTCCACAAATTTCGTGTCTAACCAGTTCTATTCAGAATTTCCTCATTAGTTATATGATCTACCCATTTAATCTTCAACATTCTGTTGTAGCATCTCATTGCGAAACCATTTATTCTCTTTTTGTCTAAACTGTTTATTGTAGGTGTTTCACTTCCACACGTTGCTATAGTCCGCACAAATACTTTCAGAAAAGATTGGCCCACACTCAAACCTATATTCGATGTAAACGAATTTCTCTTCCTCAGAAATGCTTTTCTTGCCATTGCCATTCTAAATCTTATATCCTCTCTACTTCACCCATCGTCAATTATTTTGCTGCCCAAGCAGCAAACCCCATCTACTACTTTAAGTGTTTCGTTTCCTAATGTAATTCAGTTAGCTTTGCGTGATTTAATTAGCCTACATTCCATTACTCTTGTTTTCTTTTGTTGATGTTGATCTGATATCCTCCTTTCAAGGAGAACGTATCTAGTGTCCATTCCGTTCAGCTGCTCTTCCAAGTCTTTTGCTGTCTCTGACAGAATTACAGTGTCATCGGAAGGCCTCAAAGTTTATTTCTTCTCCATGGATTTTAATTCCGACTCCAAATTTTTCTTTTGTTTCCTTTACTGCTTCTTGAATATACTGGTCTAATTACAGCATGGATAGGCTACAAACTTGTCTCACCCCCTTCTCAACCCCTGCTTCACTTTCATGCCACTCGAGTCTTATTGCTGGTTTCTGTAAAAATTGTAAATAGCATTTCGCTCCCTGTATTTTATCCATACTACTTTCAGAATGTCAAAGAAAGTATTCCAGTAAACACAATAAAAAGATTTCTATAAGTCTACAAATTCCCTGAACATAGGTTTGCCTTTCCCTAACATGTCTTCTCTAAGATGAGTTGTGGGGTCAGTATTGCCTCATATATTCCTGCTTCTGCCTATTTTTCCAAACTTCAGTAAAGAATTCGTGTTAGTATTGTCCAGTCATGCCTTATTAAACTGATAGTTCCGTAATTTTCACACCTTCAGAATCACTTTCTTTGGAATTGGAGTTCTTACATTGTATATGAATTCTGAGGGAATTTCACCTGCCTCTTCTTGCACACCAGATGAAAGTTTTGTCATGGCTTACTATCTCAAGGCTACCAGTAATTCTGACGGAATATCGCCTACTCTCGGGGACAGATTTCGCTTTAGATTTTTCAGTGCTCTGTCAAATTCTCCTCGCAGTATTATGTCTACAACCTCATCTCTATCTACGTCCACTTCCCTTTCTATAATACTGCCTTGAAGCTTATCTCCCTTGTTTATACATTCTATATACTCCCTTCAGCTTTCAGCTTTCCCTTCTTTGCTTAAGACTGGATTCCGATCTAAGCCCTTGATATTTATACAGCTGCTTCTCTTTTTCCTAAGGCCACTTTTATTTTCCTGTAAGCGGTATATATCTGTCCCTTGATGAAATATGCTTCTTAAACCTTCCTCTTGTCCTCTAGTCACTCCTGCTTAGCCATTTGCTTCTTCCTGTCAACTTAATTTTTTAAACGTTTTTATTCCCTTTCGACTGCTTCATTTGCTGCATTTTTATATTTTCTGCTTCCATTAATTGAATTGAGTATGTTATCAATGGATTTCCTTTAGGCCGTGTCTATTTAGCTGTTTGACCTTATGCTGCATTCACTGTTTCATTTCTTAAAACTACCCATTCGTTTTCTACTGTATTCCTTTCCCCTGCGTTAGTCAACCGTTGGCTAATGCTGCCTCCGAAACTCTCAGTAACCTTTGGTTCTTCCAAATTACACAGGTCCCATCTCCTTAATGTCCTACCTTTCTGCAATTTCTTCAATTTTAATCTACCAATGAACTGTCGTCAGAGACCACATCTGCCCCTGAGAACGTTTTACAGTTTAAAACCTGGTTCCTAAATCTCTGTCCTACCATTATATAATTAATCTGAAACCTTCCGGTGTCTCCAGGTCTCTTCCACCTGTACAACCTTCTTTTATGATCCTTATATCAAGTGTCACCAATGATTAAATTATAATTATGCCCTGTGCAAAACTCTACCGAGTGGTTTCCTGTTTGATTCCTTTCCCCCTGTCCATGTTCACCTACTATGTTTCTTCTGCTCCCTTCTCCTACTACGGAATTTCAGTCCACTACCATTATTAAATTTTCGTCTCCCTTAACTATCTGAATAATTTCTTTCGTCTCATCATACGTTTCTTCAATCTCTTCACCATCTTTGGAGCTAGCTGGCATATAAACTTGTACTACTGTCGTGGCTTGGGTTTCGTATTTATCTTGGCTACAAAAACGCGTTCGTAATGCTGTTTATAGTAGTTTACCCAGACTCCGATTTTCTTATTCATCATTAAACGTACTCCTGCGTTACCCCTATTTGATTTTGTGCTTATAATCCTGTATTCAGCTGACCAGAAGTCCTGTTCCTCCTGCCACCAAACTTCACTAAAACTCCGTGTATCTAACTTCAAGGGACCGATTTCCTTTTTTAAAGTTTTATAATATAACAGCCCAATTAAGGGATCTAACATTACATGCACCGATCCGTAGAATGCGAGTTGTTTCTCAAGGTGACAACATCCTCCTACGTAGTCCCCGCCCGGAGACCCGAATAGGGGACTATTTTACCTCCGGAATATTTTCCTTAAGAGAATGCCATCATCATTTAACCATACAGGAGAGTTGCTTGCTCTCGGGCGGTAGTTTCCCTTGGCTTCAGCCGTTCGCAGTACCATCACAGGAAGGCCATTTTCGTTGAACTTACATGGATGTATCAGTCAGTCCTCCAGACTGTTGCCCTGCACCTACTGCAAAGGCTGCTGTCCCCTCTTCAGGAACCTAAGGAGTTTCTAATGATTTTAAATACTACATTTATGACAGACGACAAGTTTTCCATCTCATAGAAATGCTGTTACTATGTAGTAGATTAATACAAATGCCGTAATTCAGACAAAATATCGATATTATTGCCGATCATCATAGTAAGTTGGTGACTTCATCTAAATATGAAACTGGAGTACACGAAGGAAACGAACCGAGGTTTTAACCATCAGTTCGTAACATATACGATGTCCGAAAAGGAATGGTCAGTTTTCCGGAATATGACATGCACGAAACAAAAAAAAAAAAAAAAAGGTCTAGGGAACATGAGTTCAAAAATGCATACCCGAAGAGCAATGACCACTTTTGCAGTAGGAGGAGTGTGTTCGCAGGACAGAAGACCAACAAGTGCTCATAGCTCTTAACATATGCCCCTTAGAGTCCATGTTTACAACAGTTTTTTCACAAAAGATGGAAAGCAGAGAGCTTACTGTAGGAGAGTTTTTTTCTCAGTCTAGAAGATGAACAAGTGGTCATAGCTCTTGAGATACGAGTTTTAGAGCCCATCTTTATCGGATGTTTTTGCTTCGAATGATCGTTCTGCTTATATTCCTGAATATTGACCACATCTCCCGGGACACCCTGTATATAATCTGTTGCAAATCACTTAGTTCTTTATGAGTGCACTATCTTAGTTTTCCCGTTCTTATGTGCCTGTCTGGGAGTGATTTGTGTGTGGGAAAGAAGAAAGTTGTAAAGTGGACTCCTCTTTGAAAAATCTGCAAGAGTTTGTAAGTTCTCTCAGCGTATTTGTCTGCGTATCGTGTGTGCCCCCATTTGATTTGAGATATGGAGAACGAAGACCCGATGATGTACGATGGCTGTGAGCCTACATGAATTTTAAAAAGGTTTGTACTTTTCTTTCGAAACGTTTGTACTTTTCTTTCTTTAAGTTGCGTTTGTTTTCCAGATGCTTTGATTCTGCGGAAATCTCCTTAACTGAGTTGTCTCTGTTGTTGTTCAGTAAAGTAAAAATACCTTTTTACTGGGAGACATTTGAATTTATCACCTCATAGTCTATCCACTACCCAGCTTGTACACTGCAACACATGTGCTAGCATTGGGCAGTACTGTTACAGAGCAAATTTCACAAACGTCTGATCTCAAGTACGTCCACGTTACAAGTGCATTTTGCTTCAGAAATGCTTGGGGTCTTTGCAATGAGTCCTGCGTCAACTGGTTGCTTACAATATTAGTTTCGGGTACAAATGTTAAGTAGGATTTACAGTAGGCGTGAAGTTTAGTATGCGTACTAACTTGTTTTGTACATAAGTCGAAATTAGAGTATTGGTGCTTAAATACGCAGGTATGGCTTTACAAACTCTTCGGCAAGCAGTGCACTTATTTTGACTAGAGCATTGTGTTCTGGGTGTTGTTGTCAACATAAATATTTTATTACATTTTCCTGACTCAAAAATGGCTCAAATGGCTCTGAGCACTACGGGACTCAACTGCTGTGGTCATCAGTCCCCTAGAACTTAGAACTACTTAAACCTAACTAACCTAAGGACAGCACACACACCCATGCCCGAGGCAGGATTCGAACCTGCGACCGTAGCAGCAGCGCGGCTCCGGACTGGAGCGCCTAGAACCGCACGGCCACCGCGGCCGGCACATGTTCCTGAAATCTCTGCTGAATTTCGTGTTATCTAATTAATTTGACAGTATAAAAGCATACGTCAAATTCCGAATACCTCAAAAGTGTTAATCAGTTATTTACGAGGCAATAAAATTCGTAGTTATATCGAATAATCATCAGTTTAGCAAATTTGAAGAAAATGAGGCTTTTAACCGGTTCTCCGTCGCCTGAGCTTTATAATGGGATACAAACTGCAGGAAAAGTAATTAGTTTATGATTTATGGGTTTTATTAAGTTTTTATCACTTTAAATTAAATGTTGCTCATATGTTTTGGTGGCTGTGAAGGTTTCTTACAAGTTTGGTATAACAAAGACCAGGTAGGACATCATTACATTTTGCTATCGATTTGTATTGTTTTATTACGTAATTTCAATCATGGCAGGAATTTTGGCTTATCACTAAAATAATTCCATTATACCAAAAGTATTACCTCATGTAACCATTTACGAGCAATACTGAGAATATTATTATTGAAGTTACGTAAGTTTTGTTTCTTAAATAGTGCAAACTTGGTGATACTACTTCTAACAAGATTAGTTGTTCAGTTACCGGGTTGAGTATAAAGTGCAGGGATTTATACCATATAAAATGCGTTAAAAGATCCAGCTAGTAGTTTCTCAGGCCAGAGGTAAGTTCACACCACTTCCCGTGGATGCTCGATTTACATGTGCTTATCATATTAGTCTTAGAAAAGCAGAGTTTCTTTATAGTGTGAACACATTACTTAGATACAAAGAATCATGATGACTTTGACAATTTAGTTTCTCATTACCAGAAGGAAAAAGTGCCTCTTCGTGGTGTAACCCGATATTATGCTATAATTTGATCGTTTCAGACTTCCCTTCCTCAAAGCTGTTAGTTTCGAAGGTAATAGCAACAACGGTCGTAAATTATAGATGATTACCCGCTATCGATATTACGATAAGCAACGCAGCAACAGCTTTCGATTAGCCAAGTTCTCCCACAATCTCGACGGTCAGGCTGTTTATGGTGGCACAAAAATTTCATATTTTCCCGTCATATTTCATTGACAGCTCATTACCCAACTGCATACCTTCAGCGTGTAACTAAACTTACTCATAACTGTATGGCAATAATCTATGTTATAAAATACGCAGTGAGCTTTAGGGCACTACGTTCTATAAAAAGATTTGAAACATAGGAACATGGAGACTACTTGAACATTGCTTCATGATATTTCAAATTTACTTACGTTTGATGTCACCAAATACCTCGATCAAACAATAGTAGTAACTCGAAAAAATTATTTCATTACGCCAGAAAAGATGTAGAGTTCCACGCACTGCAGACATGGAGGACATTACAGATGGTGTATTACCACTACTGGATACAGTCGTGGATGTTATCATCACGTTTATGTGTAAGACCAGCTAAGGTTCACAGGTTCATAGGTGATTGTGTTGATAGTAAAACAGAATTTTACAAATGAAGTTTTAAAATTACAAAATCATTCCAGAAGCTGTCATGATCTCTGACCATAGTTTGTTCGCTGTGAACTGAAGAACTAAAACTGAAACACCTAAATCCAAACAAGGCAACTACAGCAGACGATAACCCCCCGAAATTATTAAAATCTGCAGTGGTATAGATACCGTGAGAAAACAGTTCCATCTGGTATGAAAAATACATGAGAGAGGTGAAATACACTCAGGCAGAGTTCAGGGAGAATGTAATAATTTGAATTCTTAAGAAAGCAATAGCTGATATTGTGACTATAGGGGAACCAACACTTTCATAAGTTATGGTTGCAAAATACTGGCACAGAAAGTTTATAGAAGAATGGAGAAACATCGCGAAAGTTTGGTTTGTATTCAAGATAAACCTAGGAAAACGAAAGGCGACACAGATTCTATGATTTAGCCTAAAGAAAGGAAGACCTATTGTTACACTACTGATATATTTAAATATAATTTTAACAATGTTGACTGCAATACACTCTCTATAAATCTTAAGGCTCCTGGACCAAAACATTGGAAGCGAAAGATTTCCTAGTACTTTACAGCAATCACATCGTAGTTAGAAAAGTCGAAGGTCAGGAAAAATACATGGCAGTAGAGAAGTAAGTGAAGAAGTATTTTCGCCTATTCCTGTTCTGCTATCGATACGCTACAGAAGCAGTAAGGGAAATTTAGAATTTAGAAATATAATTAAAGCTCAGCGAAAATAAACAAAATCTTTTAGGTTCATCGATGACACTGAAGTTTGAACGGAGACGGCTAAAGTCTTGTAATATTAGTCGAACCCATTCGACAGTGTCCTGAAAAGGTAATATTATTTGAATACCAGTAACAGTAAAGAGTAGGATAATTTAATTTAGTCGAATCAAATCAGACGATACTGAGGAAATTAGATTAGAACTTGAGACTGAGAATTTGAGAAACTAGTAGATGCGTTTTTTATTTTTTGAGCAAAAGAGCTGATGATGGAAGATGTGGAGAGCGTTTAAAATGCACCTAGCAATAGCAAGAAAAGTAACTCTGAAGAAGAGAAAACTGTCAACACTGAATATAAATTTAAATGACAGATTTTTTTAGAGGGGATGACCGGGAGCATAGCTTTGTAAGGATGTAAAACGTCTACATGAAACAGATCAGACAAGAAACTTTTGAAATGTGACGCTACAGCAGGGTAATGAAGGTTAGATGAGGAGACGGAATAAATATGCGAATGAGGAGATACAAACTCGAACTGAGGAAAAACCAAATTAATGACACAACATGACAAAAAAAGGTGATTGTGTGATAGGACACATAATAATGCTTCAAGGACTCGGCTATTTTATAATGGTGGGAAGTTGGTTGGTTTGTTGATTTGGGCGAGGGTATCAAGCAGCAAGGTCATCGGTCTCGGATTAGGGAATGATGGAGAAGGAAGTCGGCCGTGCCCTTTCAAAGGAATCATTGCCTGAAGCTATTCAGGGAAATCACGGAAAACCTAAGTCAGGATGGCCTAAAACTGGAGAACGAGACCAACGCTTGATCACAGTAAGTAGGTCAAAATGGAATTACACTTTGTGATCAAAAGTATCCGGATCTAAGTCAGCATGGCCTAAAACAGAAGGAGACCAACGCTTGATCACAATAAGTAGGTCAAAATGGATATACATTATGTGATCAAAAGTATCCGGACATAGTCAGCTCCAAGCATTCACCGCAGGACACAAAGATATTGAGCATCTTTGGTCGGAATTGAAACGTATTGTCCACCACATACTAGAGAAATATGTGCCTAGCAAAAATATAGGGGAGGGAAAGGATCCACCTTGGTTCAACAAACATTTTATCAAGTTGAGGAGAAAGCAGAGAATTTTGCACAGTCGTTTTAAACGTAGTCACTGCCCCACTGACAAACACAAATTATCCTGCCTTAGGCATGGATGTGTGTCCTGTCCTTAGGTTAGTTAGGTTTAAGTAGATCTAAGTTCTAGGGGACTGCCGACCTCAGATGTTAAGTCACATAGTGCCCACAGCCTTTTGCACCATATTGTGGAAGAGAGAATAACGAAGACACAGTCGATTTTGAAACTACTGATACTTGATTGATTGTATATATGAAAATGTCAGTTTCTGTTCAAAAAGTGCCACACAGTGGAAATCCTTAATGTTAGATCCCTGAAAGCAGACCCTTGTGTCATTCGCAATAGTACTTACGGTAGCTGTCACACAGAAAGTCATTGTTGATGTGCAAGCTCTTACAGAAGTCAGTGACCGAATAACACATTCGCTTCAGAGAGAGTGCTACATCTTTTACGAACGCTATGATGTTCTTGAAGAGTACGGTAGGTATGAGTGTATTTATTCCACGGTTTCTCTTCCATTATAAAAAGTTGGTAGATAGCTATGTTATTCGTAACGTACACAGTTTGCTGGCAAATGCTATTAAGTGCCGTTTCGAGTTCAATAATGAAGATACAGCACTAGAGTCTTGGTTGTCTAATGAAGTTTTCCGAATATCTACTCAAATCGCAAGAAATTATTGTTGGAATAGTTGATGATGTATGAAGTGTAGATGACAATGTAGAATGTGCTCTAAACTCTTATATTTGCACAGTATAAATTTTGAAAGTGCGCCTTGAAAATATTTTTATTGTTTGGTTAGCCTTTCTTTCCTCAGTAATACATTAAAATAATAAGTTACTTTTGATACAGTTATGAGTGAGACATGAACTAATTACTGGACAACGCAGGTTTGTACCATATTGTTTGTGTAAGAAATACAGAGGTATGTGTTTATGTAAATGATGCGTAATATTTCGACCTTGGAATCATTTTTAATGTTATCCACAGGTATGCTTACGTACACAAACGCTTTTGACTTTCACAAAAATAATTTAACTTGACAATTTTTTTACGCATCATAAATTATCATAGCGATACTTAATTATACTTGCACTGATGTTCAATGATCAGTGATGGTTAGTGATGAATGATGGTCAATGGTCAATGCTAGTGATCAATTACAGTCAGTGATGAATGATGGTCGGTGATCAGAGATGACCAGTAATCAGTAATGGTCAGTGATCAACATTCGTTATGTGTGAGCATCAGACTTTTACAGTTTACCATGAAGCTCCTATCGTTAGGCGTTTAGTGTTTACCATTTAGCGCTAAGCGTTTACGGCTTGGTATTTGTTGTTTAGCGTTTACTGTTTACCGTTACGTGAAGCACCTGACACTAATGGTTTAGCATTCAGCGTCTACCATTTTACATTTATTGTTTACGTTAAGCGTTTAGCTTCTACCGTTTAGCATTTACATTTTACTCGTTTACTATTTAGCGTTTGCCATCAGGCACTTATCGTCTACCCTTTAGCGTTTAGCATTAGTGTTTACCGTTTCAGAATTTAGCATATAACGTCTGCCATTTACCGTTTAGCGTCCAGCATTTACCATTATGCATGTAGTGCTTATAGTTTACTGGGGAGGGAAAGGGGTACAAAACACACAATTGGATTTTGTAGAACTGCTTTGGAAAGAGAAGGGGAACTGCAAAAAATGCTGCACACAGTTGGTCGGTACACAAATAATATAACTATCTTACACACTATTTTTGTACCAGAAATAATGAAGATACTTGAGATTCAAGGAAGTAATGAATATCTTTAACTTTCAATTGGTGGTTACGTAATATGTTACTATATACCAGGAATATCATTTAAATTCTACACTCTGATGGTGAGAAAGTGGACGTCGGGGGTGTATAAAACACTCAGTTTGTCTTTTTACATATGAAGAAGAGAGGGATTTCTATTATCACAATTTTGCTGTTTCCACCATGTTCGATATTAAATAACACGCTATCATTTGGCTGAGACAAGAGGGGGGAGGGGACATAACTTGGTGAGTACATAAAAAATAACGTAATTTGACTTATTAGTACTACGATCTGATTGGCTGTAAAGAGGAGGGAGTATAAAGCACACAATTGGTTTCTGTTTCCATGTAAAAAGGGGAAGAGTATTTAAAATTTTTCATTAACTCAAATGTGTTGTTTTCTCTATCTTCGATTTTTAATACTGTACTGTAAGTTGCTCGAGATAAGGAGGGGAAGGGGATGAGGAAAGTGTCCTAGCTACAAACAGGTACGGATGATGATGTCACTGATGACAGCGATGACGTCACCAATGTGGATGATGCCATCACTAGGTCAATTACCTAGGTCACATGACGCAACAGAGCGTCGAGTTCATAGGAGACAAGGCCTTTCTAGACAACGGCTAGCTTTCCCACCGGTGATCAAGGCAATCAGTCACTATCAATGAATAACAAGAAACACTGCCCACGTTCTGCCTACGGTCCGTCAGCGTACAGAATTATGTTGGCTGTCAGAGGGTTTGGCCTAGTATTACGTGCCAGCGTCTATAACTTCGACGCCATATGGCGTCGTCGGATAACCCTTCTGGACACGGCTTCCTATCCTTGATTTGTTCCTCAAGACACCCTCTACAAATCCTCGAAGCTTGTCACAACATTTCTGGGACACCCTGTGTATAATGACCTAGTAGATAAGGTCTGAAGTTCCATGAGGCTTTTGCCGGATGATTCTATTGTGTACAGAGATGCCTCGATGCTAGAAAACTATAATGAAATGCAAGTATACCTACAGAGGATCGATGCGTAATACAGGGAGTGGCAATTGACCGTCAACATTAACAAATATGAAGTACTGCAAATATATAAACGGAAAAAACCTTTAATGTATGGTTACAAAATAGCTGAAACATCACTGAAAGCAGTTATTTTCACAAAATATCTTAAAGAGTTGTACGGACCGATTTGAAGTGGAAAGACTATATAAAACTAGATGTGAATGAAGCACGTACGATACTGAGGTTCATATACCTTGCTATAAGACCACGAAGATAAAATTATGAGCGATTAAAGCCCACACATAGGCTTACCTGCAATCGATTTCCCCGCGAATCATACCCGACTGGAACAGGAAAATGGAGTGATACTGGTAAATAAAGTACCCTCCACCACACACCGTAAGGTTGCTTGCAGAGTATAGATGTTGGACTTGGCAACGCAGATCGATCACCATCCTATGGCATATGATGTCATTCGGATGCTTTGTTACGGACATAGCTACACCGCTCTCTGACCGTTGTCAACTTCCCAGACATTGAAGCAGCTACTTCTCATTCAAGTAGCTCCTCAGATGGCATCTCCAGTCCTCGCACGAAGGAAATGAACCCGGGTTTTCCGCATGAGCATCATTCGCGCTAACCACTCCGCTACGAAGGCGGACTATCAATAACTGGAGCGTGTCACAAAATATTGTATTTAAAATCAAGGAGACGCATCAAATTATGTATGGGATTCGGGGAAGAGATGATAACATGAAAGCCTGTTGTTTCGAATTACCTGAGTGTATATTCAACAGGAGGACGTTAGAGATTTGGAATGGGATTTTGCGAAACCTCCGTGTTCTGCAAAACCACACCGCGTCCAACGTGAATCGGCAGTGCAGTTCACTTACGCAGAACTTGAAATAAAAGCAAAACACTTAACATTTTTGAATTAGATACTATATTTTACGTTCAGTGTTATTTTCGCCGTTAGAAAAATGAAGTGCATTTCTTTGACTTTTCGTTTATTAGTGTCAGCGCGTTGATCTTCCCTGCCACATTTCGCTAAAGATCTCTGTTACTGCCGTATTCACAGGTGATACGTCCGCTCAACAGCACGAAATATGATGATGAGGTCACACGAGTGTGTCGTCTTGGCGGGCAGATAGGTTCCTGTGTGTTCCACTTTACTCTGTCACGTGTTGGTACTGTAGTCTTCTCAAAATCAGCAAGATCTGGGCAGAAATCTTTTATGATGCAGTGGAGAACGAAGGGAAGCACGAAATGAAGAAACAGATTTCGGTTGACTGAAACGAATGTAGTTAACATCTTACGATTCCTGGACTTACAGCTACGTCACGTATAAAAAATTCAATTACGTTTTTGCATTTACATTGGAGCCTTCTCATATTCTCTTTACATTAAGCGTCTATTCACACTCATGCTTCTCAATATAGGCTGATGCCGATGATATTCTTCATTAATTACAGATTAAGTGCTAAGCTCTTGCAGGTCAAGACGAATAAAATGAAAAGAAATTGAAAAAAGATATGTACGTGCAACCCAAAGCATTATGTGTAATTTGAGATGTGTTTTGAGACATTTTTGAAACAAAAATACGTAATCATTTTAGTGTGCATAATTGACGGTGTCATGTTCACCGCTTCCGCACGCACGAACGTGAACGCCTAAACACACAAATACACATACACTTACACACACACACGCACACACACACACACACACACACACACACACACACACACACACAAATACGAAACCTACATATAAACAAACTTTTACATATTAGTGTTCATGTGTTTTGATTGGATTGTGATATATCGTTTACAGGTAATGTTCATTTGCACAGTAAGTTTGGTTTCTTACGAAACTTCCTGGCAGATTAAAACTGTGTGCCGGACCGAAACTCGAACTCGGGACCTTTGCCTTTCGCGGGCAAGTGCTCTATCAACTGAGCTACCCATGCTCAGTTGGTAGAGCACTTGCCCGCGAAAGGCAAAGGTCCCGAGTTCGAGTCTCGGTCCGGCACACAGTTTTAATCTGCCAGGAAGCTTCATATCAGCGCACACTCCGCTGCAGAGTGAAAATCTCATTTTGGTTTCTTACGGTTATGAGTTGAACTGTTTTCATTTACTTTTCTTTAGTTTATCTGGCCTGTTAATGATAGTGTCAGCGGCATGTCTCTTTAATGATGAAAGACAAGCGTGTGTAATCCACATCTGTATCGTAATTGTTCAGATTAAGAACACTATTCTCGTGTATGAAATGTTTTACATTCGTTGCGTTGCTATAGTGTTTTAACTTCATCACGTTGTGTATGCATGACTTAAGCAGGAAACTGTAACAAGCAGGGTATTCATATAATAGTTAAGGAGCTAAAGTGCATGCAACTTCGCAGAAACTTCAAATTAAATTTGTTTTATTTGCCACTGGTGCAATTAAAATATTATTGGATGAGATAAAAACAGAGGACATGTTTTGGAAACCGCTTCAAAAAATTAACTCCTTTACGTCATGCGTGATAAACAAGAGTCACTCTTTGTCCAAGAATCATTGGAAATGAATGAATATAATGTTTTCGTACCTTGGTCATTTTCTTACTAGGCATGTAGCAACAAAAATTATTGATACTGCATGTTCGACAGTTGGTTGTCAACATAAGCTGCTCAGCAAAAGAGATGATGATTTTTGCACAACAGCAGTGTGGCAGTACAGTGGGTTCAGACCCTAAAAAGAAATCTCGTAGTTGGGGCAAATGGTTGAAAAAAGGCAGAATTAGAGCGACACCATTTTTCATTTGTAGCCCGGGAGAGGATAGAAGGCCGCTAGATTGCATCAGTACGGACATCTTAAGAGTCACTGGCGGGAGAGAGCTCCAGAGAGAAAGAAATCGCACAGATTTTAAACAACCTTCTGTCCAACGTAACAAATTACTGTACAGTGCAGAATGTAGTGCAGTGTAGGGTAGTGGACCTACTGTAACTACGTATAAGGTAAGGAAATAATGACTGTATGCTTTTGTATACGTTCTAGTATATCTTATTTTGTTCCCATGATCCCTTCAGAGAATAATTGCTCATCCTGTCTCGAACACCTGTTCTTTACATTTACCAAACGGAATTTCGAGAAAAAAATGTATATTTTTTCCATAGATCACCATTTCAACACCTTGATCGTGTGACTCTCAACGTTTTTCTACAGTGGTTGGACGAAATCATGGAAACACCGCGAGAAACGCATGCCTGAACCTAAATTAAGATGACAGCCAACCTGCACGTTGAGCTGTTGTATTTGACCACTAAACGCACTTGTGTAATGCTCTTAATACCTTGTAATTGTCACTCGTGATCAGAACAGTGTTCTGTGTCGTTTGAGTACATTATGTCGTAGCTAAGTAAGTCCGGTCGTGGGTAGATTGCTGGTGCACGTCGACATCAGTGCTTCTGTTCACACAGCGTGCGTCGTTCAGGATTGGTTTTCTCAGCACAAGCATCTATTGTCGCATCTTCCCTGTCC
The DNA here is from genome assembly GCF_023864345.2 of Schistocerca serialis cubense. Classification (NCBI taxonomy): domain Eukaryota; kingdom Metazoa; phylum Arthropoda; class Insecta; order Orthoptera; family Acrididae; genus Schistocerca; species Schistocerca serialis. The sequence goes on from NC_064640.1 coordinate 586,645,871, forward strand.
GCTACAATCACCAGATCTCACTGGTACTGAGCGTTTGTGGTCTACTTAGGAGAGAAGTGCGTGACTAGCATCAGCTTCATCGTTATGTGAAGTTTCCACTACTTTGCATGCAGAATGGTATAAGATTCCCTTGAAAACGATTCAGGACATATAGTGATCCCCTCCGGGACCCTGGAACCTGTTTTGAATGCCAAAGGGTTCCCTACAATGTGTTAAGTATGATACTGTGCTGTGTGTTTGGTGTTTCTATATTTTTGGCCAACCCTTATACGTTTACTGCCTGGGCAGCCTGACAAGGATTACAAACAGTGGGGCAGTGTCCCAGAACACTGAGCTGGTGTAGTGGATAACAAGCCTTCAGGAAGAGCAACCATGCTATTCCCGTCCTGCCACCCAGATTTAGGCTGATATCTAAGTTATTTAAAACAAATGCTGTGAATGTTCCTTTGAGAAAGACACGGCCGATATCGTAACACATCCCTGTGAAATCTCTGGTTAAGTTACGTCTCTTATGACTTGGTTGTTGACGGAAAGTTAAAATATAATGAGGTGGCACTAGCGTCTTGCCGCTGTCTCATTAACTGTTGCAATGCACTTCCCGACCCAAAAAATATAAGTCATCCATTCGTATTCCCGCCAGACTTCACATGTAAGCTTTTAGTGTTTTATTTTGGCATAATTCTGCGTTTGTACACATTTGAAGATGGAAGAAAGGAAGGAAAATTAGGGTTTAACGTAGCGTTGAAGACATTTAGAAAGAGCTGTCATACTGAGAAGAAAATATTAGGTTGATGCATAAGTTCGTAGCGTTTTTGCATTCCCTTAACAATCACATCTCATACATATAAGAGAGAATTTAGTCATCAATATTACATTCTCCTCCACTATTTACAACATTCTGTCAATGCTGGGGTAACTTTTCCATTCCGCGACTGTAGAAATCAAGTGGTTTCGAGGTGAAGAACTCGTCGAGCCATGTTCAGAGCTCATGTTCAGCCGAAAAGCAAGTTCCTTGAAGGCTGTTCGACAGATAGTGGAAACGGTGAATATCTGAAGGGCTAGATCAGGTGAATAAAGTGGGTGCGGAATGAGCAGCATCATTTCACACAGTCTTCCTGGTTGTTGTTGTTGTCGCGTTGCAAGTGCAATACGTCTCTGTTATAGGCCTCCAATGTCAGCAATGATGGTTACACCACAGGAAGCAGTTCATAGTACATCACATGGTGGCTGTTCCAGAAGACGCATCTTTGTGGATGCGCGCAAGTCTTTGTACGGGGAACTGCTGCTCTGTCTGCGCTCACCCATTCCTTTCTCTCCCCTGTGTTAGCATAAAGACACCATTTATCGCCACCAGTATCGGTACAGGATAGGAATGGTCGGTGCTGTTCACGAGGCAATTGATGACGAGCAAGCAGAGATGCAGATATGGCCACCCACAGATTTTGACTCAAAACGTGCGCTCTACATGCACCCGATTTTTGAACCTTTCCCATTGCATGCAAATGTCGTATAATGATGGAATGATCACAAGTAATGACATCTGCCAGTTCTGGAGTACACTGTTGCCGACCATTGTGGATTAAAGCGTTTAAACGATCTTCATCAAATCCCGAAGTTCTTCCAGAACGTGGAGAGTCACTAATGTCAAAACGATTCTCCTTAAAACGAGAAAACCAAATGCTTGTCGTGCTCTGTCCAGTGGCCCACAGCTCTCCTCACTATCTCCAAATCCCAAAATGACAAGTTGTTAACTCAAATAGCAACAGTGAACTACAAATAAAAAATGACAATCGATAAATGAAACCACAGCAAACAGCAACCGGGATAACAACATGCAAAACAAAACCTGTATAAACATGTGCACCAACCTAATAAATATACACTGTTGGTCATTCTTCATTTGCTTCCCAACACTGACCGAATTATGATATATTCCTGCAGACAACACCAACATCAGTGAACATTCTGGAAGTACTGTTGCCCATACACGATAACTGCTTATCTACAGTCTCAATATATCGGAACTGGATTAATAAAAAGTAGAGAACTGTCTAGATTGTGGTTTTAAAACTTCAAGTGTTCTACAAGTCTCCTCCGCCCCCCCCCCCCCCCCCCCCCCCCGCCCCTGCCCCCACTTGAGTTCATACAGAACGTCTTCAAAACAATATTAAAATGTCACGAAAGTCAATTTTTGGGATGTTGTTCAACTAGTGCCTCACATTCGCACCTTCTTCTGTCTTGGAGAATTCAACTTGCGCCTCACATTCCCACCTTCTCCTGTCCTTGAGAACTGTGAGAGATCCACTCCACACGTTACAGTTTTGTGATAGTTTCGTATTGGCAACGCGAAGTCTTCTCACCAGTGACAATATTTTTTTAGGAAAGAATTTTCCGCGTTTTTCATTGTAGTCAAGCCGCGGCATTCGTCCACGCGTCGTTGTTCCTGTTCGGGAGTCAAGGTGTGTGGACAGATTTTGCATAAACTTTTCTCTTCTTCAAAACGTTCTGGAGAATATCTGGAATACTTGATGTAGAGGTGTTGACTTTGTCGCACCCTTGTGATGTGTTAATCAACAACGTTTACACACTATGGCCGCACGCCCACTGCCTAAGGCTGCCTGCTCGGAACTGATAGGTCAAATGCATGTCTGTTGTTTACGGTTTTAGTTCAAGCTGCCACCGTAGTTGCTACGCTGGCGTCGTCATAAATCAGAATAAAACCGGTCTTGTATCTTTTTGGACGGAAGGTGTGTCTTGAGAAAATTAGCGGTCCTAATACGCTGACTTTTCGAACGCCAGTTTTTCCTTTCGTTTCTGTTGAGAGCTCAGCTCTAGAGCAACCTACTGGGTTCTTGAAACTATCTAATATTTGTGAAGGTACTCTGTGTGATCGTATTCAGGTTATCAAGCCGGCAATGTAGCTCTGTGTCTAACGCCTTTTACCGATCTAACTACACTGCCTGTGGGCACACCCTATGTTCCTTTCGAATCTGCTGACGATTCATCGTCTAGTGAAGCCTAGTACACATTTCCTTAAACAATCGTATCACTGTGAACATTCTCCGTATGACCGATACTGGTCGCCAATTGTCCATATGATTCTGTGTCGAACGAAATACGTGATTCTACGATCACTGAATTTAATGAACGAAAGTGAGCATGTGTATGCCTGTTCACTTACGTCTATTTGACTGAATGGCCAAAGGTCACAGGAACGATTGTCCCTAATGTAACCTACAGGAATAAATAAATACATTTATATTTACAGTATACACTGGCCATCATATATTATCAAAACTTTACCCGCCGAATTCTTGCATCCGAAGAAAACAGTCCACAAGTAAATAAACGAGGCAGAAGAAACAGGTACTTGAAGTTCCATATGTTCAGCGTCTCTCAGAGTGTGCAATCAGTTGCATTTGATAATAATGTGATCAAATTCAGATCGCTCCACTCAACGTAGGTCACTTTTATATGAATCCAGAGGACATGTTTCCAAGAGCATCAACAGTAGTCAAACACAGCAGACAGAGGCAAATTCCTGTGGCAGTACAGCAGAGTGAGATGATAACAACAGCTCAGTCCAGCGAAGTGTGGCGACGTCGTACCCATAATTCAGAGACAGTGGTGGTGAGATGACTGTGGCCTAGCGTAGTTGATGATGATCAGCATGAAATAGCTGCGACAAGAGAACCCACTTCCACTTATATTGCCATCTTCAATGCTTCTCAGGCGCATGACCTGCTTGGGCGAATGTCATGTGGATGTAGCTACCACGGCTCATGGCTGGCCCAATAAACTTATATGTCAACAATCTCTGCCATCGATGCGTATTATTCCGTTGGTGCTGAAGATGGTCGTGTGTGACACCCTAATGCTGCTGCTAGTGGCGTTGTAATGTGGGCTGTAGACAATATATCTGAGCAGTTTGTTACGGAAAGGTGAGCACTGAACATGGCATCACGTCTAGAGTTAACCGATACGAAAGTGAGATTATAATCGGTGGAAGACGCATAGGTCACACAATATCGTAGTATGTAAATTGGTGGTGGAGGGGGGAGAAGACAAAGGAGAAGATCTGATTATATCACCTGCACCGATACATTACGCAAAATTGGCGGTGACGAGTGAAAATGTGCGCCAGCCCGGGACTCGAAACTGGAATCTCCTGCTTAGTAGACAGTTGCGTTAACCACTGCGACATCAGGACACAGTGTTTACCGCAAATGCCCGGACTGTGTCGTCACGCTCCCCTGCCGACCCACACTTCCACCTAGCGCCACTCATATGCAGGCCCCGTCCGTGACCTCCATGCTCGCTAATTTTACATTTCCGCTGGAGGTCAAAACATATTGTGCATCCTCACTGAAGACTGTGAATTCATTGCTTATTCACGCGAATCAGTTTTATGAATGTGTGGTGTCTGTTCTTTCGGACATACACAACCTTCGGCGCGGACGTACAATATCATTCGACCTCCAGCGGGAATCTGAAACTAGCGATGATGTTGATGAAGTTTTGTTTGTGGGGACTTCAACTGCACGGTCATCAGCGCCCGGACGAGGTTCCAATTTTTACACAGTCCAGTCTTTCCACTTTCATGAATGATGATGATGATGATGATGATGAAATTATGAGGACAACACAAACACTCAGTTTCCGGGCAGAGAAAATCCCCAACCCGGCCGGGAATCGAACTCGGGACCCCGTGATACAGAGGCAGCAACGCTGCCCACTAGACCACGAGCTGCGGAATACACTCCTGGAAATGGAAAAAAGAACACATTGACACCGGTGTGTCAGACCCACCATACTTGCTCCGGACACTGCGAGAGGACTGTACAAGCAATGATCACACGCACGGCACAGCGGACACACCAGGAACCGCGGTGTTGGCCGTCGAATGGCGCTAGCTGCGCAGCATTTGTGCACCGCCGCCGTCAGTGTCAGCCAGTTTGCCGTGGCATACGGAGCTCCATCGCAGTCTTTAACACCGCTCCTAGAATTACTTGAGGAGCACAATGCGACAGATGGAGTTGTCGCTTACGCTGACGACCTGCTTGTGGCAGTGTCAGCAAACAACCGTGCCCAGCTAGAAGACAGAGCCAATGATACACTCAAAACAATTACACAATGGTGCACAGACAACAAGCTCAAGGTAGCAGAAAATAAAACAACTTACACACTACTAAAGGGCATCCTGCATAGGAACCCAGCAGTCAAAATCGGGGACACAAACATTAAAAGATCAAAAGTAACACGCTACCTTGGAGTCTACATAGACGAACGGTTGAACTTCCACGAACACATACGAATATCCACGGACAAAGCAGAAAAAATACTGCACAAACTGGCAAGGCTAAACTCGAAACAATACAGACTACCACTGTCAGCCATACGAACATATCATTGCGCTCTCTTCGAGTCTGTACTATGTTTTGCTGCCAGCACGTGGGCCCATAGACTCAGCCTATCCACTAACAGAACCGCCGTACGGCGGGGACAAAGAAGCATTCTGCTTCGACTAACAGGGGCCTTCAACACAACCTCAGTCGACGCACTTTGCGTCGTGATGGGAATCTTCCCAATAGACGTAACCATAAGATACCGTGCGGCAAGGTACTGGCTAAAGATGGGGAAACTAGACCAGGTTCGGCAGATCACTGGTGTACCATATGCTACATCACGTCAACTCAAAGCATGGCGTGTGGATACCTGGCAGAGCGAGTGGGCTAACAGCGATAAGGGCCGACGAGTCTATAGCTTTTTCCCTGACATCAAAGAACGATTAAGACTGAAGCATATCGATCCTAGCCGCGGTATGGTACATTTTCTGACAGGCCACGGCCCTTATCCCATGCACCTGAGCCGCATGAGTCTGCAGCAGACTACCAGATGCACATGTGGGGAAGAAGGCTCCCCAGAACACACTGTCCTATTCTGCGGGCAACGCACAAACATTAGACACACACTACACATTACCCGGCAGAATACCCAAGATGAAATATACACCATTCTACGAGACCCAGACCTATGTGACAAACTTAATACACTAACTGACGAAATATCCAGGTCTCTGTATACCGAATATCTAAACAATAGACCATTCAGAAGGCAAGGCCGGGGACGCAGACCACAGAGTGCCCATGAGATGGATAGCAGTACAAACACCTCGGGCGAAGACACAGATGTTGAGATAAGCCATGTCGACGACCCATTGTGGCAACCTGCGGATGAGTAGTCTAGGTACCTGAACAACATCCAACACTAAAGAACACACACATGCACACAAAATCACAAATGAGTAATAGTCAAAAGCCAGGCACTTACCCCAGGGACCTACGCATCCTGACGAGAAGCAACACCCAGCCTGGATGGAAGGATCTTAACTGTGGTTCCCCTTAGCTGGGCCCAACCCGACGGATACTTAACGTAGATCGGGGAAAACCACCGTCCAGGCTGAGTTGCCGCGTAACCAGGAGGCGGGAACTGGTCTTACATGCACATGTACACACATACACACACACGCACATAGCACATATATATAAGAACACACACAAGAGGATATGCAGTCAAAGGTGACATGACACCTGTAAACAAGGGTTAACTCCAAGATAGGCACCTACCATACGAACCAACGCCTCCCGACGAGAGGCAACACTGGGCCTGGATGGAAGGATCTTAATTGTGGTTCCCCTTAGCTGGGCCCAACCCGACAGATACACAATGTAGATCGGGGAAAACCACCGTCCAGGCTGAGTTGCCATATAGCCGGGAGGTGCCAATCATTCATCAAGCGAGAACTTGTCTGACAAGCACACACACACACCCACAACCACACATAATGACACAAACACAGACCTAAACAAATTCAATAAAATCACTCCATCACATCTAGACTAGTTAATATTTAATTTTGCACTATGTAAGTAGTAATAAGCTAATGAAGTATACAAGTACATATGTGAACTGTGAGTGGCGGCCAGCGTCTTGAAGGTCATTCCAAGACCCTGACCGCAACCCACACATAGGTGGTGGTAATTTCTCTATCCTTTTCTTTCCTATCTTTCTGTTTACTCCTTCTTAAATTCAAAATGAAATTGTTTTCCATTTCCGTATTATTTATATTATTTGTAATGTATCTAAAAGCTGCACAACGAACAAAAACGAACAAATAACGTAAAAGCCCGCCTCCACGTGGCAAGACTTGGGCAACAGTGTGAGTGGGATCGGGAACAGGGGAGGTAACTCACATAACCACTCCTGGGCCCGAGCCCAGTCACAGTGGCTAAGAGGCTTAATACGACCCACCATAAGCAATTAGAAGGTGGGTCAATAAATAAAGAGCAGCAAGTGAAAAAAAAAAAAAAAAAAAAAAAAAAAAAAAAAAAAAAAAAGTCTTTAACACTGGTAGCATGCCGCGACTGCGTGGACGTGAACCGTATGTGCAGTTGACGGACTTTGAGCGAGGGTGTATAGTGGGCATGCGGGAGGCCGGGTGGACGTACCGCCGAATTGCTCAACACGTGGGGCGTGAGGTCTCCACAGTACATCGATGTTGTCGCCAGTGGTCGGCGGAAGGTGCTCGTGCCCGTCGACCTGGGACCGGACCGCAGCGACGCACGGATGCACGCCAAGACCGTAGGATCCTACGCAGTGCCGTAGGGGACCGCACCGCCACTTCCCAGCAAATTAGGGACAGTCTTGCTCCTGGGGTATCGGCGAGGACCATTCGCAACCGTCTCCATGAAGCTGGGCTACGGTCCCGCACACCGTTAGGCCGTCTTCCGCTCACGCCCCAACATCGTGCAGCCCGCCTCCAGTGGTGTCGCGACAGGCGTGAATGGAGGGACGAATGGAGACGTGTCGTCTTCAGCGATGAGAGTCGCTTCTGCCTTGGTGCCAATGATGGTCGTATGCGTGTTTGGCGCCGTGCAGGTGAGCGCCACAATCAGGACTGCATACGACCGAGGCACACAGGGCCAACACCCGGCATCATGGTGTGGGGAGCGATCTCCTACACTGTCCGTACACCACTGGTGATCGTCGAGGGGACACTGAATAGTGCACGGTACATCCAAACCGTCATCGAACCCATCGTTCTACCATTCCTAGACCGGCAAGGGAACTTGCTGTTCCAACAGGACTATGCACGTCCGCATGTATCCCGTGCCACCCAACGTGCTCTAGAAGGTGTAAGTCAACTACCCTGGCCAGCAAGATCTCCGGATCTGTCCCCCATTGAGCATGTTTGGGACTGGATGAAGCATCGTCTCACGCGGTCTGCACGTCCAGCACGAACGCTGGTCCAACTGAGGCGCCAGGTGGAAATGGCATGGCAAGCCGTTCCACAGGACTACATCCAGCATCTCTACGATCGTCTCCATGGGAGAATAGCAGCCTGCATTGCTGCAAAAGGTGGATATACACTGTACTAGTGCCGACATTGTGCATGCTCTGTTGCCTGTGTCTATGTGCCTGTGGGTCTGTCAGTGTGATCATGTGATGTATCTGACCCCAGGAATGTGTCAATAAAGTTTCCCCTTCCTGGGACAATGAATTCACGGTGTTCTTATTTCAATTTCCAGGAGTGTAAAAGTAGCGAGCATGGAGGACACGAACGAGGACTGCTGATAGGTAGTGCTAGAGGGGAATGCAGGTCGGCCGGGGAGCGTGCCAAGATAATCCGAGCATTTGCGATGAACTCTGTATCCGAATGGCGCAGTGGTTAACACAACTGCCTAGTAGGCAGGAGATCCCAGGTGCAAGCCTCGGTCCGGTACACATTTTCAAAAAAAATGGTTCAAATGGCTCTGAGCACTATGGGACTTAACTTCTGAGGCCATCAGTCCCCTAGAACTTAGAACTACTTAAACCTAACTAACCTAAGGACATCACACACACCCACGCCCGAGGCAGGATTCGAAACTGCGACCGTAGCGGTCGCGCGGTTCCGGACTGAAGCGCCTAGAACCGCTCGGCCACACTGGCCGGCACACATTTTCACTTGTCGCCGGCGATTCCACATAAAGTCCCTCTGCTGCTGATGTCATCAGAAGCTTTCCTTTCCTTTCTCCTCCCTCCACCTTCAGTTTTTATAATGCGTAGTACAGCTGCGGATTCCGTGTGGTGTCTTCTTTCGGACATGGCCAGAAGTGCTCATTCATACAATATTTCAGTAGTTCCTACAGCCGATCTCCATTATCACGACACAATTTTTCACATGCATAAACCACCGCAGAGGACAAGCATAAATGTTTGAAAAACGGATGTCACGTCATGTGTGTAGAGATTGGCAGCTGTGAATTAGCACAGCATTGAGAACTGTATCCATCGGTGTTGTACCCTGTTCTTGAGCGTATTGAGGTCTTGCAGTAAGGGATAAAAAGCCTTATAGTGCCGAGTTCGGTGTGTGGCGTGAATTGACTTGTCGGAATGATCGTTTGATTTTCACTGTTAAATCTGAGACGGCCTCACCAATTCTCTCAGTGCTGGAAACGTCCACTGTTGGGTTGACAGTGTTGTTGAGCCATGTAGTGTACTGATCGCAGTTTGTGACCATAGTTGTGGGCAACAGCTTGTGGTCCAGGTTGTACCAATGACTGGGTTGTGGATTGAGATGAGGTCCACTATGGTGGTGAGTTGGAGTTCGAGAAGAAGATTCTTTAGCATCGCCACATCGAGATCATCAGAGCAATGGGTCCTGTTGTGCTGAACGTGCGTCGGATCATCAGGGCCGACGGTAATTGCCCAGGTGCTTTTAAAGGAGAAGGAATTGTTCTCCCCTTGTGTTGCAGCAGTCAGACTTCCACCTGTAGCGCTTCGCATTTAGATCTCCACATAGGAAGATCCGATGGAAATGGGGACTGTGGACATAAATTCAGAGATGCTGGACAACATCTGAGACAGTTCACAAAAGGTAAAAGTAGGTTGGTCTGAAGCCGCTGCCGTTGGCGGTTGTGAGTTCCAGCGGTTAGGTGGACTTCCTGTGGAAGTCAATGGCACTGCCTTTGGTTGCAGTGACAGGAACTGTTTTGGGGTGTGCATCGGTGGTGCTGGTGGGTTTGAGGCTTGTTACTGCTGGCTAACTGATGCTACTTGGCGCTGTGCCGTGTAGATTTTCAGTGCCTACTGAAATCTAGGAAGTCTCCCCCCCCCCCCCCCCCCGCCATGTAATAGGATGCTCACCTTGGCAGCTGACACACTTCGGTTTCTGAGTGGCAGTCGTGGTGCATTCCATGGATGGGTCATTTACAGTACACTTGACGCAGCGGAGTGATAGAGAGCAGGAGTATGCCATGTGCAAGAACCGCTGACAGCGTTTGAACTGTGGGGATCCTTCCTTTGGCCGATAACTCTCAATTTTATCTTAGTACCCAGAATGTGTCACACATCTTAGATAGACTAACGGGTTGAACCTGCAGGGAGCTTAACACAGTAGATTGGTTGAGACACAAGTTTATTGGTCTGTTCATCGGTAGATTTGAGCTGATGAATCGACGAGTGTGAAAATCCTAGTGATCGAAGTTCTTTTTCAACTGCTTCTGCAGTGATCTCTGCTGGCATGTACTTAACCTCAACTTTCAGTGACTTATCAGCAGGTGGTTGATCCGTAAAGAACAGAATTTTTGCATTCAGAAAGAAGCGAGGACACAGTTTCTAGTCTGTGATCGATTCCAAATGATATTTGTTGGTGTCATCTTTGTAGACGGAATTGATTGGTCCATGAACGTGTTTCTTCAGTTCTGCGTTTAGAGAGAGTTACCGTCCTGTGAGCTGAATTGTGATTGGTGGAATTTTGGTCATTGGCATCGGAGCTTTCGCAGATGGTCCCGGAGTAGGTTGAGTAGTTGCTCCCGTAGTCGTCAGTTGTGCTGTGATGTCCATGTGTTTCGCCAGTCTGGAGAGGGACGAATGTATTGGATGTCGGATAGGTAACTGAAGTTTGCTGATGTCTATGATTTGTGAGTTTTTCCTCTTGCGTCCAGTCTCATTCCACCGTACAAATTGGAAATCTCGGTCAGCATCGACGTCAGTCGCGAGTGGTGGTCGATGTCGGAGTCGGAGGCGGGCTCATGTGTGTAGGTCCTCGTCCGATTCTGTATTCGTGTCATTGTTTGATATAACTGAGTGTGCCTGGCGGCGCGGTTCCTGGTTTGTTGCTCGTGCATTTCCTGTCATCTTTAGTAATCGTTTAGCTTGTGTCTTCAGCTTGCGAACCGATAGGAATCGTGATGGGGTCCCATTTCCCAGAGCAACAATCCCGATCGTGGAGGTGTTTCTAATGCCAGAACGCGAACGTTGTCGAGGACAGTGGCTGACCGGCCGTGACCGGGGCCTGGGTCCACCGTTGTTGTCATCCGTGGAGCTGCCACAGTGTACCGTTTCTAAAGCCGATGTCGTCATAAGCTGATTCCCGTCCGCCGTAGCCTGTGTCGTAGTAAGCAGGTTGGCCGATGGGTCCGGCGGCGGCGCAGGCACCGCCGGACGGCAATCGGCAGGCTCCTGCGATGCCCAGGCTGCTGCTTCGGCCGCTCGCTCGCATCGATCTGCTCGCTTTTGCATCGCGTACTCGACTGAACTGGAAGAAAATGAACCACAAACTTGATGTGAGAGCAAGATGGTGCGCTGCCTCATGGGCATAACTCAGTATGCGATTGGTTAAATAACTTCGTACCCGACAGCTGGAATAACTGCAAGGAGCCGGATGATAGAACCTGTTTTGTATGACAGTTCACACACGCTCCGACGCCATTCGAGTTTTACCTTTGGGTATTCATAAAGGATAATGTGTATGTGCCTCTGCTACCTGGTGATGAAACCGACTTCAGAAAGAGCATTGTTACAACTATTACTCCAGACACACACACAAAGGTTTTTGGAGAACTCGCCTATCGACTCGATGTATGACGAGTGATGCTCACATTGAACTCCTGTAAGATAAACTGAGTTGCTCTTTCATTTCATGGGCTATTTGTCATTGTAAGTTGGATGTAATATATGCTACAGAGCCTTAAAACCAGTGTATTCATTTTGATACGCTCTGTATAGACAATTCGTTTCAGATACCCACCCATTTTTATAGACATGTTGACTACGATGTACTGGTGTTTCAATACTATGAAAGGCTTCTTTTTCTAACTGCTGTGTAGTACTATTTGACAATGATATTTGCTCACTTTTAAAGACACGACACTCCTTCCTTAAAATGACCACATTATGCTACAACTAGTGAATTAGGGTGGTAATCATGTCCTCACCGAGCCCGGGTATAAACATTAAAAAAATGAATGTGAATTTGTTGTCACTTCGTGCTGTCGGCCTACAGCTGGTGATGTCGTCTTGCCTGGACCGTGGCGTCAGCGATGAGGTGGGTGGCGTACCCCTGTTGGCGGGCCAGGCAGCCATCGACTACACGGTGCTGGCTCTAATGGTGTTGGGAAACTCGTTCATTGTGGCGTCCGTGTGCCGCTACCGGCGCCACTACCCGGTCCACGGGACGGCCGCTTCGGCGCGCTTCGCCGCCAACCTCGCGCTGGCCGACACGTACGTCGGCGTCGCAACCGGCTACTTCCTCGTCTTCCGCTACTTCTGCTGGGCGCAGGACGTGCTCGGCTCCCGGAGGTTCAGCTGCGTGCTGCGCTTCTTCCTCGTGAGCAGCGCCCACATGACCTCAGCGTACAGTTTGGGAGCCATCGCCCTGGATCGCTATGTGGCTGTCATGCATGCCCTGCAGTACAGGAAGATAATGAACCTCAGGTACGCTTCTGCAATGCTTCACAGTTGATTCATTCTAAAGAACTGCGAGAAAAAGATCGTGCATTTTCTTTCATAACGAAGCTATGATCATTCCAAAACAAATAACTCGTGGAAAAATAAATTTTTATTTACCAAGTAACCAACATACAAAACACTGGAAATAGTTTAAATATCTGCACTGAATACGTCACCATAGTAAATGAGGAGAAGAACCAGTTCTTTAAATAACGCTCAAAAATGTGCACACCACTATATATCAGGGATCGTGAGTGAGCTTAGAATTAGGATGAGCAGGGAATTACTGCATGAGTCCTATGAAATTTAAAAATAGCTTTACTGTGAGTTAAAAAGAAACAATAACCACAGTTAAGGCAGTCGATTCAATATTGTATATCTGTGTGCATATATGATATCAAAATTTGTTGCTGGGTAACATTTGATACTGTTTTGCTTGATCCCGTGCATTGTAAAATGCTTGAGTCTTCCTTCGCATATTAGCCAGAAGATGATCGACACTTTGCTGCTCTAGCCTCTTTCAGTCTTCCATAGCGGCCGTCCCATAAACATACAGGGTGTGGTAAGGAATGCACCAACGACGACACTATTCCATTTTCAACAGGTCGCAAACACTTTCAGATCTGTTGGTGTCAGCTGATAGCGGGGGTCATTCCATTCGGATGATTCTGCCTCCTGGAGATAGGTGTTAACGAGGTGGGCTTGCAGTATCCGCTTGAAAGGCGAATCCATCGCCGAAATGTTGACTGTAGGGCTGGACAATATGTTAGAGAATACTGAAATGATATTGTACAACCTTCAAATTATCCTCAATAGCAATTAGATTCGTCAGATGTATTATATCGACCAAAACAAGAGTGACACACCTCCCCGACCATCCGTGGGACCGATTGCCGGAGACGCGCATTAATAGCTGACAACCTCTACATTCTTCTGCGACGACCATCAGAAATAAGCTGAATCCTTGTACTCGTTGGTGAAGAGAACTCGACGCCAATGATCAAGATTCCGTTCTCAGAGTTCCCTTCCTTAACAAAGGGATGAGGAATTGTACTGTTGTTCGTAATAGACAAATGGAGTACAAATTGCCAGTGTGGAGACTGTAGCATACAACTTGGGTTCGTGCAGTCCTCCAAGGTGACTCAAAAGTGGTAGTGCTCAGTGCTGTAGCATTTTACCCGCTAGTACCTACGATCCATAATTAATGTAGCGGTTATCAGCTGCTATTGTTGACCGATGACGACCACAACGTGAACACAGTTTCAAATGTACATTTATTTATTTATTTATCTCATTAACAGTAACCCACCGCCTTGAAATGTAAGGTGGGTCGGATACTTCTGAATCCTACAGCAAACACTTCTCAGTATTGCAACGTTAGTGGTATACAGTTTTAATCTTTTTTTATAATATAAGGAACATAACATAAAAATTTCTCTAAGGTTACAGCGAATTGAGTGTTCAACGTTTGTTAAAATGGTTCTATACAATTTGTTTCTGCCTAGCTGATGAGAATATAATTTATACATGCTAATGTCAAAGAAAAAGAAAAAGAAATATGTAATACAATGAGTTCAAAATGGTTCAAATGGCTCTGAGCACTATGGGGCTTAACATCTGTGGTCATCAGTCCCCTAGAACTTAGAACTACTTAAACCTAATTAACCTAAGGACATCACACACATCCATGCCCGAGGCAAGATTCGAACCTGCGACCGTAGCGGTCACGCGGTTTCAGACAGAAGCGCCCAGAACCGCACGGCCACACCGGCCGGCTAAATACAATGAGTGTGTTGGAAATAATTTGCTATATATAGAGGGAAGTAATATACTGTATCTGGATGTGTAATATAGCCTATGTGGCATGCTGGTTGGTAATGGCCTATTTGTACCTTCTACATTTCAAATCTTCAGTAAATTATCCTTCGAGAAATGAAAAATGTACACTGGTCACATTGTTACTTTCACAAACAGAGACACAGAACGCTCTACTGAAACGCTGTGAAAATGCAGGCTTATTCTTACCTGAATTACCCAAGTGGCTGCACATAGCCATGTCCCGTGATCAAATGAGCATTGGGAACGAGAGGTAAACTAACGCATGTGACGAGAATGGTGCGAAATATATTTGAAAAGTTTACAGTACGCTTGGAACGACCTCTGCTGCTGTAGATGCACTGATGTGCTCAATTTATGAATCTGTGAGACACGCGTAGCAACTCCGCAAGGGATGTCAGTAACAGTTGATTCAATGTTCAGATGAGGCGCTTCGAATGTATAAGAATTGTCTGAGTACGTCTAAGGCTTCAACTTACCGCCGAGGTGCAAATCACAAGGAATGACATCACCTGATCTTCGACTGTAGGAAATTTTACTGCCTTCGCTGACTGTCCTCTATGCACCGAACGGCTCATAAACTCCTGTCGAAGGTGCACATGTGGTGGGTGCGGTAACTGCACTTTTCTGATAATATAGGTATCGACTTTTATCTTACTTCAGGACCAATAAATCTCTAGGGTCGTTTAGATTACGGTCTTACTAATTTAAGGAAACAGTTTTAGGGACAGTTTTATTTTGACCACCCTGCACAAACAATAGAAGTTGCCGTTTGCAATTCATTTTTTCGGCCTCAATGGATACGATCACAGCATCCTCAAAGGTGGCGCTCTTGTTTTCATGAAACGGAAATCAAAATAGACTCATTTCATTGAAGGTACATTTGGCAGTTGTGTCATAGGTACACTCAAGAACATGCCGAGCAAATTGCCAGCTTTCGTTCCCTTATTTTAAAGAAAAGGAAATAGGTTTACGTAGCCTCGCTGCAGATTACATTTATTTGCCTAGCAAAGTACTTTCCTGGCAAGAAAATTAAATATGGTGTAGCCTGAGATTGTGAACAAGGTTTCTGGAAGAGTTGTAATCGGTGTAAGGCAAATTCCGGGATCATAACTGTTCTCCTCAAGATTATATTTGGAGAAACACCCAGCGTTTAGCTGAACAGAACCGAAAGTGAGAGTAAATGCGAACAACCAAACGGAAAATTGAAGTAAGAACCTAATCCTCAGTCATTTCGTTCACAAGCCAAGTACTTTACCCACTATTCTAAACTTACAATTCTTTGCATGTTCATGCTTACTTTGAATGATTCCTCTCAGATATCATTGATGTTTTCTCCGTGTACATTTGATGAAGTTCAACTAATTTGTTCTTTTACCTCAGCAAAAATGAAAACGCCATTTTTATCTGGTTACTTGCATCATGAACATGTATTCATCTCTTGCGACCCGGACACCAATCAGCATCGTGGAGCCTACCAGTTTGAGTATTCTCCAACGAATACGTTTTGTACTAGACGATGAATTATAAATTAGCGAACGACTTACTCGAGAGAGTTGTTGTTGTTATAATTGTTATTGGTGTTGTCATCAGTGTGGAGGCTAGTTGGATGAATCTCTACATCCATGTCCACCCAGTTCAAGTATCGTCACCTCTCGATAACTTTCATAACCGACATCCGTTAGTAATTGTTTACTATACTCAAATCTTGTTCTCTCTCTAAAATTTTAACTCCAACGCCTTCCTCCATCACAAAACTAAAGGATTCCTTGAAGCCTCACAATGTATTCTGTTTACCGAACCCTTCTTTTAATGAGGTTGTGGTATAAATTCCCTTTCCCTTCGAATTCGATTCAGTATAAACTCTTCAGTATACTTCAGTAGATCCAGATTTAAACTGCGTCTAGTCTCTTCTTCTCTGAACTTCTTATCTTCCACATTTCAGTGCCATACAGGGCTCCACTCCAGACAAATACCTTCGGAAAGAGTTTACTAACAATTAAATTTATAAACTAGGTCTGTGGGTATCTATTTTGCCTCTTATAAATTGCACGAAAGGTTGATTAATTTGTCTTGAGTGGTTCTCTCATGGGTCCCAATAATTCAGTGCTAATTTCGTAATCTCTAGAGGCCTCTAATCTACTTAGTTCTTTCAGTGCCCTGTCAAATTTTTCTAGCAGTATCATATCTTTCATCACATCTTCAAATATCTTAACATCCCCTTAAATAATATTATCTGCAAGTTTATTTCCCTTGTAAAGACCATCTTTATAATTCTCTGTTGGTCCATCATGGCCAGTGAACATCGTCTGGTATATACTCTTTAATTCAATAAACTTTACCAACAACCATACAATTGAAGGAATTTTATTTTATTTTGAAAGCAACCAGTTTCGGCAATTCATTTTTCGATCTTCAGGCCCCATACGCTTTTTTCAAATCAACGAGCTTATAGCATAGCGCCATAAAACTGGATATCGTGAATCCCAATCCTTGTGCAGCTGATCAATTGCTGTCACACTTTCGTCTGAATTAGTTGCACAACGACTGGGAATCACGATATCCAGTTCTGTGACGCTATAACCTAAGCTCGTTTATTAAAAAAAAAGCGTATGGCGCCTGAAGATGGCAAAATGAATTGTCGAAACCGGTTGCTTTTTTAAAAAAATCTTAAAGTGTACAGCTGTTGGTACAGTTTATTGAATTGAAATCTTTATAATTGTTTCCACCTTTCAGCTGTCGCTTCTTTTCTTTATTTGTTTCGAAGAGGGAGATAAAAACAACAGCAGAGCTATCCCTCTATTTCTGGCACCAAAACCGGGTTAATAGTGCAGATTCACTCCCTGTGGTTCTATTAAACCCAACCACTACCCTTAAGTAATAGTAGGAGGCCCTTCGCTGGTCCTTCATTAGACATACTTCCTTCAGGGCTTGATGACCCGAATATTCTCTGTCCTTTATTCTCCAACTCCCCGCACTAGAAGATTAACCTACAGACTACAAATAGGGGCTTCTTTCTCTACAGCCATCGTGTGTAGGTGCTCCTTAAAATTTCCATGGCTTGTTATTGATCCTACAAAGTGTTTGGTCTGTCTCCAAATCGAGGCGTCCCACTTATCCCGGCCAGATAATCAGCTTGTTAATTATCACTAATCTCTGAATGACCAGGGATCTTCAACATGTTTACTCTGTCGCTTTACCCTAATCTAACAAAGTCTTTGTGGCATCCTTTAACGATCTTTGATCTCGTTGGAGGGGCTGATAGCGATTTCAGAGCTGCTTAGCTGTATGAATGAGTGGAGATCCTGCGGCCTTTGTACCAACTACGCAAATTCTCCTTTGCGGGTACCTTCATGCCAAATATTTTCGCCTGGAAACCGTGGCCGGTTTCCCTAGAGGCATTGCGATCCCTCGTGTACTTTGTCTTCCGCATACCACGTCCTGAGCGTCTTCGTCTATTTTCGACCCGTCAGTAAAGCAGACTATGTCTCCTTCACCATATTGTGCTTCATTCTTCCACTGCTCCCTACTTCCGATTGTTACATGAAAAGGTTTATTAAAGTTGCGGAATGTTATTGTATAGTCAGCCCGAATTTCCCCCACCATTCTATCTACCTCTACATCTACATAGATTCTCAGCACGCCGCCGTACGGTGCATGGCGGAGGTACCCTGTACCACTACTAGTCATTTGCTTTCCTGTGACACTCACAAATACAGCGAGGGAAAAGTGACTGCCTATATGCCTCCGTATGAGCTCTGATTATTCGTATCTTATCTTCGTAGTCCTTAGGCACAATATATGTTGGCGCCAGTAGAATCCTCCTGCAGTCTGCTTCAAATGACGGTTCTCTAAATTTTCCGAATAGTGTTTCTCGAAAATCACCTTACCTTACCTCCACGGAGTCCCATCGGAGTTCCCGGAGCATCTCCGCAACACTTATGTGTTTTTCGAACCTTTCGAATCTAGCAGCTCGCCTCTAAATTGCTTGGACGTCTTCCTTCAATCAGACCTGCTACGGATCCCAAACACTCGAGCAGTACACAAGAATACGTCGCATCACAGTCGTACATGCGTTCTCCTTTACAGATGAACAACACTTTATTAAAATTCTCCCAATAAACCGAAGCCCTCCACTCACCATCCCTACGACAGTTTGCACATGATAGTTCCATTTCATAGCGCTTTCCAACGTTACGCCTAGATATTTAAACGACTTGACTGTGTCAAGCAAGACACTACTAATACTGTATCCGTACATCACAGGTTTGTTCTTCCTACTCATCCGCGTTAACTTACACTTTTCCACTTTTAGAGCTAGCTGCCATTCGTTACACTAACTAGAAAATATTCTCTAAGTCATCTTGTACTTTCCTACAGTCACTCAACTTCGACACTTTAGCTTACACCACTGCATTATCAGCAAATAACGGGATATTGCTGCCCATCCCGTCCGCTAAATCAAGCATGTACATAGAGAGAAAACAACAGGGGCCCTATCACAGTTCCCTGGGGCACTCCTGACGATACCTCTATCTCTAGTGAACTCTCGCCATCGAGGATAACATGCTGGGTTCCATTACTTAAGAAATATTCGAGCCATGCACATATTTGTGAACTTATTCCATATACTGCTACCTTCGTTGACGGCCTGCAGTGTGACACCTCGCCCAATGATTTCCGGAAATCTAGAAATATGGAATTTATTATACTCTAACTCAGAATATGCTCTATAATTCTGCAGCAAACCGAAGTTGGGGATATTGGTCTGTAATTTTGCGGGTCTGTCCTTTTATGCTTCTTATATACTGTAGGGACTTGCGCTTTTCTCCAGTCGCTTGGAACTTTGTGCTGGCCGAGAGATTCACGATAAATGCAAGCTGGGTAAGGGGCCAATGCTTCAGAGAAACCGAATGAGGATTCCATACGAACTTTGTGATTTATTTTCTTTCAAATCTTTCAGCAGTTTCTCTACATCAGAGAAGCTTCTTACTATATTGTCCCTACGGGACTCTGTTTCACGGTCAAATTGTGGTATGTTTGTACTTTTCTCTTGTCTGAGCGATTTTTTGAACGTAAAATTTTAAATTTCCGCTTTCGTTTTGCTATCTTCACCTGCCATACCAGACTGGGCAACGTGGGACTGAATGGAAGTCTTAGACCAGCTTAGCGATTTTACATAGGACCACATTCCTTATTTTGGTGTGGGATTCAGAATATCCTAAGGGTGTCCAGTTACTTCCAGTTTTTAGCCCGTATGCTCCTGCCGCTGCCTCCATTTTAGCCCACAGGTGTACGGGTGGCACGCCCAGCATGTTCCCCATTCTAGCAGTGGGTGTGCTGTTAATGTCCAGTCTTATTGTTAAGCAGGTGAGTCCCTACACATTGCCAACCTCTATAGCAGCGACCTTCTTTTCTGCTTTCTTGCACCACAGTGTCGCCCCATAATTGTCATTCATTTTACTACGATGATGTATACCGAGTACATACTCTTGGGGTTTCGACACTAGTTTCTTCCTCATATTTATATAAAGCTCAGAAGAGCATTTTTTGCCTTGAAGCGTGTATTCTTTATGTGAGGGGTCCATGATGGTTTCGCATCCAGGGTTACTCGTAGATACTTCGCTAGCCCCTCTACAGATACAGTTCCATCGTGAATCGTAAGACTCCAGTACCTGTGCTGGATATGGTTGATCGGAAATGGTACTTCAACAGTTTGTTTGGTGCTGAATCTTAGACAAAACCCATCCTTGTAGACACCCCCTAATAGTGTTGGTCACCATTTTATGATTCATCATGTTCGATCCCACCTTTCTTCTGTTTAACGCTGTCTTAATCCTCCTACGTATGATGTTCTTCTATAGCCCTGACCACTGATTCGAAGGTCGTATTCCTAAAAGCTTCCTCGATATCCAAAAAGATGCATAGAGCAATTTCCTGAAAGTGAAGTGTGTTCTCCACCTTCCCAATAAGCTGGAGAAAACTATTTCAAGTGATTTACCTGATGATATGTCTGTTGGTTTGCCTGTAGAGGAACCTTAGTTACCCTCCTTTCCATAACGTGCCCAATAACCAACTTATTATAATGTCTTTTTAAAAAAGATGGACAGAATAATTGGTGTCGTAACGTTGGCCTTGGTATGATCAGTTCTCTCCGGCTCGCAATGAAAGCTACCCTCACTCTCCTCCAAGCATTAAGAATGATTCCATCTGCTAGGCTGACACTAAACACTCTGAATACAAATCTCCAAAAACTCAGCCCTGCTTGTTGCAGCAGAGAGAGAATGATTCCATCTTGTTGAGGTGACTTAAGTGGTTCAAATGTTCCCTACGTCCACTGGATTTTTTTTTATCAACACATTCTCTTGCAGATTTACAGTTATTCCTTTCATTATCTGTATACAAGGGCCTGGCAGGGATTCAGCCTTAGTCTATGTTGTCTGCTGGAGTGTTTTGAGGGGAGTGAGTCTTGAGGTGCACATCCAGCGTCTCATTCACTGTCCTAGTATATTAACTATCCTCCTTTCTTATAGAATCTCCTGAATTATATGGTTTTCTGGCGGGAATTTTGTGAAGTCTGACGAAAGTAGCTGTACCTTCTACTTCCTTATACAGTACCTTCCAGGACTATAATTTCGCTTGCTTATTGGCCAGATTTTATTTGGTGATGCCTCTCAGTATTTTACTAATTGTGCTTTTCGTCATGTCTTCCTTTACAATACCATGTAGAAGTTCCACCAAGGTACATTCCTGTCTGTATATGTCTTCGTGACGGGGCAGATTTATAAGTACTTGGTCATAATGGCAGATGTTACTGCGTCTGACATTTTCTCAAAATATGTTGGATTCCTTGTAGAAGTTCTGACGTCAGATAAGAGTAAGTGGAAGTGTTTTCTGTAAGATTCTAATTCTGTTTCCCTATTACTCCTGTAGGCCATGATCTGTGTAACACCCTGATCAGCCTAAAACTTAATTCACGTGTGATCAGATAATGATGGCTCCAACGCCACATGCCATTGTTCGACATAGATACCCAGTACAATGGACCCAAAAGTTATGTCCATTTACTTCTTCGCTTTCGTTCCTGAAAGTAGGTTTCCTGCCCCTATTCAGGATATGCAGGTTACTCCAGAGTAAAAGTGCGAGAAAGTACTCACCTCTGCTGTTGTTGTCGCTGCTTCCCCACACAACCAACCATCAGTTGTTCATTCTGCCGAGAGCAGCTGTCTACCAGTCTCTTCACCTCCTGGAAAAGAGCAGTAATCTGAGGCCAATACCATTTCCTTCGTGCTGCCTTGCTCACGCTGCTTAATCTTGAAGGTAGCTAAGTCCCTGAAACAAGAGTCCGTCATCAACATGAATCGAATTCTGTTCTTATCATAAATGCATGTCCAGCAGTTCTTTAGATTCATAGTACAAATCAACTTACCTCCATTTCCTCCGCGCCTTGAAACACCCCCTTTGTGCAGACAGGCTTCCAGGATCAGGACCACGTCCACCTCCTGTCTTCCTAGCCAACGGATCAGGGTGACAGTTGCCCCTTTAGTGTGTTGCAGGCGTAACTGCAACACTTGCAGCCTCCAACTTCTAGCCATGGTCGCATGCGATGTGTTTGATTATCCTGACGACAACCTACGAGAACCCTGAGTAAAGTTTCAAGTAGGATTCTCGCATTACCGTCAGGGATTTATTGCGCACCACTTGCAGCACAAGCGTTTGGCTGTCCGATCAACCATTCGGTTGCTTACACTCAAGTCTTCGGTCCTCTAGTTCTGTGCCTGAAATTTACCGACCAGTCTTAGAACAATCGGTATCATATCTTCCATCACATCTTCACACACTTCCTCTTGCCTTTCTATAATATTTATTTTTATTAACTTATTTGCAACTTGGTCCACTACTACATTCATATATTTGTGTGTGTGTGTGTGTGTGTGTGTGTGTGTGTGTGTGTGTGTATGTGTGTGTCTGTGTAGTAATGTTTGTATGATGATGATGATAATGATGATGAAAGAAGGGAGACAGAGGAGGCCGCCAAGCTTAACGTTCCCATCCGACGGACGAATCGTCGTCAACTGTGTCACATGCGCTCACTTCATGAGACATTGTGGGGAGGTTTGATACTTAAACCAGGACACTGCACAAAATCTGCTGGTCAGAAACCTTACGCAACAACCTCTCCTCCCCTGGCCGGCCAAATACTGATGGTGCAAATTTTTTCCACTACCAGGATTCGAACCGGCTTAACCCCGAGTGGAGTGCCACCGCAGAAGCGTCCGTCAGTGATCTGTTTTGTTATATTTTTAGGATTTATAGTATTTAATTTTTTTCTTTCTACCTAGCGAATGAAAACAAATACAAACAGTGCTAACTGTACGGGGCACCGCCGCTTGTGACGCTACCAAAAACAGATAAACAGATCTCTCTTCAGGTGTTGCCATCCCAAAGACACCAAAAACTTCCCCCTTAACCTCCCTCCCCCCCTTCCTCCTAAGAAAACTAAACTAAGATAACTAAGAGGGACCATCGTTAGAGAGACAACCCTTAAGGGCGATCGGAATGAGGGATAGGGGATCCCAGTAAGAAGGAAACAAGTTCTTTATGTATTTATTTACTTTTGTTCTTTTATTTATTTTTAATTTTTTTCGTATTTTATCCGTTCGTTGGTCGGTACGCGCTGGTGCACCGTACCGTGAAAGATGATCACGGATTCATCATGAAATGGGGTGACGGGGCACACCCCAAACTTTTGGGGTAGGAGGGCAAGGCGAGGGTCAAGAAGGAAGCATCTCAGCCACATAGGTCTTTCTATAATATTGTCTTAAAGTTGATTTCCCTTGTATTGGTCATTTTTAAATTTCTTTCAGCTTTCAGCTTTCTCTTCTCTGATTAGTAATGGCCTGCCATCTGAACTCTTGATATTCATATCATTGCTTATCTTTCTTCTAAGGGTCTCTTTGATTTTCCTATTGGCATAATCTATTTTCCTCCTAGTCATCCATGTTTCTACAGTATTCATTTGTGCTCCGTCAATACCTGCTCAGGTATTAAGCAGTTCCTGCCAATCAGGAACCCGCGAACCATACGCGACTGGAACAGGAATGGGAGGTAATGACAGTGGCACGTAAAGTGCCCTCCGCCACACACCATTGGGTGGCTTGCGGAGTATAAATGTAGATGTAGATGTAGAATCTCATTTTTTAGAATTTTTATTCAATTTTGCCTACATAATTTACTGCATTTTTCTATTTTCTTCTTTCTTCAGTTACACTCACTACCTTATGTGTTATCCAATGATTTCTACTAGCTCTTTTCTTCTTTCATATATCGTTCTCTGCTATCCTTATTATTTTTTTTCTGAAACCTAACTATTCGTCTTCTACTGTATTCCTTTCCTTCTTCTGAGTAAGTCGTTGCCTAATGGTTTCTTTCAAGTTCTCAGTAGCCTCTTGTTCTTCAGTTTATCTAGTTCTAATCTCCTCATTATCCTACCTCTGTACAGTTTCTTCACTTTAATCTGTAGTTCGTAACCATTTACTCCTGGAAGTATTCTGCAGTTTAAAATGTGGTTTTGACCTTCCATGTCTTCAGATCTCTGCATCGTATTTTACCTTCTTTCCTGATCCTTAAACCAAGTCTTTGCAATGATTAACATTGATGTTCTTTCCGTCTCTTCTCTTTCCTACTATCGAATTCCAGTCCCCGCCAAACGTAATTCTTCATCTTCCTTAAAAATCTGAATAATTTCCGTTATCTCACCATACATTCTTTTCATCTTTTTATCATGTGCGGGGCTAAGAGGCAAATGAACTTGTACCTCTATGGTTGTTTCCTTCATGTCTGTTTTGGCTACGACAATTTGTTCAGGTTTCTGTTGATAATAACTTACACATCCCTATTTTCATATTGTTTACTTGTCCTAATAGCGCAAAACCTCTATTTCATCTTATACACTCCTGGAAATGAAAAAAAGAACACATTGACACCGGTGTGTCAGACCCACCATACTTGCTCCGGACACTGCGAGAGGGCTGTACAAGCAATGATCACACGCACGGCACAGCGGACACACCAGGAACCGCGGTGTTGGCCGTCGAATGGCGCTAGCTGCGCAGCATTTGTGCACCGCCGCCGTCAGTGTCAGCCAGTTTGCCGTGGCATACGGAGCTCCATCGCAGTCTTTAACACTGGTAGCATGCCGCGACAGCGTGGACGTGAACCGTATGTGCAGTTGACGGACTTTGAGCGAGGGCGTATAGTGGGCATGCGGGAGGCCGGGTGGACGTACCGCCGAATTGCTCAACACGTGGGGCGTGAGGTCTCCACAGTACATCGATGTTGTCGCCAGTGGTCGGCGGAAGGTGCACGTGCCCGTCGACCTGGGACCGGATCGCAGCGACGCACGGATGCACGCCAAGACCGTAGGATCCTACGCAGTGCCGTAGGGGACCGCACCGCCACTTCCCAGCAAATTAGGGACACTGTTGCTCCTGGGGTATCGGCGAGGACCATTCGCAACCGTCTCCATGAAGCTGGGCTACGGTCCCGCACACCGTTAGGCCGTCTTCCGCTCACGCCCCAACATCATGCAGCCCGCCTCCAATGTTGTCGCGACAGGCGTGAATGGAGGGATGAATGGA
This sequence comes from Schistocerca serialis cubense, assembly GCF_023864345.2. Classification (NCBI taxonomy): domain Eukaryota; kingdom Metazoa; phylum Arthropoda; class Insecta; order Orthoptera; family Acrididae; genus Schistocerca; species Schistocerca serialis. The sequence goes on from NC_064640.1 coordinate 586,671,121, forward strand.
GACGTGTCGTCTTCAGCGATGAGAGTTGCTTCTGCCTTGGTGCCAATGATGGTCGTATGTGTGTTTGGCGCCGTGCAGGTGAGCGCCACAGTCTGGACTGCATACGACCGAGGCACACAGGGCCAACACCCGGCATCATGGTGTGGGGAGCGATCTCCTACACTGGCCGTACACCACTGGTGATCGTCGAGGGGACACTGAATAGTGCACGGTACATCCAAACCGTCATCGAACCCATCGTTCTACCATTCCTAGACCGGCAAGGGAACTTGCTGTTCCAACAGGACAATGCACGTCCGCATGTATCCCGTGCCACCCAACGTGCTCTAGAAGGTGTAAGTCAACTACCCTGGCCAGCAAGATCTCCGGATCTGTCCCCCATTGAGCATGTTTGGGACTGGATGAAGCGTCGTCTCACGCGGCCTGCACGTCCAGCACGAACGCTGGTCCAACTGAGGCGCCAGGTGGAAATGGCATGGCAAGCCGTTCCACAGGACTACATCCAGCATCTCTACGATCGTCTCCATGGGAGAATAGCAGCCTGCATTGCTGCGAAAGGTGGATATACACTGTACTAGTGCCGACATTGTGCATGCTCTGTTGCCTGTGTCTATGTGCCTGTGGTTCTATCAGTGTGATCATGTGATGTCTCTGACCCCAGGAATGTGTCAATAAAGTTTCCCCTTCCTGGGACAATGAATTCACGGTGTTCTTATTTCAATTTCCAGGAGTGTATTTATAAGCCTCTGCCGACCTGATCAGATGTCTTTTTCTTTCTAGCAGAGCACATGTGTAATACCTTAAGTTCAATCTATCCAGTCCCCCTTATAAATCTCCAAAACACATACAAAATTAAGATACGTAACATTCCAAATTCAGTCTCGTAGAGCGTCAGTATTGTGTTTCCTTGTTGATAACACGCCCGAAGATCCAAATGGCGGCTATTAAATCACACACATACACACACACACACACACACACACACACACACACACACATACGCCCTCGCGCGGTTAGAGGCGCCATGTCACGGACTGCGCAGACCCTCCTGCCGGAGGTTCGAGTCCTCCCTCGGGCATGGGTTTGTGTTTTGTTCTAATCATAAGCTAGTTTAATTAGTGTGTAAGGCTAGGGACCGATAACCTCAGCAGTTTGCACACACACACACACACACACACACACACATACACACACTGTCTAATTAAGTAACTAACGGCGAGGAACACGTTTCACCTTGCCGAACGGTCAATCTCCTCGATGTTTAAGTTAGAAGCTGATTGTAGTTAATCTGCGGAATAAGGGAACTCCCACAGCGTTGAGGACTAGGTAAGCAGTATAGATAGGGCGATTGAGTTTTGCAACATCTGGACATGTGTCCGGTTGTGTAAGATTTATTTTGCACACCTAGTCAGCAAACTTTTCTTATACCAAACAGTGTGTTAATAGTAGTGTACTGAAAGTGATATTACGACACAGCAGTTTCATCTGTTCATTACACTGACTGGGAAATCACTTCAAGTTTTTAAAAAAGCAAATGTGTTTCGAAATGACGATGTACGACTCTCTTAAAGATACAGATCAACTGTATTGTAATAATGAACAACAATAACGGGCTCATAATTATATTCGTAATCTAATGTGGAACTTTTGCTTGATAGTGACCCTGACGTCCTTTGGTAAAGTTAAAATTAATGTGCGATGGTTTGCTTGATTCCAGGCGGTCTGCGACGCTGCTTATTACCGTGTGGGTGTGCCCATTGGCTACTTGTTCCCCACTTTTGTATTGGAACAACTGGACTGATGGTATCATCTGCGAGGTGGAGGCTGTTGTTCCTGTAGAGTTTGTGACGGCTATAGGCATGTTGACGCATGCCAGTATCATTATAACCGTCACCGTTATTCATTACCGTGTTCACAGGTTCGTCCCACACTTTTCATAATGGTCGTAATAAAGTGTCGGTTTAAGTGACAATAGTATCACTTCATACGTATATTCACTATTTAGCTGGGTATTTTCGTGTAAGTTGCCATTTTATTTAGCTAAATACAATGTGAAGAGAGAAAATGTTCGATGGTGTTTGTTCCATACTGTAAATATTGTGGTTTTATGTACAAATTCATCTGCTGTAGTGTGGAAAGCTGACGCGATGTGTTATCATCGATTAAGTCTCCCTGGTTTCAGTCATAGTTCTAACATCCGACCTCGATGTCTTCGACTCTGTTTCGCCTCTCCGGGTATCTTCGTTTTGGAGAAGTTGTGTACAACCAAGTATGCTTACCTCATTACCAGAAACTGTTTCCTTAATTACCTTACGTTAGATTTTCGCTACCGATTTTAGAAGGTCTGTGGAAACGTTGGTAGCCGTCTGTGCGTTTACGAACAACATGATGTTACCTTCCTCTTGCGGTATGTGAACCTGTCAGATTTCCAGCAATGGAAAGTTCACATGACTTGGCGATCATTTAAGTTTTCTGGGTTATGACTGGTCGGCAGCTTGTTCATTATGGCACCGTTGTCGATGCTTTGTGAATTTGGGTGGCAACTGAATGGCGCTCTATTCATCTGAAGCATATGCAGATTCTCTTTGATTACCTACCATTTCATTTAGAGACACTGATTACAGCACATCGGAATTCGTAGCTTATTGAATTCTCATAGATCATTTATTGTTTCGGTATCTCATTGATTTGGCTATTGTTATACACCTAAACTATGCTATACAGTTCATTTCAGTTATAAGATTAATTCTTGCTGTTGGTAGGTTCACACAGGTTAGTATAATTTTTTAAATCAGTAATGCTTCGAGGTCCACATATTCGAGAGACTTATTCAGAAGCAAAACGCCTGTTAATTTTTTCCTCTCCCTGAATAAATTTCTCCATAAACTGTGAGGCAAATCAGATCCTTTGTTTCGCACTCGTGTTATCTGGTGCTATAGCTGAAACATTTGTCAACATATGTTTGCTCTCAGTTCAGCGAGGCATGTTGTGAGTAGCTGTGTGGAGTTTGGAAAATATGTGAGAGTTAGTGACTCGTCGAAATTTGTGTGGATACTTTAGTAAGTTCATCTGCTGTGAAAGGCGGTAGTGGCAGCTCGAGTCTTGCTCCAACAGTATTTTCCATTTACAGAATTCTTTTTTTAAGCTGTCCGCAAATCATGCTTTGTGCTGTTTGTATACGTTCTCATTTTGTGTCTTATATGAAGAGACGGAAATTTCAAATTATCATTAACGGTTAACGAAAGTAAAAATCTTCACACAAGTTAGTGGTTTGTAGCATACTAGTGGTCGTCAATCCGGAACTTCAGTCATACATTACTTTGTGTTTGTCTGTAGTAGAGAACTGTACTTTTAACCCCCAAGGAGTTATCACTGCGTAACCGGTTGGCTGATGATCCTCGCTTCTGACGGGTGAAACAAGTATCTGAGTTTGCTGAGTTATTAATAATAATACAACTGTAAACACGAACGTCATAAAGTCAGTGGATTATTGTTCTTTCTCATTAGATTAAACTTAATTATTTACGCACGACCTCGCGAACCTACTAAATTTCAAATATATTGTTATTATAAAGTTATAAGCAATTAACTTATGTTTTGTTGATGTATTTAACCTGGCAATTTTAGAGCCAACAGGCCCTGCCTTACATCTAAATTCTGCTCATTTAACGTGACATTCATTATGAAAACCATATAATGAGTTACATCTAATACATAAGGGACATTCAAATGAAAATGAGTCAGATGGAGAAAAAGTAAGCAAACTGTTTATCATTTCACAACTGAGCGCCGTAACTGTCAATTAAGTTATCCCTAGTCGATGTCTTAACGGAAAAATATTTGTAGTTGTCTATGGGACCATGATCGTACCGTGGAATCTTACAATGCTACAAAATTATCGCTGGGAAGCCCTTACACATCCTCCATACAGTCCCGATCTCTCCCCATGCGATTTCAATTTTTTGGAGCCCTGAAGAAAGACATTCGTGGCCGTCGATTTTCTTCGGAAGAACAGGTGCACGCCTGGCTGCAATCATGGTTCCGTTGGCCACCGCAAACATTTATCCACGGAGACAATGTCGGTCTTGCCTCACAGTGGTACACTGGTATTAGCGGTTATGCCACTAACTTTTGAAGTGACAAACAGTAACTGATTTTTCCAATCTGTTCCATATCCATTTGATGGCCCCTTATAATTATAACATTTAGAAATTCCTGTAGTGCAGAAATAAAACGCTGTTTAAATTAGTTCTCCAACGGCCTCGGCTTTCCCATCAGATCAGCGAAGTTGTCGGGCTGGGCTAGCAGTTGGATGGGTAACTATCCGATCCGCCGAGCGCTGTTGGCAAGCGGGGTGTACTCCGCCCTTGTTAGGCAAACGGAGGAGCTACTTGACTCAGAAGTAGCGGCTCCTGTCTCGGAAATTGACATACGGCAGGGAGAGCGGTGTGCTGACCACATGCCCCTCCATATCTGCACCCGGTGACGCCTGAGGGTCGAGGATGACACGGCGGCCGGTAGTTACCTTTGGGCCTTCATGGCCTCTTCGGGCGGAGTTTAGTTTTTTAGTTTTAGATTAGTTCAGCAACAATAAAGACATATAACTGGAAAGTCGATTTAAACTTCTGGTGGTAGCAGCACTGTACATGTGAGAGGGAGTGAAAGACGAAAACAGCATTAAGGAAGTTGAAGGGGAAGAAAGTTGTGTGCCTGACGAAAAATGACAGATAAATGAGCGTAACTGGGAGAAGATGGGATCATTTGCTTTACTGTTTGTCAGAGGTAAAGACCACCCACATACGTTAATTTTTTAAGGAAATGATATTAGGGTGAGATAGTGAAATTCTTCGGCTTATTCTTAAGAGTAACTGTGCAAAGTGCAGGGTAGCTTCTTGCAAAGGCGGACGGCTGCTATAAAGAAGGAGTCTGCAGATTTTTACGGGTGGACACATCTAGGGTACTAAATATGTGAGACCTTGTGTCTCGATTATAATGAGATGACAGGTGCTTCCCCTCTGATGCTAAGTACTGGGATGCATAAACACTGAGATGCTGCAGAAGCGTACGTAGCATATGGTAGTCACGACCAAGTCTGACCGCAACCAACGTAAATGGGCGTATGAAGCAAGGACATGGTAAAATAGATGGACGTTCCAAGTATAATGAGCAGAAGCATTCCTGTTTAGTTACTAAAGTCCAGTGTTCTCACTTCTCATGCAATGTTCATGGCTTTAGTGGAGGTTCCGTAAGACGAGCGACTACACAGTATCACATTTCACATCCTCTGGATAGATGTTCCTAAACCTTTTGAGATTATAGAGGAAAGCGTAAGTTCTGCAGGTGTGGCGATAATACCTCTTTATGAACAGTAAAATATATTTCCTGGTTCCAAGACATTTGAAAAAGGTTAGCCATGACGACCACTTTTGAGCAACATCAGTTCTATAACATGATCAAACATATGGTTTCGTTACTGAGGGGATTTTATCGTGAGAAATTTCGAGCAAAATGTCGACTTGCCATGAACAGTCTCCTCTGCCTCAAGGTAGCAAGGCTATTTATGGAAGGTTCAAATGGTTCAAATGGCTCTGAGCACTATGGGACTTAACATCTGTTGTCATCAGTCCCCTAGAACTTAGAACTACTTAAACCTAACCAACCTAAGGACATCACACACGTCCATGCCCGAGGCAGGATTCGAACCTGTGACCGTAGCAGTCCCGCGGTTCCGGACTGCAGCGCCTAGAACCGCACGGCTATTTATGGAAGGATCTGAGAGGATAAGAACTCTAGATGAAAGGCCCTAAACTAAGGTACTTAGCATAGAGTGTACGTTAATGAAAATTTTGAAGTATGACAATAATAATCTTTGTATACAATAACCTTTATTATTTCATTTTTGGGGTGCCGTACCTCAATCGGTAAAAACAGAACCCTTACAGTATCTCTTTGTTGTACGTCAGCCTGTCAATCTGTTAAGACTCCTTTTCCTCGGTAATGGTTAGAGGTATTGAGTCGAAATTAACGTCAAATACCAAGGTATACGACAACTTGGCGATGTAAAAATTTAAGCTTCTAAGTCAATACAGTGAAACATACGGTTATTTATGGCATATATTTCTATACTCGGAGATTCACACTTCAAAGCCTACAGGAAACTATCTGTTGACCAACAATAATAGAAATTGAAAAGAAGCCTGGTAACACAGTGTAAGTAAAGCAAAAAAGAAAATTGTTAATTTTCAATTATATCACTTTTTTCCATAAGTTGTCCGTCTGTCTCTCTGTCCGACTGTTAAGACCCCTTTCTCTCAGGAGTGGATAAAGGTATCAACTTGAAATTTACTTCAAATATTTAATCCCACGGTGTAAAACATTTAAGATCCGAAGACAATGGAACCAAAAGATACGGCCATTTACGACGCTTATCTGATACTCGCATACTCACTATTATAGCATACAGATGGACTATTTGTATAAATAATTAATTTCCTATGGAATCCTCAGAGCGCGATTCCTACTCGCATTTGTCTGTTTTTTACGTCTCAAGTTCAATCCACAGGTTTATCCAATTCATCATCAAAGAAGAGAAATATGACTTTAACCGTTTTCTGATATCGCCGTAAGTCGCAAAGTGGATGGATCTTTATGACAGTAAACCTATGCATATTGATTTGTATCTGCAGACTTCCAGCACCCTCCAGACTTTCCAGACAATGGCCAGCCTTTAAACGCTTGTGTCTGATGGGAACAGCTTTTCAAAGGATCTGCGATATCTAGAATATGTGTAAATTTGTAGCGGATGTTCATCACCTGTGACGTAGACGAGGTTATGGAGCTCTTCGACGGCAAAACGTAAATTTTGTTGTACCAAAATTATTTTGTCTTATACTTAATTTTACCTTTCTCACAACTGCTTGTGACCTAAGGGTTTCCATATCTGAGGCATAAGGAAGCATATTTTTTAACGTGGGTGTACAAAACTTGTCCGAGAAATGCAAAATTCGGAACTGAGCCGCTGAGTCAGAAGTATACATTGCAGCCACTCCGCTGCATCACGGACGAGGACGTATTAGCCGTGATATGCATCGATAGGGCTGAAAATTGGGGACACGGAAAACAGCTTACATGAGGTATATAATTCACCTTACTGCACTGACACTCGTCGTCGAGACACACCAGAGAAGTAACATGTTGGAAGGTTAGTTTCATCTGATATTTATCATGCGATCAGATGTGGTTAGTGGGTACACACATGCGCAGTAAACGTTAAATATCTTGACTATGAATGACACGAGACTTAATTATTTTTTGAGACTTATATGGATGGTGACACAATGTAATCTAAAACTCAGACTTCACCTTCCCCAGAATTTAAGATGTTGCTCTGCACATTTAATTTTTTTTATTTTTTTCTGTAGACCATATACGAGTTGCATTTTGCTCATGTTCAATGATAACTCCTTACTGTAGCAGCTTTGACACTGAGTAATATACAACATACCATTTGTAATAAACAAGATATCAGTATCTTCGTTATGTTGTACGAAGGCTATTCGGATAGTATGGAACGATGGATCGCGAAATGGAAACCACAGTCAAAATCAAAACTGTTTCATTAGCAACGGTTAGATACACCTTCCAGTTACTTCTCTACACTGCCGCTCAGACTTAGACATCTGTCACAGCGTTGTACCAACTTTTCAATTCCCTCGTTGTAGAAGACAGCCGCCAGTGCATTTCGACAACTTTCTGCTCTGGACTGCATCTCGCTGTCTATGTCAAAATATTGTCTTCATAGCCAGCGGTTCATTTGTGCAGAGATGAGCCTCAGGGTGGCCAGTCACGGGCTGTAGTTGTGAGTGATCAAACACGTCCCATTGAAAACGCTGCAAGAGCATCTTCATTGCCCCTGCAGAGTGCTGCTGAGAATTGTCGTGTAGAACAAACCGCATGACAGTTATGTTATGTGGATATCATAGCTTCAGGTGAAATCTTTCGCCAGGACCTCATACTTAGCGAAGAGACACTAATTACTAGCCATCTTTACGTTCTCATTGTGAACTCAGAACTGAAAAAAGCGACATGATGCGATCGACGGGCATACTAGACTCAGTGCCCAACGCATCTGTGCAGAGCTTCATCAGATTTTCACTGTATTTTCCATTTCGCGACCGATCCTTCCTTACTTTCCGAATAACCTTCGTATTTCAAGGTACATCAGTGTAAGGTGGTAAATTTTTAACTGCGTGTGAATGACTCGGCTCAAAACTATAAAAGCTATATTTGCAAAGTAAATGTGTAAACTCGAATACCCTTGACATCACTCGAGTAGTTAGTTAATACCATGTCACTTGAACGTAAATTAACAAAGGTCATCAGGCACACTTATATGTGGGAGAAGTAGCATATTATGACGCTTCTGTGGTGTAAATCGTCTTTTAGAAAACAGATCACTTTTGATCAGCCTTAACGGCACAAGATATATTCCTTTATTTTGTATCAATCATTGAAGCTCGAGTATCTGGTGACCCTCATATTGAATCATTAGTAGACTCAAACAACAGCAACAGCTAACTTACATCCTCCTCACGTAATAACAGATAGGTATGTTATAGATAACACTACCAGGGAGGTAACTTTTCCCATTGCGGTATACAAAAACTTCAAACGTTTTAGTAGTATGAAAGACAAGAGCAACTAAAGTATCGAAAAGATTAATATAGTGTTAACTGGAATTCATCGCTCTAACTTCCGATACACGGAGATTAGTGAGACCCATATGCAATCCATGCGGCAGATTAAATGCCATTTGTCTGATCACGGGGAAGTCCTAGGTTGTTTTTCACGGTAGTTGAGACAAATGATGAGCTGGTCCCCAGTCTGCGGCTCAGACTTGTTGAATCTATGACTCTCTTCCATTTAAATGAATCATTCAATTTTTTTGAAATTGGAATAATTTCTTTGTCTCACACAGGCATCATATGTATCGATTTCTGTTTCGTCCGAGTCATTCCTTTGTGGAGAGTGTTTTTTCTTGTCTTACAGTGTATTTTCATTAGCACCAAACGAAAGTTTCTGTTGATATTCATGTAACACTTGTCCATATCCAGTGATTTACGAAAGATAGTGGCGTGAGTATTTGAATCATAATTACTGATCCTAACTAAATGAAGATTTTTCTGGAAAAATAAAGCTTTTATTCGTATACAGATTTGATATTATTCCAAAGTTGATCGAATTGTTTCATGCAGGTCGTTTGCAGGTGGATTTCACTGTGTGTTGCTTTCCTTGTAGACAAACTGTTTGCTTCATTTTACATCAAATCTTCCCAGTTATTTAATGTTAGTCGTTACTTCTGTTGGATTCGGACCACTTTCTCCATAGTCTCTAATGGTATCTCCCCACAAAGTCACGAAATGTTAGGTCCAAGACGATGACCTAGAACTAACAAACTAAATGTCAGTGAACATAACTAAAATAAATTCAGAGCTAATTTTAGGGCTATTTCGGAAGTTAAACTTTTGGAGAAGCTACAGCTTTGCTGCCCAAATTTAGAGTACTCTGCTAGATCATTCTTCGTAAGGCAATTTTAACTGTTTCAGGGAGGCAGTGGCTGTGAAAAAGAGGCGGCGCTGCGACGAATCGCAGCAGGTGATCTTCACACTACGCTGCCCAGATGGCAACCACCTTTCTGCTCCGAGAGCCATAAATACCAAGTCTGCTCGAATTGTTCTATACGTGACGGGGGTGTACCTCTTCTCTTGGGCTCCCTATACGGTCCTATATATAATTAAGTCATGTGGCTATTCTTCTCCAGAAATTAATGTCATTTATCGTCTCTGCTTCTCGTTTGCTAACATAAATTACCTTATCAACCCATTTTTGTATTCGTGGAATAATTCTGCCGTCAGAAAATCAATCATTAGTTGTCTTAAATGTTTAGGTGTGCTGAATAAACAGAAACATGACGTAGGTAGTAGAAGTTCTTCATCACGAATCAGCAGTGCCGTCCCAAGCGGTCCTTCAGTACACGGCATTAGATGAGTGCTTTCTTATTTAGGCTATATGTCACCACAGTTAGAAACAAAAAGTATTTATTATTCCTGAGTTAACTAAATGTGATTTTTCGGCGAGAATTATTTCTGATGCGTGTATGACACAATGAATATCACAAAACTGTGGCCGAATAAGAAAAATGAAAGAGTGCCGAAATCAAGTTTCCCGAAAAAACGGTGCTTTCTCGAAGACCTTCAGTGTATATTGCGGGAGGAGTTTGTCTTTTAATTAAATGTTTCTCATAACTATAGAACAATAAATGTTATGCTGCATTTAAAACGTAGACCGAACTTTCTTTTTTAGTATGAGACATTGCTGACACGTTTAATATCAAGACGTATTTCACGGAATTGCTGTCATAGAATGAGTCTGGCGGAACTGTCGAACTGTATGTGATCTGCGAACATCTAAGGATAGCAAATAACTTCTATAGCGGTGAATATCTTGGGAACAGTGAAAGGTTATTGGCTGAAGATGATTAAATCATTTGCGTGTCAATGTATAATTTCCTTTTAATGAGCAGAAAACAGGAAGTCAACTCGCCCCAATAATAGTACTTCTTGAAACAGTATTTTAACAGTATTATGATTTTGTCACAATTTGAACGCCATAATAAAGAAATATTTTTATATTACGTTTCTAAAGTACTCGTTCGTTCACGATGTATATATCCAGAGAGGGCATCTAAAAGCTCAATCTAATAAGTGTTTTCTCCCCAGTTCACATTGACGAATTCTTTCACGTTATCCTCTCCCTAAAATGACTGTGATAATATGGTGGTTTACAAGAACACAAATAACGCATTTATTCCGATGTATGAAATTTGATCCCAAGCGAAAATGCACTACAGAGAATGATAAATTTCCTCACATTTACATAAAAACATAGACATAATTTAAAATTAGTATTGAGCTTTTACAACATTCAGACGAAAAGAAGAACGATAATCAGTAAGTTTTAGGTTAGAAAAGTCAATCAAATTACAAATGTTAATGTTACCAGTAAACGGGTACTGTAATGATACTTTCCTGAGGCACTTAACTACTATATACGCAAATCGTCTATGTTTACTTACAGATAACCCGATGTATTTCCAATGTTGTACGTGATACATCAGCTTTATATGACGGGGAGAATTAGTCCAAATTCAGTGTATCCAAGTTAGAACAACGTGGGCTCTAAACACTGACAATTTAAGTGCAGGGAATCTGGTCTATGGTCGCTTACATGAAGTACAATATTGTACAATAACATTTTTGTACAAAGTAATTAACTGACTAATATTGCAGAAGGGCTACTGAAAGCTATCTCAACGACGCTATGAGAAAAGCTAATGTGATGAAGTATAAACACAAAGATACAACAAAGATTTTCCAAAGTGATTAAAGTGCTGGAAATGAAACTTAAGTTAATTAATGCAACAAATTTTATTCCAAAATCATCTGATTAATTGTTCTTAAGAAGAGAATAAACTGCTTTTATATTTGTTTTGTTGAAATATTTTGAATATTGCGTAATTATTCGATCTGATATTTTCTGATTATTATTAACGTGATTAAAATTAATATGACACGTAGCTCTGATAGGGGAACAATTTAGTGTCCTGGTCCAGACAAGAACGATTTTGATCAAACAAGGTGAGTATTACAATAGAAGGTCAACCGAGTGGTTATTATTATGACATTAAAACTGGAAGACTAGTGTGCCTTCTGCAAAACAAAATTTGCTTGAGTTGTCTCACACTTAGAAGGGGAGATATAAAAATGGTATCTGACGCCAGTGACAAAAAAACATCAGCGCCCACTTAATGAAGTTTTATAGCTGAACATAGGTTGTTTCTGGACTTGTATTGTTCTAAGGACCTGCTACAACACTGCCCATTTCACATTGCAGCAACATACCTTCTCACAATACACGAATGTTATATTATTTGTTTACTGGATGTGTGCCTTACAGGCACATTGAAGCATTCAAACCCTCTCATAAAGACAAACGCTTAGGAGACTGAGATGATACATTTTGTTCACTTTATATATCTTCTAACGGTATTAGAAAGACAGTATACTGTGGCGATTTACAGAGATCATTAGATATCTTATCTTGAGAGCCAGATGTTGTGGATGTTACACAAGGATAACAGACATGGCAGAACATATAATTTATACTGTGAAATAATTGTTAAATTTTATTTCAAATTTGAATAGCAATATAGACAAAAGAATAATAAGTTTACTCAGAGATATATTTTACAGAAGTAGTTGTACACTGTTTTCTACATATCTGTCTTGCTTTTTTACAAGTGCCTAGTATTTCATTTTTTCTCATTTACTGTCATACATTCAAGGAAATATTTCAAAAAAGTGAAACAAGTGTTACCCAAACCCAGAAATCTTCATATTGCTTCAGTATGAAATTTTATACCTTCATACTACATCCGAAAACAAACCTATTTTGTTATATGTACAGAAGTGAAATTTATGATCTTAAATGTAGTGAAATGAATTCTTACATGGTTACTAGTAATTCATATACTGCGTTTAGCCTCAGATCCTAGAAACATGAGAAATTAAAACAGAGGTCAGCAATGTCTGCATTATTCAGTGGCCGTATCGTCAAACGCAATGTCCATCGGATATGCATGCATGTACAGCGCTATTCAAAAAGAAGGATCAGACTTCAAACATTTCTTGCTTCCAAACTTCAAAGGTTAGAAACGCAACTCCAATGTTCCTGGTAAGAGAAAAGTTCAAATTTTTACGTATTCAATGTGAGCACCATGTGTTACACGACAAATATCAAAACGGTGGATTGTTTCCTCCCACACATGAAGCAGCTGGTCTCTCGTTATCGAATTCAAATCTTCACAATGCGATGTTGCAGACTTTCAAGAGTGTAAGATATAGTGGGGATAAAAACCCTTTCTTCTACGTAATCCGACAGATAAAAGTCACAAGGAGTGAGATCTGGAGACCTGGAAGACCAACGGCGACGGTGTTCCTCTTCTGCTCTTCCTCTTCCATGCAACCTCCTGTTATCGTGTCATTCTCTAAGCACGTCCGATATTACCTCAATGACACCATTCTAGGACGCTGGATTGGAGTAGGAGGCGCAGAAGATGATCTACATCGCCAGTGGCTTCCCAGGTCTACAAATCTCCCATATAGTGACTTTTACATGTGGGGTTACTCAAAAGATCGCGTTTTTATCCCCCCTATGCCTGACAACCTTGAAAGTCTACGACATAGCATTGTGAAGCTTTGAATTCGATAACGAGGGATCAGCTGCTTCGTGTGTGGGAGAAAATAAGCCACCATTTTGATATTTGTCGTGTAACACATGGCGCTCACATTGAATACATAAGTATTTGAAATTTTTCTTTCCAGGAGCGTTGGAATTGGGTTTCTATTTCTTGTAGTCTGGAATGAATAAATGTTTGAAATTTGTTCCTTCGTTTTTAATAGCCCTGTATGAATGAACAGACACTGTCAATGATCTACAGGAGTATTAAATTAACCAAGTGTATTAACCGACTGAATGAAAAATTTTGCTGGATTTCCTCGTTTTGGATATAAGTGCACGTGATAGTATTTTTTACTAATTTCAGCAGTCATCCTCATTTAGATCATGTCACAATATTTATAAACACTTCTTACTATTATTTGGTCCTCACAACATTTCAGATCCAGAGCTACCTATATAATTTTCTCTGAGAGAATTAACAGTATGATCACATTCGATAATAATAAACAACAAATTTTTCAGCTTCTTTCACACAACACATGTCAAACTGTAGCATGAGTAACAACCATATAGTTGACATTTCATGAAACAAACAACACATGAAATATTCTAGAGCATTGTGGTCAACGTTACTTCAACATTCAGTCTCCAGATATTTCACCTAAATTCCTTGAGGCTACATTAGAAAATCGAAGTTTCGATTTCTTACAGGGTGAATCTGTATTTGTACTCAGAGCGAATTCCTACTCGAAAATATGACAGTCTCTCCAATTGTATAGAAAATGGCAGGCTGATACAGAACCGCTATGCATGCAACAGCATGTGTACCTAATATCTTAAGAAACGGAAGGCTTAAAAACGGGATTATCCGGTGCTCATAGCTCGGGCTCTGTTGGTGATAAAAAAGATAGGGTCGGGGGTTTGGATAGGCCTTGATCTAGGGACAATTTACATACCCAGCCCAAGGATCATCTTAGTGTCACTATCCTACAGTGCAGGGTCAAAGTATGAATATTAAACACTTCCTCTGCTTAGGAAAATGGAGCAAATGCTTTGGTTCTTTTTGTATTTGATGTAGTGCACGGTGTAATTGATGGGACTTACAGAGGCATCATTAGTTCATAGACGGTTCCGTAAGAAACTCCCACAAAAAGGGTTTTATTACTATATTTTCGCCGTCAGCAGCGGACGAAAACCCAGTCGAGGATTCCTAGACTGCTATGCACAAAAATGGTCAAAGTTCTGACGATATATTCGTAAGCTCTCGATCTTGAAGAATATATCATTACACGTTTACCAGATACAGAGGTTCAATATTGCCCTACTTCTACACGTAAAAGCCGGTATAAGGCGAAATCTAAATAACAAATAACAGCAGAAAATTCCTCAGATTTTAACGCTATACTCTGTAGGTGTTTATCTAAATGAAACATCTTCCCGTTTTCAAAAAAAATTTATCCCTCACCGAGAAACACACTTTTCTTGTACGAAAACCCAGCCATGGAGTCCGAGAGGGCTACGAAAAGCAAACAACTGTAAATTTACGATGTATCCCTAAGATCGCGATCTGGAAGAACCTTGAAAATATTCTTCATAACTTTATCCTACTCCGAGGCACGGAGGATCGAAGTTACCGTATTTGTACACGTAAAATCCGGTGTGAAGTGAAAACGCCGTTTAGAAAGTGACGTATCACTGAAAAATACGTTGAAAAAAGTCTTCGTTACCATTTGCGAACCGCACATTGTAATACTTAGGACGTGCAAATTTTTTGTACGTAAGATGTTGTCTGATGTGTAAAATTAGTCAATTTTGCATAAGAAAACTATTTAATTATTACTGACGAATACACTTCTTTTCATATGAGCCAGCGGGGAAATGCTTTTATCGGAGAACAAAAAATGCGAATACATTCCGAGTTATTTAGAAGACTCTCCCAGATAATTGGGGTACCAGCTGCCGCATTCTACCTTCATCAGCACCTCTAAAAACTTTCCTTGAAATACTGGAATGCGAACAAACTCACACCTTTTTATGCTGACAGGAAGACTGTGGCAGTGGCAACGAGACGGAGAAGTAAAAAATACTGGAAGATAGTAGGCTGTGGTTGGGTGATAGAAAGAAAGTTAATGTCAGTGTGAGTGAAAGAGAGGAACAGTGGCAGTGGAACATATTTGATAGTGACAGAACAGTATTAGGAAATGGGTGAAGGAGACAGTGCCAGGGGGGAAGGAATAAAGAGAAAGAGGAAGTGGAGGTGGGTGAGAGCCAGTGGTAATGACAAACAAAGTATACGACAGGGACAACGAGGAAGAGAGAGACAGCGACGGTGAGAAGACACAGTAGCAGTAGGAAGGCAGAATTAAGGCATTAGTAGAAGAGGAGACTGTAGTACTAAGACAGAACGAAGGAAACAATGGCTGTAACACAGAAGACAATGACAGAGAGACACAAACAGGTAAACGTAGGTGGATATAAGCTTCCAGCACATGTAAGAAGGCACACTATGGAAGAGGAGGAGTTGCCATATATGTTAAAACCTGCCATAGTGTGAAAAATTTAGAAAATAAAAAAAATTGTGTAGAGAAACATACAGAAGCATGTGCGTGTGAGCTTAAACTGAACAATGGTTCTTTTATTATTGTTCCCTTGTATAGCTCTCCTCTGGGAAATTTTCAGCTATTTTTTAAAAACCTGGGATTCTTTGGTGTGCTGCCAGTCAGACAGAGGAAAGAACATTATTGTTTGTGGGAATTTCAATGCAGATTTTCTGAAAGAGTCCTCTAGAAAGCTTGACTTCGAAGTATTATTTGGATCTTTCAATTTGATGTCAGCTATTGATTCTCCTACTCGAGTGGTACAGGAAAGCAGGACACTGATATGATGTTCTATAGACCAAGATAAATTTAATCAAATAGAAACTTTTCCTGTTAAGAATGGTCTGTCTGATCATGATGTACAGCTAGTTGTAATATACACATAGCTCCATACAATAGCACAAAACAGTCCTCCAAAACACTGCATTAAATTAACGATTTAACAATAGAAAACTTTAGGGAAACCTTGCAACAGTTAGACTGGATGAGGTGAACAGGAAACCTGATGCTAATTTAAAATTTAACCTTTGCCATGATACCTTTGTGAGTATATTTGAAAACGCTTTCCCTAAGGAAACAGTGGAATATAATTTTATGAAACTACCCAAAAGCTATGGCTTACTAAAGGGTTAAAAATATCCTGTAAACAGAAAAGGGAAGTATTTCTTAAAAGTAGGAGTATTGATCACTGAAATTTTATAAAAAAGTTGCACTGTCTTAAGAAAAGTTATAAAAAAGTTTTTATGTGTGTGTATTATGTCTGAATTAGAACATCTCATAATAAAATTAAAACAATTTGGAATATTATGGAAAGGGAAACAGGGCAATCAAGAGCTCAGGAAGACTGTATTTCTCTGAAACTCAATGAATAGTTTGTTAACAGAAGACAGAGGTAGAAAATGTTTTTAATAATCATTTTTAAGTGTTGTAGAGAAAATAGTATCGAGCTATTCCATAACAAATGCAACACAGTATGCAGAAGAGGCAATACAACCGCAGTTTATGAAACTGAAATTCAACCCACTTCTCCTACTGAAATTAGGGAAGTAAGAAATTCACCCAAAATTAAAAGCTAAAATGTAATTGATGGCACTTCCAATGGAGTACTAAAAGCTAAGTAAGATTCTCAGTCACGTATGCAGTAGCTCACTGATACAGTGCATTTTTACAGAAAGACTGAAATATGGTATTATTAAATCATTCCATTAAACAGAGGACAGTTGTGATACTAACATCTGCTTCCCAATCTCACTTCTCACAGCTTTATCCAAAGTTCTTGAGAAGGGTATGTATTCATCAGTACCATCGCATCTTGTAAAAATGAAACAGTAACAAAATGTCACTTTGGTTTTCAGAAAGGCTTTTCAACAGTAGAAGCTATATATGCTTTCACTGATCAAATATTAATTGCTTTGAATAAGTGAACATAACCCATTGAGATCTTTATTGATCTGTCAAAAGCTTTTTACTTAAATCGTGAAATGCTTCCAGATAAGCTGAAGTATTGTGGTATGAGTCGGACAGTGCACGACTGGTTTAATTCATACTTAAATGGAAGAATGCAGAAGGTTGAAATTAACTGTACAGAGTCCTCTAACAGGGGAGGTATCAAGAATGGTGTCCCACGGGGTTCAGTCTCGGGGCCCTTGTTGTTCTTAATATGTATTAATGACTTGCCATTCTGTATTCATGAAGATACAAAGCTAGTCCTTTTTGCTGATAATGCAAGTATAGTAATCGCACCCAACAAACAAGAATCAGCTGAGGAAATTGTAAATAATGTCTTTCAGAGAATTATTACATGGTTCTCAGCAAATGGACTCTCACTGAGTTTTGAGAAAGCCTAGTACATACGATTCTGTACAGTAAATGGCATAACACCATTGATAAATACAGACCTTGAACAGGAGTCTGTTAATAAGACAGAATATTCTAAATTTCTGGGTGTGTGTACTGATGAGACATTAAAATTGGAAACACATTGATGATCGGCTGAAATGGTTATGGTCAGCTACTTATGCTATTATGGTTATTGCAAATTCTGACGATCAACATATCAATAAATTACCCTACCTTGCCTACTTTCATTCACTGCTTTCAGAAAGCATGATATCTTGCCATAGTTCATAGTTAAGAGAACAAGTATTCATTGCACTAAACTGTATAATCAGAATAATAGCCGGAGCCCACCTAAGATCACCTTTCAGACATTTATTTAAGGAATTTGGGATATTCACGGTACCTTCGCAATACATATATTGACATGTGAATTTTGTTATTAACAACCCATGCCAATTCATAACTAATAGCGATGTGCATAACTACAGCACTAGAAGAAATGGTCTTCTTCAGTATTGTGGGTTAAATCTGACTTTGACACAGAAATGGGTGAATTACGCTGCCACAAAAATCTTTAGTCTTTTCCAAATAGCATTAAAATTTTCACACATAACCAACCGACATTTAAAAACAAATTAATAGGATTTCTGAATGAAAACTCTTTCTACTCAATAGATGAATTTTTAAATATGGAATAGCAACTGTCTAAAATTAAAAATATTCGCTGTATTGTGTAAAGAGAACTTGTGTTAAACTGCCACATTCCACATCATCACGAAATGTCACGTTCATGATGTATGGAACAAGTGTTAATGTAAGGTAATGTAATGACAATTAGTTGGGATGAAGGAGTGATGGAGAAAGACCAACTGGGAGTAAATAGTTGTGTGTGACTTATAGCAATGGACTAGTGGATGTGAGTTAGTTACAGTTACTGGAGTTTGTGGGAGTTTGAGGTGAGGTGCATTCTAAGAAAAGCGCGAAAATTTTCGCATGCCAAAATTCCTGGGAAAACTTTTACAGGTTCTGTGGAAAGTACAATGAGGCAGCTGGTACCCAACTCCTCTGACAGATTCTTGTAAATAAACTGGAATCTATTCTAATTTCTTCACGGCTATTGTTATCTTTTCATATCTTTAATAGTGGTCTGAATTTACCCACAATATCAAAAGCATATCTTCTTTTATCTAAAGGACCTTGTTTGAGTTCTCAAGTATGGTGATATCATGATCCTAGGAACACCTAGATTTATTTGATAGTTGTAAAGGGAGAGCAGGTCTCAACACCTTCTAGTCTCTGAGGTTCTTTGATACATTTAGTCATAACTACATAGCAGAATTATTGCAACCATCTTTCAGATCTTCAAAATTTCTTAAGTTTTAGAGTAAACAAACCATCTTTCAAAATGCGGAATAATTTACTTATTAATTATCAATCTCTTTTGAATTATGACTCTGCAGTGAATGGCGTGGTGGAGACGTTACGACACTAGACTGAAACTGGGAATAGTTGTGACTTGGCAAAAGTTTTTGCTTTTCTGCATCATGATATCCAAATGTAAGACATCACCTGCTATGGAATAGTAGGCACAGCAGATTCATGATCTTTATCTTAATTGAATGACAGAAAGCAAGGTGCATGGGTTCTAATCAGTCAGATTTTGGAGCAGTCACACATGGTGTACAGCAAGGTTTGCTTACAGATCCTCTGTTCTTTCAGATATACATAAACTATCTTCCATTTACACTATCTGAAAGTCCAATTTTTTTCGTTTTCCAGATGATAAAATTGTAGGAACAAAAACATAGAAGTAGGTCGATACCAAAACTGCAGCTGATGATATATTTGTAAATGTGAAGAGTTGATTCATGACAATTAATTTATCATTGAATTCTGACACAGCTCAGCACATACTGTTCAGTGATTCTCGCAGACTTCCTCAGCTGCAAGAATAAATTTCTCAGACAGTGAAATACAAGAAGTTCAAAGATGTAAGTTTTTACAGCTCTCTAGATCATAGCCTTAATTGTTGGAAAACACACTGCCTAGCGGTAATGAAGCACCTTAGTTCCTCTATATTTCAGTATTCGTAATCTATGATTTGGCAATCTAAAAATGAAGAAAATAGTTTAATCTGCATATTTACATGCCATTATATTCTATGTATTATGGAGTCACCAGGTGCCATGAAACTGGTTTAGTTCGGCCAGCGGATGGCCTCCAGCTGGAAGGTATTTCACCTGATGGCGGTATTAGGACCAGCAGCAGTCCATATTCAAGCAGCTAAAACTGAACCATCTTAATATACAAGGTAGTACTGAAATATAGTGCGACCGAAGTTTTTATCCGAAAACTTTTGAAGCTTTTTAAATAAAACGAATGTTATTAACATCATGTATCTTCATTCTTCACTTCTGACGACGAACACATTTTTCCCAGCGAGAGACCATTTTCTTGATACGTCACTGAAAAATTTTTTGCCTCACTGATGGAGCCACAGCCTTACCTCTGCTTGCACCGCTTCATCACTATTAAAGTGAAGCCCTCAAAGATGTTCTTTATGTTATGTAAACATAGGGAAATCGGATGGGGCCAACCTGGGGCTGTATGGGGGAAGATCAATAAACGTGAAATCAAGGCATGGACTACGGCAGAGGTTGCATCTCTCGTGTGTGGTCTGGCATCGTCATGCGTGGACGTCCATGTATGGACGATGTTTTAGAATTCGAAACACGAGTGCGGCACGCTATGTAGTTACATCACACACCGCCCTGTTTAACACCCCAATCCGGATCCCTCTAGTGGTATGGTGCTGCAATGTGTAGACATGATAAATTAAGATGTAGAATCTTAATAATGTTTGTTGTATTTAAAGTTTTTTAAGAGGTTTCACAAAAAAATAATTGTTCAGCATGCCCTAGTGGTATTATTTATTTCGTGATCTTATCACATCTGGGAAAAGCGTGTGTGACATACATGGGTGGGTCTGTTTTCTCCCCATTCCTCCTAACCTCCCCCCTGTTAAAAGATTGATGCTGTTATTGGTGACAACGAATCTGGTGAACTAAAAGAACAGGTAGGACTGACGTGTATGGTAGTCTTATCTATTGGTAACGCCACTTCGACATTCACTGGAGAGATCATCTCAATAACCTGATAAGGCTCTTGTCACACACTGATGGCTTTAAACTGAATGTTATGTACGTGGAACACAACTTTTAGCCCACTGCTCTACATTTCGAGTATGTATCCTGTACCATTCATATTTTTTCTATTCTTCTACTTGTGGTTCCACATCCTCCACCGAACGAGATGGTGCAGTGGTTAGCATTCGGGAGGACGACGGTTCAATCCTGCCTCCGGCCATTATGATTTCGGTTTTCCGTGATTTCCCTAAAGCGCTTCAGGCAAATGCCAGGATGGTTCAAATGGCTCTGAGCACTTTGGGACTTAACTTCTGAGATCATCAGTCCCCTAGAAACTAGAACTGCGTAAACCTAACTAACCTAAGGACATCACACACATCCATGCCAGAGGCAGGTTTCGAACCTGCCACCGTAGCGGTCGCGCGGTTCCAGACTGTAGCACCTAGAACCGCTCGGCCACTCCGGCCGGCAAATGCCAGGATGGTTCCGTTGAAAGTGCACGGCTGATTTCCTTCCCCATCCTTCCCTGTTCCAATGAGACCGATAACCTCGCTGTTTGGTCTTCTACCCCAAATCAACCCAACATCCTCAATGACCGATAACATGTGATCGTATGATTACATCAGTGTTTCTTCTCACAGCGCAAAGGCGAGCACTACGTCAGGCCCAAGCCTTGTTGTCTTACACAATGCACCATCACAAATAGTAAGCTTCAGTTGCACTGAAAATAGTTTGCAGCCCCCATCAGCAGCTTGTGTCCTTCTTTTCCTGATTACTCCCTCCACATTACTGTGTACCTCGCAAGATTTGTGAACTATCAAAATCAAACTCGCTCAGTTTAAAAATCCATCATGGAGGTCTACTTGAGGGATCCTTTAATGCGAATAACCACATCAATGCTATACAGTAAATCAATAAATTAATTTTTCTCCATAACGTAGCAGCAGGAAAACGTCACTCCGTTTATCACGTTTAAATCTCCTTTTTGATGCTTTGCTCAACTGTCATGATGCATAAGCATCAGTGTACTCTGTACCCTGCATTTACTGTCTTACAACACAACCTGCCATATCACTGCTAGCAGCACATGATAAAATGAATTATTTTCATTCATCTAAAAAAAGCAGTAAAGGACGAGTTGTCAATAATTCCGCTAAATTCCTCAAAAACACTTTGCCCCTCTGGTGTCGTTGCAACTTCCCGCCTTTCAGTAAGTGTGAGACTGGTAAAGTTATATCTGCAAATTATTGAACAATTGTATCTATAGAGTATAGAGTTCAGGGGTGACTTGACCTTCAAGGTTGTTGGAAGATGCATTTTTCCAATAGTCGGGATGGTATTTGGTTCTCCACCCTAAGTTTAGTGATTATGAGGTTAAGTCAGTTCTTCAGGGTACATTTGTGCACTGTTGCTGGTGGTGACCAGAGTGAGACCTTGCCCCTATGAGCAGCAGGATTTTCCCAGTCATAGAAGGCACAGTTGGCTATCAGTAAAAGCAGGCTGTGGTAAGGTGGCATTCTCCCATTAACAGTACAGCGGTGAGGAAGTATACACTTTCTGGCACTGGATCATGCCACAGTTTGGGGTGCGCCAGAGCATGCAGAGTCAAACTGTGAACCTGAGCGTAGGTGGCAGTGACAGCAGCTGGCTGTGTTAAAGAGTGCCTGCTCGGGGCAGCTAGGCAGTTGCAGAGTATGGCTGCATAATTCAGCTAGACAGACTCAGCCATGAACCAAGGACCCCCAAGTGGACGACCTGCAGTCTGCTGAAGTGGGCTGGTTGGTTGCTCTCTGGTTGTATGGTACTAGTTCAAGTTCCAGTTGCATTCAGGCTTGGGTAAGAGAGGAACAGTCTTTCAACTTGATGAAGCCACCGTTCAACAGTGAGGTTGACGACGTAGCTAGATTTTCTTTCGTAGCAGCATGTAGGTGGTGACTGATACCGTCCAACTATAAAGGGCTATATGTATACAGGGTTCACTCTTCACTATTTTGTCAAGGCATGGTTTCCCATCGCTTAAGCCATACAGAGCTGGGATGGAAGGCCGTGGCTTCTGTCATTCCGCTGTGTCAATGGCATTACACCTCTGGCTTCGTCATTGGGGTCTAAATCTGTGGGAATCACATCAAGGCCTGGATGTCAGCACTTGCAGTATAAGTAAATTCTGTTTGTCTATGACTGCTTCCCCAGCCCCCATCTGAGATGCCTCCATGGTGCTTCTGTTGTTGGCCATCGGTGACATCTTTAATTTAAACACGCCATGTAAAGCAGCTGCAGCACAAATGCCTTAACCGTTCAGAAGATCTGGCCCAACAGATCGCAGGCTCTCAACAATTCAGGAAAAGTCTTTCCAATATATCTTGCAGTTTAAAATATATGTACATCACACTCAGGTCGCCTTATGTTAATTCAACTCAACCCAGTATATTCATTGGCTGATTATCTAACTCATTCCTACTTTCTGATTTTGGACCTATCTACTGGCAACTGATGTAAAAGGAGCTCAGATGGGCCAGTAGGCTTTCGCCTGAAATAGATAGTGTGTGCACAAAGAATCAAGAATTCAGTGGTACCTGAACCTGAAACCTTCATTACCAAATCTCTGGGGCGTTGGCTGCTGTGATATTGCTGCACATGCTAGAGTATCTTCTCCGCCATAGAGCATCGTTCCTCGTTCCTAAAATGCTATTAGCTATTCCAGTGGGTGGAGAAACCTGGGTTCCAATAGGTCATTACGATAGGTTAGATTCTGCGCCGGTGGCACTTCTACACATTTATCCAGTCAATACAACAAGGCAGGTGTA
Source organism: Schistocerca serialis cubense (assembly GCF_023864345.2). NCBI lineage: Eukaryota > Metazoa > Arthropoda > Insecta > Orthoptera > Acrididae > Schistocerca > Schistocerca serialis. Next base: position 586,694,806 of record NC_064640.1, read on the forward strand.
ACGTTCATTTTCTGTTTCAGTAGCTAGGAGGTGAAATATTGTTCCTAACATCTCACAAGTTATACTGATTGACAGACCACTGAATTTTGGCTGTAGTTGTAATATGTCCTTAGGTTGACCTTCCTCGTAACAGCTTGCGATAACCACAATGGAATTGCACATGAGAAAACTCGAGTGTATCCCTTCTCTCTACGCTGTTAGCATCCTACCACTCTTGCTCTTCCTCGGTATAATTGCAACTTGCATGCTCCTGCATAAGCTGGAATCACTTGTGTCAGGCATTACACAGTACGCTCATTCCAACTACACTCATCCTGATGCTATGATTACGATATGCCCATCCAAGAAAACTATTCACAACCAGTTAAGAATCTTCTCAGCATACTGCCCACAAACAAATCACCAAACACACACACTAACGTGACGAATAAAATGTATTCGATGCAAAAATACACAAATGCAAAATAAAACTTTATTATTCCAAATTATTTGTCGAATCCAAATTTCACGACGTCAGCTGCAAGTGGTATATATACACACATAAAAAAATTTACATCACCACGGTTCCCAGAACTACTAAAGATAGCATTATTATGATGCAAAGAAAGAAAGATTTTGCTATAGCTATCATTATCAGAATATTGCAGAAACTCCTGATAACTTGGGACACTGTAAACGTTTCTGCACTGTAGACGTAAGTAGTTGGTATCAACAGTTGGAAGTAGCGCCAGAGGACTGACCAAAAACTGTGTTTACTGTTCCTTGGGGTCATTCAGAATACTGGCAAATGCTGCTTCGTTTGAAAATTGAACGAGTCACATTTTAACGATTGTTGCATGGATTTTTGATAACGATGAACCTAGGTCTTTGTACGGTGTACACTGATGATATTACTTTATTTGCAAAAGATGTGGATGAGCATATGTGATGGCTGAAGGAAGTTTTTAAGATATTACATTCTGCACATATGACCCTAAACATCAAAGTGTGCCGTTTTGCAGGGAAAGGAGTGAGTTACTAAGGACTTGTAATTAGCCAGGACAGGTAGAAAACAGATCCAAGATTAGTGCAGTTGGAAAATTTTCCAAACGCTACAGACGAGTAATGAGTTACGGCCAGTTTTGGAACTCACAAATTATTATATGTAACGTTATGTGTACGTAGGCGAGCTAATCGGCCGCCTGCAGCTGCTAAGAGGGAAGATGACTTTGATTAGCAGCTGAACGCTAGTGCGTCCACGACTCAGCGCTGGCTGCAGCAGACGCCCCAGGCCTGCCGGGGATGAGGAGAGGAGGACGCGGTTGCAAAACGAAAAATCCCGGTGTGGGGAATTTGAACGTCGTGTTGATTGCTTAAGAGGGCCGGCTATGCTCCCAGCAGTGGCAGGCTTCGATACAAATTGAAAGACGGCTTCTTACAGCTCTCTGAGCGTCTACAACAATTTTCAATAAAATATTGACGCAAATATGAATACGTGGACGGTCCCAGAGAAATGAAGTGCATTAAATGGCGCAATAGTATCTCAGTATTTTTAAAGCAACAAAAGTTTGTATTCTGCAGTGGATAAACATTTTTGCAATGAACCTCTGAATTAACAACCTTTGATCACTTCATACGATTTCAACACACGATATCTCAAATGATAATATTCCTCTATAGCTATCATCACTGGAAGTTAAGTATTTTTATCTATATTATTATTTGATTTATGACGTCTTTTATACTCTTTTCGTAATGCAAATGTTTGTCAGTACATTGTGTTCTCAACATTTACGCAGCAAATGGATACAGCATGAACACCTCATATTTAGTCATACTTTTGTATTTAGTTTATGAACAGTTTACTGTTTTGCAAGTAACTTTAATTAAATGTTGAATGCAAGTGCTATTAAAAACTGTGATAACTTAAAAGTGGCCAGTCGCATGTGTTCGCAGACACCACATTTGAACAGAGTCTTTTGACGCTTGCCGGCCGCGGTGGTCTAGCGGTTCTAGGCGCGCAGTCCGGAACCGCGCGACTGCTACGGCCGCAGGTTCGAATCCTGCCTCGGGCATGGCTGTGTGTGATGTCCTTAGGTTAGTTAGGTTTAAGTAGTTCTAAGTTCTAGGGGACTGATGACCACAGTAGTTAAGTCCCATAGTGCTCAGAGCCATTTGAACCATTTTTCTTTTGACGCTTCTGTCAATCAGACATAATGAATAGTTTGAACACGTATATAAGGATAATCTGTTTCCATTTACTGTGAGCGTACTTGCACAAGAATAATGGCTTATTTATTTATAGACAAACCTTTTCTTTATGTTTCTCGTATCGTGATTACGAAATGAACTTAGTTTTCACATATCTGCGATAGCTATTTGCTTTGGGGATTTTGCTCCCATTCTCGTAACGCTCTCAACGTAACTTTTCTGCATTTGATAATGGTATTTTCTGTCCGTATTTTAAATGAATATCGTAGGACCACTTCCTGTTTATGTTAGATGTCCTTTCTTGAATAAACATTATTCAACACAGTGCTATGTCGTCTATATCATTTAAGACGATAGAATTGAAAACTTGTTCTTAAATGATTCATTTAGCTGCTCTTTATTATTTCAGTGTATTTTATTAACTCTCAATTCTCGCCGATGCCTAGACTGTTGGACTGTAGGATCACAGCTACAGGTTATTATTTGCAGCGAATTAGATGTGGGGCATGAAAGCAGATGTGCGGAGCTGTTATTTTTAAACGAAGCTGTGCGTAGCCAATGTATCTAAAGTATGAGTAGCCACAGGAAACAAGTAACTGGTCTGCTTGTATGAGATGCTATTGGAAGAATAACTACTAGGAGTAAACATTAGATACCACCATATATAGGTTGTCTGTTACAGGATTTGTGAATACAGCACAACCACTCATGTGTTTACTTTGAAAAAGGCTTCAGTGGAAACCGGAGTGTGAAGCTTCATTTCAAAAACTAATAGGATCATCAACAAATAATTCCATGTTGATCTTCCCAGATTACAAAAACAATTTATTTTATTATGTGAGACTAGCAGCCTTATGGTAGGTTGTGTTCTAAGTCGGAAAGTGCAGTGTAATGACCGTGCAATTGCCTATAAAGTATGACAATTGAAAGAGACTGCGAGAAACTACTCTACCACTGAGAAAGAGATGTGAGGATTCGTTTGTGGTATGACATACTTCTGTTGCTATTTGTGTGGGAAGAAATTTAAGGTGTTGAATGGTCATAATGTGTTGGATTTGGAAGATCCAGCAAGCAGCCTTATAGAGTGGTCATTAAAATTAAGAATGTTTTGAAGCTATTCACAAACTTGTTACGAAATGGGCTCAACATCAAGTTTGGTATGGTTTAAGCACTTGGTTTTAGCTTCTCTGAGTGGAAGCGCGTACGAGATGCTGATGAAAATTGTAAACTATTTACCATACAGCCTCAGTTCACCATTCATGTTGGTGCAGTGTCTAGAGCCACGAAGCTGGAGGCATGCGGTTTAGTCCCTGCCACACTATAGGAAGAAGTATTAAGGGAAGTCCATGATCGTATATTATGTGGGTACAGAGGTCTTAGAACCATGGACTGGAGAGTACCTGACGATTACTGGCCGACAACACGGAAGCAAGAAATAGAAAAACGTGTCAGAAACCGTGCTATATGTGTAATATGCAGATTCAAGTCATAAAAATTTCCAACTATAGAGGTTGCCATAGGCCATTAAACCATTCACAACTATTGGAATGGTTATTTTAGGACATTTAAGCCAGACATCAGCAGAAAATATATACATTCTGAATATTATAGAATAGTTCTCTCTACATATTTAGATAATTGGTATTCCAAACCTAACCAGCACACGTAATAGCATAAAATGGTAAATAGTTGGCTGCTTAAGCTTGGTGCTCAGAGATGATGATCACAGATCGGGGCCCAACTTTATATAAGAGCTAATGAAGCTGTTAAGTCATCTTTTTCTGCATTTGAAAACCAAGAATGAGGCCATGACATCTACATGCCAATGGAAAGACAGAACATGTACATCAAACCATTGCTATACATTTGATATATTACATTAACAGCCATCATAATGAGTGTGATATTTTCACACTATGGATGGCAGCAGCGTATAATTCAAGTATTTATGATAATATGGAGCCGTCGCAATATAAGGTGGTGTATGGTACGTTCACCGTTTGATGTAGTCACACCAAAAATGGGAAGGAACTGGGAAAGTGTATGAAATTTCGATAGAACGTTGAAGGATGTGTGCTAATGGGTACAAAATCCTAATACCAGGCCTCCAAATGTCAGAAAAGAATGGTGTGAAGTTTTAGTTCTTTTTCTCGCGTATCGTATACAAGTCACTGGGTATTAATGAAAAGCCCTTAAACCCCAAAGAGTGAGACAAGGAGAGTCATCTCTCGTTGCCAATGTCAGTGCCAGATTTCAGAAGTGACGTTTCCTTTAAAAGTCAAATAACAGTTATCTCGGCATACATCTGTTGTGCTTATAAACTGCCTTCGCTCTTTTAAAGAAGTACCAAATCTGTTGCCACCATCGGTGACACCAGTCCCTAAGAAGGAGGGAGGTAGTAAAGTGAGGAATAGGAAACCAGAAGCAGGTTACAAAATAGTCTTTAATGAGATGTGACAAGCGTCTGAAAAACAGGTTTGGATGTACTAGTACATTTCAAAAATGGTTCAAATGGCTCTGAGCACTATGGGACTCAACTGTGGTCATAAGTCCCCTAGAACTTAGAACTACTTAAACCTAACTAACCTAAGGACAGCACACAACACCCAGCCATCACGAGGCAGAGAAAATCCCTGACCGCCGGGAATCGAACCCGGGAACCCGGGCGTGGGAAGCGAGAACGCTACCGCACGACCACGAGATGCGGGCTACTAGTACATTTATGATGTACTAGTACATCATCAGTGTATTAGGACATGGATGATGATTAGTTATTAGGCGAAATCTTGATCTGCTCTAATGAAGCTAGAACGGAACCGACGACTGATTGCTGCTCTTTACCATTCTGAAAGTTATATCGCTGTTGTGGAGGGCATTCCACTTTCATAATGTTAGGTTATTTGATGAACCCAGAAGCATTCGCATTAACTTCACACTAAATTCCATACAAACTAGTCACGAATGTAGTGGAGTATGCTATGAAGTTTTGTTGTTAAGTGTGCTTCTGGTATGACCATAGCCAATTATTCTGGGTGACCTAACTTGCGTTTTGATAACATTTTATACATTATATATTCAAGCAGATTTTGGGTGATGGGTTTAGATCAAGAGAGTAATCTAGTGCATTCTCTGTGAGAGGTTTTTACATCTTATTTTCGCATTTATTAATTTTGAATGAGTTCTTAATTTAGGGTGTTCATGTTTCTTGGTTACATTTACAGGAGAGTGGGGAATAAATGGAATCAGTGCTGTCAGTTTTATATTGTTTACATACGATATGGCAATCAGAAGCTGTATGAAACATTATTCTAGGTTATGTACTGAATACAAATTTCATAACATCTGCTGCAGCGGGTATAAATGTACTACTCCAGTGTGACGTATGGAAATTTGCGGTGGACCTGGACTCGAAACGAGATTCCCCAGTTATAGCATGCTGTAGCCTTAAACCTTATAGCAATCCATCCACAAATCCCAACCTGATCCAAACCTTCGTATGTTACTATCCACTTCCTTGTACTGTAGTCTTAATTGTATCTTCCTTTAAGCATGCATCTTTGCTTGAGTCCACTCAGGAGAATGACACCACAAGAAACTGAGACAATTTTTATCGTCGTATGTCATGCTCCTGAGCAGGAATCAAGTAATGTTTCAAGCTTAAAGGGAAACATACTCAAGACTAGAATATAAGGAAAGGGACAGTGACGCCTGAAGGCTTTGTAAAGCTGAGGAGAATTCATGGACAGCAAAAATGGTTAAGGTGGCTGCTGACGATAAGTGGGAAACCAGGGTTCAAGTCTTGGACCGGCAAAAATATTCACATGTCACAGGTGGACAATATACAGACATCAAAAAAAGTTTCGCATCACCTCGGCTCCAAGAGTTCCGGAACCTGTACAGAAAATTGGAATAGAGATCAACATAAACATCATTTCCGCTCTTTTTATTGCTCATGGAAACCACACATTTCATGTTGTACCACCATACAGCGAGACCTTCAGAGATGGTAGTCCAGATAGCTGTACACACCAGTACCTCTAATACCCAGTAGCTCGTCCTCTTCCAATGATGCATACCTGTATACGTCGTGGCACAGTTCCACAAGTTCATCAAGTCATTGTTCATCCAGAGTGTCCCACTTCTCAACGGCAATTCGGCGTAGATCACTCAGAGTGTTTGATGGGTCACGTCGTCCATAAACAGCCCTTTCCGATCTATCCCAGGCATGTTCGATAGGGTTCATGTCTGGAGAATATGCTGGCTGCTCTAGTCGAGCGATGTTGCTATCCTGAAGTAAGTCATTAACAAGATGTGCACGATGGGGGTGCGAATTGTCCTCCATGAAGACGAATACCTCGCCTATATTCTGCCGATATGGTTGCACTATCGGTCGGAGGATGGCATTCACGTATCATACAGCCGTTACGGCGCCTTCCATGACCACCAGTGGCGTTCGTCGGCCCCACATAATGCCATCCTAAAACATCAGGGAACCTCAACCTTGCTGTATTCGCTGGACTGTGTGTCTAAGGCGTTAAATCTGACCGGGTTGCCTCCAAACACGACTCCGACGATTGTCTCGTTGAAGGCATATGCGACACTCATCGGTGACGAGAACGTGATGCCAATCCTGAGCGGTACAATCGGCATGTTGTTGGGCCCATCTGCACCGCGCTGCACGCTGTCGTGGTTGCAAAGATGGATTTCGCCTTGGACGTCGGGAGTGAATTTTCGCATCATGCAGCCTATTGCACACAGTTTGAGTCATAACACGACGTCCTGTGGCTACACGGAAAGCATTACTCAACACGATGTCGTTGCTGTCAGGGTGCCTCCGAGCCATAATCCATAGGCAGCGATCATCCACTACAGTAGTAGCCCTCGGGTGGCGTGAGCAGGGCATGTCATCGACAGTTCCTGTATCTCTGTATCTCCTCCATGTCCGAACAACATCGCTTTCGTTAACTCTGAGTCGCCTGGACACTTCCCTTGTTGAGAGCCCTTTCTGGCACAAAATAACAATGCGGACGCGATCGAACCGCGGTATTGTAGTCTAGGCATGGTTGAACTACAAGCAACACGAGCCGTATACCTCCTTTCTGGTGGAATGACTGGAACTGATCGGCTGTCGGACACCCGCCGTCTAATAGGCGCTGCTCATTCATGGTTGTTTACATCTTTGAGAGGGTTTAGTGACATCTCTGAACAGAGAAATGGACGGTGTCTGTGTTACAATATCCACAGCACTATGGGAACAGGCATCGTTCATGTATAAGTACTTTCCTCTATGATACCATCTTTCAACTGTTGGTTAATGAATCCTTCCATTGTTCGTTCTAAGTGGTGGTGTACAGTATGTGACTTACAATACACAGGAGATTTATCTTATTCAGGAATCTTTTGCTGTGTCATCGGGATTGCTGGCAGTGGCCGTGAATATTTAATAGGACTTCAAATTCCTACAATAATTTTCCCATCATCACGCCCAAGGTATATAATTGAGCTCTGTAGATCATACTTATATAGAACGTCTAAACTGTTATCAACAGTCCTTTCGACAAAATTAGATCATAGTGCCAAAGAAATCATTACTGATGCGTACGGTGCACTGACTTGTACAGATACAACAGTCCTGTCTATAAAACGTCATCATCTGTCTAGTTCATCATTCTTTTCCAGTTATCCAGTTATTCTACCACGCACAGTACGTTGACAGGTAGTCCCACGTATACCCAAGGCAATTTTCCTTTTCCTTGCAGCATATTAACTCTCGAATTGATCTTTAATGATTTTTCCCACAGTTCCATTGGTTTGTCTTCCATGGTAGACGAACACTATGATAGTAGCTCATTCCCAACAGATTCCAACAGCTGAAACAGTGTCCTCCGAGTTCCACCGTGCATTGCCAAAGGCAAGATGTTTATACAGGAAATCCAAACCTAGATTCATTCAGCATAGTTCACCTACATGGGGCAAAACTTTCAAACTTTCTTGGAACAATTTTGTTCCAAACCGGGAACTTAACATCGTTGCGCCTAGCGACCATAGATCATTATCCCCAAGCACACATAAGTTACAACATGGAGGGCTTAACTGACTCTCCGTACTCACAACGGAGATGTGAACCTCTCTGTGTGATGAAAAAGATTATGCTATCTATCGTCTATTATGCCAATTAAGCAACACTCCACCTCTGCATACGCCTTGAAAGCATCAAAACTTCTTACGAATGCCGCTCGGTGATTTAAATTTCCCACTGATGTTAAACACTTGAATGGCACAGCTTGTGACACACCTAAAATGGCTTAAGGAATTCATTTTGAACTCACATTAAATACTGTTATATTCGACTTATAGAAGTTATAAGAGCAATTACTTTAATTTGGAAAATAATTATTTCAACAAAAATATCTTCCTGATTTACCATCGTTCAGTCTAACAAGTTCTCTAAACTGTAGTCTTCCATCCGTTAACTATTTGTACAATCTTATAAATGCATTTAGTATATACGGTTCATATTATACGCACATGTGTTCTACACACGGCTTTGTTGTACTCTTTACTTAAGTTAAGGGACCTCCTAGACGCACTTAGCGTAAGTGGTTTCTGTTTTTCGGCTCACAGCTTTGTGTCTCTTTATACAGTCGACTCTAGACATACTGCTCTTGCAGGGGCTGATTTAACACTTGTTCCTCTTTTTGGAAGATTTCGGTCCTGTAGCCTCTTCTTTTGTCTGTTCTTATTTCTACTCTTTTGTTTCGTTGAGTTCATTCTCCAGCTGAAATATGAACTTCGTCTTTTCCATTTTCTTCTTAGTTATTATTTTGTAGATGGCCCGTGCATCTATTTCCGCCTTGTACAAGATGTTGTAGAAACTATGCTTTAACCATGTCTTTCATTAAATTGTTATAGCATGTTTATAGTGTTTTGTAGTACATTTATCACTTCCACCCTGTACTTTGTTGCATTCTAAAATGTTATGCTTTCAGGTGTCTTCCGTCCTTCTTTGCTTATTACTACTTCGACAGGCAGTGTACTCAGAACAATGACATATTTATTTATCTTTACTTGGCATACAGTCATAGTGCAGTCTGTATTTCCAGTACGGTGCAGAATGCTGATGGAGTGTATTTCTGCATTTGGCTTCTTTACCTCATCAGATATTTCGTGAAGAATCTTATTCATTGCATCAATTAATGAAATTCTCTTTTCTTTGAGCTTGTTAGCAAGTCGGAGAGATATGAGGAATTTGTATCTCATTATGTTTCTTTCGCAATTGAGAAATGGCTCCATGAAAGGAAAAACGATATGTTCTTCGACTGGCCGGACGCAGTGACCGGGCGGTTCTAGGCGCTACAGTCTGGAACCGTGCGACCGCTACGGTCGCAGGTTCGAATCCTGCCTCGGGCATGACTGTGTGTAATGTCCTTAAGTTAGTTAGGTTTAAGTAGTTCTAAGTTCTAGGGGACTGATGACCTCAGAAGTTGAGTCCCATTGTGCTCAGAGCTATTTGAACCAAGTCATTTCTCCGACTGGTTGCTTTTCTCTCTCTGTGTCCTCTTTCCAGAGGTGTTGGAAAGCATTACTTATCGCTACATCGACAGCAATCAAGAATTTGACATCTTATTTGTGGAGTTTGTTGAGCATGCACTGCGTGTGCTTACTTATTGTATTGATTGGTAATAGTTGCTCATGTATGATTATATTTTCTCCAGACTGGTATCAAGCAACATCAATTTCGATGAACTTTCACTAAATTTTACACACAAGAGTGAATTTGTTGGTTCAGCTCGAGTTGATTTTTCATCGAAATGCAGAAATATGGGAAGAAATCTGTCCCTTGGACTAACATCCATGTTTCCTCCCATGAGTTGCGTGAAAATCAGCGTATTCCTCAAATCCGTATGACATAGGCCTATAAGTTAATGTTTCCACCATCACGCGCAACGTAGTCATCTATAACTATTGCCCGTCTGTCCAGAAACCCAGCTTCGCAGCTAGCAGAAAGTCAACCTCAAATGCTAAAATATGCTCTGTTGATTTTCCCGAAAAAAAAAACTACTCAGTCTAGTGATAGCTGAGTGTAATGAGGAATCGGTCAAACTGACCGATGGTCTGTCGCATCCTACAACATTCAGTTGTGTATGTAGTTTTATTTTATTGGTTCTTAAATGAGTTACCTGTTCTAACAAAGACTGCACCACGTCTTGCGTTTGAAGCCCCTGCATCTTTGACATTAATAAATGGTTTGTAGCCAGTTCTCTAGCACTAAACTTGAATGAACATACTATATGCTGTTCAGAACTTGTAAAAGGTTTCCTCCCAGTATACACCTAAAATAGGACGTCAAGTAAATATGAGAAGTTGACAATGTTACGTTCTTGGGATTACAGCTTGATAATAAATTCTGCTAGGTGGAGCATAACACAGAACTGTTGAAGCGCCAAAACAAACTTCTCTTTTCTATGCGAATTGTGTTAGACATCCGTGATATAAAAGTAAAAAACCTAGCGTACATTGCTTCCTTTCATTCCATAGTGTAATACGGGATTATTTTCTGGGTTAACTCATCAAACCTAGCTATCGTTTTCCGAGCCCAAAAACGTATGGTGTGAACTCAAAAACTTCCTGCAGAGGGCAGTGTAAGGAACTGGGGATACAAACTACTGCTTCGCAATATATTCATTCCTTAATGAAACTTGTCTTTTCTTTAACCAATAGCTCAGTTCTTGGAATCAATAGGAGAAATAAGAGTAACTTTAACAAATATCTGAGGCACTTACTTCGGTTCAGAAACGTGTCAACTATACACCAATAAACATTTTCAATAACATACCAACCGCCATACAGGTTTAGCTAATAATTAAGTTCAATTTGACAAGAATTTAGAAGATTTATTCTTGGCCAACTCCTTCTACTCCATTGATGAATTTCTTAACAGAATCGATTGACGCAGATGTGTTATTATTAATATCATATAATATGAATATTGTGTACAATGTGACTTCTGCACAAATTTTGTGGAGTAACCCGTTCGTTGTAAATAAGTTCTGTAAAATTTATTTTATTTTTTATTTGATGATATGTGGCTAAAATAGCATAAGAATTATCATATGCACCAAAGTATATAGAACATTTAGTAATTTAAAATTTGGTGACCAGTTTTATATCTTAAATGTAAATATGCATAAGTTTTTACTTTTTCAAAAAAATGTTCAAATGTGTGTGACATCTTATGGTACTTAACTGCTAAGGTCATCAGTCCCTAAGCTTACACACCACATAACCTAAATTATCCTAAGGACAAACACACACACCCATGCCCGAGGGAGGACTCGACCGCCACCGAGACCAGCCCCACAGTCCATGACTGTTTTACTTTTTGACAAATCTCATGTCCATAAGGGCAGTTTTATTTGGGATCTGTTGAAGGTACATTAGCGTATCTGTTTTTATTTTGTAAATATTTATTATGTGTTCTTATTTGCTGACATGTTCCACATCTCAGGGGATCACCTCTCTATGGATCAACTGGAACGAAAAGTACATTTAATCTAATGTAATCTCAGATTTTGTGGAACATCAACCAGCACAAAAAGTATAATGGGGAAACAAAACAGAAATAAAATCAACATGGGAAATCATAGCATTGCAACATTATTTCTAATTATTACACCAAATCATGAGCCATATTGATTCTCCACGAGGCCTTACATACAACATGCAACTGGTGCTAACTGAGTACACAACTTGCTGTGGCTTGACAGTTTACACTGTATGCACCTAAGTGAATGCATGCCAGATTTGTATTCCCTATTATTATCCCATAACTGTGATAGGTCTGCATATTCCTATTGTCTCAATAATTTCATCCTCAATTTCTTATGGCACTTCTGTTATCACACCCTAACTTGCGCACCTAACACGAAAAGAAAGTCAGCTGTAGCACTCACCTCACTGTGTCTTGACGTTGCGTGTTGCAGCTGGTGATGCTAATCTCAATCCAGTAGTAGAAGAAGGAGAAACCACACCCTTCCCCCATTGTCGTAGAGTAGAGGTCAGGGGTGACTTGACTTCTACCGTGGGTGGAAGAGCAATTCTTCTGGTAGTCAGAATGGTGTTCGGCTCTCTAAGATGAGCATGGTGACGGGAAAGCGACGGGCGGGAATCTGATTGATCTCTTCTCATATGTCGAGAGGGTGGCACCGTCATGCATTTATCCGTCATAATACGTTACTGCGTTGTCGCCGGTGGTGACCAGAGTCGGCGTGGTGAAGCGGATAATATGAAGGCCTCAGAATCCAGCCTTCAGAGGCATGGTTAGCTCTAGGCTTAAGCAGGCCATTCTGAGACAGCATTCTGCCTTCAGCAGTACGACGTTGAGAACTGCCTAGCCATATCACCAGCCATGACGACATGTAGCTGTTGTGGTCCCCGGGAAAGATAGGTGTGCTTGTTAGCATTGGCTCATGCCTCAGTGTGGGGCACACCAAAACATGTTCTACTCAAACAATGAACCATAGCATAGGCGGCTGTGACAGGAGTTGACAGTGGTAATGTGTGCCCACCCTGGCTGCTCGGCAGCCATAGAGCATGCCTGGACAACACAGGCAGGCTCAGGCACAAGCTAAGGATCCACAAGCAGTTGACCAGAAGTTGACAGAAGTCACCTGGCAGGAAGTCCTCTGGATCGATGGCACCGTTTCTAGTTTCAGCAGCATCAGAACTTAAGCCCAGCAGGCGGTCCCACTGCTTAGTGAAGTCAGCGTTCAGTAATGGAATCTAGAGGATCAGTTTCAGGGACAGTGACTGGTGTAGACTACCTCTTGTAGATGGCTGCAGCTGTTGACTCGGACTGTCCATCTAAACTGGGCAGTATTAATACAGGCTTTTCTCGTAACAGTTTCGGCAAGACATTGTTTCCCATTACGTAAGCCACAACAAAGTTGTGTCGTGAAGCCATATGGCAGTCAGGTCACCAATGCCAAAGTGGCTTTATGTTTCCAGCGTGTCAGTGACGTCACGTTTCTTACTTAGCCCTTGGCACCTGGATGTGTGGCAACTGCCCCACCCCTGGACAGCAGTCTTCAGCATTGGCGAGGTCTGCTTGTACACGATGGCTTTGCTGTACTCCCTCTGACCTGCTTGCATGGTGCTACTTACATTACCCTATGGGTGAGCTCTTTATTTTAATTTAGTCAGTCCAAGTAAAGCAGCAGCGCTGCAACAAGTAACTAACTAACCCCAAAGCAGGCTGTAATTCCTTGCTTGTCAGTGGTGTTTTGAAACTTTGTGTAGTGTTGACTAATCTTCAAAACGTTCTAACTCCATTTTAGTGAATGCCATGTCCAAGATATATTTTAACTTTCTGCATTGAAAAATGGCACCTGTCTGTTCTAAGAATTAGGTGTGCTCAAAGCAGTTTCATAGAAATTCCCTCAACTATTGTATATGTTCCTTCATATCCGTCGCAGTAATGATAATGCGATTTGGATACTCCCTACATTCTTTATTGTTTGTTTCCCTCAAAAATCCGTCCAACAGCCGTTGAAACATGGTTAGTACATTTTTCAAACCAACTGGTATTCACCAATGCTGGTTATGTCCCCAAGGAACCGTAAATTTAGTTCTTGGTGAGTCTTCTGGTACTACCCCCAATTACCTTCTTAGATCTATAGTAGAGAAGTACCAACATTACCCCCCGTTACCAATGGTGGCTGTATATTTCCTTTGGATACACATCTGTAACAGCACGACTATTGAATTATCTGTAATCACAGCGGAATTGATACTACTTCGTAATCTGTTTTTTGGTACTGTCCATAGGTGCACTCAGGGGATGGTGTTTCCTTCAGTTACACCATCATGGAATTGTTCAATAATGAATTCCTCCATTGTAAGGTCTAGATGATTAGGAGCTCTTCATGGCTTACAGAACACAGATATTTGATTCCCAGTTGGGATCCTGTGTTGCAACACTGGGGTAGCTGCTAATGGCCCACGAGAATGAAATAGGTCCGCAAACTGCAACAGTAACTTCTCCATTGCTACTCTCTCAGTTCCCATAAATATCCTACCTTTGCAGGTAGCACAGGTACACTGATGACTTCTCATGGATAGAGTCTGAACTTGACCTGTCTAGATCATCGTTATCTAGAGCTTCTAAACTGGGGACTATTAACCCTTTGCCGGCCAATGTGGCTGAGCGGTTCTAGGCGCTTCAGTCTGGAACCGCGCGACCGCTACGGTCGCAGGTTCGAAACCAGCCTCGGGCATGGATGTGTGTGATGTCCTTAGGTTAGTTAGGTTTAAGTAGTTCTAAGTTCTAGGGGCTGATGACCTCAGATGTTGAGTCCCATTGTGCTCAGAGCCATTTGAACCATTAACCCTTTACGCTGCAGTTCCAAAATTATCAACATCGATGGGCACTACTCATTCACCATCCATTTCTCATATGTGCACAATACCCCTTTTCTTGTAGTCGTTCTCCGACAGATAACATTTTTATAAATGGTTCAGTTCTCAGTTTCATCCGGTGATGTTTCCCTGTACCCGGGGGCAAGAAGTTTAATTTTTTACATTTCATGGGAGACGTGGTATGTGGCAGCACATCAGTGAGAACATTATCGTCCAGATGTAACAATATTCACCTGAGTCCAACAACCCATTGTCGAAGGTCAATTTTAGCAAGATGCTTGCACAGGAAACCGAGCAGCACGCTTCAGTTACACAGAATGTGGTATCGGTTCGTTTGAAAATAGCAAAGCAGATTTTCTCCCAATCATTTCATAATCAGAGCCTGTGCTTCTGATGACTATGCTGTTGACAGGACGTTAAACTTTAATCTTCCTTCCTTCTTTAGCCTATAGGGAGCGAAACTTCCATAATTCCCCAGACTTGATGTGCCCCACATGAAAACTCGACACTGCTGAACCCACCGACTCCACATCATTATCTCTCACTCAGTATAACATATACCGTGGAGGGTTTAACCGCCTCTTTCCCATGAAGTCTAGACTTGCCACAAGCACGTGAGTACCTGTGTCTAACAAAAATCTATGTACCCTACAGTCTACTGCTCCAATCAAGCAATATTCCACCTCTGTATACAATTCTGTAGCCTTAAATTCTACTCGGAGGACCTCTCGTCGTGTTTGACATTCCAGTCTTTGTTTAACAGTTGATTATTTACACTCTGTCCTTCCCCAGTATGTCCTTTACTTCTAAAATTTCGCTCCCAGTGTCGTACTTTCTCACATCTCTTACACTGTGGTTGTCGACAGTCTCTGCGTAGGTGACCCGAACATATTCACCGACAGCATTTTATGTCAGATGAAAAAACATTTCCTCTACCACTGATTCTCGTAACCATGTCTATCCGCTAGTGCTGTAGCTACGTTTATGGTTTCAGCAATGTCCTTTAGAGATTTTGCAAATGCTGTACCTTACTTGACAACTTGTGTGAAGCGTCTCTTTGAAAAGTGTCTAACTCCCTCTGCTACGCTTCTGCAGAACAACCCTATTTGCTTCATCACTATCCGTCAGTAGAAAGGTATCAGTATTAATTTTCCGTATCATGTCTTCAGCATCCTCGACTGATTCTTTTTTCTTGTGTGACATTTTGACATTTCTTTTAATAATCTGCGATAATATCTGGAGCTATTTTTCCCCCTGTATCGTAGTACTAGACCTCTTGTCCTATCATTGAATTATTGGGTATTCCTCAGGTACTCGTGGCACATAAGTTTTCGCATCTCGCGTAAAGTACAACTTGGTCATTTGTCCTAGATGCCACCTTTGCAGCTGTCAATAGGATACCTATATACACTAGTACATCCTCCTCTATCTAGCCTGAAAAAGGGTTCAGTGGACTAGCAGCAGCTGAATCGAGGATGAGAACAGCCAACCAGACGATGCACCGCCCTACCTTATTCCATTCAGCTGCCTCGATAATCCTGTGTTTTCTGCTGTCAACTGAGCTACTGATAGAGTAAAGATTTGCAATGATTCCCCAGTAGCGAAAGTCTATTTTTGTAATCAATCATTATGAAACATTTATCTTATTCATGAAAACAGCAGGAGGAACAAAACGGCAATGACGCAAGAATAGTTGCTTCCAGCACCACGGTAATAGTTCCTGCTACAATTCAGTTTCTCTGCCTGAGCGGTTACTTAAAGATACCACTCTATAAACATTTCTAAACGAACTACTGGTGGTAAATATTACATATTCCTTTCTAAATCCTGTTTGCGCACCTATAAATCATCTTCTAAATCTACTGTCACTCATCCAAGTGAATGGGCGTCTTACAGTCATAGAAGCAGTGATAAAATTATAGCCAGTTAATTCATTACAGGCATTCCAGCAGTTCAAACGTCATCTTGCTGCGGTCAGCACCAAGCTTAGCAAGTTGGCCACGAGCAGTAGTGTGTGCGTAGCTGAACACGTGGTCTCAGGAGCTGGTCGGCTCGTAGAGTCGTCGAGCCGAGCAGGCAGCAGCGGTGGCACCACCCAAGTGTAGGGCAGCGTCTGGCCGGCGCAGGCGGCATCACGCACTCACAACGGGCTCCGTAGTAAGGCGGTCACGCCGACTGGAACAGAGGCATCAAGTCAAAGAGTATGTTATTGTGATTTACACCAGACGATTTCACTTGATAAGTGCATTTGCTATGCTGACAACATATATTGTACTGCGAAAGCTGCTGATGTATATTTACCTATTCTGTAACTTATTAATTGCAAGTAATTACAACATCGTCTTACGAGTGGAACTAGTTGTGAGGAGTGAGTTGTTTTGACGTCCTGCTCCGTCTGAAATACATCAACTGCTTCAAAATGTTTTTATAAGAAGATGTCAAGATGAAGCTGATCAGTGTCCTCTTATGACACTTCGAAGGATTAGGTGATAAACACTACCCCCCACAAAGCTGTTATTTCACTGTGAATACGAAGTAGTTCTAACTTCCAGCACGTGCTAGTAAAGCTCAGAATAATTCCAATAAATATGACGAATGGGCATCTGCATAGAACGAACTCTTCAGTTACAAATACACAATTACCCTGAATGAGATTTTCACTCTGCAGCGGAGTGTGCGCTGATATGAAACTTCCTGGCAGATTAAAACTGTGTGCCCGACCGAGACTCGAACTCGGGACCTTTGCCTTTCGCGGGCAAGTGCTCTACCAACTGAGCTACCGAAGCACGACTCACGGCCGGTACTCACAGCTTTACTTCTGCCAGTATCTCGTCTCCTACCTTCCAAACTTTACAGAAGCTCTTCTGCGAACCTTGCAGAACTAGCACTCCTGAAAGAAAGGATATAGCGGAGACATGGCTTAGCCACAGCCTGGGGGATGTTTCCAGAATGAGATTTTCACTCTGCAGCGGAGTGTGCGCTGATATGAAACTTCCTGGCAGATTAAAACTGTGTGCCCGACCGAGACTCGAACTCGGGACCTTTGCCTTTCGCGGGCAAGTGCTCTACCAACTGAGCTACCGAAGCACGACTCACGGCCGGTACTCACAGCTTTACTTCTGCCAGTATCTCGTCTCCTACCTTCCAAACTTTACAGAAGCTCTTCTGCAAACCTTGCAGAACTAGCACTCCTGAAAGAAAGGATATAGCGGAGACATGGCTTAGCCACAGCCTGGGGGATGTTTCCAGAATGAGATTTTCACTCTGCAGCGGAGTGTGCGCTGATATGAAACTTCCTGGCAGATTAAAACTGTGTGCCCGACCGAGACTCGAACTCGGGACCTTTGCCTTTCGCGGGCAAGTGCTCTACCAACTGAGCTACCGAAGCACGACTCACGGCCGGTACTCACAGCTTTACTTCTGCCAGTATCTCGTCTCCTACCTTCCAAACTTTACAGAAGCTCTTCTGCGAACCTTGCAGAACTAGCACTCCTGAAAGAAAGGATATAGCGGAGACATGGCTTAGCCACAGCCTGGGGGATGTTTCCAGAATGAGATTTTCACTCTGCAGCGGAGTGTGCGCTGATATGAAACTTCCTGGCAGATTAAAACTGTGTGCCCGACCGAGACTCGAACTCGGGACCTTTGCCTTTCGCGGGCAAGTGCTCTACCAACTGAGCTACCGAAGCACGACTCACGGCCGGTACTCACAGCTTTACTTCTGCCAGTATCTCGTCTCCTACCTTCCAAACTTTACAGAAGCTCTTCTGCGAACCTTGCAGAACTAGCACTCCTGAAAGAAAGGATATAGCGGAGACATGGCTTAGCCACAGCCTGGGGGATGTTTCCAGAATGAGATTTTCACTCTGCAGCGGAGTGTGCGCTGATATGAAACTTCCTGGCAGATTAAAACTGTGTGCCCGACCGAGACTCGAACTCGGGACCTTTGCCTTTCGCGGGCAAGTGCTCTACCAACTGAGCTACCGAAGCACGACTCACGGCCGGTACTCACAGCTTTACTTCTGCCAGTATCTCGTCTCCTACCTTCCAAACTTTACAGAAGCTCTTCTGCGAACCTTGCAGAACTAGCACTCCTGAAAGAAAGGATATAGCGGAGACATGGCTTAGCCACAGCCTGGGGGATGTTTCCAGAATGAGATTTTCACTCTGCAGCGGAGTGTGCGCTGATATGAAACTTCCTGGCAGATTAAAACTGTGTGCCCGACCGAGACTCGAACTCGGGACCTTTGCCTTTCGCGGGCAAGTGCTCTACCAACTGAGCTACCGAAGCACGACTCACGGCCGGTACTCACAGCTTTACTTCTGCCAGTATCTCGTCTCCTACCTTCCAAACTTTACAGAAGCTCTTCTGCGAACCTTGCAGAACTAGCACTCCTGAAAGAAAGGATATAGCGGAGACATGGCTTAGCCACAGCCTGGGGGATGTTTCCAGAATGAGATTTTCACTCTGCAGCGGAGTGTGCGCTGATATGAAACTTCCTGGCAGATTAAAACTGTGTGCCCGACCGAGACTCGAACTCGGGACCTTTGCCTTTCGCGGGCAAGTGCTCTACCAACTGAGCTACCGAAGCACGACTCACGGCCGGTACTCAAGGTTCTGCAAGGTTCGCAGAAGAGCTTCTGTAAAGTTTGGAAGGTAGGAGACGAGATACTGGCAGAAGTAAAGCTGTGAGTACCGGCCGTGAGTCGTGCTTCGGTAGCTCAGTTGGTAGAGCACTTGCCCGCGAAAGGCAAAGGTCCCGAGTTCGAGTCTCGGTCGGGCACACAGTTTTAATCTGCCAGGAAGTTTCATATCAGCGCACACTCCGCTGCAGAGTGAAAATCTCATTCTGGAAACATCCCCCAGGCTGTGGCTAAGCCATGTCTCCGCTATATCCTTTCTTTCAGGAGTGCTAGTTCTGCAAGGTTCGCAGAAGAGCTTCTGTAAAGTTTGGAAGGTAGGAGACGAGATACTGGCAGAAGTAAAGCTGTGAGTACCGGCCGTGAGTCGTGCTTCGGTAGCTCAGTTGGTAGAGCACTTGCCCGCGAAAGGCAAAGGTCCCGAGTTCGAGTCTCGGTCGGGCACACAGTTTTAATCTGCCAGGAAGTTTCACACAATTACCCTCTTCACTGCTGCAGGCTCGTTCACTGACTGTAAAGAAAACCGTTTCCTTGTAACTGCGGAGACGTTGTCTGGTTACGACTACAAGTTGACTGAAACGACAGAGCCACATGACATTTCTATTGACCTCGTCGGCGACAGGGACTTCACCCATAATTTATCTTCCCTCTCCTTTTCCGGATGACAAGCTTGAGTATTACATATGATGCTAAATTAAATCTATGCAACTGTCCCACGATCTTACTTGCACTTTATCTTCAGTACAGATATATTTCTATCACTGATTACATCATTTTGGACTCCACCTCTTTACATTTAACAAGGAAATATTTCAGGAATGGTAATTTATGTAGAGTTTCGTTATGATTTCTTCATCCAAATAACCTTAGAGTTATTCACTGAATCATTTGACATCCATTGATTAGTTATTTATCTGTACGCTCTGCGTATCCCCAAACGCCATTGTTTCTAAAGCCGTCTGAAGTGTGCTGGCCTTTGTATCTTGAAACATCATTAATACGGACTTCGGATCTCCATGGTTATTATGTTAAAAAAACGGTTCTTTCTGATTTCCCGACCTATCGAAGGTTAAAGGAAGGTAAACTCCATAGTGTGTGCCTCCAGGACAGTGAAAGATTTTCTGTGGGTGGTTTCATGCAAAATACCGGATGATAATCTCGATATGGGGTCTGTTTCGAGGTAGTTAAAAAGAAATACCAACTGAGTGGGAAACTGTGGGGAGTTGTCGATGGACCTGAGATGACCAGCTTTGTCGTGTTGAGAGCAATCAGGTTTCCAGTAAGTTAGGAAAATTACACATAACTAAATAGATGTTGCTGCACATGAAATTTTATTGACGTTGCTGACTTTTAAGCTATCTCTGTTACACCTTGCATCCAACCAGGCACGCTACGTATTTTGTATTACATATATTACAATAAATGTGTTATTAGTTACATCTAATATAGAATACTATACATAAAAATTGTATTAACACAAATAAAAACACAGTTCACATTATTACATGATAAGTGCAACAGGAAATTCAGATTATGGGAAGGCAAGCTTAAACCGTGGGCGCTAACGACAATGGACGTGACAGAAAATGATGGGCGAAGAAAAGAACGAGTAGCATGATAACATGCGATTAATGAAGTTACAAAGAGGGAAGTCACGTGCCTGATGAGAACTGAGAAGAAAAAGAATTCTACCAGGGAGAAAATGTGTGCATAAGTTTGAGTCTTTGACACAGGAAATATCTTTCATATACATTCTAAGACAAAAAACCACGCACCACAAAGGAATTATGCGGATGGAGCGAAAATCAATATATGAGATTTACATTTACAGCCAAACAAATTATTAAAATTTCAGAAAAACTGGATGATTTATTCAAGAGGTTCAAATGGTTCAAATGGCTCTGAGCACTATGGGACTCAACTGCTGAGGTCATTAGTCCCCTAGAACTTAGAACTAGTTAAACCTAACTAACCTAAGGACATCACAAACATCCATGCCCGAGGCAGGATTCGAACCTGCGACCGTAGCGGTCTTGCGGTTCGAGACTGCAGCGCCTTTAACCGCACGGCCACTTCGGCCGGCTATTCAAGAGGAAGGGCATCACAAATTCAGTAGTTCAGTAAAGCGTTGCTACAGCTGTCACCCTTATATAAGCACTTATTGGGCTTGATATTGATTAATAGAGTTGTTGGCAGCATAGTTGCTGGATGTCCTCCAGACGGATATCGTGCAAAATCTCGAGCTGGTTGGAGGGCCCTGCGCATAATGCTCCGAATGTTCTCAGTTGGGGAGAGATCCGGCTACCTTACTGGCAAAGGTAGGGTTTGGGAAGCACAAGGACAAGTATTAGGAACTCTCGCCACGTGCGAGCGGGCATCATCTTGGTAAAATGTGAGCACAGGATGGCTCGCTATTAGTGGAAAGAAAACGGAGCGTACAATTAGTCGACGTACCGCTGTGGTGTAAGAGGGCAGCGAGTGACAACGGAAGGAATAAATCTGTGAAAAGAAATGGGACCTCAGACTATCACCCCCGGCTGTCGAGCGGTATAGAGGGCGACAGTCAGGCTGGTATCCTACAGCAGTCCGGCGGGTCTCTAGACACTCCTTCGGCCAGGAATCTCATTGGCTGGATTAGAGCTGTCTTCAGTGATGAGTTCGCTTCGAACTGAGCTCCAATGACAAGCGAAGACGTGTCTAGAGACGCCCCAGACGGTGGTGGGGTACCAAACCGACTTTCGCCGGCTATAAGGCCCGACGACCAAGAGTGATGGTCTTGGGTCCCATTTCTTTTCACAGCATGACACCTTAGCTTGTCATACGCGGTATCCTTGGAGCACAGTGGTATGTCAACGATATTCAACGCCCCGTTTTGTTGCTCTGGACTTCAAGCCATGCTATGCTTACATCTCAGAAAGTAATGCCTGCCCGCTCACAGCAGAGTTCCTGTTGCTTGTCTTTGTTCTTGACAAACCGTACCTTGGCAAACAAGGTGGGCGGATCTCTCTGCAATGGAGAACGTCTAAAGTATTAAGGGCAGGGCCCTCCACTCAGTTCGGGATTTTGACGATATAACATGCCAGGTGGACCGGATTTGGCATGCTAACCCTCAGAAGGACTTGCAGTAACTCCGTAAATAAGTCCCAAGCCATGTAACTGCTTGCATTGGGGCCGGAGCAGGACCAACATGTTATTGGCTTGTTCAGTTTGCGAAGCACTTTCTCTTGAATGAGTCATTCAGTTTTTCTGAAATTATTGTCATTTCTTTGTCTGTACATATACTTCGCATGCACTGATTGTCGTTTCATGGGACGTCGTTTTCTTTTGTATTAGAGGGTGCACTTATTTTGGTGGAAACTACATGAGCACTAAGGAAAGGAAGTGCTTAACCTTCTTGTTACAAGGAAGGGGCATTCACTTGTGTGCAGAGTACTGAGCAGCTTGTGACAGAGAGGGATGACGACAACAGAGAAGGAGTCCGGGAATGGTTTTATAATGAATGGGCACATTTTAAGTACTAGCTAAGTGAGACTTTGTGTTTCGGTTATGAGGAGATGAATGATATTCAATCCCTGATTCGAGGTACTGGAGTGATTGCGCAGTGAGGAACCGATGAAGCAGATATAGCGTATGATAGTCAAGTTTCTTATCCTACCGGATATGTGATGCGCAAACATGATCATGGCGACAAATACTGCAGACGTAACGTATACCAGATTACATAGCTTGTTCTAACCGTATGGTGTTTCCACTACTTTTGCTGTGATGGATAATATCGCAGTAGTGCATGTTAGGTAGGAGAGTTATTGCATATGTTTATGTTTCATACATTGTGCAGATATTTCCGTAAAGTATCTGAGTGCGTAGAGTCAATCGGAATTCTTCCTGTATGTGATGGCAGTATCTTCTGTCCAACTGAGATGCTCATGCAAAATTACACTCAAGTTCTTCTCTGTTTTCAGATGTGGTATTATAATGCCACCGACAAGAATAGGACGCCACTATTCGCGGATTCTTGTACTTATCATTTTCTGATGGGATACTAAGACTACTTGGGACTTTTTTGGAATTGATTTAAGTCACAGATTTTGTGCTTACAGATCATCATTCAACTGAATGATCGAAATACTGATACCTTCACATCTGTCACTTAGGTAAAACTTGAGGTCGCCGGCATAAATATAATATCTATAGAACAGAAGTAACAAGATATCACTGACCTACAAAGAAAACCAAAGTGGGCCCAGTATTGTTTCCTGTGACACTTGTTAGAGAACATTGATGTCTGTTTTAGAAGGAGCCTTCAAACCACTTAAGTGCACTGTCTAAAAATATTGGCTGTCACATTTTTCTGAGCAGTACGCCAAAATTGACAGTATCAAATACTTTGTTGAAGAGTAATAGAGTCAATATTGTGGCCTCACATTCGTCCATAGCATATTTCTGAGTTTCACTTTCATTAATTACTGCAGTTTTTGTGCTATTGTGTTTACGGAAGCCGGACTAGTATTTGTCATATAATTGGGATTTGTGTAAGTGTTCAGTAATTTCGACTTGAGAAAAATATTCCGTGTCTTTGTATACAACGTGCATTGGTCAGTAATCACTAGGTCGTTCAGAGTCTTCAGTCTTTCTGACAGGTAAGACTATGCTTTTATTTCTAAACGATGCTATGTGTTCCGTTCACGAGAAACACATTAAATATTTTTTTATCCATAATGGGTTGATAACATCCCGGCTGGTTTCCTAAATTACACTTAAGGAAAATGTTGGAACCAGAAACTCATTTCTATGAATTCTTTATTTAGCCGCCAACAGCTCCGGGTCTGAACCCGTCCTGGTACGGCAGTAGTGGTATGTTGTACAAATTTGACAATATTTTGGTCCCATAATATAACAGAACATTAATGATTTCTTATTTACAAAAGCTTTTACTTTATGTCTATGGTCATCACAACTTACTTGAGAAAAGGTTTTTGTTTATCACTTACAGCTTTGCGATGTACGTCCATTATATCGAATATGCTGAACGTCAGTTTGACTAAAGACAAGATGACAGACACATTTGATTACCTCTGATGTCGGGTCAGTTAGTTATTTGATTGGTTCCACTAAACAACAAGATGGTACTGTAATGGCATACCTTTACACGTATGGTGTATATTACAGCAAAGATTCTTTATTTTTCTCTCCTTTACCATTGATTGTTACGCGTATTATACATTAAGTCTTAAAAAAGCTCTGGTAATTTAAACTGAGGGTTTTTATATCTGGTTTCCGTCACTAACTAGACAAACTATGACAGTGTACATATTCCCTTTATCGATACAGTACTGCGGAAGCTCGATGAAATTTTGTACCTACATTTGATTTCTTATCTCTGTTTGGTTATTTACGATACAAGTAGATTTATTGTGAAGTTAGTTCTGTATTTATATTCCTTTCACTAAATTCATCTACATTCGTTTCTCAGCTAAATGTAGCATTCCTAAACTTTCTTAAATGCTATTCTGTGTCACTGGGTTGGGCCATTTGATCAGCAGTAGCTGATTTATTGTAGTTTTCTAGCTTGAGTGAATCGATGTGTTTTCTATGTTTAATGTTGAATCTCGTACCATTTGGACCAATATAAAAGTTAGGATGGAAGGAGCAATTTAGTTGATAAATACCAGATTTATTGCACGGCTCATGCTAAGATATAAGTTACGAATAAGGTTATCTACCATATTACTATTTGAGGAAAAGTTAATTTAAATATTTTTAGCATGGAATAATTCTGAAGTTCGATGTGACACTCTACCTGTGAAAGATATAGGGATATATTTCACTTAGGTGTGGAGAGGAAGACTGTGCGATAGTACTGTTAGTTGTAGACATACAATTATCTTCGTTATTGTGTTTGTTTTTAATACTGCAGTAAAGCTTATTGATGTTGACAAACGTATAAACGTTACTTAGAGCTGTCTTTTTATCTGTCTTAAGTTCTCACAGTTTATCTTAGCGTCCAATGGCTTTTTTCCACACTATTGTATATGACTCTGACCCGCAAGGTTAGCCGAGAATGCTAATGTGCTGCATCGAGGACTCGCATAGCGCCGCCGACCCCGGAGCGAATCAGCCTGGCGGATTAACGATGACGGCCGGTTTACCGATCAGCCTTGATGTGGTTATTGAGTGGTTTCCCACATTCCACTAGGTAATTACCGGGATGGTCACAATGTCCCGCTTCAGTTATACGGCTCGCAGACATCTGACCACGTCCGAACGATTCCATAAATTACACTAGACGCAGACAGTTGTGGTACACTAACTCTGTCCGAGGGGTTACGGTGTGGCGGCAGGAAGGGCATCCAGCCACCCGTTAAAAGAACCTGGCAAAATCCGATTAACTGTGATGACCCTGTAAAACTGCAGGACAAAGGGGCAAGTTAAAGAAAGAAGAAGGAATATTGTGTATGACTCTATAATAAACCATTTTGTGGTGCTTGGGTGGCATGAAGTGCAGCTGAACAGAAGTCACTTAGCTGATTTTTGGTGATCTATAAGTAACACCATTTAAGCAATTTTTGCTCTGTACATTTGTTATAACGAACGTGAATTAATACTATTCTTGTGCGTTAGCTTTCAATGTGCTTAAGATCTTGTTTCTGAGGTCAGATAGAATGTACACGCCAACACTCTCACCATAAATAATTAGCCTGTCAACCATGAGATACACGCCAGTGCGCTTCCTGCCGCCGTTAGATAAGCAGCTGCCAGCAGAAAGTCGTATACTCCTAGCTCATTTATTTGTTACATAGTTTAATTCTTAATTTCTTTGCGTGTTTTTGGTGCGTGCATTGTTTAATTCATAAATTTTGGGGGTATTATAGTATTTGAGAGTTGTAATATCGCGCTTTAGTACCTGAATAGTGTAAATTCGCGTAGTCGTTTGTCTTCTGTTTTTGTTTTGAACGGCCAGTGTCGGTTGGTCACAGCCAGTGTGTGCCCCCTGCCGCCGTTGGATAAGCAGATGCCAGCAGAAAGTCGTATACTCCTAGCTCACTTATTTGTTACATAGTTTAATTCTTAATTTATTTGCGTGTTTTTGGTACTTGCATTGTTTAATTCATAGATTTCGGGCGTATTATAGTATTTGAGAGCTGTAGCATCGCGTTTTAGTACCTGAATAGTGTAATATCGCGTAGTCTCCTTCCGCCGCTGAGCAGTGTGCCAGCAGTGCGCAAGTAGCAGCATTACTGCATTTACTAGGCAATCTTGTATTTTAATAACCGTTTAAATTTTGTGTCGATTTCTTTGTACTCTCTGTATATTACTTCAGACGTTCTTTGCACAACAGTTTTTAGCATGGATAGGGACTGCAACTGCTGTGTTCGGATGCAGGCTGAGTTGGCATCCCTTCGCTCCCAGCTTCAGGTAGTGTTGGCTTCGGTCACACAGCGTGAGGCTGTTGCCAATGGGAATCACTGTGGGGGTCCGGATGGGGGTTTGTCGGAGACGGCCAGCTCGTCCCACGCATCCCCCGATCGGACTACGACTGTGCCTGCCCGGGATACCGCCCTCATTGAGGCTGATCCCTCAGCTGTGGTGGAGTGGGAGGTCGTCTCGAGGTGTGGCAGGGCGAAAGACATTCCGGAGGGCTGAACGGAAGGCCTCTCCAGTTTATCTGACGAACCGGTTTCAGGCTCTGTCTCAGGCTGATACTGATCTTCGGCCGGACATGGCTGCTTCTCCTGTTCCAGACGTTGCCCCTCAGTCTGCAAGATCTGGGCGGTCGGAGAGGGTGGGCTTACTGGTAGTTGGGAGCTCCAACGTCAGGCGCGTAATGGGGCCCCTTACGGATATGGCAGCAAGAGAGGGGAAGAAAACTAATCTGCACTCCGTGTGCATACCGGGGGGAGTAATTCCAGATGTGGAAAGAGTCCGTCCGGATGCCATGAAGGGTACAGGGTGCACCAATCTGCAGGTGGTCGCTCATGTCGGCACCAATGATGTGTGTCGCTATGGATCGGAGGAAATCCTCTCCGGCTTCCGGCGGCTATCTGATTTGGTGAAGACTGCCAGTCTCGCTAGCGGGATGAAAGCAGAGCTCACCATCTGCAGCATCGTCGACAGGACTGACTGTGGACCTTTGGTACAGAGCCGAGTGGAGGGTGTGAATCAGAGGCTGAGACGGTTCTGCGACCGTGTGGGCTGCAGATTCCTCGACTTGCGCTATAGGGTGGTGGGGTTTCAGGTTCTGCTGGATAGGTCTGCAGTCCACTACACGCAGCAAGCGGCTACACGGGTAGCAGGGGTTGTGTGGTGTGGACTGGGCGGTTTTTTATGTTAGATCGCCTCGGGCAAATACAGAAAGGGCAGCAGCCTCAAAGGGTGCGGGGCAAAGTCAGGACATGCGGGGACCTAGCAGCAATCGGTATTGTAATTGTCAACTGTCGAACCTGCATTGGTAAAGTACCGGAACTTCAAGCGCTGATAGAAAGCACAGAAGCTGAAATCGTTATAGGTACAGAAAGCTGGCTGAAGCCAGAGATAAATTCTGCCGAAATTTTTACAAAGGCAGGATAGATTGCATGCGAACGGTGGTGGCGTGTTTGTCGTTGTTAGTAGTAGTTTATCCTGTAGTGAAGTAGAAGTGGATAGTTCCTGTGAATTATTATGGGTGGAGGTTACATTCAACAACCGAGCACGGTTAATTATTGGCTCCTTTTACCGACCTCCCGACTCAGCAGCATTAGTGGCAGAACAACTGAGAGAAAATTTGGAATACATTTCACATAAATTTATTCAGCATGTTATAGTCTTAGGTGGAGATTTCAATTTACCAGATGTAGACTGGGACACTCAGATGTTTAGGACGGGTGGTAGGGACAGAGCATCGAGTGACATTGTACTGAGTGCACTATCCGAAAATTACCTCGAGCAATTAAACAGAGAACCGACTCGTGGAGATAACATCTCGGACCTACTGATAACAAACAGGCCCGAACTTTTCGACTCTGTAAGTGCAGAACCGGGAATCAGTGATCATAAGGCCGTTGCAGCATCCCTGAATATGGAAGTTAATAGGAATATAAAAAGAGGGAGGAAGGTTTATCTGTTTAGCAAGAGTAATAGAAGGCAGATTTCAGACTACCTAACAGATCAAAACGAAAATTTCTGTTCCGACACTGACCATGTTGAGTGTTTATGGAAAAAGTTCAAGGCAATCGTAAAATGCGTTTTAGACAGTTACGTGCAGAGTAAAACTGTGAGGGACGGGAAAAACCCACCGTGGTACAACAACAATGTTAGGAAACTACTGCGAAAGCAAAGAGAGCTTCACTGCAAGTTTAAACGCAGTCAAAACCTCTCAGATAAACAGAAGCTAAACGATGTCAAAGTTAGCGTATGTGAATTCGAAAGTAAAATTCTATGTACCGACTTGACTGAAATTCCTAGTCAGTTCTGGTCGTACGTTATATCTTTAAGTGGCTCGAAACAGCATATCCAGACACTCCGGTATAAATGACGGCATTGAAACAGAGGATGACACCTTTTTCCAAAGCTGTTTCACATAGGAAGACCGCACTACAGTTCCTTCTCTAAATCCTCGCACAAACGAAAAAATGGCTGACATTGATATAAGTGTCCAAGGAATAGAAAAGCAACTGGAATCACTCAACAGAGGAAAGTCCGCTGGACCTGACGGGATACCAATTCGATTCTACACAGAGTACGCGAAAGAACTTGCCCCCCTTCTAACAGCCGTGTACCGCAAGTCTCTAGAGGAACGGAGGGTTCCAAATGATTGGAAAAGACCACAGGTAGTCCCAGTTTTCAAGAAGGGTCGTCGAGCAGTTGCGCAAAACTATAGACTTATATCTCTGACGTCGATCTGTTGTAGAATTTTAGAACATGTTTTTTGCTCGAGTATCATGTCGTTTTTGGAAACCCAGAATCTACTCTGTAGGAATCAACATGGATTCCTGAAACAGCGATCGTGTGAGACCCAACTCGCTTTATTAGTTCATGAGACCCAGAAAATATTAGATACAGGCTACCAGGTAGATGCTATTCTCCTTGACTTCCGGAAGGCGTTCGATACAGTTCCGCACTGTCGCCTTATAAACAAAGTAGGAGCCTACGGAATATCAGACCTGCTGTGTGGCTGGATTGAAGAATTCTTCGCAAACCGAACACAGTATGTTGTTATCAATGGAGAGACTTCTACAAGCGTTAAAGTAACCTCTGGCGTGCCACAGGTGAATGTTATGGGACCATTGCTTTTCACAATATATATAAATGACCTAGTAGATAGTGTCGGAAGTTCCATGCGGCTTTTCGCGGATGATGCTGTAGTATACAAAGAAGTTGCAGCATTAGAAAACTGTAGCGAAATGCAGGAAGATCTCCAGCGGATAGGCACTTGGTGCAGGGAGTGGCAACTGACCCTTAACATAGACAAATCTAGTGTATTGCGAATACATAGAAAGAAGGATCCTTTATTGTATGATTACATGATTGTGGAACAAACACTGGTAGCAGTTACTTCTGTAAAATATCTGGGAGTATGCGTGCGGAACGATTTGAAGTGGAATGATCATATAAAATTAATTGTTGGTAAGGCGGGTACCAGGTTGAGATTCATTGCTAGGGTCCTTAGAAAATGTAGTCCATCAACAAAGGAGGTGGCTTACAAAACACTCGTTCGACCTATACTTGAGTATTGCTCATCAGTGTGGGATCCATACCAGATCGGGTTGACGGAGGAGATAGAGAAGATCCAAAGAAGAGCGGCGCGTTTCGTCACAGGGTTATTTGGTAACCGTGATAGCGTTACGGAGATGTTTAGCAAACTCAAGTGGCAGACTCTGCAAGAGAGGCGCTCTGCATCGCGGTGTAGCTTGCTCGCCAGGTTTCGAGAGGGTGCGTTTCTGGATGAGGTATCGTATATACTGCTTCCCCCTACTTATACCTCCCGAGGAGATCACGAATGTAAAATTAGAGAGATTCGAGTGCGCACGGAGGTTTTCAGGCAGTCGTTCTTCCCGCGAACCGTACGCGACTGGAACGGAAAAGGGAGGTAATGACAGTGGCGCGTAAAGTGCCCTCCGCCACACACTGTTTGGTGGCTTGCGGAGTATAAATGTAGATGTAGATGTAGAACACCCTCACCATATATTTAGCCGGTCAACCATGAGGAATGTACACTACTGGCCATTAAAATTGGTACACCAAGGAGAAATGCAGATGATAAACGAGTATTCATTGGACAAATATATTATACTAGAACTGACATTTGATTACATTTTCACGCAGTTTGGGTGCATAGATCCTCAGAAATCAGTACCCATAACAACCACCTCTGTCCGTAATAACGGCCCTGATACGCCTGGGCATTGAGTCAAACAGACCTTGGATGGTGTGAAAAGGGTACAGTTGCCCATGCAGCTTCAACACGATACCACAGTTCATCAAGAGTAGTGACTGGCGTATTGTGACGAGCCAGTTGCTCGTTCACCATTGACCAGACGTTTTCAATTGTTGAGAGATCTAGAGAAGGTGCTGGTCATGGCAGCAGTCAAACATTTTCTGTATCCAGAAAGGCCCGTACAGGACCTGCAAGATCCGGTCGTGCATTATCCTGCTGAAATGTAGGGTTTCTCAGGGATCGAATGAAGGGTATAGCCACGGGTCGTAACACATCTGAAATGTAACGTCCATTGTTCAAAGTGCCGTGAAGGCGAACAAGAGGTGACCGAGACGTGTAACCGGTGGCAACCCATACTATCACGCCAGGTGATACTCGAGTATGGCGATGACGAATACACGCTTCCAACGTGCGTTCATCGCGATGTCACCAAACACGGATGCGACCATCATGATACTGTAAACAGAACCTTGATTCATCCGAAAAAAATGATGTTTAGCCATTCGTGCACCCAAGTTCGTCGTTGAGTACACTATCGCAGGCGCTTCTGTCTTTGATGCAGCATCAAGGGTAACCGCAGCCATGGTCTCCGAGCTGATAGTCCATGCTGCTGCAAACGTCGTCGAACTGTTCGTGCAGATGGTTGTTGTCTTGCAAACGTCCCCATCGAGACGTGGCTGTACGATCCGTTACAGCCATGCGGATAAGATACCTGTCATCTGGACTGCTAGTGATACGAGGCCGCTGGGATCCAGCACGGCGTTCCGTATTACCCTCCTGAACCCACCGATTCCATATTCTGGTAACAGTCATTGGATCTCGTCCAATGCGAACAGCAACGTCGTGATACGATAAAGCGCATTCGCGATAGGCTACAATCCGACCTTTATCAAAGTCGGAATCGTGATGGTACGCATTTCTCCTCTTTACACGAGGATTCACAACAACGTTTCACCAGGCAACGCCGGTAAACTGCTGTTTGTGTGTGAGAAATCGGTTGGAAACTTTCCCCCTGTCAGCACGTTGCAGGTGTCGCCACCGGCGCCAACCTTGTGTGAATGCTCTGGAAAGCTAATCATTTGCATATCACAGCATCTTCTTCGGGTCGGTGAAATTTCGCGTCTGTAGCACGTCATCTTCGTGGTGTAGCAATTTTAATGGCCAGTAGTGTATATCCAGGAAGAAGAACCAATGCAATGGAGACGTGTGGTTATGACCAAATTCGGGACAGGAAGATTCAGTGAATGTATAGTTGGCTTGCCTCCCCGTTGCATGCATGTAGGGATTAGACATTACAATGTGCTATTGACAGCTCTGATGCGTGCATCCGGGTAGCCTGCTGGAGGCCGTTTGACGAGTTGACCTCTAGCAGAGGCGAAGGGCAGTGCCCCACATTTTCAGGTTGCGGCATACACTGGCGTGACAAAAGTCATGGGCTACCTCCTAATGCCATGTCGGACCTCCTTGTGCCCGGCGTAGTGCAGCAACTCGACGTGGCATGTACTGAACTAGTTGGTGGAAGTCCCTTGCAGAAATGTGAGTCATATTGCCTGTATAACCTTCCATAATTGCGAAAGTATTGGCAGGGCAGGATGTTGTGCACGAACTGACCTCTCGGTTATGTCCCATAAACGTTCGATGGAATTCATGTCAGGCCATGTATGTGGCCCAATCATTAGCCCGAACTGTCCAGAATGTTCTTAAAACCAGTCGCGAAGAGTTGTGGCCAGCGACATGGCGCATTGTCATACATAAAAATTAAGTCCATGGATTCTTGTAAATTGTCTCCTAGTAGCCGAACATAGCCAGTTCCAGTCAAGGACCTGTCCAGTTGGACCGGAGGATCCAGTCCATTCCACGTAACCACAGCCCAGACCATTGCGAAGGTGCCACCAGTTTGCACAGTACATGGCTTCACGGGGTTTGCGCCACACTTGAACACTGCTGTCAGCTCTTACCAAATGAAATCGGGACGCATGTGAATGGGTCACTGTTATCCAATCGTCGAGGGTCCTACCGACATAGTCAAGAGCCCAGGAGAAGCGCTGCAGGTGATGTCGTGTTGTTAGCAAAGCCACTCACGTCGCTCGTCTGCTGCCACAGGCCATTAACGCCAAATTTCGTCGAGCTGTCCTTATGGATACGTTCGTAATACGTCTGCGTTGAATTTTTCGATTATTTCACGCCGTGTTGCTTATCAGTTAGCACTCAAAACTCTATGCAAATCGCAGCCGCTCTCGGTCGATAAGCGAAGTGCATCGGCTACTGCGTTGACCGCGGAGAGGGGGAATACATGAAATTAGGTATTCTCGACATATTCTTTACACTGTGGTTCTCGCAATATTGAAATTCCTAGCAATTTCAGAAGTGAAATGTCCCATGCGTCTAGCTCTAACTACCATTCCGCGTTCAAAGTCTGCTAATTCCCATCGTGCAGTAAAAATCACGTCGGAAACCTTTTCAAGTGAATCACCTGAGTAGGAATGACAGCGTCGCCAATGCACTGCCCTTTTACACCTTGTGTACGCGACACTACCACCATCTATGTATGTGGATATTGGTCTCCCATGCTTTTAGTTACCTCAGTGTAATTCAACTGTGACCAAGCTATTGTATACTAATGTGATTCTAACTAACAATCGTTAAAGGACGAGAGATCTCATAGCCATTATTTTCAAAGACTACAGAGATATGAGGTATAGAGAAGAATTATTGTTTGTGAAGAAGTATGCCCGAGATAGTGATTACTGTGAAACAATTAACTCTATTTCTTAAAGGATGAAATTTAATTAGTGCATAGCACAGTAAAGTGGAAAGAAAAAGGCGATTGCTTTACAGGAACAATGCGCTCAGCACATGAACATTATCTTAATAGCTACAAAATTAGCGTAGAAAGCTACACTTCAGTTGTAACTTACTGTAATGATGCGTATTGTGCTATTTCTAATTAGGAGCTTAGAACAGAGATAACCAAGAAGACGTGTGAGTGACTTAACCAAGGGAAAGGGCAGTAATTACAATGCTACAATTACAAACAGGTAAGAGAATTGTTAGGCCAAAGATAAATAGTTAGAGGCATTTACAGTAATTAGAATTATCAAATCAGTTAACGTAGAAGAAAGTATCAATCATCAGAAGGCTGTGACAGCACCTATGACGACGGGTCCTACAAGGAATGTTAAGAAAGTGAGGAAGATATATTTGCTCAGCAAGGGTGACAGGATACAAATTTCAGAATATCTCAGAAGTCAGCATTAAACATTCACCGATGAGGATGAAAATGTGGAGAACAGATGGAAAAAACACAAAGCATCGGTCAGTATGCCCAGACACGTATGGTCCGAGTAAGGTTTTAAGGGATGGGAAAGATTCAACATGGTTTAATAGCTGCGTTAGAAACGCGCTACGTAAACAAAGAGCGCTTCATCTCAGACTTAAGAGAAGTAAAATCCTAGTTGACAACCAAAAGCTGAACGAAGCGAAACTGTGAGTAAGGAGAGCAATGAGAGCAGCGTTCAATGCTTTTGAAAGCAAGACGATGTCAACCGATCTGAGTAAAAACCCTAGGAGATTTTGGTCGTATGAAAAATCAGTAAGTGGGTCAAAATCATCTATTCAGTCTCTCAGCGACCACACCGGCACCGAAACGGAAGGTAACGGAGAGAAGGCCGAAATACTGAATTCGGTCTTCCGAAGTTGTTCATCACGGAAGATCGTAACACTGTTCCTCCTTACAACTGTCGTACGAACATGGAAATGGCAGATATTGAGACAACCGATCGTGGAATTGAAAAGCTGCTACAGTTGCTTAGTAGTGGAAAGGCTTCAGGACCAGATGAGATACCTATAAGAATCTATAAAGTTTATGCGAAAGAACTTGCTTCCCTTCTAGCAGCAATTTATCGTAGATCACTTGAGCGATGAAAGATACCTAACGACTGTAAAAAAGCGCAGGTCATTCCCACTTTTAAGAAAGGACGTAAGACAGATTCTCACAGTTATAGACCTATATCGTTGACGACAGTCTGTTGTGGAATTATGGAACATGTTTTATACTCAAGAATTATTACGTTTTTGGAAAATGAAAATCTCCTCTTTAAAAATCAACATGGTTTCCGCAAACAGAGGTCCTGCGAAACTCAGATGTTCGTCCATGAGATCCACGGGGCAGGGGACAACGGCGCTCAGGTTGATGCCGTGTTTCTTATTTCAGTAAGGAATTTGACACCGTCCCACATTGCCGTTTAATGAAAAAAAATACGAGCTTACGGAATATCGGAGCCGATCTGTGATTGGCTCTAAGATTTTCTTGCAGATAGAAGTCAGCACTTCGCTCTTGACGGAACTAAATCGACAGATGTAAAGATAATATCCGGAGTACCACAGGGAAGTGTGATAGGACCGTTGCTATTCACAATATATATAAATGATCTAGCAGAAAGTGTCGGATGCTCTTTGAGGTTATTCGCAGATGATGCAGATGTCTATACCAAAGTAGCAAAAGCAGAAGATAGTAAGAATCTGCAGAACGACCTGCAGAGAACTGATGAATGGGGAAGGTCCTGGCAGTTGACCCTGAACGTAAATCAAAGTAACATGTTGCGCATACATAGGAAAAGAAACCCACTACTGTACAGCTACACTATTGATGAAAAACAGCTGGAGACAGCATCTGCCGTAAAATACCTATGCGTAACTATTCAAAGCGACCTTAAGCGGAATGACCATATTAAAACAGATAGTGAGAAAAGCAGACACCAATTTCAGATTCATCGGAAGAATCTTAAGGAAATTTAGCTCATCCACGAAAGAAGTGGCTTGTACTGCGCTTGTTAGCCCGATTCATGAGTACTGTTCATCTAGTTGGTATCCCTATGAGGTAGGACTGATAGAGGAGACAGAGAAGATTCAACGAAGAGCAGCGCGTATCGTCACGGGATCGTTTAGCTGGCGAGATAGCGTTAAGTAGATGATAAGCAAACTGTACTGGCAAACGTTACAAGAGTGGCGCTGTGCATCACGGAGAGATTTACTATTGAAATTTCTGGACTGAACTTTTCAGGTGGAGTCAGACAACGTATTACTTCCCACCACATACATTTCGCTTATTGACCACGAGAAGAAAATTCGAGGTATTAGAGTCAATACAGAAACTTATCGGTAATCATTCTTTCCACGCATTATTCGCGAATGGAACATGGTCGGAGGGATGACATAGTGGTACCAAAAGTACCCTCCGCCACACACCATTGGGTGGCTTGCGGAGTATGATGTAGAAGTAGAAACAGTAAATATTGATTTATATAGTAAGTACATGAGGCGAAGGCGCAAGTACGAAGATAATTAGAGTTAATACCATTGAAAGATAGCATTTGAGTGTATATAGAATGTTATACAAATTTACTGGCAAACTAAGGCAACAAATGCTAAGTTTACAGCTTGGCTAGCGAAATTTTATTTAATGTTGCTCTGTACTGTCGTATTCGTAGGTATCTTCTCTCCAGTTGTAAGATATATATAGGGTGATCAGAAAAAGTCTGAAAGGCTTCTAAGGGTGTTGCAGGGTAGGCAGTGTTGAGAAATGATTGCTAAAAAAAAATATTCGGTACGTCGCGCCGTTTCCAAACTAATTAGCACTGAAGTTAGGCAATCGGACAGTTGTGCGTTCAAATTCAAGCGGCCACCCAGATACATTTAGTGTCTGTTCTCATAGGCGGTTGAGAGACAGCTCGTATTTTGGTTAGAGCTTGATCCTTACTAGCCTCCAATGTTGAATTTGTGCATCGCTCTTGCTCCGGTTTAGAAAGCCAAACGAAGATTACGTACGGCGGCACCGTCTCTGGCTGACCGCTTGAAATTGCACGCACAGTGGGCAGATTGGTTAACGTCAGTGCTAATTACCTTGGAAGCGGTGCAATATATGAAACATTTTTCTTAGCAACTATTTGTCAGCACTACCTACCCTACAACCACTTTGTAAGCCTTTCATACCGTTTCTGTTCAAATGTGTGTGAAATCTTATGGGATATAACTGCTAAGGTCATCAGTCCCTAAGCTTACACACTACTTAACCTAAATTATCCTAAGGACAAACACACACACCCATGCCCGAGGGAGGACTCGAACCTCCGCCGGGGCCAGCCGCACAGTCCATGACTGCAGCGCCTCAGACCGCTCGGCTAATCCCGCGCATACCGCTTCTGATCACATGGTATAAGGCGCAGTTATATGATAACGAGACAGATGGTAAAAATGCAGGTAACTGTTTATTATTTCAAAAGTAATCTCCATATATCCTAATACATCTGTCCCACTTGAGGTAAGTTGATCGACGCCTTCATTAGAAAATGTTTGCAGTTGCGTATGGAACCATGACTGTAAGTAGACGTGCACTTCTTCGTCTGAAGTACATTGACAGCTACGAATTTCTACCTTCAAGGCGCCAAAAATATGGAAATCCTATGTGGAGAGATCGGGACTTTGCGGATGACGTGCAAGGGGGGTTTCCAGCGAATCTATTGCAGCGTAGTCGAAATAACTTCGGCGACGTGTGGGCGGGCATTGTACTGCAACATAATGATGCCATGCGTCAACTTTCCTGGGCGGTTCGACATTGATGGCGCGCATTAGTGTTAGCGGAGTGTCCACTTACCACTGTGCGTTAGTTGTGGCGCCGCATTCCAGGAAGTCAATGAGCAGTGGGTTAATCCAAGGTTGTTTCGTCTACACTGCAGGACTTTCCATGGGGAGCCCTTACACATCTTCCATACAGTCCAGATTTCTCCTCATGTGAATTCCATAAAATACTTTCGTGGTCGTAGATTTGCTTTGAACGACGAGGTGCATTCCTGGGTAGAATTATGTTGCCGTAGACAACCGTAGACATAAAGGCATGAAGGCACTGGGATAAAAGTATCAACAGTTATGGTAACCGCTTTAGAATTAATAAACATTTCAGTCACTGTTACTCGGTTTCGTTTTATTTTACTACCCCTTATAATTATGCTGCCACCCTGATCCACACTTTCTGAAGATGAAATGAAATATAGCGTTGTTCAAAATCTTTAGTAGTTCGTGCGTATAAAAATATTATTGCCGAAGCTCCTAATGTCATGTTGCTCCTACACACGTTCGTCTAGATTTAGGCGTTGACTGTCTGTGTTGTAATAGCCTATGCTGTTTGCCAACGGTATATATTGATCCTTGTCATACCAATGATGAGTCGTATTACTCTATAATATCGGCATCACTTCTCACAACAGTTTCACTATCTGCAGGTGACATTACTGTTACGTACCAACCGAATGTATTTTTTAAGAATTAATTCAGCGTGTTGTAGACGAACAGTATACTGATGAGGATCTCTTGGTTTCCTGTAAAATACGCTCAGTTAAACTGCCTCCATTGATATCTGCGTCCAGTTAAGATCGAAGAAATTTCCGAACTGCGCAACTTGCTCGGCAGGTAGAAGAGCCGAGGGCTGGAGGACGGCATATGCTTTAACACGAACTGTAATGCCAACGTTTTTCAACTGAAAGTGATCTTAATTTACTTTATTTTTGGTCACACCCAACACAGAAGTTTTACTTATCACAGGATCTCCAGAAACTATAACGAAAAACTAAAACCAAATTACAAACATGCTGTTTAAAAGTCTTCATTTTTCTACACAACAAAACACATTTCAATAAAACATGAGCAGATGGAAGATGTAACGTACATAAGATAGATTGTCGTCTTATAAACGAATGTTCCTTTTTTGTCCCTTGTGCGTTCCTACACCATGCATCTGGTTGTGATTTAGCATAGGTGAGTTGTTGACCACACGCCCTTGGAGTTTTCCAAATTAGTACATTAATTTTCAGTTTCAACAAATGTGTGTATTTTATATAGTTCAGCAGCAGTTCGCGTTTTTTCGGTGTTAGGAGTGTACACTCTGACAAAATTGAATTGAGTCAAATCACATGTAACATAGTAGGCAGTATTGATTGTGATATTCCATTAGGCAAAAGATGTCACTGGGGTTTTATTTTATTTTCCTAAGTGGATTTCTGATGGTCGTCACAAAGCATTACTTTCGCTGTCAAATCGGTTGTGCCACCCAAAGCGATTGGTCGATCTGCACCTAACGGAAAAAAGCATCATGATCTTCCGAAACAGACTAGCAATGGGAATCAAGAATGGAAACCGTTAGAGTATGCAATGCTTTGGCCAGTTCGTCTGAAACAGTCAATCAACGAAAGCAAGAATGGATACCGTTCGAGAACGCATGGCTGGATCCACGCAAACACTGCACGATGGTTTATATCTTGTTGCATTCAATTACGATGACAATTATGACTACAGTGTTTATCCAACTGTTTTTATGGGAAGAGTAAATAAATAACACCCGTAGTTCAGTGTCCCCACATTTAAGAATGACATATCAAGAATGGGTTGCGCAAGTGCCAAAGCGAATTGCCAGAGTTTCATTCACTACCCAAACCATTATTGTCGTTGGTATCAGGTGACACAAGCAAATCGAAAAACATTCTTTTCAAAGATACACACGTATGATTCGTGTTTTCAGATGACACAGTTCCTTGCAACGAATAGCGCACACAAGAATTACATGAGAACATTCAAAAAGCAAGGGTAGGTGTAGATAGGTGGAAGCATGTTCCCAGCTATATGGCATGGAAACGACCACATGCTACCCCACTTCCTGCCCTGATCGTACATAAAGAGTCAAGTTCATTGTCCACTAGAGGTTCAATTTGACCCTGTCTGCGAGGCCACAAAGAAGTATATACCATGTGATGATAGATTAAGGAGAGAGGGGGCTGTCCAGCTCTACTGAAATAACAGTCAGCTACAGACTATTTTAAATAAGAGATTTTCTTTTAGTCATCATTCTTCTGAGTGGTTCGATGCGGTCAGCCTCGAATTCCTCTCCTGTGCCATCCTCTTCATCTCAGAGTAGCTACCTACATCCTCAATTATTTGTTGTACTTATTCCATGTCGTCCTCTACAAAATTTATCCTCTTCAACTTTCAGTAGCACCATGGAAGTTATTCTCGGATGTCTTAACGTACGTCCTATCATTTTGTCCCTTCATCTTGTCTATGTTTTCCGTACGCTCCTTTCTTCGCAGAGCCGGCCACGGTGGTCTCGCGGTTAAGGCGCTCAGTCCGGAACCGCGCGACTGCTTCGGTCGCAGGTTCGAATCCTGCCTCGGGCATGGATGTGTGTGATGTCCTTAGGTTAGTTAGGTTTAAGTAGTTCTAAGTTCTAGGGGACTGATGACCACAGAAGTTAAGTCCCATAGTGCTCAGAGCCATTTGAGCCATTTTCTTCGCAGATTCTGCGGAGAACCACCTCTTTCTTACCTTATCAGTCCACCAAAATTTCAACATTACTGTTAAGAACCGCACCTCAAATGCTTTCACCCTCTT
Source organism: Schistocerca serialis cubense (assembly GCF_023864345.2). NCBI lineage: Eukaryota > Metazoa > Arthropoda > Insecta > Orthoptera > Acrididae > Schistocerca > Schistocerca serialis. The sequence goes on from NC_064640.1 coordinate 586,734,902, forward strand.
TTGTTCCGATTTTTCAACAGTTCGTGATTCACTACCACACAACGCTGGGCTCAAAACACACTTTCCCCGAAATTTCTTCCTGAAATTAGGTCCTATGTTGGATACTAGTAGACTTCTCTTGACCAGGAATACCCCTTTTTGCCCGTGCTATCTGCTTTTCATGTCAACTTTGATTCTCTCTTCATGGTTTATTTTGTTTCCAGGGCAGCAAAACTCCTTAACATTGTCTAATTTTTGATCACCAATTTTTATGTTAAGTTTCTCGCTGTTCCCATTTCTGCTACTTACCATTACTTTCGCATTTCTTCGGTTTGCTCTCAGTTTGTATTGTGTTCTCATTAGACTGTTCATTCCATTTAACACATCCTGTAATTCTTCTTCACCTTCGCTGAGGACACCGATATCATAAAATAATCTTATTAGTAGTATCTTTTCACCTTGAACTTTGGTCCCGTTCTTGAACCTTTTCTTATATTTCCGTCACTGCTTTCTCGGTGTACAGATTAGGCAGTAGCGAGGAAGGACTGCATCCCTGTCTTTCATCGCTTTTAATTCAAGCATTTCATTCTTGGCCTTCCAGTCTTATTGTTCCCTCATGGTTTTTGTGCAAATTGTATATTACCCATCCTTTCCTATAGCTTAGTTCTATTTCCCTCAGTATTTCGAACATTTTGCACCTGCTTACATTGCCGAGCGCTTTTACTGATCGACAGCTCGTATTAAATTCTCTGCATTTTTCTTCAGCATTTCCTCCATTATCAATTGCAACGTCGAAAGCGCCTCAATGGTGCCTTTACCTCTCCTGATGCCAAATTGATCGTCGTCTAAAATTTCCTCACTTTTGTTTCCCGCTCTTCTGTATACTACCCATGTCACTAACTTAGACGCACGAGCTATTAAGCTGATTGTGCTGTGGTTCTCGCAATTGTCAGCCCTTGCTATCATCCAAATTGTGCGGGTTATGTTTGTCCGAAAGTCTGATGGTATGCCTTGAGTCTCATAGACTCTACACACCAACTTGAATAGCCAGGTTTTTCTACTTCCCCCAACGATGTTAGAAATTCCAATGGAATTTTATCTATACCTTCTGCATTATTTGGGGATAAGTCTTCCAAAGCTCTTCTAAATTATGACTTTCGTAATGGATCCCCTAACTCTTACATATCGACTCAAATTTCTTCATCCATCACTTCATCAGACAGTTCTACCATATCATTGAAGCCTTCGATGTATTCTTTCCATCCATCCGCTCTATCCTCTACGATCAACAGCGGAATATCCTTTGCACTCTTAGTGTTTCCGCCCCTGCTTTTCATTTCATAAAAGGGTGTTTCGACTTTTCTATGCTGAGGCAGTCCATCCGACGATCATTTCTTTCTAGATTTCTTACAATATTTTTCCAACAGTTACTTCGCCATGCATTTTTTCCCCTTTCCTATTTATTTCATTCCTAAGTGTTTTATATGTCTGTATTCCTGTCTTTCTCTGAGTATTTTTGTACTTCCTTCTTTCGGCGATCAACTGAAGTAGTAGTTCTGTTTTCTTTGCCAATTTTAAGTTACGTTACCTATCTCTGCTTTCCTCTAACGGTTAGGATCGCTAATCCGACTTCCTCAATGTACATATGCACAAACGACCGCTCAAACTAGGCACAAAGGGACCCCGGGCAATAGCAAAAAGGCATCTTTGTGAAAATTATCTACTTTTGAATTATCAATAACCACGACCTGTATAGCTTACATACCATAAAGCTATACCGTGGCATCATCACAGACTATTCCTTGTCTTTCTTCAGGCCTCACAGCAAACATAAAATGACGAATAATTTATAGTTAATATTTGGTACATTATATTCAAACAGCTCTGATCGTGTCACAGACCGATTTGCCAGTAATTGAGATGTAGCGATACAAGTTTGCCAGCCCTAAACATTGTGACATCACAACAGCCTCTTGAAAGTGTCTCCTAGAAAATCAGAGGCCTTTATTTGCTTTCAGTTTGTGGCTTTGGACTACGTTGTAGGGGATCTCTTCTTGTGAAGGAACTATTTCGTCTGTTATCGTCACATAAACAAAAGCAAAACCATTGTAAAAAAAAAGGTTACAACGCTAAGGTATTCATGAATGGCAATACAACAAAAAAAAAACATATGTTTATCACTGCATTCATATGCAAAAGTAAGTAATCCGTTGTAATGACCTCGGCAGGCGCATTGTTCACACACTCATACACGGTGTTTTTGTAGAGACGATGTACTCTTCTACGGGGTGGGAAGAGGACAGCTGTCATTGCCGCTGGAAGGAAAGCATGTCAGGTCCTCCAGGGCAGCCGGCAGCCTGCAGAGGGCACTGGCGTTAACCTAATTCGGCGAGTTCACGCCACGGGCAGGCAGGTCTAACTTCTGGACGGTGATCGCTCTCTCCTGCCACTGAGGGCACCTGGAGAAATACAAAACTCTGAGCTACCGAGTATACTGGACCGGACTTACACTCATAAGGAGGAGGGCCAGTTTTCCGCAAATGCAGTGGACTGATTACGGTGTTACTTCGTCACTTGAGAGCCGCAGAGCTGTGTACGACACTTTACTTTCCTCAGTCACACAGTTGAGGACCTAACTACTTGGAACAGCTTACAGGAGTGCGGTGTTTTATCAACTCCACCCACTGTCTTGGTTCTGCTTATTACACGCTTGTTCCTGCATACTATGTATGAAATTTACACTCATTTAAGAAGAGTTATGGTAAACCTTAGCAATTTAAACTTTCACCTTAATCTCTAGAATTTATCATAAATAGTAAACTGTAGAAACCAGGAGTGAAATCCTCCCCGTGACTAATAGGGCATTCATTGTAAAAGCTTCCATCCCAAACAGAGTTCCATAAAGAAAAACGTAAGTAGGGTTCATCTAGGAACCCAGTTGTGCTCTGTTGCGTTTGCTGGCACTTTTTGTGGAGGTTACCCATTACTCTTAGAGCCCGACAAAAATTAATTAGAAAAATCAAACATGTTGCACCCAGATGTAGCTCACCCGTGCACCAGAATTTTTATTGTAAACGTGGGATATATACAAATGGTTCAAATGTTTCTGAGCACTATGGGGCCTAACATCTGAGGTCATTAGTCCCATAGAACTTAGAACTACTTAAACCTAACTAACCTAGGGACATCACACACTTCCATGCCCGAGGCAGGATTCGAACCTGCGACCGTAGCGGTCGCGCGGTTCCAGGCTGAAGCACCTAGAACCGCTAGGCCACAACGGCCGGCAGGGATGCATACGTGTCTATCAGTCAACATCAGTATCCAGCGATCACAGGCCCTACAGACCCTGCACTACTCCCAAGAACTGCCTCCATTTCTTTTCTGTTTTGTCGTCGGTTTTTCCAGGTGCCTTCAATCCCCAGCGCTGCCAGGTCCTTCACCAGGTCGTCCGTCAAGCGTTGCCATCAGGTTCTTCTGCTCTTCAACTTCTGCGGGATTGTTGGTTGTCACAAGAAGAGGTATATTTGGTCACTCTTCTTCTTTACCTAAGATGGGCCCCATATGTTCGTTATTACTCTAAGAGAGCAAAAAATAAGAAATCACTCATTGCAATGAAACATAAGGGTCATGTTCGGTTATTATTAGTTTCTTTTTACACCAAGAGGAATATTAGCAAAACTTTTTAGTTGGTGGGAAACACCCCGCCAAGAGTCATCATGTCTTAGATAAAGAAGTGCAACGTAATAGCCTGACATACTGACAATTAATTTACGGGTATGAGGTATTTCCGATATACTTGTTTCTTTACTCACACAACAAACTGCGGCAGACACTTCGGAGTAATCTTCACCTATTTATAAACTGAATTAGATTAACCCCTCCAGACTGTTTCCTGCCAGTGGTTAGTATTACAAAGAGTAAGTGCGTGGAAGCTGCCTGGGCTTTTTCTCTTGTTACAATACTAACTCTGTGCTAAGTGAAACAAAAGTGTGTGAAAAGGGGGGGGGGGGGGAGGGGGGAAATGGAAGGGAACAAAACTAAAAAGGAATAGAAATTAAAATTGTGGATGGTCGTCGCCTGTCCCATCTTATCTTAAAAATTCTTTAGAGCAGAAGCCTCAAGCAATTAATCGTCTAATCCAGTGACAGTCACGGCGATGCAGGCAACCAATTGCTAAGCTTCAACATTTCGGAGAATCTACTGGGTTTCTATACCTGTTTCAGGTGTGTGGAGTCGACAAGACGTCATGTGGGTCTTGTGAGAAGATTAAAGCATTCGAAATACCTGAACGTAGCGGCTGTTGTAGCCAAGTTCCAGATGGAAGACATTCAAAACAGATGCTTGTGTTCTGTCAAGGTGAGGAGAGGTCCAGGCCAGACTACGAGGGCATCTTTCCACTCGTGTAATATTTATCACTGCCCAGACGCACAATACCTCGTTAAACAACAACGTGACGTACATGGCAGACGCAATTGGTATTTGTATCAGAAGGCTTAACTCTAGATCAGACATGCACTTGACAGATGAATTACTTGGTTTGAAAGAGAGTACGTGGGATGACTGAACTACGTAGGATAAAATACACTCCTGGAAATGGAAAAAAGAACACATTGACACCGGTGTGTCAGACCCACCATACTTGCTCCGGACACTGCGAGAGGGCTGTACAAGCAATGATCACACGCACAGCACAGCGGACACACCAGGAACCGCGGTGTTGGCCGTCGAATGGCGCTAGCTGCGCAGCATTTGTGCACCGCCGCCGTCAGTGTCAGCCAGTTTGCCGTGGCATACGGAGCTCCATCGCAGTCTTTAACACTGGTAGCATGCCGCGACAGCGTGGACGTGAACCGTATGTGCAGTTGACGGACTTTGAGCGAGGGCGTATATTGGGCATGCGGGAGGCCGGGTGGACGTACCGCCGAATTGCTCAACAAGTGGGGCGTGAGGTCTCCACAGTACATCGATGTTGTCGCCAGTGGTCGGCGGAAGGTGCACGTGCCCGTCGACCTGGGACCGGACCACAGCGACGCACGGATGCACGCCAAGACCGTAGGATCCTACGCAGTGCCGTAGGGGACCGCACCGCCACTTCCCAGCAAATTAGGGACACTGTTGCTCCTGGGGTATCGGCGAGGACCATTCGCAACCGTCTCCATGAAGCTGGGCTACGGTCCCGCATACCGTTAGGCCGTCTTCCGCTCACGCCCCAACATCGTGCAGCCCGCCTCCAGTGGTGTCGCGACAGGCGTGAATGGAGGGACGAATGGAGACGTGTCGTCTTCAGCGATGAGAGTCGCTTCTGTCTTGGTGCCAATGATGGTCGTATGCGTGTTTGGCGCCGTGCAGGTGAGCGCCACAATCAGGACTGCATACGACCGAGGCACACAGGGCCAACACCCGGCATCATGGTGTGGGGAGCGATCTCCTACACTGGCCGTACACCACTGGTGATCGTCGAGGGGACACTGAATAGTGCACGGTACATCCAAACCGTCATCGAACCCATCGTTCTACCATTCCTAGACCGGCAAGGGAACTTGCTGTTCCAACAGGACAATGCACGTCCGCATGTATCCCGTGCCACCCAACGTGCTCTAGAAGGTGTAAGTCAACTACCCTGGTCCGCAAGATCTCCGGATCTGTCCCCCATTGAGCATGTTTGGGACTGGATGAAGCGTCGTCTCACGCGGTCTGCACGTCCTGCACGAACGCTGGTCCAACTGAGGCGCCAGGTGGAAATGGCATGGCAAGCCGTTCCACAGGACTACATCCAGCATCTCTAGGATTGTCTCCATGGGAGAATAGCAGCCTGCATTACTGCGAAAGGTGGATATACACTGTACTAGTGCCGGCATTGTGCATGCTCTGTTGCCTGTGTCTATGTGCCTGTGGTTCTGTCAGTGTGATCATGTGATGTATCTGACCCCAGGAATGTGCCAAGAATGTTTCCCCTTCCTGGGACAATGAATTCACGGTGTTCTTATTTCAATTTCCAGGATTGTATGAAACATCCTTGAAGAATATTCAGCAGTCACATCTCCATCTAGTCTTCCTTGCCGTCCAGTATCATTCAGTATAGCTATTTTGCTTATCTGACTTTAAGAAATGGAATTCTTGAACTTACTATTGAAATGCTTTCCACTTTGTTCTCCAGCGTTTGGCTGAGACAGAAACAAAGGGTGAGCCCCTAGCCTGTTTTCTTCACAAAAATGTCCGTCGTATGGAAGACTAAACTTAGCTCTCTTCCTCTCCATGATGACTGACTTTTCATGGTTGCAATTAGGATCAAATCTGCCATGTAAAGCTGGGTATGCTTGCGTAGTTCATCATGTCGTATATTCGTTTACTTCCTTTAACTCGTTATCGTTTCCAAAGCCGTCACAATCTTTGTTACCGCGCTAGCCCTGTCCAGAAGGAAGGTCAACATTTTTTTATATGTGGTGCCGTTCCCTCTCTGCCAAACATTAAGGCTTTATGAGTGGGTAAGCTGGTCCACTGAACAGTAATGCCGATTCTCTTGTGCACCGTACCTTAATTTCGACTCCCTGTTGGAGAGAAGAGATCTAGTTGTCCTTCCTGCTGATGGAACGTAATTCACACTCGCTATGCACGTTACCCATAGCATACATCATTCTAATATTGTGCCTCGGCTCAATCCTCAGCAACCGCTGACTGCTGCGGACGATACTGACTGAGAATTATTCTCATGGTCATCTCGGTGTAGCTGACTCGAGCACATTATTTTTTGACCCGCTATTACGTTCCATTCCAACGAGAACTCATCCTTCGCCGTCAGTAGCTCTAACGCTCTGTCTATCCCTCTCAATGGAACACTCAATAGCTGTCAACGTGCCCAATCAGGTAGGCGTTCATGTCATGACAGTAGTCACTCCTGGCCCATAAAAGGCGAGATGCTGGGTAGCATATGCTTTTTACATCTACATCTTCATCTACATTTATACACCGCAAGCCACCCAACGGTGTGTGGCGGAGGGCACTTTACGTGCCACGGTCATTACCTCCCTTTTCTGTTCCAGTCGTGTATGGTTCGCGGGAAGACATCTACATTTATACAACGCAAGCCACCCAACGGTGTGTGGCGGAGGGCACTTTACGTGCCACTGTCATAACCTCCCTTTCCTGTTCCAGTCGCGTATGGTTCGCGGGAAGAACGACCGTCTGAAAGCCTCCGTGCGCGCTCTAATCTCTCTAATTTTACATTCGTGATCTCCTCGGGAGGTATAAGTGGGAGGAAGCAATATATTTGATACCTCATCCAGAAACGCACCCTCTCGAAACCTGGACAGCAAGCTACAAGAGAGGCGCGATGCAGAGCGCCTCTCTTGCAGAGTCTGCCACTTGAGTTTATTAAACATCTCCGTAACGCTATCACGGTTACCAAATAACCCTGTGACGAAACGCGCCGCTCTTCTTTGGATCTTCTCTCTCTCCTCCGTCAAACCGTTCTGGTACGGATCCCACACTGATGAGCAATATTCGAGTATAGGTCGAACGAGTGTTTTGTAAGCCACCTCCTTTGTTGATGGACTACATTTTCTAAGGACCCTAGCAATGAATCTCAACCTGGTACCCGCCTTACCAACAATTAATTTTATATGATCATTCCACTTCAAATCGTTCCGCACGCATACTCCCAGATATTTTACAGAAGTAACTGCTACCAGTGTTTGTTCCGCTATCATATAATCATACAATAATGGATCCTTCTTTCTATGTATTCGCAATACATTACATTTGTTTATGTTAAGGGACAGTTGCCACTCCCTGCACCAAGTGTTCTGGTTGCTAAAAACAGACGCCAAATATAACGCGTCGTTACTAATTTCGGTTGGTAAGAGGCTCCAGTCATAATCCGGAGCTTAACCTGCTGCTCTTGCGCTCTACCTAAGCACTGCAACAGAAATTCAATGTGTTACACGCTGAACATCCCGAAAAACTAATCTGTCAAATCTCACCAAAGCTTTGTGTGTGATGGGGGGTATCAATTGAATAATATAAACTTCTGGGTATCTGTCAGCTGAGTAGAGGCAAATTATTTCCAAAAATATTCAACGACATGAAGTGGGTGAGTTTGAGAGCCGAAACCTCCAATTTCACGCTTGGCGCAGCCATCACTTGCATGAGTTTGCTTGCGTTTTCCCTGCTAGCTATTCTAATTACTTTTTGGTCACAAATGCCATCAGCTATTACTGAGTCTGTTGTTGCGCTCACAGCATTAAGCATGTGCGTCTCCCGTTCCTGGGAACATGGTCTGTCGGCTAGACTAGCTACCTGCCGACGAGTCTGGGTTACTGCCTGAAATCCTTCTAGGCCCATGTGAGAGCTCCTCCATGACCTTCAGAACTACGCTGCTTTATCAGAGCTCATCAATGGACTGATCGTTTCTCCACACTTCGGAAATGGTACAAGTTAGGCTCCTACTATCCGCTGAGATAAGTTCCACATGCAGAAACCTGCCTCTCTAGGGATGCACTGGCCCTCTTGACAATCATCAATCTTAATATTTATAGTGTTAACTACTGATTTAATACGATTCTCGGTGCTACATTTTGTGAAGCAAGTGGATTATTGAGATTATTGGTGAGAGAATGTAATTCAGTTTTCAGTCACTTCAGTTTTTCCCCTTACTGAATAACTTCACCACGGACATCCCCAAATTGATAGGTCAGGGAAGTTAGCGCTGACTTCTGCAGATCTAACTGCATGTTCATGCTATCCATTTTTCTAGACTGCTAATTTAATTTAATGTTTATTGCATAAAATTGTTTGTTTAAACTATCAGATTATTCTTTAATATGGTTTCTAGTTTAATAGTGGTCATTTTCATGAATATTGTCGAAGATAGATTCTTTAGCTATGTCTTCTTCTAAATGTTAGGATCGCTGCTCTGACGACCCTGCAACTCTCATAAAATCAGCAATAACTTATAGTAAACATTGAATATATTTGAGAACCTCAAAGACTCGTTAGCCTATAATCCCGATCTGGCTATAATAATTTGCCGGACTTAGTGTGAAATCACAATAAACTCCAGAAACTGTTGCCACACCTTGCTGCCCTACCAGTTTGCAGCTTAGGGCTTTAATAAAGAGTTTCTTTTCTACTCGATTAACAGTTGCTACTCTATTATCGTCACATATACAAAATTTTTTAGGAAGCATATTGTGCTCATGTGAGAATTCCGGCGATCTTGACAACCAGTTTACTGTTTTACAAACATTAGATCGCTCCCACATGACCACATTGCGCTCCCTACAAAACAGTATGCCAAGCCAGGCAGTGGGAAACATTTGTATAAAATGAATTCCTGCGATCTTGGCTACCAGTTTATTGTTTTACATACACAAAAGCAAAGCCATTACACAGTTAGTAGGTTATACGCCAAACTGTTTATAAATGTAAATGCAACAAAGAAACGACATCACAATACTCGCAAAGAAAGGAAGGAAAAAGTAGCAATAACCTCGACGAGCACATTATTCCTACACACAAACACAAACAAACACACACGTACACACACACACACAGACACACACACACACACGAGCACGCGAGGGCGCGCGCTCGTAAGCACGCACCGTCCTTGTTTGTGTGTGGACAATGCACTCTTCCACGGTGGTGGAGAGCTGGCACTTTTCACAGTTGCTGGTCGAAATTTAGGTCAGGTCCTTTCTGGGAGCAAGCAGTCTGGAGAGGGCACTGATATTTACCTAATTCGTCGAGTTACCACCGGTGAGCAGATAGGTATAACCTCTGAATGGTGACCGGCATCTGGACAAATACAGAGTTCTAAACCACCGAAAGGTGCTAGACCACACCCACCCTGATAATGAGGAGAGCTCAGGTTTTCGCAAATACAGCCCAATAATTACAGTCTTATTTCGTCAGGTGGTACGCACACAATTGTCCAGCCCCCTTTCCTTTCTAAAGTTAGACGATTAAGGAGTCAACAAATTTGGCGCAACTTGCAGTGGTGTGGTGTGTTACCAACTAACCTACCTCTGTCCAGAGATTTGTTACGGATGGCACGTATGTTGATGGAGAATGCTTAAGGCAGTTGCCTAGCTGATGCCACTTCCTCTTGCGATTGCGCGGGAACTAATGTCCGGATCAACGGCAAAAGTAGCCAGAACATTAATTTCCCCGTCTTCTGTGGTCACTTGATTCCTTTTGGTACGTTCACTGGGTGTTACACATCACTTTCCCGTAACTGATTGAAGATGCTGATAAATAATTACCAAGACAGTTAACGTCTATGGGGATATCTTGCCGCATACACCGTACAACAACAAACTGTATTCTTCTTACAGTCTGCAACAGCGTAATCATGTCGGTTTTTTCTGCATTGATAAACCCCATCGCCTAATCACGGCCTATTGCCATCAAGTCGCAGTGCACTCAAGGAACACAAACGCACACTCTAAGAAAACAACTACGCGGGTTGAGTAGCACAAACAAGAGTCGATGTGGAAACTTTTCACAACATGGTACCTCGTAAACGACTCGCACTGGACTCCTGTCACATATACCACTGACTCACTCATTTAGCCTACTAATGTCTACAGGCATTGTTACATTAAGAGACGTGTACGTCGGCACAAAAAATACACTTTCTAAGTATTATTACAATCTGTTTAGTGGCTAACAGTACAAACCTCTGGATACCAATCCAATCTATCGCACATCAACAACACTTTCAGTTTCCAGACTATTTGCGGAGCAAGTTTCAGATGGTTCATCCGGCATACAGAGTTAAGGTAAATTTTAGCAGATTAACCTTCAATTTGCCTTCTACTACATATTATAAATAGTAAATGATAAAAACCTCGAGTTTCCATGGCGAATGGGGTGTACAACTTAAAATTTTCCATAGCAAAATGAACGCACAAACATGATTCGAGTAGGCGTCCAATTGCATTTAATGGTCGTTATTCAAATCCTCATGGAGGTTAGCCATTATTTTTATATCCAGACAAATGTAGTCGATGGAACACAAGAATTTAAAAAAAAAACTGACTTGGTAGACCACTATGTAGCTCTTCTAAGCAGCAGAACATTTAATGCAAACATAGCATATATACATATGTAAGAGGCCAAACATTGAGGAATCACTTAGTCTAATGAAAGTTAAATGCTGTGTTCGGAGTTTACCTAGGACGAAGAGAGGAATAGTTGTGAGACCCTACAATGAGTGGGGAACATCAAGCCTAGAGTAATCACCCTTGCTATTTCTTAGTGGGATGAGCAGACAGTAATCTCTGGACGTAGTCGCAGTTGTTTTTATGTTCATGATGTACTTCTGAAACACTTTTTCTATACTCACAAAAATAAAACTGATCACACAAATTGTTTTTTTACACATACTAGGCGGTATGTGTTCAACAAATGTAAACAGAAGTGCTGTTGGTTACGTAATTGTATAATGTAAAAAGTATCTGTGAGCAATAGAGACATGACCTTTTGGGTAACATGCTGTGTGATTTTAAATACACACATCAAAAATAGTTTGCATCACCTCGGTTCCGAGAGTTCCGGAACCTGTACAGAAAATTGGAATAGAGATCAACATAAACATCATTTCTGCCCTTTTTATTGCTCATGAAAACCACACATTGCATCTTGTACCAGGATACAGCGAGACCTTTAGAGGTAGTGGTCCAGATTGCTGTACACACCGGTACCTCTAATACCCTGTAGCACGTTCTCTTGCATTGATGCATGCCTGTATTCGTCGTGGCATGGTATCCACAAGTACATCAAGGCACTGTTGGTCCAGATTGTCCCACTCCTCATCGGCAATTCGGCGTAGATCCCTCAGAGTGGTTGGTGGGTCACGTCGTCCGTAAACAGCCCTTTTCAATCTATCCCAGGCATATTCAATAGGGTTCATGTCTGGAGAGGATGTTGGCAACTGTGCTCGAGTGATGTCGTTATCTTGAAGGAAGTCATTCACAAGATGTGCACGATGGGAGGGCGAATTGTCGTCCATGAAGACGAATGCCTCGCCAATATGCTGCCGATATTGTTCCACTATCGGTCGGAGGATGGCATTCACTTATCGTCTCCTACAATTGTCTGGTTGAAGGTATATGCGACACACATCGGTGACGAGAACGTGATGCCAATCCTGAGCGGTCCATTCGGCATGTTGTTGGGCCCATCTGTACCGCGCTGCAAGGTGTCGTGGTTGCGAAGATGGACCTCGCCATGGACGTCGGGAGCGAAGCTGCGCATCATACAGCCTATTGTGCACAGTGTGAGTTGTAACACGACGTTCTGTAGCTGCACGAACAGCATTATTCAACATCGTGGCTTCGCTTTCAGGGTTCCGACGAACCATAATCGCGTAGGTAGTGGTCATCCACTGCAGTAGTAGACCTTGCACGGCCTGAGCGAGGCATGTCATCGACTGTCCCTGTCTCTCTCTATCTCCTCCATGTCGGAACAACATCGCTTTGGTTCACTCCTAGCCGCCTGACACTTCCTTTGTTGAGAGCGTTTCCTGGTACAAAGTAACAATACGGACGCGATCAAACCGCGGTATTGACCGTCTAGGCATGGTTGAACTACAGACAACAGGAGCTGTGTACCTCCTTCCTGGTGGAATGACTGGAAGGAATTGGCTGTCAGATCCCCTCCGTCTAATAGACGGTGCTCGTGCATGGTTGTTTGTATCTTAGGGCGGTTTTAGTGACGTCTCTGAACAGTCAAAGGGACTGTGTCTGTGATACAATATCCACATTAAACGTCTTCAGGAGTTCTGGGAACCAGGGTGATGTAAAACTATTTTTGATGTGTGTAATTTAGCTATGTCAAACGCTTATAATTCTGGAATTCGGCCCACTCGTCTCTTATATGGGGCCTCTGTTTTCACTGATAAATAAACAACACACAAGGAAATCATGTTAATGGAGTTTATTACAGTAACTGAATTGACAATACTTCCGTTTCTACTGGATGGTTTGCAAGCAATTGGCGGCATGGAAATAATCAGTGTCCTTTGATAGACACAATTTCCATGCAAGCTAATCCCACAAGTTCATTAGTTACAGCAATCGCTAATATCACTGGGGTTCTTCTAGTGCCTCTGTTCTAGTGCGTCTTCTAGTGCCGGTCTACCAGTGCGCCCGCGTCTAGGTGGCGCGTCGCTTTTATTCTCTTCGTGCAGATGCCGCTCCTGTCGTGGTGACGTCCTAGTCAGCGTGCTATTGGTTGACGTCGTCTCACAGCCCTCTCTGCTGTATCGTTCTTGATATTCGCGCAGGCACTCATTGTTAGGCCGGAACAATTATGTGCCAAGTTTTATCCTCCTGACCTCTTGTGCATGACGTCAGAGTAAAATGAACATGGTTTACTACAAAAAAAAAAAAAAAAAAAAAAAAAAAAAAAAAAAAAAAAAAAGTTTAAGACTTAAAGATGACAGCTACGATTCTTGAACCGGTTGTCTTGAATAGAAAATATTTTGTACAATTTTGGCTTTTGAGTGGTGTTAACAATTAAAACAGATCACCCTTAAATATTCTCTTAACGAGAAATTTCCATAAAAACCTGGGACAGACACTTTGGTGCAATTTCGGAGTGTCAGTAGACTGAGCTGAGTTAACGAATGTAGACGGCTCTTGCGAGTGGTCAGTACTGCAAAGAGAAGGTGCAATGAAACAGTCAGTATTTCTCTTGCCTTTGGCAAACTTATTCTGTGGCAAGTGAAAAGCATTACGTGGGAAAACAAAAAGAATTGAGATCCACCACCTGTCCCAAGGAGATCACATTAATTTGAAGATACTTACATGCAAAGAATCGGACATTAAAAAGTCTAATAGATCAGTGACCGTCATGGTGATGTAGGCAGTTAGCTGGTTCTTGTCTTGGAGGTTATAAGATTCAGGCTTTAATGCAACTTGCTAAGTTTAAACATTTTGGAATATCCACTGAGTACCTGCTCTTGTTTCAGATGTATGGAGAGAGTCTCGTAACAAGGTGTAGACGAAGAACAAAGGACCTAAGGTGCAACATAAGTGAAAAACGAGCAGAATTATTCTGATACAAATTAGGCGGAGCTGTCTGGCGGTAGGGTTCAAGATCGATATTGCGACAAGCATTAGGAGCGTTACAAAATGATGCAGTTTTTTGTCAATCACCAAAAAAATCTATAGTTTTGGTAAAAATGAAAATAACTAAAGATGTAAATTCATCGGAATCGGAGACGATAACAGAGATAGGTACATTGTAACTGAAAATAGCCACAGGAATAGGTTCGTTAGAATCAAAAACGACAAACGTAATAAGTTCGCTACAATCGAGTGAAGTAAACTTAATATCTCTGAGAACAGAAATGCAATCAGACACTGACTATCAGAAAAAATAGATGTTGGAATCTATTAACAAAAGCTTCGTTTCCGTCAGGACGGTACTGGTTGTTATGAAGATATGTTCTGATGTGAAAATCGAAACAGTGGAGAAGGAAGGTGAATCGGTTAAAATATGTTTAATGAGCGAATAGAGGCGACTCAGATCAATTTAATGCGACGGATAAGCGAGACACATGATAAAGTAACCGTCTAAATAGAGAACATTAGGGAAGGGACAAAACATAGTCTTGAAACGAGTTTTTAGGAATTTGTTTTGACCTGGTGGGGGAAATGTTATGAAAGGCTGTCTCAAATCGCGATCTGCGCTGAACCGCAGACGTATATGGGAGATTTAATCTATTTCATAGACCGGAGGTTACGAGTGCAAGCATAAACGCACATTAGCGTAGCAAACATCAATTTTGATCAATTTATGAGTGAAATAAATGGAGTATTTATGTACTATAGCAGGGAAGAATCTCAGTAGTATGGGGAATGAATGAGATCCAGAGACAATGACAAAATAATGATTTTGAATGAGATAATTTAAGATGCAAATCAGACAAGGTACGGGACTGAGAGGAGGAAGACATCGACGATGTATGTATATAATCTGAGTGATGGGGAACGTTATTCGAAAACGATTCCTCGCATCAGTAAGAGGCTCAGCTGCGCAGATAATGAGCAGTGGCCCAATAACATTTACAGCTGATGCGTTCTGAGAAAGAGGAGAAGGAAATCGAAATCAAGTAGAAATAGTAATACCAAGGGATGGAACTAGTTTAATCATTGTGGATCAGGAGAAAATAAGGCATTCTTATGGACAGTTAATTCAGGGAATTTATTATAAGAAGGAACAAGGGTGAATCACAATGAAGTAAACGAATCATTGCTGACGTTTAGGGAAACAATTGAGGAGATTTGTCCGGAAGGTAGCCTGAGTAGTAACGAAAAATAGGGATTTTGAGAAACAAACATTCGAAAAGAAGAACGAGAAACCTGATCAACCTAACAAGAGACGAGACGAAGCTTTACTGGATTTCATGATGGTAGGGAAGAGGATAAGGAGTCAATCGCGAGTCTATAAATGATACTTTTAAAAACAGGTCTCATCAATCTCGGTCAGAAGAGTAGTGCCCAGAGGAGAGACAGCTACTTATTATGGGGGCAGAATTATGGAATATAGGGAGGAAATAGGTCAAAGTTAAGATACGACAGAATGGAAGAAAGATGGAAATTAAAGGCAAAGGAGATGAGTATGAAAATGATACAGAAAATGATAATGACTATGAATAGGGTTTAGATGGCGTGGATTTCGAGGAGGAATTTGGAGATGATTCGAAGAAAGACGAACAGGAAGATATACTACGTGATTGCGGCACCGACAACGAAACAGTTACAGTATCAATACAAGGAGTGATAATGAAAGAGAATGATGAGAATGCTGAAACTAAAACCCATACATATTGTGATAACGTATGTATGTATGTTTACATGTATGTTCTGCCCCTCCTCCTAATCCATTGGATTGATTTCAACCAAACTTGGTTCACATACCATTAACTGTCAGAAAGAACCACTATGTGAGTAACGACCACCTAACTCTGAAAGGGATTCGGAGTGACGGTGAAAAAGTAGCATAACTCGTGACGTGCAATTACCCAGACTTCATTCAACCACTATTTGAGAAGGAGAGCGGTTGAAACAAGTTGATAGCCAGCTGTTCATGACTATCTCAGATACTTTAATTCACTTTGTGTTAGATAACAGGGGCGATAGATGGTTTTCGATATGATCATAGATCCATGCTCCATTATGAGCACAATAAAATTATGAACGATATTCTGTTGATGCTGCCGTTTCCATAGAGCACTTGATGCTGATAATCACGATTCTGGCAACTGCTTAGGTCATTAACCAGTTCATGCAAAACGATTCACCAAGCGAACAGTGGGTCATAGAGTGCTTGAAACCAAGAATATTTATAATTATCATAAAAGAGTCCAAATATTTTAGTAAAAAGGCTTATCCAAAATAGAATTCATAATAGAAAATATTTTTGATCAAGAATTACCAAATGATCGGTGTGATAAAGTTACGGGTAGTAGTTCTCTCAGATAATAATGAGAGTGGGCATACATGTTTGAAAATTACATAATTGTAATAAATTTGAGTTTACAAGCGTTAACGACTGTGTCATCCCTAATAACGTATATCCTGATATATGCAGTATCGCGGTGTTAATTTTCATCTGGGTTAACTGCCATTGTCATAGAGAGGAGTGTTCTCTAGTTGCCATTTGTCGTAAACATTCTGAACAGTCAAAGAAAAGAGATCAGAATACCTACTATAAAACAGAACAAAATAACAAATACTACATAGTATCTCCTTTTACTTCTTTTTTCAAGCGAACAGTGTTTTTTTACTGGTATTTGAATAAAACAACACCATACTTCCCATAATTTTAAGTGGAAAATTATTTGCACACTTTGATCATATCGTAAGCATGGACTTCAGCAATTTTGATAAGGTGCTGCCTATTGGAATTTAAGGGAGATGAAATTCATCAGCAGTAACTGCAAGGCCATTGTGGGATATAATATTGGATACAGTTACTGATTTCAGAAATGTGCTACAACACCTTAGGTACAGTCTCCTATAACGCCACTGTTTCGTGAGGTAAGGGGATGTGGCAATATTGGCGTGTATCTGTGGATCGCAGAGTCCAGTCAGTTCTTTTCAGCGATCATGTCAGTACTATTCGGGAGTACAACACAGCTTATTCACTCTAAACACTATAAAGAACTAATTTCACCGGTACTCCGAAGTTATTTCAGTATAATTGAAAACTACTCACTCAAATGGATCACAGAGTCTGACCTAATAACGACGAGAAGTACTAAAAAGATACAAAAGGAAAATTACAGGTTTCCATCTTATCAATGCCTAGATCATTGGAGAGGTACTGGAAGGTCGAATTGGACAAGAATGGGCATGTAAATCGTTGGTTTAGGAACCATCTAGTCATTCTCTTCAAGTGATATAGAGAAACCGTTATGCTTCCTCGTTCCATGGAAAATGCTACATGTATAATCAGGGTTTTCTTCTTCATACTCTTTTGAAGAGAGAAGAGTTCTGGAGACGAGTGGAGAGAAAACCGTCTTGAAACGTGTCCCATAATAAAGTACCTGAGAATAATGTTACATCACACATCAAGCTTTAAATAATTTTGCAACAAAACGAAAGGTGAAACATGCGCTCGGGAGAAACTCATTTAGAAAATGACTAGCAAGGCATGGAATGTGAACCTTCCTCCAACCCCCACTTACACACAGGCACAAATTGTCACCCACGGCTTTGTACGAGTCTAATTTGGAATATTTTGCAGGAGCTAGGAGCGGTTGAACACACATGCAGTTTTTCGAATTTGCAATAAATAATACAGCACGTTCAGTGACCGTATACCTAAAGCTGACTCCAGTCCATAAGCTCTGTCCATCAGCTACACCTCAAATCACAGTGTCTAGTGGCAGGAAAACTTAAGTAAAAAGGACCCTTTTCTCCAAAGAATCACACAGATATCGTCTAGTAACCACATGGTGAAGAGAGTTTGGTAGACCAGTTGCTCCGGCCTGTGCTGAGTCAGCCATACTTTCTATGGAGAGCCGCAAACCACACCATAGTTGGGGTTTCCAGATGCCACACTAATAAGCTGACATAGGTCTTGTTGTCGATTGAGACAGAAGTTTAGTGTGACGGTCGAGACATCCTACAGCTGTCTAAGTAACTTACTATCCCCGGCCACACTATAGGTGGTCCTCCCCTAGGCGGTTAGATACCCCAGGCACAATTTCCTGTATTCCAGTTTAGCTGCGGAACTGTGGCACCAACCCGGAGATGGTTCAAATGGCTCTAAGCACCATGGAACTTAACATCTGAGGTCATCATTCCCCTAGACTTAGAACCACGTAAACCTAGCTAACCTAAGGAGATCACACACATCCATGCCCGAGGCAGGATTCGATTCGAACCTGCGACCGTAGCAGCAGCGCGGTTCCGGACTGAAGCGCCTAGAACCAATCGGCCACAGCGGCCGGCACCAGCCCGGATAGCCGCGCTCGTTAAAGCGCCCACTTCCGGAACAGAGAGACGCCAATCCTGGTTCAAATCCGTGCAGCGGGTTAGCGACAAGGATCGGTGTGCCGACGAGCTTGGGTGTGGTTTTCAGGCGGTTTCGCACATCAGACTGGGTGAACACCAGACCTATACCTACGTCCCATCTCAGAAACACGCTAAACGAAAATTTAGAAAACTGAGTTACAATTTGACGTAGAACTTACTCTAGACACAGTTGGGGAAAGCTGATTCTGTCCTGAGAGCAGAGAGTGTGAATAATTGACTAATGATCGTAGACTGTTAGTCTCCTTCAACCCATAGTCAGCAGCAGCCGGAGCTGTGGTCTAATAAACATCGTACGTGTGCGCTTTCCGAAAGAAAGTGTTTTAATTCCACGTGCAGTGTCTCTGAATATTTACTAATTGAATACATAGTTGACCCTCCATCAGGCGTTCTCCAAAGAGGGACAAGGCTAGATGCACAGACTATGGTGGTAGCTAATTTAAAAAATAAATATAAGTTTTTCCTGTATTTTGTTTTCATTTTATTTTGTAAGGTCCAACGACCTTGCCGCAGTGGTACCACCGGTCCCCGTCAGATCACCGAAGTCATACGCTGTCGGGCTTGGCTAGCATTTGGATAGGTGACCGTTCAGTCTATCGAGAGCTGTTGGCAAGCGGGCTGCACTCAGCCCTTGTGAGGCAAATTAAGGAGCTAATTCATAGAGAAGTAGCGGCTCCGGTCTCATAAACTGATAACGGCCAGAAGAGTGGTGTGCTGGCCAATTGACCCTCCATATTCGCATTCGGTGACGCCTATAAGCTAAGGAATACACGGCGGTCGGTCAGTACCGCTGGGCCTCCCGAGGCCTGTCCTGACGCAGTTTAGTTTAGGAGTTTGTGGTTAATATTAAACATATTCATTACTTCGATATGAAATGGGAAAACGTACGTAAAATCTCATTTTAAAAGCACAAGTGAATAAACACTAAGTGACAAAAAATGACTTTATGGAACAAAATAATTGAAGGTTTTGGCTGTTTTTCATAATACAAATCAAAGAAAAATGGACTGAGAATGTGTAAGAGGGAGGCAGAATTTAGTTCAGCATTACGGGAATTGGTTTAACAAAAATAAATATCACATCATGAAACATTTTGTTATGTTACTAAGAAAATAATACTTATTGGAGTGACAATTACCTTCCTCATCACTAGCTTTATCACTCGAAATTTCCCGAGGTTCATCTGTGTCGATTTCCTGTTCTGAGTCCGTGTTATCTTCACATTCCTCATAAACGTCTTCCTGCGATTGATCTTCATCAGTGCTTCAATCACAATCGGCAGGCTGTCATCATCATCATCAGCGTCAAATTCGTTCAGCCTTTGCAGAATAACATTCGGGTCACTAGTATGTTGAACCTGCTGTTTTCTTGATTATGACGTGTCCTACTGAAAACAAGAATTGCTTTAAATTTGTAAAACAAAAGACCCTGATCTTTCCAGTAAAGAGAATACAAGAAAATAAACGTACCCTCAGCAATTGATGACAGATGTTTAGTTTACTTACGAAGAATACGTGAATATCTGCTACAGCTCACTAAAAAAGTAACATGGCAAAGTACATTTAAAATAGAAAATATAAAATCCATTAAACTAAAAGAAGTAGAAAAATGCACTTTCGGAACCGAGGTGATGCAATACCTTTTTTGATGTGCTTAGTACATCAAGTAAACTGTCCTAAAGTGGTTCTCGTAACCTTAAAGTACAGTACCCGACATGGGGTTTTAGACGGTTAGATACAGGAGGGCATATGTTTTGGAAAATTACACAAGAAGCGAGTTAGTAGTGCTGAATGATGGCTCGGTAACTGGCTTCAGCATACCCAGACAAGAAAATCCAACAGTTGAATAACTATAGTATCAGACGAACTGCCTTGTATCATGACGTGAAACGTACTACAAGGCACGTTATGATAGGAACACAACCGTTGCTCACAAACTTCCACTACCAGGAATAGTCTACAGACCTTCGTTACCATTTGTATGTATGGGATTCATGTAAAGCTGGTTGGGATGACTACAAGAAATACAAGTATAACAACATGGCAGTAACTAAGGATACAAGGGACACTGTAGCATTTTATACAACTTTTACAGAAGCCTTCACCAAAGCGGCTACGCCGTCGATAGCGCAAAGCAAACGAGCTTTTTGCGAAGATGAGGTCCAAGACCGTGGTGGAATGTAGAATGCCAAGACGGAAAGGAAATATTAATAGAAATTTCAGCCGATACAAGGAACGCAACATATCACAAAATTATCTTCCCCTTAAATATGCGACAGCAGAAGCCAAAATTACTTTGTAACAAAAGTGGACACGGATCTAGGAAGACTTCTGTTCGACTTTAACAAAACAAACACCACTCACCGAAATTTGGCTGAAAATTACGCGCATCGCCAGCAGACGGAGGAGTAGGCGGGAGATTTGTCCACTAAAGAACCTTTTAAAGTTAGAAGGAATACTGCAGAACTGGTGTTCCCTACGGCAGATCCCAGACAGCAACAAAGACGTGAAGATACAATGCACGAGATTTAACAGGAGCATGAGCTAACAAAGATTGACTAAGCTTTGTTACATGAGAAACATAGAGCACCGGGACCTGACGATATTACCTTCGAAATTCTTTGCCACCTGCCACAACTTGGCAAGCAACAACTAGTTAATCTCTTGAACAGAGTATATAATCAATGCAGCATTATATCGTTCACTAAAGTTGCAAGGAATATTGGCAATTAAGAACAAGATAAGGACAAAATTGAGGTTCTCTCCTGTAGACCCATAATGCTGTCAACGGGCATGCACAATACGTTAGGGTAGTGGGTGGAAAAGACAGGCGTTCAATCTGGGTTCGGAAGTGGAATGGGAACAATGTTCTAACGCTTTTAACAACCGAGTTTCACAAATCACAATAAGCGAAAATAAATACTTACAGGCAATTTTAACATATTTCAAAAGAGTCTACGATAATATGTAACAAATGATATTGACTTATAAGCTGATGAGCTATCGCCTGCTAAAACCATTTGCTCAGAAAATACAACGGGTATTATCGCACAGGCAAAACACCATCATAAACGGTCTACAAGCAGTCGTACCACAGATGAAAAGTACTGGACTGCCACAATTCCCATTACTTTTCAATATGCATGCTGTCCCAGGAGTAGTGGTCAATATTCCGCGGTATGCCAGGAACGACCATTTGAAGCAAACAACTTCATATGGGCTAATGCCCAATTTGACTTGTTTCCGAGATGGAGCACATTTAATGTACATTGTTATTTGTTTTCCGTATTACTCCATGCTCTGTCAGGGTTGCACATATGCGCACGTAGAACAGTTCGTAAAAATTACAGTAGTCCTTTTTACAAGAATGAATTGGAAATACGTATTTCAAAATATTTACCTTCAATAATTATATTACACATGATATTACAAATGTTGAACAGTTGACAATAAATGTTTGCATATAACACCATCAATTAAAGTGCATTTGTACGCTCTTGGGAGAACATGTTGTATTGTTTGCCTGAGTTCTACACATTCCTAAATGTTAGCATCAGGGTCTATGATGCGATCGGGCTGTTTATTTCGCGTATTCGACTTTCGTTTGTACGCCTCATACTTCATCTGGTCCCACAAAGAAAAATCTAATGGAGCAATGTCTCGCGATCTTTTGAACAGTTAATTATAATTCCAAGAGCAATACAGCGGGTAGAGGTAGTACAGTTTCGATGTTCCATCATACGTCTGGTAAAATGTGGATGACCTCGGTGACGCTGGCAGTACACTGCAGTCCGTGTGGCCCAAGGGACGTTCATACACGTTCTAAACTAACTGGACCTGTCAACAACTGGACCTGATCATGCCGCACCAAAGGCTCGTAATGGTGCCCCTTAGGGAAATGGTAGCAAGAGAGGGGAATAAAACCAATGTGCACTCCGTGTGCATACCGGTGGGAGTCATTCCAGATGTGGAAAGGGTCCTTCCGGATGCCATGAAGGGTACAGGGTGCACCCATCTGCAGGTGGTCGCTCATGTCGGCACCAATGATGTGTGTCGCTATGGATCGGAGGAAATCCTCGCTGGCTTCCGGCGGCTATCTGATTTGGTGAAGACTGCCAGTCTCGCTAGCGGGATGAAAGCAGAGCTCACCATCTGCAGCATCGTCGACAGGACTGACTGCGGACCTTTGGTACAGAGCCGAGTGGAGGGTCTGAATCAGAGGCTGAGACGGTTCTGCGACCGTGTGGGCTGCAGATTCCTCGACTTGCGCCATAGGGTGGTGGGGTTTCGGGTTCCGCTGGATAGGTCAGGAGTCCACTACACGCAACAAGCGGCTACACGGGTAGCAGTGGTTGTGTAGCGTGGGCTGGGCGGTTTTTTAGGTTAGATGGCCTTGGGCAAGTACAGAAAGGGCAACAGCCTCAACGGGTGCGGGGCAAAGTCAGGACATGCGGTGACCAAGCAGCAATCGGTATTGTAATTGTCAACTGTCGAAGCTGCGTCGGTAAAGTACCAGAACTTCAAGCGCTGAGAGAAAGTACCGAAGCTGAAATCGTTATAGGTACAGAAAGCTGGCTTAAGCCAGAGATAAATTCTGCCGAAATTTTTACAAAGGTACAGACGGTGTTTAGAAAGGATAGATTGCATGCAACCGGTGGTGGAGTGTTCGTCGCAGTTAGTAGTAGTTTATCCTGTAGTGAAGTAGAAGTGGATAGTTCCTGTGAATTATTATGGGTGGAGGTTACACTCAACAACCGAGCTAGGTTAATAATTGGCTCCTTTTACCGACCTCCCGACTCAGCAGCGTTAGTGGCAGAACAACTGAGAGAAAATTTGGAATACATTTCACATAAATTTTCTCAGCATGTTATAGTCTTAGGTGGAGATTTCAATTTACCAGATATAGACTGGGACACTCAGATGTTTAGGACGGGTGGTAGGGACAGAGCATCGAGTGACATTATACTGAGTGCACTATCCGAAAATTACCTCGAGCAATTAAACAGAGAACCGACTCGTGGAGATAACATCTTGGACCTACTGATATCAAACAGACCCGAACTTTTCGACTCTTTAAGTGCAGAACAGGGAATCAGTGATCATAAGGCCGTTGCAGCATCCCTGAATATGGAAGTTAATAGGAATATAAAAAAAAGGGAGGAAGGTTTTGTCTGTTTAGCAAGAGTAATAGAAGGCAGATTTCAGACTACCTAACAGATCAAAACGAAAATTTCTGTTCCGACACTGACAATGTTGAGTGTTTATGGAAAAAGTTCAAGGCAATCGTAAAATGCGTTTTAGACAGGTACGTGCCGAGTAAAACTGTGAGGGACGGGAAAAACCCACCGTGGTACAACCACAAAGATAGGAAACTACTGCGAAAGCAAAGAGAGCTTCACTCCAAGTTTAAACGCAGCCAAAACCTCTCAGACAAACAGAAGCTAAACGATGTCAAAGTTAGCGTAAGGAGGGCTATGCGTGAAGCGTTCAGTGAATTCGAAAGTAAAATTCTATGTACCGACTTGACAGAAAGTCCTAGAAAGTTCTGGTCTTACGTGAAATCAGTAAGTGGCTCGAAACAGCATATCCAGACACTCTGGGATGATGGTGGCATTGAAACAGAGGATGACACGCGTAAAGCTGAAATACTAAGCACCTTTTTCCAAAGCTGTTTCACAGAGGAAGACCGCACTACAGTTCCATCTCTAAATCCTCGCACAAACGAAAAAATGGCTGACATCGAAATAAGTGTCCAAGGAATAGAAAAGCAACTGGAATCACTCAATAGAGGAAAGTCCACTGGACCTGACGGGATACCAATTCGATTCTACACAGAGTATGCGAAAGAACTTACCCCCCTTCTAACAGCCGTGTACCGCAAGTCTCTAGAGGAACGGAGGGTTCCAAATGATTGGAAAAGAGCACAGGTAGTCCCAGTCTTCAAGAAGGGTCGTCGAGCAGATGCGCAAAACTATAGACCTATATCTCTGACGTCGATCTGTTGTAGAATTTTAGAACATGTTTTATGCTCGAGTATCATGTGGTTTTTGGAAACCCAGAATCTACTGTGTAGGAATCAACATGGATTCCGGAAACAGCGATCGTGTGAGACCCAACTCGCTTTAATTGTTCATGAGACCCAGAAAATATTAGATACAGGCTCCCAGGTATATGCAATTTTTCTTGATTTCCGAAAGTCGTTCGATACAGTTCTGCCCTGTCGCCTGATAAACAAAGTAAGAGCCTACGGAATATCAGACCAGCTGTGTGGCTGGATTGAAGAGTTTTTAGCAAACAGATCACAGCATGTTGTTATCAATGGAGAGACGTCTACAGACGTTAAAGTAACCTCTGGCGTGCCACAGGGGAGTGTTATGGGACCATTGCTTTTCACAATATATATAAATGACCTAGTAGATAGTGTCGGAAGTTCCATGCGGCTTTTCGCGGATGATGCTGTAGTATACAGAGACGTTGCAGCATTAGAAAATTGTAGCGAAATGCAGGAAGATCTGCAGCGGATAGGCACTTGGTGCAGGGAGTGGCAACTGTCCCTTAACATAAACAAATGTAATGTATTGCGAATACATAGAAAGAAGGATCCTTTATTGTATGATTATATGATAGCGGAACAAACACTGGTAGTAGTTACTTCTGTAAAATATCTGGGAGTATGCGTGCGGAACGATTTGAAGTGGAATGATCATTTAAAATTAATTGTTGGTAAGGCGGGTACCAGGTTGAGATTCATTAGGAGAATGCTTAGAAAATGTAGTCCATCAACAAAGGAGGTGGCTTACAAAACACTCGTTCGACCTATACTTGAGTATTGCTCATCAGTGTGGGATCCGTACCAGATCGGTTTGATGGAGGAGATGGAGAAGATCCAAAGAAGAGCGGCGCGTTTCGTCACAGGGTTATTTGGTAACCGTGATAGCGTTACGGAGATGTTTAATAAACTCAAGTGACAGACTCTGCAAGAGAGGCGCTCTGCATCGCGGTGTAGCTTGCTGTCCAGGTTTCGAGAGGGTGCGTTTCTGGATGAGGTATCGAATATATTGCTTCCCCCTACTTATACCTCCCGAGGAGATCACGAATGTAAAATTAGAGAGATTAGAGCGCGCACGGAGGCTTTCAGACGGTCGTTCTTCCCGCTTACCATACGCGACTGGAACAGGAAAGATAGGTAATGACAGTGGTACGTACAGTGCCCTCCGCCACACACCGTTGGGTGGCTTGCGGAGTATAAATGTAGATGTAGAATGTAGATGTAGATGACCGAGAGACGAACTTGGAAATTTATTTCCACTGTATCGTGCCCGTTTCCCTGCAACCATCGCGATTATTTCGTGTGTAGTTGATTCCATTCCGTGCCAAAGTGGCTTCATTAGTGAGTGGTGTTAATGGACGCAAATGGTGATTGCCATGTAATCGGTAATAAAATCGAAATCGCTTGTCGTTGTCTCCAAGGTGAAGTTTTTGGGCGCGTGTATGTGAAATGGTTACATGTCATCTGCATGTAATGTTATCCATAAACGTGTTCGTGGGACATTGATATGTGCAGAAAGTTGACGTATGGTGGTAGCAGGACCATGGTGCCACATTATAATACTGTGTTGCTATTCCTGCATAGGTTGATGAACTACATGTTGAGAAGAAAAATGCGAACTCAAAAGAGTACTTTTTCACGCAGTGTACTGAAAACTCTGGTAAACACTCTACGATCAGGAATTCTACTTGTAGGAAAGCACCGTCATATTAGTGTAGATGTGTGGCATTTTAACCAGCGCGCCCACAAACACAGTTACTCGGTGCTTCTCTTTTATGCACTCTCAGGCCTTTGCACTAGTTCAGTCACAACACACCACGTACAACTGTGCCTTCAAAGGGATGATTAACGGCAGAAAGACATCCCGAGCCAACGGGCTGAAAGCAAGAAAATACGTTGGGCTAGACTAAGCAGTCAGCGAGGTCGGGTGGGTAAGACACATACCAGAGCGTCACTAGCCCTAAAATATATGTACATTAAATGAGTTCAGTCTCGCAAACCACTGGGAACAGGGCATATGTCCGTATGAAGTATTTTGCTTCAAATAAGGGTTTGCGTCATATCCCTGAATATTTACCATTCATCCTGGGACACTCTGCATATACTGAAGGGATTTACATGATGTAGAGATTGATAACCCTAACATCATGCACTTTGCTAACGACCTATGCATCTGTACAAAGGGAGCGACAGAAAAGTAGATAATTTAGACATCTATGTAAAGGATTTAGGACACGATCTCAACAGCCGTCTTCGATCGCTTGCAGACGATGGTGTCATTCTCGTTGTAGAAAACTCATAAGAAGAACAAAACCAACTGCAACATGATTGGTTAAGTTATCTGGCTAGTGCGAGGAGTGGCAGTTGACTGTAATTAATGAAAAGTGTGGAGTTATCCTCACGCGTAATAGAAGGTATAGTTTAAATTTCGGTTACACTATAAACTCCAAAAATCTAAAAGCTGTAAAATCTGCTAAATAACTAGATATTACAATCACCAACAACATAAACTGGAGCAATCACATTGAAAATCTTGTATGGAAGGAGAACCAAACACTGCGTTTGAATGACATAACACTTAAAAAAGATGCAACAGTTTAACTAAAGAGATTGCCGGCATTACGCTTGTCTATTCTCTTCTGAATATTTCTGTGCGGTATTAGATCTTCATCAAAGTGGATTGACAGAGGAAATACAAAGTTCAGAGGAGAGCAGCTCATTTTGTTTTTATAGTGCTAACGGGGAGAGAGCGTCACAGATATAATAACCGATTTGGTATATCAACCATAGTAACAAAGAAGTTTCTCGTAGCAGCGAAAGCCTTTAACGATATTTCAATCACCAACATTTTCCTCTGAGTGCGAAAGCATTGCGTTGACGGCAGCTTAAATAGGGAAAACGATCATCGAAATAGAATAATAAAAATCACAGCTTGCATGGAAAGATTTAAGTATTTGTTGTTTCCTCGCGCTATTCGAGAGGAGAACGGTAGAGAAATAGTCTGAAAGTGGCTCGACGAACCGTCTGCCGGCCACCTAAGCGTAAATTGCAGAGTAGATGTAGGACAACTTGTTACAATGGAAATAGCATTGGGCTGCTCGATAATACTTGTTGCTTGGTAAAAATAAAATTAATAAAATTGTATCTAATGTACTAATCAGATTTAAAACAACGTTGTGTTGATAGTGGATTCAGCAAATCTAAATAAAATACCCCAACTGCTGGCTGATAGGTTTCAGTAATAATATTTGTTGTCCTTAATATCACGTTAAATTCTGTGTGCTGGTGATAAACTCTACGTAATAAAATAAACTGAAATCTAGTTCGAGCCCAAAATGGAGCGGTTAGCAAACACGCTATGTAAATAAAATTGGTGGAATACACAGGCGGTGTTCACAATTAAAATTAATCGATATGAAACTCCACACTAACATACGTAAATGGTATTTTATTCAACACACGATGCAATAATCTTGAGTGCCGATCAGTCACGAAAGTATTTCAAGTTCCCTCTGGGAAACTTATTTAAACGTCATACTCAGTGCAAATGACTCAAAGCCTAAATCGGATTCTCACTTTAAAAGGCAAGTTCTGCTGAGCAACTTGAAGGAATAAAACAAGTCCTGCCCACTATAGAATACCTCTGAGGTCCCAAAGGAATAATGTGAATTATTTCCGTCGTGAGCGATGACACGGAAGTTTCTGTCAGCGGAAACTGTGTTGCTAGATCACCGCTCAGGCTAGCACAAGACAAGAATCTACAAAAATGTGTCAAATACTGATACTGGTCGAAGCCCTTTACAGTGTTAGTAGCAGGAACCAAAGTAATTCATGATCTCTTTGTCTTCACTAATTATAGTTCAGACATGTGTGACACCTCTACCTTACCGGAATATGCCTGCTCTTTCCACTACACAATCAGAGCTAATTTAAGTTTGGTCAGTTTTGAACTGTGGTAAAACCGAGCAAATTTATAAAAAAAATAATTAAAATATTAATCTTACAAAGTAAATGTTGTAGGTAGTGCCTAATCACGTCTGCCAACACGTACTACCTTGCTATCTACACTCCTGGAAATTGAAATAAGAACACCGTGAATTCATTGTCCCAGGAAGGGGAAACTTTATTGACACATTCCTGGGGTCAGATACATCACATGATCACACTGACAGAACCACAGGCACATAGACACAGGCAACAGAGCATGCACAATGTCGGCACTAGTACAGTGTATATCCACCTTTCGCAGCAATGCAGGCTGCTATTCTCCCATGGAGACGATCGTAGAGATGCTGGATGTAGTCCAGTGGAACGGCTTGCCATGCCATTTCCACCTGGCGCCTCAGTTGGACCAGCGTTCGTGCTGGACGTGCAGACCGCGTGAGACGACGCTTCATCCAGTCCCAAACATGCTCAATGGGGGACAGATCCGGAGATCTTGCTGGCCAGGGTAGTTGACTTACACCTTCTAGAGCACGTTGGGTGGCACGGGATACATGCGGACGTGCATTGTCCTGTTGGAACAGCAAGTTCCCTTGCCGGTCTAGGAATGGTAGAACGATGGGTTCGATGACGGTTTGGATGTACCGTGCACTATTCAGTGTCCCCTCGACGATCACCAGTGGTGTACGGCCAGTGTAGGAGATCGCTCCCCACACCATGATGCCGGTTGTTGGCCCTGTGTGCCTCGGTCGTATGCAGTCCTGATTGTGGCGCTCTCCTGCACGGCGCCAAACACGCATACGACCATCATTGGCACCAAGGCAGAAGCGACTCTCATCGCTGAAGACGACACGTCTCCATTCGTCCCTCCCTTCACGCCTGTCTCGACACCATTGGAGGCGGGCTGCACGATGTTGGGGCGTGAGCGGAAGACGGCCTAACGGTGTGCGGGACCGTAGCCCAGCTTCATGGAGACGGTTGCGAATGGTCCTCGCCGATACCCCAGGAGCAACAGTGTCCCTAATTTGCTGGGAAGTGGCGGTGCGGTCCCCTACGGCACTGCGTAGGATCCTACGGTCTTGGCGTGCATCCGTGCGTCGCTGCGGTCCGGTCCCAGGTCGACGGGCACGTGCACCTTCCGCCGACCACTGGCGACAACATCGATGTACTGTGGAGACCTCACGCCCCACTTGTTGAGCAATTCGGCGGTACGTCCACCCGGCCTCCCGCATGCCCAATATACGCCCTCGCTCAAAGTCCGTCAACTGCACATACGGTTCACGTCCACGCTGTCGCGGCATGCTACCAGTGTTAAAGACTGCAATGGAGCTCCGTATGCCACGGCCAACTGGCTGACACTGACGGCGGCGGTGCACAAATGCTGCGCAGCTAGCGCCATTCGACGGCCAACACCGCGGTTCCTGGTGTGTCCGCTGTGCCGTGCGTGTGATCATTGCTTGTACAGCCCTCTCGCAGTGTCCGGAGCAAGTATGGTGGGTCTGACACACCGGTGTCAATGTGTTCTTTTTTCCATTTCCAGGAGTGTATATAGTTGTTTTATATACTCGTAAAATGATATTCTAGCTTTAATAAAAACTTCAATTAAAACGTCTCTTAAAGTTTAATTAGTAATGTTTTGAAAGATGTGAATAACTCAGTTGGTGAGCATTGACGAGTGCTGCAAATAAATAGCTGGATCCATTTTGTGAAATAAAAATTGCAAAATTTGTTAATTATTCATTAGATTCCTCTCAAACATATGGAAATGCCGTGTGGCTAGGGCCTCCCCTCGGATAGACCGTTCACCTGGTGCAAGTCTTTCGAGTTGACGCCACTTCGGTGACTAGTCGAACATATGTACTTGGCGCTATCCAGAGCATAACTGCATGTCATGAAAATCGTCTTCACATCCTATTTGATATGACATCGTGCTTTTCTGTATCTATAATAGTTTGCACTGCAAGTGCATAAACGTGGACAATGTAAATCTACCCTTCCTGTTCGCTACTAAGGGGATCTAACGTCATGCCCGGAGCATTCAAAATCTGACAGGTACACATGCGGGTCCGACCATACCACTCTGCCAAGCTATGTTGACAACTGCATGTCAGAGAGTGCTTGCCTGTTCCCTTCAAAACGGTGTATGCAGACCAAACACCGTGTCCCACCAGGAAAAAAACACTAATATTCAGATGTGACACGTCGTGTGACAATACCTTCATTTATCTAATTTTTCACGCACTGTGCAAGGTAAGAGAAGTAGCACCAAATTTAAGCCATTTCACCGAAGAGAGTTATATGTTATCAGCAAAACGGAAATCCATAAATATAAAAGTGTAATATCTTATCTTTTGACAGGCTCAGTACATGTGGTGCGTTTTTGGCATTTCAAACTAAACATACAAATATATGTATGTTTAACATTTCAAATTGAAATGAAATAACATATTGTCATTTGAAAAGACTTCCGAAAGTAAACTTGCCTGTGCTCCTTACGAGGCGATTAACACTATAAACGCTAATTTAAAAAACAAATTTCTCTTGCTTTAAATGCCCCTACTTCCAGTCTGATGAGGACTTTTGCGGTACTTCGTAGTTTTTTTACAATCGGTCTTTGAAATAACACGTTCGAAACCCTTTACATTTACTCGACAAAGCACTTGATATGTCGAACTGCTTACTGTGTTAGCCGTTGCCATGTGTCGTCCTGCGTAGTAAACCTTGCCAGCCAGAGCATTCTCTAATGAAGAAAAAATGCAACCCATTGAATCTGAACCACTAATCTGAACACGCCTCTCATAGGGAACCCAGGCATACAAAATTCACGTTAGAGAAAAACCGTCAGAAAAGATAGGCAAACACATGCACAAACACTGTGTCGAGAAGAACACGGGCAACTGCAATTTTCTTATTCCTGATGCTGTGATACGTGTCTTCACATAGACAGAATACCGTCCACAACACTGCACCCATCTGAGAACGGCCTCTCACTTTAACCAAGGTCTTCTCAATGTGAACGAGAAAGTATCGAAACGCCAGCTGTCACCATATACAAAAATACAACAAAAATCATAAAACAAAGACAAATTAATGAACATGCACTGCTACCCCATCGCAAACAATTTAAATCACTGGATTAATTACAAAATACATAATAAACACACAATAAATTACAAATTTCACAAAATATCTTAACATCTACCTACGTAAAAGTTTGTCACCAATCTTTCACCAGCAAGCGAATCTTTACAAGCCTGGTCTGGTAACTGATGTCGTCTGCATTTTTGGTACCAACAACAGTCATTGTTCACAGATAACGATATCAATATTTACTCTGATAACGGCTTCACTTTTAATTGGGCTACTGTAACTTCCAGTAGTCTTTTTAAATATCACGCAAGTAGGTAGAAACGCTGCATTAACCTTAGTATTTACATTATTAAATAATGATTCGGAGACACAACTATCGTTGTATAACGTATTAATGCATACTTCGCTACAAAATACAACTTCATCATCTTAATCAAATACTTCTTCAGAAGCAAGAGGTGTTGTAGAGGTATAAACTGACTTTCAATTAAACTAATTAGTTTCCTGGCTACTTTAAACTTCTCAGTCGCTCACCTTTGAGGTAACAACCTACTGTTTAACCTGACCTGCACACTGTAATATACCGGTTGGAATTCCCACTCCCCTTTACTGAGCCAATCTGATATCAACTCAACAACAGCAAAATTACTCATTCTTATCAACAACAATGAATTCATTCTTATCATCAGATATGAGTGTTCTCTTTTTATCCCGGCTGTCAGCTATGTTTAGACTATTATTACTTTGAACAGAGCCCAGTATTCCACTCACTGTTCCTGTATCATCGTTCACTGTGGTACCCTGGTGTTCAGTGAATATATTGTCAGCACACAGAATACGTTTTGTGTGTCTGACCTCTACTTCTGTCGCGATAGGTTTCACTTCCTGTACGCTAACCGCGAAAACTTCTACTGCTGGAACTGCTTCAGCCCGGTCAATACAAAATTTCACACTGCCTTCGCCATTGGTTGCCGATATTGATTCCACCCTCTGTTTATTCAGCTTTGGTGCTGCCAAGCCGACATCATTACCCCCTTCACAAGATTCCAGATCAAATAAATCACTTAAATTTACGTCTATAGACGTAACTCTTTGCCTCTGTTCCTCTCTAATATTGCCAGCCGCGGTGGCCTTGAGGTTCTAGGCGCTTCAGTCCGGAACCGCGTGACTGTTACGGTCGCAGGTTCGAATCCTGCCTCGGGCATGGGTGTGTGTGATGTCCTTAGGTTAGTTAGGTTTAAGTAGTTCTAAGTTCTAGGGGACTGATGACCTCAGATGTCAAGTCCCATAGTGCTCAGAGCCACTTGAACCATTTTTCTCTCTAATAATTCGCTCTGTTGCCTCCAGCCTCTCCACCTATCTTCGCTTCCCAGCGTTGTTTCCCTATTAAACACCCGAGCTTCCGTAACGTTACGACTATCATTACATATTCTTGCAAATCCATCTCTGGTCGTATTTCCGTCATAGGGAGTTCTACTCCCTTCACAGTCCACAGCAGGGGGAAATTTTATTTTTGTGACTGCTGCCGCTGCTGATTTATATTCTACTGTCCACTGTCTCCTTACCTACTACTATCTGGTCTTTGTTCAGCTGACTTCTGTGGTTAAGCAAATTATGCTGAAAATTACTTAAGCCTCACTGAAAGCGCTACTGTTCTACACTCTGCAGTCCTTGCCAGTTCCTCCCTCCTCTAGTTTCATCATTATTTCTTAGATTCTCAATTACCCTGTAGCGGTAAAATATGGCACCGTGAATTCACTTAACAAATTCAACGAAACCGTCAACTGTTTCAGTGGGCCTAAGGACCAAATCCCACGGTAAATAGTAAGGAAATCGTCTCTTCAGAGTGGAAAGTGCGGTAAGAGTGCCCAGTGCTTTGTCCATATGAACCAACTTTTACAGTTCACACTCACAAAACTCGTACACACGACCTGTCTGAAAGACATGCTACTACTAGATTAGCCTTTTTACCCCAATATTTGTTTAGTAGAAGAGCCTCAAACAGAGCGTAGTCACAAAATGCTACCGCGTTTTGGTTCTCCAGTGTCTGTGCAGCACAGTCGAGCTGCCGCTTCAGAAATTAAATTTTTGCCTTGTCAAGTATGCCCTCAATAAAACAATATTTACACGGTGCTAACGATCTACCACTTGGTATTTGTTTTACCTTCAATGTAGTGTAACTTAGGGCTTGCCATGAAATGGATAGACACTTCCCCTACCTGACACGTCTAAACAATGCTTACTATCGCCTTTAATATATGCAGTTTCTTTTGGTCAGACTTCAGCGTCTTTGAGCATGACAGAGTGTAGGCTACTAGTCTGTAAAAAGAGAATGGTCCAATAAGACAGGTCGAAACCTACCCTGAAATTTTTTACACAGTGTAATAGTACTTGAATTACGCAACCATTACGGCACCGCACCTGAACCTCTCGATACCAGCTATATTCGACTGTGTTTCTGCAAAGTAGTTGACATATTTCTGAGACAACATTCAGATTTGATTTCATTTGTGATACATCGATATGTTTATTTTGCAATAATATTATTCTTATGTGTATTCTTTCTTTTGTCACTATGATCTTTGACGTACATGTAACTCTGATTTTTGGGCGCGTAAGCGATTGTTAGTTTAGTTGTTAAGTTGTTAGAGAGTCGGACCTTGAGAAGGTCAAGTCTTTGACGTAATGTAGGAAAGACGCATATTGCAGTCAACTTATAAAATGTGAACTTTAACAGTGACTGTAAGGAAGATGTTTTCAAGTATGTTTTGTATTGTGAAGTGATGTTTGTGTGTCACGTGATATTGCAATAAAAGCAATTAAAAGGAAGTGTAACTTAATTTCGGAGTGCTGATTATTTTTTTACATCACCATTGTCCAGTAAAAGTATAAGCTTCAAGAATGGTTTGTGAAGCACATCTACAAAACTTTTGAATATAGCAGGATAAAACCTAGGGCTCTTTGCATCCGAGCTTCCAATGATAACCACCTAGATTTTCAACGATTGAGCCATGATAATACGAGACCAGCGTGGCAAACACAAAAAGATGAGTGCCTAGTTTTTTTCATTATTACCTGAAATGACTTTATTAACTGTGCTCTAATGACACCTGCCACATAATATGACTGTTGTTGCCCGAAAATGCAGTATTTAGCAGCGTGAGCAACACCACAATCGTTATTAAAATTTTGACCTTTGTTGTGGTAGCGTTGTTAGAACAGGAAGAAGACAACGAAAGAAATGCATTATCAAATTTTTTTGCTGATAAGAGACACTGCAAGTATTAAAAAAAAAACTGAAAATAGCCAGATTCATAGCACGCCAGGTGGCGGTAGAAATTTACACCCCTACTGGTGCTGTAACAACTGCACATGCTCAACTAAGCACACACACACACACACACACACAAACACACACAGCCCGTGTCGGTGCTACATTTGTAAACAGGAAACACAACACAGCATGATCGTGATTTGCAAAGGATGCTTCAGGTTACCATTCGTTGGTAGTTTTTCTGACAGTACAGTACACAGTCACTATTCTCTCGAATTATCCACTCAAAGTAACATCTATTACAAATTGTCAGTTGCTTTTTGAAGTATCGGTAAGTACTGGCAATACAGATAAGCTGAATTAATATTTATTGTGCTTTCGTAAGGCATGCCTGCCGATAGTACCTTTATCTTCTTCCAGTTTCACAGTAATGTTGAATCCAATTAACGTTCTCAATTTAGCAGTGATGAAACATGAAGAACATGGTTTCCAGGCGAAATCACCTAATTCTCCTGACGACGTACATATGTGTCATTTGTTAGTTGATGTCCTTGACATTCACTCTACTGATGTCGACATTTCGTTTGAAGTTTTGGATACGTTAGGAGCAATAGGAAATAACTGTAACGATTCCATGAATTGTGGTTCCAATGACGTCAGTGCCAGTAACAGTTCTGAAGAAGAAGAATACCTTCCAAGCCTAAAAAAACGTACTACAGCAGCTTTCAGCAACAAAGAAAAGACGGTGAAATATTGGCTAAACGAAGGAGGGAAGGAAACACTTGAAGTTACGCAGTGTGCGAAGGCGTTTTTGTTTCGTAAAATCGTAGCGTGAACTGTACAAATGGAAGAATGAATTACATGAAGTAAAAAATATGCGCCAAACAGAAACCCGAAACCTTCTGAATGAAAATTTGTTCGGAAGATTTATAACTGGTCGTGAGAGGCTGTGCATCGTTACCGATGGAGATCTACGAGACTGGGCCCTCCCAATTGCATCTGACATAAACAGTGTCAATTTCCGAGCTTCGTCTACCTGGCTACGCAGGTTCGAGAAATCGTACATAACGAGAAATCTCAAAACGACAATGTTTACGTCACGTAAACGTGTTGAGCAGTTGCCAGTGATAGACAGTGCTGTAGAGGAATTCACGATTGACGTTAAGACGAAACTTTCTGTTCTGCCCGCAACTGCTGCTCCTAACGCTGATCAGTCTGGTTTCGTGAAAAACTTGCGTGCACACCGCGCTTTATCATTTAGGGGGGACAAAACGACGGAGTCGGTTGCCCAATCAATGAATGCAGTGACACAAGCATATAAGATAATACCAGTGATAAGTATGAATGGTTTACTGTTTCCGCAACTGTACATTTGTTTTCAAGAACCGCAAGGCGAATTAGGACCAAAAATTAAAAAAAAAATGGGCTGTTTAGTGGTAAAAATCTTGTAATCAACGTTTCAAAATCTGGAAACATGGGAAAGAATAATTTTCAACATTTCGTTCGAAACGTATTCTTACAAGCTGCAGAAAGTAATTCATCGCTTTTGTTGGATTCACGGCCTGGATATAACGACGCCTCTGTTTTTGTGAAAGACGACGACAAATCTGGAGATGTAACGTGGAATCCGCCTAGAACTACAAGTGCGATTCAATCTCTCGATAAAGAATTTTTTCGACAATGGAAAGCATTTTTGAGGAAATTATCGGACAACAAAATTTCCGGTACCTATCTCTCATTTCAGGTTTATCAGCGGAACAGTATTCTTAAGCTGCAGTCATTTGTGCATTACCAGTTTAATTCGCCACGCTTTACGACTTTGATAAAGTATGTCTGGTACCCAGCGCAATATGCAGAACAACGGCCGGGACCATATCTGACTCCTTCCCAGTTCTGTCAAAACAAAACTATTGGTTACTGCGATGTGCCTGACTGCACCAAATTTTCCTTTGTGCGGTGTGTCTGACGCAAGAAAAATGTTTGTTTTTGTCATTCAATAGACACTTCGCATTTTTGTGATAACTACAGGCAATGAACAAAGAACTGTTTCACTGATAGTCAAATGTACAACTTTCAAACATTGCTTTAAGGAATAGTTATAAAATGTAGTACTGCAAGAGATATTTCATTTCAATAAATTACAAGTCCTCATTGATGGAAGTCGTCTGTGACATCAAACACTGCCATGATTTTATTTTCTCTGATAGTGACTTTTATCAGTATTACATGTGCAAGAATTAAACATGTCGATATTGAACTATTCAAAAAAATATTTGTATAGTTTAAGCCAGGTTTTCACCAAAGCAAACAAGCTAACAAGCACAAGCAAAAGAGAATTCTGTCTGGTGTATCGCGTAGGCCTCTTGTAGGTCTTTCAACTGGACGCCACTGCAGCTACTTACGTGTCCCTAACATTACCCAGTTACATAATATGAAAATGGAAACTTGCAGTTT
The DNA here is from genome assembly GCF_023864345.2 of Schistocerca serialis cubense. Lineage (NCBI taxonomy): Eukaryota > Metazoa > Arthropoda > Insecta > Orthoptera > Acrididae > Schistocerca > Schistocerca serialis. Next base: position 586,772,243 of record NC_064640.1, read on the forward strand.
TGCGTAGTATCCGAACCACATGATTTTTGTGTCCACTCCAACGTCTGTGAAACTTGAATGCTAGGTTAAAAATCATGGTGAAAAGTTTTTGATGTGAACGGGATTTGATTTGCCACTAGACCATTTTTGCTTTAGAAAAAAAAAATATGACCATTAGTCTTTACATGCGTAGTGGAAGCGCTAACTGTGTGACCTCTGGAGATGCTCGACGTCGGTAATTAGTGTTCTGATAACCTATTTCCCCTCAATGGTTGTGAGAAGCCAGGAAAAATGCCAGCCGACATAGAAGAAAAATTTTGGAGCACTGCTAAGGCGAGATGGAGATGCAATTCCGTGTAAAGTGCACGATCTCCACACATGCCACGCTTCCATACAAGTTGAGACACTTAAATTCTTTCTTCCCTGCGCCATTTTACATACGCCGTCAAGAACAGTGCACTCGCCATGCAAAATAATTCTCATTGAATAGCAAAGTTTCGCATTGTGGCCGAATATTGGCTCCCAATCCAAAAACTAATAACATAGGGTTCACGGGCAATGTTCGTTACCTCGTGTCCTCTTCCGCTCCATCTAGTATAAACAATTCTACCCAAATACAAGCAAATGGTGGTGAATTTTCTGCAAATGCTCATTCACACGTGTTCGCTTCCATTTATTCCATTTTAAACCAGGCTTTAGGTGTTTAAAATTTGTGTCTGTGAACACCGGATAATTCCATTACCCGGCGCTGCATGAGTGATTCGCAGAGTCGCGCTTTAGGCGGGTAGGGCTGTACAAATAGCTGTTGTAAGCTGTTCTTCCCGCGGCAAAAATGTGTGACTTCAACATTTTTTACAAAATAATGGCAGTGCTTCTTAGCAGCTAAAATTTTGGCACTGCATTTATTTTTTTTATTTTTTTTGTCTTCTTCCTGTTTAAAATATTTCAGGATAGGTTTCAACATGTCTTATTGGACCATTCCCTTGTAAGTTCACTGAGTTCATCTCTACTTTGACTTCCATCTGGCACCGACGAAGCTGATCTATACTAGCGGACATTCATTTAGTGTAGACTCTGTGTCTTTTTCCCTGTTATCACATCCAGTCTGTACAGTATCTATCCTCCCACCCAAATCTTCCCCACTGCATCTGTTATACCTCACGATTTTTCTCTACATCACTATTTTGTGTACTCATCCCTTCTAAAATAATATGGGTTTTTGGAATTTTAACTTCAAAATCCTTTCTAAGCCACTCGGTTGGGCTTATTACTGCTGACAATTCCTACATCGTGCACCGCCAAAGCGTTTGTGCATCTTTGTTCCCCAAATATTTATTTTCTTCCGACATATATCTACCTGAACTTCCTATTTAACTATCTGTATGATCAGACCCACATTCAATGGGCAACCACTTAATCCTCTCAGTCATTGTTAGCTGGCTGCATCGCCAAACCTTTTACAGTCACAAATGCTGCTAACGCTTAACTTATGTGTTCGGTCGCCGTTTGCTGCTGGTGTCGATAGCTGCATGTGTCACGTGTCTAGCACAACGGTGCTATAGATTCACCAAAACTCGGAGCAAGGACTTCTACGATAGGCTGATGTGGAGGCGACGACTCCGTATCACTGTGAGACGCGCTGGAGATGTACCCCTGGAGCACACATGGACTGCGCAGCTGCTATCATGTGACTACGGCGACAGTGCCCGTTCGCTGAGAAAATAAAGAAACCAAAGGACCAAAATCCTCTATTGCAGACCACATCTGATTAACGTAACCTTCAGATCTAGCTGCCTGACAAACGAAATCCCAGAGGAGCCCCCCAATTGTGACAACTCTAATAGAGTTATATTGCTCTATAAAAAAGTTTTGTTGATGATTCTTCTTTCTGCAGTTATTATAGCTTTAATAATAATATAAGTAACAAAGTTGTCTCCCAATACTCATCACATTTGAAATAACGTTAGGATGATAGGTAGCTGCAGCAAATAATAATTCCAACTAGTAGTGGATAATTTTAAGTAATAAGTTTTGTACTTCTTAATATCACACAAAATTTATAGGTTAGTGGTAAACTCTACGTAATTAAGTGAATTAAAATTTAGCTCGAGCCCCCCATAAAGTAACTAGCACACACACTGCACAAAAAATGAATAAAATAGCTGGAAAACACAGACGGTATTCACAGCTAACTTTGATCTAACTCAGACTCCATACTAAGACAAATAAATTGAAGTCTAATCGGTACGCCATACGATGCTATTATGTTCAAATCGGTGACAAAAACTGCTGTCACCGGAAAGAGTGCAGCCAGATCACCCCTGAGACTAGCATGGGTGTTGCTTGTACCAAACAGTACCAAACAATACGAAAGAGAAAGATGGCGCCACCCACTTAAGTCTTTAGCGCACACATCTCTAGAAAACTGAAGTGTCATAGTCAATAAATGACTTCATACTACCATCCTCCTCTCCACCAAATTTTTACATACAAATAAAATTATAAATTCTAATATGCCACCAGATACATATTAAAAACCTTAGCAAAACAGGTACCTTATATTCAGTTCTACATGAAGTAATTTGGCTATAAATAAATTTAAATAATTGCAAATTTGTAGCGACATTAACCATACTAATTCACAACCTCTGAGCCTACATTAATTGAAGTATAAAAATGTATAACACCTTCTGTAGTGATCTGGCCACACTGCTCAGCCGAGTCACGCACACAGGCTCTTATCAGAGGCACGCTCGCCATGTCCCCCTCCACAGCGTGCAAACCAAACTATGCACCCGACCAAATGAAACACTAGTATTTAGATATGACACTTGGCCTTACAATTTGATGGAGAATATTCAACCTTGGCAGCCAAATATCTCGTTGTAAGTATATCCTACTAAGACCTCCGTCTGCATATTCGCTAGACACAAATGTACAGGCTTCAATCATATAAAATTAGGCCCATATACATTTCCAGTCAAGAGAAATGTCAGGTATTTAGGCTTGGAGATAGACTACAAACTGATATGAACCCCACGTGTTGGAGGAGTAACACAAAAGTGTGGAAGAGTAATATCCACCCAACGAGCACTTTCGGGTATTCCTAGAGAGCAGAAACCAATATGACTAAGCATGTACAGAGCGCTGAAGAAAAACTTACATTTTAAAATTTGTACCATAGCTTTTAATTACTTATTGGATGATTAGTTACGGGCCTTCCCCGTTTTGAAAGGCCACGCGTTGTTATTGAAATTTTCAGTACGTTTCCGTCTTGCAGCTCTCAAATATTGAAGAGAAGTCTTTTTTTTAATTTTATTCCAATGCTATTAGTAATTTATTGGCTGAGTAGTTTCGGCTTTGCCCATTTTCACAAGTCACGTATTTTGAATTTAGGATATGTTATAAAGGTTTTCAATACATCATGTTTTCTGCAGCTCTTGAATACCGATGGAGAGACTATTATAAACTTCATACCAAAGCTGCTAATTATTTATTGGCTGAGCTTTCTCCAGAGCTTGAGAGCTGTAAGACGCGACGTACTGACAAAGTTTATAACATATAGTAAAGACAACATATGTGGCTTGTGGAAAAGGGCAAAGCCAGAAACTAATCAGCAAATAATTGACAACTTAAGTGCAAAATTTTATGAAACATTAAATTGTATTCATTTTAATGGTTGTTGAGCTCCGTGCCTGAGGGTTATATCTTCTTGAGGAATAAAGAACCACCCTCTTTTTTTATGTATTTTTATTTATGCCAGTACGCGTCTCGAGCTTTCACCCATCTTCCGTTGGTGTAATATATATCTGCATGTTCAGTAAGTACATCTTTACAACATCGACGGCAGTTTGGACGCTGCAGCTAGCCTGTGCAAAATTGAAATTTGAAATTTGTGGTAAGGTCTTATGAGACCAAACTGCTAGGGTCATCGGTCCTTAAGCTTATGCACTACTTAATCTAACTTAAACTATATTACTCTAAAGACAACACATACACCAATGCCCAAGGGAGGACTCGAAACTCCGGCGGGAGAGACCGCGCGGACCCTGACAAGACGCCTCTGACCGCCAGGCTACACCGCGCGGCTGTGCAAAATTGTGTGCTCGCTAAGCGTAACAGCCAAACAAAATTGTTACTTTTTCACAAGCCAACCGCAGCTCCCATATTGCTATCGATGTTTTAGCGATGTGCTTACTGAAGATTCAGCTAGGTATTACCCCAATTAAAGATGGTCGAAAGACTGCAACGCATATTGGCGTATATAAAAATACACTGAAAAGTGGGTGGTTATTTTTCTTAAAATAACCTTTATATACGGTCGAATTACATGAATGTGACAACCGCTTATGTTCGACGTCAATGTGCAATAATCTCTCACAGACGGAAGATGGCCGGCCGGAGTAGCCGAGCGGTTCTAGGAGCTACAGTCTGGAACCGAGAGACCGTTACGGTCGCAGGTTCGAAACCTGCCTCGGGCATGGGTGTGTTTGATGTCCTTAGGTTAGTTCGTTTTCAGTAGTTCTAAGTTCTAGAGGACTGACGACCTCAGCAGTTAAGTCCCATAGTGCTCAGAGCCATTTTGAACGGCAGATGGCAGCACTAGCAGTGGAGAGTATACAAAGCGTCACGGGTGGGCGCTGATAACACTGCAGCCTTTGTCGTAGCGTGGAAACAGAGCTATTAATTAGACGTCCAAATGGGCACAATCATCGGCTTTTGGCCCAAGGGTGGAAACATTTCCGAATGGCTAAGTCTGTAAACTGTTCGCGTTCCTCCGTAGTTAAAGTATGCCGTGCATGGGAAAATGGCGCTATCCATAAATGGCGCCGAGGCAACTGTGATGCACCTCAATCCCCAGATGACATGGGTGAACGAGAGCTGTGGACATACACTGAAGAGCCAAAGAAACTGGTACACATGCCAATATCGTGCAGGGCCCCCTTGAGCACGCAGAAGTGCCACAACATGACGTGGCATTGACTCGATTAATGTCTGAAGTAGGGCTGGAGGAAATTGACACCATGAATCCTGCAGAGCTGTCCATAAATCGGTAAGAGTACGAGGAGGTAGAGATCTCTTCTGAATAGCACGTTGCAAGACATCGCCAATACACTCAATAATGTTCATGTCTGTGTACTTAGGTGGTCAGCGGAAGTGTTTAAACTCAGAAGAGTGTTCCTGGAGCCACTCTGTAGCAATTATGGACGTGTGGGGTGTCGCATTGTCCTGCTGGAATTTCAAAAGTGCTTCGGAATGTACAATGGATATGAATCGATGCAGGTCATCAGACAGGATGTTTGCGTGCATTGTCACCTGTCAGAGTTGTATCTAGATGTATCAGGTGTTTCATATCACTCCAATTGCACACGTCCAACACCATTACAGAGCCTTCACCAGCTTGAACAGTCCCCTGATGACATGCAGGGTCCGTGGATTCATGAGGTTGTGTCCATATCCGTACACATCCATTTTCTCGATACAATTTGAAACGAGACTCACCCGTCCTAGCAATATGTTTCCACTCATCAACAGTCCAGTGTCGGTGTTGACGGGCCCAGGCGAGGCGTAAAGCTTTGTGTCGTGCAGCGATCGAGGGTACACGAGTAGGCCTTCAGCTCCGAAAACCCATATCGTTGAATGGTACGCACGCTGACACTTGTCAGTGGCCCAGCAATGAAATCTGCAAGGGTCGCATTTCCGTTACGTTGAAGGACGCTCTTCAGTCGTCGTTGCTCCCGTTCTTACAGTATCCTCTTCCGACCACAGCGATATCGGAGATTTGATGTTTAATCGGATTTTTGATATTCGTGGTACACTCGTGAAATGGTTGTTCGGGAAAATTACCACTTCATTGCTACCTTGGAGACGCTGTGTCCTATCGCTCGTGCTCCGATGATAAAACCACGTACAAACTCACTTAAATCTTGACAACATGCCATTTTAGCAGCAGCAGACATTGTAACAACTGCGCAAGACACTTGTCTTATGTAGGCGTTGCTGATCGCAGAGCCGTATCCTGCCTGTTTACATATCTCTTTATACGCGTGTCTATATCAGTTCCTTTGGCGCTTCAGTTTATGTCCAGGCAAACAGACGTGCATCTGTTAAACAAGTGACCTCCCAAATGAACCTACGGGCTAGCAACAGTGTTTCCTCAGCGACCATACAACGAACATCACTGCAGCAGGCACCTGGTTCGTGCTCCCATGCAGACTGTAGTTCAGCGGCGATGAACACTGGAATATGCACGCCTATACCACAACTGGCCGTGCGCTCAGTGGCGATAGGTAGCCTTTTCAGATGATCATGCGTTATGCTCCATAGGATGTTAGCTGTTGCCGTCTACGGCCCTGCAACCATTGTCGGAAGGGATCAGGCTGCAGGAGAAATCGTTATGGGCTGCGAAAAGGCACAATGGATTTAAAAAAATATGCATCTATCTCCTTGGGGTGCCAGTACGTTTTTTTCCTCGGGACGATGGCCTCTACAAGCAGGACAATACAATGTGACGCAGATCGCAGTGTACGTCAGACAACATCGATCGGGCTGTTCGCGTCATGTATCGTCATTGGCATTGGAGTTGGCATGGCTCCACACGCTATCGGTATCTTCCAGAACTTCACTGACTGCCTCCTGCAAATTCTCGCCGCAAAATACGATTATTCGGTTTTTTGTCAGGTGGACACATTAATGTGACTGGACCGTGTAGTTGTCGAGTACTTATCTGTCTCTAACTGGACTATTTATGTATCTGCTGGGGGTCTATAAGCACAACCATCCATTTAAACTATTCAAAATACAGCACAAAGGACTATGTATTTGTGTCGATGGTATCCTGATGGTGGCGCTGGAATTTTACCGGACTCTATTAGGTCAGCAAAGAAGCTCCGAGATAGATTGTAGATTACACTGAAATATAAGCTGAGTGTGATGCGCACCTCAACTCCAACATGTTACGACAATTGTATCACACAAAAAAGTAAAGCATTAAAATGACACCAATAATAATTTTCAGAGTATGACAAGGCGATACAAGAAGTGTTACGACTCACAATGGACGCCAAACTGCTATATACAGGTGGGACCAAGAAAGCAAATGGAACCGGGTAGCCGCGCGTGATTAGCCGAGGGGTCTTAGGCGCTGCTGTCCATCGACTGTGCGGCTGATCCCGGCGGAGGTTTGAGTCCGTCCTCGGGCATGGGTGTGTGTGTTAGTTCTTAGGATAATTTAGGTTAAGTAATGTGTAAGCTTAGGGACTGATGACCTTAGCAGTTAAGTCCCATAAGATTTCACACACATTTTTTTGGAACCGGGTACCGTTTCACTGGCCTGTCAACGCAACCCTCTCGATGTCGTAAGTTACCTGTGGAATATTAATTAAGACGATAAAAGCTAGCACCCATTTAGAAGCACTTAAGTCCACGGGAAGCTGTATTGAGGGAAAAACCGTTATCTTCACCGTCTCCTATGCAGCATTCTTGGTCCTGGAAAACCATTTTACGCTTCAAGAAAACGAACGAAACGTTAATGAAATAATGCACTAAGTAAGTAGGCTATAAACCCAGAAAAAGGGGTTATATTAATTTGGGTGAAATGCCACTGCGACAACCGCAGCAACACACAGGCCGACCAAGCAGCTAAACAGGAACGAAATGTCATCCAAAGGTACCGCATACAAGCTCCGTACAACTACTTCCATTGTCGATTCGGATGATGTGGAACGAAGAATGGGTAAGGAGAAGCAACGGCAAAGGGAAACATCATTGAGTGATACACCTTGCAATTCCGACAAGCCATGGGTATATAACGTAAACGGTGCCAAGAGGAATTTATACAACCGTTGCACGAATGAAATTGGATCGCTATCGTTTTAAAAAATACTTAAATCATTTGGTACCGATAGACAAACCTATCTGTACTTGTGGAGAAGAAGAAAGCATGAATCATACAATTTTAGATTGTCCCTAAAATACCATTGAGTGGTATGGGATAGAAAGACCTCGACTGCGATACCACTCTTCTGAGAACAACAGACGGTAGGGTATGTAAACTCACAGAGGGTGACAATTATTTAAGTACATGATATGAAATCGTCATAACTTCTGAAAGGTTTGCGTTAGGATGTTCGAACTGCACGGCTGTCCGCGGGGCATGATGGAAATTCGTATGCGCATGTATGGTTTGGTTTAGCGACGAAGCTCACTTTAATTTGGATGGGTTCGTCAATATGCTAAGTAGGTGCATTTAGGGTACTGACAATACGCATTTCGTGATCGATAAGTCTCTTTACCCTCAACGGCTGACTGTGTGGTGTGCAATGTAAGGAAATAGAATAGTCGGCGAGATATTCCTTAATGGCGCACTGACTACCGACTGGTACGTGAAGGATTTGGAAGATGATTTCATCCCCATGGTCCAAAGTGACCCTGATTACGACAATATGTGGTTCATGCAAGACGGAGATCGACCCCGTCGAAGCAGGAGAGTTTTTGATGTCCTGGAGGAGCTCTTCGGGGACCGCATTCTGCCTCTGTGGTACCCAGAGGTCACTGGCATGGACCTCCATTGTCTGCCATATTCTCTGGATCTGAAAGCAGGTGATCCTTTTTCTGGGGCTATATTAAAGACAACGTGTACAGCAAAAACCCCAAAACCGTTGCTGAGCTGACAACAGCCAATCAGGAGGTCATCGACAGCATCGATGTTCCGACACTTCTTCGGGTCATGCAGAATTACGCTATTCCTTTGCGCCACATCATCGCCAAAGATGGCAGGCATATCGAACATGTCATAATCTAAATCCGAGTATCTGTAGTGACGTTTACATGTGGAATATAGGGTGTGCAAGACACAGTTATTAACTAGTTTCCTTTTTCTCATATAGTTCAGTTATTGTCACCCTGTATATACAGAAAATTACAAGGGTCCGTATGATCTATTGTGTCCGTAGTGGAGGTGGCCAACAAACACAGACAGACATATGAAGACGGGTAACACATCAGTAAGTGTACTTACAATACCCACACTTAATAAATAAGATATACGTAATTTTGAACAGCTTCAGGTTCCTCTGTGGTGCTGATTTACAAAGAGGGTAGTGTACATGAGTGTAACAGATAGTGTTGAGTGCTGATTCAGATATGTAAATTCCCGATACTCAGTAATGTTCAGCAGCGTCGTTCTACGTCGATGCATACTGACGTAGCAAATGTCATGGGATAGTAGGGCCAAGATAGCACAGGTGTGTTGTATGCGCTCCACACGGCCCCTGTACCGATTGCAGTTGCATAGGAGGCCTTCTGAGAAGTAGTTGTGAAAGTTATTTGTATAATATGCAACAGCGGCGTGAGCTGACGCCGTTCGAACTGAGTACGGTGGTCGGTGCCGGATGGATGGGAATTTCGATTTCGGCAGTGGTGCAGGAATTCGGCTTCACACTGTCAGCCATGTCCACAGTGTATCGCGAATGGTTGAATAAGGGTATCACAATCCACAGCACACACCTTTGTTGACCGTGACCGATATCATCTGAGACGGATCGTCAGTAGCGACAGAAGGACAACAGTGAAAAAAATCACGCCTCATTTCAACACAGGACATGCTAGACGCATCTCCCTTTGGACAATCCGTAGTAACATGGATTCCATGGGGTATGGGAGCCGGCGCCGCACACGGGTGCCACTTTTAACCCAACGTGATCGTGCACAACGTCTTGCATTTGTCGCCAGTCACAAGCTATGGACACTGGAAAAATGGCGTAACGTAATATGATCGGAACAGTGATGCTTTCAACTACACCAAACCAATGGGAGGCCCTGTGTGTGTTGCAGACCACTTATATCCATGTATCGCGCCTTCGAAGAAGGTGTGGTCCAAGGCAGTGGTGTCTCTATTATGGTGTGGGGTGCATTTTCCTAGAGTGGAATGGGCCCCTATTTGTTCTCGAACTGATTTTGGGATTTGAATGGTCCGCGGTATGTCGCGCTGCTCGGGGACCATCTCCATCCATATTTGATAACCCAACGCACTGAGGGTTCTGCGGTGTTTCAAGATGATAACGCGCAGCCTCATCGCTCCCACATCGCCCGGGAATGGTTCCGGGAACATGCAGGGGAAGTCCTAAGACTCAGCTGGCCACCCCAGAGCCCAGATACAGATCGAGTGTTTCTGTGATGTCATGGAATGCAGGATCCGTGCCATAGATTCTGCACCCACGAAATGACCAGAACTGGCTGCTGCTCTGCAAACGATTTGGTGTCAGCTGCTTCCAGAGGACTACCAGGGATTTGTACACCCACTTCCAAGGCGTCTCACTGCAGTATGCAGGGCCAGAGTAGGCCCCACGCGATGTTCGGTGTAAAGCCCGTGTATTGTCCTCACAGCAGTTTTCCACAATAATGTCGAAAAATCTATAGATGCACTAGTGTGGGGACGAAACTCTGAGTGCGGCAGTTTAAAAAGATGCCGCAGCCAGTCAGAGTCGCGAGCAGTGAGGTCAAGTCAATTTGTTCTCTGGCGGCTCGTACGCGTAACGTCACCCGACGAAGAACAGCGAGCGACGCCTAGCGAGCTCGCCCAGGTGGCGATCTGGCTGAAGATTTTTGAGGCCGTCTCTCGAGTAGCTGTGAGCGGCCCGCGGCGCAACGGGTGCGGCCGACAGAGTTTCAGTCGATACCACTTAATCAGCCACGGTAAAGTCTAGAACCTGCGAACGAGAAGTCATAAGACACAAAAAGTGAAGTGAATTCACGTACGTTTTAACAAAAACCGTATTCCTTTTGCTGTAACTGAATTTAATTTTCTTTGTATAAATAAATACACAGAGTTTACACCTAGAAATTTTATAAGAGTTATAACGGTTTTGCTGTAAATGGGTTTAAATGTTGTACAGAGATAACTGTAAAATTGGCAGTGTTTTCCAATACGTATAGTTACGGTTGGCTGTATTGTTATGAAACCAAAAGCCAATAAATAAATAAAAAGAAAAAAAGTACTTGTTCATATGTGTACTCTGCAGAAAAATTTATTATGTTCATCAACCACCTTTCATCTGTTCTATTCATAATCGACAGCGATAAAAAAAGGATCAGACAATAAGTAATTGCTGAAAGGCTATTTGTGGGAGTAATCTGCCTTTTCTTCGAAAATTCATTTCACCAACTAAGTAGAATCACTTTAGTGCGTAGTTCCAACTAAAAGGTGTGCTATTTTGATCTATACCAAAAAGTTTTCTTGATACTGGCGTTTACGAAGGCTGCCCTCTTTTACACGTGATCGTCTTCAGGTTGAGGTACGTTTAGGAGGGTATGCAAGAAAGCGCACCTCGCGGTTACGATTTCACACAACTAAGTGCTCGGCAGAGGTTAAGAGGATTGGGTTGTGGTGAGACGAATGAAAGTCTCATCGTTCCAGCTCGCTGTCAGATACTGGTCTCCGCTTCCTCCAAAACTACTGCCAGTGCCCTCTTCAGGGTACCAAAAATGATTGTTTGTACAAGAAGCGGCTAACAAACTTTCAAAACCACAGCTCTCACACCTGACAAAACGAGGGGGATCGGTGATTAAATAACCGCTCGGCGAACCAGGTTCATACCACTGTCCCACCAACCAGATTTATAATTTCTGCGATTTTCCTAAAACGGTCACTGGGAATTTCCAGTATACCATACCTCTCATCCTCAAGCAGTTTTCTATTGTCCTGGCTAATTCACTGAATCTTATTTCATTTCTTACTGTCGTCTTTTTCTGGTACCATGGTGTCCCAGGAAGAATGGCTAACATTTAGGGATGTGACAGAAACGACCTTAGGACCAAAAACGTCCACTGTATATAGGCTCTCAAATTCATGCCTTCAGAGCTAAGGGCACTTTTCATCTTCGATTATGTGAAACAAATTCCTTCTAATGCAAGCTATTTGCTTCCAGATTTCGGGATTAGGTAGTGTGGGGGGCGTACTGTAAGACCTGCGGTACACACACCATCAGATTATTTGACTTGTCGCTCTAGCAAAGTAGGCGAGTGTCAGCAATATGTCTCGTGGTCTTATCGTGACGTGTTTGTCTTCTGCCGTTAGGTCAGACGATAGAAATGTCACTTGCACGCTTAGAGTAGCAGATTGACGGTGACTAACTTTAAACAGAACTTGATTAATTTTCACACACATTTATTAAAATAATAGTAATCATAAACCTTACTTAACTTGATTCTGGATGCTATTTACAATTGACAATCTGAAGTTCCTTTGGTCTTGGTACATTAATCTTATTCTCACATATGTCTGATACTTGACAAAGTGTCTATTCATTTATCTTCATGGCTATGTACAGGAATATGATAATCTAATTAGGCGCTGACAGAAACTTGACTACAGACTAATGCAGACTAATGCAGACTGACTAATCGGAGGTCTGCACACTCGTTATAATACCTCACGCGTTCAGGTATCACTGCGCGAGTGTGATCCGCGAGGAGAAAATGTTCTACGTTAGCAGCAATATCATTGGCTGCGTTACATATTAATACGCGGATCGGCGGAAGCAGAATTTGGTCCGTCTCTGAGACAGCGTCATCTCGTAGTGCGGAGACGGACGAGCGCTGCGCCTGTGCAGTTGTGCTTAGCGGGGCGCGCTCTAATGGGAAAGTTGTGTACGCGCTTACTTCGCGGAACTACGTACACAACAGGTAGTATGAACGAAAATAAGAAAAAAATTCCAGTAAATACGGTACTCAAAAGGCGTACCTTAAGAGCTATGAGCACTTGTCCGGCAGGAGAGGTGAGTGAGTTTCACAGTAGCGAAGATGAACAAGTGCTCATAACTCATCAGGTATGCAGCTTAGAGGCCATGTTTAGTCGACATATTTTTCTTGTTTAGCTGTATGCCATCACCCCTCAAAATATGGAAAGCAAAGAGCTTGCTGTAGAGCTTTTTGTTTCAATAATATCGAAGATGGAGAAGAGCTCGTAGCTCTTAAGATAAATATTTTAGATCCCATGCTTCGAGCGATTGTGCCTGTCACGTCCCTGAAGATTGGTCATTACTCCTAGGACATTCTGTGTAGTACAAGAAGGATTTTCGGTCCCAACGAGCCATTGCTTGTTGCCTCTTTCAAATGGTTCAAATGGCTCTGAGCACTATGGGACTTAACATCTCAGGTCATCAGTCCCCTAGAACTTAGAGCTACTTAAACCTAACTAACCTAAGGACATTACACACATCCATTCCCGAGGCAGGATTCAAACCTGCGACCATAGCGGTCGCGCGGTTCCAGACTGAAGCGCCTAGAACCGCTCGGCCACCAGCTCCTTCGATCAAGATACCAGCTTAATAGGAGGAACTGGGAAACAGACACATCGCAATATGTCATCTGATGTTATTAAAGCGAACTTTGTGCTGATACAGTCCATATAGAACCTTAATATGATTGCTGTTAGCACCTTCTACCTTGTGCATTAATTACTATTGGAGTATTGGATGGGAATGTAGTCCACACTCCCATTTATTGCTATCGGTTTACTAAATAAGATGGCGCACATCCTCCTCTTTATTTGTTTCCCATAATAACGTGACTACACAGACTAGTGAGATACACTTACTTAGAGCCCTGAAGTATGTCAATGCCTCATTGTATAGGGAGACAGAAATGTAACTCGTTCAGAAAGTGGTTACGGTATTTCGTCAAGTTGTTATCTAAACAGCAAAGAGAGCAATATAAAACTACCGGAAACGAGTCTTAAGGTCAAAAGCCATTGTTCGACTGAAGGACAAAAATTCTAATAACATCACGACGTCATTTACCTGTGACGGTGAAGTTAAAAGATCGTCGTATGAGAAAATTATCAGAAAGTAAGAATATGGAAGTCTCACGGCTGTAACATTGAATAAAATGTTTTAGGGTTTCCAGCCGCGTCAAGTCGTTAAATTGCCATAAGCTTCCGGCCAAGAACTCCTTGGCTATTGAAGAATGACATGATTGGCAGCTCTAGAGCAGATCGTAGACACTTGAATATCAGGCTTGTGAAGATAAGTAATTAATTCCTTAATAACTGTCAATTAAGTTAATATTATACCGTAACGAAGCTACTGAGAGTCTGTTTTATACTATCTATTGAAGGTTTAACTTGTTTCAAAGTATTTCTCGAAAAAAAAACGTAGGTTTACGTAGAAATTTAAGACATTTCTTTGAGTATTTAGTGAAGGATTTAGGTTGTTTTCATTAGAAGGCCTAATTTTTCGGGTATATAAGTTTTGATTTTTTCGTTAGTTTAACTGCATTAAGTTACTATATTAATAGTATACACGTATATTAGTGTTCCACATAACTGTAGTGACTCTTGTGATTTGTTGTTAATGGAATAATACTGTAATTGCTCAAATAAATTTTGTAAAAATATTGTAAACAACCATGAGCGAGAAGTGTTTGAGCTGCCGCAGGAAAGTCAGTTCTGTGGTGCCGTGCAGCTGTTGTGGCGGATGGTTACATAGGGGTGAGTGTAGTGGCATGAGAATCGGGGTAGTATATGGGTCTATTCCATGGTATTGCAGATTATGTTCAAGGGACAGGAAAATAGCGAAACAGGAAGGGAAGATTTGAGCCCTTCAGGATGAACTGGATAGTGCTAGGGAGGAACTGATGAAGTTAAGGGGGGAGAAGGGTGAAGGCAGGTGGGAAGTGGTAGCAAGGAACAGGAGCCACAGGAATAGAACACTATCTGACAGTTTCAAGACTGGCGCAAACAATGTATTTGCCTTGCTATCTCAGTCAACTAAGGAAGAGGCTCAAGTAGACGTAAGCGTAGTCACCATTCAACAGACTTTCACGAGGAAACCTGCTGTTGCAAAAAGAGTAGAAAGTAGGAGGAAAGTTCTGCTTTTAGGTAGTAGCCATGGAAGAGGTGTGGGCCAGATCTTGCAGAAAAAATTATGTTACTGGTACCAGTTCAGAAGTATTTTCAAGTCCAGTGCATTTCTTAGCCACGAGATAGACGTTGTAGGATCATTGTGCAACGGTTTTACAAAGCAGGATCATGTTGTGGTAGTGGGTGGAGCAGGAAACAGTATTGATAGGGATCAGGGCTACAATATTGAATGTGACCTGGTAAAAATAGCATCAGCAACGAACCATAAAAATGTTGGCTTGGTTCCTGCTTTCATGCACTATGACTGGCCCCAACTGAACAGCTCTGTTCAAATGGTTCAAATGGCTCTGAGCACTATGGGACTTAACTTCTGAGGTCATCAGTCCCCTAGACCTTAGACCTGCTTGAATGTAACTAACCTAAGGACATCACACACATCCATGCCCGAGGCAGGATTCGAACCTGCGACCGTAGCGGTCACGCGGTTCCAGACTGTAGCGCCTAGAACCGCTCGGAGCTCTATGAGGAGGACCGAGCGAGGTGGCGCAGTGGTTAGACACTGGACTCGCATTCGGGAGGACGACGGTTCAATCCCGCGTCCGGCCATCCTGATTTAGGTTTTCCGTGATTTCCCTAAATCACTCCAGGCAAATGCCGGGATGGTTCCTCTGAAAGGGCACGGCCGACATCCTTCCCCATCCTTCCCTAATCCGATGAGACCGATGACCACGCTGTCTGGTCTCCTTCCCCAAACAAGGAAGCAAGCTCTATGAGGAGGGTAAATATGGAGCTATATCAGCTGCTTCAGGCGGCTACTTTGTCAGGCATATGTTTGGTTCCCGTTGATGGTATTGATAGGTGGGACTTCACAAGACATGGCCTGCATCTCAGTAGGAAAGGGAATGATAAACTGGTTGGGATGATAGCAAAATCTTTAAGGGGGGGGGGGTGGACACACTGAAACTCATGGGGTACTTTTTTGGGCTAAGATCAGTGTCGAATCATTCTAAATTGATTGAAATTAGGCAGTTACTAGATATGTGAAAATATCACAATATTCTCATAACAGTACAGAGAAATATAATGCTAGTATCTCACAAGATTCACACAAAATCACAGTGAAAAATAATGTTAATATGTTGCATCAGAATATCAGGGGATTAAAAAACAAAGTAGAGGAGCTTCTAGTTTGCTTAGAAGATTTAGAAACTGAGGGTGGAATAGATGTACTATGCCTGTCCGAACATCATATAGTCATAGGTAATGAAATGGTAAGTGTAGGTGGATATAAGCTTTCAGCACATGTAAGTAGAGACACTATGGAGAGAGGAGGAGCTACCACATATGTTAAAATCAGTCATAATGTGAAAAATCTGGAAATTAAAATTGTGAAATTTTCAACTATTTTTGAAAAACTTGGGTTCTTTGTTGGACCATCTGTCAGACAGAGGAAAGCAAATGATCGTTTCTCGGGGTTTCAATGTAGATTTTCTGAAAGCGTCCGATAGAAAGCTTGACCTTGAAGTATTACTCGGTCCTTTCAATTTGACATCTCTTACTGATTTTCCTACTCGGGTGGTGCAGGAAAGCAGCACACTAATAGATAGTATTTTCATAGACCAAGATAAATTTATTCAAATAAAAACTCTTCCTGTAAAGAATGGTCTGTCTGATCATGACGCACAGCTAGTTGCAGTATATGATATAGCTCCATACAGTAACTCTACACAGTCCTCCAAACCAGTGCGTTCAACTAACGATTTAACTATTCACAGTTTTAGGGAAATCTTGCAACTGTTGGACTGGGATGAGGTGTACAGGGAACATGATGCTAATTTGAAATTTAACCTATTTCATGATACCTTTATGAGTATATTTGAAAACAGTTTCCCTAAGAAAGCAGTGAAATATAATTGTAAGAAACCATGTAGAAAGCCATGGTTTACTAAAGAGATAAAAATATCTTGTAAACAGAAATTAGAAATATATCCTACAGCTAGGATGAGTAATGATCCCGAAACAATGAAAAATTATAAAAACTACTGCATTGTGTTAAGAAAAGTTATTATAAAGTCCAGAGATATGTGCATTATGTCTGAGATTAGCACATCTAATAATAAAATTAAAACAATTTGGAATATTGTTAAAAGGGGAACAGGGCAACTGAGAGCACAGGAAGTCTGTATGTCATCACACACAATGAAAAGATTGTTAACAAGAAGTCAGAAGTAGAAAACATATTTAGTAATCACTTTTAAGTGTTGTACAGAAAATAGGATCCACGTATTCGTTAGAAATTGCTAGACAGTATTTGGAAGAGGCTGGACCTATGCAATTTGATAAAATTGAAATTCAACCCACCTCTCCTACTGAAATTAAGAACATAATAAATTCACTCTGAAGTAAAAGCTCACATGGGACTGATGGCATTTCCAACAGAGTACTAAAGCTTGTTCCCAACAAATAAGTAAGATTCTCAGCCACATATGTAGTAGCTCGCTGAAACAGGTAATTTTTCCAGATAGATAGAAATACGCTATTTTTAAACTATTGCACAAAACTGGGATATATCTGATGCTAACAACTACAGCCCAATGTCGGTTCTGACAGCTTTATTCAAAATTCTACAAAAAGTAATGTATCCAAGAGTAGCATCACATATCTGTAAAAATGAAGTACTAACAAAATGTCAGTTTGGTTTTCAGAAAGGCTTTTCAACAGAGAATGCTATATATGCTTGTACTGATAAAATTTTAAATGGACTGAATAACCGAACATCATCCATTGGGATATTTTGTGATCTCTCAAAGGTTTTTGATTGTGTGAATCATGAAATTCTACTAGATAAGCTTAACTATTGTGGTAAGAGTAGGACAGTGCACAAATGGTTGAATTCATACTTAAGTGGTAGAATGCAGAAGGTTGAAATTAACAGTATAGAGTCCACTAACTGGGGAGGTATCAAGAATGGTGTCCCACAAGGTTCATTCTTGGCTCCCTATTGTTGTTTATATAGATTAACGACTCGCCACTCTATATTGATGAAGATGCAAAGCTAAGTCTTTTTGCTGATGATAAAAGTATAGTAATCACACCCAACAAGCAAGAATCAGCTGAGGAAATTGCAAATAATGTCTTTCAAAAATTTATTAAGTGGTTCTCTGCAAATCGACTCTCACTAAACTTTGAGAAAACACAGTTTATACAATTCTGTACAGTTAATGGCATAACACCATTGATAAAGATAGACTATGAACAGAAGTCAGTTGCTCTGGCAGAATACTCCAAATTTCTGGGTGTGTACATTAATAAGAAATTGAACTGGAACAAACAAATCGATGATCTGCTGAAACGGTTAAGTTCAGCTACTTACGCTATTAGGATTATTGGAAATAAACATACCAGTAAATTAGCCTACTATGCCTATTTTCATTCTCTGCTTTCATATGGCATCATATTTTGGGGCAATTCGTCATTAAGAGAGAAAGTATTCATTGCACAAAAGCGTGTAATCAAAGTAATAGCTGGAGCCCGCGCACGATCACCTTGCAGACAAATATTTAAGGAACTCGGGATATTCACAGTAACTTCGCAATACATATATTCACTTATGAAATATGTCATTAGTAACCCATCCCATTTCAAAAATAAATAAATAAATAAATAAATAAATAAATAAATAAAAGAAAAATACCAGCGAAGGGTATAGCTACAACACTAGAAGAAGGGATTATCTTCACATTCTGGATTAAATCTCACCTTGGCACAGAAAGGGGTGAATTATGCTGCCACAAAAGTATTTGGTCATTTGCCAAATAGTATTAAATGTCTGACCGATAGCCAACCAACATTTAAAAGCAAATTAAATGAATTTTTGAATGAGAACTCATTCTACTCAATAGATGAATTCTTAGATACGAAGTAGTAACTGTAAAAAATAATTTATAAAATTAAGTATTTCCACATCATTACGAAATGTCGCACTCATAATCTATGGAACAAGGACTAATATATGTATGTATGTATTGCCGATGGGCTGCTGGTACGCCCTTAGATACACTACCTGCCGGTAATGACGTCACTAAGCTCACGCCATTGCCATATGTGGGGGCATACGTTGATTCGGTTTTCGCTGCCCCCACTCCAACCTCGCTACCGCTGGATCCGACGCCAAGCTGAACTGCTGGCTGACGTCTCTATTAGGGGTGTTAGCACTCATTTTTATTTCCATGGCTTCTATAATTACATAATACCAGATGCCGTTAGTGCGTGTCATGATAAAGATTAAAATTTGATCAGGTAACCGTTTCTTAGAACATGCTCAGGTGACACCTATTTCTCGGGGTACGTTGTTCTACACTACGCAGTGTTTTTCCACCGTAAGACTGGCTACGCTCGCAAGATATCTTGTGTTCTCAGACATGCCGATACTTTAACTGGTCGCAGTAATTGCCGTAATTTTCTCGCAGGCCTGAAGATCGATTTTGTTTTGTGTCTTTCCAGCAGGACATGGAGCCACAGAACGGCAAAAAGCAAGTTTCTTTTCTGTTTCTCGTCGGTGCTCTTATTGTGATTTTTGCTTTATGGCTGCAAGTTCTGGCCTTCATTCCCAAAGACCTTGCGTTGGTTGTTCAACTCATAGGTCAGGGTATCGGCGTATGATATCGTTCTTGCACGTTCTGCCAATGTTTGTAACACAATTCGCGTCTGTGCCAGGTGATAAAGGATGATGTCGTGAAAGTATAGATCGGTGTGTGTGGGTTTTCTGTAGACGCAGAGGCTAAAAGATCCATTTCGTTTGCGGCTGACAGTGACCTCGTGGAAGGCCAGTGCATCGTCTTTTTCACTTCCCTGGTGAAGTGGATATTACTGTTAATGCTGTTGATATGTCTCAAGAAATCGTCAAGCTCTTCTAGTCCGTGGGACCAAATGACTAACGTGTTGTCAGTAGTTACTGGAAGAAGAAACTAGGCTTCAATGGCACCACGTCTAAGGCATTATGCTTGAAATTACCCATAAACATCGTTGCAACAGCTGGCCCTTCCCATCGCGACGCCGTCAGTTTGATCGGAATACTGATCGTTGTAGAGAAAATAACATGATGGGAGAACATGCTTAAATAGCTCGAACACGTCAGTCACATAGAATTAAGTTACTAACAAGGGAACCTCCCCATCGCACCCCCCTCAGATTTAGTTATAAGTTGGCACAGTGGATACGCCTTGAAAAACTGAATCCAGATCAATCGAGAAAACAGGAAGACGTTGTGTGGTACTATGAAAAAATAAGCAAAATATACAAAGTGAGTAGTCAATGCGCAACATAGGGAACATCAAGGACAATGTGAGTTTTAGAGCGCCTTGGTCCCGTGGTTAGCGTGAGCGGCTGTGAAATGAGAGGTCCTTGGTTCAAGTCGTCCATCGCCTGAAAAGTTTAACTTTTTATTTTCAGACAATAATTCTCTGTCCGTCAGTCCGTCCGTCCGATGCGAGGTAACTGCGCTGTAGTATGGGGACGCCACACCTAAACCAACACACGAAGTCAGATGACTACAGCGCACGGAAGAGAGAGTATTCCTGCTAACGAGGCTCCCTGGCTGGCAGTTGACTGTTCACTACTTTGGACGAGAGTGCATTAAATACGTGAGATGTATTCCGTGGGCAATATGAATCCAGCAAATATAGCCCGCGACTTCAATAACAATCGCACGGTTTTGCGGTGCGGTCGCAAAACACAGGCGCTAAAGTTATTACAGTGAACAGAGACGTCAGTGAACGAACGGACGGATCATAAATTTGCGAAAATAAAATTTTCACTCGAGGGAAGACTTGAACCAAGGACCACTAGCTCCAGAGCGGCTCCGCTAACCACGGGACCACGGCGCTCCTAAGCTCACACTCTCTTTGATGTTGCCTGTCTTGCATATGGACTACTCAGTTTGTACATTTTGCTTACTTTTTTCATAGTTCCACACAACTTCTTCTTGTTTTCTCGATTGATCTGTGTTCAGTTTTTCAAGGCCTATCCACTGTGCCAACTTATAACTAAATCTGAGGGGGGTGCGATGGGGAGGTTCCCTTGTAAGTAGAGAGAAATTTTGAGAGGCACATTCGTAAATAACGCCGCCACATCAAAACCGACCATAATGTCACCCTCACTAACTTGAAGACGGTTGATTTGGAAGATAAAAGAGGTTCAGTTCTTAATACGATGTTCACAGTGGAGGACATCCAGTTGATACATGTCTCAAGACAAATTTGCTGAAAGAAGAAAGAAGAATAAGTGGCCTGCATGTAAAGCGATGTGACTGCAGAAATATTTCGCTGTGTTGTATGTCGATCAACTAATGGTGGGTACGATGAGGTAAAAGAGCGCCCCTTCCTTTTCGATCGTCGGTGAAATATAAGCAGTAGGTGATATAGGTGCCTGAGGGAACAGCTTCTTGACCACACTGTCTTCCACTAAATTGCGCTTAAGAAGCTCAAATGTCTTTCTTATTATTGTCGATGTTGCGTAGCGTGGGAGCTTCCGGTAACTATTTTCGTCCATTTGCGTGCAGATATTCGTGTAGTTGTCCGGGTATTCCATCATTACGACTGTGTTGCCCTTGTCAGCAGGAAGAATCACAATGCTTTCGCCGTTGCGCACTGCACCCAGGCTACTGCGCTCAGCGCTGGTCATGTTGGGATGCTGGTAGCTTTGCTTTCGTGAGAATGCGGCTATTTTCACGCCGTACTTTGTCCACTGTTTCACCGGGGAACTTGCGAACTGCCTGTTCTACGCCACTTACTATTTCACAGGCAGCGACAGTTCTTTCAGTACTCACACTTCACTCGTGTGTGGGAGTATGTTTCTAGCCATAAATTTATGACAGTGATTTCTGAAGAGCAATGGTCCGCACCATGTTACGGTTCTTAAGCCGGCTTAACTCCCCTTACTGCTTCTATGTAGTTTGTTCCTGTGATGACATTTGTTGGTAAACCGTAGTCGCATTAACTCAGTGAGTGACCAGACCTGTGAGCGTCCTTGATAACACTTACAGAAGGACGTAAGATCGCACTTTGCCGAGGGAAGCTCAGGCGGGTTCAGTTCCAGAGATCGGAAGGGTGAAGCGGCGCACCGAAGGCCTAGTCAACGCATGCTCAGATATAGCGATGCAGTGAGTACCAGTGGCGTCACAGCCGGCAGCTACAGTGTATAAATGCGTACCGGCAGCTCATCGACAGTCATGCCACTTGGTAATGGCGAAGGACTGCTTGATCGAATGCTCGTGCCATTTCAGCCTGTCATCGCGGTTGGAAGCTCTAGAACATTTTATTCCATTATGGAAAAATTTCAAAATTTTTATCCTTACAGCTGTTCAGTGTGGTGTTAAAAGTTTATATCAAACTACACGCGTACATTTCTGCCAGTGGTTTCTGAATGAAGCGGGATAGGAGCAAAACTCTTCACGTTTTTCATTTCTTCAGATTAGGCCTTGTTCAGAGTATCAGGTAAGGTGAACTCACAGAACATGTGTCATTATGCTTTAGAAAATCTTCATCATTACGTTGAACAGTAGTTGACAAAGAATTGCTATCTGTGTCTGGTGTGCTATTTCTGATCCGTTTTATCTCTGTTACCCCGTATTGACTCGTATTTACAGCCGTTGGGTCACTATAGGGACCACTTAGTAATAGCTAACGAGGGAGATAGAGCAACGGTGGAGGTCATATTCACATTCTGGAGGAGCAGATTTTAGGTCTGTCTGGCTACACACATTTACATTTTGCGTAGGATCCATAAATCTGTTAAGGCGAATGACCGAACAGATGGGTAGAGAAAGACACGTGGAGTCCCCTTCCTCTCATCTCGAGCTGAATAGCTATTTCATAATCTTTTGACTACTTTATGATACAAAATCCTGCACTCCTTCTAGCGCTGTCATTATTTATTTTTTATGCAGTTATAATACGAAGCTCACTTCTTGCTTGAGACTTCAGTTGCCTTTCTTAGTGGGTTTTAGATGCGGGGTATCGAGACTGTGGATGTGTGTTCGATATGAACATCAAAGGAAAACTTTTACCGGAAGTACGTTGAAGCATGTAGAATTTCAGTACAACTAAATAGAGACTAAAGATGACAAAGACACTTAACTATGTTTAAACCAAATTCTTATACTGAAGGCCAAGGGAAGGTAGTGACTGGTTCTCGTCTAATGTCTTTTCGGTACAACGTTCTTAATCTACCACAAATGGTCTCTCTACGTAAGCAGGTGTGTGATGGAAGAAACATTGAGTCTCGCACGGGTTTACGAGTGGTTTTGGTGTTATAAAAGTAGTTCCCTATTGGTAAAGAAGAGCTGAACCTGAAGCTCTATTTGAACACCACACGAGTGTATTGGGCATTGACTTACTGGGCTGGTACGCCCTCGCCTCCCTCCGAACTTTGAACAGACTTATCCATCCAGCTTTAGTGAGACCTACGTTCCAACATGGACTCCCAAATACGGTAGAACTCGGCATCCTCCCCATTAAAAACTGTCAGAGATGAAAGATATGATAAGTGACACATAATGTCCTAAACATGACCAGGGACTGAACCGTAGACCTTCGGGTCTGTAGTCTGGTGCTTAGCCAGCGTTTTTGTAATAAAACTGGCTTCATATCTACATGATCATTCAGAGGAACATAGTCATAATCATAAAGTAATATGTGCTGAAAACTGAGAAAACAAGTAATTATTAGTAACAAAACAAGATGAAAAGATTCTGAGTAACCAGGAAACTAATTCACTACCTATTGTCTATTTTTTATTTTTTATTTATTTTATTATTCTTTGTTCATTTGTTTGGCAACGGCCTTGCCGCAGTGGCTACACCGGTTCCCATGAGATCACCGAAGTTAACCGCTGTCGGGCGTGGTCGGCACATGGATGGGTGACCATCCAGGCCGCCATGCGCTGTTGCCATTTTCCGGGGTGCACTCAGACTCGTGATGCCAATTGAGGAGCTACTCGACCGAATAGTAGCTACTACGGTCAAGAATACCATCATAACGACTGGGAGAACGGTGTGCTGACGCCATGCCCCTTCTATACGCATCATCCACTGAGGATGACACGGCGGTCGGAGGTCCCGGTAGGCCACTCGTGGCCTGAAGACGGAGTACTTTTTTGTTCATTTATTTATTTATTTGTGAAAAAGAAAGGAAATAATAAAACAAGGCTTCACGTGACTGGGAACCAGAAACAGGGGTGACTCACACATCATAGGGGAACTTAACCAATACCCTGTCGACTAACAATAAGAAAAGGCATATTTGCGAAAAGCCCTCGATGACGTGGCAACCGCAGCCACGTCCAATGCGCACTCTCCTGATACTCGTGAAAGACACAGGTATCAGGGTAGTTCCTTCCTTCAGCAACATAGTGAACGTAGTGATCCAGGATCCAGACGATCGTATTCATTTTCGACTGAGTAAAAAAGGATACTTCCGGACCAATAAGAAATTTATCAGATACAGCGAATTCAGACCCTCGGGAAAGAACAACCAACAGTCGACGAATCCAGAGCCAATGACCCCGTCCACAAGAGATCAGTCTGCGAATTAAGGTGTCCGTAGTATGATATGCGTCACATCGTACAGTCTGACGAATGCGTGTGCGAAAAAGGCGATCGACAGTCGGTATCAGACGATGAATAACCCTATACCACAACGATGCAAGCTCCATCGGTAATATGGGAAGACTAAAATGAGACTAGACAGTTTGCCAGGATGTTGACCGGAAAGCTATTTCAATAGAGGAGGAGCAAGATGGTTTACCTCAACGGTATAAGACTCCAGTAGTGAGGTGTGTTTTTGAAATGATATCAACAGCCAGGAAATTGAAAATTATAAAATATTCTCTGATACATTGCGATTTAGGGTTAATCCTTCCGACATGAACGGGAGGAGCCAGACTAACAGGCTGGAGACATAAAAATAAATGAGATGTAAAGAATACACCACCTGTGTACATCTTAAGACATTGAGTCGTGCAAACAAGATGGACGCCTTTACTTCAGTATCGGGAAGACCTAATCCTCAGAGCTTTCTGGGCTTCGCCACCACTCCATACTGAACTCGGTCACTGAGCCACCGAACGACAGGAATCTTAGATAAATAGATCTCAGTGCATCCCCGGATTTGATTATCACAGATGAACTGATGAATTTTAATATACAGAATATTGTCTAAACTCTATCTGGATCAATCTTATGTCCATGTAATAGTGTGGCAGGAACAGAAACAATAGACATGCGTCTTGACGCGATGCAGAAACCAAGCAAGAACTGAGCCAGTGGAAGAGTGCTTAATCACTGCAGCAAAACAGATGAAAACCAAGGTGCATACAACGTTGGTTTCTTCTCTCGATGTGAAGGGGATAGTCCACCATGGTACCACAGTCAACTAGCGTTGCTTCTGTCAAGTGCTATAGCGACTGCTGCCGGAAAGAAACTGCCTGTGTTGTTGTGCTGAAGTACTCGTAAATGTCTCCACGCTTCCGAGCACACAGCGGTGGGTAGTGTCGTGCAGTTTTTGGCGAAGAACAAGGAGGAAATTGGTGTACAAGCCTCCCTATCTACCGGAATTGGTTTCCCGTAACTTATTTCTGTTCTCTAGGGTGAAACGGATCCGAAAAGGACGAGATTCGATGTTACAGAAGAACTGAAACAGAAATCGGTGGATGCGCTACGCAGATTAAATACATACGACTCTGAAATGTGTTTCCATCAAATTTAAAACGTTCGACAAGTGTTTTAAGTAATATGGACACTACCGTGAATGTAGCTCTAGTTTTCATATTTTGTATGATGAACAAAAGGCATACAAGAATATTTGTCCTTACTTTTTGTCTCCCCCTTGTACAACTCTCATTTCTTTATAATAAAGTACTTTCAAACAATTGTGAGGTGCAGATAAGAAGGAGAGCATACACACATTGGAGAAAATAGACTGAAAGAAATCAATGTTAGCTTTTGATGCGTCGTCAGCATCAAAGTCATTTGAGACTGCTCAGCGTCTCAGGTCATGAGGAATGACAAAAAGTATCGACTGTGACCTTTTCGGAGGAAAACTCCGACATTCTCACTCCTCTCTTCCTAGCGTCCAACACTGGACTCGCATTCGGGAGGACGACGGTTCAATCCCGCGTCCGGCCATCCTGGTTTAGGTTTTCCGTGATTTCCCTAAATCACTCCAGGCAAATGCCGGGATGGTTCCTCTGAAAGGGCACGGCCGTCTTCCTTCCCCATCCTTCCCTAATCCGATGAGACCGATGACCTCGCTGTCCGGTCTCCTTCTCCAAACAACCCAACCCAACCCTAGCGTCCATTCCATTGTATGGGCTTCAGCATTTTCATGATTTGTCAGATCCCCTTCTGGACGCTACAGTTGTCAAGATAATCTAAGGGAGGGAAGTCGTGTGTACCATCTGTTTGTGAATGTGCGAAATTTCATCTGTGTTTTATCGTATATTAACGCCATGTATACCCAGTTTCTTGAAGTGAAGCTTGGAAACTCCTACGTATTCATCTAAATGAGTGTGGAAAGATGCCTAAGAATCTCAGACATGGTATCAGGTGTGCCACACAAAAGGTCGTTAGTGCACAGCGCGGATTCGATCCGAGGTTGACTCACCTCACAAAGCGGAAATTGTTGTGCATGCCTCCTTATCTACTGGAATTGGTTTTCCGTAGCTTTTTTCTGTTCTCTGGGGTGAAATGGAACCTAAAAGTCTCGAGATTAATGTGCTGAGCGTTAAGCTACACGAGCAGGTAATATAATTAGAAACTCTATATTCGTTTCCAATAATATAGGAAAACAAAAGATAAGTAAGTTCTAGTCATCCAGATTGCTTGAAATAAACTATTCTCGATTCTAAATCTATTGCTATAAAATTTACGACTTTTGCATGATGAAACCTTAAGAATGTTTGTGACTGTTACTTGAGTTCCAGAAGGCAATGGATTCTAGTAACAAAATGCGTATTCATCAACGTGAGAACCTGTATACTTTTATACTGAACTGAAGTCTGCTTAGCCAGTATGATCACAGTACACATAAATTATCCTTGTAATTGAGGTCGATAGCTCGATGAACCTATCCACGGATGGCGCTGTAGTATACTTGAAAGTTGCCCCGTTACAAAATTGCTGAAAAATTTAGAAGGATCCGAAAAAGTCAGCTCTTGTTGAAAACACTGGCAGTTGGTCGTATCATAAATTAATATACTGCCATGCACGTAAATACACTACTGGCCATTAAAATTGCTGCAACAAGAAGAAATGCAGATGATAAACGGGTATTTATTGGACAAATATTTTATACTAGAACTGACATGTGATTACATTTTCACGCAATTTGGGTGCATAGATCCTGAGAAATCAGTACCCAGAACAAACACTCCTGGCCGCGATAACGGCCTTGATACGCCTGGGCATTGAGTCAAACAGAGCTTGGATGGCGTGTACAAGTACAGCTGCCCATGCAGCTTCAACACGATACCACAGTTCGTCAAGAGTAGTGATTCGCGTATTGTGACGAGCCAGTTGTTCAGCCACAGTTAACAAGACGTTTTCAATTTGTGAGAGATATGGAGAATGTGCTGGCCAGGGCAACATTCGAACGTTTTTGTATGCAGAAAGGCCCATACAGGACCTGCAACATGTGGTCGTGCATTATCCTACTGAAATGTAGGGTTTCGCAGGGATCGAATGAAGGGTAGAGCCACGGGTCGTCACACATCTGAAATGTAATGTCCACTGTTCAAAGTGACGTCAACGCGAACAAGACGTGACCGAGACGTGTAACCAATTGCACCCCATACCATCAAGCTGGGTGATACGCCAGTATGGCGATGACGAATACACGCTTCCAATGTACGTTCACCGCAATGTCGCCAAACACGTATGCGACCATTATGATGCTGTAAACAGAATCTGGATTCATCCGAAAAAAAGACGTTTTGCCATTCGTGCACCCAGGTTCTTCGTCTAGTATACCATCGCAGGCGCTCCTGTATGTGATGCAGCATCAAGGGTAACCGCAGCCATGTTCTCCGAGCTGATAGTCCATGCTGCTGCAATCGTCATCGAACTGTTCGTGCAGATGGTTGCTGTCTTGCAGACGTCCCCATTTGTTGACTCAGGAATCGAGACACGGCTGTACGATCCGTTACAGCCATGCGGATAAGATGCCTGTCATATCGACTACTAGTGATACGAGGCCGTTGGGAGCCAACACGGCGTTCCGTGTTACCCTACTGAAACCACGGATTCCATATTCTGCTAACAGTTATTGGATCTCGTCCAACGCGAGCAGCAGTGTCGCGATACGATAAACCGCAATCGCGATAGGCTACAATACGACCTTTATCAAAGTCGGAAAGGTGATGGTGCGCATTTCTCCTCCTTACACGAGGCATCACAACAACGTTTCACCAGGCAACGCCGGTCAACTGCGGTTTGTGTATGAGAAATTGGTAGGAAACTTTCCTCATGTCAGCACATTGTAGGTATTGCCACCAGTGCCAACCTTGTGTGAATGCTCTGAAAAGCTAATCTTTTGCATATCACAGCATCTTCTTCCTGTCGGCTAAATTTCACGTCTGTAGCACGTCATCTTCGTGCTGTAGCAATTTTAATGGCCAGCAGTGTAAAATGTGTTTCATCTACCAAACCAAGACTCTCAAAACTAAACTGTAAGAAGTCAAAAACGCTACGTACTGTGATTAACCTGGATGGTAACCGAGTGTGTAAAGAGTTTTTCTTTAAGGCACTAACTACAAGCAATCGACGGTTTACCACTGCTGCAATAACCCAACCAAGAGAGGGATGTCTATTTCTTGTTGGCAAATATGGTGAACATGCTCCAGAAAATAAAATATCAGGTGATCGCCCATAACGGGCCACATAATCCCAACAGGAAATAACTATTGCGGGAGTTATCTGTCTCAAAAATGAGTAAGCTGTTTAATGGCAAAAGTGAATCAGAAAATCGTTGCCAGTGAAGACTTTCATTTACCGTCACGTGCTCAATTTAGAATTTAATCTATCATTTTACGGGCTAAGAAGTGACAACTGCTATAATTGTAACAGATCAGAAAATTTAATCAAAGCTGAGGCAGGCATCATTAGAAGAAATGCTTGAAAAATAGCTCCACCTAATAAGAGTTCATGAGGCAAGAGCCGCTAAGAAAGGAGATGTACAGATGTGAAAAGAAGGCTCAGCACATGTAATTACCTTTCATTAAAAAAAAAAAAAGTTTCCATCTCCAATAATAACTTCCTTTGTTATTCACTACAAGAGACAGCTGTGGAAATCGGATCTTGGAATACCTAACTGTACCGCAGATCACACTTCCGTATATATATGGTCTGAGAATGTGGGCTCACGTGGCCCTTCGTAAACTGTTTCCAACTTACTAAATTATGTGAAGTCTTTGCCACTGGAAAATAAAAATATTATTCCCTACAGTGATAGTTGTGTTCCACAAAGCAGAAATCAAATAAACGCCATATCTTGGCCTTATATTATTGCTCATACATCTATTGAAAAGATAGATCATAAATTTCTTGAGACTGATAATGGTTACCTTGATACTGATGCAGATCTTTCTCACATTGATAGGACGAAAAAAAAATCCATTTTATATTTGTGCCACAGGGTTATATGAAGCGTGTAGAAACTGACAGAACAACATTTCATGTGTAAGAAGTGAAGTAAGGCGATATCCTGTCTATGAAATCATTTGCAGAGCCTCTGATCAACAGAAAACTGGATACTGAGAAGCAAAAGGTTAACTGGTTGACAATGAGACGAATGTAATACAGGAAAGCTGAAACATCGGGTTTCTTCTTCGAGGAGACGTTGAATGAAGACATACAATTTCGAAAAGTAAATCTTGTGAATCCATATAGGCCTGGTATGATACCTGTGCATATTCCACCTCTTCAACATGGAGCGGTACGTTAAAAGGAAGTTTATTCCTCCATTGTGTCACAACTTCCATAAGAGCCTAACACCGATACTGATCCTACCAGATATCTAGCCACGACGTCGTGGTCGTCCTCGTGGTCACGGTAGAAATCAACAACACTTTCATACTTTACGCAATACATTTCACAGCCGAACCATTCTGCACAGTCAAGTGATGAAGAATGCTACCGTGATAACTGTGAAAGCTAGGAAGCGAATGAAAGTGAGCAAGAGGAAAGATGATATTCGTTAATGGAATAGTCCTAAATTTGACACTTTACGAAAGCATTTTAAAGCCATACTGGTACAAGTGAAAGCTCTGAACTTTTTAAATAATGATGTCTTACACCAGGATCTTCAGTTACGTATCTTACACACAGTGACGAACCAAAACATTATGACCACCGGCTTAATAGCTTGTTTGTCCCTCTTTGGAATGAAATATGTCTCTGCTTCTGCGTATCAGAGATCCAACAGTTTGTTGGTAGGTTTGTTGAGGTATATGGCATTAGATGTCTACGCACAGGTCATGTAATTCGCGGTACATGTCGGGCCGCTGACCTGCGTACGCGGTGATGACGCCCGATAGCGATCCTGATGGATTCCATAGGATTTACGTCAGGCGAATGTGGTCACCGAGACATAAACTTGAGTTCATTATAATGCTCATCAAACCACTGTAGCACGGTTCTGGGTCCAAGACAAAGAAAGTTCTACCGGTGAAAGATGACATCTCCGTTGGAGAAGACATCAAGCATGAAGGGATACAGGTGGTTCGTAGCCGTCAGCGTATCTTCGTTTATCACCACAGGTCCCATGCAAGAGCAGGAGAATGTCTCCCATAGCATAATATTGCTCCCACCAGCCCGCGTCCGTGGCGCACTGCACTTTTGAGCCGCCGTTCACTTCGCTGACGGTGCTTGTGGAGGCGACCATGGACTTAGTGTAGCAAAAACGTGATTCACCCGAAGGGCCGAGACGTTTCCATTGATTGACGGTCGAATCCAAATGGTCCTGTGCCCACTGCAATCGTAATTGAGGATGTCGTTGGGTAAACATGTGAAAACGTATGGTTAGTGTGCTGCGGAGCTCCATGTTCAACAGTATACTATGAACGCAGTGCTCCGAAATATTTGTGAGTGCACCAGCATTGTGCTCTTTAGGCAGAGATGCCACAGATCACCATATATCGTACTTTACAGAACAGACAAGAATCCAAATCCCACATTTTGTGAAGAGTCGTGGACGTTTAAGCATTTAGCGCCTAGTGATAGGTTCACTACCCTTTTACTTTTTTACCGTGAATACTCACGATAGTAGCACGTGAACGTTCTATCAGCTTCGCCATTTTCGTAATGATAATCTCCCCTTTGTAAGAGTCGCTTATTTCAGTGGTTTTCTCCATTTGCAGCCAATATCTTTGCTGCGTTGATCCCCCATCGGCGTCTGCTCCGCTTACATACTTTTGTCACTATGTGCCCATAATGCCACCAGGCGGCACCCAACGTCGCATTTCTTCTTCTTTTTCTGAATAAACTCTGTGCTACTTATACCATTCCGATGTTTACCATTTCAATTTATTGTCTGTCGCTGTTGATGTATTTGTTGATGCCTGATCGTGAATAACAGAACAGTCTTACGCAAGCTTCTAGTGTTTTTTCTCAGCGAAAGTAGTTAAACGTTTGAACTTCTTTGTCAAATTTATCTTTCAGTCATCCCAAATGTGGTCTCACGTAATGAAGTAACCACAGTAGAACTGTGCTAACTTAACACAGGTTAAGTTAACTCACAACTAATCTTTCGTAGGAAAGCAAGTGGCAGTACAGTTGCTCGTTAGACTCTAGTTCACACTTACTTCATCACACTTCTGAAGGCAACAGCTCGTTTCCGTTGTTCTTTTTCGCTTCTGTTCATAAGGACGGAAAAAAAAAAAAACATTCTCGAAAATTACATATTTTGCAGCAGCAATTGTTTCGTAATAAACGAATTACCACTCTGACAACGAGACGTATTCTCTAACCAAAATATTGTGTAAGTAATATCTACATTCCAGCCAACTCTGCTTCAGTAAAAAAGTCATTAGCTCTGTTTTGGCCTTAGACAGCCGTGACAATGCTAGATAACGCTCATTACTGGTGCTGATGAAGGTTTGTGTCTTTTAAGCTGTTGAAGTTCGCGTCCGGTGCTATTCTTCTAGGAACTATGATTTTGTTTTGTAGAGTTTAGCCGGCCGCGGTGGTCTCGCGGTTCTAGGCGCGCAGTCCGGAACCGCGCGACTGCAACGGTCGCAGGTTCGAATCCTGCCTCGGGCATGGATGTTTGTGATGTCCTTAGGTTAGTTAGGTCTAAGTAGTTCTAAGTTCTAGGGGACTGATGACCACAGCTGATAAGTCCCATAGTGCTCAGAGCCATTTGAACCACTTTGTAGAGTTTATGACAGCACGAATATCGTCTTTTTCTTTGGTTAGTTCTGATCATATGAATGCCCACAGTTGGATGTAAACCAAATCTATACTGAAAACGTTACAGATTCTTTTTCATAATCGTCTTGTGGTTGAACCTCTTTTCTTGTCCGTGTTTGCTTCCTACAATGTAATAAGAAAATGTTGTTCTGCCTTGAGCAAACACAATTTTTCTTGTTTCAATACCCGTACGGGTTTCGGAGAAGTTTCTCCTTCTTCAGTGGGTTCAGTTATTCTTCGTTAAATGACACATAAAATAGCTATGTATTATGATACATAACACTTATTGATGATGCAGTATTTACATTAATAAAAGTATAGCCAAGAATATTGAAAGGAAAAAATAATAATATAACTTAATATAACATATTGGGGTTCACATGGCAGCTGATATTTGCAGCACAGCTACCTTTCAGTACGTCATCTGCAATTAAGAAGAGTTTATCAGTGTTTTGCTACCTACTTTGCCAAATTTTAGGCCTAATATGAATTTATCGATGATTCTTATTTCTCCATTTTATAGCACTACTCTGTTATACTTTGTCCCGTCACATTAATGCGACAAGCTGCCAAAAACTTTAATAACCACATGTTGTAGCTCGGACCGCTGCAATACTTGAAACAGAGGAGTCAGATTGTGCAAGGTGCCGACACGAATGTAGAGCCATTCCGACTTTAGTGTCTTGGCCATCTGCGCTAGCTTTCACGGTTGAGGATCCACGAGGTGGTCCCGAAGGCTCTCGATTGGGTTTTAATCCGGGGATTTTGATGGCGTGGGGAGTCTTCTAAGCTCATCTTGGCGCTCTTCGAAACACGTACCTGCACTGTGAGCCGTGTGACATGTTGCATTGACCTTCTGGTAGATGGTATCGTGCTGTGGAAAAACAAACTGCGTGTGGGGTTGGACGTGGTCCGCCACGCTTTATATATCATCCACTGCTAGTGCTGCCATGTGCCATCTGGTAGTGGTTATTAAACGATAAAATCGAACATAGACAGTTCATACATTTATATTACTGTGCAGTGTATTACTTTCCGCTATAAACGAAGATTAGCTATTTTACTCTCTGAATTGTCTTTTTTGTGTTGAAGTACAAGTTTACGTAGAATGCGCTGAAGTATATGCAGCTACCGAACACGCTTTATGAACTGGTAAGTGGGGAGAGGGTTGTGTGTATGTAAATGTATGTTATTTTAAATAAATTTAAGATTTTCATGCTTCTACAGTGTGTCTGATTGAAGCTTCCTAACACACAGTGTTTCATCGTTTGTGTGATGTTAATTTGTTCCGCCAGCTCGTTCTCTGTGTTCTGGGTGGGAATTTTGCAGTGATTTTGAGCTTTGAGTAAGTGTGTCTCTGTTTGTTTGTGTATAAGTGTGTGTCCGTATTATGTGTCTTGATCTGTTGGTAGCTCTTTTACAGCTGAGAACAGAGTTCTATTGCATAGTGCTGTATATTCATTCATTACTTCTTTCTATCCACTATGGCTTTTTCTACATGGTAATTTTCTCCTGTTATAAGTTTATGTGAAGGGCTATTGCTACATTTAAGAATTTTAAAGTCTGCATTTATGTCTGCTGGTCGTGTTTCTTGTCCGTGAGGTGATCAGCAAGTGTGGACTGACTGCTGTTACTCTTAAATGCCCTTCTGTGTTCAGTATATGTGATTCTAAAATATCTACTTGCTTGTATAATACAAACTGAACTACAGTCTTGACAGGTAAGTTAGTAGGTTTCAGATGTGTTGTGTTTGCCGGTGTTACTGTTAGTTACCCTCAGTTTCTTTTTTATGTAGTTGCCTGCTCTGTAGTCAATTTGCAGTGCTGGTTTATTAATATATTGCCTATCCTGTTGACTGCTTTGATGTTATAGGATAGAGAGTGTCATTTTTTTTTTTGGTACTGTATGCCTCTTTTCAGATGTGTTGTGTTTGTTTGTGTTATAGGTGTTTACGTCCTGTGTGCCTGTGGTTGTGTGTTGGAGATGATCTCTTCGCTGATCTCTGCTGGATATGTTTTCCTTTTGGTTTAGCTTGCCTAACATGTTTGTTTTGTATCTGCCTAGTGTTTGATTATTTTTGCACCTGTCCTCGTTGAGGGTAGCCGTATTCAGTCTGTGTAGCATGTGTTGAAAATCATCCCCTTTGGGTAACTGGATGGTTTGATTTTTGATGTGTGGTGCTGCTGGTATTTGTGGGTTTTCCGAATATGGAAAAGTGAT
Source organism: Schistocerca serialis cubense (assembly GCF_023864345.2). NCBI lineage: Eukaryota > Metazoa > Arthropoda > Insecta > Orthoptera > Acrididae > Schistocerca > Schistocerca serialis. Next base: position 586,806,763 of record NC_064640.1, read on the forward strand.
ATTGTTTGTGTATTGTGACCAACCTTTCTGCTTATAAGCTGAATTCAAATTGCTGCACCACGAAGATATGCAGATGATAAATGGGTATTCGTTGGACAAGTATATTATACTAGAACTGACATGTGATTACCTTCTCACGCAATTTGGGTGCATAGATCCTGAGAAATCAGTACCCAGAACAACGATCTCAGGCCGTAATAACGGTCTTGATACGCCTGGACATTGAGTGAAACAGAGCTTGGATGGCGTGTACAGGTACAGCTGCCCATGCAGATTCTACACAATTTCACAGTTCATCAAGAGTCGTGAGTGGCGTATTGTGACGAGCCAGTTGCTCGGCCACCATTCACTAGACGTTTTCAATTGGTGAGAGATCTGGAGAATGTACTGGCCAGGACAGCAATCGAACATTTTCTGTATCCAGAAAGGCCCGTACGGGATCTACAACATGCGGTTGTGCATTATCCTACTGAAATGTAGGGTTTCGCAGGGATCGAATGAAGAGTAGAGCCAGGAGTCGTAACAAATCTGAAATGTAACGTCCACTGTACAAAGTGCCGTCAATGTGAACAAGAGGTGACCGAGACGTGTAACCAATGGCACCCCATACCATCACGCCAGGTGACACGCCAGTGTGGCGATGACGAATACACGCTTCCAATATGCGTTCACCGCGATGTCGCCAAACACGGATGCGACCATCACGATGCTGTAAAAAGACCCTGGATTCATACGAAAAAATGACGTTTTGCAATTCGGGCACCCAGGTTCGTCGTTGAGTACACCATCGCAGGCGCTCCTGTCTGTGATGCAGCGTCAAGGGTAACCGCAGCCATGGTCTCCGAGCTGATAGTCCATGCTGCTGCAAACGTCGTCGAACTGTTCGTGCAGATGGTTGTTGTCGTGCAAACGTCCCCATCTGCTGACTCAAGAATCGAGACGTGGCTGCACGATCCGTTACAGCCATGCGGATAAGATGCCTGTCATCTGGACTGCTAGTAATACGAAGCCGTTGGGATCCAGAACGGCGTTCCGTATTACCCTCCAGAACCCACGGATTCCATATTCTGCTAACAGTCATTGGATCTCGTCCAACGCGAGCAGCAATGTCGAGATACGATAAACCGCAATCGCGATAGGCTGCAATCCGACCTTTATCAAAGTCAATAACGTGATGGCACGCATTTCTTCTCCTTACACGAGCCATCACAACATCGTTTCACCAGGCAACGCTGGTCAACTGCTGTTTGTGTGTGAGAAATTGGTTGGAAACATTCCTCATGTCAGCTCATTGTACGGTTCGCCACCGGCGCCAACCTTGTGTTAATGCTCTGAAAAGCTAATCTTTTGCATATCACAGCATATTCTACCTGTCGGTTAAATTTCGCGTATGCAGCACGTCATCTTCGTCGTGTAGCAATTTTAATGGCCAGTAGTGTAATAAATATGTATCACAGATCACACTGCGACATATACACTGAAGTGACAAAAGTCATGGGATAGCGATATACACATAACCAGATGACGATAGTATCGCGTAACAATGTGTAAAAGGGCAGCACATTAGCGGATATGTCTTTTGTACTTTGATGATTCATTGGAAAATGTTTCCCGCGTGATTATGGCCGCATGACGGCAATTAATAGACTTTCAACGTCGACTGGTAGTTGGAGGTAGAGGCATCGGATTTTCTCATTCGGAAATCGTTGGGAATCAAATATTCCGAGATCCACACTGTCAAGAATGTGACGACAATACCAGACTTCTGGCATTACCTCTCACCACGGATAACGCACTGGCCGACGGCCATCACTTAACTACTGGGAGCAGCGGTGTTTGCGTAGAGTTGTCAGCGCTAACAGACAAGTATGACTGCGTGAAATAACCATATATATCGATGTGGGACTTGCGAAAGTCGTGTCCGTTAGGATAGTTCGGCGAAATTTGGCGCTGATGGGATATGACAGCAGACGACCAATGTGAGTGCCTATCCTAACAGCACGACTTCGCCTGCAGCGCGTCTCCTCTGCTCGTGAGGATAATGGTTGTACACTAGACTTTGGCCTACGCTGATTATTTTCGATTTCAGTTGGTAGGAGCTGATGGTAGAGTTCGAGTGTGACGCAGATCCTTCGGAGCCATGGAATCAAGTTGTCAACAAGGCACTTTGCAAGCTGGTGGTGGGCCCATAATTGTGTGAACATACAACGGAGTGGTTTCTCTGCTCCTACTAAAGCTGTCATTGATTGGAAATGGTTATGTTCAGCTACTTCGAGATCATTTTCAGCCATTGATTGACTTCGTGTTATCAAACATTGATGAAATTTTTATGGGTGACAATGCACCATGTCACCGAGCTACAGTTGTTCGCAATTTGTTTGAAGCGCATTCTGGACAGTTCTTGCGAATGATTTGCCCACACACATAGCCCAACATGAATCCTATTGAACATTTATGGGACGTAATGGGGAGATGAGTTCATGCACAAAATCCTGCGCCGGCAACAGTTTTGCAATTGTGGACGGCTGTAGAGGCAACGCGGCCTAATATTTCTGCAGGGGAGTTCCAGCGACTTGTTGAGTCCGTCCCACGTCGAGTTGCTCCTCTATGCCAGGCAAAAAGTGGTAAGATATGATATTACGAGGTATCCCATGGCTTTTGTCACCTCAGTGTATACAGTGTGTTTGTTTTAACTTGAGGCAGCTAAATATCTCGAAAATGACATATTCTACGGGAGAAAAATATTCTAGGTGAAAAGTTAACATAGTGAAAAAGGACATCAGTCCATGCTGCAACTGGCCATCTCCTAACAACCCCTCCTGCGTGGGTAGGGAGACCTTTGTATTCTCAAATGGGAAACACCCATTTTTATTGCATATTTGGATTCTATGCCAAAACCTACGTTCGGTTTACCAGACCATTGTTTGTCATTCGACCAATAACGAGTGTGCCTGTATTTACAATTAAGAAACCACGCACTTCATTCTACATTTAATTTAAGATATAAATCTAAATCTTTGTGTTTCGAAGGTTGATGAAGATGTTCAAACGCTCCTTGAGTGTTTTCAATTGTGACTGTATAATAAAAATAATATGGCTAGACATTGACGTGTCTGGCAATTAAGCCACTTGATTGGTAACATAATTTTCTTTTCCCTGCGAGGTTGAAATTGGTGAGTCTCCAAACCATCGGAATACTTCATTTCGATGGTCAAACTCGAACCCCGGCGTCAGGGTGACTGATTTCGGTATGTGTTTGCGTCCAACTTCCGTCACTACTTTCGGAATAAAAACCACAGCCGTTGTAATAAGGTAGATCGTCCATGAAGTGAGAGTAAGAGACGCACTTGCTATGGATGCTCACCCAAATCAAGCACCCCGATGACGAGAGGCAAGCAGACTCAACGAAATCAAGCATCTCTATGGGAACAGAAAACTATTCCACCGACCACATCATTCCTGGTTCAAGATAAACATAGTTTCTAACCATATTTCTCCATACAATCAAATTTGTAACACGACAGTAAATTTCGACCATAAATATCAACTGTTAGAACACAAATACTTACAGTTACATCGTAAATGAAATGTAGAATCAAATGCGTCGATTCCTAGTTTAAAAAACAGACACACTTTATATTCGTCAATTACAGCGCCATCTACTACGAATGAAAGAAAATGGTAAACTTTCCGTGTTTTTTGGACTAGAATCCGAATATACAATAAAAATGGGGGGCTCTCGGTCGAAAGTACAAAGTTGGCCTTGCCTACGCAGGAGGGATCGTTAGGAGGTGGCCAAATGTCCCACAGACAGATGCCCCCTTTAGTAGCACTAACTTTTGACCTACAAAAATTTTTTCGTATGATGGGTCCACAAGTAAAATTCACCAGAGAGGCAGGAAAGTGAAACAGTGCGTGTTAAGAAGATCCAGCAACCGCGTTATAGAAGCGTGAAAACGAGACATCGACAAAAAATTAGTACAGACATTTACATACATAACCCGCCCACCATCCAACCAAACTCGCTTTTTCATGTGTGTGTGTGTGTGTGTGTGTGTGTGTGTGTGTGTGTGTGTGTGTGCATGTGTGGGTGGGTGGGTGTGAATTCCTAAAGGACCAAACTGCTTAGGTCATCGGTCCCTAGACTTACGCACTGCCTAAACTAACTTATGCTATAAAGAACACACACACACCCATGCCCGAGGGAGGACTCGAACATCTACATCTACATCTACATCTACATCTACATCCATATTCCGCAAGCCACCTGACGGTGTGTGGCGGAGGGTACCCTGAGTACCTCTATTGGTTCTCCCTTCTATTCCAGTCTCGTATTGTTCGTGGAAAGAAGGATTGTCGGTATGCTTATGTGTGGGCTCTAATCTCTCTGATTTTATCCTCATGGTCTCTTCGCGAGATATACGTAGGAGGGAGCAATATACTGCTTGACTCTTCGGTGAAGGTATGTTCTCGAAACTTTAACAAAAGCCCGTACCGAGCTACTGAGCGTCTCTCCTGCAGAGTCTTCCACTGGAGTTTATCTATCATCTCCGTAACGCTTTCACGATTACTAAATGATCCTGTAACGAAGCGCGCTGCTCTCCGTTGGATCTCTCTATCTCTTCTATCAACCCTATCTGGTACGGATCCCAAACTGCCGAGCAGTATTCAAGCAGTGGGCGAAGAAGCCACCGGCGGGAGGGGCAGCGCTATCCGTGAAATGGGCCTCAAACCACGCGCCGTGCTTTTTCACAAAGCCTATTCACAGTCAGCATACACTTGAACATACTTTTTGAAAACTAGTACTGCAACCTAGAAAATGCAAGTGAAAGAGTAAAATAACGAATCTTCGCTCACAGCAGAACGTAATATCATGACAGTAGTGCTATAAAAAAATAGTTAACTTCATATGAGACCTAAAATTTGGCAAATTACTGAACAAAACATAGATAAACGATTACTAAGTGCGGATGACGTATTGGTAGGCAGTAATTATAGCTATTCAGCAAATATCAAACAGCAACGTGAACACCAATGAGCAGTACTTTTTCTGTAAGTACTTTTATTAGTATAAATACGATAACTTCAAACACTCTTTTATGTTATAATGCATAAAAATTTTAAAATCTTATTTAACAGAGAATAAATGGAAGTAATGAAGAAGGAGAAACTTCACCGAAACTTACACGCGTGCTAAAACAGTGTTCACGACAGTACCATATTCCTTATTACGTATAAGGAAGCAAACACGACGACAAAAGAGCTTCAATCATAAGATGATTATGGAAATGAATCTTTGTAATGTTTTCTATATATATTCTTTTCATATTCCTGTGGTCTGCGTAGCCAAATAGATTACGGAGATCAACAAAGCCTTAAGGCCAGCAACTAATATGTTCTTACCGAAAAGAGATATTACAAAGGGCAGTCAAACAGAAATGAGACAGACACGAAAACCTAAGTAAGCTGTTTAATATCTCAAAATTAATGGCCGTAACTTCTAATACGTTTATCCTGCTTTGAAACAAGACAGTCAGTGCCTTCATGGAAAAATGTTTGCAGTTACCTATAGAACCATGATTCCACCCAGGCACGCACCTCTTCGTCCGCAGTGTCTTTCTCCAGTACTCCAAAAGCAAGGATATCGCATGGGGAAAGATTTGGACTCTCTGAGGATGTGTAAATGTTTTCCAGTGTAACTTCTGCAGCCTACGTGGAACAGCCTTGACAACATGGGGCTGGACAACATATTTCCAAAGTTGTCTGGCCTACTACTACGTTTTCAGAAAACCGATTAATGATTCATTGAAAAACGTTGATAACGAGCTATTCAGGTGCTTTCTCTTTAACTGGATGATTTTTAGAACTTGTGTCATCTGCAAACATTATTGGCTCTACTTGAATGTTAGGTGGAACCTGAGCAGAGATTATACATAATGGCCAAATTTCGACGGAGACCTTTTCGCCAGCAGATAGTCGAAAAGTTCATCTCCTTGTCCAGAATATACGGTCACGGTAATTTTACGACCTTGGCCACGGACGCGCGTGAAACTGTATAGTTACGATGACACATTGTTAAGAGCGCGGACTCGCGGATGACATTGAAACTTGTCTGCGCGTTAGGTAAGCGGCTTTCTAGCAAGCCGCTCCAGCCGCCGCCAGTCCTCCACCAGAGAGCAGTGTGCGCGCCGGTGCGGGCGGCAGCAGTAAACATGTTCTACCGAGTGCGTAGTTCCAGCAGCGCTACTTCACCTCTTCGCGATTTGTTAATTATGACGATTCCAGCGCTTACGGAAGCTCGCTCCCTGTGGAACTGGAGATAATTTGTCATTCGAAGTCTTATCTTAAAGAACAATGTACGTCTCTGCAGACTGGCATATGGTAAGGCACTAAATTAGGGCAGGCACGGTGGTGGGTATTTCAGGAGCGGCAAGTAAAGAGCACGGCTGAGGCTCAAATAATCATCACTTTCTCTTCCCCTTCAAAGTTACTTGTGCTTCTTACGTGAGTAGTTGCCTTTAACACTGGAGAGCAACTGATGTGATTTCATTCGGAAGTTCGTGATGTATCCTTGCACCTTAGTTCGATATATTAGGGTTTCGTTGCGAATCCAGTTGAGTCATAGGTCTTTTCCACGTTCATTTTCACTGCAGTTTGTGCAGAATATTTTGTACGTATAGGCTTACCTTAACAGGCTGCGACGTGAACGTTTTAAATGCCAACAGTGTGAAGGCAAGCACTTGTGATATCGTTCTGTGGTTAGTCATTGTAAATAAACTACTGTGTGCGCGCTTCGTGAAAACTGTTATGCGGATCTGGCAGGCTGCTCGTTGTGATGCTATGACGTAAGGTGCGACTTGTGATCGGGAATATTTTTCTCTAATGATTTTCCACAAATTTTGTTGTGTTACAAAACGCTTTCTCCGGCCTAGTCCTAGATGAGGTTGAATCATGGTTGTAGCTACACTCCTGATAGCGAGAAGAAGTTTCTATGAATTGTTGCTTAGAAGACTTCAAGGAGCCGAGGAGTGGATGAAGAACAGTAACTGTAAAGCTGCGTTTTCCAACATGCACACTAATGCTACTTTTTCGCGAAGTGTCATTTTTGTTGCTAAATGTCTAGCGTTGGTGAATTTGTAGACTGCAGTATTTCGTTTGAAATATCGATAACAAACAAGTGAGAGAGCGATTGTGGGTAACAGTACGGAATACACCTCTCTAGAAAGAGTGTCCCTATTCTTCCAATAGATCACTGTGCGGTGTCATACAGCCTCACTTCGGGAGGCATCTAGAACCGAATCCTAGAAAGGACCGATAACTTGGTGATTTACTGTTCGCCATCACCTCTCACCATCGAGCGACATACACTGATGAGGAAAATGTTTTCTGTCACCAGGAGTTGCAGTAGTACATTAGCAACCTTAACCACAGAAACAGATGGTTTGAGTTAAAATACAAGCTTAACGGGAAAGACGATACTGAGCTAAGTTCTGGGCTGTTCAGTGCGTTAGGGTGCCATTGCTTAGCCAATATGCGATAACCTTGAATTACCCTGCAGAAGAAAACGTCGTGCGTAAAATTAAATAATATCTTAGTTTATCATTTCTTCCTTCCCTTGCTAGGCTTCGTCAAGTATTGAGTCTTTTTTCCTAATATTCCTGACATTAATTAGGAAAAAAACCCTACTTAAATGAAGCAAAGTGCACGAGCTCTCCACTAGAAATAACGTCACACCAAATGTTACTTAGCTCTGACGAAATTGCAGTCGGCCTCTCTACGGCAGCGGATGTTCTCTTTCTTGGAATGAAGAATCCATGTCCACAGGGCGCGCGTACCCTAACACACAGTATAACATGCATTGCATGTGTTATTTATCTCAATAAAATAACAGTCACTAATACGATTTGTTAATAATCTGTTAGATGTGATGTATTTGTGTTTGTATCGTAATAAGTCACAGCTTAGCAGTAATTCAGATTTCGGAAATGTTAAATGCTGGTGACAAGAAGGGCTATGAAACGTTGAAATTTCTTCCCATCGTAAGGATAGTGATGATAAGAACGACTGTATATTGCAAACAAAGAAAATTGCTATTGTGTTTATTATGGAGTATATGTATTCTTAGAACATAAACAGTAGTGCCCACAACGATTACTATGAATGACAACAGCTGTAGATAAAATCTTTCCCGTAAATTGAAAACATCAATGTGGCCACGTGTCCACCAAAAGAAATTTTAAGCGCACTGGAGCTAATTACATAATGAAAAGAAAACATTTGGTACAGCGTCGATTGTGTTCAGTTGTTCTATAAGAGGAATCTGCAGTGAAGATAAACAGGTTGAATATAGGCTAAATTTCAGATTAAATTCACTAGTAATTATGGCACATAAATAAGAAAGCTTAGCTACCAATTCCTATGATCTTATAAGTAGGTGGAAGAACACCCCTATCGAAGCCATAGAGGAACACGAAATCACATGATTTGACCATAACTTGATCCGTATCCCCACGAGGCAAGTGTTAGAAAATGAAGGACCAGGCGTATCTATATGCCAGGATCTACTGTAGATCTGTTGATAGATCTACGGAAACCTGAGAAGCGGCAGCGTTAATTGAACATAAGTTTTCGTCAGTGGGAAAAACGTCCGTAAAACCAGTAGATGGCAAGGTCAGCAAAAAACCAAGATCCTTGGCTGGTCTATGCATGTTTTCTTCCTCGCACGATTCCTAAATGACGAATAAGAGCTAATGCGGTTGGAGTGTCCAGCAGAACCGTTTATTGTAAGTAGATCTGGAAATGTTAAAGACACCTTCTAGTATTCTTGTGAACACCTCAATTTGAAATGTACAGTCTTCTAATATTCTTTCCCTTTCAGCTTTGTTTTTGTTTTATTTTATTTTATTTTATTTTTTTATAATCATATAGTCGGGAAATTAAACTTCAAACTAAATCTGAGGCGGTGGCACAATAGTCATCGTTTTAAATGTACGGATGTATCGGGTCACAGGACATCTACTGTGAGTTATAGTGCCTCGCTGAAGCCGAAACACAAGATTAATCTCGCAGTTTATCTCGTCTCTGACGTTTGTGAGTTTTCCTGCATCATGACTGTACACTGTGTATCTAATTGATGATTAATCATTGAATTAAAAGCCCGCATCTCGTGGTCGTGCGGTAGCGTTCTCCCTTCCCACGCGCGGGTTCCCGGGTTCGATTCCCAGCGGGGTCAGGGATTTTCTCTGCCTCGTGATGGCTGGGTGTTGTGTGCTGTCCTTAGGTTAGTTAGGTTTAAGTAGTTCTAAGTTCTAGGGGACTGATGACCATAGATGTTAAGTCCCATAGTGCTCAGAGCCATTTGAACCATTGGATTAAAAAGAGTGGTCTTTGTTGATACGGTTGTCGTTGTTGTTGAGCAGAACGCACTTTTTTGCTTTTTTAGAGCTAGTTTAAAAACTAGAAAAAAGGATACTTCTTAGCTCTTTGCTAAAATCTGTGCAGTAGACATAGGACAGAGAATTTATATGAAACATCCAATAATACGATAAAAGCATTAAAAGTTGTGGCTTTTTGACCACCAATAGAAAACGGAAAGGAGCAAGTCTCTCTGACTTATTTACATATGCTTTCTTTTCACGCGATTCCCAAATGGTGAGTAAAATACACATACAATTCAATGTTTAAAAATTCTGTAATAGTCAAAGGATGAAATACTTCGACGTAAGTAATGGAAATAAAACGAGTTAATTTTTTTCTGCAAATGGTTGTGGTGTAACTCCTAAAGAAAATGGAAAAGAACCAACCACTCCTACGCAAGTTACACACCATTGCCATATTGTTGTAGAGAATTGTACTGTCACTTCACACTTCGTTGGAAACTCGTACGATCGTTGTCTACAATAGGGAGCGAGCGTGTAGGTAACTGTTCCCCCTCCCCCTCTCCGTCCGCCTCACCAAATCTCAGCAAATAAAACATAATCAGCTAAAATGTGGCGTAATGCATACTGGCTGGTCCTCTCAGTGGAGGAGAAATCTGTGCGTCAGCAGAGTGTGTCCAAAACGGAGGCAGTTTAACAGTACTTCGTGCCACCTCTGTGACTGGAAGGAACAGCACCTCGGTCGGGAGTCTGGCTTTGCAAATCACATCTTGTTATGTGATACTTCCACACATTTTTCCTGCCAACTCTGGATTTTCCATTTAACAAGTTGTTGCGCCGAATCCTTGCGTGGCCTAAAACACGATACCCGTAGAACACTATAACGGGAAACCATAGCGCAGCCCACGTTTCCTCCCTGCTCAGATACGTCATTGTAGACTGCCACATTCCTGCAGAAGTGATATGAAACATTAATAAATATGGCTTTAAAAATTCATGGAGTACAGTCTCCCTTTTAATCTTTTTTGTAAGATAATATTCGGCCTAAAAGCAGCAATGGTGACTGACAACTCTAACCTGCAGAAAGTTTGGTGTATCATCCTCACCAAGCGCCTTGACCGAAGTTCGCCTCTCATCTGTAATTTGAGAAAGACGATTCCATGGTGACCTTGCACAAGGAGCTACTGCCAGAAGTGTAGTTATGGCTCAGCAGCCTCAGGATGAAAGCTAGGAATGGAGCTGGTCCCGCAGCCACACGCAAACTCTTTTACGCCTTGATATTGGTTTGCATTTGAGATCATTAAACTTAAAGGTTTTGCTGATCCACACACCTGGCATCCATAATACAGTCTAGACCTCACGAAAACCTCCACAGACTCTCTTGTCTTTCCAGGGCGTATGGAAAAAATTAATTGTTTTTAGAGACTGTGCTTACAGGTTTCTCAGGAGTGACATCCACGAGAGTTTTGTAAACGCGGCCCGGAAACATCGTTGAATCTGTCACTCTCAGAAGTGTCCCTGGCTAAATAAATATACACCGATAACGATGGAAGTCCACGCACGCTATTTCCTGCCGAGTTCTGTTCACTTTAGGGCGACTTGCAACTGACGTGTTGCTGTTGAAGTGCAGTTAAAAGTAACACAGGAGAGAGTGACGCTCAGTGTGATTCCTCATGGGACGCTGCACCCCTATTCAAACCGCTCTGCTACGAGTTCCTCAACTCAGTATCTGAAATATACCTTAAAGGAATGGACCATAGAAAGACGGGTAGTCATCCTCTTAAGCCGCGTTGATGGAATTGTCTGAGGATATAATGCCTCCAAATGTTCTCTTAGAACTTCTTCATATCGAAAACGATAACTATGAACCGTTGCCTGCGTAGGCAGGATTCCAGCTGGGTCAGATTACCTATGTCGGAATCATATTTCTTGAACCCAAACGAGGAACCAATAGAGAAACCAAAGAACATGGCAATTCGCCATACATTCAAATAACTTTCTTACGCTGTTCTTCAGAGGAAACCTACGATAACCATTCACGCTAGTATCAAGTGGTATTAGTACTGCATAGTTCCATGAAACGGAATGAATGTCTGTCCTGTTTCCCATGTCCTATTTAACACGGCAAAGAGGATTTCTTTTGCATTCCCTACGAGATGCCGCAACTTGGTAACAGTGTACTTTGTAGTGACCATGTGTCGTGTCACTAGTCAAAGATAATGCTGAATTCAGCTCCTCTATAGAGAAGAGGCATTTATAAACTTCCTCGGCCATAGTTCTCTTACAATAGAGGACTATAATGAACGACTGATAGTAGCTATCATTTCTACGAAATGTTCCTTAATTGCCTTAGTTATGTCTCCTTTGCTCGTGAGGTGAGAACCATTGTACATTATCCCATTATAGCAGTTAGTCGATAGCCCCCGTCTCAATCGCAAATACTCTTGATGGTCTCTAATACTAATGTATAAATGGTAGAGTGATGTACTGAATTCAGGAATGCCACGGTCTCTTTTTGCTCTCTTTAATAATTTCGAGGTACTTTTCTCCACACGAAAGGCTCCGAAGTTATCTGCAACTTACTGATGTTTAAACCATCGCTGCGCAGCACGCCTGAACCTGACTGCAGAACAGCAGTCCTCGTTCTACAAGGGGTTGGTTGTCTGTATGATTGATCTGCTGGCTGTAATGGATGCATCGGTGGCGCTGTGGTTCACAGTCGTAATGTGATTCACCCATTCCTGGGTACTGACACTATGTCTGAACACAGACAGTTGGCTATAGAGTGTCTAGTTATTAATAATTTTTATTGTGCTACACTGACTCTGATGTAGCTATTTGTGTTAGCATATGGCTGCCAGACTACTGTTACTTGCTGTATGAACACTGTGATCAGGTGCAGAGGACCGAGCCTCTGCCATATATCATCATGCGAACGGGATATCGAGGGGCATGGCATGGGTACACCACTCTCTCAACCGCTGTGAGTTTTATAGACCTTTGTAGTCGCTACTTCCCAGCCAGGTAGGTCCTCAGTTGGCACCAGGAGGCAGTTCCAGTACTTCCAACTAGGAAAAATCCTTAGTGGTACCGGGAAATGAACACTACCTCCCCGCCAAGATGTCAGACGTACTGACTACTCATCTATTGAGGCTCATAAAACTTGCTATACAAAGCTAGTAACAAGAGTATAATCTTTCTGGGAAAAGCTTTATTTCACTGAAGCCCATGTGGTGGTACATTATTTCCTAATTTTCATACAACGGAACAGAAACAGTAAGTTTGGCACTGTAGAGATCCCATATTCAAAAATGTTCAAATGTGTGTGACATCTTATGGGACTTAACTGCAAAGGTCATCAGTCCCTAAGCTTACACACTACTTAACCTAAATTATCCTAAGGGCAAACACAAACACCCATGCCTGAGGAAGGACTTGAACCTCCGCCGGGACCAGCAGCACAGTCCATGACTGCAGCGCCTAAGACCGCTCGGCTAATTCCGCGCGGCGATCCCATATTCACTTTGAACAATTATTTACGACTTTTCAGTCATTCTACCAGTTAATTTCCACTAGTTTCCTTTAATTGATACATTTTAATGATAATCATTTGCTTTAATTTTTTTACTATTCAGTAAACTCAAAATGTGTTGGACTACAGCATTGAAGAACATAATGTCCGAGTGCAAATGAACGCAAGAAAATTAGAAGTGGATCTTCACCTCCATACTCTGCTGTGTCTCTACTACAGTTGTTCAGTCGTCTATTGACGAACGATCTGTACTTTATTGTGACCATGTGTCCTGTCACTAGTCAAAGATAATGCTGAATTCAGCTTCTCTATAGAGAAGGGGCATTTATAATCTTGGTTGGCGTCATAACAAAAGAGCAAAAGTATGTAACGGAATTATAGCTGTGTTCCTCGAGCAGCAAGATAATAAGGTGAATACGTACACAATATGTGTGGAATGTGTCATTCTCATGAGACATTTCAACAAAAGTATTTATTTCATATCTTGACTGAAAGAAGGCTTTCACTTTGGTGTCAGTGTTGAGTTATTAAATGTTGCAGCTATTCAGATGTATCTGTTTTAATACGTGGCTTATCGTTATAGACAACAACTAATAAGGAAACGAAATTAATTTGCGTTATCAGACAATTCAAGGTCAAAGGCTTTTTTACGAACGACATATTGACTTACTGTGCACCTTCATATTTTCCCTGCGCAAAGACTGTTCCATTGACCTACTCCTCATCCAGTGTCGAGAAATAAACGTGTCATGAAGCAGTACTGGTATCATAGAAACTTGTACGGTGTTTCTTACAAAGACTGTTGACATAATGATGTAGAATAATGGTTTATAAGATACACGAATAACACTTGATCTACTACCTTCCACACACTGTGGATTGAACGCCTTATTGGCCCGCCTGTACACTCGACGTGTTGTATCATTTGAAAAGAGCAAGTATCGCGACTCGTTGGGGCACACTACACGGCTCCTGTCAGCTAATGTTCAGTCTGTGTTGTCTGGCCCATTAAAAATCTCATACGTGTTCGAGCAGTTACGAGAGAAAACCACGCGTTCTAGTTAACCTGGTGTAGGGTTTCACCTCCGTCTGTATCACATCTGTCGCTTCTTTGTTTACATATCCAGTGACCATTGTAGACGGCTCAGTCAGATCAGAGCCCGAGATAATGAGTCACGAAACTCCCACCGTGGTTTCGCAGATTCGCTGCTGCAGCGTTGCCAATCGGTGGTACCTACAAACACACTGCAAAACGATTGTCCTTTAGGTAAATGGAGAGGACAAGCACATCCATAATACAGGTGAGGTCGTACTGTGGAGCTCATTGGGACGCAATAATTATGGGAAGGCGTTTTCTAATGCTGGCTGACATAAAATGTTCTTAATTTTTTTATGTAGTGTGGTATCGATAATAGACAGAGATGGAAACCCACTCCTTTTCGTGCAAAATTTGAAATTTTTCCGGCGAATCAACTGGTCAAAAAGATTTCGGGTTTGCAGCCGGTCGTCGTAAACTTCATTGCACGATATTTCGGCTGGACAACTGCCAGCCATCTTCAGGGGAGCCGATCAAGGACTGACGAAGACGTTCTCCGCTTCAGCTTCTGATAGTACTACCGCGCATGCGTTGAAATTGCGGAGACAGAAGGGCCACACCGACCAGCGGCAGCGCCCTCGCTGGTGTAACTGCAGTAATCAGCGGCCGTCGATATTCTCGTTGGCCTCAGCTATCGTGACAGTGGTTACCAATTGAATAACGCATGGAATCCCGTCATCTCAGAAATTTGCTCGAGACGAAGACGCCAGAAGACTTCGATAGCTGCGTCCAGCGAGAATAACGACGGCCGCTGATTACTGCAGTTCCACCAGCGAGGGCGCTGCTGCTGGTCGGTGTGGCCCTACTGTCTCCGCAATTGCAACGCATGCGCGGTAGTACTATCAGAAGCTGAAGCGGAGAACGTCTTCGTCAGTCCTTGATCTGCTCACCTGAAGATGGCTGGCAGTAGTCCACCCGAAATATCGTGCAATGAAGTTTACGACGACCGGCTGCAAACCCGAAATCTTTTTGCCCACTCCTTCTCTTCAGAGCAAATTACAATACTCAGTACTGACATTTTTGTGTAAGAAGTCAGAACCAGGGAAGATATAAGGCAAATTCATTGTCACCACTGATGTTTATTTGTGCAGTGAAATGAGAGCGAGGGAATTAAAGGATTATTGTTGTTTGTCAAGGACGGAAAACTAGCACAACACGATTCATTCGATGATGCAACAGTAGTAGCTGAAAGTGAATAGGAAGTGGAGTTTGTGCTAAATGTAGTGGAATATATACTAGCTGTCAGAATGGTGAAGAACTAAATGTTACAGCTGGGATAGAGAACCTAGGCGGTATATATACAATTTTATACCTGGGATGCCGAATACGTAATCATGATAGGTACACGAAAGGCACAGAAGCAAGGACAAAGCCAAAAGTGGTTTTTTTAACAATAAATAGCGGCTAATGTGAAAGAATAAAAAATGTTTTCCTACTTGTAAATGTAAGCCAAGGAGTTCGAAGTCCGTAAGGGAACTCTCAAAACGAGCTACAATTTACACACAACATCAGGAAGTATGTGGCAAGCATGCGTATATACCCATAATCACTTCCTTTCGAAGTAAAAAACATATCATGTCACAATGCTGAACGATTTTCTACAATACGGTTACGACTTAGCGACTGCGAACTGTATATACCGTCTTACATTACACATAGTTCTTATTATCATGTGTTACATTTAGCATTAAGTAGGATATTAGTTTAATTACATTTTTCCTATTCATACTAGCAAAATCGCTGCACCATTTAGTGACTGGGAAATATGGAAATAACAGCAATACAGACAGCTGTTTCTCAGTTGATGTCATGGTTCAAATGGCTCTGAGCACTATGGGACTCAACTTCTGAGGTCATCAGTCCCCTAGAACTTAGAACTACTTAAACCTAACTAACCTAAGGACATCACACACAGCCATGCCCGAGGCAGGATTCGAACCTGCGACCGTAACGGTCGCGCTGTTCCAGACTGTAGTGCCTAGAACCGCTCGGCCACAGTTGATGTCATGCTATTCCTCTTCTACTACATGCCAGACTCTTAGAGAGCTGCCATCGTTCCATGGTCAGTTGCAACAATTTTCAATGGAACTGAACAAAAATTATGGACACTTGCTATTGTTGAAGCTATGGTGGAAGAAGGCGCACAGAAACTAAAATTATAACATCGGGAATGGATTGCAGACTCAGCATTTTAAGTGCACTTGACTGGAACACTGTTCGTAGTAAGACATTGCAAGGTAACTTTCCGATTTGGTAGGGATGCATTTAAATAGGGACACAATCTGATGAACACAGTCCAATTTCCTAAGCTCGCAGGTGGTAAGGAAAATGTGGGGTTTGAAGAATTCATTGTGGCCTTGAAAGAATTACAGTGATACTTTTATAAAGATTTTGAGAGCACTATCAATCTTACATCTGTTTCCAAGTTTTTTTCGAGACCGTTTGCCATTCCAGTTGAAAGCGCCCCTGTGCATTTGCAGATACCACTGATTGACTTGCAAGGTAATTCTAGTTTTAATGATATATTGTTCAGGACATCTACATTGCTTATCTCAGAGAGAGTTTCCAAGTCTCCATGAAAACGTTACAAAAGTGCTACAATATTTCCATCGACATATTTGTTAAAAGTCCTTTTGTCGATTACGAAAGTAAATAAATTACGTATAAATGGCAAACTGAGTGCGAAACTCTGTTAAATTGTCTGTGTCTGTCCGTACCCTGACAGTTTGTACCAGATAAAAATTATATTATGCCTTCAGGGGGAAAAAATTATTAAATAATACTGAAAATTTGTTTTGTTCGTGACCTTTGTTGTTGATAAATGTGAAATACAAAACCAAGTTGCGTGCAGTGCGGCTGTTCTGCCATTTTAATTCTGCGCGTTCCTTTCACCTTTGCCCCCTCCTGGCACTCAGACAGCCTGGCATAGAGGTTGGGGTGGCTTGTGTTGGGGGAAGAGACCAAACAGCGAGGTCATCGGTCTGATCGGATTAGGGAAGGAAATCGGCCGTGCCCTTTCAAAGGAACCATCCCGGCATTTGCCTGGAGCGATTTAGGGAAATCACGGAAAACCTAAATCAGAATGGCCGGACGCGGGATTGAACCGTCGTCCTCCCGAATGGAAGTCCAATGTGCTAACCACTGCGCCACCTCGCACGGTGCTTGGCGTAGCGGTGGGGGAAATATAATGCGAGGCTGAGTGCGTTGGCACTCATGCGCAGGCATGTCTCACCTGCAGAAATCTTCGCTGCTCCTTTCCTATGGAGTTCTGCGGCTGTTTATCATGGACTATAATAGGTACAGTCTTTGTTCCAGCTGCACCAGGATAACATACCTTTCATGTGTTTATTATTTTAAGAGCTTCTAGCTAGAAGCAACTAATTTATTTAATTTACCTGTGTCCCTTCGTAGTATATTTCTTGGATTTCTCACGGTTTTGTGTAGTACAGATCTCCACCATGTTCAGTATATATATGGACTGTGAATGCTGTATTCGGATGCGAACTGAATTGGTGAACTTTCGCTCATAGCTGCAAGCAGTGTTCGCTTCGATCACGCTGATTGAAGCCGTTACCAGTGGGTATCACAGTGGTGGAACGGACCTGGGGTTCCAAGAGATCTGAAGCACGTCAGATGTGTCTCGTGATCGGTTTGCTACTGTGGTCAGCACTCAGGTTCAGCCCTCGCCCGTCGTTGGGTGGAACGTCGTTTCATTGTGTAGCGGGCAACCAAACACTTTCTGAGGGATCAATTAAAAAACCTCCCAGGTTTGTCTCACAAACATGTTTCCTGCGCTGTCTGTGGCTAGTAAGAAAATGGTTCAAATGGCTCTGAGAACTATGGGACTTAACTTCTGAGGTCATCAGTATCACAGAACCTAGAACTACTTAAACCTAACTAACCTAAGGATATCACACACACCATGCCCGAGGCAGGACTCGAACCGGCGACCGTAGCGGTCGCACGGTTCCAGACTGTAGCGCCTAGAACCGCACGGCCACTCCGGCCGGCTGGCTAGTAAAGATCCTGAGCCAGATGCAGTTGCTTTCCTTGTTTCAGAGGAACCATCTTCACTTGCAAGCTCTGGGAATTCACAGAGTGTGGGATTACTGATAGTTGGGAGCTCGTACTTTAGGCAAGTGCAGAAGTCTGTTAGACATATGGTTGCCAAGAAGGGAAAGAAGTCCAGTCTGCATTCTGCTTACATACCAAGGAGAGTAATCCCAAATGTAGAACAAGTCGTTCTGGATGCTATAGAGAGCAAAGGATGCAGCCAATTGCAGGTGGTGGCTTATTGATACTAATGATGTGTGTCTCTTGGATCAGTATAGATTCTCTCCGGTTTCTAGCGGCCATCTGAAGTGGTAAAGACAGCCAGTCTCTTCCGCAACAAAAAGGTAGAGCCCACCGTCTGTAGTATAGTCGACAGGACTGACTGTAAACCTTTGTTTGAGAGCCGAAGAAAGGGTAGGATGATTCTGTGACTGTGTAGGCTGCATATACCTTGACTTACGTTATACTGTGATAGGTTATAGCATTCCGCTCGGTAGGTCAAGGGTCCACTACACACAGGAGGCAGCTACACGTAATGGGTGCTGTGCGAAGTGGACTTGGTTACTCTTTAGGTTACAGGGTAGAAAAATTGCAAAAAGAAGGGTTTACTCTCAAAGGCTGAGATCCAAGTACAGGATGATGGTAGAACCAAGAAATAATGGTTCAGTAGTTGTAAATTTTCGTAGCTATGTTGGGGAAGAAACAGAGATTCAGGTGCTCATTGAAAGCTGTGAAGCAGATATGGTATTAAGTACTGAAAGCTGGTTAAAGCAGGAGATAACTTCACGCGAAGTTTTGAACTAAAAGCCTAATGCTATCGACAAAGGACACATTAAATTCACTTGGTGATGGGGCATTTGATACTGTCAGAAGTAACAGTTCAGCTGAGGTAGACAGCTGCTGCGAGTTACGAGGGACGTTTAGTAAGTACTACAACACATTGTTTTTAGGCCGCTTTCGGTTGGAAACAGACGTAATTTGTTGTAGATAATCATAGAAATCCCCATAGTTTCATGAAGTTCCGATAGGTGGCAGCGCTATACGTAGCCTTCAAAATAGTGTCTGTAACGGAGGTACTTTCTAAACAGAGAGCTTTTGGCGTAAAACCAGAGTATCGCAGATATTCCTAGACACTTATAGAGTGTCTGCGGAGACCTGACAGTGAATAAAAGCACAATGAGTCGTTGGGTGAGGCGTATTTCATCATTGCAACAAGGACGTGCAAACCCGTCCGTTATTAGGCGTGCCGGCCTGCCGTACATACTGTGTAACAATTATTGAACTGTATGAAATAAAATCGTCATAACTTCTGAACCATTTGCGTTAGCACGTTCAAACTGCGTGATTGGCAGTGGGGTATGTTGGGAATTAGTATGCACTGTATGATATGGTTTAGCGAAGAAAGCCCACTTTAATTTGGATGGATTCGTCAAAAAGCAAAATCGGCGCATTTTGGGACTAAGAATCCGCATTTCGTAATCGAGTTGTCTCTTCACCCTCAACTGGTGACTGTGTGGCGTGCTATGTCCAGAAACGGAATAATCGGTGCAATATTCCTTCATGGCGCCCTGACTACAGGCTGATACGTGAAGGTTTTGGAAGATGATTTCACCCCCATTATCCGAAGTGACCCTGATTTCGACAATATGTGGTTCATGTAAGACAGAGATCGAACCCACCGAAGTAGGAGAGTATTTGATGTCGTGGAGCACTTTGGGGACCGCATTCTGGCTCTGTGGTACCGAGAGGCCACTGGCATATGGGCCTATATTGGCTCCATATTCTCCGGATCTGAACAAATGCGACTACTTTTTACGGGGATATATTAAAGACAAGGTGTACAGCAATAACCCAAAAACCATTAATGAACTGAAAACAGCCCATAAGGAGGTCATCTACAGCATCAGTGTTCCGACACTTCAGCGGGGCATGCAGAATTTCGCAATTGGTCTGCGCCACATCTTCACCAATGAGAGCAAGATTATGGAACATGTGCTAACCTAAATCCGAATATCTGTTGTGACGCTTACATGTTAAATAAAGTGTGTGCACGGCGTAGTTTGTAACTAATTTACGTTTTTTTCATATAGTTCAGTAATAGTCACCCCTTAGCTGTTACTCTTACAGTGTTGGAATGTGCGGACGGTCTCATTCGAGATGAGCGACGGATCACAATCAAACACCTCGCTGCACAACTGGACGTCTCTGTGGGCAGTGCTGACGCACTCATCCACCAGTTGAGGTACTCGAATGTGTGTGCTCGCTGGCATTCTCGCTGCCTAACGGAAGACCATAGAGAGCAACAAAGGACCATCTGTGCGGAAATGCTTGCGCGTTACGAGGCTGGTAGTGACGATTTTCTATCGAACATCGCCACAAGCTATGAAACATGAGTTCACCACTTCGAACCGGATAGAAAATGCAATTCATGGAGAGGCGCCAAACCACACTCCTCAGAAGAAAAACCTCCATTCCTTACCCTCAGCTGGTAAAGTCGTGGCGTCGGTATTCTGGGAGGCTGAAGGACTTATTCTATTTGATGCTCTTCCTCACAGTGCAACGACCAACTCTTAAGTTTACTGCACCACCTTCAGGAAAATGAAGAAACGACTCCAGCGTGTTCGTCACCACAAAAATTGAGACGTACTTCTCCTTCTTCATGACAATGCTACGCCTCACACAAGTGTGCACACCCGAGAGGAGTTCACAAAACTTCACCGGACTGTTCTTCCGCGTCCACCCCACAGCCCCGATCTCGTATCTTCTGACATCCATCTGTTTGGCCCAATGAATGATGCACTCCACGGGTAGCAGTATGGGGATGACGTGGAGTTTATTGATACAGCAAGACGTTGGCTCCGAAGAAGACCATTAGAGTGCTACCACACAAGCATACAAGCTCTCCCAGTAAAGCGGCCAAAGGTGATCGCATTGAACAGATATCAATCTGGAAAATAGGGTTTAGTAGTCAAGAGAGTCGGAGTAATATGGAGTATTGGAATCCGGGATAAAACCAACCTGCTTTGATCAAATAAAATATGTTGTATTACTTTTTAAACGCCGCTCGTAGTATGGGTAGAGGCTACACTCGACCACCGGAATAAATTAATAATTGTATCCTTTTACCGAGCTTCTGGTTCAGATTGGGTGAAGGGTTCAACTAAAATTCGAGTCTACTTTATAATTGGTTCCCGATTCCTACAGTTACAGTTAGTGTTGGCTTCGATCCATCCATTGTATGGTGGCGAAAATACACGTTTCAAATCGGTGGTAGCCATTAAACACCATCCGACATCTTACTAGATACTTTCTTCACAAATTATTTTGACCATTTACTTCAGGAGCCCTCACAAAGTGTAATTGCTTTTGATGACATACGAGACCTCTAGGCCAGAAACAGTCCTGAGCAAGTAGGGAGCATGATGAGTGATACAGGGATTAGTGAGCACAAGTCGTAGTAGCGAGACTGAATACAGTAACATTTAACTGCATCAAAACTAAATGCAAAATATATAACTGTTTAAAAAATCACATAAAAATTCGCTTTAGGGTTTCCTAAGAGGCAGTCTCTATTTCTCCCGAACGAACAGTGTAAGTGTTGGCCAGATGTGGCCCAAATTCAACGAAATAGTATTGACAGTAACTGAGATAGTCATACCAAGTAAACTGATAAGAGATGAAATGCATTCCTCATGGGACACAAAAGGTTCAGGACACTGTTACAGGCGAAAAAAAATGTATGCCAGACTTAACGGAAAATCTCTAGGAAAACATCTGTTTTAGATAAATTTGAAATATAGCACAGACTTCAATTCGAGATGTTTTTAAAAATTTCGACAGTATATGTGGTGGAATATCCAAACAGGTTCTTGTCGTGTGTGCAGTACTCAAGCGGCAACACACAACAATATCTTCATTGCGCGATAGTTACGAACAACTGAAACGAGCTTACTACAGACAGATTTATGAAATTCCTTCACCAAAAGAGATACAGTAAATAAGCCAGAAATCGAATCGAGAACAGTTGCCAATGTGAGTAACTTAGAAAAAGATATCCATGATGTAAAGGCCATCTAAATCACATACCAAGCTTTAGTCTTCCAGACCAGACTGTATACCAATTAGGTTTCTTTCGGAATATGCTGATGAGACAGCTCCATATTTAGCAAACATGTACAACCGCTCGCTCGATGAAAGATACGTGCCTGTGGGCTGGGAAGTTGCGCAGGTCACACCTATTTGTTAGACAATGTGAGCAGCCTCTCAGAATGTTTACAGATAATGCTCTCGGTTTCTTGTCTAGTAAAGTCATCAGAAAATAAATACAAATTATAAAACGTTTAGATTAGATATATCTATGGTGCGAAAAGTGAAAATTTGCAACAATAAGAAGTGTGAGATCTTCCACATGCGTACTAAAAAGAATCGGTTAAATTTTGGTTACACGATAAATAGTAAAAATTTAAAAGTTGTCCACTAAACTAGATACCTAGGAATTACTAATACGAACAACTTAGACTAGAACCATCCTACTGAAATGTTGTGGAGAGAGGTGACGCAAAGACTACAGTTTTATTGTCAGTGCACTAAGAAGATGAAACAAATCTACTAATTAGACTACCTATACCACTCTTCACCATACTCTACTTGAGTATGGCTGTGCAGTATGGCATCCTTTCCAGACGAGATTGACACAGGACACTGAAAATACTAAAGAAGGGCAGCTTATTTTACGTTATCGCGAAAAAATGAGAGAGTGTAACGGATATGATAACTGAACTATTGTGGCAACCATTAAAACAAAGCCGTTTCTCGTTGCGGCGAGATCTTCGCACAGATATTCAACCATAAACTTTCTCCTCTGAATGAAAAAATATTTTTCTCACTCCCATATAAGTAGAGAGTAATGATCACCATATTAAAATAAGAGCTCGCAGGGAAACATTAGGTATTGATTTTTCCCATATTGTATTCTAGAATGGAACGGTAGAAAAATAGTCTGATAGAGAAATAGTCTGAAAGTGATTCTGTTAACATTCTGCGAAACACTTCATTGTGATCTGGTGAGTATTGATGTAGATGTATACGTATATGCCTCTTTATACGCCACTGTGAATAACAGGTTTCAGTGAGATACCTGACTACAAATGTCCATTGCAAGCAGATACCTTCGCAGTGTTTACCCTTGACTGTTTAAGACTGAGCTGGTTTCACTAATCGCAGCTGTCAATGTCGAATTTATATCAATTTTTATTAACAATGTGTGACACCGGTCTGCGCTCCCTGTCGGTTACTATCTCTCTACGACCACTTTTCGCACGCCATGTCACTTTTCTGCGAGCTGTACACCAATCCTTGTACACGCGTTGTGCAGTCCGCGTTGATACACCAACAAGTCGGGATACTTCATTCAGGGTGTAGACATGGGCATGTTCAAACACGATAACTGCTTTCTGGCATTATGTCACGTCGATACATTTTACTGTGCTGATTCCATGTAACGGACTAACACATACGCACTATTTCATTTCAATAACCTGGGTCAGCTGTGAATGGTCCCTTGACTGCCTGGTAACGATTTCTATGCTATCTACACACAACAGAGCTACAAAGGAAACAGTCTATTCTTTTAAGGGGGTGATTAATGTTTTATCCAACGAGCTTCTGTATATATATACGGTAGATGGAAGTTGGTTTTGGAGACATGTGTTCTTATTGGTGTTGTAATCTAGCAGACGTTCGTGCATCCTCCATAAGGATAGTGACCTCTCCTTATAGTGTGCTAGAAGTCTGTTTCTGAAAATAAGATCTAGCTGACGTAATTATAGGGGTTGATAAAAATAAGGAAACAGCGCGATAAATGCACGCTTGAACATAAATACAGATGATAGCCAAGCCTGCAGGTTTCGCTGTCGTATTTCACCGCAAACACTGCCTGTACAGTGTCCTCAACGTGTTTTGAGTGTGGCTCGTGGTCAGAATATTATAGTTGTGGGTTGATAATGGTGGACCTAAGTGAATTTGAAAATGGGCAAATGGTTGGTGTTCGTATGGTGGGTGCTTCCGTAACCAAGGGAGCGGAAGTGTTTGATGTTTCTAGTGGCATACTATGGGAGATTTATACCGCATACAGGAAAAATGTAAAACCTGATCCGCTAAGGCACAACGCGGTCGAATGTGTGTGCTGAGTGATGGTGGTGGAGACATTGAAGAGGATTGTGACTAAAAATAAGAGGGCAACAGCTGCAAAAATCACTGCAGAAATGAATGTCGCATTCGTAAAACCTGTCAGCACCAAAAGAGCGCGAAGGAAGCTCCAGATTTGGGGAATTGCAGTGCCAGCTGGAATTGCATAACAACTCATCAGTAGTGAAAAGGCCTGTAACAGGAAAATCTGGCGACGCAGCCTTAAAACCTGGATTATGGAGCAATGGAATGATGTTATTTTATCGGAGAAGTCTTGATTCAAACTGCTTCTAGGTGCTGGCTGAGTTTACATCCCAAGAGTGAAACATTGCAGTCCGATGATGATTTAGGCAGTCGAGTCGCGGTATTACGTGGGCCACGTGGTTACTCTGTAAGGGCTCACTTTCGCCAAGGGTTATGTGACCATCTAGGATGAGCATGTGATACTGTACAGCCAGATAACACGGCCCCTGTTCAAATAGCACGCATCATCCAGCACTTGTTTTGTGAGCACGAATTGTCGTATTTCCCCTGGCCACCCAAGTCACCAGATCTCGATATAATTGAGCCTTTCTTTGTGGTCTACTGTGTACGGAAAGGTGCGAGATCGCTATCTACCTCCATTATCGTTGCCTGAACTTGCAGCTATTTTGCACAAAGAATGGTATAAGATTCCCTTGAAAATCATACAGGATCCCTATTTATCCAATCCGATACAAATGAATGCCAACGATTCTCCTACACCCTATTAAAGGTGATAATGTGATGTGTTCGTTGCGTTTCCATATTTTTGTGGACTCCCTGTATGTTACTCGACATGGGTTGCAGATGAAAGTCGACGTAAGAAGAAAAGGATTCTTCGAACAACTGATGATCGAGAACAAACGTTTAGGTGCGTACTATACTGCCGAATAATTACTTAAGTTATCAGTAATTAATGACGATCAACATTTAGTCGTTTTTAAAATCAGCAACCAAAGGCTCATAGCGCAATAACAATCAAGACGTTACGAAGACATTCTAAGGCCACACATCTGTCTGTGTACAATGTCGCATAAGCGTGTATTATCTAACGAGAGGAACAATCCTAGACACTGAAATTGTTGGAGTCTCAGTCCATGAGATTCCTCCACGGGTCTGAAGCTATTTACGTCACTTCTAATACAATATGGGAACCTCCTGCGGACACAGGGTACAGTTGCCCAGTAATTTCGGTGACCTTCACAAGGACGTCTTCCTGCTGACTTTCCAGAGGAAACTTGCAGTTACCAACATGTGGGAGTGCGAACTCTACTCATTACAGTCCTCGGACACACATTGATTATAAGCTTAACCCTAAAAGTATGCTCGCGTTAGGAATACCTACGAAAGGTGCGGTAGCTACTGTGATCTTATTGTCTATGAAATGCTTGATGGTTTCAGTGGCATTAGTGATCTTAGACCACTGAGTCTAAAGCTAGTAACTGATGCATGGTTTTATTGCGTAATGATATTCGGTAGCGTATGTCGGTTAACAACCTTTACATTAGATTGGATCTACATCTGCATCTACAAGACTACTCCGCAATTCACACTGAAGAGTTTTGCATAGGGTCCCTACAACCACATTCAGGCTATTTCTTGATAATTCCATTGTAGAACAGTACACGCAAGAATGAACAGCTAAATCTTTCTGAACGAGCTCTGATTTCTCGTATTTTATTAGGAATCTCCAGTTCCCTGTGTAACTGGAGCTCGGGGAAATATTTTCACTTTCGGAGGAGAAGACTGGCGATTGAAATTTCGTGAAAAAATTTCGGCGGCCACGAAAAACGCCTTTGGTTTAGTGACTGTCTCCACAACTCCAGTATCACATCCGTAACAAACTCTTCCCTATTTCACTATAATACAAAAATTTTTCGATGCTGACTCTTGACTGAAATTTACTCACTGTGGTGCTAGCTGATTATTAGTGTCTGCTAGAACGGGCTGATTCCCAGGTGCACGCTCTCACTGCATACTTTTCTTTCCAAATGACTATCTCGACACGTTTCGCTACCTGACGCCAATCTTCCACCTGTCAGTATGTCTGTCCTACTTTTAAGTCTCCATAGAGGCTATCATTCTCACTCAGCACACTGGGAAAAGAGTATCCGCTCGGGAATGTCTTAGGTGTCTTAGGTGTCCTTAGGTGGCAGACTGTCACTCCTCAGAAGGTCGTTTGTCCCACAGGAGAAGGTCAGTAACGTTTTCAATCTCTGCACAGTTCGAAAGTGTGGTAAGAGGCAGTTTAATTATTTAGTTGTGTACTGCACATAAAATAAATAAAAGGACTATCCTGTTCCATTTACGCTTATCATCTTCACCCAAATCCTTTAATACGCGTTTTCATGAGCATATTATTAACTGATTTTCGTTTGGTGTATATCTCAGTACTGAATTTTTTCTGTTAAGTCCTTTTATACGCTCCATATTTATGTAATATGCGACAAAATATAGTAGGTATGGATGTATGTCAGTATAACTTACAGCGATCTGGCAAAAGTCATGGGACTCCTAATATCGTGTTGGACTTCCTTTTGCCCAGTGCAGTGAAGCACCGCGGACGCGGCACGGACTTAACAAGTCGTTGGGAGCCCCTGCAGAAATATTGGCCATGCTAACTCTATAGCCGTGCATATTTGCGAAAGGGTTGCCAGTGCATGATTTTATGCATGAACTCACCTCTCGATTAGGTCCTATAAATGTTCAACAGGATTCACGTCGTGCTACGTGGTTGGCCAGACCATTCACGCGAACTGTCCAGCATGTTTTTCAGATCATCGCGAACAACTGTGGCTCGATGAGATGGTGCATTGCCATCCATAAAAATTTTATCGTTGTTTGGGGACATGAAGTCGATGAATGGCTGCAAAAGGTTGCTAGGTAGCCAAACATAGCCATTTTCAACCAATTATCAGTTCATTGGTACCAGAGGACCCAGTCCATTCCATGTAAACACAGCTCACATCATTAAGGAGCCACCATCAGCTTCCACAGTGTCTTGTCGACAACTTGTGTCCATGGCTTGTGGGGTTTGTGAAGCACTCGAACTCTACTGTCTGCTCTTACCAGTGAAATCGGGATTTATATGACCAGACCACGGTTTTCGAGTCGTCCAACCCATATGGTCACGAGCCCAGAAGAGGCACTACAGGTGATGACGTAATGTTAGTAAAGGCACACGAGTGGGTCGTCTACTGCCAAAGCTCATTAAGGCAAAATTTCACCGCACTGTCCTCACGGGACGTCCGTCATAGTCCCACATCGATTTCTACGGTTCTTTCACGCAACATTACTTGTATGTTAGCGCTGAAAACGCAATGCAAACGCTGCTGCTCTCGGTCGTTAAGTGAAGGCTATCGGCCACTGCGTTTCCCATGGTGAGAGGTAATGTGTGAAATTTGGTATTCTCGGAAAACTCTTGACACTGTGGATATTGGAACAACGAATTCCCCAACGATTTCCGAAATAAAATGTCCCATGGGTTTAACTCCAACGACCATTACGTGTTCAAGGTTTGTTAATTGCCGTCGTGCAGTCATAATCATGTCGGAAACCTTTTCACATGAATCACCTGAGAACAAATGACGGTTCCGCCAAGGCGCTGTCCTTACATATCGTGTGTACGCGATACTATCGCAGTCTCTATATGTGCACATTACTATTCCATGACTTCTGTCACCGCCCGTTACATTCAAGATGCGGTAGTAACTCCAACTTCCATTCTGTGAGTGGCAAACAGTTACGATCACGATGAGATTTGGACGGCCGGAGTGGCCGAGCGGTTCTAGGCGCTACAGTCTGGAAGCGCGCTACCGCTACGGTCGCAGGTTCGAATCCTGCCTCGGGCATGGATGTGTGTGATGTCCTTAGGTTGGTTAGGTTTAAGTAGTTCTAAGTTCTAGGGGACTGATGACCACAGCAGTTAAGTCCCGTAGTGCTCAGAGCCATTAATAATAATAAAGAGCCACGATGAGATTTTCCTAAAGTTTATGAAACAGAATAGACAGATCTTCAGTTAAAACTCTGATATTATTTTCTACCGACAATATTTCCGTGTAGACATACAGTATGAAGAAAAACTATATGACCACTGTCAACCGTCACGGGTACGTGACGCAGTAAGGAAAATTTATAAACAGAGCAGAGACGAATGGAGAATCATGCTAGCGACGATACGAGCCGCAACTGCGGAAATCCACTCACATAAGGGACTCTGACAAAGGGAATGTCATTATGCCCCGGCGGCTGGGAACTACCATCTCTTAAACGTCAAAGATGGTAGTCTGTTTGCACTCTTACATCGTGAGCATCTATGGGAATTGGCTT
This sequence comes from Schistocerca serialis cubense, assembly GCF_023864345.2. Taxonomy (NCBI): domain Eukaryota; kingdom Metazoa; phylum Arthropoda; class Insecta; order Orthoptera; family Acrididae; genus Schistocerca; species Schistocerca serialis. Next base: position 586,835,357 of record NC_064640.1, read on the forward strand.
TAGGACTGTGGAACTAGTAGTAGACGACGGAGTGTTGGGCGTACGCACCTCATCACAGGCCGTGGTGGTCGGAGACTTGCCCACAATGTAAAGCAGGGTAGGCGGCGATATGTGTCAAATCTGGATACAGGTGCTGGTGTGTTTTGGAGCACGCCATTCAGCGTACAATGTTGAATGTAGAATTTCGCAGCACGTGATCCTTACGACATTGTCAGTGACGACTGCAGTAGGATAATCAAAACTGGACGGTGGATTAATGGAAACGTGTCGCTTGGTTGGATGACGTGCGTTTCTTGTTACACCAGGTTGATAGCTGTGGCCGGATGCACCGCCGTCCGGACGAACGACTACTCGGGTACACCAAGTACTCAGGTCGGTGAATGCAGTATGGGGGACATTAACCTGGGCTTTCATGGAACTTGACGTAGAAATCGAAAGCCCCATGACACCTGTGGAACAGATGAATATTATTGCAGACCACATGCATCACTTCATGCTTGGCTGGCCGTTGAGGCCGAGCGGTTCTAGGCGCTTCATTCTGGAACCGCGCGACCGCTACGGTCGCAGATTCGAATCCTGCCTCGGCCATGGATGTTCAAAAATGATTCAAATGGCTCTGAGCATAATGGGACTTAACTGCTGAGGTCATCAGTCCGCTAGAACTTACAACTACTTAAACCTAACTAACGTAAGGACATCACACACATCCAAGCCCGAGGCAGGATTCGAACCTGCGACCGTAGCGATCACGCGGTTCCAGACTGTAGCGCCTAGAGCGGCTCGGCCACTCCTGCCGGCGGGCATGGATGTTTGTGATGTCCTGAGGTTAGTTAAGTTTAAGTAGTTCTACGTTCTAGGGGGCTGATAACATCAGTAGTTAGGTCCCATAGTGCTCAGAACCACTTGAAGTTTATGCTTGGTATGTTCCCTGGTTGAAATGGCATCATACAGGAATATAACTATCCGTGTCACAAAATCAGCCGGCCGGTGTGGCCGAGCGGTTCCAGGCGCTTCAGTCTGGAACCGCGCGACCGCTACGGTCGCTGGTTCGAATCCTGCCTCGAGCATGGATGTTTGTGATGTCTTTGGTTTAGTTAGGTTTCAGTAGTTCTAAGTTCTAGCGGACTGATGACCTCAGATGTTAAGTCCCATAATGCTCAGAGTCATTTGAATCACAAAATCAGAATCGTGCTATGGTGGTCTGAATAGCGTAATAGTAAACTCACATTCATGTCTTGCCCACCAGGAGCGCACCTGCAACGCTATGGGCGCCAAATACGCGGCCACAATCCGCCGACCAGTAATTTAAGGAAACTGCGTGAGCTGTGGTAGATATCTAGTGTCCCATACCATGTACCAAGGACTTTGTCGAATTTATGTGACATTCATCGGTGTATGTTCAGGGTAACTTTAGTCAAATTGCGGTATAAACTGAGTATTATTTAAGAAACAAGTGTGTAACCCAAGCCAAGTGTAATGTCAATGTGAGGAGTACAGAGTAGACTGCCTCAGACAGAGAGTAAAACGACCAAAAGGGGACAAGTAAACGACATGATACACCCTCCCGGCTAGCCGTGCTGTCTAAAGCACTGCTTCTCGAGCTGGAAGGCGTGCCAGTCCCCGGCACGAATCCGCCCGGCGGATTAGTGTCGAGGTCCGGTGTGCCAGCCAGTCTGTGGATGGTTTTTAAGGCAGTTTTCTATCTGCTTCGGTGAATGCGGTCTGATTCCCCTTATTCTGCCTCATGTACACTATGTCGGCGATTATTGCGCTCCGCTGGGGGCCGACCCGCACAATATCCCAAGGTTCGCTGTGGGTCGGTGGTGGGGTGAGTGGAGTGCTGTAGCACGTTGTGAGGTTGTGTACCACTGAGGGCTACGGCGGGACGAAGCCACTCCGTCAGTACATACAGACATACGTACAAACGTAATGAAACATCAGAGCTTGAGCGAACATATGATGTTGTATTAGTCATTACAAATCCGTGTCGAATTCATAAGGAACTTGGGATTATGAGCGCAGCTATCACTACAACATTGCTTCCCCCTTTGACCTGGGTACATGTAACGATCCAGTTGGGAGATGTGTCACTTAGTGGTTGTATCCTCTTCGAGGTAAGCTGGCCCAGAAATGTAACTGACCCTTGGTATCCTGCATACTGGGAATGGGATGTCTGAGCTAATTCCAGATATGTTCCATCTGGGGTAGATCTGAGGAACTCGTTAGCCATGTGAGTACATTAGCTTCACACAAACGGTTCATAATGACACGAGGTATGAGTCGACGAGCGTTGTTATACGGAAAAATGGCACCATGATACAATCATATGATGTACCGTAGTGGCCTCAGAATTCCATCAGCCACTGCCGCCATGACTTTAAATAATACCCAGTGGTCCCACACACCACGACGCTGTGTCCTTCATACACCTTTAAAGTACAGAATCTACCCTAGCTCAGAGACGCATTCGCCTACTATGGTTATTACAGGTTATGAAGAACCACGTATAATTTATGAACACAATGTGGCAGAATTATTCAGCATTCCATGCTACACCACTCCAAATGAAGACGTTTGTATTGTGGTGTTAGCAGCAGCCTACGCGCAAGGCGGTATGCCTCTAGTTAGGCTAACACTCGTCTTCGACTAAAGCTGTGGGATGATACAGAATGATGCACGGAGTGTCTTCCTTTCTTTCGGAAGGAAGGTGAAAATTAGAAATTTTTCGACCATCTGGCCAAATGGAGCTCCACAATGAGTGCCCTTTCAAAGTTTGCGAGTTGCTGATAACGCTGACTCATGTAAGTACACGGCAGCTTTGTCTCCTTCACAGTGATCAATCAACATCTGACGCTGTCTGTGCCCTTTATATACCCTATTTGGCAAGTAACAACACTAAAAAACAAATGTCCAGTCTCGTTCACCTCATTTCGATGTGTCTCATCACATTACATTGGACTTGTGGTATGTTTTGGAAGGCGATAGGCGACTCTGAGTTACTGATCTAACAGCAATCACTTTAACTACTAAAACTTAATGTAGACTACCTGCCCCATGCATCTGCTACATTTATTTTGACATTTCATTCTTTTGTTGTTGATAGCCTGCATTAGAGGTTATTAGAGTTATCAGAATCTAAAAGAACCAGAATACTGAAATAGTGTTAATGAAATGGTGGCCTTGACATTATTTTTGTCTATTACTGATGGGTGATTAATATATCAACACGGGGTTCATCTTTTATAAAAGTTAAAGCACAAGTTTATTGATTAAAATTGGAAAAAAATACATGTTATGGCTCTGAGCACTATGTGACTTAACTTCTGAGGTTATCAGTCGCCTATAACTTAGAAGTAATTAAACCTAACTAACCTAAGGACATCACACACATCCATGCCCGAGGCAGGACTCGAACCTGCGACCGTAGCGGTCGCTCGGTTCCAGACTGTAGTGCCTAGAACCGCACTGCCAAACCGGCCGGAAAATATGGATAACGCAATTTGAGATTATCTAATACTGAACAGACTTTGATGGGTTTATTCTACACAGAAATTTTACTAGTTTAGTGCAGCTGAGAAAAAGTGGCGAGATTGTGATCTTACTTCCCCTAACAAGCAGGAGTGGCAATATAATACACCTTTTCTCGATCTGCGGCGCTGTCTCAGGTGATAGTCATGGTTCAAGCGTCTGGAGAGCAGCGATGTGAGGCGCCTGTAATTCCCTGCGTCGGGCACGAAATATGCGAAGTCGCAGCTGGCGGTCTGTTAGATGGATCGCAATTACTCTCTAACGGAGCCCTGAAATCTCGGCGGCAGATTCCACCGTCTGACACTCCCATTCGCCGGTCATATAATGGACCAACTTGACTCACTCATACAGCGGTGCACACAAGGACATCAAACGTGAGAGTGGTAGATCTGTCACGAATAAGATTGCCCTCAGCACAGAGAGTTGTCATGGCTGTCAGTAAAGCTAAATCCTTACCATAGTTAAGTCCTCGCTCCTTAACACCAGTGCCAGTGCGGAGTAATTGACTGGACAAGTGTCCCATGAGCTCCGCTCCCCCCCCCCCCCCCTCCCCACAAATAACAGAAGTCAAGACCAGTATCCAGAACGGAGTCTGAATCATAAGACCCACTCGAGACAGGGCTCTGAATTGGGACACTCACTCCAGACATGAGTCTGAATCAGAAGACCAAGTATCTCCTCTACTCACTTTCCATCAGACCTTGGTAAACTCCACAAAAGCATTCCCACAACCACCCCCACAAGGGTTTTGTGCTAATCACAAGACTCGCCTCTGATTCGTCTGCTCTACTCATCGGATACTACTAATCAAAGTTAGCAATATTGTTCTCTTTGCAGGAGAAGCAACCAATCCCTGACTAGCAGTTTCCTGTGCAGAGAGGAGGAGATGTTGTGCTGCCGACCTGATTTCTCTCCGCAGCCTCTTTAGGCAGACTGTTATTTTTTCCCATAAATCTCTAAAATGAACAATACTTTTATTACAGAGATCATTACCTCGACGGTCTGAACGCTACTGCTTGTCCGACCAGGGGCCCTGGCTAAACCAAGAGAAGTGCTTTTGTGTTCCAACATGGACCATTTCAGACCAACCATAAATGTTGCGTTCCTTCTAAATTTATTTTGAAGGCTCGAAGCTTCCCAAAAACACTCTGCAGGCTGAGCGACGACGCCACTTGATGGCTGCTTCGATAGCGTCTTGTCAACGGTGAACACGGAAACTCGCGAATTTTTGTGGCTACCATCCCTTTTCACAAAGGGCATTTACTATGCTGTCGTAACATACTGGCTGGGTAACCTAGATTTCTCTCATAACCCCTACTCCGTTGTGGCAAGACGCGCCTAACGAGTAGATCCAGGTATTATGTTTTCCCACCTCCTCGACCGAAACCATTGTCTGCAAACCGCAGGAGGAATTCTTGAGCTCAGAATTGAGTTCCTAGTAAGTGCTTTGAAATATACCTTTCCCTAATAGTTGCACGTGACTTTCAAGCCCCAAAATTCCACTGCAGAATTTGCTGTTAAATGACCAAGCTGCCTGCTTATTCTCAACTCCAGAAAAATACTATTCGAAGGAGAAACACCATAAAGATCCCACATTCATTAACAACGTACACCCTTCAATCAATGCTGGCTCACAAATACGATGTCTTGGATGAAAAATCAACATTCAATTTTACCCCTGAATATGGAGAATAGTGAGAGATTTACTTGTCCTCTCTCAGTATATTTCAAGACATAGAAATCCATGTAATACACATGTCATAGACCTGGGTCAAACCAATTATTCCCACAAGTACAGTAAATCTAGATGGCACCATCTTTCTAAGTCACGATAGATACAACCAACGAAGGGCTTGAGTAGATGCGTGCATACACTCTGATTTAACACCTACTGTGCTACACATATTCAACAACTATGAAGATAAACAAGTGGAATATATGTTCATAGAGATCAAATCCCTTAACAGAAAGGGCCTTATATGTGTACTGTACAAAACTCCTAAAGTAGGCAGGTTTTCTTAAAGGATTTGTTACTTAACTGTCATCCAATGACTAGTCCTCATTCAAATCTACTCAGCTCTTGTGATTAATCCACTCTGTGTTACTACTTCCTTACTGGCAACACAATGCTCTCTACCTGCTTTTACACTGGTGGGTCAGCCTTTCGTAACATCTACAGGTCTGTTCTTCGTTACAACACAGGGATGTCTGGATACCTTTGATTAGGTAGTGCATATCCTTCGCTTCGAGTGTATATACTATAAGGGACACACAGAGAAACCGAGAATAGGCAGAAATCGAGAAACTGAATTTAAAGTTGACATAGTTAAATTCCATATGTTGTTACAAGCATGTGTTCTTGAAACTGCAATGATGTATTAGTGAAAAGAAATGCGATGTAGGTTAAAAATCTAGAGGCTTTTATTAAGATTTTATCATTTCTTATTGGATGTATTTAACGCTATCCTTTTTGGAATAGAGTTTCCACTGAAGTTACTAAAGTTGGGGGTGTTGTGACGTAACAAGCTTGCTACGCCACACTGGGAAGGGAGCCGAAAGAAAGGCACGCGTACACACACGCCGACTGGCGTCAAGTCTGGAACAGGATAACTATTGAATGGTAGCAAGAAAAGTACGTAGCTGCTTTATACTTAACTTTTATTCTTTGATGAATACAGCGTTCTTCGTGAGACATTTATACGATAACTCTCAAACTAGGTAAGGCTAATGGCGCCTTGCTAGGTCGTAGCCATGGACTTAGCAGAAGGCTATTCTAACTGTCTCTCGGCAAATGAGAGGAAGGCTTCGTCCGTATTGTCGCTAGCAATGTCGTCCGTACAACTGGGGCGATTGCAATATCGTATCTCGAGACCTGCCTTGTGGTGGCGCTAGGTCTGCGATCACACAGTGGCGACACGCGGGTCCGACATGTACTAAATGGACCGCGGCCGATTTAAGCTACCACCTAGCAAGTGTGGTGTCTGGCGGTGACACCACAGGGGGAACCCAGCCAAAGTGGCTTTCGTGAGAGTTATTAGCGAGGACATTACGTCCACTTTCCTAATTGTTTGTAGATCCACTTTTGATCCTGAAGAGAAGTTCAGCTTTGGGCATGACATTAATTATAAAAGTAGGCTACTTGCAGATAGCTATCGTCCTAACAGCCTCAACCATGTTCTGTGCATGCTGCTTGAATGTATGGTGAGCTTGTGTTGTGTTGGGTCCTTGAGTCTTGGGACCTTCTGGCTCCATTCCAGGGCAGTTTTCGCCAAGGGCGCTCCACCAATAACAACTCGATATACCTGTAGTCTGCCATCCGAACGGCCTTCTGCCGGTGTCAACACCTTATTGCCGTCTCTTTAGATCTGACGAAAGTCTGCGATACAACTTGACCACAACACATCCTTGCTACCCGGCTTGAGTGGGGGCGCTCCATATTCAAGAGAATAGTGTCCCGCAGGTCTCTATCCTGAGCGTTCCACTCTTTTTAATAGCCATTTATGATCTTGCAGCAGCAGTTGGGTCCTTAGTGTCCCCCTTTTCATATAATGACGATTTATGTGCTTCCTTCTGCTCCTCTTGTATTGTTGTGGCTGAACGCGACTGCAGGGGGCCTACAAAAGGCACAATGAGGGGCCATTACTCACGGCTTTCAGTTTTCAGCTACCAATACTTCATCATGCACCTCTGTTGCTGTTGTACTGTCCACCCACATCCGGGACTATACCTCGATGAGCAACTACTCAATATAGTGGAGAATTACCACTTTTTAGCACTGGCTTTCGACGCCCGCCTAACTTGGTTCCCTCATTTTTGTCAGTTTAAGGAAAAGTGTTGGCGGCATCTAAATTTTATTCGTTGCCCGAGCCACACCGACTGGGGTACAGATCACCCTATACTGCTGCAATTGTACAAAGCCCCTTGACTATGGGAGCCTGGTGTATGGTTCACCATCGCCCTCATAGTTGTGGCTGCTACACCCTATGCACCATTGTGGAGTTTGCCTTGCAACGGGAGCTTTGTCAACGAGCATAGTGAACAGCCTCCGCGTGGAAGGTGGCCTTCCTCCATTGCGAATCAGGCGACAATAGCTGCATGCAAATTATACCGCCGAAACTCGTAGTTCACCTCATCATCCAAATTACCATCGCCTTTCCCTTCACACGCCGATCTGTCTCCCGCAACAGCGGTCCAGATTGGGGATTTCAATGACAGTCCATGTCCTGTCGCTTCTTACTGAACTCGACAATTTCCCTCTACCACCTTTCCTGCGGGTCCACTCACTTACATCTCCATGGTCCATGCCTGGGTCAAAGCATTGTTGCATCTATCGCAAGTAGCAAAATGCTAGCTTCCACCTGAGGCCCTCCGTGACAATTTTTCTCTATTCTCAGTGAGATCCAGGGCTCAGAAATAGTCTACACGATGGCTCGATAGTTGATGGTTACGTTGGCTGCGCTTATGCTCATGTTGGCCATACTGAACAGCACTCCTTGCCGGATGGCTTTAGTGTTTTCACTGCAGAGTTGTTAGAAATCTCTCGTGCTTTTCAGCATATCTGCTCCTGCGCAAGTGAGTCCTTACCCATCTTTAGTGACTCCTTAAGCAGCCTACAAGCTCTCAACCAGTCCTTCCCTCGCCATCCTTTGTTAAAGACTATCCAGGAGTCTCTTTATGCCCTCAGAAATAGAGTCGTTTAGTGTCCTTCATTTGGACCCAGGCTATAATCTTGCTGACAAACAGGCGTAACACGCTACCAGCAAACCAGTTCTGTAAATCTGCCTGCCGCAGAGTGATCTCTGATTGGTCTTAAGCTATAATTTTTTTTTGATCTGGGATACTGAATGGTGCACCATCAGCACACCAAATAAACTACATGTTATCAAGGAGGCAACGAATATGTGTGGTCATCCATATGAGCCACTCGCAGGGACTCCATTGTCCTTTGCCGGCTCCAAATTGGGCATACTTGGGTGACTCATGGTCACCCACCTCAGTGTCGCTGTGGTTCCCACCTGACTATGTCCACATCTTCTTGGACTGCCCAATTTTATAATACCTTCCACTAATTTTTCCTTTTAGTGTCCGTTTTCCCCTTTTGGTTCGCTTCTTTCGTTTTTTTTCTTTCAGTGTATTTCCCAGTTAGTTTTACACCTTTTTACTTTCCCCAAATCCTTTTGTGGATGGTTTTGACCCGAGACCCGTTTGAATGTAGGAAAAGGGGCTGATGACCCTGTAGGTTGGCCCTTTAGTTCCCAAACCAACCAACCAAATGTTTCCGGTTAGATATTTATAAGATCTTATGTGTAATTCTCACCAGGACTATCTGTGAGCATAATTTTGCCTGCTGATGGCATGGTCTGGAAATATTTGGGCGGCGAATATTCTCTGTAGTGGAGATCCACTGATTCTACCTTGTTTTGTGGGTCAAAATGGTGAAACCAGCTTTGATCGCCTGGCATAGTGTTGTAAAAGATACCATCAACCTCATGTTCAAAACTGATAAGAAATTGTTAACAGATGTCTATTCTCCCCCCTTTCATGTCAGGAGTGAGCATTCAGGTCACCCACCATCACACAATTTTCTATATCGCAGTTCTGCAGTGACGGCCTGTACACGCTCTCGTGATATGCCACACTTATCTCAGAATTGTGTTGGTCTTATCCGATGATTTCCTCTAGTGAGTTCATCGACCCGATTACAATGAGTCTCGTGTCCGTTGCCGAACGTAGTCGTCCACAGCGAGCTCTTTCGCACACGTTGAGGTTAACACCGCCGTTTGCATTATTAGGAACATGAACAGTAGAACGTCGCACCTTACTGGTGTTGGTGCAACCATCACCGTACGCAGCTTTCACTTTCCTATGGATTTCAATTGGAGGCACGTTTTCTTTAGTTATAAATTCGATTACGGAATGCTGGTTCTCTCGCACCGACGTAGTTACGTTAGACACCGCCATGTTACACGCTACAGTTCGGAACCATCTAGCGGGAAAGTCGACCGAGTAATATACATGACATCCAAAACGCTAAGCGATTCTGAGAAGCCCGCATCTCATGGTCGTGCGGTAGCGTTCTCGCTTCCCACGCCCGGGTTCCCGGGTTCGATTCCCGGCGGGATCAGGGATTTTCTCTGCCTCGTGATGGCTGGGTGTTGTGTGCTGTCCTTAGGTTAGTTAGGTTTAAGTAGTTCTAAGTTCTAGGGGACTGATGACCATAGATGTTAAGTCCCATAGTGCTCAGAGCCATTTTTTTTTGTTCTGAGAACAGACTAAGTAGTACGGAGGCATTAATATTCATCACGCCCTCATATGCCGACAGTTGCTACCATTTGCCGGTCCATAAGACATAGCCTCATCATGTTTGCCATTCCAGATGTGGAAATATAGGTTTCCATTATGCTGTTCAGTCCAATGGTAAAACTACGATGTAAAAGCATCTCACAAACTTATCAGAACAAAATCTGGTTCCATTTGAACTAATGCTTGTTCTGGACTTACCCACAGTTGTAAATATGGTTTACTGTAAAAAAAAAAAAACAAAAAAAAAACAGATATGAACTGCGTGCTCTACCCATGCACAATAAGAGAGGAAACGACGACATTTGTTTACTGCATTCTGTATGCGTTTATAACAGCAGAGAATTGGCAGTAGACGAGTTTAGTTTCACAGTACCACAGCTGAATAAGTGCTCGTAACTGTCAAGATATGCGTTTCGAAGCGTATGTATCCTGGATTCTTTTTCTTCTTTCGGTCCACACTGCCACCTCTCAAAACATGGAATAATTTTTTAAAACCTTGTCTACTCCACAAGCTACCGTACAGTGCACGTCGGAGAGATTTGGTACCAATGAAATTCATTTTTTGTCCCATTCTATTCACTTATTGAGCGATGTTAAAATTACTGTCTATATGCATCTGCACGCGCCCCGATCTCTCTTGTCTTTTTCTCGTTACCTACTCGTAATATACAATACTTGCAGCAGGACTGTCGCAGACTTTAATTAGAAGACGATTTCCTTGAATTCATCCTAGAGATTCGGCAAGAACTGCGTCGTGTTCCTTGGAAGGGTTTCTGTTATATCCTAGCCAGTAATGCCAACCGAGCCCGCTGCCAAAAGGCTGGCAGCATCAAAGTCCGGACGCCGTCCGCATAAGCAGCGCCAGCGATACAGGAAATCGCCGCAAGTCTGCGCGCGCCACCGCTGGCTTCTGGCTTCTTAAGCGCTGGAGTCGCGAGCGCTAGGACAGTTCTGTATTCGCCGCTCAGTTGTGTACTCGCCACCGAATTGTGTACTTGCTAGTCAGTTGTGTGTTCATCGCAGCAGAGTTTTTGTTTGTCGTCAGCCGACGCTGACCTAGCCGCTCCGACTCGAACTAGACAGATTTCTGTAGACACGGATTTCACTATTGCGTTGCTGTATCTTCGTTAATAAAGATAAGTATCGACTTTTATTTACTTTTCATCTTTCTGTTCACTGTTCCAACGGACCGGTCGGCCCGCTATTAAAAGTGTGGCGGTGACTTCGTAAGCCGTTTCTACAGCGAATTGCTTGTCGCTACGAACACCGCCACAAAAGTTTCTATTTAAGTTTCCCGAGATCCTCTGTTACAATTTCGTATGGTGCATATAGACCTGTAACGATCCTAGCACTGTATTTTTGAATTCATTGTTTGTCTGCTGTCATGCGCACTTGATAAGGACTTCACTTGCACTTTCTATGCGATTTTCTTCACAGACGTGCTACACTTTCCTAGAGCCTTTCCTACCAATCGAAAGGCTACACTATTACTGAATTTATGTGATGGATCCATTTCATATCCTTTCTCTAATAATTACAAGGTCGAGTTACATTAATTTGACACCGCCTATGTTCGACATAAGTGTGCAGTAACCATTCATAGGCGCCAGATGGTAGCACTAGCAAAGGAGGGTACGGAAAGCGTGTCTGGTTCAAAAGGCTCTGAGCACCATGGGACTGAACATCTGAGGTCATCAGTTCCCTAGAACTTAGAACTACTTAAACATAACTAACCTAAGGACATCACACACATCCATTCCCGAGGCAGGATTCGAACCTGCGACCGTGGCGGTCGCGCGGCTCCAGACTGAAGCGCCTAGAACCGCACGGGCACTTTGGCCGGCAAAGAGTGTCTGGGGAACGAGGAAAATGGTGCACTCGTTTTCGTAATGCGGAAACGGAGCAATTTGTCTGGCGTCCAAAAAGTCATGATTATTGGCTTTCAGACAAAAGTTTGAAGAATTTCCGAAAAGATTGAGTTTGAAAATTATCTGCGGGCTGCCGTGTTTAAAGTACACCAAGCTTGGCAAAATGGCGCTATCCAAAACTGGCGCTGAGGCAACAGTGGTGCAACAGATACTACAGTTGACAGGGGTAAACGACGGCCGCGGGAATGTGTACGTGCGAAAACACAAGTAACTGTTAAGCATGTGACCGCTCAGATGATCCAAGGGGCTACCAGTGGTGTCTCTTCAACGACCGTTCAGCAATCGTTGATGCTCAGGGCCTCTGAAGCAATCGCCTAGTTCATTCACCCATGCTGACTGCTGTTCATCGGTGACGAAGGCTGAAGTTAGCACGCCAGTACCCCAACTGGACGTCCAATGGGTGGTAATAGGTGCCCTTTTAAGTTCGAGCATGTGAGCAAGGGGGATAGGCAACACGTACGGTAACATTATAAAGCTGCAACTAATAAGCAGTAGGTTGACAGTGGGCGAATGGAGACAAAAAATGGTTCAAATGGCTCTGAGCACTATGGGACTTAACATCTGTGGTCATCAGTCCCCTAGAACTTAGAACCACTTAAACCTAACAAATCTAAGGACATCACACACATCCATGCCCGAGGCAGGATTCGAACCTGCGACCGTAGCAGTCGCGCGGTTCCGGACTGAGCGAATGGAGACAGATAAGAGTCTTATCTCAAGTGCACTTGCCATGTCAGGTTACACACTTGTGCTGCTTATATTCAAGATCACCCCACAACCCTCTGTCTTCCTCGACCACCGGGGAAACTCCGGCAATAGGTCATCTGATGGTACCCCAATCAGACCACTTCCCTTAGGCACGTCATGACGTAGCTCCATGCTAATCACAAGATATAAAATTGGCGGCAAACCAATGAGATCACACTAAAATGAGGGGAAACCCTCCCCTTCCACAAGGGACATAAATGATTCGAGATCCCCCTCCCCTTCTCACACGTGATAACTAGTTCAATTGTGTACACCTCTTCATTCCAGGTCTGTGCAGCATGGGAAGTGGTTCAGGTTTGCTATAATCAAACTATCGTTACTAACAATAACTTTATAGTGAAAGGTTTGGAAACAATAACAGTGAAATAACAAATTATAACAGTTTATTTTGCAATAAATTTTACGGCCCTTTCTTCTGGTGTATAAACAGTCTTTCTTGTTCCAGTATACACTCGTTACTCTTTTACACAGTATTTACTTTTAAATCATTTTCTTTCTGATAATTCTATATACAGTACTTATACACTCCTGGAAATGGAAAAAAGAACACATTGACACCGGTGTGTCAGACCCACCATACTTGCTCCGGACACTGCGAGAGGGCTGTACAAGCAATGATCACACGCACGGCACAGCGGACACACCAGGAACCGCGGTGTTGGCCGTCGAATGGCGCTAGCTGCGCAGCATTTGTGCACCGCCGCCGTCAGTGTCAGCCAGTTTGCCGTGGCATACGGAGCTCCATCGCAGTCTTTAACACTGGTAGCATGCCGCGACAGCGTGGACGTGAACCGTATGTGCAGTTGACGGACTTTGAGCGAGGGCATATAGTGGGCATGCGGGAGGCCGGGTGGACGTACCGCCGAATTGCTCAACACGTGGGGCGTGAGGTCTCCACAGTACATCGATGTTGTCGCCATTGGTCGGCGGAAGGTGCACGTGCCCGTCGACCTGGGACCGGACCGCAGCGACGCACGGATGCACGCCAAGACCGTAGGATCCTACGCAGTGCCGTAGGGGACCGCACCGCCACTTCCCAGCAAATTAGGGACACTGTTGCCCCTGGGGTATCGGCGAGGACCATTCGCAACCGTCTCCATGAAGCTGGGCTACGGTCCCGCACACCGTTAGGCCGTCTTCCGCTCACGCCCCAACATCGTGCAGCCCGCCTCCAGTGGTGTCGCGACAGGCGTGAATGGAGGGACGAATGGAGACGTGTCGTCTTCAGCGATGAGTGTCGCTTCTGCCTTGGTGCCAATGATGGTCGTATGCGTGTTTGGCGCCGTGCAGGTGAGCGCCACAATCAGGACTGCATACGACCGAGGCACACAGGGCCAACACCCGGCATCATGGTGTGGGGAGCGATCTCCTACACTGGCCGTACACCACTGGTGATCGTCGAGGGGACACTGAATAGTGCACGGTACATCCAAACCGTCATCGAACCCATCGTTCTACCATTCCTAGACCGGCAAGGGAACTTGCTGTTCCAACAGGACAATTCACGTCCGCATGTATCCCGTGCCACCCAACGTGCTCTAGAAGGTGTAAGTCAACTACCCTGGCCAGCAAGATCTCCGGATCTGTCCCCCATTGAGCATGTTTGGGACTGGATGAAGCGTCGTCTCACGCGGTCTGCACGTCCAGCACGAACGCTGGTCCAACTGAGGCGCCAGGTGGAAATGGCATGGCAAGCCGTTCCACAGGACTACATCCAGCATCTTTACGATCGTCTCCATGGGAGAATAGCAGCCTGCATTGCTGCGAAAGGTGGATATACACTGTACTAGTGCCGACATTGTGCATGCTCTGTTGCCTGTGTCTATGTGCCTGTGGTTCTGTCAGTGTGATCATGTGATGTATCTGACCCCAGGAATGTGTCAATAAAGTTTCCCCTTCCTGGGACAATGAATTCACGGTGTTCTTATTTCAATTTCCAGGAGTGTATTTCAATCTTTGATCAGTATATATAGTGTGTGTGTGAAATGAGAACTAGCAGCAGCAGGTGGGGGAGAAACCACACACGCAGAAATATATACATCCACATCTACATAGATACCTGCAAGCCAGCATACGGAGCGTGGCGGAGGGTACCCTGTACCACTACTTGTCATTTCCCCTCCTGTTCCACTCGGAAATAGAGCGAGGGAAAAACGATTGTCTCTACAACTCCATATGACCCCTAATTTTTCGTATCTTATCCTCGTCGTCCTTGCGCGATGTATGCTGGCGGCAGTAGAATCGTTCGACAGTTAGCTCCAAATGCCGGTTCTCTAAATTTTCTCAATAGCATTTCTCGAAAACAACGTCGGCTTCCTTCAAGGGACCCCTATTTGAGTTCCCAAAGCATCTCCGTAACACTTACGTGTTGTCCGAAACTACTAGTTACAAATCTAGCTGCCCGTCTCTGAACTGTTTCGATGTTTCCTTCAATCCGCCCTCGTACGGATCCCAAACAGTTCAGCAATTCTCAAGAATAGTTCGCACCAGCGTTCTATATGAGGTCTCCTTTACAAGTGAATCACCCTCTCGTAAAATTCTACCAATTATCAATGAACCGAAGTCGACTATTTGCTTTCCCTACCCCAGTTTTCAAATGTTTGTTCCACCTGATATCGCTATACACACACACGTAGTGTGCACACAATATATACCCACACACAGCGTGCAGTCAGGTGTGCCAACTCATTTAAACAACTGTTACAGACAGTTTAACCAATTATTCTGGACAGACACCCAGTGTTTTACAAATAAAGTAACCAGCGACACTCATTGGATATTGTGAGTTCGGGAGGATCCCAATCCCATCTGCACAGATTAATGTTTGTCGTCACGATGCGGCATTCCGTCCTTCAGCTGCTGTGCAGTATGTTCCACTTGGCATGGCAATAAGAAAGCTACTTCGAGCACGATATGCAGAGCGGTGCAGTTGCCCTCAACAAAGCTTCTCTTGTAATCCTCTATCGAAACAGACTTTGACGTCGCACAAGGCACACCCTTAGGCTAGGCGCAAATTGAGACGCGTACAGCAAGTGTGACGTGACAAGACACTACAGCGCGACACGCACGTGCCGCATGAGTCGCGCGGGTGCAGCGCATATTGCGACGCGTACACCATACTTCGCACGCGCCGACTGGCGACGCTGTGCGCTGACAGAACGGAAGCGCGCGCAACCTATCTTTCTCAAACGATTTTACAGAAACTATTCACTGAAAATATGAGATTTTTGCCTTACTTGTAGAGTTATATGTGAGCGTCGTGACGAAGTGCCCATTAACTCGCTAATGACCATTCTTATTGTGATGTACACATTTTAGTAAGACACTACGCAAAACTCAAAAAAGTTTGCAACGAAAATTAGGGGTTGCTATGATTTTGCGTTTGTTGCGTATTACACCATATGTTGCTAAGTATGAAATTTAGCTAATATGCTGAATTTTTTTTAGATTTGGTAGGAGGTCTCTATCTGCCTCCGATCTCGAGAAAATGGATCCCATGTAGCGCGCTCACTTCCAATCTCACGCCCGCGAGAATGAAATACTCGCATCATCTCTCATATCTCCTAAACCACTCGAGACATCGAAAGTTTGGCGAACGATAGCACACGAGGAGGAGAGTGATTTGTCAATTCTTAATCACACGGAACTTTCTTATCTATGACGATATATCAGTACTTACACTTCCCTTTTTATTTATTTCACTCCAGTGACTGTAATTTTTTAAGAGTTATCGACAGCTAGCGAAACAAGAGCTTCCTAGTATGAAAATGAACATGAAATTTCTTCTTTTATGTTACTGCAAACCGACACTATGAGGTTTTTCGTAAGCTATTGAGCTCTGTGATTGCCAATTACTTGTTTAATGAGGCACTCCGTTTCGGAATTCTGTCTCAATAGCTGCTGTGATATGAGTTTGGCAAATTACACTATGACAAAGGAAGTACAATTAAACCATTCACCAAGAGAAATGTGGCCGTTACTTACAAACAGTGATGCTTCTCCGAACGAGAAAAGATTAACAACTCACACAAAAATAGATTGCCAATTCCGTTGGAATTTTGGTGGAATCCACGTAACCCATCGTATTCTTAACACTGAGCGACTGGAATAGAAACTTACCAAAGGATTTTATTCCTTCTCTTGATCTGATCAGTATTAAAATAATGACGAGCGTTCCTTCAGGCGGAATGATAGGCACATGCCAGATACTGGTTACTAACCTACGGCTTGCCAAACTGACAATGTGTGATCGCGAATAAAATAGTTGTTATTGAGAAAAATAAACAACTTATCTATCGCACAACACAATGGTCAGTGTATTGTCAGCAGTGGAGGATAATTCGCGCGACAGGAATGCGCTAGCTAGCCATGTGTGCCTTGTGAGTTGGAGTTCGAAAAACATCGTCATGAAAGTAGATCTGCCCTTTATCTAATCATAACACTCTTTTATGATATTCCTACTTTCGTAATAATACCGACCATTTTCTTCATTTGTGTAGCCTGTTGAATAATTAGTTTATTAATGTTGATAATGTGCATGCAACAATTGAAATGCTTTTTCTCATCACGGCGAACCAATTAAAACATAGCGAGGGATTAGCCGAGCGATCTAAGGCGCTGCAGTCATGGACTGCGCGGCTGTTCCTGGCGGAGGTTCGGGTCCTCCCTCGGGCATGGGTGTGTGTGTTTGTCCTTAGGATAATTTAGGTTAAGTAGTGTGTAAGCTTAGGGACTGATGACCTTAGCAGTTAAGTCCCACAAGATTTCACACACATTTGAACATTTTTTTTTAAATTAAAACATTGTTATTTGTGATTGCTTTTCGACTCTTTCTAGCTTCCAGTGGAAATGTGATGCTCAAATGCATGTAGTGCAGTGTGTCGTATTACATTATTACATCCATATCAGAGTAATCACAGTGAGACTTCTATACTTCAGATCTTGGACGCTTTATATCAGGAGCACAAAGGGATCACACCTGTGGCGATTATCCCTTTCTAAATTTTTGTAACAGATCGTACTGATACGCCAGCATAATAGGCAGCGAGAAGATAACCTTATTTTACTTTCCTACCTTGAGTCTTAATCACATGATTTTATAATATTCCTTGCTTCCTTATTCACTATCCCCTGTCCCTTCTTGCGATCTGAAAACATCTCGGAGGCATATGATACAATTCCAGCGACTACTGGCTCATCAGTTACTGAAGTATGCATTTTTCTTGACAGAAGAAAAACAAAACAAAACTATAAAGATATAAATAACAGAAAAGTATGATGTACTAACGAAGAAAGATGGAGCGTTTAAATGCGAAAAACGAAACACTACCCAAAAGCAATGAAATTTAGTAGAAAGCAAAGCAAAATTTATCGTACGGGCAATACTACCACTGCTCGTATGCACTGTTCCGATGTGAGCATATTGTCGGGCTACTTTTCCGCTCCCCGCCTCAGATTTCCCACGGTGCCAGCGAGGCACGCGCAACGCGCGGCGCGAGAAACAGTGCCTCAACCACAACGCCTCGCGAACTGGCGCAGGCGCGTGTCGCGTCCCACTCGCGTCGCGTCGCAATTTGCGCGGTCTCATTTGAATCTGGGACGTTACAAAAAAGCGCGCTGCGCTGCGTCGCGCCGCACGCGCTATACGCGTCTCAATTTGTGCCTAGCCTTAGCCTATCCCCGAGTGGCACCTGAGTTTAAGCAGACACTTTCTTGTTTTGAGTTGTTATTCCTAAAGTATTATCAGCCACATATCCAGATTCATCGAAGTGTTCGTGATTGTATCTAATTATTTCGTATGGATCGCGGCATTTCACCCAGCATATGAAACTCCCTGTGCTAATACCAAGTAATTTGAAATAAGCAAAGTTTGGCTTCGGAAACTCATAGTGGTATCGGTACATGTGGAGTTTGCAGACATCCAAAACACACACACCGATTTAGATTAGCTTCGTGAACTGTACTGAAACTACACTCCTGGAAATGGAAAAAAGAACACATTGACACCGGTGTGTCAGACCCACCATACTTGCTCCGGACACTGCGAGAGGGCTGTACAAGCAATGATCACACGCACGGCACAGCGGACACACCAGGAACCGCGGTGTTGGCCGTCGAATGGCGCTAGCTGCGCAGCATTTGTGCACCGCCACCGTCAGTGTCAGCCAGTTTGCCGTGGCATACGGAGCTCCATCGCAGTCTTTAACACTGGTAGCATGCCGCGACAGCGTGGACGTGAACCGTATGTGCAGTTGACGGACTTTGAGCGAGGGCGTATAGTGGGCATGCGGGAGGCCGGGTGGACGTACCGCCGAATTGCTCAACACGTGGGGCGTAAGGTCTCCACAGTACATCGATGTTGTCGCCAGTGGTCGGCGGAAGGTGCACGTGCCCGTCGACCTGGGACCGGACCGCAGCGACGCACGGATGCACGCCAATACCGTAGGATCCTACGCAGTGCCGTAGGGGACCGCACCGCCACTTCCCAGCAAATTAGGGACACTGTTGCTCCTGGGGTATCGGCGAGGACCATTCGCAACCGTCTCCATGAAGCTGGGCTACGGTCCCGCACACCGTTAGGCCGTCTTCCACTCACGCCCCAACATCGTGCAGCCCGCCTCCAGTGGTGTCGCGACAGGCGTGAATGGAGGGACGAATGGAGACGTGTCGTCTTCAGCGATGAGAGTCGCTTCTGCCTTGGTGCCAATGATGGTCGTATGCGTGTTTGGCGCCGTGCAGGTGAACGCCACAATCAGGACTGCATACGACCGAGGCACACAGGGCTAACACCCGGCATCATGGTGTGGGGAGCGATCTCCTACACTGGCCGTACACCACTGGTGATCGTCGAGGGGACACTGAATAGTGCACGGTACATCCAAACCGTCATCGAACCCATCGTTCTACCATTCCTAGACCGGCAAGGGAACTTGCTGTTCCAACAGGACAATGCACGTCCGCATGTATCCCGTGCCACCCAACGTGCTCTAGAAGGTGTAAGTCAACTACCCTGGCCAGCCAGATCTCCGGATCTGTCCCCCATTGAGCATGTTTGGGACTGGATGAAGCGTCGTCTCACGCGGTCTGCACGTCCAGCACGAACGCTGGTCCAACTGAGGCGCCAGGTGGAAATGGCATGGCAAGCCGTTCCACAGGACTACATCCAGCATCTCTACGATCGTCTCCATGGGAGAATAGCAGCCTGCATTGCTGCAAAAGGTGGATATACACTGTACTAGTGCCGACATTGTGCATGCTCTGTTGCCTGTGTCTATGTGCCTGTGGTTCTGTCAGTGTGATCATGTGATGTATCTGACCCCAGGAATGTGTCAATAAAGTTTCCCCTTCCTGGGACAATGAATTCACGGTGTTCTTATTTCAATTTCCAGGAGTGTATATCCATCTATACAGCGACTAGTCCTTGACTGAAGATGGTGGCCCGCTTGAATCCTAACCAGACAATATAACCTCTTGCGCCATAACGCCCGCCCCAGTGGTAAACTAAATGAATTTCACGGTTGTCTCTAACGGTTTCCACTGCTTCCCAACTAACAAGTTTCATCCCCAGCCTGAGACATTGCTGGAGACTTCTGTGGTGTAGAATATATCGCTGCCAATTCGCCAGCGTTGTAATCAGCTTGGGACTGGAACCTTTGTACAGGACTCGGCATTCCACATAGAGTGGCAAGTTGCAGTGCGCCTCATGATAATGGGCCGGGTATTCCAGCTCCTGCCTCGAGGACATAGCCCTCACCAGAATCTTCAGCCCCATCATGGCTATCTTCCTCCAGTCTTGCGATTTCCCTTTCGGACGTCCATTGGAACCGTCCAGTTGGCGTAGATTGTTGCGTCGTACGCCAGTAGAGTTTTCTTATATCCAAGTAGTGGATGTAATTTAAATCTTCAGATGACCTGTATCTTTTTCTTTCCTCATCTGTGGGTTATTTACCTTGGCGTACCTGTGCACGCACTGGCGAAACCCTCCCTGAATCCCGTGTTGAAAGGAGAGCAGCATGTCAACATCAGTCAACAGCTGGACTGCAATGTACAGCTCGTAGGATCGTCGCTGTGTGAGTCTGACGTGCTGGGTTTCGGCAATGGAAATTGCTATCTGCCTGCCACACTTACGTGCTCATCACACAAACGATATGCAAATCGGTGTAATCCTTACTTTGCCTTAAAACAACAAATTGCTAATCACAGAAATTAAAATTGCTATGTGATTCCAAGACTGTGAACGACAGCAATCCTCATCAATCGGAAATGGACCAGGCATGTTGTTACAACATTTCTGCTAGCCGTAAGCCCAACAGGGGAGAGCTGAAGCCGTCCTGCGTTCATAGTGCTCCTATCACTCAGATCCGTCACTGTACCCTCAAAGACCTGACCCAGCGATATAAGGGAATCTTACACCAGAAGCCGCTAACGATGAATTTCCTTCCAGCGCAGTTAAGTATCTTAAGCTGCCAATTTTACTCATCATTGTAAAGCGATAAATGTGATAGTACTGTCACATCAAGCCATCTCCTCCTGTTTTTTAAAGAGTAAAACCCCGTTGATGGCGATTCACGATCAAAGACGATTACTGATTCTACAAGAGAAAAGAATTCCATTCCAAATTAATCATCGGAAATCAAAACTCTTGAAATGCCCAGAGACTTCCATCTAGTGATAACAGAAAATCTGAAAATGTAAACTATGGGAAACTTCGTCCCTGAACCAATGAAAAATTAATACAGTAGCATATTTAGTCTGGGTTTTACATGGCGGACCTGTAATGTCATATGAAAAGAGTTAATAACATTATCTGATTACAATGAGGTGACAAACGTCATATGATAGCGACATGCACATAGACAGATGGTGGCAGTATCGCGTACGCAAAGTAGAAAAGGGCAGTGCACTGGCGTAGCTGTGATTCTGCAAAAAAGTTTCCGACGTGGTTATGGCCGCACGACGGGAATTAACATCCGTTGAATGCTGAATGGTAGTTGGAGTTAGACTCGTGGGGCATTCCATTGCGAAAATCGTTAGGGAATTCAATATACCTTGATTTACAGCATCACGACTGTGCCGGGAATACCAAATTTCAGGCACTACCTCTCACCACGGACAACGCGTTTGCCGATGCCTTCAGATATCGCCCGAAAGCAGCGACGTTTGAGTAGAGTTGTCAATGCTAACAGACAAGTAACGCAGCATGAAATAAATGCAGAAATCAATGTGGGACGTACGACGAACGTGGGTTATGGCAACCTTTGCTGGCAGCACGACGTCGGCTGCAGAGCCTTTCCTGGGCTCGTGATCATATCGGTTGCACCCTAGACGACTGGAAAACCGTGGTCTGGTCAGATGAATGTCGCACAGATCCTACGAAGCCATGGACCCAAGTTGTCAACAAGGCACTGTGCAAGCTGGTGCTGGTTCCTAAGCGACATGGACTGTGTGTACGTGGAATAGAATGGGTCCTGGTTATATTCGGCTACTAGGAGACCACCTGCAGCCATCCATGTACGCAAACGACGAAGGAATTTTTTTGGATGACAATGCTCCATGTCACGGGGCCACAACTGTTTGCGATTGGTTTGAAGAACATACTGGACAATTCGAACGAATGATTTGGCCACCCAGAAAGTCCAACGTGAATCCCATTGAACGTTTATGGGACATAATCCCGTGGTAATTTGGTACACAAAATCGTGCACCGGCAACACCCTCGCAATTATGGTCTGTCATAGAGGTGGCGTGGCTCAATGTTTCTCCAGGGACTTCCTAGGAGTTGCTGATTCCATACCACTTCGAGTTGCTACACTACGCTCGGCAAAAGGTGGCCCGACACGACGCTTTAAGATATCCCTAGATTTTTATAACGTGCATCTATGTCTATGTCTACATGGATACTTGCAAATCACACTTAAGTGCCCGGCAGCGAATTCGTCAAACCACCTTCACAATGGTTCTGTATTGTTCCATTCTCGAACTGTTCTCGAAAAAAACCAGCACATATATCTAGCAGTGCGAGCTCGTATTTCCCTTATTTTATTATGATGATCGTTTCTCCCTATGCAAGTCGACGTCAACGAAACATTTTCGCATTCGGAGGAGCATGTTGGTGATCGAACTTTTGTGAAAAGCTCCCGCCGCAACGAGAGACGCCTTTGTTTTAATGATGTCCACCCCAAATCCTGTACCATGGCCTTTGACACTCTCAACCATATTTCTTGATAGTACTAACGTGCTGCTCTTCTTTGATCTTTCTCTATATACTCAGTTAATCATATCTGCGAAGGATCCCATACCGCGCAACAGAACTCCAAAAGACGGACGAGCGTATTGTAGGCAGTCTCTTCAGTGGATCTGTTGCATCTTCTAAGTGTTCTGCCAATAAATCGCAGTCTTTGGTTCGTCTTCCCTACAACATTTTCTGTGTGTTCTTCCCAATTCACGTTGTTCTTAATTGTAATTCCCAAGTATTTACATTTGATTGATTTACGGTGTAACCGAAGTTTAACGGATTCCTCTTAGAATTCATGTGGATGACGTCACACTTCTCATTATTTAGTGTCAATTGCCAGTTTTCGCACAATACAGATATCTTTTCTAAATCGTTTTGGCTCAGGATGTATCCACTAACATGATCTTTCATAATTATTTGAACATTTGAATGTTTATAAAAAATTAAATAATATTACGTATCTACATAGCTGGTAATGCAGTAACCTTGTAGTGGTTGCCTCATTCGGCAGACACATGCTTAAAATCAAAAAGCTAAATTTGATTTTTAAATTTCTTGAACATGATCAGCTCAAAAAAATTATTATTCTAATCTCCCGGGGTGTAATGTTATGCCTCTCTCGTAGTTAATCTAGCAATAACATCATGTATTTATGCATAACTGATTGTGTGGGCTAATTTAGCATAATTAGGTACTTCACTGTGTCTACGCCATTCGCCCAAGATGAGAATGCCAGAGGAACATTACAGACAGCGCACAGGCTGTGTTTATGAAACGTTAGCTCTCCTACGCACGCCGAGAAGGTAGGAACGCGACGCGACTTGCCGCCTTTAGAGGGATTAGTGTCATGAAAGCGGTGCGCTCGTCCCATCTCTTTCTTCTCCTGAACGCCACCCTCCTGGGACAGCTGTTGTCCTCAGGACCGGCAGTATCGCCGTCTCTAAAACATTCGAAGACTGTTGTGAGCCCAACAAATATTTGTTTTTCATTCTCTTTACTACCTTGTCAGTCGATCCTAACATTTAATCTTAACGAGGTATCACTTTTACTATTTGAAATGATCTCTGTTCAAAACAAACAAACATGGTTTACACTGTCAAAACGAAGCGCTGAAAAATGTCAAGTTACCTGTATAATGAAATCAAGAATAATAACTGACTTTCACGTCCCCCCCCCCCTACCCACACAAAAAAAAAACAAGTAAAACTTTCTAAAAACAATCCGCTTAATAAGCAGTTATGAATTGAAGTTACAGTATGTGCGTTTCCGCAAGGGTGACTAAATTTATTTGCTGCATTTACCAAACAATTTATTAGGGTTACGGCGAGCAACTAAACACACATTATCCCAACGTAAATATCTAGTCTGTCACGCTCAATCCTCTCAGGGCTAAAACTGGTTGATGACAAGAAACATGATTGAACAGACGGCTGTTTCCCTGAGTCGTACACTAGCAGTCAGACGAATGCCGAATTATCCTTCCATGTGATCCCATCAAAAATCCCTCTCCCGTCATTAAAAGCATAAAGGTCACACTCTTCCTAACACTACTCATTCGTGGCAGGGATCAGCAGTTTCTCACTGCTAGAATACTTCCGAACTTCCGTACTAACAAAATACTGCTATCAACACACACACACACATGGGGAATGATGTACCATATACGATAATAAAGAGAATGTAAGAATGCGGCGGAACGATACTCGACATTTCATTACCTCTCGCAGTTGAAATTTTCGGAGCAACGAAAATTTGAAATTTTTCAACAAAGAACACCAATAGTATTTGAAGCTTGCCGCGGCTTTGACTTCATCTATACCTGCAGGAGTCCATCAGAAATCCAGCAGGAATCGTGTATTAGTTTTCTGACAGTGAAAGGAACTCCATCAAACGGTTGTAGGAACTAAAGCAAGCAACAATGCATGTGTACACAGACATACACAAACTCTCCCAAATCACAAGCGAAGCGCGCAAGATATACCCCCAGCAAAGCAACTAAACGCATATATTAACCTAGTGAAGACAAAAAAGAAACTAAATACAGCACATACTAAAGTAAATACTTATTTCTATGATTGGACACACAGTCCATCTCGGCCAATGTCATTTCTGACATCAGCCATATTTCAATATGTCTCGAAATCAAACCCGGCCCTCGTCCACATTCGTTTTCTGCTGCGCTATAAAATCATGATTGTAGGCTTGCGGGCTGGAACAGGATCCCACAATTCTATCATTTCAACAGCTCCGTTTTCTCGCTCCATTTGCCGCGCTGACATTCCGTGATTTCTGAGGTGTCTCTTCCTCTTAACTGCTGCAGCTTTTTGCAGCGCTACCTCGGCCTTGTAGCATGGCTTCTGTTCCCTCAATATGTTCCTCTACAGTCCTGTTCGTAGCTCGCTACTGCAACCGTTTTCGTATTGGAGCGAGTCGTACGCTACCCCCTCTCTCTTTTCCTCGAACTTGGAACCACCCAGGTTAAACAGAATTAATTTGAATGCCTCAACGTCTTTCCTTTGCATATCAGTGAGCGTTCGATTTTTCTCTGTTGGCATGGAGTACAATAATAAGAGTAACTGGATCTGCTCTCCACTGCTCTGCGTTTGATCCATACCTCGATTCTTTCTAAGAAATTTCTCGAAGTATATGTCGCGCGACTGATAACGCTTCGCTGCAAGCGGCGGTGCTTTAATAATGCTCAAGCGTACCTCACTTTGTTCCACCGCCGACTCATACGACTTCATTGTTTCGGACTCAAGACCCATGCTCGTTGCGCAGTTTTGTATTACTGACAACACCCCAGCCATATCTTCACCACTCAAATGGTTACTAACGAATTTTAATTGTACTCGGACAGGGCATTAGCTTGTTAGGCTATTTTTAAATTTGGGCACCCTAGTTTCGAAACGTAGATCCGCACCTACAGTGCTCATTAAAAGTTTCCTCGACGAGAAACAGTGTCTCTTATGAAATGACCTCTCGTATGTAGACATGGACGCCGACTCTGTACTCTCTTCTCTAATAGAGCCTCTGTCCGAAACGGACAGTGTCGCGCTATTCGACTCTGAGTCCTCGTTCACAATATTCCTACCGCGCGATACTTTTGAAAGAGTTTCCGCCACTTGCGTTCGCTCAGTTCTTCTTTTCAAATTTTCCATATTGTGTTTCAACGAAACAAACTGTTTTAGTTCAACGAGTTACACCAGCTTGGTCTCTTCGGAAAGTGGCCGTTCCTCAAGACTTTGCACTGCATGTGCAACTTCTTCATTCGTGCCTTCAGTCGTTTGCACCTCTTCTGTCTCGGCGTGGAGAAGCCTATCTTGGGCAGTCTTTAGACGAGATTCGCCTGTCCTTTCTAACTCTGCAATATTCTCTCACAACTCCTTCCCGTATGCTTCAACTCTGGGGTCACTTTCCTCCATTCTCTTTAACCACTGTTAACACTTACAGCACGGTGTCCGTACGCCATACGGGCGCTGCCGCCCTGACGTTGGCGACGGCGCCCGTATACCGTACGGGCGATCCTTTATTTGGCTCCGTAATCACGTTTAGCTCATCTCCGAAGCAGTTTCGTCAACTAATGTCGAGGTATTTCATTCTTCTTCCGCAAGAGGCAAGCACTTATCGGCTATCTATCCTGGGAGCGGCTGTGAGCACTGCAAAGACGAAGTTACCTGCAGTTCATTCACATCTTGGAAATATCGCGCTGCAAGTTGACGGTGGCAGAGATCTTAGATATTCTTTATGGAGATGCAGGATCTGAAATTGACGATTCTGACAAAGAGCATTCGTGCTCTCCAGACGAAAGTACAACTGACGATTCAGCTATATATATGCCTCAATTGTTCGTAAAGTGAAGAGGTCATTACCGCATTTTGTATTGTGAGTAGTGTTCATTACTTCACTTGCATTTAGTACCTTTTAGCACCAATCTTAGCATTTTTTTTCTGTGCAAACAATGGTACAGACCATCAGTCACCATCTGTGGTACCTGGTCGTGTGTGGCTCACTGAGAACAAAGAGTAAGATTGGTCGGAACCAGACGATCAGCCAGCACTGCTGGATTTCCAGAAAGTAGTCGGCGTAGCATCGCATTTTTCCGATGCCACTGAGGAGCTTCAATATTTTAGTTATTTCTTTGATCACGACCTTATTCGGCTCATCAAAAGTGAACGAATCTGTACTCTGGTAACGTTATTACGATAATGAAACGCAAAGGTAGCCTGAAAATAAACTCTGTTTGTCATAAGTGGTCTGCAGTAAAATTGCAAGAGGTTTACTGGTCTCCCAGTATTATTCTGCATATGTGCGTCGTAAAATTGCCGAAAATCAGTGATTATTGGTCAACAGATCCGTTTCCGCAGACAGGATTTGGGAGGAAATTGTTGAGTCGCGATCAATTTTGCGCTACATCTACATCTACATCTACATTTATACTCCGCAAGCCACCCAACAGTGTGTGGCGGAGGGCACTTTACGTGCCACTGTCATTACCTCCCTTTCCTGTTCCAGTCGCGTATGGTTCGCGGGAAGAACGATTGTCTGAAAGCCTCCGTACGCGCTCGAATCTCTCTAATTTTACATTCGTGATCTCCTCGGGAGGTATAAGTAGGGGGAAGCAATATATTCGATACATCATCCAGAAACGCACCCTCTCGAAACCTGGCGAGCAAGCTACACCGCGATGCAGAGCGCCTCTCTTGCAGAGTCTGCCACTTGAGTTTATTAAACATCTCCGTAACGCTATCACGGTTACCAAATAACCCTGTGACGAAACGCGCCGCTCTCCTTTGGATCTTCTCTATCTCCTCCGTCAGACCGATCTGGTAGGGATCCCACACTGATGAGCAATACTCAAGTATAGGTCGAACGAGTGTTTTGTAAGCCACCTCCTTTGTTGATGGACTACATTTTCTAAGCACTCTCCCAATGAATCTCAACCTGGTACCCGCCTTACCAACAATTAATTTTATATGATCATTCCACTTCAAATCGTTCCGCACGCATACTCCCAGATATTTTACAGAAGTAACTGCTACCAGTGTTTGTTCCGCTATCATATAATCATACAATAAAGGATCCTTCTTTCTATGTATTCGCAATACATTACATTTGTCTATGTTAAGGGTCAGTTGCCACTCCCTGCACCAAGTGCGTATCCGCTGCAGATCTTCCTGCATTTCGCTACAATTTTCTAATGCTGCAGCTTCTCTGTATACTACAGCATCATCCGCGAAATTGTGTGCTCTCTGCGATTCATCAACTGGTTATATGCTAAACTGTGATGTATATACAAGTTCTGCAGGCAGTGTTGACAATAGTATCCAGGGCCTTGTAAAAAGGTTGTGTTCACAGTAATTTGGCAAAGCATTGTCGATGTTACACTTGAATGACAATGCTACGTTCATTAGCAGGGGCGAAGATAAGCACGACCCACTTCACAAAGTGAGGCCTTTGTTTGATTTATTTGTGAATAAAAGCAAAATTAGTTTTCGTCCAGGCATGAATCTGACAATAGATGAGGCAATGTGTTCCTTTCGTGGTAGAACAAGCTTCAGAGTTTACATGAAAAACAAACCCAAAAAATATGGAATAAAATTGTGTGCTCTCTGCGATTCATCAACTGGTTATATGCTAAACTGTGATGTATATACAAGTTCTGCAGGCAGTGTTGACAATAGTATCCAGGGCCTTGTAAAAGGGTTGTGTTCACAGTAATTTGGCAAAGGACATTGCATTTATATGGATAGGTACTACACCAGTCCATCTCTTTTGGACATGTTGTGGGAAAGTAAAGCTCTTGGAGTGGGAACTGTAATGAAAAACAGGAAAGGTTAGCGACGAATATTCAGAACACTAAAACTAAAAAAAAAAAAGTTTTTCAAAGGAAACATCATCTCTTGGCAGTGAAGTGGAAGTCAAAACGAGACGTTTTTTGTCTTTCCACAAAGCATAAGTCTACCAGCACTAGTATTCAAGTAAGGGCCAAAGGTGGAATAGCACAAATTATAAAGCCAGACGTTATTATTGATTACAATAATAATAAAGCTGGGGTTGACAGAGCAGATCAGTTCTCAGCTATTATCCGTTTGCCCGAAAAACTTTGAAGTGGTGGTAAAATCTGTTTTTCCACTTGTTTATGGTGTCAACTGTCAACAGTTTTATTTTATATAAAGAGAACACTAGGAAGAATGTATCCCTAGTAGACTTTATTCACAGAGTGGGGAAGAAGTCGGCTGAGAAGGGCGGAAACATTTTTCAGCAACAAGCCGCTTCATCCTCACAAATTGAGAGGACATTTGCAAGGCACTTTCCCGAGAAGGTCCCACCCACTGCAAACAAGGTGAATATTACTAGGTATTGCAAAGTATGTTCAGACAGGGGGAAGAAAGAGACGGGTAAGCGCATCAGGAAGGAAAGTACTGTAGATGGTGGTGCAAGGACTGTGGCGTTGGCCTTTGCGTCCCACAGTGTTTCCAGGATTTTCACACAAAGGCTAACTACATCTGGACTATTAAAATACTCTAGTTTACAGGTACCTGCAGTTAGACACTCCAGTGATATTTTGTATTAAATTTAGATACAGTAATAATGGCACTACTCAAGAGAGAGAACATGTAAAATTTTTTTATCCGCGATAGTTTTGTGATTTCT
The DNA here is from genome assembly GCF_023864345.2 of Schistocerca serialis cubense. Classification (NCBI taxonomy): domain Eukaryota; kingdom Metazoa; phylum Arthropoda; class Insecta; order Orthoptera; family Acrididae; genus Schistocerca; species Schistocerca serialis. Next base: position 586,864,772 of record NC_064640.1, read on the forward strand.
TTTTTTAATCATAACACCCATTTGTATTTCATATTGTAAAATAAACTCACATTCATGTAAAGCTCTTACTTTTTCCTTTCAAATGATGCAAGAACCATGTTCCTATCATTTTTCTGTTCTTTGCAATCTAATTTCAAACATCCATTAAATATGCCAGTTCACAGCCAAGTGCCGGGTGTAAAGAGGGCAGTGTTGAAAGTGTTAAGCACATAGTGCCATGACTCGCATACCTCCAGAAATCGAACTGCTTGACGCAACGTACGTTTTGCTATCGTCAGTCAGACCATTTCCACTCTGCTGATAAACCTGTTCGCTTTCCTGTGTTTCAAGCTTGGTGATATTTGCCGCTGCCTGCTCCCTCAGGAAATTCAGCACTGATTTGTTCCGTGTGTACTAGAATTCCGTCTAGCGTAATTTATCTGGTGTCTCTCAAACTACCACGATTTGCCCTTTCCACACACTGGAATGACTCAAATCTAATTTATTCGTCGATGAACAGACCCTTCTAGAAATATTGTAAACATATATTCTCCTTATACACATTAACCATCTTCACACGCACTTTTATCTGTCTTTAAACATAACGTCATTAAGAAAAACAGAACGTCCAAAATACAAATAAAACATACAAGTTTGTGGCTGGCAGGCCAACCACTGCTGGAAAAGATTACAAGCAAGCGAATTGGTGAGCGAAAAATGGTCGCTACAACAATAATCCGAACACTAAATTGCGTCTCACTGTGCTGTTATAACTGCGATTGTCAGACCATTCCAGAGGTATGAATCCTGGATCACTGTAGATATGAAACGTATAACTTGTAGGATCGTTGCCATGTAAATGTGACGTGCTGGGGCTCAGCAGGGGAATGTGTTACCTGCGTGCCACTTTTACTCGCTCGTCACATGAACAAAATTGGTGTAAGCTTTATGTTGCCTTAACAAAGCAAATTGCTAATCACAGAAATGGAAAGTACTCTGTGATTCCAGAACTGTTAAACGTAAATGAGAGCAGTTCTCACGAATTGTGTATTAATGTGTATTAATCAAATTTTATACCATCCATAAACAGTTGGAAAAAAATTAGTACACCCTTTCAGAGGTTTCCAATTCACTCAAGAGTTATTGTTACAACAACGTATATGGAGTACATGAAAAGATTACATTTGCAGATCAATAGCACAAGAGGTTCTGAGGTATTACCCATATTAGTACGTAGTTTAGCCTCCACGTGCGGCAATGGAGGCGTTTACTCTGACATCCAGTCGATCGTACAGATGACGAATGCTGTCCTGTGATACGTTATTCCACACCTGGTCGACCTGTTCGCGTGGTTCTGTAAGGGTTGTTGAATGACGAGTCGCACAACTCACTTCTCGTCCCATCATATCCCACACGTGTTCGATTGGAGCCAAGTCCGGAGATCATGCTGGCGAGGGAAGTTGCTGCACGTCTTGCAAAGCACGTTGAGTTTCATGGGCAGTGTGTGCGTGAGAATTATCCTGTTGTAATAAATCATCACCTTCCTGTTGCAAGTGTGGCAAAAGAACGGGTCTAACAACATTTTGCATATACCGAGCGCTGGTTAGTGTCCCCTCCAGAAACACCAAAGGTGAATGAGGGGTGTAGCTTATAGCACCCCAGACGATACGGCCTGTGGTGGTGCCAGTGTATTTTGGATGAATGCACTCTACGGGAGAGCGCTCACCAAGTCTACGTAGTACGTGCAAACTACCACAGCTTGTGTGCAGGCAGAATCTGTTTTCATCGCCGAATACGATGGTGCACTGTCTAACTATAATGTACTTTAGAATTGTTTCAAATTTGCGAATGCTATGGGGCAGTCACTGACGTAACCCACATGTGCTAAGACTGCGCCGACACTTTATTAAAAGGTGCCGACTGTATTTATTACTGGTTTCCTTGGATCGAAGTGTATAAGACGACTTCGACTAAGTAAGGTATCCATTAGTTTCTGAAATGATTGTTGCCAATCTGGAGTCCATTTGAAAGCATCATTTTTATGTTCGAGGCCATGCAATGATACTGCAATTTTAGCTATGTTCAGTATAAACCTTGAAGTAATAATTAACCTTCCGAAGAGCAGGTTGTATTTCCTGAACATTGTCAGGAGATGGTAACAGTCGGATGGCCTCTAAAAGTTTGGTAGTAGGACGTGCAGCTTGAGTATCAATGATACGTCCTAAATATTCAATTTCTTTATTAAAGAATGAGCATATTACTAGGTTGCATTTCAATCCTGCGTCTGTTAAGACCCGAAAAAAGCATTCCAAATATTACTCGGATGTTTTTCCTATGCATTTCTGGCAACTAAAAATTGGTTCAAATGGCTCTGAGCACTATGAGACTTAACTTCTCAGGTCATCAGTCTCCTAGAACTAAGAACTACTTAAACCTAACTAACCTAAGGACATCACACACATCCATGCCCGAGGCAGGATTCGAACCTGCGACCGTAGCGGTCGCGCGATTCCAGACTGTAGCGTCTAGAATCACTCGGCCACTCCGACCGGCTTCTGGCAACTACTTCATCGACCAATTGGTACCATCAGAATATGACGAGACTTTCACCGTTTCTAGTTCGAAAAACCGCTGCAACAAAGCAAGAGGTGAAATGTCTCCTACGGAAACGCGCTAATACTGATAAGCCCATAAACTTTCAGGCGTCTTCATTACCATGAATTTATTTGTTTCTTCGCCAAGAGGATGTAGCAGGCAGACATCTGCTAAATCTGGTTTAGAGAAGAATTTTCCTTCTTCCCATCTGTCCATTAATTCCTCGGTACGTGGCTGTGGGAATGGATCTATTACTGTGTGAGGAAACACAGTTGCCATGAAGCCTGTTAAGTCTCTAATTTTCCCGTTTTCTTCCCTGTTGATTACTGGAGGAGATGCTCACTGGCATGTTGAAATGGGTTTCAGGACTCAAATTTGTTTTAGTCGTTTCAGTTTAGGAGCTACTTCACATCAAAAACTGTGTGGTAGGGAACATGCTTTGTACAATTTAGGTTTGACATTACCGTTAAAAGAGATGAACCCTTTGAAGTCCTTCGCATAAGTGTGTGTGCCATCGAAAAATCTTAATATTTCTTACTTAACTGTTTAATGGTCTCTTGTGAAATCTGAAAACTGACTACACTCGTGTGTTATTGAATTCCCAGACCGAACGAATCAAACGTGTCCATTCCAAATACGCTTTTGCTGGTGCTGGACTGTTCTCGAGAACAGAAATTATTTTACGATTATATGGTGTGAGTTGTAGATCTGATTGCTGCAGGTTTGAGAATTCTAGTATTTCGTATGTTTTCTGTTTAAGTAACTGAAGCACCACTTTCTAACAGAAATTTCGAATTCTGACTGACAATTTGTAAAGTAATGGACAATTTGTGATTGTGCCTTCGAACCTAAGTGATGGTGAATCTGAGAGACGGTTTGGCTTTGAATCCTGATTGAGCTAAAACGAATTTTCAGTAAGGAGGTTTGGTTCGCGTTTCCTGCGACTTTAGTTGCCATTAGAATGACCCTATTAGTAGGATCACCTTTGAACATCGATTATGAAATCAAGTATATTTCCATTTCTGCAAATGAAGTCAATGTGGAACTAAACTCAATTATGTAATCACACTTGCTGAGTGCGTCCGATTTTATAACAATGTTGGCAATCTGCTTGAAGGAAAAGCTATGTGGCGGTCCGTTATTAAGGACTAAGCACGTGACTTTGGCACGCCAGGCCTGATGTGCCGGCTCGGTCCCGCTGCCATTTGTTTGAGCTCGCGGTGCTGAACAATATGAACTGTTTGTGATGTGCGGATTCATGTATACAAGGATTCATAGACATCTGTACCGGGCCTCATGCGGCAACCCATTGACCTTTTGGCGGCATCTATTGGTTCGTCTGAACGTTTTTTTTTTCCTTTTTACTCATCTTTTATTCTCTCCCTGAAAGGAGGAAGCGTGCTCTTGTAGAACTTAATTCTTTTGAGATCTTTTTCTGCAGTTCTTATTTAGTCACAGTGAAGGTTTTCGGCTCCGTGGTAATAGCAGGTCTGTACAGCCCTAATGTAGAGCAGTTAACGTAAAAAACTGCAGTTATGTCCACGGGAGTATCTAACTCCACAAAATCTTGTAGGATGTTGCTCAGGCACGGTATGCGATGTCTTACGATTTCTGCTCTCATTCTGTTATCTACTACACTTTGGACCATGGCACCACGAAGCATTTTGTGTCGAAATGATGCTCCACAAATACCATTAAAGATGCATCTTGTAGACATGCCTTTAATTTCTGTTATCCATTCATTGCAGGGCAAGTTAGGCTGTCTATTCATTAGAACAGCATAGAATAAAGTTTGCGGCTCAACTTCAGAAAACAATTTTCTACAGAAACTAAAGGCTTCTACTCCAACCCAAGACGAGATTCACCGTGAATGTTGTATACAGAGAACTGCTGCTCGAGCCGCATCTAATATTAGGATCACTCTTCTACTTGGGCTTCGATACGCGAAATGAAGCAGGTGGCACCGGAACTCCGTAATTCTGAGCCTCATTAGTTTCTTGTTGTGCTTGTAGCTGATTTTCTTGTGTTTGAATGGACCTTGTAATGGATGTGAACAGCTCATTAACTTGACGACTCATAAATTGAAAAAGCATCATTAGTTCTTGCTCTCCATTGCGTCCCAGTTTTACACAAGTAGTCATTAAAATTAGAGAATAGATTGTACAAAGTAATTCAAGTATATGATCTCCTAAATGATCCACAAAACAAAGACAAAACAAAAAAATTTATCCTTGCAAATATGCCGCTCCAGTCTGAAAGGAAATGTATAATCTGCCGCCTGAAAGAGAAGAAAACTAGCAACGTTTGCGATTAGTTTCTACCAACAGCTTTCTGTCTGCTTACAATACAGCACTCATGTCATTAACCCAGTTTGAATTCATTCAGTTGCCACCAGATGACTTAGCTCGAGGGATGTTTCAATCCAGTTGATATTTCAGTATGATCATCGTCGCTAAAGATGTCGGTTACGTCTGCAGTTGTAGGGCGTGGATACTTGGTAGACGTTTATACCACAAACACAATGATTTCCGAGGGTTTTTTGTGTCTTCTTCTAGAGCTCAGTGTGCGACGAGTTAAACTAAGGTGCAGATGAATACAGTCGGCTCCATTAGGGGTGTCGCCATTAGCGGCGACCTCTAGTAGCATCTGTGTCCCACCGGTGACGAACCAGGATTTACGATACTGGGCTGACAACGGAGCGCCGTGCTGTCAGCATTGTGTGCGGTCGCAATAAACACTTCCGATCCCGTAAAGAACTCTTTCTGTAATCTACCCCTTTACCTTGCTTTTAATACTGTTGCGTGCAGATTATAGTTATTCTATTCAACGATACTCGTTTTGTTAGCTCAGCTTTCCTGTCTCGCAATTGCTGCAAACCCAGTTGACTTTGGTCGAACTACTTCCTTTTCTACCTATGCCTACCTGGCCCACTCGCACCTGTTCTGCTACAGCTGACTGTGCCCCCTCCCATAGCATTTCTTATGCATCGTCTCTAGGCGAGCGTTGACCATATCTCAAATATCGCATCTAACAGTGATACCGTCACATACGGTACACCACAAGGCACCATATTCCTCCACGCAGTTACAAATGTCTGACATCTGCCACCACATTTTTATAATTTACGTCATGTATTTCAAGACGTAGACATCCGTGAAATACTTCTGTCGCAGACCTGACTCTAGCAAAGCATTCTCAAAAGTTCGTGAATCCAGAGAGCTATACCCTTCCAACAAATGACAGATCAGGGGCCTGTGTTGCAGCATACATACTCGTACTCTCAGACACTTTACCTACTATGCTGCCTGCATCTAACACTGACAAAGACAAAGAATTCGAATATGCGTTTGCAGGGATAAAATCTCTTATCAAAAATTGTCTAATCCGCATCTGCTAGAAATCCATGAAAGTAAGTTGGTTGGCCTGCTTCTAACCTGGCCTTTCAAGTTTCGCTTAGGCATACGAACATTCAGTTATTGTTATTGATAATAACAGCCCATTTGCCGTTAAAAATCAAGCAAATGCGTTTTCTTCAAATGCTATAATACTTCAGCTTGCATCTACACAATAGCCACAGTCTCATAGATATACATGCAATGGAAACACAGAACAGAGTGATTTGTTTCTCTCAAACATCTGCTCTTTCCATCTTTGTCCAGGTCTAAATTTTCATAACGTATTCCTAAGGCTGTCCAAAAACGACGCCACAGCTGACTACATACAGAAACCTTAAATACATAAATCTATGAGATCTTGCAGGTGAGGAGCTTGGGTGACAACTTAGGTTCCATTCTCTTACATAAACTAAAAACTTCATGGAGTTATTAACCAACGCGCTCGACTAGATTACAAATATGCTCCTCTAAATATCGCATAACTGAGATGGAAACTGCACCTTGGTTAATGCATGAGATGAAACAGATCTCGAATCTCAGAACCATTGCACTCAGGACTACAAACTACGACCTACCGCCGAAAAACATATCGTTTACAGTCGGGAGTTGTGAGAAATGTTAAACTCAGGTATGTCTATAGATCAACAAGCAGCAGGCAGGGATTAGCTGTCCTAAAGCCAAACCGTCATGGTGTTCGGATAGGCATTGTGAAGCGTGATGCCGATATTCGCCGATAGAGGAACTAAACTGATCTTTCACTTTGTTGGCAACCTCAGCTGAAGAGCAAGTAAAACGGAGACATATTATTTCGCGAGGATAAGTGACTATAGCCACGAAAAATCTAGAACATGTTACTGACAATATTGTCGGAAAATTCATTATGTGTAGCTGATTAGCATTCACTTGACATGATTCCACCACAGTCTAAATTATCGAGCATATTATGGACCCGTTGTTTCCCACATTACCGTATATTTTGGTTCACTTCGTGACTGCAAGCGTTCTACCTGAGAACCGGTAAGAGGGACTTGTGAAGTTGCTATCCAAGAATGCCACTGCCACAGCACCCTCTGATTACCGTCCTATTTCCACTCTTCTGGCATTGTACAAGACCTTAGAATAGCACGCACAGTCCATGAAAAAATAACCAAGTAATTAATCGCAGAAAACTCACTGGATAAATACCAATTAGTTTCCGTAAAGTTCGCAGGACATTTGCTTTCCTAATAGTACGAGATGGCCGGAAGCTAGCCATGTGCTTTTTAAATTTTAGCAAAGGTTTTGACACTGTCGGTTTCCATATTTTATTTGCCCAATTCAGCAGCCTAAACTTACCTCAGAGTTCAGTTCGGTGGTTTCACTCGTACCTGACATATCGACAACAAAGCGTCATGTCAGAAATCACAGTCACATTGACGATAGGTGAAATTCTGCGTAGCCCTCTTGCTCGTTATTGGGATCCACACTCTTTTCATTCTACGTTAGTGACGTGTCATCAGTTTAGTCTAGTTGAAAATACTACATTAGCGCAGAGGACCTCCGTTTACACCTATATGAAGAAACCAATCAAACTACACTCCTGGAAATGGAAAAAAGAACACATTGACACCGGTGTGTCAGATCCACCATACTTGCTCCGGACACTGCGAGAGGGCTGTACAAGCAATGATCACACGCACGGCACAGCGGACACACCAGGAACCGCGGTGTTGGCCGTCGAATGGCGCTAGCTGCGCAGCATTTGTGCACCGCCGCCGTCAGTGTCAGCCAGTTGGCCGTGGCATACGGAGCTCCATTGCAGTCTTTAACACTGGTAGCATGCCGCGACAGCGTGGACGTGAACCGTATGTGCAGTTGACGGACTTTGAGCGAGGGCGTATAGTGGGCATGCGGGAGGCCGGGTGGACGTACCGCCGAATTGCTCAACACGTGGGGCGTGAGGTCTCCACAGTACATCGATGTTGTCACCAGTGGTCGGCGGAAGGTGCACGTGCCCGTCGACCTGGGACCGGACCGCAGCGACGCACGGATGCACGCCAAGACCGTAGGATCCTACGCAGTGCCGTAGGGGACCGCACCGCCACTTCCCAGCAAATTAGGGACACTGTTGCTCCTGGGGTATCGGCGAGGACCATTCGCAACCGTCTCCATGAAGCTGGGCTACGGTCCCGCACACCGTTAGGCCGTCTTCCGCTCACGCCCCAACATCGTGCAGCCCGCCTCCAGTGGTGTCGCGACAGGCGTGAATGGAGGGACGAATGGAGACGTGTCGTCTTCAGCGATGAGAGTCGCTTCTGCCTTGGTGCCAATGATGGTCGTATGCGTGTTTGACGCCGTGCAGGTGAGCGCCACAATCAGGACTGCATACGACCGAGGCACACAGGGCCAACACCCGGCATCATGGTGTGGGGAGCGATCTCCTACACTGGCCGTACACCACTGGTGATCGTCGAGGGGACACTGAATAGTGCACGGTACATCCAAACCGTCATCGAACCCATCGTTCAACCATTCCTAGACCGGCAAGGGAACTTGCTGTTCCAACAGGACAGTGCACGTCCGCATGTATCCCGTGCCACCCAACGTGCTCTAGAAGGTGTAAGTCAACTACCCTGGCCAGCAAGATCTCCGGATCTGTCCCCCATTGAGCATGTTTGGGACTGGATGAAGCGTCGTCTCACGCGGTCTGCACGTCCAGCACGAACGCTGGTCCAACTGAGGCGCCAGGTGGAAATGGCATGGCAAGCCGTTCCACAGGACTACATCCAGCATCTCTACGATCGTCTCCATGGGAGAATAGCAGCCTGCATTGCTGCGAAAGGTGGATATACACTGTACTAGTGCCGACATTGTGCATGCTCTGTTGCCTGTGTCTATGTGCCTGTGGTTCTGTCAGTGTGATCATGTGATGTATCTGACCCCAGGAATGTGTCAATAAAGTTTCTCCTTCCTGGGACAATGAATTCACGGTGTTCTTATTTCAGTTTCCAGGAGTGTATATCTGTGGCTAGTGTCAACGCTGACCTGTCTACATTATCGAAACGCGCACATACTAGGGGATTAAGATTTAGTCCATCAAAAACAAAATAGATCCCGGTCATTCAGTCTATGTTCATTAATTAGAAATTTCGGAAATCCCCACCATCGTCAATTCCAAACAGGACAAATATAAATTTCTCCCCTTCACCAAAGAGTGTAGAAACAATAACAGATGGAATCCTAACTGGATTGAACACATAACAGTATTTTACAAGAAGGGGTCAGTATGTATACGTATACAAAAAATATAATAAGGTGTTTCCTTTTGGCCTGAAAAGCAAAGCTGTGGAAATGATTGTCCTTCCAGTAGAATGATATTAACCTGCAAGATCTCTGCCATGAAAGCTCCTGCCACTTTGTACTGGTGACGAATACCTGCGTAAGATATGTCTGTGACGTTCGACTTTTTGATCAAATTCCAGCATATTATGAACAGCTGTCGTGGCCACGTGCAAAGAAGCACAGATAATTTCACACACTCATCTTCTTCGTCGTCTTATTAACGTATACAGTCTCATATACCTATCCTCGACCTCAGCGCTCCTTTCTGAACACCATAGCAGAAACACATGTTCCCCACTAGAGAAAAATTTGCTCTGACTCATTCGATCCCTTCAGTAACAAAACCCCAACTCTGGAATGTTCTCTTACACCATATCAGAGATATGAATACCATTTATAGTTTCAAATATTGTTATGACATATAAGCATCCACTACTCAATTACAACCAAGTACCCGTCTTTTCAACCAGACCTTCCTTATTTTCTAAGCTGGAGGAATCTAGTTAAATGTGTCACCCTCAGACCTCCCTATGTTAGAAAACATCACTTTTGAGCATCTGTAAATACATTTTGTATCTTCCACTGTCACTATTATTATCGGTGTTATTTTTAGCATTAGCAGTATTACTTCAGCAATAATTAACGCAGTTAATTCTTATTCAGTACTGTCATTCTCATACTCATTGGATATTTCAAATCTTCTTTCAAATCATTTTAATTCAATTTCAATAATTTGATTACTATTTATCATATTAAAATTATTGACTTTTTAAATAATTTAGGTTGTAGAAACTACTGGTACGATCTAAGAAAGGACCTGCCAGCATTTGATCAAGATAAATAAATGAAATATTTTAGATGTTTGTCTTAGCTGTAATTTTTTAGTGTATACTGAATTCTATCCCCATGCGCCGTATTTGACAAGAATATAGGTGACATGTAGATAATCCTGTGAGTCATACATCGCCGCTGCTAACAGACCGTAATTGCCAGCTAAGCTGACGGGACATGGTATGGGCCGTAGCGACGGTCCAGAGGGCATTGCTCCAGGGACTACGACACACGGCCGACATGTCCCCTGGTAGCCGCAATCGAGCGTATCTGCTTCCAGCCACAACTGTCACCGGAGGCCCCAACGGAGAGGCGCGTCCGTCGCTAATGGTGATCTAATTGTTTTACGTAAGCTGGCGGTTCTTAATTATTTACTTGTATCCCCCGCGCGGAACATCTGACATATTCCAAGTTGAATTATGCCCAGCGCTGAACGGAATAATACGTTTCACTCGGTCCATATAATTTGTTAAACTTGGCAAATAGATCTGGGCCAGATATTTCATATCCCACCACTAACGTAATTCATTCAGTGGATGTATGAGTTTATTATTCTTATCTATTGTTTATTTAGCCTTACCAGACTAGGGTCCTCTGGTTCTCTTCGGCACAGGACATGTAACAATACGTATCGAAAACAATTGCAAAGTATTCTTAATTTCTTCACATACTCGTGGTTGAGTTTTATACATCTGAGATATTATTATGAGGATACTTATAATTACCAGTACATAAAAAATAAAGTTAACTAGTTTAGCAGCTTTGAGTACGTTTTAAATAACACCAGACAGTGACAGAGGGCACGACTGAAATAAAAGTTACATTGACTGTTAAGAAAGAGTGGACAGTTACAATAATGACTGATTACAAGAGGATGAAAAAGCGTGGTTTAACTAGAGCGACATGCAGGAAAATGTGTTGAAGACAGAGCGGATAGATCACTAACTGTCATATGAAGTTGGAAAGGAATTTGAATCTTATAATAGTTCCAGGAGGTGCGTTCGAAAGCAAAATTCCTCTTACATTACATAATTTTGAGAAGATACCTCTGCTATGTAGGGGTATGTAGAGCTTTTCTTCGTTGAGCCGCGCGAAGTAGCCGTGCGGTCTAGAGCACCTTGTCGCAGTCCGTGCGGCTTCCCCCGTCGGAGGTTCGAGTCCTCCGCCGGGCATGTGTGTGTGTGTAAATTAGATTAAGTAGTGTGTAGGCTTAGGGACAGTTGACCTTAGCCGTTTGGTCCCATAAGATCTTACCACAAATTTCCGATTTTCTTCGTTGAGAACGAGTTTTTCAGCTATACTGCTCAGTGTTCGATTGAAGAGAAATGAATTGGTTAGTTTTAAAATTCCATAAGTCACACTTTTTGACAAGTAAGTGTGCTCTGTACAATGGCCGTGGCGCGAACGTAAGCCACTGACTTGCGCCGTGTGCCACGTTTACAACGTTTTACCGCTAGAGTATGTTGTTGGTATCTGCTGTTGGTAACCTGAAGTTCACTAAACACTAATCACGGGAAGCACACTGTTATTGAAACTTCTCTCATTGTTTAAGCTGTGCAAGCTTCTTCTGACATACCAGTGTTAGTGACAAAATGAAAACAAGGAATCAGAAATACACACATATGTAACTGTAACATAATAAAAACAGTGAGAATGGAGTGAACCTCATATGTAGGCTACAATAACAATGTAGTGCACCACGAAATTGTAATGTTCCTTACAATTAACTTTTCTAATTACTGTGTTACTTACACAGTAACGAAACACTATTTCATGGTAAAAAACTGTTAACTTACTCCAATCTTTTTGCTTATAACGTTGGAATTGGTGTAAGAAAATATATGTCACATTCAGTAAAACCTGAGGTGTAACTACACTCCTGGAAATTGAAATAAGAACACCGTGAATTCATTGTCCCAGGAAGGGGAAACTTTATTGACACATTCCTGGGGTCAGATACATCACATGATCACACTGACAGAACCACAGGCACATAGACACAGGCAACAGAGCATGCACAATGTCGGCACTAGTACAGTGTATATCCACCTTTCGCAGCAATGCAGGCTGCTATTCTCCCATGGAGACGATCGTAGAGATGCTGGATGTAGTCCTGTGGAACGGCTTGTCATGCCATTTCCACCTGGCGCCTCAGTTGGACCAGCGTTCGTGCTGGACGTGCAGACCGCGTGAGACGACGCTTCATCCAGTCCGAAACATGCTCAATGGGGGACAGATCCGGAGATCTTGCTGGCCAGGATAGTTGACTTACACCTTCTAGAGCACGTTGGGTGGCACGGGATACATGCGGACGTGCATTGTCCTGTTGGAACAGCAAGTTCCCTTGCCGGTCTAGGAATGGTAGAACGATGGGTTCGATGACGGTTTGGATGTACCGTGCACTATTCAGTGTCCCCTCGACGATCACCAGTGGTGTACGGCCAGTGTAGGAGATCGCTCCCCACACCATGATGCCGGGTGTTGGCCCTGTGTGCCTCGGTCGTATGCAGTCCTGATTATGGCGCTCACCTGCACGGCGCCAAACACGCATACGACCATCATTGGCACCAAGGCAGAAGCGACTCTCATCGCTGAAGACGACACGTCTCCATTCGTCCCTCCATTCACGCCTGTCGCGACACCAGTGGAGGCGGGCTGCACGATGTTGGGGCGTGAGCGGAAGACGGCCTAACGGTGTGCGGGACCGTAGCCCAGCTTCATGGAGACGGTTGCGAATGGTCCTCGCCGATACCCCAGGAGCAACAGTGTCCCTAATTTGTTGGGAAGTGGCGGTGCGGTCCCCTACGGCACTGCGTAGGATCCTACGGTCTTGGCGTGCATCTGTGCGTCGCTGCGGTCCGGTCCCAGGTCGACGGGTACCTGCACCTTCCGCCGACCACTGGCGGCAACATCGATGTACTGTGGAGACCTCACGCCCCACGTGTTGAGCAATTCGGCGGTACGTCCACCCGGCCTCCCGCATCCCCACAATACGCCCTCGCTCAATGTCCGTCAACTGCACATACGGTTCACGTCCACGCTGTCGCGGCATGCTACCAGTGTTAAAGACTGCAATGGAGCTCCGTATGCCACGGCAAACTGGCTGACACTGACGGCGGCGGTGCACAAATGCTGCGCAGCTAGCGCCATTCGACGGCCAACACCGTGGTTCCTGGTGTGTCCGCTGTGCCGTGCGTGTGATCATTGCTTGTACAGCCCTCTCGCAGTGTCCGGAGCAAGTATGGTGGGTCTGACACACCGGTGTCAATGTGTTCTTTTTTCCATTTCCAGGAGTGTATATTTAATTTAATGGTGTCAGTTTCTCCCTTTGACATTAAATTCGTGGAATTAGCTTCTTTATATTCAGGGCCATTTTATAGCTTATTCACCAGTTGTAAGCTTCCTTAAGGGTTTGATTTACATTTTTGTGAAGAATACTCTTGTATTGCAGAAACTATAATACTGCTATGATCAGCAAAGAGAAATTTTCCGTATGACTATCGCTACTGAGAAAGTCATCGATGTATATGAGGAATATTTTTGGTCCATAATTGCTGCCCAGAGGAACTCCTACATTAATGTATTTTTGTTCTGATAAATGTGTACAATAAGTTTATATTTATTTGAGGTATGTGTTATCTCAACTTTTTATTCCATATCTGGTATGTATCATTGGAACCATTTATTAGCTACACCCCTCCCCCTTACTCCTGAGGAGGATCTGAAGGATAACTGTATAAAAAGCCTTTCAAAGACTTAAGAACCTGCTGGTGACACATTCACCTTTATAAAGAGCTTGAAGTGCGTCTCTTATTGATTCTACTATGCCTGATTCCGTACATCTACCACTTCAAAAACGAAGTCTGTTTCATTTAAAAGACTGTATTTATTCAAATAATTATATAATCTGGCTTTTATAACTGATCCCATAATTCTTAAGAATCATAACAGCAGGGAAATGGACCCTTAACTTTCTGTGTCTTCTGTATTACTTTTCTTTCACAAAGATGTTACTCTTGCCTCTTCTAAATGCACTGGAAATTTTTCTGTGTGAAATATTAATTTATTATGTTTCTTAAGGGAGCCTGTATTCTCTGTATTCATTGTTTCAGCATGGGCACTCACACTTTGTCTAAGAATACTTACTTTTTTATAATTTAGGTTTCGCTTACTTTTACTAATTTCAAGCTCTGTGGTTAGTAGGAACATCACTGTACTTGGTACGCAATTATATGAAAATGTTATAATTGTTGTTGTAACTTCTCTGCTATACTTGAAAATGATCTTTCCCATAGTTTGCTTCATGGTGAGGATTATTTACTACTTTATACTCTTCTCTTGTCATTATATTACTAAACCTCTGTCCATCTCTCCCTTTTTCCTTTTTTATGACATCTTACAGTGCTTTGCTTTTATTCTCGGCGCTGTATATTATTTTGCCATTTATTTGCTTTTTGCCGCAATCAGTATCTTTCTATAAATTATTTATTTATATAGCATGTAGCACTACTCGTGGAATGCAGTCAACATTACATAAAAATATATAAAGAGACGTAAATACAGTTAATAAATTAAAAACTGGTGTTATATTCTAATACCCACTCTGCTTATCCAGTCAAGTCTTGAGGCTTATACCATAAAAAAGTCATCTAGGCCACCCAGGTGATCTCCCAGTTTACACTCCTTGACAATGTTCCAGATGGTCTGGTTCGGTGCTCCACAGTCACAGTTTCAGGAGAAATTCACACACAGTGTCCTGTTAAGACCTATTGTTTCTGCAATAAAAATTTAAGAACTCGGGCTCATTACTGCTCTTTTTCGTGGAACTGAGGCACTTTATGGGTTTGAAAGGATATACTGATACCTACTGTAATCCATTGTTGTGGGTACTTTTGGAAACGTCTTTCCAAAATTGGATTTAAATAATTTTGAGAATTTCACATTTACTTTGGCCTCTTTATACACTTCATCCCTGATTTGGTTTGGAAGTTCTTTTGAAAAACCTTGAATTTTGATACATGTCTTTTCTAGGCCTGCAGGTAAGGAAATCTTTCCATGCACAGTTTTACTGTTATTATTTTGATGAAATAGTCTGATAGCCCAAAATCTTTTACAACTGCATCACAATTTACCCTGGCCATATTTGTAGCGACATCAATTACTGACACAGTGATAGCAGTAACCCATGTAACATTATTGACATGGGGACATTTCTAAAAGATATTTATGCTTGCGCTACTAGTTTCATTTATATGTGTTTATGTTTATGGCTCCACGCAAAATTACGTTGACTTTTGCACTGCAGACTTTATATTAAGCTTCTGTTAATTTAATGCTAAGGCTGTGAGCACTACCACTGGGAGATGGATACACACCGAAAATGATAAAATTCTAGGTCGTGTGAAACCCTGTTAATTCAATAACTGATTGTTCAAAGTGTTTGTCTTCAGTTATTGTACTAAGGTCATGTATCGTCTGGAACTGTGTTCCTTTTCTGATATAAATACATGATCCTCCACCCACTGAAATAGTTCTACAGTAGGAGCCTATGCTTTCAAATAACGATAATATTACATGTTGGATATCTTTGTCGTTACACGAGTACCCAGTGACGAAAACTACTGAGCAGTTCAAAGATTGGAGGTCTGCTTCAGATTGCTGTATTTTAATTTTTATAGGTTGCATGTTCTGATGAAGGATTGTTAAGTCTGTGAAATGTCCTGGTCGTTTTTTCGAATGATATCTTTCCCTTTATGACACGTGGCATGTGCGTCATTAGATGTTTTAGAATTTAACTTGTGAGTGACTGTTCCTGAATTTTTTTAAGTTACTGGAGATACTCTTAAAGCAGGAAATTTGCTATCCAGATATAGCCTAAAAACCACATACTTCTCCTACCAGTGGAAACAAGACATTTGACCACGTATGGCCTGAGATCCACGCAGTATACGTTCATGAATCAGGTGTATCGCTCTTCACTTCGCACTCTTGTTTAGGTGTAGACATTGCCTATTGAAACCCTATTCATTGATAGTTCCAATAGGCACCAGAGCACTAGGATCAAAATATTTTTCGGTACACCACCTCTATTAACACATTAATCCGCTTCATAACTCAATTAATGTGTGGCCGATAATGATGCTGGAACAGCTGAACGAAGTGTACATTGGTACTCTGAATCAGGGTCGCTATCTTGTCAAGGTCACCGCCTATGTCATATGCTCCATCCCCGTTCAAACTGTTTCCAGTCCCGGCCACCGTCACTACATAATCCTCTTTTAAGACACATTTACGTAAGGACCATAAGCATCTCTCACTTGATTCAGCCCTGTATTTGGTTTGAAAATGATGCCGCCCGATACGGTGCCCCTAGGCTCTCCCGTAACTGAGGACCTACACCTCGTCCATGGCTACTACCTAGCAACCGCACTTTCTTCTTCCTAACACTTGGCACATTCATAGGTTTCCTGATATCGGATGAAGAGTGCTGCACATATCCTGCCCCTCTTCGTAGCTGAGGGTCTTCTCTATTTGTATCTTGTAGTGATTGATACTTGTTTTTAGTGTTGATAATAAAACTGTCCGATCGCGCTCTCTTTCTCCCTATCTTCCTAAAAGTTGTCAGTTTCCAGCCAGACTCCAGGACAGAGCCTCTTCCATTCACCCAGCGTTCTCCCCATAACCGCCCCCCCCCCTTTCTCCAGTGAAAATGTATCCTACGTTTCCCATTTGTGGTGAGTTTCGAAAGACATATTAAGTTAAACTTTAAATAATGCATCAAGTTTGTCAATGACCCAAGTTTAGCTGTATGTAAACAAAAACGACACTGAAGTTTTATGTGCTGTTGTCGCCGTTATTATACTGATTTAGAGACATAATGACTGCAGAACAACCAGTAGTTACGCTGGTAGAAGATGGTGGGTCGAATTATCGATTCAGTCTGCACCAGTTGTTTGGTCCCTGCATTCAGCTTCACTGTGGATGAAGCTATTTGATCCGTTATGATGTAGATAATCTCCATCTCTGCCCACACTGCACCATCTGCTACAGTCTCGTCATTGCATACTACCTTCTTTCGATTCCTCGCCTCTTTTGCACTTGTTTTCTGAGTTTCCTTCGTAATTTAATTCTAAAATTCCGTGTCTGTTTGTCTATTTAAGAGGTAAAATCTAGAGTTTTTCTAACTGTATGAGTAGATTTTAGCGGTCTATACCACAGTTGTTATATCATTTGAACTGCCAGGTATACAGCTCAGTATGGGTCAGCCTCAATTGGTAACGCGTCAGCAGGGTAGCAACTTACACCTCTAGCTTTCTCCTTGTGTTCTTATAGTTTAGTACGGACGTGTGTCGTGCTAGGATTAGTAGGATGTGGTCATGATGTATGCTGAGCAGGTGGGGCTGGCCTCAGTTCGCTAACAGCTGAATGCGCTCATGCCTACTGTCAGCCGTCTTAAGGCTGCTGCCTATGGAAGTAGCAGTGGCAGAGAATCTGTCGCGTCACATGGGACACCTCGGGCGTTGCTTGTTTCGCCCATGGGCTCTACCGCCTAAGCACCACCGAGTGTACTCGACGCGGTGGATTCGTCCTCAATGCAGGGTGCGTGGGTGGTCGTAAGGTGTTGACGTCGTTCGAAGCAGGGAGTCAAAGTAGAGACTAACCCTCTGGCCTCCCTATTCTCTAAATGAGTAGACAGTTGATCACTTCTGTAGCAGTGTCCGAGCAGGCACACGAGGGGTGGGGTTTTGGTACAGTCCGATTCACGAAAGATGGTGGTTCGCTCAGATCGAGACGCGGACGAGGATTGCATTGTTGCCAGTTCCAAGCGACGGTTACGGTAAGCAAAAACACGCGCTGTGCCCTTGAAGAAAGCGTCTATGCTGCAAACTATGCCTCTCGCTTGATTGTGCAGAATTTTTCGCTTACCACCACCATCAGCCGTGACACTTCGCAACAGTTAGAATAAAAATTATCTAAATAACTTGCTACGATCATGTTTAATGCTCGGGTTGGCTACGACGTTCATAGCTGAGCGCGGAGAACTCTACCGAACGCTCATTGACTGTCGACGAATGCGTGATATAGATGCGCAGAACAAGCATAAACTCTTACTTTCATACATTCAACTGAGAATATTTTAACGGATTTTACTTTTAAATGAATTTTCTTTTAATTACTTTGTTTATATAGTAATACGTTATGCATGCATCAACGACCTCTAGAATCGCTTTGCGTCCTAAATACTGTTCAAATGGTTCAAATGACTCTGAGCTCTATGGGACTTAACATCTGAGGTCATCAGTCCCCTAGAACTTAGAACTACTTAAACTTAACTAACCTAAGGACATCACACACATCCATACCCGAGGCAGGATTCGAACCTGTGACCGTAGCGGTCGCGCGGTTCCAGACTGAAGCGCCTAGAACCGCTCGGCCACACCGGCCGGCCTAAATACTGTATAAATAGTTGAAGCATGCATGGCAGTTTTAACTCGAGTTATTTATACATGTTATGACTTGTTTCAGTACAGCGGAATGAGAGGTATACTGTGTTTTTTTTATAACTTCTGTCATTTGTTTTTAATCTCTCAGTGTAGAGACTAGTAATGTACTTTCGCTTACTTACACTGTAGAATATGAAGGGGGTACTGCATAGCCGAAACCGATAATTCTGATCAAGAAGCTGTGCGACCAAGACAATGAAATAAAAATTATGTACACCACAATCGATCACCATATCGTCATGTTGTGCCAGATTCTGTTCAACCCACTAAATTTCCACTATGGACTCATTCTCAGCACACCGTATCCGTGGTTCTCCGGAGTATTGTTGCACCATAAAATAATGTACATCGTGCCACTGAATAAAATGAGGGCATAGCCCTCGGATGCTACAGGACACCAGAGGAGAGCGTCGAGTTAGCTGAGCTACGCAGTGCGGCATGCTGATTCGGCTGGAACTGCTGCTCTGACACTAACAAACAAACAGTTCAGTCAGACATGTCGAAACTTGCCCTGCAATTGTTTCTACGGGTAGAATACACCGAAAGAAACGCAATGTCAATATTTTAACTGCTAAGGCAGACTGCAAGTATTTCTTGAAAGAAACGTTGAGACTTGCCTAATTCTTAGCTCGCCAGACAGTTAGAGAGCGTACCATAGCTTCGCATACACAACATCGCAGGCACATACGGAGGTGGCACAACTCGCTCGTAATTTTTAAATCTCATTTCAGTTTCCTCTGATAGTTTCACTGATAGAATTGTTCACAGTTACTACTCGCTCGAAACTGCAACTTATACAGTATCCACAACAATTAGTAGTTGCCTTTGCGGCATCGCTAAGCGTTAACAATGGAGATGAAACTGAATTTCCTGTTTTGTGTTTTCTTCGTATGTGCTTTCTAATAGCATCTGACTTTGTGCTGTTCCAGGGTTCCACAGTAATACAGAATCAAATTACTGTTTCCGACTTTGCAAAGATGAAATATGAAAAATATGGTATACAACAGAAATCACCTACTTCACCTACAGACTTACGTATGTCTCATGTATTAGTCAATTTAATGGACATTCATCCGAATGATGACTTTTCGTTAGATATGGTGGAAACATAAAGGAAATAGGAAATAACTATGAAGATACAGTGAACTTTCTTTCGAAAGATGATTGTTGTGTTAGTTAAAGTCCAGAACAAAAATACCATACCTTTCAAGACCCATGAAAACATGTTCAGTAATAGCAGTCAGCGACAAAGAAAAGATTAAAAATTTTTTGGTTAAGTGAAGGAGGGATGAACCGCTTAAAGTTAAACAGTGTGAAAAGCAAATCTAAATGTGAATTGCATAAATGGAAGAAAGATTTACGCAAAGTATGAAATACACACCAAAATAAAACTCACAGAACTATGAAATAAAAACTATTCTAAAAGCTTAGAACTGCTTGTGGGAGTCAGTGCACCATTACTGACGGATATCTACGAGACTGAGTCCTCTGTATTGCAAGTAAGATGAACATGACTGATTTCCAGACTTCTTCGATCTGGTTAGACAGGTTGAGGAAATTACACGGGAAAAAAAGTTGCAATATTATGAAACTTATTTCAAGTTAACTTCTAGAGGAGATATCATGAATAGGTAATAGCATAGAAAAATTCGTATCTGATTTGAAGACAAAGCTCCTTGTTATACCCTAAAATGCTGTGTATAAAGCCAATCAGCCTCGTTTTGTGCAAGAACTGCATGCATACATCACGTTATCATTTCGGACGAAGAAACTGAGTCGCTTTTCAGTCTATGAATGCTATGACACAATCCAACAATACCAGTGATAAGTATCAGTGGATTACTGTTTCCGATGCTTTATATCTATCTTCAGGGAGCTCACGGCAAGGACCAAATATTTAAAAAAGGGACTGTTAGTTGCAAAAGTCTTGCCATCCACGTAGTAAAATATGGAAAAATCGGAGAGAATAATTTTCAATATTACATCCACAATGTCTTCCTACAATTTTCAGGAAATAACTCATTGGTTTTTTTCGACTCTTGGCCTAGGTGTGATACACCATCGTCTTTAGAAGGATGGCGAAAAGACTTTTTAATTTAAGTTTGTCTCCACCTTGAACTAATAGTGTGATTCAGCATCTCGATAAAGAAAATGTTTGTGTTCTTCATCTAATACTACACTTCACATTTTCGTGACGATTACAGGAAATAAACAACGAACTTTTTTCGTTGTTAGTAAGGTATACATTATGCAAAGATTACCATAAAAACTTTGCGTTACACAGCGCTATGTTCTCGTGTCATGGCTGAGTCTGCTTATTCGTGGATTTGTGCGCAAGATGTGAAGCGCTGTACAAACCGCTGTTATAAGCGGTTCTTCGTGCTGCAAAAATGATTAGCTTCAATATTTTTTAAGAAATATTTACAGTACGCCTTAGCATCTAAAATTTCTGTCAGTGTATTCTTCCTATGTGAAAAATTTCAGTGTATGATTCGACATGACAGATTCGATCATGGCCTTATGAGGCAGTTACTTCACTCGGTTGCCAACTGGAGCGGCAGATTCACAAGTGTAACTACCTACACAGCAGAAGGATGGAGAATACACCATGCAGGCGACCCGATTACCTATGCTCACGCCGAGTTTCTGTTGTGACTTGAGTGGAAGGAACCAATGCATTAGCGAAGCAAACACGACACACGCCCCTATTTGTATTTCACATATTCAGCTAGAGGTATCTCAGTCCGCGTCATCAAGCTATGAGTAAGAACTCTAGCGATCCACAATCTTCGCAGCAACTGACGTACGAGTTCCTTGGCCCTACACGTCTTTCCCTGCCGACTTGGATCCGGCTAGCTAGGCTCAGTTCTCATACAGCGTCCGCTGCGCAGGACTTGCCGCTCAGCAACCGGAGGGCTCTTGGTGACCTGTTCGTGGCGGGACCCGCAGCTCTTAGTCCTCTTCCACATGTGAAGATACACTCTGCCACTGGGGTTGCTCTTTCTGCACACTCCCTATGTCGTGGTCGTACTCGGAATCGTCTGCTCCCGAGGCTGCTAGCAGCCACTGGGCCGTGTGAGTGATGCTGCAAGTCATCTCTTTGTGGTCGGCTGCCTTTCACTGTTGCCGTTGCTGATGTCGCTGCAACATCCACCACTGCCCGCCTGAGGCTGCAATCCACGTGCTGCTCAGCGCTTGCCTTAAGAGGAGTGCATTACCGAAGCCCTGCGGGCCCTGGCTTTCCTGAGCGACATCACGCATAATGATGTATCCTCAATAATAAATATGTGGTTGGCCAAAACTGTTACAGTGGTACCTAATCGGGAGTCTGGCAGGTATCCTCTCACCTCAACACCACTCACCCAAGCTCTGAAATGGTGGTATGTCAACATCCTGACCTCGAACTGCCCATCACCACCACCACCATAACGGCCAGCGTGCGTGTATTCAAAATGTGAATTAAGGTTCTGAGCTTTTCGGAAAATACCCAGCTAGCGCTAATGAAACTGTTTCACTGGGTTGAAAACGTTTCACAGCCACAAATACCATTAGGTGTGGGAATAGCTAGAAGTCAGTGGATGTTAAATCTACTGAATGTTCCGTCGATTCCTGATTTATATTCCATCATTTTTCACTTTTTAAAGCTATGTTTCAATGTTGTTTTTGTTTTCTTTTCAGTCTATCTAAATCTACATACAAGGAGTCCGGAAATTTCAGTTACGAACTTCTACAACTTGTAGAGGGGACTGACTATATAATATTTAGAACAGGAACCCACGTCTGGAAACGTACCGTTTCCGTTCTACAACTGTTTCGGATCAGATATTTAACTCATCTACTTATCTACTTCTGCTTGAGGAACTGTATTCGGTATGGCGCAGTACAATTATTAGGTAACAGTGCGAAAATAATTATAACGAGGCATCCCTTTATCAATTAAACACACTAGTTTGTATTAGACCTTACACATTACTTGTTTACATTATTCAAAAACACAAAGAACTCAGCATACTGCAAGTACAAAACAGTACTGATGCATTACAACAGCTGCTCGATTACTCTCCATCTCACCTGGTGTCTCCTCAGGCAGCGGCAAGAACTCAGGCCAGCAGATCTTCTTCTCTCTCTGCTGGAATCTTGTAAGTTGAACTTAGCATACGACCCCAAAAGAAGTTGTCCATAAGAGTTAAATCCGGCGGTCGCATACCAGGACAAGCAACACTCTGACTTTTCTCTTTCCATCAGCAGACGTGGACGCATTACACATCTGAAACCGCAGCGGTAGGTTTCCTGGCGTGGATTTCTATTCAAACTATTACTTACAGGCCTAGAAGTCTGTAACGGAAATTTCCGAACACCCTGCATACTCTCCTCAAGCCACTGCACAGTGTGTGGCGTACCCAAAACTCCCTTATGTTACTCCAGTACCCTTGTCATAGAAGGCAGCCGCCTGTGCTTTCCGCCAATTCTGTACGCTGGTCTGCAGCTCACGGAAAACCAATTATGGGCTCTACTGTGGGTGATGAAACACGTCCCATCGTAAACGCTGAGGGAGCATCTACATAGCTACAGCAGAGTGCGACCGAGAATTGTCATGAAGAAGGAAATGCGTGACGGTATTGTTGCGTAGGCTGAATGACATCAGACGAATTCCCTCGCCAGGTCCTCGTATTTGGTGGGAGCCTTTATTCTCTAGGCATGTTTAAGTGTTCACTGTGTGCTTAGATCTGAAGAGAGCGACGTGGCGCGATCGATGGGCGTATTAGAGACTCCGCCCTAAACATTTCTGCAAAACTTCATCGGATTTACGCTGTGGCTTCCATATCGCGCCCGATCGGATCATACTTTACTAACAGACCTCGTATTAGGTACTTCTTTTAGCTATGGGCATTAACTTGTAAATATTCACATTTAAAAATAGATGTCATTCATCACATGTTGGCATATCATCGCAATTTTATTCATCTAGTTGGCCCAGAAGACATGCGTAGCACTCACTCTTTCTAGCACAAAGCTTTGTCGTAGTTAATTCTTCATGTAAGATGCAGCACAGACTTCCTTTTATATTACCCAGCACTTCAGTCGTTTCACACAATTTTAATCCCTCATCGTCCGTTATCACACTGTGCTCTTTGCCAATGTTTCCATATGTGGTTGCAGTTATGGGCTGTTCTTTGCTTGGAAAATCTCCTACAGAAATTCAGCCGGATCTGAATACGTCCGTACGTTTCCTACTGTTTATTTTTGTGGTAAATTACTATGGGACCAAACTGCTGTGATCATCGGTCCCTAGGCCTACACACTACGTAATCTAACTTAAACTAACTTACACTAAGGACAACACACAAAAACCCATGCCCGAGGGAGGACTCGAACCACCGACGGCCGGTCGGTGTGGCCGTGCGGTTCTAGGCGCTTCAGTCTGGAACCGCGTGACCGCTACGGTCGCAGGTTCGAATCCTGCCTCGCGCATGGATGTGTGTCATGTCCTTAGGTTAGTTAGGTTTAAGTAGTTCTAAGTTCTAGGGGACTGATGACCACAGATGTTAAGTCCCATAGTGCTCAGAGCCATTTGAACCAATTTATGAGCCTCCGACGGGTGGAGCCGCGCGAACCGTGGCACGGCGCCTTCCTACTGTTTAAAGAGAAGGAGGAGACTCCTTACAAAATTCATCAATTATACATAAACAGTACGAAACACAAACATCATTTGCCTGCTGTTTTGATACTTTGTCGATTTGAGTGAAACATAGACAGCGTGACAGTTTTTAAGCAGCTGTATAAAGAACAATATTTCTCAAATCAAGTTGACATTTGATAATAATTGTGAAATAGTTATCAGCATAACAGAAATCTAATTTCATTTATATCAGCGCCAAGAGAATTTTACAGTCTGTCCTCAATTTTAATTCCGATTTTTCTTTTACCAACTAGAGTGGATGCTAAAACATATTTCCTCTCGATTTCTTACTGTGAATTACCATGCATACAGCAATAAATTTCGTAAAAATATTCGCACTTTGTGACTCCACGTATTGCTGTAAAACACAAAAAATTGTGTACCATTTTAACAAGTGCTTCATTATTTAGATATGCTGCCTAAATGAGGCATGGAGTCCTTATTATCGAAATCACGCGACAAGATTCTGCAAGTTTATATGTCTCTACATATACGCTAATTTACCTGCTCTTTTTCCAGTGACAAAAAAGCATCGAAATGTAAAACCTATATGAATAAGTTAAAACCTGTCAGCAAATTGTGAAGCAATGTTCTGTGTCCCCATAAGGCGAAAAATAGGCTGTTTTACTCATTGTTTCCAACGATACTTCTGCTTGAAGACACGTTACATTTATGTGACCTACATCCACACAGCGATAAGGAAAATAAGATCACTTCTAATACGTCAGTTACATGGAAGCAGTCTGTTTTCGTACACTGCACTCTTTCAAATTATTACTGTTTTTGTTTTGTTCATGACCTCCTAGAAGGCTCTGACCCTTTAAGTGCCACTGGTAAAAATATCCCACTGGCTGTACATGCCGTTAGTAGACAGCCTGGAAGAATTTTAGTGCAAAATGCCCTATTGCCAGACTTCCAATGCATCGATGACATCATGCATTGTTGCCAGATTTCTATCTTCCCACCACCACCTGTGGCATTGACGAGTTATCCTTGGCATTAAACGATGCGAAATTAAAAATTTGGCAGGAGATTCAGAAGTAGTGCAGCTGTGATAGTGGGACTTTACCCCACTACTGTGATGTCAATATAGAAGCAAGACTATTGCTCTCAGTAAAAATGGGCTTGAAATCTATGGTGCATATGGTGAAAGTGGGTCACTTGTGCTAAGTATAGAATTCAAGATAGAGGCTGGGTTTTTCCCTGACATCACTCGCCTAGAAAAAGAAAGTTTGTATCCCCAGCAGGTCCAAGTCTCATGGCTATTTCCAGGATATCCAAGATTTGTAAGCACGTTTTCGCATACAACTAGTAACTAGCCTACTTATCTACTTCACAAATTTTCCCAAGCTTCAATGTTGCAGACCTGCATTTAAGCAGCCAGTATAGAATTCCAGACGATCAGAGAGTTTTTCCCCCTGATAACATACATACTGCTTCTAAACTCCCCTAAGTTTGGATCCCTCCACTTATGCTATGTTGGGAAAGGATAGGAATATTTATGACTTTATTTTAATTAAACACCATAACACAAGACGAGCCCTTGCACCACCGGCGTCTGTGGCAGCGGATTACGGGAAAGTGTTTGCCGTGCTACACCGGGCCAGCCATTTGTCGCCCTCGCGCTGCCCTTGTGCCTCCCCACTCTGCCCCCACACTGTCCCCCAACGCCCCTTCTGCTGCTGCTGCCACAGCATGCGCGCAAGATCACACTCGGCCTTGGCTGTTGAAGCATTCTTGTCGGCGCATGCAAGTCGCCAGCTGCACCGCGCCAACCAGCAGCCGCCGCCTCATCTTCCAGTTTCTGTTTCTATTCTTCTGTTGTGACTGTTGTTTTCACTAAATATTCCAGTTTTCGTTTTTGGGCTTTGAGGTCCTCGTTGTCCAGTTTTCATTCTCGTGTGTGTAGCACGATAACCGCTGTTATGGGAGAAACTAGTTTCATAGGGAATGTTTTAACGCCGTTCGACACATTTGTTCTTTTTCTTTAGACTTAACATTCTTTGTGGGAAACATGATTCTCCTGGTTCAGTAAAATTTTTATGAATAATACTTACGTCATTTTGTAGTTGACTGTGTTAACGATCTCTGTGTACTTAAACCTGTAAGCAGACTGTAACGTAACTGGTCAGTGCTGATAATTTTGTCATGTAGTGGGGAAAATACTGCTCATGCTAAATTGAGGACACAATTCAGCAGAATCAAAATTACAGCTTTGGATTTAAAATTGAAGACACAATTCAGCGGAATGAAAATTATAGCTCTGTATTTATTGTAGTTCAGAATAACAGAGCTAAAGTAACCTTATATTTTTTATAAACCGAAATGAAACTCATGAAACTAACATAAGAACTATTTTCAGGATATGTATTTATTCTGCATATTTTCCATTTGATTTGAAATTGTTACTGTATTTAAAATTGTGGTCAGTACTCCTGTTTTTATTGTTTGCTTTGAAGATATTAGTAAAATAACTAATTCTGTATTAATATCTCTGGACGTAAGTCGATACTGTTTAACACGGAATATTTTAACCATAGTGTTATACGGGAGTCAAAAGGCAAATTTAAAACATTCGGCCGGCCGGAGAGGCCGTGCGGCTCTAGGGGCTACAGTCTGGAACCGCGCGAGCGCTACGGTCGCAGGTTCGAATCCTGTCTCGGTCATGGATATGTGTGATGTCCTTAGGTTAGCTAGGTTTAAGTAGTACTAAGTTCTAGGGGACTAATGCCTCAGAAGGTAAGTCCCATAGTGCTCAGAGCCATTTGAACCATTTTTTAAAAGTATTCGAATGCTCTTGTTACAAATGTTAGAGGGAATGGAGCTAGTTATTAAAACCATAGAAGAGATAGTTTACAAAAAAATTATACATATATTGGAATTTGAGAACATACCTTCTTTTTATATAATACAGACGCTGTATTTTACTAAAAACGTCAGTATTACTGGTATTAATATACTCACAGTTGTTTCTGTGAGAGGTATTAATATCATTCTTATTCTAACTTGGTACTCTTGAGACATCTGCGACCAAGTGACAGAATTTACTCTTCTGATTACTTCTGATATAAACGACAGCAGATTCAATTCACAATAACGTATTGTACGTTATGAGTCACTTGTAAGCAATTTACAGCTAGGTCTCTTTTATGCATCGTGCATTTAAGCATCTAGATTGTGGTAAATTCATTTCCTAGCTACATCCAGTTTCACTGATTATTCGTATATGCTGTGAAATGCTAATGAATAGTGGATGTTTCAGTAAATATTGTTTCTCAAATTGTCTTGAATATGTTAGCCACTGTGACAATATACATGTAAAACGATTACAGAAAATATGCAACATGATGGAAACAGTTTATGCAAACACTTGAACGTAATAGGCATATTATTTATTCAAGTTTTGTTGGTTTTTATATATGGTTAGATGATTCATAGTGACATACTTGAATATATTATTTAGATGTATAAGAATGACATTATTGAGGTGGCCTAGTTTCATAAAAAATTAAGTTCTGGCTGATCGTCTAACGAACTGCAAGTAAGAGGTTACAGAAGAGCACAGAAAATATTCAGCTTTTGGAGGAGACTCTGATGCAGTTGGTTAGCTACAGTTCCTACAGCTTCAAACACTATTGCAGTATTTGAACTGATGGTAGTCTGAGTAATACGGTGTCAAGTGGACCAGTGGGTGAAACGTCTAGTACACATGCTGTAGGAAGGGTAAATAGTTTGCTTGTGCTTGAAGAAGCATTAGATAAACTCGTGAAACTGATTTTGGTACTGAAGCGATTGAAAATATGGATTCATATGGATGGTCTAAAGTGACTGTGTTTCCCAATGCTTTGGGAAATAATATGGGATTGTGGGTCACCCTTTTGGATTGTGCGTCCACCTTGATGCAAAACACTTTATATGTTTCATTGTTACTTTCTTCCCAGAACTAGTTTCAGCGACAATGTTGCCATCATCAGTAGGTTTTCCTTCATTTAAAAACATGAAAATTAATATTGTCACAAACATTACAAAACGTTACTGCAAGAGTACTGTCTGGTTCCATATACTGTATTTTATGGCTATTTCTATAACACTTTACTTACTTTTAAACCATAGCACGGGTTTTACGCTTGTTGCCGTTTTTCGCTATATTTTCTGTGGTTTTCTTTTGCCATATTTAGCATACAGCTTACAATCGGCCACTGTATGAGCGGTTTTTGTTAATAATTATGAAAATATGAACTGACATACGCCGGTGTTACACTTTAAGAAATTTCGGTAGTGTTGTGGATACAATGCTTGTGGTCACTAGGTGCTTATGTAATCCGTTATGCAGTCTCGTTTGTTGGTCGGCTTGCAGTTGCTTTAAAAACAGAGAAAAACATAACTTTTACATCTTGTCATAATTCAAAATATTACGCCACCTTGATGTTCCCATGTGTCGTGAGATGTATCGCTTACTTCGAAAAAGTGTAGGGGGTATTCTGACGACTTCTGTTCCTTATGTAAGCCCATGTGTGTGCTGAGGGATCGAGCGCGCGCGCGCGCGGGTATGTTTCTGTGTGTGTGTGTGTGTGTGTGTGTGTAGGTGGGGGGGGGGGGTGAGTGTGCTGTTTCTTTTCTGTGTCCTGTGTCAGTTCTCTTACAGTCTTTAAGAGAGTGTTGTTGAAAAGTGTTATGTTTTCATTTATTAACGTTTTAGCCTTCCACTATAGCCTTTTGTACGTCATAATGTTCGTCTGAAGATTGTTCTCAAAGTAAACTGTTGCTGTGTTTCAGGATTTGTAGGTCAGTTTCGATATTAGTTTGGTGGTGGTTTTCATTTATTAAATGTTCCGTGAAAGTGAAAGCATTCTGTCGCTCTTCCGATCTTATACGTACTCTGAGTACCTTGTTCGGAAGTTTCTGCTTGCTCGTCCTATGTACTGGGCTTAACAGGAGTTGCATGCGATTTGACTAAATGTGCTTGAGATTCTTCTGTCTGATCTTAGCCTTTGTTGAACTGTGTCCATCACCTGAATGTTGTTGGAATACTTTGTTTTTTCCTTAAACTTCATATCTATGTGCCATTTTGTCATTGTATATTAGTGTGTACTAATTTGTTCATATTTCCTGGTGTAGTGTGGCCTGCTGTGTTGTCTGTGTGTTTAGCCTCTGTGTTTCAGACCCTTTGTTTATGCTCTTGACTGGGTAGCCACTATCTTAATATTTCGTTTTTATTTTTTGCCTGTTGTTGAGCTTTATATGGTGTCTCTTTTGTTTCATTATATTTAGTTGATGTGTTCAGGTTTAAGAGGTGTTATGCTTATCCTGTGGAACATGTATGTGCAACTGCGGAATTTCTTCCCCCTGAGGGCTTATCTTTGAGATGTCTTAAGACGTAAATAGATAAACATCCATGAGCTTTGTATGATAATTTACAGAAATAAATCGAGACCCACAGAAGTGGGTTCAAATGGTTCAAATGGCTCTGAGCACTATGCGACTTAACTTCTGAAGTCATCAGTCGCCTAGAACTTAGAACTAATTAAACCTAACTAACCTAAGGACATCACACACATCCATGCCCGAGGCAGGATTCGAACCTGCGACCGTAGCGGTCACGCGGTTCCAGACTGAAGCGCCTTTAACCACGCGGCCACACCGGCCAGCACAGAAGTGGGCACAATGTTGTCGAAACAAGTTTGGGTAAAATAAACTATATATACGTTGTGTTTTGCTGTAGGCTGAATTTAGAGACCTAAATGCTACGGGAGCTACTAACAAACCAAAAGACTAGGTCCAGGACAGGTTCAGCCAATGAGTGTTATTTGAATGATTGGAATGGATAGAGGTGCTACAGTTTACGCCAACCAGCCACGGAGGTATCACATTCGAACGACTTACGGAAACCACAAATATGCTGTTTCATGATGACCATAAAATGCTGAACGATATGGATTATTACGTTTCTAACGATTCCTCGGTGACCAGAATAGCACCCCATTACGCACTGTGTGTGGAAGCAGCGTCACTTCCTAACGTTCAGCCAGGTTCCGGCGTGTGGCGGTAATGTGTGGACGTAAGAAAGCAGTCCGAGGAAGAATGGTGATAAGAGCGGACGCAGTATACCTCGGGGGAAATACCGGGCTGCCGTCACTTGGTCCCCCTCCGCTCGGCTGACAGCGCCCAGCTCTCACCCGCCAGTGGGACGAACGGAGACCGCGTGTTTGCGCCACCGAGTACGCAACACGACTTACCGTAAAGTGCGAGTTCTCGTAACGCGTCTCAAGCTCTAGTCGATGTAACTGCGATGCAAGACTAGCTGCCGTTCGGGTATGTGAATACACGTGACTTTCTTCTCTCATACAGGTATTTATTGCCATTTCTCTCTGTGTGCAACAACTGTGTGCGTAGTGGCCCTTGCAGCTAACTGCGACAGATAACAGAAGTCTGATCTTAAAGTTATCTTCTAGTAACTAAAAGCCTCCGGACGTGAGACATTATGAAAAAACATGAGTTCCGTAGTTTCCAGGAATTGTCTTTCAAAATTATATCTGTAATAACACAGAAATTATCAGTTTCCCTGAATTACAAATTCTGATCTCCTTGGTAGCTTTGCTACATTGTTTGCAAAAAAAAAATTGTTTTTTCACAAAAATAATGTTGTGCACGCAATGGCCTAATTTGCCATAGTTGATTGCTCGACATCATGCAAAAATCTGAAATTCACGAAGAACAGTTCAAAATAACATCTAACTCTATAATGGCTTGACAACTCCTGTAACATTTTTTTACTTATAGCTGTGATCAAATGTCACGTTTCTTTGCACCATATGTTGCAGCCAAAACGTAGTGTAGACACTTCAGTCTTTGTTCGGTGCTTTCTGCACTTCCAGTGAAGTATTTACTTTATATCCTATATTGTTAAGCAGTTCTCTTATCTGCAGTATTGTGACAGTGTAATTATTTCCATATTTAAGAAAAATGTATCATTTCCCAAACACTCAGCTAAAAGACGCTGCTATGCATTTCCTTGCGTACAAAAGTGTGTAAGTAGACGTATATAACACTTCGTTTTACTGCTGTTCCTGTAAGCTATTCCATCGATCGTCTTAGAGCTCCCCTCTACAGAGCCCACGTAAGTTCTACTAATGGTAAACTTAATGGAAATGGTTCCTTTATATGTATTGGAAAGTAGTACTTAGAGGCTGGAGGGGTGTTGGATACTGAATTGCATAACGGATTAATATCTCAAAATTTCGCTGAGTAACTTTGGATAGTAATACTTACAGTGCGTAAAGCCATATATAATGCACAGAAAAGAAAAAGTGCTTTACTGTAGAGATAATTCCCCTGTGATTCACATTTTGGAAATTATTTAAATGTTTATGCCTCATTTATTGGTTCCAACAGGACTATAGGAAAGAAGATGTGGCAGAAATATCCGCTGCAGTTTAAGGGACAACTCCCACTTCTGAACAGTAAAAATCGATACAAGGAATATACGAGGAAACAACAGCAAATATTCCATTTCTACGCAGCACACACGACGTAATTTTATCCAAACACTTTTAAAGGCATATATTATCATTCTGCAAATCGCCGTAGATGCCTCTTGGAGATTACTCTCCATTAAACCACGTGTTAGGATTCCACCTTGTTGCATTCGCAAATAGAACCAACCCTACATTGCCCCACCAGTTAAATCAGTTCGTGGGGATACGTGCTTCCTTCTCCGATTTCTAGTGTTTATTCTGCCTTATATGATCCCAGAAATCTATACTACTAAGAAATATGAAAATCCATCGTATCTGCCTGTTTGTTTGAATACGGTGATCTCCAAAACTACTAGAAGAATTTTCATAGGGCCTTCACAGGTACCTTGAGCATAGCTTGAAGCAACGTATAGGTTTTATTTCATCAAAACTGTATCACGAATCAAAAAGATATCGTGATTTGAAGTTTTATCTAAATCCGTCATGTCTGTCTGTTGGTACACGCTAATCTCCAAAACTACCATATGAATATTCATGGGGTTTTCACAGGGAATTTATGTGTAGGGTGTGGCAACGTGTAGCATTTATTTCACCAAAATCGGATTACTTTAAGTTCTGTTATCGAAGACGATCGTGTCGGTTTGTCTCTCGAAACATGGTAATCTCCAAAACTGTTAATCGGGCTTTCACAGGTAACTGGAGCGTAGCTTGGGGTGACATACAGGCATGATTCAATCAAAGTCGGATCTGTGTGTGTTTCTCTCTCTCTCTCTCTCTCTCTCTCTCTCTCTCTCTCTCTCTCTCTCTCTGTGTGTGTGTGTGTGTGTGTGTGTGTGTGTGTGTGTGTAAGTGAGTGCGTGCGTGTGCTTGTGCGAGCTGGTTTTTAACTGTTATTAGGATCTGTTTGTGTGTTAGGGGAAATATGCGTAGTCGATGATGCAGCTGGCTACTCGTACGTGGGGCATTCAATAAGTAATGCAGCACATTCTTCTTTCTCGGACAATTTCTGGTAAAAAAAAAATGTGGAATTTGTTCTGGGGCATCGCGGAATATTCTCACTTCAGCCCCTGTAGTTCATTAATTTTCGATGGGTAGCGCGCTATACGTAACCTTAAAAATGGCGTCTGTAAGAGAAGTGTGTTCCAAACAAGAAGCTGTCGTTGAGTTTCTTTTGGCAGAAAACCAGAAAACTGTAGATACTCAAAGGTGCTTGCAGAATGTGTACGGGGACCTGGCAGTGAGAAAAAAGCACTATTAGTCGTTAAGCGAGGGGTCTGTCATCATTGCAACAAGTCTCGCAAACCTGTCCAATCTCCCACTTACTGTCCGGCCACCCACAGCTGTGACTCCTGCAAACTTGGAACGTTGGGACACTCTCATTCGAGGTGATGAACCATAACAATCAACCACCTCGCTGCAGAACTGGACGTCTCTGTTGGTAGTGCTGACACATTCGACCACCCGTTAGGGTACTCAAAGGCGTGTGCCCGATAGGTTCCTCGCCCCCTAACAGAAAACCATAAAGAGCAACGAAGAACCATCTGTGCTGGATTTTTTGCGCGTTACAAGGCCGATCGTGTCAATTTTTTGTCGAACATTGTCGCAGGTGATGAAACATTTGTTCATCACTTCGAACCGAAAACATAACGACAATCCATGGAGTGATGCCGAATCACCTCTCCTCGGAAGGAAAAGGTCAAAGCCCCTCCTTCAGCTGGTAAAGTTGTGGGAACAGCCTTCTGGGACTCTGAAGGGATTATTTTGTTTAGTGTCTTCCCTCATGAGCTGGCCGGGGTGGCCGAGCGGTTCTGGGCGCTACAGTCTGGAACCACGTGCCCGCTACGGTCGCAGGTTCGAATCCAGCCTCGGGCAAGGATGTGTGTGATGTCCTTAGGTTAGTTAGGTTTAAGTAGTTCTAGGGGACTGATTACCTCAGAAGTTAAGTCCCATAGTGCTCAGAGCCATTTGAACCATCTTCCCTCATGGTATAATGATCCACTCGGAAGTGTATTGTGCTACCCTCAGTAAAATGAACAAGCGAGTTCAGCCTAAAAAATTCAAAAGTACTTCTTTTTCTGCATGACAACGCAAGGCTTCGCACAAGTCTGTGCAACCGGGAGGGGCTCACAAAACTTTATTGGACTGTTCCATCCTACATCACGGATCTCACACCTTCTGTCTTCCATCTGTCCATCTGTTTAGTTCAATGAAGGATGCACTCCACAAGAAGCAGTTAGTGGGTGATGGGGAGGTTATTGATGCGGAAGACGTCGCCCAGTAGAGTGGTACCATGCGAGCACTCTGGCCATCCCAGTAAGATAGTGTAAAGCCGTCGCATTGAACGGAGATTGTTTTGAGATATAGGTTTATGTACTCCAAAAAGTGGTAATAATATGGTGTATTGCAATTCTAAATAAAACCAACCTGCGTTAAGAACAAAATGTGTTGCATTACTGATCAACCCTAGTATAATAATTACTGGATTCGCACAACATCTAGTCCCTTATGAAGTTTATTTCACTATCCGTTTAAAGCTACATCTAGTTCTGAAAGCTACTATAACCTCACACAGCGTATTAAAAATAATTGTGATATGATTTTTAGGAATGAAGCTTCCACTGACTAGCATCCGTAAACAAGAGTTGATTGTGCAGATTGCCCTTTATTCGCATGTATAACAATAGATGACGGCATTACACCGAATGAGTTCCATGTAGCATCGTGACACAGTTGTGCTTGTCATCTTGCAATTGCTCTTGGAAATACTCCAGCGTCTATGCTACTACTTGGCAGAGTACAGTATGGCGTCCATTTGCTATAATTTACGTGTTGCCGACAAGTAACAAACCTATTCGCCTCGACGGCCAGCAACGTAGTCAATACGTTGCACAGTTGTCTAAACCAAGAAATGTGGTATAAATCGGAATTCAACGAGAAAATTATGGTCGCACTGAATTAAAACGAATTTTCGTAGCGCGATATTGCGGGTCGTTTTAGGCCTTGAAAGCATTTGTTACTTGCAACTTTGTACCACGAAGAAATACTTGCTTGTATGCCGTATGAAAATAAAGAATGTAGATTATAAGCCCCATCATTTTACTACAGCTACGTATCTTGAAATTTCTACTTCTTTCAAGTCAGCGTGAAGTAAGTAAATAAAATGCATTCTCTAAATATCACTAATGCCGTGAGTGAAGGAAACAATGAAATACTAGTTTACATAGAGCTTCTCTGTCTTGCAATCATTGTAACTTCCGTAAATCAATCCTGACACAAAATTACAAGGTTCTTAGTTCCCATCAAGTACAGGTGTAAGATAAAACAATATGCCCACATCATTAAAAGATCTCAGTTACTGACCACATCATTAAAAGATCTCAGTTACAAGTTAATTCCTCCGACCCTTATGGCACATTAATTTTGTCTTTGGTTTCCGCTTGTGTTATAATATCTTTAAAAATAGACTGAACTGACGCTGCATCTACAACCTCTGACAATAAAGTTCGGTTAATAGTACTGTAACATTAACGTAGATGCTTTTGGACATACTATCTTGTCGAATCTTTACAGTTCAGAATAGAGCGCATTGTCGGTACGCCCTTAACTAATGCGTCCGTGAAACAGTTAGAAACATGTTAAGGGCTTTTAGTGCTAGGGTCTCAACTTAATAGCAACACATAGAACTCACAGAAATACTTTGCCTGTTAATCTCAGTAGTGGAAGAAAAGATAAGGTGTGGGAAAGGGATTTAGAGTGCTTAGTTCCTTCTGCAGAAGTCATTGCTCATCTCAGTACGTGCCAACAAACAAACTAAAATAGCGAGGAGAACTTCATAAATAAAAGATTCATTGTAGAACTGTATATTGCCAAATCTCCCGAAAGCTCGAAAATAAAGTGAAGAGACGGTAGTGCAGCGGCGGGAAAGAACTATGGACTAGCGACCAACGTAAACATGTACTGCTCTCCATAATCTACTTTTACGTCTTTACATGCCACGGAAAGTATTTACATCCAAAAAAACAACAGAAAATGTATCATATAGACCTTCCTCACCAAAGTGTGAAGCATTATCGAAGATTCTATAAAGATCTGGGATTTCATGTCTCTGTTTTTGGGACTGCTATGAACACACTGAAAGGGAAAGTAACGTGATATTTTACAATATATAGTGAGTCACATTTTGTGAGGTATGTTTATTATTTTAAAATCTTAAATTGACCTAACTGGCACAATGGTTAGTACACTGGACTCACATTCGCAAGGATGGCGGTTCAAAGATGCGTCCGGCCATCCACTTTTAGGTTTTCTGTGGTTTCCCTAAATTGCTGCAGGCAAATGCCGGAGGGGTTCCTTTGAAAGTGTACGGTTGATTTCCTTCTCCATCCTTGACATAATTCGAGCCTGTGCTCCGTCTCTAATGACCTCGACGGGACGTTAAACTCAATCTTCCATCCATCCTTATATTGAAAGAATTTTATGTCTGTTTATGAATTTCCTCACGTCACGCTGTGATCACTCAGTGTTCGTTTCACGTAACTCTGTCATGCAACAGTCCTGATCACCTACATCGGTATTTGTTTATATGGTTGCCCATCCAGAGGGTATATTACCTTTCTTCTAAGTTTTGATTTGCCTGTTCTATTTTCAAACACGAGTTGGTTCTACGTTTCACCAAGAAATGATAGTCTTTAGCGTAACGAAAAGAGAGAAGTTTAATGTGTGACAGAAGAATAAACAAGGCTAGAGGTCATGTAGGTCATGTCGCAGAACGAATTAGCAATTCAAGTGAAGTAAGAGTCACGTAGGGCATAATTCCCTATGAAAGTTAGGTCTTTTGATGAATCTATCATAGAGATGGACAAAGGCTTACTAATCAGACTGAGCAGATTTGTAAAGAATTCGTACAAAGTTGAATGTTTCACTAGCTGTTCAAGCAACTTGGACCACATATGTATTCTTAAACATTACACAACGGAATTTAGTTTGCTTCAAGTGAAATATAAAATGTTACTACACCAAATATTACTGATGGTTATTACGAAGATTTTCTGTCAACATCACTGTCGCCTTGACAGGAGCTTGTAAGGCAGACCGTGTGATAATCATTGTCAGTAACCGTCATGGCAAATCGAATGCATGAAAGTACAGTACAAGTTTAGAGTCGAATGGAAAGTTACTGCGAATGGAGGAATCTGTTGAGCCAGAAAAGGTTTCGCCTGCACCACATTCAGTCAATAATTCCTCCTCTATTACGCTCAATTAAAGCTACAACTTCAAGTAGGCGAGGGAGGACGATGGGGGAGGGGATGGTTTCTGTTACATGCGTTTGGATGTGTTCACATTTCCCAGCAAGGCAGTGGCCACGTCAAACAACTAAGTTTTTTTTATTTTATTTTTTTTCTCCATGAGTCATCAGCAATGATAATTTATTGTGTATACAGTCATCCTGTTCGACAATCATTTAAATGAAACTAGTGCCAAATTTCCCATCTGCATACACTAGTATACCTATGTTAATGCCTGAATACTATTTTTATTGAAGCTGTTAAAGGATGTCCCTCAGAAAAAGAAGTTCTGACCCTTGACGTAATAACAGAATCGAATTCTTGAAGCTGTTTGGTTCATCGTAAATAGCTGCACGCATTTTCATCTTTTGTCTAGGAACATACTGTCGCTAATTTTTGGTAACGTACTGTTGGCCATTATTCGCCGTCACGTGTCCACAGCTTATATTCTGAGTAAGAACTAGTAGGTTTTTTAAGCAGCCCTGTAACTCATAGGACCTCGTTGTTCCTGAAACTACTAACGTCGCATACATTGTTCCAGAAAAGCTAAGTCGATCGCTTGGCTTGTAACATCACAGCGGCAAATAGTCGCTCAGAGCTGTGTTTGTTCCGGTCCCATGAAATGTCGTAGGCTGAATTATGCGTTACCTAATATCATGTGGATCTTAAACATACAGTGCACGGCGTTACTGCGAGGCAGCCACTTGCCACATGTCCTACATAATTCCACATCAAATGCTATACAGAGAAGAAAATGTCTTATACTATCCGTTCATCATTTATTTACCTTTCCTGTATTTTAGATGAACAGGCAGTGTCATGGGTAATGCTCTTAAGTCATTTATAAAGGGAATTAATAGACACACACAATCATATATACGACTGCGGAATTTCATTAGAGAAGGATCTGGTTTGATAGGTACATCTACTAGAATAGATAGATTTCAGGAATGATTTTATGGTCTTGAAGGGGAAGGTAGTTAAATCTACCGTGAGGAAGTGTGAGCATTGTTTGGAAATGGAGAGAAAGTGTGATGTGCTGATAATAGGCTAGACAGCGGGCAGAGATTTCACGTTAGAGGTAGGACATGTAAGAATCTTCCGGTTGTGGAACTTACTGAACTGGTACACACTATGCATGCGAGAAAGTTGTGAGTCGGAGTGCATGTCGTTGAAGGATTTGAAGAGAGCCTAAAAATTTTGGAGGACCTAAAGTCGATGCGATGTGTTTAGAGGTGAGAATGGGACGGATAACAGTGTGCTGCATGTTGATAGTGAAGTTGGGCTTCAGTGTCTATTTTCGTCTGGTTATTAGTGTGTGTGAAATCTTGTGGGACTTAACTGCTAAGGTCATCAGTCCCTAAGCTTATACACTACTTAACCTAAATTATCTTAAGGGCAAACACACACACACCCATGCCCGAGGGACGACTCGAACCTAAGCCGGGATCAGCCGCACAGTCCATGACTGCTGCGCCTTAGACTGGTAATTAGTTTTAGTAGGTTTAGCCCATTGTAGGTTTCTTTTATTGAAGATTAGTAGGTGGGGATCCGAATTGGTTTTTCATAGAGTGCCAGCCCTAGGTACTAGTACTTAAGTGCTTTGGTAGAAATGATGGGGCAGGATAGCTCGGGTGAGTTTTCTTGCAATTACTGCCTGGAGTATACTAGCTTGACAGAGAGATGCCACTGGTAACACAGAACGGTGAAGCTATTAAGCTGGAGTTATGTATCGTTATGATGAATGAAGATGGCAGGAG
Source organism: Schistocerca serialis cubense (assembly GCF_023864345.2). Taxonomy (NCBI): domain Eukaryota; kingdom Metazoa; phylum Arthropoda; class Insecta; order Orthoptera; family Acrididae; genus Schistocerca; species Schistocerca serialis. The sequence goes on from NC_064640.1 coordinate 586,903,597, forward strand.
GGGTGGAGGGGGTGGGGTGGGAGGGTGGGCAGAGATAAAGGTGGTATCTGTTGGATGTGTTGCACGGGGAGGAATGGGTCATGGTTGTCGTATATGTATTTATACATGCTACAGAAATATATGTACTTACGACATCTCTTCCAGTACCACAGGATCCATTTCTACCAAACTTGGTGCACATAACGTTTACTGTCTGGAAAGTAGCGCCGTGAGGTTAAGAACCACCTGTCTCTTATAGGGGTGGGGGTAAAAATAGGGTGACATGAAAACATAACTGAGAAACATCTGGAGCAATTTCAACCAAATTTCCTACTTTCAATACTCATTAGACGTATTACTTGTATAACATGCTGATTTATATAAAAATACACCATTCTCAGCCCTAGGAGGAAGCGGTGACACAAAATTATTTGAAAACGATCGATATCGACTCTCTAGTTTTTGTGCGTCGTAGGACTCATTGGTGACCGTCAGAACGAAATTTTACCCCGTGGGGTGGGGCGGATGGTGTGGGGGGATGGAGGGGGGGGGGTGCGAAGACAGCTGCCAACAGCATATTTTTGCAGTGTCTGAAAACATTTCTATGAAACTCGGCATGCTAATCACTTGCTGTCTGGAATATATTACTGTGACAATAAGACACCCGTAGCACTGCTACGGCAGGAGGTCGAGTGAAAAGTGGTGACACAAAAGCATAAGCCAGAAACGCCCGGAGAAATATGAACGAAGTCTAGTGTACACATGACTCACACTTTGTGCAAAAATACTGCGACAGTAAGGTACCTTTACTAGCTTTAGAGTTGGAGGTACGGGTGAGAAAGGATAACAGTTACGAAAACAACCTGCCCGTATTTCTTTCCGGTTTTTGGTTTTCTTGGAATACTTTAAAAGTTTGAAGTGCAAGCTGTCTCATATTTGTGTTGTTTAATGCATCAACTAGTTCGCGAGAATGAACAAAACAGCGAGACATAATTTTATCAGTTAGTTTCGGGGCCAAGGATCAAGCCACACGACTGAACACGACAGATGAATTGTACGTCCTAACATACGTAATGTATGTGTACACAGGTGATGTTGCTGGCAAACAGTAGTAGGAAATAAAGGTCGGATAATATGAGTACTCCTTGTGACGCCCATAGGGTAAATCGCAACATACGAGAAACGGCACTGTTTAATTATACGTCACACGCATTGTCAGTTTTATATTCTTTAGATAGATTTATCGTTGCAGAACACTCGACTTGCAAGATAAATATCCAACTACACTTCACCATGTTTGTAAAATTCGTAATGAGAAGCGCTTGGAAGAAATCATTTGAACGAACTAACGTCAGCTAATGCAATTCTTAAGTATTATAACGATGTCAGTCGTCTGCATCCTTATGATAAGCACAGTGATGTTTGTTGAGGTGTAATGCACTAAAGTATATCGTTTGTCCCTTGGTCACTAGAGTACTGAAAACACATCACCCTCCGCAGTTGTATAAGTAAACTGATCTTCGACTTAGCCGTATTGATTCCAAAGAACTCTACTTGTCCATGAACAATCACAAAAAAAGAAAGCCTAGGATGCTGAGGCTTCAGGAACGGTCCAGCGAAATCTATATTAAAATCAGGATAGCTACTGTTAAGTAACGGCTCTACAGACTGAGAGACTGACAAAACCTCCTAAAACGGAACTGATACGTTCTATTAGTCGTCTAGACGTTTATTATCGAATTTCTCATCGGTATCAATGAGTTATCTTCTGCAGTGACCTGCCGACGTGTTGCTTTCAGAAGGATCAAGGTCAAATCAACCACGAATATCCAGATGTAAGTCTTCGTTAATTTCCCCAAATCGCTAAGGCGAATACCAAGAAAAGAAAACAACCCGTTCCCTTTCCTGTCCTTACAAAATCTGAGACTGTAATACGTCTGTACTGGCCGCTTCGTCGGTGGGAAACGGAACCTCAGTATTCGTTTCTTATTTTAATTTCTATGTTTATTCGTATAGGTGAGATATTTATGAAGTCTGGTATCGCTTGCAGTCATCAACGACATACTGACATATAGCAATTCCATAAACGGACGCTGCTTATTGCACAGTAGAGTATTAAATATCCAGATACATAGAATCTTTTTGTTGGACTTGGACTTAAAAATTCAAGCTTTACGTTTACCTGTGAAACACAGAGGTTCAGTTTGAGTACCGGTTCGTCTAAAGGTTTAATCTGTGAAGACGTTTCGTTGCGGGTGACATTTTGCTGCAGAGTGAAATTTTGGCTCTGAAGAGAACAGTATGTCAGTCAGCATCTAACTGCTGTACACAGATTTTCTTTTTTCTTTTTAAGAATATTGAGGCGGCATTGACCGTGTGCGGTGGGGAGGAAAACCTGTCTATGCGGATGGTTAATATGGCTGGCTGTAAATAATTAATCGCGTCTACAGTTTAACATCACGTTTTCTCATTTACGGTTAGAGTTTAATAGGATCTCCACGTTCTGCTGCGACGCGATGTGAAATATATTGTCTTCCTAGATTTTTCTTAAAAGCTTCTGCTGCTTTTCGAGGACACTCGTTCTCCACGAAACACAAAATTGTTTATAGGCCGCCGGTAGTCATTTGCACGTGCGTGAATTGCCACAACAACGTATTGTAGGCCAGAAAGTTTGTCTCCGGTAGCTGCTGATACAGTAGTCTGTTATTTGTGTCAGCCTGCAGTCTGGTTTCCCTAGCTCATTCAGAATGAGGAGGCAGTAAACAGCTTCAAGGTCCCTGCCTAATGTAACGCTACTCGGACGGAAGGTCCTCTTGCTGAGAGAAGTGGCAGCAGGGCTTTTGGCTTCGACCAAACGGACACTCATCTGGCGCAGTGTTCATCTCGCGTTATACCTAAGCAAGAGAATGTCTCTTGCTATGTTGGGTTCACTGAAGAGCAGCTATATGCTAAAATATATGCTGCTGCCATTTGTTTTTTGGTGTAGAAGTCGAGAGATTCCTAATGAGATAATTCTCGTAAGTGGAATAATCTTCTGTTACATGTGTAGGGCTTCGGGATGTACGTATAATCCTTCATAAACTAAAAATATTTGGAAATTGGCAATGACGCCAATATTCTTTTATGGTACACAGCTACACTACAAAAAAGTAGTAAGATATCTTGGAATAGTCTTCGATGAGCATCCAAACTGGGAAGATCAAACTGTAACAGAATGCAAGGAATCAAAAATTTAGAAAAGGTTTTTCGCCTAAAATACAGCAAAATCAAACTCAGTCTTTAGTCCGGACGAATCTTTACTGGTGTGATGTTGTTCGACATAGCCACATAACGATAACTCGAGACGAACAACCAAGTACACTTACAGCAGAAATGAGACTAGTGTTGACCTGTTTGATTAAGTCGATACAAGTTCTAATACGTTCAAAAGTTTTCATGTACCTGTTCATGACACTAAATCTTTTCTCCTACTCTTTCTCTTTTCTGGAACAAAGTAACCAGTAACCTAAGTCTGATTAAAAACGACGGTACGTTCAAGAAGACATTAAAGCTTTATCTTATATCACCTGTGTAATTTCCCTGTCGGCATATCAGGTTTTTTTTCTTCTGTTCAGCAGCGTATCAGTATCTGTTTTATCATAGCTAGCATCGTCTCGGCTTCCTTCGTTCAATTGTAATCGTGTTTTTTCTTCCATCTCACTGGTTTACTTTATCCTATTACTTCTCGTTCTTTCCTAAACCATTCAACTTATTGTACATTTCTGAAGTCTTTTATTGCTGTTGCCGTGAATTTCTGTTACTACTGCATTGCCATCATTTGAAAGGAACGTTATGTTATGAAAAAAATTACTTAACACAATGTTAATAGGACTATCATTACTATATCCCTACATATTAATTAGTGGAACGCTATTACTACTACTATTATTATTATTATCATTATTATTATGCACAGTTAATGTTACGTGCATCATGCTGCTATCTCCCTCTAACTACACATTATCAGATGCAAGAGAGGTTAAAAAAGCCCTAATCGTACCAAGTGAATTAAATGCTCAAATAAAGAAATAAACACATGACATTTTATGTAGAATATGTCTCGCTTTAAGTCTCTTTACTGTGGGTATTTTATTCTCACACCTGATGATTTGAAGGCCGAGTGACACCTCGGATAAAAACGCGCCAAATATGGGCACCAGATTTATCATAAGAAACTTCGTGGGTAACCAATACAGCACTGCCGTGGTTAACAAATAGACAATCTGAGGAGGTCAATAGGAGAGACCATCGTAGGCCACAGAAAACATGATGTTGAATTACAAGCGTCCACAAAGAAAACTAATCTCATTAATCTTTAACAAATGAGATGCGAAGGACAGTTAGAAAATGAGGAGACACGTACATAACAGGAGTACACTATAATTAAAAGACTGGAGAAATTTTTAAGTTAGGTAGCATTAGACCAGTTACAAGCTGATCAGAAATTACTATAAACAATACCTGTAAACCTTTTGAAGTGAAAAGTAAAATCTACTACTGTAGACACTATAATGATAAAGATATTTTCAGCAGGTACTAAAGTAAAATATCAAATAAACCATTTTGTGTGTGTACATGAACTAAATTAAAAAGAAATATTTATTTACCATAAAGGTAGTAAGCCTGATTATCACTTCCTACGTATATTGTTGAATGGTTACTGAGAGAAAGATGTAATAAAAAATGAAACTTATATTTTGATCAAATAAAGACGACTGTAATGAATGACACTTTCTTAAACCTCCTATTACTGTGTTGTCTCTAGTTACCACAGAGCATAATCTTCTCTAAATTGGACCTTATTTTATATCCCTAAGAATTATGAAAAATCAGATTTTTCCTGGAGTAAGTAATAGTTTAATACTGCATTAACATAACCTTTTGAATACATAGAGTTTGCAGAATATCATGCTCGAACCATTGAATACCACAGGGATCATATGCTACTCCATTTCTTTCATGGAGTTTTATAATGGGTTGATACTCTTTTTAAAATATACAATTGTTGCTGCATTTCCTTTGTTACATTCTTGGAAATATTGCTCTCAGGACTTCATACGCAGTCAGTTTTTCGTTCCACGTTTGTGAGATCAGTTCTGTGTCTGCTGCATTTAGCTGATAATGACTCATCACTTTTCCACAAAGGAGGTGCTGGAAATATTCCTGCAAGGTAATCCTATCTTTGGAGATCTAAGTACTGATACCAGCGATGTATATTCTGATGTCTCATGTAGTGAGGGAGAAACAGACGTCTTGGAAGAGAATATTCATGAACAAGACGGAGGTTCGGAATAAGATTTGGGCAGTGTAAACGTCCAGCCCGTAAAGGAAGTGATACATACTGCTGAGTTTTATAGGCAAGAACGCGTTGTATTATAAGTTAGTATATACATGCGACAGCGTCTGGTGCCACGATATATAATTTTTATCCATTTCATATAGTTCAAAAAAACAAAGGAAGTGTGGCACACAGTTGAGAAGAAATTCTGGATGAAAGGAAAGGTGCTACGTAACACTAATAAAGCCAGGCCCAACAAAAATGCAGTAAAAAGTACCATCAGTTTCTCAGTTGTTTCCTTGGAAGAACGTAGTTGATGGAATACTAAAGTGGACTAACAAAAAGGGAAGTCTGGTTTACGGCAGTAGATGGAATTCAGACGCCGCTGAACTGAAGTGCTTAATGGTTGCTAGAACGTAGCAGGTGCTTACAAGGCCTGCAGTGAATCAATTACACATCTGTGGAATAAAGAGGATGTTAGAGCAATTTTTAGTGAAGCAATGGCTTGAAATCATTTCACCCAAACTTCAAGATGCATTTGATTTGACGATGCGCATGCGAGACGTGGCACCGTGCTCCTGACAATTTGACTCCCATCACAGAAACATTTGAAATGTAGGCAAAGGCACTTCAAAACACTTATGTTCCTGACAGCAACGTAAGAATTGATCGGCAGCTTGTAATACTTGGTGGTAGATGTCTGTTTCGCTAACAAATACCCTCAAAACCAGGAAAATATGCGCAGAAATTTCGCGTTGTATGTGATGGACCAACATTTTACCTTCTTTCTGCAGGTTTACAATGGTCGACAAGAAAATGAATCACGTGATATTGGTTAAGACAAGAGAATTGCTTTAGACATGATGAAAGGCTTAGGAAACAATGGAAAAAGTGCAACAGGTGACAACTTTTTCATAAGCCTTAATTTGGCGAGAATCCTTTTGGAAAACTATGTCCCACTTTCAGGAACAGTTAGAAGAGGTACTAGAAGCGTTCAGTCACTCTAAAGGTCACGTCAAATATTCACCCATGTTTGGGCTCCAAGAGCTGTTTCTTATCGTCCAAAAATAGGCACAGTTGTAGTTTTGGAAGATCGTGAAGAATCCAAGCCAATAATGATTCTAGATAATAATGAAATAAGGTCAGGAGTAGATATGGTGTACAAGCTTGTTGGAAAGTACACTACAAGAAGAAGGTGACCAATGATATTATTTCACAAAATGATTGATATTAGTGCAATGAATGCATTTATAATAAATCTGCGTATTACAAAAGGCTGACTAACTACAAGAGATGAACAATCCTAACGAAAGAAACTCATTGGTTGAAAACTAAACAATATCAGTTCCTCAGTAGTTTTATTAATACAAATGACAAACAAGGAGAACAGTGCCCCTATTATGAAAGTTTTGTAAATAGAAAATACACCGATAAATGTTAAAAATGTGGACGATCTGTGTGTAAAAACGACTCGGCATTTCCTTGACAAACGTAATGTTTCGTACTTGACGCTTCGGAATTTAATCAAAAACGTTTGTAGTTTCATCAAAATTGTTTGTACATTTTACTGAAATAAATTATTAAAATAATCTTACATTTTCATTTGCGTTCGTGCCAACACCATCGAGTTTTATAACGTGGAAAAATATACGAAACGTGGTTGTATTTAACAATTATTAAAACTATCCTTAATAAGAAAGAGGTTCTAATGAGGTCACTAGAGCACCAAAGGCACTCATTGCTCACTGTACCAAAATTATTCGGTATTAGAAGGACTGGACAAGGAATACGTTTTGATGTCCAATACTGATTATGAAAAGTTAAAGCAGTATCAGAAAATACATGGGTAGAGCATGGAACTATACGAAAATGTTATTTTAACGATGTAAAAGTCATATCTGGGTGAGCTAGAAGAATAATATGAAATAAAAATGGGGCTGAAGGAAGAGTTCAAAAGCTTGGACAGGCAAGAGAAGTCTTTTAGATGAAACAGGAGAAATATAATTATGTGATAAAGTCGAAGTACCAGAACAGATGTAGTGCAAGAGGGATCGCCTTTACTAATCTCGTTATGGAACATGTGCTGTAGTAATTGGAGTAAATTTAAGACAAAGCAATATATAACACCGCTAGTGTAGAGCTTAAATGGAAGTAACGATGAGGAAACGGCGACTCGTAATGATACACTAAATTAACATCACATTTATAGTGCTGATTAAATTTTATAAAGAAAGTTTACTTTGTCTAACTTTGCCACTTACAGTAAAAACTAATTTAACACAGCAATACGTTCAATAGTTCGTTGTAAGCAACAAAATGTACGCAATAAATTTTATTTAACTGGCAGTGAGACAAAACACATCCACGTGCCTTGTGTGAAGCTGTAACTGGTTACAGAAGAGGTACTGCTGATGTGATGCTTCAGTGTGATATGTTTGGGGTTGAGAACGGATATGGCATCCATTAAGTGAAACTTAATCAGTAATGTGACTCCCTGTTCCGAAAAGATCAACGGATTTGCGTACAACTAGGTCGCTTTAGTTGAGTCATGTGCATAACACCTTACCTGGATTACCTGTCGAACTGGAGACAGATCTGAAGGTATTCGAAAGTACACCCCTGTTTCACAGAATGACACAGTTCATATCATACATAAATTGACAGTTACTTTTCACTTCTTGAAAAATCTAATCTGCTAGTTACAGCAAATTCCTAACGGCATCCATACCAACCAAACGTGCCTACCAGCTTTAGGGGCCAGGGTTGAGACTCCAACTGTTGACAGGATGGCAGAACATGAAGTGTGGTGAAGTTGGGAGATTAGCCACTGGGTGCTAATGATACAACAATTAGAGGAATAAGGATTTATTAAATTAAAGTTTAGAAGCATGTGATGATACAGAAGATGACCTGGCGTTACATAAGATGATACACAAGAAAACCTGGCGTTGACGTGATGGAAATGCTCTAAATCAAATGAATACAATTGTGTAAATAGTCGATGGAAGTCACCTTTCTGATTCACACGGAGCTATCGATCTGCGGATGTTGGATAAGACCAATTCTTGGCTCGAGCGGATTTGAAAGTGATGTTCAATTCACAGTAACACCAATAACCCAAACGATCGTTTGATGTGAGGGAGCTAAAAGACCAGGAACAAAAAAATTCGTTCTTAATTTGTCTTAAAAATCGATTTCAGCGACCTCACGATCTACCTTATGTAGTCAAAAGGCAATGATTTCACTTCTAGGATTCTGTGTGTATATATGTTGAAGAGATAATTGGGTGACAAAGTGGAACAGAGACAGGGAGATGGATTGAAAACCAAATCTGGCACCTGAGAGATAAAACAAATATCATAAAACAACAACCTGAACAGGCAAAAGATGATGAAGAGCTTCAAAGAGCTAAACAAAGATATGCCGGGATAGACCGCCCAGCCAAACGCAGTTGTAGCGCTGGCAAAAACAGTGGTTTGAACGAAAGGGTAGAGTGGTGCAAAACGATGTCTCTCGAAATGATAAAAGGACAATATACCGTATTTTTCGATAACTTACCGAAGCCCATACTTATTCAAACGGCTTCATTAAGGATAAAAATGGCAAACTTCTGATCAGAAAAGATGAAAAAGCTGCCCGATGGGTTGAGTATTTCTAAGAAACCTTAAACCAGCGTAACCCAACTAATGCTTCCAACTTCGAAAAGGAGCAAAATGCAAGAGTTAATGGCAAAAATAGGTGATATGACAGAAACAGAGAGATGAGCAGCAATCCTAACTCTTACAAAAACAAAGAATCAGATTGTTTGGATGAAATATCAGCCGGAATTGTGTAATATGGAGGTCCGGACTTAAGTCACTACCTTACTGAACTGTGCAATACCTGCTGTCAAATACGGGAGGTTCCAGAAGACTGGAGGTGTGGCATCATTGCTAAACTACCCAAGAAAGGAAATCCAAGCGAATGTACAAACTGGTGTGGTACCATTAATTTTTCGGTGTTGGGCAAAGTATTTCCTTGTAAAAAGGATGAAAGACGCAGCAGTTTGTCGACTACCGGCTGGGTATTTGAACTGGTAGATACTTTTCCGAACAAATATTCTGCGAAACGTAACAACACAATGAATGGAATTTAACTGTCCACTACAACTAAACTTTATAGATTTTTTTATTTTTTTTTAAACCGTTTGACACTTTACGCCGAGAATCACTATGGACATATTATAATCCTATGTGGAATTCTTGAGCATCTGACTGAATTTTTCAGGACCCGTATATACGTCCGGGTTTCTGTATGAGAACACGAAAGGTGAACACCCCTTTCTTTAATATTCTAACAGACGTCAGCAAGGAACCCATTCTGTCACCACTCCTCATATTAGTCGTAGATTTTATAATCAGAAAAACTATCGACAACTCCAACGGCATACATCTGAATGAGCAGTCTTATCTTACAGATCTGGATTTTGCTGATGACATCGTTCTTCTGGCAGAAAATCCACTAATACCAAGAGGGATGAAGTGACCAGCCCTGCAGGGATAAAAGAAATAGTGATAAAACAAAAACAGTTACCACAAAACGTGGAAATTTATCCACTCAAATTATACTGCAGCAGAAGGCACTGCAAGATGTTGACAGTTTTGCATACCTCGTCATCCTTACCTATAATAACGGGGACGTAGATTTAGACATCACCAGCCAAACTGGGAAATTTTCTGCAATCTTACACCGAATGCAATCGATATGACATTTAGATTCGATAAGTTCGTCCACAAAGCCTCAGCTTGACTCCACTACTATCCTACCAATGGTCATACTTGCGTGTGAGACCGGGAAACATCGGCAGACTCGTCACAATAGCTCAGTGTTTTTCACTAAATTTGCTTAGGGGGAATTTTGAAGATCATCTATCGCCACTACGTTTCAAACGATGATGTGCTGAGAAGAAGCAGTCCACGCAGCCTGCATAAAATAGTTGCCAAAAGAACACTGAAGATTGAGGGGATGTTATACGCATGACAGATGGAAGAAATCCCAACCCAGCACAGTTATGGAAACCAACGGATGGAGGCGTAATACTGGAAGACCTTGTGACGAAGGAAACTAACTCTTGCGAAGTATCTTCATTACACTGAAACTTATTGCCCAGTATGCTACTTAGCACTGGAGTAACTAAATGTAAGTAAATCTAATAACACCGTAGATCTGTATACGTAGATTTTTTACGCCCTGTTTTTGGGTGATGGTTCAATTGCGTCAGTGTAAAACCACTACTGTAGAAAACGAAGATCAGTGACTAACGTCGCGTCGCTGAACAGTTGATAAGATACGAAGCTCAAGGTCAACTAGGACAAGGATGGGGAAGGAAGTCGGTCGTGTCTTTTTCAGAGGGACAATCCCGGCATTAGTCTTGAAACGTAATTCTAAAAGGTGGCGCTGGGATTTGAATCCACTTCTTTCCGATACTGCTAGCTAAGCATATTCGTCGGCGGAGGCATACTCCTCATGTTCCATCCTCAAAATGTCGCCGTAATCGTTCCATCAGCTATTGCACAAAGGTTGTTCCGTCATTGTCAGTGACTGCACTTGATATTTCGTAAATAAATGGTTCAAATGGCTCTGAGCACTATGGGACTTAACATCTATGGTCATCAGTCCCCTAGAACTTAGAACTACTTAAACCTAACTAACCTAAGGACAGCACACAACACCCAGCCATCACGAGGCAGAGAAAATCCCTGACCCCGCCGGGAATCGAACCCGGGAATTTCGTAAATAATCATGGGCACTTGTCATCACGTATCCTGCCTTGGCTGGTATTCGTTTTGGAGACGTTATGTCTACCACTTTTTTCAATGTTGCAATGTATCGAGATTCTCGTATGATTTCCTAATGGTCACGCTCAGTGTGCGATAAACCGGCGTATAATGATACCTATCGGTCACTAATAAGTCGTTTAGTGCATTATCATGCTTCTCTGTTTTTAGTGAAGGTATAACTTAGTTTGCAAGTGTTATTACTACTGATAGTTGTCTAGTGTTAGATCTTTCTCGGTCGATAATTGTCACACTCCCGTGAACAAAGGTTGGCACAAAGTTTCCATTTCGTGCACAAAAATAGGTTTTCTAGTGTCGACATTTTTGCACATACCGCATCATGGGACGTACCTGTTTCATTACTCAGGAATTTGTTGATGCCTATCTTAAAACTTCAGTGCAACAAATAAGTTTCTGCAAAATAACCACCATTGCAGTTCTACAAAGAAGCATACCAAACCATTATTTCTAATGAATCTTAGGAAATAACACTGTAACAGAGTGATGATGCAACAATACTAAATAGAGGGAGTAACTCACTAAGGCTGAGAGAGCCCGGCGTCATTCGAGTGAGGGGTCGAGCAGATACGGGAGTGCGTGGGAATAAGTACTAGCATGTGCCAAGGCTGAAGGAAATGTTACTCCTATCGTTAAATTACAGTACACAATGCATTTTGTACATTTTGTCTGTCGATCACATCCCTTAGTACTTTAGGCATTGTATAGAACTTCATTGGGTAACGTTATATTTCTTTAAAGACTTTTTGTTAAATCATGTTTCTTGCCAACTAAGAACGACGTCAACACTATTTCTCTTCTGCTTCATACCTCTCCTAAACTTTCATTTTCTCAAAATAAGCTCTTTTCCTCCCATCTAACCATTTGACGCCAGATGTTTTTCGGTTTGTTTCATCTTACTTAAGACTTTCAGATTACTTGACTTACAGTCTGAATTTATCTCAGGTTGAGCGAGGTCTACAGTGCAATCTGTGTTTCTTTTAAGTCAATTTTTGCAATGCCTGCCAACCTATTTTCTTTGTCTATTTTCCTGTTTTGGAAGATTGTGTGGATCTTCTTTATTAATCTGTCTTCCTTCGTTCTCTCTGTATATCCTGGGAATGTACCACGTCCTTTCCTGATCACGTCTGTTATTTTATGGTAGAATTTCAATATATTTACTTAATTGGTCTCAAAACACTGTTTCTTTTTGATTGAAAATCATATTTATCTCAAGGTTTTCCTTTCTCTCTTTTCTAAATCTTCTAATACAATTATGTAATACATTCCCCCAAATGGTGAGAGGCAGGAACAGGTAACGCACCCAGGAGCATTGTCGAACTTTATCGATTTGGTGATTCACCGGTTGTGGTGTGGGGAGGCATAATGTTGTATGGCTGTACTGACCTTAAAATCTTTGAACATGGAACACTCACCGATCAAGGTTATTGTGACACTGAACTTCTTCCCATGTGTGTCTTTTCAGGATGTACCTGGTCCTGACTTCATTATTATTGATGACAATGTGGAGACACATCGGTTTGAGCAGGTCGAGGAGCTTCTGGAACGAGAGTTCAGCCAAATAAATCCCAACAACCAAGAGTGGCATTCGACGATGAGACCCATTGCAGCACGCCCACATGCGACAACAACCATTCACTGGTGTCCAACCGCGCTGGTGGAGGGAGGGAAAGCCCTGTCACAAGAATTCCTTACCAATATTGTTCCCATCATGGCTGCAAGTTGCAAAGCATGCATTGCGGCCCTATTAAGAACCATGAACCGCCTTTTGTAATTTTCAGGCGACAACTATCAATCGCGGCGATTTTCTTATAATTTCTGTGTTTAAATAAAGTATCGTTTCTGTTCGTCTCATTGCCTTTTTTTCAGTTGTACTATACTGTACCAGTTCCTTCTGTGTATGGTACATGCTTCATTGAGCTATGTTACTTGGCAGTGCCACATCACGCGAAAGTGACTTTCGTCCTCAAGTTCAACTCACCTCTGTAGTCTCAGACGCACTCAACAATGTTTACGCCAATAACGGCTCTCATGCGGTAGTAGAAGCTTCTAGCAGTATTCTGCCCCAGGTAAAACCCTACCCGTCAGAGTGTTAAAAGAGCGTTAGATACTGTACTGCGAAAATGGGAATGTAACGCGAATGTTGTTGTAATCTGTTCACAACGAATTGGGATTTATTACTCTATGATACTGAAGCAACGTTTTTGTGATAATGTTGGTGTTTCTTTGGTAGACCTCGAGGTCCACAGACACTAATCATATTGACAAACGACTGAATGCCTTTAATTTCCACATGGGCCCGCTCTTTAAGATGAAGCTATCTGGGCTCTGCTTCGACAACTGTGACAACGTAGAACGGGCTTTTCCCACTTTTTTACTTTCACAGGCCACGTAGTTCAATGAGAGTAGCTTTTTTTAAATTTATTTAGGAAGAGGGGTGGCTAAACGTCCCATCAAAAATTAGGAACACATGCACGAACTTGACAAACGATATGTAACGACCATGACCTTTCCAAAGGATCCGCCGTGGCGATTGCCTTTAGTGATTTAGGCAAATCATATATTTGATTGGAAGGACAGGGATCAGAACCTGATTCCTCCAGAAATCAGACTCTTCAGACTTCACAAATTGCGACGCTAGATTCATTACGAGGTATAAGTAGATTCGTAATAGAAATTGGAAGGTTCAGTAGAGCATCTGTTTCCATTTCCACTGCTTTCCATATGCGGCCCAGATGTGGCAAACTAGAGAAACTGTTTTTCGAAACTACCCTCGTATACTTACCAAATTTTACAAGTATTAAATAACAAAATAGCGTCGATAAATCTTTGGGTGGACTACCTACTAAGAACCTAGGTTTCCTGGTCAATACCTTGTATCCCAACCTATTCATTTCACTGGAAAGATTTACAGCAGTGCAGAAGGGGCATGTAAGTGCAATGTTCGTATTTCAATATATACAACTGTAACGTAGTACATAACATCACAAAATACAATGATGGGAGTCCCATTCACAAATTACCTTTTTGAGTCTGGTTCCAGCTAGTGGAGCCTATATCTACCTATGGAGGAACACCATCCATCTCCAAAACTCTGCGTCCATCGTACATATAACGACCAAATGAGCCACCCTTTGAGTCTAAACAGACGTAATGGTGCCAGTCATAGAACATTGTGAATTTGGCTGGACTAGTGGAAAACTATTTATGGTGGAAGATGTAAATAGTTGTAAAAAGAACATTGAAATGTGCCATACAGTGTTGACAGATTTAGGCAGCAGGCTGCAGTCTGGTGGATCGGATCTTCTGAAGGGAGGAGGAGTGTTGTACCAACTTCTATCTAGCGGACTTCACAATGCGTGGATAGATGGTACAGCCTGCTGGCTGCGAAATTCCGATATGTGAGCCGGAAAAGTGTGTAGTGTACATGATGCATGCCTCAGCCCACTGCAGTGAACCACTGGGTTACTTCATGAAGAGCTGCCTGAGCCCCTCTACATTACTGAAAGCGGCGCGTTGTCATAGCATAACTTGGGCCAACCTGCAAAAACAGTAAAAATACTAACCCGCCAACACCTCCTTCCTGGAGCAGGCACTGACGCACGGGGTTAACGACACCGCCTCGATACTGTCCACAGCTGCCATGTGAACTCTGCTGAATAAGATATGTTCTTGACACAACTGCTGTTATGATTTCACAGCTGCCAAGGAATTTGTTATTCGCACCTCCTATCCAGCCAAACATTCTGAGACATCTTCCTGAAGTTTTACAGAGTCAGTAATTCTCGGACCATCCTGTTAAAGTTATACCGAAGCGCACAAACACCACAGAAATTTGCGCCGAATTATCTGTTTCAATCAGAATGCGCAGTCTATTAAAAATAAAATACAGCAAACTGATGCTGAATTACAGTCTATGAGCAGCGCAGTGGCCTACATTACAGAGCATTGGTGTGGAGACATGGATTACGCATATCGTCATACGAATGTGCAAGTTGCTGATGTAGAACTATCCTAAAAGCTGGGCGGTCATCTACTCGTCTTTATTTGATACGTGGTGCACATTTTAAAACTGGATAACGTGTAGATAAAAATTCTGAAATGCTAACTGTCAAATTAAGAAAGCTAGACACCCATAAAACTCAATCAGTCTGTGTGTGTGCCGGCAAGAGTGTCCGAGCGGTTCTAGGCGCTAGAGTCAGGAACCGCGTGACCGCTACGGTCGCAGGTTCGAATCCTGCCTAGGGCGTGGATGTGTGTGATGTCCCTAGGTTAGTTAGGTTTAAGTAATTCTAAGTTCTAGGGGACTGATGACCTCAGAAGTTAAGTCCCACAGTGCTCAGAGCCATTTGAACCATTTTTTCTGTGTGTGTGGGTGTGTGTGCCGCTCGACGATAATGTGGACATTTCCTTTAACAAATTAATTGAAGTCCTGGAAAGAGTCCTAGACTTCAAAACTGACATAATAACATGTGGAGACATGAATATTAGCACAGGTGTTAAGAGCGAAATTAGTAATAACTTCCTATATATTTTGGACACATCTGGTGTGGCATAAATAGTAAACATTGGTATTAGGGAATCAGAATATTGTGTATCAGCAAGCACAATGCTGTTTCTCGCAACAAAGCTCGAGGTCAAGTAGAAACTGCAAAAATTAAAAATAAAAAGTCAATTGGCCCAGATGAGGTTCCAGTCTCTGTTCAGAAAGTGTGCATGTAGCTGTGTCATATTAGGTGGTAGATGTTAAGTCTAAAGATAGTGTGACGAATGCCATCAGCGTGTTATATTATTAGGGATGCATTATCAGTTTCTAACAGTCAGTGTGTTGTGATGCATTCTAGACCCTTCTACGCTACACTCAGTTCTTAATTACAGGATTCCTTTCTGGGGATCAAAGGCACAAAACGTGGACATAATTTTCAGACGGCAGAAAAGTGCCGTAAGAATAACTAGAAGCAATAGTCGTGCTCATTGTAGAAACGTTTTTTAAGAAGTGGGTGTCCTTACTGCACCAAGTGAGTACATCTATCAATTTATTGTGCGTATTAGGGAAAACATTAGCAGGTACTACACCGATAGTTCTCCGTATAATTATGGAACAGGGGCCAATTAAGTCTTAAATTTAACAAAGAGAAACAAACAAATGACCCAAAACGGAATTCTCTGTCAGGCAATAAAATTGTATAAAAAATTCTCCAACGAAATGAAATACATCGGTTTTAAAAGGTACGAGAACATACTTCATAAGCAGTGCATACTGTACAATTAAACATGGACTCAGAGTAGTGTTTAATAATGAGAAGGTATGTGAACAACATCCCTTCATATTACAATACATTATTAATATGTAAAGATTTCACAAGAAAATCATGTGCCATGAGCTACAGAGCATGATAATAATGTATTTTCAGTATCCTGAACGCAACATCTCACTTATCGTGAGGGATGATGACTTAGTTTTGCAGACAGACTGAAGGGGTAACATGATGATGTGCATGGGCTCAGCTGAGCGTTTACGACCTCGGAGTCTCATTTCCGAACGGACAGGAGGGAGTGCTAGGGGCACTGCAGCGTGTACGTGGTCCAGAAATCTGTGCAGTGATGATCTGTGTTATGTAGTAAGTTATCCAGTGCTAAATGTGTATGGTCTAAAGAACACTGTACAATAGGACGAGGCGAATGAGGAGGTGGATTTTTTAAGACAATGACCTCGGATTTGAAAGGTTTAAGTTTGCTCTGTCCGGCCACCCTAATTTAGATTCTAGGGGTTTTCTCGAATTATTTCGGGAAAATGACGGGATGGTTCCTTCAACAAGGCCAAGGCCGTATAGCTGTCCATTATTCGTAAGACCCTAGTTATATGTTAATGGATATGAATACTTTGAGCTATCTGTTTTCATAGTATTTTGATGACAAACACTGTCTGATTGTACAATTATCACTGTATGATTAAATAAATGAACTCCTCTCATTCTACGTCAATGGTGTGTCCCCGGCACGAATCCGACCGGCGGATTAATGTCGAAGTCCGGTGTGCCGGCCAGTCTGTGGATGGTTTTTAAGGGGATTTTCCATCTGCCTTGGCGAATGCAGGCTGGTTCCCCTTATTCGGCCTCACTTACGCAATGTCGGCAATTGCTGCGCAAACACTTTCTCCACGTACGCGTACACCATAATTACTCTACCACGCAAACATTGGGGTTACACTCGTATTGTGTGAGACGTTCCCGGGGGGTCCACAGAGGGCCGAACCGCACAATAACCTTGGGTTCGGCGTGGGGAGGTGGTGGGGTGA
The DNA here is from genome assembly GCF_023864345.2 of Schistocerca serialis cubense. Taxonomy (NCBI): domain Eukaryota; kingdom Metazoa; phylum Arthropoda; class Insecta; order Orthoptera; family Acrididae; genus Schistocerca; species Schistocerca serialis. The sequence goes on from NC_064640.1 coordinate 586,921,025, forward strand.
GTGGACTGCTGTAACCTGTTGTGGGGTTGTGTACCACTGCGGGCTACCGTGGGGACAAAGCCTATCCGTCGTTTCTAGGTCCCCAGTTCAATACCATACAATACAATGCTGCAACTTAAGTCCTGTAGCAGCTTTTGACGTCCAGTAGTTTTCAAGATATGGAATTTAACAAACAGTTCAAGCCCCCAGAATAGGGTCGACAAAAAATTCTCAACGCCATGCATACTCAAGGTCTTGAGAGCTCGTATGTTGACAAATCATGCGTTGGTTAATTTGATTTTTACTAAGGCTCAGCTAACTGAGATCGAACGAGCAAGAAAGTGGGAGAACGTTAAATGAAAGTGATAGGTCACAACTCCTTTTTTTCAGAGAGAATGAAACTGTCCAAATTGTTAACAGTCAAATTCAAAACTACATTGGAAAACCTGGAGGGCGAAGTCCCTATCTCTAAGCTCTGGTTGCAGTATTATCGAATGACTGTACTTTTCGTCACATTCAATGAAGCAGAGAGCATGGTAAATTTGAAGCTTCACCAGTATACAAGAAGAACAATGCTTAGCTGACTGTCTTTTTACTCTTAAAGTGCTCATCTATATTTACAAGACATGAGTACATACAACACTGAAATTTGCTATTTTCAGTAAAGGACACTCAATGATTCACAGATCTTATATATTTTGATCAGTACTGTGGGAAGATTTACCTGTTGAACAGGTTCTAAAGAGATCAATAAGAGCCCCATAGGATTAACACATGGTAGTGATATTTTCAGCAGTGTGCTTTCTTGGTGCAGTGAAGGAATGGTGTACATTGTAACACCCCACCCATCACTTATCTGGTTTTGGCGTGTGTTCACCCCAGCTAACTGACTAACAGATCAAAAGAGAGCGCAAAACTACTGCAATATCGGATAACGCAAAGAAAGTAATAAGGCCCTGTAACTCCTGATTGAACTGTGGTGGCAGTGTTGACATTAATTGATTCAGAATTGATCCCCTTTTTAATTACAAAGGGGTGCACATTGATGTTATATTCCGCTATTGAACACCAGATGCAAATGTTGAACATAAAATTAATTAAGAAAGTGATTTGGGATTTCAACTACCTGATTGAAAACAGATGCAGTCGATTAGCACAAATTTATTTTAACTCACGACCTGCTATCATCACATTACATGACTCTCCTAACAGGCAGTGGGAATAAATTGCGTTTACGTGGAGTAAACCACGATAAATCAAAATTAATTCCTATCGACTGACCCAGACGTAATGCGAAGTGCGAGAAGAATTCTACTATACAAGGCCCATGAAACCCTCGTAGAAACTTTGCTGGCATGATCCAACAAATCAATCAGTGGCCTAACTCAAGCCGGAGCGGCCGCAATATCACTGGATTCAGAATGGCGGGGCGGCGTAGTTGTGCGGACGTTGGCCAGCCTCGTGGTGCTGCAAGGCTGTGCTCGTCGATTTACTCCTAGCTATCTTGCTCAGTACAAAGCTGAACGAAAACTTACTATCTCCAAGCTCAATCGTTCCGTTTGCTAGGTCCTAAACTGCAGACATGCTCTCTCTCTCTCAGGCAAGCTGAGCATAGAACGCCGTGTCCACACTCTTGGCAAGCTGGAAACAGAAGACCTCTACGGAGACTTCTGCCAGTCTGCTCTTCACCTCGGTTTCCTCTCCAGCAAAATCACTTACGCCAATTGCAGCGCCAGTCGCGTTAATTATGCGTCGCTTCCCAGAGCCGGCCAATGCCTGCTCTGGGAAGTGAACAAATTCCCACAAAATTTCCCTTCCTCTCAACTTCTGCTATTTAGCTCCTCCCAGGCCACCCATCAAGGTTAGCGTCTGCGTAAAACACCAGTTTTTCCGAAATTCTGACTCCCAGGAGAGTACTTCAAATTCCTTGGTCCTACGTTCCCATTGGAGGCTGACGTATTTCGTTCTGTCGCTCTTCACTTGATTTACTTCAGACTCTGCGGACCGTGAATTCAGCGTGAAGTTGCTATAGTCACGAACACACATATTTTGGCCTCTGTTGACCGCTCCACTGTAGATTCTACATCTTCATCTACATTTATACTCCGCAATCCACCCAACGGTGTGTGGCGGAGGGCACTTTAAGTGCCACTGTCATAACCTCCCTTTCCTGTTCCAGTCGCGTATGGTTCGCGGGAAGAACGACTGTCTGAAAGCCTCCGTGTGCGCTCTAATCTCTCTAATTTTACATTCGTGATCTCCTTGGGAGGTATAAGTAGGGGGAAGCAATATATTCGATACCTCATCCAGAAACGCACCCTCTCGAAACCTGGCAAGCAAGCTACACCGCGATGGAGAGCGCCTCTCTTGCAGAGTCTGCCACTTGAGTTTGTGAAACATCTCCGTAACGCTATCACGATTACCAAACAACCCTGTGACGAAATGCGCCTTTCTTCTTTGGAATTTCTCTATCTCCTCCGTCAACCCGATCTGGTACGGATCCCACACTGATGAACAATAGTCAAGTGTAGGTCGAACGAGTGTTTTGTAAGCCACCTCCATTGTTGATGGACTACATTTTCTAAGGACTCTCCCAATGACTCTCTACCTTGTACCCGCCTTACCAACAATTAATTTTATATGATCGTTCCACTTCAAATCGTTCCGCACGCATACTCCCAGATATTTTACAGAAGTAACTGCTACCAGTGTTTGTTCCGCTATCATGTAATCATACGATAAAGGATCCTTCTTTCTATGTATTCGCAATACATTACATTTGCAATACATTAGATTTGCGTGGCTTTCTCGCATGTTTCACTGAAAACAGGATGACGGACATTTATCAACAGACGTACCATTTTCCGTTAGCTTCCCAGTACGCCAGCATCGGGTCAACCAGCCCCTCACTGTCACTCATCTTAAAGCAGCTGGATGCCGCGCCCTGTTACAGCTTTCTCAGAGTCTGAGCCGCCCTAAGCGGCCTTTCGTCGCTTCCCTTCGCATGCCGCCACCCGGCCGTGGTCAACTCTGAATACTTCCCTCGGATAACATAGTCTCCAGTAAATTGACCCATTTCCACAAAGTTTTCAAGTCGCGTGAATTACTTTGAAACCATCACCCAACATTAATTATTCCAATACGTCCATACTATACCCTCTACAAGATGCACTGTGCCTTGTCAGTTCAAAATGGTTCAAATGGCTCTGAGCACTATGGGACTTAACTTCTGAGATCATCAGTTCCCTAGAACTTAGAACTACTTAAACCTAACTAACCTAAGGACATCACACACAACCATGCCTGAGGCAGGATTCGAGTCTGCGACCGCAGCGATTGCTCGGTTCCCGACTGTAGCGCCTAGAACCGCTCGGCCACCCCGGCCGACGTGCCTTGTCAGTCATCTTCGTTCAGCCCCATTGTTTGCTCAATATGAATTCGGTGATCTTTAATTACTTCATGTAAGGGGCATAGTTCTATCCATCTTACAACATACCAAACATCTGGGAATAGTTGGAACTTTTTTGGGACATTTCTTCTATATCATCAGTACAATACATCCAAATGAGGCAACAAATATTGTACGAGACACTGCTGACGTGAAAAAACTCAGTACTTGGTTCGATATCCATTCTTCATTCACATATAAAGACAAAATTCTATCCATCAACAGTAGAATCGTAATGGGTGCTGAAATATGGGGTAGCCGTGCAAGGTGGCCTCGTGATTGTGGTTGCCTTGCCACAGTTTGCGTGGCTCCCTCTGTCGGGGGTTCGAGTACTCCCTCGGGCATGGGTGTGTGTGTTGTCTTTATCGTTAGTTGGTTTAAGTAGTATGTAAGTCTTGCGACCTATGACCTAAGCCGTTTGGTCCCTTAGAAATTCACACACATTTGAACATTCGATGACTTCAGCAGTTTGGTCCCATAGGAACTTACCACCAAATGTGAAGGCTCTTCGGAAAATAAGGAAAGATCGGGTGCAAAATGGAAATCACAGTGGAAATCACAACAGTTATCATCAAGTTACCTTGCATTAGGAATGTAGGTACACTCAACGACTGTGATATGACGTTTAAATTTAAGAGCACAGCAATCACCCGCCTTTTCTTTCAGGTGTTATTAGGCAAATCTAGATTCTGGCCAGTGCCTAGCCATTATCAATGCTCTATTTCATAGTATCAATGCATGACCTAGTACGTCAGCCCCCTCTTCGTCAGGCTTGTGTCACTGTTCGTTCAAGACTACTCACTAGTATCAGATCCCTCAGCTGATCAAACAATGGAGACAGGAGTGTTGGAAACGATATGTCGCCACCATTGTAACATGAAACTCTCCTTCCCAGGTTTCAACCATACTCAGACATCTTTGCGGATATCATACCACCACATGTATACCTGGAATTTCCACAAATGGAGCTGTAAATACCGACCCAGACTTAATCACAGACCTCTGTATGTCCCTCTTTTCAGAAATTATTGCAGGAGTCGGCAATTCGGTACAGGATATTAAGTCAAACGCATTTCAGCCGTCTACTTTCAAAATTATTTTATTTGACATCCAGTTTCGGGGATTTTCTACGCCATCTTCAGGCCCCTGCCGACGTGTAGGAAGATTCCATCTTGGTTCTGGTCAAACCACGTGCGGTGGTGTTGGCTCCTTGAGTCTCGGAACCGGAAGATTCCGTCCAAGGACGGTTTTCACCGAGATCACTCCCCCATTGACAACTTGGCACACCTGGAGTCTGCCATCCAGACTGCCTTTTCCCGCCGTCAACACATTGCTGCCTTTTTTGACCTGACGAATGCCTAGGATACCAGTTGGCGACGCCACATCCTCGCTACTCTGCACGAGTTTGGTCTCCAGGTCCCGCTCCCGATTTTCATATGGAACATTTTGTCACTCCACACTTCCAGAGTTGGAGCCGGTGCTTAACACAGTTTGCACCATATCCAAGAGAATGGGGTTCCAAGGGCTCTATACTCATTGCCCCAGTCTTTTTTAGTGGTCCTTAATGGGATCACAGCAGCAGCGCTGTTCTCTTTATCTGCCGGCTTGTATGCTGACGATTTTTGTATTTCTTTCTTCTCCTCTTCTATTGGAGTGGCTGAACGTCGATTGCAGAGAGCCATGCGAAAGGCATGTGCCCTCACACAGGGCTCGGAGTTTTCAACCACCAAGACCTGGGTCTTGCACTTCTGTCGCCATCGTATTGTCCATCTGAATCCAGAACTTTCTTTCTATGGCCAGCTGCATAATGTAGTGGAGACTTATCACTTTTTAGGACCGGACTTGGATGCCCACTTAACTTGGCTTCCCTATTGTAGTTCAAATGGTTCAAATGGCTCTGAGCACTATGGGACTTAACATCTATGGTCATCAGTCCCCTAGAACTTAGAACTACTTAAACCTAACTAACCTAAGGACATCACACAACAGCCAGTCATCCCGAGGCAAAGAAAATCCCTGCCCTCCCCCCCCCCCCCCCCCCACTATCGTAGTCAGCTTAAGGAAATGTGCTGGTAGCATCTTAACATTCCACGATGCCTGAGTCACAATGACTAAGGTGTAGATCGCCCTACACTGTAGCAGCTGTGCAAAGCCTTTGTAGAGTACCGTCTTGAATATGAGAGCCTAGAGTATGGTTTAGCATCGCCCTCAGCATTGCAGGTGCTGGACCCTGCGGAGTTCGACTTGCAACAGGGGTTTTCCGAACGAGACCAGCGAACAGCCTCCTGCTGGAAGCTGGGGTTCCTCCATAGTGGATCAGGTGACAACAACTGCTTGCAAACTATGCCGCCCACATTTGCAGTTCGCCTCAACATTCAAATTACCATCTTCCTTTCCCTAACACGTTGATCCATCCCACGCAGCGGCGGCCCAGATCAGGGATACCGACTACAGTCCATGTCTGGTCCATCTCAGTGACTTCGAGTCTTACACTCTGCCACGTTTCCTTCGGGTCATTTCACTTACACCCGCGTGATCGATGCCTTGGCCACAGCTTCGCCTGGACCAGTTGCGTCCCCCAGAAAACCGAGTTCCCCTTGAGGCAATCCACCTCCAGTTTTTCGCTATTATCGGCGAGTTCCAGGGCTGAGTAATCGCTTCTGTCCGGAAATGCGCTGCTGCTACGATCGCAGGTTCGAATCCTGCCTCGGGCATGGATGTGTGTGATGGCCTTACGTTAGTTAGGTTTAAGTAGTTCTAGGTCTATGAGGCTTATGATCTCAGAAGTTAAGTCCCATTACTTATAGCCATTTTTCAGCTCAGAAATAGTTTACACTGATGGCTCGATGGTCGATGGTCGTGTTGGCTTCGCTTACGCTCACGCTGGACATTCTGAACAGCAGCCCTTGCTGGATGGCTGGGTTTTCACTGCATGCTCTTGAGCATTTAAGCTCCTGCACAGGTAAACCCTTCCTCGCCTGTAGTGTTTCCTTAAGCAGCCTACAAGCTCTTGTCCAGTGCTTCCCTCGTCATCCTTTGGTAATGACTACTCAGCAGTCTTTTTCTGCCCTCAGAAACCATGGGTGTTGAGTGACCTTAATTTTGGCCCCAGGACATTTCGGAATCTAACGAAATGAACTTGCTGTCAGGCTGGTCAAACAGGCTACTAGGCCACGCAGGGTAGGCGCACGGTCTGGGGTTTCTTGCCATGGTGCGGACGGGTCCCTCGTCGGAGGTTCGAGTCTTCCCTCGGGCAAGGGTGTGTGTTGTCCTTAGTGTGAGTTACCGTAAGTTAGGTTAAGTAGTATGTAAGACTGGGGACCGATGGCCTCAGCAGTTTGGTCCCTTAGAAACTTACCACAAATTTACAAACTGCCAGGCTACCGGTAAACCATCTCTGGAGATCGGCACACTGGAGAATGATCTCTGATCAGCTGTGAAGTTTTCGGGACCTTTGATACTGAACGGCACACCCTCAGTCCCACAAATAAACTACGTATCACCAAGGAGACAACGAATGTGTGGAGGTCATCCATACAAGACACTCGCTGGGTCTCCGTTGTCCTCTGCCGCCTCAGCATCGGCCATACTTGACTACTTGGCTGATTCACAGTCACCTCCTCCGTCGCGAGTACCCAACTCAGTGTCGCTGCGGTTCCCACTTGACTGTCGCCTACATCTTGTTGGACTGCCCAGATTTAACCTTCCGACCACATTGCCTACGGTGTTAGGAGACAATGCCTCAATGGCTGATCTAGTTTTATTTTTTCTTCGTGCGGGAGATTTTTATCACACAATCTAAGACTGGGCGTTTGGTCATCTCTTCAGACCTTCACCCTCTCTCCATTTTATCTCTTCCTCACTCTTCCTTTGCTGTTTTTTGGCCTTTTCCCTATAAGTGTTTCTCTATCCTTATCCGTTAGGCTGGAAATTTTAGTGTGTTGCAGAGCAAGCCACTAATGCTTATTTTCCAGAGGGCAACAGATCAGGTGTTGACTTGTAGCCACATAAACTCAAAACGGTAAAATCTGTTTGCCAGAAACTTTTCAATCCAGTCACACAGCTGGTCGGATATTTCGAACGTTCATACTTTTTTTACTAGGCGGCAGTGCGGTACCCTGTCAGGTATCTCCAGCATTCTGGGCCTCGTGAACCAGCAAAGCGGGTTAGGTATCATGATCGTTGTTTTCGGAACCCATTTTGATCTCTACAGAGGACCTTATCAGTCACCAGAAAAGTCATTGTATTAGAGATTAAAACATGTTCCTAAATTTTACAATAGACAAACATGTGAGATGTAGGCCTAGTGTTTCGTGCGTCTGTTGGAGGATCGTTCCTGAAAACATGATGTACGTCTTTTTTCCAATCATTAAGAACGCCTAGTTCCTTCGTGACCTACAGTACACAGATACAAGGAGAGAAAGAAGTTTCTTCGCGTACTCTGCGTAGAGTCGTCTAAGTATCCCGTCAAGGCCTTCCCTTTGCTGAGCAGTTTCAGTTGCTTTTCTGTCCTATAGTCACCTATTTCATTACCAGTGGGTTCGACGATTTAAAAGAGAAACAACTGTGTTATCTTCTTCCGTGAAACAGATTTGGGAAAAGACGGTTAGTACTTCAGTCTCTCCTGTGTCATACTCAGTTTTGATGCCGTTATTGTCACAGAATGTCTAGTTAGATGGTTTCGATTCGTTTCCAGATTTAAAGAGAGATTAAAAACTTTGGATTTTCTGTCGGTTCGGTAAACAAAATTTTACTCCCGAATTCGTTCAACTCTTCATGTATGACTTCCCTAATGCTAATTTTGGCTTAATTTGATTTTTGTTTGTCTGTGAGACTTTGGCCACATTTGAATTTGCCGTGACGCTATCTTTAGTGGTCGTTTTTGTGACCGTATTTCAGTATATTGGGCATAGCTATCTTCGATACATGCATTGAACTGCAGATATTTCTATAAACTCCGCCTGCATTACCGTCTTATCAACGTGTACAGTTCCTCATAAATCTTCTGGGTCTAAATGGTCTTACTTGAACAACACAGCAGAAACACTTGTCCCGATTAGAGCAAAATACCTTCAATCCCACTCCGTCACTTAGCCATCTTCTCAAAGTAATTTTTAGCGGCTCTACGGTGTGGTACGGTATGATATTGCTTACTATATCCAGCAACCACATATCCAGCTTCAAAAGGCGGCTAATGACATATATGCAGAAAAAACTATGTCTGTCTTACCACATTAGAACTAAGTACCCTTTTTTCCAACCAGACATTCGTAATTTCCCAAATTCCGTAGACTGTGCAGTGCATCTGAATTTCTCTCCGTGAGAACTCGCTGTGTCCTATAATCTCACTCGTGTACTCCCAAAGTCATTTTATGTCTCCCACTGTTAGTATTGTTCCCATTCCTTTTAAAAGTAGTGTTATCACTAGCACTATAGCTATTTGCTCTTAAAAAGAACTTTCACAAACTTAGTTTCATATTTTAAGGAGAAAATAGCACACTTCCTATATATCAGCGATCCAAAGACAAAATTTGGGCCACAGTTTGGATAGTAAGCAGTTTATAATCTTTAGAAGGTACAGCTTTTAAACTCTCGCGCGAAACATTGTTCCTCACTTGGTCCGATGCACTGTAACTGACTAATTCCCGAGCTCGAAGTGTGTAGTGGAATGACAACCAGAGCCCTCCTACTCCTGGGATGACGAAACTGAGCAAAAAGAAGGTGGGAGGTGCATTCATCCGCCAAGCAAGCTCTAAAATCATGTTCGGCAACACATGTTATTCAACGTGAAAACTGGTGTGTAATACACTCCTGGAAATGGAAAAAAGAACACATTGACACCGGTGTATCAGACCCACCATATTTGCTCCGGACACTGCGAGAGGGCTGTACAAGCAATGATCACACGCACGGCACAGCGGACACACCAGGAACCGCGGTGTTGGCCGTCGAATGGCGCTAGCTGCGCAGCATTTGTGCACCGCCGCCGTTAGTGTCAGCCAGTTTGCCGTGGCATACGGAGCTCCATCGCAGTCTTTAACACTGGTAGCATGCCGCGACAGCGTGGACGTGAACCGTATGTGCAGTTGACAGACTTTGAGCGAGGGCGTATAGTGGGCATGCGGGAGGCCGGGTGGACGTACCGCCGAATTGCTCAACACGTGGGGCGTGAGGTCTCCACAGTACATCGATGTTGTCGCCAGTGGTCGGCGGAAGGTGCACGTGCCCGTCGACCTGGGACCGGACCGCAGCGACGCACGGATGCACGCCAAGACCGTAGGATCCTACGCAGTGCCGTAGGGGACCGCACCGCCACTTCCCAGCAAATTAGGGACACTGTTGCTCCTGGGGTATCGGCGAGGACCATTCGCAACCGTCTCCATGAAGCTGGCCTACGGTCCCGCACACCGTTAGGCCGTCTTCCGCTCACGCCCCAACATCGTGCAGCCCGCCTCCAGTGGTGTCGCGACAGGCGTGAATGGAGGGACGAATGGAGACGTGTCGTCTTCAGCGATGAGAGTCGCTTCTGCCTTGGTGCCAATGATGGTCGTATGCGTGTTTGGCGCCGTGCAGGTGAGCGCCACAATCAGGACTGCATACGACCGAGGCACACAGGGCCAACACCCGGCATCATGGTGTGGGGAGCGATCTCCTACACTGGCCGTACACCACTGGTGATCGTCGAGGGGACACTGAATAGTGCACGGTACATCCAAACCGTCATCGAACCCATCGTTCTACCATTCCTAGACCGGCAAGGAACTTGCTGTTCCAACAGGACAATGCACGTCCGCATGTATCCCGTGCCACCCAACGTGCTCTAGAAGGTGGAAGTCAACTACCCTGGCCAGCAAGATCTCCGGATCTGTCCCCCATTGAGCATGTTTGGGACTGGATGAAGCGTCGTCTCACGCGGTCTGCACGTCCAGCACGAACGCTGGTCCAACTGAGGCGCCAGGTGGAAATGGCATGGCAAGCCGTTCCACAGGACTACATCCAGCATCTCTACGATCGTCTCCATGGGAGAATAGCAGCCTGCATTGCTGCGAAAGGTGGATATACACTGTACTAGTGCCGACATTGTGCATGCTCTGTTGCCTGTGTCTATGTGCCTGTGGTTCTGTCAGTGTGATCATGTGATGTATCTGACCCCAGGAATGTGTCAATAAAGTTTCCCCTTCCTGGGACAATGAATTCACGGTGTTCTTATTTCAATTTCGAGGAGTGTATTAATACATAAAATACCAACCTCGTGCTCACATATGTTCAAGCCGGCCGCTGTAGCCGAGCGGTGCCAGGCGCTTCAGTCTGGAACCGCGCTGCTGCTACGGTCGCAGGTTCGAATCCTGCCTCGGGCATGGATGTGTGTGATGTCCTTTGGTTAGTTAGGTTTAAGTAGTTCTAAATCTAGGGGAGTGAAGCCCTCAGATGTTAAGTCCCGTAGTGCTTAGAGCCATTTGAACCATTTGAACCTATGTCCAATATTATTCAAACAGTATTCTAGTACTGATATCCTGCCGTTGTATATTGCCTCAAAATCAAAATGAATAAACATAAGTAAATGAAGAATTGGTTCAAATGGCTCTGAGCACGATGGGACTTAACTTCTGAGGTCATCAATCCCCTAGAACTTAGAACTACTTAAACTTAACTAACCTAAGGACATGACACACATCCATGCCCCAGGCAGGATTCGAACCTGCGACCGTAGTGGTCGCGTGGTTCCAGACTGTAGCGCCTAGAACCGCTAGGCTACTCCGGCCGGCCAAAAATGAAGAATTAATATGAACGAAGTTAATGATTTTCTGTTTGTTGCTTGATCATGGACATGACGTTGAAGAATAGCACATCTCCTGCAATGTACTTCATTTTAACAGCATCATCTTTAATATTCAAAGAGCGATGTTAATAATTAAATGCGCTTACGCTACTTCTTTATCGACTGACTCATTCGGTTCAGTGATTTACACTTCATTTATGGTTCAAATGGCTCTCAGCACAATGGGACTTAACTTCTGAGGTCATTAGTCCCCTAGAACTTAGAACTAGTTAAACCTAACTAACCTAAGGACATCACGCAAATCCATGCCCGAGGCAGGATTCGAACCTGCGACCGTAGCGGTCACGCGGTTCCAGACTGCAGCGCCTAGAACCGCATGGCCACTTCGGCCGGCACTTCATTTATGAATCTCAACACAAAAATGTTCAAAGGAAACAGATCTCTGGTGGAACTAGGCACTTAACAGTAATTCAGAAACCTCCGACTCGCTCCTCCGTACCGTAATTGGCGATCGAGGACTAGGTGGCTGCTATGATGAGGAGCGAGTGACAGGCGATGCGCGATCATGTTTAAAACCTATAATTTCAGAAGGTCATAACTGCGTACTGTCAGAATTAGGGCCCAAATTTTCGTGCAGAGGTGATTTGTGGGACTAATATCTGACATGTGTTCTTTTTTCTCCTTAAAATTGATGTCAGACTGGTTATGTTTTCTAGTTAAACAGTAAACTTGTCCCTAATGGTAACATACCGTCACATTTTGTTTCAAATCATTTTTTATTCTATTAATCCATTCATTACATTTCATTATATTAAAATTATTATAATTCCATACCTAAGTGGGATGTACACTGATGAGCCAAAACGTTTTGACCACCTTTTTTTCTCCGTCTTTGGATCGAAATATACCACTGATTCTGCGTATCAAGGATCCGAAAGTTTGTTAGTAGGTTCTTGCAGATATGAGGAATTAGTCTACGCACAGGTCATGTAACGAGTAAATAACAGGCCACTGATTTGCGTACGTGTGATGGTGCCCGGCAGCGATTCAGATGGGTTCCATAGGATTTACATTAGTAGAGTTTGGTTTCCAATAGATTAACGTGAGTTCACGATAATGCTCTTCAAACCACTGTAGCACGGTTGTTGCACCGTGACACGGACAGTTATACTATTGAAAGATGCCCGGAACGTTTTATTAATTCTGAAAGATGACATCGCCATCGGGGGAGACATCAAGCATCGAGGGACGCAGGTGGTTCGCAACTGTCAGGGTGTGTTTGACTACTACCACAGGTCCCATGCAAGCGCAGGAGAATGTCTCCTAGTACATACTTGAAACGTCCCCTTAGAAAAATTAATTAATTACTGTGCTGATAAACCTCTTACGTTATTTGCTTTTCAAACAGCTGAGCAAAACTGAACGTTCTCAGACATTACTCTCTTTACTTATTCTGATCAACACTAAACTCACACACAATATTTTTAGCGCAACGCAATCTGACTTTCAATAATCCCTACAAAAGAATGGCCCTGACTAACATTAACCTATACCTTTCACAAATCACTTACCTCACAAAAATCTTCGTTACTCGAACTACTGCAATTCAGCGAGCGCCACTACTGCCAGCTAAATAAAAGATTCAAACTACTGAAGGCACTAGCTACTGATAGGCATAGATAGCAAATGAAAGATTTTGATAGACAACAAACAATGCATTTACCTTAACAGTGTTCAAAAGTCATAATACAGTATATATAGCACTTCACGACATCCAGTCTTACACATTTACTGTCTCTGATGGACACACGTCCAGATCATCCGCTCTCAAAATTCCGCCATCTTTCTCCCCACATCCACCACTGCTGGCGGCTCACCTCCAACTGCGCAACGCTACGCGCTGTTAACAGCCAGCTGCCTAACACTACAATGGCAGACAACAATGCAAACTAGCCACAGACTGCACACAGCACAGCCAGTGATTTTCATACAGAGCGCTACGTGGCGTTACCAATAAGAAAACCTAAAGAGCCTACTTACAAACTGCTTCTCCGACTAGCCTGCGACCATATGACCCTGCACGTTTCGACCTGCCGTTCACCTCGATGACGGTGGATGTGGAGATGACAACCGACTTAGAGTAGCAAAAATGTGATTCACTCGAAGAACAGACACCTTTCCATTCATTGGCGGTTGAATGTCGACGGTCACGTGTGAGTACTGCAGTCATAACTGATGATGTCGTTGGGTCAACACGTAAACACGTAGTGGTGGTCTGCTGCGGAGCTCTATGTTCAACAATGTACGATGAACTGTGTGCCCCGAAACACTTGTGCGTGCACTGGCAATGTGTTCTTTCGGCAGAGATGTCACAGATCACCATATACCCTACATTACAAAGCAGAAAGCCTCCGAAACTCACGTTCTGTGGAGAGTGGTGGTCGTCCAACTATTTAGCACCCAAAAGTGTCTTCGTTGTCCTTCCTGCTCTTTCCGTGGATGCTCACGACAACAGCACGTAAACATTCGACAAGCTTCGCCGTTTTTGAGATAAATTACTGGCCATTAAAATTCGTACATTAAGAAGAAATGCAGATGATAAACGAGTATTCATTGGACAAATATATTGTACTAGAACTGACATGTGATTACATTTTCACGCAGTTTGGGTGCACAGATCCTGAGAAATCAGTACCCAGAACAACCACCTCTGGCCGTAATTTCGGCCTTGATACGCCCGGTCATTGAGTCAAACAGAGCTTGGATGGCGTGTACAGGTAAAGCTGCCCATTCAGCTTCAACACGATACCACAGTTCATCAAGAGTAGTGATAGGCGTATTGTGACGAGCCAGTTGCTCGGCCACCATTGACCATACGTTTTCAATTGGTGAGAGATTTGGAGAAAGTGCTGGCCAGGGCAGCAGTCGAACATTTTCCGTATCCAGAAAGGCACGTACAGGACCTGCAACATCCGGTCGTGCATTATCCTGCTGAAATGTAGGGTTTCGCAGGGATCGAATGAATGGTAGAGCCACGGGTCGTAACACATCTGAAATGTAACGTCCACTGTTCAAAGTTCTGTCAATGCGAACAAGAGGTGACCGAGAGGTGTAACCAATGGCACCCCATACCATCACGCAGGGTGATACGCCGTTATGTCGATGACGAATACACGGTTCCAATATGCGTTCACCGCGATGTCGCCAAACACGGATGCGATCGTCATGATGCTGTAGACATAACCGGGATTCATCCGGAAAAATGACGTTTTGCCATTCGTGCACCCAGGTTCGTCGTTGAGTACACCATCGCAGGCGCTCCTGTCCGTGATGCAGCGTCGAGGGTAACCGCAGCCATGGTCTCCGAGCTGATAGTACATGCTGCTGAAAACGTCATTGAACTGTTCGTGCCGATGGTTGTTGTCTTGCAAACGTCCCCATCTGTTGACTCAGGGATCGAGACGTGGCTGCACGATCCGTTACAGCCATGCGGATAAGATGCCTGTCATCTCGACTGCTAGTGATACGAGGCCGTTGGGATCCAGCACGGCGTTCCGTATTACCCTCCTGAACCCACGGATTCCATATTCTGCTAACAGTCAATGGATCTCGACCAACAATGTCGCTATACGATAAGCCGCAATCGCGATAGGCTACAATCCGACCTTTATCAAAGTCGGAAACGTGATGGTACGCGTTTCTCCTCCTTACACGATGCATCACAACAACGTTTCACCAGCGAACGCCGGTTAACTGCTGTTTGTGTATGAGAAATCAGTGGGAAACTTTCCTCATGTCAGTACGTTGTAGGTGTCGCCACCGGCGCCACCCTTGTGTGAATGCTCTGAAAAGCTAATCTTTGCATATCACAGCATCTTCTTCCTGTCGGTTAAATTTCGCGTCTGTAGCTTGTTATCTTCGTGTTGTAGCAATTTTTATGGCCAGTAGTGTACTTGTTCACAAGCTTTGCGTAATAATAATTTGCACTTCGCCGAAGTCACTTATATCAGTCGGTTTCCCCATTTGCAGCCGGTATTTGGGCTATCTGCTGCACATACATACTTCTGTTACCGTCTCATGTATCCACAACGCCACCAACGGCATCAAACGTTGCGGTGGGCAGTGGTCATAATGTTTTGCCTGATGACTGTAAACAGTGTTATGTGTGTAGAAGCCTGGTCTGATGTAAAGGAGAGTCTGAAGGCACTTTTCTGATCATGCCAAATAAATAAATAAATTAAAAATGGCTTGGCTCTGAGCACTATGCGACGTAACTTCTGAGGTCATCAGTCGCCTAGAGCTTAGAACTAATTAAACCAAACTAACCTAAGGACATCACACACATCCATGCCCGAGGCAGGATTCGAACCTGCGACCGTAGCGGTCGCTTGGTTGCAGACTGTAGTGCCTAGAACCGCACGGCCACTACGACCGGCTAATGAAAATAAATCGAAGATACTCTGACGTGATGTGAAATCACAAAAAAAGTTCAGAAAAGGTGAACGTCGGAGTGTCGTGACAAATTATAATCTTTACTTAACCTGGGTTTCCAATTTTCTTAAATTAAATCAGTGAAGATGCTGATGCTTAAATAAAACTCTTCTCTGTGTTACGTATAAAACAACTAAAATTTTTCTATGATTTTTAGCTTAATTGAAAAAGACCACAAACTTGATTGTGTTTTGATTCTTGTGCTTAACGTCCCTTTTGCATATTCATTTTTACCTTAGACGTGATGCTACCTCTGAGTTTCGTTGATAACTATCTGTAGGATAAAATGAGTTAAAACTTAGATAAAATGTAAACGATCACGGTTTGTCATAGCTGCAACATCAGTGTTTCTCTTCTTTCAAATTCCTACACTCTTACTGCTTTATTCTCCCTCCCCCCCCCCCCCCCTCTCTCTCTCTCTCTCTCTCGCTTTTCGTTTATAGTTATATTCCGTTATCCTCCGGAACCAGTAAGTTTTCTGTTTACGTCTTTCAACCTGACTCATACTTTCATAGCCATTTTCATTTTCTACTATTAGTTCGAGTCACTACAACCATGCCGGCCGGTGTGGCCGTGCGGTTCTAGGCGCTTCAGTCTGGAACTGCGTGACCGCTACGGTCGCAGGTTCGAATCCTGCTTCAGGCATGGATCTGTGTGATGTCCTTACGTTAGTTAGGTTTCAGTAGTTCTAAGTTCTAGGGGACAGATAACCACAGATGTTAAGCCCCATAGTGCTCAGAGCCATTTGAACCATTTGAACTACAACCATGGGAAAAGCACCACTGGGAAACCGATTTGGGGGAAGACCGTGGCTTACTCTGCCACTAAATTAAATTCATTGAATATTATCCAGGATAAAATCATGAAATGTTATCAGTGAACACTGTTCGTAGATGCCGAACGTGCAATGTAATCAGTGTTGTCTGTAGCTCCATGGCAGGATAAGCACTTCCCTATACCAGATCCGATCCCCCTTGTTAGTATTCCTATGTACTCAGGAAAAGTGCACGGTTTTAGTATTTGAAAGTAATGGGAGAAACACAAGTGACAACGTAGATCTGTTATTTGCGAATAAATTCGTATGGTTCGCTTATCGTACTTATTATAGTTTTATTACGACGTTTGGGCTACTGCTGTCACTAGAAAAAGACTTAGAACTCGTAAACAAATTCCGGTGTTGACAGCAGTAAAAATTATGCCTGGTTAGACATAGGTTTTGTGGCAGCTGAAACTGAAGTTAGTATTATGACTTCTATGTTTTGATCTGATAATAGCACTAATCAAGACGTTGTAACTGTTGTGTACAGCTTCATACCCAACTGTAAGGAGATGTGAGTTACAGAGTGGGGAGGCAACTGTCGACGTAGGAAAACTGGAAAGAAGCAGTAATGATTAGCGAACATTTTAACACAGTCAAAAGGGGATTTAATTGTATATCTCATTAAAAATAATACAGCAAGAGACAGAGTCTAGTTCTCAATGTCAACAAGGAAGATGCCCTATGAACTAAACCACAAAAGAGGCAGCTGGAGCAGCGATTAGACGGCGTCGGCATAGCATCATATAGCGAAAATGTTATACGTGCGTGTTGTGTTTGATGAGTGGCTCCTACCAACCATTCTATATTGCCGCTCATAGCCCAGAGTCACGGTAGGTGTGGCTCAATGGGCGCACACGATTGGGTCCACCAGGTCCCGCGTCTGACGTAAACTTGCTATTCCATTGCCAGCTTTGACGCACGTCGGGTGGTATCAGTGTGTGCTGTCACAACAATAAACAAAAAATTCAGTACGTGATCTAGACGGTTTTCTTTGCAAAACTCCACCATGGTTGCAGACTTACAGTATTAAAGGGATTTATTTCATTTGTTAATTACTAGGTTTGCCTCAAAACTGGGGGCGAGCTTAGAAAGACTAATGTTTAAAGCCACTTCTTAAAGCAACCTGAAGATTCGGGTTGAAATCCCATCCCAGTAAAAATTTTCATGTGACGCAATATTCATTACGTTGAAAGATGGTCGCTATATGCGCAGTATTGTTGTCTGGCCAGGACGTAGCTGGCATGGACCAGTCGTGCCTGCACGAGGGCCTGCCCGCCGTGCCCGGGGGGCTGCCGCTGCTGGCGGTCCACGCGGCCGTGGACGGCGTCATGCTGCTGCTCATGCTGGCGACGAACGCGTCGATCGTGGCGGCCATCGTCCGCCAGCGCCGCCGCCTCGCCGGCGTCTCCCTGTCGGCGCGCTTCGCCGCCAACCTCGCGGCAGCGGACGCGTTCGTCGGCGCTGCCACCGTCTTCTACCTGTCCTACCGCTACGTGTGCGCCTCGAGGGTGGGGCTCGGTGGCTACAAGTACACGTGCGTGTTACGCTTCGTGGTCGTCAGCAGTGCCCACATGACCTCGGCCTACAGCCTCGTGGCCATAGCTGTCGACCGCTACATCGCAGTTGTGCACGCACTCCGCTACAAGGAAATCATGAACGTCAGGTACGTGTAAAACTCTAGAGCCCGACGCACTCAGTCGGTGATTTTTATTTACCTATTATCAACACTGTTCAGCCAAAACTTCATGACCACTTAAGAGTACAGCAACCGTATGCAGAATATCTGAATTAAAAACAGTCTTCGTTGCAATTAATTTTTGAATAACAACGCGTTTCGCAGTACAGCGGAATGAGGTTGCATACAATGTCTGCTGAGGATGCACATAGGTGGGGCTCAAAGTAGTTAACAAACAGTCAGTATATTCAATGCTTACAAAAAAAGATCTAACAATAGTTGATTGGCTATAATGAAAGCAAGCGATTACAATTAATCAGACCAAAATCTCCCCTAACGAACTTTAAAATTATTCCAAGTAGATAAAAAAGTAACATCAGTCCTAACTAAATGAAACTGTAAGGTAACCTCCAAACATGGACGTCAACCCGATGACTAGGGATAAAAAAAGTTATTAAAACACCAGGTCCCTACCCGACTTTAAAAATATGTTGTTTAGGAATAAAACATTCAGAGGCAGGGAGAAGGGCTGATGAGAAAATAGGTGAAACCGAAATGTAACCCATTAAAAGAGCATAACGAAATTTATGTAGAAGCTTAAAAAATCGACATGATTGAGTGTTAATAGCCTTGGTTCCTAACCAGTGAGCTGATAATTCAGCAATAATTCGTCGACCGTACACATATGTTTAAGGATTTCCAACTCTTGCAGCAATTCAGCCCGTGGTTACACGATTTATTAGTTATTTCTGACTAGGTCCCAGCGAGTTCGTCTTATGCGACTGGTGCTTCAGTATAACGCAGAGCTGTTTTATGGTTTCTAAGATGTTGTAAAAGGAAAAGGTCTCTGCGTGTTCATCTCATTCGATGTGTGTTTCAGTATAGCACAGAGACATTTTTTAGTTTTTATACGTTGTAAAAGGAAAATTTTGGGATTAGTAACAGCTCCTTACTCACATTTAGAATTGTGAAGCCAGGACAGTACCTTACTTTTTCATTATTTTGTTGTTGTTGTTGTGGTCTTCAGTCCTGAAACTCGTTTGATGCCGCTCTCCATGCTACTCTATCCTGTGCAAGCTTCGTCATCTCCCAGTACCTACTGCCGCATACATCCTTCTGAATCTGCTTTGTGTAGTCATCTCTTGGTCTCCCTCTACGATTTTTACCCTCCACGCTGCCCTCCAGTACTAAATTGGTGATCCCTTGATGCCTCAGAATATGTCCTACTAACCGGTCCCTTATTTTTGTCAAGTTGTGCCACATACTCCTCTTCTCCCCAATTCTATTCAATACTTCATCATTAGTTATGTGACCTACCCATCTAATCTTCAGCATTCTTCTGTAGTACCACATTTCTAAAGCTTCTATTCTCTTCTTGTCCAAACTGTTTATCGTCCATGTTTCACTACCATACATGGCTACACTCCAGACAAATACTTTCAGAAACGACTTCCTGACATTGAAATCTATACTCAATGTTAACAATTTCTTCTTCTTCAGAAACGCTTTCCTTGTCATTGCCAGTCTACATTTTATATCCTCTCTACTTCGACCATCATCAGTTATTTTGCTCCCCAAATAGCAAAACTTCTGTACTACTTTAAGTGTCTCATTTCCTAATCTATCCCCATACATGCCTCATGAAAGCTAAACGCGTCGTTAATGAAAACATTAATTATTTTTAATTCAAAAACTACGACTACTTTCTTACCAGAGTGTGTGTCTACCTTTAGAATGCAATACAGCTGCCATTCTGCGTGGCATGAATTCAACAACTGATGTTGATACAGAGTAAGTGTTTAAGCAGACCACAATGGTGCGGCCATCAGTCTCCTACTCAGCCCGCAAGACAAGCAAGTGTAACCAGTCTTTCTGTGGATAAATTCTGCATACAAGTGTGAGAAAGTATTATAAATGTAGGCATAGAATGTAACTAAGGTGTAACATGGTAAACAGCTTTGTATTGACTTAGCGGGACGTAGGAAACCGCCTAAAAACCACAACGATGCGCGCCAGCAAACACACACCTCTTCTTAGTCCGGGTAGATACGATCAGGAAGCGGTCGCGTTAACACGTGCAGCTACCCGGGCGGCTGATTCGACAACTCCTTGGTAGTTTTGTGGAGGTATGTTTCACCGGACGTCTATGCACAGGTCATGCAATTCCCGTAAATTACCGACCGGTAGTTTGTATGCACAGAGCTGGCTCCCGACAGCAATACAGTCGTTTCCGATGCTGTTATGGTCAGATGAATTACGTGACCAGAAATCAACACGAATTCACTATCACTCCCCACATACTTCTGTAACACAGTTCTGACCTTGTTAAACAGATATTCATCCTGCTGGAAGATGTTATCGTCATCGAGAAACACATCAAGCACGATGGGATTGAAGTGGACTGCTGTAATGTTCATGTAGACCACAGTTGTCACGATACATTTGATTGCTACCACAGCAGAAGACTCTCCCCACCGGCCTGCGTCTGTAGCACAGTGCATGTTTAGAAGACCTCTTCGCCTCGATGGAGTATCCTGGAACGGCTATTGATCTGTTGTAACTAGAAACTTAATTTATCCGATCAGGTGACAAGTTTACACTGATCTTAGGTCCTTTTGGATCATCTTGCGCTTATTAGGATCGATATCGACGTTTGTAGGTGAATCAACATAGGAACGTGGCCGCGCGGAGTGGCCGTGCGGTTAGACGCGCCATGCCACGGATTGCGCGGTCCCTCCCACCGGAGGTTCGAGTCCTCCCGCGGGCGTGGTTGTATGTGTTGTTCTTAGCATAGATTAGTTTAAGTAGTGTGTAAGTCTAGGGACTGATGATCTCAGCATCCTGGTCCCTTAGGAATTCACACACATTTCAACATAGAAACATGTAGGTGTCGTCTACCCTGGAGCTCCACATTTAACAATGTACACTGAACAGTTTAGTCCGAAACACTTTTGCCTGCGCCAGTATTGCACTCTGTCGTCAGATTTGTCATAAACCGCCGCTTGTTGTGCTTTAAAGATTGAGCAAGCTCTGTTTCTATTGTGAGGCGTGAAAGTCTAACTCCTTTTCGTCTACTCATAGTTGCAGCATCCTTCAACCACTCTATAAAGACGCACACGATAGCAGCACACGAGCGGCAGACCAATTTCACCTTTTTCGAAATGCTCGTTTCGAGGATGTAGGCTATAGCAATTAGCCCTTTGTCAAAGTTACTTATATCACTGTGTTTCATCATTTGTGACCCATGACTTAGCTAGAAATCTCTCATTCGTCTCTGCACTGCTTACACATAGGTAATAGGTATAAGTGCATGTATTTCTATTGGTGACAAAAGACGGTGTAGTGATCAGCATAACATCAGTATTTATGTCATTTGCAGACTAATAATTAGAGCATTAGAAGCCATATACTTTTAGATTGGTTAGTACCATCAAGGGCATGCCATCAGTGCATATTTATTCCTGGGCAGCAGGTCAGATGTTGAAGTGACGACGGGTGGACATAAAACAGTTACACTATACTCACCGGCACTGCGACCACGCAGAAGAAAATCAGATCGTAAGGTTCGTGGCGTGCTTGTGGGAAGATCGTTGCACGCAGAGGAAAAAATCAACCAGAACACAGATGTGAGTACATATTAAGGTACCACATATAAAATTATCTGCCCTTACACCCGTTACGACCTACATATTGTCGGTACTGCGTTACATGCGCACAATGGCATTCGATCTTGCAGTGAATGGCGTTCATAATTCTTTGGCTCGTCAGTGTAAACCCATTGTCTTTTTATGTATGCAGCCTGCATTTGTAGAAGACATGTTGTTAATTTTATGTTTCCAAATACGACCCTTAGCTTGATTGACTGCTTATGTATGCACTTACAGAAATCTGGATGTGTAATATAATTTTCAACAACTGTAAAACTCAGTAGTTGTGGAGCTCTAGATAGTACGACAGTAGCGATAGGCCGTTCGTCAGCTTCAGGGGTCATAACGATTCACTCTTTCAGGAAGTGAAATGGATGGTCAGGATTTAATTGCCCCTCGACGATAAGATAATTTGAGGTGGCGCACAAACTCGAATCGAAGGAACTGTCCCGGCACTTGCCTGTATAATTTAGGGAATCCATAAAAAACACAAGTGTTGATGGCCGAATGGGGCTTTGCATCTCTTTACTCCCAAATCCCTGAGTAGAATTTACAGAACGTGGTCAACATACTTACGGAGACGGTCCGCTGTTTTTCACTTAGTTAGGCTGCACTCACGTTGAAGTCCCTATTTCTGGAGGCTCATCTGTTGTTATTCAATCTGCGGCACACCTTCCTTCCATAAAAAGGAAAAAAAAACGTTTTCCAAACGTTTCCTGCATCACTAGTTACTTATAAGCTTGTGCTTGTTTTTCGTTTTGTCCTGCCGGTTGACAAATCCATGCTGCAAACCGTGCTTGCTTGCATTTCTCATGTCTGCCTGCTGCTTCCTTCACGTCATCCGGATGAGCGAGTTACCTCCGTTAGATAGTATCCTTCCTTCATGGTCCCGGATACTGTGCGACTGGTCAGTAGGTAACATTCATTGCAAAACATACCAGGACAGGAAAGGGTAGAGTGGAAATCCTAATAGCTTCTGGCTTAACTCCTCAGATACAAGACTAATTTGCGGCTGATTAATTCCAGGTGGCGGCCTGTGTGGTATTTATGCAATCAGCGTTATAAATCACAGCTCTTCCCTGAAAGGAGAACGGGAAGCTAAGATTTTAATGTCCTTTCGATGAAGAGGTCATTAGGGACTCCTGGAGCGGCCAAATAAATCTAAATATTAATTTAATCGTTGATAGGATAGGTGCCAAACACACATAACAAATCGTAGGAAAGAAAGGTGCTACACTAAGATTCACTTGAAGGATCAGGAAGTAAAGTGTAGTCTACCAACTACTGAGGTATCTTACAAAACCCTCATTTAATTGATGTTTGAGTATTGCTCCTCATGCTTGAGTCTTTACAGAATAGGATTGATAGACGAGACAAGGAAGAGTCAAAGAAGTGCAGTGCGGTTCGACATGGGTTTGTTCAGTAAGGACGTAATCGTCAGGGGGATCCAATTCCATTAGCATATAGTACCAGAGAGACATTGTGTATCACGATTTGGTTTATTGTTTCAATTCTGAGAACGAATTCTCCCACATCAACCAACCAATGTATAGCCCCTTCAGCCGGCCGTTGTGGCAGAACGGCTCTAGGTGCTTCAGTCTGGAATCGCGCGACCACTACGGTCGCAGGTTCGAATCCTGCCTCGGGCATGGATGTGTTTGTGATGTCCTTGGTTAGTTAAGTTTAAGTAGTTCTACGTTCTAGGGAATTGATGACCTCTGATGTTCAGTCCCATAGTGCTCAGAGCCATTAGAGCCATTTTTTTTTAATTTATCTTCTTCCTACAGATATCACACGAAATATTATGAAGGTAAAAGCAAAGATTTCCGATGTTACACGAATGTTTATCATCAGTAGTTATCCCCACATACCATTTGCGACGGGAACAGAATGGCAAAGTAATAGTGATACCCAAGATATTACCCGTCACACACTATAAGGTGGCTGGCAGAGTATAGCTGTGGATTTAGATGAATTTGGGATGGATCTGTTTCTACCATTTTTGGCCGCAATGTGATTTGGGATTTGTAACGATTAACACTCAGTGCAGTCTCGTAAAAACTTTTCCCTTGCTTTATAGTAATGTTCATACATACAAGACAGACATCTCATTTATCTCAGGTTGCACCTGATAATTCGTCTACATGTAAACTTTCACTCTACTATTAAGCTGTCAGTTTTACAAATTTCCTCAACCAGGTGCGTTGGCTTTGGAATTCAACATGAACTGTCAAATTTCTCTAGCAAACATTCAACACTTAAGATAGTCTGTATAGTGATCAGATGACTTAATGTTTAATGACAGCAGATACGAACTGATCTACAAGAGGCGTAGCTGTACTTAAAGAAATACACTCCTGGAAATGGAAAAAAGAACACATTGACACCGGTGTGTCAGACCCACCATACTTGCTCCGGACACTGCGAGAGGGCTGTACAAGCAATGATCACACGCACGGCACAGCGGACACACAAGGAACCGCGGTGTTGGCCGTCGAATGGCGCTAGCTGCGCAGCATTTGTGCACCGCCGCCGTCAGTGTCAGCTAGTTTGCCGTGGCATACGGAGCTCCATCGCAGTCTTTAACACTGGTAGCATGCCGCGATAGCGTAGACGTGAACCGTATGTGCAGTTGACGGACTTTGAGCGAGGGCGTATAGTGGGCATGCGGGAGGCTGGGTGGACGTACCGCCGAATAGCTCAACACGTGGGGCGTGAGGTCTCCACAGTACATCGATGTTGTCGCCAGTGGTCGGCGGAAGGTGCACGTGCCCGTCGACCTGGGACCGGACCGCAGCGACGCACGGATGCACGCCAAGACCGTAGGATCCTACGCAGTGCCGTAGGGGACCGCACCGCCACTTCCCAGCAAATTAGGGACACTGTTGCTCCTGGGGTATCGGCGAGGACCATTCGCAACCGTCTCCATGAAGCTGGCCTACGGTCCCGCACACCGTTAGGCCGTCTTCCGCTCACGCCCCAACATCGTGCAGCCCGCCTCCAGTGGTGTCGCGACAGGCGTGAATGGAGGGACGAATGGAGACGTGTCGTCTTCAGCGATTAGAGTCGCTTCTGCCTTGGTGCCAATGATGGTCGTATGCGTGTTTGGCGCCGTGCAGGTGAGCGCCACAATCAGGACTGCATACGACCGAGGCACACAGGGCCAACACCCGGCATCATGGTGTGGGGAGCGATCTCCTACACTGGCCGTACACCACTGGTGATCGTCGAGGGGACACTGAATAGTGCACGGTACATCCAAACCGTCATCGAACCCATCGTTCTACCATTCCTAGACCGGCAAGGGAACTTGCTGTTCCAACAGGACAATGCACGTCCGCATGTATCCCGTGCCACCCAACGTGCTCTAGAAGGTGTAAGTCAACTACCCTGGCCAGCAAGATCTCCGGATCTGTCCCCCATTGAGTATGTTTGGGACTGGATGAAGCGTCGTCTCACGCGGTCTGCACGTCCAGCACGAACGCTGGTCCAACTGAGGCGCCAGGTGGAAATGGCATGGCAAGCCGTTCCACAGGACTACATCCAGCATCTCTACGATCGTCTCCATGGGAGAATAGCAGCCTGCATTGTTGCGAAAGGTGGATATACACTGTACTAGTGCCGACATTGTGCATGCTCTGTTGCCTGTGTCTATGTGCCTGTGGTTCTGTCAGTGTGATCATGTGATGTATCTGACCCCAGGAATGTGTCAATAAAGTTTCCCCTATCCTGGGACAATGAATTCACGGTGTTCTTATTTCAATTTCCAGGAGTGTATTTCTGTATACAAATTGGAGGTGGATAGTGGAAGAACGGAAAGGAAAGGGAGAAAATCACTGTCAACTGAATCGGGACATTACGCAGAAACAGAGGCGTTGAATGGAAGTGTCTACTATACCAGGACTCGAACCCAAGACCTCCTTCTTACTAGACAGGTGCGTTAACCACTGCACGATTCCGGATACAGCGTTAACGCAACTGCGCCAACTATCTCGACACGCCTCACTGCCGATTCACATTCCCACTGAGCGCCACCTATCTGCAGTCTCTGTCCATTTTCTCAATGTTCGCTCTACGAGATTTCCAAAAAGAGGTCGGACGTATTTGTACATCCGTAATGAAGAAGTAGGATCCATTGCCCAACTAGGCCTATTAAATTAAATGAATATGTAGTGTCTGTTCTCTCGAACGTGTCCGAAAGAACAGACACCAAGCATTAGCTCCGTGTGGAGCTGCCGCCTTGTTTGTAAATATTATTCAAATTATTCCAGCCTCCAGGTATATAAAGGGTGTCCCATGAGAAATGATCAGTATTCAGGGATGTTTCTGGAGCGGTCATTCAAAGCAAAATGTCTAGTAAACGTGGGCTCTAAAATACATACCTTGAGAGCTGCGACAACGTGTTCATCATCGCTGCTGTGAAATACATCTCTTCCACTGAACAAGTGCCCATAGCTCATAAGGTATGCTTTTTAGAGTCCATGATTACTGGACTTATTTTCTTAGAATGGTATTTCCTGTCATATCCCTGAATACTGACCATTTCTGCTGGGACATCCTGTAGAGACGGACTCGTAAAGTTCCAGCGATGTAGTATGTACGGTCCGTAGTTCCAACTACAGTAGCTGCAGGGCCAAGGTGTCGCTCATATTGATCACATGGACATAGCCATTACTCCTCTACCTAGCTTTTGATGCAGGTTTAATAGTCTGTATTTGATTACTGAAGCCATAATAACGTCAGCTCTTGACTTTAGCTATTGACTCACTTTTTGAACCCAGTTGTTGATTTTGGAGCCCCGCTGCCGTCTGTGGCGCTTTGTAAGACGATTCTGGGTATTGTTCGCGGCACTGATTCGGGCACACGTTAAATGATGTCGTACTGTTTCCTCGCCACTGTGTTTTCGGATATCGAATCATCTTCGATCTAAGTTTCAAGACACTACATGGCCAGCGACAATGACCTGCCTAGCTTACTGACAGGCTACGACACTTCAGTTACGAATTACAGAACGAAGTATGTGCACAGTCGTAAACATTCCCCGTCAATAAAACTGGTAATTCTGGGGAACTTCCCCCGTAGCAAAACACGAATTGTATTCTAGACTGACATATGAGACAAAACAGAAGAAATTTACTCTCTGATTAAAGAGTGTTAGTCTGGATGTGATTTTAAGCGGTTTCCTATAATACTTTAGATGACTGCCGGGCTCATTCTAGTTTTGCTCGTGAAACAAAGCACATCGCCAGTGAATAACATAATACACACATCAGAAAAGTTTTGCATCACCCCGGTTTCCCGAACTCCTGAAGATAGACGTTGACTGTGGATATTTTATCACAGACACAGTCCCTTTGACTGTTCAAAGATATCGCTAAATCCGAGCAAAGATGTAAACAACCATGCATGAGCAGCACCTATTAGACGTAGGAGGTCCGACAGCCGATCAGTTCCCCTCATTCCACCAGTAATGCGGCTCGTGTTGTCTGAAGTTCAACCATGCCCAGACGGTCACTACCGCTGTTCGATCACGTCAGCATTGTTACTTGGTGCCAGGAAGGGCTCTCAACACAGGAGTGTCCGGACGTCTCGGAGTTAACCAAAGCGATGTTGTTCGGACATGGAGGAGATACAGAGATACAGGAACTGTCTATGACATGCCTCGCTCAGGCCACCCAAGGGCTACTACTGCAGTGGATGACCGCTACCTACGGATTATGGCTAGGAGGATCCCTGACAGCTAAACTATCGTGTTGAATAACGCATTTAATGCAGCAACAGGACGTCGTGTTACGACTTAAACTGTGCACAATAGGCTGCATGATGCGCAACTTCACTCCCGACTTCCATGGCGAAGTCTATCTTTGCAACCACGAGGACGTGCAGCATGGTGCAGATGGGCCCAACAACATGCCGAATGGACCGCTCAGAATTGGCATCACGTTCTCTTGACCAATGAGTGTCGCATAAGATTTCAACCAGGCAATCGTCGGAGACGAGTTTGGAGGCAACCCGGTCAGACTGAACGCCTTAGATACACTGTCCAGCGAGTGCAACAACGTTGAGGTTCCCTGTAGTTTTGGGGTGGCATTATGTGGGTCCGACGTACGCCGCTGGTGATCATGGTAGGCGCCTTAACGGCTGTACTATATGTGAATGCCATCCACCGACCGATAGGGCGACCATATCGGCAGCATACTGCCGAGGCATTCGTAATCATGGATGACAATTCTCGCCCCCATCGTGCACATCTTGTGAATGACTTCCTTCAGGATACTGACATCACTCGACTAGAGTGGCCAGCATGTTCCCCAGACATGATCACTGTCGAACATGCCTGGGATAGATTTAGAAGGGCTGTTTATGGACGACAGGACCCATCAACCATTCTGAAGGATCTACGCCGAATCACCGGTGAAGAGTGGGACAATCTGGAGCAACAGTGCCTTGATGAACCTGTAGATATATGCCACGACGAATACAGGCATGCATCAATCGAAGAAGTCGTGCTACTGCGTATTAGAGATTCCGGTGTGTACAGCAATGAGGACCATCACCTCTGAAGATCTCGCTTTATGGTAGTACAAAATGCGGTGTGTGATTTTCATGAACAATAAAAAAAGGCGAAAATGATGCTTCTGTTGATCTCTATTCCAATTTTCAGTACAGGTTCCGGAACTCTCGGAACCGAGGTAATGTAAAACCTTTTCTAATTTGTGTATTTATGTTTGTATTACTAGATCTCGCCGCGCGGGATTAGCCGAGCGGTCTAAGACGCTGCAGTCGTGGACTATGCTGCTGATTCCGGCGGAGATTCGAGTCTTCCGTCGGGCATGGGTGTGTGTGTTTGTCCTTAGGATAATTTAGGTTAAGTAGTGTGTAAGCTTAGGGACTGATGACCTTAGCAGTTAAGTCCCATAAGATTTCACACACATCTGAACATTTTTGAACTAGATCTCGATGAAAGATAAAGTACAATGCCTCGATCTTGGTGGAACAATGATGTGGGTTCATGAAGGCTATCGTGTCACGGAAAGAAAGGAGCACAACCGCCATCAGGAAGTCATCGACAGGCGTAGGAAGTGCAGTTTCAGAGCTACTCGACGAATAACACAAATAACGTTAAAGTGCTGATTCGAGAGTGCAGAAGATAGGGAGGTAGGTTAGATTCTTTATTTCTTTCTCGCTTCGGAGCACGAATACCACCTACACATGTGTTTTTGTTGACACCCATCAACACATACCTATGTCTTCTACATACAAGTTTTCATCTTTCTCGTTTAATAAGTGTATATTATAAAAGTGGATGTACGCAAGTATATGCGGACACGTATATATGTATGTCTGTCTGTATGTATGAACTGAAAACTGAGGTGACAAATCGTGAGAGGTGGCGCAGTGGTTAGCTCAGTGGAATCGCATTCGTGAGGACGATGGTTCAAACCTGCGTCTGGCCATCCCGTGATTTCCCTAAATCGCTCTAGGCAGATACCGTGATGTTTCCTTTCAAAGGACACGGCCGATTTCGTTCCCTATCCTGGACGTAATAAGAGATTGTGCTCCGACTCTACTGACCTCGATGTCGACGAGACATAAAAGTCTATTTTTCTTCCTTCTTTCCTGAGATGAACAAAAGTCATGGGATAGCGATAACATATATACAGATGACGGTATTATCGCGTCCACAGGGTATGAAAGGGCAGTACATTAGCGGAGGTGTCATATGTACTCAGGTGATTCATGTGAAAAGATTTACAACGTGATTACTGCCACACGACAGGAATTAACAGACTTTCAACGCGAAATAGTAGTTTGAGCTAGACGCATGAGGCAATCCATTTCGGAAATCGTTTGGGTATTTAGTATTCTGAGATCTTCAGTGTCGAGAGCGTGACGACAATACCAAATGGAAGGCATCATCTCTCACCACAGACAACGCAGTGGCCTTCGCTTAACCACCGAGAGCAGCAGCTTTTGGGTAGTGCTGTCAGTGCTAACAGACGAGCAACACTGCGTGAAATAACCGCAGGATTCAGTGTGGGTTCTACGACAAACGTATCCGTTAGGATAGTGCTGCGAAATTTGGTTCTAATGGCCTATGGCAGCAGATGATCGACGCGAGTGCCTTTGGTAACCGCACGACATCGCCTGCAGCACCTCTCCTGGTCTCGTGACGGTATCGGTTGCGCTCTAGACTACTGGAACACCGTGACTTGTTCAGCTGAGTTCCGATTTCAGTTGGTAATAGCTAATAGTAGGTTTTGAGTGTGCCATAGACGTCACGAAGCCGTTGACCGAAGTTGTCAACAAGGCACTCTGTAAGCTGATGATGACGTCATAATGGGTGGGTTGTGTTTGCATGTGATGAACTTCGTCCTCTAGTTCATCTAAACCAATGATTGAATGGAAATGGTTGTGTTCGGCTTCTTGAAGACAATTTGCGTCCATTCACGGGCTTCATGTACCCAGAGAACGATGGAATTTTTGTGGATGATAATGCGCCATGTTAGCTGGCCACACTTGTTCGCGATTTGTTTAAAGAACACTCTGGACAATTCAAGGGTATTAATTGGTTAGTGCTTTGGCCCGACATCAGCCCCATCGAACACTGATGGGACATAATCGAGAAGTCTTTTCGTGCATAAAATCCGGCTCCGGCAACACCTTCGAAATTATGGATGGCTAAAAATTCAGCATGGCTCAATATTTATGCAGGGGACTTCCAGCGACTCGTTAATTCCATGCCACGTAGAGTTACTGCACTATGGAAGACAAATGGAGGTACAACACGTTATTAAGAGGTATCCATGACTTTTGTCACCTCCGTGTATGTATGTATGTTCACCATCTCCTCCAGTTGGTCGAGTTCTGCCAAACTTGGTACACCTTTCACTCTTTGTTCGGAAAGAACCACTATGGGTGAAGAACCATCTAACTCGCAAAAGAGTGGCGCTGGGGCTGAAAGAGTAGCGTTGCTCACGCCGCGCAATATAGGCAGACTTCATTCGTTCAGTATTTGACAATGAGAGCACACAGTAATTTGGAACCATGTTTATACAAAATGTCCATCCTATACGACCCTCTTTCTCGCTGACACACCCCACAAAACGATGAAAGAATAAAAGTTTATAGCTTACTACATTTTCCCCGTTCATGCAGTAGAACTGTCGCATCGGGCAAAAACTTTTAATATATTACTTCTTTACTGTTAACTCTATTTGTAACGCATTTTTACAGACGGCATTAACATACACTACTATATGTACCTGCAAAATTATATCGCTATACGATACATGGTTCAGGAGATATGACGTCAAAAAAACTGTGATGTATGAAAAACTGCCACTTCATTTATGACGTTTTAATTTATTGCGTCTTTATTACCGTTTCTATTCGCAACAAATTTCGCAGACAGTATCCACATGTTTCGTTGAATGTTCCTACAAAAGCATGTCATTTTATGACACATATATCACGAGATATGATGTCAAATAGTGATATGCGTGACAAACTGCTACATTTTGCATGACTTTTCAATTTATAACATCTTTATTACTAACTGTACACAAAACCCATTTGGTAGACACTATTCAAGTATACCACTAGATGTACCTGCTAAATTATATCGCTGTATGAAAAATGCACCGGTGTCCAAAATTAAAGCAGCGAACATCTATTTCACCGTCTTGTGTCTAATTCACGGTATAATCATACACACTGTCAACAGACGTCCGTACGATGGTGTTTCGCGCAGAAGGTGGCATTCCGGTCAATAGACAACCACGCTAACGATGACACTAGGGCACCTATCAAACGGGGCAGTGTTTGCCGCTTAGTCCTACATCCACAATAGCTGTGTACACAGTCGAAGTATGGCACAAGGGAGACGCCTACCAGACTCTCTGCTGTGGAGGGCCATGAGGAGAATGGAAGAAATATGGGACTTAACTTCTGAGGTCATCAGTCCCCTAGAACTTAGAACTACTTAAACCTAGCTAACCTAAGAACAGCACACACATCCATGCCCGAGGCAGGATTCGAACCTGCGACTGTAGCGGTCACGCGGTTCGAGACTGTAGCGCCTAGAACCGCTCGGCCACTCCGGCCGTCAAAAATAGAAGAAGGACAGTCGCAAACCGATGTGGCCCGATGGTTGGTTGGTTTTGAGGAAGGAGACCAAACAGCGAGTCATCGGTCTCATCGGGTTAGGGAAGGACGGGGAAGGAAGTCGGCCGTGCCCTTTGAAAGAAACCATCCCGGCATTAGCCTCGAGCGCGTTAGGGAAATCACGGAAAACCTAAATCAGGATGGCCGGACGCGGGATTGAACCGTCGTCCTCCCGAATGCGAGTCCAGTGTCTAACCACTGCGCCAACTTGCTCGGTGGCCCGATGGCTTCATGTGAATCGTTCTGTTATTTCCCAGATACGGCGATAATTTATAGAGACCGAAACAGTATCCAGAAGATCCGAAGATCAGGGCAGGGCCGACCAAGTATGATATGAAAAAGAGAGGAGGGTTATTTGGCTGTAAATACACGACGGTACCCCCTTAGTACTGCACGGCAACTGGCATCTGACCTCGCAGGGTCCGCTGTATGTGTTGTATCGAGATAAACGGTGACAGAAGGCTTCGGCAGAGTGGTCTTTATTGTAGGAGAACTGCTGCATGTGTACCTCTGATGCGTTTTCGCAGAAGGATACGTCTAGACAGGAGTCGTCAACATACCACGTCGAATAGTGGGTCAATGTTCTTTTTTCGGAGATGAGTCCCGATTGGGTCTGGAGAGTGATTCTCCAAGCATTCGTATCCGGAAGGAATGTGGAAAACGATTTCGGGACCCAAAAACTGTGGAAAGAGACCGATATCGAGGAGGATCCCTTATGATGAGGGCAGGAATTATGTGGACCTCTCGAACACTACTTCCTGAAATTGTAGGGATGTGTCGGCAAGGTTTAAGATCTTGGGACCCTATGAGCCGTTGTTGCGAGGTGGTGTGGACCCAGACTTCGTATTGATCGACGATAATACTCGATCTCATATAGAACGGGTGGTTGATGTTTCCCTGGAAACGGATAATGCTGCAAGCATGGCGTCTCTCGGTTTGATTCCCATAGAGCATGTCTGGGATGCACTAGGGAGACAGGTTGCATCACGTTAACAACTACCAACCACTCTGCAAAAGTTGCAAGCAGCTGTGCAGGAGGAATGGGCGTTATTGCCTAAACATGAGACTGATGACATCATTCATAGCATGCTCGGTCGATGTCGGACCTGTATTCCTGGCAGAGGTGGTCGCACCCTATACTGAGCACATTTATCCCTTGTCAGAATTTGTGCGCAAATCCGTTACGTGGGAAGAAACGAGACAATTTTCGTTTACCGTTATATATGTAGGAGCTATATATGTTCTACATCTGCATGTGCATCATACTCTGCAAGCCACCTAATTGTGTGTGGCGGAGCGTATTTTCGGTACCACTATTTGATCCCTCCAACCCTGTTCCACTCGCGAATAGTGCGTGGGAAGAATGATTGTCGGTAAGTCTCTGTATTGGCTCTAATTTCCCGAAATTTCTCCTCGTAGTCAATAGGCGAGATGTATGTGGGGACAAGTAATATGTTGTCTGGCTCCTCCTGAAAAGTGCTGTCTTGAAATTTCAATAGTAAATCTCTCCGTGATGCACAACGTCTCTCTTGTAACGTCTGCCAATGGAGTTTGTTTTGTATCTCCGTAACGCTCTCTCGCCAGCTAAACGATCCCGTGACGAAACGCTCCGCTCATCGTTGGCTCTTCTATATCTCCTCTATCAGTCCTACCTCATAGGGATCCCAGATAGATGAACAATACTCAAGAAACGGGCGAACGAGCTCCTTATAAGCCACTTCTTTCGTGGATGATTTACATTTCCTTAAGATTCTTCCTATGAATCTGTGTCTGGTGTCTGCTTTTCCCGCTATGTGTTTTATATGGTCATTCCACATAAGGTATCTCTGGATAATTACGCCAAGATATTTTACGACAAATACTGTCTCCAGCAGTATGTCGTCAATAGTGTAGCTGTACAGTAGTGGATTTGTTTTCCTACGTATGCTCAAAATGTTACATTTATTTACGTTCAAGATCAACTACCAGAGTCTGCACCATTCATCAACTCTCTGCAGGTCGTTCTGCAAATTCTTACTATCTTCTGCCTTTGATACTTTGGTATAAACAACTGCATCATCTGTGAATAGCCTTAAAGAGCATCCGACGCTTTCTACTAGATCATTTATATATATTGTAAACAGGAATGGTCCTATCACACTTCCCTGTGGAACTCCGGATATTACCTTTACATGTGTCGATGTAGTTCCGTTAAGAGCGATGTGTTGAGTTCTATCTGCAAGATAGTCTTGAATCCAATGGCAGATCTGCTCTCCTTAAGCTCGTATTTTTTTTCATTAAACGGTAATGTGGGACGGTGTCAAAAGCATTACTGAAATCAAGGAACACGGCATTAACCTTAGTGTCGTTGTCCTCTGCGCTGTGGATCTCACGGAGAAGCAGAGCGAGCTGAGTTTCGCAGGATCTCTGTTTGCGGAATCCATATTGATTTTTCTAAAGGAGCTGTTCATTTTCCAAGAACGTCATAATACTTGAACGTAAAACATGTTCCATAATTGTACAACAGATAGACGTCGACGATATAGGTCTATAATTGTGTGGATCTGTCTTACAGCCTTTTTTAAAAACGGGAATGTCCTGCGCTTTTTTCCAGTCATTAGGTATTTTTCTTTGCTCAAGCGATCTACGATAAATTACTGCCAGAAGGGGAACAACTTCTTTCGCATAATCCTTATAGAATCTTAGAGGTATCTCATCTGGTCCTTAATCCTTTCCACTACTAAGCGATTGTAGCTGCTTTTCAGTTCGGCGTTCGGTTATCTCAGTATCTGCCATTTCGACGTTCGCACGATGATTGAAAGGAGGGTTAGTGTTACGATCTTCGACGGTGAAACAACTTCGGAAGACCGAATTCAGTATTTCGGCCGTCTCTCTGTTATCTTCCGTTTCGGTGCCGGTGTGGTCGCTGAGATAATGAATAGATGATTTTGACCCACTTACTGATTTTACGTATTACCAAAATCTCCTAGGGGATTTTCTCAGATCGGTTTACAACGTCTTACTTTCAAATTCATTGAACGCTGCTCTCATTGCTCTCCTTACACTCATTTTCTCTTCGTTCAGCTTTTGTTTGTCAGCTAGAGTTTTACTTAAATCTGAGATGAAGAGTTCTTTGTTCACGTAGCGCTTTTCTAACACGGATATTAAACCATGCTGGATCTTTCGTATCCCTTAAAACCTTACTCGGAACATACTTGTCCAGGGCATATCGAGAGAGGCCTTTGAATTTTTTTCCATTAGTTCTTCACATCTTCGTCCTCATCGCCGAATATTTCATGCTGACTTCTGATATATTCTGAAATTTTTATCCTGTCACCCTCGCTGAGCAAATATATCTTCCTAACTTTCTTAACATTCCTTGTAGGACTCGTCGGTACAGATGCTGCCACAGCCTTATGATCGCTGATACCTTCCTCTACGTTGACTGATTCGACAAGTTCAGGTCTGTTTTTTTTTCCAGGAGGTCTACGACGTTACCCTCACGAGTTGGTTCTGTAAGTATCTGCTCAAGGTAATTTTCGGACAAGACACCAGAACAATGCCACACGGTTCCTTGTCTCTGGCACCAGTTTTGATGGCATAACACTCCCAATCTATACCTGGCAAGTTGAAGTCACCCCCTATTACAACGGCATGATCAGGAAAATTGCTAATGATGTTGTGCTAGCTCTGTCTGAAGGGTTTTACAACTACAGATCCTGACCCAGGTGGTCTATAAAAGCATCCGATCACCATTTTTGACCGTTCTTTAATACTCAATTTCACCCAGATTAATTCACATTCGGAATCCGTGATAACGTCGCTAGATTTTTATCGAATATTTTACTGCAATAAACATGCCGCAACCACTGGCGATTAACCTATCCTTACGATAAACATTCCAGTCTGAACTTAGGGTTTCGTTGTCACTGACGTCTGACTTCAACCAGCTTTCTTTTCCCATTCTTATCTGTGCATTATAACTTTCAATAACCGATAATAATTCTCGGACCTTTCTAAATTCTTTACGTTGTTTCTACTTTACTATCACCTGTTTATACCGTTTCGTGGCAAAATAAACGCAACGTTGCAAAATTTCCGCTTGATACGTTAATTCTGGACAGTAGTGTAGTTCACAAGATATGACGTCATAAACATTGAACTGGATGGAAACGAAACTACAAGGTGAAATTCACATGAGATACAGGTGAAATATGTGTACACATACGTGTGAAATATGTTAAATATATGTGAAGTACATTGGATATGTGCGTACACAAGCAAAGCAGTGGATA
This sequence comes from Schistocerca serialis cubense, assembly GCF_023864345.2. Taxonomy (NCBI): domain Eukaryota; kingdom Metazoa; phylum Arthropoda; class Insecta; order Orthoptera; family Acrididae; genus Schistocerca; species Schistocerca serialis. Next base: position 586,957,306 of record NC_064640.1, read on the forward strand.
AATGCTGCTCCTAAACCCCTGGATAGATTTTAGGGATACTTGGTACAGGTATTTTTACTATCTAGAAAGGAATATTTTGTGGACGAGAACCAGCAACTCCCTATTGAGAGGAGGTGACGGCTTGGAGAGAGAAGGGGAGAGGAGGAGATGAACAGACAGAGGGAGTGAAGTAGGAGATGCACAGAAAGGGATGAGTAGGAGATGGACACCGTGGGCGCGCAGATTGAGAGAGAGAGAGGGAGAGAGAGAGAAAGAGAGAGAGAGGAGGTTCAGATGGACAGAGAGAGGGGCAGGAGGAGATAGAGAGTGGAGGGTGGAAGAAGTGTGCAGAGAGAGGGGGAAGAAGAGTTGGGCATAGTGATGAGGACGGAGAAGAAGGACTAATACATGACAGAAATAAATACATACCTGGGCAACGCCAGGCTCTCAGCTAGTCTTTCGTTAAAAGTAGGAGTCCATTGTAAAAATTTATTATTAGTAGGCTCTCGGTTATGTAAGTTACTTCGTTAAATTGTCTGTACATAGGGCAGATAGTGCAATTAGAAGAATCGACGTTGATTTTTACTGTCATAGAATGCCTTTGCAGTTTAGACAAAATTTCATTCCATTCCCAGTAGCTGATTACTAAATATAATTAATTAGCATTACAAAGTAGTACTAAATACAGTGATACACAGCAGGCAAGAACAGCTAGAGAAACAAAAATTCATTTGTTACCCTCTAATGTAATGATTTTTCTCCTTACATTAATAAAGGGAAACTTGAGCACATTTCAGTTAAGAAGATCTCCTCTTCATACTCTTCTTTCCTTAAACTACAGAGTACTTCTTTTTTTAAATCTAATGTCGAATGGTTTTATTCAACGTCTGCTTTGGTTGTTTTGAGACTCGCAATTCGAACAGTCCGTATCTGCCCTAACACGATAAAGTTTCGTGGCAAAGAAAGTACACCAGAAGGCTAGCCCCACTATTAGGAGTCATGAAAATTGTGACTTTCGTTCTAGTCAACATAAGGAAGACGTTCTCTCACATAACGTCCCGCTATCACTGAAGACTTAAGAACGCTGCAGTACACTTAGCTCATCTGTTGAAACTCCTTAGATGTAATGCAATGCGAACATTTGCAATTTGTATGTTAGGAATGACAGATATTGTGTTCCACGTGAGTCACTGGTAAAGTTCAAAGATATTACTAAACATAACATTGATATTTGAATTACAATTAGTTAACTATTGAAACTGTTAAATTAAAATTAATTACTGTCACTAATAACACCATATAAATATTGAATAGTTGATGAGACTTACACTTTGGATCTCTCTAGAATGTCATTACCAGCTTTTTTAATTACTGAAGCCATGACTTGATATTGGAGTAAATATATGAGAACGTGTATTGGAGTAAATTTGTGGGAGTGTTGTGGTAATGAAATATATGCTATAATTTCGATTTATAGCATGTTATGTGAAATAATTTTACAAAATTTTTCCTCGATTACTGTATGAAATTAATTAATACGTTTACTTTCGTGCTGCAAATAGCTTTTATTGGGATGACTTCTTGTGATGTGCCAATCCTCTTAACCCTTTGTCACAATATGGGCTCGAGGACTTGATTTAAGAGTGGATCTCAGGTATTTCATTGGCATGATTACATAATTGTCACTTCGTTGGCTAAGATGGACGTACCATATGAAGTCTGTTGCCACTTCCGTGTAAGTTAATGGTGCCTTCGTCAGCCTGTGTTTAGCGATGATTCATCTGTGACCGCTTTTCATGGGTTAGTCCCACCCTATTTCATATTCATAGCAGGCAGTATCTTGTGCAGTTAAGTGTTTCTGTCCCACCTACTTGGCTCATAAACGAGAAGTAGCAATTTCGACGTTTTAAATGCTTTCTAAGAAGCATCAAAACTGCCTTCATCAACTCAAATGGGTAGACTGGTCCGTCTCTGAGAGGCTAACCATATATTTGACTTGACACGACAAGGGATGAATTAAATACATAAACGTGTAAATGACTCACCGTAAATATAGCATGAGAGTAAAATTTGCAACGTGCATCCACAAATGCTCTAATGATATAATCAGTAATAAAACTTGTTGTAGGGTATTCAGTAGTGAGTGATATTGGAATACACTGTTTCAGAGGAAACTTATCAGAGGCCATTATTCTAAGTGAGAATTTTGGAGTACTTGCTTAATACGTTTCTAATTAAGTAAATAAAAAATTACTTCCTTTGCTGTCGAGAGAACTAGCAGTAATGCGCGCAAACGAGAGCAACTGAGAAGAAACTTCGGACACAATTCAACGGTGCTTATATTATTAGTAAAGGAGCAGTAATATTCAGATTTTTCCACCTAGTCCGAAAGACGTAAGACTTTGAAAGAATATGTAAATTTATTAATATTTTAATGGGACTGTGCTGTCCCGATTTTCAGTACACTATGTGTGTAAGTGCGTCACTCTGAGTAGTTATCAGATGACGCTTACTTTTAGTGTGGCTACCAGAAAACCGAAAGCATCAGTGAAAAAAATCGTTCCATCTTTAGCAACTTAACTTCTATGTCTTACATGATAACTTAGTCACTAAGATACGCAACAAACGGTTCAGAGCGCTTTAAATTATTCTGTGGTTGCTTTAATATTGTCATCCTACTAACGCTACACATTTACCAGCAGCTAGGGAGACATTTGGTTTATCTTGAGTAGGAAACTCCATTACATAAGACGTCACTATAAACACGTCAGCAAGTCAGCCCAAAACCACAGAAATGCTACGTGGATGCTCGTCAGAGAAACCCATTACGCGAGCTACAGCGTTCTGCGCCAGCGTCGGGTCCCAGAAGTCATTAAGACGACCAAGTCAGTCTCAGCAGTTGTTTTCCATTCGCTGCTTCTGCACCGCCTCTCACCGTGTTCCACTTTAACAGTGCAAACAAAGCTACTTAACCGCATGTTCGACAAATGTCATTTCCATGTTAATCGGTTCTTCAGACGAACTGATTTATCGTCTTACCGGGCAGGTCTCCAACCTGCCCCTCAAAAAAACATGAAACACACAGAACGAAGCTTACACGAGGCAAACGAGTTTCCTGCCTTACGTTAACTGGTGGATGTTGAAGCGGTTAAGTCACCAGAACCACCAAATCATGCAGTATGTGTACAAGGAACAGTCTTCTTTCCTTTTGTAGTGCCTTTGTTGCGAATCGGCGCAGGGTCGACATGATTGTTAACGAATTTGGCATGGCTGATTTAAGGAGTGGCCGAATGCCCTTAGTCTCGTCACTCCCTTACCATCCGTGGCGGAATATGTGTACCCAAACTTTCAGTATGTAGCGTTATTCATGTGAGTTCTCTAAATGTTTACGAATCGTGTAACTGTGGCGTGATTTGGATACCAGTCCGTAATTCACTTACTGGTATGCGGGAAACAGCCTAGAAACCACATCCAGGCTGACAGGCACACCGACCCTCGTCGTAAATCCGCTCGCCGGATTCGATCAGGGGTCGCCGCACCTCCCCGTCCCGGAAGACGCTCTGTAACACGCCCAGGTATCCCGGTCGGTTTATAATAATAATAGTAACAACACTAATCTAAATAACAACAATAAATTATATAACCGTATCCATTCACATAATAAATTTCATATGTTTCATTTGTTATAACACTACGCATATCGATGTTTCGTCCATCACCTAGTTACACTTTATATACAGAACTGTCAGACAATATATTTCGTACCCTGTAAAATAGATCCTACTTTACCTTAACCTACTGTAATAGTCCATTTATTGCATAGATGTCAACCCAGTGTTTGTCAGATGCTGTGTGGCTTCTGCGGACGCACTAAGTTCAATAATGCTGAAATAGATAAAACAAATTTTCAGCATAATGTGTCAATACGGACAACACAATAAACAAACTGATAGTATTGCCTCAGCGTACAGAAAGTTTCAAAAGGTTTATCCTATTCCGCAAGATCATGCATGAAGACAGAAAAAATGGGTCAAATGGCTCTGAGCACTATGGGACTTAACTTCTGAGGTCATCAGTCCCCTAGAACTACTTAAATCTAACTACCCTAAGGACATCACACACACCCATGCCCGAGGCAGGATTCGAACCTGCGACCGTAGCGGTCTCACGGTTCCAGACTGTAGCTCCTAGAACCTCTTGGCCACGCCGGCCGGCTGAAGACAGAAACTGGAGACGATTTTCAACTTATGCTTTTAAAGTAAAATTTTACCGTGGCGACAGTTGTAAGTATCTGCCGGTAGGGGATTACCTGGTGCAGCTCTCTCATTCTTTCATTACCCAGTATGAGTCGAGTCTTGATGGCGATAAAACAGGAAAAAGTCGAGTCCTGCAGTCACCGTGTCGTCAGATGCAAGTACATTATATCACGTTTTACTCTTATAGTCATATAATGAAATTCAGTACAGAGTAAGACCTTATTCAGAGTATAAAAAGCGAGTAATAAAACTTAAAATTATATGTGAAATCCAATGCATTCGACTTCAGTCAGTTACTGAAAATAAGGGCCCCGCAGTGATTTGAAAACGACGGACAGTGCTACTCAGTACAGTACGCAGTCGGTACTCTGAAACAGGTTACTTTAAATGGAAAAAAATGGAAATGAGCGTTTGGCGTCATTGGCAGGGAGGCCCATTGCTGGCAGGTCCGGCCGCCTTGGTGCAGGTCTTATTACACCCGACGCCACATTGGGCGACCTGCGCGCCGGATGGGGATGAAATCATGAAGACAGCACAACACCCAGTCCCTGAGCGGAGAAAATCGCCGACCCAGCCGGGAATCGAACCCGGGCCCGTAGGACGGCAATCTGTCACGCTGACCATGTTACAGAGGGTAGCTAACCCTCTGACTCTACACGCTTAGCTACCGTGCCGACATAAAAATCTCATTTTGTTCGCTTTCGTTCGTTGCATCTGCTCGGGGCGGACGTCTTGAGACACCCGTTCGTCGTTGATCGGTTAGTTCAGTTCTGTTATTACAGAGGGCAGCTAACCCTCTAACCGAACACGCTGAGTTACCGATCGCTCAGCTATCGGGGCGGACACTTTAAATTATCACGCCAGATTCGCATGAGCGGTAAACAGTGTCAATGCCAGGACAGACTGTCAGAAGTAACAGCATAAGGAAAATCTAACGAAGTTACGATCGGTATAAATCAGATAGCATGAGAACAGGTTTCTCAAGATACAGATCGTATGACGAAATATGCGACCAATATATGTTACGAGGCTTCTGGGGTGGTCATGACATTTAGATGAATTCCCTGTATTTCTTGACAATTGTCGTACAGTACTTCCTATATGAATAATAATAATCTTCAACTCAACAACCAAATCCATTGTTTTACAGGCGATGGGCTGTCATAATCGCAACTGTATGGCTGGCCTCCATAATGATAAATCTATCACTCTTTGCGTGGAATAAATGGGAGCCTGGAGCTGAATGCGAACTGGACAAAATCGTTCCTCTGGGTTACATGATAGCAGCCGGGATCGCAACCCACGGCGGCATCATCGTGGTCGTGGCACTGGTGCATTACCGGATTCACAGGTTAGTCTGCCTATCTAAACACATTCTGTACTACAGTTCTTAAAGCTCGAGTATTTTTCACCCAGGGTCGAGCGAAAAATTTATCATCATTAGATCTACCTGATTAAAATATGAAATAACGTTGTTATATCCTCCTACATGCTGTGAAACGAAAGCAAAAAAATGGCTCTGAGCAGTATGGGACACAACTGCTGAGGTCATTAGTCCCCTAGAACTTAGAACTACTTAAACCTAACTAACCTAAGGACATCACACACATCCATGTCCGAGGCAGGATTCGAACCTGCGACCGTAGCGGTCTTGCGGTTCCAGACTGCAGCGCCTTTAACCGCACGGCCACTTCGGCCGGCCGAAACGAAAGCACAATATTCAAATACTGGTGAACATTTATTCCTGAATTGCCTCTGTAACCAGGATTATTTAATTACAGTATCGTTCTGATAGCTGACCAGAAGGTAGCATAGTCGAATGGCGTTTACAAAATAAATTTTCCTTGCCTATTTGGCAATCAAAAGGGGTATATACATTGATTTATGCACTGAGAACACTAGACTCGTATTCGGGTGGAGCTGTTTTCTGAACCCCGATCACCCGACTTGCTTTACATTTTCTATATTATACAGTTGTCATTTGAACCGAACAGTGAAATAACTTATTCAAAGAGACAAAGACTGGTTTCCTTCACCGTCACTCTGCAATTAACCTAATAGTCAGTCTCTAACGGTCTCAAGGTCAACGGGACGCTAAATTACAAACATTCTTGATACTTCTCTGCAGCGCGATATGACACTCGTCATGGTGACTGTTCCACGAGATATAGACAGAACGGGCTGAGACTCCCTTAGTACCCTGCTAGAGAAGTACGTAACGAGCAGTCACAAGGTTTCGTCTAGGTCTGTTGATTTCTTAAAAATATCGGTAATTCGATATATCTGTATTTAAAGACATCATTATTGCCTCTCGATATATCGAAAAAAGAATCTATGTGTCGCGGGAAAAAATACCGACGTACCGGCCTATAATTATATCGGCCACACGTTGTAAATATAGTGCCAGTTTCAGAGTTTTATACTGACGTATTTTATTATAAGATATCCTGTACATCAACAAGCTAGGATTCTGCATGTCCCCCTTAGTGCAAGAATTGAAAGGAAAACGATGCGCGTTCAGGACTGGCGATAACCACTTTGCTAACAATGGTAACTGTATATAAGTATCTTTTCATTTCTGCCAACGCCAGCGACCTGCCAGTTACAGTTTCAAAGCTGCGTGGTGAAGCTAAACGTTGCAGTTTCCGCCCGTACCGCCGAGCGCGGGTTACGTCACCATTTCACCTCACACGTCCCCACCTACCACAAAGACCAATCTCGACATTATGATTTTTGTTCACTATTTCCAGAAACTGTTTTTGAAGAATGCCGATGTCGAGAAATAGCACACTACTTGCGTTAAAAATCGTTTTTTAACGCAACTTTCTTGTTCTTCACATCGGAAATCTCGTTATTCCATTCACATCGTCACCCCCACTTCCCCCCCCCCACACACACACACCCCTTCCCAGGCCCCAGTAAAATCGGACTTCTTCTTTTGTGTGATCTATATTTGCTTCACACATTCATATACAAAGACTGGACGTAACGAAAGCTAACAAGTAGTAAGATTCCTTCACACAGTGAAAGTGAAATTATGCTCTACCACTACTTCAAAAGAAAAGCGTTAAATATTTACCGAAAATTGTGAAATAATATAATGTAAAAAAAATCACCACTCGACATTAACACTTTTATAGCGATATATCGATGTATCTGGGAAAATCCTCGCCGATATATATGAAGACATTTTGGAAAATATATGGACATATCGATATTTTATCAACAGCCCTAGTTTCGTTCATTCCCTCTCTCTCGATCCGATAATCACCGGTAACAATGCAAAAAAGTCTCTCTTCCCAAACTAATTGTTCCTCACAGTGGCATGCTACTGCAGAAAGTGATAGCGCTTCCTCCATGTAATATGATTGTATGCATTGGACGCTTTGCTGACGTTCGTAAATATGCGCAGATTTACGTTTACGTTGTTAGCGTGCTCATTATTTCCGTAATATTAGGATTATCAATTTCGACATGCGTTAGTGAACTGGTATTTTTTCATAGCTGCTAAACGGAATAAATCTATTACCATCTTCTAACGGTGTATAGGTCGTTGAGTATGCAATCAGAGGATTTTCTGAAACTGGAGAATCCGGGACGAGGCATGTGCTAGGTAGTGAAGAAGTGTCTCCCTAATTATCATAAGACAAACTTGTTTTAGCAGTAATTCAATGCCCTAATAAGTAAATATGCACAGGAATATAAACAGAAATAGGCATCTATCAAGAAAAATAGCAAACCATCCGTTGTGCCTGCAATCAGAGGATTTTCTGAAACTGAAGCACATATGGTGTTTCGAGTTGAACCCGGGATGAGACATGTGCTAGGTAGTGAAGAAATGTCTCTCTAATTATCATAGGACAAATTTGTTTTAGCAGTAATTCAATGCCCTAATAAGTAAATATGCAGAGGAATATAAACATAAATCTATCAAGAAAAATAGCAAACCATCCGTGAGTGTTACAAGCATTTTTAATATCCATACAGTGGATAGTCTTAATCGTAAATAGTAGCTTCTGTTTTGGGAGTGTACTTCGCTCACGTCTTTATCTCAGCTCTTCGTAAAAATCATAATCATAATCTTCTATTAATTTCCTTGCATATTGAAAGCATAAGAAAATGTCAGATATCACCATCTCTCTGTCACTGTTGTAATGTTACAGTCCATACGGGTTTTTCCTATAAAAGATATATCGTTAGTTTTCTTTTTGGAACTGTTATGTTGGAAGAACCATGCAAACCGTCTCCTTGAAACTGGACTAGAAGGTTTCCTTTTCTATAACACAGTTTATATCAAATCAGTCATGACTGTTGAGCTATGATACTGCCCATAAGCAGGTTTCGGATCTCTGTTTACAGCACGTCACCATTTTACAAGGCGAACACTGGGAACGTTCGTAAAATACGGCTAAGCCTGAAGCTAAATTGTCGTTTACCTAAAGTACAAGATACAAATTTCAATCGTCTTGTTCGAACTTTAAAAATACAAACAGGGTACATTTGATGAAAGAAAGAAGGAACATTACAGCATTATGATTATCATTCAGTCGATAACGAGACATTTAGAGACAGAAAACAAGTTGGCACTGAATGAAGATGAGTCAGGAAGCTCAACATTTTCGTCTTGGTTGCTAGACCTTCTATCGGTACTTATTTTTCTATGGAGTCAGATCTTTGAGTTCTGTATAGTCATGATTTATAGCACAGAATTCAGTTTGTGTTACCTTCAGGAATGAAATCTAATTCCAAGAACAAAAATGGTTATAACGCATGTGAGAGAAGTTCATTGAAATAATATTTCGGCCGAGCAAAAATTCCTATTTCCCCGTAATTTTAAAACCCGTGTATTCAGATAATATCAGTAAGATCTATATTTGTTCAAAGCTATTTAGAATACAAACTGATTTTTTTTTCTCAACAGATTAACAGCAGTTGTCTATAGTCTCATTTTCACAACTTCGTATCAGCAACCACTGGTCACATTGGATGAAAACTGAAGATTCATAACATCACAGTAATTTACAAACGCATTTAGACACCTCTAACTGTCATAAAATATCATAAATGAACGTTAATAGTGAAGTAACACTAAGGATTCAGCTTTATTGAAAAATCTGTTTTCACCTTACCGAAGGAACGACGTTGGAGTTGGCTCACAGTCACTAAAACAGCGGAAAGCACAGATCTGCTTGGTCAATCTGGAGTTTGAGTCCATTTCTCCTCGAAAGCGACATCATTGCCTTGATAACTGATTCAGACACTCAGTTACATGTCATGAGGCAATAAGAACAGTCACTGGCGGGAAGTCACATAATTTTCAGCAATCAGCTGCACACAGAATTTGCTAACTTCTACCTTAAATCCAGTTCATCATCAGATTCATAGGACAGCGTCCATTCAAACGTACAGATTTATTTCATACAATTGGAGATGCCACCTTAATCTCAAACATAATTTTAGGATGCGCATCGCGGTGGCCGATCTTCTTATTTCTTTGACAAAACTGGCAGTAGAGAATCTGAGACGGACATCGTCCCAGAGCCGAATCTCAGTATGAATTCAGATGAGCGCTACCACCTTGAGAGCCATGAAAACTGGACCTACGTCCGTGCAGCTTAACTGTCGGGATGAGTCCACTTCTGTTGTTATCCGAAGCGATTTCTGAACAGCGACGCTGCAGGAGCTCCACACGGCTCGTAGGCATCACAATGTACTTCTTTTCTCTGCTTGTGGCATAGCTGTGTTGGCCGTATAGTTTGAGCACTCTGCTACCTTCCCCTTGTACAGTATAAACTACTTTGTCACGGCCACTCTCAATATCCGTAGAACAGAAGCGATATTTTAAGACACTTCGGAAGCTGAACACCAGTTAACTAAAGAGTATCGCTTCTTGAAATAAAATCTTCTTTAATACGGTAATTGGCCCAGCATCATCACATAATTATATATTCCCATACAAAAATAGTAAGTTGAAACAAGACACTTATAGAAACTACACAGAAATTCTATACCCTATTTTGTCTCAAAAATCAAAGATAAATTACAATATTAACGATAACCGAAACATTACTGCACAAGTGCCGATCATGGATTTACCGTAGAAAATATAGCAAGGTCGAATTCCATCAAGCTAAATGTGCCATTTCAGTACAGCACTATTAATGTCACCAATGACTGTTAGTATCCAGACCACATATACAGCACAAACATCAAGGTAACATATACTGATAACAACGGTCTATGTGAGATGCATAGGAATAAATGGAATGCCTCCTTCAGATTTTCTATCACCGTGGAAATGGTTTGAGGAATACAGTAACGTATCTCTCAAGATCAGCCCAGCGGCCCTAAATAGTAGTCTGTTGAAAATATTTTTCCAGGACACAATCTCTGTGCGATTGAACGTAAGTTGAAATTATCATTCACTGCATAGAAGTAAGGACGCAAAAAATGTTTTAAGAGTACTGCATGTTGATACAGGTAGGCTTGTTCAAATGTCTCTGAGCACTATGGGACTTAACTGCTGAGGTCATCAGTCCCCTAGAACTTAGAACTACTTAAACCTAACTAACCTAAGGACATCACATACATCCATGCCCGAGGCAGGATTCGAACCTGCGGGTGGCGGAGTGGTTAGCACACTGGACTCGCATTCGGGAGGACGACGGTTCAATCCCGTCTCCGGCCATCCTGATTTAGGTTTTCCGTGATATCCCTAAATCGCTTCAAGCAAATGCCGGGATGGTTCCTTTGAAAGGGCACGGCCGATTTCCTTCCACATCCTTCCCTCACCCGAGCTTGCGTTCCGTCTCTAATGACCTCGTTGTCGACGGGACGTTAAACACTAATATCCTCCTCCTCGAACCTGCGACCGTAGCAGTCGCGCGGTTCCAGACTGTAGCGCCTAGAACCACTCGGCCACCCGGGCCGGGCGAAGTACAGAGGAATCAGTCTACAAAGGTCACTAATACTGAGATAAAGCCAGTTTATTTAATTTATGTTGTTCGTAAGATATTTAATATCGTAGCATAATTAATTTCTTAACTCTTTTAGGTTTGCAAATGAGTTTTAGGAATAAGTATTAACTGACAATGTACTAACTTATGGAGAATGCATAAAATGCATCAGAACATACCTAGAACTCCTATTCTGGAATCAAAAATACCGTACAGTTTCCTTCTAAAAAGCTGTTGATATCCATATCTCGGAAATATTCTTAATATTTGGAGCCATTTTTCATCAGTTTGCGTCATTCGAATATATTTTAAGGTGCGTTGTTTTTCTAAACGAGATACCAGTGTTACGTTTTTTGAAGATGTTGCCAATCTTATGACAGTTAACTGTGGTACGATATGGTGCACCATATTGGTTTCCGTTATGGTAAAATGTTTCTGGTGTGATTTCCATTGTGTGTTACTGCTACGTGTTGCTACATCGCGCTCTATATAAGTTGAATCTCCATCGATGAAAATCTATCTAGATGGCCGTTAGGAGGCATAGTATTGCCGCAGCGTTGTGCTCTCATTGCGAGCGCTCCACCAGTCTCGCCACGTGATTACGCCGCCACTAGTGTTCCTTGCAGCCGGGGTAAATATCTCCCCAGAGTTATCTCTGTACTCGCATCTGATATTGTCGGTTAATATCATCACTATAACATGAACTAGTCGATAAAAACCTCGCTCCACACTTGGTTCTTCTCTTTGGTCATGTCACGATTTGTGTCTCTCTTTGTTGTTGACCTGTTGACATCGTTGTGGCAAAGTTATTGGCTTCGCACCTCGTTGCTGTGTAGGCCGTTGTGGGGTTATCGTAGTCTGAGTGTTGTCCGCCGTCAGTCAACCTTGCTTAGCTCGACTGCTGCTTGGCACCGTGTTTTCCTCCGCAGGCGACCTTTCCTCCTTCAGGCTTCACCAGTTTCTCTCCTGGGTCGTCGTAAGTTCCTGTGGGACCAAACTGCTGAGGTCATAAGTCCCTAGCCTTACACACTACTCAATTTAACTTAAACTAACCTACGCTAAGGACAACACACCCACCCATGCCATGCCTCCGACCGGGGGGGGGGGGGGGGGGTGGTAGTAGCAGCGCGAACCGCGCCAACGTGCCAAGGCACCTAACACCCCGCGGCTTTCCTGGTTTCCGACGCCTCCACTCGTGTCTTGATCATAGCATCCATTATTTTCTACAATGCTAATGATCATAGTTTTCCTTGACAGTCCTTTTTGCCTAGAGGTGTTCTATATACACTGATAGCTGCCATTTTTTCCTAATGAATAACACTGAAAAGAGATTTTTTGTAGGTATAGTAGAAAAAGATTGCTTCAAATGGCTTGGAGCACTATGCGAATTAACTTCTGAGGTCATCAGTTGCCTAGAACTTAGAGCTAATTAAACCTAACTAACCTAAGGACATCACACACATCCATGGCCGAGGCAGGATTCGAACCTGAGACCGTAGCGGTCGCTTGGCTCCAGACTGTAGCGCCTACAACCGCACGGTCACTCCGGCCGGCTATAACAGAAACAAACAGGTACAGATATGATTCACTGACAGACCACAAGAACATACGAACAGTTAACAGGCATATAAATACTATACACTACAACATTCAGTCGACTACGGAAATACAGACAGAAGACACAATACTGTATCTCATCATCCAAATCACAAAATCTAACAGGAGACACAAATTCAACATTTTCAGAAGCGAAACAGCTATAGACATGGTAATTAGCTAGGAATCAAACCACCCACATTCTCAAAAACTGCAGCCAGATATATGATATGCCGAGTATGCAGAACAGTCGTAAACAAAAATAACTATCAAGAACAACTAAATATTGTTCAAATGTGTGGGAAATCTTATGGGACTTAACTGCTAAGGTCATCAGTCCCTAAGACTACACACTACTTAACCTAAATTATCCTAAGGATAAACACACACACCCAACCATGAGGGAGGACTCGAACCTCCGCCGGGAACAGCCGCACAGTCCATGACTGCAGCGCCCCAGACCGCTCGGCAGCTAAATATTATCATCAGTGTAGCACATTACAATGAATTCAACAGCAACCCGGTATCAAAGCTTCACAACAGCCTTGAAATTAATATAAAAGCAGAATACAGTTGTCCCATTTTCAAATATGACATATATGACGCCTGACTATTGCAACTAGATGTGGCGAATGGCCCTGTGTAGATAATAAACAGTCTGTTTCACAAACGTTTGCAGGGACCATGGCGACAGGTAGGGGGTTATCCGACTTTGAAAATGGGACGGTAATCTGTGCAAGGCGGACAGGTCATAGCATATCTGCGATTACATACGAATTCTGGGTCAACTGTCTCTAATGTAGATTCTCAGTTTCGCAGATGCAATGTTTCCACGCGAATAAACTGCCACACAGGAAGGTCACAAGTGTTCGGCGAATGGATGTCACATCGCCTCCACAGAGCCATACTGTATGATCAACGATTTGCTCTGGATCAAATCACCACCGAGTTGAATGTGTGGCTTCGATTTCCCATTTCTGTCACAATGGCACGGAGACAAATGCGCTGCATAGGCTTCAGTAGTCGACTACCAACTGGTGGTCACCACCCATTCGCAAGATTTCGCGGCACTCATTGCACAGAACGTTTTTTTCTTATTCTATTTCGCTCGTTTTTTAAGTCTATCCTGATGACTAAGGAACCGAATATTTCTGCGCTACTATTACCTACATTCCTTGCCTTTTATTACAGTTTGGTTCGATTCACAAAATGGCTGCGGTAATTACTGAACCGTCTGTTGCATTTTGTTCAGACTTTCAGCTTTGCTGCAGGCTGAGTTATTCTGCTAACTTCATATTATGTGGTATTTCGACAATTTACTGTTCTTCTCATTCTGTTGTACTTTAATGTATTTCTTGCCCTTGGTGGGATCTCTGTTTCTAGAATTTGGCTGACAGTTAAGGGTACCCATCAAAAATACCACTCAGTGCAATTTCTGTTAGCTCTTATCGGTTTTGTTCTGTTTAGTATTTTGATCTGTTGTCTAACTTTCGTCATCCTCCACTGTAATTAAATTTTCTGGCCCAGGGTTAACGTTTGACAAATCACCAGTATTGTGTTTCTATGGTTTGTATAATGTTTTTTGTATTTCAGAGACACAGAAGTAGCTTCCAAAGAAGCCATCTTATTTGCGTGTGAGCCTTCCTTACTCATTAAGATAACAGATGGAGTGCTATACTGCGTAACCACCTGAGACTCTTAGAGAAGCTAATGTCGTTACAGCAACCACTAATGCGCGTTTCGTGTAGCTCGAGACTCGTTTGTAACTGAGACAAAGAAATGAGGAGCCTTTAAGAGCCTTCGGCCATCGCAACCAAATGTGAAGCAATTTACTGTAGTAAGAGCGCATTAAAAGACATTATTCTTCATTCTTCTTTAAATACATATGCACAATTTGGCCTGCAGTACCTTCTGTGCAAATCACTAACGATTGATAGAATAAAGAACCTCTTTTCCTTCTCTTCTCAGCACGTACGAGGGTGATATGTTCGATAAAATGGGTGAACGCTGGTTTTCTCATTAGAAGTGATTATCAAAATATATGGCCACAACTCACAAACTAAACACACCACCTAGGAGCAATCACTTATTTAGTCGTGAAATATGAAGAATATTTGCCTAAATCAGACATAAGTGGACATAGAGCTCACTTTTATCAACAACGTCTTCATTATGGCCTTATCTTTTCTTCTTCGTCCTAATTCATGTACCACTTTCTTCCATAAGTTCTGTATAAATACTACACAGCAATGTTTTAATTTCACTAACTATTAGATGACATTACGTGTAATTCATTGAATCAGTTTATAACTCTTCAGGGTGTTCAGAGCGTATAAATGGGTTGCACACAATATGTCGAACCTCATTGTGGGTTAATCACATCTGAATATGCCAATGAAGTGCTGAAACCAGTTATTAACACTGTAATTACAAGGCGATCTTGACGTGATAAGTAATCATTATACACTGCACAACACAATTAAAAGTTAACTTCTTCGAAAACCTGCAGTTGTCTCTCATTGCGACGCTTAAGTTTGAAATTTGACTCAAATTTTCCTACAACATTCTTCTGCAGTGGTGTAAAAGTGCGGCGCATTGCGATGTCACCCTTTTGACGGCGACGCTTCGAACAGCAAGGTGTCGACACATACGGAAACAAGGCCATAGCTCAGAAGTTCAGCCGGCCGCGGTGGTTTCGCGGTTCTAGGCGCGCAGTCCGGAACCGCGCGACTGCTACGGTCGCAGGTTCGAATCCTGCCTCGGGCATGGATGTGTGTGATGTGCTTAGGTTAGTTAGGTTTAAGTAGTTCTAAGTTCTAGGGGACTGATGACCACAGCTGTTAAGTCCCATAGTGCTCAGAGCCATTTGAACCATTTTCAGAAGTTCACATGTGGTTTAAAGTGAGTTAATGATCTCACATTGGCACCAAACTTCAGCAAAATTCTGTCCAACGCCATAGTGGACTTGTCACAGGATGGGATGCTCGTCACACCCACTCTTACCCATATTTCAACCGTTCTTTTAAGGCCTCTGCGATAGAGGTCAGAACTGCGACACGCAACGCTGAAATCACGCGGTTTTCTTACGGGTGACCGAGGAAAGCATTTCAGACAAACCGCCATTCAGAATCGACACGAAAATTCCTCAGGAGCTGGTATAAAGGGCAGCAATGAAACCACCATTTACCTTGGGGCTTGGAGTAATGCGATGAGCTAGTGGACGACATTCTTGACAATTTTCGATACAGCCGACAACACCCACCCACTCACCCACTCTAAGGATATCGTAGAGCTGCAGCCCTATTGAACGAGATCTGGACCTTTTGGAGCATTTGCAGTTTTTGCTCTGGTATATACTTTGAAACCACAAAGGACAGTTCAAAACCATAGTACGAAATTTAAACGTGATCTGAAGCAGCAAATGGTGTTTATGCTTTCTCAGCCCTCCTGTTTGTTTAAGCCCTCCTGCTTACGTTGGGTACCTCACTGCTTCTGAAATTTGATTCAATGAACAGTCGCGATGTTCTGACGATGTGTTCGAGGCTTCATATAATACTGTAATTCAACGTGAAAATATTTCGATGTATGAAGATATTCCTAAGCAAAGGATGGTTTTACTGGAGGCTACCTGGATATTTACGGCGCTGGAGATGACGTAAACATAAAGATGAAGTAAATACTTTCTACGAACGGACGAACGGGGTTCTACGAAAACTAAAGCTGCAAAACTGTTTTCGGATTTAATATCAGGATTATATCTGCATTATAAAATGTAAAAATCTTGTCAGATATCGGCTATTTGTTTATCAGTGTAATCAAAAGTCCATTCGACCCATAGCCGTTTGCTGTTAATTTCTGGTTGAAGCAAGGTTAGAAGTAAAGCACAGAAGAGCAGAAACTTTCACTTACAACGAACCATAGACAGGCCTCCTCAAAGGGGAGAATGTATTGTTAATAGTTATTTCAGACATTTTTATGTCTAAAGTATTGTCGTGATGGACAGCATTCTTGGAAATACGTTGACGTTTCCACAATTTGCATGAACGTCGCATCTTACAGATCTTACAGCAATGAATCGAAAGTTTCATACAAATAATCCGTCTAATAAAATAATCGAGCAGCACTTCCGAATCAAATGTGAATGTTGATGCAGCTGTTTCCATAGACTCATTTCGTAATGACATCCTCATTCATGAAGTCCTTATCTCCTAATTCCACAGAAAGTTTTATTCTTTCGATGCTCACTACGTTACTGTTAATTTGCATTAATGAATGTTGCTTATAGTGGCAATAAAACAGTGCAGTCATTAATTTTGCTTCGGGACGATCATGACCTGCTGAAATGGCGCTGTCTCAAGTAACGATACTTCTTTTCTCAGCGAACTTCAGCGATACGGTTTCAAAACAGACTTTTCTCTCTTCATAATGTTTCGCACATTTTCACACGCTGAGCTTTAAACTTGGAAAATTCTTGACCACGTAAGTAACACTCTCTCTCCTTTTTTTGTTAGTTTCTGTTAATGCCGTCGTTTCATCTGGAACACTGGTCGGTGATGCTCCCCTGATATTATTCATATATTTTTGCAACATTGTATTATTTCGTCATTGTAAATCTCTACATAATAAGATATTTCTCCGAGAGAGAGTTGTAAACATATAGTAAGCGTAATCCAATTAGGACAAGAATAAAGCTAGATAGGTAATACACTCCTGGAAATTGAAATAAGAACACCTTGAATTCATTGTCCCAGGAAGGGGAAACTTTATTGACACATTCCTGGGGTCAGATACATCACATGATCACACTGACAGAACCACAGGCACATAGACACAGGCAACAGAGCATGCACAATGTCGGCACTAGTACAGTGTATATCCACCTTTCGCAGCAATGCAGGCTGCTATTCTCCCATGGAGACGATCGTAGAGATGCTGGATGTAGTCCTGTGGAACGGCTTGCCATGCCATTTCCACCTGGCACCTCAGTTGGACCAGCGTTCGTGCTGGACGTGCAGACCGCGTGAGACGACGCTTCATCCAGTCCCAAACATGCTCAATGGGGGACAGATCCGGAGATCTTGCTGGCCAGGGTAGTTGACTTACACCTTCTAGAGCACGTTGGGTGGCACGGGATACATGCGGACGTGCATTGTCCTGTTGGAACAGCAAGTTCCGTTGCCGGTCTAGGAATGGTAGAACGATGGGTTCGATGACGGTTTGGATGTACCGTGCACTATTCAGTGTCCCCTCGACGATCACCAGTGGTGTACGGCCAGTGTAGGAGATCGCTCCCCACACCATGATGCCGGGTGTTGGCCCTGTGTGCCTCGGTCGTATGCAGTCCTGATTGTGGCGCTCACCTGCACGGCGCCAAACACGCATACGACCATCATTGGCACCAAGGCAGAAGCGACTCTAATCGCTGGAGACGACACGTCTCCATTCGTCCCTCCATTCACGCCTGTCGCGACACCACTGGAGGCGGGCTGCACGATGTTGGGGCGTGAGCGGAAGACGGCCTAACGGTGTGCGCGACCGTAGCCCAGCTTCATGGAGACGGTTGCGAATGGTCCTCGCCGATACCCCAGGAGCAACAGTGTCCCTAATTTGCTGGGAGGTGGCGGTGCGGTCCCCTACGGCACTGCATAGGATCTTACGGTCTTGGCGTGCATCCGTGCGTCGCTGCGGTCCGGTCCCAGGTCGACGGGCACGTGCACCTTCCGCCGACCACTGGCGACAACATCGATGTACTGTGGAGACCTCACGCCCCACGTGTTGAGCAATTCGGCGGTACGTCCACCCGGCCTCCCTCATGCCCACTACACTCCCTCGCTCAAAGTCCGTCAACTGCACATACGGTTCACGTCCACGCTGTCGCGGCATGCTACCAGTGTTAAAGACTGCGATGGAGCTCCGTATGCCACGGCAAACTGGCTGACACTGACGGCGGCGGTGCACAAATGCTGCGCAGCTAGCGCCATTCGACGGCCAACACCGCGGTTCCTGGTGTGTCCGCTGTGCCGTGCGTGTGATCATTGCTTGTACAGCCCTCTCGCGGTGTCCGGAGCAAGTATAGTGGGTCTGACACACCGGTGTCAATGTGTTCTTTTTTCCATTTCCAGGAGTGTATTTCGCTTCAACAGCTGTTCATCTCCCCGACTCGTAACTCGGAATATTGCTGACAACAAAAACTCTTATTTTTAGGGCGCCGTTCCTCAGTCGGCAGAAACGGAACACTTTTAATATTACTTCGTTGTCCTTCTGTTTGTATGTGTTTTTTCTCAGGAACGGTTACAGATATCAAGCTGACGTTTATATCACATGCTAAGATCTGAGGTGCAAAAACTTTACGCTTCTAAGTCATTCCAATAAAAATATAGACCCGTTTTTTGATACAGTCTCATCCATCCAAACGCTTAGGGTACTTCCCGTTAAACTAAAATCACGAAATTTGGCAGGAAGCTCGGTTTAACAGTAAGTGTAAAGGAAAAAATTCTAAAATTTTTGGTTTGTAATTATATCACACAAAAAATATTTTTTTGCGATTACGAACTTACACTGCATTTGTAACCTGTTAAAAATATTAGGAACTATTGTAGGGATTTGTATATGGGTTTTTACTAACAGGCAGATTGCATCACGAGCAAGTTTTCTGTATATAATTTCCAAATATTTCGTGACACTTGTCTGAGCTACGATGACGTGAAGCCTCCTACCACTGTGAAAACGATGCATTTGCCATCTAGCGATGACTGGCGTAAGGCTGCGTGACTCCCGATCCACGCCGTCTCATTCTCTCAAACATTCCCTGAGAGTCTGTGCTTCCGACACGTACAGCATCTGTAATGTTTGAGACCAAAGCATTACTCGTAAATGATGCACCATTGACTTCCAGTGTTTTTTATGTGGTTTCAAAAGCCCATTGAAGTGTTCCACAGAACAATTCGAGATTCGCATGACAGCGGTAGCCCTATGGCCGTCTGTACCGTTCTCTTCTCTGCTGACTTCCACAGACCTTACCAGTTATCGAAAAAGGGAGGAGATCAGACGGAGTCAGAAAACGTGTAGTTAGAGTGAGCTTACGTCACCCATGGAAATCGTAACAGTGTGCTTACATTTCACGGCGTGCGGTTGCAGCTGTAGCGGTTCTGAAGCTAAGTGCTCACAAAGTCGTTTATGCACTGTATTTAAATGTTAAATTTTAGTAGTTTTCAATCGTTCATCCAAATGTTAGGAATGTGTTTACATTTCGCGGAGTGCAGTTGCAGCTATAACGGTTCATATGTTCTGACAAAGTAGTTTGTGCTCTGTTATTCGTTTATTAAATTTAGTAGTTTGTAACGGTGTCTCGTGCAGTTTTTGATGAGATAACGGATTAATAAACTTTCTGAAACTTTCGGTCTCTGTGTTTGTTATAGGTGTTTAAGCACTGAAATCATCTTTTAAATTTAGTGCGGTAGTTTTCAGTTGACGTTTCTTATTGTTTGTAGCGAAATATTTCAGTAAGACTTTCGTTCACTGTGTTGAATTTCGTTGAGTGTTCCAGTAGTCGCCTGAAGTTTTGGTTCTAGATTTTGAGATAAAAAATTATGTGAAAGTTTTTGTGGTAGTGATATTAGTTGTGGTTCAATAGTATTAATAAAAGTAGTTGCTTTCTTAGTAAAGAGGGAAATTCGAGATCACTATTGTTAGTCCTTTAAATTGTTGTACTGTTGTAATTGAACTTAGGTAATGTAATTTTCTCAGTAATTTTTAACATTTTACCATGAGTGAGAAGTCTGGTCTTCGTCTTAGGTTTGTGAGTAGTGGGTTACGGTTCGAGATTTCTTGAAAGTCTTTTCATTGGGGGAAGTGCAGTGGGGAAGCCATTGGGCATTCTAGCGAGATCCTCTTGTGGAAATGCGGAATTAGTAGCAGAAATGATTCGATGGAGGAGCAGTGCGTAAGACCTGTGCCCTGCAGGTGCAGTTACAAAAAGCAAAGGCGAAACTACATAGGCTGAGGAGTCTGTAGGGCGCTGGGGAATGGGAACTGGCGTTTGGTAAGAAGGCAGCTAAGAGGATGAGATATTTAAACAGCTGTACTTTCTGTATAACTAACAGATTTGACCAACTGTCAGAGCTTAGTGGAGAGGAGCCTCTAGTAGTTGTGGGTCTAGGAGACATTCAGCAGCCCACAGCAGTTACGATGCCTAAGCCAGCTGCAAATTCTAACAGAAAGAAAACGGTTCTCCTGCTAGGTAGTTCGTAAGGCAGAAATTTGGGCCAGCAGTTGCAGGATGTGTTAGGGAGTGAGTACCAGGTCACCAGCAATGTGAAGGCTAGTGCAACGTTGGCTCAGGTGACTGAGAACATAACTTAACACTAATTGTGAGGGAAACAGATACCGCCGGCCGGGGTGGCCGAGCGGTTCTGGGCACTTCAGTCTGGAACCGCGCTGCTGCTACGGTCGCAAGTTTGAATCCTGCCTCTGGCATGGATGTGTGTGATATTCTTAGGTTAGTTAGGTTTAAGTAGTTCTAAGTCTAGGGGACTGATAACCTCAGATGTTAATCCCATAGTGCTCAGAGCCATTTTAACCATTTTACGGAAGGGGATCAAGTAGTGATTGTGGGTGGAGCTGGGAACAGGCTTGAAAGGGACGGGGAGTATGAGTTGGTGATGATCTGATAAAACAGCTAGTCAAACTAGTGGCATTAATGTGCATTACGTGAAACTGTTTCGGCATCATGACCGGCCTCATCTTAATGCTGCTGTTAGGCGTGTTAACATTGGGCTTGTTGTGTTATGCCCAGTCGTCTAATATAGGGTGCCTAGGGAACCTGCTTTCTCGGATCGCTAGACAACAAGTCAAGCAAATGGTATTAATGGAGTTTATTACAAAATGAAATGATTACAATACTTATCTTTGTGAGATATAGACGTGACGCAAGCAAGGAGCGACAGGCAAATATAAGGAAGTTCTTCAGTATTTACAATTCGTAATACAAGTGAACCAATACAGTTTCTGTGTCACTGCTGTAGCGTTTGTAGGACGCCTCGTCTTCAACTAGGGTCGCGACCAGGCGGCGCGTCTCTTATAGTCCCTTCTCCTACGTGCCGCCGCCATCTCGGTGTCGTCCTAGAGAGGGATCCGTCAGAGCACTATTGGCTGACATCGTCTCACAGCCCTCTCTGCTATAACATTCCTGGCCGACGTGCCGCAGCTTAACGTTACGCTGTATCAGGGCTGGAGAAGGCGCTGATGGCGCATGGCATAGCTCACATTGCAATGGTGCCAGTTGCGTCTGTCAGTAGATCGGGTGCGACTAGGCACGGCCTGCACCTGAAAAGTTATGGGAAGGGGACACTCACAGAGCTTATAGGTGACAGTGAAATAGGCGGTGGTGGGATTACTCATGGGAAAATTCCTGTAGTAGTCGGTGTTAGAACTGCACCTTTTTTAGACTTAAGTCAGCTGATAGGTCTCCCTACTTAAAGGAAGTCCCTCTTACAAAATATTCATCTTCAGAGGAGGCCGGATATCCGAGTAGTGAAGCAATTAGCATATTTCATCAAAATATAAGAAGTATTAGAGATAAAGTTCGTGAACTGCTAATACACTCCTGGAAATGGAAAAAAGAACACATTGACACCGGTGTGTCAGACCCACCATACTTGCTCCGGACACTGCGAGAGGGCTGTACAAGCAATGATCACACGCACGGCACAGCGGACACACCAGGAACCGCGGTGTTGGCCGTCGAATGGCGCTAGCTGCGCAGCATTTGTGCACCGCCGCCGTCAGTGTCAGCCAGTTTGCCGTGGCATACGGAGCTCCATCGCAGTCTTTAACACTGGTAGCATGCCACGACAGCGTGGACGTGAACCGTATGTGCAGTTGACGGACTTTGAGCGAGGGAGTGTAGTGGGCATGCGGGAGGCCGGGTGGACGTACCGCCGAATTGCTCAACACGTGGGGCGTGAGGTCTCCACAGTACATTGATGTTGTCGCCAGTGGTCGGCGGAAGGTGCACGTGCCCGTCGACCTGGGACGGACCGCAGCGACGCACGGATGCACGCCAAGACCGTAGGATCCTACGCAGTGCCGTAGGGGACCGCACCGCCACTTCCCAGCAAATTAGGGACACTGTTGCTCCTGGGGTATCGGCGAGGACCATTCGCAACCGTCTCCATGAAGCTGGGCTACGGTCGCGCACACCGTTAGGCCGTCTTCCGCTCACGCCCCAACATCGTGCAGCCCGCCTCCAGTGGTGTCGCGACAGGCGTGAATGGAGGGACGAATGGAGACGTGTCGTCTTCAGCGATGAGAGTCGCTTCTGCCTTGGTGCCAATGATGGTCGTATGCGTGTTTGGCGCCGTGCAGGTGAGCGCCACAATCAGGACTGCATACGACCGAGGCACACAGGGCCAACACCCGGCATCATGGTGTGGGGAGCGATCTCCTACACTGGCCGTACACCACTGGTGATCGTCGAGGGGACACTGAATAGTGCACGGTACATCCAAACCGTCATCGAACCCATCGTTCTACCATTCCTAGACCGGCAAGGGAACCTGCTGTTCCAACAGGACAATGCACGTCCGCATGTATCCCGTGCCACCCAACGTGCTCTAGAAGGTGTAAGTCAACTACCCTGGCCAGCAAGATCTCCGGATCTGTCCCCCATTGAGCATGTTTGGGACGGGATGAAGCGTCGTCTCACGCGGTCTGCACGTCCAGC
Source organism: Schistocerca serialis cubense (assembly GCF_023864345.2). Lineage (NCBI taxonomy): Eukaryota > Metazoa > Arthropoda > Insecta > Orthoptera > Acrididae > Schistocerca > Schistocerca serialis. Next base: position 586,980,816 of record NC_064640.1, read on the forward strand.
ACGAACGCTAGTCCAACTGAGGCGCCAGGTGGAAATGGCATGGCAAGCCGTTCCACAGGACTACATCCAGCATCTCTACGATCGTCTCCATGTGAGAATAGCAGCCTGCATTGCTGCGAAAGGTGGATATACACTGTACTAGTGCCGACATTGTGCATGCTCTGTTGCCTGTGTCTATGTGCCTGTGGTTCTGTCAGTGTGATCATGTGATGTATCTGACCCCAGGAATGTGTCAATAAAGTTTCCCCTTCCTGGGACAATGAATTCACGGTGTTCTTATTTCAATTTCCAGGAGTGTATATGTTGACTAACATTACTGGTATATCGAAGCACCAATTAAATAATTTGACAATTCAGAGGCTCCCATCACCAGGAAACAGATTAACTGGCTGTTTTTCAAGTTCTATACAGAGTGGGGGAGTGGCCATATAAGTAAAAAACCGTATTCCATTTGAGTCCGGAGACGTATCTTGACACTGCACTGAACAAGTATATGAATGTCGTGCAGAGGCAGTTAAATTTCGTGAAACCAAACTTCTAATTATTGTTGTTTACATGTCACCTAACGCTGGCTTCGGATCATTTCTGCTCAAGTTAAAGAGGGTTCTTGATTCACTTTATAGGAAGTACGAAAAATCTGTTATACGTTGTGCCTTCAATATCACTTTTGTATGTGATTGCGGAAGAAAAAAGATTTTGGAAGATCTCCTAAATTCATATGATCTGATTCAGGCTATGTTCATTCCAACCACGGTACAGGAGAACAGTAGCACAGACGTAAAAAATACCTTTATTCATTCTTCATTACTAGATCGGCATTCTGTTAGTGAAAGGGTGAAAGGCCTTTCAGATCATGACGCAAAAATTTTAACACTATAAGGTTTTTGTAGTCTTATATATAATTACAGACTATTTAGGCAAGCTAATCCAACGGCAATAGAGGGTTTTTTAAACATCGTTGTTGAGGAACAATAGTGGCAAGATGTTCATAGTCCAATAACATAGATGACAAATATAATATTTTCCTTAACTCATTTCTCATGCTTTTTAAAAGTTGCCTTCCGTTACAATGTTATACAGGGTACTAGCAGTAAAAGGCAGCCTGGGTGGCTAACTAGTGGTATAAGGATATCGCGCAGAACAAAGTGAAAATTATGTCAGACTGTTAGAAGTAGTCACAATCGGGCTACAGTAGTTCATTACAAACAGTATTTTAAGGTGCTTCAAACGCTGTTAGGAAGACAAAGAGTATGTGGTATGCAAATACAATAGCTAATTCACAGGATAAAGTTAAAACCATATGGTCAGTCGTGACGGAAACGTCTGGTTAGCAACACAAGTTCGACGATATAAAGTCAGTTAGTAATAAAATATTACTGTTACTCATCAGTCAGATATACGTACAGCATTTAATAACCACTTCCTGAAAATTTCTGGTGAATTAAATAAAAACCTTGTTTCTATGGAATAATATAACTCTCTTGGAAAATGCGTTTGCAAGACTGATGTCTGAAATATTCCTCTGTGTTACTGACAAGGGAGAAAATTACATCACTGCAGACTAAGCACTGTCATGGATATGATGGAGTACCTAGCAGAATATCAAAGTACTATGCTGCACATGTTAGCCCTGTACTTAGCCATATTTGTAATTTATCCTTTAAGAGTGTTAAGTTTCCTGAACGATTAAAGTACTCAGTAGTAAAGCCACATTATAAAAAGGGGGAAGGGATAATGTAGAAAAACTTTAGACCTACTTCTTTGCCATCAGTGTTTGCTAAAGTTATTAAAAAGCTGTGTATGTAAGGATAAGTGATCATTTAATTTCGCCTAATTTGCTATCAAATATACAGTTCCGTTTTAGAAGTGGCTTAACAATTGAAAATGCTATATTCTCTGTTCTCTGTGAGGTACTGGATGTATTTAATGAAAGGTTTCGAACGCTAGGCATCTTTTTTGACCTAACTATGGCGTTTGATTGTGTTGATACAAAATATTGCCCCAAAAGTTGGTCTGTTATGGAATACGGGGAGTAGCTTACAATTGGTTCATCTCTTACTTTAACAATAGACAGCAAAAAATCATTTAATGGCTATGATGTAGGGTCTGAGTGGGGCACAGTCAAACTGGGTGTACCCCAGGGAACAGTCCTGGGAGCCTCCAGTTCCTTATTTGTATAAATGATATGCCCTCTAGTGCTAAGGTGATTCTGAAATATTTGTGTTTGCTGGTGACGCTAGCTTGGTAGTAAAGGAAACTGTGTGCAACATTGCCACTGTTTCCAACAGTGCAGTTCATGGCATAATTTCATGGCTTGTAGAAAACAAATTAATTATAAATGACAGTAAGACTCAGTTTTAATCCGACGTTTTAATTTCGCAGAATGGGCATATGATAGGTGAAAATGAACGGTTCAGATTTCTAGGTGTTCAGATAGATAGTAAACTGCCGTGGAAAGCCATGTTCAGGACCTTGTTCAGTGACTTAATTCTGCCATTTTTACTATTCGAACAGTAACTGTCGTGGAAAGGTCACGTTGACGATCTTGTTCAAAGACTTAATGCTGCCATTTTTCCTATTCGAACAGTATCTGAAGTAAGTGATAGTTCGACATGAAAGGTAGTCTACTTTTCTTATTGTCATTCGCTTATGACTTATGGTATTATATTTTGGAGTACTTCTTCACGTTCTCAAAAGGATATTTTTGACTCAGAAACGGGCGGCTCGGCCAATAGATGGTGTAAGTTCGCGAACCACTTGTCGACCCCTGTTCACTAGTTTGTGTACTCAGACATCGGTCTCTCAATGTGTATATTCTTTACTGTCGTTTCTCACTAACAATATTAGCTTATTCCCTAGAATTAGAAGCTTTCACTAAGTTAGTACTTGACGGAAATCCAGTCTGCATTATGATCGGTCTTCCATCACTCTTGTACAAGAATGTGTGCAGTATACTTCTGCATCCATTTTCGATAAGCTAAGACAACAATTCAAAAATCTTAGCAGTAATTCCCGCGCTTTAAAGTCGAAGCCGAAGAGTTTCCTCGTAGATTACTCCTATCCTGTCGAGATGTTTCTTGAATAATTAAGCTGATTCCTGTTTTATATTGTTGATTACATTTACGTAAATTTATGGCTTGCCTTTTTTGGGTTCATAAACATTGTGTTTTATCTTTTATTAATTTCATGTTGTAATTTCATGTACTGGCGTGTTCAGTGAGCTCGGATATTTGGTGCTACGGAACTAGCCGTGTTAAATAAAACAAGATACCAAACCATATAGCAAAGCATGTTGGTATAACTCCAAAATTAACGAAGTAAAAGAAAAATTACGATATTGAACGCGAAATCAAACAAAAATTTAAACTTCAGACTCAAAATTTACACGTTATCGAAAGTCTTGAAATTCTCCAGCTAGATATCTTGCCAGTATCGATCTCGATAACAGGGAAAAATCGTCGAGATACTCGAATCTCGGGATGAATGAATTACCTACATACATAATTAAGTTGTACGAAACCCTCTGAGTCCGAGTCCTACTCGCATTTGCAGGTTTTTCTTTTTCCTTCGTAAGGACAGCCAACTCACCATCCACGTTCTCTCTAATGCTAAACGTCCAACGTAAACACCTGATAGTCGCATTGCACACCTAACAAATATTAGTGCGGTTCCTCAACCTCTGTTTCTCCTCGCTGTGCCATTCCAAAGGAGAGCTGATGAAATTCCAGTTCAAAAAAGGCAACCCTTTCAGAGAGTGTACCAGGCAAACTCTCCTGTGGTTTTTTCCGCTGAGTAACACACTCCCAGAAGTAGTATTCGTCGCTATAACATTTCACGCACACTCGGCAAAAATTTGTGTAATTTCTCTTACATACCAGCTACATTCATGAAGGTATGACACTGTAGGGCGGCCTCGTGGTTCTCTTTACTGGAGTGATATTCATTGATGAAATATCCACAATTTATGCATAATAACACACAAAAACGCGTACTCTCCGAGGGTACAGTTCTGCCAGTGCAAGTATTATCAATCTGTAAAATCGACATTAACTATGTCCTGGCCTGAAAATCCTTAACATCATATTCTTGGCACACTCTAGAGACATTAAAATATAGCTAAAATGGTGTGTGAATAACGAATAAATTTTCGTTCCTTTAGAGTTGTCATTCTAGTTCGATTCAAATGAAACAAAATTCCCTTACTTTTACGGAAGATGATTAAATGACTCTGAAAGCGTATAAATGCCTTACCTTGGTAATGACGCAGCAAAAAATATTTTTTCTCTCACAAATAGGTTATTGTGCGCTTTCAGATGACAGTACCTTTGCCGAAAGTTTTCGCTAGCTTTCTATTTTTGTGACACTTCGAATAGCTAATGCAAATGTTGTTTGGAAAACTTCTTACGTGTTCTTAACTGAATATAGTAAGTCTCTTCAAAATTAATTACTGAGAATAATATACACACCTTTTATTGACTCCCTTAAATTTTTCATTAACAATACTTTTTAATTCTGTGACACCGATTGCTACGGTTGTTTCAATGAATGACAACAAACTTCACTTTATATTCTTTGCTGATCACATTCGGTATTGTTACTATTTGTGCAATTCATTTGGCATATTTAGATGGTTTTGACTTCAAAGAAAAATTACGTTTCCAGAAATTTATTTTAATATTTCGTTCATGTTATGTATACGGTTGATAATTTAAGATTTATAAATGTAATTTCATGTAATCGTTATTTTCATTATTATACTTGTAATGATCGAAACTGGTAGTAGAATACATATAAGAAGTTCGAGAGAAGTGCAAGATTCCCGTGTAAAGTAACCTATTACAGATTCATCACATCCCTCCTCTGGTGAAAGAGCGTGTACCCTCGCTAACTTTAAAGGATTTAGGACTTCAGATTCAGACGCTTAAGTCTTGGTGCTGCCTGTCCATTCTGTCTCCTCCAGCGAGGAACGTATCTTCTAAATTTGCGGTTGGCCCGCCACAGTTTCCCACAGAAGACGAGGGCTATTTCCAGCAATATATACAGGTCATATGCTACAGGAACCCATCAGTTTTCCTTAAAATTATGACCTGGAAACACGTATATACCCGGAATTATGATGACGCTATTACTTAACTGATGAACATTGAAGATAAGAAAAGAGGAAGTCCGCACTCTTATGCATCGAATGACAGTGGGGTTATTTCTCCCATGCTGAGTCTTATGAATTCAGCGACCATTAGTAATTGTTGGTGAATAACAAAAACAGCCACAGATGCTTTTAAAATACTTTACTTCAATTCCGTAACAGCTTTAGGGTTATCATCGCAGCCTTTAGATGGCTCAAGTTTTTGATTACATGAATGTTTCCGTCAGCACCATATCGTATGCTCCTATAGTATGTTCCAATCGACGGTGATTAGCTTGTAGTAGTAGTGGTAATAGTATTAGTACCGGTAGTAGCTTTATTTATCAGTACATCAGTTTTAGAATGGTACCGGACATGTCTTGGGAATACAATTTATGACCACCAAAATTTACGTGCCTATGGAATTTGGTCCGTGAGACCCGATCTGATATGTTCGGCCGCCTTTACATTAAAACCTTAGTAAAGTTGTACTCACATAAACTAAAATATGTTTCAGCTACCTGAGAAACCGGGCTTTGCCCAGGTATTTATTTGTCCAAATCTTCTATTAGTCTATCTCCTCCTTCCCCCTCTTTCTGCCGTCTACTTCTCCCCCATCGCTGTATCCAACTCCTCCTTCCTTCTCTTTCTACCCATCCTCCCATCTCGGTCAATGTCCCTCCCTCTGTCCACCTCCTCCATGCCTTCCTCTGTCCATCACCCCGTTATCACCCCCAACGCCCCCCCCCCCCCCCCCCAACGGGAATTTGGTGCTTTTTACCACAGCAGTAAAAATTTGTGTTAAGGTCTTATGGGACCAAACTGCTGAGGTCATCGGTCCCTAAGGTTACGCACTACGTAATCTAACTTAAACTAACTTACGCTAAGGACAACACACACGCACCCACGCCCGAGGTAGGACTCGAACCTCCGACGGTGGAAGCCGCGCGGACCGTGACAGCACACCTCAGACCACGCGGGGTAGCAGTATTTCTTTCCAGAAAGTAAGTAATATGTTTCCTAGTTATAATGAAATCGATCCACAGGTTTAGAAGAGGTGTTGAATACATGCGTATGTGACAAATAAGGCCGATCAAAAACTTTCCGTTTGACGGCGTTGATGCAGCGTATATGCAACGTAACGCGGCTCTAATGCGAGTATATAAGCGATTATTAAGCCTTCTGTCCCTCAGAAAGGCATTGAAGAGTAGGCAATTCCTGTCGGATGATGATGCTCAACAGGCTGTTACGGACGACTTCACGCAGCAGGACACGGTGTTTTATCAAACTGGTGTCTTCAAGCTGGTCCGTAGGTAGGATGATTGTCTCAGTACTCACGGCCATATTATTTGACTGGCATACCGATTCTGGACTGTACGTCCTTCAAACAGAAACTTTTTGATCGCCCGTTATGTATTACATACTTATATGTCTGATTCTCTGCAATTTGATACCGTACGTCCCGCACAGGATTTAAATTTATCTGTAGTATTCAGCTATGTGGCTTGATCTTTGGTCCCGCAACTCGTCGAGAAAATTATTGACTCACTGCAGTACTCAAACTTGCGACCTGGTTGACACAATGAATAGCTGAAATTAGAAACAAATTGCGCCTCATACTTTTAAAACATTTCCAGGTCAACTAAATACACAAAATAAATACCAACGTATTAACTCCGAACATTTTTATGTCACCCCTTCTCATTCACACCTCCAACCCTAGTGCTAGTGGGGAATCTTACTCCCACAGCAGTTTAATACCAATAAGTCATGCACCCAATAAATTTTGTCGAAAGTGCTCCAACTGTTTCTGAATTACGCTTAAATGCCCCCCTCCCTTTTCATTCCTACTCCTATCAGATGTAGGGGATTCTTAGTCACACAGAGCTTCTTTCCAGATAGTAAGTAACGAGTGAAGCCCCAGTCCTTTAATTAATCGAGGTTTTACTATTATTATCCAGTTTCACGAGGTCACGTATTAGATTTTTCGGTGCCCCAAGATTACACGTCAAATTTGATTTTCATCCTGCATTTGTGTCTATCTCTCCATAAATTTTCTTCAGTATTTCTTCTTCTGATAGAGGCCGGAATTCCTTGAATCTATGTAGTCGGCGGTCTCCCTCCATTCTTTCTCCCTGGGGCTCCCATTTCATAATTCTCTGTGGGAATCTTCTTGTATGTCCATACCACAACATCTGTTTTTCTTCTATAAAATCTGCAACTGAATTTGTAACGTTCATGTTCTTCCTGATGACTTCATTTCTCATTCTTTCTCGCCTAGGCATCCCTGCGGATCGCCTCCAAAAGTCAATCTCCGTTGTCATCAACAATGTTACTTTTTTCGATTTGACTGTCCATACTTCTGATCCATATGTCATAAAGCTTCTGATAGCTCTGTTGAAGATTTTTCTTTTGGTTTCCCTTCTAATCTGTTGGTTCCATAAAATACCGTTTACTGTTCCCATAGTGTACTTCCCAGCATTTATTCTTGAATTAATTTCCTTGCCTTGTTTTCCATCTTGAGTGCTATTGACTCATGGAGATTTGTACTCTTCAGTGTGTGTAGTAGTTCCCATCCCTTTTTATAGAGTCAGATCATGGGTTTTGTCCTCTATTACCATATATTTTGTTTTATACCTGTTGACCTGAAGTCCCCATTTTCTATATTAATTTCCCTGTAATCTACTGTATGTCTTCTTCACCTTGTGCCAAAATTAGTTGGCCATCAGCAAATTGTACTGAATACATCGCAGTATCGTTTACTGGGATCCTCATGATTTTACATGTTCTTTTCCAGTTTTCCAACGCTTTTTCTGTATGTAATTTGTAAAGTGTTGTCGACAGATTGCATCATTGATGTAATCTTTTTGAATCTTTAAATCCAGGTGAGAGATAATTTTGTACGTTTATTCTTGCTATACAGCTTTCGTAAAGGTTCCGAACTGCTTTAATTACGATAGAATGTATATTATACGCGTTTCAAGCTCTCCACAACTTACATATGGATATATTATCTTACGCTTTTTCTACACCTACAAACACTAAATGATGGGGTGGATTTCTAATATTTTTCTTTTCAATTATTTGTTTCAAACAGAATATATGATTTATAATTGATATCCCTGCTCTGAAGCCAGCCTGTACCTCGGCCTTCATTTCATTACACTCTGTTTCCAAAAATTGTTTGACAGTCCTTCCTTAAAGTCTGTTAAATACATTAGTTACAGTTATTCCTCTGTAGTTCTCGCACTCATCTTTCCTTCCTTTCATGTGGATTATTGATATATACAGGGTGATTCAAAAAGAATACCACAACTTTAAAAATGTGTATTTAATGAAAGAAACATAATATAACCTTCTGTTATACATCATTACAAAGAGTATTTAAAAAGGTTTTTTTTTCACTCAAAAACAAGTTCAGAGATGTTCAATATGGCCCCCTCCAGACACTCGAGCAATATCAACCCGATACTCCAACTCGTTCCACACTCTCTGTAGCATATCAGGCGTAACAGTTTGGATAGCTGCTGTTATTTCTCGTTTCAAATCATCAATGGTGGCTGGGAGAGGTGGCCGAAACACCATGTCCTTAACATACCCCCATAATAAAAAATCGCAGGGGGTAAGATCAGGGCTTCTTGGAGGCCAGTGATGAAGTGCTCTGTCACGGGCTGCCTGTCGGCCGATCTATCGCCTCAGGTAGTTGACGTTCAGGTAGTTACGGACAGATAAGTGCCAATGTGGTGGCGCTCCATCCTGCTGAAATATGAATTGTTGTGCTTCTTGTTCGAGCTGAGGGAACAGCCAATTCTCTAACATCTCCAGATACTGTAGTCCAGTTACAGTAGCACCTTCGAACAAAAAGGGACCAAAAACTTAATTGGCTGAAATGGCACAGAAAACGTTCACCTTAGGCGAGTTACCGAGTTACGTTCATACTGAGTTGTTTCCCGCGGATTCTCAGTGCCCCATATACAGACATTGTGACGGTTGACTTTCCCGTTAGTGTGGAAAGTTGATTCATCACTAAACACAATCTTTGAAACAAAAGATTCATCTGTTTCCATTTGAGCAAGGATAAAATCACAGAAATCGATTCTTTTAATCTTATCAGCTGCAGACAGTGCTTGAACCAATTTCAGACGATACGGTTTCATAACTAACCTTTTTCGTAGGACTCTCCATACAGTTGATTGTGGAATTTGCAGCTCTCTGTTAGCTCTGCGAGTCGATTTTCCTGGGCTGCGAACAAATGCTTGCTGGATGCGTGCTACATTTTCATCACTCGTTCTCGGCCGTCCAGAACTTTTCCCTTTGCACAAACACCCATTCTCTGTAAACTGTTTATACCATCGTTTAATACACCACCTATCAGGAGGTTTAACACCATACTTCGTTCGAAATGCACGCTGAACAACTGTTGTCAATTCACTTCTGCCGTACTCAATAACACAAAAAGCTTTCTGTTGAGCGGTCGGCATCTTAGCATCAACTGACGCTGACGCCTAGTCAACAGATCCTCAAGTGAACAAATGTACAGCTAAATGAAACTTTATAGCTCCCTTAATTCGCCGACAGATAGTGCTTAGCTCTGCCTTTTGTCGTTGCAGAGTTTTAAATTCCTAAAGTTGTGGTATTCTTTTTGAATCACCCTGTATACATATATATATATACATACATACATACATACATACACACACACACACACACACACACACACACACACACACACACACACATATATATATATATATATATATATATATATATATATATATATATATATCCTACTTTCCAGTCTTCTTGAATGGGCTTGCCATTTAAGCATTTTTCAAAAAGGCTTCTCCAAAGTTCATGTTACTGATCTATATCATATTTCACCAGTTCAGATGGTACTTCTGCAATTACAGTAACACTTCGTTATAATTTATTTTTTTATTATTTCTATGACCAGTGAAATGCTGCCATTATTTTCTGTTTCTTCTGTATCGTTATTACGTGTATCCAAAAATCTTCCATGGCTCTGAGCCTCCCTTACCTCTAATTAAATTATTCACTTTATTACAGGTATATTCCCAATTATTATTTTTTGTTGTCACCATTTTACTAATTTTTGCTTGTTGTGCTCTTAATTCTATCGTGTCCTGGATACTTTGTGTATTTAGCCATTTTAAATATTTTTCTATCTTTATTTGTACCTCTTTCTCTATTTTTGTATCAGAATAGTATAAAGATTTTTTTCTCATACTTAATTTCTTCACCAAGGGCTTTTTTGGCTGCCTGACGTAGAGCATTAGCAATAAATTTATACTGCATATCTGTACTGTCGAATTCTGGTTCAGTTAAACTTTCATCTAAACTTTTTTTAATAAATATACCGTACGTTCATTTCCTAGGCTATGTACGTTACGATTTCAGATTTTTATTTCAGTTTTAAATACTTCCTCTTCATTAACAATTTCTTATTTACTTTTTATATTTACATATGGAAATACAATTTTATAGTTAACCAGATTATGTTCACTCTGGGTTACTCCCCTGTATTCTCTGACGTCTTAGGTCACACATGAGATAATGTGTTAAATATCTGAAATTAAGCATGCAAGCGAGATAAATTTTAGATAATGTTTTAAATTATTTTTAAAATCCGTTGGAAGTCGCGTGTGCACTTTGAGAGGTAGGTGGTTCCAACCACCACATCGCATGTTTCCAGATAGCGACTGGTATGTGTACCAAGTACGGTTGACATCGATTCGGTAGTTCGGGAGGAGATTTGAACGTACATCCGCATGCGTAGCATTTAGTATCTACGGACAGATGATTCATGTGGCGTAACATATTTTGCTTGCGGCCACTGCGTAGAGATATGACTAAATTACAGAGAACAACGTTAAATAACGGACTATCTCCACCTTCATATAACTTCTGCAATGTAAGCAGTGCACCAGAAAAGTTGCCTGGAGGCGGGGTGCTGTGTGTTCTATACTGAATTACTATTTGGACTGACAGCTTATGGAAGTGATTGGAGCACATCGTGATGTAAGTAATATGTTAACAACGAATGTAAACATTTTATACTAATCATGGGTGTGTGTGCGTGTGCGTGATTCAGTATTATCGGGAGCTGGAAGCTGGCTGATGTGGCACAAATAAAGAAAAGAAAAGATAAAACATACATCATGTACATGAAACTTCCTGGCAGATTAAAACTGTGTGCCGGACCGAGACTCGAACTCGGGACCTTTGCCTTTCGCGGGCAAGCGCTCTGCCGACTGATCTACCCAAGCACGACTCACGCCCCGTCCTCACAGCTTCAATTCCGCCAGTACCTCGTCTCCTACCTTCCAAACTTTACAGAAGCTCTCCTGAGAACCATGCAGAACTAGCACTCCTGAAAGAAAGGATATTGCGGAGACATGGCTTAGCCACAGGCTGTGACTAAGCCATGTCTCCTCAATATCCTTTCTTTCAGGAGTGCTAGTTCTGCATGGTTCGCAGGAGAGCTTCTCTAAAGTTTGGAAGGTAGGAGACAAGGTACTGGCGGAATTGAAGCTGTGAGAACGGGGCGTGAGTCGTGCTTGGGTAGATCAGTCGGCAGAGCGCTTGCCCGCGAAAGGCAAAGGTCCCGAGTTCGAGTCTCGGTCCGGCACACAGTTCTAATCTGCCAGGAAGTTTCATATCAGCGCACACTCCGCTGTAGAGTGAAAATTTCATTCTAGATACATCATGTACATGTTTAGCAAGTTTTGCAGCACACCTGTTGTGAAAGCTAGTACGCACTGTTGAGACTCACTACCGCAGTTCCTTGTAGTGGACCCGTTATGGTAGCATTCTCTGATGTCTCACAAAAAGAATCGAGTCCACATCTAGGTTTGATTCAAACACAGCAGAGAGCTGAAATAAAGCAAAGTGGCAAAAGTTGTTGAATTAGTTTCTCGGAAAACGTTTTACTTGTAGCATAAAAAATAAGATAAACACATTTTTGTTTCGCAAGTTTTTTCACCAAATAATTGTTCTTAGACGATTGTAGGGAAACTGTTGGATAAAATATTGCATTATTTTAAACTGTAAATCTCACGTCACAGTGTGTTGACGAGATGGTTATCTTTTCGTTATTGCTCGTAGTTATTACCATGCTTCAAAGTTAGGTAGCTTACTACCAGTTTTCTGAACTGCTTCCAGTGAATTAAGATTGTGAACTACGTTTGCATACCTGAGAGAAACAGAAACTGACAATACGAAATTGTCATATTTCGAAATGAATATTTCCTTATCACTGACAGATGAATGCTAGGTTAAAATGCAGAGTGAAAAAAAGTCGACCAGACGAGATTCTATTCTACAACGTTCCAGTCTCCAGCTACATGGTCTTTTGCTACGCCCCCACACCATATGTCAACTAGATGTCGCTTGCTGCGTTCCCGGGTCACCACGGCTATCCCCAGTTGTGGTGGCTGTTCGCTAGGTGGTAAAATAATAGATTTCACAACTTAAATTTACTTAATCATAATTCAGAAAATTTGTAGGAATATTTGTAAATTACATACAGAAACCGTCCCCATTTATCGATGTTTCTATTAGTCAACACTAGATCTAAATTCCTACAGCAGTTCCCGAGATAAGACTGCATATACAGAAGGTCGCGAGCAAGTGACTTCAATTTATGTACAGAGGAAAAGAACAGAAGAAGACGAAGAAGAGCAGGAGGGAGAGGATAAGAGATAACAGCTGTAATTTGGTGATATCAGCATATGATTTTTCCCATTATCCACACCACTATAGAAAAAGAGGACTTAAAGTGAACCACATTCTGCAGCTGCCTATTGCTATGTCGAACAGGTGGCCTACAATTTTTCGCTACAGAGCCATGAAGTTCATCAAAGAACATTTTTCTCCTGGTCAATAACAGTGCAGATTACGAAATGCTGAAAGCTGACTTCCAAACATTCGGACTGGTTGTTTTCAGATAACCCACATTACGTTTTCAATGAATGATGGGACTGTCACGGAGCAATGGTCCTTATATTCTTGCAAGATAAAGTATAATCTGTTCAAATAGCATGCATATTCTGAATACATGACTGCCTCACACAAACACGTCATAATATTCTTCATGTCAGTCTGAGCTTCACGCATTTGCTTTAAATTCGATGTTCTTGTTTACACAAAACAAAAACATCAAATGTAAAGCACATGTGTGAATCAAAAACTGACATGAAGAATATTATGAAGTGATTTTTTAGAATACGTGTGCTGTTTCAACTGTAACAGATTATGCACTGTCCTGGAAATGTGTGAGGCCCGCACCGGGACAAAGCGCTGTCCACTGGATGACTCTGAAGGCGCCGAGGACATGCTGCTGAACGAAACACTAATGTAATCGTAAACATTAGACGTCTAAATATGGACGTGATAGCATGAATCCGTTTATGCACTGAAATAAAGCATTTTAAAATAATTTGTCGTTGGGTGCGTCATTTACCAATAATCATTGGGATTGTTCGTGTTGGTATGAGAGAACTACGTGTGACGATAGCACGCCTGCTTAGGAGCTGCCTTATGCCACTTTCAACAACAGGTGTGAATTAATGATGCAAGTTGCACAGATAAATAAGATTACATATTACAAAAGTGTGTCTACCTGATTTCTTATGATCATCAGACTGTGCGTACATGGAATTTCACATTTTGATGTATAAATTCCGACTTTTAGTCCAGAATCGAGTTTCCCTATCTCAGTTTGCGCTTCTCCACCAACCCGGAAAATTATTGATGGAAGGTGTGATAAAGAGGCCACTCTAAAGGAAACTGAATTTTCAACAAATAATTTTACTGATAGAAGCTTGCCGCTTACACAGTTTGAATCTACATACTATAAGGTGTCATATAAAATATTTTTATATGGAAAGGGAAATAATATATGGGAACTGTGTGCATATCTCGGAAGACGTACGTAGCGGGCATTTTCCACTACCTAGTGGGGTTTTTTGGCCAGTGACATCGCAACAGCATCCCATGTTCGTCCTTCCGAATTCTGGACGCCGTTTCTTGGCATCTTGATGTCCTTAGTACCTGAAACAGTACCAAACGGCTGGAGGAGACCATTTTCAATAGTATTTTTCACTAGGCCCAATTTACCTGAACAGGGACAGTTTTAAATATGACAAAGTAATTAGTTCTAAATCGTGACAGGGCTATAGAATGACGAATGACAGTTTGTATATAAGTAGGTTTATAAGTGAATCTGATCACTAATACCATCATGGCATACAAAGTTTCGGAAATTAGTGTTACAAGCTTCTAGGACTAGTAGAGGGGAGTAAGTAGATAATATCCTGAATTAGAACCCATGTCCAGAAACGTACCGTTTCCGTGCTACAATTATTTGAAAATATTTTGGTAACGTGACCACTTTTACAAGTAACTGATTCGGCATGAGCCAGTTTATTACTTGTTTTGCAGTTCCGCTCATTAATAACCAAAGGAATGGCTCCGGTAGTCGTTGAATGGTTCTCTTGAAGGTGATGCAGTACGGGATCTTGCAAGTCGGATGTGAGACGTCTCCATCGAGCACCACAGTCACGCTTGCTGACAGTTAAGGCACCCTCCCTCGAAGAAGTTGCGTAATTGTGGAAAAAAGGGTATGCGAAGCAGTCGGATATTTTGGAGAACGTTCTTGACAAGGGCGACGAGCAGCTCTTCCACTATCGTAAGCTTTGCCATTCAAAAGGATCATGTCGGTGTATTCTGCAAACGTGAACTCAATCATGTTGCTCCAACACTCAGATACGTGATTGTTGCTCGAACCAGGTCAGAGATATAGGATAGAAGTCAAATGAAGTAGTTATTTCGACGTAACTTCCTCCACCATCACTACACTGTTGCATATTTACCTAAAAAACACGCTTTCAAACGACTGCAGCACGGAAACAGTATGTTTCCGAGCATGTGTTCCTGTTCAATATATTATGTATTCGTTCACCTTTACAAGTTCTAGAAGTTTGTAACAGGAATTTCCGAACATCCTGTGTGGAATTAACTAACTCTTATAGGGATACAACACTGGGTCACTCTTCCGGACAAGTAGTGTGGCCTATTCTCCCGCTCTTACATGCCGCTGACATTAGTAGTTCACAGATGAAACGAGCAAACCGAAAACACTACAAGGAAGTACATTTGTAGACAAAAAGTTGTTGTTTAAACTTTTAAATTCTAAAAATGTATTACTCTGTGTGTAAGTGAGATATTAAGAACAATAAAAATGTCGTTTCTGGCATCAGGTGACTCAAAATCAGAAAAACTTTTACTAAGAAGTGGCGGAACCAGATTCTTCTGTCAAACTCACTGACGATAATGATGGTACATATTTGAACTAGTCTGACATCTTCTCTGCAAGCAGCACTAAAGGTGAGGGCAAAAAATATGTAATGACTGCTTTTCCCGCCCTGGACTCTTTACTAAACCTTTCCCACTGTCAACCCGCTGAAACAGCGTATAAATTTTGTTAATATTTTGTGCCCACCCACTGAAGTGCCTTTGAAGTAGGTAGAATTATACTCTTTTCGTTTTGTTTCGCCTATGAGAGTGATGAGAATGCTTGTGTGTCCTGCAGGGAGGCAGTTGCGGTGAAGTGCCGACGACTGACGGGCGACAACCAGCCATGCCCCGGGGGGTCGGCGGCCAACGTGCTGCGACGCACCATGAACACCAAGTCTGCTCGCGTCCTCCTTCTCGTTACCTGCGTCTACCTGGGATGCTGGGCGCCCTACACGCTTCTCTATCTCGTTAAGGTCTCCGGAATCTCATCCCCAGCCATCGACCTTGCCCAGAACCTCGCCTATACTTTCGCCAACATCAATTACCTCGTCAACCCATTCATCTATTCGTGGAAGAACGCGAATGTTCGTCAGTGTATTGTAAGGACCCTCCAAGACCTGGGACTGTACGACAAATCTGTATTGAGTAATGCAGTCAAGAGTAATGTTTCTGACAGGAGGACTAGCAGCAGGACACCGTCGAGTGAGCAAATTATTCCTACTTAGTGGTCCATCATTCCAGTGTTTCGTTTATCATTGAGGATTCATCATTCGATTCGTAGCGAAGTGTGCTGCGGGTATTTTGTAAATGGACGAAGTAGCAGGAGAAACGATCTGTTGAAAAATGTCGTTTGTCCTTCGCCAGTGGCAGTGTAATGTGCAAAACCTGTTGAAAAATGTCCATCCACAGTGCATTTCAGCAACAGTCAGAAACGTATCCAGAACATTACCATTGCATAAGAAAGACATAGCATATAATTAGTAAGTGCTAGTCTGAACAAATTTCGTTTCCTTTTATTGTGTATATAGTGTTGTAAATTATCACCAGAGAACCTCTTACAAGTACGGATTTTACACATGCGTAAAGACATAATTATGAAGGGGACCGTTTGTGTAATCTTCGAAAACGTGACTGTAATTAATAACTGAGTTGAAGGACATTATAAAGCACACTTACGTTCTTAGAATAAGAATTAGTAACAAAAATGGTAGATGTTATGCACTGGCTTTCTACTCCTACCTTTTTTTAGTAATAACCCCCTATGTTTCAATTTTACTAAATAAAACATGAATTTCGAGAATCCTCTTTTGATATAGTAATTGGTGAACATCTCATTCACAAACTGGAAATGGGTACAGTTGATAATGTAATCACACATAATTTTCTCTGTCTCACTGTGTGTGTGTGTGTGTGTGTGTGAGAGAGAGAGAGAGAGAGAGAGAGAAAGAGAGATAAGAACATATTGGTCCTTTTAATTTGATGATGTAACTACGATCAACTGTTTTCTGTGTCAAATATACATTCGATTTTCCTGTTTTACTTGTTGTAAACTATTTGTTGAATTTTTAAATGTACAGTCAAACACATAATTTTTTTCAGTGTAAACTACTGCACTAAACACAAACGGAGCTCTGTCTCCCTCACTTTCCTTCTTTTTCTACATTTTGTCTCTTGTTGCATTAATTTCTTGATTAATATATTTGAGATTTTTTACTTTCATGGACATAATTCCCAGCTTAAATCCGTGAGTGTTTCTATTTTTCTACATAATCAGTCATAGCATACCTCTAGTGATTAATAACTTACAAAGTAGTTGTTCTTATTTCCATTATCATACCTCTAGTTGAAGAATCTACGTTTTAGTCCGATCTCTACATTTCAGATACAGTGCACCCACATCTACTATGTGAACTTTCGTTACATCATGCTCACTGTTATCAAACATACACCAAAACGTAATCAACCAGGCAACGCTGTCACTGATATACCGGTGTGAACATAAACACATCCTGCATCAAAACAAATCTACATCTACATCTACATTTATACTCCGCAAGCCACCCAAAGGTGTATGGCGGAGGGCATTTTACGTGCCACTGTCATTACCTCCATTTCCTGTTCCAGTCGCGTATGGTTCGCGGGAAGAACGACTGTCTGAAAGCCTCCGTGCGCGCTCTAATCTCTCTGATTTTACATTCGTAATCTCCTCGGGAGGTATAAGTAGGGGGAAGCAATATATTCGATACCTCATCCAGAAACGCACCCTCTCGAAACCTGGCGAGCAATCTACACCGCGATGCAGAGCGCCTCTCTTGCAGAGTCTGCCACTTGAGTTTATTAAACATCCCCGTAACGCTATCACGGTTACCAAATAACCCTGTGACGAAACGCGCCGCTCTTCTTTGGATCTTCTCTATCTCCTCCGTCAAACCGATCTGGTACGGATCCCACACTGATGAGCTATACTCAAGTATAGGTCGAACGAGAGTTTTGTAAGCCACCTCCTTTGTTGATGGACTACATTTTCTAAGCACTCTCCCAATGAATCTCAACCTGGTACCCGCCTTACCAACAATTAATTTTATATGATCATTCCACTTGAGGCTCTGAGAACCATTAGAGCCTTACGCGCAGAAACAAAGTGTGGAGAAAAATAGATGTTCGTGAAAATGAAATTCATAGGCTAACCAACAGTCTCATAGGCGTGAACTGTGTTTCGACCAAGCTCCAACATCCTATATTTCGTAGGAAGAGTAGTGTGCATCCATTTTATGTTATGAAACATTAATTAATATTTAGGATTTTATGTATTATTAATGTTAATTCACAAAATTTATATATTTAGGATAGTAAGAAGAATATCTTTTCAGAGTTGCAATGTTTGTGATTATGTGAAATTAGAATCAGAACATAAAGAATAGATACTAAGTGTGCCACACACACAATAACTATGACCTTTTTCAACACTTCATGGTACTCGTCGTCATACTCGTTAAACACATTCTGTGTTTCAGGTGAAACTGCTGATACACATTTAATTATGAAGTATTACTACAGCGTGTATGATGTAGCACTAAATTATGTTGTCAGTCCTAGATGGCAACTGAGAAGTGCAAAAATACAAAATTATGCTTTGTGCCTTTGGACCATACGGAAATTGAATATCCAAGAAATCAGTGACACAACTTTTTTTGTAAATGTTCATGTATTAAATGTGGATACAGATATAGTGTGGATATAGATGGAGATGAAGCTGGTTCACCATACAATCTACAGGTAACACGATGATGCACATATGCCACAGTCTCAAAACTGATAACAGTGTGCTTTAGACCCTTGTGGTTCTCAGCACCACAAGTATTTTATTTTATCTGCTACACAATCAACTTATTTTTCACAATTAATCTGGCTGTGGTTCTTGGTACTAGATGAACTGAGTTAATTTAGATGATATAAAATGATTTGTGTGTAGATTGTAATTCTTGCCTCACCACAGAATGATGAAAATTTGAGTCTACTAAAGTATTTGTTGTGAATTTCAAATTATTTTGTGTATCTAAATTGATATCTATTGTATACCATTTTCCAAACTGTCTCTTTTCTCCTTCATCTAATTAATAATAGTAATATGAAGTAGTTAAAAATCAAGTTTTTAATAAGTTGCTCTACAAAAGAATATTATGAAACAATCAGTACAGAAATTTGTACATACAATACTACATTTCTTAAATTGGGCTACCTGTTTCCTATTTTTCAAGAAGGAAGTTTTAAATCGTCTACATATTCTCAGATATATCTAGAGAGTACGATGAATGTCGTTTTTGATCAGGTACTTTTGGGTTAACATGTTCTGTGGTTATCTTTGCTTGATGAAGTGGCATATAACTTTCTTGACATTTGGAGTGACTAATTAAAGAAAATTGTGGTTATTTTAGAGCAGTTTATTGCAGTAACATCTGTTTAGAAGAAACAAATGCACAGCACAGTTGATGATCGTAAAAATTGCTGAAATCTGCCTATAAATCAATTATGCCTCATTCTGCCTGTTGTCCATATTTTAGCCACTAACAGGCAAATTACATGAGTATTAGTAACTGTTTAAAGTATTTAGTAACATCTGAGGTATTTATGTTCACTGTTCATTAATGGAAGGCTTTCATTGCCTCAGTAAAGATATTTCTTTATTCTTCCGCTGCATTTTTTCACACAGGAAATCTCAGCTTACACTGATTCTTCTGATTATAGTGAAACAGGATCACTTCAGTTAATTCAGTAAGCCTGTTAGAGTTCTTCAAACCTTAAAAGAGTTTTTTATATGCTTACATTTCACAACTATGACAAATCAGAATTTTTATTTATTACAATCTTCACGTAACACAGTATGTGCAGTTTTGTGAGGAAATATTTAGCGTTTATGTTTCAGCAGTTATTCAAATGTATAGGACCCAGTTAAGGCCATAGCTAAGGCTACTTATATTTCTTAATATTTTGCTATTATTATTCTAACAAATATAAGATCTACTTAGAATGCCAGCAGAATTAACTGT
This sequence comes from Schistocerca serialis cubense, assembly GCF_023864345.2. Classification (NCBI taxonomy): domain Eukaryota; kingdom Metazoa; phylum Arthropoda; class Insecta; order Orthoptera; family Acrididae; genus Schistocerca; species Schistocerca serialis. The sequence continues at coordinate 587,000,805 of NC_064640.1, forward strand.
GAAATTTTAAGTTGGCCAAAATGTAATGAATTAGGAATTCCCTGAAAGTATTTGAAATCTTGTGAAGCATTCATCCTGCAGTACTATCAACAGTTTCACATAAGTGTCAATTAAAGTCTCTGTGGCAGTCCATCGTTAGAGCCCAATAAATCTGAACGACTGTATACAAGAAAAACTGTTGCGAGAGTTTGAAGGACCGGACTATACTCTAATAAGAAAGCTGTAATTCTGAATTCATTTTACAATTAGTGGGGAAAATATCAATTCACTAATTTTCATACGTTTTTTTAAATATTTCATGTGTGATGACCTTAAAGAATGATGTAAAGCATGAAATTTCTTCATAACCACAGTGATCATATTTGCGTCAGATATTTTTAACGTATCTGTTCCAAGTAATTTCGGTTTGGTGTTTTTCAGGTATTTCAGTGGTTTTTAATAAATAACAAACTTATTTTGTTAACACAAATTATGTTACAATTAATGAAATGTTCCATGCTGTTATACTGTGGTCGAATGAATTTCACTCTAAAACCCACCGTTTTGTCCCTATCTGGGGAGGACGTTTTCAAGGGGGATCGTAGCTTTGTTGAACGTCCGGTTCACACCCTAGCTCGCTACTGACTACAGCAGAATTCCGCTTTCGCGGGCTTCCACGTAGCGGGGTGACGTCACATACTTCGAATACGAGAGCGCATTTGGTCGTTGTCCACTAACGTCATCTCCTTTTGCTGTCCCCCATTGTGGAACACTGATGCACTTCTCCTTCAACACCGGAATCCAAATATCATTCAATTTCACGCTCTCTTTTTTCCGGCTGAAATTCCTGGAGTATTTTGCAGTCTCTGTGGCCTCTCTGTATAGCATTCATGATGCCCGCTCGTGGCGGCCAGTACTTGAGTCTACTCAAAATCAATGTGCTGGTCTCCTGACTGTAAGGCATGTTCCGCAACAGCTGATCTGTCAATCTCCCCTCTCCTGCAGTTGTCGTTTTTTGACAGTTCTTTTTGCAGTACCCATATACACCTCTCCACAACTACATGGAGTCCTATGAATTCCAGCTTTTTTAAGCGGTTGGAGAGCGGTGATCTTGTATCTTACTTGTAGGAGTGTATATTACAGCGATGTTCCACTTATTCAGGATTTTGCCTGTGCGGTCAGTCACGTCCTTAATAAATGACAGGAAAACTTTCGATTTCACCAGCTCATGAGCGTCGCTACGATTTGGTCTTAACAATCTTTTCACCTCAGTGAACGAATAACCTTTCCTGAGCAATGCATTGGTGAGATGGTTGAATTTTGCGTCAAGTAGCTCTGGTTCGTATATTTTCATTGGTCTATCTGCCAACGTTTTATGATGTCTCGCTTTTGTTGTGGGTGATGGTTTGGAGACCGGTGTAGGTAATGGTCAATGTGCGTGGGTCTTCGGTAAACAATGTGATCCAAGCAACCATCTTTTTTCTTAAAAACTTCTGCGTCTCGAAAATTTCACCTTCTGTCTGTCTCCTCCTCCCCGGTAAACTGAATCTTCGGGATGACTCCGTTCAGATGTTAGTGAAAACGATCCAGTTCCTCCCTGCCATGCCACCAGAGAACAAACGGTCATCCACGTAACGGAACGACACATTCAGTCTCTTGTTCGCAGTTTCCAATGCCTGCTTGTCGAATTTTTCCATAAACAAGTTCGCTATAACCGGGCTTAAGGGGCTCCCAATAGCGACACCATCCGTCTGATCATAGAACTCTTCGTTACATTCGAAATACGTGGACGTGAGGCAATATAGCCTGAAGACCACCGCGTAGCAATTTTATCGATGATGCTCAAGCGCTGGAGAAATCGAAAGTTCTCCTGCCATTCACTAAGGACGTGACTGACCATATAGGCAAAATCCTGAAAAAGTGGAACATCGCGGTAGTTTACACACCTACACGGAAGATACGGAAAATCGGCCAACAATGCTCGCCAACCCCTGGAGAAAACTGGAACTTATATAATTACATGTAGTTGTGGGGAGGTGTACGTGGGTACTACAAAAAGAACTGTCAAAAAACGATTCGAAGAACACAAGGGCAATTGTAGAAGAGGGGAGATTGACAGATTAGCTGTTTCGGAACATGTGTTACAACCATGAGACCAGAACATCCATTTTGATTGGACTCAGTTACTGGCAGCCGTAAGTGGACACAATAAAAGTTTATACAGAGAGGCCATAGAGATTGTAAAGCACTCCAGGAATTTCAGACGGAAGGAGGAGGCGTGAAATTTGAATTCTGGTGCTGAAGAAGTTCCACCATGGGCTGGCAGCAAATGCCGACGACAGCAGAAGACAGAGGTCTATTGCGCTCACATATTCAGAACATGTGACGTCACGCCTCCGCGCGGAAGCCCGCGGAAGCGGAATTCTGCTGTAGTCAGAAGCGAGCAAGGGTGTGAACCGAACGTTCAACAAAGCTACGATCCTCCTTGAAAATGTCTTCCGCAGATGGAGACGAAACGTCGGGTCTTAAAGCGAAATCCACTCGACCACGGGATAATAGCCCGAAACACTTTATTAAATGTGACATTTCCGGCAGTTGAACTTTACACTTTACACAAACTATGTTAATGTAACTCCATACATGGGACTGTCTTTTCTGGGAAGATATCTAGTATCCGTAAAGTGTTATTATATTTGTCGATCTCAGATAGATGAGTTGTTTCATTAATGTCTTTTACGATGAATTTTTCTCTGATTATCAATTTTCTTTCTATTACCTAGTATTCAGCCTTATGTTTTAGTTGCATATGTCATTAATTTCTTAATTTATTTGTATACATAAATATTTCGTCTATTAGAATGCTAGTATAACTTTTTTCTTTTAAGGATTGCTGAAGGATGAATTTTTCTTTCTTATGGAATGAGAGGCTCCTATCTCACTCTTTATATAAAAGTTTTTGCAATATGAACAATATCATGTTGTATTATATAGAGAAAAATTGTTACCTTTTCTAAGATTTTGCTGAAAATGATTTTATACGATCACCCACTTTTGTTACTTATTTGTTCCAAATAGCTAAATTTAAACATAAGTATAATTTCCTGTTTGTAAAACATTCCAGTTTTATTCGTTCACATTCATATTTTCTTACAAACATTCGAAACGCTTTGATACATAGATGCTTTTCTGAAGAGACGTATTTTGTGTAACTTTACATTATTTTAATTCTTTATCAAATCATTAATACGTCTTTTGAATATTGCGACAGCATCATGGAACAGAAGATATTTTTCACAAGACTTCTGTTCAAAGTATATTTACTGTTGTACAGGGAATCGTCAACTAAGAATAATTTACATTCTATGGAAGAAGGGAACCAAACTGTATTTGAGTCAAAAAGGTACCAAAAAAGGAGAAGAATAGATAATAAGCTTAGTCTGTTCTTCTTCCTTTGCACAAATTGAAATGCATTTTTGTAGTATGAAACGATACCTGCATTTGATAATTGTGGAAGAATGAGTACATCTGTCACCTAAAAATTACGTAAAAACATCAAAGGATGGTTTGTCATGTTTATCTAATAGGAAAGTATCTACTGTCAATTTAGTATATCCAGTTTAATTCAGTGTATGATAATCATTTATAGTAAGTGAGTCTGCTACTACACTACTATCAATTCCTGTTGTTCAATGTGGACAATCTTTCTTCAGAAAAGTTCAGATCTTTTTGCAATAAATCATTCTATTGACAGGAATGTTTTTCCACAATATTTATGCTAATGTCTATTAATTTAGAGAGTTCTGTTATCTTTCTTGATTTCAGTTCCCTCACTAATGGAAATTTTTATCTCTGTACCAATTTCATTAAACTAAGATTAAAGAGTGAAAAAAATAGTAATGCATTCTCCTTTCATGATCTTCTGAACAATTTTAGCATAAATGATAGCATTCCTTAAAATGTCATATAATCATATGCTAATTTAGGATCATTAAACATCACTTGATGATGGAGGGACATCATATTTTATGCTTTGTCTTCCACTTGTGATTAAAATGGTCGATGTTTGCAGTTATTTGTAATTTTATTGCAAATTAAATAATTTTCAAAATTTTGGTACCTTGAAGATGTGTCGTTAATGTTTCATGACTACCATTGAACGCTATAAACGCTGTCTATATGGTTTCCTTTCCTGACAGTTTTCATCATTTTTCATGTAATATTCATCTGTGAATCTTAGTTTATTGAGATATCAAAGAATGATTTCATGTTTTTGATCAGTAAGTGTTTCTGCCTTGTATATTTTAACTTTATGGGAACTGTATCCTTCACAGTGGTGCTGACGTTCCCGCAGAAAATAAAACCTGAAGACTGAAAATGATAGAAGTTGGCACGTAGGGTGTGATGCCTATAGTCGCTTACTGGAACAAAATAAAGGGTAGTGAGAGGACAAAACTACTTCCAAACAAAATACTACTAATTTATCCGTGTAACATTTGTAGGAGTGTATATCTTGGGCTTGCATGAAATTCCTGCTCACTGGAAATCAACTGGAGAGTACTGATAAGGTGATAAGCGCTTTCACAGCATCTTTAATGTTACTGCTATGCACAATAAAAGTAGTGAATATAACAGATTTCCACTGTAGAGGTCGTGAAAGCCATGTTCCTATTGTCGTTCTTCAACTACCTCAGATGCAGGACCAGAAATTACAGAAAGTGACAATGAGAAGTACTTGAAGACTATTTTGTACACACAACGACAGTTTAGCTCTAATTAACACCTACTTTTTACAGTCTACTTGAAGATAAATGATGTAACGGTGATCATACTGCAACATAGAAAGCGCATTAGCCATTGAGAAGCTGTAATTTTGCTTTCAGTTACAGTAAACCTGATAGCAGACATAGGAAGGCGAATTCTGTTTCTTAGAAGCTGGGAGAGAGACTGCGAGAACTAATTTAAGATTTCGATTGATGAGTTACTGGGTGCGAAGCTTTTGTTGAAACACTTTCTTGCACTAAGGAGTAACGTCCTGCTCTGTTAATAAAATGAACCTTCACTTGTAACCACACCGTCTCGTTTCACATCATACACTTATGGGATATTGCACCACAATATGGCACATGATATTCACGGAAGGTATACTTCTAGGAGCGACCATTTTTACTGCGCTGTTTAGAGGTCACGAGGTTAATTTTTTTCACTTTTTAACTTCATGCAGTTTTCATACAAGTACTAATTTAGGTAGTTGTATTAACATACTGCAAGACCTGCTGCTTCATTCTTCAACTCCATTCTCACAATGGTTTCCCACTGATATAACTACATACCAATATTCAGTGACACCGAAGTCCTGCCAAAATTTAGGTCATTATAGAAGAGATAATTCGCGCAATCTCGTGTTTACGAAATATTTTTTCAATGGCCGTATTACAAGAGTTTTTTCCATCGAAGTCCAAACGTCCTACAAGAAAAAGAAAACAAAACAAAACCAAAAAAGGAAAGAAAGAAATGTTGCAGGACGAATAACATGAAACGTTTTAACGATAAATGTTCGACACTAGTTCGATGTTATGATTACTGACCTACATCTAGACAACATATATAATTTGCAAGCCACCGTGAATTGCGTGGCTGGGAGTAGGTCATACCATACTATTCATTTCCTTTTTTTCCAGTTGAAATCAGAGCGAAGGGAAAACGACTGTCTATATGCCCCGTAGAAGCCCTTAATTCTCTTGTGTTTGTGGTCCTTACGCGATATATTCCTTGTCGCCATCAAACTCGTTCTGAAATCTGCTTCAAATGACAGTTCTATAATTTTTTCAATATTGTTCCTCAACAAATACGTAACCTTGCCTTCAGGGATTCCCATGTGAGTTCCCACAGCACCTCTGTAATAATTCCGTATTGATCTAACCTACTGGCAACAAATCTAGCAGCCCACTCTGAACTGCTTTGATGTCTTCCTTTAATCTGATCTCTTTGGGATCCCAAATACTCGAGGAGCACCTACGAACGGATAGCACTAGTGATGTATATGCAGTCTCCTTTACGGATGAACCAGCCTTTCCTAAAATTCTCACAATAAATTGAAGCCGAGCATTCGCCTTACCCACTTCAATCCTTACATGCTTGTTCCATAACATATCGCACTGCAGCGTTACGCCTAGATATTTAATAGACATTACTGTGTCAAGTAGCGCACTACTAAAGCTGTATTCGCATATTAAGTGAGTGTTTTTCCTACTAATCTGCATTAACTTTTATTTTTATAAATTAAGAGCTAGCTGCCATTCATCACACCAATCAGAAATTTGTTGTCAGTCATCTTGTGCTGCCCTACACTTATTCAACGAGGAAACCTTCCCGGACACCATAGAAGCATCAGAAAACAGCCGCACACTGCTGCTCATCTTGGCCGTCAGATCATTTACGAATACAGAGAATAATAGTGGTCCTATCACATTTCCAATGGACATGCCTGGCGATATCCTTGTCATCTTCGATCCTGTGAAATAAATCTCTTCCACTGAAATCTGTTTCCTTTCCATATTTTGGGAAAATTGTTGTGGACAAAAACGAGAAAGAATTGTCTGGTAAAGATGGGATATAAAACGCATAAATTGAGAGCTATGAGCACTTGTTTAATGAAAGAGCTTTTTCTCTGTAGCGAAGATGAACTAGTAGTCACAGCTATTGTTTAATTTGTGACGGTACTAACCGGCACCCCATACTGGTACCTCTGACGAAAAAAAAAAAAAAAGAATCGGAATCTCAGATTTTCAGATGTAGTATGGTAGAACTTTATTTCTTTACCGTCAAAAATGTTGTTTTCGCACTTTCAAAATACACATAAGGTGTTAAAATAAAATTTTATGAAGTGTAAATTTAAAAAAACCTTCCCCTCCCACCTCACCGGAAGGTCACAGCACCGGAACCTCCTTTTCGACAAATCTACCTTAAGAGATATGAGCACTTGTTCATCTTCGCTACTTTGAAGCACAGCTCTTCTAATGAATAAGTGCTCATAACTTTTTACATATGCATTTTAGAGCACATGTTTACCGGACGTTTTTTCTTGATTTGATCCATGCTACTACTTATAAAATACGGAAAGCAAAGAGCTTGCAGTGGAAGAAATTTGCTTCATAGTATAAAAATTAAGAATTGCTCATAGCTCTTAACTTATGCGTCTTAGAGCTCATGTTTACTTAACGTTTTTTTTTTCTAATGTTCATACATCCCTCATTATTGTACATCACTGCTAAAATCCCTGAATATTTGTTAGCAATTAATGGACATAATCACTGTGCTGAGTACGAAACACATTAAACTAAATTATTGTTTCTCTTGTGAAGTGTAAAAAGGTTAGGTGAAATGGAAACTACACAGATGCAGCGCAAGAAAAAGTGGATTCATAAAAGACGAATATTGATGTCCAACCAGGTTTGTTTCGACTTCATCCTCCACTAACAATGGAGGAAGAAGCAGTGGACTTCAGAACATGTAAACTCGAACCAAAAAACACTGTAAGTAAATTGTACGTCAATTTTATAACGAAATATTCTTCGTAATCCATTAATATCAGCTTGTAGAGACATAATATGTATGTCATATTTTCAGAATGATAATAAAAGTTGCTTTATAAATAACAGTTAAACGTGTTGAGTGGAACATAGCTTGTAATTTGCAGAGAGCTTATGACAAAAACCAACAATAATTGCATTAATGCACAGTTACAGCCTAAATAACAAATGTGGTCATTTTATCAACCTTATCTCATTCCACTTTAGCACAAGGTCCCTCCTCATCTAATTATGGAAAGAACGTTAAAAGCTACCAAAGTAATAGACAGCAAACGCAAAATAGCTTATGTATTGGTCTAACTCCTACCTGAATTACATCTTTCATAGAAAATTATTTTTCTTCATGTCATGACTTATTGTATGTTTTCCTGTTTCTCAGTATACACACTGAGGCAATGACATGGTTAGGTTAGGTTAGTGTTGTTTAACGTCTCGTCGACATCGAGGTCATTAGAGACGGAACGCAAGCTTGGGTTAGGGAAGGATGGGGAAGGAAATCGGCCGTGCCCTTTCAAAGGAACCATCCCGGCAACAATAACATGATAGTAAGAATTTACTTTAATTTGTATACATTTCCATCAACGAGCGGCTACTTTAGTCAGACACCCGACCAGTGACCTGTCGTGTGACAATAATGATAAGCTCCATATGTTTACTATATTTAATTAGTTGTTCAATATGCTGCTTTATTTCCAGAGGCTTCTAGCCATCCTACAAATAGAAAATGAAGTCTCTTCTGAGCTAAATGTAAACGTAGGCTTCTGCGGCCGTTGTCACAGTCAGTAAAATTCTTCTGGGTTTGAGGTCGCATTGTCATCTATAAAATTCCGACGTTTCGGCGACTGTTGCAACAGTCGGAATTTTATAGGTGACAATGCGGCCTCAAATGCAGAAGAATTCTACTGCCTCTTCTGAGCTGTTTTACAATATTCTGCGGCAAATATTTCACAGTTGTCTTCCATTAGGAAAAATTCTTCGTTTTATAGTGTAGTCATTCCCAACGGAGGCAAACCGATTAACCTCATTTTTAAAGCAACCGTCGCATACTGTCAGGCACGTTCGAAAATTATTCAATTTGAATATTTCTACTTGAAATACACAATGGTGTTTCTGCAATCAACTTTCACTAATGTACAGACCCTAGTGCCCTTGATGATAGGGTTTAGTTTGCTTTCGCCTTGTGTACCACAGAGAATAAACAGACGTGAAACACGTTTTTAGGGCGTCGCATTTTGCAGCCTTAAATATTGTAAGAAAGACGTTCTCCTGCGTGAACCAAAGTTGCTATTTATTATGTTGAATGACTGATTTCGTATTTAATCAGTGTGAACAGGCAAGTAGAGTGTGTTTCAAGCAACAAATACTTCGTCTGGACACGTAAACATAAGTCATTAAAAAATATTGTGGTAATTTCTTATGCATTCAGTATTACATTACTTGATCAACATGATATTGCAAAGAGTGATGTAATTCGCCAAAGCTGTTGATTTACACGACACTTTTCTTTATAAAATAAGCCAGGGTGACATACAATACAGAACAACTGGAACATAGTCACCATGTCATGTACACCTTCCAATGATTTCAAATAACGTAATGAAGAATAAACAACCAGAAATGGGAAGAAAAATGTAATATTTTCCAGTCAAAGTAGGTATAGTGTTACATACAGTTACATCTATTCTGAATACACGTTATGATCTCAACTATTCAGTGAACAAAAAGAAAAAGAAAAAGAAAAATATTCTTCTCTCGAGACATGGAAAAATTCTTCAAATGTGGGAAAACAGATAGTCACTTTAGACGATTTGGCGTTCGTTCCTAATTCACGTTGTGGATGGAATAAATTCTCAAGGTACTGCAAGAGGAGGACAAGGCGACACAGATTATTGATTTGCCAATAAAGCGTAACCCAGTTTCCTCGGCGTCTTGTAGTTAACTGAAACGCTATTAATAACGTGTCGTGCTGGGGGACCTAATTCAGTCAAAAGCCACAGGGCGCATTAGGCTCGGGCTGACCCTAAATTATCCCAGCTGCCTGGTGCAGAGCTGTACACAGAGTTTCCACTGATTATACGCCAACTACACTTACTACGTTCAAGTTATAACCTGATAATTAGTTTAAATGTAATTATATCGACGTCCCACATTTCCACAACAAACAGTTTCCAAATTTTCATCGTTGTCATTCGCACTGACAGAGGTCTCAAACTTATAACAAGTACTTCGCTCTCGGTGGTGATGACAAGATTCTGGGCAATTACGTGTCGTCCATTTGTGTCTTCATCCATCAAAATCGACTTACTTATGTTCTGCCGGCCTTATCATAGAAAACAGATTGCAGCTTACGGTGTTAAATTTGTTAGTTGCTTACAGCCTTGAGCATTTAGGTCGCGCCTTGAAGCAAAATCTTACGTTTACCGATCCTCGCAGTGCTGAAGGGGACTTCAGTATACGCTATGCAACGCGCGTCCAAGTTCTTGGACTTAATTTTTTTCCGCCTATTTATTCTTTATACTTCACCAAGAACAGTTACACTGATTTTCCAAATTCAAAGTTTACCGGATCGAGAATCACTGGGTCGTAGACCTCTTTCGGCAGCCGAATCTGCGCTATTTGCTTAGACTACGCTATAACCGTTGCTCCCCTCGGCCAGACAGAGTAAAATGGTTATAAATTCTTCCCATAATGTGTGGTGGCTGTGGGCCTGGAATCAGCAGAATAAAAGTTATTTCCTAAGCTGAATTAATTCTTTTTCTTTCCTTTTCAAGTTGTCCCCATCTTCTTTAATTACTGATAGATTTTTAGATATTTTATATAGCAAGGATGAGTCCTAAAACCAAAATTAGTTTCTGCAGCACCAAAACATAGACGACTCGTATTTAACATATTCATCGAGTGATTATAAAATCTGGGTTCTAATTACTGATAGCCATTTTCTATAAATCCTGCAACCTAGATGGTACTGCAACCCGTGACTACCAACAAAAACATGTAATTTGAGTACATCTAGCTTTCTATTATTCAAACATTAAAAATTCAAGACAGATATAGTGATACAACCGAAGAATTTTAACATATTAATTAAAAGTAACGATTTATTGACTGTAAAACTATGTTACTGCAGGTTGACGTGCTTTTGTGCTGTTACTGGTATTTTTTAAAGAGTCTTGTAATCCGCTTCGGCGAAGCTTACCATTCTCAGTGGGAGTGTCTGTCTGGTACAAGACTTATTGTGTCATGAATGTGTGATGCTATTACGATTTGCCGTGAATAATACAGAATATTGATCGTGGTATCTATATTACGATTTTGCTAAAAAAAATTGGGTCACGTTGTTCGGCTTTTTTCCGACTTAAAAGACAGTATTTGCAGTTATTAGCGTGATCTACATATGCACTGCAAAGAGGCCACAAAAAAACCGGAAGAAACACTATTTTCCCCTATTCGTTTGCCCACATCCCGCAAAACATACGAAATAATAAGATATGTGAGTGATTGTTACGTGTTTCGCTCCCGTTATTGTGTCAGTTCAGAAATGTTGAATGGTAAGGAATCGTGTCGAAGGCCTTCCTGCTGCAATAGGCGATTGTCGATATTTTATCTAGATTAATACAAAAATGTTTCATACAAGGAACACTCACAACTACTTTTCATGTTTTATGTGTAAAGTGTACTTTCGGTTACGAATAAATAAATTGTGTATTTAACAATCTAAATGTGGCAACAGTCACCTTTATAGTTGCATTACCCAAACCAGAGTCTTAAGTGGATGAGAGCAATAACTGTAGCAAGAAAAAGGATCTCCCCAGCTGTTAATGCCTCAGCCCATTAGTATATAGAAGTACTTTTGTTGTCATTTTTATCTGTGGTTACCAAATTCAGGCAGACTATAGATGATCATAAAGTAAGTAGTTTGAGATCGGGAACCAATGGTCGGAAATGAATATTTGAAGTATTAAGAGGTCATTATTGACAATGTGTGAGAGTCACATGACTGTAGATTACATTAGATTAGATGTACTTTTCGTTTCAATAGATCCATTGTGAGGAGATCCTGCAGCATGCGGGACATGTCCGAAAAACAAAACCGCTTATGTTGCTGCCTCGACTTTGGATATAATACTTTGTAAAACAATGATGTGGACGTTTCCCACTGAGTTACATGGAGTATCTGCTGTATAAAACTGCAGTAATATCTGAAAAGGAAATGTTTTGTAGGGTGCTAGTTGTCTGTTTCTTAGTTCAACATGAAGTAAAGGTATTTGAGAGAGCTTGTTGACGTTTTGTGTGACTTAGTTCTCGCCGGAGGTTCGAGTCTCCCCTCGGGCATGGGTGTGTGTGTTATTCTTAGCGTAAATTAGTTTAAGTAGTGTATAAGTCTAGGGGCCGATGACCTCAGCAGTTTCGTCCCTTGGAAATTCACACAAATTTGAATATTTTGTGTCTTAGTAAACATACATTGGGACTGGCAGTCGGCACATAGAAGTGTTGTTATGTTCTTAAGCTGTTCCTATTAGATGTGAGCTTTTGTACCAATAAAAAATTATATAATCGTTTCCGATTGTAAGCTCATTATCCCAAAATACCCCGTTTTGGGTCCTCTACACATGTATATTCTGACGCTGAAGACCTGGGACAGCCTACTGAAATCTTTATCTAAAGACAGAAATTTCGACTGGGAAAGCATTCGAATCAGATGCAGTTATCTGTAAAACCGGTGACAGGGCGCACATGTGGTAGCAGTCTGTGGGCATATAGCATTTCCAGGAAGTAACATCAGCACCCGAGCCGGTTTCTTACATAATGAAGTTTTTACTATGAGAGTGAGTTTAGTACCGAAGTATCTGCAAAAAGAGAAGATCCTGCGGAGGCTCTCATAAAAAGGAACGGCGTTGATGCACACTCATACGGCTCCCTAACAAGCGCTGAGAGTTTCATGAGCCTTCTGCTCTTCTGCCGCGTGTAGCCAGAGATAATAAGACGCTGGCGGCCGTTCGCGTTTTCACACCACTTGTACGACGAGAAGGAGTGTTCCGACCACGGAAATAAGCGTCCAGTCTCAAGCTGCGAAACCGTGCCTTGTCTAACCCGCAGGGTTCGAAAATCCCGCGTCTTGCTTTACTTAGTTTGAGAGTTTAGGTACTTCCCTTAATCCCCGTTAGACAGTATACATCATCCACACAGGATTAAAATGGTGTCTTTGTTACATTGCAGTCTTAGATAAAATACTAACTCTGCTCACAACGGAAGTACGAACTCATCTTCGATAATGTAGGTTCAAATCTCGGCGTTTTTATGTTTAAATAACTAGCCTTTTCGAAGTTCGTGGTACTTCTTTTCTATACACACAGCACAATACCTGCTTGACGCTCACTGAATTGAATACTTATCTGTTTGCTTTCACTGTAACTGTTTTCTGTTTATGATTATCTTGTACTACACTATCTGCCTCACACCAAAGTTAGTTCTCTTGAATACGTAATAAATATTGACCCTTTCCTTCTCTGCGTAAATATTTGTTACTTCACCGAAACTTCTTTGTTAGTAGGATGCCAATCATCCTTCTGAAAAAAAAAAAAATTCTCCATTCAAGAACATCTAGTTCTTTGTCAATACCACTTGCTCTTATACCAGCAAATATTTTAGCACAATCATACTACAAGGTAAATAAATTCTCTAGGTGAAATAACGCAATCAAGCACTACGTCTACAAACTGCACAACGAACTGGAATCTCTTAGAACAGTTAACAATCCCCTCCGGTAGGAAGTAATCTCCGGAAACACACCTCACAGTGTTTTACGTTATCTATGGAGAGAACTGTGCCCATTAGGAGTAATTCCGTTTACTTCATTTATCGTAACACCTATTTCAATTGTTACTGCACCATGTTCATCCATGGAGGACAGTTTCTAAACTGTGCCCATTAGGAGTAATTCCGTTGACTTCATTTATCGTAACACCTATTTGAATTGTTACTGCACCATGTTCATCCATAGAGGACAGTTTCTAAACGCGTGTACAGAAGTTGAACATAAATTTATAAAAAAAAAGAAAATTAAAAGACAGGAGTAATCACCTCAAACGACCAAGATTTTCCCGTAAACAGAAATCCTTGTATGTGCATAAGGGATCCCAAACCTTTAGACTCAAATTTATACGCACTATAGACGGTTAAAAAATCTTAAACTGAAATAAGCTGATGGTCAGCTCATGGTTGGGAACGATTATGTAGCTTTTTGTTGACATAAATAATTTATGCCTTACAGAAAAAGTCTAAGCTCAAAGAAAGTGTTCAAAGTGACGACCACCAGTCTCATTGCTTGCGTTGCAACAACGTCTAAAGTTTTGTCACGTTCTCTGAAATATCCCTTGCATCTAATGTACATTGCCATAGACAGCTAGGACCCAACCAACAAATTTTAGCCGTAAATTACCTTCTGCCAGGTTTCATTTGCCACCGATTTAATTTTGCCTATGTGAGAATCCCTGGCGGGAGGCGACGTTCTTCTCAAGGAACACTATTGGGGAATTTAGAGAACCGGCATTTGATTTTACTGGCACCATCATTCGTTGCGCATGAGGACCACGACGGTAAGATACGAGAAATTGGGGCACAAGTAGTGGTAGAGAGTGCCCTCCGCTTCGCGCAGTACCATGGCTTGCGGAGTATCTGTGCAGATTTAGTTACAGAAATAACATTATGCAAGAAATTATTGTGAGACCGATGGTCATGGGGCAAATCATCCGACTCCATCCAACGACGAGAATTATTATATATATCGAAAATATCCTCTTATAGACAAAAGCAGGTATAACTACAACAAGATCATTCAAACGAGGTGGCAGAAAATACGGGGCTACTAGTTTATCTTAAAAAACTGTAGCTCGTGAGCTGATGGAGAATCGTTAAATGTGTAGCTGGCGGCTACACGGGTAGCGGAGGCTGTGTGGCGTGGACTGGGGGTTTTTTTAGGTTAGAAGGCCTCGGGAAAGTACGGGATGGGCTGCAATCTCAAAGGATGCATGGCAAATACAGGACGTGCTTGGATTAAGGAACAGTCGGAATTGTAGTAGTAAATAGTAGTAGTTGTGCTGGGAAAGTCCCTGAGCTTCAAGCGCTAATAGAAAGCACAGAAGCTGAAATCGTTATAGGTACAGAAAGCTGGCTAAAGCCTGAAATAAGTTCTGCAGAAATTTTTACGAAGTCTCAGACGGTGTTCAGGAAAGATAGATTAGGCAGAATTGGTGGTGGAGTGTTTGTGTCTGTCAGTAGTGGTTTCTCTTTTAGTGAAGTCGAAGTAGATACTCCGTGAGAACTGGTATGGGTGGAGGTTATACTTAACAGCCGAACTAAGTTAATAATTAGCTCCTTCTACCGACCCCCAGACTCCGATGATATAGTTGCTGAACAGTTCAGAGAAAATTTGAGTCTCGTAAGAAATAAATACCCCACTCATACGGTTATAGTTGGTGGGGATTTCAACCTTCCCTCGATATGTTGGCAAAAATACTTCTTCAAAACCGGTGGTAGGCAGAAAACGTCTTCCGAGATTGTCCTAAATGCTTTCTCCTAAAATTATTTCGAGCAGTTAGTCCACGAACCCACGTGAATTGTAAATGGTTGCGAAAACACACTTGACCTCTTAGCCACAAACAATCCAGAGCTAATAGAGAGCATGATGACTGATACAGGGATTAGTGATCACAAGGTCGTTGTAGCTAGGCTCAATACCGTTTCTTCCAAATCCACCAGAAACAAACGCAAAATAATTTTATTTAAAAAAGCGGATAAACTGTCACTAGAAGCCTTCCTAAGAGACAATCTCCATTCCTTCCGAACTGACTATGCAAATGTAGACGAGATGTGGCTCAAATTCAAAGATATAGCAGCAACAGCAATTGAGAGATCCACACCTCATAAATTGGTAAGAGATGGAAGTGATCCCCCATGGTACACAATACAGGTCCGAACGCTGTTGCAGAGGCAACGCAAAAAGCATGCAAAGTTCAGAAGAACGCGAAATCCCGAAGATTGGCTAAAATTTACAGACGCGCGAAATTTGGCACGGACTTCAATACCAGATGCCTTTAATAGGTTCCACAACGAAACATTGTCTCGAAATTTGGTAGAAAATCCGAAGAAATTCTGGTCGTATGTAAAGTATACAAGCGGCAAGACGCAGTCAATACCTTCGCTGCGCAGTGCCGATGGTACTGTTACCGACGACTGTGCCGCTAAAGCGGAGTTATTGAACGCGGTTTTCAGAAATTCCTTCACCAGGGAAGACGAATGGAATATTCCAGACATTGAAACACGAACAGCTGCTAGCATGAGGTTCTTATAAGTAGATACCTTAGGGGTGGCGAAGTAACTCAAATCGCTTGATACGCGCAAGTCTTCAGGTCCAGATTGAATACCGATTAGGTTCCTTTCAGATTACGCTGATACAATAGCTCCCTACTTAGCAATCATATACAACCGCTCGCTCACCGATAGATCTGTACCTACAGATTGGAAAATTGTGCAGGTCGCACCAGTGTTTAAGAAGGGTAGTAGGAGTAATCCATCGAACTACAGACCTATGTCATTGAAGTCGGTTTGCAGTAGGGTTTTGGAGCATATACTGTATTCAAACATTATGAATCACCTCGAAGGGAACGATCTATTGATACGTAATCAGTATGGTTTCAGAAAACATCTTTCTTGAGCAACGCAGCTAGCTCTTTATTCGCACGAAGTAATGGCCGCTATCGACAGGGGATCTCAAGTTGATTCCGTATTTCTAGATTTCCGGAAAGCTTTTGACACCGTTCCTCACAAGCGACTTCTAATCAAGCTGCGGGCCTATGGGGTATCGTCTCAGTTGTGCGACTGGATTCGTGATTTCCTGTCAGGAAGGTCGCAGTTCGTAGTAATAGACGGCAAATCATCGAGTAAAACGAGGTGATATCAGGTATTCCCCAGGGAAGCGTTCTGGGACCTCTGCTGTTCCCGATTTATATAAATGACCTGGGTGACAATCTGAGCAGTTCTCTTAGGTTGTTCGCAGATGATACTGTAATTTATCGTCTAGTAAGGTCATCCGAAAACCAGTATCAGTTGCAAAGCGATTTAGAAAAGATTGCTGTGTGGTAGCAGTTGACGCTAAATAACGAAAAGTGTGAGGTTATCCACATGAGTTCCAAAAGAAATCCGTTGGAATTCGATTGCTGGAGAAATAGAACAATTCTCAAGGCTGTAAATTCAACTAAGTACCTGGGTGTTAAAATTACGAACAACTTCAGTTGGAAAGACCACATAAATCATATTGTGGGGAAGGCGAGCCAAAGGTTGCGTTTCATTGGCAGGACACTTAGAAGATGCAGCAAGTCCACTAAAGAGACAGCTTACACTACACTCGTTCGTCCTCTGTTAGAATATTGCTGCGCGGTGTGGGATCCTTACCAGGTGGGATTGACGGAGGACATCGAAAGGGTGCAAAAAAGGGCAGATCGTTTTGTATTATCACGTAATAGAGGAGAGAGTGTGTCAGATATGATACGCGAGTTGGGATGGAAGTCCTTAAAGCAAAGACGTTTTTCGTCGCGGCGAGATCTATTTTCGAAATTTCAGTCACCAACTTTCTCTTCCGAATGCGAAAATCTTTTGTTGGGCCCAACCTACATAGGTAGGAATGATCATCAAAATAAAATAGGAGAAATCAGAGCTCGAACAGGAAGGTTTAGGTGTTCGTTTTTCCCGCGCGCTGTTCGGGAGTGGAATGGTAGAGAGATAGTATGATTGTGGTTCCATGAACCCTCTGCCAAGCACGTAAATGTGAATTGAAGAGTAATCATCTAGATGTAGATAGATGTAGATGTAGATCTGAGAATCACTTCAGAAACTGCGATCGATGCGCTGAGAACATCATCACAGTGGAAGAGGCCTCATTCTAGAATAATACAAACTACACGGACATCGGCACTGCAGTACTGCGCTAGACGATCCTATGACAGGTGTCAACTCTGGTTCAGAATTAACTGACCCATGTACTGTTTATTATAGGGTACAACTTCGAAGGGTGTTTTTCTCGGACCAACGGAGTATTATTTGTTAGTGATTGTAGTCCCACAAAACCCAGCACCAATGGCTCATTGTATACTGTGCGTGGAACTCTTTGCCGAGGAACTCTGGTAGCCATATGTGGTTTCAGTCACACAGCTTTGCATATATATATGTCAACGGTGCCAAATTTGGTCAAATTAGGATGACGCCTATTGTGAAAATTTTCTGTGTACATTCGTATAGCTTTCTGGCCGTTGCGTCCTGTCGCACCATACATTAAATACATGTCTTCAAGTACATGTTGACAACCGGTCATTAACTATAAATGGTAGTAAACTACACCGTGGTCATCGCATAGACGACTGCGTATCGTTTTTCGAGGTAACACCGCCAAGTTGTTTGTTATGAAACGAAGGGCGTTTAGTAACTTCTGTCCCATACGTATTACTCATTCATAACCTCCTACCGTTTTAATAGAGTGAATCCGGGAGTGATTGTAACCGGGGAATTATGCCAATTTGCTCGTGTTACTTCACTGTGACAAGAGGGCGCACCATCCAGTGGTCCACTGCTTCCCTGAGTCCAGGTCCCGTGCGGCCAGCAGAAGGCGCAGTTGAAAGGGATATTTTTCATTTTCGAGAGCAAAAATACTGCAGTGTTTTTAAGTATTTAAATCTGTGTGGTGAAATAGTCACTTATAGCTGTTTCTTGAAGTTCTCCTAGTGGATTGAATAACCGATGACGGAATAACCGCAGATATATTTAAAAACAATGATAGTGATTTATATACATTTCTTTCCAATTCTAGCCTTGTGTTTATCGTGTACTCTATGTCTTGAACTATGTGTGTGTCTGGTTACTGAACTTTTGCTGTCACACTGGAACACGTAGTACAATTTGCATTTCGCCCGCATCTCGTGGTCGTGCGGTAGCGTTCTCGCTTCCCACGCCCGGGTTCCCGGGTTCGATTCCCGGCGAGGTCAGGGATTTTCTCTGCCTCGTGATGGCTGGGTGTTGTGTGCTGTCCTTAGGTTAGTTAGGTTTAAGTAGTTCTAAGTTCTAGGGGACTGATGACCATAGATGTTAAGTCCCATAGTGCTCAGAGCCATTTGAACAATTTGCATTTCACCCAGATACGCGGGATAGACACTAGTAACACCTTTCCTTCTACATATTTTTGATTTGCAGACGATGCCTAGAACATACTGAGAAGCATTCTAATCGAAACAACATTCTTGGTGGATCTGACAAATAAGAAACCCACACTCTTAATGAATATGTAAGCCCAGAAATTACGTATAACGCAAATTTTGCAGCTAAGGCTGTGACCTTTACCGAGTTCTAAAACATTACACCGATACCAAATGTGGAAGCACCCCGAAAAGGAGAAAGAAATCTGCATCTGTGTTGACAGACCAGGAAAAACTACAGATTTTGGAAACAGTGCAACACAAAAAGACTGATACAAAAAAATTTTCTCCATTCACCAAACGAGGGAGAAAAGTAAATTCGACTCCTGAAGATAATTAATGTGTTGTGTGTAATAGAAACTATTACGAAGAAACGGACGGTAGGCGGACTGGATTCAGTGCATTCATGTAAGAGGCGGCTTTATAAAACGTGCACAGATATGGCAGATATGTTTAACGACAGTGCTGTAGAACAGTAAATATCAATCGTGGGACGGTCGGTAATTGCAATACAAGCTTTTATTTTGTATTACTTGAGAGTAAAGGTCTAAGGCGCTGCAGCCATGGACTGTGCGGCTGGTCCCGGCGAAGGTTCGAGTCCTCCCTCGGGCATGGGTGTGTGTGTTTGTCCTTAGAAAAATTTAGGTTAATTTTCACATACATTTGACATTTTGGACATTTGAGAGTAAAATACATAATAAAATGGTGATATCATCAAATTTTGTTTTACAAACTTAGACTGATCTTCGGGGTGAGATGTCTACTAGTGCAAGCTCTAAAAAAATCACTTCGGGACATGAAATTTATGATTTTGTCATACAAATCGCTATTCACTTTGAAGGAATCTTGCTGAACAGCTGTGATTAACTTCATTTCTAAAATCTCGAAATACCCATAATAACTTCATGTAGAATCAGAAAGTATGGCATCTTACGCAGACGTACTATACGTACCTTTCCGAAAATTGTTTCTAATCTCAAAATACTCAGCTACCGATCCTCTGCTATCTGTATAATTTTGTCTGTAAGGGCTTGGGCGCGCTATGTTGGAAACGAATACTACCTGCCTGAACAGTAATGTCACTCAAACATAACGAAAAATAGTGGCGCTTACCCTTTTTCCGAATTTTACAAACCAAGGCCACAACGAAGACATTTTGATTCTATTTTGAATGATACTCTCCTTCGAAACGGAAATAATTCTCTGTACCGTCCTACGTGTCTTTGTCGTTTCAAGTCTTTTTGAATGGTAAAGGGAGGCATGAAATGACTGCCGTAGGACAACACAAATTCAGCAAAGATTAAGAAGTTCATATGACGACAGACAACTGCACCACAGAATTTGAGCATGTCCCCAGCACTGATATCTGAAGAGCTTATGGCTGAATCAGGATACGGTGAGCACAGAGCTTTAGGCGCGTATTCAAGATTAAAACTCCTGGAGGATTAAAACTGTGTGAGGGACCGAGCCTCGAACTCAGGACCTTCACTTTCACGGGCAAGTGCGCTGTCGACTTTTTTTGTCTCATTTTTTTCGTTATTGTCAGTTCTATTTGTTCGAGGCTGACGTCCCATGACGCTTGTTCAAGTTCATCGTTGACCCATTAACTCAGTTTTTTTATTACAGAGGACAGCTAACCCTCAGATCGAACACGCTGAGTTCCCGTGCCGGCATCGACTCAGCTGCACAAGCACGACTCACGGCCGCTGTGCAATGCTTTACTGCTTTGCTTCTGTCAGTACCTCCTCTGCTACTTTCCAAATTTCACAGAAGTCTTCCAGCAAATCTTGTGGAGCTAGCACTCCTCGAGAGCCTCGAGTTCGAGTTTCAGTCTGGCACACAGTTTTATTCTGCCAGGAAGTTTCATATCAGCGCACACTCGATTGCATAGTGAAAATTTCACTCTCGAAATATCTCTCAGGCTATGGTTAAGCCATATATCCGCAATATCCTTTCTTCTAGGCGTGCTAGCCCCACAAGTTTCGCAGAACTGAAAATTTCACTCCCGAAATATCTCTCAGGCTGTGGTTAAGCCATATATCCGCAATATTCTTTCTTCTAGGCGTGCTAGTCCGACAAGTTTCGCAGAACTTCAGTGATGTTGAGAAGGTACGAAGAGCAGTACTGGTGGAAGTAAGGACTGCACGTTCCGCTCATGCCACCACAACCAGTTTGGCGAGGTCGACGTGCCTGTAAGCCCTGTACTTCTCTTTTGTCGACAACTCATGGCTGCTACATGAAGATCCTGAGAGCAACGGTTTCCTCGGTACGCCTCGACGCTGACCCGGTGGATCAGTTGTGCGAAGCCAGCAATCAAGAGGGAGTTTATCCAGTGCGGCATAGATGCGACGGCGTGGCACCGGGATACTCAGCACTATTATTATACAGGGTGATTCAAAAAGAATACCACTACTTTAAAAATGTGTATTTAATGAAAGAAACATAACAAACCTTCTGTTATACATCATTACAAAGAGTATTTAAAAAGGCTTTTTTCACTCAAAAACAAGTTCAGAGATGTTCAATATGGCCCCCTCCAGACACTCGAGCAATATCAACCCGATACTCCAACTCGTTCCACACTCTCTGTAGCATATCAGGCGTAACAGTTTGGATAGCTGCTGTTATTTCTCGTTTCAAATCATCAATGGTGGCTGGGAGAGGTGGCCGAAACACCATATCCTTAACATACTCCCATAAGAAAAAATGGCAGGGGGTAAGATCAGGGCTTCTTGGAGGCCAGTGATGAAGTGCTCTGTCACGGGCTGCCTGTCGGCCGATCTATCGCCACGGGTAGTTGACGTTCAGGTAGTTACGGACAGATAAGTGCCAATGTGGACTCTCCATACAGTTGATTGTGGAATTTGCAGCTCTCTGCTAGCTCTGCGAGTCGATTTTCCTGGGCTGCGAACAAATGCTTGCTGGATGCGTGCTACATTTTCATCACTCGTTCTCGGCCGTCCAGAACTTTTCCCTTTGCACAAACACCCATTCTCTGTAAAGTGTTTCTACCAACGTTTAATACACCACCTATCAGGAGGTTTAACACCATACTTCGTTCGAAATGGACGCTGAACAACTGTCGTCGATTCACTTCTGCCGTACTCAATAACATAAAAAGCTTTCTGTTGAGCTGTCGCCATCTTAGCATCAACTGACGCCGACGCCTAGTCAACAGCGCCTCAAGCGAACAAATGTACAACTAAATGAAACTTTATAGCTCCCTTAATTCGCCGACAGATAGTGCTTAGCTCTGCCTTTTGTCGTTGTAGAGTTTTAAATTCCTCTAGTTGTGGTATTCTTTTTGAATCACCCTGTACCGTATTACGCGAACCTTATGTCATCTTACCGTCATCGGATGTCCGTCGCGAACGCCAATTTTCTGTCCCGTCAGGGCAACAAATTACGAGGCGTGGTTGTGCGGTCACACCGTCAAGACACCACCGATGAGGAGTGTCCGTCCATGCTTCTTGTCATATACGACCTCCGTCGTCGACGACGTTCCCTCGTCTCATCCCTTAACATCCAAGATGGCAGCCGCTAATCATTACCCACGATTTTACAATCATGAAACGGTGGCGGCGGCGGCGGTTCTCCCACTCGTCACCCACACCCTTAATTACACGGGGGCGGCTTACTTGGTGATAGCGATCACAGTGGACGAGGTGGCGACGAATAAATCCCCCAGTCTCTGGCGGCCTTCCGGTTGAATTTTATCTGAACTTCAGCGATGGACCCAGATGTCCCAGGAGATGTTCTGTCCTTCCATCGGTCCATTCATCTTTTTCAACGGCGTTCTCATACCAGGGCCTCAGCCGACAGGGGGAGTGGACCTCACCAATTTTCGCCTCTTGAAATTACACAAAGCAGATTACAAAATGTACGCGCTCTGCACATGCGTGCAGAGTTACCCGCAGTACTTTCTCCAGAACAAACATCGCGAGGTTGCGTGTCCACCCTCCAGACGTTCACAGGTGAATGTCGGGACCTTATTGCACTGACTGCGTCCTGCTGCCTCCGTGCAGCGTTGACGTGGTTAGATTTCAGCAGCGGCTTCTACCGAGTCTGCCATCATTTTTTCTTCTTCGAATACGGAATGCATGTGGTTTCTCAAACCATTAATAGACGCCACTTACTGCTTATTTTCAATGCAAGTCCATGGTCCAGCTGAACTGACGATTGCCTAGACCGATCACTATCTGATGTACGGTAGCCAGGCATGCTCTCTTTCCACTATTTTGTACAAGATCACCACGAGCGCCCCATCAGAGGCCTCCTCACATAGCATAGCCACATGTTCTACTGCCTGGAGTATTTGGACGATCTCCTGTTTCTCGCACGCTCTCCCACAGAAGTACACGATGCCATAGCATGGAACTAATATCACAGACAATTGTTAGATGGTCACCTCAACGTTATTAAATGGATGATCATGACAGCTGGACGCTAATTCCAAGACATGGGCCACTACCATGTCCTACTGTGACAATGGTCCGTTACCTGAGTATCGACTATACGGGCTCTACCCAGCGTGCCACAGCGAAAACGTAGTGTTGAATGCAGCAGTCAGTTCCAGTTCATTACCACATTCGCCACTACCCCGCATGCAGCCAGAACTCACTACATATATGGCACCTAAATTGGTCCATGCCATCCAAGTATCCCTCTACCATGGCTCTTGGGACGTCAACACCAACAGACCCTTCGGTACTTCATTTCGGGTGGCACCATATTCAAAATACGATACTAGATCCTCACCCTTCCTCTTACAAAAGGTGGCCTTGGTCTCGTCCTTTTTCTGGCCAGAGCCATAGCATTAGGTATATACACCATGCTGAGACATTGGGGGGAAGTTTCATCATTACTTACGGAATGTATCTCGGAAATCTACATGCCAGACTCACCTGTACAACCAATTAACGTGGCTCACGATATTCCACCGCTGTCCTATTTTTCCACATATTTCTTTGAGCTTAGTTACGTACACAATGTTCTTGCAATAATGTGCCCAAAGTGGACGAAGGATTTTTATAAGTTGTTGTTGATGCACACACCTCCATCACTGCCACATTGCATTGGAGGCACAATGCCCTGACTTACAGTGGCCGACAGTATGGAAGACTGTCGACGCACTTTTCCTTCCGTCTGACTTCATGCCATTCCTTACCACATTGTCAATGGCAAGTTTCCCAGCAACCAACAACTACACCATATCGGTCTGGCTGCATTGCAACTTTGCAGAAGTTGCCTGTGAGAGGGCACTGACGAGCACCACCTTACATGCACTACGAAATGTGAGGTCTGGTTCCTAACACAATGTATATTGCCTTACTACCCCCATGCCCCACCAGCAACAGTCTCCCAATCTCCTACTTCTCCCACACACTTCTCATTTTCCCTCAGCTAAGCAGCATCCAATCACTTGGCTACAAGGTCACTTGTTTGCCTGCCTTTTCTGTGATCCCTCACACTACACACTTGAATTTTGATGTCATATACTGGAAGCTCACGGTATGAACAAATGTCCTCCCACTCATCGTCGGCCATTTGAAAACTATTTGAGCAATGAGGTCAACAATCTCCTCCTCTAGATAGTGAGCACCCAATCTCCTATGTTGTTGACATGTGTGTGATCATTCTGGAACGGTGTAGCATTCCAGTATCTCCAGACGAGCGATCTGAATGTTTGCAGGGAGAGCAGCACACACGAATGCGTATTTCTTTTTTTTCTGAATTTCAATTTTGTTTCATGTGATTATCTGCCCATGATGTCGTTGGCCTGTCCCATAAAGCTGACTCAATCTGGTCTCGAAGATACTCATGTTCAGAAGAATCAGAACACCTTGAACGACTAGAGGGACGTTCGCATTCACAAGACATGCACATAAGTATATTCTGCAGAAATTATTAGCATTTGAACGTTGTCTGCCCGTGGATTCAATGTCAGCATCGAGATCATGACGCAACACCACCTATAGGTAAAATTTTCCTGCAACTCTCGTTGTCGCTATAAACCGAAGGTTATGGATCACTGTGACTTAAGCAAACATACAGGATGCCTCGCAGATGTATGCCCGAACAGTGCCATCAGATCAGTGTGTTTGAAAGAGGGTGCATTATTAGCATGAGAGAATGTGATGTATCCGTCCGGGAAACTGCTCCTCGTGTGGGACGAAGTGTTTCGGCAGCGTAACGGGAGTGGGCAGAATGGTTCAAGGAAGGCCGTAGATCATGACGAGATGGGTCAGGTCGCACAACCGAGACCACCCCCCGAGAAGATCGACACCAAATCCGAATGGTATCGTAGTACAGATCTGCTTCCTTTTCGGCTGTGGCCCAAAAGTGCAACAGTGTAACACATTGTACACTCTCAGTGGTGACAGACCATCGCCGTTTACTACGACGTGGATTACGTGCAAGTCGTCCATTTCTCCTCCTACCTTTGATAAATGTGCAAAACATACTAGACGGCAATGGTCTATGGAACGAAGTCGCAGGGGACAGGAATGTCATCAGAACGTGTTTCTGGACAAATCCAGGTTCTGTCTGTTTGAAAACTATGGCCGCATATTGATTCGCCGGGAACGGGGAAGTGGCATCACAGTCACTGCATTAGTAGAAGACATACAGTGCCAACTCAAGGCCTTACGTGTGGGGTGCTATAGGGTACAACCGTAAATCACAATTTGTGCTTGTCCAGTGTACTGTGACTATTGTGACCAACTGAAATGACATCCTGCGACCTGTAGCTATACACTGTCTGCACAAAACCCATGGCGCCATTTTTCAGCAAGACAATACACAACCACATGTTGCTGCATGAACACGTGTCTTCTTGGCGTCAAAGAATGTCACGCTTTTGCCCTGGCCTACCTGATCATCAGATTTGTAGTCAATCGAAAATTTGTGGAACATGGTGCAATCACAAGTGAAGTGCTGTGATCCAGTGCCAACCACCACAGAAGAACTTTGGAACCAAGTGGATGCAGCATGGAAGGCTACACCACAAGACGCCATTCGTGCCTTATACACATCGATGCCACCATGCATGGAACAAGTTATCAGCACCCATGGTGGACCCTTTGTCTACTAGGCATAAGGACGCATGCTGAAGCGAGATGACTGAAATGCTAATCACTTCTGCAGGACACACGAATGTACATGTCCTGTGAATATGAGCGTCCTATCTCTAGCCATTCAAGTTGTTCTTTTTTTTAACATGAGTGTATATTAAAAATTAAAAAAAATTTAAATAATAAAATTAATAAAATAAATGAAAATAAGGAAACCAATGTAGTCAGTTATCGTCATATAATTCCTTTCTAGACCCATCATCAGTCATAGCAGAGAAAGAGGGGACGTCGCAGCCAGGCTTTGGGTTGTGAGCTTTGCCTGCTTTGTGCTCCTGCCCTCCGCACCACTCTTCAGTTTTTGAGATCAGATAAAAACTGTTTGTAGGTCACTTGTTTGCGAAATCAAATGGCTCCAGGTTCGAGTCTCAGTCCAGCATACAATTTTAACATGCCAGGAAGTTTCATATTAGCGCACCCTTCGATGCAGACTGAAAATTTCATTCTGGAAACTACCCCCGGCTGTGGCTAAACTACATCTTCATAACATCCTTTCTATCAGGAGTGCTAGCACCTCACGTTTAACAGAAAAACTTTTTAACGTTACACTTATTTAGGCAACCTATTCAGTCAATCTGTTTGCTTGACAGGGTGAGGGTCTGTGCTATGAGGAGGCCACTCGACTGCTCCATACAAGCTCAGGTACAAAGGCGTTCAACATGTGTCTAGACATGGGTAATTCCAGAGCAAAGAGAATTTGGACAGCTGTTGTTTGCATGGTCGGAATGCAGATGAGGTACCAGTACCGGTGCATTGGAAATTTTCTGCTTACAACTCTTATTCAATAATAAATCACAGTTCCATAGTAAAGCAAATCTGAAGACATCTGCGATCTCAGAAAATTGAGGCACATTCATTGAAACAATAATATTTTGAATATCTTAAATATTACAAAAGTTAATAATTTACAGTTACTGAACATACAGACAATAAACCTGGAAATTGAAAATTTATTAATGCTTCATGCTATTTCAATGAACACTGCCTCGGATGGTGATGTAGTTCTATTGCTATCATCCCTGGAAGCTATACACGCGTATCTATTTGTTTTATTGATTTATTGCGTTTTTATACCTTTTTAGTTATTTTAATGTCTGTCAGAACATTATATTCTCCACAGTAACCCAGTAACTGACTGCAGCATAAATGCCTCATATCTTGTCATATTTGTATAGTTATTCATTTAATATTTTGCTATCGTTTCAGTAAATTTATTTCACTGTTGATTACAGCTGATGTTATACACCATTGTAACTTAGAAGTGGTCAATCGCATGTTTTTGCTGATATCCATTGCAGAGAGTGCCAAAAGACGCTTCTATTGAGTGGGTCTAAGTAACTGTTTAATTAATATTTAACAAGATTTTACTGTCAGTTAACACAAGTGCACATGAACTAGAGTGCTGGCTTACTTATTTCTGAAAAAAACTATTGTTTACGCTTATTATAAATTGTCTGAGAGTGACCAAATGATTATTACATTCCCTTTATTAAACATGGTTATATTTTGTTAGTTTAGCATAGGCAGTGGTGAATTTGAATCAAATTGTGTCTGTTGAGCACAAGAATGTTGTATTTTTGGTGGAGTAGGTTTTCAGCCGATGAGAATTAGGTAGTGGGGAACACTACTGGAATCAAGTGAAGACAGGAACATTTTGATAGGTGCTCTCAAGGGAGTGATTCAGGACACCTTACGTCGATACATGGAAGAAGGCAGACTTACCTGACGTAACGTGTGACATTCAGTCTTGTAGGTTACTGATTCTGGACGGTGAGCGGCAGCTGGAATACATTAACTTTTGGAGGGACTTCAACTTTCGTGAAGTCTGAATGTGCTCCAGTTCACAATTTTAATTTATTATGTTTGCATTATAGAACTGAAACCCGACTGAACATGAATATGTACTCTTTGTCTCTTGTGTGTTGCAGTGTAAATCGTCATGCTGAACTCTGAATTATTTTTAGCTGGCGCGTATTTCGTTTATTGTGTTCACTAAATTGACTTAGTTTTCGCGCATCTACAGTAACTATTTAGTCTGCGGATTCAGCTGCCATTTTTGGATCTCACTTAACGCCATTTTATTGTATTTTAAAAAGGTTATCTTTGTGGATCATCTATAGCTGATAATTGTAGGACCACTTTCCGTTCATTTTAGGTTAGTTACTTGAATAAACGTTATTCAATTTAATTCTCTTGTGTCGTCTGCAACAATTTCTGATGACAGAACAAATCTTTTTTATTAATTATTCATTTGTTTTTTATTTAATAGTACTGATTGTTTTATTCATAAGCAATTCTGGCCAAGGGAAAGACTATTTGATCACAGGATCACTAGTACATATTATTATATGTAGCGAGTTTAGATGCAGGGGATGAAAGCAGACGTGTACGGCTCCTCCTTATGGCTTTATCGAACTATTCTTTTTAAACACAGCTGTGCATAGCCCTATTACCTAGGTAAGTCAATACGGAGGTAAAGTCACAGCTTTGTGAAATTTTGAAGGTAGGAGGTGAGACAGTGGCGGAAGAAGTAAAGTGGTGTGGAATGGGCGTTAGTAGTGCTTGGGTCGGTCGTCGGCGGAGCAGTGCGGACGAGGCTGTTCTCGGCCCTGCCGCAGCGCACGCTTTGAGGCGCTTACGTGCTACAGCAGCTTTTGCGCCATAGAATACCTTTCGAAGTAAATGGTCAATTCATACCGGAAATCGACGCTAAAATTCAGCTTCTCGAATGAAGATACATGTCGCCAAGCGCTGGAAGAGGAACGGGCTAGGGATCCACACACACACACACACACACACCCACACACAAAAATGGTTCAAATGTCTCTGAGCACTATGGGACTCAACTGCTGTGGTCATAAGTCTCCTAGAACTTAGAACTACTTAAACCTAACTAACCTAAGGACAGCACACAACACCCAGCCATCACGAGGCAGAGAAAATCCCTGACCCCGCCGGGAATCGAACCCGGGAACCCGGGCGTGGGAAGCGAGAACGCTACCGCACGACCACGAGATGCGGGTACACACACACACACACACACACACACACACACACACACACACACACACACACACACACACAAAAAAAAAAAAAATTACTACGGAGACTCACTCCACCTGATACCTCGTGGTCAAGGAATATTTTCCGACAACATGTAGACTGCACATCATTGTTCTAGCTGACTCCCCAATGTGCATTTGCTGTCATCCGATAGACACGGATTAATATCGCCAGGAATTCAGATCTTACACGGATGTGTGAAGATACTGGCCTTCTATATCCGAGTGTCGCCCCACACGATCAAGCCAGGAATGCTCCTTCGCACAGTGAAGACCCACTTTTCCCGATTAATGACACATGTGATTAACTGGATCGAAGGAATTTCAGTGTATACTACGAGTTTTCGGGACGCTCTCAAAGAAGCGCTTGACTTTTGGACTTTCTTACAGGAAGGATATTCAGATATCGCCGGACCCTTGCTAATTACTTAAACAGTGTATTCAAAGAGCCCCCTCGCAGCTGAGTTGTACCGGGTGAGAGAAGCTGATTCTGGTGGACAGTGATCTGAATTTCTGATTGGGCAATTGAACAAAACTGTATTCCAAGAAGACGTCACCCAGTTTTGGAAGAACGTCGAATATTTTCTGATGTTTAGAGTGGTCGTCGTTCTTGTATAATGCAACCGGAAATTTGGCCTAATTTGATTGTGTTTTCTTTTATATTGTTTAGTAATAAATTACAACACTGTCCCACAGGTTTCATTTTGTACTGTAATTATATTATGCACACCATTGTTAGGTCCATGATTTTCCACATTGTCACTACTGTAAAATTTTTGTAATTGTGATAAAAAAGAATACTACTACAGTTTGGCAATAAAAGAGTAAAAAGAAATTAAAAGTTGGTAAAGCATTTGCCCTTAAGAAGCAAAATTTCTGAGTTCAAGTCTCCGTACATCACACAGTTTTAATCAGAAAGGAAGATTTCTCTCAGAACACACTTAATTGCAGGTGGAAACTTTCACTTTGTATTGAAGATGTTTACATCTGTATTTGCAGCTCCATTCTCAATCCACCTAACAGTGTGTGGCGGAAGATACTTCCGGTACCACTACAATATCCATCTCTCACTCGTTTCGTTCACGAGTGATGGAAGGATAAACAACTGTCGACGAACCTCCATATGAGCCCTAAATTCTCTGATTATCTCATGATAGTCATTTCGGGAGGTATATGTGGAAGGATGTAATAAGTTTCCCAATTCTTCATGGAAAATATGGTCACACAAACGCATGAATAAACATCGCGCCGCGTGGGATTAGCCGAGAGGTCTAGGGCGCTATAGTCATGAGATTGTGCGGCTGGTCCCGGGGGATGTTCGAGTCCTCCCTCGGGCATGGGTGTGTGTGTAAGGCTTTGAGCTTATTTAACATTACAGTGCTCAAACGCGCAGCTATTCATTGGACCACCTCTCTCTCAACTATCAATTCAACTTCGTAAGAGTCGTATACTCATGAAAGTGTGAGCCTCTTCTTTCGTGGATAGTTAACTTTTCCTTAAGGTTTTTCTATTGTGTCTCAGCATTGTATCTGTTTTCCTTACAATTAGAATTAAATGGTCATTCCTCTTCAAAACGTCTCTCTCTCAACAACTAATCCTTCTGGTTTTACGGCTATTGGAGTTTCTAGTGACATATATATAATACCGAATTCGAAAAGCAATGAATCTCATGGCGTACTTATCACCTTACCAAGGCTACTCCTACAGTTTAGTATCACCTCATTAATACTTTTCTCACCTTCAAGAACGTAAGTATTTCTTACAGAGCACTTTGGATGACCTTTATAAGGTTTCAGAAAGTAATTCAACAATGACTGTAGGAAGTGGTTCCTCTACCATAAAAAATCACCCTGTGCACGCCATTGTCCTCCGTTGTAGTGGTAGAGAGCTACCGATTTATTTTAATCAAAAACGAAAATGTCTTTTACACTTCAAGGCTTTTCTAATGACATGGTAACATTCTTCATCCTAATGCATCTAGCACAGAGAAAATGAGACGCGGTCTCACAGTAAGGAGGGTAATTACTACAATATAACTTTTATTACAGAAAAGGTCGCTGTGACAGTTTTACATGTGAAATGCTTTTATTGATGTACTTAATGAACGGATATGAAATAAGAAGACTTGAGATGCTACGGATGGCTGGTGCATACAACTTATATGAGGCGCAGTCGAACGAAAATCGAACAATCGTTACAACGGAACCATGAAATGGTGACATTCAAAAGTAACCACCACATGCATTAGACATTTATCCCACTGGGAAACGAGATGACCGTTTTGTAGAACTTGGTCGTCCGCTGACGTGTACACAACCGCACCCAGTCTTGCATTTCCTCGCCCTACTGAAACCGACTTTCAAGCATGTATTTCTTCAGGTCGCCAAAGATGTGAAAATCATACAATTCAGGCTGTACAGAGAAATAGTTGAAGCGTAGCGTTCGACCGATCGTAGTTTGGGAGAAACAGGAACTTGGGTGACCAGCTTTGGATTTATTTGACGGGGGACATGTGGGGTGTTTGCACTGTTGGCTTCGCCGTTTGTCCTCGGGGTCGAAATGGTTGCTCCACATAATGTCGTGATGACGTTCGTCTTCGACTGCAGTGTCCCTCTGCTTGTTGAGTTCCTAAAACATCCAACGACAGCCAATGTACAGCGCTACAAAGACATTCTGTAGAAATTGCGACACGATATAAAGTAAAACGCCCAGGAATGCTGCCAGTCTGACGATTTGGTTGAGAAACAATGTAACATCCTCCGTACAGCCTGGATCGTTCACCGCGTGATTTTCACATCTTTGGTGACCCGAAGAAAGATATTCGAGGAAATCGGTTTCTGTCGGACAAAGAACTGCAAGAGGGCGTACGATTCTGTATTCGTCAGAGGCCGACTGCGTTCTTCGAAACAGGCATGGGTCGTCTCGTTTCCCAGTGCAGTAAATGGCTTAATGCTTGTGGTGATTGCTTTTGAATGGAATCAATCCATGGGCCCCATGTGGTTCGTGTTCGGTTTCCATTTGACTGCCTCTTAAATTTTCGCCTAACATTTGATTCTATTCCCAGTTGCTACTGTTATTAGTACTTCTGAATGTTTTTCCGATCATCTCAAAGTGTGGTTCACTTTTTCGACTCTATTTTTCATTAGTTGCAACAAACGATGCTTTGTTATCATTCAGCTCCTTATCACATGGAGACATTGAGAGCGACAAAATCCAAAGAAACAGAGAGAAAACTTCTTTGTATGATGAGACTTTTGCCTGCGATATGACTAGTGTGAAGTCAACGTTGCACGGAACGGATACTATATATTTTCACTGTGAAGTGTACAGCTGTTTTATTACTTTTGCGTTGAATTATTATGTAGGAGACGCTGCACGAATCACAATGTAAAATGATTTACTAACACGGGACTCCAATATCCAATAGTTCTTTGCTTTCATGTAGTTACGTACATGCTACGCGAAACGTCAATCATGATCTTTTCTGCTTGCATCTTGTGAGAATGTAAAACTAAGATATAAACTATGAGATTTGGTGCTGCTGTTGGAGATACGAGGAAGTGATATTCGCTGTTTAAATGGTAGTAAAAGATGAAATTATCGTGTGGCGTGGATGGCCGAGAGGTCCCGTCCGGGGAAATTCGGCCGCCGGGCGCAAGTCTTATTTCACGTGACGCCTCATTGGGCGAATTGCGCGTCGGTGATGATGAAATGATGATGTGGATAACATAACACCCCCTCCACGGGTAGGGAAAATATCCAACCCGGCCGGGAATCCAACATGCGCCCACTGCATGGTAAACAAGCGCGTTACCACTCACCGAGCGAGGTGGCGCAGTGGTTAGACACTGGACTCGCATTCGGAAGGACGACGGTTCAATCCCGCGTCCGGCCATCCTGATTTGGGTTTTCCGTGATTTCCCTAAATCAATCCAGGCAAATGCCGGGATGGTTCCTCTGAAAGGGCACGGCCGACTTCCTTCCCTAATCCGATGAGACCGATGACCACGCTGTCTGGTCTCCTTCCCCAAACCAACCAACCGTTACCACTCAGCTCAGCGTTTCTTACACCATGAGTACTAAGAATTGGGTTTTAGACACCTTGAAGATGAAAATACCTTCCAGGTTCATAACATGAGAAAGTAAGTGAAGCATTCAGAAGATGTGTCTGATACCAGTGGAATTTCGTTCATGTACACACCATCGGCGGAAAAGTAAATGACTAGAGTTGAAATTCTCTGTCACAAGCAGAACTGCTACAAGTGTGCATTAGTGTCCTTCATGTTTACCGTTGTTACGAGGCTTGGTGGAGTATATAAGGGGCGTGAACAGCGCCAGATGTTAATTTATCTCTGTGAATGACAACGGAAATACTGATGAGCCAAAACATTGTGACCACATGCTTGATAGCTTGTCTGTCCGTCTATGGAAAGAAATACGTCACTGATTCTGCATATCAGGAATCCGACAGTTTGATGGTAGGTTTGTGGAGGTATGTGGCATTATATGTCTACGAACACTTTATCTAATTCGTTTAAATAACGGGTCGCTGATTTGCGTAGGTAGTGAAGGCGCCTTATAGCGATAGCTTCAATAGGATTTACAACAGGCGAATTTGGTTCCAGAGACATCAACGCGAGTTAACTACAGTGCTCCTCAAACCACTGTAGCACATTTCTGGCTTCAAGACATGGACACTTATACTGCTGAAAGATGGCGTCGCCGTCGGGGAAGACATCAAGCATGACGGGATGACTGGTTTGCAGCTGTCAGTGTGTCTTCGATTAATACAAGCGCAGGAAAATGCCTCCCACAGCATATGCTGCGCCCAGCAGCCTGCGTCCGTGGCGCGCTGCAGGTTTCGAGCCGCTGTTCACCACGATGACGGCGTTTGTGGAGAACACCATCAACCTAATGTAGCAAAAATTTGATTTACCCGGAGAGTCGACTGTCGAATCTCGATGGTTCCGTGTCCACTGCAATCGTAAAAAAAATGGCTCAAATGGCTCTGAGCATTATGGGACTTAACATCTGAGGTCATCAGTCCCCTAGAACTTAGAACTACTTAAACCTAACTAACCTAAGGACATCAAACACATCCATGCCCGAGGCAGGATTCGAACCTGCGACCGTAGCGGTCGCGCGGTTCCAGACTGAAGCCCCTAGAACCACACCGGCCGGCACTGCAATCGTAATTGACGATGTCATTAGGTCAACATATGAACACTCGGGAGTGGTCTGCTGCGGAGCTACGTGTTTAGAAATGTACAATGAACGGTGTGCTTCAAAACGCTTGTGTGTGTACGAGCATTATACTCTTTCGTAGAGATGCCGCAGATCAACATTTGTCCTACTTTATAGAGCAGAGAAGCCTCCAAACTCCACGTTCTATGAGATGTCCAACCATTTAGCGCCTAATGGCAGTTTCACTGTCCTACCTCTTTCCATAGATGGTGACGACAGTAGCTCGTGAACATTCGACCAGCTTTGCCGTTTCCGAGATACTCTTTCACATCTCTGGGTAACAGTAATCTACCCTTTGTCAAAGTCCCTTATCTCAGTGAATTTCCCCATTGGCTAGGGTGATCCCTAGCCCTTGTCTGGTCCACTTACATATTTTTGCTACCGCGTCACGTGCTCGCAAGGCCACCAGGTGGCTGATTGGTGTATTAATCACTGATCTGAGACAGCGTTATCGGCACCTGACAGAGTTTGAGAAAGGCACCTACATTTGGCCAGCTGGTCGCACATCCAGATTTGTGGATCATGTGACTGTGCCCCGATGTTGGACTGCATGGGAACGTGAGGACAGCCATACTCATCAGCAAGGTTCTGGTCGACCACGTCTAATCACCATAAAGGCAGGTCACTTTACTGTGCACCAAGCACATCTTAACACTTTTACCCCTGCGCCTGCCGGCCAAGGATAATTAGTGATAGACTCCCAGATATATTCTGCGTCACCCCGCACTGCTGATTGGAGACTGGTAGCTGCCTGACTAGGTAATTACCATCCTTAGGGTAGTCTTCCATTAAAACTACTAAACATCGCTCTGCGTTTGGAGTGATGCCATGATTGTGAAGCAAGGAATGTTGTCTGAGTTCAATGATGAAGCGCATCTCTGCACTACTCCAGTATGGCGCTAATCTGGTGAGAAGTCCCACTCTTAAAATGAATGGGTGATGCAGACCGGTTTCACTATGGGCGCCATGGCGTGGGAAGCCTTCTGGTACGGTTACGGGTCACAGCTGATAGTCAGGGTGGAAATTCTAACAGCGCAACGGTACGTTCTAGTGTAACATACTGGGTGACACTGTCGTCGTGTTATTGCAGTGCTTGTCCACACATGGTACGTGTCTCCATGAACTGCCTGTCTGATGTTAAGGCAATTCCGCGCCAAGAAAGATTCCCAGATCTTACTCTGAGAGACAATGTGTGGGAGAAACACGGATGCCAACATCGTACCAGTACCAGTGTTCAGTATTTCGAGGATTAGTTACTACATTTGTGGGCCAGCTTACGTCAGCTGATAGTACAACGGCTTTGTGACATCATTTCCTACGAGTCAGCGCAATAATCCAAGCCAGAATGGGTCATACTGATAAGTGGTCTCATACAGTGATGTGCCTCGTAAACTGACTGAAGTTTGTAAACACTAAAATAATATTACATGCGTTATCAATCTGTGGAGTTTCTTTTCTTTTGCTTTTCCTGTGGATACTTCCCTTTTTCTGTCAGGTACTGTAGACGATCGGGATTTGTAGGGAATAGTATTAGCTGCTCTTGTAATCTAGTTGCCTCCTCGTAGCTGTCGGAATTCCAACACGCTGGCTTCCATTTGAATTGGTGGTAATATTTTCTGGAAGATGCATTAGGCGCTTGCCGGCAGAGAAGAACCTCACATGTGGCAGTAATTATCTCGGCGTGTTTCCAAGCTGGGAAGCCGCGTGGCCAGTAATGAGCTCGATTTCTGTTCAGAAACGCGCGTCGCATAAAGCACAAGTTTTTCAGTTTACAGTCCTGTCTGCCTGTACGAAAACAGCGCACGAGTAAAGGCACAGTTTGTTGCCCATGTAATGCCTACATAGAAGTTCAGACATTTACTTGTCGTTTATCAATACATTACATCTACTTTTTCTTCTTACAGAATGGAAGTAATATAATCATTATCCGCTGCAACAGTACGCTAAGCAATTTTAATGTTTATCCTGATCGATAGAGAAGTAATACAGATTTGACGTGCGCACGTAGTTTAGTTTCCGCACACAGCAGTATTAATTTCATTATTCAACCGATGAAAGTCTCTAAGACTGATGCAATAAAAAAAGAGATGCCAATCATTTCTGTGTGTTTAAGCTTTTGCAAGTGCCTAGTGACTGCCGCAGTTGGCATGAGTGTCCACGTGGTCCTGAAAAACACAAACTGTGTGTGTGTGTGTGTGTGTGTGTGTGTGTGTGTGTGTGTGTGTGTACGTCTGTGCGTGTGGCTCAATCGAAAAACATTTGCCAGTCCCTCAGCTTGTAGTAGTGCAAAACACGATCCGATTCATTCATTACTCTGTTGTGGATTAGTAGCAGATTCGCGATACCCAAGAAAATCGAGTTCCAATCACTGTCTGACACAAAATTTAATTTAGTCCATCAAATTCATCTCCATAAGATATTTAAATTCATTTTACTACTGTAGAAGATAATGATATTATCAACAGAAGTGCTTTGATCAGAATTTATCATGTTGAAATGAAGTGCTCAAGTGTAAATTATTTTCCTTGAATGTAGTGACAAAATAAATCAGCTGGAGGCCGGAGATAAAGGACGCTGAACCTCGTTTTTCTACTGCAAGTTCTCATTATTGCCACTTACTCAGTGCTTAAGTGGGTAGCTCTGGTTCACTGGAGGGCAAATTCATAGCTGATTCTCCTCTACATGAAAATTAGGAAACCACCAAATTTTTCATGTTCTTTCTCCCCTGTTTACCTTTGTTTCATTTTGGTGATGGAGCAGCTTTTCACTAAGACTATTACTTGCTTTCTCACTTGTACGTTACTCAAAAACACACATCTCATCGCCTATGAAGATATTTGACAAAATTTTGATATTAGTTCGCTGTTCTGGCAGGTCCAAAGGTTCTAGGTCACAAGATATGACGTTAAAACAACCGTTCCCACGTAACTGTTTCTACACTACTGGCCATTAAAATTGCTACACCACGAAGATGACGTGCTACAGGCGCGAAATTTAACCGACAGGCAGAAGGTGCTGTGATAGGCAAATGATTAGCTTTTCAGAGCATTCACACAAGGTTGGCGCCGGTGGCGACACCTACAACGTGCTGACATGAGGAGCGTTTCCAACCGATTTCTCATACACAAACAGCAGTTGACCAGCGTTGCCTGGTGAAACGTTGTTGTTATGCCTTGTGTAAGGAGGACAAATGCGTGCCATCACTTTTCCGACTTTGATAAAGGTCGGATTGTAGCCTATCGCCATTGCGGGTTATCGTATCGCGACATTGCTACTCGCGTTGGTCGAGATCCAATGACTGTTAGCAGAATATGGAATCAGTGGGTTCAGGAGGGTAATACGGAACGCCGTGCTGGATCCCAACGGCCTCGTATCACTAGCAGTCGAGATGACAGGCATCTTATCCGCATGGATGTAACGGATCGTGCAGCCACGTCTCGATCCCTGAGTCAACAGATGGGGACGTTTGCAAGACAACAACCATCTGCACGAACAGTTCGACGACGTTTGCAGCAGCATGGACTATCAGATCGGAGACCATGGCTGCGTTTACCCTTGACGCTGCATCACAGACAGGAGCGCCTGCGATGGTGTACTCAACGACGAACCTGGGTGCACGAATGGCACAACGTCATTTTTTCGGATGAATCCAGGATCTGTTTACAGCATCATGATGGTCGCATCCGTGTTTGGCGACATCGCGGTGAACGCACATTGGAAGCGTGTATTCGTCATCGCCATACTGGCGTATCACCCTTTGTAATGGTATTGGGTGCCACTGGTCACCTCTTGTTCTCATTGACTGCACTTTGAACTGTGGACGTGACATTTCAGATGTGTTACGACTCGTGGCTCTACCCTTCATTCGATCACGGCGAAACCCTACATTTCAGCAGGATAATGCACCACCGCATGTTGCAGGTCCTGTACGGGCTTTCTGGATACAGAAAATGTTCGACTGCTGCCCTGGCCAGCACATTCTCCAGATCTCTCACCAATTGAAAACGTCTGCCGGCCGCAGTGGCCGAGCGGTTAAAGGCGCTACAGTCTGGAACCGCACGACCGCTACGGTCGCAGGTTCGAATCCTGCTTCGGGCATGGATGTGTGTGATGTCCTTAGGTTAGTTAGGTTTAAGTAGTTCTAAGTTCTAGGGGACTTATGACCACAGCAGTTGAGTCCCATAGTGCTCAGAGCCATTTGAACCATTTTTTTTTGAAAACGTCTGGTCAATGGTGGCCGAGCAACTGGCTCGTCACAATACGCCAATCACTACTCTTGATGAACTGTGGAATCGTGTTGAAGCTGCATGGGCAGCTGTACCTGTACACGCCATCCAAGTTCTGTTTGAATCAATGCCCAGGCGTATCAAAAAATGGTTCAAATGGCTCTGAGCACTATGGGTCTTAAATTCTGAGGTCATCAGACCCACCAAACCTTAGAACTACTTAAACCTAACTAACCTAAGGACATCACACACATCCATGCCCGAGGCACCAGGCGTATGAAGGCCGTTATTACGGCCAGAGGTGGTTGTTCTGGGCACTGATTTCTCAGGATCTATGCACTCAAATTTCGAGAAAATGTAATCACATGTCAGTTCTAATATAATATATTTGTCCAGTGAATACCCGTTTATCATCTTCATTTCTTCTTGGTGTAGCCATTTCAAAGGCCAGTAGTGCAATTCTCGTATTCAGACCAGGTTTAGAGGCACCTAACGAGACAAACCAGCTACCGCCCCCCCACACATTATTTTTCGATACATTTGCCCAGTTACTGGAGTCCAACAATCTGCTCTCGCTAATGCCCAGCAGTTCACCATTTTTACCCAGCTGCCACTGATCTTTCGCAGGAAAGAATACTTTAGGCTTCAGCTAGGATATTTCATGCTAAATTCCTGCATTGGAATATAAAACGAAAGTCTCTTCAAAGCATGATGAATGGGGACGGTGTATGTGTAAGTAAGGTAATTGAAATCATACCTATACTTTCTTGTCATCTCTGTCTATCAAATGGTGTTCAAAACTTCCACCTTCAACGTCAGTGAATTATTATATTTTCTGTAGACAAATGCGCACTTACCCCCAGCTGTTTCTCTGTAGTTCTTTATAATGTACTCTTGAACATTTTAGTCACGAACTAGCGATTTCTGCCTCTGCAGATGTCGGCGTTGTACGGTCCAGTAACATTAATGTGACCACCACTATGCTCGACGTCAAGATGCGAGAAACACTCACAAACGGCAGGTGGCCGTTGTAGCAGTTGAGGGTATGTAAAGCGGGTGGGGGGGGGGGGGGGGGGGGAGTTGCGGCGGCGCGGAGGCACAGTGCAGTCTTTGTCGTAATGCAGTAACAGAGAGATAAATAGGCCTTCCAAAACTGAATGATCATTGGCATTCGGTCAAATGGTGGAGAGATATCAGAAACGGCTAGATTTGTAAACTGTTCGCATGCCGCAGAGGTTAAAGTATACCGTGCATGACAAAATAGTGCTATCCAAAACCACTAACTGTGGTGCACCAAGGACTACAGACGACAGGGGTAAGCAGTGGCTGCAGAGATGTTTACAGGCAAATAGATGTGCAGCAGTTTAGCAACTGATCGCCCAGACGAACCAAGTGGCTACCAATAGTGTCTCCTCAACGATTTTTAAGCTAACATTGCTGTGTGTGCGCCTCGTTCACACACCCATGCTATCATGCCATCTGCTGTTCATCGGAGAGGAAAGCTAGAATTTGCGTGGCAGAACCATATCCGGACGTCCATTGAATGAAGACAACTGGTCTTTTCAGAATCACTTTTATGTTCCATAGGACAGAAGGTCATTGGCATGTTCGACGTGAAACGTCTGAAAGAAAACACGTAGCAACAATTGGCGGAAGGATCCAGGCCAAAGGAGGAAGCGTTATGGCCTGCGGAATGTTTACGTGGCATTCCCTGGATAAACTCGTTATTCGGAATGGCACAATGGATCACGACATACATGCCTGTAACCTAAAGGGCCATGTCCACCACTAAATCGAGTTTTTTTCTCCTTGTCATGATGGCACCTGCCAGCAGGACAGTGTAACACGTCGTAAGCTAGCAGTGTAAGTGCGTGGTTCGAAGAGCGCCAGGATGAGTTTACCGTACTACCCTTCCAGAACGCCATTGACTCCCTTCCTGCACGTCTCGCAGCAACCCACGCTGCATAAGGTGGTTATTCAGGTTTTTGACAGGTGGTTACATTAATATCACTAGAAAGTGTATATTTAGTCAAACCTCAGGAGCTGGAACAGGTAGACAGACTAAAGTGATCAACGCGGTTGTAGTTTGTTGTGGTCTTCAGTCCAAAGACTGGTTTGATACAGCTCTCCATTCTACTCTATCCTGTGGAATCCTCTGCATCTCCGAATAACTACTGCAACCTACATCCTTCTGAATCTCTTGGTCTCCCTCTACGATTTTTATCCTCCACGCTTCCCTCCAATACTAAATTGGTGATCCCTTGATGCGTCAAAACGTGTCCTACGAACCTATCATCTTTAGTATTCTTCTGCAGCACCACATTTCAAAAGCCTCTGTACTCTTCTTCTCTAAACTGTTTATTGTCCATGTTTCACTTCCATACACGGCTACAGTACATACAAATACTTTCAGAACGGACTTCCAGCCACTTAAATCTATAATCGATGTTAAGAAATTTCGCTCCTTTAGAAACGCTTTCCTTGCCATCGCCAGTCTACATTTAATATCCTTTCTACTTTGACCATCATCAATTATTTTGCTGCCCCAACAGCAAAACTCGTCTAGTACTTAGTCTCTTTTCCTAATCTAGTTCTCTCGGCAGCACC
This sequence comes from Schistocerca serialis cubense, assembly GCF_023864345.2. NCBI lineage: Eukaryota > Metazoa > Arthropoda > Insecta > Orthoptera > Acrididae > Schistocerca > Schistocerca serialis. The sequence continues at coordinate 587,041,882 of NC_064640.1, forward strand.
TGATTTAATTCGACTACATTCCATTATCCTCGTCTTGCTTTAGTTGACGTTCATCTTATATCATCCTTTCAAGACATTGTCGATTCCGTTCAGCTACTCTTCCTTTTGCTTTCTCTGACAGAATTACAATGTCATCGGCAAACCTCACGGTTTTCATTTCTTCTCGCTTGATTTTAATCCCTACTCCACATTTTTCTTATATTTCCTTTGCTGCTTCCTCAATATAGAGATTAAATAAAATCGAGAATAGGATAAAGCCCTGTCTCACTCTCTGCTAAACTATTGCATCCCTTTACTTCCCATCGACACTTGTGATTGCCCTCTAGTTTCCGTAAAAATTGTAAATAGCATTTCGCTCCCTGTATTTTACCCCTGCCGCCTTCAGAATTTGAAAGAGAGTATTCCAGTCAACACTGTCAAAAGCTTTCTCTAAGTGTACAAATTCTGTAAATGTAGGATTTCCTTTTCTTAACCTGTCATCTAAGGTAAGTCGTAGGGTCAGTATTGCCTCACGTCTTTCCCGAGGTCAGTTTCTACCAGTTTTCCACTCGCCTGTAAGGAATTCGTGTCTATATTTTGCAACCGTGACTTACTAACTGATAGTTCGGTAAGTTTCACACCTGTCAGCACCTGATTTCTTTTCGTATATGTTGCTCACCAAATAAAAGAGTTTTGTCATGGTTGTATCTCCCAAGACTATCTGTAGTTCTAGCGGAATGTTGTCTACTCCCAGGGCCCTGTTTCAACTTAGGTCTATCAGTGATCTGTCAAATTCTTCACGCAGCATCACATCTCCCATCTCATCTTCATCTATGTCCTCTTCCATTTCCATAATATTGTCTTCAAGTACATCGAACTTGTGTAGACCGTCTACATACTCCTTCCACGTTTCTGATTTTCCTTCTTTGCTTAGGACTGGTTTTCCATATGAGCTCTTGATATTCATAGAGGTGCTTCTCTTTTCTGCAAAGGTCTTTTGAGTCTTCCTGTAGGCAGCACCTATCTTACCCCTAGTGATCTATGCTTCTACATCCTTACATGTGTCCTCTAGCCATTCCTGCTTAACCCTTTTGCCCTTCCTGTCGATCTCGTTTTTGAGAGTTTGTACTCCTTTTCGCCTACTTCATTTACTGCATTCTTTTATATTTTCTCCTTTCTTCATTTAAACTCAATATCTCTTGTATTAGCCAACGATTCCCACTAGCCCTCCTCTTTTTACCTACTTGATTCTATTCTGCCTTCACTATTTCAACTCTCAAAGCTACCCATTCTTTTTCTGCTGTATTCCTTTCCACTGTTCTTGTCAATCGTTCCCTAATGCAGTCTTTGAAACTCTCTACAACCTCTGGTTCTGTCAATTTATCCAGGTCTCACCTCCTTAAATTCCTATTTTTTGCTGTTTCTTCAGTTTCAATCTGCAGTTCATAACCAATAAATTGTGGTAAGAGTTCACATTTCCCCAGGAAAAGTCTTACTGTTTAAAGCCTGGTTCCTAAATTTCTGTCTTATCGTCATATAATCAATCTCAAACCTTCTGGTATCTCCATCCCTCTCTCACGTATACAACCATCCTTAATGATTCTTAAACCGACGTCAACACGGTAGACATCATAATAATTAACAGTATGTTTCTCGAATATCGTAGAGAGTAGAACACAAGTTCAAATGTAGTCTTTCCTTCAGAACTTTCCATATTATCATATCGTGGAAACTTGCTGAACTTTCGACAAGAAAGCGAAACCACATGCTTCGTAATTACTTTAGGACATTCATCATACTAACTAAAGGCAATGCTTTGATCTGACTTTGACTCACTGTTTCATGTCTCAGAAAAATGATTACATTGTTCGATACGCTCAATACAAGCATTGTGAGATACGGATACAGGGTATTGTGTTTCGTTTGGTTGCAATTAGAGATACCTCTTTAAGGAGTAAATTAGATTAAACCTGTCCACACAGCCGTAAGCCATGAATTATTAACGTGCATTACTAAGTAAAGATAATTGTGTTAAGAATAATTGGAGAACGTCGTTCTGCCGTAGTGCAACTGGTAACGAAAGGAAGGGAAAAGAAAATTAGAGTTTAACGAACATTCGACCATGACGTCATTAGGGGTAGGGCATAATCTCGGATTCAAGAACCATGAAGAAGGAAATCGGCCGAACCGTTTCATGGGAACCATCCCGGCATTGCCTTTAAAAGGTTTATGGGAACTCCGTAATATCTAAATCAGTATATCTACAAGGAGTTTGAATCACCGTCCTTCCGAATACAAATCCAGTGTGTTACTATTTTGCCACACTCCAAGTCGAGTAAGGGAATCCAGTAATTTGAAACAGGCAAAATCTGGAAACTACGTTACTTAACATTAGTTTGACGGTTTGCAGTGACAAAGGCGTGGTCGGATGTTTCGCTTCCCTCTTGGTTAACAGCAATTTCCGTCGCTGTCAGTCCGGGATGAGACGGGGCAAACTAACAGGCAGCGGTGGCTACACTGGAAGCCACGCGGAGGCAGCAACAAGGGGCCCTTGTTCTGCGGACCGCTTGCAGACTAATTGGGATATTTCTGTCCTCTCCCGGAAACTTACAGCCAGCGCGCGTTAATATTAAAAGCACGATGCCTAATTGCCTATTCAGAATCGTCTAGAGTCGTCTCATGGCGCAGCCTCGTTGTCCTGAGTAAAAGTGACGGCGAGAACAGTTTGAAATTGACGATGGTTCCCTCAGTTACATTAATAAAGTGGAATAACCACTGCAATCTGTAGCGATCTATCTAAATTTATCGCTGCATTGTACATTCGAGAAATGGAAATGGTCCGTGTTCTTGTTTTCCTTAGTCAATCATCCACTTCAGTGCGTATACATGTAAAGGTAAACATCTAAACATCGAAGCAATAAATTTATCAGAACGTTAGAAACTAAGTAATTGAGTCACACAAGTAATTTATGGGAAGTGAATACAATCCTTGTTTTGAATTTAAAACCTATATGCAGTATTTCAAGAGAGAAGTTAAATGAGTAAGATCCAATAGCTTGGAGAACTTTTATTTCTAAAATTTCTAAAATGTAGTTTTAGAGTTAGACCTAGGTGCCTTGGGTTGAAGCAACTTACTTATGCTTTAGTACATGAAAAATACACAAAGTTGAAATTAAGTTTCTAGATACCTCAAAACCGACTTCAGTACACAGTTAATCTCATTTCTACAAGTAGGTCCCCTCATAATGTTTCAATGTTAGTTCACGATGGTGATATATTATGGATAATTGTTCAGTTTGTTGTATGTTCTCACACTAACGACTTGTGGATATTACTGAACGCATGACTCTAGGAGAAGCAAACGGTACGACTGAAATTAGTTAGAGATTAAAAATAAGTACCAGTCAAATTGAAATATTCGAGGTTCAACACGTGAAGGGGTTGCATCTGCTGGTAACTGAAAGCATCGGACCACTTTTTACGACATTGTCCTTCTTTCCAGAGAAAATGGTTGTTAGTCTTTTAGTGATAATATTTCAGGAAATAAATATTTATTTCCTGAGATACAAGCCATGTTGTGTAGCGTTGGAGATATTTTTGCATGTGTATATATTTTGAAATTCTTTGAAGTGCTTGTCGTAAAACAGGCCTATTAGAACCGTTTCATGTTAATAGGCTTTCAATGTGAGCACTACCAGCAGCTGGGCTGTTAACGTTCTCTAATAAGTAAAGGTAATGATAATATGATTAATTGTGCTATGTCATAAGTTATCTACACGTGCTGTAGCACCGTCAAACTTCTGTGTGTTATGGTAACATGCCTCAGGAAGAAAGAGGAGTTTTTATACTCATCTAAAACATGTTTCTGCCTGTACCTATCCAACATCTACATCTACATGCAACCCCTGCGGGTTCGGGGGTCCGAAGAGGAGCGAGGTATTCCTGCCCGTTGTAAGAGGCGACTAAAGGGAGTCTCCCACTTTTCGGCCTAAGATGGTGTGGTCCGATTTTAGGGTTTGACCCCTACTGTTGGAATTTTTCCGAAGTTCTGGCTATTTGGGGAAGGATGCCTTGGTGGTGCATCATATATCTCTCGTGCGTTAAGATCTTCTGCACCTATTATTGTCATGGCACTTCAACATCACTCATATCCCAGCTGTTTGGGCGAGTACACCTTACGGGGTGCATAATCTCTATCGATTGTCCGCTGTCTTTTGCCCATGCCGTTACCTGATTTCCACGCACCCATTGTCAAGCATGGTAGCCAGTCCGTCGTGGAGGGCTCGTCATGTACCCCCTTGGTCGTAGCCTCCTAACTATCCAGAGATTTATCATAGAATGTAGTCCTTCACGGGCGGTATTGTCTTCACTTAAAACGTCCGCGCTGACTGCGGGAGACATCCTCCGAGATAAAGCAGCGAACTACAAAGAAAACCCGAGAAAGAGCTTATTATATAGGCAGTAAAGAGGGCGCCACTGCCCATCACGTGGCCTCAGCTATGTGACTGTCTCTGGTAATGCCAAAATTGTCGATTGAAAGTAACCGATCATCACGCTTTCGGTGCAATGCTGACATCCAAATTTTATCCAGTTTAACACCTTCCTCTTATGTCCCTCCCTGAGCGTCACTCACCAGGACGCATGCCTAGGTGGTCTCTTACCAAGGCTGAGTGGGGCACCTTCACCTCTGCTACCACCGTTGCATCTATGATGCATGGCAACAGGTGATCCGGACCATCACTACTATCATTGTTGCAGCAACTGATTTTGCAATACGTGGTTGCTGAGGTTGCCCTGGTGGATGACAGTGCCTTGGTGGTCGATGAAAATTGCTGCAGCCATTAGGGACTGTAGATGGGCCCTTCAACGTCGTAAATGGCACCCATCCCTGGAGCACGTAATTGCCATCAAACGGCTCCAAGCATGGTTCTGTCAGCTCATCAGCTGACGCATGCAGTAGCGTTGGAAACGATACGTCTGCACCACAGAAACATGAACCTGTCCATCCCAGGTTTGGACCGAGGTCATACGCCTTTATGTATATCAGACCGCTGCAGGTAAACCTGGAATTTCCAAAAATGGAGCTGCATACACTGATCCAGACATAACTGCAGAGCATCTTGCCAAGCATTATGCTCACACTTCTTCATCTGAGAATTACTGGAGCGCCTTTCGTCTCCAAAACGTGCAGATGTAACGACATCGTCTATCTTTTTCTCCACTTCACCCAGAGCCGTTTAATGCTCCATTCAGTGAGTGCCCTAGCCAACTGTCTGACACAGCCCTTGGGCCGCACGGCATCCATCACCAAATGATTAAACATTGGTCAGTGGATTATCAAAGCCCCCTCCTTACTGTCTTCAGCCACATCCGAAGCGATGGAGAACTACCGTCACCTTGGCGAGAAAGTATCATTGTTCCAGTGGTAAAACCAGGTAAGAACCTTTTAGATACGGATAGCTATCGTCCTATCATACTCACCGACCTTCTGTGGAAGCTCCTCTATCGTATGGCCAGCCAGTAGTTGTGTTGGCTCCTTAAGTCTTGGCGCCTTCTGGCTCTGTCCCAGACTTTCCCCAAGGTCGCTCCACCACAGACAACTTGGTATATCGGCAGTCTGCCATCCTTATGGTCTTTTTCGGCGTGAAAAATTTATTGCCGTCCTTTTTGAGCTGAGAAAAGCCTACAAATACTTGCTACTTTGCACAATAAGGAGCCCACTACCGATATTGATACAGAACTTTTTGTCACTCCTTACTTTCAAAGTTCGAGTAGGTGCCTCACACAGTTCGCCCCATATCCAAGAGAATGGGATTCCACAGCGCTCTGTACTAAGTTGCAAGCTTCTTACTTCCCTTTGCTAAAAGCCTCGTGCCTTCGCAAATATGTTTCCTAACAGAGTCTGGACGTCTGGGTGCCAGTGACCTGTCCCATGGAAATTCGCAGATAGCTGACAGTCGTCTCATCGGCTTCCTGCCTAACAAGGGCCCATCCTTTGCTGTATTTCCGGTCTTCAATACTCTTCCCAATGCAGCGGCGACTCCTTGGCACTAGTCAGCCTGCTTGGACACGGCCGCCGACCGACTTACGCCATTCAACGTGTCTGCATAATGGGATCACAGAACTCGGCAGTCCGCAAATGTTTTCACCAAGGTCGCGCAGAAAAAGCTCTCCCCTCGACCCGTAGCCACTCTACGCTTTAACTGCAGTCACTTAAATTGGCACCCTGTTCCTTTGAATGCAGGTAAAGCTTACCGCTATTCCTTCACTAGAGCACAAAATCAAGAGCTTCAACTACTGGCCGTGCGGTTAAAGGCGCTGCAGTCCGGAACCGCAAGACCGCTACGGTCGCAGGTTCGCATCCTGCCTCGGGCGTGGATGTTTGTGATGTCCTTAGGTTAGTTAGGTTTAACTAGTTCTAAGTTCTAGGGGACTAATGACCTCAGCAGTTGAGTCCCATAGTGCTCAGAGCCATTTGAACCATTTTTTTTTTCAACTACTGCTCACCACTTCAACATCATGTGTGAAGTCAGATCGTATCCAGGTATAGAAACCAAGTAATAAAGATCATTTTCCCTAAGAACATTAGGCAGCATAACAACGTATTAGAAGTGAAAGTGCCCTGCAATCTCTCAAAGTCTTCCTGTTCCTCTCAAATTTATTCCTGGGAAGTGTCACATTTTAAAAATTAGTTTGACATGGAACGGAATAAATTTTGAACCTTTTGTTGGGTACCAGCCGGAGTGGTCGTGCGGTTCTAGGTGCTACAGTCTGGAAGCGCGAGAGCGCTACGGTCGCAGGTTCGAATCCTGCCTCGGGCAGGGATGTGTGTGATATTCTTAGGTTAGTTAGATTTAAGTAGTTCTAAGTTCTATGGGACTGATGACCTCAGTAGTTACGTCCGATAGTGCTCAGAGCCATTTTTTTGTTTTTTTGTTGGGTCATTATCAAAGAAATTAACATGAATCAATATTAGTTCACCATAAACGCCCGCACATTGTTATACCCGTCTTTACCACATTCAACCAGGGGTTATCCATACACTCTCCGCTGTATGTCTACAAAATGAAAGTGAGAAATAAAAGTGTGATGGGTGATCCATCGGGTCATATTCTTGAAGACCGAGACTTAAATGGCAAATACTAAACGGTTACAGGGTCATGCAGACTTTTATCTATTCATTCATCCTGAAATTGGAGCCAGAGAAGGTTATTTCCCTTACCAGAATATAATCATGTTGTCTTGATGATTCTCTCCCCATGGAAAATTACTACCCCTGCTCAATTACACAAATGGCTGCATTCATTCCTTGACAGAATATCGATCACAAACGTTGTCAGATTCACTCAATATAAAAGATCCTTAGTTTTCATTTTGCATGTGTCATTTGTTCCGCTTATTTCTTTAACATGTGTCAATCTGTTCCTCTGGTCCAAAGATGTAAGTGTCAAGACAATAACGCAACATATAAGTGACATAAAAACAAGTGAATCTTCACACAAAACGAAAAATAATACATGAGTTCATTAAGAGAAAATAAAACTTGATAAGAAAACACTGACAATACATGTATTCTTGTAAAAAAAATGAAATCAGTAAGGCACATATAAAACAAACTGGGAACAACAAATACCTCCTACAGCTCCCTTCTCAAAGGTCTTTAGGGGATCCGATGTTTTATTAAGTTTACAGTTGTGACACGATTAAACACAGCACTACACATGTCTTGTAACAGGCTAGATGTGGCAGGTATGAAGGGTGAGTTTGCGAAGATGTGTTACCCCTTTTCTTCGGCGTGTGGAGTACAGGTAGCACCGTTGGTGTGGCAGCACCTTGTCTGTGGCAGCAATCGGTGGCATCTCGATTACTGACCGTCTTGGATGACGTGGTAGTAGCCGCTGTCGAAGACCATTCATGGGAACACTGATCGATACGTGACTCCAGACACGTGAGTACCTCCATTCAGTTCTCTGCAGGCAGCCGCATCCCAATGGCCCGTGGTCACCCTTCCATTCAGAGGTAGGTCCCTAAGGGCCTGAGAGTGGGAAGTGGCAGCAAAAGTGCTCGCGAGGTCGCAGGGCACCAGCCCTTCGTTGACAGCTTGTGACGTGGAGGTTCGTTCGCACCTGCCTCCATTCACGTAGCCCGATGATGTCATGTCGTCCAGCTGCCCTGTGGTCACTATGTGGGCCACAGCCCCGTGGAGAGAGCTGCGTACCCTCCGTCTCACAGGGCTGGCAGACGACCTTCACTGTCCTGTCTGCTTGGCGCCAGGTCTGCCCAAGTGCTATGCCCGTTCCATTGTCAACGACCTCGCCCACTGCCTGATACGTCGCCATCAACTCATCTTCCATAGTCTGCACAGTGCTTACATGGAGACTTAGTGTCGTGTATTTACAAATATGTTAACAGCATAAATACAAATGGTTCAAATGTCTCTAAGCACTATGGGGCTTAACATCTGAGGTCATCAGTCCCCTACACTTAGAACGACTTAAACCTGTCTAACCTAAGGGCATCACACGCACCCATTCCCGAGGCAGGAGTCGAACATGCGACCGTAGCAACCGCGCAGTTCCGGACTGAAGCGCCTAGAACCGCTCGGCCACAGCGGCCGGCTGCATAAATACAGATAGAATTATAATGAAATTATAAAGTATTGCTTTACATGATTACTCCAAGAATAGAAAAAAGTAAAGTCGTTAACAGAGCTCTTTTGACAAAAATAAAATTTTATTCTATTCTACAGTACTTATTTGATTTTACTTCACCAATAATTTTAAATGATCAATTTTCTGTGTCTAAAACTTTATAATCTTAAGTAGTGGTGAGGTGTTGTAGTGTATGATAGTGTAGTGTTGATTGCCCACAACCTTTCATGCGCTCAAAGTACTAAGCTTGCTTAGAGTACACATTCATTTCAGTCATTCTCATTCCATCTAAGTCTACTACTTATTCATGCAATTCAACTACTATAAAAGCTATACAAACTAATAGATTTCCCATTACTTTTTGTTGTTATGGTGGCACTAACGCTGGTGTATGGCGTCTATCTCGATGAGTGCAAACGTCACTAGTCTACTCTCTCTCTCCAATGTGGCAAAACACCCGCTGCAAAAGTCTCTTTTTTGCGGAAACTGACACAATATTTTCTCAGGTTGGTGTACAAATTTTCCACTCCAGCTCCTTGGTGAGAGATTTCGCCTGATGATATGCAGCCCACATTAAAGAACTGTCATGCGGTTCCTACTTTGTGACGATTCTCGGTCGCAATCTGCTGGGGAAATGAAAATGCTCCTACAGCGTTTTCGATGGGAAGTGTTTGATCTCCCGCGCTACAGCCCGTAATTGGATTCCTCTATGTTTCATCTCTGCTGACATTAACTACTGGCTATGAAGACAACATTTTCGCACAGGCAACGAGCTATAGATGAGCGTAGAGAATTGGTGGGAAGCACAGGCTGCTACCTTCTATGACGAGGGTATCGGAAAGTTGGTACAACGTTACGACAAATGTCTAAGTCGATGTGATGTCTATGTAGAGCAGTGGCTGGAAGCTGTAGCTAACTGTTGCAGATAAAAAATATTTCTGATTTTCAAAGTGGTTTCCATTTCTTGATCAATCTAAACTTACTTTCCGAATAGCCCTATTATTACTGACATTTGACAGCAAAGCTACATTTCTTCTGTTCCTCTCTTTCTCACAAATTGATGGTGTGGCTCTCTCACTCTGCAAAATCATACCAAAGTGACTCGCACAAGCCGGCCGCGGTGGACAAGCGGTTCTAGGCGCTTCAGTCTGCAACCGTGCGACTGCTACGGTCGCAGGTTAGAATCCTGCCTACGGCATGGATGTGTGTGATGTCCTTAGGTTAGTTAGGTTTAAGTAGTTCTAAAGATCTAGGGGACTAATGACCACAGATGTTAAGTCCCATAGTGCTCAGAGCAATTTGAACCATTTTGGGTCGCACATTCCGTGCTCACCCCACATAGTACAAACTATCGCCCAAGATCTACCATTCAGGCGCTCGCGAACTACTCGCGGAAGGCCACACGAAAATCATCGCACAATAGTGCGGAAAACCACATGCGAAAACCACAAGCGAATAACCACAGTAAGCGACAATCGCATAAGACGCGATAGCTCATCAGTGTAACCACACTCGAATAAAATATCACATTCGCGAGAAACATCGCATCAAAGGCGACATCCAGAGACAAAAAACACACCAAAAATACATCGCGCCACTCACGGTGACAATAATCAGCCCACAGCGAAGACACTTTGAACTGGGCAATGGTCACAAACCATGGCGTAACACACAAGAACGTCAACACGCCTCTTGCGTAGAACCTCCATGGGCCTCGCAGACTGATCTCAACTACGCCCCCCTCTCACACACTATGCTACGAATTATACACCGTACCGGATCCTACAAGGGCGTTTACTGCAATGCACCTACAAGAAACAGAAGAAATTTGATTGTAGCTGAACTCCAAGATGTTACGAGAAGAATTCCGTCCCCAATACTAGTGCAACTGTTTCTGACTCGAAGGTACCAAAATTCTATCGTTTTTGTGACACCTGATTCTGTCGTTCCGTGCAAACTGTAAAACTGATATGAGAACATATTAATTTGCACGAAGTAGGACTCAAATAAACAACGAAGTTTCCGTCGTGTAATGGTACATTTCTCTCTCAACAGTTTTAATTAGTCACCTCTGGGATGACCAACTGTACATCTATAAACTTGATACTTGCTACGAAGAAATACTTGTACAGTGAAATTCTAACAATTCCTCACTCTTACGACTCGCAGTAATGGGAGATGTTACTATGCTAATTACCATGGTGGAATTACAAAAAAAATCTAAAGAAATTATTGCTGTGTTTAAAACTATTATAACTAAACAAAACCTACGCTACTTTGCTTAAGCTCAGCTGTCACCGACCATTAAACTTTCTGTGGCCTGTACAGAACAATAATCTACCAGTAACGTTTCTTCTAGACCGTCGTATCCACGCGTAATACCATTGATGAGCCTAGGTCAGAGCTCAGAAGCAGATGCGTTTTATGCCTCTTCTGCATTGACGTTGGTTGACATTTCCTCGCGGCCCTCGACTTGGGTTGCAACCCCGAATCTCAGTTTCCTCAGCCTGACCTGCAATTCCGTTTGCTCTGTTGTTCATACGCTGCCATCTTCTTTTATCATTGAAACCGGATTCGTGGTTTCGCCTTCCATTGTTTTGTGGTCCGTAGCCTTCATTCCTCCTTCCATTTCAGCCTGTGTTGCGTAGTACATAATTATTGAGGTTCCCATTCCAGTCTCTTCGTTGGTCAGATTCACTTCTCCCGAAATTTCCCGACCTTGAATGGTTTCCGTAAGGCGTTCCATTCCGTACATTATTGTAATGTTTATATTGTGCCCACGACACATGGCCTACTACGTATGTGTCCGACTTCCCTCTGTGTTCTTTGATATTCTCTGCTCGGAATGCGTACTCTAATTCGTAAAGAGTGTTACGGGAAGTACTGAGCTACACATCACACCTACCAGCTAATACTTGTTGATACGCTGACGAAAGTTTGGTGTAACAGTGACGTATGATTTCACCGGTAGTGCATGGTTCGTCAAGATACTGGTTCATGTCAATCATTGCCTCAAGGAACTTGATTGGGATTTTGTAGCCTGAACTCTCGGAATATTTGCCAACAATCATCTCGTATTTTATGCTCTCTAGCGTCTCTTTGGACCAGTAGATATTTAAGAAGCTTTCCTTGAACTCCTGGTGACTTCTACACGTCGCCGATATTCCGCGCATTTTCTCCGCAACTGACTCTTGTAAGTGTCCGCAAGTAATGTCTAATTTCTATTTCAAAGACCAATTTGGAGGTAAATACAGGTCAGATTGTGATATCGAAGTAAGTGAGTGAATAGAATTACCCTAATCTCGGGAAATTTCAGATTTTCAGACTTGTAAGAAATTTTGAAACTCAAATGGCATTTCGTCAACAACTTCCGTCCTACGGTAAATAGCAGTCCTTCGGATGCCCTCGATCGACGTCCCCTTATTTGTGCTCCCTCCATGGCTTAGAGAAAATGCGACGTTTGTCTCACCATGTCCTGTGCTCGCTGCTAACTGTATGCAGTTATCCGTTCCGTACGAATTTGCTTTTGGTTGTATTGCGTTCGCGATTGGCCGCATTTGAAATAATTTCCTTAGCACCTCCTCCAGTTTCTTCTCCATACGCGTGTTGATCGCTTCCTGTTGAGATTGAACGAAAGAAGAGTCCGAACCTCTTCAGTCTCGCTCACTGGAATTGCAGCTGTCACGTCCGAAGAAGTCCCTAATCGCGCAGCTCTGACTGTAAATTGCCCATGGCCGCTGTCGTATGAATATCCGTGGCTTCACATATTTTCGTGTCGATGTGCTGCTCCGCGTCATTTTGCCGCTTTTCCACGCTTTAGACCTTCTTGTTCAGATTGACCACTGCTTCTCGTCCTTGCTGTTCTGTGCGTTTACTCGCTTTCGATGCCTCAGGTGCTACCCGTCTTGCGAAACTTGCTACTGTTTTGGCGCTCTGTGCAGTCTTCTTAGCATCATGTGCAATCTTTAAACCTTTAGTTGCTTTGGTGTTTACTTTGCGTAGGTTTTCCTGGAGTTTATTCGCGCATGACCTGTGTTCCGCTAGCATCTGATTTAACTGAGCACTGATATTTCTTATGTCCATCCTAGTCTCATTAATTTCCTCCTCCAGTTTCTTCTCCATACCCATTACAAATGCCACCCGGTTGAAGTCCTCTTCCTTTTCCTCAGTATCATGACCGACCGAACTTATACTTTATTTCTGCAGTGTTGTTTCTGCGTCATTGCGTTCTGATACCGCCCTATCTTCTCTGTCTGGATGTCTAATAAGCACTTCTGCTCCGATATGTTGTGGTACGGTCACATCTTCTATCACAAGCGATCTGATACTGTCTGTCCCCTCAAGAAAAGCCATATAACTTTCGTCTTCCTGATTTCCTTGTGGCACGACTTCGTTGTTGCTAACACCGTTCAACAGCAACACCTCCCTTCCTTCAAACTGTGCCTCCTCCGTTTCATTGCATTCTTCCTCCATGACGTACGCTTCATTTTCCCGGTCTCAATCTATTTGTCTCCGTGCCCTACTTCTCGTTTCCATTCAGATTCTCTATCCACAGCAAACATTAATTATCCGTGCAACCCGTGGACAACAGTATAATCTAATTCACAAGATATACGCAGTAAAACACAATGACGTCAAAAAATAATTAGCAAAGCATTTTTCAGTTCGAGACTACGACAATAGTACGCGAGATTCAGAATCAAAACCAACCAAATACAAAACACGTACAACAGTCAACAGCAGAAAAATAATAAGACAACGCCGTTAGCAACGACGGCAAAACGGTCGACACGTGACACAGAAGTCACTGACACAAATACACTGTAAATAAAGCAAATAAACAACACAATCAGAACATTAAGCATTTACAACATTCTAATGAACCATGTTTTTCGTTTTTTGTTTTGTTTTTTATTTCATCATAATGTAGACCTGTTTGGCAAGGACGCTAAATGACATCGTCACAGACGTGCTAAGGACCTAGATCCTGGCAGCGGTTCGCCGATTGCAAGCTTAATACTTTCTTTTGTAATCAAGACTTTAACAAAAATGAAAATGGTAATGTTAATCAGAACGCAGGGAGGAGTTGTGATCTAAATAACAATAAATTTATTCATTCTTAACATCACAAGACAAAAAAATGGCTAAAGAAACAACACACAAACATTTTTATTTGACTTACGCTTTCACTAATATGGGGTCTATGATGGACAAAGTGATGAGTTGGAGATCGACACTCGACACTAACCAGAACACTAGTCACTTTATCTGACTTCATACACGTGAATCCGTTGTAGGGCACAGAAACCACTCCACAATAAAGCATCTATATTCTACAAATCCATAAAGAAAAATATGGTTCCAAAGAACAAGGTTCTGAGAAGCGTATATTGGAGCCTTAAGCTGTAGCAGCGAATACTTTAGCCTCATGCTGGTCAGGGAGGCACACCACGATGAGTTCGGCGGCTGAAGTCATGGTCGGCAGAAATCTGTTACTAATGGCGCTCGCCTGAAAAATTCAAGTACTCGATCTCGCGTTCGGCTATTTCGGAACGCAGGTACTTACCTATGAGCCTCTGAAACCCCGGTGGATTCCAGTGTGCAGGTGGATCAGTTTTCAGGTCTGCCAAACCAATTTGACTCCGTCCCAAGACTATGCATGACGGAATATATCAAATGTTTAGACGGCCGACTCAAAACAAATAAATATACCCACGCATCACTCGTTGTGTGTGTGATGCTAGAAGCAGTGACTGGCACAGGCTCTAAATGCACACTAGCAAAGGACACAAGTCTCACTGTTTAGGCAAAGACCTGCAGTTCTTTACTAGTGAAGCGCCAGTACAAGAGTGTCCTCTTCTCTTTCTCACCGCTTTCCTCGCCAGCTCGGTAGCAAAGCACATTTACATCCTTAGAGTATTCCTACTTTAGCATAAGCCAATCATCAGCTGGAGTACTGCATTTGAAGATGGGAGACTGCACCTTGCTCTGCATACACAGATTTCACCAATCACAGACTTTCAAGATAATTGGGAGAAAAGGAAAAAAAGATTCAGCTTCACTGCCTCTTTCCCATGTGTTTACGCCATGTCTTTCGCTAACAACATGACCTGGATGGAACCACAGTCCTCCATAAAAATATCATTATCTCTCGTCTTGTGTCGATTTCGAACTTTCCACAGAACGGTCATAAACTTGCTAAAAACCTTATGCCTTCACAAATATGTTTCGTAACAGTCTGGACATCTGGGCGCCAGCGATTGTCCCACTGAAATTTGCGGAAAGCTCACAGTCATCCCATCGGCTTCCTGCCAAAAAAGTGCCCATCCTCTGCTTCATTACGGATCTTATACTCTGCCCATTGAAGCGGCCACTCCTTGGTGCAAGTCAGCTTACCTGGACGCGGCCGCCGACCGACCGGTGCCATCCAACGTGTCTGCACAATGAGATCACGGAACTCAGCAGTCCGCAAATGCTTTCACTCAGGTTCTGCAGAAAAACCATAGACTTTTACTGCAGTCGTTTAAATAGGCACCCTATTCCTATGAACGCAGATAAAGCTTACCGCTATTCCATCACTAGAGCACACAAGCAAGAGTGTTAACTACTGCCCACCATTTCATCATGATGTATGAAGTCAGATCATAACCAGGTATAGCAACCAAGTAATAAAGATCAACTTCCCTAAGAACATTATGCAGCATAACACCGTATTAGAGGTGAGATTACCCTGCAATCTCTCAAAGTGTCCCACTCCTTTTAGTGGCCATTAATGGGCTCACAACAACAGTGGGGTTCTCATTATCCCCCTTCTTATATGCTGACGATTTTTTTACTTCCTTCTGCTCCTCTTCTATTGGTGTGGCTGAATATCGACACTCACGGGCCCTTACCCATGGCCTTCTGTTTTCAGCCTCGAAGATTTGGGCCATGCACTCCTGTCAGCACCGTTCTGTTCACCCGCATCTGGAACTTTACCTCAATGACAAGCTACTTAATGTAGTGGAGAATTTCCACTTTTTGCGACGGGTTTTCAGCTCCCGCCTAACTGGGCTTCCCCTTCTTTGTGAGCTTAAGGAGAATTGCTGGTGGCATCTTAACACTCTTTGCTGCCAGTATTACACCGATTGGGGTGTAGAACGCCCTACACTACTGAAGCTATACAAAGCCCTTGTCAAGTCCTGTCTGGGCTATGGAAGCCTAGCATATGGTTCAGCGTCGCCCTTAGCATTGCAAAAGCTGGAACCTGTACACCACTGCAGAGTTCTACTTGCGGCGGGGGCTTTTACAATGAGCCCAGCGGACAGCCGCCTTGTAGAAGCTGGGGATCCTCCCTTGCAGATCTGGTGACAACAGCTGCTTCAAATTGTACTGCACACATTCGCAGCTCAGCTCAACATTTCAACTACTGTCTCCTTCTCCCTAACATGCTGATCCATTTCCCATAATGCCAGCCCAAATCGGGGACTCCAGTTGCAATCTGTGTCCAGTCCCTTCTCACTGAATTCAAGACTATCCCTCTACCACCCTCCGTATGGGTCAAATCACATACACCTCCATGGTCCATGACACGACCACAGCTTTGTCTGGACCTGTTGCAAGGCCCAAACGGCTCAGTTCCACCTGAGGCCCTCTGACAGCAATTTTTCTCTGTTCTCGGCAAATTCCAGGGCACAAAAATAGTCTGCACTGAAGGCTCGTTGGTTGATGGGTACATTGAATTTGCTTACGCTCATGCTGTGTACAGCGCTACTTGATGCATGGCTGCAGTACCTTCACTGCAGAGTGGTAGCCATCTCTTGCGCTCTTGGGCGTATCTACTCCTACACAGATGAGTCCTTCCTCATCTGTAGTGACTCCTTAAGCCACCTACAAGCTCTCAACCAGTGCTTCCCTCGCCATCCTTTTGTGATGACCATCCAGGAGTCTCTTTATGCCCTCCAAAACAGTGAACATTTAGTTTCCTTCCTTTGGACCCCAGGTCATGTTGGAATCCCGGGCAATTAACTCGCTGACATGCTGGTCCAATAGACCCTAGAGATTGGCACACCAGAGACTAATCTCCAATTGGTCTTAAGTCGTAAAGTTTTTGGGATCTGGGATACTGAAAGGTGCACCCATGGAACACCATATAAACTATGTTGTATCAAGGAGACAACAAATGTGTGGGGGTCATCCATGCAAGCCACTCTCAGGAACTCCACTGTTCTTTGCCAGCTCTGCATCGGTCATACTTAGCTGATTCACGGTCATCTCCTTCATCGTGAAGACCCACATCAGTATGGTTGTGATTCTCGCTGGACTGTGGCCATATATTCTTGGGCTGCCCATTTTCAGCCGCTCTGAGTGGGCTTTTAACCTTCCCACTTGAATGACTACAGTGTTAGGGACAATGCCTCAATGGCTCATCTAGTTTTACGTTTTCTTCGAAAGGAAGGTTTTTATCACTCAATCTATGGATGGGCGTCTGGCTTTCTCTCACAGGCCTTCACCATCTGTCTTTTTTAACTCTTCCTCGCTCTATTCGTTCACTCTGACCTTCGTCTTTTCCCTATTTGTGTTTCTCCAGTCTTGTGTTTTTCAGCTGAAGATTTTACTGTGTTGATAAGTGGCTGGCTCATTCTTTAGTATTCTTGTGCTCAGCCATTCCAGGCCAATTGCTCTATTATTTTAATACCTTCCACTGCCTTTCTTTCTTTTAGTGCACGATTTCTCCCTTTGGTTTGCCTCTTTCGTCTTCTGTTTCAGTATGGTTCCCAGTTAGTTTTACGCCTTTCTTACTCTCCCCGACTCCTTTTGAGAAATGTTTTAACCTGAGACCATTTCGCATGAGGAAAAAAGAATTGATTACCCTGTAGTTTGGTCCCTTTACTCTCCAAACTAACCAATCATCCATCTACGTACATACTCGGCAACTCATCATACAATGTATGGCGGAGGATATCTGTTCCACACTGCAATAGCAAGGATAAATCTAATACATTTCTCAGGAAGTCTCTGGTAAGATAATTGGGTATCAGGTGTGGTGTCACAAGGCTTAGGCCTGTCCCATCCCTGATTAAATCGACCAAGACTTAAACGAATAATTGTAAGAACAGTTATTATTATTATTTTCTTTAAGTTTGTTTTTGGGTTTTCAGAAATACTGTGGGAAGAAAGTTTATTTATGTTGCAGATAACGTGGAACACGTTGCCCAACGATCACCACGAAAGTTCGACGTAGCGGCAAGTGGGCAAGGAATAAAACGAATGCTGCAAACTACCGCGAGCCATGGAAGAGCCTGGGCCGCGAGGGCGTCGAGCTTCATAGGTCGTTGTTGGACAACGTCAAAGGAAGAGATATTCTGCTTTCTCTTTGTAAACAGATCGATCGAGTCTCGAAAGGTTCATGTAAAACGTATAGGCGGGTGACACATTAGGTGGGGCCCGATGCCTGTAATACTTCCACAGTTATTAAAAAGTTGTTAAATGGCAAAACCAATAGTTCATCATTTATATAGATAAAAGGTAGTAAAGATATAGGAAAGGAAGAGTTGCGGCGTCAGAACGAAAAGTGATACATCGCTCAGCAACGAAGAAGGACGTAAACAGCGGGCGTTACGTGGTGAAAACAAATCAACTGATAAAATAGTAAGTCTGTAATTAAGCGTAAAGCCACGTAACACTGCACAGGTTACGCATACTGATTTACACAATCGAACACTTCGATGCCCTCACCTCCTCTCGCATGGGGAACCACATGGAATCGATCTAGGTCACGCATGGGTTATCATTAGCCCCTCCCCTCCTGCTTGCTCCCATTTCCTCCCCTTTCCTATTGACCAATGAGGATCATGCACCCATTCCAAGATTCGCTTTTAACTGGGGCACTTGTGTAGGATAGATTACTACGGAGCTGGACAGCATAGCGAGACGATGTGTTAGTAGCAATTTTACGTATCACCTGAAGAGAAGACACCCACGCAGATATGCAAGTGCTCTAATTATTCTATGTGTTTCGTAGTTCCCCATTTGGTAACTGGAGGAGTTGTAGAGCACAGGGAGAATTGCATATTTGTTTGTAGCAAATAACATCACTTGAGATCTGTTTGTTTGAAACTATTTAATAAATCAAGGCACCACCGGAAACCTCAGCTAGGTAGATGTGTAAGCACTCTCATTTTTACGTATTTCTTCATATTTTCCCCAGTTTTATATATTTTTTACCAATTTCCTGTTTTATAACTGTAGAAAATCTGGAGCATGCGGAGAGGTTATGTCTATTTATCGATAACAAATTACATCACTCTAGATCTATTGGTTAGTTAGAATTTTACGTGGCATCAGCAGAAACCTTACCTAGGCAGATCTGTAAGTACTTTCAGTTTTACGTATTTCTCATTTTTTTCAATTTTAGACATTTTTCAGCCATTTTCGAATTTACATAGTTTTATATATTTTGGTCAATCATGTAATACTGTTCCAGACGACGTGGTGCTCTTAGGCATCACAATGCAGAATTAGATATGACTGATACTGAGACACACCTCCCAACTCCACTCTGGAGCAGGTCACCATAGGGGTAGGTCGAGTCTCTTTGTTAACAAAAAACCACGTCACTTGCGGTCCCTTTAATTAACACTTCGAGGCACCAACAAAAGCCACACATAGACAGGAAATATGCAAGTACTCAAGATGTACGTATTTTCACAGTTTTCCCATTGTATCCAATTACATGAGTTATGTGTCAACATCGTTTCCTGTCGTGTCACGTCGCCTCATTGCAGTGCCAAGTCAAGTCGCGTCACGATGTCACATCCCATTGCGTTGACGTCATGACGATGTCAGCTTTTGTCCCGATTTTTGTATCATTTCCAAGCCACCACTATATTACTACTGCGTGACGTAATAATGTTAGAGATGAACAAGCTGTAGAAATAGTGTGCCATAGAAGCTTCTTTAAGAAATAAGTATTGCATAAGAAATACCACACTACGTTACCAGATTAGGTGACGTCATAGTAAAATTACCATGGCTACAACCAAAGTTTACTCTATTTGTAGTTCACATCTAGAGAGCGTCGTCCAGTATCTGAGACAACCCCAGTGAAAGTCACGTCACACTGATTCCGACGTGTATGTGTGTAGCCGCGAAGCCAGTGATTGCGTACGGACACAATGACCAGCAATTGACGAGAAAGTTGCGGCTGATGCCTAATATTGCTGCTATATTAGTCTGGCCGAGAGATCTCGCGGTAATAGTGGCAAACAGATCCCAAATATCAGACACTGGTGCTCACATACATTACGAGAAACTCTTCATTTGTATTCGCCGTATACTGCCGATACTATATGGAACTCCTCGTAGGATCGTGACCACCAAGTCGTGAACGGGAGAGATCCTCGTGTCCAACACTACGCCAAGCCTTCTCAAATGTTCGGATGTCTGAGCACTATGGGACTTAACATCTGAGGTCATCAGTCCCCTAGTCTTAGAACTACTTAAACCTAACTAACCTAAGGACATCACACACATCCATGGCTGAGGCAGGATTCGAACCTGCGACCGCAGCAGCAGCACGGTTCCGGACTGGAGCGCCTAGAACCGCTCCGCCACAACGACCGGCTCAGGCCTTCTCCCCAGGCGTGGTAGAGAAATTTGCACAATGTACGTTTAATCCTTTCCTTCCAAGTAGCTGTCATAAATGACGCTCAGTCGTCACGGAGAGAGCGTCCCGCCACACCAGAACCCATCGTAACTTGTCAATGCTTTTGCAGATAGACGCTGCAAACGGTTGAGGCGCCAAGCACTGCCCTCCCTTCCCCTGCATCGTTTTCTCTCTTTGGACTAACTACGCAAACAGGCATAACTCGCAGACGCCTTTGCAGATAAACGTTGCCAACAGTTTAGGCACTAAGCATATCCCTCGCCACCCCTGTTTCTCTCTGGACCAAGCAGATACACACTCCCACTCTCCCTCCACCCAACCCTTATGCTTCTAAAACTTGTGTGTGTGAGTGCATTTTCAGCCAGGCGACAATCCCAGGTGGAATGAAGACGAGTAACAAAATAAACCCTACAAATGTAAGCGACATTATTGCAAGCCTCGCACATTAGCCATAAGGATATCCGAATATGGTAAGTACTTTCGACTAATCCACTACAGTTAGAAACGGTGTATATATCTTGAGGCAACGCAACTTACTGCGGGTACATACCAACAATTTATTCAAGTAGTATTTGAGAATAAGAGCACATTGTGCCTTGCAACAAACATTATACATAGTTTCTAACCTTTAAGAAATATTTTCTCGTTGACGCCCTCCGCAAAATTATGGAAGTAAAAAAGTTTATGGCTTACTACAATTTTGCTGTTCATAGAGTTAAACTGCCGCATCGGACATTACGTTTTAATTTACTGGGTTTTTACTACTAACTCTATTCGCAAAACGTTTTGTAGGGAGCATACACATTGTATGTAACTGCAAAATTATGCATTGTACGACACACTGTTCAGGAAATACTGCGTCATAAACATTGATGTGTTTGAAAAACTAGCTTTTGTTTAAAACGGAACGCAAAGTGCCCAGACTGTGCTCATTAAGTGTTCCATAATGAAAGCACTTAGTTATTTTAACAAACTTTAAACTTAATTTCTAATATCCAACACATTAAATCTTTTGCAAAGTAGTCATAGGTTTGAAACTGTTTTATACATGGAAATTCGAGTCTTCGCAGAAGCGGATTTTTACTGGTAGTTTTATGAACATTGGTCTTTGGAAGTGCCGAGCTGTAGATGTTGGAGGCCACTCAAAACGAAAAACTGTCTGTACGGCTTCCTGCTGAAATAATTACAACTTATCTTCAAACAACTTTTATGTGATGAAGTGGTAAGACAGATTCGACCCAAAACCGACCCACTCTTATGCCTGAGGTGAGAATGGTACGCCGGAACATATAGTGCTTTCTGCGATGCCGTTGGACACGTAAGACAAACTCTACGAAACCAGGACGTAGGACAGTTAATACGCATACGAGATGATTGGAACTCTACAAACAGCATCGCAGGCGAAGTATCGCCAGCACTATATGCGACATACAAACAGGAAAGAGCGCCCTTTTTATTGCTCATGAAACCACACATAGCATGTTGTACCATCATACAGCGAGGCCTGTAGATGTGGTGGTCCAGATTGCTGTACACACCGGTAACTGTAATACCCAATAGCTCGTCCTTCTGCATTGATGCATGCCTCTATTGGTCGTGACATACTCTCCACAAGTTCATCAACGCACTGTCGGTCCAGATTGTCCCACTCTTCAACAGCGATTCAGCTTGGATCCCTTGGAGTGGTTGATGGGTCACGTCGTCCATAAACAGCACTTTTCATTCAATCCCTTGCTTGTTCGATAGGGTTCATGTCTGGAGAACATGCTGGTCAATCTAGTGGAGCGCTGTCGCTATCCCGAAGGAAATCATTCAGAAGATGTGCACAATGGGGACGCGAATTGTGGTCCATGAAGATGAATGCCTCGCCATTATGCTGCCGGTATGGTTACACTATCAGTCGGAGGATAGCATTCACGTATCGTACAGCCGTTGTGGCGCCTTCCATGATCACCAGCGGCGTACGCCGGCCCCACATAATGCCACCCCAAAACAGCATGGAACCTCCACCGTGTTGCACTCGCTGGAGAGTGTGTCTAAGGCGTCCAGTCTGACAGGGTTGCCCCCAAACACGTGTCCGAAGATTGTGAGGTTGAGGGCCTATGCGACACTCATTGGTGAAGAGGACGTGATGCCAATCCTTAGCGGTCCATTCGTCATGTTGATGGGCCCATCTGTGCCGCACTGCATGGTGTGGTTACAAAGATGGGCCTCACCATGGACGTCGATAGTGAAGTTGCGCTTCATGGAGCCTACTGCGCACAGTTTGAGTCGTAAGGCGACGTCCTGTGGCTCCACGGGAAGCTTAAATCAACATGGTAGCGTTGCTGTCAGGGATACTCCGAGCCATAATCCGCAGGTAGCGCTCATCCACTGCAGTTGGAGCCCTTGGGCGGCCTGAGCGAGGCACGTCATCGACATTTCCAGTCTCTCTGTACGTCCTCCACGTCCGAGCAACATCGCTTTGGTACACTCCGAGACGCATGGACTCTTCCCTTGTTGAGAGAACCTCCTGGCACAAAGTAACAATGCGGAAGCGAGCTGACCGCGGTATTCACAGCCTAGGCATGGCTGAACTAAAGGACTGTGTCTGTGATACAATATCCACACTCAACGTCTTTCCTCTGGAGTTATGGGAACTGGGGTGATGCAAAACATTTTTTGATGTGTGTACAAACATAGCAAAAGTAAGCGAAGGTTCTACAACACTACGTGGAATTAATCTGAAGATAACCTCTCTGAGCAGCAGTTGGTTATTACATTTCATAGCATGTAACACTATCTGAAGATGTGACATTTCTTCTTCCTTCGCTGCATCAGGTGTGACGGGCTCGAGGTTTTACTGAGCCCTCGCACCTGATGCAGCTGGCTATGACATTTAAATCAAC
Organism: Schistocerca serialis cubense; assembly: GCF_023864345.2. Lineage (NCBI taxonomy): Eukaryota > Metazoa > Arthropoda > Insecta > Orthoptera > Acrididae > Schistocerca > Schistocerca serialis. Next base: position 587,065,047 of record NC_064640.1, read on the forward strand.
TCCCAATCTCCATTGTAACCTTATGTTCGGAAACACATTAAAAACTACCTAATCAATACATCAAATTAAGTATTACCAATGTCAAGACAACACATTTTCAACAGACGAAACCATACACGCATAAAGCATAAAGAGAAGATCTGACACATCATAGCTAAGTCAAATTTCCATCTCTTCTTTCATCTATTAAACACACGTATAAATTAAAGTTAAAATACGTCCACAACCTGTTATGTATCTCAGTACTATCGTTATCTAAGTTAGCAACAAGTTTACACAAAATTGCTTACATGCGTTGGTATTTATTATATATATAATTTGTTATTTTAAATTTATTCTTTTGTAAAATTTTCAGCATAAAAAGAATAAATGTACTACTAATACAACTAAATTAGTGTGACAGAATATGTAAAATCACACAATGAACTTCCTGCTATATAATAACATGAAGCAGGTCTTTACTAACGAAATAAATAAGTAAACAAACACACTGGCACGAGTTAAGTTATATTGTTTAATAAATGTGTACTAATAAATCAACTTTTTCCACTACAGAAATGAGGATAAGACTATTGGTCATAAGCACTTTCTTTCGATACTGGCACGAAGAAAACAAGCAGTCATTACAGTAAATAAACGAACAATGTTTAACATAACCAAGTTTCATGTAAGCTGTAATGTTTCACGATTCTAAACACGCAAATGGAATATAGTCTGCGCGCCGAAGTCAGCAGTTGCCGATATGATGCCTTCCAAACTACGCACATCAATAAAAGATTACGTCACCCCGTTTCCCAGAACTATTGAAGATAGATGTTGACTATGGTTATTGTAACACAGACGCAATCCCTCTGACTGTTCAGAGAGGTCACTAAAACTGCGCAAAGTTGTAAATAACGAATCATGAGCGGCGCCTATTAGACGGAAAAGGTTCGGCAGCTGATCAGTTCCAGTCATTCCACCAGGAAGGAGGTGGTGTCTGTAGTTTAACCATGCCTAGACGGTCAATATCGCGCTTCGATCACGTCCACATTGTTACTTTGTGCCAGGAAGGGCTCTCTACATTTACATCTACATCCATACTCCGCAAGCCACCTGACGGTGTGTGGCGGAGGGTACCTTGAGTAACTCTATCGGTTCTCCCTTCTATTCCAGTCTCGTATTGTTCGTGCAAAGAATGATTGTCGGTATTCCTCTGTGTGGGCTCTAATCTCTCTGATTTTATCCTCATGGTCTATTCGCGAGATATACATAGGAGGGAGCAATATACTGCTTGATTCCTCGTTGAAGGTATGTTCTCGAAACTTCAACAAAAGCCCGTACCGAGCTACTGAGCGTCTATGCTGCAGAGTCTTCCACTGGAGTTTATCAATCATCTCCGTAACGCTTTCACGATTACTAAATGATCCTGTAACGAAGAGCGCTGCTCTCCGTTGGATCTTCTCTATCTCTTCTATCAACCATATCTGGTACTGATCCCACACTACTAAGCAGTATTCAAGCAGTGGGCGAACAAGCGTACTGTAACCTAGTTCCTTTGTTTTCGGATTGCATTTCCTTAGGATTCTTCCAATGAATCTCAGTCTGGCATCCGATTTACCGACGATCAACTTTATATGATCATTCCACTTTAAATCACTCCTAATGCGTACTCCCAGATAATTTATGGAATTAACTGCTTCCAGTTGCTGACGTGCTATATTGTAGCTAAATGGTAAGAGATATTTCTTCTATGTATTCGCAGCACATTACACTTGTCTACATTGAGATTCAATTGCCATTCCCTGCAACATGCGTCAATTCGGTGCAGATCCTCCTGCATTTCAGTACAATTTAGCATTGTTACAACCTCTCGATATACCACAGCATCAACCGCAAAAAGCCTCAGTGAACTTCCGATGTCGTCCACACGGTCATTTATGTATATTGTGAATAGCAACGGTCCTACGACACTTCCCTGCGGCACACCTGAAATCAATCATACTTCGGAAGACTTCTCTCCATTGAGAATGATATGCTGCGTTCTGTTATCTAGGAACTCTTCACTCTAATCACACAATTGGTCTGATAGTCCATATGCTGTTACTTTGTTCATTAAACAACTGTGGGGAACTGTATCGAGCGCCTTGCGGAAGTCAAGAAACACGGCACCTACGTGGGAAGCCGTGTCTATGGCCCTCTGAGTCTCGTGGACGAATAGCGCGAGCTGGGATTCACACGATTGTCTTTTTCGAAAACCATGCTGATTCCTACAGAGTAGATTTCTAGTCTCCAGAAAAGTCATTATACTCGAACATAATACGTGTTCCAAAATTCGACAACTGATAGACGTTAGAGATATAGGTCTATAGTTCTGCACATCTGTTCGACGTCCCTTCTTGAAAACGGGGATGACCTGTGCCCTTTTCCAATCCTTTGGAACGCTACGCTCTTCTAGAGACTTACGGTACACCGCTGCAAGAAGGGGGGCAAGTTCCTTCGCGTACTCTGTGTAAAATCGAACTGGTATCAGGTCCAGCGGCCTTTCCTCTTTCGTGCGATTTTAATTGTTTCTCTATCCCTCTGTCGTCTATTTCGATATCTACCATTTTTTAGTCTGTGAGACAATTTAGAAAAGGAAGTACAGTGCAGTCTTCCTCTGTGAAACAGCTTTGGAAAAAGACATTTAGTATCTCGGCCTTTAGTCCGTCATCCTCTGTTTCAGTACCATTTTGGTCATAGAGTGTCAGGACATTTTGTTTTGATCCACCTCCCGCTTTGACATAAGACCAAAATTTCTTAGGATTTTCTGCCAAGTCAGTACATAGAACTTTACTTCCGAATTCATTGAACGCCTCTCGCATAGCCCTCCTCACACTCCATTTCGCTTCGCGTAATTTTTGTTTGTCTGCAATTCTTTGGCTCTCAACAAGGGAAGTGCCCAGACTTCTCCGAGTGAACTAAAGCGATGTTGTTCGGACGTGGAGGAGATACGGAGAGACAGGAACTGTCGATGACACGGCTCACTCAGGCCGCCCACGGGCTACTATTTCAGTGGATGACTGCTACCAACGGATTAGGCTCGGAGGAACCCTAAAAGCAACGCCATCATGTTAATAATGCTTTTCGTGCAGCCACAGCACGTCGTCTTACGCCTCAAACTGTGCGCAATAGTCTGCATGATGCGCAACTTCCTTCCTGACGTCCACGGCGAGGTCTATTTTTGCAACCACCACACCATGCAGCGCGGTACAGATGGGCCCAACAACATGCCGAATTGACCGCTCAGGATAGGCATCACGTCCTCTTCACCGATGAGTGTCGCATATGCCTTCAACCAGTCTCCGGAGACATGTTTGGAGGCAACCCGATCAAGCTGAAAGCCATAAACACACTGTCCAGCGAGTGCAACAAGGTGGAGATTCCCTGCTGTTTTCGGGTGGCATTATGTGGGGCCAACGTACGCCGCTGGTGGTCATGTAAGGCACCGTAACGGCTGTACGGTACGTGAATGCTATCCTCGGACCGATAGTGTAACCATATTGGCAGCGTATTGGCGAGGCATTCTTCGTAATGAATGACATTCGCGCTCCCATCGTGCTCATCGTGTGAATGACTTACTTCAGGATAACGGCATCGTTCGACTAGAGTGGCCAGCATATTCTCCAGACATGAACCCTATCGAATATGCCTGGGATAGATTGAAAAGGGCTGTTTATTGACGACGTGTCTCGCCGACCACTCTGAGGGATCTACGCCGAATCGCCGTTGTCGAGTGGGTCAGTCTGGACCAACAGTGCGTTGATGAATTTGTGGATAGTATGCCACGACGAACAGAGGCAGGCATCAATGCCAGAGGACGTGCTACTGGGTGTTAGAGGTATCTGTGTGTACAGCTATCTGGTCCACCACCTCTACAGGTCTCGCTGTATAGTGGAACACCATGCAATGCGTGGTTTTCATGAGCAATAAAGTGGGCGGAAATTATATTTATGTTGATCTCTATTCCAATTTTCTGTACAGGTTCCGGAGCTCTCTTAACCGAGCTGATGCAAAACTTTTTTATGTGTTTAGCTCTTTCACAAGACCATGCTCTAAAGGAATTGCTGGTTTGCGTTAATCAGTGATACATTATTTCCTTATTATCATATTACAGCGTTATCCTAAATAACCACATCATCAGGGTAGCCACGAACATTATTTCAAATAATATAATTCCAGAATCATCACTAAAAATTAAAGGATATAGAATTGCACTTTCCATAAAATCCGATGGCGCCGATACGGCTTCTGCGAGAGACATTAAGTAGGAGTGCCTTGCGGCAGAACAGTTAGGTGGAAATTCTAAGGGATGGCTCACTAATACAATCGAAGGACTGATGGTTTTAATCTCTGGAAGTTTGCGATGCGAAAGCGTGGACAGTCATAATCTTACGCCAACTTCTGCGGACTCAGTAACTAAACTGAGAAACTTCGGGTTCTTTGCATAGTGGGGCGATCTTACATTTGGCATCCCTTGAATGGGAAAATCCGGTCGCATTTGGATAAAACGCAGTGGATGCATTTGATATCCTTCGAGTAGGAAATTCCGTTTTTATTTCGATAACCTGCGGCGAAAGGAACTGCTTACCACAAATTTGTGCTAAGAATATTGAGTTCAGTTCGACAACAAGCGCAACGGAGAAGGAAGTGGTGCCTGAACAATAAATTTAAAAAGTGACTGAAATTTGTGATTTGCGGGTAGCAACAATAAAACTGTGCGCGTCGACTAGTGCGAAAAGTGTGTCGCGAATAATTAGAAGTCCGTGTTGTGGAAAATAAAAATCGCGTCGAAGGATTACGAACCTTCCGAGAGTGAAATTAACGAAAGATCTTCGGAATGACATCCTGGTAAAGAAGAAATAAGAAAACGGCATCAAACGTAGTAAGCGCAGCCACGTAACCAGATGTAGCACCGCAGCGCACCGGTGTCGCGTTGGAAGCAACTCACCTCAGAGCAAAACTCCGGACTTCGACGCGCGGCGAGAAACAAGCCCGCTTGTTGCTACTAGAGTATTGAGACCCTACCTGAATTAAGTTAAAATTAATTTCAAGTATATAAAGATTGTATTGATTATAATGTAAAGTTGCTTAGAAGGAGCACAGTCGATCAAACAGTTAGAGTGAGTGACCTAAGTGAAAGTGAAGAGCCAAATAGGCTTGAGAAAACGTAGATTTATCAGAGAAATGTGACACTTTTCCGCTTGAAAAAACCTAAGGAAGGACCAGCAGTCAGAATGCTGGTACGTAAAGAGGAGCAGGAAACGCCATTGGGCTCTTCAGAATCAACATGCCCCATGCCTAAGTCAAAAACTCACACACTTGACTTGTTAGTTGATGTATGACCACAGGAGTTGAAACTAACAACAGGAAGAGCACAGAATTTAATATGCAGGAAATATTTTCAGTTAATGGAAATTTGTGGTAAGGACTATGCGACCAAATTGCTGAGGTCATCGGCCCCTAGGCTTACACGCTAATTAAACTAACTTAAACTAACTTACGCTAAGGACAACAAGCACACTCATGCCCGAGGGAGTATTCGAACCTCCGACGAGGGAGAGCCGCGTGAACCGTGACAAGAGGCCTCAGATCGCACAGCTATTTTCAGTTATGATGAATAAACTTGATTCAGCTACAATAAAACTGAAGAAACTGCTATGAATACTGAAACACTAGGATGGAATACAATTTTTTTATGTTGCGATCTGACAAGCCCTGCCTTGGTTGACTGCTCTCAGACGTTAGGCAAATGTTATTTAATTGTACCTAAGTGATTAATGTACTTAAATATCTTATTCAGGATCAGTGGTAAAGACTAACCCTAGTTAAATAACAATATTACGATACTATCAAGATACTTGTTACAAAAATCAAAAAAATTGCCAAATATAATCTGTAAAATTACAACATTCATTTAATTCTAGTGGTCACACAAAATTTAAGATTGACATAAAACATTTCTACGCAAAAATCACGCGCCCCGTATTCTCTACAAGAACACTTAAACTGTTGATACTGTCTAGCCTCTTTGTTAGTAAAAACTTCCACATAGGTTGGCACTGACAACAGAGTGCTCAGAGAACCCTCTAGTTTAACTGATCACATTTATCGTTACGGTTGTCTATCACTCAAGCTGTGGTGCGTGAGAGTGGTGAGCACGACTTCCACGTCGATCTACGGAAAACTGTGGTCGTCGTAGAGATGAAGTGTGACGTGCAGATGTGAATTTAACGACAGAAAGGACGTGTGACTGCGTACACAAACTCCCACACTCGAAGTTACTCAAGTACAGATTCTGTTTACCAGGCAAGATAATCTGCTTGCACACGTGCCAGGAGCAGACATATGACTCAAGTGCTTGATCATAAGTGAGCACTTCGGTATGCCTAAAGCTCCATCGAGAAGCACCGATTTTTTCCTCTCCTCACAGAGATGGAAAATAATTCTACTTCAATTGGCACATTCTCAGACAAAGTTTGAGAGTGATCACTGAACGCTTTGCCAACGATGTCTAAAACAAATTATATGCCGTCCAGTGACGCGTGTCAGCTGATCAGCCACCAGACAGCCTGGCGGCGCATTCTGTCTCGATATTAGCCAACTTCGGTCCTCTACTACGGATTCTCGACTCAGCCAATAACGGCTTTCATTGGAATCTGATTTCCTCCGACACATTCTAGATATGAAACTGCTGGCCAACGTCGAGCCAGTCATACGTAAAGTTCTAGAAGCTTCTTGAATAATTTAAAGGAACGTCCGTCCCAAGGGCTTAGCCAGAAACACGGCCTGCTTGTTACAGCAGCGGGATAGTGCTACGCGATTTGCGTGGGAAGAACTGTTAACCATTGACCCCCTGGTGCTTGTGTAGCCAAAGGAGATACAGGGTGTTTCAAAAATGACCGGTATATTTGAAACGGCAATAAAAACTAAACGAGCAGCGATAGAAGTACACCGTTTGTTGCAATATGCTTGGGACAACAGTACATTTTCAGGCGGACAAACTTTCGAAATTACGGTAGTTACAATTTTCAACAACAGATGGCGCTGCAAGATATAGAAGACAACGCAGTCTTTGGGTGCGCCATTCTGTACGTCGTCTTTCTGCTGTAAGCGTGTGCTGTTCACAACGTGCAAGTGTGCTGTGGACAACATGGTTTATTCCTTAGAACAGAGGATTTTTCTGGTGTTGGAATTCCACCGCCTATAACACAGTGTTGTTGCAACAAGACGAAGTTTTCAACGGAGGTTTAATGTAACCAAAGGACCGAAAAGCGATACAATAAAGGATCTGTTTGAAAAATTTCAACGGACTGGGAACGTGACGGATGAACGTGCTGGAAAGGTAGGGCGACCGCGTACGGCAACCACAGAGGGCAACGCGTAGCTAGTGCAGCAGGTGATCCAACAGCGGCCTCGGGTTTCCGTTCGCCGTGTTGCAGCTGCGGTCCAAATGACGGCAACGTCCACGTATCGGCTCATGCGCCAGAGTTTACATCTCTATCCATACAAAATTCAAACGCGGCAACCCCTCAGCGCCGCTACTATTGCTGCACGAGAGACATTCGCTAACGATATAGTGCACAGGATTGATGACGGCGATATGCATGTGGGCAGCATTTGGTTTACTGACGAAGCTTATTTTTACCTGGACGGCTTCGTCAATAAACAGAACTGGCGCATATGGGGAACCGAAAAGCCCCATGTTGCCGTCCCATCGTCCCTGCATCCTCAAAAAGTACTGGTCTGGGCCGCCATTTCTTCCAAAGGAATCATTGGCCCATTTTTCAGATCCGAAACGATTACTGCATCTCGCTATCTGGACATTCTTCGTGAATTTGTGGCGGTACAAACTGCCTTAGACGACACTGCGAACACCTCGTGGTTTATGCAAGATGGTGCCCGGCCACATCGCACGGCCGACGTCTTTAATTTCCTGAATGAATATTTCGATGATCGTGTGACTGCTTTGGGCTATCCGAAACATACAGGAGGCGGCGTGGATTGGCCTCCCTATTCGCCAGACATGAACCCCTGTGACTTCTTTCTGTGGGGACACGTGAAAGACCAGGTGTACCGCCAGAATCCAGAAACAATTGAACAGCTGAAGCAGTACATCTCATCTGCATGTGAAGCCATTCCGCCAGACACGTTGTCAAAGGTTTCGGGTAATTTCATTCAGAGACTACGCCATATTATTGCTACGCATGGTGGATATGTGGAAAATATCGTACTATAGAGTTTCCCAGACCGCAGCGCCATCTGTTGTTGACAATTGTAACTACTGTAATTTCGAAAGTTTGTCTGCCTGAAAATGTACTGTTGTCCCAAGCATATAGCAACAAACGGTGTATTTCTATCGCTGCTCGTTTAGTTTGTATTGCCGTTTCAAATATACCGGTCATTTTTGAAACACCCTGTACATTCCAAAACTGCAGGCTATCCTCATTAGATGGGTACCTTTGCCACCCTCTTTCAACTTTTGCCACATCTCTAACAGTGGGAAGCGATGCTAGCTGGGTCATTCCGCAGGAGGGCTTTGTTGAGGGCGGTAAAATTCTGCTCTTCCGTTGCTGAGGAAAAATTTCCAGATCACCACCAACCTGCCTAAAATCTGTCACTTCCTTAACCTCTCTCAATCCTAGCCAGCTGAAAAGTTACTTTTGTAAAACATGCAGCTTTACAGTTTTTTATTATGAAGCTGTTCTTTATCAGTCAGTGCTATTAATAAACTGATAACCCCACCTAACCTTCGATCCCAAATAACGCTGATATTTTAACCTAATTGACAAAATTAGTTATGTTACTTGAACAAATAAGGAGGAAAGATACCACCGCCTTACGTAACACACCCCTCCATGACTAATTTTCCGCTGTGACCAAGTAAAGATGAGGTGTTGCCTGATTACGTAGAAACTTTACCCTACTGAACACATTATAAATTTTCATCAGTCCAGACCTAGTCTCTGTTGTGCCAACCTGCACACACACACACACACACACACACACACACACACACACACACACACACGAAAAGACAGAGAGAGAGAGAGAGAGAGAGAGAGAGAGAAACTTATTTGAAGGCTCGTTATTGAGACCATTGAGTTCTGTGACTCAGTGGTTACATTTTGAGTGGCAAAATGGCCAAGGAATGAAAATCAAGTGTACTGCAGGTCAGTCTTGTGGGAAAAATTCTTTAGAGTGTTTGTTTTGCAAAGGCAATCTCCATCCTGCCCTTGACTGTGCTGATGCATCTCAAATTACAAGCCTTCTTCAGCCATCCGTCTGCAAACATACTCTAAATCAAATGAAAATATATGAAAATCTTAAGATCCGTGGCCATTCACCCTCATAATTCTATCGATTACCAAAGCTCAATTGAAATGTAAGACGATTTATCAGAAAAATCGTTTTCTTAATTGCGTTAACTGGCATGTGAACTCCTCAACCTGATAATACAACTAGAATTATTGTGATCCGGATTTATCAAAAATATTAGTCAAGCAAGATTACCACTTGATTAAATGGTAACATAGAAATTAACAGCAATCCGCATTTTGCCAAAGATTGGAAGACAACTATTACCACAAATATAACGAAACAAAGAAATGTATGTAATAAACAGCCGATGGCCTGCATTTAACTATAGGGTTGGATGTCAGTAATGCCCGAAACTCACTAACATAAATCAAATACACTCACACACACACACACACACACACACACACACACACACACACCACACATATGCACTACCGGAAGGTCCCATGCTGCTCTGCGATGGTCCAGGTGTGTTGGGTGCTCAACTGTAGGCGGAACTGACATAGTGGATGATCCAAGTACACGGGACGCTGGATGCTACTGCTTGGATTTGTCGCTGGCGTGGGTATGGCAACTGCTCAACTGCATCCAGAACTGGTGCACTGTCTGGTGCAATTACACCAGACGTTCGACGCTGTTGTTTGCAGTTGTGGCTAGTGAAGATGACAAGTGGGTTGCTGCCCAGTCTCGTGTGTCGGGAGAAGAAGTAAGACTTACGCATCTGAGAGACCACGTTACTTGATGATTAGCTATTTTTGTTACACCCAGAATAGTGTATCGTTACCCTAACAGCCCGCAGGGTTGATCGTCCGCAGAGCTGGGCGTCTTACCCCACCAGTTTGACGACCTCCCATAGATGCCTGCTGCCTCATCATCGGTCCAGGGGAAGCGCTGCGGCACCACCGCTGCTAATAATCTCACGGGACCTCTTGAAGGCTACTTGTAGGCCGCCTCCTCCTCCACTTTGGTTTGAGCCTAGGCCCAGCTGCTATATCAGGTGCCTGTATGCGATGGCATGCCATCAGGCCCCGCTGTTTCCTTACCTCCACACCGGTGTGTGGTGAATCCTTTGCTGCTTTGCTGTGTCCTCTCGGCGCTTAGCTTCTGCACGATAGTTACCTGCACAAACTGTAGATCGAGTTTCAGTCTACCGCTTATGACTAATGTTGCAACATCTTTTTTACATTTACATAAATGACATATACAATTGCCAAATGAATTTCAGCTTTGAAATTAAAGTGAAATTCGTTGCAATAAAGAAAAACGACATAAATTTTGACACTAAATGTTATTTCGGGTTTATCAGTTTGTACTTAAAATCGTTTACAATAAAAGGAAAACAACGTTAACATTCTTAATATGTTTCAGTCACAGTTCTTAAAAATCTTTGACATGACTTTCACACACGTTAGTTGTAGTGTGGTGTAGTGTTTTTAGTACTTGGTTAGGAGGCATGCTAGTGTACAGTTAGTATGCGTTTACAAACTGAGTTGTGTGTGAATTCTACAATCCAAACCACTGCAGTTAGTTGAAATTGCTAAATTGCGTCAGTTAACCCCCCTTTATTGATGTCCTCTGCCCATTTGAAAGATGTTTCTGCACTCAGTGTCCCCAGTCGGCTGTCGCCCATTATCTCTCTTCCATTACCACTTCTTTTCCCTCTGTAACTTCTTTGTGTTTTACTTTGGTACATTTGATGATATTTGTCTATTGAACAATCAGACCATTAGTGGCAGAATATAGTTTTTTATCGTAAGACAACTGTGACAAATTCCTTTTTCAATACCTCTACAGAGAACACCTTTTCAGTTTGCAAATTAAATAAACATATTTGAGCCTGATCTGACAATGGCACTGTGTTCCTTGAATACCTGTGATGATGCTTCCTTCATCTATACAAATTGGTCTTCTTGTCGGTCTGACAGGGAGAGTGAACCAGAAAAATAAAGAAGCCGCATTTACTTGTCCAAGGAAAACCAAACGTGTAATTTGTCAGAAACTAAGTTGGTTCAAATGGCTCTGAGCACTATGGGACTTAATTTCTAAGGTCATCAGTCCCCTGGAACTTGCGGTCGCACGGTTGCAGACTGTAGCGCCTAGAAACGCTCGGCCACCCCAGCCGGCTTGAAACTAAGTCCGTCAAATATTTATCTCTGCTGAAAACACAAAATTTTCAGGTGTACGATCTATCCTGAATCCCTTTATTAAGGAATTTGTCACATCGAAGGGTTATTTTGGATCTTTCTCTTCGACATGTGGTACTGGTACACGCCATCCTACTGGTTGTGTAATAGTTCATACGCTGCCCCAGTTAATCCACCAAACGAGATTCTTTATCATCACAACAGAAACACGAATACGTGCTAATTTTTGACTTCTGTTTACGGGTCTTTTTAATGACGCTTTCGCTTCTTTCTCTGACACGTTTTGTTGCAACCAAACACTTCCCTCATTCAAACGCTGTCTTGGTTGAAGAACTACTTTGACACTAACCTCTCGTTTTACTGTTTCTTTGTGATGTTGCAAATAACTTTTTCTTATGTTCCACTATATTCTCTCATTATTGCTTCTCTCTTCATTGTACGGTGGATGTTGTTCTATTGAGTCATCACCTGTGCTTCCCACTTGCAACTTTAGGCAGCCAGATGGTATCTGCCCCTTCGTAGCTCCCTTATCAAACCTGTTCTCAATTTCTCCATTTTTACCTAACGTCACTATGCCAAATCTCATTTCCATTATGGCCTTTTTGTTCATTTAGGAGATACATTCCAAGAATGATATCAGTAGCTAATTTAGGCACCACGAATAGATTAAAGGCAAGTTTGTGTCCTTGAAACATCAGGTCAAGCCTGAATTGTTTATTTATCTCGGTGTTCTTCCCAAGGTCACTCCTCTTACATTTGTTTTTAATAACTTCAACATTGGTGTATTTACACACTTCTTACTTGTTTTGCGCAACGGTTCAGAAATGACCGATAGTTGCCTTCCACTCTCTAAGACAGCCTCTACCATTAATTCGCCCATTAGGATTTCTACTATTGGATACAGGTCATATTTCTGTCTTGCGTCGGATTCGTCGATCAATAGCTCCCATAAATCGTCGTGATCAAGTAATTTTACGTAACTGCTTTCGATTTTATCTGTGGGTTTATGTACAGTCTTTCCCACTGTGGAAACTAGTCACTTCTGAGGGTATTCTTCTTCTCTTGCTCATCCTGCGTTCGATGGATGCACTTCTACAATTTCATCTCCTTGCTCAGGATTCCCTTGTACAATCGCATTTCGTTGGAACTCGATTTCATTGTTTCTGTGATCACCCTTCCAGATACTCCTTTGATTATTATGTTTGCGGAGTTGTTGACCATTGTATTTTGGCCTGCTTCCTTTCCCTTCTCAGTTATTCGGTCGTTTGAAGTTTCCTTCACTGTGGTTATGATTGTTGTTAATGTTGTGTGGCTGATCAGAAGTAACTTTGCATTGTCTCCGCTTATGTTTGGCTTGCCCTTTGTTCATGACATACACGACCTCTCTTAAAGTTCTTCGGAATGTTACTTTGTTATCTCCGCACTTCCAACCAGGAATCGCTGGTATGAAAGCTAGAGTTTCGTGAAGCTCAGCAGTATAATTTCGCTGTCGCTGCACGGTGTATCGAGAAGCTGATTTTTCTTGGTCAACTGATCAAAGAATTTTACAGCAGGTATGAAACCAGATGAGTCGATGTCTCACTACGTCCACAGTACGAGTTTGATTCCATCTTGCTTCGTTCGTGAGCAGTTATGATTAAGGAAAACATTTTTTTTGACTCTTCATAAGTCCAGCAAGATCGCGTTGTCTTTCTCACCGTCTGTGCCACCATGCCTTCGAGATGAGTGCATACAAGATCAGTTTTCTTTTACTCCAGCCAATATGGCTGTATTGCCTTGGCCAATTGTTCAATAAATGTTCGGGACACAGTGTGTTCCCGTCGTCTTTCTTATTATTTGTCGCCGGCCCCTGCTGTACAGCTGATGGCCGCGCGATACGGATTCCACGAACCGCTAGTATTTTGCTTTCAAAGTTTCTTGCGCCATCGCTCAGTCAAGAGGTGACGCTCGTGAGCTCAGTATTCGTAACATCGCACCTGCGTGTGTCCGAATCCTGTGTATCTGTACCTCTATCGACAGAGGACGCTTTCTTTTTAAGAAGTTGTAGTAGTCTCTACTCTAATCCCTTCTCAGTGTTTCGCTGCTTTGAGTCATGTTCTTCAGTCCTTAGCAGGTCTGAAGATCGCGCTTTTTCCTGTTCCAATTTCTTTATCATGCTCTGGATCTTACTGCGAACAGTTTTGCCTCATTTTACGATATGCTTTGAGCCTCATGCGATGATTTTCACTTTCTTTGCTTTCTTTTTTTGCGTCTGAAACATCTTGCTACTATTCTGCTCGGAATACCAACATCTGATTTTCGAACTGATCTGCCTCTCTTCACGTCTCCTCTCCTACTTTCTTTATTTCTTCATGTGTCTTGTTAAATTCTACGTGTGTTCTGTTAATTTCTCTTTGTACCTCTTTTGGCATCCTCTTAATCCACTCTTGCCTTCCCTGCCTCATCTCCATCAAATAATCGAGAAGACATGATGCCCACTTTCTCTCTCGTGCTACCGTCTCTCCATCCAAACTGACAGGTGAGAGTCTTCCTTCACGCGACCGTTGTCTTTGTCTGCCTAATACATCGCGAACGTATGCGCCCGTTGTACTGCCTTGTCCAGACGCACATGACGGAGGTCCGCTAGAAAACCTTCTCTGCACTTCAGTACTTTCGGGCTTACTTTCCAGATAGTTCCACACAGAAACTACTGCTTCCACACGCTTTCTCGTTTATTCCTCACTATCAGATGGATACGCTACTATCTGTTCACAAATGATGTCATCCAGATAATGCAACTCTCTGTCTGTATCCTTCACTATAGCCTCCTCTACTACTCGGTTTTCTGCCATTTCTTCTCTGTGTACTGAACTCTCTTTCCGAGCTTTACAACAAGTTAACATGAACACTGTAGTCTATACATGAAAACAATGTTCATAAGAATTCCTGCACTATAAGTGAATCTATTACAAAAACGGTTGTGTCTAACAGTTCCTAACACTTCGCACTGTCCTAACACTGAACAAAATCCTGTCCTAACACACATAATACATTAAACAACAATGAGGAAAGAAACAAAGTGAGGAGAGAACTCGCAAAAGCAATTCTGAAAAAGATATGTGGGTTATGGTGTCGTAGAGTACATGAATATTATTTATTCTGCTTTGTGAAGTTAATTGTTTATTGAAAAATTCCCCAAAACTTGTAACAGGCCCACACATTTAATTTTTTTATACTGACAACATTGTTGCCCACTAACCGAATATCTACAATAACGGCATTGATAGATTGAAGACCTACACATGATCAGAGGATTCCTATTTTTGCAAGATCCTGACATGTGGAAGCTGTGTAATACTGGCATGGGTCGTGATTTTAATATGGTTCAATCTCACAAGCTCTGCTAGTCAACAGCCCTAAGACATTACGCAAAAATTAAGTAATTAACCATAACTGATTGTTTTTCTTAAATAACTTGTACAGGATCAGATGGGTAAAGACTAATCCTAGTTAAATAACAATAGTAGGATGCCATCAAGATGTTTAGTACAAAAATTAAAGAAATTGCAAAACATAATCTGTACTACTACAATAATTAGTTAATTCTACTACATATTTATTTCTAATTTCTGCTACCAGTCACTTTTTTATTTGGTGTTTAATCTAACGTAATACAACGCATTTCGAACATGTTCTGTTCATCTTCAGGCATTTATACACGCATAAATACACACTTACATACATGTTACTTAGAAAGAAACAGTCTTAAACTAGATTAATCTAGAACTCTTTGTCAGTTGTTTGTTACTGTAGCGGCTGGTGTGGCATTTGTGGGGGAGGCTAGAAATCGAGATCAGTGATGTATTCTATTGGTTTACTTCCTTGTGGTTAACTATGTATGATATCACAGCCTGTATAGGATGCAGATAGATTTGCTTCAGTTATGTGTTATGAAAATAGTGTGAAAGGCTTTTATATGACGGTTGATCACTTACGATTTCATCATCTTGCTGCTTCCCTTGCATCACTGGTGTAATGGCGGAGCTGTTGATTGACATTACACTACCGCACATTGCATTTTGTCACTGATTGCCAACGTAATTCACTACACAGATTGCTTCGACGTTATGCACACAACACAAGATGGCGGACTGTAGCATGTGAGTCTGTATCGATTATCGAGGTTTTGTATCGATATTCTTGGTACTGACACATTTGTAGTCAATTATTTACATTGACATATCTAGAATCTATTGAGTTAGAACTGGCTTAAGACTGTTGAAGAATTTTGAGTTTCTGAATTCGATTATTTCGTTAAGAATGTTATCTCCATGCTTTGTATTATGTATGAAAATTTCCATTTCTTCCATGATATACATTCTTTTACTTTTTCCTATTTTGTGTAAAATTTTGAGGTTGTCTTCGATTTTCAAAGAGTGGCCTGTGTCTTTAATGTGAGTTGCTATTGCTGATTTGTTACATTTATCAAGCCTGTAGTACCCTTAATGTTTTTTGAATCGGGTTCTGAAATATCTGCCTGTTTGGCCGATATAATATTTATTATATTGGCTGCTGGTAATTTTGTAAATGCCAAATGCATCAAGACTTGTATGTGGTAGCTTTATATTGTGAATAAGCTTCCTACTTAGGTCGTTGTTGGTTCTGAAGCTGTTTTTTGCTTCTGTGTTTTTTGTAATAGTCTTGCTAATTTGTCAGATATAATTCCAAGGTATGCCATTTTTACATATTTGGAACCTGGGACACTGTCAGTTGTGAGTGTAGTTTGATGTTATTTGTTCAGTTTATTTTTTATCTGTTGTGACATGGTATTAATTAGAGAAGGATCATGTCCATTGTTTATTACAGTATAAGTTATGGTTCCTATTTCTTGTTGGAATTCTGCATGTTAAAGTGTAAATTTGTGTGCTCTGTACAGCATTGATCTATAAGCTGCTTTTTTGGTGCCCTCCTCCTCCCCCCCCCCCCCCCAAAAAAAAAGCCACACCAACCACTACAGTATCAAACAATGGACAAAGAGTTCTAGATTAATCTAGTTTAAGACTGTTTCTTTTATGTAACATTTCTCTGTATGTCTGTATGTATGTATAAACGCCGGAAGATGAACAGAATATGTTCGAAACGCGTCGTATTATGTTAGATTAAACATAAAATACAAAAGTGACTGGTAGCAGAAATTAGAAATAAATAATTATCCCACACAGTCACGGTTCACAAAAATAGCCATTATGGCCGAAAATAATAATAATTCTACTAGTCTGACGACGGTTGAGATTGGTAAAATACTTATCTCCAATGCAAAAATCGCGTCCTCAATTTTCACTACAGGAACACTCAAATGTTTTATACTGTCTAGCCTCTTCGTTAGTAAAAACCACCAACCTGATTGGCGCTGACAACAGAGAGCTCAGAAAACAATCTAGTGGAACTGAACCTATTTATTATTATGGTTCCCTGTCTATAAAGCTGTGTCCTGTATATAACGGTAAATAGTCAAGTGGACAGCAGATTTGCCACATCGATCTTTGGAAGGCTGTGGTAATCGTGGAGATGAAGTATGATGTGCAGATGCCAATTTCACTTCAGAGAGAACACGTAGCTGTACCCACAAACTCCTAAGTTCGAAGTTACCCATGTACAGAGTCCGTTCATGAGTCAAGACAATCTGCTTGCACATTGCCAGAAGCAGACATCTGACTCAAGTACGTGGTCATCAGTGAGCACTTTGGAATGCCTTAAACTCCACGAAGATGCACCGATTTTTTCCTCTGCTCACAGATACACAAAGTTATTCTGATTCAGGGGGCACAACTGACACTTTCTCAGACTAAGTTTGAGAGTGATCACTGATGGCTTTACTAGCAATGTCTCAAACAAATTATACGCCCTCCAGTGATGTGTGTCACCTTGATACCCACAAGACAGTCTGGCGACAAAATCTGTCTCCACATTGGCAAACCTTAATTGACTAATGTGGACTCTCAATTCAGCCAATGGCGGCCCTCGTTACAGCCTGATTTACTTATATTCTTTCTACACATGAAACCACTGGCCAACCTCGAGCAGTTCACACACAATATTCAAGATGCTTCTCGAACAATTGAAAGCAATGTTCACCTGAAAGGCTTCGCCAAACACAGGGCCTCCTGGATATAGTGGCGGGATTGTGTTACGTGTTCTGCATGGGAAGAACTATTAACCGTTCACCCCTGGGCGCCTGTGTGGTGATAGTGTGATGAGAGGAGTCACATTCCATCGGGACTGAACAAACTGGTGACTGTTGTTGTTACATGGCTGTTTTAACTGCCCCCTTTCAACTTTCGTCTGCACTCCTGACAAAGAGAGGTGACGCACACTGGGCAGCGCCCCAGGACGGCTTTGTGGTGGGTTGTAAAATTCTGACCTTCAGCTGATGAGAAATATCTCCCACCTTGCCCCCAATCTGTCCAAAGTCTGTCACTTTCTTAGCCTCTCTCGCTATGCTATCAAGCGCAAAAATTACTTTCGTAAAGCATGCAGTACTACAGTCGTGAGTGAGAAGTTGTCCGGTGTCAACCAATACGATAAATAAATTGATATTCCCATCTAACTTTCGATGCAAAATAATATAAATTTGTTAATTTAAAAGACCAAACTAGTTATGTTCATTAATTACGTAAGGAGGCAAAATACCGCTGGCTTACAATACTAAACAATAGCTAGATGCAGCTAACAAGGAAATGGACGGAATTTCTAGGTACACTAACAAACAGCTAACGAAAGTCATTCAAGAAACTAGCAAAACACCATTAGATAAATATATCAAGGACTCTGGCCAAAGATTGAAAGAAGTGGAAGAGATAATAGGTGATGTAATAAAGGAACAGAGGGCACTAGCTAAGGATACGTCAAGAAGAATAACTATTGGGGAAGTCTGGTAGCAAATCATAGTAGATGTGTTAATGAGATCCAACAGAATATTTAAATTTTGGGTGAATACTTCTGAGACGAGAATAGAGAGCGTGATGTGTAAATCTTCAATTTAAACAAAAAAAATCGATGAAAGTGGGTCAGCATTATGAAACAGAATTAATTCAGTACCGAATTTTGGAAAACTATTACTAAACACATATTTGACAGTGTTTCTGGTCTGTTGGAGCACCGACATCTTTGCTGAGAGGGCAGAAAAAAGTTACGTTCGAAATTAAGACATTTTATTGCAGTAATAAACAGTAGCAATATGGGCCACCATTTAAAGGTTTCCATGCCCCGTAATTTTGCAGCAAATGGGAAAATACATCCCAAGGCGTTTGTATGTTACAAGGCATGTTACCAGAGAAGAGGGAAGATAGGAGAGAGATAGGATGTGTCAGCAGTAGAATGGAAGGGGATGCTCAGTCATGGAGAATGAGAGCAGGGGTATCTTGTCAATGATACGAGATGTTTATTAATAAGTTTTTCGTCAAATGTTGGTCTAACATTACACAATGTAACGTAAGAAATAGTGTTTTTCAGTGGAGAAATTTTTTGGGCAGTGGTATGACAGTTAAGAAGATTACAGGCAAAGTTTCTGTGAAAATAATTTATGTCTAGATAACCCACTTAGTAAAGAAGACATTATTGCACTAGTATTGGTCAAACTGCCAGTGAGTGTACAGGTAAAGTTGATAGGAAATTCCGAACAGAAAACCGAAAATATTTGGCAAGCATTAGACCAGTTAGATGCTTTATCAGGAGAAGAGACAACAATAGCGGTTGGAGAGGTGTGAACTGGAGGTCAAAATGAAATGGAAACTGGCGGGATCTAAATGGAAATCATAATGAGACAACGGAAAATGGGAGGCACAGTAATGGTTTTAATAGGCGTGTAAGAGGATGTTGGAACCGAAGAGGTACGAATAACCGCAGTAACAGACGAATGAGGAACCTAATGAGAGAAACGGTCGCCAGCCCGCTAGGACAATGAATCTCCTGAATCTTGAGAAATGTGATGGAAAACAAATTTTAGCAAATAATCACTGGTGTGGCAACAGAAGGTTGTCACGCTTTTCCGCAGCACAACAGTTCACGAAAAAATAAATGAATCAGAGAGCACTGAGTTTGCAGTTACTTATTCCGAAATACTAAATTTTGAAAGTAAAATTAAATGAAGTTACTTGTTAATTACGTGATTGGCTTAACTTAATCTATGTTATGTAAAAAATAACTTTCAGTAACCTCAGTGTAACGTAATGTAAGATTTAGAAAAAGGAAAGCAATTTACTTCTGCTTATTGAAAGACTGAACTGAATTTACTTCAAGCAAATGAGCAGTTGGTTTTACTTTTAAAGTAACAAACGGAAATACATGCCAAGCCAGCAGAAGGCACTTGCTAAGCTAAATACAGAAAAAATTTAATTGTGCACTCTTAATTTGTGCTGTGTGTTTATTTATTAGTTTTACCAGTGTAATTTTACTCTACTGTAAGTAGCTTCTGTCATGCAATACAAGAACGAACAGTTACTGAGGCAAAACATTTACACTGAAACTCGTCATTGGCAAACATACAAAACTGACAATAAATATGTAATCTGTTTTCATATTCTTACTGCATTCGATGATTGCATGGAAAGGAAAACGGACCCTGCTTGGTAATAATGTATGAGGGCAATAACAACACAAGTGCCCACAAGTTTTAACGACGGCATGTTATTATTCAAGTTATTCATACTTTGTTAAAGAAATGTTCCTGGGCAATGCCTATTTAGCTTTATAATTTTTCACTTACCTGTCTTACAATGTTGTAACCGTGCGGACGACGAAGAATATAGCCGACGACAATGCTGAGCTGCCGTTGTTGTTGCCGCTACTGTGCGATAAGAACGCCGAGTCGTCTCCAGAGCCACTGATAATTATGGGACAGGCAATAGTGAGAATTGCAGCTTCCATCGCCTTTTCACTTCTACAACGCGCTCAATACACGCGGGTTAACGAATCAGGCGAGTCTACATAGGCGGGAGCATAGCTGCACACCGCGTCTGCGAGTGCACTCAACAAATTTATTTTATCTGCATCTTCGGTGTTGCAAGATGTGTTGTGTTAGCAGCGAGGCATTTAGACAGACGGGACAGCCTGGGCAGAGGTAATGGCACGTGAAGAGCATGGCTGACAGCTGATGCGGTTAGTGTGTGAGAATGAGTGAATGCCGATCTGACGTAATCAAGGCTGCGTCTCCATACGCCTGCTAGTCATCAAACCGCATGAGTGGTATTGACCTTAAGGACTGGATAAACGAACTTCATACGTGTAACTGTTTTCGTGTAGGGAATTATTATTTATGACTGAGTCATCAGTTAATGAATTATATCTAATGTAACGACTAGTCAATGGACATAGAGTTTCAAAATATTTGAAATGCATAGCGAAACTATTAGTGTATGATATAACGAGTTAGTCTTATAGCATGCTCCAATTAATTAAACAAGCGCAATTAAAGATAATGAGTTCATTAGTTAATAAAATTATTGTTTTAAATGTTTTTGGAATTCGCCACTTGGGATGAATAAAGATAATTACTATCAAAGTGTTCATCATATGGGAAATATGAAAAATGTTATTATCTTGTTTCCAAAATATGTGTTTTTGTTGCAAGTACTCGTATAAAATTCGGAGCACATATAAGCAGATAACGTGCGCTAACAGCCAAACCATGAGATCATCAGCTGCAAAAGCCACAGTTAGCATACGCACCACACATGATGTCTGTCATCAGGAAACACAGGGTCAACACATCGCCTAGGACCAGCATCTTGCCGGCCTTCGTGGCCAAGTGGTTCTAGGCGTTAGAGTCCGGAACCGAGCTGTTGTTTCGGTCGCCGTTTCGAATCCAGCCTCTGGCATGGGTGTGTGTGATGTCCTTAGGTTAGTTAGGTTTCATTACTTCTAAGTCTAGGGGACTAATGACTTCAGTTGTTAAGTCCCATAGTGCATAGAGCCATTTGAACCATTTGAACCAGCATCTTGAGTCAGTGAGTAACAGTGTTTCGAGTAAATTAATGTGTCAGTTTCATGAGTTCTCAAGTACCGACGTTCAGTCGTAAGTGCTCCTACAAATGTTACGATGAACGACAATGCACCATAGTAGGATAAAGAGAGATAAATTTCCCGTTGTACTGTCTATAATGTATTTGTGCATTCTGTCTGTGGTGTTACTGTTTTCTTTAAAAAAAATGTAAAATCAAATAATATTTAGCTGATGACCTTAGCAAATTTTATATACCTAACCAGTACTTACGAGCTGCTATTTATCGTTTTAGATATCATATTTTAAGTGTTATGTGTCCTACGTTGCTTGTGTTCAGTATCTCTCATCTTGAAAGGGTAATGATTTTAATGTTACGAGAGTGGGGCAGATAAAATTCAAAGATTCTACTAATAAAGTTGATCATAAATCTAAGGAAATCTACTTACTCGCTGCAAATTTAATGACATCTCTTCAACAATTAGATTCTGTGTTTAAAATTATCATAACAAAATGCGAGTGGTATAAATTATGCGATGAAAAAATAAATAAACTGTACAGGCTACTGCTATGAACGGTAAGACGGCGATCCTTGTGTATAGAAAAGTGGAGTTTTTCTAAAAAGAACTACCGTTTTGAAAAGAAATTACCAAAGAAGTTTCGTAAGTTACCCTCATTTTCGCAGCGATCGGGGAGACTATCCACGGCTGTCACACCTGACATGTTGCAGCGTGCTGATGTTGCCATTCGCGAGAACAGACGCAATACGACTCGGCAGTTGGCGCTGCATTTCTCAATCAGCAAAGTTTGGATGCAGTTATCCGCACTCTTGGATATTCAAAAGTGTGTGCGGAATTTAGAGGTATTGTCCATCATGTGCTAGAGAAGCATGTGCCTAGCAAAATTATAGGGGAGGAAAAAGATCCACCTTGGTACAACAAACATATCAGGAAGTTGCTGAGAAAGCAGAGAATTTAGCACAGTCGTTTTAAACGTAGTCACTGCCCCGCTGACAATCAGAAATTATGCGAAATGAAAGCTGCTGTCTGAAGAACAATGAGAGATTCTTTTAACCAATTTGAAAGCAAATTTTTTTCTGCAGCTTCTAAAAATAACACCAAAAAATTTTGGTCGTACGTAAAATCTATGAACGCTACAAATGATTCCTTACCTTCTCTGGCTGACAGTACGAATAATGTAACCGATGATTATTCTAAACCTAGCATTCAAAAACTCGTTTACGGTAGAGGACTTTCAATTACCGAACAAACGCAAGGATGGCTGACATAGTGTTTAGTGTATCTGGGATTGTAAAACAGTTAAGATCCTTAGACACCAAGAAGGCATCTGGCCCAGACGGTATCCCCGTAGGGTTTTATGTTGACTATGATACAAATATAGCATCATTCTTATCCATCATCTGTCAGAGATCATTTGATCAGCGGGAAGTTCCACGGGACTGAATGAAGGACCAGGTCATAGCAATCTATAAAAACGGTAGAAAATCGGATGCACATAATTACCGGCCAATTTCACTGACATCGATTTGTTGTAGAATCATGGAACATATTTTGTGTTCAGACATAATGACCTTTCTAGACTCTGAGAAGCTCATCTGCAGAAACCAGCACCGTTTTAGGAAACAGCGGCCATGCGAGACACAGCTGGCCCTCTCTGTCCATGATATACAACAGGCTCTAGATACCGGCTCCCAGGTTGATGCCATATTTCTCGACGTTCGAAAGCTGTTCGACTCAGTTCCGCACTGTCGCTTGCTCCAAAAAGTGCGCGCTTACGGTCTATCCGATGACATATGCGGTTGGATAGAAAGTTTCTAACAGACAGGGAGCAGTATGTCGTCCTGAACGCGGTGACTTCAACAGAAACAAACGTAACTTTAGGTGTGCCCCCGGGCAGCGTAATAGATCCGCAGCTTTTCATGATTTACATAAACGATCTGGTTGATGGTACTGACAGCGGCATTAGACTGTTTGCCGATGATGCTGTAATCTATAGGAAAGTAGTATCACACGAAAGTTGTAAACAAATCAATGACGATTTGCCGCAAATAAATGCATGGTGTAATGAGTGGCCGTTATCTCTCAATATTAGTAAGTGTAGCCTACTGTGTATAACAAGGCGAAAATTCCCATTAATGTACGAGTACAAAATAAATGCCCTATGTTTGGAACCGGTAACATACGTCAAGTATCTCAAATGAAATCATCAGATTACACAAGTAACGGGTAAGGCGAACTGTAGATTGCGGTTTATTGGTAGAATCCTGAAGCAATGCAGTCCTTCAACAAAGGAAATAGCTTACAATACGTTAGTTCGTCCAGTCTTTGGGTATTGTTTGTCTGTATGGTACCCTTACCTGTTGGGTCTGATTCAAGAGATTGAGAAGGTCCAAAGAAGAGCGGTAAGATTCGTGACTGGTACATTTAGCCATCGCGAGTGCGTTACAAATGTCATAGAAAGTTTGAAGTGGGACACACTTGCAGATAGACGGCGCGCTAAAAGGAAGGGGCTGCTCACTAAATTCCGAAATCTGATCTTCACCGAGGATGTAGAGCATATCAACCTTCAAATCGCGCAATGATCACCATTCAAAGGCCGCGTAGTGTTAGCCGAGCGGTATAAGGCGCTGCAGTAATCGACTGTGCGGCTGGTCCCGGCGGAGGTTCGAGTCCTCCCTCGGGCATGGGTGTGTGTACTTGTCCTTAGGATAATTTAGGTAAAGTAGTGTGTAAGCTTAGGGACTGCTGACCTTAGCAGTTAAGTCCCATAAGGGTTCACGCACATTTGAACATTTTTGAACCATTCAAAGATATGGGAAATTAGAGCTCGTACTGAGGTGTTCAAGCAGTCGATTTTCCCTCGCGCGATCCGCGAGTGGAACAGATGGATGAGGGGGGGGGGGGGGGGCATGACTATGGCGCGAATTGTGCCCTCCGCCGTACACCGCATGGCGTTTAGCGGAGTATATATGTAGATAGATCCCTCGATGTCAAACGGTGACTCACAAATTGCACAGAAAAAAACATTTGTCTTGATTTGTTGCAACGCTTTGAAGCTGATGGAGACGTCTTCTTGTTCCGGATTGTGACAGGTGACGAATCCTGGGTTCACCATTTTGAGCCCAAAATAAAACGACAGTCGATGGAATGGTGCCATTCCCACTCCCCACAGAAGAAAAAGTTCAAAGCAATTGCTTTCTCCGGTAAGGTCATAATCACCGTATTCTGTGTCTGTGAATGGGTGATTCTCATTGATGCGACGCCAAGACGCGGTACCATTAATTCAGAAGCATATGTCAACATATTAACAAAACTCAAGATTCGCTTCCGGCGACTTCCGCGCGATAGCAACCAAGGATATGTTTTGCTGCAACACGGTAACGCTCGGCCCAACACAAGTCTTATGACTGCTGAAGACATCGCAAAACAAGGTTGGACAGTATTACCCAATCCACCCTACATCCCTGACGTACTTCGGACTTCCACTTGTTTGGGCCGTTAAAGGATGCCATTCGTGGAAGGCGTTTTGAGGACGATGAGGTGGTGATTCACATAGTGAAGCACTGGCTCCGACACCAGGACAAGGATTGATACTGACAGGGCACACACGCCCTCGTTTCGCGCTGGAGGAAGGCCATAGAACGGGACGGAGATTAACAGGAATCATAGGGTGTGTAGATAAAACACCCTTCTTTCGTATGTGTGTAATTCTCGTTATGTTCAATAAAGAACTGTTGAAGAAAAAACGCGGTGCTTTACTTTCTGGGCAACCTTCGTATATGTCCCAGGTGCTTCATCGCGAGTTATGTGTTCCGTCGAACAGACACAACTCTGGAATTAAAGAGTTAGAATTTTATATAAACCCATACGGGTTTTTCACGCTGAACTAGGTACTTCTGTGTAAGACTCGTAACAAATTATTTGCGGGCTGCGTACATCGGCTAGTGCTGGTACCCATTGTGAAGGCGAGTGCCGATTTTCCATTTTATTGAGGATGGACACTTTTCTCTAGCCTGCAGGTAATGGACTGGTCTTTCTGCAGTCCTGCTAAATATGTGGTGTTTTGGGCCGGGCATGCTGGTTTCAAAGGCGAGTGATTTCCTCAGGATGTCCTGTGGTGACCAACACGTTTTTAAAAAAGAGACCTCTCTTAGACTGTTTGCAGATGATCCCATCGTTTACGTCTAGCAAAATTACGTAATGATCAAAACCAGTTACAAAATATTATAGACAAAGTATCTACATATACACATTAAATGTATTCGCAGTTGTGTATATGGACAACCATGATCTGTACACCCAATGGAATGAAGACAATGGAAGTTTGAGCTGGACCGGGACTCGTACCTGGATTTCTCTATTATCGCCGGCGGTCTCCGTACCATTTGGCTATCTTTTCACAACTCATAGCTCTACCCAAACTTTCATATATCGTCAGCCCTAAGTCTACAACCTGTAATCGTACATCCATTACGTACATTCTCGTACAAGTGAGACATTTTACTTGAAAGTCGATTGCCGGGAGTCGGCGGATAAATACGATATTGTAGTGCCTGTAGTATTCCGGATTTGATGCGAAATTCCTTTGGACACATGTGTATCGAGAATAGCACAGGCACTGCAGCATCGTATCTATATGACAGGACTGACGGAGACATCAAAAAGGGCAGTTCATTTGTAGGTTGGTTGTTTTGGGGATGGGGACGAAACAGCGAGGTTATCGGTCCCATAAGATTAGAGAAGGAAGTCGGCTGCATTCATTGATAGGAACCACCCCAGCATTTGCCTGAAACTATTTAGTGAAGTCGCGGAAAACCTAAATGAGGATGACCGGACGCGGATTTGAAACGTCGTCCTCCCGAATGCGAGTCCACTGCGCCAACTCGCTCGATCATTTCGTATTGTCGCGAAACTGCAAAGATATTAATGTTAAAGTTACCTTTTGTGAAATACGATGGTTGACTGAAAAGTAATGCCTCCACCTTCGTAACTCTTCACCAGTTGGCAGCATTGGTATGCGGCAGGCACTGGCTTGTTTCGTAGCCTCTTCTCTACAGCTCCAGTTGGCGGAAAGCCTTAGCACTGAACGGTTGTGTTGTTACAGTGTGAAGTATGGAACCCAGCGCAGACTGTTGGTCAGTGCAATTTAAGTCACTGAATTCTTGACAGCAGAAGGTGTCACCCCAAAGGAGATTCTTCAGATAATGAAAGCAGTTTATGGTGAATGTGTTGATGTGAGTACTGTGCGTCGATGGGTGAGTAAGTTTAAAGATGCTGAGGCGGAAACATTTGACTTGCGTGACAGACAAAGAGTAGGACGTCCTGTGACAGCAGCCACTGAGTTTCACAAGCAAAATGTTGACAGATTGATTCAGGACAATCGTCGTATCACTCAGAGAGAAACTGCAAGCACAATCGGCATTTCACAAGAACGTGTGGGTTACATTATAGCTTTACTTGGCTGTCGGAAGATCTGTGCACGATGGGGACCGTATATTCTGAGTCCTGAAATGAAAGCGCACTGACTTGAAATATGCCAGGAACTCCTCTCGCGTTACGATAATGAAGGTGACGCATTTCTCCATTCAATTGCGACAAGAGACGAAACGTCGGTACACTATTACGACCCAGAGACGAGACGTCCGTCTATGGAATATCGACACAGAGACTAACCCTAGAAAATGTAATTCAAGACGCAGCCCTCAGCTGGAAATATCATGGCCACAGTGTTCTGGGACGCAGATGATGTTATCCACGTTGAGTTCCTTGATCTTGGAACAACAATAAATTCAGAGCGCTACATCACAACGCTGTGAACTCTGAAACGACGACTAACAAGGATCCGAAAGGAAAAGGGAAATGTTTTCCTGTAGCATGACAATGCCAAACCACACACTTCACGTGACACCACACCAGAACTTCAGAGACTGAATCTCGCCACCGTACGGCATCCTCCAAGGAGTCCAGATTTAGCACCGTCTGACTTCCATCTGTTCCCGATAATGAGAGACGATCTGTAGGGACAACATTATGCCTCTGATGAAGACGTTGAGAGAACTGTGAGACTGTGGTTGCAGCAACAGAGTGTCGACATCTTCCGTGACGGTTTCAGAAAACTTATTCATCGTTGGCAGAAATGTATCCAATTGGCTGGTGATTATGTGGAAAAGTGAATATTGGTAACTAAAGATCACATTCTAAGGATTATTTCTGCGTTTGATTTATTAAAATATTCCAATCCACACCTAATTAATGAAGGTGAAGGTATTACTTCTCTTTCAACCCCTGTAATTGTACGATAAAGATTTCAGAGGTATGGATGGTCTTCGTACACTGTTGATTTGGGTAAGGACTGTCCATTCGTCTTCAGTATGCCTCGCAGGCTGTCACTGTTTTCTTTCTGGAAACTCAACAGCCTCACTCTCAAATTACATTCAGTGTCTAGACTGCAGATAGTCTATGCGAAGCCATACACTCGGTGAAGGGACACGTAGTAGTGTTATACACACTCTGAAGAGAACTGTTCGTACTATGGACTTCAGCTGTAAATAATTGTAAGAGACGAGTTGATTTTTTGGAGAAATTGCGCAATGAAGTTTCAATAAAATCTCGTAGTTAAGATATTTCAAGTAAACCCCATTCTTATTTTTTCATCCAGAGTAATCATTGTTTTCAGGTATTTCTACAGTAAAGACATATTTCTAAAATCATTTATTCTGAGCAACATTTTGTCCTTACAAATACCGTAACAGATAATTAATATTGTTTATTTGTAATCTGAGGGCACATAACATGGGTTAGCATTGACTTATCACTGTTTACTTGCTTGGCGAGTTAAGAAAATAGAACTGTGAAACTCCTCAAAAATACAAGTTTAAAAGATTCAAACAGTTTCAGCTTATCACATTCAGATTTGCATTACCGACATCATGAATAAAGATCTCTCATCTTAGCTGTATATCAGACACGCTGCTCGTTTCCTTCAAGCACATGTCCAGGAAAAGAAGTTTGTCAAAAAACCACAATTGTAATATGTAAGTATCCTCATTGGCAACACCAGTTCACATTGGGTTCAACGACATGTCTGTCTCGGAAATACCAACAGTAAAGATTTTCTTTCTTCTAGTGACCCGAAACTCTCGTTAACACATAGCAAATTTCAAATAAATTACGGGAATGGACCTGGGTGACTTCGTTGACAGCCGCCGATATATCGATAGGAGCACACCGTGTCATTTTCAAGACAAAACTGCAACAAATAAACGTCGTGCAAGCAATGTGTACAGCGCTTGCTTCCAGCAATTTTGCCTTGAAAGTGACACAGTGAGCACTTTTCGAACTATCCGCCGTTCTCGACGTCGTCATCCGAGTACTTTTCCTTAAGTTATTGGAACATTGTGTCTTGTGCACCAAGTAACTAGAATGCTACCTTTCTTCTCCAGATCACATCGTTTGCATGATGCGGAAGCTATGAAGTTCACAGATGCAGGCATCTCGCCTTTTCGCTTGAAAGCACACCTGCTGGTAGACGCTTCAACTTCAATACGCATACGCATCGCTCTTATAACAGGGCTGTATACAATCTGAGGAGCGAACAGAGCTTGTGATGTGGAAGTGGCCTTTACCGGAAGAACGCCTTGCCTGCCCTTGCAGGATCTAATTTCCCGTCTAGCAGTTCAGTGCAACGTGAGGTGATTTGCATTTCATGTACTGGTTACATAACTTATTGATTTACGTAATCCGTACGTTGCTAACCCATGTAGTGGAAACTAAACATTCCCGGGCTTGACTGAATACTACGTTGCCGCTCATTTGAAGGGCTCTCTGGGAAAGAGTTCTGTGTAACATTGGGAAACATGCTTTAGTTTCTCTAGTCCGCTCTTCAGTTTACAGCCAGACTAAGCAGCTTGTTATAATAAAGCATTACTTATTCTGGTGGTAATATGGACCAAAACAAGACAGAAGTGTCCAGTAAACATTGGCTCTAAAATGCATACCTCAAGAGATATAAGCAAGTATTCATATTTGCTACCGTGAAAAACGTTTTCTATAGCAAGCTCTGCTGTTTCATAGTAACAGAGTTATGTGTCCTCATTTGTTTATTGCATTCTGTAGACCGTGTCAGTAGGTGCTATAACGCTAAAGCAGAATTCTTGCAATGTTATTACGAAAGTTCACAGCTGATAGGCTTCCCTATCCCTGCTGAAACTAACTTCATGTCTAATGATCGCGTTGTCAAAAGGTCTTAAAACTCTAACCTTCTTCTAGGCACAGTCAGATAAGATTAATTTGTAATCTCCCCTCCCCCTCCACCCTCGTGGAAACTATGGTATTGACTACAAACTGTTCAGCCGTCCACCATGTACTCTCTCTCTCTCTCTCTCTCTCTCTCTCTCTCTCTCTCTGAGAATATTTATAGGCCGGCAATTGTACTTTTGGGTGATACGAACGGGAAGAAAGGGGACAGCTTTTTCTAGTAGCGAGAGATATGCTCGTGGAGTCATACTTACTACCTCTGTGACGGGTAACGTAATTCGACTAGTCGCTGTCGCTGTTACATAGTTTCTGCGTCCAGCAGTAGTGGCTACAATATACATCCAATTGTGCTCCCGACTCTCTGCCCCCTCCACAGACAACAAATGGAGTGCACTTCTGAAGTGCACGCCGCAACACGTAGCACTGCGGACACTGTGCGGCTCTGGCCGCTTAACGTTTCAATGTGCGCAGCGCAACCGTGCAGCTCTTCCTTAAACATCCGTTACAACTTTACAGCCCACAAAGCTCTGTCGTTGTTACGCCCGTAGCCAGCTATTTACAACCGCCGGAATGTCTGCAGTAAGCGACTGTGCACCGAGTGCTGCTTCTGTTATCTCATCGCTGTTATCGCCTGCGCTGAATCACACTTTCGCGTAGCTGCAGGCGTCATGCCGTCGGCTGCATTCCGCAACTTTGGGAGCACGGAGGATACTTTCACGTGCCAGCGACAGGTACCTCTCTAGCGTGACACATCATTTCAGAGAGAAACTTCTCTCACAAAAGCGTTAGATCTGCGTTAATAGGAAGAGCAAATGTCTTCAATTTTTTTGTTTCGTTTTGATGTTATCGCGTCGATCTCGCCCCACATCGGTGACGGATGGCATGTTAACGACACAATTTACTCGGCTCTTCGGCCTAATCTTACTAATCTTTTTAAAATTCACACTAATCTACATAATAATTAAAAGGGATCGGAAAATATATGTGTTTAAAGAGATGAAGAACTAACTTTTATGGCGGTATCAAAATGAAACTCTCCGTGGTTTTTCCGTTTTAAATTTTAAAAATTGTGCAGGAAGTTGGAAGATCTCGTACTGAATTGGAAAGGATGGAGTGCCCAGATGTCAACTTTGAGTAAATTCGCATTACTTCAACGTAATCATTACGTGAAACAACATTTAGGTAGCCATACGATTTCGTTTTGTGTATTAACGCTTAAATCACAGGCTTTCATCATTTTATTTTCACCTGCTTAATCTTGACACTATTACGAACTGAAAACAAGCACTGTTGGATGCGCAACGTGGTCCTTCGTTCAAAAATGCGAAAAAAATATTCCTCTTCTGCTTCTATGATAATTTCATTAGACAGAGTTTAGAGCGTAGTAGTTCGCTCTTTCTCAATGACATTGAATTACTATGTTTAAGGGTGGAACTGTTTTACTTTTGAACAGAGAATTGGAGATGCACTAAAATTAAATATACGTACATCTGTGCCATACATCCTTCCTCTTTGGACATCTCGTGAGTAAAATTGCTCAATAACTCATCAAGAACGGAAACAGCCTCCAAGTTGATGTTTTCTGTCAAAAGTGTTGTATGCTGTACAGGCTGTATCCCAAATACCTTAACCAACTTTGGTGGGGTATTCCTTGGACCTAACCACACAGAAAAGTCGTGTAAACATAGGTCCGAAAGACATAAGTTATTTAGCTCTTAATGAGTAACATGTATCTAAGCTCTTAAGTCATCAATTCATAGTGAAAGAGAAAAATGTCCTCTTCATGAGTTCGCTTGCCTTATCGCTTACTGTCACACCCTTTCCAATATTCCTGCGTGGTATCAAAAGGTTTTGGACGACATATTGAGGAAGTGTCACTGCATTAAGTACACTACGTGAAGAAAAGTACCCGGGCACCTAGCTGAAAATGACTTACAAGTTCATGGCGCCCTCCATCGGTAATGCTGGAATTCAATATAATGGTGGCTCACCATTAGCCTTGATGACAGCTTACGATCTCGCATGCATACGTTTAATCAGGTGCTCGAAGGTTTCCTGGGGAATGGTAGCCCATTCTTCACGGAGTGCTGCTCTGGGGACAGGAATCCATGTCGGTCGGTGAGGCCTGGCTCGAAGTCGGCGTTCCAAAACATCCCAGAGGTATTCTATTGGATCAGGTCAGGACTCTGTGCAGTCCAGTCCAATACAGAGACGCTGTTGTCGTGTAACCACTCCACCACAGGCCGTGCATTATGAACAGGTGCTCGATCGTGTTGAAAGATGCAATCGCCATCAGCGAATTGCTCTTCAACAGTGGGAAGCAAGAAAGTGCTTCAAACATCAATGTAGGACTTTGCTTTGATAGTGCCACGCAAAACAACAAGTGGTGCAAGCCCCCTCCATTAAAAACACGACCACACAATAACACCACCGCCTCCGAATTTTACTGTCGGCACTACACAAGCAGGCAGATGACGTTCACCGGGTATTCGCCATACCCACACCCTGCCATCGGATCGCCACATTGTGTACCGTGATTCGTTACTCCACACAACGTTTTTCATCGTTCAATCGTCCAAAGTCTACGCTCTGTATACCAAGCGAGGCGTTATGCAATTACCGGCGTGATGTTGGCTTATGAGCAGCCGCTCGACCATGAAATCCTAGGTTCGTCACCTCCCGCCTAACTGTCATAGTACTTGTAGTGGATCCTGATGCTGTTTGGAATTCCTGTGTGGTGGTCTGAATAGATGTCTGCCCATTACACATTACGACCCTCTTATTTGTCGGCGGTCTCTGTCAGTCAACACACGAGGTCGGCCTGTACGCTTTGGTGCTGTACGTTTCCCTTCACGTTTCCAATTCACTATGAAATCGGAAACAGTGGACGTAGGGATGTTTAGGGATGTGGAAATCCCGCGTACAGACGTATGACACAAGTGACACCCAATCACCTGACCACGTTCAAAGTCCGTGAGGTCCGCGGAGCGCCCCATTCTGCTCTCTCACGATGTCTAATGACTACTGAGGTCGCTGATATGGAGGACCTGTTCAGTAGGTGGCAGCACAATGCACCTAATATGAAAAACGTATATTCTTGGGGGTGTCCGGATACTTTTGATCACACAGTGTATATGAGTTTCACAAACCAGTTATTTTAGGTTACTTCCAACAAAAAATAACCCGTTCTGGTGTGGGAAACATACACGCCACTGAACCCGGTCTCTCCTATCTATTAGTAATGGGGGATATTATTCAGTACACTCCGATCGATGTGCTGTAGCTCTTAATGCTCCCTATTAATTGTTGAAGGGCTTCCAGTAGCAATTGTGCAGGATTTTTTTCCGTGGTGTTCATATAGCTATCAACTGCCAGACGTGCCGAGGAGAGATATGGACGTTAAACTTCAGCCAGCACTCCAATCTTAAACTGTTCCTGGCCCTTAGTATAACGATGTGCATCCGCACACAAAGGTTGCTGGATTACGTGTTTGTGCAGAGCTAAGCGAAAGCCGTTTGGAACGCTTCTTCCAAACGTGTGATGTTTTATCATCAATAAATAAAATAAGAATTGTTTCTGGATGTTTGTCTGTGTTGACATTTCTCTAGCTTTTGTATGAGAAATGCTCCCCGAAAGTAAATTTGGCACAAAATCGAAAGAGTCCGGAAAATGGAATATAAACGTTAAAGAAGAAGTCGCAACTGTGTGAGACTCAACCCATGATTATCATGTTATGGAAGGAAGTTGGAATTTCAGCTATAGCTGTAGATAGCTGCAACCAGTCTCTCATAAAGT
Organism: Schistocerca serialis cubense; assembly: GCF_023864345.2. Taxonomy (NCBI): domain Eukaryota; kingdom Metazoa; phylum Arthropoda; class Insecta; order Orthoptera; family Acrididae; genus Schistocerca; species Schistocerca serialis. The sequence continues at coordinate 587,098,577 of NC_064640.1, forward strand.
ATTTCTTCATTCACACTGAGCCAATTGGTACTCGCTTTCGAGAGTCTTAAATCCCGCCACCTACTCCGCGTGGCCCTGTCCCCCGAAGTGAGACGGCTTGGTGGCGGGTTTCGAAACCTGAGACTTGCTGCTGACGGGGATGTAGTCTCTCCTGTCGCGACGTGCAATGGAGCGTGACTCGGTAGCAGTATGAGCCTCCTATAACGGTTGTAGAGATGTTGTATGTATGTTGTATGTTAACGACGACTGCCGCAGTCACTCCACCCCTCCGCCGCCCCACACCGAACCCAGGGTTACTGTGCGGTTCGACCCCCAGTTGACCCCCCTCCCTCCACTGCCCCCCCCCCCCCTCCCAGGAACGTCTCACACCAAACGAGTATAACCCCTATGTTTCCGAGGTAGAGTAATGGTGGTGTACGCGTTCATGGAGAATCACATGCCTTATGATTGTGGTGGCAGTAAATTCGACAGCGCGCAGTTCGTGGTCGTGCGGTAGCGTTCTCGCTTCCCGCGCACGGGTTCCCGGGTTCGATTCCCGGCGGGATCAGGGATCTTGTCTGCCTCGTGATGGCTGGGTGTTGTGTGCTGTCCTTAGGTTAGTTAGGTTTAAGTATTTCTAAGTTCTAGGGGACTGATAACCTCAGAAGTTAAGCCCCATAGTGCTCAGAGCCATTTGAACTATCCACCGATTCTATATTCTCTTGGAAAATTTCTTTACCTATCTCATATGCACTGCTATCAGTACTCATATGGAATGGTTCGCTCAGAACCGGGTGATGCAAAATATTGTTCCTTATCAACTCATTCTTTAGATCTTCGAAATCTTTTTGGCATCCTTGTGTCCAAGTGAATGCACTATTTTTCTTAAGCAATCGATTAAAATTTGGACTATTAAACGCTTGCCCCGTCGCAAATTTACAGCAAAATCCACAAAGACCGGGAAGAGCCTTCAACTGCTTTCGGTTCTTAGGTGGCGGGCATTTTTTAATAGCATTTAACTTTCTGGGTCCTTTCCAATCCCAGACATGGTTATAATACGTCCCAAAAATTTTATTTCTTGCTTCACTAACGTGCACTTCTTCAGTTTTAATGACATTCCCTCTGATTGAAGAGCAGAAAGGGTTTTGTTTAACAATTCACAATGTTCCCTCCCATTATCGGTAGCAATCAATAAGTCATCCACATAGATTGTCAATATAGGACTGAGTTTCCTTCCTAGTACAGAACCTGAAGCTCTAATGAAGACAGAAACAGAAGTATTTAAACCAAAAGGAACAACTTTATATTGGTAACACTTTCCTGCAAATAGAAATACAGTATACTTTCGAGATTTTTTACGTAGTAGGATTTACCAATATCCGTCAGTGAGGTCTAAGCTAGTCAAATATTGCACACTGTGGAAATTTTGCAACAGGTCATCTAAGTTTCCCGGACGCTCTACTTCTCTTTTGACAACTTTATTCAGAGTTCGTGCATCGATTAAAACTCGCACGCCTCAATCTTTCTTGTTCACAATAATGAGTGGACTATTATATTCACTATTGCTCCTTTCTGTAACCCCCCCCCCTCCCCCATTCGATCATTTTATCTATTTCTGCCTGCACTGCTTCTGTCTTACCCAGTGGTTCTGGATAAGGTCTCACGAAAAGTGGTTCGTGTTTTACAGCTTCGATACGCTATTCAAAATTCTTTACCCTCCCTGGTTTATCTGATAATACTTCCTGATTATCTATTAAAATGTTAAACATATAGGCTTTCTGTTCCGGCGTAAGTTCTTCTATCTCGTTAATAATTTCTTTAAAAGTTTCTGTTTTAGTTTCATTAATCATTATGTTCTTCACATGGTAGATTTTGTATAGATTGAACAAACCATCATTTCCCGAGCCTAATTCTAATACCAACGACTCAACTTTGGTGTTCTTTGCAGTTTCGTTTTTGGCAAACATAATTTCCAGAATATCAGATATAGTATTAATTTTTACAGTTTCGTTACCACAATCAATGAATACTTTCTCTTTGTCTAACCAATCAATACCCAAAATGATTTGAGCACTTAACCCAGGTACGACCAGGAAGTCGTGTTCAAATTTTTGTCCATTAATTTCCAAATCTACCAATACGTGTCTTCGAATGGGCTTACTGGATTTGCCAGTTGCTCCCATAATTTTCACCCCATTTACTGACATCATAGTCAACCCCAGTTTATTTGAAATGTGTTCAAAAAGGACTGAGAAATAGTACTAATTTGGGATCCAGTGTCTAAAAGTACCGCTAATTTAACATCGTAAATTTCGATTGGAATGATGGTTTGTTTACTTGTTCTGCTTTCCACATTTTCCTGTTCCTCCCATAACAAATCTTATTCGACCATCAGATCGCTCCTAGATATGTCATTCACTGGCAACTCATATATATATGAGGGCTTTTTTTGGTCTTTTGATCTCTATTTCCTTTACAGTTCCCATCAACTTTTGCCCCGCTATTGTATCGTCAGGTGGCTCTTTCGGTTTTCTGAGTTCAAAGTTTATCGCGACTGTAATGAAATTTTGCACCAGTATCGTATCATCTAGAGGCTCGTTCTTTTTCGTTTCTGTATCTACCGCCGGATTTTGTCTTGAAAAACCTTCATTTGGTCTTTCATATCTATTTTCTGTAAACTTTTTTTCTCTTTCCTCCATTTCTATGTTTTTCTCGCCTGAACAGTCACTCAGTTCACATCACTATCTGATTCTAGTATGAATGCTACCTTAAGACAACGAGGCAGCTCATCTATTCAGCTGCCGTTATTTTCATAAATTTCCATTTTCTGATAATTTTCTATAATTTCCACTTTATTTTCGGTCACAGGCGTTTCCTCAATATCACTTCGGATGACGTCAACTTTCACTTCATATTTAGTATAATCGTCATGGATTTCAATGGTTCACATATATCGTCAGACTCTACATCTTCACATTCATCGCTAAAAACTTCTTGTACGAGATTTTCGTCAGCCAGGATCACATCCACACTATTGAGGATTTCATTCTCCTCCCGATACCTGTTCATACTGGCCATTTTCCTATTTTCTGCACCAATTTCCCTAACATCGGCAGCTCTCGTGCTTCGCATGGCGCCTTCCTTCCTCTTACTGACCTCTTCCTCTAAAATTGCTGCACGCGCAACTTGCGCCGTGCTAACTACTTCTACCTCATTTATATTTACGGACAACGTCCTTACTCTGACGTTTCCTCCATTTATTATATTTCTGGCCGTATAACCTTCTTCAAAATTTTACCGCTCATATTACTTTATACTATGAATTAAATCATTACGCCCTTTTTCGATCCCTGACGACTCCCTTTCGCACAGTTTGTCTATTTTTCCACTTTTCTTAGGCACACTTCCGATTCTGTTTTCGTTTCGGTGATATTTTCCTCTGAAATAGGTCCAATGAATTTCTGTATGGCGCGATCTCTTACTACTGCCACTACTGCTTCCTCACGGCGGCCAGCTGATCGCTCCGCAAAGTATAATGCACGCTGTGGCCTAGTTCGCATGTTACTGCTTGCAATATTTTCTCCTGTGCATGACTCATCCCTGCCAACACCTGTTGTTCCACGTATACCACCTTGTGACACATTGCTGCCGTTAGCTTGCGTCTTAAATTCGTATTGCTTGGTCCTTATGGCTTCTTTAATTTGGGCCGGCAATACTTGTCCGCGCGAATCTGACCCGTAACACGTGGGCCCTATTGAAGGACATCATTTCATACGCCAGTGACTGTTATAAGTTTTTATTACACACTATTGCAATATCGGCTTTACGCCATTATCAAATGATATTACAGCTTTAAGTCATGTCAACGAAATGCAGGCTGACACATTTGTATGTCTTTTTTTCCCTTTATTGTTAGTTTAAACACCTGTACATCAGACGGGCTGGCAGCAGTATCCTACGCTGCTCTTCAGCCTCAGGATTGACAATGAAAAATATGAAGAAGACACATAGACTGAACAAATTGGCGGGCAAAAACCAGTAGACACAGAATACAAAAAACATGAAGCTGTTCACACTCGACGAAAGACACACGAAGAATTGTCGGCACGGCGCACAAACACTGACGACTTCGACGGCACAGGTGAACGTAGGAGCGTGACGGCGAAAACTGAACACAAACACGATGGCACACACACGAGAAACTGGAGTCGATGATCTCCAGCGCGCGAATGTCCACTTTAACGTGTGCGAGTCCGGGGACCTGCCAAGAGGGAAAGAAGGGGGAGGGGGAGGGAGAGGGGAGAGCAAGATGCCAATGGCAGAGGAGATGGTAGAAGGAGTGGAGGTATGGGGGAGGGGAAGCCCGGGGGATGATGGGGAGAGAGGGAGGAGGGAGGGAAGGAGGTGAGGGAGAGAGGGTGCCCATAGGAATGAAAACAGGAAGAGGGAAAGAGGATCAAAGTTGGTAGGATGGGTAGATGGAGGGTAGGAGGGCATTATCAGGGAGGGGGAGCTGGCGGAAGCCACCTTGGGAGAGGGTCTGGAGAGTGGAGAGATGGAGAGCAGGTGGGACGTGGAAATACAGGCGCGGCAGCGGACGGGGGCGGGAGAGGATGGGAGAGACCAGCGGGTGAGGAGGATGGAGTTTACAGGAGGTGTAGAGGATCTGTATCTGTTCGAGGAAAAGGAGCAGGTGGGGGAATGGAATAAGGTCGTACAGAATCCGCGTGGGGGAGGGGAGACGGATACGATAGGCGAGGCAAAGAGCATGGAGTTCTAGGATCTGAAGGGATTTGTAAAAGTTAGGAGGAGACGAGATCCAGGCAGGGTGGGCGTAGCAAAGGATGGGGCGAATGAGGGATTTATAGGTATGGAGGATGGTGGAGGGGTCCACATCCCAAGTACGGCCGGAGCAGAGCTTGAGGAGACAGAGTCGGGAGCGTGCCTTGGCTTGGATCGTCCGGAGGTGGGGGGTCCAGGAGAGGCGACGGTCAGGGGTGACACCATGGTACTTTAGGGTGGGGGTGAGGGCGATAGGACGGCCATAGATGGTGATGTAGAACTCGAAGAGGCGGAAGGAAGGGGTGGTTTTGCCTACAATGATCGCCTGGGTTTTGGAAGGATTGACCTTAAGCAAACACTGGTTGCACCAAGCGGTGAACCGGTCAAGATAGAATTGGAGAAGGTGTTGGGAGCGCTGCAGGGTGGGGGCAAGGGCAAGGAAGGCGGTGTCATCGGCGTACTGGAGAAGGTGGATGGGGGGTGAAGGCGGCAGCATGTCCGCCGTATACGCAAGGTACGGAAGAGGGGAGAATACGGAACCCTGGGGCACACCGGTGGAGGGGAAAAAGGTGTAGGAATCCGTGTTGTGGATGGTGACGTAGGAAGGACGTCGGGAAAGAAAGTAGCCGATCAGACGGACGTAGTTAATAGGAAGGGCGAAGGTTTTGTATGTCGTTGTCAATCCTGTTAAATACATTCTTGTCGTTGTTACACAGTGCGAGCACACGAGTTCAAACATCGTAAAACAACATAATCTGTAAATGCACATGTTCGTTAACCCATCACTAGTCACACATGCATTAGACCACAGGTGCAGACTACTGTTTGCAGGTGTATAGGGGCCCTAATTTTCTGCCTCATTTCAATCTAGAAAGTTTCGCAGTACAAATCCCCTACCTCGAAATGACATGTTACCGCGACTTCTGCCTCTACCTCTTTGCATCATATATACTCGGTAACGCTCGTTCTCAGATTGATCATTCTGCTTGTGATTTTCCCTCGTCCGGTTGTTACTGTTGTTATGATAATCACGGTTTCCTCTTCAGTGATCTTCGTCTTCTACTCTTTCCCAAAACGACGAAAGGCCTTTGTGGTTGCTTCCCACGTAACGTTTCGAATCCTCTGAGAGCTTCTTCCATAGTTCGCACACTGTTTCGGATTCTGTTCCCCTATTTCTTAAGTGTGTCAATTTTCGGTACCACATTTCGCAAATTTCTTTCATAGAGTTCCTCCCTCTGTTGTCATACAATCTTGCCTTAATAAATTCTCGCCATATGTAGTCCTGCTTTTGTTCTGACCAGTATTCCTCAATGAATTTTTGTTTAAACTCATCAAATGACATTTGATCCATGTCTATATTTAATCCCGATCCTTTAGCGTCATCTGCTAAGGCACTGATGACCACATTAATCTCTTCCTGATCTGTCACATAATCAGGAAAATTCCTTTCACAATTTTTAAAAAAATGTAGGGGATGGCCTCCACTATGTCTTTTTGCCGGATCAAATCGTTCTTTGCCCTCCAGCAATTTGCTACAAATTATTCTTTGAGTAGTATAATTTGGTTTTTCTCTCATTTTACGTTCAAGATTGCTCATTTTACCTTGAAACTGTGAAGTGTTCAGTTCACACTTCTTTTCGCAAGTTGCGACTTGTTTACTCAGTTCTCTTTCGGCATCATCCAACGTTAGTCTCAACTGAGAAATTTTGGTGTTACATTTGTTTATTAATTCGGTTTTAAGGCGGAAAATTTTTTCGTCAACTTTTGTTATTACCAAAGGTACTACATTGTCTCAAATTTTCATTATTTCTGTGTCAAATCTATCGTAAATGTCATTAATCTGTCCTTGCTTAATGTCGAAATTGTTATTGATAGTGTGTATCTCAGTTTTTAAGTCCCTGATCGCATTGCTAACAGTGACTACTTTTGGCTTTACTTCTTCAATATGTTTGCTGATTTTAACGCCTTGCATTTCAATTTGATGACCTTGAGCCTTTATCCGGTTGTTCGTGTCGCTTCCCTGAGCTGCAATTTGTGATTTAATTTGGTTGTTAAATTACTGCTTTGAGCTTTAATCTGATGACCCTGCGCTGCAATTTGTTTATTAATATTCCTTCCTTGTTCTGCAAATCCTGCTGACAGTATTTTTAACGAATCTGGCATATTCAGCGGATTTTCGCTTTCTTGTTCTATGGAGTCCCCATATTCAGATTCTGCTCCTCGCGTTTCACTCGTTTCACTTTCGACTTTCGATGAATTGAACATATCCATCGAGTCGTTAACATAACCACTGTCTTTGGCTGTGTCATCTTTCCTGCTTTGTTTTATTTGCGACGAGTTCATCACTTGAATTTGATCGTTGGCGTGCATATGGTACTCAGAATAAGCCCGTTGCCATCTCGTGGCATCATCTGTGTTTTCGTCTAGTGAAATACTGCCACCTAGTACACTAGGTACTTTCTCGTCCTGCTTGTTCTGACCTACTGTCGTGTTTGTATCCATTTTAACTTTGTCACTTCTTTGTATCTTACCTTTCAAATACTTCGGAAACTTTCTATTAATTATTTTGTCTGATGTACTGCTAGTTCACGCCGCTGGACATTCGATACTCTTCTTACTACTGTTTTGCGTCCAATATTTACGTTCTGAACTAGGTTTTTGTGAGTAAACTTAAGAATGTCCTGGCACACGGTACCAAGTATAACGCTTTCTTGCAAGCTTGTGCCGAGTATAACACTATGCTCACAAACTACCGCTACCCTCTGGGAGGAATTTGATGTTTAACCGTGTTTTACCTAATGGATAGAGGGTAACGAACATTAATTACGTCAAATGACAATTAATAGAAAACTAATTAGGCTCTGTTTTGCAGATAATGCAAGTGGTAAAGTTCATGTGAATGAAGCAACGAATGTTCGCCAGCCTAATTAGGCATATTAATTTGAAACATTATGTTCAAGAAAATTGAATATGAGCAGCTAAACTGACTTTCATGAAGACTCCCTTCGAATAGTACAATCATTAATCAACACAGCACTGAAATGTTACTGCAGGCCACACTAGACTAAAGTTGGGCATGAAAAGATTTCTGACTTAACTAACATACAAATACCCCCAATAAAATTAAATAATACTACACATACCTTTTATACTCTCATTTACCGGAATACATGAGATCCCAATTATCTGTCTACTAAGAGAAAAACTACACTGGGCCCATAAATTGATACTGTCTCTCCAGGCAACTCTGTGACTATTTCAAAACAAAAGTGCAATTCACTCTTCAGTCTGGAACCGCACGACCGCTACGGCCGCAGGTTCAAACCCTGCCTTGGGAATGGATGTGTGTGATGCCCTTAGGTTAGTTAGGTTTAAGTAGTTCTAAGTTCTACGGGACTGATGACCTCAGATGTTAAGTCCCATAGTGCTCAGAGCCATTTGAACCATTTTTTCTTGCAATTCACTATTATTTATTCCTAACCCCACTTCAAATAGTTTATACACTCCTGGAAATGGAAAAAAGAACACATTGACACCGGTGTGTCAGACCCACCATACTTGCTCCGGACACTGCGAGAGGGCTGTACAAGCAATGATCACACGCACGGCACAGCGGACACACCAGGAAGCGCGGTGTTGGTCGTCGAATGGCGCTAACTGCGCAGCATTTGTGCACCGCCGCCGTCAGTGTCAGCCAGTTTGCCGTGGCATACGGAGCTCCATCGCAGTCTTTAACACTGGTAGCATGCCGCGACAGCGTGGACGTGAACCGTATGTGCAGTTGACGGACTTTGAGCGAGGGCGTATAGTGGGCATGCGGGAGGCCGGGTGGACGTACCGCCGAATTGCTCAACACGTGGGGCGTGAGGTCTCCACAGTACATCGATGTTGTCGCCAGTGGTCGGCGGAAGGTGCACGTGCCCGTCGACCTGGGACCGGACCGCAGCGACGCACGGATGCACGCCAAGACCGTAGGATCCTACGCAGTGCCGTAGGGGACCGCACCGCCACTTCCCAGCAAATTAGGGACACTGTTGCTCCTGGGGTATCGGCGAGGACCATTCGCAACCGTCTCCAAGAAGCTGGGCTACGGTCCCGCACACCGTTAGGCCGTCTTCTGCTTACGCCCCAACATCGTGCAGCCCGCCTCCAGTCGTGTCGCGACAGGCATGAATGGAGGGACGAATGGAGACGTGTCGTCTTCAGCGATGAGAGTCGCTTCTGCCTTGGTGCCAATGATGGTCGTATGCGTGTTTGGCGCCGTGCAGGTGAGCGCCACGATCAGGACTGCATACGACCGAGGCACACAGGGCCAACACCCGGCATCATGGTGTGGGGAGCGATCTCCTACACTGGCCGTACACCACTGGTGATCGTCGAGGGGACACTGAATAGTGCACGGTACATCCAAACCATCATCGAACCCATCGTTCTACCATTCCTAGACCGGCAAGGGAACTTGCTGTTCCAACAGGACAATGCACGTCCGCATGTATCCCGTGCCACCCAACGTGCTCTAGAAGGTGTACGTCAACTACCCTGGCCAGCAAGATCTCCGGATCTGTCCCCCATTGAGCATGTTTGGGACTGGATGAAGCGTCGTCTCACGCGGTCTGCACGTCCAGCACGAACGCTGGTCCAACTGAGGCGCCAGGTGGAAATGGCATGGCAAGCCGTTCCACAGGACTACATCCAGCATCTCTACGATCGTCTCCATGGGAGAATAGCAGCCTGCATTGCTGCGAAAGGTGGATATACACTGTACTAGTGCCGACATTGTGCATGCTCTGTTGCCTGTGTCTATGTGCCTGTGGTTCTGTCAGTGTGATCATGTGATGTATCTGACCCCAGGAATGTGTCAATAAAGTTTCCCCTTCCTGGGACAATGAATTCACGGTGTTCTTATTTCAATTTCCAGGAGTGTATTTTCATCCTTTAAATCAAATTATTCAAACACAAAGCTCAATTAACCTCAGAAAATAGTTCACGGTAATAATCAAACAAATTTACGTTTCATATAAGTTCAATTTATGTGCCTTTTTCACCACCTGTGAAGCAGGTATTTTAGATAGCAACATTTGCAGACTCTGGCACTGAACTTTAGCACATTTAATACGGGTGCAAGTCACTATTTCGTTAGAAACAGGATACTAGGTTTCTGCACATTTATGATCCTGCATTAGTTCATGATTAGGATAACTTTAAGGTTCCTTCACATTTTTATAGCACTTGAATTATGATTGAAAAACACTCACACAAATATACTGGCCCATGCTATAAAACATATATGTGTTCCAGCACTTCTTGGAGCAGTTACGCAATATTGGTGGCAAGCAACGTGGCGGCTAAATGCTCTCACACTCTTGATGTTGTATGTTCTTTACAATTTCTTCTTGGCGACGGATTTTTCTCGTTTTAGAGCCATTCCATAATACCAAGAGCACCATGCAACAGCCGAAACCACATCCGAGACAAATTTCCGTATAAAATGGCTTCCAAATGCCTCACTTGGCACCCTCGATGTTTACCGTGCAACAGCTAGCCACTGTCTGCGTAGCGTTCCCACCAAGTAGCCGCCCAGATCGACGGCCACAACCACATTTTACCGTGCGCGAAGTCACTTCCGTAGCGGAGGGGGTTTCCTACAGCTTTTGTGCTTTACAGTACAAATTCCCTGAGCATGAAACAGCTTCCAGTATATAGATTTCCCTTTGTGAACAGACATATATTACAACATGTCATTAATTTTAAACATCCTTTAGCTTCTACAATACATACAAAAAAAATTTATATTCCCTCTCACAAATAAATGACCTTCATTAGTAAAGAACAACCACTTTATAGCCACTTACTTTTAGTTACATAGTATAACCTACTTACAATCGATACTGGTGTTACAAGTTAAGTACTAATCATTGTTCTCATGACGTGGAAGTAATTTGAAGTTGTTTCTCTCAGTTGCCAGTTAGCTTGGTAACACACTAATTTTGGAAGCACTGGCTACTGTCGTTCAGAGTGGTTTCACGGTGAGTTTTGGGATCGTCTGTGTTCCTGGATGATTATGATATCACGTCCAGTGAAACTGGCTGTGGCTCATTTCGTGAGGCCTCCGCAACGACGTGAGTCTGATGATTCAGGGCATTTACGTTTGTTTCTTTTCTCCGTCGTAGCATGAGTGGAGTTTCGGCTACTGATAGTTTACCTGTCTTGTGTTCAGTAAGATTAGCTGTTACAGATATTTTTCAGATTGCGAAACCTCATAGAAATCATACTTGTACTGATTCCCTACATTAGTGACTGCATAATTTGCGTAGTGAGTTTATTGACATAGAATAAATTGTGCACGTCATTCGGGAGAAAACTCTTAGTCAGCGTTACTTGTAGTGCTGTTTAAAGTGTTAAGCAACCGTAACCGAAACTGGTTGTCTTAAGACTGGCTGTAGCACTGTTATTCCACTTGTCACTCGGTCGGGAGCGTACCTGTCTAATTAGTTGTGCTTTGTGAACTCACTCAATCTCGCTGTTTGTGTTTAGTGCACGTACGTGTGGGTATCTGGTTTAAGTGTACCTTTCTGCTGATTAGTATCTAACTTCAGCGTCTGTGTCCCTGTGCACATTGTCAAAGGATATGTAGCTTACGAAAGCCGTGCTCGAGCGAATGTTAAGTCGACTAGCTATGTTTTAGGGACTTTTCTTAATCATGTCGTCTTTCCCTAGTACACATATTAGTGCGCATCGGAGTTTAGTTGTTGCCTTCTGTTGATCAGTGTCTCGTTTGAGTACCGTCGTTCTTTGTTTCACATTAGATGTCGGTCACTGTCAAGTGTTGAAGATTTCTTCTTGGGGGGTATGACTGATTGCATGGTTCATCCGCTTGCTCAGTGGATACCCTGAGCCATTAAAAGCAAAATCCTACAGCGAGAGTTGCTCTAATTATACCAGCGATAAATCAGCGTTAGTGTACTGACTACTAGCAAGGCCATTACCATGTGCTTGTGCTCTGCTGTCACTGCTGAAATTGGGAAATTTGTGGTAAGGTCTTATGGGACCAAACTTTAGAGGTCATCAGTCCCTAAGCTTACGCACTACTTAATCTAACTTACACTAACTTACGCTAAGGACAATACACACAGCCATGCCCGAAGGAGGACTCGAACCTCCGACGGGGATATCACTGTTGATCAGAGCAATTCCTGTGCAGTAATAAAGGGGCTAAGACCCAGTGTAAACTGAAAACATAGCTTAAGTTACGGCTAGTGCTGTTTAGTGTTAGTGGATTGTCACCCGATCGTTGTGACATCGCATGATAACCGGCTACTGCCTTAGTTGTAAGTGACGGTGTCATGTTTAAAATTAATAAACATCTAATAAGCGCTCTACGTTAAGAGCTTTGTGGGTGCAGCTAAGTGAGCGACCGCTAGTGTGCCTACCCATTTATTACTACTAGCTGGGTAGATGCTAATACCTGTTATGTAGGTAACAAACTCAGCTATGTATGTGGTTTGTCATTAGTAACCTGTGGTGACCATTTAATCTGTGTTCGTCATGTCTCTACGTGATGGTGTGTAACGGCAAACCCTGTGATGTTAATAATCATCATCTGTACGGTAATACTTGATGTACGTTGTTTGTCATAACATTAAAAATTTCTTGACACTTGAATTTTACTGTCCTGGACAGTTTAATTAAACGTCATTAATCGATATATTGCTGCTCTAATCCTAACATTGTTGGCTTATTGTGTGTCTCACTTTGTGTGTTTTAAATATCAACTTTTAGAGTACCCAGCATCGCCCAGCTATGTCTTTATTCCAGCTCTTTATAAGGCCATCTCCTTCCCCATCTCTCCATCCACCTTCTCCTCTTCCTCCCCCCTCTCGGTCCATCTGCTTGTTCCCCCTCTGCCCATCTCCTCCTGCCCCCTTCTCTATGCACGTTTTAAACCTCCCTCAATAATTTGCCGGTTGTAAACCCCACAGTATTATATTACCGATATTAACTAGTGTATGTAACAAGTTAGGTTGAAGTCGGTCTATGTTTTAGAATCAGCTTTTTAGCGGTGGCTTTGCCCACGTACGAGCATGTCACATATATTTCGCATACGTTTACACCATTTCACATTTATATGTAGACATAGTTTGTTTGTATCTCTAGTGAATTTCGCCCTGCGGTTTATTTTTCACGTAGCTCCATGTTTATGACGTCATATATCCTTAACCTAGGCCCACGAGAAAGACAGTCCGCGGCGCGTACGTCACGAAAGTAGTCCTGAACTCGCTCGCTCAGCTCAGCAGACAAAATACGTTTCTAAACCTGTGAACTCACAGCTGGGAGTGTAAGTACTAACGAGAAATGCATCTTCCACTGGAATCTGCTATTATGAAGTCTTACTGATTAACAGTACTACAGCAAAACTTAATTTAATTTAAGATCAATACTCGATGTAAGTGGTATAACGGCTTGTTTATAGCATTTAGTCTCTTCTGCTTAACTGTACTCATTACATGGTGGAAGTGGTGCCTTATACAACTGATAATAATTTTAGCATGATTTTATTTTATTGAACGACAGTACAGCCGTAACATATTATAAGTAGGCCCATGAACTTCCCATCATTATAGGATTCCATAATAGCGTATTCCAGTAGAAGATTCAGTTTTCGTTTATACGGATACACCTAGTTACGAGTTAACAGGTGTAGAAAAGTAGTTTGTCTGCTGATCTGAGCAAGCGAGCGAGCGCAGGACTACCTTCGTGACGTACGCGCCGCAGCCTGTCTTTCTCGCAGGCCGCGTCCTTAAAGGCACCTCAAAAAATTATACAGTTTAGTAACTACATTCAGCGGCATATCGGGATACTGTCTGCGAAATATGTTGTGAATGTTGTGGCAAAGAACCAATAAATTTGAATGTCATGCATCATGCAGTAATTTTTCACTCATCTCAATGATTACGTCATATCTAACGAACTTTGTGTCACACAATAACGTAAACGTAGTTTTGCAGGTACATTAAGTGATATATATTAATGCTGTCTGCAAACTGTGTCACATGTGGTTAGTAATAAAGACATAATAAATTAAAACGTAATTTATGATGCGGCATTTTTACTTCACGAACATCGAAAATGTAGAAAGCGAGGAACTTTTGTCCTTTCGTGATTTTGTTGGTGTTGTCAGCGAGAAAAGATTTCTAAGTGTTTTGAAATTACGTGTGAATTTTTTGCAAGGCACAAAGTGCTCTTACTCTCTAATATAATGTGAATAAAGTCTGAGTATTCACTCATCGTGGGCAAGACCTCATTTTCGCTGTTATCGACGTCGCACTGGTCGAATTGAGTCACGTTGTACCATCAGGTGCTGGGTTCACTAAAGACGTTGGATCGTCGAAAAACGAAAATGGTATGCTTATGAAAATAGAAATAGGAAGAGTAAATGAGAAGTTGTTTTAGCAGTGGATACTTGCAATGAAGGACGACAAAAGGTGCGCAGAATATTGTAGACGTACCACTGTGCTGTAATGGTACCGTGGGTGACAACCAAAGGGATCCTGCTATGAAATGAAATTGGCACCAAAGACTATTACTTCTGGCTGTCCGGCCGTATGGCGGACGACACACAGGTTGGTATCCCACCACTCTCCGCGGCGCCTCGATACATGTCTTCGGTGGTCATTGGGGCTCATTTCGAAACGGGACACATCACTGAAGACAATTCTATACCAGTTAATGAGATTCCAAGGCGGAGACGTGTCTGGAGACGCCTCTTGACAGTGTTGTGTCACCAACCTGACAGTCGGCCACCATCTGCCTGACAACCAGGCGTGATGGTCTGGGGTGTCATACCAGGGCTCCATTGGTTATCATCTGCGGAACCCTTACAACAAAGCGGTACATCGACGGTATTCTTTCCACGGTTTTGTTGCCCTTCTAGGCAAGCCATCCTGGGCTTATATTTCAGCAAGATAATTCTCGCCTGCACACGGCGAAAGCTTCTACTGCTTGTCATTAAGCTTGTCAACGCCTACAATGGCCAGCAAGGTTTGGAGCATTATGGGCACGGCTCTCCAACCAGTTTAAACGATCTGACGGACTATTGGAAAGAATTTGGCACGATATCCCTCAGCAGGACATCCGTCAACTCTATCGAGCAACGCAGAGTCGAATAACTGTTTGCGTAAGGGCCAGAGGTGCACCAATGCGTCATTGACTTGGTCAATTTCAGGCGTTCTTACTCTTGAATATTCATCTGTTTTTTTTTTTTTTTTTTAATTTTAATAATTCGTTTGTCGGTACATGTATATAACATCTATCGATTTCCGTCCCATTCGAATAAATCCTCCGTGGTGCGTCGTTTTTCTTCTTTTGTCTTAGAGTGTATTCACCAAGTCACCGTAGAACATAGGACAAATAACTGGCCGAAACCGGCAGATTTATCGCACGGCGGCTGTGCGTTGATTGACTCCACTAGGATCTTCATGCGATGGATGGACCGAGGATAGACGTACTGGTGTCCTAGTCTAGCTGGATACGCATATTTTTTTCCATGTGAATATTCTTTCTGGAGCCCACTTGAAGCATACTCTACTCGATGTCCCTGTCGTAGTTAGTCTCCGATGCTACCTGGAAGATTACTTCGCTGGTGTCAGTAATCATCACCGCATCCGTACCAGCAACGGATGTAACACCAACTTTCAGCGTGGTTCGGTTCCAGTCTACGCTTCAGTAAGCTCTAAGTTGAACAATGTCCGGAAATTGTGACTTTTTTAATGAGCTAGTTACACGGAGAGCAACTGTTCGATCTGAAGGTGACCAATGATGGAGATGAGGAAGTGATGTTGTTGCACGATTCTAAAGCGTAATTTTTGAGCTGCGAGCTTGTTTTCAAGTAATACGATGTACTGAAGAAAGAATAGGGCATGGTCAGCCCTGAACAACCGCTGCTGTATATACAAGTTACTTCTTGGTCTGAGCTTACAGGAAAAACGTAAAAAGTGTAACCAGTTTTGCAAACAAACACGTAAAATAGATGCAAACAAATTGTAACTATTTTAGTGATAGTATTTTCATCAGAAGTGGGTGTCTCTTGTGTACCTCCTTAAGAACACAACCCTGTACTGCAAGAAAGATTGTGCGAAAGACCACCACATAAAGGGGCACACCAGCTGTAGGTGTCGTGTGTTGTTTAGGGCACAGCACGGCAACGGATGAGTGTCCAGAATAAGCAGTCCTACTTTTATCTGTGGAACATCCCAATAAAATTGTGATGAACTGGTGAGGTTGGAAAAAATTATCTTTGAGCTAAGTGTTGAATTTCTCATCATCTTCAGTGGCTTTCTCAATGCACGAATGTATAGGGATAAGATGATTCTCCTCTTTGTTCCACCACTCACTAATGTCACAGATGATTATTTCCTTGTTATGGATGAGTGGATGGGAACTCTTGGCCTCAGTGAGATCAAGTAGCGAGTGGCATCTGCAGAATAAGAATATCGCTTAAGCACTGGTTAGACTTTATTCCTATTTGAAACTTCAGGAATGCGTTTTGCAGCCGTGCCAGCATCTCGGAAGATTATATCTGAGCTAAAGAACCTTTTTCAAGACTAGAATGTAGCTCCCTAGAATTCAGGAATATTTCCCCACTTTCGAACGAGATAAAGCAGTGGCTGAGGCACTGATTCGTAAACGAGAACATCGGGGTTCAGATCCATGTCCAGATGTCCTGATTTAAGTCTCCCATGAGTACTTAAGGTGAACGCCGGAATCGCTAATGTGAAAATGACACAATCCACTTATTGCCACATCTTTGTAAGCACGTGCTCCGTCTTTAATGACTCCGCCGCCGATACAAGATTAAATTTTCTACTTGGTTAATCTTTCAATAATCTCACTTGACAGCTGGGACACAATGTTGAACTAAACAGTTTGCCACATTGTCTTTAACAGTAGCTTTCTCGTCTGCTTTCGAGCTATTCCTCTTACTACCTCCCGTCTCGAGTCATACAAAAATGCACTTATATTAGTAATTTCAGAATAACAGTACATTACAGTTTATTATACTGCCTCCTGAAGTATTTCCTCTAACATATGACAACAATGTGAATCAGAAGCATACCATGGCAGCCGATTTGCCAACATTCGTGATATGAACGAAAACGAATGAAACATTTTTTCCATACAGTATTTGGGTCAAACCAGTTTTGCCCTTCTAGTGTTACTGTTAAAATTTTTTAAGCTTAATGATCTACTTTGTCATTATTTGTCACACGCGACAGTAATTTAAAATTTTACTGTTGATATTTAAAGAGAAATGAAGCTTCCATAAATATAGACACATAAACACCCTCTGTTTGATCGGTACACTTCTAGACAAACTTTGCTCTTAGTGCTGTTCTTCAAGGGAAGTAAAAGACAGAGTAATTAGTAATATTAAAAACAGTAGCAAGATCTGTATACCTCATACCTACGTCAATTAATTTGCTAAATAAATAGGTTTAAAAAGAGTAATTGATTCAAAATTTGTTTATCTAATGTACACTTATTGTCTGTTTTATTCATACGAGGAAATACGGTGACAATTTCTGCGGATAAAGTAAGCAGTAATGTATTTCAAACTTGCTTGTTTATGGCACAGAGATGCAGGAAGCGCTACTCCCAGCTCAGGGATTTGAGCGTAAGATCTTTACGCTTAAGTGCATTAAGCGCTACGACGAGGGACGCTTAATTAACTTGGGACCAACGTGGTTAGCTACGAAATCTTAGCAGCTCCTCTTTCATAAATTTACACTAACAGGAAGCGAGAGCACTGGCCCCGAGTGTGAGGCGGCGTAACTTCCCAGCCTGCTGAGCGCAGTGTTTTGTCAAATGAAGACCAACATAGCTGAAGATAAATTCCTGGACTGGAATTTAAATGGACCGCTTCAACTCAGAAATGAGGTACTGGACACATCTAAAAATGAAGTTTTTTCAGTCAGACCTGGCAACAAAATCTTTGATGCTTAAACTGCTTCTACGTTTCAAATCCATGGTTTTAAAAAAATGTTTTACAACCAGTGACAGAACTGAAACATTGTTTTTGATTTTGAGTAATGAAAGTGTAAGTAATGAATTGACAATTAAGTACAGGAAAATAAATTTTGAGTACCGTTGCACATGTGTGTGCGAACCACGCCAGGTCGTAATTGTCGTCACTTGCAATTACAGCACATGAAGATATCATAAGAGAGAATTTATTATTCTATGGTAGAAATTATTTCCGACTCGCAACTATTACGAACAGCCAAATGAATTAATATCGTACGAAAAATACCAGATTTCACTAAATCGTCTAGGTATCTCCCGAATAATGCGAAATGCTGAAACCATTTTATTAAATAAATCATCCAGGGGTAACAGAACTGCCTAGAAAACTCCTAAATCTTAGAATGTTTGCCAAAGGAGGAAAACATAACAGACTTGATGCTTTTGTTCTTTACGGATAACTATCCTCTCTATCTGTCATCGAAAGCACTCTGCATAAAGTTATTAACGTTGACCAAAATTAACAATTCAGGGAAGAAGCAGGTAGAAGCGAAAATTAAAACCGAAACCGCTATTCGAACTCACTTTCAACAAAACGCCAAAACAGATCCTATGAATGAACCATGTAAAGTTACAAGTATTTTGGATTGAAAGAATTTTACATCAACTATTTCAGCATTCACACCTTTCACGTTAGGAGAGATTTTGTAGAAATTTTTATCTACGAAAATTAATTTTATACTGAATTATTTTTTCATAAATTTTATTTCATTTCCTGGAGACATTCTAACGTACACAGCAGCCAAATTCACTTTCCTAATTCTAACAACGACAGAAATAAAGATTCGAAGCGTTTTGTTTGCAAGTTCTGTTACATTCGCTATGATCGTAGAAACTCGAACACTGTAAATGTGTCAAGAGAGAAAATACTCCCACACCGTCTCAAGATAGCCATACCAGGCATCTGAGTCACAGAATTTCTAACTCTTACATTCTTTCGGAAGCCACAGTTCGCAAAATACTCAATGACGACCACGTTCACGTACTCATTTGGCGCAAATTTAATCCTACGATGCAAATGATCAAATTTGAGATCAGTAAAAACCGACTGGATCTAAAGGTAGAAAATATGGCGTTTGAGGTATCAATTGCTAGCACGGTTTTAACACTTAACTGTTGAGTTTGACACAGCACGAGACAGTGCATTGTTGTTTTACAGTTTTCGAGCAAGAGTATTAGTTTCTTTCACTGGCGTCGTGTTTCAAATAACCCCACAATAAATCTCAAGTATAGCTGTACACTTTTTCAAGTAGGCTTTGGTAATCGTATCCTCTAAATTGAAAAGCAGGTTCCAGCTGATAAAATTGTTCGTAGGTTGTTCGATACACTCTCACAGACCTTTGTCCATTCTGTTGAGCTCCTGCTCTAGGTTCCGTCCACAGTCGGAACCTGCACCACATTCTTTCGGATTACGATTAAACAATGCCACTTTGTTATTCTGAATATGTTTCTGGTAAACAAATCCGCTGTCCACACAGAGCTTACTGTTTTCTTTTCACTTTGTTCGAGAAAGAAATTGGGTACGCGTTCAGTCGAGTCACCTGAAGCCTGCTACGCGTTCACTATCAGTGGATGATCGTCTATTACGATATCATCAGATTTGACCACGATCTCCGTACAGAAGACCTCAACCAGACGGCAAAAGTTCTCTTCTTTTTCAGTGCTTTTATTGCCACATTTTAATTCATTAAGACAAATGTAAGTGGGCTTCGTACCTAGTCTACACGACTCTGATACAATTCAGTTTTGGGCTTTCCGGTAGTCCAGGCCATCAATTCAGACTTCTAGCGATGCAGCACGAATTTTTTTCTTTTCATAATCCATAAAACTTACTGTTAATCGTTAACTACCTGGACCATCTGGTTCATATTTGTTACACAAACTATACGTAAACTACGCTTACCACGCCGTTTCGCTAAATTCCCCGTCGTTTCATAGAAATTAACCAAGTTGTTATGCGTAACTCCTAATAAGCACACCATCGCACTACGTTCTGGACTCAACAAGTCGAAAGTCTTTTCAACAGACAGGAAATTCTCCACAGGTACTGAAGCAAGCAGTAAGTGGATACATTTTTGCCACGGCAGATGTTTTTAAGGCGACTGTGGAGAGTATTGAGAGTATAACTAAACATTTGGCTGATTGTTATCCTTGTAGTCCTTAGCCTGAAGACTGGTTTTATGTAACTCGTCCAACGAATCACTCCTGATGAAGTCTCGTTATCTTTGCGTAACTATCTCTGTCTGCCTATAGTTTTACTTATAGCTTAACGTCTAATGCTAACGCCTCCAGGCAATAACATTATAATTTATTACAAAGGGGCTGTAGTTTCCCTTCCTCAAGTAGTGTTACAACACTTCTCAAGAACCTGTAAGACCTGATGCTTAATGACCAATGCATAATGCAAAACGCCTCTAGGCAATAACAGTATAAAGTAGAGTTTTCCCGCTACTATAACTGACCTCTAGCCGGTGTTAGAATACCATTAAATATGCACCAATATCTGATGCTTAATAGCTAAAGCATGATGAATAAAGCGTATTTACTAACTTATGATATGGAAACTGTTGTGCACATTTATAATTCTGGTGTAATATGGAAAAACGATGTCAAAGTCAAAGATAGTAACTATTGTATCTCATCAGAAAGGTGTGATTCACGAAGAAAGTCTTGTTACGAAGTCCACCAATACATTCAATTCTGGCAAGAGAGACTACCTATTGCTGTGTTAGTCTCTGCTAATGAAGGAACTGAATGTCAGCCCCCTTTTGCACCAAACAGGTGCATAGGAGGCTGTTTCCTGAAGCTGATTGCATATATATTCAATTCCACCTGCTATCGTGGTGATAATACGGCGATTGTTAGTCTTCTTAAAACATATTCACCCTTCCTTCAAATCGTCTCTGGAAAAATCATACCTCCACAACCTCTTTAAAGAAATTAGTATGACTCTTTGAGGAAGATGTAGGAGGACAGATTCTACCTTTTTTGTGTTTTTTTTGTGAGATATCGTACATGAAAAACCCCACCGGTGTGCTTGAACTCCTACACCAGGTGCATATATTATTAACATATTGCAGAGCGTAAGTGCTTTAACCTCCCCTCCTCAGAGAAAGGTTTTCCAATTGTTACTCGTTGCGTGTTCGAATCTCTCTCAAGCTGGGAGTGACGGTCGAAATACCATCTCCCTTCCAATATGCTTACGCGTGTGTGAGTAATGTCTGATCTCAAGTGCAATGAGATTTACTATAAATGTCACTGATTAACACGGGAAAACACTGTAATCTGGTTCACACATTACAGCTATTCATTCACATTCCAATGAAATTATCCGATTAAAGTAAGCATTGAAGAGAGGGAAGGTACACCATGATTTTTACATATACAATAAAATCAAACACCTCCATGGCTGAATAGTTAGCATCATTGTCTTCAGTATGAAATCACAAAGATATGATTCCTTGAACCTCTCGGATTTTTCTGAAGGAGGGAGGTCTGGAAACTGCACTTAAAAATGATAGAAGTGTTGTAACTATCCAGAGCCATCATTCCAACTGTGATTGTTTTGTCAAAGACGACATTAAGGCCGGCCGGAGTGGCCGTGCGGTTCTAGGCGCTACAGCCTGGAACCGAGTGACCGCTACGGTCGCAGGTTCGAATCCTGCCTCGGGCATGGATGTTTGTGAAGTCCTTAGGTTAGTTAGGTTTAATTAGTTCTAAGTTCTAGGCGACTGATGACCTCAGAAGTAAAGTCGCATAGTGCTCAGAGCCATTTGAACCATTTTTGAACGACATTTAGTCTGCGAAGGTCAGTGACTACAGCGCTTTCATTAAAAATAAAGCTCCTTTGTAAATTTGGATTTCTAACTAATGCAAGTGCCTTATATCACCATTCCCCACGATGTTTTTGTAACTCTGAGGCTGAAGGAGAAATGACATTTTTGAGATATGAAGTTCTGCTTTTAATTTCTGCAAATTGGGGCGTAGAAATTCTTACAAATTATAATTTTACAATATTCCTATAACATGCCACAATCGAAATCCGTAGTCAATAATACATATCGACTAAAATGCTTACGAGATAAAAAAGCGCTGATTCGTCTGAGGACGTATGACGGATCACCCATCTTCGATGCGGAGCACAAGTTATTTTTCTTCCAAAGCTGAAGAGAGTGCTGTAGTCCTGCGTCACCGTCGCTCTTAAGAGACAAGTGTTGCTGTCTTAATTTATAATATGCATTGAGCTAATGGATTTTTGTGACGCAAGAGGGAAACAACAGCAACAAGAGACACGAATTTTAGTGATATTTATGATGTCACACAACACATGTGGTACATAGTCTTGACGCAGTAAGTCCGTCTCTTTCTCTCTGAAATTATTCATATTGGCATAGGACTTCATTGAGGTTTGCGTATGCAAATAAATATAAATATTATAAGAACTGGTTTGAACTGGTTATTTCCTTTTGATTTAACAGAGAACACAACCTGTGTTTCTAGAGGGAGAGAGAGAGACAGAGACAGAGATAGAGAGAGAGAGAGAGAGAGAGAGAGAGAGGCTAGGACCTTTTGCAGTCGGTCGGGAAATAAGTCCTAGCCAAATCCTGTAGGAATAAGTCTCAGCTTTTTCCGTTTCTTGGCTCTCTGAAAAAAGCATATCATGTTGCTTAGGTTTATCTGTTTCCTCACTATTGGTGTTTGTGGAAAATGCGTATTTCCTGGAAATACGTTTATACAATCGCTGATTCAGCACACTAGATAAGAAATCTCTGTATACTCATCAGGGCAGTTTGGCTAAAAACACGAAGACTAGTTTGGTAGCTGTCAACTGACGCTGAACCGTTGGGGACAGTCAACATCATGGGATCATTTACAAGTTGAGAAGGGAGAGTCGCAAACTTGAAAACAGAAAATGTAAGTGTCGTTCTGCTTATCAGATATATAATTTACACATTTTGTTTGTCATATCCACGAACACATGCCTCCTTTCATTTGATGTTGCAGAATCTACTGTCCTCCTGATCGAGCACAAACAAGACAAGAACCCGCAGCAGCATGAATGTCTTTCGCACGTATTCGGAGGGTATAAAAAGTAAAGATTCCTACATGCAGAAGTCATTCCTGTTTTATCCTCGAAGCTGCGACTATTTTTTGAGTTACTGCAGCAGAAGGGAGAAAAAGAATTAAAATCTGAGTTACTTCGCAAAAGAGAAAGAGAGAGAAAACAGTTGGGAATCGGAAATTTAGTAATCTTCATAATCACACTCTAATTCAACCATTCTGTTTGCCATGTCCATGATTATATGTTTTTTTCTGATTTACTCTTACAGTATATGCGGTCTGTTACTGAGCCTGTGGAGTGTCTGCAATACACACATATTCTGATTCAGCAAAGAAAGTTCTAGGGGAAACCTTCTTTACGATTTTTTGCGGGGTATAAAAAGCCAAGATTCATCTCGTAAAAGCCATTCCTGCATTATCGTTGGAGCTGCATACATGTGTTTTGATCTCCTGGACCAGCTGGGGAAAAACCAGCAACAAAGAAACAACAGAGCTTTTTCTGCACTAAAAAACAGGTAGGGAGTCGAGAAGTCTAGAAAAAAAATTAAGTACTCTTGTTATTCTTATGCACACTGTATTTTAAATATTCTGCTTATTATACTTATGAAAATATGTTTTCCTCATTTAATGTTCAAGAATCGGCAGTCTTACTGATCGAGTAGTGGTCTGATAGAGCAGCTGACGGGGAAGGCGGAGGGTGGGGAGGGGGGCGAGGGTGATGGGGAAATAGCCTTCAAGAGAAGGCCATCGCCTCTGTCGACTGGAACTTTCTTCAGCTAACCTATTATTATTACTTTTATTATGGATGAACCAGTAGCAAAATGTATTAAATTACGTGATGATTTCAAATGATGTGATGCCGAATCTGCAGTTAGAAGACAAATATGTACTGAAGTTACAGGTAATAGGTTTAGATTAAAGGACTCCAGATATATGTTGGATGCCTGTTTTGCCATTTTGCACACCTAAGTTTGTCATATTAACCAAGGTATGAAGATTAATTGTTCGCTAGTCTGCAACTTCCTCTTGCTGAAGATAGGTCAGGAACAAGTGATGTAATTCAATACAAACAATGCACCCTCCAATGCTCTCTGATGCTGACTTCCGTGAACGTTACTCAACCAGTATCACCATGTGCGATTTGAAAAAAACCGAAAACTTTCCAATCTCGTTATTCGGGCTGCTCACTGAAGGAAATAATTCAATTACGCACTAACTTTAATGAAAATAGTCGTTTTATCCAGGATTACCCACAGAACTTCCTAACATGATAGGAAATAAACACGCGGTAATAAACATCTATTCAAAGAATAACGCATTATTCCAGTGGTCATTCGTAACAGGATTGTATAACCCTTTCAAGACGGATTTTTTAAATCTTATATAGAAACTTCTTCTTTTGACCACATAGTGTTTTATTAGTCTTCATAATGTTAGGAACACATTTTTGTCAATTCTGAACTCACTTGCTGCAATTAGGCCCTGGGACACTGGTGTCCCAGTAGTCTTATTGAGTGGGGCAAACGTTGTCCCACCAGTACCCAACAGCAATAGTGGTTACTAAAATATATATTGAAAACAAGACGTATACAATCAGTTTTTTATTACACTAGTTAGTAACAATTTGTAGAACACATTCACTACCAAGGAATAACAAATGTCTGGTTTATTATAATTACATATGATATGTTGCAAAGCAGTTTTTGCATAATGGATGCTGGCACATTTTGCAGATAGTTTTTGTTCTTGTTTCCTTGTTGTTGCTGCAACACAAAACACACCTTCTTGTTGTAGGTCCTTCTTCAGGGAGGTGTAACCCTACATTTTCTATAACTCTTACTCTCTTAGAAGGGCGCCCAGTTGAGGATTTCCGCTGTACCTTGGCAGTCTTTTGTCCCTCGGCAATCATCTGCTCTGCTAGGTTGACTAGAAAATCTTTTAGTGGCACTGTCTTGTGTTGAATTTCCTTTTGTAAAATCCAGGCATTTACAACACTAGTTAGCAACAGTTTGTAGAACACTTTCTTCCACCAATTATCAGATTTTCTGTCTAAATCATACAGTGTACTCATCTGATCAGCCAATTCCACGCCACCAATATAGTCCTTATAAGTTTTCAGTGCCACTGGGCATTCTACAACCAATTTAGATCCATCTTTTGCATTTCTGTTCACTGTACATACATCATTAGAATGATATTTACTGACCAACATTACTTCTTTGGTGTCCTGCCACTTGCATCACAACGTACCAGACGAATTGCAAAGGAACTCACATTCCCTCCGAGCAAGTTTCTTTGTTGACTTTGGCACATTTTTCCTGTTAGCCACACATGTACCAACAGCTGCAAACTGCAAGGTATCCATCAAACGAATTGATGTAAATTACCTATTAAATGACAACATTAAATTAGTGTCTCTAATTGTTTCTGAGAGCTGCAGAACTAAACGCTCACCCAATGGGCCATCCAGATTACTTACATCCTTTCCACAGTGTATGTTGAAGTCATATGTGTAGCCTGTTACAGAATCACTCCTCATCCATATCTTTATCCCACGCTTCACTGGCTTCATAGGAAGGTATTGTTTCAAGGCTTACCTTCCTTTCAACTTTACTATAGACTCTATTGTAACACATTACAAGCATAACACCAAGAACCAACCTAATTTCTCCAGTATCTGTACTCTGAACTGTGGTTTTCTTTATCATTTTTAGTCTCTGATTGGTACACTGAGGGATATATATAAAAAGACCGGGAGGAAATATTTTCTCAAAGATGTCTTGTTCTGAAGCACTCTTATCCAATTTTCCTAATAGAACTGGAATTACCATGTTTGGCATAGTCTTTCGAGGTCTGAACATTGCATCTACCTTTGACCACAACACTACATTGTTAGTTGAACCTCTCATTGTCGTCTTGGTCACAGTCATCAGAATGACTCGTGTTAGAAGCACTGCTGTCAAGTGATTTAGAACTGCAAGAGAAGTCAGGATCATCAACACAGTCATCATTGTCTTCATCAAGTCACTGCAAGATACGTTTATCCATATGGGAAGCCATCCTTGATTCATCGCTGCGTCACTGTTTCTGAAATAATAAAGAATATAAAAAGTATTAGAGTGTGTTTCCTTTATATTGAGAACTGGTGGGACAATGATGTCCCAAGAAAATGAACTACTGGAACATATACATCCCAAGTCGCAAAAACACTATTTCTGTTTTTTTTTCATACGATAAACTTTCACAATCATGCGAATTATAAATCAATACAACATAAAAGGGTGTAGATAATACTTATATATGACACTCACGTTATCTTAGATCTATTTCAATGATTTTATTGAAGAAACGATGCAAATATCACCACGAACATGTGATTTATTCACAACTATGCCGCCATGACAGTTTCACAAGTGTTGCCAACAGTCCAGACACAGGGAGGGAAGTTTAAAAGACTGTAATGTGCAAATTCATTGTTAAATTGGGACGCCTTTATCCCAACAGTCTACTTGGAACTTCTTGTGGGACATATATGTCCCGTTAGGTTAGAAAGGGATAACGTAAATAAGGGTGCAGGATGTGTGCCTAATTATATTCTATGTGCATACAAATGAAATCTGGCCAACATATCGTTCCCTTCAGAGTGCAAACATGTTCACATCTTTGAAAAAACAGAATGAAGCAGTATCTGTAAACGTCTGCAGCATTCAGTATTCAGATTATAAATGGATGACTGTAGAATGCAAGACGAAATATAAGAAAATTAAAGCATTATCACTGCATATTACAAAATACTGTCGTCACGATTACACGAACCTGTTAATATCACAGGTTGCTAATAATAGACATATATGTCATTTTTACTGCAAAAAAAGGTTTTCGATATTAACACAGTTTAGTCTTACTCATTCTCATTGGCATAACGTAACACGTAAACGACACCAGTGATATATTTACTCTAAGGAAAGAATAGACGCACGATAAGTTGACTATGCACAGTATAAACCAGTTAGCCGTGTCATACCAAGTGAAATGTATAAAATCTAGCACTCAACTAAAACTACCTTCCGTGATTTATTCTGATGCGAAAGCAGTTGTTAGGTCCAGTCGTAGTACAGACTCTGGTTTTATTTCGGTAGCGTACATTTGCATAGACCATTCTGTATCGCCAACTACATACACTGCAGCTACATCCAAAAATATTCACAGTTTACGTTATAGGCAGAAAGGGATTGAAGGGAATGGTTTACTCAACACCTTTACGTACTCGCTGAGACTGTGGAGGACTTCTTATTCATACAAATTATAAAAATGTATAAATGTGTATCTGTATGTTCAACATCTCCGAAATCAATCGACCCATTCCAATCAAACTTACTATCCACACCATTTACTGCCTGGAAAGAATCATTGTAGGGGTAAGAATCACACAGTTATGATATGGGCGTGTAGTCCATAACGCTCGGGTGCCCATACATTTGGTTATCTAGTATTTGACAATGAGAGTACTTAGAGACTTTCAACAAATATAAACTTAATTCCAAGCCCTTACGAAAATTTTTCTCGCTCAACAACCACCACAAAATAATGAAAGAAAAAGTTTGTCGCTTAATACTTTTCGCTCTTCATGCAGTAAAACTGCCTGATGAAGCATGACGCTTCGGTATTTTACTTCTTTACTATAAAAATATTTTGTAGACTGTATTCACTTATACGCTGAACGGCCAAAGAAACTGGTACGCAAGCCTAATGTCGTGTAGGGCCCCCGCGAGCACGCAGAAGTGCCGCAACACGACGTGGCATGGACCCGATTAATGTCTGAAGTAGTTCTGCAGAGAACTGACGCCATGAATCATGCAGCGCTGTCCATAAATACGTAAGAATCCGAGGGCGTGGAGATCTCTTCTGAACAACACGTTGCAAGTCACCCCAGATTTGCTCAATAATGTTTATGTCTGGGGAGTTTGGTGGCCAGCGGAAGTGTTTATACTCGGAAGAGCGTTCCTGGAGCTACTTTGTAGCAATTCTGGAGGTGTGGGGTGTCGCATTGCCCTGCTGGAATTACCCAAGTCCGTCGGAATGCACAACGGACATGATTGGATGGAGATGATCAGACAGGATGCTTATGTACGTGTCACCTGTTGGAGTACTATCCATACGTATCAGGGGTGCCACATCGCTGCAACTGCACACGCCTCACGCCATTACAGTACCTCCACCAGCTTGAACAGTCCCCTACTGACATGCAGGTTCCATGGATTCATGAGGTTGTCTCCACACCTGTACGCGTCCACCCGCTCGATACAACCACTCAACATGTTTCCAGTTATCAACAGTCCAATGTCGGTGTTAACGGAGAGGCGTAAAGCTTTGTGTCGTGCAGTCATCGAGGGTACACGAGTGGGCCTTCGGATCCGAAAGCTCATATCGATGATGTTTCGTTGAATGGTTCAACGCTGACACTTATTGATAGCCCAGGATTGAAATCTGCAGCAATTTTCGGAAGGGATGCACTTCTGTCACGTTGAACGATTCTCTTCAGTCGTCGTTGGTTCCATTCTTGCGGGATCTTTTTCCGGTGTCAGCACTGTCGGAGATTTGATGTTTTACCGGATTCCTAATATTCACGATACACTCGTGAAATGGTCGTACTGGAAAAACCCCACTTCATCGCTACCTCGGAGATGCCTGTGTCCCACCGCTCGTGCACCGACTGTAACGCCACTTACTAACTCACATCATCTTAATAACCTGTCATTGTAGCAGCAGTAATCGATCTAACAACTGAGCCAGACACTTGTTGTCTTGTATAGTGTTGCCGACTGCAGCGCCATATTGTACCAGTTTAGAAATGTCTGTATTTGAGTACGCATGCCTTTATCACTTTCTTTGGCGCTTCAGTGTACCACTGAATGTACCAGAAAACTTACATCTTTGTGAGGCACATAGTTCAGGAGATATGATGTCAATTACAGAGATGCGAGAAAAACTGCTGCCTTGCCTCATTCATGACGTTGTAATTTATTAATTTGTTGCTACCAAGACTATGCGCAACACATTTCTCAAACAGTATCCGCATATGCTGCTGAATGTATCTAGAAAAATACATCACTGTACGACACATAGTTCAGGGAATATGATGTCAAATACTTAGGCGTACGAGAAACTGCCGCATCGTGCGTGAAGTTTTAATTTATCGCTTCCTTACAACTAACTCTATTCACAACACATTTTTGCAGGCATTGGGCAAATATACCACTGGATTTACCTGCAAAATTATATTACTGTACGACAAACAGCTCACGACAGACGACGTCATAAACATTAAGATACGTAAAAATAAAGCTGTATGGCTAAATTCGCTAGGCATACAGGTGAAATATGTGTACAAACATATGTGAAATATATTAAATGTGTGTGACATATATTTGGCTTGTGCGTATGAGAGCAATTGATGGGTAAAAACCTGAACCTAAGCCCCTGTGCCGGCCGGTGTGGCCGAGCAGTTCTAGGCGCTTCAGTCTGGAACCGCGCGACCGCTACGGTCACAGGTTCGAATCCTACCTCGTGCATGGATGTGTGTGATGTCCTTAGGTTAGTTATGTTTAAGTAGTTCTATGTTCTAGGGGACTGATGACCTCAGATGTTAAGTCCCATAGTGCTCAGAGCCATTTGAACCATTTAGGCCCCTGCAACGATTTCAGTCAAATTTGGTACACATATTAGTTGCAATCTGAAAAGAAATATTGTATGATTAAGAACCACCAGCCTCCTATTGTGGTGAGTATGATAATGTGGGGAGAGAAGGGAGGATGAGGAGATGGAGAGACAGTGAGGGGGACAGAGGAGAGAGGCACAAATAGGTTAAAGACGAGACAGACAGAGGTAGGGGAGAAGAAGGTGGACAGAGAGAGTGGAGAGAAGGAGAAGGACAGAGAAAGGAAAGATATGGAGTTGGGCAGAGATACGGGGAGGAAGAGACAGGTAGGGAGATGGAGGAGGGAATGAACAGAGGGAGAGGAAGAAGTGGACAGAGAAACGGAAGAGGAGGAGATGCACACAGAGACGAAAGGGGTAGAGATGAACAGAGAGGAGCAGGAGATGGGCAGTGAGAGGGGAAAGAGGAGATGGGGAGAGATATGTTAGGAGGAGATTGACAAAGAGGGCGGGTGGGGGAGGACGAGACGGAATTACAGGGGGTGAAGGAGATGGATAGAGGGGTAAGGGCAAATTGGAGAGAAAGTAGATGAGCCGATTGACAGAGAGAGGGAGGAGGAGATGGACAGACAGGAGAGCAGTGGATGTCATCAGATGGTGGAGTGTGGAGGCGGTGAACAGAGAGAGGGTTGGTGGCGATGAACAGAGAGAGAGTGAGAGAGACAGATAGAGATAGAGATAGGAATAGAGGTGATGGACAGGGACAAGGGGAAGGTCAGAGAGAAGGGAGGTGAGGTGGGTAAAGCAATAGGGTATAGGGAGAGACAAAGAAGGGGGAGATGGATAGAGAGAGTGGAAAGGAGGAAATGAACAGAGAGAAAGTAGGTGGAGCAGGAGGCAAACTAATAGAAGACTGGAATAAATAAATACCAGGGCAACATCAGGTTTCTCAGCTAGTTACAAAATAAGCAGATGATATTATGCCCTGTGTAAGGGTCAGTGTTTTTCACAGCAAATGAATGTCATATTTTCAAGAAATTATTTGTTGGAGATGATGCAAATCACCTGAATAATTGCCATTTCGCTGGTGCATAACGTGGTGCGGGACATCCCGTCTGATATGCGAATTATAATGAGCATTTCTTAATCCACATCTGAAGAATTTCTTGATCACAAACTTAGGTGAATACATGAAACAGTTGGCGAAGAAGAAATTACATCACATTTCCATTATGTCATGGAATAAGGAAAAATATAAATCTTTCACAAATAGTGTTCCAGTAATACATCTGAAGATGAGATCTAACATAAATTTCAGATTTATTCTTGCACTAAGTTTTCTGTCGTGTTGCTTAGAAAAGTGTTCATCTAGCCTGAACCTCTAAATAATGAGGGGATATTTTCAGGATGATAATGATTTTCATTTGATTAACAGGAAGTAAATGTTCCCCTACGAGTATGTCACCACTGAAATGATTCTTCAAGAAGATCGCTTACAGTCTCTCGAAAAGTTTAGAAGTTTATTAACAGGCGAAACGATAACAGAGGCCGAGTACCAAAGAGCGCACAGTGCGTGGAACGCATTCACTCAGAGAATATTTTCATTTGTATTTTAAATCTTCTGTGTTGCACCTAGTTAACGTGTCAGAAAACTTTGTCTGAAGACACGTGAACTGGGACCTGCACATTGTACTACTGCGCCTGGTTTGGCATGGGACACAGTGCAGGCTGAAAACTTTCACAGAGGGTCTCCAGCTAGTAATCAGTATAGAACAACTCCAGTTTGTGGACCAAGGCATCAGAGGGGGATTTCTTCATTGTTGTTGAGATATGTAATTACCAACAACAGGTTCATGTAGGAATATCAGTACAACATCGATGAATCTTAACTTCATATACCTTGTTTAAGGATGAATAACGAGTGCACTGGTTTTGTACAACTGATTATTGTTTATTTCAAACTAGTTTTCGGCTTATTAATCCATCTTCAGGAAACAACTGACTAGCGTCTGAAAGGGACACTACTTTTCCTGAGTAGCTTATGTTGCTTGGTTATGAAGCAAAATCTTCCCGTATCTAATGTATGAATGGCTTCCTTGAGAGAGCGTCAAAGCTTTTGATGCAGAAAAGATACCAGACGAATGGAACCCAGGCTACGAATTAGAGGTAGATCTTGAATACCTCGAAAGTATTCACCACCCACATCCTTAATCACACCAGTGTCCTAAAAAATGGTACCATCATCAGACAGGGAGGAACTAAAGAAATTGTTTTAGACCCTGAATGACAAGAAAACTTGTTTTACTCATTACAGAAATCTAAAACAATGTTTGAAAAACAAATTGGTTTGAAAAAAGATTCATCGACTCCTATGGCTTAAGCAATCGTCCTGACTGCAAGCATACATAGACATTAATGCAGAAAATCGCACGAGCGCACTAATTGAGCTAGAGAAAAAAATTTCTTCAAACACGTGAACAATGCCGTATTCGGCATAATCACGCCAAGTGTGCGAAAGAAGCAGGAAATTGGACCGGCAGCATCATACAAAGGCAAGTTTTGGGTAGCTGCATTAATTGCAGAACCCAGTTCTCAAAGGAGCGTTGTTTCTAACGAAAAACTTGTCACCATTGATCTTCGCAGACTAAATATTGACATTACCACTTCAAAAAATATTATGAGGATGATTGTATATAACTGATTGGTTTTTATTGTAAAAATGTAAATAACCGAAAATGATGGCTGCATATAATGTAAAAACTTTGGGATCTATTATAATAACGTAATACTTGAAAAGTGGTATAAATAAATTAAATAGTTGGAAAAAATTACTAGGGCGTGCTGACAAGTAACGCCTCTGATTTTTTAGAGAAAAAACTCTTAAAGCGTTGAAATAAAACAAAATTTATCAACATTTATATCTTCATTCTTCATATCCACATATTTATTTTTCAATATAGCCACCCTGGCGACGAACACATTTCTCCCAGCGAGAGTCCAGCGTGTTGATACCGTCAGTGCAATATGTTTGGCTTTGTTGACGGAGCCACAACGTCACTCCTGCTTGCACCATTTCGTCGCTATCAAAATTAGGTCCTCGAAGAGTTCTTTAAGTTTTGGAAACAGAGGAATATCGGATGGGGCCAAGTCGGCACAGTATGGAAGATGATCAATGACGGTGAACGCAAAGAGTCATACTGTTGCTGATGTCAGAGCGATCATGCGTGGTCTGGCATTATCATGCTGAAGGAGAGGGTGCTACGTTTGTGGAAGGGATTCCAGCACGCTGTTTCTAAGCACCGGCATACTTACGTTACACAATGCCATGTTACATGCCACGATTCAGGGCCCTCTAGCGGCAGAGGGCTTCAAATATACAGACATGAAGAATAAATATGTAATATGTTAATATAGTTTTTTAGAATGGAAGCAGACATGCAACTTTCCAACCGATACTGTTCTATTGCTCCAAGGAAAGAAGCACCATCCTGGCACATCACCCACGACGATCAACAGCCCCAGCAAGGGCAGAATCACGACAACGATGCCACCGCGGATAATGCCCACAAAACAATTGCAGCTGTTCCACCACTGACGATATACCATACACCCTAATTACCTATAGATCAATAAAGCTTTGAGGGCACATCTGGAGGGTGAACCCAAGGCAATCTACCAAACGGATAGCATCAAATTTTACTTTGAGTCTTTTCTGATTAACATAAAGTTCTCAAGTTTTCCGCACTCAATAAAATTCACTTCTTTACGCACAAGTGGCATGAAAACCCAGAACTTAAGGTTGTCATCAAGAGGTCTCCACAGCAGATACAAGATGAAGCGCTCCAGGAAGTTGGATTTAACGTGATCACTTCCATCAATATTAAAAACAGGACGGGAAGACAAAGCGCCTGATCCCACAATCAGCTTACTGTGTGAGACCAGCTGCGTCTGCCAGCCGGTTGTTAACTTCAACGCCTTCAAGATATCAAGAGACAATGGAATCGAGCACGACGACATTGAATCATCTACATCAAAGTTTTGAAATAACTCTACAGCAAAAAATCCAAATATATGATGTCCTGCGATGGCACTTGCCATAAAGTAAGACCTCAGCTTGTAAAGTAACAATGATAGTATCTGTTGTTCAGGAGCTCCCAGTCATTAGTATTGAAGATAGATATGGTAACGCCGTGCTGAAACCACTTTTTTCACGAGGACAACATCGTCATAGTACGCTTCGAATGAAGGCCAAGTAAAGTCCGCTATTTGAATATGGTGTCGTCAAATAAGGTCCACTTAGGGTAAATTATAAAACTCCAGTCCACAGTTTAATCCAGAATTCTAGCTAGTAATCTGAGACGAACTTGGCGTTTGGATTTTGATCACTCGGAACAAGAATGTTGCTGCTCTCGGGAACACTACAACGGTTGACTTAATATGCGCAGGTGAAGAATACAAACAGCCTACTGTTCGGAACCACTGTTAAGTGCTGGGTAATTTATTCACTGTACTGAACTCTGGGTCCAAAATCAACTGTAGGATCTCGTGTCCAATTTTTTAATGATGAGGGTGTAGTTGCAGCTCCATCAGTAATCTCAATAATGTGTTCTTCGAAGTGAGTATTTCTCGGACACGTTGAAGGCAGCTTACTGATGAATTTTCTCTCCCAAATACCAACTTTATCTGCACCAATTTTACTACGTCAGTAATTGGTTTTCGAGACCATTACCGAGCTCTCTGTCACATGAACAACCCAATTTCTCTTACTTCTCCATGCAAGAAGATAAATTTCTTTTAATTAAAACAATTTCAGTTGCAAATCTTAGCTGTGTACATTACTTTGTGTTGCTGATCACTACAGCATACTGACCCATATACTAGATACAGGAAAGCAAGCACCAGTAACTTGTAATAGTCCACCTTCGGTTACAAGACATGAACATGAAACTAAAAGAGTGAACACGTTACAGATGATCACGTGCGGAGTTTATAGGTTCCACGAGCAACGTCGATGGGACCGCCCGTTAATTGTTGTGAAACACAAGCGGGTTACAAACACATGCCTCAGTCCACAAGATTGGAACACTTCTACGAGTGACACTTCTGTGGAGAGACTGCTGCAGAGCCAGGGTCTGTATCTGGGATAAGCAGCTTTTCACAGTTACAATACAGGCAAGTCAACTATTTTTTCACGTCTAGGAGTTGTAGCGCAGAGTGCTGTTTAGAATGCTCAGCAGCTTTCATAATTTTGACACATGTCACTGAGAGTTAGCTCTAATATATGTTGAAAGAATGAGAAACTGGTAACAGTCATCTTCTTATGATAATTTATTAGGTCTTTACCAGTTTCAGTCTGATTTGCGCGTCTTCAGGCGAGGTGTAGGCTATGTCCGACTATGCCAGTGTGGCTGTGAGTTGGCGATGCCAAAGAATGTGAAAGCAAAAAATCTGGCTTTGGTGGCTGACAGATCTGAAGCTTAGCTCGAGATATTCAGTTTAGGTTTCTCCACGGCCTAAGTAATTTTGAGACGGTTGGTTGATGACACCATTTTATTTAACTAATTCATATATTCGTAAATATTTGTGTTAAGCATTACGTTAAGTAACTGTAGTCTTATTAAAATCTCTTTTAGTATATATTACTTCTATTCCCGTACACCACTCAGTGTCCTTCACTGAAAAAAAATGTTACTGAAGAACCGACTGCATCTGTGAATTGATGACATGAATACTAAAGCTCAAAATTTTACTCAGTCATTAACAATCGCGTGTTGTGTTGTGTAATCAATGACCGGAAGTACTGCAGCTGGGAAGGCTATGTCTGTTTTCGGTGAAGCAGAAAAAGTTATCGTGTACACCTGTTGTTTCCACAGTCTGCTATCTTCCGTTACTATAAATAATAGAACGATGCCGCGGGAAGTGACAGTTGACAACTGTTTGCACAGAGCTGGTGCGGCCCCGAGCGATGTGCAAGCGCCACATGAAAATACCACCGGAAAGGGGAAGCATTTTTGCTGTGTTTGCGGACCAAACAGCGAGTGCGCGCTTGTTGTCTGAGTCGGACCCGTGCACATTAGCTTGCACAAATACTGCCTGCAGCCACCGCGTCACTCATAAAGCAAATGGTCTGCCCTTTGCTTTAGCTCCGGAGTAACGATGGCTCGCCAAAAAGAGCCTTTCTCCAGCTAGGGGATAACACGCAGGAGTTTCGCTCGGGAAAGGGCAAGGTAATTTCCAGTGTTTAAGAACTACGAACGTATACTCCCCCATTCGAAGGCAACAACAGCTACCCGGATCCGAATTTCTGCAGCCGCATATACACGCTGCATTGCAGAATAGAGCATTCGGCACAGGTTACTTTTCCTCGTACCACAAAGTTTTTCATTCTCTCCATCCCATACACAAGCAGAAAGTGTGGAGAAAGGAATATAGCGGTTCAATGTCCTCCGTACTGACGAACTTGCTAGCGTCTGAGGTAGGCGAGAAATGTGTCGTAGGTAGCCGACTTGGCATCTGTGAATCATACCTGCATGAACACTGCGAGGAGAAGTATGCACTCCGTCTTCAGGCCACAAGTGGTCCATCGGTACCATCCGACCGCCGTGTCATCCTCAGTGAGGATGCAGATAGGAGGGGCGTGTGGCCAGCACACCGCTCTCCCGGTCGGCATGATGGTTTTCTTTGACCGGAGCCGCTAATATTCGGTCGAGTAGCTCCTCAATTGGCATCACGAGGCTGAGTGCACCCCGAAAAATGGAGACAGCACATGGCGGCTGGATGGTCACCCATCCAAGTGCCGGCCACGCCCGACAGCGCTTGACTTCGGTGATCTCACGGGAACCGGTGTATCCACTGCGGCAAGGCCGTTGCCGCGAGGAGAAGTAGCTGCGCATGTTTGGGGTAGTAGACGTTGACTTCCTTCATAACTACATGACTCTCTGAAAGTACCTGCAGTCGGCAGTGCTTCATTTTGATGCCTCGCTCTTTCCACCTCCTTCTCACCCTCTCTATTTTAATTTGCTCCTCTCCCATCTGCCCATCTGCTATTTCCCACCTTTTCCATCTCCTCCACCTCCTCTCTCTATCCATCTCTTCCTCCCTTTCACTCTGCCTATCTCCTCCTCCCCCTCTCACTGTCCAGCGCCTCTTCCCTCCTTTCCCTGTTCAATTCCTCCTCTTTCCGTTTCTCTGTCCATCTCCTCCTACCCCCCCACTGTCTGTCCATCACCATCTACACCTCCTACCCTCACTCTCTTTGCAAACCCCACCTCCTGTTTCTCTCTCCACGTGATCATGCTTATTCCCATAGATAGCTGGTGGTTCTTATCCCCAATGTATAATTTGTCGATAAGTAATACGTGTACCAAACTGGTTTGAATCATGAGCTCTTTTCCCATGGCTTTCCCACGTACGGATGTGTCTAATATATTTCACGTATATTTAACTCATTCCATAGGTATTTGTACACATATGTCCCCAATACTTCTGACAAATGTTGCCGTGCAATTTCATTTTCACGCAGCTCAATGTGTATGACGTCGTAACTCCTGAAGCACATTGCAAGGTGGCATCATTTTGAGCGACATTACAACTACCACTCCGGAAGTATAAACATCGAGACAGAAAACCTTTAACGATACTGACGTCGGCTAGGGATCTTAATTTGTAGCAGAATATCTGCACGTTGGGCGATAGTGAAGCGGACGGAGACTGGAGGCTGGCAGGAGAACGGGAAATACACAAGCGTGGCAGGCAGGCATGAGAGCTGAAGAAAACAGCGCCCTTAAGCTACTCTAGAAACCCCAGGTTGGTGGACCGCGGCTTAGCGGGAGCCACGTGGCCGAGGACAAGGAGAAGACATGAGGGCTTGCTCACAAAACGCGTGGCGGCTTGTAGGTGGTTTCCCCAACGGCCGCAGCGGAAGCTTCTAGAACAGTCTGGAAGCTTCTAGAAGCTTCTGTCGGTTGCAAAAATGAGATTGGTCGGCGCTCGGAAACGAACGCCTTCCAGCAACATGATTGGGCACACACATTAAAAGGGGGAAGAAAAAAGAAAGGAGCTACGAGAAAGCGTAGCGACTGAGAAACACTTGTTCCTGGAGCGTCGAGGAGAGAGGTTGGTCCTGGCGAGGTGTGCGACCTTGTTACTGGGACAGAGTACTTGTAGCGAGAGCCTGAGGATCGTCTGGTGCTCCACGGCAGCCGTGGAGGTGCCCACGGAAGCTTTTGGTGAAGTAGAATTTATGTTATCTCGCTGAGCCGAGAACCTTTGCAGCGATAAGCGTCAGATCACTGTAGTGGTCGTGCGAGGGAAGTAAAGTAATTTGCTGATCACGTGTCTTTTTCGT
This sequence comes from Schistocerca serialis cubense, assembly GCF_023864345.2. Taxonomy (NCBI): domain Eukaryota; kingdom Metazoa; phylum Arthropoda; class Insecta; order Orthoptera; family Acrididae; genus Schistocerca; species Schistocerca serialis. The sequence continues at coordinate 587,136,480 of NC_064640.1, forward strand.
TCTGTGCTGAGGCTTCACGTTGCTAGTCGCGAGTGTAGTTATAAATATAATTGCAATTGCCATAGCTGATGTCAGTATTCCGCGATTGAATTAACGACCGCGATTATATATCACAGGACAGTGCCAGACAGAGCGATTACCAAATGTGGATAGGCAGAACTATAATGTTGCTCGTACTGTGTAATCTTGAATAGAGTGAATTGCAGAAGAGTAAAGAATTTAACACTACTGAGTGTATCATTTCATGGCTAGTACCTTCCTTTGTCATTTTATTATGTCCTTATTTGTGTATTTCATGTTTGCAACCACCTGGTGGAGGCAGTGTTTGTAAGTCAGCACATGTGAACATTTTAGCGTATACTGAGGATATGGTTAGAAACTAATCAGATTGGCATACGACTAGTTAACGTCACATATAGAGCAAAGGATAAGCTTACCCTTGTGGAGAGCGTATAAGTGTCAGGGCGAAAATTAGCGTTATAAAATCCGTTGTGCAAAATTTTTAACTTATACGTTCGGCTCTCAGGCTTAACCATCAGCAGAAAAGAGCAAAACAGAAGCGGTATCTTACAATTGGCTTACCCTGCCAGGAGAAGTTCCTGAGAATGCTGAAGCACATGAAGCAAAAATTCGAAGAGATAGCAATTTGAAGTCCCAGTAAATAAGTACTTACATATTAATCGTGATCTCAGCTTGATTGACTAAATTATGCATAGTTGCATAGAACCACGCGTTATAAATGCTAGTTTAATAAGAACTGCATTTGTTGCCGCGCTTTAGCGTCTGCTCGCTGGCTTCACTGTCATAGAATAATTTGTAGAATTACTACTGCGCTTGAGCGCCTGCTAGTTGGTTCCAGTGTTTTCAATTGTTTGAAATAGTGACTTGTTTGAGCGTCTGCTCGCCGGTTGGAGCCGTAAGAAGTGTTTTATATATGTGTTTGTATATGCAGTGAGCAATCACGACGTTGTGTAAGAAAATTAAGTGATTACTATGTGATTTCATGTAGGTGTGCGTGTGACAATTAAGTTATTATTTGTGTGAGGGATAATAGTGAGTAAGCCTACGCCTCATGCTAACAAGAGCTAAAGCTCGGTTACAGAAAAAAGTAGAGACAATAGACAACATCAACAGTGAAATGGCGGGAATAAATAGGAGTAACGAGAATCGATGGTACGAGACAGAATTGAGAATGCTAGGTGTGCAGGTTACTGATGAGGTGAACGCGGATCACAGGGAGTGTCTGGAGGAAGGTAGACTCAGCCAAGCCAGGGGACGAGAAATTGATAGCGAGGAAGATCTTAAAGAACACGTAGATGCAGTTGTTACCATCAGAAACTACGGTGTAGTTGGCCCACGTGAACATAAAAGCGACCGTAATTACTACGACCGACCACAATCAAATGCGTCACCACGCAGCCACGCATCAGGTTATAGTAGGTACAGCAGGCAAGAAGAGGTTGATAGAACACAGTACAGGTATGTCCGCGCTTGTTTAGAACCTGTTGTGTCAAATAACGTGCAAGGTGGTGACGCGGTAGGAATGGCAAACATACTCGCGTTTCTTAATAATATGGGTAACGAAATGCAAAGTAACGAGACAGAAATCCAAAATAGTATGAAAACCGAAATTAAGGGAGTTCAGACTAGTATAAAAAACGAAATCAAGCGAATTCACAGCCGGATAGATCACGTACGATGTAGCTGCGTTACAAGCCACATTGGCACGTGAGGTAGCGGAAATTAAAAGAACGGCAAACGAAGCGAAATTAATAGCAAAAGGAGTGAAGCGCATGGCTCGTGCAACCAAAGAGGAAACATTGCAAACCGCGAAAGTGGGAAAGGGGGCGATACACAAACTCCAGAACCGGATAAAGAAGGTCGAAGAAACACAATTACGTACCAAAGACGCACCACAGAACGGAGCACTGAATGCAGAGCTCGAACAACTAAAAATAGACGTGACTAAAGAAGTGGAGCGGCTAGCAGGGGAAATAAAGTCACTGAGCATAAATGCAGAGACTATAGAAGACCGAAGTAACAGCCCCTCAAGTATGGAGGGGACGACGAGAACAGGAGCAATTTCACTGCAATTTCACTGCCAGTCACACGCAAACGGCGAATAGCGGATCATAAATTAATGTAATCCACCATGGGAACAGGGAGAGGGAATTTAATATGGCCAACGGTGGCATAGAACGGACAAATCCTTTGAATCCACCTGCCCCACTAATCAACAACCGTGCGAATAGCAACATTACGGTCGACTCAAGTAATTGCAGTCCGTTAATCCGAACCACCGCACATCAACTGTATAACTCCGAATGTGCCGTAACAATGAGGAACGAAAACTCCCGGTACAGTGAACAGGAAGTAAGACAAGAAAGACGTGAGATACGGAAGTCAGAAGACGACTTCGATTTTAAGCACTTTATATCGGTCCGGCGGTTCCAGCACTCCAAAGACGACGGTAATCTGTTGCACCCGAAAACATTCATCGGACAATTTGACCTAAGTTTACCACCGCATTGGCCACTCCGATATCAGCCAGACTTTGTCTGTTCACATATGGAAGGCGCCACCACAGAGTGGATGCGAAACATTGCGAGAACTTGCAATACCTATGAAGAATTCCGCACTGCGTTCCTCAACAAGTATTGGTCGAAAGAAACGCAAGACAGAATGAAACAAGAACTCATGATGAGCCGAAATTTTGAATGTTCAGGTTTCCGCAGCCCCGTCAAATATTTCGAAAACATGACCAAACGAAACCAGTACTTAGACCAACCGTGTAGCCAAGCAGAAATAATCAGATTATGCTACATGAAATTACCGATGGCGTATCAACAAACTCTAGCTGGTAGGTGCGGCGACAACATCGAGATATTTAAAGGCACGTTAAGGGAACTCGATTTCACTCTTAATGAGCAGCAAAACAGAGAAAGAAAAGTGGAAAAGGACACACAAAGGGCTAATTGGGAAAACCAGAACGAAAACGGTAGAGGACAGGGCTGGCACATGGATGGTCGTAGATCGCCTCAGCGAAACTTCCAACGTGAAAATCAGACAGGGAACACTCCCAATTGGACAAACAATCGAAATAACAGGCAGCATAATGATCAGAGAGCGAACACGTGGAGGAGTAATAGCGGACAGTGGAGCAACAACAGAAACCACAACTGAACGCAGACGTATCAGAATTGGCAAGGAAACCGACGCACCGAAAACAGGCATGAAGTTGAAATTCGGCCACCAAATCCGGGACGCGTACAAGCGATCGAAGTAGACAATGATAATTGACTAGGCCACAGGTCGGGCACGACACAAAGACAGCCCGAAAACAATATCGGATACGGTCAAATGAACATGCTAGAATACGAAGATATGGGTAAACTACTATTAGAAGAAAAGGATACGAAATGTAGGGCAGAAATATACCCTCTGGTAAAAATAAAGATAGGCGAGAGCTGCCAGCAAAATCTGACTCCCTATGTAATGAACGTAGAGACTCCGTAAATCCACCAACGCTTGCAGTAAGGAATTCGAAAGTGAGGGGCGCGCTAATGGGGAAAGGCACTGAAATTTCGCAACAGACGCAAATTGACTTTGACTGCCAAGGGCACAAAATCACAGCAAATCTGTTTGTCATTCCCAAATTAACAGCAGACATCATAATAGGGGTTAATTTTCTCTCCGCCCAAAAGGCAATAATAGATTTGGGAAGAGGCGAACTTACTATAGGGGAGAAAGAAAGAATGACAATCAGGTTTGACGAGAAAGCCATAAAGGCGCAAATCCCGACATACTGCCGAAGGTTACAGCTTACTGAACGACAGGCCGAAAACGACAGTGTTCCCCAGGAAAAGATAAACAGTAAAGAACCTTGAATGACGGAGAGAGAAGAACTACGGGAAATTCATCAGGAAATAGACACTAAAACGCAGGCATTAACGAACATACCTCCTAGTTCGAAACAAGAGTTAGAAGTGACGCTGCACTATAATGCAGAAGTCTTTCTACCCAAGACCGGTACAATAAAAGGATACCGATACAAATTCAATGTCAGGAAACATAGACCTTTCCGCGTCCCACCCAACATCATACCTTGGGCATACCGAGACAGAGTTTTGTCAGAATTACAAAAAATGAGGGATGATGGAGTCATTGAACCGGCAACATCAGAGTACAACAGCCCTTTAAGAGTAGTCGAGAAGAAGGATGGCGGTATCCGGCTTGTATTAGATTCGCGTCAGATCAATACAATTATTGTCCCGGATACAGACGGACCTGAACGATTATAGGAACTACTCCAGAAATTCGACGGGATCACTGTATTCACCTCATTAGATATGAAGTCTAGCTTCTGGCAAATCGAGCTGGATCTAGCGTGCCGTAAGTAAACTGCATTCATTACATTTGGACAGTGCTTCCAGTTCTGCAGTTGCCATTCGATTTAAGTATCTCGTCAGCCGCATTCATTAGAGACTTTAGTAGTATATTAAGTGACAACCTAAAAGAAAGGATCACTTGTTACGTCGACGACGTCCTCATAGCTGAGAGCACGTGGGAACGACATAACGCGCCACTGGGGGAAATGCTGGGCAGACTGAAGCAACATAGGGTAACGGCAAACATCAGGAAATCATGTTTTGGAAGCAGTCAGGTGCACTTTCTGGGTCACATTGTAAACAGTGAAGGTATCTCTCCTGATCCCGAAAGCCTGGCGGCTATAGCCGAATTTGTCACTCCAAAAACGAGGAAGCAACTGAGGGAATTCCTCGGAATAACCAATTTCTACAAGAAATTTGTTTATGTAAACTCTTTAGCGACGCCTCGCCTCTGTCAGTTAACGAGTAAGAAGACGCCATGGGTGTGGGACGAGAATGCGGACAGGGGGTTTCGGGCACTCAAATCAGCACTTCTTACGGCTCCCATACTGTCACACCCGGATTTGTCGCTGGAATTTTGCATGGCGACGGATAGTGCGAAGACTGGATTAGGGGTGATGATATTTCAGGAGTTCGAGCAGGATGGAAAACAGGTACACAAAACAATCGCGTTTGGGAGTAGAGTTTTGACGAAGAGTGGACGCAATTATTCAGTGACGGAACTCGGAGCCCTAGCCATAGTTTGAGGTTTTCAAAAATTCATATATTTCCTTTTCGGCAGAAAAACAAAGATATATACCGATCACAAGGCACTTGAGTTCCTGCTGACTGCCAAACTCACGCACGGAAGACTGGCTCGATGGATTACCGCATTTCAGGAATACGAGTTCACGACAGTACACGTACCGGGGTCCACCAATGTTATTGCCGACGCGTTGTCGCGTTCACCGATAGGTATAACTGAACAGGCAGCAGAGGAGCAGAACACGAACATTTTTCGTTGTTTTACCTCCGAAAGGTGGCGTTCGAGAATTTCATTACCGTCACTATGCAGAATATCGTGACGGAACAGGACAAGGATCCCACACTCCTGGAGATAAAACGGAAATGGAGGGATCGTACACAGGCAAATATATGCCAACACTACCTCCTTAGAAAAGGCATTCTCTTCTATAGAACGAATATGGATGAGTCACTATGGGTAGTGTGTGTGCCAGAAGAAGTCATCAATAAATTAATTTGGTACACCCACTTAAGTTATGCACACTTTGGTGCTCGTAAATGTTTTCTAAAATTAAAAGGGATATGTCACTTTAAAAACATGGAGAGGCGAATAAGAAAGGTGTTGGCCGTCTGCAAAAGGTGCCAAAAGGCAAAGACGACAACAGTAGCGTTGCAAGCTCCGATGTACCCAATAATACCCAAGATATTGCGTCATATCGTGGCCACTGATTTAATGGGTCCTTTGCCGGCAACGCCAAGGGGATATAGGTACATTCTGGTAGTGTTAGAACTAACGTCTAAGTTCGTTACTCTGACACCACTACGGAGAGCCACAGCCCTCACGGTAAGCAAGGCGTTCTGCAAAGACTTCTTGACCTAGGTCGGGACGGTTGATGTAGTTCTTTCTGACAACGGCCCGCAATACAAATCAGAGATTTGGAAGAGAATGCTACGGAGGCACAAAATAAAGCCTGTGTTCATCTCAAGGTTTAAACCCAGTTCAAACCCCTCAGAGAAAACAATGATGGACCTAGGAAACCTGTGCCGACTGTATTGTGACAAAAAACATGCAACGTGGGATGTCTTCCTGAAAGATTTTCAGGATGTTATTAATGAACTTCCTCATAGCACCACATTGTTACCACCAATCTCTGTATTAAAGAATAGGCCGGCTCCAGATAGGATAAGGGAACTAGTCAATTTCCCGCCCAGGAAACGACAACAACATGCAGCCCTCGTAGCAGAGGCGCTACGTAACATTCGCATGGCAGGGAAAAAACGTAAGAAGCGAGCAGATACAAAGGCAAATGAGCGTGAATTTGTTGTTGGGCAGCGAGTGTTATTAAAATGTCACCGTTTGTCCAACAAACAAAAGAGGCTTTCCCACAAATTCTTCTATGTCTATGACGGGCCTGTAAGGATTAGGCGATTGGCACATGCGAACGCAGTGGAACGGGAGTCCATCAAAACAGGGAAGTCACTTGGTTTACACCACGTAAGCCATATCAAGTGGTTCATAGAGTAAAACAAGGAACGGAAAACAGACAAACGGAGAATGAGATATACATTATCTAAATTATTGCTAAGTCTAGAGTTAGCAGATATAAAAATTCTAGTATAAAATGATTAGTATTAAGCTGTGGGAAATGAACAATAGATATGACACCAGCATATGAAGGACCTGTTAATGATTTCATCTGGTCTGTACCTGAAAAGGACAGAACGATACTAATGAGTTTTGTCATGAAAAGCTATATCTATTTAAACATATTCTAGTCAACTGGGTGTGTAATAACAGAATCACCTGTATAAATGGGGGCGACAGTTTTCTGAACGACTAACTGTACAGAATATTTAATTTGCGTGAATACAATGCCACCAGTGAGTGACTTGATATACATTATTTGCGGAAACAAATGGATATGCCTGCTGTGTTATGTCTAAGTGTTTACGTTGATGAACCTGTGGTCTGCTTTGCGTAAAGTTCGCAAAAGCGGACCGCAAAATAAAGAGCGACGTTTGATGTATTTATAATGATAAGAGGTCAACTGGGTGGCCAGCTCTGGGTCAAGTTCGCGAGAGCGCACCGCGAGATTATAGAGGGGGAATTCTTTTATGTTTGTTAGTGATAAAATGTATAAAGGTGGACTGATCTACGCTATGGCGTATGAACGCACTAATATCTGAGAAAAATGTGAGGGAATTTGACGTCATAATGTCAAGTACAGTTACTCGATCACATAAGATTTAATACAAGTAGGGAACACGCCAAATATAGGCACAAGAAATTCCGAAACTTGTCGCTTGAAAAAATGGATTAATTATAAGATCGCATTATAGTACCTGTGATACTGAGCAGTGATCACAATATCACACAAACGATTCATCTGTCTACAGGTACCAAACAAAGACGCAACCAGCGGTGATCTCAACAAGAAAAAACTAAATTTCCAACAGAGAAAGACATGACTAATCTTTGCGCTGTGGCGCATTCTGTTCTTATGTAACAGGTAAAGCTACACACCTTCCGCAACCAGGGAACCACGGCGCAGAAGAAGGCTTCTGAGATGATAAAAACAGGGAGTTTTTTTTTGTTGTATGAATAAAAGTAGAGCAGACATGCTGGCCAGCGCGTTTGTGAAATCTTTAGCTTTTCAGTTGTATAGTTTTAACAAAAAGTGTAGAAAACTTCTAACTCATGTCATAGACCTTGGTGTTGGACTGCACAAAATGTACTAATGAAAATATTTCTCCGACGTAAGAAAGTTTAAATGTAAAGTGAGAGCTTCATAGAACACATGTAACCATCAAATAGGAATAGGATAAAATTAGAAATAATAATATTTGCTGAAAAGGGGTCACTGCCGACCATCTCAGAAAGTCATTCTATGTATGTAAGATGTTTATGTATGTGTTAAATTCCATGTACAGGTACTGATGATTGAGACTGTTTACTTTAGTGGGTACTGGTACTCAGAGAACCGGAACGAATATGACGAGCTGCTCACGATAACACTGAAGGAGACAGGCACCGGGGTGGTTGAACTGCTGGCGGACTCAGTAGGGAAAACCGCTGTTGGCGGGGACTGCACGCACAAAAGATAATGGGACAGCGGACACTGGCCGCTGCCTTCCAGGTATCAATGGGCCCTCGTAGCAAGCGCCCTAACGACTAACAAAGTGGCGGCATGTTCAATAAGACATCGACAGCAGATGACATGGCAGATAACTGATAGGAACACAGCAATCGAACGCTGGCTTTCACAGACGACGTTTGTGTATTGATAAAGAAAACATTATCGCTACCATTGTAGCAAAATTTTACTTAACGAGCGACTTCTACGTCGCGAATACAATAGTTTCGTGTCTTCCGACACTATCCAACGGGAACCGAGGCTCTGATTTCCAAGCAGGATACCTAACCCAATCCTCATAGTAATATTAGCCACAGAAACCTATGTTCCTTACCTGATTACAAGAGTTTACAAGACAAAGAAGATCAAAGCAAGAAGATTAGGAACACAGAAACTAAAGGCCACAGAAGATATACATGAAGATTGAAATAGGGACAGCCACACAAACTCTTAGGCAACGAAGAAGAACTATAGGTTTCCTTATATCCACTACTTGCACCACATAAAAACCGGTGTACCTTCCTATCAACCAGTTATCTGTCTCGGTGAAGAAAACCCATGAAACTGCCCATCACCTGCTCACCTTGTGAATAGACATGCCATCCCCCTACGTCACTGTACCTCAACGATCAGTGATAATCGACGAGAAAGCGGAGTGCCCATGGACCATATTGCCAAGATACTAGAGTGAATTCAGGCCAGAGACGCGCGTCAGTTCATGCCATATCTCACACACACAGACTACAGTGCCCTCCTGTAAATAAACTAGCATCGATAGTGTCAGTGTAATGTCAAGGAGTGCCTATGTGTTATGATCACACAAACAGTAGAGCCACGTCAGATAGACTCGTACTAACACCACCAAACAGAACTTTATCGATGCCTTTTGTTTTTTCTTCTCCTCTTTGTTTTGTATTTTGTAAACTGTATTAATTTAAAGTGTATCTGATTAATCATGTTTACACATATTCCTGTAAGCAAACTCACTGAATACTTATATATTGTTTCTCTTTATTATATTGAGAGGTCGATCCAAAAACGGGCATTGGTAATTTCCTTTAATACAAATTGCCAAAATAAATAACAGTATTGACTCAATTGAATTTACAAGATGTACACTAAAAGTAATTACTGGACTTACCCAGACAGTTTATCAATTATGTAAAGCTAACTGAGTCATACACCAGAGACAGAAACACTTCCAGATCCAATTACACAGGAAATTGTATATGCGATGAATATTATTTAGTTAAAATGATATTGAATATCTGTTTGTTTAAATGAACTGATAATGACGAAACTGCCCTCTGCGAACATGAGAACTGTTTATATTGGACGACCACGTATATCAAATATGTTTTCATGTTGCATTACTATAGATTCAGTTACGTAACAAGAGTGGTTACGTAACAAGAACTTAATTTAAAATAAAGGGACTACCATTTGCCATAATTAAATAGATAAATCTCATTGTTAGTTTACAGTTTTCTTTTGCTGACATGCGTAACCTTGAACTTGAACACTGTAATCGTCGGGCCACAACATAAAGCACGAACGAACCAATCTATAAATAATTACCGTGTCAATTAATTTAAATTAAATTCAACCAAAGATGGTAGAATCCCAAGTATAAATTTTGCAATAAAGACACATTGGTATTCATCTGACCCACTGCCTTCGTCAAATTTGGAATGATAACAAGGGCAAAATGTAAATGAATTTTGTACTGCATAAGATGACACTATTTGAGTCTCCTCATGCAAGTACAAAATTGCTCGGAACGGGAAGGTATTGTAAGGTGGCATCATTTTGAGCGACATTACAACTACCACTCCGGAAGTATAAACATCGAGACAGGAAACCATTAACGATACTGACATCGGCTAGGGATCTTAATTTGTAGCAGAATATCTGCACGTTGGGCGATAGTGAAGCGGACGGAGACTGGAGGCTGGCAGGAGAACGGGAAATACACAAGCGTGGCAGGCAGGCCTGAGAGCTGAAGACAACAGCGCCCGTAAGCTACTCTGGAAACCCCAGGCGGGTGGACCGCGGCTTAGCGGGAGCCACGTAGCCGAGGACAAGGAGGAGACATGAGGGCTCGCTCACAAAACGCTTGACGGCGTGTATGTGGTTTTCCCAACGGCCGGAGGGGAGGCGTCTGGAACAGTCTGGAAGCTTCAAGAAGCTTCGGTCGGTTGCAAAAATGAGATTGGTCGGCGCTTGGAAACGAACGCCTTCCAGCAACATGATTGGGCACACACATTAAAAGGGGGAAGAAAAAAGAAAGGAGCTACGAAAAAGCGTAGCGACTGAGAAACACTTGTTCCTGGAGCGTCGAGGAGAGAGGTTGGTCCTGGCGAGGTGTGCGACCTTGTTACTGGGACAGAGTACTTGTAGCGAGAGCCTGAGGATCGTCTGGTGCTCCACGGCAGCCGTGGAGGTGCCCACGGAAGCTTTTGGTGAAGTAGAATTTATGTTATCTCGCTGAGCCGAGAACCTTTGCAGCGACAAGCGTCAGATCACTGTAGTGGTCGTGCGAGGGAAGTAAAGTAATTTGCTGATCACGTGTCTTTTTCGTTCTATGCTGAGGCTTCACGTTGCTAGTCGCGAGTGTAGTTATAAATATAATTGCAATTGCCATAGCTGATGTCAGTATTCCGCGATTGAATTAACGACCGCGATTATATATCACAGGACAGTGCCAGACAGAGCGATTACCAAATGTGGATAGGCAGAACTATAATGTTGCTCGTACTGTGTAATCTTGAATAGAGTGAATTGTAGAAGAGTAAAGAATTTAACACTACTGAGTGTCTCATTTCATAGCTAGTACCTTCCTTTGTCATTTTATTATGTCCTTATTTGTGTATTTCATGTTTGCAACCACCTGGTGGAGGCAGTGTTTGTAGGTCAGCACATGTGAACATTTTAGCGTATACTGAGGATATGGTTAGAAACTAATCAGATTTGCATACGACTAGTTAACGTCACATATAGAGCAAAGGATAAGCTTACCCTTCTGGAGAGCGTATAAGTGTCAGGGCAACGTTGTGCAAAATTTTTAACTTATACGTTCGGCTCTCAGGCTTAACCATCAGCAGAAAAGAGCAAAACAGAAGCGGTAGCTTACAACGTGTTGTTCAAAAATGGTTCAAATGGCTCTGAGCACTATGGGACTTAACATCTGTGGTCATCAGTCGCCTAGAACTTAGAACTACTTAAACCTAACTAACCTAAGGACATCACACACATCCATGCCCGAGGCAAGATTCGAACCTGCGACCGTAGCGGTCACGCGGTTCCAAACTGAAGCGCCTAGAACCGAACGGCCACAGAGGCCGGCGCACGTGTTGTACAAAGTTATAATTTTGCAGGTACATCCTGCGGTGTATGTGGCTATTGTTTGTAAACTGTGTTACGAATAGATTTACTAGTAAAAAAGCAATAACTTAAAACGTGTCGCATGATGCCGCAGTTTTTCATGCATTTCAGTATTAGGTGTCACATCTCCTCAACAGTGACACAATTTTTTGGTACATTCAGTGGTATGTGTAAATAATGCCTCCAAACTGTGTTACGAATACAGTTAGCAGTAAAGACGTAATCAATTAAAACGTTATGCTTCATGTGGAGATTCTACTGCACGAACAAATTCAAATGGCTCTGAGCACTATGGGACTTAACTACTGTGGTCATCAGTCCCCTAGAACTTAGAACTACTTAAACCTAACTAACCTAAGGACATCACACACATCCATGCCCGAGGCAGGATTCGAACCTGCGACCGTAGCAGTCGCGCGGTTCCGGACTGCGCGCCTAGAACCGCTAGACCACCGCGGCCGGCAACTGCACGAACAGTTTGTGGGGTCGACAGCGAGAGAAAGTTTCATAAAGGTTTGAAAATATGCGTAAAGTTTGTTGCAAGTCGCTAAGTGCTCTCATTATCAAATACTACATGACTAAAGTATGCATATTCGAGCGTCTTGTGCTACTATGCCAACCCCCAGCACCACCCCACCTACTCCCATTATGTTCTTACCCCAGCAGCGATGATTTCCAGACAGAAAATGATATGTGTATCAAGTTTAGTTGAAATCGTTCTGCGGGCTTAGGACGAAATGTGGAACAATTATACATGCATCTATAAGTACAACCATATTGATAATATGTATGGATTCTGTACGGTGTGAAGTCAGAGATGGAAACAGTTACAGGTTTTACATCATCGAAAAGAAAAAGATTAGTTCGCATCTACTCAAGAAAAATAAGAGCTGACGAGTGAGTCACGACACAGGTAAATCTGTTGACTTGATTGGCGATATAGTTGTAAGGTAGTAAAGGATAGAATCAAACAGCTACTATGTTCTTAACTTCCACACGCCAGGGGTACAAATATTTTGTATATTCTGTATTCGTGTAGCTACATTATTTATTTAAAAAAACGCTATACATGATTTGAATTGCTAATAGATTCATTCAGACTGCAAATACTTCATTTAACATTGTAATTCAATTTCTTCCAACAAACAATTGATGTTTCAGTTCGAAGTACAGTTTTACCTCGGAGAAATAAAGCTATTTTCGGCGTGCAGTAGTGCTGTAGCTCTTAGACGGTGGATTGAAAACAGGCTATCTCGTATTTATGGCGTCTGTGTACTTAGAGGAAGCTTTTGACGATTTTGACTGGGATACACTCCTCGAAATCTGAAGGTATCGAGGATGGAACACAGTGAGCAGGGGGGAGGGGGGGATGGAGAATTTACCACCAACTTCTATCGAAACCACTGAAAGGTCTCTGTTGGATTCCTTTCATGTTAATTTCTGAAATCTGTTGTCATTTACGGCATAAATTCCTCTTCTAAATTTACTGTGGTGTTTCTGACTATCTGGGAGGAGACTGAGCAGTGAAACGTGTTACTTTTACACATAAACAAGAACGATCTGTCACACTACTACACTTTAAAACACAGTTTATATATAATTCATGTTACACAGTCTCATACGGAACCTACATCCGCTTTCTTTTATATACTGTATATGATAAGATACTGTCATCGCCCTTCCCTTCTGTGTGAGAGGATGAATGAGCAAATGTATTTCTAGTTGCATGCTTGAGGGTAGCAGACAAGCCTGTCTGCTAGAGAACAGTAGGACCATCGTCGGAACAGGTAGCTACTCTTTCTGAAAGCAGAGAGGTTTCTATTCTTAGTATGGTCCTGTCCGTCCCTTGTCATGTTGGTATAGGAAGCTGCCTCTCTGGCCACTTCCGTTTGTATTTGTGAGCCACCCTCAGGAAGGGACCAGGTTAGTCTGTCCGCGGCGAGCGTCTGAAGTGGTAAGATCTCCGGCTACGAGCGTGTCTGTTAAGTCCGTAGGACAATGGATTTCTTAAGTTCAGCCTAACTGAAAATTTAATCACCTTTATTTCAGGTTTACCTCTAAAATATCTAATGTTATCTTAAATTGCAACGCAGTGGAATTCGAGTGTGAAGTTCAGAACATATTCCGGTAGTTGCTTTGTCACTACTTTGTGAGTAAAGTGGAACCACGTGTTTATCAGTAACTCTAACTAACATCATCAATCTTAAATGCGAATGTGCGTCAGATTATAACGTCTCGTATTGACAATATTTTTCAATATAGCAACTTTTCTTTATGTTCAGCCCACGTGGGGTGTACTTTGTGAGACCAGTACCACGTGCTTATACAATAGTTTGACCCATCAGGTTAATAGTAAGACGATAGTAACCAGTTCGAGGTTTTTCTTTTGTAAATTGCATTTCGATATAATTTATTTTAATTATCAGAATTATTGTGTAAACCAAGTTGACCACGTGTACCTTGTGGTGTAAGCATCAAAGTAGCCCTCAGCTATTCTTTTCGGGAAGATTTCACAGAGAGTTAGTATGAATTTAGTATACCAGTGTGTGGTAATTTCATGACGGACAGGATTGCGCTACGAACGTAACTTCTATGGGTGAAAATTGAATCGGTTGGTTGTGGTTAATTTCCTATTGCATATGTTTCAGCGTTCTTCGTGTGTTATTTTATGAATGCAGTGTTGTATGCAGTATCCCAATCTTGGCTCCATATTTGATGTGTTCCGTAAGATAACAAACTCACATTTTCACAGTCCTAAATAAGGCACCAGCTTAGTTATCAATCAACTTTAATATGCTGAAATTTCAGTGATCAATGTTAAAATAAATTTCCAAATATAAACTGATTTATTTCTTTTTATTTAAATTCTCTTTTATATATATATATATATATCACCGGTTGTCGTATGACTATTAAAAGATTATAATTAATGTTAGTCTGGTTGGGAATTTGGTAAGCTAGACTGGATACCTGGTGAAACAGTTGCTAAGTAATGCAAGGTTAACTTCCTCACATAGCTCACAGCTTTTAACCCGCTTTTATTGTCTATCAGCACCGCTTTCATAGGAAATTAAAGCAACAACGTTACACCACACTGCAGTTATAAAAGTCCAACGATGTAGCATGTGGACAGTGATAGAGAATGGAGTAATTCAGGGTTGCAGCTTATCCTCCACGTTATTCTATGTGTACATTGAAGATCTATTAAAGGAAAAGAAGGGTCAGGGAAAATCAATTTAAAAGAAATATTTCCCTATGAGTCTGTAATCCCGTCAGATACGGCTTGGAAAAGCAATTTAACGGAACTGACAGTGTCTTGGAAACAGGTTCCAACTTGAGCATCAACACAAATAAAACACTGAAATATTTGTGCTTCGTATCGTGCTGGGGTTCGGCAGTGGTGTGTGCTCTCGGCCTACCACACTTACGAATTCAACACTGTCATGCTATAAGAGTGAGTTGTGTGCTCGTTAGACATAAGATAAACACATTAATTATAACACATGCAAGTAAATCTGTTTGCGAACTCAATTCGGAGACGCTTTACAAGCGACCGCAGTGCTCATTACATATCAATCAATCATGTTAATTTTAATCTCTGCCAACAAAATCTGAATCATCCAAAGTGTGACCACCTGTTTTGCATTGGAAGTACCGTCAAAGTGAGACAAAAGAATTAGATGTGCAGACGATTGATTATATTTATTATGTAATGGATGCCTAACCAGGGTCAGTCGTAGGACAGTTAGTTTTGGAAATGCAAAGCGGATATGCTTTTAGGCTATGGATTTACTAACTCAAAGTTCGACATGAACCAGTACAAAAATGACTGGTAAATAGTTATTAGTGAAACGATCATTAATTCTTGTAAAATTCATAATAAATATAGCGCTAACAGTTTGAAGATATCTCAAAACTATTTAGAAGACTGCTTCGGGAAGGCGGTAGGTTCTCCTAATCTATGCTGCTCGCAGTTCCGAAGTTAATGGTTTCAAGCTCCCTGAAACACTACAGTTAATAAGGCAACAGAAGTTGAGCAGCACATCTCGAAAATTGTGAGCTGCTCGGATAGTGGATGGCTAAAATGTCAAATGCAAAAGTTACATGAAAATTCAGCAAGCACGCCGGGTAAAAGGTGGACTAGACGCCTGTCAGTCCATGACTGGGGTGCATGCTTCTAATGCTCTGAATATATCCTCAAAAAGTTAATTTCGCTCCTCTCCTCTCGCCGGCCGCGGTGGTCTAGCGGTTCAGGCGCTCAGTCCGGAACCGAACCGTGCGACTGCTACGGTCGCAGGTTCGAATCCTGCCTCGGGCATGGATGTGTGTGATGCCTTAGGTTAGTTAGGTTTAATTAGTTCTAAGTTCTAGGCGACTGATGACCTCAGAAGTTAAGTCGCATAGTGCTCAGAGCCATTTGAACCTCTCCTCTCAAAAAAAAAAAAATAAATAAATAAATAAAATAAAATAAAAATAAAAAATCAAATCAAAAAAAATAAAAAATAAAAAAAATAAATTATTTACCTAGGGCACGACGCTTCTAATGTTAGTTTAACAACTTCGTATTATTTTGGGAATTTGAGGAAGCTGATGCCTTGGGGTGTAGTGGTGGTGGAGACTCTGGCGCATCGCATGGGACACCTCAGGTGCCGCTTGTTTTGCGCACGGGCTCTACTTCCGAGACACATCTTAATGCATCCCACGCGGTGAACCAGCAGAGTGAGTGGGGAGTGGCAACGCGTTCGCCTGGTTCAAGGCAAAGGGCCAGTGTGGAGACTGTCCGCCTGGCCTTGCTCAATCACCATGTGAGTGGACAGACAGTCGCTCCATCACCAGGAGGAGAGGTTTACTAGTTATTAGCGTTTTGGGGCTCCTTAAGTAGATAGTGTTGGTGGCTGGAAAGAAAGAAAGCCAATGTACACTCGAAAGTCTGCCCCGAGAGAGGGGGGGGGGGGGGGGGGTGCGTCATCTGAGATGTTGAGGTGGCCTTTGCTCTCGCTATCAAGCGTGGAGGGTGCAGTCGTCTCTATGTTGTGGCTCACATCGGCACAAGCGTGGATTCTGAGGAGATCCTCAGTTCGTACAGGCGGCTGTCGGAAGCGGTGAAGACTGCTGGCCTCGCGCGCCGGGTGCAAGCAGATCTCACAATTTGCTGCATCGTTTCCTGAATTAATCTGTGTCCTTTGGTTTGCAGCCGAATGGAGGGTCTCAACAAAGGGCTTCGTTGAATCTGTCATGGTCTTGGCTGCAGATTCCTGGACCTGCGTTATCGTGTGGGGATTTGTAGGACACCCCTTGATATGGCAGGGGTGCACTACACAAAGGAAGCAGCTGCTCGGGTTGCAGAGTACTTGTGGAATGCACATGATGGTTTTTAGGCTAGGCTATAGTTTGAGGTACTCTGATGAATACTCGCCAGGCGATATGCAGAAAATAAAGTCAAACGGCGTACGCAATAAAGACACTTCAACAGTCACAATTTTATCAGTAGACTGTAGAACTATTCGTCATAAAGTTCCCTAACTTACTGCCTTCCAGGAAAGTTCTGCTGCTCAAGTTATTCATGAGACGAAGAGCTGGCTGAAACACGAAGTGGAAAGTTTTGAGATATTTATCGAGAAATGGAACGTATATCGGAAAGACAGATGAGCGGGACTGTTCATTGCAGTTGACAAAAATACTGTTTCTATTAAAGTCGAAGCTGAGTGTAACAGTGAAGTCATCTGGTCGCGTGTAACAGGCGTAGGTGAAACCAGATTAACTGCTGGACGTTTTTGCCGGCTACCCGAGTCTGCTGTGACAGTGCTAGAGTCATTGAAGGAAAATCTACGCTCAAGAGCGAGAGCACCAGCAGCAGCGAGTACTGTTTGTATAAAGCGTTTATTTTGCATTTTGTTTACGACCTTCCACTAAGGAAGGGATTCTATTTGTGTTTATCTGCTCTGCATAGTAACTAACAGTTCTTGATAAAACTTTACGTAGTTTTCGTGTTAGATTTCTTAGTGTTTTCTTGATCGTTTAGAACAGAATGCGCCCTAAAACCGTCTTTTGTTTGTTTCGCGGCTGTTAGCCACTAGTCACTTGAATCAGCAGTTGTCTTGTGACAGCCAGAGCGAGAGCACCAGCAGCAGCGAGTACTGTTTGTATAAAGCGTTTTTGTACTTATTTGCTGCGCTTAGCTTTTAAATAGTTTTTCTGGGAAAACCTAGCGTAGTTTTCGCGTCTCGTATTTCAGTGAGTGTTTCTTGATTATCAGAGTAGCTCATCAGAAGATTATCTTGGGAATTTGTCACCGTATAGAGTAGGGTAAACATAGTCATGTGTAGGGACTGTGGTTGTTGTGAGCGGACGCAAGGAGAATTGGCCACTCTTCGGGGGCAGGTGGAGGCTTTGTCTGTTAGGCTCATCGAGCTCGAGGCGCAGGCGTCGGCTCGTAGTGGGGTTGGGGCAACTGTGGTGAGACCTATGCCTACTTCGGTGGCCTTGGAATCACATGGAACCCCTGATATCGCTGCGTCTTCCGGCAGTGAGCATCTTACCGGTCAGCCATCACTCCAGGGTGAATGGCGGACAGTGGTGGGCTCGCGCGTGCCTGGCCGAAAGGCGAAGGTGGGATCTGGCCGCGTGGCAGCTGCCTTATCCCTTTCCAACAGGTACGGGGTGCTTCCTAGTGGTGATAACATCGTTTCCGAGCCACCACAGGATGCCTCGCCTGTTGGGCCAGTGGCCGATTCTCCGGCAAGGTCCCGACAGTCACAGAGGGCGGGCCTATTAGTTATAGGGAGCTCCAACGTTAGGCGGGTTATGGAGCCCCTCAGGAAAATAGCGGGTAGGTCGGGGAAGAATGCCAGTGTGCACTCGGTGTGCTTGCCGGGGGGTCTCGTCCGTAATGTGGAGGAGGCCCTTCCGGCAGCTATTGAACGCACTGGGTGTGACCGGCTGCAGATAGTAGCACATGTCGGAACGAATGACGCCTGCCGCTTGGGTTCTGAGGCCATCCTTGGTTCCTTCCGGCGGCTGGCTGATTTGGTGAAGACAACCAGCATCGCACGCGGAGTGCAAGCTGAGCTTAATATCTGCAGCATAGTGCCCAGAGTCGATCGCGGTCCTCTGGTTTGAAGCCGTGTGGAGGGTCTAAACCAGAGGCTCAGACGACTCTGCGACTATAATGGTTGCAAATTCATCGACCTCCGTTATTGGGTGGAGAACTGTAGGGCCCCCCTAGACAGGTCAGGCGTGCACTAGACACCGGAAGCAGCTACTAGGGTAGCAGAGTACGTGTGGCGTGCACACGGGGGTTTTTTAGGTTAGAGGGACCCCCCCTTGGGCGAAACGATAAAATACCTGACGGCTTACCAGAGAGGACATTATCATCGTTGATAAAGAACGTCCATCCTCAGAGACCAAAAACAGGAAAAGTTAACGTAATATTGGTAAACTGCAGGAGTATCCAGGGCAAGGTTCCTGAATTAGTATCTCTTATTGAAGGAAATAGTACGCATATAGTATTAGGAACGGAAAGTTGGTTAAAACCGGAAGTGAACAGTAACGAAATCCTAGACACAGAATGGAATATATACCGCAAGGATAGGATAAACGCCAATGGTGGAGGAGTATTTATAGCAGTAAAGAATTCAATAATATCCAGTGAAGTTATTAGCGAATGCGAATGTGAAATAATCTGGGTTAAGTTAAGTATCAAACGTGGGTCAGATATGATAGTCGGATGCTTCTATAGACCACCTGCATCAGCAACCGTAGTAGTTGAGCGCCTCAGAGAGAACCTGCAGAACGTCGTGAAGAAGTTTCGTGATCATACTATTATAATAGGGGGAGACTTCAATCTACCAGGTATAGAATGGGATAGTCACACAATCAGAACTGGAGCCAGGGACAGAGACTCTTGTGACATTATCCTGACTGCCTTGTCCGAGAATTACTTCGAGCAGATAGTTAGAGAACCAACTCGTGAAGCTAACGTTTTAGACCTCATAGCAACAAATAGACCGGAACTTTTCGACTCCGTGAATGTAGAAGAGGGTATCAGTGATCATAAGTCAGTGGTTGCATCAATGACTACAAGTGTAATAAGAAATGCCAAGAAAGGAAGGAAAATATATTTGCTTAACAAGAGTGATAGGGCACAAATCGCAGAATATCTGAGTGACCACCATCAAACGTTCATTTCTGAGGAAGAGGATGTGGAACAAAAATGGAAAAAATTCAGAAACATCGTCCAGTACGCCTTAGATAAGTTCGTACCGACTAAGGTCCAAAGCGAGGGGAAAGATCCACCGTGGTATAACAATCATGTACGAAAGGTACTACGGAAACAAAGAAAGCTTCATCTTAGGTTTAAGAGTAGTCGAATCATAGCTGATAAGGAAAAGCTGATCGAAGCGAAAAAGAGCGTAAAGAGAGCAATGAGAGAAGCATTCAACGAATTCGAACATAAAACATTGGCAAACAATCTAAACAAGAACCCTAAAAAGTTTTGGTCATATGTAAAATCGGTAAGCGGATCTAAATCCCCTATTCAGTCACTCGTTGACCACGATGGCACCGAAACAGAGGACGACCGAAGAAAGGCAGAAATACTGAATTCAGTGTTCCGAAACTGTTTCACTGCAGAAAATCGTAACACGGTCCCTGACTTCAGCCGTCGCACGGACGCCAAAATGGAAA
Source organism: Schistocerca serialis cubense (assembly GCF_023864345.2). NCBI lineage: Eukaryota > Metazoa > Arthropoda > Insecta > Orthoptera > Acrididae > Schistocerca > Schistocerca serialis. The sequence goes on from NC_064640.1 coordinate 587,156,794, forward strand.
ATATTGAAATAAACGATATCGGAATTGAAAAACAACTGCTATCACTTAGTAGCGGAAAAGCATCCGGACCAGACGAGATACCCTTAAGATTCTACAGTGATTATGCTAAAGAACTTGCCCCCTTTCTATCAGCAATTTATCGTAGATCGCTGGAAGAACGTAAAGTACCTAGCGACTGGAAGAAAGCGCAGGTCGTTCCCATTTTCAAGAAGGGTCATAAATAAGATGCGAATAATTATAGGCCTATTTCGCTTACGTCAATCTGTTGTAGAATAATGGAACATGTTTTGTGTTCTCGTATTATGACGTTCTTAGATAATACAAATCTCCTTCATCATAACCAACATGGATTCCGCAAACAGAGATCATGTAAAACTCAGCTCGCCCTATTTGCCCAAGAAATTCACAGTGCCGTAGACACTGGCGAGCAGATTGATGCCGTATTCCTGGACTTCAGGAAGGCATTTGATACGGTTCCGCACTTACGTTTAGTGAAAAAAATACGAGCTTACGGAATATCGGACCAGGTTTGTGATTGGATTCAGGATTTCCTAGAAGAAAGAACGCAACATGTCATTCTTAACGGTTCAAAATCTGCAGATGTAGAGGTAATTTCGGGAGTACCGCAGGGAAGCGTGATAGGACCTTTATTGTTTACAATATACATAAATGACTTAGTTGACAACATCGGTAGCTCCGTGAGGCTATTTGCAGATGACACGGTTGTCTACAAGAAAGTAGCAACATCAGAAGACTCGTACGTACTCCAGGAGGACCTGCAGAGGATTAATGCATGGTGCGACAGCTGGCAGCTTTCCCTAAACGTAGATAAATGTAATATAATGCGCATACATAGGGGCAGAAATCCATTCCAGTACGATTATGCCATAGGTGGTAAATCATTGGAAGCGGTAACGACCGTAAAATACTTAGGAGTCACTATCCGGAGCGATCTGAAGTGGAATGATCACATAAAACAAATAGTGGGAAAAGCAGGCGCCAGGTTGAGATTCATAGGAAGAATTCTAAGAAAATGTGACTCATCGACGAAAGAAGTAGCTTACAAAACGCTTGTTCGTCCGATTCTTGAGTATTGCTCATCAGTATGGGACCCTTACCAGGTTGGATTAATAGAAGAGATAGACATGATCCAGCGAAAAGCAGCGCGATTTGTCATGGGGACATTTAGTCAGCGCGAGAGCGTTACGGAGATGCTGAACAAGCTCCAGTGGCGGACACTTCAAGAAAGGCGTTACGCAATACGGAGAGGTTTATTATCGAAATTACGAGAGAGCACATTCCGGGAAGAGATGGGCAACATATTACTACCGCCCACATATATCTCGCGTAATGATCACAACGAAAAGATCCGAGAAATTAGAGCAAATACGGAGACTTACAAGCAGTCGTTCTTCCCACGCACAATTCGTAAATGGAACAGGGAAGGGGGAATCAGATAGTGGTACAATAAGTACCCTCCGCCACACACCGTAAGGTGGCTCGCGGAGAATAGATGTAGATGTAGATGTAGAAATACACAGACCATGTAGTACCCGTTAGATGTGACTTTAACCTGCCGAGTATAGACTCGGATGTCTATGGATTCATTGCGGGGTGTGCAGACAGACGGTCATGCGAAAAACGTTTGAACAAGTTTTCTGAAAATTGTCATGGGCAGCTAGCTCGGCACCCCACACGCAATGGAAATACACTCCTGGAAATGGAAAAAAGAACACATTGACACCGGTGTGTCAGAACCACCAGACTTGCTCCGGACACTGCGAGAGGGCTGTACAAGCAATGATCACACGCACGGCACAGCGGACACACCAGGAACCGCGGTGTTGGCCGTCGAATGGTGCTAGCTGCGCAGCATTTGTGCACCGCCGCCGTCAGTGTCAGCCAGTTTGCCGTGGCATACGGAGCTCCATCGCAGTCTTTAACACTGGTAGCATGCCGCGACAGCGTGGACGTGAACCATATGTGCAGTTGACGGACTTTGAGCGAGGGCGTATAGTGGGCATGCGGGAGGCCGGGTGGACGTACCGCCGAATTGCTCAACACGTGGGGCGTGAGGTCTCCACAGTACATTGATGTTGTCGCCAGTGGTCGGCGGAAGGTGCACGTGCCCGTCGACCTGGGACCGGACCGCAGCGACGCACGGATGCACGCCAAGACCGTAGGATCCTACGCAGTGCCGTAGGGGACCGCACCGCCACTTCCCAGCAAATTAGGGACACTGTTGCTTCTGGAGTATCGGCGAGGACCATTCGCAACCGTCTCCATGAAGCTGGGCTACGGTCCCGCACACCGTTAGGCCGTCTTCCGCTGAAGCCCCAACATCGTGCAGCCTGCCTCCAGTGGTGTCGCGACAGGCGTGAATGGAGGGACGAATGGAGACGTGTCGTCTTCAGCGATGAGAGTCGCTTCTGCCTTGGTGCCAATGATGGTCGTATGCGTGTTTGGCGCCGTACAGGTGAGCGCCACAATCAGGACTGCATACGACCGAGGCACACAGGGCCAACACCCGGCATCATGGTGTGGGGAGCGATCTCCTACACTGGCCGTACACCACTGATGATCGTCGAGGGGACACTGAATAGTGCACGGTACATCCAAATCGTCATCGAACCCATCGTTCTACCATTCCTAGACAGGCAAGGGAACTTGCTGTTCCAACAGGACAATGCACGTCCGCATGTATCCCGTGCCACCCAACGTGCTCTAGAAGGTGTAAGTCAACTACCCTGGCCAGCAAGATCTCCGGATCTGTCCCCCATTGAGAATGTTTGGGACTGGATGAAGCGTCGTCTCACGCGGTCTGCACGTCCAGCACGAACGCTGGTCCAACTGAGGCGCCAGGTGGAAATGGCATGGCAAGCCGTTCCAGAGGACTACATCCAGCATCTCTACGATCGTCTCCATGGGAGAATAGCAGCCTGCATTGCTGCGAAAGGTGGATATACACTGTACTAGTGCCGACATTGTGCATGCTCTGTTGCCTGTGTCTATGTGCCTGTGGTTCTGTCAGTGTGATCATGTGATGTATCTGACCCCAGGAATGTGTCAATAAAGTTTCCCCTTCCTGGGACAATGAATTCGCGGTGTTCTTATTTCAATTTCCAGGAGTGTATCTTAGACCTTGTATCTATAAATAGGCCTGATCTCATCGACAATGTCAGTATAGAAACGTTGATTAGCGATCATGATGTCATTATAGCAACTATGATTACGAAAGTTATTAAATCAGTCAAGAAGGCTATGAGAGTGTTTCTGCTACATAGAGCTTATAAGCAGTTATTAACATCTCACTTAGACAGTGAACTGGCATCATTTAGTTCCAGAAAGACGGATGTAGAGGAATTATGGACAAAGTTTAAGCAGACTGTAAATCTTGATCTGGAGAGTTATGTGCCTAGTAAGTGGATAAAATGGAAAAGGTGCTGTGGAGGCAGAGGCTGTTGCACTCTCGCTTAAAAAGGGAACGCATAAATGACGACAAGTGAAGGTTAGGGGAGATTTGTGCGTCTGTGAAAAGCATACAACAACTACCACCGTCACACCTTCACAAAAGGTCTTGCAGAGAACCCGAGAAAATTCTGGTAGCATGTAAAATCGCTAAGCGGATCTAAGACTAACATTCAGTCCCTTGTTTCAATTTTGGCCTGGCAGTTGAAGGTAAAAAAAAGAAAGCCGAAGTTTCCTATTTCTAGAAATCGTTCACAAAGTACAACGGTACAAACATATAGTCGTTTGACCATCGGACAGACTCCCGTATGGAGGACATAGTAATAAGCGTACCTGGCGTAGAGGAACGACTGAAAGATTTCAGAGCAAATAAATTACTCAGTTCGATTTCACAAATAGTACTCTAGGGCACTGGCACCTTACCTAGCTTGCATTAATCGTGAGTCTCTCACCCATTACTGGAAAAAAGCCCAGGTGACTTCAGTATATAAAAATGGTAAAAGAATGGCCCCTCCAAATTACAGACGAATATCTCTAGCTTCTGTTTGCTCCAGAACCCTTGGACATATTCTCAATTCGGATATAAAAATCTTTCTTGAGACTGGGAAGCTTATGTCCACGAATAAGCATCGTTTTAGAAAGCATCATTCGTGCGGAACTCAGTTTGCCCTTTCCTCACATGATATAATGAAAATTATGGATGAAGGGCAACTGGAAGACTTCATATCTCTGGATTTCGGGAAAGCATTTGACATGGCGCCCCATTGCAGATTCTTAATGAAGGTACGAACACATGGAATAAATTCACAGATTTGTGAGCGGCTCGAAGACTTCTGAAATAATAGAAACCAATATGTTGTCCTCGGCGCGAGTGTTCATCAGAGACAAGGGGATCGTCAGGAGAGCCCCTGGGAGGTGCGATAGCACCGCTGTTGTTCACTGTATACACAAATGATTTTTCAGATAGGGTGGGCAGGAATCTACGGTTGTTGCTGATGATGCTGTGGCGTACGGCCAGGTGTCGATGTTGAGTGACTGTAGAAAGATGCAAGACGACTTAGACAAAGTTTACAGTTGGTGTCTTGAACGGCAGCTGCCCCTCAATGTGGAAAAATGTAAGTTCATGTGGATAAGTATGAAAATCAAACCTGCAATATTCGGATACAGTATTAAATGCAGATGAGTACGAAGGTCAAACCTGTAATCTTTGGATACAGTATTACCAGTCCTGCATGACGTAGTCAAGTCTTTTAAATATCTGGAATTAACTATGCAAAGCGATATGAGGTGGAACGAACTTGTGAGAACTATGGTAGGGAAGGCAAATGGTCGACATTGGTTTATTGGGAGAAATTTAGCAAAGAGTGGTTTACCCGTATAGGAAACCGCACATAGGACGCTGGTGGGACCTATCCTATAGTACTGCTAGTGTGTTTGGGATCCGTGCAAGGTCGGATTCTAGGAAGACATCGAAAGAACTCAGAGGCAGGCTGCTATATTTGTTACCGGTAGGACCGAACAACACGCAAGTGCTACTAAAATGCTACGGGAACTCAAACTGGAATCCCTGGATGGAAGGCGATGTTCTTTTCGATGCGCACTACTGAGAAAATTTAAAGAACCGGCATATGAAGCTGACTGCAGAACGATGCTAAGCCATCATAATATATTGAGCGTAAGCACCACGAAGATAAGATAGGAGAAATTAGGGCTCATGTGGAGAGATATAGACAGTCATTTTTCCCTTGCTCTATTTGTGAATGGAATAGGGAGGAAAATGGCAAGTAGTAGTATAGGGTACGCTCCACCACGCACCGCACGTTAGCTTGCGGAATACCTATGCAGGTGTAGGTGTAGATCCTACATTTCCCAATCTCTACAACCTACAATGTCAAATAGCAAACTCGAAAGTTTGCACAATGGATGCACTACCCGAAGTGGTAACTCTGATGAGGAATCCACCATTGCATTTACTGATGCATTCGGAAACTAGGATTCTGGGGAGTCCCAACATTTTCGATGGTGAAGAGCTGGAGTATGCTGAAAAGCCAGCCAAGTTGTAGAAGAAGGATTACTCTGTAACATGAAATGTAAATTCTCGTCGGAGTATTGCGGACGGATGAAATTTGAATTATTTCTACAGAATAACCATACACAAATTTTAATTGCGCAGCAAACGAGATTCCCAGATGAGAATGTAGTTGGCACAGAACGTTAAGCAATTTATGAAGGGACACCAGCACAAAGAATACTGGAAAACATGCAAATTTTTTGAACAGAATTTTATGTAAGCAAAAACTCAGAGTATAAGAGACTTTACGTCGAAATCAGTAATAATGTACATGTTAAGAATAAAGTGCAAGAATAAAAGATATACCCTCATAAATTGCCATGCACCTATAAATCATGATAACAAAAAGAATCTGCAGAAAGTAAATCAGTTTTCGGTCTTTTAGAATCTGAACTCTCCCACATACCTAAAAACAACGTTAAAACTTCTCACCGACTTCAATGCGCAATCCAAAAAGGGAAAGAAATTTGGCAATATTGTAGGCGAGTATCTCGAACACTTACGGCTAAGCAGAAACGGTGGAAGACTGATCAGTAAACGTAAAATGCTCCAGTTTAAACTGACATCTACACATTTTGGCAAACTACCAAGAAAATCTAAAACTTGGACATCTCCAAATCCAGACCCAGAAGAATTTCAACTGGATCGCACAGCCATTTCTAAGAGGAAAAATACTGAAGTTATGAACGTTAAAGAAATCAGGAAATGAGGAATTTGATTTAGATAATTATCTCCCTAACATTGAAATAAAATATCTCTCATCTAAAAAAAAAATAAAAATACAACCAAGAAGGTAATCAAATACAACTCTACTACTGCTAATATTATAATGGGAAATATAGAAAAATTTTGGAGAAGAAATTAAGCCAATAAAATAAGGTGACTGGAACGAACTCCAGGTATAAGTTACTAAAGCAGCAGAGAAGACTTTATGAGTGGCGAAGAATGAAACGGAAACTCAGTGGAACGAACTTTGAGAAGTTGCAATAGAACAAAAGGCTCGAAAATGGAGGAGTTCAAAAAAAAAAACAACATTTCAAATAATTCATTTCACAAAGGAAAGAAACCCCTAAAATCATTCTAAAAGCCAATGGAACCTTTGAAACAACTCAGCTTACGGAAGTACAAGAAAATTTTACCAAAAATTACACTTGAATTTTTTAGCAAACTTTTAAACTTGAACTTACAATGTATCAAGCACCAAATATTTGTTTCAAAGGTGAAAGTGGCGAAATACAATTAAACAATAAAGAAAATAGCTAATTACTAGCAAAAAATTTTGACACGGTCTCAAACTGTCCGTTTCCAAAAATTAAATTGGAATTTCCAGCAATACTACAAAATCTGGACGAAGATTTCCCACCAACAGAACAACTAATTCATGAAGCCATCAAATCACCCAAATACAACAAAGCAAATGGTGAAGACTCAATTACATGTGAAAACCAGAGGTTGTAACTAATCTACAACTGCTTTCTGAGGACATGTGGTGAACTGAAAAGATTCCAGAAGAGTGGAATATACCGTTAATGCACCCGCTACATAAAAAGGGAGAAAAACAAAATTTCAACAATTACAGAGAAGCGTCACTTCTGCCAGTGCATACAAAATATTATCAAACATTCTCCTGTGCAGGTGAGTAGTACTCTTAGACAAACAATTAGAAGAATATCAGGGAGGTTTTCGAAGGGGATGAACCGGCACAAAACAGATCTTTAAGTTAAAATCAATAATTCGCCACACAAGTCAATACTGCGTGAGAGCAGTAGCTAACGTTGTACTGCTTTCGTAGGGAGGTACTGCATGCGCAGTTCTACAGATGTCCTCACCTTTAGCGATAAACTAATAACGATGCAACATTCTCTATTTATACCTACATTTCACCGATGTTGTCGTCACACCCAGTCTCCTACCAGATTTTAGAATCAGCATGAGGGAGGTGGACCGTGGTCTGTATTTCATAAGATGCACACTGTGTAACCTGGATGGCTACAGCCCTGGACAGCTATTACTATATATGGTGGTGGTGGTGGCGACAAGGGGGGGGGGGTAGTTTGTGCAATATGTGGGAGGCTAGGGCATCCGGATAGTGTAAATTGACGATACATGTTTATACACTGTGTGGGGGTGGGGAGTTAGTTTGTGCAATATGTGGGAGGCTAGGGCACAGGGGTTGTGTAAAAATTGACGATATATATATATATATATATATATATATATATATATATATATATATCGTCAATTTACACAATCCTGGTGACCCATATATATATATATATATACATATGTGTGTGTGTGTGTGTGTGTGTGCGTGTGTGTGTGTGTGATCAATTTACACAATTCCAGTGCCCTAGTCTCCCACATATTGCACAAACTATCCCCCCCCCTCCCCCATTTTATAAATATGTATCGTCAATTGTCGTGAGGAAACACATCTTGCACCGCCATCTGTGTGCATCTACTTTAAATATTCGACTGAACTCGCATACCAAATTTCAGGCATTACCTCACATTACGGACAACGCAGTGGCCGACGGTCTTTACTTAACGACTGAGAGCAGCGACGTTTGCGTAAAGTTGTCATTGTAGCAGACAAGCAATACTGCGTGAAATAGCTTCAGAAATCAGTGTCGGACATTCGACGAACGCATCAGTTAGGACAGTGCAACGAAATTTGACGTTAATGCGTTATGGCATCAGACGACCAACGCGACTGCCTTTGCTAGAAGCACGACATGGCCTGCAGCACCTCTCCTGGGCTCATAACCAAATCGCTTGGACCCTAAAGACTGGAAAACCATGACCTGGTCAGATAAATCCTGATTTCAGTTGGTAGGAGCTGATGGTAGGGGTTGAGTGTGGTGCAGACCCCATGAGGCTATGGACCCAAGTTGTGCACAAGATACTGTGCTAAGATAGTGGTGCCTGCTTGATGGTGTGGGCTGTGTTTACACGGAATTGACAGGGTCCTCTGGTCCAACTGAACCGATAATTGAGTGGAAATGGTTATGTTCGGCTACATGGAGACCATCTACAGCCATTCGTGGACCTTATGTTCCCAATCAAGGATGGAATTTTAATCGATGTCAGTGGGCCATGCCGTCAGGCTAAATTTGTTTGTGACTGGTCTGAAGAACATTCTGGGCAGTTTGAGCCAGTGATTTGGCCACCCAGATCGCTCAACATGAATCTCATTGAACATTTACGGGACATAATTGAGGAGTCAGTTTGCGCAAAAAATACTTCACCAGCAACACTTTCGCAATCATGGACGGCTATAGAAGCCGACACCATTAACGTTGAAAGAGTTGTGCTGTAACTCTTTCATTAATGCAAATTGTGACTTCTGCCTCAGCGGGCTGGCTTTGTATCTCTATTCGGTACTCTGCCAATCCGACACAAAACCTTCTGGAGTAGGAATTTGTATGGCGTTCTGCCCTTACACAGCCCTACCTCCATTCATCAATCCTGCATGCATGAGAAAACAAGCGTAATAGAGCAGTTCAAAAGTCGCTCCAGTACAGTCAAAGTGTTTAATAATCTTGTGAGATTTCATGATAGTACTGGCAGCTCTAACTGCCGAGTCGACAATGCTGGGAGCAAAGAGGATAATGTTTTGCCATGATCAAACCACCATTTTCGCATCCACTGCGGTCGATTGGTAGGAGTGTCCCCCCCTAACGACTGGGTCGGAATGTTGGAAGTAGAGAGCTGTGCGGATTGTTCAGTTTCTGGCTGCTGGACGGATAAAGGCCATTATGTAGCCTTTTTCAGTTTCATGCTTCAAACTGTAGACTCCGATAGGAGCTATGTTAGATTTTCGACACAATTCCTTAGACCATGATACTGTATATTTCGTGTGGAAATGCGCATGAAATCTCGTAATTGCACCTAGTTTTCTTTGTGATCCGCATCCTTGCTATTGTGGCTTCCAGGCAACCAAGCTGTCGTTACTCTGTCACCTACCACTGCAGGAAGATTACTAAATGATTGTATGTGTGAAAATAAGAACGATAATAATCAGTTTCCGCACAAATTTTCACAATTTAAGTACATTTCTTTGTGCACGGCATTTTGGTATTGTGTCCTTCAGCTAACCACATAGTCGTTAGTATGTCTCCTACCACTGTAGAACGATTATAAAATGATTGAGTGTGTTATAGTGAGCATGGTGATATTCGATTTGCACCTAGAATTTCGTAATTTTAAGTGGTTTTCCTTGTGGGTGATGTTTTTACTGCTGTGGCTTTCAACCAAGCACGTGGTCCTTACTCTGTTCCTTATCGCGGTAGAATCATAATAAAGTTATGCAGTTTGCTATAATTGCACGGTGGTATACAACTGGCGTCTGAAGATTCGTATTTTTGAAAAATTTTCTTTGTTAACGATGCTTTCACTTTGGCCCATGATTCAAGCATGTGGTGGTCACTTCAAGCCGGCCGGTGTGGCCGAGAGGTTCTAGGCGCTTCAGTCCGGAACCGCGCGACCGCTACGGTCGCAGGTTCGAAACCTGCCTCGGGCATGGTTGTGTGTGGTGTCCTTAGGTTAGTTAGGTTTAAGTAGTTCTAAGTTCTAGGGGACTGATGACCTCAGCTGTTAAGTCCCACAGTGCTCAGAGCCATTTGAACCATTTGGTCACTTCATAAATCGATGTTTTGGAGCTTGAACAGATAATTGGTAGGATTTTGATTCAGAGGTACGTCAATGGAATTTTCACCTTTTAGTGCTTTATCCATATTTTGTATTCTACGCTCGGTATTGAGATTAAGTTTGCAGGTGAATCATGCTTGTGCACAATAATGTCACATCCGACCATCAGCTTTTGTTCCCAGCATCTAGTTCATGGTAAGGTTCAGTTGCTTAATAGCAATCTACGGTTGGATGTTTGAGAAAATAAATGTTTCCTTGTTTCGTAACTCAGAGCACAAATTTAATTTCCTCACCCCGACCAGCAGAGTGCATCGTAAAATAAATCGAGTCTGAGTGCTTAAATTTACGTTAAGGGATCTCTTTTATCATAAATGTTTCTTGTGCGTTGAATAATTAATTAAGATAGCGAAGGTTCGTTTCAAGTCTGGTCCTTCTTAGAGTAATGAAACTGTTGAGATTAAAGGAAAGTATTTTAGATGCTAACGAGACCGAATTACTTCTTTCCCCACCATGTCCTCCCTCTAAGCAACTGAAAATCACTGTTTGTTACGATAGGGTGTGTAGTTGTAAATGAGAGAGGCCACTTTCGCCAGTCTTTACTTGCCTGTATTTATTTGCGTGGATCAACATCCGCTTTACCGGTTGCGTGATTAAATAATGTGTTTATGATCATATCACACTTTTTTCGGCCAACTCTTTGGTCTCTGAGCTAAAATATCTGTAGGGTATGTGAGGAAACGGAATGTAGCGTACGTAAGTGCAAAATGAGCGACCTCAGACTGGTTCTCGCTACTAGTATAGTATAATAAATAGCACAGATTTAAGGGTGCAGTTTAATATCAAGGTAACTACAGTAGCCTTTCAACGAAGTTGGGCAGTCGATATCCACGCGGATGAACTTAAGTTGTACACGGAAATTCCGAAACCAATACCTAGTCCTCATCTCATTATGCCGTTAACAAATCTTTCATTTAAGATACTGGAATTCTTGTATCATATACTGCTCATGTTGCATCGGAAATTTAATAATTTTGTAACGAACAGACAGCCATGCAGCAGAACGACATAGAACTCGATCGAGAGATTGTCTACAATACAACTCTCTGTATCAATGTTTTGATTCTTTGTGTAATCAATTGCCGTGTTAAAATTATTAAAACAAAAATCATACAGAGCATAGTTCTGTAAATAATTATCAGTTCTGATTTCCTGGAATATATTTTCTTCCACACAAGTCAACCCCCAACTCGTATATTTTTAATTCCCTGAGAGACATTGCTTCAGATCCCACCACTATTTGTCCTAGTATTTCTATATGGACAGGACAAAATATATGAAGTCGTTTTAGTATAGCTTGCAAATGTACAGGTTTCCATATTGCTTTAAACATAGGACGATACTAGCATTTTACTCCAATTAGGAATCTTGAGTAACCATAGGTTGGAGTACTGGTGGAAAATGTTGTGTTCGAGACCTTTTACTGCATTAAGGGACGCATGAATATATCTACGTAATATAAGTATATACACTCCTGGAAATTGAAATAAGAACACCGTGAATTCATTGTCCCAGGAAGGGGTAACTTTATTGACACATTCCTGGGGTCAGATACATCACATGATCACACTGACAGAACCACAGGCACATAGACACAGGCAACAGAGCATGCACAATGTCGGCACTAGTACAGTGTATATCCACCTTTCGCAGCAATGCAGGCTGCTATTCTCCCATGGAGACGATCGTAGAGATGCTGGATGTAGTCCTCTGGAACGACTTGCCATGCCATTTCCACCTGGCGCCTCAGTTGGACCAGCGTTCGTGCCGGACGTGCAGACCGCGTGAGACGACGCTTCATCCAGTCCCAAACATTCTCAATGGGGGACAGATCCGGAGATCTTGCTGGCCAGGGTAGTTGACTTACACCTTCTAGAGCACGTTGGGTGGCACGGGATACATGCGGACGTGCATTGTCCTGTTGGAACAGCAAGTTCCCTTGCCGGTCTAGGAATGGAAGAACGATGGGTTCGATGACGGTTTGGATGTACCGTGCACTATTCAGTGTCCCCTCGACGATCACCAGTGGTGTACGGCCAGTGTAGGAGATCGCTCCCCACACCATGATGCTGGGTGTTGGCCCTGTGTGCCTCGGTCGTATGCAGTCCTGATTGTGGCGCTCACCTGCACGGCGCCAAACACGCATACGACCATCATTGGCACCAAGGCAGAAGCGACTCTCATCACTGAAGACGACACGTCTCCATTCGTCCCTCCATTCACGCCTGTCGCGACACCACTGGAGGCCGGCTGCACGATGTTGGGGCGTGAGCGGAAGACGGCCTAACGGTGTGCGGGACCGTAGCCCAACTTCATGGAGACGGTTGCGAATGGTCCTCGCCGATACCCCAGGAGCAACAGTGTCCCTAATTTGCTGGGAAGTGGCGGTGCGGTCCCCTACGGCACTGCGTAGGATCCTACGGTCTTGGCGTGCATCCGTGCGTCGCTGCGGTCCGGTCCCAGGTCGACGGGCACGTGCACCTTCCGCCGACCACTGGCGACAACATCGATGTACTGTGGAGACCTCACGCCCCACGTGTTGAGCAATTCGGCGGTACGTCCACCCGGCCTCTCGCATGCCCACTGTACGCCCTCGCTCAAAGTCCGTCAACTGCACATACGGTTCACGTCCACGCTGTCGCGGCATGCTACCAGTGTTAAAGACTGCGATGGAGCTCCGTATGCCACGGCAAACTGGCTGACACTGACGGCGGCGGTGCACAAATGCTGCGCAGCTAGCGCCTTTCGACGGCCAACACCGCGGTTCCTGGTGTGTCCGCTGTGCCGTGCGTGTGATCATTGCTTGTACAGCCCCCTCGCAGTGTCCGGAGCAAGTATGGTGGGTCTGACACACCAGTGTCAATGTGTTCTTTTTTCCATTTCCAGGAGTGTACATGTGCGTACGTTTGTATGTTCCACATTTCCTCTTAAACCACTGGTCTGATATCAACCAATCTTGGTGCACATATCACTTCCTGTCCGGAAAGAATCAACGTGGCCTGCGAATACTTAGACTTAATTCACGTAGTATTTGAGAATGAGAGCACTTAGTGACTTACAACAAACTTTACACATATATCTAAACTTTCACAAAACATTTCTCGCTGATATTCCTCACAATATGATGAAAGGAAAAGAATTTATCGTTTACTGCATTTTCACTGTTCATACAATAAAACTGCGGTATCAGGCAGTAAAAAAGACGTAATTTATTACGTCTTCTCTGCTAACTTCATGCGACACATTTTGCAGACAGTATTCACATACTTCACTGGATGTACCTGCAAAATTATGTCACTATATGACACATAGTTCACTAGATATGACGACATAAACACAGAGATGTGTGAAAAAGTACCACATCCTGCATGACGTTTACATTTGTTACTCCTAACACATATTTTCAGACAGTACTCACATGTGTTGCTGAATGTACCTATGGAACTATATCATTGGGCGACACTTTGTTACGGAAATATGACGTCAGAAACATGAATCTGCGTGAAAAATGAACTGCAGGACGAATTTTGCTAGAGATATAGGTAAGCTATTTGTACAAATATGTGTGAAATGTTTTAAATGTATGTGAAATATAAGAGACATGTGCAACATGCGCAAAGCCACGGGTAAAAACTCCTCCTGAACTTGGATCGACTTCATCCAAACTTGGTGGACGTACACGGTGGGGCAAATAAAAGTGGCCCGTACGAATGGATACGTTGGACGAGAATTTGTGGCAACAGTAACGGAGGAAGAAAAGACCTACAGTTACTTCCAAGAGGATGGAGCAACTGCGCATACAGCCGGCCGAAACTTGGAGGGCATTTACATAATCATCACGCCTAACTAAGTTCTTAGCGGAGGTCAGTCTGGTCGCGGTTCTGACAGGACAACCAAGTCACCTGATCTGTCATTGTGCAGTTACTTTGCGTGGGGAGCCCTCAGGTCTAAGGTATATCGCAGCAACCCTCATGGTCTTCAAGAACTGCAGCAGGACAAATGAGGCTGCAGCAATTCCAGCAGTTCCGCTTCAACTCGCCTTCAGCAACTTGCTGACCAGGGCCCAATAGGGCCAAGAGATGAATGGTGGTTACTTTCAAAATCTGATATAATCAGGTTAGTACTGTATTCCCTTTCCTCTGCTGTGTTTCTTTGTACCCATGAACTCTGTTATTGGTGCCACTTTTATTTGCTCCACACTATACTGCATACTACGTGGAAAAAATACTGTGGAGTTAACAACCAGCAAACTCCTACTGGGGTAGGAGTGATAACGTGGAGAGAAAAGAGGGGAATATTAGATGGTCAGGCAGAGATGATGAAGGAGGAGATGGACATGGATAGTGGTGTGGAAGGGATGGACAGAGAGAGAGAGAGAGAAAGAGGGAAATTGACAGGATGGGAAGAGGAGAAGATGGACAGAGAGATGGGAGTGTAAGAGATGGACCAAGAAAGGAAAGAGGATGATGTGGACAGAGATAGGGGAGAGGAAGCGATGGACAGAAAGAGGTAGGAGGAGGTGGACAGAGTGAGGGAGAGGAAGATATGGACAGATGAAGGGATATGGAGGAGATGGACAAAAAATGGGGAAGGAGGAGATGGGCAGATAGAGTGGGATGGACAGAGGGTATACAGAGTGAGGGGGAGAGGGAAGTGGACAGAGAGAAGGGAGAGACGAGATGGACAGACAGAGTGGAAAGAACGAGGTGGACAGAGAAAGGAAAGAGGGATTGAATAAAGAGAGGGTAGGGGTAGATGCATGACTTGGGGTAGGACCAGGTGGTTGGAGAGAGGGGGAAAGAGGAGATGGCCAAATAGAAGACTGGAATAAATACGTACCTGGCCAACATCAGATACTCAGTTATAACTATAGAGAAAACTTTTATCATGGTTCTGTGAAACATACAGTAAACACGAGTATGGCGTGGTAAGAGTCAGAGGAGAAGCTATGCATTGATTGTCACTTATATAAGTGCATAAACCTGGCCTCAGTATGGCAACATATGTTATTTAAAACACATTTACCATATGCTGCCTGGGTGTTGGACCACATTTCATGGTTTTGTATGTGTGGTTTGTCAATCATAAGTAATAGGACCTGTAAATTCCTTTTTGGTAATACGTTTTTTATGTTTTCCATTGTAGTTTCTGAAGTCCCAGTAAAAAAATTGGTGATTGCATCACTCAGAAAAATAAAAGGAATTATGATCACTTCCGACTGTAAAAATTTCGGCATTAAAGTTTTGTGCGAGCACCTTTCGTAAGGATATTCTCCTTCGAGACGGTCTACGTTTTTTCAACTGGTGAAACGTGGCGAAACTAGTAAAGTGGACGAGATCTTTGTGCCAGCAGCGAATTTCTCTGTTTCTTCGTGGCGTTTGATTTATATCCTCCAGAGGATAAGCGAGTAAACAGGACCAGAAAGCGAGCGGAATACCGGCCACATCCGGCATGGTTATTTATGTTCTCCTTGTCTCCTCTCACTTTAAAGTTAACAGCTGCTCACAGGCGTAAATATAAGGGGCTATAAAGTTTTCACAGCTTCGAGTAAAGTTCGTTATACCTTTGAATGAATTTTGTGAGCGTGGAATTATAAACCAAAGAACTCAGTGCCCACACCATTCGAGTCTGACTTCGATACAGCGAATATCTTTTAATAGCGACTTCTTCAGTGCCATCGAAAAAAAAATGATACGATATATTCCTGAGAAGATAGTTACCCATCATTCTGTCACCTTCTCATAGGTAATGGACTAGAGCGTTCCCTTGCAATTACTGCCTGTGATCGAAAGTTCCCTCTCCTAGATGAGGTAAGTATCATCCCCTATATACTCTCCCTCGTGCTCGCAAACATACGAAAAACAGGAACGATTTAGTACAGGGTGGTTGTAATTAAACATTCGGTACTTGTGAGGCCTTCCCCCCCCCCCCCCCCCCCGCACGAAAAATGTGTGATCGTTGCACAACGAACCTTTGTGAAAACATTTGTAAGAAATAAGGAATAAACCACTGAAAGAAACACATATTAATTTCCACATTAGAAGGAAACGTTTGTTAATTGCGTACAATGTTTACGTTTCACGTTACAATCGTTTCTAAATTTATGCAAAAGATTACAGGGCCCAAGACTGCTAACAGGGATGTGCAGTCACCAGCACGGGTTTGGAGAAGGCAAGTCAGCTGAAGAAGCAATTAATAAGGCGGTCTCGCTAGCGACGGATACTGATTTTACGTACGCTCTAGAGATGATGATCCTTATTACCGGCACTTCCGATAACCAATGGTGGCCTTCTTTCTTTGGTCGCCTTAGGGAGTTTGTGTGTCCTCAGAGACACAGCACAACTGTCTGGGAGACTACGCAGCTTTAATACGCCCAGGAAAGAAAATAACGAAGACCATAACAAAAGGCAGTCCGCAGAGATCGGTGTGCGCTCCAGAGTTTTGGAATACAGCATTGGAAACCATACTACATCAGTTACATGATGGTGGTAACGTAAGTGAACTGGTACATTTGCAGATGACATGCTTTTCGTTGCAAGTGGTGACCCCAGAAGAATAGTAGAAGATACATGTAATGAGGCGCTCCATGAGCTTGAAGGATGGTATAGAAGGGTCAGACTATTACTGGCACCTCATAAAACCACGTGTTTCTCGCTGAAGGAGAATCTAGTCAGAAATCTTAAAATAAAATTAAGCGCTGTAACTACTAGAAAAATCGCAGTAGCGAGGTATCTAGGGGTGGCATGGACGAACGTCGTAGCTGCACATCATATGGAGGAGGCAGGCGAAATAGTTACTAACGTGACGAATAAAACTATAACCATCGCAAGTACGCAATTTCGACTTCCCTTGAACACATCAGAGCATACCAACAATTTATATTAGCATCAGTCTTAGCATATGGCGCGAGCGTTTGCACTCAGAGATTGTGGTTTGTTAGGCCAGCTTCATTAGTCATAAGAGTTCTACGAGTAATGTTACGAAGATTGATGGTCGCCTACACCACAAAAAATGGTTCAAATGGCTCTGAGGACTATGGGACTTAACATCTGAGATCATCAGTCCCCTAGAACATAGAACTACTTAAACCTAACTAACCAAAGGACATCACCCACATTCACGCACGAGACGGGATTCGAACCTGCGACCGTAGCGGTCGCGCGGTTCCAGACTGAAGCGCCTACAGCACAGCCCCGAATGATGTAGTGTTAGTAACTCTGGGAATATGTCTATTGGATTTGAAAGTTAGAAAAATGTAAGCACTTTATTGATTAAGGAAAGGCAATCAAATATAAGTATGAAGGATACTTGGAACTGAAGCCAGTACAAAAAAGGTAATAAAAGATCGCATATTGCATCTGTGTCAGAATGTATGGGATTCTTCAGACACCGGAACAAGAACATACGAATTTCTCCCTAACATCAGGGAGAGACTGATAATGAGATTTCTTCATCCGTCGAGTCGTCTTATACATTACGTGACTGGTCATGGCCCATTTGCAACGTACCCGTATAAAATCAAAAGGCGGATTAATGATTGCTGCACCTGCGGCAATATTGGCACTCCTGAGCACACATAGTTTCACTCTATGCCCTACGAAGATGTAGGGGGTACTGGTCGTTAGGCATTAGGGACGCTGGATCCCAGAACAGCAGGGGAACAAGCCAGCCTGGCGCAACTTGGGCAATACTGCAGCCGCAGCATCCACGAAGACCAAGGAAGGCTTCACAAAGCACTCAATCGCACAGCATTTTGCTACTATCCCGGCTAGACAAGGTATTCTACAGGTGGAGAGAGGTCGGATGTCCCTGAATTTCTACAATCTACATTGCGCTGATACAAGTGATCACGAAACTGCGAATTCCAATGCGTTACAGCGAAACGTGGAATCGCTTGTACAGTGGAAACGCTGCCAACGTACTGCCGTGAGGCTCAAGGAATCCAGCAGACAAAAGCTGTTGACCGTGGACGTATGAGAGCAGATAAAATAGCGGAAAAAATATGCACGATTTAGATGCACCCTAATAAATGAACAGCAACAGACAACAATCTTTAGCGTTAAAGCAGTATTAAAAGTCGGGTAACCAGTTAAGGATTCTTTTCAGTTATGGTGGCAGAGAGTAAAAGCAGTAGCAGCATTTTTGTAGGATTAGCATTTTTTAAATATTTTAAGTACCATAAAATAATAGTTAATTCATATATTTACCACCATCCACAAAAAAGTAACTGCATGGCCTATGTTAGCTTTGTATATAGTAGCGTGTAATGTGAAGAACAAGAAAATAAAATAAATACCAATACGGTAAATTGTTTTCCGTCAACACTGGCTCACGTAGCAAGTGTCTGATTATAGCCACCTCGTACATTGGTAGTTGTAACAACGGCTATGGGCTGTGTAATATCTCATTCAACAAATGTACCATCAGAATAGCTTCACAGGAGCTAGAAATACCCGGTGCTCGGATAATGAAATTAGGAAGACACACTCAGTGACAACTGCATTAAATTTATGCATGTGATGAAAACTGTATTCACTAGTGGTTTTTACTTAAAGTTTCTATTTACGAGAAACTGGCTTACATCTGTAAACTAAATAGTCTGATATTCACTAGCAGATATGTCCAGAGGCAATGTCCGTGGTGCAAACTTGATGAAAGAGCTGCCTGCTCTTGCCGAACAGTTTGAAGCCCCGTTTCCAACTTTACAGCGGTTTTAATGGCATCTGCGAAAAGGAAGGACTGTTGAAGATTGGGTCATTAGAGACGGAGCACACTTCAGAAGTGGACGGGAAGCCGGCCAACTCGTTTTCAAAGGAATGGTACCACTGTTAGCCTTAATTGGTTTAGGGAAATCATGCTTTCTGACAAAATTATTTTTAACAATTTGTTCACGTGCCCATTGGAAGTTTAAATAGTCGCAATAACGTATTTGAACTCTTAGCTACAAATAATCTTAAGGAAATTTGGAATATCCTGGCGGATACAGGACTTAATGACCAGAAGGTTGTTGTAGCGAGAATGACTACCGCAACATCCAAATCCGACAAAAATAAACGCAAAACACATACATTTAGAGAAGCATATAAAAATTAGTTTGATGCCTTCCTAGGAGACAGTCTCCACTCCTCCCAGTCTGACTATGTAAGCGTAGACGATATGTGGTTTGAATTCAAGCAAATAGTATCAACGGCCACTGAGAGATATATAGCAAATAAATTAATAAGAAATTGCACTGATTCCCCATGCTACATAAAACAGACCATAACACTGTTGCAGAAGCAACGAAAAAAGCATGTGTAATTTAAAAGACGCAAAATGCTTAAGATTATCGAAGTTCCACAGGAGATTGAAATTCAGCGCGGAAGTAAATGTAAGATACTTTCAACAGTTTCTACAACGAAACTCTGTCTCGAAATCTGGCAGAAAACCCAAAGAAATTTTGCTCATATTTGAAGTACACCAGCGGGACGACGCAATCAATACGTTCACTGAGCGATAACAATGATAATATTATTTATGACAGTATCACTGAAGCAGAGTTACTGAGCAAGCTTTTCTGAAATTCCTTCACCAAAGAAGACGACGAAAATATTACACATTTCGAATCAAGAACAAGTGCCAACACGAGTAACTCAGAAATAGGTAGTCTCGGTGCAGCGATGTAGCTTAAATCACTTAATAATAATAAGGCCTCTGGTCCAGATCGTATAAAAGTTAAGTTCGTTTCAGAGTATCCTCATAACATAGCTCCATACTTAGAATCATACGCAACTGATCGCTAGTCGAAAGGTTCGTACCTGAAGACTGGAAAGTTTCATTGTTTTCACCAATAGCCAAAAAAGGAAATAGGAGTAATCCACTGAATTGTAGACCCATATCACTAACGTCGACTTGCAAAAGGATTTTGGAACGTATACTGTGTCCATAGTTTACGAAATACCTCGAGGATAACGATATATTGACAAAAAGCCAACACGGATTAAGGAAATATCGCAACTGTGAAACACAAATAGCTCTTTATATTCTCTAAATGTTAATCATTATCAACAGGAGACATCAAACTGAATCTTACCGTCAGATTTCCAGAAGGCCTCCGACACCACTCCTCAGAAGTGAGTTGTAATCAAATTGCGTACCAACTGGGTATCGTCTCAGCTGGGTGACTGGACTCGTGATTTCCTTTCAGAAGCGTCACAGCTTGTAGTAACCGACCGTAAGTCAGCGATTAAAACAGAAGTAACATCTTATGCACGATGTTGTTCCTAATCTACGTAAGCGATTTAGGAGACAATATGAGCAGGCTACTTAGATTTTCTGAAGATGATGCTGCAATTTACCGTTTGATGAAGTTATCACATTGTCAAAAACAATTGCAAATGACTTAACAACGACAGCTATATAGTGCGGAAAGTGGCAATTGATTCTAAATAATGAAAGGTTTGAAGTTATCCACATGAGCTCTAAAAGGAATCCGCTAAATTTCGATTACACGATAAATCACACAAATCTGAAAGCTGTTAATTCAACTAAGTGCTTAGCGATTATGACTATGAATAACTGAAATTGCAGCCATTACACTGATGATGTGGAGTGCTGAGTGGAAAACGAACCAAAAACTAGCACTTATTGGCAGAACACTTAGAAAATGCAACAGGTCTACTAAAGAGACTGCTTACACCACGCTTGTTCGCCATGTTCTTGAGTACTGCTCTGCGGAGTGGGATCCGCATTAGATGGGACTGACGGACGACATCCAAAAAGTTCAAAGAAGGTTAGCTCGTTTTGTATTGCCGCGAAATAGGAGAGAGAGTACCACCGATAAGATACACGAATTGGGTGACAATCATTTTCGAAAGCGCCAGATCCCCAGGTAGGTGGTGGAAGAAGACATCACAGGAAACAGACCGAGTAGAAGACAGCGGCTGAGATGCATTGACGGGATCAGAGAGAATATGTGTACGATGAGGCTGGCTGGATGAGACTACATTGACCGAGGAGAATGCAGGAGGCTGATCTGTGTAGCCCTAACACGACTACTGGCTCCTGTTGCCAAACGAAGAAGTATCATTACCACAAAGGCCTTTTTCCTTGTTGCAGGATCTTCTCATGAAATTTCAATCTCCAACTTTTTCCTCGGAATGCGAATTGGCCTCCACTTGCATATGAAGGAATGAGCATGATAATCAACTAAGAGAAATCATAACCCGCACAGAAAGATTTAAGTGTTCGTTTTCCCGCACACTTTTCGAGAATGGAGGTGCTTCGTAGAACCATCAGGTAGATACTTAACTGTGAATTGCAAATTAATCAGTAGACGCAGATGGAAACTTAAATCATGACGGAAGGCGGTGATTTCATTCTGGCTGGTCTCAAGGCGAGTGCAGTGGGCAATGGAGTTTATCACCTCTATTGACAGGTATGACTGTGGGGAAGTGCCAGAGCGATTTCCTGTTGCTGCATTCGGTTGGTGAAGAAGAAAGTCTCACTCGTGGATTCCTGTCTCCTAGCTTTGCCTTTGGCGGGCAGGCTTACCGATCCGAGTGGTAAAGCACCACTCACAGATGGTTCTGGGTTTGAGTCACGTTCCAGCGTACAGTTTTCTGTCAACAGGAAATTCCAAAGACGGCGAATACTCCACCGCAAATTGGAAGTTTATTTCTGGAAACAACCGCCGGAATGTGAATCACAGTTGTGTTTCCTACTGGGAGGGCATCTCCAGCAAGATAAGCAGGAGAGTTTCTTTGAAGTGTGTAAGACAGAAAGGAGAAACTGGCTGAATTCAAGCTATGTGGGCAGCTATTGAGAAAGCCTGGATAGACGAGTTGCTAAGAGGATTGTCCGCGAAAGGTAAGGTTAAAAGATCGAGTCCACTGACCGACGTACAATTTGAAATCTGTTAATACGCTCCAAATGTGACAGAATTGAGGCCAGAGCTGAAACACATAATAAATCGCGCAATGTAGATAAATGGTAACTTGTAAGGTGGAAGGCAGCGAAACTGAACATCGTTTAATTCCGTCATTCACAGAACACTGCAAAAACGTATAGATTACTAAACTGGGAGAGTGTTTTGGTTGGGCAAGTAGCTGTAGCTACAGCTTGGGCCTCTGTCGTCTGTCCTCTTAAGACTCTGAAGTAATGTGCCATCTGTCATTATTCCCTAGAGGATCACTCAGGTGCTGACCTTCTGTCCCACGCGTCGGACTTCGCTCCTTATGGCAGGCGTTTTGGCGCCAAGTAATGAGTTGATTAAAGCGACATTAGGGTAGCTACAAACCAATGAAAATCAGTATTGCCTGGCAATCTGTCCTTAAGAACTGAACGCATAAATGAGGTAGCCCTTTCACAAGTTTTCTAACGTAACACTCAAAAAGAAGTAGCCGCTAAATGAACAATAGCCTTGCTGTAGGATAAGTCAAAACAACAAAAGTTCACATTAGCATTAATGTCTTCAGTATAAAGACCAGTGCCTAGAGAGAGCGCAGAATGAATTAATATGAAACACTATAGCAAAAGAAGCTAGCTAAAGGTCAAGAACGCTGTCTCAGCAACAGGGATCGGACAAGAGAGCTTACCACGTTGCATGTCGTTTTACAGCGTCAATATCTAGTAGTGCAAACATAACGTCAGAACAGACGCAGTCATCGAACTTGCAGCGTACTTCGTAATTCTGAACATCACGAGTGACTCTAGGATGGTTAATAAAAGGCTGTTGCCAAAGTAATGGAAGACAACACTTGCCACAAACTAGCGGTAACTGCTGCACGATGAGCATCCGACTGTGCTATTTCAACGTTTTGTTGATATAGGACCTGCAACACTTTTATTACATGAAGAGTTCTTTACAAAACTGTTACATTTGCTGTGTATACATTTTGGTGACTAGGGTAGAACCGATTTGTTAATTCTCAAGACTGACCTACTGAGGCTGCACTGAAAGTGCCTGATCTTACTGATAACTATCTGAGATTCGCAATACGTGCATCAATCAGTGCCGAAAATTAAATCTCAGATTACACATGTGCTCACCACGCAAATCAGAATCCAACTGCTACTGATTTGATTCTGCTTGTTCAGTGAACATATTGTAAGTAGGCTGTTTAGGTTTTTTTATTGGTAACGCCACGTAGCGCTCTGTATGAAAATCACTGGCTGTGTTATGTGCAGTCTGTGGCTGGTTGGCGTTGTTGGAATTTGATATTGTAGTGTTGGGCAGTAGGCTGTTAACAGCGCGTAGCGTTGCGCAGTTGGAGGCGAGCCGCCGGCAGTGGTGGATGTGGGGAGAGAGATGGCGGAGTTTTGAGAGCGGGTGATCAGGACAGATACAGTAAATTTGTGAGACTGGATGTCATGAACTGCATATATATTATGACTTTTGAACACTATTAAGGTAAATACATTGTTTGTTCTCTATAAAAATCTTTCATTTGCTAACTATGCCTATCAGTAGTTAGTGCCTTCAGTAGTTTGAATCTTTTACTTAGCTGGCAGTAGTGGCGCTCGCAGTATTGAAGTAGTTCGAGTAACGAAGATTTTTGTGAGGTAAGTGATTTGTGAAACGTATAGGTTAATGTTAGTCAGGGCCATTCTTTTGTAGGGATTGTTGAAAGTCAGATTGCGTTGTGCTAAAAATATTGTGTGTCAGTTTAGTGTTGATCAGAATAGGTAAAGAGCGAAATGTCTGAGTACGTTCAGTTCTGCTCAGCTGTTTGAAAATAAAATAATGTAAGAGGTTTATCAGCACAGTCATTTCAATAATTTTTCCAAGGGGACGTTTCAATATGTATATTGTAACCTTTATATACCATTACTGTGTGGTGCATGTATTAGTCAAGTTTGGATGGTTGTCATTCGTCAGAAGGTCAGTACTGAGAATGAATGAGTCGTTTCGAAGCTAGTCGCCAAAATATACATACTGCAACTGTGAAAGTTTTGTAATAAACTCTACATGTAGATTAGGTAAAGTGCAATGAAAAATACATGCAACCGTCTTGCTAGACGAATCACATTTACTTGTACAAATAATACACCATACGGTTGGTATTTGGAGTTCTAAAACAATCTACGACAATACCGCAAGTCTTATACTAGCTTTCCTGCTTCTTCTTTCAGTTCCTTTATCAGCAAGTTTACGTTCGGGTAGATATACTTCCGGCGAAAAGAGTAGTACGTCTTAAAAGATAACTTCGATTTTGATCCAATGACGCCATATGCCAACTGGGGGATAGTAGATATAGTGATAGTGGTTTTACCGCCGTCGCCAACAAACAGCGTAGTGGTACAGCTACCATAGCGTAATCAGTGTCTACCCTTTAACAGGGAATGCTTGCAGCCAGAAGGCTCAGTGTGATGCAAACGTATGAAGCAAGCAGGCAACCATGCCACGCAGATGAGCTCGTTCTTCCTACAGCCGAGTGACCGAGTTTGAAGGAGGTGCCCAGACATGTGAACACGAAAAGTGGCGAAACGGTTGTCAGGAGTGTCATTACCCTGCATGTTTGCTCTAGCCCGTCTTCCACTCATGCCATAGCATCGACGTTCACTGTTCGACCGGTTACGTCAGAGGATATTTGGAAGATGGAATGGCGCGCCGTGGATTCCAGTGAAGAGAGCAGATTCTACCTGCATGCAACTGATGATCGTTTGCGCATAAGACGTAGACCTAGTGAGCGCTGTCTCGTAGGATGCATTCGTCCGAGACACACTGTCCTTACCCCTGGCTTTATGGTCTGAGGTGCGTTAAGCTACAACTCTTGTTCACATTTTTGATATTTATTGAAGGGATGCTAACTAGAGAATATTGTGAGAACCATTCTTTTGCCGTCCTTGCTAAAGGAAGGTGATATGTTATTCTAACATCATAATGCTCGCCCACACATTATCCGTCAAACCCAACATGCGCTACAAGACGTGCACCAACTTCCCTGGCCAGCACGATCTCCGGACTTGTCTCCAATCGAGCATATGTGGGATGTTATGCTACTAACAGTGACTCGTGCGACTCGTCAGTCAACAATTCTTACAGGACTACGTGAACAGTTTGAGATGGTGTGGCATGGTATATCCCAGAACAGTATTTGTCATCTGTACGATGGAGTGGATACCACAGTCAGCACCTGCATTACCACCCATTGAGGCTACGCCACGTACTAATACGGGCGATTTCGGGTACCTCAGAACCGCTTGTGCTACTGATCTGTAAATGCAAACATTTCGTGTACTCGATATGCATTCTTACGACAATAAATCTTGAGCGAAATGGAAATAATTTTTTCCGGCAGTGTATGATTAACTTATTGAGGAATTTAATATCCTATGGCGAACTCCAATAACGTTCGTGCTCCTATGCGGCTGGCTAAAAACGTTCCACATTTAAACTGGTGTACTAGAATTTTCCGTCAATTTGTTGATAATACAGTCCGTGGATTCGTAAACTTTTCTCCACTAGTCATTTCCTCCATTATTATTATGAAAGTTTCATGAACACTGTTCAGCGGAATATGTGTCAATGTATGACACATGCGGTAAAAGAATCGGTCTTTTTCTTTATCTCTGTGTTCGTCCCAGTTCTAGAACTTTGTTCCACAGATATTGGTTAAGTGAAAACTGCAGCCAGAAGGGGTGGTTTGGGGGACACTATTTAGGTAGCTTTAATTGTAACCATTTGAACGTCTGAGACTGTAGTTTTCGGTGATTCCTCATGCATCGTATTTTAAGAGCGAAAAAAAAGTCTTTCATTTCTATTTTGAATTTTGTCTAGGAACAAAGCAAATAAAACAGAAAAGATTTTCGTGTACTTTTCTGTCTTTCCAATTCCGATATGTATTGTGTACAATTGTTTTAATTATTTCCAACCACTTTCTAGTGTCCCGTTCCATTTTCACACAGGATTCTCTCTGCTTCTTCACAACCAACCACCAAGCTTCTTTCGTCAGGATCAGACCTATCGTAAATATTCGAAAAACTGTTATCTTTAGTTGATTTCAAAACGTCTCCGCTCAGCTGGATCTCCGAAATCGAGTCATGTTTCTGGATCTTCCCAATACCCACTGTTCTTGATCTACACAATCGAGTCATCCGTTGTTGGTGAACGACTGGCCTAAATCAGCAGTGAGGGAGGCTATAGACGGAAAGCTGTGTCATCTACAACACAGTCGGAATCGCCAATGTCGGACAGTCCACGTAGCTGATCTCGCACTATCTACCTCTCGCTGTCCCATCTCCTTTCCTCATCCCCAACCCACCACTCTAAGCCATCCCCTATTCCTCATCCACACACTGAGTGCTCGAGTATTTCTGTTTATTGGTTGTTGTATGCAGGGTGTGTAGTTTATCTGAAGAGACTGAAGTATCTCGAAGCAACACATTGGATCCAAAAAACTTACAGTTAAAATTTGTTCGTCTCAGTGGGGCGAGATCCAGTGATAGGAAGCTAAACCCCCATCCCACCCGGTGAGTGGGGCTGGGTGCCTACTTTGACATCTTAAATGGAAACCCCCATCTTTACTGCAGATTCAGATTCCACCGGAAAAGATACGTAAGTTTTGACTGAAAAATTTTTTTTGTTATGCGACAGATGGCGTTGTAATCTAAATGGATAGAAAATCCTATGTTTCAAAATACTATCCAATTACACTTGAAATAAGCCTTCATCTCCATGGTGGGAGTGTAGGACAGGCAGTTATTTGATAACTTTTTGTGGGACTGCACTGCCTGTTACGATAAGCCGTAGTTCGCTATACAGCCACAACGGCGCGTCGAGCAGTCCGCTTTTCGTTTTTTCGGAGGAATACAACGTTGAGAATGGTGTTAGCCATTGCAAATTATGAAATAATTGTCTGTCCTATCCTCGCAGCATGGAGGCGAGGGCTTAATATAGGAGTCATTGGATAGAATTTTGAAACATACGATTTTATATCCACTTTGATTTTTCGATTAGAAAGCCATCTGCTGCGAAACGATAAAAAGATTTCAGACAAAACTTGTAAGTTATGTATTTTTTCCGTAGAATCTGATTCTACAATAAAAATGGAGGCTATCATTTAATGTTTCAAAGCGGCCACGCAAGGGGTGGGTTGGGAAGTCCAGTTTGGTATCACTGGATGTCTCCCTCCGAGACCAACAAATGTTAACTATGAATAGTTTGAATCGAATGGGCAATTTCCGAGAGTTTCCATGTATTTAGATAAAGTAAAGTTCCTTGTAATTCACCATTGTTAGCAGCATTGTTATAGTATGAGATCGTCGTATGTAACACCTTGTACGCAATCATAGCCTTTGCCAGTTTATGAAAAGTAAAGGGTGAGGAAATTAATTTGAGAACTAGCCGGTGAGCACTCATAGGAATTAGTATTGAAGTGTTCAGATGCAGTACAAACACTACATATTTTTTTTAAACTGAAACTACATGTTAAAAAATGATATTTTTTACTTGTACACATCGTATATTACAAATACGTTACGATATCACTGTAAAGGCTTGAAACGAATATGATTAACGACAAAAATTGGTTATTAAAATTTCTCGGTGGTACAGTCACAATGCTGAAATCGCATTTATTAATTTCTGAAAAGACAGTGGACTACAACAGATGACTATATTGTATATATTTGTTAAATTTAATTCTGTTTAAGAAACCCGTCCAAGTAACTTCCCACATAAAATTCGAGAAAAATTTTTATTGTGTTGAAAACGATATTGAAAACAGTAGGCTGCGAAAGTCAATTTTAGAACTGGAATTACTGTGCAGTTCTATCACTGTCAGATGCAATTACTGTCAGCAACGAGCTGATAATTTTGCGATCATATACTGGAATGCTTCACGATAAATCGTGCCTGTCAACGATGTATGTAACCACGCGAATACGCGGCAGGCTAACGACAAGCTATAAATACAATTTTTCCCGAGCGTTTTATCAGATAAGATCATCTGACCGATAACTAATTTACTCAGCTGCTGCAACTTTGATACATCTAACCTGCCAACTGCACAAATTAACGCTGATAAAACGGGTTTAATAGATAGCGATGTGCCTCGCATAAAACTATCTGCTTTGAGTGCCGACGTGCGGTAACAGAAATATTAATCCGTGATCCCATTACGGGCCTCGTATCAGCAGTTAATGGATACTGATGATTAATTGTGAGCAGAGTGTGGGGATGGCTGACCCGAATTGATTCCGAAACGGACGTCTTGATTCCCATTAGCTGCCACTGTATTTATCCGACAGAAGATGTATTGATTGCCATTAGTTTCCATCTTATTTTTCCATAGCGTACATGTTGATTCTCATGAGCTACCAATAGGGACATAACATTTCCGCGACAGTTTTCGCAGCCTTAGAACTGTCTAAATGCAGTGGCACCGCTTAAAATATATAGCTTTTGATATGCATATGATGTATGTATGGCAGAAGCAAGGTTACAACTGTCAATAATAAGCAATAACATTTTGGAGGAGAGAGAAAGTTGTAGTACGTGTTTTGAAGATATCCATACCAGGTAATGGTTGAATTAGACAGATTTTCCATTTGTTCTTTTATGCATTTTTGAGTGTCCCTCTTTTTTTGTCGCTTGTCATTTTAACGTAACTGTCAGTTTGCACACCCTTTAATGTGTCTAACAGGTTGAATACGTAGGCATGGGAAGAGTAAAACTGAGCCTACAGGTTAGAGTAGAATGTCTCACAGCAGTAAAAAGTCCGTTCACAACTACTACTAAAGTCAGCCCACATAATAGCTGAAAGGTCGCTATGTTCAAGAATATAGGTATGAATAAAACAGCTGCACAAATCAACTCGATGTTCATTGTTAGGTCTACGAGACATTAGGTCTTCAACGAAGCAACCTTTAGTTTGGTTGGGGGGCAGGAGAAGCAGCCCAAAAATGTTTTCGGAAGTCTTCCGATTTCAGATTCCTTTGATTTAAAATCATTTGGTAATCCCAATGGTAGATTATTTCTCCACTGTGTCTGCCCGAGATGAAATCTGCAGCCCTTTATATTGTCTTGAGGCTTAATGTAAGCGATTGCCCGGTGAACTGCCGTCTTGAAGTCAACGTATATAATGCCTGGATTGGTGTTACTTCCAATTAAGGACTAAGTTCCCTTAAAACTTTCATTTTTTTGTTTGAGAGTTAAATGTTACCAATGGGAAATAGTTGCTTCGGCATCAGAAATTCACGTTAGAGAAGAATGTCTCACAGCAGTATAAAGTCCGTTCACAACTACTACTAATGTCAGCCCACATAATAGCTGAAAGGTTGCTATGTTCAAGAACATAAGTATGAATAAAACAGCTACACAAATCAACTCGATGTTCAATGTTAGGTCTACGAGACATTAGGTCTTCAACGAAGCAACCTTTAGTTTGGTTGGGGGTCAGGAGAAGCAGCCCAAAAATGTTTTCGGAAGTCTTTCGATTTCAGATTCCTTTGATTTAAAATCATTTGGTAGTCCCAATGGTAGATTCTTTCTCCACTGTGTCTGCCCGAGATGAAATCCGCCGCCCTTTATGTTCTCTTGGGGCTTAATGTAAGCGATTGCCCGGTGAACTGCCGTCTTGGAGTCAACGTATATAATGCCTGGATTGGTGTTACTTTCAATTAAGGACTAAGTTCCCTTAAATCATTCATTTTTTTGTTTGGGAGTAAAAAGTTACCAATGGGAAATAGTTGCTTTGGCATCAGAAATTCACAATATTCTCCCAGAGTCGTTAACAAATAAAAAATTTTCTCCGCTTTTTGTCTGCAATACATTTCTCATCTGTGCTTCATGTAATTGTGGTAAGTTACTAGACACCTTCGAAGGTTTGTATAATCTAATGGAATTAATATTTTCCTCATTCGAACCAAATGCTCTGTTGTGAGAGTGTCAGTATTACCATTAGCGAACAAGAGGAGGAACGGTCATACACATTTTCTTCAGCCTTTCTCTTCACAATATTACAGATTATCTGCAGTTTTAATATATCTGATTCATCCTATTCATGATCATGGTCTAATTGCGAACCGAAAATATAGTTTAAAGATTAAAACTGCACAAACACCTATGTGCTCTGATCTTACACTTGTACCTATCAACACGACCAACAAGACACTTAAGGAAACGTAATTTATAACTGTCACTGACTGTTTCTTACCCTTTTCACTTGTCGTTAATCAGCATCCAGCGCTCACACACAGTGCTGTGACTCTTTACAAGCCTCAACAATTTGTTTGCGTGGCGGTGGAAGGGTGTAGCGCCGCGTGCCAGCCGCAAGTTAGCCGAATCACCACGGATGTTAATGTTCGGTGAACTTACCGAACGTGGCAATCTAGTTGTTCACTGTCCTACTGCAGGGGGACACACAGCGACAGCAGCAGTGAGATCACTTGAATAGCCTCCGGTCGGGTGCCCTAAAGCATCTTTGCTGCCCACTTCGACCCATTCACGTACCATTTCCCAGAACCTATACTTGGTTTTCAGCAGTGAAGCCTTTTGATCACTCTGAAGGTGAAAAAAATAACGTAGTAGAATTGTCGATTCAAACTTTTCAGTAAATCTGATCACTATACCATAGTTCTTGGAAAAAACCAAGCGCAGTTCACGCCATATGTAACCAAGCGTTGTTGTGCTGAAATTTGGTGTGTGGGTCTACTTGATGACGAAGCGGTATCTCAAGACTGCGCAGCACTTCCTAGAAGAACAGTAAACAGCAAACACCTGCTGGGTACGAAACCTACTTGCAATCTGATACGGTTACTAGATGAAGCGTTGGTGATCCCGTTACCAGAAGTAAAATTTGTGCTTTGGAGCGCTGTAGATGGTGTATAACAGATAGCAGGCGCTCATGTGGCCCTCCAATGCCAAAGTAAGTAACAGCAGAGAAATTGTTTGTATATATCACTCGAGTATTTACATCAGCCCAGCACTGTCAGAGAAGGGTTATCTTGTATGGAAGTTCCAGTGACCTCACCATCGGTGTATATTGAGGTGCCGAAAATCATGGGATTCAGATATATAGATGGCGGTAGTATCGCGTACACAAGGTATAAAAGAACAGTGCAGTTATGGAGCTGCTGTTTGTACTCACGTGATTCCCCTGAAAATGTTTCCGACGTGTATATGGCCGCACTTCAGCCGTTAACAGACTTTGAAGGCGGAATGGTAATTTAAGCTCATTGGGCGATTTGCATTCCGGGAATCGTTAGGGAATTCCATATTACGTGGTCCACTGTGTCCATACTACATTGCGTGAAACTACCGTAGCAGTCAATGTGGGACGTATGACGAACGTATCCGTTAGGACAGAACTGGGAATTCTGGAGTTAAAAGGCTATGGCATCAGACGACGGAAGCGAGTGCTTTGCTAACAGCACGACATTGCCTGTTGCGCCTCTGCTGGGCTCCTGACCATATCGGTTGGATACTGCACCACTGAAAAAGGATGGCCTATTCAGATCAGTCCTAACTTCAGTTGGTAAGAGCTGATGGTAGGGTTCGAGAGTGGCGAAGACCCCATGAAGCCGTGGACTCAGTTTTCCATGAGGCACTGTGCAAGCTGGAGGTTGCTTTATAACGGTGTAAGAATTTTATTTAATATTTACTTTAATTAGGGTGAAATATATGGTGAAGTACCAGGCCCAGAAATGTGGTGTTGTATCATTAAAAGTTTGGTGTCTAGTTATTGAAAGGGGAGAAAGTGTCTGACAAAGGAACACGTAAACCATAGAAACATAGATAGGAATTTTAACGCATTTTAGATTTGTTCATGCGTCTGATGTGACATTATATCTCCTGTCTCGTTTCTTTCAGTGTATTATATCTACTTTGTTTTGATAGTATCTGTCAGTATCGTAACAGTACCTTTTATTAGTACATGTTGTATTTACATAGCTACAGATCTCAATTTACAAACATGCCTTAATGTTTTAAAACAACGATTTTAAGGTCCCTCACTCTATAATTACAATATCATCAGCATTTGTGCATTACTTCTAACAAATTATATGCTTTGTAATTTCTGGTGTACATGTACCTGAAGATGGCATTACTAATGCGTAATAAATTAACTTTATAATAAGTAACGCCGGTCGCGGTGGTTTAGCGGTTCTAGGCGCTCAGTCCGGAGCCGCGCCACTGCTACGGTCGCAGGTTCGAATTCTGCTTCGGACATGGATGTGTGTGATGTCCTTAGGTTAGTTAGGTTGAAGTAGTTCTAAGTTCTAGGGGACTGGTGACCAAAGATGTTAAGTCCCGTAGTGCTCAGAGCCATTTGAACCATTTTATAAGTATCGTTGTTGGCTTCCTTATTTGTAACAAATTTCCTGGCTGTTATGCTTCGAAGGATACCCTGCACCTATTTTCTGTTCCACCTATAGGCCAACGCTCTTCCAAAATGCAGACAATTTTGATCTATAAGAGGCATGCAAAAAGAAACGAGAAGGAGTTCTAATTACAGAAACGAGTACCTATATGTTAGAAATACTGACCCAGGCTGTTAAGACACTTGTCCCACTGTGACACAAGGTGGTGAATGGCTGTCTCATAAAATTCCCTGGGCTGAATTGTTAACCAGTTCCGCACTTACAGCTGGACGTCATCGTCCGAGGTGAATCGTTTGCCCCTCAGAGCCTTTTCAAGGAGACCAAAAATGGCGTAATCACAGGGAGAGAGGTCCGGATTGTATGGAAGGTGGCCGAGAACTTCCCATTTGAATTTCTGCAGGAGTGCCGTGACATTGTTGGCCGTATGAGGCTTTGTATTGTCGTGGAGTAGATGATACCACGGGTGAGACTGCCTGGTCGTTTTATTTGATATCTTTGCGAAGGGTGGTCAAGGCTTGCGAGTAACGCTGGGCATTCACTGTTGTCCCGTGCTGCAGGAAGTGAGTCAGAAGGGGGCCATGTTGGTGAAAGAATAACATCAGCATAGCCTTTCCTGCATTAGTGTGGACGGCGACGGCCAGCTGTACGTGCGGAAATGGTTAACATCACAGCCCCGAGAATTTTATGAGACAGCCATTCACCGCTTTGTGCCACAGTGGGACAAGTGTCTCAGCAGACAGGGTCCATACTTCTAACACACAGTTACTGGTTTCTGTAATTATGCCTCTGGCTCGTTTCTTTTTTACGCCCCTTATAACAACAAGACACGTATGGTTATGATCACTATTTAAGTCGGCTGCAATTTTTGGCGAATTCTTAATAAGTGTACACCAGTTGTTACCGGTCACTTGCTTGTCCATTTAATTTGTTTTTTATCTGACATTTCCTTTCTATCAATATCTCTGAGGATATGCGATTTCATCAGCGCTTGTTCTTTCAGTTTGAATAGACATAGATAGATGCTACGTTGCAGCGAGATCGCAAAAGCGAATGGTACAGCTCAGCGTGTCTCCTGACAAGAATGCTGTTAGACCGACTACCAGTAGTCGGATTGAAAGCCAAACGCAGAGTGTATGGAAGGGAAGAGAACAGAATATTTGATCCCATCAATATTTTTCGTGCTCTATTCTTGGCTTCGACACTAGCACAGCAGCTTTAGCTAAGACTTCAGCAATACCAAAAGAGAATTCTTGCAGATCTCCCTGTTCCCTTTTTGGTACCAGTATCAACATCATCTCTTATTTCCTAACCAACTATTGGTGACTGCAGGATTTATAAAGTCAAATAAAACTCTCAGAGGCCACTTGCGTGACTGAATAAATTCTGTAGGCTTCAGCTAAGAAGTATCGTTACCAATACTGTCAATTTTATAATATCAGGTCTGATTACTTTTACAAAAGTCAACTCGACACTACTGCATTGTTCAACAGAGCCTGTTTGTCCTTTCCCACAATATTTGATGCATAATTTCTGTGTCGTTGTCATTTAAGTAAGAAATGACTATTTTTGTTATCTCCACTTATAATTTCATGACTGACATACCGTTTCCTGATTTGTTATGCGACAATTGGACATTTTTTCATTCAATCATTACTAGTTGTTCCAGAATATAAGATGTCTTTTTCCTGAAGACATCTGATAATTTGGACAGACGTGAAGAAATTATCGGCATACGCCCCCCAGTTTCCCTTATTTGGTATCTGCCCACGTAATTTACATTGCAACTCCACTTATGCCAAAAGCTTGAGTCATATCTCGTGTGAGAGGAGTTGCTTTCCATTGGTAGTCAACGATATTGTAAATCAGTCCACTCTTATCTCAGAGAAGGTATAATTTCACCCGCCCCCACTCCTACCCTTCAGGTGTGTAGCTTAGTTTTCTGTATTTCTCTATGCCCAAAGATCCTCTGACAAGAATAATATCCCCACCAATACATAAATTCTGTTCAAGTTGAAGATCATGGCTACTTGACATCACACAACCTTATGCCATCATCGTTTCTGCTTGGCTTGCCAGTTGCTAAATCTAGATTGTTCCGTAGTTAGCTACATGACATCAGATAAGTGAATACGGGATTGCGTGTAACAAGTTCCAAAAATCTCACCCTCGTAAAATCTAGAATCCGCATCAAAATGTGCGCTGCAATGAGCTTGCGGATTTTTATGGGATCAGTTGAAATGCTGCTGTCCATTATTCTAATAGAGCTGTAGTGCTACCACAGTTTTTCGGTGCTACTGTGTAAAATAGCAATGCTGCCACGACTATTGCAAAAGGCCATGGAGGCGTGAGATTGCAAGTTACCATGGGACTGGGAGAACATAATGCAGACCAAAACAAAATTACTTCACATGTAGCAACGTAAGCAGTCGGCTACCACATGGAGGGCAGAGAAGGGGGACAGCAATAATATAAAGTTGTAACAGCAGGAAGACTGGCCGACTGCTGCATTGCTAGGCCACGTTCAAGCTACGGGCTTGTTTTGGCGCACTTGGTCGGAAGCAGTGCTTCGACAAAATAAGTACGCACCAAACCAGTTTAAATACCCATCATTTTTAGCCAAATGGATAACAGTCTGGCAGAAGCATCTACAAGGAAGGTTTACACCAGTCGATGGGGCGAGATGGTCCTGCAAGCAGACAAATGGCTCTGAGCACTATGGGACTTAACATCTGTGGTCATCAGTCCCCTAGAACTTAGAACTACTTAAACATAACTAACCGAAGGACATCACACACATCCATGCCCGAGGCAGGATTCGAACCTGCGACAGTAGCAGTCGCGTGGTTCCGGACTGCGCGCCTAGAACTGCAAGCAGACACCACGAGACTTAACATCCACCAACTGTGGGCCAACTGCTGGACCTGGCATCTTCTACGCTCCTGGAAATTGAAATAAGAACACCGAGAATTCATTGTCCCAGGAAGAGGGAACTTTATTGACACATTCCTGGGGTCAGATACATCACATGATCACACTGACAGAACCACAGGCACATAGACACAGGCAACAGAGCATGCACAATGTCGGCACTAGTACAGTGTATATCCACCTTTCGCAGCAATGCAGGCTGCTATTCTCCCATGGAGACGATCGTAGAGATGCTGGATGTAGTCCTGTGGAACGGCTTGCCATGCCATTTCCACCTGGCGCCTCAGTTGGACCAGCGTTCGTGCTGGACGTGCAGACCGCGTGAGACGACGCTTCATCCAGTACCAAACATGCTCAATGGGGGACAGATCCGGAGATCTTGCTGGCCAGGGTAGTTGACTTACACCTTCTAGAGCACGTTGGGTGGCACGGGATACATGCGGACGTGCATTGTCCTGTTGGAACAGCAAGTTCCCTTGCCGGTCTAGGAATGGTAGAACGATGGGTTCGATGACGGTTTGGATGTACCGTGCACTATTCAGTGTCCCCTCGACGATCACCAGTGGTGTACGGCCAGTGTAGGAGATCGCTCCCCACACCATGATGCCAGGTGTTGGCCCTGTGTGCCTCGGTCGTATGCAGTCCTGATTGTGGCGCTCACCTGCACGGCGCCAAACACGCATACGACCATCATTGGCACCAAGGCAGAAGCGACTCTCATCGCTGAAAACGACACATCTCCATTCGACCCTCCATTCACGCCTGTCGCGACACCACTGGAGGCGGGCTGCACGATGTTGGGGCGTGAGCGGATGACGGCCTAACGGTGTGCGGGACCGTAGCCCAGCTTCATGGAGATGGTTGCGAATGGTCCTCGCCGATACCCCAGGAGCAACAGTGTCCCTAATTTGCTGGGAAGTGGCGGTGCGGTCCCCTACGGCACTGCGTATGATCCTATGGTCTTCGCGTGTATCCGTGCGTCGCTGCGGTCCGGTCCCAGGTCGACGGGCACGTGCACCTTCCGCCGACCACTGGCGACAACATCGATGTACTGTGGAGACCTCACGCCCCACGTGTTGAGCAATTCGGCGGTACGTCCACCCGGCCTCCCGCATGCCCACTATACGCCCTCGCTCAAAGTCCGTCAACTGCACATACGGTTCACGTCCACGCTGTCGCGGCATGCTACCAGTGTTAAAGACTGCGATGGAGCTCCGTATGCCTCGGCAAACTGGCTGACACTGACGGCGGCGGTGCACAAATGCTGCGCAGCTAGCGCCATTCGACGGCCAACACTGCGGTTCCTGGTGTGTCCGCTGTGCCGTGCGTGTGATCATTGCTTGTACAGCCCTCTCGCAGTGTCCGGAGCAAGTATGGTGGGTCTGACACACCGGTGTCAATGTGATCTTTTTTCCATTTCCAGGAGTGTAGATAATGGGCCACGTGCAGTCTCACTGCAGCCGCAGCCAGCCTTCTGCCCTGGTAGGCAGCTGCTCGAGACCAGGTAAGTGCTGCTCCTCAACCACCTTCTTCTGGGTGAGCAATGAGCGTATGTACACTGTACGCCTCTGCTTGCAACAGTTGACAGCACTGCTGACGGCTGTCTTATCCTGCAAGAATCACGGCTAGTTCTAGTGGCATCCAGTGGACCCTGCTTTGAATTGTAGAGCCAAGCCCAGGTGATACACATGCTGCCGCGGTCTCCGCACGTAAGCATTCCCGCCCAACCATTGGCGTCATAACAGACCACTGGCTGCCTGTCTGCATCAAGGCCGCCGCACTCACCGTTGTGAGGACACACCTAGGAGAGCCTTACCACTGCAGTGTTTTGCCATGAGCGATCCACCTAAGGCACCTACAAAGTAGTTGTTTGTATGAAAAGCAACGGTATTTAAAATATGGTCTGGAATACACACTCTGCTATATTCATATGGATTGCAAACATCTTCACACATTGTCTTCTTATGGTGTTCGAAGCCAAACACAATTTCGTGGGTTATCAGTGCCTTTTATTTTCCACTTTTCACCACACAGGTGCACGTTTCGCATGAATCGTCCCCAGCACTTCAATAAAAAACAGATCTTATTGTTTTACACTTGTTTTCCTGCTCTACTTCTCCATCTGAGAGACAGCGCAGGTCAGACGAACTACAATTTCGCAGCTCTTCGCCGTTGCTAGAACATTGTCAACACACACGACGACATTGCCCAAAAGGCAGTCTTGTCTTAATTTGGCTACTGACCATGCTAGGCATGCTCACTTGTTTGCCAGTAGCTGGCTGTCAGTTGAGAATGGGCACCTATCTCACTCTGTGGAACTTCTGGAATAATTGTTCCACACGTTCAGGCCTACCTCTCTTCTCAGCCAGCGTTTTATTTTGTTTCTTGACATCCAGTATCAGGAAGAAAGCCCAGTCTTTCTTATTTTCTATTACTACAGCATTAGTGTACAAGGTTACTGCCCGTTCCATCACCCCCTGGGCCAATAGATGCCCTATCAGCTCCTCTACTGATCTTATCTTGAGCGGGATTGTGTACCGGCGAGTATAAAACGGCTTGAGCGGTAACACTTGTAGCTCGTAAATAATGTCTTTAATCTCTCCCAGACAGCTGGAGAACAGTTGTCCGCAATTATGTAGGACATTCGCAAGCTTTTGTTTTCTCGTTTGACTACGTTAGCCGTATTTGTGATTTTTCTCAGCTATCTCTTCATCTATCTGGGTGCATACCCCTTTGCTCGCTAGCTCACGACACGCAAATGGCCTGACAACATTCACTCAGTATTCGAGAATGAGAGCACTTAGCACATTGGAACCAAATTTTCACACAATTTAAAAACTGTAGCAAACTTCTTCTCGCTGGTACTGCCCACAAGGTGATGAAAATAAAACTGTTTATACCTTAATACACTTTCGCTGCCCATAAAGTTAAACTGCCGCATCAGGCTAGAGCTTTTAATTGATTAATTTAATTTATCCGCAACTGATTTTTAGTCAGTATTCACGCATATCACTGAATGTATTGCAAAAATATTGATTATCTAACACACGGGTGACCAACCGACGGCCCGCGGGCCGGATGTGGCCCGCGACTAATTGCGGTCCGGCCCGTGCAACTAATTCGTGGGAGAGAGCGAGAGACGCTAGCCTTGTAGCCAGACCGGGAGGCATTTTCGGATGGTTCCTCATGACGCAGACAAATGAAAGGGAAACAGCTCATTACATTGTCAGGGTGCAAAGAGAAGTATTTGTGCCTCTAGGTTAGTAGACTACTAACACACGTAGGCCGCCCGCGGTGGCCGTGCGGTTCTAGGTGCTGCAGTCCGGAACCGCGGGACTCCTACGGTCGCAGGTTCGAATCCTGCCTCGAGCATGGATGTGTGCGATGTCCTTAGGTTAGTTAGGTTTAAGTAGTTCTAAGTTCTAGGGGACTGATGGCCTAAGCTGTTAAGTCCCATAGTGCTCAGAGCCATTTGAACCATTTTTTTCACACACGTACCGGGTAGTTATAATTAAACTTTCCGCATTTAACAGGTTGTAACACGGAAAGTAATTACCATATGAGTACCAAACTTAGTAGCGTTAATATCCAGAGTATGGGGTGCATGATTTCCACGCGTCACAGCGCCACCTTCCAGTTCCAGCTATGGCCAGAAGGTGCCGTGATAAGTCGCCGTGATTCATAGCCTCACACACCTGACCAGTCGCCATGCATTTGTTGATGTGTCAACATGACCTTCAACTAAAAGAGCAGGGTAGTATTGGTTAAGCTCTATTATCAAAAAATATAATGCTGCAGCTACACTTCGAGAATATCGCCGGCTGAAAGGATTACGGAAGGGATTTCTTTCTCCACCTGCTGTGCGGAGCATGATAAAGAAGATCGGATCAACTGGAGAACTGACCGTCGCTCTGGGAAGAGGCCACCGAGCGGTTGCACCACAGGTGGTTGACGAAATCGCTGTTGCTATGGCAGATAACGCTGCGTGCAATTCCCGATCGTCATGCAGTGCGCTTATTGTGTCAAGACAGGTGAACATCACGTGATCCACTGTACGGAAGGTACTTCGAACATTCCTCTAATGATATCCATACAATTTTCATATCGTACAGCACCTTGCACCATCTACATCTACATTTATACTCAGCAAGCCACCCAACGATGTGTGGCGGAGGGCACTTTACGTGCCACTGTCATTACCTCCCTTTCCTGTTCCAGTCGCGTATGGTTTGCGGGAAGAACGACTGCCGGAAAACCTCCGTGCGCGCTCGAATCTCTCTAATTTCACATTCGTGATCTCCTCGGGAGGTATAAGTAGGGGGAAGCAATATATTCGATATGTCATCCAGAAATGCACCCTCTCGAAACCTTGACAGCAAGCTACACCGCGATGCAGAGCGCCTCTCTTGCAG
Organism: Schistocerca serialis cubense; assembly: GCF_023864345.2. Classification (NCBI taxonomy): domain Eukaryota; kingdom Metazoa; phylum Arthropoda; class Insecta; order Orthoptera; family Acrididae; genus Schistocerca; species Schistocerca serialis. The sequence goes on from NC_064640.1 coordinate 587,196,685, forward strand.
AGTCTGCCACTTGAGTTTGCTAAACATCTCCGTAACGCTATCACGCTAACCAAATAACCCTGTGACGAAACGCGCCGCTCTTCTTTGGATCTTCTCTATCTCCTCTGTCAACCCGACCTGGTACGGTTCCCACACTGATGAACAATACTCAAGTATAGGTCGAACGAGTGTTTTGTAAGCCACCTCCTTTGATGATGGACTACATTTTCTAAGGACTCTCCCAATGAATCTGAACCTGGCACCCGCCTTACCAACAATTAATTTTATATGATCATTCCACTTCAAATCGTTCCGAACGCATACTTCCAGATATTTTACAGACGTAACTGCTACCAGTGTTTGTTCCGCTATCATATAATCATACAATAAAGGATGCTTCTTTCTATGTATTCGCAATACATTACATTTGTCTATGTTAAGAGTCAGTTGCCACTCCCTGCGCCGAGTGCCTATCCGCTGCAGATCTTCCTGCATTTCGCTGCAATTTTCTAATGCTGCAACATCTCTGTACACTACAGCATCATCCGCGAAAAGCCGCATGGAACTTCCGACACTATCTATTAGGACGCACAACAATGGGGCCCAACCGCACATCGCTCGTGAAGTTCAGCTGCTTCTCCGAAAAACGTTTGGAAACGATCGAATTATCAGCCGATGGTGTGCTTGGCCAGTATGATCGCCTTATCTCACTCCCTGTGATTTCTGATTGTGGGGCTATCTGAAGGGTAGTGTTTACCAGGGAACATTCACACATGTGCTGATCTGAAACACAGCATATCTGCTGTGCAGAATGCTATCCTGCGCTTTCAGACTCTTCTAGACATTGATGGGCGTTATATTGAGCGCCTTTCGTAGCAGTAATGATAATGCAATGGAATGGTATGATGTACCGTAGCAGTATATTAAAAGTGTTTCAATTAAATTTATTTTGCATTATTCCTCTTCCCCATGTCCTTGGCATTAATGCTGTCTAGTTTGGCCCTCGTACCGTAATTAACTTTTGTGTTGTAACGTTTGAAATAGGAATGTTTAATTATAACCACCCGGTAATTACTGCTTATTGTCTCCATCTGTGCTACACATACAGATAGCAAACGTTGGCAGTGGGCGACAAAGTCACGAAAATTAGCGATTTTTCACGAAATGTGCCGATCTGTTAAGTGGCAGTAGGGGCTTCGGCCTGGTGAACAAACTAGTTCTCCGTTATGAGTACACGCATGAAGTTCTCTGATAGCTGTATCTGAAATAAATTCGCAGTTGCGAATACGGAGAACCATCAGGTGTGTAAAGAAAAACGACAATGAAAATAGCTGGCGGACTGGGACTCAAAATCGGATTTCCTGCGTTTCGCTAGCGGTCGCCTTAATCGTTTAATTTCTTTCCTTTTTTTTTTCTAGGTGAAAATTAGAGTGGTCAGATTCGAGCCGGTGGATAGAAGGTGGGCTGTGGTCGAAACCCGACTTCTGACTGCGATACCTCCCCCTTTCCATCTCTGAACCGCCCCGCTCTAGGGTTTTTTCTTATTTTTTCTTTTTTACCGTAAACTGGTTAAGTAAATAAATTGTCTTTATTTGTACAAGCATACACACAACAGAAAGGCCGTCCCTCTGGTGCAAACAACATGAGATATAACACACGAACAAGACGAGTAAAGGTCTTTATTAACAAGGTGTGGAAAAAATTAATGACAGTGATACTGAAGTAAGCTAAGAGGTGTGAGGCCGTAGACAAAAGAGACAAGAAGGCGCGAGGGTATGATAAGACTTGTAGGCATCCCCCTGCCCGCCAAATTGGGCGTGTAGGCAGAGTGGGCAGCGTTCAACATGCGAAGCCTGGCCACGGTATCCCCGGCACCACTACCGAGAAGAGGCGCCCAGAATGAGGACAGAGGCCATGGAGGGGGGGACAGTTGGGTTCGGGGAATGACCAGCGCGCTCTGGTGTAGTGCACAAAAGAAGAGGGCGCGTGTCTATACGTCTACTCCGCTGTGGGCTATGATTGTCCACCCCTTGACTCATCGAATCGCATGCTTTTTGGTGGTTGAGAAATAAGTATAGTGAGGTTGGATAAAAGTCCATGGGTCAGTCGAATCCGGCGGAACTCGGAGGTAGCAGGCAACGAACTGTCGACCCAGTTTCCAGATGTCACTGGTCGCAGCACAGGTCAGGTGGTGAGCATCGTCATCCACGAGGTGGCAAATTGAACAAAGCGGAGTGTCCGTTAGCCCGATGGCGTGAAGATGTTGATTTGTGGCGAATTTTCCACTTACGACGAGGTACCATGTTTCCCGGACGTTGGAGGAAAGGAAGTGCTAGTGGATATGACGCCAAACCGTATGCCAACGCGTCGACGGATGTTTGAGTTCGACGTTGGTGCAGGATATGTAACGAAGCAGTGGGATGAGGAAGTCGTTGATTCGAGGAAGACGAGTACTCGGTAACTGAGAGTAAGCATAACTGCATTCGACGATGAAATCAGAAATATGCGTCAGATGGTGTGTGATGTGGCCGACTGGTACTAGCGGTGATATGGCAGCAGGCATAAGAACTTCCAGCAAGCTGTGAGTAAGAGAGGCACCCCCGTTCCATTACTCGTGCATGGTGGACATGTGTAAGGACGCCGCTCGGAATCGCCCATTGACAAGGCCCAGTCCCCCCCCCCCCTTCCCCCGCTCGGGAGGGGTGGGTAAGCGTTTCGTAATGAACCGTAAAGAGCTTACCGGCCGTAAGAAAGTATCCGAACGCGGCAGGGAGATTGCGTCCAATAGTTTATGGCAGCTGGAGTACCCATGCCACCTAGACCATTCTGGACGCCACATGCCGATTGAGGTAATCGACACGTTATAAAGAATCGAGTCGGAGGAGAAGATTTTGTCGGACCACCCTGCGAATAATTGGAGAGTACGCTGAAAACTGATGCCAGTGGAGCGGCGCACGATGGAGGTGAAAATGACACCAAGGCATCGTAGTTTCTGTGTGCACGAGAGAGATGCTAAGTCGTCGTGTGAGAGGCCTCGTCCAAAAGGCATCGCCGAGGATTTACTCACCTTCATGTCGCTGCCCGCAGCAGTTCCGTACGTTGATATCAAATGAAGAACCATTTGTGTTTAATTCCGGGAGCGCACCAAAAGGAGGAGGTCGTCCACATACGCACGACACCGAAACGTGTGCTGTCACAAAGTGAGACCAGAAAGGTGGGTTGGCAGGCTCCCGATGAGTGGCTCCAGGGTTATGGCACAGAGTATTGTCGAAAGTGGGCAACCCTGCCATATGGTGCGTCGGATGGTCTCTGGTCCCGCCACACGGCCATTGACCTGAGTCAGCGATACGGCACTGCCGTACAGGCACCGGATGATGTCGATAAAGGCGGATGGAAAACCCATTTGGCTCAATACTGAGAACAGAAAACTATGCCGCACTTTGTCGAATGCGCTGTCAAGATCAATGGCAATCACCGCGGTGCGGAGTGTGAACGCCGCTTCCAGTGCAATTAAATCACAACATTCTCCTATGGCCGTTTGTACATTAAATGAGCCACCTGGAATTGTATTTCTGGGGATAGATTGTTAGGCAGTATCTTGAGGAAACGCGTCGGTAGAAGTCGCGCAAAAGTTTTATAGTCTGCGTTAAGCAGAGTTAGGGGACGGTAAGGTGCTGTCATCACTCCCGGGGTCGGTTTGTGGATTGGTATAATAATTACCGTGACAAAGGATGGCGGTAAGGCGTTCCCCATAGTCAACAGTTCATGAAACATGGTCGTCCACCACGACACCATTAGCGCAAGGAAACGGCCATATAATTATTTCGGCAATCCGTCAACGCCAAGTGACTTATTCAGAGCATCTTTGTTGATTGCAACGCGGACTTCGTCGCACTTAACCGGCTCCTTCAGCTCGTCCGCCTCGTCGTGTGGTAACATAAATTCTTCAGCGCGGTAGTTGGTAGTCTCCTCCTGGTACGTTGTGCGGTAGTCGCCTACAAAGGCATTGATTATTTCGGCCTCGCAAGTGAAATGTTGGGCGCAACAGATGTAGATATCGGTGACGAGTCGTTGGCGTCGGTGTTTCCTTTCGGAGGTGATATGATGCATGATGGCGTGTTCCTCTACCGCCGAATCTAGACATCAGGTCCGCACCATCGTCCCGTGCAGTCTACGGCGTGTCAACTTTACAATTTGTGCCTTTATCCTGCTGCGTTCCCTCTGGTTTTCAAGGAGTAGGCGGCTGGGCGTCCAGGTCGCGGGAAAGGCGTAGAAACAGTCAGTAGTGTGCCGGCGCCACGCAGCTACTTCCTTGCCATACTGAATCAAGGTACGTCGAATGGCAGGTTTGGCACATTCCTTCCACCAAGTCAAGGTTGTTCAGTACTTACGTCAGCGACGTTCACAGGTGACCCATGTCTTGGTAACGCATTGAAGACATTCTGGCTCGTGAAGATGGGGGTGTTAAGCTTCCACAGTGCACGACTGCGTCAGACCGCTTGTTACGGGATGGGGACGTCTCAGATGTAGGCACAGTGGTCCGAAAAGGCCAAGAGTCGAAGTTCTGCACCTCGGAGTGCAGATATGAGTTCTCGAGAGACGTAAATCCTGTCAAGGTGGCTAGCAGAGTGACTTGTCTGGTATGTCCAGGTGCGTCCCCGTGCCTAAGACAAAGCGCAATTCTTGACAGGTGTTGTAGTTAGCTATTTGATCCTAAGGGTACAGCAAACAATTAAGAAGGGATGTAATGGATTCTGGTCCAAAAAATCGATTTTTCAAAAATATTATTTTCTTCATCTACGCAGTTTAATGTTGTGTGTGAATTTTATCGTCATAGCAGCTTTAGAAGTACCTTTGAACCGTTAAACCATTTAACTCTCCACTGGCGTCCACTCCCATATTTTCCGACATTTGGGAAACTGCTTGCTTCAGTGGAATTTTTGGCAGTGTGAATGCTATTTTTTTCCGATATATTTGGCTGGCATCTATATCTCTGGCTGACATCTATATCTTTGCCTGAAAACTTTCTTGCATGTGGTTTATTTACGTTTCGACAATACTAACACATATTAGTAGGGTGAAGATTGAATTCCCCACCCTTTACGTGGAAGTAAAGATTTATGCATAATGGTTGGTGGAAAAACTGTGTGTAGGTAACGGAGGTTTCATAGAAATCGGTTTACCAACAAAAAAAGAAGAAGCAGCTCGAAATGAAGAACATAAGCTCTCAGGTTCAGCATCAAACTTGGGATAGCAGAATTCTACAGGTGCGTGAATGATGACGATATGGATTCCAATAGAATCAGACTTATTGATTCATGGATTCTCTGCCAGGCTATATAGTTTTCATGTTCATGTTTTAGCTGTAAAAATACGGAATGCATAATTGTTGTTGAATGTTACTGTATGCGATATTGCCCAAGTTTCTATGAGGAAAGCAGTGGAGGAACTGGAAGAAATAAACCAGAGACAAATAGATCTTAGATTAGATATTCATGACAGTGAATCTCCTACAAATGTTACTGACCTGTGTGTGTCTGTAGATTGGACCTGGATATAAAGGGTTCACACATCTCTGTATGGAGTTGTTTCTATTACTGGTATTGACTCAGGTAAAGTTTTAGATGCAGAAATTATGTCTAAATGCTGCCACCAGTGTGCAACAACGAAAATGTACAACAATGAAGACAGTTAAGAAACTGTAGTAAGAAAAGCTTGCAGTAGCATGCTCTAAAAATTGTAGTGGCTCAAGGGGGGGCATGGAGGCCGCTGCAGTTGTGAGGAAGTTCTCCTCATCTGAGGATCAGTATGTTGTTCGGTATGCTAAACACTTTGGTGATGGGGAATCCTCTTCGCTCAAAGCTGTAACAGATAAAAATTCGTACAATACAACAATAGAAAAGTTAGAAGGTGTAGGCTGCATCTAAAAGAGGCTTGGTGGTAGGTTTCCTCGCGTACTGAAAGAGAATGAGGGTGAAGAACCTGAGGATGGAAAGCCACTAGGAGGAAAAGACAAATTTACTCTGAAAGAAATTGACTCTTTTCAGTTATTTTATGCGAGAGCTATCAGGAAAAACACATATAATCTGGAGGCAATCAGGCGTGCCGTGTGGGCAATTTGTCCACAAACTATCCACTCACCATACACCAATTGACAATCTGTGTCTGAAAGACGATTGTTGTAGGTTCACGAACAGAAATCAGGCTTTTTCACGTAAACACTCATTACCAGAATCTATTATGAATGCAATTAAGCCCACATTCATGTATCTTTCAAACCCTTATTTATTGAGGAAGTGACTTCACGGAAAGACACAAAATGCTAATGAGAGCCTCAATAATTTAATTGGGACTAGATGCTCAAAAAGGATATTCTGTGCACTTGAAGTACTCAAAATAGGTGTCTATGATGCAGTTTTATGTTACAACAAATGACATAATAGCGGAACTGTTGTGCTGAAGAGAGTTGGTATAGATCCTGGTGTGTTTACAACAAAAGCATTTTACACCATCGACGAGAGCAGGTTCAAGAAAGCTAACAGATGAGTGTCTTACCTGCTAATACAGGCCAGGCAGATTCTAAGAGAAGAGAAGAGAAGAGAAGAGAAGAGAAGAGAAGAGAAGAGAAGAGAAGAGAAGAGAAGAGAAGAGAAGAGAAGAGAAGAGAAGAGAAGAGAAGAGAAGAGAAGAGGAAACCTGGGGGACAAGGAGTATCAGTGTGGAGAATATTAAAATTGAGGTAAGCTTGTGAGGTGCTGGGGCTAGCAGTGTATTTAACACTAAATTCTTCTCGAATCTTCATATGGAAATAATGCTCTAAGCCCCCCCCCCCCTCTTCTAACTCCTACTTTTGCTGTTGCACATGGATTAAGAAGAAACGAGAACTGACTGTAATCGACCCTGCAAGTGGAGTAGAAAAGAGTTTGGCACCTGCAATAATTTAATTCGTTAGACATTAATTAAATAAAGGAAAGTTTCAGTAACTTAGTGAGAAATGAAAGGGTTGCTCTACCGATTAACAGAATGAAAGTTCTGTCCAAAATAACAATTTGATTTATTATGACTAAACTCTAAATCATAAACAAAACACATGAAACATTTACAATACATCAAATTGGATACTCAAATAAATGCTGTGCAGGTGAAGTTGTGCATAAACTAGATTGTGACATTTATGACGAAGTTGTATGTGGAGCCAATTCCTTGCAACTCAAATCTTAAGAGAAAGACCCAGCCAACTCAACATTAATTGCTGCTACGGTAGTGATAACTGAGACAGAAAAAAGTTAGAAAAGACGAACAGGCGCGCTCTGCTGAGCTCTGATTATCACAATGCAAATTCCCTAGTCTGCCGGTGCTGTGGACATACATTACCAAGCTGTCTTCTTAACTGCAAGGACACGATCTGGCGTACCGGAAGCAATGGCTGGTTGCTTCGACGTCCCGTCGTGGTGATGATAATGTCGCGAGTCTAGCCCAAAACACATTGTCCTGGTCTGGTTGTTCCAGACTAAAGGCTTCCTATCAATACAAATGCGCCTCTGAGGGAGATGAAGAAGGCTGGCCATACAATCACTGATGGTACAGTGATTGATTTTATCAAGCGAAGTCACACAGTAACTCCAATACAGTCAACTTTAGCCAAAACTGCCCAAGACAGAAAACATAGGCCGCTTGTACGCAGAACGCTCAATTGCCAACTGTACTCGGAAAGTTATGTTGAAGTCGAAACTTCAGCAACTTCGTTAAACAGTTACAATCAAACAAAAGTATATTAGACAGCCAAAGGAAGTCAGGCTGTCCAGAGCAGCGAGTGCTCAGTCTTGTAACCTAATCCGACCGAAAGGCGAGAGCCGACTCCCTCAAGAGTACCCGTACAAACCGAACACAGAACACTCCCGCCCCCACGACAGTGGCCGTGGTTAAACTTTCCAATCAGCAACTCGAAAACCGGCGGAAAATTCCACTCTATTGCCGAAGCACTACCATTCCACCAATGGAGATTCTTAGCGCCAATTTCTGCGCCGATTTTGCTACGTCACGGAGCTATGCCCTGAGCAAGCCAATCACAGTTCTAAGTTCTAGGGGACTGATGACCATAGATGTTAAGTCCCATAGTGCTCAGAGCCATTTTTGCACTAGAGGTCTATGAACTGTAGCGTGTAACATGGCAGTTTATAACGAAACAATGTCGGCACGTGACGAACAGCATGCTGTAATCGAGTTACTAACCGCAAAAAACGTACCTCAAATTGAAGTCCCCTGAAAATTGGAAGCTGCGTGTAGTGACGACTGTATCGACATCAGTAATTTACGACGGTGAAATGTTCGTGCTCGTAATGAAGCAAATAGCGATTCTAACCCCAAGGTGTGTGGGAGAGTTTCGACTGTTTTAAAAACTTAAAGAACACCTTCGAGGACTTCACTCGCATGGTGATGGAAATGAACGTTTGGCGTCATTGGCCTGGACGCCGCTTACGGGGCAGGTCCGGCTGCCTTGGTGCAGGTCTTATTACGTACATTCGACGCCACATCGGGCGACCTGCGCACCGGATGGGGATGAAATGATGATGAAGGCTACACATCAGCCACTCCCTGAGCGAATAAAATCCCTTACCCAGCCAGGAATCGAACCAGGGCCCGTAGGACGGCAATATGTCACACCGACCACTTTCTCTTTTGGTCTCATTATGTTCGTTTTCGTTCGTTGTATCTGCTCGGGGCGGACGAGATTTTTTATTACAGAGGGCAGCTAACCTTCTGACCGAACACGCTGAGTTACCGTGCAGTCCCACTCAGCTATCGGGGACTTGCATGGTGATGAAGCGGTGTAAGCAGAGGTCAGGGTGTGAATCTGTCATCACAGTCTAACATTCTACAGGGACGTTATCAACAAACGGGTATCTCGATGGGAGAAATGTGTTGATCGTCACGGTCACTATGTTGAGAAATAAGTATGTAGACATGAAAGATAAAGAGGTATAAAGTTAATGTTTTATTTAGAAAGCGTTAGAGTTTTTGCATAAAAATTCGGATACATACCTTTCTGCACGACCTCGTATTAGCGTAGCTCTGTGGTTTGATCGGGATTCTCACAAAATCGTCGTTGTTTGTCGCCTGGTTCATTTATCATTTCTTCCGTGTTGTTAATTGTGATTGCCGTGAAGTGAATCAGTGCCACTTTATAGTGGTTTATAAAAAAAAAAAAATGGCTCTGAGCACTATGGGACTTAACATCTGTGGTCATCAGTCCCCTGGAACTTAGAACTACTTAAACCTAAGGACATCACACACATCCGTGACTGAGGCAGGATTCGAACCTGCGACCGTAGCGGCCACGCGGTTCCCGACTGAAGCGCCTAGGACCACACGACCACACCGGCCGGCCAGTGGTTTATAAAAGTGTTGAAAGACATCTTCTACAATTAGTACAATAATTTTTTATAAAATATACAAAATATTCTCGCAATTAATTAAAAAGGAATGTCTTCTTTTGAAACTGGATGAAAGTGAAAGAAGCAACCAGCCCCTGCATGTATGAGCACTAGGGTTTCGTAAAACAAAATACATTGGCCTAGGAAAAGTGAAGGTTATTTTTATGAAAATTAGTAAGTCTTTGTTTAAAATTAATTCTGAATGGAATAAAACGTAAATTGTTTCATAATAAATATACTGAGTTAACCGTGAATAAAAGCAAAACGTGAAAACTGATTTCAGGGTCAAATTAACTGTACTGCGGGACCGCGTTTAGTGAGCATAATTCGTTTCCGAGTGTTACCAATGAGAAACAATTTTTATGCAAAAGACATTTTTATGTAGGAATTTCAATAAATAAAGGATAATGCTTTCCATTCCGAAAAAGATACAAAACCAATTTATAAAATAGTGACATAATGTATTAATACTGTACATCCTTTTTTTACGAGAGAGTAGTCTAAAGACATTTGTGTTTGCCCACTCTTCGAAAAGAGTGGTAGACACAAAAGACGGCTAGGCGAATGAAACCTGTCTCTACTTAACTGGTTTCAATGGACAGCTGTATTGAATTTGTGTGGTTAACAGCAACAAATCTAAAATAGAATTCATAGATATATACTTAAATTTAGGGAATTAACATGAGTCTTCGAAGTTACGAGGGCTTGCAACATCATCACAGAGAATTTAGAACATCATCGAGGAGGCTGGAGCGTGGATAACGAAGACAACAACTGGCCGCGCTAGTAGTGTCGCTCCAGTACTGCTGAAAACTGTATTGTCAGCGGCATCGTCATTTGTCGGAGCTTCTACTGTACAAGGCATAACGTCGCATAAGAGTGAGTGACTTATTGCCTAATTATAGAAGCTGAAAAAGTCGACCTAGGTCAGAAGATGGCTCTTGAAATTTGAACTGTTAACTAAAAAAACGCACGGAACAGATTTATAAGAAACATTGCTCGTTAAGCGATTCAAGTTTTTACAAAATTATATTGTGTACAGCTCGTTATGCGAATCACTCGTTATACACACATCAAAAAATGTTTTGCATCACCTCGGTTTTGAGAGTTCCGGAACCTGTACGGAATATTGGAATAGAGATCAATATAAATTTCGTTTCAGCACTTTTTATTGCTCATGAAAACCACAAACTGCACGTTGTAACACCATACAGCGAGACCATCAGAGGTGTTGGTCCAGATTGCTGTACACACCGGTACCTCTGATACCCAGTAGCACGTCCTCTTGCATTGATGCTGGCTGTATTCGTCGTGGCATACTATCCACAAGTTCATCAAGGCACTATTGGTCCAGGCTGTCCCACTCCTCAATGGCGATTCGGCGTAGATCCCTCAGAGTGGTTGGTGGGTCACGTCGTCCATAAACAGCCCTGTTCAATCTACACCAGGCATGTTCGATAGGGTTCATATCTGGAGAACATGCTGGCCACTCTAGTCGAGCGATGTCGTTATCCTGAACGAATTCATTCAGAAGATGCGCACGATGGGGGCGCGAATTGTCGTCCATGAAGACGAATGGCTCGCCAATATGCTGCCGATGTGGTTGTACTATCGTTCGGTGGATGGCATTCACGTATCGTACAGCCGTTACGGTGCCTTCCATGACCACCAGATGCGCACGATGGGGGCGCGAATTGTCGTCCATGAAGACGAATGGCTCGCCAATATGCTGCCGATGTGGTTGCACTATCGGTCGGTGGATGGCATTCACGTATCGTACAGCCGTTACGGTAACTTCCATGACCACCAGCGACGTACGTCGGCCCCACACAGTGTCAGCATAAAACAGCAGGGAACCTCCACCCTGCCGCACTCGCTGGACAGTGTGTCTAAGGCGTTCAGCCTGACCGGGTTGCCTCCAAACACGTCTCCGGCGATTGTCTGGTTGAAGGCATATGCGACACTCATCGGTAAAGAGAACGTAATGCCAATCCTAAGCGGTTCATTCGGCATGTTGTTGACCCCATCTGTACTGCGCTGCATGGTGTCGTGGTTGCAAAGATGGACCTCGCCATGGACGTCGGAAGTGAATTTGCTCATGATGCAGCCTATTCCGCACAGTTTGAGTCGTAACACGACGTCCTGTGGCTGCACAAAATGCGCTATTCAACACGGTTGCGTTGCTGTCTGGGATCCTCCGAGCCATAATCCGTAGGTAGCGGTCATCCACTGCAGTTGCAGCCCTTGGACGGCCTGAGAGAGGCATGTCATCGACAGTTCCTGTCTCTCTGTATCTCCTCCATCTCCGAACAACATCGCTTTGGTTCACCTCGAGACGCCTGGACGGTTCCCTTGTTGAGAGCCCTTCGTGGCACAAAGTAACAATGCGGACGTGATCGAACTGCGGAGTTGACCGTCTAGGCATGATTGAACTACAGACAACACGAGCCGTGTACTTCCTTCCTGGTGGAATTACTGGAACTGATCGGCTGTCGGACCTCCTCCGTCTAATAGGCGCTGCTCATGCATAGTTGTTAACATATTTGGGATGGTTTAGTGACATCTCTGAACAGTAAAAGGGACTGTGTCTGTGATACCAATATCCACAGTCAACGTCTGGCTTCAGGAGTTCCGGGAACTGGGGTGATGCAAAACTTTTTTTGATGTGTGTAAAAGATGCTCGTTAAGTGCGGTTTAACTGCACTTCATTCATCGCAATAAGAAAAGTGATGTAAACATTATACTATTAAAAATAAAATGTCGTGTGACTAGGGCCTCCTGTCGGGTAGACAGTTCACCGGGTCCAAGTTTTTCGATTTGACGCCACTTCGGCGGCTTGCGCGTCTATGGGATGAAATGATGATGATTAGGACAACACAACACCAAGTCCCTGAGCGTACAAAATCTCCGACCCAACCGGGAATCGAACCCAGGCCACCTTTGCTGACATACGTTTAGTACACAACCGCATAAATAGTTTCTACAATATCGAAATGTTGACAAATAGTGGCTAATAGGAAAATTAATTAGGTACGGAATTGAATGAAATTGAAATGTTCAAATGAAAAAGACGTCAAGACATCCCTGATAGTTCAAATACAAAAGAAACACGATCCTCTAGCAATGAAATGAAATTCATGTCCGGGGCGACACCTGATCACCATCTGACATTCGACAGAGCAATAGAGCCATCGATCGACCCGTTCTCCAGACGTTGGCTTGAGACTGGGTAGCCTTCTCGAAAATAACTAAGGTACCGTTAAGTATGATCGATGTCTGTCTCGGCTTACTTCGTCTATCTCATCTCTCACCCGTCACACCCCATCTGGCCGGCGGGTCTGTAAATGTCCGTTTCAGGTAATTAGCAATGTCTTGCCTATATTTCTTCTGCTGTTGCAGCTTCGCTTGTCCATCCAGGAGAAAATACCTATTCGTTGTAGACGTAGCCCACAACCATTCCCCTACCCATGTAACTGCATTGGTTTTTTGTAGAGGATAATAAGATTCTTGGGGGAAAAACGTATGTCCGATGAAACAGTGTGAGGGGCGGAGCGTAACAGGAACGCCAATATCTGTCTTGCCAAGTGCCACACCGGTGCCGTCCCACTACATGCTAAACGATGTTCATCAGAGTCCATTGTAGCACAGATTTAACATAGTGGAGTGTCTGTAAAAAGAATCGCATGCCGCCGTTGATTCGTTGTGAACTTCCTGTTTACCACCACATACCATGTTGAGCATACCTACGTTGGGAGGTAATCATTCCGCATAACGCGCAGTATCTGTTGCTAGTTCTTGTTGTTGTTGTTGTTGTGGTCTTCAGTCCTGAGACTGGTTTTGTGGTGTCACCGCCAGACACCACACTGGCTAGGTGGTAGCCCTTAAATCGGCCGCGATCCGTTAGTATACGTCGGACCCGCGTGTCGCCACTATCAGTGATTGCAGACCGAGCGCCGCCAAACGGCAGGTCTAGAGAGACTTCCTAGCACTCGCCCCAGTTTTACAACCGACTTTGCTAGCGATGGTTCACTGACAAAATACGCTCTCATTTGCCGAGATGCCGGCCGCGGTGGTCTAGCGGTTCTAGGCGCACAGTCCGGAACCGCGCGACTACTACGGTCGCAGGTTCGAATCCTGCCTCGTCATGGATGTGTGTGATGTCCTTAAGTTAGTTAGGTTTAAGTAGTTCTAAGTTCTAGGGGACTGATGACCACAGTAGTTAAGTCCCATAGTGCTCAGAGCCATTTGAACCATTTTTTGCCGAGACGACAGTTAGCATAGCCTTCAGCTACGTCATTTGCTACGACCTAGCAAGGCGCTATGTTCAGTTACTATTGATATTGTGAATAATGTACAGTCAAGAGCGACGTTCACCATTTATGGATTACAGTTAAGTTTCCACCAACTACGTCCGTTTTTCTAAATTCTAATTTCCTTGACCTGTTCCAGACCTCACGCCAGCCTGCGTGAGCTAAAACGCGTGCCTTTCGGCTTCCTCTAATATCACGGTGTTGGCTCTCCTGCCAACCCACAACAGGTTTGATGCAGGTCTCCATGCTACTCTGTCATGTGCAAGCTTCTTCATCTCCCAGTACCTACTGCGGCCTACATCCTTCTGAATCTGCTCAGTGTATTCATCTCTTGGTCTCCCTCTACGATTTTTACCCTCCACGCTGCCCTCCAATACTAAACTGGTGATCCCTTGATGCCTCAGAACATGTGCTACCAACCGATCCATTCTTCTAATCCAGTTGTGCCACAAACTTCTCTTCTCCCCAATCCTACTCAGTACTTCCTCATTAGTTATGTGATCTATCCAACTGATCTCCAGCATTCTTCTGTAGCACCACATTTCAAAAGCTTCTATTCTCTTCTTGTCCAAACTATTTATTGTCCATGTTTCACTTCCATACATGGCTACGCTCCATATAAATACTTTCAGAAATGACTTCCTGACACTTAAATCTATACTCGATGATAACAAATTTCTCTTCTTCGGAAACACTTTCCTTGCCATTGCCATTCTACATTTTATATCCTCTCTACTTCGACCATCATCAGTTATTTTGCTCCCCAAATAGCAAAACTCCTTTACTACTTTAAGTGTCTCATTTCCTAATCTAATTCCCTCAGCATCACCCGACTTAATTCGACTACATTCCATTATCCTCGTTTTGCTTTTGTTGATGTTCATCTTATATCCTCCTTTCAAGACACTATCCATTCCGTTCAACTTCTATTCCAAGTCCTTTGCTGTCTCTGACAGAATTACAATGTCATCGGCGAACCTCAAAGTTTTTATTTCTTCTCCATGGATTTTAATACCTACTCTGAATTTTTCTTTTGTTTCCTTCACTGCTTGCTCAATATACAGATTGAATATCATCGGGGAGAGACTACAACACTGTCTCACTCCTTTCCCAACCACTGCTTCCCTTTCATGTCCCTCGGCTCTTATAACTGCCATCTCGTTTCTGTACAAATTGTAAATAGCCTTTCGCTCCCTGTATTTTACCCCTGCCACCTTCAGAATTTGAAAGAGAGCATTCCAGTCAACATCGTCAAAAGCTTTCTCTAAGTCTACAAATGCTAGAAACGTAGGTTTGCCCTTCCTTAATCTAGCTTCTAAGATAAGTGGCCGGGTCACTATTGCCTCACGTGTTCCAACATTTTTACGGAATCCAAACTGATCTTCCCCAAGGTCGGTTTCTATCAGTTTTTCCATTCGTCTGCAAAGAATTCGCGTTAGTATTTTGCAGCTGTGACTTATTATACTGATGGTTCGGTAATTTTCACATCTGTCAACACTCGCTCTCTTTGGGATTGGAATTATTATAATCTTCTTGAAGTCTGAGGATATTTCGCATGTTTCATACATCTTGCTCACCAGATGGTAGTTCTTGTATGGGTACTTTTTTTCCAGGGTATTCTTGGGGCACCGGCGCAGTAAGATTTGGTATACATCTCGCGTCGTCGGTAGTCGTGTTGTTGGGAAGGCTTCTCTGACAAAAGAAAGACTTGAAATGTGACATCTTCGCTTAAATATGCTCCATATTGGCTGGAGGCACCATTGAAGTGGGCGCCAGTGCGTCGGCCAACGCACACGAGATACTGCGAAATTGGCCGCACCACTATCGAAAAATCGTACTGACGAATAACGCCCGTGCCTTTTCATATACGTTCACCAGACCAAGTCACCCTCTCCAGGTGGTAGCGTAAGCGTTGAGTATTGGATCTTAAACAGGTGTCCCACAGTCACGTAAGTTCCGAAAGTTGCTTGTGTCCGTGTGAGCGTTAAAGGCAGGACATGCGCAACGTGAGTGAGTCTCGGTGCCAGGTTTACGTTAACATATGTCACTCTCTGAATCATATCCTACGCTCTTAATTTCTGTAACAGCACCATTGTCCGCATCAGCTTCAATATGCGTCGGTAGTTATCCGCTGCTGTCAGCTGCACATCCGTGTGGAACGTAAAACCTAAACATTTCATGGTGTTAACTAACATCAGCGGGCGTTCCTCCTCCGTCGCGCGGTTCCACTGCGATTTGTCCTGCCCGTATCCTATCAACGTTCTCCGTGAGATTGATTTTGTGCATTTGATCCACCTCTGGAAAGCCGAAGTGCATGCTCGTTGGCGGCGAACGTGTCTCCCAGACCTCCTCTATCGACCGGCGACATGCAGCGTCACGTAAAAGTGCACTATTCATTTTCCAGTGACCCTTACTCCGCCATATCTTCTGCCGCGTTAGTGAAATCGTACAGACATACGCCATATGATCCGTAAAAGCCGCTGGCTGGATTTCGGCATCCAGTATCGCCGTCCGTAGAGCGCGCGTCACATACACTGTAGCAAGTCTACTCGCCGGTTGTCCTGTTACATACGTGTAACCCGTTCTATCGCCATGCTGCATTTCCCAGGTATCCAGAAGCGCCATTTCGGTAGTCAAAGCGCGCAATTCCATGCATGGCATATAATGAGGTACTTGGTCCTTTTGTTCGACGACACAATTAAAGTCGCCGCCTACCACATAACTGACATAGCGTCCGGTGGACAACGGTACTATCTCTTCGGTGTAAAAGGTCGCCCTTTCTCTTCTTTTTATGGAGCCAGACGGCGCGTATACATTGATGAAACGAACGCCGTCGACAGTGATCGCTATTCCACGTGCCAAAGGGGGAGACATGACTTCCTCCACTCCTGTTCCTTCCCTGGTGAGGATCGCCACACCGCATCCACTCTCATCGTGCACTGAATAATGTGCTTCGTAGCCGTAGAGCTCAGGCGGCGATGTGAAACGAACTTCTAGTAGGAATATAATATCCACGTCAGCAGCGTGTAGCATATCTTTCCGCATTTGAATTTTAAGTGGTATCGGAATGCCATTAATGTTTATAGTTGCAATGCAGTACGCCTGGCCTGTGTTCATCAGTTGGAGGGTGGCGGGAGGGAGGGGGGGTCATCAAGCCATGGTGTTGAAAACCGAACTGCTGTCGGCTATCGGCAACCCCGTCGCTCCTCACCTCACCAAGTTGTTTTACATTCCCGGGCCCCTCCCGGCACTTGGTCAGGAATATCCCCAATCGCCGCGTCCGTATCTTCATCCTGTTCCTGTTGGTGTATTTCTTGCGCCCAGTACCCCAGCATATTTCCGGAACTGGCCGTAGGATGGCAGGTAGCGGTGTCGCCACTCTGATGTTGGACAATTGCCATCTCCTTTTCTGCCTTTCGGTCACCAGAAGGAGAATTCAGGTTATCGTCGCTGCGCAATTCCTGCAGCGTCATCTCGGTATCTGTGGAATCCACTGGTCGCAGGTCGTTACTGTCGTTGTCATCCACTGTCCTCTCGGGACTGTGGCTATCGTCAGCAGAAGTCAGTCAACGCTTCTTTCTTCTCTTTGGGGAAACGCTGTTTGCGTTGCTTTGCTTCCGCATCGGCTGTTTGGATTGCGTATCTTCCGTCTTGGGCCTGGTCCACCACGCTCTCGGTGGAAGCACTGGCAGCCACCACGGTTGAGCCTGGAGCGGCAGTCAGCTGCATCTCTTCTTTGGGGTTCTGTGTCTGCTGTTGTGGAACAGGTGCTCGGAGTTGCAATCCGTTGAGGTCCATGTTCTCTATAGTGCGCAGCTGCTGGCGCCCATCAGAAATCTATCTTCTTCTCTCAGGGCCTCCACAAAGATCAAAGGCAATACCGTCATCTAATGTGGCGCTTGAACGTCATCCAGCGGGTTTGCACTAAACGTCGCTAAAGGCATTCCGAGCGGACGTTACCTTCTTTCCCGCACCCCGAGCAAGTGCGAGCTTGTCCATCATAGATTATAATCGCTCGACAACCCCCTATGTACAAATAAAAGGGGATGTGCTTTCGCAGTTCTATCCATATTTGTCTCACA
Organism: Schistocerca serialis cubense; assembly: GCF_023864345.2. Lineage (NCBI taxonomy): Eukaryota > Metazoa > Arthropoda > Insecta > Orthoptera > Acrididae > Schistocerca > Schistocerca serialis. The sequence goes on from NC_064640.1 coordinate 587,214,490, forward strand.
TCATTTAGAACTGGGTATGTGGTAAAACTCGTCCACTTTTCGGCCACATGGGATAGAACTGTACCGTATGGTCGAAGGGCGTCGATCACAAGTTCAGACAGGACCTAAAACGGAAGTTCGAAGATCCGTATGATGCTTATCCCCATTCCCGCGTGGTCGACTGTAACCGCACCAACATTCCCATCGGTAGACAGAAACAGTATCCGTTCGATGATCGTTGTAGAATTCTTTCACAAGCTGCCTCGTCAATAAGTTTGACATAGACGACGCTTGAAATGATCAATAAATGGATTCCCATCATTTCCCGTGGATCGATTTTAACCTCTTCTAGGAAAAAACGTTCAGTCTCGTGTGCCTTTGTCGTGTATAGTCGTTCGCAAAACTGAACTTCGAAGTCGTTTTTCTGTACGTGTGTGCCATCTCGTTCTAGACTCAGAACACCGCAAACGCGAAGATGCTCCGGCGTAAACAAACAGGCCCGCGCACCGCAGCGCGGCCGGCGGGCAACACGGTCCGCACTGTGACTACTCAGCTACCGGGGGCGGGCATTATGCTATTTATTCTTTCTCGTTTTCTGTTGTCACATTGTCATTTCTTTCCCTCGGAGCCTAAGCCACACCATCAAGAGTGAAGTCAACAACAATAATACTACGATTCCGCGATTATGTACAAATGCACATAGCTTTATATCATACTTCGTTATTACCAGCAAAAGCTGTGTCTCTTTCATCTTCGTGCTCAGATCAGCCAGCTTATGAAAAAAAAAAAAAAAAAAGGATTTAGTAACAATCTATGCCCGTGGTCAGCTTCAGAGTTCAGTTCTAAAAAGTAGCTTAATAGTTTCTCTTCCAAATTATGAAGCTCTCTATCATGCATGGAATGTGAGAACATGTTACCGCCGATTGGCCCATGCAATATCTTCGACTGTCTTCCAAACGCAAGGGAAAGACTGAAACATCGTCTTTTGTGAAGAAGTTGACCATCCACGAAGTTTTATGAGAAATCCTTTTCTTTTATCCTGGTTATCTTCTCTACCTTCGAGGTTTTTCTTTAAAATATTTAGATGATTTAAACGATCAACGAGAACTGCTAATTTCAGTCGCCGAATATGATCACAAAAATAAATCACATATCCAAATTTAGAATCTTGTAACCACATTAACAATTCAGTTTTTCTTCTAGAACTCGTGTCGATACATTGCCTAGGGAAAGACACCTTACCTTTAAGTGATAAAGAAGATTTTGATGGAGGAAACCAAAATCTTCACAAATGATTCCAAACAGTCGATTTTACAACATTGTACGTTTAATAGAGTTCACAACTTTGATCGCCTCTTTAAGCACATCATTTAAATCAGAAGATAAAACCGTGGCTGCCTGACCTCGATGAGGAAAGCAGTGTATGCATGAAACATGTAGCATTATTGATTTTAATTTCATAACGATCCCGCTTTTGTGGCTTTTCATAGCTTTAGGAACTTCCCTAGAAATGGAGATACATTTTGTCCAGTCAATCTCGTAGTTGCGAGTGTTTTCTAAAAACGTGTCTTACAAACATGGGCCAGTAGTGTTAGCAAGTGTTAAACGTCTTCCAGGACACTTTCATCTAATTCAAACCGCACATATGCCTATATTAGCGCACAATTTGGAACATCAGTAGAGTTATCAAACTGTGAGGCAAAATGTGGGTTCTTCTTTAATTTTTCGACTAATTGTTCTTGAATGTCGTCGGCCATATCGTTTATTCCGCATTCAACAGTATTGTCAAGAAGTAGTATTGTTGTTAGCTTGTTTGCCTCCAGTTTACTTAACGTAATTTGAACCATATCCAGTGTAGCTGCCAAAATAAGATTCCCGGCATCTTCATGCGGTTTCCCAGCTTTAGCGATTGGGATGTGACTCGATAGCTAGCCAATAATGCTTTCGCTTTGACACTTGATACCTAAAATCAGGTAAAAACGTTGTTAAATCAGAAAAAAATCAATAACATAATATAATTTTTAATCAACAAATAACAACAGAATTTTGTTATCCGGAACGTAGTAGTTTGCCGCTGGTTACAGGTTTTCTTTCGAACAAATCCAAAGGTTTATCAACTTACTTTAAATGTTTAGTTGAGAGGTGATGCACGGTCTTTGATGGTTTCACACTCCCACTTGACAATACTTGATCACAAATTACACACTGTGGTTCGTTATTCATGGCAGTAAAACAAACTACAAGTAACTGTTGTCATAAAGTGTTTTCTTCGAATATGATTCGCTTCCGCAACTGCTACTTGTACCAGACGTGGCGGTTTGCGGAGATCTCTTGAAAAATTTCATTTTATGCTCGCCCAGAGCGAAGCAAAGGACACAATAATCACATTCACATTCAGTGGCGTAGACGGAGAACTAAATAAAGTGAGCGACAACGGGAGCTTAAGCGATACCTTCTCGCCCCCCTCCTTCCACCGCGACAAAGAATGATGGTAGTCAATGAAAATCTCCTAACTTCATTTTTCTGTGAAACCTCCTAATTCCAGGACCCATTAACTCTGGTACTGAAGAGAGATTTGAAAGGGCATGGACTTCTCTATCCGTCAATAACAAGGCTTCTACTACATAGTTACAAAGGCAGAAACTTCATATATCACACTATATTACTTCTTAAGAAACCGTTTTTCCTTCACGTGTAAAATTTAATAAAGTGGAGTTGGAGGTTTTCATTGTCTACCAAACTGGTACAGAGCGTTCAAAAAATATGTCGAATACTTTGAGAGGTGGTAGTACTCATCGAAACAAGGAAAAAAAGCCCAAAAAACATGGGTCCGGAAATGCATACTTCCCGAGATAAACACGTGCTTATAAGAAGGGTCGCGCAACACTTCGTAGTGGATAGTAGCACAGTCGTTGCATTGACACCCCGTCAAATGTGTCGGCAAGTTATTATGACGACTTAATCCCAGTACTCTACCTACAATTAGGTGGTTTGCAATCAGTTGTGTCGTTCGAGTCGTGTTGTAGGCTAAATTACTTTTCGTCGTGTTTGTGTACCTTATTGTACAGTACTGTCAACCCTGGGTACGTATCATGGTGTTTTACCTTCTTTCAAATGCGGATTCACTTATGTGTTTACTGTTACTGCACCTTTTGTACGCACACATATTGTAGTACATTGACATTTTCTCTCTTCCACCACTTGTTAGCAATGGAAGTCTACTACTAAGCAAGTGAAACGGTGGATATTGTATTCTCCTATGGTTTAGAAAGTGGACGTAGTCTGAAAGCCCGTGCCACCTATGCAGAAAAATATCCGCAGCGCAGAGTGCCCTCTGATAAGCTGTTAGGAAGACTCATAGCGGAAGGTCCTGCACAGTCCGCACGCCTGAAATCAAGCTGAGTGTGCTACGTTTGGTGGAAGAAGCCCCTGGGGCCAGTGTGCGACGATTAGCAGCGGCAGAAGGTGTGTCTCACTCTCTTATCTGAGGAGTACTTTATGAACAGTTCTTGTACCGATATCGGTTACAGCGCATTCAGGCCCTAAGTCCACAGGAGCATCATGGCAGACGGCGGTTCTGTCAATGGCTGTTGCAGAAATGTGCTGCAGATCCACTGTTCACGTCCAAGATTTTATTTACCGATGAGGCAGGTTTCATAAGAAACGGTGTTGTGAATTTCCATAACCAGCATGTAGAGGCAGATGTAAATCCCTAAGGAATTCAGGAAAGAGGACATCAACACCGATTCTCAATCAACGTATGCGCAGGCGTACCAGGCGATAGATAAACTTGCCGTGCATGCTCTCAGAAATATTAACTGGGGCGCATTTTCTGGACTTTCTCATTAATGTATTGCGTATCTTGCTGGAGATTGTGCCACTGCGGCAACGAATACAAATGTGGTTCATGCATGATGGTGCACTAGAACACTTTGCTTCTGACCCAGATCATTGGACTGGTCGAAGGCAGGGGGGGGGGGGGGGCGACTGACCTTGGTCTGCTCGTTCCCCACAACTCAGACCACTAGACGTTTGGTTATGGGGATATTTGAAGGAATTGGTCTACGCTACGTCAATAAACGTTGTGAGGACACTACATGGTCACGTCTTCAATGCGTGCCAGCAGACACAATAGCAACCGGGTGTACATCAAAAAGTGCGTCGTTCCTTATGCAGGAGGGAAGAGCTGTGCATTGCCATGAGTGGAAGCTACTTTGACCTCCACCTGTAAACATGTGTTTATCGCAGAAAATGTGCAATTCCGGATCCGTGTTTAATATATATATACAGGGTGAGTCACCTAACGTTACCGCTGGATATATTTCGTAAACCACATCAAATACTGACGAACCGATTCCACAGACCGAACGTCAGGAGAGGGGCTAGTGTAATTGGTTAACACAAACCATAAAAAAATACACGGAAGTATGTTTTTTAACACAAACCTACGTTTATTAAATGGAACCCCGTTAGTTTTCATAGCACATCTGAACATATAAACATATACGTAATCAGTGCCGTTTGTTGCACTGTAAAATGTTAATTACATCCGGAGATATTGTAACCTAAAGTTGACGCTTGAGTACCACTCCTCCGCTGTTCGATCGTGTGTATCGGAGAGCACCGAATTACGTGGGTATCCAAAGGGAACGGTGATGGACCTTAGGTACAGAAGAGACTGGAACAGCACATTACGTCCACATGCTAACACCTTTTTATTGGTCTTTTTCACTGACGCACATGTACATTACCATGAGGCGTGAGGTACACGTACACACGTGGTTTCCGTTTTCAATTACGGAGTGGAATAGAGTGTGTCCCGACATGTCAGGCCAATAGATATTCAATGTGGTGGCCATCATTTGCCGCACACAATTGCAATCTCTGGCGTAAAGAATGTCGTACACGCCGCAGTACATCTGGTGTAATGTCGCCGCAGGCTGCCACAATACGTTGTTTCATATCCTCTGGGGTTGTAGGCACATCACGGTACACATTCTCCTTAAACGTACTCCACAGAAAGAAGTCCAGATGTGTAAGATCAGGAAAACGGGCTGGCCAATTTATGCGTCCTCCACGTCCTATGAAACGCCCGTCGAACAGCTGCAACATACATCGCGTTTCTACAGAATGATCTGCCAATGTTGCTCGAAAATGTCCCACTGGAAACGCTTCGACGTATGTGGTATCAGCATGATGGTGCACCTGCACATTCCGCAATTAACATTAGGCTGACACCGACAAACAGCAGCGACGGATTCATGACTAGAAACCGAAGGAAAAATGTCCGGAAATGGTTGGTGTGCGTCCAACGACATAAAATGGTCCTGAAACACAGTACACAGGTGCATCGCATCAACGTCAAACTGGTCCCCAATGGATTGCAGTTGGTACTGGTAGTGTCGATTGTCATGCAGGATATACATAATCGTACTTTAGCTTACATGACGTTGGCGGGCCACCATCATGGAGCTTGTACTGGTGTTCGTCTCAATATCCTGTAGTACTTGTCCTCCGAATCAGGTATATGCACAGTCCGCCACCTCCTTGCACAATCGTCTGTCTGGAAGGACCCATGATCTCACACACGTCTAAGATGAGTGTGCAATATTGTGTGATGTAGTTGATGTCTGTGAGGGTACTTGTTTTGGTATAGCCGTGTTGCCTCTCGACCGTTTACATCTGTCTTGCCCGACACAAACACCATCTCGGGCTTATTTCGCCGTGCGCGGTCGCCACTCGTTCTAGGGCACCTTTTGCCGGTCTGTGCGATTCCCCCCCTCCCCCCCACCCTCCCCGCCGCTCCCATCGGAGGTTCGAATCCTCCCCCTCGAGCATGGTTGTATGTGTTGTCCTTAGCGTACGTATTAACGTGTTAGTTTAAGATAGATTAAGCAGTGTGTAAGCCTAGGGACCGATGACCTCAGAAGTTTGGTCCCACAGGAACTTACCACAAATTTCCAGAAATTAGCTTCTTCCCAACGTGAATGCCAGACCAGCCTGCTGCGTCAATTACACAGTCTGCAACATGCATGGAACATACGGCAACCGGTCAGTGGAACTGTCATTCGCTAGCGCTTTCTACTGTGGCAACGATGCATTTCTGGACACATGTTCACAGGATCTTTTTTCCTCAGTTCTCAGTCAGGAATCCATTCCTGCTGTTTGTCGATTTCATCAATCTTCAACCTGTTTATATCTGCAGATCGTTAATCTTCACCCTGTATATATCTGCAGATCGTTGCCACTACCTTGCACAGTACAATTTATTTCTCGATCAATATAGTATCAATACGAAGAATTATCAGCACAAGGAAATTTAAATACCTTGCCTTTGAAATTGCTTAAAAAGTTTTATTACGGTTTGGGGGTGGCCTGAACTTTTTCCTTGGAAAAGGGCCGCGTATTTAAAAAGGTTTCTAAACACTGTTACAGAGAAGCCGCCGCAATGGCTGTAGAGAGCGGGAAGCAGCAGGTGCTGGCGACGGCATGCGGACTTCTAAGGGCACAGAGTAGACAGCAGCTGAGCGAAAGGGCAGCCAAACACCCCGCTGGCAGCAGTGCTGATGACGTCACCGCGTAGGAATGTGTCGCTTCCCCGGCAGACGCTGCGGGGGCAGCGAAGGAGTATGCGTCAGACAGAACATTAGGCCTAGCGCTATGCGTCAAGCTACTCACTATGGGCTTCACGAGCGCTGCTACAGATCTCAACGACAGCCTTCAGCTAGAGACAACAATGAGGCAGCGAAGAAGAATAAGCGAAGTCCAGTTAACAAAATGACAAAAATTACGGAACACACTGGACGCTCAGCATAACGATGAAAATACACACCACGAGGTGCCAGATGGAAACGCGTATCCACAGATTGAAGTGAGTCCTCTTTGTCAGTGGCTGAAGGGATGTTCTAAACACTCCAGCAGTGTGTCACTGCCGTGCTCGGTGCGATACAAGCGAAAAATAGTGAGTCGAAGAAACATGACGCGGATAAAAGTCGTAACATTTACTGGCTGAGTTTAATGACAGGAAATGTTTATGAGATTCTGATGGCATTCGTAATTGGACTTGCGAATCTTTATTTTAAAAATGTATCCTCAATAGCAAGCATACTGCCAGTTGTTTATGGCAGTTTTGTAACCACGTGTGATCTGGTACGAATAAAACTCCGTTAAGTATATATAAATAGTCGCTAGGAACTATTACTTGTCTGCAGCTCGTGGTCGTGCGGTAGCGTTCTCGCTTCCCACCCCCGGGTTCCCGGGTTCGATTCCCGGTGGGGTCAGGGATTTTCTATGCCTCGTGATGACTGGGTGTTGTGTGATGTCCTTAGGTTAGTTAGGTTTAAGTAGTTCCAATTTCTAGGGGACCGATGACCATACATGTTAAGTCCCATAGTGCTCAGAGCCATTTGAACTATTACTTATTTTCAGAGTGGATATCTATGTGTCTTATTTGGTTCATGATTTTTAGGCAGGGGTTCAAATACCAGTAGGTTCATGAGTTATTTGTTTATTTATTTATTGCTTATTTAACCTAATCAGATCAGGGCCTTAACGCCCTTTCTTACATCTGACAACGACCAGTAAATACCAAAGATATTAAAAAACATCCCCAATAATAATAATAACAATTACAGCAACTTAAAACTTCTAACAACAACAATAAAAATAGTAAAGGGCATTTAGAATGATAGAGATTAGCTTAGCACATTTGAAGCCATATTTAGTAATATCAGAAGCGGAATGAATAAAGTAGGAGGTTAAAATGGAAATGACATTGGCAGTAGCTGTTAGGAAACAACAGAATATAAGTATGGAACTCTGCTGACAAGGGAAAGCGAAAAGTTGTGGAGGAGGGAGGATTAAAGAGAGTGAGCTGCACAGAATGTGGGAGAGATGGGTATGGTAATAGAAGGTAGACCATTAGCTGTGTTTACGCGTTTGCAAGGAATTTTATTTCTCTGATATTTTGAAAAAGATTGTTCCGAAGTCGGGCTCGTGATACAGAAACTGATTTTGAAATTATTGTAGTGTTATGTGATGGTACAGAAAGAATTTTACTTTGTTGAGTACGAGTAGTTCTGCTGTACTATTCAAATAGTAGTGTAAGAGCTGAAGACAAATAAGAGGGAGTACAGTAATTGAAAATACAATGGAATGAACATAGAAAATGATAATCTCTACGCTTATCGGCTGTGACCGAGCGGTTCTAGGCGCTTCAGTCTAGAACCGCGCTGCTGCTACGGTCTCACGTTCGAATCCTGCCTGGGCATGGATGTGTTTGATGTCCTTAGGTTAGTTAGGTTTAAGTAATTTGAAATCTAGGGGACTGATGACCTCAGATGTTAAGTCCCATAGTGCTTAGAGCCATTTGAACCATTTTTTCCCGCGTCCGGCCATCCCGATTTAGGTTTTCCGTGATTGCCCAAAATCGCTCCAGGCAAATGCCGGCATGGTTCCTTTGAAATGGCACGGTTGACTTCCTCCCCGTCCTTTCCTAATCCGATGAGACCGATTACAGACGTATTGTAGACAAGGATTTATCACCTGTTCGGAAGTCATAGGAGAATAGGATCACAGTAGTCAAGTATGCGGTGTATTAGTGTCTTTACCAGCTTCTGTTTAAGATCGAAAGGAAATAATGAATTAAGGGACGCTGACAGCATCTTACAGCCTGCAGTTGTGTGTTCCGTCCTCTTTGAGTGATGGTCTAAACTTAACCTAAAGTTATTCGCAAAAAAAGAAAAGTTTGTTCAAAATGTGCGTGAAATCTTATGGGACGTAACTGCCAAGGTCATCAGTCCCTAAGCTTACACACTACTTAACCTAAACTATTCTAAGGACGAAAGCACACGCCCATGCCCGAGGGAGGACTCGAAACTCTGCCGGGAGCAGACGCACAGAAGAAAAGTGTCTTTGTGCCTTTTAGAATTAATGATGAAAGAGATTCTCAGAACTGAGGAGTAATACATCCTTTATGAGCGACTTGCGTTTTAGATGGTTGAAGTTTCTAACCTATGCTCTGCATCTACTCTGATAGGGCAAGTAAATTGGCGTGTACACTGAACGACCCTGGATAGGTTTGTTGAATTTGCACTTAGATATAACTGAAAGTCGTCAGCATATAGCTGATATTTGCAGTGGGAGAGAGTAGTTGCCCACGCCCGGGTTCCCGGGTTCGATTCCCGGCGGGGTCAGGGATTTTCTCTGCCTCGTGATGACTGGGTGTTGTGTGCTGTCCTTAGGTTAGTTAGGTTTAAGTAGTTCTAAGCTCTAGGGGACTGATGACCATAGCTGTTAAGTCCCATAGTGCTCAGAGCCATGTGAGTGTGTGTGAGAGAGCGGTTGACACATTATTAACATGTAATGAGAAACGTAATGGGCCCAGTACTGATCCTTGCGAGATCCTGACACTACATCCGCTATTATGATCTTGTTGTTCCAGTCATTACACAGTGTTGGCGAAATGTGAGGTAAGAGTGAAATCCCTGATCAGCACTTTCAGAAAAATTTTCACTTGCGAGCTTAGCAAGTAGAATGTCAATATCGACAGTGTCGAATATTTTACTGCCGGCCGGGGTAGGCGAGCGGTTCTAGGCGTTACGGTCTGGAACCGCGCGACCGCTACGGTCGCAGGTTCGGATCCTGACTCGGGCATTGGTGTGTGATATGTCCTTAGGTTAGTTAGGTTTAAGTAGTTCAAAGTTCTAGGGGACTTATGACCTCAGAAGTTAAGTCCCATTTTTTTGAATGTTTTACTGACATCCAAACACCCATAATAGTCACCTGTTGTTTGACCATAGCTTGTTTCAGTTCATCATTCACTTTCATAAGACCAGCAGTAGTGCTGCGATTTTGCCAGCAACCGTACTGCTGTTCAAGTAAACGGTTATCTGCTTTTACATAATTAGTAACCTGCTAGTGACTACGTGTACTAAAGCCTTGAGTAATGCTGGTAGACTGTAAATGGGCCTATAGTCGGAAGGCTGTTAGGCAGATACCTTTTTGGGTAATGGTTTCATGAGCTCCTATCTCCACGCTGTTGCGAAGATGCTGGATTTTCGGAAAAAATTAAAGTTTTCGTTTGGACAGTAGAGGATCTGTGGGGAAACTGACTTGATCATATGCATTGTTACATTGTCGTGACCTGCAGCTGACGTACGAATTTGCGCAGTCTGTATCCTGACCGTGTGAGGGCTTAAAGGGTGCAGAAAAATTTTCCGTTTGTACCAGTCACTGATACTTCAAGGCAGTCGATCGTTTGAGCCCTCGTGCATTAGTCAAGCAAGGATATCAGCGAGGCGAAATCCTCGTTTAGATCCTCAATAGGAATTAGAGTTTCAGATGCAATTTTGAGTTTGCCTGTCCCTAGACCTCGTAGATGTTTCCTCAGGACAGTGGGTCTGTGAAAGTCCTCTCTTAGTGAGTGGGAAAACCTGAACTTTGCATTCTTCACAGACTGACTAACTCGATCTCGTAATTGCTTGTAGGTGAGACGACTCTCAGAGGACGGGTGCCACTTGTACGTCTTGTGTGCTACATCTCTGACACGTATAAGGTGCCTGAAGTGGTCTGTAGGCCATGGTGCACGCTTTCTCTTTATTCTTACTGTTAATTACTTTGGCTGGAGTGTAGTTGTATAATAAAACAGTTACTATGTTCTTAACTTGTATGATAATAAAACTAAAGTACTAGTATAGAGTAACGATTTGACTGAACACAGTATCTAAGAATCTAGTACAGAGCAAGCAGCATTAGCTACTCAGCCTATAAGTAGGCTGTAGTGTTGGCAGAAGAGCCAACACTGTGTTGCTAGAGGAGGCCGAAATGCACGCGTTTAATTACACGCTGACTGGCGTGAGGTCTGGAACAGTTAAGGGAATTAATAGTAGCAAATAAAGTACGTAGTTGATATAATACTTAACTTTAATCCACAATTGGTGTACATCGCTCTTGACGGTACATTAATTACACTGAATATAAACTGGTAATGGCGCCTTGCTAGGTCGTAGCAAATGACGTAGCCGATGGCTAAGCTAACTATCGTCTCGGCAAATGAGAGCGTATAGGTCAGTGTAGCTTCGCTAGCAAAGTCGGCTGTACAACTGGGGCGAGTGCCAGGACGTCTCTCTAGACCTGCCGTGTGGTGGCGCTCGGTCTGCAATCACTGACAGTGTCGACACGCGGGTCCGATGTATACTAACGGACCGCGGCCGATTTAAAGGCTACCACCTAGCAAGTGTGGTGTCTGGCGGTGACACCACATAGGCTATAATTCGAAGTCTTATGATGTGCAGTTTTCTATTAGAATAACGTCTGTAATGTAAGGATTTAGGCATCCTAGTTACTGAGATTGAGACTGACTGCGATTTGTGTTTACTGTTGTGTATGACCATGGAGGGACGCATGGAGCATGAATGGGTGACTGCTGGATAAGTGCTTGTGGCAGTAATAAAAAACTTAATAAACAGTCAACATGCCTGGCCCACAACACCGACAACCAAAAGCTAAAGACAGCGAGGGATCCCAACAGGGAGAAGGTAAAAGGAAACAGGGTTGTCGAAGGAGGTATTCTATATTCAAATGAAAGAACAATTTAGATGATCCAATCGATCAAAGTAGAATGAAAATTCCAAACCTCAGTTTCAGAATATAAAAGCACAGTGCAAAGAAATGATGCTCTGAGGTTACTCAGTGTTTTCATCCAAGCGTTCCTGTTACGAGCCACCAATATTTAAATCTTGTCTCGAATCGAGAACGCAATTCTACAAGTCTCGGTTTGAAACCCGATACCGGGAGCAGGGACTGTGTGAGAGAACACCTATTAGATCAGTTAATTGAAAGAATTGGAGTGACAAGTAAGCATACTACGAGGATGAGCCGGAGAAATCGCCAGCATGCTATAAGATGCATGGCTTTTTTTTATGGGAGGGGGAAAGTGGTCATCAGTCCTCTCATGTGATGCAGTTTGCCTCAAATTCCTCTCCTGCCCCAACTTGTTCGTCTCGGAGAAGCATTTACACCCGAAGTCCTCACTTATTTTTTGGATATCTTCTAGTCTGTCTACTCCACTACAGTTTTACTCTCTACAGCTTCTTCCAGTATCATGAAAGTAACCCCTGATTTCTCAATACATGTCCTGCCATCGTGTGCCTTCTTCTGGTCAGTGTTTTCCACACATTTCTTTCATTGCCGATTTTGCAGAGAACCTCCTCATTTCATATTTTATTAGTCCATCTACTGTTCAACATCCGTCCATAGCACCACATCCCAAAGGCTTCTGTTCTCTTCTTTTCTGGTTTTACCTCTTTACTTCCTGGTCTTCTAGACCTTGTATGGTCAGCCTTTTTCGGCTTGATATCTCCTATATGCTATTTAGTCCATTTAAAATTCATAAAGGTTTGAACACAAAACAACACAATTGCCAAAATTAACCATTTTAATTATACAAAATACATAAAAAAGTAATTTTGTCACCGTCAAAGGCTGTAGGTCTGCTACTCAGTTTTCAAGGTATTAAACACGAAAAAAAGAAAACAACAAAATATACACCATCATAACTGTTGAAAACAATTTAGTGAGGTATTTGGCTAAGCAAATCATTGCCAAGTTTATTATAACAATAATTTGTCAGAGGGAACATTACACTGTCTGAAAGATGAGGATCGGCCAGATCTTTTCTACACCTACTCATTTCACTACGTTTATCGTTGGAAATGCTCTCTCACATAGATAAGCTGCTCTAGAAAACGATGAACATGCGATAATACTCTTACAGTGTTAGAGTAGATCTCTGCGTTCACTAATTTCCGAAAGATATCTTCATTTAAATCTGAGTTTCAGGAAACGTAATTTCGAAATAGAATGATTTCCTTTTCTTCAATCTCACTACAAGAGGAAAGAGGACTCATTTTGCTTGAAATAACTTCCACACCCACTTTTTGGAAAAGATGAGCTACGAAAGCTAGAAAAGGTTCCATTGTCTTCAATACCGAAAATCGGTTTTCAGACGCTGTCTTCAGTGCTGTCAGGTTGGCCATACACTTATTTGTAGATCCTTGAACTGAGAGTTCTCACTTTATTTGAGAAAAATGCTTCACTTTTAATTGCCGAAACTGTGCTTCCAAAGGTCAAGTCCCGCAGCAAACCCTGATGGCTCCCCACGCTCACCGCAGTCGCCGCTCACAACGTGCCACGTTCCACTGATAACCGCACAATGCAGGGGGAAAGTCTGTTGCTCAGTGCGGGCGTTAAAGGCGGTGAAATGCAGATGGAGACGAAAGAGGTGGAGACAGTGTTACCCGACTTACCGCGTAAAAATACCGTACGAAACAATTAATGTTAACAAACTGCCATTTTACAAAGACAGCTCATTTAAAGAGATTTCGGACAAACGTTCTGGAAAGTCAATCCGCTAAGCCATGACGATCGACCCCTTGACAACAATCATCGGGTTGAGCACCCCTGCTCTAGACGTATATTTTCAGAAATTTCTTCCTGATATTAAGGTCAATAATTTTTTATACTGCTTGAATTTTTTGTCCAGGAGCACCTTCTTTGAAAGTAGGTTAGGAGTATCCAAATCATTTATTAATTGCACAGCAGGAGTAGGAATCTACATTGTGATGGGAAAAGGTGCATAATTTCCACGCGTCACAGCTTGGCCGAATACGGCCACGCCACATTTCTCGCACAAAACAACCCCTTCTACACTAGGGCAAAGAAAACTGTCTGTGAAAGAATTTCTACATTACCCACACGATTTTCAAGAAAGAATGCAGTTTTGTTATGCCTAGGAGTTGCATTCTATAGCTTACGTTTAAAAGAGCTAGAACTGCTTTTAACTGGGCGAGCCGCACTCGCTATGTTTCATGCGGTACTGAAACTAGCACCCTCGGTTGACGCTAGCGATAGCGTGGGGTTCCAGCCAACTTGCATTCCGAACGAAAGGCACTTAGATAAGGACACATTGGAAGGCTGAAAGCCGCGAACTGGCCGTAACGCGTAACGCGCCGTCGGTTTTTACGCAGGGGCCGCAAACAAAGTGATGGAGGCTGTTTATGCGCATAGGAGAGCAGGCGGCGGAGCTATGCGGGCGTTGCAATGCGGGCATTGCTGTTCCGAATGCGGGCCGCGTAAGCTCTGTGCTGTTTAATCGGCCGGTCCGTTGACCACTGGCCGGTGGCCGGCCATACAGCGTTTCGCTTCCGCGCCTCTCGCATCCTGCGTGACCCCTCACAGGTGCAGCGGTATCGCTGCACGCCCAGCTCTCCCCGCACATGGTACACAGCGAGACGGTACCCTAGCTACAGGCTTAACCAACTATGTGCGTTGATGCTCCAGGGTATTTTGAAATACAGGTTACCCAAACGTTCAGGGCAAAAGTTACACAGATTCCACACGATGCTAATTTGAGTACTTTGACATAAGAAGCTAGTGGATGGAAATCAGTGTTCAGTTTTTACAGGTTAATTCTTAAAGTAAGAACAGAAAATAGTTACTGTTAATATTGCTGTCTATAAAGAAGAACTAGCGTGGTTTCGAATCAACAGGTTCATTCTCAGAAAGGTGTTCACATTAAAAATTACATTATGTAGTACATGTGATGTTAACTGATCGTTGAGAAACATCATTGAAGTGGTGCCCACCAACAAAAAGATAAAATAAATTGAATTATTTTATTGTAAATGAATCTCAAAATGAAATATAATAACGTAAACAATTTTCTAAGACAAGAACTGAATTAATTTGGTGTTACTTACACCGCAACTCCAGCGTCTTTTTCTTGCACTGTTGGCTGCTTTGAAAGAGGTGGGTGCTGTTTGGTCGAGTGCCATGCAAGATTTAACCATTTCCTGAACATCGAAAACACATACATACACTGTCACACAACTGAGTATTTCAGTATTTGTATACTAAGATGGTGATTTTCGAAGTCTATGTTTGCCAGACAGGTTACTATATATATATATATATATATATATATATATATATATATATATATATCGTGACAGAAAATTCTCTCGGCATCTATTTCACAGTAAAGCAATAGACATTGTATGAACATTAATGCCACCTAATATGAACAAACAAGAAAGCCAGTTCATTACAAAAATATTCTGGAATTAGATGGTGTGGCAAATTTAGTGAAAGACGAAAACTGGCAATCCTTTTTACACAAATTTTGTGGAGGAAGATATTATGGCAGCTTGCTAACCATCTTCGTTGTGACAACAGAGTAATGACGACATGAAGAGAGAATTTTTTATTAACACTCTCACATTCTATGGAAAGTAAAATTAATTTAATTGTTGTATTAACTTACTAAAAATGGATTACATGATGTAGCAAGCTGTTATATCTTGGGACATGGGTTATCAGAATTTTAAAGTTGTCAGTGTGAATGGAGTTGTCTTATTAAATGATAGTTAAATCAACACCCTAAGCAGTCGACAGGCGTTGATATACATCAACGGAGACAGTTCGAAACGTGTGTCTCGACCGGGACTCAAACCCGGGATCTCGTACTTACATGGCAGACTTCGTCTCATACGGATAGAGCGTCTGCCATGTAAGCAGGAGATCCCGGGTTCGAGTCCCGGTCGGGGCACACATCTTCAACTCCCCCCGTTGATGTATATCAACGACTGTCGACAGCTCAGGGTATTGATTTAATTATCATTTCATTGTAGAGAGCTGTTATTTCGGACGTGTCAGAAAGAACAGATACCATCCTCATATTAGTCTTATTAGTTCCAAGCCAGAATCAAAACAGCAATTACTAGCTGTAACTTTCTTCTGACAAAATGCAAAGCACGTGATTGCATTTCTACGTAACCAGATTGATCACAACTCTGATTACAACCTAAATTAGATAAGTAAAATTGTCCCATATGGCCCGCTGAAAATTTTAGTAACAGCTCTTGATAAAAAAAATGAATAACAAACTCCTAGTGTTTGTCAGTACCAATTTGCTAAGCGAGGCGGTGCAGTGGTTAGGATACGGGACTTGTATTTGGGAGGATGACACTTCAAATCACGGTCCACCCAGCCAGATTTAGGCTTTGTGAGATTTCCCTAAATCGCTCTGGGAAGATGCCAGGATAGTTCCTCCGAAAACGATATGGCTGATTTCCCCGTACTTTCGTAGTTCGAACTTGTGCTCCTTCTCTGGTTACTGCGCTGTCAATGAGGCTTTAAACTCTTATCTTGCTTCCTTCATTCCTTCAGTAGCCATTAAAATTTTGAAACTTCGATACAGAACACATATGAAGTGTCTGAGAAAATTAAGACTTTTACATTTTATTGACAGCCAGGTTTGCATTAGTTTACACAGTGAACATCAACAGCAACATTCATGTAAAAGAATCTATAAGTAGAAAGAGAAATAATATAATCACACATAAAACATTATTTCCTTAACGTCTTCCATTTATTGTGGAATGAGCTACTTATAATTACAACATTATTAATAACAATGATAATAAACTGTATATGGCAGAAATCTGAGAACCCATTGGACTATTTGGACTGGTGCTGTCACACAATTGCTTCAGTTTTAAGAATAAAAAACCCCAGCAAAGTCGTCTTCGCAATGTGCAGCTGCCTAGTTGTGATTATAGACGATACTTACACGAACATTTAGATTAAAAATTTTTCTAAGCTGACAGTCACATTAAAAGAAAATCTTATACTATAGAAAAGGTATGTGGGTGATGATAATTATTTTTGTTTATACAGACTAAAATTTGGTACATTTTGAACAAAATGAGCAGCATACACAATATCATAAAATTCTTCTTACGGCATGAGAACAAAAAACATTATCAGGGTCTTGGATTTAAAGACCTCTACAAAACTACATTAACATTATTTTGTTACTCCCCAGAAAGCAACAACGACTAATGAGGCCAACAGTAGCACATCCTGGTATTGAAAAGAGCGTAACATGACATATTTTAGGTCGACTAATGTACCATATTATTTCCTGTCCATACCTATGTGCTAGTCCAGATTACTATTGTAGCGGCCACTGCCAGTTGCCTTTTGCACGGAGAAGTGCGTTTTGTTCAGCCAGATATGACGGGCTGGTCTTTCCCAAATCCTTATGGATGGATTTTTCTTCTTTATGGCCAGCAGAATAATACAGGGTAATAAAAAAAAACGGCTCTGAGCACTATGGGACTTAACATCTGAGGTCATCAGTCCCCTAGAACTTAGAACTACTTAAACCTAACTAACCTAAGGACATCACACACATCCATGCCCGAGGCAGGATTCGAACCAGCGACCGTAGCAGCAGCGCGGTTCCGGACTGAAGCGCCTAGAACCGCTCGGCCACAGCGGCCGGCGGTAATCAAAAAGTAAGTATAAATTAGGAACCTTAATAAACCACGGAATAATGTAGAAAGACAGGTAAAAATTGACACACATGCTTGGAATAACTTGAGGTTTTATTATGACAAAAAAAAGTTCACAAAATGTCCGACAGATGGCGCGTGAAAGATCTCTTGCGTGTGTCGTTTGGTGATGATCGTGTGCTCAGCCGCCACTTTCGTCATGCTTGGCCTTCCAGTTCCCCAGACCTCAGTCAGTGCGATTATTGGCTTTGGTGTTACCTGAAGTCGCAAGTGTATCATGATCGACCGACATCTCAAGGGATGCTGAAAGACAACATCCGACGCCAATGACTCACCATAACCCAGCCGGCCGGAGTGGCCGTGCGGTTCTAGGCGCTACATCTGGAACCGAGCGACCGCTACGTCCGCAGGTTCGAATCCTGCCTTGGGCATGGATGTGTGTGATGTCCTTAGGTTAGTTAGGTTTAATTAGTTCTAAGTTCTAGGCGGCTAATGACATCAGAAGTTAAGTCGCATAGTGCTCAGAGCCATTTGAACCATTTTGAACCATAACCCCGGACGTGCTTTACAGTGCTGTTTACAATATTATTACTCGACTACAATTATTGTTGAGGAATGATGGTGGACATATTGAGCATTTCCTGTAAAGAACATCATCTTTGCTTTGTCTTACTTTGTTATGCTAATTATTGCTATTCTGATCAGATGAAGCGCCATCTGTCGGACATTTTTTGAACTTTTGTATTTTTTTGGTTCTAATAAAACCCCATGTCATTCCAAGCATGTGGGTCAATTTGTACCTCTCTATCTACATTATTCCGTGATTTATTCAGTTTTCAAATTTATACTGAGTTTTGATCACCCGGTACATGCCTGTTTACGGCACAATTATTAGAAAGATATGTTATTAGAAAAATGCACAAAAGCAGTTGCTTATAATAAACTAATCATTACTAACCATAGATTGTTTCGACTTTTATAGCCTTTGTCAAGTACCTGCGAATACAATATTGGTGAGAACGTGCACAAACGTGAATGTCATTTATATTAAAGTGACTATATTGCACTCACATCCTTAGTGAACTGTTTTATATTTGTCACAGTTTTTATAAGATGGTAAACGACGTAAAAATATTGAAACTAAAACGTTAATTAGGTGTGACAGTAGTTTGACAGTTTCACTCTTACGACGCTGTGTGTTCACGAAGATTATGCAGATGAATAGCGAAGTTAATTTATTAACTAAAATTAGTTACGACTCTCTTTGGTTGTTGCATATGTTACTTCCTGTATATCCATTTTCGTGTTCTAAAAGCTCAATAACATTTTTGTTGTAGTACTTATGTCTAGATCCTGTGTGCTCGCTTAATATTTCTTGTGGGTATTTTCCATGCGTGTATGGATTTCCAGTTCTTCAAAAATGTTCACTGCAAAACATATTGGTATTCTGTGCAGATTCTGGAGTGTATTTTCGATCGTATCAGCAGTGTGATTTTGATTTTTCATCTGTAGAAAGAAACTCGACTGATTCTTTGCTCTCGCTCTAATGTGTTCCTTACAGCTGACGTTAAAATTTCTTCTTGTTTAGTCAATGTAAAAGCTATTAAAGCTGCCACATGTGATTTTATATATGCCTGGGTTACCATTTTTTGATATATTAGTGATGGCAGAACGTAATTTTATAGAAACTTTGTTATTGGTACGAAAGGCTAGTTGAATATTTGTGGCTTTAAAATATTCATTAATTTTGTTGGAAATTTTACCAGAGTATACTGCTGGGACGTATCTTATTTTCTGTGTAGATGATGTTTCTTGAGTTAAGTATATTTGGCTATGTATTATGTTCTGCGCTTGAGTTTTACACTTGCCGTATAATTTGTTATTACGTTGGGATCAAAGTAATTTGTATTTGCTATATAACGAAGTTTGCAAAATACTTTTTGAATTGCTGGTTTCTCTAATGGTAGCTTATTTAATCCATTAATCACTGAATGGAAAAATGCTAGTATTTCTAGTATTTGAGTCACTGTATGACAGGAATTGGGACTGATAATGTTGTCAGAAGTGGTATTCCTTCTATATGTGTCAAATGTGTGGTGGTTACTATTTTTGCCAATTGTGAGGTGGTGGTCGTCAATGGCGTTGTCTTTCTCAATTAGAATAGTGAAATTAATTTTAGGGTTTAGTTGTTTGAGTTTTCGGTGGATATTTTCGATTTATGCTTGGCTGTCATCTACCAGTATGAGGGTATCATCTACAAACCTAAATAGTGTACAATTTAGTTGAGAGTACGCTAATCTGAGTTAAGGAATTTCTCTTCCAAGGAGTTTAGGGAAATATCGGCTGGGTAAAAATTTTGTTGTTAAGTTTCAAATAATTTTGTGATAGTGCTATTTCCCAAACGTGGGGGTCGTTTGCATTTGTTGACATTCAAATTCAAAAACACTACCAGGTTATCGAGCAACTCATACGAGGCGACAGAAACTTCAACATTTCTCCTACGTTATTCGTAAATCAGGAACATCTCAATTTTTTCTTCTGTGGTTGCAACATTTCTCGTCCACTTGCACATCTGTTCTCAAAAGGTAGGTACGTGTGCAGGCGATAAACATCGCAATGTTTGGAGCCGCTTTCTCTCCTACGTCTGCATGATGCATGATCTCCGTTCGCTGCGTACTGCCTCTTATGATATATCGTAGTTTCCTACACAACCACGGAGGCGTGTCTGAGAAATACAGCGTTGCGAACGGGGTTTACAAGTAAAAGTTAAGAAATACTGGTATATCTTACCCTCGCAGCATGGAGTTGGGGACCCATGTGTCATTAAATACTTAAGGGGTATTGAATAGCTTGTCCTTAATCGCAGTTATGTACCCATTTCTAATCCTCCGATTACAGAGCCATCTGTGGCGAAACGAAGAAAATTTCTAAGTTCCCGCCCTCCCTCCCGCACGGAATGGGGAAGTAGGTCGAGTGTGGTATTGTTCGATAACCGTCTCCGAGACATAGAAGTTGGAATTATAAGTTTTTTAATCCAATGTGTAATTTTAGAGATATTTCAATGTCGTCAATTAAAGCGAACACCGTGTGTCTGTTCTTTTTTCATTTTCGGTAAGAATGATATTACAATTTTTAATGACTTTCTTTATTTTAGCTGCAAATTGTGTGATATATTTACATCCAAAGAGTGACATGACTTCACCTATACAGTCGGTTTTGTTAATTATGGCCACGCAGTTCCCTTTACCAGCTTTTAATGCTATAGCATCACTGAACAGCAGTTTATGGTTTGTATTGTTCAGAGTTATATGTCCTATTTTCGGGTGATATGTGTATGCATTTTGTCTGCATAATTCCTTGTCGATAATGTTTGTTACGTTAACTGTAATTGCATTCAGGTTTTTGCATGACAGATTCGCTACATCTATTGCAACTTTGAATGTGGCTATCAAGTGTTTTACAGAATTTTTCTGTAGTTTCGAGGCTATATTGGATTTCAGACCTTTTGTGAGGAGATTTGCTTCGTTCTTTGTAAATTCTATAATTGTAAAATATTCTGAACGTGGGTAAAACTGATTATCAGATTCATATTCACATGTAGGTTGTCGTATGTGACTCTGAATGTGCAAAGAGTTTGTGAATTTCTTGTTATGGATACGTCGAAAATGTCTATTGTTTGTCATAAATATCTATGTACATAATGTACAGTGTAATCAAAACTTAGAGTTATTTCACTGTTAATTAACTTTAGCTGTACTACACAGAGCTCTTAATTCACCGAAGAAACATCGCATACAGTAATGAATCCAAATATACCAAAAGTACGAGCCTAACCAAAGACACATAAAACGATGGTTCCGGTTCGGTCTGTAATTAATTGCATAAATAACCTAACATATCTGATAAATGAAAGGCACACGACGAAAAGTACACGTAATTTGGCAATAGATACAAAAGACATACAAATATCACCCAATGGTAAATTTTTTTCGGTTGTCGCCAATCTATATACCGGTATACCAGTACAGGAAACTATCCAGATAAAAAAGTATAACCTCTTACAAGACAGGAAAATATCCATGACTGGAACACCTGAAATTGCAAATGTTTTAGAAATAGCATTAAAAGAAATTTTTTTTGAACGTAACAATAAAATTTATAGCGAAGCTGATGGAGTAGCCATGGGTAATAGTGTTGCAGACACATTAGCCGATATTTTCCTAAATTTAGGGGAAGAGAAATTCTTTATCTCAGAGTGGCCTACTGACAACCAAATAGCCCGTGCGCCGTCGTGTGTGTGTGTGTGTGTGTGTGTGTGTGTGTGTGTGTGTGTGTGTGTGTGTTTGGAGCTTACAGTCGCTCAACGGCGAGGTTATCAGCGCCCTTACACACATGAAAAGAAAGGAATGTGGAAAAAAATTATGAAAATGTGATCATAAACACTAATACAACGCGAAGGAATAAAACATGCTATGCAGGAAACTAAAACACAAGTAAAACGACTAAGGAGTTAAAAGGAAGGCACAGTAAAATGTCACTGACTGATCACTTACGTAAAATATGCGTGAGCCAGTCACCCTGTGAACATATTAAAATTATGCCCCATAAATCTAGGTAAAAACGGTGGACAATCCACAGAACTTTAAAACTCAGACCACATTCTTATGATCATAACCTAAAATAGATTGCATATCCTTCGGCAAATCAGCCACGGCTCGCTGGTCAGAAAATGAAACGTAGTCCAATAAAATGTGGCGTACAGTCATCTGTACCCCACAAGTGCCTTCATATTGGAGGGACCTCTCGCCGGAGCACGAATCCTTGTGTCACAGGGCTGTGGCCTGTGCGAAGACGAAGGAGGAGGACCTCGTCCAGTCGATGTAGCTGTACACCACGGCCGAGTTGTCGGCTTCACTACACGGAGCATATTGTTGCTCACTTCCAGCCATTGGTCCTCCCACCAACGCAAGAATCTTGAGCTCAACAGCGAGGTCAAATCATGCAGGCGGATGGCACGCGGAAATACCTGAGGATCAAGACACGTCTCCTTGGCTGCTAGATCCGCTCTTTCGTTTCCCGCAATTCCCATGTGCCCAGTACCAAGCAGAAATATACCTCCGTCCGCTGTCATTGTAGTAGGAGGAGGGCATCCTGGATAGACTGGACTACTCTGTCTGCTGGGTGCAAACATTTCAGCTAGTGAAAGGTGCTCCAAGGATCGGAAAAGACAAGAAATTTGGCAGTAGAAGACGTCTTATCTACTTCAGTGCTTCCGTGATCGCATATAATTCTGCATCAAAGATAGTAATTGCTGGGCGCAGTCGAACCTTGAGAACACTTCCGGGATAACAACAGAGCAACCATCAGAGTACCCCTGCTTCGACCCATCTGTAAAAACAGCTACTCAGTTGCGCTGCTCAGCTAAACTGTCAGAAAATATCCAATTAAAATCTGAAGCAGTAGTGCAACCTCTCCTGTACTGCACTAAATCTAAAATCACTCTGGGTTTCTCCGGTAACCAGGGCGGCAGACAACTAAAAACCTAGATTTGGGTTTGTACTTGCTCCACACCAAATGACGACAGTACGCGCTGTACGCGGATCCCAGTATCAGATTTCGCAATCTCTGTCTGACTATTATTTAGTCTAATTGAAATCTTCCCGTATCACCCGGTCTTCTCCCAGTATACCGCCTCCTCTTGTGATTCCTGAACAGAGTATTCCCTACTACTAGCTGAATTTATTACAGAACGCAATTATTTTTTCTCTTCTCTCATTTCTTGTCCCAAGCCCATATTCTCCTGTAACCTTTTCTTCTACTCCTTGCCCTGCAGCTGCATTCCAGTACCAATGACTATTAGATTTCCACCTCCCTTTATGTACTGTATTACACTTTCAGTATCCTCATATACTTTATCTCTCCATATTCTGCTTGCGGACGTCGGTATGTATACCTGAACTATCTTTGTCGGTGTTAGTTTGCTGTCGATTCCGATGAGAACAACTCTATCACTGAACTGTTCATATTAACACACTGTCTTCCATACCTTCCTATTCCTAACGAATCCTACTCCCATTGTACCGTTTTCTGCTGTTGTTGATGTTATCCCATAATCATCTGTCCCCAAGTAAATTCTCTTCCTTCCCTACCACGTTCAAGCTTCTGACATTCCACTCCTCGAGTCGTAGAACGTTATCCTTTCGTTAGTTATTCAATCTTTTTCTCATGGTCGTCTCCTGCTTGGCATTCTCCTACCGGAGATCCGAATGGGAGACTATTCCGGATTCTTTTGCCAATGCCAATCATGACACTTTTTCAGTTACAGACCACATGTCCTGTAGATACAAGTTACGTGCCTTTAATGCAGTGCTTTCAATGCCTTCTGCATCCTCATGCCGTTGATCATTGCTGATTCTCCGGCTTTACAGGAAGTTACCCACCCCAAGCAAAAGGGAGTGCCCTGATCATCTGTCCGCTCCTCCGCCCTCTTTTGACAAGGCCGTTAGCAGAATGAGGGTGACTTCTTAAGCCGTAAGTCTTTGGCTGCCAATGCCGATTATTAATCAAAATTTAAACGGGACAGAGGAACTTTTTGAGTATAGCCGAACACGCTACCCCTACTCCACGGGTGAGGCTTATCCACGATGTATCCATTCCCAAAATATAGTGGACCCACGACCAAGAAGAAAATGGCAAAAAAATTCTAGATTTTGTGTGGGTCTATGTACAAAAATGAATTGTTAGAAAAACAAGCTAAGCCAGACAAAACCAAGAGGAGACAAAATACCAGTAACGAACAACGCAGGATCTTTTGGGCTAATCTGGACTTAACCACGACATCATTTTCTGGAACAACCAGGTAGAAATCCAAGTAGGGATCTGATGTTCTGAACTGCTCAGGTTGTGGTGAGGTCTAGAGCGTACTCTTTGATTACATGTCGCGTTCTCTTACCAGACGATACCGGTAAGCGTACTAACGAGCAGCGTCTTACATATGTTGACATATAAGGTTCGAGATAAAAATTACGCAGTTGTGACTGATATATGTTGTTTCTAAGTAAACCAGCAATAATTTGTTGCAAGAAAAGTTTGTTTTAACCTTCTCATCTAGTAGATATGAGCGGTTAATTACCAAGCGCGTACTCTTTCCCGACTTTCCACTACAATTAAGTGTATAGCGTGAATGGATGTGAGGCGTTCTTATTCGTTTCGATGTTGTGCTTTGCGTTTACGTGAATGTCTATAAAAGGAAGAGAAAAGTGGTGGTCAACTACCAGTATATAAGTCACTGATGTGGTATAGCACCATGATTAGCAACCCCTGCACCTGACAAGTCAACATAATCAGTGTCACACGCCGTCGTTTTACGGTGCACTGTGGACAAGTTTGAGGTTAAACACAAGTCGTTCATACTTACTGGTGATCGGGACTCAAATTCTGTGCCAGTGTAGTATCAGTAGCAAGTATTGGCCAGAGAAATGGACTGGGGAGAATTTATGTGAATTATTTCTCAAGCTAGCGAATATAATGTTGTGGTCGGCGTTGCTGCTCATACGAAAATGTACTGGACGAAACTGCTACAAAATGGGTGAGGAATTATGTGAGCAGATAAAGCGTAAGTTAAGTGGGCAAAAATCGCATTTCTAATGACTATGAAAAAGCGAACAATCTTTATTTACCACACCTCTCGTCAGTACTGTAGTCAGGGGCTTGGGAATATGTCGTATCCACGCCAGATACGACGACGTTTAGACACTACCTGCTGTCTGCTAGTAGCGCTGTCAAAAGCTGTAGCATATCTACATCAGCCATTCGCATTAAAGTGACCACCTGTCAGAAGGCAGAATAACCACATTTTGCAGCGCACACTAGCGTGCGACGTACAGGAAGAGCGTGAGTGAGGTTCTGGAAGACGTGGAGCCATGCCGACTCCAGTTCCGTGGCCAGCTGCGCTACGTTTCTCGGCTGAGGATCCATGGCGCGAACAGCCCAATCGAGGTGGTTCCACAGATTCTCGACTGTGTTTAAATCCGGGGAGATTGGTAGCGAGGGGACTACGGTGCACTCATCCTGGTGCTCTCTGAACCACGCACAGACATTCACTGGGAGCTGTGTGACACGCTACATTGTCTTGCTGGTACCGTATTTTACGGACTATAAGCAACTACAGATTATAAGACACACTTTAATTTTAAAACAGTTTTTTAAATAACATTTTACCGTGAAAATCTCATTCTAGAAACATACCCCATGCTGTGGCTAAGACATGTCTCCGCAGTATCCTTTCTTTCAGGAGTGCTAGTTCTGCAAGGTTCGCAGAAGAGCTTCTGTAAAGTTTGGAAGGTAGGAGACGAGATACTGGCAGAAGTAAAGCTGTGAGGATCGGGCGTGAGTCGCGCTTCGGTAGCTCAGATGGAGCCGGCACGATAGCTCAGCGTGTTCGGTCAGAGGGTTAGCTACCCTCTGTAATAAAAAATCTGAGTTAATGGATCAACAACGAACTTAAACGGATGTCTTACGACGTCCGCCTAGAGCAGATGCAACGGAATAAAAGAAAAAAAAGAAGATGGTAGAGCACTTGCTCGCGAAAGGCAAAGGTCCCGAGTTCGAGTCTCGGTCGGGCACACAGTTTTAATCTGCCAGGAAGTTTCATATCAGCGCACACTCCGCTGCAGAGTGAAAATCTCATTCTGGAAACATTTTACCATTTTTATTATTAGACTGCAAAGTCAAAGTAAAAAATTCTCAGTTTAATAAACCGAACTGACCTTTAAAACCCCTGAAAACCGTCATCTGAACTTTGTTTTTCTTCCTCTTCTACCTTCTTCTTCTTCTTCTCCTTTTTCTTCCTCTTTGCCGTTACCGTGGTCCTCTTCATATACAAGAGGGTCTTCACTGCCATCGAGAGCGTTACTTATTCAGCACTTCTTGAAAGATTTAACAATACTGTCCTCTCTCAGTCTAGAACACGACTGTTTTATCCACTGACAAACTTGTTCGATTGTGGGTCGTTTTTAGAGCTCTCTTCTGAATGAATTCGTGGTGGGTTGCATCCATCACCCATTTGTTCCATTCCTCTCTCATATACGCTGTAAAAGGTTTATTTATCGAGACATCGAGGGGTTGCTGTTGTAAAGTAAATCCTCCCTGTATAACAACAAGCTTTGCATTTCCGTGTCTCTATTCATCTTTGATAGAACACAAGAAGAGAAACCTTCTTCAATAAAGCCACTTTCCTTTTCTTCCACATTCTGTTAATCTATAATTTCATACAAGCTTTGTTCATTCAACCCTTGTCATGTGCGTGAACAACACCACCTGGCGGTATTTCGGAAGGTTTCGGTTGAAAATTATCATCGTATTAAATGTAGTACCGTCAGCACAACATGTTAGGACAACAGTGTAGTGCATTCTTTCATGTCCACTTGTTTTAAAGTTACAGTTTTAACACCTTCACTAAGATATTTTGATTTAGGTTCGCATGGTCAACCAATGACACTTAATAAAACTATAGCACCAACCATCTCCATCCTTAAGGTATGGTAAGTTTTACTGTAGCGCTGCCTAAGAGAATGTATTTGAATCATTTTTGCATTAATTCCAACGCCATTTTGACGATGACCCTGAATCTATTTCAATACGTTATCTTCTAGTTTTGGCCATTTTACATTCAGTCTCCTATTTTTGCATCTAATCTTCCCCTTTTCTTTAGTTCTTCTTTCCTAGCGCACCAATCACAATATTTTCTTCTGTTGGTGGAGGACAGAAGCGCCACTCAGCTCAGATGCTCTGTTGCCATGTTCTTCTGTATATGGTATTACTTGCAATTTATAGCACTCCGGTTCGTCGCATCGCTGCACTACTGCTGCCAATTGAATCCAATATTGCCAGATAGAGATGGGCTACCCGTGGCATCAAATATATGGCCATTTTTTAGACCGACGGGAATTTTAAGTCAAATACTGGACAAAAAAGGTTTGCAACACCCCAGTTCCCATAATTCCTGAAGATACACGTTTACTGCGGGTATTGTATCACAGACACAATCCCTTTGACTATTGCCGGCCGGAGTGGCCGTGCGGTTCTAGGCGCTACAGTCTGGAACCGAGCGACCGCTACGGTCGCAGGTTAGAATCCTGCCTCGGGCATGGATGTGTGTGATGTCCTTAGGTTAGTTAGGTTTAATTAGTTCTAAGTTCTAGGCGACTGATGACCTCAGAAGTTAAGTGACATAGTGCTCAGAACCATTTGAACCTTTGACTATTCAGAGACGTCACTAAACCCGCCCAAAGATGTTAACAACCATGCATGAGCAGCGCCTATTAGGTGGAGGGAGTACGACAGCCTATCAGCATCAGTCATTCCACCAGAAAGGAGGTACACGTCTCGTGTTCTCTGCAATTCAACCATACTTAGACGGTCAATACCACCGTTTGATCGCGTCCGCACTGTTACATTATGCCAGGAAGGGCTCTCAACAAAGGAAGTGTCCAGGCGCCTCGGAGTGAACCAAAGCGATGTTGTTCGGATATGGAGGAGGTAAAGAGAGAGGAGCTGTCGATGACATGCCTAGCTCAGGCCGCCCAAGGGCTACTACTGCAGTGGATGACCGCTACCATGACAGCAACGAAACTGTGTTGAATAATGCTTTTCATGTAGTCACAGGACGTCGTGTCACGAATTAAACGGTGCGCAATAGGCTGCATGATGCGCAACTTCACTCCTGACGTCCACGGCGAGGTCCATCCTGGCAACCACGACACCATGCAGCGCGGTACAGATGGGCCCAACAACATGCCGGATGGACCGCTCAGGATTGGCATCACGTGTTTTTCATCGATAAGTGTCGCATGTATCTTCAACCAGACAATCGTCGGAGACGTGTTTGAAGGCTACCCGGTCAGGCAGAACGCCTTAGACACACTGTCCAGCGAGTGCGACAGGGTGGAGATTCCCTGCTGTTTTGGGGTGACATTATACGTGGCCGACGTACGTCGCTAGTCGTCATGGAAGGCGTCGTAACGGCTGTATGATATGTGAATGCCATCCTCCTACCGATAGTGCAACCATATTGGCAGCATATTGTCGAGGCATTCGTCATCATGGACGACAATTCGCGCCCCCATATTGCACATCTTGTGAATGACTTCTTTCAGGATAACGATATCGCTCGACTAGAGTGGCCAGCATGTTCTCCAGACATGAACCCTATCGATCATGCCTGGGATAGACGGAAAAGGGCTGTTTATGGACGACGTGAACCACCACCACCAACCAATCTGAGGGATCTACGCCGAATCGCCGTTGAGGAGTAGGACAATCTGGACCAACAGTGCCTTGATGAGCTTGTGGACAGTATGCCACGACGAATACAGGCATGCATCAATGCAAGAGGACGTTCTACTGGGTATTAGAGATACCAGTGTGTACAGCAATCTGGAACACCACCTCTGAAGGTCTCGATGCATGGTGGTACAACCAATGTGTGGTTTTCATTAGCAATAAGAAGGGCGGAAATGATGTTTATGTTGATCTCTATTCCAATTTTCTGTACAGGTTCCCAAACTCTCGGAACCGAGATGATTCAAAACTTTTTTTGATGTGTGTATATTGATTTCGAGTATATAACGCATCTGAATTTTGGAGGCAATTTTTCGAAGAAGAAGTGCGTCTTACAGTGCGTAAATACGTAAAATGTCTTCGCGCCAGGGAAAAACTAACCGCATGTAGAGGCTGACATGGTCCCCAAGGACAGATGCATACTTATGTTAATCTGGAAAGGCCACCTGTCACCACTCAGTGGACGTCCAGCTGCGGCTTCTGCATGCAAATTCCAGCCTTCGTCGCCGATGGACAGCAGTCAGCACTGGTGTATGAACCACGCACCTGTTGTGGATGCCCATACCCATCAATGTTGGCTGAGCGGTCTTTGAGGGGACACTGTTGGTAGTCCCTTGGTTCATCTGGGCAGACTGTGGCTCAACAGTTTCATGTCTGTTCGCCCGCACACATCTCCGAAGCCGTCGTTCACCCCTCTCATCTATGGCCTGTGTTGCAAAACAGTTTCAGCTGCGCCAGTTACGGATAGGGCCTTTTTTCTTATGAACCGTATACTTTAACCACGGTGGAATGCGAAAAGTCTACAAATTTTGCTGTTCCCGAAAAGCTTCTACCCACGGCCCGAAAGCCAATGATTATGCCCTTTTGGAGGTCAGGTAAATCGCTCTGTTTTTGCGTCACGACAACGGCTGAACATTTTCCCACGCCCTCCCCCCCACCCCTTCGCCTTTTATACCCTCAACTGATATTACTACCACCTGCTGTCTGTGAGTGGTTACTGCACGTTGACGTCAAACAC
The DNA here is from genome assembly GCF_023864345.2 of Schistocerca serialis cubense. NCBI lineage: Eukaryota > Metazoa > Arthropoda > Insecta > Orthoptera > Acrididae > Schistocerca > Schistocerca serialis. Next base: position 587,244,184 of record NC_064640.1, read on the forward strand.
AGGCGGTGGTGACATTAATGTGAATGGACTGTATATTAACGCCGAGCATACAAAATTTGTGCTTTGATTGCAGAACTGTATGATCCTCAACAACAATTAATTTGAATTATAAGTTGTAAGAAGCGGAAAGAGGACTATAAACCAAAGAAATAAGTTAACTTTTATTGCATATTGCAGCGAGTATCAGCGTATAAAGAAACTTTAAACTGAATAAAAAAATGTTCCTTCATATTCTGCCAGTAAAATCACCCATCATAGTTTCAGTTACTTAACTTCCTTTCAGTTAATTAATGGATACTTTATCACATCGAGAGTAAATTTTAAATGACTTTAATTAGAAATTTCTTTCAACAATTCTACCAGTATCCATCTGCCATATGTTAACTAATCTTCTACGTCTTAGATGGAGGTAATATAACGCCTACAGGTAGAAAATAAGGAAGGATTCGATGCGCAGCATTTTCATTCCCCATTACAATCATAGTATGTATTCCCTAATTTCGTTTTATGTCAGTGTTATGATAATCAAATTCACATACGCAACAAGGGCAAATAATGTAACCTGAAGATTCTGTTACCTGTCATGCCAACATAGTGGAAATCCAGCAATGATAACACTGCGAACGGTTCCAGACATTTTTAATCATTTAAAGTCAACGCAGTAATATTCTAAAAAACTTCTTATATTCTATACTATCCACATTACAGCTAATAAATATTAAAACCAGGAAACAGATTCAATGAAAACAGATCAGTCTCCCTGTTGTGCTCCTGACAATGTACAATCAGTAACTGCTGATGTTTAATCTATGTTACTTACGACTGCACCTATGCTGTAAATAAACTATTCGTATTTCCGTAGTTGCTGTTGCAGATACAGAAGGAATAAAAAAGAGCGGTACTTTTCATGGGATCCAGGCAATATTATGAAAGTATAACTTCTGTCCATTGACAAGAGATTCTCAGGGGCAACTGCTGACAGATACGGTTCCTTGAGCCACTACAATGCCTAAGGCACAATAAAATTCTTTTGATTTTATTTAAGGTTATACAGTTTCAACGGATAATATTTTTCAGCCGTATGAGACTGTTCACGTAATTCCTTTGACAGTTCAGTAAAATTCACACACAGAGCCGATATCAATCCTCGGTAAGCTGTGTTTCAACCCGAGAGATTATATAAAGAACCTATTACACAAAGTAAAACCTGACTTTTCGGATTAATTTTGGTCACAATAAACATACGACAGACTACAAAAGGATGTTTTCTCTGTAACATATTATCAGCTGCAAGACGTTTACATCTAAAGTCGCGTTAGACGACCAAGCTTCAGTTTACACCACCTTGGTGTACTGAGTTCTTCTTATTGTATTAAACACGACGGTATGCTGGAAAGTAATGTTTCCGAATTTTTTATCTGAAAACTCTTAAAGATTTTTAGATAAGACAAAAGTTATTAACATTCTACATCTTCATTCTTTATGTTCCCATTTCTGCAGCGCTCTGCCGCTATAGTGCACCGAACTGTAGTGTCACATGGCTTTATGTAAGGTAACTACGCATGTCGGTGTCTGAAAAAACAGCGTGCTGAATCGAATTCCGAATTCGAAGAGTTCCTCCACACGTGGACAACCCCGTGACAATGCCAGATGACACACGACCACAGCAACATCTGCAAAAATCCGACGCCCTGTGTTCGCTATTATCGATCATCCTCATACACTCCCGACTTGGCCTTATACGATTGTCATTTGTTTCCATAACTTACAAAACGCCTTAGAGGACATGAGTTTGATAGCGATGAAGCGATGCCAGGAGAGCTGAGGGTATTGCTCCATAAAAAAGTCAAACGTTCTAAAGTGACGGTATAAACACTGGTCTGCGTTGGAGGAAGTGTGTTCGTCACTTGGATGGCTATGGTGAGAAATAAATATATAGACGTGAAGAATAAAGATGCAGAACGTTAATAACATTTTGTTTATCTAAAAACCATTAATACTTTTCACATACAGAATTCTGAGGCATTACTTTTCAGAAAGCATCGTAATCGAACTCTGTAGTAATGCGATACGAAGTTAATATGAAAGATGACCATCATATGACAGGCAGCGATAAAAGTTTTAATTTCAGAAATATGGAGGAAATTTAAATGTCTACAGAAAAAAGTGAGGACATGTTTCACAAACAGCGCTTTCATTGCCGATTATAATTATGGTATGTTTTGTTTCTTCGGGATGGCAGTACATATTTATTGTTGTTTTATGTCAATTTTATGATAATGAAATTAACAGAACGCAGTGAAGGACAAACAATGCCATCTGAAGATTATGTTACATGATGTGCCAACATACAGCAAACGAATGCAATGATGAAATTGTTTACGGTTGCAGACATTGTTAATTATTTAAAGACAACGTGGTCAGAATGTAAAAACTACTTAACTTCTGTACAACTCACGCTACCATTAACAAATATTAAAATCAGGAATCAGAACCTGATTCAGAACATCTGAGGCCCTCTAACTCAGTTCAGACGAATCGCGGGATGTTTCCCTGATCGCAACAGAGTCCTCTGTGGGTCGTTCTGAGATGTTAAAAAGCTTTGTGATAATGATACGAGACATTCGAGGTCTAGTGTGAACTCTCATACACTCAAAAAGCAAACATAGCAGTGCACGTGCCTCCATGTCGCTCAACAGTCAGACATCAAAATGATTCTGAATCTTTTGTTTTTGTGTATCTCCATAGTGTATCTCCATTATGTAACACACATATTAATCCTACCTAAGCTGCAGTTGCTTTCTTTTTATTTTCACTAATATTTTTTATCTATGCCCATTGTAAAGTAATAATTCGACCTTACTGCATTAATGTATCAGTTTTCATTATAGTGGTTTCCTAATTGAAACATTAAATGTCGTAAAACCGATGAGGGCCACTACTTGGCAATTATTGCAGCTTTGATAGAATTATTATTTCTTTCATCAGAGATATTAGTGTTATCGTTCAATTAGGCGTAACTAAAATTTAAAGTACTTATATAGTGATGAGCACGTCGAAGTTTATTTCTCTGGTTTGTTTTGCGACAGCTCATAGTTGTTGTTGTTGTGGTCTTCAGTCCTGAGACTGGTTTGATGCAGCTCTCCATGCTACCCTATCCTGTGCAAGCTCCTTCATCTCCCAGTACTTACTGCAACCCACATACTTCTGAATCTGCTTAGTGTATTCATCTCTTGGTCTCCCTGTATGGTTTTTACCCTCCACGCTGCCCTTTAATGGTAAATTTGTGATCCCTCGATGCCTCAGAACATGTCCTACTAACCGGTCCATACTTTTTGTCAAGTTATGCCGTATACTCCTCTTCTCCCCAATTCTATTCAATACTTCATCATTAGTTATGTGATCTACCCATCTAATCTTCAGCATTCTTCTGTAGCATCACATTTCGAAAGCTTCTATTCTCTTCTTGTCCAAACTATTTATCGTCCATGTTTCACTTCCATTCATGGCTACACTCCATACAAATACTTTGAGAAACAACTTCCTGACACTTAAATCTATACCAGATGTTAACAAATTTCTCTTCTTCAGAAAAGTTTTCCTTGCCATTGCCAGTCTACATTTTATATCTTCTCTACTTCGACCATCATCAGTTATTTTGCTCCCCAAATAGCAAAACTCCTTTACTACTTTAAGTGCCTCATTTCCTAATCTAATTCCCTCAGCATCACCCGACTTAATTCGACTACATTCCATTATCCTCGTTTTGCTTTTGTTGGTGTTCATCTTATATCCGCCTTTCAAGACACTGTCCATTCCGTTCAACTGCTCTTCCAAGTCCTCTGTTGTCTCTGATAGAATTACAATGTCATCGGCGAACCTCAGAATTTTTATTTCTTCTCCATGGATTTTAATACCTACTCCGAATTTTTCTTTTGTTTCCTTTACTGCTTGCTCAATATACAGATTGAATAACATGGGGGAGAGCATACAACAATGTCTCACTCCCTTCCCAACCACTGCTTTCCTTTCATGTCCCTCGACTCTTATAACTATCATCAGGTTTCTGTACAAATTGTAAATAGCCTTTCGCTCCATGTGTTTTACCCCTGCCACCTTCACAATTTGAAAGAGAGTATTCCAGTCAACATTGTCAAAAGCTTTCTCTAAGTCCACAAATGCTAGAAACGTAGGTTTGCCTTTCCTTAATCTTTCTTCTAAGATAAGTCGTAAGGTCAGTATTGCCTCACGTGTTCCAATATTTCTACGGAATCCAAACTGATCTTCCCCGAGGTCGGCTTCAACTAGTTTTTCCATTCGTCTGTAAAGAATTCGTGTTAGTATTTTGCAGCTGTGGCTTATTAAACTTGTAGTTCGGTTATTTCACATCTGTCAACCACTGCTTTCTTTGGGATTGGAATTATTAAATTCTTCTTGAAGTCTGAGAGTATTTCGCATGTCTCATGCATCTTCCTCACCAGATGGTAGAGTTTTGTCAGGACTGGCTCTCCCAAGGCCATCAATAGTTCTAATGGAATGTTGTCTACTCCCGGTTCCTTGTTTCGACTCAGGTCCTTCAGTGCTCTGTCAAACTCTTCATGCAGTACCGTATCTCCCATTTCATCTACATCCTCTTCCATTTCCATAATATTGTCCTCAAGTACATCGCCCTTGTATAGACCCTCTATATACTCCTTTCACCTTTCTGCTTTCCCTTCTTTGCCTAGAATTGGGTTTCCATCTGAGCTCTTGGTATTCATACAAGTGGTTCTCTTTTCTCCAAAGGTCTCTTTAATTTTCCTGTAGGCAGTATCTATCTTACCCCTAGTGAGATAAGCCTCTACATCCTTACATTTGTCCTCCAGCCATCCCTGCTTAGCCATTTTGCACTTCCTGTCGATCTCATTTTTGAGACGTCTGTATTCCTTTTTGCCTGCTTCATTTTCTGCATTTTTATATTTTCTCCTTTCGTCAATTAAGTTCAATATTTCTTCTGTTACCCAAGGGGTTCTACTAGCCCTCGTCTTTTTACCTACTTGATCCTCTGCTGCCTTCACTACTTCATCCCTCAGAGCTACCCATTCTTCTTCAACTGCACTTCTTTCCCCCATTCCTATCAATTGTTCCCTTACGCTGTCCCTGAAACTCTGTACAACCTCTGGTTCTTTCAGTTTATCCAGGTCCCATCTCCTTAAATTCCCACCTTTTTGCCGTTTCTTCAGTTTTAATCTGCAGTTCATAACCAATAGATTGTGGTCAGAGTCCACATCTGCCCCTGGAAATGTCTTACAATTTAAAACCTGGTTCCTAAATCTCTTTCTTACCATTATATAACCTATCAGATACCTTCTAGTATCTCCAGGATTCTTCCATGTATACAACCTTCTTTCATGATTCTTGAACCAAGTGTTAGCTATGATTAAGTTATGCTCTGTGCAAAAGTCTACTAGGCGGCTTCCTCTTTCATTTCTTAGCCCCAATCCATATTCACCTACTATGTTTCCTTCTCTCCCTTTTCCTACTCTCGAATTCCAGTCACCCATGACTATTAAATTTTCGTCTCCCTTCACTACCTGAATAATTTCTTTTATCTCATCATACATTTCTTCAATTTCTTCATCATTTGCAGAGCTAGTTGGCATATAAACTTGTACTACTGTAGTAGGCGTGGGCTTCGTGTCTATCTTGGCCACAATAATGCGTTCACTATGCTGTTTGTAGTAGCTTACCCGCACTCCTACTTTTTATTCATTATTAAACCTACTCCTGCATTACCCCTATTTGATTTTGTGTTTATAACCTTGTATTCACCGGACCAAAAGTCTTGTTCCTCCTGCCACCGAACTTCACTAATTCCCACAATATCTAACTTTAACCTATCCATCTCCCATTTCAAATTTTCTAATCTACCTGCTCGGTTAAGGGATCTGACATTCTACGCTCCGATCCGTAGAACACCAATCTTCTTTTTCCTGATAACGACGTCCTCTTGAGTAGTCCCCGCCCGGAGATCCGAATGGGGGACTATTTTACCTCCTGATTATTTTACCCAAGAGGACGCCATCATCATTTATCCATACAGTAAAGATGTATGCCCTCGGGAGAAATTACGGCCGTAGTTTCCCCTTGCTTTCAGCCGTTCGCAGTACCAGCACAAGCAAGGCCGTTTTGGTTAATGTTCCAAGGCCAGGTCAGTAATCATCCAGACTGTTGCCCCTGCAACTACTGAAAAGGCTGCTGCCCCTCTTCAGGAACCACACGTTTGTCTGGCCTCTCAACAGATACCCCTCCGTTTTGGTTGCACCTACGGTACGGTCATCTGTATTCCTGAGGCACGCAAGCCTCCCCACCAACGGCAAGGTCCATGGTTCATGGGGAAGAGCTCATAGTACCCTGAGACAATTAATTTATTCCTCGATGATGGAGCTCGTGTGTGCTAGTTTCCTTCGAATCTATTATTCTGCTCGAATTTATTACACAATAAACGTCGTTGGACAATAAGTTGCTATCTGAAGACACTGACACGATCGCTGTTGTGTTCGTGGTGGTCAGTTTGAAGGCTAGTTCACTGCAACGCACCACGTTAATTTACCATGTGCAAATCCCTCTATCTCCGCTTAACTATTCAAACTTATTTTACATTCTTTGACCCTGCTTAGTGTATTTCAGCCTTCGTCGACTTCCAGTCGCCTCCATCTCTCTCTCTCTCTCCGTTCACACACACACACACACACACACACAAACGCACACTTCCCTCCTTTATCAAATTAACTTTTTTTTATACCGCATAGTATAAAGGGTTATCCAAAAATAAAGAACCGATTTCAATTGTTTATAATAGAGAAACTATAAAAGGCAAAAACTTGTTGTGCATGCCACTGGATAGAGGAAGGCTCAATGTTTTGACACAGCTGTTCAAAAATTGGCTCTGAGCACTATGGGACGTAACTGCTGAGGTCATAAGTCCCCTAGAACTTAGAACTACTCAAACCTAACTAACTAAGGACATCACACACATCCATGCCCGAGGCAGGATTCGAACCTGCGACCGTAGCGGTAACGCGGTTCCAGACTGTAGAGCCTAGAACCGCTCGGCCACCCTGGCCGGCGACACAGCTGTGCTGTTGTTTGTAGCAGCATGGCGACTACACCACTAGAGAAATTGTTTTTAGCGTAGGAATTAGCGCGAAGTCAATCCATTGTTCACGAGCAATGTGCATTCAGCCGTTTATTCAGCAAGTGCCGCCTGTGCACAAACAGATTTATGACTAGCGAAACAAATTCTTGAAAGTTGGTTGTATATGCAAAGGGGAAAGCGCTGGTCGGCCACGCACGGCGGATGAAAATGTCGAGAGTGTCCGAGATGCTCTCACACGGAGCCCTCGGATGTTTATAAGACTGACAGATCAGGAACTTGAACTTCCTCAAACAAAGTTGTGGCGTGTTCTGAAACGAAGCCTGCACATGAAGCCTTATAAACTGCAGTTACTGCAAAAATTGCGTCTCCACCATAACAGAAGGTTCGAATTTTGCATTTCAGTTCTCCAGGATATCGCAGGGGATACTTTTTCCGAACGACTCATCTTTTCGGACGAATCGTCATTACAAATATCGAGTAAAGTGAACCGCCATAATGTAAGAATCTGGCGATCACAAAACACTGGCGTCGTCGTTGAACATAAAAGAGATTCACCGAAACTAAATGTTTTTTGTACGGACTTTCTTCATAAAGTTTATGGACCTTTCTTTTTCGCAGAGGAACTGCGACAGGAATGTCATATCTGGACATGCTGTAAAATTGGTATCTTCATATAGGAAAATTCATCTGCTACTTTTAATGTCCCATTTCTTAATCTAATTTCCTCATCATCACCTGATTTAATTCTGCTGTATTCTTTTACCCCGGTTTGCTTTTGTTGACGTTCATCTTATAACAACATTTCAAGAAACCACCAACTCCACTCGACTGATTTGGCCGTACTTCTGCCGTCTCTAAAAAATTACAGTGCACTACGGAACACTTCAGTGTTCTTTATTCTTCTCAGTGAACTTCAGTTCCTTTTCCGGATACGTGTAGCGTGTGTTTCGTTTTCTACTTAATTCTCTGTACAGGTTGAATAATATTGGGGATGTGCTACAAACCTGTATTGGTTGCATCACAACTACACTCTCGCTTTCATAGTATATGGCGCCTACAACAGCATTCTGATAGAATTTTGTTCCCTATATTTTACCAGCGATATTTTGAAAGTTTATAAAGAGTTTATTCCAGCCTACATTTTCGAAAGCTTTTTGAAAATATACATGTACTCGAAATACTGTTTGATGTTTCTACAGGCTATCTTCCAAACTAAGCAGTGCCTTGCGCGTACCTACTCTGTTAGTTGTGTCATTGTTTTGTAGATAATTCGTTATAGTATTTAGCAACCATGAGCTACTAAACTGATTGTACGTTATAACTGTCAGCAGTTGCCCTTTAAGTGCTGGGATTGTGATATTCTTGAAGTCTGGGGTTATTTCGCCTATCTTGTACTGTATATCCTGAATATCAAGTGGAATAGTTCTGCGGGGTGGTCCTCCCAAGAATTAATAACGAATCTGAGAAAAAGTCATGTGCATGCGTTGTCTTCTTTCCATTTACATCTTCCAGCTATCTGTCATATTTACTATTATAAACGTCAGCAGAAAAAATTTTGCCGCATAAGAGAAAAACATTGTTTTCTACGTTGCTGGGACTTTGTTAGCTTCAAGAAATAGAATCTCTTGGTGTCATGCACGGCAGGTTATGAAACTGGCATACATATTTAACAGCTTACAACAGACCTAAGCATATTGTAATATAACATATAGGTGATCTCACTGAAACGTTTCACAGATAAACCGCTCGTAAATGTGTTATAAGTAAACTGAGAGGGACGTTATTTGCCAAATGTGTGTTAGTAGCTGTGCGATCGTTGAAATTCAGTACATTTACACAACGTATCCAGCAAATTTTTGGGAAACAAAGTTTCCTGTGTGTGAGTTGCATTATGTTCGACCACTGTACTCCTCTCTTCACGCTTTTAATATACGCCATCTTATCACCGAAATCCAACTGAAAGTCAAAGACGATGCTCATCACTGCAAATACTTACATTCACAATAACAGAGAAAAAAACCGCGTAGTTGCGACAATTCTAACGAAATCTGGGATACGGACCTTTGTTTCTTCTGACTGCAGATCTCTTCATGCCCTCGATAGTTAGAGCAATAAGTGATGCTATCTTCAAACTTATTTTATATCCAAGCGGTACATTCAGGTACGTGGTTCCTTATCAAAAATACTGATGCCAGTTTAAAGGCTGTTAGGCTATAATAGGTACAAACGAAAAGGGCTAGTAGAGGTCAAGGAAACAAGCTATTAGTCTTAATAAGCATAGGTCTGGAAACCACTGGTTTCCCCAATACGACGCGAGGCGTAAATCACAAAGTGATAAACTTCCCTCGTTTGATTTTATAACATTCCTGAAAGCAAAGCACTGGTAAATAGCGTATTGACACCAAGTGTTCCGGCTGAGGATCGCCACTACTATAGCCTCCGAGGTTGGATTGTTTTTTTTTTTGGCTTTTTTCTAGGGATATTTTAAAGCTTTCGTGTATTTCAGTTCTGTTGATAACGTCGTTGAGTTCCGGGAACGTATTTTGGATCACTGTCAGTGCATTAGGATCACGTCTGAGACTTTTGAACGTCTATGGGCATCGATGAGGAGACGAGCTGAAGCGTGCCTTTACGTGAACGATAGCCATGTAGAACACTTATGGTAATGTGTTTGTTCTCAGGTGCATATCTGCGGCTTGGATTTTCGGAGACTGTTATAAGGTGTTCGTGTACTCAGTCGTATTGCGTCATATGGGGGAAAACATTGGTAAATCGACCTATGTTTATTGGAATAATTTGTTTGTTTCACTGTCCTCTGCTCGCCCCTGTTATTTGTAGCTATAAGTAGCTCTATAGCGCTATGAAACGACGGTTCATAATTTTTCAGTTGTGCTCTCATTTACAGCTAATGTCATGTATTGAAACATTTTCAAAATCAGTAAAAACGTAAGATATATAATATTCCCTGCAAATAAACCAGCTAGTACCGCTCCTCCAATCATGATACAGAAAGTGCGAAAGATCCATGTTTTGCAGGTACGAAATAGGGTATCAAACTACCAGCTAGACTACTAAAGGAAAGCCGAACGTTACTGTACATATATACCTTAACCACAGAAAAAGTCCTTGTATAGCAAATTCAATAACGGAAGAAATGGTGAATATTTCATAATTGCAATAATGTTGACTATGATGGAAGAAGAAACTGTACTGAAAAGGTGATATTTTTGCACCAACATGTCTACCTCGTGTTAACTACTGAGACATTTAATATTCTCACTTACGTTGTCACAATATTGGGAAAATCATGAACAAGTACAGTAACTCAAAGTAAACAGACAACAGAGCCTCGTTTGTTACGTATGTTTCCAGAAATTACGCACATTAATTTTTATTTTTATGTAGTTTACACCTACGCAACTCTGAACTGTGAACATTCGTGTGGAAACGCGTATCAGCCCCGAGGGAATGCCCGACGGGGACCCTGAGCGCGTATCAGTTGCCATGTACCGACGCCCCAGCGCGAGCGTGGTTAACGGTATGTGTTTCCGGAGCTTGTGTTTGCCTGCTGTAATTAGTGGGCACTTTGTGTCCGCAGCTGAGCTGACAGGTGGCTGAAGTCACAGCAGATCGCAATGGCCAGCGCAGCACTTGACTCTGCGCCCCTGTTTATGCAGCTGCTCTGTGTGTGCTATCGAATCAAACGCCAGCCACCACACAAGAGTCATGAATGCGAAGCCCATTCGCCGATACTGCTTTTCGTGTGTGAAAGCACTTCGGAAAATAAAAGGCAGAGACAACGTGGAACACAAAAGGTGCTGACCTGCGATAATTTTGCGACGCAGTGAGCAGAGGCGCATTTGATGGATACCGTATAGCGCGTACTTTTAGTCATCTCTCGCGGTCCCGTTACGCACGTTCACCTTTTTTTATCTTTTTCTGTAAAAGGCGTTGAGGATTTTAACACCCGACGCGGGGAAAAAGTGACTAAAGAGTTTTGTGCATCTGAGCACAGATTCGTACTGGGATTTCAGGCAGAGTCGGTAGCAGCGCTGTATTTCAGCTCCATATAAACAACATTTCAGCTGATTCCACCAGTAAATCGACGGCAGCAGAAAGTATACTACTGATATCACCTGCCGCTCTTTTATGGCTTCTGTCGATTATTTAATTATGTTACGGCATAAAGATAAGGTACAAAATCATGACATACAATAATTTCAACCACTGATAATTATTTATCTCGTTTCATATGTATTTGGATTTTTAGCTCCTTTTGGTTTTGTAATATTCAAAATAAAAGTCCGTCTCATGCAAGACACAATTGTTGGCCATATGTTTTAGTAATTTATGTGCTACCATCAACCGACTGAAATGGTACAGGGACAAGGTTTAAAGTGTTTCTTGAAATCTTATGAGTCGAGCGAAATGTATTTATAGAAGCTAGATGCAGCATCCCTATTGTATAGTATCCTTTCCTCTTTTTTCCGTTGTCCAAAATTTTCAATTTGTTACACCAGTATAACAGTCAGAAAAGTTAACATCATCAGTACTTCTTTTATTGTACCACTACTAGTTTTATATCCGAAAGTCAGCTTTCAAGAGGCCTCTAAGGAAACTACACAAGTGAAATACAACATTAATAATGTCACTGTAACATCTAGTTATTTAGGAATGTTTAGTTTAATATAAAATAAAATAATCTAACGCATGTAATTTCCTTGAGAAAAAAATGTAGGAAATACCGGGCGAGTCAAAATGTATGACCGCTGTAATTAATAATACCGTGCTTATTACACTAAATTTTAACATATTTATTTGATACATCATATTGGGGCACAAAGTAAAGTAGCTTCACAAAGAAGATGAAAAAGAAACGTATATACTGGGGTCTGGGGAAAGTGCGGTCCAGTCAGTACCACCGTTACCAGCAATTAGACGTCCAGGGAACTAAACCCTGAAAGAATTCAGCAGTCACCGTTACCAGCAATTAGACGTCCAGGGAACTTAACCCTCAAAGAATTCAGCAGTAGGCCCATGTTGTGGCAATCACATTCGGTTTCGATTTAGATGTCGTATACTTTGTTCGGGAACAAGGAAATTTTCTAGCATTGACAGAAAACAGCAATCATCATCGTAAATCTCTGTCCCCCACTTCATTCAAAGAAATATTGCACAATTACAGAGTTCTTCATAGCTCTACACAATACTCATCCCTCACTACGAAGGTGTCGTTCATGCATGCCACTATGGTTTACATCTAACCAGCAAAGAAAGTTAGATTGTAAACAGAGTCAGACAAATGAAATGAGCTTCTAGGCTCATCACGAGAACATATTCATCCCGAGTCGGGTCTCCATTGTTGAAAGAAATTTCAAGATGAGAGATTCAGAACACTCTCGCACGTATCCCTGTCGGTGGCACCATCTTTTACTTCTGGGAGGACCCGCTAACCGAACACAATGCAATAATACTAATTCACCATGTCCACTAATTACCTGAAGAACGTCGATAGTAAAGCTGGACTCACTCCCTTGACGAATCCACTATCGGTATTTGAACTAATATCTGGCAAAACTGACTAAACCCTGTTACCTTTAGTAAACTCACGGGATTGTAAACAATATCAAGATCTTTCTTAGCAGTGAAATTATATTATATCGAACACTAGCCTTGTATTTAAATGCCGATGAAGGTGCTTCATAGACATGCAAGCATCTCTTTCTGAATCACTTTATGTTATTACGCTTAAGTTATCTGTGGTACAATCGTTTTTTGTAATGCACCTTCCAAAACCTTGATAAGTATTCAGGAATCCACTGCTTTGAACACTCAGACCAATCGATAATTTTAATGTTTGCGTTAAGTGCTTATGGTACGAAGGAAACTTCTGAAAGACTTTCGTTTTTCTTTCTAGCTCCAAATATGTTCTAGGTTTTATTCAGCTATCCTCCTACGGCTACCGTCTTTTTTATTTTGTTACATATACACTCATATGTATTTGAAACTAGATGTTTTTACTTCAGTTTAAGCACGAATGACTTTTCTAAAGAGTTGAAGCAGATAGTGTGACAGTTTCACGTTTACAGAGGACTCTCCTGTTTCGATGCTGTTGTGACAGATACACAGTATTGTTTTTTAATAGGAGCTCGTGGTACTTGGTGAGCGTATTTTTTTAAAAATGTGCAAAAATTAATGTGTATTCTGAAGTCTTTTACTGAATGTTTTGAGATGGGCACGAGAAATGAACTCCCAATCTCTGTTCGTCCTTCCGTCCTTAGTTACTTCCTACTATCCTCCCATTAGCTCTGATAATATAGTTTCCAGGAGAAAAAGGGCTGTTTCTAAAATCTGTTTTGTGTAAGGTTTTCTGATTCTGATGCCATTGTCCGACACAAATTTTTCAAATACTACGCAATATTGAAAGCTTTGTTTCCCAGCCTTTACATTCAATGGGTTTCCATTTGGATCGGAAGACATAATCCACAAATTAAGTATTTTTACGTGTATCAGTGAAGGAGAGACTTCAAAAAATTTAGTAACTTTTACTACATTTTATTGGGAACATATACGATCTTTGCCCAAAATTGTTTCTTTTGCGCTTCAAGTGTAATGAAATCTGTATTCTGTCAATTATTTCTACGTAAATCTATTGTTTCGAGGCTATGTACAAAATTAAACCTGACAGAAATTAGGAGTTTACCCTTTTCCGTTTATTTATAGCGATTTATGTGGTATAATTTTCGGCGAAATCTTCGTAGACAATGTCGCAGTGTCCGGCATTTCTTCTGCAGTCGAAGCCACTGAGTACGTCTTACAGCAATGTTACATTGCTATGATAGTAGATATTAACACAAATTAGTATGTTCTCTTGCTTATGAAGAAACGAGTCAGATGTCTATGGATTATTCAACTTACAGACATTTGCTGTAACGGCTTCAAGAGACTGCATGGATTATTAACTTTTCACGTAGTTCCGTTTGTAGTGGACAGTTAACTGAGTTGACATATTTTCGCTTATAATATACATCTGTATGAAAGATAAATACCAAGATAATTATAGCACCGGTTCGACGCATTTCACTACCAGTTTCTGCATTTCCTAATATTTGTTTAACTACTGATAACGTCACACGAGGTATCACAGAGATATCACACACACAAACAACAGCCTACCGTGAAAGTTGTCACGCATTCATATGTTAGCCCGATTTCCTTTAGTAGCACACCAAATTAACACTGATTATTCCCTGGAATTCTATCCGTTTTATTTAAGATACGGCAGTACGGCAGTATACGTGTGAGTGTAAAAGACTATGACTAACTCATGGATTCCAGAAACGATTAGTTTTCAGGCTGCAGGAGTGTAAGTGTCAGTTAAGAAAATAACGGGTGTCGTTGTAACGATCTTCTCAGGCATATCTTAAATAAACTGGGTCCTGTTCCCCTCAAAGAAGTTCACCGCAGAAAGACCGTATCAGGCGGGCGATCTCACTCAGACCCTCTTCTCAATGTGTCCCTGAGTCCCTTCTGAGAAAGATCGCCTGCCGTTTCCATTCACACAGATCGGATACAGTGATAACATACAGACCAGTCCACCCTCCACAAACTGGAATGAGAACGGCGGTAGTTCTCAGTTCTGATACTTGTGTTTCGTTTCAGTGAATGTGAATCAGAAGTGGAACGTAGCATTTTTTTCTCCGTCTGTGTTGCTTTCATTTCGGCGACAGCGGATCTGTTCCGGCTAGCACGAATTTGCTGAATCGGGCCCACAGATGTTGGGAAGGCAGATGGCGTCCAGAACAGGTATACGACACTGGAAACTCAAGATCCCCGTATCCGAGGGCATTCGTACTGGGCTCCGGTTACATCCTCGTGCTACGAAATCCCATGTATCTTCAGACGATGGCTCTGCACAAATGTTGTTGCATTTGTTCTTGTTGCTTCGCACTCAGACTGTAACCGTACTGTTTCTTCTATACTCCTAATGTAATATATAAACAGGATGTCTCAAAAGAACTCCGATAAACTTTGGGGGCTGTTTCTTCACACAGAAACAAGGAAAAAATCATCAGTAGAACGTCAGGAAATACTTCGTATTTTACTTATTATCGAAAGAAGATTTTATCTGATGTTTCCTGTAAAAGTCAATCCACTTACGAACTCTTTCTTACCAAAATTTCAGTCACATTGTTCGAGATTCACAGGCCAATATCTACAATGACAGAACGACGGGTGCTGGATAGTCATTACCGTTGTCTGCATGCCCGCCCGATGTCAGTCAATTTTGAAATCTGTGGTATACCTACATAAGTTATTTTATATAATGGACGTTACAAATACACCATTTGGGAGTCTATGAAAGACTGCAGTCCGATGTGGGCAGAAAGAGAAGAATTTATTTTCAGCCTTACCTATGAGATTCAACGAATTACGGACACTAAACAAAATATTACTAACTTTCGACCAGATTACGATCAGTTATACAATGTTATTTCGATAACTCACGAACAGGATTTATTTGAAATTTTTCGTTGTTTTCAGAAGACAGAACAATCGCCCGGAGAATACTGTAATCGGAGAAGAGCGATAATGATCGTGTACTTAAACCTTGGAGACACTAAATGATACTAGAAGATGGAAAATTCTGTATCGCCTCAAAACAAATCTGTTCATCACAAGCTATTCCTCCGTAAGTCTTCTTCTTCTTGATGCAAAGAAAATGGATTATTAATGATATCAGAAGCTCACTTCTCTTACATATTTCTTTAGATAAAGAAAATCTTAAAGCAAACGCTATCTTCAGGAGTTCATCTGATGAAGAAAGTACTATTTTGGCGTAATTTCCTTCAACACACACGTATCTCCCATTCCTCAGTGTCATCCGTAACGAATTTAAGGAAGTTATTAAGGAGTATGTCCGGTAAAGGTCAATGTTGTGTCTTTCCCCTGACTTCAGAAGGTACTCACATTTAACGTAGAGAGCTTAAAGCGAAATGGTTTCTTTGAAACATTAACAATAGGCCTCCGAACCCATATAGCAAGTTGTCCATCTTCAATAATATTCTCGGCGAGGGGCTACTTAAATGATAAGTTCACGTATCCATAATCATACAGTTAGATGCTATGACCGTAAGAGGTATTGACTGCCTGTGTACACATTTATCCTATAGCCTGCTGGATCATAGCGGTGAATAGGAAGGCCATGCTGTTTTCTAAGTTTTATTCGCCTACAAAACCTTAAACATATAGCAATAGATCATCACGGTTGTGCCTCCTAGAATCAATTACATCATCATCATATCACGATACGGTTGAGGGCACAGAGCGTCCTTACATGGCTACGTCTCTTCTGTATTCTATTTGTAGATAATCGTCCTGTAAATTCATCTACAGGCGGGCCTTAATAATTCCATGTGTTCCTCTTTTATCTGTTCTGCCTTGTCGTCTTCTTGTACCGCTAGAAGTCTTGCCACGGCAGGCGGCCTCTCGAATAACATAGCGTCTGCTTCGTCGTATCATGTCCACGGTAACTGGACTACTGCATGTTTCATAAAACTCACAGTTGTTTGCGTTTTGCCACACTTCATCGTCACCATCCTGAACCTTGGAACACTTCTCAGGCTTTCGCCTCTATCCAGCTCTGTAACTGAAGTTCAATATATTTTCTTATTCCATTGTAAAAATTTTATATGTGGTCCCTTTCTTAAATTACAAAATTACTCCAGAGAAGTAAGGTTTCTTAAATGTGAGAAACTATTCCAAGGTAAAACATTGTTACGTATGTAGGAACAAGTATTCTGTTCAGTTACATGGCCAGCACAAGAAACTTGATACTCTGTTCAGATTTAATGTTGCAGTCGAGAAAATCTTGTCATACAGTATTTCATAGTCTAGGTGTTATATAATTACTCTCTTGCATTCCAACAATCAGTTAGTGGAATTAAATTAAGAAGAAGTAACATTGAAAAACAGTTACAAGTCCAAAACATTTTGAATTTAAGCTGTTGATAACCAGCACAACTTTCCATTTTCGATACAGGGAAAATTTTTAAGGCTTTAAAGAAACTCAATTCATTTTCAACTGTCATGTGTCGTACCGGGAAAAGGCCTTCCGGTTCGAAGTACAAGAAGGTGTACGACTAACGAGGTATGGCTTAAAGATCCACAAACTTAATATTTAGTTTTAATAACAAACAGAATTTCATATTCACCATAAAATACTGTAACCGGAAAATTAAAATATTCTCAAAGTAACTTAAATATATATTATGCAGCACTTAAATCAGGTGGATTCGCAACATTTACAAACTTTGCACGAAGCAAAATTTCATATTTCACAACAAGAAAAATAGCAGAAATTACCGGAAGCTGCTTATTGCGGTTTCTAAAGCCCGTTCTATTATGTGTTTCTAAATCGGTCACTAGACTGAAACGTCGACCAGGAAACATTAGGTTTTCCTTGGTACACCGTCGTCCAGGTACAACACTCTTCCCTACTAAAAAGGAAGGAAAGATGATAATGGTTTAACGCCTCATCGACGAAATAGTCATAAGAAATGGAGCATGAAATGCAACTGGGGAAGGGTCGGAAAGGAAACCGACTGTGGAATTTCAAAGAAACCATCGCGACAGTCGCTTAAGCGATTGAATGAAAATCACCAACATCCAAAATTTTAATGCTCGGACGGGGACTTGAACCGTCGTCTTCCGAAAACGACACCAGAGTTTACCACTGCGACGCTCGCTCCATGTGACTAGAAATGTACTGAAGATTTTTTCTTTTTTTTTTCTTTTTTACTATGGGACTTAACATCTATGGTCATCAGTTCCCTAGAACTTAGAACTACTTAAACCTAACTAACCTAAGGACAGCACACAACACCCAGTCATCACGAGGCAGAGAAAATCCCTGACACCGCAGGGATTCGAACCCGGGAACCCGGGCGCGGGAAGCGTACTGAAGATTTCCAACACGGCTTTTCCCTACTGTAAACTAACAGTCGGTTAGTTAAATTACTGGCAGTATGATAGATTCGCTATTAAATAACAGTAGCACATGGGCGCCAATACTCCATAAGCTATCTTAGTGTAGCGGAGGATGCTCGCTTTACCAGTATGATCTTTTCCTGTTTTAGTTGCAAATGGAGTGCCGGATGAACGACTGTTAGTAAACCAGTTCATGAGATCGAGTTCCTCTGTATTTGACGTGACAGTCGTTATCAGAGGTATATGTAGATGTATACAACGTGTTTTTTGACTAATTGGAACATGAGATCTCGAAATTGTAATGGTAAATCACCCAGTGATACGCAACACATTCATTGTACTGTTTTCCACTGAAACTGAATGAGCGTCGTCATAACACTCTCCCACGTGCTAAATGAACCCGCAGTGAAACGCACTGCTCCTCTTTGGATGGTGTCCATCTCCTGTATTAATCATTGCAGGTAAGTTTTATTTGCATGCATCTGGAAATGGTAAGTATGCAACCATACTGAAATACAACCATATGAGTATACCATACAAGTGACCAATGGTACATATAAGTGTCTAATTAACTAGCTTCCTAATATCGCTTGGGTCACCACTTTTCGTTCCCGTACTGTAAATCTCTCAGGTGCTCTTGGCTTTGGCTCGCATGCTAGAGCTTAGCTGGTACCTTCACGTTCCACATACCGCATATTTAAATACAGAGGAATATGCTGCAGCGAAAACCCCATGCGAACTATGCAAACGTCATTTATCTACACCAAAAGATTGTCGCCCACAAATTCCAAACTAGCAGCCGGATATCTGAAACCTCTGTAATTGTGCAGGGCATTTGCAAGTTCCCATAACAAACTCTCAGAACGATTGGCAGATACTGGTTACATAGAAACCCTGACGTTTTAGCGGACGGATATCAGTATTCCTTTATTAATAGAGAAGTATCGACAGAAGCGAAGCTAGCATCTGGTGTACCGCAAGTTAGTATGATAGGCCGCTGATGTTCATGACATATAAATGTGAGCTGAGGGACAAAGGCTGCTTGCTGCCCCATTAAGCTCCGCGCAGTCGCCACAGTTGTGTACATGGAGGTGAAAGATTTAGAGATTTCATTTTTTTCCGTCGTAGCTTAGTTGCTTCTATAGTTTTGCACATGTGGTTCGTCTAATACAACTAAATGAAATGCTGCTTCTGTTGTGGCAAACACATTTCGCTTCTCTTTATTTGTGAAGTATCTACATAGGCGTTTTGTGACGTTATTAGAGCATATGTGCCGTCCTAGTGTTGTACTTAGTTGACATGCATATCCAAGATATCCAATTTTTGGCGCTTCTTGAACGCATTTAAACTTAACTTCTCACTTCCACTGTTCACTA
Source organism: Schistocerca serialis cubense (assembly GCF_023864345.2). Taxonomy (NCBI): domain Eukaryota; kingdom Metazoa; phylum Arthropoda; class Insecta; order Orthoptera; family Acrididae; genus Schistocerca; species Schistocerca serialis. The sequence goes on from NC_064640.1 coordinate 587,263,687, forward strand.
TGTTTGGGTTTGTAGTAACAAATCTGTGACTATTATGTAACTGAATTATTATAGAAGATAATTAACATGTATCACATATCACTGAAATTTTTTTCACAAATAAATAGAAGTGAAACGCATATGGCATACCACAAACAACCTAACATTTAGTTGCATTAGACGAACCACATCCCCAAGAATATATAAAATTTTCCTAATTACAGAAAGACTTTCAGATGATCAGTGAATGGTGCATGATCGGCAGCTTATCCCGAACTGAAATAACAATCACTGATGAAGTATTTTTATTTTAGTTGTGTTTTAGAAACTCTTATGGATAAATACACTGGTGATCCAAAATATGACTATTTAATCTCAAACTATTACGGATAAGTACACTGATGATCCAAAATATGACAATTTCCCGCAGTGAGACTGAATGTCTTTGGGTTATTGGCTGTGTGTACCCAGCTCCAGACGTTTCCACCACAAAAAGGTGTGACATGATCATAGGCAGTCGAATTTTATTGTCTCCGAATAAAAACCAAATTACAATATTATATTTTATGGAACAACAAATTTTGTATGGAGAATGAGATTTTCACTCTGCAGCGGAGTGTGCGCTGATATGAAACGTCCTGGCAGATTAAAACTGTGTGCCCGACAGAGACTCGAACTCGGGACCTTTGCCTTTCGCAGGCAAGTGCTCTACCAACTGAGCTACCGAAGCACGACTCACGCCCGGTTCTCACAGCTTTACTTCTGCCAGTACCTCGTCTCCTACCTTCCAAACTTTACAGAAGCTCTCCTGGTTTGGAAGGTAGGAGACGAGGTACTGGCAGAAGTAAAGCTGTGAGTACCGGGCGTCAGTGGTGCTTCGGTAGCTCAGTTGGTAGAGCACTTGCCCGCGAAAGGCAAAGGTCCCGAGTTCGAGTCTCGGTCGGGCACACAGTTTTAATCTGCCAGGAAGTTTCAAATTTTGTATGCTTTGCACTCGTTTCGAGTTATTTTCTGTGAGTTTTTGCCGTTAGAGGCGTTTATCATCCAAGAGTAACTACTTTTTTGTGCCTTTGTTTATCCCCTACGTTGTCTTAAGTTTATTAATCATGTAGTCCCATGTATAATTAAGGGATAAGAAATCTGGAAAACTCTAAAGATGTAAATATTCAATGGTGCTCACCATATTTTATCATACCTTAAAACAGTACATCGAATAATAATGAGGGCAAAAGTATGAAGAAGCAGAGAAAGCACATAAATAAACATATTGAAAACAAGTAGAATTACTTTAGGTTCCATCATATGTTTCAACTTCTTAAGTAGTTTTCGTAGAAGGAGCATATTTTAATGACCAACACACGTAATTGTAGAATAGTGAATATTTAAATAAAGTAACTTAGACCTGTATGGTGAGGCTTTGAAGTATGATGCATTTTAATGGATACAAACAATATGCAATTACACATATAAGCAGCATGTTAAATCATACTGAAAGCATAATGAGGGCATATATAAACGGTCAAGGGGGAGAAAAAGGAGTAGAACGAAACAGTGAAAGCATAGAAATATAAATTAAATACGCAGTTGTCCGTCCGTATGATTGAACAGCTAAAGCAAGCGTGAATCCGTGAACTCTGGCAGCCTTCTGATGACGTCACCAGCCGACCGTTGGAGCATAACTTATAAATAGTAGGCTTGTTAAACTTTTTTGAGTTTGAAAATTAAATAACTGCGTCTGTATACCCTCTGAAAATGTCTCCAGCATCAGGAAACGAAATATTACGCACAGAATAATTCCTTGGGTGAAAGCCTTACGCCATCCAAACATCACAGGCTTACAAATACCTGCTTTTAAGGCCAACATTCTATTATGAGGAGAGTAAAAGTTGCCTCGAGTGCATCTGGTAAGCTAAACAGAGTTTTCAAAGCTAGAGATACCGATATGTTCAATAAAACTTAAGTCGAATAATCGCTGTGTATTGCTAGTTTTGACACATGCCAGTCAGACGTGAATTTTAAATACAAAACCATTCAAAACCTGGGGGTTCTTCAGTGAACAATAGAGAGATTCATAAACGAATATAAAGGTCTTTGTTTTTAAACACATAATTTTATTAGATAAAGGTAAAGTTTCGCAATCTCACCCTAGACAGGCCAGTCCAACGCGAACGACCGTTGAGTCATCCTCTACCAATGGCATCGTAGGGTACTGGATGGAGGGGCAACTGGTCATCACACAGCTTTTCCGGTCGATGTCGGCTTTCTTGACCTTGGAACCGCTACCATTGGGTCCAGTAGCTACTCAGTTGGCCTTCCGAAGCTGAGTGCATCCCGTACCAGTCCTTTTAATCGGGCCTCCATCCACGCCTACAACCCGTTCTTGCGCTCGCCATATCATGCCTTCATCTGCTACGTTCTTTAAGATATATTCGCAGTTTACTTAATTAAATTCTTCTTCTAGAAAATTAATTAAAAATCTATATTTTCTCCATTCACTGTTGTAAATATTGTATTCCGTAGAGGAAAGTAACAACACAATCGGCGTCTCCTGTCAAATTAAATGATTATGAAAACACATGTGACTAAAATCAAAGGACTTCTTTTGGTTCCGATAGTGGTGCATATATTCTCGTATCTTCCGCCACCGAACTGAATAATACTTGATTGGTGAAGTCTCTTTATACCATACTTCACTAAGGCCTCTTTTATCTTCTTCTATTTCTTCTTCGTTGTCAGGAGAGGTGCTGTGGCTGGCTTTAAATTAAACCGACTTGTTGGTTGGGAGAAGTAACGGGTGATCAAAAAGTCAGCATAAATTTGAAAACTGAATAAATGGTTCAAATGACTCTGAGCACTATGGGACTTAACTTCTGTGGTCATCAGTCCCCTAGAACTTAGAACTACTTAAACCTAACCAACCTAAGGACATCACACACACCCATGCCCGAGGCAGGATTCGAACCTGCGACCGTAGCGGTGGCGCGGTTCCAGACTGTAGCGCCTAGAACCGCTCGGCCACCACGGCCGGCAACTGAATAAATCATGGAATAATGTAAATAGAAAGGTACAAATTGACACACATGATTGTCATGACATGGGGTTTTATTAGAACCAAAAAAAATTAAAAAGTTACAAAAGTCCGACAGATGGCGTTTCATCTGATCAGAAGAGCAATAATTAGCATAAGAAAGTAAGACAAAGCAAAGATGATGTTCTTTACAGGAAATGCTCAATATGTCCACCATCATTCCTCAACAATAGCTGTAGTCGAGAAATAATGTTGTGAACAGCACTGTAAAGCATTTCCGGAGTTATGGTGAGGCATTGGCGTCGGATGTTGTCTTTCAGCATCCCTAGAGATGTCGGTCGATCACGATGCACTTGTGACTTCAGGTAACCCCAAAGCCAATAATCACACGGACTGAGGTCTGGGGACCTGGGAGGCCAAGCCTGACGAAAGTAGCGGCTGAGCACACGATCATCACCAAACGACGCGCGAAAGAGATCTTTCACGCGTCTAGCAATACTTTTTTCTGTTCTAATAAAACCCTACGTCATTCCAAGCACGTGTGTCAATATTTACCTTCTATCTACATTATTCCGTGGTTTATTTAGTTTTCAAATTTATAATGACTTTTTGATCACCCGGTATATGCAAAATTAGTTTGGAGGACTGCACTGTTAGAACGTAAAGTAAATATAATTAGAATGAAAGGCAGTATATTTATTCTGTCACCATTTTTGCAGTCTCGTTATCTTTGCACCTTTGCAGTTAAAACATTAACGTCCTGTCTATAAAAGTACCAGAAGTCTCTGTATTTGTCTTTTTCGGTCTGAACAAATGGAGTTGTTCTGTTAAATATTCAGGAAATAGTGCTTAGTTTTCCCGTCTTTTGTTAAAAAAATAGAGCATAGTGTGCCCTTTTAACCAATGTGTCACGATTTTTTGTCCTAGAATACGGTCTGCCATCAGGCGTCAGCATATCAACGGGTGCTGTGCATGGTGTTGTGGTCATATTTAAAATCGCACCTATATGTTTCATGAAATCCTTCATCTCCTTTGGGTCTGTACACACGAACCTGAGTTATTCACTGTCTACTAGACCACAATTATGTGATGCATATGCGTGCTGCTTATCGGTTAATTTTATGGATATTTTCTTAACGCTGCGGTGTAAGATTATGTCCTCGCGTCAGATGGCAGATGTGGGCTGTGTATGTTTTCCTTGATGAGTGACCGATCTCTGTGTCCATATTTCCGTTTCACCACGTTCCTTGTCGTAAGTTGTAGTAGATCCTTACAGACTTCCCTGATTTTCGTAATCAGTTTTTCAGTTATTCTCATATGGATACAGCTTTACCCCAATAATAAGCATTTCAAATGATGTAGCTCATGTGGAATATGCCTCACATTTAACAGTAGAATGATGTTCGTAAGAGTGACTTCACTCAGCACGTGTGAGGTAACACTGTTTCGAGCTGATCGTCACCGTTTATATTTGGTGCAAGTATAAAGAGCTTGGGCCTTGCTGAACACATATGTTAAATTCAGTCCACCGTGTCTCGTTTGAAGCGTATGTGTACCATATCTTGCTTTGAAGATGTGTCCACGACTGACGTAATGTCCAAGGGCCTTCGAGATACCTTTTGCTATGTTTCAAAGTATTGACAGAATTTGAGCTACGTAGTTTACCTTCGATAGTATGTATTCAGTGTGTTTCCGTAAGATTGTGCAAAAGCTTAACAGGTCATAGGGGACGCTACACTGATCAATTTGAGGTAGGGACATGGTGTCAGAGAAGCAGGCTTAAGGAGACAGTAGGAATACAATCACATTACTATGTGCCTTTTTATTTGGATTAGTTACAGTTAACTGTAAATACCATCACTGACACAATCAATGTACCATTTGTAATGTGTCTTACAAAATGTTCTGGAACTTAAGGCCATCAACCTCAATGCCAACATGACATCAGCGAACAAGATTCTGACGCACCCGGACAAATATCCCTGGTGTGTTTCGTCCCTCACAGGCAGCTTCAATTCTGGCAACTATTTCAATCTCCGTATGCACTGGGGTCTCACGCACAAGTGACTTTATACATCTCTGTGGGATATAATCAAGGGAATTCAGGTCACGTGACATGGTAGACCATAAAATAGGACCTCAACTTCCAATCCAGCGACCAGGAAATACAGCATTGAGAGGGTTGCGGACATCCACACAGAAGTGTGGCGGAGCACTGTCATGTTGTTGATTCAGAGCACGTTCTGTCATGGGACAATGTAAATACGATACAACAGACCCACTTTATTGGCAAGTAATGTACGCAAGACGTGCATCCTGACTTCTTAGTAATCAGGCTCATCCTCCTTGTTTCTTTGCAGGAAGTAAAGAATGTACATGTAAATGAACAGCACAGTACGTGTAAACTTGTACCCATGTTAGTTGTAAGTTGGCAGCGTCATCATAGGACCTCATAAAACTAGTGTTGATTACGATACATTCCGTTTTCAGACAATAGCAGGCTGCGAAAAAATCAGTAATGCTAGACAGTGCGGTAGACAAGTTTACTTCCATATCTCATTATGTTGGTGTCTCAAACTCCAGGTTCCCTACCTCAAATCGTTCAGTGGAGCATTCTCAATGTCCTGTTACATTTTTGCACGCTCTCATGGAAATGCCCCGTATTTTCTCCAGCTGGACCTTTTACAGTTGACCTAATTGTATAGTATACTACTGAACGCAGCCTGCTATCTACTGCAGGACACATTTGTAATTGGTAGCGATGGTGTACAGTAACTTGGTTCTGAATTGTGTTCCTAGCCACTTGATATTTCGGATTTCTGGACGTCGGTCAGTACCAAGTCCGATGTTCTAAATTCCACGGTTCTTATGGTTCAACTTAGCCCCTGATGCAGCTTCATACCCTGAATTATCCGCAGTGCGGTCTCAGCCCCGTTGGCACTCTTTACTAAGAAGCCGACATCATGGAGTACGTTCGACATCCAGTTTTGTGTCTGTTTATATGCAAACCTTTCGAGTGTTCGTCAGTGTTGCGAGAAATGACTGTGCTGTGGTTGCAGTTAACATCATCGACATGAGGCAACCTCGCTCTACAGAGCTGTTAGCTTGTATGGCAATGTGAAGTGCTGCCCCTAGAAAATTCTGTATTATTTTGATGAAGCGATGTAGGAAGCACATCAGCATTGTGTGGAACAGTGAACTATGACTGATCCTGTCGAACGCCTTATCAAGGTCTATAGTGACTACAGCATTATCTTAACTTGCAAACTTCGGCAATCGCAAAGATTTTTTCGCAGTCTGCTATTGTCTGAAAACTGAATGTATCGTAACCAACATTAGCTTTATGAGGTTCTATGATGATGCTGCCAACGGTCTTGCATTGGTAACACGGGTTCCCACCAGATCACTGAAGTTAAGCACTGTCGGGCTGGGCTAGCACTTGCATGGGTGACCATCCGGTCTGCCGAGCGCTGTTGGCAAGCGGGGTGCACTCAGTCCTTGTGAGGCAAACTGAGGAGCTACTTGATTGAGAAGTAGCATTTCCGGTCTCATAAACTGACATACGCAGGGAGAGGGGTGTGCTGACCACATGCCCCTACATATCCGCACCCGGTGACACCTGTTGGCTGAGGATGACAAGGCGGCCGTTCGGTACCGTTGGGCCTTCTAAGATCGGTTCGGACGGAGTTTTATGACGACGTTCATAACTTTCTTCATTCTTCGAGTTAAGGTACGCACTAATATTATATAGTCACTGTTAAGTAAGGTGATCGGCCACAGCTTTTCAGCAGTGGTATTGTCTAAGCTTTTCGGAACGATCACAACTAACTTCTCTGAATACTTGGCGAACTTTTACATTTGGGTACATTAATTACTTGTAAATCAGTTGTCCTTCACTTCATACCGGAATACAGGATACATTTCTACAGGGATCCCGTCACACCCAGAAGATGTGTTTTTCGGGCTTAAAAATACGATAATGTAGTTTTCAATTTGCCAGCGTCGATTTCTTCTGTGAAATGTTCTGCGTCCTCTTGGATGAGTCTTATTATCACATTGGTAGTCATTTCTTCCATTGTATTCTCATCAGTTCTTCTGTTAGTCATCAGGTCAACGTAGTGTCTGTGAACGCGTTTCTGGTATCTTTCTGATTCCTTCATGCCGTTCCATCAGGGTAGCTTAACTTCCGCCATTGTTTTTCTAGCTGTCCTTCTCCTTTCACATATGAAGGGAAAGGCAGACAGTTCCTCATCATGTGCTGAGGTCATAACTCTTTATCTGACTTTAAAACCTTCTAGTAGTTTCTTTCTTATGATTCGAACTTTGGCTTGGATTTTCTTAATTGTCATGTAATTTAATATAACAGTGGCATCAAGTTTATAAAGACCCGTGAGACACTTGAAATAAAATTCTATTATTCGTTTGTACCACCATTTTCTGCCTCGCAAATAGGTCAACAAGCACCCCCGGATTTGTTGATTTGCATATTTAAACAACCAGGTTAACACTGAATCCTAAGAATTATATCTAGTTGTGCAATCTGTCTATGTCTTAAGAAACATTTCTCGACTCAGTCGATCCTGTAAATGGGCAACGTTGACCTTCCATAGACCTCTGCCTCTGCAGATCTCCTCTGTCATCATATTTAGGGTGCAAATATACGCAGGGTTACCAGAGAAGCACGACAGTCAGATTTCCGTTTGGAAAGCGTGTCCTTGTGATGAGCACAGGCTCTTTCTGTATCCTGAGGAACACACATACGTGCTTTGGCCCGTCGTAGTATTCCATCTGAGTCTTTACTTCATTCGGACTGCAGCTTTTGGTAAGCTTAAAGCTGTTGATATCTGTAGGTAAGCTGAAACTAGCGTGGCCACGGGCCGCCGGTGCATACGAATTTTAGCAACGTTGTGATCTCGCGCACTTGTACGGGTGCACCTCTAACGGTATTACGCGCCCTCAGTACACTCCACACGAACGTGAGCAGTAGAATTACAGTTATCACAGGTCCTAGGTTGACCGTCATAGATTACTATCGCACGGTATCCACATATATGATGGTACATGATCGTGAAGATCGATTTTTATTTTTCCAATTCCGTTCAGCATGGTATATTTCCGGGAACTAGATGATTTCTCCATACGGTCACACAGCTGAATTTATTTGGTCTGCAGGGACTTCATACTGGAATTATAAGATTCGAAGAGTTCGAACTCGAAGATCAGCGTGAATGATGGGGACTTCACCAATGCTGCCACCACTGTGACTGTACTGAAGTAAACCTCCAGAATGCAATTATTTTCTCTCATGGATCAGAAGTTTTCAGTTTTTTTATTTATTTGTTTTCGGGACGTGCTCATACAATCATCTCAATAGTGCTACGTCAGTTATCACGTTAAGAACGTGAGGACAACACAACACCCAATCAACGAGCGGAGAAAATCTCCGACCCGGTCGGGACACGAACCCTGGCTCTTTCGGCTTTCGCACGCTGACCACGCAGCTACCGATGCGGACATAGACTTTTCAGTTTAAGGAACACCAAAGTACTGAAAACCGAAAAATAGATTAATGTAACATGATGCACAGCTTCTAACCAGTCTTTGAATTCAATTTATTTCTGTTTTGCAAATGATCTATCGAAAGTAAGCTTCAGGGTGTCTTTTCTGTTAATCACCATTACTTGAAGATAATCTACACAGCAAGGTCACAAACACAGCCGCGTGACACTGTGAGCTCGCGACTCACCGCACCGGGAACCAATGCCGGCCGCAGTGTGCTGCACGCACCAGGTCCTCACACCGTCGCTGACGCAAGCAGGCTGGCTATTCAGCTACGGAGGTGGACAGATAACTTCATTAACAAACGCTTATTATGTACATGAAACACAACAATTAAAATATATGTCTTAAATAACTTAAGTAAGAAAAAATATTGCAATAAAAATGTTCTTGGGTAGTAAAATGAATTTGTTTTCAAACTTAAATTTCTTCTTCTAAGGTGTAGTATTCCTCTCCCTGTCTTTCTTCAATCCTCCAACGGATTATCCTATTACAAGATTGTTGGATGTTATCTTCAGCATGTTGCCAAATAATCTTTGTGCAACCGATCCTTTTAGTTTTCTAGTAGACCATTTACTTTTAGGTAATGAAGATGGTAAAGTTATCGTCAACCTTGATGTTAATTATGAAACTGACATAACGTTCCAGTAACCACATTACAGTGGTAATTTTGTGAAAGGATACATTGTGGATCGATGTTGAAGGAGCTCTTCGTCAGCAGGGCATGCCTGTTCTTGATCCACCTCCAGTGGCGTAGATGTCCACAGCACGTGAATCGGTCAAGAATCCATATGACGGGCATTTATCCACGCACTAAGTCCTACTCTGTGGAGCTTTTCGTTTGTTGCGATGATATTGTTATCAACACCTCTCCATGTGAATGTAACATCAGCTGTATATATTTTGAGGGTATGTTTCTGTATACAGTTTCCCAGTCAAAGGCCAGTTACCTGTATTCTGTACTGTCGGCCTTTTCCTCCTGTTTTCATTCACTCTTAAAATCTCTTGCTATAAGTTGGTTCCTCTTTAGGACACTAGCGTCTGTGTAATGGCTTGGAGATTGAATTTTCTATCATGCTTTAACTTCTAGTTAATTTTGCTTTTGTCGACCGGGGAACATACTTTCTGTATGCACTGTTTGGAAAATCTGTGTTGCGAAATTGACTGGACATTTGTTAAGCGGCGATATTATTGTCTTGAAGGACAATGACGTCGTTTTTCAGTTGATGTAAATAAATTCTAGCCCACCGGACAATAATTTTCCCTCCCATATGTATCTGTTAGTTAGTTATAATATCTTGTTGCCTTGCATGTCTGGATTTGGAAATAACTGCCATACATCGTATGCTTTGGAGAATACATCAGTGTTTATTTTTATAGTTTTTCAATTAGTTTCCATAATTACCCCTGGCATTTTTTGACAGATCTCTAAATTTTGGCTGCCGTGTTTAGAGGACACCTGTCTAAGATGACACCTAGCGTTTAGTAACTGTGCAAAACTCGCGTCCAAGGTATATCTAGGTTGCTGAATCTCCTGAAGTTACAGATTTTACCATTTTCGGTCATAGAGTTGTGCCTCTGACGCCCCGCTATATTTCTCATTGTCTCGTTTCATGGATGCTGTTTCGTCTTCATTTCCTATTAGGACAGCGACGTTATCGAATATGCTCTTACGACCAGCGTTTGAGCAGACATTGATATACCCTATAAGGTTTCGTTACAAAAACCGTAACGACGGATCCAGCGAAAGCACGAAAAGAAACAAAGAGGGTGGATTCCACTGTGGCACACGCCGTTGAATGTTAAAAGATTTTGTTAACTCTCCATTAACATGTGCCCTAGCTGATATGCCAGTCACAACATTTCGAATGGCTTTTAGTACATTCGTTTCCAGCCCAACTTTCACCATTATTCTCATTATATATTGATAGCCGACAAGATCAAAGACTTTACGAAAATCGATGAAAAATAGAAGCATTTTTGCTATTCACAGCAGCCATTGAAAAGACGTTTCTAAGTTCAGAAACAGCTGACATTATAGTCGTGGATTCAAACACTGATGTTGTTGACTATCTTCTTAAATAACGAGGTCATAGTGTTGTTAATAATTCTGGAGATAGTTTTGCTGTCAGAGTTCAAAAGTGTAATAGGGCTAAGATTTCCGAAATTTTTTGGTCTGCTTTTCTTTGGTACGAGTATAATTTTGACCTGTATCATCTTGTCAGGGACAGTCCTGCCACTAACTACGTCATTTACAATTGCTATAAAAGTAGTCCGGATGTTATCCTAGTATTTGCGATAAAACTGTTTCGGAATTGTGAACTAGTGCTTTTACCTTGAATTCAAATACTTTGTCCACACAAAAATCAGCTACAAATTCTCTGTTGTCATCTTCAGTGATTTCGCTGTTGAAAGGTTCTATGGCTTCAGCTATCAAATACTCATCAGTATGACTTACGGAGCGCAGGCATTGCCAATGCCGTTGTGTTTCACTTAACATTTCGTTTCGGTGAATGAGTATATTCCCATCCTCTGTTTGCAGCTCTGCGTTGGTATGATGTTTGATGAGATGATACGTTGTCGCTGTCTCGGCTTCTGCGATTAATCTTGCTTTGGATTTGATCTTCAAGTCATTTAACTGTTCCTTTTTATGGTAAAAAGTTTCGCTTTAATTCTCCGAGTAGGATACATTCTTGTACATGGAGGGCCGTGTGTTTTCTTTGAGCGTGAAGTTCATGATTGTTTGAAACCCAGGTGCATTTAACTTTACTTGTGTTACTTCATGCAACAGGATAATCTCCGAGTCATATTGATATTTGAATTGCTGCAGCGCAGCGATGTTTAGATCAAACAAGAATTTATTAATTTTTGGGAGAGAGATTATTTAATTTTGTCTGTGTCACACTCACTCCGATGAATTTAAGTCATTGGACCATTCCATCTTGTCTTTTGCCGTGTCGAATTGGTGACTTTCATTATCTGTAGCTTTGGATGTATTATCTTAGTTTTTGTGATGTTTACTTTGGGTTTTACTTATGTAAGCTTATAGGACCACGCCGACGGCTTGTTCCCGTTCCTCGTCTGTGGTTACACGCGCATAAAACACAGGTGGATTTCTTTCAACTGGTCTGTATTTACATTACCACTGTCATTTTCCTCCTGTTTGTGTACACCCGTTGCCGTGCTCGCAATATTGTAGATGGTAGGCAGGCATGAGGATGTTTGTGTACTGTCATGAGGTTCTGTTACTTGTTTATTTTACTTACTCGCATGGCCTGGTTCTATTCGCTGGTGCACTGACCTTAGGAAAACACGCGAGGAAGGTGAGGCTGCCGTTCCGGTAACTGAATTCCTGGGTCAGGGAGTCAATGGCAACTGTATTATTTAAAACTAAGCCGATGCAGGTTTGTGAGTGAGTAGAAGATTGTCCTGTTCCGTTCGCATCGGCATCTGAATTATCCATTCGTACGTTCTGCAGCTCGTAGTAGGTGCACTGAAGGAACGTGTTTAGATATTTACATTGTTCCATATCGGGTTTGCTTGCGAGCTTCGCAGAATGTTTGTCAGGTAATATGGCAATTTTTGCTCGATCCCGGATGGACTTGGATGAACTTCGTCGGGTAACTGATTTTCAGTTACGAGGTCCGATAAGGTTAATTATTTCCGTAGCTTCAGAGAATCTACAAAACGAATACCAATTTCCGACGGTTTTGACGAAGGTGACCGCTTTCATTACATATAAAGCACGCAAGAACTTGTACTGTGTATGAAGCCAGCACGTTGCGCACTTTAGTCATAGATGACGAAATACTGAATTTTGTCTGCTTTTCTGATTACAGCATATTTGGTTAGTACTTCTTTCGGATAGCAATTTAACAGCGAGGTTAAAGACATGCACAACTTTATAAACAGCGTTTGCGGCCGTAACTGAAACAGTAGTGTCACATCTGTCGCGATGATGGAATTCAACTCTGCCTCCGTGTTTCATCAACAGCCGAACCAATAACACAGCTTTCAGCGGTTTTACGAAAAAGCTGTACTCTTGCAGGTCATGATAACTTGTGAGAACTCGATTATTTGTGAATTCTACTGCATCCACTATCCAGTCGTCTACTTCCGGTGAACACGGTTGCTATGAAAGTGTAGACTTGTCGAATTCAAACTGCAGGGTACTTTCCCCTGGAAACTTGACAGACATTTTGTCAACTAAACCGAGGGTTTAATAGCGAATGAACACCCCTGTGACTCAACAGGATTATCACACAGATACGAAACGCAGAGGTAGGTGACACAAAACTTGTCAACAGCGCTAGAAGCCGGAGTACACAGCATGTTCGCATACTAATGCGTGTCAAGCTAAACATGTAGGTTTCACAGATTGGCAAATAAATGGGCAGGGACTCAACTGGAATGCAAGAAGTAACTACTACAGGAAAACAGAATGATGTTGGCGAGACGAGACGCCAGGTAAATACATCGGATAAGGTCCAAAAAGTGTCTTTGCCGGATTTCAGGAGGTTAGAATGGATGAAGGTGACAACCAGACAGAAGGTGGGTAAATGAAATTAGAAAATATTCAGGACTGATGTGAAATATAGATGAAGACTATAAAGAATGGAAAAAAAGTGGAGTACGTTATTATCGTGTAGTAAAAGCCAAATGTTTGGCGATGATGATGATTGTGGTGGTGGTGCAAAGAAGTGAAAAACTGCGTACACAGAATTAGGTAGAAAACTTTATGAGGGCGCTCACAAGTTCACCGTTAGCAGGTAACTGTACAGTGCGTTCTTCATTTTGTCCGCTGCGACGCAAAGGGGCGGCGATGTCGGAAGTTTCTGGAGCGACAAGCGGATACGGCAGCTGTGTGCGCACAGTAACAGGCAGAAGACAGCAGCTCGGCGGCGATAACGCCGAGGTGGCTGCAGCATCACACGAGTTTTGTGAGGATGAAAGAGCGCGCCAGCAATCCGGCTGCAGGAAATTATTCGGACCTCCCTTTGCGTCTGCCGCCCGCGGCCGACGCCGACACTGTTCTCTGTCCCACAGATCCAGCCGGCCTTGTCTCTGCGTAATATGTTCCCTGTCTTTTGCCAGGACCAGCCTTTAGCTAGCCACCAACGACCAAAGCTTCTGCCTATATAAAAACAGACATTCCTCCAGTTGGAATTCGCTGCCTGGAAATTACTTCTTGTCATTTTCACTTGGTTCAACTCCAAAATCGAATCGTAAATACTTAGATATTTACGTATCGGCAAAGCTAAGCAATTATAAGAACTGTGCAAACACTTGGAAACTGACTATGAAAAATTCAGGCAGCATCTATAATGGTCCGAAGGGGATAGCGTTGAAATGCGCAGACAACTAAGATCAGAAATTTCTACTCTTTGTATAACTGCTAGTGGCGAAATCAAGCAAATCAGCTTCTTAACATAATTTACATACGAGGGTTGGAACTTTGCTAGTGGCACCTATTCATTTTCAGCTCGTACAAAATAGATACGTGTTTCAAAGTTTTACTGACCTTCAAAATAGTCACCAGCATTGTGTATAGCCCGTTGCCAGCGATGTGGAAGTCGTAGGATACTCTTATCAGTTCCAGTTGTGTTGACAGTTCGAGCGGAGCGGTGTATTGCCCTACGAATTTGTAGCAGTTAGGTCTTGTGTAATTTCCCTAAATCGCTTGAGACTAATGCCGGAATGGTTCCTTTAAAAGGGCACGGCAGATTTCTTTCCCTATTTGACGGTACCGATGACCTCGCCGTTTGGTGTCCTCCCCCAAATCAACCTACCAATCAGATTCGAGCCCTAAGGCCATTACTTACATCTGACGAGGAGCGATATATACAAAAAATTAGATAACAATCACAATAATAATAATTTACATGGTTAGTTAAAAATAACTGCTGGTAATAATAATAATAATAATAACTGAAACACTAATAATAATGATAAAATAATGGAGGCATTAAGAACGAAATTGCTTAATTTTTACATAACAGTCTCAATAACAATAATTTGCAGCATTAATAAAAATAATAATTGACAATAATATTAATGATAATAATAGTTCTAGTAATGCCAATAACAATGAAATGAAGGAGGTATTGAGAACGATATTGATTAGTTTAGCGTATCTGAAGGACTTTTTAGTATTTGAAGGAGTAGAAAGGATAATAAAAGAGGAGAAGACTGAAATGAAATTGACACTGGTAATTAAGAAATAACACAATTTCTTTAGAGAACTCTGCAGCCAAGAGAGTGAGAAAAGTGGTAGAGGAGGGAGGACTGACGAGAGTGAGCTGCTGACAAGTACGGTATATGGAAGAGATAGCTACTTTCATATAACGTGGGCCATTACCTGTCTTTTGAAGTTGGAAATGATTTTAATTTCTCTAATACTTCGAGGAAGATATTCCAAAGTCAGGTTCCTGTTACAGAAAATGATTTAGAGAAAATGGCACGATTGAGTAATGGTATAGAGAGTATTTTACTTACCATAATAATTGACGGGGCGTATTAGTGACTCTACAAGTTTCTTTTTAAGCTTGATAGGAAACAATTTTGTATGTTTATGTAGTGAATGAAGTCATGCTGAAACCCTCTTAGAGACTGTAGTTGTGTGTCCAGTCCTGTCTAAGAGATCGTCCACAATTGTCTCTATGTTCTTAACAGAACAAGCAAAAGTTATTTGGGTCCCATATAGGATTAAGGGTCGGAGCAATCGTACTACATTCTTCCATTGTGACTTCGTTGTTCCGATCATTACACGCTGTTGGTAGGATGTAAGGTATGAGTGAAATCATTGTACAGAACTTGAGGAAAAGTTTTGATTTTTCAGTTTAGCAAGTGGAATATCTAAGTAGACAGCATCGGAAGCTTTGTTGAAATCTAAAAAGCACGCAATGTTGTCCACAGCTTATTTCACTCCGTTAACCACTTTCATTAGAGGAGTCGTGCTGCAGTTTTTCCGGAACGAGACTGGTATTCATCCGGAAGGTTATTTGATGTTAAGCAGTTTGTAAGCTGAGAGTGAAGATTATTTTCTAAAACCTTAGATAATTCTGGTAGAATGCAAATATACCTGTAGTCAGATACTTCTTTAGCAGTCCCTTTTAGGGTAGAGGTTTTAGGTAGTTGTTTAGGATTACACTCGAGGTCAGAGAATGGTAAAAAATGATGAGCAGTAGTGGTTTGATGAGGAAACTGAGCCCACTGACCGGCTTCGCCAAATCCGTGGTTTCCGTTTGGCACGGCTCGGCAAACACGTATGGCTTATCGAATGTCAGCGATGCGCATGCATAAGTTTCCGTTCGGGAGGAGATGGCTTCAAGTCCCTTTCACATTTTGGTTTCCCGTAGTCATTCTGAACCGAGTAAGGCAAATTCATGACTGTTTCTTTGAAAAAGACTCGAATGACCTGGTCATAGATGAGACATTAAATGCGAATATTCGTACCTTCATTCTGCCACACGACGCGATGTTAAAACTAAGAGCCTATCAACAATAATGAGTAAACAATTCGAAAGTGGCAAATGAGTTAATGCTTGAATAAATCTAATATTTACTTTGCTTTTTCTATGCAGTCACCTTGTTACTCCAAACACTTGTGATAAGTTATACAATTAGTTTCTTCCAAGATTCGGCATAAAACTGCACACTTCAAATGTTAGCCAACGACATATTTCGAAACTTTCAATTCCTCACTTTACTCAAAGCTGTTACTCACAAACTGGATTTCGATACGTTATTGGGTGTGGTAGTGCTTGTGCATTGTAATGGTGATGTATACTACAATTGTTGAACGAATTCGCCCATATCACTTCCTGACCGTGTTAATTTTTACCGAATGCAGAAAAAAAATTTTCGCTTATACCAATCACTCATACTTCCAGGTAATCGACGGTAGTACGCCCATAAAATCAGAGCACGACTCGACAGGACACCTTCTTCTGTAGTTAAGCAGATTACTTTTTTTTCAACATTTATAGCATATTCAGCCAGCTTCTTAAATACAAAGGATATTAACATGTCAATGAGAAGGGTGCCCTTTCTACGTAATTTTACAGATTTGAGGTCTTCTGCCACTACTTCTAACGCTTTCTGAATGCAAATTTGGGACATCTTCTCAGATATGTTTTCTTCTCTTTTTTCCTTGATAATTACACGTCGGCGGCCACTGTGGCCGAGTGGTTCCAGACGCTTCAGTGTGGAAACGCGCGACCGCTACGGACGCAGGTTCGAATCCTGCCTCGTGCATGGATGTGTGTGATGTCCTTAGGTTAGTTAGGTTTAAGTAGTTTTAAGTCTAGGGGACTGATGACCTCAGATGTTATGTCCCATAGTGCTCATAGCCATTTGAACCATTTGAATTACACGTTTGATTGCAAAGGTGATGGGTTACTGTTTATGTTTTTCACTCGACTTCTATTGTTCTCTGGCTGACTGACCACCTCAGCTCTCCTTGTTGGTCTGGCGTGAATGCTCCCCAGTTTAAAGGATTAGAATTTCTCATTCGTGGGAAGTTGAATAATGTGTATATAAATATTACGGTGGACGCCAGAAGCATTAGACGATGGATTCATCGCTATAAAGAAACTGAAGGGCAATGACAGGCAGCTGATGCAACGCAGAGCAGCCGGCCATTGGCTGCACTCATGCTGTGACATCATATAACACCCAGCGTGTCGACCAAATCATATGTGACGACTGCCGAGTGTCAACAGATTAATTATGTCGCCAGTTATTTATCGGTAATGGCAGTGTGATGGCTATTACTGAAAAACTAGGCTAGTCCAAAATTTGTTCACGCTGACTACCGTTGCTGTTGAGCGCCCGAAATAAAGAGGCAAGGAGAGTACGAGGGCTACTCGGAAAGTAAGGAACGACTGGTCGCGAAATGGAAACTATAATAAAACTCCATACTGTAATTTTTTTTTCACGGTTAGCTAAACTTTCCAGCTACTTATCTACATAGTCGCCGCTCACACTTCGACATCTGTCGTAGCGTTGTACGAACTTTTCAACACCCTCGTCACAGAAGGTAGCCTCCTGTGTTTTCCGACAATTTTCTACGATGTACTGCAGCTCGTACTCCGTGCCAAAATGTCCTCGTATCTAGCGGTCCGTTTGAGCAGAGATGAAAATCGGGGGGAGCCGGGGCCGCGCTGTATGATGGGTGACCACACATTTCCCAACGAAAACGTTGCAGGGGCGTCTTCATTGTCCCTGCAGTGTGCGACCGAAAGCTGTCATGAAGAAGGAACTGCATGACAGATAAGTTATGTGGTATTGCATAACATCAGGTGAAATCTCTCGGCAGACACTCATACCTGGCGGGATAGACTATTTTCTAGACGTCTTTACGCGCTCTCCGTGCACTCAGAACTAAGAAGAAAGACATGATGCTATCAAAGGCCTTATTAGAGTTGCTGCCCAACACATCTATGCAAAGTTTCATCGGCTTTTCACTGTGGTTTCCATTTCACGACCGATCGTTCTTTACTTTCCGAATAGCCCTCATAACTGCATCCAGCCTGCTACAATATAAAACTTACATCTGTTCGGCGCGTTCAGAGGAGCTCGTCTGGAGAATCACTACGAGGATGTAGAGATCTCGAATAATTATGTGCACCAGTGGCTGAGGAAGCAAGATCATGAGATTTTCTGCACATGTATACATGCTCTTGTTTCAACTGCGGACAAATATATCGATTATATTGAAATGTGACAGATTAATCTTGAATGTTGTTATCCTACCGATAAGGCATTTACTTCTCTTGTAAAATGCTTAGCATTACATGGTCACTGACTGGTTTTGCCAAACACGTATCCAGGCGATCAGCTGTTCGCCGTTAGGCACTGCTCGGCAAACATGAATGGTTTATCGAATGTCAGCGACGCGAATGCATAAGTTTTCGTTTGGTAGGAGATGGTTTCAAGTTACTTTTAACATTTTGGTTTCCCGTGGTCATTCTGAATCGAGTAAGGTAAATTCTTGACGGTTACTTTAAAAAAGACTGTAATGACCTGGTCACAGATGAGGCATTAAATGCAAAGATTCTGCCGTACATCACAATGTTAAAACGAAGGGCCGATCGACGATAACGTGTAAACAATTGCAAAGTGGCAAATGAGTTAATGGTTTATTAAATCTGATACGTACCTTGCTTTTCCTGTGCAGTCACCTTCTTATTCCAAACACTTTAGTTACCATTATAGTATTAGTTTCTTCCAAGATTCGGCATAAAATTGCACACTTCAGATGTTAGCCCACGATATATTCCTCACTTTACTCAAAGCTGTTACTCACAAACCAGTTTTCGATACGTTATTGGGTGTGGTAGTCATTGCGAGTGAGATAAGATCTTTAAGAGACAAGTTTTTTTAAATTGTTTCCGCAATGCTGCACCCATCGACACACGTCGTGCAGATAGTGTCAAACGATCTAAAGGTTCAGTAGCGATTCTCGACTTTGTTGTCCCAATAATTTCTGGAAAGACTGCTTATCGTAATGGGTTAACTGTCTCTCACTGTTATATTCACATGCTCAAGGAGATCGTCATTCGGACTTGCCACTGCTATTCTCACTGTGAACATTGATGGTCCATCCTTAAACTCAGCTCTCTGTTCTTCCTTTCATTTCGTTGGAGTCATATATCTTACACAGTTGATGCTGAACTTCATCAAGAGTACAGCCTCTTGAGTTTATAAACCTTATGAAGATAGACAACAAAGAAAGACGCTGATACGCTTACGCGAATCAGTGTGTATTACAACCACATTTAATACGTGATTGGCACTGAATTTTGAGCCACGCCTCGTATTTATGACTGATGGTATACCAACGAAACATAGCATGTACACTCCTGGAAATGGAAAAAAGAACACATTGACACCGGTGTGTCAGACCCACCATACTTGCTCCGGACACTGCGAGAGGGCTGTACAAGCAATGATCACACGCACGGCACAGCGGACACACCAGGAACCGTGGTGTTGGCCGTCGAATGGCGCTAGCTGCGCAGCATTTGTGCACCGCCGCCGTCAGTGTCAGCCAGTTTGCCGTGGCATACGGAGCTCCATCGCAGTCTTTAACACTGGTAGTATGCCGCGACAGCGTGGACGTGAACCGTATGTGCAGCTGACGGACTTTGAGCGAGGGCGTATAGTGGGCATGCGGGAGGCCGGGTGGACGTACCGCCGAATTGCTCAACACGTGGGGCGTGAAGTCTCCACAGTACATCGATGTTGTCGCCAGGGGTCGGCGGAAGGTGCACGTGCCCGTCAACCTGGGACCGGACCGCAGCGACGCACGGATGCACGCCAAGACCGTAGGATCCTACGCAGTGCCGTAGGGGACCGCACCGCCACTTCCCAGCAAATTAGGGACACTGTTGCTCCTGGGGTATCGGCGAGGACCATTCGCAACCGTCTCCATGAAGCTGGGCTACGGTCCCGCACACCGTTAGGCCGTCTTCCGCTCACGCTCACGCCCCAACATCGTGCAGCCCGCCTCCAGTGGTGTCGCGACAGGCGTGAATGGAGGGACGAATGGAGACGTGTCGTCTTCAGCGATGAGAGTCGCTTCTGCATTGGTGCCAATGATGGTCGTATGCGTGTTTGGCGCCGTGCAGGTGAGCGCCACAATCAGGACCGCATACGACCGAGGCACACAGGGCCAACACCTGGCATCATGGTGTGGGGAGCGATCTTCTACACTGGCCGTACACCACTGGTGATCGTCGAGGGGACACTGAATAGTGCACGGTACATCCAAACCGTCATCGAACCCATCGTTCTACCATTCCTAGACCGGCAAGGGAACTTGCTGTTCCAACAGGACAATGCACGTCCGCATGTATCCTGTGCCACCCAACGTGCTCTAGAAGGTGTAAGTCAACTACCCTGGCCAGCAAGATCTCCGGATCTGTCCCCCATTGAGCATGTTTGGGACTGAATGATGCGTCGTCTCACGCGGTCTGCACGTCCAGCACGAACGCTGGTCCAACTGAGGCGCCAGGTGGAAATGGCATGGCAAGCCGTTCCACAGGACTACATCCAGCATCTCTACGATCGTCTCCATGGGAGAATAGCAGCCTGCATTGCTGCGAAAGGTGTATATACACTGTACTAGTGCCGACATTGTGCATGCTCTGTTGCCTGTGTCTATGTGCCTGTGGTTCTGTCAGTGTGATCATGTGATGTATCTGACCCCAGGAATGTGTCAATAAAGTTTCCTCTTCCTGGGACAATGAATTCACGGTGTTCTTATTTCAATTTCCAGGAGTGTAGATTGTACGTGTAAAACACATGCTTATTTATATTTCTCTAAAGTCGTTGTTAGTACTGAAGCAACAAGAACGTACTACAAAACTTCCAAATGTAAGTACAGTTACTAACACAATGAGTCTGCTCTTCAAAATACCTGGAAAATCAATTCTGACGGCAGTAGCATATTCATGCACCACACGGCAGTAATCATTTCGTATCACACTCGGTGAATCATCGCTCCTAGGCTTGTTGTCCAGGTACCTAAATTTCTGAAGTTTGCATTTTTCGTTACACAGTACTAACACAGAAATCAATCAACAGGACTTACTCTGCGCAAGATGATCTACGTAAGTCACAGACCGAGTACTACAGGGTATCTTTTCATTTTAGTTGGTTTATTCACTCTTGCACAAAAAGCTCCGATTCATCAAGTGACGGTAGCTATGACCCTAAATTTAAATCAGTGTCAGTTTCGTTTATCAGCGGATGAAAACGTTTGTTTGTCTATAAACTACATCCGGGTATTTCATCATGATAATGTCTTACACAGTTATAACAGTTTGCTTTCTAGTAGCATATTTCATTCACCGTGACTAATCTACAGTCATCGACATTCCTCCACCACATTCCTTACATAATATTATTTGAGAAAATGGTTCTGCTACCGCAGCAGGCCACTGGATAGGACACGTGACCTCCGATGTAGTCCAACTTGTTATTAGTGAAAACATGTCTCGAGAAAGGGAAGTGCAGCTTTTTACCGAAGGTTGCAGCGTGCTGTACTTTACAGCGAAGTAAAATACCGACCACAGCATTTATAATACCTTACAGTAAGCAATAAAACACAAGGAATGGATAAATGGTGCGAATAATCTTTCTCCAATAGTTCCAAACGCACCACTATGCTGCGCCGTCAAACACTTTGAATTGTTGCGATCAAGTTCGGTTTCCTTTCTGTTTTGAATTTCGATTCTCTTTGAGCGGATGACTAATAAGTGCCACATATATTGACAATAATTCAAAAGAGACCAATTGTAGTTTATTAAATTTGTTACAATAAGAAATTTTGTTTTTGTGTCAGTAAGATATTAGCAAGTTCGTTAAATGCGTTCCTTATTAGAGACGACGCGCGGTAATACCTTTAAAAGAAACTTATCGAGCTATAATGCCGAAATAAGCGTAAACAACTTTCACCTTTGTCGTTAAATTTTGTAGATCCTATGAAATGAACTCTCGACACACGAAGACTGGCGTTTAGACAAAACCTCAGCAGATGTCAGCACGTGCCGGAGCCCACTTGGAGGTTAGGGCAATCAAGTATAATGGTTGCCCGGCTGTGCGCCAGATGGC
This sequence comes from Schistocerca serialis cubense, assembly GCF_023864345.2. NCBI lineage: Eukaryota > Metazoa > Arthropoda > Insecta > Orthoptera > Acrididae > Schistocerca > Schistocerca serialis. The sequence goes on from NC_064640.1 coordinate 587,285,873, forward strand.
ACCAGGTACGCCACAGCCTCAGACTCAGCTTCCGTCAGATGCGCAGCTAGCCGCGAAACATCAAATCGCATTTTACTGGCAAACTCAGTACAACAAGAAAAAAAAAAACGCTTTGCACGCACACGTAAAACAAGGAGTCACAGAACGAGGTAACGATACGTGGAATGTTTCAAAGCACATTTCATTTTAGGTCCCTTTGAGCAATTTAGACTAGACACTGAACGTTATATCTGGTTAATGGCCTGATCAACCGTCGAACGTCCGTGAAAGGATGTAGAATCCGGAATCAGTTTTTCATTCAGTTTTCAGCGGCGCAAATGTTGGATAGGGTGGAACTCTGTTTCTCAAACGTATCTACTACTACTTTCTTTTTAACCGGCCAGCAGTACCATGTTTACACGCATTTTGCCTTGTGATTCTCAAAATTATTATTCCCTGACGCAGCAAATCACTCCTTGAAAACTAAATCAAGGAAAAAGAATATGAGGTAAACTCATCTACAACTTTTCTTTAAATATTTCCTTTGTTCAAGTTATCTCCTGTACTGCATAATCTACAGAAACCACACATCGCCTTTGTTTTTCGTAAGCAATGTATTGAGTGCTCACCTACCAACTGAGAATGAAAAGATGTGCTGCAGAGATTCTTTTGGCGTTACAGTTTCAATGTTCGCGTTAAGTTCGGGCTCTGCAGTTTTTCCCGACATCTCACATTGAAACGGAAACGAATTGATGGGGAAAAATACCAGTTTTAGACATGCGGAACTGTGTCATGGAAGTTATGGTTGAGCAAAAACGCACTTGTAAATGCACTTTATATCTAACGTGATGTTTCCGCCAGATCTGTTCTCGTAGGTACTATAAAAACGTCTCGCATGCCTATTTCAGTAGCGAAACCGTAAAACTGGAGATTTACGACGTAAGAACTTCTTGAAATATGGCAAAATCGACATTGTGTCGAGAGCCCAATATACCTAATGGTGTTCCATTGTAGTCGTGTGAAATAAAATGTATACTCTTATAAGCCAAGTAACCAACAGTTTCCCTCCACTTAGGAAATTTGTTTATCGTTATGTGTGGTACGGTGCACGTTTGTGTGTATTTGTGTGTGTGTGTGTGTGTGTGTGTGTGTGTGTGTGTGTGTGGTCTACACGGCTCTACAGAAGCGTGAGTGTGTTACACTGGAACACAGTTTTGGTTCATATACTCAATTATTTCTATTGAAAATTTTTTTCCTGCATCAAATTATAAATTGTACCGTGTCATCATAATGATCGTATTTACAAACAATAGCGCTGCAGAGCATTAAAACCGAATGTTTGTACCGTTATAGAAACAAATGTCTTAACACCTGAGGGCATGTAGTTATCTGAGATTCTCAACGTAGAGACGCGATCTATTATTCCAATGATTGTTGATTTGTTTTGTAAAATCATTATTAGCCATGACCGCATGTATGAAATTTTATAACTAATTTAGACCATTACAGCTTATCTTCAGATCTGAAACTTGTCGAAACGAATGTTTACAAGAAAGGAATTATATTCGACATTAACGGTATTTATAGAAAAATTTAACAAAATTTTTGAACATTACGTACACTTCAGTTTCTAAGATAAGAGGACACTTTGTCAGTTAACTGTTATTAACGTCGTGTAATGTCAGATGTAATATATATATATATATATATATATATCAGCTGTCAAACAAATGACGCAAAGACTGACATAGAAGCAATGTAATACTGGCCTACATATGTCACGAATGACTAGAAATAGCGTAAGTTTTACATGAGAAACATTACATTAAATGCAAACCTACAGACTCGTAATTGCAACAGGAGCAGTTGATGAGTACAGAAAGGCACTGTTGTCGCGAATTCAAAGTGACACACAGAATAACAGTGGTGTCTGGTGATAGAGACTGTGAATGTTTCCTTGAGCTGGTCGTACACAAACTGATCAATGCTAAGTGCCTTGTCTCATGGGTAAAGAAAGCGTCAGGAGATGGGAGCACATTATAATACTATTACAAGTAGTATAATATGGAATACACAGTTACGTCATAAACTGAAATAAAAAACAATTAAAATTGCAATTATTCGATTGGTAAATTAGACAAGTTGCATAAATATAAATGTGAAACTGTTGATAGAAATTCTTGCACACGCTGTTATGTTACAAAACTTTACACAGCTGTCAATTGATGTCTACAGTAAGAAAGACGGACGCTGAGTTTCCCTACAACAGTCAAAACGTATTGAGAGGTTCTGGTTTACAAAGTTATTGTAGCACACAACATCTACCCAACTATACATATGGAAATCAATCTTATTGTCTACTAGGGAAGATTTAAAGATTATATTTTTGTATACTTCATTTGCAATTTTTCAGTATTAGACCAGTGCTGCGTGTCTAGGTGATACGTTTCCGCTGTCTAGGTTAATATATATAACAAACCACTGTGTGCTATACACGCTACAAACATAGAGAGGAATACAATCACTGCAAATGTAAACAGTACTTCCAGACCATTCCTCTATACCAGTGGCGGGCAGTCTTATTAGCGAAGAGAGTACGATTTCAGTTTCCATGACAACCAATTTTTTTAAACTTAAACTACATAGGCAGGTACACTGATATTAACTGCGAGTACTCCTAAGCTGCTCTATGCTAAATACCCCTATCTGACTTACGTACGTTCGCTAATCCAATACCTCCCAACTGATCTTAGAACGTCCATCTTCTTTACCAACTTCAGCATCCATACAATACCCATCTGCATTACCAATTTGAGCGTCCTTATGGATCAAAGGTCTTGGTGTCCAGGAGAGTAGCAGAGTTTCTAAGAATTTATTGGCACGAATCCGACTGCGGAATCACCATATGATGCATACATAGGTGGTGATTTCACTAGTAGATGCGGCTGCTGACTCGCCATAGCGAACGGACGTAACATGAGTGTCTACTCATCTACTATAGTGACAGCCCTCGTTTTTGTGTGATATTTGCGTCTACATCTATTACTTCGTGAGGCATCTAATAGTATTTGGTGGAGAATACTTTGCACATCACTCCACTGTCCTTACTGCTCCATTCTATTCCATTTATTTCTGGTCAGCAGCAAGAGTGAGTTTCGGCAAGCCTTCCTATCAATTCGAATTTCTCCGATTTTACCACCGAGGTCATTTCCTAAGTCACGTGTAACAGACTATAATACGACTTTTTTGAAAGCGTTCATCTGAAATTTTAACAGCGAAGCACAACATCTCTCTTCTAAGGACCTTTTCATGATTACAGACCGATGCGCATTATTGAACTATCAGTCGAACGGAGGTTTCGTAAGCTTTGTCTCTGGCGGATCGGTTAAAGTTGCTTATGATCCTTCCAGTGAATCTCTGTCTGACAGCTGCTTTTCCTGCAACTAGTTTCGTGAGGTCATTCCAGTTAAAGTCGTTCCGGATCAATAATCTAAGACTTTTTGTAGTTTCGACAGCTTCAGTACTGACCGCGAATCGTGTAGTCGAATAATATTGGGTCTTTATGTGCAATAGATTACATTTGTTCATGCCTGGAGTCAGCTGTCATTCCTACATGAAGCGTCGTTGCTCGACAGGTCTTCCAGCATTTTGCTACAGTTTATGGCAATGGCCATTTATATATGTCGTGATCAGTAACAGTTGTATAATACTTCCTTGAACTGCGCGTTTCGTTACGTTAGAGATAACGATTCTTCCTAGCTATTCCTCACATCCATGCTGGTCCGATATTCCTCAAGTTTATCCCAAAACGTCATCTGAGAGGTGAACTATAGTCATTATAAGTCTATTCGAACTTGTGCTAAATTCCTCCAGATAAGACGAAGGAAGGAGGAACGAAAATTTTTGTCTTTAGAGAAGGAAAAAAAGCTCGATTGGAGAAGAAATCGTTCATTATTTTCAAACGAACCATCCCAGCATTTGCCTTAATCGTTATATGGAAAGATTCCAAACTGTAAATCTGGATGATTGGAAGGGAATTTAAAAAACTCTTCTTGGGATGCAAGTCCATTGCTGCAACTGTGGTACCTCGTTCTGTTCGAATTAGATGAGAGTACTTCATGTTTTACTGCTACACTTCCCTATCCATTTTTTCTTCCATTAACGCTCTAACAAATTGCTGTAATGAAGACAGACAGTTCTGTGCAATAATTTTGGTTTGCTATTGCATCATTTACGACTACTGTTGTTGTGGTGCTCCATTTCAATGCGATCAACTTAATAATGATTTAAATTTCCCTGTCCTTTTCGAGAGGGATCTCTGAGAAAAACTGAGGCAGTACCTAGCTGTCGTTGGAACAAATATGAATTTACGACCTATAGCATCAAACCTCCTGGTGAGAGTACGTTCCGAAATGTACGCGGATGAAGGTTATGATACGGAGTCGCGAGAGTTAATGAAAAAATATCCCTTTCCAAATCCCGCCAGAGTCCTAAGGGTACTCTGCCACCCTCCTCTACGGTTAACAGAACATAAAGAAGCTCACGGCACCCTTGCTAATGGATCCAGCGATCGGCTGATAACTGATCACCCCTCAAACTGCGAGTACCGAGATGTTCCGCGCACACACGCCATTCATCATCATTATTTGGCATTAGCCAAATGGCGAATGATCTCCCCGAGCCCCAGTGCATTCAGGCAATGCTATTAGGAGAGATGGCCTTCAATAGATGCGAGGATTTGGCCCGCGCGCCGTGCGAGGGGCCCTGACCCCGTCTGTTCACCCGTGGACATAAAACAGCCCACCCACGCGCCCACGCGCAGGCGCCAGCCGGTGCACTCCAGCCGACATCCGAGCTCCCTTATCCGGAACGCAATACCTCACGCCCTGCAGGCTGCTTGCATCGACATGAGAACGGTACACACTGCTTCACTCTTTCCATTTTATTAAAGTACAATACACGTAGTCTGGTACATAGAGATAGCGCTGTTTTGGAATAGACATTGTAAACGCTATAGTTGCTATCATTTAAGGTAGGAAATGCTTACCAGCAGAAGTGACGCTCCGAGGACGGGTCGTTAGGCGTACCTGGATAGTTCAGTCGGTAAGAGAACTGCCCATCAAAGGCAAGCCTCCGACTCCCACCAGGAGATAAAGGTTTACTCTCAATCTGCCAGAATGGTTCAACATTTACAGTTAACTGATAACACGGTACATAACATTTGTTGTTGTTCTAATACATGATCTCGCTTGGTTAGGGACTATTAGAGTGAACTGAGAAGTATAATGAAAAAGGGTCAACCAGTCTAATATTTTTCCAAAAAAAACATATTTCCGAATAAAATATCCATTCTTGTGGTCCTCGGAGATTTCATTTCATTTCAGCCGGAAGAGAAATCTGTTTCCATTTCTGCGTAACACTTTTCCATAGCAAAGATAAGCTCTTTTCTAGACGAAAACATCTTCTATAGAAAATAATTTTTGTGCTATCCAATCGGGTTTTTCTTACTTTTTAATTTTAAAAAATAGAGAGGTATGAACTGGACAGAACCTGGGAAACAAAGAGGGTCAGGAGCTATTTCAAAAGTTACGAAGATTGTTTCAAGCCGGCCGTGGTGGCCGAGCGGTTCTAGGCGCTTCAGTTGCTACGGTTGCAGGTTCGAATCCTGCCTCTGGCATGGATGTGTGCGATGTCCTTAGGTTAGTTAGGTTTAAGTAGTTCTATGTTCTACGGGACTGATGACCTCAGATGTTAAGTCCCATAGTGCTCCGAGCCATTTGAACCATTTGATTATTTCAATTTTCACACAAATTTTTTAATGAGTTCAGTCAACTTAAAGGACTGCAGCCAGGTTAGGTCTTCGGCAACAGCCGATGTTTAGACAGGTGCACAACCCGTCATTGTCAAGACACAGATGAAACAAAAGGGTGTTGTGCTCAGACAGCGTCTGTAAAGGGAGCGTAAACTGCATCCCTTGCAGTTGTAGCATGACAGACATTGGTCAGACGATGAGGACACTACAGTAAGGGTGTACTGAGCATAAGGGTCACATATGCTAACAGCAGCCGAGCCTATCTGCTATTGAAGAACATTGCCTTGACACCGCTCGTCCTATGGACTATAGCATATACATCTACCTCTAAATGGTTACTCTGAAATTCTCCCTTAAGTGCCTGGCAGAGGGTTTAACGAACCACTTTCAGACTACTTCTCTACCAATCCACTATTGAACAGAGCAAGGGAAAAACGAACATTTAAATACTTTTGTGCGAGCTCTGATTTCCCTTATTTTATTACGGTGATCATTTGTCACTGCGTAGAATGGCGTCAAAATAATATATTTGCATTCGTATGAGAAAGCTGGTGACTGAAATTTCGTCAAAAAATCTCGCAGCAACGAGAAACGTCTTTGTTTTAATGACTGCCACCTCAACTCGCCTGTCACACCCGTGACACTCTCTTTAGTGGATTTCTTGAATCTTCTAAATGTTTTGCCAACAAAAAGCAGTCTTCAGTTCTCTTTTCCCACAACGTAATCTATGGTATAGTCCCTATTCAAGTTGTTCGTATTTGCTATTCCTAGGTATTTAGTTCATTTGACTGCATTTAGATTTTTGTGATTGATGGTCTAACCGAAATTTAACGGATTCCTTTCTGTGCACATGTGAATGACTTTACAGTTTTCATTATTTGGGGTCAACTGCGGCTTTTCGCACTATGCAGATATTTTGTCTAAATCATTATCCAATTGGTTTCGATCTTATGATGAATTTTTAGACGCTAAATGACATCAAAAAATGGCTCTGAGCACTATCGGACTTAACATCTGAGGTCATCAGTCCCCTAGAACTTAGAACTACTTAAACCTAACTAACCTAAGGACATCACACACATCCATGCCCGAGGTAGGATTCGAACCTGTGACCGTAGCAGTCTCGCGGTTCCGGACTGAAGCGCCTAGAACCGCACGGCCACTGCGGCCAGCTAAATGACAGCATCATCTGCTAGCAGTCTGCTCACATCGTCTCCTAATAGCATCAGAAGGCCTGTCACAATTCATTGGGGGACGCCAGATATCACATCTGTTTTTCTCGAAGGTCTTCGTCAATTATTACGGACTGTGCCCTTTCTGACAAAAAACCACAAATCGATTCTCACAACTGAGACGACACTCCGTAGGCACGCAGTATGACTATAAGTCGCTTGTGAGGAACGCTATTAAAGCCTTCAGGAAATCGAGAAATATGGAATCAGTTTGAGATCCCCTGACGACACCCCTTACTACTTCGTGCGGATAAATGACTAGGTGTGTTGCCCATGAACGGAATTTTATGAATGTATGACAACTATGTGTCAATAAACCATTTTCTTCGAGGTAATTCACAATGTTCGAACACATTATATGTTCCAAAATCCTACTCCAAATAGACGTCAGTGATGCGGGTCTGTAATGCAGTGGGTTACACCTATTTTTTTCCTTGAGTACTGGTGGAAAAATTTGGAAATTTGTCGTAAGGTCTTATGGGACCAAACTGCTGAGGTCATCGGTCCCTAAGCTTACTCACTATTCAAACTAACTTACGCTAAGGACAACAAACACACCCATGCCCGAGGTAGGACTCGAACCTCCGACGGGAGAAGCCGCGCGGACCTATTGGTTGACTTGTGCAAATTTCCAGTCTTTAGGTACGAATCTTAGTGAAGCTAGCGGCTGTATATGATCCCTAAATATGGGGCTATTATATCTGTATACTCTAAAAGGAACCTAACTGGTATGCAGTATGCAAGACTTGCCTTTATTTCCGACTTGCGCTTCTAGCTTTATAAGTAGAGAGAGATATTTTTGATTAAATTCTGGATGGTTCCCCGGAGTCTGCCTGGTCGAACAACACAGGAACGGAGTTAATGCTACTTGCTCACCCGCTGTTAATTAATATTCACTATTAATAAATTCTGATGGTTATCTTTGGTTGTGTGGGCGCTAGTTGTATGTGTGTGTGTTTTTGGCATTGTGGATACGATTCTTGGTCGGCGGGGCGCCGCATATAGAGGTTTCAAATTTCTTTGCGCTTTCTCGTTGCATTTGTGCCTTGAATTGGCGGGATGTGCACATGACGAAATATCGGCGGTTTCCGAAGGCGTCACCGCGTTGCACACACGCAGACCATCACTCATAACATTCGTGAATTTCTTTCTCTGTGTGTGTGTGTGGTTTTCTGCATTATGGAGGCAACCCAGTACCATATAATTTCAAAAAGACGACATTACAGTCAACAGAGGCGCAGCACACACACAAAACTCACAAATACACTTATGTAAATATTTATTCTTGACATTGAGGATAAACTCTCTAAACGCGTAGTGTTAAGCATAAAAAATACTTACTAGATATAGTGTTTCATTAATTAAATCAGAATCGTTTGGGCAACGAGAAGAGGCAAAGCGGTCATCTAGAGCCACCGGTGGCCAAACAACGACACACGCGAAATACGCGTTCGGCCATGTAGTAACCGCATGGCATCAACTAATAAATTGCTATTTTTAATGCTTTTAGTTTCATAGTTTCCTGTTGTATGCGCTGAGAGCCCACTACCTGACCATACGGGGCGGGAGGATGAAATGACAATGTTGTTGTGGTCTTCAGTCCGAAGATTGGTTGGATGCCGCTCTCCATGCTACTCTGTCCTGTGTAAGTTTCTTGGTCTCCGAGTTACTACTGCAACCTACCTCCTTTTGAATCTGCTCACTGTATTCACATCTTGGACTCCCTCTACGAATTGTACCCACCACGTTTCACTCCAGTACTAATATAGCATAGTCGACCGCACATCTGGTACAGAGCCGAGTTGCGGGTCTGAATCAGAGGCTCAGACGGTTCTGCGACTGTGTAGGCTGCAGATTCCTCGACTAGCGCCGTAGGGTGGTTGGGTTTCGGATTCCGCTGAATGGGTCAGGAGTCCACCACACGCAAGAGGCGGCTACATGAGTAGCAGGGGCTGTTTAGCGTGGACTGGGCGATTTTTTAGCTTAGAGGGTCTTGGGAAAATACAAAAAGGGCTGCAGTCAATAAGGCTGCAGGGCGAAGACAGGAAGAACGTAGATACAGGAACCATCGATATAACAGTTGTAAATTGTCGTATCTGTGTTGGTGATGATGATGATGTTCGGTTTGTGGGGCGCGCCACTGCTCGGTCATCAGCGCCCGTACAAAATCCCAATTTTTACACAGTCCAATTTCTTTCACACAGTCCAATCGAGCCACTGTCACGAATGATGATGACGATGATAAAATGATGAGGGCAATATATACACCCAGTTTCCGGGCAGTGCTAATCCCCATCTCGGCCGGAAATCGAAACCGGGACCGCGTGACCCAGAGGCAGCAACGCTAACCACTAGACCACGAGATGCGGACATAGCTGTGTTGGGAAAGTACCAGAGCTCCAAGCGTTAAGAGAAAGCACCGATGCCCAAATTGTTATAGGCACTGAAAGCTGGCTAAAGCCGGAAATAAGTTGACGGTGGCGTGTTTACCTTGTCGCGAAACTGAAATACATAGTTCCTGTGAGTTAGAATGGGCATAGGTCATTCTTGGCAACCGGAATAAAATAATAATTGGATCCTTTTACCGACATCCCAATTCATATGATACAATTTCTCACAGATTCAAAGAAATCTTGAGTTTGATTTCAAACACGTACCCAACTCACACAATCATAGTTGGTGGTGACTATAATTTATCCTCGATGTGTGGGCAAAAATACACCTTTAATTCTGGAGGTACGCATAAAACAACATCCAAAATTGTGCAAACGCATTATTTTGAGCAGTTTATTCATGAACTCATGCGAGTAGTAAATTGTTGTGAAAACACACTTAACCTCTTAGCAACATACAATCCTGAACTAATGACGAGCATCAAAACGAATACAGCGATTAGTGAAGACAGGGCTTTCGTAGCGAGACTGAATATTGTAACCCCAAAATCCTCAAAAAATAAACGAAAAATATAGCTATTAAAAATCAGATAAAAATTCACTTAACGCCTTACTGGGAAAGAATCTCCACTCCTTCAATATTAACAATGCAAGTATAGACCAGATGTGGTTTGAATTCAAAGAAGTAGTATCGACAGTAATCGAGAGCAGAACACTGTTGCAGAAACAACGAAAAAAAATGCCAAATTTAAACGGATAGTGCATGGGGGCTTAATTAAATATTAATATGAAATGCAAATACTTTTAAATTTTTAGTAGCTGTATATCCGATTACGAAGTCTCGTAAACGGTTGGCCCTGACTAGTTTTAGTACGCAATCTGACTGCATAGAATAACAACAAAGAATGGAATGAAATTTTCCGTTAACACAATTAATTAATTAAGTCCCCAGCAGCTATAAAACCAACGCAACAACAAAGCACAAGTGTAACTGTTCTGTGTGTGGAAGTGTGATTCAACGTACACATCTGGCACGGTTCTTCTTCAATAAGACAAGAAATTTTAAATATCATTTATACTGAAGTAATTAAAAAAAATATAAATACTATAATTGCGTAAGGAAACCAGAATTACACTCTAATACAAGAACACGAGCCAGATGCTTTGTTGACTGAACCGGCAATGACGCATTATTTAAAACATTGAAATAATAAAAAAACAGGGAATATTTTACCTTCATATATATTGACGAAAAGCACTCTGGTCATTACAATATCTCCATTCGAATAACATCTGCTGTCTAGCCCATCAAACAACTGCATGAAACATGGAACAAGCACTCCCTATTACAACATATCAACACCGACTCACTACTACTACATCTCAACAAGCACTCTCCACCACGACTTCTCGACAAGAACTCTTCACTACGACATCTCAGCAAGCACTCACTACTACGAGTTCTCGACAAGCACTGCCAGTGGAGGCGGCTGAATAATACTCTTTGGCGCAATCTCTAGCGCTGTGGCTCACTGTAGCCACCTTTCAATAGACAATCTCCAAACTGGTGATCTTTTACGGAAGCTCGAAATTTAGCTCGGACTTCGATGCGAGATACTTATAACAGCTTCTACAACGAAAATTTGTCTCGAAACCTGGCAGAAAATCCAAAAATATTCTGGTCGTATGTGAAGTATGCTAGCGGCAAGACACAACCAATGCCTTATCTGCGCGATAGCAACGGAGATACTATCGATGACAGTGCTGCCAAAGCAGAGTTATTAAACACACTCTTCCGAAATCCCTAAACCAAAGAAGACGAAGTTACTATTCCAGAATTCGAATCAAGAACAGCTGCCGATATGACTAATGGACCGGGTGATCAAAAAGTCAGTATAAATTTGAAAACTGAATAAATTACGGAATAATGTCGATAGAGAGATACAAATTGACACACATGATTGTCATGACATGGGGTTTTAATAGAACCAAAAAATACAAAAGTTCAAAAATGTTCGACAGATGGCGCTTCATCTGATCAGAATAGCAATAATTAGCATATCAAAGTAAGACAAACCAAAGATGATGTTCTTTACAGGAAATGCTCAATATATCCACCATCATTCCTCAAAAATAGCTGTAGTCGAGGAATAATGTTGTGAACAGCACTGTAAAGCATGTCTGGAGTTATGGCGAGGCATTAGCGTCGGATGTTGTCTTTCAGCATCCCTAGCGATGTCAGTCGACCACGATACACTTGCGACTTCAGGTAACCCCAAAGCCAATAATCGCACGGACTGAGGTCTGGGGACCTGGGAGGCCAGGCATGACGAAAGTGGCGGCTGAGCACACGATCATCACCAAACGACGTGCGCAAGAGATATTTCACGCGTCTAGCAATACATTTTTTTTTTTTTTTGTTCTAGTAAGAATGTGTGGCAATTTTTACCTCTCTGTCAACATTATTCCGTGGTTTATTAAGTTTTCAAATTTATACTGACTTTTTGATCACCCGGTAGAAGTAGATATCCTCGGAGTAGTGAAGCAACTTGAATCATTTAACAAAAGCAAGACTTCCGGCCCAAATTGTATACTAGTTAGGTTCCTTTCAGAGTATGTTGATACAATAACTCCATACTTAACAAATCATACACAACCGATCGCTCGACGAATGATCCGTACCCAAAGACTGGAGAGTTGCACCAGTCAAATCGATATTCACGAAAGGTAGTAGAAGTAATCCACTAATATACAGGCCAATATCATTAACGTCGATTTGCAGAAGGTTTTTGGAACGTCTATTTAAAACGGTCTGTTGACACACAGTCAACACAGATTTAGGGAACATGGTTCTTGTGAAACACAACTAGCTGTTTACTCACGTGAAGTGTTGAGTGCTACTTATAATGGATTGCAAATTGATTCCGTATTTGTAGATTTCGAGAAGGTTTTTGACACTGTACCACACAAGCAGCTTGTACTGAAAATGAGTGCTCATGGAATATAGCCTCAGTTATATGACTGAATTCGTTATATCCTGTCAGAGAGGTCACAGTTCGTGGTGATTGATGGAAAGTCATCGACTAAAACAGGTGTGATTTCTGGCGTTCCCCAAGGTAATGTTATATGTCCTTCGCTGTTCCTTATCTAAACGATTTAGGAAACAATCTGAGCAGCCGTCTTAGGTTGTTTGCAGATGATGATGTCGTCAGAAGATGAAAATAAATTGGGAAATTATTTAGAAAAAATATCTGAATGGGGCTAAAATCGGCAATTGAAAGAAACTAAAAGTGTGAGGTGATCCACATGAGTGCTAAAAGGGATCTGTTACATTCGGTTACACGACAAATCAGTCAAATCTAAAGGCCGTAAATTCAACTAAATACCTAGGAATTACAATTAAGAACAACTTAAATTGGAAGGAATACATAGAAAATGTTGTGGGGAAGGCTATCCAAAAACTGCGTTTTATTGGCAGGACACTTAGAACGTGTAATGTATCTACTAAAGAGACTGCCTACATTACGTTTGTCGGTCCTCTTTTAGAATACTGCTGAGCGGTGTGGGATCTTTACCAAATAGGATTGACGGAGTATATAGAAAAAGTTCAAAGAAGGGCAGCATGTTTTGTATTACCGCGAAATAGGGGAGAGAGTGTCACTGAAATGATACAGGATTTGGGGTGGACATACGATAATTAAAACAAAAGCGTTTTTGGTTGCGGCGGAATCGTCTCACGAAATTTCAATCACCAACTTTCTCCTCCGAATGCGAAAATATTTTGTTGACGCTGACCTGCATAGGGAGAAACGATCAAAATAATAAAATAAGGGAAATCAGAGCTCGTACATTAAGATATAGGTGTTCGTTTCTTTAAGCTCGCTATACAAGATTGGAATAACAGAGAACTGTGAAGGTGGTTCGATGAACCCTCTGCCACGCTCTTAAATGTGATTTTCAGAGTATCCATATAGATGTAGATGTACCCCTTCTTCTAGTCAGGTTCTACCTCAAATTTCTTTTCTTCCCAATTCTGTTTAGTACCTCCTTATTAGTTACGTTGTCTACATTCTTCTGTAGCACCGCATTTCAAAAGCTTCTATTCACTTCTTGTCTAAACGGTTTATTGTCCATGTTTCACTTCCATACCCTCCGAACATATACTTCCAGAAAAGACTTCCTGACACATAAGTCTATACTCGATGTTAACAAATTTCTCTTCTTCAGAAACGCTTCTCTTGCCTTTTCCAGTCTACATTTTATATCCTCATTACTACGACCATCATCATTTATTTTACTGCCCGAATAGCAGAACTCGTCTACCACTTTAAGCGTCTCATTTCTTAATCTATTCCCCTCAGCACCATTTTATTTAATTCGAGTACGTTCCATTATCCTCGTTTTGCTTTTGTTGAAGTCCATCCTGTCTCTTACTTTCAAGACACTGTCACTTCGGTTGAAATACTCTTCCAAGTCATTTGCTGTCTCTAACAGAATTAAAATGTCATCAGCCAACTTCCAAGTTTTATTTTTTCTCCTTGTACTTTAGTTAATTAATTTTTCTGTTTCTTTTACTGCTTGCTCAATATACGGACTGAATAACATCGGGGGTAGGCTAAAACCCTGTCTCACTCCCTTCTCAGACACTGCTTCCCTTTCACGCCTCTCGACTCTTATTACTGCCATCTAGTTACTGTTCATATGGTAAATAACCATTCGTTCCCTGTATATTACGCCCTCCCACGGCTAGAATTTGAAAGAATGTTCCAGTCTCTATGTTTACAAATGCAATAAACGTAGGTTTGCCTTTCCTTAACGCATCTTCTATGAGAGGTCGTAGGATCAGTACTGCCTCGCGTGTCGCTACATTTCTCCAGAATCCAAGCAGACCATCTCTGAGACCGGCTTCTACGTATTTTTCCATTATTTTTGTAAGGAATTCGTGTTAGTATTTTGCGAGTTCGGTAAATTTAACACTTGTCAGCACCTCCTTTTTTTGAAATAGGAATTGTTATATTCTTCTTGAAGGCTTAGGGTATTTCGCATGTGTCATGCACTGTCTCCAAAGGCCATCAGTAATTTTAAGAGAAGTTTTTCTACTCCCATGGCCTTGTTTCGAGTAAGCTTTTTCTGTGCTCTGACGAATTCTTCAAGCAGGATCATATCTCGTACCGCATCTTCATCTACGCCCTCTTCTATTTCCGTAATACTGCCATTAATTACATCTCTACTGTATAGGCCCTCTACATACTCCATCCACCTTTCTGCCTTCCCTTCTTTGCATAGGACTGGTTTGCTACCTAACCTCTTTATATTCATGCTGGTGGTTCTTTTTTCTCCAAAGGTGTCTTTAATTTTCCTGTAGATGACGTCTATCTTTCCCATAGTGATATATGTTTCTAGCCACTCCTGCTTAGCCATTTTACACTTCCTGTCAGTCTCATGTTTTAGACGTCTCTATTCCCTTTCGCCTGCGTTTACTGCATTTTTCATATTTTCGCATTTCATCAGGTAAATTCGGTCTCTGGCGTTACCCAGGAAGACGAAAGGTTCCCTTTCACTAAACTTACCAGTGATTTTTCCAACACGAATACGAAATGTGGCTAAACTGTAATCCTACCTTCTACTAATTTTAGCATATAATAATAAAATCTGAGTGCAATGCAGTGTACACAATTCACAGCAGCCGAGTCTTAATCGCATTGTAGAGAATCCTTTAACCTGAGAAATGAATTGTGATCGTATGTGCTTAAGTTCAAAACGAACTGATTATAAGTATATCCGCGACCTTGGCCAGTACTTGCTGTTGCTTTACGCTGATTACAATTCGTTTCGCGAATTTCTTTACTGATTTCGGATTCATTTTAACACATTCAAGACTAGGTGCGATTCTTACATTCTTTGACATTAGCTACTATCCATTCTTATGAAAGATCTTTTGACCTTGTCCTTCCTCCTATGCCTTGCGCGTACCTATGAAGTTTCTCTTTCCTGGCTGCAACATTTAGCCGTCTAGCATGTCCGCCAGTCATGCTTTCTCATTCACCTGTATATCTTTACCTTCAACTAGGACATGCTCCATGATATTTAGAACATAACTTAACTCCTATTCACTTTCTGTTACAATAGCTGCATTAGCAGTCAAGCGTACTGTGCTCATTTTCTGTGCTTAACAGAAAACAACAGTTCTTTAATTCCTTTTCCAACGAACATATAAACAACAATGGTGACAATGAACATGCCTTAAGTCTTTCCTGGTTTTGACTTGTACAGATCTGTCAGTGCAGACTATCCTAATTTGCTTTGAAGAAAAAGGATGTATCTCCATCTCCCTAAGAGAGAAAGGAAACGATTTTTATTTCATACCAGATTATAAAACGCCATTACATATTTACTGCGCCACAATAAACTCCGAAAAACGACCTCCATTTCATTTTGATTGTGCTTGTCCACTCCATATACACAACACACAACGATTTCACTGTGTGTTTATACATGCCAGCAGCACGCAGTGAACAGAAGACGATCACTTTCTTGGATCAAATCTAAGACGAGGTGCTAGATTTCATCAAATAAATTTGACGAAAGGAAACATTTGACGAAAGTTCCCTATTACACTACATCACATCTGTTTGATAAGGCAACTTTGTTGAAGAAATTTAGTAGTGCAATACAGGCTTTCCAGTAACGCTTAGGTTTTTCTGACAGTTGGATCTATCGTGAAGATGCGTATGCACACCAATAGGAAAATGGCTGCAATCATTTGTGATACCTTTACTCGAATGAACGTATTATCATGTTTGTGGTTTCCCTGAACAAGAGGGCGTAGTAGCTCTTCTCCAGAGAAAGAACTTCATTGTCGGTCAATTTTATTATATTGTCGGTGTCACAGCTCACGCTCCGCCACAGCCGACTATTCCACCTGTTCCAATCTGCAATACCTTTTTTTTCCTGAATCTAGTCATTTCAGTATAGGCTTTTCAATATGTATGGGGTTTGCAGAATATTCCCGACATTGCAAGTGAGAATCCATCAACACCAGGACAACAACAACATTGAAGATGAATTGCTCGTAGCTCATAAGGTATGCATTTTAGAGCTGATTTTTACCAGACTTCTTTTGCTTCGAATGATCGTTCCTGTTATATCCCTGAACACTGACCATTCGTCCTGGCATACCCTATACAGTCTGCGGTCGCGAGCTCGATTCCCTTCCACCACCAACAATGCAGGATGAAGCTTTGACAGTGCCTGCCACTCGTGCTGACTGAACGTTGAAAAAAATCAACATATAAACGTCGGCCGAAGAACCCGCGACAGAAGCCAACGGGCTGTTTGTTATGGACTATATCCACCACGACGGCCCACATCTAAATACGCGTATTGCTCTGAGGCCCATATGAGCATTAATTTACATGTTTCCGTTAAATAAAATATACAAAATGTCCAGTAACCTTACGTAAAAAGAGCCGTAAAAAAATACGTCATTATTTTTCCCGCATAAAAAACGGTTTAAGCTCTTTTCCATGCATTTCAATGTTTATCAAAGCATTCGTTGATATCAGTTTAGACTTCACAGTCAACACAGGAACCACATTTGTTTCTACAGTGACACAACGATGCAAGAAGCTCATCGGATCAATATTCAAATTTTCCAGAGACATTTCTTGGTGTCGAGTCAACGAACGTGGCGCCTATCACGTAGTCGGATTCTGCATGAGCATAACGTCAATCCGGAAATGATATATCGTTTGAGATGAGATGCCTAAGATCTCAAAAATCTCATAAACCTCAATGCAAGAGCTTACTATGCTGATATTATGATCTATATTGACCATTTATTCAGAAGAAAGCTGAGTCTGTAATTCTCAGCTAGTAGAAAGATAGTGTGTTCCTTTGACCAATTATAAAAGCTTGTGTCCAGTTATAAATTCGCTACAGAGAAGTTTGGTGTAAACAGATGCAACTGGGTTATAAGAAAACATATCTTCGAATCCAGCGTTTGGCTGTTTGTGGTAGACTCACAGTATTTTCCAGACATGTCGTGATGTTAACAGATTTCCATATTTTGAAGAGAATTGCAGAGAAAATAGGTCTTCAGGTATTTGACACATGGACCTAATTATGACAAACTTATGCTACTAATATCTTGAACACAGGATAGGGAAAGATTACAAAAAAAATCATTAATTTAGATACCTGGTGAGGAAATAGCCCAATACACCCGGCGTAAGAAAATGGTAAAGACTTATCACTTGACTAAAACAAAGCCACTTTATTCCGTTACTCTAATACAACCAGTATGTTGATACGTAGTTGGGTAGTTGGATTTAACTAACACGTGAAACAGAAAACGTAAGAAAGAGAGCAGAAAACTCTGAAAATAAAATAGATGACTGAAACAAACGGTGTGTACAGAAGGAGAAATAATGATAGTTTGAGCAGCTAATGTAGCCATGAGAAAGCGCTGAATAATGCTTCACTGACTCTAGTTCAGATTAATGATAACAGGCTCTAGGAGAAATTTTCAAACAGTGTGAACCACAAAAAGTAACCCCATGATTGCCATGACTGCAGATAATCGGATGCAATAAGAATAGACGAAAGAATAGACGATAGAAGACCATGAAATTATAGATACAGATGAGTCTCGAAATAAAATTTTAGAATGTTATTGTAGCGGCATCACCTCATAAGATAGTTCTATTGTGGAATTGCGGCAGTGAACGGCAGACATACCTGTAAGTCAACTGTGGGCTTGTTGGTAATACGTTTGTGGTACGTGAAGCAGCAAAGAACGTCGGACCGACAAGGGCGCAAGAATTGTCGAAACGGGGTGCTCAGTAGGACTACGACGCAAATCTCCATCGAAACCAGAGCACTGGTACTAACCTAATGTGTGTCAGTATGTGACTTAAACAAGCACATTTGCAAAAAAATACGCGCGCTGCCGAGTATAAATGGAGGATAGTCAAGTAGTACCAGTGTCTTTAGCGTCACAGTTCTCTTGGACGACGGTGCTGTCCTACACGGCCGTCCACACGAAGCACAGTTCCAGTCTGTGCCGGGGCCACGGTTCAACACACTGAGTTCGTAAGGGACTTGGGGCCAGTTCAGGCCTTCCAGTATCCCGGTCGACTCCTGCCCGGAGGCAGGGGGATCGCATCCCAGTTGCTGCAGAGGACATCCACCCATCAACATCCGCTTTCCGCTATCGCGGGGAGTGTGTCGGCGTGGTGCGAGTGCCACTCGTCACTGGAGGCCGGTTCGCGGCCGTCATCGAAGAGTTCGCTGCTGGGGCAGCGTGCCTCGCCGTGGCTGTCGCAACGGGGCTGCGTCCTCAGCAAAGCCGAGCGCCAAAACAGCCGAGTGAGCGGAATTCGACGTGTTCCCGTACCTCTGGCGACTTCATTATCTTCAGAGGAGAAAAAATTGTTATTCACTTGGTTTTTTTTTTTTTACTTATCAGACTACCGACATGCTTGATGTGGCTCGCCACGATTTCCTTTCTTGTGCCAACATCTTCAACTGAGAAGAGCATTTACTAGCAATATTCTGAGTTACTTGTTCTGTATAGCCTCGTGTCTGTCTTCAACGAAATTATTAGCCCCCTATGGCTTCCTCTAGTACTACAGTAACCATCCTGCAAGAACTTCTCATGTTCTATCAGTCTTAATTTTTAATATCTTTCTGTAGCACCGCAGCTTAAACGTGTCGGCTCTTGTCTTCCGATTTTCCCACAGTCCCTTATTCACTTCCACACAGTGCTAAACTCCATACGTAGATTCTCAGAAATATCAGTCTCAAGTTAAGGAACGAATGCTCTCTCTGCCTGGACAAGCCTCTTTCCTATATCCTCTTTGCTATATTCATTGTGCATTATTATGGTTTAAAGTTAGCGAAATGCCTTCACTATTTCTACAATGCGTTCCCAAATATGATTCCCAAATATGATGCCGAATTCATCGCTAACGTTTCTTCAGTTTTCCTCATTATTTTGGCTTTCCTTTACTGTAGATGCGTACTCAGTACCCATTAGTTCAACAGGTCGAGTAATTCTTCCTCTTTTCCATTGAAGTTTAAATATCATCAGTGAACTTTCGTGCCTTTATTGGCTGAATGAAACTTTCGTACTTGTACTTGTTTGTTGAGAATTCACACCATGGCTACTACTGAGTGAGGCCCGTAACTTCTATGCATTAACTGCTCTTATTATAGTGCTGGAACCTAACCTCCGAAAAGAAATGACAGTTAATTTGTGGATTGGAATCCCTCTGTTCACCTATCCTGATCCTCGCAGACTCCTGCAGTGACAAACTCATATGTAATGCTGAAAGAAAGAACGTTAGTGTACTAGTTGAGTGTAGTGGTATACAACATTACTTGAATCTGTCACAAAAAGGAAATAAGTCGAGACCATGGGAGATGGTAGTGCTATGATTACGGGATTATGAAGTGGATGTGCGTAATCAGTAACCACAATTTGAAATTAATCTGTATTGAGACGAACATAAACGCAAAAATTACGCATATTGTAAGGGCGATCTCTCTCTCTCTCTCTCTCTCTCTCTCTCTCTCTCTCTCTCTCTCTATATATATATATATATATATATATATATATATATATATATATATATATATATATGTATGTGTGTGTGTGTGTGTGTGTGTGCCGTCGACATTTTGTAAATAAAGTGTAAATACATTAAAAAAAACACTCGTTTTAATGTATTTACCAAACAAATCTCCATAAGTAAATTAGACGAGTAGGGTGCGGGAACTTCTCCCTCTCTGTCTGACACGGATTTTCTGCGTGATCCACCAACACAACCGCATGAGGTAGTGGTAATTCCGGGGAACCGCAGTAAAGAACGCATCAAACCTGAGAACGTCGAATCACTGAAGAAGAAAAACAGTTGGAAGACAGGGGAGATGTTCACACTTCTTCTCCCTCTGTTTTGTCCATTGACTCTGCCATGGATACTGGAACATAGATCCGTTCGATGATGATTTTTGTAGTATTTGTTTCACTTCAGTTGTCTATGCAAGCAAATACTTTCCTCACTTTTAATATTAAGAACATTAGTTCTGAATTCAAGCTCATCAGTTTGAGACAGTTTATATATAAGTCTGGAGCAGATATATTTTTTTACAGGTTGTATTATTTTACGATTTTTCAATCCCTGGGTTCTCGACCTTTTTTAATGTGTCTTCCGAACTTTCTACAGGTAACACCTTGTTCCAAAGGAAAGGAATTCCATAGCGAGATTTCGATATTGTCGATAATGGTACGGGTATCATAGGACGTACCTCTCGTGATCTCACTTTACTTCTTCTCTATGCACCTTCTGCCTCTGAACGTTCTATGGAACGTTCGCATGGCTACAAAGAGGAAATCATTTACCTGCTTCGTAAATTCCTTACAAAGATTCTATAGGGGGGTGATTTTAATTGTGTTCTCCGGCTGGTGGATCTGTCTTCTAATTCCAGTTTTAATAAAGACCTTGAAGACACTGTACGCTCCTTGCACCCATCGCTTGTGCGCCGACTATAACATCACGTTCAAACTCACTGAAATCGTGGTAACCTGCGATTGTAGCAGCAGTAATCGATCTAACAACTGCGCCAGACACTTTTTGTTTCACATAGGACACTTTTTGTTTTACATAGGCGTTGCCGACCGCAGCGCCGTACTCTGCCTGTTTCCATATCTCTGTATTTAAATATTGAGGTTTATGAGATTTTTGAGATCTTAGGCATCTCATCTCAAACGATATATCATTTCCGGATTGACGTTATGCTCATGCAGAATCCGACTACGTGATAGGCGCCACGTTCGTTGACTCGACACCAAGAAATGTCTCTGGAAAATTTGAATATTGATCCGATGAGCTTCTTGCATCGTTGTGTCACTGTAGAAACAAATGTGGTTCCTGTGTTGACTGTGAAGTCTAAACTGATATCAACGAATGCTTTGATAAACATTGAAATGCATGGAAAAGAGCTTAAACCGTTTTTTATGCGGGAAAAATAATGACGTATTTTTTTTACGGCTCTTTTTACGTAAGGTTACTGGACATTTTGTATATTGTATTTAACGGAAACATGTAAATTAATGCTCATATGGGCCTCAGAGCAATACGCGTATTTAGATGTGGGCCGTCGTGGTGGATATAGTCCATAACAAACAGCCTGTTGGCTTCTGTCGCGGGTTCTTCGGCCGACGTTTATATGTTGATTTTTTTCAACGTTCAGTCAGCACGAGTGGCAGGCACTGTCAAAGCTTCATCCTGCATTGTTGGTGGTGGAAGGGATTCGAGCTCGCGACCGCAGACTGTATAGGGTATGCCAGGACGAATGGTCAGTGTTCAGGGATATAACAGGAACGATCATTCGAAGCATTTGTCGGTATCCTACACTTGTCCGATATACCCGTTTCAGTACCAGTCGACTTGATCTTTTTTACCTTTCTAATTTTTTGTGCGGGCAGCTTTTGGAAGCTGACGTAATACCTGCTTGTTTTACTGATGATTTCGCTGTAGCCGTCACATTTAATTATGTACAGCAACCGGTAAAATTTTATGTTCAATGTAGCCTACCTACAAGATCATTCCCTTGTTGTTGTCATTAAAAAGTATGGGCCCGTTGCTCACGTGCTATTGTACGGTTTTCATCTGCTGTGGAATGGTGGACGCTGCATGCCAAGCCACAATTTCGTAAGGCTCTCATGCGTTTTGATTCCGTGATGGTGGCAGGCGTCCGGCGGACCAAGGAATATTATTACTCCGTATAAAGTACGTCAATTTTACGATAGCGCTAAGCAAGCTCCTCTGCTTATTATGGATGTACGCTGAATCAAGCGAAATTTCTACAGTTGAAAGAATTACAGAAGGAAGGACTCCGGACAAAATCTTAACCACGTTCCATTTCACAAGATGACTGACTTCATGATACCATATTATCCGTATGAGGGGGCGCAGGAAACGCATTTGCATTGCGTCCCTCGCTAACGCTGATGGCCGAGAGTCAAAAGTCTCACCGTGACATTTTAAATTTAATTTTTAGCTGTATTACTGAACTGCGTAATACCCATATTACCCATGAAAATTGTCCTGATGACTTTTCCTCATTGCAGGATTGCGTCATCATCCCTGAATTGAATGACAGTTTCTTTGAGTGATGTCCACAAGGACGATATATATGATGATACCGGGTCTCAATCACGAAAGTCAAGTGGACTGGATGGCATTCCTTAAGAATTTTGTGTTAATTTTTGGTCTCTCATAGGTGACATAATAACGTCGATGGTTAATGAAATGAAATGGGGTGTCTCACTTCCTGCTCCTTTGATGAAAGGTAAAATGGTCCTCATCCCGCTAATTAAGGGTCGACCCGGTCTTGACTCACTTAGTCCAATTACTCTTCCAAACTTCGATTATAAAACTTTTTCTGTAGATATAAATACCTGTCTCTCTAACTTGCTGAACAGAATTGTTGCCGTTCACCAAAGCTGTGTGCCTGGACGCACAATACGGACTTCTGTTACCGAATCTCGAAATGTCGTTGCGGTGGCTGCGGCCGCTAATAAATCGGGGGCCTTGCTTTTTCTCCACTTGCAGAAGGCATTTGGCAGTGTCAGTGACAGTTTTTAATAAGTGTGTCAACTGCCTTGGGCTTTACTCACGACGCATGCCAGGTCCAAACCAATATTTTCACTTAATATCCATGCCCCATTGGTTGTGAACGGTTACCTGCAACCCCCCCCCCCCCCCCCCTCCCCAAGCGATTTCAACCCGTCGGGGTTCATCCCATATATTTCAAGCTCTGCTTTGTTCTCGGAATCCTTGCTTCGCCGTATTGCTATGCAACTACATGGCTGGACTACACAGAGAACAATTTTCAGTCCACCCTTTCGCCGATTTCATGGATTTTACGAAATGTTAACGACACTTCTGAACTCAAGGGTACCTTGGCTTCTTTTTGCCGACTGGCTGGCGCCCACATTATTGATCGCAATTGAACGTTCCTACTGTTGGAGGCCTTGAACAAAGTCTTAATTTCTTGGGCGATGGTGACAGATCGCCACAAGACGTTAGGGATCATAATAGATCGCAACCCGACCAAAACAGCAGCACTTAACTGGTTCTAGGCGCTACAGTCTAGAACCGTGCGACCGCTACGGTCGCAGGTTCGAATCCTGCCTGGGGCATGGGTCTGTGTGATGTCCTTAGGTTAGTTAGGTTTAAGTAGTTCTAAGTTCTAGGGGACTAATGACCTCAGAAGTTAAGTCCCATAGTGCTCAGAGCCATTTCAACCATTTTTGAACTTAACTGATTACGACTCGTGTTCAGGGAGCGCTTCATGAACACGAACACCATTCCCTTAGCCGCCTTCGCAAAGTGGGGTCTTAGACACCTATATTTTCAGTAAAGTGTATTACATTCCACAGATAGTCCCGCTCCCCGCGACACAAACAACTATCTCGTCGATTCTTGTGGCGACGACATATCTGTCGAGTTCAGTATGAAGTGGCAGCCAGGCTCCGCAGTCTCGGAGGATTAGATCTTTCCAATATGAAAGTGAAGGATTCTATCTTGTTTGTACCACGCAATGACTTAACATGTACACAGGCTCCGTACTCTATTACATCTTGTTTGTATTTCTGTCTCCAGCTGGTCAGTCTGACGCCTCCTGTTGATGATTGACAGATTAAACCTAAATTGCGACACAACGGCGAATATTTTACAATTGACAGTTACTTAGCTGCTGATCCCCTTTCAAAGGCGCACCCTACTAATGGAGACTTATCATCCCGATGGGATCAACCATCTTGACTCTTCCCTGCTGAAATAGCTTCCCTGGCAACATCTTGGAAAACTGCATGGTTTCATCTTCGTCTTCTTGTATCAGCAATGGATATTGCTTCGTCGTGGTGTAGAGTCATTGATCGTTTGATAGCGAATGGCGACCGTCTTTTCTGCAAAGGCCTTCGCCCGACGGACCAGTGTGACGAATTCTTTTGGAAATTTATGGTAAGTTGTATGGGACCAAACAGCTGTGGTTATCGGTCCCTAGGCTGACACATTACGTAACCTAGCTTAAACTAATTTACACTAAGGACAACACACACACCCATGCCCGGGGAAGGACCCGAACCTCTAACCGGTTGAGCCGGCTACACCGTGCTGCTCAGTGTGACGAATATTAACACACTGATACCTGATTTCGCAGTCTGGCCTCTTGTGGAGATGATATTTGACTCTGGATTCGTTGACTGTCGGCTTTTCTTTCCCGACTGCCTGAAACCGCTTTTTCGGATGAATTTCTTATTCGACTGGACGCATCCTTTTCTCCTCAGACGAAAACGAATATGATCCTCTGGCTCCTGGGTCACCAAGTTCGCTAAATTGTTTTAGATGGGAACAAATCTGATTCCCGTGTATTTCACCAGTATCTGGAGACCGCGCACTGGAAATGGCTGCTGCTCCCACATTATAAAGCACCTATTCTGCAAATATGCTTTTCCTCGTTTTTAATCGATAGAGTATTGATTAAGGTCCCCTTTGGTCTTTGGTTCCACCCTGTTTCTGATGCCCAGTCATGAAAGCCTTGCTTTGTTAACTCATAAAAAAATTAAATATAAATAAAATAAACAGAAATACAAAATAAAATAAATAAAATATAAAATGACAATAAGTTGTTAGTTAGAATTCTGGTTACTCAGAAGTTTTTCTTTTGTTTTGTTACTAACAATGACTTCTTTTCTCAGTTTGCAACTCGCATTACATAATGATTTTGTGTTTGGTTGCCGTCATGTCCATGAAAGTACCAACTATTCAGCGTGTCTGACTGCCCGCATTCGATTCCCGGCAGGGTCGGAGATTTTCTCCCCTTGGGGACTGGGTGTTGTTTTGTTCTCATCATCATTTCATCCTCATCGACACGCGAGTCACCCAATGTCGCATCAGCTGAAAAGATTTGCAATTAGTCGGCCGAACTTCCCCAAGTTGGGACTGCCGACCATCAATGCCATACAGGCATTTCATTTTACCAGACCACAGTACATCACTGTCCCACGTCATAGTAGGTTGACTCTTTCTGACGATTCTCTTCAACTTCATCTTACTCTTCATCATTACTGAACTATGATTTTAGTTTATTTTGGCTACTGGGTACGCCTTACAGTCAGTCTCTCTGTCACGTTGGACAGAAGACATCAAAATAGAAAAAGAGTCTAGAGTGCTGCACAGAGTCACTACAACCGTTCCTAATATAAGATTATACGTGGAACGCAATTAGCTTTTTAAAACAGAATTGCTCTGTCACTGTACGATATTCTTCATCTTTTTTATTTCTGTGAAACGCATGAAACCCACAAATGGAGAAGAAATAAAAACTCTGATGTTTGCCGACGACATCGTAATTCTCTCAGAGACAGTTAAACGGAATGGACAGTGTCTTGAAAGGAGGGTATAGGATGAACATCAACAAAAGCAAAACGAGGATAATGGAATTTAGTCGAATTAAATTAGGTGATGCTGAGGAAATTAGATTAGGAAACGAGACACTTAAAGTAGTAGATGAGTTTTGGTATTTGGGCAGCAAAATTACTGACGGTGGTAGAATCAGAGAGGATTTAAAATATAGACTGGCAATG
Organism: Schistocerca serialis cubense; assembly: GCF_023864345.2. Taxonomy (NCBI): domain Eukaryota; kingdom Metazoa; phylum Arthropoda; class Insecta; order Orthoptera; family Acrididae; genus Schistocerca; species Schistocerca serialis. Next base: position 587,311,946 of record NC_064640.1, read on the forward strand.
GCAACGAAAGTGTTTTTGAAGAAGAGAAATTTGTTAACAACGAGTATAGATATAAGTGTCAGGAAGCCTTTTGTGAACGTATTTGTATGCACTGTAGCCATGTATGGAAGTGAGACATGGACAATAAACAGTTTAGACAAGAGGAGAATAGAAGCTTTCGAAGTGTGGTGGTACAGAAGAATGCTGAAGATTAGCGGGGTAGATCACGTAACTAATGAGGAGGTACTGAACAGAAATGGGTAGAAGAGGACTTTGTGGCACAACTTGACTGGAAGAAGGGATTGGTGGGTAGGACACATTCTGAGGCATCAAGGGATCACCAATTTAGTATTGGAGGGCAGCGTGGAGGGTAAAAGTCGTAGAAGGAGACCAAGAAATGACTACACTAAGCAGATTCAGAAGGATGCAGGCTGCAGTACGTACTGGGAGATGAAGCAGCTTGCACGGGATATAGTAGCATGGAGAGCAGCATCAAACGAGTCTCTGGACTGAAGAACACAACAACAACAAGGGTAGATAAGGAAATAGTCTATGTCCTTTCAAATGGAAAAGAATTTAGCTTTAGCCTCTTACGAAGTTCGGAAAGTGAGACAGAAACATATCTCGTGTTCTACACACACCGAATGTCCGAATGTTACTCCAACGCCTTGGCTACATACCAATCTCGCTCGGTTCATCCATTTTCTCAGCTATCGAAAAAAGAACTATGCGTGTATTCGCTTTAAAAGGTAAACAATTTCGCTACAACAATCATGCTGCTCAGCAAACGTTAGAAAGTTTCCTGTTTTACCAGTGCAGTATCGTACGCATCTTTGGAAAAAAATTCGATTCTGAAATGACCCCATCTCCCAAAAAAAAGAAAGGTTCAAATGGCTCTGAGCACTATTGGACATTGGACTTAACATCTGAGGTCATCAGTCCCCTAGAACTTAGAACTACTTAAACCTAACAAACCTAAGGACATCACACACATCCATGCCCGAGGCAGGATTCGAACCTGCGGTCGTAGCGGTCGCGCGGTTGCAGACTGAAGCGCCTAGAACAGCTCGGCCACACCGGCCAGCTCCCTCATCTCCGTAGAGTTGTATATCCGATATAGTTATCGCCAATTTTCTGTTGTGGAGTCTTGTATATTCGCTTATTTGGGAAGTATTATTTGCATGTGAGGCTGAAATATGTTATAAACAATGCCCAAGGACCATTACTGCACATCAGCATAGCTGCAGGAATATCTTCCATATGTAGAGTGTTAAACGAACAGATACAGTGAATTATATTTAATTTTTTGGGTGATCTGTTACGTGTCCATGTCATTGGTAATTCTCCAGGCTGACAGCTGAATGATATAAAATAGTAATTTTGAAAGTATATTTATTTCCACGTCTTCCAGGCGACTTGTTTGCTATCGAATGAGGTGACTACGTTTTGAAGACTGTAAATTCGTATTCCCTAGGAGCGGATTCAATTCTCCGTGTAGCTATTTACATTTGGATAGTACGTGCTTTCCGAAATACTGTTGATGCGAATTATTCTAAAAGACTGACTACTATTTCCTCCTTTGGCCTTTCCCAGCTGCGCTGTTTATCTCGGTGTCAAACAGACGTTGAATCCAACTTGGTTTCAGTTTCAAACCATAGAAAAGCTCTCTGCCGGAAGGGCCCATGCTGTGATCTGCTGATTTTGGCTGGGGTGGCTAACTCATGGAATCGGACGTCATTTCAAGTCTGAACCATCGTGTGAATTTTACTGAGTCGATGACATTCTTTTGTAGAAAAAATATAACAGCTTTTAGTGCTTCGTATTTGAGCTTTAAAGCTAAAAATAGTTCCGTTAGTATAAAAAAATGACATTCTTCATGCGACTTACGAAGTTGAACGAGGAAATATATTTACACTTGAAACGGTTAGATATATTTTGACTGATAAATTGTTAACGTTGTTTCGAACAAAGATAATTGTTGTGGTTAGGATAGTTGAGTATGATATTCTTCTAGTTTCCTGATGCAAATTATGTGGTGCTTTGAGGCTCAACTTACACTTGCACCATTTTCGAGCAAATTATTTTAATATGGTGACCAGATGCTACTCCCGTCTTCTAAGCGGCAACTTCAGCCAACAAGTGGACTGAACCTACTCATCACCGATTTCGTCCAAATTTAAGGTATACGCGGGGCTTCACCGGAAAAGAGAAGTGACAGAAATCGGAGTTCCAGATGGCAAAGCGTTAAGAAAAAGAATTGCATTTTTGGCGCTGGTCGAACATGTCATGAGCCATTTATGTCAGTGGAGTCACCATGCAGCGGTTGACCCAGATCAAGGAGTACAGAATGCTGTTCTGAGGGTAGTACGGTCAAGTTCATATTGGAAACTTTTGTTTTTCAGTTTTTACGTTATTTAAACTGCAAATAAATCGAAATAATGCTTAATACATTATACTTCTTACTATTTTCGTCAGAGGCAAGAAAAGGAAAGGCAAATGGAAGTTAGGGATTACAATACATATCCACGGAAGGACTGTTTTCATAACGTCCACGAGGACTCTTCAAATAACTTTCCAAAAGGGATTGTAACCAACGGGTACAGGTGGATTTCATATTCCGTTTGTTTCATTTTGACCTTTGAGCAGCCGTCGAACGCTGCATGCGTACAGTAGATTCCCGCTACAGGTAAATACACACCATCGGCCTTTGAGGGTAACACTGCTACGGCTACGCAATTCATTCGCTAGCTCGCTCTCGACCGCGGAACGTGAAGTTCCCGAGAATTTCATAAGTACAAAGCGAGCATATTGTTTTTCTATACAAACTTTAAAACAACCACGTAACAGTAAAAATGTGCCGTTTATAATGTGTGTAGGACGCCGAAAAACTTCATCATTCCCTGATTTTGCTATGAATATCACCCTAGGACTTGTAAATCAACTGTAGAATAATAAAAGTGTCCAATTTTACATACGAAGTTTTCATACCAAAATTTTCTTTACTTTTATTTCGGTTGATTTGGAGTGTAAGTAACGTAGAAATTGAAAGAAAAAAGTTTACACATAGGGACTCAACCCCACAACTTCAGATTCTCGTCGTATACTGCTTTTTCTAGGGAAACTACGACAACATACACCGATCAGCCGCAACATTATGTCCACCTACCTAATAGCCAGTATGTCAACCTCTGGCGCGGACAGCGGCATTGCGTCGTGGCATGGAAGCAATTAGGCCTTGGTAGGTCGCTGGAGGGAGCTGGCACAACATTTGTACACAAAAATCACAAAATTTCCGTACATGCAGGGTATGGGGCCCATGAGCTCTGACGCTACGTTCAGTCAAATCCTAGATGCCTTCGATCGGGTTCGTATCTGTCGAGTTGGGGGCCAGCACATCAATTACAACGCCTCAAACCACCCCATCACACTCGTAGCCTTGTGACATGGCACATTATCTTGTAGAAAAAAAAGAGTGCTTTTAGGAAACATGATAGTCATGAAGGGGTGTGCGTGGGGCATGCAACCCGCGTATGGTACTCCTTGGCCGTCATGGTGCTTTGCACGAGCTCCACTGCACCTATGGATGCCCATGTGAATGTTCCGCAGAGCATAAGGAGCCGCAGCCAATTTGTCTCCGTCTCACAGTACAGGTCTCAAGGAGCTGTTGCCCTGGAAGACGACGGATTCTTGTCCTCCCATACGCATGTTGAAGAAGGTTTCGGCATTATCAGACCACGCAATGCTCGGCCAATGCACCAACGCCCAATGCCGATGGTCAAATGACTATTTCAGTCGTAGTAGCCAATGTCGTGGTGTTGATATTACCACATACACGGTTCGTCGGCTGCGGAGACCAATGGTTGGGAGTGTTCGATACTCTGTGTGTTCAGACACACTTGCACTCGGCCCAGCATTAAATTCTGGTGTTAGTTCAGACACAGTTCCGGCCTGTCCTGTTTTACCAGTCTGCCCAGCCTACGACGACCGACGTCTGTAATGGAGGGTGGCCGCCCAACCCCACGACCTTGGTTTCACCAGTTCTCGAACACCCGACAAGTCGTGCAGTTTCCGAAATGCTCGTGCCTTGCCTCCCGGCCATAACAATCTGCCCTCGGCCAAAGTCATAATACATGCACCGTGCGTGTGTCTGACTAGCAGTCATTCCTCAAAATGGTTCAAATGGCTCTGAGCACTATGGGACTCAACTGCTGAGGTCATTAGTCCCCTAGAACTTAGAACTAGTTAAACCTAACTAACCTAAGGACATCACAAACATCCATGCCCGAGGCAGGATTCGAACCTGCGACCGTAGCGGTCTTGCGGTTCCAGACTGCAGCGCCTTTAACCGCACGGCCACTTCGGCCGGCCAGTCATTCCTCCCCAAGTGACGGTCCGATCGTCTGGTTCTGGTTGGTTGGGAGGAGGGCACCAAACAGCAAGGCCGTCGGTTCCATCGGATTAGTGATGTCGGCCGTGCCCTTTCAAAGGAACCATCCCGGCATTTGCCCGACCCGAGCCAGAAATGCTACTTTCTGGCGTAGTGCTGCATCATACATCTGGACGAAATCGGTGATGATGAATAGGCCCTGCACCCTTGTCAGTTGAATCGGAATGACTCTATGGTACTTATCCGCAAATCTTACCAGTTCTGTTCAGTGAAGCAAAAATATTGCGAGAGTTTGAGCACTGCAGCTGCAGTTCTTATTCTTCTTCTTTCTATAAATAACTAGTTTCGAGCTGCAACTTTTAAGTGAGTAGGAGAGTAATAGCCGAGGTTGCCAGTTTCCCGATCATTTATACCGCACCAATGAAAAGAAAGTCGCTAGAAATAAAATTGAACGTCTATGAACAAAATATTTTTGGCCTACAATTGCGTCCAGAGGTGAAACATCCAAGATCATTCAGCCAAATGCTCCTCAGCTATAGTCAAGTGCTAACTGACTGCTGTGTGGATGCTGGTGCTGACCTCATCCTTGTACAGAGTCGTTCAGCTAAGGTGTTCGCCTTAAATATAATCCGGAACCATTTAAAATACCATAATCACTAAATGATATAATTCTCTTTTGCTACATACACTGTGGCGAAAAAAGTTATGGGAGGCCTAATAATATGGTGTCGGACCTCCTCCTGCCTATCAAAGTTCAGAAATTCAAGGTGGCATGGGCTCCACAAGTTCTTGGATGCCTCCTGGGGAAATATTGAGCCATGCTCCCTCTGTAACCGTCTATAATTTCGTAAGTGTTGCCGGTGCAGGATTTTGTTTACGAATTGACCTGTCTATTACGTCCCATGACGGTCTATCTAGGTGGCCAAATCATTCGCTCGAACTGCTCAGGATGTTCTTCAAACCAATCGGGAACAGTTATGGCTCAGTGATATGACGCATTGTCATCCATAAAAAAATTTATCGTTGTTTGCGTACATGAAGTCCATGAATCGCTGCAGATGGCCTTCAAGTAGCCGAACATAACCATTCCCAATCATTGATCGGATCAGTTGGACAAGAGGACCCAGTCCATTCATGTAAACACAGCCCACTCCGTTAAGGAGCCACTACCAGCTTCCATAGTGCCTTGTTGACAACTTGGATTCATTGCTCCGTAGGATCTGCGCCACACTCGAATCCTACCATCAGCTCTTACCAACTGAAACTGGGACTCATCTGACTAGGCCACCTGTCGTCTAGGATCCAACCGACACTGTCACAATCCCAGGAGAAGCACTGCAGTCGATGTCGTATTGTTAGCATATGCGCTCGTGTCGGTCGTCTGTTGCTGAAGTCCATTAACGCCAAATTTCGCTGCAATGTTCGAATGAGTACGATACGTTCGTCGTACGTCTCACATTGATTTCTGAGGTTATTTGATGCAATGTTGCTTGTCTGCTAGCACTGACAACTCAACCCAAATGCCGCTGCTCTCGGTCGTTAAGTGATTGCCTCCTGGCAACTGCGTTGTCTGTGGTGAGAGGTAATATCGGAAATTTGGCATTTCGGTGCACTCTTCTCACTATGGATCACGGATTACCGAATTCCATAACGATTTCCAAAATGGAATGTCCCTGCGTCTAGCTCCATCTACCATTCCGCGGTGAAAGTCTCTTAATTTCCGTCGTGCGGCCTTTTCAAATGAATCACATGAGTATTAATGACAGTTCCGACAATGAACTGCTTTTTTACGTCTTGTTTACGCAATAATACCGCCGTCTGTATACGTGACTGTCGCTGTTGTTCTTGTGGTCTTCAGTCCTGAGACTGGTTTGATGCAGCTCTCCATGCTACTCTATCCTGTGCAAGCTTCTTCATCTCCCAGTACTTACTACAACCTACTTCCCTCTGAATCTGCTTAATGTATTCATCTCTTGGTATCCCTATACGATTTTTACCCTCCACGCTACCCTCCAATGCTAAATTTCTGATCCCTTGATGCCTCATAACATGTCCTACCAACCGGTCCCTTCTTCTTGTCAAGTTGTGCCACAAACTCCTCTTCTACCCAATTCTATTCAATATATCCACATTAGTTACGTGATCTACCCATATAATCTTCAACATTCTTCTGTAGCACCATATTTCGAAAGCTTCTATTCTCTTCCTGTCCAAACTATTTATCGTCCATGTTTCAGTTAGATACATGGCTACACTCCATACAAATTCTCTCAGAAAGAACTTCCTGACACTTAAATCTATACTCGATGTTAACAAATCTCTCTTCTTCAGAAACGCTTTCTTTGCCATTGCCAGTCTACATTTTATATCCTCTCTACTTCGACCATCATCAGTTATTTTGCTCCCCAAATAGCAAAACTCATTTACTACTCTAAGCGTCTCATTTCCTAATCTAATTCCCTCAGCATCGCCCGACTTAATTCGACTACATTCCATTATCCTCGCTTTGCTTTTGTTGATGTTCATCTTATACCCTTCTTTCAAGACACTGTCCATTCCGTTCAACTGCTCTTCCAAGTCCTTTGCTGTCTCTGACAGAATTACAATGTCAACGTCGAACCTTAAAGTTTTTATTTCTTCTCCATAGATTTTAATACCTACTCTGAATTTTTCTTTTGTTTCCTTTACTGCTTGCTCAATATACAGACTGAATAACATAGGGGAGAGGCTACAACCCTGTCTCACTCCCTTCCCAACCACGGCTCCCCTTTCATGCCCCATGACTCTTATAACTGCCATCTGGTTTCTGTACAAATTGTAAATAGCCTTTCGCTCCCCGTATTTTACCCCTGCCACCTTTAGAATTTGAAAGAGAGTATTCCAGTCTACATTGTCAAAAGCTTTCTCTAAGTCTACAAATGCTAGAAACGTAGGTTTGCCTTTCCTTAACCTTTCTTCTACGATAAGGCGTAAGGTCAGTATTGCCTCACGTGTTCCAACATTTCTACGGAATCCAAACTACACGCAGCTGGCGGCTACACGGGTAGCGGAGGCTGTGTGGCGTGGACTGGGCGGTTTTTTTGGTTAGAAGGCCTCGGGAAAGTACGGGGTGGGCTGCAATTTCAAACGGTGCATGGCAAATACAGGACGTGCTTGGATCAAGGAACAGTCGGAATTGCAGTTGTAAATTGTTGTAGTTGTGCTGGGAAACTCCCTGAGCTTCAAGCGCTAATAGAAAGCAAAGAAGCTGAAATCGTTATAGGTACAGAAAGCTGGCTAGAGCCTGAAATAAGTTCTGCAGAAATTTTTACGAAGTCTCAGACGGTGTTCAGGAAAGATAGATTAGACAGAATTGTTGGTTGAGTGTTTGTGTCTATCAGTAGTGGTTTATCTTGTAGTGAAATCGAAGTAGATACTCCGTGCGAATTGGTATGGGTGGAGGTTATACTTAACAGCCGAATTAAGTTAATAATTGGCTCCTTCTAGCGGCCCACAGTCTCGGTTGATATAGTTGCTGAACAGTTCAGAGAAAATTTGAGTCTCGTAACAAATAAATACCACACTCATACGGTTATAGTTGGTGGGGACTTCAACCTTCCCTCGATATGTTGGCAAAAATACTTGTTCAAAACCGGTGGTAGGCAGAAAACATCTTCCGAGATTGTCCTAAATGCTTTCTCCGAAAATTATTCCGAGCAGTTAGTCCACGAACCCACGCGAATTGTAAATGGTTGCGAAAACACACTTGACCTCTTAGCCACAAACAATCCAGAGCTAATAGAGAGCATCATGACTGATACAGGGATTAGTGATCACAAGGTCGTTGTAGCTAGGCTCAATACCGTTTCTTCCGAATCCACCAGAAATAAACGCAAAATAATTTTATTTAAAAAAGCGGATAAAGTGTCACTAGAAGCCTTCCTAAGAGACAAACTCCATTCCTTCCGAACTGACTATGCAAATGTAGACGAGATGTGGCTCAAATTCAAAGATATAGTAGCAACAGCAATTGAGAGATTCATACCTCATAAACTGGTAAGAGATGGAACTGATCCCCCATGGTACACAAAACAGGTCCGGACGCTGTTGCAGAGGCAACGGAAAAAGCATGCGAAGTTCAGAAGAACGCGAAATCCCGAAGATTGGCTAAAATTTACAGACGCGCGAAATTTGGCACGGACTTCAATGCGAGATGCCTTTAATAGGTTCCTCAACGAAACATTGTCTCGAAATTTGGTGGAAAATCCGAAGAAATTCTGGTCGTATGTAAAGTACACTAGCGGCAAGACGCTGTCAATAGCTTCGCTGCGCAGTGCCGATGGTACTGTTACCGACGACTGTGCCGCTAAGGCAGAGTTAGTGAACGCAGTTTTCCGAAATTCCTTCACCAGGGAAGACGAATGGAATATTCCAGAATTTGAAACACGAACAGCTGATAGCATGAGTTTCTTAGAAGTAGACACCTTAGGGGTTGCGAAGTAGCTCAAATTACTTGATACGGGGAAGTCTTCAGGTCCAGATTGTATACCGATTAGGTTCCTTTCAGATTACGCTGATACAATAGCTCCCTACTTAGCAATCATATACAACCGCTCGCTCACCGATAGATCTGTACCTACAGATTGGAAAATTGCGCAGGTCGCACCAGTGTTTAAGAAGGGTAGTAGGAGTAATCCATCGAACTACAGACCTATATCATTGACGTCGGTTTTGGAGCATATACTGTATTCAAACATTATGAATCACCTCAAAGGGAACGATCTATTGATACGTAATCAGCATGGTTTCAGAAAACATCGTTCTTGTGCAACGCAGCTAGCTATTTAATCGCACGAAGTAATGGCGGTTATCGGCAGGGGATCTCAAGTTGATTCCGTTTTTCTAGATTTCCGGAAAGCTTTTGACACCGATCCTCACAAGCGACTTCTAATCAAGCTGCGGGCCTATGGGTTATCGTCTCAGTTGTGTGACTGGATTCGTGATTTCCTGTCAGGAAGGTCGCAGTTCGTAGTAGTAGACGGCAAATCATCGAGTACAACTGAAGTCATATCAGGTGTTCCCCAGGGAAGCGTCCTTGGACCTCTGCTGTTCGTGATCTATATAAATGACCTGGGTGACAATCTGAGCAGTTCTCTTAGGTTGTTCGCAGATGATGGCAAGTGGCAGTTGACGCTAAATAACGAAAAGTGTGAGGTGATCCTCATGAGTTCCAAAAGAAGTCCGTCGGAATTCGATTACTCGATAAATAGTACAATTCTCAAGGCTGTCAATTCAACTAAGTACCTGGGTGTAAAATTTACGAACAATAATATTGTGGGGAAGGCCAGCCAAAGGTTGCGTTTCATTGGCAGGATACTCAGAAGATGCAACAAGTCCAATAAAGAGACAGCTTGCACTTCACTCGTTCGTCCTCTGTTAGAATATTGCTGCGCGGTGTGGGATCCTTACCAGGTGGGATTGACGGAGGACATCGAAACTGTGCAAAAAAGGGCAGCTCGTTTTGCATTATCTCATAATAGGGGAGAGAGTGTGGTAGATATGATACGCGAATTGGGATGGAAGTCATTAAAGCAAAGACGTTTTTCGTCGCGGCGAGATCTATTTACGAAATTCCAGTCACCAACTTTCTCTTCCGAATGCGAAAATATTTTGTTGAGCCCAATCTACATAGGTAGGAATGATCATCAAAATAAAATAAGAGAAATCAGAGCTCGAACAGAAAGGTTTAGGTGTTCGTTTTTCCCGCGCGCTGTTCGGGAGTGGAATGGTAGGGAGATAGTATGATTGTGGTTCGATGAACCTTCTGCCAAGCACTTAAATGTGAATTGCAGAGTAATCATGTCGATGTAGATGTAGATGTAGAGGTCGACTTCTATCAGTTTTTCCATTCGTCTGTAAAGAATACGCGTCAGTATTTTGCATCTGTGACTTATTAAACTGATAATTCGGTAATTTTCACATCCGTCAACATCTGCTTTCTTTGGGATTGGAATTATTATATTCTTCTTGAAGTCTGAGGGTATTTCGCCTGTCTCACACATCTTGCTCACCAGATGGTAGAGTTTTGTCATGACTGGCTCTCCCAAGGCCATCAGTAGTTCTAATGGAATGTTGTCTACTCCCGGGGCCTTGTATCGGCTCAAGTCCTTCAGTGCTCTGTCAAACTCTTCACGCAGTATCGTATCTCCCATTTCATCTTCATCTACATCCTCTTCCATTTCCATAATATTGTCCTCAAGTACATCGCCCTTGTATAGACCCTCTATGTACTCCTTTCACCTTTCTGCTTTCCCTTCTTTGCTTAGAACTGGGTTTCCACCTGAGCTCTTGATATTCGGACAAGTAGTTCTCTTTTCTCCAAAGGTCTCTCTAATTTTCCTGTAGGCAGTATCTATCTTCCCCCTGGTGAGATAAGCTTGTACATCCTTACATTTGTCCTCTAGCCATCCCTGCTTAGCAGTTTTCACTTCCTGAAGATCTCATTTTGAGACGTTTGTATTCCCTTTTGCCTGCTTCATTTACTGCATTTTTATATTTTCTCCTTTCATCAGTTAAATTCAATATTTCTTCTGTTACCCAAGGATTTCTACCAGCCCTCGTCTTTTTACCTACTTCATCGTCTGCTGCCTTCACTACTTCATCCCTCAGAGCTACCCATTCTTCTTCTACTGTATTTCTTTCCCCCATTCCTGTCAATTGTTCCCTTATGCTCTCCCTGAAACTCTCTACAAACTCTGGTTTAGTGAGTTTATCAAGGTCCCATCTCCTTAAATTCCCACCTTTTTGCAGTTTCTTCAGTTTTAATCTACAGTTCATAACCAATAGATTGTGGTCAGAGTCCACATCTGCCCCTGGAAATGTCTTACAATTTAAAACCTGGTTCCTAAATCTCTGTCTTACAGTTATATAATCTATCTGATACCTTTTAGAACCCTGGAGACACTAAAGGGTATAAAAAAAAGGATATCGCTATCCCATGATATTTCTCAACCCAGTCTATAAAACCGATGGTTGCTGAGGCTGATGAGGGTCTTCAGCCTGACGTAGGTAAGACAGTCTGCTAACAAAAGCGGAACAGTGGAGAAAATCTTAATTTAAACACATGGATATCACACTTGGATGAATGTGATTGGACGGGCACTGCAGCTATAAGGCAACAAATTGGCTGCTAAGGGTGATTCGCAGTTACCTACAATATAATTAAAGTTCTTGTTTCTGCGAGACGCCTGAAAGAATGGTGCGTTTCAAAAATTAAACGGAAGTGAGGTATAAAGATTATTAAATATTAACTTCGCGTCATGAGTCTGATGTTAAGATACATACCGACACTGCAAGTTTACAGCAGCAACAGCGACGAACAGAAAATGACAAAAGAATGTACTCATAACCACTTTTCCATTTGTCTCCTCAAGTGTTCGAAATGCCTACCGGCTACTGCAATACTCGTTTACAGTCGCTGTTGCATAGACTTCCCGACAGATTGGAGATATTCCTTCGATACCATTGCACTTGCTGCAACAGTGCAATTTTCTAAATTATCGTAGCTCATCAAGACTTGTGTTTAGACTTCATCTTTGAGTTTACCACAGAGAAAAGGGTCTAGTGGCATCAAATCAGGCGAAAACCTTCACGTTCTATTCAGCGACGAAGCGAGTGTTGAACCTGGTACCTTACTGCTATGACATATATTTACGTATTCTAACTGATACTTCCAATAGGTTTAGTTGGAGTTTACGGGCGTTTAATGGCGAGGTTATCAGCCAGCTTCCAATATAATAGCGGATAGTAAATCGTTAAAAGTTGTACTTAATATCTTTTATCTGCTAAGATTTCTTCAGTGAGTGAGTGCCAATCATGTAGCTTCCAATAATGACACACCAGACCTACACACTCCACTGCCTCTGAGGTTCAACCTGCCTCAGCTAGTGCCGCATCTCAACTTCCAAGTAAAACACGTTTCTCACATTCAGTTTTGCATAGTTTGTAAAGGTCACTTCACCGGTAGAGAGAATTCTTTGGATAAAGAATCTGTTATCCTGCCGCATCACAACCGAGCGACATAAATCTGTGGGTCTTCTACAATGCCGCTGATTAATCTGTTCGTGACACGATATGTGACACAGATGGAAACTGTTTGCACGAAACATGCAAGTAACGCTGAGCTGACTAATTCCTGAGGCTCTCACAATTTCTCTGGAGCTTACATGTCGATTATGGACCACAGCTACCACAACATCTGTGTCGTTCGCTAATCTGGTTACAGGCTTCTCTTTGCACTGTACCTAGTATTCTAGAGCCCTTCCAATAACATTATTTTGCACATTCGGCGAACTGCCTTTTCTGTTGGACACCATATGTCGGGATACCTCTTTGGGAACATCTCAGATATTTTCTTCGCGTTCCTTCTGCATTCTCTGTGAAGAAGTAACATATCTAGTTAATGCTGGGCACTGAAAAACATTGATTTTTTTTAAAGTAACCAGAACTGGACATTCTTGAAGGGCACAGACATAATGGAAACTTGTCCTCTGCGTCCGTTTCATGCTGGTATCACGGCGATGCAGAGCTCCGTTTCCTCATCACCCAACCTGACGTGTTTGCTTATCTGAGTATAAAATAGGAAACTTCCGCATAAGAAAGCATTGGTTTCATGGTAGTAAGTTCCTATGGGACCAAACTGGCGACGTCATCGGTCCCTAGGCTGACACACTACTTAATCTAACTTATTCTAAGAACAACACACGCCCATGCCCGAGAGAGGACTCGAAACTCCGACGGAGGCAGCCACGCAAACCGTGACAAGGTGCCTGCGACCGCGCGGCTACACCGTGCGGCTTGGTTTCATGTTCAAAACAGCGAAATCTTAACTTCTACATACTGTAATTACAGTATCTGATCAAAAGTATTCGAAATCCCCTATGTAATACGGAACTGACCACTAATGTCATAAGAGGGGGACCGGACGGTGATCAAAGTGGCGGGGAGTATTGTATAATTAATAGAGAAGTAGATACAAAAGAATGGGTCGGTGAGGATACTCAGTGACTTCGAACATGGAATAGTGACTGGATGTACCTCAGCAACAAAGGCATCTGGGACATTTCAATCGTTCTAAAGCTACGCAAGTTGACTCTTGGTGTCGTAATTCTGGAATGCAAACGCGAATTAACAACCACAGCTAAACCGAGACCAAACAGACATCATGTACTGAGGAACCCGGACTTCCGAGAGTAGCGGAGCGTGTTTGTAAAAAATCGCATGAAATTAGCAAGAGCAATCACTCGCGACTCCTAAGTGGTACCAGGAGGCCAGCTAGCATAATGATTGTGCGTTGGGAGTTAAAAAGAATGGGGTAGGATGGTAAAGCAGCTCCTCACAAGCAACTCATATCTGTAGTCAATGCTGAGTGACGATTTAATTGCTTTAAAGAGCGACGCCACTTGGCTGCGGATGTCAGAAAACGAGTGGTCCAGAGTGGCGAATCACGCTGTACCCTGTGGCAATCCGATAGAACGGCTTGAGTCTGGCGAATGCATGGAAAACGTTACCTGCCATAACCTGTAGTGCCAGCATTGAGGTATAGAGTTGGTGTTGTGCAATGGGGGTGTTTTTCGTCCTCTTATTGTGCTTAAGAAAACGCTAAAAGCTGAAGGATTGAACCACATTTTACCGCATTGTGTACTGGGTACAGATCAGGAACAATTCGGAGACAATAACTGTTTGTGTCAGCATGGCAATGCACACTGCTATAAAGCACGATCTTTGGGGCCACGATTTTCTGACTATAGAATCCCTGAAATGGACTGGTCTGCGCTGAATCTCGACCTGAACCGAGTGGATAGTCTTTGCGATGAGTTAGGACATTGACTTCGCTCCAGACCCCAGCATCAAACATCACTACCGTCTGGTTTCGGCTCTTGGGGAAGAATGAGTTTGCACTCCTCCACAGAAATTCAGGCACCTCACTGAAAGTGTCCCCTGCAGATTACTAGCCAGTATAAAGCGAAGAGTCGACACACCACATATTAATGTCCAGTAATAAATGTCCTGATACTTTGGATAAGACAAAGTACTCCGAAACCAGCAGTCAGAGTTTGAAGTATGAAACACAGTTGAATTCGTCTCCTTTACAACTACGATACCAGCAGTAGAAATGCTAAGTTGATGCTGACGTCTCTGTAATTAATGTAGCTATGAAAAGAGACAAGATGTCATTTATTGTGTACATGCTCACAATTCAGTTGAGTGAAAACAGAATTACAGTACCTGAAACAGTTCAGGAAATATCTGAGATGAACAGCTTAGTTGACTGGCCCAGTACAGCTGTGGTACCGACCACGATGTAACCAGGGCTCACTCCTTCGCCTTACTCATGCAATGCTTCGCCCCTCGTCTGCCGCGCCGTGCTTAACATCGCGATGGTCGCATTCCACGCAGTGCTTAGTTTCAAGCCGACGTCTCTGTTAATGTTATTACATATTTTAATCAGTATAGCTTCTTTTGTTAAACTGTTCCAGAAACCGTTAGGCCTCCTCATTACAGAGGTTTCGTCAAGTTCAGTTTTATATGAGTTTCACAAGGGGTGTTCAGCTACCTCCAGTTTTACCAGTAAATAAATGTAAAAGTCGTGTGACTAGGGCCTCCCGTCTGGTAGACCGTTCGCCGGGTGCCAAGTCTTTCGATTTGACGCCACTTCGGCGACTTGCCCGTCGATGGACGGAAAATGATGATGATTAGGGCAACACAACACCCAGTCCCTGATCGGAGAAAATCTCCGACCCAGCCGGGAATCGAACCCGGGCCCTTATTTTTTTTCTTTTTCGAACCTGGGACCCTGTGATCCAGACGCAGCAGTGCTAGTCACTTTTTCTCTCTCCAAAGCACTTATTTAAGGCAACCAACTAAAATAAAACAAAAGAAGTCATTTCGACAAACACAAAAGAGTTAAATCAGAAAAATGTATGTGAAAGGATATCGCGTTAATATTAACGTGCCCACACCTTCTTTCCTCCACCACTTCTACATCGTGGAACATTTAAATCCAAACAATAGAGTCCACAAAAAAAGGGGGGGAGGTATTTCAACTGATCCAAGTCCTTGTCGATGAAAAACAAGATACAGTATATTAGAAAAAAGCTCACGATAACGTGGCATCCTGAGACACGTCCAATGGGCTGTGGCCATATATAGGGAAAAGGGACACGGATCTGCGTCACATACACTCACCATCACGTAGTGGACATAATGTCCAACAAGCCACATGATGGCATTGTTTTTCTATCGGGGATAGATGATTGAATCGGGACGCACGAGAATCTCCCCCGAGATAGCCGCCTCCGACGTCCTAAGGAGAAAAGCCAGTTGTCGGCGAAGCCATCTCCAATGGCCATGACCGCAGGAGATCAACCGATGATATATCAGTTTCATGGCTGCGATTTTTTTTTTCACTAGCTGCTTATATTTTGCGACCCACCGTCTAATCTCATATGGTGGGTCGTATGTTGCCACTTAGCCGCTGCGACTGGGTCCGGAGTCCGGAGTGACTGAAAGTAAGACCACACCGGCTCCCGTCCCCACTCACACCGTTGCCCGTGTCCCGCCACGTGGAGGCGGGCTCTATTTGTTTACATCCACTTGATATCTTTTTTATGCAGCATTAGAAAAACTTATAACTAATACAAAATGAAATGGGATATTAATAAACAAAACGGAATTAAATATATAGAAAGAAGGAAGGGAGAGAACTGAATGGAGAAGAGATAGGTATAATGTTGCCCGTCACCTGGTTGTAGGCGGCGGCCCGGGTCTTGGAATGACCCTCAAGACGCTGGCCATCGCTCACCATGCCTTTAACATCTTCCATCCTAAAAAGTAACTTAACTAGAAGAGATTAGGGCACGTTAAAGCTAGAAACTAAGACTAAGACCTCCATGTCCAGCGTACTAAACTATTTACGATATACAATGAAGAGGTAACTGATTTTGTGCTTGGCTCAAAGTTGCTAATGAGAGGGTACTAGTGGTAAAAGTAATAAGGTGCTGACGATAACGGTTTATGTTGAGCCTACAAGGCTCCTAGTAGAGTACATGAGGTGCTAGCACCTCCCGGCCCCGCCGGCATCACGACCAGAACGGTGGTTTTCCCCGATCTGCCATAGGTATCCGTCGGGTTGGGCTCAAAAGAGAGGGACCACAATTAAGATCCTTCCATCCAGACTGTGCGCTGCCTCTTAACGGAAGGCGTAGGTCCCTTGAAGAGGTACCTAGCTTTAAGCTCTTATTAGACATGGAGATGCTGTTAACTATTTACATATAAGGTGCAATCTGTTTTTAGGATTGTGTGTGAGTTGTGCACCTCCTGTCGATTGCAACGAACTGTCACATTGAGGCCAATACGAAAAAGTCGCACGTTGGTAGGTACAATATCATGAACAACTTGTTACCACAAGGACGCCACTTCTATCGGGAAAACCGGGAGCCTAACGTTGGACCAAAAAATCTTCCACTTCGTTCTGGCGACAGGGCTTCCACTAAGGGAATACTATAAGGAATTGGCTAGCGGCTTAACAGCATTTTTAGGGATAGATTCACCTGAGAAAGTATATTTACTCCTAAATAACTGCCTTGAAGAAAAAATTTCTAAACGTGACGTAGTTTATAACTAATCCTACCAATATCTACCTCCCCCCACATGAACCGCGGACCTTGCCGTTGGTGGGGAGACTTGCGTGCCTCAATGATACAGATATCCGTACCGTAAGTGCAGCCACAACGGAGGGGTATCTGTTGAGATGCCAGACAAACGTGTGGTTCCTGGATAGGGGCAGTAGCCTTTTCAGTTGTTGGAGGGACAGCAGTCTGGATGATTGACTGATCTGGCCTTGTAACACTAACCAAAACGGCCTTGCTGTGCTGGTACTGCGAACGGCTGAAAGCAAGTGGAAACTACAGCCGCAATTTTTTCCGAGGGCATGCAGCTTTACTGTATGGTTAAATGATGATGGCGTCCTCTTGGGTAAAATATTCCGGATGTAAAATAGTCTCCCATTCGGATCTCCGAGCGGGGACTCCTCAGGAGGACGTTGTTATCAGAAGAAAGACAACTGGCGTTCTGCGGGTCGGAGCGTGGAATGTCAGATTCCTTAATCGGGCAGGTAGGTTAGAAAATTTAAAAAGGGAAATGAATAGGTACAAGTTAGATATAGTGGGAATTAGTGAAATTCGGTGGCAGGAGGAACAAGACTTCTGGTGAAAACAGGATTATAAATACAAAATCAAATAGGGGTAGGAAGTAGTAGGTTCAATAATGAATAAAAAAGTAGGAATACGGGTAAGCTACTATAAACAGCATAGTGAACGCATTATCGTGGCCAACATAGATAGGAAACCCACGCCTACCACAGTAATACAAGTTTGTATGCTGATTAGCTCCGCAGATGAAGAGACTGATGAAATGTGTGATGAGGTAAGAGAAATTATTCAGATAATGAAGGGAGACGAAAATTTAATAGTCATGGGTGACTGGAATTCGATAGTAGTAAAACGCAGAGAAGGAAACGTAGTAGGTGAATATGGAATGGGAGTGAGGAATGAAAGAAGAAGCCACCTGGTAGAATTTTGCACAGAGCATAACTTAACCATAGCATAGCTAATATTGGGTTCAAGAATCATAAAGGAAGATTGTATACATGGAAAAAGCCTGGAGATATTGAAAGGTTTCAGATAGATTATATAATGGTCAGACAGAGATTTAGGAACCAGGTTTTAAATTGTAAGACATTTCCAGGGGCAGATGTGGACTCTGACCACAATCTATTGGTTATGAACTGTAGATTAAAACTGAAGAAACTGCAAAAAGGTGGGAATTTAAGGAGATGGGACCTTGATAAACTGACTAAACCAGAGGTTGTAGAGAGTTTCAGGAAGAGCATTAGGGAAAGATTGACAAGAATGGTGGAAATAAATACGGTAGAAGAGGAATGGGTAGCTTTGAGAGATGAAATAGTGAAGTCACCAGAGGATCAAGTAGGTAAAAAGACGAGGCTGATAGAAATCCTTGGGTAACAGAAGAGATACTGAATTTAACTGATGAAAGGAGAAAATCCAAAAATGCAGCAAATGAAACAGGCAAAAAGGAAATCAAATGTCTCAAAAATGTGATTGACAGGAAGAGCAAAATGGCTAAGCAGGGATGGCTAGAGCACAAATGTAAGGTTGTAGAGGCGTATATAACTAAGGGTAAGATAGATACTGCCTACAGGAAAATTAAAGAGACCTTTGGAGAAACGAAAACCACTTGTATGAATATAGGAGCTCAGATGGAAACCCAGTTCTAAGCAAAGAAGGGAAAGCAGAAAGATGGAAGGAGTACATAGAGGGTCTATTCAAGGACGATGTTCTTGAGAACAATATTATGGAAATGGAAGAGGATGTAGATGAAGATGAAATGGGAGATACGATACTGCGTGAAGAGTTCGACAGAGCGCTGAAAGACCTGACTCGAAACAATGCCCCGGGAGTAGACAATATTCCATTAGAACTTCTGACACCCTTGGGAGAGCCAGTCATGACAAAACTCTACCATCTGGTGAGCAAGATGTATGAGACAGGCGAAATGCCCTCAGACTTCAAAAAGAATTCAATAATTCCAATCCCAAAGAAAGCAGGGGTTGACAGATGTGAAATTTCCGAACTACCAGTTTAATAAGCCACGGCTACAAAATACTAACACGAATTCTTTACAGACGAATGGAAAAACTGGTAGAAGCCGACCTCGGGGAAGATCAGTTAGGATTCCGTAGAAATGTTGGAACACGTGAGGCAATACTGACTCTACGACTTATCTTAGAAGAGAGATTAAGGATAGGAAAACCTAAGTTTCTAGCATTTGTAGACTTACAGAAAGCTTCTGACAATGTTGCCTGGAATACTCTGTTTCTCCGGCCGGTGTGACCGAGCGGTTCTAGGCGCTTCAGTTTGGAACCAGGCGACCGCTACGGTCGCAGGTTCCATTCCTGCCTCGGGCATGGATGTGTGTTCTGTCCTTAGGTTAGTTAAGTTTAAGTAGTACCAAGTTCTAGGGGACTGATGACCTCAGATGTTAAGTCCCATAGTGCTCAGAGTCATTTGAACCATTTGAACCAATAATCTGTTTCAAATTCTGAAGGTGGCAGGGGTAAAATACAGGGAGCGAAAGGCTATTTAAAATTTGTACAGAAACCAGATGGTAGTTATAAGAGCCGAGGGGCATGAAAGGGAAGCAGTGGTTGGGAAGGGAGTGAGACAGGGTTGTAGCCTATCCCTTATGTTATTCAATCTGTATATTGAGCAAGCCCTAAAGGAAAGAAAAGAAAAATTTGGAGTAGGAATTAGAATCCATGGAGAAGAAGTTAATACTTTGAGGTTCACCGATGACATTGTAATTCTGTCAGAGACAGCAAAGGACCTGGAAGAGCAGCTGAACGGAATGGAGAGTGTCTTGAAAGGAGGATATAAGATGAACATCAACAAAAGCAAATCGAGGATAGTTGAATGTAGTTGGAATAAATCGGGTGATGCTGAGGGAATTAGATTAGGAAATGAGACACTTAAGGTAGTAAAGGAGTTTTGCTATTTGGAGAGCAAAATAACTGATGATGGCCGAAGTAGAGAAGATATAAAATGTAGACTGGCAATGGCAAGGAAAACGTTTCTGAAGTAGAGAAATTTGTTAACATCGAGTATAGATTTAAGTGTCAGGAAGTCGTTTCTGAAAGTATTTGTATGGAGTGTAGCCATGTATGGAAGTGAAACGTGGACGATAAATAGTTTGGACAGAAAGAGAATAGAAGCTTTCGCAATTTGGTGCTACAGAAGAGTGCTGAAGGTTAGATGGGTAGATCACATAACTAATGAGGAGGTATTGAACAGAACTGGAGAGAAGAGAAATTTGTGGCACAGCTTGACTAGAAGAAGAGATCGGTTGCTAGGACATATTCTGTGGCATCAAGGGGTCACCAATTTAGTATTGGAGGGCAATGCGGAGGGTAAAAATCGTAGTGAGAGACCAAGAGATTACTACACTAAACAGATTCAGAAGAATGTAGTTTGCAGTAGGTACTTTGAGATGAAGAAGCTTTCACAGGATAGAGTAGCATGGAGAGCTGCATCAAGCCAGTCTCTGGACTGAAAACCACAACACCAATATCTACTGGAGGTGTTAATCTCGCCGGTCGGACGCAGTACGGAGGCGAGCTGTAAGTGACTGGGGGGCGCGTAGACATGTTAAAACGGTGCGATGGATGAATAAGGCAGAAGCCTTAACGCGAATGTCAGGGAGGCCCAAACATCCCAGAACACGGGGGCGCGCCGTGACCCCATAACGCACGCGAAATATAGTGTTGCGCGACATAAACCTGCCAGTTAATGTTTGCAACTTGCGGTACATCATCCAGTAAGTGGAATGATTTGTGCAATAAAATAATCCTTACTTAACACACACGTTTCCATGGCCTGGACCCTATGAGGAAGGGAGAGGGAACGACGCTCGTGTTCAGTGATTTTTCCCTGAATCTTATCCGTGACAGACTTCCAGATTATTGTAGCCATCTTTAGCGGACAACTGTCAATAATAACACCTAGTGATCGATATCGGGTGACCTTCAAAGTCCATGGAAATTCAACAACGGCAGATCCTCACAGCCGGCTGGTGTGGCCGAGCGGTTCTAGGAGCTTCAGTCTGAAACCGTGCGACCGCTCCTGTCGCAGGTTCGAATCCTACCTCGGACATGGATGTACGTGAGGTCCTTAGGTTAGTTAGGTTTAAGTAGTTCTAAGTTCTAGGGGGCTGATAACTCAGATCTTAAGTCTCATAGTGCTCACAGCCATTTGAACCATTTTGACATACTCACAAACTGTGTAAGCGACATTTCTGGTCATTAAAACGCGCTCCGGCAAGACGAAAAAAGGCATCCAAAACTTCCTTCAGTAGTGGTATATCATCATGGATACGGACAAGAACCATAACGTCATCAGGATACGCACGATCGGTATACCTATCTCCCAACAGCTACCAGCCACGGAAACGAGCAGCTATATATCGCAATAAGGGTTCCAGAAACAGCACGTAGAGCGACATAGGTAATTGACTCCCTTGAAGGACGCCCTGACACACAGCGATGGGGGAAGTAAGACAGCGATTTACTTCAATGGACGCCCGAATACCAGTAATTAGAGAGGAAAACAGCCGTCGTGCAACATCGTTAAAACCAACAGTCGTCAATACTCGAGTAAGAAATCCATGATTAACGCGGCCGAACACTTGGTGAAAATCAATGAAAAACAAAGCGCTTGGCACGGGAATGGTGGAAGCAATCGAAATTAAATGACGGCATCCAGCAACGGGAGTAAGGAGAGTACGACCCGGAAGACAACTATCATGGTTCGCGATGATGGTAGCCAACAACACCGATAGTCGGCTATTTACCAAACAATGGTTCTAATGGCCCTAAGTACTATGGGACTTAATATCTGAGGTCATCAGTCCCCTAGACTTAGAAGTACTTAAACCTAACTAACCTAAGGACATCCCACACACCCATGCCCGAGGCAGGATTCGAACCGACGACCGTCGCAGCCGCGTGGTTCCTGACTGAAGCGCCTAGAACTGCTCGACCACACGGCCGGCGCTATTTACCGCTCGCGCCAGTATTTTATAATCATAGATGAAGAGGGTTATCGGGCGGACCTGATCCACACGTAAACGTCCCGGCTTTTTGGGGATTAGGACAACTTTAGCAATCTTTAAGCTGGGCGAAGAAGGCCACCGTGAAATACTTTATTAACCACAGAAGTTATCCTATCTCCTATCAGGGGCCAAAATCGCATATAAAATTCTTTGGGAAGGCTATTGAAGCCAGGCGATTTGTAGGAGGGAGAACGAGCCACAATATCAAGTATATCATCAGGATGGAATACAGAGGAAAACTCTTCCTAGAGAGCTGGCGTAACAACACTATCAAAGAGGGTGGTAAAATAAATAGGTGGTGGACCGTCTGAAACCACATCAGTATAAAGTTCGGAAAAGTACTGGTAAAGTTCACGCATGATATCAGATTGGCAGGACCTCTCACGCCCATCTAGAGAACGAACGGTAGAAAGACATGTCCTTTGAGATCGTTTGTGAAGCCGAAGAAGATGATAGAGAGAGGTCAACTCATCCTATACGATTGAATGAGGCTGGGAACGCAATCGGGCACAATCCATTTGCCTACGTTTGAGTTGTAGAAGTTTTGCCTTCACACGGTGAACGTCGACGACTCTGAAGGAGGCATCAGGAGCATTATCGTAAAGATCGCAAGGGACAGCATAATAAAACTCCCTAGTTCACCTTATTTCAGCCGCTTTTTCAGCGCTAAAATGCCTGAGTGTATTTCGAATCCGAAGTTTAGCAAAGGTAACCCACCATTCTAGAAGTGAGGAATAACGCTCCTGGGACTGGGTTGACCGCCGCCATACGTCTGCGTAAACACACGATATCAGATTAGGAATCGTAAATAAACTGGCGTAAAGCAGCAAGCCGTAAATGGGGGATATATCCAATTAACACTGAGGGTTAGAAATGTATATGCCTGCATCCTTTGGCACATGTAAGGTCAATGCAACAACACTAAGGAAAAAGTACTCATCACGTCCCTCTCTCCTCAACGTCCAGAGGCGGGGGAAAGAAGGTATAATTCTAATCCTCCCCACCGGAAGCCGAAGAATCCTCGTTTTTCTTTTTACGACGCGCCGCTGCACGTGCAGGTTGAAAACGCTGTTCCACACCACTCCGTGAAAACATACACTCTTGATGTGGAAGGGTTGGGGGCACGTCAAGCTCAGATTTGATAGATGAGCCATCGCCACTGCACTCATCGGAAATCGGGGAGCACAACTAAGAACGACTAACAGCAACATCAGGTACAGAAGAGACAGGTAATATAGTTCCGGTGTCGGATGGCATCTCCTGATCCTCAGGAAGAGAACCCGTAGAATCCTTTTGCTCCATGGTCTCAGCGTGGAGGAGGGGTGGTATTTCACTGGAACACTGTAAAGACTTGCCAGCAGGCAACGTCTCTGCGGGAACATCTGAACTGAGGGGAACCATTGCGTCTACGGGTGAAGTGGGGGATGCAGATTCAACACACATTTCAACATCAACAGAAGCAGCTACATCATCTCTGGTAACACTGGAATCACAAGTAACGTCAGTAGACAACTCATTACCGCCAGAAGGTGCACCCTCTGTCAACTCAGACTCAGAAGAACGAGACTGGAGTGGAGCGTCGTCGAAACCTGTACCGTCATCAGTCCGCCGGCGTTTCACTTGGGCTGCTGTCGTCCCCTCATGGACACAGGCGGCACAGGGATACGCCGGTAACGGTGGAAATTCGCGAGGAGTGGGGGGTAATGTTGCCCCTACATTGCTTAAAGCTGGAGATTGACTGACAGCTGACTGCGATGTCACTTAGTCTGCTAACATAGAAGAAAGACGTTTCTGACAAGACGACGTCAGAACAGTAGTACGGCGCGGACAATCAGATCTGAGATGACTCCTTTCGTTACAGAGAAAACACGTTCCTTCTTGCCCTGCATACGTAACAAGGATCCAATAACCACAAACAGATAAGTGGGATGGAATATTATTCTTCTTAAAGCGCATGTCCACAGTCCGCATACCATTAAAACACTGGAAGCGTTGTTGTGCTGACCAGCGTTCCCATCGGATATGCCGTAATACTCCAAACGGAAGCAACGCTGTTTTAAGAAATGAATCGTCCACTTCAGGAGGAAGGTTATAATTTGTAACCGGAGAGTACCCGAGTGCCGCATTTTGAAGGAGAACTTGACTAACGGAACCATCTCGATGTGTAAACAACACTTTAGAACCAACCCGAGAGAGAAGCCGTTCTGCTTGAACGGGATCATAAAACTTCACAAAGAATGCATACAAGTCAGAATCAAAGTAAGCAGTATCTACCTGATCAGGTGTAACACGGGTAACATCAGCCAAACAATCGTGGCCGGCCGCGGTGGCCGAGCGGTTCTAGGCGCTTCAGTCCGGAACCGCGCGACTGCTACGGTCACAGGTTTGAATCCTGCCTCAGGCATGGTTGTGTGTGATGTCCTTAGGTTGTTTACGTTTAGGTAGTTCTAAGTTCCTAGGGGATTGATGACCTCATATGTTAAGTCCCATAGTGCTCAGAGCCATTTGAACCATTTTTGAACCAATCATGAATCTCTAAAGAGCCAGGTTACAAGCGACGCGTACCCTTGTCAAAACTGAAACGAACAGTAGCTCCACGAAGAACGGACTTAGGAGTCTCGACAGGCACCATGGCGCGGGAAGAAAACACTGCCGTCAAGAGAAAAACGACAACAAACTCCGCTACGCAACTACGATGTGACTACAGCCGATACACCAACAAGACCGAGTAGCTTCGGCCGAAGCGGCGCTGCGGCACAGGCGGAAGTTGACTACGACTTGTTCGCTCCACGCGCAAGGCGACACTGGCCCTTAGGATTGACATTCTGTTGTGCTGACCACTCAGCTACCGGGGACGGACAGTTTTACGGGTAATACTCGCGCATTTCCGAGCCAGAAATGCGGAATCAGCCCGACATATATCCTAACAGATAGGGGAAGGCGAGTAATCAGTTGGGACTGGACGGTACGCGAGTAGCATGCCAATACCAGTCAACACAGCGTGCGAATACGATCTGGGTCTGCCTCGCTCCCGTGTGTCGCCAACTTTAGTCTTTGTAAGCGTATGTTGCCGTAATATGAAATTACGTGCACTATGTTGCAGGCCAGTTGTGATTACATTTTCTGTTTACACATGTGTATTGATGAGAAGTGACAAAAGACTTCAATTTCTCTACAGATGTTCAATGTTAGTCTCCTATACTTCTGAATATTTTCAGCTTGGTTGATAATATCACAATGTGGTTTCTCCAATTACCCCATTTCTGCAGTAGCTGCACAGGAGCGTACTCATAATTATTTATCACTGGCAACTGGAGAAAGGAAATCATACCCGTTTATGTGTTATGTGGGAGAAGAAATGTCAAGGAGTGTATTTCATTCTTTCTTCTGCTACATATGCTAGACATTCTTACAGATTCTCTTCACAGTTAACATTGCAAATCATACCCATTTATGTGTTATGTGGGAGAAGAAATGTCAAGGAGTGTATTTCATTCTTTCTTCTGCTACATATACTAGACATTCTTACAGATTCTCTTCACAGTTAACATTGCAGTGTGCTTAAAGCTTGAGTTACAGACGATTATAGCAATAACAGTAATACTATTAATTAAATGAATGCATGGTGTCTTACGGACATGTCCGAAAGAAAAGACACCATGCGGAATCCATAGCTCTGATACGTCATATGTAAATTGAAGGTGGAGTGGAGGAGAAAGGAAAGGAAAGAGGAGGGAATACTGATTTCAGCTGTATCGGGACATTACGCAGGATCAGAGGCGACGAGGGAAAATGTGTACCGGACCGGGATTCAGACCCAGGCTCTCCTGCTGACTAGGCAAGTGTGTTAGTCACTACAACATCCGAGACACGCTGTTACTACGGACTATCTCGACACGTCTCGCAACCGACCCACATTCCCACCGTGCCTCACCTATTAGCAGCCCTGCCCGTTTCTTCCATTCTAGCTCTTCTGAGATTTCCGCAGAAGGGCAGAAGTACTTGTGCATCACCACTGAAGAAGGTAAATTCATTGTCCATCTAGGCGAATAAATTATTTGAATGCCTCGTGTCTGTTCTTTCGGACATGTGGCGCAGTGGTTAATGCAACTGCCTAGTAAGCGGGAGAGCCCAAAAAATGGTTCAAATGGCTCTGAGCACTATGGGACTTAACATCTGAGGTCATCAGTCCCTAGAACTTAGAACTACTTAAACCTAAGTAACCGAAGGACATCACACACATCCATGCTCGAGGCAGGATTCGAACCTGCGAGGGCAGCAGTCTCGCGGTTCCGGACTGTAGTGCCTAGAACCGCACGGCTACCACGGCCGGCAGGGGAGATCCCAGTTCGGCACACATTACCACTCGTCGCCGCTGATTCCACGTAAAGTCTCGATGCAGCTGACGTTAGTAATCCCTTCCCTTTCCTTCCTCCCCACACTTCCATCTTAAATATACAAATAATGATATTAATGCTAGTAATGATAATTGTTATACTAATCAACATGTTTTACAGAAGGCGGCATTTTGTCCAGAAGAGAAAATGGTGACCCTCTCTTATAATTTGATGAACAATGGGCTGCCTAGATTACTTTTCTGTTTGTAATGGTCGACATTATACGAATTAGGTTTTTTCAGATCTAAAATACCGAGAGATTTAGAGGAGATGAAAAAAGTTACTTTTCTTACGTTACATAAATGTCACAGGTGCAACGTTTCCTCACTAAGGATCCATGAAGATTTTGACGCTAGCGTTGTTCAAAGGAGCTCAAACTACGGGGGGATGAATATTGTTTTAGGAGCTCGGGGTCACCGCGTGGTCTAGGGCGCCGTGTCTTGGATTGCGCGGCCCCTCCCGCCAGAGGTTGGAGTCCTCCCTCGGGCACGGGTGTGTGTGTTGTTCTTAGCGTAAGTTAGTTTAAGTATTGTGTAAGTCTAGGGACAGATGACCTCAGTAGTTTGGTCCCTTAGGAAGTCACACACATTTGAAATTTTTTTAAAAAAATATTGTTTCAAAAATGTTGCTAAAAATGTCTTTCATACAAGTAGTTCTTTAACGAAGATTGGCTTCAGCGTCAGCCAGACGGGTAACCAGTACTTCTTGAGTCTCTATCGTCGCCTCATACACCAATAGATCGATTCACCTCATCCCTCCCTGCCCCCTCCCTCACTCCCACCACAAAAAATATCCATACGAAGTCAGCAACTTTTCTAAAACAATACTCGTCACACCCCAGTTTCAGCACCGCCTCCGAACTTCACTAGCGTCACAACCTTCACGGATGCGTAGTGAGGAAATGATGTACCGATGAAAATTTTGTTACACAAAAAAGTGTTTGTTTTTATCTCCTCTAAACATTCTAAAATATTGTTCAAATGGTTCTGAGAACTATGGGACTTAACATCTATGGTCATCAGTCCCCTAGAACTTAGAACTACTTAAAGCTAACTAACCTAAGGACATCACACAACACCCAGTCATCGCGAGGCAGAGAAAATCCCTGACCCCGCCGGGAATCGAACACGGGAACCCGGGCGCGGGAAGCGAGAACGCTACCGCACGACCACGAGCTGCGGACTAAAATATTGTATACGTAGTTTTTTCACCCTGTGTATCTTAAGCAATATTCATGGGTAGCTCAGCTTGTCATCACGTTTGTTTGAGCCACAGAAGCAATAATTGGGTAGGGCCAACGACTGGATTACTTTTCGTTTTATATTAGAAGGAAATGTTTTTCAGACTTTTGGTTCAAAATGGCTCTGAGCACTATGGGATTTAACATCTGAGGTCATCAGTCCCCTAGAACTTAGAACTAGTTAAACCTAACTAACCTAAGGACATCACGCACATCCACGCCCGAGGCAGGATTCGAACCTGCGTCCGTAGCGGTCGCGCGGTTCCAGATTGAAGCGCCTAGAACCGCTCGGCCACACAGGCCGGCCTCAGACTTTTGGGATTACGTATGTGGGCATGTAGCTGATTTACTGTCTGTTGCGACACATTGTAACAGTAAACTGAGATTCTCGTCCTCGTGTATGAAGAGTTCTTTGTTTTCTGATGCGATAAGGATGTACTACGAAAACGTTTACGGATGATCTTTCGATGCTATATAATGATCACATGTGACTATTGCTGACAGAGCTCTTATTGAACACTGCTTCAAGTCTCTGCAGAATGGTCGCCGTGCATCATTGTAGTAGAATCATAGTGTCTTCTGACAATTCACGAAACTGCGTGGAAAAAAATTCCTAGCAATGACAGCGATACAGTCCAGGAGGGGAACTTACTGTTATTGTTAATGTAATGTTGACAGCAGTCGTGTCTTTTTTTATTATTTAAGATCCACCAACTAATCTTATTTGTTTACTAAGTAGCATTATTTTGATGGATGGCAGGATGGTCATACAGATTTACAGGCATTGTTACAACAGATGCTGCGACGCTTGTCTGTTTCTTCTGGTAGGTACACAACTAACAGAAGATTATGGTTCAAATGGCTCTGAGCACAATGGGACTTAACTTCTGAGGTCATCAGTCTCCTAGAACTTAGAACTACTTAAGCCTAACTAACCTAAGGACATCACACACATCCATGCCCGAGGCAGGATTCGAACCTGCGACCGTAGTGGTCGCGCGGTTCCAGACTGTAGCGCTTATAACTGCTCGGCCACCCCGCCCGGCAACATAAGATTATATTGTTACAACATATTACTCATTACGGCCGTAAGAATGTCTATGGATAGTGAGGATCTGTGATTCCTTAACTTACAAACGAATACCGCATTAACTGTAAAGTGTGTAGAAACGAAAGCAGTGCAAAGACGACGCACAGTATGTACCGTTACTAAGTACGGGAATTGGTGGAAGGAAGTAGACAATACGAAAGCTAACTAACTGAGGAATGTATTTCCAAACTACTGTAGGGGACTACGAATAACCCTTCTGTTAAACGAAGCACTAGTATTTATTCCTCTTCTCTAATTCATCCTGTTGAGTATATACATATTTCCTAAACAAGGAACATGGAAAACTCCCAGTGTTATGTGCAGTTGCCCAAGTCACCCCAGTATATCCTGTGAAGGAAATTTCATTGGCTGGAACTTTAGCCAGTCGTACACTGGGTGCTGTTTCCACAGGCGGTTTATTCCCGGAAAGTGGCATCACTTCCGCGATATGCAAGCCACACAGTGCAAATTTCAGGACAGCAAAAGCCGTCTCCATTTCCTTGTTCCCTATAACTGACAGCTTTCATTAAGCGATAAACGCACAGCCTTGTGCTGACAGATGTCGGGCGTTGTCAGCCAAAACAAGCAGCCTCGTCCGTTTCATGGAACCCGCCGGAAGACAGGTTGTTAGCGGCTGTGACACCACTCGTGCAATTAGCCGGTGCCGCTTGCCGCCACCAACTATGTCAAATTTTGATGGCACAGAGGCGCTACTCATCCAGCAGCCGTAAGACGCGTCTCTCGTTTCAGTTTAAGGCTGTTCCATCGTTGTCTAGACTCTCACGCCAAATCGTATTTGTCATTCTGTTATAGTAGCGACAAAAGTAACATGACATTAGAAGCGACAAACAATATAACAATGTTATTATAACTGCTACTTACCAACCGAAAATCTTTTAACCGCGGCTTAGTTCACCTGTTCTCTCATCCACTTTCCATTTCTTCCCATTAACGTTCACACTACCGTATATTTGAACAACGATCCGCATGTAGCAGAGAGAACACCAATTTATAATCAAAATGCTTAACTTGAATTCTATAAAGCGTTGCAAAGATTGGAATAAGACTGACGGTTTAGTACGAAACAATTGCAATAAGAGCGCATTTCTTGCACGTATGACCAGACTTTGGAGTTCTAGTGACCATGAATGGGCGTGCGGAGCGCTGCCTCGAGTCAGCCGTGAGCTGCCATCTAGCGGGTTCTCGTTGAACTGCGTCAAGTGTCGCGTGGCGCCAGGAAGTCCTCAAAGGCGTCAGTATTTATAAAACCTAATGCAGTTTTCCGGGTGCTAAATGTATTTCGTGGAGTTCGCAGGAATATAACTGTTTTCTGCCGACGTAGTATACCAAATGGAATTTTTTCACGCTCCTTCTCAGCAGTTTACGACATTAGATATTCACCACAGTACCAGCACGCTGTTTCTAGTCACGTGTTGTTCAGCAAGTGCTTACAGAACGGTAAAAATGTTCAGAATGATATCTTTCTTGTTGAGGAGAAATTAGTGATCCCATCTTCTTCATTAAAGAAGGATCCCCACCAAATGGTTCTTGAAGAGCGTGATTATATTTATGTGACTCTAATATCTCCTTACACTATGTCATCATGAATTATGGTGACGATGTCTGATTTCATTTGCTATAGGAAGTGCTAACGATGATGTTGTGGACTGACAAGACAGCCAGTCCACAGTGACGGGTAACCGAAAGGCACGCGTTTAAACTCACGCAGGCTGGCGTGAGGTCTGAAACAGGATACGTAATGAATGCGATAAAGAAAAGTACGTAGCTTCTGGAATACTTAACTTTAATCCACATTTGTAGAACATCGCTCTTGATGATACATGTTATAACCACAATATATACAGCAAAGGATTATGGCGCCTTGCTAGGTCGTAGCAATTGTAGCTGAAGGCTATGCTAACTATCGTCTCGGCAAATGAGAGCGTAGTTGTCAGTGAACTGTAGCTATTAACGTCGGCTGTACAACTGGGGCGAGTGCCAGTACGTCTTCTCTAGACCTGCCGTGTGGCGGCGCTCGGTCTGCAATTACTGACAGTGGCGACACGCGGGTCCGTCGTATACTAGCGGACCGAGGCCGATTTAAAAGGCTACCACCTAGCAAGTGTGGTGTCTGGCGGTGACACCACAGATGAATCGGTTCTAAATTACCAATTTCCACTCCAAGCGATGTCATACATGCAACTGAATAAGGTAAATGATCGATAAACTTAATCCTAGATTACTAACTTCCAGCAAAAAATTGTGACTGCAGTTAGTACCAATACGTGCTTTCCGACAAACTGGTATTGTCAGTGTAGAGTCTGAAACAGAACATTTTATATTCATTTTGTATGTAACATACCTTGTAATTGTAATTAACCAGTGCGTAAACGATAAATTATCACTTCCATTGAATAAAATAGGGAGCAGTAAAATTTACAGCCGGCCGCTGTGGCCGTGCGGTTAAAGGCGCTTCAGTCTGGAACCGCGTGACCGCTATGGTCGCAGGTTCGAATCCTGCCTCGGGCGCGGATGTGTGTGATGTCCTTAGGTTAGTTAGGTTTAATTAATTCTAAGTTCTAGGCGACTGATGACCTCAGAAGTTAAGTCGCATAGTGCTCAGAGCCATTTTTTAAAATTTACAATGGTTTAGTAACAATGTAATATTTTTCCCCTTTAATGTTCTAGGGCTAAGAACCAGTAAAAAGTCAGAAGAGCGGTACTTGAAACGTCTAAGTTAGCTAAATTTTGATAGGATTATATATCTTTTGTGTAATAAATTTGTCTGGCATCAACGAATCTAATCATGAGGTTCAGTGTGGTATATGTAGCAAATTTACTACCTGTTCTTCCTACATTCTTTCTAAAAACTGCTCAGATATGCTTCACATCAAAAGGAGTGAAGTACTGCTCTCCTGCCGACGTTCAGAATGCGGAGTCATGTCTTACATTACAGTATATTGCTGGATACATAACTAGCCATACAAACAGAAATTGTAGCAACAAATTTACATCCATGGTGTCAAGCAATTTGTACGCTTGTGACGCGAAATAACGTCCACAGCGTAAGAAGATGCATTTTCTCTTAACGTAGAACATATGAAATAAAAAGAATATTAACCTTTTCGAAACTATGAACAAAATTATAGATGCTGTATGACAGCATACAAAGTAAACACGGCAGCAGGGCAGCCTTGAAATATATTTTCTTTCGTCCAGGTTTAAACCACGTCTTATAACCCTGTCTAAAATTAATGCAACTGATGAATCCGAACAGATTTTTGGCACGTATTTACGCTATGAAAGCTCAGAAGATCGATAGATTTGAGAGAAAATGTTTTGTTTGCTACCACGATCCACATAACCAAATGCTAATACATCTAGCAGAGAGTGCCGAAGATCGATTCCGTGTAATCTAGAATACTGTTTCGGAAAATAATATAAATTCTTTGAATTTCAAAGCAGCACTGGCTCTTCACGTACGAGAATTAAATAAAAATAATATACAGCGATAACTTTCGTTCCCCGTCCGAATGAATGACTCGATAGAATGATGCAGCAAAAGCTTCAGTTGTGGAACGAAAGTAATAATTGAAAAAGCCAAGATTACCGCCTTGAGCTACTAATAAAAAATATTTATCTAAACAACCTGTTTCGGGCGACTGACCATCATCAGATTCTTAGAAGTATTTACAGCACCATATCAGGCGAATATAGAATCGTTGACGTCAGGTAATAAAACCAGGAATTTGTCACTGTTGTGACATAGTCATATAAATTACATTGTCAACATATGAACGTGCTAGGCAGTGCAGTCCTTCATGTTTCATTAACAGTCCGTGTTACCGTATGATTATGCTTGCGTTCATAGCGGTAACGCCGATTGCTAATGTAATAAAAAATATAGCACTGCCTAACACATTTTATATATTGATGACGTAGTTTATATCACTATGTGACAACAGTAACTAATTCATGGTTTTAGTATCTGATGTCAATGACTCTATATTCGCCTAACGTGGTGCTGTAAATGAAAAAAGAACCTCATGACGGTCAGTAGTTTACATAAAAATTTTAGCCCGCATCTCGTGGTCGTGCGGTAGCGTTGTCGCTTCCCACGCCCGGGTTCCCGGGTTCGATTCCCGGCGGGGTCAGGGATTTTCTCTGCCTCGTGATGGCTGGGTGTTGTGTGATGTCCTTAGGTTAGTTAGGTTTAAGTAGTTCTAAGTTCTAGGGGACTGAAGACCATAGATGTTAAGTCCCATAGTGCTCAGAGCCATTTTGAACCATAAAAATTTTATCAGCACATCAAGGCGGCAATCATGATATTTTTCAGATACTTATTAGCTGTGGGGCACCATCTTCTGCAAATAAAGTAATAACCTCCTACGGTAAATGCAGTTAGGATTCAGTAAAAGATACACTTGGCGCGCTCTCGTATTTGATAACACATACACTGTCTGTCTTCGGATGAAACATTTCTGCAGTACATACAGTTATAAAGGAATGTACTAGCAAACAAACAAAACATCAATTATGGTAGTGTTTGTTGTGAAAAACATTTGGTGCCGCTAGTCACGATTTTCCTGAATTTATTTTCTACGTGACTTTTTTCGAGCGTAAGTCCCGTTATAAAGTGTGTGTACCATGTATTGCAATAGTTTTCGGCTTGATGCTTGTGATGTGTGAACTGTTACGTTATTCTGTTGCCATTGCTGCAGTATAAACAGCCGTATGTGTATAGTTATTGATGTATCTTTGTCTATAGACAGAGGTGAATTGTGAAATAACTTTCTCTTCGAAATTTCTTCTCGTCTTCTTATGCAGAAACTCACAGGTATTTTACGTCACTAATGTTGTGAGGGGTTTTACCCACTAATAGTGTGCCTACGGGATGCAGTGTTCTCGGAATGCTATAAAATAATTTCAAACGAATAACATTAGTAGTTTTATTTCCAGAAAAGCAAATTGACGATACTCAACTTTACTACAGCAAATATTTCTAACGAGGGCCAACGTGAAAACAGAACAGTTGTAGCTATACACCAAGCCCAAGGAAGCACTTGATACTGACAGCGTCGCACTAATCACGCTGCAGACTCGGGCCGATCATGTACGGCCGAGGCTAGCTGCGTTCATATGCAGCTGTTGTTGGGGGCACGCCTGGCGCGGCGTGGTCCGATTCCGCGCACCATTGTCCGTCGTTTCTTCACTGCCTTCTCTGGTCTTTCGTTTCACATCTTCTTTCCGGTGTTTGTACTTACGTCAGAACATCCTATACTCGTTAAAACAGAAACATACAATAACAAACACGCCCAGACATGTGTTACAAATTCACATCAGAGAATACTTTTTGTATACAATCTAAGACATTATATGCTTATATATTAGTTCCAATGGTACTTATTTCTTTATGTCATTGTTTTATTTGCTTATACAATGGTACTGTCGAACACAATGCAAGAATTTCTCTTCGTCACTACATTATTGTATAAGCACCAGAATAATACAGCTCAGACACCGCAAAGACCACGCCAGAAAATTATAATTCACGAAAAAAGGTGCTTGATGCAAAATGTCAGTTTTTTCCCGGAACGTGTAGTACAGAAAACTAAGAAAAATCGCGATTGGTGGCAGCAATTTTATTGTGTCAAACCAAACAACAGTGCAGTTTTTTGTTTTTGGCTGGTGCAAGTCTGTAGTCTTGGTACACATTGATATCCCTGCGCCGAGTGACGTTTCGAGAACATTTTCCAACACAAGTGACGTATTATGACACTACCGTATGCTACTGCTACACCATAAACTTAAAGTTGGAGGCAGGTCGTGAAATAAAACTACGTTGGTAAAACAATTACGGTATAAAGCAACAGAGCAGTGTTACACTCTGAAAGGAATTTTGTTGTGTTGACCGCGATATACCTAACGGAGGTGGCTTGTCGGAAGTGAAAGTTAGAATTACGTAAATATTTAAACAGTAACAAACAATATTTTACCTATCCACATCGTTCAAAGGATAAAGAAAACGGTCGCCAGCCTAATTAGGAATAAGAATGAGCAACATTCTTGTTCCAGAATGTAGATATGAGTAACTTTAATGGACAGACACAGCCTATACTTTATCACATGAGAGTGCAATGAACTCTGTCACTAGCTGATGTTGACGTTAAAGAAAGTGGCAACAGTTATAGGAGAACAAGGCTATTTGCATAAGGACAACAGAAAATGACATACACTTTTGCCTTTTAGGCTTGGTTAGACTGAATGGTTTCAATGATATTACTATTAAAGTGCACTTATACAATGAAGCATAGATTTACTCTCATTTTTTCACTTTTCAAACGTTTTCCTGTCTAACATGAGATGTGAATAAAGTTCACTGCAAAATTATAAATTTGGCATAGGTTTAATCTTTCTTTTACCAAATACTTTTCTAACTGACCTGGAAAAGTATTCATTAGTAAAATATTTCTCCCTCTCCCTCTAATAATAGACGTTACTGTTTTCATAGATAGTGGTCTTTTTGTTACTTGTTACCTATCATAAGCACAATAGACAAACTGTGGATCCTGTTACACTATTATTATGCCCTTCCGATACACAAGAGAGATAACCACTTAGCAGACCTGGGTATATAACTTTCCACAAATGCAGTTCACGATTTTTACTGTAGTGAGACACAATACTGACAAATTTGTAATAAATCTGACTCATCTTTTAAAATTTACAACAGGCAGCACTATGATCATTAATTAAGAAAGAATTTATAAGCCTCAATTTTAAGAACTTTTAAATTTTAAAAGTAACAGTAAATTGTATTTATTACTACAGTCTTCTACTTTCAAGTCAATAAGTAACTTTGAAAGTCCACAAAACTTTAAATTGGACTGTGTCAATCGCTGGAAGGCTTTAACAAATGGTTCAAATGGCTCTGAGCACTATGGGACTTAACATCTATGGTCATCAGTCCCCTAGAACTTAGAACTACTTAAACCTAACTAACCTAAGGACATCACACAACACCCAGCCATCACGAGGCAGAGAAAATCCCTGACCCCGCCGGGAATCGAACCCGGGAACCCGGGCGTGGGAAGCGAGAACGCTACCGCACGACCACGAGATGCGGGCGAGGTTTTAACAAAACTACATTTACTACCTCCCACAATCTTACCAATTCCACAATATATATGAATACTCCCTTCTTACCAAAGATCAAACAACATTATCTAATTAAGTATTTGGCTTTGAGGCTTTCATTTTCTTCACAACAAGGACACTCGGTAATCATAGTTCAAACGGAAAGGAACCATAGAGGTGTTGTGATAAGGAAAAAATCAAGGTAGGTACATAAATTCAGCTGTAAGTTACCTTACTTATATTTGAGCACACTAAAACATGCAATGAGCTCATCCTTCACTGTACGTTACTATAATTCTTCTGTTCCATTAGACTGATTTCGCAATGTGGTGGCGAGTGCTTGTTGGTAGGTGGATTTGCAGGTAGAATTTCTTGGTGGTGATGATAGATACCAATTCCAGAATAGTTCCAGCTCTTTATCCATCCATCCGAGGCATTGGAAAGCGTCAGGAAAAGCCTCTCTCGGAACCAGCACAATACAAAACTTTTACATGAGCAGTTGATAGTTTGGTAGCTCGTCCCCGACTGACTCTTGGTTCCACCTTTCTATCCATGTCCACGACATTTGGCGCGCGCTACCTGCTTCCGTTCCCGAGGGGATCCACAACATCTTTTACACACAAAATAACTAATAACGCTAAGCAAAGGTCAGCAGTTTACGTAACAGTAACCAAACATATTAAATAAAACAGAACCTTTACACATATTGACATTTCTACAAAACAATTATTTAAACAAAGTTATTCAACCTCAAAGATAACCAAAGAGATTATCTGAGAAAGACAAAACATATCATTTGCTCATATTGTGCATATTACAGAGATTACACTTCATTGCAGTATCGAATTAATCATACACTAATTACAGAAGTTCGACGATGGGATGTTGAACAAAACAGAAAGCTAAATGAAACAACAAAGAGTGTGTAGTGTGTAAGCTATGGTGTTGCAGTATCATTTGACACTCCTTCATACTCCATTCCTAAGGTGTTAGTTACTCTTCCTTAGGCTCTTAGTAAGACTTTGAAATATAAATTTATATCAAGT
Organism: Schistocerca serialis cubense; assembly: GCF_023864345.2. Lineage (NCBI taxonomy): Eukaryota > Metazoa > Arthropoda > Insecta > Orthoptera > Acrididae > Schistocerca > Schistocerca serialis. The sequence goes on from NC_064640.1 coordinate 587,348,946, forward strand.
GATCGTGGAATTGGGTTGTTTCTTCTGTTAAAATAAATACTGCGAGTGGAAATCCAAAAATAAGTTATATATTATTATAGCTGGCCCGAATGTAGACACCAAATCCCTGTATACAAGGGTCGGAATGTTTTGCCAGTCGTTCAGTTACTCGACGAGAGAAATCCGCTCCTTAATCACGCAACCTTCGAGAACCGTTGTGTGAAGGTCCCAATCGTTGGAAAACCTGTTTCCCCGATGCTCTTTCGCCTTGTCGTGAAGATTGTCTGGATGTTGTCGTCTGTGGTCGATGTCGATAGCTTTCCTTCGACATCAGCATCCTCCACGTCTTTGCGGCCTTGGTCACGCTGTTGGCACTTGTTCATAACGCTGGACGCGACATTGCATTTGGTTAGTACACCGCCAGAATTTCACAGTGAATCTGTGCGTAATTCTGAAGTTTTGCCCACAAGAAACGTAGTGTCCCGCTTACTTCAACTTTAGAGAAAGTTTCCAGCGGCCACGCCATCACTCTCCCACACTCCGATGCAGCTGGTCTGCTGGAAACCGGGAACGTGTACTCGCTTCTGAGAATGTGCCGTTGTTGTTGCGCGATGGGTTTAGTGTGCGATGGCTTACAGAATTTACCCTCTGAAGCCGCTATGTACATAGACATTCCTCTGTAACAGAAATAAATTTCCGTATCGCATTCCGGTGCTAAATACTTATAGAGGGAAAAATAATTTCATTTCAATGTAATTCATGATAGCTTTAATATATTTCAGTTGAATTAAAAAAAGGACACTTACTGTATGTTCCTATTGTGTTGTTCTACCTTCAATGAAAATGTACTACCTGTTAAACTCAGTGGAATGAATAAAAATATAAAGTTTAAGTTAGTTCTTTAGTTCACTAATCGAACTTATTAATTCAATAATTTACAAATTATTTCACTTTTCATCGGAAAAAGTGAGTCAAAAATACAAAAACTATAACATAATTTTGTACTGACGAGTTAAACATAAAACACTTTTTAAGGACGTAACTTGCATTGTACCTTGTACTCACCAGCAAGTAGTTAAAATTTAAAAAAGATTTCTCCGAAAATAGTTGAATATAGGCGTGACCAAAAATTTTATATCTCCAACTGATAAGGAAAATACAAATTTACTAACACAGTCCCCACATGCTCGTTCCATTTCATATCGCTTTGCGACGTTACGCCCAGATATTTGAACTACCTGATTGGGTCGAGGAGCGTACTACGAATGATGTATTCAAACATTACGACTTCGTTTTCTCTAGTCATCCTCATTAACTTACATTTTCTTACGTTTAGAGGTGGCTGCCATTCATCACATCAACAGGAAATTTTCTCTAAGTCATCTCGTATCCGCCTACAGTCACTCAACGATGACACATCGACTTACACCAGAGCATCATCCGCAAAAAACCGCTGATTGCTGCCCACTCTGCCTGCATGATCATTTATGTATACAGAAAGTAATAGCGATCCTGTCACACTTCTCTGGGGCACTCCAGACGATACAGTTTTCTCCGATGAACACCGCCGTCTAGGACAACGCACTGTGTTCTATCGCTTAAAAAGCCTTCGAGCCACTCACAGAACTGGGAATCTATTTCATTTGCTCGTGCCCCCGTCGACAGTCTGCAGTGGGCACCGTGTCAAAAGCTTTTCGGAAATCTAGAAACACAGAATCTGCCTCTTCCCCTCCATTCATTGTTCGCAATACATCATGTAAGGAAAACGCAAGCAGAGTTTCCCACGAGCGATGCTTTCTAAAACAGTGCAGATTCAAGAACAGAATCTTTTCGCTCTCAAGGAAATTTATTAATTATGAGTGAAAATATGTTCAATAATTCTGCATCAAGTCGATGTCCGTAATTTTGGTTGCACAGTCTTTTATCTTTTTTATATACAAGAATCACCGACTCTTTTTGCCACTCGTGTGGGACTTTATGCTGGGCAAAAAGTCCGCAATAAATCCATCGAAATAAGGTACCAATGCAATAGAGCATTCTTCGTAAACCAGAATTGGAATTTCATCTCGACTTGTTGACTTACATGTTTTCAACTTTTTCAGTTGTTTCTGTAGGTCAGGGATGCGCTTTCGGTTTCATTTCCTAGGAAAACGCAAAAGAGCAGTGTATTTAAAATTTGCGTCCCTGCGATTCAAACTGCCGTACCCTGTTCGTGCGGTGAAAATACTTGTTCCTAAGAAAACCCGGCTGTAAATCGCCCTACCTGCGACATAGAGCAGTAGCACACCACTCCAGGAATTGATGAAAAAAAGTGGTGGAATGTGTGTGAGTGGGGAGGGGGGGTGGGGAGGGGGCGAGGAAAGGGCAGGATCTAAAATCGTAATTTTCAGGAAGTAATAGTATTGTCTTACGGGCGATTAACTAAAATATAGGTTTAACAGAATCACGGGAAATCACTTCTGGAAGTGTATGAGAATTGTGTAATAAATATAAATAGTATGTACTCCAGATTCCAGGGAGGGAGATGGAAGTGTTCAGCAACAACGCACCAATGCTTGACATAGTGGGGCGTATGAAAAAAGAAGAGAACATTCTCCGGAGGAGAATCTCAGAGCAAAAGAACATTCTCTGAGCAAGTTCTCAATTTCATATGAATAACAAATTCGAAACATATTCTTTGACGGTGGAGTTGCTTCTCATTACCTTTTCTCCTTCTTGAGAAGATTCTCCGTGTGTGCTATCTGGCGTGCCCGACAATGAAACACGCGTAATGTTATATTTCATTGAAGTCGCTCACATTCAATGTGCGGATATGGAACTGGCATCAGTGTGTTCGGGAAGTGTTGCACTACGTTTCGATTTTATTTTTATGTGTGGCAACACATTATCAGGATGATTACGGACTGTTTACGCTAATTTATTTTTTTGCGATGTTACTGAATTTTCGACATTCGGAAACCTTTTTATTATTGAAGTTAGATGTACACATTACGCGAGCAAAATCTTAAGATCACAAGCCGTTGTCTAATAACTCCAAACTGGAACTCTGTCAGAGTTTTAAATACGATACATAATGGTCCGCTCGCGCATCAAGTACGAAAACAGTCGCCCATGCCGTTCGTTACGAGAAACAGATCTCTAGGTTTGTAATATACCAGTTATTGAATTTTCTGATCCACCTTCTTGTTTCTAACATAACAAAATGTAAGACTTATGCTGTGAGAAAACGTAATGATGAACATCTGAAAATGTCATCGATACAGTTATGTGGTGTAAATCTAAATAACATTGTACATCCGTCTGGAAACTTGGGTCTGCTAATTAGCAACAAAAATGTTTCAATTTTAACTTCGTCTGTAAGGTCGCGCCCCCATTCCCAGTCTTTCAGATTTCCTTGAAGAAAGTTCGACAGGCAAATTGTGAATAGTTTTATTGTTAAACCCGTATAAACTTCTACAGGTTTTCTCTTCACTATTTCTTAGGGACACGTAGATCTCTTTTTACCTTCCAGGTAACATAAATTCTGCCATTTTTACTCAGCTCCAAGTATTCTACGGAGCTCACTTCAAAAAACGGAGAATGTTCTCAGCTTGTGAGAATCTCCTCTAATTCTATTCGTACGAAATCGGAGAATGTTGTTCGTCTTGAGCAACTTCCCCCATAATTTTACTCACGCTGAGAACATTCTCGGGTGCAGTATATTCTCCGACTCACTTAAGTCATGTGAACCTGAGAATGTTCTCCGAAATTTCGTGCATAAAGGATATTCTCCTTTTATTCATCCGAACCAGTGTTTCGTTGGCGCAAACGCTTTCACTATCGTCGAAAAATTCTGATCCAAGGAGAACGAAGCGGCATACCATTTCTCTATGAAATCCCGGGAAACGCAAGGGAAATACAGATTATGGTTGCCAGACTAAATTGTTCAAATGGTTCAAATGGCTCTGAGCACTATGGGACTTAACTTCTGAGGTCATCAGTCCCCTAGGACTACTTAAACCTAACTAACCTAAGGACATCACATACATCCATGCCCGAGGCAGGATTCGAACCTGTGACCGCAGTGGTCGCGAGGTTCCAGACTGTAGCGCCTAGAACCGTTCGGCCACTACGGCCGGTTGACTATATTGTCAAAATTAGCGAACACCGTAGAGCGAAAGGATCTGCTGGGTTGAGGGTGAACACAATAAAACATTAAAATTCTATTTATTACTACTAGTCAATGTCTTCAACAATTTTTGTTACCTTTAATTTTTTGGTAAAAGCTGTTGCAAGTGGAAAACTTCAGTATACAGCCAATGCATAACTCTGGTTTCACCGTATCGGCATTCGATTTCTTTCTAGAGTCACACCATAAACGATTCATGTGACTGAAGACTCTTTCTACACAGGTATTGCTCATGGAACCGCCATTAGCCTTTTGACCATATTTTTATGTTAGACGTTTCTTCCTTCGTTTAAGAACGTTTCCCTCAAAAGCGAGTTTGTGGATGTAGAAGCTTGACTTCGCAGTTGTTCCAAAGTTTTATTTAGTATACGGATCTCTTCGTATAAACTATCTTTATAAACTTCTTCTTCAACAGGCACCATCTGTGATGCATGTATATATTTTTATATTAGATACGCGTACGAAACACTGCACACCCAAAAGGCAAAACTCAACTGTGTCGAGGTCTGAGGCTCAACTGGTTAACCAGAGTAAGGGTGCAGGCGGCAGCAACCGAATGCAGAGAAGAAAAGGAGACAGCCAAAGATCAGTGAAGGTAACAAACCCAACACTCCCCGGCTGTCAACAGCGCACCAAATGGTTACTGACTTGATTTTGCTACTCAATAAATAAATTAAAAATTTTGAATGGAGTTCTGAAAATACCGAACCACTCATACTTCAAAATCGGAATCCGAACAGAGAACTGAAATAGCGAACATTAGGGTAAAAAGCCGAACACCTTGCAAACGAGGTCACAATCGAGGCGATAGAGGGAAAAGGAGGAAATCGGTCATGGATTAGTTTCCAAAATCTTGCGTGACATTTTGAGATGAAAAAGGACTTGACAAGCTGGTTTCCGCGGCTACTTAAACCCATTCATAACGGCCGTTCCGAGGCCGTGTGAGTCCAGTCTGGATGACGTCCTTTGCCCCATGGTCACCATGGAACAGTGCTGGGTGTAACACTGTGACTCCGAGACAAAGGAACCAAGAAAGCAAAGGAAAAATATTGAGTCACCAATGCCGGAAATGAAAAAAAAAACAACCATCCTCAGGCAAGGTGTTTCTGGGCGTTTTTCGAAATTTCTGTGGGGTGATCTAACAGACTGTGCCCTGTGCTCGTTATGGGCAACTCTCACAAGTGCCCGTTAACAAAAACTCCTGAAGAGGCTACCGGAGGCTTTCGAGACTAAGAGTCACTGAAGCTGTCGAGGGTGCGGGCGTGAGTGAGTTATTTTTTGCTCCGCGGCAACACCCAATGCTCCAACACGTTCTGCACAGGGCAGTAACACATTGTGCACCATTTGGGATATATTTTGCATTTTGCCGCAACTTACCTCCCCCCCCCCCGCCCCCCACCACCAACACTCCACCCCACCAATACTCTCGTCACACTGCACTCCGTGACATCTTCCTCTTCCCCCGGATGAAAAAGGATAAAGTGATTTTCGAGGTGGAACACTTCCTGAAGACCGAAAATGCAGTCCTTCACAACTAAAGCCACCGCCAAATCATGCTTCGAAATCAAAGATAAAATCATTGGGACCCGAAAGTTCAATAAAGCTTTGCTTCTGTTCGAAAGAGCAGACACCATTTTGGATCCTGTAGCCGCTATGAACGAAGACACAGTTGAACTAGTGGCATTAGCTGCAAGTGGACATTCATTGATTCAATGGTGAAAGTTGAAACTTTGTGTGGGACTGGGATGCGAACGCGGTTCTCTTATTTGTTATGCACATGCGCTCACCGCTGCGCTATCTGGACACAGTAGTTACTGCAGCTGCATGGAGTACCTTAGTACGCCTCCCGTCAGACCAGATTCTCAACTTATCCACACCATACTAATGTAGTATCCCTTGCTCATCTTCATTACTCGTGGCATTTAGTCAATTCCTGTAAGAGTTTGAACGTTGTGTGCATCCTCAATGGAGTGGTCAACTGATCGTCCCCGCCTTAATTACTTATGTTCTGTATACTCTTTCGGACGGGATGGGCCAGTGGTCAGCACATCTGCCTTGGCAACAAGAGACCCATGTTCGAATACCCATCCGGCACTAATTTTCTACTTTTCCCATTGATTTAATCAATGCTTGATGGCAGATGTCATTAATTCATTTGTGTCTTGAGTAATATTAGTCTCGTAAGTATTCAATGTTTTTATCACAAAACCGTATGACATATTTTGCGAATACATTCACATAAAAAAGGATGACTATGATGAGTGCATGTCAGAGGACAACAAGCCATTGTAACACTGGATTCCAAAACGAACAATAGCTCTGAATGCACAACGCGCTATACGTATGTAAATGACCTTACAATTTCAGTAAACAAATCACTATCATCAGCTGATTCGCGCCTTAGAACAGTAACGTGAAAAAATATTGACGTAGGAACACTGAAGCAGGAACAGTGAGGTTGCCAGTCAAAAGCTCCTTGAAGTAGCAAGCTTACAAAAGAAATCCGGGAGGGAGAGGGGTCGATATTCTTCGCGCCATGACCGGTTCGGAGTGGGAAATGGAGTACCCGACAATGGTATGGTGAATAGAGCAATTGTCACCCCACACTTTGTCTGTCGATGTGGCCGCTCGTGTCGCCAAGAAAACCCCACACGCACTAACTGATAAAATTCAAAACAAAGTACGGCAAGTTGAAAAAGCGAGAGAGTGATGGGGGGGAGGGGGAGAGGGATATATACGTGCGTATGATAAACCCCTTCCCTCTCCTTCATACCTCCTCTGTGGTACCACGGATGACGTATCACTGATCTCATTTGTAATAATAATGCACTACACGTGAGGTGCATGTTTGCTTCCACCGCCATGAGTGAAATGCGTAGGTTTTAATGAATGTTCACCAACTTACAGTCTTCTATAGTTGTTGTCCTCTGCACAGAAAACAGTACGTAGATCGTGAATCAGTTATCTTGAGGCTGTATGAAACGCTGATATGATGACAGGAATTCATATGATGTAAGTAATTAAATTTGCAATTATTTTATTTATACGGGACGCCACTCCCTTTTCATTAGCAGGAAGTCCACTTCAGAATCACCATTAATTTCCATTCTTCAACAAAATAATGAACTGCGAATTTCCGTAATTACTATCACACTGTTCTCAATTATGTGTTCAAATAACCAGAGTTTGCTAAAGTCTTGAACCTGACAGCGGCAGACAATATGTGTGTCCTTCGTGCCTGCTGAACCAGCTCTCACATTTACAAACTAGACATTGCAAATTGAGTATTAACTGATACCGCGGCAGATAACATGTCTGGTTCAGAAGGGTCTAAGCACTATGGGACTTAACATCTGAGGTCATCAGTCCCCTACACTTAGAGCTACTTAAACCTAACTAACCTAAGGACATCCCACACGTCCACACCCGAGGCAGGATTTGAAGCTGCGACCGTAGCAGCAGCGCGGGTCCGAATTGAAGCGCCTAGAACAGCTCGGCCACAGCGGCCGGCAAACACGTCTGTCCTCCGAGACCGCCGAACCAGCTCTGAACTTAAAACCGAATACTTCGCCCGCCATCTGAGTTAGGCGCGATCCGAAGACCTCCAATGTGCTTCGTCTGCCTTTTCGTTTAGCAGTTGTTTATTATACTGCTGGTAAATAATACTTGCTAAATAATGGAATGACAGGACGCTGCTGAGAGATGATTTAATGTGAAATACAAGTAAATATGCTGTTTGGTTTGTGGAATATTAACAACAGAAAATTTTCGTTTTGGAGCGCAACTTCCGAACGCAGCAGCCGATCGTGGAGAAGGATCATAATTTAGGCGGTCTTTCTCGGGATACCCGTACCGAACAAACCATCTGTCATCGGTACCTCACACCGCGTTACGTCATCTTGCCACTGCCGCCTTCTCAACTGCTCTAAGAAGAGCTTCCTGTAGCCGAATATGATGGCTGTAATGCCAGAAATATTACAAAAGCACGAAGAGTACGCACTGGAACGATGGGGTTGATACCTACCAATGTACTTCGAGTAGAGGCGATAGAACAGACGTTATTTACGTATAAATTCCTATCAGATTAATGTAGGATCAAACACGACCAGCTGACTTCCATTTATCTCCTTAAAGTAGTTACGTAACATATAACGCTTACTATCCCACCAATAGACAAATCAAGAACTTCCACCAATAACATGATTATTTTGAAATTAAACATCACGTCAACACACAAGTTATCACTCTAAATCTAAAATAGTATAGTACTGAATTTTTAGATAGCTGAAAGAACTCCAGGGACCTGATGTTACCTTTATAAAGACAGACTTCGTTGACTACGGAAACATTACATATAAACTTGCGGACAGGTACACGACAGTGAGATGATTATGCAGTATCGACTCAAAAGGAGGTGAAACTGCCTTGAAGCCCTTACTAGATGCAATAAATATGCTTTTCAGACTCTCCCAGAGCCGTCTGGGGCGTCTACAGACACGACTTTGGTCTGGACTCTTATTCACTAGAGTAGAGTTGTCTTCAGTGATGAGTCTCGCTTCTAAATGAGCCTCGATACCTAGCGAAGACGTCTGCAAACGCCCCGGACAGCGGGGGTATAACACTCTGAGAGTCGCCCGCCATACGCCCCGACGGTTAGGAGTGACAGACTGGAGTGACATTTGTTTACATAGCAGGACCCGTTTGGTTATCATCTGCGACACCCTTACAGCACAACTGTGCGTCGATGATATTCTACGCTCCGTTTTGTTGCCCTTGATAGCAAGTCGTTCTATGCTTACATTTTAGCAAGATAATGCTCCACTGCAAACGGTTAGGGTTTCTACTGCTTGTCTTTGTGCTTGCCAGACCCTGCCTTGGCCAACAAGGTCGCCGGATCTCTCCTCAGCTGATAACGTTTGGAACATTATGGGCAGGGCCCGCCAACCAGCTCGGGATTTTGACGACCTAACGCGCCTGTTGAACAGAATCTGGCACAGAGTCACTCAGGAAGATATCCAGCAAGTCTGTCAATCAATGCCAAGCCGAATAACTGCTTGCATAAATGCCAGAGGTGAAACGACGCATTATTAAATGGTTCAAATGGCTCTGAGCACTATGGGACTTAACTTCTGAGGTCATCAGTCACCTAGAACTAGGAACTACTTAAACCTAACTAACCTAAGGACATCACACACATCCATGCCGGAAGCAGGACTCGAACCTTGGTCCGTAGCGGTAGCGCGGTTCCAGACTGTAGCCCCTGGAACCGCTCGGCCACTCCGGCCGGCCGACGCATTATTAACTTGTTCAATTTACGAAGATATTTCTCCTGAATAAATCATCCGATTTTTATGAAACTGTAAGCGTTTGTTTTTATGTATATATACCCAACATCTACCGATTCCCGTCCCATTTCAATAATTCGTTCGTGGTGGGTCTTTTGTTTTTCTCTTAGAGTGTATATATAATGAGTGTATCAAACGCATGTCCATAGAATAAGTCCCGCTCTGACCAAAAAACGCTGATAATATATTTAGTTTACATGATTTATAAATATTATTCATTTTTGACACGTCCGCTACCTTCAAGTGTATCATATCTGTTTTGCCCCAATGCCGCTATAGGGCGAATGGAACAACACGTTCACTGTCAGAAGTCAGTATTTATTTCCACAGTGCATTTAGAAGGTGTAAAGCGGGATTGATGTGAATTAATATGCCACATACGTATAGTGTTACGACTTTGGAGTAACTTGTGGCACTGTCTAGCAGAGCGAAACAAAGCACTATTTCAGTAAATGATTCACTGTTTGTGAAGATCTTTGACAAATGGAGGAACGAAAACATAAATTTCAAAGACCTCCATAATGCTGTGAGACTTAGCCGGAAACAGTGTTATTGTTGATCTATAATGTTCTTTTCACTTATTAGCCTGTAGACGCCATGTAAGTTCCCTCATTGTTTAGAGAATACTATGGTGTACACCGTCGACCCAAAATGTTCGGAGACTAATTTTATTACTGGCGTACAAGCGACGTGAGTGCAGTAACTATGGTTAGAACTTCAGGTAACAACGGCAAACAACGGATGGCTGTGCATTCGACAGTCAACCGTAAGCAGGCAGTGTTAATTAGTGGATGTGTGGTATCATCACTGTTATGTCACATATAGCAGTGGAGCAATGTCTCTAAATCAGGTGTTCTAGACATTCTGCAGAGTGTTTCAAAGAAGAAAAAAGTGTCTGCAAAGTTTCTCCCACACTTCTTGATTTGCCGGCCGCGGTGGTCTAGCGGTTCCAGGCGCGCAGTCCGGAACCGCGCGACTGCTACGGTCGCAGGTTCGAATCCTGCCTCGGGCATGGATGTGTGTGATGTCCTTAGGTTAGTTAGGTTCAAGTAGTTCTAAGTTGTAGGGGACTGATGACCACAGTAGTTAAGTCCCATAGTGCTCAGAGCCATTTGAACCATTTGAACTTCTTGATTTCCGAAAGAAAACGATGGGTAAACGCCTGACGCGAGTTGGTTGAAATGCTAAACGCCGAAACTACTTTCCAGGAAAAAATTATAAAGGGCGAAGAGACCCGATGTAACTAATATGACCCTACCACAAAGCGACAAAGTGCAAAACTTCATGCGAAGGATCAACGTTTATACGACATAACCCATACTAAGCTCAGAGTGATGCACGAGTTGAAAAACGTCCCAAAGAAGATCTTTTCTGATAGTTCCACATGGCTGTATGAAAGTTCTACGTGTTGCACTTAAGGGCGGGGAAGGGAGCGGGGGTCGGAGAGAGAGAGAGAGAGAGAGAGAGAGAGAGAGAGAGTATAACACGTGAAGCATTACAACGGCACCTGAAGTTTCCTCTTAGTTTTTGTTAATCCACTTTGGAAACTTTTTCGTCTGATGGGGCGTATGCTTTTGTACTATATGAGAACAGCCAAAGACGTCTGTGACTACTGAAGATATCTTTATTTCATTTATTTCTCTTTCAAAATTATATTTTCATTTTTCCTTTTGTTAAAGACCTACACAACAGTGTGTAATGTTCTGGAGTAGTGTTTTGTCTTTCTTCGCTCGACAGAGCCTCACGTTACTCCGTAATTGTAACACAAAACATAAATGCCACATCAGTCAACATAAATCCACCTAATGACGGAGACTTCAAATTTCGAGACGCCATGTGATAACAAATGAACTGTGACTCCTAACAGTGAACTTGTTTCATTCAGTATCAACTACACTCACGGGAAACCTAACCAAAAACTTTCTCATGTAACCGTTTTAGAGAAAATGCATGCATATTTCGTAGCTATTGTAGTCTAAAGTATACAGGGTGAAGCGAAATTATCTTTAACGAAATTTCACCCGACGACTACATTCGGCAGGAAAAGGACGTTAAAGAGTAGCTATCTGGCAACATTGTAACCACATGTATGGTAACTAGCTTTGTGATCACGTTTCGCCGTCGCTGTACAGTTGGTGCTCAGTCGGCACGGTAGCTCAGCGTATTCGGTCAGAGAGCCGGTTGGCCTCTTAGATGAAAAACTGAGTGGAAGGAGCAACCACCGAACTTAAAACAGGATGTCTTGCGACGTCCGCAACGACCAAATACAACGATCAACAACGAACAAAACGCAAAAAAAAAGTGCAGTGGATACAGTTTTGGGTTAGCGTGCAGAAGGTCGATGGTTCTATCCTGGGTTAAGCCATATGTTATTTATTTGGTAAATGTAGTTAATAGTTAACATTGATTGCTGCGTGTCCTCTAGAAAACATTTGCACTTACATACATCAATCGTAGAAATGGAATATTGTGCAGCTTTGAAATAAGTCCTTCCCATGTCGTGGGCGTGAATTTATTCGCACCACTTCACGTACTAGATGCGAAAGCTGTTTTCTGTGTACTCTCCTCCAATGGTCCCATAGAATAGTACCAACTGTGATTCTTGCCTCGTTCAGGTCCATTATATTTCGTTAGGGCCTTACATTATTAGTACAATTAGCAAGGTGCTTTGCGAATAATGTACAAACTCGGTTACTATTTGTATGCATTATCACCATGGTCGCACTAATTATGCCTTTCAACATTGAGTCTGGTAACCGCATGCTGTTTAGTACGTATCTCAATGCATTAATATTATTTCTTTACTTTCTCAGACGTTAAGTCTGCTTAAAAACGAAAAGTGACGCGGACCTTGATCAGGCGTCACTTCCTTTTAACTGTACGGTATATGTTATATTGCATTTAGGAACTTTCGGGTAATTGAACATGTATCAACAGTTACGGATTTCTGTAGTTGTATATATAAGTTTGGATGTAGCTGTATTGCATTGATGTACTGGAGGATATTATGTGGTATGACTCCTGTAGTTGATGGTATAATTGGTTTATCCTGATGCCACATGTCCCTGACTTCCTCAGCCAGCTGGATGTATTTTTCAATTTTTTCTCCTGTTTTCTTTTGTATATTTGTTGTATTGGGTGTGGATATTTCGATTAGTTGTGTTAATTTCTTCTTTCTATTGGTGAGTATGATGTCAGGTTTGTTATGTGGTGTTGTTTTATCTGTTATAATGGTTCTGTTCCAGTATAATTTGTATTCATCATTCTCCAGTACATTTTGTGGTGCATACTTGTATGTGGGAACGTGTTGTTTTATTAATTTACATTGTATGGCAAGTTGTTGGTGAATTATTTTTGCTACATTATCATGTCTTCTGGGGTATTCTGTATTTGCTAATATTGTACATCCGCTTGTGATGTGATCTACTGTTTCTATTTGTTGTTTGCAAAGTCTGCATTTATCTGTTGTGATATTGGGATATTTAATAATATGGTTGCTGTAATATCTGGTGTTTATTGTTTGATCCTGTATTGCAATCATGAATCCTTCCGTCTCACTGTATATATTGCCTTTTCTTAGCCATGTGTTGGATGCGTCTTGATCGATGTGTGGCTGTGTTAGATGATACGGGTGCTTGCCATGTAGTGTTTTCTTTTTCCAATTTACTTTCTTCGTATCTGTTTATGTTATGTGATCTAAAGGGTTGTAGAAGTGGTTATGAAGTTGCAGTGGTGTAGCCGATGTATTTATATGAGTGATTGCTTTGTGTATTTTGCTAGTTTCTGCTCGTTCTAGAAAGAATTTTCTTAAATTGTCTACCTGTCCATAATATAGGTTTTTTATGTCGATGAATCCCCTTCCTCCTTCCTTTCTGCTTAATATGAATCTTTCTGTTGCTGAATGTATGTTATGTATTCTATATTTGTGGCATTGTGATCATATAAGTATATTGAGTGCTTCTAGGTCTGTGTTACTCCATTTCACTACTGCAAATGAGTAGGTCAATATTGGTATAGCATAAGTATTTATAGCTTTTGTCTTGTTTCTTGCTGCCAATTCTGTTTTCAGTATTTTTGTTAGTCTTTGTCTATATTTTTCTTTTAGTTCTTCTTTAATATTTGTATTATCTATTCCTATTTTTTGTCTGTATCCTAGATATTTATAGGCATCTGTTTTTTCCATCACTTCTATGCAGTCGCTGGGGTTATCCAATATGTAATCTTCTTGTTTAGTGTGTTTTCCCTTGACTATGCTATTTTTCTTACATTTGTCTGTTCCAAAAGCCATATTTATATCATTGCTGAATACTTCTGTTATCTTTAGTAATTGGTTGAGTTGTTGATTTGTTGCTGCCAGTAGTTTTAGATCATCCATGTATAGCAAATGTGTGATTTTGTGTGGGTATGTTCCAGTAATATTGTATCCATAATTTGTATTATTTAGCATTTTGGATAGTGGGTTCAGTGCAAGACAGAACTAGAAAGGACTTAATGAGTCTCCTTGGTATATTCCATGCTTAATCTGTATTGGCTGTGACGTGACATTATTTGAATTTGTTTGGATATTAAGTGTGGTTTTCCAATTTTTCATTACTATGTTTAGGAACTGTATCAATTTAGGATCTACTTTGTATATTTCCAGTATTTGTAGTAACCATGAGTGGGGTACACTACCAAAAGCTTTTTGGTAATCAATGTATGCGTAGTGTATCGACCTTTGTTTAGTTTTAGCTTGATATGTCACTTCTGCATTGTTCTGTGTTGTATGTGTCATTAATTTCTGTGTAATGACTGAAGTTAATATTTTGTATATTGTTGGTAGGCATATTATGGGGCGATATTTAGCTGGGTTTGCTGTGTCTGCTCGATCTTTAGGTTTCAGATAAGTTATTCCATGTGTAAGTGTATCAGGGAATGTGTATGGGTTTGCAATGTAACTGTTAGCCAGAAATTTGCTATTTTATCTTTTCCAGGGGCTTTCCAATTGTGAGTAGAATTAATTGCTTGGGTGACTTCATGTTGCAAAATTATCACTTCAGGCATTTGTGGTATCATCTTGTATGTGTCTGTTTCTGTTTGTATCCACCGTGCATGCCTGTTATGTTGTACCGGGTTTGACCATGTGTTGCTCCAGAAGTGTTCCATGTCTGTTATGTTTGGTGGATAGTGTATTTTAATGTGTGTGTTATCTATTGCCTGGTAAAATCTCTTTTGGTTTGTGTTGAATGTTTGGTTTTGTTTCTTTCTATTTTGACTTTTTTTGTATCTTCTAAGTCGTTTGGCCAATGCTTGTAATTTCTACTTCTTTTCATCTAATTGCTTTATCGCTTATTGTTGTGAGATTTTACCTAACCTTTTTCTTTTTTTTCTGACATTTCATTTCTTATAAATTGTCTTAGCTGTCCGATGTCTTTTCTCAGTTTCTCTATTCTGATCTGTAGCCTGTGTTGCCATGCTGGTTTTGTGGGTTTCTTCTGTGTGTTGGTTGGTTCTGATCTCTGCCTAGTGTGTATATTTAGTGTAGTGAGTGCTCCTATATAAACCAGTAGTTGTAACTCTTCCATAGTTGTGTTTTCATTTATTTTGTTGTGTATGATTGTGTTGATAGTTTTCATTGTTGTTTCGACTTGTGGGTTATTTGGCGGTCTATGTAAGAATGGTCTAATGTCTGTACTTGTGTCTTTGTATTCTATATATGTCAGCTGAAATTTTCTTCTATATCTAACATGTGTGTCTCTTCGTGTTCTATTTGTGCTTGTTCTGGTGGCTATCTTAAGATTTCGTTTTCCTCTGATTGTTTAATTGATGCGTGTTGTTCTTTGTTTGTTTGCTCTGGGATGTTTGAGTCCATTACTGTAATTTCTTCTTCTTCTTCTTCTGATTGCACATTATTTTGTTCCAGTATCTGTTGTACTTGTTGTTTGATGTTTTCTAATTCTGACTGGGGTATCCTGTTATTTTTGATTATTACACGGATTTGATCAGTTAGTCGTTGTTCTGTTAAAAATTTTAATTCTGGGTATCTGGTAATAAATGTTGTGTATACTTGTGATCGGTATCCAGTTGTGTTGGTTCCTGGGTTTGTTGCTTGGTAATAACAGAACATGAGGTGTCGATTAACTTCATCTGACCATCTCATCCTCTGTCTTTGTTTTCCTTCTAGGGTGGTTGCAGGAAGCATATCCTGCAAAACACCTCTATTTGGTTTTAAACCATTTTCCAGTTGGCTAGCAGTGTCGTTACCATTGTGGGCGGGCATAGGGTTCAAGCGTCGTCCCCGACCATGACGTCGCT
Organism: Schistocerca serialis cubense; assembly: GCF_023864345.2. Classification (NCBI taxonomy): domain Eukaryota; kingdom Metazoa; phylum Arthropoda; class Insecta; order Orthoptera; family Acrididae; genus Schistocerca; species Schistocerca serialis. The sequence goes on from NC_064640.1 coordinate 587,364,732, forward strand.
TGTCCGAGGCTTCTTTAGTTCTGTCCTGAACCAACTAATCACACTAAAAGGGGGGGGGGGTTAGCCCTATTAGTGGTTTGTTCTTTTCGTCGCCCTTTACGACTGGCAGAACATACCGGAGACCTATTCTTTTCCCGGGCCTCCACGGGGTATTATTATTATCATATTATTATTATTATTACTATTGTTATTGTTATTATTATTCTATCGAAGGGATTGTGGGAACATCACGTTCATAACCGTTACGGAAACAGTGTAATTGAAACCGGACATTTCACCATTAGCGGTGTCGGGATACATCATGCAGATCAATATCTTATGATGGCTAAAACGTTTGTATGCTAGAAGTCAATAAAAATAAAAGAAAGATCAGTATCTGTGAGCGGGGTATTGCGTGTTACGGGGAACAGCGCGAAGGACTCAGGGCATGTTTATACTATATGCACTGTCCACCATATAGGAACTAGTGGCGAACAGAGCAACGCACCCGTGACACTCCAAAGTACATGCGTACACTTATTGAATTTTCTCATTGTAAACCTCTAAACAAGTGTGGCAGACGAATGGCAAACACAAACGATGAATTTGTGGGTATGCTTCTGGTCCTTGGTCACCTGATAACCGAGCTGGTGTTGCCGCTAGTGAATAGGCTGCTCGATATCCTCGTCGACGCCATCCAGATAAAAATGTGTTTCGTCGTCTGGAGCTGCGCCTTCGGGAGTCAGGTTCTCTCCTTCCACCATAGCATGACAGAGAACGTCCATAGACTCTCCGTACTCCAGCTACAGAGGAAGCTATTCTGGAGGTCATAAACCAAAAACCTTGGTGAAGTACACGTAGCTTAGCAAGGCAGCTGCATGTCTCGCTATGCACGATTGTTAAAATGCTATACGAGCATGCTTTCACACAACACCTGCATACCACAGATCGACATCAGCGGGCACAATTCTGTGAATAAGTGCTTCTGTGGCAAAAAGTGGCAGCCAGGAACAATATCATCAGAAAGCTACCAGGCACAACGTGGGGAGCACACGCCAACACTGTGAGAACCTCTTCCCTTGCCCTTCTCTGCCGGAGAATACTCAAGCCCAGTGTGGTTCAATTCTTGCCATGCCATAACAGTAGATGTCGCTCTTAATGATACTTGTCGTATCATCACCGGATGCCTGAAGCCTACTCCTCTGGATATAAACTGTACAGCCTTGCGGGAATTGCACCCCCCTTCCCCCTCCCCCCGCCCCCCCCCCCCCCCCCCGACATCCGCCGAGAGGTAGCAGCTAAAAGCGAGGATAAAAAATCAGAAACTTCTGAAACTCACCCCCTATATGGCTATCAACCAGCAAACCCACGACTAAAATCCAGAAAGAGCTTCCTCAGATCTACCGAGGCCCTAGTTGGGGCACCACAGCAATGCCGAATCGAAGTATGGTGTGCAAGGTTTACCAGTACTGTGGGATTGATTACACCAAGCTACCACGGCTACCACCAAGACTACCACGCGGCTACACAGAGAATTGGAGTACCTGGAGATCCCTCAACACACTACGCTCGGGTGTCACGAAATGTAAGAGCAATTTGACTAAATGGAGTTTCCTAGAGGAGCTGCCACTCTGTGAGTGTGGAGCAACGCAGACGACCTTCCACCTGCTCCAGTGTACCCAATGTCCAGCAACATGCACAACAGAACACCTGCTACATGCAACGCCAAATGCAGTAGAGGTCGCTAACTTCTGAGCTGCAAAAGTGTAAATAACTGTCTTGTAAATTTATATACACACAACATTTAAATATTGTGCATTATTTTATACATAGTAAATGCTTCTGACACGAATAAATAAACTCTGTGAATGGTTCGAACAACAACAGGAAGCCAACAGTGACTTCGTGAACATCGTAATATGATTGGATGAAGCAGCATTCACTCGTGATAGTGTCGTCAATATGCACAATGCCCGGCATTGGTGTGAGGTTAACCCGCACGCTACCCGTGACCGTGGATATTAAGTTCGCTTTGGTATCAGCGTCTGGGTCTGATATGATGGCAGATGTTCCACTTCATGTTCGGCAGAGGATATGGTTCCAATATGTTGGTGCACCTCCTCACTCTGGAATTAATGAGCGACAGTATTTGGACTGAACATTTCCATGGAAATGGTTCGGACGTGGAGGTCCATTTGTATGGTCACCACGATCACCTGGCCTAAATCCCCTGGATTTCTTCGTGTGTAGACACCTGAAGGAGGACCTGTACTCTACTCCACCGACGAATGTGGAAGAATTGGTAGCACGTGCTCATGCTGCTCTTGTTACTGTGGTCACAGCTTTGTTGCGGAAGGTTCAGAGGTGTATGATCGGCGTGTTGCCCAATGTTTGGACGTGCAGGGAGGCCGCTTTGTGCATTTGTTGTTCTGAGGACAACGTGTTCTGTTATGAAGGTCATGCGGTCATTAATATGGACATTATTATTGTCAATGGTTGATAATGGGAGACATCTGAGTGCTCATGTTACATGTAGTATAAATGACATTACACGTAGTCCTTAGCATCTTGAAACTGATAATTTTTTTTCTAGTTATTCTGTCCTATGAGAGGTCATTTGTTTCAACTGTTTTATTTCTTATTTGTCCAACCACGTATTTGTTACATTCAGCGTTACAGAATATTGTAAATTTAGGATACATGTAACCTAAGAAACTGCGAACTGTAGATTATAATATGAAATGTCAGAATGAAATCAGCAAATAAAAAAAAAAAAAATGTGCCCCAACCCCCGATCGAACCTTCGACCTCCTGCATGTTAAGGCAAAGCTCTATCCACTGCACCAAACTGTACAGCACTTCGAATACTTACTAACCAATGTAGTTACAGTACATGTGATTACAGTGTTTTCAGATTGCCATTCTTTAACGTCCTTTTACTGCCGGATGCACTCGCCGTACGAAATTTTGTGACAGACATCTTTTTATTGCTGGCATGTGAGGAGTCGCACTACTAAGCCCGAGTGCGCGAATTTCCATTCTCCCTGTATATTAGAATCATGACAGTCTATTGTGTTTTACGTGTGTTCATGACAGAAACTTGAAAATTTATGATGAGACTCACAACCTTTTTTTTTGTTTTATTTTTTTAAGATAGTCTCAAGGAATGAAATGTAAATAAAAAGTAAAGAAATAGAGTGTAATGGTGGAATTTCTGTTACCAAAAGAAAGGTGAATGACCCAGCACGTAATGTTTCAGTCTCTGTTGCACATTGATTTTATTAACTAGTCAGTTACTGACATTCGACGAGTATCTTTTTGGCTATTGTACCATATTCTAGAGATCTTGCAATACTGATGATGGTACAATTTTTTTTCACTGTTATACTAGTACATCTTTAAAGGCTTACATGTATGTTGGTAATTATTTGTTTTACGTTTTACATGTTACAACGTAAGATCTGCAGGGCCTTTTTTATATTATTTCTTAGCGTTTGTGTTGTTTAAGTATGTCAGAAATATACGTATGGTGCTTAGGTTTAATTTGTACCAATGTTTGTCAGAAAGGGAAGCTTACTTCGCTGTTGCAAATATGTTTACAAAGCGTTTACATTCGCGGAAAATCAGTGGTAACAACTACACTACGAGGATCGTATAACTATATGTTTTTGGTTGTGGCTCAAAAATATTATCTGTGTTGAGACTTATGCTATTGTTAATTTGGTGCAAATAAAAAGTGAGCAAAATATGTAAATTTCTTACGAACTCCAACAGCACAAAAACTGTGAAACAATATCACCAAAGCAAACCAGGACGCTATACTGTAACATCCAAAACGTAAAGAAAACAATAACCATCATAGAAGTAAACCATCCGAAGCATACTTCTAAAAATTTATACAAAAAATTATACCATTAGTAATACCGCAGGATCACTTGAAAATGGCATAATAGCGAAAACGAGCGTGGTCACCCTGGAAAACTACATACTTTGCCATTCACTGATTTTATTCTTGTTGCGGACATATTAGAAAAGAAACTTTTTGGAAGGCATAAGTATTGGAAAACAAAAAGTGCTCATGTATGTGAGGCACATAGCGAAATTCATTTTGCTGAGAAGGCCGTTGCCACAGTAAAGCGAGCGGTGTATCTACATCCAATCTACATCCATATTCTATTTAAGCCACATAAAAAATGTATGACTGAGGGTACACAGTACTATATTTCTAAATTCGTCGCGTAATACTGTTCCTTGAAACTTTGTGAGTAGGCCTTTCGCTGAATAACTGAAGTCTATCTTAAAGCGTCTAGCTGTACGGGTTTTTAATATTTCCATAATGCTTTCCCGTGAGTGAATGGGACGTGTGACGATATATACTGTTTTTCTTCGTATAAGTTTGATATTTGCTGTAAGGCCTTTGACTGTAAATCCTGACTGATACGGGATCCAAATACTTGAGCAATGTTCTAAAATGGGTTGATAAACCTTCTTTGTAGAGAGACTGTATTTTCATAGTGTCCTACAAATGACAAAACACGTTACCTTTTTTACCTAGGACCGAATCTACGTGCTCATTTCTTTCCATATTCCCACAGATTGTTACACACTGGTGTTTGTATGATTTTGTTGACCCCAGGTGTGACTTACTGATATTTTAATTACTTTCACATAGTACTTCATTAAAGATAACTGCTTCATCTGAAAAAATCTGAGGTTACTATTAATATTGCTTTCCAGGCGACTAATATACAACATGGACATCAAGCGTCCAAATCCACATCCATGGAGCACACCTGGAATTAATTTCTCTTCTGTCACTGATTCTCCCAAAAAATAACAGTTTTCTTACCCAGAAATCCTCACTCCATTCACAGATTTCGTTTCATGTCACATATTACCATACATTGGTTAATAAACTTTGGTGTGGTTGCAAATACAGAAGTACTGCATCTACCTGGTTGTCTTGATCCATAGCTTCCAGAAAGTCGTGTGCCAAAATCGCAAGTTTGATTAGAAAGATCCATGTTTCCGGAATTCTTGCTGGTTGGCTTGGAGGAGGAGATAATTCTCTTAGTGACACCTCATACTTTGGGGTCAGAGAACGATAGTAAAAAGACTTGCCTCTGGATTTTACGACAAATTTCAAACAAAGTGTAAAGATAGTGGTCTGAGGAACAGCAAACATATGTTCCAGACACGAAGTGGTGTCCAATTAGCAATGGCGAGCGACCACTAGACATTCAACATCATTTTCCTCAGCGGACTGTAGATTTAAATTTCATTGCAAACGAGAAGAGATACGTTTGTTCCAAGTAAGGTATGTGCATATTCTAAACTGTTCATTTCGTAAAGAAGAAACGTAAATGGCATTGTATTTTGATATAAGTTATCAACGCAAGTCTTTACGTATATTAACTGATTTTGCGTGCATCTTTAGGCTGGTCTGTAACTCAGAAGCACTGACGTATTTAGAATAGAAGGCGAAATATGGAATTTGTGTAATGTTTCCACGTACCAATTTGAATATAAAATCGAATATGACCGTAAGCAGTAGAAAACAAATAATTCACCGCAAATAAAGTATTGGCCTTGACATACGTACCATACTTCCCGAGGTTGTCACTTTTTCTGTGCATCATTACTGCATTTTGCTTAAGCAGAAAGCAATCGTTTACAATACGCTTTTCTAAAACAATATCACGCATTTACCATATAAGCCAACTTGGGGGAATTACGCTGAAGAGCCAAAGAAACTGGTACAGCTGCCTAATATCGTGTAGGGCCCCCGCGAGGTCGCGGAAGTGCCTAAACACGACGTGGCATGGACTCGACTAATGTCTGAAGTAGCGCTAGAGGAACTGACACCACGAATCCTGCACGGCTGTCCATGGATCCGTAGTAGTACGAGGGGATGGAGATCTCTTGTGAACAGCACGTTGCAAGGCATCCCAGACATGCTCAATAATGTTCATATCTGGGGAGTTTGGTGGCTAGCGAAAGTGTTTCAACTCAGAACAGAGTTCCTGGAAACACTCTATAGCAATTCTGGATGACAGACTGATCTGGCCTTGTAACATCAACCAAAACGGTCTTGGTGTGTTGGTACTGCGAACGGCTGAAAGCAAGGGTAAACTACAGCAGCCACTTTTCCCTAGGGCATGCAGCTCTACTGTATTGTTAGACGATGATGGGGTCTTCTTGGGTAAAATATTCCGGAGGTAAAATAGTCTCCCAATCGAATCTCCGGGCGGGGACTACTCAGGAGAACGTCGTTATCATAAATCCAAAATCAGATAGGGGTAATGCAGGAGTAGGTTTAATAATGAGTAAAAAAAATTGAAGTTCGTATGAGCGCCTATGAACAGTATAGTGAACTCATTATTGTAGCAAATATAGACACGAAGCCCACACACACCGCAGTAATACAATTTTATATGCCAACTAGCTCTGCAGATGAGGAGGAGCCTGAGGAAATGTATGATGACATAAAAAAATCAAGCAAATAGTTAAGGGAGCAGAAAATTTAATAGTCAGGAGGACTGGAATTCGATAGTACGAAAAGGAAGTGAAGGAAAAATAGCAGGTGAATATTGACTGGGTGAAAAGAATGAAAGACGAAGTCGCCTGGTGGAATTTGCACAGACTATAATTTAATCATCGCCTACACTTGGTTTAAGAACCATGAGAGAAGGTTGTATACGTGGAAGAGACCTGGAGACACCGGAAGGTTTCACGTTCATTATATGATGTAAGGACTTAGATATAATAAAAGGACTATGAAGGGCAATTGAACGGAATGGACAGTGTCTTCAAAGCAGGATGAACATCATCTAAATCAAAACGAAGATAATGGGATGTTGTCGAATTAAATCAGGTGATGCTGAGGGAATTAGATTAGGAAATGAGACACAAAGTAGTAAATGAGTTTTGCTGTTTCGGAAGCAAAATAACTGATGATGGTCGAAGTAGGGAGGATTTAAAATCTATACCGGCAATGGCAAGAAAAGCATTTGTGAAGAAGAGAAATTTGTTAACATCGAGTATACATTTAAGTGTCATGAAGTCTTTTCTAAAAGTATTTGTATGGTATTTAACCATGTCTGGAAGTGAAACATGGACGATAAATAGTTTAGACAAGAAGAGAATAGAAGTTTTCGAAATGAGGTGTTACAGAAGAATGCTGAAGATTAGATGGGTAGATTACGTACCTAATGAGGAGGTACTGAATACAATTGGGGGGAAGAGAAATTTATGGTACAACCTGACTAAAAGAAGGAATCAGTTCGTGGGACGCATTCTGAACTTAGTACGTAAGGGAAGAGTGGGGGGTAAAAATCGTACAGGGAGACCAAGAGATGAATACAGTAAGCAGAGTCAGAGGGATGTAGGTTACAGTAGTTACTCGGAGATGATGTGGCATGCACAGGATAGAGTTGCATGGAGAGCTGCATTCAGTCTTTGGGCTGAAGACCATAACAACAGCAAGAAAGTTAATCGAGTTGTTTCCTTTTTTCCCTCGAATGTAGCTGTTTATCACTATGATGTATGAATGATCGACATTTCTGTTTTTGCTCTGAAAAGCAAGCAGTAACAAAGACGGTTTAAATGGAAAACTTCCTGATGAAGCTGTAGTTTTTTCCATGCAGCAGGGGTTGTGTGGTGTGGACCCGGCGGTATTTTAGGTTACATGGCCTCGGGCAAGTACAGAAAGGGCAACAGCCTCAAAGGGTGCGGGGCAAAGGCAGGACTGGCGGGGACCAAGCAGCAATCGGTATGGTAATTGTAAACTGTCAAAGCTGCGTTGGTTAAGTACCGGAACTTCAAGCGCTGACAGAAAGCACCGAAGCTGAAAACGTTGTAGGTACTGAAAGCTGGCTGAAGCCAGAGATAAATTCCACCGAAATTTTTACAAAGGCACAGACGGTGTTTAGAAATGATAGATTGCATGCAACCGGTGGCGGCGTGTTTGTGGCTGTTAGTAGTAGTTTATACTGTAGTGAAATAGAAGTGGATAGTTCCTGTGAATTATTATGGGTGAAGGTTATACTCAACAACCGAGCTAGGTTAATAATTGGCTCCTTTTACCGACCTCCCGACTCAGCAGCGTTAGTGGCAGAACAACTGAGAGAAAATCAGTAATACATTTCACATAAATTTCCTCAGCATGTTATAGTCTTAGGTGGAGATTTCAATTTACCAGATATAGGCTGGGAAACTCAGATGTTTAGGACGGGTGGTAGGGACAGAGCATCGAGTGACATTACACTGAGTGCACTATCCGAAGATTACCTCGAGCAATTAAACAGAGAACCGACTCGTGGAGATAACTTCTTGGAACTACTGAAAACAAACAGACCCGAACTTCTCGACTCTGTAAGCGCAGAACAGGGAATCAGTGATCATAAGCCCGTTGCAGCACTCCTGAATATGGAAGTAAATAGGAATATAAAGAAAGGGAGAAAGGTGTATCAGTTTAGTAAGAGTAATAGGAGGCAGATTTCAGACTACCTATCAGATCAAAACGAAAATTTCTGTTCCGACACTGACAAAGTTGAGTGTATATGGAAAAAGTTCAAGGCAATCGTAAAATGGGTTTTAGAAGGGTGCATGCCGAGGAAAACTGCGAGGGACGGGAAAAACCCACCGTGGTTCAACGACAAAGTTAGGAAACTACTGCGAAAGCAAAGAGAGCTTCACTGCAAATTTAAACGCAGCCAAAACCTTTCAGACAAACAGAAGCTAAACGATGTCAAAGTTAGCGTAAGGAGGGCTATGCGTTCAGTGAACTCGAAAGTAAAATTCTATGTACCGACTTGACACAAAATCTTAGGAAGTTCTGGTCTTACGTTAAATCAGTAAGTGGATCGAAACAGCATATCTCGACGTTCTGGGATGATAATGGCATTGAAACACAGGATGACACACGTAAAGCTGAAATACTAAACACCTTTTTCCAAAGCTGTTTTACAGAGGAAGACCGCACTGCAGTTCCTTCGTTAAATGTTCGCACGAACGAAAAAAAGGCTGACATCGAAATAAGTGTCCAAGGAACAGAAAAGCAACTGAAATCACTCAACAGAGGAAAGTCCATTGGAACTGACGGGATACCAGTTCAATTCTACACAGAGTACGCGAAAGAACCTGCCCCCTTCTAACAGCCGGGTACTGCAAATCTCTAGAGGAACGGAAGGTTCAAAAATTAAATGGCTCTGAGCACTATGTGACTTAACTTCTGAGGTCATCAGTCGCCTAGAAATTAGAACTAATTAAACCTAACTAACCTAAGGATATCACGCACATCCATGCCCGAGGCAGGATTCGTACCTGTGACCGTAGCGGTCGCCCGGATCCAGACTGTAGCGCATAGAACCGCATGGCCACTCCGGCCGGCGAACCGAAGGTTCCAAATGATTGGAAAAGAGCTCAGGTAGTTCCAGTGTTCAAGAAGGGTCGTCGAGCAGATGCGTAAGAGAATAGGCCTATACCTCTGACATAAATCTGTTGTAGAATTTTAGAAGATTTTTTTGCTCACGTATCATGCCATTTCTGGTAACCCAGAATCTACTCTGTAGGAATCAACATGGATTCCGGGAACAGCGATCGTGTGAGACCCAACTCGCTTTATATGTTCATGAGACCCAGAAAATATTAGATACAGGCTCCCAGGTAGATGCAATTTTCCTTAACTTCCGGAAGGCGTTCGACACAGTTCCGCACTGTCGCCTGATAAACAAAGTAAGAGCCTACGGAATATCAGAGCAGCTGTGTGGCTAGATTGAAGAGTTTTTTAGCAAACAGAACACAGCATGTTGTTCTCAATGGAGAGACGTCTACAGACGTTAAAGTAACCTCTGGCGTGCCACAAGGGAGTGTTATGGGATCAGTGCTTTTCACAATATATATAAATGACCTAGTAGGTAGTGTCGGAAGTTCCATGCAGATTTTCACGGATGATGCTGTAGTATACGGAGAAGTTGCAGCATTATAAAATTGCAGCGAAATACAGGAAGATCTGCAGCGGATAGGCACTTGGTGCAGGGAGTGGCAGCTGACCCTTAACATAGACAAATTCATATTGTAAAAACAAGTTTTTGGAAATGAAAAAAAAAACAGAGACACGTACTGGCAACGACAAAGAATAATAACCTTTGTAAAGCCTATGCTTGCCTAACAACAAAACATAAATTGCAATAAAATTGAAACAATAGCTATAAAGAAATAATTAGAAAAATTTGTTAAGAATGGCAGAGAAAAGTTTATTGGAAAATCTAAAAGAACAATTATTGCCTAACTTTGACAAAGTTTTCCTTGGCATTGACAAACCCCAGACAAATAATTTGTCAGAAGGAGGGAGGTATGTGAAACGTCATGGTCTCCTGACCTTCATTGCTTACATATTCCGCCCTCACAATCATATTCTGCACATCAAGACACTTCTTTCGAACCCAAACTCGATAAGATAAAGTCAATGTTGTATGAATTCATGTAAACAATATGCAATTAACAAGTAGGCGCACCGAGGCTGAAATACTCGAGGCTGGCGTACACACATACATTCCAGACATGACGGTCACAGAACCTTTTAGTTCGGGAGAGAAACCGCACAACAGGACGCCGGTCCCCTCAGAGGACGAGCCAGCCTATGTCGGTCGGTGACCGCCCGTGTAGCGGACAGCATGGGCCCGAGTGAAAGGGGGGAACAATCCCGTGTTCGGCTTAAAACCGACTCCGCTACATTATGTGGGAGCAGCCAGCCTACGCATTCTTTACACATAGCATGCAGTTTCAGAGAATTTCACAGGGAGACAGCAAACGCTAAACGCCAAACGCCAATGCTACAGGTTTCCGGATTGGTCGCCTTAAACGAAACGTCATTCTCCGTTTTAGAAGAGCAATGCTGATTGGCAGACGATATTTCTGATGCCTTGAGCTGAGGGTGGCCGCAGTAGCCGTGCGGTTCTACGCGCTCCAGTCTGAAACCGCGCAGCTGCTACAGTCGCAGGTTCGAATCCTGCCTCGGGCATGGGTGGGTGTGATATCCTTAGGTTAGTTAGATTTAAGTAGTTATAGGGAACTGATAACCACAGCAGTTGAGTCCCATAGTGCTCAGAGCCATTTGAACCATTTCAACCTTGAGCTGAAGGAATAGTGGAAGAGACCAAAAGACATACCCGGTACGTTAAACACTAGCCACCACCACCACCATACCCGTTCACGTCTGGCGTGGAGAGGCGCCTTTCCGTTGTCGCTCTTGGAGCAAGGAACAAGTCTCTCCTCAGTACTTCACTGGGAGAGCACCTATGTCGAGAGAGAGTCGAAGAGCTACTCTATATTGAGTCCTTGCGATTAAGTGTTGTTCACTGTGCTGGCCGACACACTTATTGTGCAGTGTGAATGGACAGAATTATAGTTAAACTCCAGCGAGCGAATTTTGAGTTGCATCGTGGCGGACTGGTTATCTGCCCGCTGTACCACGCCAATAGTTAGACTAGGGGCGAATAGGAATCCTTGACTTCATCATGGCATAGTGAGAGGTTGATTGGCGAAGGTCAATCCAGATAGAACGAGAGTTATCTTATTTGTCATCAGTGAGCGACGCAGACAGCAGTCATTGCAGCTTACAGTATTGTGTGCTACAGCTACTGCGAGTCCCATATTTCGTCCACAACAGTACACTTCACTGTATTTCACACGCGACAGCCTCGGCCGTACATAGCAACATTCTAAAGGATAGTTATTCAAGTTGAGTAATCGCGCCTCTCAGCCATTCTGCCAAGTCAACAACCATCTTAAACTTTGAATAGAAATGTCATTAGCGAATCCTATCCTTGAGAGATAACTTCACATTCCGAAAAGAACCAGGATATAACTTGCTCAATTCATAACTAAAAGTGGCATTGTGATTACTCAGAATTTTTGGAAAATAAATAATAACTTTCGTTAGTTTCATGTTTTTCTTACACTAAGTAGCACTACTCCAGTATCCAAGTAACCCACTAGTTACGTAAGAAATTTTGTGAATTTCTGTGTCATTTCCCTACAGCAGACGAGTCCAGAAGATATTTATTGCCGAAAGTTTATCAGGCATTTCTCTTTAGAACGTTAGGAGCGTCTGTCTGACTTCTGTAGTAGTGTGGGGGTGGAAATTGCATCTTGCAGGAGTCACAGGGTAAAGCGTACATCTCAGATTAATCTGTTGTGCAGAATAACAGATCAACCCCACATGTCTGAAAATGGCGACACTGCCAGGATAGGTAAAATAAGTAAGCTACCTGGATAGGAACGTGTCAGGATAGTTAGATATGGCAGGTCGCTGCAGTAGCACTTTGAAGAACTTTCTTTCATGTATAAATAGCTATTTGCAAAGATTGGGATCAGAATAGATACAGGTAGTGAAGAAAGCAGAATTGTAGGGAAATGGGCGTGTGTTATTATGTTGGAAAATTTTGCATTTTTTTACTATTTTTGTCTAGCTGTTAGGGCATAGAATTTTCAGGTGATAGGCACAGACGCCGAGTAACGCAGAGACGCAGTGTGACGCAGTATCATATAAATTAGAATTAAGAAATAACATTTTTCTCCCTTTGCAAGTGCATGGGTAGAGATTGAGGACTGTAGCAGTGCAGATAGAACATTAGCCGAGAAGTCACGACGTTGTTGTTGTTGTTGTTGTTGTTTCAACCAACTGGTAAGTGGTCGTACAGTTTTGTAGATAGAGTTGTGGTATGTTGAAAGTATTTCCATATTAACGAGAGCACAAGCCAAAAGGTTACGTGAGAGACAGCAAGTAGACAAGATGGGGGAGAATCAACCAGATAGACAGCAAGTAAACGAGCTTATTGAGAATAGGACAGAAGGTGAACCTGAAAATAGGACAGACGGTGAATCAGAGAATAGGACAGTCGGGGAGCTGCAGAATCAGCAGGCTCAGTTAGACTGGGATAAAATTGAGACAGATCAGACAGATGGGAATCGAAGGGATGAGAATATCGAATTTCCAGAATATGAAATTCCAGGTAGGGCACTTTCTGAGCCAGAAATAGTCAGCCCACGTAGGAAATGGCAAAGATTAGAAGCGAAACGAGCACAGCAAACGCGTTTCTTTGCCACATATTCAGGGACAGAATACGCGTCAATACAGTCGATGAACCGGCAGTTAGCTAACGTTCAAAGAGAAGTAGACAGTGAGGAAGAGGGGAAACATTTAGAATACGTCGAACCTGTCGTACACATTCTAAATATGCCCCAACAGCAGACACAGAATTTTGCGGTGTTACGAGTGCCACGAAAAGGTTCCGTAACAGAAGCAACTGTACCTGCAAACACAAGACATACACAACAGAGAGGGCAGAATGCGGAGTTGTTTGCGCCACGTAATGGTTCAATGACAAACGCAACTAGTCCTCAACACAGACAGCACGGGTTATTGCAGTTATCAAACTTAGAAACGCCACAGCATAGCCCAGTAAACGACGTAACTGACCGAGTAGAAAACAATAGATCCAGAATACATAGTTCAGCAGGAGGTAGTGTTACAGGACAGGACGCGATCATGGAGGTGTTACAAAAATGAACGCTAGTATGACGAAATAGAATACAGAGATAACAAAACAGTATCAGGAATTGAAACAGGATTATCAGGAATTGAAACAGGACAATCAGGTTATTACGACACAGATCCAACAGGTTAAAATCCAGATGGAAGATGGGATCGCCAGAATTGATAGTCAGATTACTCAGATCAACAAAGACGCGAAAGAATCTAGAGGAAAAATCAGGTACTAACACAAGGTCAGCAGCACTTACGCACTGACGTGAACAAGGTCCAATTGAACATCGTAAACGTTGACAAAAAGGGGGAACGTTTTACGAAAAAAGCCACTCGAACAGCAATACAAATTTCGGAAGAACAAGCAATTCAAAGCAAGTTCGCCAAGGTTGCACTGAAAAAGTATGATCAGCGGATTAATAAAATAGAACTTAAAAACAAAGATCAGTTTGAAAAGCTTCGAACAGAGTTGATACAAACTATCGAAGAAAAGATCAAGACCGATTACACCTGTAGCGAAACAACTGACGCGTCAGGCATTAGTTCAGTATACCAACATGCGCCGTCTAAGAAAGTTCAAGTAGAACCAAGGCTAGACGTAACACTTGGGCAGAAGTCGAAACAGAAAACCCCGATTAAGGTAATACATGACATGCCACAGGACCAGGCACAGTACCCAGAAAAACGGAACACATACATTCAACCGATACCAATCTAAAGACAGACAACTGTTCCAGTAAATCCAATGACACAACATAATAGCAGCACAGGTACTATACCACGAACGACGAGAGTAGAAACACACGAACAACACTTTTTATTTCACCAATGATACGATATGACGCGGATATGAGTCCGGAAATTAAGAATAGGCAGACAGGCGGTAGATTACCAGAGAATAAACACGACGACACAAGCAATGGCAGATAATTTGAGTCCACGAATCAGCCACAAACCGGATTTATGAGTAGATATGATACAGACCACTTCCTTACAGTTAGAAAATTTCAACATTTCAAGGAAGATGGCGGTAGCTTGCATGCAAGCGCATTCATCGACCAGTTTCAAGTAGGCTTACCAAACCACTGGAGCGTAGCTCACAAACTTGACTTATTTGTGCACACATGTCAAGGACAGTAGCAGAGGTGATGCAAAAGATCGCAGCTACCTGTACGTCTTACCTACAGAACAACATTTCTCGAAAGATATTGGTCCAAGGAGGCGCAAAACAAAATTAAATACGAGTTACTTCAGATGACACCATATGAAAACTCAGGAGAGAAAAGCGTGGTAAAATTCTTTGATACAATGAACAAAAAGAATCAATGCTTAGACAAACCATACAGTAACGGAGAGCTGATACGTCTGTGTAGGATGAAATTACCGGTAAAGTATCAACAGGCAACAGTAGGAAAAAATGAATATACCGAAGAATTCAAGGAGGTTTTAAGGGAACTTGAATTTATGTTTAATGAAGACGAGGAAAAAAAAAGATAGGAAAGGGAACAGCAAAAGGAGAGGACTACGAACGAACATTCCAATAATAATAATAATCGCAATCCTAACACCAATAATTTCAGGCACTTTAACAGACAAGGACAGTGGCACAATGGAGACAATTGGCATAGAAACGATAACCAGAATAATCGGTGCCGAAATAGGAACGGTAATTGATACTCATACTGTAGTGACTTGGCAAGACAGCCAAGCCACTCGGAGGTAGCCGAAAGGCACGCGTTTAAGCTCACGCAGACTGGCGTGTGGTCTGGAACAGGACAATGTCTTGAGAATTGCAAATAAAGTACGAAGATCTTGGAATACTTAACTTTAATCCATAATTGGTGTACATCGCTCTTGTTGATACGTTAATAACAATCTCAATATAAACTGGTAACGGCGCCTTGGTAGGTCGTAGCAAGTGACGTAGCTGAAGGCTATGCTAACTATCGTCTCGGCAAATGAGAGCGTAATTGTCAGTGAACCATTCCTATCAACGTCGGCTGTACAACTGGGGCGAGTGCTAGGAAGTCTCTTTAGACCTGCCGTGTGGTGGCGCTCGGTCTGCAATCACTGACACGCGGGTCCGACGTATACTACCGGACCGCGGCCGATTTAAAGGCTACAACCTAGCAAGTGTGGTGTCTGGCGGTGACACCACACATACAGTGGCGGATATGGGTTTAGGAATCAAAATGCCAACGGTCAAGGGTACTTAGAAAGAGGTCACGATGTTAGAAACAGCAACTGGAGAGACCAGGGCGCGAATAAGTACCGAGGAAATTATGGTCCACAGAGACAAGAACAACACTGCAAAGGGAAACCAGAAGTAGAAATTAGGCTACTAAACACTGCAAAACGTAAACATTGAATTGAAAAATGCGGAAGAGGTTAGACAAACTAACGTCCACCCTATCTTATATTAATTACTAAATAAAAGTTAAATTAATAGATCAACAAAATAACACATTAATTGAAAGAAAGAGAGACACAATACACACTAACAACCTCTTGTAGTATCAAGTACACTACAATATGCACACAAACAATGAAAGGTAGATAACAATTACAAGAATGAAGAAGTGGTAGGACATAATTAGAATAAAGAAAAGATATAATATACATACAGTAATTTATGCCACTATCAGATAATTTTTGCATTATATATAGTCAGAGATCTTTCGTAAATTACAAATACATGCAAAACAAAAATTGCAAATATTTCTACGCCTCAGAGGGACATCGCCACCAACACCAATCACCAGCTCCCTTAACACCAGATGCTTCGAGATAGCGACGGAGAGGGTACAGACATGCTGAGAAAGCACTTAGGGCAATAAAAACAACATGAAGACCAACGCCACAATGGAAATGCAGGTTGCTACCAGGTTGGACTTCAGGAGGATAACGTACAGCATGGACATTTCATGTCACAACACTGCTACACAACAGAAGAGTGTGGGGAGAATCACAATATGACGAGACGACAATGAAGGTACAAAAAATTACTATGATCTACAAACTCATCAAGTAACAGTTGGAAAAGCAGTCCGATCCTACAAATCGTATATCACTCCTACACTAAAATTCACATATTCCTAGCCCAAGAAGAAAAGAAGAATGCAAGGAAGAAGAGAAGAACAGAAGATGCAAGATGAAGAAGGGCAGAAGACAGCAAGATACCTTTCTTTCCTTGCTACAAACGTCTTTCCATGAACTTTCAGGCATAGCAACTACTACAACCACCTCTCCAAAAATAAACCTTCAATAGTCAAACAAATACAAGCGAACGGCAAACGGAATATTAAGTAGTACCAACCAACATTATCTAGAAATAGATTCAGCAAAATCAACAGTATTCTCCACACCACATCATCAAATTGCCATACCGAACCAGGTGTGAAGTACCAAGACGTCACAGCACAATATTGGGTGACGACCGTCGGTAGTCAATTACAATCATCGAACTGCCACACCGTCCCAGGTGTGACAGCAGAGGAGTACCAAGACATCACTGTTTATGCAGTAAACCGCAGTCATCATCATCAGTTAAAAGTACCACTCCATGATGACAATGTCAACAAGTAAGACCCAGCAACAAGCATCGCATGCTAGAGTGTTTCTTTCATGATTTCTGACACCCATACAAATGAGTCGACGCCTTCCAGCATCTCAATCTCAGTGCGGATCGTAGAGCACAGAAACTGACGCAGCAAAAAAAAAAAAAAAAAAAAAAAAAACTGATATAACACAAAGGTGGCGTTAAGGAAATGAGGAAATTATATATTTTTAAAATACCTTTTCCATTTCTTGTAAAAGTAATTATTTTTATTATGCATGTGAAGTTCACAATTTATAGACAATTAAACCTTTTGTAAAGAAACATAGTATAGTTATATAATCTCACGAACCCATGGAAGGTCTATTTATTTCTTTTATATGTAAAATTAGAAAAGGATTTGTGCAGGATTTTTCTTCTTTAAGTAACATTCAAAAACACCGTTTTGGGCTAATAATGTCAATACGAGGATAGAATTAAGAGGAAACACTTCTTCATTCTTACAAAAAAAAAAACAGTGAAACATGAAAGATAATGCCTAAATAAATAAAACAAAGTAACACAAAAGAGCCCTTGGAACATTTACGCAAAGCATAACTGAAGAAAAGAGATAAGCACAAGAAGACATAATACACTGTACACTTATGAGTTTAGAAAAATTAATATTGTAAAAACAAGTTTTTGGAAATGAAAAAGAAATACAGAGACATGTACTGGCAACGACAAACAATAACAACCTTTGTAAAGCCTATATTTGCCTAACAAAAAAACATAAATTAAAAAAAATTAGAAACAATAGTTATAAAGAAATCATTAGAAAAAATTGTTAAGAATGGCTGAGAAAAGTTTATTGGAAAATTAAAAGAACAATTTTTGCCAGACTTTGTCAATGTTTTCCTCAGCATTGACAAATCCCAGACAAAAATTTTGTCAGAAGGAGGGAGGCATGTAAGATGTCGTGGTCTCCTGACCATCATTGCTTACATATTCCGCCCTCACAATCATATTCTGCACATCAAGACGCTTCATTCGAACCGAAACTCGATAAGATAAAGTCAATGTTGTATGAATTCATGTAAACAATATGAAATTAACGAGTAAGCGCACCATGGTTGAAATACTCGAGGCTGGCATACACACATACATTCCAGACATGACGGTCACAGAACCTTTTAGTTCGGGAGACGCACAACGGGACGCCGGTCCTTTCAAAGGACGACCCAGCCTATGTCAGCCGGTGACCGCCTGTGTAGCGGACAGTGTGGGCCTAAGTGAAAGGGGGGAAAACCCTGTGTTCGGCTTAAAACCAATTCCGCTACATTGTGTGGGAGCGGCCAGCCTATAATTCTTTACACATAGCATGCAGTTTCAGAGATTTGCACAGGGAGACAGCAAACGTCAAACGCCAATGCTACAGGTTTCCAGATTGGTCGCCTTAAATGAAACGACATTCTCCCGGTTTAGAAGAGCAATGCTGATTGGCAGACGATATTTCTGATGCCTTGAGCTGAAGGAATAATGGAAGAGACCAAAAGATATACCCCTTCACGTCTGGCGTGGAGAGGCGCCTTTCTGTTGTCGCTCTTGGAGCGAGGAACAAGTCTCTCCTCAGTACTTCACTGGGAGAGCACCTCTGTCAAGAGCGAATAAAAATGCTACTCTATATTGAGTCCTTGCGATTAAGCATTGTTCACTGTGTTGGCCGACACACTTATTGTGTGGTGTGAACAGATCGAGTTATAGTTAAACGCCAGCGAGCGAATTTTGAGTGGCATCACAGTGGACTGGTTATGTGCCCGCTGTGCCATGCCAGTAGTTAGACTAGGGGCGAATAGGAATCCTTGACTTCATCAAGGCATAGGGAGGGTTTGACTGGCTAAGGTCAATCCAGATAGAACGAGAGTTATCTTATTTGTCAACAGCGAGCAGCGGAGACCGCAGTCATTGCAGCTTACGGTATTGTGTGCTACAGCTATTGTGAGCCCCATATTTTGTCCACAACAGTACACTTCACTGTATTTAACATGTGACAGCCTCGACCGTTCGTAGCAACATTCTAAAGGACAGTTATTCAAGTTGAGTAGGTGCACCTCTCAGCCATTCTGCCAAGTCAACAACCATCTTAAACATTGTATAGAAATTTCATTAGCGAATCCTATCCTTGAGAGATAACTTCACATTCCGAAAAGAACCAGGATATAACTTGCTCAATTCATAACTAAAAGTGGCATTGTGATTTCTCAGAATTTTTGCAAAATAAACAATAACTTTCGTTATTTTTCATATTTTTCTTACACTAACTAGCACTACTCCAGTACTCCAGTACTCCAGTACTAGTCACGTAAGAAATTTTGTGAATTTTTGTGTCATTTCCTTACAGTGGACGACTCCAGAAGGTATTTATTGCTGAAAATTTTTCAGGCAATTCTCTTTAGAACGTTAGGAGCGTCTGTCTGACTTCTGTAGTAGTGTGGTGGTGGAAATTGCGTCTTGCAGGAACCACAGGGTAAAGGGTACATCTCAGATTAATCAGTTGCGCAGAATAACAGGTCAACCCCACACCTCAGAACATACAAATAAGGATTCTTTATTGTATGATTATATGATAGCGGAAAAAACCCTGGTAGCAGTTACTTCTGTAAAATATCTGGGAGTATGTGTACGGAACGATTTGAAGTGGAATGATCATATAAAAGTAATTGTTCGTAAGGCGGGTACCTCGTTGAGATTTATTGGGTGAGTCCTTAGAAAATGTAGTCCATCAAAAAAGGAGGTGGCTTACAAAACACTCCTTCGACCTATACATGAGTATTGCTCATTAGTGTGGGATCCGTACCAAGTCGGGTTGACAAAGAAGATAGAGACGATCCAAAGAAGAGCGGCGCGTTTCGTCACAGGGTTATTTGGTAAACGTTATAGCGTTACGGAAATGTTTAGCAAACTCAAGTGGCAGACTCTACAAGAGAGGTGCTCTGCATAGCGGTGTAGCTTGTTGTCCAGGTTTCGAGAGGGTGCGTTTCTGGATGAGGTCTCGAATATCTTGCTTCCCCTTGCTTATCCCTCCCATTTGGGGGAGGGAATCAAATACACACGATTAAAAACATGAAAATCGCCACATATTGGAAAATTTGTGTTGCGTTATCGACATGGGCTATAACAGGTCATCTGCAAGAAAAACTAAGGCAATTCACCATACCAAAAAGAGACGTTAGCGAACTACCTGCAAACGTCACAGAAGATGGACGACCAAGGGGCAGCCACAACATTTGCGAGGTATCCTCATCAAAAAAATTCCGCATGACGTACCTGAAGACGAGACATTGAAGCAACACCGATAGCAGCGTCTTTCAGCAGAAAAAAAAGAAAAAAGATCGGCAGAATGCTAGCCAGGCAGAGAGGAGGAGCCCCACCCTAAATTTTATGGTCATAAACCCTTGTCGGAAAACCGCGGACCAAGTACTCTATTAAGGTGTAATAATACGCTGAAGAGCCAACGAAACTGGTACACCTGCCTAATATCGTGTTGGGCCCCCACGGGTACGCAGAAGTACCGCAATACGACGCGGCATTGACTCGACTAGTGTCTGAAGTAGTGCTGGAGGGAATCGACACCATAAATCCTGCAGGACTGTCCTTCAATCCGTAAGAGTACGAGAGGATGGATGTCTCTTCTGAACAGCAAGTAGCAAGGCATCAATGCTCAATAATGTTCATGTCTGGGGAGGCTGGTGGCCAGCGAAAGTGTTTAAATCCAGAAGAGTGTTCCTGTAGCCACACTGTAGCAATTCTGGACCTGTGGGGACTCTCATCTTCCTGCCGGAATCGCCCAAGTCCGTCGGAATGCACAATGGACGTGAATGGATGCAGGTAATCGCACAGGATGTTTACGTACGTGTCACGTATCAAAGTCCTATCTATCACTCCAACTGAAGACGTCCCACACCATTACAGAGCCTCCACCAGCTTGAACAGTCCGCTGCAGAAATGCAGCGTCCATGGATTCATGAGGTTGTCTCCATACCTGGACAACTCCATCCGCTCGATACAATTGGAAACGAGACTCGACCGAGCAGGAAACATGTTTCCAGTCATCAATAGTCGAGTAGTTGACGGGCCTAGGCGAGACGTAAAGCTTTGTGTCGTGCTGTCATCAAGGGCACACGAGTGGGCCTACGGCTCCGAAATCCCATATCGATGATGTTTCGTTGAATGGTTCGCACGCTGACACTTGTTGATGGCTCAACATTGAAATCTGCAGCAATTGGCGGAAGCATTACCCTTTTGTCAAGTTGAACGATTCTGTTCATTGTCGTTGGTCCCGTTCTTGCAGGATCTTTCTCCAGCTACAGCGATGTCGGAGATTTGATGTTCTACCGGATTCCTGATATTCACGGTGCATTTGTGAAATGCTCGTACGGGATTATCCCAACTCCATCGCTACTTGTGTCCCATCGCTCGTGCGCAGACTATAACGCCACCTTCAAACTCACTTAAATCTTAATAACCTGCCATTCTAGCAGCAGTAACCTATCCAGCAACTGCGCCAGACCCTTATTATCTTATATAGGCTCCCCGACCTCGGCGTCGCATTCTGCCTGTTTACATATCTCTGTATCATATCTCTGTATATGGTTCAGCATGCCTATACCAGTTTCTTTGGCACTTCAGAGTAGATTATGTATGGAAAGAAGGCGAACCTTCACTTTCACACACACTGCAGCCAACACAACGCGGTAAATGTCTAACATACGCTAGCATGATCGCCAAGTGTAACAGTGAACAACACAAATGCCCAAAATGCAGCGGCAACCACTTATTTACAAGTTATACCAACAGCGAACCAGAAAAATGCGCAAACTGCAATGGACCACACTCTTAGCTTTCATGGGAGTGTACTACCTGGCCCATCATAGCAAATACAACTGAACAACAGTTTTGCGTTGAAGTCATGCCTCCATTGCCAATGATGCCGATGGCTTGAAGCATGTAGTAGTGCTGAAAAAGGATTTCATTTGAGTCCTCACGTGGACCTTAGTAAACCTATTCCAAGACCGCAAAGAGGAAGCAGAAAGAGCAGCGGGGCAGGCAATCGGCCAGATTTTGGAGAGACAAGCCATCCTAGCCCAAACATGTAACAAAATGCATATCAATATAAGGAACGTGGCACCCGGAACAGAGACTGGAGATCACAAACATTCCACACATACAAGCAGACAGCTAAAAAATCTACAATACAGACAACAAACTAAGAGCCCCCACACACAACCCTAAAGCCTCGATAGAACTGACGCATAGGACAAAATCAACAAAACAAATCTTATCTCTGTAAATATACGAGGGATAAGGACCTAACGCACGATCTTACAACACTCCCTAGTACAGAAAAACATTCACATAGGAAGCACCCCAGGAACATGGGCCTCTGAAGACCGAACTTGTAAGATACCACGATACAATTGCTTTAGGAAAGATAGAGCTGATGGCGGAGGAGAAGTAGCAATATTCATATGTACCAGAGTCAAAGCTTCCGCTCCCAACAGACGTAAGTGACGAAGAATCTGTCCACATTAAAATCAAAGGACATGACATTAGGCCGATAATAATAGCAAGTATGTACAACCCCCGTGGCAACACTCTACCATTACGGCTAATCCCATATGTCATGACTAGAGACAGGATTATGAGCATTTGCATGCTGCATACGCATTTCCATATCTCGCTCCTTTTCACCAGTTACTGCATATTTCTACTAAAAACTAGTGACGATGCATATTTTCGCTCTATGTTTACAATATTTTAAAAATTTTGATGGGCGGTCTCTAGCTCTATCTTGTTTCGGTGCCTCACAGCTTGACCGGGACCTAGAACTGCGTGCAGTCGCTAACCGAGAGGCCATTGCCTAGTGAAATAATTACAAAACAGGAACAGGAGCAGGTAGACATAGTCTATGTTCCTGCGCCTGTGCCCCTGTTTATTCCCTCCGCTGTCAAACCGTACGCTTAGGCAACAATTAAATTAAACCACGCAAGCTTAGTAAAGAAAAGTTTGAAAACATTTTAATCAATAACCCAGGCTTTGAACTCTTGGGCTAAATTGATCGTTTTATTAATGGGACGTGTGAACTTTTACCAGAAATAATAAGTGCCAACATAGCATCCAAATTAAAATACTGCCCAGTTACCTCAGTTGATGCAGAACAGTCGTTTTCCGCTTATGAAATGTTTTGAGTCATCGAAGACACAATATTACTACGGAATATTTCGAACAGTACTTGGTCGTTTATTTTACAATAGTATCAAAATGTAAAATAAATTGTAAGTGATGCTTTGGTTCAATAGCATTAATTAAAAGTTAATGCTGTTCAAAAATTTATGATTGTATATTGTTTTTTAAATAAAAGTTACGCAGTGCCTGAGTGTGCCCCTCTGCGCGCGATATATCTCGAAGTTGGCCCTGTACATATTGACTGTTTCGCTGCGACTCACTCGCATCGCATCCGCTGGTTACCGACCACAATATCAAAGAAGGAACAATTCTTTAAACACGGTTTGCATCTCCATTTTCCAAATTTTTAGAAAATAATCCCAGAAAGGCCCCTTTACTAACCTATACCAGAAGGTATTTAGAAATGATATAAGCGTTGTAAATGGACCGATTTTTCGCG
Organism: Schistocerca serialis cubense; assembly: GCF_023864345.2. Taxonomy (NCBI): domain Eukaryota; kingdom Metazoa; phylum Arthropoda; class Insecta; order Orthoptera; family Acrididae; genus Schistocerca; species Schistocerca serialis. The sequence continues at coordinate 587,388,480 of NC_064640.1, forward strand.
TGACCGGCGGTCTCCCTCGTAACTGATATGGACAAGTTCGACTCTGAGACATAATGCACACAGTAACTATCATGTTTTTTTTTTATTATTTGATCTTGCATATTTCGGCACTTTTCATGCATTTTAAGCATTTTTCATGTATATTTGTACATGGAGTAGGTTTAATAATGAATAGGAAAATAGGAATGCGGGTAAGCTACTACAAACAGCATAGTGAACGCATTATTGTGGCCAAGATAGATACGAAGCCCACACCTACTACAGTAGTACAAGTTTATATGCCAACTAGCTCTGCAGATGACGAAGAAATTGAAGAAATGTATGATGAAATAAAAGAAATTATTCAGATTGTGAAGGGAGACGAAAATTTAATAGTCATGGGTGACTGGAATTCGAGTGTAGGAAAAGGGAGAGAAGGAAACATAGTAGGTGAATATGGATTGGGGGACAGAAATGAAAGAGGAAGCCGCCTGGTAGAATTTTGCACAGAGCACAACATAATCATAACTAACACTTGGTTTAAGAATCATGAAAGAAGGTTGTATACATGGAAGAACCCTGGAGATACTAAAAGGTATCAGATAGATTATATAATGATAAGACAGAGATTTAGGAACCAGGTTTTAAATTGTAAGACATTTCCAGGGGCAGATGTGGACTCTGACCACAATCTATTGGTTATGAACTGTAGATTAAAACTGAAGAAACTGCAAAAAGGTGGGAATTTAAGGAGATGGGACCTGGATAAACTAAAAGAACCAGAGGTTGTACAGAGATTCAGGGAGAGCATAAGGGAGCAATTGACAGGAATGGGGGAAATAAATACAGTAGAAGAAGAATGGGTAGCTTTGAGGGATGAAGTAGTGAAGGCAGCAGAGGATCAAGTAGGTAAAAAGACGAGGGCTAGTAGAAATCCTTGGGTAACAGAAGAAATATTGAATTTAATTGATGAAAGGAGAAAATATAAAAATGCAGTAAGTGAAACAGGCAAAAAGGAATACAAACGTCTCAAAAATGAGATCGACAGGAAGTGCAAAATGGTTAAGCAGGGATGGCTAGAGGACAAATGTAAGGATGTAGAGGCCTATCTCACTAGGGGTAAGATAGATACCGCCTACAGGAAAATTAAAGAGACTTTTGGAGATAAGAGAACGACTTGTATGAATATCAAGAGCTCAGATGGAAACCCAGTTCTAAGCAAAGAAGGGAAAGCAGAAAGGTGGAAGGAGTATATAGAGGGTCTATACAAGGGCGATGTACTTGAGGACAATATTATGGAAATGGAAGAGGATGTAGATGAAGATGAAATGGGAGATATGATACTGCGTGAAGAGTTTGACAGAGCACTGAAAGACCTGAGTCGAAACAAGGCCCCCGGAGTAGACAATATTCCATTGGAACTACTGACGGCCGTGAGAGAGCCAGTCCTGACAAAACTCTACCATCTGGTGAGCAAGATGTATGAAACAGGCGAAATACCCTCAGACTTCAAGAAGAATATAATAATTCCAATCCCAAAGAAAGCAGGTGTTGACAGATGTGAAAATTACCGAACTATCAGCTTAATAAGTCACAGCTGCAAAATACTAACACGAATTCTTTACAGACGAATGGAAAAACTAATAGAAGCCAACCTCGGGGAAGATCAGTTTGGATTCCGTAGAAACACTGGAACACGTGAGGCAATACTGACCTTACGACTTATCTTAGAAGAAAGATTAAGGAAAGGCAAACCTACGTTTCTAGCATTTGTAGACTTAGAGAAAGCTTTTGACAACGTTGATTGGAAAACTCTCTTTCAAATTCTAAAGGTGGCGGGGGTAAAATACAGGGAGCGAAAGGCTATTTACAACTTGTACAGAAACCAGATGGCAGTTATAAGAGTCGAGGGACATGAAAGGGAAGCAGTGGTTGGGAAGGGAGTAAGACAGGGTTGTAGCCTCTCCCCGATGTTGTTCAATCTGTATATTGAGCAAGCAGTAAAGGAAACAAAAGAAAAATTCGGAGTAGGTATTAAAATTCATGGAGAAGAAATAAAAACTTTGCGGTTCGCCGATGACATTGTAATTCTGTCAGAGACAGCAAAGGACTTGGAAGAGCAGTTGAATGGAATGGACAGTGTCTTGAAAGGAGGATATAAGATGAACATCAACAAAAGCAAAACAAGGATAATGGAATGTAGTCTAATTAAGTCGGGTGATGCTGAGGGAATTAGATTAGGAAATGAGGCACTTAAAGTAGTAAAGGAGTTTTGCTATTTGGGGAGCAAAATAACTGATGATGGTCGAAGTAGAGAGGATATAAAATGTAGGCTGGCAATGGCAAGGAAAGCGTTTCTGAAGAAGAGAAATTTGTTAACATCCAGTATTGATTTAAGTGTCAGGAAGTCATTTCTGAAAGTATTCGTATGGAGTGTAGCCATGTATGGAAGTGAAACATGGACGATAACTAGTTTAGACAAGAAGAGAATAGAAGCTTTTGAAATGTGGTGCTACAGAAGAATGCTGAAGATTAGATGGGTAGATCACATAACTAATGAGGAAGTATTGAATAGGATTGGGGAGAAGAGAAGTTTGTGGCACAACTTGACCAGAAGAAGGGATCGGTTGGTAGGACATGTTCTGAGGCATCAAGGGATCACCAATTTAGTATTGGAGGGCAGCGTGGAGGGTAAAAATCGTAGAGGGAGACCAAGAGATGAATACACTAAGCAGATTCGGAAGGATGTAGGTCGCAGTAGGTACTGGGAGATGAAAAAGCTTGCACAAGATAGAGTAGCATGGAGAGCTGCATCAAACCAGTCTCAGGACTGAAGACCACAACAACAACAACATTTGTACGCATATTTTAAGTATTTTATGATGCATGTGATCCAGTCTTTGGTCATGACATGAAAACGCTCCATAATAATGGATGACTTTATCGCAAGACACACGATGTTATGCGACAATACACGTAATGATAATTGTGTGATGATATACCACCTACTGCTGACAGACCCTGTAATAAGACTACCCATTTACCAGCCAATCTTCACAGGACACAGAGGCGAATCTGTTTCTGATCATATGCTATATGGCCACAACCTGTGAAACACCATCGATGATCACACAGTAGAGGACTCGCTGAGAAGTGACCACCTACCAGTCATGTTCCGCTCTGACGCCACAACCCCTCCAGATCATCTCCCAAACAGACACTGCAGCCAACTCGGAGAGATACAAAGAAACACTAATGAGATAACCATCCATCCTCGAAATGAGATCTGAAAAAGTAGAGACCATCATAAGACACACCATCGATCGACGAATCCCACTTAAGATCATAGACAACTGGATACCGAGCATACCAAAGGAAGCACTTGATCTAAAGAGGCAGAAGAAACTCATATACAGAGAGTTCAGACCCTTCAACAACACTGACCTGAAAAGAACATGGAAGCGACTAAATGCTCGTATAAAATGCATTATTTTGGAAAGTCGACAAAGACAATGGTACCAAACATGTAGCCAACTAGACTCTAGACCATGGAGACGTTTCTGTAGATAATTCAAAATCCTGACAGGACAGAGATGTTCAAATGTGTATGAATTCCTAAGGGACCAAACTGCTGAGGTCATCGGTCTCTTGACTTACACACTACTTATGGTAACTTAAACTAACTTATGCTAGGAACAACACACACTCATGCCCGAGGGAGGACACGAACCTCCGGCGGGGGGGGCCGCGCAGTCCGTACATGGTGCCTCAAACCGCGCGGGCACTCAGAGCGACTGACAGGACAGGGAAAAGGACCGACACCGCACTAATCGAAAATAAAAAACCTACCACCGACAAAAAGATACGAGCAAACATCTTCATAAAAATCTTGGAACAGGTTTACTCATTTTCCACAGAAGACAGATTCAATAACGACCACAGACGGTTCGTAGATAAGGAACTTCCCGAATCCTAGCATCTCCCACAACACACACGGAAGAAGATCATTCCCTGGCTATATACATTACCAACGAGGAAATTACAAATGCTATATTGACAGGAAAAATGGTTCCAATGGCTCTGAGCGCTATAGGACTTAACATCTGAGATCATCAGTCCCCTAGAACTTAGAACTACTTAAACTTAACTAACCTAAGAACATCTCACACGTCCATGCCCGAGGCGGGATTCTAACCTGCGACCGTAGCGGTCGCGCGGTTCCAGACTGAAGCGGCTAGAATCGCTCGGCCACTCCGGCCGGCTACAGGAACAAACTCTGCCCCTAGAGCGAATGACATTGGACGTACCCACCTCCAAAAGCCCCTCTCCGTATCCTAACCCCATTCCTCTCACTAATCTACAACTTCTGCCTGACTACCGAGACTATCGCTGCCGGCTGTAAGAGAAATAAAACCATAATGATACCAAAATCCGACATTCCACGAAATGACCAAAACCCTACCTACCTATCACCTTACTAGAAGTAATAGGTAAATACAGTCACCCAAGATCTCAACGTCGGCAAATGCACTCCCGCGGCCTCCCTAGACCTCGAGAGTTCGTTTGACAAGCTATGGTACTAAGGTATACTGTACAAACTCACCCAGTTAGGAAGGTCAAACCGGATGGTAAGAAACATCCGCTCCTACCGAAAAGACAGTATATGCAAAATGCCGCCGGCCGCGGTGGTCTAGCGGTTCTAGGCGCTCAGTCCGGAACCGCGCGACTGCTGCGGTCGCATTTTCGAATCCTGCCTCGGGCATGGATGTGTGTGTTGTCCTTAGGTTAGTTAGGTTTAAGTAGTTCTAAGTTCTAGGAGACTGATGACCACAGATGTTAAGTCCCATAGTGCTCAGAGCCATTTGAACCATTGAACCATGCAAAATGCCCTTGGTAGACGTAGTCCCAAATGCCTCCCCCCCCCCCCCCCCTGCCAAGTAGGCGTCTCCGAAGGTGTATCCTCTCATCACTACCGTACAAGCTGTACACAGCCGACATACCTCAAGTAACGACTGAAGACGAAACGGTAGCTCTACTGGTATATGCGGATGACACCGTGTACTGGTGCACCTGGCTAAGGACAACAACAACACTGCAAAAAAAAAAAAAAAAAAAAAAAAAAGAAAAAAAAAAGAGGACGTACTCACGAATATTAGAAAGTAGGACGGCCAAATGGAGAATCGTGTCAAACACTACAAAGACGGAGGCAGTATTATTCAGACACAGAAAACCAACGAGAAAAATCTTACAAATGGATGACAACATACGACTTACATTGTGGGGTTCACCACTCGAGTTGAACAACCCCACCGGATATCTCGGAGTTAACCTCGATAAGTACATGAAATGGCGAACTCACTTGACGTACCTCCTGAAAAAAAAAAAAACCGCCACAATCTCATAGCAATAATACAAGGACGACTACATGGGTGCAACAACAGGGCAGCCATACACGCGTATAAAATCTTTGTAATACCTCTCATAGAGTATGCTACAGCGCCACGAGAAGGACTAGCAAGGCCAGTAGGCGACCGGCTGTACCAGACAGACAGATGTTTACTTAGAATTATCCATGAACTACCTCTAGTAACTCACTGCGACAACGTACACCGAAAAGTAAACACAGAGGCAAAAGACAACGTTGACCAAATTCCGAACCAATTACGGCTGACATATATTACCAAAACAACCACACATGTAAGACCTACTGACAAACAGACGACAGACCAAAACACTACCCAAATATGAGTACATCATCTCAGCGTCTACAGCAGCCCACAAGACCTCCAGAATCCTCCCAGATATCCCCCTACCGTGGACCCAATCACTAATAACGTCGCCACACACCCGCACGTAGAGGCAAGAAACGAGCCAATGCATCACAAGAGCTCAGCGCTTTCCATGATACAGTAGATCTCCAACTAATCTGGCCGACTGCCTGCTCGTAAACAAAGCAGCTCGACAAGCACACAGTCCAACTTGAATGTCCGTACATCTGTATACATTTCATACTGTGATATTTCTATAACTTGTGTTGTAAGGTAATGATGAATTCCTCTATTATCAAAATCCTGATTTCTCCCAAATCGGTTAACCTGACATTACCTGTACTACAAAATTATATTTCCCCAGATTTACGTTTTATGATTTCGTTTCTCTTATCCTATGTTCATAGGCTCATGTTTTTAAGAATGCAGGTATATTTCATTACCTATATTTGACGTAAAAAACCAAAGAAATTCCTAAACATCATTTACATATATTGTTAAAAGTCGAAATAAGTGTAAAGCTATAAAAAAAGTTAAACCAATGCTCTTTCAAAATCAGGAAACGAAACGAATATTGTAATAAAGAAAATAAACGCATTAAAACGTTTCGCGTAAGAGTGCATAGCAACCCCGCCCTATTCCTTCAGTCCGAGAGGAAGAAAAAGAAGAAAAAAAACAAGATCTTGGTTCATCACCTCAACGCACCTGTCGGTGGCGGCATGTTTAATCGCTGAAATATTGTGTGAGTTGGATACTATGAAGTGGCAGTGCATCCGCCGACTGCTCGATCACTAAATACGCGGGAGAAACTGAAAAACTGTTTTCATCAGTAGTTAGGCATGCGAACGGTAGAGCTTGAAGTGGCATGATGAAATATTTAGCACCGGACCAGGATTCTCTCCCCGATATGTTCCTTTCTTGGATACCATAAGAAGTTTTGAATCTTATAGTTATCAACGAAATGATAGAGTTATGTCGCCCCAAGACCCAAATCGCGGGAAACGAGAGATCCGATTTGTAATCGCAGTTCATCACCAAAATTTCAACTTCTCAAGTTCAAATGAAATGAGAAATAAGTGTCTTGAGGCGTTACATGAAGACTAATTTAACAAACGAAATAAAGTTTATACTGTAAGAAAACTTAATGATGATAGAATTTGTATTTGCTGCGACTGCTGCACAATGACGTGGCCGAAACCTCATAGTTTTTGTCCTGGTCGGTAGCGCAGGGACATCGTGTTTAATAATGATTACGAACTGCGGTGCAGCCTGAGATTCTGTTTCTCCCAAATTCTATTCAGTGCCTCCACATTAGTTATTCGACCTATCAATCTAATTTTATTATTACTATCATTTTCTTTATTCGGTTTCTGCTACAGGTGTGCTTAAATGAAATATTTACTGATTTTGTGTCGTTTTTTATAGGCAGTTTCCAAACAACAGTTTTTTCCTCATCTGCAAAGTACCTTTGAGGTTAATATGAGACATTTCCTACTACTTTTATTAGTGAAAACATTACCTGATAACAGAAATTTCTTAGAATTTATCCGTTTATTGACGCAGTTTATGCTCAAAAAACAGTGAAACTGTCTGTAAATGCCAAATCAGTACCCAGAAGATGCTGAAGTCTTCCTTTAAATGCTATGGTGATTTCTTCCACGTAATTTGTACGACATATTCGACGTCAACCGTTTTAAATAGTATAAAGAGGAAATTGTTGTAAATGTTTGGCTGTTATTGTTGTAATAAAATCAAATTTCAGCTCTTCGTTTATGGGTAGATCATTTTATTTAATTTTTATTTTCCAAACTATTGAACACAGTATTGTCTCCATTAATCTTGCAAGTCACCTTGCATACTAGCAGTCGTTCCCGCTATACAAACTAGTCATCTTACCACACTCGTTTACTACCGGATTCCTTACATTCATTTCGACCACGTTACATCTAAAAAAACTGCAAGAGCTCCAGACCCCATTTCAGAGGTTGACCTTTGGACTCTAAAAGCTCCTGGAAATTGGTCACTTCTGAGCACCGCCATTCTCCTGCTCCTTATCGATCTACAGCGTAGCTGGTTTCTGGTCTCTAATGACCTCCGGACTGACAGAGAGTTCAAAGCTAAGATTTCCTTTCTTCTAGGAAAGCGTAATGTACTCTCTTCCGGCCACAAACTGTAATTTCCTGATTAAGAGATACGGTATTAATTAGAGTTAACAATGGAGCTCACTCGGTGGCAAATTCCACGTAGAAATTAACAAGTGTTCCACTGCGATGCGTGACCTTGCTGACTTTCGGTAACTTCACCTGATTTTCTTTCAACACCACAACTTCTTGTTGCCCAAGCAGGTGAAATGTGTACCAGGAAGGACGGCGGAGCTTCCTATTTTAGTAACTCCTGTATTCTTTTTTCCCGAGAGAAAGATAAAACGGACTTTCAAATCTTAAATATTACTTAATTTTTTCGCTTACCATAAGGTCACAAACCGAACATCTTTTCTTAATTCGAATTACAATATGACACAACGTAGCCACATTCGTTGGCGTTGGTAGACTGCCGGTAAATATTATTGCTCTATGCAAGAGTATACCAGTTACATACTCGCAATAACACTTAAATCTCTGCTTACCTTTTATTTTGTTGCTGTCTGTAATAGAAATACGTTCTAGTACAATTTTCCCACAAATGGGACTGTTGATCTATAATAACGATGTTATGGTGCCCCCTAGGATTGGATTCTATAGAGTTCTATTAAAAGGTTTACTTGCCATTTGAAGGTGCTATTTTGACATGTGAGTATGCAGCCTGTCAATATACAGACGTACTGCTTCACAGTTTTGGTGCTACTATCAGTGTATCTCCGTCGTCGCAAATTGGTTGTGTGTCTAGGAATGTGTTCATCATCCTTAACCATTTAGCGATACCCGTGCTTCACTGGGGTTTTATGCACTGTTTCCATGAGTAATTCTTCCCAGTTTTCTGTATTAGACGTACATGTTTTTTTGGTTCCTAGTTGATATCTTCAAAAACAATTAAGCGGTAGCTTCTACAGTTTGTCAGTTAAGGAGTTTTTTCTATTTGTCTAATTATTTCATTGAAACGCTATCGCTCTAACAAAACTTGAATTACGATTGGTGCTGCCTTTCCCGGTGTAGACATGCTGCACCTGACTCAAGCTGCTAATTACAGCTAGAAGCTGTTAATTACAGCTACTTAATCCTAAAGGATTTTCTTTCTGGGCACAAAATAACCTTTTCCCACGAGGAGTGTGTGAGTTATGTCTTAAGTATACCTGTTGAGTATAAGTGACTACGAGGGGTGTTCAATAAGTAACGCAACACACTTTTTTTTAAAGCAGGTTGGCTTTATTCAGGATTACAGTATACTATATTACTTTCCACTCTTTTGGCTACAAAACCCTATTTTTCAATACAACCTCCTTTCGATAAGACGGCCTTACTGCACCTTACTAAGGCGGACATGAATGCCTGTACTATACCACTCTGCTGGCAGATATCGGAGTGTGTCAGCACTACCGACAGAGACGTCCGGTTGTGCAGCGAGGTGTTTCATCGTGACCCGTCGATCACCTCGAATGAGAGTGTCCGCACGTCCCAACATCGCAGGAGTCTCAACGGCCGGCACTCTGGAGTACGACCTTACTGCAATGATTACAGACCTCGCCCAACGCCTCAGTGTGATTTAGTTGACTGCCAGCTCTTAGCAGATATTCAGCAAGCGCCTGTTACTACCAACGATGCTCTTATTTGCCGCAAAAAGAAACTCTGTGACAGCTGTCTGCTTGGCACGCACCTCCGTTACTGACATCATTTTAAAGTATACCCCCACTATCGGAACTTACGGAACTATAGAGGCTGGAACGGGCTTATTCCACGATGTCCTACAACAAATTCCGCATCTTTTTCAACAGAAAATGGCCGAGAAAAAAATGTGTTGCACTACTTACTGAATCCATATGGTATAATTCATGTGAGTATAGTGCGATAGCATGTTTATGCTGTACAATGATAACAAAATCAATTTTCTTGCTTTTGTTAGTGGTATGTGATATATGGAAGTTCTCTTTAATGATAGAGACAATGAGTCAATATTGATTCATATGTACGTATTTTTAGTATAGAGACGTTAATGTGTTCACAACAGAAGCTTCTATCAATGTGTCCAAGATTAAATAAAGGGCAACTGTTACAAACAATTTTGTAAATCCCAAATGTTTCGTCTACATCTGCTTCGACATCTTGGCTGGTGGTTTTGGCACTGCGGATAATGTTATAATGCTCAGTTCAGTGGTTCAGGAACGTAATTGAACTCCTTGTTTGAAACACCGTAACATGCACTCCAATATCAAATGCATGGTTGAACATTAGACACAAGAGGGTATCTTTTTTCTTGATCTTAGTTGAATCAAAAGTATACCTAGGACGTTCATAAGAAACCCACCACCACGGTTGTAATTATAAATAATTCTTCAAGCCACCCTACACAGCACATAATGGTTTATTTCAAACCCATATTAAACTGTATACATAAAATGCGCCTCAGTTCATCTTACAAAGAGAAATACATCGATATCATCAAAACGGTAGTTAAAAATTGTTGTTGCATGCCACAAATAATCGACCACCTATACAATAAGATTAAAGATCGTAAATTACCTGCAGTACATTCACAATCAGCAGCAGAGAGGAACTATTTGCACACATTCCCTTCCTAGGCACAATCTTATACCAAGTTGCCAATCTTCTCCAAAGGACTAGTTGCTCAATTACGTTTTTGCACAAGTTAACTGATTAGTACAACATTATCTGCATCGCCAGCCTAGCACTTGGAAACTTAGCGATTTGCAAAATTTTTTGTAACAATTGAACTTGATTTTATCTTGGACACATCGATAGAATATTATGTACTAGTTATCGTGAACACATTAACGGCAGTATACTAAAAATTTACGTATAAATGAATGAATAGGGACTCATAGTCTCTAACATTAAAGAGAAGTTACATATATTACATACCACTAACAAAGGCAAGAAAACGGACATCCCAGAGGAAATAGATACGTATATACACACCCTCATTTTACCCCAATAAATCGTAAATAAACAGCTGGAGCTAGCCAATAAACAATTTCTTAATAATTTCCTTAGTCTCTTCACAGAAATCAAACAAAAGCAGGACTCCTAATAGTCACATCTCTGGACACAAAATGACGTTAGTATAAATTTGTATAAATACAATCTATTGCGATGATCGAATGAGTCGGTGTCATCCGACCCTCCAACTTGTAAACTGCGCATTTCCCGCAACCAACTTAAAAACTGTAAAGAAAATCAAGTGTCTCTATATACAGGGTGGTCTATTGATCGTGACAGGGCCAAATATCTCACGAAATAAGCGTCAAACGAAAAATATACAAAAAACGAAACTTGTCTATCTTGAAGTGGAAACCAGATGGCGCTGTGGTTGGCCCGCTAGATGGCGCTACCATAGGTCAAACGTGTAACGACTACGTTTTTTTTTTTAAATAGGAACTCACATTTTTTATTGCATTTTCGTGTAGTAAGTAAAGAAATATGAATGTTGGACCACTTTTTTCACTTTCTGATAGATGGTGCTATAATAGTGATAAACTTTTGGCTCACAAATTTAGACGAACAGTTAGTAACAAGTAAGTTTTTTTAAATTAAATTACAGAACGTAGGTACGTTTGAACATTTTATTTCGGTTATTTCAATGTGATACATATACCTTTGAAAACGTATCATTTCTGAGAACGCATGCTGTTACAGCATGATTACCTGTAACTACAAGATCAATGCAATAAATGCTCAAAATGATGTCCGTCGACCTCAATGCATTTGGTAATACGTGTAACGACATTCCTCTCAACAGCGAGTAGTTCGTCTTCCGTAATGTTCGCACATGCATTGACAATGCGCTGATGCATGTTGTCAGGCGTTGTCGGTGGATCACGATAGCAAATATCCTTCAACTTTCCCCACAGAAAGAAATCCGAGGACGTCAGATCCGGTGAACGTGCGGGCCATGGTATGGTGCTTCGACGACCAATACACCTGTCATGAAATATGATATTCAGTACCGCTTCAATCGCACGCGAGCTATGTGCCGGACATCCATCATGTTGGAAGTACATCGCCATTCTCTTATGCAGTGAAACATCTTGTAGTAACATCGGTAGAACATTACGTAGGATATCAGCATACATTGCACCATTTAGATTGTCGTCGATAAAATGATGGGCAATTAACCTTCCTCCCATAATGCCGCACTATACATTAACCCGCCAAGGTCGCTGATGTTCCACTTGTCGCAGCCATCGTGGGTTTTCCGTTGGCCAATAGCGCATATTATGCCAGTTTACGTTACCGCTGTTGGTGAATGACGCTTCGTCGCTAAACAGAACGCGTGCAAAAAATCTGTCATCGTCCAGTAATTTCTCTTGTGCCCAGTGGCAGAACTGTACACGACGTTCAAAGTCGTCGCCATACAATTCCTGGTTCATAGAAATATGGTACGGGTGCAATCGATATTGATATAGCATGCTCAACACCGACGTTTTTGAGATTCCCGATTCTCGCGCAATTTGTCTGCTACTGACGTGCGGATTAGCCGCGACAGCAGCTAAATCACCTACTTGGGCATCATCATTTGTTGCAGGTCGTGGTTGACGTTTCACATTGGCTGAACACTTCCTGTTTCCTTAAATAACGTAACTATCCGGCGAACGGTCCGGACACTTGGATGATGTCGTACAGGATACCAAGCAGCATACACAGCACACGACCTTTGGGCATTTTGATCACAATACCCATTCATCAGCACGATATCGACCTTTTCGGCAATTGGTAAACGGTCCATTTTAACACGGGTAATGTATCACGAAGCAAATACCGTTCGCACTGGCGGAATGTTACGTGATACCACGTACTTATACGTTTGTGACTATTACAGCGCCATTTATCACAAAGCGAAAAAACTGGTCCAACTGAAACATTCATATTACTTTACGTACTACACGAATATGTAATAAAAAAGGAGGTTCCTACTTTAAAAAAAGGAACTGATATCCGTTTGACCTATGGCAGCTCCATCTAGCGGTCCAACCATAGCGCCATGTGGTTTACCCCTTCAAGCTAGACAGGTTTAGTTCTTTGTAGTTTTTTCGTTTGATGCTTCTTTCGTGAGATATTTGGCCCGATCAATATCAATGGACCACCCTGTATAAATGTACGTACATATTGTCTGATTAATGGTCTGCAGTGTTAGCTTTAACGTGTTTCGTCTATATTTCTGCTGACAATTACATGAAGTAAAGGAGATGACATACTAAAAGCAATTTTTCCTAATTTCTTTTAATAATAGATTCACTCTTAGAGTGCAAACATTTTCTTGTTGTTAGAATGGTGCAGTCTGCACTTCCCAAACATGATCTTTCCTCTGTTTACATTCTTGGTCAACAGGAAACGAATGATATCTTTTATCTTTGCTTAATGATAATCTTTCCATTGCAAATAGAGATATCAAGTGTATAGCAGATGTGTGATGTTCAACACTGACATTAAGAATATCATAAAGTGAGCCACAGTAATTTATTTACAATATGTGTGCACTCTGCAATTCAAAAACATATACAGCGACCTGGAAAACCATATGGACTACAGCAAAACCATTAGCCATCTTCTAGATCGTTTTAAGTGACCACAACTATTTCACATTATATCTAAATGAATGCAAGCACGTTAGCATGGTTTTACTAATGAAACAACTTATAAAGTAGCTCTAAGTATTTAAATTTTCTTGTTTGGCGCTATGCGTGTCGAAAGCCGATCAAATTTCTCTTATGTCGTCGTCTCCTATTTACTCCTAAATTTGCGTCAGTTGATAAGCCATGTAGCTAATAGTTTCCAGAAACTATTTCCTTATTTCCCAAGGTAACTAGTCAAGGACCATTTTACGACATCTTTTTCTTAAAATGCTTCACCTAAGTGCCAGTTCTTTCCTAATTCATTTACCAAGAATTATGTTAAAGCTCGGGCAATTTTTCATTATTCTTGGTTATACGGTGAATCAATAAATTTGTCTTATGTAAATTTTGACTCATATTTCGTCCAAAATGTTGTTCCAATTTTGCGTGGACCTTACTTTCTTTAACTTGTTGCTTTCTTCAGTTGCACACAGTCCAAACATGCGATTAGCAAGGTAAGAAATCTTTTCCATCTCTGTTCATTCCAGCGGCAAAACACCTCTAAAATTTCTGAAAAATGTAGAAGATGTACCCGTTCTGGGGTTGAACCAGTTAAACTGTATATTTTCCGAAAGCGTCTATGTTTCGCTCACCACTGCTTATGTCACAAGTGCACACGTTCGACTGCGTGACACGTTCGGTCGGCTCTGGGGCTACATTTGGTACTACGTCGGTATGTAGTTCTACCACCACGCTACGCTCGCTCAAGGTCGTGCGTTTACTGACTTTTTTTGTCATCCTTTTATTTTGATGCTTGTTCGCCCTGCTTCGCTGCCACTTCCAGCACTTTCAAAATAAGATTAGCGATCCTTACATCCTGATCCACACCATTTTCCACTGCATCTATACATTTCCGGACTTCAGATTTTATGTTACTTAACTCGCCGGGTATCTCTGTACGCTTAGCACCCTGCTCATCCTAGAAATTTGCGTGACTGTTTTCTGCTTCACTAGAAGTAATATTTTGACTTTCTAAGTCTCTGTTCTCAGCTATGAACCACTCTTGCTGATACTGAATACTTACCTCCTTTTTCTTTTTCAACTACTTAGGAATACCTTCTTAACTCTTAGCAGTGTTTTCTTGAATGTCTTTAAATTGTTCACTAATAATTTTTTGACTGTCATGACCTTCTTTCCTAAGACTGTTTAAATTTGGCGACTGTCCTTGCATCATACTAGAAAAATTTCCTATCAACAGCTTATCCGTGTTCACTTCAAATTGCATAGTTTGTGGCAGCAGGGTGGATGCCGGTATGCCCTATTCATACCAAAACTGTCCATAGTGTTTCTGCATTCCCTACTAGCAACACGACCTTGCTTCGCACGGCTGCTATTTAATACCTACAGCCAGAAAACTCGTCTGGCGTAGCGTGTTTGGTTTGCGGGCCTTTACGTAGAGTTATTGATACAGTTCAGAGAACAACATTAAGTAACTAAATTTCTTGGCATTTATGTAACTTAAATGATGTAAACAACGCACCGCAGGAAAGTTGTCTGGAGACAAGAATATTATGGATTCCATACTGAATTCACGTTTGTGCTGACATTTCGTAGCAATTATGGGAGCACATCGCGATGTAAGTAACATAGTTAGAAAGAAAATTTGTTCACAACGTGCTATATACGAATTTTGGGCGTATATGTGTGTGTGTGTTTCAATACGGATCGGGGGCTGGCTGAGGTGGCGTAAATAAAAGAAAAAAAATAGAAAAAACACGCATGATTCATTGTGAAGCTTACTATCCGCTTTGATGCAGTGTTGAGACTCTTTGATGCAGTTCTTTGTCGTGGACTCTTTATGGCAGACATTTTGCTGTGCTACACATATAATAGTGTCCACGTTCAGGTTTGACTGAAGGAAAGCAGAAAGCTGAAAGTTGAGTCACTGCTGTGCTGCTAAAGGAACATCCTGAATGTAAACAAAGTAAAGTATTTTATGTTTATGAAGTAGTTCTCCCTAAAACATATCACTTATAGAGCAAAAAGTGAAACACCACTTAAGATGGATTCGCATGTTTTTTCGCTACGCAATTGTCCTCAAACGATTGCGGGGAAACTACTGCTTAAATTATTTGATTCTTTCAGATTGTAAGTCTCACATCACGGCATCAAGATTATGTGGTTAGCTTGTCGTTACTGGTCCTATTCATTACGCTACTTCACAGGTAAGTAACTCACTGCCAATTATTTGAAGAATTTGCAGTGAATTAAGAGTGCAAACTGCGACTGATTACTAGAAGGCAATAGATATTGGCAGCTTGACACTGTAATCACATTTCGAAATGAATCCAACGACCATCCGTAGAAGTATTTTGAAATTTTCTGTATTCCAGTATGTTGACATTGTCAACCAGGAGATACATGACCTGTCGTAAATTTTTTAAATTCTGTTTGTGATTGAATATCGCACATTAAATCTTATTTATTTGGATTGATCGCTAATTTCGGATAACCATCTAGCCATATTTATATTTAAGATATAAAACCGATTTTTTTCCTCATGTTAGCAATATACAACGACTTACGGAACTGCACATAATACTGTAGCAGGGTTAAAGAGTGTATTCAACAATTAATTACAGAAATCATACCTAAAACATTCTGGTTAGTGTTGTTGCCACTACGACTGAAATCTTTCTTAAAATTCCATTGTCCATACATGACGTAATTAGAAACAGATTTTTATCGTTTGTAGCCAGTGTTATTAAACGATGCTTGTAAAACTGAATACATACGCTAATACAGAGAAGAGGCCGTGAAATTATTTTTTGCATAAGGAAGTATACACTAAAATGATTAAATTTAAAAGATTTTACAACTTAGTAACTGACACAATCAGTTTTTACATCATTTCGTGACAGAGGTCATTATGTATATATTGCTGTAACGTGGTAGATGTGAATGGTATGGCAGCTGAGGCCCATTACAACGTTCAAGAAGCTTGTATTCATCGGAATGAAATTTATGAATCTCAGTCAAGACGGTCGTATCTGCGTCTTTATGATCTTTAGAAGGCCTATATCTGTTAGGTGCGTACACACTGAGCGTGTTGCGTCATACGCGTTCCACCCATTTTCTGCAAACGAAAGGAAGGTTCATACCACACTGTGGGCCCAGGTAGTTGTGCCATTCACCACAACATGAAAATGGCATCGTTTTCACAGTGGTTGACTATTACTTCATTTTCCTGCCAACCACCTAAGAAATATTTAGAAATGTTACAGACAAACTTTCCTCATAAATCAGTCTCCGTATTAATAACAACCGTGCCACCACGTCTACACTAGTTAACCAAAATACTCAAAAAGAAGCGAGCAAGGAACTTAAGTTTATTTATGTACAGATACACACAAACCTTTCTAGGGACTCAGTCTACTACTATATCAAAATATCTTTCGTACTTCCTGAAATTAATCTGAATATACAAAAAGATGTGAGCAGTTTTGTAGCATATCATGTATTGCAGGCTGGCTGACTTTATCAAGTATGGTCACAAAGAAAATAAAATGAAAAAAAAAAGTTTGATGCAGATGTGCAGACCGTTTCGGCGTTCCTGTTTTAGAGCTTAGCATGCACAGATTCATTATTAAGGCCCATAGGCGCAATTATGTGTCACGGAACTTTTGGGACTGACTTTAAAACCCCGGCACGAGAAGAATCGCCGGCCGGGTTGGTCGAGCGGTTCTAGGCGCTACAGTCTGGAACCGCGCGACCGCTACGGTCGCTGGTTTGAATCCTGCCTCGGGCATGGGTGTGTGTGATATCCTTAGGTTAGTTAGGTTTAAGTAGTTCTAGGGGACTGATGACCTCAGAAGTTAAGTCCCATAGTGCTCAGAGCCCTTTGAACCCCCCCCCCCCCCGCCCGCCGTTTCGAGAAGAATCTGTAACTGATTCAAGCCTAGCAGAAATCTGACAGCTGAGTCATCTGCTACAATTTTTTTTTATATAAGTCAAGTAAAGCTGCATTCCAACTGCATGATGGGGAGCTACAGAGCAACATGATGGAGTCCGAGTCCCATTCTGTTTCTAGTGCATCCTCACATTACTGAGAAGTGAATTTTGGTGTGCATACTGTAAGACCTTCGGTACACACATCATCAGATTATTTGACTAGTCGCTCTAACGAAGTAGGCGAGTGTCAGCAATATGTTCGTGGTCTTATCGTGGCGTGTTTATCTTCTGCCGTTAGGCCAGACGATAGAAATGCCACTTGCACGCTTAAAGTAGCAGATTGACGGTGACCAACTTTAAACAGAACTTGATTAATTTTCACACACATTTATTAAAATAATAACAAGCATAAAAATTACTTAACTTGGTTCTGGATGCTATTTACAATTGACAATCTGAAGTTCCTTTGGTATTGGTACGTTAATCTTATTCTCACATATATCTCTGATACTTGACAAAAGTGTCTATACGTTTATCTTCCTGGCTATGTACAGGAATATGGTAATCTTATTAGGCGCAGACTGAAACTTGACTATAGACTGGTACAGACAAATGTAGAAATCGTACAGACTGGTACAGACTAATGCAGACCAGTACAGACTGGTGCAGACAAATGCAGACTGACTAATTGGACGTCTGTACACTCATTATAATACCTCGCGTGTTCATGTATCACTGCGCAAGTGTGATCTGCAACGAGAAAAGGTTCTACGTTAGCAGCAATCTCATTGGCTGCGTTAAATATTAATACACAGGTCGGCGGAAGCAGAATTTGGTCCGTCTCTATGGCAGCGCCATCTCGTAGTGTGGAGATGGACAAGCGCTGCGCCTGCGCTGTTGTGCTTAGTGGGGCGCTCTCTAGTGGGAAAGCTGTGAACACACTGACTATGCGGAACTATGTACACAACATGAATGCAACCTTTTTTTTTCAGGCGAGTGGAGACCACAGTGCTGGTCACTCACATGGTACTGACTGGGTTTTATTTTCTTTTTTTTAATTTTTTTTTAAACCTTACAACATGCTACTCAAGAAAGAAAAAAGCAAAATTGGCGTTAATCCTACATGCCTTCCGCTATTTAAAACGGGTAAAAATTAATTTCCAGTCGTTGCCCTAAACCATTCTTTGTTCATTTTTTAATTAAAAAACAGGACAAATAGGGAACGAATGAAATAAATTGTGTAACATTGCACCTGAAAACGGACTGTGACGAAAATACTACGAGAACCACTTAACTCTCCACGTCTTTCGTGAATTTTACGAAAAGTATGGTAACAGGCATGAAACATTCCAACAGATAATGGGTTCTAGGTATAATCTAACTCCTTAACGATTACATTCAAGATAAAGCATATTCGCAAAAAGCATACAATAACGTAGAATCTTCTTTGCCATGTCCAATGGGCCATAACCATACTGGTAAAAGGCACAAGGGTCGAGGTCATACCTGCTTCCCACCATGTAATAAACTCAATGCCCGACAAGCCACATAATTGTGTCGATCTTCGTTCTGGGAAAGAATGGTAAATATTGACACAGAAGGATCTCAACAGAGATTCCATCGTCTGTCGTCCTGGCTCGAAAGGCCAATTGTCGGTGGAGTGAACTGCAATGCTTGTGTCCGTAGGCGACCAATCGATGATATAAAATATCCATTTCGTGTCAACGAATACATCGATTTATCACTTACGCCAATGTGAAAAGGCCAAAAGTTGGTGGAGAAAACGGTATAAACGACTATGTACCTTGAGGACGTCACATCCATGGGAAAAATACGCCGTGAGGCCCCGGGAGCACGCAGAACTACCGCTACACGACGTGGCATGGACTCGACTAATGTCTGAAGTAGTGCTGGAGGGAACTGAATCATGAATCTAGCAGAGCTGTCCATAAATCCGTGAGAGTACAAGGGAGTGGAGAACTCTTCTTAGCAGCACGTTGCAAGTCATCCCAGATACGCTCAATAATATCCATGTCCTGCGAATTTGGCGGCCACCGAAAGTGTTTAAACTGAGAACAGTGTTCCTGGAGCCCAGCAGTGTAGCATTTGTGGACGTGTGGAATGTCGCATTATCCTGCTGGAATTTTCCAAGTCCGTAGGAATGCACAATGTACATGAGTGAATGCAGGTGATCAGACAGGATGCTTATATACGTGTCACGTGTCAGAGCCGTATCCAGACGCATCAGGGGCCACATATCACTCCAACTGCACACATCCCGCACCATTACAGATCCTCGATTCAAAATGGTTCAAATGGCTCTAGCACTATGGGACTTAACATCTACGGACAATTAGTCCCCTAGAACTTAGAACTACTTAAACCTAACTAACCTAAGGACCTCACACACATCCATGCCCGAGGCAGGATTCGAACCTGCGACCGTAGCAGTCGCGCGGTTCCGGACTGAGCGCCTAGAACCGCTAGACCACCGCGGCCGGCTACTGAGAGTCGACCAGCTGGAACAGTATCCTGCAGAGATGCAGGGTCCATGAAGTCATGAGGTTGTCTCCATACCCGCATACGTCCATCAGCTTGATACAACTTGAGACTCGTCCGAGCCGGTAACATGTTTCCAGTCATCAACAGTCGAATGTCGGTGTTGACGGTCCTAGAAGAGGTGTAAGACTTTGTGTCCTCCACTCATTAAGGGTACATGAGAAGGCCTAAGGCTCCGAAAGCCCATATCGATGATGTTTCGTTGAATGGTTCGCACGCTGACTCTTGTTTATGGTCCAGCATTGAAATCTGCAGCAATTCGCGGAAGGGTTGCGCTTCTGTCTCGTTGAACGGTTCTCTTCAGTCGTCGTTGGTCCCGTTCTTGCTCGATCTTTTTCCGACTGCAGCGATGTTAGAGATCTGATGTTTTACCGGATTCCTGATATTCACGGTACACTCGTGAAATGGTCGCACGGATAACTCCTCACATTGTGAGGTGCAGGGGCTAGCAGTGTATTTAACACAAAATTCTTCTAGAATCTTCATATGGAAATGATGCTCTAAACCCCCCCCCCCCCCCCTTTCCTAACTCCGAGTTTTGCTGTTGCACATGGATTAAGAAGAAACACGAACTGACTGTAATCGATCCTGCAAGTGGAGTAGAAAAGAGTTTGGCACCTACAGTAATTTAATTTGATAGGAATTAATTATATAAGGGAAAGGTTCATTAACATAGTGAGAAATGAAAGGGTTGCTAATTTACCGATCCACAGAATGAAAGTTCTGTCCAAAATAACAATTTGATTTATTATGACTAAACTCAAAATAATAAACGAAACACATGAAACATTTACAGTACGTCAAATTGGATACTCAAATAATGTTGTGAAGGTGAAGTTGTCCATATACTAGCTTGTGACGTTTATGACCTAGTGGTATGTGGAGCCAATTCCTTGCAACTCAAATCTTAAGAGAAACACCCAGCCAACCCAACATTAATTGCTGCTACAGTAGTGAGAACTCAGACAATAAACATCCAAGACAGAACCACGTACGAAAAGATGGGAACAGGCACGCTCTGCTGAGCTCTGATTATCACAGACCAAAATTCCCTAATCTGCCGGTGCTGCGGACATACATTACCAAGCTGTCTTCTTAACTGCAAGGACACGATCTGGCGTACTGGAGGCGATGGCTGGTTGCTTCGATGTCCCGTAGTGGTGATGATAATGTCGCGAGTATAGCCCGAAACAAATTATCCTGGTCTGGTTGTTCCAGACTAAAGACTTCCTATCAATACAAATGCGCTTCTTAGGGAGACAAGGAAGGCTCGCCACTCAATCACTAACGGAACAATGATTGATTTTAACAAGCTACGTCACACAGTATCTCCGATACAGTCAACTTTAGCCAAAACTGCTCAAGACGGACAACATGGCCGCTTGTACACAAAACGCTCAATTGCCAACTGTACTCGGAAAGTTATGTTGAAGTCGAAGCTTCAGCAACTTCGTCAAACAGTTAAAATTAAATGAAAGTGTATTAGACAGCCAACGGAAGGCAGGCTGTCCAGAGCAGCGAGAGCTCAGTCTTGTAACCTACTCCGACCGAAAGGAGAGAGCCGACCTCTGAAGAGAACCTGTAAAACCGAACCCAGAACATTCCCGCCCCCATGACAGTGGCCATGGTTAAACATTCCAATCAACATCTCGAAAACCGGCGGAAAATTCCACTCTATTGCCGACGCACTACTATTCTACCAATGGAGTTACTTGGCGCCAATTACTGCGCCGATTTTGCTACGTCAAGGAGCTATCCCCAGAGCAAGCCAATCACAGTTATGATTTTGCAGTAAACGCGGGAATTTTCCCGCCAACACTGCCTGGGAACACAAGTCATCCCCACGCCTCGCTGGTAGTCTGCCAGAAAGTGTTTTCACTAAGTTTCTGCGAAGTAACGGCATCTCTAGCCCATCCGCTCCGTCAGGCCCCTGTGGGCGTGTCGCCCCCACTCTTATGACAATGTCGGCGTCTGGAAAGCATCCACTCGACTCCCTCACACCCTTCGGCTTAACCCTTTCAAGATCAGCAGTACCCGCCTGTCACCAGCCACCCGGGTGACCAGAGACGCTACATGGGAAGTCCGCGTGTGAAGGAATAGCAGCTTTTCACTGCATGCAATTACGGAGGAAAATCGAATTACTCAGAGTAAGGTAGAAATATGAGAGAGGGCTCATGCCACCTCTCAACTTCATCGCTACCTCGGAGATGCTGTGTCCCTTTGACTATAACAACACATTCAAACTCACGTAAATCTTGATAACCTGCCACTGTAGCAGCAGTAATCAATCTAAGAACTGCGCCAAACGCTTGTGTTCTTATACAGGGTGAGTCACCTAACATTACCGCTGGATATATTTCGTAAACCGCATCAAATACTGACGAATCGATTCCACAGACCGAACGTGAGGAGAGGGGTTAGTGTAATTGGTTAATACAAACCATAAAAATATGCACGGAAAAATGTTTTTTAACACAAACCTACTTTTTTTTTTTAAATGGAACCCCATTAGTTTTCTTAGCACATCTGAACATATAAACAAATACGTGATCAGTGCCGTTTGTTGCATTGTAAAATGTTAATTACATCCGGAGATATTGTAACCTAAAGTTGACGCTTGAGTACCACTCCTCCGCTGTTCGATCGTGTGTATCGGAGAGCACCGAATTACGTAGGGATCCAAAGGGAACGGTGATGTACCTTAGGTACAGAAGAGACTGGAACAGCAAATTACGTCCACATGCTAACACCTTTTTATTGGTCTTTTTCACTGACGCACATGTACATTACCATGAGGGGTGAGGTACACGTACACACGTGGTTTCCGTTTTCAATTACGGAGTGGAACAGAGTGTGTCACGACATATCAGGCCAATAGATGTTCAATGTGGTGGCCATCATTTGCTGCACACAACTGCAATCTCTGGCGTAATTAATGTCTTACACGCCGCAGTACATCTGGTGTAATGTCGCCGCAGGCTGCCACAATACGTTGTTTCATATCCTCTGGGGTTGTAGGCACATCACGGTACACATTCTGCTTTAACGTACCCCACAGAAAGAAGTCCAGAGGTGTAAGATCAGGAGAACGGGCTGGCCAATTTATGCGTCCTCCACGTCCTATGAAACGCCCGTCGAACATCCTGTCAAGGGTCAGCCTAGTGATAATTGCGGAATGTGCAGTTGCACCATCATGCTGATACCACATACGTCGACGCGTTTCCTGTGGGACATTTTCGAGCAACGTTGGCATATCATTCTGTAGAAACGCGATGTATGTTGCAGCTGTTTGGCCCCTGCAATGTAGTGAGGACCAATGAGGTGGTCGCCAATGATTCCGCACCATACATTTACAGTCCACGGTCGCTGTCGCTCTACCTGTCTGAGCCAGCGGGGATTGTCCACGGACCAGTAATGCATGTTCCGTAGATTCGCTGCCCCTTGTTTTGTGAAACCCGCTTCATCGGTAAACAGGTAGAACGGCGACGCATTCTCTGTTAATGCCCATTGACAGAACTGCACTCAATGATTAAAGTCATCACCATGTAATTGCTGATGTAGCGACACATGAAACGGGTGAAAGCGGTGACGATGCAGTATGCGCATGACACTACTTTGACTCAGTCCACCGGCTCTCCCAATGTCCCGTGCACTCATGTGTGGGTTCATGGGCACAGCACCTAACACACCAACTGCACCCGCTTCTCCTGTGACGGGCCTGTTACGGACCCGTTTGCGTGCTACGACCATACCTGTTGCATACAGTTGGCGGTAGATGTTTTGCAATGTGCGGCACATTGGATGCTCTCTGTCCGGGTACCGTTCTGCATACACTCTGCAGGTTTCAGCTGCATTTCGTCGACACTCGTCATAGATGAGTATCATCTCCGCCTTTTCAGAGTTCGAATACACCATGGTCACAGTTCCTACATCACTACACTATCACAGACGTCTGGTAACACGGTGTACTACAGTTGGTCTGCGTGCGGAGACGAATGCAGAATAAGAATAGTAGCAAGCGCTTCATGCGGACACTGCGACAGCTAGACCAAACCACAACAGTGCACTACAGCCACACTCGTAAACACGGTCGTCATCGTAAACATGTCCCTGCAGATGCTGCTCGCCGACCGTGGCCCGTGTTTGTTACAACACGCAACTGATCGTCGGAGGTTTCAAGCGTCAACTTTAGGTTAAAATATCTCCGGATGTAATTAACATTTTACAATGCAACAAACGGCACTGATTACGTATTTGTTTATATGTTCAGATGTGCTAACAAAACTAACGTGGTTCCATTTAAAAAAACGTAGGTTTGTGTTAAAAAACATACTTCCGTGCATTTTTGTATGGTTTGTATTAAACAATTACACTAGCCCCTCTCCTCACGTTCGGTCTGTGGAATTGGTTCGTCAGAATTTGATGTGGTTTACGAAATATATCCAGCGGTAATGTTAGGTGACCCACCCTGTATAGGCGTGCCAACCGCAGTGACGTATTCTGCCTGTTTACACATCTCTGTATCTGAATACGCATACCTATACCGGTTTCTTTGGCCCTTCAGAGTACGTAGGCTGACATTGGACCAGACCACTTTTCAGTCTGTCTCAGGCGACAGGAACTCCACAGAGGAAACTCGATTTGGAAACGTCCAGCGACGTAACATTATTTTTACAGAGATATCCGCCCGGGAAAGGATACCAACCCCCAAGTAACTGAAGTCAAGAAAAAGTTACCGAATATACCATAATTTATTGTTTAACCTACCAAAATCCACCTGAGGGGGGGTAAGCTCCCAGGTCGGATACAGGCAATAAGGCCAGCTTATAGTGGTTGGATGACGCGAAGTCATGTTAAAATTGTGAGTCGAAGAAATAAAGCAGAAGGCGTGGCCCGACCATCAGGAAGGCCGAAACCTCTCATCAGATGGGGTCTGGACGTTACCTCATAGTGCACACGAAAAATAAGACTTTCTCCAGACAAACTTTTCAAGAACCTCATCGCTGGAGGAAGAAAAATTTGTCCAAAAACATAGGCTTCACTCAACATGTAAGTTTCCAAGGTTTGAACCTTATGAAGCAATGAATGGGAGCGACGTTCGTGGTAAAGAATAGGTCCTTGAATTTCATCCGTGTCGAGCTTGCAGTTTAACGCAGCGATCTTCCTCGAACAACGATTAATAACAACAACCACTGATCATTGTCGAGGGGCCACCATAGCCTGTAGAATCTCAACCGCGTCAAGTCCCCGGAAATTGAATAACCGACATTTCTGGTCTTTCACCTGCGCTCTCGTAAGACGAGAAAGTGTATCAAAACGTTCTTGAACACCGGTATGTCGTCATGAGTACGAAGAAGTACCATAACATCATCGGTGTAAGCGCGGACGATAAACCTTTTTCCCATTAACGACCGGCCATGCAGCCAAGCAGCTACGGACATAAATAAGGCTTCCAGAAATAACATGAATAACGACATAGATAGCGGACTATCAAATGGTTCAAATGGCTCTGGGCACTATGGGACTTAACATCTATGGTCATCAGTCCCCTAGAACTACTTAAACCTAACTAACCTAAGGACATCACACAACACCCAGTGCTCCCTGCCGCATGTTGGATAAGCAGCTGCAGCAGCAAGTCGTATACTCCTAGCTCACTCATTTGTTACATAGTTTAATTCTTAATTTCTTTGCGTGTTTTTGGTACTTACATTGTTTAATTCATAAATTTCGGGCGTATTATAGTATTTGAGAGTTGTAGCATCGCGTTTTAGTACCTGAATAGTGTAAATTCGCTTAGTCGTTTGTCTTCTGATTTTGTTTTGAACGGCCAGTGTCGGTTGGTCACAGTCAGAGTGCTCCCTGCCGCCGTTGGATAAGCAGCTGCAGCAGCAAGTCGTATACTCCTAGCTCACTCATTTGTTACATAGTTTAATTCTTAATTTCTTTGCGTGTTTTTGGTACTTGCATTGTTTAATTCATAAATTTCGGGCGTATTATAGTATTTGAGATTTGTAGCATCGTGTTTTAGTACCTGAATAGTGTAAATTCGCGTAGTCGTTTGTCTTCTGTTTTTGTTTTGAACGGCCAGTGTCGGTTGGTCACAGTCAGTGTGCTCCCTGCCGCCGTTGGATAAGCAGCTGTAGCAGCAAGTCGTATACTCCTAGCTCACTCATTTGTTACATAGTTTAATTCTTAATTTCTTTGCGTGTTTTTGGTACTTGCATTGTTTAATTCATAAATTTCGGGCGTATTATAGTATTTGAGGGTTGTAGAATCGCGTTTTAGTACCTGAATAGTGTAAATTCGCGTAGTCGTTTGTCTTCTGTTTTTGTTTTGAACGGCCAGTGTCGGTTGGTCACAGTCAGTGTGCTCCCTGCCGCCGTTGGATAAGCAGCTGCAGCAGCAAGTCGTATATTCCTAGCTCACTCATTTGTTACATAATTTAATTCTTAATTTCTTTGCGTGTTTTTGGTACTTGCATTGTTTAATTCATAAATTTCGGGCGTATTATAGTATTTGAGAGTTGTAGCATCGCGTTTTAGTACCTGAATAGTGTAAATTCGCGTAGTCTCCTTCCGCCGCCGAGCAGTGTCAGCAGTGCGCAAGTAACAGCATTACTGCATTTACTAGGCGATCTTGTATTTTAATTACCGTTTAAATTTTGTCGATTTGTTTGCTCTCTCTGTAGATTAGTTCAGACGTTCTTTGCAAAACAGTTTTTAGCATGGATAGGGACTGCAACTGCTGTGTTCGGATGCAGGCTGAGTTGGCATCCCTTCGCTCCCAGCTTCAGGCAGTGTTGGCTTCGGTCACACAGCTTGAGGCTGTTGCCAATGGGCATCACTGTGGGGGTCCGGATGGGGTTTTGTCCGGGACATCCAGCTCGTCCCACGCATCCCCCGATCGGACTAAGACTGTGGTTGCCCGGGATACTGCCCGCACTGAGGCTGATCCCTCACCTGTGGTAGAGTGGGAGGTCGTCTCAAGGTGTGGCAGGGGGCGAAAGACATTCCAGAGGGCTGAACGGAAGGCCTCTCCAGTTTGTCTGACGAACCGGTTTCAGGCTCTGTCTCAGGCTGATACTGATCTTCGGCCTGACATGGCTGCTTGTCCTGTTCCAGAGGTTGCCCCTCTGTCTGCAAGATCCGGGCGGTCGCAGAGGGTGGGCTTACTGGTAGTTGGGAGCTCCAACGTCAGCCGCGTAATGGGGCCCCTTAGGGAAATGGCAGCAAGAGAGGGGAAGAAAACCAATGTGCACTCCGTGTGCATACCGGGGGGAGTCATTCCAGATGTGGAAAGGGTCCTTCTGTATGCCATGAAGGGTACAGGGTGCACCCATCTGCAGGTGGTCGCTCATGTCGGCACCAATGATGTGTGTCGCTATGGATCGGAGGAAATCCTCTCTGGCTTCCGGCGGCTATCTGATTTGGTGAAGACTGCCAGTCTCGCTAGCTGGATGAAAGCAGAGCTCACCATCTGCAGCATCGTCGACAGGACTGACTGTGGACCTTTGGTACAGTGCCGTGTGGAGGGTCTGAATCAGAGGCTGAGACGGTTCTGCGACCGTGTGGGCTGCAGATTCCTCGACTTGCGCCATAGGGTGGTGGGGTTTCGGGTTCCGCTGGATAGGTCAGGAGTCCACTACACGCAACAAGCTGCTACACGGGTAGCAGGGGTTGTGTGGCGTGGGCTGGGCGGTTTTTTAGGTTAGATGGCCTTGGGCAAGTACAGAAAGGGCAACAGCCTCAACGGGTGCGGGGCAAAGTCAGGACATGCGGGGACCAAGCTGCAATCGGTATTGTAATTGTCAACTGTCGAAGCTGCGTTGGTAAAGTACCAGAACTTCAAGCCCTGATAGAAAGCACCGAAGCTGAAATCGTTATAGGTACAGAAAGCTGGCTTAAGCCAGAGATAAATTCTGCCGAAATTTTTACAAAGGAACAGACGGTGTTTAGAGAGGATAGATTGCATGCAACCGGTGGTGGAGTGTTTGTCGCTGTTAGTAGTAGTTTATCCTGTAGTGAAGTAGAAGTGGATAGTTCCTGTGAATTATTATGGGTGGAGGTTACACTCAACAACCGAGCTAGGTTAATAATTGGCTCCTTTTACCGACCTCCCGACTCAGCAGCATTAGTGGCAGAACAACTGAGAGAAAATTTAGAATACATTTAACATAAATTTTCTCAGCATGTTATAGTCTTAGGTGGAGATTCCAATTTACCAGATATAGACTGGGACACTCAGATGTTTAGGACGGGTGGTAGGGACAGAGCATCGAGTGACATTATACTGAGTGCACTATCCGAAAATTACCTCGAGCAATTAAACAGAGAACCGACTCGTGGAGATAACATCTTGGACCTACTGATAACAAACAGACCCGAACTTTTCGACTCTTTAAGTTCAGAACAGAGAATCAGTGATCATAAGGCCGTTGCAGCATCCCTGAATATGGAAGTTAATAGGAATATAAAAAAAGGGAGGAAGGTTTATCTGTTTAGCAGGAGTAATAGAAGGCAGATTTCAGACTACCTAACAGATCAAAACGAAAATTTCTGTTCCGACACTGACAATGTTGAGTGTTTATGGAAAAAGTTCAAGGCAATCGTAAAATGCGTTTTAGACAGGTACGTGCCGAGTAAAACTGTGAGGGACGGGAAAAACCCACCGTGGTACAACAACAAAGTTAGGAAACTATTGCGAAAGCAAAGAAAGCTTCACTCCAAGTTTAAACGCAGCCGAAACCTTTCAGACAAACAGAAGCTAAACGATGTCAATGTTAGCGTAAGGAGGGCCATGCGTGATGCGATCAGTGAATTCGAAAGTAAAATTCTATGTATTGACTTGACAGAAAATCCTAGGAAGTTCTGGTCTTACGTTAAATCAGTAAGTGGCTCGAAACAGCATATCCAGACACTCCGGGATGATGATGGCATTGAAACAGAGGATGACACGCGTAAAGCTGAAATACTAAACACCTTTTTCCAAAGCTGTTTCACAGAGGAAGACCGCACTGCAGTTCCTTCTCTAAATCCTCGCACAATCGAAAAAATGGCTGACATCGAAATAAGTGTCCAAGGAATAGAAAAGCAAATGGAATCACTCAATAGAGGAAAGTCCACTGGACCTGACGGGATACCAATTCGATTCTACACAGAGTACGCGAAAGAACTTGCTCCCCTTCTAACAGCCGTGTACCGCAAGTCTCTAGAGGAACGGAGGGTTCCAAATGATTGGAAAAGAGCACAGGTAGTCCCAGTCTTCAAGAAGGGTCGTCGAGCAGATGCGCAAAACTATAGACCTATATCTCTGACGTCGATCTGTTGTAGAATTTTAGAACATGTTTTTTGCTCGAGTATCATGCCCTTTTTGGAAACCCAGAATCTACTCTGTAGGAATCAACATGGATTCCGGAAACGGCGATCGTGTGAGACCCAACTCGCTTTATTTGTTCATGAGACCCAGAAAATATTAGATACAGGCTCCCAGGTAGATGCTATTTTTCTTGACTTCCGGAAGGCGTTCGATACAGTTCCGCACTGTCGCCTGATAAACAAAGTAAGAGCCTACGGAATATCAGACCAGCTGTGTGGCTGGATTGAAGAGTTTTTAGCAAACAGAACACAGCATGTTGTTATCAATGGAGAGACGTCTACAGACGTTAAAGTAACCTCTGGCGTGCCACAGGGGAGTGCTATGGGACCATTGCTTTTCACAATATATATAGATGACCTAGTAGATAGTGTCGGAAGTTCCATGCGGCTTTTCGCGGATGATGATGTAGTATACAGAGAAGTTGCGGCATTAGAAAATTGTAGCGAAATGCAGGAAGATCTGCTGCGGATAGGCACTTGGTGCAGGGAGTGGCAACTGACCCTTAACATAGACAAATGTAATGTATTGCGAATACATAGAAAGAAGGATCCTTTATTGTATGATTATATGATAGCGGAACAAACACTGGTAGCAGTTACTTCTATAAAATATCTGGGAGTATGCGTGCGGAACGATTTGAAGTGGACTGATCATATGAAATTAATTGTTGGTAAGGCGGGTACCAGGTTGAGATTCATTGGGAGAGTGCTTAGAAAATGTAGTCCATCAACAAAGGAGGTGGCTTACAAAACACTCGTTCGACCTATACTTGAGTATTGCTCATCAGTGTGGGATCCGTACCAGATCGGTCTGACGGAGGAGATAGAGAAGATCCAAAGAAGAGCGGCGCGTTTCGTCACAGGGTTATTTGGTAACCGTGATAGCGTTACGGAGATGTTTAATAAACTCAAGTGGCAGACTCTGCAAGAGAGGCGCTCTGCATCGTGGTGTAGCTTGCTCGCCAGGTTTCGAGAGGGTGCGTTTCTGGATGAGGTATCGAATATATTGCTTCCCCCCACCTTTTACCTCCCGAGGAGATCACGAATGTAAAATTAGAGAGATTAGAGCGCGCACGGAGGCTTTCAGACAGTCGTTCTTCCCGCGAACCATACGCGACTGGAACAGGAAAGGGTGGTAATGACAGTGGCACGTAAAGTGCCCTCCGCCACACATCGTTGGGTGGCTTGCGGAGTATAAATGTAGATGTAGATGTAGATGTAGATCACGAGGCAGAGAAGCGGACTATCCTACAGGATACCTTGACACACTTCTCTGGAGGGTGCGAGAGAACGATTCATGTCAATAGACGCATGAATGCCAGTAATAAAGAGAGTTGAACTTCCATCGCGCAGCATCATTACAACCAACAGCCATCAACACTTGCAACAGAAAATCATTCGTTCAAACGAAAATCACTCGTGTAAACGCATTATTAAGATCAATAAAAAGTAAAGCTCTCGACACGGGAACAGAAAACGCAATCGAGATGAGATCACGACATTCAGGAGCAGCAGTCAGGAGAATACGACCCGGGAGAGACCTTTGATAAAGCGTGACAATGTCAGCAAGCAAAAGCGACAAATGGTTATTTGTTGCCCGCGCTATGATTTTAAAATCAAAACAAAGTAGCGTTATCGATCGGACCTGATACACAGACAGACTTTTTGGTAGTTAAAATATTTTTTCCGACCTTAAAGGAGGGCGGGATGTGTACCCCTTGAACTACCTCATTCACCATAGACGTTGTTATATCTCCTATCAGAGGCCAAAACTGAACATAAAATTCTTTGGGAAGGCCGTCCAAATCGAACGACTTACAGGAAGGAGAGTAAACTACAATGTCAGATACCTCATTACGGTGAAAAGCTGCCAACGACTCTGGCGTTGGGGTAACGACATTATCAAGGAGGGAAGTATTAACACTCCACTATCGTGTAAAGACTGGAAAAATACCGAGGAAGTTCACGCATTAAATCAGGCTGGAATGTACGAATGATAGTGAGACATGTCCTTTGGGATTGCAGTCGAAGGCGAATTAAATGATACAGAGACGTCAATTCATGCTGGAGAAAGGAGCGCGGCTGGGAACGCCAACGAAGACATCTAACTGCAGTCTTTTGAATTGCAGGAGTTTCGCCTTCACGCGGCGAATATCCCAGACTCTAAAAGGATTGTCTCAAGTAGTATCACAAAGATCACAAAGGGCAGCATAATAAAATTTCCAAGTCTACCTCATTTCAGTCCCTTGACCAGCACTAAAACGTGTGAGAGCAGTGCGAAGCCGAAGTTTGCCAATGGCAACCCACCACTCCATAACTGAGGGATAACGCTCTTGGCAATGGCTTGCCCGTCCCCATACAGCAACGATTATACCATCGAGAAACGGGACCGCCAGATGTAAAATATTGAGATTCCAAATAGGGCGAGATAGAAGCACCCGCTGCGGTATCTTGTTAAAAAACATAGTGGTAAGTGAAGCTGGCAGGAATAACATCAGTTGACAAATACTGGCTACGTAGGTAAACAGGCAAAAGCGGTCCACTGAACTACTGGAAGTATCTGTACAATACGTAAACCTCTCTAATGTGGGGTATTTGGAAATCCAAGCATCCTGAACACTCAAGGACGCCACCATATCATTAAGTTAACGACAATAGTAATAAATGGGAGTCTGATCCATATGGCGTGCGACGCAGTTGAAATCTCGGCTCATTAAATTTTTTCTCCGATTCTGACGAAGTAAGTAAATGGAATGATCCCTATAAAAATGCAAGCGGTCATGTGTACGACCAGATCCAGGTGGGGCCTAAAGGAAAACTAAGGCGAAATCATGAAAACGGCACCATATACCCCGATTATTGAGCAACATTTCACAGTTCGGCAATGGAATACCGTCCCTAAAAAGCTCGGTCATGCCAGTTTTCCGGCCAAAATTAAAAAAAAAAATGCTTCAAATAGCTCTAAGGACTATGAGACTTGACATCTGGTGTCATCAGTTCCCTAGACTTAGAACTACTTAAAACTAACTAACCTAAGGACATCACACACATCCACACCCGAGGTAGGATTCGAACCTGCGACCGTAGCAGTCACGCGGTTCCGGACTGAGCGCCTAGAACCGCACGGCCACAGCAGCCGGCGCAAAATTTAAAGGACGTAGACTATCTAGGGAGGCAAAATACACCGTATTACACTTCTTGCAAACATACGACTTCTGCTTGGAGATCATAAATAAACTTTCGTAACGCATCAAGCCCTAATGGAGAGCTTATCCTATTAACATTTGGGGTAAGAAACGTATGCGCCTGCGTTAGTTAACTTACACTTCTGGAAATGGAAAAAAGAACACATTGACACCGGTGTGTCAGACCCACCATACTTGCTCCGGACACTGCGAGAGGGCTGTACAAGCAATGATCACACGCACGGCACAGCGGACACACCAGGAACCGCGGTGTTGGCCGTCGAATGGCGCTAGCTGCGCAGCATTTGTGCACCGCCGCCGTCAGTGTCAGCCAGTTTGCCGTGGCATACGGAGCTCCATCGCAGTCTTTAACACTGGTAGCATGCCGCGACAGCGTGGACGTGAACCGTATGTGCAGTTGACGGACTTTGAGCGAGGGCGTATAGTGGGCATGCGGGAGGCCGGGTGGACGTACCGCCGAATTGCTCAACACGTGGGGCGTGAGGTCTCCACAGTACATCGATGTTGTCGCCAGTGGTCGGCGGAAGGTGCACGTGCCCGTCGACCTGGGACCGGACCGCAGCGACGCACGGATGCACGCCAAGACCGTAGGATCCTACGCAGTGCCGTAGGGGACCGCACCGCCACTTCCCAGCAAATTAGGGACACTGTTGCTCCTGGGGTATCGGCGAGGACCATTCGCAACCGTCTCCATGAAGCTGGGCTACGGTCCCGCACACCGTTAGGCCGTCTTCCGCTCACGCCCCAACATCGTGCAGCCCGCCTCCAGTGGTGTCGCGACAGGCGTGAATGGAGGGACGAATGGAGACGTGTCGTCTTCAGCGATGAGAGTCGCTTCTGCCTTGGTGCCGATGATGGTCGTATGCGTGTTTGGCGCCGTGCAGGTGAGCGCCACAATCAGGACTGCATACGACCGAGGCACACAGGGCCAACACCCGACATCATGGTGTGGGGAGCGATCTCCTACACTGGCCGTACACCACTGGTGATCGTCGGGGGGACACTGAATAGTGCACGGTACATCCAAACCGTCATCGAACCCATCGTTCTACCATTCCTAGACCGGCAAGGGAACTTGCTGTTCCAACAGGACAATGCACGTCCGCATGTATCCCGTGCCACCCAACGTGCTGTAGAAGGTGTAAGTCAACTATCCGGGCCAGCAAGATCTCCGGATCTGTCCCCCATTGAGCATGTTTGGGACTGGATGAAGCGTCGTCTCACGCGGTCTGCACGTCCAGCACGAACGCTGGTCCAACTGAGGCGCCAGGTGGAAATGGCATGGCAAGCCGTTCCACAGGACTACATCCAGCATCTCTACGATGGTCTCCATGGGAGAATAGCAGCCTGCATTGCTGCGAAAGGTGGATATACACTGTACTAGTGCCGACATTGTGCATGCTCTGTTGCCTGTGTCTATGTGCCTGTGGTTCTGTCAGTGTGATCATGTGATGTATCTGACCCCAGGAATGTGTCAATAAAGTTTCCCCTTCCTGGGACAATGAATTCACGGTGTTCTTATTTCAATTTCCAGTAGTGTATATAAGGTGACCTAGGAAAGAACTTACGCATCTCATCCCGCACTCTACAACACCAGCAGATGGCGGAGAAGAAGGTACAGGTTTGGAATCCTCCCCACTGGTAGCTGCAGATTCCGTGCTTTGCTTTTTCCGGTGCAACTACTCAACTCAACTCAAAACGGAATACGAGAGGCACATCCGGTAAAGGAAGAACATTATCAGTAGGTAAAAAAGAGACAGATGATGCAGCGTATAATGGTGTCTGAATCATCTGATCTGACACACGGAAGAGGATCCGTAGTTACCTGTTGCTCCACCGTATCAGAATGAGGCATGTGCGGTATTGCGCTAGAGCACTGTAAAGGAAGAAAAGCAGCCAATGTCTCCGTTAGGTCATCGCAACCACCGAGAACACACGTTTCTACGGGTAGAGGAGAGGGCACAGATGCAGCACTCATTTCAACATGAACAGAACCATACTCGTCATCCTTGGCGAAACATGAACCGTAATTAACGTCAGTATTCCAAGCATTACAACTGGAAGAAGCACCCTCCACCATCACCATCTCGGAGAGGAGAGATTGGGAAGGGGTGACTTCAAAATCTTCACCATCCTGATGCTACCGGTGCTGGACCCTTAACGGTATTAGTGGCCACAACTGAACGTGCTGGTAACGGTGGGAAGCCGGCCACGGTGGTCTAGCGGTTCTAGGCGCTCAGTCCTGAACCGCGCGACTGCTACGGTCGCAGGTTCGAATCCTGCCACGGGCATGGATGTGTGTGATGTCCTTAGGTTAGTTAGGTTTAATTAGTTCTAAGTTCTAGGGGACTGATGATCACAGATGTTAAGTCCCATAGTGCTCAGAGCCATTTGAACGGTGGGAAGTCGTACGGAGTACGAGATACTGTCTCTCCGGCGTCCTCTAGGGCTGGATAAGTACTAATGACAGATGGCGAAGACACTGATTCAGCTAATGTCAACGGACAGTGTTTTTCATAGGACGACTTTAAAATCGTAGCACGACGCGGACAGTAGGATCTGAATGGCCGCTTTCCTTACAAAGGAAGCAGTTTCCTTCTTGCCCTACATACATAACATGAATCCGGTAACCGAAAACATTCAGATGTGAAGGAATATTCTTTCTAACATACATTTCTAAGGTCCGGATACCACTGTGACATAGCAACTGATGTGCAGACCAGAGTTCCCATCGGATATACCGAACGACTTCAAAGGAAAGAATAAGAAACGAATCGTCCACTTGGGGTGAAAGATTGTAAACTCTAAAGCCGCAAATGCAAGGAAGACTGGTCCAAGGGAACCATCACGATGCATAAACATCAGCTGAGAACCAACCAGAGAGAGAAGCAGATCTACTTGCACTGGATCTTGAAACTTCACAAAAAAAGGATACAATTCGGAATCAGTATAAACAATATCTACCTTCAGATGTAACTCGAACCGTATCGCTCAAGCAATTGTGAACTTCTAAATAACATGACTCATAGCCATGTCAGAACTGAAACGAACGTAGTCTTGGGACTAACAGACATCGTGCCGCGGGCAGAGAACGCAGCCGCCAGAGTGCAAACAACAACAAACTCCGCTAGGCAAGAACGATGCAAAACCGGCCGATACACACACAAGGCTGAGTACACACAAGTTCGACACAGGCGGCGCTGCGGTATAGGCGGAAGTAAGAACAGACTGCTCGCTCGATGTGCAAGGCAGAACTACCAGTACAACACAAGGCAATGATACCATATAAAGATTTGGTTACGCTTGCCGCTCTCTTAGGTTTCTTCTGCTATCTCGAGTAGTTGCGGCTGTTCTCTAGGTGGCAAATGGCATCGGCATTGTTTTCACAGCGACAAGTAAATTTAATTCATCATAATTCAGACAATTTCTAAGAGATGTTTATAAAACTATGTACACAAACCTTCTCATAGTTCAATGTACATACTAGTCAAAACGAGATCAGTATCCCTACAACCGTGTCTGAGATTAATCTGTATATAGAGACGGAAGCGACATGGTGACTTTAGTTTCTATTATACAGATATCCTGACTCTACCGACTTTAATTAACGCAATGCTTGGCGTATTAGAGTAGTGGGGTGAGATACCTACGATCTCACTTCATACTGTTGCCATATCTCCTTACATAAAAAATACATGTCACAGTAAAATTCACCCCACTGCCCTCCCCTCTGCTCTTTCCTCTCAGCAACAATATCTACCTTCAGATGTAACTCGAATCGTATCGATCAAGCAATTGTGAACCAATTGGTTAACTTATAAGTGGTGGTAAATTTAAATAAAGTTTATTCTGTTGGTTCAGGATGCGAACTCAGCCGCCATGGTTCCCAAATCTCTGTATGTTAACAAAATGACCTTTCGGCCAGTTGTCATTGCATGAACAATTATGTCATTTTTGTAAACAAAATGGCCATTGGATCATTTGATCGTTATGTAAACAAACCCCAGACATAGCGTTGGCGGTTATATAAACAAACCACACATGTGTGCTCTTGAAAATGTAAACAATGACATCACAGTTACATTATGTGTAATTAATGACTGTAATGTAAACGAATTGTGAAAAATGGAAATGAGCGTTTGGGGTCATTGGCCGGGAGGCCCCTTACGGGCAGGTCCGGCCGCCTTGGTGCAGGTCTTACTACATTTGACGCCACAGTGGGCGACCTGAGCGCAGGATGGGAATGAAATGATGAAGACAA
This sequence comes from Schistocerca serialis cubense, assembly GCF_023864345.2. NCBI lineage: Eukaryota > Metazoa > Arthropoda > Insecta > Orthoptera > Acrididae > Schistocerca > Schistocerca serialis. The sequence goes on from NC_064640.1 coordinate 587,425,304, forward strand.
CACAAAACCCAGTCCCAGCCGGGAATCGAACCCGGGCCCGTAAGACGGCAATTCGTCGCGCTGAACACTCAACTATCGGAGTAAACGGACTGTTCACTGCTGTTCCTTTCTTTTATTTATATAAGTCCCGGATGCATATCAATTTGAAAAAATGGTTCAAATGGCTCTGAGCACTATGGGACTTACTGCTGCGGTCATAAGTCCCCTAGAACTTAGAACTACTTAAACCTAACTAACTTAAGGACCACACACACATCCATTTCCGTGGCAGGATTCGAACCTGCGACCGTAGTCGTGCAGTTCCAGAATGTAGCGCCTACAACCACTCGGCCACTCCGGCCGGCTCCATTTGAAACTTTCCAAGTTGCCATCTGCCACATCTATCACACCCCTCTTCTTCCTATTGACTGAAAAAAAAAATAGTGGGAAGTTCAAATGAGTATTACCCTATTACCTGTATTGCTATGGTTTTTGATAGTTCAGTGGGAGCATGAAAAATAGAGGGGGGGGGGGGGTTCTAGCATCAGTTGATTTAATCTAATTTAATGATATCATAGCTGTCCAGTGGCATTTTATACAACAAATGATTACCTTTAGTTTCCGTATTTACAGTTCTGTGACAATTTATTAGACTTTTTGTAGCTTTTTTCTCCCAATAATCCAAATTCCCACTTTTCAACCTCGTCATACAAAAACTAATGTAAATATGAGCCTTTAAATTTTCTGAAAATTACCATAGTTCATTAGTTAAACAAATAACGCCGATATCTGGCGTTTAAAAAATTAGACAGCTTAGTGTGCCTTAGGTAAGTAAAAATTAATATAGATTATATGTGTACCAAGGTAGGAACTTGTTCTCACATCATTAGTCTGTTAGCATACTTCACAGCGCACTTACGGAAGCGTTAAAATGTATTCACCGTAAAGCTAATGAGCATTGCACATGAAAGCCTGCTTTTCTGACGCACCACTACAGCCATCTCTAAAGTATCCACACAACACGCTAGGTGAGCTGCTGTTTGGCTGACTACTCTAGCCGATCATCTCATTGTACACTACTGGCCATTAAAATTGCTACACCTCGAAGACGACGTGCTATAGACGCAAAATTTAACCAACAGGAAGAAGATGCTATGATATGTAAATGATTAGCTTTTCAGAGCATTCACACAAGGTTGGCGCCGGTGGCGACACCTACAACGTGCTGACATGAGTAAGGCCGGCCGGTGTGGACGGGCGGTTACAGGCGCTTCAGTCTGGAACCGCGTGACCGCTACGGTCGCAGGTTCGAATCCTGCCTCGGGCATGGATGTGTGTGATGTCCTTAGGTTAGTTAGGTTTAAGTAGTTCTAAGTTCTAGGGGACTGATGACCACAGATGTTAAGTCCCATAGTGCTCAGAGCCATTTGAACCATTTGACATGAGGGAAGGTTCCAACCGATTCCTCATACACAAACAGCAGCTGACCGGCGTTGCCTGGTGAAACGTTGTTGTGATGCCTCGTGTAAGGAGGATAAATGCGTACCATCACGTTTCCGACTTTGATAAAGATCGGATTGTAGCCTATCGCGATTGCGGTTTATCGTATCTCGACGTTTCTGCTCGCTTTGGTCGAGATCCAATGACTCTTAGCAGAATATGGAATCAGTGGGTTCAGGAAGGTAATGCGGAACGCCGTGCTGGATCCCAACGTCGTCGTATCACTAACAGTCGAGAAGACAGGCATCTTATCGGCATGGCTGTAACGGATCGTGCAGCCACGTCTCAATCCCTGAGTCAACAGATTGTGACGTTTGCAAGACAACAACCATCTGCACGAACAGTTCGACGGCGTTTCCAGCAGCATGGACTATCAGCTCGGAGACCATGGCTGCGGTTACCCTTGACGCTGCGTCACAGACAGGAGCGTCTGCTATGGTGTACTGACATCTACATCTACATCTACATTTATGCTCCGCAAGCTACCCAACGATGTGTGGCGTTGGGCACTTTACGTGCCACTGTCATTACCTCCTTTTCCGTTCGCGGGAAGAAGGACTGCCGGGAAGCCTCCGTGCGCGCTCCAATCTCTCTAATTTTACATTCGTGATCTCCTCGAGAGGTATAAGTAGAGGGAAGCAATATATTCGATACTTCATCCAGAAACACACCCTCTCGAAACCTGGACATCAAGCTACACCGCGATGCAGAGTGCCTCTCTTGAAGAATCAGCCACTTGAATTTGCTATACTTCTCCGTAACGCTATCACGCTTACCTAATAACCCTGTGACGAAACGCAGGGCTCTTCTTTGGATATTCTCTATCTCCTCTGTCAACCCGACCTAGTACGGATCCCACACTGATGAGCAATACTCAAGTATAGGCCGAACTAGTGTTCTGTAAGCCACCTCCTTCGTTGATGGACTACATTTTCTAAGGACTCTCCCAATGAATCTGAACCTGGCACCCGCCTTATCAACAATTAATTTTATATGATCATTCCACTTCAGATCGTTCCGTACGCATACTCCCAGATATTTTACAGAAGTAACTGCTACCAGTGTTTGTTCCGCTCTCATATAATCATACAATAAAGGATCCTTCTTTCTGTGTATTCGCAATATATTACATTTGTCTACGTCAGGGGTCAGTTGACACTCCCTGCACCAAGTACCCATCCGTTGCAGATCTTCCTGCATTTCGCGTGCAATTTTCTAATGCCGCAACTTCTCTGTATACTACAGCATTATCCGCGAAAAGCCGAATGGAACTTACGACAATATCGTATTGAACGACGAACCTGGGTGCACGGCTGGCAAAACGTCATTTTTTCGGATGAATCCAGTTTCTGTTTACAGCATCATGATGGTTGCATCCGTGTTTGGCGACATCGCGGTGAACGCACATTGGAAGCGTGTATTCGTCATCGCCATACTGACGTATCACCCGGCGTGATGGTATGGGGTGCCACTGGCTACACGTCTCGGTCACCCCTTGTTCGTACTGACGGCACATTGTACAGTGGACGTTACATTTAAGATGAGTTGCGACCCGTAGCTCTACCCTTCATTCGATCGCTGCGAAACCCTACATTTCAGGAGTAAATGCACGACAGCATGTTGCAGCTCCTGTACGGGCCTTTCTGGATACAGAAAATGTTCGACTGCTTCCCTGGCCAGCACATTCTCCAGATCTCTCACCAAATTAAAAGTCTGGTCAATGGTGGCCGATCAACTGGCTCGTCACAATACGCCAGTCACTACTCCTGATTATCTGTGGTATCGGTTTGAAGCTGCATGGGCAGCTGAACCTGTACAAGCCATCCAAGCTCTGTTTGACTCAATGCCAAGGCGTATCAATGCCGTTATTACGGCCAGAGGTGGTTGTTCTGGGCACTGATTTCTCAGGATCTATGCAACCTAATTGCGTGAAAATGGAATCACGTCAGTTCTAGTATAATATATCTGTCCAATGAATACTCGTTTATCATCTGCATTTCTTCTTGATGTAGCAATTTTAATGGCCATACACTACGTATGTCTGACATCTAGCTGTAAATAAAAACTGGACGGTGTCGCCGGAGCTAGTGTACTAAGTTTTCAACTCACGCATTTGACCCCATATGAGTGAGAAATGGATCTTGCTTTGTTCTCAGGTCCCTACTTCTGTCTAATTTCCTAAGTCGTCCGAATACCTGCTTTTTAGCGATGAAGCAGAAACTTAAAAAAAATGCTAGGAACTAGAGGTCACAGCAGACAAAATTATCTACAGCGCTGACGCCCATGTTTAATGTTTAATCAACTGCTATCACTACTGGGACAGGATAGGAGCAATTATCTTTATTTAAACGAACAGGTCACTGTAGAGTAGTCCTATGCACATCGAAGAGTGGCACACCGCCTGTCATCGCGTGCTCGCCTGCTCCAGTAATTAGTGCTGTCACCAATCACTGCCGCTCCAGAGTGTGCGCTCACAATGCCGTCGCTTCGCATCTGAGCTGCCCCTGCAAGTACTCGCCAACAGCAGCCACACCAGACAGCAGAATTCAAGCTTTCGTGAAAACCGCCGATTAACAGATGATGAAATTTCTGTGATGTCTCCACAACTCTCCCCAACTATCTTATACAAGACACTCACAGAAACCCTGGGGTATAGGAAACTGAACGCAAGATGGGTCCCAATCCATCTGACAGAGCAGTACAGGAAAATCAGGTCAATAGATTCCACGTCTTGAGCTGGAAGGTGAGGATTTCCTGAACTCTACTGCGACTGGAGACGAAACATGGGTGGCTCACGACACGCCTGAGAAAAAAAAACAGTGGTGTTACACCCGGCCGCGCTGGCCTAGCGGTTCTAGACGCTTGAGTCCGAAACCGCGCGACTGCTACGGTCGCAGGTTCGAATCCTGCCTCGGGCATGGATGTGTGTGTTGTCCTTCGGTTAGTTAGGTTTAAGTAGTTCTAAGTTCTAGGCGACTGATGACCTCCGATGTTAAGTCCCATAGTGCTCAGAGCCATTTTTGACCTAGTAACCCAGAAACGACCCGACGTTGCAGCGGGAAGTATACTATGAAAAACATCCGACTGTGTTACACAGGAATTATAATTCATTGCCTACACCCGTATGTCATTACTGTACTACACAGTTCTGTGTCGTCTTCTAGCAAGTGCACTGCGATGTGGGAATAGCGCTCCAGAGGCAACATGTACGCTCCACTAATTTAGTAGTGACTCGATGCTGTACTGGGGTGTACTGCATGGAAAAATATCTGATTTCATCACCACACAATCTGTATGTAACGTATTAATTAATGTAGTTCATTACCTACACCAACATTTCACATTACTTCAGTAAAATTGTACCAATTTAGTACATATGTTTAGAAAAAACCGTTATACAATGGTTCAAATTCAAATGACTCTGAGCACTATGGGACTCAACTGCTGAGGTCATTAGTCCCCTAGAACTTAGAACTAGTTAAACCTAACTAACCTAAGGACATCACAAACATCCATGCCCGAGGCAGGATCGTTATACAATGGAAGTAATCGTAATTTGCGATAGAAGCTAGGAGCATTAAATACATATCGGCTTTCGATTGTTCCGACGCACTTTCTCGTGTTTGAGACTATCCAGTGCAATGCAGAGGCCATCTGCCTCAACATCGACCTTCCTCAGCAGCACGTCATCTTCCCAACCACTTCCCGATTTCCGAAGTGGACGCCACAGAATGACGCTGTTGCAGCAGCTCATCCAGCCAACCGCTGCCCCATCCTGGACCCGCCACGGCAGCCTATGCTTCAGGTTTTTAATGACACCTTGGAGTCATGCTACTGCCTACCGTCTTCTACATTGTCCCAATCCTGGGGCCGACCTAACTTCTGCTTCCTATGCCACACTTGTAGGACTAGGTCATCTCTCAGTATGCTGTCACTATGGACGTCATGCTCCAGTATACCCTTTCTCTTCTGGGGCATCTGTTCCATCCTCTTGGGACTCCCACCTGGATCTTCGAACTAGTTCTTTCTTTCCAGACCCTCATGTCCTCTTCTATTCCAAACACCATTGTTACAGGTTATGACACCCCCATCATGACTAACGCCACCATTTCCAGCGCCAACAGCCCCACCGCCACGAGTTACAGTGCTACAGCCACCAGTGCCACTGGCTCCAAAGCTGACAGCATGCCTGCCGGAACGGCCTGTTTCGTCGCCACCGGACCTTCTTTCCCTGTCACCATCACAACTGCTCGTTCCTGTGCAGTCAGCGCAGCCTCTTGTGCTTCCGGCCTGGCCATCTCTCAATACCAGAGTGAACCTCTCTTCCATTGACGTCAGCTGCCTCGCATCTTACACAGCTGTAACCAACACGACAATGACGGCCACCTCCTGCACCGCCAGTCCTTGTGTCACTAACCTGCCCATCCCATTTCCTGTACATCAAGCTTTCATTTCTTCCTGTACTTCACCCTAGTTTTCAGCATCACACGTCACTAGCTTCTGGTTGCCTCTACCCGTGCACCACCCGTACACCTCCACACATCTAAGCATACCAACGAGCACCTCAGGCCACTGTAAAATACATATGACCAAACGTGCCTTCACACACGTGCCCTTTGTCTTATCCTCGACCATTAATGCCGTTGTCAGCCGCTGTGGCCATGCCCACACATTCTTAGTGAAGTGGACTGATAAGGCAGCCAGTCCACAGTGACGGGTAGCCGAAAGAAAGGCACGCGTACACACACACGCCGACGTGTGTCAAGTACTGGAACAGGCTACGTAATTAATGCTATGAAGAAAAGTACGTAGCTGGATTAATACTTATCTTTAACCAATCATTGTGGTACATCGCTCTTGACTATACACAGGAGACTTTAATTACAATCACTGTAAGGCTAATGGCGCCATGCTAGTTCGTAGGCATTAACTTAGCTGAAGGCTATTCTGTCTCTCGGCTAATGAGAGTGAAAGGCTTCGTACATCTAGTCGCTAGCTAGGTCGCCCGTACAACTGGGGCGATTGCTTGTTCGTATCACGAGACCTGCCCTGTGGTGGCGCTAGGTCTGCGATCACACAGTGGCGACACGTGGGTCCGACATATACTAAATGGACCGCGGCCGATTTAAGCTACCACCTAGCAAGTGTGGTGTCTGGCGGTGACACCACATTCCTCCCCCGCAAATCGGCGAACAGTCGTGAGATAAGGCTTCCGCCCGCCGTGGGGAGGACCCCATGTTGACGTATGCGATGAGGTGGGGAGCCTAACAACAGGCGAGGCTGTGCCACCCGCACCCGGCCATTCGGTCCGAGGGGAGCTAGGAAACGCCTGAAAACCTAGTCCAGGGTGCATGTCAACATGCGGGGTATGCGCCCATAAAGAAACAGGAGGGGCCGAAGGGTCGACCTCCATTGCGTCGGGGTAGCCGACGCGCGATGACGTCATGTGGTCCGGAGCGGGCGGGAGTTCCATGGCGGAGGACAGCTGGTCACGGGAAGCGGTCGGCGGCGCGTGACCCTGGGAGGCGCTTGGCGGCTGCAGCGAAGCGTCGAATGCGGGCGGCGCCGGCGGGAGAACAGGCGGCGGCGGCGGCGGCTGCTGCTGCGGCGGCGCATCGCCATGGGGCAAAATGGAAGGCATCGTCGGTAACACCTGGGGACGAGGCGAGCCAGTAGATGGGTCCCCAGGGCGCTGACCGGACGGCACCGTCGCTGAAAGCAGACGGGGAGCGGCAGAACCCGTGCGACTACAGAGGCGCAGCTGATTGAGATGCCGACGCACCTCACCAGAGGCCCCCAAAACCAAATACATCGCGCGGCCGAGGCAGCGAAGAATGCGCCCTGCGAGCCAACCCCTGGATCCGCGATAGTTGCGATAGAATACAACGTCGCCTGGAGCAAAAGCAGGAGTCTGCCGCTGCACAGGAACCTGATGCGGCGGATGCAGCAAAGATATCAAGGTGCGATGAGTACGACCGTGGAGCAACTCAGCCGGCGAGCGACCATCTCGGGGCTGAGAGCGATACGAAGACAAAAAGAGCAACAATGCGTCCTCCCGAGAATGCGACTCTTTCAATTTCAACATCTGTGACTTGAAAGTCCGGACCAATCGTTCCGCGGCACCGTTTGACTGAGGCGAAAACGGCGCGGATGTCAGATGTTGAATACCATTGGCCTGGCAGAATGACTGAAATTCTGCGGACATGAATTGTGGGCCATTGTCGGAAACAATAGTCTGCGGAAGACCTTCAATGCAAAAGATAGCAGACAACGCTTGGATGGTGGCGGAGGACGTCGTGGAAGACATCCGGACAACAAAAGGAAAATTACTGAAGGCATCGACCAGAACCAACCATCGAGCATTCCAGAATGGACCAGCAAAATCAATGTGCAAGCGTTGCCAAGGGGAAGTGGCTTTTGGCCATGCAAAGACTTTCCGCGGTGGTGCGGATTGTTGTTCGGCACACGCCATGCAAGATCAACACATATTCGTAATCGCAGCATCGATTCCGAACCAAGTACAGTGCTGACGAGCAAGTTGTTTCGTTCGCACTATACCCCAATGTCCTTGGTGAAGAAGCCGTAAAACAGAGGACTGTAACGAACGTGGGACCACGACTCTGGACTGATCATTATCAGAACGCAACAACAAAACACCACGTCGAACAAAGAGTCTCTCCTTGTGAGCAAAAAATCGGCGAACCAACGGATCCTCGATCCGAGACTTTGACAAAGGCCATTGCGTAGCAACAAAACGCAAAACAGGAGCAAGGACAGGGTCAGTAGCTGTGGCTGTAGCAACACGATGAAAATCCATCGGAAACGATTCGACCACTTCATCGGTTTCCGAATCAATGAACAGGCAAGCAAGTTCGGAAGAATCGAATGCTTTATCCTCAGCAACAGGCAAACGGGACAACGCATCAGCGTTGCCGTGCTTAGCAGTGGACCGATACAAGATATCGTAGCGGTACTGCGAGAGGAAAATAGACCAGCGAATGAATTTCTGCGCTGTACGTGGAGGTACAGGCTTGGTCGGATGAAAAAGCGATGTCAAAGGTTTGTGGTCTGTGATGATGGTGAAGTGACGACCATACAAGAAATCATGGAACTTAGTAACACCAAACACGAGAGCCAAAGCTTCTTTCTCTATCTGGGAATAATTTCTTTGCGCAGATGAGAGCAATTTGGACGCAAAGGCAATAGGGCGATCATGCGAGCCAACTTTGTGCGCAAGCACAGCACCGATCCCGAAATCCGATGCATCTACCATCAACAAAAGGGGTTTCCGGGGATCGAAAGGCGTGAGGCAAGTATTAGAAAGTAACGCTGATTTCAACTGGCGAAAGGCGCTTTCGCATTCCGTCGTCCAGAGAAACGGAACACCTGTACGGCGTAAGCGATGAAGCGGAGCTGAAATGAAAGAGGCATTGCGCACATTCACTCACACCTTGCGAAGCTAAATCGTGTAATGTTCTTGCGACCGCATCACGCAATGCGTGGGGAACATTGCGCGCTCTGAAAAAGTTCGGTTGTGCGTTGACCTTCTGCGCACATTCACTCACACCTTGCGAAGCTAAATCGTGTAATGTTCTTGCGACCGCATCACGCAATGCGTGGGGAACATTGCGCGCTCTGAAAAAGTTCGGTTGCGCGTTGACCTTCAGTTCCAAATGTGCTTCATAGTTTTTAGTGCAACCTAAGCCTGGTGCAAAAATGTCTGCAAATTCGTCACATAAGCGAGAAACACTGTCTGTAGGCACAGTTTGATTCACTGATAGCACCTGATTTACAATAGACATGTTAAACAACTGAAATAAATCTAAACCAAACAAGTTCACTGCAGTAGAAGAACGAAGAACGTAAAATGACACAAGTTTTGTTTGTCCTTTATATGTTGCAAAAAGAGTGCACTGTCCTAACACAGGTATTGTCTGTCCTGAATAACTATGTAACTTAACATTTGCGGCACGCAACGGAGGTGTGCCCAGTTATTTGTACGTGTCGTGATTGAGCAATGAAACTGCAGCTCCGGTATCGAGCTGGAATGGTATCACTTTGCCTTCAAAGTCTAAGTCCACAAAAAGTTTATTGTTCTGCTGACGACAAGAGCGACTGTTTTGTGCAATTTGAACAGACACTGGTACAGAATCACTTGCTAATTGACGTGATTTCCGGCGACGTCGACGCACTCTTTTTGTGGGACGATCACAGTCACTGTTAGAGAAAGTGTCACTGGACGAAGTGGAATTAACGACATGAATGTCCATGGGCGAAGGTCCACGAGCCGGAGTGTCCTTGGTTCGATTCCGGCGCGAAGCAAAGGGCCTGGAATGATGAAGAGTGTCTGATCTGAGCTTTTTCTGGCAAACACTTTGAACATGTCCTTTCCTATTGCAGAAAAAGCAAATAGCTTGGCGTGACGGGCAATGTTCACGCGAATGTCTAGTAGCACACCGCGGGCATGATTTCACTGCATTTGTGAGCTGGCGCGGCACACCTGCTTTATAACGCGGCGGCAGCTGCGTTTGTTTGCGCGAGGGCAGTTGACCGGGCCGCGCAGCTCGCCCGGCGGGCCGGTTAATGTTACACACTGCTGGCGAAGTTTCAAAAGATTCCTGAGCACAGTCAAGTGTGTCTTGTCTATCCAATATGTCTATCACTTGTTGAAGGGAGGGATTAACTAGTTTCAAAATTTGCTCCCGTATGCGAACATCAGAAACGTTTTGTGCAATTGCATCACCCACCATTGTATCTGAATAAGAAAGACCACAGTCACAGTCAAAAGAACACTCCCTAGTAAGTCCTTGCAATGTTGCTACCCACTCCCTATTAGTTTGACCGGCCGTACGTTTTGTACGAAAGAACGTATACCGTTTGGCAACCACATTAACTATTTCTTTGAAATAGGCATCTAAAGCAGACAAAATTTCCTCGTAGGACAGAGTTGCTACGTCGCGTCGGGGAAACAATTTCACTATCACACGGTATGTGGACACACCGACACAAGAAAGCAAAAACGGCTGCCGCTCATTACCTTGAATTCTGTAGGCGGCGAGGTGGAAGGCAAACTGGCGGGACCACTCTTGCCAGGACTCGTGGTTCGGGTCGTAGTGCCTAAAAGGCGGTGCAATGGCAGGTTGTGGCTGCGGTACCGGTGAAGCGGCGGCGGCCGCATCGGTTTGAATGGCACGTTGACCCTGGACGAGCTGTCCAAGGGCATCCAATAACGCCTGCGTCTGCTGATTCTGCAAGCGATAAAATTCGGACAGTACATCTGGCGAAGCCATGACACAAGTAAATGTAAGCAATCAGAAAGAATACTTTAACTCGTCACCAATGAAGTGGACTGACAAGGCAGCCAGTCCACAGCGACGGGTAGCCGAAAGAAAGGCACGCGTACACACACACGCCGACGGGCGTCAAGTACTGGAACAGGCTACGTAATTAATGCTATGAAGAAAAGTATGTAGCTGGATTAATACTTATCTTTAATCAATCTTTGTGGTACATCGCTCTTGACTATACACAGGAGACTTTAATTACAATCACTGTAAGGCTAATGGCGCCGTGCTAGTTCGTAGGCATTAACTTAGCTGAAGGCTATTCTGTCTCTCGGCTAATGAGAGTGAAAGGCTTCGTACATCTAGTCGCTAGCTAGGTCGTCCGTACAACTGGGGCGAGTGCTTGTTCGTATCACGAGACCTGCCCTGTGGTGGCGCTAGGTCTGCGATCACACAGTGGCGATACGCGGGTCCGACATATACTAAATGGACCGCGGCCGATTTAAGCTACCACCTAGCAAGTGTGGTGTCTGGCGGTGACACCACACTTAGCATGATACGTTTTTCATTCCACCCCAAGGCTCCTTCCCCAATGCCCGTTTTTCGTGCTCCTGTGTCCACGCACTATTCTGCGTCACCTTCCTCGCTGCCACAAGACCCATTCCTCGTCTTGCCCACCTCTCCACTTTTCCATGATCCTTCACACCCTTCACACTCTTCGATATCCTCCACCAACGGAACGGCCTGTTTCATCGCCACCGCACCTTCTTTCCCTGTCACCTTCACAACGCCTTGTTCCTGTGCAGTCAGCGCTGCCTCTTGTGCTTCCGGCCTGGCCGTTCTCCAGTAAACGCTGGTCCAGTCAGCACGGACCCTATCATCGCTGGCCTTGGTGCCGTCCACCCACACGTTATGTTCCGTGTTTCTCGTTTGACAGGCGACTCTCCGGCATGCACTGCAGCTGCTCACCCTGCACTTCTCCAGCCCACCAGCCATCCCTAACGGATCGTGACATGCTACATTCTGGCGTATTTTATGCCGCCATCACTGACGTTTCATCGCAAATCTTGGCTTTGGTTGCCTGGCTGTCCTTCCACAGTGATGACCAGACACATCTTCGGCTACAGAGCCCCTTATATCGCCTGCCTCCGTCTTTGCTGGGCTCTCTCTTTTTATAACAAGGGTAGGTATCTGGCGCCATAGGCTAGCGCCTGCGATCCAACTAGGCACAATGCAAACGTGTACATCAAGTGGCCACTCTCTTCGCTTGCTTGCTACTTGGCGTCTGACGAACACTGGAAAACAGTCCGATGTACACATAAACAGATTGGATTGTTTCCTTCACGTCTCAATTGACTGAAACGCGTCGTGAGGATTCACGTCTCATTATAGATGTCGCTGGCAGCGCTGGCACTATATTGCTGCCGCATGTCATACGCCTCCAGGCGCTGATCCTGCTATCCTTCCGTGATCCGACTACGCAGGTCCCGTCTCAGCCGATCTATGGTAGTTGCTCACTGGAGCAGCAGCGCAGTCAGGCAATGACCGTTCGTAGTTCTTCAGTACAGAGCTCTCCTCTCCGAGTGCAGCCACAGCTCATTGGGAGTAATGCTGTGGCTACTCTGCCATGGTTCCTTAGCACGGAATTCCCATCATCGAGCACACGAGGCTCACCTGACATCCAAACACATCTGCTGTACAAGGTTCTCATCGCCTGTTGCGTCCATACTGCTGGCCCTCACCGAATGCCTCCTCTGCCACACGTCGCAGGACGCCACCAACGACCCTGCCTTCAAGCTTCCAGCGTCGTAGGACATCAGTGCAACAATCCAAAGACATTTCAGTACACTGTGACGGATATTACGCTGGCATCAAGACGCCCACCCAAGAAATGTTGTATACTTATTCTTAACGAATCCCAGGACTTCTGATCTGTTTGTTCATTGACTACATTAACTGCTATTATTCTGGATTCACGGATTTCCATATCTGGTAAGGTGCACCTTCACTACAGGGACATTTCACATTCGACCATTCCCTATATTTTCGCCATGAACAAATGCTCCAACAAAATCAGTCTACACAAAATTGCATTATCAAATCTGCTGTTTAAACAGTAGTATTGGTAGCTCTGTTACCTTCTAACTGTGTCGCAGTGGACACTGTACATCTTAACTCCATAACTTAAAATCTGTGGGAACAGGTCTAGGAAGCCCCAACGGTAACGACCGACAACCGTGTCATCCTTAGCCGATAGGCGTCACTGCGTACGAATATGTAGGGAATGTGCTAGTTTTCGTGATCACAGATTCTACTTTCTGAAGCACTGTCTCCTCAATAGACCTCACAAGGGCTGAGTGCACCCTGCTTGCGAACAACGCTCGACAGACCCACATCACCCATCCAAGTGCTAATCGAGCCCAACAGCGCTTGACTTCGGTGATCTGACGAAACCCAGTGTTACCACTGCGGCAAGACCGTTGGCTAATAGTTCTATAGATCTTAAGGAAAAAAAGTGCACTAAGCTGTAACTGTTCCCGCAAATATCGTTATTCCCCAGGTCTTAGCATATTGCGCTTCCATAGGAGAAGAAATTACAGGACCATTCTCTTACACTTTTGCTGGAAACAGTAACTACCATAAAATTTCTAGCAGTAAACGTTTGGTGCGACCTAAAGTGTAATGGCTACATAAAGCAGTATCAGATGGCTGGCAAAGAGAAAACTTAAGGAAACGTAAGTTGTCTACAAAAGAAGTGGTTTATGACCTGAGAAGCAGCCACACCAATAAAAAGGATCCCGTGGGTAGTGTCGAAGCTCCAGGGACCACCATAGTATACGAGGTGTGATCAAAAAGTAACGGGAATTTCTGTTTTTCTTCAAGAATCTTTATTTATTCATCAACATCAGCTCTGTCCCGTTCAGAGTAATCCCCCTCAAAGATAATGAACTTGTGCCAGCGCTTTCTCCAATCATGGAAACACTCTTGTTTCTCATTTTTCGCTGTGGTATTCAGCTCTTTCAGCGATTGTGTTTTTATCTCATCAATGGTGGCAAAATGACGTCCTTTCATGGCTCACTTCAGCCTTGGGAATAGAAAGAAGCCACAGGGGCCATATCCGGTGAATCCGATGGCTGAGGCAACAAAACGGTTTGCTTTTTGCCAAAAAATCACCGACAAATGTTGAGCTTTGAGCAGGAGAATATCATGATGCAACTTACGCTAGTGGTTTTCCCACATTTCTGGTAGTTTTCTTCGTGCTGCCTCACACAAACGGCGAAAACTTCCCCGTAATATTCCTTACTGATCGTACGACCATAAGGCAGATACTCGTGACGCATCATCCCATTTTAATCAAAGGAGGCAGTGAGGAGAACCTTCACATGTGAACAAACTTTTCGAATTTTTTTCGGTCTGGGCTCTTCTGGCAGTTTCCATTGGGACGGTAGGGCCTTGGTGTTCCATCACCTGTTGTAACCTTGTTTAGAAGTTGTGGATCGCCGTCGACGTCATTCAGCAGTTCCTAAGCGATGTTTTTTGATTTTTTGACTGAAATTCAACAAATTCGGAACAGACTTTGCTGCTACACCTTTCACACTTAAAACGTGTAAAAAACTGCTTGGCATGAGCTAGAGGATATTCCGATATCATCAGCAACCTTTCTGATAGTGACTTGGCGATTTCTCAGCACCATTTTCTTTACTTCTTCTACATTTTCGACATCTTCAACGTCTTTTCGACTCCCTCTGTAACGTTTATACCACTTGTTAACTCTTGTCTTAATAGCCAGAAGCCACAGTCAACATTTAGAACACGGTGCTGCACTTGATTCAATTTTTTAAACAAAATTTAGTGCAAATTCTTTGATCCATCATTTTCGAAAGTAAAAAATTCCTTGGAACAATAAACTAAATACCCAAAACAGCTGAAAATGCAAACGTATATCAGGAACAGGTGTTGAGCTCAAAATGCAAACGTATATCAGGAACAGGTGTACGACCAAGAGAAAAGAATTTGATACTAGAATGTATAAAGCTAGTGAAATTAAAAAATACACGTTACTTTGTGATGAAACGTCGTATCTGGAGTAGAAAACATAAGAATAAGATAAAAAAAACTATGGTACGTACAGAGGTACATAGATAATCATTATTACCTCCATCAGTATGTGTGTGGAAGAGGAAAAAAATCTGTGAATATTTTATGATGAATCCCTCATCATGCACTATACAGCGGCTTGCGTAATATGCGTTTAGGTACAGATTGTTTACAGATAATGCTGTTCTCGACAGGAAGGATGCAGCACCAGTAGGCTGTAGCGATTTTCGGGAAGATTTGGAGAGCGATAACGATCTATAGATGGAGTGGTAACTGGAGATGAATGCAAATAAATGTAACGAACAGCGCTTAAGGAGGCGAAGAGACTCGCTACTTTTTATTATATTACTCACGATATGTCACAAAAAATTGTAGCAATAATAAAGTATCTGGAAGTAGGCAGCTTGACCGTTCTATTGTGGTATAACTACATAAATCGGATAGTAGGAAAACCAGATGCTATGTTGAGGGGAATCTTATCCAGAAAGGAAGCCTTGTACAAAAAACTTATTCAATATATTCTTAAGTTTTGCTAGTTAGTTTGAAGCCGTTCCCTGGTTAGAATAGTAGAGCATCCAACGAAGAGCCATGCGTTTTGTCAACTGATCGTTTCATCAGCACATGATGTTAAACGAACCCCGGTGGTAGAAGTTACAAGAGAGGCATTGTACTAAGGAGTGGTTCACCACTGCAAAAATCGGAAGACGCATCATGAAGTAAGCTTCTGAATGAGATGGAAATCAGTGGCTCTGTGGTACTTGTACAGACAAACATATGACTACAGCTTCAGAAAAATTGGATGAGTGATTCAATAGAAAGGGCTTCACAAATTAAACAAGTCAGTAGCACGTTGGTCCAACTGTGGCGTTTATAAAGGCAGTTATTCGGCTTCACGTTGATTGATAGAGTTGTTGGATGGCTTCCTGAGAGATATCGTGTAAAATTCTGTCCAACTGGTGCGACAGAGCGTCAGAATCCCGACCTGGTTGCAGGTCCCTGCCCATAATGCTCCAAACATTCTGAACTGGGGAGAGATCCGGCGACCTTGCTGGCCAATGTAGAGTCTGCGAAGCACGAAGACTCTCGCCGTGTGCAGGTAGCCATTATCTTGCTGAAATGTACCCCTGGGATGGCTTGCCATTAAGGGCAACATGACGGTGCGTAGAATATTGCCGACATGCCGTTGTGCTGTAAACGTGTCGCGCACGGCTGTTAAAGGGGTTCTACTATGAGAAAGTATGGTATCTAAGACCATCACCCCTGCTTGCCGGGCCTTTTGGCTGGCAACAGTGAGGCTGGTATCTCACAGCTGTCTGCAGCGTCTCCCTACACGTCTTCAGCCTGGAATCTAACTGAGTGAAGTAGTACTGACTTCAGTGATGATGAGCCCCGCTTCGAACTGAGCAACGACGACCAGCGAAGACGTTTCTGAAGATGCTGCAGAGAGCGGTGGGATACTAACCTGACTGTTTCCCCCCAAACAGCCCTACAACCAAAAATGATGGTATGGGATGCCATTTCTTTTAATAGCAGGATTACCTTGGTTGTCATCCACGGCGCCCTTACCGCACAGCGGTACGTCGATGATATTCTATGAACCGTTTTGTTGTCTTCATGGCAAGCCATCCTGGGCTTCGAGATGATGTCCACCCGCACATAGCGAGAATTTTTACAGCGTGCCTTCCTGCGTTACAAACCCAATTTCGGCCAGCAAGGTTGCCGTATCTCCCTCCAATTCAGAGCCTTTGGAGCGTTATTGGCAGAGTCCTCCAAGTAGGTCGGGATTTTGAAGATTTGACGCGCCTATTGGACAGAATTCGACACGATATCCCTCAGGAGGACATACAGAAACTCTGTCAATCAATGCCAAGCCGAAAAACTTTTTGATTAAGGGGCAGAAGTGATCCACTTACGAAGCCCTTTCTCTAGAATAAATCACCCAATTTTTCTGAAATAGTATTAATTTGTATGTCTGTACTTTTTCATCAGAACTATCGATTTCCTTCATTCAGATTATTTCTTCGTGGTGTGTCCTTTTTTTCCTTAGAGTGTACTACTTTCTCCACATGCCTCGCAGGAAATGACTGCAAAGAGAAATTGGAACTAATACAGAGATTTACCGACAGTCATTTTTTCCACACACTGTTCGAGAAAGCAACAGAGAAGGTTGTTAATTGACGGTTATAGCAGAAGTACCGTTTAGAGGTGGCACACTACTCTCTAAGTTTAACAATATTATCAGTCAGATTAACATTTATATTTTATGTCACCGTCTTGGCGTTCTCCAGTACTACCTTTGCTATGTCTGGCTTACGACATTTTTCATGGGGAAATTGTGGGCAGACTATTCTTATAACGGGATGTGTACCATGTAGATAACTTGTACCAGTGGGGCTGTAGTGGAGGAGACGGAACGCTGGCAGAGAGACGAATTGGTTGTCATAAAAGCTGAGTGCAACGACCTGCCTTGATTCTGGGAACCAGCGCTCAGTGGGTCTTACGTCCAGAGAGACTTGTGGCCGAAACTCTGTCCTACTTTCGTTTAGGGTCAGACAGAAGAGCGTTGGTTCACAAAACAGTTTACCTGGGCCTGGTGGCAGTCTGTCGTGAAGGTGGTCGGATGGCTGAAAGTGGGTGGAGGAAGCCATTTAAAAGCGACTGCTGTAAACTGAGCTTTTGTGTAAAGAGTGGGATCGTCATAAAACTCCATGCAATCTCATGTTAGAAGCTGGGACAGTATGGACAGAGTCACTGGCGTACGCGTTTAGTAATGCCACGACTGCAAACCCCCCTCACGCCAGCAAGTCGACATGTTCTTTTAGTGAGCGGGAAAAAACATATATTTCATGGGCGAGACTATCTGGGAAACTTAACAACCTTTTTTCAGAAACTGGAAACGGTCAGCCTGGAAAGATTAGATCACTCCGTAAATTAGGGATTGTGGTCCCATCTAGGCAGATTTTTTTTCCAAAAAATGAGCATGCTTACACAAAGAACGACGCATCTCTGGTCTGTAATATTCCCTTTTCATCATGAGAGATTTGGAGTCGCTGATTGGCTCCTCTCAGAATGTACAAAGTAGAGGATTGCCTCTCAGCATGGGAACCCTGGTGCTGTGTCTGGATTAGATACCAGGCGAACAGAACTGTCGAAAGAGGAGATTCAGAGCGTGGAGAGTAGTTCGACTGGTTTGTGCAAAGTGTGCGCGGTTTTGTTTCTGCTAACTTGGCTCCCATACCATGACTTGGTGGAAAGTGGTTGTGATCCTTTGGTTTCTGCGTGTTCTGGTGCTCCCATGGTGGAGAACTTCAGGTCTTTCCATTGTGTGTGAGGCTCGTGGTCTGTATCTTGTGGTGGACTATGAGGCAGTGGCAGTTTCCAACTTTACGGACATCGGAGCAGCATATCACCTGGGACATATCATGTGTCACGAAGGTAATCTTAATCGTCCTGAGTCGACCAGCTGCCACAGTGTGACATTCCTCCACCACAGCGCGCTGGTTTCTTCTGCCGCCTGAATCAAGAGGAAAGATTTAAGTATTGCTGCACAGAGTAGGGCTGTTAAATGATATTCACGACTCTCTGTTCTCAGGTGAACAATAGTTTGTGGTATACTTGGTCGTAGTTGATTCCATTTGAATAGAATTAGGGCTCACAGGGGATTCACGTAAAGAATGTCAGAGCGCGCTGCAAAAGGGATTAATTCAGGAAAGAATTAGTATGGCTTCCACCCCAATGTCTGCTCTGCCTATCAAACTCCACTCCTTAACTGATCCGTGTTTGTCACTTTTGTGTAAGATTTATCAGCTGGCTCCCCACAAAGCTGTAGCTACTAAAATTTACTAAAACTTGTCATTGTTTTGTAAACATCAATACGCCACTGTTCTCATTAACACTCCCTCTGCTATTAACTCATTTTATTTTACTGTGGTGGTACATGGGTAAACAAGCGATTTAACGTTCCATCTTATTAAATTAGGTAATTTTATTGCTAATTAGAGTTCTGAAAGGAAAGTGATTACACACATGGGGCAGCAACAAAAGTGTCATACGTGAATTCTCTAATTCAGATATAAAAATTAATGGGGTAGCACACGATTTGAAGGTTATTGCGAAGATACTATTTTTATTTATGTAAAGATAATAAGATTTAGCTTCATTCACAGATACATTTACGATTAAAGCTAGTGACGGCTTGCAATTGGTGTCGCTTGGACATGATTTCGAATCGTGGCACTTTTGTGAGGTAGTTAGTGCGTTATCTTGCGGAATATTGTCGTTTTTTCTTTCTTTTCTTTTTTTTAGTGATGCTATGGCGCACTGAGAATATTTTGACTCGGGTTTGGGGATATGTGTTGTATCTCAGCAATTTGTTGTATGTGGCAGTCATGTTATTTCAGTGTATGTATCAATGGTGTCTTTTTTTTCTCATAGTGTCTTCTCCATGACTACTATATCACTTGTTGTCTGACGTTGTGTCGTTGTTAATAGCGCTGTGCAAGCTTTTGTGAAATAAATTTTTATCGATATGTGTACGATATTTTAGAGTAGGTTTTGTTCCATGGGCTTAGGCATAAATGAGTGCATTATTTAAAAGAATATCAGAGTAGAGTTGTGGCACGTGGTGCGTTAGAGTCGGAAAAGTGCGGAAGTAGAAGGCGATCTAAATGCTTACACGAGGCAAAGCTCTTGTGTATAGTGAGAAAGGGTGCGCATTAATGCCGCACAAAATGAAACACGAGCCAGGCTTTAATGCAGAACAAGATAGGACAGAGGAAGAAGTTCATCCTATTCACTCTGCAAATAGGGTGCGAATATCAAATGCAAAATACTTCGATGATGAGAGTTCATTTCACTCAGGATATGAAGGTGAATATGATCCAGAGGCGGGAGGTCGTGTAGGTTCTGTAAATACGGAATGAGATACAGTCAAGGAAAGTAACAGTCTGATTTCGCGGACACGGCGTCATAGAGCAGTTGATTCGTATGCGTCTAGTCCAGGGCTTCACAACATACGTGCTCGCGGAGCAAGCTGTGAGCAGCAAGGCGCGAGCATGGAGCAGCGCGAGCACGCTACCCCCACTACTGGACCAGAGCGGAGAGTGGGGAGAATCATGTGAGGCACACAACAGCTGCCGCCAGTTAATGTAAATCCGCGGCCACTTGCAGGGATATCACTCACGAATTATACTGCGACAAATGAAACAAATAAAGGAGAATGTACACGTGCCAGATAATTTTATTAGCTTAGTGTATGCCTCTACATTCGTATTAATTTGTGAACTGTTACACAATAAAAGGTGTCACTGAAGTGTGGGATTCTCGGTTATCTTGTACTTTTTGCCCTTTACAATTGCGTTTATGTTGAGAGTAGTTGTTATTGTGCATTGTAGGCGCAGCGTGCAGTTTAAATTTCGATCACAAAACGCGTTTCTCAGGCGCGTCTTGTTACATTTCATTGCAGAGAACAGATGTTCACAAACATACGTGGAACCGAACATTGATATTATTGTAGCCGCCAGTTTGTGCAAACGAGGAAATCTATGCTGAGGAAAGTGTCTGTAGAATTCCAAAATGTTTTTCTTGTTCTGAAATTTGTCTCCGTATTCTCTGTCACGCTGCAGGTCAATAATTTCTAGTTGCAGCTCAGGACGAATCTCTTCAATATTCGCTGAATATGGAGAGGAGAACAGATCAAAATCACTGTCTAGTGCTGTCAGATCTTGAAAGCGTTGATCAAATTCTTCCTTAAGGGCAACTAAACTATGTGAATAACGTTCTCAGTTTTTGTGAACATCTTGCATGGATGGTAATTTAGGAAAATGAGCTAGATTTCCTGTTTCCAGCTGACTCACCCAAAGTGTCAATTTCATTTTAAAAGCTCGTATTCGATCTATGAAATGAGTAATTAGCAGATCTTTACCTTGTAGTGAAATGTTCAAAGCATTCAGATGGCTAGTTAAATCTTCCAAGAACGCGGGACCACATTTCCATGAAGGCTCTTTCAATTCAGGAACACACATGTTATTTATTTCCATGAACATATTTATTTCATCTAATAGGCAAAAAAATCGATTTAATAATTCGCCACGACTAAGCCAGCGGACCTCGCTGTAATAAGGCAGGCTACCATACTGGCTTTCTACATCCTCAAGAAAGCTTTTATATTGTCTGTGTTGTAGCCCATGCTTCCTTATATAATTGGTTGTACGAACAACAACACTCATCACATTTTTTAGAGTGATACTCTTTGCACATAAGTTTTCCTGGTGGATCACACAGTGAACGCGCTTATTTCATTCGGCACGGTCAGTTTTTGCATTTTCTCCTTCAACAGCGCAACGAAACCTGATTTTTTCCCTGTCATCGCTGGTGCACCGTCTGTAGACACTGAAACTAAAGAATTCCACGACAATCCTATATTTTCAACACTTTCTTCAACACTACTTAAAATATCACCTCCAGTTGCAGTGTTCTTCATGACTACTACATCGAAGAGCTCCTCCCTCACCTGAAGATCTCTATTAACACCTCTAATAAATATGGCAAGCTGTCTGTTCCAGTGATATCAACACGTTCGTCCAGAGCTAGAGAATACGCCATAAAATCTTTACAGATATTTGCAAGCTGGCTCTGGACGTCGTCTGCCATGTCCTGTATGCGACGCATAATGGTCATGTTAGATAATAGCACAATCAGAAACTGTTCAACTTGAGATGGACACAAATGTTCCGGGGCAACTGCCAAACATTCTTTTATTAAAACGCCATCAGTGAAGGGGCGCAGGGATTTTGCTAAAGACAAAGCAATTTTGTAACTCACTCTGAGAGCTGCCTCAGATGATTTTTCTTCGTCGTCCAGATCTTCTTCGGATAGCTTCCTTTTAAGTTTAATAACTTCCTGTGCACGATCTGGTCCATGACATTTTCCACTTCCGTAATCTTTCGTGTGGTACGACATATAATGTCGCTGCAAATTAAATTTCCTAAAAGAATTCAGCGTTTTGTGACATACTAAACATTTTGCAACTCCATCTTTTTCTGTAAACAGATACAATTCCTCCCAATGGGGGTTGAACTGCGAAAGCATGGTTGGGGTTACACAACGGCGACTTGACATGATTCTTAACCAGCGAAGTGACTGTTAGAGCTGATCGTAGTACTTTAAACGTTAAACAGTAGGTGCGAATTCAATAGGCATGCTGCGGCCCTATTGAAACGTGCGCGCGCATTTTCCCTCCCACCCCTCCATCACTACTCCGCGACCTTGCACCTGCTCGCGAGCACGTGCCTGAGCAGACGCGAGTACTCGCGCTCAAAACCGGCCAGTTGTTAAGCCTTGGTCTAGTCCATTGTACCTTACTGGAAGTGAGCAATTAGAATCGATCGTTCAGTTTGTTCAAGAGGCTGAGAAGTGACAACAGAAAAGAGAAGAGGCGACAGGAGGAGCAAAAACAGGGGAAGCAAGAAAAGAATGTGACGGCAGGAAGAAGCCCAGAAACATGAGATCTTCATTAAACAACTTAGGGAAATTCAGAAGCGATAAGACAAGGAGGAAAAGAGACAGAACGAAGTCATGAATGAAACTGAGTACAATCAAAGGAGGGTTGATGACTTTGACGAAACCGTAAATCGGGTCAGGAATGAAATTAAGGATGCAAAAGTAGATTTATTTGTTTATATGTCTAGTTCTTTAGAACCAAATTGAGAAGCAAATCTCCAAGGTCATGGAAAGTGTAAATACATGAAATTACAACATAAAAGTAATAACAGATAAAATAAAATATTTATGAACCCAAAAATGTCAAGCCATAAATTTAAGTAAATGCAATCAACTATACAACATAGGAATGAGCTTAATTTTTCAAGGAACACCACGGTGTAGTGTAACGACGTAAGTTTTTTATAACCGATTTTCGTTTGATATATGACCATGTGCAGACTACGTCACCTATGTCAGTTACAACCCACTTCAAAATGATTTATATTCTTTTTAAATTGTCATAGAATGGTTCTTGAACGAAACTGTAAAACATCAGTTGAGTCGTATGCAAAGAATTACATCACTTGGGCCAATAGGTTTTCATAAACTTTTTCGATTTAAATTTCGTTTGTTTTTCCTCAGAAATTATATTGACACACGTTATCTTGATCTAATTGATATCAGAATCACACATTAAATAAACTTTCGAGATTCAAAGTTTCGATGAACGCTGTCAGAATCAATAATCTTGTCAAATATATTATTAATCCGTTCACATAATTCTTCATAAATAAATCCTCAGAACACGTGTTTCAACTTTAGTAGCAAACACTATTTTATTAGCTTCCTACACATGCAGATGTGAACTTGACCGTTGACAAACAATGACTGACTTTTCAATAAGATTACGCTCTATATGACGTCATTGGTGTACAAAAAGAGTACAAAAATTCATTTTTAATTTTTAGAAGCACGACGCTACCACTCGGTTCCAGGATCTTCTGTTGCTCCTTGGCTGTCGACCCGCGACGTATAGCGGCCATCAATTTCCTCTCTGGTCGCGGCAACGAAGATGCTGTCTCCGTTCGTTGCGCCGCCCTCTCCGTACATGAAACACATAAAAAAAATACAAAACTTTTAGATAATTCACAGCTATTACAAATATTAAGAAAAATACATAAACAAAACTAAATTAAACTTATAGTCACCTGCAAACTGGGCTGACATTGGTGGATGGGTGACGCTTAATTTCGTCCCACTACAATTGCTCAGTATAATAGGGTACTACCCGAGTCATGGCCAATACTAAACGAACTCGAATTTAAAACTTTTATCCATTCTGGATGTTTTGTGTGGCATTCGTAATAAAATATATATACTTGTGATATTACTTTCTTTATAAAAATTATTATTATGTTTTTACAGTGCTAAATTTTCTTGTGCTATTTACAAAGTCTACAACAAACTGTTTAGGACAATATTTTTGGTTGTTCAAAAATGTGCAAATGTGTGTGAAATCCTATGGGACTTAACTGCTAAGGTTATCAGTCCCTAAGTTTACACACTACTTAACCTAAATTATCCTAAGGACAAGCACACACACCCATGCCCGAGAGGGAACTCGAGCCTCCTCCAGGACCAGCCGCACAGTCCATGACTGCAGCGCCCTCGACAGCTCGGCTAATCCCGCGCGGCATTTCTGGTAGTGAAGTTATGTTTGGCATGTTCCTCATTGCTCAATATACAGGATAGTATACATATGGGGAGGGGTGAGGGGGGCAGGGAAGGATGGGGAAGGAGGGAGGGAGGGAGGGAAGGGAGGGGGATGGGAGAGAGAGAGGGGGGGAGGGGAGATTATGTGTGTGTGTATGCGTAAAAGAACTAGAGTTTGTCTGTGGATACGTGGAAGGTTCAGTGTCAGAGCAGATGCGTAGCGTCGCAGCAAACTATCGCAGCTACGGCGAATTCAGAGACGCTTTCCTAAAGACCCACTCGTCACAATACACTCAAGAAAAACAGGAGATTATGTTAGGAAAGGTTTTTGAAGCATCGGGGTGCCGCAGTTCAGTAAAGTTTTTCTAGAGGCTTGTCAACAAGAACCGTTACCTGGTCCAACCGAATAGTGATGAGGAGATAATGGGCCACTGCTAGACGGAACTGCTATTGAGGAACCAGGAGCTGCTCACTGAAAGTGTATTGACACAATAGAGTCGTTCAAAATCGCTCTACGAGAGTCAGACTTTGTCAAGGAAGCACAAAATGTGATCGACCGAAGGAGACCTAATGAACGAAATTCTCATCTGGTGGAAATAATGACGGGCAAAACACAAATAGAAACAGAGTGACAAGAAACCATTATCAAGGTCAAAGATTTAATATTGTGCCTCTGTGGGATGACAGAAGCAGACGGGGGACGTATGGTGGTAATTTTCAAGAAAACAGAAATAGCAACTGGAGGGAAAATGCAAAATTCTAACCAGTTCATGTAGCCGGTCTGGAATCCAGGGCAAACAAAGAGTATTGCGGATATTGGTAGGCGAAGTACGCAATATGATGACCACAATGACATAGGGGAAATCAGATCACTTTAGCCCTCAAGCAGAAACCATACCAGAAGTCCGCGAAGGTACTGACAGCCGGTCACTGTCGCCTCTGCTCAAAACAAAGCCGTGCATGATATAGGTAGGGCAAACTTGTACAGTTACATCATTAAGTTAGTGTTACGTATCATTTGTTTCCAATTCATTTATGTAGTGATTTAGTGTATTGTTCTATATTTGTTCGCCCTTACAATTTTTGGACGATTTGTTATTATAAATAGCGGAGAAGATCTCCTTCGACATCTGATTCAAGGTTATTGCCAAGATAATATTTTTCTTTATGTAAAGATGATAACATTTGGCTTCATTTAGGCATATATTTATGATTAAAGCAAGTGACGGCTTGCAACATCTTCAGAACGAAACGTACTAGTTTCTGAAATAACCTTTAGTCGACAGTTTGGGGTAATAATAGGCAGCTTTAATCATTGAGCGAAAGCGGAGCTAAGGTTTCTGTCGGAGACTTTTGCGGTGGCTTTTGAAGTGCCTGTGCCGTTACTGACCGGAGTCTGATCATTCTATTAATATTCATAACCAAAGTGCATGTAAGGATTCCTGTACTGGGGAACTTTGCTTAATACGTATTGCAAAATGGCGTGTTGAGGAAAGTGACAGTGTTCAAAGGCAGAGCATCCCTGGCTACGTGCAGTGCACAACTGCAGTGACATTGGCGTAGCAATGATTAATCGTTTAAATGTAGTACAGCCGACGTGAAAATGACAAGTGCAGTTGTACTGATATGGAGTAATAATGTCAGACTGACACAATATTTATAACAAATCATTTCGGTTAGTGTTACTATTATAAAATTGTTAGAGTTTTAGGCTGCCTACATAAGATGTCCACTTCACACTTCTTTATCACTCTGGACTGTTCGTGGCCCACTGGGAAGAAGCAAACGGTCATTCAGTGGATTCTCTGTCTACACAGCCATAGCCACCAAATGTGAGAGGAGGAGGGGGAAGGCTTTAACCCTGTTATTTTAGGAATGGCTGCTGCTGGCGACCACTGGTTAGCAACGTCTTAGACGTGAAGCGAAAGCCATCGTGAACACACACACTCGAGCGGCAGTGACTGCGGCGGCAGCGCTGGTGGCGTACTCGTAACTATCAAAAGAGAAGAGAGCGCCACCACGAACATCGCGGCACTATTCGATATGCATGGGAGCACTTCAAAGTGTGGTGTTCGTGTGAATAAAGACGTTTTAAATACTCATTCCTATCTCAGCAGCGATGACAGTTTTTAAACTTAATTTATAGACATCACTAGTGCTAATAATGGTGGCTCTTGTGAAAACAAGTTCTTTACATTTTTTTAAAATATTCCTGCCTTATAGCTAATAAGTATGGAATTGTGTGACTTTGTAAAGTAGCCGATAATAGGTAGCCGGATACTTAAAAAGCCTCATTTATTACATGTACACTGCTCAGAACAGTTAGAGGGAAAATAATTTGACAGATTGTATCACGTACCACTTACGTAGTCCGTGGTTAAGATATATACTGTTGCTCTTAGTCTCCCGACGTGTTTCAATTATGAGAACAGTCCTCCAAAGTACTATTGATATCCATGGCTTAGTGGCAGTATTAAAATCGTGCACACCCAAGGGTGAAATGGACGATCAATCTCTCAGTGTGTCATCTAGTGTGTGTGAGTAACAACTGCGTCTCTATAGTCTTCGTGTACGTTTTATCTGCCAACTTGAGGGCTTCTGATGGAGGCAGAACAAGTTCGGGTTCAAAAATGGCTCTAAGCACTATGGGACTTAACATCTGAGGTCATCAGTCCCATAGACTTAGAACTACTTAAACCTAACTAACCTAAGGACATCACACACATCCATGCCCGACGCATGATTCGAACCTGCGACCGCAGCAGCAGCGCGGTTCCGGACTGAAGCCCCTAGAACCGCTCGGCCACCCCGGCCGGCACGAGTTCTGGAAGTGACATTAATGCATGATGGGAGACAGTTCGTGAAATGTCTACAGAGCTCAATGTGGCTTCATCCGTTGCTGGGAGCGTTTAGAAACGATTTCGTGAAACTGGAACATACACAAAAAGCCAGGGCAAGGGAGAAAAAGGAAAACGTCGACCAGGAGGGACCGATATGTGGTTAACTCTTCTATATGTTGGCGCACTGTGACTGCCCAGAACTTACAAAATGGTTTAAGAGTACCCAATGATAACAGTGTCAATGACCAAACAATACGCAGATGACTCCGAGAGGCCGGTTTGAGTCCAAGAATACCTCATCCTAGTCCCGCTAATGGCTACTCGGCACCTGGGAGGTCGAATTCGATTAGCTGAGGAACATAGCCACTGACACTGCGTCACTGGTGCAATGTATTGTTTACAGACGAGTTCCGCTTTTGTCTAGCACGGTGCGACAGACGTACTGGTGTACATCGTCGTCGTGGTGAACGTCGTAATTAAGCAACAGTCGAGGAAGTGTACAGATTAAGCTGCGGCTCAGTCATGGTAAAGGTGGCGTCACAAATAACGGCCGATGGGACATTCAGACACCGAGAGGTACATCAATGAGATTCTACGGGGTCATGTTACGTCCATTGCAGTCTTAATTGGTCCACATTTTATCCCGCAACAAGGCGATGAGAGAGAGCATTCAGCAGCAGCCACAATGGAAACATAACAGGACCTCGCGATTCAAACATTGGAGACTGGCCTGCTCTGAGTCCTTACCTGAGTCCTTTTTAGCATTTTTGGGATATGCTGGATAGACCACTTCGAGCCCGTCCTACAACACTACAGGCTCTTGAACACCTTTGAAAAGTCGTTATTGAGGAGTGGAGGAAAGTTCCTCTAGAAAATGTCCTCAGATATGTTGGGAGCATGCCTCGACGATGTCAGGCAGTAATACGGGCACGTGTAGGGCCTATTAAACACTGAAATATTTCTTTTTGTGCCTTATGTGACTTACGTGAAGGACTTTTCACTTTGGTTTACGACATTGTGTTGGATTTCTGGTCATAGCACCAAAATTTGTGATTAGAGGAGAACAGGACATGTGCGTTTCAATTAAATAAAGGTTTCGTTTCCAGAATAAAATTCGGTTTCACTGCAAATATGCACGAAAAAATAATGCAGTTTTTCAAAATGTTGTTCTCCTCATTTTTAACGGTGTTTGAGATCAAATCTGTGTGTCGAATACGTAGATATTTGCCACTGTAAATACAGAGGTAAGTTGTAGCCTGCAATAAAAAGAGGCGTCAGAATGCCGGGTGACACCGCCCAGTTTGTGTTCGCAGCCGAGTACCGTGTAAACACCGAGACGGCCAGCCAGTTCGGTGAGTCAAACAGTAACTCGCCTGGTGCGGCGCTTATCAGCTGTTGCGTGTTGTGAGGTATGAAAAACATAAAATATATTCGCGATTGCGAATGTGAACTGCCTCCAGCTGTATAATGGGATGGCAACAACGAATATCTGTGCCTGACTGAGACTCGATCCCGGATTTACGCGAGCGGTCACCTTAACCGGCTCGGCTATCTGCGCATGACTCAAGGCCAGAACTAAGCTTCGATATGTCGTCGCCCATGTGTCTTATCTGCACTCGAATATTACAGTAATGTTATTCCTGCACAGGAGAGATATATTATTTGTAGCTCGCAGGTCCGATATGTCCAAAGGAACATTGCGTTGTATTTCTTTACAACACAGGCACTGAAATTTCGTACTTTTTAGGTAATCGTAGCTGAGCATAAGACTAGCAACTCTGCAGTGCAGCGGTTATCAGCTGTGCACCGAATAGATTATTTTTAACATATTATTGAGTACTCCGTGAAGTATTTTAGCAGCCTTGAAGTACAGGAACTGGATCCTACCTTACTACAAACATAATCGATGTTAAGTATTAATTTTCGAGACCACAGTAAAAAGTAAATCTTTTTAAATGCAGTTTATCACTGGCATTTTTGTACAAAAATGCTCTGCGTTAATTGTTAAAGTGCACTATGTGATCAAATTCATCCGGACACCCCCAAAAACATAGTTTTTCATGTTAGGTGCATTGTGCTGAAACCTACTGCCAGGTACTCCATATCAGCGACTTCAGTAGTCATTAGACATCGTGAGAGAGCAGAATGGGGCGCTCCGTGGAACTCACAGAATTCGTACTTGGTCAGGTGATTCTGTGTCACTAGTGTCATACGTCTATACGCGGGACTTCCACACTCCTAAACATCCCTATGTCCACTGTTTCCGATGTGGTACTGAAGTGGAAACGGGAAGGGACACGTACAGCACAAAAGCGTACAGGCCGACCGACCTCGGCTGTTGACTGACAGAGACCACCGATAATGGAAGAGGGTCGTAATGTGTAATAGGCAGACTTCTATCAACACGCATCTTTCAACACGATCAAGCACCTGTTCATAATGCACGGCCTGAGGCGGAGTGGTTACACGACAATAACATCTTTTTAAATGGACAATGTTCTGACCTGAATCCTAGAGAACACCTTTTGGATGTTTTGGAACGCCGACTTCGTGCCGGGCCTCACCGACCGACATCGATACCTCTCTTCAGTGCACCACTCCGTGAAGAATGGGCTGCCATTCCCCAGAAAACCTTCCAGCACCTGACTGAACTGATGCCTGCGAGAGTGGAAGCTGTCATCAAGGCTAAGGCTGGGCCAACACCATACTGAATTCCCTAATTACCGATGGAGGGCGCCACGGATACATATGATCACATAGTGTACTTAAAGCCTTATGTGTTTCTTTAGAGTAAGCTCTTGAAAAGTGAGTATTTGGAGTACTGGGATAAAATAGCACCAAAATTTTGAAAGTCTGTCCCAAAACAGTAAATATAGGAATGAAAGGTGCTCATATATTATGGAAAATACCATCGAACATCCATGGTGTCATTAAATTATAGCCGGTCGGAGTGGCCGAGCGGTTCTAGGCACTACAGTCTGGAACTGCGCGACCGCTACGGTCGCAGATTCGAATCCTGCCTCGGGCATGGATGTGTGTGATGTCCTTAGGTTAGTTAGGTTTAAATAGTTCTAAGTTCTAGGGGACTTATGACCTTACAAGTTAAGTCCCATAGTGCTCAGAGCCATTTGAACCATTAAATTATAGTACAGTACAATGCCCCAGTACTTTTCACATATCCACTGTAATATCAAAGTATCTGACATCTCAAATCATTACAAGTAAGACAACAGGTTAACACCATGAATTTCCTGCCAATTTTTGCAGCAACAAAAGAAGACGAGAAGGTGGGAGAGGGGAGGCGGTAGTTCGAAATGGTTCGGATGGAGATACATACCAGTCTCAATTAAATAGAAGAAAGAAGGATTGTGCTCAATTTTTTTTTTTACAATAGGATGATAATTTACACTTCAGTTATGTCATTGTTTACGATAGGAAGGCACATATGCATGGTTTGTTCACATAAGGGCCAAGGTAAAGTGAGCTGTTTGTTTACATCTGTATCGAAGCCTACATCGGGCACTTTGTTTGTAAGTCTGATGTATTTCTGTATGTACTGTCGATAGGACAAGCGGTAATTTTGCTTTGTGGGGTGAGGTGGTGAAGGAAGGGCGGGCAGGGAGGTGATCTTGGTAGTGACACGTAAGTTTGTTTACGTAGAGAGATCTGGAAACAGTTCAGAGTTGGTCAGTAAGTAGCCTGTCCCACCACTTACCGCTCATTTTGTATTTGTCAACTGTTTTGCATTTGCTGTAACACGACAGACAAAGAGCTCCTAGTACCATACACACTTGATCTCACTCAGTATGGTTTTACACAAATGCTGCGCATTAATGACGCAGTATTTCATGTTTATCAGCAATGCAGTGCCATTAAACGCTATACCCTCTTTCTCAACCACCAAGAATCGAATTGCATACCTCTGAGTCTACCGACAATGCTCAAGCGTACATCAGCAATCTCTGCTACATCTTTTATAATTTTTTTGGTTTTTTTAAATACATTAACCACCACTTCTTCTTTAAAGAGAAATCCCAGTTCGGACCGTGGACTGAACTCCTAAATTTTCTCCTAATTAAAGAACCTATCAATATTTCAAATAAAAATAAACGTTTTTCTCCATAAGCGCCATTGTGGATTAAGTTGTTAAAATGACACTGATGTCTTTAGAGGCCAGCTCTCATCGTCATATTTTTCTTCGTTAGACAATGTCTTCCGTCTTTGTATAATGAAATAAAAAATTAGCTAGTATGAATAACACTAAAAAATAAAATAAATGTATTTGTCGTAAAGCTCACAGCTGTTGGGAAATAAATGATGTCTTGCAAACCTGGAACTGTCTTGAACAGTGGATTTTTCCCGCAAATTAAAACTCTTTTGGGAATCTTGATCTGCTTTGCGGCTAAAAGTCGTCTAATGAAGAGAAAATGTTCTATAAACTAATTGATTTCATAGAATTTAACAGTCAATTATCCTATCATGTTTGTATTAGAGCTATGAGTCTCGCAACAGCTTCAGTCCTTGTAGCAGCACGTCAAAGCACAGAGTTTCGTTTGTGAGTTAATTCCACCGTCATTAGTATG
Source organism: Schistocerca serialis cubense (assembly GCF_023864345.2). Taxonomy (NCBI): domain Eukaryota; kingdom Metazoa; phylum Arthropoda; class Insecta; order Orthoptera; family Acrididae; genus Schistocerca; species Schistocerca serialis. The sequence goes on from NC_064640.1 coordinate 587,456,783, forward strand.
GACAGGGGTTGTGATTGCTGCGTTGAGATGCAAGCTGAGTTAGTGACCCTTCATTCACAGCTCCAGGCGGTACATGCTTCGGTCACGTAACTTGGTGCTGTTGCCAATGAGCGTCATTGTGAGGGATCGAATATGGGGATTTAAGAGACGTACAACATGTCCCACGCATCCCTCGAGCCACTACTGTGAGCGAACCGGATCCTGCCTACATAAGTCTCGTCTGTGGTCTAGTGGGTGGTCGTCTCAAAATGTGGCAGACAGTGAAAGATTTTCCGGGGACCGATCGAAAGGGTTCCGCGGTTTGCCTGAAAAACGTGTTTCCGGTGCCATCTGTGGTTGATATAGATCCTGAGCCAGACACCGTCGCTAACCCGGTTTCATAGAACGCCTCTTGGCCCCCCAACATCTAGGCATTCACAAAGGGTGGGGTTAGTGGTAGATGGTAGCTCCAATGTTACGCTCTTAGTTGAGCCCATTGTGGAAATCGCTGCCAAGCATGGTAAAAGCTCCATTGTGCAATGTGTGTGCATACGATAAGGAGTCATTCCAGGTATGATCAGCTGCTTCCATATGCCATGAAGACCATAGATCGTACGATAATGTAGGTGGTGGCTAATGTTGGAACTAATTATGTGTGTGAACTGAGCAGTTCAAAGGAAAGTTGAGAGTCGTTTCAAGTAGGTAACCCACTCATTTAATTATAGTTAGTGCTGGTTTCAGTCTACCCTCGGTCTGTTGGCGACAATTAATGTTTTAAGTCGTTGGTAGGCATAAAACATTTTCCAAAATCGTACTGAACGGTTTCATTCAAAATTATTTTGAACTGTTAGTAAAGGAGCTCAATTTGAACTGTAAATGGTTACAAAAACATAGATCACCGCTTAGAAACAAATAATCCTGACAACTAAGGAGCATCGTGACGGTTACAGGGATCAGTGAGCGCAAGGTCGTTGTAACGAGACTGAACAACGTAACATTTTAATCACCAAAAAAAGCACAAAACATATTTATGTATAAAAACAGACAAAAATTCGAGTGACGCCTTCCTAAGAGACAGTCTCCATTCCTTTGAAACTAAGTTTGTAAGTGTAGACGAGATACAACTAAAATTCAAAGAAACATGATGGGAAGTGAAATGAAAACCGATCACCTGCCACGACGGGATAACTGAATGGTTTCATTCAAAAGTAATCACCATACGCGTTAAGACATTTATCCCACTGGAAGACGAAACGATCTGTTCCTGTTTCAATGAACGCGGTCGGGCGCTAACGGATCCACAACCGCACCCACTCTTGCACTTCCCCTTCCAACCGAAACAAACGTCGAAGGTTATCTTTGTTCCGGTGGCCAATGATGTGGAAATCACACGGTGAACGGTCCAGACTGTACTGAGGATGTTGCACTGTTACGAAACCAAGTCGCCGAAACGTAGTTTTGTCCAACTGGCAGCGTAGGGGCGGACGTCATCGTCCAGTTTCAACTGGAGGGTCCTTTGCTCGTCGAGTTCCTCCAGCATTGAACAACGATCACTGTGCATCGCTGTGAAAACACTTCGCAGAAACTGCGGCGCTATAAAGTCAAAACACGCAGGACTATTGTCGGACGGAATCATCCCGTTGCACGGTAAAGCCCACTCCACACTGCCAGTCGGATGAAGGCTACGCTTCATCGAGTTGGTTAGGAAACACAGCAACAGCCTCTGAGCAGCCCGGATCGTCCACCGTGTGATTTTAATATCACTGACGACCTGAAGAAAGATACGCTTGGACTTCGAGTTCAGTCGGCCGAGGAAGTGCAACAGTGGATCCGCCAGGGACCAACTGTGTTCTACGAAACAGGAATTGATCGCCTCGTCTCCCAGTGGGATAAACGTGTTTGCAAGTGTCTCGTTTACTTCTAAATGGAACAATTCCATGGCCCCATTGTAACGTTCGGTTTTCGCTGAACTGCCGTTTGTACAGGGCGGCGCAAATAAAAATGGCCCAGAGAACAGAGTTCCAGGATACAAAAAACATAGCAGATGGAAGAAAATACAGTACTAACCTGACTATAGCAGATGTTGAAAGTGAATTCATCTCTCGGCACTTTTGGGCCCTGCTCAGCAAGTTGCCGCAACTAGTTCGAAGGTGGACTGATGGAATTGCTCCAGTCTCATCTGAAATGTTTTGCTACAGTTCTTGAAAACTATGTGCGTTGTTGCGATACACCTTAGCCTCGAGGGCTATCCACACAAAGTAATCGCACGCTGACAGATCAGGTGACCTGCGTGGGCTGCTAGGGCTACTACCAGACTGACCTCTGCTATCAACCCTATAAGGCGTGCAGAGCGTGTAAAAGTGCTCCAAGGTTCGGCTAGCTGTATGAGCAGTTGCTCCATCCCGTTGGAAGTAACTGTAGGTGGTTATACGCATACATTCACGTCAATTTGTATCTACCCGCCCGGGCCACTTTTATTTGCTCCAACCTGTAGTATCGGCAGTAATGGAGAGCTTTTTGCCGTATTAATTAGTAAAAGATGGTACTGATCCCCGGTGGTACACGAATTAAGTTAGGACACTCTTGCACAAGCAATGAAAAAGACACATTTGCCAATTACTTGGCAGCTGACTCACCTGTTATAACAGACAACAAGTAGAGAGTAGCTGGTAAAATCGGGTCTTCCGCTGTGCTGCGAGGTTTCTTGCTTTTTGCTACACAGTAGGCGTCTTCGTGAGATGGAAGAAGAGCCTTTGTCGGAATCCTATCTTGTTTAGTAAAAGTTTTTTGTTTTTTTCTCTCATTTCTTTCAACTTGTGGGAGTAAGTATTCTCGTGGTGTGTTACCATATTATGGTATCGTGAATTAACTAGAAATTTCATTTCATTTTACTAATACGTAGCATATTGAACCGAACAACATATTGTGGTCATTCTTAATTTCCAACAATGTACACGTAAACCGAAATTCAAATAACTGGCTTCATATTTCTCACGTTTTCGTCTATTTATATCTTTAGAACCGCATGATTTGTTTTAAATATCACGTACTGTACCTACACTGAAAACTTTGTCCATATTGACAGAGCAACGCCAATTACTGAAGACAAACAACAATTAAAAACAATCTCCATTCGACAAAACTAATATTCAAGGTGATCGTTACTGAATAAAAGTAAATATTATTCGTCTTTCATCTATCACGCTGCCATGGTAACAACACTTGCCGGCACACGACAGGTCACTACTAGCTTACACGTTCTTCCTTTATTGAGAGAGCAAATAAACGAGATTATCATTTTTATGAAACTACGGCGATGCCCCTACTGCGACGCTTCAACGCCCCTGGGAGCCGCAACGCATAGTTTGAAAATCCTGTATTAGACATAAAAACTTAACTTGCTTGAGAATTTGGAATTAGTTGATTCACTTAAACTGGTACACTCCCATAACTATTCTTAGTTTAATGATAAGATCTGCGAACAGAAAGAGGGCTGACGAAATATGAAATAAATTTTTAAAGGGAAAAATGAAGTTTTTGGAAAATAGTTAATTCCAGGAGATATATTAATGACACACTAATCCTGTTTGATGTCACAAAAGATGATCTTGGTTAACTTATTAAAATACTTAACTCACTCTATTAGAAAATAAAGTTTACGGTAGAACATTACTCAGATCATTTCATACATTTCTATAACCTCACGATTGTTAAATAAAAGAGAAGTGCAACTCTTACACATACAAGAAATCTACATACATTCATACCAGAATCCACGAATGATTACAGCTTCCACTCTCGCTGGCCAACATTCAATCAGGTGCTGGAAGGTTTCATGCGGAATGGCAGCCCATTCTTCACAGAGTGTAGCACTGAGGAGAGGTATCGATGTCGGTCGGTGAGGCCTGGCACGACGTCGGCGTTCCAGAACATCCCAAAGGTGTTCTATAGGAATCGGATCAAGACTCTGTGCAGGCCAGTCCATTACAGGGATGTTATTGACGTGTAACCACTCCGCCACATGCTGTGTATTATGAACCGTTGCTCGATTGTGTTGAAAGATGCAATCGCTATTCCCGATTTTCTCTTCATCAGTGGGAAGCAATTTGTTGCTTAAAACATCCATGTAGGCCTGTGCTGTGATACCCGGCGGGGTCAGGGATTTTCTCTGCTTCGTAATAACTGGGTGTAGTGTGACGTCCTCAGGTTAGTTAGGTTTAAGTAGTTCTAAGTTCTAGGGGACTGATGACCATAGATGTTAAGCCCCATAGTGCTCAGAGCCATTTAAACCATTTTGTGCTGTGATAGTGCCACGCAAAATAACGGGTGCAAGCCTCTGGCATGGAAAACATGACCACACCATAACACGACGGCCTCGGAATTCTACTGTTGGCAATACACACGCTGGTAGACGACGTTCACTGGGCATTTGCCATACCCACACCCTGCCATCGGATTGCCACATTGTGTACCGAGATTCGTCACTCCACACAACGTTTTTCCACTGTTCAATGGTCCAATGTTTACACCCCTTACACCAAGTGAGGCGTCGTTAGGCATTTACCTGCTTGATGTGTGGCTTATGAGCAGCCGCTCGACCATGAAATGCAAGTTTTCTCACCTTCCACCTAACTGTCGTAGCACTTGTAGTGGATTCCGATGCAGTTTGGAATTCCTATGTGATGGCCTGGATAGCTGTCTGCACATTACGATCCTCTTCAACTGTCGGCGATCTCTGTTGGTCAACAGATGACGTCGGCCTGTACGCTTTTGTGCTGTATGAGTTCCTTCATGTTTCCACTTCACTAACACATCGGAAACAGTGAGCCTAGAGAGGTTTAGGAGTGTGGATATCTCGCGTACAGACGTATGACACAAGTGACACCCAATCACCTGACCACGTTCGAAGTCCGTGAACCGCGCGGAGCGCCCCATTCTGCTCTCTTACGATGTCTAATGACTATTAACGTCACTGGTGTAGAGTACCTGGCAGTAGGTGGCAGCACAATGCACCTAATATGAAAAACGTCTGTTTTTGTGGTGTCTGGATGCTTTTTATCACATAGTGTATGTCTGTGCTGAACGGGGCACACACATCACCTCTTACTTAGACACAAAATCACAAAAAACTGCTAACATTTTTAGAAGTATCAACATAAAAATATTTATCTCTGAAAACAGGTAGCTAGCACTTATCTCACGCTGACTCATAAACACTGCTATAAGTGTACGTAGTCAAATATACAAATTACAGTGCAACCTTTCTCCAGCATTCCACATAGCCAAACAGGAAGAGCTTCCAATACACGCTACAAAGAGCACAAAGATGGTTTCAGTCTCATCCGCTTTGACAAATCCTCAGTACCTAATAACATGCATGTGAACGGGCATACATTAAATGACACATACAAGAGCCTAACTGTACTACACATAGAAATTAACGGAACAAATCTTGATCTGCTAGAAATACAGTTGCACAGCAAAAAATATTCTGAGAAACTGTTAAACGAACAAACTGAGTTTAACAGCCACAGTGTTTTCAGCAATTTCAGAAGCATATGTTTTCATAACGAAAGAAGAATTTAATCGCTACAAATTTTTAAATATGTGCTGTTATATATTATATATGCAGAAATAATTAGTTTTCCAAACGACATCGAGGTGTAAATACTAATGTAACATCTTCCTATGATCTTGCCAACGGCCTTGCCGCAATGGTAACACTGATTCCCGTCTGATCGCCGAAGTTAAGCACTGTCGGGCTTTACTAGGGGCACAGCGTGAACTGTCGTCCCAGAACCACGTCCCGCCTTTTCTATGTCCAGGGAACTTCCAAGAATCACAGTGATTTCAGTGCTGTCCTTGTCTTTGAACCTAAGTGTCATTGCTGATCCTCTCATTGAGTATTTCTTTCTGCTACTTTCTGTGTTGTAATGAAGCAGTTCTTTCCAAATACTGTACAACTTTCATCGAGCAGTGTTACTTGGCAATAATACGTCATGCGGAAGTTGCTTTCATCCTAAAGTTTAGCACACCATTTACTTTCGATACGTCGTCCTCGCAGCGCAAGATGCAATTGAAATCATTATAATTGAAGTCTGGTATCCATGTAAGAGGGTTGGAAATTTAATTATGGCAGCTACTTTTTGCGACTTATAATTAACAGATAAATTTTCAAAGTTTTACTGTCTTTCAAATTAGTTACCAGAATAGTTTATAACATGTTACCGGCGATGTGATTGTCATATAATACTTTAGCCGTGCCAGCTGTGTTGTTAGCTCGAGTGGAGCAGTTTATTTCCAGAAGAATCTCTGTAACAGTTCTGAAGCGGACTCCATGAAGCGCTTCCTTCGTCTTAGATACGAGATAAAATCTGTCACGGCGTTTGCATAAACCTCCTTCCAAGCTAAATTCGCATCATCAGTTAGCCGTGTTCTTTTCAATAGAAACATCCTGACATCTGTCATAAGCTATTTCGGGAACGTGAGATATTACATTTCCTTAGTGTTTGCACCGACATTTACTTGCGTACAAGCTTCCTATCATACGATGTGTAGGAACTTGGCCTTCTCCAGTAGGTGGGCGTGGGCAAATCCAGTCACGCTCAAAATGGTATCAGTCAATTTATTTATAAATCCACATCACATACATTTATAAGAGAGGTTTTATGCACAGACCCAAGCGGTACATGGGGGTCGGACCCGCAATACTCATTGCGGAAGCGTTGTCATGTAGGTAACCCAGCTGCTACTCTCAGCATATCTAGAGAGTGGAGAAACGTTTCGTCATGCGCATTCCAGGCCGGCAGTGGAGCTACCCCAGGTGCTGAAGCTGCGGTCAGGCATCGCTAAGCTGCTAGCAGTCGGCTTTTATTTCCGTCCTAGCCGTGCCAGTGACGGAAGTGTAGACGTATAGGAAGTGAACCCTGGCCTTCACGTATGGCTGGCGGTGCCTGGCGACGGTGGACGCCTTGCGGGTCAGAGGCTGGCATGGTTTCAGTTCGATCCTCGTCTCAACAGAGCGGAGGCTAAACCACCCAAGGTGGCTGGTCCGATAGGTTGGCGAAAGGAATTGGCGTCTTCAGTGGATGACGAGTGAGCGACGACACCTCGCAGTGATAGCCCGCTCCAAGGTGGTCGCCGACTCCCAGCTGGACAGCCTGTATTTATACACGCAAGAGTGAGGCATATTGGTAAGCAGACGCACCAGCTCTCACATAGAGCTCTCGCTGCAACGCTGACGAAGCATGCCGGACGTCGGTAGTATCATCGGTCATCAACATAACAGTGATACCAACTATCGAGGTGGGTGCGGTGTGTAAATGCTGCTCTAGCTGATTACTGCAGACAGCGTGACTACGGCAATGATCAATGACACCGGCCAGCACTGCTACACATGCATAGCAGAGCGTGGCTTGTACAGCTTGTAGTCATTTTCTCTCCTGTTCACACGTAAATAGAGTAAGATAGAGACGAGTGTCTATAAGCCTCCGTAAAAATCATAATTTTTCTCTTCTCTTGTCTTTACGGTCCTTGGGAGAAATACGTTGGAGGCAGCAAAATTGTTCTGCAGGCATTCACAAATGCTGGCTCTCTAAACTTTCTCATTAATTTTCACGAAAAGAACGTCGTCCTCTCTTCAGGGATCCAAATTAGTGTTCATCAAGCAATTTTTTGACAATATTTTCGTGTTGATCAGTCCTAATGGTTACAAAATCAGCAGCACGTTTCTGAACTGTTTCCTGGTCGTCTTTTTATCCAGCATGATGGGGATCCCAAACACTCAAACAGTACTCAATAATATGTCGTAAAAGTGCTCTGTACGCTGTTATTTTAATACATGAGTTAACTTCTGTCACCCATTCGCTTTCCCTATAAAAGACGTTATGTGCTCGTTCCATGTGATATTGCTTAGCAACGTTACGTCTACATTTTTAATTGACATGGCTGTGTCAAACAGCACATCACAACACTGTATTCGATCACGACATGGATATTTTTCTACACAACAGCATCAGCTTGCGTTTTTCTGCATTTAAAGAAAGAAAAACTGTCAAGTTATACTGTATCCTCCTATAGTCACTCAGCGACGACACTTTCCCGTACCTACAGTGTCATCAGCAAGCAGACGGAGATTGATGCTCACCTTATGCATCAGATTGTTTTTTTATATAGAGAATGGTCTCTGTTGGCGATACTCATTTCTCTGATGGAACAATCGTTCTCCAGGATCATGAACTGGGTTCTATTACTTATTAAGTCTTAGAGCCACTCACGTAACTGAGAAACTATTCTGTATACCCGAACTTTCGTTAACGGTTTGCTGTGGGGCACCGTGCCAAATGCTTTTCGGAAACCTAAGGATTGGAATCTGCCTGCTGTCCTTCATCCATGGTCCTTATAGCGAAGCAATGTCCACGATTTAAGCACAACGGCAGAAAGAAGAAAACGGTAAGAGGAAATGTGAGCATCCACTGCAAATACAAGCCAAGATTATCCCACAATCCACAAAAATGCTGTCTGTGCAGGAAAGGAAGGAGCACAGGTTTAGAGAGTCCAGTAGACGACGTGGTCATTTCATACGTATCAGCGTCTGGGATTGCGAAAAGACACGCCAAGAATTCGACTGCGTTCTCTACGAAGAAACCATCGTTGCATTTGCCTTATGCGACTTACGTAAACAACGGAGGACTATATGAAGGTAAGGAGACGAGGATTTAAGTCGGAGTCCTGTCGAGTGTGATCCCAGTGTCCTGCCACTGTGCCATCTACAGTGATACATATGAAAGTAATGTCTCTGATACGACTGAAAGGTAACCAAAGGCATTGTAGCTTACCCGTAAATATTGCAGTCATGTCTACACTTCCGGAAGAGCAAAGTATAATGTTTTGGTGAGGTTTTCTAACGTAACTCGTCAAAGACGCCACTTAGCTCTCTTTTGCAGAGTCCTGACGCAGACTGAACACTCATCAAAGTTGAATACACCAGAAAGTTTTGTTTCAGGGTCTCACTGACAGATCCGGTACACAAAAAATGTTCGTCTTTGCTAGTGAAATGTCGATAGAGATTACGAACTATAAACCATTATATGTGTCTGGTCTTATCTGCACTACATAATTCGAAGATGTCTACAGGAATACTGTCAGCGGAACTTGCTGCTCATATGTGAATTCCAGTTTCCACTTAGCTTTTACGCCATAGGTTGTGCAGTTGTGCACATTCTGCTGTAGGGAAAGTTATATCGACTAGAAGCAAAGGTATATTAGGGAAAGAAACATGTTCGGTGGCAGCGAAATGCCGTTGCAGACAGATGCTTGGTAACCGGGGGAAAGAGCTTCAGTTCCTCGTTGACGGTAGGTTCAAACGGTTCAAATGGCTCTGAGCACTATGCGACTAAACTTCTGAGGTCATCAGTCGCCTAGAACTTAGAACTAATTAAACCTAACTAACCTAAGGACATCACACACATCCATGCCCGAGGCAGGATTGGAACCTGCGACCGTAGCGGTCGCTCGGCTCCAGACTGCAGCGCCTAGAACCGCACGGCCACTCCAACCGGCGTTGACGGTAGGAGAAATTCTATTACCACCAAAAGGAACTGCTTGTCTCGGTCCTTTCATCGAAAACAACTGATTTCCTCTTCGTCCTACTCTGGTAAATTGGATATCTTGCAGGTTATCTACGACATATTCCTGTGAAACAACAATACAGTTGTGACATTAATTTTTTCCAACCTTGCATTAGTAAGAATACTGATTTATTCTATGACTGCGAAGTTTTAACCGTAATTGCCACCTGAATAGGTTTTCCATGATTGAAATACTCATACAATGCCAGACAAAAATGCGAAACACACAGAAGACATGATCTGGTGGCAGTGGAACTTTGTACACGTATACACCATCGGCAGGTATGCAGATGATTGGAGCTGCTGTTCTATGAACCTGGCCTAACCACCAGAGAGGGTCAGTGTTGCCATGTTTAATCTTGTTGCCAGGACTGGTAAAGGATATTAGGGGTGTGAACAGTGTTACATATTGCGTGATCACTATGAGGGACTCGGAGATGACGCATACTCATGACAGACAGCTCTGTCAGCACGTGACAGAGCTTGGAAGGTGCTTCTGTGTGGGTCTCAATTTGGCCGGAAGGTCGAATGGTCCAAGATCCATTCGTGATTCGGATGTGACAGTGACACAGTGTTGGACTGCATGGTAATGTGAGTAAAGTCATGCTCCTCATCAAGATTCCAATCGATCTAGTCTGACCACCACGAGGCTGGATCGCCGTACTGTGCGCCATGCACATCGTAATCTTTTACATCTACGCCTACCATCCGTGAACAAGTAATAGACTGACTGCAACATTATTTGTCATCCCGCACAAATTGTCGGAAATTGGCAGCATCCGGACTAGGGAGTTACCGTTCCATGCCTCGGTTGTTGTTAACAACACAGCACAAACGGGTGCTTCTGAAGTGGTGCCATCACCAGCAAGCACGTAGTTCTGATGAATGGTGTCGCATTGTGTTCAACGGTGAATAAAGTGTATGTACTCCAATTATTTCAATGCTCTGGATATTCAAAGCAGTGTTACTCCTGGTTTCGTAGTGTGGGGAGCCATAGGGTATAGTTTCACGTTACTGCTGGTAGTGACTGAGGGAACTGTGACGCAAGGAACAACAGTACGTCATGGGTATCACACGTCATCATCCCACAGTTTCGTTGCGCCATTTTCAACGATAAAATGCTCGTCAACATATGGCACGAGTCTCAATGAGCTGTCTGCGTGACGTTGAGGAACTCCTGTGATCAGAACGATCCCACATCTGTTCCCGTTAGATCATGTGTGGGACCAGTTCGAGCGTCAATTCTGACCCACTGCCAGTATCAAGGACATCAAGGACCAGTTACAACAGTTCCATGCATGCTTGCCTTAGGAGATGACGCTACGACTTTATAACACCATTCCCTACCGAATCAGTGCATGCATCCTTTCTATAGGACTTGCAAGGTCATACTGATAATTGGGCTCACACCGGAACGATATTTACGAATTTAACTCGAATCGCGGAAGGAACATGACAGACTCTCTCAAGCGCTGAAATTTCATTTTTTTCCTCCACTGCATCTAGGTGCTTCTTGTTCTTTTTTCGGTAGACAGCTTATATTTCGTAAAGACTAATAGTAAAAACCCTTGTAACAGCATATAAATAAATTTTGCACTGCATCTTCGTCATTCGGGAAACATTAGGGAAACGTTACGTGAAGTTAAGCTTTCTGCGTGTTTTGAAAAGAGTAAACTGTAATGGCAGCAACGTATCTGGGGGCTCAGTACATTACGCCGGGAAGTACGTGTGTTGAGTGCACCAGTTCCAACCAGTGTGGAGCTGTTTATGACGTGCAAGACGATACATTTGTCCACGTGAGGCCGAAACACAATTCGCAAGACACGATGGGGGGCCCTACAATCGTTTGCAACTAATCCGAATTCTCTCATATGAAGTGGAGCTATTGGAGCATTTTTGCTGGCGCCAACACTGTGGTCTCAGCAGTACAGACATCCTGTGAGACTATTCTCAGCAGTTCAGCTTAGAACCTTTGTAAAGCATACGCAGTAAATTTCAATGACTCACAATGAATTTGAATAATAACGTTACTTGGGTAAAATTTTTACGACCCGAGATTGCCATTAACATGGATCTCGTACCTTTCCAATTTTAAAATAACATAGTGTCATTAATTCTGTCGAATGTAGAAATTCTTTAACAGTTTATGCCAGTTTCGTTATTTTTATTTATATATAGCATATGATACTATACACATGGTTTACATGGGTTACATGATCATTAATTAAATGTATTATAAAATATGTAAGTGAAGGTTACAGAATGAAATAAGATGAAATGAGATGAAATATGGAATACAATAAGGCAATAAGCAAATCATAATATCGCAGCAGATAAATTGCGGAACTTGTTTTTTCATGTTCAGATGTCCAAATTAGCGAACCATTCGAGGCACGACCGTGTGGCAGTGAAGAAGTTAGCCATACTACTCTGATAGGCTCTCAGTTCACGGACCTGGGAGGTGTGTTGGACAGTTCGACTTGGAGTCCCAAAGTTACAGTTAGGGCTGGGTAGCTTTCACCAAGTGTAGGGCGTGTGTCCACGTATTCCATGTCCTACTCGGAGTGGTATTTAGGCAATCTGTCGTGGAAGTTCAAAGCCTTTTGGTTTATTTACTCGATTGATATGGTCACAATTTCTGAGGGAGGCACTCTCAATGCAGCTCTCGTGCCAGTTAGTACATATACTCAAGTTAGCAGTTGTCTGTTGTTGGGCCACTCTAGGAGGGGGGGTGTCTAGATCAGAGTCGACTTGTTTCCAAAATTGTTGCAACTTCGTGGATCATAAGCAGAGGATTGGTATTTAATTTCGTATATTCCTTCAGCAAAGCTTCCTGTCTCCTCATGGGTGGTGGGGCTACAGGGCTAAGTGTTGGGAACCAATATTGTGGTGTACTCTTCATACACCAAGCTATAATCCTCATTGGAGCGTTGATCTGGATGTCCACTTTCTTTACATACTTGCTGGTAAACCACAACGCCGCTCAGTACTCTACTGCAGGGTACACTAAGACAAGTACAGAGATGAGTAGTGTATCCGCTGATGCTCCCTAGTTAGTGCTGCAGAGTCTCTGAATGAGATTGTTTGATGGACTTATTTGATGGGTTATATTTTCAGCGCGTGTTTTCAAAGACAGGGTCCTGTCTAGAGTAATTCCCAAATACTTTGGATGTTGTTGATAGGGGATTACAGTGTTATTCACATGAATATTCAGCTCGCATCTCACTATTTTGTTGTTCAAATGAATACAGCTGACCTCAGCCTTTGTGGAATTTTGTATTAGCCTCTGTTTAATGAAATACCCATGTATTTATTTCAGGTCAGTAGTGCCAAAGTTTGCAGCATCTTCGAAGTGCTTGTTTTGCATAGCAAGCGCCGTATGATCAGCGTAACGGAACTACCCTGACACGGTTTCAGGCAGGTCAAAGATGTAGAGGTTAAAAAAATATGCTCCCTAAGACTGATACTTGTGGCAGCCGGTTATTCAGTTTCCTCTCTTTGTTTACGTTATCACCCTGTAGCGTCTGGAAGTGTCCATCGGAAAGCATATTGCTGGTAAGTCTCAGTGGGATTTGGCATGGGAATATTTTTATCAGTTTGCTTAGATCTTCTTTCCTCACAGTATCATAGGCAGTTGTTAGGTCCTTGAAAGCTACCGCTGTCTTATTTTGTTTTGGAAACCTGCCTCAATGTGTGTGGTTAAGCTCAAAACCTCCTATGTACGACTCCTGCCTGCTTTGTTGAGATGTCTTCTAGGGCTCATGGACTCATCCTACCCAAAAGCAACCATCTATGAGTTTGTAGCAGCAGCTGAGAAGGGATATTGGGTGATAGCTTTCTGCTTTGTCCAATGATTTCTCCGGCCGCTGTGGCCGAGCGGTTCTAGGCGCTGCAGTCTGGAACCGCGCAACCGCTACGGTCGTAGGTTCGAATCACACATGGATGTGTGTTATGTCCTTAGGTTAGTTAGGTATAAGTAGTTCTAGGTTCTAGGGGACTGATGACCTCGGATGTTAAGTCCCATAGTGCTCAGAGCCATTTGAACCATTCCGATGATTTGTTTAGTTTCACAATTGCAATTACTTTAGTATGCTTAGAAGCTTTCGGCAGACTACCCAATGTTTGTAAGCTAGAGCAAAATTTGGTCAGCCATTTCGTCGTTTCCATCCCTCACTGAGTCAGGAATTCAGGGCTAATCCCACAAAGTCAGACACCTTACTCTTTTCACCATCACTGAGAACATTTTCTAGCTCTTTAACTCTGAAGCTCCGAGACTACTCAGTTCCCTGTGGTGCTGCTCGTTAAGTGTATCTATATTACCGTTCTACTTTTTTGTGTGATATTTGTCCAGTTTTGCTCTAGATAATGATACTATTCTACTTGCTATCTGATCTGGTGATACTGGACCACTTTCTTTCACTGGTGGTTTTCTTCCCCCCCAACTTCTTCAGCAAGTTCCACGCTCGCCTGCTAGCTTTCTTAAAATCCATATCAGTAGTGGTCTTAATCCTACTATTACTTCATGCCTCGTCCAGTCTCTGTAGCAAGTCGGCGGCTACGTCCGCATCGCTTTTCTTTATGTAGGTCTCAAAGAGTTCTTATCAGTCTTTGTTCCATGCCGGCATGTATTATTTGCGGTACCATCGTGATATTTACTTTTGGCGGCTGCAATCACTGCATCTACGAATCTCTTGTAATTTTTAGATATTTCTGGGATCCACTTTATAATCTTGTAAAGTTCGCAGTAAAATTGTTCCCAGTTGGCCTTCTGGAAATTTCATCTAGGTCTTGGGACAAATCGGATCATCGGGATTTACATGCGTATTACACATACGACTGGGCGATGTTGACGGCGTGGGGTATCTGACAGGGCCATTGTGAATATGCTTAATAGTGGGTTATTTTGATTGTGGGTTGGGAAGCAAGTATCAGACCCATGGTGCTGATCTGGGAGTTCCCTTATCCTTTTCATCAGATATGAGACAGGTTGTTTTCCATCATCCAGTCTGCGAGAGTCTGATATTGGTGTTGAATTTCTACATTGTATGGTGGATGTTGAAATCTGCCTCATGGATAGCCGGATGGGGAAGCCGGTGTAGTAGCTTGGAAGGCCACTGGGCGAGTAGAGGCATGTAAACACTAGCTATTGAAATCTCTTCTACTTTTGTAGTGACACTGCGAATTCCGTTATCAACGCCAAAGGGCAGTAGTAGGTCGTTTTTTATGTTGCTCCGAATAAAAGTGGCGTCGCCGTGTACATGATAGTATGTGGCACCTCGTATCTCTTATCCTGCTATTCCGTCTCTTGCTTTAAGATCAGCCACAGTGTCCATGTGAGTCTCTTGTGGCGCAAGCGCTTTGATATTCCTCTCACGCAGAATTCGACACAGAGTTTCGCGTTTTGATCTGCCTAGTCCTTCAAAATTTAGTTGGAAAATGCGGAGGCTCTGTCCGATATTTCTTATTACAGACCTCTGAGGAGAGCCATTATCATGTACGATTGATTCCATGTGCTCAAGTCAATTTAAAACGAAATAAGACTGGTAAAGCATAGATTAAAACAAAAGTTAAATTTTATAGATTTTGCCTATCATAATTGTTAGGTGAAAATATTTTCTCTTTGGCCTGATAGGTCGTACTCCGGCGTTGCATTTATGTGATGAATCTTGATCATTTTGTTTAACGTAAATATTTTACAATTATTTAAAAAGTGAAATTCCATCACTTTTGTTTGGGAAGTTAATGGAATTCACCTGTGAGGTAACGCAGTTTTAACTATAACACAGAGCTTTCACCATCCAAAGATTTCAGTAACGATCATTTGCACAACTTTACGAACTATTACATCTGATTTTCTTCAGTTATTTAAAACATTATCTAACATTTTGCTTTGTTATCTGGGCCTTCGAATTTTTTGTGTGAAAACACTTGAAGCTTTTTAAATGAAGCTAACGTTATTATCATGCTACATGTTTAGTCTTCATGTTTATATATTTATTTCCGAACATACCCACCCAGGTGATGAACATACTTCTCCCAACGAGGCACCAATTTGTTGATACCGTTGCTGCAGGATGTTTGACTTTCTTGACGGAGTCACAACCTCATTCCTGCTTTCATCGCTCCAATACTTTTAAAGTGAAGTCCTCGACGCCATTCTTTGAGTTCTGGGACAAATGAAAATCGGATGGGACTAAATCGGGACAGTATGGAGGATGATCGATAACAATGAACCCAAGGCATCGGATTGTAGCAAATGTCGCGGCGCTCGTGTGTCGTCTGGCTTTGTCTTGCTGAAGGAAAGGGCGCTCCAGGAACTACAGGGCGTTGTTTCTCACTCACCGACAGAGTTACGTAACACATCGCCATGCTACTCGCTCTAATTCGGAACCCTCTAATAGCAGAGGGCCGCAAACGTAAATATATAAAGAATAAAGATGTAAAATCTTAATAACGTTTGTGTTATTTATAAAGAGGCATTACTTTCAGCATACCTTGTATTTCGTCAGTAAGCGTTTGTTCAGATTAACTGAGTTATAATTACTGTCATGAGAACCAACTGCTTAATTAACAAATCTTGTCCATTGGTACTAGAGATATGTATTTGGAAACCAATTCATTCATTTCTTTGGGTTACCAAAAACTTTATGGTACTTTTCGTTGTCTTCGTTGTGTATTATTTGCACTATTTTAAAATGATTATTATGAATTTATGTAAGAAGCGATTGGAGTAAGTTATTTGTAAAAAAAAAAAAAATCATTGTGCACTTCACCAATCAGCTGGTACTTCGGGACCGATTGCCTTAATTTTGTGATACAATTAGTCTTAAGCAATGACTGCCATTTTTGGGTAGCTGAGTAGAGATGGAGAAAATCAGCTATTGAGCGATGGCTTCACATCTCTATCCCATAGAGAACGTTGGGGACGCTCTGGGGAGACGAAATGAGACGAGATGTAACTCTTCCAGAACCATCACTGTTCATTCTCGCGAACAGGTTGGAATACCAACAGATCTCTTGAATTATTTCATAAGGAGTATGCCATAGCGTTGTCAATCACGTACAGTAGATAAGATAAAATGTACAATATATTACCTGATTTGCTGCAGTGGTAGATTCAACGGCTTCATTTCTCTTTTTAAAGTGCATCTTCGTTTATATAATTTCCCTGGTTACAAATTTTGGACTCCATTGTGTGAAAAATGTTTCGTTGTTACAATTTTCCTTGTTCTGTAATCCATCCGACACGCTCTACAAAAACATCCCTGATTCATTGATCCTCATTAAGACTCGGCAAGAATGTAAGATTTATCACATTAAGATAGCCTGACAGCTTTGGTGTATGTAATTCAACGTCCACCTTTTTAAAAATTACTCTGTCTTGTTTGTATGTTATAATTATTGCAGCTTTCTTGGCGATGAAGGTAATAAAATAACATTCAAAGCAGTATTTATTATCTATTGGCTGATATGGTGTCAAGTCTTTTTATATGCAAAACCTAGTTATTATCCAAATATGGCATGTTGAGGATAGATAACCATCGTACGCTTCCTGGAGTTCATCAGTAATTCATTTATAAATTCATGAAAGAGTCACAGTATGGTGGATGTAACACAGCTCCTTCGCAAATTGTTCGAGTTCTTAATTACTTACTGCTAAATATATGTGAAAACAGAAGAGAACATAAAATCGGTGGTAATGTTGGCCGGGACATCCTTCACTGTTCAGGCCCCTGACTGGGACAGTCTTACAAGAATTTGATAGGGAAGCCCTGCGCTCTTCATAACAATGATCTCGTTCCTTTGCGTTCTATGTACTGGGTCTTGAATATATCAAATCCGTGTATTTGACTGTGGAAAGCGCATGTAAAGTTTGAATGTCACATTTGTATTCTTGATGATGATGAGTATTAATCCCGGTACCGGAAAACAGCTGCCTGCTACTCTAGAATAATACCAAGGCACCATAGAGTTTACCATCTCCATCTACCGGTCAGATCACGGTCAACAGTGTCACATGCCCTCATTCCATCAGATACGGCAGAGGGGCTTATTTGAACCGGCAGATTGTCTCAAAGTGTGATAGGCAAGAACTGTACACAACATCCTGTCCGGTCCTTGCCAGCCTAATACTGTCGAAGACAATTTTTCCATGCCCCCGGACTCCACGTTTCTATGTCAGGGTAGAGTGTCATCGCACAGGCGTAGATACAAAGTAAAAAGTTGCTCGCTCCACCTCACACACATTTATCGCTTACATATTCCGTTAAATAAAATGTCCGAAGAGGAAAACACAATCGAAAGTCTATATTTTGTCCACAGAAAGTGGACTTAATGCGCCATCGAAGAACTTAAAACAGTCTAATAATATATTGTAATATTGTCTCTGTAGAGGAAAGCAGTCGTGAAGGCAGGTATCATCAAAAAACACAGGTTTCTACCTGTGGACGGGACTCCTTAGTCCACCTTGAGTGGAGCTAAAAACAAGAATTCACAATAAACCGATGTCTTTCGCCGTCACGACTACTATTTCGTCTCCACTTCCCTTCCAGAAAAGAGAAGCCGGCAATTCTCAATCGCTGTTCTGCCTGTTGCCAGTTCTCATCGATTTTCTGGAATAAAGAGACGCATGGAAGACAGCGACATCTGACAAGCGGTTCGCATTCACAGCACGTGCTTCTCGCCCACGCACCAGCCGAGACCGGAAGCCCTACCACTTCTTGGCAGCAGTCCATTTCCTTTTGTGCCAGGATCCCGGATACTGCCGCGTATATTGCTGTTTCACACGTACTCCAGCGATGAGCTGTTGGATTTATATCTTGAGCTGAATTTCAGTTCGACAACAAATAATTTGTTCTCCCTTTCTCTATATCCTAATATTTCTCTCCTAATGTGCACACATGCAGAATGTCTTTTCCTCCTCTTTTTTATTCTTCCTCGCTAAAAGAAGACTCGTAGCGTTTACCTGGCCTGTGGCAGGGTTTGATAACGATGAGCTATCACCCATAAATTTTGCACTTCTCTTACTCCAGCTGGTTTTAGGACTCCCTTTCTGTTACTCTAAGGAAGGAGATACGTGTAAGCCATTTTTGTATGAATACAATGCGCATCATTCTAACGCTATAGCTACAGCTACTTCTACACTTATATTCCACGTATCACCTTATGGCGTAGGAGGGATAAGAGGGAGAGTACTTTTAGTACCAGTAACAGCCTAACCCCCCCCCACCCCCCCCCCCCCACACACACACACAGTTTAGCACCCATCCTCTTTTGCACATTTCGACAACGCCCCAGTTTTGTTACCAAGGTATCGCCATAAACATTAAACTCATTAATTTTATTGAAACCTTTAGATTCCCCATCGCCTACGTATTTCGTATATCTAACGTTATAAACGGGCACCAACCTCTGAAATATTTTTAGAGCTCCATCACACTCAATATCTCCACTGTAACTATCATAACTCTTAGAATACTGATGTTCCATATGTCCTTCAGTGTTACCATGGCAGGTGTGGCAGTACTTAGATAAGCACTCAACATCAACAACTTTTCCATTCTCCAGAGAAGTAACACTTACAGCACCATTCAAGGAACAATGTCCACGATGTTGCCATGTCGCATCAAGTGCAACAGCAATGTCCCTGGTTCCACTAATATTTACAGTTTCTTCTACTGCACGTTGCATAGATGCCCACGACACATCCATCAAGGCACCTAAAAGTATTTTTATGTGCTTGCTGAACCTATTGAGAGGAGGAGGAAGGTCCATTAAACCACAAAACGTTTGAGCAGCTTTTTCTTCCTTTTCCTATTGCACGCACTGCATACACTAACTTAAAATCACATAATGTGCAAGATACACAATGTTCGAAATCATTTTCGAGGTAGATCTACAGGAGGATTAACACAGAACTACTAATTTTTACGCTAGACCCTTCGTGCTACTTTGCTGTTCAGTTATTTCCAGACAGCCTACACCATTTCGCCACTTCCTTTATCAAAGAAGATAAGATTCCCACATCAACAACAACAAGTCCGCTACAAACAGCGTCATTGTTAACACAAAAATTTGAACCACCAGGAGACGTGCCATGTGGGAGTTTCTCATCTGAGGAGCTCATAAATAGGTTACTTTCAAGAGTGTCGCTCGCAGTTTGTGAACTGGTTACCACGAAATTTCCTTTTATTGAACTTCTTGATGCGTGGCATAGTTCGTATTTATGGCACAATTATATGTAGCAGTTGGGCAACAAACATTCAGTAACACGCGAACAAACTGCTGCAGTGAAACAAACGTAAATACTAGCAAAGACAATCATTTACAAACACTAGAAAGCTGCAGTTTTACCAACACATACAATTTATCATACGTATCATCGCTGGAAACAGAAAGTTCGCATTTCTTCTCGAAATAATACTGGTTTCTGTAACAGAAGTATAGGGGGGGGGGGGGGGGTGGCAGCATACATGGCCGTAACTTTAAAATTCGGTATATATGTGTCATTTTTCATTTGGAAACCTATAATGTATATAACAATGCAATCATGAAAGACTATAAAATTTAATAAAATCATAAAAAATTTCTATTTTTCCACCATTTATAAGTACCCTGTATCCTTAAAGGTGTTCTTGACAAACATCAATTTAGCACATCCAACCTCAAAGGTACCTTATGCTCCGGACCGTTACAGCGTGTATTTAAAGTAAACCTGATATGTATCCTTATAGCGGCGCTACTAGTGCCACTCTTATGCGATTGGCGTGAAATTTGAATAGACATTATCTTTCAGATGCAGAAACCAGTCTACCAACCTTAATTAATGTCACACAACTCCTTCTTGATGATGCGATTCTTTTTCCATCGGTGTACACTGTAAATAATAATGGTCTGAAACTTCCTGGCAGATTAAAACTGTGAGCCGGACCTAGGTTCGAGTCTCGGTGCGGCACACAGTTTTAATCTGCCAGGAAGTTTCATAACAGCGCACTCTCCGCTGCAGAGTGAAAATTTCATTCCGGAATAATGGTCTGGCACACTTCCTTCGCGTACTCCTGAAATTATGTTTATATCCGTTGATTTTTTTCCATTAAGGGCGATGTGTTGAGGACTGTTAACAAGGAAGTCATGAATCCAGTCACAAATCTGGCCCCTTTTCGATAAGTTCAGACTTTTTTCACTATATGTTAGTGGGGAACTGCACGAAATGCATTTCTGATGTCAAGGTACAAGTCATCAATATCGGCGTGTATGTCTACGTCATTAGGTAACCCATGAACGAACAGACCGAGACGAATTTCACGGAAAATCTGTTTGTGGAATCCATGCTAATTTTTATAAAGGTGACCTACACTCTAATAAAAACATTATAATACGTGAGCATAAAATGTTTTTTTTTTCTTATTTATTTCGTTTGTGGTAAGTTGCTATGGGACCAAACTGCTGAGGACACCAGTCCCTAGGATTACACACTACTTAATCCAACTTCATCTAACTTGCTGTAAGAACAACACACACAACCACGCCCGAGGGAGGGCTCGAACCTCTGACGGGGGGAGCAGCACGAACCGTGTCAAGGCGCCCGAGACCACGCGGCTGCCCCGTGTGGCGGCATAAAATGTATTCATCATTCTACAATAGATAGACGTCAACGATATAGGCCTGTAATTAATGTACAACAGCCCAACGAACTTTCTTAAAAACGGGAATGACCTGCACTTTTGTCCAGGAACATATGATTTTCTTGGTTGGTACTTCAGTCTACTGAGTGATTTTAGAATCACATGAAAACATGGGCACCAGAGACCATCGTGAGCAGTTTCCGCCATTTTATACGGTTTTTGTTATTGCTAGACAGAAGGTGGTGTTGTGCACACTTTGTAAATGTTTCGTGTTCTACATATGTAAGTGTTGCATAATATGCTAAAGCTATCTGGAATACGTTGTTAATTCTCCTGATACAGAATTTTATGGCAAGTAAATGTATATACAGTTTTGAAACTAGGTATTTAACGTATCGACTGTTGAGCCATTGTTCGTCGATTATACGCCATCTGTTACTTGGGAAAACAAGAAAGTCATTTTCCACAAAGCGTTTGATATATGCTATTTAATTGGGTTTTGTTTATGTTTTAATAATATTATCTTTCTTGAAAACGCTAAATTACGTTAGTATCCAACAGCTTCAATTTCAAAATGGTGTTTTACTTGAATTTTTTTATAACAGTTTTGCTTAATTTGATTTCATGTACTTTTTTCTGGTGTGTGACAGAGTAATAAAGTAACAGACAGACGTCTAAATACATTATTGATATCATTTTATCGATTGCAATGCTGTTAAATTTCAGTAGAATACTTGTTCCTAGGTACACGACCACCTTCAAACATGTTTTTACATTTGTAATAGCCTTATCTTTCTAGAGTAATTTTTTGTAATTTCAGAAAACGACTGCAGATATAAAAAGTGAATGTCATCATTTAGAAATCGAATTGACAAGAGCCGGAAATCTGAAAAGTGTCCCAAGGGACAACACTATCCCCTAAAATTAATGTAGACTACTTTTTAATTTGTATCCTGCACAGTAGCTATGCGAAATATTTCCCTACCTTTGTAAATAGTCATTTAAGCCTCGTTGTCACTGGCGCTACCACAGCGTTTTGACCACTAGTGGCCTCCTCTACGTGAACTGCTTCGGAAACTTCAAACTGTTCTTCGCTATGGAGTCTAAGATGTTAACCCAACGACTTCGTTCCTGGATTTTCTACTCGAAATAATTTTAGGACCAGAATTTCTGAATAATTTTACCCACATCTCTGTCTATGGTACTAGTTTTTATCGTATGACTCTCCCATTCTATAGATGGTATATTTCTGTCAAATCGGTTTTGAAACAACTTCCTGTTCCTAATACGATCTGGGTAATAGCCCTTTAATCATCATTAATCGGTTTACTCATTGACGAGTGTCGTGATCTAATTTCTTCATTCGTTTCTTATATAACCGAATCTTCGACTAAACGTCTCCGTCCACAATGATCTTCAGCTCTTGTTAACGTAATGTGAAGAGATAGGTCGGGAATCTTCTCCGCCAGATCCAACGGTCTGCTTGCTACTCTTCATCGTTGCCCTCTATCTTCCATCTAGCCTTTCAAGATAATTCCTTTTTCTAAATCATCCTCTTACTTTCTCAAAATATGCGTAAGAAATAGGAAGAAGCTTCGGCTAATATAGGGAGACAAACTTCTTATTACGATAAGTCCTTCTGAAACGGAAGCATTAGTTCTTCTTTCTGTCCATGGTACGCGTAAGATATCTCGAAGAGATGAATTCGACTTTTATCACTATATTTAACGACCCAGGTTTCAGAGGCGTACAGGAACACAGGGAACACCAATGATTCCAGCATGCATATCCTCGTTCTTTTGGGTATTGCCCCCTTCCGCCAGATCTTAGTGAGTTTAACCATTGTGTCTCGGCCAAGGATGATTCTTCATTTGCCGGCCGCAGTGGTCTAGCGGTTCTAGGCGCTCAGTCCGGAACCGCGCGACTGCTACGGTCGCAGGTTCGAATCCTGCCTCGGGCATGGATGTGTGTGATGTCCTTAGGTTAGTTAGGTTTAAGTAGTTCTAAGTTCTAGGGGACTGATGACCACAGATGTTAAGTCCCATAGTGCTCAGAGCCATTTGAACCATTTGATTCGTCGTTTAGTTTCTTCAGCACAATTTCTTGTGTTGTTGATCAGAGAACCTAGATATACAGAACCATTCACTACCTTCATATCCCTTAAGCAACCAGTAAATGGGATTTGATATAAATTTTGTCGATTACTTAACCATTAGTTAGGTCTTGCTTCAAATGGCTCTGAGCACTATGGGACTCAACATCTTAGGTCATCAGTCCCCTAGAACTTAGAACTACTTAAACCTAACTAACCTAAGGACATCACACACATCCATGCCCGAGGCAGGATTTGAACTTGCGACCGTAGCTAGTTAGGTCTTTTTCATGTTTATCTCTTGATTGAAATTGAAGCTAACAGTGTTCACTCTGGAGAACTGATCACTAAGCCCCTCCTCACTTCCATCACTGAAGAACCGTTCATCACTAAAGCGTAAATCGTTAATTTTCCCGCCGCCATATGAAATTCCGCCATCAAAACCATGAATTGCGCTCTTGATGACGTATTCTGCATAGATATTGCTCAGCTGAGTTGACAGTTCACGGCCTTGTCTGACTCTATATGTTACACAGAAAATCTACAGGTATTCACCATCCACATCTACACTCCTGGAAATGGAAAAAAGAACACATTGACACCGGTGTGTCAGACCCACCATACTTGCTCCGGACACTGCGAGAGGGCTGTACAAGCAATGATCACACGCACGGCACAGTGGACACACCAGGAACCGCGGTGTTGGCCGTCGAATGGCGCTAGCTGCGCAGCATTTGTGCACCGCCGCCGTCAGTGTCAGCCAGTTTGCCGTGGCATACGGAGCTCCATCGCAGTCTTTAACACTGGTAGCATGCCGCGACAGCGTGGACGTGAACCGTATGTGCAGTTGACGGACTTTGAGCGAGGGCGTATAGTGGGCATGCGGGAGGCCGGGTGGACGTACCGCCGAATTGCTCAACACGTGGAGCGTGAGGTCTCCACAGTACATCGATGTTGTCGCCAGTGGTCGGCGGAAGGTGCACGTGCCCGTCGACCTGGGACCGGACCGCAGCGACGCACGGATGCACGCCAAGACCGTAGGATCCTACGCAGTGCCGTAGGGGACCGCACCGCCAATTCCCAGCAAATTAGGGACACTGTTGCTCCTGGGCTATCGGCGAGGACCATTCGCAACCGTCTCCATGAAGCTGGGCTACGGTCCCGCACACCGTTAGGCCGTCTTCCGCTCACGCCCCAACATCGTGCAGCCCGCCTCCAGTGGTGTCGCGACAGGCGTGAATGGAGGGACGAATGGAGACGTGTCGTCTTCAGCGATGAGAGTCGCTTCTGCCTTGGTGCCAATGATGGTCGTATGCGTGTTTGGCGCAGTACGGGTGAGCGCCACAATCAGGAATGCATACGACCGAGGCACACAGGGCCAACACCCGGCATCATGGTGTGGGGAGCGATCTCCTACACTGGCCGTACACCACTGGTGATCGTCGAGGGGACACTGAATAGTGCACGGTACATCCAAACCGTCATCGAACCCATCGTTCTACCATTCCTAGACCGGCAAGGGAACTTGCTGTTCCAACAGGACAATGCACGTCCGCATGTATCCCGTGCCACCCAACGTGCTCTAGAAGGTGTAAGTCAACTACCCTGGCCAGCAAGATCTCCGGATCTGTCCCCCATTGAGCATGTTTGGGACTGGATGAAGCGTCGTGTCACGCCGTCTGCACGTCCAGCACGAACGCTGGTCCAACTGAGGCGGCAGGTGGAAATGGCATGGCAAGCCATTCCACAGGACTACATCCAGCATCTCTACGATCGTCTCCATGGGAGAATATCAGCCTGCATTGCTGCGAAAGGTGGGATATAAACTGTACTAGTGCCGACATTGTGCATGCTCTGTTGCCTGTGTCTATGTGCCTGTGGTTCTGTCAGTGTGATCATGTGATGTATCTGACCCCAAGGATGTGTCAATAAAGTTTCCCCTTCCTGGGACAATGAATTCACGGTGTTCTTATTTCAATTTCCAGGAGTGTATATTGTGACTGCTATAGAGACCTGTTAGTTACGATACAATGTTTTGGAAACTCAGACTCATTGAGCACGTGCCACAGATTGTCCCACATGACAAAATTCTGGAGTCTTACCATGGACGCTTCTGCTGTCTACGAAATAATATTAAACTTTTATGTTTCCAGTCTGAAAGGACTAACGTTTACAGAGAAAAATGTGGCTTATCTATCTTCGATTTCGACAGTCTTTTTATCAGTAATCCCAAAGAATAGCTAATCCGAAGAAACGCTGCATCGTACTTCTGAACAACATAGGCACAACATACCGTATTTATATGCCTACACTGGGCAAGCAACTTTCAATTAAAATGAGTCTCCTGTATGGAAATATACATAATGGAGGCCAGAGTACAGGCTGGAGGCGCATGGCTAACGACATATGGAAGTTTGAATCTGGCCCTGAAGCACGCTCGTATAGCCTAATGTTCCCTCTTTGCACGTTGGGCTATTAGGTTGCTCTAGTTCCGGCTTCTACCGCAGCACTGCGTGTCTTTCTTGTTTTCCCTTCAGTCTCGCGTGAATCTACGTCCTCGTCCCATTGCTGTTTGTCATCCAGTGCATGCCCTTCCTGAACCGGCATTGTCTTGCTCCGTGATATCCATCATACTTCTCACGTCTATTCCACTTACAGGTACCATCAACTTCACTTTTGATAAGTCCATGCGGCATGAGCAGCCCGGTTCCTTAGAGATACACGACTGTTTGATAGACAAGATTAAGGTTTCTGAAGATCAGCTACATACTGTGTACCTTTATTTGGAATTATATGCGTTTCTTGTCAGATTTCTAGACCGGCTTCACGTTTAGAGGATATTGTTACCAAACGGATCTCAGATCCTTTTTACCCATCGTGATCGCTTTACTAGCACGGATCGTTTGGCGAATACAGAACTGCCCTAGGCAAATATTCTGTATTTTAATCTTTCATCCGAGGTAAATGACAGTTTTCTACGGTACATCCTCTTGCCTTATGGAGATAAACACATATTCGAAGAGAACGCTGGTCTGCCAACACCGCTTACAGGTCTAGACTGGGGTTCGGTCGGTAGAAATGGCGATTAAAAATAACTCTCTCACTCGCAAGTATGTGGTTATCGGGTTCTGTTACTTATATCGGCCAGAAAAGAACCTGCTGCATTTGTAATCAGAGCGGCCACCTTCATACGAATTGTCCTTGTTATGTGGGGGTAATAAACCCGCATACGAACTGCGCAAAAAATTGACTTCAGCTTATCTTCTACCACGGGATTCTGACGCTGAGCAACCCTGGTTATTGAGGCTCAAAGAGGATGTTTGAGGGTAATGTTCACGATGTCCCCCCGCTGCCCACACGTAGAGACATTAACACCGTCATTTCCGTAATGCTGACCTTAGTTACTAGAAACAAGCCTCAGTATACAACGCATTCAGCCTGAAAGAGTTGCATCACGGAAGGAGAAAAGACAGGTGGAAGAGGGGGGGATATGTTCACACTTCCTCCGTTTCTGCCATGGATACTGATACGTAGCTCCGTCAGATGATGATTTTGTAATTTGAATTTGATAGTTTTTGTGCCTGTTCAGTTTTCTATGCATGCATATATTTTTCTCGTTTTGAATATTAATATGACTGATTCTGAACTCAAGCTCGCCCCTTTGTGGCAGTTTATATATGGCTCTGCTGCACACGTTATTTTCTTACAGGAAGTTTTATTTGACCAGTTTTCAGTTCCTGGTTTCTCAGACTTTTTTAATGTGGCTTCTACGGCTTCTGAACGTTCTACAGGCACTGACTTGTTTGATAGGGAAGGAACTGTATTACGAGAATTCGGAATCCTTGATGATAGTAGGGGTATAGGATGCTCCTTGCGTGATCTCACTTCACTTCTTCTCTATGCCCGTTCTGGCTCTGGTCGTTCACGTATCTGGAGAGTGAAAGTCAGTTACGTACTTCGTAAATCCCAGACAGTAGTTTTAGTAATGAACTTGATGACATGGATCGCTCCTTGCACATATGTGACACATGAGTTTGTCGGTATCCTATACTTGTCCGACATATTTATTTTACTGCCACCACTAGCAGTCGACTAGACAGCTCTTACCTTTCTGATTCCTCGCGTGGACTGGTTTTGGACGTTGACGTGATACCCACCCGTTTTACTGATCATTCTCCCATAGCCATCACATTTAATTCTGTGCAGCAGCCGGTAAAATTTTATCGTCTTCCCTGAGTGCTTGGTATTGTCTCTCAATAAGACCAATCTCTTCTCGTTGTCATCCTGGAAGCATGGACCCGTTGCTTTCGTGCTATAGAACGGTACTCATCTATTGTGGAATGGTGAATACTGTATGCCAAACCACAAATACGTAAAGCTCTCATGTTTTCTGGTTCGTGAAGGCGGCAGACGTCCGGCGGAACCAAGAATGTTATGTCTCCTTGTTGCGTCAACTTTACGATAGCGCTAGGCAAGCTCCTCTACGAATTATGGGTGTAGGGCGAATTAAAGCTGAATTGCTACAGTTAAAGTAATTTCAGATGGAGAAACTCAGGATGAGATGTCAACTACATTCCTCTTTTTAAGATGAACTCCCTTCGCAATTCCATCTCATCACTATCAGGCTCACAGGAAACGCGTTTGCATTGCTTCCCTCACTAACGTCGATGGTTGGGTGCCAACACCTCAACGTTAAATTTTCAATTTCTTTTTTAACTGCTTTACTAAATTGTATAATGCCCATGTTCCGGCTGAAAATTTTCCTGACAACTATTCCCGTTTGGCGTATTGCATCGTCACCCCTAAATTAAATGAAGAGTTTTTGAGTGATTACCACAAGGACAATATATATAATAATGTTACATGGTCTAAGTTACGTAAGTTACCTGGCCTGGATGGCATTTTTAAAGTATTTCGTATTGATTTTGGCCTCTCATAGGTGACACAACAACGTCGAAGGTGAATGGAGTGATACGGCGTGTCTCACTTCCTGCTCCTTTCAAGGAAGGCACAATGTCCTCATCCTGAAAACCATGGGTCGACTTGGTCTGGACACACTTAGTCCGGTTACTCTCGTAAACTTCGATTATAAAACTTTCTCCTCAACCATAAACACATGTCTCCCTAAGTTTCGTGACAAAATCGTTGCCGTTCACAAAAACTGTGTGCCTGGACGATTAATACTGACTTCTGTACTGGAACGTCGAGTAGTCATTTCGGTGGCTGCGGCCGCTAATAATTCGGGGACCTTGCTTTTTCTCTACTTCCACTAGGAATTTAACAGTGTCAGTCACAGTTTTTAAAGCCTGTGTCAACAGCATTAGACTTTACTCACGATGTATGCCAGGTCCGAACCAGTCTTTTCACTAGTATCCATACCTCAGTGGTTGTGAACGGTCACCAGCCAACCTTCTCCCCTCTCCTCTCCCACCGCCGATTTCGATCTGACGGGGTTCACCCCAGGGAAGCCCCGTATACATGTTACGTTTTGTTTTGCTCTTGGAACACTTGCTTCGCCGTATTCCGTGCAAATACGTGGCTGGACTCTCTTGGGGTGACAATTTTCGGTCAACACTTTCGCCGATGACATCATGTTTTAGTACGACATTTATGGGCTCAAGGATACCATGACTCCTTTTTCCGCCTTGCTGGTGTCCACATTAATGATCAGAAATGTGCGTTCCTCCAGTTGCCGGCTTTACCCAAGTGGTAATTCCTTGAGCGACGGTGATCGATCATCACAAGACTTTAGGGGCCGTAGTGGATCAAAACCCGACCAAAATGGTAGCATTTAACTTGTGAGAGGTTCCTATTCGTTTTCAGGTAGCGATTTTCGGACACGACCGCCGTTCCGCTAGCCTCCTTCACCAAGTCGGGTCTTACGCACCCATATTTTCAGTTAAGTGTATTACACTGCACTGATATTCCCGCTTCGCGCGATGATGGCCCACAGACTCAAACAACTATCCAGTCGATTCTTGTGGCGACGGTACGTCTTTAGAGTTCGGTATGAAGTGGACGCCAGGTATCTCAAGTTCAGAGGATTAAGTTCTCCCGATATTAAAGTGAAGGCGTCTGTGTTGTTGTTCGACGCAGTGTCTTAACACTACAGAGACGCAGTGTTCCGTCACATCTTGTTTACTTTCCTGTCTCCAGTCAGTTACTCCGACTCCCACCGTCCATGTTCTACAGATAAACCTAAACTACGAAATATCCACGAATATTGCGTTATTGTCAGTTTCTAAGGTGCTGATATAATTTCAAAGACGCACCTCATAACTGGAGTCTTATTATCCCGTTGAGGTGAACCGTTCTGCCTCTCTCCTGTTGAAATAGCGTCTCCGTCAACATACTGGAAAGCTGTCTGACCTCATCTTAGCCTTCATATACTACAGATGGAGATCGCTTCATTGTGGTATAGGGTCATTCACAGCGACTGGCGACCGTCGTTTTCGGCCTTCCCCTGAGTGTTGAATGTCAAGACACTGATGCCTTATTCCACAGGCTGGTCTCTTATGGATGAGATCACTAACTGTGGCTACGTCTACTGTTGGCTTTATCTTTCCCCGGTGTCTGTGTCAGCTGTTTCTGACGCATCTCTTCTCCGTCTGGACGTATCTCTTTTCCGCAGATGAAAACGAATACGATCGTCCGGATCATGGGTCACAACCGTAACGATGACTATGTTCTTGAAGGAGGGGACCTAGAAACGACGGAGAGGCTCCGTCCCTGCCGCAGCCGCAGTGGTCCACAACCCCATGACGACTACCGCAATCCACTTCACCCCTCCGCCGCCAAACACCGAACCCAGGGTTGTTGAGCGGTTCGGCCCCCGGTGGACCCCCCAAGGAATGTCTCAAACCAGACGAGTGTAACCCCTATGTTTGCGTGGTAGAGTAATGGTGGTGTACGCGCATTTGGAGAACTTGTTTGCGCAGCAATCGCCGACATAGTGTAACTGAGGCGGAATAAGGGAACCAGCCTGCAGTCACTGAGGCAGATGAAAAACCGCCTAAAAACCATCCACAGACTTGTCAGTTCACCGGACCTCGACACAAATCCGCCGACCGGATTCGTGCCGGAGACCAGGCGCTCCTTCCCGCCCGGAAAGCCGTGTGTTAGACCGCACGGCCAACCGGGCGGGCTTTCTTGTCTTAAGTCGACACTATGTTTGTTACGTTTCCCTGTAGTCCGTGATTCCTCGCTGTTTCTAGCACAGATTGTACATCCTTCTGCATATTTTAAACCATTAACCAATGTATTACCCCAACCTTTCGGCAATCATTTCATGTAAGATATATAATCTTAAGACACCTTGCCATGTAAAGTTGTCAAAGTTGTCAATTACTCTTTCCACGCTCTCTCTCCCTCTCACTTTCTCTTTCTCTTCCTCTCCTTCCGCCTCCAGCCTTTCATATCTATCTGTTAATCCCTATCAAAATTGTTATTTATGTATAATTTTACCGCTGTAGCCAATATGATTATTGTACTTAAAGTTTGTAACATTTCACCTGAATGTATAAACAAGAATGAAGTTTAAGCCATTTAGACATTTCACCTGATCGTATAAACGAGCATTAAGTTAAAGATTTTTTAACTTGTCAAAATCGGATTTATATACCACCTGAAGTATTTATTGCAACGCATGTATTCGACACCTCAAAATAAATACCTCCTAGTCCTTAATAGAATTACACTGTAATAATGTTGTTACTGTTGTTACGATGCATATTCTTTGTACTTTGGGATAATGTTTCTGTTATGCTATACGATCCTAGCACCAAATCGTTTCCAGACGCCATAATTGTTTACAAAGTATGATAGTATACATGTGATGTGTTACGACAGCGAAAGGAACGTGTGACCACTGCAGGTACTCTATTTTACTTATTTTAGGTTTACCGTTAGATATAAGTTTCATTTTTTGTCAAAAGTAACCAAAAACCATGTTCCGAAATAGTTGTTTTGTTTTCTCCACTCGACAGTGCCACAAGTTCCTCCAAAAAATTGTAACACACACAAATGTCATACTATCAAACGAAAATCCACCTGATGATGGAGGTTTAAACCTTTGATACGTGCCGTGGAGACAAGTAAACAGTGAGTGGTAACAGTAAAATTGTTGTTTCATTTAATAGTTTCTTCGATAAAAGCACAATAATAATAGTACATACTGATATGAAACTGACTAAAAAGTTCTCAGAAGTATATACATGGAGAATAACATTGTAACAGGAACGTGCAGTACGCCAAATAAGCAGAGAAGGAAACTGGAAACATTTCAAATGTTATGGTATGGTAGAATTTGAAATATCAAGTGAAGAAATACGACACGATATGGAGGTATCACAGGGAATAGAATAGAAACGGAAGGAAGTATTGGCAGCGTAAGGGTAAAGTAAGTGGGTAATGACGCCGCATTTAGAAGTTAGTAATGCTGGGAAAACATTTTACGCACAGAGAAACGCTAGAATCTGAGATGCTCTTGCTCGTAGTAGTTACATACAGATAAAGAGATAAGCACAAGACAGGAATACATGGCGGACTGTATCAAAGCAACTGAAGGACAACTGTCTTTAAAATAAATAACAAAAGCATTGATATCAACGTAGATCCAAGTGCTTGGTTTTTAAAAGAAATGATAAAAGAACTAATGCTGAAGACAAATCTGCACTATGTGCTTAACCTGAGAGTGTTAGATTATTAATGTCATTTGCTTGATATGTTTTAATCATCTGTACATATGATGTTACAGCAGATATCAAAACGGAGCATACGATTCATTAATTTTTAATATGAAACTCAGTCAGTTAAACCTCCAGATATGTAAAATGTATAACACATGTGTACCAAATTATTCGGACCCTGCGAGGTGGTGCAGTGGCTGAAGGCTTGAATGTATTTTCCCCTTGGTGTTTTCTCGATTTGATTAGTGCAGAGAAACAGTAAAAAGTTTCCACTATCATGTCTACAGCGCCTTGCGGACTCCCGGTTTAGTGTGGGGCACATCACAATCAGTACGTAAAAGGATGATAGACAGAGAATCCTCTCGGATTAAATGGTCTTTCATTGCGTTGTTTATGCGATTACGGTGGTCCCCAGTCTAGCAACTATATTTATTGAAGGAAATTTCGTAGCTCAAATTATGTTTTAAGTGTTACAACAAATAGCACTGCCCTATCCCGATGCGCGCTTTGGAAAGTTTTCATGATCGATCAGTGTTCGTTTAAACAATGTTTTAGTCTTGAGAATTTGCTCCAAAGCACGGGTATTACGGGTTGTTGATCAGGTGGCAGGGTCTGTCGCTGACTGAATTTATCTGGGATACAACTGGCTGCCTGCTATGTACGCTCAGCCTCCTACAGAATTTGCAAGGACTGTGCAAAACTGCTTGCGTTTATACTATCGAGAAGCTCCATATCACTTCGTTACGAGAAGCGTGTAATGCTGGTTTTACGTTTGTAACGTCTATGAATGTAACCTAGAAACATTTCTTTATGTTGTCTGTGCCAACCTAATAATCATTTTATTATTGCCACACTTCTGTGAATTTGACTGATAGGTCACCGGGCGTGGTAGCCGCACCGTCTAAGGCGTCTTGTCACTGTCCGCGCAGCTCCCCCCGTTTGGTCCCATAAGGTCTTACCTCAACTTTACACTTTTACTGATAGGTCACTAGCGCAGAGGGACATTCTACTTTTCGGCTTAATGACATTTAAGAGTTTCCTGTTGGTAAGCACATGTGTGGAATCCCACTCATAGCACTTAATTCAAAATAATTCTCCTCATGGTTTGCCAGAGTACTATAATTTTTCCTTGAAGTTTTTCCGACTACCATGCACATCCCGTAGAGCAGTTCACTCACAAATTACGTCTTGCTTTCAGCTTCCCTGACATATTTAATACTTCAGTTCTCCTTCAGTTTAAGTTCAGTATGTTACACCTTTTCACGCTTTTTAGTAAAATATTCTTCTGATCTCATTTCTTTTCTTTTTCGCAGTCCCGAGGTCCTCTATGATGATGAAGTTTGGTTTGTGGGGCGCTCAATTGAGCGGTCACCAGCACCTGTACCAAGTCCCGATTTTTACACAGTCCCTTGTTTTTCACAGTCCAATTTATCCACTGTCCCAAACACACAGTCCCCGGTCAGAGAAAATCCCCAACCCGGCCGGGAATTGAACCCGGGACCCAGACTCAGCAACGCTAGCCACTAGACCGGTGTCCTCTGTGCTCTACTGTTCCTTCTTGACTGTTGCCAGGAAGTAACGCTATATTCACTAATTTAATAATTACTCCTGAGCTAACAACAACACTTCGATTATTTATATAGATATAACAACAGAAATATTTCCTTAACAGACTAGCATTCAAACAAAGGTTCTAAGGGCAAACAAAAAGCTACAACCGGCAACTATACGTTACAGAAAATGGTTTAAATACCAGCCCCTAAACTAGTCACCTGGTTTTAACAACATCTCCATTCTTCCTAAATAGCTCTTATGTCATGCTTATCATTTTCCGCAAGAATATTTTTTTTGTTAGCGTATAAATACTGTATCTTTTAAATAATTCCTCTTAGTCTGAAATGAATGCGTTCCAGAGCCACATGGATTCTTTTTGTACATATACGTCTCTCATGTTTACCATGCCATACTTATTCATATTACGTATTAGAAATTGATGTAAATATTTTAGGTATTCGAATTTCAGTATAGTACTTCAGTCCGTAATACATATAGAATTAATAGAGCAAATACTGAAAACTCGTAAAACAGCTGCACGTTTCGCCACAGGCTCGTTTAGTGTGTGAGAAAGTACCGGGATGCTCATCCGATTTTAGTGGCAGCCCCTACATAGGAACAGTTGTTCATCATAGTGAAGTTTCCTACAAAAACTTCTGGAACTAACACTCCAAGAATGACTACCCGCCAAATGGCTAAGTTACTTTCCGCAAACTAGTCGCGGATGTGACAAGAAAGTAGAGAACTGCAGCAATGCATGAATATACTCGCTACACAATGTACCATAGATTGCGAGGCAGAGACGTAAATTCTCATATAGGAAATTAAAGTAGTAGTGGTTTCTCCATAGAGTTTAGCGGTAACAGACCTCTGAGGAAAATGTCAGCTCACCGTGGAGGGTGCGTGCTGCATTTGGTAGCAGTGGTGGAGGAATAGCTGCTGCGGTAGCGTCAGAATCAATTTGGAAGGCCGGCGCCCCAGTCGCTATCTGCGTGACTGTGTGTCGCCCGGAGCTTCCATTATGTCCCAGTGATAAGGCGGCCCCTTATATTGGCCAGACAAGGCGCACCCAGCCGTCACGCCGATATCACCGCCGTTCGGCCACCCGCATTGCTGATGTCCTTATTTTTCCCCACACAATAAGGAAATTATCCGGAGTGGCTATCGGCGGGATTGGCTCGGGGAGCTGCGAAATGCCCTCAGGATATGACCTCACACAACGCATCCCCCAACCAGTGCACCCTCGTTTGATCGCATATCCGAAAGCCCAGCCGACGTTGCATATGCATTGCGCGCCATGCCGCCACCGCCGGATCGTTCAGGTTTGCGGTATCTGAAACTAGCAACGCTGTTCGTGTCCCTTCGATATCTGCTCTCTCACATGTGTTGTTAGCTTCCACTCTTAGCATCTCCTTCCTCCCCTTACTTTTATTTTTACGCTTCTTAGAAATAATGTAAGAGAAGGAAAGCTGTGGGTGTGACAGCTACAATTGCACTCGCAACAAACATCCCTTCGTTTCCGTTGTAGTAGTGTAGGAGTATTAAGAGCGGTTGATGACGTCTTCTTGCCTTTGTCATTCCTATAGTAACGAACACTGAGCAGAGTTTTACGCAAAAACAGTAGTTTGACTTTCGTCTACACAAAATGTTTCAAATTTAGGTTTTCTATTATTATGATAAATCCGTAGGCTATAGCCATTTCTTAGCGTTATATTATATGCTAATAATAAGATAATACGGAAAATTATTGCTTTTATGATGGAACGATAATGTTAATGTATACACTTCTCAAGTGTGCTGCTCTCTAAAAAAGATCGTTTCAGAGATTCTCACCTTCTTTTTATTGTCCTTATCGCTTGTCTCTTTCTCTGATATTATTCAATTAAACGGCAACTGTTCTATGTTTAATTTTCACTGACATGTCAACTCTGTATTTCTGGATGAACACGCCACCACTTGACTGCATTGTTATGTATTTAATTACGATTCAGGTTTTGGCCTTTTATGCCATTTTCAGGTGACTGGGTTCATGCCATTAACACGTACTGCAGGACATCAGTCTCAAAATAGGCCATAACTTAAGAGAAATATTCGCTCCCCACGAGATTCCAGATGTAAAATGATCTTGTAAAAAGATCAGTAAATAATGGTGGGAGCATGTCATATTTAATAAAAACAGGTTTACTTTGGTATATAAAACATGAACACATTTCCTTGAGCCGTAATGACTATCATTACGAATGAAGGACATGTGTCATTCTTTCCACCATGACGTAATAGTGACTGTCACTACGAATCAGGGACATGTATCATTCTTTCCACGATGTCGTGCGGCTCCCTCCGTCGGAGGTAGGAGTCCTCTCTTGCTCATGGGTGTATGTGTTGTCCTTAGCGTAAGTGAGTTTAAATTAGATTAAGTAGTGTGTAAGTCTATGGCCCGATGACCTCAGCAGTTTGGTCCCATAGGAACTTACAACAAAATTTCCACGATGTAGCCGTGAATGGAAGAAGAAAATATCTTGGTACAATCGTTGGCAAATACAATAAAAGTGTCTCCTACCAAACACTCCTCATTTTTAGATTACAGATGTCAATGTAGTCTTTCTCTGGAGCTATTTGAGTAAAGCAGTTCCTGTACATCTTTTGTAGCAGGATAACAGATTTGATCTGTCATTATTTTTGTTTCTTTATATATCAGGGAGGTATAGCTTCATATAAAGAACTTATTTTAATTTTTATATAGTTACTTCGTTTACAGTATTAAGATGAAATGAATAACGGAATATACTGTAACGATATTCCTGTAACACCCGGGCCCCTGCAAGAAATTGACTTTTCACACTATATATTGGAGTCTCCATGCTTTATCTAAGATGACAAAACACGTTACACTATTATCAGGAAGAAGGATTGCATTATAGCAGTGATTGTTTATTGCTTTTACATATGACTTAAAAAAAACTGCTGAACAGTTATTAATAAGTAACCATTTGTTTGAATAGTAACGCATTAATAACAATAACTCTTCAATAGCTGAGATTAATTTCATTCAGCTCATTCTAACGTTCCATTTAAAATATGTAAGTTTGTTCATGCCATAGATGTTTTAACAGTGAAGGACCATAGATTTGAAATGACAGAATGGAGTCAGTAACGTACAATATTTACTGTTTTCCCTTCCTGCATCTATGTCATTGTTCATTGCTGTTGTGTCTCCCTGCTGAAAGTGCTTTCCTGTTTTTGTCTATTTGTACACATGGGTGTTACTTCCTCTCAATTATTTAGTTTTCACTGCATTTTGTTTGTCCCGTATTTTGGTGGATATTAGGTACAATGTGCAACATTTCAGTTTTTATCCCTTATTTCTTCTATTGGTGTCTGAAGTAGAATTAGGAATCTCTTCAGCTGCTCCTCAATTATTGACCAAGGCTAACATGTTCTGAAAATCATACGTCAAAAAGAATGAAAACAATCCTGTAATTTGGAACTACGTTCAGTAACACCTGCTTTCCATTCTTGATTTCATCTGTCATGAGAGCTTTCCAGCGTCTAAAACAACGTATTTACACTGTTAGTGGCATTGTGTTTTGGGAGGTTTCGTTGATATGCTTCCATTATTCCGCTTTTAATCGTTCTGCGAAGAAGAGATATACTAACATTATAAGGATAAAGAAAACAGTGCAGTCGTTATCATTACTAAAATATTGGCAATTATTTATAGGTCTGATCTACGCATGAATAATTTTAGTTTAGTGACCTCTTAAATTGTTAGGCATTTGTGTAACAGTTACAGTGAGAATTTTCTGAGTAAGCCTACAACTCACACTCACGTTTCTCGTCATTTCACATATCGACCCCTACTACGAATGAAGTCATAACGAACATTATACAAGGGTTATTCGGAAAGTAACGAACGGTCAGTTGCGAAATAGAAACCACAGAGATAATCCGATAAAGTTTTGCACAGGTGTGTTGGGCAGTGTCTTTAGTATGCCCGTCGGTACCGTTATGTCGTTCTTTTTAGTTCTGAGCACACAGGGAGCACATGAAGTACCAAGAACAATAGTGTCTCCCGCCAAGTACGAGGGCCTGGTGAGAAATTTCACCTGAAGCTATGCAGCCAACATTACATAACTGTCGTGTGTTTTCTTCTTCAAGACAATTCTCAGCCGCATTCCGCATGGGCAATGAAGGTCCTCCTGAATCGTTTTCAATAGGAAATGTTTGATTACCCACAGTACGCCCCGTAATGGTCTTCCCTGAGTTCCATCTCTGCTCACATG
Organism: Schistocerca serialis cubense; assembly: GCF_023864345.2. Classification (NCBI taxonomy): domain Eukaryota; kingdom Metazoa; phylum Arthropoda; class Insecta; order Orthoptera; family Acrididae; genus Schistocerca; species Schistocerca serialis. Next base: position 587,494,631 of record NC_064640.1, read on the forward strand.
AAGATAATATTTTGGCACAGACAACGAGCTGTAGGCCAGCGTAGAGAAATGGCAGAAAGCACTGGCGGCTGCCTTCTATAACGAGGGTATTGGAAAGTTGGTAGAGCGCTTCGACAAACGTCTAAGTCGGACCGGCGACTATGGAGATAAGTAGCTGGAAGTTGTAGCTAACTGTAGCAAATAAAAGAGTTTTGATTATCACTGTGATTTCCATTTCGCGACATATCGTCCCTTACTTTCCGAACAGCCCTCGTACACATCGCTCTCGATTGAGATCTGACTAAGAATATTCGTTTCTGCACACGCTCTGTTGCCGATTGTTGTTTCCTTGAGTTTTTGGTGATTATCGGGGTGCTCCGACGTAAACGTCACAATGATTCTAGAATTTCTTTTTCTTTTTTCGAAGTAGGCGCTAAGAAGAAATTCCATTTGCAGTGAAAAAGTTACTTACGGGAATGGTTTAGATGTTTACTACAGTTACATATGTAATCCAAAACATGATGCAGCTTCCATACGAAAATGACGTGGAATTTTTTCCCCTCGTGATAAAACAAGCGTCGGGCGGAGAAAAGAACAAAAAGAAAAAAAAGAAAAAAGTTCACAGATGACATAGAATCAACATCTCAAAACTTTTTTCTATTTAAGGCTTATATCCTCATATTATTTCGTGGTAACAGGAGTCGATATTGCCTAATTTGTTCAAAATGATACATTCAGCGTAATACGTGAACCATTTTGCAGGGGTGTAATATGAAGCATCCTAATATAGACGATTAGAATTTTATACAAGCCCTTTCTTTGCGTCCTCCACGAATATAATTCGTGGGCTGTAAATACGGAATAAGGAAGCATTCGGTTCGCAGAGGTGTCATATTCTAAAGATACAAGTAACCCAAGATTTTTAACATACAAGGAAAATGGTTGCGTTAGAAAATTAGTGCATACTGATAGAGGAAAACAAAAATATTTTGGATATTGATACGGTCATCAGTTAGAAACGAGAACTTCATAATTTATTTTAATGGTATTTTGAGGAGCATTTTGAAATATTCAACCGGATGACTTAATGTATAAGATAATGGTCCGGCATTTGGAGAACAGCGATTCAAATATTTAGATTTTCTGCAGTTTTCCAGGCGAATTACGGGTTGATCTCTTTGAAACAAAGGCAGAAGATTACCATTCCCGCACGTCCATACATATACCCTCACAATTGTATTCCAAGACGACTTTTTGCTGCGAATACGTGTCTCGCCATCACCGGTACGTTACATAAGTGAAGTTGGACCGGCTTTACTGTTTTAACAGGACGTTAGAAGCTTCACCATAAAGCTTATCATGTGTCCTTACAGAGACACTCTCACGAGTTTCAGGTCTTAGGTCAGAACACTGACGCACAGTATAGTGGTCTGTATGTGTGCAACACCTTCTCGATTCCCTTTCCAATACTGAAAGTTTGTACCTCCATACAGATCGTGTCTGTACTATGGGACGTTAGCGACTTCATCTACGGAGATGTGAAAAAAAAGAAAAAAAAGAAAAGAAAAGAAAACTCCGTCCGAACAGGCCTCGGAAGACCCAACTGTACCGACCGACCGCCGTGTCACCCTCACCAGCTAGGCGTCACTGGATTCGGGTATGAATGGGCAGTACACCGCTCTCCCGACAGTTGTCAATTTTCGTTATAGGAGCCACTACATCTAAATCAAGTAACTCTTCATTTGGCCTCACAAGGGCTGAGTGTACCCCGCTTTCCAACAGCGTTCGGCAGATCTGAAAGGACACCCATTCAAGTGATAGCCGAGGCCGACAGCGCCTAACCCAGCTACCACCGAGGCAGGGCAATTGGCACAGGTGCGTAAAAAATATAAGGAGAAAATGGAAATTTAAAGAGACCTTTCGTTCCTAGGAAAAGCTGGAGGATGCGACAGGTAACAAATTGCCAGAAATAAGAAGGAAACTGATCAGCAGAAATAAGAATTGCTTCACAATAGTAAAACACGAAAAACCATTACCATCTTTCAGACATTAGTAACAGAGTGCTCTATAGATCTTCATTCTATTTTCTCAAGAAATAAATTATAGGAACAAAAAAGGTGTTGTTGTTAAATAATGTTCCTCGTGCGAAAGAATAAATGCAAGCTGTGAAAGGGAGATTGTAGAGCTTAATATAGACTGATATACGGTGAGCCAGGTGTAAGCATCGTGGGAGTAAGTGAATAAGTTTTCATTTCCGACATTGGCTGTGGCGGCACGACGTACATTCACAGTAAATGTGCGGAAGTGAGGAAGCGCGGCTTGGCGGGAACACAGACGCCGCGGGGCGCCTGCCATCAGCGCTGTCAGGCTGTGGCTTTTTGCAGGCCGTATCGGCAGTCGTCGCTTCGCCTTAACCGTGTATTTACCCCCCGCTAAGCGCCAGCCTTCCAATCGATGCTGCCGCAGCTGACCGCGCACGCTTGTCTAGGTTCCGCGACAACACTTGGTCGTTTCGTGCGCCGTATCTACAGTTGGAGTCTAAGCCGGCTGCAATAAATTTCCCCTGCTTATGGAAATAAAATCGTCTCTCGAGCCACTTTTTTAAATATTTAACGGAGGAGTGATAGATGAAATTCGTCTGGAGACAAAGTAGATAAGCTAGATTATACAGACGTTGCAAAAAGTCGTGTGAACACCCACAAATAATACTTTATCCTCAGATCTATTTTCTGTATCTATTTTTTCATCCTTACGGTGTTTAGTCAATACTTTCATTTTTTGTTTGTATGCTATCCCTACAAAATATCAGCTACCCATTTAAAAGAGCAACTAGCTCCCTTGGACCACTATACACGGTATAGAACTGCTGCCGGACAGTCATGTGGCCCCCTTGCTGACGTAAGCCGTGACAGTTAAGTACGAGGAGCATTCAATAAGTAACGCAACATGTTTTATTTCTCTGCCAATTTCGTCGGAAAAAATCGGAATTCGTTGTGGGGCAACGTGGAATTTTACCGCTTCAGCCCCTATATTTTCATGAACTTCCGAAAGGCAGCAGTTCTATACTTAGCCTTCAAAATGGCGTCCGTAACGGAGGTGCGTTAGTGAGTTTCTTTTTGTGAAAAACAAGAGCATCACAGATATTCTTAGGTGCTAGCAGAACGTCTACGGGACCCGGCACTGTACGGTGAACGGTGAGTCGTTGAGCGAGGCATTTATCATCATCGCAACAAGGTCATGCAAACCTGTCCGATCGCCCGCGTGCCTGTAGTGCTAGAACGTGCGGACGCTCTCATTCGAGATGACCAACGGATCACAAACACCTTGCTGCACGGCTGGAGGTTTCTGGTGGTAGTTCTGACACACTTGTCCTCCATTTTGGGGTAATCAAAGATGTGTGATCGCTGGATCCCAAAGGGGTTCTGGCCACCAAACAGAAGACGATAAAGAACAACGAAGGACCATCTTCAGGCAATTGATTGCACATTACGACGCTGATCGTAACGATTCGCTGTCGAACTTCGTCACAGGAGATGGAACATGGTTCATCACTTCGAACCGGAAACGAAACGACAATCCATGGAATGGAGCCACACCATCTCTTCACTGAAGAAAAAGTTCAAAGCCGCAAACTCAGTCAGTGAAACCGTGGCGACGGTCCTCTGGGACTGTGAATGGATCACTGTGTTTGATATCTTCGCTCATGGGACAACGATCCACTATGAAGTGTGTTGTGCTGCCTTCAGGAAATTGAAGAAATTTCTTCAGGGTGTTCGTCGTCACAAAAATGCAAACGAAATTCTCCTTCCCCATGACAACGCAAGGCCTCACAGAAGTCTGCGCACCCGAGAGGATGTCACAAAACAGCGCAGGACGGATCCGACCTATAGCCCGAATATCGCACCTTCCAACTTTGGCGAAATGGAGAATGCACTCCACGGGGAGCAGTATGTGGATGAAGGAGCGGGCCGGGGGTGAGGTTATTAATGCAACAAGACGATGGCTTCTACGTCGACCAAAAGAGTGGTACCATCAGGCCCTCCAGGTAAGGTGGGCCGTCGAATTGAAAGGAGATTATCTTGAAACGCTGGGTTTTGTAACCAAAAGCGTGGGATATAATATGGTGTATTGGTCTCCTGAATAAAACCAACCCGCTTTCAGAAAAAAATGTGTTGCATTACTTATTGAATCCCCTTTGTAACGTGTATGTGCCAGTCGCTTGTACGGAATGACCGCAGTAAGATGGGTACACGTGGGGACGTGACAGAATGGTAGGAGGGTACCATTGTGTTTGTACGTAATCATGACCATACTGTGAATGGTATTGCCTGAGTTCTTGGTGTTTCAAAGAGAACTGCGCAACGCGTATACAAGGAACATTGTACCACTTGGAGGTATGTAAAACAGAGTACCAAAAGTGATCACACGAACAGTGACCGGAGACTTTAGTCAAGCCTTGTCAATGACAATCCATTTCAGACCCATCAGGAACTGCTCCTGTCAGTGAATGCAGGTCCATCTTAAACAGCAGCTGAGACATCACTATAACGGGAACTACGTATAATCGACATTCATTGCCACGCGACATGTCAATGCTTACAATGACACACAGAGCTGCACATCATCAGTGGGCAAAGGAAAACAGATACTGCACAGTAACTGACTTTAGGCTCGTGGAGTGATCCAACGAGTCACGATTTTGTCTCTTTTCAAATTATGCAAGGCCTCCAGTGCTCCGATGGACAAAAGGAAGGAAGGAAGATTGGAATTCACTGGCCGTCTACAACGAGGTCATGAGATACCGAGCACAAGCTGGGATTGTTTCAAGGATGCTGAAGGGAATGGACATGGCCGTTCAAATGAATCAGCTCGGCATTTACCTGGAGCGATTTAGGAATACAGCTGGAAACTTAAGTCAGGATGGTTGGACACAGACTTAGATAGTACTCTTCCTGAATGCGAATCGTGAGTGCTGGCCAATGTGAAGCCTCACCCGGTGCCGCCGCACAACGAAGGTGCTTAAGCTGTAGTTAAAGATGGAGATGGTTCTGTGATGTTTCTGAAGTGTTTCTCGTACAAAGGCATCGACCCACTCATTCAGGTTACCGTGAACGTGTACCACGATATTTATTTTGACATTTTCAGTGCTCAAGTGTTGTCTTTTCTTCAGTATCTTTATTGCGCGTATACTGTCGGATCCCTCGTTACCCATCTTCCAAGATAACTAGAGACGTATACACTGAATTGAAAGTTCCTAGTTTGACGAGCAGTCAGGTGCACAGTCGTACCACGATTATTCTACAAACTCCCCCAACCCTATGTCCACAGAAAATTTAGGCGAAAATTTAGAACAAAGTAGTAAAGAAAATACCCTCTGTTCTGTAATTCTACAGGGACCAATCAAGAGTTCCAAACGTTTGGAAAAAGATGCATTCTGTTTTCGGAGAAGGGTAGTCAGACAGATGTGCATGACTATACAGGGTGTCTCAGACCTTTCGGGTCAAATTCAAACAGGTAGTGGCAGTTCCACAACCGATTACATTCAGACAGGAAACCAATAATCGGAAATGTATATTTATTGTCTTGTGGATATGCACAGCGTACATCACATAACAACAACTTAGCTCATAGTAACTGTTCAAAGCGGCAATCGACAGGCTCAATGCATGTATTGCAATGGCGCATGCAGTTCTGCCGAAGTCTCGCAAAGGTCACGGGTCTCTGTTGTACACTGGAACAGACAGCGCGTGATAAACACCGTACACCCCTGACCACCACCAGACATACTGTACACAATTTAGGTCGTGCCTCATCTGACGACCGCATGCATCGCACCGGCGCGTTAATCTGTGCCGCACGCACTTCATTATCCATTATCCCTGTTGTCAGTTGTCCGTTGCTGCAGACAGCTTGTGATGTGTCATGATGAGTTGTGTTACTGTGATGACGTGTAGTCAAAGATGGTACGTTACTCGTCACGAGAATTGGCAGACCGGCATTTAATTTACAGTGCGGCGGTATGTAGTGCCCGTAAATTAACAAGGAAGCACAGAGAACGCTTTTCCAACGGGTGACACCCCAAATAAAAGACGTTTATCTCCATGGATACTAATTTACGAGAGAAAGGGTCGTTCACGCCACAGAGAGGCAGCCAAGGTTTCCACCACAGACATGTCAGAAAACTAGACGTTGAGGAGGTTGTGTTGCATCATGTGGTCGACCACCCCATCAATAAGTACCCGTCAACTTCCCCGTGAAACGCATACGTCGAAGGATAGAATTTGGAGACTACTTGTGGGACAGGTAATACACTCCTATCATAAAGAGGGTGTGCAAGCGCTGGAACGAACTGACTTTAACCCCGCGTACACCTCTGTCAATGGATTACCACTGCAGTGCTGTAATGCAGAACTTCGTGTTATTCACAGATGAGGCCTCAGTCACCGATGATGGTGTGTTCAATAGGTGCAACAGCCACTTCTCGAATGAGGACGATCACCACGCCGTCCACATCTGTGGGCACCAGCAACGATTCTCTGTGAACGTATGGGTGGGCATTGCTCAACATCACCTAACAGGACCTTAATTCTTTCCTCCCTGTTAAGCTGGCCCACGCTACCTGGTGTTCCTGCGTGTTGCCACAGATTTGGAGACTGTATCCCGTGTTGTCCGCGAAAGGATGATGTTTCAGTACGTTGGTTCGCTAGCCGACTTCAGTGTTAATATCCGGGAGCACCTGAAACACACGTACACTCGTCGTCGGATTGGAAAAGGAGGTCCTGTCCTACGGCCAGCGTGATCGCCGAATTCCACTCCAATGGACTTTTCTTTTGCCAATGGAACGTCTGGTTCAAGACATTCCTTTGACACCATATCAGATAGTGAGCATGACTGGCTACTGATCAGATGTAGGTCATAGTCTCCCAAATTTATTTCATTAAATAATCCACTTAAACAGAAAATTAATTAATAATAAACAACATGATCTTCCTCTGAAACCCCTAAAAAGACATTGTCTATTTCATTATGCTTTACCCACCTTAAAAGGTTATTATTCTCACCAGAATGCTCTCAGTTACGTCCATTCTCTTACGACAGGTATTTCGATGAAATATGCTCAATGGATCCCACGTCACACAACTTAACCCTAAGTGAAGTGATGTAGTATGGGAGACCCTAATGGACTCGTTCAGCAGTCTAAGATAATGAGCGTATGAAGTGTGGTGTCACGTTTGCTCTTGATAATGATGAGGGAAGGGAGAGAGTGAAACCTAGTGCAGGCACATAGCCTAGTCTTTAGAAATAGTACCAAATCGGCTGCCGAGCTTAACGAGCCTATCTAACAGGTAGATCTCTATCAACAGCGTCACATGCCCTCACTTCAAGAGACACTGTAGGGAAGTTTGTAATTTAGTTCAGGACAGTGGCGCAAAAGTCAGGTGATAACGAACATTACACCACCATCCCTTCTCCTCTTTACCGTAAAGGCAAAGTGACACCAGCGAACAGGACATAGTTACCAATGCGGTTATCCATTCAAGTACTGGAAAGGTGCAATGCTGCTGAACTTTCGTGATCTGAGGAGAACCGGTGTTTTCAACGAGGCAAGGACGGTGACGTACTTAAAACTGCCCCTATAAGACACACACCATCACTACTTGTGCTGCAACAATCCTTCGGTTATCCATATTATGACCCTCACTCATTGTTTTCTTCCTTGTCAAATCTTGGGCCACATTTGAGACAAACGTCACCTTCCCAGAAGATTTTAAAGCCGCATCCTCCTGTCAGGATTAACCATCAGTTAATTTATTATAACTCCGTTACTGTCTTTTGGTAGTAATTTTACCTCGTATCTAGCCATCACAGCCAATTATTATTGTCGCTCCTACAATTATTATATGCTCATTTTGTCCTGTCCTGCGTCTGAGTAAATCTTTCCTGCGGCTAGTTGTTTATCTTTGTGCATCATTTTATATATCCCTGATTCAGGCTCTCTACACAGCTCAGAAAATTTTCTACACCATCAGATTTGTTAATCAATTCTTACTGCAGCTATTCAGGCAAAGGCCTTTTCAAAAGTACAAATAGCTCTAGCGTTCTCTTAAAATGGTTTAACTTAGTTAATTCCTCATCACAGAACTACCTCATACTTTGCCTGTCAATTCCCTGTACTGAATCATTCAAACCTAATTCCATAGATTAATTTGTTTGCACTGGCTCCAGTATTTCTGCAAAAATAGCTATTCAAACTGGTAGTTTTAAAAATCAGATGATGATGATTCGCCCATATCTGCACAGAACCCTCTAGCTAACTCTGTGCCAATTTCATATTAGCTTCATCACTCACTCCAGTTACAAAATTTTCGTGACATGAAATCTGTTACATGATATTTCTTATGACTAGAAAATCAATTTTCACTACGGTACAAGAGAACTGTTTGGATCAATTTCACGTGACTAGCAAGCAAAATGACCCTCTCCACTCCTCCTGCCCTCCCTCCACATCACGTCCCTCACCTACACACCTTTCTTGGAAACAGGCCCATCAGAAAGCTCCTAAGCCAACACACTTGTTTTGCTCTCTCTATTACAGTTCAGTATTTTACCGTCCAGTCACATTCTTCAATCCTTTCTTGAACCATGGCCACCATTTTTTGGAAACGCGCAAAAGAGAGAACTCCACTCAAAGATGGGTGGAGCATAACATCTTTCTCGTGTATGTTGGCAGTTGATTAATATCTGCGTGGTGTCGGATATATTCCCACTACCGGCACTGTTACTTCGTTTCCCACATCTTGGACCCCTAGAAAGAATAAGTATTGTACCATTTGCGTTTTGATAAGTTATTATTGGATTAATTTGCTAAACTTGTTATAGTTATTGTGAGCAGTATGTGATAAAATACGCTGAAACGCCTAAGAAACTGATATAGGCATGTATATTCAAATACAGACCTATATAAACCGGCAGAATACGGCGCTGTGGTCGGCAAAGCCTATAAAAGACAACAAGCGTCTGGCGCAGTTGTTAGATAGGTTACTACTGCTACAATGGCAAGTTATCAAGATTTAAGTGAGTTTGAACGTGGTGTTAGAGTCGGCGTACGAGCGATGGGGCACAGCATCTCAGAGGTAGTGATGAAGTGGGGATTTTCCCGTACGACCATTTCACTAATGTACCGTGAATACCAGGAGTCCGGCAAAACATCAAATCTGTGACATCACTGCTACCAGAAAAAGGTCCTGCAAGGACAGGACGAACGACGACTGTAGAGAATCGTTCAAGCTGGCAGAACTGTAACGCTTCCGCAAATTGCTACAGATTTCAATGCTGGGCCATCAACAAGTGTCATCGTGCGAGTCATTCAATGAAACATCATCGATATGGGCTTTCGGAGCTGAAGGCCCACTCGTGTGCCTTTGATGATTGCACGACACAAAGCTTTACGCCTCGCCTGGACGCGTCAACACCGACATTCGACAGTTTATGACAGGAAACATGTTGCCTGGTCGTACGAGTGTCGTTTCAAATTGTATCGAGCGGATGTACGTGTGCGGGTATGGAGACAACAACATGTATCCATGGAGTCTGCATGTCAGCATGAGACTGTTCAAGTTGGTGGAGGCTCTGTAATGTTGTGGGACGTGTGCAGTTGGAGTGATATGGGACCCCTGATTCATTTAAATACGACTCTGACAGGTGACTTGTACGTAAGCATCCCGTCAGACTATCTGCATCCATTGTTTATCCCGACGGACTTGAACCGTTTCATCAGGACAATGCGAAAACTCGCAAATCCAGAATTGATATAGTGTGACTCCAGGAACACTCTCCTTAGTTTAAATACTTCCGCTGGCCATCAGATTCCCCAGACTTCAATATTATTGAGCAGATGTGGGATGACTTGTAATGTGCTGTTCAAAAGAGGTCTCCATCCCCTCGTACTCTTACAGATTTACGGAAAGCCGTGCAGGATTCATGGTGTCAGTTCCCTCCAGCACTACTTGAGACATTAGTCGAGTCCACTTCAGCGTGCTCGCAGGGGCCCTACACTATATTAAGCAGGTGTCCCAGTTTTTTTGGCTCTTCAGTGTATATGTGTGTTATGTTAAAGGCCATAGCGAAGTAGTGCTTATATAATGCCCTAGTTGACTTTTTTTCGTATGTTCACATTATGCAAGAAAAAGGCTCGTAGTTACAGTTTTTTCCATTCCAAAATGAGTAACCAATTGTGCCGTTCTATTTTAAATTATTTTTGAAAAAATGTAAAACAGTCTCTTTAGTTTACTTACAATTTCGCTATTTTAAAACACTATATTCCTAGTAAAACATCCCGAATATTTATGACATTGTAGTCTGCTGTATGTGGACAGCTACTGATATTGCAAATAATGTTCAACAGACAGTGGGTACAATGAACGAAAAACCATCTCACGATGCTTTTATAAGATTTTTCAGTCATGGTTCATTTCACCAAGCACTTTTTTACGGGGAAGAAGGTAATGTACCTTGTTCCACACCAGAAACAGATAACTGATGTGGTGACTGGCTGAAGTCCGCCCCATTGGCCCAATGGCCAGCGCGTCCGATTGTAATGCAGCTGAGTTCGATTCCTGTCCGGGGTGGAGATCTTCTCCACTTGGGGAGGTGGTATTGTGTTATCCTCACCATCATTTTTTCATCATCGATACGTAAGTCGCCCATTGCGGCATCAAGTGAAAAGACTTTTATCTCGGTGGCCGAACTTCGCTAGGAGGGGACTATCAACAATTAATGTTATAAAAACATATTTTTGACTAACATAGGTTCATATCATTAAATTTTAGGCCTACTTAAGCTGTAAAATTAATGGACTTTCATGAGCTGACAATTTTGGGAAGTTTTCAGTAATGGCTCACCTCACCAGACACCATTTTAGTGGAGAAGAACATACTGCATCAAATTCTACACACGAAATGTATAACTGACGTTATTGAATAGCTAATGTCGGTTTTTATTATTTCCCTTTTCGGCATAGTTGAGGTTGTGTTCCACTGGGGTGGTGGGTGTATTGGTGGATAACAGTTATTCTTATCTACGTGATAAACACAATCGACGTAGCAACTGAGGAAGAATTGTTGCAAATACTCAAAGTATTATTACTGCCTATCAAGCTAGTCCATTGCAGAACTGGAGCCCATACATGAAGCCCCTCACCCAACTACACAGAAAAAAATAATTTGAAATGCTGTGTGTAATCAGTACCGTTTGATTCCAAATTATATTTATGTAAAATGAAGCACAGATTCTTAAGCAGCACAAACCGTTTAGTTAAGAGGACAGACACATTACTTAACCAATAAAATACTCAGAATCAAAAGAACCATTTCCAAAAGTACCATGAAATAACTCATGTAGGCCAGAAACAGGCCACGCCGCGTCTAAACTACTCACTTTCAATAACTTTCCAGAAAAGAGGTGTGCTATGCTTTCAGCTTTCATATTTAAACTACTTATCACCCAAGAAACACGTATAGATTATCATAAATGGGAGACTTTTTTTAGGGTTTCAGTCTGAAGTAACGAATATGAAAACATGCTTCAATGTCAAATAATTTATTAATTTATGAATGTGGACTTACACTTTCTTGTTACTGACATTGGCAACATAAATCACACAAAAAATGACGTGCACCTTAGCAAGAAAAATGTAAAAGCGGCTACACCGACTACAGAACCGTTTCGTTAACCCATTATGGTACTTAAAACTTGTGACCAGTTGTCAAAATGGAGACAGCGGATTCGAAAGCATAAAAGCCAAATATTCAATTAATATGGGACATCCCTCCATCCAGCGTGCTGTTCAGAGTATTTCGCAATTCTGATTACAGGTTTATATGGGGTGTACAGAGGAGTTAGTAGATAAAGTTTCGAAGACTGGATCACTTTCAGATATCCTGCCTCATATTAAACACAAATGAAGGCAATGAGCTCTGACCTGTGTGCTGTACACGACAGTGAGCTGAGTTGGTGACCCTTCGCTCACAGCTCCAGGCTGCGTTTGCTTCCGTCACACAGCCTGAGGCTGCTGCCGTTGGGCATCACTGTGGGGGGCTGCACGTGGGGATGCAAGAGACGTCGAGCACGTCCCACTTGTGTCCCATTCAGTCCACTGCTGTGGCCGCCTCGGGTACTGCGTACACTGAGATTGACCCCTCAGCCATGGTCAACAGGGACGTCATTCCCGGTTCTAGGCACTTCAGTCTGGATCCGCACGACCGCTATGGTCGCTGGTTTGAAACCTGCCTCGGGCATGGATGTTTGTGATATCCTTAGGTTAGTTAGGTTTAAGTGGTTCTAAGTTCTAAGGGACTGATGACTTTAGAAGTAAAGTCCCATAGTGCTCAGAGCCATTCGAACCATTTAACATCATTCCTAAGTCTGGTTGGTTGTTTTTGGGGAAGGAGACCAGACAGCGAGGTCATCGGTCTCATCGAATTAGGGAAGGACGGGGAAGGAAGTCGGCCGTGCCCTTTGAAAGGGACCATACCGGCATTTGCCAGGAACGATTTAGAGAAATCACGGAAAACCTAAATCAGGATGGCCGGACGCGGGATTGAACCGTCGTCCTCCCGAATGCGAGTCCAGTGTCTAACCACTGCGCCACCTCGCTCGGTCCCTAAGTGTGGCAGGCAGCGAAAAACTTTCCGAGGGGCCGATCGTAGAGCCTCCATGGTTCGTTTGACGAACATGCTTCGGGCGTTATCTGTGGATGATGATGTCTCTGAGATGGATGCCGCCGTGCACCCTGTTCCAGAGGAAGCTTCTCGGCCCGCAAGATCTGGGCATTCACAGAGATTGGGTTTGCTGGTAGTTGGGAGCTCCAACGTTAGGCTCGTATTGCGGCCCCTTGAGGAGTATGGCTGCAAAGAGGGGAAGGAAGCCAGTGTACACTCCGTGTGCATACCGGGGGCAGTCATTCCGGATGTGGAAAAGCTGCTTCCGGATGCCATGAAGAGTACAGGATGCAGCCAGCAGTTGGTGGTGGCTCATGTCGGTACCAATGACATATGTCACTTTGAATCGGGGGAGATTCTCTCTGGTTTTGGGCGGCTAGCCGAAATGGTAAAGACTGCCAGTCTTGCTTGCAAGATTAAGGCGGAGCTCACTATCTGCTGCATCGTCGATAGAGCCGACAGTGGTCCTTTGGCGCAGAGACGAGTGGAGGGTCTGAATCAGACGCTCAGGCAGTTCTGTGACCGTGTAGGCTGCCGATCTCTTGACTTACGCCATCGGGTCGTGGGTTTCCGGGTTCCGCCTAATAGTTCAGGAGTCCACTACACGCAGGAAGCGGCTACAAGGGTAGCGAGGGCTGTGTGGAAGGGACTGGGCGGTTTTTTTTCTAGCTTACAGGACCTCAAGGGAACACATAAAGGGCGTTCGTCTAACAGGGGGCAATTAAAACACAGCAATTTAGTTGTAGAAACGATCGGTATTGTAGTTGTAAATTGAAGTAGCTGTGTGGGGAAAGAATCCGAGCTCCAAGCCCTAATAGAAAGCACTGAAGTGAAGTGGCACGACGCAATCAATACCTTTACTGCGTATTAACAACGGTGAAGTCACTGATGACTGTGCCACTAAAGCAGAGTTATTAAACGCGATTTTCCAAAGCTCCTTCACCGAAGAAGACGAAGTAAATATGCCTCAGTTCCAATCAAGAACAACTACCAAGATGAGAAACATAGAAATACAATCCTCGGTGTCGCAAGGCAGCTTAAATCACTTAATAAAAAGGAAGAGTTCCGGTCCAGATTGTATACAGTCAGGTTCCTTTCGGAGTATGCTGATACAATAGCTCCATATATAGCAATTTATACAACCGATCGCTCACAGAAAGATCCGTACCTAAAGATTGGAAAATTTCTCAAGTCACACCAATGCCCAAAAAGGGAAGTAGGAGTAAACAGTTGAATTACAGGCCCATCTCACTGACGTCGATTTTCCGTAGGGTTTAGGAACATATACTGTATTCGAACATTATGAAGTACCTCGAAGAAAACGATTTATTGACACATAGTAAGCACGGTTTCAGAAAATATCGTTCATGCGAAACACAACTAGCTCATTGTACTCATGAAGTAATGAGTGCTATCGACAGAGGGTGTCAAATGGATTCCATATTTTTAGATTTCCAGAAGGCTTTCGACACCGTTCCTCAGAAGCGTCTTCTAACCAAACTGTGTGCCTATGGAATATCGCCTCAGTTGTGTGACTGGATTCGTGATTTCCTGTCAGAAAGGTCACACTCGGTAGTAATAGACGGAAAGTCATAGAGTAAAATACAAGTAATATCCGGCATTGCCCAAGGAAATGTTATAGGCCCTCTATTGTTCCTGATTTATATTAACGAGATAGGAGACAATCTGAGTAGCCGTCTTAGATTGTTTGCAGATGATGCTGTGACCTACCGTCTTGTAAAGTCATCAGATGACCAAAATGAATTGCAAAATGATTTATATAAGATATCTGTATGGTGCGAAAAGTGGCAATGAATAGTGAATAAAGAAAAGTGCGAAGTTATTCACATGAGTACTAAAAGAAATCAGCTAAATTTCGATTACGCGATAAGTCACAAAAATCTAAAGGCTATAAATTCAGCTAAATACTTAGGGATTTGTCCACCCTATTCCGGAGTATTGCTGTGCGGTGTGGGATCCGCATAAGATAGGACTGACGGATGACATCGAACAAGTACAAAGAATGGCAGCTCGTTTTGTATTATCTCGAAGTAGGGGAGATAGTGTCACAGACACGATACGTGAATTGGAATGGCAATCATTAAAACAAAGGCGTTTTTCGTTGCGACGGGATCTTCTTATTATATTTCGATCACTAGTTTTCTCCTCCGATTGCGAAAGCGTTCTGTTGGCAGCCACCTACATGGGGAGAAATGATCATCATGATAAAATAAGAGAAATCAGGGCTCGCACAGAAAAATGTAAGTGCTCGTTATACCCGCGTTGCGTTCGAGAGTGGAACGGTAGAGAGACAGCTTCCAGCTGGTTCAGTGTACCCTCTGCCTGGTACTTTATTGTAAATAGCAAAAAATGGTTCAAATGGCTCTGAGCACTATGGGACTTAACTTCTGAGGTCATAAGTCCCCTAGAACTTAGAACTACTTAAACCTAACTAACCTAAGGACAACACACACATCCATGCCCGAGGCAGGATTCGAACCTGCGACCGTAGCAGAGGCGCGGTTCGAGACTGTAGCGCCTAGAACCGCTCGGCCACTCCGGCCGGCTGTAAATAGCAGCGTAATCACGTACTTGTAGATGTGTTTAGACTACTCTTCGGGCTATCTCCTCTGCATGACAAAGCACGTCGTCTACATAGTCGACAGTGCGGCATGCCCAGAGAGCACACCCGTCAACCCTCCTAGATGCGAGTGTAACAATGTCTCGGTGCCGTTGTTGTAATCGGACGAAAATGGTATGTTATATTATAACTAAAACAGGGAACGATGATGGCTGCCTCTTTTCAGTTTCGATATATATATATATATATATATATATAATCGTGTCTTTGTAAGAAGGACCAGCGAAGTCAGAAATGAAACAGATCACCTAGAAGCTCTTTTAAAGACTTCTCTTATGGTACAAACGGTCCATCTGTGATGATAGTACTTTGGAATCAACAGACGTGCAAAATATGCTGAATTTGCAAATAAAAGAAATTAATAACAATATCGGCAATCGTCCTACAACAGTATACAAGAGCGCAGTTGAATGCCATTGAGGGGTGATTTGATTTCACCTCAGCACCTGTACTACCCAAATTCACATACAGCCTCTAACGGCTGCAGACTACACCCACCTCTAATAAGAAATTTTAACACATAATTTATGCATCAACACACACGTAAATGTAAAAACGTAGACTACTTTTCAGTTTTCATTCACTAGTATCTTGTGGCATCATATTCTGAGGCAAATCTTCATCCAGGAAAATAAGAGTTTCTTGCATAGAGATATGTAATAAGGATAGCGTGTGCGTCCACTCTAGGACCTCTGGAGATTGTGCTCTTTAAGAGTTGGACATACTGACAGCAGCCTCGCAGTACGTTCGCTGCCTTCAGAAAATCGTTGTCAGCAAACAGTCACTGTTTAAAAACAACATTAGCGTTCACAAATATAATAGTAGGAGAAGTGATTTAAACTACCCATCACTCAGCCTATGTTTGCCACTGAAAGGAGTGAGGTGTTGGGCCACAAATATCTTTGACCATCTACCAATTTATTTAATTAACGTAAAATGTTTTAAAATTAACTTTAGCACAATCTGAAATCGTATCTGCTTGTGAGCCCTTTCAACACCATGGAATAAGGATTTGTAGTAGTACGATTTTCTGTGTGTGTGTGTGTGTGTGTGTGTGTGTGTATGTGTGTCACGGCACACGCGTAAAAAAGGGAGAAGAAGACAATAATACACTTGTGAATCATGAGAACGGCTTGAATGTTGCCACAATTTCCGTTCAAGAGATAATTGTACGGCTGAGTCATTCCATATCTTAGCCAGAGTATAGCGATCCTATTTCCATCTTATTCTGAACTACAGATTTGCCTTTAGGTCTGTTTTTATAAGAATCTTGTCGCGTCTGTGAATTGGTGTGACGTTGCTGCGACTTTGTCTTCTGCAACGTCTACATTCGAACTCGGGTATCAAAGTAACGTTATTAACAGTTTTAACACTGTGTTAAACTGTAATCCATCCTTTGACTAATCTGGGCAGTGCATTTACAAGTCTGCATTTTAATTTGACTATCGAACTTCTTCTGAAGATTTTAGCAAACAAACTCTCCAGTCCTAGCATTTACAGAACTAAGTATTCGCTGCACTTTACTGCTTACTAAGAATTATCGTTTTGATAACATACGTCTTCCAGTAAAGATAGCGGATGCATTCACCACTGAACAGAAACTGTGACTAAACTTACTTTAAGAAGTTACTCTTGAAATTCAACACTGCTCTTTGCTATTTCCAGCCGTCACGTTCTGAAGGAAAGAAATTTGAAAGGAAAATGTGTTAATTCAGTTTGGAATAGTTATCTGAGTTAAGTTTTAATAAAGTTTAAATTTTGTAGAACCAGAGTGAAACTGACGAGACATATATTAACTTCCTTCCGTTACTTTAAGTCTCTGAAAAAAAAAAAAGATCTAAGTCAGTATTGGTCATTTGAATAAAGTTGATATACTCCTGAAACTTTAAAAGACTGATTTTATGCACATAAATTTTTCTCAGGTACTGCAACAGAGCGATCCATCAAAAATGTGTAATACTCTGTCTCACCAAACTGAATGTAACATTGCTATTATTTTTACTCCTGTAATAGTCGGCATTGATAGTTTTTCATGTGCGATTTAAGAAAAATGAAATGGGTACTTGAAGTTAAATGGCCACAAGCTGTAAATATATGTATCACTATATTGACCCAAGAAACACATAATCGCAGTAAGTGTTGAATCAAGTGTGGCGCTCAACAAGAATAACAAACAAACAGTCAGAGGGTGGGCTTGTTATGAGCAGTGCAGTTGAGGATATGGTGCCAAAATACTTCTGCAAATTCTTCACGTCTGTGGTTAAATGATATGGCAATGGTACAACAACCCCTTATTGCACGTGGTTGAAACAAAGAGGAGCTAACGTTGCTACACCATAATTTGGCACGGTCAGTCTAGCAGACACGGCTAATAATTACCAGAGACGATTTATTAATTACTTTTGTATACATTTCGGGAAAAGCAGTGATCAATGTCTTACAAATATTTACTATTAAAAACAATCTTGATCACGATTTATTTATCAAGGTGACCGGTTTCGACCACTACTATGGTCATCTTCAGACCATTGAGTAGGAACCTCTTTCTGTTGGAGAATCACTACAGAAAGAGGTTCCTACTCAATGGTCTGAAGATGACCACAGTAGTGGTCGAAACCGGTCACCTTGATAAATAAATCGTGATAAAGACTGTTTTTAATAGTAAAAAAACGATTTATTAATGCAGCGGCAGTAATAAAAGTATTCTCCTAATAATTTGTGCATATGTTAACAAAAATGGTAACGTCTTGAGAAGCGTGCCAATACATGACCTCTCACCATCACAACAGAATGGTTACTCTCCACTGCGCAGTCGGTCTGCAGTAAAGTTTTTATCGACGCAGAAAATGTTTCCTAAAACGGAAAACGAAAAGGTCGCCTATTACTCAAATCTCAACACTGACTGCCGGGTCTGCCTTCTGTACTTTTTCTCTAGTAGAATATGTGTTCACCAAACGGGAAAGACAAGGGAAAAATCTTGACCTTAAGGCCTAATGACTTTCTTCTTTCTTTTGCATGATTATATACTTTTCGTAATGACAAATAACGTCTACGTAAGGACGAGCTCAGGCTTTTCGTAAAAGATTTGTTTCTTGTTCTTAGTAGTAGAACAATAAAATAAATGTGCATTTCCCTATCCGATTCAACTTTTCCAAACAGTAGCATGTGATAGGCTTAGGACAGTTTTAGAATATGGTATTGTGATAATCATGTATTTCAATGTTCATCAATGGATGTAGTACTATCGTAATCGCACTATTAAAGTAATTGCTATACAGTAATTTAAAAACGACTCCCATTCCGCAGAAAATAAACTGCGCCAGTGAAATCAGCAAGCGAAAGCAGCGTGTATTTACATGCCACAAGAATAACTGCCACAAGAGTAACTGTAAACATCAGAAGCACAAAATGAAACATTATCTGACGTCTTATGAGTCCTATATTGAAGTAATTTTTAAATTATTTCCAGCTTTTAACTTATCTTGAAGGCATTCGTTTACTCATATAGTTGGGATATTAGCCCTCAAAACCTATTGATGTAATTTGTTGTGAACAGTACATTCAGATCTGAAAGTAATACGACTACGGGCAAAACAATAATTATTGAAGGAAAAAGTTGTAATCGCAGAAAGCAAACTAAATGCAAAACTATAAAATTCATTCACAATTTACTCCCAAAATGAAATGCTTGGCAGAAATTAACAGTGTTCTTGATGTTTATTTTATTTTATTTGCTGCGATTTACAAATGTCCTGCCAGGACTCATTTCCACAGTAGGAAACTGTACATATACTTAATTTGAACTTTATATGATTTCTTCTTATTTTTAATAAGGTCTTACAGTACTTCCGCTTTGAGTACCAATAAAATTAAAAGTAAGAAACGGAAATACTAAAAGCTAACTGTTTGTGTCTAGAAGATATCAATTTAGGAATATAGAAACGTGGCTATGCCACATTTTAATTTTATGAAATATTGCAAAATAGGAAAAATATTTATAAAATAACTAGATTTATGCATTTAAGAAGGGAAAAAAAGATAATAGGAAAGTACATAGATTTGTGTTAGATATTCCACCACCTAGCTATCTCGGGTGTGAGGTCTCAGCAAATCAAGCCTGTCACATTCGAGGTAGCGTAGAAAATATATCTTCAATATTCATTAGATAAATTTATGTGTAGTGATCTGTATTTGTATTACTATCATGTCACATTTGTTACAGGCCATATGTGCTTCACACAGTGCGTAATCATTGCATTATTTGTGTATCTTTGACTTCATTACGGCTGTGTGTTTTGTGCATGGTGTTTGTGTTGTCATAAGGTAAGAATTTATGTAAACTTAATAAGCAGTTTCATCATTTTCATTGCAGGTCTTACTCTGTTTAAGGTGAACAATCAATAATATCATTATCTTGATAGGAGATTCTTGACAGTACATTAAATCTGTTTGTCAACACAGGAATCAGTTACAAATACGTAAATGGCCAGAAACTAGCCACACAGCTAAACGACTGTTCATTTGGTATGTTCCACTTAATAGCTGTATAATGGATCAGATGTGACGAAGATACAACTAAGTAACTAACGAGGAAAAGATACAGTGTAAGGAGGACTGCGAGAGCTTAGTTGTGGAGGCCTGTGACAGCTAACGGCAACACAAGGGCTGCGTGGCGATATCGACCTTTGTGTCGGCCGCCTGCGGGGAAGCGAGGACGGCTTGGGAACTGTGCATCTGCACGGCTCCATTACCGCGCCCGATAAGGAAATTATCGCCAGGAGGTAACGGGTGCGTCTGATAGGCTGACCACTCACGTACCCTGCTCCTAGTTCCGATGCCCATCTTGGGCTTGGTCCCCAGCCAATTCTCCACTGCCGACGTACCAGCGTGGCTAGCATGCAGAGACGAAGCGAACCCTGATTCCAGATCCTGCCGTCATAGTATCTCCTTTCGAGTTCAAAGAGTGTTAATAAAGTAAATCAAACGTTGGAAAAAATTACTATGGACAACAAAATAACCATGGAAAGTAAGTGCGTAATACGATCCATACATCAGTCTTACAGCTTACATATCATCAGAATATCGGAAAATTTAGTTCTGAAGAAGAGTCAAACAAATATATTCTACAAAACTATTTTCAGTAGTCCTGCAGGACGTTTCCAAACCGTTCTAATGCAAAAAAGGAAAAATTGTGCATGTTTATGGCTTATATTCAAACACCTGAGTTTCAGAGATAACACTTGCTGTTTGCCTCTAGTGCTCATCAGTTTCAAAAACTAATGGTAAGACTTAGCATAGCAAGTATGGAACTAGGCTAGAAAACCAATTATAACAAAAGTAGAACATTGCATACTATATCGAAAAAATTTCTGCAAATGAAAAGTAAAGTCGTGGAACAAACTGACTAGTGTTTCAGTTGATTGTATTTATTTAGGGAAGTTAAAACAACAATTGAGTGTACAGAAAAAAAGTGAAACTGGAGGATAGCGATTTTGATAAATTAAATAAGGATTGTGGTTTCGGTAAACTAAAAACAGTTCTCGTCATTAAGCTTCTGATCTATCTGTTACTAGAAATTGACAATCATCGTGTACTGATGATTTTGGCTTATGGCAGTGATACACAGACTATCGAAACAAAATCTTTCAAAAACTGATAGTTGCCAAATTGGAATCGGAGAGACACAAAATCTCTTACTAAGAGAGTAGACTGGCGCACAATATGTAATTATGACTTTAATGAAAATGAGATTGAGGTGGACAGGACATGTAAGCCAGGCGAATAGATGAAAGCCGAATATCTTTATTGGATTCCAAGCGATATGAAGGGACCGAAACGGCGATGCAATGTAAGATGTGATGATAAAATTAGAAGAATTCAGGAGCAACATTAGTGGGTACAGCTTAGGACTATATTGCACTGAAAAGTCTAGAGAATATCTTTATCCAGCAGTAGATACGATTACGACGATCACGATGACTTTTATTAGAATCCATGCTGAGTAATATTCTGTACGGTTGATGGTAACGCTTACCCTGCTATATACCACAGTGTGGCGTATAGCTACCACAACGACCGTAAGACAGTGTAAAGAGCTCACAGTATGTGTGACAGGACTGTTTAAAAGGTGGGAATATCAACTCAGCCGACAAATACCAGACATCAGAGATGAATCATTATTTTCTAGAATCTGTTGCTTCCGTTTTCGTCTAGAATTAAACATGTGAAAATAAGCTTGGAATGGAAAATATCATTTGCTTATATTGCATCAGGGACCTTTAGACCTCATTGGAAAGCTCTTGGGACAAATTTCCTATGAATCTAGCTTAGTAATTATCTAGAAACTGCATGAGATACTGCAACGCAAGGAAAATGCAGTTTTTTAATCATCAGTTTGTTTCTTACTTCAAAATGATTCGTCGATGTTCAAGTTCTATCTATAAGGGCAGGAGAGGAAATAGCTTTCGCACGTGATGGGTTAGAGCAACCAACAAATCTTGAATTATGGTCCCCAAGCCTCATTTGAAAGCCACTGTTCCTGAATAAAGAATCGTTGGTAGGATGCTGTGGAGTCTTTTCATTTTTTAGTACACCATCTTACTATGAAAGATTTATACGAAAGTTTTAAAAGTTGACATTAGTAAATTAATGTAATAAAAACGAACAAATTGAGGTTATAATCTGTTCAAGAACTAGAGACTCTTAAACTACTGACTTATTTCGGAACTCTTGTAGACTAGACTTTCTTGGAACGAAAAAATATCACAAGGAATTCAGTCTGTTATTAGCACTGCATTATGATTATTGATGTATGAAGAGTCTTCAGAAGCTTAGCAGTCTCTTAAAAAACAAGTTTCAAGAGCTACTACTCTGTCAGCCACGTCTCTCTTTGCTTTCTGTACAACAGATGTATTGATATCCACACGACTACTACCATCGTTATTGTGTATGTTATCCATTTTGAGAAACTAACAAGAAGACCATACGGCAGTTAGATTTTTGTAATTTTTATGCTATGGCATATGAAGTTCAGAACTCAAATATCAATATCCTAAAGCAGTTCAATGCAACTCTAAAAAATTCTTCAGAAATTCGACCTTGAAGTATTCCATTGATCTTAAATTTGCGAAATCTACAGTTTTCGATGGTCGCCTTGGCTCTGTGGGAGAATGCTGACTACACACATGGGTAGCCCAGGCTTGAGTCTCAGCTGAAGTAAAATTTCAAACAAAGGTGCACGTTCTATGAGCACTTTCGTGAAGTGAGAACTACATAATGACAAAAAAAATAATTTGTAATACTTTTGTTAGTTAATACGGGCTTTATTGAGATTCGTTAATAAAAGATGTTTAACTAAGAATTTATAGTGGCAACGAAAACTAGACTTATGTGTGTGATATGCAGTTAGATATAAGACGATGCACATGTTTCATAAAAATAACAATTAGACATGTGTTGATTAGCAGATATAAGAAATTATGTATTTAAATGACAGAGCTATTCGAACTAGACAAAAAAGGAATGAAAACAATTGATGACCAAAAGAATACTT
This sequence comes from Schistocerca serialis cubense, assembly GCF_023864345.2. NCBI lineage: Eukaryota > Metazoa > Arthropoda > Insecta > Orthoptera > Acrididae > Schistocerca > Schistocerca serialis. Next base: position 587,517,522 of record NC_064640.1, read on the forward strand.
GAACAAGAAATCCTGCGATTACCAGTCTCGAAAGCTACCAGTTTCTTTTCATCTTTACGTATTTCACGCTTCACGGAAATTATCGTTCAGCATGCACCTTTGTTTAAAAAATTACAGCGCCTTGGAATCTTACGCACACCCGTTTCAGACGAGCATTCTAACACACAGCCACAATGCCTGTCGAAAAACAGACCTTACTTTAGATATTAAACACGTTCAGCAATCTTCAATGTCCATTTTCTCTAGAACGTTTTAGAGCTGCATCAAACTGCCTTGGGATATCAATACCTGTGTTGTACAGTTCTTGTGCCATAAACATTCGATTGCCGCGAGGCCTCCTTGTAAGTATAAAGTTAGTGTGCATCCTTTTACATCAGGTTACAAATACGCAAAATATCGAGTAATTAAACAGCATTATCAACAGTTGCTGGCTGCTGTTTTCTTCCCTGTAAGAACCAACCATTAGAAATTAGTTTGCTGTTTTCTTCTCTGTAAGAATCAACCTTTAGAAACTATTTCATTCGACTAAAATAAGTTTAGATTTAGTTTTTTGGATTATGTTTGAAGCAGTCTCCATTCTTAGTCTCATGTGTCTACTAATTACCAAAATTATTGTTGCGACAAAATCAAAAGAAGAACTGTATTAAATTTTCTGAACATTAAAATAATGGAAAACAGCTCGGTTAAGTACAATCACTAGAAGCAGGTGTATGTATTGCTTATGGTTACAGAGCGATCCGTTGTCGAGCCGACGTGTGGTTATTTTACGTCCTGTCACGTGCACCTGTTCCCGCACATCCGTTTCCAGTACACTCTCATTTCTGTGCTCATAAACATGCAAATCCAGTGAACAAAGTGTTTATGCAGTCATGCATATCAACACGTGGTTCGGCGAGATGGACTGTAGTTGTGCGAAAAATACACATGTGTGAGAAATGATGAATACGAGGAGCTCTTAAATTTGAGACGTTATCTTTCAGGAGTTCTGTTTTTACTGAAAACTTCTAAATTATAAGGTGTAATACGGAAGTTTCATAAATTTTATTAAAAAGGTATGAAACTTTAAACAAGGTTAAGTCAGTTACAGTGATTCTTACATAGACCCATAGTGAGGGAGCCTTCAGGGCTGTGTAACCTCCCTTAAAAACAAAACAAAGTGCATAATACATATTTATAAAATAATTTTTGATATTCCTACTCACAGATATTAAGAGGGATGGTTCTGAAGGATGTGGAATAAGTCTAAAATCTTAAACATGTTCTAATTCATAAACTAATACAGAGTAGACGGGAAACACGAATATATATGGAAGCTAATTTCTGATTATATTAGTCTTCATCGTCTCAAGAACTCAGTTTACAGTGTTTACGTGCACTGATACTGTTATTGTACAGCAGATGTGCAGAAATAAAATATTCCCTACATCTCGTATTACGTGATATTATTCATAATGTATGAATCTACTGATTCTGTCGAGAATTAGTCAGCGGAGTGGCACTTTTTAAACTATAATTTATTAGTAGCTACACTCTGTAAGATTGCCGCAATTTGCCTCAAAACGTATGTTCCTGAGTAATGCTACCATTCCTGGACGATAGTATGTTATTTTATGTCCTGGTGTAAATTTGTCTCACTCTTGGTACTCGTTCCGTGAAAATAAGACCTTGGTTTCAAAACGAGGCATATTATTAATGAAAAACTCCGTTAGGTAATTGATATGCTGAGAATCAATTGTTAGTGTCCTCAATTTTATGATTAGGTTTCTATAAGAAGTCGTCGTATTCACACCACACGTAATTCATACTTCACAGTTCACACTTTAGGACTTCCGAAACTCTGACTTGGATTCATTATACAAATTTATGTAAAAAGAACATGATAAAAATATGAAAATTTTCTTATCATCTCTTTGCAAATTTGATTAGCTTTTTGTCCTAACTTTGGTATCACATGAAAAAAAAATTTTGGCACCTAATAATGTAACTGACGAATAAATAGTAATGTATAAAAAAACGAGTTCTTTGGGTCTTTCAGTAAATCGCACTTAACTAGCTCTTAGTTGGATGAGGCTGCTGTATTAACAGGGAGATCATTCCTCCTGTCATCCTTTGTTTCGTCTTAGACAGTTACGGCATGAAATTTCTCACACGACTTCCTATAACATCACGATATTTACAGTCATTTGAAAGGTTTTAGGGATTTATGCTACCTCGACAGCTCCCAGAATATACAGGTAGTCTATTAGTTTTTGTCTAATGAAAATATGTAAATTTTCCCGATACTTGTAAATAGTCTTCTCAGTAACAGAACCTTCCGAGTAATAATACTCATGCTCTTGAGTCCATAACTCCTTTCCTATGGAATTAACACAACATAAATAATTTTTCATGCGAAAAAGAAAAAGTCTTGGAATTTGAGGGTTCTTCTATGCTTGAAGCCCTTCTTTGCTACAAACGCCATTTGTTTAATTACGGAGGGTTTCGATTTAAACAGTTCTGTATTTACAGTATACTAATAACTTTAATTGTTCTCAGATATCTGTGTTGTACGGTAGCGACATTTCTCATTTACACGATTTCCATGACATTTTATTTCTGGGTCTTCTGCTTTCAAATGACGCAACGGTATTACAATTTTACTTACGTTCTTATTCCACTGAATTAAATACCTAGATCTCTAAAAGAGCGTATCTTATTTGAAATAAAAGTGTCTTGAGCTGTTATCGAGCATAATAGAGGTATGTAAATAGAACAAAGGTTCCGGATATTTATCTGAAATCTAGTAAGCTCCAGATGTCACCTGTTACACACCTGCAGAGCGGTAATTTAGGTATTCATGTTTTTCTTGTATTTTCTAAGTAGTATATTACCTCAGTTTTGTGCAGGCTATTTTATTTACGAGCTTTATTTTCATGTTTTGTAATTATAAAGCATAGAAGCACACAGTCCGTAACACACATGTCATTTCTTCTGAACAGTCAACTAAACAATTCATTAAGGGGTCAGCCTCAATATATGACACGTCAGGATTGCAGCAAGTTACATTTCTCGGTTTTTATCTACTTTTCTAGTTTGCCTCTTCAGTTAGTCGTGTTAGGGCGGGTAGGATGTGTGCATGCTGTTGAGAACACTACGGGATCTGGCCGCAGTTGAGAACAGTTAAATGCACTTTTCGCTACAGTCAGCATTCTTCAGGCCCCTGCTGGGGTTGTAGCGGTGGCGGAGGATCTTGTGCGTTGCATGGGACACCTGATATGACACTTGTTTCCTCTACGGGCTCTGTTTCCGAGACAGCTCCTAGTGTACCCGACGCGGTGGACCTGCCCTTACTAACAGGATGAGTGACAGGTGGTAACGCGTTCGCGTAGCTGGAGTCGGAGGGCAAATTTAGAGACTGGCGTCTGACCTCGCTTATTCGCCCTGCGGATGAACATGTGGCGGTTCCTTCAACAGAATCCGAACAGACACACGGGGACAGGCGTTTGATAGTTATCGCAAGCTCCATCTTAAAGCGCGTTGGGGAGACCCTTACGGACTCAGCTTTCAGGGCCGGAAAGAAAGCCAACGTGCTGTGCTCTCTGTGAGTCTGCCGGGGGCCTCAGCCGAGATGTTCAGCGTGTAGGGTGCAGTCGTCTGCAGGCTGCGGCTCACGTCGGCACCAGTGACACCTGTCACGTAGATTGTGAGGTCATCCTCATTTCATACAGGCGGCTGGCGGAAGTGGTGAAGGCTGCTGGCCTCGAGGGCGGGGTACAAGCACAGATCGCAGTTTGCAGCATTGTCCCTAGACTGGGTCGGGGTCCTTTGAGTTGGAACCGAGTGGATGATTTGAAACAATGGCTTCGTCGACTCTGTGACTATGTCGGCTGCACATTTCCTGACCTTATCGAGTGGATAATTGTAGGACTTCCTCTGATAGGTCAGGGGTGCACTACGCTAAGGATTCAGCTACTCGGGTAGCAGAGTACTTATGGAGTGAACATAAGGCTAGGCGGTAGTTTCTTATACTGTGATGAACACTCGCCGGACGACAAGCAGATAGTGAAATCAGACCGTGTTCACAGTAAGAATATGTCGACTATCAAAATTTTATCAGTTAACTGTCTAAATACTCGTAAAAAACTTCCAGAAGTTCTGCTCTCCTGGAAGTTTCTCGTACTCAATTTATTCTCGGAATCGAGAGCTGGCTGAAACCCGAAGTGGAAGTGTCTGATATATTCAGCGAGTCATGCAACGCATGTCGGAGAGACAGATTAGATGCCATAACTGTTCACTGCAGTTGATAAAAATATTGTCCCTATGAAGGTCGAATTTGAGTGTGATATTGAAGTTATCTTGTCGCATATATCAGGTATAGGCAAAATCAAGTTAATTGTAGGATCATACTACCCGCCATTTCAATCTACTGTGACTATTTTAGAATTATTCAAAGAAAATGCTGAAGAAGCAAAGGCAATAGCATTCTCGGTTCAGAAGAGTAGAGCGAAAATACCTAGATAATGCAATATTAGTTGGAAGTTACTTTAACCTACCGTGTATCTGCGGAGGGTAAGGATGGATGACCTGCGGAGTATTTTGAGCAAGTTTTCCGAAAACAGTCAGCTAGTTCTGCAGCCCACAAGTAATGGAAATGTTTTGGGCTTTGTAGCTGCAAACCGGTCTGACTCTATCGATGGCGTCGTTATAGAGACGGGAATTACTGATCATGAAGTCATCACAGCGAGTATGGTTACTATTGTTAAGAAATCAATCAAGAAGGCTAGGAGACTAGTTCTGCTAGAGAGAGCAGATAAGCAATTGTTAGTATCCCACTTAGATGATATGGAAATGTGTGACTAGGGCCTCCCGTCGGGTAGACCGTTTGCCGGGTGCAAGTCTTTTGATTTGACGCCACTTCGGCGACTTGCGCGTCGATGGGGATGAAATGATGATGATTAGGACAACACAATACCCAGTCCCTGAGTGGAGAAAAATCTCCGACCCAGCCGGGAATCGAACCGGGACCTTAGGACTGACATTCTGTCGCGCTGACACTCAGCTACCGGGGACGGACGCTTAGATGATGACATGACATCATTTAGTTCTAGTATGATGGACGTGGGGGAAGTATGAGCAAATGGAAACGGACTATACACCGTGCTCCTGAACATTGTGTGACCAGTAAGTGGATTAAGGACGGAAAATACCAAACGTTGTTTAAGAATGATATTAGGAAAATGCTGAAGAAGCAAAGTCAATGGCATTCTCGGTTTAGAAGAGAACGAGCAGATACGATAGCTAAATGTGCGTCCAAGAAAAGAACGATGCGCGAAGCACATAACCATCTCCGTTTTACCTTGGCAAAAGATCTTGCCCAGCACCAAAGAAAATTCTGATCCTGTGTAAAATCGTTAAGAGGAGTTAAGGCTTCTATCCAGTCATTTGTTGACCAGTCTGTTGTGGCATTAGAAGGTAGAAAAACGAAGACCAAAGTTTTAAACATCTCGCTGAAGAAATCGTTCACACAGAGGAATCATACAATCATACGTTTGGCCATCGCACAGACTCCCGTATGGACAACTTAGTAACAGGCATCCCTGGCGTAGGGAAACAACTGAAAGACTTGAAAGTTTGCCGTTGTGGCCGAGCGGTTCTAGGCGCTTGAGTCTGGAACCGCACTGCTGCTACGGTCGCAGGTTCGAATCCTGCCTCGGGCATGGGTGTGTGTGACGTCCTTAGGTTAGTTACGTTTAAGTAGTTCTAAGTTCTAGGGGATTGATGATCTCAGATGTAAAGTCCCATAGTGCTCAGAGTCATGTTTGAAAGACTTGAAAACAAATAAGTCACAGGTCCGGATGGAATCCCAATTCGTTTTTATTAAGAATACTCTGCAGCATTGGCCCCTCTCTTAGCTTGCGTTATCAAGACTTTCTCGCCAAGCGCAAAGTCCCAAGCAACTGGCAAAAAGGGCAGCTGATTCCTATATATAGGAAGGGAAAAAGTACGGAAGGCAACATTAAAAACTGGTGTCCTTAACATTGTTTTGCTACAGAACACTTGAACATATTTTCAGCTCGAATATATATTAGATTTCCCTGAGACAGAAAAGCGCCTGTCTACGAATCAGCACGGATTTAGAAAATTGTACTCGTTGGAATCTTATCTTATCCTTTTCTTACATGATATCCAGCGAACTATGGATGAAGAGCAACAGGCAGATTTGATATTGGTAGGTTTCCGAAAAGCGTTTTACCCGGTTCCCCACTGCATACTGTTAACAAAGGTACGGAATAAGGAATAGGTTCCCATATATGTGAGTGGCTCGACAACTTCTTCAGTTGTTGTTGTATGTTGTAAGTTATCCGGGGACCTAGAAACGACGGAGAGGCTCCGTCCCTTCCGCAGTCGCAGTGGTCCACAACCCCACGATGACACCCGCAGTCCACTTCACCCCTCGGCCGCCTCACCGCCGAACCCAGGGTTCTTGGGCGGTTCGGCCCCCGGTGGGCACCCCCTAGGAATGTCTCACACCAGACGAGTGTAACCCCTATGTTTGCATGGTAGAGTAATGGCGGTGTACGCGTACGTGGAGAACTTGTTTGCGCAGCAATCGCCGACATAGTGTAAATGAGGCAGAATAAGGGGAACCAGCCCGCATTCGCCGAGGCAGATGGAAAACCGCCTAAAACCATCCACAGACTGGTCGGCTCACCGGACCTCGACACAAGTCCGCCGGGCGGATTCGTGCCGGGAACCAGGCACTCCTTCCGCTCCTGAAACCTCTTCAGTAATAAAACGCCGTCTGTTGTGCTCGACGTTGAATGTTCAGTAGAGACGAGGGTATCTTCAGGAGCGCCCCAGGAAAGTGTGGTAGAACCGCTATTATTTTCTAAATACATAAATGATCTGGCGGACAGGGTGAGCAGCAATCTGCGGCTGTTTGCTGATGATGCTGTGGCGTACGAGAGGTTGACTGACTGTAGGAGGTTACAGGATGACTCAGACACATTTCTAGTTGGTGTGATGAATGGCAGGTTGCTATAAACTTACAAAACTGTAAGTTGATACAGGTGAGTAGGGAGAACACAGAATTAGTAATGTGCTGCTTGGATAGTCACGCCGTTTAAATATCTGGACGTAACGCTGCAAGGTGATATGAGATGGAACGGCATGTAAGGACTGCAACAGGGAAGGCGAATGGTTGATTTAGGTCCATCGCGAGAATTTTAGGGAAATGTGGTTCATCAGCAAAGGAGATCGCATATGGGACGCTAGTGCGACCTATTCTTGAGCACTGCTCGAGTGTTTGGGATCCGCACCAGGTCAGATTAAAAGAAGACATTGAAGCATTTCAGAGGTATGCTGCCAGATTTGTTATCGGTAGGTTCGACCAACACTCATCTGTTAAGGAAGACGCTTCGGGAACTCAGATAGAAATCTCTGGAGGGTAGGCGATGTTCATTTCGAGAAACACTACGGAGAAAACTTAGAGAACCGACTTTTGAAGCTGACTGCAGAACGATTCTACTGCCGCCAACACATTTCGAGTAATGACCACAAAGGTAAAATAAGAGAAATTAGGACTCGTACGGTTACATATATGCAGTCGTTTATCTCTCGCTCCATCTGCGGTTGGAACAGTAAAGGAAGTGACTACTTGTGGCACAGGGCACCCTCCGCGACGTGCTGTACGGTGGCTTGCGGAGTATGTAAATGTAGATCGCAGTGAAAGAACTTAGTTCACCATAGACACTGACACTGATATCTGTTTCCAAACGTCCACGTACCCTCCAAATCCTACATAAGAGCTATATTTTTACTGTTTGCACTAGATGCTTTTACGGTAGTACCCAATTATCTAGAATGGTGTAACAAACGATCGCAAAAAAATTTGGCTGGCCATTACGCAGGGTTTACAATCATTAACCTTTTATTTAGGTCGTATCCACGTTCGGGAAAAAAGATGAAAAGAAGATAAGGTTTAACATCCTGATAACGGCATCTATAAACTAGCGTATTAAATGTCCGTAATACCGGCGTGAGTCTTCTGTTATCAGAATGAGCATGGGCCTGCTGAGCGGCACATAGCTCCTCGAAACTCATTGCTTAAGAAAAGTTACACAACGGATCTCACTAACGCAACTAATGGCTACTGGTGGGCCTAGCAATAAATACCAGGAACTGGTGTTCCTACAATTTACTGTTAACTAACTTCATGAACGAGATTTACTAATTAAAAATCAGAACTCTGGCCCAGTGCACAAATTTTTCAAAGATATTACAATATTTCTGATGACGCGCACTGCGAAAACATCAAAAATGAGACATGAAACACTTTGTGATTAACAGTGTTGTGGTTCACAACGATAATTCGACACGGAAACAAGAATCCTGAAAATCAACTCCCTAACGTATTAGTACCATACAATGTCACAGCGAAATGAAACTAGTCATTGTGTAGTCATGTCGAAATGAGAACATAACATTACATATAAGTTGCCGGCCTACCTGCCAAACAAGAAGCGACTCATATTTTTATTTACTGTGTGAATTTCAGTTTAATATCTTAAATTTCTTGCGTATTTATGTTTCTAGTAGCCGCAGTTCCGCCTTTTAAATTTTGTGTCGTGTATATTTTCGCCATTAGTTCTGCGTGAGGCGTTTTCCGTAATGTGAGTAGTCAGAACCCGTTAGTTGGTTAGCAGCTCACATTTAACCAGCAGCACTTCAGAGCATAGCATTTCACTTGTGAGCTCCACAGTTTAATCACAGAACATGCTATAGTTCCTCCAACTTTAATATGGACATGGACTGTGAACTGCGGTGGAGACCCTTTGCTCGCAACTCCAGGCGGTGCTGGCTTGGGTCTCGCAGCTTGAGGCTGGTGCCAGTGGACATCGATGCGGGGGCTGGACATGGGGATGAAAAGTAAGTCCAGGACGTCCCTCCAGTCCTCCGATCGGTCTACTATTATGTCCGCCACGGGAACCGCCCGCACTGTGGATGACCCATCACCCGTGGTCGAGCGGAAGGTCGTTTCAGAGTGTGGAAGGCAGAAAAACATTTTACGGGCATCCGATCGAAGAGCCTTCCCGGTTCGTCTTACCAACAGGTTTCGCGTATTATTTATGCACGGCAAAAATAGTTAGCCACGTGCTGTAGCTCGCTCTGATCCAGAGGACAAGATATGTGCATTCACCGCGAGTGATTTTACTGGTAGTTAAAAGCTCTGGTGTCAGGCTCGTAATGGGTCCCATGAGGGATATAGCTGCCTTTGAGGGGAAGAAATCTAGTGGGCACTCAGTGTGTATACCGGGAGGAATCATTCTAGGTGTGGAACATGAGCTTCCAGACGCCATGAAGCGCCAACTACAGGTGATGGCTTATATCGATAGTAACGACGTGTGTCACTTTAGATCAGAAGAGATTCTCTCTGGTTTCGGTTGACTAGCTGAATTGGTACGGACTGTAAGTCTTGCTTGCGAACTGAAGACAGAGCTCACTCGCTGTAGCATCAACGACAGGACCGACAGCGGACCTTTGGTACAGAGCCGAGAGGAGCGTCTGAATCAGAGGCTCAGACGGTTTTGCGACCATGTAGGGTGCAGATTTCTGAACATGTGCCAGAGGGTGCTGCGGTTTCGGGTTCTGCTCGAAAGTTTAGGTGTCCACTAGACGCAAAAGGTGGCTACAAGGGCAGCGGAGACTAAGAGAAATGAACTGGGCTGGGTTTTAGGTTAGAGGTTCTCGAGAAAGTGTAGAAAGGTCTTCAGTAAAATGGGCACAGGGCAAACATAGGAATAGGGTAGGCGGAGCCACAATCAATAATGTAGTAAACTGCCGTAGTTGTGTAGGGAAAGAACCAGAGTTCAAAGCGCTAATAGAAAGCACTGAAGCCCAAATCGTTACAGATACCGAAAGCTTGTTACATCCAGGGATAAAGTCAGCCAAAATTTTTTCAAAGAAGCTAACGATATTCAGAAAAGATATATTACATACACTTTGTGGCGGCGTCTTCGTTGCTGTTAGTAGTTAATCTTGTAGCGAATTTGAAGCAGCAAGTTCCTATGGGTTAGTCTGGGTAGAGGCTATACTTGACAACCGAAATAAATTAATAATTCGTTCCTTTTACCTACTCCTCGACTCAGATGATACAGCTTTTGAATAGTTCAAAAAAACTTGAGCTTTGTCACAAAAAAGTGCCCCACTAATGAAATTATATTTGTATTGACTTCAACCTACCCTCGATTTGTGTTAGAAAATACGTATTCAAAGCCGACTATGGGTATAAAACAGCACAATAAATTGTGCTAAATGCGTTCTCCGAAAACTGTTCGGAACTATTAATTCAGGAGCTACTCGAAGTGCAAATGTTGCGAAAACCTACTGACCTCTTGGCAACAAATTATTCAGGGCAAATAGGGAACAGCATGAGGGATACAGGGATTAGTGGTCACAAAATCTTTGTACGAGACACCACCGCAACATAAAAATCCACCAAAAGTAAACGCAAAATAAATGCATTTAGAAGAGCTGAGAAACATTCACTTGACGCCATCCTAAGAGACAGCCTCCATTCCTTCCCAACTAACTACGTGAGTGTAGACGAGACGTTGCTTGGATTCAAAGAAATAGTATCTGACGGAATTGAGAGATTTATATCAAATAAATTAAAGAAAGATGGTACCGATCCACAATGGTAAATAACACAGGTCAGAAAACAGTTTAGTTTCAGAAGCAAAAAAAAAAAAATAAAAAAAAAAAATAAAAAAAAAAAGCATGCCAAATTAAAAGAGCACCAAATCTCTAAGATCGGCGATGTATTACTTAAGCTTGAATCTCATCACGGAATTCAGTGACAGATATTTTTAGCAGCTTCCACAATGTAACTCCGTCTCGAAATCAGACAGAAAATCCAAAGCGATTCTGGTTCAAATGGCTCTGAGCACTATGCGACTTAACTTCTGAGGTCATCAGTCGCCTAGAACTTAGGACTAATTAAACCTAACTAACCTAAGGACATCACAAACATCCATGCCCGAGGCACGATTCGAACCTGCGACGTAGCGGTCGCTCGGTTCCAGACTGTAGCGCCTAGAACCACACGGCCACTTCGGCCGGCAAAGCGATTCTGATCATATGTATAGCACACCAGCGGCAAGACATGACCAACATATTCACTGCGAGATACCAACGGTAATATCACCGATGACAGTGCAGTTAAAGCAGAGTTATTAACTTTTCCGAAATTCCTTCACCAAAGTAGACCAAGTAAATATATGAGAATTCTGAGCGAGAACAACTGCCTACAAGAGAAACTTACAAGGAAAAATTTCCATCGCATTCCCCACAGATTCAGTGATAAGTTGGCTTATTGGATAGCCCTTCAAAAACTGAATGCAAATCAGATATTAAAACAGGAAGAAAGTGTACTGTACTCTGGAAAAAGAGAAACAGAATAAAAACAGAGTACCGTCAACAACTGGTACGTGCAACGAAATTGACCTCAGCTTCGTCGTTGTGTGGTCGCGGTGTTAGACTGTGAACAGGAAGTTCCAAGTTCAAATCTTTCTCGTGCACTATCTCTTTTTTTTCACAAAATTATGAACTGTCCATCCGGTCATTGACGTGTCTGTTCGCTGTATACAACTTTCTATACGTGTCGTGGCGTAATGTGCATTTGCAACAGTGACATTTAACGAAATTTCCTACAGGCGTACGTACCTCCTGTTTGTTCTACACAGGTAACACATGCTATGCCTCTTGCTTTCCGTTTTCGAAGTTTTGACTCTCGAATTCCTTCGTCGTAACGTGGTTCATACCCGTTTATTTGTTGTTTTCCTTTCTGTGAGAGGTCTATGCGGCATCTGACCAGCTCTCTACTCGTCACATCTACTATAGTCTTACCACATGACTCATATTCTGTGATAAATAGCGAGAGCAGGCGAGATGCCGTATAGACCTCTCACAGAAATAAAAACAAATAAAGGTGCGTGAACTATGTTGCGACGAAGGAACTGAAGTGTCAAAACTTCTAAAAGGCATCACATGGGATACCTGTGTGAGACAAATAGGAGATACGTACGTCTAAAGGTCCCTTGGTTACATGTCGCTGTTGCAAACGGATATTACGCCACGACACAATTTGATCGGTCATGTGCGCTTCAGTTTTAGAAATATTTGTCTAAGTTTCAACAAATCTGTTTCTCACACGAGTAGCAAAATACCAAATGATCTTTTGAACATTGATCGCACGAACTGTTGTACAAATTTTCATAGAACAAGATTTATTTGTATATATATTTTACAATGGAAACAGTGCCCACGTTGTTACGAAACTAATCCGTCTTGCAGATACACTGAAACCTGCCACTTGATTACCCTTAATCCACAGAATGTCCCGATAGTATACAATAGTTATTTTTGAATTGTATATATTTCTGGACTTGTTTCAGGTACCCGTAGATATATTAAATAGAAACATATCAGTATGAACTCTGCTTTTTCAAGTGGACTTTCATTGATGTCTGCTGCTTGTATAGTACAGTGTTTAATTTCTAAGACGTTAGGTGCTGGAATATTTCTCTTCAACTACACAACCAGCCCCCATCCCCCTCCCCAGCTCTCTAGTAATAAAAATCAAAAATTTCGATTTTTGAAACCTTGTGATAAAACGTACAATGAGAAATCATTTCTTTCACAAAATACTGTTATGAAATTCAGGTTCTTAAAACATGATTTCTTATAATGAAAACAATAAAAACACAATATTTAATGTAAAGAACATGTTCTACCGTCAGTCCTCGTAGTACTGTCAGTTTTATTCCTAGTTCTGATCAAAACACTTCGGTAAAAATCGTTGGTCTTCGTGACTATGACGTCAACTTTTCAACTGGTGCCAACCATAACATTGAAAGAGTTGCATTGTAGCTGCGCTGTTAACGTGTGTCAAGTAATAATTAACAAAGCGTTTTAGCGATGAATGACGATGAATATATTCCTGGTCCATTGGCGTCGTGTGCAATTCCGAATTCCCGAAGAGTTAAGAAAAGCAAATCACGGTGTGACGTAAGAAACGTAGTAAGATGTTTACTAAAATATTAACGTCATTTGTCATCTAATCATTAAATTGTATTACAAATGTATTGGTTTAAAGTCATATTCATTAATAAAAATAAGCAACTAATTCCGTGCGATATTTGCACCATAACAGCTGATCGGTGAGTGGCGCTTAAGTTGGTAGCAGTACAAGCTAAAGGGAAAAATATTCCCTGTCGCTCCTCACATTGGGGTGTCCAATATTTTGCCCCTCTCCTCCTCACCTCATGTAGCAGTGGTATGGGGGAACACTGTACTTAATATTTTTCAGTTAGATTTTATCTTTCGTGATTTTCATATTTTTGAGTGACGAAGAAGTCACAGGTTTTGTGTACACATACAATAAACAAATAAGCCTCTAAATGTAAAATGTAACCAGTCCAGGCAGGAGGCAAATAAGTTTCTAGATGCAAAATGTAACCAATCGAATAGAAAGCATCAGAATTTTTATAGTGCGTTCTAGGATTTAACCACTACAAAGCTACATTTTCTTGTTGCGGCCCCAAAAACTATGTAGCTAAGCAGATACAATATGAAAACAATTGCACACTAGATAAAATAATAGATTCACATTAATTTGAAAGTGGAAGAGCATGATCAGCAGCTACGCCATAGATTACGATAGAGAAGAAACATGATTTCGTGACAGCACTTTATACAGGCGCTCATTTTCAGACACTCCGTACATTATTTATTTCTCATTGACCCGCATAACGAGAGACGGCGCCATTATACTATATCTGACTGAAGTCTCCAAAGTCGTGTAGAAATGTAGAAGCCACAAAAATGCCAGTTTCATTTATTCACCGAATAACGAGGCTCACCTTCCCATGGGTATACTGCACACACACACCGGCCCACATACACACACACACACACACACACGTGTGCACACACAAACACACAATGATACTAGATCTCGCTGAAATGTCCTAAGTTGCATAGAAACGGTAAAAGCCATAAAAATGCCATTTTCATTTATTCAGCGAACAACGAAGCTCACCGTATCTTGGCTATAACTGCACGCACACAAACACACACACACACACACACACACACACACACACACACACACACCGTACCTCGCCGCACGCCCCCGCCCATTGCATGACCCTTTGTCACGTTCACTGGTGACGACGTATCGGCATGTTATAGTTACGTTGCGATTTTGTAGACGTGTACTATTTCAAATCCGCAATGAGTGCAAAAAAAAAAAAAAAAAATCCCTGGGAGTTTCTGAAAGGCCGTTCCGGACGAAGTAAGCCCAAGTAACTAAGTTATAAATTAGGCGCATTCAGTGACGTTTCACTCTTCATAATCCTATGGCTACTTTCGGAGGAATTACAATATTTAGAACTCGGGATTCATCTCCTTTGAAGATGAAACCAATGGCTATCTTATGCAGAAGTCACCATTTTGTAGCCAAATAAGGAAATGCGTCACGTCGAATGTGGAAGAAACAGAGTGTTGATCCGCCGATATAAAAGGGACACAGAGGAAAAGCGGCTTTCATTGTGTCCTTGTCGTTCAGGTGTGTCGACGGCTCGTTAGTTTGAAAAAATAAATGTGTTTCACAAATAAAGAGAAACTAGACAGCTACTTCCCTGCGAAGAACGCAGAAGTAATACGAAGAAAACAGTCGAGCTGTATGCGCAAAGATATACCGATACATGGCGTCAATAAAGATTGAAAATTCAGTGAGTGTGAAATAATAATAATAATAATAATAATAATAATAATATTAAAAGTGCTTCGAAGATAACGCAAGTAGTAAATAGCAAGCCAGTAAACGGTGGTCTCGAGACAGATATCCTGGCAGCTGCTGCTCCAGAGAAATCATGGGTATCTCTGGATTAGGTGTTCACATTTTATGTGCGGTCAGTTTCCATCAGTATCATGTGTCAATTTACCAGCAGATTAGCCAGCAAGAGGGCACAAGACGCAAGAAATTCTGTCGTTCGGTTCTGATGTGACATCAGGATAATAGGTTCTTTCTCCAAGTGACCCTCTTTACGGATGACTCGACCTTCACAAATGATGAAAGAATGATGAATGAAAGAAATATGCATTATCGGTTCGCGGAGAATCCGCACGAGCTCAGGCAGGTTGGCCTCAGACGAAGAGGAGCGTGAATGATTGTTGCGAAATTATAATTAAAACGTAGTTGTTTTCCTCACATTTCTGAAGAAACCTATCTTAATTTACTGAAGAAACCTAAACGGGTAAAATGCTAGTAGAGTTTATTACCGAAGTGCTGCCTGCTCGTCCAGAAGAAGTACTACATGAAACCTGCCGATCTATGTGAAACCAACACGATAGGTGTCCTGCCTGCTGCTCTCATGTGGCTAGAAAAGCGCTCACCCATCACTTCCCTAGACATTGCATAGGACGTGACTGATTAATCAGCTGGCCTGTATGGTCTATTGATTTGATGCCACTGGATGTTTCTTTATGGGGTAAATTCAAAGATGAATTCTACACATAAGCTACGGCGACCCAAGAGGATTTAAAGCTTTACATTGTAGCAGCATACGCATTGACCGAGTGATTCTCTTCATCTACCCAGGAATCCTTGCACGAAGGACTGCGAACGTGAAATTCAGTAGATGGTGAGCAGTTATAATACGTGATGACATAAACAGAATTTTAACCAAGTTTTTATCACCATATCTTTCGTGACTTCCTTTCTGTTGCTGTTGCTGATGTAATTCGCAATTTAAGTATTAATCTTGACATTAAACACATAACCCGAAATTGATATTTAATACCTCCACTATGTGCCGTTTGTAAGTAGACTCTCTTACCTATGTAAAAACTGGGGCGCCCCACCAGCATGACGCAAAAATTCCATATAACCATACGAATTTTGCTTAAGACGGCAATTGATTTCATGTTCAAAAGAAAAAAACTTCTAAGTTATAAATGTGTTAATTTCGTGAAACTATTAATCAGATTTAGAAGAGAGAAATTACGCTGATTTGTTTATTTTACAATTATGATAACTGCATCAGAAATTACTGTAGTTCCATCTGAAAAAGCGAAATTGATACCGATATCCGTGTAATTAATATAGCTATGAAAATATACTATTCCTGATTGTAAGAGGACGTTATCACTATTCGTTTGAATGAGAACAGAATTCCGGTATCTTACGCGTTTCAGGAAATATCTGATGGGAACTGCTAACCTAAATTACTCTGTATATTTATCTCTGAAGTTTCATGCAACCAACGCAGTTCCTTACCAGCAACAATCCTTTTGGTGGTGGTATTCCCTCTCCTTCCTGAACTGACGTGAAGGAAACCTACAGCAACTCCGAAACGATATGAAAGATGGAACTTTCCACATTAGAAAAACCACTGACAGAGAAGACAAAACAAGTACGTGCCAGAAAAAAGGTCTAGGACTTGCTGAGGACTTAGCACAGAACGTAATGATTTGTATTCTGATGCCTAATTTTTCACTATGCCTAAGTTCTTTACATGAATAATGAATTTTCCACTAACTTGGTCTCCGTACGTAAATTAAACGTTCACCCTTTTCAGTTTCTGTTATGCCACTTAGAATACACTGTAGAAGCAGACAGACTTCATTTATTTGAGACCAAAAGGTTACACTTCAATTATAGGTAGTAATTAATGAATGAATTAAACATAATTATTTTTATGTACCAAATCCTTCATCAAGACCCAATGTCGTATGCAGTGTTGCGAGAGCTCTTTCTGACTGTTAATTTCAAGCTGAGTACGCGAATGACTTAAATTCTTCGAAAGAGTCAACTTTCCTCCTCATCATAACTTCTCCAACACTCACAGTTCCAAATAAATAAGAGTAATATGGTGTTGGAAACACACAATGAAATCACCCTCCTCTCTAGACACCACAAGAGAAGTTAATAAATTAATAAATAAAATTTTAAAACACTGTAACAAAACTTACGTTAAAGTTCTCATGGTCATACTGATAGAAAAATTAAATACAGATGATATAATATCTGTGCAGCATATTTATTTTGTGACGGGATTAACGTGTATTCGACGCTGAGATTGCCAAACAAGGAAAAATCTTGCCTATTTGGAGACTGCGTTGTGTTGCGGAAGGAAAACTTACATGTGTTTTAGTAAAACGTGTTAATGTGGCGAAGCCGGCTGGGGTGGTCGCGCGGTTCTAGGCGATTCAGTCTGAAACCGCGCGACCGCTACGATCGCAGGTTCGCATCCTGCCTCGGGAATGGATGTGTGTGATGTCTTTAGGTTAGTTAGGTTTAAGTAGTTCTAAGTTCTAGGGGACTGATGACCTTAGAAGTTAAGTCCCATAGTGCTCGGAGCCATTTGAACCATTTCTTTAATGTGGTGGAATTTGTGAGTCATATCAGTTGTGCTTGTCTGTGCACAGTCGCAAAAGAACGCGATCGATAGTGTGTAATTAATGATGTAATTTACTCCTGTATTCGTTCGTATACCTCGTGTACGAAAGCGAATGTGATGCAAGACGTATTCTTGGTATTGCAAAGATCAAATTTTCTTTGAGAAAATTTTTGCTGTATTTTGCTTCATAGTAGATGACATTGCTAAATAAACGAGGAATGTACTGCAAATCTTCTTAGTCATGTATAGCACTCTCTCTCTCCCTGAAAAGTAAAAGTAAGTCTATAAACAACATATTCTTCCCGGTCAGAAATTCACCTGCTACACAAGAGGTTTTCTGTCTCTGTTGATCCGTCATCGACAGGGGACATCCACTGGTTAAGTAATTGACAATATCAACGAAATTCTACAACAGCCGTGTAACCGATACGTTATTTTATTTTGACGACAACCAGTTTTGGCATTCCGCTATGCCATCTTATGGGCCCATATGCATCTCTCAAAATAAACGATAATGCCGTACAGAGCCATGTATCCCTGTATATGGCATAGTGGAAGGCCGAAACTGGCTGTCGCCAAAATAAAATAAAATAACATTCTAGTTACAAGGTTATTGGAGAATCTCATTGATATTGTTAATTAGAGATTTTCTAGAATGTGGCGTCTCAAGTGGATGAATTTATTTCTTTGAATGTATTTCTAAAAATATATTATTGACATTGTGAACTTGATAAGATGGTATTGATTCTGATCCCATATTCAATGACATTTTGGAATTAGAATATCCTTTAGTAACAGATTTTATTATTAAAAAATCGATGTAGGAATCCTGTTTAGTATCCACAATACATATTTTGCAAACTTCGCAATGAGAGACTGCTGTTGGTCAAGCAGGAAGATTGTGCCAGAGATATATTAAGAGATCAGCTTATTATTCAGGTGCAGAAATTACTGACGTTAGTTTCATTTGCTACAGGACACGAATCAATTCAACTACCATACATATGACTGGGTCTGTATTGAAAGTAATGAAAATGTGAAAAGGGAATAAGTCCAGCCTTCGACACTTCATATACGCTCTGTAACGTTCTATTGTCGGTAGCCAGTCGTTTAGTGGTTAGCCTCGCTGACTCTGGATACGGGCTTCCGGGTTCGATTTCCGTTTAGGTCGGAGATATTCTTAGCTCAAGGACAGAATAATCGTGTTTTCCTGATGATTTCAACTCCTCATCACCGAAGGACTAGTAACCGAAAAGGCGTCAAGTAGAAAGAGTTGTGCCAGGCTGCCGAGCAACCCCAAACAATGTCTCTCGGCCAATAATGCGATACGATCATTGCATTTCATTTTAATATTCCACTCCTCGAAAAACGTAAATCTCAGTAAGCTAACATATTTGAAATTGTCGTTGGAATACGTAGAAAATAAATTGAGTTTCAACGCATTGACGGCGTAATCGAGTTAGGCATATTTCGCTGGCGAGCTTTGATCACGCGCGGTGGGCACGCCGACGTTAATCTTAAGCTCGGCGGGCCGCGCAACGAGACAATCAATGAAGTTTAGGAGGTGAATTTCATTAATGTGAGCATATTAACGGGGGAGGGGTGGGCAGGGCACAGCCGTAATGAAACTCTGGCGGACCCTCGCCGCCCCGCACCCAGCTGGCGCGCCGCCGCTGCAGCCGCAGCCGCTGCCGCAGTTTTACATTCAGCTGTAGCAACTCAACTCACATTCATCTCCAATGCTTGTGTCATTTTGCTTATGATATTCTGATAATATTGCGTCTGTTCTTGCTACCATTATTCCAGTTACAATATTTATTAATTTAGCTGTGACTTATCCTAGAATCGCGGTTTTTGTTGATAGAAATCGATATATATTACTAAGTATCATAGATGACTCAAAACATTCCATTTACTGATGACACAGGAGTTTGCAAAAACAGACATAATGTGTGAAGAAATACTGCAATCACTTTTTATACAATGTTACTTATAATCCGTCTTGATTGCAAAAATGTTGATTCACATGACCGGTTTCGGTTCCTCTAGAACTATCTTCAGATCTGCAATTTAGGTTACAGGAGTAATCCGTCCCCACTAAACAACCTTCACATGCTGCGTCACATTCTAGAGAAACCGAAACCGGTCATGTGAATAAACATTTTTGTAACCAAGACGGATTATAAGTAACATTGACACAGGAGTTATTGTGGAGAAAGTGGAATGTAATGAAACTGATTTAGTAAACTAGGTAGGAGATTGCTATGCAACTTACAAAACGTCGCTTAAATGCTACGGAACAGTGTGTACAAAGCGTTAATATTCTAAAAGAAAAGTTTTGTAATGACACGATCAACTATTGTAGGTCTTAAACTTCAGATAGTTGTTTCTGAAGTGAATAAAATGTGCCATCAACGTTAAATTAAAATTTATGTGCCATTAATTGAAACCATTACGTTTTATTGGTAAACACTCAAACTGGATTAAAATTGTAGTCACAATAAAATAACAGAACAAGACAACACTTAAAGTATCGTGGCTATGATATAAAGTATGATGGCGGGGGCGCATAAAAGAAGGTGAATGAGGGTAGTAATATTTATAATCAGCTGTTATCTGAACAACTAAAATGTCATACGTGCTCGAGCAAACGTTACAAGGTAGTGACTCCACCAACAGTGTTAGTGGAAGTGAGTTATTAGTGGTAAACAAGAAGTATGTACTTGATGTCTGTAGTAGGGAGGTCACGTTCAAAGAAACGTTATGAGGGTATAAAGGAACAGACGGAATCAGAAACGTTGATATCAGAAATTATTTAAACACATGCAGCCTAAAGCATACTTAGAAGAAAATAAAGTTAGGTGGACTGAAGCCAGCGATTCCCAGTAAAACCAAAGAAATGAAAAATTACAACGAGGTCCTGGAAGACCAAGGATCAGATGGTAACCGTAATGGGCACTAGACTGCCTAAAGAGCGGAGTGAAGAAGAAGAGCTCTTAAAAACTAAAGAGGAACATTTTTAGTCTGTGGGAGTGTAGAAAAGATCAAATGTCTCATTCAGAATCTTTTGCAGAAACTAAGCGCAACTCTCTTCACTATATAACTACTCACTACTGCCACCAATACTGAGAAGTTGTTGACCGCTTATTAAATCTCCATTACAATACATAGTATTACATTTTGGACCTACTATTTGCAGTCTTAAGCACAATTTTCATCCCAAAAAAGAATACTGAGAACGAACTTGTGTGCCAGTTGACATGCTTCGGGCATGCCATTGTTCAGACGTCTCAGAATTTCATCTCTGTCACTCATAGTAGAGGGTGAATATAAAAGTGAGAAGAAATAGTTTCCTATGGAAGTAGTGGCAGATTCTCCCGCTACATATTTCTGCTATTCACTGTTCTGAATTAGTTAGCCAAAAGTCAACCATGATAGAAGCTCAGTTCGGTAGGTAACGGCACGGGAGTGTTGACTACACATAAATAGAAGAATGAAAGGTGCAACCATATTTAAACTGCCATATGGGAAAAAAACTATCGATAATATTTTCCATGATTACAGACGAAAATGAGTACTCCACGAAGGAAATCCTAAATTTTCATTTCTAACAGCACTCTGTATCGAGGTACGCATGAGCCATTCGTACGTTAAATCGAGAAAGGTGTCACACCGGTAAAGCACTTCGAAAAAATGAGGGAGGAGGAGGGTTCCCAGCAATATCTGAGCAGATCAGTTCTAGTAACTCGGTATTCAGCAAACCATTTAAACCAATGATACTGTTCGTTTACCAATGCTACAGTACATACGTTAGCGTTAAAAGTGGCATGACACTCCATTAATAAATACTTCACTGTCCACTAAAAGGGAAGAACTGAAAGATACATGCAAACATTTGCTTAATTCCAGTATTTAATTCATAATTGAGGATTGTAGTCTCTCAGACGGAAAGTTTTAAGGGTTTTCTTTGTCAGAAGAATATTTCCGTTGACTTTATTCTGGTTTTGTTGAATTCACTGAAGTATCCCCATTTTTTGTTCTGCCCCCTTCACTCCCCCATCGCCTTTGGCCCACACCAAGCACAAGCGCCATTTTTGTTGCCTAATAGTAAAACCTTGACAGCGACCAATTCAGTTTATCTAGAAGAAATGTCTTGGGTAGATGTGTGATAGACAATGATGGGATTGTCACAGCTCTGAAGTTATCCTTAGTATGACTAATTTATTTGAATATTTCGACGAGGTACATTTTAATAATTTATATGTCAGGAAAAGTAATGCTATTTGAAACTGCAGGCAGTTTAATATAGATTTTGTACGTACGAAGAAACGCACGTTTGTTTATTCCGGAAAGGAAGACTAATTGCTCTAGAACCATTATGAAAATGTATTTCTGTGATCTCTTTATCCGTTTACTGGAGGGAATGAGAGCACCACAGACGTATGATTTTATGTTACACTGCGTTGGAGCGGTTCCTGTCTTGTGGATACTTAGGCTGAATGCGGCCGAAATCTGCCATGACGGATTGAGACAAGCATGCACTTACATGAGAGGGTCATTTGCAGCTCATTCAGGCCAGGCTTTTACGTGCGGACGGCTGAGCCCCCACGCCGGCTTCCGTAATCGAGAGCTCCTCCATGGTAATTAAGCAGCTCCGCCGATATTCCGCGGACTGGCCACGCAAATGAGAGGCAGCTCTCCACTCCAGCCTTTGACGCTATTTCACTCGTGGCGCTGTGCTTACCGCTGTGCCTAATAGCCACTCCGCGGAGCAGTCAGACAGAAATCACTGCACCAATTCAGTTTGTTGGAAAACAGAAACGATACCAATTACTGGAATGGAATTTATACCTTAAGAACTCCAACGAAATGTTCAGTTTTCTGAGAGATGAACACTTTATATTCTTAATTAAATGAAAAATTTCATACGAATGGTTGATTCCAAAGTAAGTAAATAGTGCATTGTGTGGTAGCTAACATCTTTGGTTAATTTCATACTAAAACGCAGCGTTAACGTGAGGAAATATTGGAGACACGGAGCTCTGATTGCAGGTTTTAAGTTAATTGTAAGTTACTTTACGATATCGCGTACTACGACAGTTCTCACATGTTGCTGAATAATCAGTTTACCCCATTGACGTTTACCTAGACGAGCGGTGAATTATTGAAGAACTGAATCATACTTGATGAAAATATAAACCTGAATCTTGAGACAGGTGTACAAACTGGATGTCGGCGCCCAAAGGACGCTGTGGTCAAGCGAGTAATATTGTACTTAGTAACGCGCTTAAGTGACACGCTTACCAAACATTAACTGCGTCTAATGTATAAGAGAAGATGTACCGCTGAAGGCCATCGAACAGTTTTCTGACACAGGATCAGCAGCACGATGGCGCCGCTCTTTGGATGCGCCCCAAGGTGTGAACCAGAATCAGAGTAATGGAGACGCTCCTGGTTACAAGCTGAGTGATGAGAGTGGGAGATAAGAGCTGCATGCTCTCAATTGCCAGGCTCTTCACCAACGCACTTGATAATGGTGAATGTCGAAATATCGTGTCCATTGGACAACAATTTCCGGCAGAGCATCCGTCAACTAATTTCTCATCATCTTCGCTGGGAGAAACACAGCTGTAATCTTGCTCAAACTGCCAACAATTAAATACTTAAATATCCAGAAACTTGGAAAATTTCAACCGTGGTTTTTCGGAGTTAAAGACTTTGTTGAGTCAATACGTCGTCATCAGTTACAGTTAGTTACATTGTAGCTCAGTGTTTTACGACCACCTCTTTCCTTCATTCCTTCCGTTAAAAAGATCAGTGCGAAAAAAAAAATTGTAGTTCAAAATATCTTCAACGCTAAACAGTTGCAGTTAAAGCATCATATCCAAGGGTCGGAGGTAAACACCAGAAAATGCCATCCACTACACGAGCGTAGCGTGGGTGTTTTCCATTTATTCGCAACTCAGTAATAATACGGGGAATACAATCTCTGATTACAGTGCGATAGTGAGCTATGAGATGTACACAGATGACTAGTTGTTTTAAGTTGTCTGCATCTGAGTTTTTGCAGAATAATTCCGACAAAAAATATGAAAGATCCAGAATGAGATTTTCACTGTGCAGTGGAGTGTGCGGTGATATGAAATTTCCTGGCGGACTAAAACCGTGTGTTAGACCGAGACGCCGTCCTCACAGCTTTACTTCTGCCAGTACCCCGTCTCCTACATTCCAAACCGTACAGAAGCACTCCTGAAAGAAAGGATATTGCGGAAACATGGCTTAGCCACAGCCTGGTGGATGTTTCCAGAATGAGATTTTCACTCTTCAGCGGAGTGTGCGCTGATATGAAACTTCCTGGCAGATCAAAACTGTGTGCTGGACCGATAATCGAACTCGGGACCTTTCCCTTTCGCGGGCAAGTGCTCTACCAGAAGAGATACTGTTCTATCAGTGAATCTTTGTTTTTCACGGATAGCCACAATCAGATACTGAGAGAAACCATATCCATTTTAATTAGCATTTGTCTCACCATTAGGGCAAGCATTGCATCTACATAAAAGAAGGTTCCGTTTCGTCCAGTCTCGGAGACATCATACTTGGCGATAATTCCAGGCGTGAATGAGAATGTCAGTTGGTACGTTGATTATGCTGTGTTAACTACGCAGGTACAAAGGAAAAGAGGTAACACAATCACAACACAAGGAAAAGATCAAATTTGACTACCTGGGTGAAATGAGTTGTGAACGAATTACTGTATGTTCTTGAGGAAACAAATGCATACATTTAAATAGAAAGGCTAAAAAATGCATATCTTCTAAAACTTGGGAAGGACATATTGAGTTCAGACGAGCGAGTGAGAGAAATTCAAGTAATGGGAGATGATGACGTGGTATCTAGCGTGTAGTTTGTAAGTAGGCTGTTTAGGTTTTTTTATTGGTAACGCCACCTCTGTAGGAAAATCACTGGCGGTGCTGTGTGCAGTCTGTGGCTGCTTTGCATTGTTGTAATACTCGCCATTGTAGTGTTGGGCAGCGGCAGCTGGATGTGAACAGCGCGTAGCGTTGCGCAGTTGGAGGTGAGCCGCCAGCAGTGGTGGATGTGGGGAGAGAGATGGCGGAGTTTTTAAATTTGTCATGAACTGCTATATTTATATATGATGATATCAAGGTAAATACATTGTTTGTTCTCTATTAATATCTTTCATTTGCTAACTATCCCTATCAGTAGTTAGTGCCTTCAGTAGTTTGAATCTTTTATTTAGCTGCCAGTAGTGGCGCTCGCTGGATTGCAGTAGCTTGAGTAGCGAAGATTTTTGTGAGGTAAGTGATTTGTGAAAGGTATAGTTTACTGTTAGTCAGGGCCCATTCTTTTGTAGGGATTATTGAAAGTCAGATTGCGTTGCGCTAACAAAATATTGTATGTCAGGTTAAGGACAGTCGTGTATAATTGTTCAAAGGGGACGTTTCAAGTTGACAGTATGCCGATGTGTAGCTGCAGACAGCGTGCCAGTAGCTCATCTTCTGATCGCGGAGATTGTGAAGGCAATCAGTCTCGACGGCGGAAAGCGTCGTGCTGTATCTTAAAGGCTCTTATGTCCCTTCTGGAACCGAGAGTGCCGGCCGGAGTGGCCGAGCGGTTCTAGGCGCTGCGGTCTGTAACCGAGCGACCGCTACGGTCGCAGGTTCGACTCCTGCCTCGGGCATGGATGTGTGTGATGTCCTTAGGTTAGTTGGGTTTAATTAGTTCTAAGTTCTAGGCGACTGATGACCTCAGAAGTTAAGTCGCATAATGCTCAGAGCCATTTTGAACCGAGAGCTCTCAGAATAAGATTTTCAACAATACGTCCAGTCTAGTGGACACTGACTCTACGATGAGGACGTTACGTAGTGACTGCCCCAGAAGATTTGTAAAAATGAGACAACGAATCTCCCATGTACCATATTAAAATTCAGTCCCTGAAGGAAAACACCATAATGTCTTGGTTCGCACTATTTTCTACTATCATCAATAATGGTTGACCCTCAAAAATCTAGGTCACTTACAAACGCGAGTTCTAACGGAACTTCATGTGTGTCTTAGGTTTTTATTACGTGACTGGATATCATTACCAATTAAATCTCAGAAGGGATATTCTTGTAATCATGGGAACCCCCTTCACAGAAAGGAATGTATCTGTTGGGAATGCTGGAGGACGGCGTATGTTATCTTCAATCAGAAATATTCAAAACAATTTTTAATAAAATTATATTTACTAAATATGAAGAAATACTCATGCTTCTTCTTGTGAAGTGTCCAGCAAAACTAGACGTTATAAATTATTACAAGTCCTCTAAAATTGAAATTCCTGTCACTTTGCCTCAGATTGATGCCTACGTAGAGTCCAGAGCTAGCATACGATGCCTACGGAGCCTAAGTCTGAAGACGATGGACGAATACTGCAGCTTGAAACTCGGCGATAACTGGACACTGTGCACGACTCGGCGGACTGAAGAGCACTGTCCGCCGCAGTTCAGTGCTCCGGTATTTAACGACGCATCGAGCAGTCGCTATCCACACACGTGATGCCTATGGACTGGCAGCTGCTGGCCCTGAAGGACCTATGCCTGGTTACTACTGCCGACTCATACAGCTCCTGCGCTACGACTGTTCCGAGCGAGGCTTATGGATTATGATGCGGTACTCTCTGGAGTCGAGTATACCGTCCCCAGAGTATTTAACGGTCACCATCACCTCGATAAAAACTGATAATTAAAAAGCGAGAGAAGTTATAACAAACATAAAATCATCCAAAATTTGCACCTGCCGTATAACGTGTTCCAGTTAACGTCTCTCTTGAGCATCGGAAAATCGTTATGGATAATTTGTCAGTAAATAGTTCAAAACTTCTTCTGTAGACAGAATATCACAGTTCAGTTAGTCACGGGTTCTCAAATTATTCTTATACAGTCATATGAAAATATCCATCTCGTATTTCCCTTCTTCTTACACTAACTCATCTGAATGTGGATGAATAAGGAAATCGTTATGGATAATTTGTCAGTAAATAGTTCAAAACTTCTTCTGTAGACAGAATATCACAGTTCAGTTAATCACGGGTTCTCAAATTATTCCTATACAGTCATATGAAAATATCCATCTCGTATTTCCCTTCTTCTTACACTAACTCATCTGAATATGGATGAATAAGGAAATCGTCGGTGGATCATTGGAAGCAAATAATGAGTGCGCTAACGTATAGTGATTTCGAGAAGATCCGAAAAACTGAAATCTTGATTTCCGCAGAGAAATCTGAAACCATATCCCATAGGAATCAGCTTCAGCGACTTAACTGCTGTATCAATTTATTCGCTGCGCAGCCACTCGTGATAAGTCATTACTTAAGAGACGTCGCACGTCTGTCAGTTGCAGATCTGCAGTACCTGTCCAATATTTCCTGTTCCACTCACAAGAAGTAAATGCAGGCGTTTCGGAATTTAGTTAAGTAAATAGTACCTTTTCAGAAAATTTTCGATGGAAATACTTCAGGTTAGTGCACTGGCGTTGTAAATAGCGGGTATTCTTAATAACTCGTATCTACAACAGAAAATATTACGTGTGAATCGCTTCTTGTAATCGCAGAGAGTCGATTACCACGTTTTAATGCATAAAGGCAGAAATTTATTCCGTAATAGAAGATTTGACTTTCAAAAATGGCTGGGTATGTTTTATCGGTGTTTTTAATCACCATTTTTATTGTATAGAACTAGCTGAGTACCCGGGGTATCCCTGGTATGTATTTATTCCAATCTGCTCTTATTCTGTCTCCTCTTCCTCTCTCTTTCCATCTCCTGCATCTCCCCTCTCTGTCCATCTTCTCCATTCTCTCTCTTTGTCCACTTTCTCCATCCCCTACTCCCTGTCCATCTGTTCCTCCCCCTCTCTGTTCATTACTTCCTTCAACCCCTCCCTGCCCACATCCTCCTGCCCTTCCCGCTGCTCGTCTCTTCCTCCTTCCATCTACTCCCTTTTTCTTTTTCTGTTAATCTCTTCCTCTTCCCTTTCCCTGTCTAACTCCTCCTCCACCTCTCTCTGTCCATCTCTTCCTCCGCCTGTCATTGTCCCTCTCGGCCCATCTCCTCATCTTTCCCTGTCCATTTCTCCCTCCCACTCTCTCCATCCATTTCCTCCTCTCTCCCCATCTGTCACTATCTCCTCCTTCCCCCTCACTGTCTGTCCATCTCCTCCTACTCACTCCCTCTTTAAGTTACCATCCCCACACCAAATGGAAGATGGTGGTTCGTATCCCAATAGTATTTTTATCCAGATAGTAATATGTATACGAAATTTGGCTTAAATCCATCCTAGGGTTTAACTGGAGTTCTTACACATGGCTTTGCCCGCGTACGAACGTCACATATATTTCACATATAAGGAATGTATCTATCACGTATGTGTATACCTATTTCACCTGTAGCTGTATCGAAATTCGCCTTGCAGTTTCGTTTTCGAGCAGCTCAATGTTCCTGACATCGCATATCCTGTACTATGTATCATACAATAATGTAATCCTGTGGTATATGTGAATACTGTCTGTGGAATGTTTTGCAAATAGAATTAGTAGTAAAGAGTTAATAAATTAAATCGTCGTGCAGGATGTATCAGTCTTTCATGCATGTCAGCGTTTATTGTATCATACTGTATCTCCTAAACTATGTTTCATACAATGAAATATTTTTGTGGATACATTCAATGGCATATATGGATTCTGTCTATGAATCCTCTTGAGAATACAGTTAGTAGAAAAGTTGCAATAAATTTAACCGTCCGGCATGATGCGACAGTTATCCACTTATCTCACTGTTTATGGCGTCATGTCTCCTAAACTCTGTTTCGTACTGTGATATGTTTTGCTTGTACATTCAGTGCTGCATGCAGATGCTGTCTGCAAAACGTTCCGTGAATACAGGTAAGAGTGAGGAAGTAATAAGTTAAAACGGCATGCCTGATGCGGCAATTTTACTGTCTGAACAGCGAACTGTAGCAATCAATAAACTATTTTCCTTTCATCATTTTTCACTGGTTGTCAGCGAGAGAAAGTATCAGAAAGGTTTCACATTATGTGTGAAGACTTTTGAAAGTCAGTAAGTACTCTCACTCTCAAACACTGAATGAATGTAGTCAGGCTACTTGCACGTCGTGAGCTACGCTATTTATTCACCTCTAACCCTTTGAAAGGTGGTAGATCGTTCTTACCCTCACAACGATTGATTCCAGACAGTGATATGTGTACCAAGCTTGGTTGATCTCTGTCCAGCTGATTAGAAGGAGATATGATTCATACATACATATATAAATAAAAGGTGAAATTTATTGAACTACGTGAAATAAAATCGTCGTAATTCTGGACGTTTTGCCTTAGGATGGGGGCACACTGTCTTTTAATAAAATACGAACTTACAAAACATAAGACGAGCTTTATCATTAGACTGAAGGGTATCTGGCAAACGCAACACAGTATGTGCTTAACGGTTGGTTGGGTGGCTGATTTGGTGTAGGGGACCAAACACCGAGGTCAAAGGTCCCATCGGATAAGGCAAGGATGGGGAACGAAGTCGACCGTGCCATCTCAGAGGAACCATCGCGGCTTTTGCCTGCAGTGATATAGGGAAATCACGAAAAACCTAAATCAGGATGGCCGGACGCGGATTTGATCAATCGTCCTCCCGAATGCCAGTACAGTGTGATAACCCCTACGCTACCTCGCTCAGTGTACTTAACGGAGAGAAATCTTCAGACGTGGAAGTGACTTCGGGAATGTCCCAAGGAAGTGTTTCACAGTACATATAAATGGCCTATCAGATTATGTCGAAAGTTCCATGATGCTCTTCGAGGATGATGCTACTGCAGACAGAGAAGCTGTAAATCTAGAAACTCGAAATGGAATGCAGAGGGACGTGCAAACGATCGACGCTTGTTACAGGGCGTGGAAATTGACCCTCAATATATATAAGTGTAATATACTGCGCATAAATAGATGGACAGTTTCCAACACCGCTACACGCAATGTTGGAAGTGTGTTGCGGCTACTGGTGATTATTTTAAAGGCCATTAAAGGTATTTTGTTTGTAACACGTGGTTGCTTTATTTTGTGAAACCGTCCACTGAAATTCTCAGACGCAGCTTGTATGTTTAGATTATATCAGGACAAGCATTGGATGGCGACACATTCATTAAATATCCGGGAGTATGCGTCAGAGCGATTTAAAGTGTAGCGACCACATAAAACTAATCTCAGGTATGGCGGATGACAGACTGAGATTCACTGGAAGGATCCTCAGGAAGGGTAGTCCATCCACGAGGATGCAGAGTACAAAACCGTCCTTCCACCAATACTTGAATACTGGTTGACAGTTTTGTTTGAGTGCTAGGTAGATTTGACAGAGAGAAGATCGGAGATAGAGGATATATCCAAATAAGGAATATTCAATGAAGAAGAGCACATTTCGTCATAGGGTTACTTAAGAAGCGGAAGTGGCAGACGTTAAAAGAGAAAAGCTGTGTACCTGGTTGGGGTTTACCGCTAAAATTCCGAGAACGTACGTTCCTAGAGGCGCAAACAGGTATATTTCTGCCTCATGGGTATCAGTGTCGAAAATACTGTCAGGGTAAGTTTACACAAATTTGAGTGCCAACAGACGCTTACCAACAATCACCCATCTTGCAGACTATTCGTGAATGAAACAAGAAAGAGGGAAATTTATAGTGGTACCTAAATTACCCTCCTCCAGGTACTTGAAGGTGGCTTCCGGAGTACAGACTCTAATCTTGCAATACTCTCCCACTTTCAGGCTTGGCACTTGGCTGGTCTCACCAGTATAATTAAGGAGAGTGATCGCTCTTCAGGAGCCGGTGCTTGATAATAAAGTTATGCAACAGGATTTAATAAAAACGCGATCTCTTACAGAGGGCCCTAAGCACTTTATTCTGAGTGGATCTCACTGATTTGTCGGTTACTCCTATCTGTGGACATGGGATTCAATGACTGTGAAAGTAACACCAGTAGAGTACAAAAAATTCAGGATTTATTACACAAAATGACATATTAATGCCGGCCGAAGTGGCCGTGCGGTTAAAGGCGCTGCAGTCTGGAACCGCAAGACCGCTACGGTCGCAGGTTCGAATCCTGCCTCGGGCATGGATGTTTGTGATGTCCTTAGGTTAGTTAGGTTTAACTAGTTCTAAGTTCTAGGGGACTAACGACCTCAGCAGTTGAGTCCCATAGTGCTCAGAGCCATTTTTTGACATATTAATGCTTGCAAGGATTGAACATTCATAACAAACAATCACAATTCAAATAGCACTTGAACGGCTACGTTAATGATTGTAATTATTTGATGACAATATTGAGAGATGGGTGGGGATGGTGAATTGGTTACATTAATTCAGTATCATGGATATTAAATCACAAAGTCACATAGTAGGTACGTAATGACTGTAAGGAGTGAGGGTGACAGCTAAAAAAGACAAATTTCTTACATGGCAGAGCGACTGTTAGACAGCGCTTACATCCAAATTAACATTGTATTTTGCCTACCCATTCATATCACGCTGGCGCTGTAGTGTAATCTTACCATAAGCTTTCATGGTCGGCGTTGAACCGTAGGGGCGCAATTCGAGTGGGACCTCCGTCTCCGCTGGTTGGGTATTCGTTCCTCTGAGTACGTCCATCTCTGCATCTGCAGGTCCGAACTATGATCTGGAAATCTCTCCAACTGACTACCTCAAACAGTTCTACTGAAAAACTTAGATCCGAATGTCTAACAAGCGCACTTCTCTGCGTCCGCCGACAGTTTTGCTAACCTAGAATTTCCTAGCCATTCGCCGGATTTTCTGTCAACATGGGCCAAAGGCACAGTTTTGTAATGTCTTCCATTCTCCTTCCACCGGCAATGTAAAACTACTCTTCCAGCCAACTTCTTTACCGCCTTTACTGTGCAAAAAGTGTAACTCAAGATTAACTTTACAGGCAGCGATCCATTGAGATAGCGTGCTTTCCCGCCTGTTCGATTTCGACACCGTGGGAAAACAAAAGGGAAAAAAGAGTCCTATTCTGTCGACGTTGACTTGGCGGACCACCAGTCACGTAACGAAGTCAGTCATCGGTGTTTTTTGATGTGCTTTCTAAACGTATTATTAGCAGCCGGACTCTACGCTTTTGTGCTCCCCGAACGTTTCTCTGATATCCTTCACACCACCCACCACCCGCAAGGTCTTCTCATCTGCCTGTGGGCGCACTATCCGGCCACAGCTTGGATTAGGACGCAGGGTAGCATTTGTAGGACTGCAAGTGTGTGCTCCCATATCGTGTTAGGCTCTGGTGATTTGCGGTCCAGCACCGGCCAAACGGCTGCCCAGCTCATGAAAGGAGACCATCGTCTGTGTTCCAAGGGAACGACCCATGTGGCGGTCCCTCTCTCTCTCTAGTGACCGCCTGCTCTGCCGAACGGCACAACATCCGTCTTTACACCTCATGATAAGGCATGCATGGAAGTCAGACAATAAATAAAAAGCACAAAAAGTGCAAATGATGCAAGTGTAACGTTATAGGCGCTTCAGTCCGGAACCGCGCTGCTGGTAAGGTCGCAGCTTCGAATCCTGCCTCGGCCATGGGTGTGTGTGATGTCCTTAGGTTAGTTAGGTTTAAGTAGTTCTACGTTCTAGGGGACTGATGACCTCAGATGTTAAGTCCCATAGTGCTTAGAGCCATTTTAATGTTTTGTAACGTCATACAGGTCATCAATACAATAATACATTCCGTCTCTACATACCTGGGAGAAATGTCACTAGTCAGAAAGGTCCATCATCTCTCTATCTAGATGAAACTTTGATTTAAATTCCTTGCCCTTTCCTTTTCACCACAATCGAACTGAGTGAAGGTCGAAGCGTTGGTGACTTAGCTACACTGCACTTCCATTATATACACAGGATGATTGCAATTACAATTAAAGTTTCAAACCGCTGTATAAATAACACCACTGGTCAGAATGACGTCAAATTCCAATGGAATATTATCGGAGAAAAGTACGGCAGAGGAAAATAAATAGTTACCAAATGTAGCAATAGATGGCACTGTAAACATCATAATTCAATTGTGGTCAACTACAAATGGCAAATAAATCATGCAACAATACCTAAGGTGTACGTTTGACGTTAAACAAACTGTTCAACTCAGTGTGGCTGGGTAATCAGGTGTGATACTGTTAGTTACGTAAGCCCATCCACCACGGCCAGGCCGTATCACACCGGATGAGAAAAATCGGTTTTTAATTGTCCTGATCCCTAAAACCGCATAAAAATCATGAATCACGACGGTTTAAAATTGTCTTGAGGCCATAAACCGCACAAAAAGCATCAATCGAAATAAAATCTAGTTATTAATTTCCGTGTGACTGGCGCAAAACATGTTCAATATGGTGTCCACCTTTTTCTGCAATAAGTTGAAATCGAGAAACAGCATGTTCCACAACTGATCGAAGTGTTTCCGGGATCACATTCAGAATGTTGCCTTCAATGCAGCTAAGTTTCCAATCGGAACACTGAACACAACATGTTTCAGAGAGCCCCACAGCCAGAAGTCACACGGATTAAGATCAGGTGATGGGGACGGCCGGGCTATAGGGAAATAGCGGCTGATAATTCTAGCATTTCCGAAATGGCGCTTCAGTACCTGATTAACTGGATTTGCAAAGTTCCAACGTGTGACATCTTGCATAAAAATGATCCCGTCCACACATCCACGCTGTTGGAGAGCTCGAATGACATGGTTGCGCAAAAGACACTCATAGCTCTTACCAGTGACGGTACACGTAACAGGACCGCAAGCACCTGTCCCTTCGGCAAAATATGGCCCTATGATAGATAAATGATGTCGTAACCCGCACCACATAGTGATTTTTCCAGGATGAAATGGTACTGGTTGATTTGCGTGTGAAATTTCCCTTACCCATACTAGAAAAATCCGTGTATTGACATATCCTGTCAAATGGAAGTGGGCTTCGTCTGTCCACAAAATCTTCCACGGCCAATCATTGTCCACTCCCATGGGTAATTTTCAATGGATAACAAAGAAGGATGTTTCGTAGGATTTTACGCAACGTGCTCACGGATATGTCC
Organism: Schistocerca serialis cubense; assembly: GCF_023864345.2. Taxonomy (NCBI): domain Eukaryota; kingdom Metazoa; phylum Arthropoda; class Insecta; order Orthoptera; family Acrididae; genus Schistocerca; species Schistocerca serialis. The sequence goes on from NC_064640.1 coordinate 587,551,118, forward strand.
AATGTTCGGACAATTCTCTGTGCACTACACGTTTGCACAAAACCACTCGTCTCCTCCTGCATTGGCGTGGCTACTGGCGTCAAATCAATTCGTTTCCTCCCTCTACGAGGTAGCACATCAAAATAACCAGTGTTTTTGAATTTCCGAATCATTTTCTCCAGATTCACGGCAGTCATCGGACCAACGCCTTTTTTCAAACCCCTCAGTGTCCGAAACATCTGCAGAGCGACGTGTGCACAGTGATCATTCTTTTAATACAGCAAAACAAAATCCTGCATTGAGACAGTCATGACGAACGTCGCAGACGTGGAAGGAGGAAAAGCCGTGTACCCGGCGTGTTTATACCAACTTCAACGGGTCCTGCGCATGACAGGTATTTTCATTTACCTATTGTGATTCACACAACGACATCTATTGATCAGTTTCACACTTTTTTTCCTTCTGCCATACTTTTTCCCCTTTCTCTGATAATATGCCGTTGCAATTCGACATCATTCTGACCAGTAGTGTTATTTCTACAGCATTTTGAAAGTTTAACTTTAATTAAAATCACCCTGTACACTGGACCCAAAGAAGAAACGCGAGATGTTACCGGCAGTTCCTGTGAGATTTTGGTGTGAATCGTTAGGATTTCAGCAAGGAGGGCAGAGCACTTTACGATACTCTTAAAGACTGAGAATATCCAATGACTGACTTAATAGAACCCTCATTTCATTAAATTAAGATAATTCATTTGTTAAATCTTTTCTTGCCTGCAGGACATGTTGTCTAGGCAAATTAGTTTAATTATAGAATGGAAACAAAATTATTTTGAATAGCTGACGTATTTCTTCACGTTTGCTATAGACAGTTACAGCTAAAGTAGTGGTTGTGCATCACCTCAACATATGTTTGTGAAAAGCAAGCAAAGGGAAGCTGCCGGTAACGAGCACTAGTTCTCAAACGGTGCATGTATTTGCTAACGAAGTTTCCTGCACAAACACAGTTAAGACAGTCTATTGCGGCATCTGTGCTGTGACTAAAGGCAAGAAGGTTAGAATTCAACAACTCGCCTACGTAAATGTCATCAAAGGCGAGACAATGGCTCAGTTTCAAAAGATTTGGAAAGGCAATCATCCATAGCTTATTTATGAGTAGTAGTTTCGTCAGTTACCTGAAATGATTTAAGCACTGATTGAGAAACAGGCATCTGAATTGCCGAATGCTGATTTCAGAAATACTCCTCCTCAATACCAGTTCAGTGTGTCAACCAACGCACCATCTCACTAACATGGAATTAGGTGATCGAAAATTTCAGAGAAAATATGTGACTATAAAGTCTTCCGTTTCTACGAAACAAAGACCAAAGCACATTAATAAATTTGTCTTTCTTCAAGCGAGTAAGGCTAATACTGTCTCCAACGTTTGGTACAAACTCCATCGATAGTCCTTAATACATCTAACACAGGCTTCAAGAAATATTTTGTCAATACCACAGAGTGGTCATGGAACAGGCTTAGTAACATGTGACTGTACTTATTAGCGACTTTAGGTTCCAGTGACTGTACACACTGGTGGCTTGACAATGAGGGTAAATACTGTAGCTAGCCACAGGGCGGGGAAGCTAGCAACAGAGGGCAGCCTCTGATTGTGGAAAGCAGGGGCGTGCAATGGAGACAGGACAACCCTCATCCCCAAGATTAATGGCCATCTGCGGACACCAACAGCGCGGCAGTCAGCGATGCATATCTTGGGAACCCAGCAAAAGCGTGGAAATCGTTGACAATTGGGGCCTTATCAGGAAAGCTACAATTATCATTTATTTACAAGTACGCATCAATTCCAAACGTTGCCTTTATACTTTGTTCTCATATATATATAAAAAAAACTGAAAGATTTCTAGTGCATCGAGACAGCTCATAACATATTCGGAAAAATTAATAGTAGCGAATTTCATATAATTTTAGTCTATGAATTTCAGATACATTAATGAAGGGAGCATGTAAAGAAGAAAGTGCTTCACTGCTATTCCTGTGAATATTTTCTTCATGCTATACGTTTTTCTACATTCACGTCACTATGTCATTTTCCTAAAAGTACTCATAAGCAACCCCATGACTTAACAAGGTATTCCGTAACAGGACATTCAAAGGAAAAGGGAGGAATCAGTAGTAAAAATTTACTGATCTATCTGCAGAAATGTTTCAAGCACAGATGGTGTTACAAAGGTACTGTAAGTGCTGTCCTCAACACTTACACTAATTTGCGTGGAATTACAAAGGAGAATATTGAATTTTGTCTACTAATCTTTTTCTTTACAGTCGAGGTCGGTCTTTTTTTTTGTTTTACGGAAACGTAAATGCTATATAACTTGTAAATACAGAGAACTGTGAACTGTGTGACAACATAGGCGTAACTCTTCTAGTTATAAGTGTCTTCATTATTAAAATGCCTGTTCGCTTTTGCGGAAACGTCATAACGGTAGCACATTGTCAGTGATTAATGTTTCAATCTTGTTTTAGTTTCGAATTATATTGTTCTGAGCTGCACTGTGTTTTCTTAGCGAATACAGAATCTCATTTAAAATTGCTGCAGCAGCAGGTGGTATTGTTAGAGTCGTAAGTGATTAACAATTAACATTAGTGGTGAACGCTACCAGCGCAATTTACAGCTGTCTAGGACACTCAAATCTAAAAACAGATGCGAGGTGTTGAACTCATTATGGCTGCAAGCAGACTAAGCGAATATCATGTATCTGTTCTGGACAGTTTGAGTGCACTGAGATTTGCAGGAAGAATTCGTGGTTTGTCGGTGGAAACGCTATTCTCGGCAAATTTTCTGTACTGGTAGGTGCAGAAAAAATTGATTGAGGTGACCCGTGATGAATTTCATTCAGGAACTGAAACTTAATGAAAATAAACGGCATCAGTTTTTGTAAGAGGAAGCTGTGGAAATGTCGACTGTCATACATTACGCAAGAGGTATCTTCTTATTTATGAGAGTGAGTAGCACGTACAAAGAGGACAAGAAATTTGTCAGGAACAAAGAAAGGAGCTTCATATCCCTAATTTCGTCCTCTTGACAAATGTGCACTCCGTTCTACCATTACTTGATGCTTCCTCAACATACAATTTTCTTCTGAATTAGCTGTGTCTAAACCTGAGAGGTCACATACTAATTAGTGATTTCGCTGATACTCTACAAAGAAAATACTTTTTTATATTTAAGAGGAGAATCTGAGAAAGTTTATTTTGGTAATAATCCGGGTCGCTCTTATACTCTGATCTAATGTGATGATATAGGCTTATTCTGGTAACGTTTTATGGGGATCCATTTACAAAGCTTCTCATGTTCGGTGCTTTAGCGGTTTTATTATCAATAAATGTTTGGCACAATCTATTCAAGCCTTACACAGGACGTCAAACGCATTCGTACGAAAGAACTAAATATTCACCAGTAGCACAATATTTGGCAATAGATTTCAGAATGATTGGTAAAAAAGAGCCAGAGCGAATATCATGAAAGTATTTCTTCCTAACTGAATGTTATTTCATAAGTTGAAAAAAATTCTCTGGAAAATCTCTGACATAATGTATTTGTATTCTGATATCGTTCTTCATGGTGAATTAGCTCTGCAGCGCAATAACCTTTGACTAGCGCCACCTATTCAGCTACAGAAATCTCTATAGTAAAAAACATCTCTATAGTAAAAAGGTATGCAGTGATATGCCGATTACTCCAAAAGTGGATGCTATATTTTCATCAGTGGTAGATATAAGTTAATTTGATGTATTTAGAATCAGATGCGAAAAGTTTTCAACAATTGAGCTTATTGGCACTCACAGCAGAAGCACCTTGCTTGAAAGAATTGTGTTGTACATTACGCCGCGCGGGATTAGCCAGGCGGTCGAAGGCGCTGCAGTCACGGACTGTGCGGCAGGTCCCGGCGGAGATTCGAGTCCTCTCTCGGGCATGGATGTGTGTGTTTGTTCTTAGAATAATTTAGGTTAAGTAGTGTGTAAGCTTAGGGACTGATGACCTTAGCAGTCCGATAAGATTTGACACATTTCTGTACATTACGTAGTATACTACAGGCAAAATAAAACTAGCCGCGAAAGTACTTACAGTGAATCTGAAGAAGTGTTGAACATTGTTAGTGAAAATCCCAGCAAATGCTTGAAATAGCTACCGTTGACCTCGAAGGAGAGTTGTGTCTGATTTGTCAAACTACACTGACGGAAAACAGTTCCAACACTATCCGACAATAGTGCAAGACAGTAAAAGTTGGTAGGCGTATTCCTACATCTTAAAGATGACTACTATACTAATTTTGCACCACTCGCATAAGAGTGGCTCTAGAAGGGCTACCCTGAAGGTGCAAATCTGGTTTGCTTTGAAAACGCTCTGTATTGGTTGTGAGCGTTATTTGCCTTTGAGAGTGGACTTAGAGAATTGATGTTAGCGAAGAATGCCTTTAAGACCACGAAGACGCCATTATCAACAACACACTAAGTTTGAACGAGGTCGGGTAATAGGGTTACAAGAAGCTGGCACTGTACATGATTCCAGGCAGCTGTAGTTACGGAAAGTTACGTTCAAGAAAATATCAGTCTCCGGACGGCCACATGGCACTACCGAGACGGAAGGCTGTCGAGTTCGGCGTGTGTCTCTGGCGTATCGTTCTGTGGCTGCAGTAACAATTTCTGTAACTACTTGCACCACAGTAATATACGAACTGTTAAAAATCGGTTACTGAAGCCATATCCCCTGTAGCGTGCATTCTACTGATCCCAAACCACCTCAGTTTGCTACTTCAGTGGTGTCAAGCGAGAGCTAATTGGAGAACGGAGTGAGAGTCTGTTGGGTTTTTTGATCAAAGCTGGTTGTGCCTCGGTACCATTGATAGCCGCGTGTTGGTTGTTAGGAGGCCAGTTGAGCGCCTGCTACCAACCTGTCTGCGGCCTAGACTTACTGGACCTACACCAGGAGTTATAGTCTGGTGTGCGATTTCGTATGACAGCAAGAGCTATCTCTTGGTTATCCCACGCATCACGACTGCAATCTGCTTCCAACTGGATAACGCTTGCCCACATACCGCTGTTGTAACCCTTCTTGCTCTACAGAGAGTCGACATGTTGTCTTGGACCGCTCGACCACCATGTCTGTCTACAGTCGACTACGTCTGGGACGTCATCAGACGTTAACTCCAGCGTCATCCGCAAACAGCATTATCCGGCTCTGTGTTGACCGACTAAGTGCAACAGGCGTGGAACTCCGTCCCACAAACTGACTTCCTGCTCCTGCATACACAACACATGCACATATGTATGCTTACGGTCAACATTCTGGCGGCTGCATGGGTTAATAATGTGTGGTGTCACCGCCAGACACCACACTTGCTAGGTGGTAGCCTTTAAATCGGCCGCGGTCCGTTAGTATACGTCGGACCCGCGTGTTGCCACTATCAGTGATTGCAGACCGAGCGCCGCCGGCAGGTCTAGTCTAGAGAGACTCCCCAGCACTCGCGCCAGTTGTACAGCCGACTTTGCTAGCGATGGGTCACTGACTACAGACGCTCTCATTTGCAGAGATGACAGTTTAGCATAGCCTTCAGCTACGTCATTTGCTACGACCTAGCAAGGTGCCATATTCAGTTACTATGTCTTCTGAACAGATAATATTGTGACTCACGTACCGTCAAGAGCGACGTTCATCATTAGTGGATTAAACTTAAGTATCAAACTAATTACGTCCGCTTTCTGAATTCTAATTCCTTGTCATGTTCCAGACCTCAAGTCAGTATAGTCCTTCCCTCCTCACGCCAGCCTGCGTGAGCTAAAACGTATGCATTTCGGCCTCCACTTGTAACACGGTGTTGGCTCTTATGCCAACACGACATAATGTACCAGACATTCTCATATGAAATTGCTTTTCTTGCGCTTACATTAACCTGTGAATTTATAATGTTAATCACTGAAATATATTACCTAGACAAACCTGGAAACTTCATTACTCTCCATCAATTATATTTTGGTGTTCGGATTTCTTTCCGTCAGTGTATCAGACACCCGTAGAGGCTTTGCTTGTTAAGGTATCGATACTGAAATCATCTTAATTACGATGGAAACGTCAGGTGTAATCAGTACTTACTTCACCAATTTTAGCTGCTTGTAGCGGTAATTATAAATGCAGGTGAGCCTTATAGATGATGGTGTGATAATGAATAGGACGGGAAACATAGGTATAACTTAACAATTATAATTAGTTAGTTAGATATTCCATTTAGCTCCACGTACCTATTATTAAGCATGTTCGTGCGTTTTTGTGTAGAAATCTGTTAAACACAAATGCAAACGACAATACGATCTGTGGATAAATTATGCAGCTGTGCAGTAGTGTGCTGAGCAACCCGCAGCTTTCGTTTCCCAGATAACACTGTCAGGAGCATCAAAAGCATAACATTTAACTGGAAATGGACCTTTCTTCCAGGTATGCTTGAACATATTGATGAATATGGAGGCGCTGAACTGATTACGGGTAAGTGCATGAAGGTTGATGACAGTTTTACAACTGTGGAGTTCAGTATCAATGTTAGTGAGTAAAAATCGCTCATAAAAGCAGTTAGCGACCTTTTTCCAAGGGAAAAAAATATACAAACGAATGTTAAACAAAGGATGTTACTCCAGGTGGAACGGTTGTTATCAGTTTGTGTTTACTTGGAATTACGAATAGATCCTGTTGATGGAGTGCAGATGAATCCAGAAGCTGACAAATTTCTGTTCCATCATTGGGAGAGAGACAGTTAGCCTGAAATTGGTCAAGAATACGCTTCTGCTCTTTGCCTGATTTAGAAGCTCTTGTGTATAATTTCGGAGGTCGGTTCATTTTATTTTGCACTAGGGGACCAAATGTATTCAAATGTATCACGCAAGGCAGTGAGTGGTGAAGAAAGAAGTCTACTTTCCATGGAAATAACTGGCTGAATTTTATGAGAATGTGTTATTCCAGACTCCGATTACACCCCGACAATCGCGTTTCGTTCACCCGTGCTAGACTGTGTGTGATTTCTGCGAATGTCATAATTAAATCTAGATTGGTCCGTGTTTGGGATTTCAGTTGCTGAGCAATTAGAAGGGATATTGTCGGTGAATTCAGTACGAAATGCAGTGGCCAAATAGTCCGTCTGTTCTTGCGCTTTAGGATTTTTCTATGTTACAAACTGCATAAGTCTGCGTTTCACAATCTTGCGAACTGCTTTAAAATTCCATAGGCAGGTAGGTCCAGTTTTTAAATCCTTCAGTCCAAACGCTCTATCTTTTGTGCAAGCCCACCGCTTTATATCAACATCATCCAGAACCACGGAATTGCCATTGTCTCTTGAAAAGTAATCAAAACTTATCCCTATGTGATGGTGAGTTTCTCACGTGTCCTTTCTTGTTGTTCCCAATATCTCTGATAATGAGTTAGATAACTCCTGTCCTTGACCTTTCTGAAGTCGTGTATGATCGTTTTCAGTGACCAGTCTTTATTTTTCGCTTAAGATACAGTCTTGACATAATCGAATAGATGATAGTCATTGGCTACATCATCAGTAAAAGATACATAAAGTGGTTCGATATTAGTAGTGTTCTCGGAAGACATTTGCAACAGTTATTCATTCTACAGGTTTTCAGTGATAGTAATGCTCTTTCCTCTACATGTAAACTGAGGTGACAAAAGGCATGGGATAGCATGATGGCGGTAGTACCGCGTACACAAAGTACAAAAGGGCAGTGCATTGGCGGAGCTGTCATTTGTATTGAGGTGATTCGTATGAAAAGGTTTCCGACGTGCTTGTGGCCACACGACGGGAATTGACAGACTTTGAACGCGGAATGGAAGTTGAAGCTAGACGCATGGGCCATTCGTTAGGGAATTCAATATTCCGAAATCTACAGTGTCAAGACTTAGTCCAAAATATCAAATTTCAGGCACTACCTCAGTCAAAGCAGTGGCCGACGGCCTTCTTTTAACGACATAGAGCACTGGCGGTTCCATAGAGTGGTCAGTGCTAACAGACAAGCAACACTTAGTGAAATAACCGCAGAAATCGATGTGGTACATACGGCGAACGTAACCGTTAGGGCTGTGCTGCGAAATGTGGCGTTCACTGACTATGGCAGCAGACGACTCGAGTGTCTTTGCTAACAGCACGGTATCACACGCAGCCTCCTGGGCTCGTGACCGTATCGATTGGACCTTAGATAACTGGAAGACCGTGGCCTGTTGACATGATTCCCCATTCCGTTGGTAAGAGTTGATGTTTGGCTCAGAACCCACGAAGCCATAGACCCAAGTTATCGACAAGGTACTGTCCAAGCTGATGGTGGCTCCAAAATTGTGTGGGTTGTGTTGACATGGAATATACTGGGTCTTCTGGTCCTATTGAACCGATCACTGACTCAAAATATTCGTGTTCGGCCGCTTGAAGACCATTTGCAGCCTTTCATGGACTCCATGTTCCTATGATCATGCGCCATGTCATTGGGCTACGATTGTTGGCGATTGATTAGAAGAACATTCTGGAAAACTCGAGCGAATGAGTTGGCCATCCAGATCACCCGATATTAATACCATCGAAGATTTATGGTATAATCAAGAGGTCAGTTAGTGACAAAATCGTGCACCGGGATCACTTACGCAAATATGGCTGTAGAGGCAACATGGGTCATTATTTCTCTTGGGGACTTCCAGCAGCTTGTTGTGTCCATACCACTTAGAGCTGTTGCACTATGCCGGGCGAAAGTAAATTCACCATGATGTTAACAAGTATCTCAAGACTTTAGCGACCTCACTGTACGTCACGTGTTGAAGGCGGTATTTCAGGGTGGTGTCAAACCTGTAGCACCTTGCTTGAGGTCAATTCCCAATGTGCACGATGCAGACACAAACAAAAACCTTCCATTTGTAGTTCACAATCTCACTCACACACAAATGCTATAGGGTCAGAACATACTTCTCTTACACTGCCAGGACACTTTGCTGCCGCCTGCACCGATTACCTGCCACTGACTTTCTCTTACGATCCAGTTAGAATGGGAAGTTAAAATTTGCTTTATTGACATCTAGGGGATCAGTTAAGCTTAGGTAGGAAACATGTGTTGAATGACCGCGATACACTTCGTGAGCATACCTGGTGAGGGAGTGCAGCAACAGCTTGTTCCGCTGTAGTTCTTCTAGTGTGTGAGGATTATTTGCATACGCCTGTCAGTTCAGTTTGCCTAATAGCCACGAAGCAGAGGTAGAGAGATTCAGCCACAGAGGCTGGGAGGAGGCTGCACTGCCTCTGCTGACTGTTCCCTTTGTAAGTCACCTATTTGTGTGTTGACAGCGCTATAGACTGTGTTAATATGGCTGACAGCGCTGTGCGCCCTCGGCAAGAGGTCCTGTGGTTGGACGGACTAGCAGTTAGCGAGTGGATAAGGTAGGGTATGGACATATTCTTAGTAGAGACTCTGTGTTGGTAGGACATGCATTGTAAAGTGAGATGAAATGATGTGTTTATAAGAAAATACGCAAGGAAATATATGATGATTGATGTTTGGCTGCCGGCCGCGGTGGCCGAGTGGTTCTAGGCCCTTCATTACGGAACCGCGCGACTGCTACGGTCGCAGGTTCGAATCCTGCCTCGGGCATGGATGTGTGTGATGTTCTTAGGTTAGTTAGGTTTAAATGTTCTAAGTTCTAGGGGACTGATGACCTCAGACGTTAAGTCCCATAGTGCTCAGAGCCATTTGAACAATTTGATGTTTGGTTGATAATGTTTCGGAAGTGGAGTTTTTGACAAATACATAAGTTTTGGAACTGGATGCCACATGAGTAAGGTAAAATTTTCTAAATTCATTGTTTACTCTTCAACAAAATCTTTCTTTCACTTGCCATATGCATTCCAGTAGTTGGAGTCTATAGTAGTTAGGATAATTTTGTTTAGATGGCTGTAGTTGTTACTTTCTGTAGTTCCTGTAGTTCGTGTTATGAAGATTTTCTCTGAGGTAAGTGACTTATGAAAAAGGATGGGATTTCCACTGTTGGGATTCGTGATTGAATGACTTTAGGCAATTAACAAAGTTGCAGGTCGTTTCATATTTCTTTCATTTCATGTTTTTAGCATTTGTACTATTGTTAGGATTTCTTGCAATTCAGAGCCATTCTTTTGTGTTAATTATTAGAAGTCATATTGTCAATGTATAGCAGTCAGATTGCGTAGGACTTGTATATTGTGGGTAATAAATGAGTATTATAAGTCTGAGTTGTCTTTAATAGGGAAAAGTCTGTAGGTTAGTATTTAATAAAAGATAATTAAAGAGGTAGATTCATCTTCTCACAGAACACCTCATGCACTTTGACAACTTTGTCAATGTGGTGTGCGCTGTTTCTCCATCTTGTTAGAAATATTCATACAGTCCTCCATCTTCTGTGAGTTCAGCCACATATAGATGAAATAGTTTCTGGCCGTGCTGGTTAGCATTGACAGTTTGGTGAACTAATCGTGTTACAACGCTGACACCAGGCATTGTCCAGTAAACATCAACCTTCAGATTCGCACATGTTCTGTGAGTTTACATACCCTGAGATAGAAAGATCCAGGCAACGGCTTTGCCGCAGTGGTAATATCGGTTCCTGTCAGATCACCGTAGTTAAGCGTTGTTGGGCTGGGCTAGCACTTGGATGGGTAACCATCCAATCTGCCGAGTGCTGTTAGCAAGCGGGGTGCACTCAGCCCTTGTGAGGCAAAGCTGAGGAGCTACTTGATTGAGAAGTAGCGGCTCCCATCTCGTAAATTGACATACGGTCGGGAGGGCGGTGTGCTGACCACAAGCCCCTCCATATCCGCATCCAGTGACGCCTGTGGGCTGAGGATGACACGGCGGCCGCTCTGCACCTGTAGGCCTACCAAGGCCTGTTCGGATGGAGTTCAGATTTAGTTTAGAGAGAGAAAGAACCAGTCCTCATTTGAAGAAATGAATCTCTAAATATCCAAAAGACCTCATTCCATTTCACTCAGAAACATCCGGTAGAATTCAACACGCGAAAGTTCGTCTTGACGTTTTAACTTGTGCGCAATAGTATATTTGTAAGGATACCGATTCAGGTTGTCTTCATTAATGTTTCGAGACGATGGTCAGTTAACATCAACTTGCACAGGTAAACGCGTCGAGATTTCGTCGGAGTTTTTTCAAGGTTTTTCTTCAGTCGAGCAATGTTTTCTGGTGTTCGAGCTCTTTTCGGATAGTTTCGCTTTTTATCTGCTACAGCGCCTATGTCGTATAATTTTGCTACTAAGTTTGGCGTTGAACGGTTTGGTGGAGGTTTTATCAGAAACTTGTAGTCTTAAACTATTGCACCAAGAGTTCCATACACATTTTCCATCAATGGTGCTTTGCGTAACACTCGACAATGATCACTCACTGTGAGCCCCATTTTGCTCTAGAATAAAAAATAGTTCAAATGGTTCTAAGCACTATGGGACTGAAACATCTGAGGTCATCAGTCCTCTAGAACTTAGAACTACTTAAACCTAACTAACCTAAGGACATCACACACCTCCATGCCCGAGGCAGGATTCGAACCTGCGTCCGTAGCAGTCACGCGGTTCCGGACTGAAACGCCTAGAACCACTCGGCCACCGCGGCCGGCGCTCTAGAATCAACTGGTCACGAAACACATCTGCTCATTCCAGTCACTCAAACGTAATGACACAGCGAAGCACTTGGGACAGAGCATGCAGGTGATGCACATGCACAGAATGAGACAGCAACCGATTGCTGCATCGAAATCACTGCTTCCAGCATTTTCTGTGATGGGCAATTCTCCTGTTCATTAACATGGGTGAATTCGGTGTCAGGCTTACAAGTACAACACAAATAATAAATTTAACTAACGTATATATTAAGAACACACCCGACAGGATAGCCGAGAGCGCTAACGCACTGCTTCCTGGACTCGCTGGAAACGCGCGACCGCTACGGTCGCAGGTTCGAATCCTGCCTCGGGCATGGATGTGTGTGATGTCCTTAGGTTAGTTAGGTTTAAGTAGTTCTAAGTTCTAGGGGACTGATGACCTCAGATGTTAAGTCCCATAGTGCTCAGAGCCATTCGAACCATTTGAACCTGGACTCGGGTAGACGCGCCGGCCCCGGATCGAACCCGCTCGGCGGATTAACGCCGAGGGTCGGTGTGCCGGCCAGCCTGGATGAGGTTTTTAGGCGGTTTTCCACATCCCGCTAGGTGAATACCGGGCTGGTCCCCACGTTCCGCCTCAGTTACACGACTCTCCGACATTTCAACACGTTCGCACTATTCCATGAATTACACTAGATGCAGACAGCTGGGGTTCACTACTTCCGTCCCGAGGGGTACGGGGTGACGGCAGGAAGGGCATCCGGACACCCCTTCAGCCTAACCTTGCCAAATCTGTTCCTAATAATGCCGACCCTGCGTCAGTGCGAAACATGGTACCAGTGAAAGAAAGAAACAAAGAAAGAAAGAATGTATTAAAAACACGTTGACATCTAAGACTTACTAGTACACGCTATACAAAACTCATTTTTATAAAACGTGACTGAAGCAGCAGCTCCTAGAATTTCCTATAAGTTCCTTAAATTTCGTAAGACAGACATTGGTCTCTAATGCTTTTTTTATAACATCAGTCAACTTTAAGATCTGAGCAGAGCTGCGCTCTACCAATGCTGCAGTTTGGTGGTTTTGGTACAGTACATAAATGATGTAGTAAATGGTAGGATTACCGGTAGTATTGGTAACATTGGTAGGGCAAGAAACTTATATGAACGTGTGAGAGAGACACTGGGAGCCGACGTCACGTGCTTGTTTGTTTGTTTTGCACATAATTAGAACCACAAGTCGTTCAGTGTTAGTCCTTTGTGTATCTTATATCCCAACAAAACATGAATTCCATTTTATAAATAATAATAATTAATTGATTGCTTAACATCTGCATTTTTGAGTAACTGAAGCAATTACTTTCGATGCAAGTACAGTTTACATACGCAAACATAAAAATATCTGTAATTATTGCTGTTATTTTGCACTCGATATTACGTTCTTGATCATGATCAAGGGCAATAGTTTCCTGTTGTTACTGATAAGAGCTAAAGTTGTTTATGGATAACAGCACGATCAATTATTGAAGCAATGTTTGATATGTTTTTGTTTTGCGTTTTTTTAATGTTGCCTTTATTTGAGCAAATTGCTTTTTCTTACATTATATGATAAGTCCGTAATTTTTTGTTTCCTGTATTTGATTTTACTACAAAATACCTCTGCGAATAAAACTATAATTAAACATCGAACGTTTCAGTTATGTTGTAAATAATGTTTATTTTTAAGTAACAGAGAGGAGGATAACTATGTAAAGAAAGTAAACGTTTCGTAGATTATGCAGCCTTTTATATATCCTCTCTCAGCTTTTCATCGTTGCACCGTTCCTGGTTTCCAGGGGAATCTAATCTATAGATAAAACTGATCGAATACACAAAATAATCAATCCAAATGAGGTAAGGCCTGGTAGATATGCAACACACCTAAGACACAGGTGAAGCGGTTGCGACCTTAACTGGCCAAGGCTTCTAGAAAAAGTACTGTAATCTACGATAACATACGGAAGTTTTACAACTGTAGTTCTGAGTAACGGCAGATAAGAAGTCATAATTTTACGTTACACTATTTTTCTGAGTGAATTACATCTACGATGTTCGTATTCGCTGTATATTTCAAGTTATAAACGGTACCTCATGCCTCGAAAATGCTATGCCTTGAATTAAATTGGCTGAATAAATTTATTTATTGCTGATGTAATCTCTTACCTCTGTCTATATCGATGGAAGAGACAATAATAACCGGAAAAAAATGTTTAGTGCGAGTGCTAAAAGAAGTCAGACGAATATTAAGACTGAAGCTAGTCTACGTGCAATGAATTTAGTAGAATATAACTACACAGTGCTTATTATTGCTGACAGTCTGAAATGGAAAATAGCCAACGGAATTCGGACGTAGCATTTGATCATAGACGAGACATTCCACCACCATTGTGAAAGAAGTATCAAAAGTAACTGTACGGAGCATTATGCTACTACAACAACTGTGAATTAACTTTGTGGACTAAGAAGTAAAGTAAAACACATTCGCAGAATATTGATTCGTAAAGGATTGACACGAGATAAGCAGATGGCGTGTACATCTAGTGCCAGAAACTGAGTAATTAACCGCATTACGATCTAATTGGATTAAGGTTTAGTTTCTATTTTTGCTATATTTTCATCCACAGAAACAGCTTCTGTCTAACCCAATCAACAATGTGAAACGATTATGGAATTTGCTTTTGACTACTGCATTTTGACGGCGGAACGACACAATAATTGACCTCAATTTAAACGGACGTGGGATAAAGTTATTTCAGAATGGCCGTTAATGGTTTTAAAACAGCGCTACTCGCTGTCCTCGTGACACCTGTTTGCGTAACAATTAGGTCAGAGCCATAAAGTTGGCAGCGTCATGTCCGCGCTGCGCGGCGGCCCTTGTTACGGCGTGATGACTGGCGGCCCTGCAAATGTCGGCAGGGAATCGCCGTGTGTCACGCACCGGGCCTTGTCATGACGGAAGCCCGTGCCTCACTTCGTAATCTCTGGCGGGACAGCGCGACGCATGATCCATTGCCGAGTGGCCACTGCACCCGGCTTCAGCTAGGACCGACTCACAACGTTAAAATACGGCAGCGGTTAACATCCAGTGAGCTATTGCTGTTTACTTACGAAATACATCATACCATTACATCAAGCTGTACTTAAATGTACTTTAATATTTCTTTTTTATGCTTTTTTCTTCCTGGTATCTTACAGGATTCATTGAAAAAAATAAACCAAAGTATTAACGACACTTTTCCTGCAGTTCAGTGATTTTCAGAGCTGTCTTACTTTCCGTGCAAACCACAATCCAGAACTGTAAACACCTGAAACAATGGAGATCAGCCTTCTCGTCCCCTTTCGTCCGACGAAATGTACAGTCTTAGACAATAAAACTGACCGCCGGCCGGCCGCCACAGAGACTAAGTCCGAGTCATTCACTTAAGGTGGCCAATAGAACTGACCAGCAATCTGCACAATCTGGCAACACTGTAAGATGCGGAAGTGTCACGAGGAAGTGTTATCTACTTCCGAGACATTGTCGGACTGCGTGAGCCCGTGGTCTAGTGGCAAGCGTCGTGCGTTCTAAACTTATAGTCGTCTGTTCGCGTCCAATTGTATATATATATATATATTTTTTTACCACAGTCGGTCTAAAGTTACGAGTCTGACTGAACATCAAAGATAATTCGCTTAACATTCTACCCACCAGCAATAACAAGTATTCCAGAAACAATACCGCAGGATAGCTCGTGGCTGCGCCGCGATCATAACAGCTTACGCTCGAGCGTTTCCTCGCGCTGCAGCGGCTACCGGCCACCGGCCAGACGCCACACGCCGCCTGAAATCCGGCACCACCCAGGTGAACGCGTCGCGACGCTGTCAGTGTGTGTCTCAACTGTCATTTTCGAGTTTGAAGTTCTAGTTATCATCTGGCAGTTAAGCAATGGATTTTGCAAACTTGAAAATCATGAACTACAGTTAAGCATTGTAAAATTGAGTCGTAAGTGGAAATAGGTGTAACATTTGCCACACAACGTTTACTTTTGGTACAACAGAGGGGTGAATGCAGAGGAGGCAGCTAGAAAGATTTGAATTGTGTGTGGAGCGACTGATTTTGGGAAAAATACGCAAGAAAAAGATATTCTGTGAAGTGTTGTGGCAGCTGCCAGTCATTGCTGAATACACACATGTGCAAATATCCTCACTGCTCTAGCGGAACTCGTCTTTGTTGCATTTTTTCCATACCGTAATTAGCACTATAACGTAAGGCTTGTTCTGCTGAAGAACTTGATGCCCACAAGTCCTTAAATAAGAATCTTCTAGCGGGAGTAATACATGAAAGGAAACAGACTGTTGGACAAAAGAATGGACAGCTCCCCGCTTTTGGCGTTTCCGATAGCTCCTACGATAAGAATCTGGTGTCATATTATGCTTCAGAACTCTAAACTGTTTATTTTTTTACTTCATACTAAAACAAAAGTTGTGATATGAGAAGAGGAAATGACTTATATGCTTCTCAGGAGCTTTAGTTTTTCGTGTTTATTTTCTCACTTCATATTAAAACAAGGGCGTTAATATGAGAAGAGGAAATGAAATATACGCTTACAAGATATAATATTTCCTTGTGTGCTATTACTGCATACATGAAAGCCCTCCAATTAATTTTTGTATGTTGGATATATTTTGATATCACCTCACATTCCTTTGTGAGAAGGTTCCTATTTTCTTGGGATTCAAATAGAGTGGACATTTCATCACTGGTTAATATTCTGATGACTAATGACATGATACCCGTTGCAATTGCTCCATGGCACCTGTAAGTAGAGTCTCACGTTGGTTACTATAAGAACACGCAGGCAGTGATATCCGCTCACTGCAGTCAGAGCAAGGGGGATTTCTCTCTGTTTAGGGCGAAGCGTCTGCTGCAGTGTCCACGCTCAGCCAACACAAACAAATCGCGGCGGCATTGGGCACTGCTAATCGCTGCACTTGTCGCGAGCCTCCACAACAAGAGCGCTCTGTCTCTGCTAACGATACTATGGAGTTAATACATCTTACTTAAAGTAATACGCAGGACGTGGGATGGATAAAAATTCAGTTTGTAACTTCCCATAGCATTAAAATACTTTACAGTCATATTTGATGCAATATTTATTGTTTGTTGTCTCTCTAATGTTAATAGTATTGATTCAGATTGTGTTCCTCAGTTGGCGTAGAGTGGATGAGATTTTTCAATTACCTTGCATTGCAAGAATTGTAAGGAGGGGAGTGAACGTAAATGGACTTATTGTATGCTAAAGAGCTGCGACAAAGCAAAGCTTGACCGATTATCAGATAATTGTCCACATGGGCTTTGTGGGCTAGTATACTTTTGGTAACCAACCCACCCACGATCATTACGTAAGATTTCTCGAGGGCGTAGGGGAATTGATTTCATTAAGTCGTCGACAGTGTAGCGTGATGGTTTACTTCCCACCATACGTTTTCTATATTCGTCCAAAGGTCGCTTGCATTTGTAGGGACTCATGGCAATGACCTTGTTACCTCTGCGTTAACACGAAAACACACACAACACACACACACACACACACACACACAGACACACACGCGCGCGCGCGCACACACACACACACGCGCACACACACACACACACGCAAATAGTCATTGATTCAGTGAGGATGACAACTACTGTGTGTTGAACAACACATGCACCAGTCAGTTCCTCAGCTGTCTATCTGGTCGTGAAACGAATCTCACACTGCCCTGCTATGATGGATGGGTCTCTGCTCCTGTAAATAAACTGTTATCTCGTTAGTTCATATATTTATATTTAAATAACGTATTTGTAATAATCACATTGGATTATTATTTTCCACAGTGTTTAAGAATTCAGGCCCTGTCATAGATAAGTGATCTGGATTCAACAGTCTGATTAAGAATGTGGTTCACCCAGTCTATCATATGATGAGAGTCGTAGTCGGATATCCAAATTAAGACAGGACTGGCTGAATCCGATTAGGACGATCTTGTATCGAAATGAAATTATAGAAATCGGATAATTTGAACTTCTGTACTGCAACAATGCTGCGCACATAAATTCCTATGATGGAGTAACAGCTAGCAACTGTCTAAGAAAAAGTGAGAAATATGTCGACTAGCAGCAATGTAACGTAATTATAACCCATATTTATCTGATGGAAATATTGAATCGAACAATACACATCTATTTCAGTGGAGGGAAGATACTCCATATCAGATTTGCTGATGACATAATAATAATAAAAATCCCGTGTGGCCGATAGGGGAAACCGTACCCCATATGGGTGGTACCGAGGAAATCAAATACTTGGGGTGAACCAAATACTAACACAATCCTGAACGGCTACTCACCGTCTGTTATCTCAATGAGCTTGGCTGAAAGTATTTGCTTCCAAAGGCTTCAACACCCTCTGGTCCTGTCCGGTCCTGGTATCACCCATGCCAAACCAATGAAACACAAGAAAACATGAACTATGCAAGCAAAGGTAACTTTACCCCAGGTGGTACACAACCTGGCCACCGATAGGTGGCAAAATTCACCAAGATGACGTGAAAATACTAATGGGAGACTTCAATTCTCTATTTGGGACAGAAAAAACCTGTAGAAAAATAATTGGTACAAATTCAACACACCGAAACGCTTAGACCAACGGCACACGTCTGACTGACATCTGCCAACAATTCAACCATAAAAGAATTTCTTCCCACTTTAGGAAGTAGCCTGTTCCCAAGAAACATGTTTGGCTACCAGGTGCAAGCTGCTTTCGTTCGCCTTTCGAGACTCGCTGAGAGCCAGATTTTTAATTCTTTTGTAGCAGAGCTACAAGCAGGCAGATACAAACGCAATAAGGGAATCGTAAGACAACGCTCGAGCAAAATGCGCCTTGCTACTTTCAGTAACCCTTAGTGACAGAGCGAAAACCCTACGGTACTTGCTGTTGTGAATACATAATTTTATCTATGAAATGCCACATTTTCATAATAATTGCGAACGATACAGGAAATGAAGTAAATACAGATCTTTTCGAAGTCAAAAGTCGGTAATGTCCTTCTAATTCGTGTTAAAATAGGCTCAATCGTCTTACAGATACTTAATGCTTTATTAAGATAGTCTGCCGTCGTGATGTTTCTGTAGTAAGCTGAATTTAATTTGCATTAGTACAGTGAATATTTTAATTGAATTTTCCATTAGTTTACTAAACGCAACAGTAATCATCAAAGAGAAATTAATCAGCAAAAGAATTTTCTTTCACGATATCTAAAACGATCTGACAACGCTAAAGTTGTTTACAAATTCTACGCCTGTAGAAACCTACTGGTTCCAACAATATCATTATACCAGAGTAGTTTTAAGAGTATTTTCGTCTAGAAATGAATTGCGTTGACGGTCGATCGATCAAGAGCGGGAAAGTTAAATCTTTACGAATATATGACGAGAGGGACAAGTGCTTGAGAGAGGACTTCTCTATCAATACAAGTGCTTGAGAGACGACTTTAATTTCAATCTCCTGGATAGTTTTGTTTCTCAAATCAAGAAGTGCGTTATCATACCGTAGCACATGTGATGTAGTTGTGTTGCTCGATTTTCTTACGCTAAGACCGAAAGGTGTCTCAGTTGTTGGCAACAAATTCCAACTGTGTTGCACACAGCCCTTGGGGCAGAATTCGTAGCCCAAAACACACTTTTGGAGCTATCAGATGTAAAATATTATGTTCATACTACTCTTTGCTCGAGTTTATGTCTTTTGGAGGGGCTCAGCCTTTCATTTCTTCTTAGGAAGTTAACGATAAAGGCATCATAACACGTCACCAGTAACAGTACTGCATACGAATGCTCAATGAGCGACCTGATGACGTTCAATAATAGTCACTCCGTTGATTTTTGTTGTTTGGAATTAGAGCATGCAGTACTCCTACACCAGACTTCTGAACTTTGCCTGTTGAATGCAAATGTCGCATGATGGTAAAATGGTAATCTATCACATATATCAGTAGTCGAGACTTCCTTAATGTGGAAAATCATTCATGCCAGAACGGTCATTGTTGAAACAAGAATATCTTTTTCTTGCGTATTTTTCCCAAAATCAGTCGCTCCACACACAATTCAAATCTTTCTAGCTGCCTCCTCTGCATTCACCCCTCTGTTATACCAAAAGTAAACGTTGTGTTGCAGATGATACGCCTGTTTCCACTTGCGACTCAATTTTACAATGCTTAACTGTAGTTCATGATTTTCAAGTTTGCAAAATCCATTGCTTAACTGCCAGATGATAACTAGAACTTCAAACTCGAAAATGACAGTGGAGACACACACTGACAGCGTCGCGACGCGTTCACCTGGGCGGCGCCGGATTTCAGGCGGCGGGTGGCGTCTGGCCGGTGGCCGGTAGCCGCTGCAGCGCGAGGAAACGCTCGAGCGTAAGCTGTTATGATCGTGCGCAGCCACTAGCTGTCCTGCGGAATTCTTTCTGGAATGTTTGTTATTGCTGGTGGGTAGAATGTTAAGCGAATTGTCTTTGATGTTCAGTCAGACTCATAACTTTAGACCGACTGTGGTAAAAAAAAAAAAAAAGTACAGTTGGACGCGAACAGGCGACTATAAGTTTACAACGCACGACGCTTGCCACTTTTTTTTTTTTTTTTCTCCCGTTGTTGATCGTTTGGTCGTTGCGGACGTCACATGACATCCGGTCAAGTTCGGTTTGTTGATCCTTCCACTCAGTTTTTTTATTACAGAGGCCAACCAGCTCTCTGACCGAACACGCTGAGCTACCGTGCCGGCTATTGGACCACGGACTCACGTAGTCCGACAACGTCTCGGAAGTAGATAACACTTCCTCCTGACACTTTCGCATCTTACAGTGTTGCCAGATTGTGCAGATTGCCGGACTTAGAGTTGTCAGGGGCGGTCAGTTTTATTGGCCACCTTAAGTGAATGACTCGGACTTAGTCTCAGTGGCGGCCGGCTGGCGGTCAGTTTTATTGTCTAAGACTGTGCACTGAGTCGACAAGAATCACGGAAAGCACCAGATGTTATGTTAACAGCTATCGCTCCTCAACGAAATTTCAAAACTGAAGTAACACGTCGATAAACTGACTCGACGAGTTATTGGAATCGATCTAGAGAGAAATAGATCTACGCATTCATCTTGCAGTGCTACCTACATTTGTTCATATCTATTTGGTGCTGGTTTCATCGAGTGTACGAGGGTGTCGCCAGCAGCCCATAAATGGTTTCTGTGTTAAGAACGGGTGAATTAACTGGAGTATTCATCAAGCCACCTGCATGCTACCAAGGGTCACTGTCCTGTTGAAAATTGATATCAACATCATGCTATGATGTAATCTTGCTTTCATGGACATAATGAACTCTACAGCTTAGACCATGATGCTCCCTCGGTGATGCATTAACACCTTTGTTAATGGGTGACTGTTGATACCCAAGTGTTGTGTACGTAGTTCCACGTAGTCAGCGCGTACACAACTTTCCCACTAGAGCGCGCCCCGCTAAGCACAACAGCGCAGGCGCAGCGCTCGTCCGTCTCCACACTACGAGATGGCGCTACCATAGAGACGGACCAAATTGTGCTTCCGCCGATCCACGTATTAATATGTAACGCAGCCAATGAGAATGCTGCTAACGTAGAACCTTTTCTCCTCGCGGATCGCACTTCGACTAGTCAGTCTGCATTTGTCTGCACCAGTCTGTACCAGTCGGCATTAGTCTGTACCAGTCTGTACGAGTTATACATTTGTCTGTACCAGTCTATAGTCAAGTTTCAGTCTGCGCCTAATAAGATTACCATATTCCTGAACATAGCCATGAAGATAAATGTATAGACACTTTTGTCAAGTATCAGAGATATATGTGAGAATAAGATTAACGTACCAATACCAAAGGAACTTAAGACTGTCAATTGTCCAGAACCAAGTTAAGTAATTTTTTATGCTTGTTATTATTTTAATAAATGTGTGTGACAATTAAGCAAGTTCTGTTTAAAGTTGGTCACTGTCAATGTGCTACTCTAAGCGTGCAAATGGCATTTGTATCGTCTGACCTAACGGCAGAAGATAAACACGCCACGATAAGACCACGAGACATATTGCTGACACTCGCCTACTTCGTTAGAGTGACAGGTCAAATAATCTGATGGTGTGTGTACTGAAGGTCTTACAGTACGCACACCACACCAAGTTATTAATTATCCTTCTAGTATCCAGCTGCGACGAACACGTCGAACACCAGAGGATACGTGAGCGCCTTCGGTGGTGTACTGCGTATACAGCAATCCCTATGCGACTAGTTGTACAAAAAGTAGATATCAGGCGAAGAGTCAATGAAAGTTTGCTCATGAAATGCACACTGCGCAGCACAATAAAGGGATTACATCTTTGAAAACCTTAATTGTCTCCCAATGTGTGGTATAAATTATAGCTTTGGCACGAAGGTGCCTACAACTTTCCTCTGAAAAGAAGCAAAAGCGGGGCGCCCGGCGACGTTACCCTCGGAATCGGCGACGCTTCAAACAGCAAGGTGTCAACACATGCGAAAAAAAAAGGTCGTAGCTCATAAGTTCACTTGATGTGTAAGGTCTGTGAATGATGTCACACTGAAACCAAATTTCACCATAATTCTGCCAAACGCCTCCATAAAGAAAGTCGTGTGACTAGGGCCTCCCGTCGGGTAGACCGTTTGCTGGGTGCAGGTCTTTCCAGTTGACGCCACTTCGGCGACCTGTGCGTCTATGGAGATGAAATTATGATGAGTAGGACAACACAACACCCAGACCCTGAGCGGAGAAAATCTTCGCCCAGCCGGGAATCGAACCCGGACCGTTAGTATTCACAGTCTGTCGCGCTGACCACACAGCTACCGGGAACGTCTCCATCAATGTGTCACACGATGGGGAGGTCGTGACACCTCTTCTTACATACATTTCATCTCTTCATGTAACTCCTCTGCGATGGAGATCAGAACCTCGATGTCTACCGTTACATTCACTTGTTTCTGTTATGGGTGGCCGAGGAAAACATTTCAGACACACCGCCGCTCAGAATCGACACGAAAGTCCCTCGGGAGGAAGCATAAAGTGCGTCAATAAAACAATCTTTCTTTGGGCGTTGGTTCCCACGTTCGCGATTCAGAACAACAGTTCGCAGTACCATGAGGAACAGAACTACGCTCTTGACAAACTTTGGCACTGATGGCATGCCCCAGACTATTCAGTCCTTCTGTAAGAACATCGTGGTCCAGCAACCCCATTTGTTTCTGCCTACCTATATCTACATACAGAGTACGCAAACCACTGTACGGTGCGTGGCATATTATACTCTGTACCACTACTGGTCACTCCCTTTCCTCTCCCAATCCTAAACAGAGTGAGGGAAGCACGACTTTCTACATGCCTCCGTACGAGCCCTAATTTCTCTTATCTTTATGGTCCTTACGCGAAATATACGTTGGTAGCAGTAGAATCGTTCTGCAGTCAGTTTCAGGCTCCTGATCTATAAACTCTCTCAATAGTGTTCCTCGGAAAGAATGTCGCCCTCCCTCCAGGGATTCCCATTTGAGTTCCCGAAGTATCTCATTAATATTTGCGTGTTCTTCGAACGAACCGGTAAGAAATCTAGCCGCGCGCCTCTGAATTGCTTCAGTGTTTTTCTTTAATCCGACCTGGTGCAGATCCCAAACACTCGAGCAGATCTCAAGAACGGGGCGTATTAGTGTCCTATATAAGGTCTCCTTCACAGATGAATCACACATTCCTACAGTTCTCCCAAAATACCGAAGTCGACCATTCGCGTTCCCTACTGCAGTTCTTGTATGCGCTTTCCATTTTATTTCGCTTTGCAACGTTACGCCTAGATATTTAATCGGCGAGGCTGTGTTAAGCAGCAAACTAGTAATGCAGTATTTATAAATAATGAGTTGGTTTTTCCAACTCATCTGTATTAACTTACATTTCTCTATGTTTAGAGGTAGCTGCCATTCATGACACTAAAAGGAAATTTGGTCTGTATGCCCCTACAGAGACCGAACGACGACACCTTTCCTTACATCACAGCAGCGTCAGCAAAAACTTGCAGATTGCTGTTTACCCTGTCCGCCAGATCGTTTACATACATAGGAAATAACAGTTGTCTTGTCACACTTGAGCTGGGGCACTCCTGGTGATAACCTTGTCTCTGATGAACACTCACCGCGTGGGGTCAACGCATTGTGTTTTGTTACTAAAGAAGTGTTATAGCTAGTCATATATCTGGAAACTTATTCCTTACGCTCGTACATTCATTAGCAGTCCGCAGTGGGGAAATACGTCAAATGCTTTTAGGAAACCAAGGAAAATGGAATCTGCCCGTTTTCCTTCATCCATAGTCCGCAGCAATCATGTGCGAGAAGGGCAAGCTGAGTTTCGCATGAGTGAAGCATTCTTGAACCATCCTAATTCATCGATTGAAGATTTTCGTACCAAGGAAGTTTATTGAGTTCGAACTGAGAATATGTTCAAGAATTCTGTAGCAAACCGATGTTAAGGATACTGGCCTGTAATTTTGTGAGTCGGTTCTTATATATGGGAGTCATCTGCATTTCTTCGCGATGGGCGAGTGATTCGCGATAAACGTAAGCTAAGTAAGGGAATGCTCGTTGTACAACTGAACTGGGACCCTATGCGGACCTAACGTCTTACTTGCTTTCAACTCTTTCAGTTGCTTCTCTACACCACGGACGTTTATTACTATGTTTTCCATACGGGAGTCTGTGTGATGGTTCTACTAAGTTTCACAGTTTTTGCTTCTAACAGCAATGATTCTTTAAATACAGGATGTGGAGAGGAAGAAGTTTTTGTATGTTCAGTAATGGTGCACACTGAACATAAAAGTCTGAACCACATGTTTTTCTTGTGTCATGTATCAGAAAGCATTAGGAAGACGATTTCAATTCTTTATGTTTTTCCGTATTGAAGTGAATTCCTGTTGCTATGGGATAACTTAGTGTCTTTGTGAAATGATCAGAGCTGTGGAATTTTGGTTTAAATTTTGCCAGTGGAAAACAGAAGCAAAATAAATGAAATCGTCTTCATAAGGTGAAAATGACGTACTGTTCCATTCTTAAACATTGCTGGTGACACTACTTATTACTGATGAGAAGTAAAACAGGGTGAAGTACGTTGTACTTTGCAGTCACGATCCATCAGATAGAATGCGCAAACTGGATTTTTATATCTATAGGTTTACACAACGGCAATGGTATCATACAAAAAGAGAACAACCCAGAGTAATTATCACGGAAAAGCAATTTGTACATCGGAGAGATAAAATTAGCATCTGTAACTCTCGGAAATTGTAAAAACTGAACAACCATCAAGGATCCATCTTCACTGATTTTGCTGGACCCTTTCACGTATCAGATTCTCTTGAGATAGTAGCTAAGAACTTGGAGAGATACACTTCGAATTACTTACTTTACAGTTTATATTTTCGCGGTTTCAGTGGAACCATAGCATTAAAACTTGTCTGTAATTGTTCATATTTACGTGTAAGCTTATGTGGTGTATTAATCAACCGAGAGTTTGTTAATTGAGTAAATTTGAAGTTAACCGAATGAAATGATAACCAGATCGTAACACTAACTGCTGAAAAGTGTTTAAGAAATACCGTCGTAATTCTTGACATGCAGCTTAAGTATGAAAACATTTCAAATCACATAAGAAAGTAAGAAATCAGTAGTAGTTGCAAGATCTTGTAGTGATGCCTTCATTGATAATGTCGGTGCCATTAACGAAATTAGTATTATAATACCACTGATGGCCAGTACCAATAAATGTGACGCATTTCTGTAATACGAAGTGCACAGTAAAGAGGAAATTTCCCTGCAACAAGCTAGAAAAAATCGGTACACGGTTATTTGACATTTAATTATACAAATTACTCCCCAGCTTGCTGTTTGACTAATTAATCTGTCGTGGCTGTTAATGTAATGGTGGCTGGCAAATCTCCGCAAGAGAGAGGGATTTCACTGTGGAGTCAAAAACCCACGCTAACCGCCAACAAAGCTACGCCTCAGCTGCGAGGAAATGAAATTGAGGGAACCACATCTATGGGCTTTATTAGGAAAATGAAAGTGATTCATATCTCACCGTAAAAAGAGGAACGGCCTCAGTTATTCTCTTGAGGTTCTTGCTCTTTTGTTCGCTGCCTAGTTGCAGAATTCAACTACATTTCTCTCTCCCACGAGAGAACAATTCATACGAAACCTTCCAACTTGCTGTTCCTCCATCCTACTGAGGAATAATGTCTGAAAATTCTGAACCAAGGCGACTTTGAGTAATCCTCGAAACACCGTGGTCAACTGTCTTGTTTCTAACAGCAATGTACAGCGTTGGCATTGAACATCAATGTGTAATTTTGTTAGTAAAGTGATTAAATTTCTCAGTTACTTTTCTCCATGTGTATCCAATATTAGTAGGTCTCCTGCTTGTTGTAGCTACTCCAGCTTTTTAAAAATACGCAGTTATAGTAGTTTTTTGTTGTGTCAGATGCCTATGCTATCTTTAAACATAGTCATATAAACACTTTTTTCGTGTTCAGTGGCATACGACCTGCTCTTCTGACGGTTGAAGGAAGCCATGAATGTTTAATGAACGTTTTATACACAGTGAGTTGCATAAGATGTAAAACCCCTTTTATTCCATGAACTGTTAAAGATATGCAAATGAGGTTTCCAGAAAGTGACAGTAGGCAGAGAGCTGAATGATTGTCTTGTATAGTTGATACTCTGAACTCGTTTATCAGTCAAAATAATGAAGAAAGTATGGCTTTCAAATGAAAGGGCACCGCAATCAGTCGTCCTTTTCTTTCAGCTTTTATTAGGCAAATCTAGATTTCGGCTAGTGCCCAGCCATTGTCATCAATGCATGTCTTAGTACGTAGTCCTCTGTTGTTCGGGCTTTTGTCACGGTTCGTTCTGTGACAGAAGCCCGAACAACGGAGGACTACGTACTGGGACATGCATTGTTACTAAGAAATAGTGCATTGATAATGGTTAGGCACTAGCCGAAATATAGATCTGCCTAATAAAACATGAAAGAAAGGGATTTCTGATTTCTGTGCTCTATCATTTGAAAGTCATGTCACAGTCGTTGAGTGCACCCACGCTCCTCACGGAAGTTAACTTGATCGAGTATGGCTTTATGGAAAGAGGCGATGTACTTTTCAACAGCATTCGAAAGTTCTTGAAGCGATGTTGATAGCGATATAACGCTCGTTAGTGTTGGTGTTGAAAGTATTCGCAAAAAATATCCAAGAAACGTAGTCAAACTGAAAGGCAAGATGACCTTCGTTATTAGTTGTTAACACGACCGACTGAGGTGCTCATGGCAGGTTTTGTCTTTTTATCAAGCTTCTCAACTGTTTAATATTTTCCACAAATGCTGTTCAATTAAACATGACTACGCACACGTATTTGAAATTGTTATCTTAAGTCCCACTTACATGCTATACGTTAAAAGCCAGTTACATGTACAGCAATAGTAGCTGACGTTATACCCGTGTCGTGTAAAGTGGGCCCTAGAAAAAATATGTCTCATGTTAGTATCGCAGGCCCATATATTTGCAGGAAATAATTACGGCATCTGGCACAGGAGCCAAACTTGGCGGTGTTTACACTGCACCAGCCGATCCAGGCCGCATAAAATTTCAATTTTTGAATATTTTTCGGTTACTTCTGCGAAAAGTATAAACACTGACATTAACATCCGTCGTATCACTACATTCGTAATTTAATCTCTCTCTGGACAGAAGAGTTTAACGCATTAAGCATACAATTAACTGTGCACTATTGTTTGACTGAACACTAGTTTCGATATCTTGAAATGTTTACTAAATAAAATTGGTGTTAAGTTGTACACTACTCACCTTATATAAGAGTTAAAACCTAACTTTGTTCATATATTAAAATTTCATTTGGAATAGACTGGTGAAAACACGAAAATAAATTTTCGAACACAAAGACAGTGGCAGTGATACGAGGGCCATTCGGAAAGTAAGGTCTGATTGATCGTGAAATGGAAACGACAGTGAAAGTCCCATGAAACTTGCACAGATGTGTTTGAGAGTGTCTCTAGCTCGCCCGTCGATCGCGTCACGACGCTCTTTCCAGTTTTGAGCCCATAGTTAGCACATAAAGATGCTTAGAAAAAAGTGTCTCCTGCCAAGTGTGAGGGTCTGATGAGAGATTTCACCTAAAGCAGTTCAGCCCACATAACATGACTGTCATGCATTTCCTTCTTCATGCCTCTGCAGGGGTAATGAAGATACACTTTCAACGTTATCAGTAGGAAGTGTTACATTACCTACAATACAGCCCGTAATAGGTTCCCACTAGGTTTCGTTTCTGCTCACATGAACCGCTGTCTATAAAGACTAAATTTTGGCTCAGACAGCGAGATGTAGACCAGCGTAGAGATTTGGTGGAAAGCACAGGCGGCTGCCTTCAGTAACGAGTGCATTGAAAAGTTGATAAGCGCTACGACAAATGTCTAAATCAGAGCGACGACTAAGTAGAGAAGTAGATGGAAGGCGTAGCTACTGTTTCAAATAAAACATTTTTGAATTTCACGTTGTTTTCCTTATAGCAACCGATAGGACCTTACTTTCCAAATAGCCCTCGTAATTGTTGTATGAGAAAATGAATTTCGCGTACAGGATAGCTAAATTGTGACAATGTAGCGTTGCGTGTGCATCTGAACCCATCACCCACATACAGCAATCTTTTTTAATTTCTGTCCAGTGTTAACTGCCTACTTAGACAGTACCAGAAGTAAAGGACATTTTATATACAGCTAGTGAAATATGAATATATTTGTCATGCATATTTATGTGCAGATATATTCTCATGTTAAATAAACTTGACAGTAAAAAAGAAGTTACAGAGGTACCAGGAACCACTGTGTTGAAGCAGCTGTGTATTTTATACGATGTAAAACACCTAAATCCTCTTTAGCACGCTGTACTTACTTATTTCTACAGTTATTTTACCTCATAAGGTTAAGGTGTCAGGACAGCTTACACATTTGATGTGCCAGCTTTAAAAATAATGGGCGTTCAATAAGAAACGGGCTGGATGCATTATTACAGAAACCAGTGCCTGTATGTTTGAAGTTTTAACCCTGGCTGTTGAGACACTTGTCCCACAGTGACACAAGGCGGTGAATGGCTGTATCATAAAATTCTCGGGGCTGCGATGTTAACCACTTGCGCACGTACAGCTGGACGTCGTCGTCCGAGGTGAATCGTTTGACCCTCAGAGCCTTTTTAAGGGGACCAAAAATTCCTTCCTTCTGATCACTTCCTGCAGCACGGAACAACAGTGAATGCCCAACGTTACTCGCAAACCTTCACCACCTTTCACCAAGCGATCAAATCAAATCTGCAAGGCAGTCTCATCCGTGGGGTCATTCTGTTCCACGACAATGCAAAGCCTCATACGGCCAATACAGTCATGGCACTGCCGCAGAAATTCAAATGGGAGGTTCTCGGTCACCCTTCATACAGTCTGGACCCCTCTCCCTGTGATTACGCCACTTTTGGTCCCCTTAAAAAGGCTCTGACGGGCAAAAGATTTACCTAGGACGACGACGTCAAGCTGTACATGGAAAATTGGTTAACATCGGAGCCCTGGGAATTTCATGCGACAGCCATTCACACCCTTGTGTCACAATGGGACAAGTGTCTCCACAGCCCAGGTCAGTACTTCAAACATACAGATACTGGTTTCTATAATTATGCCTCCCACTCCTTATTTTGGAAAGCCCCTTATATTTTCTTTTATGTGAACATTGTGCTGTTTATTAAGATGAGACTGGTCGAAAGAGCGAAAAAAAATTGTTTTTTTAAACTGATAGACAGAGGCAGAGAGAGAGAAATTTGTTGTATAAGAAAGTGAGACTCACGCATATTATATTGGTAATAATAATAGTAATAATAATAACAGTAATAATAGTAACAAGAATATTAATGATGGTTATACCAATGGATGTAACTATTGCCTGTTGAAACTGTGGGAAGTACGTTTCTCATAATGTAAGGTTCCCTTAAAAATTTGACTCGAATGGAATGGAGGGATTACGGAAGGAGTATAGTGAAACAGGCTTGACAATGAAATATAGATGCTGGATCGCTGTTAAACCAGAAGAAGTCATGAGATATAAAATGATACACAAATCACACAACTGAAATCCTAAAAACCCTAGTTAGCTGAAATGGAACGGAAGATGAAGATAGCTTGAGTGTTACGTATAAATACATTCAAGATGCTTGACATGTGAGCTATTTTAGTGCAATTATGTAATCATGATATGTATTTGATAAGCTATGTTAGGTACTGAGGAGTGCAGTGGAGGAGAAGATTACTGTTTAACGCCCAGTCGACAACGAGTTCTTTAGAGATAGAGCTCTAGCTCGGTTTACGGAAGGATAGAGAAGAAAATCGGCCGTGCTACTTCAAAGAAACCATTGCGGCACTTGCCTTAAACGGTATGGGGAAAATACGAAAACCTAAATGAGAACGGCCGACAGCGGGTTTGAAATGTCGTCCTCGCACGTACGAGTCCAGTGTGCTAACCACCGCGATACTCGTTGGAGGTGCAGTGTCTAAGAGACAGAGGAATAACGCACAGAGTGTGAAATTTCAATCGTTTATGGTCTTTTATTGACCCTATATGAGCAAAGGAGGAATACTATCATCGAAGAACTGAATTAACACACAAATCTTATGCAGCCATTCATTAATACCTGGAGTCGTCTGAAATTTCCGTCATTTGTGATGTTTTAACTTCAGCGCTGTAATGAAGATTCGGCAGTACTATTAAATGAGAAAACATACGTTTATGTTTATTCGGAAATATTTCCTAAATTTTTCAGTGTTGGTGGAGAGTGTTCAAACATGCTCTGATACTCTGTTCTGTCCACATTCGATATTTATCGACAATTATACGGAAATATGTGTTATGGTAGAGTAACGGGGTAGGCCTTCTGTAATGAAGTGCAGGACGAACTATCTCACGAAAAGTTTCACTAATATACTCTCGGTTAAGTCATATGCTTCATCTACGATTATGATGTAGGCTGAAGCAGTGAATATGTGTCACGAACGTCAACTGTGTGCGACCATGTGCTGCAGATTGAGGCCCATATTTTGCACTCATTTTGATAGGGAAAGAAGTTTGTCATTTATGTATGAGGTGAACAAAGTTTTATCAGTATGACTGACACTGATACATGTAGATGTCGTTGGTATCGATCACACGAATGCGATACAAATGCAACTGACATATCGGAAGAAACGGAGACCAAGAACTAAAATCTGAGGGCCTCCTTAAAGTATATTTTTCCGTGATGACTTCTCCGTTCTAAAGATGATTAATCGTTACGCGTTTCCGACGAACGTACCACGGGAATGCATTATAGGAAAAAATAAGCTTTTGTATTTTCAGTAGCAGGACACTGAAATCAATTGCATCAAACGCATTACTAAAATTAAGCAGTATTAAATGATCATTTGATGCCGATCCCAGGTTTCTTTTGATTCGTTGACCAATTTAATGCAATTGTTTCCTTTGATCCTGTGTCCACAACTGCTACAGGGTGTTTCAAAAATGACCGGTATATTTGAAACGGCAATAAAAACTAAAAGAGCAGCGATAGAAATACACCGTTTGTTGCAATATGCTTGGGACAACAGTACATTTTCAGGCAGACAAACTTTCGAAATTACAGTAGGTACAATTTTCAACAACAGATGGCGCTGCGGTCTGGGAAACTCTATAGTACGATATTTTCCACATATCCACCATGCGTAGCAATAATATGGCGTAGTCTCTGAATGAAATTACCCGAAACCTTTGACAACGTGTCTGGCGGAATGGCTTCACATGCAGATGAGATGTACTGCTTCAGCTGTTCAATTGTTTCTGGATTCTGGCGGTACACCTGGTCTTTCAAGTGTCCCCACAGAAAGAAGTCACAGGGGTTCATGTCTGGCGAATAGGGAGGCCAATCCACGCCGCCTCCTGTATGTTTCGGATAGCCCAAAGCATTCACACGATCATCGAAATATTCATTCAGGAAATTAAAGACGTCGGCCGTGCGATGTGGCCGGGCACCATCTTGCATAAACCACGAGGTGTTCGCAGTGTCGTCTAAGGCAGTTTGTACCGCCACAAATTCACGAAGAATGTCCAGATAGCGTGATGCAGTAATCGTTTCGGATCTGAAAAATAGGCCAATGATTCCTTTGGAAGAAATGGCGGCCCAGACCAGTACTTTTTGAGGATGCAGGGACTATGGGACTGCAACATGGGGCTTTTCGGTTCCCCATATGCGCCGGTTCTGTTTATTGACGAAGCCGTCCAGGTAAAAATAAGCTTCGTCAGTAAACCAAATGCTGCCCACATGCATATCGCCGTCATCAATCCTGTGCACTATATCGTTAGCGAATGTCTCTCGTGCAGCTATGGTAGCGGCGCTGAGGGGTTGCCGCGTTTGAATTTTGTATGGATAGAGGTGTAAACTCTGGCGCATGAGACGATACGTGGACGTTGGCGTCATTTGGACCGCAGCTGCAACACGGCGAACGGAAACCCGAGGCCGCTGTTGGATCACCTGCTGCACTAGCTGCGCGTTGCCCTGTGTGGTTGCCATACGCGGTCGCCCTACCTTTCCAGCACGTTCATCCGTCACGTTCCCAGTCAGTTGAAATTTTTCAAACAGATCCTTTATTGTATCGCTTTTCGGTCCTTTGGTTACATTAAACCTCCGTTGAAAACTTCGTCTTGTTGCAACAACACTGTGTTCTAGGCGGTGGAATTCCAACACCAGAAAAATTCTCTGTTCTAAGGAATAAACCATGTTGTCTACAGCACACTTGCACGTAGTGAACAGCACACGCTTACAGCAGAAAGACGATGTTCAGAATGGCGCACCCACAGACTGCGTTGTCTTCTGTATCTTTCACATCACTTGCAGCGCCATCTGTTGTTGAAAATTGTAACTACTGTAATTTCGAAAGTTTGTCCGCCTGAAAATGCACTGTTGTCCCAAGCATATTGCAACAAACGGTGTATTTCTATCGCTGCTCGTTTAGTTTTTATTGCCGTTTGAAATATACCGGTCATTTTTGAAACACCCTGTATAAACCTTTTGAATGGCTCGATTATGTTCGCAATTTCAGGTCCCTAGGTACATTTCTTAGCTAACTCAGTGGAATAATTTTTTAGAAGAAACTATTTCCCACGGTACAAATTCATTCAGGAAAAATTAATGCAGTTGCTTGGATCTTTCGTCTTCTGAATTGCCTTTAACATTTTTCATTAACATTAGGAGTGTTAAGGAATATGTCAGATTATCACCAACAACGTAATCCAAAAATTCTGATGTTGAGTATCTTCACTCCAAGGACCTGTTTTCTGCAGTTCTCCACACTAAATACGTTGTGCAAGTCTTCTCATCTACATAAACAAAGCATAGTACATCCATTTGAATCTGCTAATCGTATGCAAGCATCTGTCTCCCTCTACAGTTTTTATGGTCCATACATCCCATCACTACCAAATTCTCTATTTCGTAATGCCTATGAAAGCGTTCTGACAGTCTGTGCCTTTCTTGAATCAGTTATTGCGATAAAGCTCTTCTCTCTCCAATTCGATTCACTAACTCCTTATTAGTTACTCGATCTATCCGTCTAATTTAAATCATTTTTCTGTACCACCACACTTCGAAAGCTTCGATTCCCTTCTTGTGACATAAGGTTACACCTAAGCCAATACTTCCACCCAAGCGTTTCCAACATTTAAATTTATAATCGTAGTTTGCATAGTTCTCTCCTGCAGAAAACGTTTCTGATATTTGCTAAGCTACAATTTGTATCCTCTTCACTTCCGTCATCGTCAGTTATTTTGCTGTCAAAATATCAAAATTCGTCTACTACTTTCGGCATGACGTTTCTTAATCTAATTCCTTAAGGTTCACCTGACTTCATTTGACTACACTCGCATACTCTTATTTTACTTATTTGTACTCATATTATAACCTCGTTTCAAGACTTACGATTACGTTTACCTGGTCTTTCAACTCCTTTGAAGTCTCTGACAGAATTATAATGTCATCAAGTCTTGACAATTTTATTTGTCTTTCTCAAATATAACTCCTTTATTTCAAATTTCTCCTTATTTTCTTTAACACTTGCCTAATGACATCCTTTACTGCAGATAACATTCTAATGATCGTATAATCACTTGGTGACATTTTGATATCATTGTTGGATGTAGTTGGAATTACTGGTAAGCTGTGCTGTAACTCAGTAGGATATGAACCTCTAACGAGAAAGAAACTGACGATATCTGTACAAATCGAAATAATAATTTCGATAGAATTTTCTTTTAGTCGTGAATCTATCAGCTTGCTTGTTAGTTTTAGTATTTCAGGAGACTGAAATCGTTTATGCAGGCAGAATGGATGCCCATATAGGATTTTATGGATATGTACGAAGCTACACTACATCTATATCGCAGCAGGTCGCAGTACCATGCAAACGATTTTTAAGCCAAAGGATGGATTCGATTGCAATCATCTCAGCTCTCCACTTTGTAATTTACAGCTCTTTACGTTACTTTACAGGAGCAAACCAGTCATATGACTTACACACTATTAACATAAGAGTGTTCCACTTACTTATTGTACTAATCACTTTCGTACGAAGGCTACTGGAATAAAATAAAAGAAGGCATGTCTGTATTGAAATTTAAGTGGAATGATTATTGAAGAACGCAGAATGAGTGAACCGATACTGCCAAACGTTTTTGAGGATGTGTCTACTTTGTTCTGCTCCTACAGTTGTTCATCCTTGTCAGCGCTATGATTCCAGAATTCACCTTTAATAAAGAAGAGTGTATTTTTCGCTATAAAAGTAGTAAAAGTATGTTTTCTCTTGGCGCATCCAACACTTCCTTCTACATTCGGTACAGTAGTCACGGCGCCTGTGACTTCCATTTTACTCTTCTTGTGCCTAGACTTAT
Organism: Schistocerca serialis cubense; assembly: GCF_023864345.2. Classification (NCBI taxonomy): domain Eukaryota; kingdom Metazoa; phylum Arthropoda; class Insecta; order Orthoptera; family Acrididae; genus Schistocerca; species Schistocerca serialis. Next base: position 587,585,889 of record NC_064640.1, read on the forward strand.
CTCGGTTAATTACGAGCGCGAAGAAATTTACATAAGGTGTGCACACGTTATCACGGAGGGCGGAGCAAACGTACAGTTACATACCGGCGTAGGGCAGTTCGTATTTCCAGGATTGCGATAAATCTCCTCGGTTTATGCGGCAGAGCAGCGCGCCGCGCAGGCGAAGTGCGTTTTAGAGCTGTGGAAAGCAGAATGATGCAACGCAGATGAAACGTGGAGATAAGGTGCACGAAACGTCATATTCATGACGTGAGTGACGGCGGGCGAGAGAAATTCCAGTTCCAACGAGCAGCAGAAGTATGACAACGGCGCGGCTGGAATGCGGAGTCACGCAACATGAGGGCCATACAGCTCAGCTCCCCTTTCTTTGTGAGCTCAGCTGTAAGCCAGCGCACTGCTTGCTTGGAGAGCTTTAGTATCCTACACTATGGTTCTTATACGCCGTTTATGTAAAATTAAAAAAAAAAAAAAACGTGCTGTGAATTTGAACTCCCTGGGTGAGTGGAAATGCCATCGTAACAACGTGCTTTTTTTCTCTCCCTTCAATCATACTTTCGTGTTGTCGTTAACTTAGCTTGATATAAAGCGAGAATCGGCCTACAAACCAGCGATCAGTAATATTCTGGAGTTGTAGGCACTTGTAGTTTACTGCTTCAACTAATTTTACGACTACAGGACATTCCTGTATTCCTGCGGAACACTGTCTCAAAACAGGACATCGTATGATGCATGAAAAGTCGGAAGTCTTATCCCCGGCATCATCTTTCTGGGATTGCGTCATGAAGGAATCAATACATAACTGTACAGCCGATAATCTCATCAGCAAAGGTACGGGATTTCTACTGAGCACAGCCTGGAACCCTGCATTGGCTGCTATTAAATCACGACGTGAAAATCAAGTTTCGTCGATAACAGGCCCGTCATAACATTGGCCTAGTGAGGCCGTTGGTGAGTAACGTCTGGCCTCACTTGACAAACGCAGCGTACACAGCACGCGCGGGAGATCCGCTCTGCGATTTTCGGCAGAGTGAGTTTGAATATGGCAAATCATTGCGCATTCGCGACTTCCGCGACTGCTAATTCTTCGTGCGCGTGTTCTAGAAACGGGGCGTCGACGTGCGGATACTGTCAGTCGCATCTAGCCACCAGGAAGGTTGCACCACCTGAAGATGTCGGATAGTTGCTCCGAGGAAATATTGTGGTATGTACACAATGTGATCCGGCGGAAAACCCGTGAAGACTATTTACAACACAACCGCCTGGAAAGCTTGAAGAGTCACAACAATAATATTGTTTGCTCTATGAATGTAGACGTCTCCCGCAAATACTACTGGTGAAAAGCTCTTGAGTTTCCAGTGTCAAGACACCACGACGTGTCAACAAGGGTCATATCATCATCGCCAGAAAATGAGTATCACCATGGAGGAAAGGTCGCAGTATTTTAATATTCCCACCTGCAAATAAACCCAAGAGCTTTCAAACAATGTTCAAATGTGTGTGAAATCATCAGGGACTTAACTGCTAAGGTCATCCGTCCCTAAGCTTACACACTACTTAACATAAATTATCCTAAGGACACACACACACACACACACACACACACACACACACACACACACACACACACACATGCCCGAAGGAGGACTCGAACCTCCGCCGGGACCAGCCGCACACTCCAACACTACAGTGCCCTAGGCCGCTCCGCTAATCCCGCGCGGCCCGAGAGCTTTTCTACCTCCAGATTTCTCATGTAGCAGCTGCTCTAGATTTTAAGTTTGGAGTAATTACTTCATTTTATTTAGAGAATGAATTTCGGGAAAATATATTTAGGAACTCTGCTTTAGTGACGTTGTCAGGGTAACATTATCATTTCTATAGCCCAGTGAATGTATTGATTGTCGTGCTACGGGCGTACATGACATACGATCAGAACTTCTTTGTACTTTCTGCTAGATTTCGAGATGGCGTTTCATAGTGGAAACTATCAAGAATATCTCACAATGGAGTCCGTAATAATTTACATTTCGAAATAAATATTTCCACGCCAGAGCAAATGGTTGTAAAACTGTTACCTTTACTGAATGTTTTCCCATACAGCTGCGTCACAGCTGTCCACTCGTCAAGCACGACTGCTCACTAATTGCAGAGACACTCTGCACTGTCCCATTATATAAGTGATTTTATCTAAGACAATGGCTTAAATATGACTAACATTGATCTGCAACAAAAAAAAAAAAATGTTTAAATGGCTCTAAGCACTATGGGACTCAGCCTCTGAGGTTATTAGTCCCCTAGAACTTATAACTAGATAAACCTAACTAACCTAAGGACATCACACACATCCATGCCCGAGGCAGGATTCGAACCTGCGACCGTAGCGGTCTCGCGGTTCCAGACTGCAGCGCCTAGAACTGCACGGCCACTTCGGCCGACCATCTGCAACAAAAGTGAATAGCAATATTCAAAAATTATTCTTTCGTTAAAGTGGAGGACAAAATGGTAAAAAAAATAGAGATAACATAAACATTTGTGATAAGTTTCCTTTAACTTACGTCTGTGGTCACAATCTTTTCTGTTTAACAGATTACCGGTTTCGGTCTTTAATGACCATCATCAAATCTGCAGCAATAATGGGAAACTGTATACAGCTTAAGAACAATACACAGAGCATACTGAAAAGTAGTACTGACAAAATTTACATTTGTGCGCTTTAAATGTGAAGAGGCATACCTGTCTCATAGAAACAGAGTCCTAATGCACTGCAGCCATAGTGGCATAGTCAACTGTTAAATGTGGAATCAGCACCAGTATCGTCAAATACATATAAATCACATCACATGCATGAGTCATGTGGTCAGTAAAACTACTGTTTAAAAACAAGCTGCCGTACAGTAGCCACAAGATGTTTGCGTAGTAAGTTGACCAGATGTCGCTAACTATTGTATCCCCCTTTTATTTTCGCTGTTTCAATTAATTATTGAAAACTAGTGTATGCTGACATTAGCGACATATGGTCAACTTACTACACAAACATCTTGTGGCTACTGTACGGCAGCTTCTTTTTAAACAGTAGTTTTACTATCAACATGACTCGCGCATGTGATGTGATTTATATGTATTTGATGATGCTGGTGCTGATTCCACATTTAACAGTTGACTATGCCACTATGGCTGCAGTGCATTAGGACTTTGTTTTTATGAGACAGGTATGCCTATTCACATTTAAAGCGCACAAATGTAAATTTTGTCAGTACTACTTTTCAGTATGCTCTATGTATTGTTCTTGAGCTGAATACAGTTTGCGAGTGCATTTACATTTTTCCCATTTTTGCTGCAGATCTGATGATGGTCATTAACGACCGAAACCGGTAATCTGTTAAATAGAAAAGATTGTGGCCATAGACGTTAATTAAAGGAAACTTATTACATACACGGTTCACTGTGTTTCTTCGCGACAATGTCGCAGCTTGTGATAAACATTTGTGTAGTTTAATTGTGGTTTGATGTTGAAGTGGATGTAACATATCCACAATAACAACTCAGGGCTCAATCCAGCGTTATACAGTAACCAGATGTAGTTTACCATTGAATGCCTGTGTTGACTAAGGCAAGAAAAATAAAGGCTTTGTAATTAAACATATGCGTAGAAGACAGTGAAAGTGACTTTGTTGAACAAATATCCGACATTACTTATATTCTTTTATCCATCATCAAAATATGTTTAAAAGCCATTTCTCGGTCGCTAATCACATTATTCGCACGTGTGGTTAGTGCACAAGTACCTATGGCAAGGATACTGAAGCGCTGTTCAAACAAGTGGATCAACTATACGCTAGAGTTGTTTGTCAATTCTGTTATTGGATATTTTATAATGTTGACTATCGGCCTTCGTGAGATCATCATCCCAGTATTTTCTTATTTTTTCAAATCCATCAAAGAACTTCCTCTGTGCAGCTACCTAGCTACATGTCCCGCACACCACCACTTCATTTTCACTACAAGCAAAATCAGGTTTTCCAGTCCACTCTTTCTCTCCTAGTAAATCGCAGCTAACATTTAGTTATTACTCGTTGAGCGACCCCCAATTTTTATATAGTTTTAGCGTTAAATATCCATCTCTGCCTGCCGTATGTGAAAATTTGTAATGCACACTGATTGTCAAGTGATCGGAAAATGCCATTTAAATTATGAAAAGTACTCCATCACATTTAAACTTTTCTTTTAACTTTTTTATCTGACCATTCAGTCGTTGTCTCTAACTGCGCCACATACAAAACGTATCTACTGATTGTATCGCCTTATTTTAGATTTGTACTGCTTTCTTCTGGATGTGTTGAATACACACCTTCGTTCAGGTCGCGTAACAACTTCAATTTCTCTCCTCTCGTTGTTGTTTACTTTTTTGGTGTCCTCTCTCATTTTCTCCTCATGTTGCCTTTATATTTTTTATCCACGCTCTCTGTTTTCCTGCCTTGCTTGCTGATTCTTAGATGCTATTTCCTTCCTAGTTCTTTTCTTATTTCTGCGATGCAGGCTGCCGTGTACATCTTTTTTCACAATTGCAAGATTATTTGTGTCTTTCTTCATTCTACAGAGATGTAAGAAAAGGGTAGTCTTCAGGATCCGAATTCTTTCGACACTTTATGTATTTATATTGTAAGCTTTCTCGTTGCTTCCCATTTTCGAACTGTCTCTTATTTGTTTTCAAGCAATAAAAATTTCAGTCGATTTGCCTTTTAAGCGTCTCTAGTCTATTCAGCTTCCAGTATTAAGTGCACAGTTCAGCGTTAAACACACTTATGCTTCTCAACATTAAGCCGTACCACGTAAGTAAAGTGTCTTAGATTTGTGTTATAAGAGGTGTTGTTTCAAATAACTTTACTTAAACCATATTCTCTTTATTAGTGACGTAATTGTTACAGCTATTGAAGATATTTTTACTCCATTATACTGTTTCAAAATATCTGAATTTTTGACATTTGCTCTAAAAGATGTATCTGTGTCCTCGTTCCTACCAGATTTACTGAAAGTGAGATGTCATCTCCAAATGAGTGGCATTGATTTTATTCAATGTCTTCCACTGAATTATTAGTTCAATTTTGTCAGTTCTAGCTCAAAAGTTCAGATTGATTTAGAGATGTACTTTTCTTTCTCTGTGATGTACTATTATTCACAATTGAAGTTTATACGGCTTAGGGGCAAAGAAAAGTGTGCTGCAGCGACGCGCACCGTGGACGTAGGACATCCCTTGCTTGGGGTACGCAGCGTAGAAACGCCGGGCCCCTGACGCCAGACGGTTACGGCAGATGGCCCGAGGTCGGCCGGCCCTAATTGAGATTTATCCCCCCCACAAGAATTCCGCGACGTCCAGTACCGTCAGGATCACCCTAATTGTACGCTCTCTCTGTGAGGTTGATTTCTGCTCGCACAGACCACCTCGCCTACGGGAACGCCAGCAAGAGGTTTGGCTTCGGGCTAGGGGAAGCCGAAGGGAGCGAACGGAGGGGCGCTTTAAGACAAGGATAACGAGTGAGATTGAGGAGCTCAGTTAATTACGTGCACAGGCCGAGGGGCAGTGCGCGTACGGTTAGCATGTGAAAAGGGGAGAAATTTCTGATCCGTTCGGGTACTATATTCGCCGTTCTTGCAGCTGCCGCATTTTCAGTTTAGTCGGTGCCAATTCAGTTGTTGTGACTGTCGATTCTGTCTCTTCCCTAAAAAAAAAAAAAAAAGAAAAAAAAAGACTAGCTATTTACTTTCGGCGTAACAGTTATGTTGGGCGACATATAGCATATTTATTGCTAATTAACTGCAAGAAAATTTCATATTAATTAAACCGAGTTCACATAATGAGGAAATAAGCATTATTCAGATATTCATACACATTTCCATTTTTAAAATAGTGCTGCTCTTTGTAATCACAGATTGTCAGTCCTGTTATGTACCCCATGGCTTGTAAATTTGGGGGAAAATATGTAATGAGAAAAGCGTTATACACCTTCAAACGCATCTCCATTTTCCTTTGATCATCCCCGACTCTTCACTCATCGATTAACAATGGAATAAATTTTCTTTCGTATTTGATAAGAAGCAAACGAAAGCAATGTATCTATTCGCGGAAGACCTTTAAAAACAGCAACAACAACTGTAAATGTAGTATCCAAATATCAAATTCCCGTTCTACGATTTCAACCTCTCCTTCGTTGTATTTTTATTGTAAATATTCAGTGAAAACCTGATAACAAATTTTGTTATTACTGTGACTCTCAGGATGTTATATATAGGTGAATATTATGTAGCTAAATTGGGATATTACGTACATTACTCATTTCTACTTCTTCCGTTTCTTTCCTACACTTGTCATTAGTTTATTTCGTAAGAGAATTGTGTTTAGAAATAAGATGATATGATTATGAGAGACGTACGAAATATTTCTGCTTAATATTATGTTCAATATCGTGTGGTTAACACTATGCAGTATTCCTTTCTGGTTACAGCAACGAATACTCACCTTTCCTCGTGTTTCCCTTTCTTCTTCCACTTCACCAACGATTTTTTGTTCTGAGTGAATCGTGCAGGGATCACTTTTACACTTAACATCTTTTGAATTCAGAATGCACAGTATTAAACTACCACTAATGTAACGTAGAAACGTTACAGTAATGAGTAGAAATATGTTTCAACTTCAACAACGTCAATTATGATAAAAGACTCCCTGTGCTTCCTCTAAATTAGTAAACGCAATTTCATTTGACAACTCCCCGGACTTTTTAATTCGATAGGTAGGACGTAAGCTAGGTTATTTCTGCTTTCGGTAGCAAGAGCGGCTACTTCACTTCTCAACACGAGCTCCTGACGGTCACAGTTGATACGATCGCCTTAAAGAGAGATTAACAAGAATTTTTACCTTTGATATTCCGTTGTGATATATTGACGATACGGTCCTAATGACTGATGCCGTAGATGATCGACACCAAGTGCTAAACGTGATAGAAAAACTCAGGGTATAAATGAAACTACATATCAACACCAAAAAGTAAAAAATAAAAAAAATCACCATCATCTCAAGCACTTGAATTTATTTCAATGTTCTAACATAAAATTTAACTTACTGCCCATAGTGAGTAGGTAAGTTTAAATATCTAGACACTTGGTTCTCCGAACAATGGATATCATGCAAGAAATGAAATACCGAGATAAACAAGCTCGACAGGCGTTCTTCAGTTAAAAAGTACATAAAGGTTCGGCTTTTGAGTTGGAGTTAATACTAAAATTTCTAAAAAGTAACATTCGGTCGATACTTTTTTCGATGTAAACGTAAACATTAACAGTAAAATATAAGCCTTGGAGATGTAGATATACTGCAGAGTATCCATGATATCGTGGAGATGAGAACGAGAAACTCTTAAGTCCTTAAGAATGTCAGCACAGACTAAGACCTATTCAGTGTGGTTAAGCAGAGAAATGAGGAATATTTTAAACATATGCCTGACCACATAATACCTATTCTTGCAGCTGAGGAAATGAAACTGAAAGCTGAAGAAAGATCAGATAATAGATGGTACTACATGATATTTAATCGCTGATACGTTCCACTGGACATCAGACAACTATGGTAAATGTGACAGCAAACATTAGTTGTAGTTATGCTTTAAAATAAGAATAGGAAGAAGAAAATAAGAAAGCCGAAGGTAAGCTAAAGGTATGGCTCATTTATCGCTGGGCTATCTGAACATTGTTAATTTCACAGACACAAATTACGCAGCTTCACGTACACCTACACATGTCGCAACATCACCTTCTCATGTTGTAACATTTAAACAGAATGAATGGAGACAAACTAAATCTAAAATCTTCTATTTCGAAGTATCGTATAAGGGACGGATCAACACACATAGTGGCACATCCGCACTTACTCTCAATTTCAATATTACGTATTAGTCTGAAAACTCAAATTATAATTTCTAAGGAACTTATGTTTCTCACGTAATATTTATATAGAAGTGACAGAGTCGAGTGACAGCGATATTCATACACACAGATGGCGATAGTAACGCGTACACAAGCTATAAAAGGGCAAAGCACCAGAGGAGCTGTCCTTTGTACGCATGTTGTTTATGTGAAACTGTTCCGGACGTGATTATGATCGCACGACGGGAATTAACAAGCCTTGAATGTGGAATGGCTGTTGGAGCTTTATCCATGGTACATTTCATTTTGGAATTCGTTAGGAAATTCAAGATTCTGAGATCCACAGTCAAGGGTGTGCCGAGAGTATTAAATTTCAAGCATTACATCTCACGACGTATAACGCAAAGGCTGACAGCCTTCACTTAGTGACCGAGAGCAGCGCCGTTTGCGTGGAGTTGTCAGTGCTAAAAGACATGCAACTCTGCGTGAAATAACCGCAGAAATCAATGTGGGACGTACGACGAACGTATTCGTTAGAGCAGTGCGGCGAAATGTGGCGTTCATGGGCTATAGCAACAGACGACCGACTGACCGTAACGTTTGGACCCTAGATGACAGGAAAACCTTGGCCTTGTCCGATGAGTACTGATTTGAGTTGGTAAGAGCTAATAGTAGCGTTCGAGTGTGGCGCAGATCACTGCAAGCCGTGGACCCCTTTTGTCACTAACACACTCTGCAAACTGGTGGTGGTTCCATAATGGTGTTGGTTATGTCTACATGGATTGGGCTGGACGCTCTGTTCAAACTGAACCGATCACTGAGTAGACATGATTATGTTCGGCTACTTATAGACCATTTTCAGCCATTCATGGACTTCATGTTCGCCTGACAATGCGCCATGTTACTGGCCACAGTTGTTCACAATTGATTTGAGGAGGGATCTGGAAAATTCGAGCGAGTGATTTGGCCACACTTATCGCCCGACATAAATATCATGTACATTTATGGTACACAAGTCAGAGGTCTGTTAGTGTCCAAAATCCTACTCCTGCAACATTTCCGCAATTATGGACTGTTATAGAGGTAGCATGGCTCAATATTTCTTCAGGAGACTTCCAATGAACTGTTCAGTTGCTGCAATACGGCGGGTAAAAGGCGAGCCAACACGATACTAGCAGTAAGAGGCGGCCTGGGTGGCTGACTAGTGAGATAAGGACATCACGTTGAACAAAGCGGGAATTATATCAAAATGTTAGAAGTAGTCACAATCAAGCTACAGTAGCCCACTACAAACAGTATTGTAAGGTGCTTAAAAATGTTATTAGGAAGGCAAAGAGTATGTGGTACGCAAATAGAACAGCACAATTCACAGGATAAAATTAGACCCATATGTTTAATTGTGAAGGAAGTGTCTGGTCACCAGCACAAGGTCGACGATATAATGTCAGTTCGTAGTAAAAATATTTCTGTTACTGATGCCTTTCCGAGATTGATGTCTGAAATAATCCTCTGTGATACTGACGAGGGGGAGACTGAGTCTATAATTAAAACACTGAACACTGAAGACTAAGGACTCTCACGGATATTATGGAGTGACTAGCAGAATATTAAAGTAGTGTGCAGCACATGTTACCCCTGTACTTAGCCATATTTGTAATTTCTCCTTTAAGAATGGACAGTTTCCTGAACGATTAAAGTACTCAGTAGTAAAGACGCTTTATAAAAAGTGAGAAAGGATTAATATAGATAATTTGACACCTATTTCTACGCCATCTGTGTTTGCTAAAGTTATTGAAATGGCTGTATATATAAGGATAATTGATCACTTTATGTCATATAATTTGCTATCAAATGCTCAGTTCGGCTTCTGAAGTCGTTTAACAACTGAAAATGCTCTATTCTCTTTTCTCTGTGAGGTACCAGATAGATTAAACAAAAGATTTCGAACTATAGGCAAATTTTTTGATTTAACTAAGTCATTTGATTGTGTTGATCACAACATATTGCTCCAGAAACTGCACCATTACAGGTTTAGTGGAGTAACTCACAATTTTTACTTTAAGAACTACAGCAAAAGTTCATTGTTCACAGTGTTGAGAATGGCTCTGATGCGGGGTCTGAGTGGGGTACAGTTAAATGGAGGGTGCCGCAGGGATCAGTTTTGGGGCCACTCCTGCTCCTTATTTATATAAATGATATGCCCTCTAGTATTATGGGTAACTATAAAATATTTCTGTTTGCTGATGAGACTAGCTTGGTAGTAAAGGATGTTGTGTGGAACATTGGCGCTGTTTCGAATAGCCGGCTGGAGTGGCCGAGCGGTTCTACGTGCTTCAGTCTGGAACCGCACGACCGCTACGGTCGTAGGTTGGAATCCTGCCTCGGGCATGGATGTGTGTGATGTCCTTAGGTTAGTTAGGTTTAAGTAGTTCTAGGTTATAGGGGACCTATGACCTCAGAAGTTAAGTCCCATAGCACTCAGAGCCATTTTTTTTTTTTTTTGTTTCGAATAGTGCAGTTCATTAAGTTCACAGCTTGTAGAAAATAGACTGACGCTAAATCACAGTAAGACTCAATTTTTACAGATTTATAACGCAGAACTCAACAAAACCCGACGTTTTAATTTCACAGAATGGGCATATGATTAGTGAAACTGAACAGTTCAAATTTCTAGATGTTCGGATAGATGGTAAACTGTCGTGGAAAGCCCATGTTCAGTATCGTGTTCAAAGGCTTAATGCTGCCGTTTTTACTATTCGAACGGTGTCTGAAGTAAGTGATCGTTCGACACGAAAATTAGTCTACATTGCTTATTATCATTCGCTTATGTCGTATGGTATTATATTATCGGGTAACTCTATCAATTCTAAAAGGATATTTTTGGCTCAGAATCGGATGGTTCGTCAATAAATGGTGTAAGTTCGCGAACCTCTTGTTGAACCCTGTTCATTTGTCTGGGTACTTTGGTATTCTCTTTTCAACATATATATTCTTTACTGTCGTTTCTCGTTAAGAATTTCAGCTTATTCCCAAGAATTATAGTCTTTCACTCAGTTAATACTCGGCAGAAATCAAATGTTCATTTGGATCGCACTTCCTTAACTCTTGTGCAGAAAGGTGTGCAGTATACTGCTGCCTCCATTTTCAATAAGCTACCACAAGAATTCCAAAATCTTAGCAGTAATCTACACGCTTTCCAATAGTAACAAAATAGTTTCCTCATGGGTCAATACTTCTATTCTGTTCTTCCTTGGAAAATTAAGCTGAATCTTATGTTGTATTGTTGATTGAGTTTACTTAAACTGATGGCATGGCTGTTTTTGGGTTCATAAAGATTTTATTTTATCTGTCATTACTTTTATGTTGTAATTTCTTGTAGTGACACCTTCCATGACCTTGGAGATTTGTTCCTCAGTTTGATTCTACGGAACTAGACGTGTAAATAAATGACTATTAGGAGGTATCCAATGACTTATAATCTCTGTGTATATATCGGTAGTTCCATTCATTATTTATTTGGAAACTCGTAGTGAAAGTTTTTGTCGTAGTTTTATCGGTACTTTAGGAGCGGAGTACTAGATGTTATATGGACGTAGACTCTACTATAATGACAGAGAAATGTAGTAGAGGTGAGAACCTAATTGTTGAGTATACAAGCTAGTATGGATATTGAAACATTTCCTCTCGAAACCTTGCAATAAAATATTAACAATGTATGCCTCGTGAATAGAGGTATGTGTTTGAGTTTACTAATACACATTCAAGTACGGTTTTGAGATCATACCTAGCCGGTTCTTTATTTCCTGTTTAGGTCACACTTTAGTTTTCTGCGACTCAATTCTTATTTTAGCAACATATCTACACTGCTGTTTGTGGAAATTGTGACATGCAGATACAATATATTTTAATTCACATATTAGGACATGACAATACACAAATTATTAGAAGCACTCAACTGTACATGTATTTTGACTATGAAAGTACATTATGGTGCGAAACAGCCACATGCTGCAATCAGAGACTCTAGACATCGTGGCATGGAACCAAAGAGAGCCTCAATATGTTTCAGGGGAACTCATTGCAAGGCGGTCTGTAGGCATGTCCTCAAAACATCGAAAATGATCGCAAGGGAACCAGAACGTCAAGTTGTCGGCCGAACATATCCGAGAGTTTTTTGATATTTGGCATGGCAGGCGAACATGAGGGCAGGTAAGCAGTGGTACCCGTTACTCTTCAATGAATATTTGTACCTTCTCCGCCAAATGTGTCCGGGAACTGTCGTGCTGCATCCAAGAAGTGCAGTGCCTCGTGCTCTAAAACGTCTGTGACGAAGCGGCTGCTGTTCAGATCGCCCTCAATAGGTAGATGACGATGCCGCAAGTTATAGCAAATAGCGCCCCAAACCATGAGGGCGTTTGTCCGTCATGCCGCTCAACAACACTGTCTGGCCGACTTCGTTCACCACGGTAGTGTATAACATGTAAGTCAGCATCACTGTAGGACAAGTTGAATCGGGGCTCGTCCGAAAACTCTAAATTTTACTGCTCAGCACTCCAGTAACTGAGTTCCCTTCCCTTGCCCATCACAGTCTGAGGCTGTGGTGATTTCTGGTCAATGGAAACTGACGCAGTGGCTTGTGTGTTACAAGGCCAGTTTTCAGTAGGCGACATCGAACTGTCTACACAGACTTGTCCACAACCATTGTAGTCTTCAGACGTCTAGCCAACAACGTGGACGAGGCGATACCGACAAAATAGCAGGCATCACGCAATTTGGCCACACTGTGTAGCCCATTACCCGCTCATCATCGTGTGGGAACCCCTTCTATTCATTGGTTCCACACAAACATCACTGTCGTAGCGGGGTGCCCAATGCGAGCCGCAATTTTACGGTTCGACAAACCCGTTTACCGGAGACCAGCCTTTCTGTCCCGTTGGAATTCACTCAGACGCTGATATTGCGCGCTTTACAGAGGTGTGCAAATTGGGCGTTTTGCTCGCTCTTTGTGCTGGACCATGACGTGTGTGAGTATGAATGCCGGCAGCGGGCAGGCTGTGGTCTAATCAGAGACCGTGGGTGCCCGGTGTGGCGCTCTCGACGCGCTAGTGTTGTGACCGTTATAGTAGTAGCTCTGTGTACCACAGGCTGGTGCTGTTTTTGACATATACCACCAGCGGATAGAAGTCCACTTACATCAGTTTAGATATGCTGTAAACATATTCCTGGATGGTGGTGCCTAACTGCAACGTCATTGTGATCCATTAAAGAAAAAAGCTACAACAACTGGATTTAGGAAACCATTTAAAGAAATTTTAATTATCTGCAAACGTATGTAATGAATGAAGAACCGTGTTGCAGTTTTTTATACCAGCAAATTTTGTTGATTCAGGTTTACAAATGTGAATTTTACCACGTAAGAAATTAGAAATAAAACAAAAACGAAATAGATTACAAATTGTCTCCAGAAATTATTAGTAATTACAACGAACTGTGGGCACCGACTGCCATTTCTTACGCTAAGCGAGTTTGAGGCTGCAACACAAAACATTCTTTTCGTTAAATAAAATAGTTTGGGACCATAACTATGCTTACACCTCTCAAGCGTATTCGTTGTCGTCCCACTATCCGTTCCAGTTAAATATAAGTCAACCTCATCGCTAGATTTCGAATGACACGGCCAAAGTGAAGTCACTCCGAAAACAGAGACGTAATTTGTTTTGGGCTCCTGAGCATGGCTGGCATTCTCTCCGTCACCCTAAACAATTACAGGTATTTACAGGCATCACAAAAACAAAGTCAAATATTTTTGTAATTCCGTACTAGCTTTCTAGAACCGATATTTCATCACAAATATAATGCTCGGTATTTAGCGCGTCATCTCTATCGGACACGGACATTATTTCTAGTAATCGGAAGGGCAGTCACAGATATATTGCTATTCTGTGCAGCGTCAGAATTTCGACTGTATTCTCTGAGATAGAGAATGTGCTTTTTCAGCTCTCGTAATATCTACAGTTAATAGACGATAATATGTTGGCAATACTGTACTGCCATATACTAGTGATATTGAAACTGGGGTCTTGCAGTTAAGTACAATTTTAATTTGTTGGACACGCAGCGTGTATTAAATAAGAAAACTGGGTCTACAGTAATTTAAACGTACCTCTGTATCGTCGAGCCGTGCGTTACAATGACTCCTCAATTTATGCACCAATAACAAAACAAACTGAACTGTAGAATACATCTGGCTTTTGAGCACCTTAGTTGCATCTTTGATGCCTCTAAAAATGTTACGAGTATTTTTGTTGGTTGATTCGGGGGAGGGGACCAAACATCGAGGTTATCAGTCACATCAGATTAGGGAAGGATGGGGTAGGAAGTCGGCCACGTCCTTTCAAAGGAACCATCCCGGATTTGGCCTGAAGCAATTTTAGGAAAATCATGGAAAACCTAAATTAAGATCTACAGCTACATGGATACTCTGCGAATCACACTGAAGTGCCTGACAGACGGTTCATCGAACCACCTTCACAAGTGTCTATTATTCCAACCTCGTATATTGCACGGAAAGAACGAACTCCTATATCTTTCCGTACGAGCTGTGATTTCCCTTATTTTGTCACGCTGATCGTTTCTTAGCACGTAGGTCGGTGTCAACAAAATATATTCTCATTCGGAAGAGTAAGTTGGTGATGGGAATTTCGCGAGAAGGTTCTGCTGCAACGAAAAACTCCTCTGCTTTAATGATGTCCACCCCAAATCCTGTTTCATTTCAGTGACACTCTCTCCCCTATTTAGCGAAAATACAAAACTTGCTGCCTTCTTTGAACCTCTTCGATGTACTCCGTCAATCCTATCTGATAAGGATACCATACCACGTAGCAGCATTATAAAAGAGGACGGGCAAGCATAGTGTAGGCAGTCTCCTTAGAGGATCTGTTACATTCTATAAGTATCCTACCAATAAAACGCAGTCTTTGGGTCGCCTTTGCCACAACATTTTCTTTGTGTTCCTTCCCATTTGAGCTGTTCGTGATTATAATTCCTAGGTATTTAGTTGAATTTACGGCTTTTAGATTTCACTGATTTATAGTGTAACCGAATTTAACGGATTCTTGTTAATACTCATATGGATGACATCACACTTTTCGATATTTAGAGTCAACTGCCATTTTTCGCACCATACATATATCTGTTCTAACTCGTTTTGCAATTTGTTTTGACCTTCTGATGATTTTATTAGTGGATAAATGACTAATAAATTAGGATAAATTAGGGTGGCAGGACGCGGGTTTGAACCGTCGTCCTCCCGAAAGCGAGACCAAAGTGTTAACCACTGTACCACCTCGCTCGGTAAGTTATTTCCAGCCCTGCCGCCATAACCAATATGTTTTTCAGAGATATCCATATCCGCAAACAATTCCGTGACTTTACTGCACTGGCTGTCTACAGAAGGTAAAGTTCCAAAGAAGCTATTCCACCTGGTCTCCGTGTCTTGCTTCAAGCTTGTCTGCATCAATTCCCGTCATCAGTTTTCTTCATAAAACGGACAGTATCTTTGGCAGCTGAAACCGTGGAACGAACTACTGCGTTGTAATTTGTCAAATAGTTGTCATCAACTACTTGATTCAGAATAATACTCAAAACATGGAAGTATAATGCACACATAATACAGAAAAGATTGCAGTGCCTTGCATATATTAGCGAATCGATCAGTGACAAACGAAATCTTATTAAGGTGCGAGGGATTTACACTAACAAGGGGACCCTCCATAATGTAAATCATGGATTTCGATGCCCTTCAGATATATTGTAGAGGCACTTACCCTGAGTATCTGGCTATCCGCTTTTTAGCGACGGATATTGATTTTTGAGAAAATCGATTTTGAAGTTCATTGCGGGCTTTGTATACCCGAAACAGTACATTCAGTGTAGTTACGTCAGCGTAGTGCAGCGGTGACGGTTCCAAAGTTTCACGGTTATCGCACTAGAGATGCTGTATTCGAATCCTGCTCGTGTAATTTTTTTTTCCAAAATCGATCTAATTTTTCAACTTTATTTCAAAGAATATCAACAATCAGTGTAAGGTGTTGGAAATTACAAAGATGTATTCGGTTATTAATTTTTTTCAAATTTTCATTCCGTTTGTGGTTCTACATATACATCTATATCTACATTTATACTCCGCAAGCAACCCAACGGTGTGTGGCGGAGGGCACTTTACGTGCAACTGCATTACCTCCCTTTCCTGTTCCAGTCGCGTATGGTTCGCGGGAAGAACGACTGCCGGAAAGCTTCCGTGCGCGCTCGAATCTTTCTAATTTTACATTCGTGATCTCCTCGAGAGGTATAAGTAGGGGGAAGCAATATATTCGATACCTCATCCAGAAACGCACCCTCTCGAAACCTGGACAGCAAGCTACACCGCGATGCAGAGCGCCTCTCTTGCAGACTCTGCCACTTGAGCTTGCTAAACATTTCCGTAACGCTATCACGCTTACCAAATAACCCTGTGACAAAACACGCCACTCTTCTTTGGATCTTCTTTATCTCCTCTGTGAACCCGACCTGGTACGGACCCCACACTGATGAGCAATACTCAAGTATACATCGACGGAGTGTTTTGTAAGCCACCTCCTTTGTTGATGGACTACATTTTCTGAGGACTCTCCCAATGAATCTCAACCTGGCACCCGGCTTACCAACAATTAATTTTATATGATCATTCCACTTCAAATCGTTTCGTAGGCATACTCCCAGATATTTTACAGATGTAACTGCTACCAGTGTTTGTTCCGCTCTCATACAATCATACAATAAAGGATCCTTCTTTCTATGCAATACATTACATTTGTCTATGTTAAGGGTCAGTTGCCACTCCCTGCACCAAGTGCCTGTCCGCTGCAGATTTTCCTGCATTTCGCTGCAATTTTCTAATGCTGCAACTTCTCTGTATCATCCGCGAAAAGCCGCATGGACTTTCCGACACTATCTACAAGGTCATTTATATATACTGTGAAAAGCAATGGTCCCATAACACTCCCCTGTGGCACGCCAAGGGGTACTTTAACATCTGTAGACGTCTCTCCATTGAGAACAACATGCTATGTTCTGTTTGCTAAGAACTCTTCAATCCAGCCACACAGCAGGTCTGATATTCAGTAGGCTCTTACTTTGTTTATCAGGCGACAGTGTGGAACTGTATCGAACGCCTTCCGGAAGTCAAGGAAAATGGCATCTACCTGGGAGCCTGTATCTAATATTTTCTGGGTCTCATGAACAAATAAAGAGAGTTGGGTCTCACACGATCGCAGTTTCCGGAATCCATGTTGATTCCTACAGAGTAGATTCTGGGTTTCCAGAAATGACATGATACGCGAACAAAAAACATGTTCTAAAATTCTACAACAGATCGATGTCAGAGATATAGGCCTATAGTTTTGCGCATCTGCTCGACGACCCTTCTTGAACACTGGAACTACCTATGCTCTTTTCCAATCATTTGGAACCCTCCGTTCCTCTAGACACTTGCGGTACACGGCTGTTAGAAGGGGGGAAAGTTCTTTCGCGTACTCTGTGTAGAATCGAATTGGTATCCCGTCAGGTCCAGTGGACTTTCCTCTATTGAGTGATTTCAGTTGCTTTTCTATTCCTTGGACACTTATTTCGATGTCAGCCATTTTTTCGTCCGTGCGAGGATTTATCGGAGGAACTGCAGTGCGGTCTTCCTCTGCGAAACAGCTTTGGAAAAAGGTGTTTAGCATTTCAGCTTTACGCGTGTCATCCTCTGTTTCAATGCCATTATCATCCCAGAGTGTCTGCATATGCTGTTTCGATCCACTTACTGATTTAACGTAAGACCAGGACTTCCTAGGATTTTCTGTCAAGTCGGTACATAGAATTTTACTTTCGAATTCACTGAACGCTTCACGCATAGCCCTCCTTACGCTAACTTTGACATCGTTTAGCTTCTGTTTGTCTGAGAGGTTTTGGTTGCGTTTAAATTTGCAGTCAAACTCTCTTTGTTTTCGCTGTAGTTTCCTAACTTTGTTGTTGAACCACGGTGGGTTTTTCCCGTTCCTCACAGTTTTACTCGGCACGTACCTGTCTAAAACGCATTGTACGATTGCCTTGATATTTTTCCATGAACACTCAACATTGTCAGTGTCGGAACAGAAATTTTCGTTTTGATCTGTTCGGTAGTCTGAAATCTGCCTCCTATTACTCTTGTTAAACAGATAAACCTTCCTCCCTTTTTTTATATTCTTATTTACTTCCATATTCAGGTAAGTTGCAACAGTCTTAAGATCACTGATTCCCTGTTCTGCGCTTACGTAGTCGAAAAGTTCGGGTCTGTTTGTTATCAGTAGGACCAAGATGTTATCTCCACTAGTCGGTTCTCTGTTTAATTGCTCGAGGTAATTTTCGGATAGTGCACTTAGTATAATGTCACTCGATGCTCTGTCCCTACCACCCGTTCTAAACATCTGAGTGTCCCAGTCTATACCTGGTAAATTGAAATGTCCACCTAAGACTATAAGATGCTGAGGAAATTTATGTGAAAAGTATTCCAGATTTTCTCTCAGTTGTTCTACCACTAATGCTGCTGTGCCGGGAGGTCGGTAAAGGGAGCTCGGTTGTTGAGTATAACCTCCACCCATAATAATTCACCAGAACTATTTACTTCTATTTCACTGCAGTATAAACTACTACTAACATCGACAAACACGCCACCACCGGCTCCATGTAATCTATCCTTTCTAAACACCGTCTGTGCCTTTGTAAAAATTTCGGCGGATTTTATCTCTGGCTTCAGCCAGCTTTCCGTACCTATAACGATTTCAGCTTCGGTGCTTTCTATGAGTGCTTGGAGTTCCAGTACTTTACGAACGCAGCGTCATAAGTTTACAATTACAATTCCGATTACTGCTTGGTCCCCGCATGTCCTGACTTTTTCCCGCACCCTTGGAAGCTGTTGCCCTTTCCGTACTTGCCTGAGGCCATCTAACCTAAAAAACCGCCCAGTCCACGCCACACGCTATCCGTGTAGCCCTCCTGCTGTGTGTAGTGGACTCCTGACCTATCCAGCGGAACCCGAAACCCCACCAACCTGTAGCGCTAGTCGACGAATCTGCCGCCCACACGGTCGCAGAACCGTCTCAGCCTCTGGTTCAGACCCTCCATTCGGCTCTGTACCAAAGGTCCGCAGTCAGTCCTGTCGACGATGCTGCAGATGGTGAGCTCTGCTTTCATCCCGCTAGCGTGACTGGCAGTCTTCACCAAATCAGATATCCGCCGGAAGCCAGAGAGGATTTTCTCCGATCCATAGCGACACACGTCATTGGTGCCGACATGAGCGACCACCTGCAGATGGGTGCACCAAGTACCCTTCCTGGCATCCGGGAGGACCCTTTCCACATCTGGAGTGACTCCCCCCGGTATGCATACGGAGTGAAGATTGGTTTTTCTCCTCCCTTGCAGTCATATCACTAAAGGGCCCCATTACGCGCCTGACGTTGGAGCTCCTAACTACCAGTAAGCCCACCCTCTGCGCAGCTGGAGTTCCAAATGTTCGTAGAACGGTCGCTTCTTTTATTACCTGAAATCGATCTCCACCCATTATCGTCCCCTCTCCCGTGAATACCTTTAGCCATAACGGGAATCCCCGCTCCTAGTGGCGGCCAATGAGGATGCGAGTTGCATTCCTTTACGTTCGCATCTAACTACAGCGTCAGTTGCTCGCAAAGCGTCCCTAGTGCCGTGTGTTGGAAAAATTCTGTGAAATGGAAGAACGAAGTGTTTCTGCAGTAGTGCAGCCCGAAGATGATCCGCAAGTAGAGGAGTTGAGCGAATAATCAAAAGGCGAAATCACAAATGCCATTAAGTAAGCCAAAAATCCCCTCCACGAGCGGGATTTGAACATGGTGCCTCCAGGGTGGCAGCCGTGAATCTTTACCGCTGCGCTACCGTGACTTGCTCGGAACATAACTAATGGTACAGGTATAAAAAACGCGCAATGAACTTCAAAATCGATTTTCTCAAAAACCATGGCCCATCGCTAAAAACCCGGGTAGCCAGGTACTCAGGGTAAGTGCCCCTACAACATATTTGAAACGCATCAGAATCCGTGATTTACGGTATGGAGGGTCCCCTTGTAAGTCAAATGATCTTACCTCATTGTAGTTCTTAATAAATTCTTCAGATGTTTTGCAACTCAGAAAAATGAGATTTCTCCGACACTACATTTCGATATACTTAAGCTTGATGAACAAAGTGCGCAGTAGTAAGTAGGTAACCCCTTTTTCTGTATTTATTGGTCCATGTATCCGCTGTAAATGCACATGTGTTTATGCTTATCGTGTGGACAATGCTGGACATCGTATTCGATCATATTTCACCGGCTTGTCTATCAATGGTTCGTTCTACGGATGCAGAATAAGTTAAAATATTGTTAAAGTCCACATGTCTCATTTATAAACCAACTTTTGCAAGTTTCTGGCATAAAGCTTGAAGTCCTCCACCTGGTACTAACAGAAATGGGCCGGCCGTGGCGGCCGAGCGGTTCTAGGCGCTTCAGTCCCGAACCGCGAGACCGCTACGGTCGCAGGTTCGAATCCTGCCTCGGGCATGGATGTGGGTGATGTCCTTAGGTTAGTTAGGTTCAAGTAGTTCTAAGTTAAAGGGGACTGATGACCTCAGATGTTAAGTTTCGTAGTGCTGAGAGCCATTTGAACCATTTGAACAGAAATGGACAAATATCTGTGGCACACCCAGTTACGCACTTTTGAGTTATTTATTTATTTATTTATTGCCAAATTATAGACCTGTTACCTGATGTTTAAAACAGGTCGTACATCTTACAATTTTCGTTTTTCATTTTTTTACAGTTTTCTTTCCTTTTGTTTTATCTACAAAATTTACAAAGAATGATTCAAAATAAAATTAATTTGAGGTTGAAATATAAATAAAATTTTGTTGTTTTTAAGAAGAATATAAAAAGAAGATAGGATAGATGAGAGATTTGTTAGTACCATCACCGAGTGTGACTGACGGTGAATACCTCGGAATGGTTTCATCGAGCCGTTGACCGCCAGTCACACACACAAACACACACACACACACACACACACACACACACACACACACACAAATGGTTACTAGTAGAGAAATGTTTCTTACCCTATTTGTTACTAATCCTATGTATTAACTACATTAGGTGCGCATCCATGTACAGCATTTGGTGTTTTCTTGGCTAGATTGCCAGCAATTTGCTTATTTACTGTCACATCTCAGCTTCCTCCTCCTGTTCCTCCTCATTGTCACTATTTTCGCTGTCACTGTGGGTGTCGCTGTCCATTCTCTGGAGATTCCTGTTACGCTGCACATAGGCATGTCTGTGACGTCGTGTCCGCATATACTCTTCATGTGTTGTTTTTGAAATACTGTTTGTCAGTGCGTTTAATTGTGCCCATTGTTCTTCGTCTCTTATTGCTGATTATATATCTATGTCTGCATCTGTGTAATCTAAGTGTAGTGTATGTCTATTGTTCGCGTATTGCCCGCAGAAAAAGACAGTGTGTTCTTGGGAACCTTCTTCCCCGCATGTGCATGTAGGTGTCCGCCTCAGACTCACGCGGTTTAAGTGCGTGGGATAAGGTCCGTGCTCGGTTAAGAAATGTACCATACCGCGGCTGGGATCGATATGTCTCATTCTCAACCGCTCCCTTATGTCAGGGAGGAAGTTGTGCAGTCTACGTCCCTTATCACTTACATCCCACTCACCTTGCCATGTATCCAGACGCCAACTTTTAAGGTGACGTATCGTCTCTATGGGCACACCGGTTATTGTGTGTACCTTATCTAGTCTCCCCACCTTTAACCAGTACCTTGCAGCTCTGTATTTGGTCGTGATATCTATGGGGCATATTCCGAGCACCACACACAGTGCATCTGCTGAGGTGGTACCGAAGGCTCCAGATAGCCTAAGTAGGACACTTCTCTGCCCTCGTCTGACGGATGCTTTGTTGGTGACCACGTTCAGTCTATGTGCCCACGTGCTAGCTGCAAAGCTGAGTACTGATTCGAAGAGCGCACAGTGGTATGTACGTATGACTGGTAGAGGTAGTCTGTACTGTTTTGAATTTAGCCTCACCAGTTTGTGGAGTATTTTTTCTGCTTTGTCTGTTGTTAGCCTTATGTGTTCCTGGAAATTCAATTTTTCATCTATGTGTACCCCAAGATAGCGCGTAATGCGTGCTCGTTTGATGTTTGTGTCCCCAATTTTAACCGAAGGATTCCTTTGGAGTGATCCTTTCAGTAAAGTGTATGTTGTTTTGTTTTCGGCTATCCTGAGTTTGTTGTTGTGAAACCACTGAGTAATTGTTTGTAGTAATCCACTGGCTTTCTCTTCTAACTGGGCTCTGTTGTTTGCAGTGACTACAACTAATAGGTCATCTGCGTAGGCGACAATTCCGTCTGACCTGTCATCCCCATCCAGAAGTTGTAGGAGGGGTTCGATTGTTATGTCCCAGAAGATGGGGCCGCAGATCGACCCTTGAGGACAGCCTTTGGTAATTCTTTTAATTACTTTCCGGCTGTCCATCTGCCATTCGACTACTCGGTCTTTACAGTAGTCCAGAAAACTGTTGTACAGTGATTGCGGTACCTCCAGATATCTTAGCCTCTGAAACAGTGCTGGCCACCAAAGATTATCAAATGCTCCAGCAATGTCAATCATTATTGCCATGGCGTATTTCTGTTTTGTGGTGTTAACTATGTGCAGGGCCTGGTTGATCGCATCATCTATTGATCTGCCCGCTCTGAAGCCGAACTGGTGTTGGCTCATACCCCTGAGAGCTCTGTTTGTTTGCAGGCGCTTACACAGTAGCTTCTCCTGAATCTTTGCTAGGGTGTTTATTAGGCATATTGGCCTGTAAGTCTTTGGATCTGAAGGATCCCTGTCCGCTGATTTCTTAATAATGACTGCTTTGGAGGTTTTCCATACTGTAGGTACCCTGCCCAGCCGTAAGGCATCGTTCAGTAACGTTGTTAGGAACGGGGTGATGTGCGGTGCTAGTTTTTTCAGTGTTTCCGAGTGGATACCATCTGGTCCAGGTGCTTTATTGTTTTTGAGCTCTGAGATTGCTAGCGCAACCTCTTCTTGCGCAAAAGGACAGGTGACAGTTGTAGTGTTGTATGGTGTGTGTAGGTTTCCTCTTAGTGTTGCATGATATTGTGTGTCTGTATCGATAACGTCGTCAGGGAGCAGTTTATACAGCAGAAACTCCGCTGTATTCCTCCATCCCCTCGTCATCGTGCCGTCATCCTGCCTTAGCGTTCCCAGAACTAGTGGGGTTTTTATCTTCTCTGTCAGTATTTTGTATGGTTCCCCCCATATATTTTGCTCTGTTTGCGTTGTTACAAATAGCTCCCATTGTTGTCTACGCGTGTTGTATAGGGTCTGTCTGTATAAGTCTTGTGCATGCCTATATGCTTCAAGTCTTATTCGTCGGTCCCTATCTGCTATCGCCCTTTGATATAATTTTCGTTTGCGTCTTGCGTCTTGTTTGAGTCTCGTAAGTTCGTTGGTCCATGGTACTCGTGAGCAATTTGTGTTCTTTGCTGTCGGTATTGATGTGTTTTGTGCATGTTGTATCACCTGTGTTAACTTGTGTGCTCTATAATCGATACTTCCATTGATGTTTTGTAGATCGTGTCGTTGTATAATTTCCGTTAATTTGTTCCAGTCTGCTTTGTGCAACAGCAAGTGTCTGGTGTGTGATTTGGTCATTGTGTTCTGAGTGTGAGTTAGTGTGTATGTTATGACATTATGATCACTACTGGTTATGTTGTCGTGTACAGTCCAGTTTGTTACGTATGCCTTTGCTGCATTATTTGCTAGCGTGAAGTCGATATTACTGCTCGTACCATCGAACCCTGCATATGTTGGTATAGGTCCTTCCGTATTCATTACATGTAGTTGTGTTTCTTGTATTAGATCGGTGATTATGCGTCCTCTGTCATCTGTTCTGTCTGAGTTCCAGAGGGTCGATCTGGAATTAATGTCAGCACTTATCACTAATTTTTTGCCTCTGGCATACATTACTAGGTCTCTGATGTAGTCTGCATACGGCTGTATTTGATGGCTGTATTGGGCGTACATGGATGCAATAACCCATGTGACGTTCCCGTTAGTTATCTCTATGGTAACCAAGTGTTGATTGCATAACTGTGTTACCTTAACTACGTTATAAGTTCTATTTAGAATTGCTATTGCAGCCTTACAGTCATTGCTGCCTGTTATTGTGGTAGCATGTTTTGGTAGACATATCAGCTGCCCGTTTCTGTTATAGGGTTCTTGTAAGCACATGATGTCTGCCTGCAGGTCTAGTGCTATTTTAGGGATTTCCGCGCTGACTGTCGTACTGTTTTTTGTATTATGTTTTAAGATATTCATTTTTTGTCTATGTGTTCTGGGTGTTTTACGTGTACAAAACATTTACTGCCAGTCTGTGAGTAATCAAAATATGTTCGTCCGTGTGCTCTTACATGATCTATATATATTTTGTCCAAGTCGAAAGATTCTGACCTGCGCAGGCAGACCTGGAGCATGAGATCGAGCAGCGGCTCTGCTGATGTAGGAATATTTTCTGTCTTTAGGATGATTCTGTCTGTTTGTTCAGTTACTGGAAAACAGAGAGAATCTCCCTTTGGATGGCACAATCTAAGTAGCATCCGTTGCGCTGTCTGCAGTATCTCTTTTTTCTCTAGCCTACTTAAAAGTAAGTTAAGTTCTAAATTATCATAATTAGGTTCAGCTGGCTTGCTGTTGGTGCTGGTTTCTGTTGCGGTCTCTGAGGTGGTACTGGACGGATTGTGGCTTGGTGTTGGCCGCTGATTGGCGGACATTTTAAGACCTCTTTGGGATGTCACCGTTTCTTTATGTAAAAATGGTAAGTACCGCTTCAGAAATTACACTCTGTTATGTTCCATATACATGTACCTTCAGGTATGTGGCGGAGTATTTGTAAGACAGGAGAGTAGAGTATGAACTACAGTAGGTGTTGCCGTCATGATTTCCATCCTTGTTACTCACTGATGAAATTTTCTTAAAAGCTCTGTAACGACCACTGTCTTTCGCTCACGGGCTCTGCACAGACTGTTCTGTCACCCAAGAGAGCGCGCTGCTCGGCCTGCTTGAACGACATCTCTCTGCATTCTTACAAGGGAAACTCCCCATAGCACCCCCTTCAGATTTAGTGGCAATAGGGCCCAGTGGACATCTCGTCAAAAACTGAACACTGATCAAGCAAGGAGACAGAAAGCAGGTGTACTAAACTGCGAAAACAAAAAGCGGAATAGAAACAGTGAACGGTCCAAGGAAAAAAAGTATAATAAAGAGCAGTTAATCACAACAAGGGCGTTGTGGGTAAGTGGTCACGCTGATTGACTGCCCTGTGGGCGAGCCGTTTTCAAACGTCCCTCCTACAATTTTTTTTCGCTGTATTTAAACTTGTACCTGTGTTGTGTTGTAACGTCCATTTACAACAGCGAGGTGTAAGGAAAGGACCTATAAGGACAGTCGATTCTGCATGACTACTCTATTAGCAGCCGAAAGGAAGTGGCTTTGGGTGTGCCATTTGACAGAAATCTCTTACCGACGCACCTAAATTGTATGCTTGGTAAAATAAGTGAGATATGCCTCCTTGCCCAGTTTTGGTATTAGTGTGAACGTGAATGTGCTCACTCCCAAGGAAATGATGAAAACGTAACGGTTTGTCACATAAGCTACAACAAGTAAACGAAACAGTTTCAAAATTGCACAATTTCTCTGTGCTCAGTCAAAATATACGTTTTTACGTTTTCGCATTTCTGGTCTGTATTGGAAGTTTTGACTATTGAATTCCTTTGTTGTAACATAGTTCACACCCGTTTATTTGTTGTTTTCATTTCTGTTAGACGTCTATGTGAAATTTCGCCAGCTCTCACTATTCATGACGTTTATCTGCGACGATAACGTATTCTTATCATATGACCTATATTCTACAACCAGTGTATAATTGTGGAAAAATATATAATTGTGGAAAAAAAGGAATAAATAGAAATAAATGACACGAGTGAGTTTTCATGACGGCTCGTCCACAGAATAGTCCAACACGGTGACCAATTTTTTATCTTGTTTTTTTTTCTCCTTTTCTTCTTTCTTTTTTCCTTTAGTTATTTTTTTTCCTTTTTTATTTTTGTTTGTAGTAGTCACCTCACCGTTTTTCTCTCAGAATTTGAAATAGGGAAAACCTCTCTCTTTTTAATTATTTCCTTTTATACATTTTTATTTATTTATTTTAGTACTTTCTGTTTGTTAGGGCTACAGTGAGCTACGGGTTGGGGGAGACAAGGTGGGCAGGGACGGAGTCCCGGGGCCTGACAGCGAAGCCTCCCCCTTCCCGCCTCCGTGCTGCACCCTGACACTGCTCATATTAATTTAACTTACTTATTTATTTCATTTTTTGTGCACGAACATACAGAGGAAAATGAATTACAATTAGTCCATGCATCCGGAACCCTGGAAATCCCGCATGGCTATACAGGACGACAGGCGGGCCGAGTTCAAGGGGTAGGTGCGTCATGTCTCATTCCGAATTAGGCGAGCACCTACCACGTCGGGAACACGCCAACTTAGTGGAGGACTGGTAAAAACGCTGTTAAGATAATTCGCGAAACACACGCGATAATGGGAAGTGCTCGCAACCTATGCATGTGCAGTCTGCAAGTATTGGCAAAAATCAAGGCGCGAGTGAGGAGCATCTCTATATAGATATACCAAAGCCCAGCCTTTTATCCAGAGAACTACCCGAGACTTTGTTGCGGGAGAATATTCCAGCGCTTGGTAAAGAAAGGACTCGGGGACAATAACATGTGGCGGCACACGTAGAAAACACGAGACCATTTGTCGCCCCAATAACCAGACACCCGCAGCGGCTACACAGTTGAATCGGTGATGATGATCATCGAAATTACGTCAGACGGCGCAGAGCGGAGAGACCGCCACTACCATGGCATAGAGCTGCTGATTAGTTGGATACTTCCCACAAGTCGCATAATACCAAATCGATCTGATATGCGTCGGGAGGAAGGTGTGATGAATGTGCCTCCAAATCACAGTCCACCCCAACAATGGGAACTTGCGTTCTAAAACGTCAGAGGCGACATCATGCAATAAAAAGACGTACAAATCCTTCGCCCGCGGCAGGCGCGTTTGTAGGAGTTCGGTGTGAGTATAACTGAGTTAACTGTGAAAATGCGTGCCTGATGCTACCGACCGGGACCCGCGGAGAGAGGGATACTGGCCCAAGAACGGCGTAATGAGGCCTCGACGCTGTGTAATTTTTTGCGCATAGCGGAGGTTTGTAAGAAAAAATGGTTCAAATGGTTCTGAGCACTATGGGACTCAACTGCTGAGGTCATTAGTCCCCTAGAACTTAGAACTAGTTAAACCTAACTAACCTAAGGACATCACAAACGTCCATGCCCGAGGCAAGATTCGAACCTGCGACCGTAGCGGTCTTGCGGTTCCAGACTGCAGCGCCTTTAACCGCACGGCCACTTCGGCCGGCGAAGTTTGTAAGCGACCAAGCCCTCCTGTAAGTGGAGGCGAGTGAGTGTGTCACAGCGTACTTCGAAAATGGACCCAGGCGTCAGAAAATATCTGCGTGCCGCTTGAATATAACGTCCTATCGTAATCGGCAGCTGTAGAATCTGCGCAACATGAACCATTCTGGATGCTACATAGGCATTCAGGTAGGCAACACGCTGCAAAGGATCCAGGTGGCGTAGGGAACTGTGACTGATCATTATGCAGGTAATTCGCAAAACTTGACGAAAGCTGACCACCGCTGTACGGAGCGTTGACAGCATAAAGGTGATCCCAAGAGAGTGGAGGTGTTGGATGCAAGGCAGGTGCGCCAGTTCTTCCGGGGGTAGCCTGCGACGAATAGACAGCGCCGTGGATTTGCGCACTATCATTACACTTACATCCGCTCTCCCACGAGCCGTGATGGTGTCGAGGATCCGTTTGACTTCCTCCCAAGAACGAACCAGCAGCAGGAGATCATCTTCCTATGCACGACATCGGAAGGTGTAACCGCGTGAGTCCAGACAACTGCGTCGTCAGCCGGCTTACGAGCGGCTGCAGCGCCACTGCATAAAGGTGCACTGATAGGTGGCAGCCTTGCCGCACCGATCGGTATCGGACCCATCATACATCCATTGATCTGGACCAACGAACGCGCGCTGTTAAAGAGCAGCCGCAGGACATTAACGAACCGGGCAGGGAAGTCCATTCGTTTTAAGACAGAGTATAGGAAGACATGGCGCACACTGCCAAGTGCGCTCTAAGAATCTACGGCATCAATCGGCACAAGAAATTTGCACGCCTCTGCCAGTCCAACCACGTCACGACAGTCTCCGGTTGCTGTCTGGACATTAACTCTGCACGTGGTGTAGTTTGCACGATGGACACGACACGTGGTAAGAGTGGTCTGCAACGCGCGGCCAATAACCGCTCAAGAATCTTGTAATCAGTATTTAATGAGGTGATAGGACGGTAGCGACCCGTAATAATTCTAGGTATCGGTTTATGGGAAAAAAAAACAAGGTTCAAATGGCTCTGAGCACTATGGGACTTAACTACTGAGGTCGTCAGTCCCCTAGAACTTAGAACTACTTAAACCTAACTAACCTAAGAACATCACACACATCCATGCCCGAGGCAGGATTCGAAGCTGCGGCCGTAGCGGTCGCGCGGTTCCAGACTGTAGCGCCTAGAACCGCTCGGCCACTCCAGCCGGCTCATAAACCCTCGACAAAAGCTGGCGGACTCGCAGCTGCAGACGTGATCATTTCATTATACATCTCCATCCATCTTGTTGACATGAGACCACAAAACGTATGATAGAATCTAGTAGGGAGTCCGTCGATGCCTGGTGACTTCCACAGGTTGCGCGGAATGTGCACAGCGATTGGATCGTAGTCCAGGACGGCCCCATCAACGACACGGTAGATCCGTCGATAATGTTCGACAAAGCTGTCGACTATGCCCCTTGTCAGATGACCCACTGGCCGCAGTGATCTACGAGTTCGGCGACAGAGTTTTTTTGTGGTGTCTACGATCGTGCACAATATGATGCATGGAAGGATTCACAAGCCACACCACATCAGGTCTGCTGGCGAGCACCACAGCCTACTGTATTTTCTGGTGAGTAATCGTTAGTAGCTTCGCCTTAATCATACTGCGTTCAGTTTGAACTTCCAGGGAAGGTGGCTGGCCATCATAATCACGGAGGGCGCTGAAGTGGAAGTCTTTAGTGTGCCTGAAAGTGATGAATGTGGGACGGAACATCGGTTTGGCATATTTCAGCCACCAATCCATGATGGATGCGTAGGATCAGGGACGCTGTTCGCATCTTTTCCACGGCTCAGTGATACGTTGGTGACAGTCAGGATCCTACAGATAGTGAGTGCTGAGTTTCCATGGTGCTCGACTACTCCAGACCTCCGGGTGGGGAAGGAGCAAGGTACACATGTATGCGCAGTGGTCAGAGAACACCAAAGGCCAGCGCCCTACATCGAGCACCACATCAAACCACCTACGGGAGACATAAATGAGGTCTTACTGACTAGCAGAATGGCTCGAGTGAAACGTTAAGCCCTGGCTGTCTCAGCACCATACCTCCCAGGTATCCCATGGGGCTACATCACGAACAATGAGAGGCAGCTCCTGGCACGGTGTAAAATTCGGGTGTTGATCTTTCCTACCGAGTGCGCAGTAGAAGTGCCCTCCAAAGAAAAGATGTTTACGTCGACCTGAGAACAGTACGGCAATCTCCTCCACGTAAGATCGTCCTCTTTTTCGCCGACGTCCAGTACCAGAAGGCGCATAAACCTTAATGACACACTTGGAGTGAATAGTAAAAGCCATCCACCAGGGAGATGGGAGATACATAATGTCGTCAACCAGGATGCCTTCGCGTACATATATCGCCACTCCTCGGCCAAAGTGATCCCCATGAGAGGCATAGAAGTTGTATCCTGCTATCTGGGTTAGCACAGCTAAATGCACCTCCTGTAACAGTACAATGTCTACTGTCGAAGCCCATATCATTTCTTTCAAAAGGTGGATCTTGACCAGCACGCGGATGCCGTTCACATTCAGTGTCGCGGTATGGTATGCCTATAGCTGTGCCCTAGCATGGTGGGGGGCCTCATGTCACTGCTGTGAAGATGCGGCGGCACCCGACAGCAGGAGCTACCGGCGCCCCTCGCACCGCACAGAAGATGACATCAGCAGGTCGCCTCCCCCAGTGGCACTCCTGTACGGGATCTGCTGTTTCTTCCAAATCCTCGCTCGACGCACGAGTTGACTCCGTCGCCGTGGTATCCATATTTTCAACTGCTGCCATTTTCAGCAGCTGCCGACACTGACAGATCGGCTGGTATTGTTCCTCCTTCGGTAGGGGCATCAGAAGCAGGAACACTCTGTTCCATCAATGCGAGAGCCACTGAGGGCCGCCGTTCCACACACGTACTAAAGACGGCGTCGTCCACGATCTCAGACGCTGAAACGGTGATTTCCTCAACAGGCGGTGTATCATCTGGACAAGGCGATGATTCCCGTACCGTCATCGTACGGCCCCTCCTTTTGCGTCGTTTAGGGGAGCGTTGTTTACGCAATCGTCCTTCCGTGTCCGAAGACGGAAGGGTGTCGCGCCGGTCAGGCCACCGTCGGGACAACCAGAGAGTCACGGTCAACATCAACGTCGGCTACAGGCGCACCCGGAGCAATCACCGATACTGAGGACATGGCTGAATTCACATCGTCACCGGTTCGGGAAGGAGCGGAACACTATCCATCAGCTGGTCACGTGATTCCGAGCGCCGCTAGGCGGCCGGCGGTGACTTAGGCATCGTCGCATATGTGATCGGAAGTGCCGTAGATGACGAGAGAAGTACCACTCCTCCAATTAGTAGCTGCGTTACCCATCGCTGCAGAAGTTCAGATCTGATATGTACCTCTTTTCCACACCCAGAACAAGTACGCGGCTGTCCTTCATACATGATTACGACCCGACATTCGCTAATGGTCAGATAAGATGGAACGTTACTGCGCAGATCAATTGTGATCTGACGCACCCCGTTCAGGGTGAATGCGGAAGTGTGCCCGGGGTTCTGCATTATGATCTCGAACAGCGTCGTATGACCGGAAGGCCGCTATTACATCATCTACAGATACCTCGAATGGCAGTTCAAACACGCGAATAGTTCTAACGCCAAGTACCGCATGTTAGACTTTTGACACGCAGACGTTACAGTCAACATGACGGAAACGGTGTCCCTGTTTGGTCGCATTCAAAATGCGCTCTCAGGCAGCGTCATTGATCATTCTAACGGAAACTGTATTGTTGAGAATCGAGAGGTAGTACCCAGAAGTTACGATGGCAGGATCTTCGCCTCCTCGCAGAGGAAACGTTCCACATCTAAGGCTCTCTGTGTTGTAAATTCCGATCAGAAGTTGAAACGTGAAGTCGATATCCTGAACTTATTTGCCATTATCTCAGTGCGCAAAGCGTGCGGGCAGACTTAGTCGCAGCGTAAACAAACACGAGCTGACACGCTCCGCTGGCAGCAGTACGGCATGTCCACTCCGGGTGGCCGCTAAAGGTAGACTGTTGACTCATGTTCTCTAACCAATGTATAGTATGACAATGCCAAGACTACAGAAAGAGAAGAGATATTTCAATAACCGGACGGAAAGTTCATAATGTTGCGGAAGAAAATAAATGAATAAATAAAAATAAATGGCACGAGTTAGTTTTGAAGACGGCTCGTCCGCTTCGCATTCCAACACAGTGACCAACTTTTTTTTTTTTTTTGCCTGGAAGCACCATCTAGGCTGACGGCTCACCAGCCCTCCTCGTTAATCCATGAGGTGGATTCGATCGGAGGAAGCCTCGCATCCCCGGATCCCGAAAGAGAACAAAAACCAAATATCTACTACATGAGTAAAATGCTGCAAGTAATGATTAAGCAAAAAAAGTCTCTGTTATTCCAAAACAAAAGACGATATTACGCATAAAATAAAAATATTTCATGAAAACGTAAGTAAGTATACTTTTTCAACACCTCTTTTTTTTCAAAGCAGGAATCATATACCTACTTTTTGCTTTGTTTTTTTATTATTTTAGATCACATAGAAGCCCTACATGCTAAAATAATGATGTGTAATTAGCATCAATAACAAACGAAATGTAAATGGAATTAAAAACACCATTTTGCTAGAACAAACAAAATGGCATCCATGCCCCGCCAGCTTGTGGGTAGACACAATCAGAATCCCAAGGCTGTCAGGCATGTTCCGGGCACATCTTCGCGAAAAATATTCCATTTTGCCGGTGCACTGGTCCAAGTCCTGCTATTACACGCTCATGTTGAAATCGCCTTCACATACCTGGGACACTCCAGCTGCCAGGGTATCGTAGAAGGCACTACCCAAAAAGTTGGCATAATACTGAGGGTATCGCAAATGGTTCTTTGAATATCACGTCTGAAGGTCATCCCCAAATATTTGAGCTTGTCCCCTAATGGCAATGGAGCCACACTCCCTGCCGGAAGACCTCTGCCAACGAACAGAACACTAGATTTGGTCAGGTTCACACAGCCTCCCGCAGCAGTCCCATACTGATTAATCCATTCCAGTGCCACTCGCCTTTCATCACTGATAGAACCAAGAATACACGTCATCTGCATAAGCACGGCAAATGAAAGCATGCCCCATCATTGTTATCCATGTCAGTCGGCTCCTCAAACCGTGTAACAGTGCTCAAGCGAGATGGCATATAGGAGCAGACATCCCTGATGAACCGACCGCATGATAGTAATAGAGACCGCCACACCGACATTGACCAGTACTCGCGAAGTGGTACCTCGGAGGAGTCCCCAGATGATGTCTATAAATGTGTGGGCGAAGGTCATTCATCGGAATAGTTATTCTTGTAAGACATGACTCACTCTATCAAAGGTGTGGTCGTAGTCCACTGTCACTAAGGCACAGCGACTGCGGCAGGTCGCAGCCAGGGCTATGATGTCACGGTAATCGCTGAGAGCCGTCTGAATCTTACTGTCACCACCAAACCACGTTTGATCCATAGAGATGACGAGGAGGGCGACGCGCCGAAGGCGAGCGGCAAGATTACGGGTAAAAATCGTGAAGTGTCAATTTAACATAGTTAACGGCCAATAATGTCAAACTCCCCGACCTCCAGACGGCTTGGGGTTCGGGATAAGCAAGCCTTCTAGGAATTCAGCCGGGAGGGGAGGTCAGGGCTCATCAGTTCTTCATACATCGCAGCCGGCCGGTGTGGCCGAGCGGTTCTAGGCGCCACAGTCTGGAACCACGTGACCTCTATGGTCGCAGGTTCGAATCCTGCCTCGGGCATGGGTGTGTGTGATGTCCTTACGTTAGTTAGGTTTAAGTAGTTCTAAGTTCTAGGGAACTGATGACCTCAGAAGTTAAGTCCCATAGTGCTCAGAGCCACTTGAACCAAGCCATACATCGCAGTCCAGCGTGAAGCCATGATGTCGTGTAATGTGCGGTAGAACTCCAGCTGAAATCCGTCAGGACCTGGGGCTTTGTTTGCGGCACCCTTATGAAGAGCATCAGGGACGTCATCAGCCATAATAGGCGCAGTGAGAATCTTCGTAGCAGCCCCATCAAGGGTTCCCGTCAACGAGTGGAGTACATCATTCATTTCTGTGGTGTTCTAGTCCTCTACTGCATAGAACGGCTTGTAGTGATGCACAAAGGCGTTTGGGACGTCATTCGGTACCATCTGGCACGTTGAGGGCGTTGCCCAGCCTTCTCCGACACCGCTGCTTCTCTGGGCTAATATAATGTACTGACGGGGATTCTCGCAGAACACAATTGTGACATAGTGCACGTAATATTGTGCCCTCAAGACGGCGACGCATAACGAAATTATCTTAGCCTCAATCCGTTGAATTTCAACCCGTAGTTGAACAGAGGGGGTGGATCTGAGAGTTCAAGG
Organism: Schistocerca serialis cubense; assembly: GCF_023864345.2. NCBI lineage: Eukaryota > Metazoa > Arthropoda > Insecta > Orthoptera > Acrididae > Schistocerca > Schistocerca serialis. The sequence goes on from NC_064640.1 coordinate 587,619,899, forward strand.
AGAATTGTAAAGTAGTATTCAATGGAATACAGTTGTCACAGCATTTTGCCGCGACCGTAACTCGTCATCGAATAATGTAAAGCAGGCTTGGTGCAGTCTAGCCACAACCAGAGTGTTGAGGGATATGCTGGAAGGCGTCTCACACAGTTGTTCCACGTCGGTTTTACGACCTGCCTGCATTCCGGATCTTTAAGGTAGGCGACATTTAGCTTCCGCGGGCCTCGACCGCGTCACAACTTCCGCCTCTGGAGGGAAATTGTGCAAATGTAAGCGTCATGGTCAGAGAAGGCCGTGGGCCGCAATTCAGCGTCAAGCATGTCAGTTACGATTCCTTTGGAAACATAGACACAATGAAGACGACTTGCTGTATGGCTGGTGACATACGTATATCCACGCCGATCGCCATGCACGCGGTCCCAAGTATTGGTGAGGTTCAGTTCATACACGAGCAGCTTGAGTTCCTGGTCTGTGGTGAAATGAGGATGTTGGTCCTTCTGGATAACACACAATTGAAGTCGCCGCCAAGAATAATATGGTCGTAGCAGCACACCAACAAAGGGGCGACCTCTTCTGAATAGAATCTCGACCATTCCCGTCGCTTGACGGTGCCTGAGGGAGTGTAAACATTAATGATTTGGAGACCATGGAAAGTCAGTTCATACACGAGCAGCTTGAGTTCCTGGTCTGTGGTGAAATGAGGATGTTGGTCCTTCTGGATAACACACAACTGAAGTCGCCGCCAAGAATAATATGGTCGTAGCAGCACGCCAACAAAGGGGCGACCTCTTCTGAATAGAATCTCGACCATTCCCGTCGCTTGACGGTGCCTGAGGGAGTGTAAACATTGATGATTTGGAGACCATGGAAAGTCACAGACAGACCCCTAGCCGATAGTAGGTAAACCAATTTGTCTATCTCAATGCCTTCCTTTAAAAGGATAGCCATCTCACTGCCACTGTAAGCACACTGTTCACTAGGCGAACTTCCTAGAGAAGGACTATATCGAGGTCCGACGCCCTCAACATTTCTCGCAGCAGTTGTAGTTCGACAGAAGTGCCAATGGTGTTGACAATGATGGAGCCAATCCTGTAAGCCTCTCGCGGAATTTGGACTACTAGGACTCTCATGGAGGCAGGAAGAGCAGCAGCGAACAGGAACGTTATCCTAGCAGGCTGCATATCACAATCCATCGTGGTTTGGAGCAGTAGCGTTCCCTGCTGTCACAGCGATGGACGTTTCATGTTCCACATCATCAGACCACACAAAAATGCATGGATGTTGTGAGTCCAATGGAGTACCCGTCGAGTCGGAAGGTGTTATGTCGTCGGCGGTGGAACGGTGGTGCTGGCTCAGCTGCTGTTCAACGTCCATAGGCACAACACCTGGTGTATGCGAAGATGGTTGACATCTGACGGGGGGCAGAATGGTACTTCCAACACGGAATCGTCCATCAGGTAAACGTCCTGAGAGGTGTTATCCTCATCGTCTTGAGATTGCGTCCTACAGGTGTCAGACAGGGCGATTCACCGTTTCCGACGTCTTTTCAACGACCGATGCTAGCGCACGTGATCTTCAGTGCCCAAAGACGCCTGGGGATCTGGATGGACAGGCAAAAAAGCATCGGCAGGAACAACCATGGAGTCAAGGGCCATCCCCTGCACCAGAGATTGCTCACCACTGCACAATAAACGTGGAAAGGGCAAGGGCGTCGTTCCGTCCGCAACAGCCTGATGCAATACCGGAGATGGCAATGTGTCAGTAGTAGGATCTAGTGGTGATCGCAATAGGTGGTCGTTATGGAGAACCTCGACAAACGTCTGTGGGAGCGTCGTTGGGGCTGTCGTGGCCTGCTGGTCCAAAGGCGGTAACGGTGCGAATCTGCGTTGCATACAGCTGGAACAGCAGTGTCGTACTTGACCACGTCCCGAGCGCGTCTTCGGCTGGCCATCATAAATTATAATAGCACGGCATCCACCAATGTATGAGTAGGACGGCACATGTTTAGTTAGCTCTACGCTGATCTGTCGTAGTCCATTGAAAACAGGCTATGTGGTGTGTTAAACTCACTTTTCAGCTGCTTAACTAGTCTCCTTTCAATGAGAGTGGAATGCAGAGGCCACTACTTCTGAAGGCACATCGAAAGGGAGTTCCAATACACGGATCGTCCACAGTCGAAGTCCCACATGTTCCACAGTTACGTCACTGATGTGTCCATCAGAGTGATGGAACTTAAGACCACTTCGAGTTGCACGTAGAGTTCTGTCATATACTCTTTCGTTAATAAGTTTCACGCAAACCACACTCTTCACTAAAGATAGGTGGATGCCAACAAGATTGTTGCAGGTGATCTCCACTTCTTCTCTAATAAACTGTTCGATTTCAAGAGCTTTTGGTCGAGCATATTTAGGGGAAAAGCTAATCTCCAGTGCATATTTTCTATGAGCATAAGCCATTCTCTTTTTAAGGAAATATAGTGCGATAAGAGAATAGAATTGAAACGTCCCCTTAGATAAATTAATGAATTACTGTGCTGACAAACCTCTTACATTATTTGATTTTCAAACAGCTGAGCAGAACTGAACGTACTCAGACATTTCGAGCTTTACTTATTCTAATCAACACTAAACTGACACAATATTTTTAGCGCAACGCAATCTGAATTTCAATAATCCCTACAAAAGAATGGCCCTGACTAACAATAACCTATACTTTTCATAAATCACTTACCTCACAAAAATCTTCGTTACTCGAACTACTGCAATACAGCGAGCACCACTACTGCCAGCTAAATAAAAGATTCTAACTACTGAAGTCACTAACTACGGACAGGCATAGTTAGCAAATGAAAGATTTTGATAGAGAACAAACAATGTATTTACCTTAAAAGTGTTCAAAAGTCATTATATATATATGTGTGTGTGTGTGTGTGTGTGTGTGTATACATATCAGTTCATGACATCCAGTCTTACAAATGTACTGTCTCTGATGGACACACGTCCAGATCATCCGCTCTCAAAACTCCGCCATTTCTCTCCCCACATCCACCACTGCTGGCGGCTCACCTCTAACTGCGCAACGCTACGCGCTGTTAACAGCCAACAGCCCAACACTACAATAGCGAATATTACAACAATGCTACCCAGCCACAGACTGCACACTGCACAGCCAGTGATTTTCATACAGAGCGCTACGTGGTGTTACCAATATAAAAACCTAAACAGCCTACTTACCGAATCACGTAAACAACTCCGCGAGCCAGATGAGCGGCGAGGATCGAAACAAGACATCCGTGCCGCTAGTCTGCCTGAGGGCGACTACGTTAACCACAACGTCGTGGTGGTTTACGTGTGCTGAATATTGCACTTCTTAAGCTTGATCCGTTCATTGTTTCTATTTTTTTCTTTTCACAGTTCAGTGTACCTTCTTCCTGTTTTCATGATTGATCTGTTTTCAGTTATTGTCGGGCTATCCACTGGGCCATCTCACAACTAAATCTGAAGGGGATGCGATAGGGAGTTTCCCTTGTTAGACGCCAATTATGGTTGTACTGTTCTACAAATCTTCCGATTTTAGAGTGATTCAGACTACTCCATCTGGGTGTTGTAATTTTCTCAAACAGTAGTGTGTAATTAAGATAGCATTAAGACTATTGTAATGGGGCTACTTTGATCCCTGTGAGACGAGTTTTTTCGAATTTTGATTCGAATTCTCTCACCACTTTTCTCTGCGATGGTTTCACCACAATCTCTCAGTTTTTCGTTGTTATTCGAGTAGGTTGAAAAAGTATTTAATAAGAAAATCCAGACACCTAAGAATTTTGCTTTAATCGACTTACAACCATTACAATAATCCCATGCAGCATCAGTAACAGACTATAAACTGACACGGGAAACAGAGATGAAACAAATATATTCCCGAAGGGGCGAAACAATATGTATATATTTTTTTAATTTGTGGTAAGGTGTTATGCGACCAAACTACTTAGGTCATCGGTCCCTAAGCCTACACGCTACTTAATCTAACTGAAACTAACCTACGCTATGGAAAACACATACAACCATGCCCGAGGGAGGACTTGAACCTCCGACGGGATGTGGCGAAACATGTTTGCATCAGCACACATAAGTGCGTTTTGCTATAAGCTAGTCCATCTTAATTACATTTTTATACTAACGAAAAGTTGCTCTAGTTGCTTAATCAGAACTTTGCTAAGTCCACACACGACCCTTTTCGGCCCTTGTATGAAGTTGTTACCAAGTGTCTATGAAACTGCCAAATGTTAATACATAATATGATTTTTATACAGGTATCAAATATTTTTCATAACAGAGGATGAGAGAGAAAAAAAAACCTACAGAATGCTGTAGAAAAGCAACGTTAAATGATAAAACAGTAGGAGTCAAGAGGATTTAAAGACGTTTCGCGCCCAATGACGTCATAAGAAAAATAAATGTTTGGTATTTATAAAAACTGTACATTCCAATACCTTGAAACTTTTAACATGGTTAAACTAAAACACATTTATCTGACGAGTTTCAAAATTGCATGTTTTTAGCTAAACTGGTAAAAGTAAACAAATCGATATTAAAATTCAAGTAAATTTAAAAAGTTTCGCACCCAACTCGAAAAATGGGTGTGTCGTAATTATAAAAATTACACAATCGATACATTAAAACTTTTAACATGCTTCAGCTTAAAAGCGTTATACTGAGAAATGTTGCAGAATCACAACTGCCTGTTTTTCATATAAGCAATTAAAAGGAATTAATAACATTGGAAAGTAGTTGCAATGAACGAGGCTGTCCTAAAGGTACGACCCCTAACGAGTAAAATCTGAACCACTTGGAACTATTCAGGGCGCTAGCATATCTTGGACGCATAATCCATTTCTTACGAAAGTATGTTTACAGACAACTAGATACATCTGCTAACTTGCCGGAAATCTTTAACGAAAGATGTCAATAACAGGACGGCAGATATCCAAGGAAATTTTTCTCCTTAACGTTCAGTGCTCGGTAAACGTCTTTTCCTTAGCTTTTCTGAGGTGGGTGTGGATGCAGTTTTGAAACACTTCAAATAACTATTATTTAGCTAAGCCATGTTAACAGTTTTAAAGTATCGGATTACACAGTTTTTATAATTACAGAACTTCCATTTTTCGCATGACGTTACTAGGCACAAATCTTTTTTAAATCTACTGGACTTTACTGTTTTTATCACTTAACATTGCTTCTCTATAGCGTAACTTAATTATTATATTATTTTAGCACTGGAACTGCTCATACATAAGCATTGCATTTCATCTCCTATTATAAAAAAACTCCATATACGCATCATATTACGTATTAACCTTTGCCAGTTTCAGAAGCACTTGATAACGGCATAATATGAAGGCCAAAACCGGTCGTAAGTGGACTATTAAAATTTATAAATAAGCAACTGGAGCGACTTTTCGTTAACTGAACAACAGTTGCGCAACCAGCATCGTAAAAACATTGAGAAACTGACACTTTTACACACTCAAACGCTTGTTGTTGTTGTGGTCTTCAGTCCAGAGACTGGTTTGGTGCAGGTGTCCATGCTACTCTATCCTGTGAAGTTTCTTCATCACCCAGTATTTACTGCAACCTACATCCTTCTGAATCTGCTTAGTGTATTCATCTCTTGGTCTCCCTCGACGATTTTTACCCTCCACGCTTCCCTTCAATACTACACTGGTGATCCCTTGATGCCCCAGAAAATGTCCTACCAGCCGATACATTCTTCTAGTCAAGTTGTGCCACAAACTCCTCCCCAACACTATTTAGTACCTCCTCATTAGTTAAATGATCTACCCATCTAATCTTCAGCATTCTTCTGTAGCACCACATTTCGAAAGCTTCTATTCTCTTCTTAACTAAATTATTTATCGTCGACGTTTCACTTGTATACATGGCTTCAAATGCCTATGCCAGTTAAAATTATCAAGTATTTGTTCTGGAAAGTTTAAAACATGTTAACTCTTGAAAGGTATGCCGTGACATTACGTAATCTCAAGAGAATAATATTAAATTCTGTTGCTTGTCTCCTACATGATGTTTGATGTGTCAGTAAAAATAAGGACTACTTCTACAAAAACTGCAGGTAATAGTAATCGAAGGTAGATAAAAATATAAATGACTTGGATGGTTCATTCTTTTTGTCTTATATCTTTGTTACTGATGGATGGCAGAAACCATGGACGTTGTAGTACTGGGACTTACGTCACAAGGAGCGTTAGTTGCGCCACGTGACCGCTGGCCGCGTTGGTCCACCTCTGGCCCTTATGCAAGCAGTTATTCGGCTTGACATTGACTGATAAGAGTAGTTGTATGTCCTCCTGAGGGAAATCCTGCTAAATTCTGTCCCAATTCTACGTCCCATTACACAGTGTGAGAGTTTCTGCTGCTTGTCTTCGTAATTGCCCAATCCTGTAAGGTTGCCGGATCTCTCCACAATTACGAACTTTTGGAGCATCTCTTGACTGTACATGCTTCAAGATAAATATCAAATGCTATGGCGCCTTGCTAGGTCGTAGCAAATGACGTAGCTGAAGGCAATGCTAACTATCGTCTGGGCAAATGAGAGCGTATTTGTCAGGGTTGCATCGCTAGCAAAATCGGCTGTACAACTGGGCCGAGTGCTAGTAAGTCTCTCTAGACCTGCCGTGTGGTGGCGCTCGGTCTGCAATCACTGACAGTGGCGACACGCGGGTCCGACGTATACTAATGGACCGCGGCCGATTTAAAGGCTACCACCTAGCAAGTGTGGTGTCTGGCGGTGACACCACAATCCTCCCGCGCAAATCGGCGAACGGTTGTGTTATAAGGCTTCCGCCCGCCGTGGGGAGGACCCCATGTTGCCGTATGCGACGAGGTGGGGAGCCTAACAACAGGCGAGGCTGTGCCACCCGCACCCGGCCATTCGGTCCGAGGGGAGCTAGGAAACGCCTGAAAACCTAGTCCAGGGTGCACGCCAACATGCGGTGTATGCGCCCGTAAAGAGACAGGAGGGGCCGAAGATTCGACCTCCATCGGGGCGGGGCAGCCGACGGGCGAAGACGACATCTGGTCCGGAGCGGGCAAGAGGTCCATGTCGGAGGACAGCTGGTCACGGGAAGCGATCGGCGGCGCGTGATCCAGGGAGGCGCTTGGCGGCTGCAGCGAAGCGTCCACTGCGGGCGTCGTCGGCGAGAGAACAGGCGGCGGCGGCGGCGCGTCGCCATGGGGCATATCGGCAGGCAGCGTCGGTAACACCTGGGGATGAGGCGAGCCAGTAGATGGGTCCCCAGGGCGCTGACCGGACGGCACCGTCGCTGAGAGCAGACGGGGAGCGGCAGATCCCGTGCGACGACAGAGGCGCAGCTGATTGAGATGCCGACGCACCTCACCAGTGGCCCCCAAAACCAGATACATAGCGCAGCCGAGGCAGCGAAGAATGCGCCCTGCGAGCCAACGCCGTGAACCGCGATAGTTGCGATAGTATACAACGTCGCGTGGAGCAAAAGCAGGTGGCTGCCGCTGCACAGGAACCTGATGCGGCGGATGGAGCAAAGACATCAAGGTTCGATGTGGACGACCGTGGAGAAACTCAGTCGGCGAGCGACGATCTCGGGGCTGAGAGCGATACGAGGACAAAAAGGGCAATAACGCGTCCTCCCGAGAATGCGACTCTTTCAACTTCAACATCTGTGACTTGAAAGTCCGGACCAATCGTTCAGCGGCACCGTTTGACTGAGGCGAAAACGGCGCGGACGTCAGATGTTGAATACCATTGGCCTTGCAGAATGACTGAAATTCTGCGGACATGAATTGTGAGCCACTGTCGGAAACAATAGTCTGTGGAAGACCTTCAATGCAAAAGATAGCAGATAACGCTTGGATGGTGGCAGATGACGTCATGGAAGACCTCTGGACAACAAAAGGAAAATTACTGAATGAATCTACCACAACCAACCATCGAGCATTCCAGAATGGACCAGCAAAATCGATGTGTAATCGTTGCCTAGGGGAAGCGGCTTTCGGCCACGCAAAGAATTTCCGTGGCGGTGCGGATTGTTGTTCGGCACACGCCATGCAAGAAGAGCACATATTCATAATCGCAGCATCGATTCCGAACCAAGTACAATGCTTACGAGCAAGTTGTTTGGTTCGCACTATATCCCAATGTCCTTGGTGGAGAAGCCGTAAGACAGAGGACTGTAATGAACGTGGGACCATGACCCTGGACTGATCATTATCAGAACGCAACAGCAAAACACCACGTCGAACAAAAAGTCTCTCCTTGTGAGCAAAAAATCGGCGAACCAACGGATCCTCGATCTGTGACTTTGACAAGGGCCATTGCGTGGCAACAAAACGCAAAACGGTAGCAAGGACAGGGTCAGCAGCAGTGGCTGTAGCTACACGACGAAAATCAATCGGAAACGATTCGACCACGTCATCGGTTTCCGCATCAATGAATAGGCAAGCAAGTTCGGAAGAATCGAATGCTCTATCCTCAGCAACAGTCAAACGGGACAACGCATCGGCGTTTCCGTGCTTAGCAGTGGACCGATACAAGATATCGTAGCGGTACTGCGAGAGGAAAATAGACCAGCGAATGAATTTCTGCGCTGTACGTGTAGGTACAGGTTTGTTCGGATGAAAAAGTGACGTCATAGGTTTGTGGTCTGTGATGATTGTAAAGTGACGACCATACAAGAAATCATGAAACTTAGTAGCACCAAATACGAGAGCCAAGACTTCTTTCTCTATCTGTGAATAATTTCTTTGCGCAGACGAGAGCAATTTGGACGCAAAGGCAATAGGGCGATCGTTTGATCCATCTTTGTGCGCAAGCACAGCACCGATCCCGAAATCCGATGCATCTACCATCAACAAAAGGGGTTTCTGGGTATCGAATGGCGTAAGGCAAGTATTTGAAAGCAACGTCGATTTCAGCTGGCGAAAGGCGCGTTCGCATTCCGTCGTCCAGACGAACGGAACACCTGTACGGCGTAAGCGATGAAGCGAAGCTGAAATGGAAGAGGCATGTGGCACATATCTGTGGTAATAATTAATTTTTCCCAACACACTCTGTAGCTGCTTCAAATTCTGCGGCGAAGGCAAGTCCTGTATGGCACGGAGGTGCTCTGGACTGGGATGTATGCCTTGGGCATTGATTACATGTCCCAGATAGGGTAAGTCACGAGCAAAAAACACACATTTGTCCTTCCGCAAGCGAAGACCTATTTGTCGCAAGACCTGAAATAATGTTCTGAGATTGGCTAAATGTTCTTCTTCCGTCTTTCCGGAGATCACAATATCGTCCAGATAGTTGGCTGCAGTAGGGACCGACGCACAAACAGTTTGCAGATATTGCTGAAACAATGCAGGGGCAGATGCACACCCGAATGGCAGTCTTTTGAATCGATACATACCAAGATGCGTGTTAGCCACCTAAACGCTCTGGGATTCGTCGTCCACTGGTATTTGCAAGTACGCATCTGCTAGGTCCAACTTCGAAAAATTATTACCCGGGCACAGTTTGTCCAAAAGATGTTCCGGGCGGGGTAAAGGAAAAATTGCAATCACTAGTTGTGGATTCACTGTTGCCTTGAAGTCCACACAAAGTCTCAATCTTCTAGAAGGTTTTGGCAAAATTACTAAGGGTGATGCCCAGAGAGAAGCCTGCTCACGTTCAATCACACCTTGTGACTCCAAATCGTGTAAGGTTCTTGCGACCTCATCACGCAATTCGTGGGGAACATTGCGCGCTCTGAAAAATTTCCGTTGCACGTTTACTTTCAGTTCCAAATGTGCTTTATAGTTCTTAGCGCAACCAAGGCCCGGTGCAAAAATGTCTGCAAACTCTTCACATAGACGAGAAACACTGGCTGAAGGCACAGTCTGATTCACTGATAGGACCTGATTGACTATAGACAAGTTAAACAACTGAAATAAATCTAAACCAAACAAGTTCACAGCAGAAGAAGAACGAAGGACGTAAAAAAAACAAGTTTTGTTTGTCCCTTGTATGTTGCAAGAAGGCTGCACTGTCCTAACACAGGGATATTCTGACCGGAATAACTATTTAACTTAACATTTGCGGCACGCAACGGAGGTGTGCCCAGTTGTTTGTACGTGTCGTTATTGATCAATGAAACTGCAGCTCCGGTATCGAGCTGGAATGGGATCACGTTGCCATGAATGTCCAAGACTACAAAAAGTTTATTGTCCTGCTGATGACAAGAGCGACTGTCTCGTGCAACGTGAACAGACACTGGTACAGAAGCACTTGCGACTTGACGCGATTTCCGGCGATGTCGTCGCACACTATTTGTGGGACGAACAGAGTCACTGTTAGAGATAGTGGCACTGGGCCGAGTGGATTGAACTACATGAATTTCCATGGGCGAAGGTTCACAAGCCTGAGTATTCTTGGTTCGATTCCGGCGCGAAGCAAAGGGCCTGGAGTGGGAGTGAGTGTCCGATCGGAGCTTTTTCTGGCAAACACTCTGAACATGCACTTTTTTATTACAGAAAAAGCAAATAGCCTTGCGTGACGGGCAATTCTCACGCGAATGTCTAGTAGCACACTGCGGGCATGATTTTAGCACTGCATTTGCCTGCTTGGGCGGCACACATAGCGGAGAGCTTGGCGGCAGCAGCGCGGACAGGCGCGAGGGCTGTTTACTGTTCCGTGCAGTGCGCCCGGCGGGCTGATTAATGTGACACACAGTGGGCGAAGTTTCAAATGATTCCTGAACAAAGTCAAGTGTGTCCTGCCTATCCAATATGTCCATCACTTGTTGAAGGGAGGGATTGACTAGTTTCAAAATCTGTTCCTGTATAAGAACATCAGAAACGTTCTGTGCAATTGCATCACGTACCATAGTATCTGAATAAGGCAGTCCACATTCACACTCAAAACCACAATCCCTAGTAAGGCCTTGCAAAGTTGCAACCCACTCCCAATTAGTTTTACTGGCCGTACGTTTTGTACGAAAGAAAGTATACCTTTTTGCAACTACATTGACTGATTCCTTGAAATATGCATCTGATGCAGACAAAATTTCGTCGTAGGACTGAGTTGCTACGTCTCGGCAGGGAAATAATTTCACTATCACTCGGTACATCTGGACACCGACACACGACAATAAGTGAGGCTGCCCCTCATTACCTTGAATTCTGTAGGCGGCGAGATGGAATCCAAATTGGCGTGACCACTCCGTCCAGCTTTCCAGTGCCGCATCAAAAGGACGAAAAGGTGGTGCAACAGCATGTTGTGGCTGCGGTAGCGGTGGAGCGGCGGCTGCCGCATCGTTTTGCATTGCACGTTGACCCGTGACGAGCTGTCCAAGGGCATCCAATAAGGCCTGCGTCTGCTGATTCAGCAAGCGATAAAATTCGGACAGTACATCTGGAGATTGTGGCGAAGCCATGACACAAGTAATTTAGGCAAGATCAATTGGTACAAACACGATTTAGCTCGTCGCCAATATGAAGTGTTGGCAGAAGAGCCAACACCGTGTTGCTAGAGGAGGCCGAAATGCATGCTGTTAAGCTCACGCAGATTGGCGTGAGGTCTGGAACAAGGTAAAGTAATTATCCTATAAAGAAAAGGACGTAGTTCTTGGAATACTTAACTTTAATCCACAATTGGAGAACATCTCTCTTGACTGTAAATGCTTCAAGATAAATATCAAATGCTATGGCGCCTTGCTAGGTCGTAGCAAATGACGTAGCTGATGGCTATGCTAACAATCGTCTCGGCAAATGAGAGCGTATTTGTCAGGGTTGCATCGCTAGCAAAGTCGGCTGTACAACTGGGCCGAGTGCTAGTAAGTCTCTCTAGACCTGCCGTGTGGTGGCGCTCGGTCTGCAATCACTGACAGTGGCGACACGCGGGTCCGACGTATACTAATGGACCGCGGCCGATTTAAAGACTACCACCTTGCAAGTGTCGTGTCTGGCGGTGACACCACATACACTGTAACTGTGAAAGTGTTAATTTATTTGTGTTCGCTGCAGCTGTCATCTTTTTCAGTGAGGCAGAAACTGCTTCAGAGGGAGTGCCCCGAGAAGTTTCTAATGTAATGGCAGATCTTCACTTTTTCACAATACGCATCATGTGCTGACTGATTCTGACACAACGTACGGTTAACAGATAGAGTTGGCATATCCCCAGTCGTTTACATAACGTATAAAATGACCAACTGTTAAGAATTTCGTATAACAAATCCGTTCCTAAATAATAATAAAAGTTTAATATTATGGCTTTGGCTCAAAAGTGTATTAATTTTAATACCGAAAATATTCTATATTAAATTACTGACTACGTGGGCTATGTCATAACGATGGAAAATGATGAAGAACTTTACACTGCGAAATAGGGAATGCCTTGGAAGAGCTGTACGGAGCACAAAACCAAATTTTTTCAAGTGTTTGCTACTCCGGATATGATGAAAGTTAGTCTTAAGTATATGGTATACCTCTAAGTCGATATGTATGTACTAAACTTCTTCAAATGCAACTATTCGCTAGTCAATGCGTATTTCAAAAGTAAGTTTCTGTGGAGGCTGACAGTTTAATCTACTCGGCGAAAAACTTTGATCCATACGAAATAAGAAGATGCAGGCAGACTCAAGATAGTGTACAAACCTGAATAATGAGCCGACAACCGTTGTGCCAGCAAACAACCGATTATTCAATCTTAAAAAAAATCTATGAAGTAGCCAATTAATTGAGAAATTTGTGTAACTGCAGTCTAAATGAGCAGGCAACTCGTTGTCTTGTAATTTCGTTGAGTTAAATTCCTCAGTACCGAAATTTGTAAACGAGAACTAGAGGATAAAGGAACAGATGAGTACGTAACGACTGTGGAAATACGGCATGGTCTATACGTAAACGCAGGGAGCGATTTGATTAATTTGACACATTGTTCGATTATTCGGTGGAGTTCCTGCCTTTTAGCTTGGAACGAACTAAAGTAGTCTTTTCATTAATATCACACCCAGACCATTTGTATTTCAATAAGTTTTTAAGTGGATACTTACTCTTTCCCCAACATTTGACAGGCCCCTGGCGCCGGACAGTTTGGTTTACCGATCTACATGCTACATGGCAGAAGATGGCTGTTCTACAGTTGTAGAGAAACACGCGTGCATGTTGTGACGCCACTTCCCGTTAGTTTTATCAGTGGAAAGAAGGTTTTGTTAGTGAACATCATTTGTTACTAGTACTACCCAGATCCTCTTTATAGGTATACTGGACCCTCTTTTGGTAAGTTTAACGAACCTATAACAATGTTGATTAAAATATGTGTGAATCAAGAATAAAACGGCATTTCTTTCTTAACGAAATTTTCGTGCATTTTTAAACCCATCGTGATGGCCCCAGCACCAGACACTACTGGGTTGTGCCCAACGCCGCACAGAGAAACGGTTCTTACGGAAAAACATAGTGAAACAGTCTTTCATTTTTCAGGGCTTGTTATCTGAACGTCAGCTTCAAAGAAATTAAAATGTGCCAAGCAGACAATGATAAAAGCCATCAATGGCGCATTTGTAGGAAAATTCAGTATCAGGGAAGCCGCAGGGCACTTTTTTGTCCCTAATATCTCATTTGGTTAACTTGTTAATGCCCAGGAAAGAGGGGTATTTGCTAACACACCATCAATCTTGGCCCAAACATTAATTCTTTCATTAGCATTAACACGTCTCCTGTTTCTTGTATATAATGAAAATGGTTTATCAGTATGTACGACGCCTGTTCCATAGTTCCTATCACCTTGTACACCAATAGAAAAGGTTCGATAGGAGATAATGTCTCTGTCACAGTACGATTCCAATCCTTGTAATGCTTTATCACTACCTCGTACTATAGCAAGTGTTAACCATGAATTACCAGGAACAAGTTCTTCTGTAGATCGTACTACGACAGAACTTGTTCCTGGTAATTCATGGTTAACACTTGCTATAGTACGATGTAGTGATAAAGCATTACAAGGATTGGAATCGTACTATGACAGAGACATTATCTCCTATCGAACCTTTTCTATTGGTGTACAAGGTGATAGGAACTATGGAACAGGCGTACGATTCCAATCCTTGTAATGCTTTATCACTACCTCGCACTATAGCAGGTGTTAACCATGAATTACCAGGAACAAGTTCTGTCGTAGTACATGAAAAGTTAATCTTGCATCCAACAAATGTGATAGGACCAGTCAGTAGCTCTTCTTGTGCAACATTATTAGGAACAAAATTGAAAGTGTCCACTGTCTTATACACTGCTGCTGTGTAAGGCGTGTGACCTTGAAGCGGACTTAGCCGCTGAGCGAGGCAGCCGCGCAACACGGTGCCTAGTATTACTAGCACCGTGTTGCTGGAAAATCAAGATTGCGCAACACTGATAAGGCGCGCTGGCGCTGTGCGCGCTGGTGGGGACACGAAGTACATCCTGTTCTGAGGGAGCAGCAGGCTCATTCGACTCGAGGCAGCCGCACGAAGCACACAGCCATGCCGTACCGACGCAGAAGATACACGAGGAGGAGCAGACTTCCAGTGTACAAGACAGTGGACACTTTCAGTTTTATTCCTAATAATGTTGGCCCAAACATTAATTCTTTCATTTGCATTAACACGTCTCCTGTTTCTTGTATATAATGAAAATGGTTTATCAGTATGTACGACGCCTGTTCCGTAGTTATTTCATGGCTGTGTGAATTTGCCTTATGCTGCTGTGTAAGGCGTGTAACCTTGAAGCGGACTTAGCTGCTGAGCGAGGCAGCCGCGCAACACGGTGCCTAGTATTACTAGCACCGTGTTGCTGGAAAATCAAGATTGCGCAACACTGATAAGGCGCGCTGGCGCTGTGCGCACGGGTGGGGGGCAGGAAGTACATCCTGTTTTGAGGCAGCAGCAGGCTCATTCTACTCGAGACAGCCGCACGAAGCACACAGCCATGCCGTACCGCCACAGAAGATACATGAGGAGAAGCAGACTTCCAGTGGGGCAGGAAGTACATCCTGTTTTGAGGCAGCAGCAGGCTCATTCAACTCGAGGCAGCCGCACGAAGCACACAGCCATGCCGTACCGCTGCAGAAGATACATGAGGAGGAGCAGACTTCCAGTGTATAAGACAGTGGACACTTTCAATTTTGTTCCTAATAATGTTGCACAAGAAGAGCTACTGACTGGTCCTATCACATTTTTTGGATGCATGATTAACTTTTCATGCAAGGCTTTAGTGCGCTCTTGATCAATCCGAACCTCATCGACTGAGACAATATGGCCTAGAAAGGAAATCTGTGGCCTGGCAAGGGTAACCTTCAACAGTTTTACGGTTCAACCAGCCTGCTGAAGCTTAGTAAATGCTTGATGTAAATGACTCAAATGCTCTTCAAA
This sequence comes from Schistocerca serialis cubense, assembly GCF_023864345.2. Taxonomy (NCBI): domain Eukaryota; kingdom Metazoa; phylum Arthropoda; class Insecta; order Orthoptera; family Acrididae; genus Schistocerca; species Schistocerca serialis. The sequence goes on from NC_064640.1 coordinate 587,635,308, forward strand.
CGATTTACTGTATATCACAAGGTCATCCAAATAGTTACAAATAAAAGGCAATTTAAATTGCTGTGTGAATTTGCCTTATGCTGCTGTGTAAGGCGTGTGACCTTGAAGCGGACTTAGCCGCTGAGCGAGGCAGCCGCGCAACACGGTGCCTAGTATTACTAGCATCGTGTTGCTGGAAAATCAAGATTGCGCAACACTGATAAGGCGCGCTGGCGCTGTGCGCATGGGTGGGGGGCAGGAAGTACATCCTGTTTTGAGGCAGCAGCAGGCACATTCGACTTGAGGCAGCCACACGAAGCACACAGCCATGCCGTACCGCTGCAGAAGATACATGAGGAGGAGCAGACTTCCAGGGTGGTTAACACTTGCTATAGTACGAGGTAGTGATAAAGCATTACAAGGATTGGAATCGTACTATGACAGAGACATTATCTCCTACCGAACCTTTTTTATTGGTGTACAAGGTGATAGGAACTATGGAACAGGCGTCGTACATACTGATAAACCATTTTCATTATATACAAGAAACAGGAGACGTGTTAATGCTAATGAAAGAATTAATGTTTGGGCCAAGATTGATGGTGTGTTAGCTAATTATATTAAAGTACAAGGTGACATTACTGTATATCTGTCATAGTACGATTCCAATCCTTGTAATGCTTTATCACTACCTCGTACTATAGCAAGTGTTAACCATGAATTACCAGGAGCAAGTTCTGTTGTAGTACATGAAAAGTTAATCTTGCATCCAACAAATGTGATAGGACCAATCAGTAGCTCTTCTTGTGCAACATTATTAGGAACAAAACTGAAAGTGTCCACTGTCTTATACACTGGAAGTCTGCTCCTCCTCATGTATCTTCTGCGGCGGTATGGCATGGCTGTGTGCTTCGTGCGGCTGCCTCGAGTCGAATGAGCCTGCTGCTGCCTCAAAACAGGATGCACTTCCTGCCCCCCACCCGTGCGCACAGCGCCAGCGCGCCTTATCAGTGTTGCACAATCTTGATTTTCCAGCAACACGGTGCTAGTAATACTAGGCACCATGTTGCGTGGCTGCCTCGCTCAGCGGCTAAGTCCGCTTCAAGGTCACACGCCTTACACAGCAGCATAAGGCAAATTCACACAGCCATGAAAGTTCTTGTTCCTGGTAATTCATGGTTAACACTTGCTATAGTACGAGGTAGTGATAAAGCATTACAAGGATTGGAATCGTACTATGACAGAGACATTATCTCCTATCGAACCTTTTCTATTGGTGTACAAGGTGATAGGAACTATGGAACAGGCGTCGTACATACTGATGGCTGTGTGAATTTGCCTTATGCTGCTGTGTAAGGCGTGTGACCTTGAAGCGGACTTAGCCGCTGAGTGAGGCAGCCGCGCAACACGGTGTCTAGTATTACTAGCACCGTGTTGCTGGAAAATGAAGATTGCGCAACACTGATAAGGCGCGCTGGCGCTGTGCGCGCTGGTGGGGACAGGAAGTACATCCTGTTCTGAGGTAGCAGCAGGCTCATTCGACTCGAGGCAACCGCACGAAGCACACAGCCATGCCGTACCGATGCAGAAGATACATGAGGAGGAGCAGACTTCCAGTGTACAAGACAGTGGACACTTTCAGTTTGTTTCATGGCTGTGTGAATTTGCCTTATGCTGCTGTGTAAGGCGTGTGACCTTGAAGCGGACTTAGTCGCAGAGCGAGGCAGCCGCGCAACACGGTGCCTAGTATTACTAGCACCGTGTTGCTGGAAAATCAAGATTGCGCAACACTGATAAGGCGCGCTGGCGCTGTGCGGACGGGTGGGGGGCAGGAAGTACATCCTGTTTTGAGGCAGCAGCAGGCTCATTCGACTCGAGGCAGCCGCACGAAGCACACAGCCATGCCGTACCACCGCAGAACCCTTCTTGGAGCAGTTTGACAAACCGTTTCACTCATTAATTGGAAAATAAGCTAACTAAATATTATTCAGACAACAATTTTTTCCCCTACACGAAACAGAATTTTTAATATTAGTTCATGATTTGGTGGATCATTTGAAGCTCCCTCATAAATTCAAGAGGAAGAAGAAAACTGCATGAAACATATTTTTGGGGTTTCATAAAGCGGCGTTCTGTATTTTCCTTCCATAGTACCCAATCTGGTAGCCTTCGAAGAGCACTAGGTTTCAACAGAGAACCAGGGGCTACCTTTTCTTGGAGGAATTAATATGGAAGTTGTCGTTCCCATCAAGGAGAATATACAATAGTAATGAAACAGGCGTCATTCTTGTTCACTGGAACATTCAAAAAATCGTATCTTTTGAGGGCAAAAAGTACGCCAGTAATCTCACTTCTGGTGAACGCGAACGAAACATCGTCACAATGATCAATATAGGTGCTGTAGCGGACCATTTCATCGCACCTCGTTTTGAATTGTACAGGATTAGTATGAACACACAACTCATGGAAGATGCTCTGGACTGAGCCGGCTGGTGTAGCCTAGTGGTTCTAGGGGCTTCAGTCTAAAACTGCATGACCGCTATGGTCGCAGGTTCGAATCCTTCATCGGGCATGGATGTGTGTGATGTCCTTAGGTTAGTTAGGTTTAAGTAGTTCTAAGTTCTAGGGGAATGTTAAGTCCCATAGTGATCAGAGCCGTTTGAACTATGCACTGGATTGAAGTCTCTTGGGGCCACAAGAAAGTGGCTGGATATCATTTTCTGGGTTTTTTAAATGGATGACGTCATTTGTGGAAAAGATAAACCCATCAGAAGCAAATCCTTTTCTTCTCATCCTCGATGGACATAATCCTCACAAAGATTTTCACGTTGTCCTATATGCCAATAAACATCACATTCATATGCTTACTTTGCCCTCAAACAATGAACAAGCTCCAGACTCTTAACGATACAGTGAAGTTGTTACATCGCTAAGTCAAGCGCCGGCACGCTAGTCGGAAACGAGATAGCAGATAGGACTGTGAAGAAGTCGTCAGCCAGTTGCACGCTAACCAACCCCTCTCCAGGACAACAACGCGATGGCAGCGGCCTCTAAATGAAGAGGACATAAGCGCAGTACCGACTGCTCGCTGCCCCTTCACCTCACTCATCTCCTCTCCGAACAGCTCAATTCCCGTCGCTCCCTGGACATCGAACACGCCTATGACCGTGTGTGGCATTCCGGTCTCCTCTTCAAGCTCCAAACTTTCGCCCTTCCTATTAACTACGTCCATCTGATCGGGTCATTTCTTTCCCAACATCCTTCCCACGTCACCATCCATAACACTAATACCTACACCTTTTCCCATCTGCCGGTGTGCCCCAAGGTTCCGCCACTCCCCTCTTTTCTACCTTTTGTTTACGGCAGACATGCCGCCCTCCTTCACCCCCCATCCACCTTCTCCAGTGCGCCGATGACACCACCTTCCTTGCCCTCGCCCCCACCCAGCAGCTCTCCCAACACCTTCTCCAATCCCATCTTGGCCAGTTCACCACTTGGTGCAACCAGTGGTTGCTCAAGGTCAATCCTTCCAAAACCCAGGCGATCACTGTAAGCAAAACCATCCCTTCCTTCTGCCTCCTCGACTTCTATGTCACCATCTATGGCCATCCTACCGCCCTCACCCCCACCCTTAAGTACCTTGGCGTCACCCTTGACCGTCGCCTCTCCTGGGCCCCCCATCTCCGGACAATCCAAGCTAAGGCTCACTCCTAACTCTGTCTCTTCAAGCTCCTTTCTGGCTGTACATGGGGTCTGGATCCCTCTATCATCCTCCACACCTATAAAACCCTCATCCGCTTTACCCTCTGCTACACCCATCCTACCTGGATCTCTGCCCCTTCTACCTTTTAGAAATCCCTTCAAATCCTCGAATGCCATGCTCTTTGCCTCACCTGTCACATCCGTCTACCCTCCCCCACGCGGATCCTGTACGACCTTATTCCATTCCCCCACCTCCTCCTTTTCCTCTAACGGACATGGATCCGCTACACCTCCTGTAAACTAGATCCCCCTCACCCACTTGTCTCTCACATCCTCTCCCACCCCTGTGCGATGCTGCACCTGTATTTCCACATCCCGCCTGCTCTCCATCTCTCCACTCTCCTTACCCTCTCCCAAGGTGGCTTCCTCAAGCTCCCCCTCCCTGATGATGCCCACCTCCCCTCTATCTACCCCTACTATCAACTTTGATCCTCCCCTACCACTTCCTGTGTTTTTTCCTCAGGGCACCCTCTCTCCCTTCTCCCTCCCTTCCCTCCCTTCTCCCTTCCTCCCCCCTCCTCCCCTGGGCTTCCCCTACCCCCCATACCTTCATTCCTACCACCATCTCCTCTGCCATTGGCATCTCTGCTCTCCCCTCTCCCACGCCCGCCACCTTCTTCCCCTCTTCACAGGTCTCCGGACTCGCACACGTTAAGTGGACATTCGCGCGCCGGAGATCATCACCATTGGTTTAGTGTGTGTGCCGTCGTGTTCGTGCCTCAGTGTTTTCGCCGCCCACGCTCCATCGTTCACGTGTCTTCTCCTTCATCAGTGTCCGTGTTCAGTGCCAACAGCTTCTTTGGTTTTCCTCGCGTGTGAACGGCTTCGTGTTTTTTCGTTACTGTGTCTACTATTTTTTTTTCCCCTCTATGTTATGTATATTCTGTGTCTCCATTGTTTTTCTTTTGTAATACCTGTGGCTGAAGAGCAGCGTACTGTGCTGCTGCCAGCCCACATTATGTAAGGTGTAAAATAACAACAAAGGAAAAAAATTGTCGCTGCCCAGTTCCACAACAGCAACAAGATTAGGCACTGCAAGACTGGCGACTTAGGAATTGTATATACTGAAGAACACTGTTTATTTTGTCTGCCACCATTTGCTTGCGACAAAAGTATTGTAAATTACTTTTTGCAATAAAATTCATTAATACAATTTGTCTGACTTTCATGAAGCGATTCCAGAAAGCAGGTTTCCCAGACACCTTACATTTGATGACTAGGCATTATTCAACATTTGACTACGAGCTACCAAGAGAACCCAGTGACTGGCGGCCACGGATTTTCTTTTGTGTTATGCTGGCGCCTTAATTCTACTTAGTGTTTATCGTTGCAAGGGTGTGGTTACTTGTTTTAATAGTGTCTCTGATACTGTTTTTGCAAATTAGTGTTTTCAGGTGGGCGTTGCAGAAATTTTTTTGCTTGTGTGCTTCTTTTTATTACATTCCTTGTCAGTATATTGCATTTGTCTCTTCGGATACGTGCAACCCAGCTCTCCAACCCCATGCTCAGGCGCCTCAGCTGCAAGTGATCTATGCAACACTGATAACACAGATTTTTCTTTCAGACCCAGCAAATGTTAACGCTGCCTAACCCACCACAGCAGTTTCTAATGACTCGAGTCACCAATACAGAACAACAACCAATGCCTCCAGCTGCAAGTGCTATTCTGCCTTTTCGCCAGTTTCATGAACAAGATGAGGAATGGCTCGAATGGTTGCAACAGTCTGACGCCCACGTAACTGCTTACAACGTACCAGGTACTGTGAAAGTATACTGTGTGCGGCTGGTCCAGGCGGAGGTTCGAGTCCTCCCTCGTGCATGGGTGTGTGTGTTTGTCCTTAGGATAATTTAGGTTAAGTAGTGTGTAAGCTTAGGGACTGATGACCTTAGCAGTTAAGTCCGATAAGATTTCCCACACATTTGAACATTTTTTTGAAACAATACTGACAAAAAGTCAACGGTAGGAAGTGGAGTGTTCCGCATCATTCATAAATCATTCCCTAATGCCTCTCCGAGTGAACATCTCTATGATAAGGTTGTAGATTCGCTAACTAATTATTATGACAAACAAGTGAATATGGTAGCAGCTGGTTATCAATTCTTTAATTTCAATAAACGATCAGAACAAACTTATTCGCTAGTGGTTAACACATTTGCAGGGTACGACGAGGAAATGCAAATTTAAAAATGCTTGTGGTGCTTCATATTCCGATGTTATGTTGCGTGATGCGGTCGTGTACAAATTAACTATTTATTTATTTCATTAACAGTACTGACTAACCCACCGCCTTGAAATGTAAGGTGGGTCGGATGCTTCTGAATCTAATAGCAAAGACTTCTAATTTTTACAGTCTTATTGGTATACAGTTGTTAACGCTTTTTCTTAAATAATATAAAGAACATAATATATAAAACTTTCTCTGAGGTTACAAAGAATTGAATGCTTAACAATTGTTAAAATGGTTCCATATAATTTGTTACTGCCTAGTTGATGAGAATATACTTTATACAATGCAAATGTCAAACAAAAATAAGAAAAGATAATGTAACATAATGAGCGTGGTTAAGAATAATTTGTAATATAGAGAGAGCAAGTTGGTTAGTAATGGCCTATTTCTATCTATTTCAGATGAGAAGGTCTCGGTACAACCTCGAGCTACTCTCATATGAAATGGTTTACGCTATTGTATGTGTACACAGATCATACAGATTAAATGCTGTTTGAGCACTTCATACATGGAATACATGAATTTTAGCTTCACATGAGAAGTACACTTATGTTTGTAACTTGTTAGGTGAAACAGAATATAGTTCATTGCTACTTGAATGCATTATTCCTTAAATAACTTAATACATTTATGATATATGAAATTCATTGATTATAGATTTCAACAGAGAAGATTAACTGTCAAACTTAAAGAATAGATTCTGAAACAGTCAGATCCAACACGTGCTGAAATTCTAGATCAGTACGATTCAGGTGCAATGTCGGCCGATAAGTTTGAGCAGCCACCAATTTGTCGGGTCGAGTTATCCCTTGATTACGACTGGCCCATTAGGCAGAAACAGCCCGTGCACGCCACGCCACGTAAACAGTCCTCTAGACAGGAGCAGAATAAAGTCATTCCCTCAATGTTATTCACGGCACAAACTTCAAGACTGCCAGTCCAGGCAAGCACGCTGCTGCGCTAGTGACAAGAAAGCACACGTACCATCCATATGTCTGCAATTGAACAAATATGAGAACTCTGCCCACTCACAAAAATCTAGTCACAGGACCCTTGTAATGAATGCAGTGTATTCGAAGCCTGATGCAGATATTGGCAAACCTAGCAAGCGAACAGTTTCTTCAGTGCAACTACAATCCAACAAGCTTTTTGTTCGTTTGCATTTTACTGGTAAACGTGTGAAATTTCAGTTGGACGTGTGTGCCTCTGTTACATTGCTCAAGCGTAACACATATGAACTGTTAGTCTCCCCACGCCGTTCTGAAAGTGGCACGCACCTGACAGCTTATAATGGACAAGACATTCCGGAAATGTACTTTACCTGCCATGTACCGCTCGTATACACAAACTGTAACTTTCACTGTGCTCCAATCACGTGATTGTTAGAACTTATTTGGCGTTGATTCGTTTGTTTTGTTTCGCTTTCAAATTCAGGACAATGTGCTGTCAGTGTCTGCATTCAATGCAAAAGACAGTGTAGCTAGTAGCTTGCTGAAGAAATTCGCTGAACTCCTTTCTGAAGGTTTAGGCAAAGCTAACAATTTTGTTGCACATATCAGGCTGAAAGATAATGCTCAGCCGAGATTTTGAAGGGCCAGAACTGTTTCCATTGCATTAAGTTACAAAGAAGCTGCCGAACTTCAAGGATTGATAGAAAGCGGAGTTAGTGCGCCTATATCAGCTAATCAATCGGCAAGTCCACTAGTTTTGCTCCCCAAACCTTCAGGTCACATTCACCTTTGTGTTGACTGTAAGTCTACAGTCAACCCACAGACTGTGATTCACACTTATCGGTTGCTATGCCCCGAGGATCTCATGGAAAGACAACCGCTGGTCGCTACTTTTCTAAAATTGCTTTGCGCGATGCATAACTTCAAATACCGCTAGATGAAGGATCTCAAAACGTGTGTGTTATGAATACTCATTTTGGCTTGTTTAAATATCTGCGTTTGCCTTTTGACAGTGCTTCCGACACGCCATTTTCCAATGGTATTTGGAACAGGTGACTGCTCAAGTACCAAAACGTTCCAACTATTTGGACCATAATGTCATAGCAGGTCCTGTATCTGAAGAACACATTGCAGATTTGCATGCTTTGTTTCGTGTGTCACCTGATGCAGGACTAAAGTGTGGACTGGACAAGTGTGATTTTTTAAAACCTGAGTTACAGTGTATTGGTCATGTCATAAACAATCAGATCTACTCTTCAGACACATTTGTTAGCCATACGAGACCTGCCAGTTCCTCGCAGTCACAGAATTGCAGTCAGTCTTAAGGAAAATGAACTGTTATACTCGGTTCATACCCTTTGCTGACAAATCGCACTCCATTGCTACGCTAGCGTCGCAAGAATGTCCCCTTTGTTTCGACAGATGAGTGCCAAAAAGATTTTCAAAAACTTAAAGATGCATTGCTGAGTGATCGATGTTTGGTGCACTTTGACCGCGATAACCTATTTGTATTGCAAATTGAGCTTCCTCTTACGGAATCGGTGCAGTGCTTTCGCACAGATCTGACGATAGAGACAGGCCTGTTGCTTTCACATCGAAAGTGTTGACTAAAGCTCAATGTAACTACTTACCAATAGAGAAAAAGGCATTGGATATTGTGTACAGTGTAACCAAATTCCACCACTATTTGTATGTGCAGAAAATTCTGCTTAGTAACGGGTAACAAACAATTGGAGTCCTTGTTTCATCCGATGAAGCCGGTTCCTGTAGCGCATCGACACTGTACTTGGAAGGGTTTGGATACGCAAATAGAACATAAGACGTCACAGCATCACGCATGTGCGGAAAACCAGTCCGCTCCGCCACAAAAATTCTCTGCGCGGCCTAAGTCGCAATCACCATTGCAACGTGTGCACACAGATTTTGCGGGACCTTTTTGGAGCACTCGTTGGTTGATTGTGATAGAGTCTTACACCAAGTTTCCTTTTTCTGTGCCAATGAACTCGAAAACGTCACGTAGTACAATTCAGGCGTTTTCCTCTACTTTTTGCCTCGAAGGTTTGCCTGAAGGCGGTGTCGAACAACGGCCCTCAGTTCACGTCAATGAATCTGAAACATTCTGTGAATGTAGTGGCATACAACATCTAACTGGTGCACCGTTCCATTCGGAGTGAACCGGCGAAGTGGAACGTTTTGTCAGAACCTTCAAGCAGCAGATGACCGAACTTCGCACCGCACACACCATGGGTCAAGCACTGCAACTGTTCCTCGCCTCTTATTGTTCGCATCCACGAGATGGACCATCGACGGCGGAATTGCTTCACGGCCGGCGCCATTGGACACTGCTCCACCTGCTCCGCTGTCCTAAGCATCTGGCGGTATGGAAGGCCGCAAGTATCGCTTGGCGCCTCATAATATTGTGTTTCTCAGGGTTTTCAGCAGCAGCACATGGTGGGCGTGAGACGAGATCCTTCGTCAACTAGGCGCATGCCTGTATCTCATTTCAGACCCAGACGGATTGCGGCGCCGACATCACAATCAAATTCGCCATTGTCATGTGCACGGTGATCCTTCTGTATCTCTTCCCCCAGATTCACGGATCCCGAGGACAGCGCAGCCATAGTAGCCGCAAGAAGGTGTTATCACGACACCGCGGGACGACCGCATGGAGACGGAGCCTTCGCCTCCTCCTCCTCCTCCTCCTCTGGTCCTACTGATGAAGCTGGGCCCGTCCACGCCGCAGCAGCCGACGCCTTCTGTATGTTTCTATAGGTCTCAGGAGATGGACGCGTACCATTCTGGTCGTGTTCTGGGTGATGTTTCCGCCAGACCGAGGGCCAGATGGCGAGGTACGACTAGAAGCTTGATTTCCACTGCAGCCGCACTTCCAGTCCCTCAGATCATCCACACTCCTGCCTAACCATGCCGTTGCAGAGCTCCCTATAAGACGACGGTCTGCCGCTTTTTCTTTGGGAGGGGGGGGGGGGGGGGGAGCACGCCAATCGGAAACGAGAGAGCAGAGAGGTCTGTGAAGCAGACTTCAGCCAATTGCACACTGACCGGCCCTCTCCAAGACGACGACGCGAAGGCAGCAACCTCAATGCGAAGAGGACATAAGCGCAGCGGCGACTAGTCGCGACCCATTTCTATAGCAGCATCAAGATTAGGCATTTCAAGACCGGCGACTTAGGAATTGTGTATACTGAAGAACATTGTTTATTTGGTCTGATGCTCTTTGCTTGTGACAAATTGTTTAACACAAAGTCAGATATTGCCAATTACTTTTTGTAATAAAATTCATTAATACGATTTGTTTGAACGTTGTCTAGCGATTCCAGAAGGCACGTTTCCCAGACACTTCACATTTGATGACAATGCAGGATTCAACAGAACTAACATTTCTAAAGTGTATTCAACACAGAATGGGGATCCATATGGCTAAATGCGGCAGGTTGGGCTGAAGATAACCGATAAGGGTACGTGTTGATTAGTTGGAATTGTATTCTCCAAACTATCCTGGATAGAGCTGGCAAAAGCAGGATTCCAGTGCACCGGGGTCTATCCACTAAGAAAGAATACTTTCACAGATTTGCATTTCCTCTCTCCTTCGAACACCAGAACTATACCTCAGAAAGAAACCTCGGCAGTTGATGAATCTGATCGACTTTCCACAGTGACACAACTCGATAAAAGCCTTATGGGCCTAACCGCTCCAAAGGTTGTCGATACAGCGGCACCTTCTACTTTCAACGACTTCAGAAATGCACTGAGAATATCTCCCCAATTACTGATGAAACATCTTTAAATGGAGGAGAAAAGGGGAAAGAAGTTGCTTACTGACATCCACATCATTCGAACGACAATAAAGGTAAAGAAAAAGACTGCTAAAGAAAAAGAAGCACCTGAGTTGCATATCAGGAATGTAAAATTTGTTCTACACGTTTGCAGCGAGACATTCAGGCCCTGTACATGTGTATAGCTGTTCCAGCATTGTCAGATGTACTGCGACTAGAATTTATCATATTCTTATCACCAAAAAAGAAACCTCTGGGAAGAGGTCTTGTCTACAAATTTATTCTTCATGCCTACATATTTACATCCGTCTGACACTAAAGGGATCTGCCGGCCGCGGTGGTCTCGCGGTTCTAGGCGCTCAGTCCGGAGCCGCGCGACTGCTACGGTCGCAGGCTCGAATCCTGCCTCGGGCATGGATGTGTGTGATGTCCTTAGGTTAGTGAGGTTTAAGTAGTTCTAACTTCTAGGGGACTGATGACCTCAGAAGTTAAGTCCCATAGTGCTCAGAGCCATTTAAACCATTTTTTGAAGTAAAGGGATCTGAATTGCAGCGTGTAACATGGCAGCGTGAACGTACTACACTGACCAGACAGATCATTACGACCACCGACTTACTTTCGATATATACCCGTCCTGGCCAGGGATGACTGCTAGTCAGACACAACAACGGTACATGTAGTATAAGTGAACGTGCTGTCAGTGTGTAGAATAGGGAAGGAAAAAAATTGTAAACTTATGGTAAGTTCCTATGGGACCAAACTGCTGAGATCATTGGTCCCTAGACCTACACACAACTTTCACTAACTTACGCTAAGGACAACAAACACACACATGCCCGAGGGAGGACTCGAACCTTGACCACGCGGCTACCCCGCATGGCATTATAGGGAAGGCGTGCACTCTGTCTAAGTTTGACCAAGAGCAGAAGTTTGACCAAGAGCAGATCGTGATGGCCAGAGACTCGGCACGTGTATTTCGGAAACTGCAAGATTTGTCGGGTGTTCGAGCAGTGCTGTGGTGAGTGTCTTCAACACGTAGCGAAACCAAGATGAAACCACGTTAGACGTTGTGGAATTGGGGGACCACTCCTCGTTACAGATACTGGGCGTCATAGGCTGGGCAGACTGGTAAAACAGTACAGGCGGCGAATTGTGGCCGAACTAACAACAGACATTAAAGCTGAGCAGCGTACAAGCTTGTCTGAACTCACAGTGCACCGAACACTCCTAACGATTGGCGTCCGCAGCCGACGACTCACGCATGTGCCAATGTTAACACCACGGCATTGGCAACTACTACTGAAATAGGCATGTGACCATCGGCACTGGACGTTGGTGTAGTGGCAGAGCTCTGCATGGTGTGATGAACCCCGATACCTTCTTCGTCTTGCCGATTAGTGGTCGCGAATCCGTCGCCTTCCACGGGAACAGTTCTTTGACACTTGTACTACGTGCCGGAGACAAGCTGGCGGTGGCTCCATTATTCTATAGGGAACATTCACGTGTTCATCCATGGGTCCAGTGGAGCTCGTGCAAGGTGTTATGATGGCCAAGGGCTATCGTACATTAGTTGCAGACCGCGTAAATCCCTTCATGACGAGTATTTTTCCAGACGGCTGCGGCATTTTTCGACAAGGTAATGTACCATGTGAGAAGAACTGGAGTGTGATGTAGCGGTTCGAGAAACACAGTGGCAAATTCCAATTGATGTGCGGGTCCCCAGCTTGCCAGATCTTTACCTGATCGAACATATCTGGGACATGACTGAACGTGGCGTCAGATCTCATCGCGCCTCCCCGGAGTTTACGGGAATTAGGTGACTTGTATGTGCAGATGTGATACTAACTCGCCCCAGCGACCTACCAAGGCCTCACTACTTCCATGCCTCAACTGGTCACCACTGTTAACCATGCCGAAGTTGGACATACCGTCTATTACGTAGGTCTTCCTAATATTATGGCTTATCTCAGTATGTCTGTGCGTGAGAAACAGTGTCCTGTAATCGAGTTTCGATTTCGAAGAGTTCGTCTACACATGGGGGACCTTCTCCTGCAGCATGTGAATTCGTAACCACATACGAGCGCTGCGATATTTACAACAATTCGACGCTCTCGGTTCACTGTCATCGACCATCCTCTACAATGTGCCAGCTTTACTCATCCTGTTTTAATATGTTTAAAAAACATATAAAACGACTTTGAGGACTATGGTCCGTTCAGTAAAGTCAATCATTCTACAGTGACGATGTCAACAAATTGGTCAGCCGATGTGATCGTCACTAGGGTGACTCAGTTGAGGAACAAATATGTGTACATGAAGAATGAAGATGTATAATGTTAATAACATTTGTTTTATTTAAAATATTTGAGAGTTTTAACATAAAAATTTCGAGGCAGTACATTACAGCACTACCTCACAAATACCTACAACTGCCCATCGAATATGTAGTTGTTTATCACACACATAACGTGTTCGGCATTTTTGTGGTGTATTACGAAATCATAAGCGATTTTCTCACGAGTATGAGACAATTACTAGATTGCATAAATAGATGTGGGCGATAATATCGCGGGAACTATATAGAAGCTCTCCCACAGATGTCTATTTTATTGCCAGTCCAGAGGTTGACACACGTATATTTCTGAACTAATACGGTCACCGGACAAAAAATTGGTCACACCAGTGCCCAGATGAATCGTTAAGGCTTTACAAATGGCACAGTTTTCTAGTCACTTTCTCAGCTGCACGTTCACCGCCTCTGACTGAAAACAAAGCAAGAGCAACCAATGAGACATTTATGTTTCAAGCGGACATTGGATGTAAACATGGGTAAATGTAACGACGTGGCAGATTGGTAAAAGCAAGCAATCGTGTTTGACAGTGCCCTTGGCCATACAGTTTATGTTGCTGGATTTGTTGGCTTTTCATGGCGGATTATTCTATGTGTCTACAAGCAGTAGTGTAACACACACCGCCATGAAACACGATGTCAGAATTGTGGTCGGAAAAAGATCCTGACGGAGAGAGATTGGAAATGCTTCTCGCACCTTGTGTATCTAAATAGATTCTAAACCCGACTGCGATTGCCGCAGTCAGTGAATGAAGGTTCATCTCAAGCTGCTAGCTATTTTGCAGTCTAATATCTCTGGCAGACGCTCGTCCACGAAGCTCTCACTGGCTATGGTTCAAATGGCTCTCAGCACTAAGGGACTTAGCATCTAAGGTCATCAGTCCCCTACAACCTAGAACTACTTAAACCTAACTAACCTAAGGACATCACACACTTCCATTCCCGAGGCAGAATTCTAAACTGCGACCGGAGCGGTCGAGCGGTTCCAGACTGAAGCGCCTAGAACAGCTCGGTCACACCTGCCGGCCAAAAAACTGGTGAGAATAGTGCAAAAGAAAAAGCTAAGCAGTACATGGAAGAGTCGGTTTTGAGAAATCCTTGTCAGATTAACTTTTAGCTAACAATCTCTTGTAAAATAAGGAAATTCATTAAATCTTTGAATAATACACTGCTGGCCATTAAAATTGCTACACCAAGAAGAAATGCAGACGATGAACGGGTAATCATTGGACAAATATATTATACTAGAACTGACATGTGATTACATTTTCACGCAGTTTGGGTGCATATATCCTGAGAAATCAGTACCCAGAACAACCACCTCTGGCCTTGATACGACTGGGCATTAAGTCAAACAGAGCTTGGATGGTGTGTACAGGTACAGCTGCCCATGCAGCTTCAACACGATACCACAGTTGATCAAGAGTAGTGACTGGCGTATTGTGACGAGCCAGTTGCTCGGCCACCATTAACCAGACGTTTTCAATTAGTGAGAGATCTGGAGAATGTGCTGGCCAGGGCAGCAGCCGAACATTTTCTGTATCCAGAAAGGCCCGTACAGGACCTGCATTATCCTGCTGAAATGTAGGGTTTCGCAGGGATCGAATGAAGGGTAGAGCCACGGGTCGTAACACATCTTAAATGTAACGACCACTGTTCAAAGTGCCGTCAATGCGAACAATAGGTGACCGAGACGTATAATCAATGGCACCCCATACCATCACGTCGGGTGATACGCCAGTATGGCGATGACGAATACACGCATCCAATGTGCGTTCACCGCGATGTCGCCCAACACGGATGCGACCGACCATCATGATGCTGTAAAAATAACCTGTATTCATCCAAAAAAATTACGTTTTGCCATTCGTGCACCCAGGTTCGTCGTTGAGTACACCATCGTAGGCGCTCCTGTCTGTGATGCAGCGTCAAGGGTAGCCGCAGCCATGGTCTCCGAGCTGATAGTCCATGCTGCTGCAGACGTCGTCGAACTGTTCGTGCAGATTGTTGTTGTCTTGCAAACGTCCCTATCTGTTGGCTCAGAGATCGAGACGTGGCTGCACGATCCTTTACAGCCATGCGGATAAGATGGCTGCGAAGTCTTTCGCGACATATTTCTTGAATAAATGTCTCGTTCGCGGTGTACATGCCGCGTCAATTCAGGATAAAACTCAAAGCTTTCGACCACTACCCCCATGGTCGTCCTCAGTGCTAAAACTGACTGTCGTAAACTGGCAAGGATCCCACTTTTATATGCAAAGGACGGCTTCTGATTGGCTGGAATACGTCATAGCAACAGCGATATGGCACGTAGTGAAGTGGTGCCCTCGACTTCCATAGATGTAAATTTCTATCCCGCGTTGCATGCAGCGCCATCCCTTGAATTAGGAGGTAAAGTGCGGTAAGTTTTCCGCTGCGATTTTTCTTTATCCAGTGCACTCTTCCAGGTGTTGCTAAGTGCACAACCGTTGTCTGTGTTAAAGCTATTATCGCTGCGTCTAATTTCGACTGCTTCCCGGATCACAGAGTCCCAGTAATTCGATGCGTGGGCTGTTACTCTGGTTTCATCAAATAAAATCTTATGCTTGTTAGGCAGACTATGCTCAGCCACCGCTGATTTTTCCAAATACCTATATTTCAGGTGGCGTTGGTGCTCGATGCAACGGTCGGCAACGGTTCTTACCGACTGGCCCACGTAATTCTGGCCGCATTCGCAAGGAACACTGTAAATTCCCGGCACCCTTAAGCCGAGATTATCTTTGACTGGTTGTAACACCATAGCTTTTATGCTGTACGGATTTATTTTCCTTTTGTTTTATTTAATGTTACATCGTTGAGCTTCTGTAAATATTGTTTGATTGAATCGATAGGACAAAAATGTATACTCCTTTCTTTGTAAAAACTTTGGATGTTATGATTTGATTCTATGTAGTGTAGTATATCTGTCATTTTAATTCTTTGTCCCATTTGGAGGGAACAAAACTTACTATATATAATTGTAATTTCTGTGTGAATATTTTTTTATAGAAATGTCAATATGTGCAAATGTTCTGTTTCATTTAAACTGTTTGTTTGCTATTATGTAAATTGCTGATCCTCACTTAGGGTTCTTAGTTATTTAATATGCAAAAGGTGTTGTAGTTCCCCTCGGGAACGGAACTGTGTAGCGCGCGCAAATTGTGGTTGGCCTAGGTAGAAAAGGTGGAACAAGAGTCAGTCGGGGACGAGCTACCAAACTGTTACTCTGGTTTCATCAAATAAAATCTTAGCCGCTGGAGCGCGTGTATATATTTACTTAGCTCCGAGCGGGCTAAAATCAAGTTTTTGGAGTGACCTTGAGTGGGACTTAGCCGCTACAGCCTTTGGCTCGCTTAAAGTTGTGATCTGTGCAGCAGCGAGGGGCCTAGTATTACGAGGCCCTCGCTGCACTATTATCAATTTTATGGCTTTAGGACATTAGGGTAAGTGGATAATTAACCTCAATGAATTAAAAACCTCAAAGTCCTTCTCAGACGCACAGCCGTAGGCCATCCTAGAAAATGGCCTCACCTTAAGTGAGGTCTCCTTCTCAGGGTGAATAAAATAGTTAAATAAGTATCTTAAATAATTCTAATTAGGGTGGATGTTGTTGCGGGGCTGGTGGGTGGGCATGTAACGTTACGTCGGACTTAAAAGTTGTATATTGTGCTGCTTCCGAGAGAGGCATTTTCTGCTACTTTCCAGTGCCCCGGATGGATGGATAAATAACTGGAACGAATCTGGAATTGGTATTCATCATCGCCACCAAGAAGGGCCAAAGTCCATCAATTCTGTCTGCAAATCCGCCTACCAACATGCAGTTGCCACCACATTGCGCAGTCACTGTAAAGGAGTACTATAATAATGTACAGTGAAGGATCAGCTTATTGGGTGATTTAGTGTGCACAAATATAAGGTAACTTATAACTGAATTTTTGTGCCTACCTTGATTTTTTCCCTATTATAACACCTCTCAGGTTCCTCTCCATTTGAACTATGATTACCGAGTGCCCTAGTTTGTGGAAAAAATGAAAGCTTCAAAACATCACATAATGATGTTTGATCATTCTTGAGAAGGAAATATTCAGATCTACTGTGGATTTTGTGAAATTGTGGGAGGCAGTAAATGTAGTTTTGTGAAGTTTCAAAGTCACCTAGTTAATCATTTACTTGAAAGTAGAAGACTGTGGAAATAAAGACAATTTGCTGTTTCCTTTATAAATTAAAGTTCTTAAAATTGAGGCTTATAAAGTTTTGCTTAGTTAATGATCATAGTGCTACCTGTAATAAATTTTAAAAGGTGAGTCAGTTTCTTGCAAATTTGTCAACAATGTGTTTCACTGTAGTAAAAGTGTAAAACTGCAATAGTAGAAAATTATATGTTTATGATTGCTAAGTGTTTATCTCTCTTGTGTATTGGAAGTGCATATTAATATTATTATAGGATCCACCGTTTGTCTATTGTGCTAGTGCTAGGTAACAAGTACCGGGAAGAGCACTATTT
The DNA here is from genome assembly GCF_023864345.2 of Schistocerca serialis cubense. NCBI lineage: Eukaryota > Metazoa > Arthropoda > Insecta > Orthoptera > Acrididae > Schistocerca > Schistocerca serialis. The sequence goes on from NC_064640.1 coordinate 587,652,893, forward strand.
ATGAAAACCTTAATTTCTTTATTCAAAAGATAGTGAGAAGCAGCCTGTTAGTGGATTCCATATAACTTTCATTTTAAATAGTAAAGTATTAAACTGAGAGAGACTTAACCTATGTCCAATTTATGATCCTGCAGTGAATGTTAATAGTAATGTTATAAAGACCATTCAGTTTGAACAAGTCCTGAAAGTAACAGTGTGTTTCTGTATCTGTTATATTTTTGCAAATAGTTTGTGCTGCTCTAGCTGTTAGCTTCAATCTTACCGTAAACATATGTATGTGTCAGAGTTCATTGCACTCGCGTGTGACAAAGTGTAGGTTGTGTTTATCCGTTAAAGTTACTAATGATTATTTTCTGGAACAAGAATGTTAATCATTCTCTTGCCTAATTAGGCTGGCGACCGTTTTCTTTATCCATTAAACAGTGTAGATAGGCAAAAGTTTTGTTTGTTACAGTTCAAATATTTACGTAATTCTGACGTTCATTTCCGATAAGCCACCCCCGTTAGGTACAACTCGGTCAACACAACAAAATTCCTCTCAGAGGCTAACACTGCTCTGTTGCTTTATACCATAATTGTTTTAACTAGATAGTTATGTTTCACGACCTGTCTCCTACTTTAAGGTTATGGTATAGCAGTAGCAGACGGTAGTGTTATATGGTCTCAACATTTCCCTCATTTTCCTAGGTGGTGGAAAAACTGGTTTCATTCTTGCCTCTTTAGGACTCTGCCTATCCTGCCTGTTGTAGCACCGCAAAATGGAAGCCCTGCTATGTGTTGGTCCTCTTCTTGTTTATGGACGGCATCGTGTCTTACTTTCTTGGACAATAGTGATTTAATTTCACCGGCAGAATAACCATTCCTCTTGAAAACAGTCGTCAAATGGTTAATCTCTGGACCGAGGTGGTCCTTATCGGAAATAGTCCTGGCTCTGTGTACTAAAGTATTCAGCATAGCTCTCTTCTGAGACGGCTGATGGAAGCTGTGGCTATGCAGATGTAAGTCCGTGTGCGTTGGCTTCCTGTAAACAGAATGGCCCAGTCGTCCATCCGGTTTTCGCTCCACCAACACATCTAAAAAAGGTAACTTCCTTTCCTTCCCTACCTCCATTGTAAATTTTATGTTTGGATGTACACCATTCAAATGTTCGACGAACTGCTGCAGCGTGTCACTGCCATGTGGCCAGATTAAATAGGTGTCGTCGACGTATCTGTAGAAGCATGATGGGCGGAGGTGACCACTGCTAAACGCTCGTTCTTCAAAGTCCTCCATGAAAAAATTCGCTATTGCTGGTGATAGTGGCGAACCCATGGCTGTTCCATCCGTCATTTCATAATAACTTTCACTGTATAAAAAGTAAGTGGTCGTCACGGTGTGCCGGAACAACATCAAAATTTTTGAGGAAAAATGAGCAGCCAACAGCTGTAATGTGTCATCCACAGGTACTTTGGTGAACAGAGAAACCACATCGAGGCTGACCACGATATCATTTGGGCCTATCTTCATCTGTTTTATGATATCAACAAAGATTTTTGAATTCTTAATATGATGTGGGCAGTGACAGATTATAGGCACCAACATTTTAGTGAAGTGTTTTGCAAGCCTGAACGTAGGAGAGCCAATAGCGCTAACAATCGGTCTCAACGGGACGTTCTCCTTATGAACCTTTGGCAAACCGTACAACCTTTGTGGCCTAGGTGCTCTCGGCCGTAAGTTCTTCACCAGTTCGTCGGAGGGGCCAGAGATTTTTATTAGCTCCCTTGTCTTCCTGCTGAGCGACAATGTGGTACCCCGTCTGAGAATCCGATCTGTGCTATCCTCCAGTAACAATCCAGCTTTCTTGTGGTAATCTGTAGCATTGAGGATTACCGTGGCGTTCCCCTTGTCAGCAGGTAAAATAACTAGATCTTCATCCTTTTGCAACAATTTCACTCCTTCACAATTTCAGCGGATAAGATGCCTGTCTTCTCGACTGCTAGTGATACGAGGCCGTTGGGATCCAGCACGGCGTTCCGTATTACCCACCTGAAACTACCGATTCCATATTCTGCTAACAGTCATTGGATCTCGACCAACGTGAGCAGCAATGTCGCGATACGACAAACCGTAATCGCGATAGGCTACAATCCGACATTTATCAAAGTCGGAAACGTGATGGTACGTATGTCTCCTCCTTACACGAGGCATCACAACAACGTTTCACCAGACAACGCCGGTCAACTGCTGTTTGTGTATGAGAAATCGGTTGGAAACTTTCCTCATGTCAGCACGTTGTAGGTGTCGCCACCGGCGCCAACCTTGTGTTAAAGCTCTGAAAAGCTAATCATTTGCATATCAAAGAATCTTTATGCTATCGGTTAAATTTTGCGTCTGTAGCATGTCATCTTCGTGGTGTAGCAATTTTAATGGCCGGTAGTGCAAATGTTGTGCTGGAGTACAAGGTATTAAAACAATGTGGAACAGTTACAGCTGATGTTCTGAGTCACATCTGTAATGCATCACTAACTGAAGGTATTTTCCCAGACGGGTTCATGTAAGCCACTGTCAAGCCCCTCAAAATAAAAAAAAAAGGGGACACCACGCCACGACACACGTGTGGCTCAGTATTGAATTTCTTTTCAGTCATTTGGATTTGTAAGTTACTTATCTTACTGCTTTTCCAGTCATTAAATAATGAAACAGGCATTAATGTGAATGTACGTCAGTTTTTAGTTGTCATTCGTAATATATGCTCATGTAAAGTCACACCGACCGTTGAAGAGCACTTGTATGTTACACGTAAAATTCTGTAGCCCTAATCTGCACATTACACACACACACACACACACACACACACACACACACACACACACACAAACACACACGAATATATATGTATATGTAGTTGTTGTTGTTGTGGTCTTCAGTCCAGAGACTGGTTTGATGCAACTCTCCATGCCACTCTATCCGGTGCAAGCTTCTTCATCTCCCAGTAGGCCAACCTACTGCAACCGCATCCTTCTGAATCTGTTTAGTGTATTCATCTCTGGGTCTCCCTCTACGAATTTTACCCTCCACGCAGCCCTCCAGTATTAAATTGGTTATGCCTTGTTGCCTCAGAATATGTCTTACCAACCTATCCCTTCTTTTAGTCAAGTTGTGCCACAAATTTCTCTTCTCCCCAGTTCTATTCAATACCTCCTCACTAGTTACGTGATCTACCCATCTAATCTTCAGCATTCTTCTGTAGCAACACATTTCGAAAGCTTCTATTCTCTCCTTGTCTAAACTATTTATCGTCCACGTTTCACCTCCATACATGGCTGCGCTCCACACAAATACTTTCAGAAACTACTGCCTCACACCTAAATCTATACTCGATGTCATCAAGGTTCTCTTCTTCAGAAACACTTTCCTTGCCATTGCCAGTCTACATTTTATATCCTCTCTACTTCTACCATCATCTGTTATTTTGCTCCCCAAATAGCAAAACACATTTACTACTTTAAGGGTCTCATTTTCTAATCTAATTCGCACAGTAGCACCCGATTTAATTCGACTACATTCCATTATCCCCGTTTTGCTTTTGTTGATGTTCATCTTACATCCTCCTTTCAAGACACTGTTCATTCCGTTCAGCTGCTCTTCCAAGTCCTTTGCTGACTCTGACACAATTACAATGTCATCGGCGAACGTCAAAGTTTTTGTTTCTTCTCCATGGATTTTAATTCCTATTCCGAATTTTCCTTTTGTTTCCTCAGTGCTTGCTCAATATACAGATTGAATAACACCGGGGATAGGCTACAACCCTGTCTCACTCCCTTCCCAACCACAGCTTCCCTTTCATGTCCCTCGACTCTTATAACTGCCATCTGGTTTCTGTACAAATTGTAAATAGCCTTTCGCTCCCTGTATTTTACCCTGGCACGTTGAAAGAGAGTATTCCAGTCAACATTGTCAAAAGCTTTCTCTAAGTCTACAGATGCTAGAAGCGTAGGTTTGCCTTTCCTTAAGCTATTTTCGAAGATACGTCGTCGGGTCAGTATTGCCTCACGAGTTCCAACATTTCTGTGGAATCCAAACTGATATTCCCCGAGGTCGGCTTCTACCAGTTTTTCCATTAGTCAGTAAAGATTTCGTGTTAGTATTTTGCAGCCGTGGCTTGTTAAACTGATAGTTCGGTAATTTTCACATCTGTCGACACCTGCTTTCTTTGAGATTGGAATTATTATATTCTGCTTGAAGTCTGTGGGTATTTCGCCTGTCTCATACATCTTGCTCACCAAATGGTTGAGTTTTGTCAGGGCTGGCTCTCCCAAGGCTATCAGTAGTTCTAATGGAATGTTGTCTATTCCTGGGACATTGTTTGGACTTAGGTCTTTCAGTGTTCTACCAAACTCTTCACGCAGTATCATATCTCCCACTTCATCTTCGTCTACATCCTCTTACATTTCCATAATATAGTCCTCAAGAACGTCGCCGTTGTATAGACCCTCTATATACTCTTTCCACCTTTTTGCTTTCCCTTCTTTGCTTAGAACTGGGTTTCCATCTGAGCTCTTGATATTCATGCAAGTAGTTCTCTTTTCTCCAAAGGTCTCTTTAATTTTCCTGTAGGCTGTATCTATCTTACCCCTACTGATATACGCCTTTACATCCTTACATTTGTCCTTTAGCCACCTCTGCTTAGCCATTTTGCACTTCCTGTCGATCTTATTTTTGAGACGTTTGTATTCCTTTTTGTCTGCTTCATTTTCTGCATTTTTGTATTTTCTTCTTTCATCAGTTAAATTCAATATCTCGTCTGTTCCCCAAGGATTTCTATTAGCCCTCGTCTTTTTACCTACTTGATCCTCTGCTGCCTTCACTATGTCATCTCTCAGAGCTGCCCATCTTCTTCTACTGTATTTCTTTCGCCCATTCTTGTCAATCGTTCCCTAATGCTTTCGCTGAAACTCTCTACAACCCCTGGTTCTGTCACTTTATCCAGGTCCCATCTAGTTAAATTCCCACCTTTTTGCAGTTTTTTCAGTTTTAATCTACAGTTAATAACCAATAGATTGTGGTCAGAGTCCACATCTGTCCCTGGAAATGTCTTACAATTTAAAACCTGGTTCCTAAATCTCTGTCTTACCATAATACAATGTATCTGAAACTTTCCAGTCTCTCCAGCCTTCTTTCATGTATGTAACCTTCTTTCATGATTCTTGAACCAAGTGCTAGCTATGACTAAGTTATGCTCTGCGCAAAATTCTGCCAGGCGGCTTCCTCTTTCATTCCTTACCCCCATTCCATATTCACCCACTATGTTACCTTCTCTTCCTTTTCCTATTGTCGAATTCCAGTCACCCATGGCTATTAAATTTTAGCCTCCCTTCACTTTCTGAATAATTTCTTTTATCACATCATACATTTCATCAATATCTTCGTCATCTGTGGAGCTAGTTGGCATATAAGCTTGTACTACTGTGGTACGCGTGGGCTTCGTATCTATCTTGGCCACAATAATGCGTTCACTATGCTCTTTGTAATAGCTTACCCGCATGATGTCAGTAATTACCGGCTCCTTGCTTGCAGCATTTTCAAAAATCGTCGAGAAAGTTATGTTCTCAGAAGTGATTAGCCATCTCAACAGTAACAGGATACTTAGTAAATTACAGTTTATATTTCAGAAATGCTGTTCCACTGAGACAGCATTATACAGTTTCACCGCCAACGTAATAGAGTCTTAAAAATAGAAAAATATCATTAACAGGAATTTTCTGTGACTCATCCAAAGCGTATGATTGTGTGAACGATGACATTATGTTACAGAAATTACAATTCTGTGGTATAAATGGAGCAGCATATGAGTGGTTTAAGTCATATCTACAGAACAGGAAGCAAAACGTTCCTTTATATGGTTTAAATGATTTAAAGAAGTATCCCACTTCATACACCTAGGGTGGAATTACATTAGGTGTTCCACAGGGTTCGTTTATGGGTCCTCTTCTGTTCTTGAAATTTGTGAATGACCTCCCTTCTTATATGCAATTGGAAGATAAACTGACACTGTTTGATGATGATACAAGCATCATTATTAATCCAGCAAAAGAAACTCCAATAGAAAATGATACAAATAATGTCTTTGGAAAAATTATTGATTGGTTTCCTGCGAATGGGCTTCCTCTAAACTTCGAAATAGAGAACACAATATATCCAATTTTCTACTGCAAGGAGTAAAGTCCCTTCCATGAATATAACACGTCAGCAGAAGTCACTAGCCAGGGTAGAGCATACTAAGTTTTGGGTGTACATATAAATGGGAATCTTAACTGGAAAATTCATGTTTTGGATCTCCTAAAGCGACTAGGTTCAGCAACTTTTGTAATCAGAATAACTGCTAATTTTGTGGATATATAGAAATGAACAAGTTAGCCTATTTTGAATACTGTCGCTCTCTGATTTCATACGGAATAATAATTTCTGGTTACTCAACGATTTGGCAAAAATTATTTACTGCTCAAAAGAAAATGGTCAGAACAGTGTGTGGGGCTCATAGTCGCACATCTTCTAAGCATTTGTTTAAAAGATTAGGAATTCTTACAACAGCCTCTCAGTATACCTATTCGGTAATAAAATTTGTTCTCATCCACATGGATCACTTTAAAAGCAACGGTGAAATCCATGATTATAATACAAGAAGAAAGAAAGACTTATACTAGCCTCTACTTAACCTATCTTTGTCACAGAAAGAAGTGAAATATGCCGCTGTTATACATTTCGATAAATTACCAGATGAAATAAAATGTCTGACAGACAGCAGTAATAGTTTTAAAAGTATACTGAAATCATATGTACTTCAAAACTCACTTTGCGCCATAGATGAATTCTTGAATAGGAATAAATAAATCTATAGGTATAATATATGCATTTAATGCCATTCAAGGGAATGGGGTAGGTAATAAAACTTTTAAGCTTTAAAAAATACCTTGATTCATGTGTGCATTTCTTATGCACTTGACACATTCCACATCATAACGGCTACCGTGAGACTGATCAGTGGAAAACGTAATTAACAAACTAATTCATTTGCGATAGAACACTGCGAAGGGAGCTGCATGCAACGAACTTGGGAGTCGGACACCTCGCGAGAAGCCATTGCTCACACAGACATAATACTATCACAACAACAACAAAGTTCATCGACGTGGAAGAATATGTGACTGGTTTTCAGAACCCTCCCACACTACTACATTCCGATTAGCCTGCAAAATCACCTGACATGAACACCATACTAAATCTGTGGAACATGTTGGAATAGTGGTTAAACGCCGATTCTTCATCACCGCAATTTGGTGGAATTGCACGACCAAACCTCAGCGCGTGGCTGAACCTTCGTAAGCTTGTGGACTCACATCCGAACCGAATCCAGACAGTTATCAAGTCTTGGGGTGGAATTACACTGTATTAAGTGATGCCTGTAATGATTTCTCTAGGGATAGCTAATTTTTTGTCTGGTGACATTTTCAGATGTACTCCTGTTCAGATTCATCATGGTTTTAATGCTTGTCCAAACACTTCGTCGCCTACTGTTTAAATGAGGATAATGCATTCGTGACATCTCTATATAAATTTTTGTAGAATACGCACGTACTCCCTACAGTACCACGTGCCACTCACAAAAATTGAGCTAAACAGGAAAAATCTATCTGTACAAGTCCTAACTTCTCGTATGTTACGCGAAATGTATACTGGCTTTAAATGTCAGTTCTTAACAGTGTTTCCGCAAAAAATGCATTAAAGTAAAAGTTTCAAAACGCTGTAGAAATAACACCGCTGGTCAGAATGATGTAAAATTCCAACGGAATATTATCGGAGAAGGGGGAAAACGTATGGCAGAAGAAAAAATTGTGTGAAAATTGATCAACAGATGACGCTTTATGTGTCACAACACGTAAATGAAAACACCTGTCGTGCGCACGGCTCATTGAAGTTGGTATAAAAAAGCCCGGTACCGGCTTTTCCTCCTCCCACGTCTACGACGTTCACCATGACTGCCTCAATGCAGGATCGCGCTCTGCTTGTAAAGCTCTATTACAAGAATGATGACTGTGCAAAAGTCGCTCTGCAGAAGTTCCGGACACTGAAGTGTTTGAAAAAAGGCGTTAGTCCCATGACTGCCGTGGATCTGGAGAAAATGATTCGTAAATTCGAAAAGCCGGGTTCTTTTCGTGTGCGGCCTGGCGGAGGGAGAAAATGAATTGATTGACGTCAGTGGAAGCAGCGCTCACAGCAGTGCAGGAGGAGACTAGTGGTTGTGTGCAAACGTGTAGTGCACGGAGAATTACCCGAACATTGCACATACACGTGAGCACGGTGGCTAAAATCCTACGAAACGTCCTTCTTTGCTATCCATTCAAAATCACCCGTGTGCAGGAGTTGCTTCCTTTTGACCTGCCAGCACGAGAGACGCTTGCCTTAGAATTTCTTGCTCGCATGGAAATGGACAATGATTGGCCGTGGAACATTTTGTGGACAAACGAAGCCCACTTAATAATGAAAGGATATGTCAATACACAGAATTGTCGAATATGGGCAAGGGAAACTCCACATGCAAATCAACCAGTACCATTTCATCCTGGAAGGGTCACTATGTTGTGCGGGCATTACGGCATCATTTATCATAGGGCCATATTTTTTTGAAGAGACAGGTGATTCCGGTCCTGTTACTTGTGCCGTCACTGGTAAGTGCTATGAGTATCTTTTGCGCAACCAGGTGATTCCAGCTCTCCAACAGCGTGGACGTGTAGATGGGATCATTTTTCTGCAAGATGGCGCACCTCCGCACATTGCAAATCCAGTTAACCAGCTGCTGAAGCGCCATTTCGGAAATGCTAGAATTATCAGCGGCCATTTCCCTACAGCCTGGCCGTCCCGATCACCTGATCTTAATTAGTGTCACTTCTGGCTGTGGGGCTATCGGAAAGATGTTGTGTTCAGTATTCCGAATGCACACCTACATGTATTGAAGGCACGCATTGTGCAACACATTCTCAACGTGACCACGGAAACACTTCGATCAGTTGTGGAACATGCTGTTCCTCGAGTTCAACTTGTTGCAAAAAAAGGTGAACAGCATATTGAACAAGTTGTGCCCCAGTCACACGGAAATTAATAATCCGACTTGATTTTGACTGACGCTTTTTACGCTCTTTTTGGCCTCAGGACAACTAAAAAGTGTTTTTTCCCATGCGATGTGATACGACGTTGCCGTGGTGGATGGGCTTACGTAAGTAATTGTACCACTCCTGTACACCCACGCACACCAAGTAATACAGTTTGTTTAACGTTAAACGTAGACCATAGGCATTGTCATTTGTAGTCGACCACTATTAAATTATGATGCTTACAGGGTCATCTATTGCTACATTTATTAACAATTTATTTTTCTTCTGCCATAGGTTTCCCCCTTCTGCGGTAATATTCTGTTGCAATTTGACGTCATTCTGACCAGTTGTGTTATTTCTACAGCGGTTTGAAAGTTTACTTTAATTATAATCAGAGACTTGTCATATACATTTATGAGTGTTATAGTGACATCGCACACTCATATTGCAACAGTTTATTTCTTGTTATACGCCTTTTCATTCTACCTGGGAGCTCTGGTTGACCAAGACTGATGCCACCCGCACAATAGCTCTAGTTTTGAAAGCAATATGGTTGTGGGAAGGATGGGCTTCATTCTGATTGTTTCAGAGAGAAATGGGGCCAGGGATCGTAGTTCTTGGTGGTTACCTGCAATGAAGCCCACATATTTCCGTCAATGTTTTGGGACCTGTTCACTGTGGTTGGGATGGTTCTGTCTGAAGTGTCCGCTTTTGTAACTGGTTTCTTCTCCCTGCGAAGATGTCAGTGGCTTCAAGGATGATTACACATGTATTGTGCAAATTTCTCCACCACTTCTGTGGGGATGATGCAAGGATGGCCAGTGTAGTGTTGGGCAGACATGTGGAGCTCTCTAGTTCACTGCCTGGTGGTCGGTAGCGGCATCAGGGGCGGTAGTGACGAACGAGTGTACTCCTACGTATAGGCGTCACTCTTTTCTGTGGTGATATGTATCACCTTTCCAGATGCGTTCTTTACTGTTTCTTATGTGCACAGGATCTTTGGTTGGAAATCATTATACCCCAGAATTTTGCCATGCTGTCACAAATTTACCGTGAGAGCATTATATTCAGCAACACATTCATTTTAACAGATAAACTATGACATCACACAATGTAGTAGTACGGTGGTGGCGTATCAAGGGGTTATCCCTCACGGTGTTGGATTTCTTATACATACATATCTTTGGTTGAAATTTGGTAAAGCTGCAGTGCTTATGGCATTTACAATGAAGTTAATAATTTCGGAAATGTCAGACAGAACAGACACCACCTGGGGAAATGATTTCTTCTTAATGGATGCACTCATTCATCGAAACGCTTATGGGATTCAGCTGAACAGCTGCGAGCAGATAGAGCATAATGGACTGAGAATACTTTATCAATAGTGCACAGCATGTGGGAATTTGGGCTGGACGGAAGGCGAGCTCAGATAGCCGAGACAGTTAAGGCAACTTTTTTCAGAGAAGCGAAGCATCCGTTTTTGAGTTCCAGTCCCACGCAAATTTTCACATGTTTCCATTGCATTTAATGAAACATGTAGGTAACTGAGGTCTGAAAATTTCTCTTTCACTGTTAATGTGATCCGTCCGTCATATAGAGACGTTAAACTTTGCTGCCCCCTTGGTGCTATTCGGACAGTGTGATTTCTGTACCAGCACCAAGTTTCACCCACACCCTTCCTCTTATCCATAACTAAACAAATATGATACTTTATTGTACGAGTACTCATCACAGTCTTCTGCTCGATCACGACACACATTTGGCACTTCATAACAGGTCGGAGGAGGCAAAGGCAAACATCTCCACTGGGACCTTGTGTAGAACGGATGCGGGATTCCTGCATCTGCTTCCCTACGCTCTATTCCTGAGCATGGGGTTACTTTGACTGAGGATCTGCGCCGACATCTGTAGTTCACAAACCACAGCAAGGTTTATGGTGGAGAGTACATAGTCTATCGGCATTATTTTCGGGCTTTCTGATCAATTCGCGGCAGGCTGTCAACTGCCACCGTTGTTAAGCTAAACGAAGTATAAGGGGCCATCAAAAAGTTTCCATATGAGAGTGTCGCTGCATCGTATATGAATCACTGTGCGACTGCGATGCGGATACATTAGCACCGACATGAAGGTAACGGATTAGTCTCGCCTTCGTGTCTTTCTGATGTACATGCGGCAAATGTGGAAACGTGAACTATGACGATGTTATTACCAAATTCGTCCTGATAGGACCAACGTGTTGTTATTCTGGTAGACATCCATAGGAGAATGAAGAATTTGTAAGGACCAGCATGTCTACCGTCTCTAACGAAAACCAGCATTGTATAATTGTGTCCAAAGTTCTGTGTGGCTTCCTGATTATGCATGTACCTATATCGCAAATATCGTAACGCATAAGTTACACCAGGTCGGGTTGCAGACACTCGAGCACCTGCCCTACAGACATGATCTCTCCCTTCACCACTTCAGACCCTTAAAAATAGCTTAAGGTCTTGAAAAATTGACGATTCTTGTCGGACGAGGAATTTCAGTTGGCAATTACAGACTTCTCCATGCATCCTTCAGCCTGGTGTGTCGGTGGGATTAGCGATGCCATCATTCAAGATACCCTGGGCTGGAAAACTTCTCGATCACACGTAAAGAAGAAAATTCTAACATTTTACTTCAAATACTGTAATCAATATAACCAATTTGTTGCACCCATAGCTTCTAAACATATCAAAATTCTCTTTTAATATTGTGTTAACATAAAAATAAGACATCTTTTACTTTCAATTCTTATTTCTAATGTATGGATTTACCGATTAAATATGAAATTAATTTTTAAATGAATATATACAGGCAATACAATAAGTTCAGTTCAAAGTTCAGATGAAAAAGAGAAATAAAAATCTTTAAGTAAATCTCCAACAGTAACATGATCAGTGTTATGTATTTTTGAACGCATATTTTGCTCTGCTCTTTGCTGCTTTCCGTAGTCCTTCACAGCCATCTCTGCCTTTCAGAACATTCCAGAATTGACCACAACTACGTACAGAGAACCTTCATTTGAAGTTCTCTTTTCACTGAAGCCATTGTCATACGATTTCTTTCTTCCGACCACTGGTTCTTCATCATACTGAAGATTCTTTCAGCAAACGAGTTAATGTTAGGAACTGAAAATATTATGATATATCTATATAAGCCTAAGCGATTGGGAATGGGATATGTCAGTTATGGTCTGCTGGTTAAATAAATCTACGCAAAACTGGTCTAATGCTCTATTTTTGTCACGTCCAGCATACGCATTCCAGATAGAACAGAATTTATTGCATAACTGATCTTCATCCAGATCTAATTTTTTGGTAGCATGTAAAACATTCAGAAATCTTAATCTTGTAAAGAAACACTTGTAAGGAGACTGAACACATTGTACACAGAAAAGTTATAGTTTTAGGAGACATTATCAGTGCAATGTGCAAGCAAGATTGTGCATCATTTTCACCTCTGTGATTTTGATATTTCTTCCAGGATTTCATGAACTTTCGTTCCTAAGAATTTATCTTGTTTCCTGCACCTTTGCTTGCACTTAAGGTCCCTTATTATTATGTCTATCTCAACAGAAATAACTGACCTGTTTTCTAGATTTCTAACAGCAGTTTCAAGCAGATGCAAATCACGCTGCAGAAAACGTAGATGGTATTCAGAAGTGAATGTTCAGTTCAGTCAGTCTTGGACAATCCTCCTCGCTCTTCCAAATTAAATCTGACTTGATGACAGGCCAGTAGCATACAATTCTGTAAATTGCTGTCTGTAGTGAGAGCCAACTTGCACGGATGCATCGCAATATGCCCTTAAGCGCTGTCTCCACTTTCTCTGAACATTCTCTCAGTGACTGAAAATTTGATGCAATGGAACCTAATTCAATACAGATTTTGAGAAACCGTGGCTCTACATCGTTATTAAATGTCTTAAGATCACGTTTTACACTATTATTTATGACATGGCAGTTGCAGTTAGCTCTAAAAATGGGCGGGTTTTTGTTTTTCAGTAAGACAAAAACCGAATTGTTTTTGTTATAGTTCAAAAATGGTTCAAATGGCTCTTATCACTATGCGACTTAACTTCTGAAGGCATCAGTCACCTAGAACTTAGAACTAATGAAACCTAACTAACCTAAGGACTTCACACACATCCATGCCCGAGGCAGGATTCGAACCTGCGACCGTAGCGGTCGCTCGGCTCCAGACTGTAGCGCCTGGAACCGCACGGCCTCTCCGGCCGGCCTGTTATAGTTCACTGGAGCATTGTCAGCACTGTATGCACTTACTTAATTCAAATGAAAGTCATTAGATTCAATAATGTTAATTATGACATGGAAAATACCTTTCACGGGGTTTATTTGGTCTTCACAAAAATCTAGCAATCTCTAAAGTATCCCGTGGTTAACATCGAAGTACTGTAATGCATAAAGCAACATTTTTATACTTACTGTGTCTGAACCAATGGGTCACACAGAAAAATAAGAGACTTTATGAAGCTCGTCTATGACTACATTTTGATTATATGGATCAAGAGCATTTTACAATATGACCGTTGCCTCAGCTGTTCCACAAGAAATTTTACATGTATAATTGCTGGCTGGAAACTAGGAATGGTGCAGTTTAATTGGCAATCCCATGATTTGTAGCTAAGGCTGTGTTTTATACTGTGATAGACATATGAAACTTCAGCGCGTATCTCGGCATCTTCATCATACGTACTGGTAGACTGCATCACAAAGAAAGTTGTAACTATTATTTTTAAGACATTGCTGTTATGCCAGAATGTGCTTCAGTGTCTACTGGTGATCCGCTGCAGCTTTCCTATCTCAATATTTTATCTTAAACATGGCGGGCAGACACTTCACTTTGCTGTGAAGTCGGTGTCTTCCATCATCCACGTGGAAAAATCTTTGATTTCTAACCAGTCATTGTTGAAAGCCGTATATCTTTTATCTACCTTCTTCGCAATAGACGAATTTGGCGAGGTGTCTCCATTATTAGTGGAAGGATGAAACGTCTTTTTGAACATCGATCTTTCTTAAATTTCTCAAATTGGACGTTAACCGCACTGGCATCGTAACTACCTTACAGTCTCTAACTTAAGAGGAAAATGTGCATATTAAATCACTTATAGTGACTGGGGGAGGAAATTCGCACGTCATTGTTTCTCGTCGTTCGCATGGTTCGTAAGTTCGACAAAAGGAAGGATGAAAGTGTGTTCCGAGTCCCTTTACCTGAGATCCTTGACAGTACTTCAAAATTCCGAGACAATCACGCAGAAAACTGTCGGGTGGCAACCCTAGGCTGGATGATTGCCTCAGTGCTCACAACGACTTTGCCTGATTGGCATACCTAGACTCGACTGTGCGACCTTCGAATAGATACCCGAACATTTTAATCTTCGCTTATAGAATGCTTGCCAACGCTTATTGGCTCGTTATCTCTCGACATTATGTGAGTAAAGCTCCCCGTCATACACAACGTATTTCCGGCAGCCTCTCCCTTGACAATTTGTTAAGCATCAATGTGACACACACCCACGAAGGATCGTACAACTCAAATTTGTCTTCTCTGTTGGCCCAACATAGAATCATTGAATTTTTCGTCGCCGTGTCTCTATTTAGATGCTGTTCATTCAAGACCTGGTTCATTCTGGGTAGAAAGAATTCCTCATTTCGTCTGCGAGTGTGAATTTTATCACTGCAGTGTAGTTGAGAAAACTGTCTTCCGACGTATCGTTTCGTGTGAACCATTACTCTAAATTACACGCTAGCCGCCTCAAAAAAGAGGCGGCATTCGCAGGGGAAGAGAGACTGCTTATTTATTCACGGTTTAACCTCCAGTGGCGCGCACGCCCGGGTTGTGTTACGACCAGATGTCGGCGGCATCTGGCGAGCAGCCCGTCACTTCTTTGATGAGCTTAAGTGCGGGGCAGGGGGTGTGGCCAGCCCCAGGCCGTTGCCTGCGCACCGTCGGCTACGGTTTCAGCCCACAAACTGCCTGTTTACACAACAAGCACGCCGCCATCGCTGCTATCAGGTTTTGGCCATCACCAGGCGCATTGACGCGTCTTTGTTTATGGAGTTCTACCAGCTTCGTGTTACTTGTCTCCATTACCGTCACAAAATCTACGCACAAGCTGGGAGTATATATAATCTCTATTTTCAGAAGAAAATATGTTGTGGTTTCACTCATAACATAATAAGTAATGAAAAATCTCGGCTACGCAACAACGAAGTACTGTGCGAGAAGGCCGGAAGGTCCGCTTTCTGAACGTTACAACAACTACGCTATTTCGTGAGTGACTGTGGTGATTCAAACAAAGTGAAACAGTATTTAACAGCATTTAGGTCTAAACTACCAAAAATACTCACCTGATGATCCTGTTTTCTGCATTTGGTGCCGTTCTTGTTCCACGACCAGTGCAGACCAACATTTCATTCATAAGATACGTATGATAACTATCTATGTGTAAAAACTACCACACCTACCACGTGAATTGCTTGAGAGAATTCATTCTCTCCGTAACATCATTTCTGTTTATTTGGAACTAACAGTTTATTTCAAAGGCAATTAGTTAATTTTTCTCACTCGACCTGTATCATGCAACGTCTCACAGTTCCATGGCATTCGATTGTAAAACATTTAACCAGGCCATGTGTGTTTTCCTTTCAAGATATTTGCTGATTTTTTTTTTCGCAGTAGTAACTGTCTTCAGGACTGGCTGTCATTGGATGGATTGAAATATACTTTAGTTTTGAATTCCTCACTGTTGTTCAGTTTCAGCTTTGAAGTCACTTGAGATGATAGTTTGTTCGTAGGTGTGGAATTATTACTCTATTATTCTTGTTTATCTCTATGTTATTATGATCTTGTAGATGCATATGTGTTATGAACGAAGAAAGCACCAAACTTGTTTGTCATTGTCGTTCTTATTTACAGTCTTCTCTAACTGCAATAATTCCACTTTACATGCTTCATCCTCCGGCAAAGTATATTTCTTAGAGTCTAACATTTCCTAACTGTTATTGTAATATGTACTCCAATAATGAATGATATGCCCTTTTGCGTAGGTTTTTGTGGTTGTTCCTCTGGTTCACTGCCGTTTGCTAAGAGTTTGGTTGTATATATATAAGCTCCAACGATGTGCAGTATGTACTCAGATGAGTAATCAATGCGCAGATCACTCCGTATGTACCAAACAGCGGAGGTTTGTATGTGATATAAAACACACTTCTCTGAAAATTATGTAGTGTTCATGGGTCCTTTCCAGTTGATAACAAAGTTCTTCACACAGAACACTGTTTCAGTGATTCTAAGCGCTCTAAAAGTTTAATTGCCAGCCTGTTCTACTCATGTAAGTATTAGTTATCTGTTTTTTATATCGAATAAGTTGGTGCTCTGGTTAGTGTACTGTGTGCGCAGGATTAAGATTCAAAATTCAAGTATACCGTGGTTCTCCTAAGTCACTTGGATCAATATCGGAATGATTTCTTTGAAAATACCACGGACGATTTCCTATTCCATTCTTGCACATTCCAAACGTGTGTTACATGCCTGCCACGTGTCGTGGCCGCGTGGTTTGAGGCGCCATGTCACGGATTGCGCGGTCGCTCCCGCCGGAGGTTCGAGTCCTCCCTCGGTCGCGCGCGAGCGCTCGCGCGCGTGTGTCTGTGTCTGTGTGTGTGTGTGTGTGTGTGTGTGTGTGTGTGTGTGTGTGTGTGGGTGTGGGTGTGGGTGTGGGTGTGGGTGTGGGTGTGGGTGTCTGTCGTTCTTAGCAAAAGTTAGTTTGAGTTAGTTTAAGTAGTGTGTAAGTCTAGGGAACGATGACCTGAGAAGTTTGGTCCCTTAGGAGTTAACACACATTTGAACATTTTAGTTACATCTCTAATAATCCTATTGTCGGAAGAACAATAAGTTATAATCTTTGTTCATTCGTTTTATTCATGAACTCTAAATAGCATGATCAAATTTTCTTAACAGTAGGCGTTTGTTGCTGAAATATTTTCCACACTGTTGCTGTTGCAGTTCTTTGTAGCAGAGAATATACTGAAGGTGTCCCATATTTGTGAACATTCCCGAGTCAGTGGGCACTGAAACTGCTGCACCACTGCCAAATTAGTGAAACCAGTAACACAATAATATAGCCCGATTTTAAACGTTTTTGCATCGGCCTCTTACCTCAAATGCAGCAGGCTATAACAGAAACTGTAATGATAGAAATACTTTTCGCACTGTGCGTATTTTCAAAATGAGTGCTAAATCCGTAATATTCCTTCCTCCTTTCCCCCTCTCTGCTTTCGAATCACAACACATCAACAGTTAAAAACGTGTAACTATAGATTTTAATTCGCAAACAGGTGATAACTGTTCGTTCCATCTTTGGTTTTGTTTCATGCAGTTCATGCGATCGTTTACATTGCCCTGTTCTTAATATGGTGTGATACTGACTATTATCTCCCATTCTCGATTTGGTAATTGTTGAAATGCAGCTTGCACTATGTCAGCACTTACTTTGAGGGCTGCTAAACGTTTTACAGCAACCCATGATTCTCTGTTCTATTAGTGTCCGAGTTATGGTCTTTTGAAACGATAGCGGGGCCTTATGAATACCCTATAACCTAGTACGACATTTTTCTCTGTACCACTTGAACCATCTAATTTAAGATAGTCAAGCCTAACCAGAGAGTCGCTGCTTGATATTATCCTGGCTGTAGTAGCACTGCAGTTTCTAATTACAAGCGAGAAGTCTAAATATTTAACGCGGTAGCCCTCATCGAATACATGAAAACAGACGACTTTCAATCGAGATAAAAAGTAATGCTGAATCTGATTATATAGTGTTCATCCTTACACATTTGTCTTTAAGAAATCATTTTTACCTCCACATCGGAAGCGCCCTGTAACTGCTGCAGCAGGTGGAACAACCGCAAACAGGCGAACCATTGGTTATCGGTGGGAATGCCCGAAGCCCCCCTATTAAAACTGTAAGAAAATGATTATGTAAAAGTCATTTTCAATATATTGTTTATCAGTATAAAAAGGAGAACTAATAAATATTACGTTCTACGAAAATGGTGACGTTTTGAAACAAATGTCATTTTCCTTGCCCACAAAACTGAGACAAAAGCGTGCACCGAAAACTGACTTTTGGAGATATCACAAATCGTCTGACTACGCGAATCGACAATTCAGTTTAGAATGCCTGCATCAAGTTCCGATCAAAATCGTAGGTATCGTTTTCAGGCTGTTTCTCGCCAATTTGAAAAATTGCAATATGGATAAAAAGATGTTTTTAATTTTGAGTTACACTTTTTGTAGTTGAGTTAAACGTACCTCAAGTCAACGTTCCCTGGACTATGAAGCAATCCATCCAGATCCAAAAGGAGGTCCTCCAGCGTCTTCTACGCTGCCATGGTCGTCCTGCGTTCCTGTTTCGTACCGTCTGTCATCCGCTGCCCTTCTCGCTTGATACGCGTTTAGTCCGCTTTTGTGCAGAAATTGTCACAGGCTGGTCCGATATCTAGTTCGACCACGTTCATAATTCCCATTAATACCTGTTTGACCATAGTTGACATTACCTGTCGACAATTTTTTTCCCGCTGTGAATTGTTTTGTTTTGCCACAAACTCTGTAATAAATTAGAGTTACTAGAGAAAGTTCAAGTCAAAAACAAGAAGTCGTTTTTTGAAATTTTCACAGAGGACTACTACTTAATCTAAATGTGTTTAATTTGTTTTTACGTTAATATTTTAGCATGAAAAACATAAATTCAGAAGCGACTGCAAAACTGCACCGAATCGGTAGTTACATGTAACTATCTAGCCACTTCTATACTAAGCCCATCAACCGGAGCGGATAAAATTGCAGATTGGGTCGTCAACAGTTTACTAGCGGAAATCAGAGTGACTTGTCATAGAAGACACGTGAATGAAGGTGAAAGTGGAAGAAGGTAAGCGATAATAGTGGCCAGTCTGAACAGCCAGGATCCGACTGGCGTACGAATGATGACGCGTTTTGAAAGATCATACTCGCATCATTCAGCAAAGCCCATAGAAGACTCTCACTAATATACATAGGTGAATTAAATTAGCCATGCCATACCATTAAATATGAGAGTAACGATCCTCATCTTAGTTGGTTCCCATATTCTGCGGCCTTCAGCCCCAGTTCCGTCATAGAAGTTTGATCCCTCCTGTTCAGCGTCTTCCACCAGTATCGAAGTGGTCCGATATTTTATTGTCGTGCCTGTACACGCCATCTGCCATGGATTATTATTAAAAATCACGAATATAATATTAGAAGAACAGATGTCAAAGTTATTTAGTACCTTGTCTACTTATACAAGATTTTCGCTGCGCTGAGTTTAGCTTCACTTGAGGCTGTCAAGGTTCAAATAGCTAACAAGGTAACTGCCCTGAATTTTTATATGTAAGGAGTATACACTGAAAGAAACGCAGTATGAAAATTGTAGCTACTAAGATACAATGCACGTATTTTTTTTTAAAGAAATGTAATTTGGAGCTTGCCAGGCGGTTGGAGAAATGTATACCAATGCCGCAGCTGTAAGCAGACAGCGCCTGTGCAACACAGCAGGCACGTATCCTTGGTCCACAACACATTGGTAAACAGGTCATATGGCACAACACAATCACATTTTGTACAGGGACCTCTGGTTTACGTTGATAGTTCCTCTGACACGATTGTTCCCAGTTATTGTCCGCTCCAATCTGCAACTCATTTACTGTCCATAATAATTAGCAGCTGTTATTCCAGTATCGCTAAGTGTTAACAATGGAGATAAAACTGAATTTATTTGCTTTGTAATTTCTTCATACGAGGGCAATCCCAAAAGTAAGGTCTCCTATTTTTTTATAATTACATAGACCTGTTTATTTCTACAATGTTTTACATCAGATTACAGCTTGAACATTTAGCTATTTTTCGACATAATCACCATTTCTGTCGATGCACTTTTGTAGACGCTGTGGCAGACCAGCTCGCTGCCATGCTCTTCAGAAAGTTATGAACCTCTTCTTTCACCTCGTCGTCGGAGCTGAATCACTGGGACCACAATTAACGCTGACAAATACTGTGAGACTGAAAAATCTAAATCGGGCAATTCAGAACCGGTGAAGAGGAATGTTGAGCAAGGGCGCACACATTCTCCATGACAATGCTCGCCCACACATCGCTCGGCAAACAGTTGCTCTCCTGAAAAAGTTTCAGTGGAACATAATCACCCACCCACCCTATAGTCCTGACATGGCCCCTGTTTCCTAGGTTAAAAGAACATTTGGCCGGAAAGCGATTCAGCTCCGACGACGAGGTGTAAGAAGAGGTTTATAACTTTCTGAACAGCATGGCGGCGAGCTGGTGTGACATGGGCACGCAAAAACTGCCACAGAGTCTACAGAAATGCATCGACTGAAACGGTAATTATATCGAAAAATAGCTAAATTTTCAAGCTGTTAACTGATGTAATATGAAAAATGGAAATGATGTCCCATGCTTCTTTACAGAGCGTAGGGGAATGACGCGGGACACCCGCACCGCTTTACTAGACAAGGTCCTAGTGGAGGTGGTTTGCCATTGCCTTCCTCCGACCGCGATTGGGATGAATGATGATGATGAAGACGACACAACAACACCCAGTCATCTCGAGGCAGGAAAAATCCCTGACCCCGCCGGGAATCGAACCCGGGACCCCGTGCTCGGGAAGCGAGAACGCTACCGCGAGACCACGAGCAGCGGACAACTGATGTAAACCATTTTAGAAATAAACAGGTCTATGTATTTATAAAGAAATAGGAGACCTTACTTTTGGGATTACCCTCGTAGATGCTTGCTAATAGCATCTGTCTTTGCACAGGTTCCAGAGTTTCACAGTAATGTGGAATCCGGTTAATGTATTCAACCTTGGAAAGGATAAATAGAAATAACGTGATATACAATCGAAATTGTCTACTTGTCCTTCAGAGATTTTATTTATTAGTTAATTTCTGGGAGGTACATTCGAATGGCGAGAATGATTGAACGAACATTAGAGGAAACAGGTAATGGCTCGGTCCATTCCATGAATTGTGGTTTGGAGGATGTGTTGTAGTAACTAAAGTCCATTCAGTGGGAAAGAAAAGGCTATAATCCTTTTAGTTAATCAGGAGAAGGAGGAAACTATTGTACACAAGCAGAGTGCAAAGCGGGTTTCATTTCGTAACATCTGAACACTAATTGTATAAATGGAAGAAAAATTTACGTGAAATACAAATTATTCGCCAAAATATATCTTACAAAAGTGGGAAAGGAGAAGAACTAGGCAACTTGTAATATATAGGCGTAGCCGTTAGAATCTAAATGAGCAGATGATTGTCAGGCCACAGTCCTTGTGAGAGTCAGTGCACCGTTACAGAGTGAGATCTACAAGACTGGGTGCTCTGACATGAAACTGAGATGAAATTCTTTATTTCCGTGCTTTTTCGACCTGGTAAGACAGATTCCGGAAATTAAATGTAAAAGGAAGTAGCAAAATTACCAAGTTTACCTCAAGTAAACGTGTATCTGAGACGACATTAATGGGTAATACTATAGAGAAATTTGTAGCTGACGTTAATATGAAGCTTCTTGTTATCTCCTAAAATGCTGCATATAAAGTCAATGAATCAGGTTTCTTGCAAATCGCAGTTAATCTTTTCGAGCGAAAAACAGACAGAGTCGCTTGTGCAGTTGATGAATGCTGTGCCTTATTCGTACACAACAACGCCAGTCTTAAGTATTAGTAGATTAATGTTTCTGTAGCTTTATCTTTGCCTTCAGGAACATCAAGGTAAATTAGGATAAAAAAATAAACAAAGGGATATTTTAACCGATATAGCAAAATCTGGAAAAATGAGAGGATGATTTCCCATGTTACAACCGTAACGTCTTCTTAGCAATTGCTGAAAATAATTCATTTCCTTTGTTGGACTCTTGGCCTGGACATTAAGACAACTCTGTCTTCAGGAGGACGACTAGAAGACTGTTAATATACTTCTGATCCCATCTGGAACCAACAGTGTGATTCAGCGTAACGATAAAAATGTTTTACAACAGTCTAAAGCATGTTTCAGAAAATTGTCGGGCAACATAATTTCTGTTAGCTCTTTCTCATTTCAAGTTCATCAATAGAATAGTACTGTTAAACGTAGTCATTTTTGCGTTTTGAAGTTGCATTACCACATTTTACGAATTTGATCAAGTATGTCTAGTGCGCTGTACAGTGTGTAGAAGAACGCTCACAATCATTTCTCAGACCAATCCAGTTCGTCTAAACAGAAGTAGTAATTACTGTACAGTGACTGAATGAATTAATTTTTCTTTTGTTCAAAATTGTTCAAATGGCTCTTAGCACTACGGCACTTAACTTCTGAGGTCATCAGTTCAAAAAATTGTTCAAATGGCTCTGAGCACTATGGGACTCAACTGCTGTGGTCATAAGTCCCCTAGAACTTAGAACTACTTAAACCTAACTAACCTAAAGATATCACACACATCCATGCCCGAGGCAGGATTCGAACCTGCGACCGTAGCGGTCGTGTGGCTCCAGACTGTAGCCCCTTTAACCGCTCTGCCACTCCGGCCGGCGAGGTTATCAGTCCCCTAGGCCTTAGAACTACTTAAACCTAACTAACCTAAGGACATCACACTCATCCATGACCGAGGCAGGATTCGAACCTGCGACCGTAGCGGTCACGCGGTTCCTGACTGAAGCGCCTAGAACCGCTCGGCCACAGCGGCCGGCTTTTCTTTTGCCAGATGTGCCTGGTGTAAGGGAAATAACCACCACACGAACTGTGCTACAGGAACTGTTATAAAATATTTAATGGTAATAAGTTAAAGTCCCGATTGATGGAAGTCGTCTGTAATGTAACGTCATACACTGCCTTGTTTTCTCTTCCCTCTGCTAGTCACTTGTCCAACGGTTATGCCTGCAGCAGTTTAGCTGTCGATATGAACTGCAAGTTAGTCAAGAAATTAAGATCTAAAACATTTTTGGTACCGTTTCTGCGCTTAGAATTCTCATTTGTGTACTTTTTGACTTCGTGCTACCTGGCACTACTTCCTCTTGTCACGGCTGCGTCTGCTTATTCGCTGGCTCGTGCACCTAGCAGGAAGGGCTGTACGAACAGTCGTTACAAATGGTTCTTCCTGCGGCAAATATTATTAACTTAAATATTTTCTAACAACACTCGCAGCGCGCTTTAAGAGCTAAAATTTTGACCGCGCATTTCTTCGATACACTCTTTCCGTGCGAAAAATTTCGGGGTAGGTTTTGACATGTCGGATTCGGCAACTGATTACCTCATATCTGCTCTACATTGATCTATCCTTTCAATGACTCTCTTTGCCAATAAAACGAGTAAGAGTCTTCCGTTTACTCCAGAATATTTTTCACTATTTTTATTCTAAATACATTTCAGCTATATTTTGAATCATGGATTAAAATTTTTAGACATGACTGAAATTAAAGTAACCTCCTGTCATGTAAACTTACCAACTTTCCCATATCGTCTCATATTCGTAGAACTCGCTGTCCTCCGTAAATACAAGGCACTTGGCACCATTGTTAAACACAGAAATAAATAATAGAATAGCAAAACCTACTGGGCGTCCTTGAAGTTCATTGTAGGACTTCCGAATCGCCATCCACAACTTTACGTCCCGTCTAGATGATGGGTGATACAAACTGGGCACTACGTTATGGTTTTTAGGTTGAACCACCCCGGAATTCATCTCAGCTGATTAAGAGGAACCACAGAAAATATTATTCTGTAAGAGAAAGCGTGGATTAAACTATTATTTTTCGTCAATGCTGGCCCATTGCTTATAAAATCGTACATCACCCCTAATTTTACAGCATCGATGTGAGTTTCAACTACTGTAGGGGGTTGCGTAGTGCGAATTATAGCCGGCCGCGGTGGTCGTGCGGTTCTAGGCGCTCCAGTCCGGAGCCGCGCTGCTGCTACGGTCGCAGGTTCGAATCCTGCCTCGGGCATGGATGTGTGTGATGTCCTTAGGTTAGTTAGGTTTAATTAGTTCTAAGTTCTAGGGGACTGATGACCACAGCAGTTGAGTCCCATAGTGCTCAGAGCCATTTGAACCATTTTGCGAATTATATGTGTTACATAGAATCCTTATCACAGGCTGGATGAGAGAAACGAAGAAATCGTTCGCTACCAGCTCTGTATGCTATGGCTCAAGTTAACAAATGAAATATTTTCGAATTCCTTCTGCTTTTGTTGCAGGCAGAATCAGTTAGGTTATTACGTACGACAAAGTAGACATTTTTGTTGTGGGTGATATTCGCCTGTGAGCTGAACCAGGAAGGTACCAATGAAAGTATTCTTTCATACGAATACTTGCATTTAAGTTTGGACAACAGAAATAAAATGTCTTTGGTTCAAGGCAGAGAAAGATGCGAGGACTAAATTTAGAGTAAAATGCAAAAAGGGCGTCCTCACAATGGGAGGGACGGTGGGGAAGGTGCGGTCGAGGGGAGCTCACATTGAGATATCGCCTGTGGCCTGGAGGGTACGACCCCAGATCTTTTATGAGAGAAGCGCTTGCAGTAAAGAACATGCCACGAATGCATCGCCCGTTGTGCGGAAGGGACTCTCGCCTCGTGCAGCGTTTCTCGTCACCCCTCAATGGCCCACCACAGTCATTCCAGACCCACCCAATGCGGTCCCGCTTTATGGCAAGTCTTTCAGCAGAAAACTTCGATTTTCTGTGGCCTCGCAATCTTCCGCTCATTTAGATTCTAACGGCTACGCCTACATATTACAAGTTGCCTAGTTCTTCTCCTGTAGTGTACCCCGCTTCATACAAACACACTGCTGCTCTGGATCTGCAGTTGAGCACAGTGCATCTAGAAAATGCAGGGTTCTCATTACGACGATTCTTACAGTTACGGAAACAGCTTGGTGGTATTATGGCCAACCCAAACAAAGCCAGAACACAGTCTTACTCAGAAGGACGTTTCACATACCATGAAGCAGCAATATCTTTTCGCGCCACTGGACTCAATAGAAGCTACTGCAATAGATTTGCGGTATACTTCCCTATGGATATACCTAGCAGGTGTTTTGAGTTACATTATAGGTCTACGTCTAATGACATTTTTGTACAGATGTACAACCCACGAAGCGGATCGCACACCTATCACTATTTCTCATCACGTTGCCGATGATGAACAACATGCATAAAAGGAGGATCTTTTATTATCAACTACTTCAATGTAATCCGTAATGTAATAATTATTACGTAAACTACATCAACTTTTCCTAAGGGCTTCGTAGCTTTGGATTGAAACAGCTCGGGAACAGTTAACGACAGAAGTTTGCCGCAAGTGGTTTCTTTATTACTGACACCGTAAAAATCCTGTGCGACGATTCCAAATTAGTTAAAAAGGCTATCTACATCAGTTGAAAATCACTGCTGTCGTAATCTGGAATTGTAAGGACTAGTACCATTGTCCTGTCGTTGCACTAACAACAAAACCGGTGCAAAATCTACACTAATTCGTCATTTCTATTCTTTCCCCAAAAAATGGTCGCCTGGAGTAAGGTCGCATCATATCAAAATCGACAGCTTGACAAAAAATGAACCACCCAGAAAGGGAGAAAGAAATGAAATGACACTTTACGGGCACGTTATGTTCTTTTAGTGATTACAATATCGAGTTAAATTTACAAGGAACTGGAAGTATGAGTTCACCTACCCGTATGGCACTGCACCCGATCTAGCTTGGACGCATGCTCTGATTCGGTTGGGAATCCGATATACCTTTCCCTCAGGCAACCTGGCCTGCAAATGTTGTAGCTAATCATTGATATCCCGGACACTTCCGTGGGACAGAGTTGTCGACAGAACTGATCCTACAGTTGGTCTGTCGGCTACCGATCCGGGCTATTGTTGCCATGAGGGCACCTGAACTTCACGTAGGCAGTTCAGAGAGATATGTGCCATTTGCGAAAGAGCACTGCTCTGTTGAAAAATGGGACTTGTATACTATAGCACGGAAAGTATCTCATGACGACTCTGAATATCCGAGATGTACATTTGAACTGTCACGTTCCCGTCTTTCACTACCAAACTTCACCTGAAATTACAACTGATGGTTCCCCACACTTTGGCACCGGGAGTAACACCAGTGTGCATCTCTGAAGAATGGGCTTACTCCCCAGATCGTCGGCCTACTACCCAACGATGGTCATGTGTAGTAGTGCAGAACTGTGATTCATCTCAGAATAAAATGTGACGCCATTCACCAGCAGTCCATGATTCTTGGTCGTGGCACCACTTCCAAACGCAGCCACCTTATTGTGGTGTTAACAATAGCCTTGGTATGGGACTGTAATCTGCTTGGTCGGTTACTGATAGTGTCCGGCCAATGGTGCGAAATCACGCAGAATGTTGCAGGAAGTCCGTTACTTATTCTTAGATGGCAGGCTCTGATGTAAATGAGTTTTCTTGGTACACAATACGCAGATCCTTGCATTTGGTGGTCAGACGTGGTTGACGGGATACTTGACGAAGAGTGTGCCCGTGCTCGTGATCCCAAAAAGTCCAGTATCGGGCCACTGTTACGTCAGAATGCTACATAAATCTAGATATTGCACGGTTAGACTGGCTGGTCAAATGGAGACCTACAATGACGCCCCTTTCAGACTCAGTCGGGTGCTGATAACGCTGTATCATACGAGTGTGCAGCATCTCTGTGTCGTTTGCCTCTCCCTGCGCACATCAAGGCTACCTGCTCTTTCAATTTTTATACGAGGGCAGTTCAATAAGTAATGCAACACATTTTTTTTCTCGGCCAATTTTGGTTGAAAAAACCGGAAATTTCGTGTGGAATATTTTCAAACATTCCTGCTTCGTTTCGTATAGTTTCATGGACTTCCGACAGGTGGCAGCGCTGTACGGAGCTGTTAAAATGGCGTCTGTAACGGATGTGCGTTGCAAACAACGGGCAGTGATCGAGTTTCTTTTGGCGGAAAACCAAGGCATCTCAGATATTCATAGGCGCTTGCAGACTGTCTACGGTGATCTGGCAGTGGACAAAAGCACGGTGAGTCGTTGGGCAAAGCGTGTGTCATCATCGCCGCAAGGTCAAGCAAGACTGTCTGATCTCCCGCGTGCGGGCCGGCCGTGCACAGCTGTGACTCCTGCAATGGCGGAGCGTGCGAACACACTCGTTCGAGATGATCGACGGATCACCATCAAAAAACTCAGTGCTCAACTTGACATCTCTGTTGGTAGTGCTGTCACAATTGTTCACCAGTTGGGATATTCAAAGGTTTGTTCCCGCTGGGTCCCTCGCTGTCTAACCGAACACCATAAAGAGCAAAAGAGAACCATCTGTGCGGAATTGCTTGCTCGTCATGTGGCTGAGGGTGACAATTTCTTGTCAAAGATTGTTACAGGCGATGAAACATGGGTTCATCACTTCGATCCTGAAACAAAACGGCAATCAATGGAGTGGCGCCACACCCACTCCCCTACCAAGAAAAAGTTTAAAGCCATACCCTCAGCCGGTAAAGTCATGGTTACAGTCTTCTGGGACGCTGAAGGGGTTATTCTGTTCGATGTCCTTCCCCATGGTCAAACGATCAACTCTGAAGTGTATTGTGCTACTCTTCAGAAATTGAAGAAACCACTTCAGCGTGTTCGTAGGCCTAAAAATCTGAACGAACTTCTCCTTCATGACAACGCAAGACCTCACACAAGTCTTCGCACCCGAGAGGAGCTCACAAAATGGTTCAAATGGCTCTGAGCACTATGGGACTCAACTGCTGAGGTCATTAGTCCCCTAGAACTTAGAACTAGTTAAACCTAACTAACCTAAGGACATCACAAACATCCATGCCTGAGGCAGGATTCGAACCTGCGACCGTAGCGGTCTTGCGGTTCCAGACTGCAGCGCCTTTAACCGCACGGCCACTTCGGCCGGCGGAGCTCACAAAACTTCAGTGGACTGTTCTTCCTCATGCACCCTACAGCCCCGACCTCGCACCGTCGGATTTCCATATGTTTGGCCCAATGAAGGACTCAATCTGTGGGAGGCACTACGCGGATGATGAAGAAGTTATTGATGCAGTACGACGTTGGCTCCGACATCGACCAGTGGAATGGTACCGTGTAGGCATACAGGCCCTCATTTCAAGGTGGCGTAAGGCCGTAGCATTGAATGGAGATTACGTTGAAAAATAGTGTTGTGTAGCTAAAAGATTGGGGAATAACCTAGTGTATTTCAATGCTGAATAAAACAACCCCTGTTTCAGAAAAAAAATGTGTTGCATTACTTATTGAACTGCCCTCGTACCTTGATGGTAACTATAGTCTGACCTTCTGCGCTTTTACGTACATTCCAATTTCGTAGTGCAAAATATACTTTACAAGATTTATGTGCATAATGTAACAGTCCT
Source organism: Schistocerca serialis cubense (assembly GCF_023864345.2). Classification (NCBI taxonomy): domain Eukaryota; kingdom Metazoa; phylum Arthropoda; class Insecta; order Orthoptera; family Acrididae; genus Schistocerca; species Schistocerca serialis. The sequence goes on from NC_064640.1 coordinate 587,681,504, forward strand.
AATTCCATATATTTCGCATTGATCTGCCACAGACCCAACAAAAGATTCCTCACCTAATTTATTCTTTCCCAGTGTAAATACTTCTTATGGCAACAATGACTGTCTATAGTTTCAATATTATCAAAATCAACTCTCTTTCTCATAATTTTAAAACACTGTATAGGTGTTACACTTCCCAAATTACTTTGGTGTTTTCAAGTTCTGTTTGGATAGATAACGGAATATTGGGCCATTAACAGCCATCATTTACCCAAGAGGGACTGAGTTACTACACAGAAGAGTTTATACCTAAATACAGTCCAGGCAAATGTCAGTCCAGTGTAGTGCTCGAGTAAGTGAAACAAATGTCACAGGAGGAAACAGTAACGCTAAACTTCCAGGCAGATTAAAACTGTGTGCCGGACTGAGACGCGGACTTGGAACTATAGCCTTTCGCGGACAGGTGATCTATCAAATAACGCTGTGAGATCGAGCCTTGAATCGCACTTGGGTAGCTCAGCTGAGAGACCACTTGTCCTCTAAAGGTAAAGGTCCTAACTTCCATTCTCGGTCCAGCTCTCAGTTGTAACCCGCCAGGAAGTTTCATATCAGCGCAAACTCAGCTGCAGAGTGGGTAACCCATTCTGGACACATTCCGCAGGATGTGGTTAGGCCATGTCTCGGTAATATCCTTTCTTTCAGGAGTGCTGGTCCTAGAAGCTTTTGCCGGAGAACTTGGAGAACTTCTGTGAAGTTTGGAATATAGGAGATGAGATACTACCGGAACTAAAAGTCTGAGGATGCACCGTGAGTCTTGCTTGGGCATCTCAGCTGTTAGGGCACTAGAACGCCAAAGGCAGAAGTCCTGAGTTCAAGTCAAAATTTCTGTTGATTACATCCCAGCTATTGCAATGTTAATGACTTATCAAATACGTGTGGTTGTGCTAATTAACACAGTTTTAAGAAACATTTCTATTTTTTAGGAATATTTGTTTCATTATTTGAGAGTTTCAGTTCTTAGCTAAGAAAGTTGGCGAAGAAAGCTGCAGTACGCTACTAGAAATTGATTCACAGAGGGACATATCACAATTTTCAAGGAAAGGAGTTTGAAGGCCGCTCCACAGCGTCCGATAATGGATCTGCTGCTATTCTTGGTATATGTGAATGATTTATCTCTTTATTTGCATAACGAAGCATAATTAACACATTTTTGGACAATCCAGGTATTATTATTAGACATATATCTGAAATACAGTGAACAGCTATTAAATGTTCATTCATATTTAACAGTTACCTGTTTCAGATTTTTTTAAATCCGTTGTCAGGTGGCTCTTACAAGTTTCCATGTTTGGCCTCGTTCTGTGCTCGTCAACTGCTTGGTAATGTAAGAGAAAAAAATAGTTTTTCTTTAATTCTGTGAACGTATGGGAAAATTAGCAATTGGAAGAACTATACAGGAAGAAGTGATAAAATTAATGAGTATATACTTCGGCGAAACTTACGTGGTGTATAGTCCTAACCGACACATTCCTCAAATACACTCCTGGAAATTGAAATAAGAACACCGTGAATTCATTGTCCCAGGAAGGGGAAACTTTATTGACACATTCCTGGGCTCAGATACATCACATGATCACACTGACAGAACCACAGGCACATAGACACAGGCAACAGATCATGCACAATGTCGGCACTAGTACAGTGTATATCCACCTTTCGCAGCAATGCAGGCTGCTATTCTCCCATGGAGACGATCGTAGAGATGCTGGATGTAGTCCTGTGGAACGGCTTGCCATGCCATTTCCACCTGGCGCCTCAGTTGGACCAGCGTTCGTGCTGGACGTGCAGACCGCGTGAGACGACGCTTCATCCAGTCCCAAACATGCTCAATGGGGAACAGATCCGGAGATCTTGCTGGCCAGGGTAGTTGACTTACACCTTCTAGAGCACGTTGGGTGGCACGGGATACATGCGGACGTGCATTGTCCTGTTGGAACAGCAAGTTCCCTTGCCGGTCTAGGAATGGTAGAACGATGGGTTCGATGACGGTTTGGATGTACCGTGCACTATTCAGTGTCCCCTCGACGATCACCAGTGGTGTACGGCCAGTGTAGGAGATCGCTCCCCACACCATGATGCCGGGTGTTGGCCCTGTGTGCCTCGGTCGTATGCAGTCCTGATTGTGGCGCTCACCTGCACGGCGCCAAACACGCATACGACCATCATTAAGGCAGAAGCGACTCTCATCACTGAAGACGACACGTCTCCATTCGTCCCTCCATTCACGCCTGTCGCGACACCACTGGAGGCGGGCTGCACGATGTTGGGGCGTGAGCGGAAGACGGCCTAACGGTGTGCGGGACCGTAGCCCAGCTTCATGGAGACGGTTGCGAATGGTCCTCGCCGATACCCTAGGAGCAACAGTGTCCCTAATTTGCTGGGAAGTGGCGGTGCGATACCCTACGGCACTGCGTAGGATCCTACGGTCTTGGCGTGCATCCGTGCGTCGCTGCGGTCCGGTCCCAGGTCGACGGGCACGTGCACCTTCCGCCGACCACTGGCGACAACATCGATGTACTGTGGAGACCTCACGCCCCACGTGTTGAGCAATTCGGCGGTACGTCCACCCGGCCTCCCGCATGCCCACTATACGCCCTCGCTCAAAGTCCGTCAACTGCAGATACGGTTCACGTCCACGCTGTCGCGGCATGCTACCAGTGTTAAAGACTGCGATGGAGCTCCGTATGCCACGGCAAACTGGCTGACACTGACGGCGGCGGTGCACAAATGCTGCGCAGCTAGCGCCATTCGACGGCCAACACCGCGGTTCCTGGTGTGTCCGCTGTGCCGTGCGTGTGATCATTGCTTGTACAGCCCTCTCGCAGTGTCCGGAGCAAGTATGGTGGGTCTGACACACCGGTGTCAATGTGTTCTTTTTTCCATTTCCAGGAGTGTATTTCTGTCGAACTATTTTAAAGTTCTCTATGTCGCCTATACAATTTGTTTAATTTGCACAGTCACAGTTCAATCATATTTAACTTTCATAACCACTATTGTAAGTTTTACAACATCACACACTATGATCACCGTTCAAAATCTTCACAAAATTTGGTCCAGCTTCACATAGATAATTAAAAAACGGTTACTGCCAAAAACGCCAATGTAGTGAAGACATTAACTTACAGATGCTGCATGGACTTAGTAAAATATATCTTTGCAGCGGCTGTACAAATAATTTTCAAGATCCAAGAAAAAGTACATCATAGAGAATAATTAATAATAGAACATGTTAATCTAAATGGCTAAGAATTATTTGAGCAATAGCTATGGTGATTTTCAGGCTGTAAATGACATGTAAACGTGGACTGTACAATGAAATCTCCGATGACTTACACTGTAATCATACGAAGGAGGCAAACACGGAATGAAAACGACAGTGAAATTAGATATTGGATGACCAATACTGTGAATGCAACATGAGCATAATAAAATATATCTGTGTTGCATTGATGCCAATGAACGTAAACATCGATAATGAAGCTACTTTACATAGATTGGATAGAAATATTACACATTCTAATGGGAGTCAGTTAAATTGTAACCAATAGAAAAGTAATCTTACATAAAATTATTAATGAAATAAATATAGTCTGCCTCGTGATGGCTGGGTGTTGTGTGCTGTCCTTAGGTTAGTTAGGTTTAAGTAGTTCTAAGTTCTAGGGGACTGATGACCATAGCTGTTAAGTCCCATAGTGCTCAGAGCCATTTGAACCATTTTTAAATATGATTTGTGCAATCAAATCACTGATGAATTATGTTATAATAATATGAATTTGGTTGACATCAAATGACATCATCATTGAATATGCACTATGTGAGTCATGGAGTATGACACTATTGTATGTTTCAATTGAAATACAGCCCAGAAGACATAAGAGTCAGAACTGAAGGATCGTCTAGCAACTTACTACAACTTAGAAAGCAGTTATACAGTTAAAAACACAGCAGACTTCATAGAACATATTAAAGACATCTACGAAGTATAAAGAGCTATGTTTGCCTCATTAGACATAGTCAGCCATTATACTAATATTTCAATAGAGGAAACTGTTAACATAATTTTTAAAAACCTCGTGAAATATAAAAAGCTCAACATACAAAAAATTTATGAGGTAACAGAAGACTCACACTTTTCTTGTCATTCAGTTATCTTAGTTTTGAACAGTCTCACTGCAGTATTTGCTGACATTTACATTAATCGTCTTCAGAAAAAGTTCTTGTTGTGAAGTGATTGAATAAAAAGACAAATAATTTACTACAGGAGGTACGTAGATGGCACTACCATACTGTTGGATGGTACTAGAAGTGAACTTATAGCGCTAAATATAAACAATTACATAACAACGTCTAATTAGCAGTTAAACAAGAAACAAAATATGGCATAAACTTTCAAGATTTGAAAATATCCAACATAAATAGCTACATCACTTTGACGCTTTTAGAAACCCAACGGTCGCAGATGTCTCCTACCATTAGGAACACATTCTGCCATCTGAACCAACACAAAATAATCAACTTCAGGTCAATGATTAATCACATGCATCGAATCCAACACCCCCTCCCCGCCCCCCCCTCCCAGAGACCTAAAACAAACCAGCATAATTAGATCACTTGCTTATACAATGAATGTTTCGCTTCAATAATACAGGATGTTACAAAAAGGTACGGCCAAACTTTCAGGAAACATTCCTCACACACAAAGAAAGAAAATATGTTATGTGGATATGTGTCCAGAAACGCTTACTTTCCATGTTAGAGCTCATTTTATTACTTCTCTTCAAATCACGTTAATCATGGAATGGAAACACACAGCAACAGAACGTACCAGCGTGACTTCAAACAGTTTGTTACAGGAAATGTTCAAAATGTCCTCCGTTAGCGAGGATACATGCATCCACCCTCCGTCGCATGGAATCCTTGATGCGCTGATGCAGCCCTGGAGAATGGCGTATTGTATCACAGCCGTCCACAATACGAGCACGAAGAGTCTCTACATTTGGTACTGGGGTTGCGTAGACAAGAGCTTTAAAATGCCCTCATAAATGAAAGTCAAGAGGGTTGAGGTCAGGAGAGCGTGGAGGCCATGGAATTGGTCCGCCTCTACCAGTCCATCGGTCACCGAATCTGTTGTTGAGAAGCGTACGAACACTTCGACTGAGATGTGTAGGAGCCCCATCGTGCATGAACCACATGTTGTGTCTTACTTGTAAAGGCACATGTTCTAGCAGCACAGGTAGAGTATCCCGTATGAAATCATGATAACGTGCTCCATTGAGCGTAGGTGGAAGAACGTGGGGTCCAATCAAGACATCATCAACAATGCCTGCCCAAAAGTTCACAGAAAATCTGTGTTGATGACGTGATTGCACAATTGCGTGCGGATTCTCGTCAGCCCACACATGTTGATTGCGAAAATTTACAAATTGATCACGTTGGAATGAAGCCTCATCCGTAAAGAGAACATTTGCACTAAAATGAGGATTAACACATTGTTGGATGAACCATTCGTAGAAGTATACCCGTGGAGGCCAATCAGCTGCTGATAGTGCCTGCACACGCTGTACATGGTACGGAAACAACTGGTTCTCCCGTAGCACTCTCCATACAGTGACGTGATCAACGTTACCTTTTACAGCAGCAACTTCTCTGACGCTGACATTAGGGTTATCGTCAATTGCCTCGTCCGTAGCAGGTGCCCTCGTCGTTCTAGGTCTTCCCCAGTCGCGAGTCATAGGCTGGAATGTTCCGTGCTCTCTAAGACGCCGATCAATTGCTTCGAACGTCTTCCTATCGGGACGCCTTCGTTCTAGAAATCTATCTCGATATACAGACGTACCGCGCCACGGCTATTGCCCCGTGCTACTCCATACATCAAATGGGCATCTGCCAACTCCGCATTTGTAAACACTGCACTGACTGCAAAACCACGTTCGTGATGAACGCTAACCTGTTGATGTTACGTACTGATGTGCTTGATGCTAGTACAGTAGAGCAATGAGTCGCATTTCAACACAAGCGCCGAAGTCAACATTACCTTTCTTCAATTGGGCCAACTGGCGGTGAATCGAGGAAGTACAGTACATACTGACGAAACTAAAATGAGCTCTAACATGGAAATTAAGCGTTTCCTGACACATGTCCACATAACATCTTTTCTTTATTTGCGTGTGAGAAATGTTTCCCGATAGTTTGGCCATACCTTTTTGTAACACTCTGTGTGGTGTCACCGCCAGACACCACGCTTGCTAGGTGGTGGTTTAAATCGGCCGCGGTCCATTAGTACATGTCGGACCCGCGTGTCGCCACTGTGTGATCGCAGACCGAGCGCCACCACAAGGCAGGTCTCGAGATACGGACTAGCACTTGCCCCAGTTGTACGGACGACTTTGCTAGCGACTACATGGACGAAGCATTGCTCATTAGCCGAGCCAATAGTTAGAATAGCCTTCAGCTAAGTCAATGGCTACGACCTAGCAAGGCGCCATTAGTAACACTGCATGTATCTAAAGAGTCTCACTTGTATCGCCACAATCTCCAGATGTACCAAAAGGATGGATTAAAGTTAAGTATTCCAGAAGCTACGTACTTTTCTTTATAGCATTCATTACGTATCCTGTTTCAGACCTCACGCACCCTGCTTTGGCTTAGCGCGTGCCTTTCGGCTTCCTCTCATTGTGTCTAGGCTGTCTTGTCTAGACACAACACTCTGTATATATGAACTCCCAGGAAATAGAGGTAAAATTTGCTAAGAATAAGTCTCTACAATAAAAAATAACGCACAGGAACTGTGAAGGACATAATAACAGCCAAGTATGCTGTCATAATATGTAAAAGTCTAATTTCGTCATAAATTTACAGAATGTCAATATTAGTTTCTGTACCAATAAGAACTGCAGCAAAGAGTTGTACACACCCGCCAGCATATATGTGCCCCATAAACGATCAGTAATTAATAAACCGAACTGTAATACCAGACCTAAATTCTACGTTTGCCAAATAATTAGAAATATTGAAACAAGGTTGAGGAACATGTTGATGCCATACGAGTGAATAACTTAAACAAATCAACTTTCACCCTTCCCCCCCTCTCCAATAATGGAGAAAATGATGATTCAGCTGGTAATAGAAAACAGCCTCCCGTTTTACATCATACAGATAAGAGTGACACAATGAATGTTCAGGAGGAAATTTTGATTTATTTGTTTACTCGAGTCACAAGCAATCATATAGGATTTTACAAATTTGCAATTTCAGGAACGGAAATGGAATGAGTTTATACATACACACACATACGGATTTGATATCAGTTTTAATCCAAAACGAGTGAGTGATACAGCATTTTCTTGTGCCTTTAACATATTTTCGTCGTTGCAAGAAATAGGGCAGCATAAACACTAACACAGACATTTATTGTCTGTCTCATTAGGTTGTCCCTGGATTTGCCAGTGCCCGTTCGTAACGTATTCAGTGATCTCCGTGTGGTCTAGTCTGAGTTGCATCCTGCTGGTAATCATTCTGCTGGGTTTATTCCTGCTTCAAGTGACTTATTTTTGTTGTCGAAGTCTTCCCGTCGCTTCCTTGGCTGATATATTCGGTGCAGATGCTGACATTAAAAAGCTCTTGCTACACTCCAAGCTAAGTCTTACTAGACTGTTTCGATAAAGTGGGTGTAACTAATTTTCTTCCACTTTCTTTCTATTGCGTTTCGCCTACTTCGCGGTGTATGTCACATGGAGCAATACCGGTCATGCAGCATAATTTACTAACAGTAGATGTTTCCAGGATTCCAGAAACTGGCCTTACTGATTCACTAACTGCTAAGTTTATTTCTTACGTAAAGGAGAATTTCTGACACCGAAATAAAATATGTTTCAGTCCACAGTTGCTGTTTTTTTTAATTTTATTTTGCCTACTGGCTACAGGTTTCGGCACACAGTATGGCTATCGTTCTCATGTCATCCTATGATCAAAACATTTCTGTGCATATTTAGACTAACAACTCAAAAGAAATTACAAATTTTTAATGACAGCAAGCGTGTGGTATATATTGAACCTAAAACGTATAGGTAGCCTCTTACACCAGGTGCACAGTCGTCAAGCTCGCTTCCAGAGTATAACTGTCGAATACTAAAATTAAATGTCAATTCTGAGCTCTAAGCAGATGTGAGAGGTGTTAAGGGGATACCTACATAAATGGTTCAAATGGCTCTGAGCACTATGGGACTTAACATCTATGGTCATCAGTCCCCTAGAACTTAGAACTACTTAAACCTAACTAACCTAAGGACATCACACACATCCATGCCCGAGGTAGGATTCGAACCTGCGACCGTAGCAGTCGCGCGGTTCCGGACTGAAGCGCCTAGAACCGCTCGGTCACCGCGGCCGGCAATACCTATATATATTAAGGTACACTACTGCTATATCCTCCAGCAGCCAAATACTGGTGCACAAGACTGGAAAAAAAGGCGAGAAACTATAATCACTTAAGACGGGATGACCGCCTGAGGACGGGACTCAAATGATGAATCCTACACCACAAAATGGCTCTGAGCACTATGGGACTTAACATCTAAGGTCATCAGTCCCCTAGAACTTAGAACTACTTAAAGCTAACTAACCTAAGGATATCACACACACCCATGCCCAGGGCTGGATCCAAACCTGCGACCGTAGCGGTCGCGCGGTTCCAGACTGAAGCGCCTAGAAACCCTCGGCCACTCCGGCCGGCCCGACACAACAAGAGCATGTTAGAAGCGACCTATGGAACAAGGAAGTGCATCGAACTTGCGACACAACTATGTCTACACGTAAAGTACATACTCCAATTTGAGACCACAGAGCAAAGCGAGGTGGTCGACGAGTAGTCAGTAGTACAGTGGAGATAGTAACGAACGCTATAAGACGAAGCACACGACTGACTGAGTGTTCGAGGTGCAACGGTATTTATCTCGGCCGCAAGGGACAAAAAAATGGTTCAAATGGCTCTGAGCACTATGGGACTTAACATCTGTGGTCATCAGTCCCCTAGAACTTAGAACTACTTAAACCTAACTAACCTAAGGACATCACACACATCTATGCCCGAGGCAGGATTCGAACCTGCGACCGTAGTACGCAAGGGACACCTGGCCGGTGTGTTCATGTAGCGAAACGATGGTACATTCACTAAGACGAGTGCAGCGCTGCGGCGACGCTGTCCGCTGTCGTCTGTCGAGGTCTATTTGCTCCTACGGGCATTCAACTTCCGCGTAGACTGATATCATATTCTTCCCCTCCCCCTCCTTTCCCATACACCGACTTATACGGTCAGAGGAGCAGTCTCTTTGACTGTAGGCTGTGGGGAGGGAGTGCAGTCGGCAGTGTCCATCGGAGCAGCGCTTGAAATGGGCGTACGATGGGCAATTGCTGACCCAGAGGGAGCCAGAGAGGAGGGCCAGGGCAACAACATGACGTCCACGGTAACCTGTGGGAGTTCTGGCCATTGTGTCACGTTGGTACCAGAAGGCAGTGTAAAAGGAGGCTGTGGAGGGAATGCTTGTGCCTGAGGCGAAAGCTGGTTGAGGTGAAGGCGCCCGAGCCCCTTCTGCGTTTGGACCGAAGTAGCTCGTCGCCCGTGGGTGGACACTGCTGTTGCTGGCGTGCAAGCCTCCACTACCATTGCTGGCGTCCAAGCATCATTTCCGTAGGATCATGGCTACACTACTGCGCCATGGGTGTAATGATGGGAGGGACGTGAGCGAGGTTCTGATGGTGGCAGTGTCAGCAGATGAAGCAAGGTCCAAGGCTGCCAACCAATGAGGAGCCTCATGGGGCTAAGATAACTAATTGTTGTGGTGCGATAAGTGCTCAAAAACAAAGTAAGTTTCGCTGTGTTGGTGCAGGATTCGATAACCTCCTTCTTCTGCTGCTTAAAGCTCTAGACCGGACGTTCAGCTTCACGAATGATCTAACAGATACCAGATGTGCTTGATGCCACTGGCAGCACAGAAGTCCTCGAAAACAGAGGCTGTGAATTGTGGGCCATTGTCAGAGACCAATGTACAAGACAACTCTTCAATGGCCAAAACTTGGGCCAAGATAGTGAGGGTGGCCTCGACAATGATGGATGCTATGCATACGACTTAGGGTACTGTGAATGAGCATCCAAAATGAGCAGCCACATAGAACCAAAGAATGGGCCTGCAAAAGGCAGCTGCATGTGGTCCCAAGGGGTGCAAGGAGTAGGCCAAGGGTAAAGGACTGAGGTGGGGGGGGGGGGGGGGGGGCTACCCGGTGGTGGACACATTCTGCGCAACTATGGACCATCTTTTTGATGTCGCTGTTGATCAGGACCAGTACACATAGCGGAATGTCAGTATCTTCACACAGCACATGCCACACTAACCCCAATGGAGCAAATTCAGTACTCGGCAATGCAATTCTGCTGGAATAACCACTCGATATTCATCCGTCTCACTATACAAAAGGATGACATCATCCACAACCGCAAGTTGGTGAGAAATCTGTTTCCAAGGGTGGAGCTCTGTCGTCAACCAACGAGTGAAGTAATGGAGCCAGCCATGGGTTGAATAGCAAAGGATCTGCCACAAGGTGGGATCCTGGCCATTGCAGTGGCATCACATGTAGCTGTAAGGGGAAAACCGTGCAATGTATGCTGTCATTCGGCGTCAATATGGAAGCAAATGATCTCCAGTTAATCGAAATCAGGGCCTAGGCAGCCAGTAGATGAGACAATGCGTCAGAATTACAATACTGGGCTGTCGCCTTGTAACAGACCATATAAATGTAGGCCTTGAGGAACAAGCCCAGTGCTGGAGGTATTGGGCTGTTCGTTCTCGGAGGTTGGAACGCGGCCCAAATAACACCACCAACAGCTTGTGGTTCATAACTATAGAGAACTGCATCCCAAGAAGGTAGACATGAAATTTCTGGACTGCAAACATCATCACAAAGGCTACGTTTTCTATCTGGGAAAGATTGTTCTGTACGGGAGTCAGGGTATTGGATGCATACGCTATAAGTTGTTTGGAACCATCCCCATTCCTGTGTGCCAAGACCACTCTGATACCATTTGGGGGACGCTTTGGTTGCCACAACCAATGGGTGATTGGGAGAAAAGGACATGCGGGGGATGCGGACGTCAGAATGGTTTTCAGTTTGACAAAAGCTTCGTCATAGGTGGGGGTTCAGATATAAAGGACCGCCTTTTTACAGAACTGACTGAGGGGTTGTGCAACGTGGGTCGCCTGTGGTAAGAATTTAGCATAATAATAGAGCCTGCCCAAAAACGCCTGTAATTCTGTTAAGTTCGTCGAGTGAGATAAGGAAGTGATGGCAGAAACGTTCCAACTAGTAGACCCGATTCCCTCTTTAGAGAGCCAATAACCCGAGTACTGCGCTCCTGGCTGAAAAAATCTGCACTACTCCAACGACAATACAGGCCCGCATCCCACAGGGTCATGAACAGAGCGCAGAGGTTTTCCAACCGCTCATGGTGGGAGGATTCTGTGACAGTAAGGACATCCAAGTAATTGATACAAGCCAAAATATGCTGTACCAACTGTTCCAGAAATCGCTGGAATATTTGAGAGGGTGAGGAAATGGCAGATAAGAGTCACTTGTACTTACACAATCCTAACGGCGTGTTAAGGACAACAGTGTTCTAAGATGTCTCATCTAACTGTAGCTGGAGGTACGCATCAGCAATGTCGATCCTGGAAACGTATTCCCCTCGCCCCATCCCGTCCCAAGCCAGCTTGGTGTAGAGATATTCTTGATAGGGAAAAGGAGCACTGATGGCCGCCTTGACATTCCCACACAAGTGAAGAGTGCCATTTGGCTTCTGGATGATAACGAGGTGCGTGGCTCATGCACTACATTTGACAGGTTTGACAACCCCAGCTTCCTGCAGACGATCGAGTTCCTGCTTCACGGCAGCCCATAAAGCCACCAGAGTCGGTGTATCGCTTTAAAGAGGAGGCGATGCATCGGGCCGAAGGGTGGTGGGTGCCTGAAAGTCGGAAGCACACCCGAAATACGGCTGAAAGAGAGACGAAAGTGCCACGCAGAGGTCGTCCAGTTCCTGGAAAGGACCGTACTCAAAACCACGTTCACTTCATCCAAGATGGAAAATCCAAACGCCGTGAAGGCGTCGAGGCCAAAAGTGTTGGTAGCCGACGGATGGTCGACTGGTAGCCGACGGATGGTCGACGGAAAAGTATGTCAACAGACGAGTAACGTATTTTTGATTCGCCCCAATCGAGAACTGCCTGCCAAGAGGAATCGCACCGCCTCAATAGGCTACCAAATTGCGCGAGGGCGGGGACAAGTCAGGTGAACCCAGTTGGCTTTGAGTCACCTGATTGATCAAAGAGTCTGTGGTCCCAGTGTTCACCTGAAAACAGATGTCCTGATGAGACATGTGAAGCATGAGAAACAATTTTTGTGTGAAGGGTTCGCCATGCGGGACTAAAGTCTGCAACACGTGTACTGTGTCCAGGTGTGGTCACGGCGCCGGGTGCGGACGGATTGTGCGACTGCGACAGTCTGCTTGGGAGAGTGAGGGAAAACACTGCAGTCAGGAAAGGAGCGGCCCTCGTAGCTGTAGTCGAGGGAGACTGGAGGCACAGAAGTCATACTGACACCGGGCAAAGAAGAATCACGACGTTCCCGCAACCTGGCGGCCTTCCTGCGTTTACGGCGCTGGGCTGGCGCACGTAGTGGCCTGTGAACTGCCTTAAATTTTTCGTTGGCCGCCTGTAAAATTTCTAACGAATGAGTGCTGAGTAAGATGTCCTTTGAAGACGGGCTATCCAGTTTCAACGCCTTTGTGAGAATCTCCGGGTCAGGCGTCAGTTGAACCACCACATCACGAAACAAGGAGTCGATGTAGGAAGCCTTATAGCCTTGACTCGAGCAAGTAAAATCGCATTTCTGGCTCAGTCCTTGGAAGCCAGTGGCCCCCGAGCGGTATGACTGCCCCGGCTGTTTATGGTATTGATGAAGTTCTAGCCTGGAGGCAAACACGTGGTAACGCTGGGAATAATAATTAGTCAGCAGAACGCATATCTCCTGAAAGGAGACGGCGACGGGGTCAGACAGAGGCGCCAATTTTCGGAAGAGAAGAAAAGTACCCAGCGACGCTCAAGACAAAAAGAGCAATCGATGCAATGAATCGTCCGTGACTTGAAACACTGTGAAATGTTGCTTCAGTCGATGGAAATATATGTCCCATTCCTCCGTAGCGTCATTGAAAGGGGGAAACGACGGAGAACGGAATGTGTTGTGGAGGGCAGGGGGCGCCACAGCCTGTGGCATGGCGGCCTCCTACACACAAAGTTTGTCCGCCAAGAGCTGAGCGACTTTAGTAACAAGTCAGTTTGTATCTGCTGCTGGTACATTAGCTCTGCTCTTGCTCGAGCAGGCTGATCAATTTAGCTTTCCATGCTACGAAACCATTTCCTTTTTCCTTTTCGGGAATTGCTACAACAGCGAGTAACCGGATACGGGCGCATACGTCACGAAAACTCGAGAGAAACGATGACGACGTAAGGCGGCAAGACCGCCTACTGACGGGACTCAAACCGACGCCGGGTCGATCAGAAGGGCCGACCGAACAGCGGACCCGAAACAACAATACCACGTCAATAGTAATCTATGCAACAACGAAGGGTAACGGGATTTCGACACATCGCTGCCAACAGGTCCAGTACGCGCCACAATCCAAATCGAGGCCAAAGAGGAAAACCAGTACCAAAGTGAAACCGTCAACAAGTAGTCATAATACGGTGGAGATAGTAACGAACTCTATCAGGCAAAGTACTCACCTGGCTGAGCTGTCTTTTTTTTTTTCTTTATTGTCATTTCCATTCCGCATCTGGGTCTGGCTGGCAGTAGCATAAGCCCTGCTCTTCAGCCAAGAGACATGAATAGACAGGAAGACATTTAAAATCAATATAAAGGAGATAACATGGCGGAACATAAAAACAAAAAAGGCAGAACAGAAGCAAAGAAGACATACACAGTGGTGACTGTAAATCGAAGATAAAAATCTAAAAAAGTACGTCGCACAAAAAAAGGTCCCCCACTACATACTACATTAAAAGGCACCAGGCGAAGTACTGCTGAAGCATAAAAGTTCGTAGAACGAGTAAAACCGCCCCATGATAGACGGCGTAGCAAGGAACTGTCATGGATGATATACAGGTCGAGCACACAATTAAAACCCACATCACTAGATGACACTGTATAACGGCACTGAAATACAATACTAATGTAGCACACTGATAACGAATAAAAACCTGGGAGGATCTGCAGGGGGGGGGGGGGGGGGAGACAAGAGAAATGGGAAGAAGAGGAAAGGAGGTGAGGAGCAGGGGAGAGAAAAGGGGTGATGTGTGGGCCACACCGAAGGAGGGCTCGGTAGGGAAGGGATGGGAGAGGAAAACAGCCGAGGAGGGGGTGCAGGGACTCAGGAAGGGAAGGAGGAAAATCCACCATGGGAGAAGATGGGAAGAGTAAAAAGGGGGACCGGGGGGGGGGGGGGGGAGGGACAAGGCCATGTTACAATTGGAAGGAAGGGTATATGTCACAGCGAAGTTCATCATCTGGGAGGGGAAGATGCTGGAAATTGCCCTGATGAAGGAGATGGAGGGTGTGGATGTGGAGAGAGGGAGGCATACAGCGATAGAGGCGCGGCAATGGGCGGGGGTTAGAGAGGATGGAGGAAACCAGGGGGTGGAGGGATCAAGCCGGCGGACAGTGTAAAGGATGCAGAGATGTTGGGGGAAAAGAAGGAGGTGGGGGAAGGGGTTGAGGTCATACAGGAGCCGTGTGGGGGAAGGAAGGTGGATACGGAAGGCAAGGCGGAGCGCATGGCGTTCGAGGATTTAGAGGGCCTCTTAAAAGCGGGTGGGTGCGGAGATCCAGTCAACACTGGCATAACAGAGGATAGGACGAATGAGAGATTTGTAGGTGTGGAGGATGGTGGAAGGATGTAATCCCCATGTCCAACCAGACCGGAGTTTCAATAGGCGGAGGTGGGGATGGGCTTTCTGCTGGATGGTAAGGAGGCGAGGAATCCAGGTGATGTGACAGTCGAGGATGAGGTCAAGGTATCTCAGTGTGAGGGTGAACTGGCTGAGCGATCGAGGTACGGCGGTATTTACGCCGGCCGCGAGGGACACTACTGACTAGTGTATCCATGTGGGTACACTAACTAGGCGAGTGCAGCGCTGTGGCGACACTGCCCTGTATCGTTCATCGAGGTCCATTTGCTCCAGCGAACATTCAGCTTATACATTCCAATACTAGAATCATAGAAAGAGTTATAACCTCTCTTGCATTGTTGTTCCAACTATGTACTGGAAATTTTTGATCATAGGACCGCCTGAGCACGGTACTGTATGTCGAAGCCGATAGGCAGTAGGCAAAATGGAAATTCAAAAAAATGTTAATACATAGTAAAAAATATACACTGAAACGCCAAAGAAACTGGTATAGGCATGCGTATTCAAATATAGAGATATGTAAACAGGCAGAATACGGCGCTGCGGTCGATAACGCCTTTATAAGAAAAGTGTCTGACGTAGTTGTCACATCGGTTACTACTGCTGCAATAGCAAGTAATCACGATTCAAGTGAATTCGAACGTGGTGTTACAGTCGGCGCACGAACGAAGGGACACAGCATCTCTGAGGTAGCGATTAAGTGGGCATTTTCCCGTACGTCACATTTCACGAGTGCACCATGAATATCAGGAATCCGGTAAAACATCAAATCTCCAACATCACTGCTGAAGGGAAAAGATCCCGCAAGAACGGGACCAACGACGACTGCAGAGAATCGTTTAACGTGACAGAGGTGCAACTGTTCTGCAAATTGATGCAGATTTGAATGGTCGGGCATCAGGAAGCGCCAGCGTGCGAAAAGTTCAATGAAACATCTTCGATATGAGCTTTCGGAGCCGACGACCCACTCGTGTACCCTTGATGACTACACGAAAAGACATGGTGTCAGTTCCCTCCAGCACTACTTCAGACGTTAGTCGAGTCCATGCCACGTCGTGTTGCTGCAGTTCTGCTTGTTCGCGATACTAGGCAGGTGAAACAGTTTCTTTGGCCCTTTATTGTATTATTTATAGAGTGCTATCCGACAGTATTATGAGAAAATGGATTTATATCACACTGGGCAGACATATTCACCGGCCAGAGAATAGAGTGCGTAACACAATTACGAACCGATCGTTGTTTGGACATCTCAGTTACTCCCAAGAAGTTTCCTGTTAATTTTGTTTCTTTTTTTGACACCTTATGATTATACCATTCACAAGGTACTGCCGGTAAATGGGTGATGTGTCGAAGGTATCTCCAAGGCATTTGGGTGTAAAACAATGCTCCAGCTCGATGCCTTCCTAAGTCGCTTTCCGTTTTTGTCCTCCCTATCTGTTCCTTAGGTGGAGAGTGCAGAGCTGATGTAAGGTGGCGGCTGTTATTTTTCTGTTTCGTGGTATGGAGTGATCTAATGGTAAACTAGTGATCTTAATCTGTATTTATGGCTGAAAATAGGCAAAAATGTGAAAGTAACCACTTAATCACTGTTTCACGTTGTCCTATTTCCGCAGCAACTGATGATGGTGTTATATCTCATAAATGCAATGGCCACCCTGTGATTAATTAAAGTAGGAGGCCGTGGAAACGGGTAAAACAATATCTTTAACATATCGCAGCGGAAACAAGCAGCCCAGTGCACTACACACCGGAAGCAGCTACTAGGGTAGCAGAGTACGTGTGGCGTGCACACGGGGGTTTTTTAGGTTAGAGGGACCCCCCCTTGGGCGAAACGATAAAATACCTGACGGCTTACCAGAGAGGACATTATCATCGTTGATAAAGAACGTCCGTCCTCAGAGACCAAAAACAGGAAAAGTTAACGTAATATTAGTAAACTGCAGGAGTATCCAGGGCAAGGTTCCTGAATTAGTATCTCTTATTGAAAGAAATAGTGCGCATATAGTATTAGGAACGGAAAGTTGGTTAAAACCGGAAGTGAACAGTAACGAAATCCTAGACACAGAATTGAATATATACCGCAAGGATAGGATAAACGCCAATGGTGGAGGAGTATTTATAGCAGTAAAGAATTCAATAATATCCAGTGAAGTTATTAGCGAATGCGAATGTGAAATAATCTGGGTTAAGTTAAGTATCAAAGGTGGGTCAGATTGATAGTCGGATGCTTCTATAGACCACCTGCATCAGCAACCGCAGTAGTTGAGCGCCTCAGAGAGAACCTGCAGAACGTCGTGAAGAAGTTTCGTGATCATACTATTGTAATAGGGGGAGACTTCAATCTACCAGGTATAGAATGGGATAGTCACACAATCAGAATTGGAGCCAGGGACAGAGACTCTTGTGACATTATCCTGACTGCCTTGTCCGAGAATTACTTCGAGCAGATAGTTAGAGAACCAACTCGTGAAGCTAACGTTTTAGACCTCATAGCAACAAATAGACCGGAACTTTTCGACTCCGTGAATGTAGAAGAGGGTATCAGTGATCATAAGTCAGTGGTTGCATCAATGACTACAAGTGTAATAAGAAATGCCAAGAAAGGAAGGAAAATATATTTGCTTAACAAGAGTGATAGGGCACAAATCGCAGAATATCTGAGTGACCACCATCAAACGTTCATTTCTGAGGAAGAGGATGTGGAACAAAAATGGAAAAAATTCAGAAACATCGTCCAGTACGCCTTAGATAAGTTCGTACCGACTAAGGTCCAAAGCGAGGGGAAAGATCCACCGTGGTATAACAATCATGTACGAAAGGTACTACGGAAACAAAGAAAGCTTCATCATAGGTTTAAGAGTAGTCGAATCATAGCTGATAAGGAAAAGCTGAACGAAGCGAAAAAGAGCGTAAAGAGAGCAATGAGAGAAGCATTCAACGAATTCGAACATAAAACATTGGCAAACAATCTAAACAAGAACCCTAAAAAGTTTTGGTCATATGTAAAATCGGTAAGCGGATCTAAATCCTCTATTCAGTCACTCGTTGACCACGATGGCACCGAAACAGAGGACGACCGAAGAAAGGCAGAAATACTGAATTCAGTGTTCCGAAACTGTTTCACTGCGGAAAATCGTAACACGGTCCCTGACTTCAGCCGTCGCACGGACGCCAAAATGGAAAATATTGAAATAAACGATATCGGAATTGAAAAACAACTGCTATCACTTAGTAGCGGAAAAGCATCCGGACCAGACGAAATACCCTTAAGATTCTACAGTGATTATGCCAAAGAACTTGCCCCCTTTCTATCAGCAATTTATCGTAGATCGCTGGAAGAACGTAAAGTACCTAGCGACTGGAAGAAAGCGCAGGTCGTTTCCATTTTCAAAAAGGGTCATAAATCAGATGCGAATAATCATAGGCCTATTTCGCTTACGTCAATCTGTTGTAGAATAATGGAACATGTTTTGTGTTCTCGTATTATGACGTTCTTAGATAATACAAATCTCCTTCATCATAACCAACATGGATTCCGCAAACAGAGATCATGTGAAACTCAGCTCGCCCTATTTGCCCAAGAAATTCACAGTGCCGTAGACACTGGCGAGCAGATTGATGCCGTATTCCTGGACTTCAGGAAGGCATTTGATACGGTTCCGCACTTACGTTTAGTGAAAAGAATACGAGCTTACGGAATATCGGACCAGGTTTGTGATTGGATTCAGGATTTCCTAGAAGAAAGAACACAACATGTCATTCTTAACGGTTCAAAATCTGCAGATGTAGAGGTAATTTCGGGAGTACCGCAGGGAAGCGTGATAGGACCTTTATTGTTTACAATATACATAAATGACTTAGTTGACAACATCGGTAGCTCCGTGAGGCTATTTGCAGATGACACGGTTGTCTACAAGAAAGTAGCAACATCAGAAGACTCGTACGTACTCCAGGAGGACCTGCAGAGGATTAATGCATGGTGCGACAGCTGGCAGCTTTCCCTAAACGTAGATAAATGTAATATAATGCGCATACATAGGGGCAGAAATCCATTTGAGTACGATTATGCCATAGGTGGTAAATCATTGGAAGCGGTAACGACCGTAAAATACTTAGGAGTTACTATCCGGAGCGATCTGAAGTGGAATGATCACATAAAACAAATAGTGGGAAAAGCAGGCGCCAGGTTGAGATTCATAGGAAGAATTCTAAGAAAATGTGACTCATCGACGAAAGAAGTAGCTTACAAAACGCTTGTTCGTCCGATTCTTGAGTATTGCTCATCAGTATGGGACCCTTACCAGGTTGGATTAATAGAAGAGATAGACATGATCCAGCGAAAAGCAGCGCGATTCGTCATGGGGACATTTAGTCAGCGCGAGAGCGTTACGGAGATGCTGAACAAGCTCCAGTGGCGGACACTTCAAGAAAGGCGTTACGCAATACGGAGAGGTTTATTATCGAAATTACGAGAGAGCACATTCCGGGAAGAGATGGGCAACATATTACTACCGCCCACATATATCTCGCGTAATGATCACAACGAAAAGATCCGAGAAATTAGAGCAAATACGGAGACTTACAAGCAGTCGTTCTTCCCACGCACAATTCGTGAATGGAACAGGGAAGGGGGGATCAGATAGTGGTACAATAAGTACCCATCGCCACACACCGTAAGGTGGCTCGCGGAGTATAGATGTAGATGTAGATGTAGATGTATGACTTTATGGAGAAAGATACAATGATTATCCGTACATCATATATATCTAACTCTACGACCTGTTGGATCTGAAAATGACCTGGGGACTTTGAAGTAAAAGACTGAATTTAAACCTTTGACTTTATTATCGGTTACTTTTACATGAAGGGAATTCGAACTACGTAACAAGCAATGTTCTTAAATGATAATGTCTCTTACGAAATGAAAACTTGACTATAAATTTGCTTACATTATGATCAGCATGGGTGGTGCCTGTATGGGAATAAGTGAAAGGATTTTATATTCTTGTGTGTGATCCAACATGCTGCAACAGAGGTAACCGTTGCTGACGGCAAAGACCCAGAGAGGAAGTTGCTGTTACTCATTCACAGAGATTCGTTGTGCTTATAAACTTGCAGTTCCGTTAACCAATTTGCACGGGGCAAGGGTAGAGCGAACGAAAACTGGATAATAGATACAGCTATTGATGCAGGTGGACGAACATACTGGTCAACCAAAAACAGGGCGATATAAGGATTTTAACTTACGGCACACGTGGTAAAGATTTCAGCAATTCGGAAAGATCTTGGTACAAAGAACTGTGACTAAGAAGAAGCAATGTTCGCGACCTAACTAGCAGGTTGTCATTAAATACTCTAGTGGCAATTAAAATTGCTACACCACCAAGATGACGTGCTACAGACGCGAAATTTAACCGACAGGAAGAAGATGCTGTGATATGCAAATGATTAGCTTTTCAGCATTCACATAAGATTGGCCCCGGTGGCGACACCTACAACGTGCTGCCATGAGGAAAGCTTCCAACCGATTCCGCATACAAAAACAGCAGCTGACCGACGTTACCTGGTGAAACGTTGTTGTGGTGCCTCGTGTAAGCAGGAGAAATACGTACCACCACGTTTCCGACTTTGATAAAGGTCGGATTGTAGCCTATCGCGATTGCGGTTTATCGTATCGCGACATTGCTGCTGGCGTTGGTCGAGATCGAATGACTGTTAGCAGAATATGGAATCGGTGAGTTCAGGAGGGTAATACGGATCGCCGTGCTGGATCGCAACGGCCTCCTATCACTAGCAGTCGAAATGACAGGCATCTTATCCGCCTGACTGTAACGGATCGTGCAGCCACATCTCGATACCTGAGTCAACGGATGGGGACGTTTGCAAGATAACAACCATCTGCACGGACAGTTCGACGACGTTTGCAGCAGCATGGACTATCAGCTCGGAGACTATGGCTGCGGTTACCCTTGACGCTTCTAACAACCCTACCACAACAAAGGTCAAAAATTAATTATGATTGAAGTGTTGCTCACGCTGCTAAATATCGCATTTTCGGGCAACAACGAAGTTATATAATGTGGCAGGTGTCATTAGAGCACAGTTATTAAAGTCATTTCTTGAAATAACGGATAAACTAGGCACTCATCTTTTCGTGTTTCCCACGCTGGTCTCATTGTGAACTCATGGCTCAATCGTCGAAAATGTAGGTAGTGATGATTCCAAGCTCGGATGCAAAGAGACCTAGGTGTTATTCTGCGATATTCAAAAGTTTTATAGATGCGCTTCACAAACCATTCTTGAAGATTAAAGTTTTGCAAGTTAGGAGAATGGTGATGTAAAAAAGTAATCAGCACTCCGAATTTTAGTTACACTTCTTTTGTATTACTTTTGTTGCAACATCACTTCACAATATAAAACATACTTGAAAATATCTTCCTCACTGTTAAAGTTCACATTTCATGACCTGACTAAAATTTGTGTCTTTTCAACATGACGACCAAGACTTGACTCTCCAATAACCGCTTACGCGCCCAAAAATCATAGTTACATGTTCGTCAAAGATCATAGTGACAAAAGAAAGAATACACATAAGAATAATGTCATTGGAACATAAACATATCGATATATCAAAGTACCTCTACATTAATGAAATCAAATCTGAATGTTGTCACAGAAATGTGTTAACTATTTTACAGAAACGCAGTAGAATATTGGTGGTATCGAGAGGTTGAGGTGAGGTGCCTTAATGGTTACGTAATTCAAGTATCATTACACGCTGCATCACAAACAGGAGCGCCTGCGATGGCGTGCTCAACGACGAACCAGGGTGCACGAATGTATCCAGGCTCTGTTTACAGCATCATGATGGTCGCATCCGTGTTTGGCGACATCGCGGTGAACGAACATTGGAAGTGTGTATTCGTCATTGCCATACTGGCGTATCACTCAGCATTATGGTATGGGGTGCCATTGGTTACACGTCTCGGTCCCCTCTTGTTCGCATTGACGGCACTTTGAACAGTGGACGTTACATTTCAGATGTGTTACGACCCGTGCGTCTAACCTTCATTCTATCCCTGCGAAACCCTACATTTCAGCAGGATAATGCACGACCGCATGTTCAGGTCCTGTACGGGCCTTTCTGGATACAGAAAATGCTCGACTGCTGCCCTGGCCAGCACATTCTCCAGATCTCTCACCAACTGAAAACGTCTGGTCAATAGTGGCCCAGCAACTGGCCCGTCACAATGCGCCAGCCACTACTCTTGATGAGCTGTGGTATCGTGTTGAAGCTTCATGGGCAGCTGTACCTGTACACACCATCCTAGCTCTGTTTGAGTAAATGCTCAGGCGTATCAAGGCCCAAATTGCGTGAAAATGTAATCACATGTCAGTTCTAGTATAATACATTTGTCCAATGAGTACCCGTTTATCATCTATATTTCTTCTTGGTGTAGCAATTTTAATGGCCACTAGTGTAGTTCCATTACGTCTCACCGTCATTGCCTCGTGGTACAGCTTCTCTACGTGTCCCCATTGACTAATGTGCGGACTGTGGATCATCCCACTTTCAATTGCCTACCTTTCGGTCCTCAATACCCCGAGATGACGCTTTTTTTGGCTCACGTTCCTGCCAATGACAGACCTGGCTCCTGCGCGCAAGACAACGATCCAATCAGCTCGGGTCAAAATGCGAGCCATTCGGGTCCCTTATCTGCCGGTTTTAACTAACAAATTTTCTAGAAAGAACTCGAAGCTTCTACTGCGAACTTCCAGCCACCAATGGAAACACTCGCTCACGAATTCGCACTCCAAGTCACGTACGCCAAGACAGAGGGGGCTGGGGTCTTCTGCCACCATTACTCACCTTGTTCTTTTATTCCCTCCCTGCTATAATCCTGTGCATTCCAAAGTTTCAGATCTCCGTTTCTAAGCTCGAAGAGAGCAGGACAAATTTACAGAATGGATATCATGCAAGACAGGTTGTTCTCATGAAGTACAGGCCGCTAATCATAATAGGAAAGTTGGGATTAAATATAACACTTACCCCACAGTTCACTTCCTATATGCAGGGGTCCGAGTAGAATATGATAAACACGGCATATAAAATTATAAAAAGCAGTACCTAATTCATGGGATTAACGCTAATGAAAGACGTACTCAAATAAACGTACGTCTTTCACTAATTTCTGTATGGGTTTTACTTCATATAGTTCTTGTTATAGTTATCAGAAGTCGATCTCAGATGTCTTATTAGTACTTGTTCAGTTTCTTGAAAATAATTTATTTGTGCTGTCAAAGCTAGTTCGTTAGCAGATACGAAACTTTTGCTTAGATTAAGTATTGGCTGATCATTTGTGTAAATGTTGAAGAACACCGGTGACAGTACTGTACAGAGTACTCCAACATCTATGTCGTCGTTGGTATTCAACATAAATCTTCAGTTGTGTAGTAAGCTGACAATTATTTTAGTGAAACCGTAGTCCTGAGTCACTGCGTACACCTTGTGAAACAGTGTGCGGTGTTGGACTATATAATAAGCGTATGAAAGTCTATAAATGCTACTTCAGTAATGTTCCCCTTCCACACCGATCCTAGGTGTGTGTGTTAGATGGGTTATTTGTACTGTACAATTTCTTTGCGCTCTGGGTCCAACCGATTCGTGTATAAGAAAGCTATCGATCTTAATTGACACATTGCTGAAAAGCATCCTTTCTAACATCTTGTAAATGTGACATAATAATGAGATAGTTCTATAGGTTTGAGGATCAGAAGCCTCTTTCCCTGGTTTCAAGACAGCAATTAGCTTGGTTTCCCTCCATATTTTGCAAAAAAATTCTTCTTTTTTAATCAGTTATTCTAGAATTCCACAATCCGTTTCTTTATCGTTGATCCTAACTTCTTTATTTTCTGTTAATTTAACATTGTTGTAAAGCTTCTTGCAGCTCTTTTTCACGAAATGGAATTCTTTTCTTAGTGTTCTTGCCTCTGAATCTAGGGCCCTTAGCGCTGTTGGTCTGTTTTGTCATTTATAAGAACTGGGTCTAGCTTAGGCAATATCGGGCCACTTTTGTGGCTGGATTCAGGACTTCCTAGTGGATAAGAAAAGCACGTTGCTCGTAACAGGAACCAAGTTTCAGAGGCGAAAGCAGCTTCGGGCATACACCGAAGCTATGTTACGGCGGCGATACTGCTCACGACAGATTTTTTTTTCTTTTATATCTGTAGTTAATTATTTTCTAGTGTAACTGACAAAGCTTACTATGGGGACTTCCAGTTAACCAAATGGGCCTTGAATTCCACTGGGACATTCTTGATGTTTGGAGGTATGATTTATCACCACGGTGATGTAGAGAATGTGTAACGTGTCCTGAGGCGTAGGACATATACTATTAACGACCTCCGATGTTCTAGTGCGTTTATATTTTTGCCGAGCTGCCCAGTGGACGCTGTTTGTGTGACTTTCAACCCAGAGGTAAACGGGTAGAATCACCGTGGAAGCGCGAGTGGTGGCGAGTGGTTCAGGAGAAGAGAGACAGTTATTCGTTCGCGAACAGTACACCATGTCTTCGTGACAGGACTCCAGTATCCTATGATAAAGCCGAGCCGCGCGGAATGGCCGCGCGGTTTGAGGCGTCATGTAACGGACTGCGAGCCCCTCGCGCCAGAGGTTCGAGTCCTCTCTCGGGTATGGGTGAGTGTGTTGTTCTTAGCGTAAGTTACTCTACGTTAGTTTAATTAGTGGGTAAGTTTAGGGAACGATGACCTAAGCAGTTTGGTCCCTTAGGAATTCACACACATTTGAACTTCTGATAAAGCCGGAAGCTGAAATCTCTTTGCAGTGTCTTTCAGAGTGAGGACAGTCAGTAGTGACCCATTCGTCATATACGAACGTTAAACTCAATGGCCCTTTCCGTGTTTCTGACGAATTTTACTTTCTGCACTTCCACTGTTTCTAACCTTCTCTATTTCCCTATCATTTACACCACTGACACAAATACCTCATTCGAATATTAAACAGTTATAGTGACGACACAAAGAATGCATCACGAAGAAGTGAAGACGATGTGAGAGAGTAGAGAAAATCTTTGCAATCTAGTGGCTGATGCCTGTCCTTGAAACCTCTCATATTGCAGCACCATTCGAGATATATATTTTAACGGCTATTTATTATTCATATTTTTTCTGTTATTGCAATGCACAGGACACTACACACATGTTGAAGAAATGCATCACACTTTCTTTAAACTGTATAATAGCTCTACTACAGATTGACGGCGGCGCGGAATGGCCGTGCGGTTTGAGGCACCGTGTCACGGATTGCGCGGCCCCTCCCGCAATAAATTCGTGTCCTCACTCGTATGCGTTGTTTTTAGCATAAATTAGTTTAATTTAGTTTAAGTAGGTTGTAAGTCAAGGGACCGACGGCCTCAGTAGTTTGGTCCCTTGGGAATTCACACACATTTTAACATTTTTTGATTGACGAATGTCGCGATAGACAATCACCTGTACAGGTCCGGGAGGAAGAATCGGTCATGGTCACGTTGAAGGAAACATTCTGGCCAAGATCTAAAGTAATTTTTGATCTTTATAGAAAACCGACATAAAGATTGCTGAACAGTAAAGGGAATAGGTCTTCCCCTAAAAGGAAAATTCTACATTAATAGTGTCGCAATAGAGTAAGAATTGTACTGGTTATTGTAGCTGCAAACGTCTACGGTTTCCGTGAAAGGAAATGGTGGTTAATGGGTCATGATCGCCTCTTCCATGGTATGCTCTAAAAGCCCACACGTGTTTTCCTCCACACAGCAGACCTCCTCCCTTCCAGGCCCTTCTAAATGGTGAGCATCTCAGGAAGTTCAGCCTACGTATGCTAGGTACGAGCTTGGCGAATTCGGGTTTACTGATCTGGGAACTGGTAAGCGGCGCCAAACCGTCGTAAATACACTGTTGTGCAAAACATAAGGACGAAAGTGGCTTTCACAAGATGTCATTGCTAAGTAACACAGCTCCATGAAACTTGGACCATACACAGAAAGAACTACTGCATTATGGTACAGAACA
Source organism: Schistocerca serialis cubense (assembly GCF_023864345.2). NCBI lineage: Eukaryota > Metazoa > Arthropoda > Insecta > Orthoptera > Acrididae > Schistocerca > Schistocerca serialis. The sequence continues at coordinate 587,707,621 of NC_064640.1, forward strand.
TAACTAAAAGAAAGCCGCGTGGGATCAGCCGAATGGTCTGAGGCGCTGCAGTCTTGGACTGTGCAGCTGGTCCCGGGGGAGGTTCGAGTCCTCCCTCGGGCATGGGTGTGTATGTTTGTCCTTAGGATGATTTAGGTTAAGTAGTGTGTAAGCTTAGGGACTGATGACCTTAGGGGTTAAGTCCCATAAGATTTCACACACATTTGAACATTTGAACTAAAAGAAAATCGTTACGAAACGAAAAGAATTGACAGTTTTATTTAAAGTTAAACTGAAGTCACTGCGACTTATGATGGACCCTGGACTTACAAAAAGTGAGCCATGGTTCTTAATCACGTGTGTGATCACTAATAACAGCATTGCATGCTCTCCATTCTGGCCACAAGGTTGTTAATGACTTCTTGTTCTAGAGCCCTCCATTCCTACGCCAGCATAGATGGCATCTCACACGTGGCCAATAGGTTTCAAGTCGGCGGGATCGGTAGGCCAGTCTATTCGCCGATTATTCTCTCGTTCCAGGAGCTCTTCCACTCGCGCAGTTCGATGCGGTCAAGCAGTGTCATCCGTAGAAATGAAGTCAGGACCGGGCGCACCCTTGAAAAGACGTAAACGGGAAACAAAACAGCGTCACAATAACGTTGACCGATGAGTGTACCGTGTTTAAAGATTTGGAATCCAGTAACACCATGCAATATTACGCCTTCCCAGACAACACCGGGCCACCAAAGGCTTCTGGGTCACTACTTGTTTCCACCTCTCACCATACGAGGATACATGGATCATTGAGTAATATAATCGTTTCGGTGGTCAAGTGTTATGGTGTGGGCAGGCATACTATTGGATGCCCATACTGACATCTAAATGTTTGAATACAGTTTGGCCATCAATCACCACTGGTGTGACACTGTACTCCTGCATTCAGTAAAGACTTCATTCTTACGGATCACGGATCGCGATCACGTCGAATATCGCTGTTGGAGGATCTCGTGGCACGAGAGGATTTTTAGCGAATGCACTATGAGGATGCTTCAGTGACCATCGTGGTGAGTGGCAGTGAGCAGTTACATGTCACAGGAAGTGGGGATCTCGGTTTAACAGTCTGGATCGCGAGGCTGGTACAAACTTCTTTAAAAGAAACCTCAACATCAAGGTATGGTACTTGTGGACGGGGTGGGTGGACGTTGATGTGAAAGAGTCGCTAGTGGGCAACCTCAGGGGAACTTGGAGCACCTCAGTTTTATAACCCAGATAAGTGGAGCTCTATTTTGGTGGACTCTTAACGGCCCTAGCTGCTCCTGGCCTTCCACGAAGCCTGTACTAAGTCCGACACTCTCACCGGTTTCGGTGGGTTTTTGGGCAGCATTAACACCCATACCCGAAAGAGACCTCGTGTGACCTGCCTACCGGAGATGTGTGTCACTACTAGAGAAAGCAATAATAGTAGCGGACCACTTTCTATGGTGAAAAACATGTTCATTGTTATTAAATGTGAAGAAGGTTCAGGTGGTTCAAATGGCTCTGAGCACTATGGGACATAACTTCTAAGGTCATCAGTCTCCTAGAACCTAGAACTACTTAAACCTAACTAACCTAAGGACATTACACACATTCATGCCCAAGGCAGGATTCGAACCTGGGATCGTAGCGGTCGCGCGGTTCCAGACTGTAGCGCCTAGAACCGCTCGGCGAAGAAGGTTCGATTGAAACACTATCACCTTTCTAAATAAATGAAGCTCTGAAGGGACTTCCGTGACATCTTAAATCTATCAAGGCTCTGAGCACTATGGGACTTAACATCTATGGTCATCAGTCCCCTAGAACTTAGAACTACTTAAACCGAACTAACCTAAGGACATCACACAACACCCAGTCATCACGAGGCAGAGAAAATCCCTGACTCCGCCGGGAAGCGAACCCGGGAACCCGGGCACGGGAAGCGAGAACGCTACCGCACGACCACGAGCTGCGGACCAAATCTATTAAGGGCCTGCCTAATGTTGCGCTCCTGACCCAAACAACGAAAACTACCCAGGACGAGAAGTTATTAAATGCTGAACTACTTGGAGGATGTGTTATCAGCAGTGAGCTGCTAACTGGGCTAAATTGTTAACATTGTGAAGATGGATTCCGAAGAACCCCAGTAGGAATGGAGAAGCGTTTGTGTCAATCAAATTAAGGACTAGTACACTACTCACTGCCAGTTGCTGCTCCGCACGGCTTCCCCGAAGGAGGTTCGAGTCCTCCCTCGGGCATGGATGTGTGTGTCGTCTTTAGAGTAAGTTAGTTTAAGTTAGATAAAGTAGTGTGTAAGCTTCCAATGACCTCAGCAGTTTGGTCCCATAAGACCTTACGCCAAATTTCCAATTTCCAGTTGCTGCATAATGAGGTTGAAAGGGAATGGGTCATCGGTGAGACACTCAAGTTTATCACAGGCTCCACAAGTACTCAAATATTGTAGGGTTGGCATAGTTTAGGCGTACTATAGTTGTGTATTTTGTGTCCTGTGGAACTTTCAAAACAGACTGGTTCATCCATCCTGTCACTTAGAAAGGTTTACAGGATTAAAGGTTGATCTAACAGGTATCATTTGTCAATAAATAAACACATTGTGTAGCTCATTGTTCCTTCATAGTCTCCTCATGATATTAAAAGAGTGGTTTTCAGTGTGATTCACGTATTAACAACCTGCTTTTAAATGCCAAGCGACAAATCTTATGACACAGAACTGACAGTACGTTTCAATTTGAATGGGTTCAGGACGCATGTGGCGAAACTAAGTCTGATACCAGAAGGTCGATCAATTTGTATATGTCTTCAGGAGACGCGTTTTCAGTCAGCTGACGTTCCTAAATTAAGTACCCACATTATCTCCTAGTGGAGAGACGGCCGAAGGAGGAGTGGCTAATTTCGTAAACAGCACCTACCACTCCTCCATTCTCTCCGTCACAACCAGGCTATAAGCAGTCGCTGCATTAGCACATGTATGTCATATTTACATTATGTTCATTATACCTGCCACCACATGAGATGCTACACGAAGAGGCTCTTTGTGAAGTCCTTACTGAGCCTCCCACACCTTCCTAATATGTGGAGATTTTGATGCATACAGAGTGCTTTGGGATTCTACCACCACCAGGGCTGAAGCTGTTGATAAACTTTTCAAGCAATCACATTCTCCTTTGTTGAACATGAGGCGGGGCACATAATTCAGCACTGCAACGACATCATTCACTGCTTTCGATCTCTCTTTGCGATTTTTGGCACTAGCACACACATCTCAGCGGAAAGCAGTCGATGACTTGCATGGAAATAGTAAAATGAGACGGCGTTCAGAGTGAAGACACATCAGCGGCCAAAATTTTATCAGTAAATTGTTGAGAATCCGTAACAAAGTTCCTGAATTTACTGCCTTCCAGTACAGTTCTATTGCTCATATTGTTCTTGAGACCTAGAGCTGCGTGAAACTCGAAGTGGAAAGCTCTGAGGTGTTTAGCAATTCATGGAACGTATACAGTAAAGACAAATTAAACACGATAGGAGGGGCAGTATATTGTCTCTATTGAGGTCGAAATTAGGTGTGAGAGGCAAGTCATCAGGCAGCGTATAACAGACCTTTGTGAAACCAGGTTAACTGTAGGATGTTTTCACCGGGAAACCGCTTCCGTTGTGACAGTTGTAGACTCATTCAAAGGAAGTCTTCGGGCGGTAAGGCGTAAATACCGAGATTTAGCAGTACTAGTCGGAGTCGAATTTAACCTACTGAGTACAGACTGAGTCGTGATGGATTCGTTGGAGAGGTTACAGACAGACAGTCTTGCGAAGTGCTTTTGAGAACGTTTGCGGAAAACTTTCTAGAATAGCTAGTTCGGCAGCGATACGCGGTGGAAATATCTCAGACCTTGTAGTTACTAACAAACTGAACCTTACCGATAGCGTCACTACAGAGACGGGAATTTGTGATTATGATCTCATCATAGCCAGTATGGTTCCTAAAGTTAATAAATCAGTCAAGAAGGCTAGCAGAGCATTTCTGCAAGAAAACAGCAGATAAACTGTTGTTAACATCTTAATTTGACAATGTATTGACATCATTTAGTTCGATTGTTATGAACACTGAGAAATTGTAGGCAAAGAGTACACAAGTTGTAAATCATGCTCTGGACAATTATGTGCCTACTAAATCGAGTGAAAGGAGGATATAACATGAACATCGACAAAAGCAAAACGAGGATAATGGAATGTAGTCGAATTAAGTCGGTTGATGACGAGAGAATTAGATTAGGAAATGAGACGCTTAAAGTAGTAAAGGAGTTTCGCTATTTGGGGAGCAAAATAACTGATGATGGTCGAGGCAGAGAGGATATAAAATGTAGACCGGCAATGGCAAGGAAAGCGTTTCTGAGGAAGAGAAATTTGTTAACATCGAGTATAGATTTTTAGTGTCAGGAAGTCGTTTCAGAAAGTATTTGTATGGAGTGTAGTCACGTATGGAAGTGAAACATGGACGATAGATAGTTTAGACAAGGAGAGAATAGAAACTTTCGAAATGTGGTGCTACAGAAGAATGCTGAAGTTTAGATGGGTAGATCACATAACTAATGAGGAGTTACTGAACAGGATTGGGGAGAAGAGGAGTTTGTGGCACAACTTGACTAGAAGAAGGGATCGGTTGGTAGGACATGTTCTGAAGCATCAAGGGATCACCAATTTAGTACTGGAGGGCAGCGTGGAGGATAAAAATCGTAGAGGGAGACCCTGAGATGAATACACTAAGCAGATTCAGAAGGATGTAAGCTGCAGTACGTACTGGGAGATGAAGAACCTTGCACAGGATAGAGTAGCATGGAGAGCTGCATCAAACCAGTCTCAGGACTGAAGACCACAACAACAACAACAAATCGATTAAGGACGGAAAATACCAACGGTGGTCTAACAGCAAAAGTCGGAAAATGCTGAGGAATTAAAGAATGTTGCACTCTCGGTTCAAAAGAGAAGGCGTAAATGAGGCCACGCAAAAGTTGGTAGAGATTAGTCAGCCTCTGAAAAGATCTATCAGCGAATCATACAACAATAACCACCGTCAAGCCTTAGTAAAAGATCTGGCCGAGAACCTGAGAAACTTCTGATCCGTTGTAAAACCGCTTAGCAGGACTAAGGTACACGTTAGCCAATCTGGTGTGGCAGTAGAAAGCAGCAAGACGTAACCGAAGTTTTAAATATCACGTTTAAGAAACCATTCACGCAGGAGAATCGTACACACGTACTGTCGTTTGACCATCACAGGGAGTCCCGAATTGACGGCACTGTAATAAGAGAAAGAACTGAAAAAGTTGAAAACAAGTAAGTCAGTTTTACAAAGATTACTCTGCAGCACTGGCACCTTATCGCGAATCACTCGTCCAACGCAAAAGTCGCAAGCGACTAGAAAGAAGCGCATATGTCTCCTGCATATAAGAAGACGAAAAGAACGGGACCGTAAAATTACAGACCAATGTTCATAACATCGGTTTGCTGCAGAATTCTTGAACGTGTTCTGAGTACGAATATAATAGTTTCCAAGACGCCGAAAAACTTCTGTGAACGAATCAGCACCGTCTTAGAAACCGTCACTCGTACGGAACTCAGTTTCCTCGTTTTTCGCAGGATATACTGCGAACTATAGATAAAGGCAGATTCCATATTTCTAGATTTCCGAAAAGCATTTGACATGGTGCCCCACTGCAGACCGTTAACGGAGGTACGGGCGCCTGGAATACGGTCCCAGATGCGTGAGCGGTCTGAAGACTTCTCAAGCAGTAGAATCCAGTGTGTTGTCCTCGATGGCGAGTGTTCGTCAGAGACAAAGGTACTGCCTGGGTTGCCCAAGGTAAGCGTGGCAGGACCGCTATTGTTTTCTAAGTATATAAATGAATGATCTAGAGGACAGGGTGGGCAACGGACTGTTTTTGTTTGCTGAGGATGTTGTGGTGAACGCGAAGGTGTCGAAGCTGACTGACTGTAGAAGGATACAAGATGACTTAGACAAGATTTATAGCTGATGCGATGAAACGCAGCTACCACAAAATGTAGAAAAATAAAAATGTAAGTTAATGTGGATGAATAGAAAAACCAAACCTGCAATGTTTGGATACTACATTAGAAGTGTCCCGCTTGACACAATCACGTTGTTTAAATATCTGGGTATAGAGTTGCCAAGTGATATGAGATGAACGATATTTAAGGATTATGGTATGGAAGACGAACGGCTTCGGTTTACTGGGAGAATTTTACGAAAGTGTGGTGCATCTGTGAAGGAGACTGGATGTAGGACGCTAGTGCGAACTATTCTTAAGTACTTCCGGGGTACTTGGGATCAGCACGATGTCGAATTAAAGGAATACATCGAAGCAATTCAGAGGCGGGCTGCTGGAATTGTTAACTGTTGGTTCAAAAAACACGCAAGTATTGGGAGATGTTTCGGGAACTCAAATAGGAATCCTTGGAGTAAATGTGACGTTCATTTTGAGGTACACAACCGAGGAAACTTAGTGAACCGGTACTTGAATCTGACTGCAGAACGATTCTACTGCTGCTTACACACACTTCACGGAAGAACTTCGAAGATAAGATATGAGAAATTAGTCTCATACGGGGCATATAGGCACTAATTTTTCCCTCGGTCTTTCTGCGAGTGGAACAGAAAAGGAAATGAGTTGTAGTGTTACAGAGTACCCTCCACCACGTATCGTACGGTGGCTTGCACAGTATGTATGTCGATATGGATCTGATCACTTTCTGATCTGAATTCTCCTGCACCACAGCGTGGTGCCCGAAAGTATGCCGTCACGATGGGATATTAGTAGAGCAAAGTCAACGCTCTACAGCCAATTTCCTGTGTTTCAACGCCGTCGTAACGACCTGGAATGGGGGGATCGTATAACCAAAACGATCTAGCATGCCGCTCAAGCATCCATTCCACAGCCTTCGGGTCCACTAAAAATGACACTTGGTGAAGCGGCGAATGCCGCTCAGCAATCAGAGCCAGGTGGTTACGGCTCTGCATGGGTTGTAGTGATGCACAACTGCAGAGAACCTCTCATTCCTTCGGGTAGAGAAGGTAGAATGTCACCGATTTCCCAGAAAGAGTAAAAAAGAGATCATTGAAACAGTTACAACCCGTTTCACTCGACGTACAGTGGTACGGTACACTATCAGGAGGAGAAGGAGGTGACTAGTAGCTGCTGTAACATTTAATGGAAGTCTCCTGAGCAACCGGTAAGACATCGTCCAGAATATGGAGATCTACTTTGCCACAGTTTGGGCCAGAATTTGGCTTTTCTATTTCCACCAATAAAGAAGAATACGACTGTCTCTTTTCCATATGTGTCCTAGATTCTGCGGTATGTGCAGCTTGTGATACGTCCGTTGTAGTACATTAAGGCACCTCATAATGCAGAACAAAGAAATCCTCCTCACCCTTTCTTAAGTTCAATTGCGTGTCAGACTGCTTTCCTGTTTCTTGGAGGAAGACAGTTTTAACCGACTTTTAAAACCTGGAAAGGACCGAACATGTTCGAGTAGTTATAGTAGTGTTGGCCTCACTGGCTGCATGGATAATTCCAATGAGCGGATAGTCAACCATCACCTTGTATGAGCCTAATTCAAACAGCTCCTTCGTCGCTTTATGTGAGTCCGGTAGATATCGCTTCACATTTCATAGCCTGTCCATCCCGGAAGCGCATGGGCATGAAGCTTTTCTCCTTAGGCATCATTTCATAGATATATTTTTTGACATCGAGAAAACCTTCGACACAACGTGGAGGCACATTACCCTCGAGCAGTTTCCTGAAGCAGCTAATGAGGATGTCTTTCCATATAACGCGGTCTTTTTGTCTCACCACGCCATTTTAAATATCAAGTCGGTGTCGTCGTCTCTGACGGATTTGAGCAAGAGAACGATGTCCAAGTTAGCGTTCTTAGAGTGACTAACGTTCGCCATAGCCATTAATACACTCCTGGAAATGGAAAAAAGAACACATTGACACCGGTGTGTCAGACCCACCATACTTGCTCCGGACACTGCGAGAGGGCTGTACAAGCAATGATCACACGCACGGCACAGCGGACACACCAGGAACCGCGGTGTTGGCCGTCGAATGGCGCTAGCTGCGCAGCATTTGTGCACCGCCGCCGTCAGTGTCAGCCAGTTTGCCGTGGCATACGGAGCTCCATCGCAGTCTTTAACACTGGTAGCATGCCGCGACAGCGTGGACGTGAACCGTATGTGCAGTTGACGGACTTTGAGTGAGGGCGTATAGTGGGCATGCGGGAGGCCGGGTAGACGTATCGCCGAATTGCTCAACACGTGGGGCGTGAGGTCTCCACAGTACATCGATGTTGTCGCCAGTGGTCGGCGGAAGGTCCACGTGCCCGTCGACCAGGGACCGGACCGCAGCGACGCACGGATGCACGCCAAGACCGTAGGATCCTACGCAGTGCCGTAGGGGGCCGCACCGCCACTTCCCAGCAAATTAGGGACACTGTTGCTCCTGGGGTATCGGCGAGGACCATTCGCAACCGTCTCCATGAAGCTGGGCTACGGTCCCGCACACCGTTAGGACGTCTTCCGCTCACGCCCCAACATCGTGCAGCCCGCCTCCAGTGGTGTCGCGACAGGCGTGAATGGAGGGACGAATGGAGACGTGTCGTCTTCAGCGATGAGAGTCGCTTCTGCCTTGGTGCCAATGATGGTCGTATGCGTGTTGGGCGCCGTGCAGATGAGCGCCACAATCAGGACTGCATACGACCGAGGCACACAGGGCCAACACCCGGCATCATGGTGTGGGGAGCGATCTCCTACACTGGCCGTACACCACTGGTGATCGTCGAGGAGACACTGAATAGTGCACGGTACATCCAAACCGTCATCGAACCCATCGTTCTACCATTCCTAGACCGGCAAGGGACCTTGCTGTTCCAACAGGACAATGCACGTCCGCATGTATCCCGTGCCACCCAACGTGCTCTAGAAGGTGTAAGTCAACTACCCTGGCCAGCAAGATCTCCGGATCTGTCCCCCATTGAGCATGTTTGGGACTGGATGAAGCGTCGTCTCACGCGGTCTGCACGTCCAGCACGAACGCTGGTCCAACTGAGGCGCCAGGTGGAAATGGCATGGCAAGCCGTTCCACAGGACTACATCCAGCATCTCTACGATCGTCTCCATGGGAGAATAGCAGCCTGCATTGCTGCGAAAGGTGGATATACACTGTACTAGTGCCGACATTGTGCATGCTCTGTTGCCTGTGTCTATGTGCCTGTGGTTCTGTCAGTGTGATCATGTGATGTATGTGACCCCAGGAATGTGTCAATAAAGTTTTCCCTTCCTGGGACAATGAATTCACGGTGTTCTTATTTCAATTTCCAGGAGTGTAGTATGAAGTCGACAGCTACTTTCCTTTCCAGTGTCCTTTCTTTATTGACGACTTCCCCGTCTTCCGTTCCACTTCCAGTCTTTTAACAACCACTCGTTAGTTGCAACAGATTATTAGACGGCTAGAGAAATGGTTGGAGAAGAGGGGTTTCAATTTATCAACACTGAAGTCTGCGTTTGTTCTTTTTATGTCCTTGGATTATGTTTCAGACTTGTCTGAGTTGAGGTTTTCAAAGACACGGTTATTAGGTTTCTGGGCTCACAACTGATGATAAACTTAAATGGCTGTCACTCCTTAGGGACCTAAAAATATGGTATCTAAAAGCTCTAAGTAATTTAAAATAACTGTGATCCATGGGAAGTAGACCTAACTTGTCTGCTCCAGTTTTACACAACGTTTATGCGATCTTGGCTTACATAAAACTTATTTAAAAGTATTGGACATAGTGAACCATGATGAAATTAGACTGGCCAATGGAGCCCTTAGAACCAGCCCCTTACCGAGGCTCTGTGCTGAAGTTAGAGATCCAACTGACACCATCAAGCTGCAACTCCCCATAATCTGACACCCCTACAAAATAAGAGGGCGTGCAGAAAAGCAAATCCTCCGAATTTCTATATGAAAACTGTTAAAGCTTTTTAAATAACGCAAACGTTATTAACATTCTACATCTATATTCTTCAAGTAAATATATTTGCAGCAGTCTGCCACTAGAGGTTTGAGGATTGTAGCGTGTAATACGGTGGTGTGCAACGTAACTATGTCGGTGCGTGAGAAACAGCGTGCTGTAATCGAGTTTCAATTTCAAAGACTTCGTCCGTACACTGAGCACCCTCTCCTTCAGCATGACAATATCAGACCACACACGAGCGCTGCGACATCTGCGAGAATCGCCTTGGGTTCGCTGCCGTCGATCATTCTCCGATATGGTCCCATCCCACTGTCATCTGTTCCCAGAAATTAAAGAACGCCTTCGAGGACTTCAGTTGATAGTGATGAATCTGCGCAAGTAGAGGAGAGGTTGGTGCTCAGTCAACCAAGTCAATCTCTCTACAGCGACGGTAACTACAAACTGGTCTCTCTTTGGAAGAAATAAGTTCGTCGCCATAGTGGCTTGGTTGAGAAGTAAAAATGTAGACATGAAAAATAAAGATGTAGAATGTCATTAACGCGGGTTTTATTTAAAGAATTTCAAGAGTCTTCACATGCTTTCCATCACGTCTTCGTAGTATCGACGCCATGAACACCTAATGCCGTATTGGTGATCGGCAACCAATGGAAATATTTTCTCGTAATCGACAGTGATCAACGAGGCCCTCACGGATAACAGCGAAATGTTGTCTTTTACATATGGACGAGGCAGATTTTCTAGTTTTACACCATGGTTAGAAATATCTCCAACTTAGCTCCACCGTAGGCTCAGAGTTATTTTAGACTTGAGAAATTTTAAGAAATATTGCACTCCTAGGGTTTAACTTTCGGTCTGTGTTTTACACATTTTAGATAGACATCTCAGTTTTTAAGTTGTGTACACTGTAGGTTCAAAACAAGGAGACTTCCTTCGTGCACAACAGTGTTCCCCGACTATGCCTTCACGTCTTGACTTTCACATTAATACATTCTTTTTACTGCAGAGGTCGATGTGGTCCTGAAATTACTGGAGCAGTTGAGGCATCTTCAGAGCTAAAAGTTCCCCATCCACTCCGATTCCTTGAGTGCCTCACAATCGCTGCAACAACTGCACCCAATAGAGAAAATGATCCAGTTCATACATCGCCAATTCTACTTCCTTCAGCAGGGTAGCAGGTATCATTCCGCTGCCTACCAGGGCACCCGGGAATTCGGGGAAATGAAAAGGCAAACCAAGCTTCCAAGGAGGCTTCAGGCAACCCGACGTGTCATAACGTGCCATTCCCCTGCAGGCTTTCATTTGGCATTTGAGTCGAAAAACTGTAGAAGGGGTTTGCAGTGAGGGCTAATAAGCTACGAATGATTGACCAAAGTATAAGGCCATTGCGGATCTTATACCAGTTACTCCGGAGAGATGAAGTGACCCTGAGCACCCGGCTCCGAACTGGGCAATGTCCCTGACACATGGCTTCATACTCCAGAGACGGACCCCCTACATTTTATTTGAGTGCACTTTATATTGTGATAACAGGGTGGAAATAAATCTCGGTCGTTAGCTGCCTTTTATTTTAGCTGTTGACCATACAAGTGTGGTAAAGTTTTTAAAATATTCTGAAGTGCTGGTCCCTGGCCTACGTTTTAGGCTGGAGATTTTAGTGTGTTGTGGAGTGGCTATCTCATACATTTTATTCCAGCGATTAGACTGCCACAGTTAACTGCTATACTACTTAAATTCATTCCTCTGCTTCTTCTTTCTACGGTAATTTTTAGAGCTGACGAAACAGATGTTTCTCTTAGTTTCGTGTGTATGTGAGTGTGAGTGTGTGTGTTTCCGGAGCAACTTTTATATCTTTTGTAGCTCAAATTTTACGGTTATGCTACTTTTACCAGCATGCGTCTCTTAAAATTTTTGTACGGGCTCTGTGGAACAAGCTGTGTTACGCACACACTGACATATCGACTCGAAGGAAACTGTCTTCGGTACGTATGGTTACGTTTCCAGTGACAGGCTTCGCCATTCAACATTCCCTACGAATTTAGACATGCCACTATGTCACTATTTCCACATTTGGCTCTGTTTGGCCCTGAACTAATCTCACGTAGACAGAGTGAAAACAGGTTATACTTGAAAGTAGTATTCCGGTCAGATTCTCTAGACAGCTGAGTGCAATAGTTACGGCAGTCGTCTCTCTCAGGTAGTGGAAGCAGTTTTCAAATTCCAGTTCGGCAATACAGAGCCTAGGTCTGCGTGACCTATTCAGCTATGGTGGACACAGAGACGGTTTCTTTGAAAAAAGAAAGCCGAATACGTTCCTGTCCTTCTCCAGTCCCATCTCTAATGACGTCCTGGACGACTGGACCTTAATCCCCAATTTTACTTTGGCATCAAATAAAATGAAACTGGTAAATCCATCAATTCGTGTAACTGAAACTTTCCCGAAGACGAAAAATTAATAATTCGTATTTAATATATAATACTGGATTTAAATCTGTTCAGCCCTAACGGCGAACACTATGATTTTAAGATGTTCCGTAGTTGCTCGAAACCAGTTTTCGTCGTAAAAAGTACACTATTACACTGTAGTAGAAGATATTTTCACTGAAATTTCGAAAATAGTGTATATATGAAAGCAGACTTTTTCTTAGACTTAAAACAATTGGATCTAATTGGAATAACATTTGCCAGATTTCCTGTAAAATTCTTTCACGGCCTATAATGTTCCACCTGTATTGTTAAAACATTAAAAAAATGGAATATCAGCTAACAGTTTCAGTTCCGACGCCCTTGGTATGCCAAAGTATGAATTTCTGAAATACAATGTAGAAGTAAGTGGTTTAGTGTGTTTTCTAAAAGTTTAATCTCAATTATATTAAATTTCTACAGCATGAATCGCGGTATTTTGTGTAAGGAAAACATACGCGCACTTAAGGGAAATAAATTGTTAACAGACATATGATTTTGTAGAATAATATGTTTTACATTCAGTGGTTGAATCTTGGACTGTAATTTGATCATCCTAACTTACTGCACTCTCTACCTTTTGATGTTCTGTTTCGGTATGTATGGCACGTGTGCGCAGGAAAGGCCATAAAATACAAAGCAGAGCCCGAGGGGCCTTGTGGCTTTATTGTTGAGTAACATAGGCTAGTCTGACTGAAAGGGGATGGTATCTTTTACAGACAAACTAAAATTCCGGACGTTGTTTGCATAATATTCGACGAATGATATTATTCACAAGACTCGCATACTGAGGGAGAATGACCTGTATTTTGTTCCCTCTGTGTCCTTGCCGCTTTGTTATACACTGACACCCATCACGACCATCGCATTATGACATATTCTGCCGGTGGGGCGACCTTGCCACGTGAAATATGCTTTGTTTTCGGGAGTGAAATTAATCCGCAGTGCCGAAGGAAAATGACTGTGTAACGGATTGTCTGGTACTGCGACATTTTTACGGGAGGTACTGTTGTCAGATGGATAAATTTTTTGAAGCCCTTTGTGAAGGCACAGTAGCTGTCTTTTGTTGAAATTTAAACTACTATAGGCGGATATACGAGCATTACTCCTTCGTAAGTTTCTAATACTGAACTTTCATTTTCTGTAAATAAAAAGTACCTATATCATTTACCTGATTTTGTAGTTGAGGTCACAAACTGACGCCTTTGTGGTGGCAGGGGGAATCTGGATCGAATCTTGTTGGTGGAATTAATTTTAAATACTAGTACCCACCCAGCATGTGGAAGAGAGGTACTGACGTAAAGTTCCAGATCATCACATGTCACACCAATCTTTTTGATTAAATTACGTACCTTTTTGCAGTGTCTCACATAGTGACGGGATGTAACTTGTTAATGGTGATCTGTCGGATGGGGATGTTATATCTGGACTCAGTAAATTCGAGGATAATTCGAAGTATTCTTGATGTCTCAAAGGCTTTCCAACCGCACATTAACCATCCTTAGCTTAGCGAGTGGTTTTGTACAAACTGGTTAGTGAACAAACCACATAGACACCGCGATTAACGGTACCTCACCATCAACAACTTATCATTAGTAATATCACTGTATTAATGATGACACATGGATCTATGTGCATTTCGAAAGTCTCCCCAATTGTCCATGTTACCTAACAAAAGCAACATTAAAAATGTAAGTTATTCAAGAGGTAACTAGCCGGGCACATGTTTGACCTTCAAATGACATAATGAACTATAGGTTTCTTTCACCAGTAGCGAAATGTGTACATATTTGAACTAGAAAAAACCTTATATAGTGCTCATTGTTAACTGGCAATCCAGCACTCACATATCGTCGTTGTTACACAGATCTGTCTTCAATCGAGCAGATATGGGATGTAATAGAACGACCACTCCAGCGTCATCCTCAACCAGCATTAATCGTTCCTGTATTGACTAGCCAAGTGCAAAAGGCATGAAACTCTGTCCCACAAATTGACATCAGGCACGTGTGTAACAGACTGCATGCACGTCTGCATAACTTTATCAAAATACTAGCGGTTACACCAGTTATTAATGCACCAGCATTTCACATCTGGAACGGCTTATCTCGCTCTTACATTAAACTGTGATCCTGCAATGTTAATCACTTAAATACGTTACCCAGACAAATATATTCACGAAATTTAATTACTCTACATCAATTAATTTTTGGTTTTGTGAATTTTTGCCGTCAGTGCATTACTCCTGTTATGGGAAAAGCAAGTTCAACACTATCGGTTACACGAGAACATCAAGTCGTCAGTAATGTTACTCCTTCATCATCAGTTTTAAAGTTTGACCGTGAACGTGTACTAATGGGAGGAATCTAACTCTGACCCGTTACCTGAAATTTTATGTTTTGAACGGAGCAGTAGTTACACTAGCGAGAATCGATAGTACGGTATTAAAGTTGGAAAGCAGAACTGCGATCATGTAAATCAAAATCTGTTGCCAGCCTAATTAGGCAGAATGATTCCAAGTAAATGTGCTGCTTATCAAGTAAACTAACTGCTGTATGAAACTTTACTTGAGCCATAAATCTATTTCGTAAATCGGATACGAAAAGAACAGCACACCATAGCACTTACTGGTAAAGTAGTTAACCGTAACCAACACAGATACAAGCTTAAAAAGTATTGGCAATCTTAACTAAAATGAAGAGTTTGTCTTCAAGGGGAACATGCAAGTCTGCATTTAAGCAGAACATAAGTGAATCTTAGGGATCCTGAATCTGTTATTGTTTTAAAAAAGTTGCTACCAGTTCTAATTTTAATTATACGAATGTTTCTAGCATAATTTATGATTTTATAGATACTGTAAAAGTTTACTGAACTACAGGCTCAGAATACGGTGAGGGGCGTAGAAATAGTTTTGCCTACTGATTGGGCTTACGACTAACACTCGTTACAAGATGCATTAACAATACAATGCAGTAACAGTACACATATATGAAGAGAAGAACTATTACAAACCCCTTAAATAAATATAAACTGTGTAGGCCTTTGAACTGTTGTGGCTCATATCTCATTTTTATCATCATAGTTCTATTGTATTACTTTTAGTAATGAGCAAAGCTTTTAATAGGAACTGAAAATAGTAATTGCAATGAAGCCTTTTTTGCGCTCATTCTTTTGAAATGCTTTAACTGCTCACTTTACTGACCATGTGGAGTATTTCATGAAAAAGTCTAAACACTTGAGAGATTTACTGTTCCACGAAAGTTAATGAACGGTTTTGAACAATAATATTTCTGTAGTTCACTACGTTCGGACACTCTGATTATTGCAGCACTAAGAAAATAAAAGAATTGAATAGAATTGGGGAGAAGA
Source organism: Schistocerca serialis cubense (assembly GCF_023864345.2). Classification (NCBI taxonomy): domain Eukaryota; kingdom Metazoa; phylum Arthropoda; class Insecta; order Orthoptera; family Acrididae; genus Schistocerca; species Schistocerca serialis. The sequence continues at coordinate 587,723,494 of NC_064640.1, forward strand.
GGAGTTTGTGGCACAACTTGACAAGAAGAAGGGACCGATTGGTAGGACATGTTCTGAGGCATCAGGGGATCACAAATTTAGCATTGGAGGGCAGCGTGGAGGGTAAAAATTGTAGAGGGAGACCAAGAGATGAATACACTAAGCAGATTCAGAAGGATGAAGATTGCAGTAAGTACTGGGAGATGAAGAAGCTTGCACAGTTTAGAGCAGCATGGAAAGCTGCATCAAACCAGTCTCAGGACTGAAGACCACAACAACAACATCAAGAAAAGAACCTGTCCGAATAAATGACTGGGAAAAATCAATGTTCTCGAAAAAAAGTTGAAACTAGAACACGTATTATTTGAACACTAAACAAATTACAAGTCCATGCAAATCAATACATTATCACACTTTACTTCTACTCTAGGAGGTGGTGGTGGAGATATTCTATGGCAAATGTATGAAGTCGTCATACCTGATCATGGCTCTTGGCGTAAAATCCCCCATAAGCAGTACTCTTGGCGGCGGAATTTTACGGTTCAGAGCAAACCAGTAAACATCGTGATCTGATAGTCCGTACAAGTTCACATGTGAGGCATAATTGGTATGCATGAGGAGTATGCGACAGCATGCGAGTCTAAAAGTTCCAAAAATCCGCGCATAAAAACGTAATTTTCCTGTGCTCATTCCTCCGACTCCGTTGGTGATAAAAAGGCGGTGTCAAGGATTTTGCATAGCCCTTGAGCTAGGGACCATTTGTGTACGTAACAGAACGATCGTCTTAGTGTCACTGTCCTACAGTACAAGGTCAAAGTATGATGATTTGATGTGGCCTACGGTGGGTTTGATAGGACTTTGGTGGCAACGTTATTTCTTGGGAGGTTCCTTAGGAAACCCTACAAAAAGGGTGGTTTTACTATATTTTATCCGTCACTAGCAGACAAACCCAGCCAAGTATTCCAAGACGGCTGTGCACAGAAAATGGCTGAAATTTTAACGATATATGGACATAAACACAAATCTCGAGCCGCACGGTGTAGCCGCGCTGTGTAAGGCGCCTTGTCAAGGTCCGTGAGGCTTCCCCCGTCGGAGGTTCGAGTCCTCCCTCGGGCATGGGTGTGTGTGTTATCCATAGCGTAAATTAGTTTAAGTTACATTAAGTAGTGTGTCAGCTTAGGGACCGATGATCTCAGCGGTTTGACCCCAGAAGACCTTACCATAAATTTCCAAATTTCCAAATCTCGAATAACATAGAAAATTTTCTTGATATTCTTATCACTTTCCACAATACATAGGTTCAAAGTTATTCTATTTCTACATGAGTAATCTAGTATCAGGCGCAATCTAAATAATAAATAACTGTAGAAAACTGCTCAAATTTCGATGGTATATTCTCTAAGCATTTATCTAGAAGAGCCATCTCCCCGTTTTCATAAATCTTTACCCGTTGTCGAGGAACACCCAAAAAACTTGTTTCTTAGGTACGAAAACCCAGCCGCTGATTCCTAGACGAACATGCACCGCAAATGACTGTAATCTATGCGATGTATTCATAGTATTTGGATCTAGAAGACCCTTGAAAATTTTCTTCATGTCTTTGTCCGTTTGCGAGATACAGATGTTCGAAGTTACCGTACTTCTACACGTAAAATACGCACGTGAAATCCCGTTTCAGGCGAAAACGTGGTTTGTAAAGAGACGTCGCACGGAGAGACATGCTGTAAAGTGTCTCCGTTATCATCTGGGAACACCTGTAGTGGCACCGGTAGTGAAGCACATGCAAACTTTTTCTACAAGTAAAATCCCGTCTGAAGTGTAAAATTGCTTCTGCGTTATTTCAGTTTCACATAATTAAGTTATCTAATTTTACTGGCCAATAAATTTTTTCATATGAGTTTGATGACTTGCTGCTGCAAGGGAAAGAAGGGAAACAGTGGAAAAATGCTCCCATTGGTGGACAAAAATTGCGAATATGTTCCTGTTTGTTTAAAAGTCCGCGACCGAAAAGCGAGCTGTCTGTACCTTTAAAAAACTTCCAAAAATTTTGGCATGCGAACATATTCGCATTATTTTTATGCTGAGGGAGAAGAAGACAGTGGCAGTGGCAAAGAGACGGAAAAGCAATAAATACCGGAAGATAGCATACAGTGGTTGTGTTATAGAAAGAGCAAAGGAGACGATGGCAGTGTGAGAGAAAGATCAGGACATAGAGGCAGTGGTTCATATTTGACAGTGATAGAACAGTCTTGGGAAAAGAGCGAAGGAGACAATGCCAGGGAGTGCGGGGAGGAATAAAGAGAAAAAGGAAATTGAACTGAGTGAGAGCTAGTGCTAATAGGAGACAGAGTTTATGACAATGACAACGAGCAGTGGATGGGTATGAGAGACTTACAAAAATGGATTAGTGAGTGTGAATGAGTTACAAGTAGGGACGCTTATGGTGGATTGAGGTGAATTGAATGTACAAAAAAAAAGAAAAAAAAAGAAAAAGCGCGACGATGTTCACATGCCAAAATTTTTGGGAAAATCTTTAAAGTTCTGCAGAAGCTAAAATGAGGCAGCTGGTACTCCACTCTACAGTCAAAGTCTTAAATAAACAGGAACATAATCACATTTCTTGTGCTTCGATGGGTGCATTCTTCCGCTGGTTAACCAGCCTGCAATAACTCCAGCCTCATTAAGCAGGATGTTAATTGGTTGGTTGCTGACCACCGACGACACGTCGGTCACAAACACCTCTAGCGTTCTTTCAGGCCGAAATTGCCTTTACACTCCCTCCCACGGCTTTAAACTGTGAAGAGACTTATCATCAGGTTCTATATTCCATTCAGTCCTACATGACCTACGCATGAACCAGTCATGCATACAATACTGTAAAACATTTGTATTACGAAAGAACATTGCTTTATAAAGTGCATTCACAAATCAATTTGTCTGACATAACTTCACAGGATAAAAGAACAATTGTTTTCATATGTGTTGAGTCAAACACATTTTAACAAAGGTATTACAGTATGGATAGGAAACATCGAATTTACACGCAGGAAATACAGTCAGTATGTAACGTAAGTGCTACAGGTTCTGATGACAGATTGTCCACATGAAACCATCTGCACCTTTGTGGTTGCGAACCTAGCCTCTTGGCCTTAGCGAAGGGATATCATCTGTAACATGGATCTAGAGATGTAGTGCAGTCCTAAGTCTTTGGAACTGTAGTGAACGGTTACCACAAATGAGAACTTTTAAGACTGCAGCGCGTCAGGAATCGTGAAAAATTTAATAATTATAAAGAATTCGCCTCGATTACAAATAGAAACCGAATGTTGACCTAGGTTTCGGCGCGGATAACCACGCCTTCTTCTGAACACACTAAAACTACAAACTGCCTAAAGAGGCATTGTCAAATATTAATACAGAACACCCAAAAGTGCAAAAGACTCGCATAAAAAGTGAAATAAACGGTACGTGTGTACCATGTCAATAGCTGTACTTAGCTCAAACGTCAGAGGCATGCTTCCTCACCCCATCCAACGTTCGGTGGGCCGCGAGCTCTCAGGTAAACTGAGGTGGCGCCGGCAGCTACGTTGTGGGAATGACAGAAAAAAACGTGCGTGTGCAAATTGAGAAATCGTCTTCTTCCATGTGACTGGCATAAAATGTGTTGCGAAAGTGATCCGATGACCGAGTCAAAGGCTCGGGAAGCTAATGCGTGTGTATGTATAATGTCCTAGCTCGAGGACGATTTTATAGAAATATAGAACGTGGACAGACTGAAACTATATATGTGGTGACGGTACGCGAGGTTCCATCTTCGCTGAACATCTTGCACAAATGGCTCACGCGCCTAATTCCCCGCCAGTGCCGAGCTGCTTCATTCTGAAGTTAAGGGTATGAAATGAGACATATTAGAAGAAATGGAGATTTTTGAACAACTGTGGTATGACAAAGACTGCATCCTTAACGACCAACTCGAGTTAAAAAACAAAATTTTTTTCGAAGGCTTTATACCCTTGCTCAGTGCTTCACATTCTACCTTACGACACAGAAGATAGCTTGGGGTCACGGATGGTCAATTCGTTCAGTCACGCTCTAGGTTCCCTTAATTTTAGTTATGACGGCTTCCCTTACTAACGTGGGCACACTGATACAATACACACGCTTTTTTATTTCATTTATCGCCTTATCATGAGTGATTCTTGTACATGTTCACAGTATTCTCACTTCTTACAAGATCTACTATTTCTAATATAGTCCAAATAGCCATTCCCACTTAGTTATAATCATCCAAGGTAAATACGGTGATGCAAGGATGTTTTTAGTCATATTTATTCCAAGCCCGAGCTCTGGCCTAAAATTAGGAAATAAATCCTTAACCTTTTTTAAAAAGAGATGGAGTAACCTCGTACGTCTCTTCACGCAAGTACACATAAATTTGAATAACGTTTTGGTAACACCTAATAGTACTAATCCCCTTGACCTCCGTCAGTCAATAGATAATAAGGGCGATGAAAACGACATTATACGTCCTTCCACGAATGTATATTAAGGCCGTTACACTATTTCACCTTTCAGGTCAACAGTTATTAGAACATAAGACCTGCAGCATCTCTCTTGGCCTCGTGACCATATCGATTGGATCCTAGACTACTGGAAAACCGTGGTATGACCAGATGATTCACAGTTTCTGTTGGTAAGAGCCGATAGTAGTGTTCGAGTTTAGCCCAGAAACAACGAAGTCATGGACCCAGGGTGTCAATAAGGCTCTGTGCAAGCTGGTGGCGTCTCCATAGTGGTGTGGGTTGTGTTTACATGGTATGTACTGGGTCCTTTAGTCTAACTAAACAGTTCATTGACTGGAAGTGGTTACGTTCGGCTACTAGGAGACCACTCGGGATCATTCAAAGATGGAGTTTTTATGGACGACAATGCGCCATGTCATCGAGGCAGAATTGTTTGCGACTGGCATGAAGAATATTCTGGACAATTAGAGCTATTTATTTGCAACCCTTATCGCAAGGCATGAATCCCATCGACCATTTGCTGGACGTCACCGAGAGGTCACTTCATCCACATAATCCTGCACTGGCACCACTTTCGCTACCATGGACGGCTAAAGAGGCAGCATGGCACAGTATTTTTGCAGCGGACTTCCAACGACTTGTTGACTCTACGCCAAGTCGAGTTGTAGCACTATGTCGAGGAAACGGAGGTCCGACCCTGTATTGGGAGGTATACCATGAATTTTGTCACCTTACTGAATAATTAAATTGAAAAAACTGGTTTGGAAATTTTTGTAATGGGACCTGAACGTCAACCTGTCCACAATGATTCTTTCATGACGGCGCTACCCGACATAAGGCGGACATTAATCAGAGTGCAACACTTATTCATTCAAATAACTATTCTCCATTAAAACTGCAAACAGTAAAAGACATATTGCATTGACCTAATTATTACACTTATCTTAACACATATATCCTGAATCGTGACTGATATTTCAGGTGAGTGCAGAAGATACGATCTGCTTTGGAAAACACATTTAAGATACTTGCCACAACAACGAATTCTGTTGTCTATTCATCGCATTTACAGAACAGAAATAGAGATTTACATTCGTCAAGTCATATTATTCATTGTCATGGTACCTCTGAGACATGTTCCTTGAACTTAAATTTCTCTGGTATCTTGCAAACAGCGGTAACAGACTAACTACAGTGTTAGCAATATGTTATAGTGTCATTCATTATGTAAAACCATTATGAAATAATGTACGTAAATAAAAAATTATACACCGTGGTTATAAACAGTCTCAACAGCTTGTAAGGGAGTTTCAGACGAGGTTGTGCTGAGAAATGACTGTTAAGATAAAAATTCAATACATAACCTGTTTCCAAGTTATTTAGCATTGAAGTCAGTCAATCATACAGTTATGTGCGCATATTCAAGCTGCCCACCAGATACAATTAGTGTCAATTGTTGTCACTGTTACGGCGTAAGGTCAGCGCCGGCATGACAGTCGGGAACGACAGAGAACAGAAGACTGTGAGAAGTTAGCCTATCGCACACTGTCCAGCTTCCCTTCCAGGACGACAACACGACAACGGCCCCTAGGTGAACAGGATAACCGCCGCGCCCGACTGGTGACAGCCACTTTGATCGCCACTTTTCTGATCGTGGTGTACAGATGAAAGCAACACAACAGCTCGACCTTCCCGAGGAACATAAGAACATATTGTCTTTCCTTTGTAATGCCCAAATAATGCACAATCTACTGGGCGCTTTCTGTTTGGTTTAAACTCTTCTGGGATCTGCGGTTTATTTAGCTTTAGAGTACCTAAGACAGTTAACTTTTTCGCTTCCAGTTGATGACTGAGTTCAAGTGACGTGAACCAACTGCCTATTGCCACATTTCTATTGCTTCCCTCAATTGGTGTTATTAATTTCAAAACATCCTTTGTCGATAATATGCTTTTATTTGTCTCTTTGCCTGTGTAGACAAACGCATTGCATAAATAGGATGTTCGTGAATGAGAAAGCCACATAACTTTGAGGCCCTATTTGGCTGGCTTCTTAGGCATATACATGCGAAATTTGCTCCTACCACGAAAGGGTACTAACATTTCATCGATTGTCACGTTCTCTCCTGGAGTATAATACTTTTGACATTTGTCTATAAAGAGTTCCCAGACATCGCTAATAGCTTCATGTCTGTCATCAGCCTTCCTAACATCTCCTGTAGTAGCACAATCGAAACGCAAACAAGACCAAATAAATAAAACTCTATGAACGCTCATACTGGCTCGAAACACATCACTACCAGTTCCATCATCAGCAAAAAGTCCAACAACATTCTCGTGACTACATTTTATTACTCCAGATAAATAAAACAGACCTAGAAATGCTCTCAGTTCTGTTATATCTAGCGACTTAACGACTGCTGGTTGAGGAGATCTGTGTTTGTGTGACATGTCATGTATCTTGACGTTTGTGTTGGTGAGTATTAGTTGTAATAAATCTTCAGTATTGAGCAATTCTCAAGCAGATAATACGTCAGCTGAATCAAGCGTTTTTGTTTCACGTCTAGAGCCTGGAAGGCGACTATATTGTGAGCACGGGTACGAGTTGTAGGAGGATCTTCTTTCGACCACTTGTAGCATTGCTTTTTTCCAATCAAATATTTGTCAGCGGAAGGCCTAATACATGCCTCTTCATCTGTTTCTTCACAACTGCTTTCTGACGTAACTTCAGAGATGGAATCATGATCACAAAGTATAAATCCATTCTCATCTGCTGTGCTCTCCACATCAGATTGCAAAAACGCAGGATCATTCACCATTCTTTACAACTCGTCATCTATTAATGACTTCGATGATGCTATTCTGAAAAATAATGTATACATACGCATATAATATTAAAAATTGACGTTATCAATGAAATTTTGCTCTTTCTGTAGTACTCTAAGACTCTTGCCACGTAAACCGCTAATTGAGATAATGATAAACAACTTACGTTAATACTCTGGTAGGGTATTCTGAGACCTCTTTCTCTTTATCTCACAAAATATTACCGGAAACACCACATCCAGCACTCCACGTTAAAAGGCATCACTTCACTGACGACTACCAAGAACACAGGTGTCATCTGTTATGTCGTTCACATACTATGTATTGTATTCATACCACCTGGGGTTCTCCAGGACCCCACTAGAGCAGTTAAGGAATAATTATACTATAAAATTTGTATCTATATGACTCGTACTCATTCAAGGCCCCAGACGGGTCATAACCATACATTTACTCCGAAAAATAAAGACCAATTAACACAAATTGCTGTAATCACAATGAGAAAATGAAATCTTTTCAATCAAAGCCACCATTTTTGTCAAAAAACGTTGCGCCTACAAACTGAACACTTCCAGCACATGTACCACATATGAATTTCTTGCACTGCACACACAGATTTTTGGTTTTGTTCGAACTTTTGCATCCTCCTATTTGGCAGGTGTTCCATACAGATACCTTAGGTATTTCAGTCATCACAGTGAGTGTATGAAAAGGTCCTTTCCATAATTGTGCATATACAGAGGAGAGTGCCGTAAATTTGGAAAGACACATTCGCCAGCTAACTTTTTCTTCTGTTGTCTTTCTGTATAGGATCCAGGCATTTATTCCAGCTAAGTCTACGATGTTGATCCATAGGTCATCTATGGCAGCCAAACATGACAGTGTACAGACAAGATGTATGGTCGAGACTATCTACTCCAAATTTACTGGAATTGTAAAAGCTCTCAGTGTTAGGGAGTTTCTTCTGTGTTTGTACACTGCAGCCTACTGGTGCATTGTGCTCAATAGAAGAACATTTTTCTTGGTCATCCAGTGGTAGGAAATAATTTTTGTATCACCAGGTTTTATAAAAGGGTATCATACAGACATCCGACAGTAGACTTTGCAGATGGAGGAACTTTTCTCTGGGTTTTCTTCGTGTACTCACCATTGTTGTGTTCTCCAACTTCAGCTCCTCTGCGAAATGTTTGGCTGTGAAGAAATTGTCACATGTTACATTTCTTCCTTTTAAAGTGTAAAGTTGCATGAGACACTAAGAACATGCTCTGAAGCAGGTATGGCAGTGGGTCTTTTACTTTGTTTACTCAAGTAAGGTAATCCATTTGCCATATATTTACTACTGGCATACTGGTGCAAGCCAGAACTTAAAATCAAATTTGTTTGGTTTATTATTCCTTTATTGTACAAAGCAGTATGGAGATTCGCATGGATAGAACTGCTCATCTACGGCTATAAATGCACCAGGTTTATAGTTCTGGATATAGTTGGCTACAGATGAAACCCAGAATGGAATAGCTGCTGCAAAGCCATCAGTCTTCAGTCTCTTGGTAAGATTGTGCTTGTCCACAATTCTTAAAATTTGCATGACTTCTATGAACTTATTTCTTCTCATAGTGCGAGAAAAAAATGTCGGCACCCACAGTTGAGACCACAGAAGTTTCATGGTGAAATTCTTTCCTCCATACACTCCACAAGCATACGTTATAGCTATGGCAGCTTCTAACTGGGCAATGTCAAGTACCCTTGTGTCATCCTGGGGAAGTGCTCGGGCTCTAATTTTATATTATAGAGAATATTATTGTCTATTAATGCTCACCATGCACTTACGTAACTATCTGCAATTATAAGTTCCCTAGCATTACACGTTGGCCCAGGAGTTTCTACCAACATGTGGTGATGAGCGTATCTTTCAGGTGCACGCCCGTAACTGTTTCGTTGGCTACAGTCCGTGCTCTTCCAACTTCAGGATGTTGGGATGGATGCGATTTTTTCCGCTGTTTTCCTCGGCTGCGAATAGAGATTTGTGGTTCCACTGCAATCAAACATGTAAGCACTGGGTTATTTGTATGCTATTGTACTGGTTCGGAATATTCATCTTCTGACTCTGATGATTCAAATTGTTCTGTTTCATGGGGCTGATATTCCATGTCATCTTTTTAATCTTTATCGTCCACACATCACATTCAAAAATATCTTCTCCAACAGAATCTTCTTCTGGTAAACTGTTCACGTTATTCAGTAATCCTTCATCTGAACAAAAACACTGGCATGCTATAAAGATGAGGAGGAGCACTTAATTTCTGCAGAGCACAATAGTGTATTGACAGAGAATAGCATCTTAAGTATGTACACTTTTTCACAAAATAAATTAAAATGTGAAGAGAGAGAGGGAACAGGATCACAATAACGGAATAAAATAAACCACGTGGATGAAAAAAGCCATTTCTGGGCCTTTACAGACATGAAACATGATAAATATCTCACTGGTCAGACTGACAGTCTATTGTCCTTCGAGATAAAAATGTTTATGATTCTTTCAGTTATTGTAATAGATGTTTATCTTTTACAGAAAGTATAAAAAACTAAGGTACATTAAAAGTAGTGAAAAATAAGGGCCAAAATTAAAACATACGCTCTTTATTAAATGTTAAAAAGCGATGACCATTCAGATTGACCGGTAAGGACCTTCTAGTGTTAACAAGCGCAAGTATCAGTTGCGATATAAAGTCGTGCAAGTACCCTGTGACCATTATATGTATAATGAATAAATGATTTCTTGCAGTTTTACACTACTGGCCGTTAAAATTGCTACACCAAGAAGAAATGCAGATGATAAACGGGTATTCATTGGACAAATATATTATACTAGAATTGACGTGTGATTACATTTTCAAGTGCCGGCCGGTGTGGCGGTGCGGTTCTAGGCGCTTCAGTCTGGAACCGCGTGACCGCTACGGTCGCAGGTTCGAATCCTGCCTCGGGAATGGATTTGTGTGATGTCCTTACGTTAGTTAAGTTTAAGTAGTTCTAAGTTCTAGGGGACTGATGACCATAGATGTTAAGTCCCATAGTGCTTCAGAGCCACTTTTTTTTACATTTTCAAGCAATTTGAGTGCATAGATCCTGAGAAATCCGTACCCAGAACAACCACCTCTGGTCGTAATAACGGCCTTGATACGCCTGGGCATTGAGTCAAACAGAGCTTGGATGGCGCGTACAGGTGCAGTTGCCCATGCAGCTTCAACACGATACCACAGTTCATCAAGAGTAGTGACTGCCGTATTGTGACGAGCCAGTTGCTCGGCCACCATTGACCAGGCGTTTTCAATTGGTGAGAGATCTGGAGAATGTGCTGGCCAGGGCAGCTGTCGAACTTTTTCTGTAACCAGAAAGGCCCGTACAGGACCTGCAACATGCGGTCGTGCATTATCCTGCTGACATGTAGGGTTTCGTAGGGATCGAATGAAGGGTAGAGTCACGGGTCGTAACACATCTGAGATGTAACGTTAACTGTTCAAAGTGCCATCAATGCGAACAAGAGGTGACCGAGACGCGTAACCAATGGTACCACATACCATCACGCCGGGTGATACGTCAGTATGGCGATGACGAATACACGCTTCCAATGTGCGTTCACCCCGATGTCCCTAAACACGGATGCGACCATCATGATGCTGTAAACAGAACCTGGATTCATAAGAAAAAATGACGTTTTGCCATTCGTGCACCCAGGTTCGTCGTTGAGTACACCATCGCAGGCGCTCCTGTCTGTGATGCAGCGTCAAGGGTAAATGCAGTCATTGTCACCGAGCTGATAGTCCATGCTGCTGCAAACGTCGTCGAACTGTTCGTGCAGATGGTTGTTGTCTTGCAAACGTCCCCATCTGTTGACTCAGCGATCGAGACGTGGCTGCACGATCCGTTACAGCCATGCGGATAAGATGTATGTCATCTTGGCTGCTAGTGATACGAGGCCGTTGGGATCCAGCGCGGCGTTCCGTATTACCCTCCTGAAACCACCGATTCCATATTCTGTTAACAGTCATTGGATCTCGAGCAACACGAAAAGCAATGTCGCGATACGATAAACCGCAATCGCGATAGGCTACAATCCGACCTTTATCAAAGTGATGGTACGCATTTCTCCTCCTTACACGAGGCATCACAACAACGTTTCACCAGCCATCGCCGGTCAACTGCTGTTTGTGTATGAGGAATCGGTGGGAAACTTTCCTCATGTCAGCACGTTGTATGTGTCGCCACCGGCGCCACCCTAGTGTGAATGTTCTGGAAAGCTAATCATTTGCATATCAAAGCATCTTCTTCCTCTCGGTTAATTTTCGCGTCTATAGCACGTCATCTTCGTGGTGCAGCAATTTTAATGGCCAATAGTGTATTTGGCCGCTAATAACACCAATCCACTTGTTGCCAAAAAATTCACCGTTAACGCCCGGACGCATCTCAATCGTGTCGTTCCTGGTCGGTGGATCGGACGCTGGGGTCGAGTTGAATGGACTGCTGGTTAACCAGATTCAACCCGTGCGATTGCCGGTTATGGCGTCATCTCAAAGGTATCGTGACTGATGAGCCTAATCCTGATATGGAGACACCGGAGCAGCGTATTCATGATGAATTTGACAGTGTTCGAATGCAGTCTGGCCGATTTGAACGTGTAAGACAGAAGATGCTACGCCACTTACACACATGCGTTGAGGCGTATGGAAGCCATTTTCAACACATACTGTAATTGTGGCTGCATGGTACAGCGCGTATTAGACCTCAGTCTCAGTAACAATGTATGACTCAGTAAACTGTCTCTACCATGCAAACCATGAATTTCCGGATATAAATTCAATGGGCCTTTTTTGTTCTTTATCCTCTCATCGATCAATCCCTAGAGTTCGTACACCGTGGGAAAAAATCACCTTGTACAGTGACACAAAATCATCCTTCTACTCTCACTTGATATTTTCTTCGCATTCCAGTCAAATATTCAGAAAGATTATTTCTCGTAATGCGTCATCTATTAAATGTATGTTTTTAGTTTAGCAAGGTCCTTCCACAAAGATATTATAATTAATTCTTCCTTTTTCATTGCGAATTATCTGATTTAGCCATCAGTAGGGCTATGAGTGACTTCGGAACACCACACTTGCTGGCTAGGTTTGTGGAAGTGCTGTCGAGGGTGAAAACCAATGCTGTTTTCATTCTAGTTTCCAGTGTCGTGAGAGGCAACCGTTTTATCTCCGACTTCACACAGTTACAGCCGTTGGGCTTCCTAAATGTGGCGAATAATTCATGTCAAAGCGGTCCTACATCAGGGGAGAAAACTCCTTTCTGACGTGATTTTCTCGATAGCATTCATACCACACGCGGAACAAATATTTGAGCTTCCTCCACTAGCTTCCTCCTTCTATTAATTCTAAAGACAATAAAAGTTACAAATGCTATACTTTTTCCATTTAACTCTCCGTTATCTAACTCATAAACAACGCCACACACATCCCTCAAATAGGAAATGCTTATGATGTCACAGCAAGGAAAATACTAGAACCTCAAATAAAAAATTGCGTTTGATAAATATTCTTATTGTAACCCACGTGCCAAACACGGCAAACAAATTCCTTACGACATATGCTGCATGAGCACTGGTTTCAACATTGTTGTTACTGCATAGGCACAGTCAGTTTGTCGAAGGTATGTCACGAGAAAAGTAAAGTACAATAGTAAATAATCTTATATTTGCCAATGTGTATGCGAATACATCCAGTACAGATCATAAGCTGAAGGAACAATGCGTCACGATCACATCGGCTGACAGCGGCAAGAGTCAGGCCGCCATAGGCCAGTGAAGCAGGAACTGTTCTGGTCCGGAGAGGCAGCAACGTTCTCCTCCACGGAAATATCTTTCCAAAGGCTTTTCTGTTACTGGCGGTATTGATTCGATGATGTGTATTTTAAAACATTACGGTAGAAGTTGGTTCAGTAACTCAGCTTTTCTGTTGCACTCCACGGCGTTTATCACCAACAGAGAATGTCCATCAGAGTAGCTTAAGTGGAAGGTAGCAATTCCTGTGGACATTTTCGCATCCTTCAGTGGTGACAGTTAGTGTAGATGGCCGTTACGAGGATTCAGTGAGCGATTTCAGAATAAGCCGAATGCACGCACTGGATGATCGATGCGGCTGGTTATTAGCGATTAGATCGATCAAGGAAATGCATGTACTGAACAGGCTATAACTCAGTCCGCGGAATCTAGGAGAAATCTCATCCAGTGCAGCTCACCTGCGTTGTCACGAAACCATTAGGATCAAATTTCGATTCCCAATTCGCTACCTCCTAGAGGTTAGACTGGACCACGACAAAGGCGCAAGTGGCGTCATCTAAAAGCTCTGTCTCCAGCAACCCTTCTTACACTAAAATTTCTTCTCTTTGAACTATGACAGTTGAATATGTTGGTTCCGGCCTGAGATTCGCTCTCGGATCTTTCCTTTCGCGTTATTTGATCCCTTCGTGAGGATACATACTGTTCCGTTGTTTGTATAAGAAACACCTCAAGAGTTCCATGTGGAGGTCTTGTCTGGGTTCGAATTCTGCAAGAAAGTTACGTTCTGGCTCTGTATGCGTATCAGGTGGAAAGCAATTCCGGTTGTTCAGATACTTTTTAGCATGATAGTATATAGTGTGGTGATGTGCTGAATATTTAGTACAAATCTTCCCCCCTGGCGTGGAAAAATATGATAGATGACAGGCAGAGAGAAGGCACTCCAATAATTCCACAAGCCTACAAAACCATAAAATTATATGAGAGGAGGATAGACTGTCTCCTTTCAAAAGTATATACAAAGACAGCAAACGGAAAGTCGCTGTATCTGTCAAGGAACGAAGTTTTCGTTTTTGAATTAAGGGTCATATTAGCTCTTCAGTGCTTCTGATATCTGCCATATGTTACCTTTATAATATTTCTGGTAGATACTTTCAGCGTCTTTGTACTGAGGAATTAAATTATACAGTACATTTTACTCATGGCTACGAATAACAGTGCGTCTTGATAAAGTTAAAACTCATAATTGAATCACATACGTCAACATCGCTAACGTTTGTGGAAACTTAAACACCAGGAATGCATAAGCAACTGAAGTAAACTTGACTCAATAGATTATGTACATAGCAATAAAAAAGCGATTAAGATTGTTGAACTCAACAACCTCCTCCATTTTAATAAGTCAGTCAGGTATGAAGCTTCCTAGTGTCCTGTTTGGATTCTGCTAATACTATGGTTCCGCTTTTGTAGTACTTGATTGCTAGGTGTGAATTCTGCATAAAACAAATATGAGCTGTCAAATGTCTAAGTTTAATTTTCCTCATTAATGATATTTTACCTTAGATTTCCTGCTCACTGCACGTATGTTTTCCTAGTTCGTTGTCCTTGCTTTTTTCACTGATCTAAGGATCTTGATAACTGTACGAAATGAATTATATGAGATTTTAAAAGTTGTGAGCGAAGACTGTGACTAAAATATTTTGACAATTTTCAAAATCACGTTCAACTGGTGGCGACAATTCAGCAGTTAGAAAAATCATTTATGTCGTCATAATTTGGATTTAGCAGCTAAACGTTTACGTGTTCATTAGAAGATCGTATAGCTGTGAATAATATAACACTTTTGTTTTCAAAAACTGCTTACTGCTTCTAGTTGCACTTAGGTAATTTGTAGTGCAAATAGTTTACATAGTACAGCAGATATTTTCTACATGAAGTATGCGAGTTTTAACATATTTGGGAAGAATGATAAAAAGAAAATTAACGTACAAAAGAGTAACTGTAAATAGAGGTGTTAACATCTTTTGAGTACTGTGACGTTACTATTAACAGACAATAGTTTCGTGTAAACTTCAAAAGGTAACCTAACTCCTATATGCTATACGAAGCTAGTATATTTCTTTGTTTTTAAAGGAGCAAGTAACCCTATTCAGTTCTGAAGGAAAAATGTGGGTGTTGAGATCATTTGGAACAGTTTTGAAAGCGTAAGTGTTTAAACTTATGTAGAGGTGCTATAAAATACCCAACTAAATCTTTCAGAGCCTGTGTGAAGAAAAACGACGTTCAATTGGGCGTGATTTAGATTTAAGGAGTGAAATTAATTTGAAGAAACAGCACACCTACAAAGATATTTACTATCATTTTTGTTTATTCCGTCGTTTCCACATGGCTGTCACGCTCAAATAAAGTCGCCGAAGTCTCCCTTACGACCATATTTATTCACAACAATGCTTATCACATGCACATTCGTCTGGACAGAAACATGTTATTTGAAATATTGAAATAATAACACGCGAAAAACCACGTACCCACCTGACCGTCGGCATTCGTATGTATTACAAAATGTGCACAATTGGCTTGTAGAACAAAAATATTTTAGTAATAATAATATCTCATCTTAGGCATTCACTGATGATTACGTGCACTGTTATATACATTACATATGATCAGCTAGTGTTTCCCCCTCCCACATATGTTAGCTATCTTCTTCCTCCCTCTCTGAATGTGGGTAATTAAATCATTTGGGTGGACCTGTCACATCTGGAAGATACAGTTTGACTTCAGAGAAACACAGTAACACTACCAGCACCATATACGTCACTAAGTGCAACAAGCATGCAGACCCTAACGCCATTAAGCAAGGCTCATACAACCATCAACAGGGTGACACAGCTCCACTCTATTAGACATACCTGAGAGATTTGAAGAGCGTATCTGATTTTTGTCGCACAGACTCCTAAGCGGAAAATATTTGCTACTGCGTCTTCTACCCTCATCAGTAAAATCTAATAACGAAAATCTTCTATGACCTCCAAGTGTAGAACCCGCAATCTAAAGACCAACAGCTGTCTCACTGATCTTCGTCAGTGGGCTTATATATTGAAGCGGTTTTGCTATAGAACTAGAATGTAATAATATCCTAATAGGATAACGTTACATTTATTTAGATTAGTTTTAGTCGTTGTTGCAGAAAATTAAACTCTGAAGACTTCACAATCTTCAATACCGTAGTTCTAATATGCAGGAATAACTCATATGTGGTATTAGTTTGGAAAGCCCCACGCTGCTTTAAGGTCAGTGTTCATTCTCGAATACTGCGTTCACTGATTTGCTGTAGTATTGGTTATGTATCAGACTCTTAATCTCGACAGTAACAGCGGTTGGCTTTACTTCCTACTTACATATACCGTGGTTATAAAGTTACGAAGTTTTCGCCTTAGTAAAGCGAACCCTATCAGTCTCTTATTCTAGTACACCTCGGCAGCTGCGCAGTCAGCGCGACAAATTGCTAAACGAAGCGGTCTGCGTTCGATTCCCTTTCAGGTCGGATATATTCTCCGCTTGGGGATTTGATGTTGTGTTGTTCTTACTTTCGTATCGCAATAATCGACGTTACTATTGAGATGGCTGAATGGCACGGCTCGAAAGCCAATAACTTGTGAAACAAAAAAAAAAGCTCCTATTGTCTCTAGTCCACATAACTAAGTAACACATAAAAATAATGAGAAACATCTCTTGGCGACATAACAGTCTGTACTAGACAACGTCCCTACGATGTCTGAAGTTCATTCGCAGTGTGTTAGCGTTCTCACGATTCCATAATTCCCCTCGAGCTAGCCACTACTTATCTGATTGAGGCCGAACGCCGGAAAATATTATATGTTGTCTCATTTCATATAAAACCAACCTGAAACAACAATTATTAATGTTCACGTCTATTTTGAGCACTCCAATTCGATTGTGACGCACTTGGCAGATTTCGTCCGCCTGCCCGCCGCGTAGCAAATCAGCAGCGCCAACCGCTAAGGAGCTACTGTATTTGGATGATAGGGCATCCTCGCAACACTTGTGGCAGAAATGAGTAAGGGAAAGATGCGATACGCCAAACTGTATAATATCTGCACCCTTGTCAGTTTGTCTAATGAATCTAGAGATGGTCCAGTTATGATTTATTAATCTTCCGTTTTTTTTTTTTTTTTTTTTAATGAAGTGATGCGCCTGTGTTAGTATGCAGCATCCCCTCCGTCTGAAATGGAGAATTTAAATGCACAAGGTACATCAGAAATAATTTTGGACGAAATGTATGTAGGCGAACTATTTTGCTTGTCGTGGGGTGAGGGAAGGACTTATATTTAAAAACCGTGTGCCTTTCCAACTCACCTGCACTTACGAGATCTCGTTCACCTCGTCCCCTGTAGTTCTGCAACGAAGCTGGAATCTTGCTAGTATAAGCCGAGAACTGCGGGAGGAATAAAGGACGTGTTACACTATCGATTCACGTAACACGTGTCTGACAATGCTTGATATTATTATTGACTTGTGCACTTTACAGGACAGCACTGTTCAAACACTAACTCGTAATATTTCTTGAGATCACATTCACATCCATTCACGGCAATAAACGAATGTGTCGTCAGTTGTGATGTGATTAATCCAGTATTTCCCTTCACGTAGAGAGGGAGATACACGTGGGCTACCGTATCATACTTCGCGGAATTCTGTTTCACTTTACACGTTTCGAGAACCACCGTTAACGTTACGAAATGTCTTCGTGCAAATACACATCACTGAGTCCATTTTTATAACAAAATTAACATACTTTTTGGTACCGATTCTTCAGCAGTCCCATTGTATCATCTAGTGTACTACACTCCTGGAAATGGAAAAAAGAACACATTGACGCCGGTGTGTCAGACCCACCATACTTGCTCCGGACACTGCGAGAGGGCTGTACAAGCAATGATCACACGCACGGCACAGTGGACACACCAGGAACCGCGGTGTTGGCCGTCGAATGGCGCTAGCTGCGCAGCATTTGTGCACCGCCGCCGTCAGTGTCAGCCAGTTTGCCGTGGCATACGGAGCTCCATCGCAGTCTTTAACACTGGTAGCATGCCGCGACAGCGTGGACGTGAACCGTATGTGCAGTCGACGGACTTTGAGCGAGGGCGTATAGTGGGCATGCGGGAGGCCGGGTGGACGTACCGCCGAATTGCTCAACACGTGGGGCGTGAGGTCTCCACAGTACATCGATGTTGTCGCCAGTGGTCGGCGGAAGGTGCACGTGCCCGTCGACCTGGGACCGGACCGCAGCGACGCACGGATGCACGCCAAGACCGTAGGATCCTACGCAGTGCCGTAGGGGACCGCACCGCCACTTCCCAGCAAATTAGGGACACTGTTGCTCCTGGGGTATCGGCGAGGACCATTCGCAACCGTCTCCATGAAGCTGGGCTACGGTTCCGCACACCGTTAGGCCGTCTTCCGCTCACGCCCCAACATCGTGCAGCCCGCCTCCAGTAGTGTCGCGACAGGCGTGAATGGAGGGACGAATGGAGACGTGTCGTCTTCAGCGATGAGAGTCGCTTCTGCCTTGGTGCCAATGATGGTCGTATGCGTGTTTGGTGCCGTGCAGGTGAGCGCCACAATCAGGACTGCATACGACCGAGGCACACAGGGCCAACACCCGGCATCATGGTGTGGGGCGCGATCTCCTACACTGGCCGTACACCACTGGTGATCGTCGAGGGGACACTGAATAGTGCACGGTACATCCAAACCGTCATCGAACCCATCGTTCTACCATTCCTAAACCGGCAAGGGAACTTGCTGTTCCAACAGGACAATGCACGTCCGCATGTATCCCGTGCCACCCAACGTGCTCTAGAAGGTGTAAGTCAACTACCCTGGCCAGCAAGATCTCCGGATCTGTCCCCCATTGAGCATGTTTGGGACTGGATGAAGCGTCGTCTCACGCGGTCTGCACGTCCAGCACGAACGCTGGTCCAACTGAGGCGCCAGGTGGAAGTGGCATGGCAAGCCGTTCCACAGGACTACATCCAGCGTCTCTACGATCGTCTCCATGGGAGAATAGCAGCCTGCATTGCTGCGAAAAGTGGATATACACTGTACTAGTGCCGACATTGTGCATGCTCTGTTGCCTGTGTCTATGTGCCTGTGGTTCTGTCAGTGTGATCATGTGATGTATCTGACCCCAGGAATGTGTCAATAAAGTTTCCCCTGCCTGGGACAATGAATTCACGGTGTTCTTATTTCAATTTCCAGGAGTGTATATTAGCTTTAGCTAGCGATAGTCATTCACTTGAATTTACAAATTGGCTTTTGATGAGTTACTTAGTTGCTTTTAATGAGTTAGCGAGTTGCTTAGTAGCTGGATGCTCTACTATGTTTCAGTTATGGAGCAGTGTCAAGGTGTAAGGTTATGGAACCAATGGTTGTGCCTGGTGGACTGAAAACGCAAAGGTTTTTAACTGCCTCTAATCGCAGGACACTCTTAGAAGCAGAGAAATTAGTGTTGAAAATAACAAAAGAAGCTGCCCGCATCTCGTGGTCGTGCGGTAGCGTTCTCGCTTCCCACGCCCGGGTTCCCGGGTTCGATTCCCGGCGGGGTCAGGGATTTTCTCTGCCTCGTGATGGCTGGGTGTTGTGTGCTGTCCTTAGGTTAGCTAGGTTTAAGTAGTTCTAAGTTCTAGGGGACTGATGACCATAGATGTTAAGTCCCATAGTGCTCAGAGCCGCCACAAAAGAAGCAAAAAAAAAAAAGAAGTTTGAAGAATAAAATGGAGGAAGAAAAACGCCAGAAAAAGGATGAATATGGGCTTGGGATGCATTAGTGTTATGCAGGGTAGGTAGAAAAACAAGCTTTAACTTGAATTTCCTGGAAGCTCACTTTTGATGTTCTGGTACACATTGTTTAAAAACTATTGAAGACAGAGGGCTGAGAATTTGTGTACTATCTTACGACATCCATAACTAAAAAGTACACTATTCTTGTGACTTAAATACGAAAATTAAAGACTTTTTCATAGAAAAATTATGAGTTAGTGAATTTTTTGATAATCTCTATTAAAACACTTTGGAACCTTAATCTATGACAGCAACGTCTGTCTAAAAGTCTGCTTTAAACATAATCGTGTATAGAATTCCCAGAAAGTTTAAGCTTGTACTTTATTTTAATTCGAGCTAGGTGTGCCTATGCTGTACATGCAAGATTAATCTGCTTCGTTTTATTTGCAACGCAAAATACAATTTACAAAAATGTGTGAGATGAAAAACTGTGATTCGTACATCAAATTGTTCCCAAAAGATTTGTTACAAGATGGCAGGCATTATATGGGCTTACAAATCTTGTTCTTGTGCTACACTATTTACAAAACTGAGAAATGTTTGAATATTTTCCCTTGTGTTGATGAGATAGTCCCCTTGAGTCAATTACCCACGAGTTTGCTTTAATTGTATACCTTAACAACTGATTTTTCAATGTGACTTTAGGAACAAGATTAAGTGTCTTATGTTTTTAAGTGTATGAGTTACTGTAACAGCAGATTATATTAAATTTGAATGTTCGAATATTATAATGTTATTTTTAAATATCCACCGAGTTTAGACCTTTCACATACTCTCGATTTTTACACAAATGTTGATAGAATCGTGTTACAGGTCGCCATAGCACTACGTGTGTAGTACCTGTCGCAGTCACTTGTTCACTCTAGCAGGATTAGGACAGCAGTAAGCAAGTTCTGTGAGACGAGTGCAGCGCTTGACAGGAGAGTGTACGGCGGCAGCTGCGCGCCCCCGGCTCGATGTGGGAATGCTACTAATTCCCAGGGCGCGCGACTCGACCAATAGGGCCTCGGTTTGACATTCGGAGCTGGCAGCGAGCGATTGAGGCCCCCGCGGGAGGCATTTGGTGGGCTTGCCCTCCCCCCTCGTGCCAATTAGCAGAGGCAGTCGTCCCTCCTGCAAACCTCAACAGTCAGCCGTTCCGCTGGGATCGTGCAGGGCTCGCTCTGCAAGTACTGTCTTCTTCTCTCTGCGTACCCTGTTGCCGTGCCCGCGAGCTGCTTTTGCCTTCTTACTGCCGGAGCCACTCATCAACAAAGGATTTCCTTTAAAGGAGACTTCCCTTATACAGTAGTGTAGACGTTGTCTGTAGTCGGAGTAGACAATCACATCTCACAATATCCTGCCTACTGTAGAAACTGAACACTTTTGTAACTTATTTTAGAATGACTGCAAAAGGTGTGCAGATTTTAATACAATTATACAGCAGAAGTTGAGGAACACCGAACTGCATGGAAACGTCACATATTTTGAGCGAAGTAGTTATTAAAGAGTGCTAATGTCTGAATAACGTATACGGTACGTATGTGTTCCCGTTACGAAAGACAGACCGAAGTATGATAACAGTATTCGTCAGGTACGTAAATAATACTGAGCTACTTTCATACTGATGTAACTTCCCTGAATTTACATTTATTAAGAAACATTTATTAAATTTCGCCAAGATGGTGTTGACCGGTAGATACGTTCCTTTCTATGAAGAAGAAAGTCATGATCCCAAGGATACGTCTGCAGGTAGGTGTTTGCCTGTTACGACCATTCAGCTAATGGCAACCAAACAGAGCTGTAGAGTTCTCTCAGAACTCGCTTGTAATGTTGACTTAGCGTCTTCAGTTTAGGGAGGCAATACGAAACAGCTTTCCTAACTGATACAGCCTTTTCATGATTTGTTCTGCTCTTTGATTTCGTGAGGTCTGCTTTCTGAGTTGGGCTTTTATTAACCGTGAAACCGTCACTCGCCGAAAGCTACGTACTGCGGTATGCGTTTCCGTACAGCACGGTAAAGGTATCATGGAAGTTTCTCAGCTCACTAAGCTGTCGAATCTGTAGTTGATCTACAGAGAGATCTGTGGATCGGCTACATTCATATCAGTAGATCAACTACATATTAGGCCGTTTCACGAGTTGAGGAACTTCAGTGATACCTTCATCGTGCTCTGCAGAAACAGAGATCACAGTGCGCAGCTTTCGCCGAGTGGTGACCTGAGACTTGTGAATCAGCACAAAGAACACAAACGTCATGATATACACTGATCAGCCAGAAAATATAACCACCGACCTACTATCGATATAAACCCATCCAGACGATAGCAGCGTCACCTAGCGAGGGATGACTACTAGTCAGACACACGCACGGTGCTTGTAGTATCAGTGAACGTATTGTCCGTGCGTAGAATGGGGAAGGCACGTGATTTGTCTGAGTCTGACTGGTGGCAAATTGTGATGACCCGGGTCCTCGACACAAACATTCCGAAAACCGCGCGAGTTTTCGGTTATTTTAGGAATGCTGTGGTGAGTGTCTTCAACACGTGGCGAAACCAAGGTGAAACCATGTCAGACGTCAGTGGGTTGGGCGGCCGTCCCTCGTTACTGATGTCGGACATCGTAGGCTGAGCAGACTGGTAAAACAGGGCAGGCGGCAAACAGAGGCAGAACTAACATCAAACTTTAATACTGGACAGAGTACAAGTGTATCTGAACACACAGTGCACCGGACACTCCCAACGATGGTCCTCCGTAGTCAACGACCCACGCATGTGCCAATGTTAACACCACGATATCATCAGCGACGACTGAAATGGGCACGTAACCATCGGCACTGGACGCTGGCGCAATGTCAAAGTGCTGCATGGTCTGATGAATCCCGATACCTTCTTCATCATGCCTATGGGAGGGCGCGAATACGTCGTTTTGCAGGGAAACAGCTCCTTGATACCTGTACTGGGGGGCGGAGACAAGCTGGCTGCAGCTCCATTATGCTCCGAGCAGCATTCATGTGGGCATCCGTGGGTCAGTGTAGTTCGTGCAAGGCACCACGACGGCTAAGGAGTAATGTACACTGGTTGCAAACCACATACACCCTTTCATGACGATCATGTTTCCGGACAGCAGTGGCATATTTCCAGGAGATAATGTGCCAGGAGTGTGATGGAGCGCTTCCAGGAACACCGTGACGAGTTCCAACCGATGCGCGGCCTCCCAACTCGCCAAATATGAACGCTATGAAACACATCTGGAATGTATTTGAACATGGCGACAGAGTTCATCGTGACAGCCCTCCCCGGTACTTACTGGGAATTACTTGACTTGTGTGTGCAGACGTCGTACCACCTCCCTCCAGCAACCTGTCAAGGCCGCATTGCTTCCTTGCCACGACGCGTCGCCGCTGTTATCCGTGCCAGAGGTGGGCATACCGCCTGTTAGGTAGGTGGTCATAATGTTCTGGCTGATCAGTATAGAAAATAGTGTCATTCACGACAATATCTCTTTTTTATTGCAGGCGCCGATTATTGAGATAAGACTCAACAGTGTCAGTTGTATCACTTTTCTGAAGGAGCCAACCAATGAAATACACATTATTTAATCGGTGTCTGGCACAATGAATCTCGTGTTTTGGGCAGTGTTGACTAAAGCCGTCAATGGGACTGCACGCACTGAGAGCATCTGATGTACAGGGTGTTTCTAAAGTGTTTATCTCATTTCAAAACAATACATGTTCTACATAAATGAACATAGAAACTTTGCTACTTACGGAGAAGACTACAATTTTTTTTAGTTTCAAAGAATAGTCTGATTTTACAAGGGTATATATTTTTCATGCATATTCATAAAATCTTCATGTACCTATTTCAATCACGCTTACGATCAAATTTTTTTAATTTTCATTCCACAAATTTTCATTGTATCCTCAAATAGACGCACGATATTATAGCCAAACTCGTCCTGTAGTTTTTCTAGGAAGTTGTTGGAAGGAGAGGCACGTAGGCGTAGTCTTTCAAAAACCATTGAAAAACTACATATCCTGAAATCACGTGATATTGAAGGCCAAGGTGCAACGCAAAACCCTTACTCCCCTTAAGGCCGATGCATCGTTATGATGGTTCAACGTTATGGCGTGCTATTACAAGCAGGTACAAGTTCAGTAGGGCTCCATCCTGTTGAAAAATGGAATTCCTTGGATGTTCTCGCAGTTGTGTAACGAACGTGCAAGAGAGCGAGCGAGCTAACTGTGCCGGGAGGCCCCTATATGGAACCACATCAATCAGTAGAAGACGTTTGCTACCAACAGGTACTTTAGGCTCCGCTTAGCTGAACTTCATCAGTAGTTACGGCTGCTGGCAAGTTATTCAAAGGTTGTGTTCCTGGCTAATGGAAACCCTTCTGAACTAAAGCAAGTGCTTTTAAATCTTTGTAAATATTATTCTTATATCTGATATACTATTACATGAAGTGAGCTGCAGGTTTGAACCAGAGCTATATTATTCACGAGAGATTTCATCAACGAATAAATATTTTGGGAAGCTACAGTTAGTATCCCTAGTTAATTCAACTGGTCCAGCAGCAAATTCTTCAGTTCTGATGACCCTTGTTACACGGTTTTGGACTTCACCTTGGGTTGATGAGGTGCTCCAATAATTTATCGTGGGTGATACTATGGGTTGAAGGAGAGCAAAATTCGATAGCTTTCTCCATTTCATGTGGTCTGTTTCTGACTACATCCGCATTGCAACTGAAAATTTGTTTAAGTGCGTCTCCACTTTCATGAGATTGCTGCTCCCATTTGAATTTATTATCAAGTTGTAATCACAAGACAATTCACTAGACATTAACATCGTCAAACTCATTGGTCTGCTTGTCGTATTTATATACTCTGGAGAAACATCGTTAAATCCTCACCTGTGTGTAATATGCTTTTCAAAATTTAGTGACAAATAGTTGGTGGGGAGGATCTATAAATATCCATAAAAATCTCATTAACAGATTTTTCAGAGACTTTACTTCACAAGCTTTTTAGTGCTATGTTCGAGTTCAAAAATGGTTCAAATGGCTCTGAGCACTATGGGACTTAACATCTACGGTCATCAGTCCCCTAGAACGTAGAACTACTTAAACCTAACTAACCTAAGGACATCACACAACACCCAGCCATCACGAGGCAGAGAAAATCCCTGACCCCGCCGGGAATCGAACCCGGGAACCCAGGCGTGGGAAGCGAGAACGCTACCGCACGACCACGAGATGCGGGCTATGTTCGAGTCATCATCAAGCAAAACAAACTTGGCATGTTGATATATTACTGAAGTTTATTAGTATACACAATAAATTTAAGGGCCCCAAGACGGAACCTTATGTAACTCAGCGTGTTACTGTTTTCCATTTGGATAATGGATGATAGTTTAATACAGGGTTCCTTCTCACGTGTACTCTTTGTCCCCTGTCACAGAGATACTATTTGAACAATTTAGTAGCATTTTTTGTTCTGCCGTACCATTTTAATTTATTAAAAGGACGTTGCGTGTTACACTGTCAAATGCCTTTGACTGATGATAAGAAAAGTGAAATTAAACGGATGTTTAAGGATATTTATTTATTTATCTCCTTCTTTATAGATGGGCGCAATTTCAGTATATTTCAGCCATTCGGGGAATATTCTATTGATAAATGACTGATTACATTAATAAATTAGTATCTTACTAAGCTCTAACGGATGCTCTCAAATAAATTGTGTTGATGCTTCGTCGTAACCACTTGAATTTTTTTTACTTTGAGGATTTTAAATTTGATATTATTTCTCCTTGTATAGAGGGCGACATATCCTTATTACCGAAGGTATTTGTAATGGTTGCTTCAGACAATCCATCGCAACATCTACTTTGTTAAAATGTTTTGAACATTGCACACATCTGTCTCCAATGTATCATTTGCACTTAATGCTACGCGTTACTCTTCATATCGGCTTCCACCAGTCTCCTTGTTCACCGTATCACATATGGTTTTTATTTCAATACCCATGTCAATATCTTTTTCTCATAATGCTTATGCTGTAAAGTCGGTATTACACTTTCTAACATTTAGCTGTAAGTTTTGTAATGATCTACAGCACCAGCATGAATACTGTTTCTGTCTGACAGATGTAGTTATCTTTTTATCTTACGACAAACTTTTATTCCTTGAGTAATCCACGGTTTTTGAGAAGACTTTGGTCTAATCTTGGCTACTTCAGAGAAAAGAGCTTTCAGACAACGTAATAAATTGATTAACAAATGTGTTCTATTTTATATTCATTGTCTGACTGCTGTCTATATATCTTTTCAGTTGCTGTCTTTGTGGAGTTTTCTGTAATAATCAATCTTTGGGTTAGTAGGTGCATTCTTCAAATCAGATTTAGCATTGTTTCCTGTTCAGCATCAACATTGTACGTAAGGAACGGCATGTCACCATCTTAGAGGTCAGTAACTATGGGTTTCATTATACAGTTTTGTTTTCTAGTCCTTTCTCTAAAGATGTTACCAATAGCTGAATCTGAGAAAGTAGCAACAATAGCAGGCAAGTTTACAGTAGGAATTGAGTTGAACGTAAATGTTCCCAAACACGATAAATTCTTACTGGAAGAGTTTTTACCAAAATCTGTAGTAAAATCGCCATCAACCAC
Organism: Schistocerca serialis cubense; assembly: GCF_023864345.2. Taxonomy (NCBI): domain Eukaryota; kingdom Metazoa; phylum Arthropoda; class Insecta; order Orthoptera; family Acrididae; genus Schistocerca; species Schistocerca serialis. Next base: position 587,750,159 of record NC_064640.1, read on the forward strand.
TATTTGTTTTCCTTTCCCTTTTGTCAACTAGGCCAATAGAGCTTAGATGCGATTTATGAAGTGATCAAAATTACCTACAGGTGCTCGGTAAAAAATTATTTTAATAAAGAAATTACTGGAAATTCTACTTCTGTTGATACACTTCGTATGTACTCCATTCAAAATTTATAAATATCCTTGTCATTAAATTAACGATGATTCCTGATAAAAGTGGCGACTACTACGTTCTCCTTTTCTGCTCTACATAAGACAGATACTAACCTAAATCCTTTTAAAGTAGACCGGTGGGCATATGATGTTCACAGAGGCACATTATGTTAACTGACTTCGACAACTCTAATTCATCAATGTAGATAAATAGTTACTAACTTTATTACTCAGTCCTCGGATATTCTGAAGCAATTCGCACTGATTGAGATATAATTGGCTTGAAATACACTATCTCGTGATTGTGAAATTTTTCATCTAACATCTGCTTCTACTGATGCAATATGCTACAATTATTATCTTTAGTTCTTTACTCTAACTGAAGGTTTTTTCAATGTTATTCTCTCTTAAAACTTGATTTCTGCAAATCTTCCCTATAGTAAAAATAAATACCACCCTTCCACCTACATCTAGCAGTGTTTTAATACTCACGACAAGGCTCCCCGCTCCCCCCTCCTCCCACACCCTTCCGAATGTTTTCTGCTGTTAGATCAGTCAGTTGACCTTTCCCTTTCCTGAAGGTTAGTGTTAGTGTAACCCCGTCTCCTGATAGAATTAACAGGTTCAAATGGCTCTGAGCACTATGCAACTTAACTTCTAAGGTCATCAGTCCCCTAGAACTTAGAACTACTTAAACCTAACTAACCTAAGGACATCACACACATCCATGCCCGAGGCCGGATTCGAACCTGCGACCGTAGCGGTCGCGCGGTTCCAGACTTTAGCTCCTAGAACCGCTCGGCCACCCCGGCGGGCAGAATTAACAGGAAACTTGGCAATATGTGACACTGTAGCTGACATAAACAGCCGTCCCAGTTCCAAATTCACTCTCCTGTCAGAATTGTTCAAATGGGATCACTTACACCGTCTAATAATAAACAGAAATTCAATAATGTTACGTGTCGAAGCTGACGCAGTCGTTACCAGTTCATTATCTACATCGTACTCGGGATCTCTGTCAGTGCCATTATATGTTCCACCCGCTAGAACCACAGTGTCCTATTTATTGCAGTCTTCATAAAGTTATCCTAAATCTTCTGTTACCTGACTCAGACTAGCACTGTATATAAAAAAAAATGGTTACCTACAGTTCTTATGGTAGTTCATCCTGCAAAATTTGGTTCACACCTGAAGCATGTGAACTTAAATTCCTTTAACTAACTTCCCCGTATTCTTACATATAAATTTATTTCTGAAATTCGGTTGTGCTCCGTCTACATCGACATATGACTCAGACTCACATGTTAATAGCTGAAGAAATAGTTCAATCTCACCTTTTACACTCACCACAAAGCTCTCAGAAGAGGTCCTATTCTGTTCCTCCTGCTACCTGTTGCCACTTCCCATTTAACTCTATCTCTCTCGTTAACCTCTCCACATTATCTCTTGCCTTATTTAATTCATCTGGAGGAGCAACAATGTTCCCCTCCTATTTTATTATCTTCCTGTCTCTACTAAAACTTCTGCAAAACCTCTGAAGAGCTTCGCTATCTTCCCAAATTCCCAAACCACTGTATTCACTCCAGTAGAACAAAAACTACGGCACCCATCACAGCATACCCCGAAATTAAAAGTTCTAAGGCAAGCAGTAAGACACTTTTCACCAATGATAAAATAAAAATTGGGCAAAAGTAAGTCATAGAATGAACCGAGAAACAAGAATACAGAAATTGAGCTCATACGCAACTGTGTTTAAGGAAACTCTTGTACAATTTTTTTTTAAATCCAATGACATAAAATTTACACAACTTTTCTGAAATGTAGTAATGAAGGGATAATTTCTTCTTAAATTACTGGAAAGGAAAAGGAAACGGTTAAATGTAACTTTCTTTTCGGTGGTGTTACGTTCTACTTCGCCATTAGTTACCGCCGTAGTGCAGAAGCTATAAGCGGGTACATGCAGTCGGAGTGAATGCAAAACCCCTGCTGCGTGTTTACTATGTTGGACGAAGTGGTCCCTATTTAGACATGATCTTTCTGTAAACTTCCTTCACAGATCAGTTTCTGACTTATTCATTTCACCCATCATTAGAGGTACTTCTTAGTTCCCCTTACAATTAAGCTAATAAGAGGAAAAAACATCATATCGTTAAAAAATTATTTTCACCTAATCACATTTTCGGTATTTATAAAAACATACGCAGATTCCAAGTATCATATACTGAAACCGACGAGTTTTTACCGAAACTGTGATTATACAAATTCTTTTAACCATTATAGACGTTGTCTGTAATGACTAGGACTAGATTGCTTTAATATCTACAAAATTATTCTCACTTGTCATCTCAGCTTACGAAAAATTAATTCTCCAAAGCTATTCATTAATAGTCTTACGAACCTCATTTTAACAATTTTTTATATATCCAAACACATATTTCACTCTTCGTATGTAACAAAAAATCTTTTGGAATTAACTTTATTGTATTCTTCACGAGTAATTATACATAATATACACCGAAATTTTCTGCCATAATCATAAGTAATACATCAAATGACATTAACATCTCGACAAATGGAACCTTACAGTTCCGATGGTCAACAAAGATTAACTGTTATACAATCTCACGAAAAATTATACATTTAGAAGAAAAAAAATCGATTTCTTAAACTGTGTACAAAAATTGAATATCATCTAAGCACATGAGTCCAGCGGCGTCTTCTGCTGTCGGCTGGACACCAGCTTGTAGATTTCCCTCGAACGGCGCCAATCGGACACCTGGCGACAGAAGAATACGACGCTCGTCTCCTTTGTTCACGCTTGGTGGCATGCAGCAGACAAAATAAAAGCAGCTATGTAGTGCCATTTACTACTTCCCATTTAATACTTCAAGTGCATTTCTTAAAATGAAAATAACTTGCCTAATGTCACTCAGTGTTCAGGGTAGGTAGTTTATCCTAAAATATGACACACTGCACTCTTTACTGCACCGAAACGCGAACAACAATACGACTACCAGCCACCTTTTCTGTTTTTACTCGTTTTCTGGAATAATATGAGAATAAAGCCGAAAACTTTAATGGGAGAGTTAAAACAAACACTAAAACACTCATTTACTGGATAATATGTACTGAACAAACCGTCATTATAAGTTAAATAGCCTATCTTCACGAGAGCATAAAACTTGCACCTCTTGCTTGGCGCAATACTGCCAACTGTACTGATTAATACCCTCGAACTAGTGTCTTCTCATTACACAAGAATGTTGATACACATAGGTTTACCATGTGTTTTGGCGTATTCGTCTTCCTGGGTCTAAAATGTGTTTTTTGTGACTGTAGTCATCGTGAACATTTTAATAAAACGTGTGAGCTCTTACACGCCGATGTTGCTAACTGTGCAGCCCACAGTAAGTTGCAGATTCAGTGGCGCATTGGCCAAGTATCAACTGCAATTAGAGACTTTCGCTTTGCGTTAAATTTATAGAAACCAAACATTATAATCTGAAGTACCTGTACTTTTCGTCCACTAGTATTTATACTGTCATTCCCTGGGAGTAGTTGTGGTTTTATGTACTGTTTGTTCACTGTAACAAGTAATTTTTCTGTGGATGCTAATATCACAACAGGTATTGTGAGAGCCGCAGTTGTTTCGTCTGGGATATAAGAAGAGGTTCGGTCCAGGAGACAACTAAATGAAATGACCAAGTTTCAGAAGTGCAGATCAATATTCAGGGATAAGACAGGAATAATCACTCTAAACAAAACAAAAAAAAAAAGTCAAGTAAACATGGGCTCTAAAACGCATATCTTAAGAGCTATGAGCAGTTCCTGATCTTAGATACTGTGAACCAATTCGCTTCTACAGCAAGCTCTTTGCTTTACTTATTTTGGGAAATGGTAGTATGGACCAAAACAAGAAAAAAATGACGAGTAAACATGTGCTCTAAAAAAGTCAAATGGCTCTAAGCAATATGGGACTCAACATCTGAGGTCATCAGTCCCCTAGACTTAGAACTAATTAAAGCTAACTAACCTAAGGACACCACACATCCATGCCCGTGGCAGGATTCGAACCTGCGACCGTAGCAGCAGTGCGGTTCCGGACTGACGCACCTATAACCGCTCGGCCACAGCGGCCGGCAAACATGTGCTCTAGAATGCAAACCTTAACAGCTATGTGCACCTGTTCATCTTCGGTACTTTGGAACACAACTCTTCTAATGAGCAAGCGCTCATAACTTTTAAGGTATGCATTTTAGATCACATGTTTACTGGAAATTTCTTTCTTGTTTTGCTCCATACTACCACTTCCCAAAATACGGAAAGCAAAGAGCTTGCAGTTGAGATTTGTTTCACAATATTGAAGATCAAGAATATCTCATAGCTCTTAAGGTATGAGCCGGCCGAAGTGGCCGTGCGGTTAAAGGCGCTACAGTCTGGAACCGCAAGACCGCTACGGTCGCAGGTTCGAATCCTGCCTCGGGCATGGATGTTTGTGATGTCCTTAGGTTAGTCAGGTTTAACTAGTTCTACGTTCTAGGGGACTAATGACCTCAGCAGTTGAGTCCCATAGTGCTCAGAGCCATTTTTCTTAAGGTATGCGTTTTAGAGCCCATGTTTACTGTCTTTTCTGTTTCAAATGATTATTCCTGAATATTGACCATCACTGTTGAAACACCCTGTATACTGTGCTTCTGTAAAAGTCCGCTTCTTTAGACCACTACCTGATAAAAAAAAGTGAAGCGCCGAGAAGACATGGTAGGATGTCAATGTAACTTTGTATGTGTACACATCATCGGCGGGTGTGTAAATGACTAGAATTTCAGAACCTGTTACATGTAAAACTGCCACAAGAGAAGATTAGTGTGGTTCGTTTCTAGTGTAATTAGAAGACGCTGAACAACCTAGAAGGGAAGTGATTACTGAGAAAGACACGGAGCTGACGCTTAGTCGCATGAGACAGTGTTATTAGCAGCTAACAGAGTTTTAAACGGGCTTCATTGTGGGCCTCCATGGGACCGACTGGTTGAATCCTGCAATATCCAGATTTATGAGGCGTTTTGATGTTACAGTGGCCGGTTGTTGGACTACATGGGAGCATGATAGCAGGCATACTCGTCGTCAAGAGTACCAAGCATACTGAAACACTTTAATAACTTTAATTGCCAACGGAGAAGAAGTAACGGACTAATTGAAACGTTCTGTATCATCTCTTACCACTGGTCGGAGACTAGCAGCAGACGTACTAGGGAATTACTGTCTCGTAGAAGGGCTACCATTAACTCCACCGCTCAAACAGCTGCGTTTAGAGTGGTCCCGTGACCGAGAAGGACGGGTTATTGAGGATGGCGTTGAGGATGGCGTTGTGTTCAGCAATGCGAGTACGTCGGCGACCTGGAGGAGGTCCGACTTTTACAACGTAACGCGAGGCATAGCGGTGTTACTTCTGGCACCGTGGTGTGGGGTGCCGTCGGGTATGACTTCAGGTCACGTCTGGTAATGGTTAAGGGTACGTCACAGACATCCTGCGTCCTCAAGTGTTACCTCTAATTGACGCAATCGTAGTGCAATTTTTCAACTAGACGGTGCTCGTCAACACATGCATCTGTCTCTTTGAACTCTGTGTCTGATACTGAGGTATTACCGTGTCCAGCAAAATCCCCAAATTTGTCCCTCACAGAACATAATATGCGAAGCCAGCTCGGACGTCACATCCATCCCTCTGCCGACATCCAGGATATAAAGGATCAATTGCAACAGTTGTGGGGCAGGTGCTGCAGGAGAGGCTACAGGGGATTTATGACAGCCTTCACAAAAGAATTAGCTCATACATCTAGGTCAGAGATGATGCAGTATCATACTGATAACTGGACTCATACTGCCAAGTTATTGGTCTATTAGCCTCGATTTTATAATCACTGAGGTAACTTCACATACCCTTTCAACCCGTAAGGTACATTTCGTTTCCTCCTCCCCTTGTGGGTGCTTCCCTTTTCCTGTAACGCATTGTATGTCCTAAAGAATTCATACGTGCTAAAGATTCCTACTCGCATTACAGAATTTTCTGTAGCTTATATTAATCAGTCTTCATGAGAGATTCAAATATACCAACAGCATTCAAGAACTAAAGAAACGAAATTTTGGTGAGAACCGTCTTTATGGGTGAAATACCACGACGAAAGATTCTTGAGAAAAATTTCAGTCTGGAAAATGCATACACGTTGCGTGACACGTAGTTTATATTGAACACATAAATAAGTGTCACATATTCTTAGAAAAATCGTACTGATGAGAAATAGGGAACTGCCGTATAAACATACGATCGGAAAAAAAATAGTCAGTACAGATGGATGGAGGCTGTCCCCTGTTGACGTTCATTGATAGTTTGTTAATAGTTGTTTATATGGCCCCTGACTATGACGTTGTTGTCAGACAGAGCATGAACGGATGACTCGCAAAGAAGCCATTCCGTGCGTATCGGTTTCGGGTTGTGCTGGTATCAGGGCAAGTTTAAAGACTCTGTGCTGAGTGAACAACAAAAGCAGTTTTACAGTTTCACTCGAGAATGTGCAAAAACGGTTTTGTGCTATAATTTATACAACGAAATTAATCGACTGGCTCGTGTGGTGTACGCTGATAACATCGACAACGCCGCATTCTATCCAAATAAATGCTGAGAACATTGTACCAGCGACTTGCGGACATGATATTATTCAAAGCAAGGATATGGAATCGTGGCTCACTTCCCACAATTTGCAAGACAGATATGGAGGAGCGAGTGCTCCGACGAGTGGAAGACCATCCTGAACCAATTATGCGAAGGACTGACGCTCGTGAACGTATAAACCACGCATTTCCATAATCATTTCTGCCAGACAAGCAACACATCCATATTACAGCGTAAACAATGAAAACATAAAGGGGCAAGTACAAGGCCATCAGATCATCAACCTCCACAATCACGGATGTATTCGAAACCGATACGTTCATGTTGCTCATGGTTTATAAAATCTGTCAGAGGAAACCATCGCACCCGTCCTCAAACATTCCACTACCATAAGACTACAATCTCTTCAACAAGAAAAGCCAGGGTTAGAAAACCCTCTACCATAGTATGGCTCACGCACTGCAATTGAACCTGAATGGGTTCAGGATTGGTGCGGAGGAACTGAGAGTCTTCGAACAGAGCAGTTCCCGGTGCCTGTATCAGCACGAGATCGTTCTAAAGAGTCTCATGCCATTGTAATAAGGGGTTACAACCTCCTCTGTAAGACCTCAGTGAGGAGAGGGCTAAGGTTGTGTAGCTCACCACCATGGTATTCAGTTTCTGCGGTAGTGGATGTGTCATACACGCATTTATATGATTCCGGTCAGATTATGGGTTAACAGTTTGTAAACCAGCGAGACATATTTTTTGTCTCAGGCAGGCTACAGGTTTCGATCTCGCCAGCCATATTCATAGTCTCTGTACCAAAGCTCTGGAGCCGCCACTTACAACACGGCGGCAGCTCTTTATGGTGCGTTAGATGTGCAGGTTCTCCACTATTCCAGAATCATCGGCGTACCAAACCATTGCTCGCCCTTGCATGTGAACAGTTTTCACAAATCGTCCACAGACCACGAGGCTTTAGGGATCCATGCAAACCATGACATAGCAGGATTTGCTGTCGGACAAATACCAACTTTAACCGTGGTAGAGGAGACTGCCACGATGGCCACTGAAGATGCCTAGAATAATATTAAACGTAGTGTGATACTAGAGAGACTGTCCTCCTAGGTATCAGTTTCATTCGATTTTTATTGAAAATTGAAAGGCGCACCACAACTATATAGCTATATTTACAGAGGGGTTATAGATTAACTTTCGGCAGACGGCGTTCTCAGCATTCATTTACAAAACAAATCTGCCTCATTTCACTTTCAGTAACATGCATTCTTGATGGCAATGGAGCAGGTCGGATGTATCTGCTGCTGAGAAATTCGTCGTCCGCTCTAACTCCCTACATGTCTGTAAATTTATTCAAAGAAAGTATTCAGGAGAAAAGGGTACTTAAAACAGAACGGATTTTCTTTTCCACCTGAAAAGGTTGGTATGGTGGTGTCACTCTGCTGAGGACAAGGGAATTTAGGGAATCGAATCAGCTATTGTGTCGGCCAAATAATCATGAACGCTGAGCCAGTTGGCTCAGTATACGTAGGTGGGGAGAAGGCCCTGTGAACTCCGCTTCAACTTTCTATGATGAGCGGTATGGCTGTAATGAGATCAATCGGTATGTGGACTACCTGACAGATGGGAAACAGGAGCGTTGATATTTTCAGCAAAGTGGGGCAACAGCGCATACTACACGCGCAGTTGGTTAACCTGGGCTCTAAGATCGTCCAATCTCTCTACCAGAGAATTTTACCCATGAGCTAAGTTGAGGCTTCGAATTTTACGGATAGTATGTAATGTACCATAGTTACGGAATGACTACAGTGGAATTATATAATCACATATAGTACGATTTACGGCGAGTTTTTTTTTCCCTGTGGCTCAGGATATCGTCATTAGGAACGTTTTAGACACATGGCTAATCAACATTCAGTTGACACAACTTCCCTTATTCTTAGTGTTCAGCACCACGAAAGTATTGAAGTTATAAAGTTGGTATTAAATGAAGGGTGATTCAGGATATCACTCACAAACATTGAGGAACGATAGGTCACACGCAGAGGAACATTTTTTTCTTAAGGAATATAACTTTTTTAGCCGTAGTTTTTGAGTTATGTGGATGAGATATTGAACATAATACGTAACGAACTATGTCAAAGTCGTAATTTTTTTCTGTTTTTAAGCCTTTAGTGTTGTTTACCAGCTTTTATTGCTTTTGGTATGTGAGAATGTGGATCCGCTATGGACTACGGACAGTTTCGGCTCACTGTTCTGAATGTGTGCAACGATGAAGCATTCAAAATGTTCAAATGGCTCTGAGCACTATGGGACTTAACAGCTATGGTCATCAGTCCCCTAGAACTTAGAAATACTTAAACCTAACTAACCTAAGGACAGCACACAACACCCAGTCATCACGAGGCAGAGAAAATCCCTAACACCGCCGGGAATCGAACCCGGGAACTCGGGTGCGGGAAGCGAGAACGCTACCGCACGACCACGAGCTGCGGACTGAAGCATTCACATCACAATACATCAATATTGCTGTATTTCATTAAAGCCTGTAAGGAATTGTCAGCTGATTTCCTTTTCTTAAGGAACATCTGAAGATAGCGATTTACCTTTTCCTAGGTGATATCACTGCCGGATTTTCTGCGAGAATTGGTGTTGCATTTTCACCAAGTGGAACAGAATGTTGTCATTCTCGACAGGTTGACGGCCATTATTTAAAAATATAAAGCATATAATGGGGGTCACGGCAGGCTGCGAGAACATCTCTTGGGAACTGATTCGAATATACATTTCATATCGCGTAATTTGTTAGAAACAGTTGTTATTCATTTTGAGAACCTTTCAGACAATTTAAAATGGCAGATTGTACACACTTTATATCTTAACAGAAACCGTGTGTAATCTTCTGTTTCGACGGCTAGAGTGACCGTGCGGTTCTGGGCGCTACAGTCTGGAACCGAGCGACCGCTACGGTCGCAGGTTCGAATCCTGACTCGGGCATGGATGTGTGTGATGTCCTTAGGTTAGTTAGGTTTAATTAGTTCTAAGTTCTAGGCGACTGATAACCTCAGACGTTTAGTCTCATAGCGCTCAGAGCCGATCTTCTGTTTCGGAGTTGGGAGTGCTGGACTAGCGGCAAGGCTTATGCCTGGAAACCGAAAGGACGCGTGATTGAATTCTGGTCGGGCCTTGGAATATTTACGTCTGCCTTTAACCTTGCCTTTACCTCTCAATGATATGGAGTTTCAGCAGATTCCACGCTATACTGTGGGTCTTATTTTCCCAATAGAGTTACTTGTGGATCACCTGGCTCGCTCAAGTGGCGTCCAATAGAAAGACCTGCACGAGGAACTTGAGCCACACGGAATAATTATTATTCATAAAATTCCAACATAATGTAGGAGCAACGCCCAACAAATCGGATAAAAAAATTATATTTTTTCAGTTTCTGCGACAGTTGGGTTAAAAATTCTTGCATGTGGATACTGATGGCCACGTGGTCAGCACACCGCTCTCCCGGCCGTCGTGAGTTTTCGTGACTGGTGCCGTTGTTTCTCAATCAAGTAGCCCCCCAACTGGCCTCACAATGGCTGAGTGCACTTACTGAGCTTTCCCTTAACTGTATAAGAAGGCTACGGAGAACTCTGGTACTTAATCTGTGGAAAAGAAAGACCCGAAAAACTTCTCTCATATGAGTAATGGACTTACAAGTGAAACTTGAGAGACGCCTTTAGACAGTTCCTGTACTCTTTCAAAATGCTGGAGTGGGTTGTCCTCTCCGCCTAAGGAATGAAGATTTTCATTTATGTAACAGTCTTATCCGTTCTTGGACTGCCTCACAGTGTTCCACATACGACGGAAGTGGCTTCTACCATGTTGCCTGCGAACTAGTATCTCCGTAGACCGGCTGCGGTCATCGTATGACGCATATGTCCGTTGCCCAGATTGCAGACAGTGTTACAGGTGAGTACGGACTTTAACCATGTATACGGTAAACGAATTAGGAGCGGTCTTGGAAATAAGTTCAAGAAAATTTTTGCACCATTTAGCACTTCTGACTCATGAATGAAGAACCTCTGCTCCCACAGGTGTGCGCAAACCCAAAACGAAACCATAAAAGTCCAGCCTATAGAATTGCTATTCTTCAGTACTGCATCTGGCTATTAAAGTCAGTGTATAATTGAGAGAACGATTCTGAAGTACTCTTTTTCTCGCTGAAGCATGGCTGCATATGTAGGGAGACGTAAACTCACAGAATAACCGCGGTTCGAGTGCCGAAAATCCTTCTATATCAAAAGTCACTGCTTGGCATGATAACAGGAGTGTTCTGCGTCGTTAGTGTAAGACGGGTTACCGCACGATCTTTCTCCAACTTACCACAACGTCTGATTCGTATGTGAATAACCTCACGCAACCTTTTCGATACCAGAGAACACACCATTAACGCGAATATCTACATATACAGTGCAACGCTCACATCACCAATGCGTCTACGACAATCTTACATGGTGTTTTTGTTGACAGAATCTGTCTGTGAACAGATGCTATCGACTCAACAAACAGAAGTGCTAAAGGACACAATGATTTTCTTGGACTTCGTTCCAAGACAGCTCCTATCTCGTCACTGTCCGAGAATCAGACGATAGCGTCATGCGATAATTTCAGGTAGCCTACGTTTACCTCCGAAACGCTGGAGAACGTACATTAGTCGTACGTCCAACACCTGGTTCTTTACAGTTGCAGTTTATGAAGAAATAGCAGAAATCTTCAGTAACCACTTGCTGCACAGAGTATCCTTTTTTTTCCATATCAGTATTCAAATGCTTGAAAAGTGGGACAGCAGCGTCTTTAGTTGTATGGCTTGTTCGTGATTTACAGAGAAGGGTCCTATGAAAAGAGAAATAATTATTACACTCTCTATTCAATCTTCACAGTGCCTTCCACATACACATCCCGAATTTCGTAAGTTTTTAGACTGCGAAGTTAGTGGAGTATATTCTGTGGTGAACTACTGTGATGAAAAATATGCTGGTCGGCATATCTGGCGCAGCTAAATCTTGCAGCATTCCTTTATTGCTTTCTTCTGCCACGGCTCTGCCACAAGCTCTGGGTCGACGGCTTAACGCAGGTCTCCCTTCGGCAGTCCCGGGCGTTAAGCCCTGTTGGAAAGCTCCCTCCGCCTTCCCTCCATTTGTCGTGGGCGTTTCTTTATTAGCTACGGGCGAACGGCGTCCAAACAGATCACAAGTCAGAACACGAACAGTCCACTCCTAACAGGAAGCCTGTGAACGGGGAAGGTCAAAGGAAAGGCGCCCCGGGATGTTACCTGTTTTCCGTAGAAAAACTACCTCCGTCTAATTAAAGTGCATTTTTATTTCTTGTTTCCGACTTCCTTGGTCGATGCTTGGCTTCTGCTCGTCCCCGTTCTCTCTTTGTCCTTTTCTTTTCCTCTTCTCCTTCTCCCTTCCGCGCCGTGTTTGTATGTGTGTGTGTATGTATGTGTGTGTGTGTGTGTGTGTGTGTGTCTGTGTGTGCTTGTGTAAGTGTGAGTAGTTAGGCGCACTTGTACTTCTTCACTGCCCTGGTACATTAGATAGAAGAAATAACAAGCAGCGGCAGCCACTTTCTCCGTAAATACTCGTAATTATTTTCTACATTTATATTGTTCTATCATAGCAGTACTCAACCCAGATCAATGCAGTGTTCCTTGTCTTCCGGAAGGCCTTCGATACAGTTACACACTGCGCATAATGAATAAAATATAATCGTACACAGTATGAGAACAACTGTGTGATTGAATCAAAGAGTTCCTAGCAAACGGAACGGAGAGAAATCTTCAGACGTGAAATTTGTTATGGGTGTGCCCCAAGGGAGTATTACAGGACCGTTACTTTTATGATGTTGTATACGGAGAAGTCGTGATGCTGGAAACCTGTAACGAAATGCAGGGGGAAACGCAGGGTAACGACGCTTGGTGCTGTGCTCAACGTAAACAAACGTATCATTTGGCGAATACTTTACTGTGTGATTACACGATTGCAGAACGATCGCTGGAACATGCGTATGGCCGATGTTAAGTGGAACGACCACATATTTAATCGCAGGTAAGACAGGTGGCTGACTGAGATGCACTGGATGAAGCCTTAGGAAGTATAGTCCGTCAACAAAGGACGCATCCTGCAAAACACTCGTTCGACCCATGCTTAAATTTTCGTCATCTGTCTTGGATTCGTACCATATAGGATTGACAGAATAGAGAAGATCCAAAGACGAGCAGCACGTTTCATTATAGGTTTACATAATAAGCACGAAAGTGTCACAGAGATGCTAAACCAGCTCCCGTACAGAAGCTGCAAGAGAGGAGTTCTGCATCATGGTGTGGTCTACTGTATAAGTTTCGAAAGCACACGTTCGTAGAAGAGTCAATGTATGTATTGTTTCAAATGTTCAAATTTGTGTGAATTCCTAAGGGACCAAACTGCTGAGGTCGTCGATCCCTAGTCTTAAGCACTACTTGACTTAAACTAACTTATGCTAAGAACAACACACACACACCCATGCCCGAGAGAGGACTCGAAACTCTGGCAGGAGGGGCCGCGCAATCCGTAACAGGGCCCCTCAAGCCTCGCGTCCACTCCGCGCTGCATTGTTTCCTAATAGGCTACGTATATCCCGCGAAAAGACCATGAACATAAAATTAGACAGATTAGAGACCACACGGAGGCTTACCAGCAATCGTTCATCCGGCGAAACATATGCGTCAGGAACAGGAAAAAGAGGGCAGTGATACTAATACACAAAGTATCCTCATCCACACACACAAATGTGTCTTCCGTGGTATAGATTTACATGTGAATGTATGACACTTATTAAGTGTTACGAAATTAATCTAACGTTTAAAATATCTGCAAAAAATACTTCACCAGTACAAAAAATGCATTGTTTATATCAAGTGTCACAACGTTATTTTACACACACACACACACACACACACACACACACACACACACACATACACACACCAGTCAAATTTACTGCCTAAAGCCTTACTGAAAACTGTCAAATTAAGTGCGCCGTGGTATTTTCATGCCTAAATAATTATAAAATACACGTGAGTAGAAACTAACATTCTAAGAAGGCAATTGTTAGGTCTACACTTGATGTAGGATAAAATGGACTTTCAGAATAAATATTTCCCCATCTGAATTCATCTGTGATGCTTTTCAAGTGTTACAACAGTATCTCCTTTTTTAAAATACGTAAAAGGTGTTGTCATTTGAGTCTGAGGTATGTTATTTCTGTTTCATGGAACGAACTGATCTCAGCTAGCGTTTTTACAAGATTTTCAGTAAAGTATTAGTAGTGTTTTAGGGGCCCAAAAATTATGCATCATATGCTACACTAGAAAATAGTCTATGTTATTAACAGCCTAAAAATTGCTTTACATTTGCATGTGAACTAGACATACTATAAGTTACTTGCAAAACGAACCTTTAAGGTATGCTGCAATATTTACCCACCAGTAGTTTGGTACCAAGTCCCTCTAGAACGGTTACAGATTGTATTTCCTATAAACAAGAACTAAATAACACCAAAATCTCACCAAAATGTTCGATGTAATAACACACACACAACATAGCCCAAACAATAACTAACTAACAAACTAAACACGATCTTGGGATGGAACGAAGAAAGTGTTTTGACGCAATCTTTATTGCGCTGCATAACATAAACAGCACATTTGCGTAATCTGAAACTGTAACTTCATAATGTTCTCAATACGACATGCAAATCTACAGCACGATGAAAGACGGTTTCGTTGGAACAAGACAGATGAGTAAAATTGCCAAAGACAATCGTGCAACGGTACATACAAGGGTTGAACGAAAATGTGGAAACGCCGCGAGAAATCAGTACCTGAACATAACGCTGATTCTAGCCAAATCAGCGTGTTGTATTTGACCACGAGCGGCACCTGTACAATGTCCTCAATACGTTACAGGTGTCAGTCGTGGTCAGAAAAGTGTTCTGTCTAGCTGTAAGTGCATTACGTCGGAGCAAAGGGAATTCGAACGTGAAGAAATCGATGGAGGTCGTATGTTGGGTGCTTCCGTAACCAACGGAGCCGAAGTGTTTGGTGTTTCGGAAGACACCCTATCAAGATTTATACAGCATACAATGAAAGCAGAAAAACATCATCCGCTGAATCACTTGGACGATAGTGCGTGCTGAGTTATCGCGACAGACGGTCATTGAAGAGGATTGTGACGAAAAATAAGAGGGCTGCAGTTACAAAAGTCGCTGCAGAACTGTATTTCGAACACGCTAACTCCGCCAGTACTAAAAAACGCGGAGGGATCTCCATAAGCTGGGAAACAGATGGCGAGCTAGAGTTCCAAAACCACACCACAATGATGCAAAAGCCCATGGTGACGAAGCCATGAAACTGGGTCTGTGGAGGAATGAACGTAAGTCATTTTGTCGGATGAGCTTTGTTTCACACTGTTTCCAACATATGACAGGGTTTTCGTTTTGCGTAAGCCTTCCAAAGCATACAACGCAGACTACTTGCTGTCAAGAGTGAAACATCGTGGGGTTCGGCTATGATTTGGGGAGCCATATCGACCTGTCTGTACCTATTTTAAGACCACTGAAATCGGTTTTTAACGCCTAAACCTTTCGTATTCCGTATCTGGCATGGTAACGTCTTATATTTTTAGTGTTTTCCTAGTTTGGTTCTCTCCCATAAACGAGGGGTTGACATCTTCAAAATATAATATGTCCCATTAAAATATAATTATTTGTCATGACAAGTAACGATTTCTAGTCGAAACAAACACACACACACACACACACACACACACACACACACACACAGAGAGAGAGATAGAGAGAGAGAGAGAGAGAGGGGGGGGGGTGAGGGGGAGATTTCCTATCATAATATGCTAGTATAATTACAGATCGCTGATTGTGATAAAAAATTGGAACTTTGAAGCAAAATAAAATTATTTTTCAAAATATCTAAGACTTCAAGTGCAAAACACACCTTTCACTACTGTCCCAGTTTAACTATTCTGTAAGGTTTAAAAGAATACAAACAGTTTGCATATCGGCACTACTGATAAAAATTGTGTGTTAAGTAGCAGTTTTCAACTACCAAATTTCGTTTGGTGTATAACACTTTTCAACCACAATGAATCTTCAGTTTGAATACATCCACATCTAAGTTGTTTGTACTGCTTGTCAAAAAAAAAAAAAAAAAAAAAAAAAAAAAAAACACACACATTGCTCACTTATTGAAACTAGTGACGTAGGTTATGGGTTAATCGAAGAACTTAGTTCGATTTTTGTACTATGCATTAAATTTATGAGAATCGGTTCTATAATGTTGTAAAGCACACATGAGCACCACAGCTTTTCTATCTTGCACCTTAAAGATCATTTGCCGATAAGGGTTGACGAAGTAAACAGTCTTATTCCCATGTCTATTTTAGCCAAAAATTCGTCTCTAAAATCGATATCAAAGACACAAATAAATTACAGCGATGCCATGCCAGGGTATTAACTTCATATTACACTTCAAAACGTTTGTCACCTTCTGATGTCACGTGGCGGGAACTATACGACACTTCGATGATATAGCATATTGCACAATAGCAATACACATTGAGGGTAGGAAACAAGGGTTACTATGTTTTAAACATCAGCCAAACATTATAGCGCCTTCATGCAAAGGTATTAATTTTATCTTACAATAAAGAACTTCTGTCATCGTATGCTGATATGACAAGCAAAGTAATGGCAAAGCAATCGACAAAAACGTGTTTATAGAGTGGGGGAATCAGGATCAATTTAAAGGGCGACTAACACTTCCTTGGATAAGCATAAGCACACATTTTACCACAACCTACCTTACATCACACAGCAAATTTATAATACACTGAAGAGCCAGAGAAACTGGTACACCTGCCTAATATTGTGTAGAGCCTCCGTGAGCCCGCAGAAGTGCCACAACACAACGTGGTACGTAATCGACTAAAGTCTCAAGTAATAATGGAGAGAATCGACCCAACGGATCCTGCAGGGCTGTCCATAAACCCTTAAGAGTACGAGGTGGTGGAGATCTCTTCTGAACAGCACGTGGCAAAGCATCCGAGAAATGCTCAGCAATGTTCAAGTCTTGGGAAGAGAGTTTGATGGCCAGCGGAAGTGTTTAAACACAGAAGAGTGTTCCTGGAGCCAGACTGTTGTAATTCTGGACGTGTGGGGTGTCTCAATGTCCTTCTGAAATTGCCCAAGTCTGTCGGAATGCACAATGGACATGAATGGATGTAGGTGATCAGAGAGGATGCTTGCGTATGTGTCACCTCTCAGCTCTGTACCTAGACGTATCAGGGGTGCCATATCACTCCAATCGTACACGCCCCACACCATTACAGAGCCTCCACCAGCTTGAACAGTCACCTGCTGACATGCAGGATCCATGGATTCATGAGGTTGTCTCCATACCCGTATACGTCCATCCACTCGATAAAATTTCAAACGAGACACGTCCGACTAGGCAACACGTTTCCCGTCATCAACAATCCAATGTCGGTGTTGACGGGCCCAGGAAAGGCGTAAATCTTTGTGTCGTGTAGTCGTCAAGGGTACACGAGAGGGGCTTATCCAAGATGTTTCGTTGAGTGGTTCGCACGATGACACTTGTTGACACAGCATTGAAATCGGCAGCAATATGCGTAAAGGTTGCACGTCTGTCACGTTGAAAGATTGTCTTCAGTCGTCGTTGGTCCCGTTCTTCCAAGATCTTCTTCCGGCCTGAGCGATGTCGGATATTTGATGTTTCACCGGATTCCTGATATTCACGGTACACTCGTCAAATGGTTGTAGTGGAGAATCCCCACTTCATCGATACCTCGGAGATATTGTGTCCCATCCCTCATTCGCCGATTATAACATCACGTTGAGACTCGCTTACATCTTTATAACCTACCATTGTAGCAGCAGTAACCGAGCCAGCCGGAGTGGCCGAGCGGTTCTAGGCGCTACAGTTTGGAACCACTACGGTCGCAATTTCGAATCCTGCCTCCGGCATGGATGTGTGTGATGCCCTTAGGCTAGTTAGGTTTAAGTAGTTCTAAGTTCTAGGAGACTGATGACCTCAGAAATTAAGTCCCATAGTGCTCAGAGACATTTGAACCACAAGTAACAGATGTAACAATTACGCCAGGTACCTGTTGTCTTACATAGGCGTTGCTGACCTCAGTACAATATTGTGCCTCTTTACATAACTCTGTATCTGAATACGCATGCCTATATTAGTTTCTTTGGTGCTTCAAGGTAGTTCCGAATAGTTCCGACTACATCCGACCTTTTCGGTCTACTTTTGATTAGTCTCACAAGTCACATCATCATGTTACAGCAAATGTGTGGATGACTACTGGATACGCCAAAAACGGTCAGTTGACTAGGCGACTGCCATTACTCTAGAATGATACTAGGTATGAGTAATGATGAACAATTCAATCATCTGTAACTCAATGCTAGGTTAGGTCCTCATTCATGCCACATCCTCAAACAAGACAATCCTTCCCATAACTATAGGCAATTCAGTTTAATTATGTTATGAGGACAGCCGCCTGAGGTGGCATTGTTAGTTTGCTTCCACCAAACAGATGCTACCAAAAAACAATTCTTACGAATAGTGCTTTGGAACATTTCGAGCGTTGCACCTTGAGTTAGGCTGGATTCGTTTCTGTATTTTTTCCACGATTATTCTTCGTTTTCCATTATCAGTTATTTTTAAGCCTTTTTCTCCTACGATCGATAATGACTGCCACCTACGTAATTCCACAACTTTTTCGATGGAATATTACTTATTTACGTTGGTTCACCAGGGAAGAAGAGTTATTGGAACTGCCACGAAATTAACGGAACCAAATGAAACATCGCCAATGAAGCATGTAGTGAAAATCGTTATCAGTCCCTACTTTCATCTGTTTTATCAGTAGATTGTCGCCAAATTTGCCGGCCGGTGTGGGCAAGCGGTTCTAGGCGCTTCAGTCTGGAACCGCGCGTGCGCTACGGTCGCAGGTTCGAATCCTGCTTCGGGCATGGATGTGTGTGATGTCCTTAGGTTAGTTAGGTTTAAGTAGTTATAGGTTCTAGGGGACTGATGACCTCAGATGTTAAGTCCCATAGTGCTCAGAGCCATTTGAACCATTTGCCGAATTTGCTTGCACGGCGTCTGCATTATTTCGCTGCGTACCTGGTAACAGACTTCACAATTCAGTCGATTATGATATTTGCTTGATCTTCTCAGTATGCAGTTGGTGTTCATCGCAAACTGTGCCATCTGTATAACCCAAATACTCTCCACTTCTCTCATATATGTGAGTTATCGTCAGCGTACTATAGTAAACCGATCCATTGTGAGTGCCTTCGTTGCAGTTAGTTTAGTTACTGATGGTTTCGTCACTAGCCGATTCATACCCCGCGGCAGAACTAGATAGATTACATGGATATTGTAAATTTGTTGGTAGGATTAAGTAGTAGCAAATCCACGCCGACTTTGATCCACTCTGACTTGTCATTGAGGTTGCAGGGGCAGAGACAGTGAGTGACATCACTGCTTTCATCAGTGACGTCATCCTTATCAGTGACTTTCCCTATCCCCTCCCCTCGTCTCTTCTTATCAAGCCAATCATAACATAATATTAAAAATAATCGAAAATGGTCGATTTTTTTCAGTGGGGAATGAAAAACATTGTCATACCCTCCACTACCTCCAATCAGTCACAGCGAAGTACTCCTTATCAGCAGCCAGTCAAAGCAGAGTATTAACCTGTAACTACAGACGTTAATTAGTGTTATATAACTATTGACTTGGACTCAAAGTGACGCTGTATGTTCCATTTGCCCATTACTCTTCATGATGACAGCTTTATTTTATGTGTAATACGTTTAGTAAATCAATCACATTTAACACTAAAGTCTATATAAAACATAATAACCATTGCTTGAATTATAAAATTCTGCTATTTTCAGAGTACTGATTTAATCATTCCTGAGAACGTACTTAACATTCTTCTTTACTATATTAGATATATGTAATGTAAAATAGCATTCTCTTTTAGAAAACAAGTTCCGTCAAATACAACTGTGACACAAAGCTAATGAGCACTGTGCACTTAACAGACGATTATAACATACCATCTTATCAATGTCAGTATCTGATACTGTGTGCTCCTCTTATTTACCATCAACGCTCTTGTCTGATGTTCTCACTTCGTGGCGTGTACAAAGTTTAGAAATGTAAAGCCATTTTGTTGTGTCTGATGAATTTAACTTTTTCCCAAGTACATAAATTAAGGAATGAGGCTTAACAATTTTTTCTCATGCAGTCATAGATGTGGAGTCAGTCCTTAAAATGCATCGCTGAATTCGGCCACGAGTAACTCGTTAAGAAACACAAGCTCGATCTCGAGGCTGCACATGTAGACTGAGGAAAGATTCGTTTGAAGGTACTGATAGTGCGGTGCGGTTAACGAAAGTCCGAAAATGTGACACCGGTGAATATCTGGCAGTGTGGAGTCAATCTGACTCCTGTCTGAAGTTAAATGGTTAAAATCCTAGATTGTAGAAATAACCCAACTTTGTCAATGGAAAAATTGAAATCACTTTCCCCCTCCTCATCCCTTTCCCTATCTCCACCCACTTAAAGCATAGTATAAAAAATCAAGATGTTGGGGGCAGAGTAATTGATCCCTTTATACCACTTCCACCCCTTCTCTTCCCAACAAATCAGAGCATAGTACTGCAAATAGCTAACTGTGCCAGTAGAAAACGAAAAAATACCTCTCCCTCTTTCACCCTCGATATCTTCAGTCATTCATAGCGCAGAATTCAAAAACACCCAAGATGATGGAAACAAATCACTTGTGCTTGATACCCCATGACACTCCTTTCTGTCTCCAACCAGTCAGTGTGTAGTATTATTTTCGACTTGTACATTTTGTTATGTCACTCCTTCCCCTCCTCTGCCTCTCCTTATCTCCAGCCAGTGAAGACGAGGGTAACAAATCAATTGTATGGTCTATATTTGTCTACTTCTCGTTTTTCCAATCAGGAATTTGTATTTAAATGAGGTGCTATATATGCAGTAAAAATTACGTAACATCTATCTGAAAGTAAAAAATATTGTATTGTTTCTTTGAAAGTCAAGGACGTGCATTATTTCCGACATAACTATGGTGTCATGTTAGACTACTGACGCCCCCCCCCCCCCCCCACACACACACACACCTGTAACCTAATGTTAAAGTGATGTCATTGTCAAAGTTATTCACGTACATACCTCTTACGTGATAATTAAAATGGCTCCAAGGTCAAATATATGCATAGTATTACATATACACAAATACCTCATCATTAAAAAGGGCACATTCTATTCTCCTGACACAAATGTGATCATTTGTAATAAGTTCTTGTCACACACACACTCACACATACACAAAGATACAAAAGTGTATCAAATTAACTTATGAATATGACATATTACAAGGGAATGAACGAAAAGAGAATACAAAAATTAATAATTTTATTATATAATAAGTTTCACTGGTAACTGTAACAAATTGTACAGTCGCAGCCGAAATATGCGAATTTAATGCAAATTTTACATCGTCTTCCACAGTTTTACAGAATCATTTAAAACAAACAGTAGTTCGTTGCAATTTAGGCCGATATTTGGAACAACTTCCTAATTCTATCAATATTTCACCGCTGAACGTGCCTTAGTGAAATAGAAATTGCACTAAATATCTTTTTTCGAGCAAATTGTGTACAATATATCTTTAATATAGCAATCGACCAACTGTTTAACACAGGAACAGAAACAGTTCTGTGTAGCAAATACATTCGTACCTATACGACACTTCAAAAACAACATAGTGTTCGGAATCAGTAAAGTACTCTCTCTGAATTGTGTTACTCAACCACAGACTTCTTTAAAAACTTTGAGACCACCAATGACTACTTCACAATAGCCACTCATATCGACTATTCCCATTCTTTGGCTCATAACTATAGAGACAGTAGACAAACTTAAAATAAAGGCTGAAAAGAGATATTTTAGCCAGTAAGGCGTCCTAAATGTATGTGAGGCTTGAGTTTTTAAACTGTTTTTGTTTCAAAGGAAATAAGTAACTGCTATATCGACGATAGGGGCGAAACCTTGAAAAACAATAGATAACCGTTGTGTTTTTTCATACGGTGGAGCTTAACACTGTTCAAGTTCATGACTGTTACATTCATTCAGCATATACGCATCGTTCTGTAGTATCGTAAAAGACGAATGAATGTGCAGAGAAACGTTTCACAGAAGATGTAATTATAAGTGGACAAAACGAATTGCTGTAGATTGAAACGAAAGAGAAATTTCCTCGTCCAAGATTGGAGGATACGTCACTGTGCCTATGAAAGGCATACTTCAAATAAATTTATGTGGGAAGTAATTGTGTAGCCATAAATGTACCTCTGTAATCAGCAACGTGCCAAAGCAATGGCGCTAAGTGATTTTAAAACCAGAGTTTATTTTTCAACATCGTAGTCTTGCAGTGACTAACTTCTTTCAGTGTTTACTCTTCAAGCATGGCGTACCTTCCAATTGTGTAGGTGTTTTAAACTGCTACAGCCATATCTGAAGTAATAAACATTAATACTTTACGTCCATCACGATTCTATATCGGCTTGTGGGTTGTAACTGCGCAAAATCAAATAACAGAGTACCTGAGAAACCGATAGTCTCATCGATCGATTCGAAGGGGAGAGGGTGGTGAAGCTGTGGTTATCACACTGCATTCTTTTGGGTCAGCGGTTAAAATCTTCATACGCCATCGATATTTAGGTTTTACGCGGTTTTTATTACTTTTATGTCTTTTATTTTTTTTATTTCTTGTTTTTATTTGAAGGGTCTTAGATTAGATTATATCAGGTTCAGTTCTCTTTCCATAGATCCAAGAATGAGGCGTTTCTCGTGAGCGTGAAAGATGTCACAAAGTATAACATAAAATACATAAAAAATGTGAATACAAAACTGACTAATGTGCTCATTTTTCAGGAGATTGTCAAAATAGGTGAATACATTACACGAAACTGGAACTGCTAATATTTACAGAATTAATACACTATCAGAATGATACATAGTTATAAACCTTTAATAAATTTATAACACACAAAATACCTAATCTTGACTGTTGTGAGCAAGTCCTCTCAAAACTGAAATTCAACAGACATTGTTACTTAAGCTGGTCTAACAGACCCTGTTAAGATATTCATCTGTAGAGTAGAAGAAGTTACTATCAAAAAGTCTTTCAAACCCTGTTTAAAAAAAAGTCTTTCAAACTCTGCTTAAACTGTGCTTTATATGAAACCAAGTTTTTACTGGTTGCTGGCAATTTACTGTAAACGTGTGTTCCTGAATATTGGACCCGTTATTGGACCAAGGTAAGTGGTTTTAGGTCTTTATGTAGCCTGTTCTTATTCGTAGCACTGATACTATGTATTGAACTACTAGCTGGAAATAGAGATACACTTGCGATATATTTCATTAAGGAATAAATATTCTGAGAAGCAGTGATTATAAGTTTCTTGAACAGGTTTCTTCATGATGTTCTTGAATTTACACCACAAATGATTCTTATTACACAATTTTGTACGTTATGAACTTTTGCTCTGTCTGACGAATTACCTCAGAATATGATCCCGTATGACATAATAGAATGAAAGTAAGCAGAGTATGTAGGTTATTTTGTACTTATATCTCCTACATCTGATATCCTTCTTACTGCTAATACAGACTTGTTTAGGCGATTCACCAGTTATGTGGTATGTCCTTCCCAATTGAATTTATTATCGAGATAAAATTCCAGAAATTTAACTCTGTCAGTCTCTTTGATCTGCATGTCTTCGTATATTATACACTTGCTGCTAGGTTCTATCTCCTGACTCGGCGTGATTGCTTTGGATCTTTTTTGTTGGCTTACACGCTGAAGCGTCAAAGGAACTGGTACAGGCATGCGTATTAAAATACAGAGATATCTAAACCGGCAGAATACGGCGCTGCGGTCGGCAACGCCTGTGTATGATAACAAGTATCTGGTGCAGTGGTTACATCGGTTACTACTGCTACAATGACAGGTTATCAAGATTTAAATAAGTCTGAACGTGATGTTATAGTCGGCGCAAGAGCTATGGGATACAGCATTTCCGAGGTATCGATGAAGTGGGGATTTCCCCCGTACGACCATTTCACAAGTGTGCCGTGAAAATGAGGAATCCGATAAAACATCAAATCTCCGACATCACTGCGGCCTGAAAAAGATCCTACAAGAACGGGACAAACGACGACTGAAGAGAATCGTTCAGCGTGACAGAAGTGCAACCCTTCCGCAAATTGACGCAGATTTCAATGCTGGGCCATCAAAAAGTGTCAGCATGCGAACCATTCAACGAAGCATCATCGATATGGGCTTTCGGACCCGAAGACCCTCTCGTGTATCCTTGACGACTGCCCGGTACGAAGCTTTACGCCTCGCCTGGACCCGTCAACATGTCATTGGACTGTTGGTCACTGGGTACACATTGCCAGGTCGGACTAGTCTCGTTTCGAATTGTATCGAGATGATGGACGTGTACGGATATGAAGAATACCTCTTGAATCCACAGTCCCTGCATGTCAGCAGGGGACTGTTCAAGCTGGTGGAAGCTCTGTAATGGTGTGGGGCGTGTGATGTTGGAATGAAATGGGACCCTTGATACGTCTAGATACGGCTCTGACTGGTGACACGTACGTAAGCATCCAGTCTGATCACCTGCATCCATTCAAGGCGATTGTATATTCCGACGGATTTGGGCCATTACAGCAGGACAATGCGACACCCCATACGTCCAAATTTCTGAGTTTAAACACTTCCTCTGGTCACTAACCTCTCCAGACATGAACATCATTGAGCATATCTGGGGTACGTAGCAGCGTGCTGTTCAGAAGAGATTTCCACCATCTCGTACTCTTACGGGTTTATGGGCAACCCTGCAGGATTCAAGGTGTTAGTTACCCCTCAGTTCCTTTAAATGATTTTTGGGTGATACATTTGAACATCGTACAAAAAGCGGTCGGATTGTTAGGGGGTATCCAAGATGGCTGCTTTTAGGATATACTGAAACTTCATTTCAGTGCCCACTAAAATAGCACAGATTTATTGTCTGTTTCGTTTTAATGCTACGTTGATATTGGCTGGAGAGTGGCGGGGAAGAGAAGGGGGGACGTGTGACATGTGATGTGATGAATAAAGACGAAATTGCAGTGCCTGTGTTACTCGGAATTACGATGCAAAGTTCCTTTGGACGTACATGGATATGGAAAGGAACTTTGCATCCTAGTTCAAAATAACAAAGGCACTGCAACATAGTATTTATCCGCCGACACCGGGCGAGCGACTTTCAAGTAAAATGTCTCACCACTACAGGAGTATACGTAATGGATGCAAGACTACAGGTTGTAGACGCACGTTTGATGGCGTTTGCAAGTTTGGGTCTGGCCGTCAGTCGTGCACGGATAGTCATTTGGTAAGGTGACGGCTCGTGATAAGCGGGAAATCCGGGTTCGAATCCCGGTCCGGCACAACTTTTCATTATCCTCATTCCATTCTACAGCTAATAGTTGGCCATATTCGTAATTACGAATACATGTAATGACAGATAAAGAATGCATGGCTTATCGCATGATAGATACGGAGACGAGGCTTCCACCATCTTGGATTTCTGAATTTCTCGCCACCGTCAGTAACTGAAGCGCTGCGACAGCTGCGTCTGCTGGATACGGGAACTTAGACTGTGAGCCAATGGATTATTACAAATATACATATGAATGTAGGCTTTTCTAGCTTATACTGCAGATGAAATGACGTCGGGCTACCACCCGGGTGGCTGCGTTCAAATTTCATGACGTTCGATGAGTCATTCTCGTCATCTTTTGGAGAAGTTCTTAGATGTACTACTGGCAATATTTTCGAAAGCGCAAAGTGCTGCACAAATCGACCAAAAATGTTTGATGAATGGATGTGAGGTTGGCTCTACAGAGGCATACTGATCAACCGATAGTTTACTATGAGTGTGATAGCGAACAATTAGCGAGCGGACTATCGGGTTGTAGAACCAACTTAATCTGTGACACGTGCAGTGTCATAAGCCGACTACTTCCCACTGTGTACTACACGGTTTCTTGTTAAACTGAACGAAATCCTTCAACCAAAAGTATTGAGTTTGACTTGTGGCTACCCTACAAACTTAATTTTAGGCCTACAGCTAAATGGAATACTGAATATAACACAGAACACACTCGTTCATGAGTACAAAGTTCAGATAGTTTGATTATTTCATAGATGTATATACATAATTCAATACATTTTCAGTTATTGTGACATATCTTAGCTTGTAGTAACTAGGACAAAGCACAAAAGATATAGTAATTTATTTTTCTGTCGAATTATGGGTCCCCAGGATATATCTATGACTTTAAGTTAAAATGCGGTATGCAACTAGCTGAGCACCCGGTGTTGCTCGTTTGTGAATTTATTCCAATCTCCTATTAGACCATTTCCTCCTTCCACCTCTCTCTATCCATCTTCTCCTTCACCCACTCGAAGTCTATCTAACCCTCCCTCTCCCTGACCACTTCCTCCACCTACCCCTGTTCTTTTTCAGTCTCCTCCTGCCCATTTCTCTGCCCATCTCCTCCTACCTCTCTCCCTGTCCAATTGTTCTTCCCTCCTCTCTCTGCCCTTCTGTTCCACCCCCATCTGTCTGCCCATTCCCCCTCTGTGCATCGCCTTTTCATCCGCTCTCTGTCCATATCCTTCTCCCACATATCCCTGTTCTTCTTCTCCTGCACATTTCTCTCTCCAAGTTTGACCCACCCCTTTCCAGATAGTAACTAATATGTGTACCAAATTTAGATGAAATTGTTCGTGGGGTTTTGGATGACCTGCGAACTCACATGTTAAATATATTTCGCATACAGGGTGAACATTACTAAAACTGGCAAACTGCAGTGACGGATTCCTGACTGGACATGGAGGAAGAAAGGTCCTATGGATATGTGTCCAGAAAAACATCGTTGACAAGGCAGATGGCGATGACGAATGAAAGTACCTGTGACCATTTGCCGTGTGTTCCTCTGGTGTCGCAAGCCGTGTGAATAACGCAGCGTACTGTAAGCAGCAGGCTAGTCCGATATTCACGACAGGAACAAGCCGAGATGATGTTTGTGTACAGCCAAGCAGATGGAAACGGTCGAGAGGCAGCACGGCTGCAACAAAGCAAACACCCTGACAGACACCCACCACATCACACAACATTTCAAGCCCTTTTTGGGTGTTTGTGTGATGATGGGTCGTTTGAGACAGACGAAGGTGCAGGGAGGCGGCGGTCTGTGCACACACCAGATCTGCAGGGCCAGGTTCTGCAGGATATTGAGAAGAGACCTAGTACAAGCAAGTAGCAGGCAAGTGGCTCGCCAAAATACTGTAAGCCGAAGTAATAGTAAGGTACCTTGCATGACATCCGCTACTACCACGGTGACCTGCAACGAGCTCAAGAAGTATCAGTAGCAGGTTTCCCTGTACGGAAAGGATTTTGTCGGTGGTTTTTGCACCAGACCATAAGAAATATGAGATTTCTGTCACAACCCGTCTTTACCGACGGAGCAATCTTTACCAGAACTGGCATTTTCAGTCTACATAATCGTCGTATGCGGGCTACGCCCAGTGCATGTCGTCAGAGGAACTTTCATTTGCCGGCGCCATCTACCGTGGCAACGATGCAGTTCCGGACACATGTTCATAAGACCTTTTTTCTCCATTTCCACTCAGGAATCCCCGTCCACCCTCTATTAACGGTTTTATTAATGTTCACCTTATATA
Source organism: Schistocerca serialis cubense (assembly GCF_023864345.2). Taxonomy (NCBI): domain Eukaryota; kingdom Metazoa; phylum Arthropoda; class Insecta; order Orthoptera; family Acrididae; genus Schistocerca; species Schistocerca serialis. The sequence goes on from NC_064640.1 coordinate 587,777,951, forward strand.
TTTGGAATATTTTACACTTATTTGTACACGTATCTCACATGTATCTCCAGCGAATTTCGCCCTGCAGTTTCATCTTCACGCAGCTCAATGTTTTTGACATCGAATCTCGTAATCTGTATGTCATACGGGATATAATTTTACGAGTACATCCAATGCTATATGCCAGTACGATCTGAAAAATGTTTAGTGAATAGAGTTAGTACTAATGAGGTAAAAAAGTTCCACGTCATGTATGATACGGCAATTTTCTACGAATCTCGGTGTTTGACGTCGTACCTCGTCAACTAATTGTCGTACAAACAGATATTCTTATAGGTACATTTAGCTACATACGTTGATACTGTCTGAGAAATGTGTTGTGAATAGAGTTAGCACCAAAGAAACAATAAATTTAAATATCGAGCATGATGTGGCAGCTTTCGACGCGTCTCAGTGTTTACGACGTCGTATCTCCAGAACTATTTGTCGACAATGATATAATTTTGGTGGTACATTTAGTGGTATATCTGAATACTATCTGCAAAAGGTGTCGCTGATATAGTTAGAAGTAAAGAAGTAATAAATTAAACGTGATGCTTTACGCGGTAGTTGTACTGCAGGAACAGCGAAAATGTAGTAAGCGATGAACTTTTTTTCCTTTCATCGTTTTCTGTGGGCTGTTATTGAGCAAAAAGTTTCTTAAAGGTTTGAACCTCTGTGTGAAGTTTATTGCAAGTCGCGAAATTCTCTCATTCTGAAATACTGGGTGAATAAAGTATGAGTACTCGTGCTTCATGGGGTACACGTCCCCACCCCTTTCATAGGTAGGTGGTTTTGTACCCACACAGCGATGGTTTGCAGATAGTACGTGTTACGTGTACCAAGTTTGGTTGAAATCGGTGCAGTGGTTTAAGAGTAGATGTAGAACATACATACATTCATATATACACATGTCTATTTTTATACTAGTAATATGTATGGATTTGTTTTCACTTTATCATGTCTCTCATTCACGAGCTCGATCACATTTTGTTAGCTACAGTTTCGAACGTACCTGAAACTGGCAAATATAATTCTTATTTCACAAGCGTATTATTCCATTTTCCACTAATTTAAATACTCTGATTAGCATTATGGCGATCTTCAGTAAGCCGAGCACGAATGATCAGGAGGCAACCTATCATCAGAAAGCGATAGTTGCGTAGATAGTCAGGCAGAAACCTGTATTTTTAAAATGTTGATAGTTCCGGAAACCTCGTCGTGGATATCTTAGGCTGCCCCATATCTATACAAAAAGCTCGGCTTTGCAGCATATAAAGGACGTGAAAATAAATACATGCAATGACAGAGGGAGATGATTTATTATTTACTTTCAAAACCTCTAGATGCACCTCGTGCAAACGGCTGACGACTCTACGAAAACAAGAGGATACAATGACATAAAACTCAGATGATACATTGAACTAAGTGTTAGACTACTACATAACAGTAGATAAGGAAAACGAAAATCTTGAACACCATGAAGAAGCTGGGCATTTTACCGCAATAGGTGAAACAAAAGAAGTCGGTAAGGATTATATGAATCAGAAACTTCGTGATGTGTTAGGAAGTATAGGTCCCAACATGACGCCAGCGGAAAAACACTCATATTACGATTCTGCTTAGAAAATTCAATAAGTTTCCTCAATCTGTTATATCAATTTATAGTCCTTGCCGTCGAACTAATGCTCTCTAGAACTATGAAAGAGAGCTAAAATAACACCCACAGTGAAGTCTGGAAAAGAACACTGCACAGAAATCACCAAATCTCGCCCATTGAGTCTTTTAAATACAAAAGCAAAGATACCGGAAAATATTTTAACACATCAAACAATAACATGAAAATCAATATCGTTTCACCCACAAACATGCTCGGCTGATGTGTTAATGGCAGTCAAAATGTGTTTACATAGCAGCCTCATGGCAAAAGGTATGTAATTATAGTGAGTCTTGGTGTAGAAAGGGCATTCGACGCAGTTTCACGCCCTAATATTTTAAGAACGTTTCGTGAATCTGAATGGCCTTGGAGACTATACGGGTTGGCATGAAGCAACTTCAGCAGCAGAACCGCAACATTAACTGTCACAAGCTTCGAGAAGAGAGAATAGCACACAAAGGATATTCACAAGGTTCTTCTGTCGGGCCAGATGTATGGAATGTATTATATAATTCATTATTTCGTTTGCCTTAGTAAAGGTATCGTCTCGTAATTAGTTTTGAGGACTATATTAATTCGAGTAATGAAAGTAAAAAGGTCTCTGAAATCCAAGAAATCTGCAACACAGAAATGCAACAAATCACGATTTGTGTCGATAAAAACAAACTCCGACTCAACGAACATGAATCAAAAATGACGATCATCACTCGTAAAAAATTAATATTCTCATTAAGAGTAAAAACCCTTAACAAAGTAGATCATCTGAATCATTTGAGTGCCGTAACTGACAGTAAATTTGCATTTATCAAATACTCGAATGATAGGTCAAAGGTTTTAACTGACGCTCTCTCACGATCAGCTATACTCAACTGGGGTCTGCGTAGCGAGGCGCTAAGAACGATGAGTAAACGAACGCTATCACCTATTTTATCGTACGCCTTGTCGTTATGAAGAAAAGCCCCTGGGCGAAAATACAGTCGCACCAAAATGGATATTGTATAACGATTAGTCATATTAGATATAGCGAAAGCTTAGAGGACAACATGCAATGAAAATGTATGTTTATGAGCACACCTCACGTCCGTAACTATTAGGATACAAGAAATGGCCGTATATTATAGTACAGTCAGGCCTAATAACACCAGACAGACAATAGACGTCAAAGTAGAGTACAGAAGCTGGTCACACCTAGCAGACATTTCACGAATAAATGAGAAGGAAAAAATTGCACTGTGGAATCGTATTTACGTAATCATTTGTAAAATGCCTTCTACAGCGCGGACCACTGCGAGACGAGTAGGAAGAGATTCAGTGAGGTTCTGGAATTTACCGACAAGGATATGAAGTCATGCCGATCCCAGTGCCGCGGCCATTTCGGCTAGGCATCTCGCTTGTGGATGCGACGCCAACAGCCCGATCGAGGTGGTCCCACGGATTCTCGATTGGGATTAAATCCAGGGTGTCTGATAGTCAGATGAGTATGGTAAATCCAGACTGGTGCTCTTAGAACCAAGCACGTACACTGCGAGCTGTGTGACACACTGCGTTGTCCTGCTGGCAGATGTCATCATGCGAAGGAAAAAAAACTGAATTTAGGTGTGGACATGGTCCCTAAGGATAGATATGTACTTGTGTTGATCCACGCTGTCTTCTAGAATGACAAAATCACCCAGAGTGCCACGAAAACATTGCCTGCACCATAACGCTCCCTCCCTTGTCGCAGGGTGTCTGCTTTCAGACGTTTCACGACACATACGACAACGGCCATCTCCCTGGTGGAGTATGAGTCCTGACATATCTGAAAAGGTCACCTGGCGCCACTCAGTAGACGTCCAGTTGCGTATTGGCGTGCAAATTACAGCCTTCGTCGCCGATGAACACCAATCAGCATGGGTGCACGAACCAGGCGCCTGTTGCCTTGGCCCATTCAGAGCAACGGTCGTTGAGAACACAATGTTCCTGGCCTCTGGGTTCATCTGGGCGACCAGTTGCTCAACAGTTGCAACTATATCAACCCGTACACATCTCCGCAGCTGTCATTCACCCTTGTCATCTATGGACTGTGGTGCACCACAGATGACTGGGCGCCGGTTTTGGGCGGTGCCATTTTGCCATACAAGGTATTCTTCATCCACGGCAGCACGCGAACAATTTACAGACTTAGCCGTTTAGGAAATACTTTCACCTATGTCTCGAAAGCAAACATTAATGTCGTAGTAGACTTCTCTCGGACAGAAATGCTCCTTTTTCCAGCGGTTCAAAAATGGTTCAAATGGCTCTGAGCACTATGGAACTTAACATCTGAGGTCATCAGTCCCCTAGAACTTAGAAATACCTGAACCTAACTAACCTAAGGACATCACACACATCCATGCCCGAGGCGGGATTCTAACCTGCGACCGTAGCGGTCGCGCGGTTCCAGACTGTAGCGCCTAGAACCGCTCGACCACCCCGGCCTTGCCAGCCGTAGTATGCTTTTTATGCCCTCCTTGTTCCGTCTGTCATCGGTTGTTTCTGCATCTACTTCGTTATCACCAAATCTGATGTTAGGTTTCTCGATGTTCTCATTTCTACTCCTTCTCATTACTTTCATGTTTATATCGAAATAATCAGCAAATTATACCAGAACAGTTACTGAGGATGGATAAAATACTAAACTTCCGACTTTCTTTGATTCACTCTAAATCCATATTCTGTGCTCATTGGACTGTTTATTCAGTTCCACTTATGCTGTAATTCTGCTACCAATGCCATCACGAAACTTATCGTCGATATCCTTTCACCTAGAATTTTAATCCCACTCTCAAAACTTTCTTTTATTTCCGTCATTGCTTCTTCGATGTCTTTATTGAACAGTAGGGGCGACGGACTACATCCATGTCTTACAACATTTTTAATCCAAGCACTTCGTTATTGGTCTTCCACCCTTATTGTTTCCTTTTGGTTCTTTTACATATTATTTATTACCCGTCTTTCCCTCCAACCTACCCCCATTTTTCTCAGAATTTCATATATCTTGCACTATTTTTCACTGTCGAACGATTTTTGAAAGTCGACAATTCCTATGAACGTACCATGATTTTTCTTGTCTTGCTTCCATTATTAACCGCAACACCAGAATTGCCTCTCTGGTGCCTTCACCTTTTCGAAAGCCAAACTGATCGTCATCTGACAGGTCTTCAATTTTCTCTTCCATTCTTCTTTATACAATTCTTGGAGACGCTCTCAGGAAGCAAATAACGGAAAAAATTTTGGTATATGGCCCATCTATCAATGTGACTGAATTCATAAATCCACAATATCTGATTACAAATTTTCAAGCAATGGAGAATCCAGGATCGAATATTGACTATATTATGAAAAGTATAGATTGCTAATCATCAAATAGCGAAGATGTTGAGCTGCATATAGACACTCTGGCATTGGAAGCTGGGGCAGCGGCCATGTCTGTGAGTTGCGTTATCGTGAGTCTGTGTGTGTCTATTGTCTAATTCGAAAGAAGCCCTTTTTTGTCAAAAGCTTACTTTTTAAACAGTCTTTTTGTAGTCCGTATCTGCGACTCAACTTCTCCGCTGCAAGGTGTGTAGCAAACTATCTTATAACTTTTTTAATTCAATAAGGTCATCATTTCCGTGACAAACCTTTGGTTTAACAGCAGCTTCATACATACGTTGGAAAGCATGGATGTATGTTTGAAGGATTAACATAGTTATTTATTTACTTATCGTACAGTTTTTAAACCACAATTTTAAATATTGTACAAACAGTAACACATGTAACCTACAAACAGATATTTAAATTAGTAATATAAACAACTGCGTCGTTCGTTGTCATCAGGAAATCATCGAAAAGTACCACAGTAGCTCCGGTTGGGACACTCTGTAACAATGTTTGCCTAGCTGCTCCACAATCGCAATCTGGCGATCGATAGAGTCTTACCCCTTGCTTCAACACTGGTTGTTGCAACATTGGCTGCCAGGTAATCTTCGGATCTCCTGGCTAAAGCACATAATAGCACATGACGCCTGACGCTACAGACAACTGACGTAGCTATCAGACCGTTTCACAAAAGAAAATTACACATATTTATACTTCAAATTTTGGTACCTAATGAAGCCACACGAGTTGTGTTACCTTCGTTACTCTACGATTCTACAAACAAAACTTTAAGTTCATCTTCAAGAAAGTAATACAACAATGTAATGGAACATATTACATAAGTGAGGTTTCACAAGCAACAGCAAGACCTTAAGTAAGAAGATTAATTAAACAGAGGCTAAGTACGGTAGGTTCTAACACAGTAGGATGTAAAAACTCTGGAGATAGAAGTATATGTCCCACATTGTGTGTAAGGGAGGGAGCAACGCTGGCACACTAATATGACTATGTGTAAAAAAAAAAATTGTCAAAACCTTTAGATTGTGCTATTACTAGACAACACACACCTGCTAATTAAATAGCCAAACAGTGCGTGGTCACCAAATAATGCGTGGTTTTATCATAAAGCTATTCTAGAGTTATTGTTTTGTATGTGTAAATTTAAAATAGTATGGTGTTATGTCACTGAACAGCATGCGTCACTACTGAATAAATTTCATTAGGATTCACGGAGGCAGCGATTTTGCTGCAAACGCCGTGGCTGACTTACAACGAAAAAGGAAGAGGGTTTTTCGTGAGGTTTTTGCAGAGGACTCAAGAAGTCTGTATTAGCTTCTGAGGCTTCGAGACAGTAAGGTAACCCACTGACTGGGATGAGGAAATTGCTTCGAAATTTCGTTGCCTCCCTCTGCTGGGCGCGTCGCCCCTTTAATTTATCTCTTTCCCAGCTATGCCTTTTATGCCCCGCCGTTCTGCGACGAGAACTGGCGCCCGCTTGCGATATGTCCCGCATGGTGGAAAACCTTTAGCCATCTCGGAGGCAACTCATTATGGCTGCGAATCTGGGCCGGCGTATCTCGGAGCGAGCTAATTAACAGCGTTTCCGTCATGGCCAATGTACGCATTCAGCACCGCCACGAAATCATTCGCCTACCAGCCGTCTGTATTCCGCTGCGCAGTCGAGAGCGAACGCATTTGATCACTTGTTAGCAGAATCTGCTGGCTAATTACAGCCGGCTTTAAGCGCTGCTCTGCAGTTTTCATTTAAGTGAATAATAGCCACCTTGGAGTTGGAACTTACAGGGCGTCTAATAATTAAGCTGCTGGAAGAGCGTACGTTGCACTAGATCTCGACTACGCAGAATCTATTCTCTATAATGCGAAACTGAGAGCAGAGGACTGCCTCACTGCATATCATTCAAAAATTTTCAACTTATTCCCATGGTAGAATTGGTGTGTTCCATATTAATCGTATCCTGGCATACATTTTCCGTTTTACTGTGGAATGTAAAATTCTATCGAATATGGCCAACAAGGATCAAGAAATACAATTACTCATTTTAAGTTTTGCACTTGGTATTGTTCTTGAGATCTACAGAGAATTCATCAGGTTTTTTTCTCTTCATTGTCTTCTCTAGTTTCGTGTTGAGATTGACCTTCACGAAAATCCCGTTAAGTTTTAGCTGCCGTCTTAGTTTCCTGCATGAAAATCCCGTAAGTTTTAGCTACAATCTTAGTTTCGTTTCAGCGCCAGGATTTGTTGAAGTATTCAAGTATTCTTCTCTTCTCTCTCCAGTTGCTCTGTTTCCACACTTTTTTGAGCGATAACGTATTTATCTACATAGAGTGCCAGCGAACATTTTATAATTTTTGTGTGTTACATCTGCACATAGGGAGACCACTAAGGGCAGACAGTTTTAAGCTACAGTGTTCTGTACAATTCCACGGATTCAGGAACTGTTTATTCTTAAAAACAGTCTACAGCGCCTTAGAGCACTTGCTCATGGCCACGTCTGAGCAGTGCAGAGAATGTTGTAGGGACTGCCACACAGAAGCACAACTCCACATGATAAAATCTTCTCGGGTGATCAGCCGAGTGATGGCGTCGTCTTGTTGCAACGTTTAGATGAATTTCGTACCCATTATCTTCAGGCGAAGTGTTCTCACTCACTCACTCACTCTCATCTGATACTTTCCGCTCTTTCGGGAAGTGTGCAAGATCGTCACTGGGTGTTTGTGCTTGTCGCGGGACATGTCATACCGACCTAGGGAGTGGATGAGGATTTTTCCTGATCTGGAAGAGCTTTCATAGAAGGGTTTTGCCAGATCTTGGAAATGATCTTTCAGGAGAGGGATTTCAGCTGTGGCGTGCGGATTGTCGGTGGGGAATCCCAGGGATAAATGCAATGCTCTCCTGAGGGCGTGGTTCTGCAGCCTCTGGAGCTTGTCCAGGTGCTGCTTCGCCGCGTATCCCCAGACAGGGCATGCATACTCCATTACTGGTCGTATAAAGGCCTGATAAACATTCACTCCAACAGAGCAGTGAAGGGAGCTAGCAGTGTTGAGGACTGGATATGGGATGGACATTCTGAAACAGACCTTCCTGTGGACATCATCTATGTGGGGTTTCCAATTAAGACGAGAGTCGAAGGTTACGAAAACATACTTGGCGGTTCTGCACAGGTGATTTGAGTTCCGTTTAAGTGAAGGTGGAGGGGGGGGGGGGCGTTGAGGAGGTCCACCCCTTCCGAGCCTCCGGGTGATTAGCAAAGCCTGCCTCTTTTCAGAGTTGATAGTCATGCTCCAGCGACAGGCTGAAGTTTCTGATTCATCTGAAACCCTTTCTAGCCTACGGGAGACCAGGTCCTTGTTCGCATTACGTGTGCAGAAGACTGTGTCATCTGCATACCGTGCGGAGTGCACCAGGGGAGCCGTTGGTGTGTCCGCAGTGTACAGACTGTACAAAATGGGCCCCAGGACCCATCCCTGTGGCACCCCAGCACGATTACGCCTTTTGGTGGAGGTCGTGGTTTCTGCATTAACAGAGAAACTTCTATCCGTGAGACAGCTTTTAAGGTGCTTAACTACGTTCCTGGGGAACCCTTGTGTGTACAACTTGTAGAGTAGCCCTGTTTTCTAAACTGAGTCGACGCTTTGGCTGCGTCTAGTAGCACTGTACCACAGTATCCTCTGTTGTTGAAGCCCTCTGTGGCTGCTTCGACCACCCTCATGATCTGTTATGGGGCAGAGAGGTTCTGTCAGAATCCGAATTGGAAATCTGGCAGAAGTTGCTCTCTGGTAATATGTTCCTGTATGGGTATTAGCAGGAGGCGCTCATAGATCTTGATGAGAGCTGGAAAGAGGCTAATCGGCCTGTAGTACTGCGGGAATAGATGGTCTTTCCTTCGTTTGCGTATCGCGACCCCTTCCACGTGTTTCCAGCAAGCTGGAAACTCGCGAGGGAACGAGTAATCTCGTTGAAGACGTTCGCGAGGTGTGTGATCGCCGAGGGTAGCTGGTTTTTAACTAACTTGTTGGGGACATTGTCGTGTCCTGGCGCCTTTTTTGTGCGGAGGGACCTAATTACTTTTGCCACGTCTTCGGGGGCGAAAAGCGGGAATTCGTCTTCTGCGTCTCCTCAGCATTGAGTAGGACAGCCAGTTGACGACGGACTACCTATTCATGTTTCTCATCCTGGGGTTCTGCCGCTTGAAAGTGCTTCTCGTAGGAGTTGGCGAGGGCGTTGGCCTTTTCAGCATGGCTGTAGGCCAGACCCCGCTCGCCGTGCAGTGGCGGAATCCTAGCGTATCTTTTTGTGAATTGCTTGGTTGCTTGTCATAGTGTGTGATCATCTACTTTGAGGCTGTGAGGCGATTTCGCTATTGCTGGTTTCTGTGTTCATTGAGTCCTACCTCCAGCTCTCTCTGTAGACGATAGAACAGCCTCCTGGTCGCCTGATTTCTGGTGATCTTCCACTCTTTTGCCACTCTGTTAGGTCTCGGAGCGGCCGCGCGGACTGGCCGCGCAGTTAGTGGCGCCATGTCACTAATCGTGCGGCCCCTCACGCCGGAGGTTCAAAAATGGTTGAAATGGCTCTGAGCACTATGGGACTTCACTTCTGAGCTCATCAGTCCCCTAGAACTTAGAACCACTTAAACCTAACTAACGTAAGGGCATCACAAACATCCATGCCCGAGGCAGGATTCGAACCTGCGACCGTAGCGGTCACGCGGTTCCAGACTGTAGCGCCTAGAACCACTCGGCCACACCGGCCGGCTCACGTCGGAGGTTCTAGTCCTCCCTCGGGCATGGGTGTGCGTGTTGTATTTAGCGTCAAGTTAGTTTGAGTAGTGTGTAAGTCTAGGGACTGATGACCTCAGCAGTTTGATCCCTTGAGAATTCACACACACACACACACACACACACACACACACACACACACACACACACGCACACTTCTCGGTATCGCTCCCAGTCTATGCGTTTACGGGATGACTGGTTCAGCGGGAGTGCTACCCATGTTCCCACGTCGACCTCGAAGATGACAGGATTGTGGTCGTTGGACATTCTGTTGACTCTTCGCAGCCGCAAACCCTGTGATCCTCATAATGAGAGCTATGTCTAATACATCGGGCCTACCTCCATTTTTAGGGAGGTGGGTGGGCTCGACTGGACCCCATGCTTCAAAGTAGTGGTTGCCCGCTAGCTGTTGCAATTTGGCGCCTGCTCTGGAGGTTATTCTAGAGTTCCAGTCTGGGTGCTTGGAACTGAATTCAGGCGAAGTGTGAGGCTGGCATGTTACAAAGCCGCTGGGTCGGTGACCACTTCTATGTGCGGGCCAGTCGCATGGTTCTGGAAGAGGATGCCGGCGGTGGGAGAACTTTGTGGGGCCGTGGTGCGAGCGTCAAGTCCCGGTGTTCGTCCATTGTGTCCGTGGATGCCGTCGCCTTCAGAACGGAGCGTTTCTGTCGTATTTTCGCAACTGGCGAATCCCGCGCTTTGCTAAGTTGAAATACTCTATCCCAGTTTATTAGGTTTTGGGCAGACACACTTCCACCCCCTCTTTAATGGTCGAATCACAGAACCCATTCCCTGCATAGCTTCTTTCTTTTGTTCAAATTCGAATGTGTTTCCTCATCGATACTGTGCTATGCCGCAGCTAATTTGTCTGTCTGCCCTAGTCAAACATTTCTAATGTGTTCTGTACAGCGCTGTGAGATGAATCGCTGTGCCTGTCCGATGTAATGGATCCACATTCACACTCGATGCTGTAAACGCCACGCGTCTGCAGTTCTAATATGTTTTTGGTGGAGCGAAGTATGTCCTTAATTTCTCACGTTGTATGGAAAAAAGTCTCTATTTGATGTATCTCTATTATTCTCACGATCTTGAGTGTCGGTGGTTCTGCATACGACAGGAACACCACAGATTTGGCTTCTTCTGGTTTTTCGTCCCTCCTATTATCTTCCATTAAGGCGTGTCTTATTTGCATCTCGTCTCGTTGTAACGGTTATTGCACAGAGGATCCCGCAGATTCTGTAACTAATTCGGTAAGGTCATCCTGCTGCAGATGGACCGGGCTCTGTGTAGTAATGAGTTGCATTACGGTGGATGATGGCATCTCTGAGCATTATCCCCTCCAGCCTTCTCTTGATCGCCATGTCCAAGAGGGACAGAACTCCATTCTCTTCTGGCTCCATGGTGCACTTGTTGCTGTTGTGTACGCCACTGAGATGACATAGGAAATCCTCAGGTTTTCTGTGCCATGTGGGCACGCCCCAAATGGAGCATCCACATATCTGTAGAATACGTTGGGTTTTGGGTGGGTGGTATTGAGTGCTACATCTTCGAAGTGCTCCCTGTATAGAATAGCTATACCCAAAGCTAAGGAGCAACCCCATGTATTTCGTAGTAAAATTTCTCACCGCATTTGAAATAAGTGGTAGTTAGTACATGTCGAAAGAGTCTGAATGAGTCCTCCTCGAAGAGTCCCTTCAGTAGAGATGAGGAAACTTCCAGCGGTACATGCGTGAAAAGCGACGTGAGATCAAAGCTGACTACTAGGTCCTTCTCGATAAAGCATTGCCTTTGTAGTCCTTATCATGGTGTGGACAGTGACTTATGAGAGGTTTTAGCACTGTGCCAGTTGTTTTAATATCCTCCATTCCAGGGAGTTTATGGTGCTCAGTACAGGCTGTAGTGGTACTTCTTCCTTATGTATTTTCGGGAGGCAATCTTTAGGGTGTTATTTTCAACAGAAGACATTAAAATATCTCAAAACATACACATATGATCAAAAAAAGTTATAATTCATATTTGTCTCAGATGCGGACATCGAGTGATACCACACTCTACCCGCTACCCCACCCCGTGCGTAAGTAGTGGGGGGAAACTGTGACACCTTCAATGGGAACCCCCATATTTTGTTGCAGATTATGATTCTACAGTAAAATTTGCAAACATTTTTTCTGAAGCATTTTCTTCGTTTTACCACCGTTGACGCTGTAATTGGAGGAATAGATATGTGTACACAATCGTGATTTACGACATGCTATTAACGGGCCTTGAATATACAGTTACACATGGAACTCCACCTCCATGCTACGAGGGTAGGACAGGCCAATATTTAATAACTTCTAATTGGAAACCCCATTCGCAAGGTTGTATTCCTCCGACATATCGAACAGGGGACTACTCGACCTGCCACTGTGGTCGTGTAGTGAACTACGACTTATCGTAACAGGCAGTACACTGGGACCGGAGATCATTCACCGTGCAGATGTATAACAGATAGCGGCTCTAAAAATTACATTACTTCCGCAGTGTTTATTTCGTGCACATCCACCTATCATGCAAGACGCGGAAGTGGGCTATGACTGTTGCAAATACTGAAGAAAAAATTGAAATGATCCTGATTACCGGAGAATGTTTGAGAAATCTTGAGGCTTCTGTTGCTTTGTACGCCGAGCGTTTTCCAGAGAAAGCTCGCTTTTATTCGTTCATTTACAGGGTTATGAACACCTTTATATCTGATGGGAGCGACAGAGCGGCAAAAGGAAACGAAGCAAACGTGTTACAGGAGAAGCTAAGAAATAGCTGTACTAGCGGCGGTGCAACACAGCCCACGGATAAGCGCCTGGCAAGTACAGTGCAATTCTGGTATGTCCGTAGGTAGTATCGTCATAATACTGTACCGTCATAAGTATCACGAACGCCACCTGTTACTGCATGAAGAACTTCATGGCGCCGATTTCCATAACCGGGTAGCGTTTTGCGAATGGGCACGTCAGGCTGGTCGCTGTGGATGAGCGGTTCTAGGAGCTTCAGTCCGGAACCGCGTGACTACTGCGGTCGCACGTTCGAATCCTGCCTCGGGTATTGATGTGTGTGATGTCCTTAGGTTAGTTAGGTCTAAGTAGTTCTAAGTTCTAGGGGGCTGATGACCTCAGATGTTAGGTCCTATAGTGCTCAGAGCCATTTGAACCAACCAGGCACGACCGACAACACAGGCTGCACACATATATCGGGTGTCTCTCCTATGGGTCATCAGGCGCACTTTCTCTAGTGTTCCGGCAATTTTTTTTTCAATGTGTTTCTGGAGTGATCCCAAACAAATCCTGCTCATCACGTCTTTCAGACAACGCACAGCGTTGACGCAAAGCATCGATTTATTTCCCGTTGTAAACAATATGTTTTTAAGTGAAATTTTGTGTGTCCATTGGACAGAGCTGCCAGACATTATTGGACTAGGTAATCAGTTTTATCGATATGTATTAACAGGAACCGCAAAAAAAGAACAATTTTCAGTACTCCTGCAGCGACTGAGCGATGCCTCTGCATGGCGGTAGCAGTCAACGCACACCAATTTGGTGAAATGTTGTGCGATCTGTTAGGGAACGTGCAGCAGCATCGACACAGACTAGTTATGCCGCGTTATTTTAGGAGGAGAATGCGTTTCACGCCTTACAGTGTATAAAGCTATTGATTATACAGCTATTATTACGAAGAGTGGAGTACTTGCGCCAGTTATTCTGACTGGCCCTTCACTGTTTTGTGGATGCGTACTGAATTTTACGCTTACTAATGCGGACGCTAGTGGCCATGGTAATGGTTGGGTTACTTTGGCTCTAGTACGTGGTGGTAAAGTGGAGACTCTATCAGGGCTGGAGACTTTTAACAGTCGAGAAGTTATTCAAAAATGGTTCAAATGGCTCTGAACACTATGGGACTTAATATCTATGGTCATCAGTCCCCTAGAACTTAGAACTACTTAAACCTAACTAACCTAAGGACAGCACACAACACCAAGCCATCACGAGGCAGAGAAAATACCTGACCCCGCCGGGAATCGAACCCGGGAACCCCGAAGTTATTGCTTATCACACATTTCAGATATGTGAGGTAGTCCGCATCTCGTGGTCGTGCGGTAGCGTTCTCGCTTCCCACGCCCGGGTTCCCGGTTTCGATTCCCGGCGGGGCCAGGGATTTTCTCTGCCTCGTGATGGCTGGGTGTTGTGTGATGTCCTTAGGTTAGTTAGGTTTAAGTAGTTCTAAGTTCTAGGGGACTGATGACCATAGCTGTTAAGTCCCATAGTGCTCAGAGCCAATATGTGAGATATATAACAGAGATAGAGGGTTCATCTTATTATATGTCTACAATGTCATTGGTTCTTAGGACGAGGAACCGTCGTAAAGTATATGAATCAGAGTCTGTGTCCGTATGGCTTAAAGGTGCACTGAATTGTGCTAAGATTAAAACTGTTAGTGATGTCACGCATTACTATAGGAGCTGAAATAAAGTACTTATCATTTCCTTCATCTCCCGTCGGAAATAAAAAAAAGAAATAAAATAAAAAAATTTTACACGAGACCAAAAAAGAAACCTATTGGGTCATGGTAAATGACCCATCCCAAATAAATATATATATATATATATATATATATATATATATATATATATATATAAGTATGTTCTTTTGCTGCTAGTTAGTATTATTGTGGCGCGAAAGGGCCGCCATGCCACCTTTCGGCCGTTTCCATCTGCTTGGCCGTACCTAAGCACCATCTCGACTCGTTCCCGACATGAATGCCGAACCATTCTCCTGCTTACAGTACGCTACGTCAATCACACCTCCTGCAGCACGCAAGGAACACATGGCAAGTGGTCAAAGTGGCTTTCATTCGTAATGCCATCTACCGTGGCAAAGATGCATTTATGGGCACATGTTCAGAGGACTTTTTTCTTTTTTTCCAGTCATGAATCCGTCCATGCAGTTTGTCGGTTTTATTATTGTTCACCCTGTACAGTATATCAGTAGGCGTGATGGCCTTGATAACTTAAGTTCGGATGCACAACACGGTTAGTGCCTCTTGAGGGAATATAGAACTCAGTGCCGTGTAATTACGTGAATGGAGAGTGGACGCTATTAGCGCGTAAAATGAGGAGACTTTGGGTTGGACAGAAAGCTTTGTCCGTATGATTGAGTTGGTGGCCCAGCTTTTCACGTAAGTAAACACCTACTTGGCCTCACGAATTCCGCACTTTTTTTTTATCGAGTACAGCTACCTTCAGACGGTTCGTCCAGAAACCAGACCTGCCACAGGGTGATACTTCTATCGGATACTAAAGACCGGACGATCTAAGAGACATCCATATGACATGTGGTGTGGCGATCGACACATTGCGTTTCTTTAGACACAGAGACATGTGCAGTGTGGTACCTGACAGCTAATGGTAAACATGTAACACACTCCAGACTCCGTGCGATTCATATAATGGATTCACCATTATACACTCAGTGCCAAACTCTGGACGAAGATGAGCACTGCCTCATGTGCGGCCCTCGACAGAAGTGTGGCATGTCGTAACACAAATGGTCGCTTTCCTTCTACGACAGGGACAGCACAATATTGGACTAGTGACTGTACGCTTACCGCACAGGGCGTACTATCCACATATTAAAATGAATGCAGTAAAGTGGCTACGAGATCAGACGGTGCACTATTTGTTCACATATGGCCCGAAGATCGTGATGGACTTTTGGACCACCTTACAGAAATGACGTTTGATGATCGTGCACAGTCTGAAGTACCGAAAGTGTTTTTCTGTTTAAGGAGTGCATTCAGGATCCTCCGCTAGCTGAAATGTCCAGGGTAATAGAAGCTAAATTTCCACTGCGACGGAAGAATGAACGGGAGATAAGAATCTGTGAACAACATACACATGCGAGAAGACAGACGCATGTCAAAGAGCAGCGGGGGGATTCGAAATCAAATTCTCCATATTGCTGTGTGCTTCTTCCTTTATGCTGTAGCAGAACAGTTAAAATGCCTCTAAGCACTATGGGACTTAACATCTGAGGTCATCAGTCCCCTAGACTTAGATCTAATTAAACCTAACTAACCTAAGGACATCACACACATCAATGCCCGAGGCAGGATCCGAACCTGCGACCGTAGCAGCAGCGCGGTTCCGGACTGAGGTGCCTAGAACCACTGGGTCACAGCAGGCAGCTGCAGAACAGTGTTACGTTTATTATGTGATTTGCATATGGCCAACGGATCCATATACTTTGTGGAACGCCTCTTCTAGGTAGATTTATTTGTTATTTTAATCGCTTTTCTGCCTTCAAGAAGATCTGATATAGTTCAATCAAAACAAACACACAATATAAATATATATATATATATATATATATATATATATATATATATATATATATATATATATATATATATATATATCTCAAAACAAACACTATATATATATATATATATATATATATATCGTCATTTTGAAGTACATGATAGACTTATTTTCTCAATAGTAGCTTAACATATTGGTGTAAGTATTTCACTGGTATATTGTATAGTGCATTGTTAATACTGTCAGCTACTCTTAGACTGTAAGCTTCAGCAATCTCAAGCTTTCACTCATGAAAGATTGTGCTGGTTTTGCTACTAAAGTTGTGTGAAAGTAAATTATGATCCCACCCGCAGGAGGTTCGATTCCTCCCTCGGGAATGGGTGTTAGTGTTGTTCTTAGCACAAGTTAGTTTAATTTAGTTCAAGTAGTGTGTAAATCTAGGAACCAATGACCTAAGCAGTTTGGTCCCTTAGGAATTCACACAAATTTTTAAAAAATTATGATCAACAGTGCTAAGAAAATGTGGTTAAGGATTCCCTCATTACAAGTGGGAATAACATAAAAAGTGTTGGTTAATGCAATTACTGTCTTTAAATGAGAGGTTCGACTACAAGTCACGATCAGGCACAAATTTTCAGTTTTCACCCTCGAACAATTTCGATTCAGATTTCGGCTATATTAGGGGTCTCCTTCTAAACTTTCTTATTAATTTAACAGAAGTGTACTCTGTAATATTTGATGTCATGTAAATGTAGGTGTGAGGAGTGGATTTGTTCACATGGCTTGATCTACAAGACTGCTTGCACTGCTTTCAGTAACATATTTTGCACTCTCTTGTTTCAAGTTTTTTATTTCACACATTGTAAAGGTTCTTCTACTGAATAGGAACAGTGAAGATGTGGAAACGATGTTAGGGTTTTTCTAGAAAGTGAGAATAATGGAATAATCTTTTTACTGGGTATGATACTTTTCTTATTACCTTATAAATGATTATTACTTATTTACAGGATGATTATAATTAAAGTTAGGCCTTCAGACCACTTAGAAATAACACCAGTTGTCAGAATGACGTCAAACTGTAACGGAATATCATCGGAGAAGGCGGAAAACGAATGGCAGAAGAAAAATAAATTGTTACAAAATGTAGCAATAGATAGCGCTGTAAGCATCATAATTTAATAGAGGTTGACAACAAATGACAAATGAAGCATACAATAATGCCTGAGGTGTACATCTGACGTTAAACAAACTGTACTACACAGTTTGCATGGATGTACAGGTGCGATACTCTTAGTTACGTAAGGGCATCCACCACAGCAAGGTCATATCAGATTGGATGGGAAAAATCGGTTTTAAATTGTCCTGACGCCAAAAACCGTATATGAAGCATCAATCACCTCCGTTTTCAATTGTCCTGAGACCAAAAACCACATGAAAAGCATCAATCAAAATCAAATCGGATTTTCGTGTGACTGGCACAAAAAAAGTTCAATATGCAGTCCACCGTTTTCTGCAACAAGTTTAAATCGAGAAACAGCATGTTCCACAACTGATCGAAGTGTTTCCGGGGTCACGTTCAGAATGTGTTGCGAATTGCGTGCCTTCAATGCAGCTAAATTTGCAGTCGGAACACTGAACACAACGTCTTTCAGATAGACCCAGAGCCAGAAGTCACACGGATTAAGTTCAGGTGATCGGGACGGCCAGGCTGTAGGGAAATAGCGGCTGATAATTCCAACATTTCCGAAATGGCACTTCAGCAGCTGCTTAACGGGATTTTCAATGTGCGTAAGTGCGCCATCTTGCATAAAATTTATCCCATCCACACATCCACGGTGTTGGAGAGCTGGAATGACGTGATTACGCAAAAGACACTCATAGCGCTTACGAGTGACGGTACAGGTAACAGGTCCGGAAGCATCAGTCTCTTGGAAAAAATAGGGCCCTATGATAAATGATGCCGTAATCACGCACCACACAGTGACCTTTTCAGGATGAAGTGGTAGTGGTGGTTTAGAATGTGGATTTTCTGTTGCCCATATTCGACTATTATTTATATTGACATATTGTGTCAGATGGAAGTGGGCTTCGTCTGTTCACAAAATCTTCCACGGCCAATTATTGTTAACTTCAATGCGAGCAAGATATCTTAAAGCGAAGGTTTCTCTTGCTGACAGGTCAACAGGAAGCAACTCTTGCACAAGGATAATTTTTATTTGATAGGGAAGAAGGATGTTTCGTAAGATTTTACGTATCGTGCTCAAAGGTATGTCCAATGTTCGAGCAGTTCTCCGTTTGCACACCACCACTCGTCTCCTCCTGCATTGCTGTGGCCACCGCTTCCACTGACGTCGAATAAATTCGTTTCCTCCCTCTACCAGGTTGCACATCAAAAGAGACCGTCTTTTCGAATTTCCGAATCATTTTCTCCAGACCCACGGCAGTCATCAGACCATTGCCTTTTTTCTAACCCTTCAGTGTCCGGAACTTCTGCAGAGCGACGTGTGCACAATCATTATTCTTGTAATACAGCTTTGAAAGGAGGAAAAGCCGTGTACCCGAAGTGTTTATACCAACTTCAATGGGTCGTGCGCGTTACAGGTGTTTTCCTCTACGTATTGCGACACTTATAGGGCCATCTATTGATCAATTTTCAGACTTTTTTTCTTCTGCCATACGTTTTCCCCTTTCTCCGATAATATTCCGTTGCAATTTGACGTCACTCTGACCAGTGGTGTTATTTCTACAGCGTTTTGAAAGTTTAATTGTAATCATCCTGTATTCTGTAGAGACAACAACATGACTAGCATGTGTTCAAGAAGGAATTGTGCGTTTTGATAAAGGTAACATAAGAATTTTACGCCTTCCCATCCCGTAAGCTGTGTGATTTGCGAACCAGATAGTGTCGACAATTGCCGGTGGAGCACGCTGCGATCGCGTACACCACATTGAGACATACGTACCGTATGCACAAGTCGCATCGTTAAGCGTTCAGCGGCTTGCTTAAATCTGCAAGCTCAACTGTATCGCTCGCAAGCGCGGTTCGTATACCGACGGCTTTAGTCGAGTTCCCTGTGCTACACTGAGGAACACAAGACTATTGTCTTACTCAGTATCACACTCGTAAGTTTCACGAGGCACTTCTAGGAAGTTGAATCATTCTACCAAGGCGATTATCGTAGGTGACCTGGAGTGTACGTGTGAAGCACAATTTCAATTCCTCTGTGTAAGTTTGGAAACTTTTCGTTTGCATTTTTTGCTAGCTTGACATGCAGCAGTTGCAAGTGGGCCTCAGCCTCGGGTGGCTGCTGAGCATTCACCGATCGTCGCTTTCACTAGCTGCTGAACCGAAGTCTATTTGTGAAAAAAGTGAAGCACTTCACAAAAAAAGGAACTCTAAGTCCCAAAAAACATGCCTTTTTCCACAGCAAATTCGTCACCGTATACGAATTTCAGTTAATTCTGTCGTGATTACTTTCTGATACCAGATAACGGACATAAATAATGAGACCAATGTTCTAAAACTGTTGAACACAAATACATAACGAAAAATAGCTCCTTAGTATTCCAAATATTCCCTACTGTTTGGGACCAAAGTACGCACATCAACAAACGGTTTGGATCACCATATCATTTGCAAATTCATGGCACACAAAACAAAAATTAACCTTGCGTTTTGCGTATATATTCATTTGCAATTTGTCGAGATCACGAAATTAAAAAAAAAAAAAAGTTTGCTTACCGATAATACCGTCTGTAATTCCGAGTACATCTAAGAAACGTCAGTACGTGGTAGAGCGTTCCCTTGCTCGAATGCAGATCTGAATCCGTCGTGGCGTACCATCTACGAAATCATCAAACTGTTCCACTCTTCAATGGCGATTCTACGTAAAAGTCACACAAAGTGTGTGGCCGTTATCGGCGTCGAAAAACAGCTCCTTTCAGTCTATCCCACATACGCTCGATCAGCTTCATTTAAGGGGGAAACGCAGCCCATTTTCACTCTGGTGATCCAAACATGCTGAAAGAACGTGCTCGCTAGAAAAGCACAATAAGCACGCTAGTTATCACGAGAGGTATACGGTGACTCCTTGTAATGCCACCCCCAACATCACTTCTTCACTTAGTTACACAAGTGTCCTTATAATACCACTCCGAACATCACTCATTCACACACACACACACACACACACACACACACACACGCACACACACACACAGCGTTGGAAGTGGTCGATATTACCAGGTTGTCTCCAAATATGTTATCTACAATTGTCAGAGCATAAACATATCTGCGATTCGTTTGTAAACAACACACGACGCTCATACTGGGGCAGCTATTTTGCATTATTTCTTGACCATTTGTAATGGAGTTCATGGTGTGCTGTACAACATGGTAGACGCCGTGGTCGTAGAGATCCATCATCCTGTGCACCTGTCAAAGGAGGACGGACTTTGTGTCGTACGTCCACAACACTACTTGTCAACTGCTACTGATAGCCATGTCCACACCGCATCACTTTGACTGCGGTGCACGTTTCGAGCAAATTCCTTTGTTGACAAGCCTTCTTCATCTAACTGATAATCCCGTCCCGATCAATGGTCGTGACTGGCCTTCGTGGCATGAAGGACTTTCGTGTTCCACAGACATCTCTAATGCTTCGCTACTGGAGCTTTACTTCCAATTGAAATACTGCAATCCATTCGAGTTCGGCGTTCAGCCAGCCGTAGCGCTCGTGGTAGCTGTGTTTATGTTTACCAACAACGTGAGGGGTGACTTTCCGATCAGTACAGGAGTGATCAGAAATTTTGGTGGCGTGTGTATTATGGTTAGCTTCAGGTGAAATCACACGTCTTGCAGTCACAGGTGTTATCATAGGGGAAACTGATGAGTCCACTTGTTACAAGAACGTCACTACCAATGGCTCACACCTCATCAGTCTGAGGTGGGCTCTTACTACCACAAACAGAACAAGACATTAATTGTCCAGTATCTTATCTCTTGCTGCCATAATGCATCGTCAGGACGCTCACATCGCTAGAAGGGCTAAAAGCTGAATTGCCATCTGGTACACTGCCGTACATATGCCTGAGGTCAGCCAATCTACATGGAGTTTGGATACATTAATGTAATCTCCATTTCTATGCTCAGTGACTCTAAGGGGACGCAATCATAACAGTTGTTTTTTGTTTATGTTTATAGTTAAATAATTATTTCCATCATAAAACCGAACTGAAAACGCTACACCACGAAACACTAGTTCGGTACTTAACAAAATTTGAAAGTAGTTTGCTGTTAAGACCATTCATGCCACGTATTCAAATGCGTATCGACAAGCACTTGTACGTTTCAAAGAACCTTAATCACATACCCGTCTGCTATATTAATTAATTTTTGTTTGGGAATTGCAAGGCATGTCTTGAGCGAGTCGCTTAAACTCACAGGTGAGCCAGCCAGCAGTATTGAATATTGAAGAAACTTAGTTATGTGCCCAACACGCACCAATGTACTGGCCAACGACCGAACGGACAATTTCGTTTTTTTATTTGGGGGAAGAAACCAAACAGCTAAGTCACCGGTTCCATCGGATTATGGAAGGAAGGTGAAAGAAGTCGGCCGTGCCCGTTGAAAGGAACCATCCCGTCATTTGGCTGAAGTGGTTTAGGGAAATCATGCAAAACCTAGAGCAGGATGGCCGGAAGCGGGTTTGAACAGTTTGAAACGCCCCCTTTGAAAAATTATGAGTTACAGTGCTGGAAAACTGAACGTACTTAGACAGTTCTCTTTTCACTTATTCTGATCAGCACTATACTGACACACAATGTTTTTAGCGCAACGCAGTCTGACTTTCAATAATCCCTACAAAAGATTGGCCCTGACTAACAATAAACTATACCTTTCATGAATCACTTACCTCACAAAAATCTTCGTTACTCGAACTACTGCAATACAGCGAGCGCCAATACAGCCAGCTAAATAAAAGATTGTAGCTACTGAAGACACTAACTACTGATAGGCATAGTTAGCAAATGAAAGATTTTGAGAGAGAAGAAACAATGTATTTACGTTAATAGTGTTCAAAAGTCATCATATATACATCTATCAATTCATGTCATCCATCTTTGCAAATTTCCTTATTCTGGCGGACACATGTCCAGATCGTTCACTTATAGTAACTTCTCAAAACTCTGGCATCTCTCTCTCCACATTCACCACTGCTGGCGGCTCATCTCCAACTGCCCGAAGCTTCGCGCTGTTCCCATCCAACAGCCCAACACTACACAAGCGAATATTCCAACAATGAGTCCAACAAGCCACAACCTGCACACAGCGCAGTCAGCAATTTTCATACAGAGCACTACGTGGCGTTACCATCATAAAACCCTGAACAGCCTACTTACAAGTTGTCCTGCGGAATTTGAGTCCAACTTACGCACTACCGATCCACCTTGCTCTGTAACAATTCCTTGAATTTACGTGCCCTGGATTTATGTTCTAGAGCATGCGACTTAGTATTATACAGACACAAACATTCATGCCTTGGCTTTTATAGAGCTAAGAAGGGAAAAATACAAACGTAAAAAAGTCTGAGAGAAAGCTGTGTGCAAAGAAATTACTACTGAAAGTCAGAAATTCTCCTACGCTCTGTTATTTACGGGACTGGGAACCGATGACTTACGGAATTCTTTACTAATGGATAAAACATACTTATCAGAGATCCTGAAGGTCGTCACACAATATTTTACAAAAAAAAAAAAAAGTCATGACAGAAGCTATAGGCTATTAGAAGAGACTGTCAGCTACCTTAGGTTTACAGACACTTACAGAAGTTACGATACGACCTTAAATTCAGTGGAGTGGTATTCCCATGATTATTACCGTAAATGATTTCTGAAACCTGCAACGTATTTTATAACTCCTTGAGGAAATACATCATGCTAAAGTAGAGCAAATAAATCAAAGGACAGTCGTGAAAACTTTATGAATTTATTTTTAAAAGCTCTTTGTAAGTTTAAGAATTTAATTTCCAATTAGAAGAAGGAAGACTAGTAACAGTGGTGGAGCACATCGTGTAATGCATACAGGAACAGATACGTAACTTCCTGGCAGATTAACAAGGGACCCGATTACGAATCTCGGTCCTGCACATAGTTTTAATCTGCCAGGAAATTTCATATCAGCGCACACTCCACTACAGAGTGAAAATTTCATTCATTCAGGAACAGATACATAAGAAATAAACCATTTATCAACTTTTAGAAATGTTAACAAGTTCTACACTTTTCCTTTCGTAGTAGAAAGCGGGGTGATATTCTAGGTATTTTAACACTTTGTAACACATTTAACTATGAGGCAAGTATATTTTATGATTAACAGTACGTCGACTGTCTGTGTTTATTTCCTGAACGGATCGGAAATGAAATGTAAGACATTATCTATCTGTGTCTCGGATTTTAATTTTTGTTTCAGATAAATTTAAAATCTAATCTGTGCCTACTTTGGTTTTTAGATTTCAGTTATGATGATTATCAAAAATAAAACTTAAAAAACTGAAATACAGACAGCTGACAGACTTTTATTCATAAAAATGTGAACCTTTTACTGTCTGTGTGTCCCAAATGAAAGCGCTTTAGATTCGTTAAAAAATGAAAAATTTGCATCATTTCTTGCGACCAATTTGTTATTCTTCCTGTACGGTGCATCCCATAAAAGTCTGCAGGTTTAAAATGTCTCTAGAAACTCTGTAATCACCGTTCATCCCTCGCTTTGTCACGTTAACCGTTTTTGAACAGCGTTTAATATCGCCCGCAGTCACAGAAAACGTACGTTATCGGTCGGTTGGCACTTTAGCGTTACACACGGCATAGCTTGGTAGGTGAAATGGTCGTGGAAACGGCTGTTGAGTGGTCATATCCAACTGACCACCCGACAGGAAAAATCGCTCGGCTGATCAGCCAAAACGCCTCCACACGTCCAATACATCTGAAACTAACATGAAAGTACCATCACTGATGAATTCATATAATTTGATAATTTGATGGAATTACTTCCCACACCTCTAATCTTTATTCAAATCCTCGCATGTGTTCACATGAGAACTACGTTTCGTTTCCATCATATTTAAAGCAGCGAGACAGATAAGGAGAGTGATAGAAAGAGAGAGAGAGAGAGAGAGAATAAACTGTCTTCAACGTTGATGGTACTTTCATATTGCTTTCAGATGAAATTTGCAGCTAGTCGGATCTATTCATGTGACAAAAGAACTTCTTACAGCGACGGTATATTAAGGATTTCTCTGTCATACTAATTCAGATCTTTTCCAGGTGTTAGGCTCTGTAGAATACAGAGTTCGTAGTTACACATTCACTGTGTGTAGGATCTGAATGATTAAATGTGTCTTGAGGTGTAATGTGACTTGAGTATCAGGTAAACGTACCTTAATGTCTCTTTGTATTTCTTGCTTAAATCAAAAGGAAGTATGTGTTCTTTGGTGCTTTTACTCATTCAGTTGCATTTCTCGTACAGAGTCAGTCAATTTAGATCAGAAGAAGTTTCGAGTCTTGCCGGAATTGTGGGCACTGTGTGCCAACTACACAAATCAAAAAAAGTCTTGCACCTCGGTTCAGAGAGTTCCGGAGCATGTACAGAAAATTCCAATAGAGATCAACGTAAACATCATTTCCACCCTTTTTATTGCCCATGAAAAACGACACATTGCATCTTGTACCACCATTCAACGAGACCTTCAGTGGTGGTGGTCCAGACTGCTGTACACATCAGTATCTCTAATACCCTGTAGCACGTCCTCTTGCATTGGTGTATGCCTGTATTCGTCGTGGCATACTATCCACAAGTTCATCAAGGCACTTTTGGTCCAGATTGTCCCACTCCTCGACGGCAATTCGGCGTATATCCCTCAGTGTGGTTGGAGGGTCACGTCTTCCATAAACAGCCCTTTTCAATCTATCCCAGGCATGTCCGATAGGGTTCATGAGTAGAGAACATGCAGGCCACTCTAGTCGAGCGGTGTCATCCTGAAGGAAGTCATTCACAAGATGTGCACGATGGGGGCTCGAATTGTTGTCCACGAAGACGAATGCCTCGGCAATATGCTGCCGATATGGTTACACTTTCGATCGGAGGATGGCATTCTCGTATCGTACAGCCATTACGGCGCCTTCCATGACCACCAGAGGCGTACGTCGGCCGCAAATAATGCCATCCCAAAACAGCAGGGAATCTCCACCTTGATGCACTCGCTGGACAGTGTATCTAAGGCGTTCAGCCTGGCTGGGTTGCTTCCAAACACGTCTCCGATGATTGTCCGGTTGAAGGCATATGCGATATTCATCAATGAAGAGAACATGAAGCCAATCAGGAGCGACCCATTCGGCAAGATGTTGGGGCGATCTGTACCACGCTGTATGGTGGTTGCAAAGATGGAGCTCGCCATGGAAGTCGGGAGTGAAATTGTGCATCATGCAGCCTATTGCTCACATTTTGAGTCGTAACATTACGTCCTGTGGCTGCAAGAAAACCATTATTCAACATGGTGACGTTGCGGTCAGGGTTCCTCCAAGCCATAATCCGTAGGTAACAATCATCCAATGCAGTGTTAGCCCTTGGAAGGCCTGTGCGAGACACGTCATCGACAGTTCCTGTCTCTTTGTATCTCCTCCATGTCCGAACAACATAGCTTTGCTTTACTCCGAGACGCCCCTGTTGATAGCCCTTTCTGGCAATATGTGTCAATGCGGACGCGATCGTACCACGGCTTTGACCGTCTAGGCTTGGTTGTACTAAAGAAAACACGAGCCGTGTACCTCCTTCGTGGTGGAATGTCTGGAACTGGTCGGCTGTTGGACCCTCTTCGTCTAATAGGCGCTCCTTATGCTTCGATGTATTCATCTTTGGGCGGGTTAGTGACATCTCCAAACAGCCCAAGGGACTGTGTCTGTGATACAATATCCACAGTCAACGTCTATCTTCAGGATTTCCGTGAACCGGGGTAATGCTAAACTTTTTTATGTGTGTATTTGATTATTTGGTTCAAATGGTTCAAATGGCTCTGAGCACTATGGGATTTAATTTCTAAGGTCATCAGTCCCCTAGAACTGATAACTATTTAAACCTAACTAACCTAAGGACATTACACACATCCATGCCCGAGGCAGGATTCGAACCTGCGACCGCAGCGGTCGCGTGGTTCCAAACTGTAGCGCCTAGAACCGCTCGGCCACTCCGGCCGGCTATTTGATTATTTTTTCTCTCTTAGGTGTACTGCAGAATTAGTGAATTTTATTCGGTACACATTAGGTTTCATTTCAAGGTACTGAAGTATAGACTTTGTTTTTGGCGTACTGGTATGTTAGTAGTAGATAGTACAATTTTCAGCAGTCAGGCCAAATTAATAGCGAAGGTATGATGAGATAAGTTTGTATGTATGTTCATTACGTTTCTTTTGATTGTCGTATTGAAATTTAACAGATTTATATGTGTTTTTGCTGTAATGTATTCACATCTTTGTTTTGTCTCTAATGGAAGATAAGGTGCAGCCTCACATTTCAGATACAGTTCCCGAGGGAATCAAATTTCAATGTCGGTTAGGTTACCAGGTGGATAGTGAATGCTTTAAACAAGTGGACTGATAGTAAAGATGAACACGTTCCTGAATTTATTAACATTCTTGCAGTGGAGGTTTTGTATGGATACTCGCTGGCCGGGGTGGCCGAGCGGTTCTAGGCGCTACAGTCTGGAACCGCACGACCGCTACGGTCGGAGGTTCGAATCCTGCCTCGGACATGGATGTGTGTGATGTCCTTAGGTTAGTTAGGTTTAAGTAGTTCCAAGTTCCAGGAGACTGATGACCTCAGAAGTTCAGTCCCATTGTGCTCAGAGCCATTTGAACCATTTTTCTATGGATACTCAGACTGAATTATGAGTGTTCTATGAAGCAGTTGATTATTTTTTTTATCTCGGTTTCTAACATCAGTAGTGGTATTTTAGGTTGTTAACTTCCTCCCACAGCATAGAGCTTACCTGGTTTTAATTGTAGATGTGATAGTTGTATAGATTTCAGTGTCGAATGCAGAAGTTCTTAGTCGTTTTTCTTATGTCACTTTATGAGATGCTGCTGTGAAGTTAATGTATTTGGTGGAATAGGATATATGTCTGAGAATTTCGTTATTAATTAACTGGAACTGTGTTTACGGTATTCATTTTTCTTGTCGTTATGTAGTGTACCTGATAGAATTTTCTTTCAGATGAGGTTCATTTGGTTTTCCTGTGGCTTACTGCAACAAGTTGAACTGTAACAGTGGAGTAGCAGAAGAGTTTTTGAATGTCAGGGACACAACTATGATTGGGAGTCCGAAGAAATGGTGATGTTGGAAGAGTACTGAAAGTGGTCAACCCCATCCCTTTAGCCCCCACCCTATTGCAGTTCATGAATATTTTTCTGGAACGAAGTGTATAAGCACTTCTGGATACTTCGTTGGTGCTGAATACATTGGAATTTATGGTTTTAATGATTTTGCCTGATTTCAAAAAAATGGTTCAAATGGCTCTGAGCACTATGGGACTTAACATCTGAGGTCATCATTCCCCTAGAACTTAGAACTACTTAAACCTAACTAACCTAAGGACATCACACACATCCATGATGAGGCAGGATTCGAACCTGCGACCGTAGCGGTGACGCGGTTCCAGACTGAAGCGGCTAGAACCGCTCGGCCACTGCGGCCGGTTTGCCTGATTTACTGAATTTCAAGGAGTGTGTTCGACTCTGAGATTATTTGTGATACAATGATGTAGGAAGTGTTCCTGAGTCTTCAGAATTCAACAGAATTTCTGAAGGGACTACAAGGGCTATACTTGGATGAGAAGGCCAGTGGACATATAGGCATATGACCAGTGGACAAAGCGTCACACACTACCTTTCTGCCTGCCGCTGTATGAACGTGCCACCCTGTTTAGTGCAAGCACTTCGTCTTTCGATAAAGAAATGCGAACATTAAGGCTATATCAGCCAAAATTATGGTGAGGTGGTTGCTTTCTAGCGCCATCTTTCCATAATTATCTGTTATGTGGTTTTCCAGGTTTACATAGATTGGATATTTTGCATTTGTATTTCACTCACAAGATGCTAGATCTTGGTTCGAGGTTACGGTTTACGTATAACACATGTGGCTCAGTATTAAATTTCTTTTCAGTCCCTATTCTGTACCTTACACACACACTATATATGCAGGGAGACGAAAATTTAATAGCCATGGGTGACTGGAATCTGGAATTCGAGAGTAAGGAAAGGGAGAGAAGGAAACATAGTACGTGAATATGGATTGGGGCTAAGGAATGAAAGAGGAAGCCGCCTGGTAGAGTTTTGCAGAGGGCATAACTTAATAATAGCTAACACTTGGTTCGAGAATCATGAAAGAAGGTTCTTTACATGGAAGAATCCTGGAGATACTAGAAGGTATCATATACATTATATAATGGTAAGACAGAGATTTAGGAACCAGGTTTTAAATTGTAAGACATTTCCAGGGACAGATGTGGACTCTGACCACAATCTATTGGTTATGAACTGCAGATTAAAACTGAAGAAACTGCAAAAAGGTGGGAATTTAAGGAGATGGGACCTGGATAAACTGACTGAACCAGAGGTTGTACAGAGTTTCAGGGAGAGCATAAGGGAACAATTGACAGGAATGGAGGAAAGAAGTACAGTAGGAGAAGAATGGGTAGCTCTGAGGGATGAAGTAGTGAAGGCAGCAGAGGATCAAGTAGGTAAAAAGACGAGGGCTAGTAGAACTCCTTGGGTAAAAGAAGAAATGTTGAACTTAATTGATGAAAGGAGAAAATATAAAAATGCAGTAAATGAAGCAGGCAAAAAGGAATACAGACGTCTCAAAAATGAGATTGACAGGCAGTGGAAAATGGCTAAGCAGGGATGGCTAGAGGAAAAATGTAAGGATGTAGAGGCTTATCTCACTAGGGGTAAGATAGATACTGCCTACAGGAAATTTAAGGAGGCCTTTGGAGATAAGAGAACGCCTTGCATGAACATCAAGAGCTCGGATGGAAACGCAGTTCTAAGCAAAGAAGGGAAAGCAGAAAGGTGGAAGGAGTATATGGAGGGTCTATACAAGGGCGATGTACTTGAGGACAATATTATGGAAATGGAAGAGGATGTAGATGAAGATGAAATGGGAGATACGATACTGCGTGAAGAGTTTGACAGAGCACTGAAACAAGGCCCCGGGAGTAGACAACATTCCATTATAACTACTGATGGCCTTGGGAGAGTCAGTCCTGACAAAACTCTACCATCTGGTGAGCAAGATGTATGAGACAGGCGGAATATCCTCAGACTTCAAGAAGAATATAATAATTCCAATCCCAAAGAAAGCAGGTGTTGACAGATATGAAAATTACTGAACTATCAGTTTAATAAGTCACAGCTGCAAAATACTCACGCGAATTCTTTACAGACGAATGGAAAAACTAGTAGAATCCGACCTCAGGGGAGATCAGTTTGGATTTCGTAGAAATATTGGAACACCTGAGGCAATACTGAGCTTACGACTTATCTTAGAAGAAAGATTAAGGAAAGGCAAACCTACGTTTCTAGCATTTGTAGACTTAGAGAAAGCTTTTGACAATGTTGATTGGAATACTCTCTTTCAAATTCTAAAGGTGGCAGGGGTAAAATACAGGGAGCGAAAGGCTATTTACAATTTGTACAGAAACCAGATGGCAGTTATAAGAGTCGAGGGACATGAAAGGGAAGCAGTGGTTGGGAAGGGAGTGAGACAGGGTTGTAGCCTCTCCCCGATGTTGTTCAATCTGTATATTGAGCAAGCAGTAAAGGAAACAAAAGAAAAATTCGGAGTAGGTATTAAAATCCATGGAGAAGAAATATAAACTTTGAGGTTCGCCGATGACATTGTAATTCTATCAGAGACAGCAATGGACTTGGAAGAGCAGTTGAACGGAATGGACAGTGTCTTGAAAGGAGGATATAAGATGAACATCAACAAAAGCAAAACGAGGATAATGGAATGTAGTCGAATTAAGTCGGATGATGCTGAGGGAAATAGATTAGGAAATGATGCACTTAAAGTAGTAAAGGAGTTTTGCTATTTGGGGAGCAAAATAACTGATGATGGTCGAAGTAGAGAAGATATAAAATGTAGACTGGCAATGGCAAGGAAAGCGTTTCTGAGGAAGAGAAATTTGTTAACATCGAGTATAGATTTAAGTGTCAGGAAGTCGTTTCTGAAATTATTTGTATGGAGTGTAGCCATGTAGGGAAGTGAAACATGGACGTTAAATAGTTTGGACAAGAAGAGAATAGAAGCTTTCGAAATGTGGTGCTACAGAAGAATGCTGAAGATTAGATGGGTAGATCACATAACTAATGAAGTATTGAATAGAATTTGGGAGAAGAGGAGTATGTGGCACAACTTTACAAAAAGAAGGGATCGGTTAGTAGGACATGTTCTGAGGCATCAAGGGATCACAAATTTAGCATTAGAGGGCAGCGTGGAGGGTAAAAATCGTAGAGGCAGACCAAGAGATGAATACACTAAGCAGATTCAGAAGGACGTAGGCTGCAGTAAGTACTGGGAGATGAAGAAGCTTGCACAGGATAGGGTATCATGGAGAGCTGCATCAACCCAGTCTCAGGACTGGAGACCACAACAACAACAACAACAACAACATATACATATATATTCGTGTGTGTTTGTGTGTGTGTGTGTGTGTGTGTGTGTGTGTGTGTGTGTAATGTGGAGATTAGGGCTACAGAATTTTACGTGTAACATACAAGTGCTCTTCAACGGTCGGTGTGACTTTACATGAGCATATATTACGAATGACAACTAAAAACTGACGTACATTCACATTAATGCCTGTTTCATTATTTAATGACTGGAAAAGCAGTAAGATAAGCAACTTACAAATCCAAATGACTGAAAAGAAATTCAATACTGAGCCACACGTGTTATAACTAAACCGTAACCTCGAACCAAGAATATATTAGGAATTCATATAAATTCGGAATTTTATGAAGTCATTTTTCCACTCCAGTGATGATCTTTATTGAAGCCCACACACGTGTTCACATAAGAACATCGATCTCGAATAAATTAATTTCCATCATTCACTGACAGAAAAAATGGCAACAGCAATAAGTAGTTTTGCGACAGAAACAAACGTTGGTAGGATTGTTTATACATCTGAAAGGTGAGCTCTGTTCAAAATTCGTACCAGTCGCATAAGCGTGGCGTTAGTAGCACCACTATGAGGATTGCAAAATGGTTGGCTATAAATACATGCTGTAGCGTACGTGAGCGTTAGTTACCTTTGAGATTAGACGTGATGAGCTGATGTTAGTCAAGAATGCCTTTTTAGGCGGCAAAGACTCCATTATCAACACCTAACTGAGTTTGAACGTGTCGTATAACAGGGCTACGAGATGCTGTATGTACCTCTGCGATACTGTAGAAATTCATGGCAGGAATGTCGCCACAGTCTATGACTTCTGGCACGAGAATTTGTGGTGGCGAGAAGACTGGGATCCGGACGACGTGACAGTACCGAGAGGGAAAACCATTGTGTTAGGCGTGTGGCTCCCACATTGTAATGCATCTACAGCGGTAACTTTAGCAGCAGTTTGGGCTACAGTGACACAACGAATTGTTACAAATCGTTTACTTCAAGGACAGCTCCAAGCCAGACGTCCTGTAGCGTGAATTCCACTGACGCCATACGACTGCGTTTTGCGACTTTAGTGCTGCAAAGCGATAGCACATTGGAGGGCAGAATGGAGGTTTGTTGTGTTTCTGATGAAAGTTGGGTCTGCCTCGGCGCCAGTGACGACCGTGCGTTGGTTAGAAGGAGGTCAGCTTGGGTCTGCAACCATTCTGGCGTGCGACTTCGTATGAAAGGAGGAAAACTCTCGTCGTTATCCCATGCAGACTGACTGCAACTTTGTACGTCAATCTGGTGATTTGATCTGTTGTGCTGCCATTCGAGAACAGCGTATCAGGGAATGTTTCCCAAAGGGTTAACGTTCGCTCACCTATCGCTATTGTAACCCAATACGTTCTGCAGAGCGTCATGTTACATTGGCGCGATCACCATATTTGTGTTCAATCGAGTGCATGTGATTACATTGCCGGCTGAAAATCCATCGTAATTGCAAACAGAGGCTCTGTTTCACAGAGGAAGACTGCACTGTGGTTCCCTCTCTAGATTGTCGCACAGATATCGAATTAGACTACAGAGGGATAGAGAAACAATTGAAATCGCTCAAAAGAGGAAAGGCCACTGGACCTGATGGGATACCAGTTCGATTTTACACAGAGTATGCGAAGGAACATGCTCCTCTTCTTGCAGCGGTGTATCGTAGATCTCTAGAAGAGCGTAGCGTTCCCAAGGATTGGAAAAGGGCACAGGTCATCACCGTTTTTAAGAAGGGATGTCGAACAGATGTGCAAAACTATAGACCTATATCTCTAACGTCGATGTAGAATTTTGCGACACTTATTATGTTCTAGTATAATGACTTTTCTGGAGACTAGAAATCTCCTCTGTAGGGATCAGCATTGGTTTCGGAAAAGACAATCGTGTGAAACCCAGCTCGCGCTATTCGTCCACGAGACTCAGAGGACCATAGACACGGATTCCCAGGTAGATGCCGTGTTTCTTGACTTCCGCAAGGCGTTCGATACAGTTCCCTACAGTCGTTTAATGAACAAAGTAAGAGCATATGGACTATCAGACCATTTGTGTGATTGGATTTAAGAGTTCCTAGGTAACAGAACGCAGCATGTCAGTCTCAATGGAGAGAAGTCTTCTGAAGTAAGAGTGATTTCAGGTGTGCCGCAGGGGAATGTCGTAGGACCGTTGCTACTCACAATATACATAAATGACCTTGTGGATAACGTCGGAAGTTCACTGAGGCTTTTTGCGGATGATGCTGTATTATATCGAGAGGTTGTAACAATGGAAAATTGTATTGAAATGCAGGAGGATCTGCAACAAATTGACGCATGGTGCATGGAATTGCAATTCAATCTCATTGTAGACAAGTGTAATGTGCTGCGAATAAATAGAAGGAAAGATCCTTTATTATTTAGCTACAATATAGCAGGTCAGCAACTGGAAGCAGTTAATTCCATAAATTATCTGGGAGTACGCATTAGGAGTGATTTAAAATGGAATGATCATATAAAGTTGATCGTCGGTAAAGCAGATGCCAGACTGAGATTCGTTGGAAGAATCCTAAGGAAATGCAATCCGGAAACAAAGGAAGTAGGTTACAGTACCCTTGTTCACCCATTGCTTGAATATTGCTCACCAGTGTGGGATTCGTACCAGATAGGGTTGATAGAAGAGATAGAGAAGATCCAACGGAGAGCAGTGCGCTTCGTTGCAGGATCAATTAGTAAGTGGAAGACTTTGCAACAAAGACGTTCAGTAGCTCGATACGTGCTTTTTTTGAAGTTTCGAGAACGTACCTTCACCGAGGAGTCAAGCAGTATATTGCTCCCTCCTACGTATATGAGACCATGAGGATAAAATCAGAGATATTAGAGCCCACTCAGAGGCATACCGACAATCTTTCTTTCGACGAACAATACGAGACTGGAATAGAAGGGAGAACCGATAGAGGTACTCAAAGTACCCTCCGCCACACACCGTCAGGTGGCTTGCGGAGTATGGATGTAGATGTAGATGCAGCAACAGCAGTACCGTTCCTGTGCTACCGATCAGTAGCAACAGGCATGGAACTCCGTCCCACAAACTGATATCCTGCAGCTGTACTCGTACCACTCAATGCATACATGTTTGCCTGCTTGCATTCAGCACTCTGGAGAATACACCAGGCGTTAATGTATCATCATTTTAAATTTTCTGTGTCTTATTTCACTCTTACATTAACCCGTCATCTTGCAATATTAATCACTTAAATATGTTAGCCGGCCGGAGTGGCCGAGCGGTTCTAGGCGCTACAGTCTGGAACCTCGTGATCGCTACGGTCGCAGCTTCGATTCCTGCCTCGGGCATGGATGTGTGTGATGTCCTTAGGTTAGTTAGGTTTAATTAGTTTTAAGTTCCAGGGGACTGATGACCTCAGCAGATCAGCCCCATAGTGCTCGGAGCCATCTGAACCATTTAATTATGTGACCTAGTACAATGTCTTCCCGTAATTTCACCACTCTACGTTAATTATTTTTTTGGGTTGCGATTTTTCCCGTCTGTGTATTTAAAGTAGTGAGAGGAAGAGAATGAACTTCCTTAAACACTGATAGCATGTTTATAATATTTTTAGATAACATTTTTAGTTAGCCACGTTAAGATCTTGTTGCTGTACAAGTTCAAGGCAAGTGCATGGGGGCTTACGGTGATGGAGACTTCGATATTTTGCTATCACACTAGCTCATATCTTTCCAGTTTATTAGCCGTCGTGGAATAAAAAAATGCACATATATATGCACTGCACAAATTTAGCTTAGAAGCTGTAATTCGAATAGAAAGGTAGCGAGTAACATCTGCCGTAAGAGTATTTATCTTGGTTTGTATTAAGTTAAATCACTAGTAATTATTTCGTTATGCTATGAGGAATTCCATGTCTCTACGAAATATACGAGTACAATAAAGTTAATAAGATCGCGTTTTCTTTCGCAGGTGGGTCAGATTTCATGAACAGGGAATATTTCAGGGCATTAAAACTGCGACTCGCACTGTTTTATGAACGCGCTGGTTAAAAATTAATGCAGTAATCGGCTTTCAACTTTTTGGAGATTTATATTACATAGCACGCATTAAATTATCAGACTTTTATGCCGTTAGTGATTACGTCCATCAACAACATCATTATGAAGAATGGCCTCTACGAGCATTAATAAAATCTTCCATTTCCTGTGGTATGAATAGAAAAAGCTTCGGAATGTCTCCTGGAGGAACATCTTGTCATACCTGAAACACATGCCGTGTTAGTTCATGTAGATTACTGGCTGGACTTGGTTGAAAACAATGTTCCCTCCCGTCCCATCTCAGACATATGTTATTGGTGACAAATCAGGGAGCCGAGCAGGCCAACAAGGATCCATACATACCTCAATGCTTTTATAGTGAAAGCTGCAGTGTAGAGTTTTGCATAATCCTTTGGAATATTCCATTTGATAATCTGATAATAATATGTATGGTAACGTTGTTACCATAATGGTGGGTATTCTGCGTCCATTCAACAACTACCAAACCAGTCCCGTTATCATGTCAATTAGCTGCCCACATCATGAAGCCATGTGTTGGAGATGAATGGATCTCGAGACTCGCTTCTTATTGTGACTTCTTACCAGATCGTCTACAACAGGCACGTTTGGTTCCATCTGTCCACAACAATCAGAAGCGCGACTCATCGCTGTATAGCACAGAATGCTCTCCATTGTTCCAGTTGACTATGGCTGTACACTATGCCAGTCTCTGTTGTCAGCAGTAAACGACGCATGGCAATTCGAAATCTCAACAAAACTTCCAGTAATCTGCTCCCAACGGTTGCTGATAACTGTCTACCTGTTAGCTGTGCAGTTGTCATCCATCTATTCATCACAGCCAGTCTAACAAGTGAAACAAAGATCTTTTCGTGCTGCAGTCTTTCTGGATGGACCAGTCCTCCTCCTCTAGCCAGACTTGCTGTGTGTCCATCTCTTCATCACTTGTTCTATAAAAATCTCACTACAACCAAGTGTCTGTAAAATTGATCCGTATGTTGCTGCCATGTCCTTCACGCCTATTCAACCACCTTCCATAGTGACCGAAAGACGGCGATAGGTAGCACTTGCTCATTCTCTGTGCATTCTTCATTGCTATCTCCAGCTGAAACATTCCAGTAACGTTTGACATATCAAATAATTATCTTCTACTCTATACATCTGTAGGCATGACATCTCTATGTACTGAAAATACTGAGCATAGGCTCACGTAAGGATAAAATTTTAATCAACATATTCAACAGTCTAGGAAATACTGTAGTATCAGTTGGTAGCGTTCTGTCAAGGTCTTCATGGTGTAACAGTTTCCATTTCCCACAGTGCAGGCAGTACTCTGTTAGTCATTCGAAAATGTAAACAGCTGCAAATGAAATAGTGAGATCATGGTATAAGTGAAGTCAGGAATATTACGGAGTGTCCCTCGAGCTAGAACACAGCGCTACGTTGTTATTACCTACAATGTACCGAAAGTATCAGGACACAAAGCCAATGTGCTACTTCAAGTGCTAAAAATCAGGACCAATCTCATTGGAGTTTAAAAATCAAAAAATATGCGACAGGTGCGGTTCAGCTTCCCACGAAGGTAATACTGAATTTACGGTTACGACCATGCAGACCAACAGTTCTGGCTGACATATGGTAACAAGCATTCAATGCAGGGTCTTCAACGACGAGAAAAACATAAGGGAAATGAATGTTACCAAAGGAATTTCATCTTCTCTGGTAATAAACGCACGTAATGCCATTCAGTCTCCTACTTTCGTTATACTCGTTTTTGTCAGCAATGAAGCACTGTATTCTGAAGACTAGTGATGGCACTTTAGTGAAGGTAGTTTGAACGTTATCTGTTACACTGCCAACTTCCATTTATTAAGTTTCATGTGTCTGTCACTCGTGAGTAGTATTCAACTGTACTATCTGAGCGGCGTGAATCAGGTGATACTTCATCGATTTGTAACACTGGTGAACGATGTTTGAAAAAACGATGTACTGTTCTTGTCTGAATCGGAGCATGATGACTCATGGTACGGGGCTTGCAGTCTTCGACTCATATTTATCACTCTCGTGTTTTCTATAGGTATATTTTTTCATAACCAAATGAGTGTTAAAGTTCTCATTTATTAAAAATTCTTCAATAATAATTTTTAAACGTAGCCTAATAGAGGAGTGGACACCATATGACTACACTCCTGGAAATTGAAATAAGAACACCGTGAATTCATTGTCCCAGGAAGGGGAAACTTTATTGACACATTCCTGGGGTCAGATACATCACATGATCGCACTGACAGAACCACAGGCACATAGACACAGGCAACAAAGCATGCACAATGTCGGCACTAGTGCAGTGTATATCCACCTGTCGCAGCAATGCAGGCTGCTATTCTCCCATGGAGACGATCGTAGAGATGCTGGATGTAGTCCTGTGGAACGGCTTGCCATGCCATTTCCACCTGGCGCCTCAGCTGGACCAGCGTTCGTGCTGGACGTGCAGACCGCGTGAGACGACCAGTCCCAAACATGCTCAATGGGGGACAGATCCGGAGATCTTGCTGGCCAGGGTAGTTGACTTACACCTTCTAGAGCACGTTGGGTGGCACGGGATACATGCGGACGTGCATTGTCCTGTTGGAACAGCAAGTTCCCTTCCCGGTCTAGGAATGGTAGAACGATGGGTTCGATGACGGTTTGGATGTACCGTGCACTATTCAGTGTCCCCTCGACGATCACCAGTGGTGTACGGCCAGTGTAGGAGATCGCTCCGCACACCATGATGCCGGGTGTTGGTCCTGTGTGCCTCGATCGTATGCAGTCCTGATTGTGGCGCTCACCTGCACGGCGCCAAACACGCATACGACCATCATTGGCACCAAGGCAGAAGCGACTCTCATCGCTGAAGACGACACGTCTCCATTCGTCCCTCCATTCACGCCTGTCGCGACACTACTGGAGGCGGGCTGCACGATGTTGGGGCGTGAGCGGAAGACGGCCTAACGGTGTGCGGAACCGTAGCCCAGCTTCATGGAGACGGTTGCGAATGGTCCTCGCCGATACCCCAGGAGCAACAGAGTCCCTAATTTTCTGGGAAGTGGCGGTGCGGTCCCCTACGGCACTGCGTAGAATCCTACGGTCTTGGCGTGCATCCGTGCGTCGCTGCGGTCCGGTCCCAGGTCGACGGGCACGTGCACCTTCCGCCGACCACTGGCGACAACATCGATGTACTGTGGAGACCTCACGCCCCACGTGTTGAGCAATTCGGCGGTACGTCCACCCGGCCTCCCGCATGCCCACTATACGCCCTCGCTCAAGGTCCGTCAACTGCACATACGGTTCACGTCCACGCTGTCGCGGCATGCTACCAGTGTTAAAGACTGCGATGGAGCTCCGTATGCCACGGCAAACTGGCTGACACTGACGGCGGCGGTGCACAAATGCTGCGCAGCTAGCGCCATTCGACGGCCAACACCGCAGTTCCTGGTGTGTCCACTGTGCCGTGCGTGTGATCATTGCTTGTACAGCCCTCTCGCAGTGTCCGGAGCAAGTATGGTGGGTCTGACACACCGGTGTCAATGTGTTCTTTTTTCCATTTCCAGGAGTGTATTTTAAGAGTAATTCTGATTTTATAAGTAATCTACCTGTATCTTTTGAACCTCAATAATAATCACAGCTTAATATCAAATCTTCAGTCTTTATCTTCACTTCATTATCTCACAAAATTAAATAAAATTAGGAATGTATTATTGCCTCGTATAGCAATGATACAGGCGCATAGCTTTGAGTGTTGAGAAATCTGCTTCCTTCGATGAGAGATTTTTCTCATCTTGTACAAATAACTACGAATAAAAGAAATCATTTGCATCATTCAAATAGATGTCTTAAGATTCCAGAAGGTAGGTTGGCGTTGAGAAATTCTTAACGGAAGTTGGTATACCACGTTCCGGACAATGTCTACGGAAGAAGCGTATTAAATACTCTTGGTATCAAAGTATTATGCTTCGTAGTCAAGAGCATAATCATACACAGTGTTTTCATTATTATGCATAATCTAGAAAATATTCATTGAATGAAATGTCATATTCAGTGACGAGAAGATTGCTCGTTAAACTGTAGTAAATTACCAGGGTGGTTTTTTTTCAGCTTTGATCGGAAGTGAATTGGAAACCACAGTGAAAATCAAAAATGTATTATTTTTAACATTTTTTACACCTTCCAGCTACTTCTCTACATAGTCACCGTTCCGACTTGGACATCTGTCGTAGATTAGTACCAAATTTCCCACACGCTCGTTGTCGAAAGTGATTTCTGCCAATTTCCAACGCTGTTTTGCAGCTCTTTATCAGTGCCAGAATGTTAACCTCATAACCAAAAGTGCATATGAGCGAAGAGACGAAAATCAGAAGAAGCCAGGTTTATGTAGTACGGTAGGTGATCAAACAGTTCCCACTGAAAACGCTGCTGGTGCGTCTTCGCTGCACCTGCACTATAGAGCCAAAAATAATCACAAAGAAGGAAATGCGTGACAGTTACAGTGATCAGACGAATCCTCTCGGCAGCACATCAAACTTGGCGGAAGATAATATTTTCTAGGCGTCTTTACTTGTTCATTATGCACTCTGAACCGAGGAGTGCAACGTGATGCGGTAGGTGTCCGTAGTAGAGGCACAGCTCAAAATGCTTGGGCAAAATTTTACCGGATTTTCAGCGTGGTTTTCATTCGCGAACGATCGGAGATAAATAAAGTAATAGCAATTGCATTTAAGATGCCAAAATATATCCACTGCGCTTAGTATGTGTGTCTCGATCAAGTTATTACTGACGGGCATTGAGATCATGTCATGATACTATTTTTCTTTTGTCTCTATCCCTGTAGGAAAAGTGGGCATTTTGCATTAGAGCAGTCTTACGTGGCATTTCTGTGTCCACTAGCAGAGACTCTTATAGATGCAGACACCACAGAAGTTGATGGAATTACGATCTGCGTTCTTCATTCTACAGTGAATAACATGCTTAGATGTGAACAGTGATGAGAGGATAATGTGGGCAGATGTCACTCCTTCTCGCTGTGACCTTCCTCTATGTTCTGTTGCCTTCTAGATAAGTGACTGAAATGCAGGCAGGGTGAGGTTGGTGAAATAAAACACTCTTAACAAAGTTTGAGTACTGTTTAGTAATCTTTTCTTCAGTTCGCCCTTATTTAAGTGCCATCTGTCAACTGACAGATCTCGAGCGGTAATTCACGAAATGTTGAACACAACGCAACTGCTCAGAGTTGAGGACCGAAAAGTTTATTATGGAAGATATTTCAAAGTCCGCGAATCTATGATAAAATTTTATTAGTCTTCAACTACACGCTGCTTTCCAGAGGTATATTCCACCAATTGGATGTGGAAAACGTAAGTACACGAACTCGTGTGGAAGATTTACAAGAAGTTACATCTTTCACATTGTTGGTTTTGAAACACTTTTGGTACAAAATGAACCGCAGCACATCTAAACGGACATTGCTTCATCGAGGTCGGAGAGCTTACTGACGCTGGCCTATAGGGCTGCCACTCGTGAACTGGCTTCCATTTGTCAATCCCAAACTATAAATAAAATGCATTTTTCGTACGTGTTACAGCTAAATTAATTCCCATAAACATTTCACATTACTCGCCTTTGCGCTGTGGTACCCATGAAATGTTGAAATATACCAACTGGACTACTTTCTATTGGTAAATCACACTTATGTGTTACCCGCGGACTTTAAAAAATAAAAAACTACAATTCTCGTTATTGAAAGTATGATAAATCAGACAGAACTAGAATTTCACAAGCTCTTACGTGGTGATATTTCTTTGTGACTTCTTATTTAATGATTTATCTGCATCTCATTATGACGAAGTGAACAAAATAAGCATTAATCACCACTAACAATTTAATCCCAAGAAGAATTATACATCTACAGACACCTATTCTAATATTTTATCCCATACTGAATTTATATTTCATGTTTTCAAAATTACTTTATACTTAAAAATGTTTTCAGTCGTCGGAATCAATATTCCAGCACATTGAAAAAAATGGTGCATTAATAAAAAGAAATTATCTTCATCTACGATAGTGCTGTCAAGCGCTATCAGTGTACGCTTTGCTTGTTATGAACGCAAAGAGACGCCTTGAAGTTATAATTTTTAAAGGTCAGAAGTACATTTAATCATCCATCGTCTCTACATAAGATACAATTTGCCAAAAGGATGGGTCTTGAAATGGACATCCCCATTTCTCATGTGCTGCCACTGTCTCTTGTGTAGATTATTACTGGTTTTACTCATGCGGTGACTCTGAAATAATATTCAGTCCATGGGTTTCTGCCCTATCGCTCCCTCACGCGACGCCCCGCCTTGCAACGCCGCTTGTCCTGGAAAACCATGCGCAGTGACAATTCAGTTTACCACCTGCTCTTCTGACATCCGCGTAGTTTTTCGTGATCGGTATATCCCACCAGTAGAAGAGGTTCAGGTTTGGAGTACCCTGATGTGACAGCTCCAAACCCTCGCACTAACGCCACGATGCCCCTTGTGTCACGATTCCAGCCGCATCGAACCGTCTGTGTAACCCGCGCTCTTTAGCCTCGCCTACATGTCCTCTCAGTATAGGTAACCTGATTCTGATGGACCTTCCTGTGTGACTGTGTATTTTGATAGACTTAACGTAATAGGTGTTTGTTTTGGATACTGAGAAGACCTAGGATACCACTTACCAGTGTAATATTTTCGGACAGTTCCGTGACTGGGGCTTCTGGGGTAGTATTCTCGATTTTATATGTCACCTTCTCTCTCTAAATATGGAGACAACACTGCCATCTCTGGCCGATTTGAACATGATAAAGGTGTCTCTTGAGCGGCTGGTCCCAGCGGAGGTTCGAGTCCTCCCTCGGGCATGGGTGTGTGTGTTTGTCCTTACGATAATTTAGGTTAAGTAGTGTGTAAGCTTAGAGACTGATGA
Organism: Schistocerca serialis cubense; assembly: GCF_023864345.2. Classification (NCBI taxonomy): domain Eukaryota; kingdom Metazoa; phylum Arthropoda; class Insecta; order Orthoptera; family Acrididae; genus Schistocerca; species Schistocerca serialis. The sequence continues at coordinate 587,819,923 of NC_064640.1, forward strand.
CCTTAGCAGTTAAGGCTCATAAGACTTCACACACATTTGAACATTTTTTTGTCTCTTGAGGTGGTGTTTATAGTGTCACTTTCTTAATCATTGGTATTAATAGACTGAGGTCGCACGTAATAGAAAATATTTGTCTGTGGGCAATTACGCCGTTTTCATTCGCAAGAAAAGCCGGTAAGTAATAACTGAAAATTTAAAAAAAAGTAGAATGGGTAGTGAAGAAAGTTGTCAGCTGAGTTCTTTTTAATTATTTGCGTTCTCCTTTTAATGTTTCTGAAATAAAATCGAAGAATCCTTTTCTAAAGTTTCTGGGCCTCACATGCAATCGATAGCCACACTTTGCAGTACTCGAGACACTTTCCATACAAGAGATGAATATCAAGAAGTAATTGTAAGTCACAATTCATGTAGTGCAAGTAGAGCCGCCCTACTGCTGTTTTACAGCGCAACTTCTCATGGTGTCGCAAAACAAGAAATTGTCATCCACAACGTCTGTATAGTAGCAACATCCAATGAGTGTCAAAGGCTGCGGTCTTTGACTCCAAAGGGTGAAGTTACTCTGATCCATATTGGGCAATACTTCATCGAAAGAACACAGTGTCTCCCTCACCCCCTATATTTTGTGGTTTAAGAACCGCCTTATGTAACATTTTAAAAGTATATATCGTATTACGATGGAAGGATAGAAGAAATCTTAAATGGAGGACCTGTCCACTATTTAAAGGGATGAAAAGATTAATGTGGTCAGACTTATGAACATTTTTGCGTTTTCCAGCTGCCCAGTTTCCCTCCCACGGCTCAGTGTTCACAGTTGTTCGCATATTGTTATGTAGTCCGGTATTCAGCCAGACACATTACTATTGTACAGCGTCTGATAGGAAAATAAAGACGACAATGGTTGCATTAGTAAGTAACTGTTTGACGTGACGTTTTAATATGCTGCTGTTTTTCAGCGCTGGAATCTGTTCTTACGTGATGACAAGTGTCATCAGCATAGATCAGAATCCAGCAGTTTATTTGTTTTAGTTGTAAATATTTGCCATGTATTGTTGTTTTTCTGACATGTTCTACATCCTGGAGGACCTCCTCACTATGAATCAATTGCAATGAAAGTAAATCTAATCTAATCTAATCTACAGAAATGTGTTCCTTAGTAAGACAAGTAGCGCTGTTTTCTTCTTTGCGAGTCCTTGTAAATCAATCTCTCTTGGATTCCTATTTTTTATCATAGTTCTAGAGCTGATAGGTAACGCGATGTTTGTGTGTGTATTCCATTTTAATTAAAGTGGAAATTTTGACCGTTTTATTTCATTTAATCACTTTCCTTAGCGTATGTTGTCACTGTGAGGATTTTTTTGTCGTTCACCGAAACAAACACATCACTAAATTTTTAAGGAAATTTACCCAGTGATTTTTATTTATAATTTCCGTAATACGCAGATATTTTCTGCTTTTGTAAATTAGTGCAAGAAAGAAAACAATCAAAGGAAGCAAACAGTGTTAGGACATTATATCTCGTTGACTTTTACGTCACCGTAGATGGAGTACAATGTGAGGAACGACAGTGACACTGGATTAAAACATTAAATTTTTGTACACAGTCAAAGGCGGCTAATGTACTCGTACTCCAACCCGCCTTCTCCTAAGGCTAGTGACTTAGCCAACGTCGTAACCCACTCGTTATTCATTTAGAATATATATTGTAGTAAGAAATACAGCACCACATTATGGTTAGTACAGATTCGCTCACTTTGTAACAGGAGTTAGAGGATGCTCTTTTTGGTTGCTCTCTAGATTGTCTTCTGACAAACTTCCCCTCCCATACTGCAAGTTGCACCTGGCTAATAGAAGAGCGCTCAGCGAACTGAGCATTTACTGTTTCACATTTCATTAGATTTTACCCATATCCCGACACTGAAAAGTGACACTTGACTCTACTAGCTATGGTGGGATTAAGTAAAGATGAGACGAAAGGGAAACTGAATAGTTCTCCTGCTCACTGCCAATCCACATCATTCTACTAATGAGGAAGTCCGTGAATTTTTGTGATAAACTTGGATCGACTCTCGTCTGCGATTTAGCTAAGGGCGCTGACGCAGGCTGAGAGGGGTCAACAATCGAAATTAGGAGAAGAACACCCCAGTTCAAATATTATTCATTGTTGTCTCTAGGCGAGGCGGTTTTGTGAATAAACTATTTCATTTCTCTACCCGTAGTGTTCGCCAAACCTGACAATCCTTTTTCAGTAATCGTTGTGAAGTGATTATCGACTCGTACTCTATTTGTTGTGCTCAGGCAGTTTTGGTATAATATGCTTAAACTCTTTTCACATTATACATCTTTCCAGACAAACGAAAAAAAAAGTATTGCAATACTATTATGTCGTATAAGCAACTAAATCAACATTAAATTTCACGCTCTTTAAGTTTACTGTGAAAATGATGCAGCTCTGTGATCCCAGAATTATATAATTAGGTTAGCGATGACCTTTCTTGTGTGAAAAAACTTCTAACTGAGATTGTTTCCGAATCTTGTCTCAGTTACTTTCTTGATTAATAGAACGTGTAGCTTCCATGATATTGCATGAAACAATACAATAAACGATATGTAAGCTATCCAACATGAAACACACCTGTGACGCATATATCTTCTGAATTCTGGCAGTTGAATATACATTTAAATATACCGTAATAAAATGATCACTTAATTTGGAGTTAGTAATTAGTTTGCTACTCAGAGTAATTGCAATATTTATACGACATTGCTCTCTACTTGTACGGCTTTACAAGTTATTATTTTGCATCAGCTGTAAGTACCAAATAGTTCTCAACAAATCTCATTTTCGACTCACAGCTGATTGTTCTATTTTAACATTGATAAAAGATAAAGCATTTTTGAGATTTTTTTAGGAATAATGAATTTAAAGTGGACTTCTGCATGTGGAAGACGTGTTAACCAAAGTACTCTCCAGAATTCTGAAGTTAATAAACTGGTGCTCTGGTTAAACGGCACACGCATCGATGCTAAATTTTTTAAACGGGTGCTCTGGTTAAACGGCACACGCATCGATGCCAAATTTTTAATGTTTTTGTGTTCAAAGAACTATATAAGTGAATTTTAGAGAAAGAATATCGGCTCTTGGAGTTATTATATTTTGTTGCTGGATGCAGATTCCGGCAGAAAGAAGTAGCACTAAACCACTAGTTTTCATTCTGAGAAATATAACTATGGCATAAGGTTATTTGTATTGGGGGATGAAGAGGCCCACCGCGACAGCGCTCACCACGTCTGACATTGACCCTCCTGAGAGTTTTATGAGCTGCTGTTACGAGCAATGGGTCGTGCACGCGGGGAACCTGTCGTAAGACTGGATATCTCTATTTCCGTGTGACACAAACGGTCGAAAGTTTTCCCCTCCAACGCATCAATCTTTAAGCTCCGTTGAAAGCGGACCGTACATCTCTGCTGTTTTCTCTTCCAACAAGAAAATCTACGGCTACATTTGATTGTATATTGACGATTACCATTAATAAGAGGAACAGAGCAGGGGAAAATGTGTTGTCATATTTGGTATGTCTATATCTACATAACGAATTAGTACTACATCCAGCTTAGATGTTATTTCAAAGAGATATTAGAACTTCAGTATTCTAGGAACTGTAAATCAACTGGAAATATACATAACTCAATTGACTGCTAGGCATGCTACCCCGGAAATATTTAAGAGAAAGTGCTAAAATAATCTTTTCCCTGACAAAAGATGAACTAATCTCACAATTAGTTTGCCATATGGAGCCACAACCATATCTAGTTTAAAAAGAATGTGGTTTTTATTTGGTGTACTTTAAGACGAGTGACCAAGTTACAAACGTAACACTGGATGCGATAGGATACGTAAGGTATAGAGCCAGATGTTACGCTTGGGAGCAAAGGTTTCCGTAGTCAGTTATTCATTCTTGACAGTAGGGCGTTTGAATCATCGTTAGCACAACAATCTATGCCACCAAAAAAGCGTCAGTATTTGCTCCATACGGAAGGACAAGCGTAAAACGATCTTTGTTTATTGTAAGGGACAGGTGGGGGTGCACGCTCTAGCCCAAGATGGGCCAATCGTGCCTGACCTACCGCCATGTCATCCTCTGCCAATGGGGTCATGGGGTATGGAGAAGCATGTGGTCAGCACACAGGTCTGCCAAACTATGTCGGGTTTCTTGACTCTGGAACCGCTACTACTCGGTCGAGTAATTCCTTAGTAGACTTCACGAGGCAGCGTGTACCGCGTACCTGTCGACCTACTATGGAAACATTCCTGGCAGTTCGAGGAATCGAAGCCCGCACTCAGCCGCACTGACCACTCATCTGCGATAGCCTAGTATACTTATTGTAAAGAGTGATAATTACAATGCTACTCATCATCGCTGTTCGAGAACACGCATTCATACAGAAAAAAGGAGCAAGTACGTGTCATTGTTCCAGTTCAGTTCACTAATAAATTTACAAGCAAGCGTTTCATATTCAGTCAGAGGAACCACCGTGTTCTTGATATATTCTTTGCCCTTTGGCACATCGAATACATTTTGTAAATACATGAGAAGGTGTATCACACTTGTATAGTCGAAAGGCAAATGTTATTATACTATCCACTGACGAATGACATAAGATTATAAGGCAATTCTGACACACAGCTAGAATTTTTTTGTATTTCTGTTGTAGAAATTAACTTAGAAACACGATGCAGAACTAGGGAGGTCAGAAATAGTCTGAAAATCTTGTAAGAGTGTTGTAGGGCAGGTTGTGCTGAGAAATAATTGATCAGAAAAAAACTCGATGCGTAGCGCTGTTTCCGAGGTAATTAGCACTAAAGTTAGCCAATCAGACCGCTGCGCGCGCAAATTCAAGCGGCCGACTAGACACAATTAGTGCCAGTTGTTCTCAGAGCGTAGATGACAGCGCACGAGGTGCTCAGCTTTTGGTTTGTGTTCGATCCTTACTGCCGTTCTATGTCCAGTTTTTGTAATACTCTCCTGTTCGGATTTAAGAAACAAAAAGAAGATCACGTCTTGAGACATCGTTTGTGGCGGGTCACTTGAATTTGCGCCCGCAGCGGCCTGACTGGCCTGACTTCAATGCTAATTAATTCGGAAATGGCGAAATGTCTCGAATGTATACTTAACAATTATTTGTTAAAACAACCTAACCTGCAAACACCATTACAAGGTTTTCAGACTATTTCTGAGTGCTCTGTATATCATTTAACGTTTCCATGCATTTGACGCCAGTTTTCATGGTCTTACCATATCGATAAATTCTGCGCGACTGTTGTCCCTCAGTATAATCTTTGACTACGTATTTCTGATATGGCTTTTAGCTTAGAACTGCATCCACATCATTTCACGTTAACTCGACATCTTCAGCCAGCTGATCGCACTCTATGAGTACAGTTTTCTGAGTGGCTTTTGCAGCAAGTGGAAGATGACGAACCTTTTATAAATAACGTGATACCGACTGAAGAATCTAGCTTAACTCGTGAAGATATTTTTAACCTTCACAATAGTCATTATTGGCCGGAACACAACCACATGTCACCCGTAAACGTTGCTTTCAGGTCCGCTTTGGCATAAGCTTGTGGCTTGGAATCGTGGGAGGAGTGCTTTTGGGCCCTTACCTATTGCCACACAACTTGAATGAACCCCTGTATCGTACGTTTCTTTGCAATACTCTGCATGACACATTAGAAAACGTTCCACTTGGTGTTCGCCGACGGCTATGGTTTCAGCATGATTGTTCATGGCCACACTTTGGAATGAATGTGCTTAACTGTTTAAATGAACGTTTTCCAGGGTTTGGGTTGCTCGTGGAGGTCCAGTACTCTGACCTCCACGTTCCCCAGACCATAATCGCCAAAATTTTTATTTTTGGGGACAAGTTTGTAGTACCCAAACCATGGATGTACACGTCCTTATAACTCGGGGCGTGGGGCATCGGGAAAGGTGGATGCATGTGTGGTGCGTAGGCTTCAGTATGTATCATCCAGCGAGTGGCGATGTAGTGGCAGATGCGAGGTTGTCGCTCTGAAAAGCTGCTCTAAAGTAAATGTAGCTTGTACGTGTACGTACCGGCTCTGTTAAGATAAGCCTGCGCGTCAACAGAACAGAATGGACTTATTATGCGTACCGTAAGGTACAATCTGGCGTAGCTTACTAATTTGTCTTTTGTATCTCCTTGGATACAGACGATGTTACTGAATCCACTATTATTATAATTGGCGTTATTTGTTTCGTAAACGAAACAAAGTGGTCACTTACGTCTGTAAGAAATTCATGTTATGTCTTAACTTTTAAGGAAAGCTAACAGTAACGAAAAGAAATACACTAGATGGAAGACAGAGGTGTAAATTGGATCCAGTTTACTGGTTTAACCGAAAAAAAAGTTCGTCGCGAACGCGACTCGAACATCGGTGGGTCTGCGTATCCTTTCTCAATAGCATATCATCGCCTCACTAAGCCAATGAGACAGCTCCAGTAGGGCACAGAGTTCAATCTACCTGTTCTCGGCCATGCTACACACAGTTACAGCGTTGCCAGAGCCTTGTTTTCTTAAATCGGAATTCTATTAAATCTATTTCCGAGGATAGGTTTTGCTGGATGCACTTTTGTCTTGAATTGGGATGAGGAACAGCATGCCGATCGCAAAGTGCAGCATTTTGTCTTCACCCTGCACACACGACGGACATGGTGGTCTCGCGATAAAGTGTGTGCCTGGAAACCAATATGTTACGGAATCGAATCTCGTTGGGTTCAAATGGTTCAAGTGGCTCTGAGCAGTATGGGACTCAACATCGGACGTCATCAGTCCCCTAGAAATTAGAACTATTTAAACCTAACTAACCTAAGGACATCACACACATCTGTGCCCGAGGCAGGATTCGAACCTGCGACCGAAGCGGTCGCGTGGTTCCAGACTGAAGCGCCTAGAACCGCTCGGCCACACACCCGGGAATCTCATTGGGACAACATATCTCTCAGTCTTCGTTTTATCCAGCCTTCAACTCATAACGATGTGTGGAGGCACTAGAAACTACACGTTGTTCGGATTCCACGTTAAACTTTAGGTTCTCTTGCCCAGGTTGGATAACTGGGGTACGTTGAGGACCTGCAAGCTATCAAGTGGCGACCGAAAGAAAGACTTGCACCAGGCTATTGTGCCACAAGAAATTATTATTATTATTATGTACATACATATTTAAGTTTGTACCGAACCGTAAGAGCGCGGGTGCTCCTCGGAGTTGCGTAGTTGTCCGGTTTGTCCACGTAAGGTCGCAAAACTTTGTCCAAGAATTGACGACAGATTTCTTCGTTTTATTCTGCCGACATCTATTTCTGTAACTTTCTCATCTGAAAACGATAACATTCTCTTAATAGAGATGTGATACGTTCTCTTTGATCAACACCTGTACCTAAATCAGGGTCGAATTGCAGTGCAGATTTCAAATTGAAAGAATATCGTTGTTTCCAAAAGTTCATCAGACCTAAGCTTCTCATTAGAGCTGTGTATTTGGTGACACGAAGTTGCCGAATTTTGGTGTTTCCCTTGAATAAATCGCACCAGCTGTTTGAGGCGTTGAATTAAAAACTTTCAGACTTCCTGATAGCAATATTTTTCGGCTTTGTTCCGGATCCTACTTCCTGCTCGGCAGCCCTTCCTTTGCTATACGTACCCTCTCGGTCTGACTTCGATGCCGTTTCCTTAATTTGTTGTGGGCATATGTTACTGGGAGAACAATAAATAGAAATTATCTCTCTTAGTTTTCCGGTTCAAAATGGTTCAATGGCTCTGAGCACTATGGGACTTAACATCTGTGGTCATCAGTCCCCTATAACTTAGAACTACTTAAACCTAACTAACCTAAGGACATCACACACATCCATGCCCGAGGCAGGATTCGAACCTGCGACCGTAGCGGTCACGCGGTTCCAGACTGAAGCGCCTAGAACCGCAAGGCCACACCGGCCGGCGTAGTTTTTCGGTCTTTGCCTGATGTCCATCACTCCATGGGAAAAGTCGCAGCTCAAAATTCGTCCCGTGGAGATTTGTTTACCAGTTCACTCGACAATCAATTAGTGATTCATCCGGTGCACCAGTTTTCTGAGGTTTTTATGTTGAAATTAACTCTGAGCACGCCACTCGCCGGAAGCTCCGTACCACCATCTAAGCTGCTACAGATGACGATGAATGCATCGTAAAAGAGTATAAATTAACTTAATCGTTTCTTTTGCTCGATGAAAATTTTTACAGAATTAAAAGTAGGAAAAAATGTAACTGACTTCATCTGTCAGGATGACGAAGTATTCTTCTATCAAAGGTTCAACATAAAATTAAAAGAGCTGATCTGAGTGGTGTATAGGAAATGGCTGTTCCCTTTCAGACGCCGTGGAAATAGAAGTATGAGAAGAAATCAATCAACAAAAGGCTACTATTTAGGTCTTGTTTTGATCTGTTTCCATTCAAAAATGCCGGCCGGAGTGGCTGCGCGGTTAAAGGCGCTACAGTCTGGAACCGCACGACCGCTACGGTCGCAGGTTCGAATCCTGCCTCGGGCATGGATGTGTGTGATGTCCTTAGGTTAGTTAGGTTTAAGTAGTTCTAAGTTCTAGGGGACTTATGACCACAGCAGTTGAGTCCCATAGTGCTCAGAGCCATTTGAACCATTTGAACCATTCAAAATGGTTTCACAAAATACTGTTTTTTAAAAGCTGACAAACTCTTTCTTACAGAATTTGACTTCATTAGGTTGTGGTACAGAATGACAAGGTATGACCGGAAATTTCTTTCCTTTATTTTCTTCGGTCGGGATGTAATGTACTGTTTGGCTTTACAACATTCTTTTCTATATATATCTTGGGCACACTGCTGAGATTCCAAAAAATCTACAGTCATGATAGTGTTGGGTGCTGTCCACGTTATCCTAATATTTGCCTGATGAGTTGCCAGATTTTCTTCACTGTAGTGCAAACAGATCTATGTTCTTCGGTATCTGTTAAGCAAAAATCCTCGAACGGTGGGGCATCCGCTAGACTGACAGCGTGAAGTTTCAATTTGGTTGCGACTTTTTGTTAACTGGTCTGTACCATGAAGCTTTTACAAATGTTGGTAAGTGACTGGCAATGATATTTTACCAAATTATTTCCCTTTCATAATAGATGTACCTCCCTTCAGTCACATTTCTGCATTTATCTTGGACTGTGGGTTGACTATATCTAAGCTCTTTCCAATGCAGTTTAAAACGATTAAAGCCATGAGGAACGTGCAGCCCATCTAAAAGTGAGTGCAAATCAGGACGAGTAATTTCTTCTATTATGAGGGACGTAAACTGTGTTTTGCCTTCTTCCACAGCTTATATGTAGTGCACACTAATACAGCTCGTTACTTCGCACCAAAGTTAGATTTAGTCACCCGTTTCCTGCGGAGAGGGTCAAGATGTCTCACCTGACTTTGAAAATGTCACCAAGACTTACGAAATGGCCCAAAGCCGGCAGAATCCTTGCTGCTGTTTCACGTGGTATCGGTAAAACCAATGCCATAAAGTTCATTTTAGAAATGATGTACGTATTTTCTAAGTCTACCTACCTTTGGGATTTCATCAAGTTTTCTCACCCTATGTTGTTTGACACTAGCTCTCTATTAAACCTGTATTCGGCAGTTAGAATTTCCATATGAGTGACCACATTTCGTTATTCCACGTTAGGCAGAGATATTCCACACCATATAGTCATGATGCTTGATTGACTTTTGTTTAACGTCGAGCCTGGTACGAGTTCGTATTTGCTTATGACATGCAGTGCATTATCGGCTTCACTTTCTCTTGTAATCGTTAGCCCTACATCAACCGAGTACACTTTAAAAATGTTATTCTGACCGTGTATGCACGGCTCCCGCAGTTGTTTCACCAGTGTGGCCAGCAGGGATTCAATGCCGATGGTGAACAAGGCCATTGACATTGGACGGCCCTTAGATACAAAATTCGTGAGCTCAAGATTCGTGGTTAGGTGGCCACTAATTACGGTTTTTGATGAGCTTTTATGTAGAATCCCACCAATGACGTCGGAAAAAAAATTGGGGAAAGCCCATTGGACTCACTGTTTCGGGAATGCAGTGGTGAGTCACGCTGTCGAAAGCGATTTCTAAGTCTAGCGCCATTATGTTACACTCAATTGCGAGAACATCTGCTGTCGCTATGATCTCTCTACATTCTCACACAGTCTGAATAACTGATCTGTCCTTACACACAGTAATTTGATATGGGCAGCGAATTCCATGCATGATTGTTTTTAGTCTTTGAGCAGGTATACGCTCCATAATTTTTTAAATACTATTCAGCAGAGTAAAATGTCGCAGGTTATTTACTGACGCTCTGTGTGGGTGTTTCGGGATAAGTACGACAATTCCTTCTAGGAATCAGGGTTTATTAATGCATTACATCACATATGAGGAGCAATTTGGAATTCATTTACATCTGGAAAGCCTTGTAAAACTCTGATGGTACACCATCTGGACCAGGTAACTGGTCTTTCGGACTCTTCACGCTGGCAGCTACCAGAAAGTTGTCGTCAGTCTGTACTGCAAGACTCCGAGATGCGGTATTACTATGTCTTCCTTGAAGTTATTGCAACAGGTCGTCTTGTGCTACGTAATTAGAAGCACTGTCCGACATAAAGGCAGCAAAATGGCCATAAATTTCCTTTTTAATTTCGTTCTGCGCTGTGAGAACAGTCCCATCAGTTTTTTCAATTCCTGTGATTATTTTTCTGTGTCCTCTATTTCATTCTCGTATAACGTTAAATATCGAGGTTCCTTCATATAAAACAGCCTCCTGCAGTCTCGCACCAGTTTGGAAACCTTCTAACTGTTTCCGTTTCAAGGCCACGGTTTTAGATTTCATCCTCTTAATTGCAACATAATTTGCAGTGACTGATGAGTCGAGTTTCTAGAGGTCACGCAGGCACTGGAAATAAAATTGGGCTATTTTCTTGCATCACAAACGTTTTTCCCGAGAACAGTCATTTAAGACATTAAATAATTTCGGCTTCGCACATTTAAGCCAAGAGTTTAAAAGAGAGCCATAAGGAGTAAACTTGCCGTCACGTTACCGCTACGTGTCGCTGAAATGATCGTGGCATTCGGCATCTTGAGAGTGTCAGACGTTTATTTTCCAGTTACCTCTAGCGCGGAACGTGCCCTGTTTCTCTACTTTAACTGTGCATGTAAATGCAGCCTGGTCAGTAAAACTGGTGAATTATACTCCTGTTTGCAAATTGTTGCTATTTAAGTTATCGGATACGTATAGGCTATCTATGGAATTCGCCGACCAGTTAATAATGAAAATAAAACCAGGAGCAACGCCGTTTTTGTGTTCTCACGTGTCAACTAAAATTCAGTCTTTCATTATGTTTCGTAATTCAGCAAATGAGTAGAAATTAGGAACCTGGTTTTTTTGGACTCAAGGCTCAGTTAAAATCGCCAGCTAAAACAGTATTATAACGGTGTTCTCCGAAGACAGGGACAGTCACACATTTCAACAACTTTTGCTTTATTGCGACATGTGCTGCTACCAGACAGAGCAATACGTTGACGGCCCGGCTGTTATGTACGGTGGGGGTCATCCCTGTTTTGTTTGTTTTACAACCTCCTTGACTACTATAACTTCATTCGAGAGTACGCTAGTTTCCGGTTGCCACTTTAATTACAATATTGTAGACAAATAGGCTATGTCGCGTAATAGAATGTCTTTCACTTTTTGAAGGATGACAATATACGTATCTCCTTCATACAGTTAATCTTTCAAACTATTTTATTTCAGTTAACTGTGAATGCTCTTTATCTTCAGAGCTGCAGTACTGTAGGTTTGAGACGAGTTAATAATGTAAAACGTTTTGTAAGTTCAACTCATTCATCACACGCAGACAGTTTGAAAAATAACAGTAGTATGTATCAGGTACATATCCATCTCAAGTTACTTTGTCTGAGAGAAGTAACCGTTCATTAGAAGAGACTGAAATTGCCTTTCTGAAAGTAAAAGAAGTTTCATTTGCTCATCTTCTTTGGCCTCATCTGGCAAACGAAGATCTGAACGTATCTTTCGCGGTCTTATGGCGGATTTCTGCGACAAATTTGTGGGGAGCTGCTTTTTTGTCTTGTTTTTATTCCATGGGTTGGATGCACTACCGCCGGCTTGTGTGTGAATTGTTGAAATCCACTGAACCTAGTCCTTCCATGTAAACAGAGCCCTCACCAAGCACAGCGGCTTGTCTACAAATCGGGTCCTTGTCTTTATGTGGTTTGCGCCACACTCCAACCATACCATCAGCTCTTACCAACTGGAATCGGGACTCTTCTGACCAGACCACGGCTTTCGAGTCGTATAGGGTCCAACCGATGTGGTCACGAGCCCAGGAGAGGCGCTGCAGGCAATGTCGTGCTATCAGCAGAGGCACTCGCGTCCGCCATCTGCTGACGTAGCCCATTAACGCCAAATTTCGCGGCACTGTCCTAACGGTCACGTTCTTTGTATATCACACATTGATCTCTGAGGTTACTTCACGCAGTGTTCCTTGTCAATTAACACTGTCAACTTTATTCAAACGTCGCTGCTCTCGGTCTTAAAGTGAAAGCCATCGGCCACTGCGTTATGCGTGGTGTGAGGTAATACCTGAAATTCGGTATTTTTGGCACAGTCTTGACACTGTAGATCGTGAAACATTGAATTCTCTACCGACTTCTTAAATTGAATGTCCCATGCGTCGAATTCCAACCACCATTCCGCTTTCAAAATCTATTAACTCCAGATGTGCGCCTATAATCACATCGGAAATCATTTCACCTGAGTACGGATGAAAGCTCCGCCAATGCACTGGGCTTTTATAGCTCGAGTGCGCGATACTACCGCCATCTTTGTAAGTGCTATCTAATGACCTTTATCACCTCATAGTAATGTGTACGCAACCTCCACAGAATCTAGAAAGTTCACAAAACGTACTTATCATTAGTTTTTGTACAATGTTTGGTGACTTTACATCAACACGGATCCGTTTCTGTACATTACTGACTTATGAGATGGGCGAAGTTTATCTCTCCTTATACGATGGCCTGGTTGTCGATGAAATAGGAATATCGACGTATTCATTAAAAGTAATTCCGCCAAAAGTGCATGCGTTTCTATCAAACTTACGATGTGTACCTATATTGACAGATAAAGAATTGTATTCGATCATTACAAAAGTGTCCTATTCTCATTGCACAGCAAACGAAAATCACAAGTAGAAGCGAAGAAATTAATAATATAAACTTCAGGATCCATAATCAATTCGGCGCTGCAGCTTTCGAGATAATGGTTGGTCTGTTTGGTTTGCTGTAAAATTATGGCCAGATTGCGAGGTATTTAGAAAGTTAGCGAACTTGCTTTTCTTAATGATTATCACATTAAAGAATGTGACTGTGGCAAATATGCTTACGCACGTACCTAGTGGTCCTTCAACTGCTTATGCTTTGAACGTTTTTATTATAGATACCCTGCAGAATACACTGGTTCTCTTGAAGTATAAAAGTGAAAATCAAAGGAACAATTGATATACTGGAATTCGTATGTCTTTCATTTTCATTTACTGTTAGCTACCTCTGTTATATTAAATTTGTGATGAGAGAATCTAACTTTAATAATATTTGAAACGTTTATCGATTTTGTTAGTACTTCCACTGTACTTCTCAATGTCCCATAAATATTGTTGTCATTGATGTGGCGTACTTCCAAGACAACAAATGGAATAAAATAATAAAATCTGGTGGGATTTTAACACGAAGCACAAAAATTCGAACCCTTGCTGTTAGCCACTATGTTTCCAACTCGCTTAACGTAACACCGTGTGTACGAATTGTTACAGTAGCTGTTCACTCTTTAAATATCGGACTTGAGATACTAACATAATGGCTAAATTAATCACAACGTCCTGCATCCTCCACGACTGCTATTTTGTAAGTAGAGTTATTAACGTAAGATTTAACCGTACAGAGTCATTGGAAACCGACATATTTCATTTCCTGTGACTGTGGCCTTTTTTGTTGTCTCTCTTTGACTCTCTTTCTGAAACAGCATCATTGCTGAGCTTTTCAATGAAACAGGAGGATGCTAGCTCGGGACTGCATCCCACCGAGACCAGGATGACGACAGTTTCAGATAACAAACATTGCCCACTGTGACGTCGATTTACCAAAGTCGTTAAAACGGCTCAAATAGGTCAATTACACGTATTTGGCGTTTGTTAACTGTGTAGGGGCGATTTCAAAGCGACAGTACTGACGTAGAAATGATTTAAGTCTCGAAATGTTTCATTCATTTCATTAACATCATTACATTTAGATTTGTTGCCTCACAAATGCTTAACTTTTTCACCTTATTCCACTGTGATGTAAAGAGTGAGATGGCTAGTCTCTATGCCTATTTGTCGTTCTGGTAGTACCCTATTTATGTGACCTTCAAATTTTTTGTTAAGTTAGACCCGAGAGCAATTGTCTAAGAAGACAAATTTATGTGTGCAATTACAGTCTCGAAAGCGTTACCGAGCGTTTCCAACATTCTCCAAGGCTAAATGAAATTACAATTATTGCTGTTCTCAAAGCCATATCCTGCCAAAAGTACTGTAATATAGAAAAAAGCAGTCTGTTTAAACAATTACTTCTCGCTAGTTCACATGACTGTTGTGATAGTCTAGAGAAGTTGTCAGTGTGAAACAACCAAGAAACAAACTACAAGTAAAATGGGCGGATTTGCGAAATATACGAGTAGCATAGAAATGCCGCCCCACTTTCCACTAGGGTAATTTCTTCTTGTAATTCGCTTACTCACAGTTGTCTAAAAATTCAAAAGTTATGTGCAGGCACTTTTCGCTGTTCCTGAAAAAGCATCACCCGCAGTAGTATTGTAATCGTTACGATTAAACGGTACTTTTCGTCTCTTTGTATTTTACGCAATGAGTGAAAGTTCTGCTTAAGAATGATATTTCTACACATTGCTCATGGCAATTTTTGTTCCTTGTTTCACATTCTCATCACAGTTGCTTCTCCTTTCCTGTTCTCAGAATCTAGAATCTAGCTTTCACAGCCATGTTCACTTGTTTAATTATCTTCGTGGATTTAGAGTTCTATTTTTCGGTCATTACTAAAAATTCTCTTGCATGGTTTTCCTTTGTGATTTGAAAATTTTATTCACAGCACCAGAAATTTGAGTACCGAGCGTGAACATCCACAAACAGTGTTACATTGTCTTTTCATTTGTTTTATGTATTAGAGGTGGTGCCAGTGCAAGCATTCATAAGGAAAACAGTTTTCAAGTATTAAAGACATCACCTGACTGTATAAGAAAATTACCACGTATACAAAATAAAGGCTGAAAGGAAGATACTACTAAATGACCCAGTGAATATGACTGGCGACTCACTGTTTACACTTGCTGATCATATAATAGACAGTAATCCCAATACATGATCACAAATCCCATTTCTCATCCAAGGATGTAAATGTAAGTGTTAAAAAAAAACTACAATAAAATAAAATAAAAGTGCACACACACATACACACACACACACACACACACACACACACACACACACACACAACTTACATCAGCACACATATAGTCACAGAAAAAAGCAAAACCTTAGATACTTGGCAACACTTACAGAAACAAATGACACTACACACACAGAAAATAGCAGTTAAAATGCTATACGTTGAAAACAGTGCCCAGACGGAAAAGTGCAAGCTTTAAACCAATTTGCCACCTGGGATAAATCTGTTTGGCTTAAAAATAATGAATTAGACGCTGATCTGTAAATACTTTTCCATTTTCTTACAAAACCTCGACGAACTACTTTAATCTATAAACTATAAGTGTAATCGATAACCTGTATATCCAAACAAAGGAACTATGTAATATTTCAGGACACCTACTGAAGTTGTCTTGCAACTAAGGCAAAAAGAGTCTTGGTGCACAAGATAAATAAAATAACTGAATGTACAGAATGGAAAAGGCGTTTTTCTTTTGAACTACTGTAATTTCTATAAAGATGCTGCGAGAGTGGCCAGCAAAAGAAACTTGTTAAAATGAACGATATTTACGCATAATTTTAATAGTGTCTAGTGATGCTAAGAAAGCGAAACCGGTGAACGAGGTTTTTAGTTTGCAGGTCGCTTAAGACAGACAAACAAAAGTACATCTACATCTACATCTACATTTACACTCCGCATGTCACCCAACGGTGTATGGCGGAGGGCACTTTACGTGCCACTGTCATTACCTCCCTTTCCTGTTCCAGTCGCGTATGGTTCGCGGGAAGAACGACTGTCTGAAAGCCTCCGTGCGTGCTCTAATCTCTCTAATTTTACATTCGTGATCTCCTCGGGAGGTATAAGTTGGAGGAAGCAATATATTCGATACCTCATCCAGAAACGCACCCTCTCGAAACCTGGATAGCAAGCTACACCGCGATGCAGAGCGCCTCTCTTGCAGTCTGCCACTTGAGTTTGTTAAACATCTCCGTAACGCTATCACGGTTACCAAATAACCCTGTGACGAAACGCGCCGCTCTTCTTTGGATCTTCTCTATCTCCTCCGTCAACCCGATCTGGTACGGATCCCACATTGATGAGCAATACTCAAGTATAGGTCGAACGAGTGTTTTGTAAGCCACCTCCTTTGTTGATGGACTACATTTTCTAAGGACTCTCCCAATGAATCTCTACCTGGTACCCGCCTTACCAACAATTAATTTTATATGATCATTCCACTTCAAATCGTTTCGTAGGCATACTCCCAGATATTTTACAGATGTAACTGCTACCAGTGTTTGTTCCGCTCTCATACAATCATACAATAAAGGATCCTTCTTTCTATGTATTCGCAATATATTACATTTGTCTATGTTAAGGGTCAGTAGCCACTCCCTGCACCAAGTGCCTATCCGCTGCAGATATTCCTGCATTTCGCTACAATTTTCTAATGCTGCAACTTCTCTGTATACTACAGCATCATCCGCGAAAAGCCACATGGGACTTCCGACACTATCTACTAGGTCATTTATATACATTGTGGAAAGCAATCGTCCCATAACACTCCCCTGTGGCACGCCAGAGGTTACTTTAACGTCTGTAGACGTCTCTCCATTGATAACAACATGCTGTGTTCTGTTTGCCAAAAACTCTTCAATCCAGCCACACAGCTGGTCTGATATTCCGTAGGCTCTTACTTTGTTTATCAGGCGACAGTGCGGAACTGTATCGAACGCCTTCCGGAAGTCAAGAAAAATAGCATCTACCTGGGAGCCTGTATCTAATATTTTCTGGGTCTCATGATCAAATAAAGCGAGTTGGGTCTCACACTATCGCTGTTTCCGGAATCCATGTTGATTCCTACATAGTAGATACTGGGCTTCCAAAAACGACATAATACTCGAGCAAAAAACATGTTCTAAAATTCTACAACAGATCGACGTCAGAGATATAGGTCTATAGTTTTGCGCATCTGCTCGACGACCCTTCTTGAAGACTGGGACTACCTGTGCTCTTTTCCAATCATTTGGAACCTTCCGTTCCTCAAGAGACTTGCGGTACACGGCTGTTAGAAGGGGGGCAAGTTCTTTCGCGTACTCTGTGTAGAATCTAATTGGTATCCCGTCAGGTCCAGTGGACTTTCCTCTATTAAGTGATTCCAGTTGCTTTTCTATTCCTTGGACACTTATTTCGATGTCAGCCATTTTTTCGTTTGTGCGAGGATTTAGAGAAGGAACTGCAGTGCGGTCTTCCTCTGTGAAACATCTTTGGAAAAAGGTGTTTAGTATTTCAGCTTTACGTGTGTCATCCTCTGTTTCAATGCCATCATCATCCCAGAGTGTCTGGATATGCTGTTTCGAGCCACTTACTGATTTAACGTAAGACCAGAACTTCCTAGGATTTTCTGTCAAGTCGGTACATAGAATTTAACTTTCGAATTCACTCCTTACGCTAACTTTGACATCGTTTAGCTTCTGTTTGTCTGAGAGGTTTTGGCTGCGTTTAAACTTAGAGTGAAGCTCTCTTTGCTTTCGCAGTAGTTTCCTAACTTTGTTGTTGTACCACGGTGGGTTTTTCCCTTCCCTCACAGTTTTACTCGGCACGTACCTGTCTAAAACGCATTTTACGATTGCCTTGAACTTTTTCCATAAACATTCAACATTGTCAGTGTCGGAACAGAAATTTTCGTTTTGATCTGTTAGGTAGTCTGAAATCTGCCTTCTATTACTCTTGCTAAACAGATAAACCTTCCTCCCTTTTTTTATATTCCTACTAACTTCCATATTCAGGGATGCTGCAACGGCCTTATGATCACTGATTCCCTGTTCTGTACATACAGAGTCGAAAAGTTCGGGTCTGTTTGTTATCAATAGGTTCAAGATGTTATCTCCACGAGTCGGTTCTCTGTTTAATTGCTCGATGTAATTTTCGGATAGTGCACTCAGTATAATGTCACTCGATGCTCTGTCCCTACCACCCGTCCTAAACATCTGAGTGTCCCAGTCTATATCTGGTAAATTGAAATCTCCACCTAAGACTATAACGTGCTGAGAAAATTTATGTCAAATGTATTCCAAATTTTCTCTCAGTTGTAATGTACCTACGATAGCCACAGAAAAGGAGAACCTCCGAAATAATTTTCCCTCGTCTTTACTTCTGATGTTAGAGTTGCAGTGGCTGTATCTGAATATTATTCGTAACCACCCTTTGGACCCAAGTCATAGTTACTGAATTGAATAATACTCATTGGCCTATATTAGGCATTTCTGCTCCCGGTCAATTTGGTGGCAATCGGCGACACCGAATTGAGCTTCTCCGGTGTCAGCTCAAGAGTCACATCGCCTAGGCACACGTATGAATTCTCTATCTTAGCAATCAGTGGGACAACAAGGGAGTTCTGTTTCATGCAGCTGTGTGATAGCTTAGCGATAAGGAGCTCACTCTTCAACCGCTAGGGTGCGTAAGTTTTCAGATACAACTTCGCTGTAGACGAGATTTTTACCTCTTTTGTGAAAGAGCCACTATGAGACTTTATTTAAAAAAAGACGTTTTTCGTAATGTTACCTTAATATGTTGTAATTCATTTGTATTAGTACAGTGGATAGTAAATAATGTTTTTCTTTGATTTTATTGAACACAGATGATAAACACAAGAGATAAATAAATCAGCACTACTACAGTATACAATCGATTTTAATCGGACTGTAGTTCGTGCCTGCCCAAACAAGCACGGCTTCTGTGCCCAGTTGTGGTAACTATATGCACATTAATGACAGGGAAAACAGGTGTATCCTTTGACATAAAAACTGGTCAGAGATCGGACGCCACAGGGTCTCAGTACTTGCCGATCGCGTCGTGGGACCAATTACACGTCCACTCTGATAAAATCTCGAAGTTTGGTTATCTTCATAATGTGGCAGCACTGAAGGCTGCGACAGATCCTGGAGCGTGTTGTTTAATGTTATTATTAATGCTATACATTTCATTTCTTTTCCTCTTAGAAGTGATTCTTCATGCAACTTTTAGTCAGGAATCCGTATGTTTTCGTCAAGCCACATTGAGTAACTGTGGGGTAACGGGTTTTTTTGTCGTTGTTTGGCATTCTATGATAAATGTACCTGTATGCCATAAGCCTTGTGAATACATTGATGTGCAAGCAAGATAGCAACGAAAGAACACTGCTCATTTTGAGGTCCACGTAAGGGAATCAAGGGTAACTTAACGATGGACTAAAGTGATATTTAAGGTATTTCATTGGATTTAATTCAAGAGAATTGTCCATTTTTAAGCTACCTAGAGTGGAGGGCAATTGCTATCTCCTGTGTCAGCAAACTTGTACGGCGGTGCCTAATTGCTGTTACACTGATTGAGCATAGAACAACTATGTTCGCATCGTAGTTATTCCCCTGACGTAGGGACCCCACGTGACGAACAGAGCTCAGATTCGTGTCGTTGACTGTCGACTCGAAGTTCTACACAGACATCCGTTTAGTGAAGAAGCATGGCATTCACAAAGCAGACATCGATGACCATTAACACAGGTTATTAAGTCTATCATGTGAGATGACTTAATGTGTAAAGATTTTCTTCAGATTTTGTTACAGAATTTCTTCTAGCAATTTGCAGCTCCAGTAAATGAAATAGAAAATTAGAACCTACCGTGCTGTGGTCTACACCTCAACTGGAACTGACAACTTACACAACCCTTGCATCACAAGTCATGTATGGGTTAACTGAGGTAACGAGACGCTGCTGGGAGCTGTGTAGCGAAATGCTTGTCGTGCTCATCTTCTATGGACATCACACACATCCACGCCCGAGGCAGGATTCAAACCTGCGACCGTAGCGGTCGCGCGGTTCCATACTGCAGCGCCTAGAACCGCTCGGCCACCCCGGCCGGCTGTGAAATATTGAGGTATAAAATTTTCCATCATAGTTTCCTCAAAATACAAACAAATAAGTACTAATTTTGATAGTTTGCAACGAAAACTTGTTTCATTGGAATAGAAAATAATTGGAAATCAACCTTCCCCAACGCGTCAAGAAACAGTAAGCTATTGAACGCTTTGCATCTATAAATCCACTGTGTCTACGTGCAATATTGTGCAACATACTAACAGAATTTCGTGACTACCATGAGAATGCACTAACATCTTGGTCGGGATAGAAACAAGGAGAAACGCAAAATACTAATTATTCGATGCCATACAGTAATCAATTCATTTACAGATTTAGAAGAAAATAAACTGAGAACTATGATCATTAACGGAGAAACTTGAGTATTGCCAATGTGGAACGTGCAGTTCTGCGCCTTGATATATTTCTCGCCTTGATACACTGAGTACAATGTTGTCTGCAGGGGACATCTTTAGCCGATTGATATTTTAATGGGATTTTTGGCATCACTCATTTCAACAGCCACAGTGCAAAATTATCATACAAAGTCTTCCTTTTAACGTTGTAACATTAAAACTAGCATTTGAGCCAATGGTAAAGCACCGTCATTGTCACAATATTTGTAGCTATCAGTAGCAGTGGCAGGGTCCATGCTACCTATTCGATTATTGAATAATATAATGTGACATAAATTTATCTGTCGTCGCGATGTTAAATCAACAGAAAATGTGGCAGATATCTGCTTACGCCACCAGTCTCCCGTTCTCGTTCTTTGTCACCGGTCTTTTCCTACTGATATGAGTATTCTGCGTTGCGAAACATCGGACATTCCATTCTTCCAGCTTCACTGTTCAGTTGCATCGGCACCAAGTAGGGATAGGAAAGCTCTTGTGACGAACGAATTGCAGTAATAATAATAACAAAAGTAAACAAATAATCAATTAAGTTTATCGCATTACCGAAGAAGGTTAACAATTAGAAGTGAAAGTAGGGTGATCGTTTAGCTGGTGCAGCGCAAACGTTTTCTTGGCACTTTGTTACTGAATTTCGTTACAGCTGTTAGCAAAGTAAAGAAAGAAAGAAACTGAAGCAATACACATTGGCAATCCAACGAGATCTGAACCAAAAACTACCCTTCTCTTAGGTCAAGAGACGAACATGGGCAGTCGAGTGAACTTGGTACAGCTTCGTTTAGGTCTGTGCCATTGCTCTAGTCGTTGTTAATCCAGACAGTTCACATCATGATATACAAAACCAGTCGAAAGTGAAGTGTGGAATTACCTTCCTTGGTTTGGAAAATTAATTTTAAGGTCTCGATGTCATATAATCACGATAACTATTCAGATTATTTCATCAATACGAAAAAAGAATATTACGAGAATTTAGCAAGATCACTGAGTACCAGTCAAGAAAGTGAGTGAACGATAACGAGTTGCCAAACATCGCCAGCACCACTGCGAAGTCTCAACTTCACTGGCTATATATGAAGAACTTCATAGACAGCTCACAATGTCCTCACTGCTACGCACAGCCTGCTGAAGCCAGCCCTCAATGGAGCTGCGCTTCCAGACGCAGATCTAAGATACGGCTTTAAACTGAGAGCAGATTGTAGCATTGAAAAATACAAGTGGGTTGCACGATTACACTAATCAACTTGCAGTGGAAGATTGTTTTAATAAAACTGAAAATGTGTTCAAAACGACCTTGGCCAAAAAGAAAAAGCCAGCCAGATACCGTTCCACATTGACCTCAAACAGACTATATCTATGTCTGATCTTGTGTCATACAGAAATAGCATAGCAGGGATAACACCAAAATGAGGAGATAGTATGGACAATAGATTAAAACAACGATGCCAGAGAGCAATAAATCAAAATGAGGATTCACAAGGAAAAAATGAATATATGATTACTGAACGAGAAAGTTAACAGAAGAAGTAGGCAAATGTGCAGTTTGGCGCTTTCATACTTCATTCACCGCCATATCTACCACAGCTAATGCGTAGTAAAAAGCTTGTTAATTGCGTCCGTGATTTATCCCGTCTTGATTGATACCAAAATGAGTAAAACATGGATTCTAGTCGCTGACAGTTGCCTCGAATCTGTTGAGAGACTTTCTTGTGCTTGGTTGGTGATGTAAGGCGGTACTAACGAAGCAGAATACTATGGCTACTCCTGCAAGATTGCCAGGAGACATATGACAGGTATGGCTAAGATTCGTCACATACTTGTGACAGGTAAGATCTCAGTTAAATTAATAGAGAAAAGAAGAGATAAGATATAGCTTTTGTAGAAAAAAAGGAACTGCTGCAGTAAGCACTCTCTCGCTGCCATCGTTAATTTAATGTGCATCACCGGTAATTGAAGAAGAGTCGCTGTATAGGGAGCATCACTATATAGTGACATCCACATTCATTTAGTCAAACTCATTTTTATTCCCCCATACCTCCTGAAGTATCACCCACCTTAGACGATCACATAATGCTTAACATGACGACCTTTCAGTATTACAAAAGTGCAGCTTTAACCATAATAAATTTTGCACTTTCCAGCTTTTAAGTCCTCTGCGAGATGTGTTAGCCGCCGATTAGAACACAGTCTATGGAACAATATAAAATTGCGAGTCTCAATCTAAACAGAATCCAGTCGACTCACGAACTCCAAGCGTTGCCAGATGGTCACTTTACTGCACACATCGATATTATTTTACTCCAAAAAGTCAACAACTTTAAAAGACACCAGTTACATAATTCTAAGGCAGATATTAGTATCGACGGTTCCTGTTGCACTGCAGTTTTATTAATGGAAGGTAATCAGAAAAATGTTCAAATGTGTGTGAAATCTTATGAGACTTAACTGCTAAAGTCATCAGTCCCCAAGCTTACACACTACTTAACCTAAATTGTCCTAAGGACAAACACACACACACATGCCCGAGGGAGGACTCGAAACTCCACCGGGACCAGCCGCACAGTCCATGACTGCAGCTCCTGAGACCGCTCGGCTAATCCCGCGCGGCGGAAGGTAATCAGTATACCATAAAGGTTGTTCTGTACAATGGAAGGGGCGTAGCCGTCCAGCTGCATGATAAGGTTCTTGCCAATGTTTATGCGCCATCGGGTACAAATAAGACAGCATGTCGAAGGAATTTTTTCTCTTTTCTTTATCGCTCTTAACAACCTAGCACCACGCAGAGCCACTCGGTGATGACATCAACTGTGTTCTTCATAAGCAGGATCAGGTACAAAATTGTACTTACTGTGAAGAACTGCAAACCTTAACACCTGGATTAGGGTTGGTAGACACCTGGACGATATTGCGGCCAAACTTCACGACCAACATATTTGTAGTGAACAACAGCGCAAGTAGGTTAGGTGGAATACACGTATCAAAGCCTATGAGGTCCATTGTAACCAGCGTGGAGATGGAACTGGTAAGTTTTTCCGATTACTGTGTTTATCATATTTGGATTAAATTTCTTCACCAAACAACCTTCAAGGGACGTAGTACTTGGCATCTCAACATCTGTATGAGCCAGCGCTGAAACAGTCTACAGCATTTTAGAGGTTCGGAACCAATGTCTCACCAAGCAAGCACGTTATCAGAACGGAGCACACTGTACAAATAAAGCAAACTCTTATCTAGCACGCCAAGGATAAAGTAAAATGGACTATATCAACTACAGAATATTATTTCGTATGTCTCAGAGGTCTATTCGCATATCAAGGCGACTTGCAACAAAATTTTGACAAAATTAACCAGAGTACAGAGAAAATTTATTCCTCAACTCGTCAGTCCTTACATGGCAGACGCATCCGTGCACGAAACAATTACAATTTTCATCCTGAATGCACCTTTATATTCCACGTAAGACGAGAAGAAAAATGAGCGAAACGGAAGTTAATTAAACGTCTAACTGAAGAACAAGGTATACATTATGATTCTCAGTCGACGATAAGGAAACATTTTAACTAACTTTATGTAAGACCAACAGCATGTTCTGACCAGGGAAATATCACCTTATCTTCCGTGCCCAGTGAGGTAACCGCAGCCAATAAGTGCCTATCAGAAACATTTTACATTCCAAGAAATTCTTTTAACAATCCATGAAGCACCTAAAAATAAGACCACTGTGATTGACGGGTTGCCCATAAAATTTTATTTACTGATATGGGATATTATTGGCGATGAAATCACAGAAATGTTCAACGAAATAGTCATGAATGTTTGCTTCCCCGTGAGCCTTATTGCAGGGCTGGTGGCCCTGGTACATGAGGAGAGAGACGCTATGCATGGAACGTATTAAAGACCAATAACTTTATTAAACGCCACTTTTAAAATTTTACGTATCTTTTAAACGGCAATTTTAAACCAGCACTTACTAAACTCTTGGGCTCATATCAGTCCAGCGTTGCGACTGGTCGCTGTATGTCCAGTCTACTGACAGGATACAGAGATACTGTTCACTTCACTTTAATAAGCCACACCAAATTACAACTCGCTTTCCTCGATTTTGACAAAACTTAAGACAAGGTTAGTCACTCAGCGTTATTAAATACTTCGAAGAAAGTGGATTTTAGTGGATAATTTACGAAGATTATTCATAAAATTTTAAGGAATGCCTTCTATAGAACAAAAGTCAACGAACTGCTTATGAGCCCAATTCCCGTTAAAATCTCAATCCGCTAAAGATTTCCCCTGCAAACAACATTACACTCAGTGTGTGTGGAACAGCTACTCAATACTCAGTTCAGTCCGGGCTATCGAACCTATTATAATGAAATTTTTCGCACAGAGAGACTACAACGAAAGAAACCCACAGACAAAATTTTAACTGCTAAGGCACACTGTATATATTTTTTTAAATGTTAAAGTTACTTGTTTCTGCCACACGAAGAAAAACTCATAAAAGTGGTTTGTAGAGCTCTTCGTGCCTTGTGAGTGAATTGCCGAATAAGCAGACGCACCCTTGAGAAGCGAGCCTGGTGCCGTGTAGTACTAAGTCCAAAGTGCACATACGCAGATTGTAAGTTCTTAAACGTGGGTAAAGCGCCTCAGGTCTTTAATTTTTTGAATAACTTACAGTTCATACTGACAGCGAAACTGCTGCAGATATATATTGTCACATAAATGACTAGCAGAGGAAAAAGAAAATCACCGCACTTTTTGATAGACAATTTGCATCAATCAGGACTTTAATACCTTGACATCAAATATTTTATAAATATCCTCTAGCACACTGCCTGTAATAATTTTTCAATAATACGTATTTCACTAACAATGAAATAGTTCATTGTTTGTTCCCTATGGTCATCATAAAAATCCGAAGTGTCTGTTGGATGACGAAAAAGAAACATTTTGCTTACATCAGGCACACGTGATAAAGAACCATTAACACAGCTAGGCGTCACACAGTAATTACTAGTTTTATTTACACAGAACTAAATGTAGTACGAAATGGTCGTGGCCATTCTTCCGTACAATATGCTGCATTCCAAGCATACTTAATCAGATTCGGAAAACGTGGTGCTGCCGAAAGACAGTGCACAAATGTTTGAAGTTTAACAATATCGTTAAGCTGATAAATCTGAAATGACAAAGAGCTGTCGGAATTTATACCGTCCGACAGTTTACTGCAAAATACTTTACATTGTCGAAAAATTTCCTCATCGATTTGCTGAATCTCACAATTAGTGCCGAGTTGAATGAATTATATTAACAGTCTTTTCGTCGTCCTCCTAAAGACAAAGTCATCGTTATGCCCAGGCCAAGAGCCCAATGAAACCAATGAATTATTTTCTGCAGCTGTGAAGAAGACCTTTCGAATGTAATATTCAAAATTATACTCTCCTATTTTTCAAGATTTTACTACATCGATTATAAGATTTTGAAAACAAACAGTCCTTTTTCTATTTTTGTGCTTAATTTGCCTCGCCTTGAGGTTCATGAAGACAGATATAAAGCTGCAGAAACAGTAATCCTCCGATACTTATAATTGCTACTGTCGTATACGAATGTGTCATAGCAGCAATCAACTGTAGAAACGACTCTGTCCTTTTTGATAGAAGGAAGGGCAGCATCGGTAGCAAACTTGTAGTCTGTTTATTGCAGAGAGATTTCAGCTACTATGTAGCTATCTTCAATGCTGTTGTATACTAACTTCAACGAAGATAGATAAATCGTAGTTGAAATCGATCTAAAACAAATACAGAACAAGTTTACGATTGATAAAGCCGTTCTTCCGATCTTGGATCTCATTAATACAGTCGTGGAGCACACCATTCCTGATGGAAACAAAACTGAGGACTCTTATTTTCTCGCTCGAAATGATAAAGTGCGGTTTGCACGCAGTTATTTCGTGATACCTGAGCAACTCACTTTATATACATCATTTTTGGGAATAACAAGAAACTTCGTCTTCTCTTAACCAGAATCTTATAAATCAGGAGAAATCATCTCACTTACAACTGAGAGGGCTCAGACTCTTAGATCTCCTCGGTAATGGTGCACTGACTCTCACGAGCCATTCTAAATCTTTTGAATAGTTTAACTTTCACTCTTGCATGAGTTTCAGTTTGGCACATATTTCGCACTTCATGTAAATATTTCTTCCATTCATACAATACACGCTCAGATTTAGTGAAGCAAAACCGGCTTTGCACACTGTTTAACTTTAAGCTATTTCTCCTTCCTTCGTTGAATGAAATAATTTGCAGCTATTTCTTTGTCACTGAAGGCTGTTACTGTACATATTTCGTTTGCGCTAGGATGATTTTTTGCTCAGGACTTTAACTAACAAAACAGAGTTATTTCCTGTTTCTTCAAATGAATCCACAATTTCTAACGAAAAGTCGGCATCATTTTAATGAATGTCCAGGAAAGTAACTAATTAGGTGATTTCTTTTGCATACCCCAATCGTCGTATTTCATCTTTGCATGGTTGGAAACTAATTAGATTCCACACGCCTGTGAAACTCTGGGACATGCACAAAGACAAATAATGTTAGTAGGAACATACAAAGAAAACATATAGATAATTAATTAATTTTATATCCATTGGTAACACTTTGCAATACCGAAAACGAAACTGATAATTATTACAGATAATAAATGAGTTGTACATTCGAGCGAATAGTAACCGTGAACAGTTGTGTCAGAAAAGCTATCAAAGGAAACCGAAATTCGCTTTACAAATAAGTATGGGGTTGTGCCGGGTTATCTGTTTGCTGATATGCCGTCAACCAAGTTTACCTGCCTGACGTGTTGCGGATGCACTGTCTGCTACAGCTACGGTGGATCTGTAAATATCTCCAGCTGCATGGCGAGCTTCGAATTTGTCAACTTTCAACTTTTTAAAAAAATAATTGCAGTTTGCCTTAGCAGGTCAAATTTTCCTACCGCGTTTCTTTTGGTGTGCTCTTCCATTATAAAAAGTTTCGGGATAGGTTTCAACATTTCGGATTGGTCCATTTCCTTGTAAGAATGAAAGCGCTGCGTATATTTATGACCAAGGAAGTATATGAGGCATATGCGGACAACGTTACTTTCACAGTGAGCTTTAATGAATAGATACAGACAGCAAAACGCATTATCGACTACTGGTTAGCGCAGCAGGAGCAAAGACTGATTTTCAGAAATGGTAACTGGTGGAAATAAATCGAGGCGCTAACAAATTCGCACTGAAGTGGTTGGCTGTAACGATAATAGTTCTGAATGGGGACTGAAAATATCGGCCATACCCAAGGACATGGGTCCCAATAACTAGACACATAAGCTGAACGTACTTGGAGCCGCAGTTAAAAAACATCAAGCAAGAACGCTACATATACTAACATACACTGATCAGCCAGAATATTATGACCACCTAACTAATAAGCGGTATGTCCACTTTTGGCTCGGATAACAGCGGCAACACGTCGAGGCATGTAAACAATAAGGCGTTCGTAGATCGCTGGATGGAGCACCATATCGGCATACAAGTCAGGGGCAGCACATTAATGTGAACTCTCCACTGTGTTTCTCAAACCACTCATGACACTTCTGGCCTTCTAACACGGCGCATTAACTTGTTGAAAACTACCACTGCAATTGGGAAATCTGGTAGGCATGAAGGTGTGTACGTGGTCTGCAACAAGTGTACGATACGCCTTAGCCGTCGTTGTGCGTTGCACGAGCTACACTGGACCCATGGATGCCCACATGGATGTTCCTCAGAGCATAATGGAGCCGCCGCGAGCTTGTCTCCGGCCCGCAGTACAGGTATCAAGTAACTGTTCCCTGAAAGACGAGAGATTCGCTCCACCTCATCGGCATGATGAAGAGGGTATCGGGATTCATGATACCATTTAATGCTCTGTCACTCCGCCAACGTCCATTGCTGATGGTCACGGACCCATTTCAGTAATAGTTCCCGATGCCGCGATGTTAACAGTGGCACGTGCGATGGGTCGTCTCCTCCAGAGGCCCATCGTTAAGAGTGTTCGTTGCATTTTCGGTTGAGAAACATGTGTGTGTTATGCCCAGCATTAATGTCCGATGTTAGTTTCGCCACATTTCGCCGCCTGCCCTTTGTTACCAGTCTGCACAGCCTACGATGTGCGACATCTGTATCGAGGGAGGGCCGCCCATCCCCACGTCATCTGGAGCGGTTTCACCTTGGTTCAGCCTTGTGTTGAAGACACTCAGCACAGCACTCCTTGAACACCCGACAAGTAGTGCAGTTTCCGAAATGCTCGTGCCGAGCCTCTGGGCCATCACTATCTGTCACCGGTCAAACTTAGATCACGCACCTTTCCCATTTTACACACGGACGGTCCGCTCACTAATACTACTTGTATCGTATTTGTTTCTCACTAGCAGTAATTCCTTGGAGGGTGACGCTACTATCGCTTGGTTGGGTTCATATCGATAGTAGGTCCGCGGCCATAATGTTGTGGCTGATCAGTATAGATGTGATTACTAAAACAAATTACTTACAGGCGGTCTTAGCATACCACCTGCAATTGCTCAGATAATCCATAGTATACCGCGTTGGTACTTCTGGAGAGCTAAGTTTTCAAGATCTCTTTAAATACTCTCTTTAAATACCCGACTGGCGGAGGCTTAAATATCAAGACCGTCATGGTGCAAGCAACAGCACCATTACTCAAAGAAACTCGTAAAACGCTTCATAACAACTGCAATGCCATATCAAAATGCTTATTTACGCAATTACAACCAGCGACCAGCCTCCCCTAATCAACGCGGGCCCCATGAATCCGGATCCAGTTTATGCTCGACGACATATTTTGGAACTTAGTTATTTGCAAGAAGTACCAAATCGACCTACCACGAAGCACTTATGTGTTAAGTTAACGAAAAGCCTTCCATGAAACCCAACAGAACAAAAATCCCATACTGCAAACTGGCGGGAGGCTTAGAAGAATATCAACAATTCTACCCTGCACACTCACGTAAAGACCGCTTTATATGATGTCCTTAACGACACAGTTCCCACTATGGAATAACTACATAACACCAATTTAAGGCGAAGCCTGATACGTCCACAATGCAAACTTGCTGACTTCCTTCAACAAAGGTTCGTGTCCAGAGATCAGAGCAAACTTGGAAATGGTAGAGCAAGAAAGTGAAAATTTTCACTAGAACCATGAAACTGCAGATAACCATAAATAACAATATGAAACCTGACTGGAACTAGTATCCCAACGTCAATATATCAGCATAACTTGACTGCTTGCTAATATGATTATACGGTATCAAAGAAAGACGTTTCACTGGTAGATTTTATCTACGAGTAGCTCTTAACGGCAGAGCGCTTTCGCTTATCATCAGAAACATAAATGAAGAAACCTGATGCAAAACTACATGCCAAACTCAATACATATGTAGTAAATATCGCTCTCCCTGAGTGAACAAATTCCTTTTCAAGAGAGGACTAATTTATATATCTGAGAGGCATTTTCTTGTGTGTCTGTTGTGTCCATGTTTTCTTAATCCAAAAAAGGAGATAACATATATAATCTTCTGTTTCATCCCATAGAGAAAATCTATGAGGACTCTGTCATAAGACAAAGTACCTGCCAACACTACGGCACTAGATAACTGTATTAACTCTGGAAATACTGAGTGATTTAAAAATGTATTTCTTTCCGTTGATTAGTTTACAGCTGAAGAATTCACACTTTTTTCAGAATTTTCTGTAAGGATGACACATCCGAATTTCAGTAGCAGAAGTTCCGTACCATAAAATATTTAAAAAATAACTAAATAAAAGTTAAAAACTTAAAAATAAAAAAAACACTAAAACGTGCCCTTACACGTCACGTTTGATAAGAAAGTGAAAGTGAACGCTAGTTTAGGGAAAAACAGAATTTTTCTTTTCTGTGGTGTGAGCTACATCACTCTTTTTTCTACCATTATTACGGGGTAACATTGAATTAATGTTATTCATTAGGACGTTATTGTCACGCCAGTTCTTATCTTTTCTTTACCTCATTAAAAAATTAAACTAAACTAAACTGTGTGCGAGCAGTCCTCGGAAGGCCCAACGGTACCTCAGCTGATAGCCGTCAGTGGATATGGATATGGAGGGGCATGTGGTGGGTACACAGCCCTACCGGCCGATGTCACTTTTCTTGACCGGAGAAGCTATTTCTCAGTCAAGTCACTCTTCAGTATATTAAAATCCGTGTTATGGCTGCGGCAAGGTCTTTGGCCTCCACACTGACTACGTGCGCATGTTGTTGATGCAAGGGCGGCGTGAGTTGTCATTGCTAACTGGGGTGCAGACCACTGCACTCTAGTTGATTACTTTCCGTTTTATTTAATGGAGCTGGTAACTGCTAGAAGAATTTCCTTGACAAATTCTGAAGAAAACCGTTTCACGCTAAATCTTCTCAGAAGCTTGACTGAGTAAACTGTGTTAATGGTCATATAAGTCTGATTTCTGAATACCAAGCATCCTCACTATACAAACGTTTCTGAAGAACTTCGACTAGAGTGTCAACGACAGAAATCTTTGTTTTGTAGAGCTATATATCAGTGAAATAATTATGAAGTGAATACAGTTCCTCTGTGCTAAATCATCGTAACAGCAATTAGGCGCCATTGTAGACGTTTGCTGACACCGGCGTTAACAATTTCGTTCCGCTCTAAGTTGCTTCAGAAATGGGTAGCTTTTTTGGTTTTAATCTAAATGAACACCTCAAACATCACTTTCGATCAGCGTTAAGTTCCCTGTGACTATATACACAAATCAAAACAAGTTTTGCATCACCCTGGTTCACAGAACTCCTGAAGATAGACGTTGACTGTCGTTATTGTACCACAGACACAGTCCCTTCGACTGTTCAGAGTTGTCACTAAACCCGCCCAAAGATGTAAACAACAATACATGAACAGCGCCTATAAGACGGAGGGGGTCCGACAGCCGATCAGTTCCAGTCATTCCACCAGGAAGTATGCACACGGCTCGTGTTGACTGTAGTTCAACCATGCCTAGATACCGCGGTCAATACCGCAGTTAGATCGCGTCCGCATTATTACTTTGTGCCAGCCAGGGTTCTCAATAAGGGAAGTGTCCAGGCCCCTCGGAGTGATCCAAAGCGGTGTTGTTCGGACATGGGGGAGATACAGAGAGGCAGGAACTGTTGATGAAATGGCTCGCTCAAGCTGTCCAAGCGCTGGTATGTCGGTGGATGACCGCTACCTACGTATCGTGACTCGGAGGAACCCTGAGAGCAACGCCTAAATGTTGAATATCGCTTTTCGTGCAGTCACAGGACGTCGTGTTACGACTCAGACTATGCGCAGTAGGCTGCATGATGCACTACTTCACTCCCGACGTCCTTGGCGAGGACCATCTGTGCAAGCACGACACCGTGCAGCACGGTACAGATTTCCCCAACAACACGCCGAATGGGCTGCTCCGGATTGGCATCACGTTCTCTTCACCGATGAGTGTTGCATATGCCTTCAACCAGACTATCGTCGAAGACGTGTTTGGAGGCAACCCTGTCAGGCAGAACGCCATAGACACGCTGTCCAGAGAGTGCATCAAGGTGGAGGTTCCCTGCTGTTTTGGGGTGGCATTATGTGGGGCCGATGTACGGCACTGGTGGTCACGGAAGGCGCTGTAACGGCTATACGATACGTGAATGTCATCCTCCGACCGATAGTGCAACCATATCAGCAGCATAATGGCGAGGCAATCGTCTTCATGGACGAAAATTTGTCACCCCATCGTACACATCTTGCGAGTGACTTCCTTCAGGATAGCGACATTGCTCGACTAGAGTGGCCAGAACGTTCTACAGGCATGAACCCTATCGCACATGCCTGGGATAGATTGAAATGGGCTGTTAATGGACGACGTGACCCATCAACAACTCTGAGGGATATACGCAGAATCGCCGCTGAGGAGTGGAACAATCTGAACCAACAATGCCTTTTGGACAGTATGCCACGACGAATACAGGCGTGCATCAATGCAAGAGGACGTGATACTGAGTATTAGAGGTACCAGTGTGTACAGCAATCAGGACCACCAGCTTTGAAGGTCTCGCTGTATGGTGGTACTACATGCAATGTGTTGTTTTCATGAGCAATAAAAAGGGCGGAAACAATGTTTATGTTGATGTCTATTCCAGTTTTCTGTACAGGTTCCGGAACTTTCGGAACCGAGGTGATGCAAAACTTAGTTTGACGTGTGTACATGGACGTCAAAATGTACAAAAAAAAAAAATGGCTCTGAGCACTATGGGACTTAACATCTGTGGTCATAAGTCCCCTAGAACTTAGAACCACTTAAACCTAACTAACCTAAGGACATCACACACATCCATGCCCGAGGCAGGATTCGAACCTGCGACCGCAGCAGTCGCGCGGTTCCGGACTGAGTGCCTAGAACCGCGAGACCACCGCGGCCGGCTCAAAATGTACAGTCTGCCTGCCTTGCTGTATAGCATACTTGGCAAGATATTCATTCATTTTATAGAATACAGGTTCGTTTATCGAATGCAATCAAACAACGACAGTAAAATACGTTACACCACAGTTACTGTGTCTTGACCAGATCAGTTCCTGCATGAAGAATCGTTTCAAAAAGGAAAATAAAGGAAATGTAAAGCGTTAACAATAACATTAAACAACGTAGTAAGGTATTCCGATTGAATCACACACCATGAAATTAATTTTGTCTCATATTTATGTCTTGCATATTAGTGTAATACAAAACTCATTATGTAAAAACGGTCATCTGCCTCCGTTGCTATCGTGAGCGAAACACAGGTCATAAACATTTTTAGAATCAATTCCCGTTTGCAGCCAATGTCTGTAATTTCTTTGTGTCTCAATTGATAATGGCTTGTGGATCAAAAATGATTCTTTCGGACACGTCCGAAAGAACAGACAGTATATAATTAAGACGAGACGGCCAATGGTCTCTTCAGCACAGATGCACGCATACCTGACTCGAACTCCCGCGGGAATTTGCGAAATGCAGCGAGTAATGAGGATAATGGACAAGGGGAACAACATCAGTTGTGTTTGGAAATGTTGAAAATTCGCCGCTCGTTGTAGCTGCGTGGTCCACGGCGCCTTGCCACGGTTCGCGTGACTGCTCCCGTCGGAGATTCAAGTCCTCCCTCGGGCATGGCTGCGTGTGTGGTCCTTAGCGTAAGTTAGGTTAAGTTAGTTTGGTCCCATAGTCCTTACCACAAATTTCCAGTATGTTGAGAATTTGCGTCTGACAGTAGTCGACCAGCGGTTGCAAAGACCACAGCACTCGGATGGCTTAATTGTCAGTCTGCCTTCGGCAGTGGCCCGCAGCTCGTGGTCGTGCGGTAGCGTTCTCGCTTCCCGCGCCCGGCTTCCCGGGTTCGATTACCGGCGGGGTCAGGATTTTCTCTGCCTCGTGATGGCTGGGTGTTGTGTGATGTCCTTACGTTAGTTAGGTTTAAGTTGTTCTAAGTTCTAGGGGACTGATGACCATAGATGTTAAGTCCCATAGTGCTCAGAGCCATTTGAACCATTTGAACCTTCGGCAGTGGTGAGGCGAGCACGCCTTGTTTGCGTCCCGCCTGTTGTGGTGCTTAAGAGCGAGCTCGCGTTTGTTTGCTTCGTCGTAGCGGCTTCTCTTGAGAATCCGACCTCATCGACCATCATGGCTTTTCCTAACGCCAAGTCACGATTAAATTAACTTTTCTTTTGGATCAGGTACGATTAAAGACGTATGAAGTTGAATGGTGTATGTTATACAGGAGGAAATACGTCTACCACAACAAGACGGAACTGAGCACCGATGATGTGTGGCCCTAGGATAATGATCTCAAGCTCCGATACTATGTCGGCCGTATAGGGACTGTCGTGGCTGATTATGGCCTCCGAGCATTGACGGTTTCCGAACTCGCGTTTGAGGTGCCATCGGACGTTGTGGTGGCCAACTGTAAACCTTACAGCAACGTCGTCAAGCACTTACCTGAAAAGAGGAATATATTCGAAACGTACCGTGTCCTCAGTGGTGTCCATCAGATAAAAGTTGAACTGTGGTAACACTTACCTTCCTACCTGGGTAGTGCCGGCTACACGACGGTCGTCGTGTATGATGGTCGGCCGCGCACATCTTCAGGTTGGGACCAGGAAGGTCATGTCCATTCTGAATGTCTCTGACGTAGACTGGTTCAGACGCTGATCGGAGACGTCCTCTCCCTACGGCGCCACTGTGTTACCTCTATCTTACCCGTCCACCGCGAGACTGTCTGCTGCACCCATTATGAACCAGATGACACCGGCGTCGACTTCTCTTGATGACGCGATGGACGCGATTACCCGTCTCTCCTACAGTGCCCTCGGAGGCAAGAGCAACGGCCGATGGCCGTCAGCAGACGCAAGCCGGTCCCGTGTTGTTGGTCATGGAACTGTGCCGACCACAGTATTTCAGCAGTGTGGCCGCTTGCCAGAAGACGGCCAGCCGCCATCTAGCACAGAACAAGTTAGTAAGCAACGGTCTCCGAAGAAAGGGAGGGACGCCACCGAACGGCTTCTGATGACTGCCCCCATCGGATCGGTTCACAGAATCCCGACCATCCTACTGATGATGCTCTGTTATCTGACGCCCTGGCACTGGATGACGCGACGTTTCTTCCTGCCTCCGTCCTCCGTCTCCAGTCAGCATCCGTCTATAGACATTGCCTTCCCCCACCTGCGACTAATGCGGTTGCCTCCATTTCCGTGTGTGACGCTACTTGTGGGCGCATCTCTGATAGCGTTCCACTGAGCCAGCCCAATGTGTAGTCTCTCTCCTGGGTAGACAACGTCGATGCTGAAGACGAAAGTTCTGGAGGTCTATAGTGCGATGGAAACCCATTGGTGGGTTCGGCTGCCTCCCCATCACAGTGACGTTCCCTTCCACAGGGGTCTGTCCAGGAGCTCTCTGTGCTTCCTCCACGTTTGCATCGCCTGTCCAAATAGCGATGGCAGTTTCTCAAACATATTGCATAGCCACGATCAATGTGAATACTATTCGCGCGCGCTACATGCTAGATTTACTTCATGATATGCTGTGTGCAGTGGACGATGACGTTGCCCTCCTTCAGGAGGTGCAAGTTCCAACCTTTTGTGCTCTCTCATGCTCCCCTACTGGAGGGGCGATCTTTCTAGTCGACGGTATGCTCGCTGATATAGTTTCTTATCTCCTTGGTGCTTCGAGTCAGTCACGCCTCCC
The DNA here is from genome assembly GCF_023864345.2 of Schistocerca serialis cubense. Classification (NCBI taxonomy): domain Eukaryota; kingdom Metazoa; phylum Arthropoda; class Insecta; order Orthoptera; family Acrididae; genus Schistocerca; species Schistocerca serialis. Next base: position 587,856,136 of record NC_064640.1, read on the forward strand.
TTTCAGGGTCATCAGGATCATGGGAGGCAACTTCAGCTCCACCTTAAGTGCCAAAAGACTAACTGCCGTGTCACTCTCTGTGCGTGGGGCTTGCTGCAGTCCTCCAGCACCTCACACTTGTGGAGTCTTGGGAGAATATTGGGATTTAGGCAGTTCACTATTTATTCTTCCAGTCACCTCGATCATGTTTATATCTCCCGCGATGTTGTTGGTGGGGTGCAGGCTGCTGAAGTCTGCCCCATTGTGTTCTCTGACCATGACGCACATATATCTGCCATCAATCTCTGCCGTCAAAAGTGAGGCGCGGCTGGGGACCTTGGAAAGTGAACATGATCCATCTTACTTCACCTGACTGCCAGCAGCTCTTACAGTCCAGGTTGCAGGTTGTCGTCGACGCCTTATTGCATATCATTGTGCCCTATCAAAGTGGATCCCCTGCACAAAGCCTGCCCTCCACAAGGTCTTGACTGGTTACGGAAGGGAGATCGCAGTGTGGAGGTGACGTTCTGTTTCCCCATTTTCTGGGAAAGTACTATGATGCCATATTCGACATAGCGTCATGCGAAGGCACAGTTCGCATTCACGACGTCACCTTGAAGGTGACATTGACAGGTTTCGAACACACGACACATTCGTGCAGGAGCATCCGATTACGTACCATGTGATAGTGGAACGGCGTCACCGTTGGAAAACTTTCATTAATGTTCTTACTACTGACGATGGGCGGCGCTTAAATACTCAACGCGATATAGGGTCTGCGCCCCATGTATGTTATGTTACATGTACTCTGCACAACGTCACCAACCTACCAACGTTACGGTGGTCTACCGACTATCCTTCGGTTCGGTTCCTGGGGATGTAACGATCGCTCTGGTTGCCGACGTGACGGCGTACGAAGTCCATGATGCTATCCAGGTGGGTTCTACGAACAAGTCGCTTGGCCATGATGGCCTCCCTCTAGAATTTTATCGGACATTTCGTCCCCTAATTTCGCCAAGTCGACAGAAATTTGTCGGGACCTAATGTCACCCCTCATGCCGATCCCATACGGTTTCCTTGACGGTCTCCTCATTCCCATCCACATGCCTTTGGGGCACATCACGGATATGCGATTACCAACCCTTGCCGTTGCTCAACAACAAAACCACAATCATTACCCTGCTGTTGGTTGCTCAAATATCCACAACGCCCTCTTTTATTATTTAGACATATCGCTTTAGCTCACGCTCGTCGGGTGCGTGGCCTTTTGGCAGCTGTTGACTTCATTCAGGTGTAGGATGGTGTCGATCGCGACTGCCTGGAAGGGGTGCTTTGCAATATGGGACACCCTTATACTACCACCGACGTCGTAATGCGTCTCCTTCGTGGAGATACGTCACTTGCACTCTACAATGCCCATCTGAGTCCTCCCACCCTGATCCGTTATTCGATACACGAAGGCTGCCCACTCCCTGCACTGTTGAATGCCATGACTGTGGAACTGTTACTTTGCGGCCTCCGTCAACGCCTCTCAGGGATGTCTCACGGTGGCTATGTATTGAGCTGCACTGCTTGTGCAGATGAGTTCATCATCGTTCTTCGTAGAGGCGCAGAGGTCAGGGAGTCAGTGGGATGGGTTACAGCCTATGGCGAAGCTTCTGGTAGCTTCAAAAGACTTTGATCTTCTGCAACGGTCACATTACGTTATTGTATATTTGGCGTAACGTATCCTTCACTTGGCACAGACACTTCCTGTTCCACCGTTCATGCCCGTTGCATGCAAGCAGTATTGGGTTCATACTATACCCATGGCGCCACGTGTGGTAGCCGTCCGGTCTGAGGCACCTGGCCACGGTTCGCGCGGCTCCCCCGTCGGAGGTTAGAGTCCTCCTTGGTCATGTGTGTGTGTGTGTGTGTGTGTTGTCCTTATCGTAAGTTAGTTCAAGTCATATTAAGTAGTGTGTAAGGCCTAGGGACTGCTGACCTCAGCAGTTTGGTCCCATTTCCAATTTTGGTTACCAACGGCTTGCTTTTCAAGATAAGAAACGTGACACTCACCCTCTCGTGGTACAGAGGAGGCTTGCGCCTGTATCATGAGTCTGACGGGGCAATAGTCTTTTTCGCCAGCTTTCAAATAGTACTGTGGCGCCCTTGTCCTACGTTTCTTGCCAGTGTGTAGCTGGAGTCCTTGCACCTGGCTCTCTCACAGACCCTAACTAGCCTTTCAGACGTCCCGCCGTCCTTCTTTTACTTCCGCCATTTTTTCCTCGAACTGAGCTACGTCCATACGGCATTAATGCCGACGCGCTTGACTTCAACGAAGGCGAGCTGTGGCTTTCTTCAGCGGCACAAATCACCGAAAGTAGTTGAGGGGAAGCATTCTCAAGTCTACTGGCTGCCGTCTGGCGATCGGCGTGCGCTCCTGATTATGACACCTAGGTCCAGTCTACGACCAATGGAAGCAAGTATGCCGGTCACGCTTTTACAGAATTGACCTTGCAGACACCCCCATGTGTGTTGCCTACGATGTTCTGGATACGGACGAGCATCGCCTGGTGTGCGGATGGGCGATAGGTTTCTGATTCTAGGCTCGACAGATGCTGGCTCTAATTACCCGTACAACTTACCATAAGATATCGTAAGATACCTCCTCATCTGCTCCTCTTTCCGGACTCGAGATACTTCTTACCAATGAAGGCGAACTTCATATAGTGGATGTGTGAGCACGCAGTTCACTACTTGTTTGCTGATGGCGAGAAAAATGGCCTGTATTTTAGGCACTTCCTTAAAGAATGCCGTTATGCTTTTGTTCACAGTCTCAAATACAGACAACTTTTCTCCAATATCCTTTTAATGGCCGTCTTAACGCATCCCAGAAATGGGGTGTTACTGCAATGAGGAATTGATCCACGCCTTTCCCACTCTTACAATCGGTTATTCTCTGGTCATCGGAATGTTCTTCTCGGTAAAACTACGCGTTGATGGTCTCGCCGAGTCTGGTGACTTGCCGCTCCCTCCTCCACGCGACGTCGGTTTCGTGCTGTTCTCGGTGGAATTAATAATAAGGGAAAAAATGAAAACTAAATAAATTCATTAATAAATCTTTGATTGTTCTTTATCTGTACTCCACGTTCCGTAGTCTTTCCTTGGTTCCTGGGGAGAGGGAACGGGACATGGTGGCCAGGCCGCAGGTTACACCCCCTGTACTCCCCCTTACGGGTCCAGTAAGGTTCCTTTAAGGAAAAAAGTGGTCAGAGCCACTGTATAGTAAGCAGGACACACGTGTTTGAATCCTGGTCTAGCACATATTATCAACTTTCCCCATTAAATGTCCGAAACAACAGACACCAGTTTTGACCCAACAGCGGTTATGAATTAAGACGCTAAGGAATTAGACATTGGCTGCCAGCGGGCATGGATTCCAGTCAATGGGGAAAGCTGAAAATATGTGCTGCACCAGGATTAGAACCCAGATCTCCTGTGTACTAGGCAGTTGCTCTGACCACTTTTTATTACTTAAAGGAACCTTTCCTCGAGAAGCTCTTTTCTTACTTTTCCTGTAAAAGCTTCATTAAAATCATGGTTAAATCATTGTCGCGAATGCAGCCGTCGAGTTAACTATTCCGTGCCCAGTGATTCGGAACGTAGTTACGTGTGGGTTCTACGTGGCTATCGCTATTCTGCATCGAAATTACACTGATCAGCCGGAACATTATGACCAACTACCTAATAGCCAATTCCGCGCGGAGTGGCTGCGCGGTTTGGGGCGCTATGTCACGGACTGTGCGGCCCCTCCCGCCGGAGGTTCGAGTCCTCCCTCGGGCATGGGTGTGTGTGTTGTTCTTAGCAGAGGTTAGTTTAAGTTAGTTTAAGTAGCGTGTAAGTCTTGGGACCGATTACCTAAGCAGTTGGGTCCCTTAGGAATTCACACATATTTGAACATTTTAATAGCCAGTATGTCCATCTTTGGCACGGATAGCAGCGGCCACACGTCGTGTTACGGAAGCAATAAGGTTATGGTAGGTCGCTGGAGAGAACTGCCGACATTTGCACACACAGAGAAGGAAGACGATGAACTCTGACGCCACTTTCAATAACATCGCAGATGTGTTCCATAGGGTTCAGATCTGGCGAGTTGGGGAGCCAGCACATCAATTGGAACTCGCCACCATGTTATTTGAACCACTCTGTCACACTCCAGGCCTCGTGACATGCCGCATTATCTTGCTGAAAAATACAATTGCCATCGGGAAACATGATCGTCGTAAAGGGGTGTATGTGGTCTGCAACCAGTGTACGAAACTCCTTGACTGTCATGCTTCCTTGCACGAGGTACACTGGACCCATGGATTCCCACATGAATGTTTCTCTGAGTACTATGGAGCCGCCGCGAGCTTGTCTCCGCCCCGCAGTTCAGGTATCAAGTGGCTGTTCCCCTGGAAGACGACGGATTTGCGCCCTCCCATCGGTATGAGGAAGAAGGTATCATGATTCAAGATACTATTTAAAGCTCTGCCACTGCGCCTACGTCCAGTGCCGATGGTTACGTGCCCATTAAAGTCGTAGCTGCCGATAGCTTTGTGTCAACAGTGGCTAATGCATGGTCCGTTTGCTGCGGAGGACCATCGTTAGGAGTGTTCGGTGCACCGTATATTGAGCTACACTTGTACTCAGGCTAGCATCACAATCTGATGTTAGTTCCTCCACAGTTGGCCGCCTTTCCCGTTTCACTAGCCTGCCCAGCCTACGACATCTGCAATGAGGGGTGTACGCCCAACACCACGACGTCTGCGTTTCGCGACGTGTTGCAGACACTCACTACAGCACTCCTCAAACACCCAAATCCTGCGGTTTGCGAAATGCTCATGCCTAGCCCCCGGGCTATCACGATCTACCTTCGGTGAAACATAGATAGATCGCACCCCTTCCCCAGTCTACCGACAGCACGCTCACTGGTATTACGTGTACCGTACGTATGTCTGACTAGCAGTCATTCCTCGGCAAGTGACGCTGCTACCGTCTGGACGGGTTTATATCGATTATACGTCTGTGGTCATAATGTTCTGGCTGATCAGTGTAAGTTTTCTTGGATACTTCGTTGTTCCTCTCGCTACCAAAATTTGCGGATATATTCTTTTTTCCAAGTGTGCTAACGTAGTGTAGTGATCGGATATTCGGTTTCCTCACGTTCTAGAAGCTGCACTGAATTGTCGTACACAATTATCTGTCTGTGCTAATTCATCTTCAGTTCGAGTGATCACAGCTTTAAAATCTTTCATGAAATCCAAGGGAAGATGCTCTTTGCTAGGGTCAAATCTTTAAACTGTCTCTGACCGAGCGTATTATCAAGAAAAACAACAAAATACCATTTTCTTGCGTTAGCATTTAAGTTTCTTATCGGATAAGGTTCGTATCATTCGGTTCATTGCAGATTTTGGCATTCTTTATAGTTCCTTCTATCTCCTGCTTTTGATTCTAAATCGAAACATTGGTGTTCAAAAAAATGGCTCTGAGCACTATGGGACTCAACATCTGAGGTCATCAGTCCCCTAGAACTTAGAACTACTTAAACCTAACTAACCTAAGGACATCACACACATCCATGACCGAGGCAAAATTTGAACCTGCGACCGTAACGGTCGCACGGTTCCAGACAGAAGCGCCTAGAACCGCTCGGCCACACCGGTTGGCAAACATTGGTGTTGCAGACCTGTTACAACTTTACTAACTGATTTCTTATTTTCCTGGTACACACTTCTAGCACAAACTACACCGTTATTTGTTGCTGCACTGTCCAGTAGAACATGTTTCACTATTTCCTACGTTGATTATTTGCATTACATGTGCTTCAGTCTGTTGACATTGTATCGTGGCTTAGAGCATGAATTTAAACTGTAGCCTATTAAGGGAATCGCTACATTCCTTCGCAAATTTATCAAGCTGGCCATGCATATATGCATGCATGTCTAGTACCTCTCGATTCAAAAGTTCGTTCATTTTTTTACTGTTTTATCGAACTTCTTGCTCAAAATTTGTTTATTATCATCAAGCCTTTTGTTCAAATCCGAGCGGAGTTCTTGTTTACTACCATCGAGATCTTTGTTCAAATTCATACCCAATTATTTACTATTATCAATAAATTTTTTGTTCAAATTCGTGCTCAATTTCTAATTAATAGTAATTATTATCTGTTTATAGGGACTTAGTTGTTTTTACAATTATGATAACAAGTTATTTCCTCCTACAGTAACAAGACGATTATTATGTATTCCCGCCTCACGCGTTTCAAAATTTACGTTCTAGCTCGAATTTTAATTTTACGTTGTATCAGAACAATGAATTCTGTTAATTGGTTTCGATTCATTAACGAGATCCACAGCAACACTTTCGTCTCCATTAATCACGTTGCTGTTCTCAGTTACACTAGCTATTGCTATTCCAGCATATACAACGCACGCAATTTAGAACCTAAGGTACTGCTCATTGCCTATATTCCTTTTGCTGACCAACGCTGCTTCGAAAATCGAGGCGCTACTGAAGTCTCTTACTTCACTCGCCATACATTGTCGCTGGCAGTTGGGCTCCAGATACTAAGACAGTTGCAGGATGCGATAACCTTTTCCCCGTTCTCCATATATTACGCAATGGTTCAGTATGTTTCATTGAACGGCTCTGCCTCTTTCGTCTCCAGCAGTTTAATGACATGTGTTTCAATTATGGATGTTTTGACAAAGCGAACAGTGACGGGTTCGATTCAGGACAGTTATTGTTGGCAGTTCACCAGATGTATGTTTTGGGACTTAAGACATTACTCGTTCCAAACACACTTAAATATGGACAATTTAGTAAAATTCTGCATATCACCACGCGACACTGAACGTTTCACACTGAAACTATGAAGTGAACAATCGTCACATAGATAATTATTGCAAAAGCAAATTAGTAATCTCATCCGAACAGTGCCCGGAAAGCACATGGCCTGGGAAGTCTGAGAAGGTAGTGGTCCAATCCGACATGTCAAAACTTGCCTGAAATATATTGTACAGAATGAATACACCGGAATCGACACGGTGTCTAAATTTTAGCGCTAAGACACACTCAAGTATATTAAAAACAGTGTTAAAACTGCCAAATTCGTAGTTCACCAAGCAGATGGAGAAATGTACATTCCTACCGAAGCTGTAGCAGGCAGTACATGCGCAATGCTGCAGGCACATATCTTTGGTTGACGGCACATCGGTAAACAGGTAACACGAGAAACCGTACCATAGTTGGTAAGTAGCTTCTATGACACTATTATTTACTGTTACTATTTGCTCGAATTTGCAACTCATCTAATATCTGTAAAATTAGCAGTTGCCTTTGCAGTATCACGAAGTGTTAACAACGGAGATAAAACGGAATTAATTATCTGTGTGTTTTCTTCATAGGTATTTGCTTAGCAATGCCATCTATCTTAGTGCATGTTCCAGAGTTTTACAGTAATGTGGAACCCTATTAATATTTCCTAATTAATGTTTCCTACGCTGATAAGGTGAAATATGAAGAGGTATGCCAACAAAATCACCGACTTCTCTTGAAGACCTGTGTATGCTTTATTTGTTACTTTCTTGGATATCCATTCAGATTACGCCTACATTTGGTTAGAAATTGTGGAAACCTTAGAAGGAACAAGAAATAAATTCGTTGAGCTAGTTATGTCCAGATCAAAAATTAACATCCTATGCCAAAGAAAACATGTGCAGTAATAGCGTTCAGTGACACAGGAAAGGCTGCAGTTTTTTGGTTAAACGAAGGAGGGAGTTACGCTGAGTACAAAGCCGGTTTCGTTTCATGATATCTCAATGTGAATTGTAAGAAAGGAAGAAAGATTTACATGGATTATGAAATATTAACCAAGCTGAAACTCGTATAAGGGTGAAAATAAAAATTTTCGGAAGATCTATATCTGTTCGTGACAGTCAATACATGCTTACCGAGGAAGATCGACGAGACAGGGAACTCTGAATTGCAAGTGAGATGATCTTTCCTTATTTACAAGCTTGTTAGACCTGCTTAAACATATTCACGGAATTATACAAAAAAGGGAATCACAAAATTATTTTCTTCAAGTAAACATCTATTGAGACTATCATTGTTAGGTAATACTACAGAGACAATTGTAGCTAACGTTAAGACAAAGTTTCTTGTTATCCCCTAAAATTCTGTGTACGAAGCCAACCTATCAAATTTTGTGCATGAACTGCGTTAAAACCGCACTGTATCACCTCCGTCGACAAAAGAGAGATTCAATTGTGCAGTTAATAAATGGTATGACACATCCGCATGCGACAACAGTAGCGTATTTAAGGGAAGCGGGGATCAAGGAGGGGGGACTGGGCTTCTGGTCTAAGCGACCCCCCGACCACACACCGCTCTTCTGAAATGTGAAATTATAGACATGTTTTTCTTATACACCTGCACACAATACCGTAATACTGTGGGTTCGAAAACAAGGGTTAAGAACTCCTCGGCTTCAGTATATGAGGAAACCTTGTTGTACTCTTCTACGGTATGCCTACAAAAAAGTGTTTCCGAAAGTATCTTCGCACATCTGAGAATCTCCGATAATAACCGTGGTTGTACGCTGTGAATCGTTAATTGTAAACATAGTTCTCATAAAGCATTAGAAACGTGATCCACCCACTCCTGGACACTATCTCGACGTTCAAAAACAACTAATGTAGTTTACAGTGCCCAGTTCATTCTGCTAAGCATCCACCGCGGCAGTTTCCTTTCAGGGATAGCTCTGTATGAGAGGTGGATCGAGATAGGTTAACGGTCATTGGAATGCAAGTCTGCGACCACTTCTCAGTGGGCAGCATCGATAAGGGCAAGAGAACAGAAAGCGTAGTCTATGGCCGAGAATGACCCCATTGTAGTGCTAAAGTGTTTGCTCCCACCAGGGTTAAGATGGCAAAACGTCTCTGTCACAATCAGGCTTTCGATAACCTGACCCCTGCGGCACGTTGACGGAGATCCCCATAGTACAACGTGTGCACTGACATCTCCTACAAATAGTTGGGGAGTAGGGAGTTGTGAAATCAGGTTAGAAATATTCGCTCTATCCATACTTTTGTTGGGCGGCAGATAGACACTGTAGATGGTAACAGCAAATGGAATGTGCACCATGACTGTAACTGCCTGAACAGTTGTTCTGAGGCAGGCCCAGGTGGAGTGGCACATGTCAGCCACAAAGAGAGCCACTATAACTTTAGCCCTGTCTCCACTGAGGTCATCTTTCTGAGGGAGACACAGATGGACTGGCGAGTGTCATTCACAAAGACAGCCACTCCAACTTTAGCCCTGTCTCCACAAAGGTCATCTTTCCGATGAGGGCTCCATCTCCTGACCACAATGTTATCACTTCGTTTAAAATCTGTTTCCTGTAGATACAGACAGAGGGGTCTTTCCTGCGCCAGATTCTCCTCTTGTGTTCTGCACCCATTCACATTTCATTGAAGCACAGGAGCCATTTATCTGGGATATTTATGCTCTCCCCTTGCCCTTCTGCATGTAGGAGAAGCCACTACAGAAGGAGGCAATTCCAGCAAATCAAATGCCAAATTAAATTAGTGTGATTTTTTCTGTTTTCCATCCATACTACACCTTACTTATTTCAACCCAATGACCCCTTCGTCATCCCATTACTCCCATAGCTCTGAAGTGTCCAGTTGCATGATAACACTGCGTATGAGCACTCCTTGACTGTAGATAAGGGTACAATGCTGTTTAAGTGCAATAGGATACTCATCTAAAAATCTGGACTTCGAAAGGTTGTTAACTTGCTGTGATGTCACTGTTTCGATCAGCAATGTTCCATTATGCAAACGTTTAACAGGTTTGAGGGTTACAGCCAAACCTTGAAGGCCTTTCTGGAGATAGAAAGGCGATACCTTCTAAAACATACCATCTTCTCTCCTTGTCACAAGAAACACATTTTGACACAGGCGCACAGTGTTACCATACAGTGCCTTAACTTTAGAGGAAGACTGCTCAGGAGGGTTATCCTCCAGTGTTCGCTTAGAAGAATGGAAGTGAGTACTACCCAACGGACCACCTGAACCGTCGGAAGCAAATGCATCATAAGATCTGGGTGCCATAGCTATCCCCCGAGTAGCTAGAGAAAAAAAGAATACGCCCAGACAGAGCCCCACATGCCTGAGTAAGCCTCATATAACTGAAGCGTGGTAGGTTCCCCAGAGGTTGCCCACTAACGAGTGTTCCACATAATCAGCCACGCATCTTATCGGCACGCAGCACATCTTAAGGCTCAGTGTTTTTTTATAGAGCCGTTTACCATCCTCGCGATCTGGGCAGTCATGACACACAATGCTCCACTGTCACGCCGCATGGTGGTCGTTGAAGCATGCCGAGAGATTATGGTGTTTTATGATGAAAGATGACTGGTGGCGCTTACCACACCCCAGCTCAGGAACCCCGGCTTCACCATGCCCGTACCCAAACAATAAACGTTGAGGCCCAGAGGGCGCAGATGAAACTGTTGACCTTGCCGGAATAGAGGAACTCCCTCTTTCTGCTCGATATATTTCCCAGGATCTCAAGATTCTTGAAGATTTCCTGCAATTTGGTCAAAAGTTTGATGTGACTGACGAAAGATTAGTTGGATGTACTGTATGGCTATAATTAAACTTTCCCTATTTAAACGTTATAATACAGAAACTAATAACTATACGAGGACGAAACTTGGTAGCATTAATATCAAGAACATGGGGAAGAGAAATAATGCAGAATCAATTCAACTGAAACCTTTAATGTACTATTACATTGCATCATACCATTATATGGTTCGAAGAACCTTCTGTACGGTGGACCACAACTGTCGTGCCACAGCACGCACACTGCCTGACAATCGGGAATTGCGCGCAGCGTTGCCTGCCATAGCAACAGCGATTTCATAAAATACCTGTGGTGCAATAAGTCGACGGCCTCTTCCAGAAGCGACGGCCTGTTCTACAGTTGATTCGAACTTCTTCTTCATGCTCCGGACAGCAGGTGGAGAAAGACGACCCTTCCGTAATCCTTTCTGCCAGTGATATGCTCGAATTGTAGCTGCAGCATTACTGTTGTTTTGATAGTAGAGCTTCACCATTAATCTCCTGCTTCTTTTGCCCAAGCTCATGTTGACACGTCAACAAGTACACTGCGACTGGTCGGGTGTATGATACTATGAATCACGATGACTGACCACAGCAGCTGGTGGTCATAGTTTGAACTGGACGGTGGCGCTGTGACACATGGAAATGATGCATCCCATGCTCTGGACATTAATGCTACCAAGTTTGGTACTCTTACAGTATTCAGTTACTGGGCTATAATGTATTAAAAAAGGGAAAGTTTAATTATAACTGCCCGGTATAAATGAAAACATGGTAAAATTTGGTCTTTATGTGTCATTTTTACAAAGGCAGGGTTATGACAGTGCAGCATCCCTGTCAGGAAAAGCCCATGGAGTTCATGCATTCATGTAACAGGACTACCTTTTAGCTCTATACTCTCAATGGACTGCTCATGACCTCAGTTTGATAGTCACCGACAAATGCAACATTCTTCTTATTAGGAATTCACTAGGAACACTGGAAATGGTACATAATTTCTTTGGGCAAATAGTGCAGGCCAATATTAAATGATGCTCTTCAATCATTAATCGATGTTCGAGTCAGGAGTTTGAAACGTACCACACTCACTGGATGGACTGAGAGTCTTCGCAGCGCACAAGACTTCAAGGAAATACACTGACGGGAGAAAAATCGCCACCCAAAGGAGTTGAGCGACATAAACGAGAGTTGGTAGGCGTGTTTCTACAACTGAAATATGATGTCTATTCAAATTTCGCTCCTGTCGCGCAAGAGTGGCTCTAGTAGCGCCACTGTGAGGATGCAAATCAAGTTTGGTTCTAATACATGCTGTAACGGTCGTGAGGGTTAGTTACCTTTGAGATTGGACGTCGTGAGTTGATGTTAATGAAGAATGTCTTGGAGGTGACAAGTTGATGCCAACACCTCACTAAGTTTGAACGAGGTCATGTAGTGGGGTTCCAACAAGCTGGATGCTCCTTCTCCGACACTGCTGAAAGACTTGGCAGGAATGTAGCCACTCTACATGATAGCTGGGAGCGGTGGTCACGATAATGTACAGTCGCAAGAAGACCGAATTGTGGACGGTCACGTGGCACTACCGAGACGGAAGACCATCGTGTTCGGTGTATGGCTGTGGCGCTTCGTACTGAATCTGGAGCTGCAATTTGAGCATCAGATGGCACCATAATGACACGACGACCTGTCACAAATCGTTATTTCAACGACAGCTCGGAGAGAGACGGCCTGTAGTGAGCATTCTACTGACCACAAACCACCGCCATTTGCGAATTCAGTGGTGTCAAGAGAGAACTCGTTGGAGGGAAGGACAGAGATCTGTTGTGATTTCTAATGAAAGCCTCGATGCCAGTGATAGCCGTGTGTTGTTTAGAAGTAGTCCGGTTGAGGGCCTGCAGTCAACCAGTGTGCGTGGAAGACACTCTACCTACACATGGAGTTATGATCTGGGGTGCGATTTCGTATGACAGCAAAAGCACTCTTTTGGGGTTATCCCATGCACCATGACTGCAAAATTATTCGTCAGTCCTCTGATATGACCTGTTGTGCTGCCATTCGCGAACAGCATCCAAGGGAGTGTTTTGCAATAGGATAACGCTCTTTCATACCGCTGCTGTAATCCAACGTACTCTATTGTGACTTGACATGTTGCTTTGGCCTGCACAATCTGTGCGACACGTACAGAACTCCATCTCAGAAACTGATATCGAACACCTGTACATCACAATTCATGCACGTCTGCAGGCTTGCATTAAAAAGTCTGGCGGTTGCCAGTATTCCGTATTTGCAATGGCTTATCTCGCGCTGACATTAGCCTGTGATCTTGGATTACTGATCCCTCATGTCTGTTAATTAGACAAATGTACTCCCTAAATTACATTATTCTACATCAATTACATTTTTTGTGTTGTGGTTTTTTCCGTCAGTATATATGATTGTGTTGTTTCGGCTCTGGCATAGATTCAAGAATTCGACAACAGGACCACATCCCACAATGAAATGATACTGTTAGCAGCCACCACCGATTCTGACGTCTTCTCGGTTACACTTTCTAAACTGTTTGCACTGCGTGAATACATCTGTCATCAACTTCAGCGCGAAGATACAGATTTTGCAGAGCAAATAAACATTGCCAGTGCTTTCGAAAGGAAACTACAGGCAATGAGAGAAAATTTTGATGATACTTTCAGCCGGCTGTTCTTAGAAGCCTAGGAATGAGCTTCGACAGATCGAGTTAAAATTAAACGATCACACATTTCTAGCAAACAGGCATATCGATCAATTCAGAATACCAGTGATGAAATTGAGGGTTACTAGAAACTCTCTGTGTTTCTGCCATTGCATGATGCCCTCACCAGTTCATTGCATGATCGGTTCTAGGCACACTGAGAACTTTTTAACAGCTTTAATTGTCTGCTATCAGGGTAAAATTGAAGGAGTGGGTATCAGCGATGGAGTTATGAAAGTCCATCCACTTTATGCTTTGGGTCCATTAGTAACCGTTTAACAACGACCACGTCTCAGTTGAAACACTTTCATCAGCGTCAGAATCGACCGGAGCAGTGGCCTCAAGGAGCAACAGCGGAAAGGAGGCTTTGTCCCTCTGCGACCGTTCAAAAATGGTTCAAATGGCTCTGAGCACTATGGGATTTAACATCTATGGTCATCAGTCCCCTAGAACTTAGAACTACTTAAACCTAACTAACCTAAGGACATCACACAACACCCTCTGCGACCGTCAGATCTATCCTAGTGTGTTCCGATTTATACAGCTCTTGGCAACTCTACCAGTAACAATGGCCAATAATGAGGGCAGTTTTGTCATCTTTAAGAGAACCAAGACATACCTAAGGACCTAAGGAATACAACAATGGTGGCACCAGTTCATCGAGAAATAGGACTGATGACCAAACTGTGTTAAGTGATATGCTAAAGCAAAGAGATCACGGTCTTGCTTTTGTTTTTTTAATTTTCTAGTAAATGGTTCAATCATTTGTTCTATGCATATGTGTTAAAGTGTCAGACAAAGTAGATTTTATACACGTCAGAGTAAATTAACACAGGCCTAGTCTATAAAAATAGGCAGTTAACAGAATAGGTGCAGAAAATTCTCTTAGTAACGATGGTTATGTATTATTAAACTATTCTCACTTCCTAACACTACTAAACTGATTTCATGAGGTAACTCACAACTTCAATAAATCGTTTTCGTAATGCCATTAATGTTCTAATTAAACAAATGTGAACCAATGACACACTTGACTTTTATAATTTTGGACATTAAATTACTATGGATGCATGAAATTAATTATCAGATTGAGCTATTGTAAAAGGAAAATAATAGCTGTCCCACCTCAAACATAAAATTAAAAATTAAAAAATACGAAATTGTAATTACGGCACTGTACGACAACACCAGTGATAAGTATCCCCCAGCGTGGAGTTGGCGGGAAATTCGAAATGGTCGTACCCTTTCTGGGACTCAAACCCTGGTCCTTCTGGACGGAAAGCCCAAGTGCACCCCCTCGCACGATCATGCCACCAGAGGCATTTCGATTTGGTGGGAAATTAATAATGGCTGAGTCCTTTCTCGAATCCTGGTGACGGAAAGCCCTAGTGCGTCCCCCAAGACATGGAAACTGCCCAGATGGTGGAGAGGAAGTTTAGGTTAGTGTACTTTATTTGTTTTGGTTGAGAAATTGAAATAAATATCAGTCCTAATTACGTTCTTAACCATAAAGGCCAGGCTTAATTATACAACTACATTCATAGTGCTACACAACCACTCCTTAAAATCACAATACAGCTGTATAGATGATGACGCCATATAACAGATGTTATGCTGCCAGGAAAAAATTTCACATTACCACTGAAAGCTAGTGTCTGACACACTCAGACTCTACCCTTCACCTACATGCTAGTGTGAGAAAGGATGGGATGTAAGATAATACACTTTTTATTTTTTTCGGTATATACATTCAACTGACGATATGTTTCTGTTAGACACAGAGGAGTTTAATAAGTGTGTTACCTGTAAGCATACAGCTGACGACTGTATCTATCGCCGTTTGACGTTAGAGTTCGCTATAGACGCCTTCTTGACATTCACCCTGCAGCCCAGGTAACTGAAGCCAATACACGCTACCACAACTTATGGAAAACATACTTCACTGTTCTAATTACACTTCGAAAGTGTCGTGAGAAAACCAGCAATCATAATGAACGGGTCATAACACAACACATGTACCAGGGGTTGGGAAAAAATCATTGTAATAACACTCCTACAGCGAAAACCGACCCCCAAAAATTGCAGAGGGGCAGCAGATGCAGCAGTGACCTTCTCAGTGGGAGCTCCTGAGCTAACCACTTGGAGGTAGTCTTACCCTCCCCGCCGTGCAGAGTTGTCGCTCGATTTGAGGCAGCATGTCACGGATTGGGTGGCCCCTCCCGCCGGTGGTTCGAGTCCTTCCTCGGGTATGGGCGTGTGTGATGATCTTAGCATAAGTTAGTTTAAGTAGTGTGTAAGTTTAGGGACCAATGAACTCAGTATGTTGGTCCCTTAGGAATTCACACACATTTGAAAATTTATCCTCACCTTCCACCCCTCATCTCTTCCTTCCTCCCTCCCTCCCTCCCTCCCTCTCCTCACAGCAGGTAGGGATAAAGGTCTGTTCTATCTTGCCGCTGGTGGTCCACAAAGAGGTCCTTCTGGTAGCATTCATTTACTATGTCTAATCTGTGAAAATGAGTCAACGATAGACAAAAGGCAGAAAGAGAACTCTTCTCGCAATCCGTTAAACGTATATCTCGGAAAGTCATGACACCTCATGAAACAACAATGACTTGCAAAACAGGAAGTCTTCCCCCTAAAGTGACTGCAGACCCACTGTATCTGGGAGCACAGTATTCCTCAGCTTTGGCCGGAGGAGCCTGTAAGGCATTGCACGAGCTCACTGTGGTCGCTGACTGCCTTGAGACGACGGTCCTTCGCCAGCGTGAAAGCATCTATAGTCAACTAAACAACAGAAGATAAATGGAGGGCCGCCCCAAGAGCCACTTTTGAGTCACAAATATAGCGATGGAGAACAGTTGTACTTATAGTCGAGCATTTTAAAGAGGAAAATACAATCGCGGCGATAATAAATGTCCCCTTTAAAAAAATAGGTACAGGGGCAGTCCATTTTATTTTATTTTATGAGCAAAAGCAGTATAGTTTTCACGTTCAGTTGCAGGATATAATGCGCACCTCATTATTTTTAGACATCATACGAAGTGCACCTCCATCGATTAGAAATGATTTATGGTATACACCTCCTATACATGTCAACCATGTGTAAAACTGGGAAACAATTACTTCCACTATTTTGCTGCGAAAACTACCGATCACCGCATAATGTAATAATTATTTGGAAACCGTCATCAGAGGAAAGAAAAAGCGAGAATTTAAACTCCAGAGAGAAAAACCAAGGACTGTCTCCTTCGATCTGACAGACGTCTAGCACACAAAGTAGTGGAACTCGGGTGACTACGTACTATCGTCATGGATCTTTAAGAGTATAAAAGGCGATGTGATAGGCACAGGAAGATGCCATGGTTGGTTCCTATTACTTCAGAGTCTAGACAATAGTGTTACAAAATATGGGTTATATAACATGCATCGTAAATGTTATGCTCATTACTGTTATGAATTGAAATGTGCTTACAACCTCTACAGAATCGTTTTGCAAAGAGTTTTTCACTGTTTGCAGGGCTGTAACACTATATAAAATAATATACAAATGTTTGACATCGAGGCTTAGCGAATGGCAATGTGCATGTATAGTCCTTATACGTATGTGTTTGGAGCTGTCAGTTTGGTACAGTTCCGGTTCGAATGCATAACTTGCTAACTGCCTACAGTTTATGTTGCCGGGGATGTGCGCTGTGTAGGTATGAGGAGGGTAAACTCTCAGGGCCCAGGAAGATACGTGCAGTCGACATACTGTCAAGTAACAAATAACTTGTTATTAGGATATAAAAATATACAAAAATCTACAGTTCGTAGGTGTCATGACATGGTTGTGGGGCTGTATCAGAGTTGGAAGGTGTAAACAAAATCAGCGAAGCTCGCCTGATAAGCAATAAGAGCAACAGCAGAAATCAACTCTGACAAACATCAACTCCATGTTCCAGATCCCTACACGGTAGAGTGGAAGTTAGATGAACATGTAGAGCAATGCCAGACTTTGAGTTTCTGTCAAGCGAGTAGCTACATGAGTCAGCAGACAAGCACACTGATGTGCCAAGGCAACACACGGATTTGTTTCCTGACTACGAGTTTCCATTCTGAACCACTCGTTGAGTCTCATCTAGGTATGAGGCGAATGTTACAATATCTTTCATGATCTTCCTATCCAAAATGCATCCATTTAGATCATTGGCAAAAGGGGAAGTCTTAGAGTTTCTTAGTAGATTGGTGTATAGGACACGCCAATATCCTTGTATAAAATCAAACAACGTATGGGTATGCGGCCAATATGAAAATATGCATACGGAGAAATATCAGAAAATATGAAAAATATGACATAAAATCGGAAAAATCGTGTAAAGCCTGGTACAATTACAAGATGATGGGAAGTACCTAAAATTGAGGGAAATACGTCAAAACATATAGCATCGCGAAAGAAACTTGGAAAATTACTTAAATTGACTGAGAATACATAAAAATAGAGAAAAAGTACCACGAAACGTACGTAATTGAGGTGAGTTGTGGGTATTCGGACACTCAAGTCCGAGAAAAGCTTAAATATTATCCTCTGGCTGCATTCACGTTTAACCTTTCTCCTCAGACTGTAAACTACGTGAGTTTTCGTAACACATACTCCAACTAAGGCGACATAGGCTCGGCCCGCCCGGTTAGCCGTGGGTTCTAACGCACTGCCTTCCAGGCGGGAAGGCGTGCAGGTCCCCGGCAGGAACCCGACCGGCGGATTAGTGTCGAGATCCGCTGTGCCGGGCAGTCTGTGGATGGTTATTAACGCGGTCTTCCATCTACCTCGGTGAATGCGGACTGTTTCACCTTAATCCACCTCAGTTAAACTATGTTTTGCCATTGTTGCGAAAAACACTGTCTCCATGGACAGTTGTCTTGTGACAGCCATAGCGACAGAACCAGCAGCAGCGAGTACTGTTTGTATAAAGCGTTTTTGTACTTATTTGCTGCGCTTAGCTTTTAAATAGTTTTTCTGGGAAAACCTAGCGTAGTTTTCGCGTCTCGTATTTCAGTGAGTGTTTCTTGATTATCAGAGTAGCTCATTAGAAGATTATCTTGGGAATTTGTCACCGTATAGAGTAGGGTAAACATAGTCATGTGTAGGGACTGTGGTTGTTGTGAGCGGACGCAAGGAGAATTGGCCACTCTTCGGGGGCAGGTGGAGGCTTTGTCTGTTAGGCTCATCGAGCTCGAGGCGCAGGCGTCGGCTCGTAGTGGCGTTGGGGCAACTGTGGTGAGACCTATGCCTACTTCGGTGGCCTTGGAATCACATGGAACACCTGATGTCGCTGCGTCTTCCGGCAGAGAGCATCTTACCGGTCAGCCATCACTCCAGGGTGAATGGCGGACAGTGGTGGGCTCGCGCGTGCCTGGCCGAAAGGCGAAGGTGGGATCTGGCCGCGTGGCAGCTGCCTTACCCCTTTCCAACAGGTACGGGGTGCTTCCTAGTGGTGATGACATCGTTTCCGAGCCACCACAGGGTGCCTCGCCTGTTGGGCCAGTGGCCGATTCTCCGGCAAGGTCCCGACAGTCACAGAGGGCGGGCCTATTAGTTATAGGGAGCTCCAACGTTAGGCGGGTTATGGAGCCCGTCAGGAAAATAGCGGGTAGGTCGGGGAAGAATGCCAGTGTGCACTCGGTGTGCTTGCCGGGGGGTCTCGTCCGTAATGTGGAGGAGGCCCTTCCGGCAGCTATTGAACGCACTGGGTGTGACCGGCTGCAGATAGTAGCACATGTCGGAACGAATGACGCCTGCCGCTTGGGTTCTGAGGCCATCCTTGGTTCCTTCCGGCGGCTGGCTGATTTGGTGAAGACAACCAGCATCGCACGCGGAGTGCAAGCTGAGCTTAATATCTGCAGCATAGTGCCCAGAGTCGATCGCGGTCCTCTGGTTTGGAGCCGTGTGGAGGGTCTAAACCAGAGGCTCAGACGACTCTGCGACTATAATGGTTGCAAATTCATCGACCTCCGTTATTGGGTGGAGAACTGTAGGGCCCCCCTAGACAGGTCAGGCGTGCACTACACACCGGAAGCAGCTACTAGGGTAGCAGAGTACGTGTGGCGTGCACACGGGGGTTTTTTAGGTTAGAGGGACCCCCCTTGGGCGAAACGATAAAATACCTGACGGCTTACCAGAGAGGACATTATCATCGTTGATAAAGAATGTCCGTCCTCAGAGACCAAAAACAGGAAAAGTTAACGTAATATTGGTAAACTGCAGGAGTATCCAGGGCAAGGTTCCTGAATTAGTATCTCTTATTGAAGGAAATAGTGCGCATATAGTATTAGGAACGGAAAGTTGGTTAAAACCGGAAGTGAACAGTAACGAAATCCTAGACACAGAATGGAATATATACCGCAAGTATAGGATAAACGCCAATGGTGGAGGAGTATTTATAGCAGTAAAGAATTCAATAATATCCAGTGAAGTTATTAGCGAATGCGAATGTGAAATAATCTGGGTTAAGTTAAGTATCAAAGGTGGGTTAGATATGATAGTCGGATGCTTCTATAGACCACCTGCATCAGCAACCGTAGTAGTTGAGCGCCTCAGAGAGAACCTGCAGAACGTCGTGAAGAAGTTTCGTGATCATACTATTGTAATAGGGGGAGACTTCAATCTACCAGGTATAGAATGGGATAGTCACACAATCAGAACTGGAGCCAGGGACAGAGACTCTTGTGACATTATCCTGACTGCCTTGTCCGAGAATTACTTCGAGCAGATAGTTAGAGAACCAACTCGTGAAGCTAACGTTTTAGACCTCATAGCAACAAATAGACCGGAACTTTTCGACTCCGTGAATGTAGAAGAGGGTATCAGTGATCATAAGTCAGTGGTTGCATCAATGACTACAAGTGTAATAAGAAATGCCAAGAAAGGAAGGAAAATATATTTGCTTAACAAGAGTGATAGGGCACAAATCGCAGAATATCTGAGTGACCACCATCAAACGTTCATTTCTGAGGAAGAGGATGTGGAACAAAAATGGAAAAAATTCAGAAACATCGTCCAGTACGCCTTAGATAAGTTCGTACCGACTAAGGTCCAAAGCGAGGGGAAAGATCCACCGTGGTATAACAATCATGTACGAAAGGTACTACGGAAACAAAGAAAGCTTCATCATAGGTTTAAGAGTAGTCGAATCATAGCTGATAAGGAAAAGCTGAACGAAGCGAAAAAGAGCGTAAAGAGAGCAATGAGAGAAGCATTCAACGAATTCGAACATAAAACATTGGCAAACAATCTAAACAAGAACCCTAAAAAGTTTTGGTCATACGTAAAATCGGTAAGCGGATCTAAATCCCCTATTCAGTCACTCGTTGACCACGATGGAACCGAAACAGAGGACGACCGAAGAAAGGCAGAAATACTGAATTCAGTGTTCCGAAACTGTTTCACTGCGGAAAATCGTAACACGGTCCCTGACTTCAGCCGTCGCACGGACGCCAAAATGGAAAATATTGAAATAAACGATATCGGAATTGAAAAACAACTGCTATCACTTAGTAGCGGAAAAGCATCCGGACCAGACGAGATACCCTTAAGATTCTACAGTGATTATGCTAAAGAACTTGCCCCCTTTCTATCAGCAATTTATCGTAGATCGCTGGAAGAACGTAAAGTACCTAGCGACTGGAAGAAAGCGCAGGTCGTTCCCATTTTCAAGAAGGGTCATAAATCAGATGCGAATAATTATAGGCCTATTTCGCTTACGTCAATCTGTTGTCGAATAATGGAACATGTTTTGTGTTCTCGTATTATGACGTTCTTAGATAATACAAATCTCCTTCATCATAACCAACATGGATTCCGCAAACAGAGATCATGTGAAACTCAGCTCGCCCTATTTGCCCAAGAAATTCACAGTGCCGTAGACACTGGCGAGCAGATTGATGCCGTATTCCTGGACTTCAGGAAGGCATTTGATACGGTTCCGCACTTACGTTTAGTGAAAAAAATACGAGCTTACGGAATATCGGACCAGGTTTGTGATTGGATTCAGGATTTCCTAGAAGAAAGAACACAACATGTCATTCTTAACGGTTCAAAATCTGCAGATGTAGAGGTAATTTCGGGAGTACCGCAGGGAAGCGTGATAGGACCTTTATTGTTTACAATATACATAAATGACTTAGTTGACAACATCGGTAGCTCCGTGAGGCTATTTGCAGATGACACGGTTGTCTACAAGAAAGTAGCAACATCAGAAGACTCGTACGTACTCCAGGAGGACCTGCAGAGGATTAATGCATGGTGCGACAGCTGGCAGCTTTCCCTAAACGTAGATAAATGTAATATAATGCGCATACATAGGGGCAGAAATCCATTCCAGTACGATTATGCCATAGGTGGTAAATCATTGGAAGCGGTAACGACCGTAAAATACTTAGGAGTTACTATCCGGAGCGATCTGAAGTGGAATGATCACATAAAACAAATAGTGGGAAAAGCAGGCGCCAGGTTGAGATTCATAGGAAGAATTCTAAGAAAATGTGACTCATCGACGAAAGAAGTAGCTTACAAAACGCTTGTTCGTCCGATTCTTGAGTATTGCTCATCAGTATGGGACCCTTACCAGGTTGGATTAATAGAAGAGATAGACATGATCCAGCGAAAATCAGCGCGATTCGTCATGGGGACATTTAGTCAGCGCGAGAGCGTTACGGAGATGCTGAACAAGCTCCAGTGGCGGACACTTCAAGAAAGGCGTTACGCAATACGGAGAGGTTTATTATCGAAATTACGAGAGAGCACATTCCGGGAAGAGATGGGCAACATATTACTACCGCCCACATATATCTCGCGTAATGATCACAACGAAAAGATCCGAGAAATTAGAGCAAATACGGAGACTTACAAGCAGTCGTTCTTTCCACGCACAATTCGTGAATGGAACAGGGAAGGGGGGATCAGATAGTGGTACAATAAGTACCCTCCGCCACACACCGTAAGGTGGCTCGCGGAGTATAGATGTAGATGTAGATGTAAACCATAATTACACTACTGGCCACTAAAACTGCTACACCAAGAAGAAATGCAGATGATAAACGGGTATTCATTGGACAAATATATTATACTAGAACTGACATGTGATTACATTTTCACGCAATTTGGGTGCATACATCCTGAGAAATCAGTACCCAGAACAATCACCTCTGGCCGTAATAACGGCCTTTATACGAATGGGCATTGAATCAAACAGAGCTTGGATGGCGTGTACAGGTACAGCTGCACATGCAGCTTCAACACGATATCACAGTTCATCAAGTGTAGTGACTGGCGTATTGTGACGAGCCAGTTGCTCGGCCACCATTGACCACACGTTTTCAGTTGGTGAGAGATCTGGAGAATGTGCTGGCCAGGGCAGCAGTCGAACATTCCCTGTATCCAGAAAGGCCCGTACAGGACCTGCAACATGCGGTCGAGCATTATCCTGCTGAAATGTAGGATTTCGCACTTATCCAATGAAGGGTAGATCCACGGGTCGTAACACATCTGAAATGTAACGTCCACTGTTCAGAGTGCCGTCAATGTGAACAAGAGGTGACCGAGACGTGTAACCAATGGCATCCCGTACCATCACGCTGCGTGATGCGCCAGTGTGGCGATGACGAATAGACCCTTCCAATGTGCGTTCACCGCGATGTCGCCAAACACTGATGCGACCATCATAATGCTGTAAACAGAACCTAGATTCATCCGAAAAAATGACGTTTTGCCATTCTTTCACCCAGGTTCGTCGTTGAGTACACCATCGCAGGCGCTCCTGTCTGTGTGCAGCGTCAAGGGTAAAGGCAGCCATGGTCTCCTAGCTGATAGTCCATGCTGCTGCAAACGTCGTCGAACTGTTCGTGCAGATGGTTGTTGTCTTGCTAACGTCTCTATCTGTTTACTCAGGGATCGAGACGTGGCTGCACGATCCGTTACAACCATGCGGATAAGATGCCTGCCATCTCGACTGCTAGTGATACGAGACCGTTGGGATCCAACACGGCGTTCCGTATTACCCTCCTGAACCCACCGATTCCATATTCTGCTAACAGTCATTGGATCTCGACCAACGCGAGCAGCAATGTCGCGATACGATAAACCGCAATCGCGATAGGCTACAATCCGACCTTTCTCAAAGTCGAAAACGTGATGGTACGCATTTCTCCTTCTTACACGAAGCATCATAACAACGTTTCACTAGGCAACGCAGGTGAACTGCTGTTTGTGTATGAGAAATCGATTGGAAACTTTCCTCATGTCAGCACGTTTTAAGTGTCGTCACCGGCGCCAACCTTGTGTGAATGCTCTGAAAAGCTAATCATTTGCGTATCACAGCATCTTCTTCCTGTTGGTGAAATTTCGCGTCTGTAGCACGTAGACTTTGTGGTATAGCAATTTTAATGGCCAGTAGTGTATGTTACCACGCAAACGTTTGGGGCTACACTCGTCTGGTGTGAGACATTCCCGCGCGGGTCCACTGGGGGCCGAACCGCACAATAGCCCTGGGTTTG
This sequence comes from Schistocerca serialis cubense, assembly GCF_023864345.2. Lineage (NCBI taxonomy): Eukaryota > Metazoa > Arthropoda > Insecta > Orthoptera > Acrididae > Schistocerca > Schistocerca serialis. The sequence continues at coordinate 587,880,028 of NC_064640.1, forward strand.
GTGTGGGGCGGCGGTGAGGTGAGTGGACTGCTGTACCCTGGTCTGTGATTGTGAACCACTGAGGGCTACAGCGGAGACGAAGCCTCGCCGTCGTTTCTAGGTGCCCATTTCCATAAAATACAATACAGGGTGACATAAGTATTGCACAGAGGCACCATAATGAAGCAGGAAAAACATATCTATCCGAGTCCATAGCTGTGTTCTCACACATGCAGTTCAATATACCGGGTGGTCCATTGATCGTGACCGGGCCAAATATCTCACGAAAAAAGCATCAAACGAAAAAACTACAAAGAACGAAACTCGTCTAGCTTGAAGGGAGAAACCAGATGGCGCTATGGTTGGCTCGCTAGATAGCGCTGACACAGGTCAAACGGATATGAACTGCGTTTTTTTAAAATAGGAACCCCCATTTTTATTACATATTCGTGTAGTACGTAAAGAAATATGAAAGTTTTAGTTGGACCACTTTGTTCGAATTGTGATACATGGCGCTGCAATAGTCACAAACGTATAAGTACGTGGTATCACGTAACATTCCGCGAGTGCTTCGTGATACATTACCCGTGTTAAAATGGACCGTCTACTAATTGCGGAAAAGGTCGATATAGTGTTGATAAATGGGTATTGTGATCAAAATGCCCAACGGGCGTGTGATATGTATGCTGCTCGGTAACTTGTACGACATCATCCTAGTGTCCGGACCGTTCGCCGGGTAGATCCGTTATTTAAGGAAACAGGAAGTGTTCAGCCACATGCGAAACGTCAACCACAACCTGCAACAAATTATGATGCCCAGTTAGGTGTTTTAGCTGCTGTCGCGGCTAATCCGCACATCAGTAGCAGACAAATTGCGCGAGAATCGGGAATCTCAAAAACGTCGGTGTTGAGAATGCTTCATCAACATCGATTGCACCCGTACCATATTTCTATGCACCAGGAATTGCATGGCGACGACTTTGAACGTCATGTATAGTTCTGCCACTGGAGACAAGAGAGATTATGGGACGATGACAGATTTTCTCCATTCGTTCTATTTAGCGACGAAGCGTCATTCTCCAACAGCGGTAACGTAAACCGGCATAATATGCAGTATTGGCAATGGAAAATCCGCGATGGCAGCGACAAGTGGAACATCAGCGACCTTGGCGGGTTAATGTATGGCGCGGCATTATGGGAGTAAGGATAACTGGCCCCCATTTTATCCAAAAAATGTCCAAATGGCTCTGAGCACTATGGGACTCAACATCTGTGGTCATCAGTCCCCTAGAACCTAGAACTACTTTAGCCTAACTAACCTAAGGACATCACACACATCCATGCCCGAGGGAGGATTCGAACCTGCGACCGTAGTAGTCGCGCGGTTCCGGATCACCGCGGCCGGCCCCATTTTATAGATGGCGATCTAAATGGTGCAATGTATGCTGATTTCCTACGTAATGTTCTACCGATGTTACTACAAGATGTCTCACAGCTTGAGAGAATGGCGATGAACTACCAACATGATGGATGTCCGGCACATAACTCGCGTGCGGTTGAAGCGGTATTGAACAGCATATTTCATGACAGGTGGATTGGTCGTCGAAGCACCATATCATGGCCCGCACGTTCACCGGATCTAACGTCCCAGAATTTTCTTTCTGTGGGGAAAGTTGGAGGATATTTGCTATCGTGATCCACCGACGACGCCTGACAACATGCGTCAGTGCATTGTCAATGCATGTGCGAACATTACAGAAGGCGAACTACTCGTATTGCCAAATGCATTGAGGTTGACGTACATCATTTTGAGCATTTACTGCATTAATGTGATATTTACAGGTAATCATGCTTTAACAGCATGCGTTCTCAGTAATGATATGTTCACAAAGGTACATGTATCACACTGGAAAAACCGAAATGAAATGTTTAAACGTACCTACGTTCTGTAATTTAATTTAAAAAACCTAACTGTCACCAACTGTTGGTCTAAAATTGTGAGCCACGTGTTTGTGACTATTACAGCGCTATCTGTCACAAAGTGAAAGAAGAGGTCCAATTAAAACATTCATATTTCTTTACGTACTACACGAATTTGTATTAAAAAGGGGGTTCCTATTAACAAAAAAAAAAAAAAAACGCAGTTGATATCCGTGTGACCTATGGCAGCGCCATCTAGCTGGTTAACCATAAAGTCATCTGGTTTCCCCCTTCAAGCTACACAAGTTTCGTTCTTTGTAGTTTTTTCGTTTGACGCTTATTTCGTGAGATATTTGGCCCGGTCACGATCAATGGACCATCCTTTATATATTACCGAATTGCGGCTGGTTCTCGAAAACGAAGCTTTTCCTTTCACATTAAGGAGAAGAATTAGTATATTTGTTAGACTTAAGCCATTCCCTAGAGTGCTCTGTAGCAGAGTGGACCGATGCCACATGGATCACCTTGAGTCGTGTGCGGTGGTTGTACTCAAGAGATTTGGTATAAGGACGAAATTTCTTTGTTATCCTACACATGAGCAAAACTAACATCAGACCAGGACTTTTTTGTGCAAGAGGAGTGCTACCAGAGCTGTGGTGATGCTACTGTAAAGAGCAATAAGACTGTTACATCTCTTTTGGTTACTGATCATTGTATTTACTCCTTCGTAAGAAGTTGCTGCTTCTTTATGTGCATTTTCTTGCAGCAGGGTGTGGTTGGTACCTCAGTGTATCAGCAATTGAAAATATTCATGTCGGTGTTTTTTTGTTCTATTTCCTGGTGAGACATAGCAACATCCATCAAAAACCACTACTACTACTACTAATGATACGCACAACTGACGAGGGAAAGACCGAACAGCACTCTAAGAACTTCATTCCAGTTCGTCTACAAGCAGCTCGAGCGGTGGATATACACTACCGATACCATCCTAGGACACAAGAAAAATGTAGAAGGAATTCATTTTACCATTTTAAAGTTTGTCCCCCTAGTGACTGCGTTAGGAAACTTGCATGTGGTTCTATATCTGATGGTGGACAAATATATCCCGCATGAATAATACTTCGGAAAATGTGTGGCATTAACAGTATGGTATTTTCAGCTGCAGAGCGGTATAACTATCACAGTGTGTGTTCATGCTCTATGATCATTTATCTCATGCCAGTACTTTCCTGGAACTCCCTCCACATGGATAATACTTCGGAAACTGTGTGGCAATAACAGTATAGTATTTTCAGCTGCAGAACGATGTAACTATCACAGTGTGTGTTCATGCTCTATGATCATTTATCTCATGCCAGTAATTTCCTGGTACTCCCTCCAGACGGTGGAATAATGCGACACAATTGATAACATGGTTGATTTACATGAAATGTTTCGAACTCCATCTGTCTGGAGCTCCATCATGTATAAACCACACATTTCTTGTTAACCGTCTCTTATATCATCACAACACTCTGATGTCTACTATACACTGATGAAAGGCGTTAAGCTCCTCGACACTCACGCATCGGGAAGGATCTTGTGCTTTTTTATGGGTGCTGTGGATAAGATTAGTGTTGCAGACAATATTGGTAAAGGACAGAGTGAGCGGGATCTGTCGATCACAGACTTCATCCTACAAATGCGAGAATACTCTGTGAGGTCCAACCACACAGATATAGAAGGCCATCTTTAATCGTAAATTCCGCACTGTGATTGATGCGCCGGAAACATGTACATAACGTAATTGCATCGGTATAGGACGCTGTCTGGTATACTTGGATGTAAATGGTCGAATGGACGTACTGCACAGTCATCTAGCTTCATTCGCAATCTAGTATATTGTAGCTGCAAAGTAGTGGAGGGGAGATTTAGCGATGATACAGAAATTGGAAACCAGTCTTCTGTGTCACTGGCTGGTGTTAAAATTACGGATTAACTGGTAGAATTGCTAAAATACGCAACTGGCTATTAAAATTGCTACACCAAGAAGAAATACAGATGATAAACGGGTATTCATTAAACAAATATATTATACTAGAACTGACATGTTATTACATTTTCACGCAATATGGGTGCATAGATCCTGAGAAATTAGTACTCAGAACCTCTGGCCGTAATTACGGCCTTTATACGCATGGGCATGGAGTCAAACAGAGCTTGGATGGAGTCTACAGGTACAACTGCCCCTGCAGCTTCAACACGATACCACAGTTCATCAAGAGTAGTGGATGGCTATTGTGACGAGCCAGTTGCTTGGCCGCCAGGTGGAGTGGCCGAGCGGTTCTAGGCGCTGCAGTCTGGAGCCACGCGACCGCTACGGTCGCAGGTTCGAATCCTGCCTCGGGCATGGATGTGTGTGATAGCCTTAGGTTAGTTAGGTTTAACTAGTTCTAAGTTCTAGGGGACTGATGACTCAGAAATTAAGTCCCATAGTGCTCAGAGCCATTAGCCAGTTGCTCGGCCACCACTGGCCTGACGTTTTCAATTGGTGAGAGATCTGGAGAATGTGCTGGCCAGGGCAGCATTCGAACATTTTCTGTATCCAGAAAGGCCCGTACAGGACCTGCAACATGCGGTCATGCATTATCCTGCTGAAATGTAGGGTTTTACAGGGATAGAATGAAGAGTAGTGCCACGGGTCGTAACACATCTGAAATATAACGTCCATTGTTGAAAGTGGCGTCAATGCGAACGAGAGGTGACCGAGACGTGTGACCAATGGCACCCCATACCAACACGCTGGGTGATACTCCAGTATGCCGATGACGAATACACGCTTCCAATGTGCGTTCACCGCGATGTTGCCAAACACGATGCGACCATCATGATGCTGTAAACAGAACCTAGATTCATCCGAAAAAATGACGTTTTGCCATTCGTTCACCCAGGTTCGTCGTTGAGTACACCATCGCAGGCGCTCCTGTCTGTGATGCAGCGCCAAGGGTAACCGCAGTCATTGTCCCGAGCTGATAGTCCATGCTGCTACAAACGTCCTCGAACTGTTCGTGCACATAGTTGTTGCTAACGTCCCTATCTGTTTACTCAGGGATCGAGACGTGGCTGCTCGATCCGTTACAGCCATGCGGATAAGATGCCTGTCATCTCGACTGCTAGTGATACGAGGCCGTTGGGATCCAACACGGCGTTCCGTATTACCTCCTGAACCCAACGTTGCCATATCCTGCTAACAGTCATTGGATCTCGACCAACGCGAGCAGCAATGTCACGATACGATAAACCGCAATCGCTATAGGCTACAATCCGACCTTTCCCAAAGTCGAAAACGTGATGGTACGCATTTCTCCTCCTTACACGAGGCATCACACCAACGTTTCACCAGGGGAAGCCGGTGAACTGCTGTTTGTGTATGAGAAATCGATTGGAAACCTCCCTCATGTCATCACATTGTACGTCTCGCCACCGGCACCAACCTTGTGTGAATGCTCTGAAAAGCTAATCATTTGCATATCACAGCATCTGCTTCCTGTCGGTTAAATTTCGCGTCTGTAGCACGTCATCTTCATGGTATAGCAATCTTAATGTCCAGTTGTGTAGATCGCGCTATCAACTGTAGTGTGTATTAAAGAGCATCGTCCCATATCAACAGTGTCTTTCCCATGTTGTTCATGCACTGGTACACTGCTGATTACCTCATAACGATGACTGACACTACTGGGTTTAGACTGAAGAAGACTTGGTGGAACACTGAACAGCTGCTATTTGTCGCTGTTCAAAAAATGGTTCAAATGGCTCTGAGCACTATGGGACTCAACTGCTGAGGTCATTAGTCCCCTAGAACTTAGAACTAGTTAAACCTAACTAACCTAAGGACATCACAAACATCCATGCCCGAGGCAGGATTCGAACCTGCGACCGTAGCGGTCTTGCGGTTCCAGACTGCAGCGCCTTTAACCGCACGGCCACTTCGGCCGGCTTGTCACTGTGGAGGATGGGATTAATTGTGGGGTCATCACTTACACTATTGTTTGGAAGTGTTCCTCAATGCTGCATGATCGTCCTTTTTCCATATGGTGCAATGCCCTCTGTTACAGCGTAACGACATGCGCTGGCTCGAAGATAAAGAACGCAAGAGCTGAGAAGGCTGTGAGACGACGTCAGCATATAAATAGTACGCTGATTAGGACCGCACCATGACAGGAGCGGACTCTATCCGAAGAGAATATATGCGTCGCCCCTGTCAGCCTCGGCCGGACAGTGGAAGATGGACACTAGTAGACCAAGACTAGAAGAGAGCACTAAAAAAGTCCACAACACTTATCAAACTAAATAAAGGAGCATTTTTCAAGTACTGCATAGAGGTTACAGCAAAAATTCCTAAAAACAAATATAACACATATAAATAATGTTGCACTAAATACAGTGATGTAACTTCCAACCGCAGAGAATAAAGTCAATAAAACTGTTCAAAAACTAAAAAATAAAAGTCAGTAGGCTTAGATGAAGTACCAATGCGTGTAACGAAACAATGCATATACAGTATACAATGCCCCTTAACAAATGTAGTAAATGGATACTTCACATCAGGGACATTTCCAGAGCAGTCAAAACAGGCAAGAGCTGTTCATTTGCTTAACATAGGTAATGCAGAAAGCATAGAAAATTACCGGCTCATTTCCCTGCCGTCATCACTCTCAAAAATAATAAATACAATCTTTTAAGTGAATCACATTTTTCTTTCCGAAGTGGCAAAAATAAGGAGTCAGCCACAGTAGAATTCACAGAAGTTGTAATTAATGCTCTTGACAAAGATAAATGTGTTACAGGCATTGTTTTTTGGCTCTTTCTAAGGCCTTTGATACAGTCGACCGCAGGATTCTAGTAAAAAAAGTTAGAAGCATTAGGAGAAAGAGGGGTAGCTAATAACTGGTTTTGATCATACCTAGTAGAGAGGGTACAAAGACTACACATAAAACATACTTCAAATATATCTAAACATTTAATAAAACACTCATCGGAACCAAAATACATTAATATAGGGGTTCCACAAGGTAGCATATTAGGACCAATACTATTCCTGATATATATCAATGACTTTCCCAGTAGTATTACTCATGGTGAAAAAATTCTTTTTGCTGATGACAGCAATATTAAAGTCATTGAGAAAACAGGAGAACTCCTAGCATTGTAAAAAAATGAAACTCTCAAGGAAGTTCACAGTTGGTCAATAAGCAATAAAGTAACACTGAACACAAAGAAAACTAGTGCCATGAATTTCAGTTTGAAGAGGGAAAATGACAATGGCAAATTAAATGTAGATGACACCTCTATAGACAATGTAACAAATGCTAAATTTATAGGAATGAATATTGGTTCTCAGTTGAAGTGGTGTAAACACAAAAAGGTACTTGCAAACAGAGTCTCATCAGCATTTTATGCCAGTACAATCTGATCATCAGTGTCTTTTAGTTACATACTATTCATATGTACACTCTTTTTTAGGAGACAAATGCACAGTATATGAACACAATTTTCATGCCCCACAAAAGAGTCATACGTAAATCAACCAAAAATAGTAGTCGAGCTCATTGTAAAGATCTGTTCTCAGACTGGAGATTTTAACTGCTCCGCGTGAATATATTTACTAATCAGTTATACACATAAAATTAACATTGTTAATTACTACATAAACGGCTCTGTCCATGACCATGGAACAAGAGCTGGACTCAACTTACACTTACCAAGAAAAAATAAACATAAAACTCGAAAAAGCTTTTTCTACCAAGGAATAAAACTATACAGTAAATTACGAAAAGAGATTAAAGAAATGGCAAGAATACACTTACTTAAAAAGGCAATTAAAAAGTACCTGCTATGCAATACATTTTATACATTTAAGTATTAATTAGATAAAACAGATTAGGGGTGTGGTAAAAAAAATTCAACAAATAAATAATAATAATAAATATTAATAGTGATAATACAACAGTCAATATTACACATAACACCTTCACACTATGTTTTTCCTTCTTTTTTACCCTCCTTTTTTCGTTTTCTGGAAAAGCATACCCCCAAGCTATGTATAGCACAGTACTAACACCTCTTCCTCTTTCTGAGCTGAATATCTGACACATCTGCAATGTAGTTCCTTCTCTTGATTGTCGCACACATGACAAAATGGTAGATATCGAAATAGATGACAGAGGGATGGAAAAAGAACTAAAATCGCTCAAAAGAGGAAGGGCTGCTGGACCTGATAGGATACCAGTTCGGTTTTACACAGAGTACGCGAAGGAACTTCCCCTCTTCTTGCAGCTGTGTACCGTAGGTCTCTAGAAGATCGTAGCGTTCCAAAAGATTGGAAAAGGGCGCAGGTCATCCCCGTTTTCAAGAAGAGACCTCGAAGTGATGTGCAGAACTATAGACCTACACTCCCGGAAATGGAAAAAAGAACACATTGACACCGGTGTGTCAGACCCACCATACTTGCTCCGGACACTGCGAGAGGGCTGTACAAGCAATGATCACACGCACGGCACAGCGGACACACCAGGAACCGCGGTGTTGGCCGTCGAATGGCGCTAGCTGCGCAGCATTTGTGCACCGCCGCCGTCAGTGTCAGCCAGTTTGCCGTGGCATACGGAGCTCCATCGCAGTCTTTAACACTGGTAGCATGCCGCGACAGCGTGGACGTGAACCGTATGTGCAGTTGACTGACTTTGAGCGAGGGCGTATAGTGGGCATGCGGGAGGCCGGGTGGACGTACCGCCGAATTGCTCAACACGTGGGGCGTGAGGTCTCCACAGTACATCGATGTTGTCGCCAGTGGTCGGCGGAAGGTGCACGTGCCCGTCGACCTGGGACCGGACCGCAGCGACGCACGGATGCACGCCAAGACCGTAGGATCCTACGCAGTGCCGTAGGGGACCGCACCGCCACTTCCCAGCAAATTAGGGACACTGTTGCTCCTGGGGTATCGGCGAGGACCATTCGCAAACGTCTCCATGAGGCTGGGCTACGGTCCCGCACACCGTTAGGCCGTCTTCCGCTCACGCCCCAACATCGTGCAGCCCGCCTCCAGTAGTGTCGCGACAGGCGTGAATGGACGGACGAATGGAGACGTGTCGTCTTCAGCGATGAGACTCGCTTCTGCCTTGGTGCCAGTGATGGTCGTATGCGTGTTTGGCGCCGTGCAGGTGAGCGCCACAATCAGGACTGCATACGACCGAGGCACACAGGGCCAACACCCGGCATCATGGTGTGGGGAGCGATCTCCTACACTGGCCGTACACCACTGGTGATCGTCGAGGGGACACTGAATAGTGCATGGTACATCCAAACCGTCATCGAACCCATCGTTCTACCATTTCTAGACCGGCAAGGGAACTTGCTGTTCCAACAGGACAATGCACGTCCGCATGTATCCCGTGCCACGCAACGTGCTCTAGAAGGTGTAAGTCAACTACCCTGGCCAGCAAGATCTCCGGATCTGTCCCCCATTGAGCATGTTTGGGACTGGATGAAGCGTCGTCTCACGCGGTCTGCACGTCCAGCACGAACGCTGGTCCAACTGAGGCGCCAGGTGGAAATGGCATGGCAAGCCGTTCCACAGGACTACATCCAGCATCTCTACGATCGTCTCCATGGGAGAATAGCAGCCTGCATTGCTGCGAAAGGTGGATATACACTGTACTAGTGCCGACATTGTGCATGCTCTGTTGCCTGTGTCTATGTGGCTGTGGTTCTGTCAGTGTGATCATGTGATGTATCTGACCCCAGGAATGTATCAATAAAGTTTCCCCTTCCTGGGACAATGAATTCACGGTGTTCTTATTTCAATTTCCAGGAGTGTATATCTCTAACGTCGAGCAGTTGTAGAATTTTGTAACACGTATTATGTTCGAGTGTAATGACTCTTCTGGAGACTAGACATCTACTCTTTAGGAATCAGCATGGGTTTCTAAATAGACGATCGTGTGAAACCCAGCTCGCGCTATCCGTCCACGAGACTCAGAGGGCCATGGACACGGGTTCCCAGGTACATGCGTGTGAATGGATTGAAGAGTTCCTAGATAACAGAACGCAGCATGTCATTCTCAATGGAGAGAAGTCTTCTGAAATAGGAGTGCTTTCAGGTGTGCCACAGGGGAGTGTCGTAGGACCATTGCTATTCACAATATATATAAATGACCTTGTGGGGGGGTGGGTTGTTTGGGGGAGGAGACCAGACAGCGAGGTCATCGGTCTCATCGGATTAGGGAAGGACGGGAATGGAAGTAGGTTGTGCCCTTTCAAAGGAACCATCTCGGCACTGGCCTGGAGTGATTTAGGGAAATCACGGAAAACCTAAATCAGGATGGCCGGACGCGGGATTGAGCCGTCGTCGTCCCGAAAGCGAGCCCAGTGAGCTAACCACTGCGCCACCTCGCTCGGTTGATCTTGTGGATAACATCGGAAGTTCACTGAGGCTTTTTGATGATGATGCTGCGGCATATCGAGAGGTTGTAACAAAGAAAAATTGTACTGAAATGCAGGAGGATCTGCAGGGAATTGACGCATGGTGCATGGAATGGCAACTCAATCTCAATGTCGACAAGTGTAATGTGCTGCGAATACATAGAAAGAAAGATCCCTTATCATTTAGCTAGAATATAGCAGGTCAGCAACTGGTAGCAGTTAATTCAATAAATTATCTGAGAGTACGCATTAGGAGTGATTTGATATGGAATGATCATATAAAGTTGATCGTCAGTAAGGCAGATGCCAGACTGAGATCCATTGGAAGAATCCTAAGGAAATGAAATCCGAAAACAAAGGAAGTAGGTTACAGTACGCTCGTTCGCCCCGGCTTGAATACCGCTCAGCAGTGTGAGATCCGTACCAGATAGGGTTGATAGAAGAGAGAGAGAAGATCCAACAGTGAGCAGCGTGCATCGTTACAGGATCATTTAGTAATCACGAAAGCGTTACAGAGGTGATAGATAGACTCCAGTGGAAGACACTGCAAGAGAGACGCTCAGTAGATCGGTACGGGTTTTTGTTGATGTTTCGAGAACATTCCTTCACCGAGGAGTCAAGCAGTATATCACTCCCTCCTACGTATATCTCGAGAAGAGTAAAAAATCAGAGGGATTAGAGCCCACACGGAGGCATACCGACAATATTTCATTCCACGAACAATACGAGACTGGAATGGAAGGGAGAACCGATAGAGGCACTTAAGGTACCCTCCGCCACACACCGTCAGTTGGCTTGCGGAGTATAGATGTAGACGTAGATGTAGGTGCTCACTCAGTTTTTCAGGAAAGGAAAATGGCCCAGAGATCACCAGTGTGTGTGTGTGTGTGTGTGTGTGTGTGTGTGTGTGTGTGTGTGTATGTGTGTGTGTTTGTGTGTGTAGTGAGCGAAGTGTTAGGAAACAATGTGTGTATAATGTGTGCAGGGACTGATAGTGAAATATGAACGAACATTGTGGCACTTCATTATTTAATAAGTTATTTGTAAAAAAGTGTTGTATACAGGAGTAAATCTAATGATTGTCTCTAACTAGAAGTCTGTAATTGTATGAGTATACAAGTTAGCGTATTTTAAATTTATCTAAACTTTTAAATAATTTAACATGTCCTACATCGTTGTAAAAAGAGAACTATGAATGAATAAAGTTGCTACTACTACTACTGCTACTACTACTTGTGATCCATGTCTATAACTTGCATGTGCAACACCGTAATCGATAGAGGGTAGCTCATTGTGTGAAGTTTAAGTATTTATTCTTTCTGCTTAATATCTTTGCATTACAGTAAGGAAGAGGAATTTAGCGAAATATGTTTTGTGGAATTATTACCGTGTGTCTAAATAACGAAACTATATTAAATTTGGAACTTCATGTATGAGAAACTGCAATGTAAAAACTGATTCATACTTACTGATTTTGTATTGTATAATATAAAAGACATAGTGATTCCCCTCCACTATGGAAGTGGTTCTGGCGCGCAAGGAAATGGTGGAAGCGGCGGTCAGGCTGAGTGCGAAGTCAGGGAGATATAAGCAGTCAGTGGTCAGCAGTTGTGGAGTCAACACCACAGGTGCCGAGAGAGGAGTTCGGTATCCTCATGACCAGGTAGACGCCATGTGCGAGCCACCGTTATTGCGCCAGTGCTCCAAAAAAATTCAGGAGCTTAGAACTGTAAATCAGTACGAACCAGTGTGTTTGTGTATGTTTAATTTTGCAATAATAATCTAAGTTTTGCAAAAACTCGTATTTGAACAATGAAATTTTCCTCTTCAATCAACGAAGCAGGGTCCTGTCCTCAAAGCTGTTAAATCCGAGTATCGTGTTTGTGAAAGACTGAGATTAATTATTTTATTTTACATTGAATTTATGAAAAGCTCGAATTTACTTTGAATAGCTTCTGATGGACAAGTGTCATTGTTCAATGTGTTGGAACATTAAGATTGTCAGTGACAACTACTCGCTTGACATGTAACAGAAGGGGGACATAATACTTATCACATGAGAAGTTTTCAATTTACTATGATATATTTCAATAGGAAATTGCCCAATGGTTGGTACTATTGATCTTAAATGTGATTGGTGAAAATCACTTATTTCATAAGTGATGAAAGAGACAGAAAAATATGAAACCAGTTGAATACTTGCTTTAATTTGAACTTACTTACCAATCCAAAATAAAAATATTGCTAGTGTATATTTGTAACGTGCGCGAGGGGCACACAATACTCATTAAAGCCTGTACTATGGTAAGTGAGTGGGGTTCACCTTACGAGACAGGATTTTCATATAGATATCGACCGTGCGTACCTTAATGGTGGCAAATCAGACTTACACCCACTCTGTAATAACAATGATCCATCAAGTAAGTTCAAAATGCAATTACACGTCAGTATGGACCAAAAGCAACACTGAAGATGCTACCAATTTAATAATAATACGGTCGCCAGCCTAATTAGGCATTAACTGAGTTTCTTCCCTATAGAAGTTGGTGTATATTCAGGCAAAACAACACGTAATAACACTGCATAATATAGTAAAATTTTAGAACCAGAAAATCTATTGAACTGATAGTTTCACGTTCTGTACTGATATGGAAAAACCATGAATACATAACACTACACTATAATGTATACTACAGAACTTCGTACTGTCTATTGATCTGATTGAAATTGGGCATAGGCTACCCTAGAAATAGCACTTTCGAGCCACACACAAAATGTCAATTTTGATAAAGATAAAACACTGATAAATTTTGACTTATATATTGACTTTAACTTTTGCTGGTCAAACCAATGTGGAACACTTCAGAATTCAAATGAATAAAAGAGGGGGGGAGGGGGGGGTGGGGACCCTGAAACTGTTATGATCACTATATTAAAAAAATTACTGAAATTATCATGCGTTCAAGATTTCCAGTATCTGAGTTACTACTCTATTTATCTTATTTACTTCTCATTTAAATACCTTTATATCTGTCTCGAAACAATTAAACTTTATTACTATATCAATATTAAAGTTACCTTTCAACTTCGTTAGACCTTCGTTATTCATTTACTGGTTCATTAACAAAACAGTTCTTTAAATACCATTCTAACATAGCTAGGTCTGCAAGTAATTATTCTTAACACAAAATTTAATTTTTCATTTCGGGACACTCGGATTGTACAACATTTGGAAAGGACCCCGTCTAAGTAAGTTGTGAGGATAATTAAATGATAGGAAAGTTCTGGTAAAATTTAGGTTATTATTGAACAGTTCACTTTATGGTCCATACGCATACAGTACTAAAAGTTGCAACTTGTATCGGTGCGGCGGTTGGCGGGCGGCGAGATGGCGAGGCACAGAGCACACATACAACCACAGCTATGACTCTTGACGTGTCGGCACTTTAATTGTTCTCAGCGTCGCAATACTTTTCCATTTAGTGCCTATGGAATTTTTCCATGCTGTGTGGGCGTTGGAACGACATACCCGAGGCTCAATGAAGCTACGTCTTCCAAGAGAGCCTCCTCGCTCCAGGAGGTGTTGCTCAAACCAGTGCCAGACTCCAACTGCTACTGCTGAGCCCGTTGTGCCGTGCAGCGCCCGTACGCATTTTGCCGCGCTCGCCTGCCATCCACCTTTTACCGCTCCCTTACAGACCGGGTATTCACCCGAGGTTTTGCATTCTACATATCCTAACACATTGCCTACGTATGGACCAGACGCACATTTACAATTTTAAACATCTTACAACAGTTTCAAAATTCGTTACATTTCAATTCTATCATAATATTACTTGACATTTGACATAAACATTAATCTTCACATTGAAACTTGTTTACTGTTTTCTTAACACAATGGCATGAAACGAAAAAGAAATGAAGTCAGAACACCAATTACACTAGTTTCTCGAAAAATTAGAAGAAAAAAAAATTACTTACTTGTACAATAGTACAGCGTTGTTGTTGTTACACATGCCCCTATTTCCAGTAAATTTCACTAAGTGCAAATTTGACGGGAACACTAAACTTTATATTTGTACAGGGCTTCTGAATCTTTGTGTGAATGCACCATCATAAAATTTTATATCAAAAAACTTCCTTTCACTCACATCATATAGGTCTATACTTTTTAATGTATCGAGAACATTTACCTACCATTTACTTAAGTGCCTTTGGCACAGTCCAACCTCCTATCACAACATGATGTAAGTAGCAAATTAATCATTATTATTAAATTTCTCAGAGAAATAAAAATCAAAATTTGCAACACAAACACTTAACTACAAAGCAGATACAAATACCTATATACACTATAAAAAAAATTGTTGCTGCTTGCATCGGATGGCAGTCCATTTCCCTATTTACTAATAAACACACAATACTATTTAGAAAAATCACTACATATATTTGCCACCTATTATTCAGATTTGGGCAGTCCATTTCGCATCATTTTATCACATCACCTGTACCACACTTACAATTCTCCTTTGATTATTTGTCTGCCCTCTTTGGTGTTTGGTAGTCATTTATATCATGACTCACATACTGCCCACTTTGATTTTTGGTAGTCCCATCTTTTATTTTGCTTGCAGCATTTACCCTTTCTTTTCTGCCCTTTTTTCCATACGTCTTTACATTTATAGTACATTTGGTAATCTGAAACTTACATAAGTACATTATCACACTGACAATGGTAAACATACATTTACAAATATTTGTTACATTTAGAATAAAATTAGTTTCAGCTTAAGATACAGCACATTTACTGCAGATTGCTTTCTGATTGTACTTAGGTTACTCACTCCTAGGAACATACAGTTTCAGGTCCACAAGGTTTCTTACACCTAAAGGATTCTTGGATTTTGCGTAGATCAGGTAGTAAGCATTATCGTGTGGAATGTTCTGTATTATATACGGTCCATTATAAATGTATTTAAATTTGGAAATTTCATGGTTCAGTTTATTAGATTTTTCGTGAGTTTTTAAAAGAACATAATCCCCAATTTAAAATTTTGAAACTTTCAGGTTTTTATCATGTCTTTTAGATCTAGAGTCAGCTTTTTGCTTTGCCCTTTTTCTGACTAATTCTTTATTTTGACTCAACCCCAAGCTTCTACAAGTTGGAAACTCTAGTTTTTTCTCAATTAAACTTTTACTTCTGCTGCCTAAGAAAATTTCTTCCGGTGGGAACCCAGTAGATTCATGATGTAAGGCGTTCATGACATTCTCAAAGCCCAATATAAACCTTCCTTAGGCTCTAAATCATGCCCCTTCCTGTTTTTTTCCACAACGCACCTTGGTCGACTGTGACATTGTCCCAAGATACGTCCTGACCCGTGAACCATTTATATCTGGTGACTTTCTCGGTTTCTAGAGTTCAAAGTCTTTGCTTACTTGAACTCTTTGCAAAATAGACACTGAGTCGTCAGGTGGTTCTTTCTTTCTTTGTTCAGTCTCAACATCTGGGTTTTGTTTTGAAACTTCGTCATTAGTAGGTACAATATAGCAATTAGCTGTATTCCCATTATTTTCACTAGTACCGAAATACTCGTCATCTGAACCATTCTGGATCGCTTTCAGGTTCTAACATAAAAGCTTTTCTGAGACAGGCACTGAGTTCTTCCTCTGCATTTTCGTCAGGCTTTAATTTTAACTCAATATCCTCTTTTGGCAAAACGGCCTCATTATCAGCTTTACTCACATCCACTGTTACTTCATATTTGGTGTAATCCTGGTGGACTTCAATTATTCTTAGGTAATTACCTGCCCCTTCCCCATGGTGCCTTTCAGTAACAGCTTGTACTATTGGCGGATCGTTAACAGAAGTTACTTCCTCGTCAATGCTTAGGATTTCATCCTCCAATTCCTTTCTTTCTTTAACCTTCGTCCTATCGGCAACACGCGCACTTTGCACGGCGCTATTTACTCTCTCCTCTTTAAATTCGGGCCACGTCACCTTATCGACGTCCCTACTATCTCCTTTTTCACTAATTAACCTCCTTGCCTCATACTCCTTCTTAAAATCCTCCCACTCACATTGCCTGAGGCCCTTGTACAGATCGTCGATCTGCACACGCCAATCAGTTACTTCTGCTAATTCATTCTCGCCATTTACTTCATTGCTAACACAGTTAACCGCACCTCTCTGTGTATCCACTGTTCCATCCACTATTTCCCTCGCCACGGAATTACCACTAGTAATGCATCCGCCAGCTCTTACGGCAATGTTTGTACCGAATTCTGCCATCTCGCTAGCGGCTTCTCTCTGAACAGCTGTTCTGCTAGGCTGGGCCGTTGCCCTCTGATGCTCCACTCGCCTGTTAACATGTATCGCTCTGCGCGGCGAAGATGATTCATCTGCGCACGCACCTGACACTTGCTTCGCCACAACACGCTGCGTCGTTCCATGCCCGTCCCTAACCTGTCTCATAACTTCACTGTCAGTCCGGTAACATTTCTTAAATAGGGGCCGGTATGTTCTGCCGGCTTCCGTTTGGCCCGCAACGTTCGCGGAAATCAGTTTCCCGTGTCGTTATTATTTTGCGCGGTGTACCCTCTACCGCGACCTGGATAACCCCCTCTTCCTCTTCCTCTGTCCCTACCTCTCTGTATCATGTTGACGCGAAGCCCATCGCCGTCATTTCTCTCGTCATTATTGCGATTATTCCTGTTATTAAAATTCTGATAATTGGCACGACTTTCGTGTCAGTGATCTTCGTCTTCGACCCTTTCGAGAAATGCTTGGAAGCTGCGATGATTGCTTCCCACATATCTCTTCGAATCTTCTGGAAGCTTTTTATATAGCTCCCATACGATTTCAGAATTGGATCTTCTCCCTCTTAAATGTGTCAACTTTCGGTACCAATAATCGCAGAATTCTTTCAAAAAATTCCTGCCCCTGTTATCATGAAGTTTGGCCATGATAAACTCGCGTCACAACTGATCCTGGTTTTATTCGGACCAGTATTCTTCCGTAAACTTTTGTTTAAACTCTTCGAACGTCATTAGTTCGGTATTCAAGTTAATTCCCCAGCGCTTAGCGTCACCTGCTAAGGCGCTAATTACTACGTTTATCTTCTTCTGACCAGACAAGTGTTCAGGAAACATTCTCTCGCAATTTTTGATGAAATCCAACGGATGCCATCCGTTATGTTTCTTGGCCTATCTTAGATTTTACTATCGAGATCGAAAATTTTGCCTTGAATTTTCGATGTATTTTGTTCACACTTTTGCGCACATCCGATAACTTTTTCACCTAAATTTCTTTCAGTATCTGAAACTGCCTTTTTCAACTATGAGATTCCATGTTGGCATTCGTTTACGATCTCAGTTTTAAGACCGAAAACTTTTTCGACTGCTTTTGTTTCAACTAGAGGCTCTACTTTCTGTTGGATGTTGAGAATTTCAACATCAAACCTACTGTTAATGTCGTCAATTTCCCCCTGCATAGTATTCATATTTTTATTAATTGCGACAATTTTGAACTTCATAGTATTTACTGCAGAACTTAAATTATCAACTTTTTGTTCTACCTGTTGTATTTGTATACTAATTTTAATTCCTTGTTCTTCGACCTGTGCTTTAAGCTGACCAACTTGTGTTTTAAGCTGCTCGTCAACGTGTGTTTTAAGCTGATCATTCTGTGTTTTGAGCTGATTACTTTGTGTTTTAAGCTGCTCGTCAACGTGTGTTTTAAGCTGATCATTCTGTGTTTTGAGCTGCTCACTCTGCCCTGCTATTTGTTTGGTTAATTGTTAAAATAAATCGTTCATGCTTAAAATTTTCTACTGTTTTGTTCTACGAAATCGGTGTGTTCCGATCCTACATCAAAATTTTCTTTCGGTTCTTTCTTTATCTGTGGTGAATCAAACATGTCAGTGGATTCTTTCACATACCCACTATCATCTACAAAATCATCCTCTACTTCCTGTTTTATTCCTTGCTGTGTTCTAGGCAATTTCGACATTTCAATCTGTTCGTAAGACTGGGTATTCACCTGAGGTTTTGCATTCTACATATCCTAACACATTGCCTACGAATGGACCAGACGCACATTTACGATTTTAAACATCTTACAACAGTTTCAAAATTCGTTACATTTCAATTCTATCACAATATTACTTGACATTTGACATTAACATTAATCTTCACATTGAAACTTGTTTACAGTTTTCTTAACACAATGGCATGAAACGAAAAAGAAATGAAGTCAAAACACCAATTACACTAATTTATCGAAAAATTAGAAGAAAAAAATACTTATTTGTACAATAGTACAGCGTTGTTGTTGTTACATATTGTTTTCAAGCTTTGAGGCGTAAATGATCTTCAGTTTGGCTGTAGTTCAGAATTTATTATAATGAGAGGATTTTCTTTAAAGTGTGCTTATTTGTGGATAAAGGAGAGGGCAGTTTGTAGGATTCCACTATATTATTTAATAACAGAATAAGTCAAACTGAGAGTAGGGTTTCTGTGAATGAATCTGAAACACTGACGAAGGGAAATTCACATGAAATGTGAGTATTGTGAATGTTATTGCATTTGGGATATATATAAGTGGGTGTGATATATATAAGTGTGTGAACTATGGTCAGATGCTAGTTAGTCTCCTTTTAGGTTTTAAGAACATTTTTTTGTGCTGACTTAAAGTCTGAAGCAGTGATTGTAATCAGCGTGGATAAAGTTTCAATTTTGTTTCTGTGAATGCTAGTCCTCGCAACTGAATGCTACTGCTACCCACTGTATAGTTTTGTCTGGTTATTGCTGTTGTTCATTGCACTTTTCTGAGAAAGAATCTAGGGAAGCCACTTTTGCAAGAGTATACGCGAATCCTTTGAAAATAATGTTTTCACATTATTATGCCTCATTAGGCTGGTGACCGTTTTATTATTTCATTTATATTAGATCTGTTACTGTAATTTGTTACCAAATTTTTGTCTTTCTGTTGCCTACAAACTGCCACCCTTACGAATTTCATGTTCGATACCCTCTTTTTGTTAGCAAACGTATGGTCAAATTCAAAAGTCTTCCCAGAAAGTAACACTATACTGTGCAGGTTTGAACCATTTTCGATTATTATTAATCATCAGTAGCGTTATAAGTGCCACTACGTGACAGGACGCTATTCAGTTTACTGTCAGAAATGATTCTGAACAGAAATATTGAGTGTTAATAAAAAAAAAAAAGTTGAACGAACAGTTAACGCCCAGCGGCACGAACCTGTGACACATTAGGAGAAATTTTTGTTAGCACTTTTACTAGAGTAGAAAGCTAAAGATACAAAATAGTAACAGATTATAAGAAATGGACAAAAGTACCAACGTAGACCAAGACGGATGGGTTGGGAGAATACAGAATGTATTAGGTGGCAGTGGTTCGCCAGATATAACAACAGATGACGTCTCAAGACGACAGCCGGCTTACACAGAACATCACACACATGTAAATAATCAGATTTGTATGATGAACGTATCAGAAATGGAACAACGCAAAGAAGAAGAAGTGAGGAAAGACACAGGATATATCAACGAATCAAGAGATATGTTTGATTAGCCAAAGGTTAAAAGCAAAGTAAGTGAGTCACGAGAAGTAGGATTTGAATATGCGAACACATCAGGACGAAAGCGAAATATCATCAGATATGACAGAACTGTTAAAAATGTTGATCACACAGATTGCAGCAGAAGATCAACAAATTAATAATCAACTTGCAGCACAGGGGCAGTAAATTAAAGCACAAAATAGCAGTATATAGAATCAAATTGAGAAACAGTAAACAGATCAAAAAGGTAGACACAAAAGTAGGCTTTGTAAGTAATGAAATCATCGATTAGATTAGTACTTGTTCCATACATCATGAATACTACACTTCGTAATGATGGGGAACGTGTCTGGTTGATAAAAGTTGTCTATACAAGATATTACATAACACAAAATACTAAACAACACCTAATACTTTTTTTGGGGTGGGGGTTGATTGTGGAAATTATCCACTTACTATATCCAAAAATTCATCTAATGAGTAGAAGGAGTTGCCGTTAAGAAATTTTTTTAGTTTCCTTTTAAATGCTATATGGCTATCTGTCAGATCTAAATTTTAAAGTAGTCACTTTTAATAACAATGTTGCTACTATGCAGAGGCAAATAAATGAGATTAATGGAAGATTTGACTCAGAAAGAATAAAAATTCAAGACCAGCTAGAATCTTTAATAGTAACTAAAGTTGAATAAAAAGTGTTCAGTCTCAAATCCGAAATACTAACTAACTGTAACACCGAAATTGCTCAAATGAGACAATCGGTGACAGAAACAGAAAGAGAGTTACGAAAACAGATAACAACCGGAGAAAATAAGTGTGAGCAGAACACTTCTCAAATTCAAGGCAACATGTGCAACCTTGAAAGAAAGATAAGAGAAAGACCTAATCATGTCACTGAAAGAGTAATTAGTAGTAAATTACTAGAGGGAGAAGAACGGTTCGACCCAGCTAAAAGATATAACGGGTGGTATCCTCTCGATTTTTTAAAAACTGCAAACGGGGTTTTCCAGATTATTTGACAGATCAGATGAAAATCAATGTAATGATTACTGCTTTAGCAGGTGATGCTAAAAGATAGGGATTAAATTCAGAAACAAGTCACATGTCTTTTGAGGAATTTAAACAGAAATTTATCGAAGAACATTGGTCCGAACAGAAACAGGAGTATTGGTGGCGTGAATTCATTATGGCAAGGTTGTACGATATTAGGGGCAGAAACACTATGAAAGAGTTCTGAGAAATGTGGTATATAAAACTGATTAATTTATGATCGAGGCGAATACAGACCGAAACAGTGTGGGAATAGTGGAAGAAGCTCTCTGAGGATTCAAAGAGATATGTGGGAAGCAACCATAAAAGCTTCTCACCATTCTTAGAGAGAGTCGAGGACGAGGATCATTGGTGGGAAAATCGAGACTATCGTCCGAGTAATAACAAGAGGATGAGAGAAAACCATGAGCAAAACGAACAAACTGAAAATGAACGCTATCGAGTAAACATGATACACAGGGGCAAAGGAAGAGGACGCGGTAATGTGTTATTCTGTGGTGGGGATTTGCACCGCGAAATTTCCAAAATAGGGACGAAGTGGAAAACTAGAGGCAGCATATATTATCGAAATCATAGAGAACAATGGAAGTAATAAACATAAGCAACCAGTTAACTGTAATAACTTGTCGCTAATCATCGAGAACAGTTCGACAGATGTTCTCATGTATGAGTCATACTCAAGCAACAAGGCAACAGGTAGGCACTGGAAAACCATGCCGCAGCAGACGATGAACCTTGAGAGACAAGCAGCTAACAACTGTGCGGCCGAGATAGCTGTGGTGAATAGGGAGAGCTGAATCGAATACTTCAGTAAACAGGTTTAGGCAGTAAACATCTCCAAAAATGATCAAAATTCGAGCACGTTAATTAATGAAAGTAATAAGAAAGAAATGTTGTGCAAGAAAGAGTTTCAAGGAACGAATAAGAGTGGGAGGAGGTAATTAATGTCTAAAAAAGTTGTACGGCCACTGATGTTATATTAAAGGGAGGAGACATTGAAGCAGAAACGGTATCAGTGAATAGGAATGAAGTGAGAATAGGAAGCGTCACACAAGGTGCGCGTGCAGCAACATTATAGGAAGTGGGTGAAAGAAATGGAGGCTCCGCAGAAGGTACATGAGCTACCATTGTTAGGGAGAATAAGGTGAAAAATAATAATATGGCCAGTATAAGCGAAAATAGAGCGAAGGATGGGGTCCTCGATAATATAGATGAGGTTATGACTAAGAGAAATCTTGCACAATAATTTGTTAGTGATAGTGAGGAGGAGAATGAGTCCAAATGTGATATGCGAATTACTGAAGTGAATGACAAATACACTAAATACGAAATATAAACTGAAGTTATTCAAAGTGATATCGAAAAAGTGACTGTAACCATAGATCAAGAGCATTATTAGAAGATTCTCAAAAAACCAAAGTTGATGAATCATCAAATAAAGAATTAACTCTTTGAGTAAAAGTTGCATTCTTACTTGAATCATTCAGTGAAGAACAACCGTAGTGATAATTCAGATGAGGGAGAATGTAAAGAAGTAGATGAGAATGAATACATTTTTACCTAAAATGGATATCAAAGAATAAATGAAGTTTTTTCAACACAAAACCCAGAAATTGAAACTGGATCAAAACAGAAAGAGCCGCAGTCTAATACGGTGAAGGGGCTCGAATTGAGAGTGCCTCCAGATGGTACTATACTGGGGAAGAATTAATTACAGTAGTAAAAGATTTTGAACTGACAAAATCGAAAAAACCACCTGACAATACATTACGATGGAAAGAGTTGGAAAGGATTGTAAATGATGTAGAAAGTAGGAGACCAAAGAAGCCACCAGATACAGGTGATTGATCAGTGAAAAACAAATTACTGCCACCACAATCACAGGGATTCGGGATAGTTTGTTACAGATTTTGGAAACATTATGAATACCCTTTGCCATGAAACCACGGGTTTAACACCTGAAGAAATAATACTAAATTATGAAAGTAAAAGTGTGATCGAAGAATCTTGGCAATTGGCACCCATTGTGGGGATTGACCTAAATGAGAAAAGAGAGTTGGTTAGGAAAATACTGAAAGGAAAAGAGGACGCCAGATCTAAAAGACTCGATAAGGGCCTCAAAATAGATAAATTCTAAGCTGGTGACTTTGTTTTAATAAAACCTCACTAAAAGTCCAGTGAGATAAACCATGATGTCTCTAAATTTAAATGTATTTCTAATGGTCCATTTGAAGTGCAAGGAACCCCACATTACAATGCTTATTTTCTTGTATACCCGAAGTCTAGAAAACCTTTGGGGGTACGCAATATTGTAGATCTTAAACTATATGTCCATGAAAGTGAATAATTCCAGGAGGCCTCAGCGGACGCACGTTCTTTGCATTGTCAAGTGCTTAAGAACACCAGGAATCCAGAGTTGATGGCAATACTACTTTCTTTTCATTTCGTGTTGTCAACCTCGCTCTTCATTCATTCGGAACTTTTTGCTATGTTCTTTCCTTCTTTCTATAACTGTAAATACTGTAGGTTAGTATAAATTAAGAATGAAAGAACACTGTAGTACAACAGTTAATGGTGTAAATAGATAGGAGATAAGTAAAGTAAATCTAGTTAAGGAATGGAAGAGAAAATTAATTGTTTTCAGGAGTTTTGAGCCATATAGAAACGTTGCTGTGAAGGGTTCAGTAAATAGGCCAAAGAAAACTGACTGTTAATTAAGTAGATACCTTTAGTGTATGAGATTCTTCTTGTGAGATCCTAACAATGCTTTCCTCACTAATGTGTTACCTTATTCGAATGAAAAATCAACTATGTAGGAAAATTATCCATAATAAATGAATCCCATGCTTAAAGTAATTGATCTACATAATTCTTCTAACAGCAAATGTACCTTTATTTACCGATGGAGTCTTGATTTTAGTTTACGAATTTGTGTGTTATTATTCTTTGGAATTACCTGCACATTCTGTTACAAAGTATTGTTGTGGTGAAAAAGAAATGATTTTGTTAACAAATTTCTAATACCTGTCTGTAAGTTTCAGGTTCTACATAACGAAACCAAAAGCACTTTGTGTATGTATGTTCCTGGATGTGATATGTACAATAACTGCAATAAGAAGAGGTAGCAGCATGACAAAAGGGACTGTTTTTAGGCAGTTAAGTAATAATAAAGAAAGCGTCTAAAGACTGTCTAGAATATTATGCTGGCAGTGAGAATGACTTGCCAAAATGGGGCAAGATAGCATATATTAAACCTGGACTGCCATACATCGAGAATGGGCAGTGTGTAAAGTTGAAATGTTCCTTTTGAGGGTTCCCTATTTAAATATGTGTTTAAGTGTTTACAAAACATAGACTGACAAATGTTACTGCAGGCAGCAAAATAATTTGCTGTTTACCTTGATTAATGTTATGTGTGCTCTGACTACGCATTTCTAAAATGGACTGACTATTTCTATTGAGGTCTATGAGGAATAATGTTAGGTCAAAGATAATAATATAAATGTAATTGTTTGTTTGTGTGATTAATTAAAACAAATTTGGACTGCTATTAATGAAAACAGTATTGAAAAATCTCTTTCTTGAGAAATCTAACAATGTATTTTGGGATTTGATGTATACAGTGTAAAATGTTTTGTGCTTTTGTTATGTGTGTTCCTATATAAGCATACTTATTTTTCTCTTGGATGCTATACCATTTTCTCAAGCTATGTTGGACATATTGTGTACTGTTAGCTTATTATCTTGTAGAATAAGAATGAATTACGGTGCATCTACATGAAATGAATATGTTTCGTGATGTTTTGTATAATGATGGATGTGTTGTTTCATAAAGTAATATGACAGTAAATTGTTACATGTGTATATGAGAATGAATATTACTTTGTTGTCTTATTTTGAATATGGTGTGTATAAAATGCATTGCTTCTTAGTGTGTTTATTATATGTTGCTATAATTTTTTTGTGCCAAACTTCAGTTTGATTAATTAAATTTTTGTTTGCAGCCTACACTGCAGGGGTGTTATTGATGTTTCATTGATATATTCCTGATGGGAAACCTCAATGAAACATGGGGCACGTGTAACACCATAATCGATAGTGAGTGGTTCATTATAAGAAGTAAAAAGTGTTTACTCTTTTCCACTTAATATCTTTGCCTTACTGTAAGGAGGTTGAGTTTAGCGGAATATGTTTTGTGGAATTTTAACTGCGTGTCTCAATACCGAAACTTTAGTAAATATGTTTGTTTATGTATGATAACCCGCTATGTAAAAACTAATTCGTACTTAGGGATTTTTTATTGGATAATATAAAAGACATAGTGATTTTCCTCCACTATGGAAGTGGTTTTGGCGAGCAAGGAGAAGGTGGAAGTGGCGGCCAAGCTGAGCATGAAGCGAGAAAGATATAGGCAGTCAGTGGTCAGCAGTTGTGGAGTCAACACCATAGGCGCCGGGTGGGGCGTTCTGTATCCAAATCTATGATGAAATGGCCTCTGATGTTGTTACAGCTATAAAAGTGTTCTCCCGCAGTGGGAATGGCTCCAAAATTAATATTTACGTCGCCAAGAAGAAATGAAATAGAGCATTAATCCGCCAGATGAGAGACCAGGTAGGCGCCATGTGCTCGCCACCGCTATTGCGCCACTGCTCCAAAAAATTCAGGAGCTTAGAACTGTATATCAGTATGAACCAGTGTGTTTGTGTATGTTTAATTTCGCAACAATAATCCAAGTGTTGCTAAAACCGGTATTTGAACCATGAATTTTTCCCATTCAATCAACCAAGCAGGTTCTTTTCCTCAAACTAGTTAAGTCCAAGTATCTCGTTTGTGAAACACTTATAATAATTATTTTATTTTACACTGAATTTATGAAAAGCTCGGATTTACTTTGAATAACTTCTAATTTACAAGTGTAATTGTTCAATGTGTAGGAACATTAAGATTGTCAGTGACAAATACTCACTTCAAAAGTAATATAAGGGGCGTATAATATTTATCAGATGAAAAGTTCTTAATTTACTACGAAATATTTCAATAGGAAAGTGCCAATGGTTAGTGCTATTGATTCTAAATGTGATTGGTGAAAATCATTTACTTCATAAGTGATGAAAGAGACGGAAAAATATGAAACCTGTTGAATAATTGCTTTAATTTGAACTTACTTACCAATCCAGATATAATTATTGCTAGTGTATGTTGTTTTCAAACTTTGAGACCTAAATGATCTTAAGTTTGGTTGTAGTTCAGCATTTATTATAATGCGAGGATTTTATTTAAATTTGTGGATAAAGGAGAGGTCAGTTTGTAGGACTCCACTATAATATTTAATAACAGAATAGGTCACACTTAGAGCAGGTTTCTGTGAATGAACATGAAACACTGACAAAAGTGAAATTCATATTAAATATGCCTCTTGTGAATTTTATTGCATTTGTGATATGTATATGTGTGTTAACTTACATTGAACTTTGGTCAGATGCTAGTTAGTCTCCTTTTAGTCCGTGAGAACATTTTTTTGTGCTGATCTATTTAAAGACTAAAGCAGTGACTGTAGTCAGCATGGATAAAGTTTCTATTTTGTTTCTGTGATTGCTAGTCTTTGCAGTTGAGTGCTACTGCTACCCACTGTATAGTTTTGTCTGGTTATTGCAGGTGTTCGTTGTACTTTTCTGAGAAAGAATCTACGAAAGTCACTTTTGCAAGAGTGTACGCAAATCCATTGAAAATAATGTTTTCACCTTATTATGCCTCATTAGGCAGGTGACCGTTTTATTATTTCATTTATATTAAATCTGTTACTATAATTTCTTACCAAATTTTAGTCTTCCTATTGTTTACAAACTGCCACCCTTACGAATTTCATGTTCGATATCCTCTTGCTGTTAGGTAACACATGGTCAAATTCAAAAATCTTCCCATAAGGTAACACTATACTGTGCAGGTTTAAACCATTTTTGTTAATTCTTAATCCACAATAGTGTTACCATGGACATTCTGTATTGTGAAAGACACTGATTATTTGCATGTCGCCAATAGCTTGTGACACAACATTGTAAACCAAGTTAAGTTTTATCAATATACTTTACTATAATAAAACCATTAACGAGATTTCCTTGAATTGTTGGACAGCTGCCCGAGAAAGCAGCATCCTTCAGGCAGCCTATAAGTCATTCCACATTTTTATACTTCTTTTTTTTCAGCATTAAGATAACAGTACCCTTTTTTTATTTCTACTACCTCAAGCATATTGTGACTGGCACCTTCCAGTGATGGTTAGCACTGGGACAGTAATCATGTACATGACTGGAAACTGAGGAAACAATGCTCACCAAAACAGAACCTGGGGACATACCCTACCCAGTCTCTGTGGAAGTTGAGATTAATTGTATAGGTCATCAGTTTTGAATAGCTATCAGAACTGCTCTACAACGCTGAAAACTCTTCCATATATTGTGATGTCTTCCACATTTTGGTCCATGAGTAACAACGCCTGTGTATTATTTCTACTGACCTGTGTGTTGTGGGAACTGCATGGTTTACACCACGCGATATTCAGCTGTCTGTCACAGCTAAAGGATGAAACCGTGTTAATACCACTTTACCACCTGACACAGACCTCAAAGTCATGGTAGAAAAAAAAGTATATCGCGGTGTACAAAACTGTAGTCATACACTGCTTGGATGTGTTGCAGCCAAAAAGAGCAATGTGTTAAAGTGCTTATGAAGGACATATGCAGGAACACTCTTTTGTTATTGACAGTCTGCTGTACATGGTATTTTTCAAGCCCGGTCAACAAACTTTATGCAGATCTGTGCAAGCAACTTAGAGCACTGGTCATTTGCTCCGGTGGGGCGATACATGTATATGTAATATGCTCAATGTCAACACGCAGATGGTATTTGTTTCTTAGATATATCGGCAGAGAGAGATGCAGTAAAATCTTATAGGAGGTTATATTACAAGGAGTAGTATCGCTGGTTAAAGTTTGGATACAGATGGTTCTCACAAAACTGCACCGATTTTGGTAATAAAAGTAATGGAAATCGGCTGTATCTATTCTCATGGAATCTTGACTATTTTTAATATTATCGTAACGACTGCGTATTTAAAAAATAGGTGTTACTGCAAGTACTGTGTTATTTGATATTCCCTAACCTCTAATTATAGAGTAGACACCATTTGACTTGTGGCTCTTTTTGAACCTAGAAATGATTGTGTTTTTTTCCCTACGTGTGAGTAGATTGTGTGAAATAGGGTGGATGATTAAATTACTTACAAAACTAGAACACAAGAATCTGCTGTGTGATTTCAAACTTTAGATACGCTGGGAGAGGGGAGTTACGGAACAAAAATGTCAAATGTATGCATGCAGATGGTAACTGGTCTCGATGAAACGGAAGAGAGTATGATATGAGGTAAAATCTTATAGGAGGTTCTATTACTAGACAGGCTCTCACGATTTGTTACATAAATGCAGGTGTGGTATAACTTTCCACTGGTGAAACTTGACGAGCCATAGAATACAAAACAGCAACGTCCTCTTGAATTATGGCATGTTGTTGTCGAAAATAAAATGAATGCATTTTTTTCTGACATGTGAGCCAACGCCGTGAAAGATTTTATCCTCTATTGTAACTTCGCGTGTTTGAAATGTTTGTAATACATATGTGCATGGCAGATTATTTGCAGACTCTGTTTTGAATGCGAGGATACACTCTCTGGTTATGTAATTTGTCCATCAAGCAGAAATAAATTGCTTAACATGAATGGTTTTAATTCAGAGTGTAACTTTTCGCTTTTTTTTTTACTCTGATAACAGTTTCAAATTAATGATGACATTCTGCAGTATTTGGTAGTGTTCGCAGAAAAATAGTGGAAGTCTTATTCTCCCTAGTTGTATGCAAGGTGTAAGTGTACTGGAACCCAATATTTTGTTATCGGTGGTGGTGCACTTCACTGGATGTCCCAAATTAATGAGATACGAGTTGTATCCGGCAGTAAAAATTATACCATTTTTGCTCATAAACTAAAAGAAAATAGACTGCGAGTATTTTCGTGGAAAGACGACATTTGTTATTGTCGCGATTGTGTTTTCGTCTTTAAAAGATGCTTGATTATAACAGATGTGCAGTTCTCCATCGCAGAACTGCGATCACTTACAGCGGGGCAGTGTGGAGGTTGGTCCAGTGTGTGTCAAATCGCGGACGCAATTGCGCGCGACCAGTTTGGCGGTGTGTGTGGCGGACTGATTTCAGACAAACAAGTTGCATATGGGGTGGCCCTCCATTTATATCCTATTGTTCAGTTGACTATACATGCTTCTGCCTTGGCGAAGGACTCCCGTGTCAAGGCTGTCAGCAACTACAACGAGCTCATGCCATGCTTTGCAAGCTGCTCCATCTGCACCTGAGGAATACTGTGCTCCTAGATATGACAGGGTCTGCGGTCCCTTAGGAGGCGGACTTCCTATTTTCCAACTATTTTTTTTCCGTGGGGATCAGTCTTTCCGTAAATATGTTTAACAGGTCACCAGAAGCGTTCTCTTCTTGCCATTTAGCTGTGTATGACTGACTTCCCTAGACTGGATACAGTATATCAGTGCCATCAGAAATATCTCTTTGTTGACCACCAGCGCCAAAATAGTACAGGCCTCCGCCCCTATCAATGGAGAAGAGAGGGAGGGAGAGAGGAATGAATGAAGTGTGGAAGAGGAGCGTAAGACTACCTTCAAGTAGCGTAGTTCATGAGCACGCATCGGGGAGTTCAGTGCTGGACCTGCTGCCACTCTGCAATGACCTGGCGTCGGTTTCTGCGGTAGTTGTGTTATTACAATGATTTTTCCCAAATTCCAAGTAAATTTGTCGCATTATAACCCGTTCATTACGAGTGCTGATTTTTTCACGCAACTTCGAAGTGAAATTATAACAGTGATTCATTTCTTTCCATCAGTTGTGGTAGCAGGCGTCTGTAGCGAAGTCTGACGTCAAACAGCAATAGATAAAGTCGTCAGCTGTGTGCTTACAGGTAATACATTTATTAAACTCCTCTGTGTCCAACAGCAGCATCTCGCCAGTCGAATATATTTCCCACCAATAAATGTGAAGGTAGTACCTTACACCCCAGCCTTTTTGCCGCCAACTTGTAGGTGAAGGGTAGAGTTTGAGTGTGTCTGACACGAGTTTCTAGCGTTATTGTGAAACTTATCCCAAATTGATAACACCTGCTGTATCATGTCGTTAACTTTCGACCTATGTTGAGATTTTGGGCAGTGCTTGTGTAGCACTGTGCATATAGTTGTGTAATTATGATTTATTACGTAATTAGTAGCGATCTTTACATCAGTTTCCCAACCAAAATAAGTAAAGTACAATAACCTAATCCTCCTCTCCTGCATCTGGGCAGTTTCCTTGTTCTGGGGGTGCACTAGAGCTTTCCTTCCAGAAGTACCAGGGTTCCAGTCCTGGAAAGGGCATCGCCATTTTTGATTACAAACCAGATTTTGGTTGGGTGTGGGGATTAGTATGGATAGCACCACAGCTGTGGGGCAAAGAAATAAGCTCAAGAATTCTAAATTCCTGCCAAAACTCGAAATTCCAGTCAAAATTCTAAATTCGCACCTATAGGGAAGGTGGCTGTAGGGTGGAGGAAGGATTGTTGGGAGGGGGAAGGTGGCTGGGACCCACTTACAGGTTGAGGAGGACACATAATGTCACCTGGGGTTCGCGTTGGGGGTGGTCAGGGGACAATTATTTAATACATTTAATTAATTTGCTTATCAATTTGATATCAATATTGCTCTTGTGGCCTCAGTACCCTACTACTCATGAGGCACTCCGTGTATCCTGTGGAGCTTGTGCGTGTAAGTGGTATAATGTGTGAGCTGTCGTTTGGTTGTATGAGTCATGGACAAGAGTGCTTGTGAATGTGATTGTTCTGTAGTTGGAAAATTCATGTCGGTTGTTGTTTCTTGTAACGCCAAGAGGCAGGAAATTTATTTTCTTTTTTTCCAAAAATTTCAATTGGGAAATCGATTTGTTGGTGTTCTGTAATAATATTCATCATTTTGATTTGCAGCTCCTTGTGTTGGCCGTGTTTGCAATTAAAATTTTAGGATGTGAGGTCCACCAGTAATGCAAAACAGCGTTTTTTCTCAGTACCCAAACATGTTTCGGCCTCACTGTGCCATCACCTGTGGGTTTTCGTTTTAATTTGTTCCATAATGTGAAAATTTTTGTCAAATGATTATAAAAGTATGTGGATGTTTAGTTCAAACAATAGATCGTTTGTTTTTGTAGATACCTTTACTTTTCTGTGCATGAATTAAACGAATACACTACACTCTGCAAGGGCACACTATTTAAAACATTTAAGAAACTTTACAATTAAAAACAACACAAACAAGTAAAGTCTACACACACACATATATATACTCTCTCTCTCTCTCTCACACACACACACACACACACACATACGCGCGAGCGCGCGCGCGCACACACACACACACACACACACACACACAAAGATAAAATGAAAACAAAATTCAAATTTGGCGCCGAACTCCCTTGTGAACAAATGAACACTGACTGGGCTGGGACACACAACAAACCACAATCACACTGTGTTTTGGTGATGTGAAAAGTGTTTTACTACGTTATTTTTGGAAAATACTTGCTATAGTTACGTGTGCATCACAACACCTCACCATGATGCGGAGAGGGCAAGTGCTTGCCACACGAAAACGTAAGTAAAAACGAATATACGCGTTAAAACATCGCGACAAACTAATTACATTCTAGAAGACAGTTTAACTCCCAACAAAAAGCTTTCTCATCAACATCGTTTGCTTGTAGATGACAAGCTACCTGTATAATTAACACACAAGTGATCCGGAAAATTCATACACGCCAAATGAAAAGGTATTTGGAAAAAGAGACGATATCTAAGTTCATTCCGTATAGAATGGTTGCAGGAGGAAACTTATAGAAGAAAGTTGATTGTAATGAGAGTCTGCATAAGTGCAAAATTTTTAGTATCCCTTTTGCTGTTAAATATGGCGATAAAAGAAAAATCAATTTCTTTTTAAACTCGTGCTTCTACAGAACACTGAAACGGAATTAACTTTGACTTATCATGGAGTGAAACATTAATATTGCTACAATTCTCAAAATTGTGGTAATAAGTTATATCAACATGTTTCCAGAGACTCCTCTGTAGCAATGAAACCAAAATACGGCCGAGAAGCTACTAAGCTAATTAAACCTAAATGTTTCGTTTTCCGAAACGAGAGCAATAAAAAATATTACCCAATAGTTGTAACTCTCTTGTCCGAAGACAAGGAAAATTGTATCGCAGTTATTGCTTTCCATGAAGATGTAAGCGAATCTGCAGAAGCCATTTCCAATTAAGTAAAATCTGTGTTACTGGAAAACGGTTTAACACCAAAAAATGTACTTTCTGATTTAGCTGTCAATAGCTCACTTAATTTCTGGAAACATAATTCTTTCGTTAGTGCAATAAAGAGTTATTTGTGTTAGTTACTCGTGTTTGTTCACTTTAAGACGACGACAACGTGATCAAAGAAGAATTATGATTTCACGGGAACTGGAAACGACATCAAAAATATGAATGTCATGTAATAATTGCGGAATATTTACTGCGACGTAAAATGATGTGGGAAAAACTCGACGATTTTAGTATGAATAGCGCTCCAGCTATTTAAGATCACTCTCCGGTGTGGTCACCGTAATAAAATAGAAGAATTCTTCCGCATTAACAACTCATTGTGTCATACATCGCCAGGTATTCGTTTCCAAGAATGCCTTAACAATAAAACACGTTAGTAATACACTGCAATTGACCATACAATTGGTGTACGTTATCAAAACAAACACCTTAAATACACTCTTAAAAAATGTGCACTGAAATGGACTTTTTGTTTCACACACGCTGGCCTTCGAAAGATGACATGGTGGAAAAGTTATACAAAGTCAGAACATGAGTTGTTTCTAGGCTTCTAGGTTTCTTGGTGCAAGTCTTACTAGAGCCTTTTTCTGACCTGACACTCAGCCACATTTGGCTTATCTTGTGTACTTG
This sequence comes from Schistocerca serialis cubense, assembly GCF_023864345.2. NCBI lineage: Eukaryota > Metazoa > Arthropoda > Insecta > Orthoptera > Acrididae > Schistocerca > Schistocerca serialis. The sequence continues at coordinate 587,913,114 of NC_064640.1, forward strand.
AATAAGTAGAACTTGCAATTGGAAGTTTCCGGAAACAAATAGTTAAAAGCCGTTGCAGACATATATGTCTTTGAAGATAAAGCTCGTTCCTCTCTTTGCAAACTTCAGTTATGTCTAGGTAATACCTGCGAACACAGTAATACAGTGCTTTAAAATCACTTATTGATGATAAAAAGTTAGGGAAAACATTGAAGAAATCATTATTAACCATCTACAAATGGTCAGTGATGAATTCAGTCGTTATTTCCTAGAATATAACAAAACAGATTCTAAAGTTGATCAAAAGTTGATTCGCAACACTTTGAGAACTAAAGCTTGAGAAGTTGCAGAAGAAATAGAGAAAGAGCTCACTGAACTGCAGTATGGTAGAAACTGTAAGGACGCATTTGAATCTGATTGTCTTCAGCAACGTCATACACTACAACTTGGGAATTCGCCTTACACTGCCTTATGATCTTCGCCACAACTTTTTTTGCAAACAATGCCGCGCGAGATTAGCCGAGTGGTCTGAAGACCTGCAGTCATGAACTGTGCGGCTGGTCCCGGCGGAGGTCCGAGTCCTCCCTCGGACATGGGTGTGTGTGTGTGTGTGATTGTGCTTAGGATAATTTAGGTTAAGTAGTGTGTAAGCTTAGGGATTGATGATCTTGGCATTTAAGTCCCATAAGATTTCACACACATTTCAACAATTTTTTGTGCAAACAATGGTTTCCTGCTTAGCTAGTAATTAAAAACAAGTCCAGGAATCGATTGAACGCAAGTGATGATATGCGTGTAGTTATGAGGAATAACATAAGCCCCAGAATTACCGAACTTGTACAGAAGATTCCAGGTCAAAAATCACATTGATGCAAACCAAATATAACTGCTTACTAGATATGTTATGTTCTCAATTTGATCTGTACTGTTATAGCATGTTACTTTAGAGTTTAACGAATATCTTACAAGTTTTGATTAAAGTTAATTTTTAGATGGACACATTTTGTTTACCTTGAACCTTGTGGTCCCTAAGAACAAAAAGTCATTACTGTTTGTGGTCAAAAAATCTGAGAGCCGTTGGTGTATGCCACATGCGAATGTATTTTTAACAGAACGTTTGTTAATAGCGGGAGACAACGTGTGTTTAGTGTTTTAGATGTGCATCACGGTTTTACAGTTTCCAGAATGGAAAGGCAAAGGTCCCGAGTTCGAGTCTCGGTCGGGCACACGATTTTAATCTGCCAGGAAGTTTCAGTTTTGCAGTTGTTTATACTGATGGCTCCAAACAAGGGAATTCCCTTGGCTGTTCTGTAGTGTTCTCTGATCATGTCACCAGGGTTCACCTGCTTGACGAATATAGCGTTTTTACAGTGGAGCTCCATGCAATCCTGTAGGCATTGGAGCCGATGCATCGTATTCGGGGCAATCGGTTTCTAATCTACTCTGATTCCCCTTAGTGCGTTACAGTCGTTGCAGAATCTGTACCCCGCTGAGGTGGAGGTCCCGCTGATATACGACCAACTGTACTTGCTCCAATGGCGGGGTAAGCAGGTATCATTCTGCTGGGTGCTAGATCATGCAGGAATATGGGTCAATGAACAGGCTGATCGGGCTGCCAAGGAGGCCTACATACAGCAGCATATGGCACAGAGTCGTATTCCCTTGCAGGCTTTCATTTCTGCACTCCACAGGAAGTGCATGCAGTTGTGGGAGGAAGGATGGCTGGCAGTGATGGCCAATAAGCTGCGGCTGGTGAAGTCAACAACTCGGCTGTGGAGTTCCTCCTCCAGGTTGCTCAGGAGTGATGAAGTGACCCTCACGCATCTTCGCATCAGGCACTTTACCCTCACACATAGCTTTCTATTATGGCGGGAGGATCCCCCGTTTTGTGATGCTTGTGGTGTGCACATCTCTGTCCGCCACATTTTAACGGAGTGCAATTTATACCATGATGCAAGGGCAGAAGCAAAAATTGGTGTGGATATGCCCTCTATTTTAGCTGATGATGAGACGAGTGTAACTAGGTTTTTAAAGTTTTGTAATGTGTCTGGACTCAGGCCTACACTTTTAGGCTGTAGGCTTTCGTGTATTGTAGAGTGGCTGGCTCCTCTCTTTTTTCCTTGCACTCAGCCAGCCACTTCCATCTCCTATATTGCTTTAGCTCCTTCTGCCACTTTCTTCCTGTGCCATTCATGTTTTACTTCTGACGCAATGCTTCGTCCCATGCTTCGGTGTGGGTGCGCGCATAGTTTTCAAACCTTTGTTACCTGTGTTTTACGTTCTGTTTTATCTTCCTGTTCTGGGTATTTTCTTGACACCCGTCTCAATTCGGATAATTTATTTGTGGTGCAGTTTTTTGTTCTTGTGCGTTTTAAATAAGACTAGCATAGTACAAATCTAGACAGTTCGCCCGTTGTTGGCAGATACAAACAGATAAGAGTTTTTTCAGCAATTCCAATACGCTATTCTTTTGCTAATAAGTCTGCATAAAATAGATTGCAGCATTGTTTAGTCCTCTGGTGTTAGACACCTCTACAGTCATCTTTATAATGACGTCATACAGTAATATTAATGGGTTAAGATTTGCTATATATTTGTCACAATGTGCTAAATGTTTAATTTTGTATTTACTTTTGCGTCTTTGGAATGTAGAGGGAGAACCTATGCCTCAGATATTAGATGTCTTTTTATTTTTCTTCAAAGAAACTGTCGTAGACGGGACGTTGTTGGTACTCTTTTTACTCTAACAATCCAAAAAAGACACATGAAAAACAGGAAAGCAAGTAAGATGTAACTCTTAATATCCAGCACTTCAAAATTGATGATAACACATTGTGAACATTGCTTAACACAAGGTATCAATGTATTTTGTTAAAATAAGGAACAGCTGTAATTGTTTAACATCGTGTTTTACATGTATCTTAGAATGGAAACAGACGCCAAAGTCAATAATTTGAAGAAAACTCAATGCCAGATTACACAATGCAACTCACACTGGAAGACGGTAGGTATTAAAATTTAAAGAGTGATGAAAACCTCTAGCGGTTCTTTGCTATGTAAGTGATTCATAGGAAAATCACTAACGAATAGCACAGTGATGGACAATTGTTCACATCTGATGTAATAATTTCACGAATTACTCACTACTCGAAGTATTTTCGGTATTTAGAGAGACAAGCAATAATACATTTTTGAATAGTTTGTAAGGCTGCCTTCATACTGTTCCTACTCGCCACTTCTGATAACATGCACGCTGGTCTAATCTTATTTGTGTAGGTGGTGCTGGTGGGCGACTGTCTTCAGAAGTGGTGCAGTGGAACTCATATTGGGAGGAGGCAGTTTCCTACCTTCCACGCCAGTGAGAGAAATGTTTACCTGTTATCGAGACCGATCACAGTATAAAGCCGGGTGGTTGCAAATGTATGTGTGGTGATACTTATACCACCTAGAAACATCATATTTTCAAGGCAGAGACTTTTGTGCAGAAACAATACTACTTGACAAGCAGGAAGTGTTTTATTTATTACACTGTGTCAATACTTTATCCGGTTCTTCTTGAAAAAGGGGGATTAGGCAGTCAAAATAATGTCAATATCGACAGGTGTTTGTGCGTTGCATTGTTAATTGAACTGTTTTTGTCACAATGGCGTCACATATTTATAGTGCAGGGATAACATAGACTTGATACTTAGCAAGTGAGTATTCGTTGTTAAGTAATGCACTGCATAATTTATTATACATAAAGCGTCATATTTTAACACACATATTTTCAGTTACTGGTTGGGGGCTCATGTTTCGCAGTGATTGCAGAAAACATAGTGCTTACAGAAAACATCATCACATCATTATAGTAATTCTGTAGATAGGACAATGCACAAATTTTTAACACACACTATGAAGTCACAAGCGGAACTATCACGGTAACTGTTCTCCATGATTTCCGTGTATAAAAGATGTTCGGTAAAGATATTATGTATTTTGCTTTGCTAATGGTGTAAGAGTTTCTTGTTGTGTTGACTTTGTATTACAAATGTACTATTTTTGATGTTACTCTGCAAATACGGAACTTTGCCAGTTTTTTGCTCATTTATTCTTTCAAAGGTACATGGTCTGTTTGACTTAAAGCATTGTGAGACATGTTCGTTAGTATTTGGAAGAGGGGTGACAATAGTCGCTTCAGTCGTTTCGTTGTGAGAACATTCATGTTTTATCATCTTAGAAAGGAAATGGGATATGTTTTAACTGATCTGTTTAACCCCTGTAAGTATACACATCTGATATTACACCCACATTTTTTTAAGTTATGTCATTTTCGAATGCACTGTATTTTTTCAAAATTTTTTCAGTTTATATGTTGGCAGACATCCAGTGATGATAGTCTATGATCGAAACTGTTAGGTGATATATACTTAAATAAAACAACTGATGGTTACAATGCATTTTCTAAAGTACTAAACAGGTGTTGCTTCTTACCTGATGAGAATGATCATTGATAAAGGCGATGTTTGTCTTAAGCAACGTGTCTGTAAGAAGAATGACTTGTAAACTGGACTTGTGGAACACGTCTTAAGACTCATCAAAGTGGGTCATCGACGACTGAACAGTACCATCAGCATTAAGTAGCCGCCAGTATCTTCTGAAAAGCAAATAAACTACATTATTCCCATCTTTATGTCTCTAAACGATAGAAGTAAAGGACTTATTTCTAGACTTGTTAAATTGGTTACTTTACACTAAGATATTGTACCACATATATTTTGAGTTGTCGGTCAAGCTGTTTTACATATCCCTAAGATGCTGCAAGTCTGATCCATGGTGACCTATTAGGAAGAAAAGCCCCCCCCCCCCCCCCGCCCCCATAAGATCAAGAAAATTTTGGATAAACAGCGTAGTGCAATGGAGAAGTTTTATCAAGTGAGAATTACTAGGGGAGGCCCATCCAAGCACGAAAGTATATGTACCAAACCTCACATGGATATACTAATGAAGGAACTCATCTAATACAAAAGGAAACTAGCAGTCACTTTAACCGATTGGTTTTTTTGACACAAGACATTAAACAAAATTATTTACCCCTTAAATATAGCATATAAACTTTTAATTACTGGTCAATGAATTGCGAATGCAAGCTGTAGCCTTGGTGCATGTGAAGGAATACATGAGATCATGTGGCCAATTAATGCAAAAGTGATTTGTGATTTGAAGAAAGATCCCAGGAAAAGCAAGAACGAATACCGATACTTTCACCAAAGCACTTGATGGGTGCAACTTGCTGAGTGTGAATATTAATTCTGTACATTTAGATCCTGATGAAAATTAACGACTTTTGCGTACCCCTCACCTCAGTGGCTGCATTGATGACACATGATTACCACTCTTAAAGGATGTAAGCATGAAAGATGGCTGCAGTAGAAGATGAAAACGCCCAATCCGCCTCGACCTCTGTACTTCAGTCTGTCACAGACGTCTCTGCCTGAAGTGAAGACTACTCTGAATGGTATCCTTGAAGGAAGCGTGTTGTGACTTAACTCCTCAAACCTTAGCTGGTTCTACCAGCGTTGGAATCTCATCGGCCAACTGCAGAGACCTTGGGAGTTCTGAACAATGTTAATTTTAGAAGAAGTTTCATAGTTTACTATTCTTGCAGATTTTATGATTGTTAACAGCTAATGGTATGGCCTAGGAAGGAAGGCAAAAAATCTCTGCCGCTACATGATAGGTTTTCCACCCAGCCTAATCAAAAGTTTTGTACATTGGCACATATGGTAAAATACACCTTCTACAGAAATAATTATTAGGAGCCAATAACAGACACCTTTACTCAGATTTAAATCAAGTTCCCTCCGCTTCATAGCACCATCTAACTTCTGGTGTCAAGGTCTGGAACTCCTTGTTTACTACTTGGCCTTCAGATTTTATCCAGACAAATAGAATTCCTTTATGCATTCTGCACAAGGCCTTTTTTATGAAATGCTGTTCGCCCTCTGCTATGCTTCTGCTGGGTGGACAGAGTAGGCTCCCGTTTATCTATCCTGTACCTGGATAGAGACAGCTTTCAGCGCCAAATAACTTTATGACACTTCGGTGCTTCTGAGTTAACCTTCGTGTCGCAAGTCATTGAAAAGGAGTCCCCAAGGCTGCAGAAAATAACAGATGTCTAATAAAAGGAAAGGATAAAAAGAGGTAATTAACAGCATCATCATTCTCATTAGGGAATAGTATCTGCAGTTTTCATGCATTTAGATCACATGGACACAAAATGGACACACACCATTGCATTAAGTTAACTCATTTATGTAACGAATTATAGCCACTGTGGAATGTATTTTGAAATCTAGTTTAACAGGGTATGTTTGTTTTGGATGACAATCTCGATTGTGTGTTTATGCCAATGACAAAGAGAGCCGCGCTGTCCCTCTGGTCTGTGATCTCGCTGACAGCATCGAACCAAAGATATCTCGTCCCGTTAAAGTCACTGAGAACTGGCGGGATTATGGAAACTGTTCACTTATTTCTATTACTGCAGCTTCTTGTAACTGTCAGAAAGGGTGCGCGATGAAGGAGCAATCTCCCGGAAAATGTAAGACATTTCTATTTTTCTTCGTACTGTTTTAGACAAACAGAAGATTTTACTCTTTAGATATACGAAGCGAGCCAGCCAAGATTTAGCAGAAGTGCTTCACAGTAACCGCACCGTACTTTGGAATTTAATACTGTGTCCCTCACTGTGGGGTTCTGATTTACTAGAAACCCCGTCTTTGATTATTGTCTCCTTGCAGGTTAAAACGCTCTAAGATACAGTAATCTTTTGCAAACAAAACTCATCTTGACTGGAAGGCTTCTTCCTTGGCGTCAAATACCAGTATCGGTTTGAAGTAGTGTTTCATATACTGATGAGCAATCGTACCACAACTGGGCTATACGAAAGATGTCACCTGCTATTTACTATCTGTCCCCTAAGGCAATTTTCAGTTATCTTTGGAATGTGATTCAAATGGCTCTGAGAACTATGGGACTTAACATCTGTGGTCATCAGTCCTCTAGAACGTAGAACTACTTAAACCTAAGTAACCTAAGGACATCACACACATCCATGCCCGAGGCAGGATTCGAACCTGCGACCGTAGCAGTCCCGCGGTTCCGGACTGAGCGCCTATAACCGCTAGACCACCGCGGGCGGCTTTTGGAATGTGGATCTATATTTCTTGCAAAATCCGTTAGGCGTGATCCAGTGTTGTGCCGTCACATAACAGCAGTAGTCATCTAACCATCCTCATAGCGAACATAAGGGTGTATGCTTTAACCCTGTGAATAAAGATTGTATTTGAAAACTGCTGTTAAACTTTTGACAGTAGGCACAGGTGACTATTGACTTACTGAAATAATTACTCTAGTCCTTGTTTTTATTCGTCTCAATTAAGAAATTGTAATTTACATTAGGACATTCGTTGAGTAGTGGGCTGTCATTTGGTGACTACTGTTTATTTCAGCTGTATAATATATACTTCCTCGAATACACAACGAAGCAGTAACTCATCTAGAGAATTGTATGTCAAACATTCTTTGCCCTAGGGTATGAGAAAACATTTACGAATGTTGTACACAAGGAGCCTAATTAGTTCTTGGCTATTGCTTTCCACAATATGTCGTCCAAGGACTTGAGAAATCGATGTCTGGAAACAAGGAAGTGCTCGGTCTGGCGAGACTCTAGGAATGGGCGGGTGTCCCGAGTTAATGTTGCGGCTTAGGGGACAGGGGAGGTGGTAGCGCCTCGTTTTTGTGGCCAGCCGGCGTTCCTTATGTGCGTGATTTATCCTGCCGACGACTGTGTGTAGTCCCGAAACACACAGCTGAAGTTTCGGTGGGGGAGCAGGCTGCCACGCTGATAGATGGCTGACAAATGGGACTCCTTGTATGAAACCCGAGGCGGCCGCAGCCTGCGCTGCCACACCGCCGGTGTCTACAGTTAGCTGGCCAGCAAATTGGGACGCAGACCAGAGACAAAACGCACACAAAAACGGAAACAGCCGGGAAAAAAGGAACTTGTGGCGCCAGGAAAAGGACGGAGTGGAGGAGAAAAACGCTAGGCCGCCTCGCTTCCTCACATTACCATATTTCTCCCGCTTTCCCACTGCGCGCGGAACAGTTTAAACGCGTACTCCCATTCTGGGAGGAAGCACTGCAGATCTTAGAGGAAGTTAGGAAAAAATTATGAACGGAAGGATGTAAGTCACCCAGATGTTTGGAAGGGGGGGGGGGGGGAATTTGTGATTATGCGAGGAGGAGAAGTGTGACAGATACGGATAAATGAATAAGACTTTCAGAGTGACCACAACAATTAGTTGCAAGAGATATTATGGGTAAGGAAAAGTTCTGTTCATTCATTACAGATGGAAGTGAATTCTCTCCGACTTCTGCGATCACAGGAATGGCGCTGATGCCTTATATAAGTGGGGATGTCGTTCGTTGCCAGTGTGGATTTAAGATCTACAGCTACATTTACAGCTATAGTCTGGGTATGGAGAGGGAGAACAATGATCGTTTAAATGCCTCTGTGCACGTTACAATTAATCTAGTCTTGTCCTCACGATCCCAATGTGGGTGGTGCGTAACGGGTTGTAATAAATACCTAGAGTCATCATTTAAAACCAGTTCTTGAATCTCTGTAACTAGGTTTTCTAGGGATAGTTTCCGTCTGCCTTTAAGAGTCTGTCGTTTCCGTTTATTCAGCGTCTCTATGAAACTCTCTCATCTGTCAAAGAAACTTGCGACCACTCGTGCTACCCTTCTCTGCATACGTTCAATATCCTCTGTTAGTCTTAATTTCATAAAGGTCCCACGTGCAGATATCTATATTTCGTCCATAACTATGGAAGCAAGTGAAAGAAATACTGTCTGAAAATGAAAAATAAGCAATTCCATGGTAGCAAGAAACGTAATATCAATGAATGGTGTTACTAAATATAAGCATTATCTTCGTATTACTCTGATTTAGGCATCGTTTACTTTTGTAATTTCCGTCAGACTGTAGCTGATCCTTCCAAAAGACCGGTACGTTTCTCTACTTGATTTCTGTGAGAAATTCTATAATTTCTCCCTTACAGGATAGTGACCTGTAGCCAGGGTAGCCAGTCGCCGGGGCTGAACCCTTTATGTATACACCTGTTTCCTTTTGTAGTTGTCTCACTTGGATTCAGCACTACGGCTACGGCTCCACCTATGTAAATTTTTCAGGGTGTTCTTCCCTGTTTTTGATCATGGTTTCACCTCTAGAACGGTCGGCTTCCCTACGCCCATGAGACTCCCTGCCACCACATACAAACACAACTCAAAATCCAAAAACGGCTTATGTGATGGTTGCAGAGGAAATAAATTCGCAGTTCTCCATGTGGAATGACTGCAGAACAAATTTGTGAGCAAGAATGCCCGGCGTCACAAATGTCTGGTTAATTAAGTTAAAGAGTAATCTCACCCTAATTTTCAGGAAAAGTACGTCATTTTCGGTCATAAGTAATGTGATCATACTACTTCCTTTCACTTGGAATATGTTGTAAATACAAATACATCTCTTTAATTTCTTCTGTGTTCTGATCATAGGTTCACTAAATTGAACTTTAACCTGATGAATAGTATCGTTGGCATACAGACTGCGAGAAAACCCAACCCAGCAACACTGATATTATAACCAATGCATTGAAGGTTTTATGAGTGTTTTTCCAAGCCTCTCGTTCCACGTCTACTTCATTTTAAACCTGCCGTGAAACGGTGAAACCCATTTAGTCAGCGATCGAGAGTGAGATAATGTTTAGTTCAAATTCAAATCGAAACTTAACAAGACAATGCGTTATATTACTGAGCGTATGCACAAGAGCGAATCTTGATATCAAAGCTTAGACACTCATGTCAAACTGATAAGACACAAATATGAGAAGCGCACAATGAATCACACTCAGCTGCAGGTTGGATGAAAATCCTGTGAGACTTCGCGGCCATCTGGATGAACTTTTAATAACTACTTATGTCTTGACCACAGTTTTTTTTTTCATCAACCTTACGCGTTTCGACTCTCCGTCATTTTCAAAAACAGTGCAATTTAAGTCATATAAAAACTTTATACACATTGCATCGATGGCCACTGTGGCCGAGCCGTTCCAGGTGCTTCAATTAGGAACCACGCTGCTGCTACGGTCGCAGGTTCGAATCCTGCCTCGGGCATGGATGTGTGTGATATCCTTAGGTTAGTTAGGTTTAAGTAGTTGTTTCATAGTGCTTAGAGCCATTTGAACCATACATTGCATCACGTCGACAGTCTCGACCACGAGACAAGTGGAAACGTGATGAACAGTAAAACTGTGGTCAAGGTAAGTAAATTTATTAAAAGTGAACCACATTCACAGCTACTGGTAGACGCTTAAGTGCTAGCTTTATGACTGGTGTCATTATTATATTGACCAAATTAACCGGGAATGAGTACGATGACGCTTTCGTTTAAAATATTCAGGGTATTCTATCACGTTATTTCATAAACCCCGTAATACTGTAAAATGCTAAGATAACCGAATTACCGGCAGTGTTGCAGAGGCCTTTTTCTAAGCCTAGGTTAATAAAGCTAGGGAGGATCATGGGGTTGGGGGTTTGAATATTTTATGGTTTTATGAGGCCACCGACGTCAATTTTCTTAGATTTTAGTATCCCTAAAAGACAACTATTCAATGTTAGGAGAAAAGAGAGAATATATGGCAGAGTATTCGTGAATTACGTGGCTTGCTGGTAACTTGTAGCACAGTGAGAATAGAACTGGTGGGTTCAAAAACAAATGGCTCTGAGCACTATGGGACTTAACATCTGGGGTCGTCAGTCCCCTGCAACTTAGAACTACTTAAACATAACTAACCTAAGGACATCACACACATCCATGCCCGAGGCAGGATTCGAACCTGCGACCGTAGCAGTCGCGCGTTTCCGGACTGAAGCGCCTAGAACCGCTCGGCCACCGCGGACGGCTTAACTGGTGAGGTCTTGGCTTCCTGAGGATAGTTGTGGATATAAGGCCACTAGTGCTGCATGTTTTTTTTTTACCTACTGGTGTAGGGAATGCTTATTTGACGAGAGCCGCGCTGGGAAGCCGCCTGGTCTGAGGCGCCTTCTACCGGTTCGCACGGCTTCCCCCTCCGTCGGAGGTTCGAGTTCTCCTTTGGGCATGTGTGTGTGTGTGTGTGTGTTGTCCTTAGAGTAAGTTAGTTTAAGTTGGATTAAATAGTGTGTAAGCCTAGGGTCCGATGACCTCTTCAGTTTGGTCCCACAGAAACTTACCACAAATTTCCAAATTTGACCAGATATGCAGGGTTTCCGGGCTCGACGTATACACAAATAGGTCCTTACAGCGAAATAACTGGACATTTTATGTTGTAGGGTAAATATGCAATCGATAGTCACTCTCCAAGATATGGCGATCCTCATGATTTCATGAACAGCTCTGAGTTGCGTGGCGTAAGCACAAAATGGTTCAAATGGCTCTGAGCACTATGGGACTTAACATCTGAGGTCGTCAGTCCCCTAGAACTCAGAACTACTTCAACCTAACTAACCTAAGGACATCACACACATCCATGACCGAGGCAGGATTCGAACCTGCGACCGTAGCGGTCACGCGGTTCCAGACTGAAGCGCCTAGAACCGCTTGGCTATACAGGCCGGCGCATAAGCACACAGATTTTTGCTGTGCAACAGGCAGACGTACATCTGAGGCTCAATTTGTGGACGCCACAACGAAACGTGGTGTGTCTGCTATGGTTAGCAGAGTTAAAATCTGTAGCACGTTTTCAGCGATGAGCAAGAAGAGAATGGGACGTGAATGCTGCCAAACGTAAATCCATTTGTAAGTGGGACAGAACTCTTGGAGAAATGAAAGGATTGATTTCAAATGCTGGAAAACGTCATAAAACGCATGTCAAAGAAGAGACGCGTAACGTGTGGACGAATTATTCGGTAGTAGCCCACGTAAACCCATTAAAAAAACTTGTATGGAACGAAGCGTACCCTTTTCCACAGTGCGCGGCATTGTCCACAAACGTCTCCAATTGTGTGCTTACAAACTCAAATGATTTCTTCATATTACGTCTGAGGATCACCGCAGACGATGAAATTTTGCTGTTGGAATGTTGCATCGTATAGACTATCTCAATGCAGAGCTGTTCATTGATGAAACTACCTTCCAAGTCTGTGGCAAAGTTAACCGACGTAACTGTCGAATATGGATAAGTGAGGCCCGAGGAGAAGTTGTTGAGTACGAAAGGGACACATCTAAAGTTAATGTGTGGGTGGGATTACACGAACATTGCTTTTCATTGAGTCTACTGTTAAATGGCACACGAGTCTCGACATGTAAGCGAACTATGCAGATCCAAAGATGCGGCCCGACGTCATTTTTCAGCAGGATGGTGCCCCACCCCACTATCATGCGGATGTTACAACATTTCTTCATTTACATTGTTTACTGAGAAACTGTTAGAGATCTGATAGATCTGAGACAACCGATTTACGCAGCAGTAGAGGCCAAAACACCTGTCATGCTTACGAACATGTGGGGAGAAGTGGAGTAGCGTTTCGATACCTCTCGAGCTACAAACGATACCCTCACTGAAATGTGCCGACGTGCATCAAAATGTTTGACTTCCTGTTAACGATGTTCGACAAATAAAGTTACGAAGCCTAAAAGGCATTGATACACAAACAAATGTTTTTGTGTACCTCTAGCCTGGACACACTACATTTGACATAATAACGCTAACAGGGCATTACTCGCAAAATATAAAAATTATATTGCATAAAACCAAATTATTTACAGATGATAGTCTCAAAATGTACATTAATGTGACTACAGCGTTACAGTTACAGGGAACTTTTAATATAAAGCCTATTACATTTCGTAACGATTGACACCTGACTTTGAGCTGATATTCTAGTCACGTGACGAACGTCGATGTCATGTACCTTGCAGCAATCATGGAAATGTGTACTTTTATTTGGTGTATGAATATTAAATTGTAGTTGAAAAGAGGTGGCATACGCAATAATATTTCAGAGAAACATTAAGAAGAATGGATTAGAAGCGTTCTCGAAACATTACCAAACAGATCTGCGATTCTGTAAGATCAGACTCCATGTCCCATGTTGATAAATCTCGTATCACGAAATCCATCTACGATATGGAGAAAGGCCTCTGTCATTGAACAGATAGAAAGCAATAGTGTAGAGCTTCCATCTAATGCCACTTCAGATGAGGAATTTACTGAAGCTGCCGCATTATAAAATCCACGACCGCACTTCAAGGCCCAGGCATACCTTTTTGAAATGTGTACTGGGATCAATGGACAATGAAAATAAACGTCTGTGTTTGCCTACAACACGCTGCGAACTGGACACCATTGAACTTATTTGGATAACTGTAAAGAACAAGGTAGCAAAGGAGAACAAGAATTTTAAAGTAAATGATACTTTACAGTTGTGTCGCCCCACTCTGGAAAGTGTTCCCAAAAGTGTCTGGAGGAATTCAGTGAGTCATGTGCCCAAACCTGAGTACAGTTATGCACAAAGAGCCCAATGTCTTGACATAGCAATAGGACCGTCGCTGATTCAAGGAGAGAACTGCAATAGCAGCAGGGAAACCTCAGCCAGCAGCGAAAGCAATTAAGGTGGGTTTATTTCAATCATCAATCTTCGTGAAAAATTTATTCGAACTAATCAACTTTTCCATATACAATTGAAATGTGCAATACAAATGTTCCTTTATTGTGAGCTATTGCATATCGAACATTTATTTGCAATTCCCCATATTATTTCCCTCTATGCGCAACAAAAACTGAACATGGCAATGGTGTGCTAGAATGCGACGACGAAGTTGCTGTTCTTCCCTGATGAACAGGCGCTTACTGCGCGTTACAACAGTAGCAGCTCGCAGGTGTGGCGACTACGCTCCACCACAATAATACCGTGGTATTCCATGGTCCCCATGGGTACTCGGCAAGCTCGCATTACTATCAAGCACTATTTGGCCATTTTGGCTGACCAGTTCCATCCAGTGGTGTAATAGTTTGTTCCTCAGTGATGACGCTGGGTACCAAGGCAACAGAGAGCCTGCTCACACAGCTCTAACCGTCCAAGATTTGCTTTGTGAGCACGAAGAAGAATTATCACATCTACCCTGGCCATCACATTCATCAGGTCTGTGAGCCTATGTGGTCTACTCTGGACCGAGAGTTGCACGTTCACTGTCCGCCTCTATCATTGTTACCTAAACATGCCACAATTCTGCCACACACCCTAGAAAGACACCCTATAAAACCATGCAGGGTCTGTATTTATCCATTCATTAGGCATGGTAACGTGTTGTGTGTTTTGTACTTCCATATTTTTGGGCATCCAATGTGTATGTATATTTCAGAGGTGGTAGTATAGACAAAAACCGAAAATTTTTTTTAGGTAAACATGGACTTTAAAAGCTCGTAAAATTTTGAAGTTCCCTATTATAGAGACGAATGAAAAGCCAATACGTTTGTCAATGGACGTATTCATGCAGTTAAGAACTACTTTAAGAGAACAACAAAGGGTAATTATTAGAACACAGTAGTGTTACCTTTTCTTGGTTATTGTGTTTATCTCTTGACATTAATACCGTTTCAGTTTCCTCTTCAACTGAGTAGGAATAGCAGTTTTGAGAGGGTATTTATTTTAACAATTGTTCATTCTATTAGTACTCGTTTCGCCTTATGATAGTCATTTAACAGTAACAAATTATTTTCTCGTGAGCTCCGAAATAAGAAACCATGTGTTGCGGCGAAACTGTAACTATAGCAACAAATGCCATGTGCATTTGATGTTGCGATCCTGCTCCAATGTGACTGACCATTTCATATTTACTTTGCTGGCGCGTGAGCCATGAAAATCACTCAACAGCGTATTCGCGAGGAATAAGACGCAACACCTTTTTCACCAATTGGTCTGCGCGTTCATTGCTCCTAATACCAACAGCACGAAGTAGCCAATGTAGATGAATCAGGCGCTGCGTTTCCGTTTCCCTCTCGAGACTTTACATTATAAAGTAAGCCAATGGATGTACAGTTTATTCTTTGGTTACCCTTGTAACGTACTAGAGGGTGCTCATCGAGTCATTTCAAGTCAGTCCTTCGTCAGTTAGAAAATTAACTGTATAAGGAAGAGCTTAGGGAATGTCAACCAGCTTAGCATTTAATGCCAACCCCCTTGTAGCTAATGGAAATGGTTTCTCCCCTCCTCATATGGTTATCAAAAAACCCAGCCGTTATACGGTAGTGTGACTTTCTGGATCACCCATGAACAAGTGGTGTTAGTCAGGCCAGCAACGATGCTAACTGTAACAGTGTAGAGGCTATCAATTTACTCTGGGATACGTATTCTTCGGTTTTCGTCACATCTAGCACAGTGGATTTTGGAAGCTACGTTGTTTCATTGACCGCTGTATTAGGCAACATTTCGCCATGCTATGGGATTTTAGATGTAGGAATTGGGGTTTCTTCCTCCAGTGATTCATTCTGTATCGGATTCATTAATCGAGGTAGTTTCCATTGTACTGGGTGATTCGCAAGTGTCTGACACTCAGCATGTATGGTCCACATTAGTGCTTACGTCACGTAACGAGTGCAGTGATCTCGAGTTCCACTTGCATGACAGATACAGGTATCGATTTAACATAACCTCCATACATATGCAAAGCTGATAACTGTATACGACGCGAAACATTCAATTACGAAGTAGGAGCGGAGTCATTCAACATGCAGCCATTTTCCATCTTGTCCCTAATTAAGTGTTTGTACCGATGCAAGGGCGGCTCACCAAATGGTGCGAGACGAAGTTTTTAGGACGTTAATCCTCCTAAGCACTTTAGTATGGGGTCGTTGATATGTCTTTCCCATTTAACTCGAATGTCGAACAACGTGCCAATAAACTCACTATCAGTAGACGCTAAAACAATATTTTATTAACTAGTAATTAAAGTGCTTCTGCGTGTACCCCGTGTCTAGTAAAGATAGTCAGAACTCATATCTCTGCCTTTACATCATCTCTCTCTATTACCACAATGGTGACACTTTGTTGGAGATAGTTCTAGGCACGGTTCTGTTCCATTTGCTTCGCACGTGTCACAAAGTCGTCCGCATACTGTACGTATGTGATACAATAACGTAATCTTTTACCAAAGTTCTAGGAATATATGTTAAAAAGTAGTAGAATTACGTGATTCCCTTGTGTAAAACCTTGATAGACGGTTCTGAAAATCAGTTTCGCGTCGGTTGTGCTTGATACTGTGGCGTATGAAATGCGAGCAGCAGCTGATTAGTTTAAGTGATACACCTACATCACATAGAATTTGTTGTAGAACAGAAAAATTAACATTTCCATGCGCATTTTGCATATGTAGAAAGGCTGAAAAATGGCTCTGAGCACTATGGGACTTAACATCGGAGATCATCAGTCCCCTAGAACTTAGAACAACTTAAACCTAACTAACCTAAGGACATCACACACATCCATGCCCGAGGCAGGATTCGAACCTGCGACCGTAGCGGTCGCGCAGTTCCTGACTGAAGCGCCTAGAACCGCTCGGCCACTCTGGCCGGCAAGGCTGAAAACATAAGCAAAGTGTAGGAGAAGTTCAGTTACACAACTGTCGTTTAGGTATTCTTTGTTTAGCCAGCCGCTGTAGTTTGCAGCGAGGTCGCTACTCTTCGATCACACCCGGCCCGTCATACTGGGATTGCTGGACATCAGGATGTTCTTAGTCTGCATCCGTCCTGTCTGTTGACGTTGTTACGTTTCTTTAGGATTTCATCCATGGCTCTTTCTCAAGTACTCGTACTTATTGGCAGTATATTGGTTGCGCACCATGGTGATAACACTCTGCTGGTGCCGGTCTGTGCACTGTAATAACCAAATTAAAATTTAACACACAGTTTGCTCAATCACTAAGACGTTTGTCCATTAATTAGTAATTAATTTTCGACGGAAGAAAATATTTATGAATATACTTCTCCGTACGTTGAATAACATCCTCTGCCAATTTCTTGTGGGATATTATTATCCTTCTTAGAATAGCAGGAAAATGAAATCCATCAAAATTCACAACCGTTGTGGATGCGTGTATACAGAAGCAACAAAACAACGCCATGCAAGAAATGACTTCCCTCTAAAACTTATTAGATTACTGTAATATATGCAATCTTAGAATTTTGTACATGCGGTTCAAAGAGTACTTTTGAAAGC
Organism: Schistocerca serialis cubense; assembly: GCF_023864345.2. Lineage (NCBI taxonomy): Eukaryota > Metazoa > Arthropoda > Insecta > Orthoptera > Acrididae > Schistocerca > Schistocerca serialis. Next base: position 587,930,388 of record NC_064640.1, read on the forward strand.
TGTAAGTGAGTGCAATATAATACGACAATGAAAAAGAAAATAGTAATACATATTTAATCTCTGAGGATTTGTAGGTACCTTTACATCATCGCAAGTCGTTGTGTTACTGTTTCGCGTCGTGATCCCATGAACCAGGCGTCTCCATTCAGGACGGTTCCAAGCTTCTCTTAGAGCCTGCTTAAGCAGTAGACTGGAGACCTTTCATGATTTTATCCCTCCACCTGCTTGTTCCTCTCCCTCACCGGCTCTAGTCCTCGAACTTACCTCCTCTGACTATTTTCTCTAGAATATCCTTGTCTCATCTCAAAATACGGCCAAAGAACTGCCGACTTTTTTTTGTTGTTAACACGATAAGAAAGGCGCTTGGAGATACTGAGTAGCTCAGTGCTGCCCACGTTTGTTCTTCTTTTGGTTCCTTTTATGCGCAGCATCCTGTGCCAGAACTGCAGCTCAAAGGCTTCCATAAGCTGCTTGTCTCTCGCCTTAAGGGTCAGAGTTTCGCACCCACAAAAGAATACGGAAAACATGAGATTTTCAACAAGTCGATCCTTTGTGGTGTTCGTTGTCGCTTTGTTCTGCCAGATCTTGGTGAGCTTCTTCGTAGACACTCGCCCTAGCGTAATCCGTCCTCTATTCTACTCTTCACAGCTTTCCGCGGTGACCCGAAATAGATGTAAGAATGCACGGCTTCCAGTTCCTTTAATCGACCAGTGAGTTCAGGCTCTGCACCTCGATAAATTATCGTTAGTTTGGACTTTCTGAGGCAGATGTCTAATTTGTATGATACTTCTGTTAGTAGCTCAGCTAGTTCATCTTCGCTATTGACTAGAATCACAGTGTCAACAGGAAATCTGATGTCGTTAATATTCTACCAACAATATAGGTGCCATATATCCAGCCAGCAAGAGCATGAAAAATGAGACGTTATGCACAGACCTTATACTACTGGGTGCAAGGTGAGAAGGGGGGGGGGGGGGGGGAGGGAGGATAAAACGCAACCCTGTCTGACACCTTCTGATAGAGTGTAGAAATCAGAGTTCAAGCAATTGCCTTCATAGCTGAGACGTGTGTAGACTTCTGATCAGTGCTGTCAAGTGTTGCGGGACACCGATCTCTGCAAGCGCCTGCCTCAGCTTTTGCCAGACAACACAGTCACAGTCTTTCCTATGATCAAGGAAGCAGATGAAAACTGGAACACAGAATTCCCCCGATTTCTTGATTATTGATAGTATGTTGAGTATCTGTGTGCAAGTTCATTTTCCTTTAACGAAATCTGCTTGTTCTGTGGATATATGACGCTGAATATACGCCTTTTAACACTGGTTGAAGATGTTGCGCAAAATATTGCTTCCGTGGGATATGACAGCAGTAATTCGGTTGTTGGAGCAGTTTCTGACCGGCCTTTTCTGGCGTAGGGGAATGAAGAAAGGTTTCGACCAGTCTTCTGGCCACGCTGCAGGCTCTCATATTCTTACAGACAATTAATGCTGCACACCAGACCTTCCTGCCCTGTTTCTTTGATCATCTCCCCAGTTATACTATCTACACCATGGGATTTGTAGTTCTTCAGATATTGAATTGCATTCTCTGTTTCGGTGTGTAAGATTGTAGGTTGGGATGTAAGTTGCACAACTGCTTAACTGTTCGTAGTTTTGTTAATCTCAGAACAGAGCTCTTCACAAAACTGTTCCCACCTCACAACATCGTCTTCCTTGTCTCCGCTACGGTTACCATTCTCATCGTCTACCACCCACAAACGAGGATTAAATTCACCAGTGATGCTGCTGAGTTTCTTGAAGCTATCATGTACGTGATTGTGGTTGTGATGTTGCTTTTTCTCACACAGATCCCTTTAACGGAGTGTCACTCGTTCTTTCTTCAATTCTGTTGTATTACTCTTCACATATTCTTTTACATAAGAACCCTTATTTCAGCTGTAGAAACTTTAGGTGGTAAACAGAAATTACTTCTCCTATGTGCAAATGTTAGCGTGACTTTTCCACAGTTTTGAGTTAAAGATCCTGCATTCATGATCGAAGAGACAAATAAGAAACGCGGTAAGGGTATTTGTACGAAATATGTACAGTAGTAGAATTTGCGACTTTCACTTTGTATTTAATTTTAGTATCAGTAAAATATAAGTTTCTCCAACAGCAGATTCTGTATAATTCAATTTATTGGTGTCACAATTGACCAATGGGTAACTACTACGTTTCTTTAACTCTATGAGATAGAGTGCTCTTTCACATGCTTAAGTGTACAAACCATTTGTTGGCTGCATAAGCCGCTGAAACGGATATCACTCGCAACACAGCAAGATTTATATATATCTGATAGAATACGTGGTATTGAGGTTTTGGTTTATATATGTTATTTCAAGATCATAGACGAAAATGCTGTGGGAACATTTCCAGTTTTATGCCTCTCTAGACCTGAGACATTCCTTACCAAAAATTGATCATAAACTCTAAGATATTTTGAGTGAAATGTACTTTTGGAAAATTTGTAAGAAAATTGAATGATGAGACTCCCCATGATTTAAATTTAGTGGAAAGTGAAGTAAAGAAAATCCAATGAGATGATAAAGCACTAATATCGTTTAATAGAGATCTCAGAAAGATCAAAATTCTTTATTTTCGAAATATTTTGAATGCAGCATAAGTGTTAAAGAACGCTATGGAAATGTTTTCCTCAAAAGTTGAACAACCATGAGGATAAAATCAGAGAGATTAGAGCCCACACAGAAGCATACGGACAATCCTTCTTTCAACGAACAATACGAGACTGGAATAGAAGGGAGAACCGATAGAGATACTCAGAGTACCCTCCGCCACACGCCGTCAGGTGGCTTGCGGAGTATGGATGTAGATGTAGATGTAGAACGTTTAAACGATGAAACAGAAATACTTCACGAACGAATTTGGCCCTAAAAACAATTATGTGGAAAGGAAGAAAGCTTTGAACGTTACACATCTGCTTTGAAATGGACGAAATTGTTTTCATTCTAACAGTACCAAGTTATCATTTTACATTAATAAATAACCTTTTCTATATCTACGTCTACATATATACCTCCGCAAGCCACGATCCGGTGCATGGCGGAGGGTACCTTTGTACTACTACTAGTCATTCGCTATTCTATTGCACTCATAAACGGAGCAAAGAAATACTCGTCTGCGTATATGCCACCGAACGACCCATACAGCTACATGACTACACCGCAATTCACACTTAAGTGCTGGACAGACGGTTCATAGAACCACATTAAGATCATTTATTTACCGTTCGCTAATGAGTCTTATCTTGTCTTCGCGGTCCTTATGCGAATTGTACTTGCAACAATAGAATTGTTTTGCAGTCAGCCTCAAATGCTGGTTCTCTAAGTTTTCTCAGTAGTGTTTCACGAAAATACTGTTGTGTGCCGTCTAGGTATTCCCATTTCAGTTCACGGAGCATTTCCGTAACACTTGAATTCTCATCGGAACTACCGTTAACAAATCTGGCAGCACGCCTAGAAATTACTTCGATGTCTTCCTTTAACTCTACCTGTTGACAATCCCAAACACTTGGGCAGTACTCAAGAATGGGTCGCACCATTAATCTATATGTAGTCTCCCTTACAGGTGAACTACACTGTCCAAGTATTCTCCCAATAAACCGAAGTCGACCATTCGCCTTCCCTACTGCCGTCCCTACGTGCTCCTTCGATCTGATATCACTTTGCATTAATGCACCTGAACATTTCATTGACTTGTCTATTTCAAGAACAAAACCATTAATACTGCATTCTAATGTTACAGGATTGTTTTTCTGCGTAAACAGGATTCAGTGGGACACTGTTCCAACGATTTCCGGAAATCTAGGAATATGGAATCTACCTGTTGCCCTTCACTGATGGTTCAAAGGATATCGTATGAGAAACGGGCAAGCTGTGTTTCAAACTAGCGACGCATTCTAAATCCGTGATAATCTGTGGACAGAAGTTTTTGTTTGTTTGTTTACAAAGGATTACCAAAGAAAATACTTTCCCGTTTTACGCCTTCATATGTGCAGTTAATTTATCCTTTCGAATAAAATTAATCGCTTTCTGCAGCTTGGGAAAGTATACTTTTTCCCTATTATTATTTTTCCGGGAGTGATTTGGGGAGGGGGGACTATCAAGGACAATAATTAGCTTTGTTAACCGACAATAGTAACTCGAAAGCAAACAAATGTAGCTCATTATACTTATATCCATACAACAAGATTATCTTTAATTAGAAACATTACGTATTTAGAACAATTAAATTGCCACATAGTAAGTATCTTTAACATTTGCAAAGGAAGGAAAAGTTTTTTGTTTACTTCAAGATCGTGAAGTTACTTTTAACCATAATTGTTGTTATAATCATTTTACATTTCTCTAACGTACTTTTTAATTTATTATAATCGTATGGAATCTGTCCAACGTATTAAAAAATCCAGTATAACAACATTCTGTTAAGAATGAATTTCCTTTATTTCCGCCAATGATCAGAAAACTTTTAGTCACTTAAGAGAAGTCTGGTCAACGGTGAGAATTTTGTTCAACATTCTGATTAGTAATTGTGCAGTTGGTTTGATTTTTTCACGATTTTAGATGATTATAAGCAACGTAATGTCCAACATTCAGCTAGATTTTAATCGCAAAGCGAGAATAAATTTTATCCTAAGAATCTCGAGCGTACTGTTTTCGAGAAAAGGAGCGTAATAGGTTGGTCTCTTGCACTTAGTTGTACGAAACTCGCTGCTCAACTGAAACTGTGTGCCAGACCGAGACTCACCCAAGGAATCTTGCCTTCGGCGCCCGATGGTGTTACAGACTGTGCGATTCATGCGTGACTTACGACCCACCCTCACAGCTGTACTTCTGTCTTATCTTCCTCTTACTTTCTGAACTTCATAGAAATACTCCTGCATAGTATGCGGGACTAGCACTTCTGGAAGAAAGAATACTATACAGATATTGCTTAGCCTCCGCTTACAAAATTGTTTCCAGAACATATCTTTCATTCTGCAGCGGTATGTGGACGGATCTGAAGCATCCTCGGCATTAAAACTGTGTAATGGATGTGTACACTAACCAGTAACACTGCATTTCGCAAGCATTCTCACAGCTTCACTATTACGCTTTCTTCTCTTCTGTAGTCCAGACTTCTCTCCAGCATAGTCGTCCCTTGATAGCTCACTCGGTGGGAGCACTGCCTGCGAAAGTTTTTATTTCTAGTTACCTAATGCTCATGGAAATGTGATCAAGAGAGAAATCATGTCTAGCTGTCAAAAGGTCGAGGAGTGTAATCGTAGGCTCACTAACAGTGTTGGTAGTTTAGAGTATTACGAAACAGCAGTAGATAGATTAAAGTCATTTATAGTGGTAATTAATGAATAACTGTGGTAGAAAATTAAGTACATCAGCACAAAATCAAATAGGCATAAGGCGGGAGTTGGTCTAATGCCGAAGAAGATAGCAAGAGTGGAAGTTCAAATGGTTCAATTGGCTCTAAGCACTATGAGACTTGACATCTGAGGTCATCAGTCCCCTAGACTTAGAATTAATTAAACCTAACCAACCTAAGGACATCACACACACCCATGCCCGAGGCAGGATTCGAACATGGGACCGTAGCAGCAGCGCGGTTTCGGACTGAAGCGCCTAGAATCGCTCGGTCACAGCGGCCGGCAGTACGGTGGTAAACTACTACGAACAGCATAGCGAATGTATCATCATAGCAAAGATAGATTTAATCAGCGACTCTTTAGAGCTGTATAAGTATACATAGTGTTTCAGACTGTTTGTATCAAACTTCTAGGGGTGGCAGATCACGTAATGACGAACAACTTTTGTTAGATACAAAATGTTGGCCGATGCATACCGGCGACACTAGGCTTCCTTGAGTTTTCTACGGCCGTGGGATGACAATATTTCACCAAACTAGCACGGTCTGCTAACTAGGTACTCCTATGCAGCATTCCACATACCGAAGAAAACTGATAGTGATTTTCAACAACAAACCTTAAAATTGAGTGACGCTAAGCAGTAAAAATTATTTTAGAAACTAATCATTAACTTTAATTTGTCTGAGCCTACCCCTTTACATGCAGAGTAGTCGACGGGATTATAGGCAACACACAAGGCATACACATGCTGCAGAGTGCCGTGCGCTGACGCCTCTCAGGGGCATAACTAATAAATGACGCCTCGGAAGCGACCTTGATACACAGACTTTGAAACACCCTGTACAGGTCTTCTATCTCCAGAAATGATGAACTGATCGATAAAAAAAATTTTGAACGGGTAAGATAAATCACTCAGTATGTTAAGAAAAACGTAAATTAATGAGGGATTGTAATTCAATGCAAGGAATACGAAGGGAAAGAAGTATGGAGAAAGGAAGTAAATGAAAGGGATAGCCACCTGCAAGAAACAACTTACAGGAATGCAACTGTGTCACATCTTCGACAATCGCCGATAGTTTGACAGTTGACCATTCCGTCCCTCGTAAGGTACCAATGCTGTGAGGGAGCGCTGTATAAGGAAAATGACATTGGGCTCTGTGGACATATCGGCGGTTGTCGAAGATTTCGTCCTGCTCCATTCCCCTAACTTGTTAGAACTTTCTACAACGGGGAAACTCTATAATGGCAAGGCAGGAGTCAATAATACAAGTTTTAAACTACAAAATCTTACCAGGGTAGATGTGGACTCTCATTATAACTTAGTGGTTATTAAATTTACGTGTGAAGCAATTGCAAAAAAGTGAGAAATTAAGGAGATAAAACTAGGATACGATGAAACTACTATGGACTGTTTAGGGTTCCAACGAGAGTAGTAAGCAACGAATAACTAAAAAAATGAAAGAAATAAGATACAAGAGAATAGGTAGCTTTCACAGATGATGTAATGAATGAAGCAGAGAAACAAGTACATAAGAAGAAATGATCAAGTACAAATCCATATTTAAACCATGAATTATTACATTTCTACTGATGAATGTATGTTTTCCACTAAAGCAGAAAATGATGCAGGCAAAAGGGAAATGTCCAAAAACGAGATGGAAATAATTACAAAATGTGTTAGCAGGAATGGCTAGAAGATAATTGAAAATGTGCTAAAGCATGCTTGATTGTGTTGTTGTGGTCTTCTGACAGAGGACTTGCTTGATGGAACTCTCCACGCTCGCCTATCCTACGTAATCTTATTTATCTCTACATGACTGCTGCAACCTACATACATTAGATCTCGCTTATTTTGGTCACGTCTTGGTCTCAAAAATTGTTCAAATGGCTCTGAGCACTATGGGACTTAACTTCTAAGGTCATCAGTCACCTAGAACTTAGAACTACTTCAACCTAACTAACCTAAGGACATCACACGCATCCATGCCCGAGGCAGGATTCGAACCTGCGACCGTAGCGGTCGCTCGGTTCCAGACTGTAGTGTCTAGAACCGCTTGGTCACGCCGGCGTCTTGGTCTCCTTCTACAATTTTCACTCACCATAGTTACCTCTGTTTCCAAACTGGCGATTCCATGGAGCTTCAGGATACGTCATCTCAATCTATCCCCTTTTTTAGTCTAGGTGTCCAATGAAATTATTTTCCTCTCATTTCGATTTACTGTCACCTCATTAATTATTCCATCCTCCCATCTTTTTACAGCACCAAATTTCAATAGCTCCTATTCATTTCCTATTTAGATACTAATCTTTCCTGTTTCACTTCTGTATAAGGCCACACTCCACGTAAAATATCTTCAGAAAAGATTTCTTAAAATGTAAAGTGATAACGTGTGTTAACAAACTTCTCTTTTCGACGAACACATTTTTACGCATTGGCAGTCCTCATTTTATATCCTTTCTGCTTCCCCCTTCATTAGTTATTTTGTTGCCCCCATAGCTAAATTCATCTACTGCTTTTAAAGCCTCGGTTCCTAACATAACCCCCTCTGCAACGTTTGATTAAATTCGGCTACATTCCACTATCCTCGTTTTAATTTTGGTGGTTTTCATCAGATTATCCCTTTCCAAGGGATTGTCGATTCCGTTGAATTGATCTTGCAAGTCCTTTGCTCTCACTAACAAAAATACAATGTTATCTGCGAAGCACAACTTTTTATTGACTTTTAAAAACCGAACATTCACATACAAATTCCTCCTTGGTTTCGTTTACTGCTTGCTCAAATTCAAGATCGAATAATGTAGGGGATAGGCTACTAAACTGTCTCGCTCCCTTCTCAGCTACTGCTTCCATCTCGTTTCTTTCGGCTTTTGTAATAGCAGCCTGGTTACTGTACAAATTATGGATAAAGCATTGCTCCTTGTGTTTCATTCCTACTAACTTCAGAATTTCAAAGAGTTTTTACCAGTCAACATTGTCAAATTCTGTCTCTAAATCTACAAATTATATAAACATGGGTTTGACTTCATTCAAAATATCTCTTATCATAAACCATAGGGTCAGCACTGCGTGGCGTGATACTTCATTTCTTTAGAAATGTAGATGTACCTTTATTCAGAATATCATTTGAGATAAGTCGTAGGGTCAGTACTGCCAGGCATGTGACCACATTTTTGCAGAAGCTAAAGTTTTCTTCCTCGAAGCTCACTTCTACAAGCTTCTCAATTACTCTGTGCATAAGTAGTGTCAGTCTTTTGCCACCATCACTTTCGAATTGTGGTCACTATGTTCTTCTTGACATCCAAGGTCGTTTCCCCCGTCGCACGTATCTTGTAAATTCGATGGAATAGTTTTATCTTGATATGTCGTCCCAAGGATCTTAATAATACTGAGGGAATATCGTCTGCGACATTAGCTTTATTCCGAATTGGGTCTTTCAGCATTCTCTCAAATTCTTCTGTCTGTATCATATCTCCCATCTTCATCTAATTTGTCTTCTCTTTCTACAATTTAGTATTCAGGTTTTCTTCTTTCTATGGCCCTTCTGTATTCTCGTTATACCTCTAAGTTTTTCGTTGTTTGCTCCACCACATGAGCTCTTAATACACATACAAGAGTTTAACTTTTTCCCAAAGGGTTCTTTAATTAACCTATAGGTGGAGTTTTTCTTTCCCACGGATATGGATGCTTGGCTCTGAGCACTATGCGACTTAACTTCTGAGGTCATCAGTCGCCTAGAACTTAGAACTAATTAAACCTAACTAACCTAAGGACATCACACACATCCATGCCCGAGGCAGGATTCGAACCTGCGGCCGTTGTGGTCGCTCGGTTCCAGACTGTAGCGCCTAGAACCGCACGGCCACTCCGGCCGGCACATAGATGCTTCTTCAGCTATGCTGGTCCTCTCTGTCCATTCCTGTTTTGGCATTTTGCACTTCTCCTCAGTCTCATATTCTAGTCGTCTGTATTACTTTTATCTGTATCTTTTTTTATATTTTTGTCCTTTTCCAATTACTTTCAGTATCTCATGCGTAACCTAGCGAGTTCTTATGGACCTTATCTTCTTATCTATTCAATACTCTGCTGCCCTCAGTGGTTCATCTTTCGATGTTGTTAATTTTTCTACGGCAGTATCCCCTTCAGTTAATCGCTGCATAATGCTCTATTTATGTGATTGCCTCAGTTTACCCCGGACCCACCTCCCAAAATTTCTGTAGTCTTGTAATGTCTCTAGTTATCCATTTGATATCAATAACCAATAAATTGTGGTCACAGGCCACATACGCCCCTAGAAATATATTGCGGTTTAAAATTTGTTATCAAAATCTCCGTCTTACAGTTACATAATCTATCCGGAAGTTTTCAGGGTCATCTGGTCTGTCCCAACCATCTTCCATGATTCTCTAACCAAGTGTTGACATTGATTCAATTGTGCTAGGTGAAAAAATGTAATAAATGATTTCCCCCGATTTTCCATTCCGCAGTCTTTGTTGTCCCAGTACTTTTCATACTATCAAATTTAAGTCCCACAGAAGAATTAATTTCCCATCTTCCTTAACGATCTGAACAATTCTCATAAGCTCGTCACACATTTATTCAATTTCTCTATCGCCTGTGGAGCTAGTAGGCATATCAGCTTGTACAACTGTAGTGGGTCTGTAGCTCGGCTACGATAGCCTGTTCAGTATGCTACTTAGAGTAGCTCATAGGCTTATCTATTTTCATATTCAGCATTAGACCTACTGCTGCTTTACCAATATTCGATTTTGTGTCGATAATTCTGCACTCAAATTACCAGAAGTCCTTCTGTTCGTGCCAACGTACTTCACTAACTACCAGTATATCTAACATAAGTGTAGCCATTTGAGTTTTTCAGTTCCCGAAACTACCTACCCGTGTAAGAAATCCTTCGTACCATGCTCAGACCATCAGGGCACCAACTTTTTTTTAGCTGTTGATTTGATGTACTGAATACTGTATCCACGAGGATACAGTCATCGTTAAGTCGTACAGCAGAGCTGCATTTTCTCGGTAAATATAGCGGCTATACTTTCCATTTCCTTTCGGCCGTTCGCAGTACCGAAAAAGTAACGGAATATTAGTTGATGGTGCAAGTTCATTTCACTTAACTACCATCCAGTCTATTCTCTGTCCCATTTCGAGAGCCACATGTTAGCATGGGCTCTCCATAGATATCCCTTCGATGTGGTTACAAAAAATGGCTCTGAGCACTATGGGACTTAACTTCTGAGGTCATCTGTCTCCTAGAACTTAGAACTACTTAAACCTAACTAACCTAAGAACATCACACACATCCATGCCCGAGGCAGGATTCGAACCTGCGACCGTAGCGGTCGCGCGGTTCCAGACTGTAGCGCCTAGAACCGCTCGGCCACCCCGGCCGGCGATGTGGTTACACACACGTTGCGCCTGTCTGTACCTTGGAGGTAGATTTCGACAGACCGTTGATAGATCTAAGGCGGGACAAAGCACCAGGAATATGCAACGTACCGTCAGAACTATAAAGCTCGTTGGGAGAAGAAATCATAATGAAACTTCCACGAAGTAGAGACAGACAAGATACTATCATACTTGAAGACGTATGAAATAATTTAAATACCGTAGAAAACAGTTGAAGACATGTGTGAGTGTTACCGAATCATCAGTTTTATAAGTCATGGTTTTAAACTGCTCGTTAATACTAATCACCTACAGAGTAATTTAACCATTAATAGAAATCGACCTGATACGAGATCAGTTTTCGTTCAGGACTAATGTAGCACTACGCGAAGCATGACTTTAGATGAAACATAATGCGACATTAACTGAACTAGTACGTTTTGAAATAGTTTTTGATAATGTTGATGAAATACACGCTTTGAATTTCTGAAGTTATCGGAGATAACATAGACACAGCGAATGGTTGTCTGTGGTTAGTACAGACACCAGAAGATAGTTAACAGAGTCGAAGGACACGGAAGTACTTACGAAACAATTGAGACATTGTTATTGCCTATCTAAAGGAAACCCACGATAAATGAGAAAAATGAAATAAATTCCAAGGAGAAGTAATGAAAACTTAGCTTTGCCTAAGGCACTGTAATTCTGTCAGAGACGGGAAAGGACTGGAAAGATCAGATGAAACGAAAGGAAAATTATGTGAAAAAAGATGTAAGTAAATAAAGGTAACATAACGGAAATAGAATATAGTTTAATTAAGGTAAATGATATTTTGAGAATTAGGTCAGTTAATGAGACGCTCTAAGCTGCAGTTTGGGCACCAAAATAACTAGCTTCTGTAGGAGTGAAGGCGATACAAAATTTAGACTGGCAACAACAAGAATTTAATACGGTATGTATCCAGCCATTGCCTTTATGGCGACTTGAACTCCGCTCGGGACAATTTCAGTGAGGTATATGAATATCTGTTGGGGAATAGTGAGCCACTCTTCCTCAGAAGTAGAAGCCAGAGAATGTACTGATATCGGATGTCGGTTTCTTAGCAACGTGGTCGCTCCAGCACATCCCTAAGGTGATCGATTGGAATTAGATTACGACTCCTGTCAGGCCAGCCCGTTTCAGCAGTGGTCTCATAGATGCTGGTTTGTGACAGGATGATTGTCATATTCATAAAACAATCATTGTCTCTGAACTGTTCATTTGCTGTACGCAGTATACAATATTGTGAAATGTAATCATATCCTTCTGCGTGTACCATATTCTTAAGCGAAATAAGAGAACCACATATTAATCACAAAATCAGCCGCATACCGTGACACCACCTAGGCTGTACTTTACTGTAGGCACTACATACATGTATGATGGCAGGTAATGCTCTCCAGACTTTCGCCAAACGCAAATCTCTCCATCGGACTGTCTCATCGTATAGCGTGGTTCACCACTCCAAGTCACTAACTGTCCTGTGGGTTCTTTCTTCACACCACCGTAAGTGTCACTTAGCAGTGACTACAGAATTGTGGGTCTTACGAAGAGCTTCTCGACAATCGTACCCCAATATTTTTAACTCTCTACCCACAATCATTTTGCTAGGTGGACTGTTGGTAGCAGTTTGGATCTCACGAGTGTTTCCTTCTGCTGATTTCGTGTGACACTTTACAATTAAGATCTGCAGTGCTCGATGGTCCCCTGTTCAGTCTGTACATGATGTCTACCTTCTCTTCGTTTAGTTGTGGTTCTTCCTTCGCGTTTCCACTTACCGGTCATATAACTAATAGTCTACCTGAGAAGGTTTCGAAAGGTTAAAATGTCCCTGTGTCCCTGATGGATTTTGTATTTTTGAGGTAACATCCAGTGACTAGCCTACGTTCTTTGTCACTGGGATTTCTTGGCCGACCCATTCTACTGTTACTGTTTCTGCACTGACAACACACTACTCCCCACCTCTTTTTATCCTGGAGGTATTACCTCTCGTAACATCTAGTGGTCAATTCCGCCTTAGATCGTATAATGTATGGTAACGTAACATATCCATCTAGTTGTTAGAACTTTAATTCCGAAACTGTTGGCCCTAGGCCTACTCCACCTAACCTATACTTTCTGACAATGCAGTACGGTTAGCGACCTATAACTGTGGAACTTGAGATCACCATGACGCCGATCCCTCCAGCCGGTACTGCCAGTGCGTAAGCCGTGATGGCCCCGCTGCGTCTTTATTTAAGCAACTCGTCATTTAGCATCGTGAGGCTGAGTACTGCTATAGTCATCCTGCGTCTACGAGTCCATCGCCTCAATTTGCGAACCATCGGACGTCGTTTCATCCGATGAAACATCCCATACCGACTGTGACGGGCAACACGGAGGCGTCGACCTGTCCATCTACAACTTAACACAAATACAATGTCCGATGTGACAATCTACTACTAGCAGCCTAGACAACAGCGCCTCCTCACCAATCGCCATTTCATTTGAAACGAATTTCACCAAGCCCCTATGAGCAGTTGTTAGGCCTGTCTGATTTTTAACCTTCACAGTGATACGCCTACCTACGGCAACTCACTTTAAAATACCTGCAAATTGCTTCTGGCACGTCCACTCAATTTCCTCAAATAATATTACTAAATGGTGATCGGCATTGTAATCACGAAAGCCGAATTCGGAACAATACGGCATATAAACCTGATGTCAGCGGCATAATATTTTTACAATTAATGTAGACTTACCAATAGTGGAATCATAAAATATGTGTAATTGACGTTTATCACCTGCTTTGACTGAAAGGTGGCACTGTATCTTTATATCTCACAAACATAGAAAAAACGAGCCTGGGTCAGTACCGAAGGCAGTAACGCTAACCATTCAGCAACGGAATTGATAAACTCAAAATGAACGGTATATATAAGAAGAAAACAGAAAATTTTGAAACCCGTTGCTAAAAAATAATACTGAAGATCATATGGCTTAGATCAGATAACTAATGAGGAGACACTGAATCGAAACAGGTAGAAAAAGCTTTATGGCACAACTCGACTACAAGAAGGGATCGGTTAATGGATGTCGACGGATACTCGTCTCTAATTTGATAAATGAGAGAGGTATGGGGGCGGGGGGTAAAAATTATAGAGGGAGAGCAAAACTTCAGTACTATAGGGAGGATAAAATGGATGTATGATGCCGTAGTTAGGCAGAAAGACAACCTGGAGAGTTGCATGAACTCAGTTTTCGGAGTGTAGACGACAATTAATTAGCCTCTGTGTAGTGACTGACATTACTTTAAGAATGATTACAGCTAAGGGATTGGTCTTCCCGTTCGTTTATTTTCATAATGAACTTTCTTTGCTGTGTATACAGCTTAAAGCGCCATTATTTATTCCCCGTATTAAATATATTCAGTGAAGAGTGGTAGAGAATTCGGTGCACAGTAGTTCTTACGTTATTTGTCTGTCGGTCTTGTGTTTCTCTAGTGAATAGAACTAAGGAGGAAAGATGTTATACGCCTCCAACGTGTTCTAAAAATCTACGCAGCACACTCGTATCAAACAAAAATAACTTATTTATTATGTGTATTAAAAGAAGCTTTATACCATTTTCTCATTATGAAACTGCACAAGTTGCACTTCGTCCTGGGCTAACGACGTATTATTTCCTGTATTATATCTCTGATTACATGCAACAACAGCGTCTGACAAGAGTTAACCTGTAGTTTGAAACTGTTTTGATCTGGCTGCAGTACTGAGAAATTTATTGATGAGAAATATTATACCACGGATGATTAGTTATTAGTTCTTTCTCTCTCTCTCTCTCTCTCTCTCTCTCTCTCTCTCTCTCTCTCTCTCCCTCACACACACACACACACACACACACACACACACACACACATACATGAAGAGAGAGAGAGAGAGAGAGAGAGAGAGAGAGAGAGAGAGAGACAGACAGAGGCAGAGAGAGAGAGAAGAGTGTGAAATGCTACAATATGCGTGAACAACCAAATTCACAGTATAGCAACGAACTAAACCATATGAGTTTCAAACTGTACATGGTTAGACGCCTAAAATTTAAACTCAAATTACTTGTGAACCGTTAAAGGTAAAGATAATCTTAATCTGTTTACGTGTGTAGGATTAGCGACTAGGGGCTGATGAAAGAAACAACAACGCGTCTTCATAACACCATATATAACAGACATACAGCATCAACTTTGCTTCCTTGAGTAGAGATGTACTATATATTGCTGCCGGAGAAGCAGATCTCAGTGAGACAGTTTCAGTTCTGTAACTCTTATATGTAACCCTTTTTTTTAAGTCTAACACGAACTCACGGAGTAAAAGTTCATTGAATGTACAAGTTCTTGCGTTTTTGTGGTGTCAATTGAATGGCCAGCAACCCAGAAGTTTACGACGCGGTCTAACCCAAGTTGTCCCGTCAGGTTAATACAGTATGTCATGCTTGTGTGTTAGACTGTTTAAAAGTGTAATCCTCGTTCGTACTAAATAATACTTTGTATCGCCGGAAAGTAGTTAAGCAGTAATTAAGATGAGGCAGTTCACTTTCAGACCGCCCCCAATATTCAACAGATTGTGAGACAGCAGTGAGAACGTCTCATGCTTCCAAATGAATGTCCGTAGTGACAAAATTGTTTAATGAAATACAAACTGCTATAATAATAAACGGCCAGACCTGCCACTTTTATATATAATTTCTTATGCTCTGAATTAGTTAACACTGCTTGGAATTTTGTCAAAGCTCACTACGTATTTTATTATCTCTATGTTTTTCGTTTAGAATATTATTTAGATTTTTGTATCAAATGTGTACTGATTTCTGTTTTCTCTAAGATGTCCATGTAGCTTCCTTTTTAGGCTTCCTTTACGATCGCAAGTATTTGTTTTATTCAATGACCGATTTCGATGGTACTTATCATCATCAGATTGATCTGTCTACTTGAAACTGACGAATTAGGAAAATAAAATTTATAGTCACGATGGGCATCGTCATATGGTATAAGAACATTACAAAGTTTTAGAAACAGTTATGGTATGTAATGTAGGAACAAAATTAGCACATTCGTGCGCTAATGACAGCTCGGCAATACAGGCCATGAGATGTTACTACAGCTGCATCGTGTTAGTTCCATAGATAAGAACAAATTGACGATAAACGTTATGGTATGGAGCGTTTTAATAAAATTGTTCTTTACATGGCTACATGCTGGCACACTTACATTTCTTTCCCCTTGATGACTGTTTATCTCTATTGTGAGGTATAAAAGTTTTCACATCTTTAATCTACATTTAAAACACTTCTCTTATCTGTCAGACAATTTATTTCGATGAGCAGATGGTTGAAGGAATTTGTAGGTGTATATATCTGTCAGTAGTAACATTCTACCACAGAAGTTAAGTTTTTATGGAATAAGAAGTTTAAAAAATTGCCTGGTTTAGTTGTTATTTAAGAAAGAGAATGCAGAACGTTTCCCTATGCTTTTAGAGTAATACAGAGAGGGACGTCAAATCTTTAGCGTAGGAAGAACTTACAATGGGTTGAAAAGTGAAGTTCACAAAAGGGTAATGCATATCATTTTGCTTCTAGCTCTGTACTTGCGAGTACTCTCAAATTCAATAGAATTGTTGACAACAAATTCAATAAATGAATCAGGTTACTGTGAGCCTGTGATTTAATATTCCCAGCTGCTTCAAGAGGTGTCTACAAGTTGTACACGTGTGACCTTCACAAATAATTCTAATTACTTTCTTTTGTGCTATGAATACTTTTTGTCTAATCGAGGCGTTACCACTAAATATTATCCAATACCAAATGAAAGTATGAAGACATGTAAAATATGTTAAGTTACTGACTTCTGTATCCCCCAAAGTTGAAAATAATTTTTATGGCAAAAGTGGCCACATCTAAACATCTAGCATGTCTACTATATGGTTTTTACAGTTTAAGTTTTCATCAATATTCACACATAAGAACAAACATGTTCTGTATTATTTATTACTTATTCGTGGTATATTTTCTTAATAGGAGAGTAATATGTTTGCTACTATAAACCTGAAAGAACTGAGTTAACATAATTTAAATCTAGCCCATTTGTGTAAAATAATTCATTACGTTCACAGAAGCTTCATTTACAATTTTTCTGTTGATATGTTTTCGCGCGGCTTCGCGACAACGCTTTTATCATCTGCACCTATAATAACTATCTTCCTTACTCAAATAAAATGGCAGATCATTATCCTAAGGCAAGAGCTGTAGTGGGCCAATGATCGGACTCTGTAGGACACCCATTGTAAGTTTTTCCTACGCTAATGATGTGACGTCCCACTCTGTATTACTCTAAAAGCATAGGTAAACGTTCTGCATTCTCTTTCTTAAATAACAACTAAACCAGGCAATTTGCTAAACTTCTTATTCCATAAAAACTTAACTTCTGTGGTAGAATGTTACTACTGACAGAATCAAATGTCATCGAATAATCATAGAAGTTCCCATTTGGTGATTCTTCATTATTTAACGATGTTATTACGTCCACAGTATATGTATAAGTAGATGAGTGAGTAGAATGGCCTTTCTGAAGTCAAACTATGTATGGATAAGTATACTATTATTATACAGGTCGGTGACAACTACGGTGTATATTTCCTACTCAAGAATTTTATAAAATGTTATCTTTTTACAAAGAGGCCTAACAGTGGAATATTTCAATCTTTCAGTAACGACACTCTGGGTTTAATTATTATACAATATATTAGATAACTGACTAAGAACATCACCTATTATATGGCCACAAGTTGTTATCGTCTCATTTGAGATTTTATCCAGCCATATGAACTTATACTTTTCCATCCTCATAATCTTCCTTATTTCAGATGGGGTTTTAAGATCAGCTTTAAATTCACTAAATCTCCGCTATATTATTTCTTTAGTGCAATGTTTTGCTAATTCTTCTGATTCATTTGTGCCATTATTCACATGTATTTTTAAAAACTAATTATTAAAATTACTTTGTCACACATGAAATTTGATAGTTCTGCCATCATATTTAACAGAAATAATGTCACAGTTAACGGCTTCTATCTCTTTTTATGTTTCAACAAAAAACAAGGTTCATCTGATTTTATTGTCCTGTCTGTCAGTTTCAGGCAATACGTGCATACTCCTTGGTTCCTTCGTTTATTTACAAATTTTCATTGTGAAGAGACTAAGATACAAATAGTAATCCATTGTTCCTTTAACAACTTGCCTTTACTACATTTATTTTTCTTTTTAGAAAAGCAGCTTTGAAAAATAGACACAAACTCATTCAGAAATATGTTGAATTTAGTGTTAGCATTATGCTTACTGTAAACTTCACACCAGTCAATATTTTTAAGCATTCCTTAAAACGACCACAAGTGAATAATCCCTTGCTTCTGTCTGAAAGAGAGCACAATATTTCATCAAAATTTTTCGCGAAGGCTGCCCATTTAGCCTCTACATTGAGGTAGTATCTAATATTGCATTTCCCACCCTCACAGGCACATGCTTCTATGCCTTGAGCTATAGGGAATTTGCTGTTCATCGTCATATTACAGTCCCCAGTGATTTACTTTTGGTCTCTCTAGTTTTTACTTCTGTGTAAATGTTTTCTTTAGAATTTCTACATTAATTTGAGATATTTAGGAGGGGAATTCTCTCATACTTTATTCTATGTAGTTACATATGTCTTCACTACCCATCAGTAAGACGATTTCTACTGTAATCAGTTCCATTACCTTTAAGAATGAATCTTATGCATACCTAACTTTGAGATGAACTGCATAGCATTTTTCTGCCCTGCTGAAATTATTTGGTAGACACACTAGTAGTGACGACGGCTCGATGTAAGCAAAGTTCATTACATTGTGTGTAGCAGTGAAACGTAACTTGTTACGACATTAAGTCATATTTGTCGTACGCATTCCACCTTGCTAACTATATGTCAACATACAGAGCAGCCCTGCAACGATGTCAGTAGCTGCTTCAGGTACAACGGCGATGTCTATTTTGGCTGTATGCTCCCCATAACACGTTACCGCTCCAACGGCGACCATTCGAAAAGCGGAGACCGACTCGATGGCCCTGAAGCGGGAAGCGTCTGACCGTATCGTACGTCGTCTCCAACCGACAATAACCATTTGCAGGCATCCGGCCTTAGCGACAGGAGGAAGTTGTGACTTCCGCGCAAGCGAATACAGCTGGAATGCTGGAGGAAGAGCAGGTGTGCTCCAGGGCGGTCCGTGGTATTTTGGGCCGCTGCGACGGCTGTTCAGCGCTCGAGTGATTCGGCAGCCCACACGCAGACGAGCAATTGCACTGTCAACGTTGTCGTCTGCGCCGCTGCGGTCGCTGCCGCCTCCGCTGCCGCCGTTGCAGGAGACAGTAAAATTATTTCTAGAGCCGGCACGTTGGAGCCGCCGAACGAAAGGGGCCGGGGAAGGGGGGGAGGTGATATTTGGGGGAAGAGAGAGAGAAAGAGAGAGAGAGAGAGAGATACAGAGAGACGCATAGGAAGGAGGGTCCCTGAACGCAGCTGGCGACAGCCAGTGACGCTAACTAGGGGCGACAAGACAAATTAAGGCAGCCGGGTTTCTCGTCTGCAGCCGCCGCCACTGGAGGCCGGAGTCGCTTTTTACGGAGCCTTCGCCTCCCGCCGGGTAAGATGAGTTATAATTCAGTGGTCTCTTGGTGTCAACAGCCGTCACTCTGCCTGGCGTCCGCAATAATAACCTATTTTCAGCCGGGGGTTGCTACGGAGCCAGAAGCGCCCAACTGACCCAACTCGGCCAGTTTTTACGACCGACACACACACACACACACGCACACATGCACACACGCTCACAGAGAGAGAGAGAGAGAGAGAGACGCTCGCTTGCTCACTCACTCACGTACACACACACACACATACATGCAAACCTTTCCGTTTCACGGAAACTCGAAGTGGTCTCTGTAAGACGTTCTGCGTTAGACGGCGGTACTTTTATTCTCCGTATCTCGCCTGGCGGTATCGCAAGGGATGGACAGTGTAATATCACCTCCTAAAGGTCGGCGAGACGCCTACGCCGTAAAGACGAGGGGGAAGGCAGGAGAGAGGCACAAAAATACAGCGCCGCTCTATCGACTTCAGTTTTTCATGTGCGTTTAATGTCCGGCGGCTTTATTGCCGCTCTGCAGACGCGACGCTGCCTGTGGGCTGCGGTTCTGGCTTCTGTCCTGGACAATACTTCTTGTACACCGCTATCATCCTTGCACGTTCGTTGCTGGTGACCCAAGTCAAAGGCATTTACCACATTTTGCTCGAATCCCGGGCCACGCTACGACGTTCCTAGACTTCTACTCTTGCTTTACGCACTCAAAAAAAAAAAAAAAAAAAAGAGGGAAAATAAGTTGGCTTTTCAGAATACGTAAGTGAATCATGAATAAGGCATTGAGAAATTGCGCGGCGATCTTAAATTCACAGGATTTTGTACAAAATGGAGTACTAATTGAAGTCTTCCAGTACATTTTTTTCAAATGAAAACATTGTAAATTATGAGCAGCACAGTTCACAAAGTTACTTGGTAATGACCAATTTCGATGTTCTAGTCATTATCCAGCAGCACTCAATTAATGACTAAAAACTCCAAATTAAAAACACCGAAAAGTGTTTTCATTTGAAAACCATATCGAGGCAGCGATCCCAGGTGCAACCAAATTTTGAAGTAAATGCTGTAACCGTGATTTTATAGAATTTCGTTTAAAATGCAGTCCAGATAGATATGTTCCCGTAAGTGCTGCTACTCTCATCTTAGTTAATGAATCCTGCCAACGATCTTTCCCTATAATTGATTCCACTCAATATGGGAAGTATCCATCATTCATTTGCACGTCGTTGCAGTCATGTTAGAAAAAAGTGAATGACATACTAAAATTGATGCAATATATCACTTGAGATTTATCAACTATTACAGGGTTTTTGATATGATAGGATGACGAGCTGACTGCAACATGCACGCTTTTTACGACGTTAGTATCTTTGAATTAAGACTGTATTGGAATTCTTAATTTAATATCGAAGTAAGAGGAACAACAAATTTCTTAAGTTGACTACTTAAATTACTTCCTGAAAACGTTCTTATACACTGTAACACAACTGGTGCGTATGCGTTCTGCTTAGTTTCAACTTTCTGTCAAGTTTCTGCTCCTGTGAATTTAGAGCCATTAGCACACCATGTGACAATACATTCACGAGAGAATTTTGTTTATTGATCCCCAGCTGTTCAGCCGTATTATTTCTTGAGGATGTGAATTACGAAATAAGGACAACTGAATACGATTTCTGCTTTGTAATAGTAGTGGACTTCTTCGTTTTCACTTCTTCAACGCTAATGTTTCTTAGACGATTCGTGCCTTTACTTTTATTGCTATATGAGTTGTATGTTATGTTGCCATTTCACGTCAACCTGAACGTGGACCTATATCTGTGACAGGATTTGTGTGCAGGAAACGCTGTGAACAATTTATTGCAACACAGTTTATAAGAATCCAATAATACAAAAGTGAATTAGTGTTTTATAAATATTTAAGATGATTATCAGATAAAAATTAATGAATAATTAAATATTCATATAAGTTTACTCATTATTAACGAATTTATTTTTCATCTCATGGTCAAAATATTGTTAGCTTATTTTCGTGAAAAACTCGATGGAGCCCGTTTCCACCTAACATCCAACGCGCAAAGCGCGCTGTGAGAAATTATTCCTCAATTACATCGTGGGCCGAATACGCTAAAGAGGCCACAAAATATATATTGATTCTTACGCTAATGAATGCCAAACGTGTTTCAGTGATAACCTTGGGCCTGTATTTCCTCTATCTTTAGTAACAGGCAATAATTCGAGCAAATACAATAGCTGTAGTTTTCTTAAGTCAGACAATAATGATGCAATACGATATCGTTAAAGCGATGCACACCTCCGGCCTTCAAAGGAAATACTTCACCGTTCTGTGTATTTGCAAACTAGGTGATGACACTCTTCGTTCCACAATTACAGAAGTGCACGTTGCTGTATAATTATTACATGAGTGGAAGTATAAATGTAATAAAAAAAACTTCAGTGCAAAAAATTTAAAGACTGAATAAATAAAAAATGCTTCTGGTGTTCTCCATAGTCATCCTTCTCTTGAGTTCAATGCAAATAACGTTCATATAACCATGTGAAACTATCAGAAAAATCCTTCGTTGGGATGTTTTTCAACTCGGGTGTCATATTGGCTTGAAAGTCGTTTATGTCGTCAAACCATTGAACTTTTACGCGAATTTCTGTACTTTGTCGTTTTATGATAGGTTTGTTTTTATAATAGCAAGTCTCCTCATCTGTGATGAGGTGGTGATTCTTACCTGAAAAGAAAGGTACCTGTTGTGCATTTCAGTCACGTCGTAGCACGGGTCCACGCGTCATTGTTTATGTTCGTGAGTCAAGGTGTGTGGGGCAAATAATGCACACACTTTCCTTCATAACATTCTGAAGAACCTCTTGAACACTTGAGCCGGCCGGAGTGGCCGAGCGGTTCTAGGCGCGTCAGTCTGGAACTGCGCGACCGCTACGGTCGCAGGTTCGAATCCTGCCTCGGGCATGGATGTGTGTGATGTCCTTAGGTTGGTTAGGTTTAAGTACTTCTAAGTTCTAGGGGACTGATGACCACAGCAGTTAAGTCCCATAGTGCTCAGAGCCATTTGAACCATTTTTTTTTTCTTGAACACTTGAACTTTACCACTGCAATTAGTGACAAAGCAACGTTGACAAAGTACAGCTGCACATTCACTGCTTAACAATGGCTGCTCACAACTGACGGATCGAATGCACATCTACTGTTTGCAGATGTTAGTTCAATCTGCCATCGTACTTACTGCACTGATGTCGCTTGTACATCATGAATACAATCAATCTCAGAACTTTTTAGACCGACTGTGTGTGCATGCTGTTAATTCTTTTCGTTTTTCTCACATAAAAAAATTTATAAACATGTTCTTCTACCTTCTGTTCTAAGACGTAGTCTGAGTACTTCAATAAATTAATTACCACAGCAATTGGAATACGGTACGTGTAACTTGTACACCTACAGTCACTGACATTAAAACATAGTTCAAATACTGTCAGATATGCAGCCAGAACACCATTTCATGCTTGCCCTGTATTTTGGTTGACAGTCTTTCACTAGCTGTCAAGGCAGCTAGAGGACGACCTATTTTTTAGAATGAAAGTTTGTATAAATTTTCATCTTCATTCACTGACATATAAAACAGGTGGCTCAAAGTTACACTTCTAGTCCAGGTCGGATGCACCAGATGTGGAGTGGTTCACACAAATAAAATTTACGTGTCAACAAAACAGAGTTGCTATCACTGATTATAACAAACACAGTGCTGCAAAATTGCTGTGATTCTGAGTCACGCAGATCCCGTTCGGATTGGTAGTAGGTTTTGGAATGCTCGGAACCAAATAAGCAAAAGGAAAAAGCAATTTTTAGAACGAAGAGGTGCTCGGACTGAGCAGGGTGAAGCCCTTGTTTCTTTGGTTACCTGACCACTGAATCCGAAAAGGATCAGGCTACAGTAACATCTAAACGTCACACTTCATGGAACAGTAAATGGACGTATTATTTTCAGACACCATAATTTTTTTCTGGTCATTGGTGTTTGAGACATTATTTTTGTACAGTGAGATTCCTATCTTTTGTAAAGCCCCGTTATCCACAACAGTCCCAGCTTTCCTGGAAGCTGATGAGAAGATTGCGTTCACTTGATATCTTCTCTTGATACTGAAACTGTTGAAAAAGGAGTACCAACGTATGGAAATCGACCTGTTTTTTTTTTTTTTTTTTTTTTTTAGCATGCTGGAATGGAAAAAGCCAGTGCAGTGGACGGCCATGAGATATGCAGATCTGTGTACACCCCCTGACAAAATATTGAAGTACTCAGAAGGTGAGGAGGAAACGAAATGAAACTACTCAAGCTAAGAGAGTTTCAGTGATTACAAAATACAATCTAATTAACAAAGAACTTGGCAGACAGTCGCATTAATCCGTATACCGTTGCAACCAATTTGATCTTTTCGGAGCACACTGTTCATCGTACATTTTTGAAAGTGGAGCTCCCCACATCGTTTCCATCAATGCAAACGTGTCGGCGTTTCGCGAGAATAACATTTTTGCTACACTAGGTCGATGTTCGTGCACACAAACGCCGCCATCGAGGTGAACGGCTGCTCGAAACTTGCAGCGCGCCACGGACGCGGGTTGGTGGAAGCAGTTTTATGTTATGGGAGAAGCTCTCCTGCGCTTGCCTGCGACCTGTTGTGGTAGCAATCGTGGACAGTTGACAGCTGCGAACCACCTGCATCCCTACATGCATGATGTCTTCCCCAACTGCGATGTCATCTTTCAGCAGTATAATTGTCCCCGTCTCGGAACCAGAACTGTGCTACAGTGGTTTGAGGAGCAATTAGAGATCTCACGTTGATGTCTTGACGACCAAATTCACCTGATGTAAATATGGGTCGCTATCGAGCGCCACCACCGTGTACACAAATCAGCGGCCCGTCATTTACCAGAATCAGATGAGCTGTGCGCAGGCATCAAATGCCACATGCGTTCACAAACCTACCAACGAATTGTCGTATCGCTGATACGCGGAATCAGTTATTTATTTCGTTCCAAAGACGGAAAAACAAGCTATTAGGCAGATAGTCATAATGTTCTGCTTTATCAGTGTAGATTCCCTGCCGCTTTCTTCCATTCCCAAATGGTGCGTCGCAAGAATGATCTCCCACAAACTTCTGTACGAACTCTATTATCTCTATTTTACTCGTTATGATCGTTTCACGAGATGTACGTAAGGTTAGCTTTTTGTTTCACAACTCCCCTTCAGAAGAACACTCTCGGAATGTCATGAATAATCATCTCCGTAACGCATAACGCCTGTCTCGTATAGTCTGACACACAAGTTTTCTTAGCTTCTCCTTAGCGGTCTCGTGCCTACCAAACGATTTCGTGACGTTTCGTGCCGCTCTTCGTTGGCTCCTCTCTTTCTCATCTATTAATCCGATTGATGTGCGATACTGTAGAAACGGTAGAATTGATATTTTGTTAGCCAATTCATTCGCACAAGAATTACATTTTTTTTTTAATTCTTGCAGTGGATCTCTGCTTGCCAGCTACTCCTTCTACAATTATTTTCATGTGGTCATTCCCTCTGACATCCCTCAGGAGGTTTACTCTTAGATATTCCACAATTATTACCTGCTCCGATGGTTTACCACCAGTAATTTAATGGGATGGGAGTGGTTCTGTTCACCTACTTATGCGTAACACGATGTAATTTTTGTTCAGGGTTAAGTGACAGTCTCCGCACCATTCGCGAATTCTTTGTAACCCCCTGCATGACACTACAGCATTCTGGCGTCGCAATGCTCCTACAGACACCAGCCCCATTCACGAAGATATTCACGAATCTTCCGCGGTTATCCACTAGTTTTATGCTGCAGGGTGTCCCGAAACTATACGTTCAAATTAATAAAAGAGGTAGGGTACATCAAAACGATTATATTTAGTTAAGGTATATATGGTCCCTGACGGGAATTTCTGTTAATAGGAATGGTTTACACAGAATGTAGTGTAGCATGCTAAGTACAGCAGTGGCAATCACAGGAACTACTCAAATGCTCGACCATTGGCCTGTATGAATGAAGTATGTCGTCGACCATTGACTGTCTGGTCCGTTCGAAGATTCCTGGCATGTCCGTAACGGTGCCAGAAATTCTAGCAACGATGTCTTCTTCTGTTTCCACAACGGTTTCATACAGCAACTGCTTCAATACCCTCAGAAGAAGCAATCCAGACAATTGTGTTCAGGTGAGTTCAGACCAGGTCACAGGGCTACCTCAGCCGATCCATCGAGTATCGAAGATGGCTGCCAGACAATTCCTCACAACAGTCGTGATAAGGGCTGTCACCCCATTGTGCCGCAACTATATCCTTTGTCTTACATTCAGAAGTACATCCAACCAGTACAGCCAACCATCCGTACAAAGAGCAGTTTTGAATGTGAGTAGACATTCTCAGTCAGCGACTCCGACGCAACAGATTATGTCAGCACCATTGACGAGATGTTCCCTAACATTAGAAGTTGACTTTAGAAACCATAAGTTCCTATTCGAAAGGTATTTGTTTTGATGTTCTCTACCTCCTGTACTAATCTGAACGAATAGTTTCGGAACATCATGTACGTTGTAACGACCCTTTAACATTCCCTAAGTACTCTCGAAATAACCTACACATTAGCCGATTTCGTCTCTCTAACAGGATGTGTTGAGTTTTATCTGCTAGGAAGTCCCGAATCCAGTCTTAAATTTGGTTCAGTACGCAGTCAGCTTATATTTTGCATTATAAACTGCATTGCGAAAATGTATGGAATGTCTTCTGGAAGTCAAAGAAGACAGCAACAACTAGGGAGCGGTACACTGCAGCACTCCGAATTTCAGGGGGTCAAAGTCAGCTGACTTTAGGAAGATTTCTGTTCACGGAATTCGTGTTGATTTTTATAAAGGAGATTTTTGTTCTCCAAAAGGTTATAATGTGTAAGCATAAAACACGTTTCATAATTTTACAATACACGAGTGTCACCGACACAGGCGTAAAATTATGAGCATTTAGCCATCAAAGCTGTCTGTGTGGTATTCAATGAAGCTGTCCAGACAGGCATACAGCGAGCGGCTGTCATGCAGACGTTATACTGTGTTACATGCTCAGCAATGGGAAAGTCAATTGAGCGACATGATGTGTTTCAGTAATGGCAGACATGGTTGAGCTTCAAATGTATTAAATGGAAATTCATAGAACCGATAGAGGTCGACAAAATCCTTATACACTAACGAACATGGAATTTAGGGTTGGAACTACTGCCAGTGAGGTCTTATCGGTACACTTTACTTTAGGTAATTAGGGTCATTCAGTAACAAACCTGAAATTATCTTTAAAGAATGTGTTAGAAAAATGTAATACAACCCCTGTCTATTTCTCAGCGCAATCCTCGTCAACTTCTACCCACATATGCTAGTGCTGGACAAAGTCTCATTTTCACATGCAAAGATTTCTTAAAGGCATGTGCGTAACCAGTTATGCACTGCTGCCTGGTCTTCCTGATCATCAACGAACCTCGATCCCGTAAGAGCTTCCTTCACTGGGTTAAAAATGAGACACTCTGAAATTGCCATATCTAGGGATTACGTGGCAGGAGCAAGCAGGCGGACTTTGAGTCTCTCTGCACACACATGCACTTTTGTTTCATTACTGATGTTAAATGATTAGGAACTCACCTCACACACACTTACGTGATCACTAGTACGTCGCGAACAGCATGGTGGGCTGATCCGACATTAATGTTTATCGTTGCTGCAATATTACTCACCTTAATACATCTGTTTTCTCGTATCAACCCATCAACTCTCGCAATCTTGTTCTCCGTGACTGCACAGAGAGAGCGTCCTGCCCTGGCGAATCTTCTTCACTTGTTAGACCTCGTTTGAAATTAGGCATCCTGTTCGCGAGACAGCCGTGCCATTCCCATCTGATTATAGTTCTAGGACACCGCCAAAACATAACAAAGAAGCAAATTTTTTTTATTTTTTATACAGATTTACAGCAATTCGACGAAAATTAATAATGCTCATACAAGAATTAATACAAGACCTGTCGAGAAGTGGTTAAATTTCGTAGGGTAAGACTTACCGGGATATATGACGAGTTGTACAAGATACTAATTTAGCTGGGATGGTCGACAGACTACAAATGAACTTGGTTGATTGTTCGAGTTAAGCCGCATATTTGGAAATGTTTTCCTTTCATTTGTCCACAATGACTCCTTTCCGTCATCAATTGTGAGAGTTGTGTCTTAAGTGTATCTATGCACTGTAGGCGACTATAATGAGTGTGTGTGTCATATTTTTGCATGGCATAAGACGGGAGAGGGTGAAACCCCGTTGCCTGCATATACTCTACTGTTTCGGACAGCACCAAAGAGGCCGTCTGGCTTAACGACCCCACCCAATGAACGAATCGCCTTCAAAACTGTTACCTATCCTCACGTCTTAAGACATTACAGAAACCTATTGAATTTAATGCAAGAGATTGGCACAATGTCCGGTGATGAGACACATTACGCCAACACGTCTCTTCCTCTTGTTGCTCAAACACTGGCTGTGAGTCTGGAACCGCGTGACCGCTACGGTCGCAGGTTCGAATCCTGCCTCGGGCATGAATGTATGTGATGTCCTTAGGTTAGTTAGGTTTAAGTAGTTCTAAGTTGTAGGGGACTGATGACCTCGGAAGTAAAATCCCATTGTGCTCAGAGCCATTTCAACCATTTTTGAAGTGGCTGTGAACATTTCTTCCACCACCACCACCACCATCACCACCACCGGGTCATGCGCCACGGGAAGGGCGTGCGTGAGCATCCTCGGCTGTGGAGGCAGGTTACAAAAGAACTGAGTGAACTAATTAATCTTAGACAACGAAGGAAGACACAGAGACAAAACAGCATGCGATAGAGTAAAACGGAATTAGTGAGGTAACAGCCTACCATTCAGCCATGCCAATAGTTAAGGTTTGAATAAGGTCAGAATTTGATTAACCAGTAACGTTCGTTTCAGAGTATGCTGATACAATAGTTCCACACTTAGCACCCGTATACAACGATTTGCTCGACGGAAGATCCGCAACTAAAGACGGGAAATTCGCGATCGTCACAATCGGACATGAAGAAAGCAAATAAGAGTAATCTGCTGAATAATCGACCCATATAACTGACGTCAATTTGCAGTAGGATTTTTAAAAGTGTAGTTCATTCGAACATTATGAATTATCAAAAAGGAAATGATCTATTGACTATGGCCAGCATCGTTCGAGGAAATTGCGTTTTTCTTAAACCAAATTAGCTCTTCATTCACATGAAATAATGAGTGCTATCGACAGGGAATCTCAGATTTATTCCACAATACCAAATATCCAGAAGTCTTTTTAAAGCGATCCTCACAAGCGACTTCTAATCAAACTATGTGAGTGTGGAGTATCGTATTAGCTTTGTGTACGCGGAATCTTTCGCGACTCCATACATGAATAAAACGTTCTCAGTTTTCAAGCCGCGTCAATTCGAATAAAATCCTCGATCTGTCGATGACCATCTCCACCATCGTCGTCAGGACTCCTGACGACGATGGCTGAGATGGTAATCTAAAGCTTGAGGATTTTATTCGAATTAACGCGGCTTGGAAACCGAGAACGTTTTATTCATCGTATCATCTGTGCGACTGCGTTCGTCGTTTATGTCAGAAATGTCACAGTTCGTAATAACAGAAGGGAAGTCATCGAGTAAAACAGAAGTAGTATCTGGCGTTCGCAAGGAAATGTTTTAGGCCCTCTGCTGTACCTAATCTACGGGGTATGTCAGTAAGAGCGTGCGAAAATTTAATAGAAAATAGAGGATGCTCCACTGACCAGTTTGAGGTAGGGAGCCTGGGGTCGGAGAAGCCAGCTTAAGGAGATAATAGGAATAAAATCACATTACTGTGTCATTTTTAATTTACATTAGTTACAGTTAACTGCAAATTCCGTCCATCACTGACACAATAAATTTACCGTTAGTACTGTATGTTACAAAATGTGCTGGAAGCGACGGCCAACAACTTCAACGCAAGCACGACATCGGCGAACAAGATTCTGACGCACTATGACAAATATCCCTGGTGTGTTTCGATTCACAACACAGACAGGTATGATTCTGGCAACTAACTCCATCTCCGTATCCACTGGAATCTCATACAGAAGTGACTTAAGATATCCCCGTAGGAAATAATCAAGGGGATTCAGCTCAGGTGGCCTCGCAGGCCATGGAATAGTGCCTCCCATTCCTATCCAGCCACCAGGAAATACAGGTCTGAGATGGTTATGGACGTCAACACTGCAGTAAGTAGGTACACCCTGATGTTGTACCCACAGCCTCTCACGAACAGCCAAAGGTATGTTCTCCAACAAATCAGACAGAACGCTCTGCATGAACCTCAAGTGTAGGTGGCCACTCAGACGGACAGGTAGAAGATATCGCCCAATGAGATTGTCACTTACAACTCCGGCCCAGATTTTCATAGCAAAGCGTACTTGATGGTGTGACTGTGCTGCAGCGTGAGAGTTTTCCTCATCCCACACACCTATTCCTGCTGTTCGAAATACCACCACATTCAAATGTGGCCTCGTCAGTAAACAGCACAATTTGTAGGAAATCTGGGCGATGAAATCAATTGTTGGAGCAACGACGTACACAATGCGACCCTTGGTGCAAGGTCAGTTGCAAGTATTGCATGGACTCGTTGTAGGTGACATGGGTGTAAGTGTTGTTCGTGGAGTACTCGCCACACGCTGGCATGTGCAGCGCACATTTAACGTGCAATACGAAGAGTACTTGTGCGGTCCGCTGCAACACGTTCCAGCATTTCCTCATCAAAATCGGATGTGCCAGAGATCCCCACTTTGCCAGACACCTCGTTTCTTCTTTCCTGCATTCTTCAATCGAGATGAATAAACACCCGTCGCGACGGATGATGCCTGTTAGGAAATCGTTCTCTGCACAGTCTATCAGCAGTGAGAGCCTTGCAACGGACTTACCGACACACAAGGTGAATGTCAGTGAGATCTGTGAAACTGTACCGTTACTGCTGCATGGTATTGTACTGTTCGCCTCTGAATAGCACTCGGTAATGGATGGGTCTTTTGTTGATTCATAGCCCGTTCTGTCATGAGACAGTGTAAATACGATACGACAGAGCCACCTTATGTGCAAGTAAGGTAAACAAAACCTACTTCAAATGGTTCAAATGGCTCTGAGCACTATGGGACTTAACATCGAAGGTCATCAGTCCCCTAGAACTTAGAACTACTTAAACCTAACTAACCTAAGGACATCACACACATTCATGCCCGAGGCAGGATTCGAACCTGCGACCGTAGCAGTCGCGCGGTTTCGGAGTGAAGGGCCTAGAACCGCTCGGCCACCGCGGCCGGCGAAAACCTGCTTCATGATTTCCTAGTAATCAGTTAAAATGCTTCACTACCACCATTTTTTAAATAAATATGTAGAAGCTTAAAGTTATTAAATATTGAATAGTCTCTAAGCTTGTTATTTCTTCTGTTTTTCCACTAAATAGTAGCAATTTATTATACCTAATTCAAAATTGCTTTTACCATCTAATCCGTTAACTTCTTCACTCTGTAAAACATAGGAATGTATGGGTATCTTTGGATTTTTAAATCTTCCTTATCCTACTCCATTATAGTTACGGCCATTATTTTATATTTTGAGCTCTAATTTCAATATTTATTACAAAATTTAGGAGCTCTTGCAGACATTCCTGCATTTCTGTTTTGGCAATCTGAGAAGTGTGTGAGTTGCACTTGAACTCCACATAAAACACAAGACTGCCTTTTAACATCACTGTTTTATAATCTTTGAAGATTGGTCGAAGATTTGTAATGGGTACATTGAACCATTCATCATTCTAATCATCTTATTATCGTTCATGATACTAACTTCTGCGATATCGGCCGCTATCTGGTCGGCCTCACTTTCAAATAAGCGAGCCATCAGTCACTCGCCCTCAGGGGCTCAGCATTCGTTTAATCGGTATGGGCTTGGTGATCCCAGGATTCCTGTTCTTGAGACTGGTAAGCGCCGTCAGCCTTCTGTCACCATAAGCACTGAGCAGGCTTCAGCGACCACCATGTAGCGAGGCGGTGGAACCTTCTGTGTCACTGGGAACAGGGATCTTGGCTTGAGCACCTGGATCGTGAGGATAGTAAAGGCCTCTGTAAAAAAACCTCAGTCTCAAGGTGTGTTGCGTGCTGATGATATGAATGGCTGTTGAGGTGTAACAGTTGTTAGCGAGCAACTTCTGGGGAATCTGTCACACCTCAGCTGTGTAAGACTAACTCGGGCACACCAGATTATGTGTAGCTGGACCCCAACTCCCTAGCTGTTCACAGGACCAAGATGAAACCCTAAAAATCTTTTCCTTCTCCTGACAGCGTGATTGGTGTACTGCCTGGAAGTACTAACTCTGTAAGTAGGCTGTTTAGGTTTTTATGTTGGTAACGCCACGTAGCGATTTGTATGAAAATCATTGACTGTGCTGTGTGCAGTCTGTGGCTGGTTGGCCTCATTGTTGGAATATTCGCTATTGTAGTGTTGGGCAGTTGGATGTGAACAGCGCATAGCGTTGGGCAGTTGGAAGTGAGCCGCCAACAGTGGTGGATGAGGGGAGAGAGATGCCAGAGGTCTGAGCAGTCGATCTGGACGCGTGTCCGTCAGAAAAAGGAAATTTGTTTACTTGGATGTCACAAAATTATATATATATATATATATATATATATATATATATATATATATATATATATATATATATATATATAAAATGACTTTTGAACGCTATTAAGTTAAATAAATTGTTTGTTCTCTATCAAAATCTTTCATTTGCTAACTATGCCTATCAGTAGTTAGTGCCTTAAGTAGTTAGAATCTTTTATTTAGCTGGCATTATTGGCGCTCGCTGTATTGCAGTTGTTCGAGTAACGAAGATTTTCGTGAGGTAAGTGATTCATGAAAGGTATAGGTTACTGTTAGTTAGGGCCATTCTTTTGTAAGGATTATTGAAAGTCCGATTGCGTTGCGCTAAAAACATTATGTGTCAGTTTAGTGATGATCAGAATAAGTGAAGAGAGTAATGTCTGAGTACTTTCAGTTTTACTCAGGTCCAAGGTGCTGACGTCATAAGCGTGTGACGGTGTGTGAGATCGCTCTCTAAGTTTTTATAAATTTTTAGGTTTCATATACATATTTTAACGGTTTTTGTGATAATATTTACTATGTAAGTGACTTATTAGTGGTTTCTTCATTCACCTCTGCCTTTCTTGTGTTGTGACCTGATATTTGTGAGTGTTTCGTATCGAGCAAATTAACCTATTACCTGTAGCGGTGCATCGAAAGGTGAGTACTAATTAATTGTTTGTGTATAGTGGTTTATTTAGGAACTTAAGTAGTCTTCAACCGGTGTTCTTGGTGTTTTCTGGTGAAATAATTTCAGAAGAACTTTCTGGGAACTGTTTTCAGTTTCGTTACTGTGTCATTAGACATTTGATTTTCTTTCTGCGTTAGTCTTTTGTTATATTCTCATTTGTTGTTGATTAATACTATTAATAATAGTAGTTAGTTCCCTTGTAGAGTAAGTTTGTGATTACTGTAGTCAGTTTTTAACATCTTCTTGTTGTAGTAGCTGAACTTAGATAAAGAAGTTTTCTTGTTTCAATAACTGTTAAATTTTACCATGAGTGAGAAGTGTGGGCATTGCCGTAGGTTCGTGAGCAGTGGATTGCGTTGTGACGCTTCTTCGAAGTATTTTCACTGGGGGAGGGGGGGAGGGAATGCAGTGGGGAAGACAGTTGGCATTCTGGTGAGATCCTCTCCTGGAATTGCAGGTTATGTAGCAAGAGTAAGTTTATAGAGGAGCAGGAGCGTAAGATCTGTGCCCTTCAGGTGCAGTTGAAAAATGCACAGGAGGAGCTAGATAGAATGAGGAGGGAGAAGGGGATTGGGGAATGGGAGCTGGCTGTTCTCAAGATATCTGCTAGGAGAAGGAGATTTTCAGACAGTTTTACTATTGGTGTTTGCAATAGATATGACCAACTGTCAGAGTCTAGTGGAGAGAAAACTCTAGTAGCTGTAGATGTAGGAAGTACGCAGCAGACCTCAGCAGTTACGGTGGCTAGGACGGTTGCAAAGCGAAGAGAAAGAAGAAGGTTCTGCTGTTACGTAGTTCTTATGGCAGAGGTGTAGGCCAGCAGTTGCAGGAAGTGTTGGGGAGTGAGTACCAGGTCAGCAGCATTGTGAAGCCTAATGCAGGATTGGCTCAGGTGACTGTTAACATAGGGGGGTTGTGTAGGGATTTTAGTAAAGAGGATCAGGGGTTGGTAGTAGTGTTGATAGGGATGGGGAGTGAGACATAGATGGTGACCTGAAAAAGATAGCCACTCAGACTGGCAACACGAATGTGCATTTCTTGGAACTGTTTCAGCGTCACGATCGGCCTCATCTTAATACAGCCGTCAGGCGTAATAACCTGAGACTTGGCGGTGTGCTGATGACAGAAGGCATGGGTCACATTTCAGTGGTATCGGTCGAGTCTAGCAGCAGGACGGGTTTCACTAGACATGGCCTGCACCTTAACAGGTATGGGAAGGGGAGGTTGGCAAAGCTTATAGGTGACAGCGTAGGTGGGGGTGGTAGGATCACTCATGGGAATATTCCTGCAGTGGAGGGTGTTGGAGCTGCACCTTTTTTAGATTGAAGTCAGCTGATACGTATTCCTGCTTAAGGGAAGTCTCTCTAACAGAGGAACCACTTTCGACAAAGCTTAGGTATCTGAGTAATGAGGGAATTAGTATATTTCATCAAAATATACAAGGTATTAGAGATAAAGTTAGTGAACTGCTTATAGATGTTGACTCTGAAATTACAGGTATATCTGAACACTTCTTAAATAAGGAGATAATTCAGAGGCTTCCTTTACCAGGATACAGGTTGGCTGGCAGCTCTTCTAGGAGCTCTTTGCGGTGTGGGGGAGTAGCCATGTATGTGAAAAACGGCATCCCATTTGAGTCAATTGATGTTTCAAAGTACTGCACTGGAAAGGTGTTTGAATGTTGTGCAGGTGTGGTTAAATTTAGTGGAGCTAAACTTCTAACTGTTGTTTTTTATAGATCCCCAGACTCCGATTTCACAACATTTTTGCTAAAGCTAGAGGAGGTTCTTGGTTCACTTTATAGGAAATACAAAAAGTTAGTTATACGTGGTGACTTCAATATTAATTTTATAAGTGAATGTGCAAGGAAAAGGATGCTGGTAGACCTCCTCAATTCATATAATCTTATCCAAACCAACGAGAGTGCAAGGGAACAAGATAACAACCATAGACAACACTTTTGTTCATTCCTCATTACTAGAAGGGCATTCTGTTAGCAAAAAGGTGAATGGCCTTTCAGATCATGATGTAAAAATTTTAACTCTAAAATATTTTGGTGTTGCAACACATGTTAAATTTAGTTATCAAGTTTTTAGGAAAGCTGATCCAGTTGCTGTAGAGACCTTTGTAAATCTTATCAAGGAACAAGAGTGGCAGGATGTTTATAGCGCTGATACGGTAGACGATAAACATAATGCTTTCCTCAAGACATTTGTCGTGCTCTTTGCAAGTTGCTTTCCGTTAGAACGTTGAAAAGAGGGTACTAGCACAAACAGGCAGCCTGGGTGGCTGACTAGAGGGATAAGAATATCTTGTAGAACAAAGTAGCAATTATATCAAAACGTTAGAAACAGTCAAAATCTAAATGCAGCAGCCCATTACAAACAGTATTGTAAGGTGCTTAAAAATGTTATTAGGAAGGCAAAAAGTATGTGGTATGTAGATAGAACAGCTAAGTTGTAAAGGAAGTGGCTGGTCTGCAGACCGGTCGAGGATATAGAATCAGTGAGTAGTGGGAATGTCCGTGTTACTGATAAGTCGCATATAAGTACAGTATTTAATAATAACTTTCTGAATATAGCAGGTGAACTAAATAGAAACCTAGTCCCAATAGGGAATCATATAGCGCTCTTAGAAAAAAGTGTTCCCAGACTGTTACCTGAAATGCTCCTCCATGATACTGACAAGAGGGAGATTGAGTTAATATTTAAATCACTAAAGACCAAGAATTCTCATGGATATGACGGGGTATCTAGCAGAATACTGAAGTATTGTTCTATGTATGTTAGCCCAGTATTTAGCCATATCTGTAATTTTTCCTTTAAGAGTGGTCGGTTTCCTGACCGATTAAAATGCTCGTTAGTGAAGCCACTTTACAAAAAAGGAGACAGGGATTATGTTGACGATTTTAGCCCTATTTCTATGCCATCGGTGTTTGCTAAAGTTATCGAGAGGGTTGTATATACACGGTTACTGAAGCATTTAAATTCACATAATTTGCTGTCAAATGTACAGTTTGGTTTTAGAAATGGTTTAACAACAGAAAAAGCTATATTCTCTTTTCTCTATGAGGTTTTGGACGGATTAAATAAAAGGTTGCGAACGCTAGGTGTTTTCTTTGATTTAACGAAGCCTTTTGACTGTGTTGATCACAAAATATTACTGCAGAAGTTGAACCATTATGGAGTAAGGGGAGTAGTTTACAATTGGTTCGCCTCTTACATTAAGAACAGAAAGCAGAAGGTACTTCTCCGCAATATTGAGAGTGGTAGTGATGTTCAGTCCCAATGGGGCACTGTTAAGTGGGGCGTTCCCCAAGGGTCGGTGCTGGGGCCACTGCTGTTTCTTATTTATATAAATGATATGCCTTCTAGTATTGCAGGTTATTCAAAAATATTTCTGTTTGCTGATGACACCAGCTTAGTAGTGAAGGATCTTGTGGGTAATATTGAAACAGTATCAAATAATGTAGTTCATGAAATAAGTTCCTGGCTTGTGGAAAATAATTTGATGCTAAATCAGAGTAAGATTCGGTTTTTATAGTTTCTAACTCACAATTCAACAAGAACCGATATTTCGATCAGACAGAATGGGCATATTATAAGCGAGACGGAACAGTTCAAGTTCCTAGGCGTTCGGGTAGATAGTAAGCTGTTTTGGAAAGCCCATGTTCAGGATCTTGTTCAGAAACTAAATGTTGCTTTATTTACCATTAGAACAGTATCTAAAATGAGTGACAGTTCAACACGAAAAGTAGTCTACTTCGCTTACGCTTATATCGTGTGGTATTATTTTTTTGGTAACTCTTCTGATTCAGAAAGGTTATTTTTGGGCCAAAAACGGGCTGTTCGAGCTATATGTGGTGTAAGTTCGAGAACCTCTAGTCGACCCAAATTCAATAGTCTGGGAATTGTGGCATCGCCCTCACAGTATATATTTTCTTTAATATCGTTTATTGTTAGCAATATCAGCTTATTCCCAAGAGTTAGCAGCTTTCACTCAGTTAATACTAGGCAGAAATCAAGTGTGCATGTGGAATGCACTTCCTTGACTGTTGTGCAGAAAGATTGCTCCCTTGCGTCTTCTTTTAATACCATATTTTCAGACTTTTTGTGTGAGCACCACGCTATGTACCTCTCTTTACGGATGGGTCTAAACAGGGGGGAGTCCGTTGTTTGCTCTGGTGTTTCCCAGGATTGTGGTTCAAATGGCTCTGAGCACTATGAGACTTAACATCTGGGGTCATCAGTCCCCTAGAACTTAGAACTACTTAAACCCAACTAACCTAAGGACATCACACACACCCATGCCCTAGGCAGGATTCGAACCTGCGACCGCCAGGATTGTGTCCTCAAGGTCTGACTGCCTCAAGACTTTATGGTCTTCAGTGCAGAATTATATGCGATCTTGCGCGCAATGGGGTCTATGAGACATTCTTGCAGAGCTGAATTTCTTGTCTGTTTCGATTCTATGAGTTCCCTTCACTTTGTACGATGTCTGTACCCATCATATAAAGTAGTCCACATTATCCAGGATGCACTCTACCAACTACAACGATTGGGGAAGCAGGTGTCTTTCTACAGCGTATCAAGGAATATGGGTATAACGGGGAAGGAAAGGGTGGATCTAGAAGCCAAGGGGGCGTACCGTGATCCTCAGTAATCTCATTGTGCCATCCTCCTGTATGCTATCGCCTCGCTGGTGAGATACAGAGTATTTTGTCGATGGAAAGATAAGAGGCTAGAAGTGACAGATCACTGTACGCCACATTTTATTCACTGAAACGTGTTTTATTTTCCGACCAGTGGGTCGCGGCGGATTTTGCAGGCGGATCTGTCCTCTGTTTTAACTAAAGTTCAAACTAATGTTGTCCGAGTTTTAAAGTTTTGTGAATTTAGCAATATTTTCCACAATATTTTAGGGAGACGGTTTTAATGTGTTAACAGGGTGACTGACTCGCCCATGTCTTTTGTAAGCAGTCAACAACAGACATTTCCCTGTGCATTTCCTTTAGCTTCTTTGTCATTTTACTTGTGTTGCATTCTCATGTACTACTTCGTAACTCTTTCCCTATTGTTTTAGTGCATATGAGATAGTGATTGTATGGTCAGTTTTAGTGAGGTGAGAGTGAGTGCATGAGCTTGCAACAATTTTAGACATTTTATCCACGTTCGTTTGTTTTCATGAGTGCAAGGGTGCTGATAACCTCGCCGTTGAATGCCATTAAGCTCTAAAAATACACACACACACACACACACACACACACACACACACACACCAGTCACGCCACCACATTTTCTACAGCCTCCACGGCCGCACGCTGTTGCTGCCATGAAAGATTACGCCGCTGCCAATGAGATGCAAGCATCATCTCTCCGAAGCTCCAGCAGCGGGTGTGTTTGAGTTCGAACATTCATACAATGAGGGAATTTTGTGCGTTTACAGGTTGAATAATTTTTACAGGCATCTGAATAGACATTGTATTCAAGAGTGACAGATTTATAACTAATTTGTGTGGGTGTAATTTTCTACATTCAGTTCTACTTATAGCAACAGACGCTGCAACTTCAACCACAAGGTTATGTATTATTTTTATCAATTGATATTAGATGTAGAATAAATTAATATCTGAGATCTCTGTTCATGAACAGCGTCTGTCCCTCACCCCTGTATCCACTAAAGAAACATACAATACGCAAAGGGAATTCATGACGGAATGACAACGAGCGAATGGAAAGTAGTACACGGAGTTTTGGACATCAGAGCAGGGCAAATTTTTCTTATTTCTGTTGAATTCTTTTTTGTGTGTGTGAATATACTGAGCTGAAATATGTAAGTTGAAATATCTAAGGTGGCAAACCAGGGAGAACATCATCTAAGTACTGGGCAGCGTCTAACATCTGTTCAGTTTCAAAGTCAACAAATAACAGAAATGCTGTCAAGGGTATCTTGCCTCGTACAAGCGCAAGGAGACCGTCAGCAAAAGGCACCAGAAGCATAAGAAGCAATTCAACTGCCGCCTCCTTCCACCCGACAGTTCGATGAGGCCGGCCGCGGTGGCCGAGCGGTTCTAGGCGCTTCAGTCCATACCGCCCGACTGCTACGGTCGCAGGTTCGAATCCTGCCTCGGGCATGGGTGTGTGTGATGTCCTTAGGTTAATTAGGTTTAAGTAGTTCTAAGTTCTAGGGGACTGATGACCCCAGATGTTAAGTCTCATAGTGCTCAGAGCCATTTGAACCACAATCCTGGGAAACAACAGAGCAAACAACGGACTCCCCCCTGTTTAGACCCATCCGTAAAGAGAGGTACATAGCGTGGTGCTCACACAAAAAGTCTGAAAATATGGTATTAAAAGAAGACGCAAGGGAGCAATCTTTCTTGTACTGCACCAAATCTAAAATGACTCTGGGCCGCTGCAGTAACCAGGGTGGCATACGGTTAAAGCCCTCAATTTGAGGTTGTAGTTGCTTCACTCCAAGCTACTGCAGCACATGCGGATCCCAACTGTCCTTGTTGCTCGTGGACAATGGCAAAAAAGGCTTCCAGAGAAGGAGGAGCAACAGTATATTACGCTGTAGAATTCCAAGCTGTGTGGAACTTGTGTGCCTGACGTATGGGCAAGAGTTGCTGTCGTACTGTAAGTGGCAGTTCACCAGCCTCAGAACGGAGACTGGGCTGGGGCAGGTCCTATAAGCAACTGTGGCCAGGCTAATTCCCACGTAGTGGGCAGTATCAATGATCTTAAAATAAGAAAGCCTCCCCGATCCATACACTGTGCACCCGTAGTCTAGCCACAAATGCACGAAGGTCTCTAACCTGTAGCAGGCGCGCCCTGCCTGCTCTCCAAGACCTGTGACAGCACTTTAGCAATTTGTGATGTTGAGTGCCTTTCATATCTCTCAGGTGTGGCAACCACGACAATTTGTAGTTAAACCAGAGGCACAGAATCCTCACCGAATCTCTAAAACCTAGAATGGTGCCCCTCAAATGCAAGGCAGGCAAATTAAGATTACGACGAGAACGATTAAAATGAACACACACACGCACTTATCTGCAGAAAACTGAAAATCCGTCTTTTCAGCCCACTTCTCTAACCTCCGCAGTGTAAGTTGCAATTAATGGGTTGCTGTTCCAGCACTAGAGAGGGAACAGAAAACAGTAAAATCGTCTACCAATAAGGAGCACCGTACAGGATTGCCCACCGAAGATGTGATACTGTTTACGGCTCTGGCAAAGAGAGTAACACTTAAAACAGTGCCCTGAGGGACACGATTCTTTTCCTCAAACCGATCTGACACCGTATCACTAACTCAGATCCTGAAAACCACTGAGACAGGAAAGACCATATGAAGATGGTGAGGTGACCACGAAAGCTCCATTGCTGCAGACGTACGAGAATACTGTGTCTCCAAGTAGTATTGCTACTGTTATGTTCACGTAGGAAAACCTTCAGAATAGCCGTCTTTAGCAGGTCCAAATTATCGAAAGTGGACTGAAATCTCCACAATCCACACTGAGAGCGGCTAAGGAATTGTCTGGCCTCTAACAACCAGAACAGACGACGGTTTATCATTCGCTCCAGGGACTTTCACACATAGCTCCGGTAACTAGTGGGACATAGGTGGTCCTCTCCTGGGTTGAGGAAAGGTGTCAAAACTGCCCTTCTCCACGAGATGGAGAAGTGGCTCGACTACCATACCAAATTTAATACATTCGATGAGGATTTCCTTTGAAACTGTTGGAAGTATCTAAGCAAGCAATACCGCATTTGATCGTAACTGGGTGCAGCTTCACGAGTCTCAGACAGCTTCCACATGATGAAACGGTGCTTGTAAGACTCAGAACTGTTGGATCTGAAGTCCAGCTTTCTTCCATTCTACGGTCGCATGGTAGCGACGAAACGCAGGATCCTGGCTTGCATTGGCAGTGGTTTTGGCAAAATGGTACGCCAGAATCTGAGCGATATCTCCAGGCGCTGTTTGGCGACACCTCTGTTCCAGTACTGCTGCTATCGGTATACGGTTTCGTCTACTGGAAATCATCTAGATGGCATCCCATACTTTTGTAGAACAAGTGGGGTGGTTGATAGAGTCAGAGAACGCTTGTCATGATCTTTTCTCGGTCTCCTGAATAACGTGTCGAGCCTCGGCCCTCGCGACTCATATGAAGATGGTGAGGCGACCACGAAAGCTCCATTGCTGCAGACGTACGAGAATACTGTGTCTCCAAGTAGTATTGCTAGCCGCGCGGGATTAGCCGAGCGGTCTGAGGCGCTGCAGTCATGGACTGTGTGGCTGGCCCCGGCGGAGGTTCGAGTCCTCCCTCGGGCATGGTTGTGTGTGTTTGTCCTTAGTATAATTTAGGTTAAGTAGTGTGTAAGCTTAGGAACTGATGACCTTAGCAGTTAAGTCCCGTAAGATTTCACACACATCTGAACTTCTGACTCCTCCCTTGGCTCCTTCCCTAGTACGGTCATCCTTGTGGTGTAGTGTGTAGCCCTGCAGCCCAGGGGTGTCAGTATCTTTAAAATGTGTTTCTTGTAAACACAAGCAGAAGGGGCATGTATATGCTATGAGTTTCAGTTCCTCCACATGAATCCTGAACCCATTCATGTTCCGCTGCAGTATGAGAGCCATTTCCCCTACCTTTACATTGGGGAGTTGAAGCACTTGTAGGTCAGACGTGAGTGAACGACGTTTGGCACAGCCAGGAACACCCTTTGACCCGAACGTTGTGACCCTTTCCCCGCGACCTGTTCATTTGAGGATGATGGAGCAAGGGGGCATTGGGAGGAACTATGCTTTTCATGTGCCTTGAAACTGACGAAATATGGTTCAAATGGCTCTGAGCACTATGGGACTCAACTGCTGTGGTCATAAGTCCCCTAGAACTTAGAACTACTTAAACCTAACTAACCTAAGGACATCACACACATCCATGCCCGAGGCAGGATTCGAACCTACGACCGTACCGGTCGTGCGGTTCCAAACTGTAGCGCCTTTAACCGCTCGGCCACTCCGGCCGGCAACTGACGAAATAAATCTCGGGTGAACAACCTGGTATGAGTGTGCATAGGACACAATACTTCGGCAATCGACCACGTTGCCATCATCAGGTGCGCTGATGTACTGGCCGGCGGTGAGCCGGCGCCAGGTATATATTGGACAATCCCCCTCCTGCTCCTCCCTCAGGCGCTTCCAAAGAGTCGGTGCGGTCCGCCCCCCGCGCGGTCCAGGAGCAGCGTCGGTTCTCCCGCCGTTTGGGCGCTGCCTCCTAGGTCTTCTCGTTCAGGAGGGTCTGCCAGCACCGCTCTTGTTATTCTTCCCTCCTCCTCCAAAGTCGGTACAATCTGGGAAATATCTTTTTTCTTCTTAATACGGGTGATCGCGGGTTCCCACGCCTTGCTAAGGATGTAACCACTGTCACGATTTAGTTGTGGCTCCCTTACTTTGATCTCTATGGCTTCTTTGATGACACAGCCCCAGTATTTGGAAGTCTGTGTCGGGAGATTGGTTTGGTCATAATCCATGCTGTGGAGTTCCGACAGGCCATGCTCAGCGATGGCCGACTTACTGGGCTGTTGCAGTCTAGTGTGCCGTTGATGTTCTCGGCATCGGTCCCCAATGATACGAATGGTTCGCCCTATGTATACACTACCGCATTGGCTAGGTATCTGATAAACCCCTGATTTACGTAGACCAAGGTTGTCCTTGACACTACCAAGAAGGCTCTTGGTTTGCTTGGAGGACGGAAGATGGTTTTCACTTGGTGTTTACATAAAATGCGTCCAATTTTTCCGGATAAGACCCCACAAAACGGAATAATAGCCAAGGCCTCCTCCTCCTGAGGTACATCCTCAGTTTCGGCAGGTGTTGCAGGTGTGGTCGATTGCCGAGATATTGCGTACTACGCAAACTCATACCAGGCTGTTCACCCGAATTTATTTCGTCATAAAATAAGCTTGGAGAAATTGAAGAACCACAGGCCTTGGAAGTGTTCCTGGTTTTTTCTGCTGCAGCTGCAGGAACTGCTTTATTTTTACTCGATTTTCCTTGGCAGGTACGTGTGCAAGTACTGGTGCTTGCATAGAGAATCCGCTTAGTCACTTTTATTTCCTGAATTTTTCGTTCTTCTGCGAATGCACAGCAGTCTCGGCTCCAGAAAGTCTGGCTCCCACAGTAAGTCCCAGGGTCATGGGCAGCCTTTCCAGACTTCCATGAATTCTCTTCACTAAAGTGCTAGCATTTATAACACCGCATTGGGTTGGGTATGTAAGGCTTAACTGTAAATGAGAGGAACTCTCCTGTAATATGTTCAGGCAGATTTGAAGAATTAAAGGTGACAATGGAAGTAGCAGTCCTCTGAGTTTCTCCATTATTCATTCACATTCTTTGCACCACATCGACTATCCTTTATGATGCTCATTGTTGTTTCAACTCCGCTATGTCCACATCCATGATATCAGGGCTCACGACTACACCCTTACTTGAACTGAGACAGGTGCACATCTCAACAACGATATCATAGTCACCCAAGTTGTGTGATTTTTTTAAAAGTTCTACTACCTTCGACATGTTAGTTTCAACCAACAAGAAACTTTTAAGCAGTTGTTTAGTAGGTTCTGAAGTACCAGCAAGTCCTACTAAGTCTTTGTAGATATAGAAGGGGGACACTTGTTCAAACGTCCCCTTCTTCCTCTTTATCACTAGAAACAAAATATGATTGATCACTCCGTGAGTCCTATTACTGCAGTCCAACTTATTCTTGTTACAAGGAGAGGTACACTGCCTCTTTCTTTTGGATGAATGAGAGTTGAAACATCCCCTTGGAAAAATTATGAATGACAGTGCTG
The DNA here is from genome assembly GCF_023864345.2 of Schistocerca serialis cubense. Lineage (NCBI taxonomy): Eukaryota > Metazoa > Arthropoda > Insecta > Orthoptera > Acrididae > Schistocerca > Schistocerca serialis. The sequence goes on from NC_064640.1 coordinate 587,974,238, forward strand.
GAAAGCCTCTTACGTTAATTGATTTATTTATTTATTGTTCCGTGGGACCAAATTAAGGAGAAGTCTCCATGGTCATGGAACGAGTCAATACATGAAATTATTACACGATAGTAGAAACAGATAAAATGAAATATAAGATACATATTTTGGCGAGAACACGTAAGTTTAAATAAAGAAAATCAACAATGTAACACTGGAATTTGCTTAATTTTTCAGCTCTTCCAGGAGCTCCTCGACAGAATAGAAGGAGTGAGCCATGAGGAAACTCTTCAGTTTAGACTTAAAAGTGTTTGTGCTACTGCTAAGATTTTTGAGCTCTTGTGATAGCTTATTGAAAATGGATGCAGCAGAAAACTGCATGTGTGTGATGTCCTTAGGTTAGTTACATTTAAGTAGTTATAATTTCTAGGGGACTGAAGACCTCAGATGTTAAGTCCCATAGTGCTCAGAGCCATTCGAACCATTTGAAGTTCGATGAGATGAAGGAAACGTGGAAAGAATACCTAACACAGCTGCATCAACATTTCGACGCCTACAGAATCACAGGTTAATCACGTCTTGAATTTTTTTTCAGGTATAGGAATGTAAACCTACCGCCTCATGGTGAAACAGTGTCCCCAGAGTAAACCCCAAACCCAGCCCTACGGAATCACAATTACAAGACAAGACAAATATTTTGAGAGTCAAATACACTTTGCTGGTGCAAGGTATAAGTCTGTCAGCATGCAACGTTGTAGTGAATAATCCTATAAAGAATGGATTGCGTGATTGCAGGGCCTGACTGGAGACCGCAAGTTCAATTGTTTCTGGGGTGCAACTCATCAGGATGAAATATTTCGCGATGCTGTTTTTCTGAATCTGTCATCAGAGGTTGAGGGCCGAAATTATCAAGTATTGCAACCCTAGCTTCAGCGAAGTGCTTAAGTAACCGATGCTCGCCAAGTTCAAGATTTAGTCGAGCAAGAGTTCTGTCTACCAGTTATCGCTACAAATGAGACAAACAACCTGTGGCTCAGCGCTCACAAGTAAGCACCGCGTAAACAAGGGCAGACGCACTACATAAAACAGGGGCAGCCAAGATTTCGGCTCGCGGGCTGTGCCTGGACAGGAGTGGCTAAGTGCTCAGTCTCGTACCACGCTTCTTTCACCGCCACGCCACTCTGTTCGAGCATGATGATTGTGAAGAGGGGAAAACTGTGACCGCGCCGTATTTAAATGGCACTGCAGTCACACTGCTTATGACGTCGTTTTATTTTTCGCATTTCTCAACAATCTAGGTCACAAACAAAACAAATTTTCAGCATTATTTAATTATTTTTGTCGCATTGAAGGTATGATATAATTTTTATCTCGCACAGACCGTCGGCATACGGACAGATGGAAACAATTTCACAGAGTTGCGCACTCAAGCTGCCCCGTAATCAATACTTGTTTAGTTCCATAAATGAGAAAAGCTCTTTTACACAAATACATCGAACAAAATTTTGTAGCACTTATGCAACCTTGTTATGTAGACTTGGAAAATCTGCCGGAGGAAAGCAGTGTAGGGGTACTGGACTGTTTGTAATTAAAACAGGAGTTTCCTTGCAGGTCAATCAGTTATCTCGACTCATGCAAAGGCGCGCCTTCAACTGAAACCACAAATGATTTCAAAAAACGGCACAGAAACAGATGCCACGTTGTCATCGCCCTCAAAATTTCATAAATTTATTCTCTTAATTGCTTCAGGACCACAACCAATTCTTCAAATATCGAATTTTCTTTAACGGCAGTGAGCTCAGGGATTTGGGCTATCTTTGACATAATGTGTCCGTTCTACTAAGCTTTGGTCTTTTTAAATGCATCCCGACCAAATCTGAAAGAAGTTACCTTCCATCGTCTTACTATGGGCAGTGTACAGTCAAGTCGACTTAAAATGCGAATCTGCAGTCTATTCCGGATGTTCTAATTTTCATTCCTGCACTACTGTCTCCTTCATATATTCAACAACGGTTTTTAAATAGAAAAATCGTTCCAGGCTTGCCCCTTCACTTAAGCAACGTACTTCGCATTAATCTATATAGTTTCCGTAACCTTCGTTCAGCTCCATTGAAAATGGTTGCAGGTGACAATGAAATAGAATAATAAGTGCGAATTCAGAAATTCTACTATTTGTACAAACAATTTCTTCACCTGCTTCTGGCCTACAAATTTAGCTAAAAGGGATTTTTATGCACAGAACAATGAATCCTGACTGTCAAATGTTGAAATGTGTGTGAAATCTTATGGGACTTAACTGCTAAGGTCATCAGTCCCGAAGCTTACACACTACTTAACATAAATTATCCTAGGGACAAACACACACACACCCACGCCCGAGGGAAGACTCGAACCTCCGCCGGGACCAGCCGCACAGTCCATGACTGCAGTGCCTAAGACCGCTCGGCTAATCCCGCGCAGCAATCCTGACTGTCGATCAATTTTTTGCTCTTTCATTATCAACTAAATATTTAAAATCCTTCTGTATGGTGCTGTAGTGTCATTTCATAACAAATATGCAGTACCTGCTATTATGCGAATTCAAAAGTCTCATCCCTCTCTTCTGTCATTCCCATTCATTTCAAAGTATTGCGACGATAGAACACTAGACTGCCTCTTTCTGTGCAAACAACCACTGGACCTGTGAACGTCCTCCACACCACAACCAAATAAAAAACAAACTCCTCCCGAACAGGCCATGAAGGCCCAAAGGTACCGACCCTCCGCCGTGTCATCCTCAGATGACAGGCGTCACTGGATGCCGGTATGGAGGGGCAGGCGGTCAGCACACCACTCTCCCAGCCGTATGTCAGTTTCCGACCACGAACAAATAGCGAAGGTTAAATGGCGCCTACAGCACTTTCCTTCCAAACTCAGAGACTTGCGCCGACCAAAAAATGCCGCACCGAAAATCTCAATGAAATGTCGCGCTGTTCCAAGTACTTGCGAAAAGGACTGAGCAAAGTCGACTGACCGACTGGGCTTTATTTAGTCCGCCCGTGGCTCACACATGCTGCACGCATTAAGTTCCGCTTGCCGATGCCGACCCTTACACACAGCGTTTGCCCCCTCGGGGCACCGCTAATTACACAGCTCCGGCTCCGCGCAAAGCGAAGTCATGTGTGAAATGCTATGCCACCCATGATCGGAAGAACTGGTTCTTCAGACAAACTGAATGCAAATTTTGTTATCGCTCGCGACGTACAAACAGTCTGTATCCAGACGTTTCACGCTGGAATAATGCAAACCAAGAACGGATGGAAATCAATGTCATTTCACGTTAAAATTTTACGTCTCCTCCAGCTCTAAAATCTGACAAGGGAAGACGCGGAAAACGCACCCACACACATTTAACGCGAATACCACAAGTTTCAAAAAGACTCTCGCGATCTCGAAATCAATGAAAGAACTCTAGTGTGCAGTTAGAAACAGAGAACGGTTGTTGACAACAAGAAATTGACACGTGTATTCAGAGAACACATCGCAAAACTGTGGATTACATTGAAAATTTGTAACCATTGGGTGCCTAATTAGATACCGGAGCTTCTGTCACGGTGTTTAACCTCGGTTTATTCGCCAAACACCTTTGCGAAAATCAAGTCTACTTCTGACTGCCTATAAAGGCCACAGTATTTCAGTGTTTACAATATAACATCTAGCCGCAAAATACAAAACACGACTAAGTAAGTACCTCTCGCTGTAGTTCGCTCACACATGAGCCCAAATGTTTTCTACATGGATGCGTTTGATTCCTGTGGATTAGATATACATTACAATGTGCATGCCATTGACACAAATGTTTCCCATACCACAATTCAAACACTCTGTGAAATGTATCAAAATTTTTTCGACAGTACTCTAGAAAGTGCTAAAGATTTTCGTGCTCACACTACTCTGAAAGCTAATGCGCTACCGAAATTTTGCAGCGCACGCACTGTGCCGCGTGAATTACGCTACGACGTGGCTACAGAGATTCAGAGACTGGAATCCGTTGGTGTCTAAAACCTATTCCACCAAGTCAGTAGCCATCACCCTCAGCCGTCATTCGTAAGCAACACTGAAAGATTCGTCTTTCTGAGCATTTCAAACGCACGGTAAATTCACAGACAATCACTGATTCCTACCCACTCCCTCCTATAGTGGAAAATTCGTATCGCCTAGCGGGAGGACAGGTCTTCTGTGAAAATGATCCGGCAAGAGCCTATCTTTAGTTACCTATGGACTAAGAGGCAAAGAAAATTTTTGTTATGAAAACTCATGCTCGCTTGTTTGAATATCAACGCTTACCATCCGGAAGTGTTAAAGCGGATGTGTTGTTTCAAAAATTACTCGAGTAACGAACGTGAAAGGTGTCTACTTCTTTTAATTATCTTTACGACATAATCATCTCTGGACAAACACCAGAACAACTCTTTAAAACTCTGGACTGCCTTTTTAAAGCTTTAGCTGAGATGCGCCTCAAATGTAATTTACAGGAATGTACTTATTTCAACACAACGATTGAATACTTAGGAATTTCATCGACACCAATAGCGCTCATCCTTCGACGAAACGTTTACAAGATATTCGGCTATTGCCATCTCCCTGCCATTTACGTGAACTGAAGTCTGTTCTAGGAAAATTGACTTGCTACATAAAGTTCATTCACAATGCGGCGAAAATTACTGCGTCTCAGACGTAAAAGCATTTGAAAGACTGACAAATGCATTGCTTCGTCAACCTTACCATATACACTACGATCTGCTCAAACCACTTGTGCTTGAAGTCGATATCTCGCACCATGCCATCGGGGCGGTTTTATCCCACGAAACTGGCAAAATAGAACGCCTCATCGCATTTGCTTCCAAAAATTGGAACAGTGTTCATATTAATTACAGGCAACTGGAGAAAGAAGCCCTGGCTATGATATATGATGTCACCAGATTTCATCATTACCTGTATGGCAGAAAATTTCTTTCTGGTCACGGACCATAAGCCTTTGACTGCACTGTTCCATCAGTCGAATCACGTTACCTACATCATAGTGCAAAAGCCTCAAACTGGTTACTAAGATTAGAAATCGTTTGTATGTATTTGTACACCACATCAAAGGAACTTTTACAGTGATCCGCTCTATTTTCACGTTTAGAGGCAGTTTATTTCATTCATATTGGCTACAAGCACTGCTCTCACCCCTCCAACGGCGTTTTGTCTGACGGAATAGAACTCGTCGTTCTTTTCTTCCTTTTCCTGGGAATCGTCCTGTGCTGACTGTGGTTCGCTTTATGGGTGTCGTCCTGTGTTGTGTGGGTAGTTCTGAGCTGTGAGTGTTGCTTTCTGGTATAGAATGTGGTGTTAACTTCATGTCTCAGAGTTCATACTTCGGCTAGCATTTATCATTGAGTTGTTTCTGTTGTTGGTTTAAAAACCCAAGTTTCATAGACGAGAAATACTGATTTGTTCTAATTGTACTGTTTCTAACACTGTCACTCAAAGTTCTGCATTAATAAGCTTCATTTGTTGATGTTAATTTTCAGTACTTCTGTTTCCCAAGTGCAATATTGCAGTAGTATTTTCTAAACAGAATAAAACTTTAATACTTTGTGAAATGACTTCCATTTATGAACCCTACTTCCTACAAATTCTCCCATGTTTGGATGACTATTAATTTACTAATCTAATCAGAATTACACTATGATGTTGTTCCATAGTGATGGTAATTTCGTTGTGTACACTGGTTATATTATTACTAGAATGTTGCACAACATGCAAAGCTCTTAATTGTGCTGAAAAGTGAATATTGTACGAAGTTTTATTTCAGAGCTCAAACATTTACAAATGCAAATTAGTTTCAAGGTCCAAGTGAAAGTGGGAAACCTACTCTGTTGACTGATGACTTTGTTTTCTCTTCAGGGAGATGAAAATAGGATAAAATGAATCGTTTACATATATTATTCTAAAGCTTTTGATATACCTAAATATCAAGAATTTATAAAGGGGCGTATTATCGAAGTTCCGTTTGTCGCTAAAAGAGTTATTTTATCCAAAATTAAGGAGAATGTGCAATTATTCATGAATGTGTAGCAGATTCAGTAGGTTGATCTGATGATGTCATTCTTGAAAATCAGGAGATATATTTCGGATATTTTTTATTATGTTGGAATGATTGATTTGCTTTCCTTCCAGGGGACTTAATGACGAAATGTAATGACAGATATAATGAAATAACAGGATATTGTTTATCAAAATATAATTGGTAGGTGGTAATAATAAATATTCAAGATTAATTATAAAGACATTGTTCTTTATCGTTGAAAGTTAATCATACATCTTAAGTGTTATATCACAGCTTTTCATATAACAAATGTCTAAACATGATCCAAAGATTGTTTACTAGGAAGATAAGTGAAAATTCAAAAAGAAGAGTTAGTGAAAGTTTTTCATATATGTAAGAAACAACCTTAATAGAGTATTTGTGCTATAAATAGAAGTTAATTCTATTAGTGCTGCAATCAAAACGGTTAAAGAAGAAACTGAAGGATAGAATAAATACGTTAAGGGCTATTGAAGAAACACATAAAGACATTGTGCCATTCCACAGTAAATCATCATTCTTAGACCAATCAAAATAAACTTATATAATTAGATGCCAAATGAATTAGAAATACTGCTGGTACTGAATGACTATCAGGAGAAGACTGAAAGTAGAAAGATGATAAATGAAGAAAAAGGCTATGTTACAATGTATGCATGACTGAATGAATGTTAAAATACATAAAGAGCAGCACATTTACACTGTTCTGATTAAGACACTAAGAGGATCCTAAATCGTCATGAGTCATTACATTGGTCATTAAGTGTAACATCAAGAGTAAATTAATCCAGATGCATCATCATGGTGCCTATGTTGCCACTTCATCTGGTTTAGAGAAGGCAGAATTCCAAAGTAACTGCTGCTCGCTGAAAATCATTTGTATAATGTCTGTTTGCAGTTTGTAAGTGTGAGGACATAGTGCAGCAGTTTCGAAGAGTTCAGTCCGAGACTAGGTCTGGATGATGCATGCACTGCTACTGGTCAGAATTTGGTAATCGGCTTTGAATAAGATTATGTATCCTGTGTTTGTCCATTCGAGAATTTCAGTGTAAAATGGTCGATGTTGTGTGGTGGAATGTAGAATATTGCTAAACTGTTCATATTTAAAAGTGTTTTCTATGGGTTTCGTTTTTGGCAATAAACTGTAAAGTTCATGAAGCAGAATAAAGAAGCACAGACTCAGCAGTCATGTTAAAGATGGCGTTCAGTGAGAAGGATGTCGCATCCTAAAGCCAGAATTCCAGGGTCAATATATGGAGAGAAAATCTGGAAGTTTCAGTGGTGTATCGATTTTGAAGTATTGTTGAACAGGAAATGGAATTCTGACAGTGAACAGTTACTTTCATTATCAAATGCATGTGCTTTATAAATTGGAATAGCAGTGTCGAATCAAACTGAGAAAAGGGTCATAATTAATGCAGAGGACAATGTTAATCAAAAGAGTGTTGCTATAGTTCTTACCAATGAATGAGAACGAACTATTAGCATTTAAAATGTAGACGCAGCAGAAAATTCAAATTCAACTTTGAACATACATAAATATTGAATCGAGTGAAGTTGTAATGTACATCATTTGGGTTGATGGTGTAGGAAGGTAGGATGTACTACTGCAGGACTTACAAAATCTGAATACAGACTTGTTCAAAAATTCGATCGTAAAAATAGTTATTTGAGTGCAGATTTAATTAAAAAAAGACTTGATGATCCTAATAAAAGTTAGTTACTTAATTAGTTTGATATTCCAAGTAACATTTGCACATTACATTTTGATGATGTGGAACGAGTCTTTTACATTCACAACGCATTTTTTTTTTTTTGTAAATATGCTGACATCTGTTCATTTCCAAGTTTATTTTAAATTTTCAAAAAAAGGCTCAAATGGCTCTGAGTACTGTGGGACTTAAAATCTGTGGTCATCAGTCCCTGAGAACTATATAAAGCTAACTAACCTAAGGATATCACACACATCCATGCCCGAGGCAGGATTCGAACCTGAGACAGTAGCGGTCACGCGTTCCAGACTGAAGAGCCTAGAACCGAACTTTAAATTTTCATTATCACTATTATTAAATATACATATGCGAGTTAATAATTCCTACTAAGCATCATTTACAAATCACATTAACAGAAAGTCTACTGTGGAATAGAAGAAGCGGTCAAGGGGAAACTTCTTCAGTTTGTTTTCCAATTTTATTTTACTGCGTGTAAGACATTTTATATCACTGAGAACCTAATCAAAAATTTTAGTTGCAGCATTGTACATCCCTTTTGTGCTGTGGACAACCTTAATGTGGAGTAAGAATATAATTTTTTTCCTTCGGATACTGTAACTACGCACATCATTGTTCCTTTTGAACTGCAGTGTCTTATTTGTAACAAACTTCATGAGGAAATAAATATACTGTAAAGCAGCAGTCATAATGCTGAACTACTTAAACATGTGCCTACAAGATGTTCATGGGTGAGCACCACATACTATTCTTACAGCACGATTTTAAGCAATGAAGACTTTCTTTCTTAAAAATGAGTTACCCAAGAATTTTATTCCATATATCATTACTGAATGAAAGTATGCAAAATAAATCAACTTACTGACTGGTCTCTCCCAAGGTGTTTCAATTATTCTACGTGCAACTTTGGCTGAACTAAGTTGTTTTAGCAATTAAAAGCGGTGCTTTTTCCAATTTAAATTGTCATCAGTGTGGACACAAAAGAAGTCTGAAGTTTCCACACTGTTTACTATTTCCTCTCATTGTAATCCACGTATCATTGGTGCAGTAGCTCTAGATGTGCGGAACTGGCCGTGGTAGGTGTTTTTAAAATTGAGGTTGAGGTCATTTGCAGAAAACCAGTCAATGATACTTTTAAGAACATTGCTTACCATTTCTTCTGTCTGTTGCTGTATGTATTCTTAGATTAATTATAATAATAATGTCTTCTGGAAAAAAACTGATTGAGCTTCTCATATATTAGATGGATGGTACATATACGAGGAACAACAGCGTACCTAAGCCAGAGCTTCAGGGAACCCCATATGTTATTTCTCCCCAGTCAGAAGATTCTCCTCTGATTGCATTTCTTGAGTTAGTATCTACAACTTTTTGCATTATTTTGGTCAGATATGGCTTATCCATTACACATTAGCTATACATTCAATCCCATAAAACATGAGTTTATCTATGAGAACATTGTGATTCACACAGTCAATGACTTAGATAGGTCGCATAAAACATCAGTCGGTGCTATTTTGTAATGGAATGTTTATAAAATTTGGTGAGTGAACACATAAACGACATTTTAAGTACCGCTAGTCTTCCAAAATCCAAATTATGATTTTCTGAGTATACTGTTATTGCTCAGGTGAGATACAATCCTAGGATGCATCACTTTCTCCAAAATTTTGGAAGGTGATAGCGGTAGTGAAACAGGTCAGTAGTTACTGATATCTTCGCTATTAGGTTTCTTACGGACGGTCTTAGCCACAGCATATGTCAGTCTCCCTGGGAAAACGCCTTGAGTTAGTGTTACATGTTTCAGATAACAGAGGAGGGCTTACTATATAGGAACAAATCTTTAGTACTCTATTGGAAACACCATAAATTCGAGATTAGCTTTACTCTTTGAGTGAATATGTAATGTTATTAATTTCAGAAGGAGAAGCAGATGATACATTCATATGACTGAATTCTGTGAGAGTACTTTTTCAACATACTGCTGTGATATTTCTCTTGAAGTATTTGTCCCTATACTTTCTATTGTATTTAAGAAATTATTATTAAATGTATTTACTACTTATGCCTCATAATTTATATCCCCTCCATTATGTTCAGCAGTGGTGTTATCCTGTTTTAGAGTTGATTGTTCTGTCTCTTGTTCCACTGCATTCCATATAGTCCTACATCTGTTGTCAGATTACTGATTTCTGACACTATGTGCATGTTCCTTGATTCTTAGCAACTTTTCTTAGCAATTCAGAGTTCTTCTGCACTAAGAATTACTGCAGGATCTCTACTTGTTCTTGGCATTCCCCTTTTACTTTCACATGGAACTTTAATCCCTTTAATAATCTATGGTTTTTGTACATGGTTCTCTAATCTCGTTCCTGATTAGCTAATTTAAAAAGCTATTTTCAAGTATAGATATGAATTTATCATGGAACAGATTAAAACTTGATGATACCAAACTAGAACTTAACACCAATATGAATAAAGAAACTCCATGACCACAGTGGGATCAAAGGGTAGCAGGTCCTCGAAATGTGTTGCAGGGTCAGCTATACAATTTTGTGCAGAAATTTAGCCAATTACTTGACGGGAAAGAGTCTGACATGATGCACGAGGTCATAATACACTGTCAACAGATAGAACCAGATGTAACTAAGATACCTACACAAGTAAACTCACAGCAGGAAATATGAAAACAAGTCATATTGGACCATGCATTAACAAAGAACGAGAAAATACATACTAAAAACGTGTACAAGGGAAATAAGAAAGTAGTTATTAAACAGGATCGACCGTGCAACAATAGTGCTCTGATTTTGAATTAAAAATACGGTAACTAGAAGGAAAATGAAGGAAGTCGAAATCTGCAACACACCAGTTGGTACTAATTTAATATGACGAAAAAAAGCAAAGCTACTGCCAGAAAATCGTGAAGCAAGTTGTTTTGATAGTAAAATGCTCGATGAAGGACATTTAAGGAACTTGATCCATATAAACAATTACCTCCCGCGAATTTCATCAAATAACTTAAATTGTGTTTGACCGAATTCAGAATGACTCAGAGAAAATGGATATTTATTTAAGGCACAATAGTGCAGGTGCTAGGAAATGGGGGAAGGGTGTGTCCGTTCTGTGCTTTGCAACTGAACACTTTGAAAATGTGTTTCTCCTCAAATTTTGGTCACATGAAGAACAATGAAGTAGCAAATAAAAATTATTTTCGATGTATAGTTACGATCGCGACAGAGGGCTGATGCGTGACTTTCTTAAGAAACACTAGGAAACAATAGTTAACTGGAGAATCCTACTAGCGACGATGATTTAATCATAATTTTGATAAACCTTTTGCCACTGAAGGTAAGGATACAGTTAGCAGTGCAAATGTTTGATGAGTCTGACGAATTATTGAGAATTGTCGATTGTTTGGAAAAAATTGACAGTGAGGGAGCGGCTCATGGCTCGGAAAAACACACTACGTGTCAGAATTAACATTTTCAGCAAAGAAACGCACTGTGGCAAGAGAATTTTGAATGCCTGCCGTGGAATCAACGAAACTACAGTCTACATTGGTGCAATGACACACAAATAGATGTGCATCTACGACATCGTGTGCGCGTTACGACTTTACGAGAGGAGGAAGAATAATTGTGGTACACGGAACCAGTAGGTGGTACATGATGGATGTGTTCTGTATCGTTCACCACTCCATGATACGAATGACAGACACCGACAACGTGGTTGAGAAATGCTCTAGCACATGTGAACAGTTTGTTGAGTCAGATGTGAGAATGCAAATGATCAGATCAAAACTGAAGACATTGAAGTCGAACTACTTAGAGAAGTTGTGCGAGTTATTAATGAGACTGTGAATCCATTGACTGAACTCAGTGTAAATGGTCGGAAGGTTACTGAAATTTCAGATTCTGGCAGTGATACTACAGTGATCTCTAAGATTTTATATGAATAAATGAGCTATCTGTTTTCGTCGTCATAATAAAAAGCAGTTCAGGTAGCAGATGCGATATTAAAAATGATAAATTGAAAGTACAAAAACGAAGCAGACGTTGAAATTCGAAAATATTACGTATAATGTTTTGAAGACAGAAGAACATCTGTGTGAGCTGTAAATATTTTTGGTTTAATTTTGCAATCTTATCACAGAAATACACGCACTTACACAGTTTACAATATGACAGTGTTATGACAGTTGTCAAACAAATACATCTCGTCCTCAGAAAGTGAAATAATCCTAAACACAACAGTGGTAAATTGTATCTAAAAGTTTCTTTGCAAAATTATTCTTATGACTACGTCATGATGTTGGCCAGTATTATGATAAATCATCCGATTCCAGCTCTAAGTTCGGTTCTATTTAGGATGACAATCAAGGCTGTGGGGGATGGTTACTTTTGTGATAAGTTGAGCAAAAGATTACCCAAGGTCACTCGAGTTTACAGTGGACGTAAGCTGGTAAACTAAGAAGTTTACGCCTCTACTCACGGTATTTACCTCACTGTGATGAGATGTCATCTGCATTGCTGCTCTCGTCCTCTGAAATTCTTATAAAAACTACTTAAGCCTTGGCTGATTCTTCCAGCAGAAACTCTCCTTATATTTCTCATTATGTGAGAGAACATGTACTCATCCCTAGTCTAGGAACATTGCGATATGCACGCACATGGCTCGAGCAGCGTGCATATTATGATTATTAAGATGCCCTCTCAGTCCTTTGCGGGAACAATTAACTAACTGGCTGGTTCGTTTCTCCACAGTTGAAGCTCAGTGACACTACAGCTAATATCTAGATGAATGGCAGCCGCAGTGAACGCAGTGTTCACACAAATTTCTCCTCTGCATCGTACAGAGCATTATGCGCCCCATTCTGCACTTGACGCCAGTTCAGACAAGAGTCCTCGAAAATTTCGCTCTTGTCTTTCTCGTAGCCGAGGTCTCTCCCCACCTGGGTTCTTTCATTGACTACGTCACGGCCTTTTTCAATCAATAGGAGTCATCCTCTTACTTTTGTGGAAACTGTCTCTGCCAATCGCAAGGGCCCTACCATTAAACTGTGTTGAAATCTCGTCACCTTACTCTTTCCTAGTTCGTTTCCGCCAATCGAACGTTTTGTTCTCGCTCCAGACGCCTAGAAGTTAGATGTGTGCATTACGTGTGTACCACTCACTGTTCACGTGATCAACTGCATCACTGGTTTTGTTCGTATCCATTTGAAATTCCAAAACTCAGTTGTCCAAAGCTTCTTTCTGTCCTACTTCTGGTCGGCCATTACTTGCTCTCCAGTATGTGTCACCTGTCCGGTCACTGCCTCCCGTCACGGGAAGCCCCCCAAGAAATTTTTGTGGTGCCTCCCGTGGTGTGGCCAGCTGTGCCAGCTTCCACACAAAACGTTTCCTCTCCTTGCTTGTTTCACCTTCTGCTCATTGACATGCATTATATAGGACCGGTGTGTTAGCACCATCGATTGAGTTTCATCCCTTTTGCATATAGGCAAATCTGCGCATTAGGGCAAAAGTAATTTAACTGTCATATTCACCTTCCATTACAATGTATAAAACACGTAAATAAGGTGGGAAATTGACCTTCATTTATTCTGCCATCTTACATACGTAATTCATAATGATGTTTTGTACCAAAGACTGGAAGCGACTTCTCAATCATGGAGCCAATGTATATCAAAATTTGTTATTGATTATATGATCAAATATATGAGCAACAGTTTGGCATATTTTGGTCCACATAAATGTCTGCAGCAACTTCATAAACAACTGATAACTGAAAACGTAGCTAGCAAGTATGAGGAATTATTAAAGGATGTGGCTTACAACAGAGTACCAAAGTTTCTGCAAAGCAACATAAAAGGAGTCTTACACAATTTTCTTCCATAGGTGAAACCACGATTTTGATCTTTTTCACCCCCTCCATAGCCTCATGAAACTTTTCACGTTTGTTGGAAGCGGTGGACTTACTTTCAAGATCGTTGGGTTCCTTCCACTGACGAAAGTTAACAATAAGGCCGCAGTTAAATTGTTTAGTGAACAATATTTTCTGGATACCATTCCGCCACAAAGTAGTTTGATGGATGATGGATCAGAATTTCGCTCTAGTGTTTGGAAACCATTTACAGAACGTAAGAAAACCCGTGACATTGCTACATCAACCTAGAGACCTGAGTCGAAACCCATTGAAAGTAAAATGTGCAAACTAAGACGATTGTCCGAGTATACTGCTGGAAGAAACACAAGATCTGGATTAATAAGTTATCTGACTCTGAAGATGTGTATTTCTGTAAATGATAGTACTGCTCTGCTACCTTCCACAGGCTCACATGGCAAAGAACATGTCAGCATGTTCGATAGTGTTACTAATTTCCCATCACAAAATGAATTAACCAACAAAGAAAGACAGCAAGTAGCCTTGAAGCAGGTGATGAAGATGGCAATGACAAGGAAAGCAAGACACGGCCATTTGGTGAATCTCGTTGCGTACAGAATTGGAAATTATGTACTGATAGAAACACATGTCAAGTCTCTAGTGGCGTAGGACGAATCTAAGATATTTTTGCAGTTTTACCTGGGACCATTTATATTTGGACAATTATGCATCCAGATTCTGTTGAATTAGAGAAAGTTAGTGGCGAAAATTATTTTGGGCTTCATCATGTGGAGAACATTAAATTGTAACATCGATGTATGGAAGAAAAAGAAAATGTAAATGAATACTTTGTAGGAGTCATGTCTTCATATTATGCTTGTCTGAGGAAGTAATAAACTGATTGAGTATGTCTCTCAGTGATGAAGTATAAGAAACTCAGTGAGCATGGTCCCTATGATTTGTTACTGAATTATCAGTAAGGGTGGACTGCTGCACAGATATATTTTGTGTGTGCCAAATGACAATTATTATTTCCACTTATTTCTTCTCGATGAATAACCATCAGTCTACAGATTAATCGTCAAATATCACCCACCCAAATTTACTTAACCGATTTTTGTATACTTTTTAATTAATGCTTCACCTTCCTTTAGTGTATATAATGATTTACCAGATAGTGGTTCTAGGTAACTTGCTTGCGGAAAGTTGTCTGTAAGTATTTCTTTCATAAAATAGTCGTATTGAACACGTTACTAGATTTTACTTTATGTACATAATAACAGAAAATACTGCATCTGAATTATTTGTAAGGCATGTGGATATTGTTACCTGTAGCAAAGTTTGTCAAGTGCTATAAAATTATCATCACTGTAAAACAACAGATATTAGTAACTCTGAACGATTCCAACAATGCTGCAAACATGCAATAAATATATATCAGTCCATGATGAGTCTTTAGGGGAATCGAAACCGTTAATGGAAAATCAACATTGAAAAATAAAACAAAAGGTCACTGGTTGCAGTAATTCCTGGAACCTTTATTGTATTTAGCTTGCAGTCAATGCATCTGAGTGATATTAATACTACGCTCTAGCCTTTAAACCTGAATAACACTCAGTCACTTATACTCTTCGTGTTCCGACCCTCAGCAGTTGCCCTTTGAGGTCCAAATTGTAGCGACTTCTCACTCCGCTCAGGGAATACAACGGCTTGTATTCTTCCACCTGGCTGAACAGCTCAACATTGGCAACAATTTAGAATACGTTTGGCTATTCCGTAGCCGATGAGTTCCTGAATGGCACAGTGTTATACTGCCAGATTCACTTGATATCTCTTGTATCTGCTTGACAGTAGTTTCCTCCGCACACGAGACAGGCCATTCTGGCGGTCCCTCCGCCGAGAGGATGTGCGTAAACGGCCTTCATCAAAAGAGAGAGAGAGACATTTTCCCTGTACAGCCTGGGCTGCTGACCAGGGAGTTAGACGTCACCTCCACAGCGTCTGGGGGCGCCAACCTTGCCGACCGATAGCGTGTCTAAGGCAGCAGAGAGCTCTGTCGTAAGGGCACCATTTTGCTGCTCCAGATCACATGCCATTTCAGTGTGAAGGGGATATCCGTTCGCGCCGACTATTTAGGCCACCGCCAGACCGTGCGAAGTCGCTTATGCCTTACTCCTCAAGTCGGCAGAACCGGAAGTTCCATCCGTCAGTCTCAGCGCTGCAAGTTAGCATTAAAAGCAGTTTCGTCTCAGAGCTCCATGCAAACAGACCCGGCCCAGTTCGTAATCGTCTTCACCAGCAGTGCGTCAGACGTCTTACGGCGGCAGTACTGGTCCAAAATACTGACACGAATTCCTTACAGACGAATGGAATAACTAGTGGAAGCCGACCTTCGGGAAGATCAGTTCGGATTCCGTAGAAACGTTGGAACACGTGAGGCAATGCTGACACAACGACTTAACTTAGAAGATGGGTTAAGGAAAGCTAAACCTACGGTTCTAGCATTTGTAGACATAGAGAAAGCCATTGACAATATTGACTGGAATATACTCCTTCAAATTCTGAAGGTGGTAGGGGTCAAATACAAGGAGCGAAAGGCTATTTACAATCTGTACAGAAACCAGATGGCTGTTATAAGAGTCGAGGGGCACGAAAGGGAAGCAGTGGTTGGGAAGGGAGTGAGACAGGGTTGTAGCCTATCCCCGATGTTATTCACTCTGTATATTGAGCAAGCAGTAAAGGGAACAAAAGAAAATTTTGGAGTAGGAATTACAACGCACGGAGAAGAGATATAAACTTTGAGGTTCGCCGATGACGTTGTAATTCTGTCAGAGTCAGTAAAGGAATTGAAAGAGCTGTTGAAAGGAATGGACAGTGTCTTGAAAGCAGGACATAAAATGAACATCAGGAAAAGGGAAACGAGGATAATGAAATGTAGTCGAATGAAATCAGGTGATGCGGAGGGATTTAGATCAGGAAATGAGACACTTAAAGTAGTAGATGAGTTTTTCTATTTGGGGAGCAAAATAACTGATTATGGTCGAATTAGGGAGGATATAAAATGTAGACAGGCTATGGCAAGGAAAGTGTTTCAGAAGAAGAGAAATTTTTTAACATCGAGTATAGGTTTAAGTGTCAGGAAGACTTTCTAAAAGTATTGGTATGGAGTGTAGCCACGTATAGATGTGGAATATGGACGATATATAGTTTTGACAAGAAGAGAATAGAAGCATTCGAAATGTGGTGCTACAGAAGAAGGCGGAAGCTTAGATGGGTACATCTTGTAACTAACGAGGAGGTATTGAATAAAATTGAGGAGAAGAGGAATTTGTGGCACAATCTGACTAGAAGAAGGGATCGGTTGCTAGGGCATGTTCTGAGGCATCTAGGGATCACCAATTTAGTATTGGCAGGGTTTGGGGGACTGAGACTCCGCATTTCGCGTTCGAGAAGTTTCTTCACCCTCAACAGTTGACTGTATAGTGTGCAATGTCTAGTCATGAAATAATCGGTGCGATATTCCTTGATGGCACGGTGACTACAGAACGGTACGTAAAGGTTTTAGAAGATGATTTCATCCCCATTACCCAAAGTGACTCAGATTTCGACCATTTGTAGCCCATGCAAGACGATGCTCGATCCCATCGAAGCAGGAGAGTGTTTTCTGTCCTCGAGGATCACTTTGTGGACCGCATTCTGGCTCTGGGATACTCAGAGGCCACGGGAATGGGACCCGATCGGCCGCCATATTCTCCGGATCTGAATTCATACGACTCCATTTTGAAGGGCCATATTAAAGAGAAGTATACAGCAATAACCCCAAAACCATTAATGAGCTGAAAATAGCCATTCAGAAGGCCATTGACAGCATAGATATTCCAACATCCGCGAGGGATTAGCCGAGCGGTCTTAGGCGCTGCAATCATGGACTGTGCGGCTGGTTCTGGCGGAGGTTCGAGTCCTCCCTCGGGCATGGGTGTGTGCGTTTGTCCTTAGGATAATTTAGGTTAAGTAGTGTGTAAGATTAGGGACTGATGACCTTAGGAGTTAAGTCCCGTAAGATTTCACACACATTTGAACATTTTTTGATATTACGACACTTCAGCGGATCATGCAGAATGTCGCTATTCGTCTGAGTCACATCATCGCTTAAGATGGTAGGCATATCGAACATGTCATAACACAAATTCGAATACCTGTAGTGACGTTTACAAGTTGAATAAATTGTGTGCACGCCGTAGTTTGTAACTAATTTACATTTTTTTTCATGTAGTTCAATAGTTGTCATCCTGTATTTAGTTGGATGGATATCCATGCAAGAACATTATAACTGGATTTCGTTTAGTTAATAAAGATATTATTTTAAATGGTCTTATTGTGGTAAATTGTGTTTGTGTTAAATCAGTCTGTATTTTAATAACGTTTTCCATTCGTTTATTCAACACAACAGTAAAAATCAGTAAGAAATTACTCACCTCTCACGCTTTCTGAGGCAGCTGACAACGCTCGGGTATTTTACCAATTCCTCGCCTGTAGTAACCTTCCGGATATGGGTTAAGGAGCAGGATAGGTAAACATTTGAAGACGTAATGCCTGACGAATACGTGTGTGTGACAAATGACTTCCCTAACTAACATCTGGATGGATTTGTTTATGAAATCAGCAGAATGCGTTATCATATAGTAGCAACACGTAATGCTATTTTATCGGTCGTTTATCTTACAATGCGACGGAAATGGGTCTCAGTTGTTGGTGACAAATAGCAGTTGCGATGGACACACTCCTGGGAAGGAGATTGTAGCTCAGAATACCTCTCTTGAGCCACCAGATGCAGAATATTGCGCTTGGACTGCCCTTTGCATGAGTATGCATTTTGTAATGGCTCAGCCATTAATTTTTTTTTAACAAGTTAACATAAAGGCATCATAACTCGTCACCAGTAACAATATTGCATAGAAATGATGAATGAGCGAATTGAGGACGTTCAAGAGAAAATGCCGTCATACTCGCCCGTTATATTTTTGTTGCTTTGAATTAGATCATGCAGTACCCCTACGCCCGTTTTGTGAAACTCGCCTAACGCACTGAACTGTTGCACGCTGTTCAACATATTTGTCAGTTATCGAATTTATATGAATGTGGAAAATCTCTCGTGCCAAAACGATAATTCTTGAAACTAGGAAAATGTTTTCGATGTATTTCTCCAAAATGCATTCGCTTCACATACAGTACAATGGTCCATAGTTGCCTTCTCTGTCTTCTCTTAAACCAAAAGCGAACAATACGTCGCAAATGATAGACCTTTCTCCATTTTGCAACGTTTAAACAACGTTCATAAGTTTCAAGTACGTAACCCCCATAATGTAACTGCAACATGAACAGCAGAACTTCAAAAAGGAAAATGATAGTTGATGAATGCCCTCACAGCACCACGCATCACCGCGCAGGACGCGGTCACCTGAACGTTGGCTAGTGACTGGTAGCAGGTAGCCGATATCCGCTCATAGTGTGTGGGAAATCTCGAACGTAAATTGTTCATGACGCATCCACGAGCTGTTTGGAGAAATTGTTTCTGGAAGGTATTGCGATTGCTGTGGGTTAGAAAGCGAAGCAAATTATCTTTTGCATTCCATTTCACCGATACCCTAAATGCGATTTAACAAAAACGTCGAGAATCGAGTGGACCGAGTTCACGACATTTACCACTAGACTATGAGAAGCTACAGTATTGTAACATGTCTAGAAGAAGTCAATACATCCTACAGACACTTCTGCACATTAAAACGCTGCCAGATCGTGTGTCTGATGCAGTATACTGAAACATGAGTGAAATTTTTTGCTGGAAGAATATGCCGAAATAAAAGCCGTGTCAGAATCTTAGTTGCCAGAACAAACCACAACTATTTTTAAAAATGTTCAAGACTGCCAAATTCGTAGCTCGTCAGACAGCTGCAGAAATGTACCACCGCTGTTGAAGCTGTAATTGAAACAATTACCCATAGTTACTGTTCACTCAAATTATCAACTAATTTAATGTCCATAATAACTACCAGTTGTTTTGTCCCCCCCCCCCCCCATTAATAGTGAATATGAATCCCTAAACTTGAAGAAATAACATTAACAACGGTTCTTTAAGGGAGTTTTCTTTGCATACGTAACATGTAGAGCTGCTCGTGAGAGGCAATGTATGGAGATTTACCATACCTGGTACTACTAATACCAACTGAGATGGAAATTGCTGACCTGGTTAATCAAATTCAGGAAATCAGTCAGTGTATGAAGTCGCAGAAGAACGAAGTTTACCTCAGGTAAGAATGTAGCGAAGATGTCATTAATTCCTAGTTGACATGAAGACGAAACTTGCCATTACCCCCATATCTGCTTTGACTAACGCCGATCGACCAGGTTCCGCGAAAGAACTGCAAGCCAAACCGCACTTCATCGTTTCGAGGCGAAAACAGGAAGATTAGATTAGATTAGATTAGTTCTTGTTCCATAGATCATGAATACGACACTTCGTAATGATGTGGAACGTGTCAGGTCAATAAAAGGTGTCTATACAAGATATTACATTAGACAAAATATTACATGACACTTAATATTTTTGTTTCTACTTTTTTTGGGGGGGGGGGATGTTGGGGAAATTACCAACTTACTATATCCAAAAGTTCATCTCCTAAGTAGAAGGAGTTGCCATTAAGCCATTAAGAAATTCTTTTAATTTCCTTTTAAATGCTATATGGCTACCTGTCAGACTTTTGATGCTATTAGGTAAGTGACGAAAGACTTTTGTGGCAGCATAATTTACCCTCTTCTGAGCCAAAATTAGATTTAACCTTGAGTAGTGGAGATCATCGTTTCTCCTAGTGTTGTAGCCATATACACTGCTATTACTTTTGAATTCGTTCGGATTGTTAATAACAAATTTCATAAGCGAATATATATATTGTGAGGGTACAGTGAAGATCTCTAGCTCTTTAAATAAGTGTCTGCAGGATGATCTTGGATGAGCTCCAGCAATTATTCTGTTTACACACTTTTGTGCAATGAACACTCCTTTACTCAATGATGAGTTACCCCAGAAATTGATGCCATACGAAAGCAGAGAATGAAAATAGGCGTGGTAAGCTAATTTACTGAGATGTATATCTCCAAAATTTGCAATGACCCTAATAGCATAAGTAGCTGAGCTCAAACGTTTCAGCAGATCTTCAGTGTGTTTTTTCCAGTTCAACCCCTCATCAATGCATACACCTAGAAATTTTGAATATTCTACATTAGCTACCGGTTTCTGATCGGAGTCTGTATTTATTAATGGTGTCATTCCATTTACTGTGTGGAACTGTATATACTGTGTTTTGTCAAAGTTTAATGGCAGCCCATTTGCAGAGAACCACTTGATGATTCTCCGATAAACATCCTTTACAATTTCACCAGTTAAGTCTTGTCTGTTGGGTGTGATACCTATACATGTATCATCGGCAAAGAGTACCAGCTTTGCATCTTCGTGAATATAGAATGGCAAGTCATTAATATATATTAAGAACAGCGGAGGACCCAAGACCGAACCTTGCAGCACCCAATTGTTGATTGTTCCCCAGTTTGAGAAATCACCAGTCTTTTTCCATATTACGTGAACTGCTTATTTCAACTTTCTGCACTCTTCCAGTTAGGTATGATTTAAACCATTTGAGCACTGTCCCATTCATACCACAGTACTTGAGCTTATCTAGAAGTATTCCATGATTTACACAATCAAAAGCCTTTGAGAGAAGACAAAAAATCCCAACAGGTGACTCAGAGCATTTAATATTTCATTAGTGAAAGTATATATAGCATTTTCCGTTGAAAAACTCTTCTGCAAACCAAACTGACATTTTGCTACAACTTTATTTTTACAAAGGTGTGAAGGTACTCTACAATACATAACTTTTTCAAGAATTTTGTATAAGGCAGTCAGAAGAGAGATTGGGCGGTAGTTGTTGACATCAGACGTATCCCCTTTTTTAAGCTGTGGTTTAACAATGGCATGCTTCAGTCTGTCTGGGAAAATACCCTGCTTCAGAGAGCTATTACATATGTGGCTAGGAATCCCACTTATTTCTTGGGAACAAGCTTTTATTATCATGCTGGAAATGCCATCAATTCCATGTGAGCTTTTACTCTTGAGAGAATTTATTACCTTACTAATTTCAGATGGAGGTGTGGGTAAGGCCTCTTCCATTAACTGCCTTGCCTCTTCTAATGAACATTTTTTGTACAACATATAAAAAATGATTATTCGAAATGTTTTCGACTTCTTACTTGTTGTTTATCAAGTTACCATTCGCTTTGATGGTGATGCCGTCATCATGTACTTTTGGTTACCCTGTCTCCCTTGTAATAAAATTCCAAATTGTTTTGATTTTGTTATCAGAGGTATTGATCGCAGACATGATGGACATGCTTCTGGACTTTTTAATAACCTTTCTTAATGTAGCACAGTAGTTTTTATAATATTTGGCTGTTTCTGGGTCATTACACTTTCTTGATGTTAGATAGAGTTCCATTTTGTGGTTACAAGATATTTTTATTCCTTTAGTAAGCCAAGGGTTTTTGCATGGTTTCTTATAGTTAGATTTAACTACTTGCTTGGTGAAACAGTTTTCAAATTCTCTTACAAGTGTATCATGAAATAAGTTATATTTTAAATTAGCATCGGGTTCCTTGTCCACCTCATCCCAGTCTAACTGCTGAAGATTTTCTCTGAAATCTATAATTGTTGAGTCATTAATTGAACGCACAACTTTGGAGGGCAGTTTTGGATTACTGAATGGAGCTATGTCATATACTGTAACTAGCTGAGCATCATGATCAGAAAGGTCATTCTCAACAGGATAAGAATTTATGTTTTGAAACCTATCTTGGTCTGTAAAAGTGTTATCTATCAATGTGCTGCTGTCCTTTACTACCCCAGTGGGAAAATTAATGACAGATGTCAAATTGAAAGAATCGAGCGAGACTTCCAGGTCATTCTTCCTATTACACTCTTTCAGTGAATCAACATTGAAGTCCCCACAAATAATAATTTCTTTTCCTCTATCTGACAGATAGCACAACAAGGCATCCTAGTTTTCCAGGAAGAAATGAAAGTTTCCTGAAGAGACCTATATACTGTTACAATTATAAAAGAGCCCTCCTTCAGTTTAAGTTGACAGGCATATGCTTCTATATTTTGCTCTAGACAAAACTTTTTTTTATCTAAGCTTTCTACACAATGATAACTTTTGACATATATGGCAACTCCTCCTCTCACCTTATTCTCTCTACTCATATGGCTCTGAGCACTATGGGACTTAACAACTGAGGTCATCAATCCCCTAGAACTTAGAACTACTTAAACCTAACTAATCTAAGGACATAACACATCCATGCCCGAGGTAGGATTAAAACCTGCGACCGTAGCGGTCGGTCGGTTCCAGACTGAAGCGCCTAGAACCCCTCGCCCACACAGGCCGGCCGATATGAAGTGCCTCTTACTCAAAACATTGGTTATACGAGCACGTGACGTTTTTGTGTGGTTTAGGCGTGGTACAGTGATAGGCGTAGCCTGCTACCTACACCACAAAGACTTTACTATCGGAACATCGCGGAAGTAGCAAGACGTGCCCAATTTTCTCTGAGCCGCCGTCGGCGGTCTCTCCTGAGATAGACCGAGACACGGACATGAGGTTACTGTCCAGTCAACACCTAGTCCACGCCAAGCAGGCTGAAGCGTACCGTGTCTGGTGCCAAGAGAGTTATAGACAATCAGTTACAATCTTTGCATATGTTTTTTGTCCTTTAGCTGTGAAATGTGCTACGAGGAAGAGCTTCTATTGAACGGACAGTGCTACGAGAATGAGTTTCTGTTAAACCGTGCTTCCAGTTGTATTACCAACGACAGTCTATTTCATCACAACTGTTACTCTGGCTCCATCCATGTATATACGAGGGTTAGAACTTTAATACTAGCAACTATTTATTTTCAGCTCGTACAAAATAGATACGTGTTTCTAAATTTTACTGACCTTCAGAGTAGTCACCAGCATTGTGTATAACCCGTTGCCAGCGATGCGGAAGTCGTAGGATATTCTTAGCAGTGCTAATTGTGTTGACAGTTCGAGCGGCGCGGTCTATTCCTCGACGAATTGGTAGCAGTGCTGAGGGCTTAAGTCATTGGCGTGCAGTAGGTGGTATAGCACTTAGCAGCCCCATCAGTCAAACAAATCAATAACAGCTTGCACTTTACGTGTTTGTGCATTGTCCTGCAAAATAATGGTCAGGTCCTGCAGAAAGTGTCATCACTTCTGTCTCTATGCTGTTCATTTTTCGAACACGACCTATGACCATCTTAGAGACAGAAGTGATGACACTTTCTGCAGGACCAGACCATCATTTTGTAAGACAATGCTCAAGCACGTACAGTGTAAGCTGTTACTGATTTGTTTGACCGATGGGGCTGCTAAATGCTATACCACCTACTGCACTCCCATGACTTAAGCCCTCGTAAGTTCAACTCAATTTCTAAACTGAAGGAAACAATTCACGGCATTCGCTTCAGAACCGCTACGAAGTCGTCGGGCAATAGACCGCGCCGCTCCTACTGTCTACACAACTGGCACTGCTAAGAGTATCCTACGACTTCCGCATCGCTGGCAACGGGCTATACAAAATTCTGGTGACTACTTTTAAAGTCAATGACACTTTGAAACACGTATCTATTTTGTACGAGCTGTAAATAAAGAAGTGCCACTAATAAAGTTCCAACCTCGTAAATGTACCCGTGCTCCGACCCACAGTCACAGTTAAGATGTTGCATAACAAAAGAGAAGTGTTCATTTTGACTGTAAATTTACACTGAAACGCCAAAGAAACTGGTATGGGCATGCGTATTCAAATTCAGAGATATGTAAACAGGCAAAATACGGTGCTGCGGTCGGCAACGCCTGTATAAGACAACAAGTGTCTGGCGCAGTTGTTGGATCAGTTACTGCTGCTACAATAGCAGGTTATCAAGATTTAAGTGAGTTTGAATGTGGTGTTATAGTCGGTGCACGAGCGATGGAACACAGCATCCCGTGGTAGCGATGAAGTGGGCATTATCCCGTACGACCATTTCAAGTGTGTACCGTGAATATTAGGAATCCAGCAAAACATCTAATCGCCGTTATCAGTGCTGCTGGGAAAAGATCCTGCAAGAACGGGACCAACGACAACTGAACAGAAACGTTCAACGTGACAGAAGTGCAACCCTTCCACAAATTGGTATATATTTCAAAGCTGTGCCATCAGCAAGTGTCAACGAAACATAATCGATATGGGCTTTCGGAGCCGAAGGCCCACTAGCGTACCCTTGATGACTGGACAACACAAAGCCTTACGCCTCGCCTGGGCCTGTCAACACTGACAGTGGACTGTTGATGGCTGGAAACATATTGCCTGATCGGACGAGTCTAGTTTTAAATTGTATCAAGTGGATGGATGTGTACGGATATGGAGACAACCTCATTAATCCATGGACCCCACATGTCAGCAGGGGATTGTTCAAGCTGACGGGTGACACGTACGTAAGCATCCTGTCCGATCACCTGCTTCCATTCATACCCATTGTACATTCCGACGGACTTGGGCATTTCCAACAGCACAATGCGAAACCACACACGTCCAGAATTGCTATGGAGTAGCTCCAGAAACGCCCCTCTGAGTTTAAACACTTACGCTTGAAACCGTACAGTAGTTCCCGCTCTATAAGCAGCAGGTTTTGCTGCTCGCTCGCACTGGGAATACAAAACAGAGGGGGCTCCACTGCCAATTTTATTACATGACGCAGCCGGCCGCGGATGCAACAGAACCCATGTGGACAGGTGGAAATAAATGTGTCAGGCTTCATAATACGTATTTATATGTGTCGTGTATTATGCATTTCTTGTACGTGAATGTGAATCTGCACACGAAGTTCCCTAATCCTCCTCACACCTTTCCGTAAAGCGTGGCCAAATCTTTGTTGGGAAGTAGTTCTGTAGTATAGTAGTGCCAACCTTACTCCTGGGTAGGGGATCAGAGAGACAGCACAGGCAGGCAAAAGTCAAAGACTTTCCAGTGTCACAAGATTTGGGGTGGAGAGGTTGGTCACGGCCAAGTGGTTCGACCACCCCCTCCACCGAGGCCCAGGATGATCTCCGGGTGCCCGCCATATTCGTGGGGGTGTTACAGAAGACGGGTAAGTGAGCAGACGTACCTTCAGTGCGTCTGTCTCAATGTTCACGCAAGGAAGAGAGATATTTGAATATTTTTACTAATTCTTTTATTTCCAGCTTCTGATTTGTAAGGAAATGAATGATCTCGTTAATTTAGGAAATTTGACCCCCTGTGTTAATGTATCTGGTCCCCAGTTTGCCTGTTATGCTCCTCACGTAGTGGATGTCCTATGTAAAATTTTGGGAGGCTTTGGTGGTATACATTTGGCCAACGCAATTCCGTCTTGCCCGTAGAAAAGTGCGTGCAGATTGGCATATAATATACCCGAGCTATTAGTTGTAAAATTGTAACATCTGTAAAATGGAACAGTTGCTGCAATCACTGTAAAATCGAGTGATAATATTTAAAATAAATATGTAATCAATTTTCATCAATCTTTAACATACCTTAAAAATCACAAAGAAGTCAAGTTAAAGGAATTCATTTAAAATGAAAGATATAGAATGCAGGGACCCACACATCAGCGTGTGAGCCCTTCAGCCCCTTGCCTAGTATCGTACAGAGAGGGCACGCTCTCTAGGTAGCGCTCTCAAGCTCCCCTCCCCATTTATCCGTTGCGCAATTTTGATTCAGGGCTTGACGACATCAACTTTCATCTGGCATCCCTAGGCAAGGAGGTTAGACGGTAAACTTTTACGCTGGCGAACAAACTCCACAAACATGAACATTATTGAGGATATGTGGGATGCCTTGCTAGGTGCTGTTCAGAAGAGATCTCCACCCCCTCGCACTCTACGGATTTATTGGCAGCGCTGATGGATTCATGGTGTCATTTCCCTCCAGCACTACATCAGACATTAGTCGAATCCATGTCATGTCGCGTTGTGGCACTTCTGCGTGCTCGTGGCGGCCCTATACGATATTAGGCTGGTGTACCAGTTTTTTTTTTGGCTCTTCAGCGTATTTGACTTCATATATTTTACACACGCAGTACTGATGTCATTTATCACCTGTCAGAACCCAATTCATTCGCAACAATTCGTCACAACATTAGATGCTTCAAATTTACTTGTGTCACTCGGGATGTTAGAACTACACGAGGCTACGATCCACTGTCACAGCCGATCGTGGGCTAGGTAGGAGGGGCTGTACAAAAGCCTATCATGAGCGGTTCTTCATTCGACAAAAGGAGTAACTTCAACAAATTATAAAAAAGTACTGCAGTGTGTCTTAGCAGCTAAAATTTTGATAGCGTATTTCTTTCGCAATAGTCTTCCAGCATAATACTTTTCAGTGTGGGTTTCGACATGTCGGATTGGAGCTTCCTTTGTTAGAACTCTGAGATGCGGCAGGGTTTTTTGGCCGCCGTAAGTGAACTACATGAATGCGTCTTTTCGGCGGCCGGCCGGTTGCCAGTTTCTGTGTTTAATACTGTACTTACTGCGTTTACGTGAATTTTGTATCCTATATCGATCGGTGAGTTACATAGTGAGTAATCATTTGTAGGAGATATCTGCAGCTGGATGAAGATGTTACTTGTCAGAATCTATGATTTGTTATAAAATTTAAACACAAATAATTCAGATGACAAAGATAAACCGTACAAGAACGTGACAGTAGTTGTAAACCTTGAATTTCTTAGTGAAATGGAATATAAACGTCTTTGTAAAGTAAACATAATGGCATAAGTGAAGCGAGTGGAATATTCCGATATAGCTGTTATATGGCAGCAGTCAATCTCCGTAACTAATACTATGTAATGTTAATAAAACGCCTCCTTACGTCGAAAAATAGGTACGATACTATCTGAGTAGTAACCAGTGTAAGTATTTCCTGGCGAGATTCCTTGAGGCGATAGTGAATTAAATAAATACCTAATTCAAGTCATTATATCCATTCAGACGTCATCATTAACCGAAAATGAGTCTGTGTTTTCAAGAAAGTGTCTCTGGTGTTGTCGTCTGCTGCTTCCGTGCACACCTGGCTCGCGCAACATTGAAAGGGTCCCTGCAGGTTACCCATACTTCATTTTTCTGACCAGGGAGGCTAACTTTCCTTCGAAAGAGCAACCGGGTATTTTTAGTAGTTTCGTCTCTCTCTGATCTCCTTCAGCAATAACACAAAAACAGCGATAAATTCATAGCTCCACAACACTGAACGGCAAAAATTACACCTAGAACTAAACTCTTATACTGTTTACCTCATGCAGAGTAGTGGGCAAATAGAAAAAATTCTATTTTGGGATGTGTATTCTTTCTAACAAAGATTTTCTTTTGAATTTTGAAATACATCTGAACACAGAAGGTGATTCTCTCTGTAACTCCGTGCTTGTAAGATCCCCTCGAACACAAATCACAGTTGTTTTTTCCCTGTCAATATCTAGCTCCTACGGGATTGGGGCTCTAATAATTACGCCTTGTTATTTGGAAAGTAGTGGTTTCGTTGCATTCATGAGATGTAAAGAAATTATGGCCACGCTTTTCTACTGTAAATATTAATAATGCGTATCACTAAACGCCTATGCACTCTCCTTCATCCAGCTGTATCTTCTAGCTGTAGCTGTCATTACTATTTCAAGTCTCAATGCCTTTAGGTAACTATAGTTGTCACGTATGACTTGTGCCAATACTGTCTTCTTTGCCAAAACTTTCGTGTACAGTTGAAATGCAGTTGCAAAGAGCGAATTTGCGTTAATTATCACTCTTGAAATTTCTAACTTTCCTGGAGTGTGGCGTCTGTCCCCCTAAAAAGAATGTGTACGTCTCTCCCTGACAGTGAGAAGTAATGGCCTGATACTGTAGTATTTATCCGTTCATATAAATATGGATATATTAGAGTGGATTGTTGTAAGTGGGAACATGATAAACAAGAACTTACCTGCTTAATGGCTTGTAGCTCCGATGTTGCCTTTGGTGTGACATACGATAATGACGCAGTATGAAACGGTTACAGCCCCTGGAACAAACGCCGAGATATGGCCTAATTACTGCAATTAGCGATAAGTATAATTTATTTGAAGTGCTAGGAAGTACAACAGTACACTGCTAGAACATACGTAGAATGGTGTATCACTGAGCATCGCTATACTTGGCTGTAGGTTTCGATAACATGTTATTTCGGTATTAGAGTGGGCAGTTAAGCTGTTTATTAACTCATTATCCTCGAAAACATCCACGAGAATTCTAACCTGCCAGCGGGCCGTTCAGTGTTTCAGTTTATGTTTCTGAGTAAAAAAATAAATAAATAAAAATAAAAATAAATACACTGCAGACGCTTTCTTTGAGCGGCGTGACTAGCGACGGCGATCGGTGTTATTATGTTAGGCTTTACTACTTCATATTGATAAAAATTTACAATCCTCTTTTTCTGTTCAACTTAACTATCATATATTGGTTTCAACCTAAAGGCTCTCCTTTAGAGAGCGGTTAAAGGCGACACCAAAACAAAACAAAACAGAAAAAGTTGATGTTAAGCCTTATAGAGCTACCAGCGACAGTTTGTGGAAATTTCTCAGTAGGACGACCTTAAATGTTCACAACGAGATACAAGTATACTGCGGTAGTAATATTTCTTTTCCAAATATTTCGTATTTTAAATTAAAATGTTGCTATTTTCAATAAACAGCACTTTGATTATATCGTGCCTAATGTATATTTGCCAGCAGCTAATGTTATAAAAAATCCTTGCAAGATATGAAAAGCCATAATGCAGTAAGAGGGAGAATCATGAGCCCAGGCCGGTATGGTTTGTGTGAAATGTTAATGCATGCCAGTTATTGCAAATATGAGTGATGTAAATGTTGTCCTCTTGCTCTGCAAAATGCCTGCTATGTTTCATTTGTTATGTACGTCTACTGGAGACACCTACAAATTCGTGATATTATCTTTGCAAAAAACCCTATTTTAAATTTGCAGACATGAAAAACCGTAAGTCCTTCATTATGGACTTCTATAATTTGTTAAAGAAATGATGCACGTGCCTTCAAAAATGAAGAGATCTTTTGTTCTAAGATAACCTGGCTACAACTCTATGCAAAAGTATACGATTTGATTAATCAAACAAAATAACTAGCAAGAAAATTAAACAGTATTTCGTTGAAAACTTTGAAGAAATTATATCTTTGGTGACATTGGTTTTATGGGCTTTAGGTCATGGTATAATGGTTGTTTGCATACTTCACGTTGCGCATCCTATTTTCGGAGAAATCCTCAGAGAATATCTAGACGTTTTTACATGAAAAATATTGTACTGCAGTATTGACGTCATGGTGCACTAAAGGAACAACTGCAGAAGAAAGACACCGACGTGGTCACATCAGCGCATTAGAAGCATGTTCTACAGACATACTAAAATAATCTTCTGATGTTGCTGATGAAATATCTGTTTGGAGACCTAGGGTTTACAACAGAATTTTTACGTGTTTACAATAATCAGCAGAAAGTATTACTGGCTAGTAAGTGATAAATCTGATTTTACGACTTAAAAGCGAGTCCTATTATAATTTCTCTATGCCGAGAATGTCTGTACCTGCAATCTATACCTCTCGCCCTTTTTCCCAGCAGTTTCTATGTCAACAAGCGCTAGGCTCTCGTTTCCTATCTGCAAAGTAATTTCATACACATATCACGACAATGCATTGTAAATTTAAAAAGAAGCATTGTATTCAAAATCATAAAGCATTTCAATTTTGATTGAAAATTAACTAATTCTAATTACAATTATTAAGCCTAAACTGCATGACTAGTTGGCCTTCTTACAATGTCTCCTAATTCGGAAACCACTTTGAGATGGAAGTAAGTGGCTCACAAGCTACTATCTACGCTGCACGCCGCTAAACTTTTGTTTCTAAATGGAGCAATGAGACCTCCGTAGGAATCTTGAGAACAATCGACTGCGCGCCTGACATCACCGCTACCCGGCCCTCACAAAGCCTCCCCCCTTTTCCCTCTCCCCTCTTCCGGGAAAGCCTTTCCGGGAATCGCTGATTAATGCAACCAGAGGCGCTTAGCGCGTGGCCCCAGAAGCCGATGAAAGGGGCTTCGGATTCAGCATATCAACTCGGTCGCATCAACGATTTCTGTATCGATTTTCCTGTGTTTCACTAAACGCAGCTGTTCGGCATTTCCTCCATAAAGTGAAAAGACCGAGACCTGTCAACCTTTTTTTAAAAAAATATTCAAAACGTGATGTAGAGCCCTTTTGATGGCATCAGTTACGCTTTTTACTTTCAGTGGCGCGAGAAAAATTAAATAGGCATAATTCAGTGGCTATCTGACAAGGCCTAAGCACTCACCGCTACAGCACATTACCCGCCAGCCACTGCTATATGCGAATAATATTTGCAGTCAGTAACTCACTCGTGCCTCGCTAATTAGAATGCGGCGGCATCCATTAGCCGCTCAGGGCGGTACGCTCGTTGCTACAACTGTTGCGTATAACAGCGGTTTCTGCCGCTAAGTACGTCTCCGCACACAACTTACACCGGAGACGAACACGAGTGTCTAACACAATGCGCATGTATCGTTGCTACAGCACTACTTCTCCAATGTAACAGAGTGTGATATGAAATTAAATAGACGGGGTGTATAAGAGTACTTTGAACAAAGATGTATCAGTGGTTCTATTACGATAAGTTACGCACCTGCTTACATCTGTTCCACAAATCCGACTGCACCATGCTGAATTATTAACAACTAAAAAAATCGAAATAAATATTCTTTGAGTATCCCGCAGAATGTATCTATGATCACAAACCATGGTGGAAAACGAAAATATGTTAATCTTTTACGAAAAACTCTCAAGATTCAACCCGGGGAGCACCACAAGATAATGGGTGTGACACTCATAGAAACGTCGAAGAATCTTAAGGCTGCCCTATCTGGTTAGAAAAAAAAAATGGTTCAAATGGCTCTGAGCACTATGGGACTTAACATCTGAGGTCATCACTCCCCTAGAACTTAGAACTATTTAAACCTAACTAACCTAAGGACATCACACACATCCATGCCCGAGGCAGGATTCGAACCTGCGACCCTAGCGGTCGCGCGGTTCCAGACTGTATCGCCTAGAACGGCTTGGCCACTCCGGCCGGCTATCTGGTTAGAAACCCGAGAGCTTTCTATCAGTAGTATTCGCTGGGAAGGTCTACATCCGCATATACAAGGTGTTACAAAAAGGTACGGCTAAAGTTTCAGGAAACATTCCTCACACACAAATAAAGAAAACATGTTATGTGGACATGTGTCCGGAAACGCTTAATTTCATTGTTAGAGCTCATTTTAGTTTCGTCAGTATGTACTGTACTTCCTCGATTCACCGCCATGATTTCATACGGGATACTCTACCTGTGCTGCTATAACATGTGCCTTTACAAGTACGACACAACATGTGGTTCATGCACGATGGAGCTCCTGAACATTTCAGTCGAAGTGTTCGTACGCTTCTCAACAACAGATTCGGTGACCGATGGATTGGTAAAGGCGGACCAATTCCATGGCCTCCACGCTCTCCTGACCTCAACCCTCTTGACTTTCATTTATGGGGGCATTTTAAAGCTCTTGTCTACGCAACCCCGGTACCAAATGTAGAGACTGTTCGTGCTCGTATTGTGGACGGCTGTGATACAATACGCCATTCTCCAGGGCTGCATCAGCGCATCAGGGATTCCATGCGACAGAGGGTGGATGCATGTATCCTCGCTAACGGAGGACATTTTGAACATTTCCTGTAACAAAGTGTTTGAAGTCACGCTGGTACGTTCTGTTGCTGTGTGTTTACATTCCATGATTAATGTGATTTGAAGAGAAGTAATAAAATGAGTTCTAACATGGAAAGTAAGCGTTTCCGGACACATTCCCACATAAGATATTTTCTTTCTTTGTGTGTGAGGAATGTTTTCTGAAAGTTAGACCGTACCTTTTTGTAACACCCTGTATGTTTTTCTTTGTATGTTTGTGTTATAGTATCCAGGCTTACTTCTAAGGAATATTCACAATTTTGCTACATCTAAAAAAAGGAAAGTTAAAATAGAACATCTTGCCGACAAAGGGAGCATCAGTAGCTTAGCCTGGGTAACGGGTAGTATGAAACTGGATTTTCGGGAGGACACATGTGCCGAGCATCCGGACTTATCTTTTCCGTGATTTCCTTTAAACGCCTAAGGAAAATGGCCAGATGGTTCCTTTGAAAAGGACACGACCAGTAGCCTGCATTATCTCCTCTCAATACGAACTTCTGCTACGGTCTCCAATGGCTTGGTAGTCTACAGGACATTAAACCCGATAATTCCTTCATTATTATCTAGCCAGGGTCAGAGCCCTGGGTACCAGAAGTGACCTCATTTTGGTTGATGAATATAATGTACACTCCAAGTTTGCTTTGTTTTTATTGGTACTTCCAGCTATTTTAATGTATACAATGGCTATTTTCAGTGCAGAAGCGCTACGCCACTGTCGTGCATGTTTTGAAATGAAGTTACTTCGTGTTTTCATTCATATGGCGCTGGTGATGTCTATAAAACTACTTCCGCGAATACGATTTCTACCCGAAACATGAAATTAAAAGTTCAGCGGGAAATAAGCTTGGAGGTTGGAGGAAAAGTGCACGAGCTCGACTTTGTAGTTCCACACAAGCAAATCTATTGAAACAAAAAAAAGTGAAATAACGCTAGTGAACATCAGTACAAATCCCTTTTAAGCAGTAACCTATAGCTAACAATCCGTATTAATCCAAGTATAAAACACGATCGTGTATACGAGTTGTGAGGTGATCGCTTGCACTATCCATGCATGATTGTCTAAATATAGTGTGAGATTCCAGCGAAGAACGCCTCAGATGCATTTCCGGGTTCTTTCTCACGGTTCCCAAAAAGAACTCCTCACCTCGGTACCAAGACAAATGCATGTGTATCTGGCGCCAGAGATATCGAAAACTCTCCTTCATTCCGCTGTGTCAGCTGGTTTTATGGCCAGTGGGTGAAACGTGTCATTATTACTTTACGTAAAGTAAAATAGCTCCAAGAAAGTTTGTCCGTCGCCACAAAAATGCAAACTTACTTGTACTTCTCCATGACAACGCAAGGTCTCATACTAGTCTGTGCAACTGAGGGCAGCTCACGAAACTTCATTGGACAGTTCTTCCTCATCCATCCTTCATTCCGAATATCGGGATATCCATGTGCTTGGCCCAATGAAGGACACACTGCGTGGAAAACAGTACGTGGATCACAGTGTGGTTATTCATGCAGCAAAACGTGAACTCCGACGTCGACCCGTAGTGTGGCTCCATGCGGATATACGAGTATAAGCCCTCTCCAGTAAGGTGGAGTATCCCGCCCGGTTAGCGAGCACGTATCTGCCCGGCGGACTTGTGCCGAGGTCCGATGAGCCGGCCAGCCTGTGGATGGTTTTTATGCGGTTTTCCATCTACCTCGGCGAATGCAGGCTGGTTCCCATTATTCCGCCTCAGCTATACTATGTCGGCGATTGCTGCGCAAACAATTTCTCCACGTACGCATACACCACCATTACAGTAGTCGTCGTGGGGTTGTGGACCACTGCGGCTGCGGCTGGGACGGAGCCTCTCCGTCGTTTCTAGGTCCCCAGTTAACATACAAGGTGGAGTAAGGCCGTCGCTGATAATGGAAACTATTTTGAAAATAGGGTTTTGTAGCCAATTAAGTGGTGGTTTCAGGGGTAAAAAAAAAAGATGTGTTGTATTGCTTATTTAACACTCCTCGTACTAACAGCTAGAAGAGAAACAGAAATAATAACGCTAAATGTAAAAATGATTTAATAATGAAACTACAGTCATATTTTGCTCAAAAGCAGTAACTATTAAGATTATGTTGATAGTGGAGTAATTATGGTAGATTTGTGCTACAGTTTGCTGTTGAAATAGATAAAAGAAGCAGTTAAGTCAAAAAGATTAAAAAAATTTAAGTGATGAGAAGAACTGAAACAGATAAGATCGGATGCTTTTAAAATAAATAACGTACTGCAGAAAAAATGATGGAATGAGTGGAAGAAGACACATGATTAGATGGAGAGATAAGATTCGTAAAGACACAACTAGGATGAAAAGCAACACCAAATGGACAAACAGTGCACTCGGTAGAAAGAAGTGAAAGCGGCTCGTAGAGCACGCCAGTGGTCGATAAGGCCCTTGTCACGTGTAAAGCAAAGTAACGAAAGATAATTGTTTCTTGCCATGTACATGGATGTAGTAACTGCAGATAGTGCTTCAACTTCTTCCTAGACGCTTTCTGGTGCAGTACTTGATGAAAACCAAGGGTTAATTGGTTTCAGAGTAGCATTTGGGAAGGAGCTCGAGAAAATTTGGTAATGTAAGATGGCACACATACTTTGCACCTTGTATATCAGTTTCAAGGAAATTATAGTTATTTTACGAATGAAGATAGGTACTGGTATACCACTTGGCTAAGGAACTAGTAACGATGCCACGGAGGATGGTAGATACACAGTCTTTTAGCTCACACACAACCTAACGGAACACACGAAGCAGTGACATGTTATACAACATAGAACGTCGCTCTTAACAGAGAAAATCATCAGAGTTGAACTAATTACGTGCAAACTAAAGGCGATGTTAAACAACAATTACTGAAGACGGAATACGTAAATAATGTGAACGGTGGCGGCAGATGCGGACTCGTAAACTGAAATACGTCCGGGAGTGCGGTGTGCCGACCGCATGCCCCTCCATATTCACATCCAGTCATACCTGTGGGCTGAGGATGATGCGGCGGCCGTCGGTTCCGTTGGGTTTTCATGACCTGTTCGGGCGGAGTTCAGCATTTCTAATGACGTCAGATGATGTTTGTAGGAACGCCACAACAAATGAAAGCTGTAACAAAATGTAGGAAGACCAGCAGAGGAACGACGTTTTTTGCAGACACTGAGAGTTGATCCGTTACCTAAACGCGTGTAACGTACTGCACGTAAATATTGTGAACTGTTTACGCGACTGATTATCAGTCAGTCGAAAAAATAACAACGGTAAATTATGTAAGAGATCAGAGTAATTTAAAGAGGAACGACCAAATAAAGTTACAAGTTGTCTAAAGAAAGCCTGAGGTTTATCGAGAGGATCGTAATGAAAGCAAAAGCTGTTCTATTTATTTCTCAAACTTTTCTTGCTATCCCTCAAACTCATACCAAGTAGGGTGCATAGAGAAGATACAGGAGTTACAAAGGGCAGTATATTACATCTCTTACACGTCTGATATGCGCACGAACATTACGAGTATACTCATAGAACTCTGAGCGTATAGTTTCCGAGGATATTACTTCATCTCATCCGTCGAAACGTCTTTCCGCAAACGTGTAACTTAAATTACTACATGATCTTTCCTGCATGGTCGTAAGCGCGTCACTAAGTGGACCACCCGTGTCTGTGTAGACTAACCATTTCGCGCCGCGCGGGGTAGCCATGCGGTCAGAGGCGTCTTGTCACGGTTCGCGCGGCTCCCCCCGTTGGAGGTTCGAGTCCTCTCTCGGACATGGGTGTGTATGTTGTCCATAGCGTAAGTTAGTTTAAGTTAGATTAAGTAGTGTGTGAGCCTAGGGACCGATGACCTCAGCAGTTTGGTCCAATAGGAACTTACCACAAATTTCCAATTTAACCATTTCGCGTCCACGTAACCACACTTCAACCGCTGACCGGCTACCCAGGGGAAAACAAACATTAATGGTTAGCTCTTGCCACAGGTACTTGCAGATTCTACCAACCCTAAAACGTACGACTTGTAATAGCTATAATTATTAGTCTGAAAATAACAGAATTACTGACGTAATTCTGTCCAGTACACCGCCCTTAGTCACCAACAGAAATAGCGGCACTTACACTCGTTACATCCTTTATAGTTTCCTAAATGGTAGTTGCATTTAAGTCAAAGAAATTAGAGAGGATATTAAGGCTTGATGACAGTCGTATTCGCGATTGGAACAGGAAAAGAAGGAATTGATGGTGGTAACACCAGTATCGGCAGCATCTCCGTCGACAGCGCAGGCGCGCCGCTCACCGCTCACAATTACGCGAGACAGCACTTCAGAACCTCCTGTAAGCGTGCCTCCGAGCCAGATCACTTCTCCTCTCCAGCCGTTCTCCGACAAGGGGGGAATGGGGAGGGGGAAACGGGGGGGGGGGGAGGGAACGCGAGTGGGGGCGGAAGGCACGCATACAAG
Source organism: Schistocerca serialis cubense (assembly GCF_023864345.2). NCBI lineage: Eukaryota > Metazoa > Arthropoda > Insecta > Orthoptera > Acrididae > Schistocerca > Schistocerca serialis. Next base: position 588,011,365 of record NC_064640.1, read on the forward strand.
CCACCATTGGACGTGGAATCTACAAGAGCTCACTGCTCGATACTCTTGCCGGCCTGCTAATCTTCTCAAGCTGCAGTATTTCTGAGTTCTAATCAGATATTACGAACATCTACAGAGTTAACAAACATTAGCGTGGAAGACTGCAGTGAGGTACATCACATCGAAGTAGCACAACGCCACTAAATATTATTAATATTCAGACAGTAATATTCGTGGGTCAGAATTCAAAACTATTTTGTTGATGTCAAAACATTTCTCTAACTGAATATAGCTCAGCACCACAGAAGAACCTACGGCACTCAAAGGTATATGTGTAACTCAGCTATTACGTGTACATAGTGTAAGTAAACTTACATAATTATATCAAAACGTTAGAAACAGTCAAAATCTAAATGCAGCAGCCCATTACAAACAGTATTGTAAGGTGCTTAAAAATGTTATTAGGAAGGCAAAAAGTATGTGGTATGCAGATAGAATAGCTAAGTCTCAGGATAAAATTAAAACCATATGGTCAGTCGTAAAGGAAGTGGCTGGTCTGCAGAGACAGGTTGAGGATATAGAATCAGTGCGTAGTGGGAATGTCCGTGTTACTGATAAGTCGCATATATGTACAGTATTTAATAATCACTTTCTGAATATAGCAGGTGAAATAAATAGAAACCTAGTCCCAACAGGGAATCATATAGCGCTCTTAGAAAAAAGTGTTCCGAGACTGTCACCTGAAATGCTCCTCCATGATACTGACAAGAGGGAGATTGAGTAAATAATTAAATCACTAAAGACCAAGAACTCTCGTGGATATGACGGGATATCTAGCAGAATACTGAAGTATTGTTCTATGTATGTTAGCCCAGTACTTAGCCATATCTGTAACTTTTCCTTCTGGAGTGGTCGCTTTCCTGACCGATTAAAGTACTCGGTAGTGAAGCCACTTTATAAAAAGGGAGACATTGATAATGTTGACAATTTTAGACCTATTTCTATGCCATCGGTGTTTGCTGAAGTTATCGAGAAGGTTATATATACAAGGTTACTGGAGCATTTAAATTCACATAATTTGCTGTCAAATGTTCAGTTTGGTTTTAGAAATGGTTTAACAACTGAAAATGCTATATTCTCTTTTCTTTGTGAGGTTTTGGACGGATTAAATAAAAGGTTGCGAACGTTAAGTGTTTTCTTTGATTTAACGAAGGCTTTTGACTGTGTTGACCACAAAATATTACTGCAGAAGTTGGACCATTATGGAGTAAGGGGAGTAGCTTACAATTGGTTCGCCTCTTACTTTACGAACAGAAAGCAGAAGGTAATTCTCCGCAATATTGAGAGTGGTAGTGATGTTCAGTCCCGATGGGGCACTGTTAAGTGGGGCGTTCCCTAAGGGTCGGTGCTGGGGCCACTGCTGTTTCTTATTTATATAAATGATATGCCTTCTAGTATTACAGGTGATTCAAAAATATTTCTGTCTGCTGATGACACCAGCTTGGTAGTGAAGGATCTTGTGTGTAATATTGAAACAGTATCAAATAATGTAGTTCATGAAATAAGTTCGTGGCTTGCAAAAAATAATTTGATGCTAAATCACAGTAAGACTCAGTTTTTACAGTTTCTAACTCACAATTCAACAAGAACCGATATTTTGATCAGACAGAATGGGCATATTATAAGCGAGACGGAACAGTTCAAGTTCCTAGGCGTTCGGATAGATAGTAAGCTGTTGTTGAAAGCCCATGTCCAGCATCCTGTTCAGAAACTAAATGCTGCTTTATTTACCATTAGAACAGTATCTGAAATAGGTGACACTTCAACACGAAAAGTAGTCTACTTCGCATATTTTCATACGCTTATGTCGTATGGTATTAATTTTTTGGGGTAATTCTTCTGATTCAAAAAGGGTATTGTTGGGTCAAAAACGGGCTGTTCGAGCTATGTATGGTGTAAGTTCGAGAACCTCTTGTCGACTACAATTCAATAGTCTGGGAACTCTGACATTGCCCTCATAGTATATATTTTCTTTGTTGTCGTTTGTTGTCAGCAATATTAGCCTATTCCCAAGAGTTAGCAGCTTTCACTCAGTGAATACCAGGCAGAAATCAAGTGTGCATGTGGAATGCACTTCCTTGACTCTTGTGCAGAAAGGAGTGCAGTATTCTGCTGCATCCATTTTCAATAAGCTTCCACAAGAGCTCAAAAATCTTAGCAGTAGCCCAGACTCTTTTAAGTCTAAATTGAAGAGTTTCCTCATGGCTTACTCCTTCTATTCTGTCGAGGAGCTCCTGGAAGAGCTAAAGAATTAAGCAAATTCCAGTGTTACATTGTTGATTTTCTTTATTTAAACTTAGGACTTGTCACCTGAATATATTTTTTTATATTTCATTTTATCTGTTTCTAACATCGTGTTATAATTTCATGTATTGACTCGTTCCATGACCATGGAGACTTTTCCTTAATTTGGTCCCACGGAACAAAAAATAAAAAGAAATAATGTGTTACCTTTTTGTAGATGTCTGCGTGTATTTATTGCCACGTCATTCACCGATACATAGATAACCAACATACCGTCCGCCACATACTCCGGTGAGTTGCGGGAAATTACAGCACCAGTAAGAATAGCAAATAACGTAATTTGATATATTGGGCGTTTAAAGTATTCTACGAAGAATACATGCTTACATTTGCCGATAATTTAGGTGGGAAATTTAGTATAATCCAGGTGGACGTCAGGTAAAACTTAGCTTGAATGACACTTACGGGTTCGTCAATCTATGCCTCTACATCTCTTTTCCAGCGGTGTCTAGGGCCAGTATTGGTGTGCTAGTCCCTTGGCATTGCATGACCAGATGTTTACAAGCAACAAAGGCTTTAGACCGACTTAGTATAGAGTCTAACCGAGCTTGGACGACAGCCTCTATACCGATGTGAGTGAGGCCAGCATGAGAAATAGACAATCTTGCAATATCTTGTAGAAAATTACATCATGGAGATCACGGAAATTGGTCACAGCCGTCGTCCTTAACATGTGAGATGTGTAGTGGCTGCTGTCCACATTGGCCGAGCGGTTCTAGGCGCTTCAGTCTGGAACTGCGCGACCGCTACGGTCGCAGGCTCGAATCCTGCCTCAAGCATGGATGTGTGTGTGATGTCCTTAGGTTGGTTAGGTTTAAGTAGTTCTAAGTTCTAGAGGACTGATGACCTCAGATGTTAAGTCCCATAGTGCTCAGAGCCATTTGAGCCATTTTTGCTGTCCACATTACCGCCCCGGCTACGAGAACCAGAGGTGATCGGACTGTGTATTCAGTGGCACCAGATATCGTCACACCACGTGCTAGTCCTTTATGCTTCAACAGACTCATACACCCATCGGGACGATATACACAAGACCGGGACAGGTGGACAAACGTCATGTTACCTCTACTGCGTCCAGTGCTGTTGGGCTTAACACTTGCGGCACGCCACTCTCTGTTACCGCATCCAGCGAAGCCGCAGCGATGGTCTCCGTGCTGGCAGTCCGTGATGCTACAAACTCTGTAGCACAGATCATGTGGATAATTCTCTTGTTGGAAAACAGCCTATTTCCTGACGCAAGGTCTGTGACATGGCTGAAAGGTCTTGCATGTCCGAGTGTTCAGTTTCGCCCGGGCGCTAGTTGCGTGGGATAGTCGAGTTCTGCTCGGCATGGGGTATATTCCTCCTGAACCCATCGATTCCATCCTTGCATCACAGTCGTGGGAGACCAACCTATATGAGCAGAAATCTCGCTCAACCGTAAATAGTGCCTCGACAGGCCATGATCGTGTCAGTGTCAAATTCTAGCAAGTGCATGTGGGCGTTTCTCCTTCTTATAAGATAAATTAAAACAATCTTTTCTCAAGCAACCAACATTCAAATCTAATTTGAAAATAAGAAACCAACTGTGGAATATTGCTTCGGCGCTACTGCAATCTACTTTGTGCGATGGCGTTGAAATGCTAAGTATTTGCATGTCTAAGCAATGTAGCTCACTTTATGCCAATTTCAAGTTTCTTGCAGGCCGTCTTGCAGATGATGTAATCCTAACGACCATCAGTGCTGGAACTTCCGAAATATAGGTCTGGAAGAAAACAGTAGATATTCACTAGAAAGACAAAACACAAACGTAGAGGTTTTTTAACTGGCAGACAAGACTGATAAATAACGCGCTACATTGCATGCTCGCTGGTCGACACGGTTATTTCCTGTCCACTCGTTCCACGCGCGTGCTATTGTCGCAATATTCCCCGTATGAGTCGAAATTACACTGTAAGACAGTCTCATTTCCCTCTAGGTTCTGACGTAGTGAAACAGTGGAGTACCGAAACCATACAGCTCGTAACCTATCATGCTGTCGAAAAGACAAATTGAAACAGAATTTTTCCATTACATATGTAAATATCTGTGGTTTCACTTTCATAGCTTAGAAACTGATAGATCATGAGAAGCGTGCTCAGATCGTTAGACTTCAGACCTCGTGCACACTTCCTTATTGTAGCAATCGCTAAATTTACGTATCAAGTTCTTGTGCAGGGTCTCCATAACGCACCTGACATTGGACATTAATATAACTAGCAAAGCCCACCCGTGTACCTGCTCAGACACAAGGGGCGGCCACCTGTCCACTAACAGTATGAATGGGAGAGGCCAGACAGCCAACATACACATCAACTAACCGTCTTGGGCAACACAAACGTTTTACCACGTGCGTCTCTCCCTGCAGCGCAGTTTAGCAAAAACGCGCAATTTAAGAAGCAAACTACGAAGAAACACAGAAAAGCTAAATACGTAACTTGTCACTCCGCTGGACTGTCACAGGCGGCACCTCGAAAATAACTAGTCCTTAATCCGCTGTAAATGTCAGCCGTGATTAGAACAGTGTTCTGTGTACTTGCTAGTGCGTTATATAGTACCTAAGTGAATCAGAACATTGGCAAATTAATTTTGGCGCTGTATGGAGCATGCTTCCGTACCCAGGGGAGTCGAGGTGTTTGGTATTTCGAGAGGCACCGTATTGGAGATTGATACCGCATTCAGGGAAAGGAGAAAAATATCATCTGCTAAGTCACAACCCGGACGGGGGTGTATGTTGAGTGATCGAGACAGACGATCATTGAAGATGGCTGTGTTGAAAAATAAGAAGAGTAGATCTTCAAAAGTCGCTGAAGAACTGAATATCGCACTCGCGAACTCTGTCAGTACCAAAATTCCAAAACCACTCATCAGTAGCGCAAATGCACGTAGCAGGAATCGTTATACATAAACCATACATCCCGGACTATGGAGTAATGTAAGAAATTCATTTGGCATGATGAGTCGTGCTGCACACTGTTTCCAACTTCTGGCCGAAGGTGGAGTAAGTTAACTTCTTCTGACCGAGTTCAAGTCGCAAGAAAGAAACATGGCGGAGATTCGGTGACGATCTGCACAACCACACCATGGAATTCCATGGGCCCCATGGGTACTCAACAAAGGCCGCATTACTACCAAGGGTTATGTGACCATTTAGGCTGATCAGGTCCATCCCATGGTACAATATATGTTCCCCAATTGTGGTGCTGTGTTCCAAGATGACAGAGCCCTTCTTCACATAGCTCGTATCGTCTAGGACTGGTTTTGTGCGCATGAGGAGGAACTGTCGCATTTACATTGGCCACCACTCTTTATAAAGTCTTTGTGGTCTACTTTAGCTGTACGTGCCACTATTTTAAAGGAATAATGATTCAAGATTTCCTTGAAAATCATACCGGACCTGCGTTCGTCCATTCCAAGCGACCTAAAGCTGTTTCGAATGTCAACGGTTTTCCTACGACATATTAGGCATGCTAATGATGGTAATGTGTTGTGCGATGGTGTTCCATATTTTTGTCCGTCCCCTGTACTTAACATTTGCGCTGAAGCTGAGAAATGCATGTGTGGGCATTTACCTATCAAGCAAGGATATTGTGATTGCTTCATGCTTGGATGATACATCTTTTGGAATGATGCTTTTTGTTGCTTGCTGATTACCTTTAAGGAATATTTACACATTACTTTACCTTACTAAGAATTCCTTGGCAAAAATAAAATATTACCACACACACAAGATATAATACATTGTGATACAATCTGTGTGATAAATTAAATCTTACTAAAGGAATGTTCTGAGAAACTTTACAAGAGAAAACATTTAAAAAAAACGTTCTAATTATGTCTGCCAGCCGAAGTAACATAGTTTCCGTAATAGTAATTCGGTTTTATACTTAACTTATTTTAAATTACAGTAACAAGAACTGATCCAGAATTCTGGTGTTTGTTCGGCAGCCTTGATTTTTCCTTGTGCACATCGATGTTTCCTAGATAATATTGGCAGACGAAGCACAGAAATGGTCTTGCAATCGTCAACACAGAGGCCAAAGTTATGATTGCAGATTTTGCTAATGACAACAGACCTGACATCACAAAATCTGATAACTACGCGGTCATTATTCGCTTCGAGTATTTAGGATCTCTTGTCACCGATACTGGTGACTGCGAGCCTGAGATCTGTAGAGGCGTTTCGGTTGCAAGAAATTTGAGAGCGAAACTACCTCGCGTCTTGAAGCACACCTCCATCACCACCAAGGCAAAGCTGATCCTTGTCCAAAGACTAATCGTTCCTATCGTGGTCAATGCAGCAGTAATTTGAATGATGAAGATAGCAGACTATCGCAGGATTGATGCTCTGAGAAGGTGGCGCTATAAAAGACAGCACATTGAACTAATGAATCTATCCTGAGGCAGCTGGGCACCAGAATATGGCTTTCGAGTATTGCCAACCAAAAGCAGATGAAATATATATGTCACATTGCCAAAGGGAAAGAGGCAATAGAAAGGAAAATCATGAAAGGAAAAATCGGCGACCGAAGACCTAGAAGACACTCACCGTTGCGGTGGGTACACCACATTAAGAGCCTGCCCGGGATGTCCTTGCAGCAAGCAAGTACCAAGCCCAAAACCGAGCACCATGGTGGCTGGTCGTCAAGGTGATTACCACATGATGCCACTACACCCTTGCGTAGCGTTAGACCAACGAGGGAGATTGATTACCTTATCTCGGTAAGGGGCTTGAGCATTCTAGATGTCAGGTTGAAGTTACTTAAGGCAACACAGGGTATCTGAGCTCGTTGACATAATAGGAACTGCGGGAACTATCATCGTTGCAGTTAATAAATGACAACACAACAAAAACTAGAGTTCATTCTCACTACAAGAGATACTTTCTGGCACATTTTGCTTAATTTTTGTTGAAGAGAATTCCAGATTTCCAGTGTGTAGCAAGCGCTTTACCTTAGCAATGAGTAACGTAGTGGAGCACGTATCTTTAATAGAAACGGCTAAATATACAGGAACGATGTGCCCCAAACGGAGGCGCCGGTAATCTCGCCATAATTTTGCTATACAGCCTGGAGAGCCAATGGCACCCTCTCGGCCGCACCACTCTCTCGGCCGCACCACTCAGTGGGGCAGCATCAGTTCAGCTGAACGAGCGAAAGTATTGGTAATTGCCGGAACTATGCTGCGTCATGTCAGTGGCACTTATATGACATACTAACAAGATAAAATAAAATAAAATCAGAACTATCATTAGCATACAACCTTAGGCGCAACTCCGTGCTCCTTGTTCATTGAAAAGTCAGATACTAACTTCTTACGTGATAACAAGAAAAGAGAGACACAGAAATTTAAGAACATACCATGGAACCTCACTCAGTGAGGTGGTCCGTTGGTTTCGGCGTAAGAATCGAGAGTCAAAAGTAAGAGGCTTTTGGTTTTGTTTTTTTCGGCCATCAGTCTTTTGCCTGGTTTGATGCCACTCGCTAATCTCTTCATCGAAAACTACCAGTTGCTCTCGACGTCCACAATTATTTGTTGGATATAATCTAATCTCTTTATCTCGCTCAACTTTTCGGATCTTTGTCTCCTTCAAGTGCTCTTGAAATTATACTCTCATGTCTCAACAAATTCGCTATCGTGCTGTCCCTTCTTGTAGCAAGTGTTATCACATACTCCTTCGCTAGCCGATTGTGCGAGGAGCCTCCTGATTTATTACCTTGTCAGTACACTTAATTTTGTGCATGCTTTTGTAATGTCACATCCGACTCTTCGATGCTCTTCATTTTCGGTTTACTCACTATCCACGATTAATTTCCATTCACTGCTGTAATCTATAAGTATATTTCTATAAATATGTATCTAAGTTTACAACCTACATTTGATACTAGTTGACTGCTTTTGGCGGAGACTGTTCTCTTTGCTTGCGTTATTCTACTGCCTTTATCCTGCAGGTTTCGTACGTCATGTGTAATTTTTACTTCAGATTAGCAGATTTCCTTCATTGGTGAACTACGTTGTTGCCGTTTATCGCTAAGCTCATCCCTGCCGATTCTCAATACTTTTTGTTTTTTTGGTTAATTCTCAATCCATATTTTATCTTCAACATACAGTTTCTTCCCACTTGTTAAGAAGCTGGCAGTGTCATCGGAGCTACCAGTTTTCAAAACCCAATACATTCCTTCTCGTTAGGTTTTCCCCGAAACATTTAACGTAAATACTGGAATATTTCTTCAGTTTTCTCACAGAATTATTTTGCGTCAAATTTGTCTATCCTGGATTCCGAAACCATCTCTAGCGACCCGGGTGAAGATAAACATTCAGCCCTAAGCCCTTTTTCTTCCTTCCAAGTAACACTGAAAACCGTAATGTTTCCGAAACAATTCACGATATCGAAATATCGGTAAGACTGTTGTCAACTGGTAATATGCTAGTAACTTGTCATTTGGATTAAACCCTGACTTTAAAAAAAAACAGCTCCCCGGGGTAGCCGCGCGGTCAGGGGCGTCTTGTCAAGGGCCGCGCGGCTCCCTCCGTCGGAGGTTCGAGTCCTCCTTCAGGCATGTGTGTGTGTATCGTCCTTAGCGTTAGTTAGTTTAAGTTAGATTAAGTAGTATGTAGGCATACGGACCGATGACCTCAGTAGTTTGGTCCCATAAAACCTTACGACAAATTTTCAAATTTTATTTAAAAAAATAGTATTTATGTGTTGGTGGAACAACGTACCGTCAATCGAAATCACTTGGAACAGAGATTATGGCGATTTAACCCCACTATGAGATGAAATTTCTCGAAAAAACAACACGGCTGTGTGGCCAATACTACGGTTTACGGCTGTTCCTTAATGAACTTTCTCCCCATTCTCCATTACAGAATCTATACCTGGACAGACAGTTTAATTTTCTGACTACTTCAAGTTTAGTTCACTTCGAGATCTTTAAAGACAGTTCACAATCTGGAGTTAGAAAACGATCATGCGGGAAATCGGTCTTCTCCTCTTGAAGGGAACACTTCAGGAATCCGCCATACGTGACTTAGGGAACCTTTCAAAATCCAAATCACAGAGTCTGGCCTATCATGGTACCTGACTCATCAGTACGTGACACTCCATAGAGCGTAAACCGGCCATGGGCCGCCTTCAAAAGTTCTGGTAACAATGAAACACTTTACTTCACTACAGCCACAAATTAATAGGAAAATAGCTTCAAAGCAAGTTACTAGGTGGTGTTTTTAAAATTTAATCTCCAGCACCACAGTCAACAACAAACAGTGTCAACTGTACCAGCTGATGACACATGATGTCGTGGCATCTCAGTCGTATCTACTGGTGTTTAACTGAGCATTGTGAGCAGCACAGCGCATAACCGATTTTGTCCTCTCACATTAATCGCCTGAATCCATCTGGGAGAGTTAAGGCATGAGTCACTACGCTTCCCTCTTGTATCGACTCGATGGCTTGCCCCGCCGCGGGTAGCATGCGGTTATCTCCCTCGTGTAGGGCGACTCCTAATTTATCTCTCAGTGGTACTTGTAGGTGGCACTTCGATTAGGAATTAACTGTAAAAGGGCTTCACCGTGTTGTATAGGAGATGGTACAGGTCATATGCAGTGTATTCTAAGGTAGGGAAAAATGTGGGGAACGAAAAGCCTCAACACCCAATTTGCAGCAATTCTTGAGCGACATTATTGGCAATTCCGCAAGCACAAAGCATGTAAATAAACGGTATTTATTATCGTCTCCGCATAGGAGAATTGAATTTTGGCCCCAGCACAAAGAAATATGATTTGTTTTGAAGTATGGACACCAATGCTGTAGGTAATAATATTTGTTTCTGACAGTAGTTCCTTAGCTGCACTGTAGGAACTACATGTTGAGAACTATGTGACCGATCCCAGGCAGCAATGGTAGTCGCCGACAACAGACATCCACCACAGCGCAGAAACGCAATTCAGGCATGCCGGTCACGACACCACTCTTAACCCAGCCGTCTGTGCTGTGTTGCTAACGGCAGCGTACGAGTGGAACGCTAATTTCCTAATCCTGCTGTTTTTGGTTTCCGACCAAGGCTGCAAGATTGCACATAATATGCAGGGAGTCTATTAGTTCCCATCGGATGGTAGGCGCAGATGTGAAGGGGTACGGTGTACCTGGTGCACAATAAAGCGATCCTCCCTCGTGTTGGTGAGCGTGGTCGATTGCAACCTTGACGACGAGTATGCCTGCCCTCACGTTCCAGTAGAGCCCAAATGGCCAACACATCTAGATATCGCACGATTCGAGAAGCCAGCCAGATGGAGACTCACAACGAGGCCCCTTTCAGACTCCGTCAGGTGCTGATAACGGTGCCTGCCATAAGCACACGACATCTTGTGTCCTTCACACTGCCCACTTAACATCTGACACTTTCATGCCCGTTATATAACCTACCAGGGGAAACAACAACCTAAATACGTACTGCAAAAATACACTTTGGTGGCCGTTCTATCTGTCACAGACAGTCGGTACTTCAATCGCTTACATACATAACGATTATGTGTGTAGGTGCACAAAATTACATTGAGAACGATATTCCCGGTTTAGGTTCTCAGTGATTTTCCCAAACCGCATGAGGGGAGTGCCACACCGGATCTTAGAAAGGAAACAGTCGATTTCTATCCGATTCTTCCCAAATACGATCTTGTGCTCTGTCTGTAATGACTCGACGTCGACGAGACATTTAATTCTCATCGTCCTCCCTCCTCAAACCCTTTCACTGTCATCACGCGACCAAGAAGAAAGAAGAAAGGTGCTGGGTGCCAAAATAAAATTTAGAAACAAATTCCTAACCCAAAAATCATATACCAGAACCTATTGAAAAGAACCGCTTCCGAATTTAGGTGCGAAAACAGTTAAGGCTTCTTAACCGTCCGGCAAGCGCGTTTTCTTATTGCACGAGCAGTCGCACGCCGCATTTTGTGCACTACTTTCGCTGCTCAGTTCTATGGTTATTTTCCTATGCTCTCACGCCTAGTATTGATTTAATTAGTTTACTGTTTTTAAGGGTAGATGTAGTACCACTGAAAATGATATTAATTCGGAAAAGAACGTTTCGTTATTTAACATGGCTGTTAATTATACTTTATTTAGAAAAGTTGATATACACTTAAACTCATAAATGACATAGTTCTAAAAAATCTATATTTCGTTCTCAGCGATGTAAAATAATATACGTTGTAGTGAATGCCTACGGAAACCATATTATAATAGCTTACACACAGGCCATGTTCACTACTTAGTAATTTAAGAGATGTCAAGATTCAAATCACTAGTCATCTGAATCTGTAGCTGTAGCTTGACACTTCTCACATGTGTAACTAATACTTGTATGGTGTCTGCAAACAAAATTATTATAAGAATCACACTTTATTGTTTTGTTAATATTCTCGGCCCTTCCAAATAACACAGCGGCCCCGTTTCTTAGCCGAATGCTTGCCGGCCGCTTTGGCAGAGCGGTTCTAGGCGCTTCAGCCCGGAACCGCGCTGCTGCTGCGGTCGCAGGTTCGAATCCTGCTTCGGGACTGGATGTCTGTGATCTCCTTAGGTTAGTTAGGTTTAAGTAGTTCTAAGTCTAGGAGACTGATGACCTCAGATTTTAAGTCCCATAGTGCTTAGAGCCATTTGAACCATTTGAAACGAATGCTTCTCAACTTGCTCAGGTGTTGTCATGTACCTTAGTTGGAACAGCGATATGTATGTGGGAAGGCTCTGAATTTTGGCTCTTTCTATTAGATGTGGTTTCATGAGATCATAAACCAGGTTCTTCAGAAATACTCTTCTTGCAACCTTTCGGTTTTGTCGATTTGAGCAAAAAAGGATCTGGGCGTCGATACCAGCAATGTCCATTACAGCGAAATAGATTACCAAAGATTTTCATTACACGAGCCACAGAATATGTGCCACACATCTGGTCGACTGCATCAACGCCACACTTAGTGTCATTGTAGTCTAACACAATCTCTGGCGTTCGAGAATCTTCATCGATAGTACCCGAATCATGCGTAGTTGACAACAAGAAAACCGTCTTGTTCTTCTTCGGTACGTTCGAAACCAAAGTCAAATCGTTTTTATATCCTAGGAGCGGAGAACTAGGTACTCGATTGTTCTTAGGCAGAAACTCCAAAGCAATATCTCGTTTATTCTTCCTGAGTGTCCCAATACACGTAAGCCTTTTACCTAATTGCGACATAACCAAGGGGCGACTTGTATACCAATTGCCCATAGTTATATTCCTGTTGGATCCCTCTATTTGACTCATAAGTCTGCCAATATTTCCGACGGTGACTTTGAGACTGCATAAGGTCCTTCAAGCTGCTTTTCACAATATACCTCAAGGCTGCTTGTAAAAAATGTTTTCACAAAGTGCAAATATCTTAATGCCATATTTGGCAGGTTTCTTGGGGATATCTTGCACAAACCTACAACGACTACGAAAAGCTTAAAGTTTTTCATCAGTGGTTACAAACTCACAGATGCTGTACGTACTTTTGCAACTGGTTACAAACTCATCCCGAATCGAACGTATTGCGGCCAACTTTTCAGATCTTCTCGTCTCTTCTCTTGTGATTTTATCGTCGAAACGAATACATCGCAGCAAGAATATAAATCGCTTGTAGCTCATCACAGCTCTTCCAGTTTCGATTCCTCATCCATCGGTATTCCACAGTTCAGTTACATTAGTGTGATTAGCTTTCTTCTTTCCGAAGAGATAAACTAACCCAAGGAGTGCCAGTATTTGACTTCTCGTCGTTTCTTCTTTGTCTCTTTCTCTCTGATAATCGGAAAGTTCTGGTTCGAGTTGAATATATTTGTTTGTATATTTCACAATAGTATCGATCTTCTCCATGTCAACTATCATGAGGAATCCAAAGATCTCGGTTGTTACATCCCTGGCAATAGAGTTGGGTGCAGGAAAAATTTTTACAATATTTTTCCATCCCGCTTTGCTTGTGGTAGAGCTAGTACTATTCCTTTATTCAGAAGTTCTGTCTCTTCCCACAAGCCAATCACCAATAGAACGTGGTTGACTATTATTGTCATCATTTTCGTCTTACTCATTCTCTTGTTCACCTTCAGTGTCATGGTCACTACGAGTAATTACCTCCACTTCCCTATTAGTATCAGTGTCCGATACAGTGTCTACATCTTCCGTAAAACCAGGATCTTCATTCAAGAGACATTCGAATTCCTCGTTGGTTAAACGCTTTGTTACCCTAAAATAAAAATTGATATTTAACAAGGGCCATAGGAACGTTGTAAGTAAAATAACCACTATGTTCGTAGATATGAAAAAATTATCTGCAAGATGACTGCGCGACTCTTGACGCTAGATGAAAAATGCGTGTGAATGGACATATGAGAAGAATGTTTGTCCCGTTTTAGGAGAAACGATCAAGATTTTTTGGTCCGGTTTGTGACCACAGATGAATCTTGGATGCACTACTATACCCCAGAGACAAAACAACACTCAAATTTGTGGAAACATAATGATTCTCCTCCGCCAAAGAAAGCAAAGACGATCCCTTCGGCAGGAAAGGTCACGGCATCAGTGCTCTGGGATGCAAAGTGGGCACACATGTGCAGTCGCTATGGAAAGATTACACGAACTACCGTATGAATTGTTGCCGCACCCGCCTTAATCACCTGATATGGCTCCGTCATACTTCCATCTCTTTCCAAAACTGAAAATTTTTCTTGGTGGGCGAAGATTCACTTCAACCGAAGAATTGATAGCCGGAGTTGACAACTATATTGCAGAACTTAAGGAAACTCATTTTCGAGATGAGATCAAGTCACTGGAACATAGCTCCATCAAGTGCATTAATCTCTAAGGAGACTACATTGGAACTTAAAAAAAATCGGTGATGTAAGTACTTTTTTTGTCTATGCCGTTCCGAGAACTTTTCAAATCACCCTCTTATTTGTGTAAGAGTAGTACTACAGTTCGTTGAATTGTCAAAATCGACGATTGATTTCAGCTGCAAATGAGAGAAACTGTAGCTGTCAGCTCCACTTCACACAGTGCTTAATGACAGGAACTCGGCTTTCTGCCCCGAGTCACGTGAATTAGATTTTTGTTTCAAGCGTTAACACGGCAGGAATAGGGATATGCGCGGTCTGTGTGATATATGGTCTATGAATGCAAACGTATCTGTGCCAGTGCGTAAGAAACAACGTGCTATAATCAAGTTTCGAACTCGAAGAGTTCGCCCTCACATGTAGCACCCTCTCCTTCAGCATGATATTGACAAACCACACACAAACGCTGCGAAATCCTCGATCATCCTACATACATTTCTGGCTTGGCCCCATCCTATATTCATCTGTTTCCAAAACTTAAGGCCCGCATCTCGTGGTCGTGCGGTAGCGTTCTCGCTTCCCACGCCCGGGTTCCGGGGTTCGATTCCCGGCGGGGTCAGGAATTTTCTCTGCCTCGTGATGGCTGGGTGTTGTGTGATGTCCTTAGGTTAGTAAGGTTTAAGTAGTTCTAAGTTCTAGGGGACTGATGACCTAAGATGTTAAGTCCCATAGTGCTTAGAGCCATTTTTGAACCAAAACTTAAGAACACTTTGATAGTGATGAAGCGGTGCAAGCAGAGGTGAGGCTGGGGCCCGTCAACAAAGTCAAAAATTCCACAGTGACGTTATGAACAAACTGATCTGCCGGGCGACATGTTTCGTCGGCAGGGTGACTGCGTTGAAAAGTAAATACGTAGACGTGAAGAATAAAGACGTGGAATGTTAAGGGTGTTTGTTTTATTTAAAAATCACTAAGAGTTTACGCATAGAAATGCTGAGAAATTACTTTCCAGCATGCCCTGGTAGAACGATAGCGACCAGCTAGACCTCACGATCGTTGAGTACATACTGTCGAAATCCCCGTCCGGACAACCAGATGTAGATTTTGCTTGGCTTCTCTGAACCACTTAGGATGAATACTTGGATGATTGCTTGTATAGAGCACCACTGATTTCCTTCGTCATCCTTCCCCAGCGTGATCTACTGCTACGTCTCCTACTATCTGGTCATCGGAGGGTTCAAAAATGGCTCTGAGCACTATGGGACTCAACTGCTGAGGTCATCAGTCCCCTAGAACTTAGAACTACTTAAACCCAACTAACGTAAGGACATCACACACATCCATGCCCGAGACAGGATTCAAACATGCTACCGTAGCAGCAACGTGGTTCTGGACTGAAGCGCCTAGAACCGTCGGCCACAGCGGCCGGCTGGGACTTAATATCTGACGTCATCAGCCCCTTATACTTAGAACTACTTAAACCTAACTAACCTAAGGACATCACACGCGTCCATGCCCGGGGCAGGATTCGAACCTACGACCGGGTCACCAGAGGGGCTTTTAACACGAACCTTCCTTCTTTTGTATAAAATTCTCGGCTGACCATTCCGCAATAGGCTTTCCATGTTTTCTGTGATCCGATTTTAAATAGCTTATACTTTTGATCCGTGTCAGTGAATAACACAATCCTGCGTACTTATTAAGTACTTTATCATAATACAGTTATATTTTAAGACTCGAAAGAAAAGGTCATAAAACGCTGCTCTGCGCGGCGAATGCGAAACCTGTAGTCGTTAGAAATAAAAGCATTTCCAAGGAGCTAACCATTGCAATTATTTACTCATATTGCTTCATTAATACTGATTTCTATGGTTTGAAGCTGAAAATGAAAGCAATATGGTAATTTAATTAACTGCAACGTGGATATTGTAGAAATGAATAGCTAAGTATATCACAAAATTATATGATTAAAAAGTACTGTTGTGTTTGGCTGAGAAAAAGTCACTGTGGTGAACAACAGAAATAAATGATCAGTTTAATTTGAGATTGGCGACAGGTGCTGTCTTGGACATACAACACTACTGTCTTCAAGGCAAGTATAATAATTCACCTTGTCACGTGAGTGAGCTGTCTAAAGACTTTGTAGTGGCCGTCGGCCTGATACTAACAGACGTATCAGTGCATTTGATTGCCGCCAGATGGAGGCCACATGACGAATGCTGTATTTCGTAACTGAAATTCTGCAGTCACTGGGCTTTCCACGTGATAGCACCATGTCTATGGTCATCTGTGAGTGCTTGGGTAGGAGAGAAAAGTCAGCTGCCATGTACAACATGTCGATGACACTGGTCAATTTCGGCTGTCACAGATTGTTCATACGAACAGACGATCGATATTGACAAAATTGTTGAGGTTTTCGTGGCCACTTGTTGACAAACTACCTACTGGATTCTGTCTCGGGTTCTTCGGCCGACGTTCATCTAATGATTTTTCTGACGTTTCGCCAGCCCGAGTGGCTGGCATTGTCAAAGCTTCACCCTCCATTGCCGGTGGTGAACTGGAGCCGAGCTCGCGGGCGCAGACTATATGTACCTGGCGCGCCAACGTCCGAGGGCTTCTCCGCGGTCATTTCCGGTGCGGTTCTCCTCTTGCTACCTGCGACGGTCGTTCGCTGCAGTACGGGAAGCCAGAATCCGTTTACCTTAAGGCTTTCCTCTTTCTTGTTCAAACAATTCGAGTGTTTTTGTATTTCCACAGCTTCTCTGAACAAGCGCGTGTGATAGTGCTTCTCTACAGCCAGAACTTCCGTGTCGGCGAATTTTATTACGTGGTCGGTCTCATTCAGTGCGTGCTCTGCCACGGCCGATTTCTCCACCTGCCCCAACCTGCAATGTCGTTTATGCTCTTTGATCCTGGTGTTAATGGATCGTCCAGTCATTCCGACATAAACTTTTCCGCATGTGCATGGTATACGGTATATTCCCGACATTGCAAGTGGGTCTCTTTTCTCCTTCGCCGATCTAAGTCACTCTTTGATCTTCCTTGTCGGTTTAAAAATCGTCTTTACGCCATGTTTGCGCAATATACAGCCGATTCTGTCCATCACTCTGGGAATGTAGGGCAGAATGGCCGTACCCGACATTTCTTTTTCTGGTCCCTTACTTCGCCGAGTGTTTGGCTCTGTTACACTTCTAATATAATTTGTGGAGTACCCATTGCTCCTCAGGACAGCTTCCAGGTGTTGCGTTTCTCGCTTGAGGTGTTGCGGCTCACATATTCGTCCTGCTCTCGTTACGAGCGTACTAATCATGCCTCATTTCTGGCTCGGGTGGTGGTTTGACAGTTTTTGCAGGTATTGGTCCGTGTGTGTCGGTTTTCGATACACAATGTGTCCCAGGTTTCCGCCGTCCCTTGTGACCAACACATCTAGAACTGGCAGTTTCTTGTCCTTTTCTACTTCCATGGTAAATGTTATGTTGGCATGGAGGCTGTTCAAGTGTCTTAGGAAGTCACCGAGCTGTTGTTCACCATGGCTCCACACCACGAAAGTATCATCGACGTACCTGTACCACACCTTAGGTTTGCAAGTCGCCGAGTCCAGTGCCTGTGCTTCGAATTGTTCCATGAAGAAGTTGGCCACCACTGGACTGAGAGGACTACCCATGGCGACGCCTTCCAGCTGTTCGTAGAAATCGCCATTCCACGTGAAATAGCTCGTGGTGAGACATGCATGGAAGAGCTTTCTGATGTCTTGCGGGAAATGGAACCGATGTGCTCCAGAGCGTCACTGAGTGGCACTTTCGTAAATAACGAAACAACATCAAAGCTGACCAGGATGTCGTTTGGTGCAAGTTTCAGTTTCTTAAGCTTCTCAATGAAATGTCCTGAGTCCTTAATGTATGTGTCGGTCTTCCCCACGTGTGGCTGGAGCAGAGAGGCCAAGTGTTTAGCCAGTTTATATGACAGTGATCCAGGAGCGCTAACGATCAGTCCCAGTGGAACGTTGTTGTTATGGATTTTGAGTAATCCATACAGCCGAGTTGGTAAGGCTTCTGTGTTGCGCAGGTTTCTCTGTATGTCCGCCGGCAGAGAAGACGCCTTGATTAATCGATTCGTATTCCGTGTGATACGCTGCGTCGGATCTGCGCTTAGTTTTCGGTCGGATCTAATAGGTCTCGGATCCTTTGCTCATAATCTTCGGTCTTCATTACGACGGTCGCATTCCCCTTATCGGCAGGCAGTACCATTATACTCTTGTCGGCGTTGAGATTCTTAATGGCTTGTACCTCTTCTCTCTTCAGGTTGCAGGTCGATTAATCAAGGCGTCTTCTCTGCCGGCGGACATACAGAGAAACATGCGCAAGACAGAAGCCCTACCACCTCGGCTGTATGGATTACCCAAGATCCATAAGAACAACGTTCCACTGAGACCTATCGTTAGCGGTCCTGGATCACCGTCATATAAACTGGCAAAAGACTTGGCCTCCCTGCCCCAGCCACACGTGGGGAGGACCGACATATACATTAAGGACTCAGGACATTTCATTGAGAAGCTTAGGAAACTGAAACTTGCACCAAACGACATCCTGGTCAGCTTTGATGTGGTCTCGTTATTTACGAAAGTACCTCTCAGTGACGCTCTGGAGCACATCGGTTCCATTTCCCGCAAGAAATCAGAAAGCTCTTCCATGCATGTCTCACCACGAGCTATTTCACGTGGAATGGCGATTTCTACGAACAGCTGGAAGGCGTCGCCGTGGGTAGTCCTCTCAGTCCAGTGGTGGCCAACTTCTTCATGGAACAATTCGAAGCACAGGCACTGGACTCGGCGACTTGCAAACCTAAGGTGTGGTACAGGTACGTCGATAATACTTTCGTGGTTTGGAGCCATGGTGAACAACAGCTCGGTGACTTCCTAAGACACTTGAACAGCCTCCATGCCAACATAATATTTACCATGGAAGTAGAAAAGGACAAGAAACTGCCAGTTCTAGATGTGTTGGTCACAAGGGAAGGCGAAAACCTGGGACACAGTGTGTATCGAAAACCGACACACACGGACCGATACCTGCACAAACTGTCAAACCACCACCCGAGCCAGAAAAGAGGTATGATTAGTACGCTCGTAACGAGAGCAGGACGAATATGTGAGCCGCAATACCTCAAACGAGAAATGCACACCTGGAAGCTGTCCTGAGGAGCAATGGGTACTCCACAAATTATATTAGAAGTGTAACAGAGCCAAACACTCAGTGAAGTAAGGGACCAGAAAAAGAAATGTCGGGTACGGCCTTTCTGCCCTACATTCCCAGAGTGACGGACAGAATCGGCCGTATATTGCGCAAACATGGCGTAAAGACGATTTTTAAACCGACAAGGAAGATCAAAGAGTGTCTTAGATCGGCGAAGGAGAAAAGAGACCCACTTGCAATGTCGGGAATATACCGTATACCATGCACATGCGGAAAAGTTTATGTCGGAATGACTGGACGATCCATTAACACCAGGATAAAAGAGCATAAACGACATAGCAGGTTGGGGCAGGTGGAGAAATCGCCCGTGGCAGAGCACGCACTGAATGAGACCGACCACGTAATAAAATTCGCCGACACGGAAGTTCTGGCTGTAGAGAAGCACTATCACACGCGCTTGTTCAGAGAAGCTGTGAAAATACAAAAACACGCGAATAGTTTGAACAAGAAAGAGGAAAGCCTTAAGGTAAACGGATCCTGGCTTCGCATACTGCAGCGAACGACCGTCGCAGGTAGCAAGAGGAGAACCGCACCGGAAATGACCGCGGAGAAGCCCTCGGACGTTGGCGCGCCAGGTACATATAGTCTGCGCCCGCGAGCTCGGCTCCAGTTCACCACCGGCAATGGAGGGTGAAGCTTTGACAATGCCAGCCACTCGGGCTGGCGAAACGTCAGAAAAATCATTAGATGAACGTCGGCCGAAGAACCCGAGACAGAAGACAGTAGGCAGTTTGTGATCGATAATGAGTCAAATACCCCAACAGTCCACTTTGGAACACGAAGAATAACAACATCCATCACCGATGAGCTCTGACGCAGTCCAGAAGCATCATCTTGTAACTGGATTCAGAAGCTATCCGTCTACACCAGTGTCTCTATTCACCACATTTCACAGGAATACAATGAACCACTATGTCGATCCATAGTGACGTCTGAGTTTGGTTATGTGAGTACTCAGCTCTCTTGATTCATTTGAAGTGTCACTAAGCGAATTCGGCGTCTTCGTACCCATTCTCTGTGAGTTGTGAATTCGGTTGGCTCCACTACACTTTCGGAGACTCCTGAAGTACATGCTATGATTTATCACCATCATAAGAGCGAAAATGGGTGCTGCGCATTATGTGACAAATGTTGAATAGCCCCTACAGTGAAATAATGACTCTATAATTTCGTATCATCAAAAAGTTTTATGATTAATTTTAATATTCGTGACTATTCTCACAGCTGCGAATGATGTTACTTTTTTTTTGGCAATGAGAACACAGAGACAGCTTTCACTTTCTCATAGAGAGCTTTCAATTTCTCACACACGTCTGGTTGTAGTGTTGGTCGAAGATGTTACATTAACTATATACCATTAAGACAAAAGACAGGCGAACAGAATAAAATCTCTGGCCGTGAAGAAGTGGTAAACGGTCGCGATGCCTCTGTGCTGTGGCAGTTGTATAATATTCGATAATCCTGGCTAATTTCGCGCAAGAGGACACTTAAATTTTCATTACTGCTGTCATTACAGATCTACTACCTTCAGGTCAACTATTTAAACACAATTTACAAACAGAATCATGAAATTAATAATTTAGGACCATGTCTTTAGCGACGCATCTTCTGAGCCTACGTGGCGTTCAGCCAACTAGTTAGTTTTCACGTTATCTTAGTTGGCTCTGAGCACTATAGGACTCAACTGCTGAGGTTATCAATCTCCTAGAACTTAAAACTACTTAAACCTAACCAACGTAAGGACATCACACACATCCATGCCCGAGGCAGGATTCGAACCTGCTACTGTAGCAGTCGCACGTTTCCAGACTGTAGCGCCCAGAACCGCTCGGCCACTACGGCCGCCACGTTATCTTAGTTATTCACCATATTAATACTTTGCGTTACAGGATTTTATTGCAGATGATTTCTGTAGGTGTAATGGCTTGCAAACTAGAGTGTCTCGCAAATGATTCGAACTCTTTATTTTGTTCTGGAGTGTGAATTGAAATACCATTGTAGTCGCCATCTTACGGCCATACAACGATAATGATTAGAAATTTGACACCCTGAAATTGATGGTACACTCGTTATGTTTTTAGAGTGTAATTTGTCTTCGTAAATGTGAGATTGTGTGCCACGTGACAGTTAGTGAACATTTAGACCTTGCCCTACCAGGTTGTAGTTGACGATGCTTGGTTCAGTGCGGTTTCTATGAAAAGGAGATAACCTGTCTTATTGTGGGGAATTTTTAGTGGTTACAGTTAATTTTATTTTGTTTATCTAGTGGAAAGTTGAACCTCTGTGTCGGTGGAGCAGTTGGAACCTCGTGTAACTTTATCTCATATTACGTACCAATTACTTCTGTTAGGCATATTATCTCGACTGCTTCAAGTTCCATTTTTCAATATATATTGTTCTTTAAATGAAAGTATAGTATGTAAGTGTATTTCAAGATGAGATTTCCTTCCTTCCCTACTGCACGTCCCGGTGTGCCAAATATAACGTAAATTTTTGTCTAAATCAATAGCGTAGAAACTGTGTGATCGTATTTTCCTTTCGTTTGACCTAATTAATCTGTATTTAAATCAACATATCCTCTACGTTCACATCATTTGCTGTCCATGTCCGCAGTTTCATCTTCTATATTGAAATGTATGTTCTATTTCAAGAGCAGTTCATTATTTTGGCAGTTGTATTAAGTCATGTTCTCTTCAAAAAATTCCGGAGCTTAATCCACAAATTTTTTATACGCTTACCTTTTACTTGTAGCGCATGGCCTCTTTCGAAATACTCTCCTCCTCGTTTGATACACCGCTCTGAAGACCGTTTTCAATTCGGGGAGCAGACTTAGTTCGCCTCTTGCTGGATCGCGCGAAGCGTCGTCTGCGAATTTTCTTTCATCTCGTCTGTCGTTGCAAATCTTCGACCTTTCAGCGGGGCTTTCAACTTCGAAAATAAATAAAAGTTCCCAGGTGGCAGTTACGTAGAGAACGGAGGATCAGGCAGCACACTGATTTCGTTTTTTGTGTAACAGACACGCACCAACAGGAATGAATGTGCCGGTGCGTTATGGTGATGAAAGGGCCTCGAACTCCCTGGCCACATTTCAGGCCGTTTCCTTCTCACACTTTCTCGCAGGCATGGCAACGCGTCCCGATAGTACCATATATTAAAAGTTAGTCCCTGTGGCACGAATTCATGACGAACTAGACTTTCAAAGTCAAAGAAAACCATCAGCATGGCTTTAACATTTGACTTGACCTAACGAGCCTTTTTTGGTGTTGAGAAACCATTCCAAACCTATTTTGAAGATTGAACCTTGGTCTCAACGTAATAACCGTAGAACCGAGTCTCGTCACCAGTTATGATTCTCTTAAGCAATATTTGTGTTATCCAAAAGCTCATCACAAACTGCGGGGCGGTCATTCTGTTCTCGACCCATGAGCCGTGGGACGAACTTTGCGGCTACGCGATGCATTCCAAGATGCCGTGCCAGGATTTCGTAACATGATACAACTGCAATGTTACATTCTTTTGCAATCTCTCGGACAGTCAGTATGCCATTGGCACGCACAATTTCGTTGACGTTCTTGGCAGTAGCGTCGTCGGTAGACGTCGAAGGGCGTCCTGAACACGGATCATCTTTAACTTCCGTCCGGGCAATTTTATCCCTGTGAACCGTTCGTAACACCGAACACGACTTAAGCGCTCATCACCATATGCTTTCTGCATCATTTGGTGTGTCTCTGTAAAGGTTCTCTTGGGTTTCACGCAAAATTTAATGCAGACACCTCGCTCCTCTAACTCTGCCATCTCGAAATTCGCAAACAGTGTGACACAGCGTTCTACTCAATATAGCACTCAAAAATAACTAACACGCATACAACAATCAGACTTCCGGCAGTTACACTTTAGAAACAGGTGTGCGCAGTGATGCAAACCGCATTTCGCTTCAACTCACCATTTTGACGAAATTACTAATGCTCCGGAATTTTTGAAGAAATCTCGTATTGACATTCTCATGAAAGAAATATTTAGAGATTATTAGGGCTAGAGGATACAAAGTATTAGAAATCTCGTGTTCAGGAGCAAGGTGGCCCATTGCACGATTACCGAACAGGAAAAGGCAAAGCATCACTTTTATTTCCGCCTCCTGTTCCACAGTAAGTCAGTCCACGAGCAACATTAAAGGTACTTGAAAAATGTCGTGTAACCTCCACAGCGCTGTTACATTCTTTCATATGCAGTTAGGTTCAGTACATAGAACAGGTAGTCCGGTTTGTCTATACGCAGCCAGAATCGTTATCTGGTGTGCTCTTTTCCTTAATGAATAGCAAACGTAACTCCGTTGGGGATCATGGTTTTAACTTTGGTTGATTTTTTAATGAGTCTTACTAACTAATATCTTAGTAGATGAAATTGTATTGCGAGGCACTTAATTATTGAATCTTTTCTTGTGAAATGTTAATTACTTACAGCTGAATGATTGAATGTTAAGCAGTTGCACCTGAATATTCAATATTAGTCAGTTATATTTAAAAGATCAGTGTCACTCGCACTTGTTTTAGTAATCAAGGAAAGTCAGACACACTTTCTATACTACCGAACTTAAGATCAAGCCAAAATCGGTTTACAGCTTACGTTACACAGACATGAATAGAATTTACGTCGTAGAGCGTTCATTGTCTCAGTTACTTGTGAGTATATACATGAAAATAACGTGCTAAAATGGGAATAACATATCGTGAATTCGATTCAACGAATGTGTTTATTATTGTGGGTTATTTAGGAGGTGGAAAGATGCAGTCTTCTTTTACCACAATATATCTATTTTATGACAGTTTCTTTTACAACCACAGAGAGATTGAGGTTACCGGTTCATATTCGTAGTTATGAAAGGCCACTATCTAAGTGTAAACGTTCTTGGCCATTAATGTGCTGTGATTAGGTACACAACACGTGTCACGGTAGGTTATCTAACACGTACAAAGGAAGTCAATTTCGTTCTGTCAGTATTGCCCCATTACGTGTGCTATTGATGAGCGAGAGAACGTTCCGTAGGCTGTATCTCTGTAAATTATGAAAAATCGTCTGCAGTAAAAGTTGCGATACGCGATCTGTTGCGTTATTTATACTAACTGTAGTGGCACCTCGAGGGAGTACTTCCGTTTTATGGGCTCGGATATTGTTTGGAGGGAGCTTTCCAATGTCCTGTTTCCCGCAGCACTCTCAAAGATACTTGGTGCAGCTGCCACATCAAGGAAACCATAGTTCTACAGCAGAGCGTTAGCAACTGACAGAACCGATGTTATGCACCTTATATTAATCATTTCTCGCCGTAACATTACGAGGCTGGTTGTTTGTTGTGCCAGAGTAGTTGCTGAACTGTAATGACTTGTGCTATTATATTTAATAAAGATATATTAAAACATCAATAACGTATAGTATAAAATAAAATTACAGTTTTTCAGGTGTTGAATTAACTTAGGAAGTGCCCCATGTATTTGGAGGCTCCCGTAGAAATATTCAACTTGCTTGGATAATACTATGAACAACACATCTCTGGTTTCATTAGGTTATTTAAAATTTGTCATAGACTGCTGCTGTAGCAAAGTAACTGAACGAGTCAGGAGTAAAATGTGGAAAACTGGAAAGTTAAATATTGTTATAATGTCTATGTGCAACTGTATAAATAAAATTTATGTGTTTCCGTACTTGTCCGCCTCAATTTACTGCACATGTCGAAAATGCTGCCTGCAAATATATATGTCAGTACATTTATGAGCAATGATGGTACTCTATTTTACGTTTGGGCAAAAAGCATATAGTAAAAACTGAATTGCATTATTCAGCTGCATACAGACAAAATCTCAAATTGAGATGAGTATCGATAGGTCAATAAAAGTAAACACAAAAATGACATCACTGCCTAAGATGTCTTATCTTTTAAATGCAAGTAACAGTAGAAGTTAAGTGTATGCATATCCCTAACAGGACGAACTAGATCATTCTTCCTAAGTTATCTGTGAGTGTTCGTAGTAAGAGAGCTAAGGCAATTTTTGTACTCACCATATCCCCTTTTACTGTCTGAATATTCGGGCTCCCCAACCAGTGGAGGGTACATTCACCAGTATTCGATTAAGATGTCACCTCAAATCACTTGGTATGACATATGAACGTGGTATGTATGCCGACGTCACTACCACTTAGGAGTGCGTCAGTTTTACTTCACACAATTCAACAACTGCGAGAATATTGAAAAAATAAGTAAACTGCGTTTACTTAGACCTGAAAAGGTAGTAAGCTCAATCATAACATCACGTTACATTATTTTTCTTACTCTTCCACGAAGTGGAAGGGAGGATCGGCGATCCGGCAGATGACTACGTACTCTTTACTTATAAATATTTTTGAAATACAGTGTAGTTGAAACAAACCTTAGATTACAAATAAAATGTAAACAATACCATTTAAACTGTTTTTATTGATAAGCTGCCTCTGGGTTTCGAGGTGATGTACTCGTACAGATGTGATCTAAATAATGACGTTGTTGCTTTTGTAGGTCGTCTGCACAGTAATGTTCAAAGGCTTGATGGCCAGTCCCTGGTAGGCAGGTGAATGAATCAGGACCGTGATATCATAGGAATGAAAGTGGAAGTATAATGTAGGTGAGGTACTGATATTGTAGGTTAAGATTTGAAGATGTAAAAAGGTGTCCGATGAGAATTTAAATGTTTGTCCGATGGAAGCGAATCCGACTGTTTATCTGGTGAGAAGTGGGTGCAACAAAATGGAAGTTGTTGCTCATGGTAAGGTGAGACTGGTACTAAACAAGAAAGGGAAATGGGAATAGCTTTGTGAGTCTGGACACGTTCCTTCCCTCGTTCTCTGTGTGTCATTTTGTCATGGGAAGATCCACACGACCGGAATTACGCGGTCGTAGCGACGTGGGAGGCAAATAATACGATACAGTACACCACTGCGTCGTTAATGAAACGCTTGCCGATAGACTTGGAACCATTATAGGTGCTTCTTGACTTGGAAAATCATCTTCATGAGCGTTGCTTCATTGAACACTACGACAAAATCAAGAAAATTACAGGTCTTACACCAACGATGCAAGTCTTGTGAACAATCAAACTAAAATGATTCCACCATTCGACCACTGGACTGAAAAATCTATGTAACTAGTAGCGTAGTCAACGTACATTTCCTGCAAAGTCCGCTATAAATCCGCACAAAGACAGAGTCGAACAACATTAGGGTGCTATAGAAGTCTAATACAAACGAAATCCCAACTCTTAGTCTATCATATTAGTTAACTCTCGCCACGTTCGTCAATCCCTCACCCATTTTGTTAACAGCGCCACGATCTACCTGAAGGTACCCGTCGACCGATCACGTGCTCAATGGCTACACTGCAGCTCCCGGAAAAAATTACATATAATTCTATGCCCAACTAACGGAATCTCACAAGTCCGTGCAACATTTTCTTTCTAGATAAATACTAATTTTGATCATTTAGGACCACTAACTTCCTACTTCAAAAACTTGTAACACTTTTCAGTCTCATTTACACATCAAAAGGCCAACGACTCGCCTACTTTCAGGAGAGCCTCTGAATGATTACCACATATCTGGAGGTCCAGGCAACTACAGAAATTGTTTAGACATAGAGGTATTTCAGCTAATCTGCTCAGAAAAACACAGTGACTGCCTTTTAACTAAACGGAGAATTTTATTTATTTATATATTTCCTTCCTGGAATCCATGGGATCTTGTATGCAAAATCTACTTTACTGTGGAACATGTCGGCACACAGGTTACAGAATAATGAATACGTAATTATTTATGTACAAAGAATTAAGAGTTACCAAAACATCGAGAAAACAGAGAGTATACAAATGAATAACACATTATAGAGAAAGGTTCTCAACAACTGCGATGAACTATAGTACAGGTAAGAGGGAGTGTGCCAGAAGAAAAACTTGTAACTTTGATCTACATAATTCGGCTTTATTACTAATTTTTTCAGTTCTGCTGGAAATGCATTGAAAATGAAACCCGATGAGTAGTGCACACCTTTCTGCACAGGGGTTAAGGAAGTTCTACCCTGGTGTATATTGTTTTTCCGTCTAGAATTTCCTGAAGGAATGTTGCTGTTTCCTCTGAATGAGTCAATATAGTCACAACAATTCTCATAATGGAATACATGTACAGGGACGGTGGAGTTAGAATTCAGGGACACCAGAACAATGGCCTCCGCCAAGTTCATTAAGTGACTTCCCAGATTAGTCTGACTGCCCGTTTTTGGGCTAACAGTATTCTAGATGACTGCTCAGAGTTGTCCGAAAATATAAAACCATACGAGATAACGGAGTTAAAGTAAGCAAAGTAAGCCGGCCAGGGTGGCCGAGCGGTTCTAGGCGCTTCAGTCTGGACCCGCGCGGCCGCTACGGTCGCAAGTTCGAATCCTGCCTCGGGTATGGATGTGTGTGATGTCCTTAGGTTAGTTAGGTTTAAGTAGTTCTAAGTTCTAGGGGACTGATGACCTCAGAAGTTAAGTACCGTAGTGCTCAGAGCCATTTGAACCATTTTAAGCAAAGTAAACAAGCCTACGTTATTCAGTGTCAGAAACAGCAGGGACCATTCGTAGAGTGAAGACAGAAGCATTCAATTTCTACACGATTTCGTGAAAGCGATAGTTCCAAGAAAGTGTTTCATTTACCCTCATTCCTAAGGGTTTAAAATGATCGGCGCCACAGACTGTTTGAAGACATTCAGCCGGCAATATTTCTCTTTTACAATATTTCTCGTTTCAATTAGAATACATTGCATTTTGTTACAGTTAAGAGTTAATCAGTTCCCTGAAAGCCACGAGCTGATGTTACTGAGCATCCTACCAGCTACATAATTTTATACTATGCTCCATGTACTTCCCAATAACGCTTCTATCATCTGCAAAGAATAAAATTTCTGTCTCGTGTGCTACATTTATTGGCAGGTCAATAATCTAAAGAAAAGATACAGAAGAGAACTCGGGTCCCATCCCCCTCCCCTCACACACACACACACACACACATACACTCTTTACGTAACTCCAAACAGTACAGGCAATGGAGGACAACCGTCCGCTTTCAACTTTCCACATATAAACTATTACTGGACCTGTTCCCTAACCCCATGTTCCAACTACTGCAAAAGTATTTTATGCTGCAAACAGCCAAATGTTTTGTTAAATCATCTATTTGTCGTTTAGCCCTACTAATGCCCCACGCAAAAAGTAATGAAGAGTATTTTCTAGGTATACTCCTTTCTTGATGCCAACCAGAAAGTCTGACAGCAAATTGTGAGTAATGAGACGAGCCACTGCCCTTCTTTACATTACTTTATCACAAAACGTTAGAAAGCACTGGTAGCAATGATATTACAGGTAATTGTATACGTTATCTCTTTCACCCTTCTCATAACGTGGTTTCCCTAACGAAGATTACAGTCTGCAAGGAAATTTAACGCATCTCAAAGATACATTGCATAGGTATATAACTAACGTATGGTGCACTGATATTCATAATACTACTGTAAATTTCATCATACTCATGCGAATAGTTTCATTTTCATCTTTGCTTGTTTCTTTTCGCTGCGTGTTACGTAGTTGCCTTGGATTACAAGCTTTCACCAATTCTACGTACTCATCTGTGTCAAGAACATTTTTTACTTAACCTATCGACTATTCACAACAAGTAATTATTAGATGTTTTGCACAGCTCAGGTGGATTACTCAAAGTTTCATTCTCACGTAAGAGAGGTGTAATATTTTTAGAACTCACATTATGCCCTGCTATCTCTTCCTCAGCTGTCAATATAGTTTTAGTTCTGTTGTGAGAGATTTCTATTATCTAGATGAAATGTTCTATGTTAGCCAACCTGATAACATACCTAAGTTCTCTTCGAAGGTACAGCCGATTTTCTTCCCCATCCTTGAAAAAATCCGAGATTGTGCTTCATCTGTAACGACCTCTATGTCCACGAGACGTTAAACCAAATCTATCTTCCTTCCTTCAACATTCCTCAGCACTTCGAGCATTGTCTACTAATCTGTTGTCAGGCCCTGACTGTCATTCATACTATGTTGCATTTCCAGTTTCCTCCTACGTGATATTCCAATGCCATTAGCTACTCACGTCGGTTCCTTATACACTGAGGTAACAAAAGTCACGGGAATACCTTCTCATATCATGTCGGACCTCCTTTTTCCCAGCTTACAGCAACAACTCGACCTGACATCGACTCAAGACGTCAATGGAAATCCCCTGCAGAAATGTTGAGCCATGCTGCCACTATCGCCGTCCATAAATGCGAAAGCGTTGCCGGTGCAGGATCTTGTGCACGAACTGACCCCTCGATTATGTCTCATAAATGTGTGATTGGATTCATGTCGGGCGATCTGCGAAGCCAAACCATTCGCTCGAAATATACACATTGTTCTTCAAACCAATCGCGAGTAATTGTGGCCCGGTGACATGGCGCATTTTCATCAATAAAAATTCCATCGTTGTTTCGGAATATTAAGTCCATGAACGGCAGAAAATGGTCGACTCCAGTCAGTGGTTAGTTTTGTTGAACTAGAGGACCCAGTTCAATCCATGCAAACACAGCCCACACCATTATGAACACACCAGCTTTTACAGTGCCTTGTAGACAACCTGGGTCCATGGCTTCGTGATCCTGGGCCACAATCGAACTGTACCGTCAGCTCTTGACAGCTGAAATCGAGACTCATCTGAACAAGCAACAGTTTTCCTGTCATCTAGGGTGCGACAGATGCGGTCATGAGCCCAAAAGAGGCGCTGCAGGCGATGTTGTTCTATTAGCAGAAGCACTCGCGTCGGTCATCTGCTGCCATAGTCCATTAACGCCAAATTTCGCCGAACTGTCCTAAGAGATATGTTGGTCGTGTATCCCAAGATGATCTTGGTGGTTACTACACGCAGTGTTGTTTCTCTGCTAGCAATGACAAAGCTAATCAAACGCCACTGCTCTCAGTCGTAAGGTGAACGTCGTCGGCCACTGTGTTGTCCGTGATGAAGGGTAATGCCTGACATTAGGTATTCTCGACACAATCATGACACTGTAAATCACAGAATACTGAATTATCTTATCATTTCCGAAATGGAATGTCCCATGCGTCTAGCTCGAACTACCGCTGCATGTTCAAAGAATGTTTATTCCCGTCGTGCGGCCATAATCACGTCGGAAAACGAATCACGTGACTACAAATGACAGCTCCGCCAATGCACTACCATTTTATACCTTGTGTACGCGATACTACCGCCATCTGTAAATGTGCACATCGCCATCCCATGATTTTTATCACCTCAGTATAAGTACAGAATATGTACCCGCACTTCTTAATGAGAGAGGGCTACTAAAGAAAGTGAGAGATATTTGGAGAAATGTGTTATCCAAGTGTATTGTAAACTTCTTCCCAAGTCCGAGACTGGCTTTTAATGTGTGCGTTGTAAGTAGACTCATGTCTCTAAACTTTTGTTTACTACTTTGAACCATGAGCTAGCCTTGATTCCTTTCAGTGTTACTATGTGTTTCATGTTATGACAGATCGTGGCTTATGTTTCTCCCATCAACTAGAGAACAACCTGGGGACCTATTGTCTATGATCGTGCTACTGGTTTCCTGAACTGTAGCCGGAAAGCTGCTTATCTGTAGCAGGTTTTAAGATTCATTTAAGTCCATTAACATTCCTTTGTATGTAGAATCCGTCAGGAAGCACACATTTAAATTCCCACACAGCTTCAGCCGCATGCCTTTCTGAAGAACCGAAACAGCACAGTGTGAAGTGTGGAGAGGAAAACCGTGTAATCGTAACTGGGGTTCACTAGAGGTCTCTAATGAGAAGCTGAGAACTTTTCCCCTGAAACTTCAAATCCTCCTGCGCAAGCTTAAAATATTTGGCCCTTACACTGTATAGAGATGTCAACTCTTTAGAATGAGACGTTACATGTAGCATAAATGGACACTTCTAACATCTGCCTTGTACTCTTTGAGCAGGAATTAGGTGAGATGTACACTCCATAGGAAGCCTTACTATTTCTTCGTCACATAAACAATGTTCTCAGATAAAGTAATGTTAGTGTAAAGATTTATTGGCAGTTAATCTACTTTGCCTTAATGCCCCTACCATTCATATGAAATAAATTCCCTGCTTTTCTGATCAGCATTCACCATTGATTGAACTATTTTCTAGCGTTAGAGGACCGTTCCTGGAGCCAGGATACCTTCAACATTAATTCATCCTAAAATAGGTCCAGCCCCTTTACATTCTATTACCAGACTGTGGTCCTGAGCGAGCCCACGTAAACCTATTGCACTCTCACTTATAAGCTTCGTCAACCATGCCTCCCCAATCCTATTCAGGTGCCGGCCGTGTCTAGTATAACTGAACCTATGGATACTCTCAACTGGCAATACAGAAATGGATGACCTGTCAGCTGTCCTTAGTTTCTTCTCAAGTCGCATATTCAGTAGTCTCACACCACTGTTAAGAGATTGTCGATCGTAGTTTCGGAGCAGCCGTACAAAGCGAACAGTTGTGGTCTGAGTTTCAGTAGGATTCTCATTCCAGTCATCGTCTGAATCATGAATTCTTTACCTACCAAGACTCATCCCAGTCCCTCCATTTATAAGCACCTCATCCCCCTTAACAAAATCGTTAAGCAAATCCAATAAGTCTTGTGTCTCCGCATTGAGCCAAACATATAGTTTAAAAATGTCGATGACCTAGTGGTCCATACGTACTGTCTACAGCGCATGTGGCTCGAGACCGCTTTCATAAACCGCTTAGAAGAAGTGGAATCCTCTTCTTAGTTTTCCCAACTAACTTCGACTTCCTAACAACGATAGATGCCTGATGCGTAGTATCTCCCCAAAAACTACTGGAAGCGCTTCTCCACATGACTCTGGAAGCTGGTTAAATCCATTATTAGGATTCAAAACAAACCAATTGGAGCACATTCTCGTCCTTATGACCTTACTGCCAGCTGCCAGTTCCCACTTCTCCACCTTCTCCTTCTGTAGCCTCCGCAATTTCTTTGCCTGAAGTGCACATATTCTCACTTTCTGCTTCATTATCACATGTAGTGCATTTGTATAAGATGACCGTCTTAGATTAAGCACTAGTTTGCCCGCTACTTTCACCTTGGTACAACCAACTGTTACACAACTGACAATGTAACCCACGATTCAGTGACTTACGACTATTTGTACACTTCTCATTGCTGATCAAACTTAACAATATCTTTGAAAAAATAATGAAATAATAGGAAACTTCACACACACAAAACCAGTTAAGATATTTTGTCAGTGATAGTCAGTCTAGCAAGTAACAAAATTCAAATGAAATGTCTTATGAGGTTGAGCTCTACGAAGAGAAACTGCTGAACTCGTGAAGCAGTATTTATCTACTGGTGAGCTGTACGTGCACACCGATGTTTTCGCTAGCAGCACTACTCTGCAAACCTATTCTTCGTGGTAGGTCTTTTCACGTCATTATTTCCCACTTCGTAGAAAAATAACTTACATCACCGAAAATTCTCTAACTGTTATAGAATCCTGTCAGAAGTTGACCATAACATTTAGCATTTGTTATCAACTTTCTGACAACCTAGTCAACGTAGATTACACCCTTATCAGGCACCGTTGACTGCTACGTTATTTACCTTTATGGAGCTTTGCATGTTACCGGGTGATAGCTCCAGTGCTATTTCCTTGGAAAACATCTTTGAAATGTGCCTCCCGCTGGCAAATCACGAGTGCTGCTGCTGTAAGTGCTACCGCGTTATCACTAGAGAGATTGTTGGAACGCAAACTTACAGTGCCTTTTAATAATCGTGCACACAACAACAGTGGAGTAAAGAAAGCATTATTGCATTAAGTGATACAAATATACGGCTTTTGTAATGTGAAACCTCTAATTATTAGTACAAACATCTGCATCTGAAACAGACATTTTGCCACCAAACAGATTACTGCAGACAGCGGATAACAGTTTCAGCGAAAACTCGGATCGGGGAAGAAAAGGAAATGAACACCCCGCAAAGAAATTACATCGTATTTGCCACAAGCAATTTATAGAAATCAAGAAAACCTAAATCAGGAAAGTAGGACGGGGATTTGAAACTGTATCTTCCCAAATATGAGTGAGCTTTAGAGGAGAAGAGCCCCTCAGGTCTCTGCTGCAAACAAACGCAAGTATTTCTAAACAAGACGCCACTTTTGCCTCTCTGGTCACTATGTTTACGTCTGACTGTGCGGACGGGTAAGATACAAATGAACGTAAAAATCCTATTCCAAGTGAAATCCAAAAGAGGATAAAATTACTCCCTCGATCAGTCAGCCTTACAGGCTCGGAACTGATATGTTACAAGATATGCCGGCTGTATTCATGCCGAACTAGTTAAAGCATATATGCTCAGTCAAATCGAAGGGCACTACGTAGCCCACTCAAAGTGGAATGAGGACTCATGGAGATGTTTGAATGGAGGGGTGTGTCGATGGATCGGATTAGGACAGTATTTTTTCCGTTTTTGGGAGAAAGTTCTGCCACAGAGTTGTACGGAACGTTCTTGTGGACTGAGTTACATTGCAGTCGGAGTTGCAAGATGGGACATTGCTTTAGTGGGTGATAGGATTTGCAGTGCGGACGGTTATCAGAGTTTAGATGTTCATTATATGTAAATCAATTTTGTCCACGGTTTGCGTACGTTGCGATTTGGGAAATTTCTTGTTGTAGTCAATAGAACTGTGGTGGTAAATGAAGCCTCGTGGAGTACTAAGAATACCAGTACTTGATTGGGATTCTGAAAGTACACTGAAAAGGCCAGAGTTTACGTAAATTCCGAGAGCTTTTTCAATATGGAATCCGTAATAGGGGCCCCGCTCAACCTCCTTTGATATGACTGTGGAGCCTACTTATATATAGCAGCGATGTTTGTCGGTGAGTGCTACAAGGTTTGCGACATGGGGTGCAGCCTAAAAAGCCCACAAGGAAAGTTATGTGAAATACAGCTGGAAATGATATGGGCTCATTTGTTCTAAGTAATGTGCAGAAATAAGAAATGAAAATATTTCTGGAGGGAAAATCTCTTCATTGGCACTGATTGCCAGGGAAGAGACATTTCTGCAGGTCAAAAAAGTGATGACGACAGTGGAGTTTGAAGTTCTCGCATGAACTTCACGAGATTTAGCGTCATAGAAAAGTAATTACGTAAATGTGAAAGGTCGACGGATACCGACTTTTTCTGATGCACTTTGACGTCGCTCACTGCTCAGTCTTTTCTAATAATGTAAAACTGCAAGAGGTTCAGTAACCTGTTCATATGTGTGTGAAATCTTACGGGACTTAACTGCTAAGGTCATCAGTCCCTAAGCTAACACACTACTTAACCTAAATTATCCTAAG
The DNA here is from genome assembly GCF_023864345.2 of Schistocerca serialis cubense. NCBI lineage: Eukaryota > Metazoa > Arthropoda > Insecta > Orthoptera > Acrididae > Schistocerca > Schistocerca serialis. The sequence continues at coordinate 588,046,271 of NC_064640.1, forward strand.
GACAAACACACACACCCATTCCCGAGGGAGGACTCGAACCTCCACCGAGACCAGCCGCACAGTCCATGACTGCAGCGCCTAAGACTGCGCGGCCCAGTAACCTGTTTTGTACGTCACTAGTAGAAATGTAGAGTGACATGGCTGCAAAATCTATCCATCAAATTGGAAAACCTACAACATTAAAGTAATTGAACGTAACACTGTCCTTGAAGAGCAGCAAATTCATATGTAAAGGTTGCAGCTCACACAGCTTACGTGGAAAAAGTTTATTCATCTTACGTGATGCGTTAATCCCACGTCATGTGAGCATCGTCAGCAAAGCGACCCTGTGAAAACTGGTGTACAGAAACCAGAACATCGACAGCCGTCGTTTGTAGATAGTGAAATCTCGTATTGTGCATGCCATATTTGGTGGCCAGTAATAAATGCATCATAGCCTCAAAAGCACCCAGTTTCAAAACCTAGGAACATGTAAAGACAACGTCAAAAAGGAAACACGATTGCTTGGCCCGTATATGTACTGCAAAAACTAAAGTCAAATCTACTAAACTACCAAGATTTTTCTCAAAATAAATAAATAAATAAAATAAAAAAATAAAAAAAGCGGACAAGTGCTAGAAGGTCTCGCGCTGTAAGAGTTCCAACTAAATTTGTTATGTATAAACGTAATAAAAAATAATAATAATTCCATGTGGCTCAGTGGGCTGGTGCAAGTATTTATATTGTACGTCGCTTCGGGGACTTATCTGTCCTACTACCGTTATTCAAGTGGGGAAAGGGGACTTACAGTTTAATGTGGAATCAGTACCACGTGCTGTTTCGGGCGAAAGGTGAACTGTAGGTTAAAATGAAGACTGAGATATTCAGACAAAGAATCGATCCGGCAACCTCCACGCACGCCCTTTACTTTTACCAGACCAGACACATATATGTTTAGGTCATCTATAGGCTATGACGAGTGAGTTTGTGAGAATGAAAAATCTGACATAAATGGCCGTATCTTTTAATTGTATTGACAGAGAAGTTTAAGTTATTTGCACCGTCAGTGGATCGAAGACCGTACTATTTGCATTAATTTCGGCTTGATACATCTACCCATTAGTTAAAAAAATGGGGTCTTCAGCGACGACCATATATTTGGAATGTATTGACTTAGATATTTAAATTTGGTACTCGACCAGTGTACCTTAAACCTTAGTATTTGACATAAATTTCTACTTCATGTTTCTACCTGTTCCAGACACAAAGGTGTCATAACAGAGGAACGGACAAACACAACAGACAACAAATGGCAAAAAGACATCTTATGTGACGTGATAAAAATAAATAAATGAATTTGTTACTTTACGTGTACTTTAAAACCTTGCTTATTAGCAAATTTTATGTTTCTACGTCCACGGGAAGTACCATATATGTTTTGATGAGTGTGTTTACAAGTACCCGTTGAGCTGAAAAGTAATGCCTCCAAATTTCTTGTTCTGTTCTCAGTGGTGGGTGTGGTATTTCATGCCATGCATATTACTCAGTCAACTATCCCGTTTCTCTTATACAACCTACAACCCTCTGCGGATAGAGGGATCCGAATTGTTGCATGTAACGTGACGATGTGTGACGTAAGCATGTCGGTGCATGAGTAACGGTGTGGTGAAATTGAGTTTCTAATTCTAAGAGTTCGTCCACACATGGAGCACCCTCCCCTTCGGTATTACAATGCCAGACCACACACGAGTGCTGCCACATCTGCAACAGTCCTACGACTGGCGCTCACGGTCATCGATCATCTTGGCCCCGTCCGATTTTCATATGTTTCCAAAACATTACGAACGTCTTCGAGGACTTTACTTTTATAGTGATGAAGTGGTGCTAGCAGAGGTGAGGTTCTGGCTCTATCAACAAAGTCAAACTTACTACTGTGTCGGTACCAACAAACTGGCCTCTCGTTGGGAGAGATGTGTTCGTCGTCAGGCTGACTATGTTGTGAAATAAATATGTGCACACGAAGAATAAATATGTCGAATGCTCATAACGTTTGTTTTATTTAAAAAGTTTTGAGGGTTTTCATATAAAAATACGGAGGCATTATTTTTCAGCACACCCTCCTAAATATGCGAGACAAATGGCCGTATATTTTGAGTGCTTTTCAAAATGATACCTTCACACTTTCCTCAGAAAAAGGGGTCTTAGTGGTCGGACAGACAGGCAGACGCTCAACAACGAGATCCAACAAGGGTCCCATTTCCACTGTTTTAGGTACGTAAGCTTAAAAATGGATGCAACCTACGCTAAAATTGAATAACGACGAATGAAACCTTATTTGGAGTAAATGAAGTTAATATTAATAACAGTACTAATACTAACACTAATAAACAATTATTAGAGGCAGTGGTTTCTTAATACAGAGACACAAAGTTCAGCAGTCGTGAACGTTGTACTACGAGTAACATGTGTCCCCATGTCGGTCCTATCAACCTACTGTAGAATGGTTGGACACATTAGAAAATGGAAAACTGTGAATTTTCTTGAGTCAAAATTACAAAATTTTACTCACTATTCTGAAAAAAATCGCCCTTTTTCGCGTTAATATTAACTTGCTATACATATTTATTAATCCAATCACAAAAGCCAATAAGCTGGAGTAAGTTTTACGCGATGTTCATTTGACATCCACACTACTGGCCACTAAAATTGCTACACCAAGAAGAAATGAAGATGGTAAACGGGTATTCATTGGACATATATATATATATTATACTAGAACCGACATGTGATTATATTTTCTCGCAGTTTGGGTTCATAGATCCTGAGAAATCAGTACCCAGAACAACCACCTCTGGCCGCAATAACGGCCTTGATACGCCTGGGCATTGAGTCAAACAGAGCTTGGATGGCGCGTACAGGTGCCGCTGCCCATGCAGCTTCAACACGATACCACAGTTCATCAAGTGTAGTGATTGGCGTATTGCGACGTGCCAGTTGCTCGGCCACCATTGACCAGACGTTTTCAATTGGTGAGAGATCTGGAGAATGTGCTGGCCAGCGCAGCAGTCGAACATTTTCTGTATCCAGAAAGGCCCGTACAGGACCTGCAACATGCGGTCGCGCATTATCCTGCTGAAATGTAGGGTTTCGCAGGGATCGAATGAAGGGTAGAGCCACGGGTCGTAACACATCTGAAATGTAACGTCCACGGTTCAAAGTGCCGTCAATGCGAACAAGAGGTGACCGAGACGTGTAACCAATGGCACCCCATACCATCACGCCGGGTGATACACCAGTATGGCGATGGCGAATACACGCTTCAAAAATGGTTCAAATGGCTCTGAGCACTATGGGACTTAACAGCTGTGGTCATCAGTACCCTAGAACTTAGAACAACTTAAACCTAACTAACCTAAGGACATCACACACATCCATGCCCGAGGCAGGATTCGAACCTGCGACCGTAGCAGTCGCACGGTTCCGGACTGCTCGCCTAGAACCGCGAGACCACCGCGGCCGGCTACACGCTTCCAATGTGCGTTCACTGCGATGTCGGCAAACACGGATGCGACCATCATGACGCTGTAAACAGAACCTGGATTCATCCTAAAAAAAGACTTTTTGCCATTCGTGCACCCAGATTCGTCGTTGAGTACACCTTCGCAGGCTGTCCTGTTTGTGATGCAGCGTCAAGGGTAACCGCAGCCATAGTCTCCGAGCTGATAGTTCATTCTGCTGCAAACGTCGCCGAACTGTTCGCGCAGATGGTTGTTGTCTTGCGAATGTCCCCACCTGTTGACTCAGGGATTGAGACGTGGCTGCACGATCAGTTACAGCCATGCGGATAAGATGCCTGTCATCTCGACTGCTAGTGATACGAGGCCGTTGGGACCCAACACGACGTTCCGTATTACCCTCCTGAACCCACCGATTCCATATTCGGCTAACAGTCATTGGATCTCGACCAACGCGAGCAGTAATGTCGCGATACGATAGCCCGCAATCGCGATAGGCTACAATCCGACCTTTATCATAGTCGGCAACGTGATGGTAGGCATTTCTCCTCCTTACACGAGGCATCACAACAACATCTCACCAGGCAACGCCGGTCAACTGCTGTTTGTGTTTGAGAAATCGGTTGGAAACTTTCCTCATGTCAGCACGTTGTAGGTGTCGCCACCGGCGCCAGCCTTGTGTGAATGCTCTGAAAAGCTAATCATTTGCATATCACAGCATCTTCTTCCTGTCGGTTAAATTTCGCGTCTGTAGCACGTCATCTTTGTGGTGTAGCACTTTTAATGGCCAATAGTGTAGTTCAGTGCCACACGTCTTTAAAAAAAATTAAAAAAAAACATTTTCTATTCCTTCGAGAAAGCAAGTACAATAATAGATTGCGTTCAAAACAATGTTCTCAACTGAGTACAAAAACGTTACACTCTGACAAGCCGAAACACGGCGACCACTGCCCTTCGTGAGACTGAATGGCGCTTGGTGGCACTGTGGGCACGTGACGCAGTAAAGGTAATACACATGCGCAGTAGAAACGACTGGAGAATTATTAGGTCAGCGTCGTGTCCGGATACAACGAAACACTATCAACCCGAGGAATTGCTGCTGTAAAACATGCAACGTGTCGCTGGTACAGGCCGGTGGATTGGGAGTGGGGGTGGGGGGGGGAGCACCATTATGCCACCTGGGACATGCACCTGGCCTTCTCTGACAGCTTTGATGAGGCACAAAGCAAGAAAATAACTGTTTACCCCGTAACAAATTCTCTCTCTGATAATGATGCACAGTTAATCAGGATAAATGACACAGTGCGTTACAGTGTGGCTGCACCTCAGTGGAAGTCAGGCAGAATCATTAATGACTACAGGGCAAATGTTTTTAAGACTAGTTTACAACAAACTACATGGGATGAAATTTATAAAGAATCAAATGCGAATATAAAATACAGTCTGTTCCGTCACAAATTAATATCTGTATTTGAAAATAGCTTTCTGCATAAGCTAATCAGAAGGGACATTAAACATTCATGTAAGAAAACCATGGACTTCTAAGGAGATTACATATCTTGTGAAAGGCAAAGGTATCTTATGGCAAGAACAAGTAGAGACCCTACAGTAGTTGCACATTACAAAAACTACTGAAAATTACTGAGAAAGATTATTAAAAAGCAAGAAACGTGCACATAAGGCCAGAATTGTTCAGAATGTAGCTGGACGATGATTCGCTGACAACAGAGTTAAGGCAGTATGGAATATAGTGTAGCAAGAGTCAGAACAACCAGCCACAGAAGAGGATAACATTACTATTGAATTGAATGGAGGGGTTCCAAATCATAAGTCACAGGTAGCAAATGTGTTTAATAATCATTTCCTAAACGTAGTAGAAAGCACAGGGAATAACAACTCAAGAGAAAGATCATAGCAATATGTTGAAGAAGTAACTGTCATAAAATTACTTCTTATGAATGTACTACCTCTCCTTCCTCTTGCGCTTCTTCTTCTTGTCGCCCTTCGAAATGTTCTTCTGCGCCTTGCCTGCCTTCTTTACCACTAACTTCTACTTCTGAAATTAAGAGAGTCATATATTCCCTCAAGAATAAAAGCTCCTCTGCTTTTAATGGTGTTTCCAATAGAGTGCTAAAGATTTGTTCCCATATAATAAGTCTGGGATTGTCTGAAATATGTAATGCATTACTAAAGCAAGGCATTTCTCCAGAGAGACTAAAATACGCAGTTGTTAAACCCCCCTTTTAAGAAATGTGATAGAGATGTGGTAAATATCGGCCTATTTCACTGCTGACATCATGTTCCAAAATTTTTGAGAAGGTGATGTATTCTAGAAGAGTATCTCACCTGGGCAACAATAGTATCCTCAGCAAATCACAGTTTGGGTTTCAGAAGGGTTGCTCTACTGAGAATGCCATTTATACGTTCACACGCCAGATACTACAAGCAGTAAATAACAAAATAGTGCCAGTAGGTATTTTGTGTGAACTATCCAAGGCATATGGTTATGTGAATCATAGCATACTCCGAGATAAATTGAAGTTAAATGGGACTCATGGTATAGTCAACCAATGGATAATGTCAATTCTGACAAAAAGAATGCAGAAAGTTGTACTTAGCAGTAATTCAACCTACAGAATCCAAGGACATAATTCTGACTGCGGAGAAATCACGTATGGGGTTCACCAGGGCTTAATCTTAAGTCCACTACTGTTTCTCATATATGCAAATGATCTGCTGTCTAATGTACAACAAGTAGAATTAGTTCTTTTTGTAGATGACACTAGTATTGTAATCGCTCTCATTATATATACAGAAATGGTGAACAAAGTTCTCAAAAGTATGATTGACTGGTTTTCTGCGAATGGACACAGCCTAAATTTCACAAAAACACATTATATTCAGTTCTGCACGTCTAGGGTCACTGCACCAGCAATAAGTGTAACACATAGTGATGGAATAATACGTAGGGTGGAAACTTCCCAATTCTTAGGTGTCCATAGTGATAAGAATTTAAACTGTAAAAAAACACATTTTGGAACTCCTAAAATAACTTAGTTCAATCACATCTGCACTTAGAATCGTAGTAAATTTTGGGGAGAGAGAAACCAGTAAGTTGACATATTTTGCTTGTTTTCATTCAGTAATGTGATATGGAATAATGTTCTGGAGTGACTCATTTTTATGAAAGAAGGTCTTCATTGCCCAAAAACGTGCTGTAAGAGTAATATGTGGTGCTCACCCGCGATCATCTTGTAGTCATCTGTTTAAAGAGTTTGGCATTCGGACTACTGCTTCACAGTATATTTATTCCCTCACTAAGATTGTTGTAAATAATCCACTACAGTTCAAAAGGATCAATGAGGTACATAATTACAATACTAGAAGAAAAAATGACATTCATTACTCAACATTAATTTTGTCTTTAGCACAGAAAGGGGTCGCCAGCGCTGCGATAAAATTTTTTGACCACTTACCTAGAGATATAAAATGTCTAACAGATAGTAAGATAAAATTTGAAAATAAACTGAAAAAGTTTCTCCTTGAGAAAATGGTTCAAATGGCTCTGAGCACTATGGGACTTAACATCTGAGGTCATCAGTCCCCTAGAACGTAGAACTACTTAAACTTAACTAACCCAAGGACATCACACACATCCATGCCCAGGCAGGATTCGAACCTGCGACCGTAGCGGTCGCGCTGTTCCAGACTGAAGCGCCTAGAACCGCTCGGCCACACCGGCCGGCGTCTCCTTGACAACTCCTTCTATTCCGTAGAAGTATTTCTATGTTTGTAATGCGTAAAAGGTGGTGGGTAGGAACTGCTAACTCAACCTAGTATCTTGTTTTCATTTCGGGGTGAAACAATACAAAATATAGAAAATATAAAAATATTTAAATGCTGATGTTTAGAGTAAAAATACATGTGCAAATTAATTTGCGATATGAATGTAAAATGACTCGTTCCACATCATGACGAGTTATCGTGCAAAGTGACCCATGGAACATGAAAGTAACTAACCAACTAACTATTGTGGACAACATGCATCCCTCTTGCCCTAATATCCTGCCCGACGACGTTGGAATCTTCCATTACGATAAGTGTACGTGTAACAAGGCCAGAATCGTGCTGCAGTGGGTTGAGGAGCGCGATATTGAATTAATGTTGAAGTCTTTGCCATCAAGTTCATCTGATTGTAACGTGATGAAAGACATGTGAAACGCTCTGGGATAACAGCTTCGCTCCCAGGAACGACGGTTATTTCGTGGCCTGTGCGTGGACATATGCTGCCACACGCTTTCAGAAAGTTGTAATGAACTGTCGAATCCCTGAAACGCAGTACACTCCTAAGTACGCTACTGCGGTCGCGACAGTAGTGTTTTGGTTCATCAGTGTATATAAGCTTGGGAGCATGCGCATATCATCGACATTATTATATGCTGATGACCTAAAATTCCAACTAGTGATGGACGTTACTACAAGGTCGAAACAGTCATAATAGAACTTGAATTACATAAACTTCGACAGGTAGTGTCTGTACTGGCATCAGAGCTGGTAGCTGTATTGGAGGTAGTTGGATATGAGGGAAAATCGCCAGAACATACTGTTGTGATAATTTCACACTGTTGACCTTCCTTGCCCTATAAATAAAAAAAATGATAAAAGAATAGGAAAGGGTGGACAAGTAACAAGTACGACAGTACGACACGTGCTCCTGGAGCTCCATACAAAGTTATTTATATATACGCACAATAATAATAGTTTTGTGTCGTTCAATAGCCTAGAGGGAGTGTTTCTACTGAACACCATTTCCGAGCCTTGCTTGTGTCTAGCCTAATCCCGTTACCCAACCTGGGAAAGGGGAACGACTCTTTAGCTTGGAATCGGAACCGCCTGTTGTTTCTGGTGACTCCTCACGTCTTTGTGAAGCTAAGGCTGGGTTATAGAGAAAACTGAAAAATCCGTTGTCAGACCGCGATTCAATCCCGCAACCTCCTGGTTGCCACAGACACGCTTTACCGGTAGAACACCAAACAAGGAACGCATTTGTTTAGCTCATCTACAAGTTAAGATGAGTGATTTTACGAGTACCAAAATATGTGACATATATGGCAGTCCCTTTTGACTGCATTGACTTAGACGCTTAAAACATTACACCGCCAATGGACAGTAAACCTTAATATTTGACGTAAATTGCAACTTCATACCTGTACCTGTTCTTGAGATAAAGGGGTCTTAACAGTCGAACACACGGACCGACAGACTACAGTGTGATCCTATAGGGGTCCAGTTTTTCCGTTTGATGTACGGAACCCTAAAAGTTACTTTCAGCACAACCGTAGTATCTAATATCTATGGACGTGTTGGAGAGTTGTTAAGAGACTGGCAGTTATCGGAAAAATGATGGTACGTATGGGGATGAAGGCACACAATAACTTCAAGAAATCGTAAATCAAACTTCTGTGAAGTAGGAAGTGTGTGGGTGAGATAGTAGAATGCAGACACTCGACTTACTGTAACATTAAAAATAATAAAACACACACACACACACACACACACACATACACACACATACACACAGATACACACACACACACACACACACACACACACACACACACAGAAAATTATAACAAGAATACTACTTGGAAATTAAATCTCTGAATGCTAATCCCTTGACGTCAGCTGTGATAGGTATAGATTCGATAGCCAACTGCGACATATGAAAATTCGTGCCGAACTGGGAATCGGATCCGAATTCCTGTTACGGCAAATTATTGACTTAATTATTTCGACTATCCATTCACTCTCTCCCTGCCCTATTCACACTGTATGGCCCACTGCCTACAACCTTTTATTGTAGTCCGCAAAAATCATCACCTAACGCTCGCAACATTACTTAGATCTTCTCAACAGCGAGAATGAAGCAACGAGGGTTCGAGAGAAGTGTTGGTATCTTCGAATGCCCGCTAATCGTTGTAATTCCTACATGGCTGTCTGAAAAATCAGGAAGCTGATAACAAAGAATTCCTGTCATCGAATTAATTTCGAAATATTGGATCGTCAACAGTGTCTCTTCTCCCAGAAATGGACGTAAGTAAGAAAGATACTAACGACATACAATCAGAGATCCTGAGACAATAATGGTACTACACAACTAAATGTCCCAGAAAATATTCAGCAACTACCTCAACACCTGGTTTCAGATTTCTAGACCTGCTACTTGGGTAGCAGAGTACTTGTGGTATGCACATGAGGGTTTTTAAGCTAGACGGAAGTTTCAGGTGCTCAGATTAATACTCGCCAGTCAATACGCAGCAAGGGAAGTCAGACGGTGTTCAGAGTAAAGACACTTTGACTCTTAAAGTTTTATCAGTAAATTGTCGAAGTATTCGTAAACAAGTTCCCGAAGTTATTGCCCTCCAGGAAAGTTCTCTCGCTCCAATTGTACTTGAGATCGAGAGCAGGCTGACACTCGAAGAGTGGAAAGATCCGAGATATTTAGCGAATCGTGGAACGTATATCGGAGAAACAGTTTAGAGGCTACAGGAGAGGGAGTTTTCATTGTAGGTGACGAAAAAAAGGTCTCTACTGAGGTCGAAGTTGAGCGTGACAATGAAGTTATCTGGTCATGTGTAACAGGAGTAGGTGAAACCAAGTTAATTGTTGGGTGTTTTTATCGGCCACCCCACTCCGCTGCGACAGTTGTAGAGACATTTAAATAAAGTGTACGGTCATTAGCGCGTAAATACCCAGATCATGCAATATTAGTAGATGACGACTTTAACCTTCCGAGTATAAACTTTGATGACTATGTACTCATTGCAGGCGGTACAGACAGACAGTCACAAGAAAAAGTTATGAACAAGTTTTGTGAAAACTGTCTTGAGCAGCTAGTTCTGCAGCCCACACGGAATGGAAATATCTTAGACTTTGTACGTACAGAAAGAATGAACCTTACCGACAGTGTCAGTATAGAAATGGGGATTGGCGAACATGATGTCTTTATAGCAGCTATGATTACGAAAGTTAATAAACTGATCAAAGCTGGCCAGAGTGGACGAGCGTTTCTGAGCGCATCAGTCTGGAACAGCGCGACCGCTACGGTCGCAGGTTCGAATCGTGCCTCGGGCATGTATGTGTGCTATGTCCTTAGGTTACTTACGTTTAAGTAGTTCTAAGTGCTAGGGGACTGATGACCTCAGATGTAAAGTCCCATAGTGCTCAGAGCCATTTGAACCATTTTGAAACAGATCAAGTAGGCTAGGACAGTGTTTCTGCTAGACAAAAAAAAAAAAAAAAAAAATAGCAGTTGTTATCATCTCACTTAGTGAATTGACATCAAATAGTTTCAGCAAGATGGACGTAGAGGAATTGTGGGCTAAGATCAATCAGACTGGAAATCATGGTCTGAACAGTAATGTGCTTAATTAGTGGAAAAAAGACGGAAAAACCCACCATGGTTTAGTAACGAAATTCGAAAGATGGTGTGGATGTAGAAGCTGTTGCACTCGCGGTTCAAAGAAGAATGCGCAAATGAGATAAGCAGAGGTTAGTGCATCTCTGATAAGATCTATACGCAAAGCATACAGCTACCACCGTCATGCCATAGAAAAAGATCTGGCAAAGTACGCGAGAAAATCTGGTCCTATGTAAAATCGCTAAGCAGGTCTAACGATTCCATTCAGACGCTTGTTGACCAGTCTGGAGTGGCAGTTGAAGAGAGCAAAACGAAAGCCGAAGTTTTAAATTTCACATACAAGAAATCGTTCACAAAGGAGAATCTTACAAACATACCGTCATTTGACAATTGGACGGACTCCCGTATGGATGACATGGTAAGAAGCGTCCTTGGCATCGAGAAACAACTCAAAGTTCTGAAAGAAAATATATCACTAGGTAGCCGATGGAATCCCAATTCAGTTTTTACAAAGAGTATTCTACGGCATTGGCCCCTAATATATCTTGAGTCTATTGAGAATTTCTCTAACAGCACAAAGTCCCAAGCAAGTAGAAAAAAACCTGGGTGACTCCTGTATATAATAAGGGTAAAAGAAAGAACCCGCAAAATTACAGACCTACATCACTAACACCAATCTGCTGCAGAGCAGTTGAACATTCTCAGTTCAAATACAATAAACGTTCTTGAGGATAAGAAACCTATCTCCAAGAATCAGTATGGTTTTCGAAATTATCGATCGTGCGAAACTCAGCTTGTCCTTTCCTCATAAGATATACTGCAAACTATGGATGAAGGGCAAGGTTTCCGGAAAGCATTTGACACGGTGCCATACTGCAGGCTGTTAACGAAGGCAGGAGCATATAGAATAAGTTCACAGATATGTGAGTTGCTCGAAGACTTTTGAAGTAATGGAATCCAGTATGTTGTAATCGACCGCGAGTGTTCTCCAGGGACAAATGTCTTAGTGCCCCATGGAAGTGTGATAGGACCACTGTTGTTCTCTATACAGGGTGTTACAAAAAGGTACGGCCAAACTTTCAGGAAACATTCCTCACACTCAAATAAAGAAAAGATGTTAAGTGGACATGTGTCCGGAAACGCTTAATTTCCATGTTAGAGCTCATTTTAGTTTCGTCAGTATGTACTGTACTTCCTCGATTCACCGCCAGTTGGCCCAATTGAAGAAAGGTAATGTTGACCTCGGTGCTTGTGTTGACATGCGACTCATTGCTCTACAGTACTAGCATCAAGTACATCTGTACGTAGCATCAACAGGTTAGTGTTCATCACGAACGTGGTTTTGCAGTCAGTGCAATGTTTAGAAATGCGGAGTTGGCAGATGCCCATTTGAAGTATGGATTAGCACGGGGCAATAGCCGTGACGAGGTACGTTTGTATTGAGACAGATTTCCAGAACGAAGGTGTCCCGGCAGGAAGACGTTAGAAGCAATTGATCGGCGTCTTGGGGAGCACGGAACATTCCAGTCTATGACTCGCGACTGGGGATGACCTAGAACGACGAGGACACCTGCAATGGACGAGGTAATTCTTCGTGCAGACGACGATAACCCTAATGTCAGCGTCAGAGAAGTTGCTGCTGTACAAGGTAACGTTGACCACGTCACTGTATGGAGAGTGCTACGGTAGAAAAAGTTGTTTCCGTACCATGTACAGCGTGTGCAGGCACTATCAGCAGCTGATTGGCCTCCACGGGTACACTTCTGCGCATGGTTCATCCAACAATGTGTCAATCCGCATTTCAGTGCAAATGTTCTCTTTACGGATGAGGCTTCATTCCAACGTGATCAAATCGTAAATTTTCACAATCAACATGTGTGGGCTGACGAGAATCTGCACGCAATTGTGTAATCACGTCATCAACACAGATTTTCTGTGAACGTTTGGGCAGGCATTGTTGGTGATGTCTTGATTGGGCCCCACGTTCTTCCACCTACGCTCAATGGAGCACGTTATCATGATTTCACACGGGATAATCTACCTGTGCTGCTAGAACATGTGCCTTTACAAGTACGACAAAACATGTGGTTCATGCACGATGGAGCTCCTGCACATTTCAGTCGAAGTGTTCGTACGCTTCTCAACAACAGATTCGGTGACCGATGGATTGGTAGAGGCGGACCAATTCCATGGCCTCCACGCTCTCCTGACCTCAACCCTCTTGACTTTCATTTATGGGGGCATTTTAAAGCTCTTGTCTACGCAACCCCGGTACCAAATGTAGAGACTCTTCGTGCTCGTATTGTGGACGGCTTTGATACAATACGCCATTCTCCAGGGCTGCATCAGCGCATCAGGGATTCCATGCGACAGAGGGTGGATCCATGTATCCTCGCTAACGGAGGACATTTTGAACATTTCCTGTAACAAAGTGTTTGAAGTCACTCTGGTACGTTCTGTTGCTGTGTGTTTCCATTCCATGATTAATGTGATTTGAAGAGAAGTAATAAAATGAGCTCTAACATGGAAAGTAAGCGTTTCCGGACACATGTCCACATAAGATATTTTCTTTCTTTGTGTGTGAGGAATGTTTCCTGAAGGTTTGGCCGTACCTTTTTGTAACACCCTGCATACATAAACGATTTGACGGCCAAGGTGGGCAGCAATCTGTGGTTGTTTGTTGATGATGCTGTTGTGTACGGTAAAGTTGCGAAATTGAGTGACTGTGGCATGATACAAGATGACTTAGTCAATAATGCTCGGATACCGCATTAGTAGTGTCTTGCTTTACACTGTCAAGCCCTTTAAATATCTGGGCGTAACGCAGCGAAGTAATATGACATGGAACGAGCATGTGAGAATCTTGGTAGGGAAGGCTAATGGTCGACTTCAGTTTATTGGGAGAATTTTTGGGAAGTGTGGTTCACTGGTAAAGGAGAACGCATACACGACGCTGGTGCGACCTATTCTTGAGTACTGCTCGAGTGTTTGGTGTCCGTACCAGTTCTAATTGAAGGAAAACATGCAAGCAGAACAGACGTGGGTTGCTAGATTTGTTACCGGTAGATTTGAAGATACGTAAGCGCTACAAAAATGCTTCTCGAAGTCAAATGGGAATCCCTGGAGGGAAGGCGAGGCTCATTTCGTTGTCGAACGATTTTACTGCTGCCAACATACATTGGGCGTAAGGATTACGAAGTTAGGATACGAGAAATCAGGGCTCATACGAAGGCCTGTAGACTGTTGTTTTTCCCTCGCTCTATTTGAGAGTTTAACGGGAAAGGAAATGACCAGTACCGGTATTCTCCGTCGCGCACCGTACCGTGGCTTTGTGGTGTATCTATGTAGATGTACAGTGGTTTGAGAAACCCTTGCTCTCAATAGGCTTGATGGATGTTCCAAATTACTCCTATGGTGAATAAGATAATAATAGTCGTCTCTTGTTTAGGTGCGACATAATTAGCGAAAGAAATTAGTGAATTCATTAAAATGCTTCTGAGCTTTAATTCTACACTACGTAGTTAACTGAAAAGATTGTTTTATTGTTAATGTGTGATAGAGAACATAATATGTACCATAAATCACTTGAGTGTAAATCACAGAAAAAGCTAATGCCTGACCTGAAGTAACACAAGGTTGAACATTAGTAAGAGCGAGAGCGTTCGCGCGTGTGCCAGTGTATGTGTGTGTGTGTGTGTGTGTGTGCGTGTGTGTGTGTGTGTGAAGCCTTTCGCAAGAATTAATAAGTAAAACATTTGTTAACTGACTGATGGCAGAGGGAGCTGGAGACTACTGCTATTGAAATACAAAAAGTAATATCTATATACGCTTAGAACCAGGGACAGTATTTGTTTCGTGCTTGCTAAATCGTTCTTCGGAATGGTTTACTGACATACTGTCTCGCGACCGAATACCTAGATTACTCGAGTTACTTTTCCAATTAAAACTAAATAACAAGGGCAATCTATCACCGATTTTGTCCAAACTTTTGGTATATGCAGTGCTTGATCAGAAATGAAAGTAACAGAAGAGGGAGCTCCAGATAGCCAGGTTAGCAGATTGTATGTTTGTTGCGGCGCTGGCGATGTATCAAACACTTATGCTAGCGTAGATCACAGCACAGAGAAAAGAGTACAGAACAGTAATCCGAGGGTCGTGGGATCTAATCCATAGCTTGAAACTTTTCTTTTATTTCAGTTTTAACGTTACTCACACTACAAATAAGTCAGGATAATGTTCACCATGAAAGAGAAACAAAAGTAAAGCTGGAATCTGAAGTAAATTCCGGTGGAAGGATTATAAGGGTACACGAGAACTTCCTGTGTAAAAGTAGATACTTTTATTAAGTTAAAGATCATAATTTGCACGTGCTGGGGAGATATTCGTCGCAAGAACAGTAAAAGCATGAAAACAGTAATTTTTTGATATCTCTCACTGGTTATAAACTTAAAATTTTGTGCTCCCTGCCGCCGTTGGATAAGCAGCTGCCAGCAGCACGTCGTATACTCCTAGCTCACTTATTTGTTACATAGTTTAATTCTTAATTTCTTTGCGCGTTTTTGGTACTTGCATTGTTTAATTCATAAATTTCGGGCGTATTTGAGAGTTGTAGCATCGAGTTTTAGTACCTGAATAGTATAAAATCGCGTAGTCTTCTTCCGCCGCCGAGCAGTGTGTCAGCAGTGCGCAAGTAGCAGCATTACTGCATTTACTAGGCAATCTTGTATTTTAATACCCGTTTAAGTTTTGTGTCGAATTGTTTGTGCTCTCTGTAGATTAGTTCAGACGTTCTTTGCACAACAGTTTTTAGCATGGATAGGGACTGCAACTGCTGTGTTCGGATGCAGGCTGAGTTGGCATCCCTTCGCTCCCAGCTTCAGGCAGTGTTGGCTTTGGTCACACAGCTTGAGGCTGTTGCCAATGGGCATCACTGTGGGGGTCCGGATGGGGGTTTGTCGGGGACGGCCAGCTCGTCCCACGTATCCCCAGATCGGACTACGACTGTGGCTGCCCGGGACTCTGCCCACATTGAGGCTGACCCCTCAGCTGTGGTACTCGTCTCGAGGTGTGCAGGGGCGAAGGACATTCCGGAGGGTTGAACGGAAGGTCTCTCCAGTTTGTCTGACGAACCGGTTTCAGGCTCTGTCTCAGGCTGATACTAATCTTCGGCCGGACATGGCTGCTTGTCCTGTTCCAGAGGTAGCCCCTCAGTCTGCAAGGTCTGGGCAGTCGCAGAGGATGAGCTTACTGGTAGTTGGGAGCTCCAACGTCAGGCGCGTAATGAGCCCCCTTAGGGATATGGCAGCAAGAGAGGGGAAGAAAACCAATGTGCACCCCGTGTGCATACCGGAGGGAGTCATTCCAGATGTGGAAAGGGTCCTTCCGGATGCCATGAAGGGTACAGGGTGCACCCATCTGCAGGTGGTGGCTCATGTCGACACCAATGATGTGTGTCGCTATGGATCGGAGGAAATCCTCTCTGGCTTCCGGCGGCTATCTGATTTGGTAAAGACTGCCAGTCTCGCTAGCGGGATGAAAGCAGAGCTCACCATCTGCAGCATCGTCGACAGGACTGACTGCGGACTTTTGGTAGAGAGCCGAGTGGAGGGTCTGAATCAGAGGCTGAGATGGTTCTGCGAACGTGTGGGCTACAGATACCTCGACTTGCACCATTGGGTGTTGGGGTTTCGGGTTCCGCTGGCTAGGTCAGGAGTCCACTACACGCAGCAAGCGGCTACACGGGTAGCAGGGGTTGTGTGGAGTGGACTGGGCGGTTTTTTAGGTTAGATGGCCTTGGGCAAGTACAGCCCTAAAGGGTGCGGGGCAAAGTCAGGACATGCGGGGACCAAGCAGCAATCGGTATTGTAATTGTAAACTGTCGAAGCAGCATTGGTAAAGTACCGGAAATTCAAGCGCTGATTGAAAGCACCGAAGCTGAAATCGTTATAGGTACAGAAAGCTGGCTGAAGCCACAGATAAATTCTGGCGAAATTTTTACGAAGGCACAGACAGTGTTTAGGAAGGATAGATTGCATGCAACCGGTGGTGGCGTGTTTGTCGCTGTTAGTAATAGTTTATCCTGCAGTGAAATAGAAGTGGATAGTTCATGTGGATTATTATGGGTGGAGGTTACACTCAACAACCGAGCTAGGTTAATAATTCGCTCATTTTACCGACCTCCCGACTCAGCAGCATTAGTGGCAGAACAACTGAGAGAAAATTTGGAATACATTTCACATAAATTTTCTCAGCATCTTATAGTCTTATGTGGAGATTTCAATTTACCAGATATAGACTGGGACACTCAGATGTTTAGGACGGGTGGTAGGGACAGAGCATCGAGTGACATTATACTGAGTGCATTATCTGAAAATTACCTCGAGCAACTAAACAGAGAACCGATTCGTGGAGATAACATCTTGGACCTACTGATAACAAACAGACCCGAACTTTTCCACTCTGTAAGTGCAGAACAGGGAATCAGTGATCATAAGGCCGTTGCAGCATCCCTGAATATGGAAGTTAATAGGAATATAAAAAAAGGGAGGAAGGCTTATCTGTTTAGTAAGAGTAATAGAAGGCAGATTTCAGACTACCTAACAGATCAAAACGAAAATTTCTGTTCCGACACTGAAAATGTTGAGTGTTTATGGAAAAAGTTCAAGGCAATCGTAAAATGCGTTTTAGACAGGTACGTGCCGAATAAAACTGCGAGGGACGGGAAGAACCCACCGTGGTTCAACAACCAAGTTAGGAAACTATTGCGAAAGCAAAGAGAGCATTACTCCAAGTTTAAACGACGCCAAAACCTCTCAGACAAACAGAAGCCAAACGATTTCAAAGTCAGCGTAAGGAGGGCTATGCGTGAAGCGTTCAGTGAATTCGAAAGTAAAATTCTATGTACCGACTTGACAGAAAATCCTAGGAAGTTCTGGTCTGACGTTAAATCAGTAAGTGGCTCGAAACAGCATATCCAGACACTCCGGGATGATGATGGCATTGAAACAGAGGATGACACGCGTAAAAATGAAATACTAAACTTCTTTTCCCAAAGCTGTTTCACAGACGAAGACCGCACTGCAGTTACTTCTCAAAATCCTTGCACAAACGAAAAAATGGCTAACATCGAAATAAGTGTCCAAGGAATAGAAAAGCAACTGGAATCACTCAACAGAGGAAAGTCCACTGGACCTGACGGGATACCAATTCGATTCTACACAGAGTACGCGAAAGAACTTGCCCCCCTTTTAACAGCCGTGTACCGCAAGTCGCTAAAGGAACGGAATGTTCCAAATGATTGGAAAGGAGCACAGATAGTCCCAGTCTACAAGAAGGGTCGTCGAGCAGATGCACAAAACTATAGACCTATATTGCTCGCGTATCATGTCGTTTTTGGAAACCCAGAATCTACTATGTAGGAATCAACACGGATTCCGGAAACAGCGATCATGTGAGACCCAATTCGCTTTATTTGTTCATGAGACCCAGAAAATATTACATACAGGCTCCCAGGTAGATGCTATTTTCCTTGACTTCCGGCAGGCGTTCGATACAGTTCCGCAGTGTCGCCTGATAAACAAAGTAAGAGCCTACGGAATATCAGACCAGCTGTGTGGCTGGATTGAAGAGTTTTTAGCAAACAGAACACAGCATGTTGTTATCAATGGAGAGACGTCTACAGACGTTAAAGTAACCTCTGGCGTGCCACAGGGGAGTGTTATGGGACCATTGCTTTTCACAATATATATAAATGACCCAGTAGGTAGTGTGGGAAGTTCCATGCGGTTTTTCGCGGATGATGCTGTAGTATACAGAGAAGTTGCAGCATTAGAATGCAGCATTAGAAAATGCAGGAAGATCTGCAGTGGATAGGCACTTGGTACATGATGTGGCAACTGACCCTTAACGTAGACAAATGTAATGTATTGCGAATACATAGAAAGAAGGAACCTTCATTGTATGATTATATGATATCGGAACAAACACTGGTAGCAGTTTCTTCTGTAAAATATCTGGGAGTATGCGTACTGCACGGTTTGAAGTGGAATGATCATATAAAATTAATTGTTGGTAAGGCGGGTACCAGGTTGAGGTTCATTGGGAGAGTCCTTAGAAAATGTAGTCCATCAACAAAGGAGGTGGCTTACAAAACACTCGTTCGACCTATACTTGAGTATTGCTCATCAGTGTGGGATCAGTACCAGATCGGATTGACGGAGGAGACAGAGAAGATCCAAAGAAGAGCGGCGCGTTTCGTGACAGGGTTATTTGGTAACGTGACAGCGTTACGGAGATGTTTAACACACTCAAGTGGCAGACTCTGCAAGAGAGGGGCGCTGCATCGCGTTGCAGCTTGCTCGCCAGGTTAGGAGAGGGTGCGTTTCTGGATGAGGTATCGAATATATTGCTTCCTCCAACTTATACCTCCCGAGGAGATCACGAATGTAAAATTAGAGATATTCGAGGGCGCACCGAGGCTTTCAGACAGTCGTTCTTCCCGCGAACCATACAAGACTGGAACAGGAAAGGGAGGTAATGACAGTGGCACGTAAAGTGCCCTCCGCCACACACCGTTGGGTGGCTTGCGGAGTATAAATGTAGATGTAGATGTAGATGTAGAACTTGGTTTTTAAGTTCTTAAAAGTTTCGCTGACACTGCACAGTTCGGTAGCAAACAACGCCTAACGCATTATTTCACCAAATACTATCGAGGACAGCTCATGACGTGCAGTGGAGTGTATTTTGGCTCAAAAATGTCAGGATGTGATTTCTTTTTCTCTCCCTCTTAGAGCGGTATTGAAGCTCTTTGATCGAAGTCCTTACCTGACGACAAAAGCAGACATCGGAGGGTTACATTATTGTTAGTCTTCACCATGACTCAGTTAACAGAATAAATTTCTTGTCCTGCACGTCAGACAAACATCTTTTGTATAAAGCTGTAGGAAGTTTCCCAGGTTTTGATGAAGTTGTGATGATATTCCCATATTTTCTTGCTTTACTCATCCATAATTTTTTGTATCCTCCGTCCAAAAGAGTCCGTACTTTCTTGTATATGTAGACTGTTGGCAATAAATATCCACAAAGGGTTACGTTATTCATTTTTTCAGTTTATTTTCAGTGTAAGTGACGTAAAAATTGAAAATAAAGAATTTTGGAAAGAGAGACTCGACCCCACGACCCTTCCACTACTGTCTGTACTCTTCGCGCTGCACCAACCGCTGTCTGTAAACCTCTCTAACGTAAATAGCTCACGCCACTTCTGATCCGTGCCAAAAACCATTTTCTTTTTCTAAACGCTTGGCATCTGGAGATTTCGCTTCTGTCACTTTCATTTCTAGCCAAGCCATGCATACACCACAGGTCTGGACGACATCGGTGAAGACGAGTAGGTGCTGTCTCCTTGTTACTAGCTAACACAGTTGTGTCTACTATGGCAAATATTTGTGGGCGGCGTAATCATACATTAACGATTACGGCCGGCCGCTGTGACCGAGCGGTGCTAGGCGCTTCAGTCCGGAACCGCGCTGCTGCTACGGTCGCAGGTTCGAATCCTGCCTCGGTCATGGATGTGTGTGATGTCCTTAGGTTAGTTAGGTTTAAGTAGTTCTAAGTCTAGGGGACTGATGACCTCAGATGTTAAGTCCCATAGTGCTTAGAGCCATTAACGATTACGGTTATAACACCACTTACTTGTAGTAAATTAGTGAGGATTTTGTGTATTATGGAGGAGACTGTTAGTTCATCTTCGAAACAGATGAAATTGAATGAAAGTATTTTAATTTCTTCAGCTACAGAAATCATTTTTCAGACCTGAAAAATCTTCTAACACTCCTAGTATTTAATAACAATACACAAATTTACTTCTGATTAACTTTCCACACACTTATAGTAAATACAGACTTCAGTTCATATGCAGAAAGCTGTGACTTTGTAGTTCACTAACCAATGACGTAGCTTCGACGGCGATCTGGAGAACGTATAGAGTCAGTATATTTGTGCCATGTAGCTGAAAAAAAGGCGATAATGTGTCTAATGAAAGGAGACATTGGATGTAATTCGTCTTCCTACCTCAGTTTAAAGCATTACAAATATGTAGAGAAGTGTAACGATAGCAAACTTTTGTACGAAGATACAGAAGAAATATGGGAATACTGCTCTAAACGGATTTTTGGAAATATAGCTATAAAGAAGTTATAATGGACATGCGATATTGTCGAATCTGCTTATGATTGGCCAAGGTACAAATATTGAATGGAAGCTGAATGACATTTGGAGCTGAAATTGACAAGGAGCGCGAGGTAACGGACACAGCATTTTTTAGGTACGATATGAGAAGAAAATTAAAGCAACAGTTCTGCGAATGCCCAATGCACGATACTGTAATACGAAATTTATCCTTTGGACAGACATGAAAAAATAGGTTAAACGTCAGAGATGAAGGTAAAAGTAATTCATATACTGGAGGGCTGCACAAGGTAAATGAATTGCTCCGTTGAGTTCTGGAATTAAATTACTGTTGTGAAGAAGAAACAGACAAGCTAATGACGCGTCCTGAATATGCACTATTTTACGATATTTATACTCGAACAAATCAATGAGAATAAACAAATATCTTCAGAATTGATAAGTGTAGGACATGGAGATTACTAAAAATCACAAATGACGAGCCAGCAGTGTACACAAATCGAGCGTCCTGAATAGGCACTATTTTACGATATTTATACTCGAACACATCTATGAGAATAAACAAATATCTTCAGAATTGGTAAGTGTAGGACATGGAGATTACTAAAAATCACAAGTGACGAGCCAGCAGAGTACACAAATCATAATCATTGATGCAAAAACAAATGAATGTTCAGTGGTTTAAACTCCAAATTAGAGGAATATACTTTGTGATTACAGAAAAAAGATATAGTGAATGAGTGTGGCTAGCCCTCATAATGTTAAAATATCCTAAAGATTATATTCCCAAATTATTTAAGGTACTGAATAGAAAAATGAGAACGTGAAGAAGAGGAACAGGTAGGAAGGTAGCAGTTTACCTTCACTGAGACATCAGACTTGTAAGAGATCAGTTGTAGAAGGGTGGAAAGAAGAACCCACACTGACATTTTAAAGAACCATCTCAGAAGGCGCCTAAAATGATTTTGAAAAGAACAGAATAGCTAAATCACAATGGTTGGAATGAGATTTAAAATTCAGTGTTGAATATGAGACCAGGTATGAATACGAGACTTTTGCCTTATATTAACTTATTCTACTCTATGATGAAGGGCAGTCAAACAAGCAGACGTTTCCGAATATCAATTGAAAGGGGAAAAGAACGTATCGTGAAAATTGTGAAATAGAGGAAACTGTACACATAATTCAAAACAGCACAAGGTTTCCCTTGCTGTAAAATATATTACACTGCATTCCCATCGTGCCACGGATCTGCATTTCAGTTCGAATGGCGTCAATCAAAGGAAGAATCGCGGTTTGCATAAGGGAAGCCCTTCCACCGACGTGACTGGCATCCCGACTGATACTGCCTTTGTTATCTGTTCAATAAATTTTTTCCCGGAATTCCTGATGGAAATTCCTACAGAATCGACGAACTCATTTTCACTTTTATTTATTATTATCTAAATAGCACCAACAGATATTAAAAAATTCATGAGAGCGCCGGAGTTATCTGCCAGAGAACTTTTAATACCAGTCTGGTGGCAGCTCAAATTTTGTACAATACGTTCTCCAATTGGTCTCGTATTACTTTCGAATTTTCTCTCAATATGGCATAGCAGTGCTTGAGTTTGAAATGACCAACTGCTTACACGAAGCTATTATGCACTGTGGCTACTCCATATATTACATTTTATGTATGTAAAAATTATACCTGAGAGTTTTCCACCACTAATATGTCCTAAAACTACATCAGATAATTCTACAAAATCATCTATCATGGAACTGTCTATCACTAATTATAAAGAGCAATGGGCAGAGATATCTGTCTACGTCATCCGACATGCTTCAAAGCGAGCCAGGTGTCTGTAGGGGCCATTGTAAAGTTACTTAGTACGGAAAAATCCGACGACTGCAATCACAATGAAGTCGTTTTACTGTGAGCTTAGAAAAAGATAGTGAATGAGAATGGCTCAAATGGTTCAAATGGCTCTGAGCACTATGGGACTTAACATCTGTGGTCATCAGTCCCCTAGATCTTAGAACTACTTAAACCTAACTATCCTAAGGACATCACACACATCCATGCCCGAGGCAGGATTCGAACCTGCAACCGTAGCAGTCGCGCGGTTTCGGACTGCGCGCCTAGAACCGCTAGACCACCACGGCCGGCGAATGAGAATGGCTACGCCCCATAATGTTAATGTATCCTCATATTTGACGATAGTGATGCTATTCTCCAAGGACTTTCACACGCAAGCTCAGGTAGCCTGCAAGTGGCGATCTATGCTTGTGTAGGCTACGACACGTTTGTGACGTATGCATTTTCGACCATAGCATCCCAGAGTACAAACAATTAACATAACGACTACGTGCCGATATGCGTAAAGAATATCATACTTCATGTGTGAACTGAGTTTCTCCCAGCGTATACAATTTACAAATTATTTAAGGGAATGCAGACGGATGATGACGGCAACAACCGGCGATATTTCAACAGCAACACACATTAAAAAATGGCAGGGTGTGCTCCTTTCGAAATATCGGTGGTTGTAGACAGTATCATCCGTCAGCATTCCCGTAAGTTACTTCAGTACCATACAGTACGTTTTGCTATCGTCTTCTCAATCACTGCACTCCCTCTCACTGGTCTCCAATTCTTACACTACTATCTGAACAGCAGAAATACTTGTTCTCAACAAAGTAATATTCACTATGTACCATCGCATAACACTGTCATTTCTCTAAATCATTTTCTGTAACTGGAACCCGACTTCGGGACAATTTTCCTCAAAATATCAGAGAAATTAAATTCCATCCAAACTTCGAGAGTTCACCACACAATAGTCACCTCGCCCACAATCACATCTTCTGCAAATGTAAAGGTCGTCTCACTGTCGTCATTTCCCCCCCCCCCCCCCCTTGCACAACTTTCCCCTACCTCTTGTTGGCAGAACTTCTCTGTTTTCTTGTCTTTCTTTTTTTTTTTTTTAAAGGAAGAAAACAGCCAGTGTCATTGTAATTTCAGTCGTCTTCTCTTTCATTATCCCTTCCCCTTCTGATAATGCTAAACGTAGCTTAAAATGTGCTAAGCTAGTCAATAACATAGTAAATGCCCTTTATTATTATTAGTATAAATATTTATTTTTATTATTAGTGTTATAATTATTAGGAACCTTTTGTAGTATTTTTGGTATGTTTTGTTCTTGGTCAGACGTAGATCATAAGGCCAGGCAAGTTTCTGTGTCATTACCTAAAACTGTGAATAATCTATCCTCTTAAGGCAATAATAGCTACAGGTAAATTTTCAGCAAACGTGTAAGTATGAAAGGTATGGATAAGTGGCTTTTTCTCATGTAACTCTACATTCTTAAGGAAAGAAGTGAACAATAGATAAACAGCAACAGAAACCTTCAAATGGTTCAAATGGCTCTGAGCACTATGGGACCTAACAGCTGAGGTCATCAGTCCCCTAGAACTTAGAACTACTTAAACCTAACTAATCTAAGGACTTCACACACACCCATGCCCGAGGCAGGATTCGAGCCTGCGACCGTAGTGGTCTCGCGGTTCCAGACTGAAGAGCCTAGAACCGCTCGGCCACACCGGCGGGCTAACAGAAACCTCCTGACAGATTAAAACTCTGAGGGATACTCCTTTTCAGTCTTGACATTTTGTAAGTGTAGTTGCATTCCATCATCATCATCATCATCATCATTTATTGCACATAACCTGGCGATGTAGGGCGATATCAGAAAAAAAATTATACAGATACATAAACATAAAAGGTAACTAAAGGATCAACATATATAGTAGACAAATCATGACTAAATAGAATTCTAACATCACAATAAAATCAAGTGCAAGCCGCGCAGAGTAGTGGCGTGGTTTGAGGCGCCATGTCACGGATTGCGCGGACCTTCCGTCCGGAAGTTCGAGTCCTCCCTCGAGCATGGGTGTGTGTGTTGTTCTTAGCATGAGTTAGTTTATGTAGTGTTTAAGTCTAGGGACCGGTGACCTCAGCAGTTAGGTCCCTTTGGAATTCACACACATTTGAACACTGAACAAAAATTGATTGCACGTGTTTGCCTATTGACTTCTCTCCTGGACTTTCGTGGTGCTAGCTGTTGGTTCTGCTTCTTCCAGGTTCACCGAAGTTCTGTCTTTCCACATCGTCCACGGACGACCTCTTGTATGTCCACCAGTTGGCTGATATACTAATACTTTGTTATGGACGGTACAATCTGTCTTGCGCACTGTAGTCTCCTTCTTGCAATTATTCTCCCAGTATTAGCTGTCTTAAATCACCGAGCCAGATTTTCACTGTGCCTTCCTTCCCATCTTCCAGTTTCTGTACCGCATACCGGAACCTAAATTTTCTTTAAAATCTTCGTCTCAAATGCGCAGATATTCTTTTCCATTGTTAGTGTACTTGTCCATGTCTCAGAATCATACATTATAAGCAGTCCGACTAGTGACATATACAGCCGCATCTTGCTTTCCTGGGATGCAACGTGTGACACATATTGGTGGTTTAAACTGCAGTACATCCGGTTTGCACTTATTATCCTTTCTCGAATTCCCTTCTCTGTCTCACTTTTATTCGGCAGCGTTGATCCCAAGAAATTGAATGTTTCGATTCTTTCAAAATTTTTACCGTCGATACTGATGGTGTCCATGCCATTTTGTCGACGAGAGACTACCATATACTTCGTTTTCTCATCACTGATCAGTGACACTAATTTGCTTGGTTCCAGAATAAATAGACATATATCCGTTGCAACCTCATTCAGAGTTTCGCCCACAATCAGTACATCATCTGCAAATGCAAAGAACGTCTCACATCCAACCGTCTCCATCACCGTATTGCGGCCAACAGCAGCGCAATGTTTAACAGAACTGGCGACAAAGGGTCGCCCTGTCCCACTCCATTATTAACTGTGAAGAGTGTCGACCACTGATTGTCAAAGCATACGTGGTAACACGATCCGCTGTAACAAGCTGCAATGAGCCTAAAGTACATCTTTGGTATGAAGAACTCTTGTATTATACTGTGTGATCAGAAGTATACGGACACCCCCAAAAACATACGTTTTTCGTTTTAGTTGCTGCCACCTACTGCCAGGTACTCCATATCAGCGACCTCAGTAGTTATTAGACATGGTGAGAGGGCAGAACGTGGCGCTCACTAACGGACTTCGAACGTGGTCACATGTGTCATACGTCTGTACGCAAGATTTCCACACTCCTAAATATCCGTAGGTCCACTGTTTCCGATGTCATAGTGAAGTGCAAACGTGAAGGGACACGTACAGCACAAAAGCGTACAAGCCGACCTCGTCTTTTGACTGACAGAGACCGCTGACAGTTGAAGAGGGTCGTAATGTGTAACAGGCAGACATCTATCCAGATCATCACACAGCAATTCCAAACTGAATCAAGATCCACTGCAGGTATTATGACAGTTAGGCGGGAGGTGAGAAAACTTTGATTTCATGGTCGAGCGGCTGTTCATAAGCCAATCATCACGCCAGTAAATGCAAAACGACGCCTCGCTTGGTGTAACGAGCGTAAACGTTGGACGATTGAACAGTGGAAAAAAGTTGTGTGCAGTGACGAATCACGGTAAACAATGTGGCGATCCGATGGCAGGGTGTGGGTATGGCGAACACCTGGTGAACGTCATCTGCTAGCGTGTGTAGTGCCAACAGTAAAATTCGGAGGCAGTGGTGTTACGGTGTAGTCGTGTTTTTCATGGAAGGGACTTGCACCCCTTGTTGTTTTGCGTGACACTATCTCAGTAGAGGCCTGCACTAATGTTTTCAGCACCTTCTGGCTTCCCACTGTTTAAGAGCAATTCGGAGATGGCGATTACATCTTTCAACACGATCGAGCACCTGTTCATAATGCACGGCCTGTGGCGGAGTGTTACACAGCTGGATTCGTGATTTCCTGTCAGAAAGGTCACAGCTCGTAGTAATATACGGAAAGCCACCGAGTAAAACAGAAGTAATATCCGGTGTTCCCAAAGGAAGTGTTAGAGGCCCTCTGTTGTTCCTGATTTATAATAACGACATAGGAGACAATCTGAGTAGCCCTATTAGATTGTTTGCAGATGATGCTGTCAGTCATCAGACGACCTAAACGAGTTGCTAAATGATTTGGATAAGTTATCAATATGGTGCGAAGAGAGGCACTTGACCCCGAATAAAGAAAAGCATGAAGTTATTCACATGAGTAATACCAGAAATCCGGAAAATTTGCGATTACGCGAAACGTCACACAAATCTTAAGTTTGTAAATTCCACTACAAATAACCTAAAATGGAACGATCACGTAGATAATGTTGTGGGTAGAGCAAACCAAAGACTACGATTCAGTGGCAGTACACTTATAAGGAGCAACAGGTCTGCTAAATAGACTGCTTACACCACGCTTGCTCTCTCTATTCTGGGGTACCGCTGTGCGGTGTGGGATCCGCATTACGTGGGACTGACGGGTGACATCGAAAAAGTTCAAAGAAGGGTGGCTCGTTTTGTACTGTCGCGAAATAGGGAAGATTGTTCCGCAGACATGAAACGTGAATTGGGGTGGCAATCAACAAAACAACGGCGTTTCTCGTTGCGACGGGATCTTCTCATAAAATTTCAATCAGCAGTTTTCTCCTCCGTTTGAGGAAATATTCTGTTGGCACCCACCTGCATAGGGAGAAATGATCATCACGATAAAATAAGAGAAATCAGGGCTCGCACAGAAAATTTTAAGTGCTTCTTTTTTCCCGCTCGCCGTTCGAGAGTGGAACGGTAGAGAGACAGCTTGAAGGTGGTTCATTGAACCTTCTGCCGGGCACTTTATTGCGAATAGCAGAATAAGCATGTAGATAACATCCCTGTTATGGACTGGCCTGCACAGAGTCCTGACCTGAATCCTATAGAACACCTTTTGGATGTTTTGGAACGAGGACTTCATGCCAGGCATCACCGACCGACATCAGTACCTCTCCTCAGTGCAACACTCCACGAAAAATGTGCTGCCATTCCCCGAGAGACGTTTCAGCACCTGACTGAACGTATGCCTGCGAGAGTGGAAGCTGTCATCAAGGCTAAGGGTCGGCCAATATCATATTGAGTTCCATCATTACCGACGGATGGAGTCGTTCTCAGCTAAGTGTCAGGATACTTTTGATAACATAGTGTATGTTTCAGAGGGCTGGCCGATTAATGCCGTCGTATGCCCGTCTGAAGTCAATGAATGTAAAGTGTAGTTCTTTATCCAATTCATTAAACTTCTCCATGCCAAAACGTAGTCAGTCGGTCGCTGAGATTCCCAGTCTCGTGGTATGTGCCGACAATTCCTCCGAGCAATGGTTTTAGTCGGCTTTGTATAAGAGTGGTGTTAATTTTATATCATGTCTCCACCAGCGAGGTCCCTCGGTAATCTTACACTTTCTGAAATCGCCATTCTTAAAATTCGGGCATACCATTGCCTGGTTCCATTCTGCGGAGAATTCCTAAACTGACCATATTTCTGGCATAAGCTGTCTCAAATCTCTCTAGCCGGCCGCGGTGGTCGTGCGGTTCTAGGCGCTGCAGTCCGGAACCGCGGGACTGCTACGGTCGCAGGTTCGAATCCTGCCTCGGGCATGGATGTGTGTGATGTCCTTAGGTTAGTTAGGTTTAATTAGTTCTAAGTTCTCGGGGACTGATGACCTAAGATGTTAAGTCCCATAGTGCTCAGAACCATTTGTCTCAAATCTTCTGTCATCGTTTCCCTACCGTACCGAAACAACTTCGCATAGGTGCCTCTACCGCATGGAGCCTAACTGTTTTCATGGGCCTTCTGGATGGTTTTTTATCGCACTGGCTCGGTAACTTCTTCGACCATCATCTGTAGTCCCTCCGGTTCTTTGGTTTCTGCCTGACATGCATGATTTAGTAATTGGTCAAAATATTTTTTGTCGTATTCTCTCTTATTCTGCCGGATGTTCCTGTCAATCCGTCTTTTTTCCACCGTATAAGCTGTCTTTGTATTTTCGGTGGGATTCTTCAGCCATTCTAATCTTCTTGCCGTTCTAGTCTTTACCGCCTCTTTATAGTTATCATCCAACGACCACTTTTACATAGTCTTCATCTGTTGTTCCAGTTCTTCACTTGCACTTTGTATGATAACCTCTTGCATTAACCATCATTTCTCTTTAACTCCACCCGTGATTCCGGACGATATGGGGGTCGTTACTCTCTCTTGATAGCATCGGCTCATTTGTTCATTTGCAAGTATGTCTTTGTCGTGACGAGCCACCGCTTCATTTCTGTTTCGCCATTTGGTGGATAGTTTCAGTCGCAGTTTCAGACTCATAGAAGGTGATCTGAATTCGTATCAGCCCCGTGAAATTCCTTTTTTGCTCCTAGCTCGACTTACCCACGGTGATACCCATCTAAGAGAATATGATCAATTAGATATTTTGTCTGGCTGTCTCTTGATATCCACGTAATTTTATGTATCGCCTTGCAAGGGAAATACATGCTGATAATGATCATTCTTCAGTTAACGGCAAGACTCACTAGTCGGACACCATTTTCATTGCCTACCTTATGTAGATTATCTGGGCCGACAGTTTGCCGATTTTCCAACCCTCCTTCCCAAGTTGTGCATTAAGTCGCCCAACACAAGGCGGACCGAAGGTTTTGGTAATCTGTCTCCGACTTCCTCCAGCTCTGCGTGCAAATAGTTTTTATTTTCATTATCAGCATCCTCTGAAGACAGACGATGCAAGTTTTATATGGAGACGCATTTAACACCATCTCACAAATGCGATCATTTATCGGCATTCTTTTGGTAACAGCCGAAAGTACTTTGTTAAGTACAGCGAAACCAACTCCCGAAGTGTCACCTGGGTGTGAATTATTGCTGTTACAGAGAGTGTACTGATCACCGATCTTCATGATCCTCTGAGGAATTCTCATTTCTTGGATCACTGCTGTCACGATGCATACGTAGCTGCTGAGCACCTCTTCCACTTGTTTCATCCCTCATGTCCTGAGGGACGTGGTGTTGCATATTCCCGTTCGAAAACCATTTTGCAGTCCCTTAGTGAAGCCTTTGTCAAAAACAATATTATCCGTCCGGTATTTCATCTTATCTCCTTCTTTCTTAACATTATTTAAAGCTAAGAGATTATCAGCCTTCTGTAGACATTATAAGATTCAGTATGCACTGGTCTTATGGTGTCTTTGTAAAGAGAATGGGACATACTGAAAAACACTCAAAACATATAGAAAAGCACTTGAAAGAGAATATTATTTGAAACTGAAAAACATAATACAGGGGCAATTAAAGAACTAAGTAGAACAGGACATAGTTAAGACACAGTGAAAGCATTTTGATCATATCGAGTGTGATATGCAATAAGTATAATTTCGAAGATAAAATAAATATCTGTACGTGTGTGTGATTGTGTTTGAGTGTGAATTGCTGTAAGAAGAAGTAAAGAAGTTTGTTTTAATGATCCCATAGTTATCTGTGGGAAGTAAGGGAGAGAGAGTTTATGTCTGGTCCCCTCTGAATTTTCTTCGCAAACATAATGGTGTCAAAACGATTGTGATCAATGCAGCACAATAAAAGAGAAAGTTAATTTGAGAACAGTCTTTCAATAGATCTCTGTAATTACGCGGCTACCGAAATTATCACCGTACTTACTGCACAGATTCATCTAGCCTTCATGTTTATTGAGGATGGATGTGTTTTGGAGATGGAGAGGGTTCGTTGTCAGCTGATGAGGTTTCACTAGTTTATGCTGCATGTTTACTCGTAGTGGGATGTCTTCAAGGGGAAGAGACTGGGTTCCTGGAAACTATGTCAAGAGTTAGCTGTAGAAATTTATAAATTATTCTCACTTTTGAGTGAAAATCACGGCTTTCTTTTGTACCTGCTGTAAGTATGACACTTACTGTACCGTGTCCACATGTGTGTTTCCCACTGCCGTGTGCACTAAGCCAGGTTGCAAAAGACAGTTTGTCACTTCTGTTCGAACAGATTTGTATCAGGGATGGTTATTATTTCGATGTTAACATTGACAAGCGGCACCATCTCTGTGAAAATGTTCCACACTTCCATACCTTCGCTGTTTTATTCACTTTGAGTACGGTTTTCTTTTCTGCTTCATGTATCGCATAAACTGCATTTATCCTAAGCCACCAATGAGTGTGATCATTAATGAATACCAAGTTCACTTCGGACGAGTTTGTGCCTTCGCATAAATTTTCCCGCATTTCATTTGACCTGCAGTTTGGACGTTAAGTTTCAACATTGTAGAAGGAAGTCGAACTCCAAAAGCCATCCTTTTCATAATCAGTGCTGTTACTGACTGAGCAACCCAGGCTCTACTCGCAACTCGCCGTCGATGCATCGCTCCTAGCAGAACGTCATTCCTGATTTCTTAACACTATCGAAGTTTCTCGCATACCTTTCCGGACAAGGGCATCTTCGAGAAATCGTTGTCCAGCAACTATGGTTTGTTTCTAGTATGAATCTTTCACTCTGCTGCAGTCTGTGCCCCGTTATGAAAAATTATGAGTAACTAAAATCATTTACCAGTCATCAAATGCTGTTTCTATTAGGTTGATGCATAAGTTCTCAGGGTTTTTGTTTTGCTTGTTGGTATTCCGGCTGCTCTGGGATTTTATTATTGATTGTCTTTTTTATTCGTAGTTCACTGATGCTATTAGAGATTAAATATTGTCGTTCGGGCACATGGAGATAGTGACTGGAGCTGTGGACGCCAGAAAATGGAATGCCAAATGGAGAAATCAAAGCATTTCCGACGCATTCTTCTGTTTCAGTTAAATAGATGTGTGACACCAGAGGAGGCAGCCAGAAAATAAGCGCCGTAGATGTGGATAATGCTACTGTACAAAGCACGGCGGGAAAATGTTTTTGTCATTTTAAGGAGGATCGTTTTGACGTTAGTGACTGTCCACCTTCAGCAAGATCTTTAGGGTTTGACAAAGATCGTTTAAATGCATTAATCCACAATGACCCACGTTATTGTTCTAGGGAACAGGTAGATGTGATGAACTGTTACCATTCTACCGTCGTGCGACATTTGCGTGCTATGGGGAAGCTTAAGAAATGGGGTGTGTGGGTACCACGTGCTCTAACCCAAAATCACAAAAATCTGTGGGTGGCCTAATGTGCGTCTCTATTTGTTCATCATCACCTGTCCTGTCCTACGTCATTATCGGTAACGACAGATCGTGTCTTTATGCTAACATAAGGAAAAGATATATTGGTTGAGTCCCAACAGTCCAGCAACTCCGCGAACGAAGACCTGTGCACAAAATGTAAAGTTATGTATCTGGTGGAACTTCGACGGCGTGTTGTACTACGAATTACTTCTCCGAGGTGTAACCATCACTGCTGACATTTATTATCAACGACTGAGACGTTAGCCGCATACCACCAACAACGACCAGGAAGAATGCGTGAAGTGATGCTACTCCACGATAACGACCGCCCACATTCTGTTAGACTGACAAAAACACACTACAGGAGTTGGGTTGGGAATCCACTCCGCATCCACCTTCTTCAGTTTGTCTTGCGCTGTCAGATTTTGATCTTTTCTGCTCACTGTCGAGCAAACGTCAAGGAACTTCCTTTCTGGATGCAAATGCGCTCAGAACGTGGCTCAAAGAGTTCTTCGCCTCGAAACCACATGATTTCTTCGCTCGCGAAATTGAAAACTTTCCCAATTCACAGACTACTATAAATAGTGAAGGAGGATGTGTTGTTGATGTCCTAAGTCTGTGTTATGCGTATGTCTTATGTTTATTAAACTTATGGAAAAAGCTAAGAACTTATCCACCAACCTAATATTTTCCTATTGCTTACACTTTCCAACTGTTTTCTATTCGATCACCGTGTGAAATCACTTCTCCTTTTCTGTCGATCGAGTGTTTTAAACTGTCGCATGAAGTTAGATACAGGGAAGGTAATCGGTTGATCATATTTTACTGGCATAATTCTGCGAAAAATGTGAGCATCTTTAAAGGGGACAACGTACCAAAGGCTTGTCCGACACATTCGTAAATAGTGCTGGAGTCTTTGGGAATCTCATTGCTTCAAGTTGAATGAAGACATCGAAGCAATACAGAGCCGTGCTGGTTGACTGTTAACGGGTCTGTTATATCAACGAGAGTGTTGCAGAAATCCTTCGTAAGGTTAGATGTCGCTACTTCAAGGGAAAAAAAGACACTTTCACAAAATGGTATTGATGAAATGTAGACAATCAGTCTTTGTAACAGAATGCAAAATGATTCTGCTTCCTCTGAGTTCATCCCACATAATGAACTTACGGAAAAAATAAGGGAGAAAAAGCCTCATATAGAGGCGAATTTTCCCTGGTCCCATCTGTGAGTGAAACAGGAAAAAGAGCTAGCAACGGTACAAAATGCTCTCGACTATGCACTGTACGCGATCTTTCGGGATATGTATCTAAATATAAATGTATACCTCAATCTGTACTACTGCCATTTAGATCGTTTAATTCTACGTCATCCGGGGGAAAATATTATTATGCACAAGGATTTGTGCCGCGCGGAGTAGCGGCGCGGTCTTGGGCGTCTCGCCATGGTTCACTCGGCTGACCCCGTCGGAGGTTCGAGTCCTCCCTCGGGCATGGGTGTGTGTCTTCTCCTTGGCGTAAGTTAGTTTAAGTTAGATTAAGTAGTCTGTAAGCCTAGGGACCGATAACCTCAGCAGTTTGGTCCCATAGGAACTTAGCCCAAATTTCCAATTTCCCAGGATTTGTTGATTTTGAGTGAAATTTCCCTTAACCATTCCAAATGTTGATGGAGTCCCTTGATGTAGTCTAAGCTTTTGCACAGTTATTGTATTACTGCATACCACCTTAAGAAAAAGTGTAAGATGCACTCTTTACACAAGTCAGTTTAACGGAATGGATACCTGAACTGACATTTTAACGTTTGACAAACACAATTGTTCTTGACGTATAGCTTTTGTTACAGAACAGTTTACCAGTTCTCACTGATACACGCTTTTATTAAGGTGCCGGTACTAACACGATATCATTAGTTGTTTCTCCTGCAGTTTTAATAATTCGCGGAGCTCATTGTTTTATTCGTCCCTTCGCAAATGGAAAGGATAAGTAAATATTGTAAATGAGAATTTATACATAAAGCGAGCTAAAAGACAGATTTTAATTACAGTTTTCAACAGAATTAAACATATACGTGGAAAATACGCACACACCCCACAAACACACACACACACACACACACACACACACACACACACACAAAGACGCACATGTGTGAGAGAGATAGATAGAGAGACCCTAAAACGTGCAGAGTGCTCCCCTGTTTCACCATTTCATAAACTTAACGACTTTGACTCTGCACAATTCGCCTCGCCCGCCCCACATTATTAGCAACTCTTTTATCCTCCTACATCTGAAGTTTAATTACTGCGTCTGCACGATCACTGTTAATTCCCTCACAGCTGACCTGGTGATAACGCATCCCAGCAGATGCATTATATTAAGTTTTTACTATCGGGGTCAAGCCGTGAATTATTCACAGTCGACTTAATCAAGTGTTATTACCGGGAGTGGTGTCAGTGAGCGGGGTCTGCACGCGGAGTAAAAGAGGGATGCACGGTAACACCGAAACGAATCAGGTAATTAATTATGAAAACGTATTACAAAGGGAGGAGGGAGCGGCGCTTTTGGCCTTTGGCAAGGGGAGCGAGGGGCGATAAGGATGTCGGGGACGGAATGGGCATCTGCGGAAACACCCTCGATGCTGCATCTCACCCCAACAATACAGCTCTCATTCATCATATTTGCAGTCCCGCAATACCTCTCTGACGTACGGACGGGTCTCTCAAAGGAGCAGGGCTATCGAGTTTCTGACGCCGAACTGGCTGTCAGCGGGAGTTAAACGCCCGCCGGGTCAATCGTGATGGATGACGATTGGTGGTGGTCGCCGGTTGCGCTGGCTGACGTCAAAGCGCCCGGCCGCACCAAAACAATGGCCCCCGCCGCACAAAAAGCCGAGTACCACACTTACTGTCACTCTCCTAGCCCTTTGTTGCTGCCTCCTGGCCGTTATGAGGCCGCCACTATCACTTGTGCACGAGTTGGAAATACTGCCGCTTCCATCATGATACATAACTGTTAACGCAATGCGTATGAGTGGAGCTCTACTTCATTACTCTCCGGGAGTGCTACCTGAACATAGCGTGAATGAACGAACACGACACTTTTTTGTTAAATAACTGGAATGCGACGGGCCATCGAACGCCAGAACTAATTGCGGTTCTGCCTTCGCGTTTTATTTTCACGTCCGTCGTAGCCTGTTTGTCACCTGCCACCGAATCCGAGTTCACGAAAGCAAATTTGAGCCATGATGCTCCACTCAGAGGTAGCTGGTTCGAATCCTGGTCGAAGAAAACGTTTCCATCTCCATTACTTCGCAGGTAAGAGTGGGAGAATTGGTAGCGTAAAACTCCTTATCACCCCACCAAGCACCAATGTAGTGGTTTAGATATCAAACCTCATGTGTCTGGTGAAGGTACACATTAATTTCATACACCGCGCGATGTATTTCGTGTGTAGGCTGTGCTGCCACGAATTAGCAACTACTCCGTTCCTTCTTAGTCCTGGTTATATACAGAAAACACGACGCTACACTCAACGAGCACTGATCACAATCACCTACACGACACAGATACACATAAGAAACAAAATTAATACATCGCAAAGGAAGGTATCTCTTTAGCGTGAGGATCGATAGTAATACAGGTATACAGAGAAAAACAAAACCTAGGTGACTTTCTTTCTTATTATCAATCAAATAAAACGGTTTTCTCAGCAAACAGTTCATCGATAGTATCATACTAGGTGTCCATAACTAGAGTTCCAGTTTCAAAACGCTGTAGAAAGAAAACCACTGCTCTGAATGACGTCAAGTTCCAGAGTGCACATTAATGACGCGGGGGCAAAGGTCATGGAAAAAATTAGTGAAAATTTTACTAACAGATGGCGCTATAAGGGTCTTAACGTAAACGGGGTCGTTTACAAATGACATGTGAGTCGCAATACGGCTATGGTTTGAGTTGCAAATTACACCATTCGTACTGTTCAATATGCTTGACTGCACAAGTTCAACAGTTGTGGCACCGTTGCTTAGGTAAGCCCATCCACGGCGGCAACAATCTCTTACACAAGCGAAGGGGAAAAATCGGTTTTTGACTGTCCTGGGGCCAGAAACCGCATAAAAAGCAAAGTGATGCCAGTTTTTAACTGTCATGAGACTGGCGCAGGCTGTATTCAGTATGCTGTCTACCGTTATCTGGCACAAGCTGATATCGAGAAACAGTATGTTCCCCAACATATCGGAATGAAGCGGGGTTCAGGTTCAGAATGCGTTGCAAGGTGCGTGCCTTCAGTTCAGCTACATTCGAAAGTGGCACACTGAACACAACATCTTTCAGACAAACCCACAGCCAGAAGTCAGGTGATTTGGACGGCCAGGCTGCAGGGAAATGACGGCTGATAAATTCAGCATTTCCGAAATGTCTCTGGAGCCGCCGCTTCACTGGCTGTGCAGTGTTGCCCATATTATGCAATTCTGCATATTTATATGTCCTTGTAGACGGAAAAGGTTCTTCGTTTGTTCACAAAACGTTCCATGGCCATTCGCTGTCCATCTCCATGCCAGCAAGATATTTCAGAGCTAACGTTTGTCTCCCCTGCAAGTTAGCAGGAAGCATCTCCTGAACGTGGGTGTTTTTCTAAGGATAGCAGTGCGCGATGTTCCGTATTATTTTATACAGCGTGCTCTCAGGCGTGTTCAACGTCCGGGCAATTTCTCGAGCACTGCATGTTCACACACCACCTCTCGACCCCTCCTGCAGTGCTCTGGTCACATCTTCGACAGACGTCGGATCAACTGCTTTCCTCCATCTGCCACATTGCACTTAAAAAGAACCTGAATTTTTTAATATTTAATAATTTTCACTAGACCCTTAGCAGACATCTTACCATCGCAACTTTTTATATCCTTGAGTGTCCGGAACCTCCGCCTGGCTACTGGCGCACAGTCGCCGTTCTTGTAAAACAGCTTTACTAGAAGCTCGTGATCCTTCATGTAGTGCATGTCGAACGCAAACTGAGGAACAGCCGTTGGTATGCATATTCTGACGCTTGCAGCGACATCTATTGATCAAATTATCCTTAACTTTTCTTGTTTCATGATGTTTCCCCTACGTCAACAATGTGTTGTTCAAATCTGACGTCATTCTGAGCAGTGGTTCCCTTTATAAAGCGTTTTGAAACTGCAATCAAGGACCCCCTGCACACTATAACTTCATTAGTTCTGAAAGGAGAGTCACCTACCTAAGCTTATTTATCTTCTGCCTATCGCTCTGATGACAGTGACGCCGCGTCCTGTAATGGCTTCGAAGAAACATCGGAAACGTGAGAGGCTGGGAGGAGAAGTTTTGACGAGAGGTTTATCTTCTTGATCCATGTCCGATTTACCGTCACCCATAACTACGCAGATTGGTCTGAGATGCTTTCAAGGTATGCGCATGCCGCTTCTCGCTCTATGGTATACCAGAAGTGCTTAGTACACTGGCAGGTATGGAAAGTGTTAAACGATGAAACCAAGTCCCATATTTATCAAATTTTGTGGAGGAGATCATCACATGACGGGAATATGTGTAACCTTTTCTCAATTCGAAACTTACGTCTCTGATCAACCTCAGTGTGACGTATGACCCATTTGGGCCGGAACACAATTCTGTATACATTGTGGCATTGAAGTAAACTTACTTCCGAAGTTATCTGAAGGAATTTCTTTGCATGCTCGAGGCGCATGTCTTGTCAGTTCATGAAGACTTCTGGCAGGAGACTTTTGTGGATGTATTTGTCTCCCTGTCATATTCTAAACATTTTCTCTGACTGATAAATCAGGGGAGCGGACAAACCAGTCAAGTTCCGTACTATCAACCAATTATTTGTGCTGTTAACTGCAGTCAGGGGTGTAGAACTACCAAGCGGAATACGCCGTTTGGTAACCTGGGCATGAAGAGATTGACAATAGATTTTACCTCTCTTGATACATACTGGCGAGCACTCAGCTTCCCTTCTACCATTACCAAACTGATTTCATTGTCATATCGAATAGCTCCCCGCATCATAATTCTAGGAGATGGAGAGGTATGGGCCTCATGAGTCTCTGCTGCCTGTGACATTTCACTAGGACGTCCAGAGACCACTTGGCAACTATATGACTGCCAGAGAGAAGCTAGACTCATTGCTGAGCAGCATAGAATGCCACACCATGTTTCAGTTGCCTCTGGCTTCACACCATGCAAATATATAATGATGAGTCGAAACATTATGATCACTTTCCACTGTGACGTTCGATGCCGCCTGATGGACGCGGTAACGAAAGTATGTAAGTGCAGCAGACAAGGACGGGGGATCGGCCTAGTGAAGATATGAGCTGCAAATGGGGAAACCAACTGAGATAAGCGATTTCGACTAAGGGCGGATTATTATTGCTCAGAGCCTGTGAACGAGTGTCTCGAAAACCATGAATCTGGTCGAATGCTCAAGTGCTGCCGTCGTCAGCATCTACAGAATGAGGTAGACGACTGTGAAACTACAATTAGGCACCAAATAGTTGGACGTGGGCGACTCCCCACAGAATTTG
This sequence comes from Schistocerca serialis cubense, assembly GCF_023864345.2. Classification (NCBI taxonomy): domain Eukaryota; kingdom Metazoa; phylum Arthropoda; class Insecta; order Orthoptera; family Acrididae; genus Schistocerca; species Schistocerca serialis. The sequence goes on from NC_064640.1 coordinate 588,085,087, forward strand.
GGGTTCGAAAGCTTGTCTTCTCTGTTAAAAAGGACACATGGTGATCTATGGCATCTCTAGTCGAAGAGCATTATGCTGGTGCACGCCCAAGTGTTTCGGATCACACTGTTCGTCGTACATTGTCGAACATGGAGCTCCGCAGCAGACCACCCCTTCGTGTTTACATGTTGACCCAATGACAACGTCAGCTGCTATTGCAGTGGGCACGCGACCATCGGGTTTCGAAGTCGATCAATGGAAACGTCCCGGCTCTTCAGGTGAATAACATTTTTGCTACTCTAGGTCGATGATCGTCAACATCATCGAGGTGTACGGCTGCTCGAAATATGCAGCACGCTACGGACACAGGATGGTTGGAGTAGTATTATGCCGTGGGAGACATTCTCCTGCCCTTTCATGGGACCTGCGGTAGTAATCGAAGACAAGCTGCAACTGCGAACCACCTGCATCCCTTCATGATTGATATCTTCCGCGACGGCGATGTCATTCCAGAACCACGTTACAGTGGATTGAGGACAGTTATAGTGAACTCAGGTTGATGTCTTGGCGACGAAATCTGCCTGATGTAAATCCTATGTAACCCATCCGTGTCTGTACCGCTCGCCATCACCGCGTACGCGAATCAGGAGCAAGTTACTTACTCGAATTACGTGACCTGTGCGTAGGCATCTACTGCCACATACCACCACAAATCTACTAACGAACTGTCGGATCCCTGATACGCAGAATCAGTGATGCACTTGGTTCCAAATGATGGACAAACAAGCTATTAAACAGGTGGTCGTAATGTTTTGCTTCATCGGTGTGTGTTGTCTACGGTATGGCGTTAGCTTTGAACGAAACATAACAACCTGAAATAGGAACCCCACTTCTATTAATCTGTTTCCGACAGTTCGTGGTGACATTGTACCTCTAACCTGTGCACAAATTTTAGCAGGTGTCTTCTGTCTGTTGTTTTAGCTATTCAAAAATTCCTACCATCATCTCATGGTAACGTCCTTTTGGAGAGACCGCGGCCGATTCCTTTTGCTAGACAATGTTGACATCTGCAATCACTGCACAACAACCAACTTCCTGTTTCATCTTCCGGTATAATGCTCCCATTTCCTGCAAGTCAACGAATCGAAATATCCAAACGTTCGAAATTTAACGATGAGCCGCACATGCGGCTCCTCTGGTTATGTTGTGATCTTCACCTGAAGAGTTCAGCAGTTAGACACACTCAGTAGTCATTATGTATTCACAGCACCTATAGAAATTGCTTTTCTCTGTAGTGGAAACAAGTTCGCATGTGGATGAAGTTCTAACCATGGTTTCTCACAGGCATGGACATACTAGAGCATCAGATTTTGTCAATATATTCATGATTTAACATTTTCCATTTCCTCAGGATAAGATTGAGACCGAGTCATCGGGTCACACATGCACCTGTCTGTCGGTAATATTTTCGTCCAACAATTCAACTACAACTTGCGAGCAATCGACAACGCATTTTGAGAAAAAGAAGGATGATTAGAGTTTAACGTCCCGTCGACATGGGTGTCATTTGTGACGGGCGCATTTTGATGCTGAATGTAAAAGTTGCCTGCTGGATACTGTTGGGAATGCAAGCCTGCTGATAATCGGCAGCAGTTTGTGGGTGTCGTTCACCTGTGACGGCATCAGTTGTCGCAAGTCATTAAATACGAGGGGTGTTCAGTAAGTATTGCCCACACTTTTTTCAAAAGCCATTAATATACATAGACCAACGTCCTTGTTGGTGCGTCACATCTGATGTTTGTTCTGTGCGCCTGTGAAGTTTCGAACCGTTCTGGCAGATGGCAGAGCCCTAGTACAGAGTCGAAATTGCGTCTACCTACGACTCACGTTACAAGCAGCGTGCTGTGATTAAATTCTTGTGTGCAGAAAAAGAAACCGTAATGAATATCCATAAACGTTAGCGTGCAGTGTATGGCGATGCTGCAGTTGATAGGAGCACAGCTGGGCGATGGGTAAATAAAGTTACAGCCTCAGGAAATGCAGAAACAGAGCTCCACGATCAGCTGCGCTCGGGACGTCCTGTCACAGCCACTGCTCCAGACGTGCTGAATCGTGCGGACGGCGTTATTCGTGCCGACTGGCGCATCACAACTCTACAATTTGCTTTACAGTTGTCGGTCAGCATTGGAAGTGTGTCTGCAGTGATGGAGACTCTCGGATCTTCAGAGGTGCTCACGATAGGTTCCACGAATGCCTCATCCAGCCTACAGTCCAGACCCGGCACCCTCGGATTTTCATCTCTTTGGTCCGCTTCAAGATTCTCTGCGGGGAACACATTTTGAAGATGACGAGAGTGTCAGTCATGCAGTCAAAACATGGCTACGCTAGAGGACAACAGCTTTTACCAACAGGGAATACATGCTCATACTCAACGTTGGCGTACAGCCATAAAGCCTGATGGAGACTACGTAGAGAAATAGGGTTTGGACAAGACATGTTGGTGCGTATTGTCACTAAACTCTGACCCTTGACAAAAAATATGTTCTGAGGAAAAAATTGTGGGGCATTACTTATTGAACGACCCTCGTATTAACATTCTCTGCGGCAGAATACCTCCACTACCCTTATAATCGATAGACTCTTGGCATTTAGTTCTATAGGTACAAGATAAAGTGGGTAAAACATGTATACATCAACGAGTAAATGTATTGAGGTCGAAGCGTTGGATCAATGACTAGAAAATGTGGCCAAGTTCCTAACAAACGTATGTTTATAGTTTTCGAAGTAATCGCCTTATTTTTTAGGGGAAACAATACTTTTCCTGTGGCACTGGAAAGAGGCTTCGAAAAGGACTTAGTAACATAACATGAGTGGAACCTGATGAAATAGCAACAACAACAGAGCTCCACAAACCCTTCTCCCGCCATTAGAAGTACTCATGATCTACTGAACTATTATACCACACGCATAAAACAGAAAATCTACTTCAGTCATACGTTTCCTTACGTTACCTATAGGCCAGAGGGCTTGGCCCAGTGGTGACACCGGTTCCAGTCAAATCACCGAAGTTAAGCGCTCTCGAGCTGGCCAAACACTAGAATGGGTGACCACCCGATATGCCGAGCGCTGCAAGCGGGGTTCCCTCAGCCCCTGTGGGCCAAACTGAGGAGGTACTTGACTGGGAAGTAGTGGCTCTGGTCACATAAACTGATACACAGTCGGGAGAGTGGTGTGTTGACCACATGTACCTTCATGTCCGCATCCAGTGACACCTGTGGGCCGAGGATTACACGGCGGCCGGTCAGTACAGTTGGGCCTTCATGTCCTGTTCGGTCGGAGTTTAGTTTAAACTACGTACAGTATCGCTCTGACTTCTTCACTCAATGGAGAGAATGCTGGTGGCACTGGATATACTGCCGGTGGACAATATTCTAACACAAGTTTCAACTTCTGTAATTTTATGTCCATTTGCGGATTCATATGCTGCTGCAACACAGGGCTGTTTTATGATACTGTAGTCCACGCACACGGGAATTTCTGTTCTTTACTTAATGTGTGGACGGAAAATAAAGTTGCAGGTACACAATACGTTACTCACTAAATCGAAGATCATACCATGATGAGATGTTGAATAAAGAGGACGCAAGCTTCCACAACATGTACCTTCTGTTTCTTTTTTCAGAGGAATAGAAGTTAATAAAGAAATAAGAAAATTTCTAAACATTATACGCCAGTAGCGAAGTCCATGCAAGGAAGATGTTTCGAACAGCACACTGGGCGAGTAGACAGAGACGTGCCAAGGTACATGAGTCAATTAACTTTATGAGCCTTTAGTGGCGCGGCTGCTAACATGCTCTTTCGCTGGGCTACTTAAATCGATAATATTTCCGAATGAACTTTCACACACAGATGTTCAAATGGACCTCAAATTAAATCTGCCAGGAAGGGAATGCGCAGTTGGGATCGTCTTTCATTGAAACTATAAAAGGATATGCAATAAAGAACTGCTCATAAACTAGTACAGTAATGCAGCGCTAAGCATGCAAATAAAAACTGTAACTGTCACCTAACTATAGGCCACACACCAAAAACTAGCGTAGTGTGTAGTGTACGGATTTCTCATCGTACTTCCAAGGAACACATTGCCATAAGAATATTACTTATTTCATAGCAAAGTATCAAAAACCCTCAACGGCTATGAACAACCGACAAATTCCTTGCAAATATTCCGACGGAAGTCTACAATGACAAGAGAAGAAATCATATTCAGTACAGAAAATGTCAACACAAGACAATATTCCGTCGTCTGAATCCTCTCAAATTACTTTTCTTATGCTAGCGCCAGAAATATAATTTCTGGCTACTCAGAGACACGTGAATTGGGGAGTTGTCCGAATAGTAACTTCTATTCCCTGGTTACGAATCCTGCTGTATTGATGTTCGCGTTCAACCAAGCGATATGATGCTGAGAAGACTCAGAGTATTCTCAGAATGTTGTAATCATTAATTAACCAGCACAGTACCACGTTTATGTAGCACATAAAATGAAACATTTGCATCACTATCAAGTTCAACGCTGTCCCATTACTATTGACATTCACCTCTACAGCATATTCCCCTACAGTTCCGTATAGTGTTGACTATTGATGGTGGTTATCGCTGAAACAAACTAGGGAAACCTCATCAGCTGCCATCGAACTTCTTCCATCTCCAAAACACATTTATCCTCAATAAACATCAAGACTTGATGAAACTGTGCAGTAAGTACGGTGATAACTTCAGTAGCCTCGTAGGTAAAACGGATCTATTGAAAGACTGTAGCCGGCCTGTGTGGCCGTGCGGTTCTAGGCGCTACAGTCTGGAACCGCGTGACCGCTACGGTCACAGGTTCGAATCCTGCCTCGGGCATGGATGTGTGTGATGTCCTTAGGTTAGTTAAGTTTAAGTAGTTCTAAGTTCTAGGGGCCTGATGACCACAGATGTTACATCCCATAGTGCTCAGAGCCATTTGAACCATTTTTTTAATTTGAAAGACTGTTCTCAAATTCATCGCAATCGTTTTGACACCATTATGTTGGCGAAGAAAATTCAGAGTGGACCAGACCTAAATTCTCTCTCCCTTCCTTACCACAGATAACCATAAAATCCTTAAAACAATCTTATTTGCTTCTTCGTATAGTTATTCACACTCACACACAAACACACTCACATACAGGTCTCTATTTTAACTTCAAAATTATACTTAGTGCTTATCACACTCGATATAATCAAAATGCTTTCACTGTGTCTTAACTATGTCCTGTTCTACTTCGTTCTTTAACTGTCCCTGTTTTATGTTTTTCAATTTGAATTAGTATTATCTTTCAATTGCCTTTTTATATGTTTTGAGAGTTTTATAATGTGTCCCATTCTCATTACAAAGACAGCATAATACCAGTGCATATTGAATTTTATAATTTGGTTAGATATGTGTACAGGAAGCTGATAACCTACTAGCTTTAAATAATGTTAAGAAAAAAGGAACAAGATGAAATACCGGACGGATAATGTTGTTGTTGACAAAGACTTCACTAAGGGACTGCAAAATGGTTTTCGAACGGGAATATGGAACACCACGTCCCTCAGGACAGGAGGGATGAAACAAGTGGAAGAGGTGCTCAGCAGCTACGTATGCATCGCGACAGCAGCGATCCAAGAAATGAGAATTCCTCAGAGGATCATGAAGATCGCTAATCAGTACACTCTCTGTAACAGCAATAATTCAACCCCAGGTTGCTCTGCAGGAGTTGGTTTCGTTTTACGTAACAAAGTACTTTCGGATGTTACCAAGGCAATACCGATAAATGATCACATTTGTGCGATAGTGTTAAATGCCGGTGTAACTGTTGAAACCGCTGAAAATAACCGGTTTCTGAAATAACACATTTTCTGTTTTTAATTTTTATTATTTCCTGCAATAAACGAAGGAGTCGAACAAACACTGAAAAATTTTGACCCACTCACACTTCAAGAAACGTAGAATGAAAATATTAATTGAAATTGGCAAATAAAATAAAACTTTGTGGGTCCCACTTCCACTGCTTTTCTCTAAAAGTGATAATGCTTGAATATTAACAGAACCCCTGTATAGTCCTCCCTATTGCTTCAAATTTTTTGAGACTCTACTTAAAAGTTGGTGTAATCGGGGTTCGTACTACTATTTGAGCATTACCAATAGTCAGTGCTGAAGGTTGAAAATTGCGGTTGAAGAACTATTTTTCGTGCTAATTTGCCCGTTTCCAAGGTCTGTAAGTAGATAAAGACATACTATGTAGACACAGCTAACAGATCAGCTTCTTTCTATTTTTATTGTATAGTATGAAGGAATTGCTACATTTTTACGTTATTACTGTTACCATATGTCCTTCCTCCTGTTATTTCATAGAAATGGCTGAACTATCTTTAATCGTTAAAGCAAATGAAGCGTTGTGCCCCATTGCTACGCCACGTCGTGAAAATGCCTCCAGACTACGGCCGGTGCCATTCTGCAGTACAAGGGATACCCTGTGATCACAGCGAGAAACTACCATTTAGCCAGGGTGGCGGCAAGTCTTGCGTACTGCACGTACACAAGTAGCTTAAGCCGCGACACAGGGCAACAGCGACATTACTCTCTCAGCAATGCTGTACCGATTCTTATGCCATGTGCTTCATTGTCATTAACATAGCGGTGATCAATTTTCCCATTTTTTATAAAGCGCAGTATTTGAAATCAATGAAAATTACGAATAAAAATTATTCATTTCTCACAAATATTTATTTAAAAACAAAAAATTTTAGCTCTGCAGCTATGGGTAACTGATAGTTAGTCTTTTTTACTCGGTTATCAGTAAAAATTTTAAAAACAGACCTGTTATATCCAAGACTAAACAAATGCCCAAAAATATACATTATTTAAAACTGCAATACCGGTATCCCATTCCTGGCGTCGACTCTGACCGCGATGGTACTCGCTTATGGTTCTGCGCAACGAAGATTTTTTTTTCGTCACCATCATTTGGATGGCAAGGCGTGCACACATTATGTGAAGTTCTTTCCTCAGTATATGCCACCGTGTTACGGGCTGCATTCCAAATGTTTAGTCAAAGTCTTCAGGAATTACGCCTACACCAGTGTTGTTCTGTCTGTCAGATGGTGACGTTACGCGTGGTTGACTGCTAACAAGGGAACCTCCCCATCGCACCCCCCTCAAATTTAGTTATAAGTTGGCACAGTGGCTAGACCCTGAAAAACTTAACACAGATCAATCGAGAAAACAGGAAGAAGTTGTGTGGAACTATGAAAAAAATAAACAAAATACACAAACTGAGTAGTCCATCAAGAAGATAGGCAACATCAATGATAGCACAAGCGCAAGAGCGCCGTGGTCTCGTGGGCGTGAGCACCTGAGGAACGAAAGGTCCTTGGTTAAACTCTTCCCTCGAGTGAAACGTTTAATTTTTTATTTTCAGACAATTATTATCTGTCCGTCCGTCCATCCAATGCGAGGTAACTGCGCCGTAGTATGGGGACGCTACACAACATATTCCTATCATGTGACGCACATGCCGTCACGAATGTCGCATAGAATATATCAGACGTGTTTCCCTATGGAGAAATCTGTTGACCTATGACCCTGCTATCAAATGTTTTCGGTTCCCATTGGAGAGGCACGTCCTTTTGTCTACTAATCGCACGGTTTTGCGGTGCGGTCGCAAAACACAGACACTAAACTTATTACAGTGAACAGAGACGTCAATGAACGAACGGACAGATCATAACTTTGCGAAAATAAAGAAAGTAAAGTTTTCACTCGAGGGAAGTGTTGAACCAATGATTTCTCGTTCCGCAGCTGCTCACGCTAACCACGGGACCACTGCGCTCCTGGGCTCACACTATCCTTGATGTTTCTTATCTTGCGCATGGGCTACTCAGTTTATATATTTTGCTTATTCTTTCATAGGTCCACATAACTTCTTCCTGTTTTCTCGATTGATCTGTGTTCAGTTTTTCAAGGCCTATCCACTGTGCCAACTTATAACTAAATCTGAGGGGGGGTGCGATGGGGAGGTTCCCTTGTAAGTGCTAACTGACAAGAGTAGGATATCCGGGGACATCGAGGTTCACTCTCCCTTTCCTTTCCTTTCCTTTCCTTTCGGCCGGCCGGGGTGGCCGAGCGGTTCTAGGCGCTACAGTCTGGAACCGCGCGACCGCTACGGTCGCAGGTTCGAATCCTGCTTCGGGCATGGATGTGTGTGATGTCCTTAGGTTAGTAAGGTTTAAGTAGTTCTAAGTTCTAGGGGACTGATGGCCTCAGAAGTTAAGCCCCATAGTGCTCAGAGCCATTTGAACCATCTTTCCTTTCGTTTCCTTTCAAATCCACCATAACAACATAAGCATACTGCACTACACAAGCAGTCAACACTGTTTTCTGATAGACACTTAGTTTATCTTGCAAAAATCCATACGCCTCACAACAACAGGATTTGAAATAATTTATAAACATTAATTAATCAACTCACTTAGTATACTTTACAGTACTCTATACATGGTGGTCGGAGAGTCTGGAAAGCATGTAAGGGTGTCGTAGGATTGGTTCTACTGAGAAATAAATTTTAAGAAAAAAATTCGATAAGTAGCGTCGTTTCCGAGTCAGTCAACATTGGAGTTAACCAATGAAGCCATTGCACGCACAAATTCAAGCGGCACACCAAATACGATTGGTATCAGTTGTTCTCGTACCACAGGTGAAAGCCGACGAGTTTCCTCAGTATTTGGCTGAGATTAGATCCTTGTAACCGTTCCACATCCTATTTTTGTATGGAGCTGTTGTTACTTTTTGGGAAACCAAACTAAGTAAACGTTTGGAGACATCGTGTCCAGCGGGCCGCTTGATTTAGCGCGCAACGGCCTGATTGGCTAATTTAAATTCTGATTAACTTGGAAACGGCACAACGTACTTAATTTTTTTCTGAGAAATTATTTTTCAGTACATTAGACTCCGCAACAACCTTACAAGCTTTTCAGACTGTCACTGGTCACCCTGTATACCAATAAAAATACAGAATGAGTCAGCTAAAGCGTTAACTTCAAATAACTCCGCACCCTTCTAAGATATGTAATTCTGATCTCATACAAATAATTTCGTACCTTTATAATTTCTTCTGTTACTGTCGTGGTGATTAAGGAGACAAAATGAACAAGTTTTACTCGCAGAAACCGAATAAATGGTTTCGGACGAATTACAATATTTAAAACGTAAGATTTACTTATTTTTGACATCAAACGTATCTCTGTCGTGTGGAGCTAATTCTTGATCACATTCCCAAATAATGAAATAAGTCTCGTAAGATAAGGAAATGTCTATGACATGAGAATCCATGTCGTTTAACGAGGGTTTTCATATAATTCATCGAGGTCAAAACGGAATCACAATGTCTCAAATGGTTATGGAAATACTTAAGGTGAAGAGGTTAGCTGAATCGTTCAGTGGAGGGTCCTGGTAAAGCAACAGTCAGGCATTTGAGTCATTCCAACCATTACCCACGAGCTCTGCAGCTAAAACTTTTACAGCTAAAAAACTGGCTGAAAGGAAGCAAGTTGACTGGACTGAACGCGTTAGTTTTTAGGTACATGACAATACATCAGCCAACAGCCAGTAAGGTCTAGAAGGCGTGCGCGATAATTAAAACATTGGACTTGTATTCCACGTAAATTTTAATTAAATCAGCGCGGACAAATGCCATGATACTTCTAGGACATGTAATGTTTTTCTTATTTCCATTTTTGTCTAATTGCACTTGTGCTTCATTCATAATGAGATAGCTGGGGTAGATGTCAAAATCTGATATATGAAAACTGAGCCCAGTGAAATCTGCGCCCGAACACAAATGTGTGAAATTTGCACCCAGTATTCCTGGAAGCTACCTGCTCATGGGCACAGCTTCCCTGCACACCGAGACTCCTCGTTCTTCGGAAACGCTCCCTGTGAGACAAGGCCTACCTGTCAGTACTACTAACTGTCACAGTGTCTTGTATGTTTATGTGCTTAGAGGTTCAATGCGAAAGTGTCAACAACTGTCCACGGTTAGCCATGTGGCCACTACGAAGGTTATTTGTATATCATTAAGAGAAGTAAAGCAGACGAGACTATGATTTGGCTCTGTTAAAAAGTAGAACCACATACAGCCGAGGAATGTTTAAGATCGAAGACCGTAAGGTGCTTAGTTGAAAGGAGCATGAATGTGGAGCAACCGATGACGTTCTCTTAGAGGTACAGTACAAAAGACTATGAAATAGGCGAAGAAGGGATCACGAGAGGGCGAGACATCATTTTCTAAAATATAGGCAAAAGAGTTAGGTAACCTGCTCAGTGTAGGATAGGGCTTTGTTAATAAAATGTGAGAACAGCAAGCACTGAAGAGGACATGTACAACCACCGGGCCAAATTACACGGAAAATAGAAAGACCAGTAATACGTCAAGCTGCTCATCTTCCAGAAGCGGGAACGACTGTGAAGAATGGTATCAGTATTTTTCAAGTGGCGACAACTTACGAGATAGGGTCATAGTTTTTAGAGGGAGAACAGGAAGAAATAAACATGTATGCCGCTGCCTTTAACGTCATACTAAACAAAAGAAATGAGACATGTAACGGTCTTTTCTGCAATGTCATCGGTAATGTACGAAAATGGAAACCTAAAAGTCATCGTTGATTTCAAATCAGCTGCTCCCATCGATAGAAGTTCATGGCTGCGATTCCCACATGAAGAAATCTCTCTGGTGGCACTTACTAGCGTATACAAAGAAACTGAAGAAGTAATGCTGCTAATTCGCATGTCTATTTACTGCTCTGGTGTTCCTTCAACCTGTAGATGTCAACAATAGCTACCTCGAGATACATTCACAAACATTAGATATCCCCAAATTTTCTCAAGTTTCGACCATTTTGCAGACAGATGGTTGGAAAAAGATGAAATATTGGTGAGTCTTTGGAGCTGCTACAGACGGCGCCATCGTACCACCAAGGCTGTCACAACAAAATTAGTAATTTTCTCGAAACCCTAAAACCAAAGAAGTGATCGAGTGCACGAAGACAGAAACAGAGACTCGACATGTGCATTAATGTCAGAGTTAAGCATGGAAGGCAAACGAAAGAAAACAACCAACATTAAACTTGATGAAAGGCTGCAAATCATTACGAGAGGGATAGTGACATCAGGGCTTATTTGAAATCTATCTCGTTCCTCCAAAATTTTCAGTGAATTCGTTGACCTGCTGTTAGACGAATTGTATAAAAAATGTACAAAATGTGAATAGCAAAATAGAAATTTAAAAAATAAATTATTGATATGCTTATAAGCAGAAGTTACGCATACCTGAATGGTAGGCAGTACGCCGGCCGAAGTAGCCGTGCGGTTAAAGGCGCTGCAGTCTGGAACCGCAGGACCGCTACGGTCGCAGGTTCGAATCCTGCCTCGGGCATGGATGTTTGTGATGTCCTTAGGTTAGTTAGGTTTAACTAGTTCTAAGTTCTAGGGGACTAATGACCTCAGCAGTTGAGTTCCATAGTAATCAGAGCCATTTGATTTGGTAGGCAGTCCAAAGACTGGATTAGTTTCTACGAGATTCGGTTTTGTACGAAAAATCCATAGACAGAACGTAATACTTCGTAGAAAAAGCAATATTTTATGTATGGAGCACCATGATGGACTGTTGGATAATTTTTTCTCTCTCTGACGCAGTCACAATAATTTTTTTCTTATATCTGGTTTTGAATAAATTCGATCATATCCAGGAACAATGGAAAACATAAAAACGAAATTTCAAACCGGTAATTTAAAAATCTTATCTTTTCTATTTCAGGAAAGCATACTTTAAAATAAACATACAAGAAAATATAGTTCATACCTGTGGATGATATATGTAATCCACAGTACGTAATATGAGTTGTCATAATAACTAAACCGTCAGGACTATGCACGTGTATAGGTGACATTAGCTGCACATAGAATCTTCTTCCACTGACACCTTTACATGCCTGTGTCCTCTATATGTGACTTCAAAATGGAATAGGAAATTAAAATAGCGTTTAGAACAACGTAAAATTAAAGTGCGAATGCGTCACAATGTACCACAATTGGAAGACAGATATGGAAATCCTCGGTTTTATAAAATATTCTACCGTGATTGTGAAAAGACCTAAGCTGGCCAGACAGGAGAGTCCCTCAACATACTGTTTACATAAAGTACTTACGGTAGCAACAAAACTGCATTATGTTTGCATTTTGTCGAGAAGAAACTTAACACAGATGACAGTGAAGGGGAAATTGAAATGATGCGCAAAACAGAAAAAGACAAGTGACTCACCGTTGTAGATCTATGTCGCAAAAAGGAAGGAGCACATTTAAATTTCTGCTAGTACCTATATATCATTTATGATGATCTGCTCGGCTGAGCCAGGTGCTGCAGTTGATGTCTACACTTGGCTGTTGACCGAAGTGAGATGTTGGCCAAAGCGTTTTGACGCCGTCATCAAAATGACCAGGAAGGTAAACATCCGGCCGCTTAAAGACAAGGGCTACCAACGGTCGACATAACGTTCCACTATATGTGTTCTGTCATACGCGTATTGCACAGGCTCTAGCTGTTTTAAAGTTTAAATCCTGTTGTTCCTTCATTTACGATGCAAACTGTGTCCTAAGACGGAAAATCATGTCCTGCATAGCCACCTTAAAAATAATTAGTTATTATTGAAGTTTTTAATTGTGCCTACTCTGTCCTTCTAATATCAACACTGATCAATCAGAACATTACGACCACCTGAAAGCCGGTATGTCCACTTTTGGTGCACATAATACAGGCGACTCGTCGTGGCATGGAAGCAATGAGGCCTTGGTAGGTGGCTAAATGGAGTTGGCACCACATCTACACACACAAGTCACCGAACTCCCGTAAATTCCGGGAAGGGGGCGATGAGCTCTGATGCCACCTTCTGCCACATACCAGATGTGTTCGATCGGGTTCAGATATGGCGATTTGGGAGGGCAGCACATCAACTGGAACTCGCCACTGTTTTCCTCAAACCACTCCATCACACTCCTGGCCCTGTGACATGGTGCATTATCTTGTTGAAAATACCACTGCCGTTGGGAAACATGATAACCGTGAGGGAGTGTACGTGGTCTGTATAATGGAGAGGCCGCCAGATTGTCTCCGTCACGCAGTACAAGTGTCAAGGAACTGTTCCCATGGAAGACGACGGATTCGCACACTCCCATCGGCATGATCAAGAAGGTATCGGGATTCATCATAACATTTAACGCTCTGCCACTGCGCCTACGTCCAGTCCCCATGACCACGTGCCCATTTCAGTCGTAGCTGCCGATGTCGCTATGTCAACATTGGCACATGCATGGGTCGTCGGCTGCAGAGGCCCGTCGTTAAGAGTGTTTGGTGCACTGTGTGTTCAGACACACTTGTACTCTGCCCAGCATTAAAGTCTGATGTTAGTTCCGCCACAGTTCACCGCCTGTCCTGTTTTACCAGTCTACACAACCTACGATGTGTGACATCTGTAATGAGGGATGGCCGCCCAACCTGACGTCGTCTGGATGTCGTTTCAGCACGCGTTTAAGAAACTCAGCCAACACTCTTCGAACACCCGACAAGTGGTGCAGTTTCCCAAATGCTCGTGCCGAACCTCTGGTCCATCAATATCTGCTCTCGGTCAAACTTAGATAGATCGCGTGCTTTCCTCATTTTACACACGGACAGGACGTTCATTGTTACTACATGCGCTGTTCGTGTGTCTGACTAGCAGTCATTCCCCGCCAGGTGACGCTGCTATCGCCTGGAAGGGTTTATATTTACAATAGGTCTGTAGTCATAATGTTCAAGATGATTAGTGTACATGTTTCTTAGTACACGATTTTGTAATGCTCTTTCATCTTCCATGTGGCAATAATAACAATGATGTGCAGAATTTTAATTACAAATAAAACTGTTTTCATGTTTTGATGTCATATATATAGAGCGTACGCATGTAGTGATAGAGTGAGAGGAGAATCTATGTACAGCTTATTTCACGAATAGACGAGCATACTGCGGTTCCTTTATATATATATATATATATATATATATATATATATATATATATATATATATATATTGAGCTTTTCCTCATTACAGAGGCTTATCTCCAACATAATAATTTACTTGGAAATTACAATACAAACAATAAACGTTCTTAAACTACAATCTCAAAATATTTCTCCAGGTGTTTCGATCTTGTGTGTCCTCTTCCTCTGCGCCCATTCTCCTCATTATATGCTGTACATTTTGGAGCCAGGTTGTCATAGGTCGTCCTCTTCTTCTTCTCCCCTCCGGTTCCCACTCCAGTCTCAATTTTGGTATTGTGGTTTTCTCCATTCGTCGTACATGCCCGTACCACTGTAATTTCTTCCTATTCATTACGTCATATATGCTTTCTTTTATTTCCATTCTCCTTATTACTTCGGTGTTCCTTATCTTTTCTTTCCTGGAGATTCTAGCCGATCTTCTCCAAAAGTCCATCTCTAGAGCTTGTAATTTTTTAATGTGCTTCATGTTAATTGTCCAGGTCACCGTTCCATACAGAACCACAGTCTCTTTACCTAAGAGTACTTCTCATCGTATATCTCTTTGGAATAATTTGTTGGAAGGACTCAAGAATTTTATTAAAGTAGCTCGAAATGAGACTCAAAATTTTATATTAATATTTTATTAAGTTTCACCAGTATAGTGAGAGAACTATTAATTTCATGAATACGAAGCATGTGCGACCAGACTTAAAGGACGTGAGAAGTAATGTATACATACACCTCAATAAAAGAAAAAGTTGGCAAATTGCAGACAATTTAACTTACGTGATGAAGCTTCAAAGAAGTGTGGAGGCCTTAAGAAGCTATGGTTCACTATTACAGATCTTCTACTAAGATGGTAGGAGTGAGAAAGACCTTTTTCACATTTCGCTCACTGTGTATGTTATTTCAATTTGGAACCCGTGGTCTAGGGATGGCGTCTTTGAATAATAATAATAACGTCCGGGGTTCTGGGCTCTAAGTTAGACTCTAGCCAGCACTTAAATTTTGAATAAAATTTGAATCAGCAAGTGGTCGCCGAAGACTTCCGGTATAGGAGGTCATCGTCGTTCTGGTAATGGCCTTGTCAAATGGAGCAGAGGAGCAGACAGAGGGTCAGGGTAGTCTTTTACCAGTGCACGAGAAAATTGCCTTTAAAAGGAGAAGAATCATCCATGATTAACGGCATGAGAATTCCGAGTGCAATGGAATCTGCTAAATTAAAGACACGTAATGTACATCAACAAAACACGGGGCTTGTAACTGAAAAAGCGTCACAGCGATCTCTCCATTAACAGAATATTCAAGATCTTCTGGAAGAGGTGGCCATGAGAAAACGATGGAATAACCGACGAAAGAGAGAGAGACACACACACTGTAAGTCAGAGAGTGGAATATCAGAAGTTCGAACGTGGTAGGGAAGCTAGAAAATCTGAAAAGGGAAATGCAAAGGCGCAGTCTGTGGACAGTGGGTCTTAGTGAAGTGAAGTGGAACAAAGATTAGGAATTCTGATCAAAAGAATACTGGGCAGAGTCAACAGCAGCAGAAAATGGTAATAATGAGGGTAGGATTCATTATGAATAGCAAGGTAGGACGGAGAGTTCAGTGATAGTGCTCCCATCAGATTCGGCAGCAAAACAACGCCCCACAGGTATGCATGGTCATATCGCAGGTAGGAGATGAAGTGATAAATATAGTATGTGAGGATACTGAACGGGTAATTAAGTGTGTTAAGGGGGATTATAGTCTAATAGTCATGGATTACAAGTGGAGAAGGAAAACTAGGAAAAGACCCTGTGACAACAGATGATTCCAGCTAGATTATATATGGTCAGACAGAGATTCCAAAATCTCATATTGAATTGTAAGGTGTATCCAGGAGCAGATACAGACTTATCAGATTTTAGTAATAATGCAGAGTAAATGGAAGTTTAATAGAAAAGTCTGTAAAAGAACAGTGTGGAAGGACCTGGGTCATTGAAGTACTAAGGAACGATCAGAAGTATCTGAAATTAGCTAAAGTGGCGGGTTATGCGATAAGTAATATCACAGTTTGCAGTTCGGTTGAATGAGTTGATACCTCTCGAAAGAGCAATCACAGATGTTGGACAGACAAACATAGGTGTATGAAAAGTAACTACCAAATAAACTTGGGTAACAGAAGAAATACTTCAGAAGAAGTACAAAAATGTACGGGGAAACAGATATACAGGGCGTTACAAAAAGGTACGGCCAAACTTTCAGGAAACATTCCTCACACACAAAGAAAGAAAATATGTTATGTAGACATGTGTCCGGAAACGCTTACTTTCCATGTTAGAGCTTATTTTATTACTTCTCTTCAAATCACATTAATCATGGAATGGAAACATACAGCAACAGAACGTACGAGCGTGACTTCAAACATTTAGTTACAGGAAATGTTCAAAATGTCCTCCGTTAGCGAGTATACATGCATCCACCCTCCGTCGCATGGAATCCCTGATGCGCTGATGCAACCCTGGAGAATGGCGTATTGTATCACAGCCTTCCACAATACGACCACGAAGAGTCTTTACATTTGGTACCGGGGTTGCGTAGACAAGAGCTTTCATATGCCCCCATTAATGAAAGTCAAGAGGGTTGAGGTCAGGAGAGCGTGGAGGCCATGGAATTGGTCCGCCTCTACCAATCCATTGGTCACCGAATATGTTGTTGAGAAGCGTACGAACACTTCGACTGAATTGTGCAGGAGCTCCATCGTGCATGAACCACATGTTTTGTCGTACTTGTAAAGGCACATGTTCTAGCAGCACAGGTAGATTATCCCGTATGAAAACATGATAACGTGCTCCACTGAGCGTTCGTGGAAGAACATGGGGCCCAATCAAGACATCACCAACAATGCCTCCCCAAACGTTCACAGAAAATCTGTGTTGATGACGTGTTAACATTACCTTCCTTCAATTGGGCCAACTGGCGGTGAATCGAGGAATTACAGTACATAATGACGAAACTAAAATGAGCTCTAACATGGAAATTAAGCGTTTCCGGACACATGTCCACATAACATCTTTTCTTTATTTGTGTGTGAGGAATGTTTCCTGAAAATTTGGCCGTACCTTTTTGTAACACCCTGTATAAATTACTTGGGACTGAAATACGAGGACTATTTGCAAAGTAAGGGCGATAGGTCGCAAAATTGAAAACACAGTAAAAAACTAAAATATTTTATTTGCAACAGCTAGTCTGTGCTTTCTGTAAATTTTCTACGCTGATCTGGTATTTTTTGACTGCGCCATAGCGTTGTCTTTATAGCCAGCGGTTCATGTGAGCACAGATGGCAACCTGAGGGAGCCAAGTCCGGGCTGTACGGTGGATGATCAGACACTTCCCATCGAAAACGCTGCAGCAGCATCCTCACTGCGCCTACAATGTGCGGCGGAGTATTGTCAGCAGGAAGAAAATACCTGACAGTTACGTTGTGTGGGCTGCATGAAAACAGGCAAAATTTCTAGCAGGCAATCATATTTAGCGGGAGACACTATTTCCTTGACATCTTTACGTGCTCATTATGCGCTCATAACTGAAAAGAGTTATGTGACGCGATCGACGGGCATATTAGAGACATGTCCAACATATCTATGCAGAGCTTCATCGGATTTTCGCTGTGGTTTCCTTTTCGCCATCGAACGGTTTTCTCTTTCTGAATAGCCGTTGTGAACATAAAGTACAGGGAAACGAAGGCCAAATGGCTGCAGGAAAAGTATAAGGAAATCAAAAATAAAATGATCGTCGTCAACAACGAATCAGCATAAAAAAGTAAAAACGACCATCTAAGTAAACGTGGCAACTTTAAGAGTGGAACAAGACTCACACTGTTAAACGCAGAGGAGAGAACGTACAGGTGGATAGAGCACATTGAACGATCGAACATTCTGTAAAGGGAACAGGAATTATCTGATGTCGTGACAGAAGAAGAAATTGGAGTTGATATGAAAGAGATAGGGGATTCAGCATTAGGGCCAGAGTTTAAAAGATCAGTGATGAAATAAGGTAAAAGAGGTACATAACATTCCACTGCAATTCGATTGTTCAAGCTGGTGTGTATGGTGTGTAGCATCTATGAGACAGGTGACACGCCACAAAACTTTCAGAAAAATGCCATCCGCACAGTTTCGAAGTTCGCAAGAGCAGGTAAGTGCGAGACCTATTTCACAATTAGCTTAATAACTCAGGCACCCAAGTTGCTGACAAGAATAATATACAGCCGACTGTAAGGGAAAATTGATAATTTGTTATATGACGATCGGTTTGACTTTAGGACAGATAAAGACACTAGAGAGGCAGTTGTGACGTTGCGGTTAATAACGGAAGCAGGACTGAAGAAATATCAAGACACGTTCATGGGGACTGTTGACCTGGAAAAAAGAGTTAGACAATGAAAAATGGTGCAAGATGTTCGAAATTCTGAGAGAAATAGGGATAAGCTACAGGTAAAGACAGGTGATATACCATATGTACAAGAACCAGGAGGGAACAATAAGTGCTCGGAATAAATATGGTGTAAGACAGGAAAGTAGTCTCCCGCCCGTGCTGTTTAATCAACACATCTAAGAAGCAATGACGGAAGTAAAAGAAAAATTCAAATGTGGTATTAAAATTCAAGGTGAAAGGATATCAATGATAGGATTTACTATATTCGTTGAATGTGAAGAAGAATTATAGCACCTGCTGAATGGAATGGACGGTCTAATGAGAACAGAGTATGGACTGAGAGTAAATCGAACAAAGACGAAAGTAACGAGAAGTAGCGGAAATGAGAATAACGAAAAGCTTAACATTTAAGTC
Organism: Schistocerca serialis cubense; assembly: GCF_023864345.2. NCBI lineage: Eukaryota > Metazoa > Arthropoda > Insecta > Orthoptera > Acrididae > Schistocerca > Schistocerca serialis. The sequence goes on from NC_064640.1 coordinate 588,104,034, forward strand.
GGTGATCACGAAGGAGATGAAGTTAAGAAATTCTCCTGTAGTGGAAGCAAAGTAACCCATGACGGACGAGACAAGGAAGACATAAAAATGAGACTAGCACAGAGAAATAAGGTGTCGCTGACCAAAGAAGTCTATTAGTATCAAATATAGGTCTTTATCTGAGGAAGCCATTTCTGAGAATGTGCGTGTGTAGCACATCATTGTATCATAGTGAATCATGGATTATAGGAAATCCAGAACAGGTGCGCTGCTACAGAAGAATATTGAAAATTGGGTGGACAGATAAGATGAGGAATGAGGAGGTTCTCTGCAGAATCGGCGAAGGGACAGGACGATAGCACATGTGTTAAAACGTAAGGAAACAACTTACATGGTACTAGAGGGAGCTGTAACGCTGTTAAGAGAAACAAAGGTTGGAATACACGCAATATATAAACCAGGACGTTGGATACAAAAGCTACTTTGAGATGAAGAGAGGGAAAAAATTTCTATAGCCCTGATCGTAGATGTACGCATCACACACATGGATTTCATGGTTGTCCCGTTCGCCCAATTTTGCAATCGCATAGACAACATACACACCGAGTGCCTCTACGTATGTCTGCCGACTTCCAAATTGAAACAAAATATTGTCGTATTATATTTTTTCCGTCGTTGTATTGTTGCCTGTATATTCTTGGAGATGTGATTTATTAAATAGACGAATCTCGCTTACAAGAACGAAATAAAACTGTTTCACCTTGACTTGGCACTGCAGCACTGTCAGTGTGACAAAGAGGAATAAAGGCTGATAGTGACAGGGACTCAAAATGTATACAAACGAGGACAGAGACGGATATGACCCTGACATTGCCGCATTGCAGAAATTTGGCCGGAAACACTATAGCGCCACATGTTGCCATACAATGAGGTTTGTTTCAACATGCCTTAAGAGACTTTGGTGCTACTAGTTGCCAAAAAATTTGAGGAGATCTGACGAGGAGATTAGTAAAACTCTCCTCTACTTATTCTGGTCGCAAGTTTCACTCGGTTCGAATTTAATTGGATGCAGTTTACAGGATACCGTTGAAATCTAAGCTTCCTTATTCTTTACGTTAACCCGCATATGCATAAAACACGAAGTCAAAGATGTAAGTGATGAACTGCAGATGTGGAAGTAACAGTGTCGACGTGTTTCGGAAACGACATTCAAAAATATGCACCAGAGCATGGACTCGATCCTGGATTTGCCGACTTTCGCGAGCATTAGTCTTACCAAGCATGTCTTCTTGCACAACAGACTTCCAGCGTCGCTCGAAGATTCTTTCTGCATGCCGAACACATATGCAGATCTTCCTTTTTAACGGGAACATCCAGTGACATTGAAAGTTCTTCTCTGGCCAGGATGCATTTTTGTACGGCGAAGGGGGACGCCGGCTGCTCCTTCAAATTCGGCGATTTCATGAATAAAGTTCATTAAGTCTCAGTTCATCACTACCATTAATGAATAACAATGGATCTATTTACCAACCTCCTTGTTATCTAAACAATCGGAGAAGCAAGTTTGTTTCTGGCATCCGTGTTCAATGTCTCGTCAGAGCAGAACTGATTAGACATGAGGAATCTGCAAAATTTTGGGCGCAGCATAATAAAACATGCCTGTACTAATTCAGGGAAAGCATAGGATTTGTAAATTACGAGGGCAACAGTGAACTTTTTAACGTAAAATTTAGGGAAGAATTTTACACTAGTGAAATAAAAAAGTATTTTGCTGTTAATCAGGGAAACCATATAGTTTGTAAATTACGATGGCAACGCTGAACTTTTTAACATGAAAGTCAGTAATAATATTTTATTAATTCGCGTTGTAATATTCACTGCTATATATTTTCATATTTAGTAAAATTACTGAAATATCGTTAAGTTGCACCATATTTGTTTTATTTCATTTGTGAAATTTTGCTCAGTACCTCAACGATTACTAGATGCGTACAGATTTATCATTTATGTGGAAATTTCAACTAGTTACCGGGCGAAGGGCGTAATTACAATGACACGGGACTCGCACTCGGCTGATCCGCGTTTCTCCATACTGTTTCAGAAAAATACATGGGTGGTTTATTTGAGAAGTTCACGGCTGATTTTCTTCCTCATTATTCGTTAATCCGAATTTGAATCGATCTCGGCCGGCCGGTGTGGCCGAGCGGTTCTAGGCGCTACAGTCTGGAACCGCGCGACCGCTACGGTGGCAGGTTCGAATCCTGCTTCGGGCATGGATGTGTGTGATGTCCTTAGGTTAGTTAGGTTTAAGTAGTTGTAAGTTCTAGGGGCTGATGACCTCAGCAGTTAAGTCCCATAGTGCTCAGAACCATTTGAACCATTTTGAATCGATCTCCACTGACGTCTCTATCGACAGTACACCAATTGCGAATCCCTTTCCCTGTGTTTTAGCTGTTCTTCCATTATCATTTTTCATATCCCTGAAAGTCAGAGATAAAAGATAAATGGATACTAAGTTTGTCTGCGTAGCCATCATCCGCAGCAGTCACAGAAATATTCGTTAGCAAATATAAACAGCCTTCTTGTTACTGCAGTGTAGTTTATTTATTCCAGATGCGTTTCGCCTTTTTACGTTTGGTAAGTGAAGTTATAGTGCGACCTCCAGCATGTGAACAGATGAGAAGAAACGCAGATACCAGGCAAAAACCCGAATTACTGTAAGTAATCACACATTTAGGTAATAAACAAGACGTGAACTGTTTTATAATCTACAAATATTGACATCAGTCCAAAAGTGTATCTTTCTAGATTCCACTGAAGATACCTAAAAGTAAACAGGCGGAACGCATGTGCACTCAACAAAACGTATTTCAGAAAGAAAAACGCAATTTTTATTTACAAAACAAATAGATAGACATGCTTAGCATCTTCTCTTTTGTAACTTTTGTGAATCACACACAAATGTGAGAAACGCAGTAGCATTGTTCACTTGTATTTGTAGAGTGCAGCCGCTTTTATTTCAATTCATGTTGAACTATTATTATAATATGTCTTTTGGCAGATGGTGTTTTTGTTTTACCCGTGCACTGAGTATAGCTGCACTTACTGCCAGCAAACTGTGTGGCACTGAACGCCTGAAGACTTGTTATTATATACGCTTACAAAAGAATACTTAAGTATCCACTCCTGTGGCATGGAAAATTTGTTATATGATCTACATCTTCCGTTTCTCTGATGTGTTCCCTCAACGGTCTGTACTAATAGGCGGAAGTGATGTAATGGCATTAAAATTTATTTTATAGTTTTTCTTTAATTAGAGAGAAACAAAGGATTTCTTCATATTAGTGATTAGTACGACTGTCGCATGCAAAGGACAAAAAATTACAAAACTGTATCCATGTATGTGTGAATGACAAATAAAATAAATACAATCCCTCCAAAAGAGTTAACCATGTATATGTAATTGGAGATTAATATTCATAGTTATAGTACGTCTCATTTCCTTTAATTTTCGTTGCTGTCTCCCGGGGAACGTACTATAATAGCAGCAAGTCAATTTCAGATTCGTGGCGTCTCTGAAGTATGACCACCAGCAGATAAGAACCAAGCCTCCTACATAATTAAGAAACAGCCATGAGAAAGAGTATTTTGTCCCTGAAGTCGAGACTTATTAATCACAATGTCTCGGAGAGAGTTCGTTGCAGTTTACTACCCTGGATCTAAGTCATCCGCATTGCCAGGTATTTATGGAAAGTGTTAAAAGTGTTTTGATGGTGGGTTAGGGGTGGGAAGTAGGGGGCCAGGGGAAGCGAGACTCTTTGCTCATAACAGTAAATAAAGGCTAAGCTTGACACAAGAGTTCTTAAGAACCCCTTTTTAAATACTCCAGTCAAAAGTACGACATTTATCGGAAAGCTCGAAGAGAAAATAGCAAATATGTTTCAAAGCTTCCCGTCGTTGTGATTTTTCAGCTTTGTTAGTTTGCGAAGTGAATGCACGTACATTTCCTATTCATAGGTCTTTCCAGCAAGGATCTGCTGTGCACCATTTTTAAACATTGAATGATTGTCTGTCTGACAATTTCTCTTTCTGTCTGATATTTTTTACTGCTCTCAAGTCTGACTACTCACAACTCACATTTATTTTCAGAAGTGAACGTGCAGTAAAAGAGCATAGTTTGAAATATGCAGCCAGAGAGATAAAAGGTAAACAAGAGAAAGAATTCGCTCAGTTTTCGATGGAACAGCTGCCGTGAGACACATTTGAGCACTGATAAAACAATGGCAAGGTTGAAGCCACATCGAGACCAGGAGAGAACTAAACGTAGGACGCTATTTTATGATTTCGTTTTACAGCGCTCTACTGCGACAAGAGTTAACAATGGCAGTGATGAATATTTACACTCTCTATAGGAAATCGCTCTTTATACTCTGGACAAAGTATAAAATGATTAAATTCTTTAACTCATTTTTTATAGATCCTATAAACTATATTTTATTGTGTCTAGCGCACAGCCAGAGATTTCTAAATCTGTAGCAGGAACATGATGGTACCTGAACACTTGATAGGAGAAAATATCATAAGGAAATAAAATGTTCTGTTTCAATTTGAATACACAAACAGAGTTCCATGCGACTAGATAAATTATTCATATTCTTCGTTTACAACTAAAAGATGTCTTCGTCCTTTGTGTCGCCTTATTGCTTGTTATTATCCATATGAAATTTCTGCTTCACGAAATATCGGGACTCTGTATCCAGTTCTCCTTCACTCAATACAGAAAGCTATGATTTTCGTACATGTCACTTCTCAAATAATACTTTCTGTACAGTAATTTGCAAACATGTCACTATGAAGCTTCATGTTCATCGACGATTGATTTTACAGTTAGCGAATATTGTTACTAGAAATTAAGAATGACGATTTAATGTATATATTATTTGTAAAAAAATCTGTGCAGGAAGTAATTCTTTAGTCTGTTTATGAGTAGGCAACAAAAAAAAAAGCTTCGTACTGTGCAGAGTCCTCTTTCAGAGTATGTAGCCGTGCTGGAATATAAAAGAAAAAAAAAGAATACTGTTGCCAGTAGGTACAGATAACATTTGTTTATTATCTAACAGTCCATAAATAAATTTAGATGACTGTTCTAGATACGTGTAATAACCACTCACATTAATATATAACGTTTTAACAAACCGTTGACATTATCTCTGGAAAATGTCCACATAAAAGTGCACTTGCGAACTTCTTTTCTTTATTCATACTTCCTTGCAAAGACATATCTAAATAATGAATTATTCTTCTATATCATCGCATGGTTAATACATTCACGATTTTCCTTCGGCATATAAATAAAACGTAATTGAATATTTCTGTTTTATGGTGTTATTCTCAATACTCGCATATCTGGTTCGAAAATATGCAGTTGTTTTGTTTATGGGCAGTACCTTTCACGTGTTAATTTTGCGGTTACAGTTAACTTTCTCACAAAAATAGTTACCTATTTCCTCTGACGCATTGACGAGTGAAGCTGGTAACGCGCTGTTGTCAGAAGATATGCATACCTTATAAAACACTGAGGCGTCATTAATAATAAGCAGTGGGGAAGAAAGGGACCAATGATCTGCCAAGCGTTTTCTGCTATTTATTGGCGCTTTAAAGCGTGCGTGATGTTCCCCAGACGGCGAGGACGCTTAATGATAGGAGATGTGCCGGAAGTTGGATTAAATTTCGTTCAGACGCTAAAGCTTCTGCTGCCGCTGGCACCACCCATGCTGTTAGGATTAAGGCAGCAAATGTTGACTCAGCAAATTGCCAGAGGGGTGAGGGGAAGACAATGGCGGATTAATCGCAAGCGACTAACATTGAAGTTTTATCACATTAATAAAGGGAAATTAATACAATTTTGGCATAATGTTCTTTCTCCCTTGGGGCTAAACAATGGCCACAGGCGTGGGGGAGAATCTGAGGCCAGAACCGCGCATTACTGCGCTCGTTCTGTTCATTCTCTATCATGCACATGATAACTTTAACTTTTGTAGCAGGCGATATGCATATAAACTGCGGTACTTTTTATTCTGAAGTTTTGCTCAGTGTTTGTCAATCTGTTCTTTTAAAATCGAGTTTGACGTACACACCTAACAAGACTTCGAAATGATGTTTGTTCCACGCTTTCGTTCTCTAATTTCACATTGTATTCAAATTTTGGCGTCTTTTACAGAGAAGGGGCTGTATGTCAATAAGCTCTGAAGACTTTTATGAAAACTGATAAACTTTCTTTGAGTTCTGCCTTACGAGTGGCAGCCTCCTCTAAGAAGGTCTTCTTACTGATGTATATTCGCTGAGTTTGTAACTTGTGACAGATTGATCTCAGCCTGTTGCCGTATTTGTCTCAAGGATGTGCTGTTACTCGACTTCTTTTTATAAAAACTTTTAAAGCGCTACTGTTGCTGAGCACCTCATCTTTACCCCCTAACATGTCGGTTACCGACCAAATTGAGAATCTATAAATTTCGCGCATTAACAGCACCATTCTAGTCAATGTTGTCGTTAAAATTTCTATCATTCTGCCTAACATTTTTCATTCGTTCTTCATTACTCACCTCTTTCTCCACTTTCCGGATATTCGCTAAGTTTATCTAGATTATCTCACGGTGGGAAAAAGATTCTCTTCCGCCAGTTCCATGGTAACTTGTATTCTGAACCCTCTACAATTATTTCAGGTTGCAGCTTCTCTCAAAAATGGACAAACGTGGAACTCGCGTTCTCTTAAGTTCTTCTATCGATTTACGACCTCCGTTAAATTTTTTCCAACCTCAGAATTCACTAACAACACCATTTTGTTTACTATGAGACAAATAGCCATTCATAAACGCTTCTTTAAATGCAGACAGCATTTTCAATAGCAGCAAAACATTATCTGACCAGCGTAAAGCATAGCTTCATTAATAACTTAATACATGCAAAGTCTATTCAACTTCAGACCACCTACGCAGTAACACATCTTCGAAATCATTCCGGAAATCGAGTACTGGCATCTGCTTGTCTTGATCAAATCTCAGTGTTCGCCAACATCGTCAGTTAACGTATTAATGCCGCATTATGAGTAGAAAGTTGCGTCACAGTGTGTTACATAAACTAACAGTAGCTACTTCTTCATCTGTACTACTGATACTATAACTCCTATTTTTAATTTCATATTCCTCTGTTTCTATTTTACTGTCAACTTCACAAGTCAACACAGCTATCTGGTTAGCAAACTGGTTTCTATTTGCAGCGTCGCACAAAATCTTCTTATTCAGTTCTTCACAAATCCGGATACATTTAACTTTTTCCGTAATATTTCTTTTCAACAAGAAGACACTTTATTTTCAACTTCAGCACGTTTCTGAAATGAATATTTGGGCAGCTAGGCAATTCTCTATATTAACGTCCGAAATTTCATCGTTTACTGTTCACTCTTTTTCCAACTTCGCCGATTTTGGCGTTTAGAATTCTCTTAAAATTGTTTAAATGATATTTCCAAAGCCCCTCTTCTTTAATTAACTATTCACTTACCTCAGTTTTTAAACTTTCAGGACTGACTGTAGTCTAATCAAGTATTTTATTCAAGTTTAATCTCATATTCCTCATATCAGATTATAATTCGTGGTTGTCAGTTAGAAATATGGAAGATAGTAACTCGATCTATTCTTGCAATCCCGCATCTATATTTCGCATTTTAACGTATTATACCGAACCTTGTGCATTATCTGACGTCACGGTGTCCCTGAATCATCAAAATCCTAATTCTCATGAACTTATTCTACTCCCTGAGCCTCACTGTAAGGATGCTGCTAGGTTTTGGGAATGGATTACCTATGAAAGTAAGTTCGAAAATTGTTTGAACTGAAAAGGATGTCCTCTTAAACAAAGTGTTTCCGTGCAGACTTTCAGGTATGATGGAGAAGAGTAAATGCATCAGTCTGAAGCAAGGGAACCTAGTCCAGGAAAGGCACAGTCGAAAGGTGTAAGCGAAAATCGTTCTGATGCCTCTGACAGTGGACCTCTTCTACCGCGAAGTCTTTGCTTTCCATACTTTGGACGGAGGTGGTATATGTGCATACGTTCTGGGCTGTGAACATTGCTCATCTTTGCAACAGTGAAACAAATCTCTTCATCCGAACAAGCGCTCTCGCTCTTAAGGTGTTATTTTACAGTCAATATTAGCTAGAATTTTTCTCTTGTTTTGGTCCATACTACCTCATCCAAAAATAAGGGAAGCAAGGGCTTGCAGCAGGAGAGGTCCACTGTCAGAGGTACCAGAACTATTTTCGCTTATAACTTTCAACTGAGTCGTCTCCAGACCAGGACGCTGTAATAATAACACCACTGGTCAGAATGACGTCTAATTGCAGCGGAATATTGTCGGAGACGGAGTAAAACGTATGGCACAAGAAAAAACTAGTGTGAAAATTGATCAATAGATGGCGCTGTATGTGTCAGAATACGTAAATGAAAACACCTGTCACGCGCACGACCCACTGAAGTTGGTATGAACACGCCGATTACACGGCTTTTCCTCCTTTCGTGTCAGCGACGTTCGCCATGACTGTCTTAATGCTGAACCGCGCTCTGCTTGCAAAGTTATATTAGAAGAAAGATGACCACGCACACGTTGCTCTACAGAAGTTCCAGACACTGAAGCCTTTGAAAAACGGCGTTGGTCCGACAACTGCTGGAGAAAATGATTAGTAAATTCGAAAAGATGGGTTCTTTGGGTGTGCAACCTGGTAGAGGGAGGAAACAAATCGATTCGACGTCGGTCGAAGCAGCGGCCGCTGCATTGCAGGAGGAGACGAGTGGTGGTGTGCAAACGTGTAGTGCACGGAGAATTTACCAAACATTCTGACAAACCCGTGAGCACGGTGCGTAAAATCCTACGAAACATACTTCTTTGTTATCCATTCAAAATAAGCCATGTGGACGAGTTGCTTCCTGCCAGCAAGAGAGAGACCTTTGCTCTAGAATTCCTTGCTCGCATGGAACTGGACAATCATTGGTCATGGAAGATTTTGTGGACAGACGAAGTCCACTTCCATCTGACAGAATATGTCAATATATAGAACTGTCGAATATGGGAAACGGAATATCCACCCGCAAATCAACCAGTACCACTTCATCCTGAAAAGGTCACTACTTGCTGTGGGTCTACAGTATCATTTATCATACGGCCATATTTTTTCGAAGAGACTGGTGCTTCCGGTCCTGTTACCTGTACCGTCACTGGTAAGCGCTATGAGTGTCTCTTGGGAAACCACGTCATTCCAGCTCTCCAACAGCGAGGATGTGTGGATGGGATCATCTTCATGCAAGATTGAACACCTCCACACATAGAAAAGCCAGTTAAGCAGCTGCTGAAGCGCCATTTCGAAAATGCTGGAATTATCAGCCACCATTTCCCTACAGCCTGGCCGTCCCGATCACCTGATATTAATCCCTGTGACTTCTGGCTGTGTGGCTATCTGAAATATGATGTGTTCAGTGTTCCGATTGAAAATTTAGGCGCATTTAAGGCCTGCATTGAGCAACACATTCTTAATGTGGCTCCGGAAATACTTCGATTAGTTGTGAAACATGCTGTTTGTCTATTTCAACTTGTTGCAGAAAACGGTGGGCAGCGTATTGAACATGTTTTGCGCCAGTCACACGGAAGTTAATAATCCGATTTGATTTTGATTGATGCTTCTTATGTCGTTTTTGGCGTCAGAACAATTAAAAGCCGTTGTGAGTGATGCTTTTTATGCGATTTTGGGCCTCAGGACAATTAAAACCGATTTTTCCCATCCAATGTGATACGATCTTGCCGTGATGGATGGGCTTAAGTAACTAACAGTATCACACCTGTACACCCATGCAAACTGAGTAGTGCAGTTTGTTTAACGTGGAACGTACGCCTTAGCCATTATTCTATGCTTCAGTTATCGTTTGTAGTCGACCACTATTAAATTATGCCATGTATTGCTACATTTTGTAACTAATTATTTTCCTTCAGCCATACGTTTACCCGCTTCTACGATAATATTCCGTTGCAATTTGACGTCATTCACACCAGTGGTATTATTTCTACAGCAGTTTGAAAGTTTAATTATAATTGTTCCGGCATATCGACAAGCGACGGGAAGAAGATGAAGAACGCAAGAGCAGAGAAGGCTGCGAGACGACGTCAGCCAATAGCCCGCTGACTAGGACGGCACCACGACAGGAGCGGCCCCTATCCGGAGAGAATATAAGCGCCACTCCGGCCAGCCTCGGACTTCTTCGCTTCTCCCGCATCTCCTTGCGCCTGACAGATCCTCCGTTTTGATCATCGTCAGTGTGCCACGTCAGTGTTGTGATAAGTGCTGTTTCTCCTGTGCATCGAGAGGTGTGATTTTAATTGTATGCTGGCCTTGTACTTAGTGTTACTGTCAGTGTTTGTTATGTGCGACGCCATCCGTCGATACTTTTACGCTCCGGTCATACTGCGCCTTGTGTTCTTTTCAGTGTCCCAGTGTGTGGTTATTTGTGTGCGCTACATTTTTCCGGTTTTTATCTCCATTTTACAGTCGCCCCTTTTTTGTCTATTGTCTTCCATGATGTTCCCCTTTTTTGCATCTATGTTCACCTTGTTTTCTCCTTTCTTATTTTTAAATGTCTTCCATTGTTTGTTCTATGTCTTTCGGCTGAAGAGCAGCGCATATGCGGCGGGGAAACGAAATACAATAAAGGAAGAAAAGAAAAGCAGCCTCAACCGGGCAGTAGAAGACGGGCACTAGCAGTGAGGCCTAGATGGACAGTGATATTAACGATATCAGTCACTTAGGAGCGAGTGTGAGAGCTTAAAGGGACATTGTATATAGTGAAGGACACTGTTTGCATGTCACCCATCACTTGCGACAACTCGCTGTGGATCGAAAGTTAAGTGTTGTCAATCACCTTTAGTGTAATAAAAACTATTATGTGATTTTCTTGAATTGTTCTATAGCTATCCGAGAAAGCAGCATCCTCAAGGCACCCTATAAGAGGTGAGTTGGCAGGACCTCACAATAATCACTCTGTATTTACCTTTCTCCGTCACTCCTGAGAGTTCGTAACATCATCACGGAATTATCCTGCATACAATATTTACACCCATGAATGAAACTAATAACGCGATCTGACTGCAAACGGTTGGCAGAATATTACCTAGGCAGGGAACACTTACTTTGTACTACGTTTAACAGTGGCCATAGCGTAAGGAAAATAAATTCACGTGTTGATGAGTAATTATATCAAACATCTCACCAGCTATGGTAAATGTGTGAGGTAACGTGGCTTATAGCCGCAAGCAGAGCGATGGACATGTGGACAAAGTAGGTGATAATATCTCGAAATTCGAAGACATAAAACAATCATACTTAACATAGAATGAGGGACTTCTAATCTGCCACCTGCGTCATCCCCAGCACCTACATTTTCGACATCAACGATAGAAAAGCACATAAAAGTGAACAGTAATATTCACAGTGATTTACTTTAGTTTTGATATTAATTGAAATCGATTTATCGTATGCTGCCTACTGAGTGCAAAACAGCGTACACTCGCCTAAATAGGAAATCGAATGGGAAGGAAAAAGTAATTTCGATTGATTGTCAGTCCATACAACGTGTCCAGAGGTAGTGAAACAACGATAGTACGTGCAACGCTCAGAAAACATATGACACACACGAGTGAGAGAATCAGACAATACAAAATCTGTACCAGTCGTAAAACTTTGTCAAAGGTTCATTTCTAGGGAGTGTGACGAAAGTAAATATTATGCCATTCAGATTAATTAAAAAAGGAGATTCTGTATCAAGTATCGAAGTCTACTCTCTTCACAAAGGTACAAGGTACGGGTCTCCACACGAGAGACACAGTTCCAAGCCATTAAATTTTTAGTAAAGTTATCTATCTTCAATTTCTCTTCAAACAAAGTACAGAATTGTGTCTTCGCTGACGACCTGCGTTAACTAATACGCAAAATAATCGAGCAATGTAAGATGTAGACTAATTAGTGCAAGCTGTTAATCCAGCATCACTCTCGTCTTAAAATTGAGAGCGGATATGGAATGTCTTTTGCAGATGACCAGCAGAAGACTTTCTGAACTGGTAGTGTCACATTCTACTTAGAAGAACTTAGGCGAACACTGAATTGTAACAGGAATAATTCGTTGTCTTTTTTCCCAGCAAATTGCATGACCTCATAGCCCAAAATATTTTTACAACAATGAGCCAAGCGTTTAACAAAAATGTATAGACACAAAGAAATCCTATGTCAAAGACTACAATAAGACCAATCACTACTCGACTTTAATAACGAACATACATAATAAGGAAAGGTGTTTCTTACTCGAACAAACATATTTTTTCTTGTTTAACTATCCATACATGTTTCGAAGAAGTCTCTTCATCCTCATTGGGTTTTATTTATTATTAATCGAACAGTATCCAAAGAATTGATGCATTACGACATTTATCTGTTTTTTGAGATTATAGTATTTATATTACCATAAGTACTGACATAAATATTAACATAAAAAATAAATATATAAATCATTATTACGCATTGGTGTCGAAAATTCGGTTTGATATTTGCAGCACAGTTATAATAATTGCCTTCTAGAATATCGTCTGCCATTAATATGTATTTATCATCCATCTATTTTCACAACTTTTCATGGCCTAATTTTATATTTTGTTTTCTAAACAACGATTCGATATTTTACTCTATTACGCATTTTTAGGATACATTACTATTTTTCGAAACGTTGTTGTTGTTGTGGTCTTCAGTCCAGAGACTGGTTTAATGCAGCTCTCCATGCTACTCTATCCTGTGCAAGCTTCTTCATCTCCCAGTACCTACTGCAACCCACATCCTTCTGAATCTGTTTAGTGAATTCATCTCTAGGTCTCCCTCTACGATTTTGACCCTCCAAGCTGCCCTCCAATACTAAATTGGTGATCACTTCATGCCTCATAATCCCTTGTCCATTCGAAACTCGACTATGGATACTTTGTTTATGCATCTACACACCCATCCCTCTTATGCTGTCTCAACACTATCCACCATCATGGCATCTGTTTGGCTACGGGTGCCTTTTACACCAGCCCAGTTGAGAGTCTGTATGTTGAAGCCGCTGAACTACCACTGTCCTACCACCATGACTTTCTCCTCAGCAGGTACACATGCCGTTTGTCTGCCATGTGTGGCCACCCCTCATCAGTATGGTGCTTCACACTACCTTCATCTTGCCCAGTGGGTGTGAACCCTTCACCACCTTGGATTCGTGAAGTGGCTCATGTTAACCTTGGCCTTATTTGCTTCCTAAGGACACTACTCCAGCCTCAGTCTGTCGCTTCCAGTTTCACGACCTTCACATGGAACTTCGTGATAGTACCTTTGTACCTGATGGCTCTCGAACTGATCGTGGGGTCGGGTGTGCCTTTGTTGTTAGCACCCGTGTCTTTCGATATTGGCTTCCAGCACACTCCTCAGTATTTACAGCCAAGCTCTTCGCCTTGTAACAGGCCACAGAGTACATCCAGCGACACTGCCTTTCCAATTGTGTTCTCTGCTCAGACTCACTCAGTGCCCTCCAAAGTCTATGTGTGTTGAACACTGCCCATCCCTTAGTGCAGTGGGTCCAGGAAAACTCACTCTTGGTGGAGCCAGTGTAATGTTTCTGTGGGTCGCTGGTCATGTCAGTCTGCCAGGAAACGAGGCTGCTGTCACTGCTGCTAAGGCTGCAGTCCTCATACCTCAACCCTCGAGTACCTATATTCCCTCCAATGATCTCCGCATTTCCAACCGATCCCTTCTCCTAGTCAAGCTGTGCCACAAATTTCTCTTCTCTCCAATTATATTCTATAACTCCTCATAAGTTATGTAATCTACCCATCTACTCTCTAGCATTCTTCTGTAGCACCACATTTCGGAAGCCTCTCTTCTCTTTTTGTCTAAACTATTTATCGTCCACGATTCACTTCCATACATGGCTACACTCCATACAAATACTTTCAGAAACGACTTCCTGACACTTAAATCTATATTCGATGTTAACAAATTTCTCGTCTTCAGAAACGCTTCCCTTGCCAATGCCAGTCTACATTTTATATCCTCTCTACTTCGACCATCATCAGTTATTTTGCTCCCTAAATAGCTAAACTCATTTACCAATTTAAGCGTCTCCTTTCCTAATCTAATTCCCGCAGCATCACCTGATTTAATTCGACTACATTCCTTTATCCTCGTTTTGCTTTTGTTGATGTTCATATTATATCCTCCTTTCAAGACTCTGTCCATTCCGTTCAGCTGCTCTTCCAGGTCCTTTGCTGTCTCTGATAGAATTACAATGTCATCGGCGAACCTGAAAGTTTTTATTTCTTCTCCATGGATTCTAATTCCTACTCCGAATTTTTCTTTTGTTTCTTTTTCCGCTTGCTCAATATACAGATTGAATAACATCGGAGATAGGCTACAACCCTTTCTCTCTCCATTACCAACCACTGCTTCCCTTTCATGCCCTCTACTCTTATAACTGACATCTGGTTTGTGTCCAAATTGTAAATAGCCTTTGCTCTCTGTATTTTACCCCTGCCACCTTTAGAATTTGAAAGAGAGTATTCCAGTCAACATTGTCAAAAGCTTTCTCTAAGTCTACAAACGCTAGAAACGTATGTTTACCTTTCCTTAATCTATTTACTAAGATACGTCGTAAGGTCAATATTGCCGCACGTGTTCTAACATTTCTAAAGAATCCAAACTGATCTTCCCTAAGGTCGGCTTCTACCAGTTTTTCCATTCGTCTCTAAAGAATTCGTGTTAGTATTTTGCAGCCACTGCTTATTAAACTGATAGTTCGGTAACTTTAACATTTGTCAACACCTTCGTTCTTTGGGATTGGAATTATTATATTCTTCTTGAAGTCTAAGGGTATTTCGCCTGTCTCATACATCTTGCTCCCTAGATAGTAGAGTTTTGTTAGGCCTGGCTCTCCCAAGGCTGTCAGTAATTCTAATGGAACGTTGCCTACTCTCGGGATCTTGTTTAGACTTCGGTCGTTCAGTGACCTCTTAAACTCTTCACGCAGTATCACATCTCCTATTTCATCTTCATCTACATTCTCTTCCATTTCTATAATACTGTCCTCAAGAACATCGCCCTTGTGTAGACCCTCAATATACTCCTAGCACCTTTCTGCTTTCCCTTCTTTGCTTAGAACTGGTTTTCCATCTGAGCTCTTGATATTCATGCAAGTGGTTCTCTTTTCTCCAAAGGTCTCTTTATTTTTCCTGTAGGCAGTATCTATCTTACCCCCTGTGATATGCGCCTCTACATTCTTACATTTGTCCTCTAGCCATCCCTGCTTAGCCACTTTGCACTTCCTGTCGATCTCATTTTTGAGACGTTTGTGTTCCTTTTTGCCTGCTTCTTTTACTGCATTTTTAAGTTTTCTCCTTTCATCAATTAAATTCAGTATCTCTTATGTTACCCAAGGATTTCTACTAGCCCTTGTCTTTACCTACTTGATCCTCTGCTACCTTCACTATTTCATTCCTCAAAGTTACTGTATTTCTTTGCTCCATTCCTGTCAATTGTTCCCTTATGCTCTCCCTGAAACTCTGTACAACCTCTGGTTTAGTCAGTTTATCCTGGTCCCATCTCCTTAAATTCCCACCTCTTTGCAGTTTCTTCAGTTTTAATCCACAGTTCATAACCAATAGATTGTGGTCAGAGTCCACATCTGCCCTGGAAATGTCTTACAATTTAAAACCTGGTTCCTAAATCTCTGTCTTACCATTATATAATCTATCTGAAACCTGTCAGCATCTCCAGGCTTCTCCCATGTATACAACCTCCTGTGATGATTCTTGAACCAAGTGTTAGCTATGATTAAGTTGTGCTCTGTGCAAAATTCTATCAGGCGGCTTCCCCTTTCATTTCTGAGCCCCAATCCATATTCACCTACTACGTCTCCTTCTCTCCCTTTTCCTAGTACCGAATTCCAATCACCCATGACTATTAAACTTTCGTCTCCCTCCACTATGTGAATAATTTCTTTTATCTCATCATACATTTCATCAATCGTTTCCTCATCTGCGGAGCTAGCTGGCATATAAACTTGTTCTACTGTGGTAGGCGTGGGCTTCGTATCTATCTTGGCCACAATAATGCGTTCACTATGCTGTTTGTAGTAGCTTACCCACATTCCTATTTCCCTATACATTATTAAACCTACTCCTGCATTACCCATATTTGATTTGGCATTTAAAACCCTGTATTAACCTTACCAGAAATCTTGTTCCTCCTGCCACCGAATTTCACTAATTCCCACTACATCAAACTTTAGCCTATCCATTTCCCCTTTTAAATTATCTAACGTACCTGCCCGATTAAGGGATCTGACATTCCACTCTCCGATCCGTAGAAAGCCTGTTTTGTTTCTCCCGATAATAACGTCCTCCTGAGTAGTCCCCGCCCGGAGATCCGAATGGGGGACTATTTTACCTCCGGAATAGTTTACCCAAGAGATCATTTAACCATACGGTAAAGCTGTATGCACGTGGGAAAAATTACGGCTGTAGTTTCCCCTTGCTTTCAGCCGTTCGCAGTACCAGCACAGCAAGGCCGTTTTGATTAGTGTTACAAGCCCAGATCAGTCCATCATCGAGACTGTTGCCCCTGCAACTACTGTAAAGGCTGCCACCCCTCTTCAGGAACCACACGTTTGTCTGTCCTAGCAACAGATACTCCTGCGTTGTGGTTGCACCTACGGTACGGCTATCTGTATCACTGAGGCACGCAAGCCTCCCCACTAACGGCAAGGTCCATGGTCCATGGAGGGATTTTTCGAAATATGAGATGAAATATATGCTGATAGTGAACAGGCTCATTGAAGATAAAATATCTAGATAATCATATTAAGCTCTAAGAAGTTGTGAAAATAATTGCAACCTAACAATGAAAAACGCTTATTAATTGAAGATGACGTAATTGAAGGCGGTAAGTATAGCTGTGTAGCCAATTACAAACAGAATTGTGAACTCCAATATGTAACAATAATGTATATATTTATTCTTCATGTTAATATTCCTGTAAATACTATAATCTCAAAAAAATGATAAATATTATCATGCATAAATTCCTTGGATGTTGTTCAACAGATAATAAATAAAGCCACTGAAGATGAGGAAACTTCTCCGAAACATGTATGGATGGTAAAAGAAAAAAACTGTTTTTGTTCAAGGTATAACCACATTTTCTTATTACATAGTAGGAAGAAAACGCGGCCAAGGAAAGAGCTTCGACCACAGTATGATTAAAACCAACATGTAAATGTATGACTTTCAACAGTGTAACGCAGTAATATATATGATTTTGGCTCAAAAATGACTTAACAAATAGATAAGTAATACTTAACGCATGAAGTTTAATAATAAGTTATATGAGTCAAGATAAAACGACACAAAGAAAGATTAGAAACTTTTACAGAAAATCAATCACTGCAGAAGCCACAGGTGTGGCTTGACAGTCTCTGTATTAATTCTGGCTCCTGAATTTGCTCGGAAATTGATAAATAATTCTTCAGTGACATATGGCAAGACAGCCATCGTTGTAATGATCTTCAGAGGGAAAACGGGTTTGATGCAGCTGTCCACGTTATTCTACCCTCTACAGCCTACATCCTTGGAACTTGCTTGCTGAATTCATCTCTTGATCTCCCTTTATAATTGTTAACTCCACATTCCCCAGTACTAAATTGGTGATCTCTCGATGTCTCAGAATGAGGCATGTCAGTCAGTTCCTTCTTTTAGTCAAGTTATGCCACAAAGTTATTGTGTCTCCTCTTCT
Source organism: Schistocerca serialis cubense (assembly GCF_023864345.2). Classification (NCBI taxonomy): domain Eukaryota; kingdom Metazoa; phylum Arthropoda; class Insecta; order Orthoptera; family Acrididae; genus Schistocerca; species Schistocerca serialis. Next base: position 588,121,907 of record NC_064640.1, read on the forward strand.
GCTCAGTATCTTTACATGGCTACATGATCTAATCTTCAGGATACTTATGTGGCACTACTTTTCAAAACTTCCTATTTTCTTTTTGTCTGAAACGTTTATTGTCGACGCTCCACTTCCATAAATGGCTACAGTCCAGATAAATACCTTGAGAAAATACTTCCGAACAGTTAAATCTCTATTCGCTGTTAGCAAATTTCTCTTATTCAGAAACGCTTTTCCAGCCGTTGCTGATCTACCCTTTATATACGGGCATCATTATGTACTTTACTGCCCAAACAGCAAATCTCTCTTACTGTCTCGTTTCCCAATCTAATTCTCTTTGCATCGCCTGATTAATTTTACCACTTTAGAGTACCCTCATTCTGATTTTGTTAATGTCCACCTTGTGTCCTCCTTTGAACACACTGTGCATTCCGTTCAACTGCTCTTCCATATACTTTACTGTCTCTGACATAATTACAATGTCTTCATCAAACTTCAAAATTTTTATTTCTTCTTCCTGTATTTTAATTCCTTCCATAACATTTTCCTTGATTTCCTTTACTGTTTACTCGTTGTACAGACTGGATAACATCAGGGATAGGGAACAATCCTGTCTAACTCTCTTCTCGAGCACCAATTCCCTTTCTCGGCCATTGAATCTTGTAACTACCGTCCGGTTTCTATACAAGTTGTGTACAAGCTTTTGTTCCCTGTTTTGTAAAGCTGCTACCTTCTGATTTCAAATAGAGCGTTACAGTAAACTTTGTCAAATACATTCACCAAATGTACGAAAGCTATAACCGTAGGTTTGGTTATTCTTAACCATCCTGAAAATAAGTCGTAGGGACACTATAGCCTCACGTGTTTCCACATTTCTGTGGTATCAAAACTGATATTTCCCAAGGACGGCCTCTAACAGATTTTTCAACCTGCTATAAGTAATTCGTGTTGGCAACCATGACTCATTACACTGATAGTTCGGTAACATTCATCATCTATCAGAACCTTCTTTCCTTGGAGCCAGAGTTAGATGACACAATCAGGAATGCAGATAAATTGAATCATGATATGGGCCATCACTCTGGCTCTGGCTCAATACTCTGTTTAGAATAAAGTCAGATGACTGGTTAAGCATTATGAAACATACAACGAAAGTAAATGTTAAAAGCTAATAATTCCACAGTATTGATTCTTAACATATATGGAATAATGTAGTACGAGAGTCTGTAAATATTAATGTGAAACAAATAAAGATGTTGGCAGAAAGCGTACCGACAGCCAAACATAGCATAACGAATTTGAGAACCAAATGGATCTGTAAAGTCATAACATAAAATCAGAAAACATTACAATAATGAAAATCACCGAAAGATTGAGAATACTTTGAAGCAGGCGGTCAAAAAATCCCTGCTTTCACGTTCATTATGTTGCTAGTATGTTTATCTTCTTCCGGAAAGATTAATCTTTACACTTTCTTCCTTGCTAGCATTTCCGACACTTCATAAATTCATTTTACAGAATTAGTATGGAGAGGCCACACTACTGACTCAGTGGTCTAGCACTGACACTGTCACACACATGGAACTATACAGTGACTCCTGTAATTCTTTAAGCAGAAACTTTGGAGGGCACGTTGAGGTCTCTTCCAACTTGATACAAGAGTAGTACTGGTACCGTGTTTAGATTAAGTCATGGCGGTGGGGGTAGCCTGTCTGATATGACGTCTCCCAAGGCGATAGTGTTTTTGGCTATACTGGATGGACCAATAAATGCCACCCCTCTGTTTGCAGTCCTTTGGCCTTATTGTCACCCATCAACTAACCGCAGCTGACAAGTGCTTCCAGCATCTGTTCTTAGTGAATGCCACTGTGCTGGGTTGTGGTATGCGACAAGTGTTCTTCCAGCAGGAGTGCCCATCAGACCGCAGTGCACATTCTGTCGTGCGTCGTCATGTCGGTGTTATCTTGACCATCTCCTACTCTCAAATGGCTCTGAGCACTATGGGCCTGAACTTCTGAGGTCATCAGTCTCCAAGAACTTAGAACTACTTAAACCTAACTAACCTAAGGACATCACACACACCCATGCCCGAGGCAGGATTCGAACCTGCGACCGTAGCGGTCGCGCAATTCCAGACTGTAACGCCTAGAACCGCTCGGTCATTCCGGCAAGCTCTCCTACTCTCGCTTTGACACGAAACCATATGGAAGTAATTATAAATGGATATAAAAAATTATCACAAAGGATCATGGATAATCATAACCTTTATAAAAGACAAAATTTTTGTTACGTGTAATAAGTGAGCCTCTTAGTCACAATTAAAAAGAACATAAACTTTATTTCAGTATAGCGTTTTACAAGGATACAAACTTATGAAACTCATTCAAGTAATGAAACTTCCAGTAACCCAGTAAATAACATATTTACATACTACTTATAAAAAGAAGTAGCATCGTACCGTACATACACTACATGTTTACTTTCGGCTAAGTACACTGAACTTCATAAACCCTAGGATCCTTATTTTTTTCTCATGAGCAAGTCATCAAACTAGTTTCACCTCTTCATCACAAGATCTCTTTCCTTTCACCTCACTACAACATTGTCCTTCACGGCAGTACCTGTTTCTGCTAGTTACTGATTGGTTCCCAGAACGTTTCTCAACACCACTGATGATACGTTATCGTATATTTGATACACTTAATTTTTATCCCACTGCCATAACGTTATATAACATCACAACTTCAGTCGGCCGAAATATTCTTGAACTCATGTGAATGGAAAAATAAAAATATTGTTTGACAGTCATATGTATACATGTCTCCTCCAAGCATAATCCCATGAAATTTGCCTAAACACGAAAAATTGATGTAGCAGTTCAGGACGTATGGGGTGTCGCATTGTCTTGCTGGAATTATCGAAGTCCGTCGTAATGCACAATGGAAATGAATGAATGCAAGTGATCTGACAGCTTGCTTACGTACGTGTCACCTATCAGAGTCGTATCTAGACGTATCAGGAGTCCCACGTCACTCCAACTGCACACTCCCCACACCATTACAGAGCCTCCACTAGCTTGAACAGTCGCCTGCTGACATGCGCGGTTCATGGATTCATGAGGTTGTCTCTATACCTTTACACGTCCATCCGGTCGATGCAATTTGAAACGACAATCGTTCCACCAGGAAACATGTTTCCAGTCATCAACAGGCACGGAGCCCACCAGGTTGATCGTATCGTAAGGCCAGCAGTGGCAGCTCGTACAGCTACCACAGCACAAGACAAGAGGGCTCGTTGGCCTAGATGTGTTAACACAAACTGTTGTGAATCGGCTGTTAGCAGTCGGACTACGGGCACACAACCCTCTAGCCCGTCTTCCACTCAAACCACAAAATCGACGTGCACAGCCGTGCCGTGAGAGAATCACTTGGAAGAAGGAATGACCCGTCGTGGCCTTCAGTGATGGAAACAGATTCTTCCTGCACCCAAGTGACGGTCGTCTGCGCGTAAGACGTTGACCTGGTGAGTGTTGTCTTGTAGAGTGCATTCGTCCAAGACTCACTGGCCCCATCCCAGGCCCTATGATCTGGGGTGCAATCAGCTACAGCTCTTGTCCACCTTCGGTGTTTCTCGAGGGGACACTAACCAGCGCTTGGTACATGTAGAATGTTGTTGGACCCATTATTTTGCTGTTCTTGGTACAAGAAGGTGATGTGTTCTTCCAACAGGGTAATGCTGGCTCATACATTGCCCATGGCATGCATGGCATCTAGGATCTTGCTAGTCACATTCACCATTAATTCCAGATTTTGTAAAGTTCTTTTCTTTGTCAAACAAAAGTCACTGATTATATTGTTTCTCTTTTATTCCTGATTATTTCTGGTGTTTGTGCCTCCTAAACTGGCTTATGAATTGTGTATTTTCATACATTTCCCAACCGATCCACCACATGGGGATATCGTCAGCGTTTTTGTAATTTACTGTGTGTGTGTGTATTGAATGAGGGACCTCGAAACGACGAAGAGGCTTCGTCCTGCCATAGCCCTCAGAGGTTCACAACCCCACAACAGGCCACAGCATTCTACGCATCCCACCGCCGCCCCACATTGAACCCAGGGTTATTGTGCCGTTAGGCCCGCAGTGGACCCCCTTCCCCCCTGAGGCTGGCCAGCACATCGCACCTCGACACTAATCCGCTGGGCGAATTCGTGCTGGGGACCGGTACGCGTTCCCGCTCGGGAAGCAGCGCGTTAGACCGCGCGGCTAGCTGGGCGGGTGCATATCATCAGTAGTTTGTATCACATAAAGCGCCATTCGGCTTTCTTCGGAAACGCAACGGTATTTCACTGTTCAGTCTAGCTCAGCTTAAACATAGACAATTTCCTTTTATGTGGTTGGTTCTGCTTAACAGACACTGTCCACTGCCGAAACTTTTCTTCATTTGGCAGTCGCGTAACAAGTTTCTGTACATCACTCAAAACGTCAACGTGAAAATAATTTAGAAACATTAGCAGTAATCATCTGTTCACTTGCTAACGTCTCAGCTTTGTTCGCTGGGAACTACTGCCTGCAGTGTGGTAACAAAAATCAAGTAGCCGTGACATATATGTCTATTTGATCTTGAAAGTTCACTTCTAGTACACTCAGAGAGGCAGCATCCGACAAGTTCATGAGTTGAAAGTCTGATATTGTTCGGTTTTGCAACTCTACTAAGTTCAATAATTATTGGGCTCCCAATTGAAAAGATGATCTGTTGACCCTGATACTCCACCTGCCATGAGGTATTTGAAGGTGGCGGCGCACAAGAATTTTTGCGATACTGAGATACAGCAGTCGCAAGTCACCTTGTCTCACTATAAAAACGCCACTCGACACTGTAAATTTCATAAATATGTAGATAAAATTCGCATTCTGCTTGTCATAAAATTACGATTACCATAAGCAACCATCCAAGGTATGTCGTTACAAATTTTATAATGAGACTTTTGCATCGGCTGGACATACTGACTAAAAAGATTGTTCAGCATAGACCGACTCCACAGACCGCTTAGAGATAACTGATCCACGGCTCCAGAACGATTTCAATATTGTTCGTGGATGCGGACGTCGAAAGCGATCACTTGGTTTTCTTGCAGCTAGCCCTCCCCTCGAGGTTAAGAAAGGTCGACTGCGTAGTACACAAATCTCGATTGGGAACTTAATGCCTAATTTTTCCATAGTGCCGTGATGCTTTTCTTTTGTGTAATGACCTTAATTACACTGCCCTACTCCTGTCAAAACGAAATCTTAGACTTTTGAAGTGGAACTGATACCGGATTTCAGTCCCTATAGTTTACGTACAACAATTACAATTATACACATGGTAATTGGTACAGCGTTATTATGCACTAAAGAAGATGCTAAAATTCCTTTGTGTCCGATGATGCAAAAGTGTTGATAATCTGTAACAGTTTTCTGTTTTTGTATCACGAATCAAAACTTTAGTTAGTAATCTGAAAAATATTGAAAATAATTCTCCGGAGAATTTTTCGTTACTGACATATATACTCTTTTAAAATTTTAGGTATGCAGCTTTTGTAATTTAGTGGAACTTGAAATTGTTAAAAATCTCGATTCTCTCGTGTACTTGAAATTATACTGACTTCAAACTCGGGACGCTTCACTTTTTATATACCCCATCATATTGTACTACATATATAAAAGTTTTAACGAACCGTAATTTTAATGACAAGATAACGCCCAGTTGTTAACTTACATGCCTCCTGCTTTCACAAGCAAACTCCAGCGAGCGGAAGGGTGGAATACCATCTCTCTCTCCGCTTATATGATGACAGCAATCAACAGCTAACGTGTTACAAGCACACTTGTTTCTCCACGCAGTCCGCAAACGTTCCCCATACATCCAGTGGATGGAGAAAACAACATGAGGATAGCTCGTTGTTCTTACAGTGTGGCACAGAAGAGCATTTAGTGTGAACTGTTCATTTACTTGTTTCCACTATAATGGCTAACTTGTCGGCAAGGTACAAATCATTTAGATGTACGAGACATGTAAATGATTGGAAAATGGAATATGTAAATCTGACTCCAGACTTCATCTGAGCATGTCTCGTACTCGGTAAATTGGGAAAAATATGTCTTTGCAGTCGAAGTGGCTAAAGCCTCTGGTGTAGTGGCGCAAGAACAACAGTTTGTCGGTTCAAATCAACATGGTGTAAGAAGTTTTCTTGGCGGGTATCTGACTACACACATAAAAAAATGTTTCGCATTACCTCGGTTTTGAGAATTCTGGAACCTGTACAGAAAATTCGAATAGATATCAACATAAACATCATTTCCATCCTTTTTATTGCTCATGAAAACCACACATTGCATTTTGTACCACCATAAAACGAGACTTCCATAGGTGGTGATCCAGATTGCTGTACACATCGGTACCTCTAATACACAGCAGCACGTCCTCTAACACTGGTGCACGCTTGTATTCGTCGAGGTATACTATCAAGAAGTTCATCAAGGCACTGTTGGTCCAGATTGTTCCACACCTACACGGCGATTCGGCGTAGATCCCTCAGAGTGGTTGGTGGGCCACTTCGTCCATAAATAGCCCTTTTCACTCTATCCCAGGCATGTTCGATAGGGTTCCTCTATGGAGAATATGCTGGCCACTCTAGTCGAGCGATATCGTTATCCTGAAGAAAGTCATTCACAAAATTTGCACGATGGGGGCGTGAATCGTCGTCTAAGAAGACGAATGCCTCGCTAATATGCTGCGATAAGGTTGCACTATCGGTCGGAAGATGGCATTCACGTATCGTAAAGCCGTTGCGGTGCCTTATATGACCACCAGCGGCGTACGTCGGCTCCACATAATGTCACCCCGAAACAGCAGGAAACCTCCACCTTGCTGCACTCGCTGGACGTGTGTCTAAGGCGTTCAGTCTCACCGGGTTGCCTCCAAACACGTCTCCGACGATTGTCTGGTTCAAGGCATATGCGACATTCATCGGTGAAGAGAATGTGATGCCACTCCTGATCAGTCCATCCGGCATGTTGTTGGGCCCATCTCCACCGCGCTGCATGGTGTCGAGGTTGCTAAGATGGACCTCGCCGTGGTCGTCGGAAGTGAAGTTGCGCCTCATGCAGCCTATTGCGCACAGTTTACGTCTTAACATGACATCCTGTGGCGGCACGAAAAGCCTTATTCAACATGGTGGTGTTGTTGGCAGGGTTCCTCCGATCCATAATTCGTAGGCAGAGGTCAACCACTGCAGGAGTAGCCCATGGGCCGCTTGAGCGAGGCATGTCATCGACAGTTCCTGTTTCTCTGTATCTCCTCCATGTCCGAACAACATCGCTTTGGTTCGCTCCGAGACGCCTGGACATTTCCCTTGTTAAGATCCCTTCCTGGCACGAAGTAACAATGCGGACGCGATTGAACCGTGGTATTGACCGCCTGGGCATGATTGAACTACAGAAAGCACGAGCCGTGTGCCTCCTTCCTGGTGGAATAACTGGAACTGATCAGCTGTTGGACCCCCTCTCTCTAATAGGCGATGCTCATGCATGGTTGTTTACATTTTTGGGCGGGTTAGTGACATCTCTGAAAAGTCAAAGGGACTGTGTCTGGGGTAGAATATTCACAGTCAACGTCTCTCTCCAAGAGTTCTTGGAACCGAGGTGATGCAAACCTTTTTTTGAAGTGTTTATAACTGTATGGTAGCTGGTGGCGTACATTATTATAAGGGATTGTACCATAGTCATGGGTCGCATACCAAATCTGTCTGATGTTGATCAATCCATTTACTACAGACGTTAAAGTTAAATGGCTTCCTGGCAGTTAAAGATGGTAATCGAGATGAATAAGCCAGGTGCGGCGCGCGTTTCCTACCTCTCCCTGCCTTTCACCTCAGTAGGAAATACACTCGACAGTGAAAAATAACTCGTAACAGTCATCCGTAATACACAGATACGCATTTGCCACAATACTTTCAAGAAATAACAGGGATCCTGTATCTGTAGTAAGCTGCAGTCCACAATCGCTTGCGAAAACTATTGACATCATTGCAGTTGGATACTAACAACAAACTCCTACGCCGATCTATTGAATAATGTTCTTCTCTAGGCAGTAGAACCTTTGTGTTCTCCATCAACGACGGCTGTCGTTAATTGTCTCTAAAGGTTCTGCAACCACCATAGCAATTTCAGCAGCCATACGAATCGAGTCTTACACTCAGGAGGAAGGCGCTTCAAGTCCGCATCCCGCCACAAAAGTTTAATTTTTTCGCGGTTAACGTAAATTACTTAAGGTAAGGTCGAGATTGTAAGGGAATACTGAAAGACTCAAACAAAATTTTCTTTTGGTGTAATGAACAGACGCTCTTTATAAATATGGATGAACGCAAGATAATACCTATAAGAAAAACAAAGAAAACGGTAGTATCAAATTCTAAGATTATTGGTAAACAGTTTGAGGACGTAACATAGAGTAAGTATTTGAGGGTACTGCTAAGAAGCGACATGAAACAGGACGAGCATGCAAAATTAGTTTTAGAAGTAGCGAATGGAACACGTGGCCTTGTTAGAGAGGTTTGGAGATAAGGCGGTGCATTTGTAAATGGAAGTGCATATAAGACTCTAGTACTTCGGAATCTAGAGAGCTCATCCAGCCTTTCGGATCATTATCTGGCAGACGAGACAACAGACATCGAAAGAACTGAGAGAGACGCTACTACGCCTCTAATAGGACGATCTAGCCCTTGAGGAAGTGTAACGGAAATTCTCCGTGATTGGTAAATTAGAGAAACGGTATTCTAGGCGGAGTGTGCGACTACTGTGCTCTCACCATAGTATATTGTGCGTAGATTTCACAAGAATAAGATGAGAGAGCATACGGTACGTACAGACGCGTATAGAACGTAACTTTTTCTTCGAAAAGCAAATAGAATATGACAGAAAATCACTTATAATGGCATGAGTTATCTTCCGCTATTTATTTTACGGTGGATAGCTGAGTATGTATGTGTAAGTACATGACTCTTTTGATAAGCAGGCGTGCGGGGTCGCCGCGTGGTCTGTGGAGCCTTGCCACGGTTAGCGCGGCTGCCCCCGTCGGAGGTTCGAGTTCTTCCATGGAACTGGGTATGTGGTTGTCCCTAGCGTAAGTAAGTTTAAGTTAGATTAAGTAGTGTGTAAGCCCAGAGACTGATGATCTTAGCGGTTGGGTCCCATAGGAACTTACCACAATTTTCCAATGTTTATAAGGACTTGTCCGATGTCCTTCCCTGGATTTCCACGATCCGAACTTGCGTTCCGTCTCTGATGACCTCACTGTCTATGGAAGGTCAACCTCATCTTCCTTCCTTCCAAATATGTAACCTTATCAACAGGTCTTACCATGATGGTTTGCTAGGACACTAAACTTGAGTGATAATTATTCTGTTCTTGAATCACTGGAAAATTATACTCTTCGATAAGAGACATCTCTCTAGTAGTGCGTAGCAGCACTTCGACCTGACCTGATGACGACGGTGGCGAGCAATATCACGAAATACACTCCAGGAAATGGAAAAAAGAACACATTGACACCGGTGTGTCAGACCCACCATACTTGCTCCGGACACTGCGAGAGGGCTGTACAAGCAATGATCACACGCACGGCACAGCGGACACACCAGGAACCGCGGTGTTGGCCGTCGAATGGCGCTAGCTGCGCTGCATTTGTGCACCGCCGCCGTCAGTGTCAGCCAGTTTGCCGTGGCATACGGAGCTCCATCGCAGTCTTTAACACTGGTAGCATACCGCGACAGCGTGGACGTGAACCGTATGTGCAGTTGATGGACTTTGAGCGAGGGCGTATAGTGGGCATGCGGGAGGCCGGGTGGACGTACCGCCGAATTGCTCAACACGTGGGGCGTGAGGTCTCCACAGTACATCGATGTTGTCGCCAGTGGTCGGCGGAAGGTGCACGTGCCCGTCGACCTGGGACCGGACCGCAGCGACGCACGGATGCACGCCAAGCCTGTAGGATCCTACGCAGTGCCGTAGGGGACCGCACCGCCACTTCCCAGCAAATTAGGGACACTGTTGCTACTGGGGTATCGGCGAGGACCATTCGCAACCGTCTCCATGAAGCTGGGCTACGGTCCCGCACACCGTTAGGCCGTCTTCCGCTCACGCCCCAACATAGTGCAGCCCGCCTCCAGTGGTGTCGCGACAGGCGTGAATGGAGGGACGAATGGAGGCGTGTCGTCTTCAGCGATGAGAGTCGCTTCTGCCTTGGTGCCAATGATGGTCGTATGCGTGTTTGGCGCCGTGCAGGTGAGCGCCACAATCAGGACTGCATACGACCGAGGCACACAGGGCCAACACCCGGCATCATGGTGTGGGGAGCGATCTCCTACACTGGCCGTACACCACTGGTGATCGTCGAGGGGACACTGAATAGTGCACGGTACATCCAAACCGTCATCGAACCCATCGTTCTACCATTCCTAGACCGGCAAGGGAACTTGCTGTTCCAACAGGACAATGCACGTCCGCATGTATCCCGTGCCACCCAACGTGCTCTAGAAGGTGTAAGTCAACTACCCTGGCCAGCAAGATCTCCGGATCTGTCCCCCATTGAGCATGTTTGGGACTGGATGAAGCGTCGTCTCACGCGGTCTGCACGTCCAGCACGAACGCTGGTCCAACTGAGGCGCCAGGTGGAAATGGCATGGCAAGCCGTTCCACAGGACTACATTCAGCATCTCTACGATCGTCTCCATGGGAGAATAGCAGCCTGCATTGCTGCGAAAGGTGGATATACACTGTACTAGTGCCGACATTGTGCATGCTCTGTTGCCTGTGTCTATGTGCCTGTGGTTCTGTCAGTGTGATCATGTGATGTATCTGACCCCAGGAATGTGTCAATAAAGTTTCCCCTTCCTGGGACAATGAATTCACGGTGTTCTTATTTCAATTTCCAGGAGTGTATGTTCTCCACTAGACAACATAAGTGCTAGGGAACTATCCTGGCCGGCCGGTGTGAAAGAGCGGTTCTAGGCGCTTCAGTCTGGAACCGTGCGACCGCTACGGTCGCAGTTTCGAATCCTGCCTCGGGCATGGATGTGTGTGATGTCCTTAGGTTAGTTAGGTTTAAGTAGTTCTACGTTCTAGGGGACTGATGACCTCAGATGCGAAGTCCCATAGTGCTCAGAGCCATTTAATTTTTGAACTATCCTGCTCCATGAAAAGTCACGTCTAGGACAGAAAATAATATACATTGTTGAGCCAAAACATACAGGCCACCTACTTAATAGCGTATTTGTCTATGTTTATGCGATACTGAGTGGCATGTGCCCCAAAAATCTTTTACAGGTTTCTGGAATCATGTGGCACCGGATATCATCGACACAGGTAGCGAAATTCACTATGGTGTAATGTGGGCACGTATAACACTAGCTTGATATACGTCACTCTTGCCTAACAGCCTAACCTTAAGTCCTGTCACTGGAAAAGCCACGTATAACACTAACCTACTGTGGCACAAGCTAATGTTACCCTCTCAGACTTTTAATTTTTATATATATATAGAGCATTTGGATTATTATTAAATCACTCAAACAAATCAACTGGTCCATGCTGTGATACGTATCTGTATGTAAGAAGTTAGTGGAGCAGTGACGAAGTTGTGGTGGCAAGCGACATTGCGGCTAACTGTACTCACGAATCTTGATGCTAGAATGCTGTATAAAATTTCTTCTTGGCGACGGATTTTTAACGTGTTAGAGCCGAGAGAACCAAGCAACAGCCAAATCCACATCCGAGGCAGAATTCCTTGCAAAACGGCTTCCGACTGCCTCCTTTCGCCCCGTCGATGTGTACCGTGCAACGGTTAGCCACTGACTGCGTACCGTTTGTTGTGACTTGGCAACTATGAGATAGCCGAAAGTCACGCGTTTAAGCTCATGCAGGCTGGCGTGAGGTCTGGAGCAGTTAGAGGAATAGAGACTAGCAAAAAAGGTACGTAGCTTCTGGAATACTTAACTTTAATCCATAATTGGTGAACATCGGTCTGACGGTACATGCATCACAAGATAAATAGCAAATGATAATGGCACCTTGCTAGGTCGTAGCAAATGACGTAGCTGAAGGCTATGCTAACTATCGTCTCGGCGAATGACAGGGTAATTTGTCAGTGAACCATTGCTAGCAAAGTCGGCTGTACAACTGGGGCGAGTGCTAGGAAGTCTCTCTAGACCTGCCGTGTGGCGGCGCTCGGTCTGCAATCACTGATAGTGGCGACACGGTCCGACGTACATTACCGGACCGCGGCCGATTTAAAGGCTACCACCTAGCAAGTGTGGTGTCTGACGATGACACCACATTCCTCCCCCGCAAATCGGGGTATGGTTGTGTTATAAGGCTTCCGCCCGCCGTGGGGAGGACCCCATGTTGACGTATGCGACGAGGTGGGGAGCCTAACAACAGAAGAGGCTGTGCCACCCGCACCCTGCCATTCGGTCCGAGGGGAGCTAGGAAACGCCTGAAAACTTAGTCCAGGGTGCACGCCAACATGCGGTGTACGCGCCCGTAGAGAGACAGGAGGGGCAGAAGGGTCGACCTCCATCGGGTCGGGGCACCCGACGGGCGAAGACGCCATGTGGTCCGGAGCGGGCAAGAGTTCCATGTCGGAGGACAACGGGTCACGGGAAGCGATCGGCGGCGCGTGACCCAGGGAGGCGCCCGGCGGTTGCAGCGACGCGTCCACTGCGGCCGTCGCCGGTGGGAGAACAAGCGGCGGCGCGTCGCCATGGGGCAAAATGGAAGGCAGCGTCGGTAACACCTGGGGATGAGGCGAGCCAGTAGAAGGGTCCCCAGGGCGCTGACCGGACGGCACCGTCGCTGAAATCAGACGGGGAGCGGCAGATCCCGTGCGACGACAGAGGCGCAGCTGATTGAGATGCCGACGCACCTCACCAGAGGCCCCCAAAACCAGATACATAGCGCAGCCGAGGCAGCGAAGAATGCGCCCTGCGAGCCAACGCCGTGAACCTCGATAGTTGCGACAGTATACAACGTCGCCTGGGGCAAAAACAGGTGTCTGCCGCTGCACAGGAACCTGATGCGGCGGATGTAGCAAAGACATCAAGGTGCGAGGAGGGCGACCGTGCAACAACTCGGCCGGCGAGCGACCATCTCGGGGCTGAGAGCAATACGTGGACAAAAAGAGCAATAACGCGTCCTCCCGAGAATGAGACTCTTTCAACTTCAACATCTGTGACTTGAAAGTCCTGACCAAACGTTCAGTGGCACCGTTTGACTGCGGCGAAAACGGTGCGGACGGCAGATGTTGAATACCATTGGCCTTGCAGATTGACTGAAATTCTGAGGACATGAATTGTGGGCCATTGTCGGAAACAATAGTCTGTCGAAGACCGTCAATGCAAAAGATAGCAGATAACGCTTGAATGGTGGCATATGACGTCGTGGAAGGCATCCGGACAACAAAAGGAAAATTACTGAATGAATCCACCACAACCAACCATCGAGCATTCCAGAATGGACCAGCAAAATCGATGTGTAAGCGTTGCCAAAGGGTAGTGGCTTTTGGCCATGCAAAGAATTTCCGCGGTGATGCAGATTGTTGTTCGGCAGACGCCATGCAAGAAGAGAACATATTCGTAATCGCAGCATCGATTCCGAACCAAGTACAATGCTGACGAGCAAGTTGTTTCGTTCGCACTATACCCCAATGTCCTTGGTGGAATAGCCGTAAGACAGAGGACTGTAACGAACGTGGGACCACGACCCTGGACTGATCATTGTCAGAACGCAACAGCAAAACACCACGTCGAACAAAAAGTCTCTCCTTGTGAGCAAAAAATCGGCGAACCAACGGATCCTCGATCCGTGACTTTGACAAGGGCCATTGCGTAGCAGCAAAACGCAGAACGGTAGCAAGGACAGGGTCAGCCGCTGTGGCTGTAGCGACACGACGAAAATCAATCGGAAACGATTCGACTACGTCATCGGTTTCCGCATCAATGAACATGCAAGCTAGTTCGGAAGAATCGAATGCTCTATCCTCAGCAACAGGCAAACGGGACAACGCATCGGCGTTTCCATGCTTAGCAGTGGCCCTATACAAGATATCGTAGTGGTACTGCGAGAGGAAAATTGACCAGCGAATGAATTTCTGCGCTGTACGTGGAGGTACAGGCTTGTTCGGATGAAAAAGGGATGTCAAAGGTTTGTGGTCTGTGATGATGGTAAAGTGACGACCACACAAGAAATCATGAAACTTAGAAACACCAAATACGGGAGCCAAAGCTTCTTTCTCGATCTGTGAATAATTTCTTCGCGCAGACGAGAGCAATTTGGACGCAAAGGCAATAGGGCGATCGTGCGAACCATCTTTATGCGCAAGCACAGCACCGATCCCGAAATCCGATGCATCTACCATCAACAAAAGGGGTTTCTGGGGATCGAATGGCGTAAGGCAAGTATTAGAAAGCAACGCCGATTTCAACTGGCGAAAGGCGCGTTCGCATTCCGCCGTCCAGACGAACGGAACACCTTTACGGCATAAGTGATGAAGCGGAGCTGAAATGGAAGAGGCATGGCGCACATAGCGATGATAGTAATTAATTTTTCCCAGCACACTCTGTAGCTGCTTCAAATTCTGCGGCGAAGGCAAGTCTTGTATGGCACGGAGGTGCTCTGGATTGGGATGTATGACTTGGGCATTGAGTACATGGCCCAGATAGGGTAAGTCCTGAGCAAAAAACACACATTTGTCCTTCCGCAAGCGAAGACCATTTTGTCGCAAGACGTGAAATAATGTTCTGAGATTGGCTAAATGTTCTTCTTCTGTCTTTTCGGAGATCACAATATCGTCCAGATAGTTTGCGCAGTAGGGACCGACGCACAAACAGTTTGTAAATATTGCTGAAACAATGCAGGGGCGGATGCACACCCGAATGGCAGTCTTTTGAATCGGTACAAACCAAGATGCGTGTTAACCACCAAAACGCGCTGGGATTCTTCATCCACCGGTGTTTGCAAGTACGCATCTGCTAGATCCAACTTCGAAAAGTATTTACCCGAGCAGAGTTTGTCAAAGAGATCTTCCGGGCAGGGTAAAGGAAAAGTTGCAGTCACTGTTGCCTTGAAGTCCACACAAAGTCTCAATTTTCCGGAAGGCTTTTGCAAAATTACTAAGGGTGATGCCCAGAGAGAAGCCTGCACGCGTTCAATTACACCTAGTGATTCCAAATCGTTTAATGTTCTTGCGACCTCATCACGCAATGCGTGGGGAACATTCTGCGCTCTGAAAAATTTCGCTTGCGCGTTTACTTTCAGTTCCAAATGTGCTTTATAGTTCTTAGCGCAACCAAGGCCCGGTGCAAAAATGTCTGCAAACTCTTCACATAGACGAGAAACACTGTCTGAAGGCACAGTCTGGTTCACTGATAGGACCTGATTGACTATAGACAAGTTAAACAACTGAAATGAATCTAAACCAAACAAGTTCACGGCAGAAGAAGAACGAAGGACGTACAATGACACAAGTTTCGTTTGTCCCTTGTATGTTGCAAGAAGGCTGCACTGTCCTAACACAGGGATCCCATGACCTGAATATGTAGTTAGCTTAACATTTGTGGCACACAACGGAGGTGTGCCCAGCTGTCAGTACGTGTCGTGATTGATCAGTGAAACTGCAGCTCCGGTATCGAGCTGGAATGGTATCACTTTGCCGTGAATGTCCAAGTCCACAAAAAGTTTATTGTCCTGCTGATGACAAGAGCGACTGTCTCATGCAACGTGAACTGACACTGGTACAGAATCACTTGCGACTTGACGTGATTTCCGGCGACGTCGACGCACACTATTTGTGGGACGAACACAGTCACTGATAGAGAGAGTGGCACTGGGTGGAGTGGAATGAACTGCATGAATTTCCATGGGCGAAGGTTCATGAGCCTCAGTATTCTAGGTTCGATTCCGATTCCGGCGCGAAGCAAAGGGATTGGAATGGTTGTGAGTGTCCGATCGGAGCTTTTTCTGGCAAACACTCAGAACATGTCCTCGTTTATTACAGAAAAAGCAAATAGCTTGGCGTGAGGGGCAATTCTCACGCGAATGTCTCGTAGCACACCGCGGGCATGATTTTAGCACTGCATTTGCTTGCTTGCATGGCACACGTGGCTGAGAGCTTGGCGGCAGCTGCACCGACGGGCGCGAGGGCTGTTTACTGTTCCGTGCAGCACGCCTGGCGGGCCAGTTAATGTGACACCCGGCCGGTGAAGATTCAAAAGATTCCTGAGCAAAGTCAAGTGTGTCTTGCCGATCCAATATGTCCATCACTTGTTGAAGGGAGGGATGGACTAGTTTCAAAATCTGTTCCCGTATACGAACATCAGAAACGTTCTGTGCAATTGCATCACGTACCATAGTATCTAAATAAGGGAGTCCACATTGACACTCAAAAGTACAATCCCTAGTTAGGCCTTGCAAGGTTGCAACCCACTCCCTATTAGTCTGACCTGCCATGCATTTTGTACGAAAGAAGGTATACCTTTTCGCAACTACATTGACTGATTCTTTGAAATATGCATCTAAATCAGACAAAATTTCGTCGTAGGACAGAGTTGCTACGTCGCGTTGGGGAAATAATTTCACTATCACACGGTACGTCTGGACGCCTACGGACGCTAACAAAAAAGGCTGCCACTCGTTACCTTGAATTCTGTAGGCGGCGAGATGGAATCCAAATTGGCGTGACCACTCTGTCCAGCTTTCCAGTGCCGCATCAAAAGGACGAAAAGGTGTTGCAACCGCGTGTTGTGGCTGTGGGAGCGGTGGAGCGGCGGCTGCCGCATCGTGTTGCAATGCACGTTGACCCTGGACGAGCTGTCCAAGGGCATCCACTAAGGCCTGGGTCTGCTGATTCTGCAAGCGATAAAATTCGGACAGTACATCTGGAGATTGTGGCGAAGCCATGACACAAGTAAATTAGGGCAACAGCAAGACGATCGCAAAATCCTCGTCGTCAAACTGTTGTGACTTGGCAAGACAGCCAAGCCACTATGAGATAGCCAAAAGGCTCGCGTTTAAGCTCACGCAGGCTGGCGTGAGGTCTGGAACAGTTAGAGGAATAGAGACTAGCAAAAAAGGTACATAGCTTCTGGAATACTTAACTTTAATCCATAATTGGTGAACATCGGTCTGACGGTACATGCATCACAAGATAAATAGCAAATGATAATGGCGCCTTGCTAGGTCGTAGCAAATGACATAGCTGAAGGCTATGCTAACTATCGTCTCGGCGAATGAGAGCGTAATTTGTCAGTGAACCATTGCTAGCAAAGTCGGCTGTACAACTGGGGCGAATGCTAGGAAGTCTCTCTAGACCTGCCGTGTGGCGGCGCTCGGTCTGCAATCACTGATAGTGGCGACACGCGGGTCCGACGTATACTACCGGACCGCGGCCGACTTAAAGGCTACCACCTAACAAGTGTGGTGTCTGGCGGTGACACCACACCGTTCACACCAGTTCGACCGCCAAAACCACCTTTTACATCGCGCCATACCACTTCCGTTGTGGAGGGACTTCTACATCTTTTACATTTTACAATACAAGTGCCCTAAGCATGAACTAGCTTCCAATGTACATTGCTTTTCTTATAAATATACACATATTATAAAATTTCATTACTTTAAACAATCATTTATCATTTTCCATATAAACATCACAAACTTTAAATTGCGTGTCACAAATGAATGACCTTAACTAACAAAGAATACACTCTCCATAATCGTAGATGCAACAAACACTTCACATAACTGTTCATATGAAACACTGTTTCATCAAGTATTAAAACAAAAAATGAAATTCTGTTGCATTCAGAAAATAAATGCTATCCTGTACATGAGTCCATCTTGTAAAAAATATACAGGGTGAGTCACCTAACGTTTCCGCTGGATATATTTCGTAAACCACATGAAATACTGACGAATCGATTCCACAGACCGAACGTGAGGAGAGGGGCTAGTGTAATTGGTTAATACAAACCATAAAAAAATGCACGGAAGTATGTTCTTTAACACAAACTTACGTTTTTTTAAATGGAACCCCGTTAGTTTTGTTAGCACACCTGAACATATAAACAAATACGTAATCAGTGCCGTTTGTTGCATTGTAAAATGTTAATTACATCCGGACATATTGTAACCTAAAGTTGACGCTTGAGTACCACTCCTCCGATGTTCGATCGTGTGTATCGGAGAGCACCGAATTACGTAGGGATCCAAAGGGAACGGTGATTGACCTTAGGTACAGAAGAGACTGGAACAACACATTACGACCACATGCTATCAGCTTTTTATTGGTCTTTTTCACTGACGCACATGTACATTACCACGAGGGGTGAGGTACACGTACACACGTGGTTTCCGTTTTCAATTACGGAGTGGAATAGAGTGTGTCCCGACATGTCAGGCCAATATATGTTCAATGTGATGGCCACCATTTGCTGCACACAATTGCAATCTCTGGCGTAATGAATGTCGTACACGCCGCAGTACATCTGGTGTAATGTCGCCGCAGGCTGCCACAATACGTTGTTTCATATCCTCTAGGGTTGTAGGCACATCACGGCACACATTCTCCTTTAACGTACCCCACAGAAAGAAGTCCAGAGGTGTAAGATCAGGAAAACGGGCTGGCCAATTTATGCGTCCTCCACGTCCTATGAAACGCACGTCGAACGTGTACCTCACCCCTCATGGTAATGTACATGTGCGTCAGTGAAAAAGACCAATAGAAAGGTATTAGCATGTGGACGTAATGTGCTGTTCCAGTTTCTTCTGTACCTAAGGTCCATCACCGTTCCCTTTGGATCCCTACGTAATTCGGTGCTCTCCGATACACACGATCGAACAGCGGAGGAGTGGTACTCAAGCGTCAACTTAAGTTACAATATCTCCGGATGTAATTAACATTTTACAATGCAACAAACGGCACTGCTTACGTATTTGTTTATATGTTCAGATGTTCTAACAAAACTAACGGGGTTTCATCTAAAAAAACGTAGGTTCGTGTTAAAAAACATACTTCCGTGTATATTTTTATGGTTTGTATTAACCAATTACACTAGCCGCTCTCCTTACGTTCGGTCTGTGGAATCGATTCGCCAGTACTTGATGTGGTTTAGGAAATATATCCAGCCGTAATGTTAGGTGACTCACCCTGTATATACAGGGATTTACATATAGTTTACATACACAGTTTTCATTACACATGGTTAATCTAAGCCTATTTGCCACAGTGTGATCATTAAGAATTTACGTTTTGTCTGCTGGAAATACACCTGCAGTTCATAAAGAAAGCAAAATACTCAATACACAATATCAAACTTTTCATCCTTTGTCTGCCAATTTACATATTTGGTAGTCCTTCGTTATTTTCGTCGTCAACACTTCTCTGCCTATTGACGCATTTGGCAGTCCTTTGTCATTTTCAACATCAACGCATTATCTGACTGTGGACACATTTGGCAGTCCTTCTGACCATACTGCAATATTCCATTATTGCAGTCATTCTGTAAGTCATAGCCTGGAGTTAAAATGTAATGTATATCCCGTTATGGTATAACGAATCTGAAACTTATAGACATGCTTCAGTTGTCTGATAACACAAAGGTTTTTTCCAACACAATAACACTTGGCAATACAACATCAAGAACAAGAACATATAGAGTAAAATGCATATGCACTTTTTCATTTTTGCCCCTTATTACTTATTTCTGTGGGCATAAAGTATTAAATCTACATTGTTATGAACAACCAATGGCTTTTTTTACTTGGCACAAACAAGATAATGGGCATTAGTGTGTGGCGTTTCTTGTACTTCAAAGGGACAATTATAAATACACTCCTGGAAATGGAAAAAAGAACACATTGACACTGGTGTGTCAGACCCACCATACTTGCTCCGGACACTGCGAGAGGGCTGTACAAGCAATGATCACACGCACGGCACAGCGGACACACCAGGAACCGCGGTGTTGGCCGTCGAATGGCGCTAGCTGCGCAGCATTTGTGCACCGCCGCCGTCAGTGTCAGCCAGTTTGCCGTGGCATACGGAGCTCCATCGCAATCTTTAACACTGGTAGCATGCCGCGACAGCGTGGACGTGAACCGTATGTGCAGTTGACGGACTTTGAGCGAGGGCGTATAGTGGGCATGCGGGAGGCCGTGTGGACGTACCGCCGAATTGCTCAACACGTGGGGCGTGAGGTCTCCACAGTACATCGATGTTGTCGCCAGTGGTCGGCGGAAGGTGCACGTGCCCGTCGACCTGGGACCGGACCGCAGCGACGCACGGATGCACGCCAAGACCGTAGGATCCTACGCAGTGCCGTAGGGGACCGCACCGCCACTTCCCAGCAAATTAGGGACACTGTTGCTCCTGGGGTATCGGCGAGGACCATTCGCAACCGTCTCCATGAAGCTGGGCTACGATCCCGCACACCGTTAGGCCGTCTTCCGCTCAGGCCCCAACATCGTGCAGCCCGCCTCCAGTGGTGTCGCGTCAGGCGTGAATGGAGGGACGAATGGAGACGTGTCGTCTTCAGCGATGAGAGTCGCTTCTGCCTTGGTGCCAATGATGGTCGTATGCGTGTTTGGCGCCGTGCAGGTGAGCGCCACAATCAGGACTGCATACGACCGAGGCACACAGGGCCAACACCCGGCATCATGGTGTGGGGAGCGATCTCCTACACTGGCCGTTCACCACTGGTGATCGTGGAGGGGACACTGAATAGTGCACGGTACATCCAAACCGTCATCGAACCCATCTTTCTACCATTCCTAGACCGGCAAGGGAACTTGCTGTTCCAACAGGACAATGCACGTCCGCATGTATCCCGTGCCACCCAACGTGCTCTAGAAGGTGTAAGTCAACTACCCTGACCAGCAAGATCTCCAGATCTGTCCCCCATTGAGCATGTTTGGGACTGGATGAAGCGTCGTCTCACGCGGTCTGCACGCCCAGCACGAACGCTGGTCCAACTGAGGCGCCAGGTGGAAATGGCATGGCAAGCCGTTCCACAGGACTACATCCAGCATCTCTACGATCGTCTCCATGGGAGAATAGCAGCCTGCATTGCTGCAAAAGGTGGATATACACTGTACTAGTGCCGACATTGTGCATGCTCTGTTGCCTGTGTCTATGTGCCTGTGGTTCTGTCAGTGTGATCATGTGATGTATCTGACCCCAGGAATGTGTCAATAAAGTTTCCCCTTCCTGGGACAATGAATTCACGGTGTTCTTATTTCAATTTCCAGGAGTGTATATTTGAACTTAGAATCTTCCTGTTTAGTTTCACTAGATTTTTCGTGAATTTTTGCTACAACAAAATCATCTATTTTGAATTTGGTCACTTTAAGGCCCTTATCGTGCCTTTTAGAAATGGCTTCCGCTTTTTCTTTCATTCTTTTTCTTACTAAATCTTTTTCTCGTTCAGCTGTAGTTCTATATAGGGTGGGAATTGTAAGGTTTCTTCAGTTACACTTTTGCTTTTGTAATTAAGTAGAATTTCCTCGGGTGTAAATCCTGTAGATTCATGGTGGAGGGTATTCATTACATTTTCAAAGTCTGCACTAAACCTGCCCCATGCCTTATGATTGTGGTGGCAGTAAGTTGCTATTTATCGGCCAGTCACGTATGTCTGGTGGCTTCTTCGGTATCCTGATTTCTACATCTTTCACGACCCTTATTAACTCTATCCACCGTATCGTATCGTCGGGTGGCTCTTTCGGTTTTCTGATTTCAAAGTCTTTCATGACTCTAATTAAATGTTGTCCAGGTGTCGTACTGTCAGGTGACTCTTTTTCGGTTCGATATTTACTGCCGGATTTTGTTTGGAAAAGACTTCATTCTGCTTTTCAGATACGTCTTTTGGTATAATTGGTTCTACTTCTTCTATTTCTACGTTTTCTATCACTCGTTTCATATTCACTGTCTGATTCTAGCATGAACGCTACTCTAAGACAACGAGCTAGCTCTTCTTTCGATCTTTCGTTACTTTTGCTAATTTCAGTTCTCCAATCCTTTCTTAAAATTTTCTGTTTCATTTTCAGTCACAGGCGTTTCTTCAGTATCACTTTGGATGACGTCAACTTTATTTTCATATTTAGTATAATCGTGTTGTATTTCAGTGGCTCGCATGTATTCATCTGAATCTATAATCTCATGATTATCAACAACATTTACTTGTATGAGTTTTTCGTCAGCCAGGATCGCCTCATCCACACTATTGAGGATTTTATCCTCCTCCAAATTGCTATTCATACCGACCATTTTTCTATTTTTAGCACCAATTTCTTTAACATCAGCAGCTCACGTGCTTTGCGCGGCGCCTTCCTTTCTCATACCAACCTCTTCCTATAAAATTCCTGCTCGAGCACCTTGCGCAACGCGAACTACTTCCACATCTTTTTCATTCTCCGACAACGCTCTCTTCCCGACGTTTCCACTTTCATTTCACTCTTTTATTAAATCTCTGGTTGTGTAACCCTTTTCAAAGTTTGCCCGCTCATGTTGCTTTAAACTTCTGCTATCTCTGAAGACTCCTTTTTGCCCGTATTATCTGTCTTTTTGCTGTTACTTAATAACGTGTATGATTCCTTTTTCGCTTCGGTGATATTCCCCGCCGAAACAGGTCCACTGAATTCCCTTGCAACGTCATCTCCTCCGCAAGCGGCTGCAGGATATTCTCTCGTACCTGACTCAGTCATGCCAAAACCTGTTGGTTGTGCCGTGGGCCCGCCTTGTGACACAGCTATACCGTTTGCTCATGTCTGAAATTCACATCGCTTTATCCCGTATGGTTTCTTTAGTTTTGGCCCGTAATATCGGTCCGTGCAGATCTGGCCCGTAAAACACGTGGTACGTGGGCCTTAGTTTTTCGCGTCATTTAAGTTTAATAGTTTTACGTTACAAACCTTCTACCGCGAAAAGACATGTTATCATGACCTGTGCCTCTACCTCTTTGCATCATATTTAGGCGGTAACGTTCGTTCTCATTTTGTTCATTATGCTCTTGACTATCCCTCGTCCAGTTATTATTGTTTTGACGATAACCACAGTTTCTTCTCCAGTGCTCCTCGTCTTCTACTCTTTCCAATAACGACGAGAAGCATTTGTGGTTACTTTCCACGTAACGTTTTGAATCCTCCAGTAGCTTTTTCCATAGTTCCCACACTATTTTGGATTCCGGCTGTCTGTTTCTGAAGTGTGTCAATTTTTGGAACCACATTTCGCCAAACTCTTTCATTAAGTTCCTGCCACTGATGTCATATAATCTGGCCATGACAAATTCACGCCATAGACAATCCTGGTGTTGCTCTGACAAGTATTCCTCTATAAATTTTTGTTTAAATTCATCAAATGACATTTGTTCCGTATCTAAATTTAATCCCCATGTTTTTGCATCGCCTGCCAAGGCGCTAATAACTACATTCGTCTTTTCCTGCTCCATTACATAATCATGGAAATTCCTTTCACAGTTTTTCAAAAAATCTAATGGGTGCCATCCATTATGTCTTTCTGCCGGATCGAATCGTTCTTTCCCCTCCAGCAATTTGCTACACATTCTGTCAGTTACGTAATTCGGTTTTTGTCTCATATTTCGTTCAAGGTTGCTCACTTTACCTTGAATCTGGTAAGTGTTTTGTTCACACTTCTTTTCGTAAGTTGCCACTTGTTTACTCAGTTCTTTTTCTGAATCATTCGGTGTTACATTTGTTTATTAATTCGGTTTTGAGGCCAAAAACTTTTTCAACTTTTGTTACAACCAAAGGTTCTACAGTGTCTTGAATTTTCATTATTTCGCTATCGAACCTGTAGTTGATGTCATTAACCTGTCCTTGCATAGTGGAGACATTCTTATTGATCGTATCTATCTCTTTTTTTAAGTCTTTGATTGCATTACTCACCACACCTACTTTTGAGTTTACTTTTTCGATCTGTTTACTGATTTTAATATCTTGTGCTTTAATTTGATGACCTTGTGCTTTAATTTGATTACCTTGCACTTTCTCAAGTGTTTTAAGCTGGTTATTAATATAACTACGTTGTACTTTAATTTGATGATCCTGTGCTGCAATTTGTTTGTTAACATTCCTACCTTGTTCTGCAATTTGTGAAGACAATATTTTTAACAAATCGGTCATATTCAGCGGTTTTTTGCTTTCTTGTTGCAAGGTGACCTCATATTCATATTCTGTTTCTCGTGTTTCGCTCGTTTCACTTTCGACTTTTGATGAATTGAACATATCAGTCAAGTCTTTAACATAACCACTGTATTTGGTCGTGTCGTCCTTCCTACCTTGTTTTATTTGCAACGATTCCATTGTTTGAATTTGATCGTTGACGTGGGTATGGTGCTCCACGTAAGCCTGTTGCCGCCCTGTGGGGTCATCTGTGCTCTTGTCTAGTTAATTACTGCCACCTATTACACTAGGTTCTCTTCCGTCTCTCTCGTCCTGACCTACTGTCGACTTTGTATCCATTTTAATTTTGTCAGTACTTTATATTTTACCTTTTAAAAACCTGTGAGGTTTTGTATTAATTATTTTGCCTGACGTATTGCAAGTTCGCGCCGCTGGACATTCAATACTCGTCTTATAATTGTTTTACATCCAATATTTACGTTATGAAATGTATTTTAGTGAGTAAAACTTGACGAATGTCCTATCACGCAGCACCTCGTATAACACTAGCTTAATATACGTCACTCTTCTCTAACAACCTAACCTTAAGTCCTGTCTCTGGAAGAGTGACGTATATCAGGTTAGTGTTATACTAGGCTTTTCCCATGACAGGACTTCAGGTTAGGCTGTTAGGGAGACTGACGTATCTCAAACTAGTGTTATATACAGAGCTGGCGCCATATAGTGTTCCAGTTATCAGGCGAAAATAATTGATTACCAACTGATGAACTTGATTTGACTGTGGTACTCACACTTACCCTGCTGGAAAATGGAATCGTTGTCGGAGAACACATCAAACATGAACGGGTTCAGGTCGACAGCAATAGCGTTCTCGTAGGTCGCAGCTATTAAATGGCCGTTACTGCCATCGGTCACGTCTACTCATTGGTTAATGTCACCCATACCATAACATTGCCATCAATGGCCTGCGTTCATGATGCAATGCGTTCTTAGAACAGCAGTTCGCTTGGATTATGGCGTATCCGACAACGACCATCGACCCTGTGTAACAAGAAACATCACTCATAAGACGAGGTGACGTGTACCCATTGAATCACCCAACCATCTAGATGGTTCCGTGGTCACTGCAGTTGCAATTAATCATACTGTTAGGTCATTATTGGAACACGTAGGGGCAGTCTCCTACGGAACCCCATGGTCAACAATGTGCACTGAACGATGTCCCCCGAAACACTTGTGCCTGTACCTGCATTGTACTTTCTCGTATCCATCATAGATCGCCGCTTATCCTGCTTTATAGAACAGCCAAGCCTCTCACCTCCATGTACTGTGACAAGGCGTAGATGTGCAACACCTTGTCACCCTTTCGTGGCTTCATCATCCTTCAACCAATTCCCACAGATGCTCATGACATTAGCACGTGGGCAGTAAACCAGTTTCGAAATTTCCGAGATTCTGGTTCTCAGGCGCCAGACAATAACAAGCTACTCTTTGTCAATATCACGTATGCAAGGGCATTTCTCCATTTGCTGTCCATATCGTAGCTAGAATAATCCCCATTTGTTTCTGCTCTGTTTACACACTTTTCTTACTGCTTTACATGTAAGCAACGCCACCAGGCACCATTCATTCTCACGGTGGCTAGTGATCATAATTTTTGGTCTCATCAGTGTAGATATCTGTAAGGTGGGTGCAAATGGCACGCACATCGTTCAATGATACCCAACTTTACACCGTTCAATAAAGGTCAGTGGGTTACAGAAACATACTCTTATGTGTGGAGTCTTCATCGCTCTATTAAGATGCAATTCGGGACGGATGGGATTGCTAGCACAAAAAACAGGCCATCAACTGTGTACTGAACGCTAAAGAACGGATTCATATAACACCGGAAAAACGTAAACATTCACATCGATTAATGGCCCGTGCGATAAAAACAAAAATTGGTAAGCGTGTTTCCACATCCGAAAAATGATATGTATTTAAATTTCGCGCCAGCCGCATAACAGTGGCGCTAGTAGTGCCTCTGTGAGGATACAGAGCAGGTTTGCTTTAAATACACGCTGTAAACGTGAGATTGGACACGGTAAGTTATTTTTAGTCAAGAATTCCTTTAAGGCGACAAAAACGCTATTATCTAACCTCATGGAGTTTGAACGAGGTTGGCCGGCCTGAGTGGCCGTGCGGTTCTAGGCGCTACAGTCTGGAGCCGAGCGACCGCTACGGTCGCAGGTTCGAATCCTGCCTCGGGCATGGATGTGTGTGATGTTCTTAGGTTAGTTAGGTTTAATTAGTTCTAAGTTCTAGGCGACTGATGACCTCAGAAGTTAAGTCGCATAGTGCTCAGAGCCATTTGACCCGTTTTGAATGAGGTTGTGTAACAGAGATACGAAAAGCTGGATGCTCCTTCAGCGATAATGCATAATGACTTGACGACTGGCAGCAGCGCTCGCGAGAATCCATGGCCGCATTAAATCCAATCTCCGAACGGCCACGAGGTACTTCCGAGCGGAAAGACAATTGTATTCAGTCGGCGTATGGCTCTGGTGCATCGTACTACATCTGCAGTAGCAATTTGGGCAGCAGTTAACACAAGGGTGACACAACGAACTGTTACAAAACGGTTACTTCAAGGGCTGCTCTGAGCTACAAGTCCTATAGCGTGCGTTCCACTGACCCCAAAATACCGCCATTTGCGAGTTCACTGGTGTCACGCGAAAGTTCAGTGGAGGGCAGGGTGGAGGTCTGTTGTGTTTTATGATGAACGCTGGTTCTGCCTTGGTGCCAGTGATGGCTGTATTTTGTTTAGAAGGAGGCCAGTTGACGGCATGCAGTCAACCTGTGTGCATACTAGACACACTGGAACTACATCTGTAGTTACTTAATGGGGCGCGATTTCGTTTGACAGCTGGAGTGCTCTCCTGCTTATCCCACGAACTCTGACTGCAAAATTATACGTCAATCTGGAGATTCGACCTGTCATTCTGCCATTCGTGAACGGCATTCTAGGGGGCATTTCCAACAGGATAACGCTCGTCCTCATACCACTGTTGTACCCCAACGTGCCCTACGGAGTGTTGACGTGTGGCCTTGGGACGCTCAACCGCCAGGTCTGTTTAGAGTCAAGCACATTTGGGGCATCATCAGATGACAACTCCATCGTCATCCACAAATACACATTAACCGTCCCTGTGTTGACCGACCGAGTGCAACAGGCATGTAGCTCCATCGCACGAACTGACATCTGGCAACTGTACAACACAAGGTATGCACGTTTGAATGCTTGCATTCAGCATGCTGGTAGTTACATCATTTATTAATGTACCAGCACTTCACATTTGCCATGGCTTTTCTCGCATTTGCAGTAACCTGTACTCTTGCAATTTTATTCAATGAAATATGTTACCTCTGCAAATGTATTCCCCAAATTCCATTACCCTGCATTAATTATTATTTCTGGAGCTGCGATCTTGTACCGTCAGTGCGTTTTGTCACGATAAAGTGAATTTCTTGATGAAGCTGAACGATTCCTCCTAATAGGCCATAATAAAGCATGAGTGGAGATAGAACCACAGGATGGGCTTCGGTTATTTAAACGCGATTGATCCGTATTCACGTAGCAAAATCTAGCTCTTGTCAAGCTTACGAATGCCACCCTAGCTATGGAAACGTACATAAGTTGCAGTGCGTCCTCCTCTGATTGACGACCGGAAATTATTTGGTTCTCTCTTACTATGGGCCCCATACGCAACAGTATCCCAGTATAGGTCGGACGGGTGCTCGCTGCCCAAACCTGCATTCACTCACCACTTCATCCAAGCTTCCTTCACTCGCCACGCGCTTTCACACTAGACAGCCGGCAGTTTTGGTCAATCCTTCAAGTCCCTTTAGCCTCTTTGTCCTCTCCCGGAATTTTCCCCTATGATTGAGCAATCATCTGATTTCCACTCCTTGCCACAAAATCGCTTGATTTTTTTTCCTTGTAATTGTAAATAACAGTCTTCATGGACTCGTGTACAAGGTTTTCTTCTTAGAAAAATGTTATGATAGTTAACGGTTGGGTTTTCCTCAGTCAAAATAGTCGTCACAGGTCCTTTAAACGTGAAATGGCCAGTGCTGCCACCACCATGGATGTAAACTGACCCATATGTCTGTCATTCATGATAAGACTCAAAAAATGCGTTTACATCCTGCGTCTTGCCAGTCGCCCACTCGACTGACAGGTGACAACTTCTCCTCCGTCACGTTACATGCCAGGCCATTCGACTAGACGTAGCGATAGGAGTGCTCTCTCTCTCTCTCTCTCTCTCTCTCTCTCTCTCTCTCTCTCTACCTTTGTTTCTTATTATTGGTTTCAGCCAAAGCCCATCACCCCAAATGCTGTTATGTCATATAATGATACAAACATGTCGTTTATCTGACTTCATTGGACAGTATAAAACACAATCAATTGCAGAAACCAATTGAAGTATGGATTTACTATGACTGCAACATTACAATAAACAACACAAAATGTAGTATATGTACGGTGGGATAAGGCTGATGGAATAGCAAATGTATTTGACAACCAACCTATTCAAGGAACTGAGGACTAATCTTCGAGAAAAATAATCGTTAGTTTTTAAAATATGTCACAGTGTAATGGTTCTTAGACAACTACATTTATCTCATTCGTATATGTACATTGCCTTGTTCAATGTGACGGATATCACAAGGTGTAGAAAGAATTAATCTAAAAAAGTTTGTTTTTGCTAGTATTCCAGTGACCTGCTCTTAGTCTGTTAAGTGGAGCAGTTTCCTTTCCCGTGGGTATCAGTTTTTGGAAACAAGACTGAAGCAGCGTCTGTTGCTGACTCTCCCAGTACCTAGTGGCTTTGGTTTACTGATGTCCCTCCAGTAACAATGCCCTTTCCATTGATCCTGGTTGGCCATTTTGCCAGGTGGCCAGCATGTTCGTTGCTACTAATACCTGCATGTCCCCGTATCCTTTGTAAATGATTGAGCTGACGCAGCCTGGAGATTTACAGATTTTCCTCATAAGAGAGTGTAGAGAACTAATCAATTCAATAGACATTAAGCCTTTGTTAACTTGAGGATTGACTACGCAAAAAAAAGCTTCATGGGTGACAATCAAGCAATCAGCTACATCTGCCCTTTTATAAGTAACAAGAAGGACTGTCCCTAGCTTTTTTGGTCATCTAAAATGCTGCTATCCAGCAGACTGACAACAACTTGGAACCACATGTGAACGATCCCATGTTGACAGTGTATAGGATCTCAGTTCAGACTGAAGACTGCTTTTATCACAAAATTATTTATCACTTCATTACCTAAAAGCGATAACGACGTTATCCCCGCTTAAAAATGAATGTCCTGTACCTCTTGAGTAGGTATTCCCCATGTAATGTCTTTGGTTGCAGTCCCAGTATTTCTGGTGCAGCTTACGAGTCGGACAGCACAAGATGTACACAACGCCACAAAAGACTTTGAGCGTCGACAGGTCATATACAGAGGACAATGTGTTGTTAGGTCACATGTTGCATTCAACCAGTCGTTTGTACATGTCTCATATTGGTCATGATACGCAAAGCACCAAAGTCAACCGATAACTCAATGTTTTTGTATGACTAAGGGTTTACTAAGGGTGTTGCGATGAGGTGGGAGGTAATAAAAAAGACGGTTATCTTTTCTACGAGCATAGGATGCTTAAGAAGACACATCCACATGACTACACAATTGCCGAACTTTATCGACTTCTACTACAGGAAGAGACTTGGAAAGTTACGTTCGCCTCTATCTCGGAGCTTCCGTGGCGCCGCGGAAAGATCGAATCGCCGGCACTACCAGAATCCAGCATTCATGACGATGTATGGCATGCTAGAGAGGTTACGTGACATATTGCTCTGCAGATGTAAACAGAAACGTTTACTAGCGAACTGGGATTATTTCTTTGAACAGTCACACTATTATAACTGGTGTACATAAAGAAAACCAGTCTCGATTTCACCCGTGAGACAGCGTTAAGGCTGTCATTACTTACACGTCACTAATAAATGCAATGCATCAACTTAAATGCATTCAGCGAAATTCCTAAACCTCACAGCAGCAGTGGAAACGTATACAGCTACCTTTTCACACACCTTTTCTAGCTGGCTCTTAGCAGCTTGTATTCATAAGTCTAACAAGATAAAACAGAGTAGCAGCACAAAGTCAGTACGTCAAAGAGTACAAAAAACACACATCCACAGATACAAATATAAGTTATTGATTTCTGTTTGACCTCACCAGGTCCGTCTGCCTTATTAAACATTACGTCCAGCCGGCTAAACGCTCCACTATTTGGTACAATTCCGGTCCCATACAAGCATATGCACGTGGACTAAGACGTAACAGTCGCGTATGTATCATAAGAAAATAAACGCGTCCAACCATCCTTATGTTGTCATTTACTGTGCAATTACCAGTTTCGGCGCATCAGTGCACCATCTTCAGGTCGTAATTGATGGTGAAGGTGTTATCACGATCCATGTAGACAAGTGTCTCCGCTAGTTATGTGGATTCTGAACACTAACGAGACGATTGACCATCAAAGGTTGTGTTCAAAATGACGACCGGCCGCGGGAATACACGTTTCCAGTCTGGTATGGAACGACGGCTCCACCAGCGTTAGCATTTCAGCGGAGACTTCCGAGCAAGCGGCAGTAAGACGTCGTCGCGTATTATCAGATGTAGTTGGTATGTTCTTGTAGACAGCGTCTTTCTGCTTTGCTCACAGAAGAAAGTCTGCAGGCGTCAAATGTGGGGAGCGGACTGGGAAAGGTACGGGTCCTCAGCGTCCATTTCAACGATTTGTAAACAGTTCGTGAAGACATTCTGTAGCACTACGTGCACTATGGGCTGGACAGCCATCATGTTGGTACCACAAGTTACTCATAGACCGCAGAGACATCTCCTAGCATCTGCGGAAGACGATCTGTTAGGAAGATGCGATGCTTGTGCGCGTTCAGGGCTCCGTCTATGAGAAACTGGCCTGTGAACTGGTGGTTCAATATTCCACACCACATGTTGAGTCTCCATGGACGCTGACGTTCCACCTCACCAATAGAGCATGTTTCGATGGTTTACCTAGACATAGTTGGTAAATGTGGCCTAATCACTAAACAAGATACATGATACTTATTGATTATCCTGTCCTAATGCCCATTTACAAAGGTTAACACGATTCTCATATCGTTCCCATGCAGCTCTTGATGGAGGGAGATGTAACAGGGATGGAACCTATGTCGATGGAGAATACGTAGGACACTTGCCTGATTCGTGCCAATTCTTTGTGCGATTGCACTGGAACTAACGTGCTAATCAACCGCAGCAGCAGCAAGAACGTTAATTTCCCTCTCCTCTGCCGTCACTTCCTTCTTTCTGGGACGTTGTTTAGGTGTTACACCACCACATGCAAGTAACTAGTTGAAGAGGTTGATAAATAATTGCCGATATGGTTGACGTCAGTTGGGATATCTTGTCGCACAGACTGTACAAGAGCGAACTACATTCTTCCTACACCCTCCGTACACCATGAGCATGTCGACTTTTTCTGCATTGGTAAGTCCCATCGGCCACACACGATCCGCTGCTTGGGCTGTCACACACTGACTGATTAGCAGGTCGCAACGCACCCAAGGAACACACAAGCACACTGTAAGAAACATAAGAACATCGTACTTAGCAACTTAGAAACTTTTCAGAATACAATTACTCATAAACGACTAGTACTAGTAACCTGCAACAAACGCTACTGACATTCTAATTTACACTACTTTTAGTCAGTTAATGTCAACAGGCATTGTTGTATTTAAAAAAGTGAATGTTTGCACAAAATGCACTTTTTAAGTATTATTACAATCTATTTACGAGCTAAAAATACGAACCCCTGATTACCATTCCATTCTGTGAAAACCGTACTTCAAAGGTACTTCCCATTTCCGCAACAACTGCGGTTCAAGTTTTAGGCTAGTCACCCTGTGTATGAACTAAAAGTTTAAGATAAGTAGATGATTATACGACCATAAGGGAAATCCGCTGAATATTAATTGCTGTATGTTGGTAGATTCTTATGTACGTGTTGCCGTCATTTGAAATGTTAACTTACAGAAGAAATGCTGTCCATGCTGAATCATTGCAGCGTTATAAAACTATGCTTCTAAATTTAACTGATAGCATCCATAGTCTTAAAAACTCTCTGCGCAAATTATACATGTATTCTGGATTCTGTAAAAAAGTATTCACTATCAACGTCACTTCCCAGCTAGTACTTTCATCAGTGTAGACTGTCAATCCAGTTCTGTAGCTGACATGTTGTTTTGGTGTATTATTTAATACAAATGAAAGCTGAACTTCACATCCGAAATTTTAATTTTTGTGGGTAGGATTTCAATGATATAGCTGATAATGTTTATGCGTAATCATTAGTTTCATATTACATTTGTTCTTAGTTATAGTCTCCGAAGAAGGAAAGATATGATTAAGTAACGTGCGATAGTACACAATTCCTTAGTGATCTAGACAGAATTATTCATTAGTCTTGTGTGTCTTGTCATCGTTGATGAGTAATTCAGCCGAGGCTCTACGCTGCTGAGCATGGCCGACCCCAGGTGTACAGGGCAACATATCGCCCGAGGCAGCAGAGGGCGAGGAGTGGCCAGGTGGCACGGCAGCTGGGGGACGTGGTCGGCATCTGAAGCAGCACATGAAAGAGGCGCCGACAGCCAGCCACTAATTATTTCCGAATTGCAAAACTTGATCATGCATACGAACACATGTGACGTAGTCCCCCTAGGGCCGGCGCGGAATTACTCGAGTGGTGACGTCACGCGCCCTTTCGGAGGGGGAACGAGCAGTGTCGCTGCCAACGACAAGGCGTATCCGTTCTAGCGTGGCATCCCTCGTCACCGCACCTAACGAGTCATCCTTACCTCTCCCAGTCAATATGTAAATGATTACGTTTTTCACAACTCACTTGCAGTATTCATTGTTTCTAATCACCATACATTAATGATTCTTAAATTACCGGCTGTGTCTTCTTTCTGATACGAATCCCACCGTCGCTTACAAAGTGGGTTTTTGGAGCAAAATTATGGTAGTACAAGTAGTATAAACTGTTATGATGACAAAATATCACTTACACGTATACTGTCTTCTCAGTACGTTCCTAGTTATTTGTATTTGAATCTGTCTTTATGAAACTCTGAAGTGAAATGTTTCATGTTACTATTACTATTTCTATAAACGTGCCCCGAACCTCTTAGTTGCTTGTGTTGCCCTGAATATGAAATATATACACAAAATTAGTCATTGTCAAAACAAAACCTGTCTTTATTCAACTGACGTGAACTGTTTCCTTGTTCATCTCCTTTTTTTCGTTTCGCATGTACAAGGTGAGGCTTAATTATAACAAGAAAAAATATCCTACTGATATCTGGAGATACCGTGAGCACGGTAAATGGTTGGAAAGCATATTAGAACGTAGTTAAGGTACATTTCTTACGTGGGCAATGCAGACAATACGAGTAGATGCATGATGTGTTATGTGGACGTGACTAATGGAAAAAAAAGAAAGAGAAAAAAAAATTAAAATGAATCTGCCTGGAGCCTTAAAAGGGTCTAGTACAAAATATGGTCTTACAAAACAGGTACTGATCTAAATTAAGCCGTTAGACCAGGAGAACAGACCAAACGTTCTGCCAATACGCAGAAACAAATTACATGTTTTCTTTTTTTTTCTCTTTTTTTTTTTTGTTTTGAACCAAGAGTGTAAGACTCAGACCATGAGTAAGGTATTTATAATGAGATATGAAAACAAAGGATACTAGGCCCAGAAAGCGACAATGCACATAGATTTTCACTCTCACCTACGGAATATACCAGCTAGATATACTTGACAGCGCAGAAAACGCGGGAAGTCGCAGCCACTGCTCATGTGGAGCAACGAAATTTGGCGGTGTCGGAGGTTGGGAACGGTTTGCATAGCGCATTGATAGATAAAACGAAATCGTCCTACTTAAAAATCAAGCAGACAAGTGGTTAAAGGCCGTTGGCATGTATTCTCACAAGTCGATGAAAATCCACTTCTAAACAAAAAGATGAACGTGAATGCCATTATTCCTTGGCAGTCACTCAAAAGATATGTTCAGCCGCCTGTTTGCGAGTTCTTTCCATTGGGCACCACTTCAGCGGCTTAAGCGCTCTTAACAAACCACTATAACAATGTCGAGGAAAGGGACCTTACAGTTCTACGTTGAATCCTAACCGCGTGTCGTTCTTGGTATATTTTCGTATCACTGAGAGATGAAGGCTAGTGTAAAGGCAAACTAAGAAAATTTGGTATCTGACCTGGATTGAGTCCTGAGACCTTACAGTCTCTAAGGTCGTTCTTTACCGCGAAGCCAGCAAGCCTGGAACTTGCAAATAAATCAGGGCAAAACTCTTCTTTCAAACGCGGGGCAGATGAAGCGTACTACTGCGTTCATCAGATGGGTTGACGTAGTCAAGCATTAGCTTCGGGGGGCAGGACTACAAGTCAAACGTTAGAGACTAAAGGGAAGCATTGTGATAATGATAATCGACAGCGATTATTGAGGAAATGTCTATAGTGACTAGCAAAATGTAATATCTTAAGAGGAATGGGTAGTTTCCGCAGTGAATGATTGCCCAGTATGAGCGTATAGGCCACATGGTGTTCCTTTTGACCCAAAATACACTGAAGAGCCAAAGAAACTGGTACACATACCTAATATCGCGTAGGGCTCCCGCGAGCACTCAGAAGTGCCGCAAAACGACGTGGCACGGACTCGAATAATGGTTCAAATGTCTCTAAGCACTATGGGACTTAACATCTGAGGTCATCAGTCCCCTAGAACTTAAAACTACTTAAAGCTAACTAACCTAAGGACATCACACACATCCATGCCCGAGGCAGGATTCTAATCTGCGACCGTAGCACCAGCGAGGTTCTGGACTGAAGCGCCTAGAACCAATCGGTCACAGCGGCCAGCTACTCCACTAATGTATGAAGTGGTACTGAAGGGAATTGACACCATGAATCCTGCAAGGCTGTCCATAAATCCGTAAGAGTACGAGGGGGTGGAAACCTCTTCTGAGAAGCACGTTGCAAGACATCCCAGGTATGTTAAATTAAGGTTCATGTCTTGGGAGTTTGGTGGCCAGCGGAAGTTTTTAAAACAGAAGAGTGTTGCTGGAGGCACTCTGTAGCGATTCTGTGGGGTGTCGCATTGTTCTGCTGGAATTGCCAAGGTCTGTCGGAATGCGCAATGGGCATGAATGGATGCAGGTAATCAGACAGGATGCTTTCGTACATGTCACCTGTCAGAGTCATATCTAGACGTATCACGGGTCCCATTCCACTTGTGCTGCACACGCTCCACATCATTACAGAGCCTTCAACAGCTTGAACAGTCGCCTGCTGACATGCAGGTTCCCTGGGTTCATGAGTGTGTCTCCATACCCATACACGTCCATTCGCTCGACTGAGTTTGAAACGAAACTTGTCCTACCAGGCAACATGTTTCTAGTCATCAACAGTCCAATGTCGGTCGTGACGGGCCCAGGCGAGCCTTAAAGATTTGTGTCGTGCAATCATCAAGAGTACACGAGTGGGCCATCGGCTCCGAAAGCCCGTATCGATGACCTTCCGTTGAATGGTTTGCAAGGCGACACCTGTTGATGCCCCAGCATTGAAAGCTGCAGCAATTTGCGTAAGGTTGCACTTCTGTCACCTTGAACGATTTTTTTTCAGTCATCGTTGGCCCGGTTCTTGCAGGATGTTTTTTCGGCATCAGCGATCTCGGAGATTTGACGTCTTACCGCATGCCTGATATTCTCGGTACACCCGTGAAATGGTCTTACGGGAAAATCCCCACTTCATCGCTACCTCGGAGATGCCAGACACTTGTTGTCTTATACAGGGTGTTACAAAAAGGTACGGCCAAACTTTCAGGAAACATTTCTCACACACAAATAAAGAAAAGATATTAGAGCTCATTTTAGTTTCGTCAGTATGTACTGTACTTCTTCGATTCACCGCCAGTTGGACCAATTGAAGGAAGGTTATGTTGAACATGTGCCTTTACAAGTACGACAAAACATTTGGTTCATGCACGATGGAGCTCCTGCACATTTCAGTCGAAGTGTTCGTACGCTTCTCAACAACAGATTCGGTGACCGATGGATTGGTAGAAGCGGACCAATTCCATGGCCTCCACGCTCTCCTGACCTCAACCCTCTTGACTTTCATTTAAGGGGGCATTTGAAAGCTCTTGTCTACGCAACCCTGGTACCAAATGTAGACACTCTTCGTGCTCGTATTGTGGACGGCTGTGATACAATACGCCATTCTCCAGGGCTGCATCAGCGCATCAGGGATTCCATGCGACGGAGGGTGGATGCATTTATCCTCGCTAACGGAGGACATTTTGAACATTTCCTGTAACAAAATGTTTGAAGTCACGCTCGTACGTTCTGTTGCTGTGTGTTTCCATTCCATGATTAATGTGATTTGAAGAGAAGTAATAAAATGAGCTCTAACATGGAAAGTAAGCGTTTCCGGACACTTGTCCACATAAGATATTTTCTTTCTTTGTGTGTGAGAAATGTTTCCTGATAGTTTGGCCGTACGTTTTTGTAACACCCTGTATAGGCGTTGCTGACCACAGCGCCGTATTCCGGCTGTTTACGTATATCTGTATTTGAATACGCAAGCCCATACCAATTTCTTTGGCGCTTCAGTGTATATCCGTGAGTCATCTCGCACTGACCGTATATCTGTAGGTGCCAGGTGCTGGACGTGTTCACATTCACTTTTCATGTATCATATGACAGGTAGACGACTTCATGCTGACCTGTATTCCCGTATTATGGATAATGTTATAATCCGACTACTTCGATGATTTTGTCCTGAGGGAATTTCTGTTTACAGCACGTTCAGTTTCCAATAAACATGCCAATTATGGTCTTAGAGTACATTGCAGAAGTGAACGAGATTTTTCTTCTCGAGTTGCCTCCTTCTACGCTAAACCTCAACTCCACTGAATAAGTATGGGTGGTTACGAAACGAATCAATCGAAAAAACTGGTGATACCCCGCCACAAGAACACACCATCACCTTAGTAACAACACCTTAGCTACCTGGAAGACGATAGGGGAAAATGATAGATTTATGGTTCATGAGATAGACGCCATTCCTAGCAGGATGTGAGTGGTCAATGAGGTGGAATGCTGTAGGATGGAACATTAAATGGTAAATAAACCACATGCCATTCCCTTCTGAGGGCACAAAAAATCTTACTAGAACTGTAAACTGTTCGTTCTTTTAGTTTAGTCTTCTCTATGGATTAAAAAATTAGCTTCCTAAAACAAAAGATAACTGGCATATTTGTGATTCCATCCGAATTCTGCTGTCCCGTAGGTACTTCTCAGTTTGTCATCTACACCAATGAACTACGAAATCGCCATACTGATTGCTGCGACATCAAAAATTTCTTATCGTTATTTCGCTCTTCTCTCCACTTTACAACTTCAAGTACCTTTATCACGTCTGGAATCCTAGGAATGACACGGAACAGATTTTCTTTCGTGTTTTTAGAGGCTGTGTGCTTGGTAGTGAGTGTCAATGAGCCGTAACTTACTGCCGGCTCCGGTGGCCGAGCGGTTCTAGACGCTTCAGTCCGGAACCACGCGGCTGCTACGGTTGCAGGTTCGAATCCCTCCTCGGGCATGGATGTATGTGATGTCCTTAGCTTAGTTAGGTTTAAGTAGTTCTAAGCTCTAGGGGACTGATGACCTCAGGTGTTAGGTCCGATAGAGTTCAGAGCCATTTGAACCGTAACTTACTAAATTACTCTCGCAATTACAACTGTCTCTAACTTTTATGGGCAAAACTGTACACTCTGTGATGTGATTGGCTTCTGCGTAACATGACAACTTAATCGAATTTCAACCATAGAAACTCTATGTGCTGTCAAGTAAATTAATATGGTGGTGTGGGCGCACGACAGCATGGTCATCAGCGGCCGAAGTAATACTTGATAGGACGAGTGTGGATGAAGGTCGCAAATTATTAAATCATGAACTGCAAAGGAAAACATATAGAACGCCATGGAAACATGCACTTCTCTCTGTCACTCTTCCACTCCCTCCCTCCCTCCCTCTCTCTCTCTCTCTCTCTCTCTCTCTCTCTCTCTCTCTCTCTCTCTCTCTCTCTCTCTTTCACACACACACACCCACCCACACAAATATAAATCACGTTGTCAGATCTAAGACTTAAAGTATGAAAGGTAGCATACCCGTCTGCTGGTATTGCCAAAAGTCGTGACTATTCTGAAATACAACCATCAACTCTGTTTCTGAATCGCCGTTAGCGTGTCTGCTCGCTGGGGTGGTGGCAGAGGGTTCCTAACCCGAAGTTTGAAGTCCCCCATGAGCCGGAAGCAACAAGATACAGAAGGTCCTGTAAACTCAAGTATTGACAGATTTCCTCAATATCAGAGCTGAGTTGAAATAAAGCACATTACGTAGTTAACATTTCGATCAAGGACAACAAATATCGTCTGAATCGAAAGAGATAATGAAGTTGAAAAGTAAGATGTATGCAAATCAATGTTTAAACAACAATAAAAATGTGAGAGGACGATCTGGCTGTGACAATTTTTTTACGGTCTCTGTTCATTTATTCATCTTTAATTGTTCAGCAAGAAGGGAACTGAATTAGTTTAATGGAAGTCATGATATCACAATGATTGTATAGGCTGATTTCACTTCCTCTTTTTAATTCAATGCAATGTGATACGGTACAGAGCATAACAGTTTGCTTTATGAATGGGCTTTGGAAGTGGGGAGTGTTGTGAATATGAGACAGGCGATTTGCAGCGAGGCCACGCGAAACATAGCTGTGGACACGCCTGAAACATAGACAGAAGAAGGGCAGGTATGGCAACCTCGCAATGTGCGTGGGTGATAACTGCTTTGCCAAACGGAGAGCAGGTGGAGAGGCCAATTTCCAGTTTATAGCAAAAATGGCTCTGAGCACTATGGGACTCAACTGCTAAGGTCATTAGTCCCCTAGAACTTAGAACTAGTTAAACCTAACTAACCTAAGGACATCACAAACAACCATGCCCGAGGCAGGATTTGAACCTGCGACCGTAGCGGTCTTGCGGTTCCAGACTGCAGCGCCTTTAACCGCACGGCCACTTCGGCCGGCAGTTTATAGCAAAATCTGCAGGATGGTCGAGATAGAAAGCCTTCCTCCACAACGTGGATCTCCATCAGTGGGTGGTAGGCCCTAGGAAATATTTGAGAAGAGAAGCATCTTCAGGATTTCCTTAAAAAAAGTGTCAAAACTACTCTGCCATGTTTAACGTTCAAAAGTTACAGCAAAGTTGGCGACTAGCCTCGTGAACAGTTTTTTTTTTTTTCTTTTTGTATACGTTTTCATAGGTTCTGTAATGTCAGGTGGCAAATCAACTCATAGAAGCACTACAAGTGGTGGGTTAGAAGTGACATCAGGGAACGTAATAATTCGCGGGACGTCTTAGAAAAGAAGGGAAGAAATCAATTTCATTCGCTTGTTGACCTTTCACAGTTTCTTTTTCCAATATCCTGTCAAAGAAAAATTACGTCATTGGAAGGCTGTAGTAACTTTGGATAGGATTGGTGGACACATTTTGTTGGTAGGAAGGTGGGAAGAAAGGAGCTCACAGCTTTTTGATGACTTAGAGAACATGAGAAGTGGACATGTCGCAGACACCAGATGGTGGAATGAGTTTTCGCTGCAGTCTCAAGTGGCTAATCGTCCTACGCCCAATGTTCGTGTCCTCAGCTGTTCGATGGTAGTGCTGAACTTCAGACGAGTGAGCCGCTTTCTTTCCATTCTGCTCATATTACACTGTAAGCATCGCTTACAGTTCCGACACATTAGTATTAGTGAGATCTCACAATCTTACATTCGTCATTGCTATCTTACTTGTTTGGATATTTAGTTTCTTGTTGCAGACCATCGCAGTAATCATCATAGTCAGGTCGCAAATCAACTCATAGAATCAGATGCGAGATTGTTAATCAACTACGCCTCATTACGTAACTGTGCCAACTCATCGTTCCCTGTTCTCATCGGAAAGCACTTCACTGTAAAATTCAAATTCCTATAAATTTTTTTTCATCACTTATAACTCCAGTTGTCTTTAATAATAAACCATATAGTACTCTTAAATCTTGAGTTTATTATTACATTTACTCCCTTTCAGAGATAAAAATTATGCCAATTGATCCACAAAATTTCGGGAGAACTTCCTGTCACAGTATTTCTGCAGAGTGTCTTCTGGTCATCTTCAGGTGCTACTGGCGAAAATGCACTGAGCTCTGGTATTTAAGGCCCCATCAGCACAAGCGTGGTGAATTCAGTTGGCGTTGCGCGTGAGCTACTTGAGAGCGTTCGATTCTGCTGCGCCATGCGCCCTCCGTGGTGAAAACTCCCCGCAGAGATATCAATTCGATTGTCTTCTCGCGGTTTCATCACAGAACTAAGCTGGCTACGGAGGACACGAAGTTTTTCAACGATTGGATTCCTTGTAAAATTCAACTGAAAACCGCCACTCGATTAATAAGAGACTCACTGTCAGACAGTCGTATATCCACGGATTCATTTATAATATAACTTCAAAAGTTAGACGTGTGGGACACAGTTTTAGTCTCACTGTAATTTATGGCATGACCAGTGGAAATACAGAGTTCGACGATGGCAGACTTACAAGGCTGAAGAAGGCGAGCATGCCGCTGATGTTCTACAATGTGATCATGCTCAGTACCCGTCGTTTGCTCTATACAAGGCTTGCCGCATTCACAGAGTCCTGAAAACACCTGCCTTGAGCAGCTCTAGGTCGTCTTTGACAGATCCCAAAAGCGACGAAACTTTTGCAGAAGGGCAAAATATTGCTTTCACTTCATATTTTCTTAGTATTCCACAAAAAAAAAAAAAAAAGTTGGCCTCCCGGAGATACAAAGGACTCTCCATGGAAGATTTTGAGGAGCGAGCACTCGCCTCAGCCACTTTGAAACAAACAGTATTTTAGCGATATGTTGATGATACTTTTATAGTTTGGCCTTATGGTTTGGATCGTCTGCGACAGTTCCCACAACATGTGAATTCCATACACGAAAACAGAAAATTTACCATGGAGTTGGAGAAGGAGGGTTGCCTGCCGTTTTTAGACGTCTTGGTGCGGCATAAGAGCGCTGGCACACTTGGTCATTCAGTATATAGAAAGCCCACTCACACAGGCCTTCACCGAGCGAGGTGGCGCAGTGGTTAGCACACTGGAATCACATTCGGGAGGTCGACGGTTCAATCCCGCGGTCGGCCATACTGATTTAGGTTTTCCGTGATTTCCCTGAATCGCTCTAGGCAAATGCGGTGATAGTTCCTCTGAAAGGGCACGGCCGACTTCCTTCCCCGTCCTTCCCTAATCCAATGAGACCTATGAACTCGCTGTTTCGTCTCTTCCCCCAAACAACCAACCAACCAACCACACAGGCCTTCACTTTCAAGCCGCTAGTTGCCACCATCCGGCACAAACGATCGGTATTTTGAAGACCTAGATTCACCAAGCCCACCTCATCACTGACACCGACAGTTTGCAAACGAAACTAGGGCACCTGCCGACTGTATTTCTGAAGAATGCGTATTCGTCCCAGCAAGCGGAGGGAGCGCTGCTGACCTGTAAACGACGGAGCAAAGAAGAGGAAGAGGCCTTTAAAACGACTGCCTATTTACCATATATTGGTAATATTTCAGCGCTAATAGGCAGAATACTAAGGAAATATAAAGTGAAAAGAATCTTTCGCACTCCTGCAAACATTTTGTAGCTGTTGGAATCTGCCAAAGACGACCTAAAGCTGCGCAAGGCAGGAGTTTACAGGACTCCGTGTGAATGCGGCAAATCTTATATAGGGCAAACGACGCGTACTATGTAGGATCGCCCTGTAGAACATCAGCAGCATACTCGCCTTCTTCAACCTTGTCAGTCTGACATCGCCGAACACTCTATTTCCACTAGTCATGTCACAAATTGCAGTGAGGCAAAAACTGTGTCGCATACGTCTAACGTACGGAGTTCTATTATTAATGCACCCATAATCAAGGTAAGATTGCATAAGGGCCGTTTCAAAGTGCTGTAGGCAGTTTCGACCAGTACCCCATGCGTTGTAGGTAATACATTTT
The DNA here is from genome assembly GCF_023864345.2 of Schistocerca serialis cubense. NCBI lineage: Eukaryota > Metazoa > Arthropoda > Insecta > Orthoptera > Acrididae > Schistocerca > Schistocerca serialis. The sequence continues at coordinate 588,164,400 of NC_064640.1, forward strand.
AAAATACAGAGAACTTTATGGGATCGTCGGTAGGTCGGTAAGCTATGGCAGCCATGTGAGTTTGGAATCGAACTCGATGACCAGGAAGCTTACTATGTCTTTAAAATTTAGAACTGTGTTCCTAATCCTCAGCGCATGAAAGCTTAAGACAGAACCTAAACGGGTAAGAACAACGCTCATAGACTTCTCTGTTCAGAAATTATAATTCCTCTATCCCGCCCTTTCCTCCAACAGTCGAATAGTCAGTTGCAACAGACATTTTGTTGTTACAACTCTCGAGGAGGAACAAAAGACAGAGAAATCGTCAACGGAAAAGGAACGTTGGACGGCACTTATGTGTAGACGGTGTGCTTTTAAAAGTTATGGCAGAGACAGTCGCGCTGATAACACTACTTTGAGGGACCTCGTTGCCTAGCTCACAGCAGTCATAGAGGATGTCCCGGACTCGATAGTTTCCTGAGGATATTGTGCACCCAAATTGATTCTTAGACCTTCTCGAAGTAAATAAATAAAAATAAAGAAAGTGATGTCAGCGCTGGAAAGCCTGTTATGTAGCCGCTTCCATGTGGGTCAGGTTATCATGAATGGAGTGATACCTCGTGGACCGACAATAAAAGTGACTAAAGATTTGTCTGATTTCTAATATCCAGAAAAGGCGGCGATTGACCATCCGCTCCAAGGTCCTTCCCACGAAGTTACTGAGGGCAACACTACGATAACTATACAGGTATGTCGGGTACATCCCTGGTTTTAAAAGTTGAATTACAGTTGCCTCTGAACACGAGTCATGAAAGTGTCCTGATGCCAAAATGAGGTCAAAAATATCGAGAAGCATATCTTTGCTGCGCCCTGTGAGCTGCTGTAACATATTACAATGTACCATAACGTGATCAGGTGACGTGTCAGGAGTCGCGGATAACGCAGAATCCATGGAGAGAGAGCCGTTGCATCCTTCTTCACAGGTAAACAGAAGTCCCATTTGCCGTCTCAGCAGCCATCCTGTAGCGTGGCAAAGCTGAATACTGACTGCCAGTGGAGTTAAATGTGACAAAATAGCAGGCCATAGACCGAATAATGTTTCACGGGTTGGTTGGCCAGCCATGTGTCTCATCGGCGCACAGCGCACCTTTAGATTGAGAGGTTCAGTCTCGCGATCCGGGCAATTGGGCCAGTCAAGCGTGAAAATGCGGGCTCAACACCGCATGTAGATATATTAATGAGAGGAGGGAACATCTGTCTACAACAGAAAAAAGTGATCACTGTAAAAATAAGATTTATTACCATAAAACATCGATATATGAATTACCCACTGAGTTAAGTTAATGACTGTTTAATAAATTTGCAGAGTATTATGAATGGCTGATCTAACCTTGGCACTAGTGGGTGAGCATGATAAATGCATAATTAAGAGAATAATTCATGGATACGATAAATGATTGCGGGACTGACTAGTGGATTAAAGAATACACGCAAAATAAATATTAACACCAGTAACATCGCCACAGTGCATGATGGAGGCATCTAGCCAGCTGCGAAACGTTAAAATTATGCAGCTAGCTTCCGATTGGACCTAACAAAAATCACATCCTTAGTCAGCCTGTAATTGCAAAGCCGGCCCATTTTTACCAGACACATACAGAATGAAAGTAGAAATGGCAGCAGTAATGGCTGGAGATTCTGAGTCCACTTTAGCCTCTGCGCTAGTAATAAATTGGGACATCCTTCTGATCGACACAAAGACGTGTCTGGAAGCAAGTCTTTACCCTTTGGTCCCCTAGTGGGAAGCGTTCTCTTCGGTCGTCTAGCAGTATGTGATGAGTCTTTGTCTCCCACCTGCAACAGTTCTCTTACGTAGTCTAGTGTTCTCTGTCTTAACCCTCTGAAACGTGGTTGCTCCTGCCAGAGTAGGAATTTCGCGGGCCAGTAGCAGCAGACATTTTCTGATCAGTCCAGTAATAATTTTGTTGGTTGGTTAAAAGCTTTCACTCCTACGGATTTCTGTAATTAACAAATAGTGCTATGGTGTGAGAAGAAAGTCAGAAAACCTCTACCACTCCATATAACGATTCTGGCCGCGCGGGATTAGCCGAGCGGTCTCAGGCGCTGCAGTCATGGACAGTGCGGTTGGTCCCGGCGGAGGTTCGAGTCCTCTCTCGGGCATGGGTGTGTGTGTTTGTCCTTGGATAATCTAGGTTAAGTAATGTGTAAGCTTAGGGACTGATGACCTTAGCAATTAAGTCCCATAAGATTTCACACAAATTTGAAAAAAAAAAAATAATAACGATTCTGAAGTTGACAAACAGATATTCTTACATACAGACACACATGGGAAAGCATGTGGTCTACAAAAATAAAGATTAAAAACTAAAGTCAGAACGTGGTACAAAGACTTCAAATGAACGCTCTTTCATGGCGTGGCTGCGAAGGCAAACAGTGGTTCTCACACTGCTGTATCGTTGAAAGACTGCACTTGGCTTAGAGTTCTTTCTTTTCCAAAAGAAAGTACAGAAGCTGAAATCGTTGTAGGTACAGAAAGCTGGCTGAAGCCTGAAATAAGTTCGGCAGAAATTTTTACGAAGTCTCAGACGGTGTTCAGGAAAGATAGATTAGGTAGAATTGGTGGTGGAGTGTTTGTGTCTGTCAGTAGTGGTTTATCTTTTAGTGAAGTCGAAGTAGATACTTCGTGCGAATTGGTATGAGTGGAGGTTATACTTAATAGCCGAACTAAGTTAGTAATTGGCTCCTTCTACCGACCCCCAGACTCCGATGATATAGTTGCTGAACAGTTCAGAGAAAATTTGAGTCTCGTAACAAATAAATACCCCACTCATACGGTTATAGTTGGTAGGGACTTCAACCTTCCCTCGATATGTTGGCAAAAATACTTGTTCAAAACCGGTGGTAGGCAGAAAACATCTTCCGAGATTATCCTAAATGCTTTCTCCGAAAATTATTTCGAGCAGTTAGTCCACGAACCGACGCGAATTGTAAATGGTTGCGAAAACGCACTTGACCTCTTAGCCACAAACAGTCCAGAGCTAATAGAGAGCATCATGACTGATACAGGAATTAGTGATCCCAAGGTCGTTGTAGCTAGGCTCAATACCGTTTCTTCCAAATACTCCAGAAACAAACGCAAAATAATTTTATTTAAAAAAGCGGATGCAGTGTCACTAGAAGCCTTCCTAAGAGACAATCTCCATTCCTTCCGAACTGCCTATGCAAATGTAGACGAGATGTGGCTCAAATTCAAAGACATAGTGGCAACTTCGCCTCGGCCAATTGCAATCCGAGTACTATCCTCCAATGAGCAGACGACAACGGACAGAAGCCTACTCGGAAGATAGAAGAGCAGCTGTCGCCCTCTTGTTTATAGATCATCGTCCAGGGCTGACTTAGACTGTGAACGTAGTTTGTGAACTCTGAGAAGTGAACAAACAGTTGTTGTAAATTGGCGTCTGCTATGTACTGTGAAGTTTACCTAGGATCATTTGCACTTAGTCATTGAAGGCCGTCTTTGTGTTATGTTACATTCAGTGTTGTAGAATTCCTTATTCAACTAGTTACAAAGACAAGTAAACCTTTTTAACTAATTTGTGTGACTTTGTTACTAATTTGTTGGTATGCTGTAGAACCTTCGTTTTCCTATCCTGTTACCGGACCCTGGGGCATAGCTGTGTAAGAGTGGCAGGGGCAAAGTGTGTTAGCGGTGTACTGCACCAGAAGCCGTTTGAAAAACTCAAACTCAGCCTACCGTAACAACAGCGGGATCTCGGCCTCCACAGCTCAGCTTTAGTGACGAGGCCTGTACAAGACGATGACGCTTTACAAAAGTTTCTATCTATTCAACGAATCACTTGAGGTATGAAATGTATCGCCGACCTTTCCAAGTGCGTCTCCTCAGTGTCTCAATCTCCACAATTTTACTGTGAATAATTCTCCTCACTCTATATAGAGCACGCTATACATATAAATTTATGACTACTAAATATACTTTTGCGTTACCTCCTTCTCATTTTCAGTAACACTTTATCATCCACCAAACGCTCCATCTCATTGCGCTCGTCAGTTATTTTATGGCGTCTCACTGCACATATGAAATATCTGCATCGACTTACATGTCCACATGCAGAGTAATAAATACTCGTAACCTAGCCTAACGTACCTCCAATATCTAAAGACTATTTTCATCAGTGATGACGAACAATGTGTGCTACGACTTGTCCTTGTCTTCAATTTTCAAAAATTATATGGCTTTCTACTCTGTTTCCACTAACGTAGGCGCCGGACCTCTTGGGTCTGTGACACACCTTTCCTTTCTTGGCTTAATTCTGAGTTCGTTGCTAATACCGGGTGATCAAAAAGTCAGTATAAATTTGAAAACTTAATAAACCACGGAATAACGTAGATAGTGAGGTAAAAATTGACACACATGCTTGGAATGACATGGGGTTTTATTAGAACAAAAAAACAAAGTTTACAAAATGTGCCACAGATGGCACTAACTGCTACCGTGGCGGGTGAGAGGTATGCCGATATGTTACAGAATCACATCATTCCCAGCCTGGCTGATAAACACCTGCTGGAACCTACGATGTTTATGCAGGATGGCGCTCCACCCCATATTGCTAGACGCGTGAAAGATCTCTTGTGCTCGTCGTTTGGTGATGATCGTGTGCTCAGCCGTCACTTTCGTCATGCTTGGCCTCCCAGGTCCCCAGACCTCAGTCCGTGCGATAATTGGCTTTGGGGTTACCTGAAGTCGCAAGTGTATCGTGATCGACCGACATCTCTATGGATGCTGAAAGACAACATCCGACACCAGTGCCTCACCATAACTGCGTACATGCTTTAAAGTGCTGTTCAGAACATTATTCCTCGACTAAAGCTATTGTTGAGGAATGATGGTGGACATATTGAGCATTTACCGTAAAGAACATCATCTTTGCTTTGTCTTACTTTGTTACCCTAATTATTGCTATTCTGATCAAATGAAGCGCCATCTGTCGGATATTTTTTGAACTTTGTATTTTTTTGGTTCTAATAAAACCCCACGTCATTCAAGGATGTGTGTCAATTTGTACCTCTCTATCTAAATTATTCCGTGATTTATTCAGTTTACAAATTTATACTGACTTTTTGATCACCCGGTACATTGAAATTCATCTCCAGTAGAGTCGTCTTCTTCTTTCCGTAATTGCAAAATTGCGTTTATCCACTCTTTAGTGTGATGAAACACATCAAATGTTTACCCAGCCTCGTCTAGTGGGCTGCAACCTAAGTGTTCATAAATAATGTCTTTATTCTCTGACTCACTTGACCAAACTTCTTTCTACTCGTCGTTGTCCGCCTCATATATTTCGGACTCTAATTCTCTTTCCTTCTGTGACGTCTTCGGCCATCTCTCCTGTCTTCAGAGCTGTAGCGGACATATGTGCTTCGGTCTCTCCTCCTCCTGTTCCTAATACTTCATCCCATATTCGTGTTGTAGTAATGTACTTCATTCACTAATAACCTCTCTTTCTACTGTTCCTAGTTCTTCGTTACCTATTCCCATTGCTCACCATCTTCCGTTTCATAGTAATGTGCTTGCTTCACTAGTCAAAATGATGCCTAGCATTTTAAAATTCTCCATGCACAAATCGCCATGGTTGTCCTTAAAATATAGTTTTAAGACCTTCCTGTGTGAACGACCTAGTGCATGCCTCTGCTTTAAATACAATACCCTGTAGAGCTCTAGAATGCGAGAACGAGAATTGCCTGTACTATCAGTTTTCGCATCATATAAAAGTTCGCACTAAGCATATGTGACTGCCACAAAACGTTGGCTGTGATTAGCATCTTTACTTCTGCACATTTCTTGTGTACAGGGCTGTGTACATTCCACCTTTACATCTTAAACATAGGCCACTTCTTCTTCTTATCACACATCTTATATACAATGCATGGTTTAATTATATCTCCCAACGTCACATTCAGCACCGGATATACAATGGCTTCTGTTCTGTTATCGAAATGAGCGACGCCTTTAGATAGTTGCTTTTTTCCGTAATCGACAAGCAATGCTCCCGGCAGTAGAATTCTGTCTAGTGATGAAGTTGGAGCCTTGGCCGCTAGTCAGTCTCAGCTTCATCATTAAAAGACATAGTTCGACACACAGTTACCCTTCGCTCAAAATACGTGCGGAAACGCCTCTTCAAACTCGTCACACGTTCGTCTCTTTTCTTCAATCACGAACATACTTGCGACAGCCTCTTCTTGTACACGTGTATAAATAAAGCTGGTTTTATAACCGGCGGACCAAGCCCTCGGAAGACCATCCTGGAATTGTTCAATCAAAATTTTAGGATGTAAACTCTTCGATCTGTCCGAAGAAAGTGCGTGCTTTGGAATGGAAACAAAATCCTTTCTTATTTCATCTCCAGCCCCATCATGATAAATAATTTATTCCATCTTACTCAGCTGATTGCACTGTTGCAGAAAGCGGTATGCGATCACCACGTATAGTCTGTCAATTAATTAACGTAGTTCCTTCTCTTCCTTGCACCTTTCTTCCTTGCTCGTCAATATCTCACCGTGCCGTGTACCTTTATCTGACTCACTGTTTCATTGGGTTTGTTTAAGTAATTTCAGCAGCACTACACGATTGTGACTGTTGATATAGGCTTGAATTTCTTTGAATTGAAACAGCACTTTTATTTTTCCTCGATCTTTTAAATTAACTGGAATGGCTCTATCGAAATTTGTGTCACTACACAATGACAATTCATTTTCTTAACTTAAGGGAAGTTGTTTTATCCTCAGTTTAATATTGTCGACATCCTTTCGCAATTCAACGGCTGTGTCCTTCACTTCTTAAGTTGCTATGTCTAACTTATTCTCGATATTTCTGATTTGGTCCTCAATGACCAGTTTCATTTTCTCTTCCAATTTATTAATTCCTTCCCTGATCTTTTTGTGTAATGTGTCCATGTGTTTACCATACCCTTCTAAACAACCTGTCAACTGTTGTTATAATCTCTTGAAATGATCACTTGCTGCTTGTATTTTTCTTCAATATTTTTAAAAGGGAATAATTTTTCTCGTCTTGCTTTTTGAAATTTTCGTAAGTCTTTTTGAAACATTCTTATGTTTTCTTGTAACGTATTACACTTTTCCTCCTTTTTGTGTTGTTCTTCAGTGTTTTTGAAACATGCTTCTGCCCTTTTCTGCGGTTTCTGGTTGTTTAACGTCGTCTCAGTTAATAATGACTTTAGATCAAAAGTGACTGTGAAGATGAATTCTGAACATGTTTGGAAATACTCTGTTTTGGGTTTTTACGACCGAAGGCTATGAACGTTGCGACGCGTTGCTTGAGACACAGTCACGTTCTCTTCACTCATCACCTCACCTTCAGTTTGTTCTAGCTATTCTCCATATTTTCCATCACTAATAACGTGTCCAAATTACTGTCACGACTTTCTCTCATTTCCTAAGCGTAAAAACTGCATTTATCGATATTCATGAAACCATATTCAAACACAAACATACAAAAATGTTTCCCCCAAAACTGCAACGGCGAGAACCCAGAACAACAGTGGACTTTAGCTCACCATCCGTTCTTGTAAGGAAGTGCCAGGTAGGACAGCACCAGCACTTACAACTAGTTTATATTTTTCATGTTATTCTATTATTTAGTGTTTGGCCTTAGTTTGCAGGTTAAAAGAAATTTTTACTACGAAAATCACAGGGATTCAGGTTTCAAACACTCTGGAAGGGTCGCCAAAATCCAGTGTGGGTTGTCGCCAGAGCTCTTTAGCATACCCTTAGGATGTTGTAAGTTCCATTTCTGTTGACCACGCAGCGTAAAGTTTGAATTCTTCAGCAGTAATGGCTGGAGATTCTGAGTCCAGCTCAGCCTCTGTACGCACTAAAAAAATGGAGACATCCTTCTTTGCAACGCCAAGTTCCATCTGAGAGCAAGACTTTGCCCTTTGGTCTCCGAGGGGAAAGGTTTTTCTTTGGTTGTCAAGTTGCAAGTTAGTAATCTTCAGTTTTCCCGCAGCAACAGCTCTGTTCCATCATCTAGCTGCAGGTGTTCTCTGTCTCAATGTTATAAAGTATGGTTAATTGTACCAGAGTAGGGATATCACGATCCACAAGCAACGGATATTACGAGATCTGTCAAGTAATAATTTGGTGAAAAGTTTAAACATACCCTTCCACCTCTGGATCTTGGTGTAATGAACCAATAGTGCTGTGAGATGAGGGAAAGCCGGATTCTCAAGCTGACAAACTGAAAGGCTTACTTGTAGAGATGCACAACAAAGTGTGTGATCTACAGAAATAAACATTAAGAACTAATGAGAAAGCACGTTACAAGGATTTTAAACGAATTATTTTCCATGGCACGTCTGTTGAGGCAAGTAGCAGTTCTCGTGCTGCAGAATCTCTGAAAGGATGCATATGGCTTGGATTTTAATCTTTTGTAACAGGATTCTTCCCATGTCTCGGACAATACTGTTTTCGGCAAATAGATGACTCTGTGTACTGCTTAGAGACCGGGAGTCGGCGAAGTGAATTCTGCATTTGACTACCGGTGAAAAACTTTGCCTTCAGTGCTAAACATGTTTATGGTTTCTCCTGCACCTTTAAAGAAACTTCTATGTCGGACCAACCAGCTTCCACCTCTGCAACGAAATAACAAGACCCTTGCAGGAAAAAAAAGAAGGAAAAGAAGAAGTAATTAGCTGGCCAGTCACTGGTAGTATTAAACAGTATCTGCAGCTGTGTTGCAGTGTAAGAGATCGTCTACTCTGGTCAATATGACTTAGAGTATAATATCATGAAACATGTTGAATGACATTTTTGGGGAAAATCTGCCCCTAACACTGGGAAGTTTCGAACAGATCTGACAGATGGCAGAACTATATTGAACCATATAAATTGTGTCTACCCAAGACGCTCTTTACAAGCAACATGCTATAATCGAATTCCTGACTGTGGAAAAGGAAACCACTTTGGTCGTCCATGACAGTTTATGTACAGTTTACGCTAGTGATGCAGTTAGGAGAAATTCTGGGTGGTAGCTAAACAGAATTAAGCATCGAGAGATGTAGAAACTGAGCCACATGATCGGTGGCAATCAGGACGTCCATTCACAGGCACTGATCCCAACATGGTGAATCATAAGTACAGGGCTATTACAAATGATTGAAGCGATTTCATAAATTCACTGTAGCTCCATTCATTGACATATGGTCACGACACACTACAGATACGTAGACAAACTCATAAAGTTTTGTTCGGCTGAAGCCGCACTTCAGGTTTCTGCCGCCAGAGCGCTCGAGAGCGCAGTGAGACAAAATGGCGACAGGAGCCGAGAAAGCGTATGTCGTGCTTGAAATGCACTCATATCAGTCAGTCATAACAGTGCAACGACACTTCAGGACGAAGTTCAACAAAGATCCACCAACTGCTAACTCCATTCGGCGACGGCATGCGCAGTTTAAAGCTTCTGGATGCCTCTGTAAGGGGAAATCAACGGGTCAGCCTGCAGTGAGCGAAGAAACGGTTGAACGCGTGCGGGCAAGTTTCACGCGTAGCCCGAGGAAGTCGACGAATAAAGCGAGCAGGGAGCTAAACGTACCACAGCCGACGGTTTGGAAAATCTTACGGAAAAGGCTAAAGCAGAATCCTTACCGTTTACAATTGCTACAAGCCCTGACACCCGATGACAAAGTCAAACGCTTTGAATTTTCGTCGCGGTTGCAACAGCTCACGGAAGAGGATGTGTTCAGTGCGAAACTTGTTTTCAGTGATGAAGCAACATTTTTTCTTAATGGTGAAGTGAACAGACACAATGTGCGAATCTGGGCGGTAGAGAATCCTCACGCATTCGTGCAGCAAATTCGCAATTCACCAAAAGTTGGCGTGTTTTGTGCAATCTCACGGTTTAAAGTTTACGGCCCCTTTTTTTTCTGCGAAAAAAACGTGACAGGACACGTGTATCTGGACATGCTGGAAAATTGGCTCATGCCACAACTAGAGACCGACAGCGCCGACTTCATCTTTCAACAGGATGGTGCTCCACCGCACATCCGTCATGATGTTCGGCATTTCTTAAACAGGAGATTGGAAAACCGATGGATCGGTCGTGGTGCAGATCACGATCAGCAATTCATGTCATGGCCTCCACGCTCTCCCGACTTAACCCCATGCGATTTCTTTCTGTGGGGTTATGTGAAAGATTCAGTGTTTAAACCTCCTCTACCAAGAAACGTGCCAGAACTGCGAGCTCGCATTAATGATGCTTTCGAACTCGTTGATGGGGACATGCTGCGCCGAGTGTGGGAGGAACTTGATTATCGGCTTGATGTCTGCCGAATCACTAAAGGGGCACATATCGAACATTTGTGAATGCCTAAAAAAACTTTTTCAGTTTTTGTATGTGTGTGCAAAGCATTGTGAAAATATCTCGAATAATAAAGTTATTGTAGAGCTGTGAAATCGCTTCAATCATTTGTAATAACCCTGTATATACTTATTCATGCAGACCAGCCTATCGTAGTTCAACAACTGCCTCTACAGTTGTAGGTGAGAACTGGATGTGTGTGGGTGCTATGGCTGAGGCTCTAGGATATGCAAATGCGTGCTCAAGATGGGTTCCATGAACACTCACAACAGAACACAAGTTTCAAAGAAAAGCCATTTCGTCGAAGTTGCTGGAGAATTATGATGCCAGTGAAGAGCTCTTTCAGTCACAGGCCATTAGAGGTGAAAAAATCGTGAAGCATCACTCTGAGTCAGAAAGAAAAGGCAGTCACTGGAGTGATTACACCTGCAGTTGCCAAGAGAGAACAAATTCTCAGCAGACCACTCTGCTGGCCAAGGCATGATGACAGTCTTTTGGCATAGATAATTAGCGACAGTTTATGTCCAAACTGTCACCTAAACCATTTTTATAATGTATTACACAGATCCCAGCATTCAGTATAGTCAGCATTTAGCGCCACATGAAAACTGAAATAATATTCACTAATGCCAATGATTGCACTGCCAATAATTTCTTCATCTCTTTTCCTAATAATACTGTGAGGGAGACCCGTTATTTCGGCAGGCTTGGAGGTCTTTCTGTATCTGGCTCGCGACAAGGAAGTTAAATTAGATGTTATCTGGTGCTGAAGGCTGTCTGTGAGGAGGTACAGAACATGGAAATGGCAGTCTCTCGCGCACGCACAGCAGAAGCATAGGAGAGGCAGGACTGCTCTGTGTGAGACCCTCCGTAAAAATTGAATTTTGTGAGACGCTAAAACGAAAGCTTTTTAGCTATATAAGATCTCAAGACCTGGCGAAAACACAGAATTCACATCTTTGGACCAATGATTTGACACAACCATGCCACGCAAGAATGTTTTTTCAATTCCTAGTAAGGGCTCACAGCAATTATTTCGATGGAACGGCCAATTTCCCGTATGTGTGTAAGGCTTTTGGTTATGTCCCCTTTCCCCACTCCATAGCTTGCTGATTAACCGTAAGTAAATCCATGAGTAAAGGAAATTGTTAAACTTGTTTATAAAATTATTACTGTTCGCAGCTCACAGGGTCAGCTGCAGCTGGCCAGTGAGTTTCCGACCGTGGCAGAACCAACTCAGTTTCGTAGAGTGAAGTCAGAATATACTAGTTTCAAGGACACCGAAGAATACACTTGTGGAGGAGAGCTCGAAGAGGCACTTGTTTCAGGGACACAGAAGAGAAAGAATACCACAGTAGGCTGTGGTAGGGGATAATCACAGAGAGAGACGTCTGCGACCTAGAGAAAAGTAAAGAGGCCAAGGTGGACTCAGAGTTTCCAGTTGCTACTGTAGTTATCTTCCACGCTCATACAATTTAAGGCTGGTAAGCATGTACCATTGATGCAGCAACCAAGACGAGGGGGACCCAAAGTCAGTTAATATGCATCCAGGTTTTATTGTGCAGATTTAACGTTCACATCCAGCTTGTTGCACCTGTCGTGCACCTTGACGGAAGTATTGATATCCGTTCTTGCATTTCCAAGGATCTTTCTCCCAATCACTAACCATTTTCACAGTCATTGGGCATATCCGAAATGTTATTTCATTCCGTGCTTTCATGTGTCTACGCACCTGTGTCTTTACAATCTCGCAAAAGGGAGGTATCCATTCCCGTAAATCACCGGGAATCGGACCAGTTGCATCCTATGAGTGCTCCAAACAACTCACCCAACTTGTTTCCAAATGTGTCAACCATTAACTTAGAAGCATATGTCAAGACTCCGAAAAAGGTCTAGAACCGTTTCAGATCTATTCAGACTAACAGGAATCCAAAAGAAATCTGTAGTATCCTGTCCACTCGTCTAGGAAGCTGGTTTCTTGGATCGCTAGAAAACAATGCAAGAAAATCGTATTAATGGTATTTATCATAGTAAGTTAAATTGACAGTACTTAACTTCGCATGTTCACAAAAGTGTGTCGCAAGCAAATGGCGACGTGCAAATAATCAATGTCTTTCGAAATATATAATTTCAATGCAAGTAAAACAAAATAGTTCCTTAGTGTCTGCTGTAGCGTTTGTATGACGGCTCTTTTTCCAATCCCGCCGCGGCAAGGCGGTGCGTCGCTTATATTCTCTTCATGTAGATACCACTCCAGTCGTGGTGTGGTCCTAGTCAACGTACTATTGGCTGACGTCGTCTCACAGCCCTCACTGCTCTTCCGTTCTTCATCGTCGTGCCGGCGCTTGTCGTTACGCGGGAACACAGTCTTACTCCAAGACGATAATGCTCTTTCACGAAAGCTCTCGGAAGCAGGGAAAAAATAACAAAACTGAATTTTCCGTCATCGCTCATTAGGGATTTTTTACGTTGGGCATACTTTTAAGATGATGGGAGCGTAATTCATGCAGTGAAAACACGGTTACAAGCACAGGAGATGTCTTCTATCAACATGGAATACACTCTCATACACAACACCGGAATATGGCAATAGAAGGAGATGGAGATTATATAAAAAAATAGTAAATGTAAAGCAATATGGCGGTATGAGCCACTTTATCAGTATGACGTTGCTCCCTCTGGTCTAGATGCATGCACTAATTCGGTTATGAAGGCTGTCATAAAGTCACTGTAACTCCTCCTGAGAGCAGATAGCCCACAACTGTTGTGTTTCTTGCTATCCGGATACTGACACTGGGATATAGTTGACGTCCGAGCTGGTCCCACAACCGTTGTGTCGAGAACATTTCTGGCTATTTTGCTGGTCGCAGGAGACCTAATCACACAAACAGTTCATACAGACACATGCTGTTTGTGGACGAACACTGACCTGAAGAAAACTGGCAGCAAAAACCGCCACATGTGGACGCAAGATGTCCTTTACGTAACAATCTTTCCGCGGAATTTCCTGAGTCACTACCAGCAGTGACACGAAGTCACACCCAATGGGATCTACATCATGAAGCCAGAGGTATCACCGCAGTGCCTCTCTCAAATAAAGGAGGAAACGGGCCTCTCTCTATATCGGTGCCGTTATGACTGACGATTATCATATGGATTAGCGAAGAACCGTAGTTAATCACAGAACACAATACAACGACATTCATTAGCAATCTATTATTTCTAGTCACGACACCTCTCCAAACACAGCTATATGTGCTGTGTTGTTAATGGTAGCCCAATCACGGAACGGTAATTCTGTAGTTTGGCTGTTGCTAGTCGCAGACCAGTGGTGCGGGATGACACAGAATATTGCAAGAAGTCATTTCAAATGGCAGGCGCAGATAGGAAGAGGTTACAATGCCTTTTGTACACAATACTACGATCGTCCATTGTGGTGGTTACGTGATATCTACTGGAAACTTGCATGCTGTCACCCCATGCAATCCAACAACAAGTTAGTGTCACATCCGAACGCCCTACAAATGTGGTTAATGCATGATTCGACGATCTGGTCAGATGAAGACAGACGGTGAGGCCACATTTAATTACGTCGGCTGCTGATAACGCTTTCTCATACAAGTACACGACATATCCCCATTCTTCACAATCATGGCCCGATGAAAACACACAATAAGGCCACATTTAATTACGTCGACTGCTGATAACGCTTTCTCATACGAGTACACGGCATATCCCCGTTCTTCATAGTGATCAAACGACATATGACGTTCGTACCTCTTATGTGTCCTACCAGACCTGGTAACAGCACTAATGCTCTCTGATGGTTGTTCTACCTGTCACAGAGAACTCCACATCTCATCATTTACATACCCACCAGTGGTGTGTACGTGTACGAAGTTACTGGCATTTGACCATGTCTTTTCCGTACTTAACTGTTTTTTGCCAGGCAATGTACAGTTAGAGAAAAAGTTGTAGAGCATTATTTATTGAACAGTCCTCCTTTTCCCTTACGAAGCGTGGTTACGCATGGTGGGTACAGGGGCGTAAGTATGGGATGGTGGGACGAGGGGGGGTTCGTGTCCCCCAACCCCCCACCCTCAGAACCTGAACGCTTTTTTTAGTGTGTTTAAATTCACTCCCGTTAAAAATTGGCAGTTATTAATTGTAATGAATATGATATTAAGTTTCGACTGTTCAACATATACGTACAATGACTGTTAGATTAGATATTCTGGTAGCAGCAAGAAGGCACGATGTCTGTGAGTTGTCGAAGTTAAGCTGAGCTTGGATTCCTACATGTTATCGGTACATATCAGTACACTTCGAGTCGAATTCTTGTGTATGCGACTGCCACCAACTTCTGTGATATAACAACTGTACCAATATAGTAGTGCAGTGAACAAGTGTTGTGTGTCAGTTGAAAAATAAACAGCATAACTATTGTGTTTTAACACTGTAATTCTATGATATGATTTCACATAACTTAGTTACATCCGTGTGGAATTTATACCATGGCTGCACACTTTTTAAGAGCACGCATGACTAAATTTACATTATTTTATAGAGGAGAGACATCAGTCCCCCTCTTACGTTCCTCCTCAGCGTGGCGACAAAATTCTCTTCCTTTCTTTCTCCGCACCTCACACTCCAAGAGGTCGAAGCTTAACTTGGCACCATCAACTTAAATTTACCTTTATTGTTTTCTATAGAGCAGCGCTATTGCGTCTGAGATCACTAAAATTTGAAATAAAATATACTGACTGTCAATACTTTGAAGGATTTTAGTACTGTAGACTTAGGAGTGTCTCAGTGGCATTCATAGCGGTGTTACAGTGCTATACCTAATACACAAGTTGGACCTATTTCCAATGGCAATTAAGCCCGGTGTATGTGTCCTAGGGTCGCTGACCAGTGACTGTGCATGTGTTTGTTTACGTGAGAGTTAAACGACTAATAGAGTCCTTGGAACTTTCAATACGTTTCTTGACAGTGATAATAAAAAGGGAGTTGCGCTATCCTGTCTGAATGAGACTGTGTTATTTGCCTAGCTCACGTGAAGTGATATTTCACGGTAAGTTTTTATTTATATTATGGAAGTGTTAAGTGTTGTTAAATAATCGTATTAATTTCATCCTGCTAACGTGATATGATTTCGTTTTTGTGCCATCCATTCAATATTACGGTTAGAGAGTCACTGCTTAAATATACCACAAATAGTCTGTTTGTAGTTTCCTTCTAAACGCATTAAAAATAATAGTAATGGCTCTGAGCACTATGGGACTCAACTGCTGAGGTCATTAGTCCCCTAGAACTTAGAACTAGTTAAACCTAACTAACCTAAGGACATCACAAACATCCATGCCCGAGGCAGGATTCGAACCTGCGACCGTAGCGGTCTTGCGGTTCCAGACTGCAGCGCCTTTAACCGCACGGCCACTTCGGCCGGCAATAATAGTAATGCCCCAGAAGAGGGGAAAAAAGAGCGGAAATGTGATTTCATAAACCAATACTGTGTTTGAGAGAAGCGTAGGAAGTTGCTGAAGACATTAGAGGAGATATGAAAAATCGGAA
Source organism: Schistocerca serialis cubense (assembly GCF_023864345.2). Classification (NCBI taxonomy): domain Eukaryota; kingdom Metazoa; phylum Arthropoda; class Insecta; order Orthoptera; family Acrididae; genus Schistocerca; species Schistocerca serialis. The sequence goes on from NC_064640.1 coordinate 588,180,367, forward strand.
ATTTGATACCACAAAAAATTTCAGCACTGTTTTTGAGAGAGCACCTGAAAATAGTCTATAGCTGTACATGTCAATCTTTGTTCCCCAGTTGGTGAAAATCCAAAGCAACAGACTAAATTAGTTGGTGCGAGATACTGAAGACTATTGTCGACGGGTGGTGTTTATCCTATTCTGAGATCATTTTATTACAAAGTTGAAGTTTACATAACATAAGAAAGTGCTGTTTGAATTTTGTTCACTGTTGCCGATTTCAGACAATGAACTTATCTTAAATAATGAATAACGAGAAGAGTTGAAGCTGCTAACTGAACTGTACATTAAATATATGGGGTGGGAAGTTGAAGATGTTGTAGTTAATTACATTTACGGAGAAGGAAATCTACGAAAGAGGATTCGAGACTGTCGGCAATCATGGAAGCTCTGATATTATGCTAGAAAGGCCGTGTATCCAAATATCAGAAATTTCTGAAGGTAACTACAGACACAGCAGAGGGATCATTCTCTTCTTCAGAGAGAATCTAGACATACCTGTGAAATTCAACAGGACAAGTAAGTTTTGAAGTTTCTTGTCTCACATTAAGTCATATGACAATCACTAAATCATCATTTATTATTATTTACAAGTTGCAAAAGTAATGTATGCTGTTGTATCTGTTTCATTAAGTTGATAATTGTCTTTCATCATTTCAGACAAGACTAAACAGATTAGCCCTATCGTCCATTCACCGTTCAGTACACATTACATCACTGGAGGTGACATACATCCTCGCAAGAGAACAAAGAAACTAGGTACGTATGTATAGGGAAGATACTTATTATTTTCAGGTAGTTTTGTTTCGTTTTTCATTATTTCAAGCCAAAGTTTCATCTGTTTACCTTGTAAGTAGGCTGTTTACGTTTTTATATTGGTAACGCCACGTAGCGCTCTGTATGAAAATCACTGGCTGTGCTGCGTGCAGTCTGTGGCTAGTTCGCATTCTTGTCTGCCATTGTAGTGTTGGGCAGCTGGATGTTAACAGTGCGTAGCGTTGCGCAGTTGAAGGTGAGCCGCCAGCAGTGGTGGATGTGGGAAGAGAGATGGCGGAGTTTTGAAATTTGTAGGACTTGATGTCATGAACTGCTATGTACATTATGACTTTTGAACATTAGTAAGGTAAATACATTGTTTGTTCTCTATCAAAATCTTTAATTTGCTAACTATGCCTATTAGTAGTTAGTGCCTTCAGTAGTTGTGCTCGCTGTGTTGCAGTAGTTCGAGTAACGAAGATTTTTGTGAGGTAAGTGATTTGTGAAAGATATAAGTTAATGTTAGTCAGGGCCATTCTTTTGTAGGGATTATTGAAAGTCAGACTGCGTTGCGCTAAAGATATTGTGTGTCAGTTTAAACACAGTCATGTATAATTGTTCAAAGGGGACGTTTCAACCTATGTACGTGCTATGGTCTATGTCAGTACATCGCTTCTTACATTTTCAGAAACACTAATACTCGAGCCGACAACATTTTGCCATTTTATTCAATGCGTACCATGTTTTGAAAAGAGCTTTCTTTCCAGATCAACTATGCTGAGAACGGAAGCATTAATTTTGAAGGGGACTACAGCATAACTTGCAGTTTACACATACTAAATATTCGCGGTTGGCGTCAACGTCAATAAGCGTCGTAAATTATCCACTCCGACGCTTTCATCTCCATTCATTTGCATCTGTGACGGTTTTGTTTCGTCTCGTCATGGAGCCGTTTTGAACAGCCGCCGAACGGCATCGGCACTCCCTGCGTGTGCCGACGGAGAAGTACACACGCTCGTCGGAACTGTTGATGGGGATCTCCGGGGCCCACTCCGGCAGCACGGCTTTACGAGAGCGCTCTTCCCAGCCGTGTAATCAGCAAGGAAATACCGTTCCTCAGCAAAACGGCTGCCTGTGGATTGAGTGTTTAAATTCGGACGAAAGGAAATATTGCATTTATTGTGGAGTTCCAATTTTGAATCGTCTAAAACAAACATTCAGTAAACATCTTTTGCAAAATCACAGCTGGTACACATAGCTGATTTCGAGTTTTTTAAGCCTAAAAATTACCAAAACTTAATAAAACTAGGCAATCTGAGACCTCTAGCTCAGAAACTGTTCTGAGTGAAATTCTCGAACACAATTAAAGACGAAGGTAATATTTATGTATTCTTGACGTAGCCTGTATGGAGACGATCTGCCATGTATGGTAATTGAAGAAATCTTCGCAAGCTAAAATGTCTCAAACAGCATTTTGGATGACCGGTTTCGACAGAGCTATGTTGTCATTATTGGATCTTATGCTTTAAAATATTACAACATATTGTCCATCAGTGTCGCAATCTGTTTCACATTGTGTATACACTTCCCACTATCGTGAAGATCACTAAAAATCGGCATGTAAAATGTAAAATTACTATGTACAAACATGTACGCTTGTAATCGCAGCAGTAGGGGTTATGTTTATGTTTGTATATAGTGATTTTACAGTTGATATGCCGACTTGTAGTGGTGTTCATGATAGTTTCAGTTGTATATGCAGTGAGAAACGACTTGCGAAACTGATGGGTAATGTGTTGCACTACGTTAAAGCATAAGTTCCGATGATGACAGCTAAGCTCTTCCGAAACTATACATCCAGTAAAATGCAGTATGGGGGGAAACAGACAGATAAAGGAATGAGGTGAAGATGAACAAGGAGAGGGAGGAGGAGGAGACGTACTGGGAGAGGGGGAAGAGGAAATGGACAGAGAGTAGGCGGAGCAGGAGAGGGACAAAGACAGGACGGAGGAGGGGATGGAATTAGAGGATGTAGGAGGAAATGGATAGATGCAAAGGACTAGATGGACAGAGGGGAAGAAGTAGACTGACAGAGAGAGGGGAAGAGGAGTAGATGGGCTAATATAACACTGGAATATATAGATACTCGCGCAACGCCAGGTACTCTGCTAGATGCTAACCAAACAGCCATCACACTGGAATGTAATTTGCTTATGTCATTTAGGCAGGTCGAACATGTTGGGATATTTCTACTTGCATTTGATAGAGGCCATAAATCCGAAATTATGTTCAAAATGTTCAAATGTGTGTGAAATCTTATGGGACTTAACTGCTAAGGTCATCAGTCCCTAAGCTTACACACTACTTAACCTAAATTATCCTAGGAACAAACACACACACACTCATGCCCGAGGGAGGACTCGAACCTCCGCCGGGACCAGCCGCACAGTCCATGACTGCAGCGCCTGAGATCACTCGGCTAATTCCACGCGGCCCGAAATTATGATTGTGTGAAATAAATGAATAGTAATTTACAGTTTAATAAAGGAATTTTTTTTTAAAAAAAACGGTGGCATATGTAGCTGGAATGCCCGAGTTCGCTGTTATACTTGCGAACTAGTGTACTCGCTCTCATTTCAGAGCGAGCCGAGTTCACTCGTACCAGACAACAGGATTGGTGACGAGTGGGCTGCGTCGTAGACGCACTAGTCGCGTATATGGGCATCCACAGACGGTGCGTTCCTGGATGTCTTCAAAGACCTCGCCGGATTTAATGGAAGTAGACGGAGCTGATTTCTGATCTCCACTTGAGGTGCGTAGGTGAATGAACAGTGTCCCTCAGTTCCATCCTGAAAACCGACTTTTCCAATGTTGAAGGTTGATTTATTGGGGCATTAGTTTTGTTTTTCCGATACCTGTTAATGAAAGTCTTCGGAATTTTATGAGGTGCTATTTAGGTAATCAAAATAGCCTGAGACTATTCTGGCAGCCAACTTCCTCTACACCCTGTGTGACTTGTTACACCATCCAGATACAGAGTACACGTAGTAGATCATTGTGTTCCTTTGGGTCATGGTACACTCCAGTTTCTCACAATTTCACCAGTGAATCGAAGCATTTTACTTGCGCCATCTATAAAATTATCTGTTTTTTCATTTCGATTCTTTTCCGACGCGTATCTGACTCATACTGCGACCCACTAATCTGCTAGAAAAACAGTATATTTTGCATTTAGCCATATAGAGAACGTGACAATTCAAGGCAGTTGATAATATTTGCACCACATCGGAATACGCTGTTGGACAACTGACACTGAAATATTAGCATTAAAATTGAACTTAGTTTTGTAGCTTTTTGTACTAATAAGTACGGTTTCCTCTGTCTTATTGTCGTTAGTATGTAATGTACTCCAGACTTTCCTACTAAAAAACCACAGTGTAAGGTTAATACACTGATTTAACAGATCTCTAAATCTCAGATGCGTGCAACTGGTGAAAGAAGCGACTTTTAGAACTTGAACCATTACTATCGTAGGGTCTACCAATTGACAGTACTGGTAGTCTCATTTACAAGACATTGGCTGTAATAAACTTATTGCGTGCATTGTTTCATAAAATAACAGAAAATGATAAGAAAGCACACTGAACTCAGTTTCAGTGGGTAGGAGTCACTGTGTCCGTCCCTCACTCGTTTGACCTACAGGTGCTGCGATTCCAGACAGATAAGTTTGTTCTACATTTTATTTTGTAGTCGTGACCGGTCTCTTTATCCATCCTTTAGAGGAAAATAAACAATATTTAATGTGTTTCTCTGCTTGCGTGTTCGGTCAGCGATTGTTGGCGAATTGCTAGTCCGTTTCAGAAACGATAAATGGAACACACTGAAAAGAGCTCAAGTTTCTGTTCCTCATTGGGAATAAGTATCTACAATTATATTAATTTTGTGAGAAAAATGAACTATCGTACCGCCAGTGTGTATCGCAACACAGATAAATAAAATTATGCGCTATGTGAAGAACAGAATTAGCAGTACTGCACTTTTTAAAATATGTAACTTTTTTGAAAGTCTGTAACGTTTGTGGCCACGTTTCCATTGTATTCTTCCTGAAATGACATACAGTCAGAAAACTGCAGCACCTCCAAAAGGTCACAAAACCTAATTTCAGATCGACTAGTAGAGTAAACAAGAGAATTATTCTAGTTTTGGTTTTTTTGCCACTTATCTGCAATTTTAGCTACATTTGCTACAATCGTCTTGCCTAGACATGCAAGACGATTAAAATTTCTCCGTACCTAAAAAAGATAAGTCCAGCATGATACAATTTTTATAGCTATGACAGGCTGTTGCATAGTTTTCATGACGACAAGAAAATGGAAAAATATTCTTCGATGTTTGGTCTCTTTTAAACTGTCTCTTTGCATGTGTCCTCATATTTGTGCAATGAAATAGTCAGCCAAAAGGGAATGAGAATGAGACACAGAGGGAAAGAAACAAATGGGAGAGAGAGAGAGAGAGAGAGAGAGAAAGAAAGAAAGAAATGTGTGTGAGAGATGATGATGATGATGATGTTTGGTTGTGGGGCGCTCAACTGAGCGGTTATCAGCACCCGTACAAATTCCCAACCTCTGCTCAGCCCAATCTCGCCACTTTCATGAATGATGATGAAACGATGAGAACAACACAAACACCCAACCATCTCGAGACAGGTGGTTGTGTGAAAGAGAGGGAGAGAGAGAGAGAGAGAGAGAGAGAGAGAGAGAGAGAGAGAGAGAGAAAGGAGAAATAGAAGAAAATGTTCCATAGCCCACAAAGTTCGCGTATAATTACTAAAAAAGGCTATCCTAAAAACATTCTGTAATAACAGCTACTTCATGTAACTGATTCTCAGACAGCCACATATCTGTCTCGTATATCTGCGGAACATTTTTTCCGTGTAATGTAACTATCTTATTACTCCTTCGCAGGGCACCACTGTCTTGTGACATCCCTAAGAGCGTAAATACATCCATAAGATTATAGTTTAATCTTAGAAGGCAGTTTTATGGCTTTGTGTTCGGTATGTTGGCGGGTATTATCCTTTTCCACATTTTAACACATTTTGTTCCCTGTCGCGTACTGCTATCCATTGAACAGACCTCAATTTTTCAAACATAAGCTAGACAGCTGACGTTGGGGAAACGAGAATTTCAATGGGGAGTTTGTAGAAGATTTACAGTTCCGAGGCGAACGAGAGGGCGCGGTAGTTTACCTACTGGACTATTTACATTCACTTCCGATTATACAGATTAAGGTTCTTCTTTCACACGTATCCGGCGTTTGCTGATTTTGAAGATGCTGTATCGGCCTCATACTCGGCCTCTAGTTACAGCACTCTTGAACTGTTTTCATCCATTCTATTTCAGTCCACATCTGTTAAGTAAGGACTTCATTCATTCGTTGCTTCCCGCACGTGCGAAGCGAACGTTTTCCTTAGACTCTTCCCATTACTAGAGCATTTACTTTTCGATATTAAGGCGTTCTGACCAAGTGTGCTACCCACTGCAAAGTTCATTTCTTTATTATTGGGACCCTGACATGCTTCTGTGTTAATTAATACAGTTCTTCTGTAATCCTTCTTTTTTCCAGCCATCTGCATCTCGCACTTTTCAAAATACGTTTCTCAAGATTTTGTCCAAATCCGAATTTCTGCCTGCCTTCCGCTTCTGTGGTTCTCAAGGTTCCTGTGCCACGCAGTGTCACTACAATGTGATCGTAATGTATGCCTTGTGTCTGAACTTGCTGGAAATCGTGAATGTTATCATTATCTGTTTTATGGTAATGTTCTGAATGTAGTAATAAAGCACTGTTTTATTTCTATGTTTTAGTTGTGATGGTAAATAAGATACTTATGTTATTGACATTACGAAAATTCTGACCTCCAATATGCACTGCTCCTTTGTATCCCTTAAGGCAGTTGCCTTCCTGGTTACTCTGAAATGAATACTGCCGTTTCTTTTCCCGTCGTTGTTCAACCCGAGCTGCTTGTCCTCCGCCTCTACTCACATCATCATTAATGGGACAATGAAGTCATATCTTACGTTTCCTAACTTTATCTTGCAATCTTCCCAGATAAAAACCTGGCAGGCTGAGAGAATCAGACTCATGTTAACTTTGTTCAGCGACATTTTCGTCGTAAAAGAGTATGAGAACCTCAAGTACGTGTACACATGTCGCTCTGTGGATGTAAAACATTAACGTCCATATTCCGCTCGACATGTACTCCAGTGTCTCTCGTGAGTACATAATTCTTTATCTGCACCATTAAATTGTCTTTCTGGTTCTAAACCCACAGTAGTGGAAAGCTAACAGAAGACTTAAAAATAATTAAAACTAAACTTAATTATCAAGAGGATACCTCGCAGCCATGAGCCGAGGTAAATTTCGTACTTTACACAGTTATACGATTCCATTTCGTCGGAAGACATGGTCGTCAGTTTTGTGTAGCCTCGTTTATTATGCACAAACTACGCTGCAGCACACGCTTTAAGAGATACTATTTGCATTAGAAACAGATGCCGACAGCTTTCTACGGTCAGTGAACACTTGTTGAAGTTATTCTTTTTAATAAAGGGAATGGAATTATAGACCAAAGGAAATCCCTTAATTACATTTCCTTTCCCCTCCGTCGGCGTGACACGAAGATAGAATAGCTGCAGGATAAGGATTGTGGTCGCTCACTTGTTAACAGCCGGAGGCAGTGGAAACAAAGGGAACAGAGGGGAACAGAGAATGCGTTAGCGTAAAATGGAAAAGCCCGACGTAAGCCGCGGAAACGGATGCGGGGAGCGTGGTTGACGAGTGTGGTGCTGGGTAGGGGATGGAGTGGGTGGGGGGAGCACGAGGCCGCTGTCAACTGATTCCTGCTGTTAATAACTTCGCCGTCGCGACTGACAACACGCTGGCTTATTCCAAAGTCCGAAACGCAAAAAAATTCTTTTCTCAGAGAGTGACTAATTTCAAAGGCTGCTGTTCTGCTAAAAATGGATTCCTGGCGCGGAGTCCCAGTTTTCTACAATATTTGCCTGCACTTTTAGTTACTTTCAGTTTCTGTGCGTTTCATTCGGCGCTCCTATAACTTTTGCCATTGACTATGATCTCAGTGAACTCACTTTCATGTGTAGTTCGCAGGGGAAACCATTCTAAAACTGATGTTTCCAAGAGTGCTTTGTCGGAATCAATCTCTCGCTAACGACAAGTTCAAATGGTTCAAATGGCTATGAGCACTATGGGACTCAACTGCTGAGGTCATTAGTCCCCTAGAACTTAGAACTAGTTAAACCTAACTAACCTAAGGACATCACAAACATCCATGCCCGAGGCAGGATTCGAACCTGCGACCGTAGCGGTCTTGCGGTTCCAGACTGCAGCGCCTTTAACCGCACGGCCACTTCGGCCGGCTAACGACAAGTACTGAAGCCACAAGTTACATAAGTCACAGCCTACACAATTGATTCGTGATTACCTACTGTAGGAATACCAGGTAGCGGCGCTCAAAAATCTGCAGCATAGTCGTTTCACATTATCTCGTACTACAAATTATTTTTTATTCTATTTTGTAACATTATTTATCTCTGGAAAACATTATATCCTACTACTCTTTATGAATTAAGTGTTTTTTATTGAATTTGAACGGATGAAATTAATTTAACGATGTCATCTACAACATTATTACGTCAATGTATCGAAGTAAAATCATATGTTATTGTTGTCTTGGAGGCTTAAAATAGTACGTTCATCCACCCAGCTACAGAAGTTTCCTGTTTTCGCGCACGTTTCGACATAGCTGGTTGCCCTTTTAGGCGTGACTTCAATTTGGCAAACTGTTGTCACTGAGAATAAAGGCCGGCCGGGATGGCCGAGCGGTTCTAGGCGCTACAGTCTGGAACCGCACCACCGCTACGGTCGCAGGTTCGAATCCTGCCTCGGGCATGGATGTGTGTGATGTCTGTTGTGACTTGGCAAGACAGCCAAGTCACAAGGAGAGGAAGCCGAAAGGCACGCGTTAAGCTCACGCAGATTGGCGTGAGGTCTGGAACTGTTAAAGGAATTAATAGTAGCAAATAAAGTACGTAGTTGATGTAATACTTAACATTAATCTTGACGGTACATGTTATAACCACAATATAAAATAATATCAAATGCTATGGCGCCTTGCTAGGTCGTAGCAAATTACGTAGCTGAAGGCTATGCTAACTATCGTCTCGGCAAATGAGAGCGTAGTTGTCAGTGATCCATCTCTGGCTAAGTCGGCTGTACAACTGGGGCGAGTGCTAGTAAGTCTCTCTAGACCTGCCGTGTGGTGGCGCTCGGTCTGCAATCACTGACAGTGGCGACACGCGGTTCCGACATATACTAACGGACCGCGGCCGATTTAAAGGCTACCACCTAGCAAGTGTGGTGTCTGGCGGTGACACCACAATGTCCTTAGGTTTAAGTAGTTCTAAGTTCTAGGGGACTGATGACCTGAGAAGTTAAGTCCCATAGTGCTCAGAGCCATTTGAACCTTTTTTTTTGAGAATAAAGTGGAGTATAGCGTTTATTTTCATAACGGACAAGATAGGGAGTTAAATTCGTACTTTAATCCCAGGGGAACATCGACGTAAACCTTCCATTCAACTGACTGTGCACTATGGACAGTGCCAATTACCGTCATCACATACAGCGCGCTAGAAAGAATTGGGATAAATCCAGAGCGTTAATGCATTAGTAATAGTTATAAATTGCACGTCCTCACTTCTCCATCTCTTGCGGCTTAATAAAGGTAGTATAAATTACTTCCACGGATCTCAAGCTACACAGCCTGACAAAAAAGAAAGAACCACATGGAAGTGGAGGAGAAAACGCACGGAAATTCCACAGGTTGAAATAGTATGTCATGTTATTTGACTGAACACAATTAACAGCTAAATTTACAAGGAACTTGGCAGTATGAGCAGACATATCCGAATGGCACACCCCTGGCCTAGATGCATGCACCGATTAGGTTAGGAAGGGTGCCATAAAGCCGTTGTATCCTCGGCTGTGTCAAGCTGGTCGAAACAATTGTAGCTGTTCCTTCGTGTCCTAGACACTAACACTGTGATGAAATTGACATCCTAGGTGGTCCTAGACATATTTTATCGGAGACGGATCTGGAAATCTTGCTAGCCTTGGTAGTACTTCAAAAAAATGGTTAAAATGGCTCTGAGCACTATGGGACTTAACAGCTGAGGTCATCAGTACACTAGAACTTAGAACTACTTAAACCTAACTAACCTAAGGACATCACACACATCCATGCCCGAGGCAGGATTCGAACCTGCGACCGTAGAGGTCGCGTGGTTCCTGACTGTGGTGCCTAGAACCGCTCGGCCACCCTGGCCGGCGGTAGTACTTCAAACCAGGAAGACACTTCATAGAGACATGTGTCATGTTTGATCGAACATTATCGTGTTGAGACATGACGCCACGATATTGTCGCATGAGAGGCACCCAATGAGAAAGCAGGACTGTCATTTTTCTCTCAGTCACTACCAGCAGTGCACTAAACTCATACCTGATGGCTACCCACACCACGATGCCACGAGTAATGCCGCTGTGTCTCTCCAAAGCATTGCGTGAGTGGGACATCTGCCCAAGGTAGCTGCCATACTCACTGACGATAGTCATCGAATTTGTGCCGAGCCGTGATTCATCGCTGAACACAGAGCGACGCCATTCATAATCAGTCCACTCTTACTCATCTTGGCACCACTACGAACGCAGTAGTTTGCGTTATAGTTTTAACGGCAGTCTAAGCAAGGGACGCCAACTCCCTAATCCAGCCGCTGCTAGTCTGAGACCAATAGTGCGGAATAATACAGGATGTTGCAGTGGGTCAATTACTTGTTCTTGGATAGCAAGTGCAGATGTGAAATTGATTGCAATGTGCTTGTTGCGCAACACGATGATCCTCCCCTGTAGTGGTCTGACGTGGTTGATTGGAACCTTGACGAGAGTATGCCTGCCCTTACGTTCCTACCCCGTACAACGTCGTGTCACTGTCACATCCGAAATCCACTTAAATCTGCAACTGAATGTTTCAACCATCCGGCCTCTTGGAGACACACAATGAGGCCTCTTTCACTTCCGTCAAGTGCTGTTAACGCTTTCTCATATGAGTAAGCGGCATTTATGTGTCCTTCATGATGATCACCCAACCCCACGAGGCATGGTAACAACACTAGACATGAACAAGATTAAACATCAAAGTCACTAAAGTACGCTTGTGGCCGTTCTACCTGTCACATAGAATTACTTCTTCAGTCATTTACACACCCGCCACCGGTGTGTATGTGTACCAAATTATATTGATATTTGACCATGTCTTTCCGCTGCTTCACCTTTTCTGTCAGGCAGTATATTTATCATCGTGTCGAACATATTTCTGTGTGATACAACTGGCAAAAGTGTCATAAGTTATTCTAACAATGTTATTTCTGTGTGTAGGAGTTATGAGTAGCAGTTCACTTCATACCATGGTTAATGTACCTTTCGCTATCATTCTAGTACGTGCACTGAGTGTATCTAAATATTAACAATTTAATACAATATCTACTACTCCTATTAACCTCCCGAATCTCTCCAGAACTCCTATTTTGGTAGAAAGATACCTCTTAATTTCTTTATTTAACATGAGCAGTTTAGGGCCTATACGTCCACTCTCATAATAGATAAGGGTCTTACTACTCATAAAAAACTTGTTGCACTACAGTTTAAGTAAATAATTTAATTATTATTATCAGTAATAATAGTAACAGTAATAGTGAATTGAACAATACAACTGTTGTTACTATTATTACTGCTACTACTAATAACACCAATACACTGATGAGCTATTTCATTAAGACGACCATGAGATTTACTACCACGTGCTGACGTTGTGGTCACTTTATCTGGTAAGGAAAGCATATAGGTGGACTAGAATGAGGAATCATTCTAATGAGGATAAGGTCAAAACTGGGGAAATTCACTGAATTAAACGGCTTTGACAAATGGCAAATAATTATTGCCCAGTGCCTAGGAACGAACATTTCGGAAACGGCGAAACTGGTAGACTGTCCGCATGCTGATCTGATCGTCTATGGTAACTGACTGATGGCTGGTGATAACACGAGTAGGCGATATACTATCGGGAGTCCATAACTTATTACAGAGCGGTGTGGTCGGAGACTTGCTGGCTCTGTAAAGCATAACGTGTGGTGATATGAGGCAAATTTAACGTACGTGTACAATGACGGTCCTGGTATAAGTGTTTCGGATCATACCGTTCAGCGCACTTGTTTCAACAAGGGGCTCCGCTGCAGACGACCCCTACGTGCTTCCAAGATGACCAAAATATATCGTAATTTACGATTGCAGAGGGCGTGAGATCGTCGAGCTTGACCGTGCATAAATGAAAACGTGTCACCTTGACGGGCGAATCGCGCTTGTTGTTACACCAGGTATATAGCAACGTCCGTATTCCCCGTCTTCCACGTGAAATGCTGTTCGAAATATGCATCAGGTGATGGACGCAGGTTGGTGATGGGAGCACCATGCAATAAGGAACATTCATCTGGACTATCATGAGACTTGTGGTAGTCACTGAATTCACCGTTAAAGCTGTGGACTAACTCAACAGTCTGGTCCCGTTAATCCCACAAACCCACCAACGAACTAACTCAGTGTTATTATGGACCACTTGCGTACATTCATGGTTCATATCTTCCCCGACGGCGACGGCGTCTTCCAGCAGGATAACTGTCAATCTCAAGGCCAGAATCGTGCTACATTTATTTGACGAAGATAACGGCGAACTCACATCGATGTTTTGGCAACATATCTGCCGTACTAGAACCTGACAGAACACATCTGCGACAAGATCGGGCGGCAATTTTTCGCAGACATCTGGTGCCGCATATCTCCGAAAACCTACGAAGAACTTGTCGAATCAATGACTTGCAGAATCGCAAATGTATTGCATTCTAAAGGTGCACCAGCATGAAGTTAAGCAGGTGTTCATAATGTTTCGCTTCATCAGCGTTACATAGCAAGAGAAATCCTCTAAAAAGTATAGCCAATCAGTTCAGACGAATAGGTAACTAAAAAAAACAAACAATACACAGACATTCTCAGTGACACTGCGACACGCCGATTACAATTTTGCAACCATATCAGTTTGATACTAAGAAGACTAATAATTGTCTATAGTGAAAACAGGAACACATAAAAAACAAGGGCCATGAAACGGGATGAGGAAATAAAAATGATCTAAAACGTGCAAGTCTTACAGAATTACATAGAAGAGGAAATCTTCCGGTCGAAGGCAAGCTATGGCTGGCCGACAAGGAAGAAAACTGAAGAAGAAAACCGAGGGAACTATCTGAATCTTGGGGAAAAGCTCGTTGCGAAAAAATATGGGCACAGTGGAAGGCCAAACGACGTTTCTAAATGTTTTGGGCAGTCCGAAATTGGATTAGTGACATAAAAATAATATGATCGTGAGTAAGCATACACAGATGAGATATCACTGATAATGAGTTCTACGATAAAAAGTTTACTACAGCCATCGCATTTGGGATGGAGAAAGGGTATTGCGCTTAATTACAATGGGGTGAAGGGTACGTTCGAAATGGGGGTATATATTATAGTTATTTTAGAAGACAGACCATTAACTATGTTTCTAAGGTGGAAATACGATTCAGTTGTATGATGTTCTAAGAAATATTATGACAAAGTAGGGTTCCTGCTATGGTAAAGGATTTAGAGACGGTGGCTGTGTAACGGAGTGGGGTAAAAAGGATGTTGTTACTATAGGAAAGAGAGTTTCTGCCCAGCTGACAATATCAGATTGTTATGATCGAGAAAAGACAGGCGTACTGCAGACAAGACGGTAATGTAAACAATGTGTACTGAAATCTCTTAACTTGTCTGCACGTAGTCAGTATATCTGTGCATAAAATGGTGAAATACGATAAAAATTACGATGGCCAAATGTACAGCGGTCGAGGGTGGCTATCATCAGCTACGAGCGCTGTGAACTTTAATGAAGAATCTCTTGTATAATAACGTCTCTACACTTAACAACTGAAAATACATCAATTTTATACAAGTTACTTCCTCAGGTCCTAAGGTAGGGTGGCTTTATATTTATCTAGTGTCAAGAAATGCTGGTTACTTCTTCAACGTTGTACCTGTGCATTCAGCCCAGTTTAGGTTGTGTAATTTTGCTCCTCGACGCTTAGGCTCGAAAAAGAAAATTATTTTCCCATCACTTAAGACGAAAGATGATAGAGTTTTCAGATACTTTAGTTTAACGATATTCGAATGATCAACTGGGTTTTGGATTCCTAAACTGTTCCTGTTATGACTACGCACACAGTTCAGGACAACGTTCTCTATATACACGTAGAAGTTAAATGGTTTGACGCAATTGTAATTGGAGGTCAGCAGCAAACACATTATATTTACACAGGGCCATTGTCATGGGTTTATAGAATGTTTGCACCAAACACCGTACGCTGAGGGCCACATGATACCGCCTGACTCCACCGTGACCTTAAAGTCTAAGATATCACGTAGTGTTAGCGGAACGTCAGGTACGAGCGAAACCATTGTACCATACCAGAGAACAAACTGAGTGCCTAAAGCTGGCAAATAAAATGTCGACATCAATAACATCAATGGTCCTGCTAAACGCTGAAAAAGCGTATAACAGTCGACTCTTGGTGTCCACGGTTCGCTTGGAATCGTCTTTCACATTCAGCAAAGCATGTGTCGTTTTTTTTTTACATTGTGTCTCTTATTCGTGTAATATGGTATTTTTCATTAAGCATTCGATAAGATTGTACCGCACAATGCGAAAGAAGACTTATCTCTGATATTCATGTGCTGTTTCAGCTTATCCGCTGACCAAGCTAAAGTTTACTGGGATGCGGGAGAGAAAATGTCTCTTGGTTGAATAAGTCAGGCAGAAAATCTATGTAGCTTGTTGGTTATGCAGAGGAAATGTACAGAAATTATTCGAAAATTTGTTTATGGCACTTGTCTATAAGTTTAGAAACACTGGCGTGTTTAAATTACTGTTGGAAGGCTAGATACAATTTCTTTGTAGAAAATTTTAGCGAGTGTGTAATGGAAATCGACAGATAGTTTGAGATAGTAGTAGAATAATTGAAGGACACAGAAAAGGTCACAGCGTATCGTTTTCAGTTAGCTATTAAATACATCCAAATTGTGATTAAGTGAGCTAGTAAAAATCATCATCTTTCACTGGATAAAAGGTCAACAGAATCGTATTTGTCTTGGAATAGTAGCAGCAGCAATCTGAAGACATCTTCCTCTACAACTATGACAAATTTTACAATAGAAAGTAGGTTGCAAGGGAAATTCATCTCTGCCAATTGCTGCATAGGGAGAAAGAGCAAATCGCCACAGAAGACAGTACAACTTTCCTATCAACATATGCAAATGTTGACACTTGTGCAATATAGAGGTGAGATGCAAGAAAACGATGACTTATGGACGTCACATCTTGTTACACACATTATAAATAAATTATGTATTATGAATAAAACGGAAACTCCTAGAAAGTGGAAAATATTGCTATAGTGCGTAGAACAAATGAAGAGATGAAGGACATGAAAGGATTTAATATCCATTGGGTGATGCTACAGTTAGAGTCAATCTAATTATGATAAACTGATCTCTTATCTGGAAGAATGTCTATTGAGAGAGGAATAAAAGATGAGATACATTGGGATGATAACGTCAGTTACGAAGAAGCTCTCTTATTTATGTTTCGTCAGGACACTACAAGAGAACGGAGCCTCACGATAGCTGCGTTTTTCACAAAGACACTGTCGTCGTGATCTGAATGACAACACAGAATCTGTGCAGATGCCTATTAATTCGATCTTAGGCTAATTAAATTCTTCAAACAAAATACTGACAGATTGTTTCATGTAGCTCAAAATATTTTCTAATATACATTTAGGAAATATTATGGTCTCTAGACATGGTTGCTTATGAAAGTGTTCTTTTGTATGCTCATTACTCATGCAATTATTATGTCATAGTCAGATACAAACGGTTTCTCCTTAGTTTTATTTAACTTTACTGTGACACAACATCCACAGTTGCCTCGCTTTCGGAAAATAATATCAATGGCGTCCAATATAATATGAATACTACAGTACGTAAGAGAGCTAGTGATTCAAGAGTGTACCGGCGTATCTAATGTGTGACGCCAACGTAATTTCACTTTCTCTGCGCCTGCTGGGCAGTTTAGGTTTCTTAAGGCCAACGATCTTTCATTTTGACTTTGCCGCCGTTCTCGTATCACCAGAACCACACAATTATAGACTGATCAGCCAGAACATCAGAACCACCTACCTTATAGCCGATATATCTACCTTTGGCACGGAGAACAGCGGCGACTCGTCGTGGCATGGAAGCAATGAGGCGTTCATAGGTGGCTGGAGGGAGCTGGCACATCTGCAAACACAAGTCACGTAATTCTCCCGCAAATTCAAGGCAGGAAGCAATGAGCTCTGACGCCACGTTGAACCACATCACTGATGTGTTTGATCGCAGACCTGCTGAGGCCAGTACGTCAACTGGAACTCGCCACTATAATCCTCGAATGCTGCATCACAGTCCTAGCCTTGTGACATGGCGCATTAGCTTGTTAAAAATGCCACTGCCGTCGGGAAACATAACTGTCATGAAGGGGTGTCCGTGATCTCCAATCAGTGTATGATACTCTTGGGCGTCATGGTGCCTTGCACGAGCTCCTCTGGACCCAAGAATGCCCAGTTGAACCTTCCTCAGAGTATTATGGAGCTGTTACCAGCTTGTCTCCATTCTGCGGTACAAGTTTCAAGGAGCTGTTTCTCTGGAAGACAATGGAACCGCCCCCCATCCCCCACCCATACGCATGATGAAGAATGTATCGGGATTCATCAGACCATGCAAAGCTCTACCATTGCGCCAACCTCCAGTGTCGTTGGTCACGTGCCCATGTCGATCGTAGTTGGTAATGCTGTTGTATTAACCTTACTCATGCCAGGGTCGTTTGCGGCAGAGGTTCATCGTCGGGAGTGTTTTGTCCATAGGGTTGAGCCACACGTCTACTCTGCCCAGCATTAAAGTCTGATGTTAGTTCCGCCACAGTTCGTCGCCGGTCCTGTCTCACCAGTCTGCCCAGCCTACCAAGTCCGACATGTGTACTGCGGGTGGTCGCCCAACCTCACGACGACTGTAAATGATTTTACCTTGGTTTTGGCACGTGTTGAAGACACTCACCACAGCACTCCTCAAACAACCAAGTCGTGCAGTTTTGGAAATGCTTGTGCCGAACCTCCGGGCCATCACAATCTGTCAAGGTTAAACTTACGTAGATCGCGCGCCTACCACATTCCTCACACCGACAGCACCCTCACTGAGAGTACTTGCGCCGTGTGTGTGTCTGAATAGCATTCATTCCTTGCCAGGTGACGCTGCTATCGCCTGGATGGGTTTATATCGATAGTAGGTCGGTGGTGATAATGTTATGGCTGATAACTGTGTGATAGCCGATCGGCCATTGTCATCACTCCCATAAACGAACTGGTAAGTCAGTTATTTTGTTGCTCTTGCACACCATCTGTTATCTTTTCATTCCTGATAACAAGAAAAATTGACAGTGGCTAGATACGGAGAGGCTGCCCATTGTTTCCACAGTGTCCGTCGAAACGGTTTTTAAACTTGAATGTAGTAATTGTAGCAACAGCAGTACCTGGGAGAACAAAGTGATGGCGGACTAGGCGTTTCATGTTCGAAACAACTTCTCTCTTTATTTCTTACCTTTTTTTGTTTTTTCCGTCGTGTTGATTAAGCAACTTTCCACTGGCTCGATTTCTGCTTGTGTTCTGGGTTACTTCCATTTTCTTCACTGCTGGGTTCTCTAACTAGGATCAGATATCCCGTTAACACGTAGTTGTGTGACGTCTGCAACTGCACATTTGCCGAACACGTGAAGCAGCGGTTAGAAGCACTCCAGCCTGAAGGACACCTTTGTATGGATGGCGACTGGTCAGCTGATTCAGTCCAACATGTAACAGAAGCATCTACCGAAAGAAACCATTATAGCCTCATCTGTGCCAACAATAAAACAATGCTTAATAGCTTTGTCTCTTCACTTCCTACAATAATATATTGTCGAATCACATTACTATGATTCTTCATCTGTGTGGCATTTGTACCATGTAGCTCACGAAGTAACTTTTCGGTGTGTAGTGGCCACTGGTGAAGTGCAGTGGGTATACAGACTATCACATTTGATATCGAAAACTTACACGGGTGAAAGCATACAATAACAGAAGAAAACAAGGCCCAGAAAATAGGAATCCGAAAGAGAGCCTATTGTGTGGTAATTACGAGTGTGTGGTTACGACCTGGCATTGGCATCACCATGCAATATCATCCTAATTCTCGAAAATATGTTAGAAATGTAAACTTTCCCAGTGAGTGCCCATGTAACTGGATTCAAATTTGAGCCACGGCCATTCCGCATCTCTTTAAGGAGTGTAGTGCACGCATGACGGGATACCAGCACAATTAGATGTTGCTGTAGAGGACGAAATCTGACGTGCGTATGTAGTACAAGTCGGATAAGTCAAGCAGGGCATGTACTTTGGTCTCCAAGACAACCAGATGTGTACTGTGTTTCTTGTTGAGGCTGTTAGTTCAACTAAATGCCTGTGATTTACGACTATAAACAGCTTAAACTGGAACGATCACATAGTTAATGTTGTGTGGAAGGCGAACCAAAAACTGCTATTTATTGGCAGAGCAGATAGAAGTGCAACAGGCATACTAAAGAGACAGCCTACACTACGCCTGTTCGTCCTGTGCTAGAGCACTGCTATGCAGTATGAGATCCTCACCAAATAGGGTTGACGAAAGACATTGAGAAGATCCAACGAAGGGCACCTTGTTTTTTATTATCGTGAAATAGGTGAGAAAGTATGAGGGATGTGATGAACGAGCTGGGGTGTAAATAGTTACAACAAAGGTGTTTTGCGTTTCTGGGTGAACGTTTCGCGAAATTTTAATCAATTACTTTCTCTTCTGAATGTGAAAAAGTTTTATTGTAGCCAGCCTACATAGGGAGGAATTATCATCGTAATAAAATAAGAGAAAGCAGAACTCCTACACAAAGATTTGTTTTCATTCTTCCCACGCGCTGTTAGAGAGTGGAAGAGTGAAGAAATAGTTTGGAGGTGAACCGAAGAACCCTCTGCCAGGCACTTAATTGTCAATTGTAATGTAGTGATGCAGATATAAATGTACAAGGTTGGCCATGGATGAAATCTGATCCAAGTTAGATGGCCACTTGATCGAAAGGTATATAACTCAAATACATTTGTACTGACTTGAGCTGAATTTCATACTGAAGTTAGTGTCGGTTCGTAACTACATATTCGCAGTTACCTGGCGAGCAGCTCTTCCGTGAGTGCGTCATTGCTAGAACGCTTTTGCATTTATTATTGTATACTGCCGCACTTCACGGGTTTGGTCATTAAGTGTGATACCCCAGTATTACCGGACTCTACGTATTTTGCTCACTACTTTTACAGATAATGGAGAAAACTATGGACTGACCAAAAACACAACACATTAGGGTCTACCATGCTTACGACAAAGTATAAAACTACTGGCATTCAAAGCTGCTTCCAGTCGTCTCGGCATGGATCAGTTAAGGTCCTCAATGGTTTTCTTCCTGTAAAAGAGTTGAACGTTCGGGATATGATTATGTAGGTGGATAGCGACCACGCAACCTTCTCTCCAAGGTAGACATGAAAGGCTTAAAAATACGAAGCTCTATTGACTGTAGTGGCCAGGGGAGATTCGACAATTAATCCTCGTGCACACAAAACCAATCCTCGACACTGAGAGCTTCGTGAGGAGGAACCCTGTCGTCGTAGACCACAGCATCGCCGTTGGAGTAGAAACATTGTACAATGGGAAGGTCCTGACCAGACGAAAGGATTGCATAATCCTTGGCAGTAATGCGACATCGCTGAGGATCCATGGGTTGAGTGGAGTACCACCCTATGCTTGATGAAAAGATCACCGAACCACTGTCCTGTTTCACTTCTTGGACATAAACTCGGTCATAAGTTGGAAACAGTGTGAAAAGAGACCCATGCGACCAAACGACATTCTTACATTCCTCAGCAATATTGGTTTTATAGCTTCGTAAACACATTTTCCTGTTACAGGAATTTGCATCACTGAAGAGGTTTTGGAATTCCATCTCGGCCTACAAGTCCCTGCTTCTAGAGTTTTTTCGTGCTGTTTTGGTGCTGCCAGGGTTCGCGAGTGCGACATACTGTTCTGCAATGACTTTTTCAGGTATCGCCCCCTTATTTTTCGTCAAAATCCTCTTCATTGATAGACAGTCACAATCACTAGACACACACATTCGTTCGCCTTGTAACTTAGCTGATACGCTTTTCTGTATCCTCTGTATGTGGTATAGATCTTTGACACGGCGCCTCTTGAAAAACCAAACACTTCGGCCATTTTGCTTACGGAAGCACCCACAACACGAGCACCAAAAATTTTCCCACGTTATAATTCAGTCAGCTCCGATATAATGCACTCACAAACTACACGTAACAATGTTATAACCACGACGGAAACTTACAACGCATCAAGGACATTATACAAGTGCCATTCGTTATTAAATACAACAGCCCAACCTGCAGGCTTGGCTGACATCTGCATTTAAGTTCGAACATGCATTTCTCAGAATATTCTCATAAATTTTGTCCAATATCTGTGTGTTAAGGAAAACATTTACCCAAGTAACAGTAAACGTTAATCACAGACTTTAGAGCCCGGCCAAGCAGTATTTATGAAATGCCTAAGGTTTCCTAATGTTTTAGGTGCCTCTGTGATGAGAGTATATTGTCAGCCATCTATGTTAATCACCGTGCATAACGGTATCGAAAAACCGCAGTACATCACATGCTACTGATTCTGAAGTGAACAATGATTTCGACAATGCCAAAATGTCAATGGACATGATACATTCGAACAACTTATCGTGAAACTGACTTGGGGGAAATCAGACTTGAGATAACTGTAAGAGTTCCGGAAGTATGTAAAAAAGTTGCTGTACCTCGGCTGTTCAATGCTCCTTTAAGATGATTATCGGAGAAAGTGACACCGAAATTATACAAAATGTGGAATGAACATCATAAAAACAAAGGCGTTTCTCGTCGCTGTGGGATCTTCTCACGAAATTAAATCACCAATTTTCTCCTCCGAATGCGAAAAAATATTGTTGACGCCGATCTCCATAGAGAGAAACGATCATTATAATGAATCAAGGGAAATCAGAGCTTGGACGAAAAGATAAAGGAGCTTGTTTTTCCGCGCATTGTTCAAGGGTGGAGCAAGTGAGACTTATTGTGAAGGTGGTACGATGAATCCTCTGCTAGGCACTTAACTATGGTTTGCAGAGTATCCGTGTAGATGTAGATGCAGATTTCAGCAGGCGGCACACACTTCGAGCATCATCATCATTTTGTAACACATTTACCGACACAAGAACAATTCTGCAAGATTATAAGGGGTAGAAATCATAATGAAGGCGTGCTCTGTATGTATTTAGGTTCTGATTTACGCAGGGGGGTGATTCGATATTAAGATATTACTAAAAGTGCTAATATTCACACAGGTACGTTCTAATAATTGATTATGAGGGGAAATGCATTAATTATAGAAAGAAAGGCTTAATCTACATGGCAAATAGTTCTTTATTGTTGTTTTCTCGATTTACAGTGTTAAAACAGTTTAAGTAACATTGACCTACGCACAACAAAGTATCAAATGATGGGTCACAAGAAGATCGCTAATACTACTTGTATAATTCTTACGTGTGCGGACCATGGGAAAGGCGGAAGGGGCAAAGGAAACGAGAATGGATTCACCTCTAGCAGATTGGGCTTTAAGCTTGTATAATCAGATGATACCAGAAACAACAGCAGAGAATGTCAAACGCTGACGGACAAAAGTCATGGGATGGCGATATGGACATGTACAGATCACGGTAATATCTTGTACACAAGGTATAAAAGGGAAGCTCATCGACAGAGCTGTCGTTTGTACACAGTTTATTCATCTGAAAAAGTATCTGGCGTGATTGTGGGAGCACAGGGGAAGTTAACAGGCTTTGAACGCGGACTGATAGTTGAAACTAGAGGCATGGGACATTCCCTTACGGAAATCGTTAGGCAGTTCAGTATTCCAAGATACACAGTGTCCAGAATGTGCGAGAATACCAAATTTCAGGCATTACTTCTCGATACGAACAATGCAGTGGATGCACTCGCATTCGGGAGGACAACGGTTCAAACTCGCATCCGGCCGCCCAGATTTAGGTTTTCCCTGATTTTCCTACTAAATCGTTCGAGGCAAATGTAGAGATGGTTCCTTTGAAAGCTTACGGCTGATTTCCTTCACCATCATTGACACAATCCGAGCTTGTTCTCCGTCTCTAATGATCTCGATGTTGATGTGATGCAAAACCCAATCTTCTTTCCTTCCTCCCTTCCGTGCCGACAGCCTTCACTTAACGATCGAGAGCAGCGGCGTTTGCGTGGAATTGAGAATGCTAACTGACAAGCAACACTGCATGAAATAACAGCAGAAAACAAAATGGGACGTACGACGAACGTATCCGTTATGACAGTGCGGAAAAATTTGGCGTTAATGGGCTATAGCCGCAGACGACCGACGCGAGTGCATCTGCTAATAGATTTACATCGCCTGTAACGCTTCTCCTGGGCTCGTGATCATATCGATTCAACCTAGACAACTGAAAAACCGTGATCTGGTCAGATGAGTCCCGATTTCAGTTTGCAAGAGTTGATGGTAGGGTTCGACTTTGGCGAGGACCCCACGAAGCCATGGATCTAAGTTGACAATAAGACACTACGCAAGCTGGTGGTGGCTCCATAGTGGTGTGGACTGTATTTAAATGGAATGGACTGGGTCTCCTGGGTGTTCGCCTACTTGAGATCATTTGCAGCCGTTCATGAACTTCATGTTCCAAAACATATCACGAGGCCACTATTGACCACGGCTGGTTTAATGAACATTCTGCACAGTTCGAGCGAATGGTTTGTACACCCACATCGCAGGGCAAGAATCCCATCGACATCTTATGGAACATAATCGAGAGGTCAGTTTGTGCACAAAAGAGTGCACCGGCAACACTGTCGCCATTATGGACGGCTATAGAGATACCGTGGTAGAATATTTCTGCAGGGAAATTCCAATCACTTGTTGTGTCGATGACACGTCGAGTTGCTGCACTACACAGGGCAAAATGAGGTCCGACACGATGTTATCCTATGACCTTTGTCACCTCAGTGTATTATGATTATCTAACGGCTTATCATCCATTAAAACGATGTCAAAACCACCCACTACTCATTTGCATGAGCGGTATTTTTTGGAAAAGCATCAAGAATTACAGGAATAGACTGGAATTATTTATGATCTAAGAATCAGAAACTTACTGGGATTATGAAAGGTTCGCTTATGAGAGTGAGCAAATCCTAATCAAACCTAACCTGTAACTCACCGCCTCGGGCTTGCCACCAAATTGTCGGATTATGAAAGCAGTATTGCTGCCCATTTGGACCCTTATTCTTCTAATTCCGACTGCGGTGATCAGAAGGCTGCTTCAGATCACAGTTCACCCTTGGTGCCCAATGTTTGAATCCTTCTCCTTTCGAAACTAAAGACTGAATCATCTCTATCACTTACTAAGTTCCACCTTGCCTCTGGCCAAGAAATGCTTATATTCGTTCGCTGGCCAGTAGCATAGCAAGAACAACTGCTGCACAAATAGAACGAGTTAGAGTCTGTAGTTTATCTCCCCTCTACGTTAATTTTTGAGTCTGTCCAATAAGATGGAAAGAAGCAGAAATTCTGACCTTCTCTGCTATTAAACTGGAATAGAAAATTACAAGTAAGAATTGGGAGAAGACGACCAAAGTGAGAGAGATAGCGCTTGTTTGTTTCACCATAAGTCTGGCGCCAACTTTGCCGAGGGATTGGGTCTTCTCTTAAGAAATATCTTGCGTCGTAGCTGTAAAGGGAGTCTCTTCTTTTATCAGCTGAGCTGAAATGTGTCCGAGTGCCTATTCGGGAAAAAATGTTTATTTTGTCATGCCCCTCCTAGTGTTATCGGACGCTACCATATGGAATGCTACCAATGTCAGTGGAGAGAGAGATGCAGACTGGTGTCTCGCCAAAGTGTCGCCAGAGGATTTCTCTTTCCTCCTCCGTTTAAGACCACCTCCATGCAACACACAACTAGAGACTATTGTCCCGCAGAGGCAGCCTGCCGAGCAGTGGACCCCAGCCGGCCGAGGTGGCCGTGCTGTTCTAGTCGCTCCAGTTCGTCACCGCGCTACTGCTACGGTCGCAAATTCGAATCCTGCCTCGGGCATGGATGTGTGTGATGTCCTTAGGTTTAAGTAGTTCTAAGTCTAGGGGACTGATGACCTCAGATGTTGAGTCCCATAGTGCTCAGAACCATTTTTGAACTGGACCCCATGACGGTTATCAGTGTGCCCAGTGGGGCGGGTCGTGTCTTCAGCAAACGATATCCCTCCCCCATAATTCGCAAGGACTTATTACAGCTGGAGTCTTTCTCAGGACTGAGGTTAAATTTCTACATTTACGGAATTTATGAACTGTAAATCGAATAATAGAAGTATCAAGAGCTGCTAATACTGGGTCTAAGACAGAAAATCCATCTACATTAAAATCATGGGGTAGAAAAAGGAGAACCTCATGCACTGATCTTCCTTAACTGTTCTGATAATGATAACCTTTTCGTCCAGCTAGAAATACCAGTAAACAAACAAATCCCATAAACAAAGACTGCTCTCAGCGTAAAGACGTAACTGGCAACTTTAACAGGACCCTCACAAGATTATGTTCAGAACTTTCTCACCGTGACCCACATCCTAGTAATCATATGCATATCGGCTGCCAGTGCTTCCTTTGTATCAGAGTAATAACTAGTACTTGGGGAATAAACGTTTCCATATTATGACTAGCCTGTGCATAGCTACGTTTTCTACTTTAAAGTTGTAGTGAGCGATGGAAAAATATTAATTATGTCCTAATTATGTCTATAAAGGGTAAATGAACTCTCTGCAGCCTTGGGGGGAAAACAGAAGTATGTATAGTTGAACTAAAGCGATTGTAACGTCCCTGATGCTCGCCCACATAATCATAATATTTGTTATTATTATAGCATTTACAACTTTAAAGTGTAAATAATATCTGATTAGTAAATGTAATTAAAATTAATGTATATCCCAAGGATAGCACCAAAACTGTCAATACTGAAATGGCACCTTTGTGGGGCTCAACAAAATGTTCAGTATAATATGAACGAGAAAAAGTACGAGTAAGGCTTTGGAAGAATCCCGCTGACAAGTAGACTTGTAGATCAAAACAATTTGTCAATAGTGTGGTGTCACCGCCAGACACCACACATGCTAGGTGGTAGCCTTTAAATCGGCCGCGGTCCGGTAGTATACGTCGGACCCGCGTGTCGCCACTATCAGTGATTGCAGACCGAGCGCCGCCACACGGCAGGTCTAGAGAGACGTCCTAGCACTCGCCCCAGTTGTACAGCCGACTTTTCTAGCGATGGTTCACTGACAAATTACGCTCTCATTGGCCGAGACGATAGTTAGCATAGCCTTCAGCTACGTCATTTGCTACGACCTAGCAAGGCTCCATTATCATTTGCTATTTATCTTGTGATACATGTACCGTCAGACCGATGTTCACCAATTATTAATTAAAGTTAAGTATTCCGGTAGTTACTTACGTTCTTTGCTACTATAAATTCGCTTACCTGTTCCAGACCTCACGCCAGCCTGCGTGAGCTTTAACGCGTGCCTTTCGGCTTCCTCTCCTAGTGGCTTGGCTGTCTTGCCAAGTCACAACAAATAGCATACATGAAATGAGCAAGTGTTTGTGTCGCTTTAGATTGTGATTGCACCAAAAGGTCGTTAGACTAGAGGACAGCCTCGTGTGTACCAAACATGTATGTTAACTAACGAGTAGTAAAGATTCCTCTGGGATCGGGGATTCATTAATCTTTTCACGTTAATTGTCAAACATGTTTGAAAGTATGAGAATGACTAATTCGCCTGATTGCTCCAGTAGACCATCCAAGTCTTGGCTTATCGCTGTCTAATTCGATTATAGGTAAAGTTCACATCTCTACTAGCCACCGCACTGGAGTATGACGCACCTGACACACTCTTTCCTTCAAATATAATTCCGCCCTATCTTAGAGAACAATAGTTTTTTGTACTTGTGAACGGAACCAGTGATTACGTCTTTCGCAGCAGAAGTTTATTTCCATCTAATGAAGGGCTATGTGTTATCATCGACGTGTGTAGGAATTGTGTGCACGAGGTATATAGGATTTGAAACTTCATTGACAGCATGGACAAGTTCATTGTGAACAATCATGCAGTTAAAAAGCTTTATTTATTGTCTGGTTTAGTTGAGGAAGTTAAAATAATGGTACCAGTAAAGCTTGAAATTGCCACATGCAGAAAAGAGGAAGTTTATGGGATTACCGACTTTCTCTCGTAAAACGGTAATAAACGCTTTCATTTTGCGCACGATTCAGGCTTTTATGAAGTGATACTCAAAAACAGAGCAAATTGTTTACTCTTCTGCTTCGTTATATCTTAGGTTACTCTGTAAATAAGGTTATAAAATTATCCCCTCGTATTCATTGCTTTTAAGATGTAGTTTACTCCCTTCTTTAGATATGTCAAGCCTCTTGACGTAAATAAGTTTGGTTAGTTACAATAAATTAAGGTTGCTGCTTAATACAACAACAAAAAATTAAACACTCAACACATTATTGACCTCTCATTAATCTATCATTAACTTTAAATCCACTTCATCCTAGCCACTTCAAGGAACGTAACTCCTGTGGCCATATATATTATAACATAAATATAACAATGTTTAGGAATTTTAGGTAAGGTAACTGTAAAAATAATTATTGATATATTTGAATTTTTCTCGTAAGTTGAGCTATGTATTGCATTTCTCCCTTGGGAAGCTACTTCCGCAATCGTCATCGTTATGAGCCATTTCACAGCCGCTGGCAGATGAGGTTTCCTCTAGACTTCTCCATAGATTTCTGTCGTTGCTACATGTTCTCATGCAGTTACTGCAATATATAACGTCACTTTCTCTTTGGTGTTCATATCGGTTCTTTCTTATTTGAAATAACTGATAAAATACGGAAGTTGCTGAATGGCGTTATCCCCAGCAAGACTTTTTGCTTTCGTGTGCCAGGTATATGACGGAATCCAAGGACTGTGATTGAAAGAAGATTATTTCTTTTATAAGTTAATTATAATTCCTTTTTAGCTCGGTTCTCTGTTGATCCACAAGTTAATAAGTTACTGCAGGTACCCTTGAACTAACGTACAGCCGTTTCTTTCAAAGAACATTAATTTCAGAGACTGAAGTTTTCTTCGTTTCATTGCCTCTATCAAAACTTTGAAGAACTTAACCTTTGAAGCCATTAGCCCCAGCAGAACACAAGAAGCCAACTTTAAAATTAATTTACAGCTCGGAGAACTTTTATTCATGCCCTTTTCAGAGATTTGCGTTCTATGGAATGCTAATTGCCAGCTAATGGAGTCTCTGCCAACTGGTGCGTAAGATCATAGCAAGTAGGTTGTTAACAGACCAATTTTCCGCAACGAAACCGTTTAATTCATTGCAACTGAGTACTGCCCTCATTGACAGCAGTCCCTAAGAACTAAGTAAAGAAATCCTTCGTTCTTCTCATAGTTCTTTAAACAGACGAAACACCAAAACTTAATTTCCTTTGCGATTGAGGCCTAGTGGTATAAATAAAAACATAAACCTTCCTTGATTGTGTTTCGCTGCTAAAATGAAACGGAAATTTCGTACTTTTTAGAGTGTTCGGCTTTTTCTAAGGTAAATATACGTTAATGAGCTTAGGATCAGGCGATATTTTGATGTTCCTTCTTAGGAAGCTAGGAAAATATTGTAATCTCACTCGTAGATAGCTTTAATGGAAGTGTATAGACCTTCGGTCGTTACACGCATGCTACAGAGATAGATCTCGAAATATCGTACATCCAACGAATACAACCACGGTTTCGGGAGAGATAAATTTGAAAGATGACGCTATGTACACATTGCTCTGATAGGTTATATAATAGACTTCCGACTGAGCCACCCTTCATCTTGTGGTAACATCATTTCCCCGTGAAGCATATAGTGTCGTGTTAGCGAGTGTGACGCACCACCTCATACGATTTCCATCATAACCCTACCGCACCATAATCATCGCTGTCCAGCAACCAACTGGGGTGTGATACTCTGCACTATGGAGAGTTTATCCACTGTCATATCCAGTCATAATCGACGTAGACCACTCTTATGAACATGTTGCAGTCTACGCCAGATGGTCTTGTCACGGCGGTTTTCCCTGTATCGGTGGGACGTAAAATACATCGATCAAATGTGTGGATGTCTGCCTTTTCTATCCTATGCTCGAGTGTCAAACCGACGGTCAGTACAAACTTCAAAAACTTTCGTGTCACAGTATCCGCTGAGTCTTCCCAGTGGCATGTGGAGTCGAAGTGTTAACCTGCACAATCATATGGCCAGTGTGTTTTGAGTCTACCACTCATCACTGAATAAAGTTTATTTGTGTCACTCGAGAACTTTTGGGTAACATTCATGGTGCCTAAATTTCAGTTGCGATTGCAATAGACTAGTAATCTCACACACAGTAGTCATCGCAGTTGCACAGACTGTCCTAGCACACCTTCTGTCAGACTCAAATTCTCAACTTATCCACACACTACGGGGGTTGTGCCTCTTTCCCATTGGGTCACTGCAAACAGGAGTCCAATTAAGACTAATGACAAACGTTTGTTTTTCGAAACACAGAGCTCACTCATGTTTAAGTTACAGAAGGGTTATAGAAAGCGTTACCAGTCCGTGCTCTAACAAGATACTTGTTATGTAACATTAGAGGGAAAAGGACTCACTGTGCTACTACGTCTGTTATCAAGCCTGAAAGGAACGTTATGAAGAATGTATTCCTTGTTTAGGATGTCTCGTTTAGGGTGTAGTAGTCTGCATTACCAGTTCATCATACATACTCTTCTCAAGAGTAGCGAGGACCCATCGTCTTAAGAAGTAATAATTTATGTTTTCAGAGAGTTTTGGTGGGTGGCTATATTTAGAGGTAACAGATTTTATACGTACGAAAGTTGACATAAAATTTCTATATTCGAAGCAAGTTAATAAGACGTATCCAGTTATCACATCACCTTGATACTGACGAGGGGGAGACTGAGTCAACGATTGAAATGCTGAAGATTAAGTTGTCTCAGGGTATGATAGGGTTTCTAGCAGGACAATTAAGCACTATGGTGCATATGTTAGCCTAATACTTAGGCACATTTATACCTTTCCCTTTACGAAGGGTCAATTTAAAGAACGTTTTAAGCACTTGGCAGCAAATTTGCTTCATGAAAGAAAGACAGGAAAGGATGGTGGAGACAGTTTTAGATCTATATCTAGGCGATCGGTTTTTGAAAAAGTTGCTGACGTGGCTGTATATATAAGCGTAATTGACCATTTCAGTTTACGTAACTTGCTTTGAAACGTACGGTTTGGTTTAAGAAGTCGTTTAACAACAGAAACTGCTGTGTGATCGATTATCTGTGTGGCACTGAACGGATCAAGCAAAAACTATAGCGTTTGATTGCGTTGATAACTATAATTGCTTCAGAAGTTGGATTAGAAGAAGTAGCTCAGAAATGGTTCCTCTCACCTTTTAAGAACAGACAGCCGAGAGGTCATTCTCCATAATAATGAGAACGGCAATGAAGTGGCTCTGAGCAGGCCACGGTTAACTGAAGAAGGGGCCTCAGGTGTTAGTGCTGGGATCACTATTGTTTCTTATATGTGTAAATTATATGCCTTCTAATATGACACGTGATTCTAATATACAGGGTGGTCCATAGATAGTGACCTGGCCAAATATCTCACGAAATAAGCATCAAACGAAAAAACTACAATGAACGAAACTCGTCTAGCTTGAAGGGGGAAACCAGATGGCGCTATAGTTGGCCCGCTAGATGGCGCTGCCATAGGTCAAACGGATATCAACTGCTTTTTTAAAAAATAGGAACACCCATTTTTTATTACATATTCGTGTAGTATGCAAGGAAATATTAATGTTTTAGTTGGACCACTTTTTTCGCTTTGTGATAGATGGCGCTGTAATAGTCACAAACGTTTAAGTGTGTGGTATCACGTAACATTCTGCCAGTGCGGACGATATTTGCTTCGTGATACATTACCCGTGTTGAAATTGACCGTTTACCAATTACGGAAAACGTCGATATCATGTTGATGTATGGCTATTGTGATCAAAATGCCCAGGGGGGTGTGCTACGTATGCTGCTCGGTATCCTGGAAGACATCATCCAAGTGTCCGGACCGTTCGCCGGATAGTTACGTTATTTAAAGAAACAGGAAGTGTTCAGCCACATATGAAACGTCAATCACGACCTGCAACAAATGACGATGCCCAGGTAGATGTTTTAGCTGCGGTCGCGGCTAATCCACACATCAGTAGCAGACAAATTGCGCCAGAATCGGGAATCTCAAAAACTTCGCTGTTGAGAATGCTACATCAACATCGATTGCACCAGCACCATATTTCTATGCACCAGGAATTGCATGGCGACGACTTTGAACGTCGTGTACAGTTTTGCCACTGGGCACAAGAGAAATTACGGGAGGATGACAGATTTTTTGCACGCGTTCTATTTAGCGACGAAGCGTCATTCACCAACAGCGGTAAAGTAAACCGGCATAACATGCACTATTGGGCAACGGAAAATCCACGATGGCTGCGACAAGTGGAACCTTGGCGGGTTAATGTATGGTGCGGCATTATCAGAGGAAGGATAATTAGACCCCATTTTATCGATGGCAATCTAAATGGTGTAATTTATGCTGATATCCTACGTAATGTTCTACCGATGTTAGTACAAGATGTTTCACTGTATGACAGAATGGCGATGAACTTCCAACATGATGGATGTCCGGCACATTGCTCGCGTGCGGTTGAAGCGGTACTGAATAGCATATTTCATGACAGGTGGATTGGTCGTCGAAGCACCATACCTTGGCCCGCACTTTCACCAGATATGACGTCCTCCGATTTCTGTCTGTGGGGAAATTCGAAGGATATTTTCTATCGTGATCCACCGACAACGCTTGACAACATGCGTCAGCGCATTGTCAATGCATGTGCGAACATTACGGAAGGCGAACTACTCGCTGTTGAGAGGAATGTCGTTACACGCATTGCCAAATGCATTGAGTTTGACGGACATCATTTTTAGCATTTATTGCATTAATGTGTTATTTACAGGTAATCACGCTGTAACAGCATGCATTCTTAGGAATGATAAGTTCACAAAAGTACATGTATCACATTGGAACAATCGAAATAAAATGTTTAAACGTACCTACGTTCTGTATTTTAATTTAAAAAACCTACCTGTTACCAACTGTTTGTCTAAAATTGTGAGCTATATGTTTGTGACTATTACAGCACCATCTATAACAAAACGAAAAAAGTGGTGCACCTAAAATATTCATATTTCTTTACGTGCTACACGAATACGTAATAAAAAATGGGGTTCCTACTTAAATGCTGCGGTCGCAGGTTCGAATCCTGCCTCTGGCATGGACGTGTGTGATGTCCTTAGGTTAGTTATGTTTAAGTAGTTCTAAGTTCTAGGGGACTTATGACCTCAGAAGTTAAGTCCCATAGTGCTCAGAGCCATTTGAGCCTACTTAAAAAAGGCATCTCATATCCGTTTGACCTATGGCAGCGCCATCTAGCAGGCCAACCATAGCGCCATAGACTTAGTTATTACAGTTCAGCTAAAACTGACATTTTGGTTACGCAGAATGGATATATGATCAGTTAGTCTGAACGATCAAAATTTCTAGCGGTTCAGTTAGAAGGTAATCTGTTATGGAACGACCATTGCTAGGATTGTGTTCATAAATTGAGTCCCGCTGTATTTACCGGTAGAACAGCATCTGCAACATGAAAATTAGTCTGTTTTGTTTATTTTCATTTTCTTATGATATGCAGAATTATGTTCCAGGGTAACTCTTCCCATCCACACAGAGAATATCTGGCGGAGAAACTGCTGTAGGAGCAATATATGCTATTAGCTCGTCAACTTCTTGTCAAACCCTGTTCGGGAATCTGGGAATTTTGACACAGGACATCCCAATATATATATTTTCTTCAATGTCGGTTGTTGTCAACAGTATATGCTTGATCCCAAGAACTAGTAGCTTTCACTCAGTTATTATGAGTAGAAATCCAGTTTTCATTTAGATCGCACTTCCTTGACTCTGGTGAAGAAAGATCTGCACTATTGTGCTGCGTCAATTTACAGTAAGCTACAAAAGAACTAAAATTACTTAGCAGTAATCCTCGCAATTTCAAGTCTTAATTGAAGAATTTCTCAACGTCTCATTCTTAGTCTGTTGGGGAGATACCGGAAAACAAACAGATTCATGCGTTATATTGTGGATTGAGCTAATACGCTCACCAATTTGTCGTTTGAACAGGATTGGGAAGTCCAGATCTTGCACCACTCGCTAAGCTGAAAGAACATCTGAGGAGATGACATATTTCAACGATGTAGACGTTCACACGTGCGTTCTGAAATGGCTTCAGAGTAGTAAATCAAGGTAATTTTTGGGGTGAAGTAAAAGTTTCTGCCGCTAGTCGGCGCTTCAGTTGCCGAGAAATTGATGGTAGTGATGAGCAAAAATTCAAAAATACAGCGATGCAGTGACAGACAATTCAAAATATGGAACGTAACAATGGTAATAAATTTTCAAATGTAAGACGGTGGTGATAGGTTATTTAAAAAAAATCCAAGATGTTAGATGTTGGAAATTTAAATATCCAAGACGACAGAAGTTTTCCGCTGTACTCCCAGCCTCTCCCACAGCGCTCCCTCCTTCCTCCTCCCTCTCCGCTCTTTAGCCAACTTCAGCGTAGCATTAAAAAAAGACAATCACCTGAGCTGCGCAAAAATGGCTCCACTATCGAAGATATCCAATTTTTTCCCAAAAACCTCAAAAACGTAACTTGAATTGACATCATATTCAAAGATATTTGCTGCTCAATGACATAACCCCCCCCCCCCCGACACACACACAGACATACACACAAACACACACACACACACACACACACACACACACACACACACACACACACACACACACGCACACACGCACTGCCTAACGTTCCACTTCTATCAATAATATTGTATTTCGTCATTAAATTTCAAATCACAGTGGTGCAGACTGTTTTTACACATCTGTCTCGTTACTATCTCACTTTCCAACTCGGCCTCGATATTAAATTTTGTGTCATATTTTTGCAAACAACATATGAAACTACATAAACTGTTTCCACATCTGCCTCATCATAATCATCTCTGTGATGCATAAACCACAGTCCATTTCTTAACTCTCTCACATTCTTTCCTCTTCCAGCTCTGCCTTGTCATTACTTTCCTCGTGTACAAACAACATCAGAAAATAATTTACAGTATTTCCACATTTGCACATCATCATCATAATCAGTAAGTTTCTTCCGTCTGTAACATTTAATTTTCTGGTGCAACAACATTATAATAGTGAGTGTTTCAAAATGAATATTTGGATTTTAATGCTTAGTACCATTTAATACATTCATCTTACAATTATAAATAATACATCATAGATTGAACAACTCAAACGGCTTCTCTTTCAAGTATTCAATGCAAGCACCTTTCGTCAAATGGAACCATAGAGTCGATAGGCAAGTTCTTCCGAAAACTTGGTCGATGTATCTCGAGTTATAGCTGCAACAAGTGTTTACATACCGGTTCATCACTAGATACGATACGATCTAGAAAATCTTCATCGTCATCCACCTAGATTTCATCTGAAAAGTCGGGACGTAAGCCTTAGAGCTTGCAACAACTGCAAAATATAAGGGTGTAGTTGTAAGCATCTCTTAAGTCTCTACACGGCTGTCACTGGTACAGGTAATTTGTGACTGGCTTTCCGGACTGATTTCTTACGACTACTGGTGAAACGCTCTCTCTCTCGTTCAACAAGTTGATCAGTCACGGCCGCGCGGGATTAGCCGAGCGGTCTAGGACGCTGCAGTCATGGACTGTGCGGCTGCTTCCGGCGGAGGTTCGAGTCCTCCCTCGTGCATGGGTGTGTATGTTTGTTTAGGATTATTTAGGTTAAGTAGTGTGTCAGCTTAGGGACTGATGACCTTAGCAGTTCAGTCCCATAAGATTTGACACACATTTTCATCAGTCACTCTTGTTCGCCTCATACTATATCCTTTGAAAAGGCAAGTACAGAGAGAGAACTTTCATTCGATGTATTATTTATAATTGTTTAAGTTGAATGTAGCAAATACTAGAAAGCCATAAAACCGCGGCCGGACGGAGTGGCCGTGCGGTTCTAGGCGCTGCAGTCTTGAACCGAGCGCCCGCTGCGGTCGCAGGTTCGAATCCTGCCTCGGGCATGGGTGTGTGTGACGTCCTTAGGTTAGTTAGGTTTAATTAGTTCTAAGTTCTAGGCGACTGATGACCTCAGACGTTAAGTCGCATAGTGCTCAGAGCCATTTGAACCAACCTTAAAACCGCAGTATTCATTTTGAAACACCCCGTGTGTTTCAGAGAGGGTGAGAGGGATAAACTCCTGTAGATATAGATTTTATTATAAGTTTTTAACAGTTTCAGATAATAAATAATAGCGAACTTCGTCTCGCAGCATAAATCGTTTGACATTTTATACTGTCACACATACACACACACACACAAAAATGGTTCAAATGGCTCTGAGCACTATGGGACTTAACATCTATGGTCATCAGTCCCCTAGAACTTAGAACTACTTACACCTAACTAACCTAAGGACATCACACAACACCCAGTCATGCACACACACACACACACTGGAAATACAAATTTAGTCATCAATTTCAACATCTTTTACAATATCATTTACTGTAATATGTAGGTTGTAGGTCTCTGAGTTAATATTTGAGTTATCTCTATTAGACAACCAAGTTCTGATTGCTTATCTGCTTTAATGAAACTGTCATGGCATTCAGTTAGATTTTTTGGGCAAACTGTATACAACATGAGTAATATATTATTAATTTATTTATGCTAGTGAAGACTATTTCTTTCATTGCCTAACAACGGTGCACATTATGCTTATTGGCGACAACGGGAAATTTCGCAAGTGGTGATCATTGTTCCATAAACTTGGCATAAAATTTTACTGTCTCCTGTCCGTGTTTGTCAATTCACATTTTCCATAAGATTGCTGGAAATAGGGGGCAGTTCTTTGCCTCAGTATTATGCACGGCATATGCGGGCATCAAGTCTTTGATCTGCTTCAGTTCCTCCAAACCTTTCATGAAGACACATGACTCAGGTGGAATAACTGCACGTGTACTTTTCAGTTCTGTTTCAGATGGCATATCAGTTGAGCCCATACCATGACGGTGGCGATTTTCCATTAACCATTTTACAGAGGTTATGTCCAACTGACAATAGGAAGTGGTCGGCTCTAGAATCGAACAACCAGAACAGTTATACTACTGCGAGCACCACCAAGCATTCAAACTTCCCTTAGCTGCAGACTGATTACCTGTGGTGCGGAATCCTTGGCAACGGAAAGTTTATACGTATTTCTGGAAAAAAGAAAACACAGCATGGGGCATCTTATTCTGAACACCCACACAACTGAAGATCTGCAATGTGAAAGCAGAAGAAACCCCCTTTCTGCTATTACAAGTGATAAGCGGGCCATAAAAATTTAGTTAGTGGGAGTACATAATCCATTCGATACTTACATTTTGTGAGCAAAAAGAATAAAGTGATGAATGAAGACGGCGACTACAATTATATATATATATATATATATATATATATATATATATATATATATATATAAAACTCAGGCTCCAATGTGCATTTTGTAGCTATACATCTCAAACTATAGCAAACAGTCATGCATATTCGAGTAACTCAAATTCCTCCGTGCATCTTTGTGTTATAACGGACCACAATTTTGCAGTTAAGAAAAAATTTGCTAGTGCTTTTTTGATAATCCAAGCAGGCACATCTCCCACGCCAAAACAGCTGTCTGTGATCGTAAGCGCCTCTGAGATCCAACTGGCCACTATCTTAGACGATGCACTCTCTTATGCGTCCTGGAAAGAGTCATAACTTAGGTGCTAAAATTATATTAACTGCTTACAAAACGCTCATTTGGTAAGCGTCTCCTTCAACTAACAGGTTTTCATATGCATCTGCAGTTGACTGCTTTCGTTCATTTTTGACAACTGTCGCAAACTTCAAGCATAGTTGATACGTCATGAAATTCCTATTCAGCAGACATTATTTCATTATTGACTGAGTTACGGGCCTATTGCTTTCAAAGCTAGTAAGAAATTTAATTGCTGCACAAATTTATCTGGATTATTCCAGTGAATGAAAGCGATATGTGCTGGCGGTTCAGTAGAGATTCTCTTCCAGTCGCGAACGTCAAGCGCATTTTCATTCTCTCTCATACCGGTATGTACGTCATCATGTCCCAATAAGGATCTGCCACGTATATTTATTTCAGGTTTCATAATTTGAGTGTATTTCTAAGCTCTGTTGGGATTAAACGGTCTGTAAGAGAGGTGATGAAAGTCACGGGATACCCCTAATGTTGTGGGCTTTTGTCCGGTATGGTGCAGGAGCTCGACGTGGCATTGACTCAACAAGTCCTTGGAAGTCCCCTGCAGAAATCGTGAGAATTGCTGCCTCTATAGCCGTTCATAACTGCGAAAGTGTTGTCAGCACATGATTTTGAGCACGAACTGAGCGCTTGATTATGTCACGTACATGTTCGATGGGTAATCAAATCATAAGCTTGAATTGTCCAGAATGTTCTTCAAACTAATCGTGAAACATTGTGACCCAGTGACATGGCGCGTTGATATCCATAACATTTCCAATGATGCTTGGGAACATGAAGTCCATGAATGGCTGCATATAGTCTCCATGCAGCCGAACATAGAGATTTACAGTCAATTATGGGTTCAGTTGGACCAGAGGACCTAGTCCATTCCTTCTGAACACAGCCCGCATCATTATGGAGACAACACCAGCTTGCACAGTGCCTTGTTGACAACTTTGGTCCATGACTTCGTTTTGTCTGCGCCTCACTCTAACCCCACTATCAGCTCTTACCAACTGCAATCGGGACTCATCTGATCACGTCATGGTTTTCCAGTCGTCTAGGGTACAACCGATATGGCTGAGAGTCCAGGAGAGGCGCTGCAGGCGATGTCGTACTGTTAGCAAAGCCACTCGCGTCGGCCGCCTGTGCTACAGCTCATTTACGCCATATTACGCCGCACTCTCCTAACGATTATGTTCATCATACGTCCCACATTGATTTCTGCTGTTTCTTCAAGTTGTGTGGCTTGTCTTTTAGCTCCTATAACTGAACGCAAACCCCTCTGCTCTCGGTCGTTAAGTGAGGACCGTCGGCAACTGTGTTGTCTGTGGCGAGAGGTAATGCCCGAAATTCGATATTCTCAGCACACCCTTGACGCTGTGGATCTCGGAATATTGAATTCCTTAACGATTTCCGAAATGGAAGTCCTTTGTCTTGGTCCGTCTTTTCGTTTGAGAACAGCTATCTCAATCCCTATAACGGTTGAGAAAACGGTCTTACGGGAAGTCGAACTGCGTGCTTGTTTCATCGCGTCTTCAAATATACTGTAGCTTCACATGTTTTATCATGATGTGCACATTTCCTTCCTAATCTCGAGTCAAATTTAGTTCTATTCTTTAAAATCACGTACTTTGTGCTAAGGGCATTCCTAAATTTTCATTTTGGATTCTGATCGATAAACTTTCATCAACTGCTTGTTCTGCCCTCTTCAAATCTTCTATAGTCTATTTATCATTACCTGTTTTCCTCATATGTTTTCTGACCCTCTTAAATACCTTAAACTGGCACTGTAAATATTTTGGAAATGAGAAGTGCTATCGACGTGCGGTTCATACAGAACGGATTGGTAGTCAGGGGCTCGTATTGTTAGCCAATCAACAGTTTGTAATACGATTTCGATAGTGTATTTTCTGCCCAGACATCTACTTTTTAAATGGAGCAATGCCTATGATAAAAGTAAGTCCAATAGGAATGTCACTGGTTTTTGTTGCAGAATTATAATGCGGGTCGTTATCGAGATATCGTATTTGGAAAAGTTCACACACCAGCACTAGTACAATACCTGTTTTGGCACACGCTAAACAACAACACATGTGCGTTCACAAGTTATGTGGATTCTGACCAAACTGACCATCATAGATTGGGTTCAAAATGACCACTGGCAGCGGTAATTAATGTTTCCTGTCTGCTATGGAACGAAAGCTGCACAGTGCTAGCATTTCAGGAGAGATGACCGAGCAGGCTACAGTAAAAGTCGTTGTAAATGATCGGGTGTAGTCGGTATGTCGTTGTAGACAGCGCAATTCAGTTTTCCCCACAGAAGAACATCTGCTGGCGTCAAATCCGGAGAATGGGCCGGACAAGGTACAGGTGCTCTTCATTCAGTCCAAAGATTTGGAAACAATTCATGAAGACATGCCGTAGTACTTCGCGCATTATGTGCTGGACAGCCATCATGTTGGTACCACAGGTTTCTTCTAGTATGAAGAGGAATGTCTTCTTTCAATTGTGGAAAATAGCCTGTTAGGAGGCTGAGGTACTAGTGCACAATTAGTGTTCCACCTACGAAACGCAGGCCTAGGTGCTGAACGTTCACAAGCATGCATCTGGAGCTCGAGCAGGTCAAGGCAAAATGTCGACACTCT
Organism: Schistocerca serialis cubense; assembly: GCF_023864345.2. Taxonomy (NCBI): domain Eukaryota; kingdom Metazoa; phylum Arthropoda; class Insecta; order Orthoptera; family Acrididae; genus Schistocerca; species Schistocerca serialis. Next base: position 588,219,312 of record NC_064640.1, read on the forward strand.
GTAGAACATCTTGGGTTTCAACAGTGGTTTGTGGGTGAGCGTTATCTGTTGGGAAATACCCCCTGGAATGCCGTTCATGAATAGCAGAACAACACGTCTAATCACCAGACTGGCGTATAAGTCTGCTGTCAGTGTGCGTGGGATAGCCACGATAGTGCTCCTGCTGTCATACGAAATCGCACCACAGAGCATAACTCCAGGTGTCGGTCCATTGAGTCTAGTATCAGTCCAATGATCTCTCGCTTGACACCACTGAATTCACAAATGGTGGTGGTTTAGGGTCGATTAATGCGCGCTACAGGACGTCTGGCTGGGATCTGTCCTTGAAATAACCAATATATAACAGTTCGTTATGACACTGCGATGCTAACTGCTGCTCAAATTGACACTGCAATGCAGTACGATGAGCCAGAGCCGTACGCCAGATACGATGGTCTCTCCTCTCAGTAATGGCACATGGCCATCTGGAGGCCGGTATGCTTGCGACCGCATCTTCTCTTGACCGCCTAATGTACAGTAGCTACATCCCTGAAACGTCTTTCTGCAGTATTGCAGAAGGGACATCCACCACCCCTTAGCCCTGTTACACGATCTCGTTCAAACTCAGTGAGGTGTTGATAGCGGCGTCTTCGTCGCCTTCAAGACATTCTTGACTAAGATCAACTCACAACGTCCAATCTCCCAAGGTAACATACGCTCACTACCGTTAGTGCGTGTATTTAAAGCAGTCCTATAGCGCAACGCTTATGCGACTGGCATGAAATTTAAATAAACGCCATCTTCCAGACTTAGAAACACGCCTACCAAATTTAGTTTATGTCGCACAACTCCTTTCCACTGCTGCGATTTTTTTCCGTCATTGTGTATATACACCGAATTTCTCTCCTAAGAATTGTAAGGCGCATTTTCTCTGGTGTTTTTTACAGAAATTATCAATATTGTCTTTGTATTTTGTAGCTGGTGTCAATCCAAACAAGTATTGTTCACCACATTTTCATCGACGCCCACTGTCGACGGAAAGTGTGGGTTTGTTTCCCATTACAAACAAAACGGTTTTAATACAACATTTTACATACCCATTCACTAGAGTGGGCTCAGATAAGTCTAATGCGATATTTGTTTTATCGATAAGGCCGCTCTATCGAGTTGTCACGTACTATTCCGCTTCAAAAATCATCGCAAACCAAACTGATGCGTTCCGTCGACACTGGGTGCCGCAGGAAAGATGTGACGACGACTATTCGTTTGTACTAACTCCAGCTACACAACGCAAAAACGAAACCGAAAATATCCGACGAAACACCTGAGAATTCGTCTGATGACTCTTATTTATTCATTATTGGGGACAGTTAAGATCAGTTTACACGGTGACTGTCATTACCCTTCCTGATACTGTTGGGTGGACCAGAGTTAAGTCAGTTTATAGGGTGACTGTCATTACCCAATGTGCTAGAAATCCTTTAGAAAAACTGCGTGACTCAAAGTAGGGCCTCCCTTGATGCTGTGCCATGACTAGTGTGTTAGCAGAAGCAATGACAGAGAAAATTAATTGCGCTCTGTACTATGGGTCAGCTTTCTACAGACACATCTCACTCCACATTCAAACAAAAAGTGTCAAGATGACGATCCTCCCTCTCTTAAATTTATGTCTGCTGAGCTACGTTCAGTGCGCTCAGCATTGCAAAAAATGGTTCAAATGGCTATGAGCACTATGCGACTTAACTTCTGAGGTCATCAGTCGCCTAGAACTTAGAACTAATTAAACCTAACTAACCTAAGGGCATCACACACATCCATGCCCGAGGCAGGATTCGAACCTGCGACCGTAGCGGTCGCTCGGCTCCAGGCTGCAGCGCCTAGAACCGCACGGCCACTCCGGCCGGCTCTCAGCATTGCAAATGATGGTCAGAATAAGGTGGCTGCCATTGTACCCGATGCTGTTGGGAAAATGATTGTTGTTGACAAGGTGACTGCCTCCCGTTCACAGATACTATCATGTGGGGCAATCATAATCATTTGAGATGGTGACTGCCAATTGCCTTTACCCCATATACTATAGGGAAAATGCTGGTCAGTTGAAAAGTTGATGATGTTTAATCAGTAGTACATTGGCAGAAGCAGCGAAACAGAAAATTAATTGATATCTATACCATGGCTCTGTTTACAACAAGCTCTGTATCTTGGTCATCATAAAAAAAAAAACCAACCATATTGTGACTGTTAAAACGAAAACACTGCTGCTGGACTGTAGTCATCACCTTGCATGGTGACCATTCAAAGAGATGTACTGCCACCTCTGCTTTGGTAAAAAGAATTCGGCTCGAAATGGAACAAGAGTAGCGACTTTTTTTTCACCTGGTTTTTTAATTATTTTTAACTTTCACAGAAGCGTTATAAGTGGCTAATTTTGAGTAAAACCAACATTTCTCTGGTTGCCATGTTGAAATTTGCATCTTTTTCCCAGTGGGGTTTACACAGTATCACATCGGAAAAACACCATTCTCTGCACAAAAATAAACATGTAATGTCTTTACTTACGTTGTTCTAAAATCCACAGCATTTCTTGTTTCACCACCTATCCATCCCCATCAAAAGATTATATTCTTTCACTGAAAAAGTCTGTAGTTAGTGGAATAACATAGTAGGTAATGGAATTTTGAGTTACAAACACGTGGCAAAATACTCTCCTCTTGTGTACTGTTACCTGCCGAAATCTCATTTCGATTCTTAAACCATTTATGAAATATGAATAATTTTGTGGCTATCTCATTCTGGCTTTTTTGCCGGCGCGTGCGATCGCAAATGAGTGTGATACAGACCAATTTTCTTGAGATTGGTGACAGATAGAGACCTACTCAAAAATCTAAAGAACGGTTCAATATTTTGTCTAAATATCATACATAGCAACATGTTATTAATATGCGCTAATCGCAAAATCACCACGACCTCTATTTCCAATTACTAAATTTTTCCAATTTCGGGCAGTGTCTTACTTAAACGCAAATATCACAGTAACTACGACCATTAACGAAATGAAGGGGATGTCATCTTGAATCTGACATATGAAACTGTTTCTATGACTGTGGTGAACGTAGAAAAATATGAACATTTACTTATGTGTCCCATGTGAATAACTAATATGGTGCATCTGGGCCTACATCTTATCTCATTTTCTCTCGCCCAGCGCTGGTGACATTTTTGGATGTTGGCCGTAACTTCTTGGATCAGTAGTTAAATAATTTACTTTTAACGGAAAATTGTGGTCAACCACAGCACAGAGATGCAGAAAGGCATTTCAGTTTCTCAAGTATAATGTCTGTTTCCTGCCGTTTTGAAGTGTAGACATACAACATCTTCATTATCTGCATCTCAAAACTTGCATTCTTCTGAGGTCATGTTCTTCGTGAATGTGGGAGACCGTAATACAATGCCTATATCAACAAGATAACACTAGCCAACTAATGGTTACTAATCACAGTTTTTGCCAGGTGGAACATATTGAGACAGAATGCTTGTTTCTTATAAGAGATGGGAACTCACTACGAGCAGCTTGTTGCTCATGCTGCACTGTCAGACATGTCATCATCATCTTGGTCATCACCATCATTTAACACTCTGTTCTTTTTGTACACCAAAAGGGTGTATGACATGCATGCAAGAAAGCAGGATTTCTTATATTTGCTTGAAGCATCTGTGGATGGGTGGAAACAAAATGTACTGAAAGGCTATCAGCATTCAGGAAGGAATAGCACCGTGTGAAACGTGTCAACACGTAATTTGTAACAGTGGTGACAGTTCATCTGAAAGACTGCAGAATATATCTGCCATCAAGGTTCTGGACTGTCAGATTTGGGAAGGTGACCTTCTCAATACTGATGCCATGTACATGATTTATTGTGAAAAAGTGAACACCAATGACACAGCTCATTTTAAAAACAGTTGTCCAAAGGAAGTGTGTATATGAAATGGCGATTCTTGTTCATGAACTATCATGTAGTGGAACTACAAGAGAATTAATATTAGATCTGTAAAATAACATTATTATGTCTCTGTGTTTAATTCACAAGAGTGTTTAGTTCTTACAAAAAAACGTTATTGGTTTTGACTGCAATCTGATTGTTTTTTCAGGTGTGAACATAAGAAAACTTGCTCTGGGGGGGTGCTATGAAGATTTTGAACAGTTTATGGCTTTTAAAGTGTGTAAAAGTTATCAAAACATTTATTACTTAGAACTCTCTCGGCCTGAGTATGACAGACTGATTCTTATATAAGGATACATTATTCATACTGAATATAATTTGCCGAAAAATTCTATTCAGTGCTACTTCAAAATGTAAAACCTGATATAGCTGTCAAAACGTGACCGTCTGATAGACATGTCTCCAATATTTCCTTTGTTTCCTCCAGTTGTGTCAAAAATACATCAGTGCAGTTCAGAAATAGAGTTCGCTTAATCCAAAATAAATAGGATGGTTGAACGTAATTTTTTTCTTATACATGTGACTTGTAGCAATATTTTCATTAAACATTGTTTTTCGTTTGAAACTGGGTTTGCTAAAGATTTTTCACACATTTTTACTAATTTTATATCCACTCTCCTTCTTATATTTGCTATAATTGCTTTTCAAATAATGAATTATTCATTAACTTGCAGAATTATTTTTCAAAATCGTTTTCCATTTTCCCCATTAGACCTTATTTCTGTATTCAAACATACACATTTTTTCAGCTTATCACATTGATTATATATATATATATATATATATATATATATATATATATATATATATATATATTGTCGCAGAAGAAATTGAATAGCACAGTCACCATGGTATACTGGTTGTGATACTAGACTGTTACATGGAAGGTCGTGGGTTCAAAACTCACAAGAACCATAATATTTAAATTTCTATATTCAGTTTGAGTACATTCTAGAAGTATCCACAAATGTCTAGAATCATTGTATTGGAATGTTCTGTAACTACATATATACCATATGTGTTCTGGCCGGAGGCAGTTCGCTCCGCTCTGTTGTATGTGCAAGTGCTGAATAATTCTTCCTTAAGTGAAGTTAGTGTTCGTCATTCATCAAATTACACCTTCTTCTACGTAAAGTTATTCTGGTGGAGACGCTGGGTATTGAGACTTGTCATAGCGCACATTATCGACGACACAGTGGCTCCCACCAGGCCACGACAGAGCCACATTTACGTGGCGAGAAACCCGAGTCCGAGGCATATTCAACAGATCGCCGTCTATCAGAGTCAGAAGAAGAAGAGGACGTTACGATGACAGCAACTGTGTGCCACCACATGAGACATCCTTCCGTGTTCTCTGGTGATGATGGTCAAGATCCAAACAAGGGCTGAAGGTATATAAGCGTATAGCCAAATTTAACAAATGTTCGGCTAACGTATTTTTCTACTTGGAGGGCACGAAGTTCACAAGCTGGGAAGTATTCCAGGCGGAGCTGCGCAAGTATTTCGGCGACACACAACGACAGAAGTGCAAGGCTGAATATAAATAAAAGTACAGAGCACAGCGTCCAGGAGAAACTGCAGCATCTTACATTCAAGATGTTTTGGAGCTGTGTAGAGTAGTAGATCCTAGAATGAAGAAGGAAGATAAGGTTGCACTTCTCATGAAGGGTGCTGCTGAGGAAATGTACCAAGCCCTACTCATGAGGGAGATTTCGACAGCACACGACTTCATAAAATGGTGCCAGTATGTCGAGACAATTCATCAAAAAAGAATTACACGCAAGAAGTTTGAACGGCTTCCATACGTCATATCGAAGTCTGTGAGGGAGGAAGCAACTCATTTCACAAGTGGTCTAAGTCAGATAGAGAGAGAAGAAGTTCAGAAAGCACTTGGATCGGACGTCGACGCTTAAGAGGTTATAAGGAAGGAAGTGGAACTGACATTGAACGCAATCTCTCGTCCTTCATTTCCTTTTGAAACGTGGAAAAAGTGGAGACCCAGGCGAAGTTACGTCCCTGCAATGCCGCGTGAGGAACCTGTTTGGGCACCAAGGAAGACTGACGTCTGGAAGACCCAGGATGACCAACCAGTATGTTTCCACTGCAAACGACCGGGTCATGTGGTGCGCTACTGTCGAGAAAGGCGGCGGATATTTGATGACGCCCGCGCCAGAAGACAGCAGACCGACCTTAGCCAACACCAAGTCTGGGACGACGAGGATGAACAAGGTGATGTGGGTGGAGGACGACGTAGGTCACCATCGCCGCAAGCTAGCAGCTGGAGAGGACGCTCCCCAACACGCCGATCAAAGTCTCCATCGCCGTTTAGAAGCTCTAGCCGATCAGCTAGCCGCCGCAACCCCGAAAACTAAAGCGTGAGACCTTCCTTGGAGGTGAGACTGCTGAAGAGAAAAATCCTCCGCCGTCGATCACTACAACAACGATAGGAAAATACGTCGATATCCTCATGGATGACAGACCAGCCCAAGCTCTTGTGGACTCTGGAGCATCATATTCAGTCATTTTTGAGATGTACCGTCGTCGGTTGCAGAAAACCATATTCGTCGACAGCAAAACATCTCTGCTGGTGGCTAATGGGAAATATGTAAAACCTACAGAAGATGTGTCATTCGTGTGGGTATAAGTGGCCTTAGAAATTATCATATTACAAGAGCGTAGGCATGACGTCATTGTTTGATGAGACTTTTTGAAAGCTTCTACTGAGGACAGGAAGATGCGCATCCGAGTGTGTGGAGACTATGAGTGCTTGATGAAGTGATCATTCCTACAGTCAGCGCTAGAAAGGTAAATAGCATGTGTCATTCTAGCCATCAGTCCATGGATCATGTAGTGGAATCTAAGAGAACCATACAACTGAAAAACAACTTAGTCATTCCAGCCTCTGTCATCTCGTTTAAGAATGGATTCGTTGAATTGTGGATAAATAATTGTTGCAGAGAGCCGCAGATCCTTCCCAGATGCATGTGTGTAGCAAACGCTGAGCCGTTAATTGCAGAATAGCTGATCGTCAAAGAAACCTAATATGCCGAGTTTGTGGGCCAAATTAACGCTACCAGTACGAGACAAGATTTTCTAGCTCGACTATCACCAGATCTCACTAAGGAACAACAGAAGAAGCTACTTGCCATTCTTCAAGAGTTCTCTGAATGATTCAATCCACAGGTGAAGAGCAAGTTAGACAAATCAACGGTGAAGCATCGGATTAGTACTGGAGACCATCAACCAATAAGCCAGAGCACATACCGTGTCAGCAGCGGAACGTCGAATAATTCACGACGAGCTAGAGAAAATGATGAAGAATGACATCATTCAGCCTTCGCAGATCCCATGGTCGTCACCACTGTTTCTTGTCAGGAAGAAGAATGGCAGTTGGCGCTTTTGTATTGATAACAGGAAGCCTAATAAGATAACTAAAAAGGACGTTTACCCTCTTCCACGAATTAACGATACCCTAGATTGTCTGAAGGGGGCTAAGCTTTTCTCAACCATGGACATGTACTCGGGATACTGGCAAAACTGCATTCATCACCCCTTAGGGTCTGTATCAGTTTAAGGTAATTCCGTTCGGTTTGTGTAACGCACCAGCAACTTTGAACTAAGTCATCTGAAGTGAACGATGTGTCTTTGTTACTTAGATGACATTATAGTGTTCCCAGAGACATTTGATGAACACATAAAAAGACTGAGTGTCGTCCTGAAGTGTCTCCAACAAGGAGGACTGAAACTTAATCCAAGAAAGTGTCTCTTTGGAGCAAAAGGAATCAAAATACCTGGACACCTTGTGTCAAACGAAGGTGTGCGGTCAGACCGAGAAAAGGTGAGATCTAAAGCGGAAGTTCCTATTCCTAAAAGTATTAGAGATGTGGGAAGCTTCCTCGGATTATGTTCTTATTACCATCGTTTTATCAAAGATTTTGTATCAAAGCCAGGCCACTCCAAGAGCTGTTGAAAGCCGATGCTGAAGTTATCAGGATTGGTGCTCAACAAGATTCTTTCGATGTGCTGCGAAAAGCTCTGAAAACTGACCCTGTACTTGGTCTGTATGATGAGTGAGCACCTGCAGAATTATACACAGATGCCAGTGGGTATGATCGGTGCTGTTCTGGTGCAAATTTCGAATGGAAAAGAGAAGATTATAGCCTATGCTTCTAGGACACTTACAAAAGCCGAGAGAAACCACTCAACTATAGAAAGAGAATGTCTTACTGTGATCTGGGCCATGTGCAAATTTCGACAGTATCTGTATGAAAGGCCTTTCACAGTTGTTACAGGCCATCATTCACTTTGTTGGTTGACAGGTCTTAGGGATCCAACAGGACGAATCGCCAGGTGGGCAATACGTCTTCAAGAGTATGATATTACAATAGTGTACAAAAGTGGAAGAAAACACCAAGATGCCGACTGTCTCTCAAGAAACCCTGTGCAGGACCATCGAGACTTTGATGAAGATATTGACTGTCTCGCTGCACTCCAGGATCTCTCCGCTGAGTAGAAGAAGGACACTAAGATATCTCAAGCTATAATTGCCTTTAATTGGGCAGAGAATATGAAAGGACCATTTAAGGTAGTTAATTGATTACTTTGCAAGAAAAACTTTGATCCGTTTGGAAAGAGGTGGCTACCAGTGATACATAAACACATGTGCTTAGATGTTCTACAGAAATTCTATGACACACATGAGGCCGGACATTTAGGATTTATTAGGACATACAATAGGATCCGCAAGAGATTTTTCTGGCCATCAGTTCCTCAGAATCCACCTGGCCAACTCATACCAATACCACCAGCCTAACGCCATTCCAGCGTGTTGGGATTGACCTCGTCCAACGATTTCCAACGTCTTCTAGTGGCAATAGATGAATGTTGTTTGCAATGATTATCTTACACCCTACGCCATTACAAAAGCCGTGAAAACAGGCGAAGCATTCTATTTAGCTAAATCCATCGTGGAAGACATTGTATTAAAACACGGTGCCCTAAGGTCGTTTATTACGGATCGAGGGAAAGTTTTTCAATGGAATCTTGTGACAGAGATAAACTGTTGGTGCAACATTGCTCATCACGTAACTACTGCCTCCCATCCTCATATTAACAGACTTACTAAACGCCTTAATAAGACCTTGGCCGACATGCTATCAATGTTCGTCAATGTTGAGCAAAGCAACTGGGATCAGGTGCTACCTCTCGTGACGTTTGCCTACAATACCGCCAAATAAGACACCACAGGATTTATACCAATTTTCCTGGTGCATGGGTGTGAGATGACGACGATGACAGACAGTGTGTTTCCATTACATCCTGATGACGTGGACGGCGACTACATCGGCCAAGTGTTAAACAGAGCTGAGGAGGTCCGGCATCTAGCTCGACTCTGCACGCTTCAGGCTCGAGATATTGATCGCCAAAGCTATGACGCGAGCCACTGCCCTGTTGTCTACCACCCTGGTGACCTCGTTTGCATCTTCACTCCTGTTTGGAAGGTTGGTCTCTCTGAGAAGCTCCTCAGGCACTACTTTGGACCTTACAAGGTTGTGAGACCGTTGTCTGACGTTACTTATGAAGATGAAGATTTCGACTCTGACACAAGACAAAGAAAGTTCATAGATACAGTTCACGTCCTTTGAAAGAAGTCCTATAATAAGATAGAAACGTTTTTTTGGGATTTCTTTAATGAAATAAACACTTTTTGTCATTCAGTGTCGTTAATGGCTGTTCCGTAAGTCCCAAGCATAATTTTATTTTCGGGTTAATCTTTTTATTAATTCTGTAAATTTCTTGAGCATTCTAGATCTAATTCAAAAATTTATCCCTATCCTGTATTATCACAATTTTGTTCACTTTTTAGAATGAAAATTATTTGGATATTTTGATTCAAAACTATCATGCAAAGAGTTTGCAAAAAGTTTATGTCAAAAAAGGTTATGCCTAGCCCAATCAGAAAATTATTTGCATTTAAATATGTTAAATAATGTGATTTCTTATTTCAGTCACAATATTTCAAATAGTTATTATTTGCTTTGATGTTTCCTATACAACATTGATAGATACCGCTTCTAATTCCTTTTCCCACTATTAAAATTGTATCACAATCATATAGTAACTGTATTTTACCTTTTATAATTTTTGACATTGTGTTTTAACTTAAAACTGGCAAAGTAAAAAACCAAGATTGATCCAAATCATGACCTTTTATTCAAGTGTTTCTAAAATTTTAAAATACATTATGTATATTATATATAATAGATTAAATATATATTTCTTTACATTTTTTCAATTTTTATAATTTATCATACAATTTTGAATTTGATGGAAAACGTATTTCTTTAAATATTTTCCAGCTATCCGTATAATCATAAGGCTGAACTTCTTTTCTACTTTCCAAACCTCTATAATTCTTGATTGAATAATGATATGTTTGAAATATTATTCCATTGTAAATGAGTTACTCATTGTTTGTTTCGGCATCTGATGACTTTGTCTTATAGTCACAAGAACCACGAGGATTACTTACAACCCATTATGTAATCTTAAGTTTTCTTTCATTATTTCAATAATTTTTTATGTTGAAACGTTCAAAAAGAAATTGTCATGAAGTAAAGTAATTTTGTTTTGCACATTAACAGGCTTTAATGTACTTTAAAATGCGTTATTAAAATTTCCATTTGTTTCTCAAATATGTCAGTAGAAAATGGAAATAATTCTTTCAGTTGTTCGGTTTCATCAGTTCTCAAATTTTAGTCATCATTTTCATATCAAAAATAAAGTAACTCCTTTCAGATATTTGTCTTCAACTTCTTCTTCTTTCTTTTCACCCTCTTTGGGGTACACTTGATCAATCATTTCTTTGTGCATTGTTCTTTTCTTAGGGCTTATTATTTCTTCTTTCTTTCTGATCCTCTTTTCCTCTCTTATTCCAAGATGAAGGGTTTGGACTTTTGTTCAACTATTCAAGAAATACATTCAGCCATCCTGAGTCTACAACATTTAATTAAAAAATTTCTTTTACAATAATCAGAAAGTTTATACATGTCATGTGTCTCAATTCTGTAACAATGTAAAAAATTTTTTTATAAAAAATTAAGTCGTAAGACAAGTAAAAATTAAAAACAATAACACAAATTAATTAAATACAAGAAAAACATGGGTTTAAACAATCAAACTGTATTATAAATTATCTGAGTATGAGACAGAGTTAAATTATATTGAGTTTGGGATAAAGACAGAGTTAAGTTTTCTAACTTTTTTTTATTGGTTCAAGCTGATTCTTTATCACCTGACTTTTTAATTACTTATAAGAGAAAAATTTTATTAGAAAACTAAAAAAGTTAATTGGGAATTTTCTAACAATTATTAACACTAACTTTAATTGAGTTGATGCTCATAGTTCACACCAGTGACAGATGAAGCAGCTTTGGAGCTACACATAATATTATTGTTATATATTCACTAGAGTACAATTTTACATTTATTTCATATTAGTCTTTGGATGATGGATTTTAGTAAAAACAAAAATAATTCTTTGATTTCTTAATAAGTAATACTTTAATTTGTACCAACTGATGAAATTAACTTAATTATGCTAATACTGTGAAACTTCTTATGTTATATTCCTGAATTAAATTTTACTTTTCTGTGTATGTTCGTCATTAGATGATAGATGTAAGTAAAAAAAATACTCTTAAATTTGTTTGACAGTTAATATAGTTTGTGGTTTTTTATTACACTCAGTATGTACATAACTTTCCATTGATGATAAAATTACTATACACTTTATTTAATACACTGTTAAATATTGTATACATTTTCTCCTACAGCCATCTTTTGTATACTGCTGTAAATTCAAATTATCACCTCATTTAACAATTTCACACATTTGACACTTTTTAGTTTTGTCAGAGTTGGAAGATTACTTCCGTTGTGTTTTGTTGTTTTCTTCTGATAGAAAAACGATTCATATGGTCAATAAAATTTATGTAGTAACATAATTTTCTAGTTTCTATACTGTATTCTTAAATACAGGAATGAATTGAGATGATTTAATGCAATTTATATCAACTATTGATAAATCAGTTGTATCATGTTGTGATACTTATTTTGAAAATTCATTGTACATATAAAGGTTTTACACTCACAAAAGTAACATGCTGGTAATATATATAATACAGAGTTGTTGTCTCTACGTGAACCTCGAAAATTTCTACTTATAACACAATGTAATTTATGATTTAAATCATGTTCATTCATCTCTGCACAGAAAATATTTTTAAACGATATAAATGGTTTACCTGTAGACATGTTGACTATAACATTTTATTTGAAATTCTGATGTAATCGTGTACTAATTGTCAGTTTTGTATATCCTGACATTAATAGTAATGTATTTAAATTTATCGTTCTAGTTGTGATCATTTAAGGCAGCCTGTGATCTAGGACATTTTGTTACCAAGGTGTGCAGTGCAGGCATTCCGTCGGAGGTCCATGCCAGCCAGGTGCGACTGCGGTATTATTTGCAGGCTGCAGGAGTTCAAATTGCCACTCAAGAACATCCACAGGTATTAGGTCTTTTGTCTGGGGTACCATTTCACATGTGTCCTTTGTTACATCTACTGGCCTGTTTTCTCTGATTCCATCTGCATACTTGTGACCCCTGGGGTCTTGTTGCTGTCTCTGTTGCGTCTTCAGAAAATCAAGTGCCAGGTTCCACGCACATCATAGTTGGAAACCGATGTTACAGGTGATGAGATTCTCCATGACCTCTCTGTCAATAGATTCTTTGATGACACATTCCTGGTATCTCAGTGTTTGTCTTAGAATCTTTGTATCATTAGAGATCACAAAATGACTGAGTTCTAAACAATGCTAGTCAGTCATTGATTCGGTTCCCTGTTTAGTATGGTATGCCTTCAGTGTGCTTTGCACCCACTGTCAACCGTCTTGGTCGTCTGGCCGATGTATGCCATATCACATTCATATGGTATGTGGCAAACTCCAGCCAGTCTGGGTGTCTGAGCGGTTCTAGGTGCTACAGCCTGGAACCGGACGACCGCTAAGGTCACAGGTTCGAATACTGCCTCAGACATGTATGTGTGTGATGTCGTTAGGTTAGTTAGGTTTAAGTATTTCTAAGTTCTAGGGGAGTGATGACCTCAGAAGTTAAGTCCCATAGTGCTCAGAGCCCTTTGAACCTTTTTTTTTTTGGTCAAACTCCTGATATCTGTAGACTCAGATTATTCCTCACACCCTATAACAGAGCAATAATCTTGGTGGGTGTATGGAACATTCTCTTGATGTTATGACTAGAACCCAGCTGGTTTTCGTAGATATCAGCCCAACATGCAGCAAATATGCTACCTTTTTTGTTTCTTTTTGTACTCCTTCAGGAGGTATAAACAGCATAAACTCGATTGTTCAACATAACAGTATCTAAATCATGGCATTTCATGTCTACTATATCTTCAGTTGTATAAATGTTTTGTTTTGCATTTTCGCCATTTCTCTTTTAGAGTAGATTTATAAGAAATAAAATTTTAATTAGAAAAATTTCAGAAATTTTTAGAAAAATGTTATTATGATGAATAAATCTGAATTTTCTTTATTTAATTTTTTTCTATACAAATGGATTCACTGCTTAAAAAACACAATGTCATAAGTATAAATAAATTGTTTAATAAAGTCAATGATGCAGATGTAAATGTTTCATATAACATTACTAGGTGAAATTATCTAAAAAAATATGGAGAAATAATTTTTATGGAGCTCAGTAAAAAATTTAAGATTATTTTACCAAAGAAGTAACTGAAAACAAAAGATTGAAGGCATTCTCAATTTTCTGAAAATGATAATGTTAAACTGAGGACGCTTGCACGCTACCTCTACAACAATTCTTCGATATCCGTAAGCATGATTGGGACTGTATAGTCCAATTTTTTTAAACTAAAAATGAGTGTAAGATTTGAAATTCTTATATCTAGGTCTTATGCATAAAGTTTCACGTTTTTTCTTTGTAATTTTGGAACATGTTTCAAACATCTTTGGAAAAATGATCCAAAAATTCGCAATTATTGATGAACATACTCGAAAAATGTTACAATTCCTTGAAAATGTTTAAAATACTTGAATAAAAACGGGTAATTTGCCTTCATTTACGTTTGTGGTCCATGTAATAGAATATAAAGGTGTGCATGTCTTAGCTAATTTTTCCAAAAATAGGTAAAATTGTGGAACTTTGAGGTAACTCTGCGGAATTTTGCGATTGTTGACGACTTAGGAAAAGTTAGCTAGAATACACCTTTGTATTCTACTTTTGTTGCCTCATTAAAGTGAGCAATGCACATGAATGAGGCAAATGTGAAAGTATTGTGTGCAGATTCTGATTTTATGAACAGACATACATAAGCAGCACAGTATTTACAGAGACTTTTAAATCACAGAGATGATGGCGCTGATGATGATAATGAGGCAGTACAGAATTTACATAGGTGGTACGTTATGCAGCGTGTGTGTGTGGGTGTGTGTGTGTGGGTGTGTGTGTGTGTGTGTGTGTGTGGTGTGGGTGTGTGGGTGTGTGTGGGTGAGAGAGAGAGAGAGAGAGAGAGAGAGAGAGAGAGAGAGAGAAAGAGAGAGAGAGAGAGAGAGAGAGAGCGAGAGAGAGAAAGAGAGACAGATATGGCGGCAATTTACGTTACTCATAGGAAAATATCTAAACATGACGCATATCCATATGAAGCTTACGTACCCTTTTCGAAAGTGTTACACATCTTTGAACTCGATACTATTTTTACTCAGTCCGGGTGTTTGAGTACCTCATTTTAATACTGTACTGAGGTTAGCTGGACAGTGGATGAGAGGAGATGGATGGGAATGTGGTACAACATACACCTAGTCCAATTTCATGATCGTGGAATTTTATATCTCCTACATCCACCATCCTGCATTTTTTTTAATTTCCCAGGATAGTCATTCTGCATTTCTTAATTTTCCACCACCACCACCTTCCACGTTTTAAATTTCCTGCTACCACCATGTGGCACTGATATACCATTCTGCGTAACCAAGGTGCGTATATCTATCGTCGAGAAGTTGAGAGACTGGCCGAATGTTGCTATTGGATGTGTAAAGCAGCATTCAGTAAAAGCTATCTGACCTGCCACAATAATATGAAAGATACCTTCTGAAGTCCCCTCATATACATAATACACAATGATAATAGGCTAAATATCTGTATGTAAATAAATGATTAACCTTACTCTCAAAACGACTGCTTATTGAACTAGTGCAGACAGAGATAATTCGGAGGGTTTTAGTTAGCTCTCAGTTGTACCATGAACTAAACAGCTGATAGTCGAATAGTATTAGCATTCTGTCAGTTGACTGTCCATGAATCTGTTAGTAGCCACAGTTTCCATTACCTTCAGCCACCGCGGAAAGAAGCACAGAAAAATTACATTTCTTAAGGGCAGATGCTGGTTGGAGCAAAGCCGTTAGCGAGAGATCAGCCGTGAGAATGTCAGGGAAGTGTTGAAGGTGGTGCCCCAACAGTATCAGTTCGGGAGTTTAAGTCTATGATTCGAGTTGGCCTGACCAACACACAGTCGAGCCCGAGCCCAGGTCCTAGGCTGGTTCCTGCGGATCCATCCTACTCGCAGTTGGGTACTCGTGTCTGATAGATTTGTCTCCTGGTGTTTGATGCTTCGTCACTGAGGACGCTTGCACGCTACCTCTACAACATTTCTTCGATATCCGTAAGCATGATTGGGACTGTATAGTCCAAAGGCATTCCTAAAAGAGAACGCACTGTGGCCTGCGTGAAGGCTTCGTAGTGACCCAGAAGGACTCCCGGATGTTATGGACATTTAAGGTCTGAAATTGCGATACTGTCTTGAAAAGTATTGTCTGCAATCATATACAACAGAGGAGATAAAAAATCACTGTAGAAACTTGGTATCTAGGAGAAATAACTGAAAGAACTCTTAAATTTCCTTTTAAATGGTACATAACTCACCAATGTCGAAAATCTGTTCGTAGTTTTAATTAAATTCGATGTTGTATTACCTTTTTGAAACGGATAGGGTTTACCAACGCAAGAAACAGTCTGAAACGTATCTGTCATATCACCAAAACTGTTGAATTCATTGAATTTCGTTTTGTTTTTGGTTGATTACCAAAATATCTCCTTCGTAAATGGATCGTACCATAGCTTCGTGTTGCATTGCGTTTGCTAAATAGTAACTACAAAAAATGACATTCTGTACAATTTTCTCAATATTTAACTCGTAAAAAATACACTCCTGGAAATTGAAATAAGAACACCGTGAATTCATTGTCCCAGGAAGGGGAAACTTTATTGACACATTCCTGGGGTCAGATACATCACATGATCACACTGACAGAACCACAGGCACATAGACACAGGCAACAGAGCATGAACAATGTCGGCACTAGTACAGTGTATATCCACCTTTCGCAGCAATGCAGGCTGCTATTTTCCCATGGAGACGATCGTAGAGATGCTGGATGTAGTCATGTGGAACGGCTTGCCATGCCATTTCCACCTGGCGCCTCAGTTGGACCAGCGTTCGTGCTGGACGTGCAGACCGCGTGAGACGACGCTTCATCCAGTCCCAAACATGCTCAATGGGAGACAGATCCGGAGATCTTGCTGGCCAAGGTAGTTGACTTACACCTTCTAGAGCACGTTATGTGGCACGGGATACATGCGGACGTGCATTGTCCTGTTGGAACAGCAAGTTCCCTTGTCGGTCTAGGAATGGTAGAACGATGGGTTCGATGACGGTTTGGATGTACCGTGCACTATTCAGTGTCCCCTCGACGATCACCAGTGGTGTACGGCCAGTGTAGGAGATCGTTCCCCACACCATGATGCCGGGTGTTGGCCCTGTGTGCCTCGGTCGTATGCAGTCCTGATTGTGGCGCTCACCTGCACGGCGCCAAACACGCATACGACCATCATTGGCACCAAGGCAGAAGCGACTCTCATCGCTGAAGACGACACGTCTCCATTCGTCCCTCCATTCACGCCTGTCGCGACACCACTGGAGGCGGGCTGCACGATGTTGGGGCGTGAGCGGAAGACGGCCTAACGGTGTGCGGGACCGTAGCCCAGCTTCATGGAGACGGTTGCGAATGGTCGTCGCCGATACCCAAGGAGCAACAGTGTCCCTAATTTGCTGGGAAGTGGCGGTGCGGTCCCCTACGGCAGTGCGTAGGATCCTACGGTCTTGGCGTGCATCCGTGCGTCGCTGCGGTCCGGTCCCAGGTCGACGGGCACGTGCACCTTCCGCCGACCACTGGCGACAACATCGATGTACAGTGGAGACCTCACGCCCCACGTGTTGAGCAATTCGGCGGTACGTCCACCCGGCCTCCCGCATGCCCACTATACGCCCTCGCTCAAAGTCCGTCAACTGCACATGCGGTTCACGTCCACGCTGTCGCGGCATTCTACCAGTGTTAAAGACTGCGATGGAGCTCCGTATGCCACGGCAAACTGGCTGACACTGACGGCGGTGGTGCACAAATGCTGCGCAGCTAGCGCCATTCGACGGCCAACACCGCGGTTCCTGGTGTGTCCGCTGTGCCGTGCGTGTGATCATTGCTTGTACAGCCCTCTCGCAGTGTCCGGAGCAAGTATGGTGGGTCTGACACACCGGTGTCAATGTGTTCTTTTTTCCATTTCCAGGAGTGTATTTACAGTTATATTTGTAGTCTATAAACCACTGTGAACTTCGTAGCAGAGAATACTTATCGTTCTAAAATCTGTTAATATTTCGTCCCATTCCATTTGCATATAGAATTTCATAAGAGGAGTTGATTAATCGTGTCTATACACGCTTTAATTAGTCTAATCCTTCCGTGCTGCTATTCTTTGTACACGTGGGGTATTTACTGTTAGTCCTATCTGGTATGACTGCCACACACTTGACTAACATTCTAGGACGGTTTCCAACTGCCACTATTAACAGATCTCTGCTTATATGCACTTGTTCCCCTCTGACTCAGGACGTGACAGAATTCCCAACAGGTGAGGTGCTTATCCCTGGTTCAGCTGCAGTTTCAGATGGAGCTAGCATCTCAGATTTGTTGGTTAGGTGCATGGCTGTGATAAGCCAAGTTCTCTAAGGTCTCTATACCAGCACTGACCCACCACTCACCGTCAAGTGGGTGAGCGGTGGCAGACGCTACTCTTCCTCTACTGGAGGCGTGATTCATGGTAATTAAAATTGCTTGAGGTGTTTTTGACATTTCTGGTGTGTGCATCTTGGCAGTTCACACAACAGCCCACTCGCAGCAGGTTTCAATGGCTTGGCAGCAGATGGGGTGATTTGCAGTTGCTTACAAAGAAGCAATAGCTGATTCTAAACCTGAATATAGCACTTGCGGTTGTGCTGCATGGTGGATAGTGCAACGCTTCTTTTTTTCGTGAATGGTAACCAAGTAACTTGAATATAAACTTGTTGATTATCTTTTAATTTCTCAATCTCATGCTAGAAGAAGTAGGTGTTCCCATTAACATCTGAAATGGTAAAACACATTAAATTAATTTATCTTATAATCAGATAAAACTTCCCTAAAATTTGATTAGCCTCTGAAGCTACTTGGAACTTAGAGTCTCGAACTTTTGTTTTATTGATGTTAACTAAATAACTCACGTTCCAACCATAAAAATAGCCGCAATTTGCAACAAATTCAGACAATACTCAATGCTGAAAGAGAAAATTCACTGAAACACAATTTGGCAGTTACAATTTGCGTGAAACTCACTGTGGCACCATTACAGTCAACTTCGCAGGAGCAACATACAATTCGCGATCGTACACATTCAAACACTTCCTTTCAGCTAACTGATCAAGAAGAGGAAAAATTGCAAATATTTCATTAATTACGTAAATACTGAGGGGTAAACCAATGTTTTAAAAAACCAGATATCATTTCTGAAATTTATAAAATATGGAACTGTAACTTGTAAACGTCCATTTACTGCGAAATTCCCTAATAATCTTCAGAAAAATCTAAAAACGTATGTACTGAAACTAGGGTGAAAGGTTATATGCACGAAGATACTACTACAAAAATTTTGTAAAGGACAGCTGTACAAGGGCGTACTGATATGTGATGCCTCCGAATATTTTAGGTGAAAACTCTAAAGACTTTTTAAATAAAACAAACATTAATATTCTACGTCTTTATTCTTCATCTCTTCGTACTGTATGTATTTCTCAATAGAATCACCCTGAGACAAAAACATATCTCCCAGCGAGAGATCAGGATATTGACAGCGTTACTGTATGACATTCCACTTTGTTGACGGAGCCATAACCTCACCTCTGCTTGCACCGCCTGATCACTGTCAAATTGAAGTCCTCGAAGGTGTTCTCTAAGCTTCAGAGACACGTGAAAATCGAATAGGGCCAAGTCGGGACTGTATGGAGGATGATCGATGACGGTGAACACAACACGTCGGATTGCTGCAGATGCCGCATCTATATGTGTAGTCGGCCATTGTCATGTTGAAGGAGAACTCGCTTCACGTGTGGACGAACTCTTCGAATTCGAAACTACATTACAGAACGCTTTTTGTCACTAACATACATAATTACGTTACACATCGCCATGTTACACTCTACAGTTTGGAGCACTGTAGAGGCAGAGGGTAGCAAATTTGTAGAAGTGAAGAATAAAGGGGTAAAACGTTAATAACGTTTGATTTATTTTAAAAGCGTTAAGTATGTTTACACAAAAGTTTTGGAACATTAATTTTCAGCACGGCATGGAGGATTATTGACTGATAATATGTCTATTTTATGAAATAAGTTTTCTGCGGTACTCAACGTTCGAAAACGCACAATATATTACCAGAGACACAGACGAGTTTCAATAGAATCAAAACGAAATGACGGACTACCGTTTACACAAAAGTTAGGATCTAGATTGCCGAAGCGAACTCGTCTAACACATGCCCCCTACTAATACATGAAAGGAAACGGGAGGCTGGCTTGTATATGTAAATAAATTTAGGTAATACACGGTTTTTGCCTTAACTGACACCATAAGGGGTTTAAGGAAGTACTTCTACAATGACGGAGGGTGCCGATCTCTCTAAAGTCTCTAAGCATGTCCATAACTTGTCCTTAATTTCAGTAAGGCCTGGAGTTATGTTCCTTCTTGAAACAGGAGAAATATTCAATTCTGGATAAATATCCTCCAGGAAGGCAGAATGCTTTGTCAAGAGGAAGTGGCAACACAGTGGCAGCCGACGGTGCCAGGCTTCACTTGGCGTGTTGCTGGTGGTAGCAGTCCGGCCCGCTCTCTGTCATATTTCAACAAATATGAACCTGTCTTTAGTGACCTTCGCATCTCATGTGACGCAATACCTACCCCGAACATCACATTGTGCAGCTCTAGCCTGGTGGATAGGAAGTGTCTGTACTATCCTCGCTTCAGATCTGGAAACAATAGTTCTCTGTCAAGCTACTGCATGGACAATATGGCAAAAATTAAATTACGTCCAGAAGAATTGCTAGAAACGAGATCCCCTCCGAGGCGTCAGAAATTCGGCTATGGTGACCGAAGTCCATGGTGACAGGAAGTGCGTGTGCTTGAAGGACTAAATTAAAGTGTAAAAAACTTATAATACGGATGTGTCATTGCTCGCCTTTTCCGCCCTCGGTAGCTGAGAGGTCACCGCAACAGACTGTCAGTCCCAAGGGCTCGAGTTCGATTCCCGGCTTGGTCGGAGATTTTCTCCGCTCAGGGACTGGGTATTGTGTTGTCCTAATCATCATCATTTCATCCCCATCGACTCGCAAGTCACCGAAGTGGCGTCAAATCGAAAGACTTGCGCGAGGCGAACGGTCTACCCGACGGGAGGCCCTCGTCACACGCCCTTATTGCTCGCCATTGGGGAAGTTTTCCCCAGCCGAAACAAATGCTGAAGAACACAAAGATAAAAGTCACCGCACCCATTTCACTTAAATATACCTTGTTATTTTAATTTTGCAGAGGGTCAGTGACCTAATTCGTGCTTTTGTTGTCTGCACGTGTTTCAGTTGTCGGAGTAAAGAAAAGGCAGGTAGCAGAAGACAGGTCGTCATCTGCCGTTATCTACAAGTCACTTTCATCTCGGGAAATCTTAATGGCTGGCAAGGGGATGTCGTTTTTTGTGCGTCTTCCGGTCGCAGGTTCATTTTTGTAAGATTTTCGTTTTGTCGGCGACACATAAGTTCTGGGTCATCAGGAAACGGAAGACACAGTACTTGATTCTCGTGTATCAGAGCGCAGTCACCGGCTTGTTTCCTGCGGAAATAAAATTAAAGGAAGGAAAGGGGTAATAGTTAATAAAAGAGACACTTCTTCGTGTTTCTCAATTTTAGAGGCAAATTGCTCGTTCGGAATCTCTGCTAAATCAACACAACACGAATACAGTTTGTTACTTAAGTTATTTGGCGGTTGCTGCTATTGGTCAAGGAGGAACGGATATTCAGTTTTCAAACTGTTCGTTCTGAATCCCTGCTTAAGAAACACAACACGAACACAGTTTGTTATTTCAGTTATTTAGCGGTTGATGCTATTGGTTAAGGAGGAACAGATACTGAGTTCTCATACATTAATAACTGCAAACGTAAGCACAGAAGTCAGTAATTTGAACACAAGAATAAATTATACTTAAATGTCCAGATTTTCCGATCAGCAGATTGACTCGGAGGCTGGGAGACGTATTTCTTCCAGGCGTCTTTCTTCCGAGGAAACCACGCAAGAGATAGTCCAGTCCGATATCTGCCCCCCTGTCCTCATTTCGTTGCGATTAATGTTTGGCGAGTCTCACTATTCCTAGCTATTGTTAGAAATAACAGTCATCCAGTCCCACATCTGATGTGCGTTGAGGTTCAGACTTGGTAATTTTAAAACTGTGTTCAGAACTCACATGATACCCTGATCGGGTGAAGTTAACCACTCTTATTTCCAAAAACACACACACACATGGTGGTTCTCCAGGTTGACTGAAGAGATCTTAGTCACGTTGTATAACCTTTCTGCTCTATATGAAGGAACCGGGAAACATTTGTGGTTCTGCATTCTTGACTATAATCACCGAGAGCTTGCTAACATCTTACGTTAAGTGCCTTGATATTTCTTATCATCGTGAGCCATTTTACAATCCTAGGCAGACGGGTACCAAATACAGTCTGCATGGTTCGCTGCAGCAGAACCTCCACTACGTGGGTGTGGGAACTCATGAATAAACCATGGTCAGTGCTGTTGTCAAGAGTGATGGTATCGGTTCCTTGCGAAGCTACAGTCAGGCTTCGTCATTTGCAGACGATTTTGGTAATGTGAACAGTGAAAATATCATTCATTACCCACAGAACAAAATTTAGGCGATAGGCAGACAAATTGCGCAAACTTTTCTTCGGCGATGGTGTCCAAAGCCCACGCTGCGTGTGCTTGTAGGAATAAATAACAGTAAAAAAAATTAAAGTACTGGTGGGCATTAGGCCATAGGCGGAACAAAAGTGGTAGAACATGAAGATAAAAGTCACCGCCTCCACTTTAACTAATATAACTGGTTTTCTACTTTTGGCAGAGCGTCAGTGACTTAAGCTGTGCTTTTGTTGTCAGCGTGTATAGCAGTTGTCCGGGTAAAGAAAAGGCGGGTTGCAGAAGACAGGGAGCGAGGAGGGCGTGGCGCATGTCGTTGTCGTACAGCAGTAACAAGGGCGCGCGGTAACGAGCCACGCTATGACTAATTAGCCCACAAATACTGCGCACTTGGACACGGCTCCGCTACCATTGTCGCTGACACTAATTGGTGTGCCCAAGCGACAGCGAAACACACATGTTTTTATTCTGGCTCGCTTGTTTTCTTACTTCGCAGTTACTATCCGTACGCCGAGACTCTTTTATAGCCGCCCTCCTACGCGAATATACACCTGGGTAGTAGCGCTCGCAAATGATCACACAGCACACATATGCGATAGCAGTACTCCCCAACGGTAATTGTTGACTGTTTCTAGTTGACCAATCACACTCATTCTTTTCCCAAAGCAGGACAAGTGTGAAGCCTCTGCCTTAACTTTATTGCAGTGTGGTAAAGATGGATGGATAAAATTCTGAAAAATATTATGTACGTGATAGTGAATCTTTGCTAAGACTGTCTAAAGAACTATTCATAACTCTTCATTCCCACATACACACAATACAGTTAACAACACATTTGAATAAGCAAACGGAGGTTCTATTATCTCTGACAAGATAAATGATATACTTGTTAAAGAATCGTACACAGACTCCTAAAATTACGAAAAAAGCAGGATTTTAAATTCATTTTTTTCTTAAGTTGACCACTGTCGATAAATTTCCTTTTGACGGGAAGAGGAATGGGTCTTCAGTTCCACGCCATCTTTTCTGTCCTTCCTCGTACTCCCCAATACTGCCTTCTTTGCAAGCGTTTTCCCTCATACTCTTAAGAAATCATGACATCTGAGGAATCTGAAGTCCCTCTTCGGGTAATGAAAATACTGCCTCCAGCCACAAAGTAATATCTTTTCCTTCATACCAGAAAGTAGAAAACTCTGACTCCTCCTTTTATAACATTCTCAGTCCATTCCCTTTTTCCACGAAACAAGAATTACGATTCTTTCCAAGAACTTCTTGCAAACTAAAATTATTTTTGCTAATGCTTCAGTATCTCTAGCAAAGGAAAGTTGTCTGCTATTTACAAGTCTTTTCGTATGCAAAAAATTGTATGAAAACAATTTCGTCATTTTGTCCATTTTCAGAGGGAAAGGTCTTTCTACTTCGGCAAGTTAGATCAGTTATCTCAGCGTTTGTATTTCAGACTTAAAAGTTCATCTCAAAGAAAGAATTCACTTTAACATACACACATGACCGTCGATTGAGTACAATGTAAACAAAAGTTTCCGTACTTTTGCACTTACGGGTATCGTAGCACTCTTAAGAACTAACCTTAAGTCTCGAGACTTTTATTGCAACAAATAGTTTCCTAAATGGCGCATATTTAGAAGGTCTTTAATGGGACAGTAAATTAAAAGCCTACATATTTTTATAACATACAAATTCTAAAACGCCTTATCTTCAGAAAGCTTTATTCCAGTGTGGTTCGCCGACCGGAGTGGCCGAGCGTTTCTAGGCGCTGCAGTCTGGAGCCGCGTGGCCGCTACGGTCGCAGGTTCTAATCCTGCCTCGGGCATGGATGTGTGCGATGTCCTTAGGTTAGTTAGGTTTAAGTAGTTCTAAGTTCTCGGGGACTGATGACCTCAGAAGTTAAGTCACATAGTGCTCAGAGCCATTTTTGAATCCTCCGATGACCAGATAGTAGGAGACGTAGCAGTAGATCACGCTGGGGAAGGATGACGAAGGAAATCAGTGGTGCTTTGATTTTCCAGTGTGGTTCTGAGTGTGTCGTAGAGTGTCATCTCATATCTCATCGATTTCTCTTTCGCATCACGCTGAGGTATTCTGACGTACTCTACTTTGTTGGATAATTTCGTAAACGCGATTCAGAATGACGTTGTACGTTATAACTTCATCTTCTTGTACACCCACGTTTGTCTGAGATGACATGTTGTCATTTATATGGTGAACATTTCATTAGATTACAGTCAACCCTGTGTTTCTTTTCTTCGTTTTCATCTGAAGGAATTGTTCACCTTTGAGGTTATAACCAGCATATACTTCGCTTATCCTCACACAGCTTGGACGTTACACATGCAATCTCTTGCAAGTAAAATATTTAAAAAAAGCTATCATGTGATACAATCAAGGCATACGTTGCGTAACGACATAGACCACAGACAGGACCCAGAACCATATATATATAGCGCCAATTCGTTGCAATCAACGACCTATACTGAAAGAAGCACCCATCGCCATGTTACTACTTCCATGCTACTCACTTTGGTGCGTCAACTGCAGGTCAGGAACACTGACCAACCAACAGAAAGCTTCTGAGATCAGATTCACAACCATATGGCAACAGGTGGTCCTCAGTCACTAGCTCCTGTTCGAGAGACTTCCTCATACCATAGAGACTGACGTCTTCCACGTGGTCAGGGTCCGACAGATGTACTTAAAACAGCATCCCAGCCTAGTAGGTCATAGGTACGGCAGAGCTATGCTACTGCATCTGCCATGTATCAGTCACAGCCACAAGATCGACAACGCTCTGCTGACACAGTCATAATCAGTACAGCTGGACCATGCTGCGGCCCCACCCTGCTGCTCTCCAGCCAACAGTCCAGAGTTTGACTCTGGGGAACGCCGTCATCTGCTGCAACGACAGAAGACTCCATTATTGTGTAAATGTTATTGCTTGTTTTCTAAGTCATTATGATAATATTATAGATTAGATTAACATAAATGAGTTCACAAGATCAAAAAGTACCTGCTCACTGAGTTTGAATGCCAGAGAGTGCTTGATATTTTTATGTAAGTTAGTGTAGGTCTTGCGGTAGCGTTCTGGCTTCCAACGCACGTGGTATCGGGTTCGATTCCCGGCGGCGTCTGGGATTTTCCCTGCTTCGAGATGACCTGGTGTTGTGTCGTCCTCATCATCATCATTCATCCCCATTATGGTTGGAGGAAGGCAATGGCAAACCACCCCCGCTAGAACCTTGCCTAGTCGGCGGTGCGGGTCTACCACATCGTCCCCTACGCTCCTCGGAGTATGGGATCTCATCATCATCAATGTCGGATGTGACTTAACGATATATACAAGAGTTTAATTCAAGTTTTTCTGATTACTTGTTGGAAGCATCTGATATATGTATAATGAGAACGTATGAAATTCGAATTGTAGTATATGATGCATTCACGGAGAGACTTTGTGTCATCATCCCGGTGAATTCAGGGACAAAGGTTAGTGCTATTAGCGTGCAATAATTAGGTGGGAAGACTAGCAAAGGTGATACGACGCCTTCCTTGTCCCCATTCCCTCCCCGTGATGTGGTAGGATGGTGCTGCTAACTGAAGTGAAACACGAAGCTGTAAGAAAAAATAGTGCAAGACAAGAACCAAGATAGTCTGTGTTGAGAAACAGTAAACTGAGTGTAGACTAAAAAGTTACAACGGTAGACATCGGGGGATGGACTATGTTCTACTGACGCAAAATCGATTCAGCTCATATTTGGCCAGTCATTTGCATAGAACCTCAAATGAAGGCTTTTCAGATATATCGTCTCAACACAACCCCCGTTTTGAACTCTACCTCTAATATTCTACAAGCGCAATCTACTAAGAATTGATGGGATCTATAGATAATTGAATAGAGAGCATTTTTCATCAACATATATGTGGCCCACAAACGCATATCTTACTAGATATCAAGGATACAAACTTTATCGACTTCAGCTCATGTACCCATAAGATACGTGCTGTTAAACTAAAGTACCACTGGTGTTGTGGCCAAGGTGTCTGGCTCGGAAACAGAGAACCTGGTTTTGATTCCCAGTCGTTCTCCTTCCTAGATGCTACTGATACCCAGAATGAGCCATCGCAGGCCATGATGCTATTTTCATCCATTGGCTCACAGGGATCGGTTCCCATCAGATGAGTACATTTGTGTGTAGTAGTAATTCATTCTTCTTCTAGGATAATAATTCATGTTTTATATTCATGAATTGCTTATGAGATGTGCTTCTTGTTAATAGGTATGTGAGTCTTCATGGCAGCATTCCTCACGTACTGGGCTGTCAACAGCGTCATCACTATGGGTCTACTCACTTACTACTGCACCATCTCCTTAGCTGGACAATCAAGGCCTTTCTACTCCCCATCTACAGAGCTGTTACTAGGTCTGGGGGTCTGAGCCATCTTGACGGGCCTTCACCCTGTCTGTGTTGGCCGTACCACATCTGGAACAGCCATGGCCGTACTCCCCATCTACGACGCCATCTATGGCGCTATCACCTCCTCCTGGGTCATCCAATTGTAGTTACTAGCAAGCTAACAGAAGTAACTTCTTCGCCCTCTCTGCTGGATTAGGTCTGGACCAGGTCAGTCACATGCCAGCATTACGATACGCAGTGGCTGCAAATGCATTTAGTGAGCAGATCTCTTATGACAACTCTACTGCAGGCTACATAGACGTTGGCCAATTTATTACTGCATGTGTATCTGTTCTGAAAAGGGAGCCATCTAAAATCTTAAAATATCCCTGGTAACCCGCAATTAAGTGTCCTGCTGTTTTCTGTTGCGAACTAATATATCTCGCCCCTGAAACAAGAAGGTGGTGCGAGGAGAAAGTCACCATCTGTATTTAAGGAAAATTTGTGTGAGATCGTAGTGCAAATCACTCATTGAGTGGTTCTGTGACTTCATATCGACTGCCATACTACGCCGGTTTTCCAAAACGCAGGAAGGGTCCTGTAAGGCACTCTGGCATATACGCTATTTGGATGTGTTCCCATGCATATCACCCAGTAAATGCGAGGTTTAGTTATATAAAATTCCCAAAGGGTACACATAAGAGAAAGGCATTTATTAATGTCTAATATCACAAATATAAATTCTATTCTGCCTGTTCAATACTGGTTTGCAAAAGAAAAAATCGATATGACGATAATCTCGAGCGTTTATCAGTAAAAGGAATTGTGGACATTGTAACCCTACGCTACTGCGCACGATACTTATTAAAGCCTGTACTATGGTAAGTTGACGGGCTTCACCTTATAAGAAAGGATTTCGGTATATATGTTGACTGCTTGTACCTGAATGGAGGCAAAATCAGACTTTCACCCACTCAGTAACAACAATGATACGTCAAGCAAGTCTGAAGAGCAATTGCACGTTAGGACAGACAAGAAACAACACAGCAGATGCTACCAATTTGTTAATAAAACGGTCGCCAGCCTAATTAGGCATTTATTGAGTTTCTTCCCTGTACAAGTTGAAGTACGTGTATGCAAAACGACACGTAATAACACTGCATAATATGGTAAATTTTGGAACCAGAAAATTTACTGAACTAATGATTTCACTTTCTGTACTAATATGGACAAGACATAAATACACAACAATACACTATAATGTTTACTACAAACTTCGTACTGTCTATTGATCTGATTAAAATCGGGCATAGGTTACCCTAGAAATAGCACTTTCGAAACACACATACAATATCAATTTTGAAAAAGGTATAACACTAATAAATTTTGGTTTTATATGGACTTTAACTTTGCTGGTCAAATCAGTTCAGTAAGTTCAGTACACTTCAGAATTTAAATGAATAGAAAAGAAAAAGGGGGGGGGGGAAACTGAAACTGTTATGATCACTGTACTGAAATTTTGATTATTGAAAGTATTAAGCACTCAAGATTTCCAATATTTGAGTTATTACTCTGTTTAGCTTATTTCCTGCTCATTTAACTACCATTATTTTTGTCTCAAATTAATTAAACTTCATTACTAAACCAATTTCAACATTATCTTCCAACTTTGTCAGACCTATATTATTTGACTATATATTCATTAACAACAAGGTTCTTTAAACATCGTTCTAACATAGATAGGTGTGCAGGTAATTATTATTAACAAAAACTTTAAACCTTCATTTCGGGACACTCGGATTGCACAACATGTGGAAAGGACCCTGTCTAGGTTAGTGATGAGGATAATTAAATGATAGGACAATTCTGGTAAAAGTTAAGTTGTTATTGAACAGTCAGGAACAAAAGTAACACTGGTCCACACGAATACAGTACTAAAAGTTTCAATCTGTTCGTGTCGATGCGGCGGTTGGTGGGCGGCGAGATGGCGAGGCGCACAGAACACATACAATCACAGCTATGGCTCTTGATGTATCGGCACTTTGCTTCCTCTTAGCGTCCCAATACTTTTCCATTTAGTGCCTATGGAATATAGCCATGCTGTATAGTCGTCGGACACGGCACATCAGAGGCTCAATGAAATCACGTTTTCCAGGAGAGTCTCCTCGATCCAGAGCGTGTTTCTCAGACCGATGCCCAACTCCGACTACTACTGCTGAGCCCGTTATGCCGTGCCGCGCCCGTGTGCATTTTCGCGCGCTCGCCTGCCATCCACCTTTTACCGCTACCCTACAGACAGGGTATTCACCAAAGGTTTTGCATTCTACATATCCTAATACATTGCCTACGGATGGACCAGGCGCACAATTACAATTTTAAACATATTGCAATAGATTCAACATAGGTTACACTTCAATTCTGTTATAGCATTGCTTGAAATTTGACATAAATATTAATATTCACATCAAAAGTTGCTTACAGTTTCTTTAACATAATGACACGAAAAGAAGAAGAAATGAAATCAAAACATTGCTTACACTAATTTATCGAAAATCAGAAGAAAAAATTATTATATGTACAGTTGTTGTTGTTACACATGCCCCTGTTTCCAGTAAATTTTACTGAGTACAAATTTGATGGGAACACTAAATTTTACATTTGTACAGTGGTTCTGAATCTTTATGTGAATGTCCCAAATATAATTTATACCACAAGCTTCCTTTCACTCACATTATATAGGTCTATACTTTTTAACATATCAAGAACTTTTACTTGCCATTTACTTAAGTGCCTTTTGCACAGTCCAACCTCCTATCACAACATTATTAAAATAGCAAATTACTCATTTTTACTAAATTTCTCAAAGAAATAATTTCAAAATCTGGAACACAAACATTTAACTACAAAAGCAAATACAAATATCTATATTCACTATAAGACAATTTGTTGCTGCTTGCATTGAATGGCAGTCCATTTCCTTATTTACTAAAAAAAAACACAATAATATTCAGAAAATTTACTACACATATTTGCTGCCTATTATTCAGATTTGGGCAGTCCATTTCGCATCATTTTACCACATCACCTGTACCACACTTACGATTCTCCATTGACTATTTACTGCCCTCATTGGTGTTTGGCAGTCCTTTATATTATGACTCATATACTGTCCACTTTGGTTTTCGGCATTTACCCTTTCTTTTCAGTCCTTTTCTCCATACATTTTTACATTTATAGTGCATTTGGTAATCTGCAACTCACATAACTACATTAGCACACTGTCAATGATATACATACATTTACAAAGATTTGTTACATTTGGAATAAAATAGATTCAGCATAGGATACAGGACATTTACTGCAAATTGCTCTCTGAGTGTACTTATGTCACTCACTCCTAGGAACATACAGTTTCAGGTCCACAACGTTTCTTACACCTAAAGGTCTTTTGGATTTTGGGTAGATCAGGTAGTAAGCATTATCGTGTGGAATGTTCTGTATTATATACGGTCCATTATAAATATATTTAAATTTGGAAATCTCATGGTTCAATTCACTAGACCTTTCGTGGGTTTTTAAAAGAACATAATCCCCAATTTTAAATTTTGAAACTTTCAGATTTTTATCATGTCTTTTAGATATAGTTTCAGCTTTTTGCTTTGCCCTTTTTCTGACTAATTCTTTCTTTTGACTTAACCCCAAACTTGTACAAGGCGGAAACTCTAGTTTTTCCTCAATTAAACTTTTACTTCTGCTGCCTAACACAATTTCTTCCGGTGGGAACGCAGTAGATTCATGATGTAAGGTGTTGAAGACATTCTCAAAGTCCGATATAAATCTGCCCCAGACTCTAATTCATGCCCCTTCCTACTTTTTCCGCAACGCACCTTGGTTGACAGTGACATCGCCCCAAGATACGTTCCTGACCTGTGAGCCATTTCCATCTGGCGGCTTTTTAGGTTTCTGGAGTTGAAAGTCTTTGCTTTCTTGAACTCGTTGCAAAATAAACACTGAGTCGTCCGGTGGCTCTTTCTTTCTTTGTTCAGTCTCAACATCTGGATTTTGTTTTGAAACTTCGTCATCATTGGGTACAATATCGCAATTAGCTGTATCCCCATTATTTTCACTAGTACCGAAATATTCATCATCTGAACTATCGTCAGAATCCGACCATTCTGGATTGCTTTCAGGTTCTAACATAAAAGCTTTTCTGAGACAGGCACTAAGTTCTCCCTCTGCATTTTCGTCAGGCTTTAATTTTAATTTAATATCCTCTTTTGACAAAACGGCCTCATTACCGGCT
This sequence comes from Schistocerca serialis cubense, assembly GCF_023864345.2. Taxonomy (NCBI): domain Eukaryota; kingdom Metazoa; phylum Arthropoda; class Insecta; order Orthoptera; family Acrididae; genus Schistocerca; species Schistocerca serialis. Next base: position 588,250,418 of record NC_064640.1, read on the forward strand.
TTTCTCACATCCACTGTTACTTCATATTTAGTGTAATCCTCGTGGACTTCAATTACTTTTAGGTAATCACCTGCCTCTTCCCCACGGTGCCTTTCGGTAGCAGCTTGTACTGCTGGCGGATCATTAAAGGAAGTTACTTCCTCTTCTATGCTGAGGATTTCATTCTCCAATTCCCTTCTATTTTTAACCTTCGCCATATCGGCAGCACGCGTACTTTGCGCGGCGCTATCTACTCTCTCCTCTTTAAACTCGGGCCACGTCACCTTATCGACGTCCCTACTATCTCCTTTTCCACTAATTAACCTCCTTGCCTCATACTCCTTCTTAAAATCCTCCTACTCACATTTCTTGAGGCCTTTCTACAGATCGTCGATCTGCACACTCCAATTACTTACTTCCGCTAATTCATTCTCGCCATTTACTTCATTGCTAACACTGCTAACCGCACCTCTCTGTGTATTCACTGTTTTATCTATTATTTCCTTCTCCACGGAATTACCACTCGTAATGTATTCACCAGTTCTTTTGGCAATGTTCATACCTAATGCTGCCGCATCGCTAGCGGCTTCTCTCTGAACAGCTGTTCTGTTAGGCAGGGCCGTTGCCCTCTGATGCTCCACTCGCCTGTTAACATGTAGCACTCTGCACAGCGAAGATGAATCATCTGTGTGCGCACCTGACGCTTGCTCCGCAACGACACGTTGCGTCGTTCCACGCGTCTCTAACCTGTCTCATAACTTTACTGTTAGTCCGGTAACATTTCTTAAATCGGGGCCGGTATATATTGTCCGCTTCCGTTTGGCCCGCAACGTTCGCGGAAATCAGTTTCCCACGTCGTTATTATTTTGCGCGGTGTACCCTCTACCGCGACCTGGATAACTTCCTCTTCCTCTTCCTCTGCCTCTACCTCTACCTCTCTGTATCATATTGACGCGAAACCCTTCGCTGTCATTTCGTCATTATTACTGTTATCCCTGTTACTAAAATTTTGATGATTGGTACGACTTTCGCGCCAGTGGTCTTCGTCTTCGACCCTTTCCTGGAACGCTTGGAAGCTGCTATGATTACGTCCTACGTATCTCTTCGAATCTTCTGGAAGCTTTTTATATAGCTCCCATATGATTTCTGAATCGGATCTTCTACCTCTTAAATGTGTCAATTTTCGGTACCAATATTCGCAGAAATCTTTCAAAGAATTCCTGCCCCTGTTATCATGATGTTTGGCCATGATAAACTCGCGCCACAAATGATCCTGTTTTTGTTCGGACCAATATTCTTCCGTAAATTTTTGCTTAAATTCTTCGAACGTCATTCGTTCGGTATTCATATTAATTCCCCAGCGCTTAGCGTCACCTGCTAAGGCGCTAATTACTACGTTTATCTTTTCCTGATCAGACAATTGTCTACTCGCAATTTTTTATGAAATCTAACGGATGCCATCCGTTATGTTTCTTGGCGGGATCGAAGCGTTCCTCACCTTCTAACAGCTTCGTAAGTGGTATGCCACTACAGACAACACCAGGTCTATCTTTAATTTTACTCTCAAGATCGAAAATTTTGCCTTGAATTTTCGAAGTATTTTGTTCACATTTTTGTACACATCCGTTAACTTTCTCACCTAAATCTCTTTCAGTGTCTGAAACTGCCTTTTTCAATTGTGATATTCCGTGTTGACATTCGTTTACGATCTTAGTTTTACGACCGAAAACTTTTTCGTCTACTTTTGTTTCAACGAGAGGCTCTTCTTTCTCTTGGATGTTGAGGATTTCAACATCAAATCTACTGTTAATGTTGTCAATTTCCCCCTGCATAGTATCCATATTCTTGTTAATTGTATCAATTTCAAATTTCATAGTTTTTACTACAGAGCTTAAATTACCCAGTTTTTGTTCTACCTATTCTATTTGTTTACTAATTTTAATTCCTTGTTCTTCGACCTGTGCTTTAAGCTGCCCAATGTGTGTTTTAAGCTGCTCGTTCTGTGTTTTGAGCTGATCACTTTGTGTTTTAAGCTGCTCGTCAACGTGTGTTTTAAGCTGACTAACCTGATTACTGACTTGTTTCTGAAGCTGATCATTCTGCGTTTTGAGCTGCTCTGCAACGTGTGTTTTAAGCTGATTATTCTGTCCCGCAATTTGTTTGGTTAATTGTTCAAATAAATCGTTCATGCTTAAAATTTTCACACTGTTTTGTTCTACGGAATCTATGTGTTCCGATCCTACTTCAAAAGTTTCTTTCGGTTCTTTCTTTATCTGTGGAGAATCAAATATGTCAGTGGATTCATTCACATACCCACTATCATCTACAAAGTCACCCTCTACTTCTTGTTTTATCCCTTGCTGTGTTCGAGGCACTCTCGACATTTCAATCTGTTCGTTAACATGTTCGTGATATTGTATGTACGCCAATTGTCTACCGCTGACGCCATCTGTTATCTGGCTGAGTACACTCCTGTCATTGCCAGCCGCATTTTCCATTACGCTCGGCACACCTACTGTGTCTACGCTCCTGTCCATACTGAATGCAAATTACACCCCACTTCACCGTACTTGACGTTCATTGCTATTTACTTAACTAAATATTATTGCAATTCGTGCCACTGAACATCCACTGTTCGGTATTCACATTAATTTGTGACCGACAACAACTGGATGTCCTGTCACCGGGAAGCCACTTGTAACCCTCTAGTGACACACGCAATATGTCATTACAACTTATACTGTGGTAAGTTGACGGGCTTCACCTTATAAGAAAGGATTTCGGTATATATGTTGACTGCTTGTACCTGAATGCAGGCAAAATCAGACTTTCACCCACTCAGTAACAACAATGATACGTCAAGCAAGTCTGAAGAGCAATTGCACGTTAGGACAGACAAGAAACAGCACAGCAGATGCTACCAATTTGTTAATAAAACGGTCGCCAGCCTAATTAGGCATTTATTGAGTTTCTTCCCTGTACAAGTTGAAGTACGTGTATGCAAAACGACACGTAATAACACTGCATAATATGGTAAATTTTGGAAACAGAAAATTTACTGAACTAATGATTTTACTTTCTGTACTAATATGGACAAGACATAAATACACAACAATACACTATAATGTTTACTACAAACTTCGTACTGTCTATTGACTGATTAAAATCCGGCATAGGTTAACCTAGAAATAGCACTTTCGAAACACACATACAATATCAATTTTGAAAAAGGTAAAACACTAATAAATTTTGGTTTTATATTGACTTTAACTTTGCTGGTCAAATCAGTTCAGTACACTTCAGAATTTAAATGAATAGAAAAGAAAAAGGGGGGGGGGGTACCTGAAACTGTTATGATCACTGTACTGAAATTTTGATTATTGAAAGTATTAAGCACTCAGATTTCCAATATTTGAGTTATTACCCTTTTCAGCTTATTTCCTGCTCATTTAACTACCATTATTTTTGTCTCAAATTAATTAAACTTCATTACTAAACCAATTTCAACATTATCTTCCAACTTTGTCAGACCTATATAATTTGACTATATATTCATTAACAACAAGGTTCTTTAAACATCATTCTAACATAGATAGGTCTGTAGGTAATTATTATTAACAAAAACTTTAAACCTTCATTTCGGGACACTCGGATTGCACAACATGTGGAAAGGACACTGTCTAGGTTAGTGATGAGGATAATTAAATGATAGGACAATTCTGGTAAAAGTTAAGTTGTTATTGAACAGTCAGGAACAAAAGTAACACTGGTCCACACGAATACAGTACTAAAAGTTTCAACCTGTTCGTGTCGATGCGGTGGTTGGCGGGCGGCGAGATGGCGAGGCGCACAGAACACATACAATCACAGCTATGGCTCTTGATGTATCGGCACTTTGCTTCTTCTTAGCGTCGCAATACTCTTCCATTTAGTGCCTATGGAATATAGCCATGCTGTATAGTCGTCGGACACGGCACATCCGAGGCTCAATGAAATCACGTTTTCCAGGAGAGTCTCCTCGATCCAGAGCGTGTTTCTCAGACCGATGCCCAACTCCGACTACTACTGCTGAGCCCGTTATGCCGTGCAGCGCCTGTGTGCATTTTCGCGCGCTCGCCTGCCATCCACCTTTTACCGCTCCCCTACAGACAGGGTATTCACCAAAGGTTTTGCATTCTACATATCCTAATACATTGCCTACGTATGGACCAGGCGCACAATTACAATTTTAAACATGTTACAATAGATTCAACATAGGTTACACTTCAATTCTGTTATAGCATTGCTTGAAATTTGACATAAATATTAATATTCACATCAAAAGTTGCTTACAGTTTCTTTAACATAATGACACGAAAAGAAGAAGAAATGAAATCAAAACATTGCTTACACTAATTTATCGAAAATCAGAAGAAAAAATTATTATATGTACAGTTGTTGTTGTTACAACATGACAATATCTCGAGTCTCTGTCAGTACATGAAACGGACAATGTTTGCCCATATTTTACTCTGATGGCATCGATTTGCCCATTAAAGTTCACGACATACGTAAATTTTAGTGGCAGAACCCACGTTATTCTGTTCATACTTATAGGCTGAAGGAAGAGAAAAGATGAGTATAATTTGCAGTAAAAGAAAGAAGTGAACCATACAACTATCTGACCCGTCCGCTTCCCAAAGCAGTCAGCCAGTGTCATAAAGATGATGATTTGCTGTTGTTCTCCAAGGGTGAAAAGCAGCAATACACATGTGTCAAGAAAAGTCCTGCTTACTTTTCCTATGACAGAGTAAAAATTGCCTTAACGGTATTATTGCACTAAATGCCTCCACTCTTTTACAACGAGCGAGGGATTAGAAAAGTATCTGACTGATTTCTCTTGTGAAGAACTAGTACATGTCAAAGCTCCAACTGAGGTAAACAGGTTTCTGAAGTTTAAAAACTTCCACCATATGATGAACTGTCCTTTCACAGTATACACTGATTTCGAATGCCCACTCACTGCCATGACGCCCTCTGAGCCACAACCCGCTGCCTCACATACAACCTTCACAGTCAGTACATGTGGCGGCGTATCAAGCTGTATACTCCTATAACACAACTAGCAACCATTTAAAATTAAGATGTCGTGGAAAATTCGCCGAAACGACTGTTGTCTGAGCTCAAACGCCTTTCGTATCAAGTTGACATCCTTTATGGTAACAACATTGCTATGAACTAATCACATGAGGATGGTACATTATAAGGGAAAGCTGTCAAGTGTCGTAGTTGTGGGCTGCCGTAAGACAGGAAAGCAGTAACTCCATATCGAAACCACAGTCATCTAGTGGGGAAGTTCCATGGCTCACAACACAATGCTCGCTACATACCTGTCTACTTCCATAACGTGAGCTAGATGACGTCCATTTCATCAGTAATAAATTGGATGGTTTCTACTAGGAATAAGAACAGGTTGCTCCTACGCTGGAGCATTGAGAAATATACTTTGTTCTCTAAGCGATTTAAGAAAATTATTAGTTATATTATGCTTCGTAAAATCACAAAATTATGTTTTTATTTTCCTTGTGTGACGATAGTAGCCTTTTAAAATACGTTCAGTAATGAGTTAAAACAAATATTTATTACGGTAATAAGCAGGTTAACTGAAAACGAGTTATGTGTATCATGACAGTGTTACGGTGCTGCGGGCACACTTACAATTTGTCCCGATGCGCGAACCTTCGGGTAATGTCTGGCGCCGGTGGGCCAGCGCGGCGGCCGCGGAGACATCAAAAGGACTGGAGCAGAAGCGCCTGAAACCCTGCGCCTTGCATCGCCTTGACGCTTCGAGACATTACGACGCCGCAGCTGTATAAAGCCCACCCTGCTGTCGCATTTATTCTGTGTGGATGGTTTCGTTCAGTTCATGCTGCAGACGTGTGTATTGTTCCGACTTTAGTGTCTAGTGGACTATTTTATATGACTATATTTTATTTGTTTACTGCAGTCTCTTAGTGTATTGTGAATTAAGTTTGCAATGGATAAATTTGATACTCAAAGGGCAGGCTTGGAAGTTGATGATACTGAAAGTCAACCTCCAACAATTATTGTCGCATTCATTCTGTGTGGATGGTTTCGTTCAGTTCATGTTGCAGACGTGTTTATTGTTCCTACTTTAGTGTCTAGTGGACTATTTTATATGACTATATTTTATTCGTTTACTTCAGTCTCTTAGTGTATTGTGAATTAAGTTTGCAATGGATAAATTTGATACTAAAAACGCGCGCTTGGAAGTTGATGATACTGAAAGTCAACCTCCAACAATTATTGTACCGTCAATTGCTTCGTCGTCTTCAGGCGAGAACCGTTCACAGCTGAAACATGGACAGTCCGATAAGGGAACATCATTTCAGAAGTCTTGGTTGATCAAATATACAGGGCTAGAATATGAAGCATCTACCGCAAAAGTTTTTTACAAAACCTGCAAAGAGGCAGAGGCTAAAACTCTATTACAATTTTCTTAAAAAAAAAGAAGCATTTACTTCCGTAGTGTTTTCTAACTGGAAAAAGGCTTTGAAAAAATCCCGTCTTCATGAAAATACTTTTACGCGTGAAGAAGGTGTTTTGAAACTAAATTCTATCACTAACCGAAGTCTGGCCTCCCAATTGAATGAACAGTTAGATAGTGATATGAAGAAAGGCCTTTTAGATCTTGAGACAATTTTTACTACTGTGCAATTTCTATGCCGACAAGGACTAGCTATTAGAGGGCATCAAGATGTAAATTCCAATTTTTTTCAGTTGTTGCAACTCCGAAAGAATGACATACCTAAGTTTAAAGATTGGTTAGGGCGTTCGCGGTATAAGTGGACGCCACACGATATTCAAAACGGAATCATTGATCTACTAGGAAAGTCTGTGTTTCGAGAGGTATTGGCTTCAGTCAAGAAGACTGATCATTTATCTATTATGGTTGACGAAACAAGTGATTCTTCTATTCAAGAACAAGTGTCATTTTGAATTCGTACTGTTGATGATTCCTTAATCATCTACAAAGGCTCTATTGGCTTATACGAGACCCCCAACAACGAATGACAAACTCTGTCTAGTATTTTAAAAGACGTTTTTGCTCGTCTTCATTTGTCAATGGATAACTTAAAAGGACAGGCTATGATGGTGCCTTGAATATGAGAGGTAAGTTCAAAGGACTAAAAAAGTTAGTTTTGGATATACAACCAAAAGCACGTTATGTGCACTGCACTACTCACAGTTTAGACTTGGCAGTTGTAGACAGTCTCCGCCATCATACGTCTGTGAGGGATATTGTGGCTTTAGCCAAGGACTTAATAAACACTGTAATTGAATCCAACTTTTCAGAAGCATACTCTGTGAGAGCACCAACGACCAAGATGGTCTACGACCCCTTTGCCCGACTCGATGGATTATGTGAGCTTCTAGTATCTTGAGAGTATTGAAAAGCTTTGAAGAACTTCTAGGGTTTTTTGAAACATTTTGTGCAGAGGACAGAACAGAGGCAGGTTACAAATGTGCAGGCTACCTTGAGTCAGTGTTACAATTCAAGCCTTGAGTCAGTGTTACAATTCAAGCCTTGAGTCAGTGTTACAATTCAAGACTTACTTCTTTTTATGTCTTTATTGCCATTCAATTTACTCAGTAGAAGATGTAAATGAAAAAATTCAGTGCCCTCATCGAAGTGCTGTTGATCTGGAAATGATATATGAGGGCTTGATTTTTATATTGAATGGAAGGCGTGTTAATTTTGAACACTTTTGGGAATTGTGTTTAAAAGAAAAACCTTCACAAGTTGATGGTCCTTCGCTTCCTCGGAATCGAAGTATAACGAAGAAGTATGAAAACTACAAAGCCAGCTCACCGCACACTTTCAAAACCCCAAAGAAAAACTACAAAGCTATCTACATTGAAGTCTGTGAAATGGTGCAATCTTGAATTACTGAGCGGTTTGCTTCAACTGGACTCACACAGGTCGTTGCAGCTGCACAAGAGTGCTTGCTTTTAATAAATAGCGGTGAAACAAATTTAGAAAAATCAACTGAGTTTTTCAAAAATGACCTACACATTGAGAGACTGCACTTTCACTTGAATATGTTAGCCGATATCCCTTATAAAAAATAACTGGTCTTAAAAAACATGCATGATGTAAGAAAGTACATTACACAGAGCCTGCAGTTGGACAAATGTGAAGTAGTGAAGTGCATTAAGCTTCTCCAAGTAGTTCCAGTCACGACAGCAACAGGAGAACGGTCATTTTGCTCCCTTAGACGTCTGAAGTCATATCTCCGATCAACAATGGGACAGAAGCGATTGAACTTCTTGGCTGTTCCTCATGTCCACCGAGATGTTTTGGATGAAGTGGATATCCGACCAGTCATCAACGATTGCTTATTCAGTAATCCAGTCATACTGTCGACACTAGCACCTTTCTAAAGACTCTCTAGCCCTAATAACAGCATTTAGAGAAGTATTAAAAACCTTTACAAAATAGAGAATTAAATACATAAACATATTAGATTTTCATTTTCGGGATATTAGTACTAGTTTACTACTGTATTGCTACATTACTATAGTACTGTAATAGTTACTTTCAAATACTTAAATATTTTTACGGTGTAAGACCCAATTAAAACCAGCTATTAACATACTTTTTGACTGAAAGTATTAGGCATACTGTATTAACTTTATTAAATGCATTACAGCATTAACCTAGAGATATTGTTTTTATTTAATGAACCCTGAGCCTCATTCAAAGTAAGCTTAAATTAGCGAATTCACTTATTAATCAAAGTGCTATTACTGTGCGACAGCAATATTTCATGTTTTATTCTTTTAATGATAGTTTAGGATTTATTTAAATATAATTTCTGTCTTTTCCGAGCTATATATTCACTGCTCTATAATAGTCTGTAAGCATGATTATTACTGTAAATTAAATTAGCTTTTTACGAAAATACCGTGCATGTTTACCTTTTGTTTCTTTTTTCGAAGCCAAAAAAAGTGTCAGGCTTGTCGAGCTTCACGGAGTGTCGAGTTATCGAGAGTCCAGGTTTCGGGGTTCTAATGTTGGTCATATGAATCTAAAATGCTTAAAAACTTTAAAAGTCACCATTTTTCATCTAAACTTTAGAAAATTTCCCGTGACAAGGCCCACATTATGCCCCCTCCCCTCAATATTTTTCGTAAGTAGGCCCGCCTTGCAGCTGTACAGAAGTTCTAGCCAATCTAGGTGTACCTCTTATTATTATTTCGGTCTCTCTGTCTTCAGCATACTGCAGATTGACAAACCCTTTCAACACACGCTTTTTACTGAACATTTAATAGTTGATACTAATTTCCATTATTTTAATTAAATGAGTATTTCCTTAAGGTTAGCGTACTCCACACAAAACTATAAGGGTTTGTTTCAGTTTTTGCATGTTATACTACTTCTCCATTTATGTTAGCAGACGCTATAACTGAATTTTCACTGCACGCATTAGATGCTTTCTTTCCTTCACCGGTTAAATTTTCTTGCGCAGTGGACTTTCTTGGTTTGAAAACTTCCGTTATTCATAACTTTTGGGATAATGTCAACGACAGCATTTTTAAGGGCAACTGTTTTAAGATTTATAGTATCCAGGAATACTAAAAAACGTATCTACTAATAAGCTTTTTAGTAGACCCATTGGTAAATCTGTAGAAAAAATTATCCGTAGGAAATAGGTTCTTGAGTTTGCAGTACGATGATAGTCACAGAAGATGTGGGCCACCCAAACTGTTCCTTCAACGGTTCATTTATGATGCAATATTGTACTTGGTGTATCTGGGTATCATGTACAACCAACCTTTTACCTGCGCTATGCTCGTATATTTAGCTCCGGGAATAAAATTCATTAGTTTATTCATGTGATATTTCGGCTCTCGGTCCACTCAGCAGTGGCCCATCCCACTTATCTGAGAGGAAACTATGCTCTTCAAGAGCAAGACTTTCAAGAAACGGATCAGCAGTGGATATCTAGTTTAGTATAATTGAGGCTTACAAGTGACCTCATAGCGATCTGACTTTGGAAACTTTTTGTATTTATGATACGTGAAGCTTACATCGCAAATATAAAACAGTCAAACTGTTGAACGGAGCTATCAAAAATTCTTCGAAGCGTTCCACACAGACTTTAATACCCTAGAGTGTTGTCGATTCTTCGATCCGCAGTGTGGCTTTCTGACAGAATGCTCGTGTGCTGCGTGGTTTGGGTTCGATTCCTAACAGATGAGAATTCCTTAACAGTGGTGGACGTTCTACAAGCATTTCTGTGAAGCTTAAAATACAGAAATATGGAAAAAGTTGATAGTGTTCGAGACGTAATTGCTCACCGAGTTGCAATTCTGTCACGTTTCTTTGTTCTTTTACATTCAGTTTGAATACCTACGTCAACCATATATATAATGTTAAATTGGACCGAGTTTAACCAAACTTGATACACATATCACTTACTGACCGGAAAGAATAGCTGTGGGGTAAGAATCACCTCGCTACGGTCTAACATCCTGCGTGGTGTCTGTTAGTTCTGTATCGTGTCTGCCTACCAATTTCGCGCAACGACGCTCTGAGCGTGTTTCTTAGGGAACTTACTAGTTTGAACCTGGGACCTGCTCCTGTTAAGGAGACGTCAGACCACACATGACATGTAGAGTTCAGAAGAGTTCAGTGAGACTAGCGATGATATAACCTAATACTTAATGATTTCAACGTCAGCTCCACTGCACTCCCTGTAAAAGAATCTTAATACTAACTAAATTTAGTGGAAGGGGTTCTAGGCTTTCCTATTTTTAGTTAGCTGGTAAAATAACGTCGAAAAAGCAGTTAAGTTTACCATTGGAAATTTTATTCTACTCACAAAACATTGTTTATAAATTGCACTATTGATAAAAGGAAATGTTTTAATACAGGATGGTAAAAACCAACTGCGTTCAACAAAAATGTGAACGAATATTCCCTGAATGGGTTTCCAAGTTCTACAATGGATCGATGGATGACCTATGCCATATCACATCTATAATCTAGGTTTAAATTAAGTTTCACAAAAGAGAAAACTATCAAAATGGTCTACAGTGACCCTCAATTATCTTTAATTACTTATCTAACTTGCCGTAAATTACAGTGGCTGATGTGGCTTCTCAATAACTATATAACAGAAAAATCATCGCGTTTCAGATTTTTACTTAAAGTGGCAAATGTGAACACCATGAGCTTTAATTGACGATCGACACTAGTATTACGCAAAAAGGGGTTGTAACAGATGAGACTTCTGCAGTTCTGAGTGAAGCTTTATGCGCTGTTATGCGGCATTGCGTGCGTTCATTACCTTGTCGGTGTTCGTCAGGGGCGGCGGGCAGCACAGCTCCACTCACCTCGCCGTCTCGGAAGCAACTCTCTCCTAACATCTCCTTACTACAATTTACCGAATTTGGTTTAAAAAATCTTTCTGGCTGTGTTTTCATCTGACCAATCAGGGTCTCAATGTTAACCTTAAGCTCCGCCTACAAAAATTCTGTCTATCCAATGAGAAACGTTATACTTTTCGTGGTGGGGCAATGTTTTTAAAGTTTGCAACGTTACAGAGACGCGAAAAAGTCTCACGCTAAAACTTGCAGCTGGTGTGGTCCTTTTAGTGTTATCGTAAGACCTATACTGTTCTTCTGGAGGGCTCTATCTCTTAACATGGGCTGGGGTGTGGTTGTGACGTAACAGAGACGCGAAAAAGTCTCACGCTAAAACTTGCGGTTGGGGTGGCCCTTTTTGTGTTATCGTAAGATCTATACTGTTCTTCTGGAGGGCTCTAGCTTTTAACATGGGCTGGGGGCTGGTCCTAGCGGTTAGCTGGCGACGTGGGTGTCCGTCCCATATCGTAGGGCCTTCCAGCTTAACACGGTTCGGCTCTTGGCTTCTGTTCTCGTTTCTCCCCTTGGAACTGCATCTGTCTCACGGTGGGAAGGTATGATATGCATTTAGGCATTCTTGTGTTAGTCTGTGGTATTCCATTTGCTCACTCGTTACTCATATTACTTTAGTTAATTTAATGTCGTGATTTATTCGGAGCTATGTGACATACTACTGGATTTGCTTATCATGTCGGGGTTTTCATGGAAGGTGTTGGATTTGCGTGACACCTTACATGTCACCACCCTTCGAACTTAATTTTTGAACTGAAGTTAGGCAATGATTGAATCGTTGCCTAAGGCACTCAAAAATTATTCCGTTATCTAAATTTTGTTGCCTACTGTTCCGCCACGTTATTCTGTTCTATGCTAGTTTGTATTACTAATTTATATTTTTATATTCTTCTACATTATTATCAAAAATACTTTTATATTGACAAGGGAAGAATATTTTTATTCTATTATAATTATTATTTTTTAATTATTTTCTTTCTTTATTTAATTGTGAAGTTTGTTTTTTAAGAAGTTTGCTATCAAAAGTGAGGAGTCTTTCACATCGATTTTCTTAGAAATATTATTTTTTATAAATGTAGCAACTAAGTAAAATCTATTCCTAACACATTTCCTAAATATCATGTACAAGTAACATGTTTCTGTTTCTAGACACTCATTTCAACATTGTTACACTAACAAATAAGAATTATTTCCAACAATTGCTTTGACAAGGAAATATACATACACAAGTATTGAAATATTATCCTAACAAATGGTACAAATGTTAAAAAAAGGGAAAACATCCAAATAAGTAAAACACAGTTATTTTTTTATTTTTATTTGGAGAAAATAAGTGGCATATAGTTTTAGAGTTTATTATGCCTTACTTTTGTTCTTTATATACTGTTCATTTCAGAACTAATGACTTATTTTTATCGATAGTTTATTTTTTACTTAAGTCCATAGTCAATGACTGTTATTTTGTAGTTTATTAGCTGTCTGGTGTGCTTAACTTATTTAGTTTTTCACACGTTTCTTTTGCACAATTCCTACATCACATAAGTTGATTTCACACATTCACACAATCCTATGAATGTTTAAGCATGAGGTTGGCGAATGTTTTTTGCACGAAGGTGATGGACTTGAGCGAGATGGATGTGGGAAAGTATTTGGTGTACAGCTTCGTTCATCATTCCTTGTTGGCTTTGCAAGTGTGTGTTGCTGTTGTGGAGGTCCCATAATGGAATGGAGCTGTGAGTGCAGAATCTCGTGATTTACTGGCTTTGTATGCGTGAAAGTCATCGTTATGTGTCGCTGAAAGCGGTCTTTTTCGTTGTGATACTTCACAGACGACTAGTTTACAATAGGATAGGGATTTGGGAAGGTATGTCGTCTATTCTTCACCCATCTTCTTTCTTGGTCTCAATCTTGAGAATCTTCAACTTCTGTTCTTCCTGCTTTTTCTCTGCTTCTTACTTGCTTCTTGGTTCTTCTCTGGGCAGGATATGGAAATATTTATTGATAACTAGTCGCTTTGAAGTTCTCCTCTTAGTAACAGTTTGATAAATTGTTTGGGCATGTCATTTTTACTTTGTGGAAGTTTTCTCCAGTTTCGTGCATCAGCGTGCTGTTTAATACCAGTAGTGTGACTTTTACACGTTTTTTTTTTTGCCAGTGGTGGCTTGCCCAAGCGCGTTTTTTGCTCGCTCCGCTGAGTCGGGGTGTCCCGGGGTTTACGACGGTGAAAGTCCAGTGTTTTCTTGTCAGTCCCTGCACTGGTCCCTTCTGGCGTTCCGTGTCGTGTCTCTGCAGGGTTCTGCCACTGTGTGTTTCCGTGTTCTTTCCCAGCAGGGTTCCGCTTAGCGGGCAGATTTATTGCCCACTTCCGATAAAAGAGCCCTCTGTTGGACTTGCTGTCCTTTCCCTTCTCTGGACACTTTTGCCTTGTAGGAATCGTGTCTTGCTAATTACGTCCTTTTCTTTCTTGATACTTTTCGCATTGCAACTTGTGAGTCGTTGCATCTGGTCTTTGCTGGAGTTTTTACAATGGTTCTTACAAAAAGTCTTACTTATATTCATCTAACATATATCTAGTACCTACATTGTTTTACGCCTTCTTAAAAGCTTTACAAATTTCGGCGCCCTTTCCATGTTACAATTCTAAGATATTTTGAGTCTTAACTTATACAAGAAACCTCAAATTAGTTTTTTATTTTTGTGTAGTGTCATGGTGTATAGCATTTTAGTATTTCATGCTGTTAGACTATCTACGATTTATCCCTTCAACTTAATCAATAGTACTATTGGTGGCCAGCCGCAGTGGCCTCGCAGTTCTAGGCGCGCCGTCCGGAAACGTGCGACTCCTATGGTCGCAGGTTCAAATCCTGTGTCGGGCGTGGATGTGTGTGATGTCCTTTGGTTGGTTAGGTTTCAGTAGTTCTAAGTTCTAGGGGACTGATGACCACAGCTGTTAAGTCCCATAGTGCTCAGAGCCATTTGAACCATTTTTTTTTACTATTGGTGTTATTTTTGTTTTTGTTTTTATTGAAACTACTTTCTTTTTCCCACCTTCCTCTCTCTTCATTCTTCTTTCTCCTGACGATCTTATCTGCAACATAATCTGGAAATATTGTGCTGATTATTTACCAGTAATACAATTAATCTTCAAACTTTTTGATATGGCTCACATGGTGAAGTCCTAAGGTTTTGCCTGTTTTGGGGTTCATTAGTTCCACAGCATTATCATGAGCAATTTGGCTAATTATGACAGGTCCTTTGTATGCAGCGAAATACTTATGTATTTTGTGTTTCTATTTGCTGGAGAGATGGTGTGTTTTTACAAATACTTTCTGGCCTGCTGAGAATGTTCTTTTAATTGCTTTTCTATCTCCTCTTTCTTTTCTTTTAATGGCTGCCTTTCTGATGTTGGAGAGTGCTGTTGCTATGACTTGTTTGTGCTGTCTACATGGTACAATAGGAAATCTAACATTTTCTCTGGTTATGTTTGGGGGTTCAATATTTTTAAGTGCAGTAACTGGAGGTAGTAGTGTAGTGCTTGTGGCATTTCATTTATTACTTCTTGAAAATCTTTAAGGTATATATCCCAAATGTTGTGCCTTTTGCCTGCATATACTCAGCATAAAGTGCCTATGTCCTTCATAGATCGTTCTGCTGGATTTACGCTAGGTTTGTACTCAGATAGGTAGATGGGTTTTATTTTGTGTTGCTTTAACGTGTTCTGCCATTGCACTGATTTGTATTGTGGGCCATTATCCGAAATTATTCGTTCCACTCGACCTACTTGTCTGAGAAAATCTTGTCTAAATGCTATACTTATAGTATGACCTGTTGCCCGTTTTAATGGTCAAGGTAACATATTTAGAAGTAAGTTCCAAAACGACAGATATGAAAATACATCCATTTTTTGTGCGTAGGAGGGGCCCCATCAAATCTGTTGCAGCTATTTGTTTTAATCTTTTAGGGATTATTGGAAACATAGGTGGTTTGGTTTGGAAAGTGACATGTTTAGCCCTTATACATTTTTGGCATTTGACTAATACTGTTCTAATTCGTCTTTCCATATTAGTAAAGTGGCTTGTTTGTTTTATTTTTAAAAAGCATTTCTTTGGTCCAAAGTGGCCATTACTTAAATGTGTATACCATATGTACTTATTAAGTAGTTCATCTGGGATATAAATTAACCATTCATTCGTTGCAACATTTCGTCTAAAAAATAAAACATTGTTTTTTACGAGACAGTGCTGTCGAATGTCTGGAAAATCCTTACTTCTCCACTTGTCTTTGATTCCTAGTATTTCGGGATCCTTGTCCTGTTCTTTGCCTACGTTTTTCAATGCTGTCGTAATGTAGTTTTCGAAAGGTACTTCTTTCATATAGTACATTGTGAACTGGTCTTTTGCTGCTTCCAAACCTATGTTACTGGATGCCCCCTGTGGACATCGTGATAAAGCATCTGCTAATACATTCGCTGGTCCTGGTATGTGTGTAATAGTGAAGTCAAATTCTTATAGTATTAACATCCATCTGGCCAACCTCCCATGAGTTAGTTTGGCGGATAACAGAAATTCTAATGCTTTGTGGTCAGAGTATACTTTTGTTTTTCTTCCGAATAGGAAGTATCGAAAACGTTGGAAGCTCCATACAATGGCCAATGCTTCCAGCTCCGTGACTGAGGAGTTCTTCTCGCTTTTTGTGAGTACCCGACTGGCAAATGCAATTGTTCTATATGATCTTAGCCCTGTCTGTTCGTATTCTTGGAATAAAACAACTCCTAAACCTGTTTTAGCGCTATCAGTGGCCATACAAAAATTTTGTATTAGATCAGGATGTGCTAAAATCGGTGCTGTTGTTAGTGCATTTTTCATTTTTAAAAATTCTTCATTGGCTTGTTGATCCCATACGCACGGCGTGTTTTTTCCAGTCAATGCACATAGGTGTGGTGTTGCGAGAGAGTCGATCCAAATAAATTTCTTATAGAATCCGGTGAGACCTAGAAATCCTCTGAGAGATTTCTTGTTATATGGAGTACAGAATTTTTTGATTGCCGTTAGTTTTTCTGGGTCGGGCACTACCCCTTTCTCGGAAATTATGTGTCCTAGAAATTTGACCTCTCGTCTTCCAAATTTGGATTTAGTTACATTTACTGTGACCCCATGCTCTCTCATGACCTGTAAAAACTGATTTAATGTGTCGTTGTGATGTTCCTATGAGGGTTCTGCTATAATCACATCATCAACATAACAAGTAATTTTTTGTAAAATTTCAGGACTGAGTATAGTATTAAATCCTCTAATAAACGCTGCTGATGATATGTTTAAACCAAATGGCAATCGTTTAAACTGGTAACATGTACTGAATACGATAAATGCTGTAAGTTTTCTACATTCTGGGGCCAATTTTATTTGCCAGAAACTACTCCGTAAATCAATTGATGAAAATATCTTAGCACCGTGGAAGTTTTGTATCAATTCCTGTAATTTTTCTGGGCGATCTATCTCAGTGATTATGATTGTGTTGATCTGTCTGGAATCAAGCACTAACCTGATGCTCCCATCTCGTTTTCGTACAATATGGAGCGGGCTGTTATATGTGGAGGTAGCTGGTTCAATAATATGGTCATCTAACATTTTAGATATCTCCTGGAATACTTTATTCCTGCAGCTTAATTGGATTGTATAGGGTGGCATTCTAAATGGTTTGTGCTGTTTTACTTCAAACTTGTACTGAAGGTGTTTAATAGTGCCAGTCTTAGGTAAAAATACCTCTGCTTTATCTCGTAAAATACCCTCTAATTGTCTTTTACTGTGTTCCGAAATACCTTGAACTTCTTGCAATTTTTCGTCGATTTCTTTATGGACTTCTAACATGAGTTGAGGCGATTCCCCCTTTTGCGCATACCATTCTAATTCTTCATACTCTTTATCTCGCGTCACTCTTAATTGTTTGTTTATAACTGGTATTTCTTCTAATTTTTAGCTTTTGCTCAAAGAGAAGTGTGACATTCCCGAATGTTACGCTACCTTTCCCCATATCTATTATCGCTCATCTCTCATTTAAAAACTCTGCACTTATAATCAAATCTACGGTTAGTTTAGGTATAATCACAAAGTTGGCTTCGATCTTATGACCTTGACACGAAAGAGTTAACCTTGTTTGTCTCGTAACTTCCGCATCACTGTTTCTAATAGGACCTCTTACTTCAATCTTACGTGTTTTCAGAACTGGCAATTCCTCATTGGCATTACACTGCATGAATAAATTTTCTGAGATCGCAGTCAGTTCACTTCCGCTATCAATTACAATATTGATTGGGGTATGCTTTACCATGGCCTTCACAATTGGTTGAATTTGAAAGGGTTGGTTCTGTTCTTCTTCTTCTTCTTGCATCAACGAATCCTCCACTGAATCATACATGAGTCTTTTTAGGAATTTCCTTTGTGAATTCGAACTTTCTGTAGGATAAGCTTCGACTGCTACTTCTCTCTCTTTTATTTCCTCTTCTCTATTTCTTCCTTCATTTACGCTTTCTTCAACATCCTCTACTTTTTCCTCATCCTCGTCTATCTTCTACTTCTTCGTCGCTACTTCCACATAATCGCATCTAAATGCTCTAATTATCGCTTCATAACTTCCTTCATTATATACGTTGGGTTGTGTGCCCACTCGTAACTTATTTTCAACTTCTGTCGACTGCACATTATCCTCATTGAAATCGCTTTCCCTGGTTTCCATCTCAAATAGCTCTGCAATACTCATTACTTCGTCCTTTCCTCCTACATTCGTTGTACATGCCTCTGGTAAAACATCTTCCTCCTCAGTATTATCCCAATTAATTTCGTCCCAACACGATATTGTTATTTTCTTGTCTTCGTTTTCATCTGGTCCCTGCGGATTTGTTTCTTCCTTCTTCTCTTCTCGTGATAAGATTTCTACTTCTCTGTTCAAGGTGCTGCAATTGTCCTGGGTCGCTGCGTCGTTCTCTTTGGCATGGGTGCTTAGCTGTCAATTCGAACGTTTATTGGGGTGTTATGGTCTTACCTCCACCTCTTCTATCTGTATTCTCTTTTCTTGTTCAGCTTGTTGATATTGGTTTATTTGTTGATAATTTGTGGGTCTATTGGTTCTACAGTACCCGTTCCGGTTGTCGTTATTCCCTATGTAATAGTTGTTGCCGTTCCTGGGTGAATTATAGTTATTGCCATATTCTCTTCTAAATCCATAACCGGTTATTTGTTGATATCTATTGTCGTTTCTTGGTGCGAAGTTATCACATGGTTCGTAATTATTGTTTCTTCGTACTGTGTCTTGTGGATTCCACTGCTTTTTGCTTTCGTTTTCAGGTGCGCTTCGTCTTTCTCTTGCGTCATCTTCCGAAAATATGAACTCTAGTTCCCTTAGAATACCTTTAAATGCTTCGACGTCATTGCCTCCGCGACCTACTAAAGATTGCTGGTATTTCAATGGTAACTTCATCGCGCATAATTTAATCAACTCTCCGTCACTGTATGGTACATCTAAGCATTGATTTTTCTTTGCCATTAATTCCAAAAATTTTACGGGACTATTCTCTCCTAAATTTTCACAATATGGGTTCTGTAATAATTCGGACTTCACTCTTTTCTGTGCTTCGCTGGACCAGTATCGTGAGAGAAACTTCTCTCTGAAATCTTCGTACGATCGGCATGTCGCTGCAACATTCTGCATGGTTTCTGCGACTGTTCCTGACATGTGTGCACATATAAAGTCTAATTTGTGTGCTAGCGTCCAGTGTTCTGGTAATCCTACTCGGAATTGATCAATAAAAGTTCGTGGATGTAATGAGTTTCCTTCTCGAAAGTGCCGAAATTTTCTGACTGTGAGGAAATGATCGTTGTTGTACTTCGTCATAGTTCCATATGAAATTCGCGATCCTTCGCACTTTTGTTTCTGATCATTTCTCCCGTCGTTCTTTCCGGTTGTGGTAGATCCATTGGATATTGTCCACTGTAACTTTCGCCTATCCTTGCGTAGTATCGTTGGAGTGGCATGCAATAATTTTCTTCCATCGGTTGTGAACGTGTAGCTGAATGCATTGCACTGTAGTCTTCGCGACCTGGCTTTCCATTGTCACGTATTGGTTGCGTATCTTGTCTGGCTAAACTTGCTGCTTCATTGCACGATCTAAACTGTCTTGAAACATACATTTGTGGTTCCGCATGTGTTTGTTCATCAAGAATTTCGAAACGTGTTTGTTGCTGTGCAGGCTGTCTGATTTTACGTATGTTACTTTCCGCCTGTGATTGGAATAGAAAATGCGTAATATCTTCGTTAATTGCTTTTTTTCCGGTGCTGTTACAAATACGGATGTGGTTGCAGACTCTGTGCTTGTTCGATCCTGTTCACTACGCTCTTCAATGGTTTGCAAAAGTCTCACGCTAAAACTTGCGGTTGGGGTGGCCCTTTTTGTGTTATCGTAAGATCTATACTGTTCTTCTGGAGGGCTCTATCTTTTAACATGGGCTGGAGGGTGGTCCTGACGTAACAGAGACGCGAAAAAGTCTCACGCTAAAACTTGCGGCTGGGGGTGGCCCTTTTTGTGTTATCGTAAGATCTATACTGTTCTTCTGGAGGGCTCTAGCTTTTAACATGGGCTGGGGGGTGGTCATAGCGGTTAGCTGGCGACGTAGGTGTCCGTCCCTTATCGTAGGGCCTTCCAGCTTAACACGGTTCTGCTCTCGGCTTCTGTTCTCGTTTCTACCCTCGGAACTGCGTCTGTCTCACGGTGGGAAGGTATGACATGCATTTAGGCATTCTTGTGTTAGTCTGTGGTATTCCATTTGCTCACTCGTTACTCATATTACTTTGGTTAATTTAATGTCACGATTTATTCGGAGCTATGTGACGTACTACTGTATTTTCTTATCATGTCAGGGTTTACATGGAAGGTGTTGGATTTGCCTGACACCTTACAACGGTCGCAGGTTCGAATCCTGCCTCGGGCCTCGATCTGTGTGTTATCGTTAGGTTAGCTAGGTTTAAGTAGTTCTAAGTTCTAGGGGACTGATGACCTCAGAAGTTAAGTCCCATAGTGCTCAGAGCCATTTTTAAGAATCACCTGCCCTGCTAAGCGGCGGGGGTGAAAAAGCAGAGTTGCCCACAACGCGAGAATACCCATTAGTTATTTATCTAGTATATGAGAACGGCAGCACTTAATAATTTGCAACAAACTTTGCACATAAATTCAAATCCTTACGAAACTTTATCTCACGTTGAAAATCCCGAAGAAATTATGAAAGGGAAAAAGTTTACCGCTTCCTATTTTTTCCTTGTTCACCCAGTAAAACTTCCGCATGAAATGTGACATTTTAATTTATTACTGGTTTACTACTAACTATATTACACAGACAGTATGCACATTTGCCGCTGAGTGTGCCTAGAAAATACTTCACTGTACACGGTTCAGGAGATATGACGTCATAAACAATGCGAGACATAAAAAATTCCCGCATCATGCCTGACGTTTTAGTTTACTACTTCTTTACTACTAACTCCGTTCACAACACATTTCGCACACAGTGGCCACATATACCATTAGGTGCACCACCAAAATTATATGATTATACGACAAGTAGATCAGGAGATACGACGTCACTTAGCTGCGTGAAAATAAAGCTGTACGGTGAGATTCGATAGAAATACAGGCAAAAATGTACACAAATACGTGTGAAATATGTTAAATATATGTGAAATACATTACGATGTGTATACGGGATCAAAGCCACAGGTCAAATGCTCGTCGTAAATCCCTGGAACGATTCGTCTCGAATTTCGTAAACACGTTTGTTACGATACAGAGTGAAACAGTACGGGGCTGAGAACCTCGAGCCCCCTATTGGGACAGAGGTGATAATGTGGTGAGAGAAGGGGAAGAAGAACATGGCCAGAGAAGGAGATTTAGCAGATGGACAAAAATAAGAGAAAGGAGCTGATGGATGGAGAAAGGAAAGAGGAGAAGGTGGACATTGATATGGGGAGGTAGAATTAGGTGGAAAGAGGGGACAAGTGAAAATGGACAGATAGGGGGAGAACGAAATGGGCGGAGAAACTGAAGAGGAAGAGATGGGCACAGAGAGGTGCAGGAGGACATAGAGAAAGGGGAAGGAGGAAATGGTCATGAAGGGGGGGGGAGAAGATTTACAGACCTAAGCAGATGGGGAAATGGACAGATAGAGGGGGGAGGAGGAGATGGATAGCGAAAGGAAGAAGAAGGAGATGGTCGTAGAGAGAAGAGAGGAGAGTGAAAAGCGAGAAGGGAGGAGGTGGACAGAGGAGGAAGGTGCAGATAGAAGAAGGAGAGAGAAGCAGATGGACAGGGAGAGAGGGGCGGGAGCAGATTGAAAGTGAGAGGGATAGGGGGAGATGGACCTAGAGAGGAACAGGACCTAGAGTGGGGCAGGAAGAGTTGGACTGAAAATGGAGGGTGAAGAATAAGTCAAGGAGATAGGTGGAGAGGGAAAAGTAGGAGATGGACAGAGAGAAGGGGAAGGAGGAGATACACTAATAGAAGATCTAAATAAATACGCACCTGGGGAGCACTGTGTATTCAGCTAGTTTAAATATAAAATTCGTCAAATATACTCTAATTAATACATATCTAACTGACATTTTCATGGATATTGCACGCCTTTACACTTCTGATTACATACTACACACAAAAATTTAGTTTTCATTGCAAACTGAAATTTTTCATTACCAAGTTATTATACAGTAGTACATTGTCAGTACAGATTGTTTAAATTAGGAAAAAACGTCACTAATCAAAATTTTTCATGTCTGTGTGTTTTAGGTTTTATGTAAATATTCTCAGAGCATGCACCTTTGTGTACAGATTTGCCGCAGTTGGGAATCGAATCCAGGTCATCGATATGAAAGGTAAACATTCTTCCACATTGCTATAGATTTAATTTTTTGTATTTTTAATCTAACTTCCTGATCCATTTATCTGGAAATATCGATCTTCATCATATGCATTTGGGGACGAAATACTTGGATGATCCTGGGTTTTCCAGGAGAGAAAGAGTGACTGCTGACTAGTTTTGACACGTTTTTATAAACATTTTTCCTGAGGTAATCCTTTGAGATTGTTCTCTTATATATCATTTGTATTCTTCCAAAAATGTTGTTAATTATCTGCAATGCAATAAACGCAACACTGCAATAGCCAGATACAACTGTTGTTTTTAGATTTGGGAAATAGTTTCCAATCTGGCCGTAGTGTGTGATTTACACTAATTGTTGTGCTGTTCTGACGATTATTGTCAGTTTTTTGGTCCATTTCTGTATTTCTATTTGCTTGCTGCTTTTGAATAAGTGGTATAAACTGTTACCCGTTTGGAAGTTTGTACAGTTCCTAGTTGACCTTATTTCACTTTTGTGTAGTTCTTTGTCAGTGGGTATGATGTCGTTTACTGCATCGTACCAGACAGGGCGAATTTCTTGGGAGTATCGGATTATTGATTTATTGTCTGATCATTGTGCGGCTTGTAGTGGGACACATTTTTGGTAATGGGTTATGGGCATTCCGTAAGAGTAGTCTTGATGTGATGCAGCCTTATTGGCAGTTGGCCATTGAGGGCTTTTTAGGTGTTATATTACGTACAGTGTTGCAGACTTCACTATTCGACAAGTCACGAAGACAAGTACACCTTTTTAACTCATTTGTGTCACTTCGCTACTAATTTGTTGGGGTGTTGTAGAACCTTCGTTCTCATATCCTGTTATCTGACCCTGAGGCATAATTGTGTAATAATGGCAGGGAGAAATTGTCTTATCGGTGTACGGCACCAGAAGGCGTTTCACAAATTCACAGACTCGACCTACCATAAAAACAGTGGCAACTCGGCGTCCACAGAAGTAGCGATGTGCCGTCACAAAACAGGCAAAGAGGGTCTAAAAAACATATGCCTCTGGATGAGCCCTAATTTCTCTTATCTGATATTCGTGGTCGTTACACGAAATGGACGTTGCAACAACAGAATCGTTCCTTAGTCAGCTTCAGATGCCTGTTCTCCTAAACTTCTCAGTAGTGCTCTTCCTTCTATCCTACCTGGTGAGGATCCCAGACACTGAAGCAGCACTAAAGAATGAATCGCATTAGTGTTCTATAAGCGGTCTGCTTTACAGATCGGCCACAGTTTCTAAAACGTCTCCAAAAAACCGAAGTCGCCCATTCAGCTTTCCTACTATAATCCGTATGTGCTCCTTCCATTTCATATCACTTAGCAACGTAACACCTAGATATTTAATCGACTTGACTGCGTCAAGAAGCACACTACTAATGCTGCATTCCATCATGATGGGATTGGTCTTCCTACTCATCTGCATTGAGTTTCATTTTTTTACGTTTAGAGTTAGCTGCCATTCATCATACTGAGGCGTGGCGCCTTATATCGCTCCTGTCTAAAGCCCGTGTATCGGAAGAAAGAGTCATGCGTGCACAGAGACAGATGGCCTGAAACGGGTTCAGTCGAGTACGTAGTTCTAATTTTCATCCACCAGAGTACAGTAGCGGACAGAGACATTCAAGAAACAGGTCATAAGAATGTTTTTGTGAATTGTTCTGATTATTTCTTGAAGGATTTATTGTTTATTTATGTATGTGCAGTTTTGTATATGCTTTTAGTAGAGTGAATGATGCGTGAATGAGGTCTGAAGTAATTATGTAGATCATTGTTCTAATAACGAACGCTGTAGTGTGAGAAAGTTTGAAGACAGTGTGAATGCAGACGACGGGGGATTTTGTATCATAATAAGTTAAGTAAGTGTATGGTAAAAGGAAAGCTAATTCGAGTGCAAATGAAAATAATTAATAACGTAAAGTATAAATGAAATATCAGAAAGTTAAATATTTATTTCGGGAAAAAGTACAGTTCGAAAGTGTGTTATTTGTTGATTGGTTAGTCATGAAAAGCGCGGACTAACGCGAGAAAATAATGTTTTTCCATTAGCCTTAAAGAAAACTGACCAATCAGACCGGAGTACTCCTCGCTCGTCGCGTCTTTTCTCCTGGAGGAGATATACGAGTACAACGCTTATAGCAGTATAAGTAGTCGGAGCCCAGCCTTTCAATGGTACGATCGTGTGCAATATGAGCTCCAAAGGAAGTTATAATTTTCCGGTTTTGTTTTGTTGAATGCCTCAAAGTGCTATAAAGTGAAGGCATATTTATTCCGGTGTGTTTTTTAGACAGATCGGATTTTTTAAGTAATTTTGTGTATGAGAAAAGACAGTAATTCCGCAAGGCATATTGAGCAGATCGGTGACTAAGAACTGGAGTGTATTAGACACTGATAAACCTAATAGTATGTCGAACATTTTCATTTAAGAACAATCTGTTCTTAGTAGCTGCTAAGATTTCAGGAAATACGTTACCATAAACTCGCTAACGTGAATGAAAGGGTTTGTACAAAACTGTGTTCGGATTAGCACGGGCTCGGCAGTAAACTTGTAATTCTCAGCTTCAGAATATACCGAAGTTTTCTCAGTATTTCCACCTTTCATTCAAAATTAAGACCTTTCCGCGATTTTTAGTATAGATACATCGTATGCAGCCTGGTGCGAGTGGCAGTACGGTAGGCTTTTGCTCGGCTTTCCTACCGGCCATCTGCTGCAGCAAGTTCACAGGTAGGTGCAGGTAAATGGGCAAAAGGAACCGCGCCGCCGCAACACCAACTAGAAATTTTGTCGAAGTCACCTTGTATCTTCTTACAGTCACTCAACGACGACACCCTTCCGTACACCACAGCGTCACCAGCAAACAGCCGCAGATTGCTACTCACACTGTCCGTCTGATTATTTGTGTGTATAGAGAATAACGACGGTCTTATCACATTTCTCTGGTCACACGTGACGATACTCTTGTCTATGACGAACAGTTACCGTCGAGGCCAACGTACAGGGTTGCATTATTTAAGGAGCCTTCCAGCCACTCACATACCTGGGTACCTATTCCGTACGCTCGTACATTCGTTAACAGTCTGTAGTGGGGCACAATGTCAGTTGCTTTCAGGAAATACATGAATATGGAATCTTCCTGATGTCCTTCATCCATAGTTCGCAGGATATCATTTGAGAAAAAGGCAAGCTGAATTATGCGTGAGCTATGCTTTCTAAAACTGCGTTGAGTTGCTTTCTTTCGTTGCCTTTGGGATGATTAAGTTGGTCCTACCAACTTGCTATTAGCATGTCATTCGGGGTAGACATCCCTAGTTGCTTCCTTATTTCTGCTGTATGTAACCATGTGCCCTGCATGTGGTTCTTAGGCGGTCCTTGTAGGACAAGCTGTGATTTCTGGTGGTTCAAACAGTACCGTTTGCATTGTATGGTATTATAAGTTTCGTCTTGTTATATGCACATTACCGTTGTTTCTAATGATAATACTAATGTCATCCGCATAGGCATGATACTCGGATTTGGTGCTGAGGGTTTGTAGGCCATGTAAATTTTCACGTACAGTTTTTAGTAGTTGTTCCACTGAGATTGCATAAAGAGTAACACATGATTGGCGACCCTTTCGTATGGCTCTTGTGACCAGTATTAATCGAGTTGTTTGACCATTTATTTAACAATTAAGTATATGTTAGAAACACAGTGCCGTATTATACTAAATACCTGATCCGTATATACCATTTTGAACATTACGTCGAGTAAAAAATCGTGATGAACTCCGTCGCATACTTTGTCAAGAAAGATACAAGATAACGCTAACCGTTCTTTGCTGGCCTCTATTAGGTGTTTTATTTTTTTTTAATATTATGTTTGTGGGGTTCCACAGCTTCAACTTGCTTTGAGAATGAAAACATGGCCCAGGTAGGCTGTATTACTTTTTTATTATCTATGCGAGTGTCCAGTTTCTATCTTTGGTCATTTTCAAGCACGTATCTTCAGCTTCCAGTTTCATATTGCAATGTAAAATGGAAGTGTAGGCTTAAGACACATGCTTGAAACTGGCCGAAGGTCCAAATTGGTCAATCGCATAGATAATAATAAAAATAATACAGTGTACGTGGACCTTTTTTTTTGTTTTCAAAACATATTAGGTGTGCTACATACCGATATTCGGCTGAAATATTCAACACAGAGTGTCCTTTAATCCCACTTGTTTGATATTGACTGAGTATCTTGAGGGGACTTCCTTCTGTCCTATAATCCAGCAGCTGTGTCCATGTTTTAAAATCAGTATAGTGTAATTTTATCGGCAAGTAATTATGGAGTTTGATGGTGTTCTTCAGGCGTTTTTCGACTTGTGGTCTGGTATATTGTATCCAGTATGTCACAGTTTTGAAAATTTCGGATGCATGCGTAGGCACCCGTACCAGATATTTTCCACCGTTGTCTGAATTTCCTTCAGTAAAGAGGTCTTTGTTCATCTGCCAGTCTCCACGTCCTGGAAACATGTTCTGCCCCACACGTCTTAGTACGATATGGTAAGTTGAATGATCGGAGAAACTCAGTGGTCATGTTTCTCATACCAAGAAATAATGTTTATCATCATCGCTTATATACAATCCATTCAGTCTGCATCTAACGGTGTTTGTCATCTAGGCGAAACTGGTGATGTTACGATGTACATATATCTAGATATCCACCAATTTGAGTCCGTCTACTAAAACTTGGAGTTCCTGGAAAAAATTTAATTGGGGACTGTGGTCAAAATTGTTTTATACCCAATTGAAATCGCCTCAGATGATAATCGTGTTTTAAGGTCATATTATTAAGTTTCCAACGATTAGTCTGAAAAATTCGTCTCTCCACCTGCGACCGCCGCTGCCCAGTGGAGCATATACATTTATGATTAATAGATCCTGAAATCTTATGGTGATTTCTCTGCCGGATTCCAGTAGCGTTTGTGTCGCATATTGAATACCTTGTTTACAGAGAACAACTGTTCCACTTTAACTCTCTATATTAGTAATTGCGCCAGATACGTTAATTTCACAAGGTTTATAAGCGTATGTGACTACTTCTGTCCGAGGGCAATGTCTGTATCTGCAGCGTAAAGGGAATGTTAGAGACTTATTATTTTCGTCTCCGATTGTATTCTGTTTCTATTTACTGTTGCCATTTGATAATCTTGCGCCATTTTGTTTACATGTTAGCATTTTTATTGCGTTATCTGCACAATTTCTTGTGTTCACAGGTGGTATCGTGTTTGTGGTTTCCATTCGCTCACGTTTTTGACTTCTATCTTCCATTTCGTTATCCGCTTCTCTTTGTTTTGTGAAATATGTGAGTTTTTGTCTCGATGTTGGTGAAATATCCCTCGTTCCTCTTCTACAGCCTTTTCTTGGTTCTGTTTAGTTTTTCTTTCTATTCCATATCCCCCCTTCTGGCTGTTTACATGTGCTGCTTTTGGTTTTGCAAGTTTTCGGTACATGTTTCTCCATTTCCTTGTCAGACTGCTTGCTTGTTTCCTAAAATTGTTGGTTTCGGTTGTGACATTGCTTCGTGAAGAAGTTATTCACTATAGCCATTATATTTCTTGCGATCTGCGTTCAGCCATTCCTTGTGTTTTATATGGGCCTTTCTGTATCTGTTAGTGTTTCTCTTATCTCTGATCATGTGGCAATTGTTGATTTGCCTAATTTGACTCCCCTGACAGGTTCCTACTAACATTTCGTTCCTGCGTAAGTTAATCCTGCCTGGTACCTCTGATGACTGCACTGGAGATTCTCTTCTCTTGGCTCTCAGTGGTGCTACGGTTTGGTGTTGTGTCACAGATCAGTTTTTCCACGGTTCTTGCAGGTTGGTTGTCGTTCACAATGTGCCTCCCCTTTACCATTGCAGAGAACGATGCTGTGTCACTGCTTGCCGTCGGGTGTGTCCTCCGTTAAACATCATAACTGTGGTCACTCTGTTTTATAGTTCCCTGATGCACCGCAAATAGAGCATGTGTGGGGTTGCCTGTCAGACATGACCAGTGTTTTTGAGCCACAAATGTTGGCATTTGATTGGATGTATCCCTTCAGCATGACTTTTTAAACTTTATTTGTACTATTTTCGAGAGCAAAAATACTTGTCTGTGGTCCACTTCTCATTGGTCTCTTGTAGCACTCATGGTGAAACTGCATTTCAGATCATGTTGTGTGGTAATTCAAAATTGAATATCCTCATGGTCTTTAGGCCTAATCTGGGAAAGGTAATTGTTACCTTACTGACTTCCCGGTCCGTATTTCAAAGTTTGCCAATCCTTCGGCATTTTTCGTTGTTCTTGAACATGTTTCTTCATCACATAATTTCAGATAAAGGTATTAGACATGAAGTCATGATGAAAGCCTCCGATATCGCAGTCTGTTTAAGCTGATATTGTCATCGAACCAAATATCTATTTCGGCAATCGTCGGTAGTTCGCACCCGCATTCGAAAGCAAACGTCATCGTAGATTTTTCTAACTAATGATTCCACAGTTTACGTTATTTGGGTCACACCACGAAATAATTATCCGAATGGGACAGAAATCGATGAAAATGTTGTACATGTACAGACTAACAAATGATTACGATTTCAAAGAAATTGTATGATTTATTAAAGAAAAAGGGCTTTGCAAACTGAGCAAGTCAGTACGGCCTTGTCCGATTCTGTGAGCAGGTTTTGGGCTTTTCACTGATGGATAGAGTTATTGGATGTTCTGAGGAATGTCGTGCCAAAGTCTGTCCAGATGGCGCGTTAGTTCGTCAAAATCTCGAGATGGTTGCAGGGCCCTTCTCATAAAGCTCCAACTGTTTCCAATTGGGGAAGGATCCGGTGATCTTGCAAGCCAAGGCAGGGTTTGGCAAGCACGAAGACAAGCAGTAGAATCTCTCGCTGTATGTGGGCGGTCATTGTCTTGCTGAAATGTGCCATGAAGGGCAGAAAAACGGGGGGTAGAATATCGTCGACGTACCACTTTGCTGTAAGGATGCTGCAGATGGCAGCCAAAGATCTCCCGCTATGAAAATAAATTACACCCAGACCATCAATTCAGGTTGCCAGCCACTATGGTGCGCGACAGTCAGGTAGGTGTCGCAACACTGTCCGGGGCACCTACAGACATATCTACTCTCGTCATCAGAGCTCAGTTCGAAGCGGGACTCATCAATGATGACACTTCTACTCCAATCAACGCGATTCCAGACCTTAGAGAGTATAAAAAGTTCAGACTTCTAATGGCTCTGTGTAATATAGTAGTAATATAGGAGAATAAGTTTGGCAACTCTGTGATTGTCGACTTACTACCAGGAATGGTCAAGCACTATCCTGGTACAGACATTCGTTGTTATAGTATCATTATGATTAAAGATTCCAAGTAAATTTCACTCGAGATACGAAAATGAGTTAGTAGAATTACATTTGTAAGTCAATGAAGCTTGTTCAGTACACAAGTACTGCGAGTATCAAATTTCATACTACAGATAATATGTTTTAGGCATCACTGACACGTTGAGAAAGAAATGAATGCCTCAGATGTTTGTTAACTGTGTAGTGACGTAGATTTGCTGTGAGCACATGGGCGATAGATCATTTATTTATATTGTGGAAGGTCGTTTTATATTTAGTTCCTCTCTCTACTGAAAGGGTCGTTGTTGCACCAGGTTACTTCGGCCAATGAGCTGCTATGATTCATCACCGTCTGGTGTCTCTTTCTAACTTAGAGTTTGTTTACATTAGCCAATATGAAAATGGATCCTTCAAAACTAAATGAAACGAATATTATAATGACATTGATTTAGGACAACTAAATAAATACTAAACAGCCGCCACCTGAGGGAACATTAACAAGACAAAATCGTAGACAATTAAACAATTGAATAGCAACCTGTGGCAACTTAAATATCCTTGGAATATCTGATAAAAGTATCGGGAGAGAAACTAATAATCTCAGATAATTAATCAGGTTACGAAAAAGTGACTAATTTCCCCACACCTCGTTTCAGGGCCGCGGCACAATATCACCAGAGTACAGCAGGTGATTGATCAAGTGGCCGGAGAATAGATCACTGTTGGAACAAATGACCCTCTTGATCTTAGAACTCTAATTTCCATCAGATGTGCAATAGAATGTGAAGTAAGAGGACACCTCGTATTGCCTCGTTTTATGTCTATCGCAGAATTTTATTGGTCCGCTACGAATTATCCGGGTGCTGGCCGATCAAATTGCTCGTTACAAGAGACTTGTCTCCTTCCCCTTACTGGTTAAGCAATGACTTGTGTCATACCTTACTCTTCAACTTCAGTTGGGTTATTTAGAAAGTATTTCCCAGAAAAATATATTCTAAATGCATGAACCACATTTATTGTTCTATATGTATATATTTTCCTTTAAGTTTATTTATGCTTTTAATATTGCATTATATTTGTGTTTACTTTTTACATTTGCCATATTTTTTTCTATTTTCAAGTTGTAATATTTTCAGATTTTGTTATTTTCTGTTTGAAATAATTTGTAGATTATTGTTGCAACATTATTATGGATCTGTACAGTAATGAGGAATGCAGAACTGTTGGGGTAAACAGAATGTTGGACACACTGATTTGGCGCACTGAGCACAGGGGATTCCGAAAAGAACTTCCTTCATAAATCTAGTTTCACCGTGGTAAAGTACATTACAAATGATAGAACTTTTACTTCAAGCGTCTTTTTGTATCTGTTCCCTTTTCAACAGTATTAGTTCAGATACAGGTTGTTTAAAAAATGACCGGTATATTTGAAACGGCAATAAAAACTAAACGAGCAGCGATAGAAATACACCGTTTGTTGCAATATGCTTGGGACAACAGTACATTTTCAGGCAGACAAACTTTCGAAATTACAGTAGTTACAATTTTCAACAACAGATGGCGCTGCGGTCTGGGAAACTCTATAGTACGGTATTTTCCACATATCCACCATGCGTAGCAATAATATGGCGTAGTCTCTGAACGAAATTACCCGAAACCTTTGACAACGTGTCTGGCGGAATGGCTTCACATGCAGATGAGATGTACTGCTTCAGCTGTTCAATTGTTTCTGGATTCTGGCGGTACACCTGGTCTTTTAAGTGTCCCCACAGAAAGAAGTCACAGGGGTTCATGTCTGGCGAATAGGGAGGCCAATCCACGCCGCCTCCTGTATGTTTCGGATAGCCCAAAGCAATCACACGATCATCGAAATATTCATTCAGGAAATTAAAGACGTCGGCCGTGCGATGTGGCCTGGCACCATCTTGCATAAACCACGAGGTCATGTGAAACTCAGCTCGCCCTATTTGCCCAAGAAATTCACAGTGCCGTAGACACTGGCGAGCAGATTGATGCCGTATTCCTGGACTTCAGGAAGGCATTTGATACGGTTCCGCACTTACGTTTAGTGAAAAAAATACGAGCTTACGGAATATCGGACCAGGTTTGTGATTGGATTCAGGATTTCCTAGAAGAAAGAACACAACATGTCATTCTTAACGGTTCAAAATCTGCAGATGTAGAGGTAATTTCGGGAGTACCGCAGGGAAGCGTGATAGGACCTTTATTGTTTACAATATACATAAATGACTTAGTTGACAACATCGGTAGCTCCGTGAGGCTATTTGCAGATGACACGGTTGTCTACAAGAAAGTAGCAACATCAGAAGACTCGTACGTACTCCAGGAGGACCTGCAGAGGATTAATGCATGGTGCGACAGCTGGCAGCTTTCCCTAAACGTAGATAAATGTAATATAATGCGCATACATAGGGGCAGAAATCCATTCCAGTACGATTATGCCATAGGTGGTAAATCATTGGAAGCGGTAACGACCGTAAAATACTTAGGAGTTACTATCCGGAGCGATCTGAAGTGGAATGATCACATAAAACAAATAGTAGGAAAAGCAGGCGCCAGGTTGAGATTCATAGGAAGAATTCTAAGAAAATGTGACTCATCGACGAAAGAAGTAGCTTACAAAACGCTTGTTCGTCCGATTCTTGAGTATTGCTCATCAGTATGGGACCCTTACCAGGTTGGATTAATAGAAGAGATAGACATGATCCAGCGAAAAGCAGCGCGATTCGTCATGGGGACATTTAGTCAGCGCGAGAGCGTTACGGAGATGCTGAACAAGCTCCAGTGGCGGACACTTCAAGAAAGGCGTTACGCAATACGGAGAGGTTTATTATCGAAATTACGAGAGAGCACATTCCGGGAAGAGATGGGCAACATATTACTACCGCCCACATATATCTCGCGTAATGATCACAACGAAAAGATCCGAGAAATTAGAGCAAATACGGAGACTTACAAGCAGTCGTTCTTTCCACGCACAATTCGTGAATGGAACAGGGAAGGGGGGATCAGAGTGGTACAATAAGTACCCTCCGCCACACACCGTAAGGTGGCTCGCGGAGTATAGATGTAGATGTAGATGTAGATGTAGGTGTTCGCAGTGTCGTCTAAGGCAGTTTGTACCGCCACAAATTCACGAAGAATGTCCAGATAGCGTGATGCAGTAATCGTTTCGGATCTGAAAAATGGGCCAATGATTCCTTTGGAAGAAATGGCGGCCCAGACCAGTACTTTTTGAGGATGCAGGGACGATGGGACAGCAACATGGGGCTTTTCGGTTCCCATATGCGCCAGTTCTGTTTATTGACGAAGCCGTCCAGGTAAAAATAAGCTTCATCAGTAAACCAAATGCTGCCCACATGCATATCGCCGTCATCAATCCTGTGCACTATATCGTTAGCGAATGTCTCTCGTGCAGCAATGGTAGCGGCGCTGAGGGTTTGCCGCGTTTGAATTTTGTATGGATAGAGGTGTAAACTCTGGCGCATGAGACGATAGGTGGACGTTGGCGTCATTTGGACCGCAGCTGCAACACGGCGAACAGAAACCCGAGGCCGCTGTTGGATCACTTGCTGCACTAGCTGCGCGTTGCCCTCTGTGGTTGCCGTACGCGGTCGCCCTACCTTTCCAGCACGTTCATCCGTCACGTTCCCAGGCCGTCGAAATTTTTCAAACAGATCCTTTATTGTATCGCTTTTCGGTCCTTTGGTTACATTAAACCTCCGTTGAAAACTTCGTCTTGTTGCAACAACACTGTGTTCTAGGCGGTGGAATTCCGACACCAGAAAAAATCCTCTGTTCTAAGGAATAAACCATGTTGTCTGCAGCACACTTGCACGTTGTGAACAGCACACGCTTACAGCAGAAAGACGACGTACAGAATGGCGCACCCACAGACTGCGTTGTCTTCTATATCTTTCACATCACTTGCAGCGCCATCTGTTGTTGAAAATTGTAACTACTGTAATTTCGAAAGTTTGTCCGCCTGAAAATGTACTGTTGTCCCAAGCATATTGCAACAAACGGTGTATTTCTATCGCTGCTCGTTTAGTTTTTATTGCCGTTTCAAATATACCGGTCATTTTTGAAACACCCTGTATATACGAGGGCTGGAACTTTAATAGTGGCAACAATTTATTTACAGCTCGCACAAAATAGATACGTGTTTCAAAGTTTTACTGGCCTTCAAAGTAGTCACCAGCATTGTGCATAAGCCGTTGCCAGCGATGTGGAAGTCGTAGGGTACTGTTAGCAGTAAAATGGAAATGCCGTGTGGCTAGGGCCTCCCGACGGATAGACCGTTCGCTTGGTACAAGTCTTTCGAGTTGACGCCACTTCGGCGACCTGCGTGTCGGTGGGGGTGAAATAATGATGATAAGGAGAACACAACACCCAGTTCCTTAGCGGAGAATATCCCCAACCCAGCCAGGAATCGAACCCGGGCCGTTAAGTATGACGTTCCGTCGCGCTGACCACTCAGCTACCAGGGGCAGACACGTTGCTGGCAACGGGTTACACACAATGCTGGTGACTACTTTGGTCAGTAAAACTTTGACACTCGTTACTGTTTTGTACGAGCTGTAAATAAATGGTTGCCACTATTAAAGATCCAACCCTCGTAAAACTCAATCATTTTCAAGAATTTGTTCACTCCTTTCACGGACTTATGGGCATGTATAAAAAAAAATACATCTCTCATTTTGCTATAAACAACGACATATTCACAGCCGATCACAATCGAAATGTTTTCTCGGGTAGTTTTACTTGCGTGACCAGCGGCCGCGTGACGTGACGTGTATGCTTCTCACTATCTAAGAGTGAGAAGAGTCTTCCTACACTGAATGGTAATACATAGCAATAAAATGCAATGCAGTGGAGCTGGAGATGGGGCATAAACGCCACCCATGGAGGCATTTGTGCCTTACTGAATTCCGCAGATTTCGCAAACAGTATCCCCCAATGTGTGATGGCAAGAGTTCTGCCATCTGAGCTACCGAAGCACGACCCACGCCCGGTCCTTACAACTTTACTTCTGCCAGTATCTCGTCTCCTACCTTCCAAACTTTACAGAAGCTCTCCTGCGAACCTTGCAGAACTAGCACTCCTGAAAGAAAGGATACTGTAGAGACATGGCTTAGCCACAGCATGGGGGATGTTTCCAGAATGAGATTTTCACTCTGCAGTGGAGTGTGCGCCGATAGTCTGGAAGGTAGGAGACGAGACACTGGCAGAAGTAAAGCTGTGAGGACCGGGCGTGAGTCGTGCTTCGGTAGCTCAGATGGTTAGTCTGCCTTCGGCAGGGCAACAGAGCGGACGCGTACGTGTTGACTTCGTGCGGCGCCCGAGCTCGCCTTGTTTATTCTCCGACGGCCGTTGCTTAAGTGCCGGCTTACCTTGTACGATCCATGACGAACCGTTACCGTAAATCAACACTCCGATTTACTTTCTGCAACGATTATGCCCGACCCAAAGCACTCGAGGTGGAGCGTTTTCTGTGAGAGGAAGTGAAGATCCCGGCGACCGATATTATCGGCATACATTTGTCCATCGTGAGCAGCACGGTCTATGTGAAAATCATGAACGACGCGGCGTGCGAACGCATACTACGTGAGACCAAACAGGGGCTCCGCTTCTGTCACGCTGATGGCATTGTGGGGGAGGTAACCGTCGACCACGCAGTCGTAGGTATGGGAACGATACGCATTTTCGAATTGCCATTCGAACTTCCAGCAGAGGAAGGTGTCGCGGCACTACGCCCATACGGCACTGTCCACGGCCACACAGCGGAGAAGTGGACACAGTTTCGGACGTATCCTGTCCTAAACGGGGTCCGACAGGCCACCATAGATCTCCGAAGCCACGTCCCGTGCTACTTACAGATCGGCGGATGCCGTGCAATAATTATATACGACGGCCAGCCTCGGACCTGTTCCGGGTGCGGCAAAGAAGGCCACCTTAGATCAGAATGCCTACAACGGCGTATTACGCAACTTCCAGCTGCCGAAGAACCACCCACGTCGCAACCTACAGTGCTACCGGTGACCTATGCCTCTGCTCTAGCTTCTCCTACCACTTTGCAACGTCGCCCGGTCACCACAAACGATGCCACCAACGAGCCCGACCAGACACCGACGGAGAGCGCCTCGGACGACCCGCCGCCTCGGCCGGTCACCGACGCCGCTCCGAAGATGCCGGTGCAGCCAGACGCTGACCCTGATTTCGGAAACACGATGGAGATCGACTCGCTAATCGTTCCTACAGCGGCCTTTCTGCCAGAACGACGCGACTCCCTTCCGTCGTCGGACGCGGAGGGTCGCACAAGGAAACAACGTTCCCCGAAACGTCGTAAGCGAAGACGTCGCACCGTTTCCGGCCAAGAGGAGACGTTATAAGTCGAGGAGGACGTAGCCGTCGACCAGCACGAGGCCTCAGAACCCGCTACTGCTGACGAAGACGTAATGAGCGCGGAGACATCTACCGGCGTGCCTGCGCCCCGTGCTGACGCTGAACTAAATCATGAACGTATAACGGGCGACATTAAACCACGCACAATTAAACATCTTCTGCAGACAAAATGGACGATACATCAGTTTCCTCTTCCACGGCGTGGCACGAGGAGGAGGTCAAGGAGCAGGAGCCGTTACGGGACCCTGCGCCGTCACGGCCGCACCACTAATCTTACTCTCCCCAGACTCCCCTGCGGGCCAGCGGGATAACGTTCCGCTGCGACGCCCACACTCTTGCGCGAACGGCGGAGTGGACCAGCCTCCAGCAATCCGACACCAGCAACCATCAACACCAACAACATCCGTTCCAGGGTGAAAATCCGCCTTATGCGGGAGATGTTCTGGGCTTCGGATATTGATTTCGCCCTTCTGCTGGAAGTTCACTTGGCTAGTGTCCCGGATATCAATGGCTATACCCCCCACGCCTCCGCGAGTTATCCTATGGGCCGTGGGGTGGCCATCTACGTCCGCCATGGGATTTCTGTGACCGATGTCGCCTTCCTTCCATCAGCTCGGGGCATGGCACTCGCTGCCATGGGGACACGCATCATTAATGTCTACGCTCCCTCAGGCACCGACCGACGGCATGAAAGAGCCCAGTTTTATTCCGAGGAAATCGCTCCTCTGTTTTTAGGGCGTTATGACCATTGCCTACTAGGAGGTGATTTTAACTGCGTTCTGCATCCTAAAGATCAGATTCCGCACTATACTACATGCCAGGAGCTACGTATAGTGGTGCGAGACCTCCTGCTTCACGATACCTGGGAAGTACAACACGGCGACGTTTCTGGCTATACCTTTCTTACAAGTCATTCCGCAAGCCGACTAGACAGGATATATGTCTCACAAACTCTTAGATCTGCGATAGGGGGCGCCGAACGCTGGCCGCTGGCCTTTTCCGACCATTGCGCTTACATCTGTACGGTCCTCCTTCCGCCGCAATCAGTATGGCGCAGCCGTGCGCCATGGAAACTCAATACCTCACACTTGCATGACCTGGCGTGTCGCCAACAAGTCACTGAAACGTGGACAGCCTGCAAACGACGCCTTCTCCACTACCGCTCGACATTGACATGGTGGTTGGACTGCGCCAAGCCGGCGATCCGGAGGACACTGATGAGATACGGGAAGGACATGGCCGACTGGCATCGCACCACTGTTGACTTCTATTACGCGATTCTCCGAGATCTGGATGCTCAACCACCAACCCCGGACAACCAGTTGGAACGGCAAAGAACTAAGGCGAAGATAACTGCGCTGTCACGCCGGAAACTGCAAGGGGTCATGATACGGACGCGGCGCCACGATCACGTGGATTTAGAAATTCCGTCTATGCATGATATAGTGTCCGACGAAGGCGTCGTCGGCAGATCATCAGCACTCTGACCACGCCTCATGGAACGCAGGTGACCACTCTGAATGACATCGTCCATGCATTCGTCGAGCACTACCGTCGTACTTATAATGATGAAGACGCTGAAACTGCAGCAGACGACTCCATTTTGCATTACGTCACGTGCCCCCTACCGCACACGGAGGCGGATGCTTTGACAGTGGCGGTCACGCTAGACGAAGTCAACAACGCAATCGCCAAGGGTGCAGTCAACAGATCGCCCGGCATTGACGGCTTACCGATTGAGTTTTACCGTACCTTTCGGGACCTCATGGCACCACGGTGGACGACTATGTATCAAGAACTGATGACATCTGACCAAGCAATCCCACTCGCCTTGGCTGAGGGCATCATTATACCAGTCCACAAACCAGCCCGTGGTTCGATGGTCACGAGTTACAGACCGCTCACCCTACTCAATGCCGATTACAAGATTTTCGCGCGCTTACTGGCAATGCGGCTACGAACTACACTCCCTCATATCCTCTCGCCAGAGCAAACGACGCCTGGCGGACAGGTTAACATACAGACTGCCACAGGGGAATGCCGCGACTTAATTGCGATAGCGGCGGCCTGCAGGCTCCGGGCAGCGGTAGTCGTTATAGACTTCGACAGCGCCTTCGATAAAGTGCGTCATCGTTTCCTGTTTTCGGTGGCAGCCCGAATGGGTATCCCCCCTTTCTCGACGTCATTCGGCGTCTTTAAGACAGTGCCAGTTCACGTGTACATGTCAATGGACGTTTAGCAGGGCCGGTACCTATCTGCCGTTCGATACGGCAGGGGTGCCCCCTCTCTACCCTCCTGTATGCCATTGCCCTTGAGCCCCTTATTGGGGGCTTGACGACCAAGCTCTCTGGCCTCACCCTACGCCAACACACTTTTCGCTGTCGGGCATATGCTGATGACCTCCTCCTCCTCATTCGCTCCGGCTCTGAGATTCGGGAAGTCCTCGAATTGATTACCCGTTATCGGGCTGCCGCTGCAGTGCCATGAATGTCG
Organism: Schistocerca serialis cubense; assembly: GCF_023864345.2. NCBI lineage: Eukaryota > Metazoa > Arthropoda > Insecta > Orthoptera > Acrididae > Schistocerca > Schistocerca serialis. The sequence goes on from NC_064640.1 coordinate 588,289,055, forward strand.
CCAATTCTTCTGCAATGCACATTGGACGAGGCCTCCAGGAGGGTGAAGTGGCACCCCTGCCGCTTGTGCGGACTTTCCGGTACCTGGGCATTACCTTTACCGCCACGGTCACACGCACAGCGGCAACGAATTTCCGTCGCCTGCTACACGTCATCCGCAACGACGTCCGCCAGAGCCTCATGCGCCGCCAGGACACACTTCAACGGGTTGAGTTTCTTAATCTTTATGTGGCATCAAAATTGGTTCACATCGCGCAAGTTCTGCAGCGTACCATAACTCCGGCCAGCCCGGTGCCAGGGGCACGTTCACCGGGATTAGCTCGGTGAACAGGGCCAACAATGTAGGTTTATACTATTCTGGCACAAATGTAAACGCTGCAGGTAGAAGTAGCTTAGCATAAGTAGAATAAAACAATGTAGGAAGATAGAAGTGCCCATAGTGTGAGCAACAGAAAAGTAATATATTGTGTTAGCTGTAGTACTAATATAAAATATAATATAAATGTATCAAATAGGACCCACTAATTGTATAAGGTGGTGGGTTGTTTGTATCATATAAAATATTGAGAATAAAGATTTTTTTAAAAAAAAAAAAAAAAGTTCTCCCTCTGCCAACTGCAGTTGGGTGCAACCTTCAGGCGGCTTTTGGCTATTATCTCACGGCTGGTTCAATGTTTAAAGTCCGTTATGAGACACTTACCCTGCCCTCACGGTATGGTGGCGTCGGGCTCGTCAATGTCCGTATGCGAGCTGCAGCCTTGTACATGAGTAGCATGAGAAAACAGTGAATGGGCCAGGATACATCTCTAACACGCAGCTTGCTTGAGGTCCTCCTACCTGCTTCCACCTCACCACCGGTGTCTGTCGACCATATCGTGCCTTATTTGTCCCATATTTCGACCTTTTTCGTCGACTACAGTTACATACATACCAGTCTCCCAGATACACGCCCACCTACGACTAAGGACTTTTACAGCCTGTTGCTGCGCTGTGTTCCCCGGAGTGTGATGGAGACCAAACATCCCTCCATCCAGTGGCCCATAGTGTGGACTACCGTCCACCAGCCCTTCCTCCCTACGAACGTCCGGGCACTGTGGTATCACATAGTCAACAGGAAATTTGCCACGAAGCAGCGCCTGCACAACATTGGCTTGTCAGAATCCCCTCTTTGTCTCCTTTGCCAGCAACTGGACACTGATGAACACCGTCTGACATGCGCCTCATCGCAAGATGTATGGCGCTTCGTGCAGCAAATCATTGTCTGCTATCTCTGGGTGACACCAGACACAATCGAACCTCGAATGTTTCTATACCCGGAGGACCGACATTTTCCCGCCGCCAAATGTCATGCTATTACGTGGGTCCAAGGGTGGGCGGTCGCTTATCTCTTTCATGAGGGACCTAAATCCCGCCTCGACTTGTGGACCTATTTACGAAGAGCCCATGCACCTCTCGAAAACACGCCCCGTTACCGAACATTATTTGCTAACTATCTTCGAGCGGTCTTTGTTAAACCTCCACTGAGTTGGGGGGTGCCTGGCTCAGAGGGCACCCACCCCTCCTCCCCCGGCGGTGTCTGAGTTTCAACCGCATACGATCTATTCTACTTCTGACCTCCGCAGATGGGAGAGCGCGTCGTAGATTGCGCGGATTTTATTTCTTTTTGCTTTTCCTTTCTTTTTCTTTAACCAGAATTTATATTTCCTTTCTCTTTCGCAAAAAAAAAATTAAAAAAAGAGAAAAAAAAGAAAGAAAAGTGGGTAGAGCACTTGCCCACGAAACGCAAAGGTCCCGAGTTCGAGTCTCGGTCGGGCACACAGTTTTAATCTGCCAGGAAGTTTCAAAGGCTACATTATTTTTAAGATGCGAATACAGTATCAGCAGACGTAATGCATGAGATGCGTACATGATGTATATAAAATAATACTTCGAATAGCACGGATTATAATGAAATTGAGTTCAGAAGTGGTTCAATGAAACTGGTATTGAAATAAACCCCTTTTGTGTTTCAATATTGGAAAGTAACATTTGTTAATTTCTTATCATGTTAGCGTTCCAGGTAACAAACATTGCTTAGTGAGACGACCATCGGCATCCACGATAGCCTTGAAGCGCACTTGAGATACTATGTCAAACTTGTTCGAGGCACTTTTCGAACAGCCGGCCGGTGTGGCCGTGCGGTTAAAGGCGCTTCAGTCTGGAACCGTGTGACCGCTTCGGTCGCAGGTTCGAATCCTGCATTGGGCATGGATGTGTGTGATGTCGTTAGGTTAGTTAGGTTTAAGTAGTTCTAAGTTCTAGGGGACTTATGGCCACAGATGTTGAGTCCCATAGTGCTCAGAGCCATTTGAACTTTTCGAACAGGGGCCCATGGAATACACAGCTGTCGTGACACAGGTGTTGCACTGTTTGAATATCGCACATTACGTCTAGAATTCTCAGCCATGGCCACACTGAACCTCTTGAACAAGTTGTGGTGCAAATTGCTGTCGGTCTCTCCCAGGAGCAATTCATAGTTCACCAGTTGATTAGTGCTTCCGAAGCATGCACTTCAACCCTGGTGCCGAAAGAGGACCTTTCAGTACTCCTTTCAGCGTCTGTGCTTGCGAAGAGCAGCAGCACTGTCTGTTGCTGTTGTTTTGATAAAACAGTTTTACGAGCAAACACCTGCAAAACTTGTCAAGACCCATGTTGACTGTCTGCAACTGTAATGCACATATATGCTTGTGTTTCAACCATACATCGCCGTTACTAGTACTGGCGCCTAGGAGCAATTCATGATACTAACTCTATTAACAAAGTAAAAATCCTGTAGCGCACAGTCTGAACTCATTGCTATAAAGTTAGCTACCCGTACGGTAAATAGGGTAAATAGTTTTCCACCTGCACTGGCTCAAAAACCAGACGTTTAATTCTAACCAGTCCGTATATCAAACTGACGTTCAGCCATCAAAAAATACTACTCATAAGTAATGAGATAGTTAACAATATTTTTCAGTAGTTTCAGTCAATATAGATGGCATTTGTACCTCTGATACTGTGTGGAACCAATGTATGACACCTGTCTCTGTTTGCCGGCAGTTGTTCAGTACTATGAAGTTGAGAAATTGCTTGCCAACTATTTTGATCAGTTGGGAGGTGACTTGTAATGACGTTTGCCGATGTTTGTTTGAACAATGGAATAGCATGTAATATCTTTAATGTGTTAGATTTTCTTATTTGTTACGTTGACAAGTATAAAAACCCAATATGTAAGCAAGAGTCTGCAAGAGCAAACAAGTATTAAGTATTATTGTAGAGATGGAATGTCCTGCTCTTAAACGACGTTCTAATTTATCTTGCATAAAATATGTCAAAACCGGCCAACATGGAAAGGATAATGGTGGTGATGATCGGAATTCACTCATTACTGTGCTATAGGTAGGGGTTTCGTCTACGGTAGACTGAGTTTCCAGGAAATATTCTCCGTCAGCTGACCTGGCGTTTACCAAAAATAGCCGAAAGGACAAATAATGGCTCACTGTTAGGGACAAGTTGTACTGTATGGTCAACACCTCATATAAAAAAAATATATGGTGTAATCTGACGAGGAATGTGTAGATGCTGCAAGGGGCTGTCTAGTTCCCCATGACAGGTTATCCCACATAACAGACAATGCAGGGATGACTCCGTAATGAGAATCATGAGCGTTTTCACTAATGCTTCATTATCTCTGATCTTCTACCCTCATTACTGAGTGTGTTCCGAATTATCAGAGTTAACCAGAGAGGTTTACTCTCGCGTGTCATCTTCCCAGGCACTTGCAGAAAGTGAGTGTTATTAGAGGAAAATATTTTTTATGAAAACTCCCGTACAAATGCGAATGTCACGCTGTCGGCTACATTTATCCAAAACAGAACTGACGACAGAGGTTTTACAATACGAAAAAATTCGCTATCGGATGTTACAACTCACAAAGATAGCTGTTTCGCCTTTATCCACGTCAAATTCAATTTCAGTACCGCCAGTTTACGAAAGGTGTCACATATTCGGCGGTCCCTGCTGCGCGAGTACGCCCATCTGTTCATTCCGTTTGACATGTTAACGTTTTTGGAGGAGAGAGACTGTAGCTAATTTCGTAGTACGGCCTATTATTGTTTATGTCATTTAATTGAAAAATCTTTTGCTGCTTTGAGCTGTTCCATCTGTAGTCTGAATAACGATTTGGAAAATAAATTATCGTGTATATTTTAAAATTGTCATTGATTAATGTTATTACCCGATGATCGTCAGTGCATCTGAATTTACGGAATGTACATCAGAACTAAGTAAAGGTAGAATCTAGACTTAATGTTTCTGACAAAATACATTCGTAAATGGGTAAACTATAACTCTATTTCGTCTACTTAACAGATGGTCTCATGTGAGATACCATGTTCCTATTATTAAAGTGCGGCTTCTGTAAGAGATCCAGTGTGGGCTGTAATTGTCATTTGGCAGCTAAAATTGGTAGATACCCTAATTCGTTAATGTGGTATCGGTTTACGCTGCAGAAAATTGGTTCCAATTATAGCCACCAGGTGCAAATCTGTCGCTGTGGAAGCAGGAAACATCTATATCATTGTTCCATACGTAATAGATTACGAACGGGACGAGGGCACAAAAGGTCAAACAAGTGACAATGGCATAATTTTGATATTATTAAACACTACTTGCGCAGTTTGTTCTGTATGAGCACCCGAGACGTCAACGAGACCATGTATCTGTAAAACAACGTGGTGAACAGCTGTTCGCTGCAGTTCTGATGGAATCTGAGCAACGGGTTCCTACGTACTGGCCCTCAGATCAGGTAGAGACCGAGCAAGTCCTTGGTAAACGCGTTCTTTCAGACATCCCCAGAATCAAAAACCGCTCGGATTCCGTTCAGGTGAAAACCTACTGAGGTAACAAGTTGGTGGATGTTTGCATTAAGCAGATGTTTCAGTGGACGAGTGACATGAGGTATTGCTTCATCTTGCATGAAAACAGTAGTTTCCGCACAGTTAGCTTCGTCCAAAGCAGGAATCACATGCTATACAAGGAGGTTTCGATAACATGCGGTCGTCATTATACACCTGACAGGGCCTCAGAGTGTATTATCGTCTAAGAAGGACGGCGAGTGACGGTGCTTGTGAATCCACACCACACAGCCACATACGGCGGGTGCAATGAACCTTTGTGCGCAACACACAGTATAACAGTGCCCCGAATTCGGCCAGTTGTGTGTATTCACTGCACCCTGTAGTGTAAAATGTGCCTCGTTACTCCACAGAATACTGTCTGGCCACAAATCAACTTCGATCCGTGACAGAAACCAAAGAGTAAATTCAGGACGTTGCTGCGTATCATGAAGTCTCTATTACTTCACCGTCTGAATATTTATTTATTTATTTACACGTCTAGTTCCGTAGGACCAAACTGAGGAGCTAATTTCCAAGATCACGGAACGTGTCAGTGTATGATATTACAAAATAAAAGTAATAACATATTAAAATAAATGTTTATGAACCCGGAGAAAGTCAGTCCATAAGTAATAATACAACAAGAATCAGCTTAATTTTTCAAGGAACTCCCCGACAGAATAGAAGTAATGACCCATGAGGAAACTCTTCAGTTTCGATTTGATAGCGCGTGGATCACGGCTAAGATTTTTGAATTCGAGTTGTAGCTTATTGAAAATGGATGGAGCAGTATACTGCACACCTTTCTGCACAAGAGTTAAGGAAGTCCGATCCCAATGCATGTTTGATTTTTGCCGAGTATTAACTGAGTGAAAGCTGCTTATTCTTGGGAATAAGCTAGTATTGTTAACAAGAAATGACAGTAAGTAATACATATATTGAGAAGCCAATGTCAATATACCCAAACTCGTGAACAGGGGTCGACAAGAGATTCATTAACTTACACCACTTATTGCCCGAAGCTCACGTTTCTGAGCCAAAAATATCCTTATAGAATGGAAGATTTACCCTAAAATATAATATCATACGACATATGCGAATGAAAATAAGCAAAGTAGACTAATTTTCGCCTCGAATGATCACTTACTTCGGATACCGTTCGAATAGTAAAAATGGCAGAATTAAGTCTTTGACCAAGATCCTGAACGTGGCCTTTCCACGACAGTTTACTATCTATCTGAACACCTAGAATTCTGAACTGTTCAGTTTCACTAATCATATGCCCATTCTATTAAACTAAAACATCAGGGTTTGTTGAATTGTGTGTTGGAAACTGTAAACACTGAGTCTCACTGTGATTTAGCGTTAGTTTATTTTTTACAAGCCATGAACTTAGGTCATTAATTGCACTATTTGAAACCGAGCTAATGTTGCACACAACATCCTTTACTACCAAGCTAGTGTCACAGCAAACAGAAATATTTTAGAGTTACCCATAATACTAGAGGGATATCATTTATATAAACAAGGAAACCTTTTGTTTAACCCATACAGTATCTAACAGAGAAAAGAGAATATAGCATTTTCAGCTGTTAAACGACTTCGAACGCCGAACTCTACATTTGATAGCAAATCGTGTGATATAAAATGATTAACTATCCTTACATATACAGCCTTTTCAACAACTTCAGCAAGCGCTGATGGCATAGAAATAGGTCTAAAAGTATCTACATTATCCCATTCTCCCAAAGCGGCTTTACTACTGAGAACTTTGATCATTCGGGAAACTGACCATTCCTAAAGGAAAAATTACAAATATAACTAAATACTGGGCTAACATGTGCACAGCAGTAGTTTATTAATCTGCTAGGCACTCCATCATAGCCATGAGAGTCCTTGGTCTTCAGTGATTTAATTATTGACTCAATCTCCCTCTTGTCTGTCCCACAGAGGAGTATTTGAGACATCAATCTCGGAAAGGCATTTGCCAAGAAATTTATATGATTCCCTGTAGAAACCAAATTTTTGTTCAATTCACCAGAAATGCTCCGAAAATGATGGTTAAATACTGTACATATATCTAATTTATCAGTTACAGAAATATTTTTACTGTGAACTGACTTTATATCGTCGACCTTGTGCTGCTGACAAGACACTTCTTCCACAACTGACCGTATAGTTTCAATTTTATCCTGTGAATTAGCTATTCTGTTTCCATAGCACATACTCTTTGCTCTCCTTATAATCTTTTTTAAGCATCTTACAATTGTTTGTAATGGGCTACTGTAGCTTGATTGTGACTACTTCTAACATTTTTATATAATTCCCGCTTTGGTTTACATGATAGCCTTATTCCTCTAGTCAGCCACCAAGGCTGTCTATTACTGCTAGTACCTTGTTTAGAACGTTCTAATGGAAACCAACTCTCAAAGAGTATGAGAAATATGTTAAGGAAAGCATTATATTTATTATCTCTGTCATGGGCACTATAAACATCCTGCCACTCTTGTTCCTTGACAAGGTTTATAAAACCCTCTTTTGCTGTTGGATTAACTTTGGTCCATAGCTTGTAATTAAATGTGACATTTGTTTGCGTAAGCACTTGGGGCACCTGCTGCATGGTATGTTACAGCAACAGCAGCGTCGTCAATGACTTCCACTGGACTAGGGCGCTTTCCTCTTGCAGGTGCTACATCAAACTCACTCTTGATTTCGAAATTCATTATCATCCTCATTACAGAATTTAATGGTACTGGGCCTCTCCTCAGACCTTACAGTCGGCGATGCTCACCCAATGTACCACTATAATATGCTGCTGCTTGCATAAAGCAAAGAAAGGAGGGAAGAATATGTTTAATGTCGCATCGACATCCAGGTCATTAGAGATGGAGCACAAATTCGTTTGTGTCAAGGATCGGGAAGGAAATGTAGCGAAGTAGCGATTTACGTTCCCCAGATATCCTAGTTCCTTTTTATTCTTCATAGAAAAGGAAAGTTCTGAGTGACGAGTTTTGAGTAAAATGTAACTGCTCCTGTCACTATGTAAAAATATATTATGGTACACAAATATTCATCACACAAACATTTTAATGCAGCTAAAATTGCGACAGAATCTTGAGTCATTGTATTATTTACCTAGCAACTGAGGGCAACACAGGTCAATGGTTAATGAAAATGCCACTTCTCCGTAAAAAAATGAACGAGTAACTTCTTCACTTACATTTATGAAAAACCCACAGCCACTCTAGTTTCACCTACATTCGATTTGCCTTAAAAATTATGTTATTACACTGAAAAACTCTGTAGTTGCTTGAATGTCGCAGTAGACATGGTAGTTTTCCATGTTAATCATGCGGCAAAATACAGTTCTCTATGTGTGTTGCCATTTGACAAAATCATGTTTCCATATCTTACGACATACTAGGGATCTAGGGATTTGAGAAGAAGTCATTTTAGCTTTTTTCACTGGAGAGCGCATTCTGGATGGGAAGCTTTAAATACAATTCATTTGCTCGAGACTGGAGAAAGATAGCGACGTACTTCCAAGTCTAAAGAATAATGAAATATTTTAGCTACATTTCATATACATCAACGTATGATCTAACATGCACCAAATGAAAACTCAACAGCCACCACTATTTTCCAATGCAACCTTTCGAATTTCTTGCAGTAGTTTACTAAATCTCGACATTTGGCCTAAATACGACTGACCTCACATGTGCCTATGCAATCTGGATGGTTCTAGTTCTGCAGACTGTAAGCCTTTCACTCTGACTTTGCTTAAGATCCGTTGCTGTCATTATTACATGCTTATCCCTGTCCTCAGATATTTGCTATATTTCTCCTATGCTGCTCTGCAAACATTTTCTCAGAGTATTAATTATTAATTGGTGAAACACCGACACCGTGTGTGTCCACTCAAAGCTTATCTATTTCACCTCTTACAGTTACCAGCACTTCCCCTCTCGCAGCTCCTTGTGAGGAATGGAAGCTCTAGTACTTGTGGAACTGTCCGTGGTATGATTGCCGTTTATCAGTCTCACAAACACGAACGACAAGAACACTTAAATATCCTGCTATCCCAACACTACTCGCTATTTTACAAGCTGACAGACAGAGCCATGTTTTTTGCTCAAGAGAACTTCCTGTACCAAGACTAACACACATTTTATACAATTCTCAGACTCTAGCGTCATGCCAATCCTTTTCAATCAATGCAAAGAAACAGCGAAATAAAAATAAACTTAAGAGCAAAACACTGAAACGTAACTGTATCATGATACGTATTTCTGTAACTTAAATACTCTAGCTGAGTGGCTGCTCATAATGACTACTTTACTCACGGAAAACAATGAACACTTCTTGACAGCACTCAGCTAGTCAGTGAAAAAAACCATCTGCTTATGATAAACGTATTGTCCAACTAATGCTCTTATGTACGCACCATGTCTGTGACTACCCACCATCTACTGCACTTACTAATACAACTACTCATTTTCCGGCCACGGTGGCCGAGCGGTTCTAGGCTCTTCAGTCTGGAACCGTTCGACCGCTAAGATCGCAGGTTCGAATCCTGCCTCGGGCATGGATGTGTGTGACGTCCTTAGATTAGTTAGGTTTAAGTAGTTCTAATTTCTAGGGGCTGATGACCTCAGATGTTAAGTCCCATAGTGCTCAGAGCCATTTGAACCAATTACTCATTTGGCAAGAGATGCGGTGTTTCTCCTTGATACTCAGAGTAAAAAAGACATAAATGAAAAGACTGGACTCATCCGATGGTATGTTGATGAAACTGCAACCCTCAGTGGTCAAGTCATTTTCTTTTTCCATGGACAGTGCTTGTAGGCGTAGTCGACCCTGCAGCTGACAGCAGCTGAATCAGTCCAGTGGTGCAGGACCACTTCTGCGCTGGTTTGGGTAGTGGCGATTTTAGGAGATCATGTGAACAAGCCCTTGATATCTCAAGCAGACAGTATAAAAAATTTTAAAAAATTATTAACACTCATTTATCTACAATGGTAGTATTTTTGCGGAGGCAACGACCACGCCCCCTGAAGCAAGTGCATAGACGGGGTGTGACGGCTGCGAGCTGATGGCCACACTCTCATGAAAATGCCCCACATGCTTACTGCAGTCCCTTATGCAGCGAGGTGTGGACTAATTACTGGGACACTCCCGGCCGCGGACGGAGCCAGTGGTGCTTAAGCCCGCCGAATTTATTGCTGCGGATGCCAGCCTTCGATGGTGGAAATCGTCCCAGCGAGTGATGGCGTGTGGCGTCGAGGCGCCTGTTGTGGCTCGGAAGGATGTGTGGCCAAACCGCCTGGGTCTCAAGCTGCTGCCCAGCAGAGCAAGAGATTGGGGTACCCTGGAAATGGGCCAGGTGGCAGCCAGCTGGCAGACTAGTAACAAGTCCAAAGAGGAGAAGTGGGCACTTGGAACAAGTCCAAGAAGGAGGACTTGGCACTAGCAAATGGTGCAGTGGTCGAATCCCAAACTTACGGTTACTGCATGCTGTCCCATGGCGCCTGGTCATGTTGCATGGCCCCATCCCTCTCTGTTACCTCTCCACATCCGTTCTTCACTGTGTGGAGAGTGATGCATATATACTCGTGCATGGCCTAATATCTGCGGCGATTAACAACAAATTTGTTGTTTGAAAGTTTGGCCGTACCTTTTTGTAACACCCTGTATATTGAACTGTAATCGTTTTTACACCAAATTTATCGAATAATTGCTTAATCAGTGTGACGTATAGAATACACTTTCCGCAATACTGGCTATTGACCTTTGAGATTGACACTTACATGCCATTTTAATTTATTTTGTAATTTAGTCACATGATACATTCGACTGTTAATGGTTGGCGCGACTTGTTTCGTATCCACATAGCGCCATCTTTGGCCTGTGAGCCTCTTAGTCTAACGCCACATCCTGTAACTGTTTCCTCTTACAGCCCTTATCGGCGTTTCGTGTACTACGCAATATTTATATCATTTTACTGACGGTTGCCAACTTTATGTCACTTTCAATGTCTGTAATTTTTTATAGCTTGAACGTTACCTTCTTATGAGGTATTTTATATCAGAGCATTTTGATAATAAATCGGTTCAAACGTTACTACAAGTGAGTATAGTCTCCTCATAATCTATTCTGTATAATAATCATGTATTCTTGGTTATTCTCTATATTAAGAGTTCTTTAATCTTTTCAAGTGATAGTTTGGATTTTCTGATGAAGACGTCATAGATGGTGTCGAAAACAGGTTAAAGTGATATCCTGTTGCAGTTGTAGCTGTTTTATACATATCATATACGCTGATCAGCCAGAACATTATGACGACCAAGCTAGTATCGATATAAACCCGTCCAGGCAATAACAGCGTCTGACTGCTAGGCAGACACATGCACGATATTTGTAATATCAGTGAGCGTGCTGTCCGTATGTGGAATGGGGCAGATTGTGATGGCCCGGAGCCTCGGCAGAAGCATTTCGGAAATCGCAGGACTTGCCCGGTTTTAGAGGCATGCTGTGGGAAGTGTCTTCAACACGTGGCGAAACAAGAGTGAAACCACATCCAGACGTCGTGGGGTTGGGCGGCCACCCCTCATTACAGATGTAGGACGTAGTAGGCTGGGCAGACTGGTAAAACAGGACAGGCGACACAACTGTGGCGGAACCGACACCAGATTTTAACGCTGGCTATGGTAAATTTCCCCGAGTCCTCCTGAAAATGAGTTCCGTAGCCGACGAGCTATGCATGCGCCAATGTTAACACCACAACATAAGCAACTATGGCTGAAATAGGCACTTCACGATCGGCACTGGACGTTGAGGCAGTGGCAGAACGTTGCGTAGCCCGATGAACCCCTATAGGTTCTTCATCATGCCGAGTGATGACACGAAACCGCCGACTTCCAGGCAGAAAGCTCCTTACGCCGGTACTGCGGGACGGACAAAAGCTGGCGGCGGGCCCATTATGCTCTGGGGAACATTCACGTTGGCATCCGTGAGTCCAGTGGGCCTCGTGCAAGGTACCATCACGGTCAAGGTGTATCGGACACTGGTTGCAGACCACGTAAACCGCTTCATGACCATCATCTTTCCCGACGGTAGTGGCATTTTTCAGCAAGATAACGCGCCATGTGACAAGACCAGGAGTGTGATAGAATAGTTTGAAGAACACAGTGGCAAGTTCCAACTGATATTATGGCATCCCAACTAGCCAGACTGAACACAAACGAACAGATCTGGGATGTGACTGAATGTAGCATCAGACCTTAGCGGCCCACTCCCCGATCTTTCAGGAATTAGGTGGCTTGTGTGTCCAAATGTGGTGACAGATTCCTCCAGCGACCTACCAAGGGCTAACAGCGTCCATGCCACGGCGCGTCGCCGCTATTATCTGGGCCAAAGGTGGACATAGCGACTGTTAGGTAAACAGTCATAATGTTCTGGGTAATCAGTGTACTGAGATGTATAAATCTTTTACCAGTACTGTCACTGTATAGCACGAAGATCTGTACGGCAATATAAACTTCAGATTTATCGATTAACTAAATTCCTTGATGTTCTCACTCAAAATGTTTGCATATTACCCGAAATCCCATAAACCCAAGAAAGTTAAGTCATGTTTTTCAGATGACCGAGAATTTTATACAATTAATCAGATGGGAATATTTATGTATGAGTATGCGAACAACAAATCAGTTATACTGGAAGACCAGACGAAAAGTTTCAAGTTTTCCAACATGTGGAACTACAACAGATGATGTATACCAAAGAGCTTGAAGTGAATTGTCTGTATTTAACCACAAAACATTTCAAGATTACTCCTATTTATATTTTAAAACTGATGTGGTGCTCGAATCCTTCCGAAATTTTGTCTTATGACATATGAATTAGATCCTGCACACTACGTGCTTTACCTGGTTTGGTGTGGAGTGCTTCACTAAAGTAGAATAGCAACTTATTACCGATACAGAGCCATTAAAATTTGTTGAGTGTGACATTCTAGGTGGTACTGCTCACTGCTCGCACAGACATACAGTTCGCAGAAAATAAGTACATTGCTGATGAAAATCGGGATGAGTCTTATTCGATGTGCCCCTAAATTAACAGTTTGTACTGATGAGCCGTGATGCAATACGTATTACTCTATAATTTTGCATGTATTGAGTGTATCTATTGATTCAGATGCAGTGTACATTTTAGAGGTGGATATTGAGTACCCAGAAAATTTACATGAAGGTAACTCGGATCTACCATTACGTCCATAGAAAACTGTACCACCAACTGGCATTAACAAGACAGAATCTATAAAGAAACTCTTTTATAGACCACACGATAATTACATCCATTTCATTCACTACAGTAATTTGAAGCAGTGTCTGATAAATAATCTTATTCTATTCAGATTCACCAGATATTGTCGTTTCTTCAAGCAAAGTGGGTGAAAAAGTGTATAGATATTAATGCTGACAAGCACATGAAAGCGGAGAACTATTCAATTATTCAAACTCATTAATAATACTGTCTTCGGCACAACTATCATATTGGGCAAAAAATAAGTGACATGAAAGTAGCAATGAGATGGAAATGCGGATAGAAAACAGTAGATCTGATTGCAAACCTGACTTTTCAGCGCCGTGTTGTTTATTCAATGAAAATGTGGTAGCAACTGAACTATACTGACTTAATGTAGTATTTGATAAGCCAATAGATGTAGGATTCGCTAGTGCAGATATTTCTAGGACACTGCTTATAGATTTTCATTATGACGATATACTGAAAAAGTGTAGGTCAAGAAAGACAAAAATGTGTTGCACAGACATCGATAGCCTAATATACCTGAAACCGTATCGAATATTTGTGATGAGATTAAAAGTGAAGTGCATGGGTGGTATTACACTTCAGTTTACCCTGATTTATAACATATCATGCATTAATTAAAAGAAAGTGTGTCGAATGAAAATTGAATTGTTAGGAAAGATCATTACAAAATTCATAGGACTGTGAGCATGAATGCATGCAATCCACCCTAAGCTACAGTGCCCAATGCATAGAGTGAAAGGTGTGAAATTCATTTCAAAACAGGCACTTACCTTTGGTTATTGTCATAAAAGATTTTTAAATGACAATGAAAAATCGACTGTGCATTATATAATTCATACTAATTTCCACACTGTTCCAATCATAATGCAATGAAATTAGCTCTTTCAGCAAAACATGATAAGCTTTCCATACTTGATGAGAAAGTGAGCAATGTTGTATGAGGTCATTACTGTGTGGATAATGCCGTTGATATTGATTGATGCTACTGTAAATAACCGAAAGATGTAGATAATGTAAATACTTGTGAATAACATAAATAACGGAAATGTCTTGTCATTTGTGTATTGTAACTGTAATCTATGTGAATTCACATCCTTCTTACTCATTATCTTCAGCTCGTTTCTTTATGGATATCTAACGAGCCAGTGCAGTTGCTCACATAGTGAAAAACATTGTGCAAACTAAACTCTGAATGTGCCTAGAGTGCATACTATAGACAATGCTGAAATAAAAAACACTATATGTAAAAATATCGAATGTAAATACTTTTTATGCCTGCTGAAATGTAAAAACCATTGAATATAAAACGAGTTCTACTTAAAACATTCCATGTAAGAGCGGTGTACATCCTAAAACTATGATAAATTATGTGACTAGAATTCTTTTTAACTCAGTTCCGTTTTCCTTTCCATTCCTCTGCAACACATTGTTCGCGCTTCAAGGTAACATACCACCAGCGGGTTGACATACATCATCTGGCTTAGCTGATCTGGCTGGGCTGTGCCTTATCAGACACCTGAAAGATGAAGAAGTATCTCCCACGCTAGCCTTGTCAAGGTCTGTCTCTCTGAGCAAGCGACAGCACTCACATTCTCAACATCTTTATCATATAGATAATAAATCTTGGATATAACATCTTATCATCTTGCATATGGCGGATGTTTATAATTAAAATTCCGCTGTTTGAGCGAGCCCCCATGACAGACTAGTGATCATAGGGCAATCAAACGTTGTTGAGATACTTGTAAGGACCCGCAGAGGACAAATACCGAATTAAATTTCCACATGATAAAATCACATTTCTTAATTGCGTACGAAGTTTAAGTTCCAGTTTACAGTTGTGGCTTAGTGTGACGACCATCTGCATTCACGGCAGTCTGGTAACATACGGATACCATGTCACAATTGTTCGCAGAACTTTCCGAACGGTAGACAATAGAACGTTTAGCTGTCGTGACACAGTTAGTGTAGTGCTTGAAGATCGCACATTGCATCCGTCATGCTCAGCTTTTGGAACAGTAGCTTCTTCAACAATTTCTGGCGCAATTTGCGGTCGCACTCTATCAGGAGCTATTCCCAGAATGTCAGTTGTATCGAACTTCCGAGTCATGTTCTTCATCCCTGATGCAGAAACAGGACCTTTTCGTATTCATGCGTCGATACTTGCGAAAAGCAGCAAAATTATTGTTGTTGTTTTGATGAAACAGCTTTACGAATAAAGCACTGCTCGCCTTGCCCAGCTCCATGTTGACCGACTGCAACTGTAATGCACAATGACACATATGTTTAAATCCTAAATTCTGCGTTACCTACCCTTGCTAATGATAAGTCGTGATACAAAAGCTACCAACAACACAAATCTGGCAGCGCACAGTCTGAACATCATTGATATAAAGTTGGGTACCCATCCGGTAAATAGTTGTGTGTTAAATAGTTATGCGTCTGTACTGGCACAACTAGCGAAAATTTAATTATAGCCACTCAGTGGTTCGATAAAGCATATGAGTTACCTGCGTGAAAATTTTCACCTTGCTTTACAAATCCAGTACCTGCTCACTAACAGCCTTGAATTCCTGTGGAGGCAAAATAAGGAATAATATACTCCACAGTACTCAGTAAATGTGTGCAGCTGATTCTTTTCAAGAATTCCACAGTCTCCAACGCGAATCTCACAATGACGCAAATTTATTGTGATGTCAGTGTAAGAATTATAAAATTTTTAAGTTGGCCGACGTGGTAACTATCCGAGACTGATTAACAATGATGAGTTTTGGAAGTTCCCTAAATGATGAGCAAGTTACATTTCGTTATGATTTTTTCAGTGACTTCGGGTCTGGCCTCCATCGTTCTTCCATCTAGATAAATCTCGTCGTTCGATGTTAAATTCCACCGGACAAATATCACTGCACATTTTAGGGTTGCATCTGTTCCCTGTGCTGGACCGTCAGTTCTAAACTTAAGCAAGAATGACACCCCTCCACTATTTGAAAACAAATGGTTACATGTGCTTATGTAAAGAGTCAACTACTAGTCCGCGCAATGAACGTCAATCCTCTACACCTCTTTCCGCGTTTCGATATAGTATTGTGGCGTAGCAAATTCCCTATATAAAACAGACTCACGAAGTTTCTTGCTCTATCCTCCACCTTAATTATCCAGAATGTTCTAAGCGTTTCGGCCCACAATTACACAGGCGGTAGAGGAAATGATCAGAGATGGGTAATCAGTAATCAGAAAAGAATAGTTGAATGAGCATTATGTGTGAGACACCTGTCTGAAAACTGATTTTGTCACAGTGAACAACTGCCTGACGCCTTAACGTTCGTGGCAAAAACTTGAAAAACAATACGCAATTATCTGTGATGACTCCATGATGGAATTTACCAACGTTTATATTTCAGGACTTTCTGTCGAAGATAGAACATTACTTTTCACAGGAACTCGTAGGCATGCATTTAATGTTCCCTGAGGTACAATGTAGTAGTCAAAAAAACTAACATTTTTACGTGAAGAGCTGGTGCATCTGACGTTATCGTAACTGAAAAAAAATTACCGTCGTGGATAGAAACTTAGAAGAAAATGGGACAATGACACCACAAACAGCTGCTGAAGATTATTGACAAAGAATTCTTCGCACATTGTAATCTGAAGTGATATTTCGAGATCGAGTGGGAGGAGGTTTATCAGTAAGCATCATTCAGTCTTCCCGTGAAATGAACTCTTTGAAGAATACAGCGTGAACTCAGGTTTAAAGCGTAGTGGAAGACTTAAACTAGAGGCTCTGAGGATTCTGAAACGCCCTTGGATGAGGATTTCTAGACCTCCGCCATCAGGTGGAAAACAACACTACCCTCCTTAACAACTCAGATGTGCACTATACGCAGGAAGCGGCTCATAGAGTAGCGGAGTACGTGTGGTGTGCACACGTTAGTTTTTTAATGTAGAAAAATCCTTTCACAGGGCCGCTAAGATGCGTACTGACTCAAGAGAGGGCAGCATTCGTCATAGCATATGGGAGGCAGATAGTGTTATCATTGGTTAACTACCGATGTTCTATGGAAAGGTCCCGAAGCTAGTCCCGCTTATTAACGGTATCTGGCAAAAACCAGATGGTTGTTCCTATAACACTTTACATTCCGATTGCAATGTATATCAGAAATATAGGTTCCACGCCGTTAGTGGATGCACGTTTATAGGCGTAACAAATACGGTTACATCAAATGAGGTTAGTGCTGATTTCGAATGCGAAATAATTAGTGTAAAGATAGGAGTGATATGTGGACCAAACTCGGTCACTGGATGTATTTATCGATTCCCTGCCTCAGGAGTAGCAGTGGAAGAATATTTGCGGGTAAACTCGAAGAATATGTCAAGTAAATTACCTGGTCATGTTACAGTAATACGTGAGGATTTCAGCTTATCAGCTACAGAGTGAGACACTCAATTGATTAAATTGTTCTAAATACTTTAGCTGGAAAAAATTTGAGCAGTTTACAGAGAACAGACCCGTGAAGATCTGCCGGTAACAAACAAACCAGAGCTTTTCTTCTCATAGACCTTTCCATCTCATAACGCAGGCATCTTATCCAGTCCATTTCTGTCACAAGCACTGACCACTGATTCGGACATGTGCGGTTATAACAGTTAAAAGAATTAATTATTGTCTTCTCTTTTCTGTCTAAATTGATGTATGTCACAATCTGATATATCTCAGTTTTATTGAGAACTATAGACACGAATTCATCCGTTCTCCACTGTCTCTGTTTGATGGTTTCTTCTCCATTGTAATGTTTTATTATTAAGTAAAATGATACTTTAATTTTTTTAATATAATATTCGGGAAGTACACTGCACTTCTTTTACAATTTAAAGTGACCGCCGACAAGTAACACGAGGCAGCGAACACAAAATAAAAGTATACATATAACGCCGAGAGAGATCATAATAAGATCGTATCGAAGTATGGGACGTGAAGTCGATTAAAATTTGCTAAGGTAACTACAGATCGGAAACGCATCGTCGTGAAGCTAAGGCTAAAAGAAGATAATATTCTATGAACTCTCAAGGACGTTACCCAATAATTTTTTTCGGGATGTTAACTTTCTACAGATTTGGAGGCAGAGATTTCGAGCATTTAAAGTAAACAATGACGTTTAAAAGTGGTTAAAACTTTATTCCTGTTGAATATTTCATCGGTAACTTCGTTACTGATCTACTTCTCAGAATAAAAGTTCATTCATGCTTTTCGTATATCAGAAAAATTGAAGCACATCATTTTTAAACCTCACTATCAAAAACATTGTACTTTACCGTACCACATATCGGCTATCTTAGTGGAGTGACGATTGTGTAGTGTAGTTTATTATCGTAACTAATTAATAGAGCCATGTGGTATAGGGCTCCTTGCCACGTTTCGCGTGGCTCCCCCCGTCGGAGTTTCGAGTCTTCCCGCGGGCATGGGTGTGTGTGTTGTCGTTAGCTTAAGTTAGTTTAAGTTAGATTAAGTAGTGTGTAAGCCTAGAGACCGATGACCTCAGCAGTTTGGTCCCACAGGAACTTACCATAAATTTCTAAATTAATAGAACTGGGATACTTCTAGTGAGGTGAATTCAGTAGTAGAGCTCCAGGTAGAGAACGCAACAGAAAAAATAGCGTGTATCGAGACAAACCGTGGATGGGAAATGATGTTTGTCTATCTTTGCTTCAAACTATTACCTTTTTCGCTTATCCTTGATCCAAACAATGATGTTCAATGATTTAAGTCACCAATAACGGCAAGTTTTATCATAACAGTCATTAACTGGGGTGTGTTTTGTTAAAGAAACACACTTTGGCAGGCGCGGCCATGATTGATAACCGATTTACGATCATTGCTCCATAACGACGCACTTCCGACCGATAATTGAGTATCATATGTTGCTCCATAGCGTGCTCCCAGCCTGTTCCCACTTTAGTGCTTTTTATTCTCCTTCGTGCATCCTGTATAGCGTGCCTTCGCTGTACAAATTAATTAATTCTGGTAAAGAAGAAGTTAAAATTTCCCATTTTAGTAACATCTGCATTTGTACTGCGTAAGGCACATTATAGTGTGTGGCTGAGAGTACATCTATTTATACTACCATTTACTGTTTTCCCTACTCCCCTCGCAAGTGATGTGTGGGGAGAACACCTGTCGTGAAGCCTCTGCATCAGATTACGTGGTGTTCATTTTGTGAGTTGAGATGGGAGGAGGTAATAACTTTTATGGAAATGTAAGCTCCTAAGTGCATCAGTAAGCCTCACCGCGATGTCCGAAATCTCTCTTGCAACGTTTACCACTATATGTTGTTAAGCTTCTCCGTAGCGTTCTGTCGCTTAATAAACAATCCAGTGACGAAACATGCCGCTCTTGGTTGGACGTTCTATCTCCCTCTTCTATTTATCCAACTGAGTATGGTCCTACACGCATAAGCAAAACTCGAAAGACGCTAGAAAGACTGGTATATAAATCACTTCTTTCGTGGGTGGGTTATAGTTACATAATAATCTTCCCACAAATTTCAGTCTTACATCTGCTTCTCCTGCACCTTACTAGTTTTATGTATCCAGCCCACTTTAGGTCGTTCTGGAGGGTTGTTTTTAGATATCTTACGATTGTTACTTCTTCCAGTGTTTTCAAGTCAAGAGCTCAATCGAATGTCAGTGGATATTTTTACCTCTTCGTATGCAGTACGCTATATTTATATATGTATAATATCGACTGTCAGTCCCAGCAAAAACCCTCCACCTTCTGCTTGACTTTCTCATTTCGTTACAATCTTCTACATTCGTTATCTTTCTGTAGACAACAACAACCTCAACCAGTTTCCGACATTATATGCAATACTGTCAGCCTCCGTAGCTTACTTGTCAGCGCGGCTGATGGTCACACGGGAGGACATGGGTTCGATTCTCGGTTGTGCCTGGGATTCGTCCTTGCGGGGAGGACTGGTAGGAGGTGCATACAGTCTCGTGAGGCCAACTCTGGAGCTACTCGACGCGTAAGTAGCGGTTCCAAGATCAAGGAACGCGACAACGCCGGGAGAGCGGTGTGTTGTCCACATGACTCACCACGCCTCATCCAGTGACCTCATTGGCAGAGGAAGGCACGGCGGTCTGTCGGGCCCTATTGACTGATATGGGGTCAGAACGTAGAAATTTACCTTTACCTTATGTATTATACGCACTGGGATTCTTTCAAAACTATATCTTCCGTCAAGAGCAACAACTTGAGTTCTACGTAAAAGAAAGTCTTGAACGTAGTCACAAATCTGGTCAGATAGTCTGTGGATTTTTGTTTTGTTCAGTAAACGTAGATGGCAAGGTATTTACATGGGCACCGTCGTTACAGTGTTCTGGTTCCAATGTAAGAACTCAGCGAACTGAGTTTCACAAGATCTTAGTTCGCAGAATCAACGATGAATATCTTACCGAATGTTTTCTTTCGGTAAAAGGTGAAACAACACGTAAAAATGCAGCTAAATGGTTAAGGCCACTCAACTACTGAAAGATCATGCTCGCTTTCCAAGATATGTGCGTTATACGATTTGGTAAACTTATTATCCATTTTCTTGGTTGGCTTCCTGTCAAGTTTACACCTAGATCCGATGTTTATTTTCACAATATTACACGAATGAATCAAGTTTTGCTGTTTCTGTTCACGTGTTTTAACTGAATTCACACATCGGCTCAGAACCACAGTAAAGATGGATCACAAATCGATGTACCACACTGTGATTGGTGCCTGTGAGCCCCATAGTTTGTCTTGTAAGAGAGAACAACCGGAGAGCATTCCTGTTTGCAGCACTCATTCCCATGACACCTAAAAAGTGACTGTTCCAAGTAAAAATAGCGAACATCGTAGGCTATCCTTCTGTGCTACAGGCCTATCAGTGCGAACATGAAGACTGCATCTCCCCTCACCAGAAATAGCTTGTAACTAATGTTAGTGCGGGTGCTGCTCCAGAATATGTTTAAACTTTTCTTAAAATTGTGTAGCCGGCCGCGGTGGTCTCGCGGTTCTAGGCGCGCAGTCCGGAACCGGGCGACTGCTACGGTCGCAGGTTCGAATCCTGCCTCGGGCATGGATGTGTGTGATGTCCTTAGTTTAGTTAGGTTTAAGTAGTTCTATGTTCTAGGGGACTGATGACCACAGCTGTTAAGTCCCATAGAGCTCAGAGCCATTTAAAATTGTGTAAAAGGAAGCAAACATGTATAAAAAGAATATTTCTTCAGAAGCTTGATAAATTTCTGGAAGGACAACACATTTAACTTACTTTAAAGTAATGTTTTACATTTTAAGTATGATGTATTCAGTTAGAAACTAAATCATTTCCTTTTGTTTCTCTGAGCAGTGAATAACAACTTAGGAAATTTTTCTCCACTGAAAGCATTAGAAGCGCATTTAGTCATACCAAATTCATAGTGCAAATTAGAAAAATTTATATTTTTTCTGTGCTGAAAAGTAGCGTTGTGCTTCCGATGTAATCATGGATATTGTCAAGATAGTTTTTATCAGTTTCGTAATTTCACCAAGAAACTTGTCTAGTCTGTTTTCCCAGACAAATTTCAGTATCTGCATAAATTTCCAATATTTCTGAATATCAGGCCTGCATTATGAAAGTTTTGGTGGAGTTTCAAGGTTTTCTTGGTCAGTCATGGGCTATGCATCAATGGTTAGTACCTCCCTTCCTTGCGATGTTCACTCTTGAAACCAGTGAATCATTCCTTGCTCAACAATTTAGCACTTACTAAGTGTTGATTGGAAGAATATCTGTCCATTACATCAACACACGTACCATCGCAAACTTCCTTAGCTTCTGCCGTTAGTGTCTTCGAAGGATTCTCGCATTACTTCCTTGTTTCCAAGCTAGCAGATTTGAAATATGTTATATATTCATTTACTTTAAAAAATAATAATTTCTCTAGATTGCATTTGGTTGTAAGTTATTTCCGAATGAGGCTAAATCTGACGAAAAGGATCTGACGAAATCTAGAAATTATAATTTTCCGGTATTTTAAAATTCCTGTTGCTTCTGCACTGTTTTGATCTGAATTTGATGTTGACTGCATTTCAGTCAGGCCGTTTTTTGAAAGCTGCAAATTTTCATTAGCTTTGTTTCTGGTCCGTATGTTGAACTTTCACCTTACAGAGGATGAACGTGGAATGTTGACGTCCATATGATTCGGAAGACCGGATACCTATGCAGTGCTCTTCAGAATGTACAGAATTTTAGAACAAAATATTCTCGCATTGCGTATAATACTTGCTGCATTTACCGTAATTAAATTAAGCTGATGTGGATGACAGTGAATCAGATACCGTTAGTATAAACTGCTTTTATTTTTGCTTGAAATCCTGTTTTACGGCTTTCGTGATATTTGCACCATAAAAGTGTGAGATACAGGTTTTAGTCCATTTTGTTGAAGGATTATGGCCAATTGTTCTACAATACGTCTTGATATGCTATCTGCATTTTGATTATCTGAAGTGAAGAATCTCCAGAAGTGCTCAAATATTTCCCCATTCAAAGCGTATAGTAGAAGAAGAACCATTTGCATGTGTTTCTAAACATCTGCTGCATCAGCCATGAGCGCTACAAAGGAAGCTTACTTAATATCCGTCCGTATCTCCTCATGGTATAATTGTGACAGGGAATCAAGCATGTCATTCTGCATGGTCCTACAAACACCTTTGAAGACGGTACTGATGTCTAACTGATTTTTAAAATTTTAATCTAATTTAGATGCACAATTTACTAATCCTCTAGATACCACTAGATTTACTGAATCGTCTGTTTCATTTTGTCCACGTAAGCGAGTATCAGTTTTCGATAAGGAATATGCAGTCTATTATTTGTTGAAAATTTCACTGTTCGTTTTACCCTTTATATCATGCTCATTGATTGACAATATATATTCAAAACCAAGTTTCTCCTTAATACTTAGTACATTTCTTAAAAGGGAGAGTGAAAAATTATCAGCATGTGTCTTTCACATCAAATACTTTTCAGCTTCTTTGTTTCATGTGGTTTGTATTTCTAAGATTATGTTCTTTCCACGTTAAATCTATTTGAAACAGCAAACACTGAAAGCAAGACAGTGCACTTTTTTCTTCACGGAGGTAAAGAAAAGTTTTCCGTTAGTACCATTCAGAAGTAAAACTTGGACTATATTTCTTGTTGTTGTTTATGCCTGGCTAAGATCTTAGAATATCAGGTTTCGAACCTGTAACTGCCTTATGGAGAGGAAGCTTCGAAAACGTAAGCTGTTGAAGTTCACTTAGAGTCGCAGAACTTATTTCTTGGGGATGCAAGGCCATGGTTAAAGTTAGCAGCAAAACAAAAGAACCAATGGAATAATGCAACTGGAAGCAGGATTATAATACTCTGCATTACATTGAAGGATTTGGTGCACGGTTTTTGAGCACAACTCACGCGCAGTAAAAAGAGAAACTACCGTGCAGCAGGACGCCAGCCAGCGTCGGCATTGCGTGGCGACACTGCTCCCCCCACCTCACAATCTCACTCGCAGCTTCCTATGTGCATGCGCGAAACGGACAGACGCCACACCGCTCGAAACGTGAAGAATTTTGCATCTGTTTTTATAAACAGGGGGATGACTAGAGCCATTAAGCTTATAAGCTATACAGGGAGTCCAACAAATGACTCCCTGATTTTAAAATTAAAATAACATTAAAATTACGATCCATAGAAGAAGGCAACAAACGGTACCTTCGAAGAAGTCGTTACAAAATCTTCTAACAGATGGCGGTGTAATTGCATTGTATAATGCTTGTCATTAGCACTCCGAAGCGCAGTGTGACGCGAAAAGAGATCAATGTAGCGAAAGAAAATCTGGAAACCACGTATTCAATTGAACAACGTGTATTTCCGGAATGTCATGGATTAGAACACAGTATTAAGACAACAAGGTCCAGTATTTAAACGCGATTTAGTGTTAAGAAAGGACACGATGCGAAAACCTATCGATAGCTGTTCGTCAAATTGTAATTAAAGGCAGCGTGACTGATGGTGTAGAGGGGCGTGACGGTCCCAGATCAGCTGTAGTTACCCATGAAAATTTCGCCACAGTTTCTGTACTTACGTCCGCAGCTAGTGGTCTCGCGGTTGCGTTCTCGCTTCCCGAGCACGGAGTCCCGGGTTCGATTGGCGGCGGGTTCAGGGATTTTACCTGCCTCGAGATGACTGGGTGTTGTTGTGTCGTCTTCATCATCATCGTTCATCCCCATTACGGTCGGAGGAAGGCAATGGCAAACCACCACGGCTAGGACCTTGCCTAGTACGGCGGTGCAAGTCTCCCGCATCGTCCCCCTATGCTCTGTCAAGGAGTATGGGACTTCATCATCATCTGAACTTACACAGCAACACCCAAAGAAATTCGTTTGAAAAATTGCAACAGAGATTGGATTGATGCGTTCCAGCATGCATGCAGTACTGAGAAACAGTCTACACATGTTTCCATCGAAAATCCAAAGTCGTCAGCACATCACCTTCTGTTAGCAGTTTTCGTAACTATTATTTCCAAAGTTCCGTACAAAATTCTTACAGCTATCGAAGCAAACATACAATTTGTTGTGTTATTATATTGATCTTTGTATTCACGATATTAAATTTTAAGGCAATGGAGTCCTTTGCTGGGCAGCCTATATATTGCAGACTGTAAATGAAGAATCAAAGAAAAAAAGACTTATTACATAAAATGTCATCGAAAATATCAAGTGGAAGCATAGGGTGTTGCATTAACACAGTGCTTACATTGTTCCTCAGACGTGTGGGGTATGAGGCTGGAGCCGGTGAGTCGTACAGGATTTCCCGCGCTGCCCAGCTGTCCCGTCCCAAGAAGGTGGCTCCTCTCGCGACGCGCGCAGGAAGCTCTCCAGTTGCTTATCGCGCCACGTGGAGGCGCTGTGCGCTGACTGTTGCATCGGCTCAGCTCGCACGCACAAGCCGCTTCCTTCAGAATTTTTGATGTGCGGCGGATCCGTCGTCCCGTCTGCCATTCCGTATCTTTTCTGGCCGAGCGACATGACAGAACCGAATTGTCGATAACCAGTTCGGGTGAAACACATACCTTTACAGAGCCACTTTTCCATACGATTTATCGGCATTGTCTTTTGGTGGTCGTTCACAATTTGTCATATATGAAGGGTTTATTTCAATAGTGGTACAAGTCCAAAATATGGTTCAAATGGCTCTGAGCACTATGCGACTTAACTTCTGAGGTCATCAGTCGCCTAGAACTTAGAACTAATTAAACCTAACTAACCTAAGGATATCACACACATCCATGCCCGAGGCAGGATTCGAACCTGAGACCGTAGCGGTCGCTCGGCTCCAGACTGTAGCGCCCAGAACCGCACGGCCACCCCAGCCAGCTGTAAAAGTCAATTTTTGTTCATTTTGAGATACAGAGTCCTGAAGTTAAATGAGCGCTGAAAAATCTGCAATTGAGATACCAGAAATATTCAAGAATATGGCTTCTTGCTAGAGATGAACCTTTCTTTCTGTTTGTTTGGATCATTAGTGTCATAAGCATTATAGGCAGAAAAGTGGAGGTAATAGACAGGCAGTGAGTTGTTTCCTGAGGGTGTTTCGAAATTTCGGTTACAACTTGCATAGGGGCTTAATTATATATATAATGAAGGCAAATACTATTTAATTTTAGTCGCTGTCTGTCTGATTACGCAGTCTCGTAACCGATTGGCCCTGTCCGGTATAGTACGCAATCTGACTGCATAGAATAACAACAAAGAACGAAAGAAAACTTCCGTTAACACAATTAATTAATTAAGTCCCCAGCAACTATGAAAGCTACGAAACAAGGCACAAGTGTCGCTGTTCTGTGTGTGGAAGTCTGATTCAACGTACACATCTGGCACGATTCTTCCTCAATAAGACCAGATATTTTAAACACCATTTATACTGAACTAATTAAAAAAACCAGAAATACTATAATTGCACATAGAAACCAGAAATGGAGTCTAATACAAGAACACGAGCCAGATGCTTTGTTGACTGAACCTGTGACCAAGAGGCATTATTGTTTAAGACATTGAAATAATACAAAAAAAAGGAATTTTTTTACCTTCATATATACTGACGAAAAGCACACTCTGACCATTACAGCATCCCCAATCCAACAATATCTGGTGTCTAGCCCATCAAAACAATATGACAGTATCTGAACAAGCACTCTCCATGGGAACTTCTCAACAACGACTCACCACTGCTACATCTCAACAAGCACTGCGGCTGAATAATACCCTTTGGCGCAATCTCTGGCGCTGTGGCTCAGTGTAGCCACCTTTCATAAGCCCCTCCTCCACGGGCCAGAATTTGATGGTATTTTTGCCAGCATTGGTGGTGAAAATACCACAAAATTCGTAAAAAAAAATACAGACAAAAATAAAAGACAATATTAATAAGTAAATATCACTTCACTAAATAAATTTAGGCTTTGCACTGACCGTTCCATAACCTAATATATATAATACAGTAAGGAATACAAATGCTTTCATACATGTGATTTTAATAATAGTTTACACAAGTACCATTCAATCAAAGGCACCAGCGATGTCAAATAGGTGTAGGTAAGAGTCTCATAACATTTCACAAACAGTAAGTACACAAATAAATCAGTTTATACAAGTATTCACATAAAATGCTTTCCATAGTTTAATAAACAAGTAGTTGACAGTTCCAGCAGTAGCACCCAGCAATGGTCAACAGGTGCAGACACCAACGAGTGATATTATTTCAGTAGAAACAGTCCATCAGTGCACCCAGTAATGTTGAGCAGGTGCAGACACCAACAAGTGACATTATTTCAGTAGAAGCAGTCCATCATTGCACCCAGCAATATTGAGTAGGTGCAGACAGCAACAAGTGACATTATTTCAGTAGAAGCAGTTCCATCAGTGGCACCCAGCAATGTTGAACAGGTGCAGACACTAACAAGTGACATCATTTCAATATAAGCAGTCCATCAGTGGCACCCAGTAATGTTGAATGGGTGCAAGCACGAACAACAGTTTGAATGCACACACAATTTCTTTTACAAAATTATTATCAATGCTCTTACACTAAACATACAAATTATAATAAACACACAAATGATATCAGATAATTGTCATATTAACTATTACAAGTACACAAATATCAGTAAACCTATAATATTTATGGGTGTCAGTGCAAGCCACAACAAACAAGTAAAATAATATTTAGGAGATAGGTCGGTACCAATTATTTGGGATTAGCAAAGGAAAACACACAAAACACACTCACTCATCTTTCATCCACATTAAGTTCTACTGTGTAATTGAATAGTGTTAACTGTGTAAATGCAATTCTGTCCAAAATTTTATGTTCAACTTGTGTATCAAGTAGTAGTGGCAGCAATGTATAACAGACAATAATAGTTAGTCAACGTCATAGTCATCATGTCAAGACCAATGTTAGCCAAGCCAAATCAAATGTACGGTTGCTGAACAACTGTCAGTGTGCCAAGATATGCAAATACTTCCTCTCTCCAAAAAAAAATATATACTGCTTATTGATTTAACAAAGTGTGTGTGAAGACAATCTTCCTTCCAGTTGAGTGTTCAAGTCTGCCATCTTCATCCTCCTTGTTCCATATAGACCAACAAACAAAGAAAAAAATGCTCCTCACTTACTTCACTTCTTATCCACCAAAACTCCAATAATCATCATTATCACATAATCTTAATACTTCAATAATACCTCTTACGTCGATACATATAAACCTTATCATCAATATCATTTGCCTTACCTCTTGTCCACCAAAACTCCAATAATCATCAACTTCACACAATCTCAATACCTCAATAACACCTCTTCAATACGTCGATGCATATAAACCTTATCACCAATATCATTTCACTTCCATAACAACTCTTTCCTCTAGTCAGTCTCCTCGAACAAGTACAGACCAAATCCTAGTGCAAACTTCAATTTATCATCCCATACAATCCGAAGACAAACACAATGTCCACACACAACCTCTGTGTAATCCATCTGACCCAAATCTTCTACTCATTATGAATTATAAAATACATTTTGATTTCCTTGTCCATCATAAAATAAAAGAAAAGCATACATGACCTCTAGCAGCCTTCAGTTTGAATAACTTTCAGTAAGTAGGTGCGAATACGTAGTATGAAAGATCACATAAGACTTTGAATGAATAAATCGTAATATTTCACAGTGTGTACACCACTTCAAGAATCATGGCAAAACAGAAGCAAACATGTGGAGTATTTCTTGTGTCAAGTGTCACTTACAATTTCAGTTGCTCACGAAGAATGCAGTGTAATAACTGTCAATGGTCTAAACTTAGTGTTGGTATGTCATATCGTTAGCTTCCTTCCTATTAGCATAAATTTATACAGCTTCCATAAAACCTCCAGCTCATGTGACTTCTATGAAGTTTCTTGTACTAATGTCGTTCGTCGAATTATAGCAGTTCATTTTCTTATCTTAAAAATAAAAGGCACTGAGCGTAAGCAAAACATGCAATAGCGAGTAAATATACCAGTAGAGAACAGAATGTCAACAAGTGGATGCAGCACAATCCCTACAACGAGGCTCTGCCAAGCAAACAATCTATAATTAATACCATAGTGTAACCTAAACTCTATGTTCGTAGACAGTATGTGAGCATTTCTATATACCAAATTAAAGAGTAGTTATGACAACAAAACAGAAATGTGTAAACATGCAATCCATACACAAAGCAGCAAATATATATCTTACATAATAAACAGGTCATTAGCATCATATCAGCATAAGCAAATAAATGTTCAAATGTAATCTTGATAAGTAAACATGGAGGCGCAAGCAGATACATCTCAAAGTATAACCTATATACATAACCATATCAGCACAACTAATCAGGTGACAATTATAGTTTAAATAAATATTCACAGTGGGCACATAATAAAAAAATATGACATCAGTGAAAAAGCAGTGCAGCCAAGCGATGCATAATATACACAAGTAACAACCCTGTTGATTAATCAATCATTTTCAAAATCAGTTAATGTACGCAAGCACGTCGCTTCACAAGTAAATTCATAGAACATGGAATTTAGTACAAAGTATGAATCACGTAATCGCGAGCAGCAAATTACGTCTAAAGTACGTACCTAAGTGGAAATATGTTACCTGAAAATAAACTCAATTAACAGTTACCTTTTTGGTTTATTACTTTTTTCTTCGAAATTACATTCTTCCTGAAATTTTCTCCATAGCAAGTTCTCTTAACGTCGGAGACACACAGAATTTTCTGAAGTTCTTAAATATTTTATACAACCGTATCCTGAAAAATACTGAACGTTAATAACATAATTTATCAAGTCACTATAGCTTTATACTGAATTTAATCAGAGAAATTAGACTGTGTATTATTTTACTGCTGTCAGTGCATTCGCACTGAGCGCTCGATCAGCTGTAGGTACGTTTGACGTAGGAAGTAATTGTTTGCGGTCAACGACTGCCTTGTGCGGCGCGCGGACTTGACTGTTGCTTTGAGTATGTGCCAGAGCCGGAACACGGCGCGGTATCCTTGTATTCTCTGCATGAATACGTATAACTGTTGATGTCTCAAAAGTATGTCATTCCACAAAAATTTTAACGTTCGATACATGATGTATTCCCTTAGAGCGCCGAGATTTAAGAGTTTCTATTTCGACAGTGTTATCATGAATAATTTTGCGAACTCTATATGGACCGTTATAAAGCAGAAAAAATATGCGACACAAGCCTTTTCCTTTGTGAGACAAACGATGAGACTTAATTAACACCTTTTGACCAACTGACAAGGTTTTTAAACGACCAGGACGTTTAGCTGATTTCTCTCTTCTAGCAGCTGCAGATGCAATATTTCGTAGAGCCAGGTTGACAACTTCAGAATGCCGCAGTTTCCGTGTAGGCGGAAAAGGAACAATTTCAGAAAAGCGATTTGTCGGTGCTTTATTTTTTAATATCAATATAGGCGGTAAAGAAGTTGAATCAATAGGGAGTTCATTCAGAATGTTTTGAAAAATATGAAGCTACTGATCCCATGTTCTGTGATTCTGATGACAATAAAGTCGACACAATTTATTGATTTCCTTCATCCATCTCTCTGAAGCGTTAGATTGAGGATGAAAAAGTGAAATGAAAATTGGTTTAATCTTACGACGCCGTCGAGTACGAAGCCAAATTTTAGAGCGAAACTGTGATCCATTATCTGATATAACCTTATTAACATGACCCACTTCTTTAAGAAAATGTTTGATGAAAGCATTAGATACTGAACGAGCTGTTGCTTTGCGTAAAGGTGTAAAACACACATATTTTGATGTCAATTCCACTGCTACCAAAATATACGCAAAACCATTAGTAGAACGAACCACTGGACCGAACAAATCGACTGCACCCATGTCCTTTAATTTCGCTGGAATGATAGGAAACAACGGTGCTCTGTGAGAAATAGTTGGCGGCTTAGCCTTTTGACATAATTTGCATTTGGCAAGATCAGATCGAATACGTTTTTCCATATTACTGAAGTAGCAATTTTCTCGTAATTTGTGAAAGCATTTTCTGGGACCAAAGTGTGCATAACTGAAATGTGTGTACCAAATCAGTTTATTGACCCACTCATCAGGAATACAGACTAACCAAACAGAGTTGTTGACCGATTTTCGTTTAAAAAGAAAAACATTACGAACTAAATAATACTGTCTAATCGCTACGCTTTCCTTTCTCCTCCACTTCTCCTTAATGTCCTTCCAGATTGGATCCTTACCTTGCTCCTTAGCGATGTCCCGGAGTGAAGAAGAAATAAAATTTTCCACCGCAACACCTTTAATATACATCAAACAATAATTGTTTTCCTTGCAGTCCTCCTCAGCACTTTGTTTCAAACCCATAGGTGCACTTGATAAAGCATCAGCAATAATATTTGAAGAACCCTGTATGTAAGCAATACTAAAGTCAAATTCCTGTAGATACAGCGCCGATCGTGACAATCTTCCATGAGTTAATTTTGTTGACATAAGAAATTCCAGAGCTCGATGATCGGTGTGAACCTTAGTATGTCTGCCATACAAAAATATGCGAAATTTTGTGAAGGCCCAAACAACAGCCAAGGCTTCAAGTTCCGTAATCGAATAATTCCTTTCTGATTTAGAGGGAACACGACTTCCAAATGCAATAGTTTTCTGTACTACAACGCCGTTTTCTTCTATCTCTTGAAATAAGTGTGCACCTAGGCCTTTGTATGACGAGTCCGTCGCCAAACAAAAATCTTTAGATAAATCCGAATGTGAAAGAAGTGGAGCAGCAACTAAAGCATCACGAAGTTGTTCAAATTCTGATTGAGCTTCCTCATCCCAACACCAATTAGATTTCTTTCCAGATAGTTCACATAAACGAGGTGTGGTCAAATCGTCCAATTTAACAAAGCGTCTAAGAAAATTACAGACACCAAGGAAACTACGAACATCACGTTTTGTAGTAGGAACAGCATTATTACGAATAGCGTCTAGTTTTTCTGGATCAGGAAGAATACCTTCTGTACAAATAATATGACCAAGAAATTTCACCTGAGAACGACCAAATTCAGATTTTTCCAAGTTCACTGTAATGCCAACTCTTGCAAAAATACGTAATAATGAATCCAAAATTTTGTTGTGCTCACGCCAAGAACGTTTACCTATAAGAATATCGTCAACATATGAAGTAATATTGTCACGAAGATAAACAGGTAAAATTTCGTTTAAACTACGAATGAATGCTGCAGAAGATATAGTAAGTCCCAACGGTAATTTCCGAAATTGATAACAGTTACCAAAGGCTAAAAAGGCAGTGTATTTTCTACAATCAGGGTGGAGTTCTATTTGCCAAAAACTTGAGCGCATATCAATCGTGGATAAAACTTTAATTCCATGGAAATGTTGAAGAAGTTCATCTAAATTTTGTGGACGGTCAGTTTCAGGAATGATGATATTATTTATCTGTCTGGAATCCAGAACCAAACGAATTGACCCATCCTTTTTAAGAACGACGTGTAATGGGCTGGTATAAGGAATGACTACTGGCTCAATAATGCCTTGATCTAACATGTATTGAAGTTCACTCTTAACCTTGTCTCTGTAAGCCAAAGGATTGGCGTACGTTTTCCCCCGAAATGGTGTGTGTTCTTTTACTTTAATTAAATATTGTAAGCCTTATATAGTTCCTGAGTGATGGCTAAATACTGTAGCATGTGAAGTCAAAATTTGGTGCAGTTCTTCTCCTGCAACGTCATCTGGCACTTCGGCTTTCTTAACCTTTTCATTAATTAATTCTTCGCTATTGATTATATCATCCTTCGCGTCTCTGTATCTATTGTCATTGTCATGAATCAACACATTGTCGTCATAATACTCAGCGAAAACATCAGAAGTAAGAAACCTTAAACATTTTGTATCTGATTCAGATCTTGTTAAACACTCGAAAAATTTCAAACAAATTCGGCATTCCGGCAACAGTCAAATTCACACTTCCTTCTTTAAAGTTCAAAATTGCCTTATGTGTGTTAAGGAACTCCATACCTAATATAATTTGTGTACTGAGTAATGGAACAATAATAAAATTAGCAGAAAATTCGTATCCTTGACAAATGAAATTTAGGTTGGTCTGTTGTTTGACTTCCACACTTTTTCCAGAAATAGCGCCTCGAATTGTAGTTTTAGAAACAGGTAACACAAGGACAAGCAATAGTTCTTACACATATACGAAAAACTAATTCACTAATGACATTCAATGGGCTCCCAGAATCTAAAACTCCAGTGAACTTATTCTTACCCACGCATACTTCAATAACAGGATTTTCCTTTTCGTCTAACAAAATGTCTCTCATGTCTTCCAGACGTACGTAATGTAAAGTCGTAGTGTCATTACCTTCTGAACCGTCTATATTGCTCCCAGAAGCCGAAGCTACAAGTCATTGTCGATTGCTTGCGTCACGTCTTTGATTATTCGCGTCATTTCGCGGATCAATTTCTACGATTTGCACTTGTCTCTCTGAAGTTCTGTCACGTGGAGGATGCCAATTAGGTCTTTCCTGTCTGTTAGATGCAAATTCTTGGTTGTGTCTGTTATTAAAATTTCTATTTTCCTGTCTGTATGCATAACTATTTCTTGTGTAATTTCGACTGTCACTTCTAAAATTACTGTTAGATCTACTACCCTGGTTATTTGTGTAGTAAGAATTTCTATTATTGTATGAATAATTTCTGTCTTGGTGATACCGATTACTGTTTCCGTATGATTGATCATTCCGGTAGGAATTACCGTTATTATAATTGTCTGTGTAATTTCTGTTAGAACGTATGTTATTGTCATAAGGCTGGTATCTATTGTCCTGTCTGTTTCGTCTGTCATTCTCAAAATTACCCAAATAACGTCCGTTCCGATCATTGTCCCTTCTCTCTGAAAATCTATTGTGATTACCGTTACTGAAAAAATTACAAGAAGTCCCGTCGTCGTTGTCATACTCAAGTTCTTGTAGCAAAGTCTTAAAAGTCTCAATGTCGTCCTTACATCTTCCGGCTAAAGCAATTTGTCTTATGGATTGTGGCAGCTTAGTTAAACAAATGCGAATTATTTCAGTCGGGCTATAAGGGCTGGATAGGAACTGATTCTTTCGAATCATGTCTTCAAAGTATTCTGCTGGCGTGCGGAACTCAGACTGTTTAAAATTACGCTGCATAATAAGACTATGTTTGACTCTGTCTTGCGTGTTTTCTGACCAATATGCCGATAGAAATGCGTGATAAAAATCATTTAAATTATTACAATCTCTAATAAGCGCGCGCATCCGCGTCGCCGGTTCATTTTCTAAATATCCACACATAAATTCCAGTTTGTGACTTAGTGGCCAGTTTGGTGGAAGTGCGTACATAAACTGATCTAACCATGAACATGGATATATGTCATTCTTAGAATTGCGAAAGATCTTAAATTTCAGAACAGTTAAGAAGTGTTTATAGTCAAAGTTTTCTCCTCGTGGCGACAAAGACCTACCGCGTCTGTCCCAGTCCCAATGTCGATTATTGTAAAGTTCGCGTGCCTGGCGCTCTCTTGTTGCTTCTCGTAAATGAAATAAATTACTTTCTTCAAACCCCTCTGCTATCTGTGATTCTAAATTTCTTCTACTGTCTTTTCCTACGATTTCGCCTTCAGTTTGTTTGACTTGCTTTCGTAATGCCTCAAATTCCCTTTTAATGCGTTCATTCAATTTTCCCTGACTTTCAACATGTTTATTTATGCTCTGGTACTCTTCTGTTTCTGCAAATGGCAATGGAGCTGTATCATCTGAATCTCTGTCCCCATTTAAACTAAGACTTGTCAATTTATCTGCAATCTCCTCAACTCTTTCCGATAAGTCACCTATTTGTTCTTTCTGTTTATTTACGTCTTCCGTAAGTGTCGCGACTCGGGTTTCAGTATTGACACATTCAGTAGTTAACTGTTCATACTGTTGTGTTAGGTTATTTATTCTGTCATTTGGTACGGATTCCTCGATTCTTTCAAGTATTTCTTCCATATCGTGTGCACGTTGTAAATTTAACTCTGAAAATTTTTGTACTATCACGCGATAATTATTGTGAGCATTCAAAATCGGTTGTACTTCTTCTCTAATTTCATTCTTTAATTCATCTTTCATGTTTTTGAAACATGTGCCTATTCGTGAGTCTAACCGTGTTTCCATTGTTCCCATATCAGTTTCTAACCGTGTTGCCAAAGTTCCCATCTCTGTTTTTAATTCAGATCCTAACTGCGATCCCAGTGAGTCTAACCGTGTTTCCATTGTTCCCATATCTGTTTTAATTGATCCTATTTGTGATCCCACTGTTTTTAATTCAGATCTTAACTGTGTTTCCATTGTTCCCATCCTTGATCCCAGTGAGTCTAACCGTATTTCCATTGTTCCCATATCTGTTTTAATTTCAGATCGTAACTGTGATCCCACTGTTTTTAATTCAGATCCCAAATTAAATATTGCACTCATCAACTGCTCCATATTAACTGGTTCGAAATTCATTTCACCCCTAACATTTCCCGCAAAACCAACTTCTTCCGTCAAAGCTGTAAAGCTATCTGTGTTCGATAATATTCCAGAATCTTCTGTCGTTAATATCGTATTCTGAAAATTTTTTGATTGTGAAAAATTTTGAACTGTTCCGGCCTATTTTCCAGACTTATTAAATTGTTTTCAACTTCATTATTCATCATACTGTTGTCCTGTGTTGGCGAGTTCACCATGTCAACAATTTCGTCATTCTGACTATCCATAATTTTTGCCTTTTTCATCGATCGCGTAATCATTTACAAAATCAACAAAACTCGTCCCTATACAAAAATTGCACACAATGACACTTTATCTCCAACAATACCATTCACACGAAAAGCTTTCCGACAAACACAATTAACGAACAATTGAAATCTTCATAATTGCACAAAATTGTCAAACCCATGTACAAGACATCAAAAATTAAATTGTGCCAAAATACTATTAAAAGAATGACAAGACAACTACAAATGTTCAGTTACCAAATCTACACATGCAATATAGACTACAACTACTAAACAACAAATTACTTCAACAATACTACTGTCTGCTATTTTTACTATGAGAAGAATTCCAAGGGACGATCCTGGCAGGGTCGCCACGTGCATGGGGACTTAATTATATATATAATGAATGCAAATACTTTTTAATTTTAGTCGCTGTCTGTCCGATTACGCAGTCTCGTAACCGACTGGCCCTGTCCGGTATAGTACGCAATCTGACTGCATAGAATAACAACAAAGAACGAAAGAAAACTTCCGTTAACACAATTAATTAATTAAGTCCCCAGCAACTATGAAAGCTACGAAACAACAAAGCACAAGTGTCGCTGTTCTGTGTGTGGAAGTCTGATTCAAAGTACACATCTGGCACGGTTCTTCCTCAATAAGACCAGATATTTTAAACACCATTTATACTGAACTAATTAAAAAAAACAGAAATACTATAATCGCACATAGAAACCTGAAATACAGGCTAATACAAGAACACGAGCCAGATGCTTTGTTGACTGAACCTGTGACCAAGAGGCATTATTGTTTAAGACATTGAAATAATACAAAAAAAAAGGAATTTTTTTACCTTCATATATACTGACGAAAAGCACACTCTGATCATTACAGCATCCCCAATCCAACAATATCTGGTGTCTAGCCCTTCAAAACAATATGACAATATCTGAACAAGCACTCTCCATGGGAACTTCTCAACAACGACTCACCACTGCTACATCTCAACAAGCACTGCCTACTGCTACTTCTCAATAAGCACTATCCACCACGACTTCTCGACAAGAACTGCCAGTGGAGGCGGCTGAATAATACTCTTTGGCGCAGTCTCTGGCGCTGTGTCTCAGTGTAGCCACCTTTCAAACTTTGAAGATCTGAAGAGGGAAACTAGTATACAATATTCTGAATAGGAACTTTTCTTCGGGGACGTACAGTTTCACATCTACGACCATTGAAACCAGGTGTTTAATGTATATATTTCTGCTTAGGAAATGAGTTATGGCCCAGTTTTGCCTGTTACGGCATGCAAATACGAGATATTGCCCTTCTCCACTGCTAAAGTGAATGAGTTAGGCATCTAATTTCAAAAGATTGTAGAACGAGAATGGTACATTTCCGGATATTGGTTCCTGTTTAGAATATTTTGCACTCATTTGCTCTACGGGTCCCAAAAGTTCACTTCACTGGAATCGCCGAAAAGCGTGTATGTCATCTTCCTCATCTCCCAAAAAGACGTACGTCACTGTTCAACCACTTGAGTCACATTAATAATTCTCTGCCGGGTTATGCCAGACTTGTATTGTAAAATATTATCCAGTTTACATAGTTTCCCTAGTAAGATCATCCTCAGTGGTGCCTGAAACACTGCAGTATTTTACATCGTGAAGTGAGCAGGACGCCAACGGCCTTGCCTCAGTAGTAACACCGGTTCCCGTTAGATGACCGAAGTTAAGCACTGTCGGCCTGGGCTTGCACTTGGACGGATGACCATACGGTCTGCCGAGCGCTGTTGCAAGCGGGGTGCAGTCAGCCCTTATGAGGCAAACTGAAGAGCTACTTGATTGAGAAGTAGCGGCTCCGGTCTCGTAAACTGACATACGGCCGGAAGAGCGGTGTGCTGACCACATGCCCCTCCATATCCGCATCCAGTGACTGACATAATAACATGTACTTTTTATGAAAACTGAACTAATAATATTTATGAATATTTTCCGCAAGCTTTAAACAGGTTTTTCTTGAAAGACGATCTTTCTAAACTGCGTGCAGCATGAAATGAAAACGGTTCAGTCTATTAACTTCTGCCTTTAACTCCCGTAAAGTAAACGCAAAAAACAGTTCAAATGGCTCTGAGCACTATGGGACTTAGCATCTGAGGTAATCAGTACTAGACTTAGAACTAACTAAATCTAACTAGCCTAAGGACATAACACACAACCCTGCCCGAGGCAGGATTCGAACCTGTGACCGTAGCAGCTGCGCGGTTCCGGACTGAAGTGCCTAGAACCACTCGGCCACAACTGGCGGCAAGGTAAAGATATTTCTTGGGATCTTACACCTATAACATATGAAATTTGTTAACATCAGTTATTTTTTGTAAAGCCATAAAGAATGAAACAAACCCCCGAAAATCTAACTCATAGTTCGAGTTAGCACCATATCGCTAAATTTAAGGTTATTATATTGTGGTTAGGTATAATTTCCCACACATTTATTGTAGTACTGAACGACGTTATCCATTTTTGATTTCAGATAACTCCTGGGGAGCTACACTGGACGAAGTCTACTTACTACAAACTCTCAGGCCCTCAACCAAACCATAATTACGGGCGCCATTTTGTTTCTTTTGGTACTGATAATCTGAAATAAAGTTCAAAGTACTATTAATCATTATCCCCAAACAGGTCCTTTGTATGTCATTTCATTGTCTCAAACAGTTTTCGAAACTCTGCATATTTTTCTGCTCATTTGAACGAGAACCTGACGTGATGGCCCTTTTATATCTGCGGTAGGTTTTAGAGCGTCATCTGCCTTCTGTTGTTTAGTTATGGCACGCCAGATCAGCTAGTGAGGAGCTGCCGCTATCAGTCGTGACAGGATGTAAGGCTGACAGAACCTAAGTAAATGCAAACTATATTCGTGTCACCTCATCACAAATCCAATTAATTCGGTATTTATGTATCTCATATATTGAATCTTTATGTAGGTTGCGTTTCAAGCAGTGAAGTTGCCCAAAAACTTCTTACATGTACGTATATAACCACCTACAATCACTTTCCAAGCTAACGGCCCTTTTCTGTCCATGTAATTTTAGTCAACAAAAAAGTTGCTATGACGTCGTAGCTATGACAGACTTCAGACAAAAGCTGTCAGTTTAATAATATGAAAATGAACGTCTGAATTTTTAGTAAGTAATAAAATAATTTAAAATCATTCCAAGTAACTTTCGAAAAGTGCAGCATCCGAAAGAAGACCTATGTCTCAGCTGAACATTTTACCACAAAGCACGTACAGGAAAGTAAATCAGTGATTAGGATTATTGGTCTGTATACGATTTATGACTCTAAGCGGTCAGTATGGTGAAGTCACCAGATGATATACTGAAGGCTAATAAACGGTATGCATGGAATAAGATAGTGGGAGTAGGTGTGCCTCACGAGAACCTCTTTCAGCATGATTAGTATAAAAGTCGAAAATGTTTCACCCGTAATTACTGGAGGACAGTGAGAAATAAGTTTCCGGTCCGTCACATCACATATATTTTCAATAAAAAACAAGTCTTGCGACTGTGATGGCCACTTGTGGCCGGGCGTTGTTCTGCTGAAATTTGGCGTTGAGTTGTTTAAAATAGAGTCCTCCTCACGGGCTACTCTAATGTGTGGTTAAGTTTACCCTCAATACGTTTGAGTCAAGAAGTCAACTTGTATCCAGAGGCACTCCATATCACAAATAGTGTCGTCTGTTGTGCTTCTGAATAATGGAGGCTGCCATTTTGTGATCTCCATGGTAGCATTTAACATAAATGTGATCATTACTGTAGAAAGGTATGAGTGAGATTCGTCTGAAATCACTTAATTTTTGTTCCTGCCATTCCAGTGATAGCGGTGACCCGTCAGTTGTACTGTGCGGCATTTATTTGTCTTTTCTAGTTAGTGGAGAAAGCGGAACGCCATGTACACCGTAAACATTGTCCAAAGCACCAAAGCAGGCGACGTGGAACCGCCCATGCAAACAGGTTAACATCGTTACAGCGCTGTGCCATCAAGCTAATAATGTGAACAAAGTTGTATGGTCCATTACGGTCATGACGACGATACAGGTCTTTTCGTGCATTGTGATCGCGTTGCCTGGACTAGTACGCGAATGTAGGTCTCAGCGTGCCACCCTCTTCAGCCACTAGTTCTACAGGCGTTTTACCGGCGAAGCATCACGTCCTGTGTGACACGTAATCAAATGGAACGACAAATTCACAGTTTGAGAGATGGTCATTCTATGACCTTAGCACTATCTCACACCCTCTTTTGCGCCCTTTCATGATGCTTTCGACGTTTAAGAAATTCTTTATTACTAAACTTGGCACAATACAAATCTTTCCGGTCATAAAAGATATGACGTGATGGACCGTCATCTCTCTGCAATATTAATCTTAGCTCCCACTTACTATTCGTACCGTACACTGTTCTACGAGTCAGAATTCATCCTGCTCATTACTTTTTTGTTGCTGGAGTGTAGTATTTCTCAGTTCCTCAATTCATTGTCTAACTTTCATTCGCTGACCTATTCGTTATCTATACTTCCGAATTTTACGAAATTTCTGACTTTGATGGCCTGTTCGTTTGGTAAGAGAGAAGTAGAACAAGAGCTCCATCCAAAATTTTGGGCTAAACATTTCTTATTGCAACAAAATCCTCATTTAAACAACGAACTACGTAGATTTACTATCTTTCACCGTTCGATAAACGAGATACAGCCAAGTTTTACAGTTGGAAGATAAGGGAAATTGAGAAAAAGTTGACAGAGGTCTAATAGAAGATGCTCATGATTACACGTTTCTTGTTAGAGTCTACATTCAAATAACTCACTTCAAACGTAAGGCATAAGCAGCACGTGAAGAGTGATGTCTTGTTCGCGATCACCGAAAACAGTAAATGACGCCCTTTGTCTTTCAGTTTGTGAGATATTTCCTGCGTATCCTGCAGACATTTAACAATCTGTTCGGACCTGATACGAATTTTATTTTCAGTTAACTTTACAGAGCAGTAAAACTTTGGCACAGCACGACTATTAGTACAAGCAGATACAGCAACAGCTGCATTTATAAAATCATCTGCTCCACTCGTAAGTTACTCAACACAGGTCAAACATCGAGACCAGTTATAAATCAGATATAACAAACATGTAAATTCTTTTAGAATTAATCATACCGGAAATCAATGAATGCTACCAATAATTACGAACGTCGCTACCTATTTAGCAACGTAAGCATAAATATTGACATACTCCATAAATTGACTGAGGGACATAGAATACATCTGCATAAGAAACTGACAGTATTCTGCAATACTTAAAAAAAAAAGAACAAAAGATGAGGGCTAGTCGGGTTGAAGGCGTCACATGTTACGTATTCAAAAAAATTATGTAGCTCCAGGAGCACCTCCTGTAAATCCGTTCTTTAAAAGAGAAAGGTCTCTCCTAACACGTATCATTTTTATAAACTTTGATTAAAAACTGGGAATGTTTCGTGTACAAACGTCCCACAAGCGAGCCTTTCTTCTGATACGACAATTAGGAAACTGTGTACACAACCATATATTTATTGTTCTTTAAAGTAAACAATTATGGGTGTTATGGTTCTCACTGTGTTTATTTCAGTTAACAGTTCCCTTTCCAGTTCGGTATTGTGCCACTCGAAAACAGCTCATGGCTACAGAAATAAATGCCGCGTAAAGATTATTTCATGTAAAGGCACCTGAAGGTAATAATGTTCTCTCG
Organism: Schistocerca serialis cubense; assembly: GCF_023864345.2. Classification (NCBI taxonomy): domain Eukaryota; kingdom Metazoa; phylum Arthropoda; class Insecta; order Orthoptera; family Acrididae; genus Schistocerca; species Schistocerca serialis. The sequence continues at coordinate 588,330,461 of NC_064640.1, forward strand.
AAACGGTACTGACGATCAAAAAATAAATGTAAATAACATGAAGAGCGAAGTCAGTATTCGCTTGATTTTACAGTCATGAACCTCACGGCCTCTGTCTATGCTGTAGAAGCTGACAGATGTGAAAGTTTGCGATAGTAGAAGCAAAGAAGTTCTAGTAAACTTGGACCCGCAAACGAACCGTTTGTGAGGTGATTTCAAATGTTGTTACATTCGCCACTGGCCTCAGAAGGAGATATTATCCTCGTCCGTAAAATTCTATTTGCTATGTAATCTTTTCGTTTTAGTCTCATCAGATTTCATCGCTCTATTTGAAAATATGGCAGGTAGTCTCGAGACTGATAAAGCTGAATATGTAAAGTAGAAACTGCCAGAACACACACTCTTTGTAATAGATGTTTGTCCACCACTACCACCTTTCCCCCATATAACGAAATTCCAGGTCGTATATCGTTTTCAATCCTTCCAATAGTAGTAACAAACCTCACATCAATGTTGACGTAACACCACAACCCATTTAGAGGTTCAAAAGTGTCATAAACGGATTGCCAGTGTTCAAATCATCTCACCTAAAGTTAGTAGTCGTCGCAATATGAGTACATATTTTTGCAAGGTTAGTTCGACAAACATGGAAAACATTCTCGACTATATACATGGAAGCTAAGGACAACATCAGGTTAGATCATTACAACAAGTCATTGACAGGTAGTTACGTATATTCAACCAGCCACCGTTAAAGAGCTTTGGAGAAGAGTTAAAAATACTGCAGATTGCAAAGAATGGAAACAAACTCTACCTAAAGTAGGATTTTGAAGCAGCTATTGAAAAAAAATATTTTGATGATGCAAGCCGGGGAGTGATAGGCTTGATTTTAACAACGAATATAAATGCAAATTTAAAACAATGCCCCTTTAGTACTACGGTGGTGTAATACATAGCAAGAGTAACAATAGACCTTTAATCTCTCCTCTGGTGTCTCTGAAACAACCGAGAGAAGGTAACCTCTTGGCAGCTGCATATTGATAATATTTACAGCCATTCTTCCTCGGTTGCTGCTTCAATAATAGTTATAATGTACATAAGGATCAGTATCATTCGCCTCTTGAAACGGAATATTTAGTATTGTTTTTACTAGACATATTTTAGCTAAACATACTAGGTGGCTTCAGTGCATATAATCTAGCAGCAACATCACTGGCAGCGCACGACAGGCAATATTTTATACAGTTAAATATAAAATTGTGACATGCACTTGATTAATAACTTATGTTGTATAAATCTAAAGCTTACGTAAGAGCCAATAGGGATACAGAAAGAATAGGGGACATGAAAATGACTAATATTATTAGGGGAAAAGTGTTTGGTAAAAGCAATAATAAAAATTCAGTAGGAAAAGAAAGATATTATTTATTTTCTTATATAGCTGAAAGACATTATTTGGAATCTTTTCTGCACAGATGACTGCACTGCCCACTGGCGCAGATTGGTGAGCTGGCGTGATTTCTGATGAGACTGGCAAAGGGGCCTGAAGTGGACGACTCGAAAGGAGGACGAACAACGTATTTCACACAATATGTGTCTTCGTGAGGTTATTTGGGTATCTACAGTCCAACGATGAGAGCCTTGATCCCGAAACGCGTTAATATGTTACATGAGCAGTGCTGTAATATGTGTCGAATGCTACTACGTTATAACAACATAATATAATACCAGCTAGACCGCGTACGTAGAATTGAAAAAAAACATTATCTGAAGAAAAAAAGTATCATCTTGGAGACATGGGCTGATGTCAATGTAACTTCGTACAACGACACATAATTAGAGCTGCAATTCATCGTGACGGGTAGAACGGCCACCAGAGTACATTAGCGCTTAGTGCTGCTACTACGTCTAATAACCTGTATAATATGCGTGAAGAGTGTCAGACGTTGAGTGATCACTGTGCAGACACGATGAAGCAATGTTCGCGTGTGAGACTGCCGTTTCAGCACTTGGCAGTCTGTGATAGGGGCTTCATTATGGATCTGCCCTTGACCGACTGGTCTAATTGTTCAGTGTCCAGATTTCTGGGAGATTAGAATGTGACAGTGGCCCAATGTTGGACTGAATGGGAACATACTCGTCGTCAGTGTCCCGCACACCATGCCTCAAAACCCCGAGGCAGAATCTCAGTCTTTGGCAGTGCACCAAGCACCTCATAACCCTTCACGTATGGGCCTGTCATCTGAGAACAACATCGTTTATCATCCTGCAAGATTGGTTGGACACTAGCAGCAGCCAGGCTATGGAATTATCGTCCAACGCGTTGGCTGCCGTTACCACCACAACACAAAATGATGCGTTTGGAGTGGTGCCGTAACCAGGAAGCATGGATTGCTGAGGAATGGAATTCAATTGCGTTTAGCAATGAATCGTAGTTCTCAGCTATCCTAGATGACCGTCATCAACGATTATCACGGGCAAGTAGTGAGAGGTTCCATTTTACCAACGTCTTAGTGACACACAGCAGTGTTTCTCCTGACTTCAGGCCACGGCTGTTAGTAATCGATGAAGCTCTGACGTCGACACGCTAGGTGACGGACATCCTGCTTGCTCATGTCTTCCATCTCATGTGGCATTTTTCAACAAGGAGATGGTCGCTGACACAGGGAAGTTGTCTCTCTGAACAGCCTGCATGTTACTGAGGTACTCCCGTTGCCAGATCCTTCCGTAACAGAACATGTGTAGGACCAATTCGAACATCAACTTCGGCCGGTTCTAGGCGCTGCAGTCTGGAACCGCGAGACTGCTACGGTCGCAGGTTCGAATCCTGCCTCGGGCATGGATGTGTGTGATGTCCTTAGGTTAGTTAGGTTTAATTAGTTCTAAGTTCTAGAGGACTAATGACCTCAGAAGTTGAGTTCCGTAGTGCTCAGAGCCATTTGAACCATTTTTGAACATCAGCTTCGTCCCACCGCCAGTATACGGTACATAAAAGACCAGTTACAACTGTTGTTGACCAATATGGCCCAAGAGAGGAAACAATGGCATTGTGACATCCAGGCCAGAGAGAATGTAACGTCGTACTCGTAAGTGGGTTCACACTGAGAAGTTTTTTTGTAACTTTTACACGTATTTGTAAATAAATGAAATAACATCACAAACCCTCTCACTTCGCAAAGTTTCATTTAGTTTCCTCCTCCCCTGCTGTGTGCTTCATCGTCTGTGTCAGGCAGTGCAGTTTCCGTTTTGAGTCCTACGAAGGGGTTCAGCGGTCAAACGGACATTTGCGTGCTCTCTCAGAGTGGCATATCGAGGATGGAGATGCTAATATAGAATTAGCCTCATATGAAAAATCTTCTAACAATAGATGAATTTCATGAAGTATTTATTACAAATCTGTTACAGTTGTGATATATATATTGGTGACTAGTTTCCAACCGACTGGTTTATTTTCAAGCCTGAGCTTCTGAAGATGCACTGAAAGTGCCTTATCTTAATTATAACCACCTAAAATTGGCGTCATACAGTGGCGGGAGATAAATGTCACAATAGACGTATGTTCACTACGCAAAACAGAAACAAACTCTGGTATGTATAGTAAGCACAAGTGTAATTTGCATTTTTTCTTCCATCAGTGTGTGATGCATGTACTGCCAATTTCAGATGGCTGCCATTAAGATCAGAAAATTTCATTGCAGCGTCAGTAGGACATGCAAGAGAAACTAATCTCCAGAATATACATACTGCTGCTGTGTTAAATTTTTATTATACACTTTGTGACCTAAAATGACTGCTGATCCTACATCAACAAAATGGTGAAACAAAACACGAACTTTTATAGCAAAAATCTTAACATTTCATTCTCAGGCAATTTTTTCTTTCTTCTCATGACGTACGTGCTTCCTAAGATATCGTTTACATGGTACATCTTTTCCGTGCATGACCCGAGACGGTAATCTTGAAGTTGTTCAGCTACAGAGACGGAGTCTCGATACCGCTGCGTGACGCGAAACATACTAGGAGGTACCTCGCGGTGGTGGCATCACCGCAACCAGTAGTAAGGGTGCGCAGGAAAAGTGTGGCGGCAGCGTCAGAGGCAGCAGAGGCGTTCGATATCACTGGCCTCCCCGCTGCTGGTCCTAATGTTATTACCGCAGGGCAGCCGTTGACGAAATCAGCTACTGCATCATCGCGCCTTATTTATATTAACACGCTGCCAATCCACAGTACGAATTGGCCTTCCACTTCTTCTTCTTCTTCATTACAACACCTTCTGCAGCAAATCAACTACATCTTGTGCTATCTAATCAGAGAAATGCAACGTCCTGATCTTTTAACCGACAGACTAGCATTTAATAAAGAGAGAAATTCTTAGCAAAGAGCTACTTTACCTACACAGAATGAAGGCAGAAGATAACTGTTTAGCGCCAAGTCGAAGACGACACTACAAACGCCGTATAATCTAGGTTTTCAAAAGAATGAGAAAGAGCCCGTGTCATTTTTTTACTATTCGTCCAGGTATATAATGAGGTGACAAAAGCCATGGGACAGCGATATGCACATATACAGATGGCGGTAGTACCACGTACACAAAGTATAAAAGGACAGTGCATGGAAGTAGCTGTTGTTTGTACTCAGGTGATTCGTGTGAAAAGGTTTCCAACGTCATTATGTCGGTACAAACGGAGTTAGCCGTCTTTGAACGCGGAATTGTGGCTGGAGCTGGACGCATGGGACATTCCATTTCGGAAATCGTTAGGGAATTCAGTATTTCGAGATCCAGAGTGTCTATAGTGTGTTGAGAATACCAAATTTCAGACATTACCTTTGCCACTGACAGTGCTGTAGCCGACAGCCTTCACTTAACGACCGAGAGCAGCGGCGTTAGCGTAGAGCTGTCAGTGCTAACAGAGAAGCGCCGCTGCTTGAAATACCCGCGGATATCAATGTGGGACGTACAACTATTGGGAGAACTTTTAACATTGCATCGCGTCAGCAATCGTGAATAATTTAATGATTATAAAGAATCCGCCCCGATTGCAAATAGAAACCGGATGTTGAACTAGGTTTCGGCGCTGATAACCACGCCTTCTTCGGAACACACTAAAACTACAAACTGCCTAAAGAGTGTGTTCCGAAGAAAGCGTGGTTATCTGCTCCGAAACCTAGGTCAACATCCGTTTTCTATTTGCAATCGAGGCGGATTCTTTATAATCATTATAATTAATGTATCCATTTGGACAGTGCGGCGAATTTTGCGTTAGTGGGACATGCCAGCAGACGACTGACCCAGTGTCTTTGCTTACAGAACGACATCGCCTCCAGCTCCTCTCCTGAGCTCGTGACCATATCGATTGGACTCCTGACGACTGGAAAACCGTGGACTGGTTAGATGAGTCCAGATTTCAATTGATAAGAGGTGATGGTAGGGTTTGAGTGTGGCGCAGACCCGAAGAAATCATGGACCCAAGTTACCAACAAGGCACAGTGCAAGCTGGTGGAGGCTGTTTCATGGTGCGCGTTGTGTTTACGAAGGATGGATTGGCTGAACTTATCGTTCACAGGAAATGGTTATTTTCAACTACTTGTAAACGATTTTCAGCCATTCATGGACTTCATGGTTCCAACCGAGCGTGGTGGCGCAGTGGTTAGCACACTGGACTCGCATTCGGAGGACGACGGTTCAATCCCGTCTCCGGCCATCCTGATTTAGGTTCTCCGTGATTTCCCTAAATCGCTTCAGGCAAATGCCGGGATGGTTCCTTTGAAAGGGCACGGCCGATTTCCTTCCCCATCCTTTCCTAACCCGAGCTTGCGCTCCGTCTCTAATGACCTCGTTGTCGACGGGACGTTAAACACTAAGCTCCTCCTCCTCCATTGTTCCAAACAACGATGGAATTTTTGTGGATGACAGTGCTGCCTGTCAGCTGCCCACAGTTGGTTTAAAGAACGTTCTAGACAATTCGAGTGAATGATTTGGTCACCGAGATCGCCCGACATGAATCCCATCTAACATTTACAGGACATAATGGAGAGGTCAGTTCGGACACAAAATCCTCCACCGGCAACACTTTCTCAGTTTCGCACTGCTATAGAGGCAGCATGGCTCTGTATTTCTGCTGGGGCCTTCCAACGATTTGTTTAGTCCACGCCACGTCGAGTTTCTGCACTGTGCCGGTAAAAAGGAGGTACGACGCGATATTGAGAGGTATCTCATTACATTCATTACCTCAGTGTGTGTTTTAAGCACTTTAAAGAAAAGAATGCGAATCTAATTCTGGATCACTGGACCGGGATTCGAATTAGAGTCGAAACGGTTAATGACTTCACTACATAGATTGATACTTCAGAGAAAACTGTAATTAATCGCAAAGGACCTGTTTACGAAGTATAAAAATTACGTCAAAGGAGTCGATATAAATGCGGATATAAGTTGTCGAGTCACATTGTTATCACCGTGTATTAATACTGAGAGGAGCTACAGTTTGCAGAATGTAAACTTCAAATTACGCTATCGCATGCTGACAGGTTTTCTTTCGAATCTGTAACCACAATGTATACAAATGTTTACACAGCCGTTGCAGAATTCCTGATGCACTGTACACGACATCGACTTGTTCCTTCCGATGTTCAGTTGTGTTGAGAACTGGGAAGATGTTTAGATGTACACTTACGGATAAACTGATTTAGAGAAAGCTGCTGAGTTGGAGAGAGTGAACCATTGTTATTAAGGTAAGGATGAATGAAATAACTCGGCGTTTTACGTGACGGTCGAATGCCGAATGGACAAGGCGATAATATAATTGTATCTGACAGCGGTCATATAGTTACACTTTACACCCCCGAGGTCATGCAGTCATTCCTCGCAAAAACGTTACTAGAGAGCAAAAAGACAAAAATGTGTTGATTGCAGGGGTTGCCCCCGGTAGTACAACAGCACAAAGTCCACAGTGAGAAAAATCACGTGCCAATTCATACCATAGCAAACACATCCTCGTTCTGTGGAACAGACCTTCGTGTTTCCTTGTTCACCACAACCCACAGTGACCAGAGAATAGCATGGTCGTAAGAAACGCAGCATTGGACGGTCGACTAACGCAAACCGGTCGCCTTGACAAAGGCTTGACATCAAATATTGGAAAGCACTGATGGCAGTTCGGGTGTGTCAAAAACCAATGGAGAATTGCGTTCATCTTGCCAGTATCACATCATTCAAGAAATTGGTGGTGGTGTTCTAGTGTGAGAAATGGTTACATGGGATGTCATGGGGCCACAGATACGTATGGTATTGTCTGTCAGCAGCGAACGATACAAGAACTAACAAGTCGATCATGTGCGTGTGCATACGTTTTTCTGTTTTTTTAATATATTTTTTAATCTTCTTCTGCAAACAATGCATTATCCATTACTCACGGGCTGTTTCATAATGGCTTTAGGAACATTACACGCACATTACTTAAGCTGATGAGTGCATTCAATTGATTTTCGCTCTACTATGCACATCTGGAAACCTATCAATCGAGATGTGCTCGCCTTAGACCACACTCGTTCAAACTGTGCCCCTGGGGCGCTAGCGCCCGCGATCGCCCGCTGCCAGAGCCCCGGGAGAATTCGTATGTTGTCGCAGTGGCCGAGCCGTGTCGCTTGGCTGGCCGTGCAGACCGCCAACCGAGACTCTCCATGCCGCTGTACGCAAATATTGCAATAGATAAAAATTTATTTTGCGACCATATATCGCTGTCCTTTTCAGCGGAGCTGGGGGAAAACGCATCTAAAACCAATCTTCCTTGTTAGTTTTTTATTTGAGTGTCAATGAGTGAAACAATTAATTGTTAAAGTGATAAAAGTGTTTTAAAAACAGGATTGTACAAAATTAATTGTATGTTCTTTTTTGGCGTGGTACGAGCCGGAAACAGGTGGGCAAAGTTTGCGCGCAAGTTACAAATGATCACTGAGAATTGGGAAAGCAGGAAAGCCCTTTGCTGCTGGGAATCTCATCAAGGATTGCCTGTTCGACTCGGTGGCTTGTATTTGTCCACCAGACCTCACGGAAAAATTTGAAAAAAATAGCTCTTTCGCCTCAAACTGTTGTTCACGGAGTAGAAGATATGGTCTCAGAAATGGAGCAGCAATTAATGGCGAGAGCGGCAAACTTCATTTCACTTTCTATCGCTCTCCACGAGTCCGCGGACGTTGCGGACATATCTCAGCTTGTCATATTCATTCGAGGTGTCGACGACAATCTGCGTGTCAACGAAGAATTTCTCGATGTTATACCATTAAAAGACACAACCACGGGTTTGGATATTTTTCTATCCATGGAAAACGTGTTAGAGTCAATGGGTTTAAAATGGGAACGCCTGACCAGTGTAACAAACGGATTGAGCCCCTGCGCTACGAGGGATACGCGCTGGATTTCTGAGTTACGTCAGGTCAAAAATGGCTAAAGTCGGCTGTTCTTTATTCGCGACAGTCCATTGTCTGATACACCAGGAGGCACTTCGTGTGAAGATTGTCAACATAAAAAATATTATGGACACAGTTCTTCGAACGGTTAATTATCTTCGCTCGCATGGACTCACACATCGCCAGTTTAAAGAATTTCTGGCTGATATCGAAGCGGAATACCCGGACATCCCCTACCACACCGAAGTAAGATGGCTGAGCAGAGGAAAGGTGCTTCATCGGTTATTTCCCGGGGGGGGGGGGGGGGGGGGGGGGAGCGAAATAAATACCTTTTTGGAAATGAAAGGACGTCCAGAAGAATTACTTTGTGATCTTAAGTGGAGGGCGAATTTGGCTTTTTTGAGTGACCTTACTGGTCATTTAAATACTTTGAATATTTCACTCCAACGCGAAAATCACTATGTCGTTAATTTAGTGCAGACGATACAAGCATTAAAAAAAAAACTTATTTTGTGGGAAAACAATTGTGCGAGAAGAATTGTGGACACTTTCCTCCACTAGACAGCGTTAAAGAAGATGTAGATTTTTCAGATTATGTTGCAATCATTTGCGAATTACAAGAACGGTTTGAAAACAGATTTTTGGAGATAAGTGAGCTTCAATCGGCCTTAGATATATTTGTTCGCCATTTTCCCTTCGGCATAGGAGGTCTCACAAGTGCTTCAACTAGAGCTGATTGACCTGCAGTGCGATATCCGCCCTGAAGGACCGCTTTCTCATGTGTAAAACTTTGGATGACTTTTAGAGCTGTCTTACACGAGAGAAATATCCTCTTTTGCACAAGCACGCAGCCTAAGTTCTCTCAATGTTTGGTTCCACGTATATCTGTGAGCGCTTTTTCTCTCTTTTAAAGCTTGCTAAAACTAAGATCCGTTTATTACTTCGCGATAAAAATTTGACTAATTCTTTGAGGTTGTCAGTCTCATGGAATATTGTACCAAACATTGACAAAACCGTTTCCTTGAAAAAGAAAAAAGTGTAAAATGTTAATTGTCTTCTTTACCAATGTTGACTGTAAGAATTAAAGAGCTTTATAACCTTAATTCTATTGTTTAATAAGTTTTCAAACTTGGTCGGTTAAAATTATTATGTACAAAACAGCAAGCTAAGGATCCGATTTCTAAACTCTGAAAAGGGATACAAAGAGTTGTAGCCCGAAGCACAACAAAAAATATTTACTTGTAACTGTTAACAGTAAGAATGAGACTCTATATCCCTTACATAAAGTTATTTCTAAAACAGAATATTTATGACTCTAGTTCATTTAAGAAACTGATATATTTTTCAGAAGACGCTTATTGTACATATGACGAGTGTGCATGTGCTGTACTAATAGAATGAACCTGTGGGTCTGAAGACAACTAAGATGTTCTTCGATTCTTGTTTTGGATATTGTTGTCTAAAGCTTTGCGTAGTAATTCTGCCACACGAACACTAGTTGTTACCTAAACGGTAAGTGATTTGCTTGTTTTACCGCTCATCGGCCTCTTTTACAAAGGTGCACTTCCTCTGTTATTTTGTTTGCGTTGGATCTGACCGCGGGACAGTCCAGCGCAGAGCAGTGGTGTGCCGGCTCACTCGCTCCACAGCTCTCTCTCTCTCGCTCCTATGGCGACACTAGCGACACACGGTCGCGGACGGGGCGCTGAACTACACTGCCTGGCGCCCGCGGGGCGCGGGCGCGCCTGCCCGACGCAGTTCTTGGATGAGCCTGCCTTAGACACAGGTTAGATCACTCTCTGCAACGTAGGGTCTCCATGTTAAGCGGCAGCGGATGTGGGTGGCCCCCAAACGTTTTCGGTGCCTCATAGGTTTCATGCCACGACGCCTCTCTGCCTTCATAAATGCGGAAAGGATTGCTACATACAACCTGTTAGGTACTTGTAATTGAGCTCCTCTTGCGTGTATTGCGATGTGATACGCATGCGTTGTTAAATCTTTATGTCTTATCTGATACCTTAAGAGAATAACCTTGGAATCTTTGTTGCCTGGAGATACACATTCCAGTCCGTCTGTTACTTCCGCCTTTTCAAATTTCACTGTCAACCTTTGTGTGTTTACGTTGTTTTACACTGTATGTGTTGGTAATTGAATTTCCCGAAATTTATTCTGTCTACGTCCATCAACTTTGTTTTGTATTGGGAAAAATAAGGAAGACATGTTGTTGTAGTTGTTGGGGTGTTCAGTCCGAAGCTGTTTTTATGCAGCTCTACACGTTACTCTACCCTGTGTGCAAGTCTCATCTTCGAGTAGCAATCGCAACCTACATCCTTTCAACTTGCTTACTGTTTTCATCTCTTGGTCTCCCCCTACAATCTTTACCCCCCTCTCCACCACAGCCCCCGATACTAAACTGGTGATCTCTTAATGTCTCAGAGTGTGTCCTATCGACCGAGTCCTTTGCTTAGTTAAGTTACGCGACAAATTCCTTTTTTCGCCACTTGCATTCAGTGCACCTCATTACTCAAGGAAGATACATGGAGCTCATCAACAGGAAATATGGTGGATGGGGAACACCTGTAAACTTAGTTTTAGGACAAAAATGTCGCCAGCAATACGCCACAAGCAGTTGAGCCGTATTGTTATTGCGACACTGAACTAGATATTTCCTATTAATCTAAAGGTGCAAGTTCTTTCTAACGTATCTGTTATCGGTTGGTCTTATGGATAACCCGCAGCAAAGGAACTGTTGTATACAATTTTGAATTAACAGATCTTTGAACAGTGTCTGAGGTATTTCTAATACAACTGAAAAAATCAGCACTCATTTTCTTGGAAATGCTTCGCAAATGACCACTGTTGTTAGTTCACTTCATCTTGGAACAACCAACGTGTTGATTGGTCCTCACCTTTTGGCTCGTGCGAACTGTAATAGTGTTACGTATTTAGTGCAACCTTATGTTAGTCCATCTCCTTCTTCCCTCTCTGTCTATAATCTCCTCTCCCCATTATTTGTTCATCTCCTCCTATCCTTCTTCTTGTACATTAGCTCCTCTCCCTCGATCTGTCTATCTGCCCCTCTCCTCTCTCTCCGTCCATCTATTCCTCACTGCTCTCCATGTTCGCTTGCATTACTCCGCCCGTAGGTATCTGATAACCTGTTTCTGCGCAGTGTAACTGGTGCTCATAGATTGCAACTAGAAGGCTGGTTATTGCGTCGTATATTGCTTTATATCACTCCGTGTTAGCATGAATTGTAAGATTTTATATTCACCTAAGGTGTACGATTAAATTTTCTAGAAATCAGAGTCACGTATTTCAGATGTTGTTGTTCTGGTTTGTAAAGTTGATTCTTGGAATTTTGCAAAGTGCACTCAAATGAAAGTGAGGCAGATGGGAGAAAGTAAGTACATTGTTCATTATTTCACATGTAAGAGCCATAGCTGTTAAAACATCCCCCCTCTCCTGGAGACAGAACTGTCAATGCGTTCATCGAAAACTGTGCGGTTGCTTGCTGAACAATGATTGTACCCAGGCGTGCGCCTCTTCGTCGGATGCAAATCCACGGCCACGAATGTCTTTCTTCAGGATTCCAAAAATACAGAAATCACATGGGGAGGGAACCGGACAGTGTGCAGGATGTGTAAGGGCATCCCAGCCAACTTCTACAGCATACTAAAACAACCTTGGTAAGATAAGGGCACCAGTCGTCACCCCCCCCCCCCCCCGCCAACCCTTCTGCCCATACGCTTGCAAACCGAACCCGCATACTGCCGCTCCAGGCAGACAAGCGAATCAGGCTAAATAAATTGAGAATTAGTAACAGATATATATCATTAGAGGCTATACCCTGATTTAGTAATTCTCAGTATATCTATAGGAGAAGAAGCAAAAAGAAACCTTTTCAAAGGGAAAGTGTAATAATTATAAGGTTACCAATGTAGATGCAGTAAGACCATAGTTGTGGCGTCGTGTGACGAAAGTAAGTAGAGATATCGTGAAATGATAAAAGAGTATTGAAGGAAAGGAAAATAGCAACTGGAAGGAAGTTTTCATTGATACCTGTTCCAAAGCGAGCCAAAATCGGGAAAAAAGGAAACTGTTTACTACATCCCTGAAGTTACCAGTAATATGGTACATTGACGATTTCTAGATGTCGCTGGCAATTTTATGGTTTGCTGTGAGTTAATACGCTGTGTGTAAAGCAGACGTTAGCGTTGCCTGCAGAGTTGGGCCCTCGGCGAAATGCACTCGGCATTTACCGCTACCTGTGGATACCACTACCGGTAGCCCTCCAACCTTTCGAAAAGCCTCTTCAGACCATTCCGAAGCGGGTCGATGCTGACTGCTCACTAAAGGAAACCGCTGCCGGCCGCCTGAAAGAAGAACTGTTGGCGGCGAAACACCGAGCCCTCTGCTCCTAACGGTGTTTTTCGCTGGACTAAAACACTCTCAGGTGGACTCATTCGGCTGCTCAAAACTATTGTCCGTTGGCTCTTCAAATCTGACTACGAGTTGTTTAGATTTTAGAAATTATTCTATAGCTTGATAAAACGATTCAAAGTTTATCTTTGTGCCCGTGACAATTTCATCCTACTCTGCTTACTGTTCCTCGTTTCGAAGTGAATGCATATATCCTCCTTCGAAGTAAATGTAGACTGTACTTTATCTGTTTCAATAGATTCAGTTTTGGAGTAAAATTTCTTGGTAACATTCACTCTCATTTCGTATTGGTTACTTACTGGTATATCACGACTTTTAGATCTGTAACGAACTCGCATATTACCCTGTATTACCTGTTACCTTACCTAATTACCACCTACCCTACTCTTGTCTTTTAACCGAATACATAAACTCGTTTAGTAAGTGTTGTTGTTTAAAAGTGAAAAGCGTTATAAAAACGAGTCAGTACGTGTTCAGTTTCTTCTAGGTCGTTCTAAGGGTTCCGAACCCCAGTAGGTAAAAAAGGAACGCTTATAGGATCGCTTTGTTTCCAGACTGTGTCAGTCTGTCTGCCTGGCTCACTGTTAAGACACCTTCTTCTCAGTAACGGGATGTAAGAAGGTGAAATTTTAGCCACATACCAAGACCTATGGTCCGTTGACAGTCTAGAAAATTCTAGCTTCTAAGTGGGTTTCGCAGTAAAAAAAATTAAAGAACCCGAAAATCGTTGATAACATTACACGAAAAAGATATTTATTTTTTCATTAGTTATCTGTCTGTCTGACTATTAAGACCTCTTTTTTCTCAGGAACTGGTAGGCTTAACAAGCTGAAATTTATATCCCTTACTAATGTCTATGGTCCCTTGACGCGGTGAGATATTTAAGCTTCTTTGTGAATTCAGTCAAAAAATATGGCCATTTATGTAATATTTTGATACTCGCAAACTTACTCATCAGAACCCATAAGGTACCTCCAATTGACCTAGAATTATGAATTTGGCCGGAAGCCAGGTTTCGCAGTACAAATAATGGAAAAAATTCTATTAATTTGTAATAATATAAAAATTTCTTTTGTAATTTGTTTCCTGACTGTCAGTCTGTTTGCATGTTAAGGCCTCTGTTTCGCAGTAACTGCAATAGTAAATGTGAAACTACTCACAAAATTTGATGATAAGATCGAAGTTAAAAATTTCTCGGCAGTCTTGGAATAACGGTGTCCGATATCGTTCCATTATCGATCTCAATAACAGGCAAAAATCTTCGAGTCTCGATTTCCTGGACGGATCATAATGTTTGTGTAGAACCTCAGAGAGCAAGATCCACTAGCACTTGGTCAATTTTTCAGACTTCTATTCGACTTAAAAAATTTCCACTTCGACAGATATCCACTCGCTCTATTATATTAAATTTTCTATCGTTGTGGCTGTTGCCAACATGACCAGGGATCACAAAGGCAATGCATGGGATAGCAACTCACTTACCTGTGCCCAGAAAGCCACCATATGTCGTGTAACGTAGTTTACTTTTTGTTTACATGTCACTGCCACCTTCCCTATTGATAGAAATGTGGGTGTCTCGCCCCTGCACTATTTTAATATATTTACGGACAGATATCCATGTGCTCCATGTTACCGCCTCCCGAGCACTTCTCCTCTCCGAGGGTCAACTGGATCTGTCTTATCATCACAGTACCTGTGTCACATTGTAATTAATGTGTGCGCCAAGCTAATTTTACCTTCCTTCAGGCGTTACACAGCTACGCACCTTTATACAGACATCCATTCATATGCAGGGTGTTAGGAAATTCCCCCTAAAAACTTCAAGGAAATGTAGAGCGGAGTGAGTACATAATATTTTGAACAGGAACACATCCGGAAACGTAGCGTTTCTGTTGTACGACGGTTTCAGTTCTGATGTTTTACTCATCCACTTCGGCTAGAAATTGAATTAGGCGTGAGACGGTACAGTTATTAGATAACAGTTGAAAAGGAAACATTGCGAAACAACATTGGTGGTCGCCCCATCGAGCCGCTCTACTATTGTCTCAGTATTGCTCTGTACGTACAGTATGCTGTGTTCTTTTTCCTTTTGAAATGATGTAAACGTAATATTCAAATGTTAATGCAAACAACAGAATGGTGGACAATGCTTTCCACATTGCTCCAGCGACAACACATCTAAATAATGAGGAGTCGCGTTCCTCATACAAACGGCAAAATGGATGTTATTTTTATGTTTCCTTTCGAGTTGTTACCTAGTAACTGTACTACGTCATACTTAATTCAATTCCTCAAGCAGAAGTGAATGAATTAAGGATCTGAACTGAAACCGTCTATAACGGAAACGGTACGATTCCATACATTGGTTCCTATTCGGTGTATTATTACCCACTCCCCTCTACATGTTCGTAAAAGTTTGTAACGGGTATATCCGATCACCCTGTATATTTATTACATTAAAATTGGCAGAAGACACTTGCAAACAAATATGTAGTGCACGAAACAAAGTGGAGTGTATGACTTATTTATGGAGCGAAACGAAAATGGAACGGAGTTGGGCATGATATGTAGTCAGGTCCACGGATGTTCGGTGGATTACGGAAATACTATGCAGAATACCTAGAGATAAGAAAAGATCAGAAGGAAGATTGGCAGACGACAGTAAGAAACATGCAGGAGCAGCATTTTGGTGCACAGCCTAAGACCATAATGGCCGGCCGGAGTGGCCGTGCGGTTCTAGGCACTGCAGTCTGGAACCGAGCGACCACTACGGTCGCAGGTTCGAATCCTGCCTCGGGCATGGATGTGTGTGATGTCCTTAGGTTAGTTCGGTTTAAGAAGTTCTAAGTTCTAGGCGACTGAAGACCTCAGAAGTTAAGTCGCATTGTGCTCAGAGCCATTTGAACCATTTTTAAGACCATAATGCACCGAGAAGCCTGACGGTCGCCTTTGTCAAGCAGATGGTGTCAAGTGGCTGGTTATGACCAACGTATTTCTGATATCAGTCGATTAATATACCTAGTCTAATACTGCAATGCCATCATCTGCTTTCTGTTGTCATCAAGTATACAGGAATTGCAAAGCAATGGTAATAAAAGTGCAAGGCTAGTAGGAAATCATAGAAATAGTAAACAGACCGCCATGTCTACAAAACCGTATGCTGTGGAATCTTACCGAATAGTGGAAAAGTATGATGTGGAACCTAGGAACCTATATATAGCTGTTTAAGTCTGTTATTAAGTCAAAGATTTCGAGATTCGCACAGTTTTCAAATAGAAACGCTAGCTTACTTCCAAATTACCATATATAGTTGTTGACTTGGTTGTCTTGACATGAAGTGTATAATTATAAAGTAAAATCGAGCGTCCATAAAATCATTTTTATTTTTGAATTTTATGTGGAAATACAATTGCAACAAGAATATATTTCGATGTATTTTAACGACATAATTATGAAACAATCCTAAAAGTGTTTAAATAAGAGAGTGAAAATAAATTGCAATTTTGCCGTTTGTATGAGGAACGTGACTCCTCATTATTTAGATGTGTTGTCGCTGGAGGAATGTGGAAAGCATTTTCCGCCATTCGTTGTTGTTGAACTCTTCGTTGATTTTTCAAGGATTGAAGGAGACGAATGAGATACAATATGCTTTAGTCGCCTGATGATTTTGAATTATGGCAAAAAATATGGGATAAAATACAGGTAACGAAAAATTATGTAATTCATGAGCATCACTACTGCTATAAGGTTTGAAAGACATGGTAGGAAAGTAGGTGTCAAGGTAAACTGAGACAGGGTTCTAGCCTCTACCCGATCTGGGGGAAACCAACAAAATATTAGGAAAGGGAGTTGTAGTTTGAGGAGAAGAAATAAAAACGGTAAGGTTGGCCGCTAACTTTCTAATTCTGCCAGAGTCGAGACACAGCTTGGAACAATAGTAGAACACAATGTACGGTGTTCTGAAAAGGGGTTATGAGGTGAATTTAAATAAATGTAAGGCAAAGGTAATGGAATATAGTCTAATTAAATCAGGTGGTGCTGACTGAGTTAGACAAGAAATGAGACACAAAAAGTAGTGGATGAATTTTTTTACATGGGCAGTAAAATAAGTGATGTTTGTCGAAGAAGAGAATATGTAAACGAAGAATGGCAATATTATGTCAAGCATTCCAGAAAAAGATAAATATTTTAACTTCGAATATAAATTTAAATCTTCGGAAATATTTTCTGTAACTATTGTCTGTAGTGTATCCTTGAACGGAAGTGAAAAACTAGGCCAGTTATTAATTCAGACAAGAGAACATAAGCTTTTGAAAGGTTGTGCTAGAGGAGAATGTTGGCAGAGTGGAGATAAAATAAATTTAGGACGCAACGTAGGTAAAGGGAGGACTGATTGATAAGGACACATCGTGAGGAACCAAGAAATCGCTAAATTTGTAATGGAGGGAAGTGTCGCCGGTAAAAATTATTAATAGGACAGAGACTTGGTTACAATAAGCGAGTTTTAAATGAATGTGGTTTGCGGTAGTTAGGCAGAGGTGAAAAGAGTTGCACAGACTAGCATCAAACCGGATACATACGGCTGTTTGAGTTGAATCTGTGCGACTCGGCAGACACGTTTGCTTGAGATTTCATCCTGGATGGACTGAGACAGACAAATCCTCCATCCTTTGATCAATTTATCCAGCAAAACAGACGCATAACAATAGACTTCATGCACCGTAATAACATCGTGCACACATTAGAAACAACAAAAAAATTGCGTAACTGAATCCTTCAAGTAGCAGCCACAGGATGGTCCGCTAATCTCGATATTTAATAAAATCTATCATATTTGGCCATTGATGATTTGAGACCGGAAACTACCCCAGGAATGCAGCCGTTTCTTCAGTTGGTGCATAACCTCGTAGCGTTTTTGTTTTTCATGTTGGTATTCCGTTTGCTATGGGTTTATTTATCGATTGTCATTTTTTGATTTGTAGTTCACTGCTGAGATTTCAGTTTACGTATTACGATTCTGTCATTCGGAAATAGTGAGTGGAGCCGTGGACTCTAGAAACTGGAGGACCAAGTGGAGAAATCGGAACATTTTCGACATATCCTTCTGTTTGCGTTCGGCAGAGGTGTGGCAGCAGCGGAGGCAGCCAGAAACATTTGTACCATGTATGAGAATAGAGTCATTGGACAGAGCACGGTACAAAAATGGTTTTCTCGTTTTAAGGAAGACTGTTAATGACCCTCGATATTCAAGAAGAGTGTTGGGGTTTTATGCGCGTCATTTAAAAGTATTAATCCACAATGATACACCTCTGCCAGAGGCAATCCAATAATAACGACCAAAAAGAGTGTGAAATGATGCTACTCCACAATAACGCAAGCCGGCATTATTCTACACTTACAGGAAACTCTGTACAGGAGTTGTGTCGGGAAGACATTCTGCACCCACCTTATTCACCTGATCCTGCGCCCTAAGATTCTCACTTCTTACGCCCTCTATCGAACAACCTTCAAGGAACTTCCTTTCCGGATTAAAATGCACTCCGAACATAGCTCAACAAGTTCTTCACCTCAAAGCCACGTGATTTCTACAGTCACGGAACCGAAAAGTTACTGTAGCTATGGTACACTGTTATAAACAGTGGAGGAGAATATATCATTGATGACTGAGGCCTCTGTTATGTGTATCTGTAGTGTTTACTAACTTACGGAAAAGCGCTACGAACCTTTTCACCAATCCTATATGACCGAGCGAGGTGGCGCAGTGGTTAACACACTGGACTCGCATTCGGGAGGACGACGGTTCAATCCCGTCTCCAGCCATCCTGATTTAGGTTTTCAGTGATTTCCCTAAATCGTTTCAGGCAAATGCCGGGATGGTTCCTTTGAAAGGGCACGGCCGATTTCCTTCCCAATCCTTCCCTAACCCGAGCTTGCGCTCCGTCTCTAATGACCTCGTTGTCGACGGGACGTTAAACACTAACCACCACCACCACCACCAACCCTATATCTAAGCAATAGGTGAAACTGTCCCTCCTTTCAATCGTCGTGAGAGCATCGAAATGGCAGATATTGAGATAACCGATTGCGGAACTGAAAAGCAGCTACAATCGCTTAGTAGTGGAAAGGCTTCAGGACCAGATGAGATACCTATAAGATTCTATAAAGATTATGTGAAAGAACTTGCTCCCCTTCTAGCACTAATTTATCGTAGATCTCTCGAGCAACGAAAGGTACCTAACGACTGGAGGCAAGCGCAGGTCATTCCCGTTTTTAAGAAAGGCCGTAAGACAGATTCACACAATTATAGACCTTCATCGTTGACGTTAATCTGTTGTAGAGTTATGGAACATGTTTTATGCTCAAGAACTGTGACGTTCTTGGAAAATGAACAGCCCCTATAAATGAATCAATACGGATTCCGCAAACAGAGATCCTGGGAAACTCATCTCGCTCTGCTCCTCTATGAGATCCACAGTGCAGTGGACAACGGCGCTCAGGCTGATGCCGTGTTCCTTGATTTCATTACGGCATTTGACACCGTCCCGCATTTCCGTTTACTGAAAAAAATACGAGCTTCCATCTGCAAGAAAGTCTGAACCCAATCGCAGGTCTGCTCCGATACTCTGAAGCTCGTATTTATTTCATTAAACGGAAATGCTGGACGGTGTCAAATGCCGTACTGAAATCAGGGAACACGGCATCAGCCTGAGCGCCGTTGTCCACTGCACTGTGGATCTCATGGAGGAGCAGAGAGAGCTGAGTTTCGCAGAATCTCTGTTTGCGGAATCCGTATTGGTTCATATATAGGGGCTGTTCATTTTCCAAGAACGTCACAGTTCTTGAGCATAAAACATGTTCCATAACTCTACAACAGATTAACGTCAACGATGTAGGTCTATAATTGTGTGAATCTGTCTTACGGCCTTTCTTAAAAACGGGAATGACCTGCGCTTTCCTCCAGTCGTTAGGTACCTTTCGTTGCTCGAGAGATCTACGATAAATTAGTGCTAGAAGGGGAGCAAGTTCTTTCACATAATCTTTATAGAATCTTATAGGTATCTCATCCGGTCCTGATGCCTTTCCACTACTAAGCTATTGTAGTTGCTTTTCAATTTCGCAATCGGTTATCTCAATATCTGCCATTTCACACGAAAATTGAAAAGACGGACAGTGTTACAATATTCCGCGGTGAAACAGCTTCCGTAGACCGAATTCAGTATTTCGGACTTCCCTCTGTTATCTTCCGTTTCGTTGCCGATGGGGTCGCTGAGAGAATGAATAGATGATTTTGACCCACTTACTGATTTTATATACGACCAAAAGCTCTTAGGGGTTTTACTCAGGTCGGCTGACAACTTCTTCTTTCAAAATCATTGAACGCTTCTCTCATTGCTATCCTTACACTCATTTTCGCTTCGTTCAGCTTTTGTTTGTCAAATAGGTTTTTACTTCTCTTGACTCTGAAGTGAAGTGCTCTTTGCTTACTTACCGCTTTTCTAACACGGCTATTATACCATGGTGGATCTTTCCCATCCCTTAAAACCTTACGCGGAACATACTTGTGTAGGGCATATTGAACGATGCCTTTGAATTTCTTCCTTTCGTTCACCACATCTTCGTCTTCATCACCGAATATTTGATGCTGACTGCTGAAATATTCTGAAATATTTATCCTGTCACCCTTACTGAGGAAATATATCTTCCAACATCTCTTAACATTCCTTGCAAGACCTGTCGCCATAGATGCCGTCACATCCTTATGATCACTGGTACCTTCTTCTGCGTTAACTGATGCGAGCTGCAGCTCTGTTTGTTTGCAATAAGTGCAGGTCTGTTTGTTGCCAGGAGGTCTAACACGTTACCCTCACGGGTTGGTTCTGTAAATATCTGCACAAGGTAGTTTTCGGACAAGACATCCAGAACATTGTCATACGATTCCCTGTCTCAGGCACCAGTTTTGATGACATAATACTCCCAATCCATACCTGGCAAGTTGCAGTCACCCCCCCCCCCCCCAATTACAATGACATTCTGCAAGTTCTGTCTGAAGTGCTCTACAACTACAGATCCTGATCCAGGTGGTCTATAAAAGCATCCGATCACCATTTTCGACCGTTTTCTGATACTCAGTTTCACCCAGTTAAATTCACATTCGGAATCCGTGATAGTCTCGCAAATTTTTATCGAATTTTATTACTGCAATAAACACTCCGCCACCACTGGTGACAAACCCATCCCTAAGGTAAACATTCCAGTCTGAACTTAGGATTTCGTTATCACTGACGTCTGGCTTTAACCAGCGTTCTGTTCCCAGTACTATCTGTGCAGTATAACCTTCAGTAAGCGATACTAATTCTGGGACCTTTTCTTGCATACTCCTGCGGTTTACTAAAATTATATTAATCTTTCGTATCTCTGATCTGCGAGGAACAAGATTCTCTGAGGACGCTGTTGCTGATTTAACGGGCAAATCGTCTTTGCTCCCAAGGGAGGGGTCCTCTAACCTAAAAAATCTTCATTAGAATTTACGAGGGCAGTTCAATAAGTAATGCAACACATTTTTTTTTCTGAAACAGGGGTTGTTTTACTCAGCATTGAAATACACCGGGTTATTCCCCAATCTTTTAGCTACACAACACTATTTTTCAACGTAATCTCCATTCAATGCTACGGCCTTACGCCACCTTGAAATGAGGGCCTGTATGCCTGCACGGTACCATTCCACTGGTCGATGTCGGAGCCAACGTCGTACTGCATCAATAACTTCTTCATCATCCGCGTAGTGCTTCCCACGGATTGCGTCCTTCATTGGGCCAAACATATGGAAATCCGACGGTGCGAGATCGGGGCTGTAGGGTGCATGAGGAAGAACAGTCCACTGAAGTTTTGTGAGCTCCTCTCGGGTGCGAAGACTTGTGTGAGGTCTTGCGTTGTCATGAAGAAGGAGAAGTTCGTTCAGATTTTTGTGCCTACGAACACGCTGAAGTCGTTTCTTCAATTTCTGAAGAGTAGCACAATACACTTCAGAGTTGATCGTTTGATCATGGGGAAGGACATCGAACAGAATAACCCCTTCAGCGTCCCAGAAGACTGTAACCATGACTTTACCGGCTGAGGGTATGGCTTTAAACTTTTTCTTGGTAGGAGAGTGGGTGTGGCGCCACTCCATTGATTGCCGTTTTGTTTCAGGTTCGAAGTGATGAACCCATGTTTCATCGCCTGTAACAATCTTTGACAAGAAATTGTCACCCTCAGCCACATGACGAGCAAGCAATTCCGCGCAGATGGTTCTCCTTTGCTCTTTATGGTGTTCGGTTAGACAACGAGGGACCCAGCGGGAACAAACCTTTGAATATCCCAACTGGTGAACAATTGTGACAGCACTACCAACAGAGATGTCAAGTTGAGCACTGAGTTGTTTGATAGTGATCCGTCGGTCATCTCGAACGAGTGTGTTCGCACGCTCCGCCATTGCAGGAGTCACAGCTGTGCACGACCGGCCCGCACGCGGGAGATCAGACACTTGCTTGACCTTGCGGCGATGATGACACACGCTTTGCCCAACGACTCACCGTGCTTTTGTCCACTGCCAGATCACCGTAGACATTCTGCAAGCGCCTATGAATATCTGAGATGCCCTGGTTTTCCGCCAAAAGAAACTCGATCACTGCCCGTTGTTTGCAACGCACATCCGTTACAGACGCCATTTTAACAGCTCCGTACAGCGCTGCCACCTGTCGGAAGTCAATGAAACTATACGAGACGAAGCGGGAATGTTTGAAAATATTCCACAAGAAATTTCTGGTTTTTTCAACCAAAATTGGCCGAGAAAAAAAAATGTGTTGCATTACTTATTGAACTGCCCTCGTACTATCATGGTGGATGATAGCATTGTATTTATCTCGACTACGATTACGTGCTCATTATGCTGTTATTGTGGACTGCTCGCATGTCTATTTTCTTATTCTTTATTACACCAATTCCTACACATCCCACATTTCATTATAGATAACTCTGCACTGAACTGTGTGAAAGTGCTGTTCTTCTTGCGATCATATTGACAAATTCACACCATACGTAACATCAACCGATCCATATGTATTTTTATGTCACCTAATCTACCTACTGTTTTCAGGATCTACCATTACACTCTCTGACGCTTAGACAGCTAGCATTCTTTTTTTTTACTGCTGACAACGTGTCCTGAGTAGTCACTTCCCGGAGATGTGAATTTGGACTATTTTGCCTCCTGAATATTTTACCAAATACGTCGCAGTCATATTTAAATTACACAGCAGAACAGCAGGTATTGGGAGACGTAACGAATGTATTTTCCATTGTCTTCCGTCATTCGCAGTAGCAACACAGCTAGGGCATGTCGACCAGTACTGGAGGATCAGATCAATGTACCATCCAGGCTGTTGTACCTGCGACTACTGAAAATCATTCTGCCCCTCTTTAGGAACATTATGTTACTCTGCTCTGTGAACAAATATTCCTCTGTTTGGTTGCATCTTCATTGCTGTGACACGCAAGCTACCCCGTCGCTGCAAGATCATAGTTCCTAGAGAGTGTTATTCGTTCTGCACGAAGAGAGTGTGCCGTCTTCGTACGAACCAAAAATGTTTCCATCGAGCCGCACCATGAAGCCACAAAAGTCGTCTCCAGCGGGTACTTACTTGGCAATGATCGTAATACAAGCATCTCGATGACAAAATGGAGACGGCCGATGTGGCTGAGCGGTTCTAGGTGCTTCAGTCTGGAATCGCGCGACCGCTACGGTCGCAGGTTCGAATGCTGCCTCAGGCATGGGTGTGTGTGATGTCCTTAGGTTAGTTAGGTTTAAGTAGTTCTAAGTTATAGGGGACTGATGACCTCAGATGTTAAGTCCCATAGAGCTCAGAGCCATTTGACAAAATGGAACTGCGTAATTTCTTGTGCCCATGATACGAAACAATGCTACAACAAAGTATCGGTGTACAGTAACCACAGTCTCTAGCAGATTGAGGTTTCGGTCCACTTCTATAGCTGATATGAGTGCGTTCTCAATCATGACCTTGAACCCTAATACTTGCATTAGGCTTTCTCACTTTTAGGAAAGCATGACAATCTTCTTCAATTTCGTCTATAATCCCGTTGTTCACTTTTTTGCAGTTATCGCTGTGACTCTTCGACCCTAGTTACCTCAGAAATGTGATATACCATTGAAAAATAACTCTATCCACTCACTGATTTCCTACTAAGTATAATACATGTTGACGGAATTTATAATTAATGTCTGTGGAACCCGCGCTGTAATTGTGACTGTAATTAGTACGTGCACCTCGCGTTCATTAACTTAACAGAACGTAAAGAAATGGCGGTCAACAGCTAAAATTCCATCATATGTCTTCGAAAGACTCTTTTGATCTTGACAGAATAGAGGTACTAGGATTTATGCTATATGCGATTGCAGTCTTCCTCGGCGTATTCCACTGATGAATTCTCCTCGGGTTATCAGCCGAGTGGTGGCGTCGTCTTGTCGCAACGTTTCAGTGAGTTTCGTACCCATCATCTTGGCCAGAATACGATGGGCACGAAACTCATTGAAACGTTGCGACAAGACGACCTCACCACTCGGCTGATAATCCGAGAAGAATTCATCAGGATTTTTGCTGTTCTTTGTTATTTTAGAACGCAGTAGGATAGATTAATATTGTGATGGGACATTAGCGAACATCTTTCACGCATTTTCTGTTCACAGTGCTAGCAGATCCAGTGGCCGTGCAATATCCTGTAGCGTTGCACAGGAGATGAATACCCCAATATTTACAGTGAGTTGAAACAAATTCGTTTAGGTGATGCACAAGTCAGGACCTTACCGTTACGCAACAGGGCCATATTCTCACAGTCACCGAGAGAATTTCGACAATTTTTATGTCTTACAAATCCATTTGGTTTCTTCATGTAATAGTTAACAACATTTATGTATTTCGACTAGTTAATTAATGAGATAGTAAATTACTTTCTGACTAGCTAAGCCTCGATATGGATTAAGTTCATCAAACGTAAAAATATCAGCGGTACCCAAATAAATCTGATATGTTTTGGACCGAGCCACTACCTCATTTTACCTTCATCATACGAAGTCATATCTCTACATGTGAGAACTTTTTTTGTGAATGTTTCACTGCCGACAGGCCACCCAGGAGCATCTGGCTGCGAGTTAACGTGCAATTAGTTCATCGTCGGTCATCCGTCTCCATCGTCTGCCAGCAGCTTCTTGCTTAATGCGCTCACCGCTACACGTCGCTCTCCATTACCTCAGTGATCAGTCATAGGTGGTTCGCAGCTCAACCTGAATGCAAATCGGGATCTACAGGAACAACGTGATAAGCCCGAGCGCAGATGAGACTTAGCGCGACTCAGCTCAAACTCTGATCGCGTATATCGGGAAGCAGCAACGTGTTAAACAAGCCTCTCACAATAAGGCGGCTAAGCTGCCTATATACACAACGAAATAATGGAAGAGATGTTCAGATGGTTTCGGAGAGGAGTTAGCATCATGAAGCAAAGTGAAAACACCAATAAGGTGTCAACAGTGCTATTCTTCCCGCTTACAATATCAATAAATAAATTCGGATTATATATAACAAACATTGAATAACCGGCTTATTAATTTTTGTTGCTCTTCTTACAGTCTATACTTTCAAGACAAAATGTGACTGGTTTTGCTCTACTAAAATATTTTAAACACTTTCTGTGCTATCTTCAGGGATAGAATACACTAGTCTTTCTCACACTATCAGTTGATAATCTTGTAACCACCTCGCACTCCAAAGCTTCTCATGGTCTCTGATACTGTAGTGTTTCACCCCTTGTTTTAGACGTGTTAAACGCTTGTTTTCGCTGTCGCCGTTTTTAGCTGTTATAGGTGTTTTCACACACTTCGTCGGAATAAGACTAGGTTTCTACGGATAATTCACGAGTTCTTACGACAAAAACCATGTGTTTTTCTGATAAAATATATAACCTGTGTCTGTAGCATTTAAAAACAGCAATAGTGAAACAAATATGTGTTTTAACATATGTAAAACAAGGGAACCAAAATTGCAACATTAGAAATCATGAAACCTGGAGAATGCATGGCAGGTAGAAATTATCAATACAAATAACTTATAGTTTCATATGAGAAACGACGATATATGATATCCACTGATGATAGCACAGAAAGTGTTGAAAAATGTTTGAGTAATACAAAACATGTCAAATGGTGTCTAGTATAAGGCGGGTTTTCTCTCCAATCACACATGGAATATGTACCAAACGTTTAGAAATGTCACAACGTTATGTAAGTATCGGTTTCTAACTTCACAAAGTTGTAATTTAAAATAATATAGGTATAAAATTCTGTACCATACCGAGAACGAAAAAACTACTACATCCCGATAGAACACGTTGCGATGAAATTCTGTGTTAACTTGTGTATGTGTCTATAGTTTCCATATTATAAGTCTAGCGTAGTAAAAGCAAATATGAGCCCCATTTTTCAGTTGTTTGATTAGTTATTTCCTGTAATCTTGAAATTTAGAACACCCGAAAAATCTGTGTTTTATACCTCCAATAGAATCTTCGTCGCTGTAGCATTTGGCATTTTTCGCTCCATCGATTCTCACCAGATACCACGAACAGCTGCCCTGACTGAACCTGTCTAGTTCAGACTGCTAGTCTTATGGCCAGTGAATGAAAGTTTTAGAGGAATTACTGGCAAAACAGCAGCACAGCATTTGTCTTTAATAACATTCTCAGTTTTGTTTATAATGTTCTTCAGCGATTTTCACCCATGGTACAAGATCGGACTATCAATTTGTTGTAAGTCGGAGAATTCCTACGTTTGAAAAGTTTCTTCCCAACTTGTCAACCGGTTTATTAAAAACTACCCCCGTATGAGCTAGATTCCCCAAGTGGGTTGTCGTTATTCCTCAAAAGTTTGTTTCCAGCTCCGTGTGTAATGTCAATTATAAACACTTCAATTTATTTACTTTATTGTTTTAGTTAGAATTTATTCCAAGTTTAATGTGCTTTTTTGAATCTATTGTGATTGTCAATTCAGGTATCCAATATTCTGCCAGAATTCAATGCGTCTTCTGTAGCTATAAATATGCTGCAATTCGCTGGAAGTTAAAAACTACCGAATCTGGTCTTATATGGAACAACAAACTGCACAGTCAACAAGATTGTGAAAAGCAGTTCTAGAAACGTATGTGACTATTTCGAAAGCAGCTTCAGACATATGTTTGATCAAGTCTGACAGCTGATAATTCCAGGTTCGAAATATGTTCGTTTATGAAAAGCCAAAAATGGGACA
This sequence comes from Schistocerca serialis cubense, assembly GCF_023864345.2. Classification (NCBI taxonomy): domain Eukaryota; kingdom Metazoa; phylum Arthropoda; class Insecta; order Orthoptera; family Acrididae; genus Schistocerca; species Schistocerca serialis. The sequence continues at coordinate 588,357,636 of NC_064640.1, forward strand.
ACGACTGTACAGAGGTTTTAAGAACATTACACGTGTTTCTAAACAGATCTCATTTCAAATGTTATGGTGGCTGTCATCAAATATCTGTTATGATGAAAAGCTTTGTATTTCATGTTCAAGATAAGAAAAAAAAATGCTATGGTCGCAGGTTCGAATCCTCCCCGTGGCATGGATGTGTGTTATGTCCTTAGGTTAGTTAGGTTTAAGTAGTCCTAAGTCTAGGGGACTAATGACCTCAGATGTTAAATTCCATAGTGCTTAGAGCCATACGAATTATTTTATACTTTCTGTGTGCCAAAAATCAGGGAGGCACGCATTTACAGAGGTAGTGATTGATAATTTACACTCTGAGATTTTATTCAAATAATTTATTTATTTATCATGTGGCAATACATATACAAAGATTACAAAATCATTACGCGACAGTATTTAAACACAGATCTCCACCATAAAATAACGCAAATGACAACAGCTATATAGGATGCTATGTTTTCTTATGTATTTTATGTCATCACATGTCGCTGTCAGGAAGTCTTCGAAAGGCCCGTTGTAGATACGTGCGAGACATGTTGATACAACGGCAGAAACTGTCCGTTGATCCTCAGCTCTGTTACACGATGATGAAGACTTGACCAACCTGTAGGGAGTGTCTGCATATCTTCCATCGCGCATTCGGATGCAGCTGTGTTACTCTGAGCGCTCCTACGGAGAGCTGAACGATACCGGAATCTTAACAACCGTCAAAATATTCATTACTGCCAGGAAAATGATGCAAAATGCCAATTATTCGGCAAAGAGGGCGGCTGGCTTTTTGGCATCTGTCGGTGGCTAATACGCCAGGTACTTCATATGGGACGGACAGACGAATTGCATAGATCCTGGTGAGGAAAACTTCCAACCAATAAAAAGTGAACAAAGGTCTACAGACATCCTACTAATACCACTCAATAGAAAGGAAACGAGACTGCTCGCGTTTTTAAGCAATTGTTTTCCGTGACGTGTTATTAACCGTGTGTTCCTTAACCTTGAACACCGTCATTACACTCATACGTTTCATCAAAATCAGTTAACTGAATTGTTGCAGAGAAACAGTTTGTTACATATGTTTAACAAACTGTCGAAAAAATGCATTACCCTCAGGGACTGAGTTCATTTGTACAGGGTATAATATGAGCGTTGTGAGGGGTTGCTGTGTTAGGGAGTCATTTGTCACGGTCATCGGCGTTAAGATGGTGTTCAAGAGGCCTGTCTGTTTACCCCCTCTTTTGGCTCAGCAGACAATAAGTGTGCAGAGTTTAGAGGAGAGCTGTCTGTAACATTTATTCTGGGGTACAACCATGCCGCACCGATGAGTGTGTGCTCCTTTAGATACAGATATTTGAACGTAGTCACACTGGAGGGCTGCGAGAAGCTGGATGAACGTATCAGCGGATTGCCGCACATGTTAAACACGATGTATCGGTTGTGTATCGCTGCTGCCTGTCAAATAGTCCTGCACCCGTAGACCATGTTCTGTACGTCCACGTAATGCTGACGCACGTCAGATTCGATGCTTTGTGGCGACAGAACATCATCCAGATACTAAATACGGACATATGTTGCACCTGTTATGACATCAGGGACCTATGGGGGACGTCTGTTGCGTATTCCAGAGTGCATTCCACACGACACCCATGTCCCAACTCATGCTTCATAGTGTCGAGGGCCAACAGTTACACGTCGCATTCACATTTGGTGCTGCTGTAGGGTAAAGTAACCAGTGTCCGCTATATTGCACAGACTGTTATCCCCGTGCTACTGACATTTCTTCCACGGTAAGGTGATGCACTTTTTCATTAGGACAATGCACGTTCACATATGAGTGCTAGACGCAACACGCTTTTCGTGGTGTACAACAACTTCCCTGAGCAGCCATATCACCTGATCCCTCTGCAATTGAACGCGTATAGAACATGATAATACGAGAAATTACTCGTTCTTAAGAGTCTGCGAGAACCTCTGCCGAATTGCAACACAAGGTGCAAAATGAGTCTTCAGTTCTCGCAGGCATATTTGTTGATCGAAAAGTCCACGGGTGTACTGCTGGTTCATAGTGTCCAACGTGCACGAAAGAGAGAACGCAAAAGATTTGTGGGACACTGTATCGCAGGATACCACTCGGCATCTTCATAATCGTTTACCTGCGAGGAAAGATACCTGCATTGCCATCAGAGGGGTGCACCATGTATTGATGTGACTGTCAGGGCACCCGCTTCTATGATACGTGAGTTTCATGTGTTCTGAATTTGTTATTATATACGCCTCCAATGGTGAACTAGGTGTCACGTCACTTTTCAATAGAAAGACTATGTCCTTGGGGATGGCAGATTTTTATCCGGGTGTATAATTACGGCTAATTGGCCCTCGCAGAGGACGTAATATGTTGCATTATAGCTTAAATCCAACTGGAAAACACCTATTCCCTCATGATGCATCGTGATCACGCATTGGGGTCTTGGTTGACACGTGAAACGACAGAGAATGTGCATGGGCTGTCACCTGAAAGAACAAAGAAATGTTTTTTCTCATCTCCCATCGGCTATCACTAATTAGGGTATGTTGCCTTTTGTAGCACCTGATTGGCCAAAAGTCGAGAACAGAGACTCCAGAATAGTGATACACCAGATTCTTGGTGTTGCTTCAGTCTCGATATTTGACCTTGTCAGTCCAGTTTTGTAAGTTAAGTTCGGAAATTCTGGTGAAGAAGGACAGATAGAAAAATACAGGCGATCTGACATGTGCACAAAGCAAAAGTGCCGTTTTAATTCGTGCAAAATATTGACATTGTGATTGTGACGAAGTAAATTGTCTCAAATTCCGTCAAGGCAATAAATTATTCTGGCATTCCTCAAAATTACGAAATCATTCAGCAGGATTGATAATACTTGATACTCACTGCAGTCACAACAGATGTAACCAGCTGTCCTACGACCACGTGAGATTTTCTGCCAGAGGGATACAACTATTACAAGACGCAAGATGAGTAGAGAGAACTTTTACAACATGTGGCGAAAGTGGACGTGTCTATCCAAAAATCCTACGTCAAGTTTTAGGCTATAACATTCAGCACATATCGTCATATTTTCCACTGCAGTTTTAAGTGGAAGTGTAGCAGTGTGACAACGCAGTTTTTCACCAAACGCCATAATTATGGCTAATGGGCCCTCACAGAGGACTTAATGTGGTGCATTACGGCTTAAACCCAACTGGAAACCACCTATTTCCTCATGATGCATCGTGATCACGCACTGGGGTCTTGGCTCACACGTGAAACGACAGAGAATGTGCGTGGGCTTTCACCTGAAAGAACAAAGAAATGCTTTTTATTTTTATTTTTGATGCACAAGGGACGAAACTGCTGCTGCCTGTCCATTGCTCACTGTGAGTTTGAATGCCACCTAGTGATGATGCGGACATGTGAAACGGTGAGGACGGTATTAAGCGGAGCAGAAGTGAACCGGAAATCATTCTAGCGACGATACTGACCGGAAATGGGGAATTACACTGACATTACGACAAACGCATATTGCTATGTCCCAACATAATGAAATAATCATCTAGGAGAAACAGTTAAGCTGGTCGGATGTTCAGATACTACTAACTGTAAACTTCTGTGGAAAGTGGTTGAAAGCAGGCTACACACCTCCGAAAACATACCAAGGACTTACCGAATGCTTGCTACACATATAGTCACTGCTGTACTACGTTCCAAATTTGGTCCAACACGCAATTAAGCAGGTGTTCATCAAGTTTTAACTCATAGAGGATGTTCAGTGAGTGGCAGTCAGCCGGCCGGGGTGGACGAGCGGTTCTAGGCGCTACAGTCTGGAACCGCGCGACCGCTACGGTCGCAGGTTCGAATCCTGCCTCGGGCATGGATGTGTGTGATGTCCTTAGGTTAGTTAGGCTTAAGTAGTTCTAAGTTCTAGTGGACTGATGACCTCATAAGTTAAGTCCCATAGTACTCAGAGCCATTTGAACCATTTGAGTGGCAGTCACCTACAAAGTGAAATCTATTCGAGTTCTTACTCCACTGCATATACTTCTTCCAGTATTCATGACAGTGCGAGTAGTAGCATTTATTCATGTCTCTATGACATTTAATGGAGAACTGTGAATCTGAAATATACACTGGTGAGCCAAAACATTATGACCACCTGCTTAATAGCTTTATTGTCCGTCTTTGAACGATATACATCACAGATTCTGGGTATCAGGTATCTGATAGTTCGTTGGTAGGCTTGTAAAGGTATGTGGCATTACATGTCTACGTACAGGTCACATAATTCACGTAAATAACAAGCCACTGATTTGCGAAAGACGTGACGGCGACCGATAGCGATCCAGAAGAATTCCACAGGACTTACAGCAGGCGAATTCGGTCGCCGAGACATCAACATGTGTTCACTATAAACCTCCTCAAATCACTGTCAACGTCTCTTTGATTACTATCACAGGTCTCATGCAAGTGCAGGAGAATGTCTTCCGTAGTATAATACTGTTCCCACCAGCCTGCATCCGTGGTGCACTTCACGTTTCGAGCCGCCGTGCACCTCGAAGACGGAGTTTGTGGAGACGACCATCGAACTAATGTAGCAAATATGTGATTCGCCCGAAGAGCCGACACATTTACATTGATCGACAGTCGACTCCCGATGGTCCTGTGCCCAATGCAATCGTAATTGACTATGTGCGTGGATCAACAGGTGAACAAATTGAGGTGATCAGCTTCGGAGCTCCATGTTCAATAATATCCGATGAACGATGTCCTCCGAAACATTCGTGTGGGCACTTGCACTATGCTCTTTCTGCAGAGATGCCGCAAACCACCATCTATCCTAATTTACAGAGCAGACAAGCCTCCAAAGCCCACGTTATGTTCAGAATCGTGGGCGTCCAACCATTTACCGCCTACTGGTAATTTACTGCCCTTCTACCTTTTTCCATAGATGCTCACAACAGTAGCACGTGAACATTAGAGCAGCTTCGTCGTTTTCGATATATTCGTTCACAGACCTGCCCCTTCGCATAGTCCATAATCTCAGTGCATTTCTACATATACACCCACATAGATACTCCACAACCCACCTTATGGTGCGTGGCGGAGCGTACACTCTAGAACTACCTGTCATTTCCTTTCGCCACGAGGGGAAGCCGCGTGATCTAGGGCGCCTTGCCACAGTTCTCGCGGCTCTCCCCGTCGGAGGTTCGAGTCTTCCCTCAGATATGGGTGTGTGTGTTATCCTTAGGTAAGTTTGTTTGAGTTAGATTAAGTAGCGTGTAAGCCTAGGGACCGATGACCACAACAGTTTGGTCCCACAGGAATTTACCATCTCCATTTCCTTTCCTGTTCCATTCGAAAATAGAGAGAGGGAGAAACAAATGTCTACATGTCTCCATATGAGCCCTTATTTCTCGTATCTTATCTTCGTGGTCCTTACATACAATGTATGTTGGCGGCAGTAATCGTTTGGCATTCAGCTTCAAATGCCGGTTCTCTAAATTTTCTCAGTAGTGTTTCTTGGATAGGACGTAACTTTCCCAGAAAGTATTCCTATTTGAGCTCCCGAAGCATATCCGTAACACTTACTTGCTTTTCGAACCTACTGGTAGCAAATCTAGTAGCCCGCCTCTGAATTGGTGCGATGCCTTCCTTCAGTCCGACCTAGTACAGATGCCAAATGCTCGAACAGTACTCAAGAATAGGTCGCATCAGCGTCCTATATGCGCTCTCCTTTAAAGGTAAACATCTCTTTCCTAAAATTTTCCCAATAAACCGAAGTTGACCATTCGCCTTCGTTACCAGAGTTGTTACATCCTCGTTTCATCACCTATCGCTTTGCAGCGTTACGCCCATATATTTAAACGACTTGAATGAGTTATGCAGGACGCTAGTAACACCGTACCTGAACATTAAGTTAATTTTTTCCACATTTAGGGCTAGCTGGCATTCATCATACCAGCTGGAAATTTAGTCTAAGTCGTCTTGTATATTACTACAGTCATTCAACTTCGACACCTTACTGTACACCACAGCATCATCAGCAGACAACCGTAGATTGCTTCCCACCCTGTCCGCGAAATCGATTATGTATCTTGAAAAGAACGTTGCCTTCCCTCCAGGGATTCCTTAAGCATCTGCGTAACACTTAACATTTTGTTCTAACCTACGGGTAACAAATTTAGCAGCCTGCCTCAGAGGGCACTTGCATGGGCCTCGATTGGCCGCCATATTCACCGGATCTGAACATATGAGATTCCCTTTTGTGCGGCCATACTAAAGACAATGTGGACGGAAATAGTCCCAAAGCAATTGCTGAGCTGAAAACAGTCATTCAGGAGGTCATCGTATTCCGATACTTCAGCGGGTCATGCAGAATTTCGCTGTTCGTCTGCGCCACATCATCGCCAATGTCTCGGCGACCGAATTCGCCTGCTGTAAGTCCTATGGAACTCATGTGGATCGCTATCGGTCGCCATCACGTCTTTCGCAAATCACCGGCTCGTTATTTATGTGAATTACATGACCTGTACGTAGACGTCTAATGCACTTCCCTGGGGCGCTCCTGGTGATACCCTTGTCTCTGATGACGATGACATACTGGGTTCTATTATTTAAGAAGTCTTCGAATCCCTCCATTATCTGTGAACTTATTCCATATGTTCGACCCTTCGTTTACAGCCTGCAATGGGGTACCGTGTCAAATGCTTTCCTGAAATATAGAAATACGGGATCTGCCTGTTGCCTTTTATCCATGGTTTAGTATATCATGTGAGAAAAGGACAAGCAGAGTTTCGAACGAGTGAAGCTCTCTAAAACCATGCTGATTTGTAGACATAGAAGTCTCAGTCTGAAGAATGTTTGTTATATTTGGACAGAGAATGTATTCAAGGATTGTGCAGCAAGTTGGCTTTAGGTATGTTGGTCTGTAATTTTGCGGTCCTTTCTTTTACCCTTCTTACGTACTGCAGTTACCTGCGCGTTTTTGCAGTCGCTTGGGACTTCGTGCTGGACGAGAGAACCACGATAATCATAAGCTAGATAAGGGACCAATGTCACAGAGTACTCTTTGTAAACCCGAACTGGGATTCCATTTGGACATGGTGATTTATTTGCTTTCAAATCTTTCAATTGTTTCTCTGCGCCCGGTATCTTATTACTATATCGTCTGTGCGGGAGTCTGTCCGATGATCGAATGCCGGTGTGTTTGTGCGATTCTTCTCCGTGAACGATTACTTGAACTTTAAATTTAAAAGTTCCGCTTTCATTTTGGTGTCTTCAACTGCCACACCAAACTGGTCAAAACGGACTGAATTGGAGCCTTAGACCCTCTTAGTAGATTTACGTAAGACCAGAATTTTCTCGCATTCTTTGCCAAATATTTTCCTAGGTGTGAAGGTGGTGGTTGTTTTATGCTTCAGGCATGGATCTTTTCACAGATGCACGAATCTCTACTAATGTTCGCTCTGCGACATTTACGCGTTCCCTTTGGAACCGAGAATGCAACAGCTCGTGCTTATTCATCATCCTACGAATATCGTTAATGAAACATGGTGTGTCTTTTCCATCCTTTATCCACTTACTAGGCACATATCTCTCCAGAACACGATTTACAATCTGCTTAAACTTCGTCCATAATTCCTCTACATCCATCTTACAGTATCTAAATGATGCTACTTCACTGTGTAAAAAAGATTATAATAATTGCTTATCTGCTCCGTCTAACCGAAAAACTCTCCTAGCCTTCTTGACTCATTTACTAACTTTCGTAGATATTGTTACATTAGCAATCATGGCATCATGATTGCTAATCCCCATTTCTATATTGATATTGTCAAAAAGGTCCAGCCTATTTGTAGCTACAATGTCTAAGATATCTTCACTACGTGTGGGCTGCCGAGATAGGTGCTCGAGATAGTTTTCAGGAAAAGTGTTGAAAAGATTTTCACATGACTGTCTGTCTGTACCCCACGCAGTGGATTCATAGACCACCCAGTCTATACTCGGTAGGTTAAAGTCACCTCCAACTAGTACTGCAGAATCTGGTTATTTACACGCTATTGATGGTAGACTTTCTTTGAATGACCCTAGAACTGTCACTGCAGAATCGCGTAGTCGATAAAGAATCCAACAATTTACTTGGTTTCACCTACATCTGTTATACGAGACCAGATAACTTCGCTCTCACACTCAACTTCAACCTCAATGGAGACAATGTTTTTGTTAACTTCAATGAGAAGTCCCATTGTACGGCCACTAATCTACGTTTCCGATATACATTCTACAACTCACTCAGTATTTCAGAGCTTTCACTTCGAGTTTCTGCCAGCTCTCGGACCCAAAAATAACTTGAGCGCGAAAACGTTCCTGAAGGGTGCTAAATTGAGGAACTTTAATAGGAATGCTTCGATAGTTTAGTGATAAAATTATGACACTCGAAGTATCTTTACTTCTGAACGCCGTTTGACTTCCCTTGCTACATATTGACTTGAGAGTGTTCTTCAGAGCACCTCAAACTACTGCCTAGCTTAAGAAAATCCTCATGTGCACTCCACAAGTACTCTGCTACTCGAGTAGCTGTTTCATTTATGTAGTGCACCACTGACCTATCAAGAGGAGTCCTACAAATCCCAAGACGATAAAGCAGATCTATAAATCAGCAGCCAAGACCGTCAGTGAGTCGACGAAGTCTTAGGCTGAGACCTTCCACTCGGCTCCAAACCAAAGGACCCTCTGGGAACAATGCTGCAAATCGCGATATCTGCTTGCACCCCACGCACAACGCCAGCAGTCTTAACAACCTCTGACAGCCGCCCGTGTGAACTGAGGATCGCCTCAGAACCCATGCTACAGGCGCCGTTGGTGCCGACGTGAACCATAACTTGCAGACGACTGCACCATGCAGGCTCGATACGTACAGGAAGGCCACTCCCATCTCTGATGAGGCCCCAACCCCAACAGACGTACCGAGTGCAGATTGGTTTTCTTTCCAGCCTTGAACTCTATCTGGCTAAGGGGCTCCATAACGCGCATAATATTGGAGCACCGAATAACTAGTAGAGCCCCCCCTCCCCTCCCCTGCGCATGCTCGGACTCTGCTAGAGGAGCGGCCACCAGTCTACTCACGGGGTGAATGGATGAGGTTCGGCGGCCAGTCTCCCCATTGTCACTCCGCCTCGAAAGACGCTAACGCTTACCACCCGCCAGTCACCCTGCTGTGAGGGCGGAGTCACCGCGTCGGTTGCATCGGTTGCACTAGGAGGTGCTTCGAATCCTCGAATGCAGAGCGCATGGGAAAAACAAGCGACACCTGTAGTATCCCATGCGACGCGCCAGATTGTCCGCCACCGCTACACCCCGAGGCAGCAACCATAATATGACTGAGCGTTGCCAAAGGCGCATTCAGCTGTTTGCGAACTGCGGCCAGCTCCTCTTGCGTTCGCACACAGCACGCAAACACTCTAGCTATCCTATCAATACTAACTGAGGAAGTAAACTATAAAAGTAGATAGAAATTAGATATGCACCTTGCTACCGTTCTAATGTGTCACTAATGGACGCTGATGCGTTAATTAGCTATGTAGCTGGCTGTTCAGTGAGCATCTACTGCGATACCAACTGAATGAATTTACACTTGCAAAGAGGCAAGATTAAACCTCTTAAACAGAAAAAAACGCACGAAATTTAATAAATATACTACGAGGAAAACACAGGAACAGATAAATACTTAACTTGCCGCTCTGTAGTTGTATTCGTGTAACAGCTGGGAGCAGGAGGCATCTGCAGCCGAGCCTCTCGCCTGGGTGACAGCCCGTTTGTGTCTGCTCCGCTTACTTGCTTTTGTTACCGCGTGACGTGCCTGCAGCGTCATCAGGTGATATCCAGTCTCACTGTGGGCAGTGGTCATAATGGTTTGACTGATGACTGTATTTGTCACTTAAATATGCTTACAATTTTATCTTCTCTACCGTTCCTAGAATACTCTAATATTTTATTTTGATACTTTAGATTCATAAGAAAATTTACTCTAACATCTGCAGAAGTATTATATTGTACTGTCGCTCAGCAGAATAGTATTTAAGAGAAGAAATAAATTTTGAGCTGTCTGGAACGATGTCCAGATGCTGTGCGTTTACCCAGTACTCAGTGGTTGCACAATTAGTATAAATAGTCGTGGGTGGCAGATCAGAAACAAGCCAAGATCACACTGCCACAGAATGTGCGAGGTAGGGCGTCAGGAACACCTGATTCGTCACCACAACATCATTGCAAAGGAGGTATAACTATATTCTGTTAACAGGGCAGCATGGAGTAACTACACCTAAAAATTATATAAGAACACCTTTCAGGCTACAAAACTTCCATAAATGAACGCCCTCGAGCTATGAAACTAAATATTTGTCCAACCGAGAATAGTGACCAGCTATAAAAACTGGAGAAAATTTGGTCACTCATACAGGGGAATCACGTAATCGAACTCTACATAGTTCTACCCTTCCTTCCATTCATGACTCGAAGTCTAGTCATTCCGTCTCCATTACTGATACTGATAGAAGGACGGCTCCACTCTGTAGCTGTCTTCACTTCTATCAGCTAACATGAAACTTTACAATTTTGTGTCATAAGTGCTGCCGCCGCCACAGATGGGCCATACCTGCATATCAGCAGCCATCATCGACACCTGTCACTATGCAATACAGCGTATGGCCAATATTTAAAGGCCTCTTTTCCTTTTTCCTTTATCTTGGGGCCATGTTGTGTCAACAGGACATTCATATGAACCTAGGAATGACATTCTTTAGACTTCAGGAACTTGCAGGTCTGTCGCAGTTCAGGGTAACTCTAGAGAGGAATACAAACAGCCAACCAGACGCAAGTACTGTAATTTGTCGGGGCATGAATTATCTTGTACTAGGGCAGTGACGGTAGCTTCCGATATTTATGGGAGGTTTGATAATGAAGGATAGTAATGCACTGAGTCCCACTAGATCACGATACGTAGGAAGGAAAAGAGTAATTGTTTTGCTTATTGATATAGTGTCGGTACACTGGGTTCTCATTTGTTCTACAGCACAATTCTGAGTGGAGGTTACACAACGATCAGAAATACGAGCTGCAACTTCAAGCGAAGCCACTGAACTTCAGAAAAACGCGGTGGCCAAGTTGCTTCAGAATAAATCAGAACAAAACCGGGTTAATGAGGAGTTGCAGAAGGAACTGGAAGCGTTACAAATCGTCAGTGAGCAGAAGGAATTTCAGGGAGGGGACTCGAAGACCTTAGTGAACGCTCCCATCCCGTCCATTGATTCCATAGCAGCCAGTCTGATTTTGAATTTTTCTGGAAAGGATGTGTCGGTCTTCGTCGATGACGCGAGTGCAGTAGCTTAGTTAGAGGACTGGTCTGAGGAAACGTGTCTGTACATAACTAAGCTAGGATTAGTGGGCGAGGCCAAAACATATGTTTTGCACATGGAAATCTCAGAAGGGCACAGACGTTTGACCAGCTGGCTGAAGGGCTTGTCCAGTGATGAGGTAAGCACAATAGTGCCAGGTTTTCAGGGAAAAGCTCATTGGATTAATGCAGAAGTATAATGCGTGAACAGAGGCATTCTGTGACCGAATTTGTAGAGTGAATTCACATACTTACGAACTGATGCACAATGCTGAGAGGAAACATACAATAGGGCCTTAGACCTAATTGTAAAGGTTATTTCGGCTGATATTTCTTGTCGGGTGAATATGGAAAGTCCTAGTTATTTGTCTTCATTTACGGATTTCCACACAACTGGTAGAGATCGATATTACGACTCAGGAACGAAGTGACCATTGCGCCTTCTATCTGAGGTTAAGTGATACTAATGTGAACATGTGAGTCAGGTCACCAGCCACAGTGTTCTGAGTGTGATGAGCTTAAGCATAGGGCACGTGACTGCAGCAGGAAGAAAGATAAACGGAATAGAAGGTAGCTTCCGTCAAACGCAAGTAGAAATGCCTTAACCCTCGAATGACATTCCCAATAAAAGGGTGCAGGGCAAATATGTGTGTAGAGACAGATTGTTGCTTGCTTGACTCAGTAAATAACAACAACCATTAATTCTTTGGGGGGATAGGTGCACATGTGTCGGTTGTTAGTCCTGATCTGTTGGTTAGGAAGGGACGTCAGTCTCCCTGGTATAGGTTACGTGGCGTGGCTGATAATGGAATCAGTGAGAGCAACACTGGTTACCTTTAACAATGGAGATGAGAGTTTTGAGCAGCAAATGGAAGTGTTGCCACACGTTGGTTAGTGGTACTGTGCGGTTCTCGGACTTGATTTTCTGTACAAAAATCATGCTGTAATTGATCTTTCGAGGCGTACTTTCGAGCCTGGTGGAACATTATTTCTGCTAGCCTAGAGAGTTGCTACTGAGTCAATGTCACAAGGTGCTCCTGTTATGAAGGTGTTACCGCCTCAACTGTGCACTATTACACTAAAGTTTAATAAGTAAGATAACATAATAGCAGGTACAGGCAAATCGGTCTGAATAAGTGTAGCTATTGACGTACAAACGGAACTGTTGTGCGTAGTAGAACCGTTGTACTACAGCGTGGCATTAGATAAGTCGCACTCTATGGTGAGTAGGAATGTAGTACACGATATGCATATAGATACAGAATTCATGGTTCGTGTGAGCTTGCACTATTTTGGTATGGTTGAGGTTACTCTACCGATAGACCTAATGGTTGCCAGTTTGAGTGTCTTAGCGGAAGATAGTGGTGATACTCTGAGAGATAACCATAGCCGTAAGCATTCGGCTAGCAATTCTGCATTACGTGAGAAAGTTACACTTATAAGGAAAAGTTAGGGAAGACTTGAAAGATTCATTATTTGAATTCAAGTATTTGTTCAATCTAATGTCTAAGCTGACAGTGACGCCAGCAGCTCAACAGAGAAAACCGAAAGGAAGCAACCCTCTGGTATATAGGAAGCCATAAAGGGTGCCAAAACATTTAAAACAATTGATGGACGAATTCATTGCCTAGCAGTTAGCTGATGAAATCATTGACCATAGTGACAGTTCATGGGGTGTGTACATTGTCATCATGCCCAAAAGTCATTTAATGGTACCAAGAAACATACGTAGGGTACCGGGTAATTATCGTTACCTCAGTGCAAGGATTATCACTGATGCAGATTCCACATTTGATCACTTGGTTCAAAGTAGATACTTCTCATCCATGCATTTGAAGAGTGGTTACCACCAGCTTGAGGTGGCTCTATAAGACTGACTGAAGACAGCCTTTGTCACACCTTGGGGGCATTACTACTTGTAGTATAGTAGGATACCACTTGGACTGAAGAATTCACCGGCTACTTTCCGGAGATTATGGTATGGAGTGCTTCGGGGATTGATCCAAAACGTGTGTTTACTTCACGATATAACAATTTTAAAAGCATATGGAATAACAAATGACAAGATAAGAAGAATTTTTTTTTAATATTGCAGCTAGCACACGTAAAACTCCGTGGTGGCAAGTTCCGTTATGCCCAAAAGGAAGTAAACTATCTCAGACATGTAATTCTTGATGCAGTAGTAAAAAGTGATACACAGCTAATACCAGCGATTAGTGACATTTTTCCAGGGGGCAGGGTACCTGGTGCCTCCACTCCTTGGCAGTGCGTGAACCCCCTTTCCAGCTGTACACTGGAAACACCTCTCAGGCTGTCCTCCGGTTCGCTGTTAGGACTTCAGCCTTCTCATCATCATTACAAACATCATTAGAGGCATGGAGTTTTCCGGGGGAAAGTCTATTCGCAGCTACGCTCATCGAGAGCGCTAAGGCTTCCGTGGACACTTACAGTTAGGCTAGGCTGTGGGACATACCGGCCACTCATCCGCCGTGAACAAGGCCACGGAACTAATCGTGGACAACTTCAGGGGCTACAACCAGAGACTCCATGACGGGTGCTGACGCATTCCTGTGACTTGGAATCAGCGCGGCTGCTACCATCCCACCCCGAGGATGAGACTGAGTAGCTGTGAAACTCTGCTAATTTTATGCTGCCTCACTGACGTCTTGGGCGTGACACATGTCCTTACCATCGCCACTCCGATAGACCATTATGAACCCTCGTAGGCTGTCGAATGCAGAGAACTCTTACAACACTTAAAGCTGACTATAGTTAACTATCACAACTGATAGTTTTTTGAGAAATTTTAGACTCTTGGGAACATTTTTCCGGTTAGAAAAACGTATCAATACAGTGAATAAGGAAAAATTAGGTCATAGACTCAAGATAATTCTCAGTTTTACATGCAGTAGGAAGGAAACATGATTCAGTTTGTAGGTGACTTAAGTGGGGGGGGGGGGGGGCGGGGACGAACTTTAGTACACAGAGCTGTCATCTCTAGCAGCAACAATGACCTCAATTCAGTTCTGCCTAGAAGTGTATTTGCATAACTGACAGGGGTACGTCAATCTGCACTGTTCCAGTTCTATTCCTGAGTTCGCCAGTCGCAGTGTCTGTAGAATGGCGTCGTTCCAGTATCTCAGAAACCGCTCACCTGATTATTTTCAGTGGGAGAGAAATCCATAGAAAGTACAGGCCACAGCAAAGGTCGAACACTCTTTGTATGGAGCAAGGTCTGCATGCGTCATGAGTTATTCTGTTGAAAGATATCACGGAGACAACAAAGATGAGCCAAATAAATGTGACGCCTTCGGTCCTAATGACCTGATATGCGAGTCAGAGGTGAACGTATTGTGTATGGACACGCATTCCAGGGCACTGGGCCCATTTGATGATGCCTAATGCTATCTTCCAACGTTCGTTCTCCTCAAAGGTTCCACATGCTGATACATAATGTTACGAAAATCGATTTAGTGGAAAATTCTAGCTCATAATAAAAATAAGCAATTTAATCCAATAATATCTGCATCATGTAGCAGAATGCAAAACATCAGTTAATTATGTTAGTTCATGTGTCAATGATGGTGGGTCATAACAAGGAGCTTTCTCAGTTTACTTTGTTTGCATTATAGAGTACAAATTCAGAAACATCTGATCTTGTTGTGCTTACGGAGCTGGGATACCTGAAAAGTGAAAGGACAGTACGATATTTCCTTATAAATGTGCGAGAACGGCAAATCCTTTTCCAAACAAACCCATCAGGAAAACTCACTTTCTCTCTGACTCGAAAAAAGCATTAATGGGCCGAAATTGCTGCAAAACATGTTGTTTCGCTGCAGTTCCACAATATTAACAGAGAGGATGGATATTAAGAGTAAAAATGACAGGATTTTCAGATATGAACAAACTAAACTATTTGAGACTGGAATGTTTTCAGAGAGCACCGTTCGTTTCAAGAGCTGTTTTTGGTATAGGACCAGAATGTGTTACATAATGGTAATGGAAGTTGCTAGCAAGTTGTGGAGAGTCAAAGAACCTCATCTCGGTGGTCAGATGAAAGAATGCATGCTGTGTGATATTCATACTATAGAATACTTAGATCCTATATTTGATGTGAAGGACTCGACTGGTGGATTACTCATAAACGGCTGTCCTCCTGTCCCCAGTGACACACTGGATTCACACTGCAGACGTATTAGGGGGGACGTTGCCCAGATTCCCATCTGGCAGTCCATGTTTTGGTTTACAGTGATTTCACGAGATTGTGTGAAGCACATTTTGGAATGGACCCTGTAAAGGGGTACAGCTGATTTCAGCCCCTTTCTTCCCTGATCCGAGCTGGTTCTCCATGTCTAATGAAGGCCTCATTGATTGGACGTTAAACACTATTTTTCTTCTTTTCCCCAGTTTGCAGGATGGACATCATGCAATGGTCGACGTTAGTAAAAGATCGATCACTCCCTGAAGACAAGAAATGAGGCCCTCGAATGAACTCAGCCACCCAAGTTACATTTACCTTTAAAAAAAAAAAACAGTCAAGAACCCAGAAGGACACAATGAGATAATTTATAGTGCAATGGAATTGTCATATTCTTATTTCCTTCTCAATCATGGTTTGATGGAAATACACTCCTGGAAATGGAAAAAAGAACACACTGACACCGGTGTGTCAGACCCACCATACTTGCTCCGGACACTGCGAGAGGGCTGTACAAGCAATGATCACACGCACGGCACAGCGGACACACCAGGAACCGCGGTGTTGGCCGTCGAATGGCGCTAGCTGCGCAGCATTTGTGCACCGCCGCCGTCAGTGTTAGCCAGTTTGCCGTGGCATACGGAGCTCCATCGCAGTCTTTAACACTGGTAGCATGCCGCGACAGCGTGGACGTGAACCGTATGTGCAGTTGACGGACTTTGAGCGAGGGCGTATAGTGGGCATGCGGGAGGCCGGGAGGACGTACCGCCGAATTGCTCAACACGTGGGGCGTGAGGTCTCCACAGTACATCGATGTTGTCGCCAGTGGTCGGCGGAAGGTGCACGTGCCCGTCGACCTGGGACCGGACCGCAGCGACGCACGGATGCACGCCCAGACCGTAGGATCCTACGCAGTGCCGTAGGGGACCGCACCGCCACTTCCCAGCAAATTAGGGACACTGTTGCTCCTGGGGTATCGGCGAGGACCATTCGCAACCGTCTCCATGAAGCTGGGCTACGGTCCCGCACACCGTTAGGCCGTCTTCCGCTCACGCCCCAACATCGTGCAGCCCGCCTCCAGTGGTGTCGCGACAGGCGTGAATGGAGGGACGAATGGAGACGTGTCGTCTTCAGCGATGAGAGTCGCTTCTGCCTTGGTGCCAATGATGGTCGTATGCGTGTTTGGAGCCGTGCAGGTGAGCGCCACAATCAGGACTGCATACGACCGAGGCACACAGGGCCAACACCCGGCATCATGGTGTGGGGAGCGATCTCCTACAATGGCCGTACACCACTGGTGATCGTCGAGGGGACACTGAATAGTGCACGGTACATCCAAACCGTCATCGAACCCATCGTTCTACCATTCCTAGACCGGCAAGGGAACTTGCTGTTCCAACAGGACAATGCACGTCCGCATGTATCCCGTGCCACCCAACGTGCTCTAGAAGGTGTAAGTCAACTACCCTGGCCAGCAAGATCTCCAGATCGGTCCCCCATTGAGCATGTTTGGGACTGGATGAAGCGTCGTCTCACGCGGTCTGCACGTCCAGCACGAACGCTGGTCCAACTGAGGCGCCAGGTGGAAATGGCATGGCAAGCCGTTCCACAGGACTACATCCAGCATCTCTACGATCGTCTCCATGGGAGAATAGCAGCCCGCATTGCTGCGAAAGGTGGATATACACTGTACTAGTGCCGACTTTGTGCATGCTCTGTTGCCTGTGTCTATGTGCCTGTGGTTCTGTCAGTGTGATCATGTGATTTATCTGACCCCAGGAATGTGTCAATAAAGTTTCCCCTTCCTGGGACAATGAATTCACGGTGTTCTTATTTCAATTTCCAGGAGTGTAAGTTAGTAGTTTCGGAATATCTGCATGTTTTGTGAAGGGTTGCTGCAATCAATCCAGCAATAGTCCCAAACTAGTTGCGATAAAATAGGAGTTACAGTATACTTTAACTGTACTGCACCAGATGAATCATCAAATTCTTTGTTATAGGTTGAAAATGATAAACTAACGTTCAATGTGTATTCCTATTTGAGGTGGTATGTCATACGCCATTGACATGCCATTGACCTTTGAACTGACTTATCCAGGATTCATAGATGGACCTACATCTTCACGTAGACTCTGTACCAGAGCAGAAATGGATATTTTTCGCCTAACAAATTATGCAGACGTGAAAGAGGTGGTAACTGACTGACAAAACTCATAGGAAACACAAGGGACTGAACGCAAGAATTTTGGACCCACATCCCAGCACCTGAATATTGAGCCACCGAGCCCCTCGTTATTTGTAATTAATATAAATTAGTTTCTCAGTCTGACTATGTCATAAAATGCTTCATCAAATAAATAAACTTCCAAGTCGGGCTAACCTAATTGCTCTACACATAAAAATTGCTTCCCACGTTGACACTTGACAAAACACTGGTTTTTTTCAATCGTTTCCTGCGTACTAGGGCCGCTGTTGCCATGGTGCGGTAAATTTATTTTATTTTAACTTTAAGCCGACATGCCTTCCCAGTCGTTCGGTCGTCAGTCAACCTAAGGCAGAGAAACCTTGAATGACCTTTGTCAGTCAGTCATGTAATTTACGTTTTGTATGTTACCATGTTTTACCTTTATCAGTATGATATATTTTAGGCGGAGATACGGAGACTAAGGCTCAATCCAGGACTTGAACAAAGGAGTGTGGAAAACCTCCTAAAAGTCACACTCAGTCGGCCATGTATACCACACCATGGACTGTTAATTCACGTGCGGGCTCGATGCAGATCTGACTCACCTCTTTGACTCACAAAATAATGCGCTAAAAGTTTTGTTATGCTTGCGTATCACTGAACACGCCACTATCACATATGACAATTACACAACGGAATACTAGTAACAAACTCACCGCAACCCCAGCCCCTGATCACTGTATACCCTTATAATTAATGTAGCACAGACGGAGGTTCGAGTCCACCTTCTGGCAGGTGTGTGTGTGCTGTTGTTAGCATAAGTTAGTTTAAGTAGTGTGTAAGTATAGGGACCGATGACCTCAGCAGTTTGGTCCCTTATGAATTTACACACATTTGAACAATTTGTGAAAAGGAAATATGAAATTAAACTCTCTGACGAAATTAAGCGATTAGATGATAATTAATCTTGGAAGCAGCAGTGGATGTTATTGGCCATAAGACAGAGGATAGGGATTCTCCCCACAAGTGATGATAACGTCATCAAGAGGTAAACTGGCCCAAAATCACTAACTACAGATATCCATATTACCGTGAAAACTTAAGGAGATATCCCCATAGAAGACAGAACAATAATATTGAAGATTTCTTCATTTAGAGCTCATTTGTCTTCTTCATCATGTACACACATATTTTATAGTAGTACTGCAATAATGCATTTAAGGCAGGTAATTATGTTGTTGTTTTTATTCTAATTCGAATTTGCTGATGTCTTCAGCTGTTCGGCATTCATCAGAGGAGTACTAACTGGAAAAGGAGTGGCTGTTTAAATCTTTGACGTGGGTGAACGCCCGAGAAGGTTTCATTACTTTAAGGACAATAATGCTACAAGAGAATGGAAGTAACACATATGTATTTATTTTAATGGAACATGAAGTTGTGTGTTGTAACAAGCCTAGATTTACTTCAGGAGGAGGTTGAATAGGTAGTGCAACACACACAAAATATTAGTTAAGCTTCTGTTAGTTGTACCATTTTTCGTGACGCTGCTAGTCACGATGAATCTGCTGAATACATGTGACGTCTTTTGTGCCTGAGTGTTTGTGTCAGTTGTTTTTAGATTGCAGTTCTCTTTCCTGGTATCGGTTTGAAATATACAGAACTGAATATAGAGCTCATTAGATTTTAAAATAAAAATTAATAATTAATATCATATCCGTATACGTATTACATATTTACATCGATAAACTTTAGATGATAAATATTTAAGTAAAATATTGAAGTAATCAGAGCGCATCTCAGTGTCCTTTTTACAAATAGGAATTTTTCATAATCTGTTTCTGCATGGTTTTCCTAACAACGATGCATAATCCATTCATCGCAGGCATACTTGCTGAGGTAAGCCATTTTTGCCTCCTTGTAACACGACTGGCACCTTTTACTTTCCCTGTTACGTGGTTCCGAGGAAAATAAAGTATTTTCTTGCCATAGTGCTTTGGGTCTTTATTTTATCAGCACTGACTTTACATCATCTGGTAGTTTTGTAAACAATGCTCTCTTTTGAGCTAGTCTTCCAGTGGAATCAGAGCCAAAGCTTTGATTAACTCACACCTATCTCAGCATTTATTTTTGATATCCAAGAAAATTCCCTTGAGCTGTTGCCTGCAACGTTTAGCTTATGAAAAAAGCGCCACAGACCATCTCCTTTTTGACCTATCTACAATATAGATTGCACACATTTTGTCAAGTACATCAGCTCCATACCTGGTGTCATTATAGTGAAGTAAAGTGTCTGAATTTTTCTCTAATCCTTCCATAGTCTCATTTGATGCTACATCCATACTCTAAACGAGAACCACATTTCTCTCTATTTTATGTATACCCATGTTATTTTTATATCTTTTGTACCCGTCAAGAATAATAATTTGCGTCATCTTCTTACCCTTCATTACTTTCCTCTCCACCAACTTCATGATTTGCATCTGATTTTACAGATCTTGTTTCATATATGTCTTCAGAGTTGGAACCCGTTTCTGCAAAATTATTTTCAGTGGGTCAAAATCAAGGTGATGTACCTCTCGTAAATTCTTAGAATTTTCTAAATCCAATAATTCGCACATTTTTAGAAATAGGATCCATAGTAATAATTAAATGTACCCTCATTTACACAATAACGGAACTACCAATCTGAACACGTTCTAAACCATGCTACGGTTGCATTCAATATCGGCGACAATGCGCTACGTGAGTCGGCGTGATGTGTCTGATAGCCACATGATGCACGTGTTGACGTCGCCTCGTTTGCGACCTTAGCATTATGGAGATAAAACTGAAACTTCGGTGAAGGAATAACAAAGGTATGTTGAAAGATGTCCCAGGATGGCTAGCGCTGTTCTCTATTTATTGCAGTGATATTTACAAAAGTTACATAACTTTACTTCGACAATGCACTCTACAGTCTGGGATAGTTATTCTTTAAATTTAACTGCGACGAATGATTTGACCTTTTTCCACTGAGATTTCGAGAACCAATTTCTCGTACAATGCAGAGAATCTCACTCGTCAGTTACTGTGCATTGTGGGAGAAAGGTGTTTGTGCCTTGTGGCATTTCAAAGTTATAACCAGAGACATAGGGAAGCAATTAACATCTTATATCATGTATTACAAGTATATCACACCTACATGGATGTTAAAATTTGATTTCCCGAGCCGACTGGAGATCCATTCAAAGATATATTTTCCTTTAAACGTCTCCATTATATGCTGATGATGGCACATATATTATACATTACGGATGACTTGCGATCAACTCTACTTCAGCGGGGAGAAGTATCTGCGGTCGCATTGGTCGTGCAGAAAATGGCAGCGATGTCGCCTCCAGGGACATTTCGCCGGGGTGGAACGGCGCACTGATTGTGATATAACAAGCGGCAAAGCCTGAGGCACCCCATGAGAAATGCAGAGGGCGGGCGCACCACAGGAGCGGCACGCCAAATCGTGTCTACAGGCCGGCCGCGGAATTATTCAGGCGCAGCAATGACGGGCCTCTATTGACGCGCGCGCCACGTCTGCACTTGTCACATGCAAGTAAGTCCGCTCCCGCGGGTGCCCCAGGCGAGCTCTTAGCCGACTGTCATGGGCATGCCTCCATCCAGGAACTACCCTCTTTTGTTAGCCCACTTCGCAGCCAGAGGGAAGGCGCCCCGATTCCTGAAACCAGCGCAATCGTCCTGTCGCCAGCTTCAACAGAGAAAATAGTCAATTACGCTTTTGTCAAAGTACATACAAATGAGCTAGTTTTCAAACATCGAAAAAGGCTGTTTATTTACTTTTGTGCTACTAAAAATATCCTACGCCCAACTAACCTAGTACACCATCAAGACACAATAAACATGGCAAGCAATTGTAAGTTCTTAGGTGTGCGTTTTAATGTAAACTTGAACTGGAAAAAGCATATAGTGGGTTTGCTATAACGTTTTGTTTCAGCTTCTTTTACCATGAGGACGGTTCCCAACTTTGGCGATATTGAAGTCAGAAAGTTAATACATACTGCATACCTTCATTCACTGATGTCTTATGGGTCAATATTCAAGGGTGACAATCCAGTTATTCCGAAAGGTATTCACAGCACGAAAGAAAGGAATTAGACTTATGAGCGTTTTTTGCACACTTACACGCCGCATGTGTATGTTTAAGCAGCTAGGAATGTTAACCAGTGCCTCACAGAACATTTATTTATGTATGAAATGTATTATCACCAAGCCATCTAAGTTTGACAATAAAAAATATATTCACAAGCACAATACTAGAATGAGTAATGACCGAATAATGACAGAAAGGAGTATAATAAGTATCTATAAAAATCTTTGACAGTATAGCCGTGAACATAAAATGTCTGACTGGTAACAAAAGTGTTTTAAATGTAGATTAAGTAGTTTGTCTTTGACAACTCCTTCTCTACCTTAGAGAAATGCTTAAGTTTAAACAATTATTCATTAAAAACTGTAACTCATTAGCAAGTACCCATGCTAGTTATTTATTATTTTTATTTTATTTTTTCAAATTGTATGTAAGTTTACTATGTTTGCTCTGTTGACACTTCTCACTTCGTAGCTTCTATCATGCATTTGATCATTGGAACATAGACTACACTTAATAACCAACTACCTTCGATGAATACACAGGAAGAGAAGATCAAAAAATTTATTTCTAAAAGAAGAGTGATGATAATTAGTTATCTCTTGATGCATAATTCTCTCATGAGCAACATATTAAAGGAATATATTAACGGAAAAACAACTAGAGAAGCACCATGACTCATGTATATGAGTAACATAATTGTGTGAGTTGTTACATCATTACACAAGAGAAGAGGAAAACAAATGGATGTTAGTTTCTAACCACACTGCCATCTGCCAGACCGCTATCAACTAATCCTTAGATATAACATTAAGGGTGAGAGAATCCTATATCAGTATGACTGAACAATTACAGCGGAAGTAATTGCACCAAACGACACCTAGTTGTACATTAATTTTTGTGGCAAAGTCTCTCATACTAAATGCTGAATTTTTATATCCCAACTTTAAATGAATAAAATATGTCGACGAAAATTTTTGATTGGGCTCTAAAATCATTTCAGTACCACAAGGGACATTTCTGTTGCAGTATCCTGAACATGGCTAGGCGGAGCATGAAAAGATACATAGAGAGGAAGCAAGTATATATCTTCTAACACCTACAGCAAGAAGACGGCACTGCAGCAAGCGGTCATTAGACGCAAACTGAGAGCATGAGTGTCTTTCATAGTTTTGGTGCATTTCACTCCAATGTGCTCAAATTTCATCATTTTGTATCTACTCATCCACTTGTTTTAGAGAATCACGTTTTCTCACTTTTGTTTCAGTATTATCATGATAAATTTCAAGTAAGGACAATGAAATTTACAAAACTGACAAGTTGAAATTAAAAATCTAAATTTAAGGAAATCTCAAACACCTTAATATACTACAAAAAGTGTAGACATTCTATTCTTCAAAGCTCTTGAATTCATATGACATAGAAACAGATATATAGTTTAGCTCCTTACAACACTTACATCAATGTTCAAAGCATACCTGCCTGTAAAACTAATTTCATGGCTACCATCATTATATATCTATCATAAAATTAACTTTCTTACTTCAATTTATTTTACAATCTCACTGTCAGGAGAATAATACTTCTTACTGAACTCAAGCTTACACAGTGTGGTAAACTCAAATGTATTATTTTACTTTGTAGGCAGTTGATGAGACTAATCGAAAAAAAATTAAACAGTTTTAAAGATTGAAACAGGTAAAATATTTCAGTAACAGTTGGTAAAATTTCGTCTATCAGAATTTTTATATGACCTGTACTACTTTGAGGTATCTTATCTGTATTTAAATACAGTACTGTATTTAAGTACAGTACAGTATTTCATAGTTCGTATCTGAGTTGCTAAATCACTCAGCCTGTGAGTCCAATTTTCAAAAGAAATGGGATAATTCTTGTCAGAATTGTATGTATTTGCACAAGTATCACTTTTCAAATGTTTAAGACATACAAAATTGACTAACTGAATCACACACTTTTATCAAGTTCTCTGCTGGGTCCAGTTTCCACGTCTCTTAAGGAAATACTTTACTGGGACTATTCCTTAGATATATGTGACGAAGTTTCATATGGAAATAGTAATGGATCTCTGAGTTGTTTATTTCTTCAGTTTTTCTGTAACTCTACGAATATGAATTGAGACATATCAGATTCCATTAAAACGCAGTAAATTATGATGTCTAATTTTTATGTATTTTTGCTAATTGTCCCAGAAACTTCTTGAATCTGTAGCTCCGAAATGACATATGTATCTTTGGACGAGTTACTGTAGTTACTCTTCTATTGTTCATATCAACTCAACTATGAAGAAAGTAATAGTTACATTTAATCCACCTTACATTATTTATTTATAATCTTCATAGAACCCTATGAATAAAGAGATTCAACTATATTTCAGTTACCTTACAACTACGTATGCTATGGGCTTCCATAAGTCTTCCATTGGAAAATGGTGAGATTAATTATCAAGTCATCAGCAAGTTTTTTATTACATTTTCTCTTATGCAATGGAAAGTCTCGTATTCAATTCCACTTTAAGCTCCCTGTTGCCAATTGAATCCATCTGTCTTTCTTAAGCTCTGTCCGATCAGTACTGTGGTCTCTTCTTCAGTCGTTTTTGGTAAATTACTGGGCCCTCATCTAGCGTTTGTACTGATCATCTGCCATTCTATCTTTGAGTGGTGTGACTAGCCCATTGTCATTTAAAGGTATTTACTCTTCCCATTATGTCACTGACCTTTGTTGTGCACCAGATATCCACATTTTCCTTTCTGTCTTTCTTTGTGTAGGCCATTGATTTTTCCATTCCTCTTATAGATAATAGCAGTTTTCCGACAACGAACTGCATAGCCAGGTGTCACTGCAACAAACTATTACTGATAGTATATATTGGCCAAAAACCGTTATCTTCTGCTCAGTTGTGATAATATATATTGCCCAAAAACTTCTTCAGCTCAGTTGAGGTCTTAGACTTGAAAAATCTTGAGTAAGCTTACTAATCAGTTTAATACATTGGAGTATTTTGATTTAAGTCAACTTTCATATTTACGAGTTGACCCAAATAGACATTACCTATAATCTTTTGTGGTCGCGTTCTTCCAACACATATATTCCCCTCTGGTTTCTTTTCATCTACCATGACTTTGGTTTTGTCATAGTTCAATGTAAGGCTAGTGTCAAAGCAGACTAATGCAGGTCCCCTAACCAATATTTGATGTTCTCCTATATTATTAACACATGGAGCAATTTCATATAAATTGTACACATCCAAAATTTCAGATTTGTAACTGGTCATCATTTCTTCTGTATTAAAGAATTAAAGACATATATTGAAATCTTGAAAATGGTTTTAATTATGAGGATTTATAATGTGTAGACAAATAAATTAACGTGGAACACTGTCAGAAGAAAATGAAACAGAACCTCCTAGTTTTATTACTGGGAAAAAAACCTTAGATTTTATGACTATTACATCATCTATTTTTTGTTAATATAACTGAATAAAGTGCTTCAGCAGTTAAATTGTACACCTGAGACTACTAAATTATTTTAGCTTGGGATCAGTAACGAGTATAAAGATTACAGTTTAGAGGTAACCAAGTAACATGCGCTTTATATTATAGGTGAAAAGCGATAAAAGTGTTTAAAAATTGAGATGTCACGTTGTTTTCATAACGTGCAGAAGTTAAAGAGCTATTAAGAACGTGAAGTCTATTAATGAAACTAAATTTTCAATGCATTAACTTTCTTTTTGATAAGGGTTTGAAATTTTCTAAGATTTAGGTTCTAATCTTTGGAATGTCAATTTCCTATTTTCGTTGGTTTTACCTCAGACCTCAAATTTAGTGTAACAGTTGTAAAAAACGGAAATTTTGTTTAAAACAAAGTGTGTACAGTTGATACAAAATAAGGAAACAGAAGAACTTTTAAGTGAAGTGAAGTGGAACTCAGAAGTGTGCTTACTGTTTCATTTTGTATGCACAATGTTCTTCAGCAGTAAATTATAATTCGGAAAATAACGTGAGTCAGTATTTCAGTGAGATGAGCTTTGTAAAACTGAAAGAGGAAGAATATAAAGTATATTGGACTACTTTGTTCTCCGTATTGAGAGTTACTGAATAGAGACTTTACTGGTTTCACCGGTTGGGAACCCATGTTGAGGAAAAATAAAACACCCTCAAGGAGTAGAGATAGGACGTTCATATTCACAGGACGTGACCATTAGTTTGTTCTGTTAAATAAATAGCATTTGAACCATGTCGGCCCACAATTCAAGGTCAGCACTGATTTCATACTGCAACACCACCTACCGGTATAATGCGCCGGCGGCTCTAGTTTTCTCTAAAAACTAAGATAATGGATCAATGTGACTTGAGCAGGTGTGCAGGATGCCTCGCAGATGTATGCGCGAAACGTACTATAAAACCAGTGAATTTGAAAGACACCGCATTATTGGTATGAGAGAATGTGGTGCATCCAGCCGAGAAATTACTACTCACGTGGAGCGAAGTGTTTTGGCAGTGCAACGGGTGTATGTAGAATTGTTCACCCAAGGCCGCAGAACACGACGATATAGGTCATGTCTCATCACTCAGGCCCTTCGAGGAGATCGACTCCTCATCCGAATGTCATTGCTGGACAGATCTGCGTCCTCTTCGGCTCTGGCACAACAGTGGAACAGTGGAACACGTCTCACATTATCACATTATCAGGGGGTGGCATCTGTCGCCTTTTCGCCGTTCATAAGGGTATAGGTTATATGAGTGTCGTCACTTCCCCGCCCACCTTAGACGAATTTGCAGAAACTTGCTAGTCGGCAGTGGTGTACGGAGCGACGTCACTGGACGTAGGATAGGCATCGGACAGTGTTTTCGGACGAATCCAGGTTCTGTTCGTTTGAAAATAAGGGCCACATTTTGGTTAGCCGCAGACAGGGAGAATGGGATAGCAGTGACTGCATTCGCGGAAGACGTACAACATTAACTCAGGGCCCTAGTATGTGGGGGGCTATTGGCAACTACCACAAATCTCAGTTGGAACATATCCAGAGCATTGTGACCAGTGTGACCTTTGTAACTGACATCATGCGAGCCATAGTCATATCTTTCGTGCACAACACCCCAGACACCATTTTTCAGCAAGAAAATGCACGACCATATGTAGGTGCGCGAACACGTGTGTTCTTGGTGTCACAGGATGTCAGGCTTTTGCCCTGGTCCACTGGATCACGAGATTTGTCAGCAATCGAAAATGTGTGGATATGGTGAAATGACTGGTGCTGTACTGTGACCCATTGTCAATCACCACAAATGAACTTTGGAACCAGGTGAATGCAGCATGAATGGTTGTACCACAGGACGTCATTCGCTCCTTATACGTGTCGATGAAATCATGCATGGAACAAGTTATCAGGCCATTCTAAACCGAGGCAACTGAAATGCTAGTCATCTCTCCAGAACATACTAACACACAAGTCCTTGAATATGAAGGTCCTGTCTCTGGTAGTTCAAGGTGTTCTGTTTTTTTTTTTTTTTTTTTGTCGGCATGAGTGTATACAGGGAGTCCCATTAATCTTGACCACCCTAAATAACCGTTTGTCAAGATAAAAATTACAAAATGTTTCAAGCAAATGTTCTAAGCCGCCAGGGGAACATCAATCAGCATGATTACCTTCGTTGTAGCATTGTTTTTTTACGATGATATGAACGGCGGTATGCCGTTTTTAAACGGCACCCTGTATTTTTTTTCGGTAATTCATTTCCTCTCCTAAATGCCGGCACAGTAGCTCATCGTGTTCGGTCAGAGGGTTAGCTGTCCTCTATAATAAAAAAGACTGAGTGAACGGATCAACGACGAACCTGAACGGGTGTCATCGGACGTCCGCCCCGAACAAATTCAACGGACAATATAGAACAAAATGAGATTAAAAAAAAAGTGCAGGTACTCAGGGTAATGGAACACATCCACGTGTTGACGTTGACAGAGGACAAATGTAAACATAAGTAGAATGCGCAGCCGTCATTCCGTCAACCATCGCCAGCTGAAGTGTTTTGTGAGTGGAATGTACATCAACGAAGAGAAGGTAAAAATGCTACTCATCTATGGGGAATTTACGTAAGCAGAATAGTAATTGCAGTACTGTTTTCTTATGTACGGGTGCATTTAATACAGTAATTTAGTCCTTTTAAATACTGTTGTGTAGAGTAGGCATACAGTAAAGGCTGTCCTTCCTACAAACTGCATCGACATAACGTTTCTTTTATTCTTGTTGCTGAAGCTAGGCGAAATGCTACGCAGGCAGCGGAACTGTACAGAGAACGGTATCATGAGAAGAACCCACTTTCCCGACGGATGTTTGCTCGTCTTGTTGCGACGCTTCAGGAAACAGGAAGTATCAACCCACGACAACGCAGTCGTCGTACCACTCGCACAGACGAAGCTATCGAAGTTACTGTTCTCGCTCCCGTTGCTGTAAATCCACATGTGAGCGCACGACAGCTAGAACACGACATTCTCATTCCTAAAACCAGTGTACGTCGTATTCTTACACGTCACCGGTTCCATAAAAAAAATGGTTCAAATGGCTCTGAGCACTATGGGACTTAACATCTGGGGTCATCAGTCCCCTAGAACTTAGAACTATGTAAACCTAACTGACCTAAGGACATCACACACATCCATGCCCGAAGCAGGATTCGAACCTGCGACCGTAGCGGTCTCGCTGTTCCAGACTGAAGTGCCTAGAACCGCTTGGCCACACCGTCCGGACCGGTTCCATCCTTACCATGTACACCTACATCAAGAAATGCATGGAAATGATCTTCAGAATCGTGTACAGTTCTGTCAGTGGGCACAGCAGCAAATCGTCACCAACCCGAACTTCTACAATGTTCTATTCACCGATGAATGTTCCTTCTCAAACAAAGGCCAGGTAAATAGAGGAACATGTATTATTGATCCAACGACAACCCACGATGGCTTAGACATGTGGAACATCAGCGTCAACGGAGAGTTAACGTCTGGTGTGGGATGCTTGGTACTACAATTATTGGCCCTTAATTCATCAATAGTAGTCTAAACGGCACAGCGTATGCCAACTTCCTCAGACGAATTCTTACTCCTCTTCTGGATGAAGTGCCGCTAGTAACCAGAATGCTTATGTCGTATCAACACTATGGACGTCCAGTACATAATGCCTTGCGTGCACGTCGTGTGCTGAAACGAAGGTATCCCGCCAGATGGATTGGTCGAGGAGCAACAGTTACTTGGAATGCTATGTATTCTGATTTAATCCTCGGACTTTTTTCTTTGGGAATGCATTTAAGACGTTGTCTATCGCGATATTCCAACAAATCCAGATGACAGGCAGGAGCGTATCGTACTTGCTTGTAATTCTCATCAGCAGGCAACACTGGAAGCAATAAATAATTCTTTCATTCAACGAGTGCACCACTGTATCGGTGTCCAGGGTGACCACTTTGACGACCTTTAAATGTTTTACTCCCGGACAATGGTACAGGAGAGTCAAAGTCAATTTTGTCTTAGGTTTTTACGTGGTTTTCATTTGTTTTCTGACAACTCCAGCAAGTGGACGAGTTTGTGATACCGGGCTCAAAGTCTATGTTGTGTTACGTAATTAATAATATTGTGTTTCAGTGAACGGTACACTGTGATATGTTTTTGAATAGGTCTTTAGGAGTCAAAATGAAATACCGAATAATATATAAAGGGTGCTATTTAAAAAAGTCATACCACTGTTCATATCTTTGTAAAAAACAAAGCTACAACGAAGGCAGTCATGCTGATTGATGTCCCCCTGACGGCTAAGATTATTTGCTTCAAACATGTTGTAATTTGCATCTGGACAAACAGTTATTTAGGGTGGTTGAAATTAGTGAGACACCCTGTATATAATAAAAACTGTGGTAAGCTCTTCGACTGTTGATATTACCCACTATGTTTCTTATCGAGTTGAACTAAGGTGTAGCTCTTGGGTTTCCATTCAAATGAGTTCGTATAAGTGATGTGAAATTCGATGACTCTTAATCTCATCACCTTCTGGTAAAGACTTTTTTTCTTCAATATTTACAGCTGTCCACACTGAGCAACATAAACTCCTGCTTCTATATAATCTATTTAGTTGTGGTGGTAAATTCATTTCGGACCATTTCTGTTATATTTGTGGTATGTCTGCGAATAAGAAAATCATACTAAAATTATAGATTTCGTAAATAAAGTATATTTCATACACTTATGATATCAACTTAATGGTCAAAATAAAAAATTATTTTCAAATACAGCTCAGGATAAAAACTGACTGTGGGTGACAGAGAGGCTCAGTATCAATCAATGTTGTTGCAATTACGGAACTATATGAAATAAAATCGTCATAACTTCCGAACGGTTTGCGCTAGGTCGATAAAACTGCACCGTTAACCGCTGGGCATGATGGGAATTAGTATGTGCATGCATGGTTTGGTTTCGCGACGAAGCCCACCTTCACTTGGATGGGTTCGTCAGTAATGAAAATTGGTACTTTTGGGAACTTAGAATCCCCATTTCGCGATCGAGGAGTCTCTTCACCTTCAACGGTTGACTGTGTGGGGTGCAATCTCCAGTCACTGAATAATCGCTGCGATATTCCTTGATGGCAGGCTGACTGTCGAGCGGTGTGTGAAGGTTTTGGAAGATGATTTCATCCCCTTTATCCAAAGGGACCCACATTTCGACAAGGTGTGGTTCATGGAAGACGGACCTCGACCCCACCGAAGCGGAGAATGTTTGATGACCTGGAGGAACACTCTGGGGATTGTATTCTGGCTCTGCGGTACCAAGAGGCCACTGGCGTGGGCCTCGATTGACCACCATATTCTCCGCATCCTAGCACATGCGACTCCTTTTTGTGGAGCTATATTAGAGACAAGATGTACAGCAATAACCCCAAAAATTGCTGAGCTGAAAACAGCTATTCAGAGGGTCATCGACAGCATCGATGTTCCAGTACTTCAACAGGTCATGCAGAGTTTCGCTATTCATCTGCGCTACATCATCGCCAATAAATCTGAGTACCTGCATTGATGTTTACATGTTGAATAAAGTGTGTGCACGCCGTAGTTTGTAACTAATCTACGTTTTTTTCATGTAGTTGTAAAAGACTGTAATTTGGTTTTAACCTACAAGCTGCAAAATTTCAAGAAGTTAGGCTGTTCCTTTTTGAACAGTTACCTTCAAATTATTCACTGACATTTCACGTACAATCAGTGAGGAATATTCATTAAAGTGAAGGAAAAACCGTGTGACGGCTGCTGAAATACGTTTTTAATGGCTGACAGTCGTTGGTCATTTCACCATTATGTAAATCAGTTAAAAATCTGTATTAGTTTCTTTAACACAAAGAGAAATAGAATTTATAAGCCAATAGTCAAACTAAATTTGAATGAAAAAGAGTTTACTTTTTCAATTTTATAACGTACTCACATAGGGTTCCAAATCAGTGATAGAAAATAGTGAAAGCAATAAACGGATTTAGTGTCCGACAGAAATTTGCTAACAAAAAAATACTCAAACATAGGTTTATGTACACCTTTGGTATTTAATGTTAGAGAGACAGTACAGCGTTCAGACATAAAAACTGTTTCATTATATTTCAGCACTTATTGGCGTTCACGTTAGAAAACACTTCTTTATTTGACACAGCATGTGGCGTTACTTTATCACTCACTGTACGCCTCAGACTGGGTCTCTTTATAAGTAGTTCACATGTTTGATTGTTGTCTACGAAAGAGTAATTTTGAAATTGATAATGAACGTCGGTCTGCCATTTTGATTTTACGTGACCAACGTTCCCAGCCTGATGGATGTACTAATATACAACTCCATGTTTTCAGCACTGTGACGGCTGAAGAAAAGTTGATTGATATATGATAACGGATGGGAGGTAGTACTAAGTAGAGGTAGACTCCACCCTAAGACTAAACGAGTAGACGGCGGCTAAAATCTCAGTTCACGCATCGGCCCTACGTTTTCGACTGTTTCTCTTTGTCAGTTAAGGAAAATTCTGGTATTATCCTTTGAAAAGGACACGACCGATTACCCTGACATCTTTCCCCAGTCATATCTTGTGCATCGTCGCTCATGATGTTAAATCCCAATCGCTCTCAGTCTAAAGTGGATGCCTGCGTTTCTGAGACAAGTCTGCATTCTCCTGTTGGTGCTAATCTCAAAGTAGAGTCACAGCAATGCACGGACGTAACGGAAAGAAGTTTGCTGCCAATCTGAGGTTGTAGTTAAGTCTGCGTGGCTTGCTCAGAGACCGCAAGTGATAAGCCACTGCCTATCAAATTGAGGCATCTAAATTTTTCTAAATTACAGTTCTTTGCTTGTTTGTCTTTATGTTTATTAAGTTACTACTTCCGATGTGTATAAGGAACAAAATTTCTATCATTTTTGGATGTCAAGATTCAATTGTAGCTTTTCATGATGCATACCTGGGAAAACCTTATGATTTAGTATTATTTCTGAAAGAAGTACATAAAGTAAAGCAGTAAAAAAAAACAGAAATACAGATTTGAGACGAACTTTTATTGATGTTGTATACATAGTGGTTCTGTGATGATGTTGCAGTCTTTCACGGATGATGGAGGACGGCAAATGTATTAAGTCGTGGTGAGGGACCCCAGTTCATAAAAGATCGAGTGGAGTGTAAGAGAACGACTACTCAAGCTCCGTGTTAGCCTCGCTCAGCGCTCAAACTAAGGGCCCAACCTCCCAACCCTGATCATGACATATAAATTTCCGGCTGAATACTCCCCAACGCCCTCATATAATTTCCGCTGCCGATGGAGTTGTAATACTGCATCTAACTTGACGACCATTTACCTGTAAAAGTCTCAAAAGCTACTACGTTTACAACAGTTACTCAGAATGTCATCCCCCAGCCTTAATGCTGGTGTGGCTTCGTTGCACACAATTCCTTCATACGAGTTTTAATATCTCGGTGTAGATTCAACAGCAGTGCAGGCAGTGAGAATCCTTGCCAGGAGATTCTCTTCAGTCTGGCAAGATTTTTCGCATGGCCTCACAAGAAAAAATCAAGTGGGCAGAGATTAGGTGCAGATGCAGGCCACGGAACGGGACCTCGTCTACTCATCCGCTTTTAAGGGGAATTTCTGATCCAGGTTTTCACGAACCCCCAGTCGAAGTTGAGGTGGGGCTCCATCATGTTAGAACCACATCCCTTGATGAATAATAAGTGGCATATGTCGCAGGCACCATGGTAGTATGTCTCTGATAAACGCCTTGTACACTGGCAGATATAAGCAGGGAAGGAAGAAGAAATGGCATAGAGCACAATCATTCACTATATCCCCCAAACGTAGACTAATAATCTTCACAACTTTAGTGTAGAGATTCTCATTGGCCCAAACACGACCATTGCTGCTATTTAGTATTGACTCCGTGGTGAAAGACTCTTCATCCGTGTAACGTACATATGCAGGAAACTGACGATCGACTGTAAGATATTGCACGACACGAGGTCCAAAGTCAGCAATAGTCATAGGATGCACTTCCTGTAGATGGAAGTGTTGAATAATTATTTCCGGTAATAACGGTCACACAGTACTCTCCGAAACATTAATTTCTCGTTCAAGGGATTGAGGACTGACTGCAGACGCTTCGTACATTCAATGAACTACTGTATCTTATATGTCGGGAGCCCGTGTAGTTCACTGTCATCCTCGGTTGTTATACTGAGGTTCTTGTTGCCCTGTTTCATTAAACTGCAGTCTTAAAAACATGATGTGAGCCATATGTCTTCTAAGCATATATATGTTACTGTATAACCTTTCCGCTTCTGTGTTGCTTCCATTTGGTTGCCCAAACACGAAAATCATGCCTATAATTTCAGTCACCGTGTACAAATCCGTGGCTGATATATATTAGTACTTCAAGTTGTACACAAAAACTGCAGACAGACATTGTACACCAGGATTGCTTCTGTCTGAACTCAGTACGCCATCTGCACTAAGTACTGTAGTGATACGTCCCATTTCTTGAATGAGAGGCATCACGTCCTTAAGGGGCTCCGGAACGCCCTATACTTGCAATGTTAAAATAACGCTTATAAATTACATCTTTCCTCACAAAGTATTTGAGGTAGGAAGTTGAACTTTTTACAGATTATTGATTGGAATATGGGCTACAACTTAACACAGGGATTTTACAAAATTTTATTTCAGTTATTAAAGATGATTTTTTTTCAATTGTAATGAAAATTCACAACATTTTTTTGCAATTTTTTATTTATATATTCAAAAATATACAGTTTTTTGGAAAAAGCCTGTGTTAAATTATGCAGAAGGTACTGTGTAACATTTACTGAAAGTTTGAAACAAATATATTTGGAAGATCCTTAGAAAATATGTAATTAGTATGAGAAAATAAAAGTTTTGTGAATTGAGCGACAAAGATTGGATTAACTTTTTAGTGCATTCCAAGTCCATAGGATGGATTATCTTCATCCTCTAGAAACTCCTCCTCCAGCTTCCTCTTGTTCCTCCTCCTGTTTACTCTTGCTTGTATTTCTAGACTCTTTACAGCCCTGTCTGCAGCCCGAAGGCGTTCCTTGTCTAAAGCAAGCATCGCTCGTTGTTGTGTTCGTAGATTTTGCTACCATTTTCTTCAGTTGCAGTTACTGCAACACTGTTCCAAAAGGTGGTCATGTATGAACACTTATCACATTTCAGTTGTATTTCACTAGCAAGTCCTACGTGCTTTATTATGGAGAGTTCCAGACCAACTTCACTACAATGAATACATCTTACACAGTTTGAAAAAATTCCTTTGAGAACCGACATATCAAATGTTTCATTCACATCCGATTCACCCATAAAACATTCATAGTTTTCACTCATTGAACCAAGCTTCTTCTGTGAAGTATTTTCTTTCCCACTTTGACTGCTATGGGCAGGTGTACTTGAGAGGTTAGGTTCACTCACTTGGTTATCGTCTTTATTGTTTACAGTAATAACACATACCTTTGGCTTTCCAACATTTCTCCTTTTCTTAAAAGCCTTCAGAGGATTTCTAATAACTTTACTTTTACTCATTATTATACTTCAACAAAACAGAGACTCAAAAAACAGAAATAATTACGAATATTTTCGAGATAACGACATAGTAAATAAACATGAAACAATCGACAATCACACCAGCGATATATATTGAACCATCACAGGTTAGCCACAACACATACTTTATCTCACATCACTAAAATGTACCTGATGAACACGGACGTTAATAATAACACCATTTGACAGCAGTTTAACAGCGCCACAGTGGGTCACGCCCATGTAGAACACATTTAAAAAAAAATTTAAAAATAGTTGTAGTCTTCGGAATTGAATAAATTATATATCTATTAAAAGGTAATAGTCTGCAGATTCAGAAAACGCAAAAAAGTAAAAATTGAACTTTTCATGATTTTGAGCCTTTCCGGAGCCCCTTAAATACATCTGTCAGAGAAAAGACGTTCCTGACTGAGAGTAGTCGGTAAGTCACGAGCACCTCACTGTTGATAAGTGTTTCAAACTGTAGGTGTTGATACCAGACATAACTCTCCAATGACTGTACGGAAGCGGATAGCAGTCAGACTACCCTACATGCTGAGGTGGAGATAGGAGTTCCACGGCACGGGCGGTGCGGAAGAAAGAGCTCCATGAAATAGAAGAAGATGAAATGTTACAGAAAATAAATCTATTGTAACTGTTAATTATCAAGTTGAATATCATATCCTTTATGCACGTAGTACAGAGAGGCAGTATACCAGTTGGTAGCTGTTCTCATTTATCATGTATTCAGTTGTAATTTTGAAGATAATATAAGAAGATGAACTGAACCTTACCTCTTAATTATGTGGTGGAATGAATGAGAACAAAAAGTTAATTTCCATCACCTGTATCTGCAGCCTGTAAGGAAGCGAAATCTGAACTAGGTTGGAGGAAGAAGGTACATGGATTCAGGGCACAGACTAGCTGACCCAGAGTAATAATACTTAACGGCGACCGAAAATTCAGTAAACAACGTTTATTTTATGCAAAACGAGTGTTCAGGGGGCAACTTATTTAGGTGTTTGGTGCATAGGGTGAAGCATAATAAACCACGACGCAGCCCAAGCCATGTAGAACAATTCAGCCTACCTTACTATCTTAGTAACGACAGTACTGGTAAAAGCATTCCATTGTGAGAGTTATCACAACAATTTCCTCTTGTAACTTTTAATTCGGTCGGTTCCGAACCAGAGTCGCTTACCTCATATTAATACCCTTTTCCGTCAACCCTGAAAGTATGTAACATCATCACGAAACCATGCTGTGTATATTCACTGCCGCGATCTGCCATATGAGCACTTATCGGTAAGTTAAAAACAAAATTGGAGAAGCGCCTAGGTTTGTGAGCCAATGTGGCACAGTTATTTAACTAGTCATGCAAAACCTTGGTTGGATATACACCGGAAACAGTAGGAAAACCCGATCTCATTTGTAGTTATCGCTAAAAGTAGCTAGCCGGGCCACACTATATCGTTTTATACGTGGTTTGCCATTAATACAACAATAACTCGAAGACGGTGTGTAACAACTAAAACCAGTATGAAGTGTAATAAATGCTTGAATATAAAAATGACTGTCATTCCAGCACAGGAGAAAAAAGTTGGAAGAATTAACGTCATCTACTTTCTCTTCCTTGGAAACATTGCTCATAGAGTTTCTCATCACGAAATCACGTTTGAATCTCATTTCTCTGTGCGAAGATTGTGTAATGACTTGAGTAAGGAAAGAAACCTTTACCCGCGCGAGACGGAATTCAGCAGCCACTGCTGTTTATCGTTTTGTAGTGTTGCTGTTCGCATTGGTCAGGACCTATTGACTGGCATGGGAAGAGATCGCCGTTACTAATGACTTGGTGTACACGTTCATAGAAAGATTTACGTCCGTCGAAAAACATATGGTGAGATGCAACTCACTTGCCGACGGAGCTCTTTATAGGCACGTACAGTAGGTGCTCTCGCTTGGAAGATGTTCACAGGGGACGAAAATAGGCCCTTATTCGTCTCTCACCGTAGATCTATAAAAGAACCTACCATCATATCATGTGCATCATTTTTTCCACCTGCGTCATCCCACAACCACCCTATATCTTCACCAAACGACTCTAACCCCAACCCATGACCTTATTTTTCAGAATAGCTTGAGGTACATTCGGAAAACGTGAGAAACATATGTGACTTATCAGGTCTGGTGACACCAGTCCCACTGCGTACATCTGAAATTCCAAGAGGCGTTGTGACAACCACGAGGGTAAAATGGTAGCATTGCTGCACTAATATCTTCATTCAGTTAAAATACGTTCATCTCTCTAGCATTACAGAGAAAGTACTTTCAAAAACAGATTGGCAATAGCAGATTAACCTTTTTATGTTATCATCCCCTTCATCAACAGATAAAATTACTTGCCTTTTATAACTAACCAGCAATACATGCAGCAATAAAGGAACCCTTACATTAATTTATGTTTAATTAGAATAGTAGCGTTGGATGATGTGCTTAAATTTTTCGTTGAAAAACGGCGAACTTTTGGGAATGTTTCAATTCCTTTCCAATTCTTGTTGCAGAATTTACAGAACATTTTTTGTGATATTACCATCTTCTGAGTGAACGAAGTGTCCTCGTGACTAATAAACTAAAGTATCTTTGGTGTTCCTAAACCATTTAAGGGGAATTCCGGAATTATTTCTTAAGCAGACTGCTGTAGTTTTCCCCCAGCCTAACTATATTCATAATGAATGAATTATGTCGACATCTACGAGATTTTACATAATAGTCGTCATTTCTTCTATATAACTGTCCTAGTCCTATTTAATTATGTCTGATGCCACAATATGCCACGGATTACGTTAGCAGGATTTTGCTATTTAATTTCCATAACCACTAGTTTCCTGTTCTCCTTGGCTCCAGATTTCTCTGTATTATGTAAATACAATCAAAACTGATAAAATAGTAAAACAGATCAGACCCAAACATACAGAATCAGAAATAATTTCAAATTTTCGAAAAATCCATGTTATCAAAGAGACATATACTTGCCACAGAAGTAAACTTGTTTAAGGGATAATGAATATTGCAGTTTCATATTATTGCAGAACGTATCCTGTCCCATTGGCAGAATGTGCATAGACAGGTTGGTGGTAAATGAAACGAAGTCTGGCAGTGGAACAAATTTTAACCGCAAAAAGGGAAGATAAACTATTTATTGGATTATCTGCTGCTGCAAATGCGACGTTTCTTTGCCGTGTATTTTCGTGTGTAGGAAGAAAACATTACACTTTAAGGGCCCATGCGCTAACAAAATACAGAAGTGAGGTGATTACATTAACACAGAACCAAACAAAGACAGAACAGAATGCACTACAACGCAACTTCTGATGTACACTGTTGTGGTAACGACCAGACAAAGCGAGATAAATGAGTTATGTCCGTCCTCAGTAAAACAAACAAAATCAAAACGGATAAATCACTAACATAATTTAAAAAATGAAAAATACGTAATGTTGCATAACCACAAACAAACAATTTTTATAATTAACTTATATCTTCCTTCTTTATTGTTATTGTTACCTAATACAACAGTTCACTGGTCTACAAGGGAAAGGTAGTACATACAAATATCATACTTCACAATGTGAGTTCTTAGTGTTTCTTCATCATCATTTTATTCATATTTACAGTCCTTCCCATGACTCATTGTAAGGTTCATGAGTGATATACTCTTTTGACAATGTACTCCAGAATTTGTAATTGTTTCTATGTTTCACTGCGACTATGACAGTCGTGAAAAAGTTGCGAAATATCAATGCATCGAATCGGCTCCAAAGAAATTACTAATAATGTAAATGAATAAGGAATTCGTAAGCTGTTCTTAGCCAGGGAAGGGTTTCTTCATGTCCTTATTACTTCTCCTACTTATTTTCGCTAGGATAATCAATTAGCAAGTCTTTTGCTATAAAAATGATCGTTATAACAGGTAATTAACGTTTTACTAAAGCGGTGAATTTCTTGCAACGCTGAAAGAGAATTATGTTCAAAAATACGTATACTTATGTACATTAGTGTTGCATGAAAACAAAGAATTCATACGACACTAAATACTTCATATGATACGTGGAACACGAACAGATGGGGAACTAAAATTATTCACTGTGGTTATTATTAAAAATCATGCTCATTTTAAGAATTTTGAAGTTTATGTTCCCGCTTACTTAAATGCTGTGTTGAAGAAGAAACAGAAATTAATTTCCTTCTTCCCTAATTAATTTAGTTTACAATGTTTTACTTAAACGACTCGCTTAATATTGCTTCAGGCAGATTGAAAAGTAAACAAAGTGTTGCCTTCTGGCTGGGCTGAAGCTCAGAAATTATTTCATGTTTCTTGCTTCATGGAGACTGTAAGTGAAATTTTAAACTATCAGTGCAAAATGAGAAAAGTTTTCACGAAGTTTCTGTAATAAGGTAAAACGACGGTCCAGGAGTTTCTTAAAGGTGTCAGTTTCCACCTGTTAAAGGTATTGCGAACAACGATCATTTTACGTGAAGTCACGTGCAACAGTATGTGTCTTTATCAACTTTGAAAAAGTACGGACAATGAAGTGCTTTTTACTGATATTAAAAAAGAGTTGTGCAAAGCAACGTAGGTTTAGAATAAGCGTCTACAGCAGTTACATTACTGATGCTGCCTGAAACGCGTGTGGTTACGTGTACGTATTACATATATTCTCATAGTGATATAAAGTTTACAGCGAAATCTTGAAGAATGGCACACATTACGCGTTTTCTTTATCGTCAGAAAAGTGATGTTTACCGTTTTCGATAGATGTAGACACCTACAGAGTCAACTGCACCATTATATAAAATTAAAATATAGCTTACTGTTACAGAAGGACTGTCACAAACAGTGACGCTCTATTCCATACAATTAATTACGGAATTATCGAAAGGAGCTGTGACTGTGTTATGCTTGTCTAAAATTTACTAAAGAATTTACCAAGTGTTTTAAAGATATATCGATTAAGCTCGGGTGAATTTCATAAAACTGAACTTCACGCTCTTCGCACCAAAATTTTTTAATTATCTTCCAATTTTTCATTTGCGTTTGTCAGGGTTTTAACCTTATCTCGTGGAAGTGTGCGCCTTACAGTGTTCGCAATTAAAACAGAAATTTAATTTTGCTCTCGTTTTCAAATATTTTAAAAACCTCGAGGGCTTCGTTTGCGCTCTGGGAAGAGATAAAAACCAATCTGCGGTCGAGATTAGTATGGAAATTATTGTTTCGTTAATGAAACGCCTTTTCTGACTAGAGCTCCGCTGTTGTAGTCGATTATGGAAATGTTGGTGATACATTTTTAAAGCACCTGCTGATTCACACATATAACGACCCAGTCCGTACCCGTAATATTGGTACACTTTCTGTGTCTTTTCTTCATGGGCCCTATAATATCGTAGGTCAACAGTTGATGATATAAGTTAAAAACGACTTTAAGCAAATGTTATGTCTCCCTATCCGAGGTCAAAATTACCGTATCATTGTTTATAGTCTTATAAGAAAATGACATTCCTTCACTCGATTAAATGCATATTCATGTGACAAATCATTATCACGTGGCTGTACATTCGGTAACCAAAAAGTTACCATTTTAAACATTTTAGCATGAAAAATTCTCTAAAAGTTGAAGGGTTAGGCGTGAAATTGTCTAAATAAGGGATTTTTAGCTTAAGTTCGAGGGCCAACCTTCAGCACTGGAAATGGTGGTCCCCTGCGAACATAAATGAATGTAATAGTGAAAAATTAGACGAGGAATTTCGAGTCGAGAATGTGGTTGAGAAATTGGACAAATATGCGAGAATACAGAAATTCACGTACTAGTCCACCACCATGAGTTAGGTCTCTGTGAATTTTCTGTAGCGCGTAGTCGATTACTTCGATGGTTCCTTGTAAACGAAAGACACCATACTCGCAATTAACTGTAAAACATGCTGTATTTATTTTGACTACTGCAATTTGACCATTCGGTCATTAACAAGTAGTAGATTGGAAATGGCTGCAATTCCGCATACGTCAGACTTCAAAAAGCCTGCATTCATTACCTTCGTATCCGAACATTTTAACAATATTAGCCTCCTTAACACGAACCCCAATAAGACACTGTTCTTGTACACTGTTTACGTATGAACTTTAGTTCTTTTGAAAGATTAATATCGTGTCAACTTCATCACATATGTCGTTCGATTCATTCAGATTTAATAAACCCATGTGGTAAGCCATTATATCTTCCTTGAGCCTAGTTTTACACATGCTGTTGAATATACCCGTAAACAGCCTAAGTTCTCCCTGCTTTCTCCTCTAACTGTAGCCTACCAGTCCTCCTTGTTCCAACAAAACTAATGTTACACTCAACACACTACGAAGCAATTTTTTTCTCGTGATCCTATTTTACTTAGTGTGGTGAAACAGTAACGGAAAAATCTTCACATGCCGCGATCTCCGTTCTTAATCATCGTCTTTGCCAGGATAATAAGAGCAAAGAAGTGGCTGAATTTCACGAAAATGATGCCACCAATAATGCAGGCTCAATGTGTTTCGTTCATTTTTCTTTTTCTGTAGGAAACTGTTAGAGCTGTGGAGGTGCTCTTGTCTATGTTTAGCCACTCCAATAGTTGACCTACTTTCTTCTCACAAGTCTTCATAACTCTTCAAGGCTACACTTAAATGGGAATAAGAGACGTTCCAAGCTGTTGCTCAAGCCTTGAAAGTAACCACATTGATATAGTACACCGCCAAAGTTCTTTAGATTCCATGTTCCCATGTTTGTCTCCATAGGTGCTACCCTGTTCATAGTTCACAGAGCGATTACCTAAAGATAGAATGTTTAATATTTGACGCCCTGTCGATAAAGAGGCCAGTAGACACGGAGAAATATCTCGAGTGGGATCTTTCTGGAGGAATCATCACAGTATTCAACTGATATGATTAAGAAAAACTGCGGAACAAGGAAATACAGGAATACCGGGCATATGAATCTCAGTAATTACTATTTCATTACCTCGAAATAAAAACTAATTAACTGAATCGTTATAATTGTCCAGGTCTTCTAGTGATGACCAGCAGCTGTAAGATCTTATTGAATGATAATCGGCTTGAAGATTATGTATTAACATTTGCCACTTGGCTTAATGACACATGAAAAGTGCAGTGTCGGTGATGGTGTGCCCCTTCCAAAGCTGAAAATGCGACAGTTCATTTGTTTTCTTAATGCTATTTACGTAAAGCACTAATCGGTCAAGTGACGTAGAAAGATACGAGATGAATTCCATACAGGGTGACCAAATTTTGGCGTTGGGCTTCCTTAGAAAGTTTACAGCAAGGGAGCTCAGCATCTGAAATTCATACACACTATAAAAGTAGGTGTACCGATACGTATGCGACAGAACGCACTACGCAAATATTTCACAATCCCACGCCTAAAAGTATAATTTTTTCGGGGCTCATGCCACGGTTTTTTTGATGGTAGACGGGTTCTATTGATGCTAGAAAGCTGGGACAATTGTTTTGGCTAGCCCTTGGGACAGTGAATATTTGTATACCCATTAGAAAGATCGTATTACTGTAACTGTGCTACAGTACAAGGTAAAAGTTTGAATAAGACACACTTCCTTCAGCTTAGGCAAATGGTTCGACTGATGGTAGAAAGGTAGGGGTATGTGTTTTGGCTGTCCCTCGAGATCGTTTTCTTCCAGGGCTCATTACGCCAGTTCCGTTGATGGTAGAAAGGTAGGCGCAAGTGTTCTAGCTGCCTTTGGATTGTATTTCATTGGGACTTATCCAGCGTGTTCTGTTGGTGGTAGAAAGTTAGGGCAATTGTTTTTGCTAGCCCTTGGGATAGCGAACAGTTGTATACCTAACATAAGGATCGTATTACTGTAATTGTGCTACAGTACAGCGTAAAAGTTTGAATATCGGTTAGTTTTTTTGCCTTAGGGGTGTTCTACAGTGCGCCATAAGGGCCTTACGGACGACCCATTTAATTCATGGGTAGTTTCTGAGGAGCCAAAACCGAGCCGAGGATTCCAAGTGGCTACACACAGTGAAATGGCTGAAACTTTCCCTATATATTTGTAAGATTCGATCTCGGACAACCTTGAAAATTTTCTTGCTATCTTTGTCCGTTTCCGAGGTACAGAACTTCGAAGTTACCTCACTTGTAGACGTAAAATATATAGGTAAAATCTAGTATGAGGTGAAAACGTAGTTTATAAAGTGACGTAGCACAGAGAAATATGATGTAAAGTGCTATTTTCAGAAGGGTTCTTGATACGCCATGTTGTTGTGGTACAGAAACACATGCAAAATTTTTGTGAACGTTAGGTCCGGTCTGAAGTATAAAATTAAAAGTTTTGCATCATTGCAGTTTCACATATGTAAACTATCAGAATTTTACTGACACATTATGTTCTTTTTATATGAGTAATATGCTATGCTGTTGCAGGAAAAAGAAGAGAATCAGGGGGAAAATTCTCCTACTGGAGAATAAAAATTGCGAATATGCTCCAGTTTATTGAAGGACTCTGACAAATGGGATATCAGCTCACTTATTCTACTTTCCTCAGCACCTTTAAAAAATTTTTCAAAAATTTTGACATATGAATATATTTGCGCTTTGTTATGGCAAGAGAGAAGGAGCCAGTGGCAGTGGCAAAGACCCGGGAAAGTAATAAATACTGAAAGATAGTAGACAGTGCTAGTAGGTTAGAAAATGCGAAAGATACAATGACAGCATGAAAGAATGAGAGGGACACAGTGGCAGTGGAGCAAAGTTGACCATGACAGTGGGACAGGAATACAGAGAAGGAGAAAGTGGAAGTTGCTGAGAGCCAGTGATAATGAGAGACAGAGTCTATGACAACGACAAAGAGGAAGAGAGAGTTAGTGACAGTGAAAAGAGACAACAACAGTGAGACGGAATGAGTGAGATATTAGCACAAAGATAGATCAAGTGAAAGATAGTGACAGTGAGAGGAGACATTAGTAATACAGAACGAAGGAGACTGTGACTGTAAAACAGGGGACCGTGACAATTAGAGAGACTCAAAGAGATAATGACAATGAGTGGAGCCGAATAAGTGAGTGAGAATGGGGAGTGAGAGGGAATGGGTATGAGCGAGTTACAGTGATGGAGTAATGGGTGTGAGCGAGTTATAGTTACGGTAGCTTTTGGGAGTGAAAGGTGAAATGCACATTAAGAAAAGCGGGAATATGTTCAGGTGCCAATGTTTTTAGCGAAATTTTTAAATGTGCTGATGAAGGTAGAATTAGACAGCTTGTACCCCACTTTTCAGTAAGAGACTTTTAATAAACAGTATCATATTCGCCTTTTTTGTGCCCCTATATAACCATTTTTTCGCTGGTGTATGCATGTTCCACATTTCTTCCTGAAACACTGGATCGATATCAACCAAACTTGGTACGCATATCACTTACTGTCTGGAAATGACTACTCTGTGGGTAAGAACCACCAACCTGTCAACGTGGGAGGGGGGGGGCGGGGAGGGGGGCGTTGGATTTGAGAACGAGAGCACTTAGTGACTTGCAACCAGCTTTATACATGATTTAAAACCTTTACGAGACCCCAAAGTAATGATGAGAAGAAGAAAATTTATCGCTTACTGCATTTTCAGTCTTCACACAGTAAAACTACAGCATCAACTTTCAGTTTATTATTTATTTGCAGCTAACAACCTTTGCAACACATTTTGCAGGCAATGTTCGCATATACCTCTGAATGTACCCGCAAATATGTAACATTACACGACACATAGTTCA
Source organism: Schistocerca serialis cubense (assembly GCF_023864345.2). Classification (NCBI taxonomy): domain Eukaryota; kingdom Metazoa; phylum Arthropoda; class Insecta; order Orthoptera; family Acrididae; genus Schistocerca; species Schistocerca serialis. Next base: position 588,402,515 of record NC_064640.1, read on the forward strand.
GGAGATATGACGTCATAAATATTGAGATGTCAGGAAACAAAACAGATGGATGAAATTCGCTAGAGATACAGGTGAAATACGTGTACAAATTTGTGTGAAATATGTTAAACATATGTGAAACACATGTCACATGTCTGTATGCAGGCAGAGCCTTGGGTGTAAAGTTCCACATAAATCCTTGGATCGATTTAAAGCAAACTTGGTACAAGTCTTACTATCTGGAAACAAATACTGTGGGTGTAAGACTCACTAACCTCCTATTTGCGTTGGGATGGTAACGTGGCGAGAGAAGGGAGTAGGAGGAGATCGACAGACAGAAAGGGGAATGAAGGAGAAGAACATAGATAACAGATAGATGGGAGGATGAGGAGGAGATGAGAGAGAGGTGTTGGGGGGGAATGGATGGAAAAGGAAGAGGGAGAAATGGAGAGATAAAGGAAGAGAAGGTAATAGGCAGAGAAGGGAAAGAGAAGAAGAGGGACAGAGAGATGGGATGAATGAGATAGACAGAGAGAGATGGGGGAGGAAATGAGCAGAAGAGGTGGAAATGGACAGAGTGAGTGGGGAGAAGCGCTCAGCAAAAAAGCGGTGGGAGCAGGATATGGATTTAGAGTTTGTGAGGATGGGACAGAAGTGGAGGAAATGATGGACTTAGAAGGGGGAGGAGAAGATCGACCCAGGGGGAAGAAGTAGATGGACAGAGTGAGGATAGATAAAGGGAGGGGAGAAGATCATATGGAAGGAGGGTGCAGGAGCATATGGACAGAGAGAGGGCATTAGGAGATGGGCAGAGAGTAAGGAATGGAGGAGGTGGACGCGAGAGGGGACTGGAGGAGACTGACAGACAGAGCAGAAGGAGGAGAAGGAGTAATAGAAGACTGGAATAAACGGGTATGTCGGCAACGGTGCGTCCTCCGCTTGTATCTAATATAAGCGATAGTCAACTGCCGGGAAAGTACGTTACGTGGCGGGAAAGTACTTTGATATGATATTCTGTCACTTGCATGCAGTTGAAACATCCTCGTCGGTACGTTTCATATTACTTCACTGAATCTGTCACTTGTGCTTCGCCAGTCGAAGTGGCCGAGCGGTTCTAGGCGCTTCAGTCTGGAACCGTGCGACCGCTACGGTCGCAGGTTCGAATCCTGCCTCGGACATGGATGTGTGTGATGTCCTTAGGTTAGTTAGTTTTAAGTAGTTCTAAGTTCTAGGGGACTGATGACCTCAGATATTAAGTCCCATAGTGCTCAGAGCCATTTGAACTTGTGCTGCATGTTCTTTGCGCTGATATCGAGTCTTACACTCCAAATTTTTACTCTTACATAACCGCACTAAGACCTCTGGGGAGAAGTGGAACCAAGGCAGTTATTTTATTTCTTTACTTTCTATGGATGCTATTTTTAGCTCGCCTTATCCAGCGTCCTTGAGCTAGTGTCGCTGGAGGATTGTGTATGTGTCTGATAATTAAAAAAACGTGAAGGCAGAGAAGGGAACGAGCCGTAACAGGCACGGTGTGAGGGAGTTGCCTGGGAGTTTCACACACAATGAACTTTCCTTCGACTACTTTTTTAAACGGAGAAACCGTTTCCTAATTAACATCATTTTACACACAACACGAATGGAACAGGCCATGAGATGGATAGAAGAAGCGAAGCCTGAGATGACAGAGTGGGTTTCCACTTCAAAACGAACGAATCCCTCCGCATACTGGTAGTTTTAAAACGGAGTGACCATTGTTTAGATAGCGCGGGGGTGGACGCAACAGTCGACAGTGAAGGAAAGAGGGGTGGACGCAACAGTTGACAGTGAAGGAAAGAGGCTCGGACGATGGGAAAGTTAAAACGGAGGCGAGAGATTCCGAATGGTCATTTTTGAACTCAGCTCATCTCCTGTCCTACTCTGAAGGCAGTGGAGTCGTTTCGCTGGCAGACGTTTTTTCAGATCACTTGGCGGACTTAGCAAGTTAATGGATTTGGTCGTCAGAGAATTTCCTTCTCGTGTCAGAATGAGATAGCTTTGTGATTTATAGTTTTCAATGGTGATTGCTTTAGCTCAGCAGTGATAAGGACATGTTATGTGTTGCTATTATGTTTCATAGTGATTTTAGGATATAAAAAGAGTTTCCGCGTTAGGCAATGCTGCTTCCGTACTCGGTCACCAGCGTTTAACAGTAATGAAATGAAATTAATAGAAAGGTACATTTTTCATTTTCATCTGTGAGTATTGGGAGAGAGTAATTTTTTTTTTTTACTTTATCACCAACGAACACATCAGTTCTTCTCCAAATGAGTGCATGTTTCAGTATAAAATTGTTACATGTCAGGGGAGGACTCGTCATTGTAAGATTCAGATTGCGATTGTAAAAATGCGCGTTGAACTAGTTACCTTTGTCTCGAGAAATAAAAGAAGCTCACTGTAAATTATGAAAGTATACCACCATTTATGCAAAGAGATCTCGAGCATTCCCGATACTATCAGCACACTGCAGCGTGAGTGATTAGAAAGGTGAGGAGAATACTTTCAGTGTTAAATGACGTCGGTCTTTAATTATGTGCTACGTATCAGAATGATATATGCTCTCCTCCAAATCACTTTCTAACACCTGTTTGCTGATAAATCATTATTCCGTTATGCGACATTAGATAATTGTTTATTGGCCCGCCATTTAGTTACTACATCGTTACCACTAAAGCAACTGGCAACAAAGCTGACGTGGGGGTGGACAGTACAAGGAAAGAGTGACGGCTTACAACTAATAATGTATTTCATTTTAGCGACCTTCTGCCAAAACAGTCAACAGAGAACAGTCAGGCAACTTTCACAAGTTTTATAATTTTTTTAGTCTGAATCCGAAGTGCATAGACACAGAGCGATACATATTCTGTTAATTAATAGCAACAGATGATGGTCCGACTCTTAAAGGATATCTGGGTTATTGATTCATCAGTCAACGTTTGAACATTTGTACCTAAAATCCAAGTATAGAAGAGACAGAACACAAAGATCACTACAAATAGGTTCGAATGCACTTCTAACTAATACTAGCAGCATTTCCGAAGCGTTTCTTAATTGCGACCTAATTGTAACTATTTGGAACGAAGGGGAGGCAGAGACACGAGGAGGCGCTGTAGCCACCGTATCGGTCTGTAGGATCGCCTCTCGGTGCTCTCTAAATCGAACAGCTGACACCGTCATACATTGTTAGCGATTGGCCGTGCGCCCATTTGATGTACGATACAGCTGAATATGGAATAAGAAGCTATTTCTCAGCGTACCGTCAGATTTTACTGGTCAGTCGTAATGCGGGCTCAAGGGAGAGGGGCTACGATTAAGTGCACGTTATAGCCCGCCAGAACACGTCTGATGCTTGTTATGCCACACCGAGATCAATGATGCCAACACTTACATAGCTACGTTCACGTTCCTTACAAAGCATTGCGGTGAATATTCTTTTGGTTGTACTCTCAGCGACTGCTGTTTTGGTCGGTACTAAAACTACAGATAGTAGACCTGTTACATATAGGAGTAAATAAATTACTGTACCATAAGGATGTTACATATCGAGTATCGTTCGCGTTGAAGCCATTTTACCAAAGAAACTACGATTCGTTAGCTATGCTGTGTTTTACAACTGTTATAAAATACAATTATTCCACAGATCGTCTGACATCCGCTGGCATTCACTTCGGAGAAGCCAGGCGTACAATACTTCGCAAAATTTCCTTTTCTACATTACACGCATTTTCTAGTGAGGAAAGTTTCCCAATAAATTCAGAATACTTGCAGTATAATAAACTGCCAAAGTCAAGAGAAGAGGCAGAGCAGGTATGGCGTTTTTGTTGTGACAGAGGTACGCTAGCACTGCGACAGTATCGCGTAGACGCTCTGAGAGTAAAGTTTATAGTGTCATACTGATTCCTAGCTTAGGCTGAGGTGTAAGTTTGGTAGAAAGGTGACTGTGGTTCTGAGTTTATGTCAACAGCATATCTAATTACCATGTAACATGGCAGTTTCTATTATTTATAACACAGTTAGTACGCGTAATTTCCGAGTGGGTTAATTAGAATATGAAACATGCTATTTTATATTGGTACCCTCGTGGAGAGAATCATTTTAGTAGGAAAATTGAAGGCTTTCGTGCATTTATTTAATGACCAGCTTTCATTATACAGGATGAAAGAGCAGAAGGAGAAAAAAGGACCAATGTAGGGAATTTAGCGTTATGGGGCCTTTTCCTGAAAGACTCAGGTGAAGGTTTACAACTAGACAGAAAGTTATTGGGTAGTCTCTTTGACACGACACGGCGGGGGAAGGACGAGGTCCCTCATATTCTCGGAAGAGGACCAACTACATTGAAAGCAAAAAATCGCAACATCAAAAAATAAGTAATGTAGAGTAACTAAATTTCGAGAATACATTTATCTAGGTAACACATTTTAGTGAGTAACATTGCAAGATTACAGTTTAGTGTAAGCGTGAGATAACCCATTGCGAATGTGAAATGCTGGTACATTAATAACAGGTGCACCCGGGAGAATGTTGAATGCAAGTATGCAAACGTGGATGCATTGTATTGTACAGGTGCCGGATGCCAGTTGTGGGATGAAGGGCCATGCCTATTGGTCATGGTCGGTCAGTAAAGGGACGGTTAATGCTGTTTGTAGATAACGCTGGAGCTGTCGTCTGATGATGTCCCACATGTGCTCGATTAGAAACAGATCTGGTGATCGAGCAGTAGACACTCTGTAGAACATGTTGGGCTACAACAGTGGTATGTGGGGTAGCGTTTTTCTCTTGAAAAACATCCCCTAGAATACTGTTCATGAATGGCAGCAAAAGAGGTCGAATCACCAGTTTACCGTACAATTTTACGGTCATGGTGCACGGAATGACAATGAGAGCACCTGTGCTGTCATACGACATAACGCGCCAGGCCGTAACTCCAGGTTTAGGCTGAGTGTGTGTAGCACACAGCAGGTTAGATGCTGGCCCTCAGTTGGCCACCTTCTAACCAACACACGGCCATCACTAGCACCGACGCAGAAAAACTTTCAACAGAAAACACAACAGACCTCCACCCTACCGTCCAATGAACACTTGTTTCACACCACTGAGGCCGCAACCGGCGGTGGTTTTGGGTTGGTAGAGTGTACGCTACAGGGAACCTGTCTCGGAGTTTTCTTTGAATTAACCAATTTGTAACAGTTCGTTGTTTCACTATGGTGCCAACTGCTACTGAAATCGCTGCTCCAGATGCATTACAATTCTCTACAGTCATACGCCGAACACAATTGTATTTCCAATCGGTAGTACCACGTGGCCGTCCGGAGCCCGTTCCTTTTGCGACTGTACATTGCCGTGTTCACCGCTGCCAACAATATGCGCAGTGGCTACATTCCCACCAAGTCTTTCGACAATATCGCAGACGGAATATTCTGCTTTTCATATCCCTATTACACGACCTCGTTCAAACTCACAGAGGTGTTGATTATGGCGTCTTTGTCGCCATAAAGGCATTTTTCATTAACACCAACTCACCACGTCCAATCTCAAAGGTAATTAACACCCATGACCATTACAGCGTGTATTTAAAGCAACGTGATTTGCAGCCTCACATTGGCGCTACTAGTGCCACTCTTATGCAGCTGGCACGAAATCTGAATAGACATCATCATTCAGATGTAGAAACACACCTAAAAACTTTCTTTTTGTCGCACAACTGCTTCTTGGTGCTGCTATTTTCTTTCCGTCAGTGTATGCTTCCTAACTGCTGTAAATCGTCGAACAAACGACACATTGCTTCTGCTTCAAAAGATCACCCCAATAGCAGAACATTTTGGACACTGTATTAATAATAAGAAACACTGAACGGAAAGGAATGCGAACATGACAAAGCGCCACGAACGCTAAATGAGCCCTCACCGCGATACACTGAAGGTAGAACCAACCTGAGTTTAAGCGGAAGAAATCACCTGTATCTGTGCACCAAGGCAATCTACCTACAGTTGGGACGAGCACACCAAACTGCTGGTGCCTGTCACAGCTATGGACATCACTACCAAATGTTGAGAAACTGCTTTTGCGCTTATTGCTCCTACCGAACACACTTTCCGCAATGTCTTGACATCGTGCACACTGGGACAATAATTTAAAATTACGTGCGTATATTGATTCTCTACACCCGAAGTTGCATTTTGTACTTTCTAATTTCCTGAACCTTCCCCATGAACCATGGACCTTGCCGTTGGTGGGGAGGCTTGCGTGCCTCAGCGATACAGATGGCCGTATCGTAGGTGCAACCACAACGGAGGGGTATCTGTTGCGAGGCCAGACAAACGTGTGGTTCCTGAAAAGGGCAGCAGCCTTTTCAGTAGTTGCAGGGGCAACAGTCTGGATGATTGACTGACCTGGCCTTGCAACATTAGCCAAAACGGCCTTGCTGTGCTGATCCTGCGAACGGCTGAAAGCAAGGGGAAACTACGGCCATAATTTTTCCCGAGGGCATGCAGCTTTACTGTATGGATAAATGATGATGGCGTCCTCTTGGGTAAAATATTCCGGAGGTAAAATAGTCCCCCATTGGGATCTACGGGCGGGGACTACTCAAGGGGACGTCGTTATCAGGAAAAAGATAACTTGCGTTCTACGGATAGGAGCGTGGAATGTCAGATCCCTTAACCGGGCAGGTAGATTAGAAAATTTAAAAAGGGAAATGGATAGGTTAAAGTTAGATATAGTGTGAATTAGTGAAGTTCGGTGGCAGGAGGAACAAGACTTCTGGTGAGGTGAATACAGGGTTATAAACACAAAATCAAATATGGGAAATGCAGGAGTAGGTTTAATAATGAATAAAAAAATAGGAGTGCGGGTAAGCTACTACAAACAGCATAGTGAACGCATTATTGTAGCCAAGATAGACACGAAGCCCACGCCTACTACAGTAGTACAAGTTTATATGCCAACTAGCTCTACAGATGATGAAGAAATTGAAGAAGTGTATGATGAGATAAAAGAAATTATTCAGGTAGTGAAGGGAGACGAAAATTTAATGGTTATGGGTGACTGGAATTCGAGAGTAGGAAAAGGGAGAGAAGGAAACATAGTAGGTGAATATGGATTGGGGCTATGAAATGAAAGAGGACGCCGCCTGGTAGAGTTTTGCACAGAGAATAACCGAATCATAGCTAACACTTGGTTCAAGAATCATGAAAGAAGGTTGTATACATGGAAGAATCCTGGAAATACTAGAAGGTATCAGATAGATTATATAATGGTAAGACAGAGATTTAGGAACCAGGTTTTAAATTGTAAGACATTTCACGCGGCAGATGTGGACTCTGACCACAATCTATTGTTTATGAACTGTAGATTAAAACTGAAGAAACTGCAAAAAGGTGGGAATTTAAGGAGATGGGACCTGGATAAACTGAAAGAACCAGAGGTTGTACAGAGTTTCAGGGAGAGCATAAGGGAAAAATTGACAGGAATGGGGGAAAGAAGTTCAGTAGAGGAAGAATGGATTGCTCTGAGGGATGAAGTAGTGAAGGCAGCAGAGGGTCAAGTAGGTAAAAAGACAAGGGGTAGTAGAACTCCTTGGGTAAGAGAAGAAATATTGAACTTAATTGACGAAAGGAGAAAATATAAAAATGCAGTAAATGAAGCAGGCAAAAAGGAATACAGACGTCTCAAAAATGAGATCGACAGGAAGTGCAAAATGGCTAAGCAGGGATGGCTAGAGGACAAATGTAAGGAGGTAGAAGCTTATCTCACTAGAGGTAACATAGATACTGCCTACAGGAAAATTTAAGAGACCTTTGGAGAAGAGAGAACCACTTGTATGAATATCAAGAGCTCAGATGGAAACGCAGTTCTAAGCAAAGAAGGGAAAGCAGAAAGGTTGAAGGAGTATATAGAGAGTCTATACAAGGGCGATGTACTTGAGGACAATATTACGGAAATGGAAGAGGATGTAGATGAAGATGAAATGGGAGATACGATACTGCGTAAAGAGTTTGACAGAGCACTGAAAGACCTGAGTCGAAACAAGACCCCGGGAGTAGACAACATTCCATTAGAACTACTGATGGCCTTGGGAGAGCCAGTCCTGACAAAACTCTACCATCTGGTGAGCAAGGTGTATGAGACAGGCGAAATACCCTCAGACTTCAAGAAGAATATAATAATTCCAATCCCAAAGAAAGCAGGTGTTGACAGACGTGAAAATTACCGAACTATCAGTTTAACAAGTCACAGCTGCAAAATACTAACGCGAATTCTTTACAGACTAATGGAAAAACTAGTAGAAGCCGTCCTAGGGGAAGATCACTTTGGATTCCGTAGAAATATTGGAACACGTGAGGCAATACTGACCTTACGACTTATCTTAGAAGAAAGATTAAGGAAAGGCAAACCTACGTTTGTAGCATTTGTAGACTTAGAGAAAGCTTTTGACAATGTTGACTGGAATACTCTCTTTCAAATTCTAAAGGAGGCAGGGGTAAAATACAGGGAGCGAAAGGCTATTTACAATTTGTACAGGAACCAGATGGCAGTTATAAGAGTCGAGCGGCATGAAAGGGAAGCAGCGGTTGGGAAGGGAGTGAGACAGGTTTGTAGCCTCTCCCGATGTTATTCAATCTGTATATTGAGCAAGCAGTAAAGGAAACAAAAGAAAAATTCAGAGTAGGTATTAAAATCCATGGAGAGGAAATAAAAACTTTGAGGTTCGCTGATGACATTGTAATTCTATCAGAGGCAGCAAAGGACGTGGAAGAGCAGTTGAACGGAATGGACAGTGTCTTGAAAGGGGGATATAAGATGAACATCAACAAAAGCTAAACGAGGATAATGGAATGTAGTCGAATTAAGTCGGGTGATGCTGAGGGAATTAGATTAGGAAATGAGGCACTTAAAGTAGTAAAGGAGTTTTGCTATTTGGGGAGCAAAATAACTGATGATGGTCGAAGTAGAGAAGATAAAAATGTAGACCGGCAATGGTAAGGAAAGCTTTTCTGAAGAAGAGAAATTTGTTAACATCTAGTATAGATTTAAGTGTCAGGAAGTCGTTTCTGAAAGTATTTGTATGGAGTGTAGCCACGTATGGAAGTGAAACATGGACGATAAATAGTTTGGACAAGAAAAGAATAGAAGCTTTCGAAATGTGATGCTACAGAAGTATGCTGAATATTAAATGGGTAGACTACATAACGAATGATGAAGTATTGAATAAAATTGGGGTCAAGAGGAGTATGTGGCACAACTTGGCAAAAAGAAGGGACCGGTTAGTAGGACATGTTCTGTGGCATCAAGGGATCACAAATTTAGCATTGGAGGGCAGCGTGGAGGGTATAAATCATAGAGGGAGACCAAGAGATGAATACACTAAGCAGATTCAGAAGGATGTGGGTTGCGGTAAGTACTGGGAGATGAAGAAACTTGCACAGGATAGGGTAGCATGGAGAGCTGCATCAAACCAGTCTCAGGACTGAAGACCACAACAACAACATTTTCCTGAGGAAATTAACTAAATTCAGTTGGCAGCAACTCAATTAAAGGACTTCTCCACTTTCTAGCCTTGATGGCATGAACCCTCATTTCGGAAACATTCATACCGTTACCGCTAAACTACCACGCATAAAAGGCCAAGGAAGTTTGCAATAGTGTGACTTTCCACATTTAATTGTATCAAATAGACGACTGCTGCAATAGTACATGGACTTGTAGAACATTCTTCCCGCTGGAGCTTTTCCTTTAGCTAGTTTCATGTCTTAGAAGACACGATAAACTCATTGTTGTTCCTGGTAAGTCCCAAGAGTCAGCGGAGAACAGCGTCAATAAACAGTATAATTAACACTATGTTTTTTTTCAGTAACTGACTGACACAGCAACTGACATCGATAGTTACCAGTATCGGTAAGTCGGAGATTATGTTGGTAAGCGCAATATGATATGATGAGCAGGTATTTCTTGGAATAAAATGATTATTGACAGTATGATCCTTATTATAGCCTATGGTCTAGATTACGCTGGAAGATGACTCTGTCTCTTAAAATGCGATCATACAACTTTCCTCACGAGTTCGTTACATTGATGCCTCTATAATTACTAGTATTACAATCCTGTCTGTTTCCTTTTTGGTAACTGGAACTTATTACAGAAATATTCAGATCCTGTAGTAGCACTTCACCATTCCTCATCAGTTTATTAAACAAACATTGTAGCATTTCGCATCGAGTACTTTGGCGATTTTTGACTGACCCCACAGGAATATCTCCCAGACCAGTGGAATTTTTTATCTATTTCTTAGTCTTACTAGTTCATTCTGCGTCACTGGTTTCACATTCATAATAGCTGCATCTTTCAGCTGATATACTGGCTGTTTGTACTCGTTTCTGTTCACACTTTTCCTACTCTCATTGCTCTATGGTGCTTTATTGTTTTCTGGGCATCCCTCGGTTTGGTACTTTCCATATACCCATTGATCTACTCAAATTTTATATCTCACATATCCCATTTGGCATTTGAAATTTTTTTAACAAATCTATTGTATCTTGCATAGCATTTCCTATCCACGCTGCCCTGTGTACTTAGTCACTTCTTGCATAGCTGTTTCTTCTCTATTATCATTACCTTAGAGCCATTTTTCCACGGTTCCGGATTCATATTCTTAGAACTATGCTTTACTACTTGGACTTCTCCTGCTGCATTGTGAATGCACCCTTTCACCTCATTGTACAATACCGATGCAGCGGACTCATTGATGTCCCTACAATTATTTAATTTCTAGGTCAGTCTCATCACTTCTAGGAATATCACAGAATCTTGTTCTACACTTTCAGAATTATGTATGGGTGCCTCATCTATCTTACTGTTTGTTTCGTTATTTTCGTATAATTTAATTGTAATTTGGCTTTGACTGTGAAATGATCTGTTACACATTCCGTACTTCTGTGGACTCTGACGTCTTGAGTCTTTCATTCTGAATTTTGTGGCTCTGTCATATAGTCCATTAAGGATGTTAAACTGCATGTCAGTTGCACCAAGGCATATTTGTATATTTCTTTCCAAGGAAAATAGCCATTCTGTATTTTTAATTAGTCCGCTCCACAAAAGTCAATCAATCTTGTGCCACCTTCATTCTCTGTTTCTCCAAATAGCTTCCAACGACCTCGCTGTTTTTTGTCATTCCTATTCTGGCATTAACGTCTCTAGTAAGGTATATCTCTTTCCGTGGATTTAATGTCACTTACAACGTCGGTGAAGTCTTTATACAAAGCATCTTTGATTATGTTGTCAGCGTTATCAGTTGATGCATACACACCCATCATTACTGTCTCGTGTCCTTCTTCTTCAGTTCTAATAACAGAACTCGTACGTTTATTTCTTGCCATTTCTTTATGCTACCCTTTAGTTTCTAGTGTTTTACGACCGATCCCTTCTTTTTTGCTCTTTCAATTCTACTAACTCTGAAATAAAAATTGATATACTGACCAGTTTTTTATTTCCTGTAGAGGTCATTTATGACTCTGCTATAATAAAACGTTTGTTTTAATACTTTAGGTTTCAACGGAAACCTAATTTCTCTTTGGGATCAGACTTTGTACGTTCCATGTTGCGAAGTTCATTAACTTTTACTTTCATCTGGATCGTTTGTTCAAAATTCCGTCCTGTTTCTGGGGCGAGGTTCTGAGATATTTGCTAGCATCAGTTCCAATAATTTTTAGAAGGTGAAGTGCGTATGTATGACAGATTACTCAGTATTATTCTATTGAACCATTAACACATGGATCTCCTTCACTCTGAATGCTATCTGTGTTCAAGCGATGGGGGAATCAGGGTGTTGCTGACGCACTTTGCTGAAACACAATTTTATGTACACCCCAAAGCTTAGGAATTCAAGTATGGGGATGTGGCCTTGTTATAGTTCGTCCCTGTATACGGAATATTTTTCGTTGTGGAGACGGAGGAACGAAAATTTGGTTTTGCATACCGTCTACGTCGCGCCCATTAGAGACAGGCCGCAAGCTTCCATCGGGCAGGGGTGGGATAGGATACCGACCTGTTCTTTTTAAAGGACTTACAACGGCATTTGCTTTGAGATATTTATTGAAACCACGGTAATCCAAATATGAACGTTCGGACGGTGCTTTCAACCGCCGCCATTTTACCACCGTGTAACTTTGCTCAAGTCTTACAACGTTCGATCTTACATTCTTGGACAGAATGAGAAAGTAACACAAAATTAACCCAAGCGAAAGGCTCGAAAGTTACACCAATGCACAAAAAAGTTAGCGGACCGTTTTCTAAATTTTCCTCTATATCTCTGACTATGACTATGTGATCAAAAGTAACCGGACACCTGGCTGAAAATGACTTACCAGTGGCGCCCTCCATCTGTAATGCTGGAATTCAAGATGGTGTTGGCCCACCCTTCGCCTTGATAACAACATTCGCTCTCGCAGGCATACGTTTAGTCAGGTGTTGTAAGTTTCCTTGGGGACCATTCTTCACGGAATGCTGCACTGAGGAGAGGTATCGATATCGGTCGGTGAGGCCTGGCACGACGTTGGCGTTCCAAAACATCCCAAAGGTGTCCTATAGGATTCAGGTCAGGATACTGTACAGGCCAGTCCATTACAAGGATGTTATTGTCGTGTAACCAATGCGCCATAGGCCGTGCATTATGTACAGGTGCTCGATCATGTTGAAAGACGCTATCGGCATCCCCGAATTGCTCTTCAATGTAGGCCTGTGCTCTGATTGTGCCACGCAAAAAAAACAACTGGTGCAAGCCCCCTCCGCGAAAAACACTACCACACCATAATACCACAGCCTTAGAATTTTACTGTTGGCACTTCTCAGCCTGTCAGGTGAGGATCACCGGGCATTCGCCATACCCACACCCTGCCGTTGGATCGCCACCATTGTATACCGTGATTCGTCACTCCACGCAACTTTTTCCTCTGTTAAATCGTCCAATGATCACGCTCCTTACACCAAGCGAGAGGTCGTTTGACATTTACCGGAGTGATGTGTGACTTATGAGCAGCCGCTCGCCCATGAAATCTAAGTTTTCTCACCTTCCGCCTAACTGTCATAGTACTTGCAGTGGATCCTGCTGCTGTTTGGAATTCCTGTGTGAAAGTGTGTATAGATGTCTCCCTATTACACATTACGACCCTCTCCAACTTTTGGAAATCTCTCGTAGAGACGAATGACACAAGTGACACCCAATCACCTGACCAAGTTCGAAGTCTGGGAGATTCGCAGAGCGCCCCATTCTGCTCTCTCACTATGTCTAATGGCTACTGAGGTCGCTGATATGGAGTACCTGGCAGTAGGTGGCAGCACAGTGCACCTTAAAAGAAAAACGTATGTTTTTGTGGTTGTCCGAATACTTTTGATCACGTAGTGTACCTACGCTACAGCCAAAACTCTGCTCACCACTTCCATATCTGTGCAATAGTGCAGAGTTACTTTCGAGAAATGTATAGATTGGTTCCCCTTCTTCAGATGAATCCACTGCTGTAGAGCAGTCTCTGAGTTGGCCTCAGGCGTGACAGGGACAAAACAGTAAAACCACGAAGCCTCAGGAGCAACATGTACCGTAAAACCGTGAAGACACGTGTACAGGGCTGCATGCTTCCGCAACGAATGAAAAGGGAGTAATGGGCATCAAGAGCTGGCCACTCCTTTTAGCTAAGCTGTAGTTCTAAAATTTCGCTACCTGTGAGTGCCCCCATGAAACACGAGTGGTCGTAGGGCAGTGAAACTTTATGAAAACATTTGTAAGGACGTGAGAAGGGATAAAACGGATAAACTATTAAAAGAAACACATTTTAATATCCACACTGCACGGAAACATTTGTTAATTGCTTACCATATTTACCTTCCAGATTACAAATTTTGCTCACTGTTGCAACCATCTGGATTCACGACAACCTGGAACAACACTAGATCTTATTCTACTGCTGCCCGGGATATCTCAGGTGGGATGTTAGCTACCTCCGTCGCTGAGCCCATTTTCAACCTCCAACGTGTGTTAATTTCCCGTTGTTAAACCCTGTCTTTCAGGTAATTCCAGAATCAAAAATCACACAGGTTAAAATCTGATGATTTTCGTGGCCATGCAGTATGAAACGACAGGCTAATTATTCTGTTTGCCAGATATGTTACGGAGTAACCGAGTGATGTCACGAGCAATGTCAGGTGGAGCAACATAGCGCATAGAAACAACTGGGTCCAAAACACATCTCTACCGTAAAGCAGGTATCAGCTGTTGACGAACCTGATCTCAGTAACGTGTGACGTTCATCTGTCACGTCCTTGGTTTTAGGGGTTGTGTTCCTAAAAGAAAAATGAACCAGTCATGAGCTGTGCCGTGAAGCCACTCCACACAGTGATATGTTCGCTATTCAAGGTTACTTCATGAACGTTCGTAGGAGATGACGATCACCAAATGCGACAGCTGTGAGTGTTCACTGCCCCAGAGAGCGTAAAGTAAAAATATTCCAAGGCAACATGTCGTCAACTTGAACCCTTAAAAGAAATGTAAGGATGAAGTCTACTCTAATGTCTGCGTCACGTGACAAAGGTTTGCGAGTAATGTGAACATTGTACAAATACCATTTCACGATCGTTCACAGAACTTTTCGAACGATGGACTATGGATTGTTCACTTATCATGATACATCTCGTGTAATGCACGAAGATCACACATTGCGTACAGTATTCTCAGTCGCGGCAACTGTAACTTCTTCAGCAATTTGTGGCGCAATTGTCCGTCGGCCTCTCCTAGGAACTATTCCGAAATCGCCAATCCATTCGAACTGATGAATCGTGTTCTGCAACCGTTGAGCGGAAAAAGGACCTCTCCGTTTTCCTTGAATGCGTCGATATTAAAACAGCTCTATAAGTAAGGCCCTGCGCACCTATCTAGCCCTACGTTGACTTCAACAATTGTAATGCCCCATAATGTTTGTGTTTCAATCCTACGTCGCCGTGCGAGTATCGGAGTCTAACGGAAAGTCATGATATTAACACTACTAACAACGCAAATACTGAAGTACATAAGCCGGCCGGAGTGGCCGTGCGGTTCTAGGCGCTACAGTCTGGATCCGAGCTACCGCTGCGGTCGCAGGTTCGAATCCTGCCTCGGGCATGGATGTATGTGATGTCCTTAGGTTAGTTAGGTTTAATTAGTTCTAAGTTCTAGGCAACTGATGACCTCATAAGTTACGTCGCATAGTGCTCAGAGCCATTTGAACCATTTTTGAACTGAAGTACATAGTCTGAACATCATTCCAATGAAGATGGGTACACACGTGGTTAATAGTTTGCCGTGTACACTGGATTAAATAACAAAAGTTTAATTATAGCCACCCTGAACACCGCTGTAGCTTATACGTTCACTTCTCCGCATTCTTATGTGTGTTTTACCATAATACATATGTTTACGTTATCTTTGTGTACTCTAAGCTCGGAATTATGATATTAAAATATAAATTATGAAATGTACTATAACTGTCACTAATATCAAGATAATAAAATAAAATAAAAATTAAAAATAAACACTTGTCACAAACTTCTGATTACAAAAATATGCTGCATTTATCGCCTATTAGAAGTAGTTAGTCTCTATTGCAAACACGTCTTCCGTTTTCCATGTGGACAGCCTTTGGCATATAGCGGTCTCATTCACGTACCTGCTTTGAAGAGCGCAGTGGTGGGGGAAGCGAGAGTAGACTCAATTGCTCTCAATTGCTCTCGCCGAGCGTGAGTATGCTGCGGGAGCCCAAACTTAGCCAGACCTGTCTTAGATTGTTCAATATTGTCGTCAGCCTCGATTATGCTATTAAACCCCACGAGATGTAGGCTATGGTCATATGAGATTTTCTGAGGCTCTCTGAGTGTCTCGAAGGTCTGTGGCTCATTCCCATTCTCGGACAATAACAGGGAGATTATCAACTGGAAGAACTCAGCCACATGTAAAACACTTAAGGGAAGCAAAATGATAATAAACTGACTACAGCAAAGGAATATGAAAAGCCCACTGCCTGGATGACTTTTGTAGCCCAGTCAACAAAGACCGACTACGGGGAAAACAGTGTAGTTGGGAATTTTTTGACGGTGGTCGGGAGGAGTGTCAGGAACAACAGACTAAAAATCCTAACTGGTGGGGTATGAGCATGAGGGTGGGGCCGCTTTCATAAAGATCGCTTTTTTATGTTTTCCTCAAATATCACAAAAACCTCCAAATGTAGAGAAAAAGTTTCTCAGTACGAAATTAAAGTGCGTTAATTGTCCTACAAAAATATCCTGTTTATTTTTTCTGTTGGACTGACAGGTTCGCCGTTGCAGGGGATGGAAAGCCCATAAATTATTAATAATATTTTAATGGTAGAAATGAAGTGAGTTAAGAGCAAATATTAAATATGGGTACCTCACCTCAGTGCAGGAGAACCTTAATAAAGGGACAATTTGTGCTCTTGGTGTATGACGGGGGCCGAAGTGGCCGTGCGGTTAAAGGCGCTGCAGTCTGGAACCGCAAGACCGCTGCGGTCGCAGGTTCGAATCCTGCCTCGGGCATGGATGTTTGTGATGTCCTTAGGTTAGTTAGGTTTAACTAGTTCTAAGTTCTAGGGGACTAATGACCTCAGCAGTTGAGTCCCATAGTGCTCAGAGGCATTTGAACCATTTGTATAACGGGTTGGAGAGTAGGGGAAGGAAGGACGAGGGTATCCACATGAGGGAAGGCAGGTAGCCAGATTGTGGTCCAGCACTTCCCTCCTTGTAGGTGTATGATCTGAAGAACGAACGGACCAATCTGCACTCTCTCTACCCTACTACCTCACTAAAAAACCACTACAGGGTATTCCACAAAGTTATACAGACCCATCCACAACACGCTTACGAATCACTGGGCCGGCCAGAGTGGCCGAGCGGTTCTAGGCGCTACAGTCTGGAACCGCGCGACCGCTACGGTCGCAGGTTCGAACCCTGCCTCGGGCATGGATATGTGTGATGTCCTTAGGTTAGTTAGGTTTAAGTAGTTTTAAGTTCTATGGGACTGCTGACCTCAGAAGTTAAGTCCCATAGTGCTCAGAGCCATTTGAACCATTTGAATCACTGGAAATGCATTGTGCAGTCACTCTCAGGTAGATGTTTATCTTCCATAAAGCGTTTTAGAGCTACATTGAATACACATACGAGTTTCTAAGTGGAGCGATAATACTAACGCAAGAAAAGCGTACGGAGAGTTTCTATGCAAATTTCTGGGGAAACTGATTCTTAGTGATCCTCTACGACAGCTACAGCGTTCCTTCGGGAAAAGCAATTTACCCCACCACAGCAGCTTCTCACTTTTCAGTTTAGACAGACTTCATCTCTCCGGAATATTCTGTACAGTTTTTGAACGTAAGTAAGGAAAATAACTTTACTGAGCTTGCGTTTATATAGCAGAGGCATTTTCAGTTTATTAACCCTTTGTTGCCTGACGGTACTTAAAAGTACCAGTAAGTTTTGACTCTCATTATTTTCTCGTGGTGCAGTTTCGTGTCGGTACGTAACAGTAACTCTGCTCTACTGTTTCATAGATGTTATTGTGCAATACATAGACCTCTCTGGCGGTCAGAGCTTGAAATTGTTTTTCGCGCGCTGCTGTGAAAACAGAAGATTGCATGTGCTTGTTTCCATGGTGTTGTCTGAATTTGTGCGCAATATATTGAAACTTCCGTTGAGTTTTCCATTGTACGTACTTACTTTCTTTGTTTTTTTATAATAGTTTGAAGCATTACGTTACAAGTGAATGATATAAAGTGGAAAATATAAAGCGGACTTATTAGTACCGTCAGGTTGTGCGAACACTTTATTGTAGCAACAATGCGTTGCCTCTCACTAATTGTTCTGTCCACTTTTTCTCACACAGAAATCCTTAAATACATTTGCCTGTGGAACAATTAGAACAAACAGGAAAGGTTTGCCACGGAATTTACCTAAAGAAAAATGTCTAAATCAAATCACAGAGAGTCATCTTTAGATCTAACAGTATTTCAATGGAAGGAAGATAAAGTAGTGTATTTGGCGTCAAACTTCCACGGCACTGAACAGAGCGTAGTGACAAGAAAACAGAAAGATGCAACTAGTATGACTATACCATGTCCAGTTATTGTATGTGATTACAGTAAAAACATGGGTGGTGTGGATCATGCAGACAGATTACGTTCAACTTATGGTCTTGACAAGCGATCAAAGAAATGGTGGCACCGTCTCTTCTGGGGAGCAATAGAAATTGCTTTTGTCAATACTTACGTCATTTTCAGTGATCTACATGATGGACTACCACTGCTGGAATTCAGGCGTGCTGTGGCACTAGGGCTAATGAATGAGCAGCAAGTGCCAAATCTCAAAAAGAGAAACTCTGGTAAAGATGAAATAGCTCTAAAGATGAAATAACTCTCCCAAAGAGAAGGAAGGATAGCTTTTCTGTTCCGAAGGATGTACGTCTTGGCAACTGAGGGAACCATTTTGTAGTGTTCAGTTGTAAACGAGGATGATGCGAAATGTGTGCGAAAAATAAAATTCAGTCGAGACCACATTCTCAATGTAGTACATGTAAAGCGTATTTGTGCTGCAATGAGAAAAA
The DNA here is from genome assembly GCF_023864345.2 of Schistocerca serialis cubense. Classification (NCBI taxonomy): domain Eukaryota; kingdom Metazoa; phylum Arthropoda; class Insecta; order Orthoptera; family Acrididae; genus Schistocerca; species Schistocerca serialis. The sequence continues at coordinate 588,421,158 of NC_064640.1, forward strand.
CAACTGTTTTCTACAATTTCATGACGTATCACTAAATATGTGATACGTATATACTGTCAAAAATGTGTAGCTAAGTTACTATGTATTGTGAAGTTGCTCTAGAATAAATTTATGCGAAATTTTAAAAAAAATTTAGAAATATCATATTTCTGTTAATTAATTTCCTAATGTAAAAATATTTAATATTTATGTAGCATAAAGTACAAGTTATAAAAATTAGAGTATTTTTCTGCGCATGTTGTGATTCTGTCCATGGAGTCTGACGGTACTTCTGAGTACCAGGAGAGAAAAAAGTTGTGAAAAATAACACAAAATTTTACAAAAAATCCTACCATCATTTGAGGCCACAACAGCATAAATTCCGCAAAGAAAATGTTAAAAAGTAAATTTTATCTATGTCAGGAAACAAAGGGTTAAGTTGGCTTTTATGTAAATACGTTAGATAAGTAACTGGTGAATATTGCTTAATTTCTAGGTGTGATGTTGACAGTGAACTATGTAATGTGGGTGTGAAGTGGATTGGCTTGATAAATGCGGTATCCTGCTACTGTCTGTCGTTGACAGCATATTGTAAAGCTATGCAACCGTGTTGTAGTCACTTAATATAACTAGAAGTTCACTGCACTTCTCTCACCGTTAGTTGTGTTACTGGAAGACTGCATTAAACTCTTCAATTCAGGAATTCCTTGCAGTAGGAGAGAGGGTTACACTGTGGGCAGCCACTTACCATTCATCGACAGTATATCCTGGAAGTAGGTGTCAATATTTCTGATGGAATAGGACTCCTCATATTCAGCTCTAGAGTAGTAATCTGCTGTAATGCATTGCTTGACTTACACTGAAATATCAAAGATCTATATCTCCTAGGTGATGTATTTCTGTTTTGGAGGAAGCCAGTTTAAGCTTCTCATCTTCTTCAGGTACGAAGTCGGTATTTCAAAACATCCCAAAGGTGTTCTATAGGATTCAGTTCAAGACTCTGTGCAGGCCAATCCATTACAGGGATGTTGTTGTCGTGTAACCACTCCGGCACAGGCCGTGCACTATGAACAGATTGCACTATGAACAGGTGCTCGGCCGTGTTGAAAGATGCAATCGGGATCTATGCAAATTTCTTTCAACAGTGGGAAGCAAGAAGGTGCTTAAAACATCAATGTAAGCCTGTACTGTGATAGTACCACGCAAACCAATGACTGGTGCAAGCCCTCTCCATGAAAAACACGACCACATCATAACACCACAGCCTCCGAATTTTACTGTAGGCACTACACACGTGGGCAAGTGACGTTCATCGGGCATTGGCCATACCCACACCCTGGCATTGGATCTCCGCATTGTGTACCGTGATTCGTCACTCCACACAACGTTTTTCCACTGTTCAATTGTCCAGTGTTTACGTTTCTCATACCAAGCAGGCGTCGTTTGGCATTTAACGGCGTGATGTGTGGCTTATGAGCAGCCGCTAGACCGTAAAATCTAAGTTTTCTCACCTCCCGTCTAACTGTCATAGTACTTGCAGTGGATCCTGTTGCAATTAGGAATTCCTGTGTGAAAGTCTGTATAGATGTCTCCCTGTTACACATTCAACTGTCGGTGGTCTCTGTCAGTCAACAGAGAGGTCGGCCTGTACACTTTTGTGTTGTACGTATCCCTTCACGTTTCCACTTCACTATCACATCGGAAACAGTGGACATAGGGATGTTTAGGAGTTTGGAAATCTCTCGTACAGACGTATGACACAAGTGACACCCAATCACCTGACCACGTTCGTAGACCGTGAGTTCCATGGAGCGCCCCATTCTGCTCTCTCACAATGTCTAATTTCAACTGAGGTCACTGATATGGGGTACCTGGCAGTAGGTGGCAGCACAATACACCTAATATGAGAAACGTATGTTTTTGTGGGTGTTCGGATACTTTTGATCACATTGTGTATTTCCGCCACTGATAGTAGAGACGAGGAAATCAGTATTGTCGAGTATATTTTGCCAAACATGTTACACTTGAGACAGGCTCTGTATTGTTGTAGAAAGTTGAGAGTTCCAGCTGCAGAGCTTTTTTACATAATAGCACACTTAAGAACTGTAAATAAATAACCAATAATGTGAAAATAACTCCGACCTTACAAACACGAGCTCTGAGAAATTATTTAGTCTATTCATCTAAGTGTACAGGAAATTCTGAGGGGTTGTAGTCTGTCCGTAAAGTGAAAAGCGACCAGCGCTCATGTGGTAGATATTTTCTTCTTTGGAAGAACGCTACAGCTGCCGCAAAGAATGACCGACAGTTAATTTCCCCTCTACAAGTGCAGGACAGTGTGCAGAGATTTACCTAGATGCTGTCTTTACGCGTTTCTGGCGTTAATGTTATTGGTACTTCACATCGGGATCCCATTTAGTTTTAACGCCCTTTGTGAAAACTAAACACCCCTGGGAATGCCTGCACATTACGTCGATAGTGATTCTTTACGCAGTTTGCGAAAAGGTTACTATAATTTTGTGAAACACACTGTAGTTGCTTTCTGTAATATAGTGGACCTAAGAGAATGGGTAATGGCCGGTTCGCTCTTCAGTTTGCAGACCTGTGAAGGCGGTCCCCCCCCGGCCACCCCACCGTCACTGCCCCACACCTATCCACCGTGTAACATCACCAGAACACAATTTACGCCTTCTCTTTTACTGACATGTGGTACACATAATTAACATACGATATTAACCAACTCTTTTAAAGATAAACACCAACTTTTAACTAGTAAGACCCAATTTTTAAAAATTTGGGGTTTTTCCATCCGCTGCAACGAGGGAAGTATTACTGCTAGAGATAAAAAGAATGCGCCCTTTTGTAGGAAATTTAATTCAGATTGATTCTGTACTGTAAAACATTTTGGACAGAGGCCACCTTCCTCGAGATATTCAAGGAAAACATTAAAAATTGAACTTTAAACGACCCCTTTACCAACTGCACGGTCAAAATCCCCCTCTCTCCTCCTCCCCCCTCCCCATCACTGTCATGATTTTTAGTTTTTTGTTCATAACACTCACTCCACCCCCCCTTCCCACCACCACCACCACTGTACAAGAATTGGCTACAACTCGAATCTTCTCCTGCAATTTTCCTTCGTTCACCGTACTATGCGTGCTGACGCACCCAATGTATCGAGTATTAACTAGATGTGGCCGTCTTGACCAGCCTGCTTCCAACCGTTACGCTGACGAGTGCTGCAAAGCGTACTACATCAAAATCTCGTAACGAGGCGAACTATTTCGTTGATCATGCTAACAGGAGTGCTTTCTCTCTGAAACGATGGAAGCTTTCTCTTATTTAATTGCTTGCAAATGTACACCTCCATTATCATCTCTTGATGTGTATCATGTTGTTCATTTTCGCCAATCGGTCATAGTTTATGTTTTCCATGAAATTATTCCATGAATTTAGTAGCGGTAACTACGTGCCGTTCTGGCTCATCAACCGAGAATTGAATCTGAGATTTGGTCTGTTTTGAAATTGGAGTTAATAACCTTATAATTCAGAACTGTAGCAGTTCGCTATAATTTAACTCCACTCGTGATCTGATATTAACTTTATAGCTGCTGGACAATAGAGTATCAGTTGTAGTTTAGCTATCGCATACGTGACATGAGAGGACCACTGTAGCTTCTTTTAATTGTTATATTGATACGCATATCCTCTGACTGAATTCCAGTGTTTTGTGTGAGACTCTTTTAGTAGAATGGAGGACAAATTGCCGAATCGATTTAAACCTTTCTCTTCTGAATTTTATATGGTTTTCATGTAAACTGCTGTGACACCCGGCTAAGAATGTGTTATAACCCGAGGCAAGAGAATTATTTTAAAAGTGTTGCGTGTATTCTGTAGATTTTCGATGGTTTCCAGAAGAATTAAAGTTTAGAAACAGAAAAATTAAAGTTTAGACTTGGAAAACGCATAACGTATTTCTTTGAAAAGTAATGGCTTCCTAATATATTAAAAACAGTCCGTATTTTTCTTACTTCTTTTCAATTGGCACCAGGTATCCCATGAAACTGAGACATGTTACTGACGTAACACTAAGTGAACAAATGCATTTTTTCTGACAGGAATGCATTAAATGAGAACCTCAGTACAAGTAATAGAACAGAGAAGGACAATGTTGGAGGTAACTCTAGTGCAGAATGTTGACTAATATGTGAGTTTAAATACCGAATAATTTTGGTGTGTTGAGCGCTCACATAAACATTTGAACCACGCAACAATGAGTGAGTAGAAAAAGAAAAAACATGCTGGTAGAAACCAACTGGAACAAATATAAGTTGCTCCTACCAGGCGTGAAATAAATGCGTGATATACGGAACACCATAACGTGTCTCTGAAAAAGTAGCTTTAGATAACGCAGAACTATTCTCCAGAATTGGTAATTTTCTTGTGCACTTGCTGAGACACTAGTAACACAGTTTCCTTAAGGTTTTCGCCTTCTTTGGGCAGAAGTCTGTCATAGTTCATTCTGCTGTAATTATCTAGTGCATACAGAGAAATTACCAGCATTTTGTTGCTGCGCTTAGGGACCAGATTAAAAGGATATCTCAAAATGAAACACATAAAGCTTTTCTGCGTCAAATGTTTATGTACAGATAGTAATAATCACTGGACAAATCTGTGACATTATAGTTGTAATCAGCATCGGCCTGTTTCCATTCATTTCACCTGACTTCTACATAGATAACGGTCTAAGTCTACACGCACCCTTGTTGTTTACAGATGTTTTCACCTGTCATCTACCCACATTACATCAGGTTGTTATCTAGATCTCATACTGCTTCTCCCGTTAAAATATGTTTTTGCCATCTCCGTGTGATATTAATTAGATTCACAAATATGTATTCTTCTCCAGTCTGTTGACTGATACGTATGATTTTCTTTTCCTGCGTGTTTTAATTATTCCCATTATTCAGTACTCCGTTGCTCCTTGAGGAAGCATCAGTTGCTGACTGGTTTTCGTATTAAAAGTCTGTGGCTCACTGACATGACTCAGAACTGTCGATATATGCTGATGATCAACACTTCTTTTCAGACACGCGTGAGGTACAGTTTTGAAATCATTTTTTCTCTGCCAGTAACACTGCAAGCCATTTTCATTTCTCAAGATATTTCTTTTACTATAAAAACCCAGTCGTCACCTGATTCTGAGAGATTATTGTAAATATGTATAATTTATGTTGCATTTATCGATTATATATATCCAATTATACATTATAAGTAAACATTTGTAAAACAAATAATATGTATATCTTCCTTACGGAATCTATTTTTGAGGTTTTTGTAATGCACGGGCATTATTTCTTTTTTCGTTTTGCACTTTGTACCTCTGGAAAATTTCTTAGCTAGCAATACTTCTGTGGTCATTCTGTCACTCAGTTGTCAACGTATATTGGAAACTTAAAACGACGTGGGACAAGCTGTGATAACCATAGTGAATCTGTTTGTCGTATCTCTAGTTGCTGCATCAGACTTGAGGACAGTGGAAAATTTAAATGCAGACAATACTTGGTGAAAAAGCGCAATGAAACGGACTTTTAACACAAATGACAAGACGACTATCATTGGTTCAAATGGCTCTGAGCACTACGGAATTTAACATCTGTGGTCATCAGTCCCCTAGAACTTAGAACTACTTAAACCTAACTAACCTAAGGACATCACACACATCCATGCCCGAGGCAGGATTCGAACCTGCGACCGTAGCGGTCACAACGACTATCATTACAGTATGTGATAAGCTTAATGTGCATCTACATAGGTCAGTGAGTAATGGAAAAATTTTGTATTTATAATCACATAGTGTGTTGTCAATTTCTGAAACAACTTATTAATGTTTATTTCAACATGAATATAAAAAGAGACACTAGGAATTCGCAGTATACTGACCCAGAGAACGGCGTCAGCATTGAGTTAGCAGATAGCGTTATGCTTTTTGTTTTTGGAACTCCTTTTCTTTGGAATGAGGACAAAGGCAGGCAGACTGAAGCTGGTCACGCAGCCATCTAGTAATGTTTGAGTGTCTCTCTAAATAGTATGAGACATGAAGATACTGTGAAAGTCATTTTGCACCACTTTGTGAACTGCACTGCTTTTGACAAACCACTGACAATTTGTTTCGTAATTGTTAATGTAACAATAAAGCCAAACATTCGTTAACACACATTGTAGGGATTCTGTTTAAGAATTTGCTGGAGATCTTCATCACATAACAGATTTTAAGTGATTATACTTTCATTACATTCGGAAGTGATGTCCATCATGAACCTCATCATCAATACACTTCAGCATTCGTTGTCTCATTGAAGCAAATGGCCTTCGATTGTCATCTTGAGAAACTTCTTGATATGCGTCAGTTCATGAAGATTCCTGATTCAAGGCTGGTGTTAAGATATTATGTCTCACCATCGTATACTAGATATGCTGCTTGGGTGACTAATCAGGGTTCCGTGCACGCAGTCAGGGATCCGAATCTTCCTTAAGGAAACTGTAGTGTGAACTACAATGTAGCGTCGTCCATCGTATAGTACAATATAATATGTAATTTGGTGCCGTTGTCACGAAGGGTATGTTAACAGGCATTTTCATTCATGTTTCATACTAGCGAGTATTCACCTTTACGTCAACAATTACCAAATCAGTCCTGTTGTCATATACAATAGCTCGCATTACAACTATAGCTGAAGTAAGAAAGATACGGGGCTCGAGAATCGATTAAAAACAGAAGCGAGTTTCTTGGCTGAATACCGCATAATGCTACTTAACTTAATAGTTGGCTCTGGCTGTGTTCAGCGTAAGACTCTGCAGTCGGGTGGTGTGGCTTCAGCGGTAAACGACATACGGCAAGTATTGGTCTCACCCCAGCTTCCGGCAATCAGATCCCGAAACATCATGGTGACAATCTGTTCAGGTTTTGACTCCTGTCATCTGTCTATTCATCAGACCTAGTAGAATGCTTTTACTATTTCCTCTTCTTGCTACTCTGTTTTCCTGAGTGTGTATACACTCTGGACTCATATATGTGTGCAGTCTCTTGGTATGGTACTTTCATGTTCCTTGTGCCACTGACGCATAATACATTTGTGCACGTCCACCGGTCACACTGTTTTACGATCTCAGCAAAAATGCTTCATTGAAGTTCGACACACCCAGTTGGCCATCAGGTACTCACACATTTCTTCATCTGTTGTAGGGACTTAGTCATCTACTGAAAATACTCTCGCATAAGGATAAAATTTTGATCAACATATCTCACAGACGCTGATACTCTGTCTGAGCAAAACAGTACTGAAACCCCTATGTAACGCATACTTGGCCACTATACACCCAGGTGAAAACTCATGTGATAGCGATATGCACATATACAGAAGGCGATAGTATCACTTACGCAAGGTATAAAAGGACAGTACATTAACGGAGGTGTCAGTTGTACTCATGAGATTCGTGTGAAAAGCTTTCTGACAACATTATGGCGGAACGACGGGAGTTAACAGACTTTGAACGTGGAATGGTAGTTGGTACTTGTCGCGTGGGACATTCCATTTCGGAAATCGTTAGGGAATTCAATATTCAGAGATCAACAGTATCAATATATCAAATTTCAGCCATTACTTCTCACCGCAGACAATGTAGAGGCCGACGGTCTTCACTTAACGACCGACAGGAGCGGCGTTTACATAGAGTAGGCAGTGCTGATAGACAAGCAACACTTCGTGAAATAACCACAGAAATGAATGTGGAACGTACGATTAACGAATCTGTTTGGACAGTGCGGCAAAATTCGGCGTTAACGGACTACGGCAACAGACGATCGATGCAAGTGCCTTTGCTAAGATCAGGACATCGCCTGCAGTGCTCCTCCTGGGCTCCTGAGACTTTCCGTTGTACCCTAGACGACTGAACAAATGCAAGCTGGTCAGATGAGTACCGATTTCAGTTGGTAAGAGGTTAGTTCGTTTCGAACGTAGCGCAGATCCCACGAAGCCATTGACCCATATTGTCAACAAGGCACTGCGCAAGCTGGTGCTGTCTCCACAATAGTGAGGACTGTGTTTACATGGAATGGAGCCAGTCCAACTGAACCGGTCAGTCACTGGAAAATGTCATGTTCGGCTGCTAGGAGACCATTTGTGGCAGTCAAGGGCTTCATGTTCCCTAGCAATAATGGAATTTTTATGGATGAGAATGCGCCCTTTTGCTGGGCCACAATTGTTCGCGACCGGTTTGAAGAACACTTTGAACAATCAGAGTGAGTGATCGCAATTTTGAATGCCTATAGAGACAGCATGATTAAAAATTTCTGCAGGGGAATTCCAACGACTTTTTGGATCCGTGCGACGTAAGGTTGCTGCACTACGCCGGCAAAAAATGAGCCCGGTACGATATTAGGAGGTATCCCACGATTTATGTCACCTCAGTGTAAGTCACGAAAGCAGGAGACGCCAGTATAAGAGCTGGCAGGGAGTATTGTGTTGTTAGCAGAGAGGCAGTAACAGCAGAATGTGTTTTTCATGAGAGCTCAATGTCTCCTATTGTGGACGAGTTATTGGATATCATGAGAAATAGTAACAAATTCATCAGCGAAATGTCAACCTTACTAAAGTAGCACAAGCCAGTTGTTGGTGATGTGAATGTGAAGTGTAAACGCGAAGGTAAAATCCAGGTAAACTAAAACTACCCAAGCGTCATGTGCCAACAGACAGAGACTGTCGAGCGTTGCGGAGGGTGATTGTAAACAGTCGCACGAAATCTGCGGGTAGAACTCCTCGTGACTTCCAAATTTCTGCCAGCAGTTCATCTAGCACAGTGTCTATGGGTGAAGTTAAAAAGAATGGGGTACGATAGTTGAGCGACCTTTTATACACCACTTGTTTACGAAGTCAGCGCTAACTGACACTCGAGGTACCTTAAAGCGCGAAGTCAATGTACAGTGAATGACTGGAGTCAAGGAATTTGCACTGCTAAATCCGCTACACTCGGTGGCAATCTACGGGAAGAATTTGTGTGTGGCAGATTCCCGGAGAGCAGTAGCTGCTGTCACAGTTAATGCCTACAGTGAAGTACGGAAGTAAACGCTGTATACGTAAGGCTATGTGCAGTTTTTACAGCATTAGGTACAGCGTACGCTAGAAGGAAATGTCGTAGACGATGATTGTATGTTTCAGCATAACAGTGCATCCTGTCATAAAGAAGCTTCTGAGAGACCATTGTTTATGGACAGAAAATTCCAGAAATAGACTGGCATGCCCAGGGTCCCTACCTGAACCAAGCGGAACAGCTCTGGGACGAGTCAGAACATAATCTTCGCCGCTGACACCCAGTGTCCAAGGTTACTACCATCTCTAGCCATCAGTGCTGCGGAAGGATGGTCCGACCTTCATCCACAGACATTCAGACGCCACACTGAATGTGTTCGATAGAGAGTTCAAGACGGTATTAAGGCGAAAGGCCTTTAGAAGATACTCTTGACTTACTATAGATTTTGCTCTCATCAACAAATGTCAAGGAAGTCAGATTAGAAATAAATTTAAAGGTGATAAAGTGCGAGGAATGCTTTAAAGACACTAGCTGCACAACGTACACATAAAGAATGAAGCTTTCAGTCAGTGGAGGTAGTCACATACATTACTTCTTCAGTGACCTCAAACCAGGCCATGCAGCCTCAGATGGGGCGGTAGTAGAACATAGAATTTGTTGATTTTGCTTCAACGGGTGAGGAACTGCTTTCGCGCTTTTTTCCCATACAGATTATGATTTCCGTAATTGCTTGACAGGTAAGTGGATAGGAACAATGGCATTCAATTGCGTGTATGAGAGGGTAGACGCTGTATGTCAACTTCTATGAAATTTCTCCCTTCTTAGTACTGTCACCTTACGTTAACTTTTAGTTGTGAGAGAAGCAACCGCTTTTACAAGTAATTCGCTCCTTTCTGTCCAAAGGAGCTACGTCGACAAGTAGTAGATTTAATCTGTTCCAGATTTTCTGTGACACAGTATCGGTCTTAGAGGTATCCAAGGTTATTACAGATCGCCAAGTGGGAGGGTACTTCGCAAATGTGACCATAAATTGTAGAGATGACTAAGGAAGTAGTGCAAGACAGACTGTTCTCTTTCACCTGTAACGCATGATGAAAATCCTATCACGTTTTAGGACTATAGGTGGCCGTTTCATGTTTTCAGTAAAGTGCATATTCACACTGAAAGGAATTCTATACAACGGATAGGCAAAATAATGTGAACAACTTTAATTACTTGGGAATGGTTTATTAATAAGGGACAAGATCCCCATTAGCCCATAATACAGCTGCTTCTCTTCTTCGAATACTGGCGTATAATGACCGTATAGTCTCCAGTGGAATGTTATGTCACTCTTCGATCATAACTTCTTCTGACCCTGCGCTCCAATACCATCTACAAGGGTTCGACAATGCTCAAATCCTGGGACTGTGATGGCTAGGAAAGACGCTGCAGTTCAGTTACATGCTCCTCATACCACGATTGAACTGTCCTGGCTGTGTGAATGGGTGCATTATCGTCCTGTAATATGACATCATTGTTGGGGAACAACATTTGAATCATGGGGTACATCTGATCAGCTGAAACGTTCACATAATTGTTGGCTTTAACATGACTTTTGAGAGTAATGATGGGACCAGCAGAATACCATAATATGGCTGCCCACACTATCTCACTTCCAACTCCATGCTTAACCATTGCAATCAAGCAATCAGGATTTAACGCTTCTTTTGGCGTTGTCCAGACGTATACCCGGCCCGATGTTGGAAATAACGAAAACGTTGACTCGTCGGACCATATGACGTGTTTCCATTGATCAGCCGTCCCTGATTTATGCTCCTGACATCGTTTTACGCTTCTTTGCGTTGGTTGTCGTCACTAATGGTTTCACTATAGCAGCTCGTCCATGAATATTCGCTTTAGGGAGTTTTCGGCGAACAGTGTCGGTAGATACGGGGTCTCGAAGATGACTATTGAGCTCTGTAGTCCCTTTAGCCGCCGCAGTTTTATGTTCTTTTGACATAATTCGTGTTAGTGCACGACGGTCTTTGTCATTTAGTGTTGATTTGAGCCCCACATTACGTTTACACGATCATATCTGTCAGTGCTTTGTGTAGGTTGTCAAGACTGTTGCTACAGTTGCTCTTGAAACATTCAATAAACTGGCTGTGTTGGTTACTGATGCTCCAACTGATCGGGCCCCTACAATCTGCCTTCTTTGGAACCCTGTTAGGTCTCTCATTGCACGTCGACCTCAGCCTCCGAATGCAAATACGAAGTGTGCACTACTCGTAAACAACCTGCACTGATGCCTAGTCCGTATTGAATACGCTCAGTCCATCGCGACAAGTGATTTACCTATGTTGTTGACCGTCGAACACAACTACCACCGTTCACATTATTTTGCCTATCCCCTGTACGTCTACGTAATCAGCTTATGTGAGCACGTGCTTTGACGCCCTCGTAGTGCATTTATTTTTTTAAAGTTATATCTCTGAGCTCTGATATATGGACATTGTTTTCTGGACTTCAGAATTAGAAATCTCACGTTCCCTGGATTCCACAATCGCTAAATTTGAATATTATTGAACCACTCTGACCTGAATAGGAGAGAAAACAATAACGCTTCTCCACTTACAGGATTAATAAATGAACCAGTTTCTTTGCTAGCCCTCGCTTTCTGTTTTCAACCACTGGAATGGTTAGCAATAGTCCCTTTTCATTGTTCTCCGTTGTATCTAATTTCTTTAAAGTCTGGTAGCTGTTCTCAATGTAGTTCTGCCTGGGTCATCTTCTGCTGCTGTTTCGTTCCGCTGTACGTCCCAACATAACATTTCACCATTTCCAAATATCTCTGGATTTTGACGATCTGACGCGCCAGTTATACAGATTTGAAATTATCCCTCAGGAAGGCCTCCAACAACTCTATTAATCAATGCCAAGCCGAATAACTGATTGCATGAGGGCCAGAGCTGATCCAACGTGTTATTGACTTGCTCAATTTGTGAAGCTCTTTCTCTTGAATATATCATCCAATCTTTCTGCAAATATAATCACTTGTTTATCTGTTCATGTACATCACATTGAGTGTATGCCGTTCCATTCGGATAATTCCTTCATGGTGCGTCTTTTTTTTTGTCGTTTGTTTTCTTGCTTCGTAAGTAAGTAAGTATTCGCTACTGGTTTCGATACAACGAAATTTGTGTTACTGCACCAGTTTCACTAATAAGTGATGTTTTGGTTTTATTTAAATGACGGTTGTATTTTATTTCCCAAACTGAGTGACTAGCACTTCTGTAAGCTGCTCCTGACTTCCGACAAAATTGCAGTCACTTGCGAATTCGAGCATGCCTGTTCGCTATTCCTATACGCTCACTGCAAATTCATCGATCCTTTTTATGACTGAATACAATGCGTTTGGAATGATATGGTATAAAATCTGATTAGACAACATTTACGAATAATACGTACCGATTTCTAGCACTATTCAGGCTATTTCAGAGAGCAAAGGTGATCCTATAATTTATTAAAGAAGTATTCATAACTTGCTTTCCAAACCCTATAAATAAGTAACATAAAAGAGAAGGGAGGGATTATGGCTTAATGCCCGTCCCTTGGTTAGGTAGTTAGAAATTCTGCTGAAGTTCAGATCGAGCACGGGTGTGGAAGGAAAATGGTCGTGTCCTCTTCTGTGGAGCTATCCCTGTATCTGCGCCTTAATAGAGTTAGCAGGACTAAGATATGACATACAGTCTTTCCTAAATAACCACAATTACAGAGACCAGAGGTATGAAGTTAACGAAACAAGTTCCGCCATCCACGTTTAGCCACCCATATGGAGTCAACAAAGTTGGTAAACAGTAGATATTATGGAACGCAACAGGATAATATCTGCGGAAAGATTGATACTGTCTTTCGTAGCCTACCAGTAACTAAAATATAACCCTTGTTTCAAGGTATTTAGGTTTAGTTTTAAGTTCGGTGAAATCTGACTCGAAGTGTGATAGTTTCTGTCTACGGAAAAGGTGTTGTATAAAGTGCTCTCTTTTTGGTTGCGCAAGAGGAATAGTATTCCAAATTACAGTGATTCTGAACGACATAGAGATTAAGTTTTCAGAAGCAACCAAGTTCCGTAGCTACCTCAGTACGAACACAGAAGCAAGAACTGTAACCCAAATATTCGTTATTGAATTAATGTGTCCCATATCTTGTACTACAGCCAGACTGACTGAAAGGACTCTCGTTGACAATACCAGTTTCTAATAGATTAGGGAGAGCACTTCGTCACGTTGTCAAAAAATTGCTCTGAGGACTATGGGACTTAACTTCTAAGGTCAGCAGTCCCCTAGAACGTAGAACTACTTAAACCTAAGTAACCTAAGGACATCACACACATCCATGCCCGAGACAGGATTCGAACCTGCGACCGTTGCAGTGCCTCGGTTCCGGGTGGAAGCACCTAGAACAGCTCGGCCATCGCGGCCGGCTGATGTCAGAAATCCATAGATATATTTTTATTGTGTACTTTTATGTGGAAGCTAGCAAAATGGTTAACAGGATTCAACTAATATCCTAACAGCTGTTTGATGTAAACGCCTAGAAACTAATTACAACCTCAACAACCAGATAAATAATTTAATTTTCGCTCAAAAATGGTTTTTCGAGTATGTTGATGGTCTTGTTCATTAACTAAACGGTTCATCGTTCTGAAATAAACTTACTATCGTATAACTAGACAACAATCAATTTGTTATGATAACCAGTTGTTAAGTGGTGCTTCCATTGCCACTCCATAGAAATGTGGCAAATATCACGCATACCACATTATCAGTTAATGAGCTCCTGATAATTACATAAACGTGAGATCTAGGCACAAACTACCATGAAACCCAGTGGAATAGGGAGATTTTCCAAATAATGATGACGATACTTAGGAATATCTTGGGAAGTAAGGATCACAGTAAAAAGTGCAGATGGTAGCAAACAATAAAATACTAGAACAATGTGGATCAGAAGGCTTCTTTGCGTTCCTTCGTCAGAACGTAATACTTATCGACGTATTTACACTGTTAACCACAAACTTTACTACCACAGCCAGACTGAATGCCACTTGGTGTCGTTGTGGGCCTGTGGCACAGTTATGACAGTATATATGTTAAGTAGAGACTAATGAGAAATCACTTTAGCGACGATACGGACCGCAAAAAGGGAAACCCAGTGATTTAAGCGACACTGATAAGGGTCAAATTGTTATGGCCCAGGGCCTCGAAATGAGCATCTCGGATAAGGCGTTAATGGTCGATCTTTCGCGATTGGCTGTAGTGAGAATCAGTTCGAAATGGTCGAGAAAAGGTGAAACATTGAGTAAGCTACAAGGTGTGGGCTTCCGCGTCCATTGCACAAAGTGGAGCTTGGAGGTTTTCCCTTTCTGTAAATCAGGATAGGCTGCGATCTGTGGCAGAGCTAGCGACACAGTACAGTGCTGGTGCAGGCACGAGTGGTTCAGAGCACGCTGTTCAGCACACATACATGAAGCACTGATCAGATGACCGGTACGTGTCCCAATGTTGACCCAACGACATAGTCAGTTACGACTGCAATGGGGACGGCACCGTCGAGAAGCTGGCGGCAAGTGCGCAGGCCCCACGACGAACCTAGCACTGGCTGGACTGTCAGACTGTTGCACGCACTGCGTGGCCTGGCCTCGATGGATCCACTCTGAAGGCTGGAACAATAGCAGGTCTAGCTGCCTGCTATTAGATCAGCGATCTTGTCAATGGAAACGTGTTGCCTGGCAGGATGAATCAAATTTGTTACTACACCACGTCAATAGTCGTCTCACGATACGCCGTTAGTCAGACGAACTGCTGTTCGATACACATTCAGCGCTACGGTGGCAGACCTGAGAGGACTTCATTACGTAGTGAGGAACCTTTAATTGTGCTTGTATGGTTGCTGTGGTAGTAATGATGGTGGTGACAGCTGTGTACTAGGGACCATTATTTCGGACTGTCGGCGTCCCTGTATGCTTCATGATTTTCTCGAAAGCGATGGCTTCTTCCACTGCAATAACTTTTCTGTCATTACGCCAGAACCGTGTTACGTTGGTTCGAGGAGCGTGATAGTCAACACCCATTAATATCTTGGCAACCAAATTCGCCTGATATGAACTTGATGGAAGACATCTGCCTCGCTAACGGGCTACAGTTCTCCACCCACAAACCACCGCCCGTAATTTATGGGAATTACGTGGCCTGTGCGTAGAAATCTGAAGCTATATATCACCAGAAATCTACCAAGATATCTTCCAATCCACGCCACGCATAATCGCTGCTGTACTGCGTTCCAAATATAGACAAACAGGGAGTTTAGTTTATCATTAAAAATACGTATTAAGATTCCAGAATCATATGTAAGGACTATTAAGAAAGTTAAAGCTTTCTGCCATCATCCTGAATTACCTAAGAAGGGACTATAATGCATCTAAGCAAACATCGTACAAAAAAAAAAAAAGAAAAAAATAAATGAAAAAAGACGGTAGGAAATGTAAACAGCTGCTAGTCGTATCCTGTATCTTTATCATGTAGGAGAAAGCTAATCAACGTAAGTACGTCATCGATGACTTTCCAGCACTTTGTTTCTGAACATTGAGTCAAGAACGCCTGTTTAAGAGGACCATTTATTATTAATTTTTGCCTTTCGCAAATAACGTTGATGTCAGTAGCCCAGCTTAAAATCTAGAGTTGCAATCAGCCCTTAACATCCCCAGCGGAGTGCTTAGACATCGTCGGCTTGCTGAGGGCAGACATTATGCTCACACGAGTCGTTTTGGTATCCCAAGGACTATGCTGGCAGAAAACTACGGGTGCTCTGTGACGCTGGCGGAAAGGGTGCCAGCCACACGTCGAATCCAGAATCCTCGGAGACTGAGTAGAGTGTCAGACTATCGCATCCATTGCTCGGCGTCGCAAAGGTGTATCCAGTTCTAAATCTAGAACAGCAGGAGTTAATGATGGCTCGTACGTCAGCAGCTCATCGCAGTCGTTGATGCTGCTCGCAAAACTGGTGTGGCCTCGACACACATTCAACCGATGACTGCCGAAGAGACTGCACGGGTCGCATGCATGACGCACAAGGAATGCTGCTAGCGGCTGAGTTGCGAGCACTTATACTCCCTCTGGCTGGCTAGTTTCTAATTGCTGCCTGAAGCTCATGCTGCAATGTACTAAAATACAAAAAAATTTAATACTCTGAAACAAGCAACCGTATTACACCTAAATGTTCGTGCATTATTTGTACTGAAGGAGTTTATACCGGTATTGATGAGTCTACATAGATCACAACTTGTCATACATTCTTACAGTCGCTCTTTTTCCGTATGTTTGTTATTACTTATATTAACAGGCTTTTTTTCCACGTCTGTGAACCACTGACATCGTTTTCAGGCAGCTTTTTGCATGTACTTAGTACACCTGCATGATGGCTTTCTCGAAGGGCTTGTATTCAGCATTCATTCACTCAGAATTTACTTTATGATCTGTGTATGTATGAAACAATAAATGTATTTCTTATTAACATCTTTAAGTTTTTAGTGTAAGGTAAGTATCAAAATGCACCCCTTTTGTATGTTATCTTATATACTTAAATTTTCTATTTCTTGTTCCTCATCTACTTTAATGGATTCATCCTCAGTAAGTGAAACAAATTTTCTGCCTGCAAATTTGCAAAATTCGTAATGAAAAGTAAAAAAATTAAACATAGCTTTGCTAGCGGCAATCACGCCTGCTCCAGAGTCGATTACAATTACATGTAGTAATAATAAAAAAATTACTATGAACGCGATTGTTATCAGGAATCGATTATATGTTGACGATGAAGCGGTCATTTGCGTTTACCCTTTTGTGACTGTCTATACACTAGTCTGGCCTTAAGTCTACGCTGAAAGGGAGTGGGTACATAGAGACTGATTACACTTTCCACTTCATTATTACTAACACATATTGGATGCAGTGTTACGTTTCTTCTAACCCTGCTCCTTCGTATTTCTTCGCATTTGTAAATAGATGCAATTCCCAATTTCCAGAATTCTCTTCAGTAATAATCTTTCTCCAAAAATACACCATTTGTTTGCAGTGACTGCTTAAGTAACGACGATAATGTCTCCGCCGGCCGCGGTGGTCTCGCGGTTCTAGGCGCGCAGTCCGGAACCGCGCGGCTGCTACGGTCGCAGGTTCGAATCCTGCCTCGGGCATGGGTGTTTGTGATGTCCTTAGGTTAGTTAGGTTTAAGTAGTTCTAAGTTCTAGGGGACTGATGACCACAGCTGTTAAGTCCCATAGTGCTCAGAGCCATTTGAACCATTTTTGATAATGTCTCCTTCGTATAATGTTTATCCTCGGTGTAACAAAGCAGCTGAAATCACTTAATTATGGCAAGGCCTCCGGTCCAGCAATAATACCAGTCATATTTCTCTCAGAGTATGCTGATAAAATAGCTCCATATTTAGCAAATATATACAACCACTCGCTCACAGAAAGATCCGTACCTAAAGACTGGAAAATTACTCAAGTCACACCAATACCCAAAAAGGGAAGTAGGAGTAATCCACTGAATTACAGGCCTGTATCACTAACGTCGATTTGCAGTAGGATTTTCGAACATATACTGTACTGGAACATTATGAAGTACCTCGAAGAAAACGATTTATTGACGCATAGTCAGCACGGATTCAGAAAATATTGTTCTTGTGAAACACAACTAGCTTTTTATACTCATGAAGTAATGAGTGCTATCGAGAGGGGATGTCAAATTGATTCCATATTTTTGATTTCGAGAAGGCTTTCGGCACCGTTCCTCACAAGCGTCTTCTAACCAAACTGCGTGCCTAAAGAGTGTCACCTCAGTTGTGCGACTGGATTCGTGATTTCCTGTCGGAAAGGTCACAGTTCGTAGTAATAGACGGAAAGTCATCGAGTAAAACAGAAGTAATATCCAGCTTTCCCCAAAGAAGTGTTATATGCTCTGTATTGTACCTGATCTATGTTAACGACATGGGAGACAATCTGAGTAGCTGTCTTAGATTGTTTGCAGATGATGCTGTCACTTACCGTCTTGTAAAGTAATCAGATGATCAAAACGACTTGATAAGATACCTGTATGCTCCGAAAAGTGGAAATTGACCCTGATTAAAGAAAAGTGTGAAGTTATTCACATGAATACTAAAAGAAAAAAGGTAAATTTCGATTACGCGATAACTGACACAGATCTGAAGGCTGTAAATTCAGCTATATACTTAGGGATTTTCCCCCCCCCCCCCCCCATGAACCATGGACCTTGCCGTTGGTGGGGAGGCTTGCGTGCCTCAGCGATACAGATAGCCGTACCGTAGGTGCAACCACAATGGAGGGGTATCTGTTGAGAGGCCAGACAAACGTGTGGTTCCTGAAGAGGGGCAGCAGCCTTTTCAGTAGTTGCAAGGGCAACAGTCTGGATGATTGACTGATCTGGCCTTGTAACATTAACCAAAACGGCCTTGCTGCGCTGGTACTGCGAACGGCTGAAAGCAAGGGGAAACTACAGCCGTAATTTTTCCCGAGGGCATGCAGCTTTACTGTATGATTACATGATGATGGCGTCCTTTTGGGTAAAATATTCCGGAGGTAAAATAGTCCCCCATTCGGATCTCGGGGCGGGGACTACTCAAGAGGATGTCGTTATCAGGAGAAAGAAAACTGGCGTTCTACGGATCGGAGCGTGGAATGTCAGATCCCTTAATCGGGCAGGTAGGTTAGAAAATTTAAAAAGGGAAATGGATAGGTTGAAGTTAGATATAGTGGGAATTAGTGAAGTTCGGTGGCAGGAGGAACAAGCCTTCTGGTCAGGTGACTACAGGGTTATAAACACAAAATCAAATAGGGGTAATGCAGGAGTAGGTTTAATAATGAATAGGAAAATAGGAAGGCGGGTAAGCTACTACAAACAGCATAGTGAACGCATTATTGTGGCCAAGATAGATACGAAGCCCACACCTACTACAGTAGTACAAGTTTATATGCCAACTAGCTCTGCAGATGACGAAGAAATTGAAGAAATGTATGATGAAATAAAAGAAATTATTCAGATTGTGAAGGGAGACGAAAATTTAATAGTCATGGGTGACTGGAATTCGAGTGTAGGAAAAGGGAGAGAAGGAAACATAGTAGGTGAATATGGATTGGGGGACAGAAATGAAAGAGGAAGCCGCCTGGTAGAATTTTGCACAGAGCACAACATAATCATAACAAACACTTGGCTTAAGAATCATGAAAGAAGGTCGTATACATGGAAGAACCCTGGAGATACTAAAAGGTATCAGATAGATTATATAATGGTAAGACAGAGATTTAGGAACCAGGTTTTAAATTGTAAGACATTTCCAGGGGTAGATGTGGACTCTGACCACAATCTATTGGTTATGACCTGTAGATTAAAACTGAAGAAACTGCAAAAAGGTGGGAATTTAAGGAGAAGGGACCTGGATAAACTAAAAGAACCAGAGGTTGTACAGAGATTCAGGGAGAGCATAAGGGAGCAATTGACAGGAATGGGAGAAATAAATACAGTAGAAGAAGAATGGGTAACTTTGAGGGATCAAGTAGTGAAGGCAGCAGTGGATCAAGTAGGTAAAAAGACGAGGGCTAGTAGAAATCCTTGGGTAACAGAAGAAATATTGAATTTAATTGATGAAAGGAGAAAATATAAAAATGCAGTAAGTGAAACAGGCAAAAAGGAATACAAATGTCTCAAAAATGAGATCGACAGGAAGTGCAAAATGGCTAAGCAGGGATGGCTAGAGGACAAATGTAAGGATGTAGAGGCCTATCTCACTAGGGGTAAGATAGATACCGCCTACAGGAAAATTAAAGAGACCTTTGGACATAAGAGAACGACTTGTATGAATATCAAGAGCTCAGATGGAAATCCAGTTCTAAGCAAAGAAGGGAAAGCAGAAAGGTGGAAGGAGTATATAGAGGGTCTATACAAGGGCGAAGTACTTGAGGACAATATTATGGAAATGGAAGAGGATGTAGATGAAGATGAAATGGGAGATAAGATACTGCGTGAAGAGTTTGACAGAGCACTGAAAGACCTGAGTCGAAACAAGGCCACCGGAGTAGACAATATTCCATTGGAACTACTGACGGCCGTGGGAGAGCCAGTCCTGACAAAACTCTACCATCTGGTGAGCAAGATGTATGAAACAGGCGAAATACCCACAGACTTCAAGAAGAATATAATAATTCCAATCCCAAAGAAAGCAGGTGTTGACAGATGTGAAAATTACCGAACTATCAGCTTAATAAGTCACAGCTGCAAAATACTAACACGAATTCTTTACAGACGAATGGAAAAACTAGTAGAAGCCAACCTCGGGGAAGATCAGTTTGGATTCCGTAGAAACACGGGAACACGTGAGGCAATACTGACCTTACGACTTATCTTAGAAGAAAGATTAAGGAAAGGCAAACCTACGTTTGTAGCATTTGTAGACTTAGAGAAAGCTTTTGACAATGTTGACTGGAATACTCTCTTTCAATTTCTAAAGGTGGCAGGGGTAAAATACAGGGAGCGAAAGGCTATTTACAATTAGTACAGAAACCAGATGGCAGTTATAAGAGTCGAGGGACATGAAAGGGAATCAGTGGTTGGGAAGGGAGTAAGACAGGGTTGTAGCCTCTCCCCGATGTTGTTCAATCTGTATATTGAACAAGCAGTAAAGGAAACAAAAGAAAAATTCGGAGTAGGTATTAAAATTCATGGAGTAGAAATAAAAACTTTGAGGTTCGCCGATGACATTGTAATTCTGTCAGAGACAGCAAAGGACTTGGAAGAGCAGTTGAATGGAATGGACAGTGTCTTGAAAGGAGGATATAAGATGAACATCAACAAAAGCAAAACGAAAATAATGGAATGTAGTCTAATTAAGTCATGTGATGCCGAGGGAACTAGATTAGGAAATGAGGCACTTAAAGTAGTAAAGGAGTTTTGCTATTTGGGGAGCAAAATAACTGATGATGGTCGAAGTAGAGAGGATATAAAATGTAGGCTGGCAATGGCAAGGAAAGCGTTTCTGAAGAAGAGAAATTTGTTAACATCCAGTATTGATTTAAGTGTCAGGAAGTCATTTCTGAAAGTATTCGTATGGAGTGTAGCCATGTATGGAAGTGAAACATGGACGATAAATAGTTTGGACAAGAAAAGAATAGAAGCTTTCGAAATGTGGTGCTACAGAAGAATGCTGAAGATTAGATGGGTAGATCACATAACTAATGAGGAAGTATTGAATAGGATTGGGGAGAAGAGAAGTTTGTGGCACAACTTGACCAGAAGAAGGGATCGGTTGGTAGGACATGTTCTGAGGCATCAAGGGATCACCAATTTAGTATTGGAGGGGAGCGTGGAGGGTAAAAATCGTAGAGGGAGACCAAGAGATGAATACACTAAGCAGATTCAGAAGGATGTAGGTTGCAGTAGGTACTGGGAGATGAAAAAGCTTGCACAGGATAGAGTAGCATGGAGAGCTGCATCAAACCAGTCTCAGGACTGAAGACCACAACAACAACAACAACAACAACTTAGGGATTACAATTACAAATAACCTAAATTGGAACGATCCCATGGATAATATTGGAGGTAGGGCAAACCAAAGTTTGCGATTCATTGGCAGAACACTTAGAAGGTGCAACAGGTCTACTAAAGAGACTGCGTACGCCACGCTTGTCCGCCCTATTCTGGAGTATTGCTGCGCGGTGTGGGATCCGCATCAGGTGCGACTGACGGATGACATAGAAAAAGTACAAAGAAGGGCAGCTCGTTTTGTATTATCGCGAAATATGGGAGATAGTGTCACAGACATGATACGTGAATTGGAGTGGCAATCATTAAAACAAAGGCGTTTTTCGTTGCGACGGGATCTTCTCATGAAATTTGAATCACCAGTTCTCTCCTCCGATTGCGAAAACATTCTGTTAGCACCCACCTACAGAGGCAGAAATGATCATCACGATAAAATAAGATAAATCAGGGCCCACATATAAAAATTTAAGTGCTCGTTTGTCACGCGTGCCGTTCGAGAGTGGAACGGTAGAGAGACAGCTTGAAGGTGGTTCACTGAACCCTCTGCCAGGCACTTTATTGTGAATACCAGAGTAATCACGTAGATGTAGATGTAATCTCCCATTTCCAGAATAGTTAGAATCTTTGTCTTCCAGTGAGTACTTAAGTAAAGATGATAGGGGCTTCGGATGTATCTCACGATCACTTAACAAATGTTGTTTAGGTAAAAGCTATAGTTCTGTTTACTTTTCTCCAAAATCTTTCTGTCGCAACATTTGAAAGTTTTTGTATTTATTTTTCTCACTTTCCAACACTCCATGTGCATTTCACTTAGACGTCGTGGCCCAAGCTGTTACTTGATAAACGTCCCCCTTAATTTCTAATTCCCATTTGACATCAAGACGAAGCAGATGCTTCCAATAAATGAATGTAATTATTACCAAAATTTGTTTCATTCGCTTCTATTCAATACGCCACCATTCTTACTTCCACTGTTACTCTACATGTTAGCTTTCTTACACCTAACAGTGATTCGTCACCTGATTGTATACACTCCTCTAGATTTTCCTCACTTTCAGTCATGATGCTGATACAATTATACTGGTTCCTGATATTACAATTTAATTAGTAAATCTGTTTTTATTAATATTCACATATACTTCCCACATACGTACACCTAAAGACAGGAGTAAGAGAAAATCCATTTCTGTTACACTCTTCGTGAGCTCCTGCTGTATTATAAGGAGCAGTCAAAAGCAAACGAGGTAGGTGGATAAAATGTGAGTTAACTCTTTATTATTTCAAATATTTCGCCATGACTGTTAACACATTTGTCTCGCTGTGCGACAAGACGGCGGCCAATGCCTCCATGGAAAACTATTCGCAGATGCCTACGGACCATGATTGTACCCAGGCGTGCACCTCTTAGTCCGAAGGAAATAGACGGCCACTAATATCTTTTTTTAATTTTTTTCAAAGCTCAAAAGATATAGAAATTGCATGGGGAGAAATCGGCGGGCCCAAATTTTGTCAAAGTTGTTTCAGTTGCGCTGCAGAAGTTTCGCTGGGAAGCCCTTACACATCCTCCATACAGTTCTGATCTCTCCCCAAGCGATTTCCATATTTCTGAAGCGCTGAAAGGAAGATGTTCGTATCAGTCGACTTGCTTCGAACCAAGTAGGGCACGCCCGGATATAATCATGGTTCCGTAAGCTATCACAAACATTTTTCCATGTAGGCACTGACCATCTTGTTTCACAGTGGAACAAATAAGCTAGCAGTTGTGGTTATTACTTCTGAAAATATTCACATCACGAGCTTTCTCTTATCAGTAATATCAAAAAATGGTTCAAATGGCTCTGAGCACTATGGGACTTAACATCTGTGGTCATCAGTCCCCTAGAACTTAGAACTACTTAAACCTAACTAACCTAAGGACATCACAAACACCCATGCCCGAGGCAGGATTCGAACCTGCGACCGTAGCGGTCGCACGGTTCCAATCTGAAGCGCCTAGAACCGCACGGCCACACCGGCCGGCTGCAATATCAGGCTTCCTAAACTAATTTATGTTAATCATAAGATATTTGTAAAATGTGAACTTTCACTGGTGGAAATGTCACACTTCTCAATACATTCCTGGCTATTATGCCGCTATCGGATATATTTCCTGTTGGTGCCCAACATTTCGTCCCCGCCTGCAGATGACACCTTCAAGGAGGCCACAGATAATACTGTATCTACATCCACACGCATACTTCGCAAATGCAAATGCGACCTGACCCATGTCATATTCTACGGTTTCCGTGAACTATTTTGCCCTCCCCCCCCCCCCCCCCTCGCTGTACTGTCGATACTCTTCGCCCCACCCGAGCAGCAAATTCCCGCCCGCATGTATGCATCACATACTCTCATGCCAATAATGCTTCTCCTGTCAGACTCTGATTTGACAGTACAGTTCGCGCACACGTCCACGAGGCGTCCTGCACGCCTGTTCAAACCACACCGATCCATTACCTACGGTTTATAGCAACAACGAGAACCGCAGGTACATTTTACCGGTAGGGGGCGTTGCGTCAGGATTTCGGTGTTGCTCTTGAACCCGAGGGCCGACGTAGTTCAAATGCTAATAATTTCTGCAGAACATACTAGCCGGCCGATGTGGTCTAGCGGTTCTAGGAGCTTCAGTCAGGAACCACGTGACCACTACGGTCGCAGGTTCGAATCCTGCCTCGGGCATGGATGTGTGTGATGTTCTAAGGTTAGTTAGGTTTAAGTAGTTCTAAGTTCTAGGATACTGATGACCTCAGATGTTAAGTCCCATAGTGCTCAGAGCCTTTTGAACCATTTGAAGAACATAAAGCACTCCGTCTTCTGGCCACAACTGGCCCATCGGGACCATCCGACCGCCGTGTCTTCCTCAGTTGAGGATGCGGATAGGAGGGGCATGTGGTCAGCACACCACTCTCCCGGTCGTTATGATGGCTTTTTTTGACCGGAGCCGCTACCATTCGGTCGAGTAGCTCTTCAATTGGCATCACGAGGCTGAGTGCACCCCGCAAAATGGCAACAGCGCATGGCAGCTGGATGGTCACCCATCCAAGTGCCAGCCACGCCCGACAGCGCTTAACTTTGGTGATCTCACGGGAACCGGTGTATCCACTGCGGCAAGGCCGTTGCCGCTTGAAGAACATACTAGGGTACATATCCTGTGAATATGAACGATCAAGGCGTTACGTTTTTTCTGAACATGAGTATATATTTGTTTGACTTATCGTATCACCGAAGTTTAACGAATTCTTTCTAGCACTCTTATGGATGGCCTCACAGTTTTCTTTATTTAGGGTCAATGCTCAAGCCATCTAGTAATTTTGTTTAGAGGGAAGAGTGTGTGCAACTAATCGGTATCTACACTCCGATACTGAAGAAGATGTGTACCAGTCTTGTACCATGGAGTGATAACATGATAACAAAAGTGGACAACAGAAATAGACGATGGCCATTAGAGCTTGAACTTTCAAAGTATTTGACGTCACGCCTCTGCGCTAGAGCACTCAGGAACGAAATTTTGCGTCAGTCAATAGCGAGCTAGTGTGTGCCTTGGACTTTCGAAAAAGCTAAAAAGCCTCTCGAAGATGTCCTCCGCAGACAGGAACGAAACGTTCGGTTTCAACATAAAACTCATCTGACCTCGGCATAACAGCTCAAGCCGGCCGGAGTGGCCGAGCGGTTAAAGGCTCCACAGTATGGAACCGCACGACCGCTACGGTCGCAGGTTCGAATCCTGCCTCGGGCATGGATGTGTGTGATGTCCTTAGGTTAGTTAGGTTTAAGTAGTTCTAAGTTCTAGGGGACATATGACCACAGCAGTTGAGTCCCATAGTGCTCAGAGCCATTTGAACCATTTAACAGCTCAAAATATTTTAATGAGTGTGACATACGATATTCTTCGAATTTCTCGGACCCTTAGGCAACATTCAGCATCCACTCGCGAATGGTGTGATTTTTCTCATTGCCCAATTCAGATAACATGTAGGTACCAATTTTTCCCTGTACCTTCACATGCTTTGTAATTGTTCTTCGTAGTTACTTATGCGCAGTGTTTTTAAATTAGGCTTTTTCTTCTAACCAGTGTTTGCTAGTGTTTTCTGTTAACTAAATGAAGAAGAACTTCAATGGTTGGTTACCTCTGCTCGTCGTACTTAGCAGCGTACGCCGTAACGATATTTGTTTTTTCCTGCCTCCCATTAGAAACAGATAAGTTATCACTCAGTAGGCAAATAAACCATCTTAAGGGCAGGAGACAAGGTTATAGTTCTGTGTTTTCTTTATCGCTAAGATTGACACGAAAAAATTTTGTTTCCGCTAATTTTATCTAAACGAGCTAGATGGCTTAAGCGCTTTCCATTTCGGCTGAATTACAATGTATTTTACATGGTATGTATAAAAAATTTTAAACTGCATCTCAGTTAAGGATGACTTTCGACAGTTAGACGCCACCGGTCGGCCCATTGTCAGGGGTAACCTGACAGCCTACGGAAGTTACAGTTCTAACAATGAAGTATGTTCCGACGAACCACTTGAACAAAGCAACGAAGGGTTCTCCTAAGAATATGCGGAACATTCAAGACTACAACGGCTGAAACCCTCTTTTGATGTTAGGAGTATGTCCAATAGAACAGTGAAATACCATGGCCGCGTCGTGCTGGCTACAGAGAGTGGACACATCAGGGTCTGTGAAATTACAGTTTCCAGAATGGCGAACAAAGGCAGTCCGAAGTATGGTAGATAAGCAAATGACATCGTAAGTGATCCTCAGTGACCAAAGCTACAAGAATTCGTGGTGTAATACCTGATGTGAGGGAAAGACTAAAATTGATCAACAGTCATAGTGGTCACGGACTCCGCTCGCGATACCTGTTTAAAATTTTGAAACGGAACTCAGGAACTGCTGACTGTTGACATATGCGGACTCCAGAGAACATAGTATTAATCTGTCCACTTATGGCACATGTTTGGGAGCAATTTGCTTCTGAAAATTAGTGTAACCTTTCAAGAGCCAAGAAATACGTTCATCGGTGGAACAAAAATGCACACAGAGTTTCAAAAATTGAGCTGCTTTACTTCCCTGACTGGCCTCTGTCAGGCAATCCATGCTATTTTATATACATATTTTACCAGTTCGTAACCTGTGTTTTATGTAAAGTGCTTTATGTACTGGTGAGCGAAAACACTATGACCTCTTGCTTAATTACATGATGGTTCACTTTTGGAAAGCAATAGAGTAGCGATTATGCGTGGCATTGATTCAAGTTCATGAAAGGTTTCCCGAGGTATCAAAGACAGTTCACCTATTTTTTCCAGATGTGTTCCGATCAGGGGAATTTGATGCCAAGACATGAACTTCAGTTCACTATATCATGCTACTCAAACTCAAGTACGACTTCTGCCATGTGACGCGGGCCGTTATTCTGCTGGACGATGTCAGCGTCGTCTGGTAAAACGTCAAATATAAAGACGTGTAGACGTCCCGAAGTAATGTTCACGTAGTTCACAGCCGTCAAGGTGACTTCGATTAATCCGAAAAGTCTTTCTGAAGCCCAGATAAATCTCCACCATATCGTAATACTGCCCGCATTGGTCTGCATCTGTGGTGCGGTGCGTATTTACGGAAGCAGTTGGTATGGATGACGGAGTATCCGGACGCGGCCATCCACCTGGTGTAACAAGAAACGTGATTCATCTGACTACACGACAAGTTTCTAGTCCTGATGAATCCTTGGCCCCTGGAGTCGTAATTGACGATGTCGTTGTGCCAGCATGGGAAACGTACTGATAGTCAGCTGCGGTGATTCATGTACAATATTAATGATGTGATCCTAAATATTTATGCCTACGTAGCATTCAGTGGTCAGAACTTCCACAGATCACCACCTACTCTGTTCTACAGAGCAGACAAACCTCCGACGTGCGCGGTCTATTGTGAACAGTGGACGTCCAGTACTTTGTTGTTAGCCTTGGTTTCACCGTCTTTCAACCACTATCAGTTGTTTCCCACGAGAATAGTATACGAACAGCTTTAATGCCGTTTCCGAGATGCCCATTCCGATGACAATCAAAGTCGTCTATTTCAGAGTATTTCTCCATATTTGGCGCGAATTGTCGCTTGAATGATTTATTATTCGTCTCCATTCCGCTTACATACTTACCGCGTCATGTACCCAAAACGCCATCACGTGGACGTAACCCTAGTTTTGGCTCATCAGAGTAAGTACTGTGTAGAATCAGGACAGCGAAAGCCTCCACGGGCCTACGAGGACCTGATCACTGCTGCGACAAGTAACAGTAGCACTGTATGAAGCAAATTCAAATGTAAACGGAACACCCACCACAATGGTACCATGGAATGGTTTTCATTTCAAAAGCAACCACCACACCCGTTAAGACGTTTATACCGTTTGGAGACGAGATGATATATTCGTTTTTCGTCGAACGCGATATGCCGCTGACGGATCAACAACCACACTCAATTTTGCAATTCCTCGTTCGCCTGAAACCGACGTCCATGAATGTTTCTTTTCAGGTCGCCAAAGATCTGAAAATCGCACCGTGAAAGATCGTGGCTGTACGGAGGATGTTACAGTGTTTCCCAACTAGATTGCTCAAGCGCAGCCGTTGTCATATTAGCAATCTTGAGGCGGGCGTTATCGTGCATCGGGCTCATTCCGTGCAACAATATACTTTAGCGTTTTGCCATAATGTCTCGTCGCAGGTTCTGCAAAGTGTCTTCATAACTCGGCAGATTGTTTGTGGTTCCATGGTCGAGGAACTCGACGAGAAGGTCACTGCAGTCAACTTGTTTGAACAGCTCTGAAATTTTTTGTTGGAGGGTGATGTCGATGTTTCTGCTGTTGGCTTTGCCATTCGCCCTCGGGCAGTCGGAATGCTGTTGGCCGGGATCATCCTGTTGTACGGTAACGCCTGTGCCCCGCTGCCAGTCCAACAAAGACTATAACATAGTTAATTACTCGAATTATTTCCGATAATGTCTTAATTCCTTGAAACTGTGCAGAATCGAATGAGAAATGTAGATCATTTAGATGTTTTCCTTTTCAGTTACTTCTGGGTTTATATCAGTTTCGTTTCATTTAATTTCATGTTATTTTCGACATTATATTACGTTAAACAATTTCTCCTCATATAACTTTGTGTCTGTAGTTGTAATAATAATTGGTAATGTAGTACTCTTGAGTGTCAAAGTACCTGCATTAGAACTTCATGAATGCAAACCTTTGTGAAACAACTAGCAATAAATTACAAAATGCAAACTTCGACGTTTTTGCGAGTTACCAGAAATATCCACAATATCTTCACCTCCTGCATAATTAGTGTACTATGAGTCATATTAGAAACGCTTGTATTACCGCTTTCTACACCTCACAAATTATGACGCCCACACAAACTACCTTCATGAAATTGTGACTAACGAGAAGTGCTTCTATAATCTATAGAAACATCATTGTTTATATTTTAATATAAATCCCTGTGCTGAGGTGGACTGTTTCCGTGTTAAAACATGTTACTTTCTCCTTTGGCTGCTGGGAGAAACTGGCTACAATACGTCACGCTAGCCGCTGTTGCGGCATTCGTATGTAATGTGGAATATTGGTGAACCTTGTGGATGTATTACGTGACATAAGACTGCTGTAAGCCCTCAGAGTGCTTTAGCACTGCCTTGGTTCCCATTACACAACGGCGAGCAAAAATTAAGGACCAAACTAACTTTCGCATGAAGTGCCACTGTCAAGTATCACAGCTCGATGAAACTTGGACCACACATAGAAAGAATTACTAGAGTATTGTCCAGAAGGTAGCTGAGAGAAATACACAGTGTGAGGAATGGAAATTAGACATTTATTCAGAAACTATAAGTACACTCAAATCGCCACGATTAATGATGGTCCCTGGAGACGGCAAACGGCTGAACATGGTTGTTAATAAGTTGTGTGTTCATTACGGACGGCATTGCATCCTCTGCAACATACTCCCATCCGGCCACGTGTCTGGTAAGGAGAACTTGAGGAAGGGCATCTCATTCCCTTACCTCCTGGGCTGACAACTGCTGGATGGTCACTGGTGCCAGTGGACGTGCTGCATTCCGCCTCCCCAACGCATCCCACAGGGAGAACGGGCAGGGCAGCCCATTCGCCGAATATCCTCTCATTCCAAGAGATCCTCCATCCGCGCTGTTTGATGTGGTCGTGCACTGTCATCCTGAAAAATTATATCAGGATCGAATGCATCCTGAAATTATGCACATGTGGAAGAACTACAATATCACTATAACGTTGGCTGGTGAGTCTATCGCATTCAAAGATTTGGAGGTCAGTACGTCGATGCAACATAACACCATAACGCATGGGCCACCAAGAGGATTGTGTGCAACAGTGTTCCTGGTAGCACTGTGTACTGTCATATGACGAGAGATGGAAGCACGCACCCCTGTAAAAAGAACTTGTTACCAACTTGTCCAGGGGACTGGCATAAATTGGGGTGACATCAGTGTAATTGATATCTTTCAGTTAAAGACTCATTTCAGTTCTTCCCAATGTGTGTTTCTGTTCGTTACCTCCTGGACTATACTGTAGCAGTTCTGTCTACGTGTCATTCAAGATTCATCCAGACATGTTACCTGGCGGTGAGACATCATGCGAAAGTTACTTCCGTCCATATCTTTTGCTCGCCGGTGTGTTTTACGCGTTGTAAATGCAGTATATGCTAAAGACTCAGAAAAAATTATCTCCTTTTTAGCAAACATCGCAGGGAATTTGGACACATTGTTTTACGTGCAAGTTCTATTAACACTGCTGCCGTTTGCCTCCGGATACAAATTTCTATTCATAACATTTACTAGGCAATATCCAGCTCTCTCATCATTTTCTAAAGGAAATTCAGGCACACAGTTTGTAGTTTATGGCTCAGGCTCTTCCCTATGGTCGGATGAAACACAGTAATGAACCATAATATATGACTACACCACTCGTATGTTATAAATTAATTTTCAAAAATTAAAAATACTTGAGTTGA
This sequence comes from Schistocerca serialis cubense, assembly GCF_023864345.2. Taxonomy (NCBI): domain Eukaryota; kingdom Metazoa; phylum Arthropoda; class Insecta; order Orthoptera; family Acrididae; genus Schistocerca; species Schistocerca serialis. Next base: position 588,451,886 of record NC_064640.1, read on the forward strand.
GCTTTCCCATATCATAATCAGCTTCACGCACCGTTGCTTAAATGAGGCTGAAAGCAGAATATGCTACCCTAATCAATACTGCCAGTCAAATATTATGATGCAAATTCTAACAGTGTTGCGCCCTGTACACAAGCAAGTAGTTCGGGACAATTTATGACAGCGTTAGTCACAGAGGTATTCGCGCAGCCTAATTTTGTGAGGACTGTCACGCACAGTTTGTTAATCATCTCCTACTGGCTTATCTTTCTGGTTCTCCCGAAATGATCTAAAATCTGGTACTACCAGCTTATTGTCAGTTCAGCACGGCATGATTGCGAGCTGCCACCTGTAGCACACGACAAGCGCGGTCAAATAATCGTGTTACCCCGTTACCTGTAATTACATTTGTCGTCTCGTTTACGGGTGGCACAGGCGGAGCTTTTAAATCTGAGCACAGGTTGTGTTCTCAACACAAGGATAAAACGAATATTCACGAATTAAAACTACAATTAGTAACGATTGTTGTCTTCTTACCTTACCATTGACGTCCTGGGTTATTGTTATCATTAAGATGTCGATTACTTTGACACTAAACATAACAAATGTTTTCAGATGTGTGTGAATTCCAAAGGGACCAAATTGCTGAGGTCATCGGTCCCTATACTTACACACTGCTTAAACTAACTTATGCTAAGAACAACACGCCCACACACACATACGCTGATGCCCGAGGGAGGACTCGAACCTCCGGCCGGAGGGGCCGCGAAATCCGTGAATGGCACCACGAACCGCGCGGCCACTCCGCGCGGCAACATAACAAGTTTTATAAAAATGATTTAGGGAAATGGTGCAGGCGTTAAAGATCTGTGGAAGTACTCGTATGCGATGTGGAAGGAACTCAGATTCTCACTCGGATATTCCACTGTTTCCCTAAACCTTATTACAATTTTTGGGATGATTCCTTTCATCTGGACATGAGAGAGCTACTTTCCTTTCCTAATCCTATGCGAACTTGTCTTCCGTTTCGGAAGAACTTGTCGTCGATATATAACACTGCAAAATAAAACGTGAGTTAAAATAATGTTGTTATAGGTGACAAGCCGAGGACAGCCAGTGGACGTATATTAGGTAAGTGGCCACAATAATATCACCAAATATTACTTACATACTAGCGCGTCCTCGCGGAAATCAATATGTCATTCTTATTTTCTACTCCTGTGTAGGAAGACCTATAATCTGGATATAATAAAGACTCTGGTAACTCAAAAAAATAGCGATAATCTAGTACATAGTCTTACTAAGGTAACTACCATTTAAGTGTAGTGTATACTTTCATGTCTGATGGTGAACACCAGTGTCTCGAAACGCCGCACAAGTAAATTAATTTGATAAGTTTTGAAAAGGAAAGATCTAGACTAGATGCAATGGGTTTAATATTCTTCACGACAGGTGTTTCGGCTTTATTACCACTGTCAAGTGATCTGCGAAAACAGCATTGGTGAAATTATCGACACATTTGTTGGTTGTCTACGCGAATGATAATACATTGGAATTATATGTTGGTATTTACACTAGTTTGATTTTACATCCAAATTTTATCTATGATAAACTAGTATGGCTTAATTCGTACCGATTGCGTGCCATGTGGCAGTTATGAACTTAAGGAATTCATTATGATTGTTATTTGATAGATATTTTATTATAAAGTACAATTCGGCATTTATCTGACAGTTCTTTCCTATAATAAAGTTTTTTCACTATGATAGGTTTACGAAGAATAATTAGCTAAGCCACGATAATGCCGTATTTCGCTAACTGGATTTGCTATGAGCTATATATTTGGTGTGAAAATGTTTTGTTAGCCATATGTACTATCCCTTTCCGTGTTTCAATATGTCAATAAATGTTTGCAGATAATATTTATGTTTAAGGTCTACGCATTCATTTAGCATCTTCTGTGGACAGTCCCTCGTACGTACATAGTGAGTCCTTTCCGTACTCTGTTCAGTATATGTAATTCGGTTTCAATTACCTCGGCTGTGAGGTGTTGGTTTTTTAGATGTAAAAAGAAGGTAGACTGATGAATGATGTGTATTTTTGATCCGATACTAAAATTTCGTCCTGTTTGGACGACAAATGAATTATTGTAGTTGTTACAAATGATTTTGTATGTTACTGTGTTGCTATATTTTGGACTTGCCTGAATGGACTTTTGTTTCGAGATTGTTATAATTTCGGAAGGCCAGCTGGATGTATGTGAATCTCAATAGCCGACCGTTGTAGCTGAGCGGTTCTAGGCGCTTCAGTTTGGAATCGCGCGACCGCTACGGTCGCAGGTCGAATCCTGCCTCGGGCATGGATGTGTGCGATGTTCGTAGGTTAGTTAGTTTTAAGTAGTTCTAACTTCTAGGGTACTGATGACCTCAGATGTTAAGTCCCATAGCGCTCAGAGCCATTTGAACCATTTTTTTGAATCTCAATAGTGCGTCTATTTTGCTTGATATTTGTCCTATGTAATTTCTAGATACGTATATCGTTCTTTGTTTAATTGAGCTTTCTATAATGTGAGGTATGTTACTGAGAACTGTGTTGTGTCTGGGGTTCATGCGGTTTTTGTATAGTTTTATTTCTATGTCGTTGTCCAAATTATTTTGTTGGGCTATGTAACAGAATATTTTAAGTTCTTTTGGCATTGATGGTTTTTCTATTGGTAAGCTTAGCAATTCACATCTAGAAAAAACAGAAATAATTCATTTGCTTAATGTTTTATGTTAATAAATTAAATTGCTATAGTGAGCGCTGGTTTCTTTTGGTGTTAGAAGAATCCTTCATTAATCGGTCCATTTGAGGTGTGGTATCCGTGCTTTCATGATTAATCGGGCAATCCTAAGTAGTTTTCCATCAAAAAGATGTTCCGGTTTTTTCTTCAGTTTTCACGACTTCTGGGGAGCTTTTCTTTCCTGTAGGTCACTGGGGATCTAGCCTGTAGCATGTTGAGGATATGCTAAACGACTTAACCCACACCTCACGCAGGCATTATGTGACGCCTGTCCAGGATTTATTTTCGAAATCCCAAGATCTTCTGATTTACTTACTCAAATTTTTTGACCAACGAGTCTTACTATTCGTATCATTTTCTTATTGATCGCACTTTACCTAGAAAAGTAAAGACAGACACCTTAATAATAAGGGAACTTCAAGAATTCAAACTAATGATAAGTTAACAAGTTTGTTTGCGTGGCCATATTCCGCAGCAAGTAAAGAAATATTTGCTTTTTAAATTCAGAAGACTTCACCTGAAAGTCCATAAAACACATAAAATTTAACGTTATATCCTAATGCTATGATCTCGTAACTATATATGCCATAGCATACACAACAGGCAATTCTATACAAAAATACACTTCAAAACTTCAGAAAGTAGGTATATATCAACTAAAGTGTAACACTTGTGAGTACAGATACATAGGACCAACAGCTAGAACATTTAATGTCAGATACAAAGAACACATGATAACATGGAAGTAGGGTACAAACAACTTCACATTTGCAGACAGCTAAAAGAATATAACCAGAAACCAACCACTAGAGAAGAATCAATAATAAAAAACGGGACCTAACACAGCAAGAAAATTACCACATACTGGAAACCAAAGCAGAAAAGGAAACCCTGTTGAATGATCAAATACACATGCCAAACAATTCATTATTTACACTAACAAATAAAATAAAAGAATAACACTCAAAAAGATGATTATTATTATCTTAATAACAATCTCACCCAACACATTTTCACTCAGTTGTCCATGAGCCCTTCCACAGAATATTTAAACCGAAACTTGTATCAGCTTAACACCAAACCTTTCAACCACTCATTAACCGTAATTAAATTCATATTCAATTGAAACCACCAACCCCCCCTTCCACTCCCCACTCCCACCCCTCACACACATTTAAAGAAAACACACACACACTCACAAGCTCTCTGTCTCTCCCTTTCATACACAAACACATACAATCACACAGGCACAGATATATAAACTTAATGAACAGACGTTAATTTTCAACATACCCTTCGTTAGGTTGGCAACATGTAGGAAAACAAACTAAACAGGAGGAAACACACAATGAACTCACAATATTTACTTTAAAAGCACACTTTTCGAATAAATAGCTGTAACTACTGGAAAAAGAATAATAGTGCACCACAAAGAAGGAAAACTATGGTGAAGAGTGTGAAATAAAAACTTCTGACTATAAAATTGTGATTATGTTTCGGGAATTAAATGGTAGTACGACCTCCAGACCAGATGAAAGGAAACGCAGATGCCAACCAACAGTAAGTAATTACTTATTTACATGAAAGAACGCGAGGTGAACAGTTTGATAATCTAAAAATAACAAAACTCTACCGTTCTATATCCCACTGAATATGCCTTATAGTAAGAAAAAAACAAAACGCGACTAGGAAAAGTAAATTTTGTTCCAGCAAGAAAAGGTGGTTTTATTTATAAAACAAATATTAATGATAAGCTACTTGGGCTGTACCGATTTGTGATTCTTTTAAAGGAAAGGATGATGGGTAAGGTTCATCGTTGTCCTAAGTATCAACGTTCCAATTTTAAGGAAAATATTTTAATGTATTGGTGTTTTGGTTGTATTTTACGTTATTTCGTGGTGTGTCTAGGTTACGAAATTGGTTATTAGGGGGAAATGTCTCAATTTGGCGTCAGTATTTTGTATGCCAAGATTAACTGATGCTCCTCCATGCACTTTAGAGGAAATGAGTACAACTGATAGGGAAGAAATGACACTATGTATATCTGCAAAACATACCCAAGCTGAGTCGTTGTGTGAGGAGAACGTGAAAATATCAGACGCAACTGAAAACTCTGTGACCGCTGGTCAGGAAAATGTGATACAGAGTTTGACTGATCACGCGTCAACTCTTTCTTCGCCGCCACCATTTGACCTCTAGTCATTCTTAATTTAAATGGCATTAGAAAACAAGAAACAGCGTGAAGAACAGAAGAACACTACAAAAAGGCAGAAGAGCGACATGAAAGGGCAGAAGAGCCAAGAGCAAAGTAGAATTTCTGATACGCTTTCAAAAAAAAAAAAAAAAAAAAAAAAAAAAAGGATGAATTTTTCAAAAAAGAAACGAAAGTTTCTAAATACAAGAAGAGACGAATCATTCGTGTTTCAAAGAGACTGAAGAGCAGTTCAAGGAACATAGAAATCATTCCAAGAGATTAGAACAGCAGTTAAATGGTCACGTACAAGGTCAAATTAGACAAAAAGATCGAAGAAGACATTAAGAAATCTGAAGAAAAGACCGAACAGTTAACAGAAGAGCAAGTAAGCAATTGCGAAAACATTTTAGGTACGGTAACTCAAGAAGTGAAGAGTGCAACCGACTAATTACCCAAGGACGTAGATATCAATAAATAGTGGAAAGACAAAATCACGGACAACGTGTTTCAAGTTAAGAAACAGTCAGAGCAGTTTATCGTTACATATTGATGCGGGATCGTGTGGGACCATTCCTGTAAACTTAAAAGATGAAAAATAAAGTGCTGTTCGAATTTAAAGAAATGCAAGCAAACATTAACCGTCACAATCGCATAGCGGTGTTAGAACTGATTAACAAGAGAGGTCGTAAGAGCTGGCCACCAAACAGCACCAGGAGCGCAGAGACGTTAAAACATGAAGAAGAAAGGTGGCAGGATGAGGAGGAATTACATGGAGTGACAGACCGACTCTGTCAAATAACGGTGATCCGATACCGCCACCTGTAAACGCAGAACCAGCTGTGAACGTATGAATAAGTTATCAAAACGTCAAAGAAGACGAAATTAGAAAACATTTTGTTTTCGTTCAGAAGTACACGCCGTTTCAGAACAGATCGAACTGGTTGCGTCACAAAGTTTGGATCGAACAATTCCAGGACGGACATCCGAGGTCATAGTCTGCCGGTTATAAAATCAATTTCATTTGCGTGCATCTGCTACAAGAGGCAACCGCCACGATGCGACAAAGGGTAGCATTTACGATGAGTTTAAACAGGAGTTTCTGCACTAATTTTGGGCGAAAGAAAAGTAGCAGTGTGTCAGACTGAGCATTTTGATAACGTAGCCTTATGCACAATCGCAGTTTCGTAGTGCAACGCAGTATTTTAAAGAAATGGTTCAAAAAGTCAGTAATTATAAATACTTGGAATGCAGTACGTTAGGTGTGGCTGGGAAAACCATCTTGCGTTCTCCACGCAAAAGACTGGACAAATATGAAGTTGCAATTGGCAGAGGAAGATTACTATTCCAGGGCAGATGAATTAGAATGAGTAAATGGGGAACTTAAAACAAAACCAATAGAGGAAACATGTGTTACAGACTCAGGAAGTCCGGCGGTTCCCTTCGCTGAAACAGGGCAGAGAGCACTGCAGGTATCGAAAAGTGATGATGAGAACGAGCCATGGGCACATTATTCGACGTCAAAGATGAATCATAATTAGCTACTGGAACGTGTGAATTGTATTGAATAATAGGATGATATGAAAACCGTGGACTGCAATGAGATGAAGCAAGTTTGCAAAAGATAACGAAATTATGATGAAAATAACTAGGGTACCACATGAGAGCACGTTCATAAGCCCGAGACTCTTTTATTTCTATTGTGGGCCGTAGGGAGTGAGAATAATTATACAAACAACGTAGTTGAGATTGTGACCCTCAGCAGTTGCAAATCGTAAGGTCGGTGATACATCTCGCACCTCAAGAGATTCATCGATTAAGCACTGTTAGACACTAACAATCAGCCAAGCAGCCGTGCGCGAGTGTACAAGAAAGGATAAGTGGAGGATATGAAATTGTTGTGAACTATATGTGGACGACTTTGGGGCATTATTGGAAGATGACGATGATAAAAGCATCGGATGAGACGTTGCAAACTGTAAGGATGATTTGCGTCTTATAAATATGGTATTTGATGCAAGCAGCGAGAAGCACAAAGTGTAACTGCCAGTAACGATGAAGCACGGGGTCTGTTTTGTCTTTCCAGAAGCAATGGGACACCGAACCTATGGTTATTTTTTAATTGTATTCAAGTACACCAGTAGCATGAGGCACTGAGCATTTACATAGGCAGGATAGATTACTAACAAGCCACGTCATGTGCAGGTACTTGAGTCTGATCTGTCGAAGATGTGGGATTTGTTTCTGTGTTTTGTGAATAGTGTTCACAGGGGACTATCATCCGGCAGAAGTTCATTATTATAATGTTAAAAAGTTTTACAGCAAGACAAATACAACCCATGGATGTACTGGTTTGGTCAGGAGAATTCTAACTTAAAAATAGGGTAGTGTAATGTCACAAATCCAGGTACAGTAACTAGTGAACGTAAACATTTTACAGTTGTGCTGTTCCGTTTTGTTGTATCTTCAGCCGAATGCTACCTTCGCGTGTTTTTCGTGTGTTTCACACCAGTCACCAGAGATGTAGACGGAACAATTATTTTGAAGAATTGAGGACCAAAGAGTGGGAAGTAGACGAGAGAGAGAAGGGAAAGTGAGAAAGAGAGGGGGAGAGAGAGAGAGGCAAACCCTTCATGATAAGAAGGTAGTCTGTCAGCACACACTGTCAGCGCAGTAACTAGATGAAGGGCGGGCCAATAATTTAAATGAGGTGCATAAGTTAAGAGGACTCCGTTTATCACCTGTGGATCCTTCGGAAATCTGTAACCACAGGCGGATGACATCTGTATTAACTACTTGTCTACTAAGTGCTAACCAGAGTACTAATTGTCGTTTGTCTTATAGTGATCATTAGAAATAAAGAATTTTACAAGGTAAATTGATACACAATTTATCGTTTGAAAACTCATGTTTGCATATTAATTATTAGATTCATTTTTCATTTGTTAAGTGGCCCATTTGCCTGATATTAATATTTTCGTTATATGGCGGCCATGGAGCCCAGATACTTTTGTCAATTAGTTAGCTTATCTCATGAATATTTTTGTAACTTTCGAAAGAGCCACAATATTTCTTTACTTGTTCAGTTTTTGAGGTTAGAGAATCATATTATTTAACTGTCATATGTTTTGAAGTATTTTGTTGAACAAGGATATTGAATGTACTGGTTATTGTGTAGATTTTGTTTTTGTATTTCTAATACACCCATGTAACTCTGTTTGACTGCATTACGAGTGGTGTCAATACAGTCTGCACGAGAATGTGAGGCGGACAACTGTCCAGCGAGGCAGCTGTCCAGAGAATGCGACTTCATTTGAACCACTTGCGAGCTGAGAAGACATGCCCCACTGAGTGACTCCAGTCGAGCCTTAAACCTGCCTGTTCATGCCCTCTGCAGCTCAAGCCACTCCTGTCCGACCGGTTCCTAGTCCTGGGCAACCCCTCACCAATCACCATCGTATGTCTCCACAAGAGATTACGAAATGCTGGTCAGCAAACGACAACCGTGACATCTGCCGATGGTCCGATCACGAAGCGAAGCTGAAGATGACATCTAATCCATTTCTACAGCTTTATTAATAAGGGAGGCTCTAAGTCGACGTAACCCATCACCGAACCTGTATGGGAGGACTGCACAAGAAGTGTCTAAGAACTCATTATTGTGTTGTCCACTAGATCACACTAAACATACAAACAATACTCATCTGTCAACTGATATGAGCTCATAGGTGATCATTCACTTAAACTTTGAGTATAGTTCGTATTACATTTGCAGACCATGTCACATTTCTTCATTGTTTATGTGTGCCACGGAACATTATTATGACACTCTTCACAAGTTAATGGTATTTGCGAAAGAAGAAAAGAGCATAAGCTACTACTGTTGCTCATTGAATATCTGAAGACTGATCATACAGCAGAGCAGGGAAATCTTGAGGTTCATTATGGACCCTGTCTTTCAGGTGAGAAGTTACCAATATTGTCGTCAAAAGAACGCCAAATGCACGAACTTTTATGCTAAGCAGCCCACTAATTATGGTAGAAGTGCACCATCAGTTAATTCGACAAGCTACTAACTTTAACTTGTAAGTTGTGTCACCCATCAGTGACAAAAACTACAAAAACTATAAACATTAACTCCTTCATTTCCATGTTATCTCGTGTCGAGCCTTTCGTAAAATCAGTATGTGTGATGAACAACGTATTTGCCCAAGAACATAGAAGTATATGTTTCTTTTGTCCTTTATTTTTATTTTTCAGATACGGTTATAAAGAGTGGCTTTAGGCTCGACCAAAAATTATAAATAATTGTGATGCACACCATTGGTGGTGCTGCAGATTGCTTGCATTTGGACTTTGATATTTAACTTGATACTTACACAACAACTTAGATGCACACCGTCAGCGATGTCGCCATTTGTGTGGTTTTGTAATTTGAAGATTTTTATTATGAATATACGAATTAAGTGAGCCAGTAATTGATTGATACTGTCTATGCTCGATGTCACAGTTAAGACACTTATTTACCAGCAAGTTAATCAGTTTGTACTATAACACAAACGTTCATATATGAGAATTTATCTATTGTTTTAAATAGTCATGATACTGTGTTTACTCTTACACAAGTTGTATACAATCACGATAATATGTCTTGGGAATTTATAACGTAGTACTTCAACATAATCAAACAACAACACAAGAGCGGTACGATTTGTTTTTATATTGTTTTGGTTGACATGCAAATGGGCGTCTACAAATGTCAACGTATTTTATTACTCTTGTTAGTCGGTAGGATAAACTACGTAGCAGGACATGTTTAGAATGAAGTGAATGATTTTTTATAGTAGTATAGCAAGTGTGGATGCAGTAATTAATTGTAAATTGACTTCGAGACTGTGCGTATTTTGAACACAATTCATCAGTGTGTGTCTGTCAGATTATAATCAGTAACTTGGTATAATATTATACTACCTGGTGCTTCTCAATTTCATTATGTATCTCCAAATAAATATACCCTAGCACCATATGCAGGGTGTTCAGTGTATCTGAAGACATTGAAATCTCTCAAAAATATCAGATTGGATCGAAACAATTATCGTCAAAACTTTTTTGTCTCGAAGTGGGCATACAATGATAACAAACTCGACCCCCACCTTACCGTGTTTGCTGGGAAGCAGGGGCCAACTTTCTGATCTTAAATGGGAATCTCCAATTTTGATTACAGATTCGGATTCTATGGAAAAAGTACACAATTTGTGGCTCAAACTATCTTTTCGTTTCGAGACAGATGGCACTGTACTCGGAAGATTCAAAATGGGTAGAAACTCGTATGTTTTATAATGCTATCCAATGACACTTTAATTAACCCCGCTACCCCTCCCCCCCACCCCACGATTTCCCCCCACGATTTCATGCTCTGAGGTTAGGACAGCCACTACTGATATAGAGGGATGGCACCATGGGCCATGTGTGTACTGACCTTGTTATTATTGGTAACATATGTAAATAAGTATGTTATGGACCCTTAATAAACAAGGTACAGTAAGGGCCAAATAATTAGGCCACCAACCCCAAAGTGCTAATCGTTCTAAGTCGTCATCATTCAGAACACTTAATTTCGACTGCTCTCTCTTTCACATTGCTCCCACCTTCACCGACCCAAAGTTGTGATGCCGCAATGGCTTGACGAATCATTGCTGTTTGTCCGTGTGAGTGGATGATTAATTGTTAACAACACTGAGTGAACATATATTTAAATGCATTATGCAAAATGATATGCGTTAATAAATATTTACTAAATACTCAGATTGTCATGTTTGTTCTCCTTTCTGTGATGTTTTACGACAGTTGTAATTAACTAAAATTCCTTACTACAAATAAGCACCCCATTCGAAGATGAGAGTCTCTGTAATGAGCAAACTTATACCATACCAGTTGATTGGTAGAAGTCGAGCGAGTTGCCAGTACTGGAAGACATGCAGCAAAATATCTCCCCTTAAATGTTCTCTAATCTCACAACGGGCATACTTACCCTCTAAGGTATGCGGCCATCTTTCCTTATCTCGTGGTCGAATTCACCAACGCCAATTAAGCGAATCTAAATATATTACTGTCTCTGTGTTTCCGTCTGTTACTTAGCAGAAAAACCGCAAGCCTCATATGCTCCGAATTCTCGTTTCTGGATTCAACGATTTGTTGTTAGATGAGTATTGTAATAAAATACAGCTGATATCCGTGGGCTGGACGTATACTTGATTAAGGCCGCATGCAACCCTCGAGTCACAGTTTGACGACCACTGCTTTGATGTAGCCATAAGTGTGAGAAATGGAAATAAATGTAATTCTGGATGTCTTGTACTGCACTTCTACCGCTTCAGTCCGAACAGACGTAACTTTTACAGCATTTCACAAATTCAACCAGAAGTAACATCTCCTACGTGCTTTACAAAACTTAAATAAAACCAAGACCATGACTAATGTTATGTTCTAAGAATGTTTTCCTGGGGTAGATCCTTGAGTTCGTAGATTTCTACTTTGTTTAACTTTTGGTGAAATATACGAACTAACGGACGAAACAGCATCAAAAACATAGTCCTCAGCATCAGAAGAAACTAAATATATCTCCATCCCTTTCTTCGGTAACATCTCACATCAACTTGCAAAACAAAATCCAAATAAGTTTCCGAACAAACACCAGAACAGAAAACCAAATATCTTAAAACACTGAAACAGCCAATCCTCTTTTCCAGAAATCTGGTTTATGTAAATTAAATTGTGACAGCAGCTCCTGATACTACATTGTGCAAACAGGAAGATACTTTGAAAACAAATACAAAGAGCACACAGAAGCACCTTGTTTTAAAATATAAGCCAATCAAGCTGTGCAGCCCACTTAGCACAAACTGGTCATTCAGTCAGACACATTACAACAATCCTCCAAATTCTACACACTATAGGCAAAGGAGTAAAGATGAATCTCCTGTAACAATTAGGGACTTTACCCATAACAATAAATCACCCCAAGCCATCTCTGCATATTACCCTAATTTATTAGACACAGCTCCTGCGTTTTCGTCAGTGTCTACAGTGGAGTTGCACAGCACGTGCCAGTAGTCCTTTTATCTACATAGTTTGTTTTTTTACACTGTCTTTGATATGGACAGGGACTGCAATTGTTGTGTGTGGATGCGAGCCGAGTTGGTGACAATTTGCTCTCAGCTACACACTGTGATGGCTTCAGTTACACAGCTTGAGGCTGCAGTGGATGGCTGCACCACTGTTGTGGGCCGATCGTGGCGGTCCAACAGACGTCCAGCACGTCCGACTGCTCCGATCGGTCCTCATCGGTGGCCAGCCCAGTTACTACTCGCACTGAGGTTGACCTCTCACGTATGGTCGAGTGGGAGATCGCCCTGGGACATAGCAGGCGGCGAAAGACTTCCCAGGCGGCCGCACGTAAGACCTCCACGGTTTGTCTGACAAACACGTTCCATGTGCTGTGTGTGGCTGACACTGTCGCTGAGCCAGATGCTGTCGCCTGTCCTCTTTCAGAGGAAACCTTTCATCCTGCAAAATCCGGACAATCACAGAGGATGGGGTTATTGATAGTTGGGACCGAGAACGCTAGGCGCGTTTTGGGGTCGTTTAGGGACAGGGCTGCCAAGAAGGGAAAGAAAACCAATGTGCACTCCTTGTGCATACTGGTTGGAGTCGTTCCAGACGTGTAACGGCTCCTCCCGGATGCCATGAAGAGCACAGGTTGCAGCCAACTGCAGGTGGTGGCTCACGCCACTATCAATGGTGTGTGTCACTTTGAATCTGAATAGATTATCTGTGGTTTCCAGCGGCTAACAGAAGTGGTAAAGGCGACCAGTCTTGCATGCAAGATGAAAGCAGAGCTGACCATTTGCAGCATAGTCGACAGGTCCGACTGCGCATCTCTGGAAAAGAGCCGAATGGAGGCTCTGAATCAGAGACTCAGACGGTTCTGTGACTGTGTAGGCTGCAGATTCTTCGACTTGCGCCAGATGGTGGTTGGCTTTCTGGTTCAGTTGAGTAGGTCAGGTGTCCACTACACGCAGGGGCTGTGTGGCGTGGACTGGTTTTTTTTTCAGGTTAGAATGTCTCGGGAAAACACAAGAAGGGCTTCGTTTACAAAGGGTGCAGGCCGAACACAGGAAGAACGTAGATACAGGAACCACTGTTATAACAGTTCTAAATTTTCGTAGCTGTGTTGGGAAAGTGCCAGAGCTCCAAGCGCTAATAGAATGCACTGATGCTCAAAACGTTACAGGCACCGAAAGATGGCTAAAACCGGAGATAATCTCGGCGGAATTTTTTTTGCGAAGAACCTTAGTTCCTGTGAGTTAGTATGGGCAGAGGTCATTGCTGGCAACCAGAATAAAAAAATAATTACATCCTCTTACAGATTTCCCAATTCAGAATATGCTGAAAGGTTCAAAGAAAACTTGAGTTTGATTTCAGACACGTACGCAACTCATACGATTACAGTTGGTGGTGACTTTAATTTATCATCGATATGTTGGAGAAAATACATGTTTAATTCCGGAGGTACGCATAAAGCATCATCCGAAATTGTGCTAAATGCATTTTGTGAAAATTATTTCGAGTAGCTAGTTCGTGACGGACGCGAATAGCAAACGGTTGCGAAAACGCAATTGACCTCTTAGCAAAGAATAATTCTGAGTTAATTACGATAATCAAATCGGATACAGGGATTAGTGAAGACACGGCTGTCGTAGCGAGACTGAGTATTGTAACCCCTAAATCCTCTTAAAATAAAGGGAAAATCTACCTATTTAAAAAGGTCGCCTTCCTGAGAGACAATTTCCACGCCTTACAAATTAATAATATAAGTATACCCCAGATGTGGTTTGAATTCAAAGAAATGGTATCGGCAGCGGTTGAAAGATTTGTACTAAATAAATGAACAAACGATGGAGCTGATCCTCCTTGGTACACAAAACGGGTCAGAACACTGTTACAGAAACAACGAAGCAAACATGTAAAATATAAACAGACGCAAAATCCCCAAGATTGGCGATCATTTATAGAAGCTCGAAATTTAGCGCGGACTTCAATGCGGGATACTTATAATAGTTTCCACAACGAAACTTTGTCTTCAAACCTGGGAGAAAATCCAAACAGATTCTGGTCGTATGTGAAGTATGTTAGCGGCAAGAAACAATCAATGCCTTATCTGCGAGATTGCAATGGAGATACTATAGAAGACAGTGTTGCCAAAGCAGAGTTACTAAACACAGTCTTCCGAAATGCCTTCACTAAAGTAGACGAAGTAAATATTCCAGAGTTCGAATGAAGAACAGCTGCCAACATGAGTAACGTAGAAGTAAGTATCCTCGAAGTAGTGAAGCAACTTAAATCACTGAATAAAAGCAAGTCTTCTGCTCGAGACTGTATGCCAATTAGGTTCCTTTTAGAGTATGCTGCCGCAATAGCTCCATACTTAACAATCATATACAACCGTTCACTGGACGAAAGATCCGTACCCAAAGACTGGAAAGTTGCACAGGTCAAACCAATATTCAAGAAAGGTAGTTGGAGTAATCCACTGAATTAGAGACCCATATCATTAACGTAGATATGCAGCAAAATTTTGGAATATATATTGTGTTCCAACATTATGAATTACCTCGAAGAAAAGGGTCTATTGACACACAGTCCACACACATTTAGAAAACATCATTTTTGTGAAACACAACAAGCTCTTAATTCGCATGAAGTTTGAGTGCTATTGACAAGGTATTTCAGGTTGATTTCGTATTTGTGGATTTCCGAAAGGCTTTTGATACTGTACCACACAAGTGGCTTGTAGTGAAATTGCGTGCTTATGGAACAGTTCGTAGTAACTGACGAAATTTCTTCGAGTAAAACAGAAGTGATTTCTGGCGTTCCTCAAGGTAGTGTAATAGACTCTTTGCTCCTCCTTATCTATATAAACGGTTTGGGAGAATATATGAGCAGCCGTCTTAGGTTGTTTGCAGATGACGCTGTCGTTTATCGACTAATAAAGTCATCAGAAGATCAAAACAAATTGCAAAACGATTTAGAAGAACATCTGAACGGTGCAAAAACAGGCAGTAGACAATAAATAACGAAATGTGTGAGTTCATCTACATTAGTGCTAAAAAGAATCCGTTAAACTTCAGTTACGCGATTAGTTAGTCAAATCTGAAGGCCGTAAATTCAACTAAATACCTAGGAATTACAGTTACGAACAACTTAAATTGGAAAGAACACATAGAAAATGCTGAGGGGAAGGCTAAACAAAGTCTGCGTTTTATTGGCTGATCTACTAAGGAGACTGTCTACACTACGCTTATCCGTCCTCTTTTAGAATACTGCTGCGCGGTGGGGGTTTCTTATCCAAAGAAGGGCAGCGCGTTTTGTATTATCGCGAAATATGGGAGACAGCGCCACTGAAATGATACAGGATTTGGGCTGGACATCATTAAAACAAAGGCGTTTCTCGTTGCGATGGAATCTTCTCACGAAATTCCGTTTCCCAACTTTCTCCTCCGAATGCGAATATGTTTTTTTGACACCACCCTGCATAGGGAGAAACGATCACCATGATAAAATAAGGGAAATCAGAGCTCGTACTGGAAGATATAGGTGTTCGTTCTTTACGCTCGCTATACGAGATTGGAATAATAGAGAATTGTGAAGGTGATTCGATGAACCCTCTGCCAGGCACTTAAATGTGATTTGCAGCGTATCCATTTAGAATTAGATGTAGATGCAGAACGAACTGAGTTAGCGAACAATCCATTTGTTGAAAATTTTAAAGAATCTTTAAACTTGAAAAACTAAACAACACAGGACTAAAAAGCTCTCTTTCTCAATCACACACACCCACACACACACAGACACACACACACACACACACACACACACACACACACAGACACACACACACACACACAGACACACACACACACACACACACACACACACACACTCATACACAATTCCTCCCGTCCTACCCCCCCCCCCCCCCGCCCCCTCACCCACCCTCATATACCACCATCCCAAATTCCCATGTGACTTAACTTAAAAAAGATCTTCATGCACGGAATTAATGTTTATTTCATAAGTAATGATCAGAATTGTAAACATAACGATAAATGTGAAACATAATGTCAGTGATGTCTCCAAACTCATTGCTTAATACGTTTGGTAAACAACACACGTCAGGTCTGAAATGTAAACACTTGTTACTTATATAGTACTGAGTATAGTGTAAAAAGAAATATTCTTCTTTTCCGAGTGAGGTGGCGCAGTGGTTAGCACATTAGACTTGCATTCCAGAGGACGACGTTTCAGACCCGCGTCCAGACATCCTGATCTGGGTTTTAAATGATTTCCCTAAGTCGCTTCAGGCAAATGCCGGGATGGTTCCTTCGAAAGGGCACAGCCAACTGCCTTCCACATCCTTGTCTAATCCGATGGGACTGATGAGCTCAGCGTTTGGTCCCCACTCCCTGTCAACCAACTTAGTTTCACCAATATGCAATGCAACTGCTGAAGAAAGTAACTCTCTTAATTCTTTCCACATTCAGTGCTTACATGTTTTGTTTTTACATTTGGCCACAGCCACACGATCCCCACTCAATAGGCGATTCGTAACTAGTAATGGAAAATAAAAATTATAGAATAAAACAAAAGGCGACTGATTGCAGAAATTTCGAGGTATCTTTATTCATCAGAGTCGCAGTGTTACACATCCACAACGGATAAAAGTTTTAAAATAAGGTATGTTGTGTAACTTTTTCAGATGATCTGAAGACGACAGTCTAGTGGCAATCCATCCACCACAAAAAATATATCGTTAAACTACTATCGCAGCAAGAATTTTATTGTTTGGGACATCTCGAGACAGGTATTCGGCCTGTAATCTCTGGTTGGAGTAATATTATCTTCAGCGATGAGTCTCATTTATTTATTTTTATTTATTTATTTATTTATTTATTGTTCCGTGGTACCAAATTAAGGAGAAGTCTCCATGGTCATGGAACGAGGCAATACATGAAATTATAACACGATATTAGAAACAGATAAAATGATATATAAAAAAAGATATTCAGGTGACAAGTCGTAAGATTAAATAAAGAAAATCAACAATGCAACACTGAAATTTGCTTAATTTTTTAGCTCTTGCAGGAGTTCCTCGACAGAATAGAATGAGTGAGCCATGAGGAAACTCTTCAGTTTAGACTTAAAAGAGTTTGGGCTACTGCTAAGATTTTTTAGTTCTTGTGGTAGCTTATTGAAAATGGATGCAGCATAATACTGCACTCCTTTTTGCACAAGAGTCAAGGAAGTGCATT
This sequence comes from Schistocerca serialis cubense, assembly GCF_023864345.2. Classification (NCBI taxonomy): domain Eukaryota; kingdom Metazoa; phylum Arthropoda; class Insecta; order Orthoptera; family Acrididae; genus Schistocerca; species Schistocerca serialis. The sequence goes on from NC_064640.1 coordinate 588,469,206, forward strand.
CCACATGCAGATTGGATTTCTGCCTAGTATTAACTGAGTGAAAGCTGCTAACTCTTGGGAATAGGCTAATATTGCTGACAACAAACGACATTAAAGAAAATATGTACTGTGAGGGCAAAGTCAGAATTTCCAGATTACTTTATAGGAGTCGACAAGAGGTTCTCGAACTTACACCACATATAGCTCGAACAGCCCGTTTTTGAGCCAAAAATACCCTTTTTGAATCAGACTGACCGTCGCCTGCGTCGCCTGCCATACGGCACGACAACCAGGAGCGATGGTTGGGGCGCCAATTCATTTCATACCTCGACCCGTTTGGTTATCACCCGCGGCACGCCCACAGGACACTAGCACGTCGATGTAATTCTACGCTCCTTTTGTTACCTTTTGTAGTAAGCCATGCTAGGCTTACATTTTACCAAGAAAATGCGAGAGTTTGTACTGCTTGTCGTACTGCTTCCCAAACCCTATAATGGCCAGCAAGGTCACTTGATCTCTACTGAACTGAGAACATTTCAGGCATAATCAGCAGGGACCTCCAACCAGATCGGGAATAGACGATCTAACGCGCTAGTTGGACAGAATATGGCACGCTCTTTCTCAGGAGGGCGTCCAACAATTCCGTCAATCAATGATAAACAATGTAACTGCTTGCAGAAGGACCAGAGGTGGACCAATCCATCACTGACTTCTTCAATTTGTGAAGCTCTTTCTCTTGACTTGTGTGTACATTTCAATCACACCTACCGATTTCCGTCCCATTCCGATAAATCTTTCGTTGTGGGCCTTTGTTTTTTGTCGTAATAGAATATTTCTCTGGACCCGTCGGACTATGAGAATGTGAGCTGCTGTGTAACTGAACGATTTAGTACATGTTTTACAGAATGCTGAGCGAAAAATTTATAAACAAAAGAAACTAAGGAATTAATAAAACATGGAGCAAAATTGTGAGAGAGTTTACGAATAAACAACTCACTACATAGTAAATTTAGACTTTCTCTATATCATTCTTTTCTTCTCGTTCCGCTGCAGTACTATTGAAAATGCAACCTGCTGAAAAGAGAATGTCTTTCTGTACAATCTTTGAAGAATTCTGGTATTTAAGTGATAATCATTTTTCCAAGTGTTCTCTTAAGGAGTGTTTCAGTCTCTTCCGAATGAGTACTACTGTTAACGACTCCCATGATGGAGTATGTGTATAATGATAGCAGAGCATGATTCAGAAGACGTTTGAACAACGGGTCACACAAAGTTCGCGGACTAATACCGCAAATCTTACGGACTGACCTATCTGGGCTCTATACAGTGAGGAGACATAAGTCATGGGATAGCAATATGCACATATACAGACGAGCGTGGTATCTCATACACAAGGTATAAAAGAATAGTGATTTGGCAGATTTGTCATTCGTATTCAGGTGATCCATGTGAATAGGTCTTCGAAGTAATTATGGCGCTACAAGCGGAGTCTTTGAGCGCAGAACATCAGTTAGAGCTAGACCCATGGGAAACTCCATTTCGGAAATCGTTATGGAATTCAGTATTCAGAGGCCAACAGGTTCAAGAGCATGCCGAAGATACAAAATTTCAGTAATTAGAGAGAAGGTCAGCGTTGGCCGTAATATTGATGGTTTATTGACAGCAAAATCGATTTCCAATCACATAGTGATCATCTTCAGTGCTGTGGTCTATGTGATTGAAAATCGATTTTGCTGTCAATAAACCATCAATATTACGGCCAACGGTGACCTTCTCTCTAATTTCACGTGTATGGTCGTTGTGCACACAGCACTCTATGGAGCCGCCAATCAATACCAAATTTCCAGCATTACCTCTCGCCTCGGACAATGCAATGGCCGACGACCTTCACTCATCTACATCTACATCTACATTTACACTCCGCAAGCCATCCAACGGTATGTGGCGGAGGGCACTTTACGTGCCACTGTCATTACCTCCCTTTTCTGTTCCAGTCGCGTATGGTTAGCGGGAAGAACGACTGTCTGAAAGCCTCCGTGCGCGCTCTAATCTCTCTAATTTTACATTCGTGATCTCCTCGGGAGGTATAAGTAGGGGGAAGCAATATATTCGATACCTCATCCAGAAACGCACCCTCTCGAAACCTGGCGAGCAAGCTACACCGCGATGCAGAGCGCCTCTCTTGCAGAGTCTGCTACTTGAGTTTGCTAAACATCTCCGTAACGCTATCACGGTTACCAAATAACCCTGTGACGAAACGCGCCACTCTTCTTTGGATCTTCTCTATCTCTTCCGTCAACCCGATCTGGTACGGATCCCACACTGATGAGCAATACTCAAGTATAGGTCGAACGAGTGTTTTGTAAGCCACCTCCTTTGTTGATGGACTACATTTTCTAAGGACTCTCCCAGTGAATCTCAACCTGGTATCCGCCTTACCAACAATTAATTTTATATGATGATTCCACTTCAAATCGTTCCGCACTCATACTCCCAGATATTTTGCAGAAGTAACTGCTACCAGTGTTTGTTCCGCTATCATGTAATCATACAATCGCCTGCAGAACCTCTCCAGGGCTAGTGCCACATCTGCTGGACCCTATACGACAGGAAAATCGTTGCGTAGTCAGATGAGTCCCGATTTCAGTTGGTAAGAGCTGATTGTAGGGTTCGAGTGTGGCACGATCACAGGAAACCATTGACCCAAGTGACTCAGCGACCGAGAGCAGCGGCGTTTGCATAAAGTGAGGTAAATAACGCCAGGAAGCAACGTGGGACGTACAACGAACATCTCCTTTGGGATAGTGCTGCAAAATTTGGCGTTAATGGGCTATGGCAATAGACGACTGAAGCGAGTGCCTTTGCTAACAGGACGACATCGCCTGCAGAGCCTCTCCTGGGCTAGTGCCACATCTGCTGGACCCTATACGACAGGAAAATCGTTGCGTAATCAGATGAGTCTCGATTTCAGTTGGTAAGAGCTGATTGTAGGGTTCGAGTGTGGCGCGATCACAGGAAACCAGTGACCCAAGTTACTGACATGTCCCAGTGCTAGCTGGTAGTGGTTCCATAACAATATGGGGTATGTTTACATGGAACGAACCGATCATAGGCAGCAAATGGTTATATTCGGCTACTTGGAGATCATACGGAGCCATTAATAGACTTCATGTTCCCAAGCAACGATGGAATTTTTATGGACGACAATGTGCATGTCACCGCGCCACAGTTATTGGTGATTGGTCTGAAGAACATGCTGGACAATTCGAACGAATGACTTGGCACCCTGATCACCTCACACGAATCCAATCTAACAATTATGAGACGTCATCGGGAGGTCTTTTCATGTAAAAAAATCCTGCACCGGCAACACTTTTGCAATTACGGATGGCCGTAGAGACGGCATGACTGAATATTTCTCCAGGGGACTTCCAGAGACTTGTTGGGTCCATGTCATGTCGAGTTGCTGCACTAGGAGATGGAGGTCCGACGGAGGTCCGAAGCGATATTAGGAGGTATCCCATGGTTTCTGTCACCTCAGTGTGTACTCTTTGTGGGTGCACAGAGATACCCCAAGCTATGACAGCGTAGAACATAACAGAGTGAACGTAAACATCGATATACCCTACCAATGTAAGCAATTAATTGGAACAATATTCAAATCTTATGAAACATGTGACGCCTGAAACAAAAGCAACTATAGAATCCCTGCACACTAAGATGCCCTGAAAGACTCTTGTAAATTAGTTTTGAGGCTCTTAACCCAGCTGGCGTTCATCATAGTCCTTCCACTGTTCGAAACGGAATAGTCTATGACTTCGAAGTGCCACTAATGATTCTTCGGCCCAGAAACCCATACAATGAAGGAAAACTAATATGAACTGTTGAACTCTTAGTATCACAGTCGCTTAAACCTGAGATACACAGCTGCTGTACGTTGTTTGATTCCCTACTAAGGGTCGTAAACAGTCGAAGAGCAAATGTTAATGCCCAAACGATATTGTTGCCTCTCTACGTTTTCCTGATGAAAAATGTATATACTCATTCACTGATGGTACGCCATCTGCAGTAGTCATCACTCTTGATGAACGGAGGCGCTGTCAATGGTGCCTTACACTCCTCAAGCAGCCAACCTGAGAAATATACATGACTAGCCCAGGACTACTTTTAATTTGTACTCTATAAACAAAATTTTTGATCGATGACAAAAACCTTATCTATGTTTATAACACTGCCTGATTTACTACTTTAGAAGGGACCTATGACCTCAGCAGTTAGGTCCCGTAGGAAGATACCACCCACCACTACTTTAGAGATAATAAATTTGGAACAACACCATGCGTTCGTTAGTTTACATAATATTAAAACAATATTTCAGTATTTTGTACATAGTCATTTAAATCATTTCCTCTCATGTAACACACACATTACCAAATGTCTCATACTAGTTGGTAGTTTACAAGATATATTAAGAATATCTGGAATGGATAAACACATCGACCTCCATGTTTTGATAAACTTGTACCTAACATGGTATTTTTGCAATTTTTCAATGAAGCGTAACTGGTAATGTTCTAGGATGCGTAAAAGAGTGGAAACTATAAAAAATATTTAGTACGCTACAGCAGTTAAGGGAGTGAACACCACTACAATAAATGCGGAGTAGTAGTGTTCTGTAGCGTCCATAAAAGTCCGAACCTGATAATCAAAACATGGAATTTGATGTTAATAATTGGCCGAAATCAAAAGGAAGTAAATCAATGTCATATGCCAGAACCGCTGTGGCGGTAGTGCAACATAAATAAAGCCGTAGGAAACTAGATTATCACGAATTTACGTTCCAATTTTACAGGAACATAATGGAATAATAATATCAAAAATAATACTGAATACGAACATTACGTTCAACGGGCGAAGCGTAATTTAAATCTATCGATAAAAAAGTGCTTTGTGAACTTTCCCTGCTAAATGTCAAATCATACCCATGCCAAGGCAAAGACAATGGCTAGGACCAACGCTCCTCATTACCAGAACTGGACCGTCCCTTCAACTGTGAGATCATACGTGAATAATGTATCTGTAAAGGTTAATACTATAACTACTTTGAGTAGTGTTACATTTTCACATGTGCGTTTCTGGACGTGGATCATCTGACATCAACGTAGCAAATTGTTAATGTAGCGTACGTCTGGGTCCAATGAGAGGTTCTAACGAGTGAAATGCTCTGTAGTTACATTATCTTAGAGATTTTATTTCCATTTTCGTAAAGATACTGCACTCCTGTAAGCACTATATATTTCATTTCTCAGATACGTAAAAATCATTGGTGACATTTACGTGCGAAATTTGGCAGTTTTTATTATAATTATTATTTATCATGGACCCTTGTGTTTATCTAATTTTAGCACAAGGATTGCTGGTATAAATTTACAGGTTCACTAGCATCTGCTGTGGTTAACAGTTTCCCAAACTTCTTTGTTCAGCTAATAAGATCAGACTCTTCCACGTCGTTTTTGGCACAGCTTCCCGAGAACTTTGTCTTTAAGAGGAAAATAGCTCCGTTAGATTTAAAGCTGATAAGTTCGGTAGTACAAGAGGGAGTCAAATGAAAATAAATGAAAAAATGTAAGTAACCTGTTTATTATTTGAAAACATCGCAATGATTGTTGTTACATTTATGCTACTGCGAGATACGACGGTCAATACCTTGTTGGAAATATATTTTAGGTTGCCTACGGAACCATGATTGTACCCAGGCTTCCACCTCTTTTTCCGAGGGAAAGGAATAACCACGAATGTCTTTCCTCAGGGCTCCAAAGGTAAGGAATCAGCGAGGGGAGAGATCGGGACTGTAGAGGATGTGCAGGGCTGTCCAGTGAAACTTCCGTAGTGTAATCGAAACAACCGCAGACATTTTTCCGTGAAAGGGTTGACAGTCTTGTGTCACAGTAGAATAAGTGTATTAATAGTCATAGCGTTTGTTTTTGAGATAATAAACACTTTACTTACTGTTTATTCTTGTGTCTCGTTTTAATTTGACTGCAGCTCATATTTTTGTTGAACTGTCACAGGATTATGATATCGACACATCGAAGAAATTTCTAAAACCCCTAGTTAAAATGTTTGTCGTCAGATCGTATAATACTACACCACGCCAGTCTAAATAAATTACTCAACATGTTTGTAAAACTAATGAGTGCAACATTTTTAAATTCAAGCCGATACCTACTAGAATAGTGTTCATACAGCTACTGCTTACAGTGAAGATAGATTTGTAGATTTTCACACAATACAGGTATGTCGTAGAATTTTGTGGCACCAGACAGACTGACGGGAATGAAAAGTGTTACACCAAGAAGCTCTAGATCGATATATGTCTAACTTTGTGGAACTATACACAACACAACTGTTATTAAATGATCGAATTTTCTGTCTTGTTGAAACTTATGTCCACCATCAGTACCAGTATGAATCCTGACACTCTCGATCAAGATTACACTCTCCTGTTTGTTGTGGTACGAAAGCAAAAAACATAGGAATGTAAAATTCGTTACACTCTAGGTTTAGTATTTGAATTTAGCGTATAGGAATTCTTGGGTGTCTCGTGGATGAGCATCGTGTTGTCTAATACAAGGAAGCTAATGACAGTACTTGCTGTCTATGAATTAACTTTGGGAGGTGGTAGGCTGTTAGAGACGAAATGATTATGCTTTGTTCATGTAAATTTGTAAAGGTTTTCATTAAGAATTTTGACACACTGCACAATACTAGCTGAGCGGCAAACTGTTCTGATTTCTGAAGAACATCTTTGTTAGGGACGTTTTACAAGCAGGAGAAATACAGGTGACCTGCTCTAATTCTCACATAATCCACAGCTGTCATGTTGCTTTAGATTAGAACCAGAGGTCGTACAGAAGCCAAGGCGATCTTGCCCACATACAATAATACTACTCCCATTGACCTGCGTCCGTGGCCGTTGGATGCTTCCTGAACCGTTCGCCTGAATGACAGCGTCTCCGGACACAAATATTGGCCTAGTGCTGCAACAAGAAACTTGACATCTGCCAAAGTGACACGATCCCGTTGATCTACGGTGATGTCTTAATGGTCAGTAGTAAGTGATGATGTCGTTGAGTCAACATATGAACACGTAAATGTCGTCTTCTGCTGTGCCTATTTTCAGAGCTGTACCGACGGCACGTCGAGACAGATCTCCGCGCAGGCCACAGGTGCAGATACGGTGCGAAAGCTGATCAGTTTTAAGAGATGGGAGTTAAAATTAACCTGGAGAAGAAAGCGAATGGTCCTACGTCTTGTGTTCCTAACTTCTCACTACAAGCAGAAGCCTCCCTCGGCCGGCGACTGTAAATGCATGTTGTTGTTATGTAATTTCTACAACAGCATTTAGACAAGCAGCATAATGAAGAAACGACTGTTACCGAACAGACGTATCTCAGTAACATGGTTTATGTGGCAACATACATTTGTTTCACACAGTTGTCGTTCACACAACTCGCCCACCTTCAACAGTGGAGCTCTTGCTTCAACTTCACTGCGGTATTATAGGATCTCACACACTGGCGGGCTGATGTCGAGGCAGATATTCTATTTGACTGGACGCATCCTAATTCCGACTCAGACGATACTGTCTGAGCTAAAGTGCCTTGATGTATTTATCAGTATAATAAGTATAATGGAAAACAGATCTCAACTGCGTCGGAACATTTCATTTCACTTAAGCTTTCTACCAGGAACCTCCTTAAATGAAAGTTCTGAGTCTTACTCTGAAAAATGCACAACTGTTTTTGGTGCAAAATATTGGACAGACACTGACACAGCGTAGCAAGTTAAATTACTAGCTGCTTCAAGTTCTAAGGGAAAGACTACGTTAAGAGCACTGAAACGGATTCCCGTTTGAACGTTTCGAACATTTTCCAAATTTTGTTTTAAGACATAAATATCCAAAACTCGAAATGTATTTGCCAGGGACTGCAGTATCTTGGCTTAAAGCAGACTGTTACCTCTAATATCTTGTCCATACGATACGATACTCCATTTCAATGAATTAATCAGTGAATTATCTGCCTTCGAAACAAAGAAGTATAAAGTAAAATAAAAACAAAAACACAATTCTTCAAAGTGATATTTTCTCAATTCTTAATGGAGCCCACATCTTTCTGTTTGCAAACTTTAATGTATGTACTAATGACAGTTGATAAAGAAAGAATAAAATGTGTCTTTTATTTCTATTCTCTTCTTCTTCTACTCCTTCTTCTTCTTATTATTACCATTATTATTTTCATTCTTATTTGCTTGTGCATCTTGCTGGATCACGCGGTGATTTTAGGTTCGTTTTCCCGATCTTCCATAAGGCTCCCATCTCTACCTGTGCACGATTTTTCTTCTTTCCTTTCACGTGGTTCGTTGCTTTATAGAATATCAGTCTACCAAACAATTTACTACTGAGTGAAAAAACTTCTTGTCTGCTCGTATCTGAGCTCTCCTAATCCTAATTTATTTTCTCGGCGATGTATGCCTCAATCACGTGTGTAAGCCTCGTTATTGTGGGTCTTTGAACACGTCCACAAAATATTAGTGCTCGTTTTCTAATGTCTAACTAGTAACGTATGTTTTTGGGCGGGGTATGCCTTCAGCAAAACACAATTTTGTTTGTTGTCCCAGACATGTTTCACGGCAGTTGCAGCATCATCAGTGTTTTTTTTATTATTATGGCTGTTAAACATAAGAAATGTTCTTTATTGTATAAATACATGTAAATATTAGTTTCTAAATAGTAAATACAGATCTTTGAAGAACACGTAAAATTATGTATTCATATCTTCTTCCACAAAGTGTGGTTTCCTTGCTGTGTTACGCTTTTAGAGTGTCAGTTTTTCTTTACAGTTTGTCATCTGCAACTATATACAACTTGATGTAGGCAAAATATTTACGCAAAAATTACGATTTCTAAACTGTTGTGACTATGCCTGAAACTAACAATTAATGTGAAAGGTTGTGTGTGTGTGTGTGTCTGTGTCTGTTTACATTATTTTTCACTTACGTTTACTTTTTACGCCATCTTCTTCATTGTCAATTTCTGTGTATTGAGTTGTCCCTGTCACTGTCACTGTTTACCGGTTTCAAAAACAAGATGTCGGACAATGGAACAGTCGAAGGTGTGAAAATAAGATGGCGGACAGTGGAACAGTTACAGATGTCATTGGCGATTGTTTTGAATCTCTCAGAGGTGTGTGTGTGACAACAACAAAGCAGCCCACAGAATAGGCAACATACTCAAAAAACAAGGGCTAAAAGTAGCGTACAGGACAGACAACCCGACACAATTGAAACTAAGCACAACCAACAGAAGCACAGACAAACACAACACATCTGGTATTTGCCAGCTAACGAGTCAGGACTGCAAATCAGTTTATACAGGACAGATAAGCAGAAACTTTAATACCAGGTACACAGAGAACAGAAGTGCATTAAACAATAACAGCTGTCATTCCACATTTGCTGAACACCTTATGGACAACAAACACACACCAACAGAATATTGAAAATTCTCAAATGCAGCAACAGTCCCCCACAAAACAAATAATGAAAGAAAATTATCAAATACAAAAAGCCATAGTTGAAGGAATAAATGAATACACAGCTGTCTGCAATTGAACTCTTTTCTCTGCCCTCAAAGAGTTATTAGATTACACCAACTTTTAGCACTCCCCCCGCCCCCCCCCCACCCACACACACAATGACACATAAATACATACAGACACATAAAACTAAAAAAGTAATAAATAAACATATATAATTATAATAATAATGATAAATCCTCAAACCTAGTCTCTCTCTCTTTCTCTCTCTCTCTCTCTCTCTCTCACACACACACACACACACACACACACACACACACACACACGCACACACACAACCTTTCACATAAATTATTAGATTCAGGCATAGCCATAACAGTTTAGAAATCCTAATTTTTGCGTAAATATTTTGCCTGCGTCAAGTTGTATATAGTTGCAGATGACAAACTGTAAAGAAAAACTGACACTGTAAAAGCGTAACACAGCAGGAAAACCACACTTTGTGGAAGAATGTACGAATACATAATTTTATATGCCCATCATATATCTGTATTTATTATTTAAAAACTAGTATTTACATGTATTTAAACAGTAAAGAACATTCCGTATGTTTAACAGCCATAATAAGCAAAAACTCACTGATGATGCTGCAACTGCAGTAAAATATGTCTGGGACAACAAACAAAATTGTGTTTTGCTAAATGCGGACCCCTCCCAAAAACATACACTACTGGCCATTAAATTTGCTAAACCACGTAGATGACGTGCTACAGACGCGAAATTTAACCGACAGGAAGAAGATGCTGCGATATGCAAATGCTTAGCTTTTCAGAGCATTCACACAAGGTTGGCACCGGTGGCGACACCTACAACGTGCTGACGTGAGGAAAGTTTCAAACCGATTTCTCATACACAAACAGCAGTAGACCGGCGTTTCTCTGGTGAAACGTTGTTGTCATGCCTCGTGTAAGGAGGAGAAATGAGTACCATCACCTTTCCGACTTTGATAAAGGTCGGATTGAAGCCTGTCGCGATTTCGGTTTATCGTATAACGACATTGCTGCTCTCGTTGCTCGAGATACAATGACTATTAGCAAAATATGGATTCGGTGGGTTCAGGAGGGTAATACGGAACGCCGTGCTGCATCCCAACAGTCTCAAATCACTAGCAGTCGAGATGGCAGGCATCTTATCCGCATGGCTGTAACGGATCGTGCAGCCACGTCTCGATCCCTGAGTCAACAGATGGGGACGTTTATAAGGCAACAACCATCTGCACGAACAGTTCGACGACGCTTGCAGCAGCATGGACTATCAGCTCGGAGACCATGGCTGCGGTTACCCTTGACGCTCATCACAGACAGGAACGTCTGCGATGGTGTACTCAACGACGAACATGGGTGCACGAATGGGAAAACGTCAGTTTTTCGGATGAATCCAGGTTCTGTTTACAGCGTCATGATGGTCGCATCCGTCTTTGGGAACATCGTGGTGAACGCACATTGGAAGCGTGTATTCGTCATCGCCATACTGGCGTATCACCCGGCGTGATGGTATGGGTTGCCATTGGTTACACGTTTCGGTCACCTCTTTTTCGCATTGACGGCACTTTGAACTGTGGACGTTACATTTGAGATGTGTTACGACCCGTAGCTCTGCCCTTTATTCGATCCCTGCGAAACCCTACATTACGGCAGGATAATGCACTACCTTATGTTGCAGGTCCTGTACGGGCCGTTCTGGATATAGAAAATGTTCGACTGCTGCCCTGGCCAGCACATTCTCCAGATCTCTTACCAATTGAAAACGTCTGGTCAATGGTGGCCGAGCAACTGGCTCGTCACAATACGCCAGTCACTACTCTTGATGAACTGTGGTATCGTGTTGAAGCTGCATGGGCAGCTGTACCTGTACACGCCATCCATGCTCTGTTTGACTCAATGCCCAGGCGTATCGTGGCCGTTATTACGGCCAGTGGTGGTTGTTCTGGGTACTGATTTCTCAGGACCTATGCACCCAAATTGCGTGAAAATGTAATCACATGTCAGTTCTAGTATAATATATTTGTTCAATGAATACCCGTTTATCATCTGCATTTCTTCTTGGTGTAGCAATTTTAATGGCCAGTAGTAGCGTCTTTGAATCATAATCAAAACGCCTTCGGTCCCGGGTTCGATCCTCGCCACTGCCTAAATTTTGATAAATTATCAGCATTGGCGGCCGAAGACTTCCGGCGTAAGAAGTCAGCCTCATTCTGCCAACGACCTTGTCAAAGAGGGTGGAGGAGCGGATAGAGATTCAGGGCACTCTCTTGTCCTAGGGGTTGGAAATTGCCCCTAAAGGCGGAAGAATCAGCAATGATCAACGACATGAGGATGCAGAAGGCAATGGAAACCACTGCATTAAAGACACGTAACGTGTATCCACAGGACATGTGGCCTGTATTTGAAGAAGTGTCATGATGATCTCTCCATTGGCAAAAGATTCCGGAATAGTCCCCCATTCGGATCTCCGGGAGGGGACTGCCAAGGGGGAGGTTACCATGAGAAAAAGATTGAATAATCAACGAAAGGATAACGTTCTACGAGTCGGGACGTGGAATGTCAGAAGCTTGAACGTGGTAGGGAAACTAGAAAATCTGAAAAGAGAAATGCAAAGGCTCAATATAGATATAGTAGGGGTCAGTGAAGTGAAGTGGAAGGAAGGCAAGGATTTCTGGTCAGATGAGTATCGGGTAATATCTACAGCAGTAGAAAATGGTATAAAAGGTGTAGGATTCGTTATGAATAGGAAGGTAGGGCAGAGGGTGTGTTACTGTGAACAGTTCAGTGACCGGGTTGTTCTAATCAGAATCGACAGCAGACCAACACCGACAACGATAGTTCAGGTATACGTGCCGACGTCGCAAGCTGAAGATGAACAGATAAAGAAAGTGTATGCGGATATTGAAAGGGTAATGCAGTATGTAAAGGGGGACGAAAATCTAATAGTCATGGGCGACTGGAATGCAGTTGTAGGGGAAGGAGTAGAAGAAAAGGTTACTGGAGAATATTAGCTTGGGACAAGGAATGAAAGAGGGGAAAGATTAATTGAGTTCTGTAACAAGTTCAGCTAGTAATAGCGAATACCCTGTTCAAGAATCACAAGAGGAGGAGGTATACTTGGAAAAGGCCGGGAGATACGGGAAGATTTCAATTAGATTACATCATGGTCAGACAGAGATTCCGAAATCGGATACTGGATACTAAGGCGTACCCAGGAGCAGATATAAACTCAGATCACAATATAGTAGTGATGAAGAGTAGGCTGAAGTTCAAGACATTAGTCAGGAAGAATCAATACGCAAAGAAGTGGGATACGGAAGTACTAAGGAATGACGAGATACGTTTGAAGTTCTCTAACGCTATAGCTACAGCAATAAGGAATAGCGCAGTAGGCAGTACAGTTGAAGAGGAATGGACATCTCTAAAAAGGGCCATCACAGAAGTTGGGAAGGAAAACATAGGTACAAAGAAGGTAGCTGCGAAGAAACCATGGGTAACAGAAGAAATACTTCAGTTGATTGATGAAAGGAGGAAGTACAAACATGTTCCGGGAAAATCAGGAATACAGAAATACAAGTCGCTGAGGAATGAAATAAATAGGAACTGCAGGGAAGCTAAGACGAAATGGCTGCAGGAAAAATGTGAAGGCATCGAAAAAGATATAATTGTCGGATGGACAGACTCAGCATACAGGAAAGTCAAAACAACCTTTGGTGACATTAAAAGCAACGGTGGTAACATTAAGAGTGCAACGGGAATTCCACTGTTAAATGCAGAGGAGAGAGCAGGTAGGTGGAAAGAATACATTGAAAGCCTCTATAAGGGTGAAGATTTGTCTGATGTGATAGAAGAAGAAACAGGAGTCGATTTAGAAGAGATAGGGGATCCAGTATTAGAATCGGAATTTAAAAGAGCTTTGGAGGACTTACGGTCAAATAAGGCAGAAGGGATAGATAACATTCCATCAGAATTTCTAAAATCATTGGGGGAAGTGACAACAAAACGACTATTCACGTTGGTGTGTAGAATATATGAGTCTGGCGATATACCATCTGACTTTCGGAAAAGCATCATCCACACAATTCCGAAGACGGCAAGAGCTGACAAGTGCGAGAATTATCGCACAATCAGCTTAACAGCTCATGCATCGAAGCTGCTTACAAGAATAATATACAGAAGAATGGAAAAGAAAATTGAGAATGCACTAGGTGACGATCAGTTTGACTTTAGGGAAAGTAAAGGGACGAGAGAGGCAATTCGGACGTTATGCCTAATAATGGAAGCAAGGCTAAAGAAAAATCAAGATACTTTCATAGGATTTGTCGACCTGGAAAAAGCGTTCGACAATATAAAATGGTGCAAGCTGTTCGAGATTCTGAAAAATGTAGGGGTAAGCCATAGGGAGAGACGGGTCATATACAATATGTACAACAACCAAGAGGGAATGATAAGAGTGGACGATCAAGAACGAAGTGCTCGTATTAAGAAGGGTGTAAGACAAGACTGTAGCCTTTCGCCCCTACTCTTCAATCTGTACATCGAGGAAGCAATGATGGAAACAAAAGAAAGGTTCAGGAGTGGAATTAAAATACAAGGTGAAATGATATCAATGATACGATTCGCTGATGACATTGCTATACTGAGTGAAAGTGAAGAAGAATTAAATGATCTGCTGAACGGAATGAACAGTCTAATAAGTACACAGTATGGTTTGAGAGTAAATCGGAGAAAGACGAAGCTAATGAGAAGTAGTAAAAATGTGAAAAGTGAGAAACTTAACATCAGGACTGATGGTCACGAAGTCAATGAAGATAAGAAATTCTACTACCTAGGCAGTAAAATAACCAATGACGGACGGAGCAAGGAGGACATCAAAAGCAGACTCGCTATGGCAAAAAAGGCATTTCTGGCAAAGAGAAGTCTACTAATATCAAATACCGGCCTTAATTTGAGGAAGAAATTTCTGAGGATGTACGTCTGGAGTACAGCATTGTATGGTAGTGAAACATGGACTGTGGGAAAACCGGAACAGAAGAGAATCGAAGCATTTGAGATGTGGTGCTATAGACGAATGTTGAAAATTAGGTAGACTAATAAGGTAAGGAATGGGGAGGTTCTACGCAGAATCGGAGAGGAAAGGAATATGTGGAAAACGCTGATAAGGAGAAGGGACAGGATGATAGGACATCTGCTAAGACATGAGGGAATGACTTCCATGGTACTAGAGGGAGCTGTAGAGGAAGACAGAGATTGGAATACGTCAAGCAAATAATTGAGGACGTAGGTTGCAAGTGCTACTCTGAGATGAAGAGGTTAGCACAGGAAAGGAATTCGTGGCGGGCCACATCAAACCAGTCAGTAGACTGATGACGAAAAAAAAAAGTGTATGTTATTGTTAAAGCAAACACAGACAAAAGAGCTTCATGCTCAAGATGATTGTCTGCTACTAGTATTTGACGATTTCTCTGTCGCTGTACGGTATTTCAATCTCTGTCTGTCCCCGTTTCGTCAACGCCAAGAAGTTTGCATGTAATTCGTCGTTCTTCCGTTTGCCGTACTCATATTTAATTTCTGAATGTTAAATTTAGCACAGGACAATTCAGTTTTTAAGGATTTCATATAGCAGCGTTTTCATCGCATTGTTTGAATCCTCTATCTTGTTACTGTAATTCCACTGTCCACCAGTATCATTAAATCCTCTACGAAAGCTAAGCAGCAGATATAATGTTATCTTACTTCGTCTAAGGAGAACAGGTTTCCAGAGAGTTTGATTTTTTAATTCCTTTTGCCATTCCCTAAGAACATTAAGATGAGATTGAAGATGAGGAGTCCATCTCCTTGGTGACAACTTTTTTAATTTCAAAGGGTTCTACTATTTCCCAAGTGAATTTTACTTTTGACTTTTTATCCGTGCGTGTTTGGCTAATGAGGCCTTATGTCTTTTTGTCTAGTCCCTGCCGTTCTATGATATCAGACTGAAACTATCGGCCAACCAAGTCATGTCTTGTTGCAGTCGACGGAAGTATACATGACTGAGCTGTCTCTGGTTGCCTTGTATTTCAGTATTGTTTTCAGTTTGAAGATTTGTGTTACGCAAGAGTACACGGGCAGAAACCTCGCTTGGAAACTGGTTATCCTACTTTCACGCTATGTTTGTCTTCTTTGAAGTAAAGATGCTAAGAACATGCATATGATTGAAAGAGAGGAAATGCTCGGCAGTTATTTATGTCTGTTCTGTCATCTTTCTTCTGTATGGGTGCCTGAGTGTGTACTTCCAGTCTTCTTGCAAGTTTTCTTTGTGCCAAATATCCATACTGATTTGCGTAAGTTCCTCATGTACGTCGCCCCAGTGTGCTTCTAAAACTCTGCATTGATGCCCCTTCCCAAGGTGTCCTATGCTTTTCTGAATGTAAGGGTATGTTTATGCATTTCATCTGTGGTGGCTGGTTGAGATACTGAGCGCGTGTGTAACAGCCTTCCTGGGACATCTTGATGGTGGTTCTGGACAGTTGTGTAGCACAGAGAAGTATCGAAATTGCTCCCTAGAGTTGTTGTGTTTTGCCGGAGCTAGTTTACCGTCCTGCTTTCTGATACATATATTCTGTGCTGTGTATTCACGGAGTTCGCACTGACCATCCTATAAAAGTCACGCCTTTTGTGTTCCTTAAAATTATTTTCAATAATTTAATACCGTTCTCTCGTATGTATCCTCTTTGTCTGTCTGATTAATGTAGACATCTGCTTTCTGATCTCTAAAAGCTGTGGTTTAATCTCCGGTGATTTTTAATTGTTATATTTCTGGAAGGTTCTATTTGGTTCTCCCAAACTGTCTTCACATGCTTAATCCCACAAAGGTTGTTTCGTGCTCTTCTTTTGTGGATTAGCTGTATTGCTCTCAGTATGATAACTTTTTGGAACTGTGCCCATCTTTTATGTTAGTTCCTATGTCCTTTTTCTCTCCATTTTCTGAAGTTGTGTACTCTCGATTGTACTCTTCTGGGGTAAATTTGACGTTGATGTGGACAAGATATTGTTCCGAGCTGACGTTTGCATCTCTGCAGATTTATACATCGTGAACTACTTTGTGTGAACGGTATTTGACAGCAACTTGACGGATCTGATACTCATTGAGCAGTGGTAAAGGATATGTCCAAGTTGTTCGCTTATGAGAATGTATCCTCAGGGAGGTCGACATTATTCTCATATTGTTTCGTTGACACAACTCAATGATTCTAGCCACTTTTCTGCTGATGAATTTATGTTCTGGGAAATAGCTAACCGTTTTCGAAATAGTTTTTCTCCTACAAGTAGTGGGATTAAATCGCTTGGTAACATCCTTAAATCAGTTCTCATCTGCCGCAGATCACCATCTAGTGTGCTTTATAATTCGTCCTTCAATTTCATAGATGCTGACGACGGTGACATGCTGTCAGTCGACCTACTTCTCGTTTCCGAAAAGATCGTTTCCAGTCACCGGGCCGTGAACAACTGCCCTTTCTCAGAGTCGTTTATCTCAATCTGTTTCCCCATGTGCGGTCCATACCGCCATTAGAGTGATTCCTCATTCGCCGCTGCTGTGCTTATATACTTTCATTACTGCGTCAAGTGCCCGTAACGTTGACAGGTGTCTTTTAATATTTGCTTAACTATTGGACGTGGAATTTGTGACTAGAGCCATTAGTGTAGAATAGGAGTTCAATAGGTCAACTGCGTTAATTCATGTAATACTGTATCATTATTTTACTGACTAAATGTTGACACGTGTACAGAACCTCGACAAGTTACAAGTGGATGGAATGGGAAAACTGCTTGAGCGCCTCACTTGTTAACTTATGAAGAAGTTCGGATATTATGCCAACTTTCCCGGACTAGCTCTGAGTATCGTAGGAGTTAGGTCTGCTTATATAGGGGAGAACTGGGCAAAGTGACCATGGTGGCAAATTGGCCATTGGGGTCCTGGCGGCAATAAGGTGCTGGAACGGCGCGGTAAATGCTTAAACGTATTCTGCCTAGAGGGTCCACTCACCCAATGAAATCTAAACTTTTCTCTGCGCCGCTCGTCTGAGTTACAATAATTTTGTGGATTTTTTTACCCTGATGTAAGGTAAATGGTCAGTTCGTATATTTATCTTGAAGAGGGAATGTGAGTCATGCCGTTTTAATGAAACTGTGTTTAATGTGTCGTACCTTGGCTCCATAATCCTTCTTTAATTATTGACACTTAGGTCACGTTATTAGAGGGTATATAGATTTTGTGTAATGGTGTCAATGCAAGAAAAGTGGTTTCTGGCCGCTCTGTGCAGGGGTAAAACATAAAAGCAGCGACCGAAAGAAGGGCTCCGCATCCATGTTTACAGAAAGACCCTACAACAGTGACCACGACGAGATAAATAGGGAAAGAGAAGGAACAGAAAGGAAAACAGGAAGGAATCGATGAGAAGAACGGCAATAAAAAGAAAATAGCGAAGGACAGGATAATCAACCTTAGAGTACGTCTTTCTGACGACAACGATGAAGGCAGAGAGCGCATGTTATGTGAAGAAAAATTTTCAAATTCGAAGCCAAAAGAGCAGCGGATCTACTAGCAATTGTTCTCCCTCCGGCTCCACAAAATCTGTACAGGGGACGCACTGTCTGACTTTTATTTGTGTATAGTATACGTAACTTAATACAAATCATATTTTTCAAGAACATAATTAGTCATTTCTTTTTCTCCCTTATTTTTGAGTTTAAAAAAGTAAGTATCCTGAAAGTTCCTGGCAGATTAGAATTGTGTGCCCGACCGAGACTCGAACTCGGGACCTTTGCCTTTCGCGGGCAAGTGCTCTACCAACTGAGCTACCGAAGCACGCCTCACGCCCGGTACCCACAGCTTTACTTCTGCCAGTATCCGCTGAAGAGTCAAAATCTCATTCTGGAAACATCCCCCAGGCTGTGGCTAAGCCATGTCTCCACTATATCCTTTCTTTCAGGAGTGCTAGTTCTGCAAGGTTCGCAGGAGAACTTCTGTAAAGTTTGGAAGGTAGGAGACGAGATACTGGCAGAACTAAAGCTGTGGGTACCGGGCGTGAGTCGTGCTTCGGTAGCTCAGTTGGTAGAGCACCTGCCCGCGAAAGGCAAAGGTCGCGATTTCGAGTCTCGGTCGGGCACACAGTTTTAATCTGGCAGGAAGTTTCATATCAGCGCACACTCCGCTGCAGAGTGAAAATCTCATTCTGGAAACATCCCCCAGGCTGTGGCTAAGCCATGTCTCCACTATATCCTTTCTTTCAGGAGTGCTAGTTCTGCAAGGTTCGCAGGAGAACTTCTGTAAAGTTTGGAAGGTAGGAGACGAGATACTGGCAGAACTAAAGCTGTGGGTACCGGGCGTGAGTCGTGCTTCGGTAGCTCAGTTGGTAGAGCACTTACCCGCGAAAGGCAAAGGTCCCGAGTTCGAGTCTCGATCGGGCACACAGTTTTAATCTGGCAGGAAGTTTCATATCAGCGCACACTCCGCTGCAGAGTGAAAATCTCATTCTGGAAACATCCCCCAGGCTGTGGCTAAGCCATGTCTCCACTATATCCTTTCTTTCAGGAGTGCTAGTTCTGCAAGGTTCGCAGGAGAACTTCTGTAAAGTTTGAAAGGTAGGAGACGAGATACTGGCAGAACTAAAGCTGTGGGTACCGGGCGTGAGTCGTGCTTCGGTAGCTCAGTTGGTAGAGCACTTGCCCGCGAAAGGCAAAGGTCCCGAGTTCGAGTCTCGGTCGGGCACACAGTTTTAATCTGCCAGGAAGTTTCATATCAGGGCACACACCGCTGCAGAGGGAAAATCTCATTCAAGTAAGTATCCTCTTTGCCAATTCGTGTGGGATAAAGTAGGAATTTTGTCAGTTTGTGAAAATTCAATTAGAGCCTCAGGTAATATAACTATTGGATATTATACTTCAATAGTTGCAAATTGTAATGATTCATTGGTATGCATTTCCGTCTATTGCTTCTCAGCTTTAAAACATAGGAATACCTTATCATGACCACTTTGCCCGGCTCTCCCCTACACGTCAGTCTTGGAAGTCGATGAAACAGTAACTTTTGTCTTTGATTACGTTTATAATTTCCGTTGAAGTAATTTTAGAACGACTGTAGTTCACGTTCTTTAGTCATGAGGCTGCTACATCGCATTTGTGTGTCACGTAGATTAGCAGACTTGTGACGAAATCTGTAAATTAAGATCTGCGTGGTTGTTGCTATTATTGTTATCTTTCAGTTAAATGTCATAGCTTTCGTTTGTAAAGGGTTGCGTTTGCTATTTTGGTTATATTCCGTCTAACGATTAATCCGTAAACCCAGAGTTACACTTGTGGTATTTTACAAATACGACTGATGACAGTCTCGTGAAGGTGTGAAGAATGCTGCGTGAGGTCGATGTCATTCGTGTGTCCTTGCAAAGTGGTGCCAAACATGTCTGTATTTACCGAATCTTTATATAGCTGCAACGTTCATTAGGACATGAGTAAATACTTAGAAGTTTACCCCGTACGAAAGAGTAAGACAGTGCTTCCTGAAACAAAAACAACACACTGGGAAAACGTATGACGGAAAAAATACTCTTCGATATTCGGCGGCTACCCTGTAAGTCGATAACGGAGAAAGTTAGAGGTCTAACAGTCCCGTCTACCGTCAACAGAGCGTAATACGACAACCCAATGGAGGGACTCAGCGGAGTGTAGGTTTGGCTTGCTGTTACCATGCTAAAACCAACAGTGACGATCACGTAAGGCTCAGGAAGGCTTTGGAGCTGGATTAAACTACCTTTCGTGCAGAAAGGGATAGCAGTTGCGGTCATGAAATTAAAGAACAAGAAATCGCCAGATCCGGACGGAAAGTGCCCTGAAGTTGTAAAGAAGAAAGGACTACTTACAGTGCCGTATTTAACGTCTCTCGTTAATGAAGCTTAGTACAAGAAGGATACCCATGAACTAGAATGTGTCACAAGCAGTAATACTTAGGCAGGGTACAGATACGGATTCGGTTCCTCCAAAGAACTACAGACTGATACGCCTGTTGAACAGTATGGCTAACATCTGTTGTGCGATCGGTTGCAGGCCCTTAGGCAGCTCAGGGAATTTCGCAAGTCCTAGTACGGCTTCCGGTAAGGCAGAACTCGTGATGATATGATCTATAGAGCCCTTGAAATGGACGATAATGGCTCCAGAAGTAATTAATAGCTGTCGTGGTTGACATCGTGGGCGCATAGGACAACGTCTGGTTGCTCTCGATGTTCAATCGACCCAGGGATCTTCAGGTCCCAAGGATCTGTACCAAAGCTAACGGACGTGCTGTTGAATGGTGGGCAGGGAAACAAAAAGTTGTTAAAAAGATAAGTAAAGACTCCAAAAGTGGCCCTATCCTCTGGAACTTAACTACTAAATCCCACCTGTTTCTCCTGAATAAGAAGAACACTGTCGGTGTGGTGATAGCGTATGCAGATGATGTTCTGGTGGTGGTATCTACAGACTCTCGGGCGAAGCAGGACACAGGGACTATTGGTGGGCTCGGACGGATGCGGTGGTGCTGTTCAGACAATAAACTAGATATAACAGCACACAAAACTACGTACGTATTACTCAAAGGTAAATGTCGCAGGATAGAGGCCCTACGATAAGAATTAACAACACATCAGTATGACGCAGCAAGGTCTGCAGATACTCGGGGTCCAGTTGGATGAAACGACGAATCTTGTGATACATATTCATCCGTCCACAGAAACAGCAGTGTCATTTAGGCACAAGATTGTGCGAGCTGTTACCAAGAACTATACGCTACCGTTGCATGCCGTTAGAGGGTACACAGTGCTATCTTCAGTCTGCAATTCACGAACTGCAGATCCATCCTTTAACGAGCGTAAAGGGGTGTATTTCTAGTACTTAATGGGATCTTCACTACAACTTCTATCGAGGCAATATTGGTAACACTGGGAGGGTACATGTCGTTAACAGAAGCGAACTATGCAGGAAAGCTCATTGGACATTCTAAGATCCCAAGGAGATGATGACTAGTTGTAATTGGATGCATATGAGTATGATAATTAATGATGTAAGGTGCTCATTTAAAGTGCACATTTGTATAAATTGCATTAAAATAAAATCAAAATTACTCATAAGAACCCGAATGGGATGCGAAGGCTTGACTGCTGCCGAGCAGGATCACTTAGCAGCATTTCAGTATATGAATGAACTTCAATGTAGAAAACTGAATGGCCACCAATCTCGAGATAACCCAAAAATTTCGTACTACCACAGAGGGTCCCCGGATGGCGGATTTTTCTTTTACTTTCATATCACTCATCTTCATTTCTTTCTTTTTACTCTTCTCTGCTAATACAGTATTGGAATAGACATAAAATTTATATATTCAGTATCACAATGAAATGTACAGACTCTAACGACACGCCTCAGAGCCACAATTTATCGGAGTCAGATTTAGAGAAAGAAATAAATAAGTAAAAAATAATCGGCAAGCGCATTTTGTTATCCTCGAAGAAAAAGGCCTCGACCTTACAACCTTAATTGTAATCTAACAAGCGCTAACCAAAATAAATCTACCAAAATAAAGTTCATGGGTGAGTTGTCAGAACCGTATCTGTCTCTTACCTTTTTTATGTTGGTTTTGGACAAACTCTTCCGACAGTTGGAAGCATAGTTAATTGATTGATTGATTGAGGGGGCACTATGACTCTAAACGGCGAGGTTATCAGTTCCGCGATTAAAAAGTTATTTGCATAAGACAGAGGTGTCCGAAGCTAAAAACACACACACACATACACACACGCAGAGAAGAAGACATAAAAGGGTATGCCAAATCTAAAAACTGTGAAAACAGGGGGCTAAAAGAGCCATCATTGCAAGGGGGAGTGGTAGTGGGTCCCAAACCCAGGAAACATGAAAACAGGTGCCAACTATTGCCACACTGCCCGTGCCCCAGGAGTAAGGCATAAACCCTATAACTTAAAATAAAAACCAGTTTCGAGCAGGAAACTGATGATTACATCAATCATCCGTGAATCATCTGCCAATATTAAAGACAAGGAATCTGGAAAGCTATACTTAGTACGAAGAGCCAAAAGAAAGGGACATTCCACCAATATAAGGGATATCGTCAGTCTGGCTCTACAGCCACATTGTTGGGGTGGCTTATTATGCAAGAGAAAAGAACTGATGAGTCTAGTATGACCGATGCGTAGACGGCAAAAGACAGTGGACTCCTTCCGAAACCAGCGCAAGGAAGAGCGCCAAACTGCAGTAGTCTCCTTGATTGTGTGGGGTTTATTACTGAGAGCAGTAGCGCACCAGATGTCATTCCACTTTTTGGCAAAGTGAGACTTGATGTGTATTCGCGTATCTGCACCTGGAATCATGGAAGGAATTTGGGGGGAAGTATCTGCCTCTCTAGCCAAACGAACTGGCAATTCATTCCCTGGGATGCCCACATCACTTGGGATCCAGAAAAAGACAACTGCGAGCAGGCAGCACGGCCTAGGGCAGAGAGAATTTCATGGATAGCAGAGGCCAAAGGGCGACGAGAGCAGCATCAGTCTATTGACCGCAGGGTGCTTGTTGAGTGGATACATATTAAAACACTGTGGAGGGAGGCCTGAGTAACAAAACGGAAGGCCCTGTTAATTGCTAGCAGCTCTGCAGTGAACGCACTACATGATTCCGGCAGTAAATGGTATTCCATGCCAGTAGGAAATGTAAAAGCATATCCCGTCTTATCTACCGTTTTAGAAACATCAGTGTAGAAGAGCGTAGTACCCTGGAACTCTTCAAGGATAGAACGTACAAGACACCAGAATATCACAGTGGCGACAGAGACCTTGGGACCCTGGAATATTCCGATCATAATCAGTGGTTTAGGTATCATCCAAGGGAGGAGGGGTGCAGGACGCGACAGATTCCAGTGAGTGGACGCGGAGATCCCGACAGACGGATGTGAACACATTCAAACCGTCAATCCCACCCAATGGCGATTATCAGGAGGGAGACGTCCCCCGTTTGCAAAGAGAACGGGGCACACGAGATGGTCATAGAATCGTCTAATGGCGATTGCGTAAGAAACCAGGAGTTGCTTCATCGTATTTGTAAAGGGGGAAAAGCCACTGCTGTGAGGAGAATGTCGACAAGACTGGGGCGAAAGGTGCTGATAGCCAGATGCACCCCATAATGCTGGATGGGGTCAAGTAGTTTCAGAGTGGATGGTGCCTCTGAGCCAAGAGCCTGACAACCATAATCTAGTCAGGACAAAAGTAAGGTAAAGATGGAGAAGAGTAGCCCAATCTGCACCGTAAGATGTGTGGGCCAGGAGGCAGAGAACATTAAGGTAGTCTTCAGGTGGCGAAAATTGGGCAGCCACGTCAGTTTTTTTTACCAAAAATAAGGTCCAAGAAACCGAACTGTGCTACAACATCTATGCATTGGTTGCTTAAATAAAATTCTGGATAGGGGTATTCTATGGGTTGACGTCAAGAATTAATAGACCGCATTTTGGAAGGAGAAACTGGAAAACAATGCGAAAGGCCCCATACAGAATCCCAGTGGATGGCACCTTGCAGCCGGCGTTCAGCAGATGCTACCAAGAGGGAGCTGCACCAGATGCAAAAATTGTTGTTATGCAACGCCATGGTAACTAGGGGCATAATACAGATTTATGGCGACGAGGAAGAGTGTGACTCTTAACACAGAACCCTGTAGGATACCGTTCCCCTAGATGCGATGCAAGGGTGCTGAATGAAGTGCCAGCTCTAACCCAGAAGAACAGGTGGGATAAAAGCTCGTGGATGAAAACTGGAAAGGGGCTGCGGAAGCCCCAGACATGAAGGGTAACTAAAATGTGACGTCGACAAGCCATGTCGTGTGTCTTATGTATGTCAAAGAAAACCGCAACAAGGTGTCAGCGTGTAGCAAAAGTCTGTCGGATTGCTGTTTGCAATCTGAGTAAATGGTCAGTTTTAGATCGTTCTTCCCGGAAGTCACACTGATATGGGGACAAGTGGCTCAGAGATTCGAGTACCCAACATAATCGGAAGCAAACTATCTTCTCGAGCAGTTTACAGAGGAAATTGGTCAGGCTAATCGGTCGGTAGGTGTCTAGAGACACTGCGCTCTTCCTGGGCTTAAGTAGTGGGATAACTATGCTGTCCCGTCATTGCAAGGGAAGGCACCCATGAGCCAAATGTGGCAGAAGAGCCAGAGTAGATGTTGGCTGCCGGTAACGTCCCAGCGTTGGATCATCTAGTTGTGGATGGAATCCGGACCTGAGACCGAGTCATGTGAAGAGGTAAGAGCCTGCAAGCATTCCTATTCAGCGGAGGGTTCGTTATAGGCTTCAGCTTGGTGTGCGTTGAAACAGAGGGGAGTTCCTTCAACTCATCGCTTATGCTGGAGGAAAGTTGCAGGACAGGAGGAGAACGCTGATACTGTTGCGAAGTGTGTGGCGACGTGTTCTGCAAGGACCAATGGATTAGTACACAGAGCACCCTCTAGGGCACGACCCTGCACAGCTGATTGTCACTGGCGGTCCAGAAGGCTACGGAGCTTGGACCAAACCTGTGATGAAGAAGCATACCTCACCTGGGAGTAAATACAGCACTCGCAGCAATCCGTTTTACTCTGCTTAATAAGGTAGTGAGCAATAGCATGGATATTCTTAAAAGCGATAAGGTTAGACTGTGAAGAGTGTCGTTTAAACTGTTGCAGCGCCCGTCGGCTTTTCTGGATAGCGACTGCAATGGCCTTGGTCCACCATGGCACTGGTCGGCCATGAGGAGGAACAGTAGATGGGAAGAGCAGTGCCAGTGGCATAAAGAATGATTTCAAAGACGTCTTGCACGAGCAAATCAATGCAATACGAGGGAGAGGCGTCGAAGTTCACGCTAGACGTACATAAAGGCCAACTGGTTCTGTAGAATGCCCAATATGCGTGCTTGTCTGCCTAGTGGTGGCAGGGGACAATAGAATCACCGGAATGTGGTCACTTTCCCAAAGATCATCATGGCGTAACCAGTGTAGTGAAGCGACGAGAGCAGGGGAGGAGAACGTGACATCGGTGACAGAAAAGGGGCCATGAGAGGCACTGAAGTGGGTTGGAGAACCGTCATTGAGGACACACATATCGAAGTCTGTAATAATCTGATTATTTAGAAGACCACTACGTACCGAAGTGAGGTGGTATGCACTGAAATCCCAAAGGAGGAGATATGGAGGTGGTAGTCGTTGTATTAAGGTAGGCAGTCCAACATAACGAAAGGGCCTACGTGGAGGGTGGTAGACATTGCAAATGGTAATTGCTGGAGTCATTGGCACTCGTACCTCTATTGCTTAGTACGAAGGAGGAACCAGTCACGAATGACATCCGTGCAAACCAAGGTACAGACCCCTGCAGTTGCTATCCTGGGATCAGCACAGTTCCAGCAGAACGCCCGATAACCACGAAACATTGGTGAGTGGTGATCATGAAAGTGGGTTTCTTGAACAGTGAGACAGAATGCGGAATAAGAGGAAACACGTTATTTTATTTCCGGCAGATGACGGAAATATCCGTTACAATTCCACTGGGTTATCGTGTGACTCGAGTCCAGGTTAGGCATAACAAAGCTGAGGGGAGGTCATGTCATCAGGTCAGTGGTCGTCATCAACGAGGATGGGGTGACACCCGTAAAAAATGGGTTTGAGTCAGAGTAAGAAGGGGGGCTGAAGCCCCTGGTATGCTGGGGAAGTGTCGTCCTTCAACTTGTGCTGCTTATTCTTCTCTCTCAGAGGGGGAGAAGGTATTATCAGTAAGAGAATAGGTGGGAGCAATATCCAGATCGGACAGATAGTGAGTGGCTTTGGGGATGTCGGACCATGGGTCACTCATCTGAACCAAGGTTGCAGGCTTCCCATCTTGAGACTGCCAGGGAGTGGTATTCCAAGGTGGAGCCCCGTCCCTGGCCAGAGCTAGAGGAAAGAATTTCTTTTCTGGCTAAGAAGGTGGAGGAGGAGGAGGAGGACGAGGGCGAGGAGATGGAGCAGCTCCTTGAGGGGGAGAGATGGGAGCCTCTGGGAGGGAGTAAATGGGTTGGTGGACTGCGTGAGAAGGAAGAGGAGAAGGGGTTTGCACCAGGGTCAAGAAGAGGTGGGAGGGGGCAAGGATGTAACAGCGGCAGTGGAGTCAGTCATATTTTTGCCATGCCTCAGTATCATACAGACGATCCAGGGACTTATAGCCTTGAATCTTCTTTTCTTTCTTGGTTGGGCAATCTGGCGTGTGTGGAGAGTAGCTGGCATGACAGTTTACACACACAAGTGGCGGCACACCGGGGCACAGGGCTTCCTCCACAGTCACCACACAGAGAGGGCACATATAGCAGGAAGACATGCCAAAATTCAAGCACCGAAAGCTTCTCCTGGGTGGCAGAATGTATAGCTCCATGTCACATCGACAACACCTAATCTTCTCTGGGTTGGTATCTCCCTCTAAAGCCAGAATAAAGGTGCCACTATCACCGGTTTTCTTGTGAACCTTCCGCACACCTCTAACAAAACAAACGCTGCGCGCTCCAGTTCATCCCGAAGTTCCTCACAAGTTTGAAGGATCAGGTAACTATGAAAAATTAATCCACGGACAATATTCAGAGACTGGTGAGGGATAATAGACACCTGAACGTCACCAAGATATAGCAAGCACAAATAGCTGCTGAATGGGAGGCAGAAGGAGCTTTGATCAACTGGGAGCCAACCGCATCTTACTGAGAGTCAAACTTGTCCTCGATATTCTCCACAAAAAAAACGGCTTTGTGGCGGTGAATGTGTCCCCATCCATCCTAGTACAGACCAGGTAGCGGGGAAAGAGTTTCATCAAATGGCTCTGAGCACTATGGGACTTAACTTAGAATTACGTAAAGCTAACTAACCTAAGGACATCACACACATCCATGCCCGAGGCAGGATTCGAACCTGCGACCGTAGCGGTCGCGTAGTTCTAAACTGAAGCGCCTAAAACCACTCGGCCACTTCGGCCGGCAGAGTTTCATCCAAAGACAGCGAGTCGGGCCCTCCTCCCAGGGTGCATCCGGGGAAGGGAAGGCTGTAGGGTCATATGAAGCAGCATTCAATCATCCGGTACCACTTCGAGAGGCGGCCGTTTGAGAACAACCAGATTTTTGCAGCTCGATACGCCTCATGAGCCAAGCATCCACCCTGGTACCACCCACTCCAATCAGAGACTCCCCCATGGGAGCCATACATCCACAGTAAGGGCTGTCTGGCATAGCAGCTGTTTCTGGGAGATCCGATACTCCAGGATGACAAGCGATCAATCCTTGGCATACATGTGGAAACAACAGCTCAGATATCAGTAGTCTGATCGCTGTGTTGTCAGGGGGCTCAGCCAGATGGTTACACAACACCCCCCGCCCCCAAGGAAGAGGGGCAGGGAGGCGAGGAGAGGAATCCATGCCGTAGGTACTATGGAGAGAGTACTTCCCCAGATGGCTCATTTATTTCTACTGTACATGGTCTACAACCATTAAATTTGACATTATAATTGTACTGATTAAACTTGATTGAAGTCTTTTAAATACTTCTTTCTGTAATCTAGAAAGTTTAAATCTCCTCTCTTGAGAAATGTACCAAATGTGACTTACCCCGTTTTTTCAGTGGGCTCTTCAAATGGGATGCGCTGCCAGAGAAAGATGTCGCACCAGACCACGCATTAAATTGACTGAAGAAAGAAGTATTCACATAGAAAATAAGAACTTCTGTGTACTCTGAAGACTGAAACATAACAGGATCAAGTCGCATTCAGTACTACTACTACTACTACTACTACTAATAATAATAATAACAAACAATACCTCCAGTTTTTGATGACAGGGGAACAACGCGCCTCGTTAGTAGAAATTATCATCTTCATAAGATCGGTAACATTACTGAATGCTAAAACAATTTCTCCCGTACGACCCCTCTGTTGTAGGCTAAAAACGGTTATCACGGCATGTATCAGCAAAGTCGGAGCAACACGTCTACCCTTGACTGCAACTATTACAGCTAAGAAGTGCACTATCGGTGTTAAAGGCTCTAACATAACCTAAGGTACGTAGAAGTTCCGCTAGCACACTGCCTTCACCAATGGTGAAACGGCAATGGACAGACATATCCAAGTAACAGCACTCTGGCAACGAGCGGATATAAAATCTATCCCTTTCGCGTTAGTTTCGGTCAGTAAAGAGATGCGATTCAGCAAAAAGAGATTCCATTCAGCAATGTCCACTGAAGCCCCAAAGAAACTGGTGTAAAAAATGGCAGCTATTTCTAAATATAGATAAATGTAAATTAATGCAGATGAATAGGAAAAAGAATCCCGTAGTGTTTGAATACTCCATTAGTAGTGTAGCGCTTGACACAGTCACGTCGTTTAAATATTTGGGCGTAACATTGCAGAGCGATATGAAGCGGGCCAAGCATGTAATGGCAGTTGTAGGGAAGGCGGATTGTCGTCTTCGGTTCATTGGTAGAATTTTGGGAAGATGAGGTTCATCTGTAAAGGAGACCGCTTATAAAACACTAATACGACCTATTCTTGAGTACTGCTCGAGCGTTTGGTATCCCTATCGGGTCGGATTGAGGGAGGACATAGAAACAATTCAGAGGCGGGCTGCTAGATTTGTTACTGGTAGGTTTGATCATCACGCGAGTGTTACGAAAATGCTTCAAGAACTCAGGTGGGAGTCTCTGGATAAAAGTAGGCGTTCTTTTCGTGAATCGCTACTGAGAAAATTTAGAGAACCAGCATTTGAGACTGAATGCAGTACAGTTTTACTGCCGCCAACTTATATATCGCGGAAAGCCCAGAAAGATAAGATAAGAGAGATTAGGGCTAGTACAGAGCCATATAGGCAGTCACTTTTCCCTCTTTCTGTTTGGGAGTGGAACAGGGAGAGAAGATGCTAGTTGTGGTACGAGGTACCCTCCGCCACGCACCGTATGTGGATTGCGGAGTATGTGTGTAGATGTAGATGTACTGGCATGCGTATTCAAATAGAGAGAAATGTCAACAGACAGACAGTTTCACCTGAGCTTCCGAGGCCCACCGCACGGTGTCCATGAAGGCGAGGTGCACTCCAGACCTCAAGTTAAGTCTTGGTGTTGACTTAGTACTAATGTACAGCATTTTTAAAATGTGACTCCACCTATTCAGCCTGCTTGAGTTTTATTTCTAGACCATGCCCTCTAAGACATATTATAGATTCAGGTATATCTTCTGAAGAAGGCTCAATTAATTGGGCTGAAACCTCGGTAAAGGTTGGTTTCATTACCGCAGTCGAGTCTGATAGTTTACTATATATTAGATTATCGCGATTGCTGACAGTGCTGCAATGTTGAAAATACAATAACATTACTGAACAGTTGCACGTCTCTTCGCCAGTACACATCTCCCTAGCTGTCGTTCACCCCTATCATCTACAGCCCGTGCTGTATGACATTTGCCTCGGCGCTGGTTTTAGGTTGCGTCATTTTGCCATGCACGGTATACGTCAACCACAGCGACAGTCGAACAGTTTACAAACTTAGCCGTTTTGTAAATGCTTCCACCGTTGGTCCGAAATCCAATGATCATGCTCTTTTCGACGTCAGGCCAATCGCTCCGTTTCTGCATTACGACTACGTATGCACTTTTTCCACGTTCCCCCGACACTCTTTATATACCCTCCACTGCAATTGTCGCCACCTGCCGTATGTAAGTGGTTATTGCACGTTGACATGTAACATAGACGGGGGTCACATTAATGTGGCTGGGCCGTGTACATCGAATTTGCTTTGGCAAATTGTGATTACCTTGTATGAAGAACAAAGCTGAACATTTAACTACCTGAACACCTCTGCCAGTTTGTCAGAATTCGAGACGACAGCTACGTGTGAAAACATTTGGGTAAACAGTGCTTCGACTCATTTAGTGTAAACTGGCTTCTATACCGACCACAAACTGTGGTCTACAGTTTACACCTGACCCTGTAGGAATACGTCACCACTAGTTTGTGTGATACTTGTGTGCTGGGTCGTTGTGGCAGTAGGAGTTGTGTGGCTCTCAGCATTTCACTTCGATGGTATTTTGGCGACTTGTGTTCCTCTATTACTCTGTATATTTTCGCTACTAGCTTCTCACTTAGCTTCATGAACCTTCCAGTGGCAGCACAAACGGCTACCAGTAATCAAATCCGAGATATTTGTATCACTAGCCAACTACATTTAGAGGTGGGGTATGGGGGCGGCGTCGTTTTAACCTACGAGAAGAGTGTACCTTGGATCATTACCTTTGTGTATTCTAAATGAATATAGTTTTGTGATTCACCCGAATTTATATAAATTGCGTATACTACTTACTTGTCTGTAAAATTACTGCTCCTGAGAGTGAACTTCATAGAAATCACTATCTGTCAGCTACAAGTTTTCCTTGAAACAGGTTGTTCTTCAGGCGTAGAAATACTATGTGCATCAGCGATATGATCCCAATATGAAAGTTCTGGAGATAAATTTGCTTGGCAATTAACATAACTTCCACAAAATTTTCAAAAATGATAAACACACAGCTATAATTTCGTCGAAGATAAGATGGATCATCAATAGGAAAGGCAGACTCTTTTTCCGCAATTAGTGTGAAGTTAATTTGTCGTTTGTGACTGACAGTACGTAACTCCTGAAAATTAAATAAAAATTTCTGGTTTTAAAATAAAAGAGAAATAAACCATGTTTAACATAAGTTGTGAGGGTAGTTTCAGACTAAGCACCTTGCTTTTATGGCATTTACCCATGGAGTAAAGTAATCGTTTGGGTAAAATTGCCTTTAGTTGTAACAGCCGGATTATAAATTTCTGGATCATGCACATTCCCTGTGTTACTAGAATTATAAAAGTCTTATACATCATCACAAAAATACATACATGGCACAACAAACTGAAATAACTTTGTTTGTATTAGCTTAAGTAGGCCACATTTTTCATCGTAAATCATGCTACCATCATAATAAGCAGACGATATTAATTAGAAGAGAAATTAACAATTTCGTGATAACACGTACTGTTCACTTCTAGCACGATGCTATGGTAATTATGTGTCTACCTTTGGTATTAACTGTCTTTTATTGACTGTGCCTAAAAGAGGAGAGCTCATGTACTTACGTAGCTCTGTTTTTCTGTGTTCTTCCCTATGCTCTTTCAGATATTTGCGTGCTCCTTTGTCATTCATCTGTCCATGTTCTTGCATCTCAGCAAATGGATTGTTAGTTATGGTTCCCAGTTTCGTTCTTACTTGAAAGGTTTATTCCTGTTGTCAATTTCCTATTCTTCTTGAAGGATTTGTGTAAACCAACTGTTTCGGTTTCTCATAGGTAAAGCAAAGGTCATAATTTTCTTTCTTTTTTCTTATTCTTTCTAAGAAATTGACAATAAAATTAGAATCCCCAGTTCGTGATTTAATCTATAATTTTTCTGCAACTTGATGTATTTCCTTAATTTCTTATTTCTTCAAATTCCATTATCAAAGGAAGATACTAAGATTTTCATTACATTTTTCTTACTTTTTTCGACGTTGTGTATTTGAGATCAGGACCAGTTATCATAGTCTCTGATGCTTAATGTAACAACCGTTCTACAATGCTGTAGTTCCGCCATTCCTTAAAGAGATTTTTTATTAAATGCGTTCCAATTCAGTTTGTATGCTCAATTCTTTATTTGTTAGCTTTATGACTTAGCCGTATTTAAGTAGCTGAGTATATCCTTTTGTGAGATTTTACCGAACATGGTGATTAACTATTGACTATTGACTCCCAATTGGGTCCCTTCTGTATATCCCCTCTTCTTATATAAAATTTGGAATCCAGTATCTGTCACTATTTCATGTCATATCTCTACAGAATGGATTGCCCCTTGTTTAATATTAGAGACAAGTGCAGTACCATCAGCAAATGCTGAACAGTCTAGGTTAAATTAGTTTTAAGGCATCTCCGAGTAATTAGATTCATATTGCCATCATATTTCCTACTCTCCAAATCTAAACTGAATAATAGTAAATATAAGACATCTCCCGGTATTACCACTATACTGATCTCAAAACTGAGAGAATTTTCCCATAAATTAAACTCTTCATACTTTTCAGAGAGGCTTTCGTTAATGGTTTCGCTTGTTTGCCTCTACTACATTAAACAGTGTTTATTGGTCTATTTGTGAAAACATAGGCTTTCCTAATGACAATAAATATGATAACTGTTTGTTTCACCTAGCAGATTTACCATTAGTTTAGAGATTTGTTGAATATATTATCTGCTATTTTGATGTCATGCCTGATGGCCCACAAGTAAATGGTTTATCTTCTTCACCCAGTTAGTAAGCATTTAGAGAGGAGTTCGTAGCCGACTGAGTTGCCTGTGTCTCATTTATTCCTTTTCTTATGAACTGGCTGAAGGTATGTGCACGTGTGTTTTTTGACAATTTTCTCAGTTCGTCATTAGTTCAGTAATGATCTATCCAATCTTTAGGCCAGTTTGTCGCCCAGTACTTTCATCATTTCAGTAGGTACTCCAC
Organism: Schistocerca serialis cubense; assembly: GCF_023864345.2. Lineage (NCBI taxonomy): Eukaryota > Metazoa > Arthropoda > Insecta > Orthoptera > Acrididae > Schistocerca > Schistocerca serialis. The sequence continues at coordinate 588,502,419 of NC_064640.1, forward strand.
GTTCTCCTTGTACCTTGATTTTTCTCAGAGGTTAAATTATTGTTTGAATTTCTTTACGCGTAGGAATCCGGATTACGCTTCACAAAAACGAGTTTCTTACTGGGAGTTTCTAATTTTAGTACGTTTTGAAGGTAGAATGATGGCAGCATGGAGGTTATTCGGCACACAGTACAACCAACATTGACAAACTTAATAATTAGCATGCGAACCCAGTGAACATACGGTCAAATGCCAAGGAAAATGCAAGACTGACATGCTGCACTGGACTTTTCGAAACTTCTTCCAGGAGTTTCCAGAAGTAGTTCGCTTTTTGTATATCTTCCCAGCGTAGCGTAGTCTATTTGTGCATATAAGAAAGTGTAGAAGTAAAATCAAGAACAAAGTTTACGTCCCATAAACGAAGAGTTCCTTACATGCGATACACAAGGTCCAATAGGATAAAAGTGTAGAAAGAAATCGACCGTGTCCTTTCCATACGAAACACCTCGGCATTTGTCTTAAGCGAGTTATGAAAATCACAGAACATCTAAATCTGGATAAACGGACTGATATATGAACATAATCCTCCCGAATGCACCACCTCACACGGTAGAATAAAAATCAATAGTTGTCTACAACTCGAAGAATTTTTTGTGAAGAAAATCGCTTGAAACGCAATGCTCGCGATATAATTTTTTTTTTCGTGATCACAAACTTCAAGTAATTTGAATAGCGTAAGAATTATAAATGTATCTGGTCGTCACAGAATGGTTTTCTGCGGGTGAAGGAGATGATTTATAAATAGAGAAGGAATAGAAGCAATCACACATAAATGACCTCACTAATTAAATTCGTTGCAATTTGTGATGCGTCAACACAAACATAAGAAGAAAAGATTTTCTGCAAGAACAGTAGCTGCATGCGACGTCGGCATGTTTTTCTGGTTCTGCAGTTGGTCTCGCATTGCAGTTTCCTTTATGGTGTGTGTAAATCACACCGCCCCTGCTGGTCTTTACTATGACGCAGTGCACGCGTTGCCTAGTTTTATAATGGCAATAACAGCTTAGCTCTTTTAATAGCCAATGCCCTACCTTATGTTGCTGATATACAGAGCAATACCCTTTCCAGCTGCACAGCAATAAAGATTAAGAACTTTTCACCAGCGCTTTGAACCACTTTATGTATGGAAATTTCCGACACTCCGCGATATCTTTACTTTTCTTTCAAGCACTGACTATACATTGGCATTTTAAATGTGCGTGAGTGGTACAATGAACTCTCCAGACACAGGATGTTGATAGATATGTGTCCACTCACGAATCTCTGTTAATAGCATCCTTTGGAGAGGAGAGATGACTCATATGACGAGCGTGTTTGTGTGTATTAATACAACATTAATCTGCTGTGGTATTACATAGAAACATTTCTTAATATACTTTTTTCAGTTATAAAGATATAACTTGAACAGTATCGTTTGTCCAAAAGGCCAACCACTGATTTGAATATCTTTGGGAGTCATTAAGCCCTCCACTTGATACATTACTATGGTCCGCAGCATACTTCCGATCGTTCATAGTGAGGCAAATAATAAAGCTGACCTCAAGCCGAAGGTTGGTTCATACTGAAGAGACACGGTAAACCTGCAGTGGCACAGAGCGTGTTCCAGCGCCTCAAGGATGCAACACAGGACCACTGATTCTCTTAATCTGCTTACGCGAATTGTTACATAGGTTCAGAAACACTGCGGATTGTTTACTGACTGTGTAGTCACCAATAGAAAAACATCGACCTGAATGATTGTAAGATTATATAGAAGTCCTAAAACTGTATGCTAAACTGAATTCCATTATTCGTTATGTGTGTGGGTACGTGAGACTGTACCTACGAATTAGAAAAAGAGCCTCATTGCGTCATATTATAGCCAATCTGTTACGTCGTGGATTTTGTCATTACATCTTCTAATGTATGAGCTTTTACATCCGTTAAAGTGTGACAAATGCCGCCCGAAAGGGCAGTTCAGCCTTAACTCCCGGAGGAATCACTTTTTCAAAAACAATGGCTTGTTCCGAAAGCTTTTCTCTCCCATCCTCCGAGGCTCATATGTAGAGTAATACATAAGCGACTAAAAGCAACAAACAACAGACAAAGGTCTGGCCTCCAACAAGCGAATAAGCACCCAAGCTGGTCATAAACTGAAATAAAGCACTGAATGATAATACATGAAATCTTAAAAACATTTTATGAGAATATGAATACTGTGGATTCGTGAGCCATTCAGTGATGTTAAATATGAAATGTTTTGAGAGGAAGTTATACCAAACTCCAAGCTAAAAGAAGACAAAGCGAACAGATTCTGTTCTTCAGAAGTTGACGGTAAATTCCTAGCGCTTTTCACAACGAAGAGAAGTTTCATGTATTCCTTTTTAAATGTTTATTTGTTTTGATTGAAACCTATTTCTTATAATTTTTACATATCATTCACTGAGAATTACTTAGTCATTTCCAGAACTCATTACCTGTATTATTACCTTAACGGTGGAAGACTGTTTGGTCACTTCATAATTTGAATTATGAGCACTGGTTTCTTCTAATAATTTATATTCTACTAATTCATATTCTTCCAATAAAACGCAGTATTTATAACAACAATGTGATTTTGTAGAGGGTGAAGTTGAGAAGAACAAAATTGTATTGAGAGAAAGTAACTTAATGGCGTTTTTCTTATAATGATGAGTAAATACCCTCGAACATTCTATTACGTTTCAGTAACGACAGTGCCTTCCCGATGTGACAGTGTAAGTGCTTGCAAAAGTTAATGAACATCTATTTTAGATCATTCCCGAAAAACGACACTGCAGGAAAGATCTTCATTCCACAGCAATATTTGTCTGATTACCTTGGACTTCGGAAAAGAACGCGAAACACATGTTAGAAGATAGCTGAGCATCCATACTTCTTCCTGCTGTATGCTGTAGATGAAGAGTTCATGTTTTTAGCTTACACAGTCCAATTTTCTAATTCGTACGAGAAATATACAAATAACACAAACTCTAGCGCTCTCCCACACGTATGCAATGAAAGCATTCCATACTTAATTACCATAGATAGACTGCCACAGCAAAGTCATTGTGAATTCAGATGTTATAGGACATTTTTGTACAATTATTAGCAATATGTTGGTATCGGATGCAGTTCATTGTGGTCACAGTGAATCTGTACAGCCAGCGTTACCATTGCACTGGTTGGTGACGGATGAGCAAACTGCGTAAGTTCATGTACATGGATTTCAGTATTACGTTGTAGTCTTGGGCTCGCAAAGAAAATATCTGTAACCTCTTCTCTCGCATAACAGCTGAAAGGTGTCTCTACGCTGCGGAGCCTGTGACGATATTGGTGAAATATCTGTGGATAAATCTGAGTGTAGTTATTTGTAAGCCGAGATGTCTATATGAAGATAGTATCTGTTCCCGAAAGAACGGATACCACTAATGCCCATGCATCTTCTCTAGAATAAAACGATAATTAAAATGAAAACTTTAACAGCCGACAGGCGTTGTTGATATACATCAAAGGGGACACCGGAAAATGTGTGCCCCGTCTGGGACTCGAACCAGCGATCTCCTGCTTACATGGCAGACGCTCTGTTCATCTGAGCCACCTAGGGCGCAGAGGATAGTGGGACTGCAGGGACTTATCAGTAACATGCTTTCCGTGAGACCCACATTTCCAACTGTCCACAACCTATATTCGTAATGTTCTTAATAGATGTTCGCCCATTCACTCGTTACTAACGCCAGACTAAGCTGAAGAGTAGCCGGGTAGCCTTTAACTATATGAAGATGGTATCTGTTCCCGGAAGAACAGATACCGTTGATGACCGTGCAGCATTTCTAGAATGAAATGATAATTAAGCTTAGTCTGGCGCGAGTAATGAGTGAATGGGCAAACATCTATTAGGAACACTACGAATGTAGGTTGTGGACAGTTGGAAATGTGGGTCCTACGGGACGTGTGCAAGTAATAAGTCCCTGCAGTCGCACTATCCTCTGTGCCCTAGGTGGCTCAGCTGGATAGAGCGTCTGCCGTGTAAGCAGGAGATCCAGGGTTCGAATGCCGGTCGGGGTACACATTTTCAGCTGTCCCCATTGATGTATATCAACAACGCCTGTCGGCAGCTGAGGGTTTCGATTTAATTATCGAGATGTCTACACTTCGAACGCAAATGGGGTTTCGTGGAGGTTGGAACCGACGGATGAGTAGTTAAGTCCTGTGTGTCGAGCCGTTTCCTCTAAGTCTTGTTGTCAGTTTTCTAACGTTTCTCAGTGTAGTAGCCTACGGATCAATAACCTTTACCAGAGATTGCAGTCCGGTTAGTATGCCTAGTCGCAGATGCTTCTTTGGTTAACTGATCGCCAGCTCATTGCCAGTAATTCCACAGTATCAGTTCAACCAAGATAAGTGATCGCTTTAACCTTCCTCTCACATAGAATCAAACACATCGCCAATCCTGAGTAGAATTAGGTTTTCCATTAAACTGATAAAAAAACTTTACGCATTTGTGAGAGTAGATCATGAGTCACTGAATAGGAAATATGGGGATTGCTGTCACCCACGTGCATAAACGAGGTGCTTCGACTATGGCAACAAATCTCCTGGTCATAACCTTTGCCTGTGTTGGTAATCTGAATGGCGAAAACTCCTGTAAACATGGAATGTAGTTCAAGCTTCCTACAGAGCCACTGGTTTTGGAATCGGATGTATAGATGAAGATGGCTTTGGATACTGCCTTGAATACTGTACTGCCTTTATTACTGATTTACGCAGAAGCTACACTACGTGATCTGGCTGAAAATGACTTACAAGTTCGTGGTGCCCTCCATCGGTAATTCAGAAATTCAATATGGTATTGGCCCATCCTTAGCTTTGATGACAGTTTACACTCTCATAGGCATACGTTCCGTCACGTGCTGGAAGGTTTCTTGGGGAATGGCAGCTCAGTCTTCACGGAGTGCTGCACTGAGGAGAGGTATCGATGTCGGTCGGTGAGGCCTGGCACGAAGTCGGAGTTTCAAAACATCCCAAAGGTTTTCTATAGGATTCAGGTCAGAACTCTGTGCAGGCCAGTCCATTACAGGGATGTTATTGTCGTGTAGCCACTCCGCCAAAGGCCGTGCAATATGAACAGGTGCTCGATCATATTGAAAGGTACAGTCGCCATCCCCGATTTTCTCTACGACAGTGGGAAGTAGAAAGGTGCTTGAAACATCTATGTAGGCATGTAGCGTAATAGAGTCACGAAAACAACAAGGGGTGCAAGCACCCTCCATAAAAAACACGAGCACACCATTACACCATTGCCTCCGAATTTTGCTGTTGGCACTACACACCCTGCCGGCTGGTGTGGCTGAGCAGTTCTAGCCGCTTCAGTCCGGCACAGCGCTGCTGCTCTGGTCGCAGGTTCGAGTCCTGCCTCGGGCATGGATGTGTGTGGTGTCCTTCGGTTGGTTAGGTTTAAGTAGTTCTAAGTCTAGGGGATGATGAGCTGAGATGTTAAGTCACATAGTGTTTAGAGCCATTTGAACATTTGAACTAGACACGCTGGCAGATGATGTTCACTGTTCATTCACCATACCCACACCCTGCCATCAGATAGCCACATTGTGTACCTTGATTCGTCACTCCACCAACGTTTTTCCACTGTTCAGTCATCCAGTGTTTACGCTCCTTACACCAAGCATGGCGTCGTTTGGCATTTACCGGCGTGATGTGTGGCTTATGAGTAGCCGATCGACCATGAAATCCAAGTTTCTTCATCTCCTGCCTAAGTGTCATAGTACTTGCAGTGGATCCTGATTCAGTTTGGAATTCCTGTGTGATAGTCTGGAGATGTCTGCCTACTACGCATTACGACCCTCTTCAACTGTCGGTATCTCTGACAGTCAACAGACGAGGTCGGGCTGTACACTTTTGTGCTGTACGTGTCCCTTCACGTTTCCACTTCGCTATCACATCGTAAACAGTGAACCTAGGGATGATTAGGAGTGTGGAAATCTCGCGTACAGACGTATGACACATGAGACACCCAATCACCTGACCACGTTCGTAGTCCGTGAGTTCAGCGGATCGCCCCGTTCTGCACTGTCTCGATGTCTAATGACTACTGAGGTCCTGATGGAGTACCTGGCATTGGTGGCAGCACAATGCACCAAATATGAGGAACATATGTTTTGGGTGATGACCGGATACTGTCGATCACATAGTGTATGTAGTCTAAGTAGTCTAATAATCTTTCTGGACATCTCCTAAGTGTCTATAAACGCTTAGACCAAGGAAAGAAGAATTCTTGTGAGCGACAAGTTAAGCCCTGTATCATTATGTCTAAGGCGATCGGTTGCAGGTTGTAGGATTCATAACGAGTTATATTTTGTAGAAGTTTGGCGTGAACGTGCCATCAGCATAAATGGCTGATGTGCTCCAGACAAGAGCGCATTATTTGGGTAGAGTTTATTGGCTCCGCACAACCTCTATTTGTATTAACATTTATTAATTGCCGGCCAAGGTGGCCGAGCGGTTATAGGCACTACAGTCTGGAACCACGCGACCGCTACTGTCGCAGGTTCGAATCCTGCCTCGGGCATGGATGTGTGTGATGTCCTTAGGGTAGTTAGGTTTAAGTAGTTCTACTTTCTAGGGGACTGATGACCTCAGAAGTTAAGTCCCATAGTGCTCAGAACCATTTGAACCATTTATTAATTCTCCTGAGATAAATGTCTGTGGCAAGCTCATAATCTGCGCTCCCGTAAACAATATCTAGACGTACAATGGTACGGGTAAGTGTTGGGGCTATACCGATGTTCAAATCACACGCAATTTCTGTCTTAGCTCTGATTATTCGTACAGTCACCTCACATTTCTGAGCAACACGTTCTGTGTGGGCCTTCCTGATTATGTCATGCTTGATTGAGGGTTCCAGGTTTCTGACAGCTATGTTCGTAGGAGTGTGACACGTGCCTAGTTAAATCGTCATAGGCACATTCACTCAGTGCCTTGAAAACAATAATGCATTTTATTTAGCTGTGGGTATGTTATGACCTTTTATCGTGGGCAACTGCCTGAGCGCCAACACTGCATAATTCATTTGTGTCTCGGGGTCTTCTAGAGATATACCTTCACCCGAAAATGAGTATATCTTGTCCATATTGTAGATCTCTCATCTCCTCCGGGAATAAATTGTGTAGTTTCATAGAGTTTATACTGAACAGTAGAGGTGCGAAAACTGATCATTGCTGTAATCTCTTTCTTGTATTTACTGATTCAATTAACGGTTGTGGTGAATGAGAAGTAGCAATCGCGAGTTTTGTAATTCTCCCGGCGAACTGAGTGTTCGAAGAACTTTCGGGCTAGCGGCCGACCGTAGTCAATTACACTTCGCAATATTTCAACTGGGCATCCTCAGACGTCCTCTTCTGATTTTGATAGCCCACGTGAGGTGTCGAAGTATCGTGGAGTGCAGTTAACAACAACCAGGTGCTAACCCGAAATTTTTTCGAGCAACTAACAACCGATCAGAGACAAAATTTTGTGGATCGCACTGGAAGTACTGCATCATCGTAACGTGAGGCTTAGGAACAGAAACAAGCCTAGTCAACATTAGTTTGTGGTGAAACAGAGCTGCACGTCACTGACCAGACGTATGCAAACGCCATCAGTATCTTTCGCTTTGCGAAAACCCGCTTGTGTACTCGGGAAACGGTTACTGTTTTCAAGCCTAGGCTCTAACCGGAATTTTGTAATTGTTTCCAACACCTTGCAGGGGCAATGTAAAAACGTTGTTAGTTGGTAGAACGACATGTTTTCATGATTCTTTACAGGTATGTTAACAGTTATTGTTATGTAATGTTCAGTCCACATTTATTTGTAAATTCGGAGTAGGTACTGTTGTCCTTCATGTGGCAGAAATGAAACCAGATTATAACGGTTATTTTCTGGACCAGCGTTTTCACCACAGGTGAAAGATTTCTGATGCTCGAAAATTGTGAATGGCTGTAGTAGTAAATGATTATTCTTATGGTTATGGAGATATTGAGGTTTTTTCTACTCATCCTCTACTTCTTGTCCAACACTTTTTTGGTTTTCACCTGTAATTTGGCAGACTGATATATGTTTGGTGGTTATATTTCCTCAGTGCTCCCTTGCATTCGTTTTTGACATTGGCTTTCCTGCAACACAAGACTACCTTCTTTGTATTTCAAAAGGATTCTATCGAAAAACCGTTTGTTCAAGGATTCAGTAATGCACTAAGTTAGCTAGGAATAGTCAGATTATGTCTTCGAATGCCTGTAAGTGTGAAGGGCTAGTTTTAAAACAGACCACTTCATCGTTTCCTGATTACATTGGGAAACCTCACCGAGTGGCTAAAAACACTAGTAGCTGACACGACCAGTACATAACATCCAACAGCAAGTGCTAGACAGTTGTACAAAGTTTCCAGAACAGATTTGACGTATAACATTTGTGGAAAATATCCCTTTCAAAGACAGTAGTTTCTATTGTGTTGCAGCCGTATTTAGCATGATCAGCAGTAGGTGATAATGTATTGTACTACAAGATTAAGTTAATAACGTGGTATGGTTTCACTATAATATCTGACTGACTGTGCTGAGAGGATAGAAAACTTTTCTTGTCTATATGAATGAGAGTTACTACTGTACTCTAATGTTGAGCGTTATCAGCAAAAGGTGATGAACGGTTTCCACTGCATGATAACGTTAATATCGTAGCATGGAAACGCTGTAATGTTTGGCTGACATGAAAGCTTACCAACTATCGTTACCTGCATGTAGGCAGGTATACTAGTACTGTTCGGTAAGCTATTCCATCATAGTGACATGCCGATTCCTCTGTGTGGCTGCAGAAGACGACAAGCGTTTAGAACAGCAGGACGAGTCTAATATTATGGCATTCAGTCACTATAATGCTTGGCTGACTTCCATATCGGTTTTAGAGACCGGTTTTTGAAGAATTTAGATTCACTTTCCGTAACTGCACATTAAGGTGTAAGTTAGGTCAGCAGTACTGACCATGTGTGCTTTGCAACGTGGCATGTGTTATATCACACTGAGCCGAGAGTCGAATGCACTGTGGGTCTGCAAGACAAGACTTTTCAGAAGAAAACAAAATGCTCTGTTAGCGAGTTCAGTCGGGCTAATGCATGACTGCTTGATTGCCTTGTGACGCTTGAGAAGCATCATTGAACAGTTTACATATGGAGAATAACTAATTGGGGGCTCCATTATACCCCACACCAGCTATAGTACATTAATCGAAGTTTGTATGTCCGTAAGTACTACTTTACGTAAATTTTTAAATGAATTAGATTAGATTAGATTAGATTTACTTTCATTCCAATTGATCCGTAGTGAGGAGGTCCTCCAGGATGTGGAATATGTCAGAATTATAGTGGCTCCTATATGCTTCGCATGGTGCAAAAAGCAAATAAATAAATAAATTCAGAGCATTTCGATACTTTTGAACATGGCCTGGTAGGCTGCTCTGGTTCTGCAATGTGACCAATTGCTTTGTTTTAATGGTCTGTAAATTACTAGGTTCTGACTCGACGATAGAGGAAGGAAAGGGAGGGGGCCGTATTACAAAACAGAACTGCACCAGATCTGCCACAATGTATTTTTTTCGATTTTTTTAGATTTACTACGATCTTGCATTTTTAAATGAGTTCCTAACGCCATCTTGGATTTATAAATTTCCTACCATTCACTTTCCTCATGACGTCATGCTGCCAACTAGCATATTTTTAATTTCCCGTCACGCCATCACGGCTTTTTAAATTTGCTGTCATCCTCCATCTTGTATATTATGGCGACTGCAGAGTCAACAAGCAGCGGAAACTTGAACAATGGGGCAGTACATATATCACCAGTAATATATATTACTGACGAGCATTTTACTGCTGAAAAATGTTTCCACTACACTGTTCCATGAGAGGTAGCAGATGAGGATGCAAGATGTCTAACGGACGCAGGATGTCCGTGACATACCGTTGTGACGTCAGAGTTCCCTCAATCACTACCAGACTTGGGCTGAGGTCATACGTGATGGCTTCCCACACCATAACACCAGAAGTAACATTGCACGGTTCCTGCTTCGAGACACGGAAAACTATACTGCTGTAGAATAACATCGCCATCGGGGAGGACATGAAGCATGAATGGATGAACTTGGTTCGCAGCTGCTAGAGTGTCTTCGATTACTAACACAGGCTCCATGAAACTGCAGGAGAATGTCTCCCACCAACCAGCGTCCTTGGTGCTCTGCAAGTTTCTAGCTGCCATTCACCTCGACGACGGAGTTTATGGAGACGACTATCGGCTTAAATTGATTCACCTGAAAAACCGACAAGTTCCAGTTGATCGACGGTCAAATCCCGGTGGTCCCGTGCGCACTGCAGTGGTAAATGACGATGTCGAGGGATCAACATTTGAGCACTTAGGGGTGGTCTGCTGCGAAACTCCATGTTCTACCATGTATATACAACGATAGGTGTACTCCGAACCAATAGTGCCTGCCCTTTCGGCAGAGATGCCACAGATCTCCATCTATCCTACTATTAATATGATCAATGATACTGTTCACTTGACCTCTTGGATGTATGTTAGGTTTCCGTTAGTGAGCCGGCCGAAGTGGCCGAGCGGTTCTAGGCGCTACAGTCTGGAACCGCGCGACCGCTACGGTCGCAGGTTCGAATCCTGCCTCGGGCATGGATGTGTGTGATGTCATTAGGTTACCTAGGTTTAAATAGTTCTAAGTTCTAGGGGACTGATGACCTCAGAAGTTAAGTCCCATAGTGCTCAGAGCCATTTGACCCTTTTATTCCGTTAGTGAGTTTTGTTGGTGGTAGCGTGCCGTTGTGCCCGCAGAGCTTCACCCTTATTTTCCTGACAGCTGATTCTAGGTTTGACAACTTTTCTGTGGTTTTCGTCGAGCGTAATCCGCATCCCTCTTCTGTCAGCTTTGGGCCGAGAATTTTTCTCATGGCTCTGCGTTCTTGTTTCAGAATGCTTTCTATGTCGCTTTTTGTATTGAGTTTTAGTGTCTCACTTGTACACAGTATTTCGAGCTTCATTACTATGTTCTAGTGACTGACCTTTGTTTGAATGGACATGCATTTCTTATTATGTATGTCTTTTATTCTGCCGTAACTTCTCTTCATTATTTGTAGTCTAGTCCTCTGCGAGATTTTTCGTCTTGCAGGTTCGAGGAGTTCACCTAGATATTTGAAATGTGTACCTCTGTTTATCTTCCAGTTTTTTGTGTTTAATTTTTGTATTTTTAGTATTGATAAGAAGGATTGAGATTCCTGGAAATAAATTTGCAGGCCAACTTTTTCTGCACATTATTTTAATATTTCTGTTGCTTTGGTTGCTGTTGCTTCGTTATCCGAAAGTATGGCCACGTCGTGTGCGAAACCTAGGTTTGAGATTTCTGTCATGTTCCAGGATCGTACGAGTCGTGACTGTGTTCAGTGCCCCAGGATTTTCAATTATTTTTAACTTTCCTTTGTCCAGCACTAGGTTGAACAATAGTGTAGATAATCCGTCGCCTTGGCGTACTTCAGTTTCGATCATGACAAAAAACGCGACGCACCGCGAAGGAATTATCAAAATGGAACGGAAATCAGTTGATGTGATGTGAATGTACATACAAACAAACAAAATATTACAAGTTCACAAGAATCTGATGATTTATGCAAGAGAAAGAGCTTCACAAGTTGAGCAAATCAATTACGCATGGCCCTTAAGGAAGCAATTATTCGTCTTGGCGTTGAGTGACAGAGTTGCCGGATGTCCTCCTGAGTGATATCATGAGAAATTCTGGCTAATTTCGGCGTTAGGAAGACAAAATCCCCAGCTGGTTGGGGGGCCCTGTCCATGATTCTCCAAACGTTCTCAACTGAGGAGAGATCCGACGAAGTTGCTAGCTAAAGTAGGGTTTGGCAAGCGCGAGGACAAGCAGTAGAAACTCTCGCCGTTTGTGGGTGGGCTTTATTTTGCTGGAATTTGTGCCAGGATGACTTGCCACAATGGTCAACAGTACAGGCGTAGAATATCTTCGGCGTACCGCTGCGCTGTAGGGGTGCCGCGCATAACAACCAAAGGTGTTCTGATATGAAATGAAATGGTACCCTAGATCGACACTTTCGGCTGTCGGGCCGCATGGCGGGCGACAGTCAGGTTGGGTCCCACCACTGTTTGTGGCATCTCCAGACACGTCTTTGGTGGTCATCGGGCTCAGTTTGAATCGGAAATCAACACTGAAGACAATTATACTCCAGTCAATGAGATTCTAGGCAAAGGTGAGCACCACCACTGCAAAAATGTTTGTTGGTGTACTAAAGTCAATGGTAGACGGCACGAGGGACACTGTGGCTCATCCCTCTTTCTGTGAACCGCCTATAGCGATCCTTACGGTTCCTGAAGCACCAGTTGCACGTCGGATCGATGATAATGATGAATCCGGGACTCTAAGTGCCTCTCTCACGTTTGCTTATCCTCTCGTTCTGTTGTCTCTCTAGTCCAAGCGCTTCCTTCTCAATGCTTTGTTCGGCCGTTGTTCACCAGTTCTGCCAACGTCATTGAACAGTGGCATCGCCCCCACTCAAATGTCGAGCGATTCGTCGATTACTCCAACCGCATTGTTTGAACCCAAGTACACGTCCTCTCTCAAATGCTGACATCTGTGTATACTGTTCACGCGCCTTTCTGTGAACCACAATTACTACAAAAGTGAGTAATGGCATGAAATTCGCATGGACATTGTGTCTCCCCTGTTTGCAAACCTTGCCTACAGCGCTGTGAAATTGCGCTGCAGCATCACACATTTATCCATCGGTACCTTAAGTTGACAGTTTCGTTTTTTCGTGTGTACCTTTTTGAATTTGTGACCAATTTCCCTTCTTCGTTTTGCGTCGATCTTTTTTGTCTTACAGTATATATGCTGAAGAAGTCAGGTATGACGTAACAACCGGATTATTTCACTAACGGTTCCAGATACCGAAACGAGGTACGCACTATTGTTACACTATTGAGAGTCATAATTCTTGTAGTAATCGACATACTGAAGCAAGTACAACTTATTTCATGTAACAATATAATTTTACCGCCATCCGAAAGCCCTTGGAAAGACGGGTACAATGATATAATGCTTGTTAATTTTGAGATCGAAACTCTTCGCGGAATAGTTAGAGAAATTTTCTAAAATTGAAAGGCAAGTCTGCGTGAATCACCTATTGCGTTGTAAAGACCACTATGCCAGGCTATGTCGTTGTATGAAGCATTTCAACTGATTATTTACCTGCACTGCAGGGCTGGCAGAAACTGTGTCGTCTATCGGCAGGTCATGTCAGCTTCAACAATGCATGCAGACATACACACTAATGAGGACAGGGTCGACTTTTATGCAGCGAATGTCAAAGAAATGCTGTCGAAGCGGTACGGCGGCACAGGGATGCCTATTCTGAGTTCTTGCGTCAGGCACTTTCGAGAATTATTATGTCTCCATGGCGAACAGGCAGCTTCAACATCTAATAGAGGACAGGGATGAAGACAACACAGGGAGCTTGATGAAACTGTTCTGGCTACGACGCTTATCAGTCCGCATGGTGGCATGATGTTTTGCCGGGGAACGTGGAATCAGCCAGACTAGTGCCATTCGCATATTCCATGGGTATAAATTCTATCCTTATTATTTATCACTACGTCAAGAACTCGGAAGACGTTGTATAAAAATTTGCTGGTTTTCTCTGCTGAGGCCGCGAGGTGATACCACGTTTTTCCAACACTACATCAAGAACTCGGAAGACGTCGTATAGAAATTTGCTGGTTTTCTCTGCTGAGGCCGGGAGGTGATACCACGTTTTTCCTACTTGTGCTCTTTGCCGAATGAATCAATGTGCACTAACCACGTTAGTATTAATTTATGTAACAAGCACTACTGGGAAGCGTAAAATCCACGTTGTCTTCGTCAGATGCAATACTAACGACTATGGAGCGGAAATGATTTGTGCGGAATCGTAGGAAATTTCTATGTGGAACCTAACTTCACACTAGAGATGTTAAACGGAAGTAAATGTGCACTTTCATACGAAACTTCTACCCGTTCCTCTTGAAGAGAGACTTCTCGATAGGCGACGTTGTTTACCGCCCCAACACTATGATCACGCCGGCCGGAGTGGCCGAGCGGTTTTAGGCGCTTCAGTCTGGAACCGCGCTTCCGCTACGGCCGCAGGTTGGATCCTGCCTCGGGCATGGATGTGTGTGATGGCCTTAGGTTAGTTAGGTTTAAGTAGTTCTCAGTTCTAGGGGACTGATGGCCTCAGAAGTTAAGTCCCATAGTGCTCAGAGCCATTTGAACCATTTGAACTATGACCGCACAGATCGCTCTTCCCCTGTCCAGACGTTAGACAGGACTAAAAACTACAGTACAATGGCAGGCCAGGTCCTATGATTTGACTCCTCTTGATTTCTTTCCATGAGGAGCGCTGAAAGTTGCAACTTACCATGAAGCCCCCAACTACACCAGGCGGTATGTGTCGTCGAATAGCCTCGGCATACCATTCAATATACTTTCATCTGTTCAGCTATCTCTGGGACGGTGGTTGTAAAAATAATGTGCCTTACAGTCGATGGTAAACAATTAGAAAATATAATTAATTAAAGTACAAATCTACGTTTCGCTGAGAAAAATGTTTTTCTGGGTGACATATCGTTAGTCATTGTGAACAAAATATCAATTTATTTAAATTGTAGTCTGTTTAATTTTAGTTCTGAGCAGTATCTATACACACTCTTGTCCAACGGCATGAGTCTTACCCATAAGAAATATCAAGGCGTCCCTAGAGAAAGACAGGTCCGGGTTATTCTGTTTTTAGCTTAGAATGTTAACAAGGTAGTTCCCTGTTTTCCGTGAATAGGGCTATTTACCATTATGAAGTACGGACGACAGGCGTTTCTGTTTCTGCTTTAACAAATAAGCAGCAACGGGAAGGGTTTAAATGGAAAACTGCTTGACGAACCTATAGTTGTTTCCGCAAAAACCTGGAAACGTACAAACATTTGAAACAGTTTAACTTAGCTCTGTCTCATGCGTCAGAAGCTAGCATAAGCCGTAGTTCCATATACAAAAATCACTGTTGTCCCTGTATCTACGTTGTATGGGAAATAAGGATTTATTTTCGTAGCGTAGGCCTGCCTTGCGGTGTATAACGACGCAGCTTGGCATGAGTGCTCTTCTTGGTGGTGTTATCAACGCAGTACCCGACACTGGCCTCGTCGCTTTTAGTACATATCTCGGATTATTTTGCGAAAGGTTTCAGTGTCAGTATCAACAAGCGCTATAATTCTGAAATTACGCTTCCAAGAACTACTCTGTGTAGTTGTGATAAGTATACGGTTCCATTAAGAAATAGGCGTACTTGTTCAAATATGTAGGTTGATACAAGGGTTCAGAGCATTACCAACACCAAACATTACACGCCCATCAGCGTGACGTCTATTCTAGGAAACCTTGTCTCGATACCTGGAAACTTTCACGAAATAAAAGGGGTGTGTTTATCGTAAGTGACTCAACCTCAACCTACCCCTTTACATTTAATCTTAAGCTAACAGATGGAGTTTCAGTAGCTGTTTCTACGCCTCTATGTGTACTGCTTTATTCAGCCGGCTGAAGCCGACGATTTTCTTCAGATTTTTATGCCATATTAGTAGCCACATGTTAGTACGGAAAGAAAACATTGCTCGCAAAGAATTTTTTTTAAATTTGTAGAATTTAAAAACGGCTTGTGTTTCGTGTATAAGCCCCCCAAAATCGCAAGTTTCGGCGAAATATGTCAGGTTTTAAATCTTACTGGATATCAGTTAACTGTCCCAGATAAACATATAAGTTAGGCCGGCCGGAGTGGCCGTGCGGTTCTGGGCGCTACAGTCTGGAACCGAGCGACCGCTACCGTCGCAGGTTCGAATCCTGCCACGGGCATGGATGTGTGTGATGTCCTTAGGTTAGTTAGGTTTAATTAGTTCTAAGTTCTAGGCGACTGATGACCTCAGAAGTTAAGTCGCATAGTGCTCAGAGCCAAACATATAAGTTAACGTTTTGCCGACAGCTGTCGTTCAGTATTATTTGTCTTGCAGTCATCCACTTATTTTGCATGTTGTTTGTTTCGGATTGTTTTATCATAAAGTCAACTTTGTCACTACTGTCTGGCAAATCCTTTATAGAGAATTGCTATACAGTCTTACTGTTGGTCAGGACTACCATGTCCTCTGCAAACCTCAAGTTAGGGAACCTTTTGAAATTTATTGTAATTCCCCCTTCTTTCGAAATAATTTCGAACATAGCTATCTCAATGGCCACTGTGAACAGTTTTGAAGATATAGGGTCTTGTCTTCCCTATGCTGACAGATGCCATCGAAGTATCATACAAGTGACAGTCAAATGAAAACTAGACAGTTGGAGAAAAAGTAAGTAAATTGTTTACTATTTCAAACTGAATCGCCGTAACTCAGTACTTTTATAGCACTGTGAGACAATACGATTAATGCCTTTACGGAAAAATGTTTGCTGCTGCTAATGTTGCCAAGCTCTAATACATCCTCCATTCAGTCCCGATCTCTCCCCATGCGACTTCAATATTTTAGGAGCACTGACGAAGGATATATGTGGCCGTCCATTTGCTTCACGCGTATGTACAGTCATGCTCAAAAGTATCCGAACTACCTGAATTGCATTTCACCTGATTCGCATGCAACACACATAACGCAGCTGTCTAGCAGATCCTCTAATCGCTCCTTGGTACAGTCGTTTGACTATTGAAAATGGTTCCAACAATTCAGCACTAGAAAACACTGCTCTGTATCGCAATAACTCAAGATGTAAAGTAATACTACGATACTACAAATATCAGGGAACACCTTATCACAGATAAGACTGTCCTTAAGGCTTGTAAGCTCACATTTATTACTATAAATGACATACCGAAAAAGTTAACATTCTCATTATTACGTCAGATAGCTAATGCACGTAGTAAGTTCGTCGTAATCATGAAATACTCTTCAAAGTAACA
The DNA here is from genome assembly GCF_023864345.2 of Schistocerca serialis cubense. Classification (NCBI taxonomy): domain Eukaryota; kingdom Metazoa; phylum Arthropoda; class Insecta; order Orthoptera; family Acrididae; genus Schistocerca; species Schistocerca serialis. The sequence goes on from NC_064640.1 coordinate 588,519,532, forward strand.
TACCGTACTTACTATTTAACACAAAATGACATTAAAAATTTAAGTAATTCAAGAGCAGCTAGTTGAGAATATGTATGAACTTCCAATGACACGACGAACCGTCTCGTTCTGCATATGGATTCAAACCCAGGTCATGCAGACTAAGCAAAGATTTCGTGACTGACGGAAACTAACAGTCATTCCTGATTAGGCATACAGAGAGTGATATACCTCGATTTTAGACAGTATCATTTAGCAAATATCAACTTTAAATTACATAACGCAAACATTTTTAACGGTCGCGAATTCCTACCCAGCACCTAATGTCCCTGTTAACGAATTACGGGAGATGTTAGATATTGCTTCTTCACAAGTAACTTATTTGAAATGCCGTGAGGTAAAGCTTTGTGTTGGACATGGATTCGAACCCAGAACCTAATCGAATAGATAGCGAAGCACAATCAACTGTGACATATCGCATATTCTCTGCAGTAACTATATGTTTTACCTGAAACGACGAGATGAAACATTAATTTTTTCCTTCCCAGGACTCCAACCCAGCACCTATCGCTGTTTTATTCTACAGAAAACGAACGTTATATATGGGTTTGTTACATTAGCAGCGACATGTGAGCATGTTCCACCTAGAAATAATATGACGAAGAGTTCAGTGCTGACTGGGAATCGAACCCCACACATTCCGTTGTTTACTACCCACAAAGAGACGTAAGCTACCGAATTTTTCTCCACCAGCATCTCGGAATAACATCTTGAACTTACAGTGATCTCGCAAATAGTTTTGTGTCTCACTGGGAGTCACAAACGTCAAATATCGTTAGTGTTGACAACGAATGAAAATACATTAAACGTCGAAATTATTATCCACCAGCATATAGGTGTTCTCATGCTAGATCTTGACAATACATAATGAATTCTTTAGTGCCGTGCCAGGATTCGAACCCATTCACGCGCAATATGTGGACATGTTGAGGAATTTGCAGTTTTGAACAAACAACAAATTGTAGCCGAGCTGTATTCTCACGAAGGGAACAAATTCCACGTTAAGGGCGGTCTGAGTTGCATTCCCAGTACAGAACCGATTTTATCGACATACAGAATCTCAGATAAAAGCTGGAATAAGAGTTCTATGATCCTACATAGCGTTTGATCCGTCACTAGAAATAAATAACTAGTATAAGAAAGGTTACTGGTGATACAGTTTCTACACGTCGCCACTCCAGACTTTATTGTGGCTCAACCTAACGTCTACTTGGTAGAGAACGAATATCATTTTCAATGTGAATTTCAGACCACAATGTCATTATATCTTCATCACTTGGTGTAGCCAGAAGAAAATGGAATCTGTCTCTCCCTATCTAAAATCACTGACCGAAGTTGGAATCGAACCAAGACCATATATATATATATATATGAACCTATCATCAGCACAACAGACCACCAAATCCTCTTCTCAGTGGCTCATTTTTCTATCGTAACGCCGGTGTGCCACAATGGCTGAGAATTTAGACACACAAGCTCCCTGTATCAATTTGCAGCTTGTTCAGTAAATTCATTTACTTGGTTGACCTAATCACCATGAACTAGCTGCCTCGGCTACCCAGTGCATACATTCAACTTTATTTAGTAATCACTGAAATAAAATCACGTAACTGCCACCTACACAGAACTGCCAACAGTGTAGGATGCAGAAATTTAAATAGGAAGTGTTCCTTTCGACTTGAGCTACTCTATTGCGCTATCTGTTTGTTGGAAACGCCGTGCAGTGCAAAAGAAAAGGTATAATTGTTTGTCTCTCATAGGTATTGACCTAGCCATATGCATTATCCCACAGCGCTGTGAAATGCAGAAGTTCTGGAGGAATTGTTGTTGACTTCTGGAGCTGTTATAGCTGTGGGTCAGCTAGTAGCATAATGATAAGTATCCGGCATGGTAATTAAGATGTCACGAGTTCGAGTACATTCACTGCTATATTTTTTAAAACGCAATTCTGCTGTTTGCTAAAGTTATCAACATAATGGAACTTGTAACATAATTCCCTTCACTTCTCAACCCTAAATAGTCGTATGTGGAAAGAGGGCTAACTTCTGCGACATTTTGTTCATTTCAGGTTTAACAGACAGCCAGACAGTAGATGCATCTCGATACTTTTGTATTATGTATGGGTTGAGCGCATCGTGCCAAAGTATGTCGGAAAAGTATTTTCTACATTAGCTGTCGTCTGGTAGTGGCATTTTATTCTTCTTCAAACCTTGTTTGACAGCTTTAACTCAGAACAAGTTTTCTACATGCATGTAATCAATAAACTGCATGTGCATTTTCAGACTGTTATAGATAACATCAGAGAATTCGCATATATCATTGATGATTAATTTCTGTCTCATGTATACTATTGTTTTAACAACATTAAAGGAAACCTTACGAAAATTGTGAACTGTGTTATAAAAAATGAAATAAAACTACCCACGATAACCTTATGACGAAAGTCTGTTTTAATAAAACTGTGTATCTGTACACAAGCCTGCGTCAATCGTCACGAATTGGTAAAAACTACACACTTAGATTTTGATTGGGTCTGCGTTTAATTGGTATGCTGTGTCATACTCAAGAGGGATCCAAATGTGGCATATCATAAGTAAAGTTATATATTCCTAGAAACCCAAAATTTGCTTGTCAGCAGCGGAAAGAGGTGTTACCTGTTGTGGAGCATTGTAAGTTTTTCACCGTGAGCAGAAAGTATTTTCTTGAGATTTCCTTACCTATGTCTGATCTGATTGCTTGTAGCTCGTTCACAGAAGGGATAAAAATGATACAATCAGTTAGACTGGAACTGCGAACCATAACAGACGCTTTTTCACAGGTCAGCACGATACCACATATCAGGCGAAGATGTATGTATCTTAGCTTCCTCCTACGAGACCAATAGTGTCTAGAACTCGTAAACCGCTATTTAAAAGACAAGATTAGTTGCGATTTCCACGTGCAATGACTTTACTGGGCTGAAAACCGTAAAGTTACAATCTTTTGTTACACCTCAAGCGATAACAACTCAGATTATTCAATGGAAATGACAGGTAAAATCAAGTGAAATTTGAGGCTTAATTTCGTGCACATCAGGAAGTAACTCGCCGATCACAGAGTTGCCAATAATACATTCCTTGTTGCCAAATCTCAGTTACAATACCAGCAGGAGGAAGACGAACCGATGTGATCTTACAGCGGGCTGCGAAGTGACCATAGCTGGTGTCTCCAAGTCTCGGCTGCAACGGCATGGAATACGTAATGCGTCTGATTCGCATTTCTGTTACTAGGTTTAGGGACTGGAGCGTAGTTACTAATAATACTAAGAACTGACTGAAAACTAAGCATCATAAACCAGTAACTGTCATAGTTGTTTGTATATTTCTTTCGTAAGTGTACTCAAAACTAAGAAACTCATTCACAGATGTTTTCGTGCCTCGCCGATAGTCGAGCACAACAAACAAATAATAAAAAAAAAGAATGTGTGTATTTGTGTGTGTGACAGAGAGAGAGAGAAAGAAAGAGAGAGAAAGAGAGATAAAAATCAAAAAGAATGAGAGAGAGAGTAAAAAATTGTAAAGAAATTGAATCATTAAAATGACACGTTCCACATCATTACGAAATATCATATTCATGAATTATGAAACAGGAATTAATCTAATCATATCATATTGGTGACTAGCCATGAAGAGACATGAATTACCGAAGTTTTTGCCAATACCAGTAACCAAATCTAAACTTGAAAATAAATGACGACAATTTTTGTCATAAACCGGGACTTCTGTCAAGTCCCTTTCGTGCCTGTTAATTAACCACGAAAGATGTCTGATATACTTTTATCGTGAAGTAACAAAGTGTGCATGCATTTAAAGATGATGTGCATGATGTGAAGGTCTGTGACAGAGATACGAACCCAACACGATTCTTTTCCTGTCTACGGAATCCTTTCCATATTAATATCAAACATCAGCAATTACTCGTAGATTACATTAAAAGTAAAATAGTTGATGAAGACCTTACTTGATAACAAAAACGCCCTGCCTTTCTTCATTTACTTGCGCCTAGAGATGCCTATCGAGTACTGACAAACCAAAAGGCAAGAGATGATTACTGCCTTCTGATATACGTCGCTGTCAGTTATTCCATGTGATTTGGTTGACATGACCTGTTTCAAGTTGTGTATGACAGACAATGTTTTAGAAAATCAATAGTTTTCATTTGCAATAAACAGAAAAATTTTCATTCTAAGCTATCCAAGTACAAAAGTTTCGCAATATTAGTTAAAATTTAATATTTGCTTCTATAATGTAGGAAAATATTTCACAGTTGCAAAACTCGCATCCGATACATTGACCTTACACTTAGTCGCTGACCATAAATTCTAGCTCAGAGTGACACCAGATTAAGTAACCTAATGTAGCGAAGATTGTTTGCCAGTGCTCCTTCTCACCGGAAAATACGTAATTCACTCATTGGTCTCCATAAGTACACTGTAACAGTAATTTCTGTGTGTATGCAATGCATACGGATTAGAGTTTAGTGGTGCTCTCTCTTCCACTTCTGTATACAATAAGCCTGACCTCAACGGGCCCATTATCATTACAGGCCCTGCGCAGTGCAATATCATACTAACAACCTGACTGTTCGTTTTATCTGATTTTGTAATCACTTAAATAAAACAACATGACCTTCCAGTGGGTGACATATCGTCCCTCTTTTCCTTCTGTGAAATCTGTCAATAAGCTTTTTGCCTTGCAGCCAGCGAAATGCGACAGAGTACGGCCGGTAAACGATTCACAAACCACGATTTAGTGCCATTAAGACGATTTCTTTAAACATTGTCGTAGCTGAAGGATTTTGGTTTCGTCTTAAATCGTGTCAAGCACCAATGTCCACAGACATCTCAGTTAGAAAAAAGCTCATTATCCAGGTACGAATGTTGTGAAACAAACTTCCCATGTTTGTGTCAGGTTGATCTTTTCGTCTGATAGCACTGCTTAAGTATTTTGTCTATAGGGTACCACAAGTAGTGTTCCTGTAGCTGTGGGCCGGCCGCGGTGGTCGTGCGGTTCTAGGCGCTCCAGTCCGGAGCCGCGCTGCTGCTACGGTCGCAGGTTCGAATCCTGTCTCGGGCAAGGATGTGTGTGATGTCCGTAGGTTAGTTAGGTTTAATTAGTTCTAAGTTCTAGGGGACTGATGACCACAGCAGTTGAGTCCCATAGTGCTCAGAGCCATTTTTTTTTTTTTTTTTTTTTTGTGGCTGTGGGATTCATTGGTAACTACGCACCAGTCTCTAAACCTAGTAACAGAAATGCGAATCAGACGTATTACGTATTCCAAGCCGTTGCAGCCGAGACTTGGAGACACCAGCTATGGTCACTTCGCAGCCCGCTGTAAGATCACATCGTTTCGTCTTCTTCCTGCTGGCATTGTAACTGAGATTTGGCCACAATGCAATGTATGATTGGCAACTATGTGATCGACTACGTACTTCCTGGTGTGCACGGAATTAAGCCTCAAAGTTCACTTGATTTTACCAGTCATTTCCATTGAATAGTCTGAGTTATTATCGCTTGAGGTGTAACAAAAGATTGTAACTTTACGGTTTTCAGCCCAGGAAAGTCGTTGCACGTGGAAATCGCTACTAATCTCGTCTTTTAAATAGCGGTTTACGAGTTCTAGACACTATTGGTCTCGTAAGAGGAAGCTAAGACACATACTTCTTCGCCAGCTCTGTGGTAACGTTCTGATCTGTGAAAAAGCGTCTGTTATGGTTCGCAGTTCCAGTCTAACTGATTGTATCATTTTTATCTCTTCTGTGAAAGAGCTACAAGCAGTCAGGTCAGACATCGCTAAGGAAATTTCAAGAAAATACTCTCTGCTGGTAACGTCCGCGTGGGGCACACAATACTCCTTAAAGCCTGTACAGTGGTAAGTGAACGGGCTTCACCTTATGAGAAAGGAATTTCGTATAGATATCGACCGCGTGTACCTGAATGGTGGCAAATCAGACTTACACCCACTCGGTAATAACAATGATGAAACAAGCAAGTACGAAATGCAATTACACGTCAGGATGGACCAAAAGCAACACTGAAGATGCTACCAATTTAATAATAATACGGTCGCCATCCTAACTAGGCATTAACTGCGTGACTTCCCTGTACAAGTTGGTAGATATTCATGCAAAACAACACGTAGTAACACTGCATAATATAGTAAAATTTTAGAACCAAAAAATCTATTGAACTGATGGTTTCACGTTCTGTACTGATATGGAGAAACCATGAATACATAACACTACACTATAATGAATACTACAAAACTTCGTACTGTCTATTGATCTGATTAAAATCAGCATAGGTTACCCTTGAAATAGCACTTTCGAGCCACACACAAAATGTCAATTTTGATAAAGATAAAACACTGATAAATTTTGACTTATATATTGACTTGAACTATTGCTGGTCAAATCAATTTAGAACACTTCAGAATCCAAATGAATAAAAAGAGTGGGGGTGTGACCCTGAAACTGTTATGATCACTACATTAAAAAAAATTGATTACTGAAATTATCATGCGTTCAAGATTTCCAGTATATGAGTTACTACTCTATTTATCTTATTTACTTCTCATTTAAATACCTTTATATCTGTCTCGAAATAATTAAACTTCATTACTATATCAATATTAAAGTTATCTTTCAACTTCGTTAGACCTTCGTTATTCATTTACTGGTTCATTAACAAAACAGTTCTTTAAACACCATTTTAACATAACTAGGCCTGCAAGTAATTATTATTAATACAAAATTTAATTTTTCATTTCGGGACACTCGGATTGCACAACATTTGGAAAGGACCCTGTCTAGGTTAGTTGTGAGGATAATTAAATGATTGGAAAGTTCTGGTAAAATATAGGTTATTATTGAACAGTTCACTCTATGGTCTATACGAATACAGTACTAAAAGTTTCAACCTGCTTTTATCGATGGGGCTGTAGGCGAGCGGCGAGATGGCGAGGCACAGAGCACACATACAACCACAGCTATGGCTCTTGACGTATCGGCGCTTTAATTCTTCTTAGTGTCGCAATACTTTTCCATTTAGTGCCTATGGAATGTTGCCATGCTGTGTGGGCGTTGGAACAGCATACCCGAGGCTCAGTGAAACTACTTCTTCCAGGAGAGCCTCCTCGCACCAGAAGGTGTTGCTCAGACCAATGCCAAACTCCAACTACCACTGCTGAGCCCGTTGTGCCGTGCAGTGCCCGCGTGCATTTCCCCGCGCTCGCCTGCCATCCAACTTTTACCGCTCCCTTACAGACAGGGTATTCACCAGAGGTTTTGCATTCTACATATCCTAACACATTGCCTACGTATGGACCAGACGCACAGTTACAATTTTAAACACCTTACAACAGTTTCAACATTTGTTACATTTCAATTCTATTACAATATTGCTTGACATTTGACATAAACATTAATATTCACATTGAAACTTGTTTACAGTTTTCTTAACACAATGGCATGAAACAAAAAAGAAATGAAAGCAAAACGTTAATTACACAAGTTTATCGAAAAATCAGAAGAAAAAAATTACTTATTTGTACAATAGTACAGCGTTGTTGTTGTTACATGCTCACGGTGAAAATCTTACAATGCTGCACAACAGGTAACGCCTCTTTCCGCTGCTGACAAGGAAATTTTGGGTTTCTAGGAATACATTACTTTATTTATGAAATGGTACATTTGCATCCCTCTTGAGTATGACACAGCATACCAATTAAACACAGACCCAATCAAAATCTAAGTGAGTAGTGTTTTACCAATTCGTGACGATAGACGCAGGCTTGTGTACAGATACACAATTTTATTAAAACAGACTTTCGTCATAAGGTTATCGTGGGTAGTTTTATTTCATTTTTTATAACACAGTTCACAATTTTCGTAAGGTTTCCTTTAATGTTGTTAAAACAATAGTATACATGAGACAGAAATTAATCATCAATGATATATGCGAATTCTCTGATGTTATCTATAACAGTCTGAAAATGCACATGCAGTTTATTGATTACATGCATGTAGAAAACTTGTTCTGAGTTAAAGCTGTCAAACAAGGTTTGAAGAAGAATAAAATGCCACTACCAGACGTCAGCTAATGTAGAAAATACTTTTCCGACATACTGTGGCACGATGCGCTCAACCCATACATAAAACGAGCAGCGATAGAAATACACCGTTTGTGGCAATATGTTCGGGACAACAGTACATTTTCAGGCGGACAAAATTTCGAAATTACAGTAGTTACAATTTTCAACAACAGATGGCGCTGCAAGTGATGTGAAAGATATAGAAGACAATGCAGTCTGTGGGTGCGCCATTCTGTACGTCGTCTTTCTGCTGTAAGCGTGTGCTGTTCACAACGTGCAAGTGTGCTGTAAACAACATGGTTTATTCCTTAGAACAGAGGATTTTTCTGGTGTTGGAATTCCACCGCCTAGAACACAGTGTTGCTGCAACAAGACGAAGTTTTCAACGGAGGTTTAATGTAACCAAAGGACCGAAAAGCGATACAATAAAGGATCTGTTTGAAAAATTTCAACGGACTGGGAACGTGACGGATGAACGTGCTGGAAAGGTAGGGCGACCGTGTACGGCAACCACAGAGGGCAACGCGCAGCTAGTGCAGCAGGTGATCCAACAGCGGCCTCGGGTTTCCGTTCGCCGTGTTGCAGCTGCGGTCCAAATGACGCTAACGTCCACGTATCGTCTCATGCGCCAGAGTTTACACCTCTATCCACACAAAATTCAAACGCGGCAACCCCTCAGCTCCGCTACCATTGCTGCACGAGAGACATTCGCTAACGATATAGTGCACAGGATTGATACGGCGATATGCATGTGGGCAGCATTTGGTTTACTGGCGAAGCTTATTTTTACCTGGACGGCTTCGTCAATAAACAGAACTGGCGCATATGGGGAACCGAAAAGCCCCATGTTGCAGTCTCATCGTCCCTGCATCCTCAAAAAGTACTGGTCTGGGCCGCCATTTCTTCCAAAGGAATCATTGGCCAATTTTTCAGATCCGAAACGATTACTGCATCACGGTATCTAGACATTCTTCGTGAATTTGTGGCAGTACAAACTGCCTTAGACGACACTGCGAACACCTCGTGGTTTATGCAAGATGGTGCCCGGCCACATCGCACGGCCGACGTCTTTATTTTCCTGAATGAATATTTCGATGATCGTGTGATTGCTTTGGGCTATCCGAAACATACCGGAGGCGGCGTGGATTGGCCTCCCTATTCGGCAGACATGAACCCCTGTGACTTCTTTCTGTGGGGACACTTGAAAGACCATGTGTACCGCCAGAATCCAGAAACAATTGAACAGCTGAAGCAGTACATCTCATCTGCATGTGAAGCCATTCCGCCAGACACGTTGTCAAAGGTTTCGGGTAATTTCATTCAGAGACTACGCCATATTATTGCTACGCATGGTGGATATGTGGAAAATATCGTACTATAGAGTTTCCCAGACCGCAGCGCCATCTGTTGTTGAAAATTGTAACTACTGTAATTTCGAAAGTTTGTCTGCCTGAAAATGTACTGTTGTCCCAAGCATATTGCAACATACGGTGTATTTCTATCGCTGCTCGTTTAGTTTTTATTGCCGTTTCAAATATACCGGTCATTTTTGAAACACCCTGTACAAGTTCAGCAGAATTGCGCTTTAAAAAATATAGCACTGAATGTACTCGAACTCGGGACATCTTAATTACCATGCCGGATACTTACTATTTTTTTTTATATGGACAGCTCAAAATGTGTGCCCCGACCGGGACTCGAACCCGGGATCTCCTGCTTACATGGCAGACGCTCTATCCATCTTTTTTTTTTAAGTAATGGCAGACGCTCTATCCATTTTCTTTTTTTTTTGTGTTTTGCCAGTGTCAGGCTTACCACCTATGCTGACATACATTTTGTTGTACCATCGCATAAATAGTGTCTACAATGTCCATATGTTGACAAATAGTGGCTAATTAGAAAATTAATTAATTAATTAAGGAAATGAATAAAACTGAAAATGCGCCCAAATGAAAGACATGAAGACATTGCGGATAGTACAAATACAAAAGAAACATGCTCCTGTAGCAATGAAATGAAATTCGTGTCGGGGGCGACACCTGCTCATGACCCGACGTTCGATAGAGCAAGAGAGCCATCTAGCGACTCGTTCTCCAGACACTGGTGTAAGACTGGGTCGTCTTCTCGAAATTAACTAAGGGTCCGTAAGTGTGATCGATGTCTATCTCGGCTTCTTCGTCTATCTCATCTCTCACCCGTCACACCCCATCTGGCCGGCGGGTCGGTAAATGTAAGTCGCAAGTAATTAGCGAAGTCTTGCCTACATTTCTTATGCTGTTGCAGCTTCGTGTGTCCATCCAGAAGAAAATGCCAAAAATCAATTTCGTCCTTTTCCGATTCGTTATACACGTAGCCCACCACCATTCCCTGCACCCATGTCACTGCATTGGTTTTTTGGACCGGAAAATAAGATTCTTGGGGGAAAAAAAGTGTGTCTGATGAAATTGTGTGAGGGGCGGAGCGTAACAGGAACGTCAATATCTGTTGTGCCAAGTGCCACACTGGAGCCGTCCCACTACATGCTAAACGATGTTCATCAGTGTCCACTGTTGCGCAGCCTAAACATAGTGGAGTGTCTGCCAAATGAATCGCGTGCCGCCGTTGATTCGTTGTGAACTTCCTATTTACTACCACATACCAGGTTGAGCGTACCGACGTTGGGAGGTAAACGTTCCGTATAACGCGCCATTTCTGTCGCCAGTTCTTGTATGGGTACTTCTTTTCCGGGTATTCCTGGGGCACCGGCGCAGTAAGAGTTGGTATACGTCTCGCGTCGTCGGTAGTCGTGTTGTTGGGAAGGAATCTCTGACATAGCTAAGCTCCAAAAAAAAAAAAGACTTGAAATGTGACAGCTTCGGTGAAATATGGCCCACATTGACTGGGGATAGCATTGAAGTGGGCGCTAGTACATCGGCCAACGCACCCGAGATATTCCGAAATTGACCGCGCCACTGTCGGAAAATCGTACTGACGAATAACGCCCGTGCCTTTTCATATACGTTCACTAGACCAAGTCCACCCTCTCCAGGTGGTAGCGTAAGCGTTGTGTATCGGATCTTAAACAGGTGTCCCACACTCACGTAGGTTCCGAAAGTTGCTTGTATCCGTGATGCCATTGTGCGCGTTAAAGGCAGGACATGTGCTACGTGAGTGAGTCTCGGTGCTAGGTATACGTTAACATAGGTCACCCTCTGAATCATATCCCACGCTCTTAATTTCTGTAACAGCACCATTGTCCGCATCAGCTTCAATATGCGTCGGTAGTTATCCGCTGCTGTCCGCTGCACATCCGTGTGGAACGTAATACCTAGGCATTTTATCGTCTTAACTAACATGAGCGGGCCTTCCTCCACCGGTTGTAATCCTCGACCGACATTCATGCAGCGTGATTTTTGTAGATTAAGCACGCTTCCTGCCGCCATCCCGTATCGCTGTATCCATGCCAACGCCGTACGTACTTCTTCGTCTGTCCGTGCCACCAGCATCACATCGTCAGCGTAAGTGCGGCAATGAAAGGTCAGTTGTGGCAACGGCACTCCCTCCAACCGTCTTCGGAGACCATATAGACAGGGTTCCAAAGCCATTGCATGCAAAAATATCGAATGGGGGCAACCTTGACGAACTGACCTTGAAATAACAATGTAGTCAGTGCCCCGCCCATTCACCGAGACCTTTGATCGTACGCCGTATAACAGTCGCATGATCACTAGAATGAAGGCCTGTGGGATTTCCAATCTGCCCATCACCGCATGCAAAAAGGTATGATTCACTCTGTCGAACGCATGATCGAAGTCAATAGCGACGAGTGCCCCACGCACTCGGCATGCCGCTGCCAATGCGATGATATCTCGGTAGTCACCGAGCGCCGTATGTACGTTACTCTTACCGCCGAGGCAAGTTTGATCTATGAGGCGTCTATCAGAAAATGAAGACCGCAGGCGAGCCCCAAGGATGCGCGCGAAAATCTTATAGTCGCAGTTCAAGAGAGTGAGTGGTCTATAATCTCCTGGATTACTGCCACCGCGTGGTTTGGGTATAGGGATGATGATACCCTCCGTGAATTCGGCAGGTATCTCAGTCTGCGGTAACAGGAGTTCGTTTTACATCTGAATCCAAGTCCGTCCCATGAGGTATGCAAAGGCGCGGTAAAATTCAATTTGGAAACCGTCCTGTCCTGGGGAGCCCCACACAACACCCAGCCATCACGAGGCAGAGAAAATCCCTGACCCCGCCGGGAATCGCACCCGGGAACCAGGGCGTGGGAAGCGAGAACGCTACCGCACGACCACGAGATGCAGGCTACTCATATGCCGAAAGTGATAGGTAGCTATATACTGATATAAATATGAAGGGATTAGCACGTATGCAAGGTACAAAAGGTCATAGCATTTTTCGTGGCTGTCATTTCTACGTAGGTGATTAATGTGAAAAGGAATCCGGCGTAATTATACACTCCTGGAAGTGGAAAAAAGAACACATTGAAACCGGTGTGTCAGACCCACCATACTTGCTCCAGACACTGCGAGAGGGCTGTACAATCAATGATCACACGCACGGCACAGCGGACACACCAGGAACAGCGGTGTTGGCCGTCGAATGGCGCTAGCTGCGCAGCATTTGTGCACCGCCGTCAGTGTCAGCCAGTTTGCCGTGGCATTCGGAGCTCCATCGCAGTCTTTAACACTGGTAGCATTCCGCGACAGCGTGGACGTGAACCGTATGTGCAGTTGACGGACTTTGAGCGAGGGCGTATAGTGGGCATGCGGGAGGCCGGGTGGACGTACCGCCGAATTGCTCAACACGTGGGGCGTGAGGTCTCCACAGTACATCGATCTTGTCGCCAGTGGTCGGCGGAAGGTGCACGTGCCCGTCGACCTGGGACCGGACCGCAGCGATGCACGGATGCACGCCAAGACCGTAGGATCCTACGCAGTGCCGTAGGGGACAGCACCGCCACTTCCCAGCAAATTAGGGACACTGTTGCTCCTGGGGTATCGGCGAGGACCATTCGCAACCGTCTCCATGAAGCTGGGCTACGGTCCCGCACACCGTTAGGCCGTCTTCCGCTCACGTCCTAACATCGTGCAGCCCGCCTCCAGTGGTGTCGCGACAGGCGTGAATGGAGGGACGAATGGAGACGTGTCGTCTTCAGCGATGAGAGTCGCTTCTGCCTTGGTGCCAATGATGGTCGTATGCGTGTTTGGCGCCGTGCAGGTGAGCGCCACAATCAGGACTGCATACGACCGAGGCACACAGGGCTAACACCCGGCATCATGGTGTGGGGAGCGATCTCCCACACTGGCCGTACACCACTGGTGATCGTCGAGGGGACACTGAATAGTGCACGGTACATCCAAACCGTCATCGAACCCATCGTTCTACCATTCCTAGACCGGCAAGGGAACTTGCTGTTCCAACAGGACAATGCACGTCCGCATGTATCCCGTGCCACCCAACGTGCTCTAGAAGGTGTAAGTCAACTACCCTGGCCAGCAAGATCTCCGGATCTGTCCCCCATTGAGCATGTTTGGGACTGGATGAAGCGTCGTCTCACGCGGTCTGCACGTCCAGCACGAACGCTGGTCCAACTGAGGCGCCAGGTGGAAATGGCATGGCAAGCCGTTCCACAGGACTACATCCAGCATCTCTACGATCGTCTCCATGGGAGAATAGCAGCCTGCATTGCTGCGAAAGGTGGATATACACTGTACTAGTGCCGACATTGTGCATGCTCTGTTGCCTGTGTCTATGTGCCTGTGGTTCTGTCAGTGTGATCATGTGATGTATCTGACCCCAGGAATGTGTCAATAAAGTTTCCCCTTCCTGGGACAATGAATTCACGGTGTTCTTATTTCAATTTCCAGGAGTGTAGTTGCACGACTGGAGTTACCAGACTTCGAACGCGGAATTTTTGTTGGAGCTGGATGCATGGGACACTCTGTTTCGGAAAATTTTAAGAGAATCAAAATCCCCATACCCATAGTATCAATAGGGTACCGAGAATACCATATTTCAGGCATCACGTCTCACCACGTGCAACGCAGTGGCCGACGTTTTTCACTGAATGACCTAGAGCCACGGCGTTTTTCTAGAGTTGTCAGTGCTAGGAGACAAGAAGCACTACGTGAAACAACTGCAGAAATCCATATGGGACGTACGACGAACGCATCCGTTAGGAAAGTGCGGCGAAATGTGGCGTTAATTGGCTATGGCAGCGGACGACCGACACGTGTGCTTTCGCTGTGCCTCAGCTGGCCTGGTGAAATTGTCGGTTGGACCCTAGACGATTGGAATTCCGTGGCCTGTTCAGATGAGCCCCGATTTCAGTGTGTGAGAACTGATGGAAGGGTTCGAGTCTGGTGCAGTTCCCACGAAGCCATGTACCTAAGTTGTTAGCAAGGCATTTTGGAAGCTAGTGGTGGCTCCATAACAGTGTGGGCTGTTGTTTACTTGGAATGGACTGAGTCTTCTTGTCCAACTAAACCGAGCATTGACTGGAAATGTTTATGTTCAGCTACTTGGAGACCACATACAGCCATTCAAAGATTTTATGTTCGTAGTTATGGATGTCTATGCGCCATGTCACCGGGCCACAATTGTTCACGATTTGTTTGAGAAACAATTTGGACAATCTGAGTGAATGATTTGGTCACCCAGTTCGCCCGACATGAATTCCATCGCACATTTATGGGACATAATTGAGAAGTCAGTTCCTACACAAAATCTTATATCGGCAATACTTTCGCAATTATCGACGGCTATGGAGGCAGCATAGCTTAGCATTTCTGCAGGGGACTCCCAACGACGTGTTGAGTCCATGCCACGTCGAGCTGGTGCACTATGACGGGAAAAAAGAGGTTCGACTCGTTATCAGGAGACTTTTGTCACCTCAGTGTAGGTAATCTCTGGATGAATAAAGCTACTAACACTGCATCTGATGTTACTACTAATCCTTGTTCTGCCTTAATTCATTGCTGTTGCACACATAGTGCAGAACACACCAAACATTAGAATATGATCTGGTAGAGCCAGTTTCGTAGCAGTTACTAATGGTATAAATTGTAAAGTCGCTCCTTCATTTCTTTCCAGCGATTGGCAATAGAATGTTCGCAATACGTATGTATGTTGCCTGCGCGGATTTAACTTTCCACTAGCATCATCATCTCGAATGGAAAAGTGAAAAAGAGTTGGACAGCGTCTCACCTGTACAAGAGTCACAAAAAGAATGACTGCAATCTTCTTTTTTCTTTCCTCTGAACAACTTGCAGACCGGTGTGTACATAAAAAACCGACGGATACGTTATTTATGCCTGATGACATTTGATATGGACTCTTGTCTACCTTTAAGACGCTTAATACGTTCAGAAATGAGAATAAGTGGTAGATAGGAACGGAAGAAATGTAGAGGGGGTACCATTGAAGAACGAACAGTCGCTGGAGGAACAAAACGGTGGACACGCAGGGAAGTTATAAGACGGCTCTCTGTCCCTAGAGAGAATAACGCTTATAATATTTTCCGAGCAGCGGCCGCGAGAAGGACGCATGTCACAGCGACGGTGCCTAATCAGAGCGGGCCCTACTAGGTGGTCCGCAACCAGTCCTGTCTGATACAATCAAATAATTGATAGGCTGTCACACGGAAGGCCGGCTCAGACAAATGTTACACACGGACTCCGAGCGCGCCTCACCTCCGCTCGATGGACACTCTCACTTAAATTGAATTTTATATCAACGTGATATCAGTTTCAATGAATATTAAGTCTTTTTATTTTAATGAAACGACAGTAAATGTCACTGTTGTGCGCGTTCTCTAATGGAAAGCCTTCACGACGATTTACGCTCTACGCCACGATTGAAATCTATATTTCTTAGATACATGCATCATGATACGCTCACGTGCGTTTGGATATCCTGGTGACAAGTGGATGTAGTAAATGAGCCATTCAGTGGCCACTTCCAAATTCTTCTGCACGGTACCGTGGAACAAAATAAATAATTAAATTAAACCTTCAGACGTCTTACTTACACGGATTCCGTTTATGCGTATGAGAACCAGTAGGAAGCAGATCTTTGCGCTACGACACACAAGATTTATTTTACAATGTTCGTATGAAGGAAATACTCAACTATCGAAAAAAATCATTGAACCAAAGTATTATTTTTGCAGGGAATAACAGTTTCCTAGCGTTCAGTCAGTTAATAAATCCCGAAATGATTACACTGTTCCTAAGATGATGAAAGCATACTTGTTTTTGTAGGACATTAATGTCTGGGCTCTCAGCGATTTAGTAATGTGAATGAGTGACGAATACCTTTAGCACTATCGAAAAAAATCATTGCACCAAAGTATTGTTTTTGCAGGGAATAACAGTTTCCTAGCGTTCAGTCAGTTAATAAATCCCGAAATGATTACACTGTTCCTAAGATGATGAAAGCATACTTGTTTTTTGTAGGACATTAATGTCTGGGCTGTCAGCGATTTAGTAATGTGAATGAGTGACGAATACCTTTAGCACTATATGGAACAATTTGACCCATACGAATGGTTTCTGGGATTCGTAGATACGCCGTTATCGACATTGTGGCTATCCAGATATCATTACAGTTACAATTCATATCCAGTTGATGGATGGAAAGGGAAATGTCTGTTAGGAAGAACTGGTCGGCAGTGCCCTTCTGTTTCTATTTAAAGTATGTGAAGTAGTGTGTAATAGCTTAGCAACCGATCAGGTTACCTTTACTTTGAGCTACATAGACGTAGTACACAAAAAGGGATAGCATCGTGAAGAAAATTCTCAGTGTTGCACAACGAAGGTTGTGTGTACCTCTAAAAATTATCACTGAAGCACTGCAGGGTGTATTTGAGGTCCCGGTTCTTGGTCTGTGTACCAGAAGACAGTGATATAACTTATGGGGAGAAAACAGGCCACACTGTTGTGGATTGGCAAGAAAGCCAATCCACTATGACAGGAAGCCGAAAGGCACGCGTTTAAGCTCACACAGGATGGCGTGAGGTCTGGAAGAGGACAAGGTCTTTATAGTAGCAAAAATAGTACATAGCTTCTGGAATACTTAACTTTAATCCATAATTGGTGAACATCGGTCTGACGGTACATGCATCACAAGATAAATAGCAATTGATAATGGCGCCTTGCTAGGTCGTAGCAAACGACGTAGCTGAAGGCTATGCTAACTATCGTCTCCGCATTCGGGAGGACGACGGTTCAATCCCACGTCCGGCCATTCTGATTTAGGTTTTCCGTGATTTCCCTAACTCGCTCCAGGCAAATGCCGGGATGGTTCCTTTCAAAGGGCACGGCCGACTTCCTTCCCCGTCCTTCCCTAATCCGATGAGACCGATGACCTCGCTGTCTGGTCTCCTTCCCCGAAACAACCAACCAACCAACTATCGTCTCGGCAAATGAGAGCGTAATTTGTCAGTGAACCATCGCTAGCAAAGTCGGCTGTACAACTGGGGCGAGTGCTAGGAAGTCTCTCTAGACCTGCCGTGTGGCGGCGTTTGGTCTGCAATCACTGATAGTGGCGACACGCGGGTCCGACGTATACTACCGGACCGCGGCCGATTTAAAGGCTACCACCTAGCAAGTGTGGTGATGATGATGATGATGAGCGTTTGGCGTCATTGGCCGGGAGGCCCCTCGCGGGGCAGGTCCGGCCGCCATATCGCAGGTCTTATTACATTCGGCGCCACATTGGGCGACCTGCACGCCGGATGGGGATGAAATGATGATGAACACAACACAACACCCAGTCCCTGAGCGGAGAAAATCTCCGACCCAGCCGGGAATCGAACCCGGGCCCAGAGGACGGCAATCCGTCACGCTGACCACTCAGCTACTGGGGCGGACAGCAAGTGTGGTGTCTGGCAGTGACACCACACACAAAGTAAGCGAATGACTTAAGACAACTGTATTGTGCGTCCATTAGAAGGCGTCTCATGAATTTATAGTAAAAGAGATGTTACTCCTACGCCACTATTCCACTGGAACACGGAGGTATTGATTCTTTCCATGTGTCATGGAGATACTAGAAACGGTTCATAGTGGACCTACAACTGGTTTCGGGAACGATTTAACGTATGTGACATATCTCAGCATGGGTGTCTATGAGAAATGGCAGCATTCGGGGATATGACAGGAACAATCATTCGAAGCAAAAACGTCTAACGAACATGGGCTCTAAAATGTGTACCTTAAGAGCAACGAATAATTCTTCATCTTCGTTACTGTGAAACAAATCTCTTCTGCTACACTCCTATTTGCTTTTCATATTTTGAGAGATGGTGGTATGGGCTAAAATAAGAGAAACAGTCTTGTAAACATGGACTCTGAAATGCATACCCTAAGAATTATGAGCTCTTATTCATCTTCCGTCTTCGTTACTGTGAAACACATGTCTTCAACCGAAAAAAGTGGTCACAGTTCTCAGGGTATGCATTTTAGTTCCAAAGTTTACAAGAATTTTTTGCTCCGAATGACTGTTTGTGTCATATTACTGACTACTGAGAATTCCTTCTGAGACACCCTGTACATTGAAAATAAAGGAGCCACTACGATTGTGAAACAATGGGTAGACCTGATGACATCGTTGTGGAATGTTCAGTTTATTGAAAATTACTAATAGGATGGAGGCAGAGGCTATAGAATATTCCTGTCTACGAGATTTTCAGTGACTTAGGTTCTTGACAGCAATAGCCCCAATTCTCCTGAAGCTAGTACAAAAACAAAAACTAGCGCTAGAGTACTCTTGTCACCGACATCATTTAAAACGAGATTACCTAAGTTGAATATGCAAGCGCGAGCTCCATATACGTTAATAGTTGCCACTAATGTTATTCACGATCTTATTGCAGTTCTTTTTCTCCCATATCCTCTCTCTTCCAAATTATTCTCCATTTTGTTTCTTCATTTGTAAGTGTATGCAACTTAATGGAGAACAGTTATTTACATTGAAACATTAGGACTGGGAATGTTATAGTTATACCTACTGTTAACTAACTCTATGTGGAAGACTGTGCGTGCGTGCGTGCGTGCGTGCGTGTGTGTGTGTGTGTGTGTGTGTGTGTGTGCGTGTGTGTGTGGGCGAGGAAACGAGAAAAGTATGCGAAATATATTAAGCGGGTGCAGGTGTTGCCATAACATCTCCAGTCGTAAAATTTCGAAGTAAATAACTGTTCCAACCGAAGTTCTATATGGTTGCAAAAACACAAATGCATTAAATGACATAAAAATCAAGAAAACCTGTAGCATGTGCTAACAGGGTATATTTACTTGACTTTGTCTGTTTTTCAAATATGTAAATACTACCTTAAAAACTCAGATTTATATGTGTACAAGTTGTAAAGAGCATTGTTTCTTTTCTGTAGAAAGATAATAAAAAAAACACCGGTGATGCTCGAACTTCAGCGAAACGTGTGTGGGAAATGAAAAGAAAAAGAAAAATTCTATGTTATTCAAGGCGGACCCTCTCCAAAAACAAATATATTTGTAAGCAAACGATGGCAGAAGAGCTTCAACCACAAGATATCTATCTGTATGAAGTGTTTACACAAATTCACTACACAAAACATATTTATTTTTGGAGAGGGTACGACCTGAGCAACATAGAATATTTCTTATTCTTTTTATTTCCCAGACACGTCTCGCTGAAGTTCGAGCAACATCAGTGGGTTGTTTACTATCTTTCTGTAGAAAAGAAGAAATGCTCTTTACAACTTGTACACATACAAATTTGAGTTCTTAAGATAGTATTTACATATTTGAAAAACAGTCAAGGTTAAGTAAATATACCTTGTTACCACTTGCTGCAGGTTTAAAGGATTTTTATGTGTATGGTTTGTGTGTTTATGTGATTGTTGCCGAAGTTGCGTATTAACCACGGTGTGTGTATGACAATAAAGGGAAATTAACGATCAATGTGACAGCCAGTAAATTAAATAATCAGCATAGTGTCATATTTTCCACCTAGAATGAACTCGTACTATATCACAGCGTGGAATCACGATTTTGGTTCATGCACATGAGTGTAACCAACCAACAAATAAACGACTCGAAGATTATGGAACAAAATAATGACCTCAGTCTTTCGATGCAACAAGACAATACGAAGGCTGGGAATCTGCAGGTATGTGTCACGCACTGTTGATAGGAAGGTCAGAATGTCAATGTGGTTTCCGCCCGCAAAGTCAACTGAGTACCATTCCACTAACTTTTAGTGTAACTCAGATGTTTATGGTTAAATACATAAAGATACAAGCTATGAAATGAAGATACTGCAAAAAGTGTAGGACGGCAATTGTTCCGAATGCAGTTTCTTAGGCGAAAACAGTAGCAGTAGAAAGGGTTATTCAGAATTCATAAGGGACTGACTAGGCACACAGACACTGTGAAAGATATACAGTGAAGAGCCGAAGAAACTGGTATACCTGCCCAATGTTTTATAGAGCACGCGGAAGTGCCGCAACACGACGTGACTTGGACTCGACTAACGTCTTGAAGTAGTGCTAGAGGGAACTGACACCATGAATCCTGCATAGTACGATGGGGTGGAGATCTCTTCTGAACTGCACGTTCCAAGGCATCCCAGATATGTTTAATAACGTTCATGTTAGGGGAAGGTGGCCAGCTGAAGTGTTTAAACCCAGAAGAGTGTTCCTGAAGCCACTCTGCAGCAATTCTGGATATGTGGGGTGTCACATAGTCCTGCTGGAGTTACCCAAGTCCGTCGGAATGCACAATGGACATGAATGGATGCAGGTGACCGGAGAGGATGGTTACGTACGTGTCACCTGTCAGAGTGATATCTAGACGTATCAGGGGTCCCGTATCACTCCAGCTCCACACGCCCCACACAATTACAGAAACTCCACCAGCTCGAACAGTCACTTGCTGACATGCAGGGTCCATGGATTCCATACCCGTAAACGCCCATCCGCTAGATACAATTTGAAACGCGACTCGTCCGACAAGGCTATATGTTGCCTATCATCGACAGGCCAAAGTCGCTATTGACGGGTCCATGCGAGGCGTAAAGCTTTGTGTTGTGCAGTCTTCAAGGTTACATGAGTGGCCCTTCGGTTCCGAAAGCCCACATCGACGATGTTTCGTTGAATGGTTCGCACACTCACAGTTGTTGATGTCCCAGCATTGAAATTTGTGGAAGAGTTGCACATCTGTCACGTTGAACGACTCTGCAGTCGTCGTTGTTCCTGTTGTTGCAGGATCTTTACCCGCCGGCCGTAGTGGCCGAGCGGTTCTAGGCGCTTTAGTCCGGAACCCCGCGACTGCTACGGTCCCAGGTTCGAGTCCTGCCTTGGGCATGGATGCATGTGATGTCCTTAGGTTAGTTAGGTTTAAGTAGTTCAACGTTCTAGGGGACTGATGAACTTAGATATGAAGTCCCATAGTGCTCAGAGCCATTTGAACCATTTGATCTTTTTCCGACAGCAGCGGTGTCGGAGATTTGATGTTTTACCGGATTCCTGATATTCACGGTGCACTTCATCGCCACCACGGAGATGCTGTGTCCCATCGCTCGTGCCCCGACTATAAAACCACGTTCAAACACACTTAAATCTTGATAATCTGCGATTGCAGCAGTAACCGATGTAACCGCTGCGCCAGACTCTTGTTGTCTTATATTGCCATTGCCGACGGTAGTGCCGTATTCTGCCTGGTTACACAGCTCTGTTTTTGAATAGGCATGCCCATACCAGTTTCTCTGGGGCTTCAGTGTACGAGGGCGTGCTGAAAAGTAAAGGTGCAGAAAGTTAATAACGTTCCTTTCATTTAAAAAATTTTAAGAGTTCTAACACAAAAATATTCGGAGGCATTACTTTTGAGCATGCCGTCGTATATTGCATAAATAGACGTCCGTCAAGTCTCTGTACTTCGGTTTTTTGTTTAGTTGACTTGTTAAAGAGCGAACAAGTTTCAAGAGTGTCGTAGTCAGGTCTACCAGCTGCTTATGAAATTCGCGAAAATCGTCGTCAGCTTTCTATGGCAATATGCATGTGAAAAAGTTTAAACAAAATCGAGCGATTTCATCTTTAACTGAAAGTAAAACAGGTTTTCGTGAATATAAGGGACAACTGCTTAATCAGATTAAAACTGGAAGTCTCGATTACAACTCCAATGCGGTTGGAGCTTTTCCTCTGATATACGTATACGGAACTAAAATTTCGAAGTACTTGCTGGACGATTAATGTTAGTTAAACGGGCAGGCTACATTCCTGAAATTTTACAACCATACCACCGCTCAACAATCATTTTTGTTGGGTATCTCTCGAGAAGTCGGTGTACCGGTGTCCCGTTGTGCACCAACCGGATCTATTGTCTTGTTCTTTGAGTAACAGTACGTACATTATGTCCCAGAGAATTTGGTGATGAACAACACCTATTAGTGTATAAAATAGATTACGTCAACCAGTTATTCCTCCCCCAAGTCAACCAACCTGCCCTCACATTGGTGCTAAAGCCAAACTGACTGTTTGAGGATATCCATGTGTACACAAGTTGTCTTTGTAGTAATTTACATCAGTAAGTGTGAATCTCGTAATATCCGCAAATACAATGCCAACTGTTGGCTAATTACATAATTACTTAATTACAAGTTCCATGGATCATTTTGCATTATAGATCGTAAGCATGTGGCACGAGTCATTTTACATCCATACAGCAGATTAATTCGTACATACTGTTACATTCTGAACATTTCTAAGATTGTTTCTTTTAAATTCATAATGGGAAAAGATATACAGAGGTGAGTTAGTAATTCCTACCACCCACCTTTTAGACGTTACATTAATAGAAATACTTTTACTGAATGGAAGGAGTTGTGAAGAAGAACCTTTCTCAGCTTGTTATCTAATTTTACTTTGCTCTCTGTCAGACATTTTATATCACCGTGTAAGAGAACAAAAATTTTTGTTGCAGCATTGCGCACCCCTTTTCGTGCTAAAGAGAACCTTGATCTGGAGTATTGAATGTCATTTCTCCTTCTCATAATGTAATGATATACCTCTTTGTTCCTTTTGAACTGTAGTGGATTATTTACAGCAAAATTCACGTTGGAATAAATATATTGCGAAGCAGTAGTCAGATTACCCAATTCCTTAAACAGATATCCACAAGATGAGCGTGGATGAGTATCGCATGTTAATCTTACATTACGTTTTTGCGCAATGAAAACTTCCTTTATTAAAGACGAGTTACGCAGGAACATTACTCCATATGACATTCCACCACCAAAAACAGATGAGTTTTTATTATTGAGAAAATTTATAATTTTCTTAATTTCATAAGGAGAAGTTGGTGATACAGTCATACGCTTGAATTTTATGACGGTTACATTTTCAACATACTGCAGTGATTTTGCTCTTAAACTATTTGTTCCCATGCTTTTCACTACATTTAAGCAGCGATTATTAAATACATTTACTACCAGTGGTTCGTTATTTATAGCCCTTCTACTCAGCTCAATAGTGATGTTGTTTTCTTCTGTGAGCAATTGTCCCGTCTTTCGTTTCATTTCATTCCATATAGCATTAACTCTGTTGTCTGAGATTTTGATTTCTGATATTATGCGCATGTTCTTTGATATTTGTAAAAAAAAATTTAATTAGTTTGAGAAGATTTTGTAGTGTACAACTAATGTAAGATCCCTACTTGTTCTTGCCAAAAGATACATTTCCCGTTTCCTTTCACAAGATACTTTAATCACTCTGGTGATACATGGTTTTTTACGTGGCTGTGTAGCAACCTTTCTGACTAGCTTACGTGGGAATCTGTTTTCAAATAATGATATGAGTTTATTATGAAATAGAAGATTGTGATAACATTTGATTCATTATAAATTACATCCCATGTCATCTGCTGTAAACTATTCTTTATAATATTTATCCCGGAGTCGTTAACAAATTCTAACTGATTTCCACCGAGAAGTATCAATACTGTGAGGCGCTCTGTTATTTGTCATAACCAAACGCGCATGCCGATCAGAGAGAGCATTTGTTACTAGGTAAACAGTTATTTTCGTACCTTCAGCTTCATCAAAGAAAATATTATCGATCAGAGTCCTAGTGTTATTATCCACCCGCAAAAGAAAGTTAATGACTGAGACCAAATTTTACGATCGAAATAAGGTTTCCAGATCATTTTTCATATCATAATCCTTTAGTAAATCTGCAGTGAAGTCACCGCGGAGTGCTTGCTGCTGTCTGACAGATAGCATAGTAGGGAATCCAGATTCGTCATAAACACATGAAATAAATTCGCAGTTGCGAATGAGGACAACCATCAGCTGTAGAATGGAATGACAATGAAAATTTGTGCCGGTCCGGGACACAAACCCGTATTTCCCGCTTATCGCGAGCGGTCGCCTTACCATTTGGCTATTTGTCCACGACTCACGGCCAGACCCAAACATCCATATCTCGTCAACGATGCGTCTCGTAAATTGTTAGAAGTTTCCCAGTGCGGATCTATATTTAGTTACAATTAAAAGTGAACTATTTTTCTGCATTAATTCGCAAGAACATATATCTAAGTGCATATCTCTACAAAATCTACCTGTCGCCCTGTTTTCAAGTTTTGTTGTGTTAATGTACGTAACAACTTCTTCTCTTCCTCTTATTTCTGCATGAGTAAGCTGCAATAATGTGATCTCTTGCACGTATGGTGCTCAGACAGGCACATGATGTTTATCTTTTCAGAGCTCTCTAAATTTTCCAAACAGACAAGAAGTTCTTCTACCGTATTACTAACTTCTCTAATATTTTGATGAAATAAGCTAACCTCAAATTTCTATGTATTATTAAGCTTTTTGCGATCTTCGGTTATTTTCACTTCTTTCAAGACAGAGTGCCTGAATCCTGATTCTAACCTAGAAAAGGTGCCCCTCTGACACTGTAAGAAGCAGACCTACCTATCCCTCTCCTAATCAGATATAAACCATGTCTAGTATATTACCATCGCCCAATTGTAGCAACTGGTACTGCACTAGCATGAAATTATATTTCAGTCAGCAGCAATCTGTCAACTCATTATTCACATGGTCTACAGTAGTTGACCTAGGGCTAGTCATGGCGCTGCAGGAGCTCCACAAAACTCACAATTGTGAGTGTAGTTGCTACTCCTATTTCATTCAAGTCACACCTAATTCTGTACTTACTGTTGTTAGCGAGGCTATTCCCTGCTCCGGCAAACTATAATAACCTGATTATCCTTGTCAGATACTTTGCACGTATTCCGTATGTCCTCTGTCATCTTGGCTTCACAATACTTGTGACCTGGTACTCTCTTCCTAATTTATCCTTTACCAGCTGGCCTACACACCTCCCATGACTGCTCCCTAGTCTTTTTTCTTACTACTCTCTTTCGGTACCAACCTACCTTGAGTTTCTTTGCTGGAAGTCTGTTGCGCTGTGCTATCCCTACAGCTAGATGAGGCTCTTCCCCTCTTACTTAAGGTAACAAGTCAAATTTATTCGCTACTGTTAGCTCAAATCGAGATGATGTTGAAGAGCTATTCTCCTTTCGCTCATTGCTTGCTACATTTACCCAGTTCCCAAGACCTTTCTTGCTCTTCAAGCTGTCTAGGTAAAATTTCGCGTGATCTCAGCGTGCTTGAAGGACACAACTCTTTGCCTCTTACACAGCGTTGTTCTTGTTTTTTTTTTAAAAAAAAAAAAGAAAACCTGCAGTTACATGGAAGAGCCTGACTGAGTTCCCCATTCAAGTGCGGATCTGTAAGTGAGCTTCAGTTATAAGCATTTGGAAGAACTGTAATCTGTCTGTAACCTTCATAAGAAAAACATTGAGTGCAATGAGTACGCAGGCCAACATAACCGTTACGACATGAGCCAAAATCTTCCACTGAAAGATGGGTCGCACCACTATAAAGCGAACCTTCGCGACTAAAGGGGAATAATGGCCAATATGGCAAAAGATATTTGCATTCAGATAGTTGTTTATAGAATATTTTTGCGGCTTTGAGAAATTCTATCTGATGTACTTGTAGAAATATGGAATACGTTTTAAACAACTTACGCATTAATTACTTGCTTCTTACACTCTTCCACCAATTATGGTTACGATATCACTAGCTTCTGTCTAAAGACACGGTTATTTCGAAAGGAAAAAAAACTAGAAATTTTCACAGGCAGTGCATCATGTGCATCCAGTGCATCTCTAAATAAGCACTGCAACTAACATCCACTTCAGTCTTCTCACTGTATTCAAGTCTTGGTCTCTATTGACAATATTTACCTCCCATACTGCCCCCATTTGGAAATTGCAGGCTCAACTGCTACCGTACACGGCAAACAAGAGAAATACCTACAAGAAAGAAATTCCTAACATATGTGTTTATATTACATGTTGAAAAATTCA
The DNA here is from genome assembly GCF_023864345.2 of Schistocerca serialis cubense. Classification (NCBI taxonomy): domain Eukaryota; kingdom Metazoa; phylum Arthropoda; class Insecta; order Orthoptera; family Acrididae; genus Schistocerca; species Schistocerca serialis. The sequence goes on from NC_064640.1 coordinate 588,546,111, forward strand.
TCTTTACCTTGCTGTAGCCAGTCTACATTTTATGTCCTCTGTACTTCGATCATCATCAGTTACTTTGATGCCCAAATAACAAAACTCATCTACACCTTTTTATTGTCCCGTTTAGAAATCTAATGTCCTCAATATCGACAGATTTAATTCGACTAGATTCTATTATCCTCGTTTTACTTTTGTTGATAAGCACTGAATGACCACTTTCTAAAAAACTATTCATTCCATTCAGCTACTCTTCCAAGTTCTTTGGTGTGTCAGATAGTATCACAGTGTCGTCAGAAATACTCAGTGCTGATATTTCTTCCCTCTGAACTTCAAATCTCTTTCCAAAATATCTCCCTGGTTTCCTTTTCCGCTTGTTCAGTATACAGACTGAGTAACATCGGAGATAGGCTACAAAAACTCCATTATCAACTTCTGCTTCCCTTTCATCTTCTTCTCTTACAACTGCAGTCTATTTTGTGCATAGCTCAAATGTAACTATTCACAAGATATATACAACGTTTCCCTAAACCTACAAAAACTATAAACTTAGTGTTGTCTTAACTTAAACTGTCATCAAAGAGAAGTGATAGCATAGATATTGAATAGTGTGTGCCTACATTTGTTAAGAACCCAAACTAATCTTCCCCCAGGTCGACTTTACCAGTTTTTCCGTTCTTCTGCAAATAATTCATTTCAGTATTTTGAATACTACTTTTTATTAAACCGATAGTTCTGCAGTATTCATACCTGTCAGCCCATGCCTTCTTCTGAATTTTAGTTATTACATTCTTCTTCAAATTCGAGGGTATTTCGCCCGTCTTATATATATAATATACCAGGTGAAATAGTTCTGTCATGACGGGCTCTCCCACGGACCTTAACAATTCTCAGGGAATGTCGTCCTTCCTGGTGCCTTCTTTCGAATTATGCCTTTCAGTGCTTCGTCAAATCTCCTCGCAGTATCATATTAACTATCTCATCTTCATTTACTTCTCTTTCCCTCTCTGTAATATGTTCTTCAACTTTCCTGTGGTCAGACCTTTTATACATTCCTTCCAACTTTTAACATTAAATCCTTTTCGTACTGCAGGATTGCCGTTTAAGCTCCTGATAATCACGATGCTTCTTCTCTTTCCTGGAAAGGTCTCTTTAATTTTCCAATAGGTGAAATCGAGTTTATAGGTGACATCTATCTTTCAGTTGGTCTTGCATGTTTCAAACACCTTGCATTTGTCCTCTAGGCATTAGCCATTTTGCGCTTTCTGTTAGTCGTATTTTATAGATGTGAAAGTTGTTTTTCGTCTGCTTCGTTTGCTAAATTATTATATATCCTCCTTTCGTCAGTAAGACGCTGTATCTTCTTTTACATCCAAGGATTTCCTCTAGGTCTTCCTTTTTACTTATTTGATTCCATGCTGCTTGCACGCCCTTTCCCTTGTTGCGGTCAATCGTTGCCCAGTCGTTGAAACTCTGCTCCTTTCAGTTTGTCCACGTTCCACTACTAAATTCCCTACTTTGTTGTTATCTCTTCAGTTTTAATCTGCAGTTCATAGCAGTAAATTACATCTGCCCCTGGATATGTCTTACACTCTAAAATATGGTTTCAAAATCTTGGTCTTATTTTTACATAATCAGTCTGAAACCTTCCAGCGTTTCCAGGTCTGCCCCACGTATACAGCCTTCTTACTTGATTCTAAAACAATCTGTTCGCAATGATTATATTGTCCTGTGTGCAAAATTCTACCAAGCGTCTTCCTGTTTCATTCATTTACCCACTTAATTTTTCCCTACTGTTTTTCCTTTTTTTCCTTTTCCTACTATAGAGGTACAGAATCATACAACAATAAAATATTTGTCTGCCTTAAATATCTGAATAATTTCTTTTACATCATCACACCCTCTTTCAATCCTTTCATCAAACGCAGAGCTAATAGTCACATAAACGTGAACTGCTGTGGTGGTTGTTGGTGTTTTCTCTACCTTGGATACGATAATGCGATCAGTATGCTGTTCACAGTTGCTTACCAGTGTTCCAATTTTTCTTCTCATTATAAGACCTGCTCCTGAGTTAACCCATTTGGTTTTGTATTTAGAACCCTGGACTTAACTGGCCAGAAGTCTTATTCATTCTACCACTACACTTCACTAATTCCCGATTTATCTAACTCCAACTAATCCATTTCCCTTTTTAGAGCCTCTAATCCATGTACTCGATTAAAACATTTAACACAGTACACTCTGACCCGTAGCATACCAGTTTTGCTATTTCCTGTTACTGCATGAGCGATATTAACCAAATTTTTTTCATCCTAAATACAATGCACATAGCCACGGAGAGATGACTACCATTAATAGCAAGAAACAAATCATTTCTGTTTTGATCATCCCTCAAACTTTTCTTCGTCTGATCGATCTTCCTTGTTTCTTTACTTCAACAGCCACTTTGGTGTTCCGGTTTCTTGAGTGGAGAGATACAAACAGGAATATATCGGATTGGGAGCAGAAAAATAAAAAACATTTTTCCTAGCTACAACACGTAAATGCTGCGCAAAGGAAAAACAGTGGCTCAGGGTCCCAGAAGCTCTTCATTATTTTTAAGATTTTTAAGATTCAATGTAGGTGTATACCCCTACAGAAACTTTAATATATATCCTCAAAGACGCCATTAATGAAGGATTTTTGCAATGTGTAACTGTTTTAAGAAGAAAAGATGAAAGTATTTACACAAAGAAAAACTGTGGAATTCAGCTGGATTTTTACAGAGTGTAATACAGCCATCAGCACCTCTGTGTTATTATATTTATGGGAAAAAAGCGGTGCTGCCAGTTTCGAAGCGACAGCTCCATCTTCAGACGGTTTGTTAACCTTTATCCAGTTCTCGTATGTCATTTGTTTTGTGCTGACCTTATTATGACATTTATTTCTGAGGTGATACTTTCTTTTGGTGGTGAGCCGTACAGCAAGGAGAAGTATTAGGAACAAAAAGATTAAATTATGTTTTATTTTTACAAGTGCGGTCACGAGCTAGAGCCCCATAAACAGTTTAGAAAGAAGACAAATGAAATAGTTTACGCTACTTACAACTAAATTCCCAATTTTTTTCTACGGGACTTAAGCCTGCCGTTGGAAGATTGCACAAGGCCGGAATAAAAACCTGTAATAGAGTAAATGTTCGCGTTTAGATAGGCAGTTTAGTGTTTTACAAAATTCCGTGAACTTCCTCTGTACCTTATAACCCATATAACCCGTGGCTCCCCTTATGTTAAAGGTGTTTAGATAATTACTGCCATGATATGCATGTCGATTTTGTAACATTTGTGACATATGCATTCTTTGGCGCTGTTTTGCCACCATCATTAGATATCTTGTTGTACACAATATGAATCCATCCAATGGTTGACCTCCGTCTAAAAGGCATAGCTCTAGATCTTTTAAAATACAAAACCCACTTACAAAAAGACAAAATCGTTCCTCTGTGTGCAACGGCGCGAAATGCGCGTTGTGACAGTAATTCAGAAATTACTGCAGATGCTGCTCTGAACGCTTGAGGATTTGTCGCGATGCCCCTTTAGGCCGCGGGCGCAACTAACACCAAATTAACCTCTACAGGGAGGTCACTGCTTACGTCATCTGCCTTTCCGTAAGCGTTGCCCCCTATTTCCCGTGCAGGATCATTTGCATGGCCCGTTTTTGGTGCGCTGATGTGAATCCAGCCCAAAATGAGTAAAATGTATGGAGGAGAAACCACATTAAAACAATATTTAACCTACGAATGTCCGTCCGATTAATCATCTAGTCGGGGAGATGGCTAATTAGTTCACTACTCAATTACGTGAGTGTGCCATATTTTACGTAATATGTTGGTATGACAGAAAAAGTTAATTGTGTTTTGGCAGACGGAGTGAACAAACTTTTCTGTTAAATATTTTTGTTAATTATCTATTCTAAGTGAGCAGCTGTTAATTCCCAAGTAAGAGAGAATTTACAAGTATTTGGTTCCAAATACCAATGTAGTTCAAGTAATTCGAACCTGGAGTGTGGAATCAGAGAGCATACAGAATTCAATGTTGGCATAAAATGCTGTGGTTCACGTGGAAGCATTTTCGACAAAAATGGAATAGACATGTTTCCAAGTCAACTGTATGGCTTTTAGCGTGTTTAACATCAGTTACCGTTTGCTGAAACGGCATGTCAATCGTGACAATAATGGATGTCCTAGAAAAATATTGTTCGCGTTATTTTCCTTAAACGTTAGGACAGGTTTTTCGTTTTGCATGTTTCTTTATCAGATCTTCGTTTACAGTTAGGTTTAGAATAAATAGAGGTAACTGATCACGTAGATTTTTGTCCCTCTGCAGTATATTTGCAGCAAAAAGGATGAAGAAATTTGATATAGAGGTCTTTTTATAGTTTGGGCGTGTGTGTGTGTGTGTGTGTGTGTGTGGATCGATAAATATGTTCGTCAGAACATAATATTGTCATAAATTACTTTGACCCAAATTTAGGAAGAATATAACGGAAAGGAAATGTGACTGAACGAATGAGACAGTGTACTATTAACCTATGACGTACTGCTCTGAATATGAAAACACTATACACTTGCTCCGTGCAAATAAAGCTCTTACAATTATAGGAAGAAGTCTAATACTTCTAAAAATTTGTTATATCTGAAGAAACACAGGAAAACTCTGCATCATAATGTCATTAATTACACCCGCATCCCCAGAAATGAGTTTTATCGTATATACTTCTGGTAAAAGGCAGAACCTAAGTTGGTGCTTACAATATAAGCTTTGTTTCCCGTACGAGAAAAATAAGAAACGTCGGATGCCTTTATAAAATCGAAACCGAGTGCAGATTGTCACCATTATTCCGGTGCAGTGACTATTAATGATACTGGTCGTAATAGGTACTACAGTAGATTTCGCACTATTATCGCTGCTACAAAATAAATTCCGCTATGACATCTGCAACTGATTTTTTGCTGACGATATAGTGAATAACGAAGATAAGTATCACTAGAAGGGAGCCATTTCGTCAGACGTATATATTGAGTACAGAGAGGGCTGTTTTCTTCTGCTCTTCACTAAGCTACACTTGCATTAAATGTTTTACTAATTGCCACTAATTTTTGTTATGAGCCTCCTTTAAGAACATGGGGTGAAATAAATTATTATACATGAAGAAGAATAGCAGTTTTCAGTATAACTGAAGATGGCATCCAATTACTTTCACTGTATTTCGTTGACAAGAAATAGAAAAGAAGCGTGAACTAAGATATCAAAGAAATTCACACTTGCTGTTAAGATTTTTATGAGTCTGGGCTTAGTGTAGCCCGCAAAAATAGTCTGTCGACAATGAAACGCATGGTAAAAGTAGAGGTAATTATAAATACACTTGACAGTGTGATACTGTGTCGTAGTGTATACAACCGCAATGCGAGATTTCGACATAAAAACATTTGCTGTAAAACTGGAAGTAAACAGATTCTTCATTCAGTTCGTAGCAGTTAACACCCATACCGCGTTACGAACGCTACATTACGAACAGAAATCATACAATTTTTTGCGGAGGAGAGTATGAGTGTGAGATTATAGAACTGGAGTCATTGAAAATAATGTGACAGAATTACATATAAGTTCAGTAGCAGCGGCAGTAGCTCTAGATTCTTCAACAAATATCTCATTGCTACCTTAAATCGCTAAAAATACTTGTGAGCAAACATCTCACTGTTAAATGTAAAGTCACATGGATAAAATGTGTGGAATGAAACAAGTGGTTCCCCAGCGAAAGGTAATTTTATATAATAATCACTTTAATGGGAGGTAATCCATTTAAAATTCAGTATACGTAAACCCTCGCACAAAATATTTATATACCGCTAACAACGACTGCTGTTCAAAATAGTAAAGCTGACTTAAGTATTTCTGCACCCGCCAAGCATTCATTGTGATTTAATAGTATCAGACTTTTATAGGTTCTTCTGTCTGTGTTGGGCTAGCATAATTATTGTTAGTTAGAATATTTTAGTAAAAATATTTTGTCTGCATTTCTATAGATGTATGAGACTCATAAAGACATTATCGAAAGGGATTCGACGTCGCAAAATAAGCCGTTCACTTTAAATCTGTGGTTTCCAAAACAGAATCACCAACGTTCGTCATTTTCATTGCATCAAAATAACTCATAGAGATTAAACACTGTTTCTCGCAATCGTGAAGGAGAATGCCTGACCTGTCTCTGACCCCACTCCGCTTTCATGCTCGTTCCTAGGTACCTTAGGTCAGTAAATCGTTGCCACACGGAAAGCAGAAACCGCTAAAATCTCAACGATAGCCATGTTCGACCAGACATTAATCATGTTACCCAAAAGACATGAATGATATCTTCCAAGACAGATATAGCGTTCATGATTGTCGTCGAGGTTTTTACGGGCATTCGGATTTGAAAATGCTCGGTCATCCCTCAATGTTCAGCATGAGAATCTACCATATTTTCTATGAGCGATGTCGAATTTGCTGTTAAATGGCTATGCATGTATCTTTCTCTGCTGAAATGATGACAAGCTGTGAATTGTGATTGTCTTACAGCTAGACAGAAGTGCTCGAAATCAGATTATGATTCCTTTCAATGAAAAGAACCTAAAAGTGCATCATTAAAAGATTAGTGATAGTGTATCGATCAAAAATGTTGAAGATGGAGTAAATATAATGATGCAATACGAATTAAATTATCTACCTTGTGTCTACGTAAGAACACATTTCCCAAAAGCTGGAACAATACTATAATAATTCCCCTTCACAAGAAAGAAGGCAGACAAAACAAGAGAAAATGTCGGCCTTCTCTTCGTACGTACACACTATAGTTTCAGAAAACTCTGTGAAAATTCTGCTTGAGAACCCAGGTGCTGGTTCAACTTTCATTTGAGCCCGTCCGCTGTCTACAGGCAAAGATCCGCTGGCGCGCGCTTGAGGCTGTGTCCCTGACACCTCGCTGGGAGGTGCATGATTCACGATGGGGGCACGCGCTCCAGCTCAGAAGGAGAGTCCCCGAGTGTGTCCCGTCGCCAGTGTCTTGTGTACGAGGGGCTTGTCCAGCAGTGCCTGGTGTGGGTAGTGAGTCGTTGTTGACTACGTTCCGGACAAGAACTAGTGGGAGGCTGTGAGGGTTGGCTCTAGCTGATGGACACACGGTTGTCGGTTGGCGGTCGACACAGTGCATGGTAGTGCATGGTTGGCGAGTACGGCCCGTTAACAGCAGTGGTTATTTCATGACCGATGGACCTCACAGGCCGTGCCTTTACTAGTTGCGGATGTGAATGCAATACTTAGTTGATGGATTTTAATTGTAGAGAACCACCAACATTTACCTTCTTGGTTTATTATCACCATTGAGATATGGCAGTGATACTTGACCTTTCAGTATGAAAACTATCCGACAACTAACAGTTACTAGAAGAGCAACGATATGATGTATGTAGCAAACTTCTAGCGTAGAGACAGAAAGATTGGACTGGAGAAGGTATTTGTGATGTTGACAGGCCATGTAACAAGAAGAATGAATGCTACATGAACGAAGATAATTCATTTATGGGTTCCATGTAACAAGGAAGGTCCGAGAGGATAAGCTAATGGAAGATGGGTAGCAAAATGTATGCGTAAAGCAGAGGAGAGTGATGTACAACATTGCCATTACCCAGCAGAGGATATCTAATATGACGAATACCCGAAATGATTGGTGAATGGAATAAGTAGACTTCGGAAGATTCATGGAACAAGTAATGCATCTACAAAAGAACACTGCACTGATGTGACTTATTATGTACTGCTGCTCCCAAGGCTCGAATCGTCGAGTAGACGTAATAGCAGACGCGCTGCTAAACTCAGTAATAGTCGGTTTACACTGAAATGCGAAAGAAACTGGTATAGGCATGCGTATTCAAATACAGAGATATGTAAACAGCCAGAATACGATGGTGCGGTCGGCAACGCCTATATAAGACAACACGTGTCTGGCGCAGTTGGTAAATCGGTTACTACTACTACTACCATGGCACGTTATCAAGATTTAAGTGAGTTTGCATGTGGTGTTATAGTCAGTGTATGAGTGATGGAACACAGCATCTCCGAGATAGCGATGAAGTGATGATTTTATCCTACGACTATTTCACGAGAATACCGTGTATATCAGGAATCCGGTAGAACATTAAATCTCCGGCATTGCTAAGACCAGAAAGGATCCTGCAAGAACGCGACGAACGAAGACTGTAGAGAAACCTTCAAATTGACAGAAGTGCATCGCTTCCGCAAATTGCTGCAGATTTCAATTCTGGGCCATCAACAAGTGACAGCATGTTAACCATTTAATGAAACATCATCGACATGGGCTTTCGGAACTGAAGGCCCACTCGTGTATCCTTGATGACTGCACGACAAAAATCTTGACTCCTCGCCTGCGCCCTTCAACAGCTGTATTGAACTGTTGATGATTGGGATCATGTTGCCTGGTCGGACGAGTCTCGTTTCAAATTATATCGAGCGGACGGACGTGTACGGGTATGGAGACAACCTTATGAATCCATGGACCCAGCACGTTCGCAGGGGACTGTTGAAGCTGGTGGAAGCGCTATAATGGTGTGTGGCGTGTTCAGCTGGAGTGATATGGAACCCCTGATACGTCTAGATACGACTCTGACAGGTGGCACATACGTTAGCATCGTGTATGATCACCTGCATCCATCCACGTCCGTTGTGCATTCCGACGGACTTTGAAAATTCCGGTAGGAAAATACGCCACCCCACACGTTCAGAATTGTTACAGAGTGGCTCCAGGAACACTCTTTTGAGATTACGCTCTTCCGCTGGTGACCAAGCTCCTCAGACATGAAAATTATTGAGAATATCTGGGATGCCCTGCAACGTGCTGTTCGAGTGAGATCTACACCCCTTCGTACTTTTATAGGCTTAAGGACAGCCCTGCAAGATACATGGTGTCAGCACGACTTCTGACATTAGTCGAGTCCATGCCACGTCTTGTTGCCGCAGTTCTGCGTACTCGCGGGGGCCTACACAATGTTTGGCAGATGTACCACTTTCTTTGGCTCTTCAGTGTAGTATGGAGTAGTGTGTAACGAATATGCTCCGGAAATTAACAGGCTAATCTCTAGAAGAAATGCGAAGTTATTCTAGGGAAGTCCTTTTTTGGCGTAATTGTGAATCTGATCTGCTGTCAACAAATGTGTCTCATACTTGCCGTTTTGGTTTTTGGGCCTGCTTTTCTTCCTTAGTTGCAGCTGTACAAGTAATTTAGGTTATATACAGTCTTCTGTATAAAGTTCTTATTTAGACTATGTGAGTTTAACTTTACTTCAAAGAATTTTCAGTGCTCACTGTAACAATTTAGTTATCTTACAAATCAGTTTGTTAAGATCGTAAACGGTTCTAGTGTTTTATACTAATTGTATTACACAGTATTAAATTAGCACTATTAATCAATAATTTTTGCTGCGTTCTTCGCTCCTAATGTTCTTCCAGACGTAGATGCTCGATTTTTAGAACACTGCACTTCGCTGACACAGGATAAACTTTTTCGTGTAGTGTAGAAGTACTTACATTTCGTGTACTTTGTTTTGATGTTGCGATGTCTCTTGTTTCGTTTTCTGTGGCTGTGGAAGCGTTTGATGTTATGTGTTTACATCTTTCCGACTAGTGTGTGTGTGTGTGTGTGTGTGTGTGTGTGTGTGTGTGTGTGTGTGTATGTGTGTGGCATCAAAACAAAGTACCTGCTGTGGAAGGACATCTACACAACGTGAAAACAAAGGTACATCTAGTGATCTAGTGTCAGTGAAGTGCAGTGTTCTAAAAATCGAGTACTTATTCATGGAAGAACATTAGGAATGAAGTAGGAGTTAAAAAATCGTGAATCATCGTAGGATGTGAAACATATCGTGTATCACAATCTGAATAAGCTTTTTCTGGTAGAATTTCATTGAAAGATAGACGCTTTTGATACTCTGCTCTGCATCGAAATATTATCGATAGACAATTATAAATAAACTAAGAGGAACACAAACAATACGTCTGTTTCGTTTTGGTTTGGGTACTTCTCTTTAAAAGTGGATCATTGGTAGGTAATAAGGCATACACAGAAGAACAATGTAATGGCATCTACAGTATAGTCTTCCGGACACATTCACATCGGTGAACATCCTACCGCTAGTGCTAGAAGCCAATGTTAAGTGCTAGAAAATGTTAAACGTTTTCTAGGTTTTGAGAAAAGTGAGAAATCAGGGAAACTATGTTCTAGGGAGACCCATACAAGACTTTAGTGAGACTTGTTTTTCAGTATTGACCTGTTATTTGTGGTCCTGGTAGTTAGACTGCAACAGAATAGTTCGAAGAAGAGGATTTCTCCTTGGACTGTACCTACCTGCCGTCGTTCAAACGACAGTATTGCGGAAATATCCTGTGAACCTCCGTGGGAATCAATGAAAAATTCCTCATGTTTGTCCGAAACTTGTTTGCGATAAAATTTTGTGAACGAATACCTCATACAGAATTGTGTAACAGTTTCGCTGTTTCTGTATTACTAACAAAGGAAACAATTTAATGGCCTCAGCGCTGAACTGTATTTCCGTAAACAGGGCAGACTATACAAATTTCGTTGAGTCCAACTATAATACATATATGTTTCTATCAGAGATATCACAAACAATATCCTGTGTAGAAGTCGGTAATGCAACGCCGATTCTACTTAACGTATTAAGTTAGTTACAGAACCCATAGAAAAAGTAAAGCACGCTGGACGAACAAGGATATCAACTCGAAACGTCTCATATACAAGTCATGTTTCCCAATTATTGTGCCAAGTCGGTCCAAAACAATCTTCAATTATTCTGTACTCTTGGTAATGAAGCCAGTATTCTACATTTCAATCAATCATTTTATCGTAAAATTATAAATGTTACTATTCTGATACTTCCATTTTAGAACGTCCCAGACTCAACTATCTCACTGATAACCGCTAACCCTGTTTCATTCGTATGGTATGTTTTTCATTAAAGATTGCAAAATGATACAAGTACTGTTTAATAATGAGAGCCTGGCGTGATTAAGTTCCCAGGGCCTGTCAAATATAACGATATGAACTGTAAAGGCCTTAGTCTGACGACACTGCCAAAAATAAATGGAAAACTCTTCTGACAGCTCGTGTTTATGTGCAAGCTGCAGCAGAGGCAAAAAGTGTGACAGAATATCGGTTTTCTATAGGGTAGCTACGCGTTCCCCATCAAAAACAAAAATGATTAATGACACGGTACCCTGCGTAAGATTTACCACTCGTCAGCTTAATATTATCTCCTCGGTTCTACGTCGGAAGGTTAAAAATCATTCTTCGTCAATATTAAAATCTTCTCGCTATTACTTTACAAGTCTCATAACAAAGAAGCTGTAGACGTTCGTTTGAGAACACAGAACGATCAATATCAGTGCTGTCTCCCTAATTGAAGAAGCTTGTTTTTGTGTTCGTTAGTGCCAGATTTGAGTACTTTTGGGAAAAAGAAACTTCATTAGTCTGAACCAGTAGGATTCAATGGTTAGTTAGATGTATTCCATCAAAACACACGAAAGAAGACTAGTGTCTCTGAAAACCTACAGCGTCATGAAGGCTTGATTAGAATCGTTAATGCAATGGAAAACTCAAGTTTCTCCGGCGTAACAGCTAATGCCTACTGATGGCTACATTAAAAACCTACACTCAAACGCTTTTTCATAGCCACTTTCTCTTCAGATCTGGAATCTGGTTTGGGACCACTGAACCGATGCATCGGAAACTGAAAGTAGAAAGGAAAATACAGATTGATCGCTATGTACATAGAATCAGAGTATGCCACAGAGGCAGCGGTTACTTTGTGTTATAGAGTGCAGGAGACAAGACAGTTTAAATGACTTCTTAGTTGATGTCTGTGACGTGGCATAACTGGTGACAGTTACGTCTCGGTTACTCCTCGGTCGACCAGGCTACTGGCTGGCTACGAGGACAGGCAGAAAGTGTTGCTGTGTGCTACGTTCGGCAGCAGCCAGTCAAGCTGTGAACTAGCCCGACAATGTGGCATAATGGCAACGGTCGAAAGTTCGCGTCTGACGCTAAGACCTGAGACTGGACGAACTCAGTTATAAAGTGTGATGTGTCACGCAAAAAGTAATTTTTTAACGTTCCTGTTGATACATACCGATAAAATGAATGTTGCACTAGACTCATGTTGGGACGCTCGATCGAATGGGCAGAAAAAATTCTGCTTTCAGAATCATTTTGTCGGTTACTGGAAACAAACCGACTCTTTCCGTCGACTCTGGGTGTCACATGAACGGTGCGATGATCAGAGTTTGTTCGTATGAGGTATATGAAGATGGTACCTGTTCTATCGGATGTGTCCGAAAGAACAGATACCATCTTCCTGTACGTAAGGCTTACCGGCCAATGACCTTCTTCAGTACGGATGCACTCACATTGCTCAAACTCTTACGGGAATCGGTAGACTGACTGCCGCGAGTACTGAGTATAGTGGGCAGGTGCACTACAAATGTAACGTGTGGACAGTAAGTTCGAAATGTGGGTCTCACGGGGAACGTGCCAGAGATAAGTCCCTCCAGTTGCACTATACTTTTCGTCCTCGATGGCTCAGTCAGGTAGAGCGTCTGCCATGTAAACAGGAGATCCCGAATTCGAGTTTCGGTCGGGGCACACATTTTCAACTGTTTCCGTTGGTATTTATCAATGCCTGTAAGCAGCTAATGGTCTCAATTTAATTATAATGTCATTAAGAGTTTGTTTGAGCCTACTCCAGTACACATGATGATGATGAGGTCCTATACTCCGAGGAGCGTAGGGGACGATACGGGAGACCCGCACCGCTGTACTAGGCAAGGTCCTAACGTAGGTGGTTTTCCATTGCCTTCCTGCGACCGTAATGGGGATGAATGATGATGATGAAGATGACAAAACAACACCCAGTCATCTCGAGGCAGGAAATATCCCTGGCCCCCCCGGGAATCGGACCCGAGACCCCGTGCGCGGGAAGCGAGAACGCTGCCGCAAGACCACGCGCTGCGGACCCAGTACGCATATAAAAAATTAATCTGCAAATGTCTGCCGGAACACCAGAGAAAACTCAGCCGACAGCTCCTAGGAATAAGCTGCATAAAAATGTTCAGTTTTATAAGTGGCATAAGGATAACAAAGTCTTACAATATAGAAAATTTCCAGCTCATACGTCAGTTATTCAACATACACGTAAGTGCAAGCACTGACTGTGGGATGGATGACACTATCAGAATGATAAATACTGAACTCAAAATTTGCAGTACCCAACTACCTGAAATGTTACTACACGTAACTTCTCACGCCATTTCAATATAAATAAGTTAGTAGCATACCAATGAATAATATGGGGAAGGAAATCGGCTATGCCCTATTAAAGGAATCATCTCGGCACTAGCCTCAAGCGATTTAAGGGCACAGTAAAAAAATTAAATAAGGAAGGCGACTGAGAGTAGACAGTCATAATGCACCACGTAACTATTTTAATGGTGCATGGTGTTACTGAAATTGCTGACATTTACACTAATGTGGGACATTTCTTTTGTATACTGTTCTGTAGCTACAATTTGTGTGAAGTGCAGTATAATGACAGTGCACCAAACCTGTTTTTAATATATTTTTTACTAACTGCTATAGGTTTCGTACATTTCTCATTTTCAAGCAGTACGCAATAAGACAGTGAATGCTATCTCTCAAATGTAATGTACTTTTTGCAACATTATTGCGTACCGCATGAAAAGGAGTTCGTAACTGGTAGCAATAAATAAACAGTTCACTAAACGGCAGCTCTATTGGACTATCATTACAACGCATTTCATACTAATGTAGCATGTTGCATGAACGTTAGCATTTGCGAATGCATAATCATGAAGCATAATGCAGCTATTAAAGAGTCTTGCCAAAATTGCCACACGCTTCCACTGTTGCAAGATAAGCAAATCCGCTGTATGTTTATGAAAGTAGTATTAGAACGGGAGATATGGAAGAAAGGATTCATCTACTGACGTTTATCCTATCTTGCGTTCGCAGCTCGTCGTCTAGTGGCTAGCATTGATACCTCTGGATCACGGGCTCCCGAGTTCGATTCCCCGCTGGGTTGGGTATTTTCTCGGCCTGGGGTTTGGGTGTCTGTGTTGTCCTCATCATTTCACCATCATCATCATCATTCGTGACAGTGGCTACACTGGATTGTGAAAAAACTGGACAGTGTAAAACCTGGGACTTTGTACGGGAGCTGATGACCGCGCAGTTGAACGCCCAACAAACCAAACATCGTCATCAGCCTATCTTACCCTACATCCCCTCCCTCTGTTTTCATTCCCCTCCATCACTCTCGTCTACACCTTTCTCCAGTCCATCATGATTTCCTCTCCTTCACCTCTGAAAAAATTCATGATGGTCCAAACAGCTGACGTGTCCTGATGTCTGTCATTGTGCTCTGAAGTTCGAAATCCAAACAGCATAGGTTTCATCAGTTTACATTTTTTTTAAGATGGTGGCGAGAATAGCTCAAGCATACTCCGCTGTCAAAGTGTCTTGAAAGCCCTGGGTCTGAATAGCAGAGAGTGCGATTTCCATAAATTTTCACTGTCTTAAACGGAATTATTTTTATCAAGTGTTGGCCCTGGTAAACTTGTTTCCTAATAAAAACATGAAAATACGGTAACGAGAAAATATTTATTATTTAATTGTAATATTGTTTCAGTTCTATATACGAGGGCTATCCACAAAGTACATTACGTTTTGGAATTAAAAATAAATAAAGTATTGGAATTTTTTTTTATTAAATACAGATGAAAGCCACACTTAAATACTACTTTTCCACATAGTTGCCATTTAAATTAAGGCACTTATCGTAGCGATGGACGAGCTTGGAAATTCCTTCTTCATAAAATTCGGCCGCCTGCGCCTTCAACCACGTGGTTACCTCTTCTTGAAGCTGTGCGTCGTCATCAAAACTCTGCATAGCCAACCACTTCTTCATTGCTGGGAATAAGTGGAAGTCGCGCGGTGCCAGGTCGAGACTGTACGGCGGATGAGGAAACAACTCCCACTTAAAAGATTCGAGAACTTCACGAGTGGCATTTGCCATGTGGGCCCGGGCGTTGCGCTGAATCAGCAAGATCTTGGAGCCCAACCTTCTCCTGCGCTGGTTTTGTATTGCTCTTCCGAGGTTGTGCAGAGTTTGGCAATACCTTTGAGAATTTATTGTAGTGCCTCTTTCCAGGAAATACACAAAAATTACACATTTTCTGTCCCAAAAGACAGTCATGACGTAGTTGAAGGCACAGGGGGCCGAATTTTACGACGACGGAATTTCCAAGCTCGTCCATCGATACGATAAGTGCCTTAATTTAAATGGCAACTATGTAGAAAAGCAGTATTTAAGTGTGGCTTTCATCTGTACATAATACAAAAAATTTCCAATACTTTATTTATTTTTAGTTCCAAAACGTAATGTACTTTGGGGATAGCCCTCGTAAAAACAGTCACAGAAAAACGTCCCTATATTTTTACGGTTCAAATGGTTCTAATGGCTCTGAGCACTATGCGACTTAACTTCTGAGGTCATCAGTCGCCTAGAACTTAGAACTAATTAAACCTAACTAACCTAAGGACATCACACACATCCATGCCCGAGGCAGGATTCGAACCAGCGACCGTAGCGGTCGCTCGGCTCCAGACTGTAGCGCCTAGAACCGCACCGCCACCCCGGCCGGCTATATTTTTACGGAATACATCTTACTGATTTCATTTTACGTAAATTAAAAATAATCGCTATCTGCACAGCACTACCTGACACGATGTAAAGAAATGCATGCTAAAATGTTCGAATTTTCACACTGTCACTTCCTGTGAATAATTCGTACGCTGAACAGAAAAGTGGAGCAACTGGTAACTTGGTTAGAATTCCCGTGTCAAGTTAAAAGTTCTTTAGCTCTACATTATTCGCACTGGAGGGTATTAAACAATTTGTTTGGGCAGTACACAACACTATGCAGTTGTTGCGTTAATTTTAATGTGTACATCGATGTGAAAGCTATGGCGTTTACTCTGTTCACCTCTTATGAACTAGGTATACGTTATGTTTTGCAATGGCGATTTTCTTAACCACTGTCAGACACAGCGACACATAGTGGTATAGCGATATTTTACCTCTGTGAAATAAACTTCACAACGACTTCATGGCAGAGATATTCCACAACCTCACAGTCAATTAAAACCAATTTTTTCCGTTTTTCACGTTTTTAGCATCATCGTAACACAATTCACCTCTCCTCCGAGTAATCTTTGTGTTGAGAACTCTTCGACAGTTCAAATTTGAAAATATCTTTAAGACTCGTGAGCTTCATCGTGCATATTATGTGACACCAATGTACAGACTACCATGGTCATTGCACGTCTACCTACAATATAAGAGACGAATCTCCTCTGCAGACTATAGAACGTAGTCAACTAACACTCGAACAATTTATGAACCTTGAAAAGAATTCGAAAATCTTTTTCTGTTTTCATTGGTATAATCCTGTTATGATGGTTTTACCCGCTATCCTTAGAAATACTGTTCGCTGATGACTGTTCGTCATGAACATCCTGAGGAGCTGTTCGTAATAGTTTCGTTCATTTCTTCTGTTAGACGAAGTCTGAAAGACGTTTTCCGTTGTTAGTAAAATATTTTAAGTGTGCTGTAAGATGTGAAAGAGCTGCATTATTTTTACTGGTCTCTATCGGTGTGGGCAGTGCACGACATAATTTGTTGGTTCGAGTCAATTTTAATCAGAAGGGATCGGTAGTTACTCTCGTTTTAAAGCCCATATACTTAATACAGAAATAATCATCAAACTCTTCCTTGTACGGAAAGAAACTAGCGATTATTATACGTAAATGAGAAAAAGACTAGAAAAATGTCAGCCGGCCGGTGTGGTCGAGCGGTTCTACGTGCTACAGTCTGGAACCGCGCGACTGATACGGTCGCAGGTTCAAATCCTGCCTCGGGCATGGATGTGTGTGATGTCCTTATCTTAGCTTGGTTTCAGTAGTTCTAAGTTGTAGGGGACTGATGACCTCAGCAGTTAAGTTCCATAGTGCTCAGGGCCATTTGAACCACTTTTTTTAGAAACATCTCGTAGGGTTAATGATGTTGACGGAACCATATACGTCTACACCTTAGCCTACATATACACACCGCTACCGGGCGAGGTAACGCAGTGGTTAGCATACTGGGCTCGCATTCGGGAGGACGACGGTTCAAACCAGCGTCCGGTTATGCATACTTAGGTTTTCCGTGATTTCCCTAAAACAACCGAGGCAAATGCCGGGATGCTTCTTTTGAAAGGGCACGGCCGACTTCGTTCCCCTTTCTTGACTAATCCAATGGGTCCGATGACCTCTCTGTTTGGTCCCCTCCCGAAAATCAACCAACCAAACAACATACGACGCTAGCCACCATAGCGTGCGTGGCGGCGGGCACATTTTGCCGCTGCTAGTTATACCCTTTCCTTTCTCAGTAGCTAATGGAACAAAGGAAAACAATTGCCTATGTGCATCTGTACGAGCCATAATTTCTCTTCTCTTGTCTTCGCAGTACTTACGCTAAATGTGAATTGGCGGCTATTGAATAGTTACGCAGTTAGCAACAAATGACAGTTCTGTATATTTTCTCAATGTTTTTCGCGAAAGGAAAGTCGTCTTCCCTCAAGGAATTTCCATTAGAGTTCATGACGGATCTCCATAATACTCGCGTCTTGATCGAACCTGATGGGGAATGCAAACACTCGAGCAGTACTCCAGGATGGGTAGCACTAGTGTTCTATATGCGATATACTTTATAGGTGAGCTACACGTTCCTAAAATTTTCCCATGAAAGCCTAGTCTCCTATTCACTTTCTATGCTATAGACCTTACATGTTCATTCTATTTCATACATCTTTTCATTGTAACACCTAGTTATTTAATCCTCGTTATTGTATCAAGATGCACACTAGCAACACTGTATTCGAACATTACAGGGTTGTTTTTATTGTTCATTCGTATCATTTTACAATTTTTGCGGTTAGAGCAGGCTGTCATTGATTACACCAAACTGAAATTCTAAGTCATCCTATATCCTCCTACAGTCACACAACGACGACACTTTTCCGTAAACTACAGCGTCATCAGCAAACTGTCGCAGATTGTTGCTCACGCTATTTATTAGATCAGTTCCATATGTATAGAACAAGAACAGTCCTATCACACTCCCTAGGGTTACTCTTGACCTTACCCTTACGTACGATGAGCTTTTGCCGTCAACGGCAACTTGCTAGTTTCAATTACGTAAGAAGTCTTCTAGCCACTCGCATGTTTTGCAACCTATTCCGTATGCTCTGAAAGTCTTTAACGGGCTGCAGTGTGACAGTTATATTTCAAATGAAATAAATATATATTAAATACTGTTCACACATATGTGAATGCAGGCCTCATCGCGGCGGATTGACTGTGCAAAAAACAATTTAACAATATTTTATATATGTAGTACTTGCAGAGCGCTTTATGTTGAATGAAAGAAAAGTTAATTTGACTGCACATTAAACCACGAGACTCAGCAGCAAACACTCGAATTATAAAAGTACATTTTCTCACAATCAGTCCCTGTATAAATCCCTGTGTAAACTGAAGTTCTGTGTCCTGGCTAATTACTAGTTCTTAAACATATGAATATAAATATCAGCTGCAGAAAATAATTACGGATCTCAGCTGCCTCAGGTCCCAAGAAAAAGTTATAGTTCATATAGCCACACAAAATGAATCACCAGTAACACATAGTCAAGTGATCTAAGTCCAGCGAAAATTAATGTCTGTAGATCTGACACACAAGTTTATTCCAAGTTTACTGAAATGTTAACATCTTTAACTCACACAGCTTTTTGTCTGCAGAGACTCCTCAATAAACTCACCAACGACCGACCAAAGCACAAAGGCACCGACAAAAGACCGCCCACCGGTAAAAGATCTCGCACGCTCTACCGTTCGCCTTTAATTATCTTCTGTAATGACACAAGGTATTAAATTCAAGTTAGACAAGTAAATAATGACTATCACTGAAGTTTAAAGGTAATTGTTGGAAGATTACAACTTTAATAGTGACAGCTATTTATTTACGACTAATACAAAATAGATACATCTTTTAAAGCTTTACAGTTCTTCAGAGTCACTAGCATGGTGTAAAACGGATTGCCAGTGACTTCGGAGTCATATGACCGTAGCAACGCCAGTTGTGTTGATAATTCTAGTGGGGTGATCCATTGCCCGACGAATCTCTTTAACAGTTCTGAAGCGAATGCCATTAACTGCTTCCATCAATTTGGGAACCAAATTGAAGTTACAGGGACTTAAGTCCGGGCAATATGGTGGGTGGTACAGCACTTCATAGCCACGTCGAGCGAACAAATCAGTCAAGACTTGCGCCATATGGCCGCGCGGGATTAGCCGAGCGGTCTATGGCGCTGCAGTCCTGGACTGAGCGGCTGGTCCTGGAGGAAGTTCGAGTCCTCCCTCGGGATTGTGTGTGTGTGTTTGTTCTTAGGGTAATTTAGGTTAAGTAGTGTGTAAGCTTAGGGACTGATGACCTTAGCAGTTAAGTCTCATAAGGTTTCATACAAATTTTTTGCCCCATATGCGCCAGAGCACTGTCCTAAAAAATTATGTGCGGATCCTGCTTCTTTCTCTAAGCTGGTCACTGGCCTCCGAGAGTGAACAGGTACATGTGGAAAGGTGTGAAAGTATTTTACAGCTTTGTGTTTTGCAGACAGCAGAGGAACAGCTCGGGGACCAGTACCTCAGTGTACCCTGTCATAAAGCAGCATTTGTGCGGCAATGGTTTGTCGAAAACAGCATTCATCAAGTGGAGTGGCCTGCCTTGAGTTCCGACATTTGGGAGAAGTTAGAGCGACGACTTCACTCTAGTCTCCAGCGTCCAACATCACTACCTCCTCTGGTATAAGATCTTCAGTAAGAATGGGCTTGTGTTCCTCCACAGACATTAAGATACCTCAATGAAAGTGTCCTCAGCAGAGTTCAAGATGTCGTGAAGGCAAAGGATGGACACACGCCATTTTTACAGCTACAGGATACTTTTGATGAGATAGTGTGTTACTTAGGTGCATAAGGTATACTGCAGTTTACTCGTATCATATAATGTACCTGTCGTCTGTCAGCCAGTATGTCAAGAAAGGGATTTGCTACAAATTTAACAAAAAGGAAAGGGAAGTAGATCACGTACTAGATATGGTAAAACTTTTCCTCTATCTTAGAATGACAATGACAAATGACGATGGGCGAAGAAAGGGGGATGCAAGAAGTAAACTAGCGTAAACTAAGAGATCTTTGCCCTTCAGTATACGAAGGCTTGGTGAAAATTATGGCCTCCAATTTTCTTTATAAGGAAACCCCAAAAGCCTTTTATATAAAACAAACGTTGTTGACATTCTACGTCCTTATTCTACCTGTCTACATAGTTGCAGCCCTCTGTCGCTATAGGGTGTCGAACTGCAGCGAGTAACATGGCGGTGTGTAACGTACTTACGTCGATGCGTGAGAAACCGAGAGCTGTAATCGAATCTCGAATCGGAACAGTTCGTTCACACATGGAGCTCTCTCTTGTGCAGCAAGACAATTCCAGCCCAGACAAGAGCGCTGCGAGATCTGCAACAATTCAACACCCTAGGTTCGCTTCCATGTATCATCCTCCATAAGGTTCCGACCTGGCTTCATCCGAATTTCATTTGTTTCCAAAATTTTAAGAACATCTTCGAGGACGTTACTTTGATAGTAATGAAGCGGTGCTAACGGAAATGCAGTTGCGGCTCCGCCAGTGAAGTTAAACACTCTACAGTGGCGATATTAAGAAACTGGTTTCTCGTTGGGAGAAATGTGATCGTCGCCAGGGCGACTACGTTGAGATATAAAAGTGTAGACGTGAAGAATAAATATGTAGAATGTTAATAACGTTTATTTTATTTAAAAAGCTGTAAGACATTACGAGTCAAAATTTCGGAGGCGTTAGTCTTCAGCACGCTCTCGCAATAGTATCAGATATAGGACTTAACATGACATAGAAATTTCTGGGAATGTGCGTCTGAAACATAGCACATTACGGAAATGAATCGAGGAGTAAGAGGAAATCAGGAAGGAAGAGCATCACGGCGTCTGAGATGTAGTATTACGGATGGATGCAGGAAACGGAGTGATAAGATAACGAATGAGAGTCTCCGCAGAATCGACGAGGAAAGAATTTGTGGAAAGCACAATCTAATGGAAGGTACAGAATGATAGGATATTTGTTAAGACTTCAGAGAATAATTATGAGGTGAGTAGGCTGGACCAAGAATGGATATTATGACTGACCGCCTCAAACCAGTCAGAAGGCTGATGATACTGCCTCCCGCAGAAGGAAGCAAAGGCAACAATGAACACCCACGTGTAATTTAACGCCCATTTCCAAGATTTCCTGATACAGATCCGTATTAAATTCCAGCTGAAAGTTTTGGAGAACAGTACACACAAATGTTTCCTACGAATTAATTCACGAAGTATTAATGGTTAAAATGAGATAGGTTACTCAAGTTTTATTCCACACAGCTCTTTTATCTAGAGGTCACATTTCAAGTCCTACACTTTTTTTTAAATGGTCGAAATCCCCTCGGGGAAAGGAAAGCTTTTTAGGACTGCATTCTCCTTATTTATTCTGACGGTTGTTATTTCTCAACTGCGCCCGCCTTTCACAATGTTGGCGTTGTAAATTGTGATCTTATCCCGTGACTGGAGTATTCCAGTCCCTTCGTTCGTGCTGGCGGCCTTCCTCCCTACAAGCACGAAACTCCGTGACGCTGTTTGTCCTTAACTGAAAAGATCGGAGCGCCAGCTATGAGGATGGCAGATGTAGATTACTTAGCGATCAGCGTTTCTAATACAGGTTCTAACGGTTTAATTTATCACCTGCTACGTCTGAGATGGTATGTAAAGTACTGTGTCAGTGTCCAGGCGGGAAAGAAATGGATGTTCTCGTTCGCGGTTCGCTGCAGCCGCGTCAGCTGCGTCTTGCCCGCGGCACCGGGCCGCAGACTCTGCTCTCATTTGCGACGTACTCTGCCTTTCCCTGTTACCATCTAGTCAGGGTATTTTTCGGGCCATTCTTTCAAGTTTTCTTATTCCTAACAAGTAGACTAAATTTTTCACAGTTGAGAAACCAAAGAAACAAAGCTTTGTTACAGTTCCCATCACTGGCAATAAGACATCCTCCGTCACAAGAGTATTTTATAAAGCGTTCGATCTTTGCCACTGAATTGATCTCTTTTTCATGCTACATGTTTCGGAAGATACCTTCCATCTTCAGGAGAGATTTAGATGAAATATTCAGATTATATTCAGGAAGTGATTGCCAAGATTGACTATACTTCGAAGCCACGGGGTATAAAAATGCGTGAAATATCACTTCGTAAATGCCCCATCACAATGCGAGCGGGAAAACAGGTAGGCGGTAAAACAAATCGGTGCAATGATAGAATCTGATCTTTTTATTACTGCTTACCCAGTACAATGGTTGTCACCATTCCATCTATTGAGATGCACAAGAAAAAGTAAAAAATCTTTATAACGTTAAGTACTTACCGATGTCTATTAAAAAGTAGGACTTCGTGTTTACTCAACTCAAAAGGTGAGTAAAGCTGATTAATGGCGGTAGTGAAATATGTCTCAGTTGAACAGCTGGATGAGGTTGATCAGCAGGTAGAACGTCTTGGCGGCAGCAGGTAGTCGAATTACTGGACTGTACAGTACCGCGCAAACAGACATCGCTCGTAGGTGGTAAAGTAATCACTTTGTTCGTTGTTTCCCCTTAGTGACAGCACGTGCAAATGTTGTGTAAGTGTTACCTTTACTAAATACGCCAATTCATTCACTCGTGTGTCGTCCGAGGATAGAGAGAGAGAGACTCAAATAACATACCTAGGAGTGCATAAACTACTTGGTTAAGTGCAGTACGGTAAAAAAGTGAGAATTGTTAGATGTGGTTCAAATGGCTCTGAGCACTATGGGACTTAATATCTGAGGTCATCAGTCCCCTAGAACTTAGAACTAATTAAACCTAACTAACCTAAGGACATCACACACATCCATGCCCGAGGCAGGATTCGAACCTGCGACCGTAGTGGTCGCTCGGCTAAAGACTGTAGCGCCCAGAACCGCACGGCCACTCCAGCCGGCCTTTGTTTCAGTCTTTTAGAGGTTAACACTCTTCATCTTGCATGATACGTAATTAACAGTAAACGCAAGAAGCTCTTACGACAGAAAAGAAGTTCTTCGGCAAAAAATTACTGTTGTGAAGCAAGTGACATTTAGTTTGCACAATGAAAATATAGAAACTTCAGCGATATGTCGTCAGAGTTTATCATCAGTACAGAAAATACCAGACATGGCCGCACTAATAAGTTCTTTCAGAGATCACTACTAGTAAGAAAAGCTGTCTCTGAGAAACCCCTTCATATTATTATGCGTTTATAAAGGGCGCTCTTCTTAACCTGTTCATCTCTGTAATTAGTTGCTTCGTGAAGTATAAAACTGAAGATAAGGCTCCTTTAGTGAAAGACAAAAGGGGTCTGTAAAGCGTGCCACGTTATATTGTAATGGCTCAGCTTGCCATTCTTAGATTCTTTTTAGATTTCTCAATCATGGACAAAAAGAGGCAAGGATCGAACTTTAATTCCTGTTTAGCCAGGATGCAAGCGCTCTCACCACGCCGTCTATGGGATGGACTTCTGTTTAAACTGCTTATGACTTAATCTACTTACCTTGGAATATTCAAACGGTTTAAAAAAGAAGGCTACATTTTTATGATATGTCAACGATGAGGTCATAAGAGACTAAGCACCAGATAATATGGAAAAAGATGGTTATAAAAACTGCGATGTTTGAACAAAGGAACAACTCGAAGTCCACTACAAGTAATTTAATGAAACTGCTAGAAATTTTTATTGGGATGGAAGGACAGGAGTTCGAGCGCCGCTCCCCCTAAATGAATTCCAGATTGTAACCCACTGCGAAACATCGCATGGTTCTAACATTTTAATCAAATATTGAAGCATAATTGATCACAGTAATTACTTAAAGATGCACACAGTTTATCAAAAATAAACGGGAGGGGGCGGGAAGAGATTCCACCCGTAAAAGTATGAACGAACTCAAACATACATCAGTAAATCTTTCCTTTTTGAGTTACTACTAATAGGACTCGTTACAAATTTTCAATCCAGAAACCCAAAGAAATGTCGAAACTTCCTTCCACTTGTCGGTCCACATCGATGCATTTGTTTAATCATAGCATATCACAACCTTTCCAATACTCTCAGAATGCGTCGTATGTCTTCGCACGATTTCATGCCACGCAGATAAAACGTATCTGCCTTAGCGCTGTTGTCTGCGTAATGCGATTTGTTTTAACTGGCCTAACAGATCACAGTCCAAAGCACTGAATTCGGAGGAAAGTGCAAGCCATAGAACTCGTCATTCTCTACCTACCTATCAGACATAGTATACATCATCCATTGGCATCATTGTCACTGAAATTTACTGTCATCCGATTGTACATAAACCTTACTCTTTCTGCCGCACGGGATTAGCCGAGCGGTCTATGGCGCTGCACTCGTGGACTGTGCGGCTGATCCCGGCGGACGTTCGAGTCCTTCCTCGGGCATGGGTGTGTGTGTTTGCCCTTCGAATAATTTAGGTTAAGTAGTGTGTAGGCTTAGGGACTGATGACCTTAGTAGTTAAGTCCCATAAGATTTCACACACATTTTTTGAACTTACTCTTTCTCATATGTATACGAGTACATCCCTTACCAAATTTGGAAGATTGTTCTTGTAGACAATACCTAGAACACATGCTCATAGAAAGTAGGCATCCACTAGAAGGGAACCTAAATCTGCTGTTCACTTGTTAATACTAAACCATAGATGCATCGCCAGATAGACTTCTACCAATATAATCACCCGATTAGCTAACGAAATGTTCGCCTGTTACCCAATATCCACCTCAAAAACCAGCACACACGAAGAGTTAAAACACAATCACTAACAGAACAAAGTTTAGCCCATTCGCAAGCAGGTGGCGCACACGAATTCCATACCTTAAACCCTTTTTAGACGGAGGGCATCAAGTCAAAATCGACTATTGGAAGTGCGTGCGCCTTCCGTGTCTGTTTGCAAGTTTGCAACCAACCACGACGCGAATGGATCTATGAAGTGATCTATAGATTGTGCCGAATGTGGAGTTCTAAACTTCTCAGTTAGCTGCACGCTGTGCATGAGCAGAAACCGAGGACTATAGCGGTGCCTGCTAAAATCCGAAGGTAATCTATTCTGGCTTAGCGCACTACTACTATAGAAATGGGTTTTGTGCATTCCTGTCATCTTAATCATTTCCTCGTTGTTTGCTTAGTTTTGTGACACACTGAAAAATTGTATGAAGTCCTAGCATTTTTTCTACTTGGGTACTTCTACAACAGAAATGAAATATCAGAATCCAAAAAGGTAATTCCGTGTAACAAAGAAGAAGACTAAACTGTGCATAAGTAAGGGCGTAAATAAATAAAACATGTTTTAATGAAAATTATTCCAACAGTGAAAAAGTGAGAATTAATAGACGAGAAAAATAACTTTACATTTTATCTCGCACTTAGCACGAAAACAAAATACGATGGATAAAGCAAAAACCCGTTATTTACAGCGTTTTAGATATTTTTTGATGTGTTTACATGTATACATTTTCTTGAGCTAATTAATGTGTATGTTCTGAAATGTCTGTCTGACACTTTACCTAGTCTTCCAGATCTAAGTAGTGTAAAGAATTTACAAGATGACATTTGACACGAACTTCGTCGTTAATAAATACTATTAGAACAGTTTTAACCTATATTTAGTTGTACACTTCGATTTTTTCATAAAAATGGCAGTCCCTCGTATCCTCATCAAAAAGGAAATCGCGTAAACAGAGAAAGAAAGAAAATCAACTCTTCTTTCGAAGTGTCAGTCCAGAAGTGGCTCTTCTACATGAAAGCGTGTACAGAACACTTAAGTAAAATGTTATGTTGACTACAAACAGCTGTCATACTTAACTATTCTCTGAGTGTTATTTCAGAGATACAGAAAGAAAATACCAGAATAAGAAATCAATGACGTATACCAGATACAGTAAATGATGTCTGAAACAATCATTATAAGTGGTAGCAACATGTTCTTTGAACGCCTAAGAACAGCGAATCACATCAACTAAATCATATCTATGTTGGGTAAACAAATATTTATGGAGATCGTATCATCAGTGGAATGAATGGTATGTGTCATCACAAAACGTGTACCTACTCAACACTGTTGGTGGTTATTGATGGGGAACCAGTAGCTTATACACATTCAGAAGGGTAAAATGTATTCTTGTTCTTGCTGAACTATATTTGACTAGTGTATACACATATACGTAAATGGGATCGACAAATTCATGTAAAATCGTGTACTTCGCAAATATCATGTGAATCTTAGTCAATTTACATCATCATAGGACATACACATGACGGATGAGGTACTCAACGATTTCACCTAGTAGCTAATCTACTGACTAACGTGTTCGACAAGCTACAATAATGAATGGTAATTTTCTTAGCTGCCGTTTTTTAAGATGCCTGCCATGACTTAGACTGAGTATCTCAGTGTTTTGATCTAATATTAAATACTCAGGTTGCCCTTGTATTACCTGGTGCCGACATAATCGTTTTGTTTCTGCATTCCCACTTAAGATTAAAACCCCTCACCGTGGAAAGCTATGGTGTCTGAAAATTAGGAAGTCATCTGGTGTATCTAAGATCTCCTACCGTTGTATATCCCATAGTGATGAAGATGTTTCTTACCGAAAGTGGAAATCGACGAAATGTTGCGAAGTTAGTCGTGATGGATGTCTGGTGTAGAGTATGATAAGTAAGACTGCGCATGAACTGCAGGGAGAAAACAATACAATGTCGTAGTGACCGATGACCTCAGCAGTTAGCTCCGTTAGGAATTCACACACACAATGCCGTAGGTAGTGTACACAAGTAAGTTCGCCGGATAATCGTCAGATGTCCATGAAGAAGTCATATAACCGATGTTCATATATACTACACAGTGCTGTACGTGGGCAGCTTATCCACAATTGTACTCTCTACGCAAGAAGAGACATATGATGCTATGTTATTGTTTCTATCATCAGTAATATTACATTAAAGCCGGCCGGGGTGGCCGAACAGTTCTAGGCGCTATAGTCTGGAACCGCGCTACCGCTACGGTCGCAGGTTCGAATCCTGCCTCGGGCATGGATGTGTGTGATGTCCTTAGGTTAGTTAGGTTTAAGACGTTCTAGGTTCTAGGGGACTGATGACCTCAGAAGTTAAGTCCCATAGTGCTCAGAGCCATTTGAACCATTACATTAAAAAACGTTGCGTTAGGTAAGCGGGTGTGATTAAATTTCTTTGCGATGGTATTCATTTCAGCAATTACAATGAATATTTCAGCTTCTTTGTCATCTTACTCAGCAGAAAATACATACAGTTTTGACTTCATGTGTATGGTTTCACTTAAGCCTTTTTAGCGGGGATCCCTGTCTTTTGTCTTCCTGTTCTTCTGCGGTTTTTTACATAGTCTGGGCTGTCGTCTCACAATGAAGGAAACATCGTGTATACAGTTTTACCTTTTTTAAACTCAATAACTGAAGAGAATGTTCTGCAGGCTCACCAACAACCTTGCGTTTGCGTATGACCTGTTTGGGAAACAGCGAATGCAGGCTACACTTTGTTCTATATATATGTCTCTCGTTTTTCTTGCAGTGCGGGTAGGATGTCACTTCCTGTTTCTCGTAAATATAGTGGCCTGACTTCCACATAATCTAATACATTACTTACAGTTTACTTTTCCAATCTACCTCTGACTTTCTCTGATCGATACTTAAAGAGAACTGAATCATAGGGTGTCCCATTTGATAACTAGGCTCATTCAGAACCTGGGTGAATTCGACCATTTCCTTGCGCTACTTGCACATTTTACATGATTTTTTTAGGTACTACCATATTAATTTTATAAAGTCTTCTCTGCTTTCCAACTGCGGCAGGTGGTTAAAATCCGTCGAGCTTTCGACTGAGCTCTTCTCGGCCACTGTCAAGTGGTAAATGACTGCAATGCCACCGTGACAAAGTTGTCATATAGCCGCCCTGCTGGCTGTGACGTCACTGGTGCTCTTTTCTTGGGCAAATACGGTAAGGTTTCGGTCGGGTGTCAGTAGGCTCGCCTCAGCCTCGCGATGACCGGGTGCCAGGCTGTTCTGAGCTGCATTCACTGTCTTTATGGATAATGTAATGTCGTTTTTGCTTATTACTTATTGACGTTTTTATTCAGAGATTTTTATTTCGTAGCTACTTCTACAGTGCTTTCGCCAAGTCCGTTCGTCCTCATAAAGACGGATGTTTCATCGAACAGAATCTGGTGTCAATTTCCTAAAGAGTGTTCTGCTAAGGCTGATATTTCGTGGCAGCATGGGCGTAAACACCTCGCGCGTTCCATCTGACGTTATGGCGGACGCTGGACGAAAACATTACCGATGAAAAAAGTATTCGACATTTATCTGTCGTGAGGCACTGAACGCACCCAACGGCGACAGATAAGACTTGTGCCGGACAGGGATTCGAATCCGGATTTCCCGCTTTACGCGAGCAGTCACGTTAATCGCTTTGTGAGTCTGTGTGTGTGTGTGTGTGTGTGTGTGTGTGTGTGTGTGTGTGTACCTGACCTCAAAAAAGAAATGAATGTCAACGGGGAGGACAAGAGTTCCGAAGCGTTCCGAAGCGTGCAGGGGTCGCAATCCCAGGCCTGGCCACGACCTGACGGGAAGGCAATTCGATCAAGGTAGTGACAACAATCGGATTTTTATGATTTACTTTTATTAATTTTATATCATTTTTGGTGTTTTATAAATATATTTGACGAGACAAGAGTGGGTCAGCGCACCAGGCCGTTCCTAGCAGGGAGAGCCGTTAGCCTCTGCTATCAGTGCATGTACCCTGTCCGATCCAAATCTCCATATGCCTCACGCTATAGAGCAGCACCCCTTTACCCACTAACCCACTTGCTCGCAGCCTAGCTGTATTCCTGCAAGGGACTGGATACTGCTGTGCATCCGCTATGTAATATTGTAAAGCCGTCTAGCATAAACAGGGTGGTCCATTGATCGTGACCGGGCCAAATATGCCACGAAATAATCGTCAAACGAAAAAACTACAAAGACCGGAACTTGTCTAGCTTGAAGTGGGAAGCCAGATAGCGCTATGGTTGGCCCGCTAGATGGCGCTGCCATAGTTCAAACGAATATCAACTGCGGTTTTTTTTAATAGGAACTCCCATTTTTATTACATATTTGTGTAGTACGCAAAGAACTATGAAAGTTTTAGTTGTACCACTTTTTTCGCTTTGTGATAGATGGTGCTGTAACCGTCACAAACATATGGCTCACAATTTTCGACGAACAGTTGGTAACAGGTACGTTTTTTTAATTTAAAATACAGAACGTTGATACGTTTAAACATTTTATTTCGGTTGTTCCAATGTGATACATGAACCTTTGTGAACTTACCATTTCTGAGAACGCATGCTGTTACAACGTGATTACCTGTAAATACCACATTAATGCAGTAAATGCTCAAAATGATGTTCGTCAACCTCAATGCATTTGGCAATACGTGTAACGACATTCCTCTCAACAGCGAGTAGTTCGCCTTCCGTAATGTTCGCATATGCATTGACAATGCGCTGTCGCATGTTGTCAGGCGTTGTCGGTGGATCACAATAACAAATATCCTTCAACTTTCCCCACAGAAAGAAATCCGGGGGCGTGAGATCCGGTGAACTTCCACGCCATGGTATGGTCCTTCGACGACCAATCTCCCTGTCATCAAAAATGCTATTCAATACCGCTTCAACTGCAAGCGAGCTAGGTGCCGGACATCTATCATGTTGGAAGTACATCGCCATTCTGTCATGCAGTGAAACATCTTGTAGTAACATCGGTAGAACATTACGTAGGATATCAGTATACATTGCACCATTTAGACTGCCATCGATAAAATGGGGTCCCATAATGCCGCACCATACATTAACCCGCGAAGATCGCTGATGTTTCACTTGTCGCAGCCATCGTGGATTTTCCGTTGCCCAATAGTGCATATTATGCCGGTTTACGTTACCGCTGTTGGCGAATAACGCTTCAAAATCTGTTGTCGTCCCGTAGTTTCCCCTGTGACCAGTGGCAGAACTGTACACGACGTTCAAAGTCGTCGTCATGCAATTCCTGGTGCATAGAAATATGGTACGGGTGCAGTCGATGTTGATGTAGCATTCTCAACACCGACGTTTTTGAGATTCCCGATTCTCACGCAATTTGTCTGCTACTGATGTGCGGATTAGCGGCGACAGCAGATAAAACACCTACTTGGGAATCATCATTTGTTGCAGGTCGTGGTTGACGTTTCACATGTGGCTGAACACTTCCTGTTCCCTTAAATAACGTAACTATCCAGCGGACACTTGGATGATGTCGTCCAGGATACCGAGCAGCATAAATAGCACCCGCCCGTTGGGCATTTTGATCACAACAGCCATACATCAACACGATATCGAACTTTTCCGCAATTGGTAAACGGTCCATTTTAATACAGGAATGTATCATGAAGCAAATAGCGTCTGCACTGGCAGAATGCTACGTGATACCACGTACTTATACGTTTGTGACTATTACAGCGCCATCTATCACAAAGCGAAAAAAGTGCTCCAACTAAAACGTTCATAGTTCTTTGCGTACTACACAAATATGTAATAAAAATGGGAGATAAAAATGGGAGTTCCTATTAAAAAAAACGCAGTTGATATCCGTTTGACCTATGGCAGCGCCATCTAGCGGGCCAACCATAGTGCCATCTGGTTTCCCCCTTGAAGCTAGACGAGTTTCGTTCTTTGTAGTTTTTTCGTTTGATGCTTATTTCGTGAGATATTTGGCCCGGTCACTATCAATGGCCCATCCTGTATACAGGCTGTTTCACAGTTCATTTTACACACTTGTAGAGGTTGTGGATGAGACAAAGAACATAAAGTTTTACATTGGAACCCAAGTGCGAAAACGTCGTCCAACGACGTTCGATAAAGTCAAAGCTATCGGCGCTGGCACCGTTAAATGTATGTATATACAAGTTGATTCTGCAATGATCTTACATGCTTTTAAGGGTGAAGGACAAGGATCAATGCATCAATTTGAACGTCCCAGTACCTGAAACGAACGAGTCGAAAGTTATAAGCGAAACAGTTCTAATACCTCTGACAAAATGGTTCAAATGCCTCTGAGCACTATGGGACTTAGCTTCTGAGGTCATCAGTCCCCTAGAACATAGAATTACTTAAACCTAACTAACCCAAGGACATCACACACATCCACACCTGAGGCAGGATTCGAACCTGCGACCGTAGCGGGCGCGTGGTTCCAGACTGTAGCGCCTAGAACCGCTCGGCCACCCTGGCCGGCAATATCTCCGACAGTCCTGCTGTTGCTAAGAATGTACGGTATGAAACTTTTGGAAATAGTATTATAGATGTCCACATGAACAGATTCCCTCAACATATACCGTGCGGTTCTAGGCGCTACTGTCTGGAACCGAGCGAACGCTACGGTCGCAGGTTCGAATCCTGCCTCGGGTATGGATGTGTGTGATGTCTTTAGGTTAGTTAGGTTTAATTAGTTCTAAGTTATAGGCGACTGATGACCTCAGAAGTTAAGTCGCATAGTGCTCAGAGCCATTTGAACCATTTTTTTTTCCCATCCACATATAATAAAATATTACGTGGCGAGAAAGAGAGTCCTAGAGACGTCACAGCCAGTAGCGCGCCCATATAATGGTGAGGCCACGGCGAAACGCCCGTCATTTACCACTTGTCAAATACCATGTCGAGACCGGTCGAAAGCTCGTGGGATTTTAACCACCTGACGCAGCTGGAAGCCAGAAAAGATTTTATTAATTCAAATCGCCTTGAGACCATTAATTCCTAGTATTACGTATTCGGATACATTTATACGATGTTCAGGACTGCAGTCTAGATCACTAAGGGGTTCTTATGTGAATTACAAGGGAACGGCGTTTAGGTTAGGACGGCAGGAAATATGTGCTACTTGACGTTTCCTGGGTTTGTCGTTAGGCACCGGACACATGCCGCGCTTAGGATCAAGCGCAGACCTTATTCCATGATTCGTTAGAAAATTAGTGATGTAGCTGTTCAGTTTTTTGTTTTATTTTGTGGGTCG
Source organism: Schistocerca serialis cubense (assembly GCF_023864345.2). Classification (NCBI taxonomy): domain Eukaryota; kingdom Metazoa; phylum Arthropoda; class Insecta; order Orthoptera; family Acrididae; genus Schistocerca; species Schistocerca serialis. The sequence goes on from NC_064640.1 coordinate 588,578,591, forward strand.
AAGATGGTGAACGGTGTCATTTTTAGCTTAGATTTATAGTTCTGAATGTCAGAAATGGTTCAAATGGCTCTGAGCACTATGGGACTTAACATCTGAGGTCATCAGTCCCCTAGAACTTTTTTTTTTAATTCTTTATTCAAATTATTTCATACATTGTAACCCACCACCTAATACATTAGTGGGTCGTAGATCTACATTACATTTTATTGATATTAGCAGCATTGTTAACTTCTATTTCTAGTGTTAGTGAACTTACTTGCTACAGGAAATGAGGAGTTAGCTTCTTATTGGGTAAGATCTAGTTCTACACTTAGCTAACTAATCTAGGGGCTACTTCCTGCAGCGTTACAGGCGTGCCATTTGTTAAATATAAACCTACTGTGTGGCCGTGCCCAGTGAGCATGCCCCTGGCACTAGGCTGGCCTTAAAGAAAATCGCTGCAGGTTCTGTTAGGCTGCCTGTTACCGGATTTTGATGTCCAGGGGACACACCCCCATGAGTGTTAGTAGTGCCCCTCCTGAAGATGTTCTGTACGCTCCGATGGAGCGCAGAAGCATGTTACGTTGCACCCTCCTCACATCTACATCTACATCTACATCCATACTCCGCAAGCCACCTGACGGTGTGTGGCGGAGGGTACCTTGAGTACCTCTATCGGTCCTCCCTTCTATTCCAGTCTCGTATTGTTCGTGGAAAGAAGGATTGTCGGTATGCCTCTGTGTGGGCTCTAATCTCTCTGATTTTATCCTCATGGTCTCTTCGAGAGATATACGTAGGAGGGAGCAATATACTGCTTGACTCTTCGGTGAAGGTATGTTCTCGAAACTTTGACAAAAGCCCGTACCGAGCTACTGAGCGTCTCTCCTGCAGAGTCTTCCACTGGAGTTTATCTATCATCTCCGTAACGCTTTCGCGATTACTAAATGATCCTGTAACGAAGCGCGCTGCTCTCCGTTGGATCTTCTCTATATCTTCTATCAACCCTATCTGGTACGGATCCCACACTGCTGGACAGTATTCAAGCAGTGGGCGAACTAGCGTACTGTAACCTACTTCCTTTGTTTACGGATTGCATTTCCTTAGGATTCTTCCAATGAATCTCAGTCTGGCAGCTGCTTTACCGACGATCAACATTATATGATCATTCCATTTTAAATCACTCCTAATGCGTACTCCCATATAATTTGTGGTATTAACTGCTTCCAGTTGCTGACCTGCTATTTTGTAGCTAAATCATAAAGGATCTATCTGTCTGTGTATTCGCAGCACATTACACTTGTCTACATTGAGATTCAATTGCCATTCCCTGCACCATGCGTCAATTCGCTGCAGATCCTCCTGCATTCAGTACAATTTTCCATTGTTACAACCTCTCGATACACCACAGCATCATCCGCAAAAAGCCTCAGTGAACTTCCGATGTCATCCACAAGGTCATTTATGTATATTGTGAATAGCAACGGTCCTATGACACTCCCCTGCGGCACACCTGAAATCACTCTTACTTCGGAAGACTTCTCTCCATTGAGAATGACATGCTGCGTCCTGTTATCTAGGAACTCCTCAATCCAATCACACAATTGGTCTGATAGTCCATATGTTCTTACTTTGTTCATTAAACGACTGTGGGGAACTGTATCGAACGCCTTGCGGAAGTCAAGAAACACGGCATCTACCTGTGAACCCGTGTCTATGGCCCTCTGAGTCTCGTGGACGAATAGCGCGAGCTGGGTTTCACATGACCGTCTTTTTCGAAACCCATGCTGATTCCTACAGAGTAGATTTCTTGTCTCCAGAAAAGTCATTATACTCGAACACAATACGTGTTCCAAAATTCTACAAGTGATCGACGTTAGAGATATAGGTCTATAGTTCTGCACATCTGCTCGACGTCCCTTCTTGAAAACGGGGATGACCTGTGCCCTTTTCCAATCCTTTGGAACGCTACGCTCTTCTACAGACCTACGGTACACCGCTGCAAGAAGGGGGGCAAGTTCCTTCGCGTACTCTGTGTAAAATTGAACTGGTATCCCATCAGGTCCAGAGGCCTTTCCTCTTTTGAGCGATTTTAATTGTTTCTCTATCCCTCTGTCGTCTATTTCGATATCTACCATTTTGTCATCTGTGCGACAATCTAGAGAAGGAACTACAGTGCAATCTTCCTCTGTGAAACAACTTTGGAAAAAGACATTTAGTATTTCGGCCTTTAGTCTGTCATCCTCTGTTTCAGTACCATTTTGGTCACAGAGTGTCTGGACATTTTGTTTTGACCCACCTACCGCTTTGACATAAGACCAAAATTTATTAGGATTTTCTGCCCAGTCAGTACATAGAACTTTACTTTCGAATTCATTGAACGCCTCTCGCATAGCCCTCCTCACACTACATTTCGCTTCGCGTAATTTTTGTTTGTCTGCAAGGCTTTGGCTATGTGTATGTTTGCTGTGAAGTTCCCTTTGCTTCCGCAGCAGTTTTCTAACTCGGTTGTTGTACCACGGTGGCTCTTTTCCATCTCTTACGATCTTGCTTTGCACATACTCATCTAACGCATTATGTACGACGGTTTTGAACTTTGTCCACTGATCCTCAACACTATCTGTACTTGAGACAAAACTTTTGTGTTGAGCCAACAGGTACTCTGAAATCTGCTTTTTGTCACTTTTTCTAAACAGAAAAATCTTCCTACTCTTTTTAATATTCCTATTTACAGCTGAAATCATCGATGCCGTATCCGCTTTATGATCGCTGATTCCCTGTTCTGCGTTAACTTTTTCAAATAGTTCGGGTCTGTTTGTCACCAGAAGGTCTAATATGTTATCGCCACGAGTCGGTTCTCTGTATAACTGCTCAAGGTAGTTTTCAGATAAAGCACTTAAAAAAATTTCACTGGATTCTTTGTCCCTATCACCCGTTATGAACGTCTGATTCTCCCAGTCTATATCCGGCAAATTAAAATCTCCACCCAGAACTATAACATGGTGGGGAAATCTACTCGAAATATTTTCCAAATTATCCTTCAGGTGCTCAGCCACAACAGCTGCTGAGCCAGGGGGCCTATAGAGACATCCAATTACCATGTCTGAGCCTGCTTTAACCGTAACCTTCACCCAAATCATTTCACATTTCGGATCTCCGTCAATTTCCTTCGATACTATTGCACTTCTTATCGCTATAAACACGCCTCCCCCTTCACTGTCCAGCCTGTCTCTGCGGTATACATTCCAATCTCAGTTTATGATTTCATTACTGTTTACGTCTGGTTTCAGCCAACTTTCTGTCCCTAGTACTATATGGGCGTTGTGACCGTTTATTAATGAGAGCAGTTCTGGGACCTTTCTGTAGACGCTCCTGCAGTTTACTATTAGCACATTAATATTGTTATTCCCTGTTGCATTTTGCCTACTCCTACCTTGCCGCGTCTCGGGAGGCGTCTTGTCGGGCCTAGGGAAGGAAGTATCTAACCTAAAAAAAAACCATGTGCATTCCACACGTACTCCGCTACCCTTGTAGCCGCTTCCGGTGTGTAGTGCCACAGTCATAGCGGGCACGGCCCTCGTGAGCCTGTGTGCCCACACTCCAGATCCGTAACCCACGATGGAAACAAGAATGGTGTTGTGGTACAACTTTATGAGTTCTGGTGGAAGATTAAATCTGGTGTGTCCTATCATGATCAAATTGTTTAGGGCTTCTAGTGATCTTTGTATAACTGTTTCGATGTGTTTGGCAAAGTTCCACCTTTCATAAACTGTTACTCCTAGGTACCGGGCCTCTCGACGCCGAATCACCGGTGAGCCCTCGATTCTTACCGTTGGATTCCTGGCCAATTGGCCTTTCAGTAACAGGTATGTTGACTTGCTAGGCGCAATAGTCATTATCGTGTTTTGGCACCACTGTGTAAGAATTGCTAGTGTCCTATTAATTTTAGGTTCGAGGTCTTCGCGACTTGGGCCGCCAACCAGCAGAAGGAGGTCGTCAGAGTAAGCTATCGCCTCTAGCACATCCACACTATTTTCCAAGCTCTCCAGGAGAGGCTCCGTATTTATATCCCAAAAGAGTGGCCCCAGGACAGAGCCCGGTGGACACCCCTTCGTGATTTTCTTGCCAATTCGCTCGCTAGGGGACGATAGCCAGACCTCTCTTTCCATACAATAGCTCCTAAGACAGCCGTATAGCGGCCCTGGACACTCCTTCTCCCACAAGCAGGAGAAGAGCGAAGGGCACCACAGGTTATCAAAGGCGCCACTGATGTCCACCATGATGCCAACTATGCACTTGTGCGGAGACGACCCACAGACCTCGGATGCGAGGGCAATTGCGTCACATGCAGATCGCCCCTGACGAAAACCGAATTGTCTGTCGCTCATCCCGCACAGCATTCGGTGTGCTGTCAGTCTATCAGCTGGTAACCTCTCCAGCAATTTGCCTAACAGGTCCAACAGACAGATAGGTCTATAGGATTTTGCTTCTTTAGGGTCTTTGTCCCGCCCTTTTTTGATAATTACAACATTGGCCTGTTTCCAGATTTTGGGGAATGTTCTGAGGCGCAGGGCCTCGTTGTAAATTCTTGCTAAAGGTGTCACCAGTTGAGGAGCGAGGTATTGCACCACCTCCACGATGATGCCGCCTGGTCCTGGGGCCTTTCCTTTCTTTAGTAATTTTACGTGGGCTGCCACTTCCTCTTCTGAGAAAGGGTACACCATGGTGTTATTCTCGTAGTCTGCCTGCATAGCCTGCCTAATTAGGCATTGTTCTTCTGTGTCCTCTTCCTCTTTATCATCAGGGAGGAGGGAGTGGAGGAGGACCTCAGCAGTTTCCTGCCAAGATCCAGTCATCCGGTTCCCGTCCCTGATAGTGGAGAGCACCATTGGCGACCTGATTTTTTCTCTTACTATTTTGTAAGGAGTGCCCAGGAATCCATAGCCAATTGGCTGTGCACATATTTCTTCCAGCTTTCCAACCTGACTGTTCGCAGTTCCTTCTCAAACTGCTCTTTAGCTTCCCTGTATGTTCGTAGCTATCTTTGTTTTTCTTCCCAGACGACACTTCGCTGGTAATACCTCCTCGCCCTCCTGACAGACTGACGCATCTGCCCCAGTTCCGCAGACCATGGTGATGGAGAAGCCGCAACGGCTCTCCTCCTGGTTGGTACAGCAGCCTTGACTGCCCTGGTAAGAGCGCCCACCAGATCTTCGGCGTGTTTGTCGATATCTTCATCATCTGGCCATGTCGGAGGGTCAAACTCTCTTGCAAGGCGCTCCCAATTGGTCTTGTTATAGTTTAGTTTTACTTCCCACCCTGTGTCCCAGTGGCACTCCCGATCTGAAATTGTAAATGTGATCAAGTTGTGATCGCTGGTTGTTTCTCCATCAGTAACAATCCAGTTTTGTATATTGGCAGCGATGTTGGCGGTCATCATCGTGATGTCGATGTTAGTTGCATCTCCTCCCCCTCCTGTGTAGGTGGGGGGGTTTCCTGGTCTATTGGCAATGAGGAGTTGTAGAGACATGATAGTCTCTTCCAGCTTGCCTCCTCTTTCATCTCGAGTGCCACTGTGCCATAGGGGGGATTTGGCGTTCACGTCCGCCACCACAACTGCCTTTCTACCCCTCAGCACCGTTGCCACCTGCGTGAGTTGGTCAAGGTACACGTCAATATCTGTACCGTATTGAAAGTACATATTTATTAAGTATATGACGCCAATTAGTGACTGAAGTTCGATGACATTGCAGTGATCGTCCGAGAAATGTGAGAGCACCGTTACCCGCAGTGCCTTGTTGGTTATTATGATGGTGGCTTTCGGGTCATCTCCGAAGCTTACCACTTGCCAGCTCATGGCAGCAAAGGCTACATTCCCCGCAAGAGAGTATGGCTCCTGCAAACAGAGCACATCAAGGCTCCTCTCCTCCACCACTCTTCGAAGCTCCTACATGACCAGCCTAATATTATGCGCGTTTAGCTGCCCTATCTGTATTTCTGTAATTATGGGAAATACGTGTGTACATATGATTCTGGGAAGGTTTTCGTCCAGTCGTAGGCTATTCTCCCATTGGATAGGACAGACTGATAATATATTTCATCTAAGTTGAAGGTTTCGTTTCTTCTCTCAAACACCTTCCTTACTAGGTCACGCAGGGCGCCAAAGTCGGTGGGGAGATTCATGGTCTTTAGTTGTACCCTGTCAACAGCCTCCATGGCCGAAAAGATGACCTTATGCCCGTACCTATGTCCTACTCGCACTAGATGTCGCAGTGCAGTGGTCAGGACAGCCGGCTCCTCCAGGCGGTATAATTGTAAAGAATGTTCGAGATTAGGGTATATTCTGATCGGATCAACCGCTGTTCTCACAGCTGTTGGTTGTCTCGAGTCAGTACTAGCATTAGTGTTATTTGTTGTATGTGTATTTGAACTTGTAATTGTGTTGACCTGCACCGGCAATTCCAGTACAGGACTCCCTTGAACGAATGCTGGTCGGCCCATCGCTACAGGACGCCTATCTCGAGTTGCCTGATTTCCTGGCGTTCGCGATCCCCAGCAGTAGGGAGAGGGAGCTGCCGCTTGTTCTTGTGGGTCCGTTTGGACACACGCATCCTTCATTCTCTTCCTGCCATCTCTTCCTTCTGCAAGTGTTGCAAGGAACTGTTTGAACTGGGCTCCTCTTGCCGCGTCCCTTCTCCTCTTGCATGGGGATTTTCTTTTAGGCATCCTGGATGCCGTAGTTAACTCAGCCATAGTCGGTTCTTGATATCAGCCTCTGCTCCAGCATCCTGTACGTTGGGCAGTTGCGACCAGAGGCATTACAAGTCTTTTTGCCTCTTCTCGTGCAGGGGATGCATATTGCAGATTTTGTGCAGTTTTTTCTAATGTGATTTTCTTCTCCACACCTGGAGCAAGCCGACTTCCTTTCTCAATATTTATGCACATGGTCAAGATCGCCGCAATTATGGCAGCGAGGTACCACCAAAAAGTCCCGCACGTTGATGGCGTGAAAGCCAATGTAGATCCTACCCATTGAGGTTAGTCTCTTCCACATCCGTTACATGATGTACAACGTCTTTGTCTCTTGGCCCCGTTTTGAATTTAAGTTTGAATTCATTTTTAAAGTCATCAGTACTTATATCATCAAAATTCTGATTTCGGATTGTTTCCTGGAGTTCATTATTATCAAATGTGACTGGTATGTCATACATAATAACAAGAGGATTTCTCTTTTTTGGGGGTTCACATTTTACTGCTTTACACAGTTTCTGATTTTATTCCAGTCATATTCCGTTGCCACATCGACTATTACTACATTCTTTGTAGCTTTCACTTTATTTATTTTGATTTTGTCTTTTGCAGGATTAATCATTGTTGTAAAAATTTCCTGTACTTTCTTAGTGTCTTGACCGGGCAGTGGTCTCAAAAAGACAGCAGTGTCCGGTCTTTGTGACACTTTTACAATGGTATCTCTTGTAGTCTGGCTCTTAGGTGCCGTCTGAGCGACTACACTAGCCCATGATTTTGTTGGCTGCTTGCACAGCCTTTCATTTTCCTTCTGCAGTTCTTCAACTCGCCCCTCGAGCTTCGAATGGGCGATAGCCCAGGAGGCGAGTTCATTTTTTAAGGTCAAGATCGCAGCCTGGCTTATCTTTCCATTTTTTACATTGGCTTCCTGGTATTGTGTAATCCTGGCATGCCTCTCACTAATGCTTTCCTCGATCTGCCCCGTGCCCTCTGATGGGGAGGGAACAGTAAGCAAAGAAGCCCTCGAAGGCGCGCATGAATCGCTTGTCTCTGTCTCAGCCATATTGTTGACAAGCGAAAAAAGTATTGGAAGCCCGTCTCTTGCCCCGGACCGGCTCCTCTGGCATGGGGGGGGGGGGGGGAGTGGGGGGACGGACTGTTGCAGCTCGCCCACCGGCCTCGCCCCAAGGCCAAGGGCACTCTTCGAACTGCAGGGTTCAGCGCGCCGTTGCCAGCGCACTGGTCCCCTTCGGTGGCTCCGTCATCGTCGATTTCACCCGCCGCTTCCCGGCAAGTGCATCCCGCACTCCGGAGAGGCGGATGCACCTCTCGCCCTTCGCCGCTTACTAGCCCGAGCTTCCACCTGTCGGCGAAGGACCCATTCCTACTCAGGTGGTGGGTCGGTCACCCAGTCGTTCAGAGGTCTGGATCCATCTAACCTAGCCCAGGCGATGTCACCACCTCCTGGGTTTGGCAGAACACGCCCCGGTTACCCAGGGGCGCGGCGAAGCACCCTTGCCGAGTCGCGCCGCGATCCCACGCCGACAAACGAGGTCTCCGGCATGCAGAGCACCTGATGGTCTGTACCCTGCGAGCAGGACTACTTCAAGCTAACTAACCTATGGACATCACACACATCCATGCCCGAGGGAGGATTCGAACCTCTGACCGTTGCAATCGCGCGTTTCCGAAACGAAGCGCTCGACCACCATGACCGGCAGAATGTCAGAAGCAATATTATTATACTAGTATCAATATTCCAGCAGTCCAATGTACACTATGTGATCAAAAGCATCCGGATACCCCCAAAAACATACGTTTTTCATATTAGGTACATTTTTCTACCACCTACTGCCGGGTACTCCGTATCAGCGACCTCAGTGGTCATTAGACATCGTGAGAGAGCAGAATGGGGTGCTCCTCGGAACTCACGGACTTCGATCGTGGTCAGGTGATTGGCTGTCACTTCTGTCATACCACTGTACGCGAGATTTTCACACTCCTAAACATCCCTAGGTCCACTGTTTCCGATGTGATAGTGAAGTGGAAATGTGAAGGCACACGTACATCACATAAGCGTACAGGTCGACCTCGACAGTTGGCTGACAGAGACCACCGACAGTTGAAGAGGTTTCTAATGTGTAATAGGTAGACATCTATCCAGACCATCACATAGGAATTCCAAACTGCATCAGGATCCACTCCAAGTACTATGACAGCTAGGCAGGAGGTGAGGAAACTTGTATTTCATGGCCGAGTGGCTGCTCATAAGCCACACATCATGCCGGTACATGCCAAACGACGGCTCGCTTTGTGTAAAGAGCGTAAACATTGAACCACTGAACAGTGGGAAAACGTTGTGTGGAGTGACGAATTACGGTACATAATGTGGCCATCCTAAGGCAGGGTGTGGGTATAGCGAATGCCCAGTGAACGTCATCTCCCAGCGTGTGTAGTGGCAACGGTAAAATTCGGAAGCGGTGGTGCGTTGATGACAGCTGCCCGTAGTTTTAATGTTTCTAGAACTGCGCTTTAAAATAGAATAAAATGAGTTCTAGGGGACCAGCAGGTATCTATGACATCTTACAAGGGAATGGGGTGCTCCACGGAACTCACGGTCTTCGAACGTAGTCAAGTGACTTGGTGTCACTTGTGTCATACTGACACTTTTTTATGGTAATTTGGCAAAACAGTGAGTGAATTTTAAACGATGGACTTTTCTGATGGTGGGGAAGCTTGCGTCCCTCAGCGCTACAGATAGCCGTACCTTAAGTGCAACCAGAGGGGAGGGGTATCTGTTAAGAGGCCAGGCAAACGTGTGGATCGTGAAGAGGGAAAGCAGCCTTTTCAGTAGTTACAGGGCAGCTGTCTAGATGTTTGACTGATCTGGCCTCGTAACATCAAACAAATCGGCCCTGCAGTGCTGGTACTGCGAGCGGCTGAATGCAAGGGGACAATGCAGCCGTATTTTTTTCCAAAGGCATGCTGCTCTACTGTACGGTTAAATTATGATGGTATCCTCTTGGGTAAAATATTCCGGAGTTGAAATAGTCCTCCACTGGATGTCCCGGCTGGGACCACTCAGGAGGACTGGCGTTCTACGGATCGGAGCGTGTAATGACAGATCATTTAATCGTGCAGGTAGGTTAGAAAATTTAAAAAGGAAAAAGGATAGGTTAAAGTTAGATATAGTGGGATTAGTTAAATTCGGTGGCAGGAGGAATAGGACCTCTGGTCAGGTGAAAACAGGATTATAAATACATAATCAAATAGGGTAATGCCGGAGTAGGTTTAATAATGAGTAAAAAAAATAGAAACGCAGATAAGCTACAGCATAGTGAACGCATTATTGTAGCCAAGATAGACACAAAGCCGACACCCACCACAGTAGTACAAGGTTATATGCCAACAAGCTCTGCAGATGAGGAGGAGATTGAGGAAATGTATGATGAGATAAAATAAATTATTCGGATAGTTAAGGAAGTCGAAAACTTAGTAGTGATTTGGGACTGGATTCGACAGTAGGAAAACGAAGAGACGGAAAGGTAGTAGATCAATATGGAATGGGGGAATGGAAAGAAAGAGGAAGTCGCCTGGTAGAATTTTGCATAATTTAACCATAGCTACCACTTGGTTTAAGAATCATGAGAGAAGGCTGTATTTATGGAAGAGTCTTGGAGACACTGGAAGGTTTCAGATTCATTATATAACGGTAAGACAAAGATTTCGGAACCAGGTTTTAGATTGTAAGACATTTCCAGGGCAGATGTGAACTCTGACCACAATATATTGTTTATGAATCGCAGATTAAAACTGAAGAAAGTACTAAAATTCTGGAAATTAAGGAGATGAGGCCTGTATAAACTGAAAGAACCAGACGTAGTAGAGGTTTTAAGAGGGATCATTAGCCAACGACTGAAAAGAGCAGGGGAAAGGAATGCAATAAAAGAAGAATAGGTGGCTTTGAGAGATGAAACAGTGAAGGCAGCAGAGGATCAAGTATGTCAAAAGATGAGGGCTAGTAGAAATCCGTGGGTAACAAACAGATATCGAATTTAACCGACGAAAGGAGAAAATATAAAAATTCAACAAAAAATGGTTCAAATGTCTCTGAGCACTATGGGACTTAATTCTTGAGGTCATCAGTCCCCTAGAGCTTAGAACTACTTAAACCTAACTAACCTAAGGACATCACACACATCCATGCCCGAGGCAGGATACGAACCTGCGACCGTAGCGGTCGCGCGGTTTCAGACTGTAGTGCCTACAACCGCTCGGTCACCCCGGCCGGCGAAAATGCAACAACTGACGCAGGCGCAAGGGGATACAAACCACTAAAAAATAAGTATCATAGGAAGAGCCAAATGGCTAAGTGGGAATGGCTGGCGGACAAATGTAAGAATGTAGAATCACATATCACTAGGGGTAAAATAGATGCAACCTACAGGAAAACTAAAGAGACCTTCGGAGAAAGCCGGCCGTGGTGGCCGAGCGGTTCTAGGCGCTTCAGTCTGGAACCGCACTGCTGCTACGGTCGCAGGTTCGAATCCTGCCTCGGGCATGGATGTTTGTGCTGTCCTTAGGTTAGTTAGGTTTAAGTAGTTCTAAGTCTAGGGGACTGATGACCTTAGATGTTTAGTCCCATAGTGCTCAGAGCCATTTTTGAGCCTTCGGAGAAAAGAGTAATAGTTGTATTAATATCAAGACCTCAGATGAAAAACATGTCCTAAGCAAAGAAGGGAAAGCAGAGAAGTGGAAGGAGTATATTGAGGGTCTATATAAGGGAGATGCACTTGAGGGCAATATTATGGAAATGGAAGAGGGCGTAGAGGAAAATAAGAAAGGAGATATGACACTGTGTGAAGAATTTGACAAAGCACTGAAAGACTTAAGTCGAAATAAAACCGCGGGAGTCGACAACATTCCGTTAGAGCTACTGATAACCGTGGGAGAACCAGCCATCACAAAACTTCCATCTGGTGAGCAAGATATATGAGACAGGAGAAATACCCTCAGACTTCAAGCAGACTATAATAAACACAATTCCAAAGAAAGCAGGTCCTGACAGGTGTGAAAATTACAGAACTGTCAGTTTAATAAGTAACGGCTGCAGAATACTAACGCGAATTATTCACTGAAGAATGCAAAAACTACACTCCTGGAAATGGAAAAAAGAACACATTGACACCGGTGTGTCAGACCCACCATACTTGCTCCGGACACTGCGAGAGGGCTGTACAAGCAATGATCACACGCACGGCACAGCGGACACACCAGGAACCGCGGTGTTGGCCGTCGAATGGCGCTAGCTGCGCAGCATTTGTGCACCGCCGCCGTCAGTGTCAGCCAGTTTGCCGTGGCATACGGAGTTCCATCGCAGTCTTTAACACTGGTAGCATACCGCGACAGCGTGGACGTGAACCGTATGTGCAGTTGACGGACTTTGAGCGAGGGCGTATAGTGGGCATGCGGGAGGCCGGGTGGACGTACCGCCGAATTGCTCAACACGTGGGGCGGTGAGGTCTCCACAGTACATCGATGTTGTCGCCAGTGGTCGGCGGAAGGTGCACGTGCCAGTCGACCTGGGACCGGACCGCAGCGACGCACGGATGCACGCCAAGACCGTAGGATCCTACACAGTGCCGTAGGGGACCGCACCGCCACTTCCCAGCAAATTAGGCACACTGTTGCTCCTGGGGTATCGGCGAGGACCATTCGCAACCGTCTCCATGAAGCTGGGCTACGGTCCCGCACACCGTTAGGCCGTCTTCCGCTCACGCCCCAACATCGTGCAGCCCGCCTCCAGTGGTGTCGCGACAGGCGTGAATGGAGGGACGAATGGAGACGTGTCGTCTTCAGCGATGAGAGTCGCTTCTGCCTTGGTGCCAATGATGGTCGTATGCGTGTTTGGCGCCGTGCAGGTGAGCGCCACAATCAGGACTGCATACGACCGAGGCACACAGGGCCAACACCCGGCATCATGGTGTGGGGAGCGATCTCCTACACTGGCCGTACACCACTGGTGATCGTCGAGGGGACACTGAATAGTGCACGGTACATCCAAACCGTCATCGAACCCATCGTTCTACCATTCCTAGACCGGCAAGGGAACTTGCTGTTCCAACAGGACAATGCACGTCCGCATGTATCCTGTGCCACCCAACGTGCTCTAGAAGGTGTAAGTCAACTACCCTGGCCAGCAAGATCTCCGGATCTGTCCCCCATTGAGCATGTTTGGAACTGGATGAAGCGTCGTCTCACGCGGTCTGCACGTCCAGCACGAACGCTGGTCCAACTGAGGCGCCAGGTGGAAATGGCATGGCAAGCCGTTCCACAGGACTACATCCAGCATCTCTACGATCGTCTCCATGGGAGAATAGCAGCCGGCATTGCTGCGAAAGGTGGATATACACTGTACTAGTGCCGACATTGTGCATGCTCTGTTGCCTGTGTCTATGTGCCTGTGGTTCTGTCAGTGTGATCATGTGATGTATCTGACCCCAGGAATGTGTCAATAAAGTTTCCCCTTCCAGGGACAATGAATCCACGGTGTTCTTATTTCAATTTCCAGGAGTGTAGTAGAAGCCGACATCGGGGAAGAACAGTTTGGATTCCGGATAAATGTAGGAACATGCGAGTGAGTACTAACCCTACGACTTCTCATAGAAGACAAGTCAAGGAAAGGCAAACCTACGTTTAAAACATTTGTAGACTAAGAGAAAGTTGACTGGAATATTCTCTTTCGAATTCTGAAGGTGGCAGGGGTAAAATACAGAGAGCGAAAGCCTATTTACAAACTGTACAGAATCCAGATGGCGGTAACAAGTGTCGAGGGGCACGAACGGGAAACAGTGGTTGAGAGGGGTGTTAGGCAGGGTTGTAGCCTATCCCCTATGTTTTTCAATCTGTATATTGAGCAAGCAGTAAGGGAAACAAAAGAAAATTTGGAGCAGGAATTAAAGTCCAGGGAGAAGGAATAAAACCTTTGAGGTTTGCCGATGACATTGCAGTTTTCAAAGAGACAGCAAATGACTTGGAAGAGCAGTTAAACGGAATGGACAGTGTCGTAAAAAGAGGATGATGACGAACATCAACAAAAGCAAAACGAGGATAATGGAATATAGGCGAATTAAATCAGGTTGCGAGCTAACATCCCATAGATGTCCGGGCTCACATGCAGCTCCTCTTCGTCTAAATGTCTTGGCCCGAATTCGTCGAGGGGCTGAACCGCACGTGTCGCATTACCCGCCTTAAATTAGACACTTGTGACCCTTTGGTTAAATTGTCTAGCTGATGGCAAGTTTGCGAAATATGAAGTTAACATAACGTATAATAGCAGTAATAATAATATTGGGAACTAAATTAACGACCCATAAATGATGTAGGCCACACAGTTGCGATTTGGTTCTAATAATGTTTACTCAAAAAGCAAACTAATTGCGAAAGTGGTCGTATTTAGAGTTATTGTTACACCCGAGCACATATCCATTTGACGCAGTTCGCTCATTCACAATTTCATCGTGGAACAGAAGTCCAATACTCCACACGGAAATTTTGAGTTCACACAAGGCGCGCGGCTGCTCACCGCTCAGAGACTAAGTTCCACTATACCACACAACGCGAAAGTTTCAAAATCGTTTCACTTCCTAGCTGCCTAAAGATCTACTGTCCGCTTTCGCGTCTCAATCCGAACTGTACCCTTTGGTGTCTGAGGCAGAACTGTCTGTTTTCGCGTCTCTCTGCCCGTCTCCGACCGCGTTTCCCGCGCCGAACATCTATCGCTCGACTGACTAGCACAGTTCCCTATCCTGAAGCCGTCCATCTGTTTGGCTACAGCTTGTTCTAAATTATTCTACATTTTAACATATTTAAATAACCAGACTTGACCACATTCACGATCTAAATAAAGTAACAATAATATCCATTACCTAATAAACATTAAATTCTTTTACATAAAACCAATACAATTTCCTTCTTAACTTCAAATGTCACGGCCACTAGACTTGCACCAATGTGAATCTTCCTGGCAGATTAAAACTGTGTGCCAGACCGAGACTCAAACTCGGGACCAATGTGCTTTCTGATAAATAAATAAACAACAAATGTAAGTATTATGCACTAAACTTTACAACAAATGTTGTATTACCTAACGATTCAATAAGGCGTCATGCTGTCACCATGCAATGTGTGTTGTATGGAGGAAATGATGATCTGATGCTTAACTGAAAATACCATACTGATAATTTAAATTTACTACATCTTTTACACAAATAAAGCTACAGAGTTGATATTTACAAAATTTGTCATTTTAGAGTTGCGCTTCTATATGAAATGTCGTGCGTTACGATCACCTAAGGCGTTCAGACCTTAGCATTAGTTCTTCGTTACAAAACTTGTTAATCTCATGTTAACAGTAAATCCTAACTTATTACTATAGATGTGATCAATATTCAAGTTTTATTGGGATCACCACGAAATTTTATGGAGGACGGCAGATTAAAATTACTGTGGCTTCATTCCCTACACCACTACAGAATTAAATAGTTTTCATAAATGTTTCTCTTTATGGACAATATTAGGTCCGCCATTTCTAACATTGCTACGTCTTCTTGGCCACAAAAGCCTTCTACTGGTTTTCTCTATGACGTAGGTTCTCGTCTGTCTCACTTGCACACTACTGCGCTTAGGCCTCAATAGACAATTATCGCCTGTGAGTTTCCCCATCTCGTGGTGAATCTGCGCCCTTTGTGGCATCCGGTCCTGGACAACAGGGTTCGTTTCACAATTCCTGAAGGCTGACACTTTCGGTCATATACTTAAATGAGAGCGCAATGCTCGTTAATTCACAAGGTGATGCCGAGGGAATTAGATTAGCAAATAACACACTTACAGTAGTAGCTGAGTTTTGCTGTCTGGGCAGCAAAATAGCTGATAACGGTCGGAGTAGGGAGGATATAAAATATAGACTGGCAATGGCAAGAAAAGCGTTTCTGAAGAAGAGAAATTTGTTATCATCAGGTACAGATCTAAGTGTCAGGAAGTGTTTTCTAAAGCTATTTGTATGGAGTGTAGCCATGTATGGAAGTGAAACATGGATGATAAACAGATTAGACAAGAACTGAATAGAAGCTTTTGAAATGTGGTGCTACAGATGAATCCTTAAGATTAGATAGGGAGATTACATAACTAATCAGGAGATAACAGAACTGAAGAAAAGATAAATTTGTGGTACAACCTGACCAAAAGAAGGGATCTTTTGGTAGGACACATTCTGAATCATCAAGGAATCACCAGTTTACCACTGAAGGGAGTGTGTGGGGTAAAAGTAGTAGAGGGACACCAAGAGATGAATACAATAAGCAGATTCAGAGGGATATAGGTTGCAGTAGTTATTTGGAGATTAAGAGGCTCGCACAGGATAGAGTAGCATGGACATCTGCATCAAATCAGTCTTTGGACTGAAGAACACAACAGCAATTAAAAACGTAGATTAAAATTCTTTTGAGCCTATGCATATTTATTGACTAGCAAAAGCCAAATTTTCCTACAGTAATTTACGAATTTCAGTAAATAAATAAGTCAGAGTGTGCTTTTATCGCATAGTTATTACTGGTTCAGATTAAAAACAGAAAGACCCATAAAGGGTTGGGTACATTTTATGACTTTCTTGTATATTTTTAAATGTATGTGTGTATTTGTGATGTTAGCAGGCACTGTTTGTAACCAAAAATTGTTTCAATTATAGGGGTATATTGGTGTTGAAAATGCAGAATTCTGTACAGTAAGCTGGGATGACAGTTGGATTACCACTGAATGCTACGACAATTATGACGCAGAAGATAACAGACGATAGTCAATAGCGCTTGACTCTCTCTTGCAACTAATACCAGGTATTGATAAAAATAACAGCTTCGGGAAACTAACGACGACTGACATGAAGCGACGGGACACCTGACAAAAGGAAATAAAGAGTAAAAAACGTGAGGAACTCCCAAAAGTGACAGTATTACTGATCGGGTGAAGCGTGCAAGAAGAGATGGTCCGCGCAACATAAGATACAAAAAAATGGATGCACAATAGATGGTCAGCGGCGAGCGCGGGTCGGCGGGCCGCACGTGCAAACTCTCGCTGCTCGCAGCACTGAGAGATGCGCCTGATAGCCCACCGACGCCGAGGCACACGAAATTGTTCGCTGCGCTTCACTGAGCCTCAAAAGGCCTCGCCGAGTTAGCCAAAATACAATGAAGAATGGTGCCCACGCCACATCGACATTACGGGCTGCTCTAATAGACATGCCACGGTGATCATTTTATGCTCCCTCTGGAAAAGTGCGCCATGCGCTAACTTTAAATCACATTTTCAGTTAACAAATCCTCTTAGTTTCCGAGGGCAACAGCAGCCAATACGAGAATGCCTCTGCCTCGTCTCTCTTTCAGAGATAAGGCGTTTATCCCGCTGGGTATTTCGGCCTAATTGGTCTGAACATCCTTTTGTAGATTCACGTTCCTGGTAACGAGAATAAGGCCATCGTTTCCCTCTGGGCTACGAATTGCCTTGTTAATAACGAGTGCTTTCGCTACATACAAATTTGTCTCCTATAATGCTACACGCATATTTGGTTTACAAGCCTTACCGGCAGCAACATTTATATGTAACTGATAATTATCTTTATCTAAGTACACAAATTTCCTCCTTCGCAAAAGTCATCATTAAGAAAATGATTACGTTTTAATTGTTATTACGGTTTTCACGTAATTAACGGGTAGTCTTAATTTCATCGTCGTTATTTCAAACTGGCGAATTTTTCTATTTTGCTAATGCAGTATGTCCCATAGAACACCGGCAGCCACAGAGATTTGTTACTAAATAAGGGTTTCAGTTCTGAATTATTATTTAACATTTTATTATTGTCGTATATGATTCCTATACAACTGCAACTTTAACCCTGGCTCTAGGAATTAAAGTAATCCTCGACAATCTTTAAACACAAAGAGTGCGATTCATAAAGAGTAGCACTTAATCACATAGCTGCCCCAGTTGGTTTAGAGTTAGCTCTTCTTTCCGTTGATTTTCTAGCTACTTCGGTTTCATCAATTCGTAGGTACAGTATTATAGCTATGCTACATACGCCGAAAAATTTTCAGTATTAAATGAGAGGTTCTTTCAGTACCATCAAAATCTTTACTACGACAACAGCCCATAATAACACAACTTGTAGTGGCTCTGTAGGTCTAGATGTTGTAAATACGTACAGTGATTGTCCTAAATATAAGTAATGACAGTAGAATTTTCGGCTCTATAATTACGTCATACAGTTTGAGACATTCGTTTACAACAGAGACCGAAAATTATTTTTAGTAAACTTTAGTCATACCTTCTGCCAAGGATCGTGTGTGGGCACGAATACATACTCAAAATTGTTCGCACTGAGATGGACGATTATTAATGACTGCTTTCACAGTCAACAGCTTACATCTAATGTGTAGAACCTACAACCCTCACCATGAGAGTAATCGCTAGGTTGCGAAATGGACGTATCTGTTTATTAAAATCACGAATTCATCAAATTAGTGAAAAGTAAGTTAAAAATAATAAATTACAAAATTTTTGTAGAGGCACAGACCACATCAGCTCGTAACAGTATAAGATCTAGACCCCAATGCAAGTTATATAACAGAATTTTGTTCTCCACTCACGATCGAATTACGATTAAACATGGTAGTCTTCATGAAACGTTGTTAAAAACCTGGACCTGTGAGACAGCATACTACACACTGATGGCACGTAAGATATGAACATATACACGAGATTCGTGCCCTGTTCATACAAAATGTACTGGAAACGGTCCTGTGTACAGAAGAAAACCTTGTTACGCAACTGTAGCTACATCCTGAACATTAAAAAATTTAACACTTGCAGAATTATTATAGCCCCTAAAGGAAAACTGCACGAGGAAATGTGATATGTGTGATCTGACAGTTAACAATGTACATTGCTTTACAGTATGAAGTCTCAGTTTTTTGACGAATGCAGCATTTAAAGCAAACCAAGTACAGATCTCTTGGTCTCGTAATTGATATTGATACCAAAAAGTTATTCTGATAGAAAAATCATTCCCAGCTACTCATCAAAATAAAATTTAGAAGTTCACACGAATTCACATTAAACTTAGGAATTTCGTAGTCCTCTATTTTGGCGTGAAACTCCTTTCATGCTATGTATTTGTACAGGCTATGGTAGTCACTTGTAAACCGCAAAGAAATGTAGTCAGCTGTCTGTTTAATACTGCAGTACATCTCTGGGTGAAAAGTACAAGATATTCATATGATTTGAAGTGACGTGTGAGATTTGACTGGAGTCGGGCAGCAGGGACGTTAGGTGGCAGAAGTCGTTTTGGCAGTTCGCTTGCAGACGCGGAAGTGTTAAGACGTGCTACGCGGTCGCTGTTCCGTGTGACGCTTGTCTTTACCTACTGGTGCATGCGCGTTAACAGCTTTCGTTTGGTACGGTTTTCTGTTAGGCACATTAACACCTGACATTACTATCGGTGACGGCAAGCCCCGCCGTGTATGGTGGGGTGTATGGAGAAGGGGGTGGTGACTTCGACGCCCCTATGGGACAACATCAACAACAACCACCTGCCCAGCGGCTACATCCAGATGCAGCACCCTTACCAGCTCCTCCAGGAACTACATTGGACAACAGATGGCTGTGATAAGCCATTCGTTAGCAGTTGTTCAGGGAGAATCTGGAATACAGCCGGCAGAAGAGCATATGGATTTATCGGAACAGGATTCCTCCAGCTTCTCCGCTACGGGAAACAAGCGACGAAGTGAGGTCAGTCTGGATTAAAGAAATTCCAAAACCTTCATAGCAGACGCTAATCAACTCTTACCTGTAACTGACGTTTCAAATGTAGCTGACCCCCTGTAGCAACTGCTTCTGGGCTCACTCCTAACCCACATGCTGCAACTAACACCCCTCCTTAGGGACCTGCACCTACTCCGAGGTCTCTCAACTTTTACAAACGTGCAGATAGGGGACCATTCGTAGTTTACATGGAATGTTTGGACAAAAACTTAGGCCGCTTGCACCCTATGGCACTAGGGAAATTATTGCATATTTCCTTACCAGAAGTGAAGAATTCTATACTTAACATCTCTTCAGCAGGAAAAACAAAAGTGAAGGTGGAACTGAAAACCCCAGACAAGGCTAATTTCCTAGTTACCAGTGAGGTATTAATGTCAAAATATATAGAAGCTTACATTGCTTCCTTTGTTGTCCATAAGCTGGGAGTAATCAGCAAAGTAGACACCAACCTTGAAGAAGCGGAGATTTAGGAAGTCGTACAATCTCCCTTCCCTGTTGTAGGCGTTCGGAGGTTTACGAAGAGATATGGTAAAGACCAAACCGTTAAATTGCAGACCTGTTTGTTAACCTTCTCTCTCAAACCTTACCGGAAGCCGTGTCTATTCACGGAACAAGAGGTCCCGTAGGCCTTTATGTACCAACTGTCAGGCAGTGCTTTAATTGCCTTCGTTACGGGCACATCAGCAAACAATGTCGATCTCATATGAGATGCATTAAATGTAGTGGTCCACATAATGTTGAATCCTGTGTCTCACCTATCACTATTTGCGCTCATTGCGGGGGACAACACGCATCCACGGACCTTTCCTGCCCGGAATACCATGTACGGCGACGAGCTCAAGAATTAGCTACGTTCAACAACATTGATTTCAGGGATGCGCTGTCTATTGCTCGTATGCCAATCTATGCATCCGTCACCGGGGTGCAACAACAGCACTTGCCGGCTCCGATTATTTCTGCTCCAACAAATTTGAGCTCTCCGGACTTTCAAAACCTACAACTCTTCCCGCCGCTGCCCGCCGCAAGCATGCAGAGTCAACAACGCGGAAGTGGGGACGCAACTCAGTGTGCAACTGTGCCCCAGCAGACACACGTCGCTTACCGGCCCCCCGGCGGCAGGCGCAAGTAAACAACCAAAGTAACTTTCGTGAGTGGTCTCTGTACCGCAGCCTGTTATACCCCATGCAACATTCATTCACTCCTGTCAGCCAAAATCCATACCAGCCTGCTGCTCACAGATTAGCAACCCCACAAGCGCCGAATCAACGACAGCCTCAAGGTCATGCTGAACACATAGATAAGATAATAAATGTGATTGATATTGTCATGCAAAACATGAGACAAAATAGTGCTATGAAGAATTCCGATATCCGGCACCTCGTTACTGGCATATTTCAATCTCTCTCTCCCTAAATTATGGCGTCTTTAAAAGTATTGCAGTGGAATTCGAGATCGGCTAATTCTAATAGAGAAAGCTTGCAACGAGAACTGTTCGTAAGTCAGCCTGACATCGTTCTGTTATGTGAAACTTGGTTCACACTCGAACGAACTGTTCGCTTTCAAAATTATTCTATAGTAAGGGAAGACCGTCTCGATGGGTGGGGCGGCGTAGCTATACTGGTAAAAACTTCGCTGCCGCATCGACCACACCCGTTACACGTACCTGTCACCAACCTTGAATTAGTTGCTGTGGAGATACGAACTGCCCACAAAACCTTTACAGTTGTCTCGTTGTATAACGCTCCCCACCACAGTATCGTGGAAGATGACTGGAGACAATTAATAAGTCAGCTTCGTCCTACCTTTATCGTAGCTGGAGACGTGAATGCCCACCATGTAGCGTGGGGAGGAGACGTGACACACAGGAACGGCAGGACCTTGATAAGCGTTATCGAAGATAATAACTGAGTGATACTCAACGATGGCTCTCCTACTATGATAACTTCACCATCGTAGACGCTCCGCAGTTCATGTAACTCTTTGCACCCCCTGCTTTACTGAAATATCTAATTGGTGCTTTAAAAAGGATTCAATGGGGTCCGATCATCTCCCAATAGAGTTTCACATTAACGTCAACGTCGATACTACGCACATCTGTTACTCTAATAGTACGTGGAAAATCAAGGAAGCCAATTGGGCATCTTATAAGGAAACGATTCGGCGGGCACTCGCAAATACGAGACGTGACTTACGGGACGAAGATGCATACCCAGTTTTACTCAATGCTATGAACGTCGCAGCTGGCATCAGCATCTCTAAGAAAAAAGAGTTTACAGTAATGAAGCACTGTTCTCCTCCTTGGTGGAATTCTGAATGCTCTCGGGAAGTTGCGAAGCGACGACTCGCCTTGAAAACCTATCGACAGAATCCTTCATTGGACAACTTCTTGGCTGTGCAAAAAGTGAATGCGCGAGTTAACAAATTCCTGAAGAAAACCAAGAAGGACAGTTGGAAACAATTTTGCCTGTCCCTAAATAATGAAACCAGTATGGCAAGCATCTGGCATAAAATAAAAGCTTTTAGAACAAGAAGACTGTCTTCCTCCCATCCTGCTACCACGGCCTGATTAGACGAATTCATAGATACAACCGCTCCTCCCACGGTGCCATTTTTAAACCATCGGTTCCCTGCTGAAGAAGACCGCTATCATGTTCTCCTTCGTCCTTTCTCTAAAGAAGAACTCAACGAAGCTATTAAAGTATCGAGCGACAGTTAGCCTGGCACTGATCATATACACTACTCTATGATTGCACACCTGCCTATAGATGCGAAAGACTTTCTCTCGAACATTTTTAATCAGTACTGGATGAAGAAAGATCTCATATCAACATGGAAGACGCAAGTAATAATTCCAATTCTCAAAAGTGGTAAAGATCCAAATGTCTGTACTAATTATAGACCTATTGCCTTGTCGTCGTGTGTTGCAAAAACACTGGAACGAATGGTAAAAAGGAGACTAGAATGGTAGCTTGAGAAAAGTAATTTGTGGCCTCGGAGTCAATACGGCTTCAGAAAAGGCAAAGGGACCATGGATGACCTGTTTTTGCTTAATACGGATATCACGTCAGCCTTTCAAACGAAAGAGACAGTAGTGGCAGCTTTTCTTGACGTTAAAGGTGCATATGATCTCCTACAAATACCGATACTCTTGGACAAGCTGGCCGGATTCGGAATTGCTTCACGGATGATCTACGGTATCAGTACCCTGATTACTCAAAGAACGATCTACGTCCGTTTCAAAGGTACCATGATCGGACCTTTTTATGTCTCCCAGGGCTTGCTGCAAGGTGCAATTTTAAGTCCTCTCCTGTATACTCTATATACGCACGACCTAGAACGCATACTTACTCCCTCCACAAAAATCCTACAGTATGCTGATGATATATGTGTTTATTCTACTGCTGCTTCATATCTTCTGGCCAAAACGGCATTAACCACAACCATCGCACACATCGATGTGTGGCTCTCTATCAATGGGCTGGAGATCTCGGCTGAGAAATCGGCAGTCGTTCCCTTCTCCAAGTCGACGACAGCTCGCACGGAAGATCACATCACCTGTGGCAAGTACACCTTCCAAATAAAATCTCACGTTCGATTTCTGGGGATGATTTTTGACTCTCGGTTAAGCTGGGCGCCCCACGTCCGATCCACCGTTACCAAGTGTGAAGAAGGTGTAAATGTAATCAGATCACTCACTCGTGTCTGGTGGGGAGCGTAACAGAGTGTTTTACTCACCATGTACCGAGGGATAATTCGATCTCGATTAGACTATGGCTGTCAATTCTACCACACTGCGTCAAAGATTCATCTCTCCTAATTAGATACTCTTCAATATGGAGCCATTCGTACCTGTCTTCGAGCCATGCGATCGACGCCCACCAACGCCCTTTTAATAGAAGCAGGGGAGATGCCCTTGAACATTAGGCGCCAAATGTTATCGGACAAATTCTACATTCAAGGCATGGCCATTATGGACAGTTCCGTCTATCAAAGTAGAGACTGCATTTATCGACTGTGGATTGCATCCCACAGAAGGAATAAAGTGCCAGCCGTTTGTGCCAGCTTTGACACTTGGTCACCTGTCGTACATTCTATACGGCGTTCAGAGCACCTACCTGTTTTTGAATATGATCTTCAAACGCTCTGCTCCCAGATCCCAGTCCATTATTTAAGTACGACCTGGCTGGACAGTACTAATGTCAACGTTGGCTTCAATCGTCTCGTTCAAGCACAAAACCGGGTTTCCCCCGTGTATATACCGATGGCTCCAAAATTCGGCAAGAAGAGTGTACAGGATGCGCTTTTTTCTGCCCTCATATCTAGATCCCCAAAACCTTCAAACTACCTATGAGCACTTCTATTTTTACGGCGGAGACAGTGGCAGTTTTGGAAGCACTTAAATTTGTCTCTAGCACTTCCTTCCCCAAGATATTGATAGTATCTGACTCGCAAAGCGTTCTTAAAAACATTCAGTACAGTCGACGGAACAAAACAACCAACAGTTATATCTTAGATGTGATATCTGAATATATTCGCAGCACACGCACGAGCCGGACGATCCATTTGCTGTAGGTACCTTCCCACTCATGTATCCTCTATAATGATGAAGTTGATGCATAAGCCAAACAAGCGGCAACCTTAGGCACCGTCCTGGATCTGCACCTTCCTTATTCAGACTACTTAGGTGAAGTCAAGGACCACGCAAGACAACTATGGCAGGAAATGTGGAACGTTTCTCAACAGACAAAATACGGCTATTACGCAGTGCTCCAACCTCGGATTCCTTCACAGCCGTGGTTCATGAGGACACATCGGGACCGATCCACGATTTCTACCATCATACGACTCCGCTTCAATCATGCCTCTTACCCACAACATCTACATCGGATCAACGTTTACAGTTCACCAGCATGTGAGTGTGATCCTGAGTCGGAAGCTGATGTCAACCACATCTTGTTTATGTGCCCCAAATTTGACCGTGAACGGTTGGTCTTTCTGAAGACATTGCTGAGTATGGGCTACCATCTTCCTCGATCAGTTTCTTCTCTTTTGTGTACTAAGGACGTTCGTCTATATAAAGTGATAGTTAACTTCATCAAGAGTACTGGTTACAAACTGTAGGTTTTAATGGTGTACGTAATTTATAAATATGTCTTGCTGATGAAGATATTTCAGCATTGGTGTGAACTGTAAGCCAAGACACTTTTAATTATTTTCCAATTCCATTCAATTCAATTTTTAAAACATTATGTACAAAACTGTAAGAGTTAAGCTTTTTACTCTTGTAAATATGCATTTCTGTATTTGTTTATTCAATTATGTGTACATTGTCACTATGTGTTGCCGATGGCTAAATTGAGTACACACTCAAAGGCCAAATAAAAAAAAAGTCGTTTTGGGAGGCCTCGTGGCCTATATGCTAAGATTTTCTTCCTTCCTGCTGCCATGATGACCGGATGTACCAATTTGTCTCGTATTATAGAGAACTTGTCTTGTGGTAGTAAAATACAAACATTCATGCAACTTAGTTCTGGATTATGGTGAGATATTTTCTGGCTCTGCAGATTTCTGATGATTTCTTGTGATTTAGATTACGTGGCCTTTCAGATTACTGAGCATTAGATTTCTGTCCATGAAGTATTTTACAGTCATATTGGGCGCGGGGTATGTTACATCTTCGTCGGCGCTTTCAGCACCTTCATAAATATGTGTACCAATACCTAGATTTCATTCCGTTATCCAACGTTTCAAGTGACTTATCTCGATGTTCTACCATTCGTAAGACAATGTGTCAGGAATTAATCATATACTCTGATTTTCTTTCGTGTCTTGCATCTGGAGTGAATGTAAAAGCGTATGGTCACGGTAATTGTATTTCCATATGAAGTATGTTATCTTGTGTATCAATATTGATCATTACATTACGTTGGAGTGTAGTTGGGGTCTTAAGAATTAATTATACTCCAGTCTGGCCTTTGCTTAACGACTATTTCGAAATGTTCGATACGTCCACATCTGTTCACTCAAGAACCACGTCCTCGAAATGTACCCCATTTATTATAATTGTGCTGAGAGGTCAGATGAAGTAACCTGCCTTAAGCAGCTGTAAAAATATTAACTAGGAATTTCCGCTTTGCAGGTAAGTATGCATCATTATTGTACCTCGAGAAATGTGGCAGCAGTAACGGAGACATCGAGATAATTCTACCACACTAACTCATCGTTATTCAGATTATTAGGTATTGTAGAGCACATGTGGCATAAGCATTTGCGTTCCACATATTGTATCGATAAGAGGCAATTTACTGACGCACGTAGTTAGTAGATCAATGAGGCACACAGTGAGGATTTCACTTTCATATTGGTCTCCGTTTACCACTCCAAAACTGAAATAATCTCAGTCAGTTTACGTACGTGTGGGTTATATTTGATATAAATAGGTAAAATTTCAGGTAATAACACCGTGGTCATAGCCTCTTATGGACTCCCAGGTTCGAGTTGCTAGTGGAGGGAAGGGTTTCAGATTTAGTCGGCAATTTAATTAGTATGTTCCTGCATAATGAAAGGAAAGACAAGAAAGTTTAAAGCTTACCTTTCCGCTGAAAAATGGGACTTCCCTATTCCTTACAACCACTATGACACAGGAATATCTAATGCGAATTCAAAATCAATGCATGATGTCCATAAGGGAAGAAATTGTTTACCAGCAAAACGGTGTTATGGAGATCTACGTGAACATGATTAATACTGAAAAACTAAGCCCGGTGAAAAATATAATATTATAGAAGGAAAAACATTCATGCAAATGTGCGTTTCCAGATGAACCTTTTACGAGAAAAATGTGAATTCGTGATCGCGCGATGCCATTTACTTCTAATTGAAATACTGTCCTGTTGTTGTTGTGGTCTTTAGTCCTGAGACTGGTTTGATGCAGCTCTCCATGCTACTCTATCCTGTGCAAACTTCTTCATCTCCCAGTACCTACTGCAGCCTACATCCTTCTGAATCTGCTTAGTGTATTCATTTCTTGGTCTTCCTCTACGATCTTTACCCTCCACGCTGCCCTCCAGTACTAAATCTGTGATCCCTCTATGTCTCAGAACATGTCCTACCAACCTATTCTTTCTTCTAGTCAAGTTGTGCCACAAGCTCCTCTTCACCCCAATTCTATTCAATACCTCCTTATTATTTATGTGATCTATCCATCAAATCTTCAGCATTCTTCTGTAGCACCTGTCCTAATTAGTAAAAATATATTTCCAATGTAAACCTATCAATTAAGTCACCACCTAATTTGGCTCAAATTTCAACCAGGCACATGACTGAAGAATGTGGTGTACGTACGATGGGTAAACGACACATTTTGCTGCTGATATAAGACGTTATCTAAAGCATCAGTACGATGGACGATGTATAATTCGAGCAAGACCTCCAACTTGACTCCAAACACACTTGATCTCAATCTTGGATTTTTCTGTCCAGGGTCTTTTAAAAAATGAAGTGTTAGGCCTAAGCATTCCTGTTGACACGGTCGAAGAACGTATCAAGATTTACAAGATTATCTGTGGGTATTTGAAAATCGGTAACTCAGTATAGAGAAGATGACACTACTGAATACAAATTCGAGGACAGCACGCGGAACACCTCGTTCAATAGGTACGAACTTATAGTGCGCTGAACTGCAGACCCATATCACTACGTTGATTTGGAGTACGATTGTGGAACATATACTGTGTTCAAAAATCGTGAGTTACCTCAAAGGAAACAATTTATTGACAAATGGTCAACACGGATTCAGAAAACATCGTTGTTGTGAAACACAACTAGCTCTTTATTCTCACGAAGTGATGAGTGCTATCAACAGGAGATATCTAACTGATTCCATACTTTTACATTTCGGGAAGGCTTTTCACACCTCTCCCAAGCGACGTCTAATCAAACTATGAAGTATCGTCTCAGTTGTCCATCTGGATTCGTGATTTCCTATCAGAGAGATCACAGCTTATGGTAAGTGAGGGAAGGTCATTGCGTAAAACAGAAGTAATGTCTGTCACCCCCAGGAAGTGTTATAGGCCCTCTACTGTTCCTGATCTACATAAACGATTTAGGAGACGATCTGAGCAGACCTCTTTGATTGTTTGCAGATTATGCTCTTTTTTACCGTCCTATAAAGTCATCATATGATCGAAACAGATTGCAAAACGATTTCAACAACATAGCTGAGTCGTGCAATCAGTGACAGTTAACTCTGAATAATGAAAACTGTTAAATCATCCATACGAAAACTAAAGAAATCCGTTAAATTTCAGTTACAGGATAAAACACAAAAACCAAAAGGCTGTAAATTCAGCTAAATACTTAGGAATTACAATTACAGATAACCTAAATCAGGATGATCATATAGATGATTTTGAGGAGAAAACTGCGACTTATAGTCAGAACACTTAGAAAATGCAACAGTTCTACTAAAGAGACTGGATACACCACGCTTGTCCTCCCTCTTCTGACGTAGTGCTTTACGGTGTGAGATGCGCGCCAACTAGAACTGACGGAGGATCTCTAAGAAGTTCAAAAAAGGGCAGCTCGTTTTGTATTATCGCGAAATAAGGGAGAGAGTGCAATGTATATGATACGCGAATAGGGGTGGAAATCGTTAAAACAAAAGCGTTCTTCATTACGGCAGGATATTCTCAAGAAACTTCATTCACCAAATTTGTACTCTGACTGCGGAATTATTTCGTTGGTGCCCACCTACAGAAGGAGGAATGATCGTCATAATAAAATAAGAAAAATCAGAACCTGCACTGAAATACTAAATTGTTTGTTCTTCCCGCTTGCTGTCGGAGAGTGGAATGGTAGAGAAATAGCTTGAAGATGGGTTGATGAGCCCTCTGTCAGGTGCTTAATTATGAATTGCAGAGTAATCATGCACATCGCGAGCCGAAGCAGTACGTAAGCCACGTGCTGAAGCAGTACTGTATTTTTTGTTAACGTAGGCCATGGGTGTAATTTGAGCTCAATTATACTGGGACTTCATCGGAAGGTTTACATTTCGAATACATTTCTACTACCAATTACAATATTTCACACTGGGATCAGTGAGAAGGTGAAATTCCTTCTTCATCCTTCCGCAGGCAGAGTTTAAATTCTGTCTTCTATGACCTAATTGTCAAAAGGATGCTTAACCTTAACATTCAGCCCTCTTCATATCGGAGGAGGTTGGGGAAAGAATTCAGCCGTAGCCTTTCCCTAGGAACAGACGTATCATCAGCCTTATTGATTTCGTGGAAATGCGGAAAACCAAAATTAGCACGATCAGGCAGGGATTTGAACTGCTCTCCTTCAGAAAGCAAGTCCAGTGACTTAATCACAGCTCCAACTTGCTCGGTTTGTTGTTACAAGTGAGAAGAACTAAATTTGTAAGAAAAATTTGTGCTTCACCTTGACTGGCACAAGGAAAATTACTGATACGATGATAATTGTGTAATAAAACGCTAAATAGGAAAAAGATGGTCAACTCCGCAAAATATTATGCTTACGTGAGAAGTCATGCTGTTTTATCTGAAATTAAATTCACATACTGATTTGCAGGAAGTGTTTGTAAGCTGTGCACGGCAGCGGGGGAGACTACGCGGGAGTGAGAAGTGTGGCGAGCAACAAGTTGTAGGTGGGACGCACGGCTGGAGTTCGGCTGTGTACACATGGCGCCCTTACAATGGCCAGCGCTCACTTGCATACCGAGGCGGCCCTCTTTGTGACGCCTGCTGCTTTCCTCGGCTACCAGCTGCTGGATTTAGTCCCACCCGAACTCTGTCGCACTTGTTGGCTCGACCTTGCCCTTTCTCCGCTGCGGCCCCCTCTTTCTAATACCAGGCTGTGGCAGCCAGCGTGAAAGCAGCCTGCTCACGCGGAGGAGATAGATGTATGGCGTGGGGTCCTTGTGCTGTCACATGACCTGCATCATTTTAACAGACGGCCAGGCTGCGAGGAGGACCACTCATTGGCTCCTGCCACGACTGCTTGTGTATAATAAAGCATTTATGCTAGTAACTGATGAAAAGAGAAACTGATGAAGATGTGAAACCACGGCCAGGCATAACAGCAATAAATAGCCCACGGTACAAGTGGAATGTTTTCAGTTTCACTGAGAAGTGCAGTCTCGTACACCATAAGAAAATATTATGTCAGTCTAGATATTTTAAGAGCCATCTGCTTAATCACAATTAAAAATTAGTACTAATCAGATGAATGACTCAGCTCCTATATAGACGATTCCGTAATAGATTAACGTGGAACAATATACAGAGAATTAAAGTAGTGAAATGAAGCACAGACAATAACCATAGGAGTCCTCCAACTTCGTGTATGGACAAACTAGTTACAGAAAGAAGGGGTACTTCATTCGAATATCCAAGTATGTTAGTTTTCATCACAGTTATTTCTGTGCAAAGTCATTATTAAAAGAAGGTAAAGAAGAACAGGCAATTTCCAGAAAGACAGAGTATCAAATCACACAGGCCGAAAACGGAAGTGGAATGACCAGTTGAACAGAAAATTAGTTCCAGAACATCTTTGAAACAAAAACGTGGCAAAACTACGACTAATTATAGTTCATTTTTCATTTGCTACGTATTTGAGTCACAGTGGTGCTTATCCATCGTGCCGGCCGGTGTGGCCGAGCGGTTCTAGGCGCTTCAGCCTGGAACCGCTTGACCGCTACGGTCGCAGGTTCGAATCCTGCCTCGGACATGGATGTGTGTGATGTCCTTAGGTCAGTTAGGTTTAAGTAGTTATGAGTTCTAGGGGACTGATGACCTCAGATGTTGAGTTCCATAGTGCTCAGAGCCATTTGAACCATTTATCCATCGTCCAAATGAGTAATTATTAATAAGAAGACGCTGTTGGGTACTGGCATTATCCGATAACTAATTAAAAATGTCAGCGCCATAGAACATCATCAGCTGGCACGTTTTATTGATTAGTACGAAATCAAATCGCTCATCGCCCATTTTAAGAACATTAAATTAATAAGGGTAAATAAACAATTTAATTTCGGTTAATAGAATGTCTTTATGCTTCCTCCAAGGAGACAAATGCCGATCATCGCCTCTTCTCTATTAGAAAAATATTTAATGTCCCAGTGTCATAAAGAAATGACTTCTCATTCAATGGGAAGAATTTGGCACATGAGAGGCACGACGTCTTGGTGCCGGATATTACAACTGCCGTGGAGATCAAGTAATTTCAGCGTAGCCAGCTGAGGTCAAGTGACCGACCTTAAATTTCAAAGTTGTTCGCTAAATCAAAAGGGATCGGTCATAGCAGCTTCTCTACACTAGTCAAAATGACAACTTTATTTACATTAAAACATCGTAGTTTTGCTACATAAAGATAGGAATTAATATGATCATTGACTGGGGTTGTCACTATGATGTTAATCAGTTATGTTCATGTGGAAAATCTTAGCTTCGGTACATTTCTTCGTATTATTCACTAAATTGCTTATAAAAACTTATTTATTTGTTTAATAAAGAAAGTAATTTGTCTCTTCATCGCTAGTATGAAGATTTTTAAAACGACTTGTCAGAGGCGTACATTGCGTGTTTCCATCATGAGTTACTTATTTTATAAACGTAAGCTATTTCTAATTTTAATAATATTGTCAATGATACTTTTACAAATGTGGTTTAATTGTCGGTGAATTCGTATCACTGGCAAGAACCAATAGGTGCCTATAATATTTCTGTAGATGTCCGTAAGCCATTTTGACGTTTTGAGCGAATATTTCAGATATTGTCTTATACATTCAGCAACTTGGCCAACTTATCTCGCCTTGGAAAACACGCCGTTGCACACTTTTTAACATTTCTACGCTGAGCATTTCCTGTTAACATCCTGGCCAGTCCCTGGCCGATCACGGATCACCCCAACTGCCCGGCCCCTCCGATCAAGGCCACGAGTAAAGTCGGTAACACGACACACCTAATGCGTAAAAGTCAGCCGTAAACGGCCTACCATCTAGAGGCAGAAAGGGTGAAGTTTCGATTTCAGCAGACGATTTATCCGCCGGGTTGAAATAGGAATTGTTCTATTCTGCCGTGGCTGCACATCCGCAGTAATAGCGGTGTATGCACGCATGCGCAGATCGCAGCATTTCGAATGGGCTTTCTGCTTGTAATTTATTACACGTGTTGTCAGCAAACGGATAATACATGAGCCCTTGAGAACTCTTTCGGCTATTGCGCGAGATATTCTGCACATCTCTCTGTGAGTAATTTTTTTTATAAATAAAGTAACAAAACAAAAGAAAATACTCTTTTTGTATTGCCGCTGACAGAAGGTGTATATCTAATGAGAACTTCGTACTGTAGAAATGTAAAGAAACGAAGAAAGTATGAGCGTGGTGTTTAAGGCATATAGAAATGGAAGGTGTCTATATGATCCTGTAGAGCCGGCCGCGGTTGCTGAGCGGTTCTAGACGCTTCAGTTCGGAAACGCGCGACTGCTACGGTCGCAGGTTCGCATCCTGCCTCGGGCATGGACGTGTGTGATGTCCTTACAGTCAAAGATGTTGCGTCGGTCGCAGCCAGTGAGGATTGAAAAATCCGTTTTGCATGTCTGAGGTCGCACCATTGTGAAATAGCATCCCTCACGGCTGTGTCACTTAGGCTAATCCCGTCGTATACGATCGACAAGTCACAGCAATTCAGATGAAGTTCCTAGATTCCTGTGGATCTCCAGGCCTCATCGCCTTAATTAACGCTTAGCTTTCCAGGTTATTTTTTGGCCACACGATGTCCCAGGTGCGGTATGAGTGGCCGCTATATTTAAAAAGCCATAAAAACTGCATTCAGCAGTTTAGTGGCACAGTTTAGATTTTATGTAAAATATTACATTAATACAACACAAAAAATATACATTCAAATAAATTTTAAGGTTTATTTTACAAAAACAAAACGCATTTAAACATAATATGCCATGATAATATTAACGCTATAAAAACTCAAATACCCTGCACTCCAAATGATACTTTTTGCTATATTTTTATTGTTTATTACACACATTAAACCTCCACAAAACACTAAAAAATGAAAGCTGCACAAATACATTTATGGTGTTTAGTTTCCTTCTCAGACGTTTCCTTTGCACTCGCTGGAAATTTTCGTGGCTTTTTGCAACAATGGCAAATATAAAGTCTGTTTGTTTTCGTTTTTTGTTCACTGGTGGAGAAAGTCTTGCGTTTTTCCACTACTTCTGAAACGACGTCTACTCTTGGTTCTACTACACCCAAAACACAGTGGAAAACGCATGAAATTCGCGGGTTATGTGATACTTGTTGACTCGCCTTTTATCTGTGGTGTCACCAACGAGTTTACAAGCTTCTTCACAAATTAAAGCACCTCACCTGATTACTGCCTTTGTAGGAATTGTTAAGGACAAACACATTCGCCGGCCGCTGGGGCTGAGGGGTTCTAGGCGCTTCAGTCTGGAACCACGCTGCTGCTACGATCGCAGGTTCGAATCCGGCTTCGGGCATGGATGTGTGTGATGTCCTTAGGTTAGTTAGGTTTAAGTAGATCTAAGTGTAGAGGACTGATGACGTCTGATGTTAAGTCTCATAGCGCTCAGAGCCATTAGAACCATTGGAACAAACACATTCACCCCTCCTATGTCCAACATGAGGAAAAATAATGCCACTGCCCATCCATATTTGATTTGATCTAATGTAGAAAAGTGGTTCAAATGGCTCTGAGCACTATGGGACTTAACAGCTGTGGTCATCAGTCCCCTAGAACTTAGAACTACTTAAACCTAACTAACCTAAGGACATCATACACATCCATGCCCGAGGCAGGATTCGAACCTGCGACCGTAGCAGTCGCGCGGTTCCTAACTGAGCGCCTAGAACCGCTCGGCCACCGCATCCGGCGATCTAATGTATTTCTAGCAGAAACTTGAGCTAAATATTCAGTCTATACACTTGTATCTTCATCGCTTTGATCACTTTTTGCATTCAGGGAATGCACAGGTGACAAAATTAATTCGTCCTCACATTCGAACAGTTTCTATACTGTATTATAATCACTTTAAACATCGGTGTCACAGTCTCATTCAGCATCGCTTCCTAAACTGTAATAAACCCATTATAAAACAGTATCCTCAAACTGATGGTCCGTTAAACATGAACTGTATACGATGGACTGGCCCCTAAACCCATAGCGCAAAGTCCCATGTGCAATCTCAGAGGCAAGGTCGAATCCAATACCTACTCTTTGCATTAGGTCATCTTTCTGCCTTTCGTCTAACAACTAGAGCGGGTATTTTCATGGGAAAAGATGCATAGATAGTTGCGTCTTCCATGTCTGAAATGCTGCGAAACGCTAGCATAGATAATCATTTGTTTGCGTTAGCTTGACATGAAATGAAAGTTAAGTCTATAATTCTGTATAATCATAACATAATTTCATTCTAACTGCTCAAGATAAAAAAAATGCTTAACGAATACGGACCCAGACCCCTTAGAACTTTCAATATGAGTAAACAGCAGATTTAAAAAAATATCAACCCTCACGCTAAAGGCAAATGACGTAATCAAGCCCTCCGTCCCGAGTATGTGCGCCTGGGGCACTAGTACAGACTGACAAACACGTTAAGCCGTTGTTTTTTTGAGAAGGAGACCAGACAGCGAGGTCATCGGTCTCTTCGGATTAGGGAAGGACGGGGAAGGAAATCGGTCGTGCCCTTTCAAACGAACCATCCCGGCATTTGCCTGGACCGATTTAGGGAAATCATGGAAAACCTTAATCAGGATGGCCGGAAGCGGGATTGAACGGTCGTCCTCCGGAAAGCGAGTCCAATGTGTTAGACACTGCGCCACTTCGCTCGGTACGCGTTAAGTGTAACGTGTAATAGGGCTAACGCGAAACGTTGGCTGTTCCATACTTGTACTCTTGTGGCGCTGGTCGAGACTTCTATGCGATAAGTGTGTCTTGTAATACCACCTTCATTCGCCTTGCCCAGCCACACCATGGCAACGTGCCAGCCACGAACCGCTCAACCAAATACTCCGCGCTCATACAACTCTTAGCAGGCTAGCTGCTCGTAGTGCCACCGTCTCTTACAGCAGGAACTCTGACAGTGTTTGTAAATCCACCAGTTAACATAAAAATATATATACTGATCGGTAGTCTGTCCTGAGCTGTAGTAAAGGAGAAATAACCGCAGCCCTATGACGAACGATGAACCGCTAGTGAGGTGTTACAAAAATATTCCACGTAAAACAGTGAGTAAGGAATTTTCTGCAGAGCTTTTTTTGCTTGGGGTACAGTTATTTAATCGTAGAGGTACAGCTCCCAAGATTGAGTCCATTGTGGCACAACACATACTGAAATATATACTGATACCCGCCTGCTACATACTTTACAGGTGTCACAAGATGACTCCTATAACGGAACATCATCATTTTCGTAAGAAACATAAGATTACATGTGGGAATATTCCGTGATTTCTGGAACAGTCTTTTTGTAGAGTGGCTTCACAGGAGCCATCGGCCGCAGTTAGCTTGAACATCGAGATACCAAGTCGTTTGTGTCATTTGTCACTGTCAGTGGCATTGCCTGGCACACAATCTATGGAAAGCCGTTAAAGTACGTGGAAACACCAAATATTATTTCCAATGATGGATGACATTTTAGCTTTACGGTGATTCACAGTCGTTTCGTTGTTTAGTGTTGCACGAGGCAAAGGAATGAGGAAACTCCGTAACAAAAAAATTGTTCAAATGGCTCTAAGTTCTATGGGGCTTAACATCGGAGGTCGTCAGTCCCCTAGACTTAGAACTACTTAAACCTAACTAACCTAAGGATATCACACACATCCATGCCCGAGGCAGCATTCGAACTTGCGATCGTAGCAGCAGCGCGGTTCCGGACTAAAGCGCCTAGAACAACTCGGCCACAGCGGCCGGCAAACTCTGTAACATTCCTTCGCCTGGGATACTATGTGCTGCAACTATTATATCCGAGACCATCCTTCCGTTTCTGAAGGTACAGATACAGTATTTTAAACTTGTTACTTCGTAGGGACACTTCTGCTGAAATCTCAGCGTCTTCATGCACTCATTTAACTGAGAGAGACAGCGCAATAAACACTGAACCTTTACTCGGGATGAGTTCCTTGTCTTGTCATTCAGATTTAAATTTCTGTCCTTGTACTGGAGTTCTTACAGCAAACACCTCTATAGTTTCTAGAACATTTCATAGCCCATTCCTGTGTATTCCGTGGTTGTTTTCTGCATCGAGTTAGCTGGTCATTGAAGGGACATTAAACCTTAATCTTCCATGCATTATTATAATGACGATGTGCGTAAGAGATCACAGCGCCGAGCCTCTGGAAATGAAGTCATACCTTAAACTTTTGGCACACGGGACGAGGCACCTAACGTCGAGGTGCAAGCAGATGGTATACCCATCGTCAAGAGACACAGCGGCATCTGCGCACTGACTAGCTGGCGAATATGATATTACGATCTCAGCGCTCTCCAGCGGAACATGCCGCCTTTATCTGGTTCGCAAACCATACAGTCTGTTCACGAAAGTGGACGCAAGTATAATTCCTACGTCAGATATGTTAAAACGCATATATCCTTTCTTGACCATATGCTAGTCACGTTGTTCTTTTTGTGGTATAATGTAAATAAAAACTTCAATACCTGTGTACATGAAATAAGGCAAAAATGATAGATACATGTACACTCAGTAAGTTCACAAAATCGAACAAACTCTCTTCTGGCAGCGAGCGCACTTTTATTTACATTACATCAAATGTTACAAAAGTTATCTTTCTTTATTTCATATGAAAGTTCCAGTCTTTTAAGAAGAGTGAAGGTGAAAAAATGATACTATACAGCAGGACGTGAACCATCTACTGATCCATTCGGCGCCTTGGCCGAATATGCTATGCTGAAACTCTGTGTTTTATGTTTTCATATCTTATGTTACAGTCTCCTAAAGGTTTTAACCGACGAAATGTTATTAACTGACATTTAATGACAGCAAATCATAACAAGAACGATCCGTTTTCATGAATCTTCAATGGGCCTAAATACGGCTTACTCTCATAACACGTGAGTTATAACGCGAAAACACCTAAATACGAAAGTTATTTAACCACCATTATGAAGTTTACCGCCACTTTATTACAACAAATCGTACCAATAATGATTCGTTCACGAGAAATTAAATTTGCTGGGACTTGGTGTAACGTATAACGTATAACCCACTCAGTAAGGGCTTCTACTGATTACGGAACACGAGAAATACAGTATATTGACTTACTTTCTGCTTGTGGTGTACGGGGCGTTCTTCCTTCCTATTGATTCTACTTTACGTGGCAGTTTGTCGAAATATGGAGGAACCTATTCGTGTTTCACATGACGAAATGACTCCTTATCGCGAAATAGCAGGAAATAATGTCACAAATCTCGTAGAGCGCTACTTCAACGTTAGCCATCCCGTACCGTGTGCCGACGTCTTAACTCTTCAGGCCAATCAAATTGCCACCTAAAATATAGACTAAACGTCTCTTGCGTTACACATATTCATATGTGTGTTGGCAGCGTCCGTGACTGTGTGATTAACTGCTAATATTGAAAAGACATTTTATTGCCAGTGTGTAGCATATATAACCTACCCACATACTGCTGATCGTTTTCGTTATCTTAGAAATCGTTTGTGAATTCCACTGGCAGATTTTTAAGACAGGCGAGCCCATCAACTTAATTGAAGACCTCACGGAGCGTGAGTGAATGGTGAATACCCGACTCGTACCACAGGTATGCTGTGTGGTAAGTGGTCAAATGTGGTACAATGGACTGATTACCGCTTCAACCTGCCTTCAGTGATACTACCTGTTTAACAACATCGTGGTTACAGCAATCTGTCAACCCACATTGTTAAGCTACATTGTGCAAAAAACTGTGTTCTGATTTGGGACGCAACTGGATGTAACATACACTTTGTGAACAGCATACACTTTGGTCAAGAAAGGTTTGGAGACTGTTGTATTGCTCCTACATCAGGAAAATATTGTGATGCACTTTACAATTAAAAACGCCGCATAAGACAACACATAACTAAATTTTACTTATTGTTCGTGTACAGTATAGTAGGAAGAATGAATAATCAACTTTACAGGTGATCTGGGGGTATACAGTATGCGAAATTTAGTACACGGAGATATAATCGCTACCAACAAAAAAGGCTCTAATTCGGTATTGCATCGCGTCGAACAGAGCTTCGATGACAAATATACGTACGCCATTACATGTTGCTTCAACTCAGTGCCACAGTTCATCACTCGTAATGACCGGTGAGCAGCGGCGGCTTGTCGGCAACCCATGACCAGATTTTTCAGTGGTTGAGGAACCTGGAGAACATGCAGGCGAGGGCAACAGTCGAACAACCTCTGTATCGAGGTAAGCCAGGAAAGCATGGGAAACATGCGGTCTATTGTTATCTTGTTGAAAGCTAATGTCTCGAACGTAGAGCTTAACCACCGCCCTCAAACCGTGAGAAATGTAGCAACTACTACCCAAATTACCGCCTCTGGGAATCATAGGTGATCGCATTGTGTAGTTAATGGCAACCCGGATCAGCAAGACACGTACTGGGCCCATATGACGATAACGAGTGCAATACGGAAACTTCCATTTTCTTAGGAGCCGCCATACACAAATACCTTCATTGTGATACTGTACGTAGACCTAGGACTCGTCTAAAGAGACTATATCGTGACATTCTTGTGTCCGATGTTGCCGTTGGCCGCACCTCTACCGGCACGTCTCTCTCTGCTGCTGCGTCAAGGGAGCCACAGTGATGGTACGCGTGCTGACAATCTGTGATGCTCTACATATCATTGCAAAGTTGTCTTCCTACAAAACAAAAAAAAAAAAAAAAAAAAAAAAAAAAAAAACAATATCCTGGCTCAGGTTAAGCGGCATGGCCATACGCTCCAGCACAGCCAAGTGAATGGTATGTCTGTTGTCTCGGGGGCCCGTCGCGTCGACCCGTTCAGATATTGCATAACGTTCATGTATGACATTCTCTGACATATGATTTGTGACTGAGAAACCCACCTGATATAATACCCTATATGCAGAATGTAGATGGCGTTTGTAACGGAACAAGTATACCAGGAACCTAACAACAAAGTTTTAAAAATCACTTTCAACACAAATATCGATCAACTGGTCTTGAAACAAGATATGAAAGATAGCAGTAGAAATATCTTTATAAACTCATAAAATGTTCAACATTTTATATGTGCACTAGTTAAAACTGATGTAATATACAATTTATTCAAATGGTAATGACTGCTCAACTCCAAGGGTATGATTGATTCTCTAATTAAGAGAAAAATTAATACCGCGAAAATTTAGCAATGGAATTGGTCGAAATCTTTGGCCCGCTCAGTGATACCGTGTACAACCATAGCGGAAAGAAAAGACAGTGCAAGACTTTGTGTAATGTAGACCCATGCCGATGGCCATGGATGTAAAATTACTAAGGTGCGAATAGTGCGTCGAATTTTCATAAAAATGGTGTGGCTTTTCACCTCTACTCAGTAAAGACTTCACTGCAGTTTTCAAGCCGAGGATGTAAGGATTTCCGTACGTGTAACACCGGGAAGTTTCGTGAACCATTGCAGTCACTGTAACAATGACTCAAAGGCGCATCACGTTGCTTGGCGTATATTAATTTTATTAAAAATAATAGCTCGCATAAAATTACGATCCTTAG
Organism: Schistocerca serialis cubense; assembly: GCF_023864345.2. Lineage (NCBI taxonomy): Eukaryota > Metazoa > Arthropoda > Insecta > Orthoptera > Acrididae > Schistocerca > Schistocerca serialis. The sequence continues at coordinate 588,617,983 of NC_064640.1, forward strand.
AACTGAAATAATATTTACAGACTATTGTATTTCAGAATGCAATGCTAATAATTCAGTTTGTTTAAACAGCGATTTTAGTTGTCTGTGCATTGGTCGGCTTTGTTTTACCATTTTCTAAAATAAACTCACTGAATGAAATCAATCCATTGATAGTTTTCAACAATTCATTGCGTAAAAGAATTTAAAAATTTGTTCCAGAAGATGGCATTAGAATCAGTTTTGCTTCTTTCTATTTTAGGATTTTGAGGATAAAGTACAATTAAAAGATTTGCTTTCACATTCGAAGTACAATATGGAATTAATTAAAATCAAATTCGCTCCTTCAGAGCTTGGCGACCGTGGGAACCTAGACATAACATTTCTTTCAGACGGTTTAATGACGTAAGAAATGATCATCTCGTTTCCTACTGCTGTAACTTAAGTTGTTCAACGGATGGATTTATTCTTTGTATTAAAACGTTACTGAAGGTAGACAGTGCTCTGATTAAGGCAGTGTTCTTGTTATATGGAGTGAATTTTGCGATCAAGCCACGACATCCATCAGTTACTTCGTAACGAATAGTCAATCTCCTTATTCATGTTAGACCTCAGTGTACGCCAGTCCATTACAGGGATGTTATTGGCGTGTAACCACACTGCCACAGGCCGTGCATTATGAACAGGTGCTCGATCGTGTTGAAAGATGCAATCGCCAACCCCGAGTTACTCTTCAACAGTGGGAAGCAAGAAGGTGCTTAAAACATCAATGTAGGCATGTGCTGTGATAGTGCGACGCAAAACGACAAGGGATGCAAGCCCCGTCCATGAAAACCACGACCACACCATGACACCACCGCCTCCGAATTGTATTGTTGGCACTACACGCGATGGCAGATCACGTTCACCGAGCATTCGCCATTCCCACACCTGCCGTCGGATCGCCACATTGTGTACCGTGATTCCTCACTTCACACAACGCTTTTCCACTGTTCAGTCATGCAATGTTTGTGCTCCTTACACTAAGCGAGGCGTCGTTTTGCGTTTACCGGCATGATGTGTGGCTTATGGGCAGCCACTCGACCATGAAATCCGAGTTATCTGACCTCCTGCCTAACTGTCATAGTACTTGCAGTGGATCATGATGCATTTTGTAATTCCTGTGTCATGGTCTGGATAGATATCTGTCTATTACACATTAAGATCCTCTTCAACTGTCGGCGGTCTCTGTTAGTCAACAGACGAGGTCGGCCTGTACTCTTTTTCGCTGTACGTGTCACTTCACGTTTCCACTTCACTATCACTTCGGAAACAGGAGGCGGCACAATGCACCTAATATGAAAAACGTATGTTTTTGGGGTACCTGGATACTTTTGATCACATAGTGTTAGGGTTGCACTTGATGTCACAACATGTATTGACCACATTAGTAACACTCATCCACATGATGAAAATAATGGATTTTTCCACAGTCATAACATCGGTGCAAGGTGCTGTCTAGCAGTGGGCATGTCATAGCACTATGTTAAGAGTCTTCGGTGCGAACCTCTTGCTCTGGGATTACTACCATTACAAAAGCCATCTTTCATATTAAGATAATACTGAACATAACAGATTTCACAATCTGGTAGCTCGGACTGTAACAGCGTATAGGAGAGGTACTGTACAGCAGATGATTTGCCAGATCATTCTTGAACAGTGTAAACTTGTCAACAGCCAGAAAATCTGGAAACATATTTGTTTCTGTTAACACAGCAGTCACAATACAAGTACAATGCAGTGTATTTGTTAACCAAAGTCATAATGCACAGAGATTGCCATGAGTACACATACAGGGCGTCCCAGCGGGAATTATCAGTATTCATAGATGTGATAGCAACCATCGTTCGAAACAAAACAAAAAAATGTCTAATAACCGTGGGTTCTAAAATGCATATCGTAATAGCTACGAGCCTTTCATGACCTTTGGTATTCTGACTTAAATCTCTTCGACTGCATGCTCTTCGATTTCCATATTTTGGGAGGGGATAGTGTGGACCATAAAAGGAAAAACTGTCCTGTTAAACACGGGCTCTAAACTGTATACCTGAATGGTTATTGGCATTTGTTCAGTAGAAAGAATGTGTTTCAAAATAGCGAAGGTCAAAGATGAACACGTGCTCGTAGATCTTGAGGTATGCACCTTAGAGCTCATGTTATCTTTTTTTGTTGTGGTCCGTAATAACATCTCTCAAAATACGGGAAACAAAGAGCTTGTAGCAGAAGAAACTTGCCACACACTATCGAAGAGGAAGATACGTTAACAGCTCTTTAGGTATGCATACTTGCACATATAGCTGCCGGATTAGTGGAAGTGCCGGATTATTGAGTGTTTTAAATTCAGTGCAAATTCATAGGGAATATTCTTTATGAAATCTAAAGATACATTAATTTTAATAGCTAACTTAGCCCTTGACGGTGTACATATAAAGAAGTATCACTCACTGTGGAAACATGTCCTCAAACGTTTAGCTGTCAGAATGATGATACGCGACTGCAGTACGCTTCATCACACAATGAGTTCGAAGTATTAAACCAGCACTGCATGTTTCTGTTTGTTGTATATTATACTCCACGAACACGTTTGTAACTTCAGCGTCAATAGCGCGAGATGTCCTCTTCTCCTATGCCCTTTTTGTCGTCACTTTCATCATATTTTTCCTGTGCGCTTTTGATTATATCTTCGTCTCTTCTTCTTTAAAGTTTGGTCATAAATAGTAGCTCGTCCAACATTGTACTCAGCAGCAATGGTTTCCTGAGTACCTCATTTGAAATTATCTCTTATTTTCAATTTCTGGTTGAGATCTAGCATAAAGTGTTTCCTTTTAGAAACAGTGACACTGAACGGTAAAGAAAGCCAAATATTGGAACATATACAGAATTGTCCAACATTGTAATTAACTAACAACATTGTTGCACAAGAAAATTCACTATTTTATGAGTCATTTCTGCTTGAGCAACTAGGAGCTGGTGGTGGACCAGATTATTGTGATGCCGGGCTACTCAGGTCCTATTATCGAGACTTAAGCGTAAATGAAAGTACGACCTTAGGACCCTGCGCGATCTACTCTGTGATTTGTGATCTGCTAATGGGCAGTCGTAAATCGGCAAAGATCTCAACTCTTCCACTACATTTTGGGGTGAGAGCTGCTGAATCATCATGGCGGAAACACTTCTAAATCCGACTACATTGGTGTTTATAATTCAGTCGATCAAAAATCTAGTATCATAATCAGGATACCAACGTTCGGAGACCGAGCGAGGTGTCGCAGTGGTTAGCACATTGGACTCGCATTCGGGAGGACGACGGTTCAATCCCGCGTCCGGCCATCCTGATTTAGGTTTTCCGTTCAAAAATGGTTCAAATGGCTCTAAGCACCATGGGACTTAACATCTGCGGTCATCAGTCCCCTAGAACTTAGAACCGCTTAAACCTAACTAACCAGAGGACATCACACACATCCATGCCCAAGGCAGGATTCGAACCTGCGATAGTAGCAGTCGCGCGGTTCCAGACTGAGCGCCTAGAACCGCGAGACCACCGCGGCCGGCTAGGTTTTCCATGATTTCCCGAAATCGCTCCAGGTAAAGGTCGGGATGGTTCCATTGAAAGGGCACCACCGACTTCCTTCCCCATCCTTCCCTAATCCGATGAGACCGATGACCTCGTAGTTTGGTCTCTTCCCCCAAAACAACCCAACCAACGTTCGGAAACCTTATTAGTCACATGGACAGATATTTGCAAGGCACGCCCTGAAACAATAAATTTTGGCGCGGATTATATCATTTTCTGTCCGTTTCCGTAGCTGAGTTTCCAGTGTACATGGCAGCCATGTGGTGGACCCGGGTTCGCTTCCTGCTACCGCCAAGAACTTTTGCATTGTGGTTGCACTGAGCCCCGTCATGCCACTTGAGGAGCTATTTGACAGGGAAGTAGCGGCTCCAAGGTCAGGAAAGTCTGCAAAACGGACGAGAGGGAGTGGTGTGCTGACCACATGCCCCTCTGTACTGCATCTGCATGACGCTGCACGGCAAAGGAAGACATGACGGCCGGTAAACATCCCTTGGGCCTTCAAGGCCTTGCTAGAAGCCAGAAGTATTGTCACCGAAATTTTTCGTGGAAGCTGTTAAAGCTTTTCAAATCGTACAAACGCTATTAACATTCTGTATCTTTATACCTCATGTCTACATATTTATTTCTTAACATGGGGATCCTGGCGACGAACGCATTTCTCCCAACGAGATACCAGTTTTTTGATGCCGCCACTGTAGCATGTTTGACTTTGGTGGCGAAGCCATAACCTCACCTGTAGTTAAACAGCCTCATCAGTATCGAAGTGGAGTCCTGGAAGATGTTCTTTAAGTTTTGGAAACAGATGAAAATCGGATTGGGCCAAGTCGGGACTGGCTGTAGGATGATCGATGACAGTGAACCCAAAGCGTCGGATCATTCCAGATGGCAGAGCTCATGTGTGGTCTGGCATCATCATAATGAAGACGAGATTTCTTCATTTGTGGATGAACTCCTTGAATTTTAAACTCGATTACACCAGGCTGTATCTTGCACACCAACGTAGTTACGTTACACACTGCCATATTACACGCTACAGTTCGGGGCCCTCTACGGCAGAGTGTTGCAGATATGAAGACATAAAGAATGAGGATGTAGAACGTTACTAACGTTACTATCCCAACGAGTATCCACTGAAAAAATCCCGGGGCATTACTTTTCAGCACGCCCTCGTACATGGGGTAACTGGAACTTCTTTTCATTTCTGGGCAAGATATTGGAAAAAAGGAGGAGTACAGACTAAGTGAAGCTGTGCTTCAGAGTGCTTTACCATGTTAGACTAGCTCAGATGAACTACATCTAGGAAGTAAATTTTACTTCTGTTTTAATACTCAGATTAAGCTTCTTCAAAGAGATATCCCCTTGTAGTTGCTACATTTTTCTATATTTCTTGGTGGAAATTCTTGTGTATTGATTTATCTTCGTAAATACATGTGTTCTTTGCGTTAGTTATAGTCCTTAAGCTTTATATCATTTCTCGGTTAATATGTAACTCGTTATCATTTTCTACAAGAGTATTAAATATAAATATACACGAATTACTTATTTTATTTCGTAGCACCCTCTTTTAATCCAATTTGTATTTTCAGATGACTGATATTACGAGGATCGTTGTGCTAGCAGTGTGGCATATTGGTTAGTGCCGCTGGCTGGCGCCTGTAGGGAAGCAGCCTACTCACGCTGTAGTAAATTCACATCAGTTTCCATTGTGTGCCAGCCAGTCTGCTGTAACTAGCTCTGACGTCATAAATGTTGCGCAATACCTTAAAAATCAAGCAAATGACCTAAAACTTTTCTAGCATGTCAGGAATAATACTAAATTAATGTGTGTTGAATATCCGTTCGATAACTTAAGTCATTTTCGAAATTTGGATGTTTTTCTAAAAAAATCATTGGCGCAACAGAAAAGAGCTAGAGACTTCAAAATTTATATTTAGATTCATCTTTCAGAATGATTTAATAAAAACAGTACTTTGGATTTCACAAATTAAGATTTTAGTGGAAATTCATGATTTTCTGGTTTTCGTCTCAAAACTGAAGGAAGCAAGATAGATTAAGTAGGCTAATAAATAAGGCTAGGATGTTTAGATTTAAATAGGTTGGAGGTCCGCTATGACTATGAAGATGTGAAAAGTTTCTTTTGTATACCTATAAAATTATAGCGATAGCGGATCTCAAAAGGGCCAGTTCAGAGCTCATCTACTGCGTGCAGTGTAATTTAATTCATTCTCTCGCCCAAAATATTTAACTTAGCCACGTCAAAATTTTGTTATCAATACTTACCTGCGTGCTGAATGCACATTTAAATTAAGAGCTTCATCGGCCATCAGCAAAAGAAGCTATAAATTATTATGTAACTTGAAGTGGTGCGTTACTAGCCCAGCGGCTAGTCGGGAGAGCCGATTTGATCAGGCGTTCCCTTAGCCGTCCGCACCGCGGCTTTATATATAAGAATGCTGTGCGAGGAAGGAAGGCCCCAGTTCTCTCCAGACACTGAATGACACGCCATCTGTGTCGGGAGTCGCGTCGCATCAGTGTCACTTCTACAAACAGCCTCGGGTGCCGTATTAAGTTACTAGAGATACGCGGAACCATGAAAACATTTCAAGTGAAGTGTTAATTCTGGGATGATTTTTATTAACTAGCTTCAGTTTGCGTATTGTCGTATTTTCACGTGCCGTCGCGGGACAGACATTCTACCAATTATTTAGCGTGGCGTTGGATGAAATATTCTCATCAAATTATGGCGAGCATTCTTTTTAACATTTAATTTGGACATTTATAGTTGCATCAGTGCATTAGACTCTGAACTGCTCTGTTAGTTAGGTTGTAGGGATACTTGTGTTTTTTATCAGTGAATTTCAGAATATACTCAACTATTTTGGAAAACCGTTTTTGATTAGAAATCCCGGACAATCTCCTAATTCCTCAGAGCTAGAAGCTGCAGCTATAATGGTATTCTCAGATGAAGTGGGCACTAGGATCTCTAATTACTGGCTTCACGTTTTGTTAAATCACATTCTGGGTGCTAAAAAGTAAATAGAGAGCCAGTGTTGAGAACGGCGAAAGACAGCATTAACAACATTCTAAAAGCCAGAAACTGATTCTACATGCAAGCATTTATACAGCAATTTTTTTTTTTACAAATTATTCGCCGCCCCACATATGGTGCATCGGCCGGGAAATCAACTAAGTGAAAGTGATTTTTAACTATTCGGATTCGCGAGTGAAATGCGACACGCAACTGAGTATAGAACAGCGAATGTGTTACGTGTGCATGTGGACGACGCAATTGGATTAACAACACATCTGGATTGACGGAGCTGGCACTAAGTCTAGCGGTGCTGCCGGTATCGCGAGAAGCCAGTCTCGCCGCACCGCAGTCGTCCGCTGGAGCAGCCGGCGCAGCGCCTGCAATTGCGGGCCACGCAAACACACAACAGCCGTCGGAGAGCCGTTTGCAGTTCAACGTGCCACGTCGCATCAGTAATCCTGGTACGCCGCGCCGACAACGTCGTGCAGAAGGAACTAAGTTAAGTGAAAAGCTGTTAAAAATTTTATTAACCTGCGCTAAAAGACTGTCGGCGATGGAACCGCCGAAAGAAATTGAGTTTAAACTTAAATTAGAACCTATGTCTGTTGAGGGAACTGTAAATTCAGACAGCGTTTCAAGTATAAACATGCATGAAAGTAGTAATGTTAAAGTGAAAAATGAAGTATTGTCTCCTGACAGTAGTGTGCGAAGGGGCAATGATTCAATAATAGAGACCCCTGTAGTAAAGCAGAAAGTAGAAATTGTAAATTTATTGGATGATAGTTTCTCTGATGAATTAAAAATGAAACAGTCATCAGAGATGGTAGAGTTTAAGAAGGAGCAGTTAGATATGACTAATCAATCAGAAGTTTCATTTTGTTTTGATGATTCTGGTATTGGAGCTAGTTTTTCGTCACCTGAGTGTGATAAAAAGCCAGCTACTGAGCAACCCAAAGATGCTGGGGCTGTTGATTTAAATGTTATATTACAAGCAATAGCTGCCAGTCAAACAAATTTTAATAAACGGTTTTAGGCAATGGACAATACCTTCAAGGCTGGTTGCAATAAGTTGAAAGAGGATCTAGACAGTTTGAATTGTAAAATTGATTACAATCATGAGGATATTAAAAAAAAGGTGCTCAACAGGTTCTTAAATGTATAAAACAGTTAAATCCGTAGTTGCTGAGGTTCGCAAAGACTTCCAAATGGAAGATGCGAAGCTGGAGCAAAAGTTAACAGAAAAGATCGATGTGGAATCTGAACTGTGCTCAGATAGATTTAAAGATGTTAATATTAAACTAAACATATGTCAAGCAGACGTAGATACAATCAAAGCTGATACTACTCATATTGTATAAAGAGTAGATAATGTTGAATTGAGAGTAGAAAATATTAGTACTAACATTGCTAACATTGAGAGTAAAGTAGCTTCAGTAACTTCTGGTAATGGTAATATACAACAAGTTGTAGCTGCAAACGCCGCTTTTATCGGGTGTCGGAAGTTCTTGCGGTTCGATCCAGATAAAAATATCCATCCGCTAGATTTCTGGAACGATTTTGAAGATGTGATTCCACCAACTTGGTCTGAACGAGAGAAAATCTCATTTATTAAAAGCCATTTAGCAGGTGACGCCATGCGTTGGTCAGCTGATGTTATGTTGAAGTGTAAAACATTAGCGGAGTTTAAAACAGCTTTCATTAATGAGTATTGGTCTAGTAATAAGCAAAATGAAGTGTTGAGAGAATTTTGGAGTGGAAAATGCTTCAATGGAGGCAAGGAGTCCATTAAAGAGTTTGATAGGTCATGGATTTCACGTTTGTCACATTTGGACGAAAAGCTGAAACCTGAAATGATAATACTAGGTCTTGAAGCCAAACTGCCATGGTATTGGCAAACTAGAATTATATCAGCCCCTAGAGACAATCTGGATCGTTTCATTGAGTATTTGGAACGTGTAGAACGTGTTGCTGCCAATGAGGAGCAAGCACGCAATAACCGAAATACCAATAACAATAATAGTAATTTTAGGAACGAGCAAAATGGCAATGTAAACATCAGAACAGTAGGTGTTCGCCATCCTAGGAGAGGTAGGAATTGGGGAAATAATTATCAGAACCAACAATGGCGTCCAAGGGATATTAATTTTGTTCCAAACAGAAAATGCATGTAAACAACAGTACAGAAAGTAATGCTGTGCCAGTCAACTATAATGAAACTAAAGGAAACAGCAGTAGGCCGAGGCAGGAAAACTAGTTCCCGTCTATGAGGACACTGGCGCTCACCAGGCGGTTACTTTTCCTAAGCCAGTAGTTAAGGGAATTGGTAAGACAGATCAGAATACTCAAACCGAACATGTGGATGAAGAGTCGGTAGCATCTAAGAATACAACAGAAATATTAGATCACTCACAGTATTTGATAGATACCGTGTTAGAGACGCTTTCTAAGTGGGAAGAGAAAGAGAAGGCGCAGCAGTGTAACGATAGGGACAAGCTACAAAATACTGAATTGTCAGGTGAAGAAGCAGAAGAAATTCATGCTTATATTTACGATGAAGATGATGTGCTCTTATCTAAAGTGCCTGTGCAGGATGTTGATAATGTACTAATAGATTTAGGACAGGACAGAAGTGAGAATGTAGAGGGTGGGCTGTTGAGGGTCGATGAACCCAGTAGCTGTGACCAGTTGTCACTTGAGAAGGAAACCGACGATAATGGTAAAAGTGGTTTAGCTGTAACTAGTGTTATGCCCGGTCTGGAGGCGCAGAATCGCTCAGACTACAGTAATTTGGGTCATGATCAGCAAACTAAATGTAAGGAAGTCGTGCGGTGTTTCGATTTAAAATTAGTAGACCGACTGGAAAAGGCAGCTGAAAATGTAATTCAGGAAACCCCTACACACTGTGACCTAAATGTAATGAAGACAGATGTCGATCACTTTAATTGGAGACAAATCCAAAAGGAACCACTAGATGAATGTGAGGAACCACCTGTACAACCTAGAATAAGCCACCCTATAATAATAGTGAATATGTTGGGTATCAATGTACGTTGTCTCTTAGACAGTGGAAGTGAGGTGAGTGCAATATCTCAGTCCTTCTTTGATGCATTACCTGGTAAAGACAAGCTTACAGTAATGAGGGTATCAGGACTAAGAATAATTGGTGCTACTGGCAAGGTTTCAAAAACGGTAAAGCAAGAAGCTTTACTACCCTTTAACATTAATGGTAATTTAATTGATCATCCATGTTTAATTGTAAACAATCTCAGTATTGAGGTTTTAATTGGCATAGATTTCTTGTCAAAATATCAGAGTGTTGTTGACTTTGAAAGAAGCCAGTTAAAAATGGTCTTGCCAATAACCGGAGTAATTATAGTACCTTTTAGTGATAAACATGTAGCAACTGATCATGAAACTTGGGAGCTGCCTATACGAGTTCTGAAAAATAGGAGGTATTGGGACGAAGGTGTTAATCTTAGTACAAGTAAGCTGAACACAGAAGAAGAAGAAGCAATTATTTTGGACAAAATAGATGCTAAATTGCAGGAAATCGATAAGATTTCAGCCAATCAGAAGGAAGAACTGAGACAGGTTCTAAAAAGGCATCATAAAGTATTTTCAGATCGACGTGGCGTGGTCAAAGGTTATGAATGAATGCTGTAGGGAGGAGGTTGTTCTGTAACCTCTACACAGTGTGGCATCTGTGCAGTCCCAGCTGTGTGAGATCTTCTTTCCATTTCAGATCTCACTCTCTCTCTTCATCTTTCCCATCCACAAAAATTTCGACCCCTTCTCTCCAATATGAAAATTTTCTGAAACCAATGAATGCTGTAGGGAGGAGGTTGTTCTGTAACCTCTACACAGTGTGGCAGCTGTGCAGTCCCAGCTGTGTGAGATCTTCTTTCCCTTTCAGGTCTCACTCATTCTTCCTCTTTCCGGTCCTCAAAAATTTCGACTTTTCTTTCCAAATACTAAAATTTTCCGTTATGACTATCAAGCCAGCATTAAGCTAATGAATGCTGTAGGGAGGAGGTTGTTCTGTAGCCTCTACACAGTGTGGCAGCTGTGCAGTCCCAGCTGTGTGAGATCTTCTTTCCCTTTCAGGTCTCACTCATTCTTCATCTTTCCTATCCACAAAAATTTCGACCTCTTCTTTCCAGACATGAAAATTTTCTATCATGGCTATCAAGCCATGAGTTATGTGACCATTCTATCTACCGATTAGTGAAGAAAAATACCTAATGTGACAAACCTAATAGTGACAAACAATAGAGAAGTATGACGTAATTAAGATACAAATGTATTTGAGTAACAATTATGTATAGTACCCTGGTAATATAGTAAGTACAAAGTGTTGTTTTATTGGAAATGGTCCACCAGCAGTAATTTAAAAAGATATATGAATTCATGTACAAGCAGGATCTGAAGTAGTAGTGAAACCTAGTGTATGCATGAGAGCTAACTAAGAAATAGTAAAAGAGATTGCTTAGTGTTAGGAAAAATATGCAGATAAGTTGTAAGATTAAACTCACCTGGTGTAGCAAGGAAAGGCAGTGTAATAGAATTGAGCAGTGTTTGTGGTTGAGACGTGAAGGACACGTCCCTGAAGTATTTATAAGGTTGGAGCTGGCCATTATTTTAGTGTAGTGTGTGACAGGATACACCTTCACGTATTGAGGTTATGAGTTGGAGGCGTGAATGCGACCATAGGTACCCTTATGTTAGATGAGACAGAGGAGCTCATGGTGTCCTATAGGTTTAAGGAATTTAGCATTACGCTCGTCCATAATTACTTGATGCACTTTAGTGGTAGGTCTGAGAGAGACTACCTGAGGTTTCAGCGTCCGATCGAGTGGAAATGGATTGCCACGTGAGCAATCTAATCAGCTGCAGTACACTATGAATATGAAATAAATGTGCTATCCTATGCTTTAAATATTAATAGAGTGAGTGTTAAATAAGTACATACACTAGCAAAATAAATAAATAACATACTGACAGACGTGAAACATTATTTTAGCTCAGCATAAATACACTTCAAAGTAAGTAAGTACCTAATTGCAGATGTGGAACTGACAAGAGAAGAGGACCAATAAGTGGATTTAGTAGTCCACTAAACGTAGTGTGTTTTGAACACTCACAACTGTACTATTACCAAAAGTTACTCACATGTACAAAGAAGCTGAGAAAACAACCACTAATCATACTCATACTATCTCTAAGAATAAGGTAATCAAAGATGAGTCAGTTAAGTGCTTAAAATACAAATGTATCAGGAATGTACCGAGCATTGGTTCAGTGTTCCGGGCCAGAAATAATAAATTCAGATTAAATAAGATTTATGATTGTATGCCTTGAGCATAAATTTTCTCTAGTAAGTGACTAACGGCGTTTTGAGCCATTTGTTTACCGATTTTATGACAGTTAAGTAACCGTGAGAGTAAAATTGAAAAAGTTCTGTTAACTTTGTTCCAGCAAAATATTGAACGATAAAATGTATATATCCCCATTTCATTGTGACCCAGCCATAGATATTAAGTGAACAGAGTCTGAGGCACTCTTTTTGTTTGTTCTACAGGACAAACCAGATAATGGCAGCCTGGTAGCTGCGTGAGAGCGTGGAGTGACTTGGACACAACTCACAGTGACCCCTCCCTTTTCCCCCATGTAATTTGGAGAGAACATGAAGGACGCACACCATAGCAACTTCCCCTCCTCTACCCTTGTGAATGAAAGTGTAGGACGCCAGCCAAAGCGGCTACAACCACGTGTGTAAAAATTATTTGTGAACTTTTCTTTCAGGTTTAGAAAAGACTACTAAGAGATAATCATCTGTTTATGTATCATGTTATTTTCTTTGAATTTGTGTATGTAAAAATGTATTTAATGTATTTAATGGATCTGAGATTTTCATAATTTTTCAATTTTATGTGTTTCTTTGTCTAAGGCAATATGTATACCAAAGTGTTTCATTGACTTTGCTTAAATTTTGAGGGATAATGTTGCTTAAGAGGCAGTGAACATGCCCGAAATTTAAATAATTAATGTAGGTAATCGGTTTTCTTTTAATGTTTCTACATCTTTACATTTCAATTTTAAATTTTCATAGGAAGTTAAGCTGTCCTCTTGCTTCCCTTTTTGTAATTAAATTTTTTTTTCATTCATTAACATTCATAAACAAAAAATTTAAGTAGAGGGTGATGTAGGGAAGCAGCCTACTCAAGCTGTAGTAAATTCACATCAGTTTCCATTGTGTGCCAGCCAGTCTGCTGTAACTAGCTCTGACGTCATAAATGTTGCGCAATACCTTAAAAATCAAGCAAATGACCTAAAACTTTTCTAGCATGTCAGGAATAATACTAAATTAATGTGTGTTGAATATCAGTTCGATAACTTAAGTCATTTTCGAAATTTGGATGTTTTTCTAAAAAAATCATTGGCGCAACAGAAAAGAGCTAGAGACTTCAAAATTTATATTTAGATTCATCTTTCAGAATGATTTAATAAAAACAGTACTTTGGATTTCACAAATTAAGATTTTAGTGGAAATTCATGATTTTCTGGTTTTCGTCTCAAAACTGAAGGAAGCAAGATAGATTAAGTAGGCTAATAAATAAGGCTAGGATGTTTAGATTTAAATAGGTTGGAGGTCCGCTATGACTATGAAGATGTGAAAAGTTTCTTTTGAATACCTATAAAATTATAGCGATAGCGGATCTCAAAAGGGCCAGTTCAGAGCTCATCTACTGCGTGCAGTGTAATTTAATTAATTCTCTCGCCCAAAATATTTAACTTAGCCACATCAAAATTTTGTTACCAATACTTACCTGCGTGCGGAATGCACATTTAAATTAAGAGCTTCATCGGCCATCAGCAAAAGAAGCTATAAATTATTATGTAACTTGAAGTGGTGCGTTACTAGCCCAGCGGCTAGTCGGGAGAGCCGATTTGATCAGGTGTTCCCTTAGCCGTCCGCACCGCGGCTTTATATATAAGAATGCTGTGCGAGGAAGGAAGGCCCCAGCTCTCTCCAGACACTGAATGACACGCCATCTGTGTCGGGAGTCGCGTCGCATCAGTGTCACTTCTACAAACAGCCTCGGGTGCCGTATTAAGTTACTAGAGATACGCGGAACCATGAAAACATTTCAAGTGAAGTGTTAATTCTGGGATGATTTTTATTAACTAGCTTCAGTTTGCGTATTGTCGTATTTTCACGTGCCGTCGTGGGACAGACATTCTACCAATTATTTAGCGTGGCGTTTGATGAAATATTCTCATCAAATTATGGCGAGCATTCCTTTTAACATTTAATTCGGACATTTATAGTTGCATTAGCGCATTAGACTCTGAACTGCTCTGTTAGTTAGGTTGTAGGGATACTTGTGTTTTTTATCAGTGAATTTCAGAATATACTCAACTATTTTGGAAAACCGTTTTTGATTAGAAATCCCGGACAATCTCCTAATTCCTCAGTGCTATAAGCTGCAGCTATAATGGTATTCTCAGATGAAGTGGGCTCTAGGATCTCTAATTACTGGCTTCACGTTTTGTTAAATCACTTTCCGGGTGCTAAAAAGTAAATAGAGAGCCAGTGTTGAGAACGGCTAAAGACAGCATTAACAACATTCTAAAAGCCAGAAACTGATTCTACATGCAAGCATTTATACAGCAATTTTTTTTTTACAAATTATTCGCCGCCCCACACGCCCTGCAGGTGAGCAGTTACAACCCGATCAGAGGAAATTATATATTATTTAGTGCTCATCATTTCTAGAATGTTGTAAAAGAATGTTATGTTTTCTGTATCAGTATATTCACGAGTGTTCGATGTTTGTGTAATTACCAGCATTCTGAAACCTTAAGTGTTTGTAGCTGCAGTCTTCATCCAAGAAGTCAGCTCTGTTCTGACTAACGTTGGTATCAGTAATAAATATGTTTTCAGTTGTATATGTCGTGCTTCATTCTTGACCATGCCTTCAGATTTGGATTTCATTTTCGTTTTCCCGTGCCAATATTAAGTGGTATCATTCCAGTACGTGTGCAGTATTCTGATAAGCTGTGAAACAAATGTTAACGTTAAGGGAAATTGAGTGAGAAAATATTTATTGCTGTCTACCGCAGTGTGCAGAAGATAACCAGACGGTAGACTCCTTCAGCAACATAAATACAGACTGTTGTTGTTGTGGTCTTCAGTACTGAGACTGGTTTGATGCAGATCTCCATGCTACTCGATCCTGTGCAAGCTACTTCATCTCGCAGTACCTACTGCCTCCTACATCCTTCTGAATCTGCTTAATGTATTCATCTCTTGGTCTCCCTCTGCGATTTTGACCCTCCACGCTGCCCTTCAATGCTAAATTTGTGATCCTTTGATGCCTCAGGACATGTCCTACCAACCGATCCCTTCTTCTAGTCAAGTTGTGCCACAAACTTCACTCCTCCTCAATCCTGTTCAATACCTCCTCATCAGTTACGTGATATACGCACCTAATCTTCAACATTCTTCTGTAGCACCACATTTAGAAAGCTTCTATTCTCTTCTTGTCCAAACTATTTATTGTCCATGTTTCACTTCCATACATGACTACACTCCATACAAATACTTTCAGAAACGACTTCTTGACACTTAAATCTGTACTCGATGTTAACAAATTTTTCATCTTCAGAAACGCTTTCCTTGCTATTGCCACTCTACATTTTATATCCTCTCTACTTCGTTCGACCATCATTAGTTATTTTGCTCCCCAAATAGCAAATCTCCTTTACTACTTTATGTGTCTCATTTCCTAATCTAATACCCTCAGCATCTCCCGACTTAGTTCGACTACATTCCATTATCCTCGTTTTGCTTTTGTTGATGTTCATCTTATATCCTCCTTTCAAGACGCTATCCATTCCGTTCAACAGCTCTTCCAAGTCCTTTGCTGTCTCTGACAGAATTACAATGTCATCGCCGAACCTTGAAGTTTTTATTTCTTCTCCCTGGATTTTAATACCTACTGCAAATTTTTCTTTTGTTTCCTTTACTGTTTCCTCAATATACAGATTGAATAACATCGGAGGGAGGCTACAACGCTGTCTCACTCCCTTCCCAACCACTGCTTCCCTTTCATGTCCCTCAACTCTTATAACTGCCATCTGGTTTCTGTACAAATTGTAAACAGCCCTTCGCTCCCTGTATTTTACCCCTGCCACCTTTAGAATTTGAAAGAGAGTATTCCAGTCAACATTGTCAAAAGCTTTCTCTAAGTCTTCAAATGCTAGAAACGTAGGCTTGCCTTTCCCTTATCTTTCTTCTAAGATAAGTCGTAAGGTCAGTATTGCCTCGCGTGTTCCAACATTTCTACGGAATTTAAACTGATCTTCCCCGAGGTCGGCTTCTACCAGTTTTTCCATTCGTCTGTAAATAATTCGCGTTAGTATTTTGCAGCTCTGACTTATTAAACTGATAGTTCGGTAATTTTCACATCTGTCAGCACCTACTTTCTTGTAGTCTGAGGGTATTTCGCCTGTCTCGTACGTCTTGCTCACCAGATGGTAAAGTTTTGTCAGGGCTGGCTCTCCCAAGGCCGTCAGTAGTTCTAATGGAATGTTGTCTACTCCCGGGGCCTTGTTTCGACTCAGGTCTTTCAGTGCTCTGTCAAACTCTTCACGCAGTATGGTATCCCCCATTTAATCTTCATCTACACCCTCTTCCATTTCCATAATATTGTCCTCAAGTACATCGCCTTTGTATAGACCCTCTATATACTCCTTCCACCTTTCTACTTTCCCCTCTTTGCTTAGAACTGGGTTTCCATCTGAGCTCTTGATATTCATAGAAGTGGCTCTTTTTTCTCCAAAGGACTCTTTAATTTTCCTTTTGCCTGTATCTATCTTACCCCTAGTGAGATAAGCCTCTACATCCTTTCATTTGCCCTCTAGCCATGCCTGCTTAGCCATTTTGCACTTACTGTCGATCTCATTTTTGAGACGTTTGTATTCCTTTTTGCCTGCTTCATTTACTGCATTTTTATATTTTCTCCTTTCATCAGTTAAAGTCAATATTTCTTCTGTTACCCAAGGATTTCTACTAGCCCTCGTCTTTTTACCTACTTGATCCTCTGCTGCCTTCACTACTTCATCCCTCAGAGCTACCCATTCTTCTTCTACTGTATTTCTTTCCCCTATCCCTGTCAATAGTTCCCTTATGCTGTCCCTGAAACTCTGTATAACCTCTGATATAGTCAGTTTATCCAGGTCCCATCTCCTTAAATTCCCACCTTTTTCCATTTCTTCAGTTTTAATCTACAGTTCATAACCAATAGATTGTGGTCAGAGTCCACATCTGCCCCTGGAAATTTGATAAATTAGTTTCAGACTCTTGACATCAGAAGATACTTTCTTACGCTTCAGATTAACAGCTATCAGTCTTACTCCTGTTGAACTACTTAGCTATTTGTATTAAATTCTTCTTCTTCTTTCGTTTCACCCTCTTTGGGTTCTTTGTGCGTTGTTCTTCTTGGGGCCCAGTATTTCTTCATTCTTTCTGATCTTCTTTTCCTCTCTTCTTCCGAGATGAAGGGTTTGGACTTTTGTGTAGACTTGTCTTGGAACCTTATGTCTTCATCTTTAATAATTAATTTAGCTGTTCGATCAATAAGTGAATTTTCTGAAATCTTTAATTCTTTTAGGTCTTTCTCAGTTTCTTTAAAGCAGTTGGGTTTCGTTTTGCGGCTACGGAAAAAGTCAAAGATTTGTTTGGTTAATCTGTTGGAATTCATTCTGAGAAGATGACCATACAAATTTATTCTCCTTTTCCTCATGGTATATGAAAGTTATTCAATTTTCTTCTAGAGAGTTTCATTTTTGATGTATATAATTTATTGTCTTGAAATTTTGGTCGTATGATTTTTCTTAAAAACGTTCTTTCCTTTAACTCAAATTTCCCCATTTGGCCTTTGAAATTCATGTTTAGTGTTTCTGCTGAATACAGTGCTTCTGGCTTAATCACTGTATTGTAATGTGTAATTTTGGACCCCCATGAAAGGGATATTTTGTTGTACGTATTTTTTGTTAGTTGGAAGGCCAATTCAAGTTTATTTCTTCTGGATTCCATTTCTTTGCTTTCCCCACCGTTACAACTCATCCATTCTCCGAGATATTTGAATTCCTTTACTATTTCAGTCTTTTGTTCTTGAACTTTGAGGTATTTACATGAGTGCTTCATGTTTGTCAGTATCCTAGTTTTTTCAAAGGAGATGTGAAGACCTATTGTAGCTGCTTGTTTCCTTAGTTCAAGTATTTGCTCCCGTGCTTCTTCCATTGTTTCAGCAAACAGGGCCATATCATCTGCAAAAGCAATGCAATTTACTTTAAGGTTCTTCTTTTTGCAACCCAGTCTTATAGTCCTCTTAATATTTGTGTTTGATTCTCTGACTACTTTCTCATGCGCACAATTGAACAGCAATGGTGGGAGCCCATCC
This sequence comes from Schistocerca serialis cubense, assembly GCF_023864345.2. Classification (NCBI taxonomy): domain Eukaryota; kingdom Metazoa; phylum Arthropoda; class Insecta; order Orthoptera; family Acrididae; genus Schistocerca; species Schistocerca serialis. The sequence goes on from NC_064640.1 coordinate 588,636,071, forward strand.
CCCTGTCACACTCCCATTTTTATTTCAAAAGGTTCCTATAATTCGCCCATAAATTTAACGTTCGAAAATGTATTTGTAAGGGTCGCTTTTATAATATTAGTTGTTTTCCTATCCAAACCCATTTCTTCCCAGACTGATAATAGAGATTCTCTATCAATCGAATCATATGCTTTTTTCAAATCAGTGAAGGAGATTACGTATGTCTTTGCCCTCGATTTTTGGTATGCCATGATGTTTTTGAGGTATATTATTTGCTCCGTACATGATCTACCCTTTCTAGACCCCCCGAGATGCGGGTCCAATTGCGGCTGTGCCCCGTTCAAAAGGACTTTACAAAGAATCTTGTATATTATATCCAGCAGTGATATTCCTCGGTTATTGTTGGGGTGTGTCTTCATACCTTTCTTGTGGGTAGGGTGGATGAGAGCTGTTCTCAATTCTGTGGGTATCTCTTTTTCTTTCCAGATTTTATCGAAAAAACAATTAAGGGATGTAATTGCATTTTTGTCAGCCTTCTTCCGCAGTCCTGCCACGTTTTCTCCAAACGCTTTGTTGTTTTTAACTTCTGAAATGACCTGTAGTTCTTCAGTCGTCGGTGGTTCTGAATCCGGATTCTCACGGTTATTTGGGATGGATCCAAATTTTTCAAGGAGGAGTTCACAATTCAAGAGTTTCTCAAAGTAGCCTGCTAGTATTTGGCAATGTTCCGAGTTATTGTGACCGATGGTCTCATATGCATCTCGAAATTGGAGGGTGGGTGCTTTGTATATTGATAACCTTTATTTGAAACTTCTGTAAAGGCTTCTTGGGCTGTTTTTAGTAAATTCATCATTAGTTTGGAAGATAGTTTTGTTTTCATGGGTCTTCTTAATCCTTTTTATATTTTTAACTACAAGTTTTCTAACTGTAATGACATTCAGTCTGCTTTCTTCTGTTTTCTGTGATTGCCAGTTTTTCCATGCCTGTTTTCTTGTTTCAATGAGGGCATCACATTCTAGCGACCACCAGGCATGGTTTTTACTTTTTATGTTAGGTGCTATCCGTTCGGCTGTAGTAATGAGGTTTTTCCTTGATATCCTCCCAGCTTTGTGTCTGAATGGTTTCTGTTGCTTTTGTGAATTCATCTGATTTTAATATCTCTTCTGTGCTGTACTTCCGACCCTTAATTTGTTTCATGATGCGTTTCCTGTTTGGGATAACTTTGAACTTCATTTTAGAAAGGTAGTGGCCTGAATCCAAGTTTGCACCCTTGAGTACCCTAATATTCATGATTTCTTTACCAGAAATCTTCCTGATTGCTGCATGGTCATTTTGGAATTTCCCAAGGCTAGGATTTGGGGATATCCATGTCTTTTGTCTTCGTGGTAGTTTCTTGAAAGCTGTGGATTTAAGAATTAAATTGTGAGTTTGGCAAAGTTCTATTAGCATCACTCCATTTCTGTTTGTTGTCTTGAGTGCAGCACAGTCTCCAACTATTGTCCTATATATTTTTTCTTTGCCAATATGTGCATTAAAATTTTCAAGAAGAATGTTGTGGTAGTGATGAATGTTGATGTTTTTATTTGGAATTTTCTGAATAATGTCATCTAGATGATTCCAAAAGGCCTCCACTTTTTACTTGTTTTTCCTGTTATCCTCATTTGTAGGGGCATGTGCATTGATAATCGTTCAGATTTTGTTTTTGCTTGTGAATGTAAGACTTGAGATTCTTTCTGACTGGGAATCAGTCAGTCATTGAGTTCAAGATTAGTTTGTTGATTACAAAGGCTGTTCGAAGATGTGGCATATTTTTCATTGTTCTCGGTCCCACTTTCCCTTTGTATGTCCTAAAACCCTCGGAATCGAAGGTAGCTGTATCCATGCATCGTGTTTCTTGAATTGCTGTTATGAGTATGTTGTGGTTCTTTAGTGTATCTGTTAGCTGTTTTAGTTTTCCGGTTTTCAACAATGAGTTTGCATTGAAAGTTGCTAGGTACGTTGATTGCCTATGTTGAAATGTGGATGAGATTGCAAGACACCCCGACTTGTCTTTCTGCAATGTTGCAGGCTCCCCAGAATCCGAATGTCTGCTGACGTACTGGCGTACGGTGGATCGTCCACCTGGGGGAAAATAGTTTACATCACACACTTCCATGATTACAGGGTGCTACCATCCGGAACCAGATGGACCCAGGTTTTTTAATGAGGTGTTGCTCCTACACCTCCTCCTTCCTCATCACTTCCGAAATGAGGCCCCGGACTTTGGACCGGCAATAGTGGAGTTGTATTAAATTATTATAGTATATGGAAATTTTTTTTGTTATTGTTTGTTATTACCATTAGTATGGCATTCATAACAGAGTGATCGTACAGTTACTTTCAAGCATGCCGTAAGACGTTTAGTTACTTTATTTGTTTGACGTTCAAAGAACTGTACATGCAGAAACTGACAATTTAAACACATTCCAGAAGCAAAAAAAATTGTAACGAGAGAGAAGCCAAACAATAGACTAAATTTGTAGTTTTGCCCTGTAATGGAAACATTTCCAACAAAATCGCCAAAACTTTTAAAAATATGAACGTCAAACTTGATTTGTATGACAATATTAGTAATAGTACGAGACAAAACACTAATACAACGGACACATTTAATAAGCTTTGGACGTGCAAAATAGGATGTGAAGATTGTGACAAAGTGTACTTGAAGCTAACAGATAGAAGCTTCCGGATGCGTTTTACAGAGCGCATAAAATCAGACGATAATGACATAAGTACATTTACTCTATGTCTCCTAAACAATAAACACACGACCATAAGCATTGATGAAAAGCTCTAAATTCAACATTATTATAAGAAAGGGAAGAAAATGAGTATGTCGAAAGATATTCAAATATTCACTCACTGAAAAAGTTGGTCGGCACGTTTAATAGGGAACAAACGGATCTGAAGAACAGATAGTTATTCGATAACTTCAATCACATGCAAATTTTATTTTTTACTATTTGTTAATTTAATTTAGATACGCACATTCACTGCCTAACAGGAAAGTGAAGCACGCAGAAGATATTGTTGCAAATTCACTATAATTTCGTACACGTACAGAATAATGGCAGGTATGCAAACGATTAGAGTTGCAATTCTCTGTGAGAGGTCGAACGGTAAATAGAGTGCATTAGTGATGTTCATGTTCAGTGATGTCACCAGGTCTGCTAGAGTAAATAATAGGGTATGATCAGATGTTGAATGGGCACTGTGAAGGACACAAAGAAGCCGTGTACTTGTGTGACACAACGTTATCAACACCCGATAGGATTTGAAAGCAGTCTCCATTTGGGCGGCTAGTCGGTTTGTGCAAGATACAGATTTGTGAACATTCAGATGTGACAGTGGCCTAGTGTTGGACTGGATGGGAACGTAAGCGCATACATACTCGTAATCAATGTTCTGGTCGACCACTTCTTACTACCAAAAGTGTGACTCTCTGTATTGTGCACAAAGCTCATCATAACCCCTTCATATCTACGCCTGTCATTCTATAATATGTAATGGACACCATGCTATGTTCTGTGAAATCCCTCACCATTGGTTTAAGATTAGTAACAGCTGGACTAGGGGATTATTGTGCCATGCGTGGGCTGCCGTTAACACCACAACAGAAACGGCTGGGTTAGAGTGGTGTGGTGGCTGGGAAGCATGGACTGCTGACATGTGGAGTCACAATGTGTTCAGTTATGAACCGCTGTTCTGGACTACCATGGATAACCAATGTAGGCGAGTATGTTTGAGAACTGGAGAGATGTCCCATTTTTTCAAATGTTTTGGAGAGGCACAGCAGTATCACTTCTATCTAAGGGGACCCATAAGGCATGCCTTCAGGTCACAGGTGGTAGTGAGTGCGGGATCTCTGACGGCACAACGTTACATCACTGACCTCTCGCCTCCTCATGTGTTACCTCTCATGAGACAGTATTGTGGTGCCATTTGTCGACAGGAAAATGTTCGTTCGCACATGATACATGTCTCTGTGAACTGTCGGCGTAATGTTGAGGTACTTTCTTGGCCAGCGAGATACCCAGATCTGCTAGCGATGGAACTTTTGTTGGAACAGCTTGGACGTCACCTCCGTCTCAGTGTCAGCATTGAGTATATCAGGAACTAGTTCTCACTGCTGTAGGCCAGTTAATCTCAGGAGGGGATGCTAGTGCTTTATGACTCCCTTAGAAATAGAATCAGTGCAAACATCCAGGCCTGAGAAAGTGAAAACTCATACTGATAAGTGGGCTCACACTGCTACGTTATTCGTAAATTTGGCTCTATTCTGTGAGCACTGACATAACACGACTTACCCTCTCAAACGGTAGTTCACTATTTTGACTGAAAGTATAAGTATATAAACTAAACTCCATCCGAACAGGCCTCGGAAGGCCCAACGTTACTGACCGACCGTCGTGCCATCGTCAGCATATAGGCTTCGGTGGATGCGGGTATGGAGGGGCATGTGGTCAGCACAACCGCTCTCCCAGCCGCTGTCGGTTGCCGTGACCGGAGCCGCTACTTCTCAGTCAAGTAGCTCCTCAATTAGCCTCAGAAGGGCTGATTCCAGCCCGTTTGCCAACAGCTCTCGACAGATCGGAGGGTCACCCATTCAAGAGTTAGCCAAGCCCGACAGCGATTAAATTCGGTGATCTGACGGGAATCGGTGTTACCACTGCGTCAAGGCCGCTGACAGCGGAAAAATATAGCCATGGTTATTTTTAGATCTTAGTCAACGCTTAGTTTTATTTTTTGGTCAGTGTAATATTTTTATTTAAATTTTGCGCCATGTTAAAAACTAATGCTGTGAAACAAACAAGACATCCTAAGTGTCGACTAAATCAAACAGAACACTTAAATTCGCATACGTTGCCACTGTTACGTATATGGCAACGTTTTCTACTGTCTTGTTACTAACTTTCTATTAATTTCTAATAAGGTACACTGCTATCATAGTGTTTATATTCGTGGAGATGTAGCATGCCCACTTTCACACATAAAAACCTTTTGAAAATGTCCTAAAAGGTACAAAATAGTCGTGAATCTGTCAAATTAAATCAGAAGAAGTAGAGAAATGACACGTTCTTTCAATGAAACAAATATGAATTTCGTAATTAAAGTGAAGAACTTTTCGAAACGTCATTCAGCTGCTCTAGGAAATTCGAGAACTCGGGTTTAACACCAGACAATGTCCAAAATTTAAGACCATTTGGCTAGGTTCTGACACAACGTTAAGCTATCAGACGTCAGCCTCATATTTAGCACACTTCCCAGCTACTTTCGTGAGACTCTCACCTTGGACATTGACATGAGCTATAGTGTTGAACTTAAATAATACGATCACCGGCTTAATAGTGTGTTGGTCCAGTGCAATACAGCAGCACATCTACGTGTTATCCATCTGAAAGGTCCTTGGAAGACTTTCAATGGTGTGGGTCACTCGTATGTCCACACACACGATTCCAGTAAATTATAAGGGCTTTCTGGCCGCTGAGGTGGCTGCCAATACGGGCCCATACGTGTTCCGTCGGGTTAGGATCAGGTGAATTTGGTGGACAAGACATTAATGTTAGTTCAGTTTCAGACTTCTCGAACCATTTTAGCAAGATTCTTGCTTTTGACACGAACAATTATCATTTTACAAGACGTCATCGCAACGGAGAAGAGATCAAGAATGAAGAGATGCTGGTGGGCCGCAATACTGTTTATGTAGTCCACGGCTATCACGCTGCCTTCGGTTACAACCACAGGTAGCATGGAAGTGAACGTTTCTCATAGCTAAACAATGACCTCACCGATCAGCGTCCGTGGTGTGGTGCATGTTTCACACAGCCGTTCGCCTGAATAGCGGCGTATCAGGACACCAACATCGTTCTGGTGTAACAATAAACGTGATTCAAGTAATCGGAGCACACATTTCCACTGCCCACGGTCCATTCTCGATGACACCAAGTCCACTGTAATCGTAACTGAGGATGTCCTTCGGCAACGTGGTAACGTGTAGAGTTCGTCTGCTGTGGAGCCCCGTGTTGAACAACGTGAGCCGAACAGTGTGCTCCGAAACACTTGGGCCTGCACCAGCATTGTTGTCTGTCATGCTATCTGCCACGAATTACCGAATAGTCCGCCTCACACAGCGGGCAAGCGTCCGAGCTACACGTCCTGTGATGAGGCGTGAAAGTCTCATATCTTGTCGTCCACTCTTGGTTTCAATGTCCTTCTGGCACTACAGTAGCACGCGAGTAGCAGTCCAGATTAGCCATTTCCGAGGTGCTCGTTCGAAGTCTCTGGTCCACAACAATTTTTTCTACGTCAAAGTCACTTACGTCAATGTATTTTCCCACCTTCCCGTAACGTCGATAGAATGATTTCCCATTCGTCTCTTCCTCACTTACACACTTTCCTTACCGGTTCACGTGTCAGCAACATTACCGGGTGGCCTTAAATCTCGTGGTTTGCAGTGGTAATAATGTATGCTCATCAATATACATCAACGCATTCCTCTTTTTGTGAGGTATCAGATGACATTAAAATTACATTCTCCCAGTATGAATAAGATTATACTTACTTCAACAGCTCGGTCAACAAACATTTTTGAGAATATTAACAAAATTTCTTTTTAGGATATTATCTATTCTTGAACACTCGTTTCAGTATCTTGAACTGTTTATGAAGTTTTAGAGGTATTTGTGTTACATGTTGATCCTGTACATTATTGACATTTGCTATTTAATATTTTAAAGTAACTATTTTCAGCAATAAGTTATACGTTTGAGTTACCCCCAGTTGTGCACAGCACGAAGTAATATCGTATTCATTGCCCCATCAAAACCTTTTAGCTATAACGCTAATGAATAAATTTTAGGTCTGTTCATTTTTGTTGTTAGTGGTCAATATGGTTTTTATCTCAATCACTAATTTTTTTGGACTGTGAAAGTTGTGTTTCTATAGGCAGTCCAAAGTCAGTCACAGGCCTTCCTTTTGGTCCAAGTTCCACGATAATTATGTATTCCATCGTAGTGTTTACAGCAAGACACCAGTTAAAGCAATATTGGAAAGTGCACAAAAGGGGAATGTCTCCCACTATTTTATCTTTACATATGAGTATATGGCGGATCAGTTGTACGAAAAACGAAATAAAATGGCAATTCCTTAAAATTAAATATGATTATAGCTATTTCTGGTAAACATACGTCGTACTATAACACTACTACAATGTTTGTTATATCAACATACAATGTGTTTTTCAAATATGGTATTACGATGCAGTAAATGTTACCCCTTGGGAGGATTTAAGTAAAACTGACCGTGAGTTACCTAATGGGTTTGGCTTATCGAACCTGAATTCAGTGTGAGAGAAGAAACCAGAAAGCTAAAGATAGAAATATTGATGGCGAGTACAAGGTGGCTACCTGGTCTCTTCTCTGGATATAACTGGCACTATTATCTTAATCTTGGCGACGACACTTCCAACATTAGAGCGTTTTCCATTAATAGAGCACCATTTTATAGACATAGACACATCTGAGGCCTTTCCATATAACATCCAGGTCTACATCTACTACATCTACATCTACATCCATACTCCGCAAGCCACCTGACGGTGTGTGGTGGAGGGTACCTTGAGTACCTCTATCGGTTCTCCCTTCTATTCCATTCTCGTATTGTTCGTGGAAAGAAGGATTGTCGGTATGCCTCTGTGTGGGCTCTAATCTCTCTGATTTTATCCTCATGGCCTCTTCGCGAGATATACGTAGGAGGGAGCAATATACTGCTCGACTCTTCGGTGAAGGTATGTTCTCGAAACTTTGACAAAAGCCCGTACCAAGCTACTGAGCGTCTCTCCTGCAGAGTCTTCCACTGGAGTTTATCTATCATCTCCGTAACGCTTTCGCGATTACTAAATGATCCTGTAACGAAGCGCGCTGCTCTCCGTTGGATCTTCTCTATATCTTCTATCAACCCTATCTGGTACGGATCCCACACTGCTGAGCAGTATTCAAGCAGTGGGCGAACAAGCGTACTGTAACCTACTTCCTTTGTTTTCGGATTGCATTTCCTTAGGATTCTTCCAATGAATCTCAGTCTGGCATCTGCTTTACCGACGATCAACATTATATGATCATTCCATTTTAAATCACTCCTAATGCGTACTCCCAGATAATTTATGGTATTAACTGCTTCCAGTTGCTGACCTGCTATTTTGTAGCTAAATGATATAGGATCTATCTTTCTGTGTATTCGCAGCACATTACACTTGTCTACATTGAGATTCAATTGCCATTCCCTGCACCATGCGTCAATTCGCTGCAGATCCTCCTGCATTTCAGTACAATTTTCCATTGTTACTGATGTGTTGGTAAATGTGCCAACACCTCGTAGTTAGAGGCGGCCTAAATGCACACTATCTAAAGCAGACGGGCGTGAATTCTGGAACAGGATAAGTAGTGAATTCTAACAAGAAAAGTATGCAGCTTCTCGAATACTGAACTTTTATTCTTTGTTGAATACAGCATTCTTGATGAGACATTTCATACGATAACTATCAAACTATGTAAGGCTAATGGCGCCTTGCTAGGTCGTAGCCATGGACTTAGCTGAAGGCTATTCTAACTGTCTCTCGGCAAATGAGAGAAGGCTTCGTCAGTGTAGTCGCTAGCAAAGTCGTCGTACAACTGGGGCGAGTGCTCTTCCGTATCTCGAGACCTGCCTTGTGGTGGCGCTCGGTCTGCGATCACACAGTGGCGACACGCGGGTCCGACATGTATTAAATGGACCGCGGCCGATTTAAGCTACCACCTAGCAAGTGTGGTGTCTGGCGGTGACACCACATTCCTCCCCCGCAAATCGGCGAACGGTCGTGTTATAAGGCTTCCGCCCGCCGTGGGGAGGACCCCATGTTGACGTATGCGATGAGGTGGGGAGCCTAACAACAGGCGAGGCTGTGCCACCAGCATCCGGCCATTCGGTCCGAGGGGAGCTAGGAAACGCCTGAAAACCTAGTCCAGGGTGCACGTCAACATGTGGTGTATGCGCCCGTAAAGAGACAGGAGGGGCCGAAGGGTCGACCTCCATTGCGTCGGGGTATCCAACGCGCGATGACGTCACGTGGTCCGGAGCGGGCAAGAGTTCCATGGCGGAGGACAGCTGGTCACGGGAAGCGATCGGCGGCGCGTGACCCAGGGAGGCGCTTGGCGGCTGCAGCGAAGCGTCGAATGCGGGCGGCGCTGGCGGGAGAACAGGCGGCGGCGGCGGCTGCGGCGGCGCGTCGCCATGGGGCAATATGGAAGGCATCGTCGGTAACACCTGGGGATGAGGCGAGCCAGTAGATGGGTCCCCAGGGCGTTGACCGGACGGCACCGTCGCTGAAAGCAGACGGGGAGCGGCAGAACTCGTGCGACGACAGAGGCGCAGCTGATTGAGATGCCGACGCACCTCACCAGAGGCCCCCAAAACCAAATACATCGCGCGGCCGAGGCAGCGAAGAAGGCGCCCTGCGAGCCAACGCCGTGAACCTCGATAGTTGCGATAAAATACAACGTCGCCTGGAGCAAAAGCAGAAGTCTGCCGCTGCACAGGAACCTGATGCGGCGGATGCAGCAAAGACATGAAGGTTCGATGAGGACGACCGTGGAGCAACTCAGCCGGCGAGCGACCATCTCGGGGCTGAGAGCGATACGATGACAAAAAGAGCAACAACGCGTCCTCCCGAGAATGCGACTCTTTCAACTTCAACATCTGTGACTTGAAAGTCCGGACCAATCGTTCAGTGGCACCGTTTGACTGAGGCGAAAACGGCGCGGATGTCAGATGTTGAATACCAGTGGCCTGGCAGAATGACTGAAATTCTGCAGACATGAATTGTGGGCCATTGTCGGAAACAATAGTCTGCGGAAGACCTTCAATGCAAAAGATAGCAGACAACGCTTGGATGGTGGCAGAGGACGTCGTGGAAGACATCCGGACAACAAAAGGAAAATTACTGAAGGCATCTACCAGAACCAACCATCGAGCATTCCAGAATGGATCAGCAAAATCTATGTGCAAGCGTTGCCAAGGGTAAGTGGCTTTTGGCCATGCAAAGACTTTCCGCGGCGGTGCGGATTGTTGTTTGGCACATGCCATGCAAGAAGAACACATATTCGTAATCGCAGCATCGATGCCGAACCAAGTACAGTGCTGACGAGCAAGTTGTTTCGTTCGCACGATACCCCAATGTCCTTGGTGAAGAAGCCGTAAAACAGAGGACTGTAACGAACGGGGGACCACGACTCTGGACTGATCATTATCAGAACGCAACAACAAAACACCACGTCGTACAAAAAGTCTCTCCTTATGAGGAAAAAATCTGCGAACCAACGGATCTTGGATCCGAGACTTTGACAAAGGCCATCGCGTAGTAACAAAACGCAAAACGGTAGCAAGGACAGGGGCAGCAGCTGTGGCTGTAGCGACACGACGAAAATCAATCTGAAACGATTCGACCACTTCATCTGTTTCCGAATCAATGAACATGCAAGCAAGTTCGGAAGAATCGAATGCTTCATCCGCAGCAACAGGCAAACGGGACAACGCATCGGCGTTTCCGTGCTTAGCAGTGGACCGATACAAGATATCGTAGCGGTACTGCGAGAGGAAAATAGACCAGCGAATGAATTTCTGCGCTGTACGCGGAGGTACAGGCTTGTTCGGATGAAAAAGCGATGTCAAAGATTTGTGGTCTGTGATGATGGTAAAGTGACGACCATACATGAAATCATGGAACTTTGTAACACCAAAGACGAGAGCCAAAGCTTCTTTCTCTATCAGTGAATAATTTCTTTGCGCAGATGAGAGCAATTTTGACGCAAAGGCAATAGGGCGATCATGCGAGCCAACTTTGTGCGCAAGCACAGCACCGAACCCGAAATCCGATGCATTTACTATCAACAAAAAGGGTTTCTGGGGATCGAATGGCGTAAGGCAAGTATTAGAAAGCAACGCCGATTTCAGCTGGCGAAAGGCGCGTTCGCATTCCGTCGTCCAGACGAACGGAACACCTGTACAGCGTAAGCGAAGAAGCGGAGCTGAAATCGAAAAGGCATTGCGCACATTCAGTCACACCTTGTGATGCTAAATCGTTTAAAGTTCTTGCGACCTCACCACGCAATGCGTGAGGAACATTGCGCGCTCTGAAAAATTGTGGTTGCGCGTTGACTTTCAGCTCCAAATGTGCTTCATAGTTCTTAGCACAACCAAGGCCCGGTGCAAAAATGTCTGCAAATTCTTCACATAGCCGAGAAACACTGTCTGAAGGCACAGTCTGATTCACTGATAGGACCTGATTTACAATAGACATGTTAAACAACTGAAATAAATCTAAGCCAAACAAGTTCACTGCAGTAGAAGAACGTAAAATGACACAAGTTTTGTTTGTCCCTTGTATGTTGCAAGAAGAGTACACTGTCCTAACACAGGGATCTGCTGTTCTGAATAACTTTTTAACTGAACATGTGCGGCACGCAACGGAGGTTTGCCCAGTTGTTTGTACGTGTCGTGATTGAGCAATGAAACTGCAGCTCTGGTATCGAGCTGTAATGGTATGACCTTGCCATTAAAGTCCAAATCTACAAAAAGTTTATTGTCCTGCTGATGACAAGAGCGACTGTTGTGTGCAATTTGAACAGACACTGGTACAGAATCACTTGCTAATTGACGTGATTCCCGGCGACGTCGACGCACACTCTGTGTGGGACGAACACAGTCACTGTTAGAGAAAGTGGCACTGGACGAAGCGGAAGTAACTACATGAATGTCCATGGGCGAAGGTCCACGAGCCTGAGTGTTCTTGGTTCGATTCCGGCGAGAAGCAAAGGGCCTGGAATGATTAAGAGTGTCTGATCTGAGCTTTTTCTGGCAAACACTTTGAACATGTCCTTTCTTATTACAGAAAAAGCAATTAGCTTGGCGTGACGGGCAATTTTCACGCGAATGTCTAGTAGCACACCGCGGGCATGATTTCACTGCATTTGTGTGCTGGCGCGGCACACCTGGTTTATAGCGTGGCGGCAGCTGCGCAGACGTGCGCGAGGGCGGTGTACCGGGCCGCGCAGCGCGCCGGGCCGGCTGGTTAATGTTACACACGGCTGGCGAAGTCGCAAAAGATTCCTGAGCACAGTCAAGTGTGTCTTGTCTATCCAATATGTCTATCACTTGTTGAAGGGATTGACTAGTTTCAATATCTGTTCCCGTATGCGAACATCAGAAACGTTCTGTGCAATTGCATCACGCACCATAGTATCTGAATAAGGAAGGCCACAGTCACATTCAAACAAACAATCCCTAGTAAGGCCTTGCAAAGTTGCAACCCACTCCCTATTAGTTTGACCGGCCGTACGTTTTGTACGAAAGAACGTATACCTCTTTGCAACTACATTAACTGTTTCTTTGAAATAGGCGTCCAATGCCGACAAAATTTCCTCGTAGGACAGAGTTGCTACGTCGCGGCGGGGAAATAATTTCACTATCACACGGTAGGTGGACACACCTACACACGAAAGCAAAAACGGCTGCCGCTCATTACCTTGAATTCTGTAGGCGGCGAGATGAAATCCAAACTGGCGGGACCACTCGGTCCAGGATTCGTGCGCCGGGTCGTAGTCCCTAAAAGGCGGTGCAACTGCGAGTTGTGGCTGCGGTAGCGGTAAAGCGGCGGCTGCCGCATCGTGTTGCAGTGCACGTTGACCCTGGACGAGCTGTCCAAGGGCATCCAATAACGCCTGCGTCTGCTGATTCTGCAAGCGATAAAATTCGGACGGTACATCTGGCGAAGCCATGACACAAATAAATCAGAGCAAGTTACTATCAAAATGACTGCAACGTGGGCGCGTCACCAATACTCGGCGCCAATGATGTGTTGGTAAATGTGCCAACACCTTGTAGATAGAGGCGGCCTAAATGCACACTATCTAACGCAGACGGGCGTGAATTCTGGAACAGGATAAGTAGTGAATTCTAACAAGAAAAGTATGCAGCTCCTCGAATACTTAACTTTTATTCTTTGTTGAATACAGCATTCTTGATGAGACATTTCATACGATAACTATCAAACTATGTAAGGCTAATGGCGCCTTGCTAGGTCGTAGCCATGGACTTAGCTGAAGGCTATTCTAACTGTCTCTCGGCAAATGAGAGAAGGCTTCGTCAGTGTAGTCGCTAGCAAAGTCGTCGTACAACTGGGGCGAGTGCTCTTCCGTATCTCGAGACCTGCCTTTTGGTGGCGCTCGGTCTGCGATCACACAGTGGCGACACGCGGGTCCGACATGTACTAAATGGACCGCGGCCGATTTAAGCTACCACCTAGCAAGTGTGGTGTCTGGCGGTGACACCACAGTTACAACCTCTCAATACACCACAGCATCATCCGCAAAAAGCCTCAGTGAACTTCCGTTGTCATCCACAAGGTCATTTATGTATATTGTGAATAGCAACGGTCCTATGACACTCCCCTGCGGCACACCTGAAATCACTCTTACTTCGGAAGACTTCTCTCCATTGAGAATGACATGCTGCGTCCTGTTATCTAGGAACTCCTCAATCCAATCACACAATTGGTCTGATAGTCCGTATGCTCTTAAATTGTTCATTAAACGACTGTGGGGAACTGTATCGAACGCCTTGCGGAAGTCAAGAAACACGGCATCTACCTGTGAACCCGTATCTATGGCCCTCTGAGTCTCGTGGACGAATAGCGCGAGCTGGGTTTCACATGACCGTCTTTTTCGAAACCCATGCTGATTCCTACAGAGTAGATTTCTAGTCTCCAGAAAAGTCATTATACTCGAACACAATACGTGTTCCAAAATTCTACAACTGATCGACGTTAGAGATATAGGTCTATAGTTCTGCACAACTGCTCGATGTCCCTTCTTGAAAACGGGGATGACCTGTGCCCTTTTCCAATCCTTTGGAACGCTACGCTCTTCTAGAGACCTACGGTACACAGCTGCAAGAAGGGGGGCAAGTTCCTTCGCGTACTCTGTGTAAAATTGAACTGGTATCCCATCAGGTCCAGAGGCCTTTCCTCTTTTGAGCGATTTTAATTGTTTCTCTATCCCTCTGTCGTCTATTTCGATATCTACCATTTTGTCATCTGTGCGACAATCTAGAGAAGGAACTACAGTGCAATCTTCCTCTGTGAAACAACTTTGGAAAAAGACATTTAGTATTTCGGCCTTTAGTCTGTCATCCTCTGTTTCAGTACCATTTTGGTCACAGAGTGTCTGGACATTTTGTTTTGATCCACCTACCGCTTTGACATAAGACCAAAATTTCTTAGGATTTCCTGCCAAGTCAGTACATAGAACTTTACTTTCGAATTCGTTGAACGCCTCTCGCATAGCCCTCCTCACTCTACATTTCGCTTCGCGTAATTTTTGTTTGTCTGCAAGGCTTTGGCTATGTTTATGTTTGCTGTGAAGTACCCTTTGCTTCCGCAGCAGTTTTCAACTCGGTTGTAGTACCACGGTGGCTCTTTTCCATCTCTTACGATCTTGCTTGGCACATACTCATCTAACGCATTTTGTACGACGGTTTTGAACTTTGTCCACTGATCCTCAACACTATCTGTACTTGAGGTGCCTCACCCGGCACCTGCGCAGCTCACTCTATTGCTGCTCAGACAAAAATTATCCAGTAACTAGCTGCCGACTCACTGTGTTCTCTCACTTGGCGCCCAGACTGAGCGCCACATGCACCTTTTAGTCCACGCCAACCAAATTTTTGAGCGCGCCATCTCACTTCCGTTACAAATGGGAAGTACTGCTGCTTTTCATTTTATACAATGCAAGTCGCAAGGTATGAACCAGTTTGTACATAGTTGTGAACAAACATCTTTTAAAATCTTAATACTTAAGTACGTTAACATGTCAACACAAAAGCCACATATTTATAAAACATTTTCCTCCAATTAACACAAAGAATTTAAATATTAAAGAGAAAACATTTTACACAGCATTCCACTTCATTACAATAGGTCAAAGACATTACATTGTGAAAAATACATACTTGACACTGAATGAAATTAGTCAGTACAAAATATTTTAGTAATTATTATACTGTTACATTAAAATACGACAGATGAGCATAAGGATACGAGATGATATCGACGGAACCGGTTCCATGGGAACCATTTTTTCATAACAACCGTACATTGTAGCTCATCTCGGTGCATAGGGAGGATACCATAAGTCGTTCCTACGTAATTCTCAGATTCTGTTTGTAAACCGTGGTGAAATTCATCATAGTTGTCCTGAGAAGATTCTCAGAGAAGTTGGTTTCCCAATGTATCGACCCGACGTCTGTTTAAAGAATCACACTTTGTTATTCAGAGAAGTTACATATCGAGTTTGCACCATAATTTATGTTTAGTTCCGCGAGTTTATGAGAACAGAAGGAAGAGACCGGATGAAATCCGGCCCGGCAGTACACAGCTCACCACTCCTGTGGGAAATCACAAAGAGGGCCGCCGACTTAATGTTACCATCAGGCGGGCGGATCGCTGTCAACACCATCTTACGCTGTCTGCTTACTCTTGTGAAATACTGCAGAGAAATTTGTTACGTAAGCCACGTAATTTTCGGAGAAGATGGTGTGTCTGAACATTTCTCGTTCTCATTCGGACAAATAACACTAGCAAAAATTCCGCCATTATCGCTGGTATAGTACTTACCAGTTGCGCTAACAACATGCGCTCAGCAGCTAGTTAGCATCGTCGGGAACTGCGGAGGTGTGTTACACAACGCTAAATATTGCCACAAGAACACTAAGTTACTAACTGCTATGAATTTCGTCTCTGCATTACTTAGGTAACAAAAAAACTAAGCTCCACTTTCTGGCCCTGACTGGCCAATAGGAACCGACCGATCACCGTGTCATCCTTTTTCAGCAGTGATACTGACTGCTGTATAAAGACACGGGTTCAATACGCCAGTTCTCATTCAAGTACCTTGTCAGTTGGCCTCACGAGACTGAGAGCATCCCTTGCAATTCTCCCCACGAATGAAAAATTCCTGTCGGTACAGGGAATCGAAACCAGGTCCTCCGCATGGCAGCCACTTTTTTGTTTTTTGTATCTTCTTTTTCGATAGCAGTACTGAGCGAATGGGGTACGACACCTCTAGAATTCATCGGTGAATACTTCACATTGTTTTTATATTGCAGAGGGTGACCAGTCTTCAGGCCGAAACGCTGGGCTACAGAGGTGGCACCACTTATCTATGGAGGCGAACACCACATAGATAAATGGGAGGTGTCATGTGTTTCCTATTACAAATAAATGTAGCTTGAAGGTTAACGTGACGAATCAACGAATACTAGCATATTATATCTTAGGCACACCCATTTCT
Organism: Schistocerca serialis cubense; assembly: GCF_023864345.2. Classification (NCBI taxonomy): domain Eukaryota; kingdom Metazoa; phylum Arthropoda; class Insecta; order Orthoptera; family Acrididae; genus Schistocerca; species Schistocerca serialis. The sequence goes on from NC_064640.1 coordinate 588,652,468, forward strand.
TATATGGTTTCCGTGTGCTCGAATTTTGTGGAATGTAGAAAACGAATATATGACTTGACTCTGAGAAACTTCACAGGTGATTCGCAAGAGAATAGCTACAGTCGGATATTTACAACAGCAATAGGGAGGGATACATTTTTATGCATTCCTTATTATTATGGCCCGCACTTTATGGACGGCCAACGGCCTTGCCGCTGTTGTAACACGGGTTCCCGTGCAATCATTGAAATTAAGCGCAATTGGGCTTGACTAATACCTGGATGGATCACCGTCCAGTTCCACAGAGTGTTTTTAGGAATCAAGGAACACTAAGCTGGTAAAGTCCAGCTTACGTTAAGGACATCAAAGATGGATTCCCTACCCTACTTACAAATTAGTACACAGTGTATCCTCCACCACATGTCGTACGGTGGCTTACAGTGTTAAGATGTTAAAATAGATTTAGATGTCAAGCTACTTGGTACAAGTTCATCTTGGTGTGTGCCTTCGACGCACACACACACGGACACATCATTTGTTCTACCTATTCAAGATTTTTAATTAAATGCAGAAGTCATCAGTTTAATACAATCACACAAACAAGGTGGTTAATGTTCTAAGCTTGTGTTTCAACGTAAATATAAAGAGGAATGATTACACAGAAACTGACTGCATTAAAGAACTGATTGTATTAAAAAACTAAAAAAATTACTTGTTGTAAATTCTTCTAATGATTTTTCTGTGGCACTGTGTTTATCAGAACTTCAGTATTTTAATAGGGCTACGTTACAATACATGGCTTGGTACATTAATCACAATATAATTGTCAAAAAACGTGGTACATCGTTTTATTACTCGTGTCTGAAACAATCAAACAGAAGGGTCTGCTGAAACAAACCAAATTAATTCGACAAACTAAAGGTATTCAACTTACATTGTTCGGTAGGTCCTGGCTCCCTTCAACGTATTTCACGTTCGATCTAGGCGAAGTAGGCAGCAGTTGTCGCATATTTTGGAGAAGCGCTGTTCACACATTCTGCTGGCCAGCGTTGTCTATATTTTCCGCTTTATTTGACTAAGACAAGGGGGGGGGGGGAGAAATAGTCCCACGAGAAGGGATACAATTCATTTCCGTCACAATCTCCTACGTATTTGTGTTTTTGGGTGTCTCTAAAGATAGAAATATCGAGACTTCCTCAAGGAAGCAAAGTACGACTTCTAAGGGTGGCCGTTGGGCTTCCTTCAGAATATACAGAAATTCTTGGACAAATTTCCTCTGTGATGTAATGAATAAAAATGGGTAATTGATACTTGGCACAGAAAGAATCTGATAGTTTCCGGTTACAAGATTACTTATGAACATGTGGAACACGCTACATCGTTTAAAATATAGGTTAACAGTAAGAAGCAATATGAAATGTAACCATGGGACAAACGCGTAAAATCTGTACTAGATAAGCTGATTAGAAGACTTAGATTAGTTGCAAATGCAGTGTACTTGAAAATAAAATCTTATACAAGACACTAGCTAGTTCGACCAGTTCTAGAACAATGGAAAATTTAGAAATTTGTGGTAAGGTCTTATGGGACCTAACTGCTGAGGTCCTCGGTCCGTTAGCTTCTACAGTATTTAATCTAACGTAAAATACACTCCTGGAAATTGAAATAAGAACACCGTGAATTCATTGTCCCAGGAAGGGGAAACTTTATTGACATATTCCTGGGGTCAGATACATCACATGATCACACTGACAGAAACACAGGCACATAGACACAGGCAACAGAGCATGCACAATGTCGGCACTAGTACAGTGTATATCCACCTGTCGCAGCAATGCAGGCTGCTATTCTCCCATGGAGACGATCGTAGAGATGCTGGATGTAGTCCTGTGGAACGGCTTGCCATGCCATTTCCACCTGGCGCCTCAGTTGGACCAGCGTTCGTGCTGGACGTGCAGACCGCGTGAGACGACGCTTCATCCAGTCCCAAACATGCTCAATGGGGGACAGATCCGGAGATCTTGCTGGCCAGGGTAGTTGACTTACACCTTCTAGAGCACGTTGGGTGGCACGGGATACATGCGGACGTGCATTGTCCTGTTGGAACAGCAAGTTCCCTTGCCGGTCTAGGAATGGTAGAACGATGGGTTCGATGACGGTTTGGATGTACCGTGCACTATTCAGTGTCCCCTCGACGATCACCAGTGGTGTACGGCCAGTGTAGGAGATCGCTCCCCACACCATGAAGCCGGGTGTTGGCCCTGTGTGCCTCGGTCGTATGCAGTCCTGATTGTGGCGCTCACCTGCAAGGCGCCAAACACGCTTACGACCATCATTGGCACCAAGGCAGAAGCGACTCTCATCGCTGAAGACGACACGTCTCCATTCGTCCCTCCATTCACGCCTGTCGCGACACTACTGGAGGCGGGCTGCACGATGTTGGGGCGTGAGCGGAAGACGGCCTAACGGTGTGCGGGACCGTAGCCCAGCTTCATGGAGACGGTTGCGAATGGTCCTCGCCGATACCCCAGGAGCAAAAGTGTCCCTAATTTGCTGGGAAGTGGCGGTGCGGTCCCCTACGGCACTGCGTAGGATCCTACGGTCTTGGCGTGCATCCGTGCGTCGCTGCGGTCCGGTCCCAGGTCGACGGGCACGTGCACCTTCCGCCGACCACTGGCGACAACATCGATGTACTGTGGAGACCTCACGTCCCACGTGTTGAGCAATTCGGCGGTACGTCCACCCGGCCTCCCGCATGCCCACTATACGCCCTCGCTCAAAGTCCGTGAACTGCACATACGGTTCACGTCCACGCTGTCGCGGCATGCTACCAGTGTTAAAGACTGCGATGGAGGTCCGTATGCCACGGCAAACTGGCTGACACTGACGGCGGCGGTGCACAAATGCTGCGCAGCTAGCGCCATTCGACGGCCAACACCGCGGTTCCTGGTGTGTCCGCTGTGCCGTGCGTGTGATCATTGCTTGTACAGCCCTCTCGCAGTGTCCGGAGCAAGTATGGTGGGTCTGACACACCGGTGTCAATGTGTTCTTTTTTCCATTTCCAGGAGTGTAACTTACGCTAAGAACGGCACACACACCCATGCCCGAGGGATGACTCTAACATCCGACGGGGGAGCCGCGCGGACCGTGACAACACGCCCTAGACCACGCGGCTACACCTCGCGGCCTAGAATACTGTTTCATCGTTTCAAGTCCTTATCAATGAAGGTATGACATCATACATCCAAAGCACTTAGAAACGCGCTGTTAGAGTAGTAACAGGTCGGTAATGCCCTTAGGAAAGTGTGACAAGGGTATTCGGCAACTGAAATTGGAATTTAGCAATAAAGTCGAAGTTATTCGAACTAAACAGTCATGGATAAGCTAAGAGAACGGGTATAAGGAGACTGTGAGACAAATTTGAAACCCCAGTCGTATATTTTACATAGGGCGCGTACACATGCGTTTGAAGTCTTTTCTCCGTCGCTCATGAAGCAAACAGATTGTACCGGAAATTGCTAGTATTGCACGCACTGTACGGTGGTATGTATGTGGTTGAAAGCGTACACCACGTCGCTGACGGGACTTCGAACTTCAACGTTTCTTTTCCTTTTGTTTCCATAAAACGCCATCCAGTACCGATGCAGAGACATTGCATTCAAAACTGCAAACAAAAAGAGTCAGATCGTTTCTATTACCAGTATAACTTGCTTCATATGCAGAGATAGTTATCTCTAGAAGGTGGTTCCAGATGCAGCTGATCATTAGTGCTAGGACAATATTTCATATATAACAGTTGGTCATCGGCTAATTGAAGGAAACACCTAGACATTCTGTTCAAGTGATTTAGGAAAACTACAGAAAACGTAAATTAGGTTTGAAAAATGGAAAAATGAAGTCCCATGATTCTTTACGGAGCGTAGGGGAACGATGCGGGAGACCCGCACCGCTTTACTAGGCGAGGTCCTAATGGAGGTGGTTTGCCGTTGCCTTCCTCCGACCGTAAATTAGGTTTACAGAATGCAAAAATGAAGTGAAATTATTCCGGAAAGAGCCTACAACCAATACGTGACACAAGTGCACGAGTCAGAACAGCTCTGTATCCCAGTCAGAAATTTAACAGTTTTGCAACAGACTTCTTCTGCTCTTGGCCTATTTCCAGATCTTTAATTCTGTATCGCGTAAGTTTCACTATCTGCATGCGGGAAATCAAGGTAGCATTGCAATCCACAAATGACTCACAAGCGATAGGAACTTAACTCATTAGCCGGATAGTTAGTTGTGTTTCCTGTACTGTAGAAGCCATGGCAGCTGAGCATCTTTGTACTTACCAAGAAGTGAACTGAACGTCATCTGAAATGACACGAGTTGAATCCAAATACATAATTAGATTTTGAAATCATCCTTTATTCCCAACTCTGTTCTTTCTGAAGTTGTTTACCGCGCCATTCCTTGTTTTCTGGATTTCCTTTCTATAAGCCACACTGAGTATGTGACTTCCTACATCCCCTTTACAGTCACCAGTTAGTTCTTCATATGGCATTAGTTACTTAAAAATGAGTCTTCATTAATGCTTATGCCGTAATTTCATGGATTGTCAACAGCAATGGCCTACAAAACTGTGGTCGGTTGAACCGACAGATACCACTCTTTGACTTTGCCCAGTGGCGTAAATATGTGACTTGTGATGACAAAAATGTGCAACCAGAGTCGGAAAGAACACCGACAGTATTTATTATGCTTGTGGTTTTTTGTAAGTTTTTTGTGGTGACAGACTGATATGGCTCACACCCGAGTCTAGGTTCGTTTGAGGTATTGAAGTTTCGTTGTAAGTTGTCGAAGCCAACTAATGTAAATAAAAAAAAAAACATTATTGTCATAACCTGCTCATATGCAGCGTAGCCTGAAGTCTAGTTTAAGACACTACGTTTGTGAGATGGTTGAGGTGGTGAAACCCGTATGATGTCTTGAAAATAACCGGTATTCTTGTTATGGCTCGTTATGACGTATACTGGATTTCGATGATTGGTTCATGCCTACCATATTGATGACGTCATGGGTCCTTGCTGGTGTATCACGTGGGTGGTTTCAATATTTCCTAAACTGTCTCAGGGGTGTAGTGCTCACGAGATCCGTAGTATTTTCGATAAAGCCACACGCTTCCCCAGATCGTTCTAAATAGCGAGCACTTCAGGAAGCCCAGCTTTTGTTTGCTGGGTACGGGCCTGACGAACCCATGTTTTCTGAGTAAGGGACAGAAAACCGTGGCACTCGTTTGTAAACGTAACCTCTGGGCATGTGCTTCGGCAACCATCGAATTGGGCGGCGATGGATCGTCATGTGTTACAGGAATGGAGAACCAGGCGACGTCTCTCAGATACCAGGGATGGACTAAACCTCTATTTAAAAGACTTTTTTCTTTTAAAAAGAAACAGTCTGAAAATGCGTTGCTTGCCAATGAGACATATGACTGTAGTGGCAGAACAGTCGTTAGCGGGCAATCCCTAGGTTGTCTGCGCACCTCAGTTGTTTAAGGCTTACCCAGGCAAGCGAGAATGTCTGGGTGGACTTTTCCCCAGCTGCTTGTCGGACCGAAGTGGGACCCTCGAACTTATCCCTTCCCCCTCCCAGCGGAATGAATGTACAGCTGATGGGTATCAACACCATACCTAACAAGTGACCTCGTGTAGCCAGTCTTTCTGACACAGATATTATTCAAAGTACTTATGTTTGTAGTAAAGGAACACACACAGAATGTCTTTTTAATGGTTAGAGGGAAAAAGGGAAACTTTTAGAAAGTTACACCTTTCTTCAGTCAAAAGGGTTTAAGCGATTGCGAAATGGACACTGTTGGTAGAACCTTCTAGTTCTCAACAAACAACGATCGTCCAGGTGGCTAAATGCCACGGTGGGTACGCAAACGAAAATCGAAACAGAGCTACAAAACACCTTGAACGACGGCGAAGGTGTCGTGTCGTACAGAGATATTATAGATATCCCCGAAGGGGAACTGATAGATGCGTGGACACGAGAAGCTATCGCTGACTTGCAGGATGTAACGAAACAGGTTAGTGACGAAATGATCAAATCAGAATCCTTTATTCTTACATCCATTGATCCATACTTCCAGAGCATATCAAGCCATATATCTTTCATTAATCGTGAAGCTAATATCCCCATTTCAATATGTTGTTTTAAATTCCATCACTAGTCTAGTATTCCAAACTACTCTAGTATATAAAGGAGAAGTTACTTGCCAAAAATGTGATAAGGCTACCCACGATGGGTTCATTTTTACATTTCCACCAATTGGTGTTAGTTGCTCTAGAGATCACTTTGTCATGAGCAGAGGCTGCACCGTCTACCATGAAAACATGCAGATACAGGAGCTCAAAACAACGATGAACTAAAAAGGGTCTGTAATTTCATGCACTCTTCCACTCACACTACTTGGTCCACTTCAGCTCTTAAAAATCTCATTCCAGAAGCTGATGCTTCTAAACGAATGGAGGTTACTTGTGTCTGCATTGCTACCTGCATTTGTCAGAGCATTTTTAAAGGTGCTGTTATTCAAGATGCTATAGCTCCACCCAGAATACGACAAAAGACCACGGTAGCCATCATTGTAGAGCTGGCACCTCAACAGACATGCTCCAGCAAAACGTCCAGCACTGCCTCTACAACTATCACAGATGTTCTTACAAAGCGTTCCCTGCCAAATAAACGCAGTAGAAAGCGTCAACCATGGAATAAGATAGCCCGTAAACTGTCAGAGCACGTAGACCAAATTCTGTCTGATGGTTCTAATGATTCGACTTCGGAGACAATGGAATACACTGTCTTGCTGGAACTAGCATCTGGCCCCCAGAGTAAGTATCCAATCGTTGGAGGAGCTCCAACCAGGTTGAGAAACTGGGTGGAAGTTAATCCTCACTTGTAAAAGGCTCCCATACTACAGTCGAATGTTAATGGGTTCAGGACGCACTTTGTGTAACAGAAACTTCTAACGCAAGAATGCCCCCTGTGCTTGTGTTTACAAGATGTCCCCTGAGCTTCTTTACAGGAAACACATTTTAAACATACTGACGCCCTCGTGCTATGGCGCTATACCACACGGATAAGCTGTCTGTGGAAATGGCCAACGGAGGAGTAGCTGTGTTTGTCAATAACAGAGACCACTCATCTGCGCTATCCTTCTGTAGTGACGCGCATGGATAATCTGTCTGGGGAAATGGCAAAGGGAGGAGTAGCTGTGTTTGTCAATAACAGAGACCACTCATCTGCGCTATCTTTCTGTAATGAAACGCAAGCAGCTGCCACTGAAGTTCACGTGTATCAAAGGATCACTATATGCTCTCTCTATTTAACCCCGAAGGAAGCGGTATCTTCTAATGATCTCACCTCCTGGGAGGCTCCAACGTCCTTAATTCTTTATGGGGCTTACACTATGCTTGTACTTGTCCCAAGTGTCGAGATTTAGTGGACTTTATGATGTCTCGAATGCTATGTGTCATCAGCATGAGAAACCCCACTCATTTCAAAAGCTGCCATACTCAACCATAGACCTCTCATTCCACTCTCAGACCTTCGCAGATTCTGTTCATAGGGGTAGTTACTGATGTCCTTTATTCCACTGAACACTTTACACTCTGATTCACCCACCAGACGGAGCAGTTCTTGAAGGGACGCCTCACGGATTGATGATCAGGAGAGTTAGCTGCACACTGTTCAGTTAGATGTCTGTGTTTGAACACCGAGGCATCGACCAGAAACGTGTGAACCACATCACACATGTTATATACAACACCGCCAACTTATCGATCCCAAAGCCCTCAGGTCGTCTTTGTAGACAGCGTGTAACTTGGTGAAGTGATGCATGACGCTCAATAGTCCAGGTCAGGCCTAAGGCACTGCGACAGTTTAAGTGCCACACAAGAGAACAGTAGAAAAGCCTTTCGGGTTGCTACGAGCCAAAACTCGATGCATAATTAGGGAGAACAAGGAAAGGTCATGGCGCTCGTTCCTGGACTCTATCAGTCGCTCCACTCTTTCTACTTAAGTGTGGGAATCCATCAGGGGCTTTCTGGTAAATTCAGCCGTTTACCTACAGCAGCGATGTTGAAACACAAGTATCTCCAAGTAACACAAATATCGTCCAGACTGAGGCAGAGAATTCTGTGTCGACTTCTGCCACTACCAGCCAGGATAAATCGTTCTGTCGTTACTGTATGACCATGGAGGGGTGTGAGTTGGACCTTAGGTCCAACATTCTGACTCATACAACTGTCCTTTCTTCATGTGGCAGCAGATTTAGGCACTGCCTTGAGCTCATGATAATGCGCCTGGTCACGACAAAATCCGATACAGCACGCTACGAAAACTGCCAACAGTGTTGAAGGAAATCCTCTAAGAAATGTTAATTTGATGTGGCACAAACGACAATTTTGCAGCTGGTGGACAGAGACAATTCAGATACCTCTCCTCAAAGCAGGAAAGGACCGAACGTATACCAGTAGTTACCAGAGCCTTTCCTTAACGAGCTGTGCAGGAAATACTTTGGAGCGATTGGACAATCGTCGTCTGATCTGGATATTACAGAACAGACAGGTTCTTAGCTGCTCTCAGTGTGGGTTCGGGAGGCATTTATCCACTGTTGACAAGCTGGCCCTGATAGAGGCGGCTATCCAGCAGGATTTCCTACGTATAAAGCACCTTGTAGGGATGTTTCTCGAGACAACTTGTAGTCATAATATCCTCCATCAACAGGGCTTCCATGGCCGCCTCCCCATATCAATTCGATCTTTCTTATCTTTAAGCATTTTTAGGTACTGACTTGGTGACAACTCTCAGATAGTTTTAAATAAGAGAATGATGTTCCCCAGGGAAGTATTTTAAGTGTCACCCTCTCTGAAACAGCCATTAAAAGTATAAAGTCTACGGTAAAGAGGCCTGTGGAATGCTCCTTATTTGTGGACGGTTTTTCAGCTTGCTGTTCTCCTCCAACATTGTGACAGCAATACATCAGTTACAACTTACAGAGAAGAGTTTGGAGGTTTAGGCAACCTGGAAGAGTTTTCCTTTTTCCGTAGTTAAGTGTGTCTGTGTTAATTCTGATCTTTATCATCGTATATTTAATTTACCTGACTTGCATGTGAGGGGCATCATTCTACATTTTGTAGATGCGGTGAGGTTTCTGAGCCCCATTTTTGTTTCGAAGCCACACCTCAAGGACCAGAAGGCAAGGACCCAGAAAACAATTAAGATCTTGAAGTGCCTTAGCCAAAGGTATTGAGAAGCAGAAATGGCACTTCAGCTCTAGTTTTATTGTGCTTCCGTGAGCTCGTGGCTGGACTGTGGATGTGTAGTAAACAAGTTAGTGAGCTCTTCTTACCTGAAGATCACTGACACTATCCACAGTGTGGGAATCACGGTTGTTTACAGGACCAACCCTACATCAAGTCCTGTTCTGAGGATGGACAACTGCCAATCAACATTCGGCGGCAACTCCTCGTGGTGCGAAACTCATATAAGTTCCTCACTGCTCCCAACTCACTAGAATACGTTACTCTTTCTTTTACCACTATGGAATACTTTTTCTCTACTCCTCTGACAGTAACAAGGCCTTCTGAGAAACGCATAAAGTGTATGTTGGAGTCACTTGCTCTGAGGCAAGTACAAATCCAAATCTAGGGTTGGAATCAACTACCACCCTGGTTACTGCAGAGACCTGTAGTAATATCAGATTTAGTGCGATACAGAATAGGTTGCAATGCTGCATCTATTTTAATACAGTATTATATGGCATTTGAAATGAGCAATACAGCTTTATAAATGTATTAACAGATGCCTCTAAGCAGGGGATTCCGTTGGTTGTCGTATTGTTCTTCTTGATAGTGGAGGCGGAGGAGATTAGTGTTTAATGCCCCTTGGACAACGAGGTCACTAGAGACGAAGCATAAGCTTGTATTAGGGAAAGATGGTGAAGGTAGTCGGCCGTGCCATTTCAAAGGAACCATCCAGGCATTTTCCTGAAATGATTTTAGGGAAATCACGGAAAAATCAAGGGAAATTTATGTCAGGGTTGAACCGCCGTCCTCCCGAATGCGATTCCAGTGTGCTAACCACTGCGCTACCTCGCTCGGTCCTTGATTGTCATTTCAAGACGCGATTGTCACATGGCTTCACGTCTGTGGTTCAGAATTATACGCTATCTTGAGGACGCTGGAACAGATGAAATGTGTTTCGATGCTAAATTTCTCATCTTTTCCGCCTTCCAGAGTGCACTTCACTCTCTACAACATTTTTATTCAGCAGATAAAGTAGTACAGAATGTCCAGGATATCATTCTCCAGCTGCAAAGAATGGACAAGGAGGTGTCTTCATGTTAGGTGCCTGGACCCGTGGGTATTAAGGAAAACGAAATGGAGGATGTGACAGTAAAAGTAGGTATGTCGCAGTAATCAGATAATTCAGAATGCCATCCCCCTACATACTTTCACCTCACTGTTAATGGACAGAGTCGTGTGTAGATGGGAAGCAGAGGGACGGGAGCTACAGACAACAAGCTGCGTCTAGTAATGTCGTCAACTCGGCCATGGCGCACCTCCATTCAGCCATGCAAGCGGGATGAGGTCTTTCTCACTGATCTTCGCATCGGACACTGTCCTATGATGCATGGCTACTTCCTCAGTCGATGGGACTTCCCGATGTCTGATGCTTGTGACATGTGGATCACAGTGTGCAACATTTTACACACTGTGTGTCATATTCAGACAAGAGGGCAGCAGTTAATTTACCGACAGATGTTCTCATTGTTTTAACAGACAATTAGACGAGTGTGGTACGCCTTGTAGGTTTCGTGACTTGTCCAATTTTTTCCCTGTGTTATAATTGTGGCTGGTTCGCCCATAGTTTTTCTACGTGATCAGCTAGTCATATTTTCCTGGGTCATTATATTCGTTTTCACCCTGTTTTACATGGGTTGCAATTGCCAGTTTAAGGAGACTTCCCGAATTTTGCATTTCTTAATAGAGGAAAGGTGCCTATTATGCGATAGTTCCCTAATATGAGACAACCCAACTGTGCTCATGTTACGGGTTACACTCTGGTGGAGAGTTTCTTAAACACGTCTATTGCGTGCCAGACGTCGACACAGCGAGTAGGATGCCATATTTCAGCCGGACACAGTATGTAGAGGTTGATAGAAAATTTCTTGGGTTTGGAGTTTTTGCGACATCGGTGTTAAGACAATATTTCCGCTTAAAGGTGAGTGGATATTACTGCATTCTTCTATTGTTGTTATTTGTGACGGTATTACGTATAATTATTGACAATTAGGCTCATTTTCCAACGAACGTTGTTAGCAAGTGCGTGATTTTTTATGTAAGATGGCGAAATTCCAAATATGCGATAGTATGGGGATCCAAATACGCGATAGTGTCGCATATTACGATACCTAGCACATATTGGGGGAACTGGTTCTCTCACTATTTGTTATATGTAATTTACGCAATACTATCGTAAGATAACAATATTTATAACTTCTCCCACACATCGCAAAACCACCTGGAGATAGTCAAATAGGTCAAACATCGCGTTCGTGCTTTGGTGCGTTACTAACTTCAACTCCTTATGTGAAGCAATTGCAAGAATCCAAACAGAAGAAATCAGAGGCTGAAGCTAAGAAAGCAGCCAGAAATTTATTTGGGGAGAAGAGTGGAAAATCTTCAAATCGTAGACCTAAAGCAGAAGAATCGTCTAGTGACTCGGCATCGGATATCCATCTTGATGACAGTGGGGATTCAGACAGCAGTGATGACGATGAAGCAGAGTGTCTGTTCTGTACTGCACGCTTTTCTGAAGACAAACACGGGGAGAAATGGGCACAGTGCACCAAATGTTATCGCTGGGCTCATGAAGATTGCGGTGTCACAGAAGACATTTTTGTTTGCCCCGGATGTCGTAAATATAAACCTAAGTAGTGTGAAATGAGTGAAGGATAACAGAACTGAATGAACATGTAAAAATTGTATATTCAGATGTCATAATTCTGTAATAAAATAATTAAAGCAAAATATTATTACTGTCTCATATTAGGAAACCTTGATCTCATTTCTACGAAATGCCTTGTTTGTGAAGATTTAATAACTACTCTGAACGATTCTTTATTATTGCAAATACGGTAATTGTATGATAAAATTAAATAAAGCAAGATGTTATTACCACCATAAAAATACAATTGCACTTACTTTTAGGTCTTTCAAATGGGTTTATAAAAGTGTGTCTCATATTAGGCACCTTTCCTCTATATATGAAATTTTGTGGCTGTGCGGGTAACCGTCAGGCAGGTTGTTTCATACTTATTCTTACTGGTTTTATTACATTTTAAACGTTTCAACAGCATTCTCTCCTACTAAATTTCATACTGGAGCTGGTACCGTCGCTGAAGGGCTCCCATTAGCCTCCAAGAAACATAGACGCAAAGTCGTTTTAATGTCCGCACTTAGGCGATAAGTAATTTGTTGTTCTACGATTCACACTCTTAAACTCAGCAGGAAAAACATCGCCAAGTGAAACATTACTTCAGTCCATGATATGTAATTGCAACGTTCCAAAGCACTGAAAAATATTCCAGACATTGTTCCTCAATCTATCCCAAAGTTACATTTCTCTCAGTTAGTTATTGTTTTCTAAAGATAACTGTTCACCAACTTCATTAACTGAGACACTAACCTCCAGCAGCCAGATTAATTAATTACCGCTCTCCATCTTGTATAATGGAACATTTTATGTCGTTCTCCCCATTGAGTGAACTCGTCCCTTATTAATCACATGTAGTAAAGTAAATTAACCAGCTGTTAGAAATCACGGATTCTCAAACTGTGTCGGAATACTGGAACGTTAGCAACATTAAAGAGATAAATACTGATCTCTTTGCTTATTACCATAAGACGATAATATTTCTTCTATACTTCAACTTGTATATAATTATCCGGTGGTAGCTACAAGCTTTGGTTGTATACCTCGTGTATACATCCTTGCACCATTTACTTTGCGAGGTATGTGAACTCCTACACAGCTTCCTAGGTTACGGGTCTATTTTGAAACGAATGTAGTGGGTTTGCAAAGTCTACTTGAACACCTTGATGTCTATGAACCACTTTAATACACCGTCTCATTCGGCGAATAGCAATTTGCATCTGGCCACAGAGCTTGTCGCGTACCCTACAAACTTTTCTTGGTTATTTAGTTGTGTTTCGAAAAGGGGCAAAACGACTAAAGGGCCAGCGCCGGTGGGCTTCGAAACGCTCAGGCGATATTTTAACGTGATCCATACTGACGAAAAGTGCGGCTGTCCTTTGTGCCCCTCGGGGTAATGCTAACACTTTAACGTTATGACGAAGAGAAAGAACCGACTGGCGGCGAGCAACAAATGAGCGGCGTAATTAAAGCGGCATATTAGGACCGTACCTGTGCTGATGTGCGCGCGGCGCGCCGCACAGTGCGCTCCGAAAATAATGAAACACTGGGGTCCGCGATGCCCGCAGGCCCCGCTCTGAAATATTACGCGGCGAGCCGACGTGAAGGATACGCCGCTTTCTGCTCTGTTTTGTTTGTATCGTTCGTTCGTTATCTTCTCAGTTGTTTCCAACGCGCAAAAAAAGGAACACAAGAAGAGAAAGGTATTCTTTACTACAGTTTTCAACATTAAATGCTGTACCCTTGTTATTTTATTTTAACGGGATAACGAAGGTCGAGTTCATAAACAAACGGTGTACTACCGTTTATCATAACATTTGAGGAACATTGCCAAGCACTGCTCAGACGCCTCGAGGGACGAACCGCTGAGTTCACCAACGGGCGCAGGCATGTGGAAAAAACTGTAAAGAGCTTTACACAACGTTGTCCAGAAATTAATGGTCTGAACGCTAATGAAGACTGAAAAAGACTGTTATCAGATTACGATCGTTTGCAACCAACTTTTCACTACGGAGCTGAGGTCTCCGTCCACGTCCTCCGTACTCGCTGCTTCGAGATTCCTGCAGGCGGTCAGATGTAAATGTGCATCCGCACTCAAGGTGGTGGATTCATTGCCCATCGAGGTGAATCTGTTTGATGGATGCGTGGCCTCTGTTCTTTTGAACCTGTCCGAAAGAACAGAAACCACGTGGTACGCAGGGCGAATAAGATCCCACTAAACAATTCGGACGTGGAGAAACAATTAGACATCGTTAAGTAAACTGGAGTGGCTAATAACATTCTGAACTCAGTAATAGACAAAATACAGAAACAAATAACAAAAGGAAAAGAAATTCATTCCTCTGTAGATGGAAGTAATGATGCAATTAAATGGGTGATTCAAAAGAGATTAGAACGCACCTTAAAGAAAATAATTATAATAATAATTTTCAGTCATGAATATACACTGAGTTGACAAACTCTTGGGATAGCGATATGCACGCATACAGATGGCGGCAATGTACCGTATGCAAGGTATAAAAGAGCAGTACATTGACGGAGCTGTCATTTGTATTCTGCTCATTCACGTGGAAAGGTTTCTGTCATGATTAAGGCCGCACGACGGGAATTAACCGACTTCGAACAAGGAATGCTAGCTGGAACTAGATGCATGGGATATCCCACCTCGGAAATCGTTAGGGAAATTAATATTCCGATATCTATAGTGTCAATAGTATACCGAGAATACCAAATTTCTGGCGTTACCTCTCACCACGGGCTACGCATAGCCGACCGCCTTCACTTAAAGACCGAGAGCAGAGTCGAGTGCGTAGAGTTGTCAGTGTTAACACATAAGTTGCGTTACATGAAATAACCGCAGAAATCAATGTGAGACGTACAACGAACATATCAATTAGGAGAGTGCGGCGATATTTGGTGTTGATGGGTTATAGCAGCAGACGACTGACTCGAGTGCCTTTGTTAACAGCATGACATTGCCGGTAGCACATCTCTCCTGAGCTCGTGAGCACACCGTTTGGTTCTTAGACGACTGAAAAACCGTGGAGTGGTCAGATGAGTCCTGATTTCATTTGGTAAGAGCTAATGGTAGATTTGGAGTGTGGCGTAGACTCCATGAAGCCATAGACTCAAGTTGTCGACAAAGAACTATGCAGGCTAGCGGTGGCTCCATATGGTGTTGGCTGTGTTTACATAGAATCGACTATGTCCTCTGGCCCAACTGAACCGATCATTGACAGGAAATGGTTATGTTCAGCTACTGGGAGACCATCTGCAGCCATTGATGGACTTCGCGTATCCAAAAATCGATGGAAGTTTCATAGATTACAATGCACCATGTCACCGGCCCACAATTGTTCGCGATTGGTTTGAAGAACATTCTGGACAATTCGAGCGAATTATTTGGCTACCCGGATCTCCGGACATGAATCTCTTCACACGTTTATGGAACATGATCGAGAGGTAAGTTCGTGCACAAAATCGTGCTCCGGCAACACTTCCACAATTATGGACGGCTATAGAGAAAAATAAGGTCCGACACAATATTAGGAAGTATCTCATGACTTTTGTCAGGTCAGTGTACAGCATCATAGGCAAAACATGCTCCAGCTACTGAATGGGACAGACTAGAAGGAATTTGATTTTCATACCAGGAACATTGAACACGTCAACTGTTACACACATAAAAATTCACAAAATCATCAATAGCAGTACACAAAAAATTACTGGACAACGATTCAGAAACACATATATTTTGATACTCTGTCACTTTCTGAAATCGCATACACTTGATTTAATAGAGGAGCTGGAAATTTTTGTACAGCAGACAAAAATCAAGGTTGAAAAAATCTCAGTGTCAAACTAGACAGTTAATCAACTAACTGTTTTAAATGTTTCTCCAGTATCTAACAACAATAGAGAATTCCATAAATACTATGTTCATTTCTATAGACACAGATCTCAGAATGTGCAACACAATTGAAAATAAAGGAAAATCGATCATTTAAAACCCATAAGTAGTCAGGATTGGAAAAGTAAATTTATAACTGACAGTTTTATGAAAGTAATGTGTTCCACAGAAAATATTGCACGTCTGATTGTATCGAAACTCATTGTGAAACCTTACTGTCGTGTTATCTTCGTAACATACATTGGCTAGTGAAATAAATGTGACCACCTGTCAAAGGTCTGAATAACAACCTGCATCGAAACTCATTGTGAAACCTTACTGTAGTATTATCTTTGTAACATACACTGTCCAGTCAAATAATTGTGACCACCTGTCAAAGGCCTGAATAACAACCTTTTGCAGTTTGGATCGCTGTGAGACGTGCAGGAAGAGAGTCATTCAATATCTGGAAGGCACCGACAGGGATGCACAGCCATGCCGACTCCAGCATTGTGTCCAGCTGCGCAAGATTTCTCGGCTGAGGCTCGAAGTAGTCCCGCACATTCTCGTTTGAGTTTAAATGTGGGAAGTTTGGTCGTCAGGGGAGTACAGTGAACTCACCCAGGTGCTCTTCGGACCACACAGGTACACTGCGAGCTGTGTAAACCGTAACATTGTCCTGCCGGTGCATGCCATCGTGTCGAGGGAAAAGAAACTCAATACAGAGATGGAAATTGGGTCCAAGAACAGATTAATACTTGTGTTCACTCATTGTGCCTTCGAGAATGACGATATCACCCAGGGAATGCCCCGAAAACACTGTCCAGATCATAACGCTTCCTCCTCCGGGCTAGAACCTTCTGACAATTGTTGCAGGATGTTTGCTTTTATATGTTTCAAACCACAAACCCCAACGGCCAATTGTCTGATTAAGCATAAAACATGATTCGTCTGAAAAGACCATCTGTCAACAGTCAATTTGCTTCCAGTTACGGTACCGGCGTGCAAGTTCCCGCCTTCGTCACCGATGAACACCAGTCAGCATGGGTGCATGAAGCAGGCACATGCGTTGGAGGCCCATCCGAAGAAACCTTGCTGAATTGTCGTTGAGGAGACACTGCTGGTAGTCCCTTGGTTCATCCACGACGTCAGGTGCTCAGTATTTATACGTCTATTCTCCCGTACATATCTCCGCAGCCGTCTTTCACCCCTGCCACCATAGTTGTCTCGCCGCCGGTATTGTAGAGCTCCATTTGGCAGTGTACGGTTTACCTCAACTACGAAGGCACGAAAATAGGTTACAAACTTAGCCATTTCGGAATTGCTTCCAACCTTCCTCGAAGGCCAATGATAACACCCCTTGGATGCCCGAATTATCGCTCTGTTTGCACATTACGACAACGACTGTTCAGTTTGCCGCGCTTCCCCAGTACACTTTATATATCTTTCAATGGTAGTGTTGCCACCTTCCGTCTGCGAGTGGTTATTGTGCGCTGTGCCGAATACAAGCAATGGTTTCATTAAAATGGATGGACCGTGTATTTTGACGGCAGAAGCAGTGGGAGTAATAATTTACATTTGTGAGGTATCGGTGTAATGCTAGAGGCGCAAACCTGTAAGAGGACAGCTGAAATTACTTTTTATAACATTAGTGTGTAAGAAACTTGTCAGGACTTATTTCATCTGGTTTTTCGATTGTAGTATAACTTCACAAAGGCGATAATCCAAGAGAGACGGACAAACACACAAACAGACTTCACTCATAACACCCATGTAAATATTTTCACTTGACAGTGAGAATAAATTCTCGAAACGCGATGTGACAAGCGTGAGAAAATACGTACTGGTGCGGCGTTTCATTACTTAACTCTATTATGGAATACTACTCTGACGCATTTAAAAGAAAAAATCGTACTGCTGTGACAATTTTACTGTCGTGAATTGCAAAAAAGCATTGAAAAAACGAGCAAAACTATCAACTAACGTGAGAAAGGTGTTCCTCACGTAAGACATCACCAGGAGCCCATAGCCAGTGTGTTCTATAGTACCTATGATACCTACTACACAGGTAGAATAAAATAGTATGAACACCTACCAATAACGGCGGATAGAAAATTTTCTCCTCCAAGACAGCCTGGATCGATGTATTGTGTTCAGCCGTGTAGGTGTAATCAAGTACTTAGTCGTCATGAGATGCATAGGCTGGTGTTGGACGAATACAAGCATTTATGAACTGCTCTTAACTTACATTAGCACATGCAGACACAGATCTACACTACTACACAACGGCAAGTCTTCAAGATTCAACGATAAGTCTCCAACGGCAAGACTTCAGATTCTAACTCGATATTCTATAATAAACGTGCAGACGGACACAGCATACACATTTTTAAAATATTTATGGTATGGAAGTGTATATACAGTATATAAATGAGGAAGCTATCTTTTTAAATATGTATGTTATACAAATATATACCATGCATTCTATATAAAACACAGGAGTTGTTTCAAACATACGATAAAAGTTATTGACCTATTCATTCAAATGTTTACACTGTATGCTAATGAGCATTCTATATGTGTGTGTATAAAATACAGAAGTAGGAAATCTCGGCAAGTTATGGACCGATTTAGTTCAAATTTTTACATGGCACTCTAGTATACTTTCTGATGAACATAGGCTACACATTTCTTTAATATATGTGATGTATGAATGTATATATAACACATAAAAGGGTTACGTTGTTAGCAAAAAGCACGAAAACGACTTGACTAATTTACTACACATTTCTACGTGATATTCTAATAAACGATCAGACGGACGTAGGGTGCTTATTTTTCAATAACTCTTGCACATAAATATGTATGTAATGTAGAAAGAGGAAACGTTAATAGGAAAAATTTCGAGTAGTTACTGACCGATTTATTTACTCTTTTTACATGCTACTGCAATATACTTTCAAATGGACATTGGTACATATTTTTCAACTATACATGGTATGTAAACATATATGAAATATGCAAAGGAGAAATATTGCTAGTAAAAATCTCGAGAATTTCTTGACCAATTTATTTTAAATTTTTACACGATCCTCTAATTAATATTCAGAGAGGCACTGACTGTATATTTCTTAGATATATGTAATATATTAATATATATTTAATACACAGAAGGAAACGTGTTTAGAAAAAACAACGAAAAGATCCTGAACACTTTACCTCACATTGTTACACGATACTCTACTTACATTCAGACTGACATGATCTAGATATTTTTAAACAACAATGTATTTACGTGTTTTTTGTTAAAATCAACTGCGAGAAAGAAAATGCTGTGCTGTAAAAATGTACTGTATCGTTTTCTTTCTCTCAGCTAGTTTTAACTTACATAAACAGTTAGACTTATCGTTTCTTCCACAGATACTCTTTCTCCTTATATTTAAAAGAAAAATTGTACACACAGTCGGTGTGCTGTTTGGTTTTCTTCGCTGTAGTCAGTTTTAAGAGGAAAGAGAAATGTATTAGGGGTTATCGAGTTTTATGATTATAATGCTGCTATACAATATGAATCGTCTGAAATTTCATAAGCAACTACCATCACATATCCAACCGTTGGGGAGGGCTCTCCTGTATCCCTGATAATAATGATACCAACCGATTTAGTCACTTATTTCAAGTGTCTTCATTTTCAAATTGTGGTTTCATGTGCAAAGAGGAACAGTGAGAGGGGCAGGAGGAGCAAATGAACAGAGACAGAGTGGAAGAGTAGGGGATGGATAAAGAGTAGGAAGGAGAATATGCACAGAGAGAAGAAACAGGAGGAGATTCGGACGTACAGATAATTTCCATACCGTTTTAGCAACTGCTAAGCATTGCTGAGTTCTCTGGTTGTCTATAAACGCGCTGTATGGAACTCTAATAGAAGGACGCCAGCAGTTCACTCTGTCTACTGCAATCGCTAAAGCATTGTAAAGGCCATTTAAATTCACCACACTTGAATGTTTAATGTACACTGAAGAGGCAAAGAAAGTGGTACACCTGCCTAATATCGTGTAGGGCCCTCGCGGGCACGCTGAAGTGCCACAACACGACATGGCATGAACTCGACTCATTTCTGAAGTAGTGCTGGAGGAAATTGACTCCATGAATCCTGCAGGGTTGTCCATAGCTCCGGAAGAGTGCGACGGAGTGGAGATCTCTTCCGAACAGCATGTTGCAAGGCATCCCGGATATGCTAAATAATGTTCATTTCTGGGAAGTTTGGTGGCCAGTGGAAGTGTTTAAACTCAGAAGCGTTTCCCTAGAGCCATTCTGTAGCAATTCTGAATGTGTGGGGTGTCGCATTGTCCTTCTGGAATTGCTCAAGTCCGACGGAATGCACAATGAACATGATTGGATGCACGTGATCAGACAGGATGCTTACCTACGTATCACCAGCCAGAGTCGTACCTAGACGTATCAGGCGTCACATACCATTCTAAATGCACACGGCCTAAATAATTACAGAGCCTCTACCTAGTTGAACAGTCCCGTACTGCCATGCAGGGTCCGTGGATTTATGAGGTTGTCTCCCTACCCGGACACGTCCATCACCTTGATGCAATTTGAAACGAGACTCGTCCGACCAGGCAACATGTTGCCAGTCATTAACAATGCAATGTCGGTGTTGACGGGCACAGATGAGGCGTAAAGGTTTGTGTCGTGCAGTCCTCAAGCTTACATGAGTGGGCCTTCTGCTCCGAAAGCCCATATCGACGGTGTTTCGTTGAATGGTTCGCACTCTGACACTTTCTGATGGCCCAGCTTTGAAATCTGCAGCAATTTGCGGAAGGGTTGCACTTCTGTCACGTTGAACGATTCTCTTCAATCGTCGTTGGTCCAGTTCTTGCAGGATGTTTTTCCGGCCGCAGCGATTTTGGAGGTTTGATGTTTTACCGGATTCCTGAAATAGTCGTACGGGAAAATCCCCACTTCATCGCTACCTCGGAGATGCTGTGTCCCATCGTTCGTGCGCCGACTATAACACAACGTTCGAACTCACTTAAATCTTGATAACCTACCATTGTAGCAGCAGTAACCTATCTAATAGCTGTGTCAGACGCTTGTTGTATTATATAGGCGTTGCTGACCTCAGCGCCGTCTTCTGCTGTTTACATACCTCTGTATTTGAATACACATGCCTATACCAGTTTCTTTGACGCTCCAGTATATTTGAGCGCACCCTCAGAATTTAATTCAAGCAGTGGCTTCCATACGTATCGACTGTTGAAGCCTCACCCTTTAACTAACCAGTGTTAACAGGAATATATGATGGGTTGTATTCACCTGTCGTCTTTATCTCTATGAACTCTATCATACTGCACAATAGTCCCATCTGCTCCACACGTACTGAAATCTAGTACCAAGATATTCAACTCAACGTCCTCTACTTCAATCACCATATCAAAGTCACAGTGGGATGCCAGGCCTACTTTCAGACGTTTAGATTCACTTGGGGTCAAACCGTATGTATTGGTGAATAAAGAGTATCCTGCTAGGACCTAGATAAGACTCAAGCTCCGGCTTCTGCAGCAGGTCCGCTAGGTAAGGACGATATCCTGTGAGGACCGACTGCTGCCACTGAGACGCTAGTACTTGTATGTCACAGAACATATGTAATGGCACTAGCAGTGATGGGATGAGGGGTCGAGGGGAGGTGAAGGGACTCTGGGAAATGGGTTTAGTGGAAGGAACTCGTGAAATGCTGAGGCTGATGCCAATATTTACAGGAATGCTTATGATGGCATCAGCAAGTTTTGCCGCCGAACTGGCAGTGACCCTCTACAAAGTTGACTTGCGACAGTAACCACTAAATAAAATTCAAATCAGTCAAGCCAGACAAAATGTTAATTGATTTCTGTACATTGGATAAAACAGTACCTTTTCAAGTGAGCTCTGGACGTTCAGCTTCTCTTACTAGCTGTAATACATATATAGCACTTGGATCACACACGTTATGACCATTTGCTAAAAGAGGGACACATATTGGTCATGTGTTATGTTCGTCAGGATAGAAGTCAGGAGCGGAGGGCGTTGTAAAATGAAAATTAATTGAGGGGAATGGACCCAGTTTATTCTTGTAATGATGGTACAGTGGTGCCTACGTAGGGCTGAGCAGCCCCAAGAGGGGTTGCCGTCTGCTCATCAGAGAGGCAGAGACTAGAGGAGCGACTACTCGGGGCCGAGGTCAGAAGCTAAGAGCGCGCGGAGCTGTTTCCAAGCCGCCCTCGCCGCTCTCGGCCGCGTCCCCACGTGATCACACGATTAGTCTCTGATTGGAGGATTGATTCCGCCAACGCGCCTTGCTAGTAGCGTGCCCCCGTCAGCGCAACCAACCCGTGGGACTTGAGTCTGACCGAGGAGCACGTGGCAGGAATGTGCCGACCATGGTCTTCCGGCCAGCACCTTCCACCACAGTATGCCCACGCCTTCTACGGCCGAACATTATGCATTAAAATTTATTTAAATAAAATTTTGTCGGCAATGATCCCTCTTGGGGGTCTCCTCCCTGCACATCCTTTCCCCTTCCGAAGAAGGCTCTCTGGATGAAAATGAATGAGCTTATTCTAATCGATTATTCCATTTAAAAAATATATGATCATTATGAAGGGTCCCATAACATAGTGATATTAATATGTGCAAATGTTACAAAGTGGCCTGAAGGGCCTGAAGGAAGGCTCTTGAATAACAAACTTGTGAAGTTGGTGCGACGGCAGTGGGGCGGCGCCATGCTGTGAATGTGTGTCGGCGGTATCAGTGGTGGTGGGTACCCAGGCGATGATGAGGGGCACCGGAGCACAGCACACTGAAACACTCCACCCTCGTGGGGGTGAGAGAATGCTCCCAGGCCTAATAGTCACAAGGGGGTTTTTCCCCGTAATATTATTTTGAGTTCTTAAATCTAGGATTACAATGGTAATTGCCCAAGTGGGTGAACGAGAACATTACAGAATGACAAAAATTTAAAGAGAAAACAAAATAACTTACATGAGGGTTAAAACTCGACAGTTAAATTGTGATTCCATAGACTTTACATAGAAATACAAATCCATTACAAAATTAGTTCATTGACCTGACACCTAGACTACAACTTAATTCTAAGGGGGGGGTCATGCCTGATCGCATGCACCAAGGTTGGCAGGTAGTTTCAGGTGTGATATTCACCTTCAGGTTGTGGGGGTGGTACTACTTCTCGGAAGGAAGTGAAACATTTGCAAAACCCTCTTTTACAGAGTATCCAGGATACTATAATCAGAATTATTACAGTGATGATTACCGAACCAGCGCTGGGCAATACAACGGTGGTTAATCGCTTGGTTTGGTGCCAATCAGCAATATGTGAGGCCACTCGGTCAAGAGCAACTTGGTTGTGTTCCTGGGTAAGGAGATGATTGATCGATTGGAGTAGATCTGAATCATTGGTATTCGGTAAATTCTTCAGCTTCTCATGGTGATGGATTTTAAAAGTGAGTTCAGGAAGGTATAAGGTAAATGTGGGAATGGTGACATGAAAGGTGGAGTGCAATTGAGCTGATATCCTCATAGAAGCAGCGTATACGTCACATCTAGAACTATTATACACTAGGCCACTATTATTCAGTGTTACCCGGTACGATTCAGTCTCTGACATTGAACGGTGGCACACCAGGGTGGCGGTGACAGTCTGTGGAACAGCGAACAGAAAACTGTTGCCAACAGGCTGAATTATTGGTTGACGAAGTGAGACTAGAACACGAGGACATGGAGGGGTAGTGGTTTCAGCTAAAAACAGTGACATCTCGCACTCAGTAGTGTTAGTGTGTAAAATTAGCGTGGAGCATAAGTAATGTGTTGTATGGAAGCAACTGGATAGTTCAGCGCGAGTGAGAGTGGCGTGAGTTTGTCGATCCCGACTAACTATTAAAAATTCTTGAGTCTGCCAAACAACATGGTGATGAAGGGTAGCCCAAGAGACTGGAAAAGTGTATATTTGATAGCACTCGTATTCGCAATTTGCGCACGTGATTGGCAACCTCATTCGCATCCGAATACCGTCAGAATTACGGGTAAGTCGGACCTCCAACGCAGCATAGTAAAAGGGGAGGTTGCTTTCAGCTTCCAATGTTGATAACGGTCGACTGCGAGAGAAAGTATTAGTGCCCCTAGAAGTAAAAATTTCCTGGCTTACTTGATGAGTAATTCAGAGATGACGGAGGGGGTACAACGTTGTAGCAATAATTACCTGGCAAGTAGCGACGATGGACCCGTTCAGTCACGCTTACTGATGAAGAAGGCCACGAAGTAGAATCACGGCAGGCAACCAACAGTTTGGCAGCCGTGGGGGTAGCAAGGCGGCAAGACAATGGTGTAATTCGACACCGAGTATCCGCTGATCAATCACGCGTCAGCAAAAAAGACGCTGAACGCGGAGGCAGTACTACGCAGCGCAGACTAAGCGTAACTCGCTGGAAAAATTTTTCTACCTGCTATGGGACGAAGGCCAAGTGTCATCAATTAATTTGAGATTTTGTACGAAGAAAGTTTTTTTTTCTTTTTTTTTTTTTTTTTTTTTGAATGAATAAAATGAGAAGGAATCCTGTGATCGCGGTGTAAACCCGCACAGCCTAGGCACCTCCCACGCATTGGCCACTACGCAGGGGCACCCACCCCGCTAAGGTTCGACACGGCGAGACAGGTGAAGTACTTCATAAATTTCAGAAATAATATTGAGTGGTTTTTCAGCTGTAGAAAACCCGAATGAGGGTAGGACAACTCAAGTTAACTCAATAATCAAAGGATCTTTACTTACAGAAGTGGTCAATAGAAGTCGGAAATGAATACAGAGGCTGGGTGTGAAGCAGTGGAGGCGGCGCAGCGCAGCTTTATCAGCGCTGAGCCGGCAGAGTGCTGAGCTCAGGTAACAGCGTCGGAGAGCGCTAGTGGCTCTGCGTCCGAGACTAAGACATTGTAAGTGCAACTTAAAAGTAACAGTTTATTGCAAAGCAATAATACACAAATAGCTGATGTCACAAAGACGTTTGATTCCATTTTAACAGAACAACTTAAGTGTTCAACAGGTAAATTGACTACGTTGTTGATTAAAAGAAACTGCTACTGAACATGACGTACATATGTACGTACTTCCCTTTCCCCTTCCGAAGAGCGGAGGGCATGAACCATAAAAGCCTTGTTCATGTACTTAGTATATGACAATAGAGGTCTGGTAACATCAACAAGTTACACCAAGGTAGTGTGGATATGAACAGTGTGAGTGTGTTGTTAGTTGTTATTGGCGTATGAAGTGTTGAGTAAATGTGTGACTAACGGTAGCTGATGGCGGATACGAATTGAAGGCCAATAGGTGCTATCAGAGATACTTCCAGTCGGGAAACAATGAAACTTAAAAGGGGATACCGAATATGACACAAAAATAGCGTATAACCATAAAGTGTACTAACATTAATCATAACTATAAATTGATAACAATAAAACATGACATTGAAGTAATAATAATTGACAAGAAATAAGATAAAGGGGAATATTTCCCGAACATAAACTTCCGAATCGGACACGAAATCCGCCAGGGGAAGTTGTTTTTTTTTTTTCTTTTTTTTTTTTTTTTTTTTTAATCGGTTGACGAAGTGCATAAGAGACTACGTCAGTAAAATCCGACAGTGTGTGTATATAACAATATCGTTCTTAAAAGTGCAGTTTGCACTGTCAGATGGTGAAAAGCAACTAATCCGTTCAG
Source organism: Schistocerca serialis cubense (assembly GCF_023864345.2). Taxonomy (NCBI): domain Eukaryota; kingdom Metazoa; phylum Arthropoda; class Insecta; order Orthoptera; family Acrididae; genus Schistocerca; species Schistocerca serialis. The sequence goes on from NC_064640.1 coordinate 588,678,084, forward strand.
CAACGGAAAAGGCTGCCATCTGGGGAACGGTATCTGAATCTTTGGCAGAATCCGATGATTTTGCAATGGAATTGCCATCTAGAAGAAGGTGGCGTTGTATAAAATGTAATAAAAGAGCGTCTGGGGCTCAGTTCATTTGTGGTTGAGTGCCAAAGGCGTAGTGTGAGCGCAAATTGTCTCACGGTAATTGACGTATGAATTGTTTTGTGGTCAACCGAGGAGCCTAGGATTCGGTGACGTGTAAGTACAAGTTCGCAGTGCGTATGAGCTACCTGCGAGTGACTCGACTATTAAGTTCAGCAGTCCATTAGTGCAATCTGCAGACTTGGATTGATGATTATATAATTTGCGGGGCAATGGGGCAACCTGCGGACAGTGCTAAGGCAACCTGTCTAATAATTGAGGGGTAGGCAGTGCATTGGAGCTATCTGCGATACCGTGGTTAAGCGGGCCTAAGGGCGTCCGTAATAAAAGTATCAGCGGCGTTTTTAGCGACCTGCTGTACTAGGGAAATGTCGACTGTTCAAGCAATAAAAATAGCTCTGAAGCTAGAATAGCATACATGCATAAATAGCGTCACTTTTTGTGCGCGCAGTACATAACACTACATAAAATGAAAATCATGAACTATAAATCAATAGCGCTAGCATAATGACATAATTAAAAACAATGACATATATTGACAGGAAAATAAAAACACAATGATGTATAATAATAATGCTGTAAGTAGTCGGAACGCTCAACGTTAACATGTAACACTGGCCACCTGGGGCTGGCTGCTAGGCTGCGTGTGTGTTAGTTTTAAAACTGACGATAACAAATTGAACTGAAAGGACAACTAGGCACAGTTCCCGTAGCGCTTACATCACCGGCTAATTAGAGGCAAAGTACGTATCTCACAATGGATCATCGGCCGATATTTTGGGGCAAGACTGCAACAAGGAAGAGCAATATCTCGGTGTAAATGGTGGTAAGACTAAAAGACCGGTACTGTCGGAAGAGGGTACCTAACATGTTGTAGGGGCCTCCTCATCGACAGAAGAAGGAAAACAGGATAGAACAATGACCACGGTGGTAGAGTAAAATAAATGGGGAGGGCAAAAATAACTGCGTAGCAACCAAGGAACAATCGTCTACCGATATACGGCAGCCCGGACGATTGGTCGTTTGTGCCTCGTCAGTAGCGTGAAAAACCCGTGGCATTGTATTGGTTTGCCCATATCTGGCCTTGTCCAAGGCAATTCGATGTGTAAGAGGGTTAGGGCTGTAGTTTGTAGCTTACACAATGAATCAAAGCAGTAGTGAAATTTCACTTATAGGATTGGCAGACTAAGGTATGCAGAATAATGTAAATCGTTAAGAACTTCGTGTGATTTATCCAGCTAATGTGAAACAAAACGAGGAAAAGAATTTAAACAATGAATCACATCTATTTAATATTTATGTTAAGATTTATTGGGATGTTTGAATGAATTTTGTTTGCCGTGTCTTCCGGATGCATGAAAGAAACCAGCTTGGAGCTGTTAGCGAGAGCGCAGCGCACGCGTAGGTGCGGAGTAGGCAACGGCACGTCAGCGGTTATGTGAGAAGGCGTGTAGCCGCGAGAGACCGGCCGCTACTGCAGCGACAAATATCACGCGCTTAGCGTGTACCAGAAATAACGATGAATTAGAAATTGCTAATTATCTAGCATAAGAGTTTTTTTTTTTTTAAAAAAAAAAGGCTGTTAGTTATATAAACTGATGGTAAGTGCATTGTAGTCTGTCATACACAGAGGATAGGGCAGTAATTTGCGATTTGTTTTTGTAACTACTCGGACGCTCCGCGTGTTGAGACGCTGGAGGCGGCAGCGCACGTAGTGATAAGATACGTCATCGCGCGGAGCGCTGTTACTGGCTGAGAAGGAATGATGGCCGCTGGCCAGTTCTTGGCGTGGAGAAGGGACAGCGCTGAAGAGGAGGGGAGGCGACAGCTGATGTTATGCCCCGCCAACAGCTGGTCCCGTAAACAAAGCGTACGAGGCGTATGCATTTCAAGTCCTGGCTTTATCTGTTCCGATTACTTACGATTAGCTGCAGCAAATACAGAACTAGGACATATAGTACAATACACTAGACGTCAACGTAACAAGTATTAAGAAAAGCTCGGAGTAAAAATACTCCACATGTACTGGTTTGCCAAATAGATGGCAATAGAGGACATTGAAGAATATTATTCGGAGTTAGCAGCCGCGGTTCTGCCCACACCAAGTGTAATGATTGCATTTGAAGCAAGTCAGTTGCGTGACGTCTAATGCGTGGCATTGCTTGCAAAACATAAAACATAATCATACATATAAAAATGAGCAAAAATACATGACAGGACTGGAAACTGACAATTGAGAATGGCTGGGAACTCCGTGGTGGCCAGGCACATCTTGCTTCCAAGTCCCTGGAGAAAATGACTTAAACTAAGCTGCAATAGAACATATCATAAAACTCTAACTAGGCGTGATTAATCACGCGACCTCAACCCATAAGGGTGTCGATTCCGCAGAGGGTATCTACAACCCTGTGGAGGTAATCTCCTCCGTTTTTTATTTCGTTTTTGTTCTACTTGAGGTGGAGGTGACACAGGCGGATCGGGGGCTGCGACCTGTTGTGGTGACACAGCCCTACCGTGGTAAGGTTGCAGGCGGTCAAAGTGCACTATCACCGTACGATCGGTTAATTGCAGTTCTGCATTGACTGGTGAGGTCAACCGTACAATCCGATACGGGCCTTCAAAGCGGGGAGAGAACTTTTTAGTTCGTCCCTTTTTGATTGCCGGGTTTCGTAGTAACACTAAATCACCTGTCTGATAAGTCGGTAAAACAGCATTTTTGTTCTGCCTGTGCAACAGTTTATTAGTAGCTTTGATATTATTCCTCTTTACCTTATACCAGATCGCCTTTAGCCGGCGGGCTAAACCTTTTACTTCCTTTATTTCTACACCTTGAGGTAGTTTGTCTATTTCGAACGGCGAATTCATCGGCCGTCCAAACACAGCTTCGTAACGGGTATACCCTGTGGATTCATGTATTCGGGTGTTGTATGCAGAAGAAATATACGGTACATATCTGTCCCAATCAGCGTGCGTTTTTGCAACATAATAGGATAACATTTTACAAATTGTACGGTGTACGCGTTCAACGCGACCGTTGGCTTTAGGATGGAAGGGAGTTGTACGCCATTTTTTGATTCTTAATAATTTACAAACTTGTACAAATAAAGCAGACATGAAATTGGTTCCTTGATCCGTTAAAATGGCATCAGGACTTCCAAAAGGTAGTATCACACGATTTACAAACTCTCTCGCCACAGTTTCAGCTGTCATGTCGGGGAGGGGAACCAAAATTAGATAACGTGAAAAGTGATCAATAACAGACAAAATGTATTTGTTACCTTGTTGCGACTGTGGAAAAGGACCTTGGAAATCTAAAGCAAGAATTTCGAAGGGTGAAGATGCCTGAGGAAGTGTTTGCAGCGGCACTCGCGGATGCCTATTTTGTGCTCGTTGTGCACACGGCAGGCAAGATCTTACATACCTGTCCACATCACGTTGTCGGTATTGCCACCAATAACGTGTCGCAATTCGAGCGTTTGTAGCGCGTTTTCCGCTGTGACATGCTTGGATGGTATCATGGCATTGCCGTATTATACGTTGCTGCAAGCATTCCGGTATTACCAAACGATTCCCATGTGGAGTTCTTCGATACAAAAGGTCGTCTATTACTTCAAATTCTGGGAAGGTGGCGTATCTTTGACATTGAACGTCCACCTGCTGTGCTTCTTTTAACTCTTCAATTGATACCTCATCTGATTCAATGACACGCACTTTTCTGCTTAACGCATCAGCATTTTGATGCAACCGACCAGGCTTGTGCCGAACTTCAAAATCATATTCTGACAGTTTCATGGCCCAGCGCATAAGTTTGCTGCTAGGGTCTTTAAGATTCAATAACCACTGCAGAGCAGAGTGATCGGTAAGAACTGTAAACTTGCGACCATAGAGGTAACATCTAAAATAATTAATTCCAAAAAGAAGGGCAAGCAATTCCTTTTCTGTAGTACTGTAATTAGTTTCTGCTTTATTCAGTTGACGAGAGGCATACCCAACGGGTTTTTCCTCACCATCTTGCACTTGGCTTAGGACACATCCTACAGCAAAATCAGATGCGTCACAAGATAAAATAAAAGGTTCAGCGAAGTCTGGGTAAACAAGCAGAGGTGAACTAGTTAAAATAGTTTTCACTGTTTGAAAGGCGGTCGAACATTCATCCGTCCAAACAAAAGGAGTATCCTTTTTCAACAATTTAGTAAGTGGTTTGGTAATAGTAGCATAATCTTTAACAAAACGGCGGTAATAATTTGCAAGGCCAAGGAAGGATTGTAATTCCTTTAAATTTGTTGGAATAGAAAAAGTGTCTACTGCTTCAGTTAATCGTGGATCTGGTTTGACTCCGTTGGAACTGATGACATGACCTAAATACTGCACTTGTGATTGAGCAAAAGAACATTTTTCTAATTTTAAGCTTAAATTAGCATTTTGCAAGCGCAACAGTACACTGCGTAGATGTTCAGCATGTTCAGCAATGGATTTTGAAAATATAATTATATCATCAAGATACACAAGGCACATAGTAGGTTTCAACCCACGTAATAGCAGATCTGCAAATCGCTGAAAGGTTGCTGGTGCGTTGCGAAGCCCGAAAGGCATCCTTAAGAATTCATATAAGCCGCCAGGAACTACAAAAGCTGTCTTAGCTCGATCTTCAGGAGCAATTGGAATTTGATGATACCCACTGCGCATGTCTAATGTTGTGAAGTACCGGCAATTGCCCAGACGATCGAGTGTTTCATCGATCCGGGGTAATGGATAATGATCTGGAGTAGTAACTTTGTTTACTGCTCGCATGTCTACACAGAGGCGATAGGATTTTTCTCCGTCTATAGATTTCTTTGGAACGACTACAATTGGGCTAGACCACGCACTAGAAGAGGGTTGTATTATTCCTGCTTCTAGTTGCTGTTGTATAGTTTCCTCTACCACTGACTGAAGATGGTAGGGAATTCGGTACCCTTTTTGAGCTATTGGCCTAGCATTTCCGGTTGGAATCTCATGTTGGATTAGATCTGTTGCTGGTAAATATTTCCTGTCTTCAAACAACCATGAATACTCATTCAACACTTCATTTATTAGCTTTTGATCATGCAATGGGAGATGACTAAGCTTAGCTTTAAACTTATCTGTCAGATGTGACGTGATTGTCAAAAGGTGTTGAGAGGCGGCAGCAGTCTTTTTCTTTTTCAGAGAAGGGGTTCTCTTTGACAACTCATCTTCTGGGATAACCTGTAAGCTGGCTAATACTGTACCACGCGGTATGAAAGCTTGCTTGTGACTAAAATTGTCTAAACACACGGGTACGCAATTTTCTTTCTGTACTTGCTGCGCTTTGCACAGGCTATGTTTTACGTGGACCTGCATCTGGTCGAGAGTTTCATTCTGGCAGAGTGGATCTACCAAGAAATGAACCTCTTCGGATTCACGTATCCCGACAGGCACCCAAAGGATCTTTCCTGTGCCTTCTGGTATCTCCACGGGATTATCGGCTTTTAGCATCGTTACGGGAGACTCCGAAACTTGGGAAACGGATCCTTTTTTCCCAGCTCCGCTCGCCCGCAACGTGCAGTCACGTCCAAAACGGTGCACGTTGTCGCCGAATTGGACGGTATTTAACCTATAGTCAATAACCCCCTGGAAATGACGCAGAAAGTCACTTCCTAGGATGATGTCGTAATCCGTGCGCCTGTTTCGTACAACCTCCATCGTAAAAGCATATTCTGTTGAGTCCAACGTGAACTCAACGCAACAGCTGCCATCAGGTTTCACTATGCCGGGACCAATACCACTGATATGGTACCGCGGCGGTTGCAATGTTCTTTTATCTCTTTTCGATAAAAATGCCAAGCTGATCTGTGCGCCTGTGTCAATTAGCACGCGTATTGGTTTGCGGCCTCTAACACCATCGACAACCACGCTTGCCACCTGCGTGATTCCCTTATCAACTAGGGGGGTCACTATTTTTAACGGGGACCGGGAGGGGTGGCACTTCCTGCCCCGCGGCCGTTTCCCGAATTCTGTGGTTGGTTTGCATTTCGCCTGGAATTTGCAGGCGGTTGTGGCCTACTATTTGGACAATGCACGCTTTGGTGGCCCATGTTCCTGCACTGATGACAATATGGCACGCGACATTGCTCTGCCACATGTCCTTGTCTATTACAGCGCCCACACTTAGTATCGTTCGAAAAGACACGTCGGGGCTCACTTTGCCGCGCGGAGACGGCCACAAATCGGCTCGCCTCCTCTCTCAAGAGTGCTAATCGCACGGCTTCGTGTAAGGTGCGGGGGGAAGCTACCTTGATTTCGCCCCCTATTTGAGGGTTTATGCCACGAATAAACACGTCTATCGCACGACATTCTGATTCTTCCAACAGAACTTCGTTACGAGCAGAACTGGCACTTAGTGCGTACGTGTGGCATGCAACGCTTCGAATCCTGTCCGCGAATGCTTCTAAATCTTCACCCGTTTTTTGCTTAAGGGTGGAAAGCAAGTCGCGATAATAACTAGTACCACGTTTGTCTGTATACCTTTCAATCAACCCTGTTGCAAGGGACTGGAAGGTAGGGGCATTTTTCAAGCTCTCGACCGACTGCACGTAGTTCCGCGCTTCGCCGGTGAGTTTCATTTTCATCACGTTTAAGAGAAATTCATCTGGCCAACCGCAAAGCTTTCCGATGTCCTGGATATTCTGGACAAGCGTTTGAATATCCTCGTGCGGCTTTCCAGCGAACGCCGGAATAAACGCTACTGCTGGGAAGCTCTGCACCAAAGTAGAGGTGGCTACTGCCACAGGTGATTCTGCACTAGTGAGTGGTGGAATCACCTGCTTCGGCTGTTCTTCCACTAGCACTGGCTTAGCAACACTAGATTGTGGAGAAGCCATTTTAAGATCATCTATCTGTTGCTTAAGCTCCGCGTTAGTCAGAATTAATTGATTTAACTGGGACTGCAGCGCCAAGAGGGGATCTTCATCCGCTCCGGCTGCTCCTGCCTCCGATTGCTGCCTGGTGATCGGCATGTTACAATAGTGTGGGCATCTACTCCACCGTAGCGTCGCTAGCGACTTACATTATTTGGTGGCGTGCAGACGACGGACGACGGCGGTGTCGACGAGCGGCGGCAGGCGCGTTGATCACTCGTGGGCGCAGCAGGCGGCGGGCGACAGCATGGACAGCTGCGACGGCGAGGCGGCGCGAGGGCCGCACCCCGGACCCTGGCGCAGGCGGTGGCCCGTGGCAGCTACGGACAGCGGCGGCGGCGGCGGCGGCGGCGAGCGTGACTGCATCGCGGACCCTCCTCGGCTCGCGTCCGGCGGCGAACTGCGTCACGCTTGTGGCGCGCTAGTGCGCGGCCACGCACATTCTGCAACGCAGGCGCCCGGCTGGCACGTGCATGGCGCGCTGCAGCCTCGCCACGTTCGGTCTAGTTTCCCTTAATTGCTCAAACTCGGCCCCTTCATAGTACTCATACTCAACTGATAAGTTGATTTTACAACCGTAAGGTGGGTCGCATCCCACTTCTGACACCATTTGTTCGTCAGGATAGAAGTCAGGAGCGGAGGGCGTTGTAAAATGAAAATTAATTGAGGGGAATGGACCCAGTTTATTCTTGTAATGATGGTACAGTGGTGCCTACGTAGGGCTGAGCAGCCCCAAGAGGGGTTGCCGTCTGCTCATCAGAGAGGCAGAGACTAGAGGAGCGACTACTCGGGGCCGAGGTCAGAAGCTAAGAGCGCGCGGAGCTGTTTCCAAGCCGCCCTCGCCGCTCTCGGCCGCGTCCCCACGTGATCACACGATTAGTCTCTGATTGGAGGATTGATTCCGCCAACGCGCCTTGCTAGTAGCGTGCCCCCGTCAGCGCAACCAACCCGTGGGACTTGAGTCTGACCGAGGAGCACGTGGCAGGAATGTGCCGACCATGGTCTTCCGGCCAGCACCTTCCACCACAGTATGCCCACGCCTTCTACGGCCGAACATTATGCATTAAAATTTATTTAAATAAAATTTTGTCGGCAATGATCCCTCTTGGGGGTCTCCTCCCTGCACAGTTAGAAACAAAACGAAATTACAGGTTCAAGTTTTTTATGAGTGTGTAATCAGACGAAATTCTTTCTTGACCATTGGTTCACTAAACACTAACAATATCTTTAGCTTAGACGCTTTTAACATATTCTGATTCTCAGTTAATGAAAAAAATTCAGTTACTTCCTGCTGAGTTTCCATTTCAAAATGTTATTGAACTGTACATAAATTTTGCCGATCTTTTTCCTCTAGCACTTGGTTGTGAAAGGGACATACAAGCTCCAATCCAAATCAAGAAAACTACTATTTCTCGGTTTTTCCGAGCTTACCCAATATCACACCTTCTTCTCAAGACGTTCAGAGAGGAACTGCACCGTCTGTGAGAGCTAAATGTTGTAACGCACATTTCATCTAGCTCCTGGGCGTCTCAATTTGTGATTATCAGAGAGGCTAACGGCTTATGTAGACTAGATGGGGATTTCGGAGGAGTGAATTTGCAAGCTGTTATATATACAGGGAGATGCTTCACAAAGATTTATTTATGTGACGTGTATCTGATATTTCCCCTGCACCTGGAGTCTGAATATCTTACAGTTCTGAACACACCACTCGGTTTGTACTAATTTCAGACACTACGTTTTAGAATTTCCAGTGTTATCACGGTTTTTAAACGCTAGACGCGTCATTTGATCCGCAAGATACCAGCTTGTTTCAATTATTTGGACGAATAATTATTATGGAAGCGAATAAATGTGAACATTTATACAAAATCTTCACATACAGCGTATTGCGTCGCATGAGGCCGGCCTAAAATGTAATCTTCAAAAGTGTCAGTTCTTTCAACACTCGGTTGAATATCTCGAGTTTCTAATCATTAAGAAAGGTATTCTGTCTACTCGCAGTCACGTACAAGCCATTGTCAGCAAGCCCCGTCCTCGCTGACTCAAAGAACTACCGTCGTTCATGGGGAAGACCAATTACTCATAGTGATAAGATTACAACAGATAGTTTTTTTGTCTTTCTCAAACATGAGTAGCAAAGATAAAGAATACTAATAACTCTTTACAAAACCAAATAGAACAATGAATGATATCGAATTAGTACAGTTTCAAATCAGTCACCTGATGCTAACATCTTTAAGCCGACCAAAGAAAACTTTGCGCCAGCTCAGTATGACTATTGAGGAATGTCCAAACCGTAGCTTTCCCAGCGAATTAATTTTGGCATTTCAACACAGTTATGGAGCAAACTGAAGTATGGCCTGCTTGTCTCTGTGTGAAGTAGTTTAATATTCCTAGTTGTGTTGTCACTACAACGTACCATAGCTAGCGTTTGAAGCTGACTGACTTTGGCGATGGTTAAACCGTAACTCCCTATACTTTACCCACCAAACCCCGACGTGCCAAAAGCATTAGCAATGCATCTAGTTTACATCTTGTCGTAGAAGACTGTGTTTATAAAAAGCATGTTTTTTCTCTCAGGTAAAGAACGTCTTGGAAATACTTATTTAGTTCAGATGCAACTTCACGTTCGGTGTATTTTCATCAAACAAGTTCCACAATATTTATTTTACAGTAAAGCACAGACGCTTCAGGTGTTATTACTACCAGCAATAACACACAAAATTCATTGTTTACAAACACATAAAAATGTTTAACTAGAATATTATTAACAAGGTTAGTCAGTGTAACGTATACAGGGAGAGCCAGGAAGTGAAATAATAGACTAATACGAACAAGAATTCCTCACAGCAGGTGTCCAACTTTTGTTGAATACAGAGATATAGCTGTTAGAACACTATCCAAATACAAAAAGGCGGAGTTAAGGAAAGGCTAATCGTATCATTAATTTTAAAGTTTATTTTCATGAATTTTACCTGTGACTTCAATTTACTTTCGAATTCTCTTGACAACAGCACGTGTAGGTCTCCTGAGATCACCTTGGGACAGCACTGTTCGTAATTCGAACAATCAGTTCATCTCTAGTGTTTAGTTTTTGGTCGTAAACTTCGCCGTTCAAGCACCTTCATAAGAAAAAACTAAAGCGATAATTTCTGGGACATTGGTAGCAAAGAAACGTGACCATCTCTGCCGATCCAACTTCCAGGGAGTGTTATATTTAGATGAAATGTCACCTGACGACTAGATTGTGCAGGATTCCTGTAATCCTAGAAGAACATACACATCCTTGTAGTCAAAGGAACGTCTTGCAATAATGCTGGAAGATCGATTCCAAGACAGTCTACATAATGAGGCCTTTTCAATCGCCACGGTAACGCTACAGGCTCAATCAACTGATTGTCTATCTGACCACAACACACATTTACAGACAAGCTTTCTTGAAAGTGTGTTTCCACAACGACATCTGTGTTTTCGTCGGACCACAGATGTGAGTTACGATTGCTACTGATATTGTTTCGAATGAAAGTGACTTCATTAATAGGCAGTAAACATGATAATATGTTCTGTTTTTGGCGTTTATATATTTTGCCCCGAACCCTTTATATCTGCAGCATCAGATACATTACAATAACTCTCTTATACAACTCGCTTACCGAAATACTAGTCAGAATTTCTCCTGAGAAAAAAGCACAATATATTTGAGGTGTTTATAAACGGCTCAGCTGTACAGCGGGTTTCCACTGCCGGAGTGTCCCGGAGACCGACTGCAACAGAAAAGCGGGGAAGAGGCGCGTTGGTTTCTACAGCAGGTAGCTCTGCGTGCCAGTGCCTTTCGTGTTCCAATAAACTCCTGCAATTACTGAGGCATCCACATTTCCATTTAATGATTAACTCTTGTTAATTGAGTGTTCCTGGCTGGAAGCCATTCTTTGGCCTGCTTCCTCGCCGGGTACGGACTCTGGAACCATCGTGTAGCTACGCTCATCGTTCTCGGGAATAATGGCAGCCGCCGGCAATTTCCAGAAAAAGCGGCATTTCGCTGCCACTGTCAGATTAAATTAATATCGCTGAAAATAGCTGTTCCGCGTTATATTCGCGTTCATATCTCCCATTGTCTCTTGCATCTTTCATGCTCTTCGAAGTGAGTTCCTCCTTATTTTCTCACTTGTGCATTTAACAGATTTTCGGGCGCTGTTTATTTAATAATATAAATTTTAATAGCAAATGTTAAGAGAAAAAGTAGTTCCCTGTAGTTAAAATAATTTAGTCGGTTACTTCACGTTTCATCAAAGTTTCGTTCGCGATTTTCTTTATTTATATAAAAAGGTATCAAAATATGGCGCATTGCGCCGTGAAAGAGAGAAACCACCTGTAGAAGACGTGCGGGATAAGACTAACACTAAATAGAAAATGCTCGAGAACTTGCAACCAAATCGCTTCAAAACTAGGATAATTCGGTGTTGTAGCGCTTCCGCCAGAATGTAGGGTTCGAGTGAAAAATAAACTACTGATTTTATATTTAAAAACACTTGTGGACGTTGTACCCAAATTCACAACTGGGAAGAACTGTTTTTATGTCGTAAGACTATAAATATCATTCGCCGGCCGGTGTGGCCAAGCGGTTCTAGGCGCTTCAGTCCGGAACCGCGCGACCGCTACGGTCGCAGGTTCGAATTCTGCCTCGGGCATGGATGTGCGTGATGTCCTTAGGTTAGTTAGGTTTAAGTAGTTCTAAGTTCTAGGGGGCTGATGACCTCAGATGTTAAGTCCCATAGTGCTCAGAGCCATTTGAACCATTATGAATATCATTCCTTCCTTAACTCAATACATTTGTGACTTTGGTGTTTCATTTAAATGTTTCCAATATCTTGCAGGTCGTATATTTTTATAGAATCCATATTGATGATACATTAAGAAACACACTTTACTGAAGTTTTAAAATACTGTGAAGAAACATGAAATGAGATTAGGCACTTTAATACAGTCATCTAAGCACAGCCAATCAAAGCACTAATTTTCACACCAAATATTTTTCTACTATTGTGTCATAAGTGATAGAGAATCCAACACCAGGAAATATACTAGAAAACCGTAAGACGTCAATACATAAAATTTCGCATGTATACTTTTTCTTTCCTATTGTTTACTACTCAAAACACTGTACTTTCTTCGCTGTCATCATGTGCTCAATTCTTTGTGAAGCGCTTGTTAGGTGTGCTTCATCTACAAACCTCACGGCGTTTATCACGGGGCTAAACAAGATTGAGACTGCGTTGGTTGAGACTTTACCGACAGACTATCTGCAAACATTGTTCTCGGGCAAGACGTCGGAAGACGTTACATTTGCACGATATTTCCTCGTCGCAGCTGAACGACATTTTCAGGTGCGGCGATCACACTGCTGAGGCTGCAGCAGCAGAATCGCATCTGAGCTTGAGAATTTGCTGTGGTGCAGTTTGTGCCTTCACGGCATTTATTGCTCTATATATAGAGAATGAGTTAACTGGGTATGGACATTTCTTTATTTTGGGTGCCATCGAGTTCGCGTAGGAGGTGTTGGGCCAGAGCCATCATTTATGGTGCCTTACACTCCACCTATTAAACCAGTGGGACGGTTGTGGAGGTCTCTAGGATCGTTGGGCCAGCCTAAGTGGCAAATGAGTCAGTTATAGCACCTACGTGACTATCTGTAGAGAGACTAGGCAGTCTTCTTAAATCGGTCGATGACCTCTAATTCTTCGGCTGCATCGTGAGGTTAGTACAATGGAAATTTGCAAGGCACATGAAAAATCCTCTGCAGTGCATTATTGTGGTTCAAGTGGCTCTGAGCACTATGGGACTTGACTGCTGCGGTCATCAGTCCCCTAGAACTTAGAACTACTTAAACCTAACTAACCTAAGGACATCGCACACAGCCATGCCCGAGGCAGGATTCGAACCTGCGACCGTAGCGGTCGCGCGGTTCCAGACTGTAGCGCCTAGAACCGCTCGGCCATTATTTTGGAGGGTGTGTAGTCTGTGAAGGTAGGATTTCGTTGCATCGCCCCAGACAACACAAGTATAATCTATCAGGGGTCGCATGAAGAGCCTTAGATCATAAGACCACAAGGGACAGAGAGCACAGACCTTTCGTTAGGTCGGGGGTGTAGTGCCCCTAGTGGCGGTGACAAGTCGCTACGAACTTTTTGGACGTCCCTCTGTCAGGTGAGTCGAGTGTCGAGAATCACACCTAGGTACTTGACCAATGTGGTCCACTGAATTTGTTCGCCGAAATGTTACCCTTCTGGGGTGTATGGTCAATGCTTCTTGGATAAGGGTGCCTGGCTTTTGGTAGCATTAAACACATCGACCCATTTCGTCGCCCAGGTCTCAAGGGACATCATGGGCTTTTCGTAGACGAAGGTGTAGCGCATCAAGTCACATGCATATCGTTAGCAGCGCAGTATCGTTTGCATATATGGCTCTGGTGATCCTCGGGTTGGTCGGCAGGACTGTCGTATACAGGGAATAAAGTACTGGACCCAGCACCGATCGCTGCTAAACGCCAGCACGCACATCACGCACCGTGAATGTTGTCTCGTGAAGGGGACAACGAACATGCATCCCTCAAGAAATGCGGACAGTGGCATGAAGTAGGAGGACGAGAATCCCTGCTGAAAGAGCTTAAACAACAGCCCGTTATGCCAGACGCTATCGAACGCACGAGCGAATCTAAAAAGACCGCAATGCAGAACCCTTTGTTCCTGAACCCTGTGGTCACCTCTTCCAAGCCACAAAGAAATTGTTGTGTCGTAGAACGCCCCTGGTATAAGCCAAACTGCTCTGGCAGCAACGTGTTATATTCAGAGGTCTTCGGGATTAGCCTCTGCAGTAGAAGACGATCGAAAACTTTGCTCAGAACCAGCAAAATGCTGAACTGCCTGTAACTCTTCGGGTGACCACAATTCATGTTGGGTCTGGGCACATCAGTGACGAAGGCGTGCTCTTACGGTCGCTGAAATTGCTTCGTGCGGAGAATCTGGTTGAAGACTAAGGCAATGACTTCGCCGGCCCCCTGAGGAAGCTATTTCAGCGGCTTGCCGGTAATGTCGTCATGACGCGGGGCTTTCTTGCTCGGGAGACTCCCTATAACTGTACTAACGTCGTTTGACGTCACTGGGGGGAACATGCTAATCGTCTACTTCATCAACCGCCGTCCCAGAGCAGACCAGCAGCCTGTCCTCAAACGTCTGCGTGTTTTGCCGTTCCGAGAGTCGTCATGCGGCCGGAAGTGGTATTCATAGGTATCGGCAAGTGCATTTCTTTTGCCCCGCGGTGAGTTCACTGTAGCAGTGTAGTGGGGGAAGGCGAGGCCGAGAACTGGTTAAGTAGCGGACCACATTTCACGCCAATGAGTTTGTCTTCATGGCTGCGAGTTTGTCTTCCTAGCGTCTATTCCACTGCTTCACAAGGGCTGCCTATTTGTGCCGTTGAAGGCGACTGGCACGGCGTTTACTATAAGGCTGGTGCGTTAACCTCCAATCTTTATTAAGTCTGTTCCGCTTTCTGAACATAGCTTGGATATTCCGAGGGAGATTCGGTACATGACGACCCGTTCTATTCTTGGCCAGAGTTGAAGAGAGTACCGCACCGGTGATGATACCATCTAGGTGATCAACAGCGACGCCGACGTTCTCATTTTCAGAGCACTGGAGTTCCTTCAATCGGTGGGTAAAGACGGTGCGAAACGCCGGCCAGTCAGTACATCTAGTGTTAAGTCGTTTCGTGACAGACAATGGCTCTTCAGCGACAAGAAAACTCCCAGGCAGATGGTCACATTACGAGAATGAACCATGTCATCTGAGATAAAGTCCCTGATGCCTTTAATTACCGCGATGTCGAGGACATCTGGTAGGCTTCAGCTGTATGGGTAAATTTTAGGTTCTGCCGGCCCAAACATGAAGGTATGAGCCCTATCAGCGATTTGGAGAAGGCGACGCCTGCGTATGTTCGTCGTGCTCTAGTTCCAACTCTTGTGCTTAGCATTCGTGTCTCTAGCTGAAAGCAGCTTCGCTTTCGTTGGAGAGGAGTTTGAGCGTCGTCAACTGCCGTATGTTCCCATACTGGACAACACGTCGCAATGGTGATGGCCCTCTGACCGTATCGACCGCAACAGCAGCGACTTCCATAGCTCGTAATGGTGGTGTGGGTACTATATAATGTCGAAGAGAGTCACGCACATAAATCGCGGTTCCACTGCCGGAAGTCAGCATATATTGTCTATAGCATGTACAGTTCGCAACATTCGCACGGAGTTCAGGTTTTAAGTGCGTTTCTATGGCGACACAGAGGTCGATACTACGGCCCACAAGGAATTGGACAAATTCCGGGATGTGCGGATAAATCCGTCTGCGTTCTACGTCGCTATGGTCATGTCGTCCAGTGGTCTATGCTTGACCATCTGCAGTAAGCATGGGTTCGCTGGTTCTGGGCGGGAAACCTCTGAGGATTTCTTGCACCACACAAACGATGGCATTTGGCAGATTATTTAGGACTTTATTGTCTTCCGTGAGAGTTTTAGTGACCTCTATCGCCGGCTGCAGTGGCCGAACGGTTCTGGGCGCTACAGTCTGGAACCGCGCGACCGCTACGGTCGCAGGTTCTAATCCTGCCTCGGGCATGGATCTGTGTGATGTCCTTAGGTTCCTTATGTTTAAGTAGTTCTAAGTTCTAGGGGACTGATGACCTTAGAAGTTAAGTCCCGTAGTGCTCTGATCCATTTTTGACCTCTATCATCAGCGCTGTTCGTTCTCGTAACTCGGAGCCAGTTTGAGGGGATAAATATTGCTAGTGTCGTGCTCCAACAGCTGTGTAAGTCGGATGAGGAACTACAACTGCTGTGGCGGTAACGGTCGCGCGCGGCAGGCATCGCACTATGAAATCAGAGGCTAATAACCTTGGGTACACTCACGCAACTCGGCGTTCAATGAGGAATGGCTATCTCACCTATTGTGAAGTTTGAGACGATGCTTTCTGTCTCCTGGAAGAGGCGATGACAGCACGTCCACTGGTCAAGAGGCGACAGTCCACTCATACGTCTGTTGGCGGTTTACTGTACGCTGCAGGATCTATAACTTGTGGGATGTTTCCTTTTGCATACCGCACCAGTGGCGGCTTTAACACTTTCTAGGACGCACTGGCGACTGTCATGCTCTTGTCCGCACTTTGTGACGTGAAGAAGATCCTGGTACCCGTAACATTGAGGTGGATCATGGTTCCCATAGCCGGCCGAAGTGGCCGTGCGGTTAAAGGCGCTGCAGTCTGGAACCGCAAGACCGCTACGGTCGCAGGTTCGAATCCTGCCTCGGGCACGGATGTTTGTGATGTCCTTAGGTTAGTTAGGTTTAACTAGTTCTAAGTTCTAGGGGACTCATGACCTCAGCAGTTGAGTCCCATAGTGCTCAGAGCCATTTGAACCATGGTTCCCATAGAGCTTCGCGACACTAACAGCAAGAGGGTAAAGGCGAGTGAGTTCGAAGATCAGTCGGGGTTCCGACATGTCAGCAAGAACTACGGTTCTGAAAGGAGTTTTGCACTGCGCTCCAGGTATCTGATAGCAGTCCATGACAGTGGCAAAGACTTCCCTCTCATAGAGACCTTCCTTGATGATGGCATTGTCCCCCTTCACTGGTAAATGTCGAATAACAACCTTGTTACTTCGGTTTCATAGTAGGAAACGTAAAACTAGGAATACCTTGTTTCAAATGGCTCTGAGCACTATGGGACTTAACATCTGAGGTCATCAGTCCCCTAGAACTTAGAACTACTTAAACCTAACTACTCTAAGGACATCACACACATCCATGCCCGAGGCAGGATTCAAACCTGCGACCGTAGCAGGTAGCTGGTAGCTAGATGTGCAAAATTAACGCTTTTGTCGTAGACTCGAAGCTGTCACTGCAGGAATTCGTCCATTAATTCATCTGCAGAATCGTCCGAAAGTGATGTCCCCTAGCATTCCAATGTCGTTGCACGTGTTGTCCCTGGTGGAGCTGCCGACGAGGTCGGCCGTGGGGCAGGCCCTACCGCCCGGCTATCGGTCGGCTCAGGCGCGATCGGGCGGGAGCCTCAGCCGCGCACATTGTGAAGTGGTCTTCACTCTGTGGTATTGCGCACTCGACAACTCACTGCTGAGGTTGTGACCGAAGTCTCCTATCAATGGCAGTCTGCGAAGAAACTGCGCAGGTGTGAACGCGCCATATTTGATGAGCAATAGAGAAGTGCGTGGCAGTCGTCCGCTCCGGCGCCTCGTGTCGGACGTCACCGTTTGAAGTAGGTGTCTGCGCTGGGGTGTGCCCGTCTCCTTTTTTGACAACCGAATATCTAGCTCACCGTCGCAGCGTCATCACTTGCACTACCATCAGTTCGTTTTTGTGGTCGCTTTGACTTTAACATGACCAGCGCTGGATCTTATGCAGTGCTAAGTTGGTATCCTGTGCCCCTGTTCAGCATATTAGTCGAGCTACGGATTTCCAATACTTGTTTAATAACGCTTTCCCAGTACGAAGACGTCGACGACGGAATTTCAGTGTTTTTGTATTCCATACGGTGTCCCGTACCGAGACAACGCGCAGCCACTGCAGATTTCTCTGGTTCGTCCAGACTCGAAAGTTGGGATACGGTCTCTCGTTTCACTCGAGTACCATTGCTAGAATCGCTGTTGCTCACTGGCGAGAAGCTGGAAGGGGAATTTTTTGATTTATTAATTCACGTGTTCACTTCGACTTAGTTTTTAGTCAGTGAACAATACTTTGAACAGGCTGATGTTGTCACAATGGGTAGTCCCTTTCACCCTCAGCAGCCACTCTTTTTATGGCAGAGCCCTCCAGTTAGTGGAGTTGAACATATGTGCTTTTGGCGATATCTGGCCCCACGGCACTGCATCACTGGGTTCATTTTTGCAACACCTAAATTATCTTCATTCGAATATCAAGTTTACGACGGAGATGGAGAGAAACGGCGAACTGCCGTTGCTGTACGTGTTAGTATGGATAAAAGAGGATGGCATCTTGAGTCACGCTATGTACCGGAAACCTACGCACACGGACTTAAACTTACAGGCCACCACCTATCAGCATCCTGCACATCAGAGTGACGTGGTTAGTTCGTTGATCCACAGAGCACGAACCATATCCGGTTCAGACAGATTATCTGATGTGCTACGCCACCTCCGTACTGTATTTTTAGGGACCGGGCATTCTGAACGGGAGATTTGCCATGTATTACGTCTGGCGCGTGCTAGACGAAGTGAGGAACTGAAAGAAACAAAGAGAAATCGTCGTCTTGCCATACGTGGGCGGTGTTCCTTCAAAAATAGGAGGATTAATGGAGAAACATAACGTTAAAGGCGTCTTTTCTCCGCCAACGAAACTAAGAGCCGTTCTAGGCTCAGTGAAAGATGATCTTAGTTTCAGGAGGCCTATTGTCTATACGATTCCTTGTAGCTGCGGGACGTCATGCATTGGAATAACTTGTTGCACCGGGAAGGACAAATGCGTCGAACATCGACGACACCACCCAGAGATATCTGCAATGGCTGAGCATTGTTTTAGTACAGGACATAATCTGGAATACAAAAGCAACAAAATTCTGCTGCAGTGTCATAAGTGATGGCATTAACACATCAGTTTTTGCATGTTCAGTTTTTCATTTCTATTCGTGACTGCTGAAAAAATATTAGTTTCTCATGTATTCATACTATCATAGTGTTTTAGTCAACAATTCTGCAGTGAAACTTCTATTAACAATTGTGGTAATAAGAATGACACATCCAAAACTTGTAAGCTAGGGTCGTGTAATCTTTCTCCTCTTAGCACAGTGCCCAAATATGATCTGACCTTCATGGAAGGAAAGCAATACAGCCAGCAGTGACAACCAACCAAGCACTGGCTTCGAACCAGAAGACTTGAACGTTAAGTGTGCGCGCAGTAATGAGGTGCTGTGTTTAAGGATTATTGATCTTGTGAGGTTAATTTATTTGCGACGTATTTTGAGATAAGAGTGCTTATTTTAAGGTACAGAAACTACTTACAAATTACTCACGCTACTGAGATTGTTAACAATCGGTGGATGGTTGAGATGCAAGGATTTTCCTTAGGAGAAGATCGCACGTCATCTTCATGTACTTCCACTGGCTGCTGGAGTGGTCGAGCAACTGTCTCTAGTTCTAGCACCTCTCTGCCCTGTTAAGAATGTAAACAGCATAGAAAAAATATTTAGCTCTAAATTAGTTTTATTCTATTTATGAATCATAAGATAAATATACCCTCTCTGCATAGGAATAATTTAATAGTGTACACCACTCATTATCAACTCTGTGCTGGAGTAGTGAAAGATATATTCAGGAATTTGAGTAGAGTCACATTTCAAGGGGTCGCTCTAAATTTCATGGGAAGGCTTATAACACACATAAATATTATTGTATTCCTGACTTGAGAAATTATTTTTCATCTAAGATTTTTGAGCATTCTACTCCATATCATCACGTTAGCTGCGCCTGAAGCTACTGTTTTATGTAACTAATATTGATATGAGAACAACACATTAATGCCTGTGCTGAATTTCAGGATTTCAACGAATTTTAACCTCTTGCGAAACCTCATACTATACAAGACGTTATTGTCTCTTTCATACTTACAATCATCATTATCAATATTTCACACTCTAACGAGCGCATCGAACAAAATGATGCAGACGTTAGCACTCAAGACAAGCATTCAGGAGGAGGACGGTTTAAATACTCGTATGGAGATCCAGATTCAGGTCCTCTGTAGTTTCCTCGGATCGCTTAAGGTCAACACACACCTGATTCCCTTGAAAGAGACGCGAGAGATCTCCTTTCCTGTTTTTACCCTAATCCAATAATTGGTTCTTCCTCTAATGCCCCCATCGTCGACACGACGTGAAACATGTGTCTGTTCAAAAGACCAATTGTAGATTCTCGGGCTATGTGACGTCAGATTATATATGAAGGCTTATATAAGTGCTAACGCAATGCTTTAACTTTACAGAAGCTTCTCTTGCAACAATGAGTCTTCAGAAGGCATTGAATCCGCTTAAACAGGGCATGATTTCAGGGGTTCGAAATTTCTGATGTTCCATCAGAAAACTTGTACTGATCCACTGTGAGCGAGATTGTTGTAATGTGGAAACAACAAGGAAGCACTAAAACCAATGATTTATGCTATGAAACTAAAAAATCTTTTATCATCTCCGCTGACGTCTAAATTGTATTACTCCAATGTACAGAAGACTTTGATCACTTTTATAAATTGACTGATTAGTAGCCACTATACTACCATTTAAATAGTCTCTCATCCATACAACGACCTCCTGTGCGAATATGTAATGGATTACTTCAGTAAATATGTCACTGCATTTTTGATTAAAAGCGGTTGAAGTTAGATAGCAAAATATTAGTCTCCTATATAAGATATTACATATAATTGATAACGAGCTCAATAAATTTTTTCAGAACACCGTAGAAATTAAAGTATAAATAATAAAAGCATAGCACCACGCAAAACGACTAGAACATTTTTTTTAATTTCTGTTCCAAGTGTACAAAAATATTTGAAAGCAATAACATCACGTCCTAAGACAAATATTTAGTCACCCGCAGGAGACTGTACAATACCACCTATAGCCATCATAATGATCCCGACCTGCTGAGGGAGCGAGTCCACAAGTTTCTTCAGCTAGGCCGTTTCCAGGTAAAATCACTCAATGATGATCAGATCAATTAGAGCTACCAAACTGAGGATTTGTTGACTGCTAAGTTTAACCCGTTGTTACAAATAGCGTGAGACAATTTGTTAAAATAAGTTAGTGTGATTTTGCGAGATAGTAGAGACTCGACAGATCCTTGAGTCTTGGTCAAATCAGGAACATGTACCAGTAGCCCTAATAACACGGCTGTTGCCACCTTTGAAGAAAGGAGCGTCAGCTGCATGCTCATCATGAAAATGAAAAGAATGATGAATCACAATTCTTGTTGATGTACTGGTTGATGAATGGGCCCAAATCATTGTAGGTGTTAAAATTTTGGATTCCAAGCCTCACTGAGCCGTTGGAGCACTCGGCAACTTCCTCCATCTTAATAAACGCTAACTTGTGACTCGTCGAACTACACTAGATGCGTCCAGTTAACTTCTGTCCGGTTTCTGTGTCGTCTGACAACTTTAGGTGCCGACCCGACAGTAAATGTCCACTGCGTACAGTTCCCTTCGTAATATTCCCTGGAAGCAAACTCAGATAGCCCTACATTAGTTGCCAGCATCAATTGGTGTTTGAAATCATTTATTATTGACAAGACGGGACACTCATCTCCGGTCACTATCAGTTATGGTCATTCTATGACCAATGTCCTTACGTCATGTTACATCACTCAGCGTATTGCTCCATTCCTGTAGACACGGTGGAATGTCCACGTTGCGACACCAACAAATCGGGCAACTTCATTCACTGTGTGTTATTCGCATGTCCAAACAATACAGTTTTTGCATTCCGTCATGTCGCCACGTCAACACAGCTAACTGTGCTGACTCCATGCAACAGACTGACACATACACGCCACTTTACTGCCATGACTAACGTTAGCACTGGAGGTTCCTATCACGACCCAGTACGTAGTACTATCTACATTGCTCCAAAGTGGTCAGTATGTTCTTTTAAGGGAGAGAAAAGTATTTTGTATGATGAACTTTTTAGTATCCTGACCACTTGTCTTATGGGGTGCCAAGGAAGCTGTTTTCTCGGATCGCTAGATAACAATTCAAGCAAATCATATTAATGGAGTTTATTACGGGAAGTTAAATTAACAATACTTAACTTTGAGTATTCACAAAGATGTGTCGCAAGCAAATGGCAACAGTCAAATAATCAATGTACTACGGTGTACACAATTTGAATGCAAGCAAAACACTAGAGTTCATAATTCAGTGCTGTAGCGTTTATAAGACGGCTAGTCTTCCACTGCGGCCGCGGCTACGCGGCGGGGCGCTTGTATTGTCTTCGTATAGATGCCGCTCCAGCCTTGGTGTTCTTCTAGTCAGCTTACTATTGGTTTACATTGTCTCACAGCCTTCTGTGTTCCTCCGTTCTTCATCGCCGTGCCGGCGCCTGTCGTTACGCCGGAACAAACTTATTATTGATACTACTGTAAGGAATAGAATCTTTGACAATTGAAACTTCATCGGTGAACAGATGATGAGTTACTACACAAGGCTGCTAAAGATATTGACTTCATAACCACCACTTAAGGCATGGAAGCAGCGTACTTTGGGAACACTTTCCGAAGCTAGATGAACAGCCTCATGCTTCTCGTTAGTGAAGGAAGATAGGGGAAAAACGTAGACTTGGTCTGAGAAGTGTATCATGATCACAGAACGCCGGCCAGAGTGGCCGTGCGGTTCTAGGCGCTACAGTCTGGAACCGAGCGACCGCTACGGTCGCAGGTTCGAATCCTGCCTCGGGCATGGATGTGTGTGATGTCCTTAGGTTAGTTAGGTTTAATTAGTTCTAAGTTCTAGGCGACTGATGACCTCAGAAGTTAAGTCGCATAGTGCTCAGAGCCATTTGAACCATTTGATCACAGAACTTCTGCGAGTGGCTCGACATCGTAGATGTTAGCACATGATTCGAACAGCAGAGAATAGAGACGAAAACTCCGTGCTGGTCGCGAACCATCTGTAAAGTGACAGTAGTAAAAGAGAAAGTAATATGTTGTAAAGGGCATAAAATTAGAGAGCACGGTACTTCGTGAAAAAGAGTCATTCTGCTAGTAGGAGAAGAATGAAGCCACAATTTTCTTTTGGAGTGCTTGTCTCGTTGACGAAAACCTTGAACATCAAACAAATCCGTGCGTGAAATGACCACCTGAAACTCCCGAGCTGAAATCACTCTAACTGGAGCTGTGTTGCACTCTCATTCTGCTCCGTAGAAGACTGTGGTGCTCTTTGGAAGCAGCTATTCCAGAAGACAGACTTAGAGTTCTTGTTGAGAATAACAGCAACACGCATTACTGCATCAGCTATATCGCTGCTCAAGGTAATAAAACTCTCTACTTACTTTATTTGTGCTTTGCTGAAATGATACGTCCATTTAGGAAGTAGGGTGCATTGTAGATTGAGGAAAAATATTTAAGTTTGCATATAATGGATGTGAGTGATTTATATTCAGCAATTTTGTAGAACAGACTATGTTGTTTACAAATACGATACGCATTCTGATACTTCTCATACTTTAATATGACGGAATTAAAAGTTTCAATACTATGCCTAAACCTAAATGTGTAATTATATCCCAGCACGGCCCTGTCCAAGCTGCTTTCTTTGGGGAAGCTAATCTGCTTAGTACCTAGCTGCCAGTTTCCTGCCTTGTCTTCGTCTGGCATGTATACAACTGGCTTTGCTTACTTTTGGGTATTTAATTAATTTTAGGCGATACAATGAAGAATTTCCATCTGACGAAGGTTCTCTGAGAACGGATAAAATTCGGAAAACGTCCTCATTTGTTGATAAAGACGTCCGCCAAACGATCTATCCTGACTGACACATTCATTGATGGAAGTAAACAACAGAAAACCGACATATATGGCAAGACAGGTAGGTGAAGCATGCTTCTAGAGAACTTTAGAGCAGTGTTACCGTCAGTGAACCCCTACTGCCGGTGTTGCTGTTC
Source organism: Schistocerca serialis cubense (assembly GCF_023864345.2). Lineage (NCBI taxonomy): Eukaryota > Metazoa > Arthropoda > Insecta > Orthoptera > Acrididae > Schistocerca > Schistocerca serialis. The sequence goes on from NC_064640.1 coordinate 588,701,867, forward strand.
ATACCCTGACACAGCCTCTTTTGAAGACATTCATATGGGCTGAAAATTTGGTTTTAGTTTAGTAGTTCATGTGAACGAGTGATTAACAACTGCGTGTGGGGCAGAGTCAATCATAGTGAAAAACTGAAAGTCCTCACGTTGTTCCACGTACTTATGAAATCTCTCTGTCAACAACATTATGAACCGTTTTGGATTAATAGGTATTAAGAGCAACTTATGTGTCGCTGTTTGACCATTAAAGCTAAAATTACGCCTGCCACTCAGAATATGAATGGTGCATGGTAATGATACTTGTAACATGTGGAAGCCTATGGTGCCGATGATCAGTTCAGATTTATAAGAGCGATTTTTTCAGCGGTCTCCTGTTCCTGAGTGTTACCAATCGGCTGTATGATACCGGTGGGCTACAACCTCCTGTAGAGACCTTTCTCATCGTTGGCATCGAACCATCTGACCCTGTGGAAAACTACTTGAGTTCTTTACAATGGGTTATTCGTGTCTCTAGTCGTGTATTGTTACAACTGGGGATACATTCCATGTATGCTGCGCGGCAGATAACGCCTGTGTGCCTACAAAACTTGTCTCAGATAGTACCCAGATACTGCCGCTCATTTATGCATTCTGGAATTTTGTAGAACAAACTGTGGTGTTTACAAACAATATACGCATTATGGTAGTTGTCTGATTATACTCGTAGTATGATTGAGTTATCACTTTCAATATTACGCCTAAATCTAAATAAGTAGTCCAATCCCAGCACGGTTACATTCTAGCTGCTCTTTGAGAGGACGCAGTCGCCGCAGATTTGGTGAACGTTTCCGCACACTGTGCTCTCAGGTTTATATAGTATTATCCTTAATTCACTACTGTTACTACTTTACTTCTGCTATTTTAGTATTCCAATATTACTATCAATTATTACTATTATCACTGGGAAGACTGTAAGAAAATCTGGCTTCTGACGGAAAGAAAACGACTTCTGTATGCAGCTTCGGCCTTTCTCTGCGTACTGTTTCTCATTCTGCAATGATCATGTACCGGTTAATATTGAGATTAAGACTGCGTTGCAATGTTACACGAGAGCGATCAGGACGCTCAAGGAATCCTATAGGCAACAGTCTTTCTTGTGTGCAGTTTGCGCATATCGTTTCAAGAGGTGGTTGGTTGGTTGGTTTGGGGGAAGAGACCAAACAGCGAGGTCATCGGTCTCATCGGGTTAGGGAAGGACGGAGAAGGAAGTCGGCCGTGCCCTTTCAAAGGAACCATCCCGGCATTTGCCCAGAGTGATTTAGGAAAATCACGGAAAACCTAAATCAGGATGGCCGGACGCGGGATTGAACCGTCGTCCTCCCGAATGCGAGTCGAGTGTGCTAGCCACTGCGCCACCTCGCTCGGTGTGTCAAGAGGTGGACGGGTATACAATAATGTTATCGTGGGATGTAAGCCACACACTATCGTACGGAATAGGCACGTAGCTTTGCTTGTTGAGGAATAACAGAAGAAAACTTTACGTCCAGTCCCTTACACAAAAATGATACCAGGAATGGATCAGCAGCGAGCAGCCGGCAGCAGCAGTAACACTAAGTTTGTACATAGCGTTTTCTTTAGCAGTTTTTGACTTGGTTCTGCGAAGGAATGAATGGTATCTGTGCATTTTCCTGAGTTGAGTGGAGTTTATTAAGTTTTTATAAATGTTAAGGTACAGTGTTATTACAAATGATTGAAGCGATTTTACAGCTCTACAATAACTTTATTATTTGAGATATTTTCACAATGCTTTGCACACACATACAAAAACTCAAAAAGTTTTTTTACGCATTCACAAATGTTCGATATGTGCCCCTTTAGTGATTCGGCAGACATCAAGCCGATAATCAAGTTCCTCCCACACTCGGCGCAGCATGTCCCCATCAATGAGTTCGAAAGCATCGTTGATGTGAGCTCGCAGTTCTGGAACGTTTCTTGGTAGAGGAGGTTTAAACACTGAATCTTTCACATAACCCCAGAGAAAGAAATCGCATGGGATTAAGTCGGGAGAGCGTGGAGGCCATGACATGAATTGCTGATCATGATCTCCACCACGACCGATCCATCGGTTTTCCAATCTCCTGTTTAAGAAATGCCGAACATCATGATGGAAGTGCGGTGGAGCACCATCCTGTTGAAAGATGAAAATAGCTCCCTGCTTGCTTTATTCGTCGACTTCCGCGGGCTACGCGTGAAACTACCCCGCACGCGTTCAACCGTTTCTTCGCTCACTGCAGGCCGACCCGTTGATTTCCCCTTACAGAGGCATCCAGAAGCTTTAAACTGCGCATACCATCGCCGAATGGAGTTAGCAGTTGGTGGATCTTTGTTAAACTTCGTCCTGAAGTGTCGTTGCACTGTTATGACTGACTGATGTGAGTACATTTCAAGCACGACATACACTTTCTCGGCTCCTGTCGCCATTTTGTTTCACTGCGCTCTTGAGCGCTCTGGCGGCAGAAACCTGAAGTGCGGCTTCAGCCGAACAAAACTTTATGAGTTTTTCTACGTATCTGTAGTGTGTCGTGACCATATGTCAATGAATGGAGCTACAGTGAATTTATGAAATCGCTTCAATCATTTGTAATAGCCCTGTATTTTGTGAAAGAGAAAATCGCGTGAGCTGACTATGTAGCGATTTTTCGCTTCATTCTTTTCTGTGATTTTAAACAGTTTCTGCATGGTAATAAAATGATAGAAGATGTTCTGGCTGTGTGCAGGCACAAGGTGGATTGGCCGCTGACCATATACAACTAATACAACTAGAAATTGCGTTAGCCACTGTTTACGGGCTCCGAACAGTTGATTTGCGCTATAGCGCTTGTGAGGCAACACTGACAAAGCCTATGGCACCCATGGTGCCGCTGGAATATTTTAGAACCTCCTGATATCACTCTGTCTTCCGCTGTGCATCAAGAGAACGATTAGTTCTCACTCGAAGATCAGCGACGGACTGTGGTGGATTCGCGGAACGGTTGTCCTCTTAGGCTTTAATTGTGAAACGCAGTCCACAGTTAATACATCTGAACGAACACGGGGTGTCTGGGACATCCCGACGGCGTCTCCTGGGTGGAGAACTGAGCTGCTCCCATCAACAAGTCAGGCCTACATTTCACAAAGAAAACCGTCGTATTCCGGTAGCAGAGTACGTGTGGGATGCTCATGTAGGTCTTTTACGTAAGAGGTAACCCTGTATAGAGATACTGATAAATCACCTGCTGTAATTGGAGAAAGATCATCCATATTATTCTCGGAAGATATGGTTCGTCTTTGCATACCAGTACGAGGGTATGGCATCAGAGACGAAATACATCGTCGGACTTTTCAAGAATGGGAAAGAAATTCGGCCGTACCTTTCCAAACTAACGCTCCCGGCATTGCTGTAAGCTGTTTAGGGAAATTACGGAAAACCTAAGTGCAGAAGGGTGGATGGATATTTGAACCACCGTCTTCCCTAATGTAAGAAAGTGTTAACTGGCATTAGTAAACTGCAGAAGCATATACGGGAAGGTCCAAGAATAGGCCTCGCTTATTGAAGGTATTAATACTCAGACAGTATTAGGAAAAGGAAACTTCCAGATACGAAAATTGAAGAGTGGCGAAATCGGAAATTCAGTTTGGAATATACAGGGTGATCAGGAACAGCCTGGAATGGTTGTAATGGTGTTGGAGGGGAAGTAGTGCTGAGAAATAATTGTTAAGAAAGAAATGTGGCACGTTGGGACGTTTCCGAATTGATTAGCACTGAAGTTAGCCTATTAGGCCTTTGCACACGCTAATTCAAGCTTCCCGCCAGAGACGATGTCGCCAGGCCTGATATTCGTTTGACTTCAGACTGTTACAAAAATAGGACATTGGACGGGCACTAACATCTAAGCTATAGGAGCAACTGGCATTAATTGTATCTGGCGGGCCGGTTGGATTTGCATGCGCAACGGCCTGACAGGTTAAATTCCGTGCTAAATAACTCGAAAATGACAAACAGTTTCTTTCTTTCTAAACAATTATTTCTCACCACAATCTACCCTGCAACGCCAAAGGCGACAGCGTATTCCTTGCCAAAAAGAACTCGACAACATGTTGTGAGGTCACAGCAAACTCCAAACATGTAATAATATGGCCGAAGGTAACCGGATGTTTCTATAGACCACCTGCCTCAGGAGCCATCATGACAGGGAGCATCAGAAGAAAACTTGGAGAATATAGAGAGCAAGTTTCTGATAACTCTATTTCAGTGGAGGAAGACATTAACATAGCAGGCTCATGTGAATAAAATTGGAGCGTGGCTAGATATTCGTGTGAGATTATGTCTCGTCTAAAAATTGCTTCGAGCAAAATGTTACATAACTGACTCGAGAGAGCAATGGTTTACAGTTCATTGTAACCTACAGACAGGAACGATTCAAATCCATTAACGTAGAGGAGGGCATCAGTGATCATAGAAACGTACTGCAGGTATTACAAGAAACGTTACGAAAGATCAGAAAATATTTTTGATTAGCAAGAATGACAAGAAATAATTTGCAGGGTACCTGAGCACTCGACGTCAAATAATCAACGAAAATGTAGAGCACAAATGGATATACTTGAAAAGCATTGTACACCTTAGACCAGTATCCGTTTACTGGCAGTCTTTCTTCTCATGCAACATTCGCAAATGGAAAATGAAAGAGGGGAAGTTACAGTGCAACCATAAGCACCCTCTGCCAACCACCGTAAGGTCACTTTACCGTTGTAAATGCAAATGTAACAAATACAAAAAAGTCTTACGCTGTAATCTGTCATTGTAGTTATACAGTCGGTAGGCTAGCCACAGACTGTTAACACAGGATTAAATGAACTACAACAACGATTGTTTCTGTGTTCTCAACAACAGGTTTGCACGAAAGCACAGAAGAAGCAACAGTAAATAATTTGTAATCAAGCGAAGATGTAGTTTTTGAAGGCTTCCATGACAGACTATAACGCAACAACACCTCTGTGTTTCTTACACCTACATACACACTTGGCAAACGACCTTACGGTGTGTTGCGGAGGATACCTCCAACAGAGGGACTGGAATTCTGAGGGCGGGATGGAGAAAAAAAAGAGTAGAGTATGAAATACGCACATGACATTTAAGAATGGAAAGTGGGTTCAGTCCTGCTAGGATACTGCAAGATGATGTAAGAATAACATTCCGAAAAAGTTGCTCAGAAGTGAAACAAATAGTGGAGGAACTCGCCGTTCAACTTATCAGTGACAGACGGTCTTCGGTTTGGTTGTTAGACATTTAAAAAAATTGAAATACTGTGAATAAATTGTGTTGCAAGAAGCACCAAGAAGTTGTGGCCAGAAATAGCCGTACAATCGCATTGGGCATGGAAAGCATTGCTGCTGTACGCTGTAGCCACAAGAATATATTGCTTGATGAAGTAAACATTTTGGAGGCAACTGATGTAGCGCACATTTTCTCTCGAAGGGCATCCTTGACATTTTGCACCATAATTTGCCATCGTTTGGACAGGCAGTAAAGAACATCCCCAGATGTTTCCCGATATCCACATTTATTTGCTGTCACAGGGTGTGTCCTTGACAAATACGGCGCTGAGGTCAATGACGGTAGAGTGGAAACCGAGAACTGACATTGTGAGCAACAAATAACCACAATCCATTCTGTCATACACTCTTTCTGCGTCTAAAAATGCGATGGTGGGTGGTATGTACGCCTACCGGGTCATATATATTTGATCGCTAAACTGAGCTGGAATATTCATCATTGATCGATTGTCAATGATCGTACGATCCCAGGACGCAAGATAATAGAAGATTCAGTCTGTTGTTAAGAGCGCGCGTCAACATGTGCAATCTGAATTTAAGAACGAAATGGGATGCCGAGTTTTTAAGGTTGTGTCTTTCATAGTTTTGAGTATGAGTACTGCCATTACCAGAATGAAATCCGCTGGTATGGGCGCAGCCTGAAACAGTTCGTTAAACACCTCTGCCAGCAAGTCGCTGAAGAGATGCCAGAAGCGCATACAGAAATCAACTGGTCGCCTCTCCGCGTCTGGAGATCTGCGCCCTTGAGCTGTTTCTAACGTTGGGTGCTGTAACACTGTTGCTAGCTGAGGAGCTTTTTACTTGAGGAGAAACGGCACCTGTCACGAAGACTGACAACGTCTGGGAGAGCGCTGTGCTGATCACATGCCCCTCTGTATCCGAATCCGGTGACGCCTAAGAGCTGAGAATTACGCGGAGGCCGGTCAGTACTGTTGGGCCTTCGAGGCCTATTGGGGGTGTTTGTTTGTTTTTGCTGTCACACGATTCTGAATCTAGAGGTTAGTGTTGTATTTTGTTCGTTCGTCGAACTGATGAGATGCTCTGGATTTATGATTCTACATTTGTGAGTTTTCTTTGGAGTACATAGCGGTGTAGCGTTGAGCAGTGACTGCTTTTTCATCAGCTTACCTGCAATACTGCGTGCTCGTGTCATCTCGAGTGGTGATGATTATACAACAGCGTTTTCGCTGTGGTAACTGGGTCACGTGGTGAACGGAGAAGGTAGTACAAACGCGGTCAGCATAGTCCCGCGCAGGAAAACTGAAAGTGGCGAAGATTAAGCATACTGTACTCATCATGTTACTTTAATACGATTGATATCGGTGACTTTTGAATACAACATACGGATACAGAATATTCTTCCCACCGTGACGGAAAATAATACTCTTTCAAACACTTAGTCTATGTGGTTCGATTAACTGTGCAGACTGTTAACCAGTAGAGTAATTTAATCTTGACTTACCTCGCCCACCATAGCATTCCTAACTGAAATTTTGGTCGTGTAGCCAAGTACGAAGGCCAATGGCCTTGCCGCAGTGTGAACACCGGTTCGCTTCACATCACCGAAGCGACGCGCTGTCGGGCTGGGTGACCATGTGGTCTGCCGAACCCTTTTAAGGAAAACTGAGGATCTACTTGATCGAAAAGCAGCGGCTTCGGTCTCGTCAACTGACATACGGCCAGGAGAGCGGTGTGCTGATCACATGCCTCTCTATATCCGCATCCAGCGACGCCTGCGCGCTGAGGATGACACTGCGGCCGGTCGGTACCGTTGAGCCTTCATGGCCTGTCCGGACGAAGAGAGAGAAAGAGAGAGAGAGAGAAGTGCGATGGCCAGTCTCGTCTGGCACGGGCTTCCAAGCTTGTGTGCGCCAGAAGACAGCAGCTGAGATACCGGTGCCTTTGCCTAAATAAATTTCTCATGGGAGGTGTTGTACCGGTATGTGGAAAGAGATATGAGCTAAAAAATAGACTGGGCGCAGCTCACAGTCTACGACGTTTTCGAGAGTATTCTTTGTGTGAAAACTCTAGCAAAACAACTTGCTGAAGTCGCTGTGACTTAAGCATAGCCGACGGGATCCAGTGTCAGTTGGCACAGAAAAGCTTCGTTTACCATCTCCGCTGTTAATGAATGTAGTTGCCCCCAGTAACTACATCGTGTAGTTTGATCCTCTTTAGATATCGCACTATTGGTGTCTCCACCCAGAATTATCGATTTCCGCAAAGATGTGGATAGCTGCGTTCTGTCGCCGTGATAGACGTGAGGCCTTCTTGCTATGCAATTATTTGCCAACAGGGCGTAAATGTTTATCAAAGAATAAAGCGGCTGTGTCGCCCAGATGGGAGGAAGACTTGCTGGTTACGTTGAAGCCTGTCGCAACCGCCAGTTTGGTATTGATGTATTCTTATAGAAAGATAGCATCTGCGTCAGAAACATACAAATACTGACGGATATTTAATATATTAGTATCAGAAACTATCTGGGTGGGACTTACCCTAGCGAATTTGAAGATTTGCATGTGAGGGTTCAGGTAGTCCTAAATTGTTCAAATGGCCCTGAGCACTATGAGACTTAACATCTGAGGTCATCAGTCCCCTAGACTTAGAACTACTTAAACCTAACTAACCTAAGAACATCACACACATCCATGCCCGACGCAGGATTCGAACCTGCGACCGGCTTCAGATAGTCCTCGATAATTTAAACCCACGAAATGTATACCTCATGAAACATATTTGGGCGAAAGGATGATACTTTTTACTTTCCGAAAGGAAGAACTAAGTAACACAATAGACGAAATGAATGAGATGGAGTCGAAAATCAGCTACACCGTAGAATATTGGATAACAGAAGGAATAAATTTCCGTGATTTGACTATTTACAGTGCTCTCCTTTCTTTCGTCAAACAGCTACATCTTTATGTTTCTTTTTGTGTACCTGCTCTTTATTATTTTGTATTGCCACATCTCCAAGGAGGAAAGCTCTGCCAGATGTGGTAGTAACTCACTCACTCTTTACTTTTGTGATAAATATTTCACTCTAATTGTTTTTCTTTTACGTAACTTATTGATCCACATCACATGAATACTATCATCTTACGAACAGGCCTACCGCTTGTAGTATTCACTTACATCTTTTATCTATGACTGTAAATGTTTATTTTGTATTGCATTATAGCTCTAGCCAAAGACGTGACAATCCTCGTACGGAGAGTGGAATATACCCAACCTATAACTGAGGACGCTGGGACGTAGGTGCTACACTGAAGTGAAGAGATTGGCATAGGAGAGGAATCTGTCGCAGTCAAAAGACCGATGGCCCAAAAGAAAGATAAAGGTGTGGGAGCTGTGTACTGTACTGATAAAAAAAGTAGCTTCTCCATGTGCGTCTGTTTAGCTACAGGGCAAATTGTTAAACATCTAATTGGAAATTCCCATTGACAATGTTCACTGCTTATCGCTCGGAATGCCTACAGGCTACCGAAAATGCGATAGAATATATCAGCATTGTTGACATTCCGTTGTAGTTACGCTTCAGGGGAATTTGTGGTTTTATATATTTCACACATTTCTATACCAATACATTTTTTCTTTTTATATGCATTTTTTATACGCATGCTTTATATTTGTAGTGCAGACCGCAGGCTATTTGTATTTAACTAATTAATCTGATATACTACGCCGTACAATAGATAAATAAAATTTCATCTCCGTCTTCACCTATAGTTTTTGCCTTCTACCGCTCCCTCTAGTGCCATGGATATTACTCCTTTATGTTTTAATTGATGCAGTAATACCCTGTTCCATTTCCTTGTCAGTTTTTTTTATGTTGCTTTCCTCATCGATTCTGCAGTGAGGCTCTTGACTTTTCCTCTTATCTGGCAGGATAATTTTTTTAACATCATTCTCTCAAAAAACTCGATTATTCTTTCCAAGTTTCCCACATTCAAGATGCATCTTCGTGAACCATTTCGCCTGCTGTATTTTCAGAACAGTTCCGAAAGATGCTTTTGTTTGTTTTATAGCCTCACTTGTTAACTCAAAGGACATGTAGTACACCTCTACCATGCACAGTCACAGTTACAGTCAAAGTTAGTTTACAAGATTATCGTGTAGAAGAAAGAAACTCAACGGTGTCATCGAAGAGGACGTACACATGAGCAAATACAGCATCGTTAATTACTTTCGTGTAAGTCATTCGGAAACCCGTACCTTCTTAGTAAAGGATATCGATTATCTGGACTAATCAGCTATTAAAGGTATCGAGACAGAGACGATTTCGTCCGTACGTAATGCTAATCTAACAGGGAATTTCCTGGAATCAGTTGTCGTTGTCGTTGTCGTTACACATAGTCTATAGGAAGGGTTCCGTCTGCAAGCTGCGCTTAGCTCCGGCTGAGCGTTTTTTACACAGACACGGCACGAGAGTCTCACTTGTCCCGTCCCAGCTGTTTACTGAAGTAAACTGTGCTCCACGATGGTGCTCCACCTCATTCTCGACGGCTGTCAAGTTTTTCCTTTGCCCCCCTTCCCCCCATACTCCAGCCCCACGCCTCCTGTAAAGAAGAAATCATAGGTGGAACTTTCTATGAACAGCCAAAACGCAAAAATGCTGATTCCTAGAACCAAGTTATCCTCAGTCATTCATCGTTGGAAAAAACATGTATTTAATTGCAGGCTGAACATGTAAATAAGGACTAACTCCACCACCAAGTATCTTGATTTTTTCTAGGTGAGAACTGAAACTTTAAGACTACCACTCGTGTGTGACTAGTTCATACATCGTTTCACCAATGCAAGCCATACTGCTTGGCGCACATTGAATGAGTGTAAAAATGAAGAGTGATGTTCCCCATGATAGCTTTCCAGAAAACGTGAACTTCCCAATACACATGAAAGAATTATCGGACGAAACGTTAAACAAACGTCGGCAAAATATCACGCAGTACGTCAACAAGTGGCCCGAAAGCCTGTATATTTTACGGAGTGAATTTAGAAAACCAATATTTAAGACAGAGTGCGCTACGGTCCTAATGCTTCAGTCTTGTATTTCGCCTAGTGATAATGCTAATGAGATGCGACAAGATAGATGCGAGAAAGATGGAGACGCACTGGCTCATTATTCTCTCACCTTATGGTAGAACGGCGCTTATGGAGAACGGTAGTTTATTATCTCCTGTGAAGTGGTAGCTGTAAATGATATGTTGTCTCCACATTTCATTGTACCCAATACATCTTTGGCAAATACAATATATACTTTCTTCTTTTCTTATTTGTTGTTTTACAATAACTGGAAGAGATGCAGCAGCCAATGTCATTATTAACATTATTGTGATAATACGCGCTTCAGGCTTTCCCGTAACTTTAATGGGTCAATATATTGTGAGAGGGTTGACTGCATTTTTAGTTTAGTTACTCTGCAACGTCTTGTTTCAGTATTGTGCACATATTATTAGTGGAAAAATGGTCTTACAGACTTTATAATACACATTGTCAATAACTATTATAGAAGTACGTATGCAGGGTGCGCTGCAGTTCCCCTAACAGACTTCTGGTACCTATAGAGGGGGCTGATTACATAATATTTTGAGCTGCAACCCACATCCGTAAACGTACCGTTTTCGTGCAACAACCATTTGAAAATATGTTGGTATCTCGACCACTTTTACAAGTAATTTATTAATCCTGACCCCGTACATCCCTTTATTTACAATTCCACTTATTTAAAACCAAAGGAACAGAAACGAAACTTAATAAGTTTTCAGAAACACTGTTGTTTACAGCTGAACGTAAACTGTTCTTGTCCTCTTCAGAGTAGGGTTAGCATTCTGATCCACCACAAGTAAGGTTCGTTGTGGTGACCATCAAGTTCGATGCACACATTGAACCTACGAATGATGTTGTGGTACACACTTGGCGTGTCGGGGTGGCGTCTTTTTGAAACACCACAGGCACGCTCGCTGACGGTGGAGGTACCCCTTTCTCGAAGCCGTTACGTCATTCTGGTGAAAAGGGTATGCAATTGAGTCGATCTTTATAAAGGCGTCGAGCAACTCTTCCATTACCGAGAACATCGCCTTTGAGAAGGATGATGTTGTTGCATTCTGCAAACGTGTGCTCAACCATGCTGTTCTAACACTGACAGACATGTGAATGAGACTCGTGCTAGGTCAGAGAGGTAGGTTTGACGTCAAATGACATCCGCTGATCCAACGTAAGCAGCCCCCATCATGCCTACCCTGTTGCAAACCTACCGAGCAAACATGTTTTTAAACGACAGTAACAAGGAAATTATACATCTCTGGCCGTTGGTTCTAATTCAAAATATTGTCTATTCAGTCCTAAATGTCTGTAACGGGAATGTTAGAGCACGGAGTTAAAAACATGTGAAAGCCGGTAGTATCAACATATACACAACCACACACACACACACATACACACAGACACACACACACGCACACAAACACACACACACACACACACACACACACACACACACACATCATTTCTTTCTCACATTCAGCTGGAAAAGTTATACTGCAGTTTATATTATTAAACAAATTTATGATCATAGTAATGTAACTAGTGTCACCTTTCTATACTGCTAATGAGTCATGTACACATCGTTTGTAGAAAAAATTACCTTCATTCCTCTGAATATCTACGTTCGTCTTCTATAAATACTAAAAGACTTGACTTTATCCATTTAGTGACAATTCTATACCTTTCCTGATTCATGAATATGAGTGCGGTTCTAGCCTTTGCTATCTACTTTCCATAACAGGACAACAATGCCATGATATTAAGTACATAAAAATGCCTCACACTTTACGAATAGATAAAAATCGTGGCTTACCCTCGGAAAGGTTGTTTATGCTTCGTGTCAATTAGTTTGTTTTCTGTAAGTTATTAATTAAATACTAAACCAAAGAAAATCTAAGACGTTAGATCCGACTAACAGTCGAAACAAAAATGTATTTTTTCTCTCATTACTGCTAAGAAAGAAAGAATATAGAAATTTTGGTTGATGACAATGGAAACGGAAGTTACGAAAACTTGAGATGTTACAGACATGACATACTAGCCAAAGTCTCGTAAAGTATCAAGTTGTATTTGGGTCGTCTACATTCGATTGCATATAGACTTGAAAAGAACACCGGTGTACAACGTTATGCACTCTTAGAGTTATAAATGTAATTTTAAGGACGAATCATGCTCCCGAATGTTGGAAGAATTTTCGTCCCCACAATCAGCAAACGTGGGAGCAGTCTTCTGCAACAAAAGGCTTAGTCGTACTTTGACATTTGCAGTGAAAGCTGTCAGTGACATAATAATGGAATAGCTATCATCGACAATTAAACGGAAATGAAGGTAAACAGTGATGGCTGGCTTAGCTGGGGGTGACGTGCTTGCAGGCTTGGGAGTGCTGGCGATCCGGACGTGCCTATAGGGACCATGAGGAACGCAGAGAATCCTACCTAATAGCTATTACTATAGTTGCAGCACCTTCTGCTTCAGGCGCTCCTGCCGCTTGCATTATAGATGAAACCTGTAATTACGTGCAACGGGATGTTGCACTGCATTTCAAAGTGACACTGTTACACGACACTGTTTTTCAGCATTGTAACGACGTCTCTGTCAACAGCAGTTGGATGGTTCTACAGACCACTAAGTTTCTCGACGGTGCAACTGCTTACCTCTCTTACGGAACCATTCCGAGGGAAGGAGGGAATATTAGACTTAAAAGTCCGGTCAGCGTCGAGATCATTAGAGACAGATCACAAGCTTGGATTAAGAAAGTACGGAGGAAGAAATCGGCCTTGCCCTTATCAAAGAGACCATTCCGTTAGACACCTTAAACAATTTGTCGATATCACGGAAAACCTAAATCTGGATTGCAGGATGACGATTTGAACCGTCGTCCTCCAGAATACACTGCAAGCGTTCCTAACGCTGCTCCACCTCTCTCTGTGGAATCATTGGAGACCCGTTGGGTGAACGTCCTCATCGCCGGAAAATTTCTTTATCCCCATGTTCTGGCAGAGTGCCAGTAATGACTGCCAAGAAGTTGTCGTCTGTCGTTGATGACGATGGCCTTCTCTCCCCATCAGCATCACCCATGTCTGTAGGGTCTTGGTCAAATTAACGTCACTATTTCACTTCGACTGGACGCGACATTACATTTTTTTCATATACTGCCAGAATTTCGCGGCGAATCTGTGTGCAATCTAGATATTTTGCCCTCAGGAATCGTGTCGTTCCGCCTCCTTCGAGTTAGGAGCACGTTTCCAACTGCTGCACAGTTTCACTCGGATACTGTGACGCACCTGCTATGTGCACCACATCAGAAGTATATCTGCTGAAAACTCGGAACATGTACACTCCTCTGCCAATGCGTCACTCATGTTGCGCAGTGGCCTTAGCTCTGAACGGCATACGTAACATACTTTCTGTAGTCTTCACGTGGCCAGCCGATGATTTCTTCCTCACTCCAAGACATTTTTCTAGTGCTCAATGTGTGACATCCGTGTCTTACCTCATATCGAAGTGTGTAGAAATGTAGATGGTCTGCAACGACTTAATGTAACTTTTTTTCCATTCCAGCAGCTGTAACAAGAAAGAGAGTGACTAACAGTGTATCGAAATGAGTGTGTGGACAGTATTGGTGTAAACGTACATCTAAGATCTAAATTTGTATCAGGCACAGGAGACCGATGTCGTTTTCTTTAATTCGTGAGCGAAATTAAAGATTGGAGCATTGAGCATGAATTAACAAGCGTTTGACTCAGTTTCAACAAAGTGTGTGCTAACAGCCCCTGAGAAACAAGGCACTGATTCAATTTGTGGTAGTGTACGTAAGTATATGCTGTTCAAATCTTTAGCTTCCATTACGTTTCGGCAGGATATTGTGGAATGAAGTATTGAAAAAGGACTCAGATAAAGAGATCGCATGTTCCTAAATTATTCCCAGCAGTCCTACAGGAAGATTTTAGATCCTTAAACTGCGAAGACGAAGAAGGAATATGTGTCAATGGAACATATATGAACTAAATTCGTTGTCTTCATGAAATTGTACTATTTGTTTCTACTGGAATGTATGAACTTCTTCAGCAAAAGGATGAATTTAGTAATTCAAATTTTAAAGTAGGGATGAAATTAACTACAACAGTAGCGAAATAAACTACAACGAACACACGGAGTTGAAGGTTGAGCAATAAATTAACAGAAATAACACTTGATGAGTTTCTATATTTAAGGAACTTTAAGACAGTGACAGCATGGAAATCGAAAAAAATAGAAAGTTAAGTGAAAAATGCCCCTATGTGGTTTATGTAAATACAATTTCCGAAACAAGTTTCCGAACTGTGTGAAAAGGAAGGCTTTAAAGCGATATTTCAGCTACGGCACTTTTATTTGCGCTTTTAATTCGAAACCATTCTCAAAGTGAGTGTCGCTCACTAGGCATTGGAGTGGTGTAGTCTGGAATTACTAAGAGAAAGAAGAAAATAAAAAAAGGAAAGGTTAGCTAACAGACAAGATGGACCTGGTAATTGTAACCTGAATGAAAGACAAAGGGTAATTGTAGGGGCACGTGGCTAGGCGAACGGGTGTAGTTGACGAAAAGAAGTTATTAGCTATAATGAAAAGAAAAAGAAATTGCTTAACCAGCAGCCTAGTGGGATGTGAGCATTTGTCATGAGAAACATTCGGGAGCAACGTGGACGCTTATTGCTGAAGACTGTAATGAATGAAAATATCTAGAGGAGGATTTTAAGCAGCGTAGTCCACAGCAGCTGCTGTTGACACTGATGAAAACGATGACGATGTTATTGCACAGGAACACTCAGAATCCCAAAGTATTGTAAAAATTTGAAAAAAGGTGATGAATGCAATTCTTTGAAAAATTACAACTCTATCTATATGATCAGGAAAGTAATCACAAACTATAAAACTAAAGGAAGTGGACTGCGAATCTGTATCGTATTTTAGATGTGACATAAGGTTCTCTCGTTCTGCCACTTATGCTTCTGACGTGAATATGATCATATGAAAAAAGTCGTGTTGAATAAACGTGTAGCAGTTCCTTAAACCAGTTATTATTAGTTCTGTCAACAGTTGTAGTAATTTTTTTAAGCGACTAGTTTGAAATCCTTACAGGTTCATTTTCAAGCCTAGTCCACTGAGGCTGCACTGGCAGTGACTGATCTTAATAATAAACATTGAGTGGCAAAACATACTCTATAAATGTTAGCCCGGTGAATGCCATAATCCAAACATGCCTGTTACCAAGTCAAAATGAAACCAAGTAGCAGCTGTCGTATGTGAGCGATTCGATCTATTTTCTGGAAGCATAAAAAAGCGGGCTCTCTGGGAACAATAATGTAATGCTAGGCACTGTATATATGATGTCCACTGCAATAAGATCCAGCGATAAAATCGGCCTGATGGACCTCACCCCAAAATTCTGACTGGGACACGTGGCCAAACATTCATTGTTTGTAATCATATTACCCCTTTCTACGGAGAACAGCCTACGCTACGTACAGTGTGAATCTGCATTTACTGTACATTTTGCCCTCCATCGACTCCTCAGTAAGCACAGCAACTAACACCTATTCTCAACTGTAGCGTTCCTGAAAACTTCGTAGGACACTCGATCTCTATATACTGAATAACTCTCGGTTAACCCTCAGCTCATAGGTCCTTTACACCATTTCATTTTGTGTTGCAGTCTTCTCGACCTTCAAATGAACTAATGGGTAATATCACAGCAGTTTAACATTTTCACATTCATTAAAAAGAAACAAAAGCTCATTTTTTTTCTCGAGGTTCACGTAAACGAGAAACTACTGTCTCGTTGTTGTTACCTCATGTCCTAGAGCCGTTTCAACTCCCCGCCTTCTTTTCCTGTTTCTGGCTTTCTATCTTTGTATATACTCATAATGTTTATATGTATTTTGTTCAATGTTTTATTGTAGTTCTTGCAATATAAACAGAGTTTGAACTTCCAAATATGGCTATTGATTTTGTATAAAAGACATTTATGTCTTGAACGTGAGAATTAAATTAAAATTTTTAAGATGTAATATGTACATCAACATTATAAAATTAAAGATGTGGTCTTATCTACGCACAAAGGTCATAATAGGGCAAGGCTAGCAATCGGATAATTAAATAAACCTTTAAAGACACCAACCAAGCCAAACTTTTGACATAAATGTTGCAAACCCCGAAACTGGAAACTCGTACTTTGTTACGGTGGATTACATTCGATTTTACTCTTAAATAGAAAAGTTCGCACAGAGGACGTTTCTGCCTAACCGATTTCACAACAAAGATAACCACTGCTGCTGATGAAGATGAAGTCTTAAAAATGTTCGTAGAAATTAGTTATTTTAAATGTGACTACCTTGTTACTCTGGTATCAGGTGTATTATACTGCTTACAAACATTTACGTTATTTAATGCGCACTATTATCTTAAAACAAGGAAGTGTCACAGAGATTCTCGATAGCGATGAATTCCCTATTCTTGCTTTCCATGGAAACTTTCCAGTTACAAGAACGAAGTGGTCAAGTCCGCTTATAACACTGATACTTCTACGACTTGTAAAAAAGTCATTTCAAAATTTTTCTTTTTCCAGTTCCGTATCAGCATCTGACATATTTTGGGACTAACACAATGCAAGTTTATCAATTTCATTACTGTTGCAGCATTTCTTAAATATGCTTATTTCTGTAATTTACCAAGGATTACACCTTATTATGAGTAACGTGAAGCATGTAATACCACAAATAACTCTACAGATGAGGAGGAAATTTATGCCAGATATGATTAATTGTGTTCCAAATGATGCACTTAAGTTTCACGCTAGTACATTTGAGTTAGTTCCTAATAATATGTATTCCGGAAAACCGTCTCGGAGGGCAATTTGTATTTCGGCTACTTCGAGATTTCATCAGACACTGTTAAGTGGCTGAGGCATTGCCTCTGAGAATCCTCTTCCAAAATTCATACGCATTGGTTGCTATGAGACGCTGACAAGCCAATTACCGCGTGACAAAACTCCGTACCTATTGAATCTTAACACGTCTGAGGCATGAGCAGAGCAACAAAGTCAATTAGTCTCAAATGCTTCGCAGATGATCAGTTTGTTTCGGGTGACGGAGGTCAACCGATTACACACTTAATATTGGATCTAAGTGTGAGCATATAAGTGTGTAAAGTGTAAAAATATCACGGAGATTGATCTGGTAGTTTAACGAAGAATCCACGTACTGAGTTTCGTTGATTTTTAGGGACTGATTTTGTGAGCAAAGACATTTTTTTAGAAGTCAGAGCGCACAGGATGTGACAGGCCCGCAGATACGATTTACTGAACATAAAGAAAGCCGGTCTGTGTCAGCCTAGAGTGCTAATGAGGAACAGAAAGCATGAAAACGTAAAAATTTTGCAAGAATCCTGAACAACGAACGGAAAGGAGCCGTTAACTTGGTAGCGCTAAAGGACTAGCCACTATGATGACAAGCATTCTAACAATAAAATCAGTTAGGCAAAATAATGTTCACAATAGCAGGAATTAATTAAAAAGCCGTGACCACGCTGAGGAAAAAGGCTGCTTCCAGTTAGTGGAGGCCTATGTGACTGTAGGAGCAGTGACGCGTGTTTTACTCGTATGGTCTAGACGCTAGACACAAATGGCCTTGAGATGAGATCTGCGCGGGTTTTAAATAGTCACTCTGATTTTAGGTGGAAAAAGTGGAGATGACACAATCTGATGTTGCATCATTTCTGGTTAGTGTACACACAGATCATTTTTACCTCTTCAGTTACGATTTTTAAGTGTCAGACCTTTAGTGACTAGTTACAACACTATGTTCTTTTTAAAACAGTTATTACTGCTTATGATTTCAGATCTGTTACTGAATAGTATGCATCCTCTACTGTTTACGACCACAGTGGTGCAAGCACATTCACATCCAAACTTAAGCGTTCTGTAATAAATAGCATGCCTTCACCGATTTCCACGAGAATGTACTGCCGTAGAGAACACTGAGAAATTCACAGCAGAAAGTATCCTCTGTCATGCTCAATGCCATAACACTAGCCGTTCGTCTACGATGCAGCTCAGTAACTGGATTGTGAGCTTAGTAAAACATCGTCTAATCGTGTGCGACTTTCATTGTGGTTACAATTTAAAGTGATTCAAATGGCTCTGAGCACTATGGGACTTAACATCTTAGGTCATCAGTCACCTAGAACTTCGAACTACTTAAACCTAACTAACCTAAGGACATCACACACATCCTTGCTCGAGGCAGGATTCGAACCTGCGACCGTAGCAGTCACGCGGTGCCGGACTGCAGCGCCTAGAACCGCACGGCCACCGCGGCCGGCAAATTTAAAGTGAAAACTTGACGTATTGGAAACGTCCAAGGCTCTCTTCGTATTCATGCCCCGACTTCAGTGTGCAGGACTATTCATTCAGGGTGAAGATGTGAATCCACGAAGACGTACCTGAGTGAATACCACTACACAGCGTACGTCGCGCACCCACGAAAGCTTTCAGTACCATACACGTAGCAGTGCAGTGTTGTTGTGGTGCTCGAGAAGGTACTCAAAACATCACAGCCATATCGATGATGTTTCCCTCATCCACTGCAGTTCTCGTGTTACTCGGTGAACCGAAAACTGTAACACTTTTGTGATAATACGCTGCTTTTGAGGAGGTTCTTACTCCGCAGGTCGTTATACAACTTGTAGTTAAAGGCTGCCCACTGTAAGGAATCTGACGGTTTCCATCTTCTTTCAGTCACAGACGATGGACGGAAATATCATCTGCATTTACGCCATGGTGACCTGATATAATGCCATCGTTACTCTACATATAATTAAGAACTCTTAAAACATTCTTAGATGACAAGCGCTCTGGACTGAAGAAGTCCACTTCTTCGTGATTTGTGACGATACCAGTTCCCTTTTCGTTATAGTTATCGTTAGAAATGAGCATGTCCGACAGTTTTTGAGATCATTAGTTCCAGAATTAAGTCAAAGTCCAGAAAATCGTTAATAAGCTGCATAAAAACTGACTCATTACTATAGGGGCCATTGAGGAAACGTGAGGATATTTAAAAAACTATAAAGTAAAAAAAGAAAGAAAATTCGTAATATTCAAATAAATGAAAACAACTGGGGTTGGTTACATGTACTAACTAAACATTCTAACAAGTTCACTTATCTAAACTGTCATAAGTGAACTCCAAAAAAGATTACTGTCTTCTCGTCTCTGTCAAATTCAAATACACTGCACTAACAGACCGTTGCTCTAGTGAAAAAATTTCTACCATATTCACTTTAACCGTAGCTGGTGGAAGTGATGACGGACACTTAGGGGCACGCACGTTTCAGAAAATAACAGCATGATATTCTACAAATTTACGTAGCACTCATCAAGAGCACAGGTCACCCGCAACAGTGAAGGAATGTATATTAAGATAGCACTGGGCGAAGATGACGTAATGTGGCAGTCGTATGTAGCTGTTTGCATGTCGAGAATGTATGATACTACTAAATTGAAGAAAAAAAACTTTTTAACGTTAAATTACAACATTTTACATCTACATGTACATCATTACTCTATAATTTACACTTAAGCGTGAGAGAGATATATCAGATCCCTGTCATACCATTTTGCTCTTCTGGATTGTTCATTGGCTTTTGCCACTTGCCACATGTTTTTAAATACAATCAATCTATTGGAAAGAAGTGTGCCACAGTCTTAAGGTCTGCACGTTTTAAACGTGATAATCTGCATCCGCACTCATGATTCCTTTTCTAATGCAGTTAACATGAAAATCCAGTCTGACAACAGACGGTAGATCTACATTAATAAAAAGACCATGGGCAGATGCTGTCACGCATTTCACTGCTTGTATTATGACGGAGGCTTCCACCTGCTATGATTAAAATTCGATTAAGGTTGGTTTCTGCCAGTAATTTGCGTGTGCGTCCATCTGAACTGAGGCAATTGCAGCCACCCTCGTAATTATCTGCTTGTAATAGTATTTACGTAGACAACGCGATTCTTCTCTTAACAGGTCAAAGTACAAGTAAATCAGATTTTACTGAAATAGTAGTTTCTCGTTCGTATGAGGTAATGTTCGACCGAGTGTCGTACCTATGTCTTGGGCCTCTGGGGGCAGGGCGGCCCTCTTTGTGCCCTCAGACGGTGCAGAAACTTCACGTAATGTATTTAGTACAGGCTCTGCCTCGGACGGCCGCTTTTTGAAACGCTTCGGGGGTTTAGGGTCGGTCACTCCAGGATTCTAGTGAAATGTGCTGTGGGGGACAGCCTTCCGATTAACACTGAAAGTACGCCTTTTGCAGACGTCATGATACCATTTTCGAAAAGGCAGCTCAGAAATTGATACCCGTTTACGCTCCCAACAACGTGTTTGCGCCAGCCAAAAGTCGACAACCGGCTGATTAAGTTGTAAGTCACGCTCCTGGCAGACGTACTGATGTAAATGTGTTTACCAAAACTGTGGGTAGACTTAATACACTTACAAAAATAAACAGGGTGATAGGGGGAAAAACGAACATTTGCTCATGTCTTATAGCCTAATGTCAAGCCTGGAGCTCTCATTGGCTAATATGTGGCTTGGATCTTTCTGAAACTCATAAGACGAGAGCATGGAACACGTGTGGAAAATTTTCTCTTTTCTGATAGGTGTAACAAATAAACGTGAGTTGTGGTAGGCTTATGCGGGTTTTTCGAAGAATTACTTTTGGTGAGGATCACAGCAAGATAAACAAGAAGTATATATAATATTCGCCTCGGAGAGCGACAGAGAACATTCTGTTTCAGAGAGTGCCAGAGAGAACAGTCAGTGCCAGACATCGATGGAGAACAGCAGGTTTCTGGTTGAGAGATATATGGAGGGCAGTTGGTGTCCATTTGAGATCCGAGGCGTCAGCCAGAATGGTAAATGTTATTGCTGCAGTATCAGGATTTAATCGAAATCGGTATCGTGTGAAGATAAAGTACCTTTTGATCAAGTTAGAGTCCTTTCACAGCAGTTGTCATGAATCTTAATTCCTTTGTTTGAGTTTTTTCCCAATTCGGGACTCAACGTTTGTTACACTGAGCCTTAAGTTACCACGACTTGCTACAGGGTGTTTAAAATATGACCGGTATATTTGAAACGGCAATAAAAACTAAACGAACAGCGATAGAAATACACCGTTTGTTGCAATATGCTTGGGACAACAGTACATTTTCAGGCAGACAAACTTTCGAAATTACAGTAGTTACAATTTTCAACAACAGATGGCGCTGCGGTCTGGGAAACTCTATAGTACGATATTTTCCACATATCCACCATGCGTAGCAATAATATGGCGTAGTCTCTGAATGAGATTACCCGAAACCTTTGACAACGTGTCTGGCGGAATGGCTTCACATGCAGATGAGATGTACTGCTTCAGCTGTTCAATTGTTTCAGGATTCTGGCGGTACACCTGGTCTTTCAAGTGTCCCCACAAAAAGGAGTCACAGGAGTTCATGTCTGGCGAATAGGGAGGCCAATCCACGCCGCCTCCTGTATGTTTCGGATAGCCCAAAGCAGTCACACGATCATCGAAATATTCATTCAGGAAATTAAAGACGTCGGCCGTGCGATGTGGCCGGGCACCATCTTGCATAAACCACGAGGTGTTCGCAGTGTCGTCTAAGGCAGTTTGTACTGCCACAAATTCACGAAGAATGTCCAGATAGCGTGATGCAGTAATCGTTTCGGATCTGAAAAATGGGCCAGTGATTCCTTTGGAAGAAATGGCGGCCCAGACCAGTACTTTTTGAGGATGCAGGGACGATGGGACTGCAACATAGGGCTTTTCGGTTCCCCATATGCGCCAGTTCTGTTTATTGACGAAGCCGTCCAGGTAAAAATAAGCTTCGTCAGTAAACCAAATGCTGCCCACATGCATATCGCCGTCATCAATCCTGTGCACTATATCGTTAGCAAATGTCTCTCGTGCAGCAATGGTAGCGGCGCTGAGGGGTTGCCGCGTTTGAATTTTGTATGGATAGAGGTGTAAACTCTGGCGCATGAGACGATACGTGGACGTTGGCGTCATTTGGACCGCAGCTGCAACACGGCGAACGGAAACCCGAGGCCGCTGTTGGATCACCTGCTGCACTAGCTGCGTGTTGCCCTCTGTGGTTGCCGTACGCGGTCGCCCTACCTTTCCAGCACGTTCATCCGTCACGTTCCCAGTCCGTTAAAATTTTTCAAACAGATCCTTTATTGTATCGCTTTTCGGTCCTTTGGTTATATTAAACCTCCGTTGAAAACTTCGTCTTGTTGCAACAACACTGTGTTCTAGGCGGTGGAATTCCAAC
This sequence comes from Schistocerca serialis cubense, assembly GCF_023864345.2. Taxonomy (NCBI): domain Eukaryota; kingdom Metazoa; phylum Arthropoda; class Insecta; order Orthoptera; family Acrididae; genus Schistocerca; species Schistocerca serialis. Next base: position 588,724,617 of record NC_064640.1, read on the forward strand.
ACCAGATAAATCCTCTGTTCCAAGGAATAAACCATGTTGTCTACAGCACACTTGCACGTTGTGAACAGCACACGCTTACAGCAGAAAGACGACGTACAGAATGGCGCACCCACAGACTGCGTTGTCTTCTATATCTTTCACATCACTTGCAGCGCCATCTGTTGTTGAAAATTGTAACTACAGTAATTTCGAAAGTTTGTCCGCCTGAAAATGTACTGTTGTCCCAAGCATATTGCAACAAACGGTGTATTTCTATCGCTGCTCGTTTAGTTTTTATTGCCGTTTCAAATATACCGGTCATTTTTGAAACACCCTGTAGATTACTTGCCCGGTGCACGTTTTTATTCTGGTGCATATCTAACCAGCCCTCAATACCATCGGTAACGCAGTTATTTCTTCCACACCACTTAAAGACGGTTCAGTCGCTATTGCCGGAAGTGCCACCTCTTTTGCACTGTGTTTCCCAGTAGATTGCAGACCGACTGTACATGTGTTACTTATTACTGAGACAGTTTAATGCTTCATGTATTTCTTGTTATTTTTGAATGAAGATAGTCGCCATGTTTAGTTTTTCCCGTGTGTGTAGATTTTTGAAATTCTAATGTCTAGTAGGCATAACCTTCTTAATATAATTTCGGTAGTTAATTAATCCCATGTAATTTGAATATAGATAACTAAGGTCATCATTCATACTTATATCTATGTTAGGGACTTTTTTCTTATGACAATTCCCTGGTGCAAATATTCTCTTAAATAACAGTTTCCAGTCCGCCTACAAGCAATAGGATGTATTTTTTTTTTATTAATCATTGACGATAAGGCATCTGCTACCCTTGCACTGAAACAGTAGCAGAAAACAGCACAGCTTACATTGGTTCTTCCCCATACAGTAATACACTTCTCTCATTTGGCGACCCTACCAGGGCATTATTCCTTATCCACATAGTAATGGATTTCTTTCACTTGCTTGGCAGACAGTTCGCAGAACCACTTTTAGACTATCACTCGACTGTTCCATTCTCGAATAGCATGTTGTAGAAATGAAATGTAATGGGACTCAACAGAATATATTTGCGTACTGAGGGGAAAGTTGATGGTTGAAATTATATTAAAACGACCTTGCTGCTACGAAAAATGCCTTTGTTTTACTATTGATACTCTTTCTCCTACTTTGCAGTAATAGAAAAGAAGGTGCACTTCTTTGAACATTTTCGGTGTCTTCCCTCAATCTTATCTGCTAAGAATACGATGCCACGCAGAAATACTCTAGTAGAGGATGGACAATTATAGTGTGGGCAGTCTCTTCTGTAGATATTTTTGAATCTTCTAATCGTTCTGCCAATAAAACATGGACTTCGCTACACCTTGTCCACAACATTTTCTGTGTGATGGTTACAGTTTACTTTGTTCGTAATTGTAAATGCTGGGTATTTCGTTGAATCGAGAACTTTTACATTTGTTTTCCTTATCATGTAACCAAATTTTAACGGATTATTTGTAGTGCTAATGTGGAGGACCTCACATATTTTATTCATCAGAGTAGACGGCAACTTTTAACACCACAGAGGTATTTTGTCTATATCATTTTGTAATGTATCTTCTGATGAATTAACTAGAAGGTAAACGATGACATGTCCAAACACTCATTTTGTATCGTATCTTCTGATGAATTAACTAGAAGGTAAACGATGACAACATGTCCAAACAATATAAGACGACTGTTAATACTGCCTCCTAAGTGGTTTATATAGATTAGGAGCACCAGTGGGTATGAAATACTTCCTATGAAATCGTCAAATATAACTTCTACTTCACTCGACGACATCCCGTCAGTTACAGTGAACTGTATATTTTCTGACAGGGAATAACGAATCCAGTTGCACAACTGAGACGATACTCCATTAGTATTCCATTTGATTAGAAGCCGCTTGCGAGGAACGGTGTCAGAAGCCATCTGGAAATCTAGAAATATGGAACCAACTTGAGATCTCCTGTCTATAACACTCAAGGCTTTATGAGAACGAAGAATCAGTTGTGCTACAGAAATACAATATTTTCTGAATCTGTGATTACCATGTGTCAATATGTCAATAGATCGTTTTATAAGAGGTATCTAATAACTTTTGGACAAAATATATGTTCCACAAGCACAACGCAAATTAATTTCAGTGATATCTGTCTATAATTTAGCAGATTGCTTCTATTTCATTTTTTGTGTATTACTGTGAGCTGCGCGACTTTCCTGCCCTGAGCTACGGACCTGTTGTCGAGTGAGCGGTTATATATGACTGCTAAATATGGAATTATTACGTCAGCATACTCCGAAAGGAACTAAATTCGTATACAGTCTGGACCACAAGACTTGGCCTTATTAAGTGACTTAAGTTGATTTGCTACACCAATGGTATCCACTTTTAAGTTAGTCATGTTGACATCGATTCTTAATTTGAATTCCAGAACTTTTACTGCAACTATTTTGAAGAAAGAATTTCGGAAAACCGTGTTTAGCAACTGTACTTTGGTGATGCTGTCATCGGTAACATTACCATTGATATCGCACATTGAAGGTATTGATTTTGTGTTGCTGTTGGCCTGTCTTACATACGAGAAATGTGTCCTGGAAGGTATCTTGTGGCAACTATTGAAAGCATCTTGCATTGAAGTCTGCGATAAATTTCGAGCTTGTGTAAAACATTGTCAGTCTTAGAGATTATAGGTTCTTTTAACTGTGACATGGTTTGTTCGTTGCTGCTGTATTGTTTTCGAGACATATTTTGTGTAACATGGAGAATCTGTTCGGTCTCTTATTAATTTACTGCGAATGAATCCCTCAACTGTCAATACTATTTCCTTTAACTTAAACCAAATATGATTTATGCATACAAAGTAAGTTTGGAAGGAAGGAAATTGTCTCTAAGGAAGCCGTCATGCAGATCTTTATCTCATCTTTTGAAGTAGACGTATTTTACGTTCACTTTAGATTTGGATGTTACAGTGTCCAGTCTCGCTACGATATTGTGGCAACCAGTTTCCGCATCAGTTATGACACTCTCTATCTGCAAGAATGGTTAGTTGCCAAACGGTTTGGTGTGTTATTGCAGGCATTTGCATGTCGTGTGGGTTCGTGAATTAATTGCTCATTATAATATTGGGAGAATGCATTTAGTGCAGTTTCGGACGATGTTTTACGCCCACTACCGAATTAAAGCACAGATCTTCACCAACATACGGAAGGTAGATTGAAGTCACCATGAACTATAACTATATGAGTCGGGTAACTGTTTGTACTGAAACTAAAACTTTCCTTAAACCCTTCAGCAATTATCTTATCTGAGTAAAGGCTTCGGTAAAAGGAAGCATTTGTTAATTTATTTCGGTTGTCGAGGATAACCTCAACCCACACTAGCTCGCAGCAGCTACCTACTTCAATTTTACTACAAGATAAACTACTTCTACCACCAACGAACGCGGTACCGTCAACTAGTTACAGTATGTGACATAGTGCCATTCAGTAATTCAAAACTATCCTCCAATGTTGTGCGTTCTATTAATGACTCAACAATTAGAAATTCCCCAAGAAAGTAGTTAAATGTAATAATAAGAAACCATGCAAAAACCTTGTCTTACTAAAGGAATAAAAATATCTTCTAACCACAAAATGGAACTATATCTGACAACAAGAAAGAATAATTAGCCAAAAACAGCCAAATATTATAAAAACTACTGTGCTACATTAAGAAAGGTTATTAAAAAGTCCAGAAGCATATGCATTATGTCTGAGATTAATACCTCTGATAACAAAATCAAAACAATTTGGAATATTATTACAAGGGAGACAGGGCAACCAAGAGTACAGGATGACGGCATTACCATCAAAGCGAATGGGAACTTGACAAACAACAAGCCGGAAGTCGAGAACATTTTGAATAATCGTTTTTTAAATGTTATACAGAAAGTAGAATCTAAATGTTTATTAGAAGAAGCAAGGCAGTTAATCTAAGATGCCTTACCCACACAATTTTATACAATTGAGATTCCAACCACCTCTCCTTCTGAAATTAGGAAGATAATAAATTCTCTCAAGAATAGAAGCTCACATGGAATTGATGACATTTCCAGCAGGATAATAAAAGCTTGTTCTCTAGAGGTAAGTTGGATCGTACTGTGGTATGAATGGGACAGCGCTCAAATGGTTTAAATCATAGCTAATTGGAAGAGTGTAGAAAGTTGAAATATGCAGTTCACGTAATATGCAAAAAACTGGTGATTTCTCAAACTGGAGAGCAATCAAGAATGGGGTGCCGCAAAGTTCGGTCTGGGTCCTCTGCTGTTCTTAATATATAGTAATGACTTGCCGTTCTATATTCACGAAGATGCAAGGCTGGTGCTTTTTGCCGATGATACAAATATAGCTATCACACCCAACAGACAAGAAACGATGTTTTTCAGAAAATCATCTCTGCAAATGGGCTCTCATTAAACTTTGACAAAACACTGTATATACAGTTCCACTCAGTAAATAGAATGATACCATTAATAAATATAGACGTCCTCAGAAATCGGTAGCTAAGGTAGAATATTCACTATTTCTAGGTGTATGCATTGTTGAGGGGTTGAACGGGAAAAAACATACTGAAGATCTGCTGAAACGTTTGAGTTCAGCGAATTATGTTATTAGGGTCATTGCAAATTTTGGCGATATACATCTCAGTAAATTAGCTTACCACGCCTATTTTCCTTCTCTGCTTTTGTATGGCATCATATTCTGGGGAAACTCATCAATGAGGAAAAGAGTGTTCATTGCACAAAAGCGTGTAATCGGAATAATTGCTGCAGCTCATCCAAGATGATCCTGCAGACACTTTTTTAGAGATCCTAGCTAGGGATCCTCACTGTAGTCTCACTATATATATATTCACTTATTAAATTTGTTATTAACAATCCTAACGAATTCAAAAATAATAGCAGTGTACCTGGCTACAACACTAGGAGAAAGGATGATCTTCACCACTCAAGATTAAATCTAATTTAGGATCAGAGAGGGGTAAATTATGCTGCCACAAAAGTCTTTGGTCACTTACCTAATAGCATCAAAAGTCTGACCGAGTGCCATATAGCATTTAAAAGGAAATTAAAAGAATTTCTGAATGGAAACTCCTTCTACTCATTAGATGAATTTTTGGATATAGTAAGTGGGTAATTTCCCCCCCCCCCCCCCTCAACCCACCCCCCCAAAAAAATTTAAGTATCATCTGATATTTTGTGTAATGTAGTATCTCGTATAGACCTGACACGTTCCACTCCATTACGAAGTGTCGTATTCATGATATATGGAACAAGTACTAAAAAAACTGAATTCGGCTAATAATTTCTGATCACCGTCAGGGCCTTGGTAAAACCTTCGATTAAACTTATCTTTGGTCTTAGCCAGTTTACAGTGCCTATGACGATTTCTGCTTTTGTGATCTCTGTGGGCGTTTGTAGCTCAAGTTCCCTTTCAAAACAGGTACGATAATTTACAACTATAATACCAGTGTCCACAATGCTCTAACCTCTTTATTTATTATGCCTTACTAGTTGATCACTTTGACCATAACCCTTTTTGAGGTCACAGAATTGTTTGACACGTGGAATAATTGGCAACACTGAGAACGACGGACCTAAAATATAGTCATGAGAATGTATACTTCTTAAATATATTGTTTCGCAGAAACTTGTGAAGGTAGATCTTCGCAGCATTCTGAATGTTCAGCTCACATAATTGTAGCAGATGAGCCGAAGTCTTCTCACGGTGATGGCCTTTAGATACAGAAGGTGATTATGGAAAATGTTCTATAAATGTATTTGTATGTGTGTTTATCCTCTTGAGGTTAGCACGCTTAGTGTAGCTGTAGCTACGAATCAGTTAATCAGATACATTTGCTAGCTCCTCCACGGTGAAGTCGGCTAAAGCTCTCACCTGCAGACTACCACCTGACATTGAATTTGCACGTGGCATTCACATTCCACTGCTTGTGGAACAATCCATAATACATTGGTTCAACGCCTTGCTATTCAAATACATATGGTGGGCAATAATATATTCAGCTAATGTACTGGTGCAGTAAAGAGTACGTGCACCAGATTCGTGTTTCAGACGTAACACACGAGACAGTTTACAAACGGTCGGCCAGCGTGAAAAAGAGAACAGTCACTTCTCTCTTCTCTGTCCTAGAAAATGTTTGTTACGATTTTGTCAGTCATTTGTCGATACATAACTCGTTTCCACCAATCATCGTAAAGCAATTACGTGTTCATATAACATTTGTCTTTCATCAAAATTATTTTGAAAAATTTTAATTAAGAGAAAAGTTTTCCAGTTCGATGTAGAAAATAGCCGAAGTTGAGAAATTCATTCTTTTTATTTGACTGATGACCTATTTCTGGTATCAGAAACCATTCTCAAATAATCAAAATGGAAAAATTGGTGTATTCCGCGACAGCACACAAACCTAGTCAGTATTGTCCGTACTTGCGTCTAAGTCAAGTTTTTCAGTGAGCATTGGCCGAACAAACATAGAACTGTATCTTCTATATTTGCCCTGATAATGGTCACTGAAAATTTGAGAATGAGTTCTCGTACCAGAAACCGGTCTTCTGTTAAATAAATAGGACTTAATTTTCTCAGCTTTGGCTGTTTTCTTCATCAAACTGGTTAAAGCAAGTTGCTATCCTGTTATTAACCCAGCATGCTGGAAATCCAAAAATGAGAAGTTTTCAATAAGTAGATACTTGTAAATGTATTAAACGGCAAAAACGAAGAAAAAATAATTCTTATAGCATATCTTCACGGACAGTGGGATAACCGGAACAGAAGGGAATCGAAGCATTCGAGATGTAGCGCTACAGAAATAAGGTGGACTGATGAAGTAAGAAATTGGGAGGCTCTCCGATGGATCGACGACGAAAGAAGTATGTGGAAAACACTGAAAAGAAGAAGGGATGGGATGACGGAACATCTATTAAGACATCAGGGAATAATTTCCATCGTAGTAGAAAGAGCTGTAGAAGGTAAAATCTGTAGAGAAAACAGGGATTGGAACACATACACAAAGTAATTGAGGACGAATGTTGCAAGTGCAACTTTTAGACGAAGAGATTGCGACAGGGTAGGAATTCGTGTTGGGCCGCATCAAACCAGCCAGAAGACTGATGACTTAAAAAAAGAAGAAGGATATCTTCAAGATTGTCGAGTTAAATACTAAAAAGACCGAAGGTGATAACAAGTAAGGTAACAGGATGGCGGTGAGCTTCTCTGAACAGCAGAGTGAACGAATTGTCGGACCCAAGACAGACACAAAGCAACGCACCACATAGGCTATAAGCCTACTAACATAGAGATCATGAAAGGATTGAAAGAATGTGCTATTAGATAAATGAAATTATTCAAACAATTAAGGAAGACGAAATTTTTATTTCAATTATATACAGGAATTTGATGGAAAGGAAGGAAGAGAGGGAGAAGATAATGAACTGGGGGAATGGATGAAAGAGGAAGCCGACTAGTGGAGTTTGGCGCAGATAATATTTTAAGAATTACTAACACATGGTTTAGGAATTATGAAATAAGGTTGTGTATGAGGAAGGTACCTGGGAGCGCAGGAAAATTTCAGATGTATTATATAATGCTAAATTGGAAATTTAGAAACGAGACTTTAAACTGTAAAACCATTTCAGAAGTAGACGTAGGCTACGATCATAAGTTTCAGATTATGAACTGCACACAAAAACTGAAGATATTTAAAAAAATAGGATCTTTAGGAGATGGAATGGTTTTGGAGTATTTCAATGGGAGCATCAGGCAACAGTTAACGAAACGGGGGTAAGTAATACAATAAAAGGTGGAAGTGTAGTTTTGTGAGATGATGTCATGAAAGCAGCAGAGGATTAACTGGACAAAAAGACAGTACGAAACCTTGCGTAACACACCAGACGTTAAATTTAATTGGCAAAAAGTAGGATAAATAAATAAATAATATTGCAGCAAGGTAAACATGCAAAAGGGAGTAAAGATTTCTAAATAATGAGAATGGCAGAAAATGTAAGTTGTATAAGTAGGAATTGCATGAGGAGAAACGCAGAACTGTAGAAGCACCAATGATTCAGAGAAAGATAGATGCCGCGTGTCGGAAAATTAAATAGGTCTTTGCAGTAAGGAGAAGCAACTCATTGGCTCTCAAGAGCTCAGGTGGCAATCTAGTAGCGACAAAAGGAAAGAAGGCTGAAAAGTGTCAAAATATATAGAAGAGCTCTAGAAAGGAAACAAAGTTGAAGGCAATATAATGACAAAAGGAGAAGGAGTAATGAAGAGGAGTTAGGAGATGTGGTATTGCGCGAAGAACTTGACACAGATCTGAAAGAGCTAAATCGAAACAAGTCAAGTGGTAGACACATAATTCTCTCAGAATTACTAGGATTCTTTGCAGAGCCTGCCATGAAGAAACTATTCCATCCGGTATGTACTGCCTCCAGCGAGACTGGACAAGGCTTGGTGGCGTTGCGGGCAAGCAACTTGACGTGAGGGAAGAAAAATATATTGGCGAAGCTGAGAAAATGGAGACTCATTCTAGAAATGGACCATGAATGGAGAAATCAGTTGACATAAGCGACTTTGACAACGGTCCGATTGTTGTGACTCGGCACCTGTGAGTGAGCATCTCGTAAACTGCGATGCTGGTTGGCTGTGGTGTTGGACGATTAAGTGTCACGACAGAACGCTGAGGTCGGTGGCTTGCCCTCTCTGCAATCCAGGACAGTCGACGAACTGTGGCAGATCTGACGGCAGAGTGCAATGCGGGTGCAGGCAAAAGCGCTTCGGAAAACACAGTTTTGCTCACAATGCTGAACACGGGGCTCTGTACCAGACGAACCTACGTGATCCAAAAATGGCTCTGAGCACTATGGGACTCAACTGCTGTGGCCATAAGTCCCCTAGAACTTAGAACTACTTAAACCTAACTAACCTAAGGACATCACACACATCCATGCCCGAGGCAGGATTCGAACCTGCGACCGTAGCGGTCGTGCGGTTCCAGACTGTAGCGCCTTTAACCGCTCGGCCACTCCGGCCGGCTACCTACGTGATCCCACGTTGATTCAAAGACACCATTATTTAAGACTGGAGTTGGTGTGGGATAATTTAGCTTGACCATGTATCACTGGGAACGTTTTTACACCACATTGATAGTCGTGACTGGATACGTCATCATCCAGGCGAACAGCGGCACGGAACGTGTACCGCGCTACGGAAGCAAGCCCATGAAAGAATTTTTGTGATATGAAGTATAGTCACACGATAGTGAACTTGAGTATAAACAGTTGGTACTTCATTCGTCTGGGAACTTAACAAGACATTGTACCATGCAGAATCGCTGCTGTATTGCAATTGCAAAGGTGGATTTCAGCGTCCAGAAAGCCTGCTAGACAAACAATCAGACCAGTCGTATTAATGAGTTGTATTACAAAAAGAAAATTACATTACTTAACTTTTTCTATGACACAGATGTGTCGCAAGCAAAGGGCAACATACAAAATAATCAGTCTTCCCTAGTACAAACAATCCCAAGTCTGCGCTACATAGAGAATACAAGCGAAGTGATCTAGCGTTGACGCTGCTATAGAAGTCACTAATCTTGAAATTGCTATGGAACTGGGCCGTCATCAGTCGGTCGCGACGCTTATGTCATCTTCACATAGGGGCCGCCGCAGTCGCGTTGTCGTCCTGGAGGGAGGTCCAGTTAGCGTACGACAGGCTGACTTCTTCTCACAGCCTTCCCTTCCCTGTCACTCACTACTGGCGTGCCGGCGCTTCACTTTACTCCGTAACATGGATTAACACGCTATTAAGCGGATGACCATAATTTTTTGGGTTTTACAGTACTATGAGACGCCGACTGATACGGCTGTGTCATAAGGAACCTCAAGCCACCGCAACTTAGTCTAGTGGCACATAAGTTTGAGCCGTTACTGACAGCGGCGAAAACCGGCCAGAGTGGAATAATGCGATCGTACCCACATCGTCACATCTCGCACTGCGCGCATCAAGAGAACACACTGTTTTTGTTACATCCGGTACCACGGAGATAACCAAAATGGAAGGTGAGGTAGCACTTAACATATTTTATCACGGTGTGACAACTAGTCTCATAAACATAAAGGGACTTTATAACAACAAAAACGTGATTTAAGTTTAATGGAGGATTGCAGAATTGAATTACAATACATAAAGTTTCTTCTTTACTTAAATGTAACTGAAAGAATGCTCTTCTGAAAAGTAAATTCTAAGTTGTAAATTTCATTCCGCAACTCTGCCGTATTAGTACCTTTGGAACACGGAGTTCAGATTAATCCGCAGCTAGGGAATTTGTATTGACCATATTATATGGGGTCATAAAGAATCTAGGTGAAGATCAAGGATAGGGCGGCTCGAAGGCTGCACCCCACATTATTTATAAAACGTTTACGTCGTCTGGAAGTCGGAATTAGCAATAGTGTCACCAATGAGGCTCCTGCCGGTGATAATAGAATTGTTATTAAACTATTCACTACGTTAGCTACGAACAACCTAGTACGAAGTTCAGTCTTTCCAATGCATATTCTGGAGTTCAAAAATGTGTGTGAATACCTAAGGGACCAAACTGCTGAGATCATCGGTCCCTAGACTTACACACTACTTAAACTAACTTAACCTAACTTACGTTAAGAACACACACACACACACACACACACACACACACACACAGGCACACCCATGCCCGAGGGAGGGCTCGAACCTCCGACGGGAGCGGCCTCGCAGTCCGTGACACGGCGCCTTAAACCGCACGGCCACATCGCACGGCTATTCTGGAGTGAACAATCACTGAATTATGAGTAGAAGACAAGGAATTATTTGAAGATAAAAGAGAACAAGAACATCATAGAGAAACCAATGCAAGTGAGTAATTATTTTCAAATGTCGGAGGTTATCTGATTGCAGATTCACTGGATTCATTGCACCTTAGTAACGGATTATTGTGATATCATAGATGTTTGCGCTATGGTCATCAAAGCAAACAATGCCGTAACCAGCAAAGATGTGCTCAAAGTGCAGATTCATATGACAATGTGAACTGCGACCAGTCGGTAGCTGCAATTTGTGGACGTTCTTCTCGTGGTCACTAGTCGAACGACACTACTCTGTGTATGGTAGGCAGAGACATACTGAATAAATTACGGCACTCAGAGAGGTAACTTACAGGAAAGCTGTAGGGAGGAATGGAGGTGTGGCAGCAGAGCTCCCAGAAAGAGTCACGGGGCCTTCCCACCATTACCGCATACGTAACCTGTCAAACTGAAAGCGTAACGGCGCGCGATTGTGACATTGTCACCTGCAGGTATGTACACGCTTAGACATTAATTACAATCACCCGCCGGCCAACGCAGAGACCAACAAGGTACGAGTCCCATCTGGAAGAGTCGTATTTGGGTGTAAGAAATGTACTGGGTTCGTTGTGTGCTGCTGACGCCAGTGGTGGTAGTCCCTTGTTAGGAAATTCTAGTTTTCGGCGTATAAGGATATACGATTTTTGTACTATATGTCCTTGGTGTACGTATCTACTCCTTTGCACTGCGTGCCGTATGGTGTTGTTAGATGGAACCTATACGGTATATTAATTCAGATGAGGCAGTTTCCGCTGCTGTTGTCGTGCAGAAGCAACTGTCTGTAGCGCTCTGGTGCGTACGTTCACAGCCTAGATTATCGTGACTTCATGCTGTTACATATTAAGCTATGCTGAAAGTATAATAGCGATGTATTTACGATTGCACTATTAGTACATTTTTCTTCTAGTTAAAAGTTTTAACATTAAAATTACAAACTTTCGTTTTTCAGGCAACATACATTATGTGAATCCAGTTCATATCGCAGACATTTTACGAAATTACATGGCACAGTCAACAGTGTTTCGTAACGTGACAGAAGATATGGAATTGGAGACCTTTATTTTGCGAATACTCTTCTCGAAACCGTTAACGGTAAGTTCCTTGGAGAAACATCTGTGACAATAAATGGTACATGAGATGCTGACGATCAGATTACCTTCGAGGATGAATGTATTTATAGGGGCACATCAACTCAAAGTGGGAATGAAGAAGGTCGTTCTACAAGTGAGTATAAACCATTACCACCAGACGAAGATAAACAAAACGAATTGACAGAAATCACTAAGAAAGGTGTATGTAAATGAATGAATATGTAGAAAAGTACGGAAGCGTAATAAAAAATATGAATCGGTAGCTGCAAACAAATTTAATTGTACAACGGTTATTGTTAATTAAGCGGTAAGATTTTGCAAAGCACCTCCAAAATAGTATCAACATTCTTCAATAAAACAGGAAATCCTTGGAAATTTTAAAGAATACAGAGGTCATGGTATGATTTTCCGTGATTACAATTTACGAAACTAGGCAATTATTTCTGCCAAAAAACACAATTGTAAATGCATTGCGTGGAAGATTTTTGTTGATAGATTTGAAAGAGAAAATTGCATTCGATCCCGATAAACAACTAGATTGGTTTGTACGGGAAAAATAAAGGACAAGATGTAATGGGGTCTGCTGCAGAATTTGTGCAGAAGGATAACGAGTTAATCGCAAGCGAAGAGTATAGTGCAAATATTATTCTCAATAAATACCAGTTACAAGTTGATTATGATATGGAATGTGGACGAACTTCGTCGAATGTAGGAGAAAAGCACACGTTTCCTGCAGTGAAATCTGTTTTATCTGCAACACTGTCTCTTACCGTGGAACTCAGAATGTCATCTGCTGGGTTCCTTGGTACAACGAAGTACTTCTGTTTTCAAGAATAAAATGGACAATTCGAACCAAGGATAAGACAGGCAATAACACCCGGAAACTCCTTTTAACATGGTAGCTGATGCTATCACCTCTGGTAAACTTGCACGGAACCAAGTTATCAGTTAGACAAAAGATGTTTTCAATTCAGGGTTAAGAGACAACACACTACTGTTGCTTGACTCTTGGACTAAACAAGCCGATACCCTTAAATGGAAAACCCTTAAATGGAAAACATTTTCGCACATAAATAATCCCCCCCACGAATAACAAAATACATTCAGCCATTAGGTGTGCACTTCCTTAGGCAGTTTACTAGTTAACTTGTTGTTCGTGGGCATCAAGACTGCATTGGAAACATATTTATTTTCCAGGTATCGCAAGATGGATTACAAGACCGAGTATTAATAAATGGAACTTCATTCAATTGTTCATCTCCAAATGTCTTTGTCAATTTTCAAGGATATGATCATTTATGCCAGGCAGACTTTTGGATATGTGACAAACTAAACTGTAACAAATTTTAGACGTGTTGTAGAATCAATGTTACGAGTAGGAAACAGTGATTGTGGTATGAAACATTGTGAAGGCGATGCTGTTATTCCCCAAAGTTCCGCCTGGAGCATTCTGTAGTAAGATATCATTATCAGATTTGAATACTATCGTACGATGCAGCAGAATACACCAGTATAGAAGTGCCATTTTACAGTAGACAAGTAAAAATCTATGTTTGTGGAAACATTACATCTTTTACTGATTATGAAAAAATACAAGCTTTGTACATATAATTATGCATGTGTCTACATAGATATGTATGTTTGTGTGTGTGTATGTATGTTAAAGGATAAAAGTAGAGGGTCCAAAAATGGCTCTGAGCACTATGGGACTTAACATCTGTGGTCATCAGTCCCCTAGAACTTAGAACTACTTAAAGCTAACTAACCTAAGGACATCACACACATCCATGCCCGAGGCAGGATTCGAACCTGCGACCGTAGCGGTCACGCGGTTCCAGACTGAAGCGCCTAGAACCGCACGGCCACACCGGCCGGCGTAGAGGGTCCCTTAATGTTTAAACGTATTTTCTACTGCGTACTGTACCATATATTGCGGGGTTTATTTTCATCAGGAAATAACACTGTCGTTGGCCTATAAATCGACATACGACTTATGAATGCATATCCGTATTGCTCGAAGACTTTTCCTTAATAGGAGATCTTCACAACCACGTTCACCGAATCGAAATGATCTGATATATGAACTTCACCGAAATACTACTCATACGGTTGAAACACCTACCTTGCAAGTCGGTGTCGTTCACTTTAGACGGCCAATAAACGGGTCGCCGCTACGGTCGCAGATTCGAATCCTGCCTCGGTCATGGATGTGTGTGATGTTCTTAGATTAGTTAGGTTTAAGTAGTTCTTAGTTCTAGGGGACTGATGACCTCAGCAGTTAAGTCCCAAAGTACTCAGAGCCATTTGAAACCGGTCGCCTTAAAACTTCTAAGTCAAGTCTTATACCAGATTTGGCGACGCTGTCGGTACAGTGCTGTTACAGCACTGTATCTGCTCCTGATTTCGTGGTAAGCGTCACGCAATATAAAGTCTCGAGTTCGAGTCCACTTCATTACTTTGATTTTTAAATGTCATTTCGGTTGACAGCTTATGTTATCAGTCTCATGGAACCTCATAGATAAGTACCTTTAATTTCTAACCCATCTGCAGTATCAAAAATTTTCTAAAACAATCCCTCGCAACAGCTCGTGGCTGCGTCAAGAAAAAAAATTTACGCTAGAGAATTTCCTCGGCCATATGCCACCCACCGCCCAACGCCAGGCACACCGTCCGCCTTGTGAATGCGGCCCGGGGCTACGAGTCTATTTATCGACTGTTATTTTCCCACTTGAAATTCTAAGATTTATCTTGCAGTTTCGTGTTGGATTTTTCATTCTTGAAACTTATGAGAGTTGTTCAAGTGTTGTAAAACAGATTCTCAAGTGGAAAAAGGTCTAAAATTTGCGACGTATTATTAACTTTGGATTTAATAGAGGGGTGAAGGCAGCAGAAGCAGCTCGCAACCATTATATTTTATGAGAGGAAAGTGTCTTCGGACAAAACACGCAAGAAAACGATTTTATTTTTACAAGAAAATCGTTCTGGCATAAATGATTTTCCAGATTCAGCAAGTCAAGATAGCAGACATATGATGAACTGCATGTGATGAACTGCGACCATTTATATGTCTTTCGACGTTTCCATTTAATAGGCAAGATTCAAAAAATACGTTCTAATGTGTGTGAATTCTTAAGGGACTAAACTACTGAGGCCATCGGTCCCTAGACTTACACACTTCTTAAACTAACTTATGCTAAAAACCACACTCACCCGTGTCCGAGGGAGGACTCGAACCTCTGGAGAGAGGGGCCGCGCAATCGGTGACAAGGAGCCCTAAACGGGGTGATCACCCCGCGCAGCTGCAAGATTCAGAAGTCGGGAGTAGGTGTACAGCATGCTGCAATTCGAGGCAACAGAAATCAAATGGGTGAGTGTTACTGGTTATTGCATTTTTCTTGAACGTCATTGGTTCATACATTGAGGATTCCCATGCCATACTGTTACTGACAGCGATTTATGGTCAATGTATGTTATCTTCTTAAGGAGAAATTAACGACTGAACTGTAACAAGAGATAAACATTCGAGAAAAGGTTTGTGTGAACATATTTTCCATCTGTAGTCTGAGAGAGGGTTTATAAACTAAGAACTCCTCCGCAGGGGTGTGTCCATCAAGGCTGGTATTTGTTGCCAACAATGGAGATATCTTTTGGTTAAAGTGTAGGGAAAACAACAGACGAAATTGAATCATGTGTTGGTACTGCACATTACAATACTCTGCTGATTCCAGAAACAAAGCTATCCAGGAGATCGTCTGGGAAGTCATCCCTTGGGCATTATATTTCTGATCTTATACCTTCAAATGTGTTCCTTTCCCAGACCTTATCGAACAACTGTGAGAAAATTCTTTTCTGAACGAAAATGAACTTCAAATCTGGTTTGACAACATCCTTAACTCATCAGAACCAGTAGGTTTGTACAGGTATGGAATCGGTTCCTGACTACTGGCAGAGTTCTAGATATTGTAAGCGAACATATTGTTGATGACTAATTAATGTTCACTGTTGCACCCAGTAAGTTAATGTAAAACACTGTTAAAATACGCACTACACTAATACAAATGAAATGAAACTCATCACAGTCGCCGGCCGTTGTGGCCGAGCGTTTCTAGGCGCTACAGTCTGGAACCGCGCGACCGATACGGTCGCAGGTTCGAATCCTGCTGCCTCGGGCATGGATGTGTGTGACGTCCTTAGGTTAGTTAGGTTTAAGTAGTTCCAAGTTCTAGGGGACTCATGACCTCAGATGTTAAGTCCCATAGTGCTCAGAGCCATTTGAACCATCACCACAGTAGAGTTACGATAAGAGACTGTTTTAATAAAACATGAAGTATCTGTAACACGAGCATGCTTATATCAACATGAATTAGTAAGATGTTTTTCACTTTGGGACTCGAAACTGTCTGTGTTTACTAGTTGTCCTGTGTCACACTCAAGTAGTATGGAAAAGTGGGTTTTCATAAATAAAAGTTCTTGCTCACAAAAACGAGAAGTTACATCAGCAAAGGCGGAAAGCAGTATTATCAGTTGTGCACTATGGTAAGTTTTTCGCCCTTATACTACGAGGTACTGAGAGTAAGGATGATGATGATGTTTGCGGCCGGGAATCGAACCCGGGACACCGTGACCCAGAGGCAGCAACTCTAGCCACTAGACCACGAGCTGCGGACACCGAAAGTAGCGAGACGATATGTAATAGAGAAGTTTTCTTAAGATTTCCATATTTATTTTCGATGTGGCTGCTTGTACATGTGTAACAGAACGGCTAATACGCCATTTCGTGAGTCCGGAACGGCAAGTCAAGAGAGCCTTCATTTCACAAGCGACCACATTCCCCAGAGCTATTGAAGCATACGATATTCGTTTCTCATTTATCGCCTCAGTGGTAACTACAACAAATAAATCACAACAGAATAGAAGTGGCAGGCCACACTCAGTGCGTTCGGTCTTTCCGGAAGGAAGTGTTGGATGCCTTGGAGACTAATCCGACCACCAACATATGTGGCATTGCCTCAGAGTTAAGAATGTCTCACAGCAGTGACTAGGTTATTTTGAAAGCCGAGTCCTTACATATCTTAAATCTCCAAGGGGTGCAGTTATTTCATGGATCCATCCTGCATGTGTTCGTTTTGCATAGGAGTTCCAGCAACGAATTGGTCAAGATGTGCATATCACAGCTTACGTGTTTTTCAGTGATCATGTAACAACACTAGGGATTTGGCATTCAGTTACTGCAACAATCATTTGTGGGCGCCAGAATACCACCATTACATGTGCAACCAATAGGCACCTCATCGCTTCACAGTTTATGTGTGATCGTGCTTGGTCAGCGACTAGTTAGTAACCATGGCGCTTGACTGCCACAGATCCTCCTTTCTTATACCCACACTGGTGTCCAAAATTAAAGCAATAAACGGAAATTTAGCAAGGCTGTGTTTATTTTGTCACAAAACAGTATAAACAGTTGATAATAAAGTAGAAACTATGTAAATAATACAGAAAGTAAACGACTGCAACATGCATAATGGTAGGCTAAAATGTTGTTCGTTTTTTTTCCAACTTAAGAGGGGTAGGACGTCAAACGGGCCGACTTGGAGTAGGAGAGGCACCACAGGACATTTTAATTTCCACTGTCTATACTTTTACAAGTAAATTCATAAAACTTTGTCAGCATGACCAGGAAGGATTCAGGATTCACACTCGTAGCAGCGGAACTTCAAAACCATAACAAAATATTTTTTTTACATGTGAAATTTCATCATTTTTTCACTTACTATTGGCTGCATTTGTTGCTATAGGTACACTTTGCTTCATAAGTAAGAGAGACTGTTCGATGAATTTTGTACAGCATACAAACCATACATACAGGTGTCTGAAACTCTAGAATCTATTTAATTGATGAAAAAATGAATGAGCTGTTACGTTTTAAACTTTATGTTTAGAAAAAATCAAATTTTGTAGTTAATTATCTCAATTTTACCACAGTTTTTAATAGATTTGTAAAATTCTAGAGTTTCATACACCTGTAAGTATGGTTTGTATGCTGTGCAGAATTCATTAAAGAATCTCTCTTACTTGTGAAGAAAAATGTACCTATAGCAATAAATGCAGCCAACAGTAAGTGAAAAAATGATGAAATTTCATATCTAAAAAAGATTTATTTTGTTATGTTTTTGCACTTCCACAGCTGTGAGTGTGAATCCTAAATCCTTCCTGGTCATGCTGACAAAGTTTTATGAATTTATTTGTAAAAGTATAGACTGTATGTATGTATGTATAGTATAGTACGTAAAAGTATAGAAAATAAAATGTCCTGTGGTGCCTCTCCTGCTCCAAGTAGGCCCGTTTGACGTCCTACCCCCCTTAACGGGTTTGCACACACATTCTGACAAGTGGTTAATGTGCTCACTGTCGGGTGTGACCACCTCTGGCAGCAATATAGGCTTGACAGTGACGTAACATGCTGTGAATGAATTCATCAACCTCAGGTTGAGGCAATAACGCCCATTCTTCCTGCAGAGATGCTCACAAATCTTGGAGAGTGCTTGGAGGATGCTGACGTGATGCAATTTGCCTCCCTAGTGCATCCCAAACACTCTCTATGGGATTCAGATCGAGAGAACGGGCAGGCCACACCGTGCATGTAATATCATCCGTTTCCAAGCAAACATTAACCACCAGTGCTTATGAGGTCTAGCATTAGATTATATAACATTAGATTAATACTTGTTCCATAGATCATGAATGCGACACTTCGTAATGATGTGGAACGTGTCAGGTTAATAAAAGATGTCTGTACAAGATATTACATTACACAAAATATCGCATGACCCTAATGTTTAAGTTGTTTATTTTTTCCCTTAATTTATATCTAAAAATTCAGCCAATGAGTAGAAGGAGTTGTCATCTAGAAATTCTTTTAATTTATTTTTAAATGTTGGTTGGCTATCTGTCAGGCTTTGATGCTGTTTGGTAGGTGACCAAAGACTTTTGTGGCAGCATAATTTACCCCTTTCTGTGCCAACGTCAGATATAACCCAGCATAGTGAAGATCATCCTTTCTCCTGGTGTTATAGCTATGCACACTGCTATTACTTTTGAATTGGGTTGGATTATTAACAACAAATTTCATAAGTGAATATATATACTGTGAGGTTACTGTGAGGATCTCTAGATCCTTAAATAGATGTCTGCAGGATGACCGAGGGTGGGCTCCAGCAATTATTCTGATTACACGTTTTTGAGCAATGAATACTTTTCTACTCAACGATGAATTGCCCCAGAATATGATGCCATACGAAAGCAGTGAATGAAAGTAGGCATAGTAAGCTAATTTACTGAGATTCTTGTCACCAAAATTTGCAATAACCCTAATAGCGTACGTAGCTGAACTCCGACGTTTCAGCAGACCATCAATGTGTTGCTTCCAGTTTATCGTCCATCAGCAAGAATTCTGGGCCCACAGCACCTCGCAGCAACAGCAAATGAGGTCTCAGGATATCGTCACGATACGTGACAATTGTTAAGCCTAGCTGATTCACCCATGCAATTTTGTAAAGAGGTGTTCGAGTGGTCAACACACTCACTGCCGACACTATGAGGGATCCTCCTCGATATCAGTCTCTTTCCATAATGTTTGGGTCCCGAAATGGTGTTCCAAGTTCCCTCAAGATAGGAATTCGTCGATAATCGCTCAAATCGGGACGCAGCTTTGAATAGGACAATTGCCCACTGTTCAACCGTCCAGGTGGTATGTTGAAGTCTTCACCCTAGACGTTTCCTTCTGTGAAGGTAGAGATACAGCAGGTCTACGACAATAAAGACCACTCTGCCGAAGCCTTCTGTACACCACTTGCCTCTTTACAACACATCCAGTGGATGCTTCGAGGTCAGATGCCAGTTGCCGTGCGGTACTACAGTGCTCCTGTCGTGCCCTTACTGCCAGATAGCGGTCTTTTCTTTCTGATGCCACATGTGGTTGGTCCTGCCTTGGTCTTTAGGATACAGAACGATTCACATTATGCCATCCGGCCACCTAAGACTACTACTCCTCCTTGAACACCAAGCTGACTGCTGTGTACAGAGAGCGAACGGATGTAATTATGGTCATAATCTGCAATACATGTTCAGTACCATCACACAAGTTTTCAAGAACTATCGCCCTGCATTTCTCACATTTAGTATGGAAGATTGTAATTTGGATAACTGCATAGCAACACATAGCCGTAAACTTCGTCGTCGAACTCTGCTAGATGGTGCTGTACACGAGAACACTAGAGGTGTATGCCACTAGGTGGTGCTGTATATGAGATTACTGGAGGGGAACGCAAAGATTTCCTTATTGGAGCGCTAGCCAGCATATGAGGAGCGTGAAAGTGTATATAAATGGTGAGCTTGCGGATGTGCTCTTAATGTATGGAATAGCTGAATTCAATCGACAAGCCACTTGAAGCAATTACCGAGAACGCTCCCGCGCCAGACATCTGCCACAGCAAAGTCCTGTCGACAGCGAGGTCATTAGAGACGGAAGAGTAGCTAATGTTGGGGAAGGATGAGAAAGGAAGTCGGCCTTGCCATTTTAAAGGGACAGTCCCGGAATTTTGCTTTAAGGGATTTAGGGAAACCTACATGTTGATAAGCGAATGTGGATTTAAAACGCAAAGATTTCCTTATTGGAGCGCTAGCCAGCATATGAGGAGCATGAAAGTGTATATAAATGGTGAGCTTGCGGATGTGCTCTTAATGTATGGAATAGCTGAATTCAATCGACAAGCCACTTGAAGCAATTACCGAGAACGCCCCCGCGCCAGACATCTGCCACAGCAAAGTCCTGTCGACAGCGAGGTCATTAGAGACGGAAGAGTAGCTAATGTTGGGGAAGGATGAGAAAGGAAGTCGGCCTTGCCATTTTAAAGGGACAGTCCCGGAATTTTGCTTTAAGGGATTTAGGGAAACCTACATGTTGATAACCGAATGTGGATTTAAAACATCGTGCCCAAGATGCGAGCACGGCTGACCACGTCGCCACCTCGCTCAGTTTGCTGGAACAGATCAACAAAAACTATTTTAGGTACGAGACTGCTCGAAACAGGAAACAAAAACCATTCATAGCTCTAGAAATGGAAGGCTGTATAGTTACAGTTTCCCGTCTGTCAGCCAGTAACTTAGATGTACTTTCCATACACCAACAAAATACGCAGCTGCTGATGTACCTCCAACCACACTTGGGAATAATCACACATTTTACTCCCCTCTGGCATTTCATGTAGAACAAAATGAATTTGAGAGAAAGAAACAAGTCAGACCGATATGCATTTTTAATTTACTACGATGAATGTTCTAAAACCTTTTTTGAGTAATGTTAAGCAATCTTAAATACTTTTATCCATTTTCACTTACTTAACCCTTGAGGATTAAGGCTTGTCCATATCTGAAAACGCTTACCCGCAACTGTATGAAAAAACTCTCTTTCATAAACAACTGGAAAGGTGCAAAAAATGGTTCAAATGGCTCTGAGCACAATGGGACTCAACTTCTGAGGCCATTAGTCCCCTAGAACTTAGAATTAGTTAAACCTAACTAACCTGAGGACATCACACACATCCATGCCCGAGGCAGGATTCGAACCTGCGACCGTAGCGGTCTCACGGTTCCAGACTGCAGCGCCTAGAACCGCACGGCGGAAAGGTGCAGAATCTCATTCTAGTAACTGGATATTCCCTGGCGTCTCATATATCTCGGTGATATGACAGAGTTCGACTGAATTAACGTGCAAACTTTGCATTCGTAGAAAACACTTTGTAAGCAGGATTAGCTGTTAACGTACAAATGGTGAGTTTTACCCTACGCACCATTCCATCTGTGGCATAGTGAAGGAAACATCTTCTTTTTTTAAAGTTTCCCTATGCTACTGGGTCGGAATTCTGCCACGTTCAATTACTCTTCCACCTGTTCCAGGTACGAGAAGTAGCGAAACACAAAAGCCGTTTTCTTCTATTACTATAGCAGCAGCTTTTGGTCATTTCCTTCACTTGGTTCAAACTATGTGTGAAGAATTATTGTATCTTCACACAACACAGTGGTGAAGAAGTACGCGACACAAAATTACCAACTGCAGGAGATTTCCCATTGAAGCAGTGCAGTGTTCACAACGATTCTCAGTTAATGGCTGCTTCACTTATGTCATAGCTCCTCCCCCGATTCCCTCCATTGGTGCAAATTTTCGATCTTAGAGAAATAATGAGAGAAAATTATTGTAACCAAATGTTTGAGTAAATGCGCGGAAAGTTAGAAGGAAGCCTGAACACGACTGTTGTGTATCAAGCTGTGGCAATATTCAGCAGGGGAGGGATTATCTGACTGCTTCATTTTACACGTGGCAAATTAAAGAACATATATTCGGTGCGCTGCACGCTGCTAATGTGGAAAGCGATGCGGCGTCAGCGGCGTCGTGGCAGAGGCCGCACTCGGACGCGTCCCGCCCTGCGCGGCATTTCTTTAATAACGTTCCACACCGAGACAGGCCAGCCAGCACTAATGGACGAGGCTCGCAGGACAACGCCCCCGCCCCCACCCACGCTCGCCGAATTTTACTCTGTAATGAAGTCGCCTTCTCTGTCCTGCACGGTATGGCCACTCATGTTGGCTCGTTTGCTCTAAACGCTACGCTGCTTCTCTCGTATTTTTTTACAACTCTAAATGTGTCACGTGTACGGATTACGCGGTTATTCGCTAAATATTCTTATTTTTGTTCAGTATACAGGTTTCTTGAGCCTCATGAAGTTCACATGTTATAATCACAAAACTTTTTATCAGTTTAGAGGTTTTATACTAGTCTGCATTAATACTCCGCGTTATATGTTGTAGTAAACAGTAAACATGTGACAACTGACTGTTCTCTTCTACTGTCGGTTCTCACGATCAAAAAATTACATTCTACACGAGCTCCAACTTTATATCTGTGAGTCATAAAGCATACGTATTTACTGACTAGAAATAAATTTTTGGGATATTCTCTGGAGATGCCCAGTTAGCCGGGATCTTCGCAGGAGTTTCTTGAGGCTCTCAGTAACGCCTAAGTTAAGATCAAGTAAACTCACCAGATAAGCAAGTGGAGTCGGAAGCATTAAATCATTTAATAATAGAGAGTTGGTAAAGAGTTGTATTCGTGACGTGCTTCTTCTTTCTTTCTCCAATAAGAGCTGGGTGCAAGCTTGATCCTTCCATCTTCCCAGCTGCATTAAGATTCTGCACTTTCCTTAAATTAATTAATGCGGATAATGGAATAGTTCCCCCAAAAAAGTAAGATTTACGCGAGGTATCTCACCAATATCAAGCCACACTCTTCTTCTTCTTCGTCTTTTGCCTGTTCCTGTTTTATCTGCTAAGTCGCCATTGCTATATGGGTTAAGGCAATGTTAGTATATTTGACGACAGAATGCCTCTTCTGACGCCAACTCTTGCGCCGGGACGAACTCTGCATACCCCATCGTTTGTGTCTATAGTAAAACTATGTTTAAGTAAGAGATTTATTCCTAAGTATTTACGTATAGCGTATCTGTGATGTGTTGGGGTATCAGCCCGGCATTTACCTTGTTGGATATGGAAAACTACCTGAAGCCCACATACAGCCTGACTAGCTCACCAACCTTCGTCTTATATCCGCTAGGTGGAGTTGATCCGGAGTGGCTGAACTTTACGTGTCCTGGAGGTGCCAGGTTAAAGCTTTCGGCTGTCAGAGGGCGTGATTGCAACCAACACAGAAGGACAATTAGTGTAAATCTGTAACTGTTACAAAATTATATGAAACTGTAAAAATACACTCTCTTCGGTATACAAAGAAAGTGAAATACTCTCATACGGATGTCACATTTACTTGCAACTAGACAAAAGCAATACCTTACAATGCCTGTAATATCTTAATGTACCTAGCATATAATACCAAGGACACACTAATCAAGTTCATGAAGGTTTTAGAGATCCTGGCTTGAGTGTGGTTTAAAGATGCACTGATGAACAAATCTTTCGTAGCAGAAGATCACCTATACCATCAATCATGAAGACATTAAACTGTCCTTATGTGCCGGCACCAGGTTAATATGAAGCGTTTGTGAAAACGTTATGCATACATATGCAATTCCTCATGGTGCAGAAGGCATGAAAGCCCCCGTCTATCCCACTGTAAACAATATTCAACAGATCAAGGTAACTGCCATGATAAAGGCTTTTGTAAATGACTCGTGGACCCCCATACTATTTGGAACAGCCACACATTAAGACATGTTCATTCTTGGTACGAGAAAGATAACAGTCGGTGCTAAGGGTTTATGCAATTGTCACCTTTTGTGAACACGAGGCCAAAATTGTTTAAATCCTTAGCATAACATTACAGACTTGGAAGAGCACTATCATGGTCATCATCATCATCATCATCGTCATCATACTGCTGCATAAAGCTCTTCAAAACTGTTCATGCATTACACTCCTCATCTATAAGTTTGCACAATGCTGCTGGGCCACGCGGTGTAGCCACGCCGTCTAGGGCGTCTTGCCACGTTTCGGGCGGTTCCCCCCGTCGGAGGTTCGAGTCCTCCCTCAGGTATGGGCGTGTGTGCTGTCCTTAGCGTAAGTTAGCTTAAGTTAGATTAAGTACTGCGCTGGCCTATGGACCGATGATCTCAGCAGTTTAGTCCCACAGGAACTTACGACAAATTTCCCAATTTTAATGCTGCTGCTTGTTTTAGAATTTTGTCTATTCACCTTCCATTACGTCATCTCATCGATCTTTCCTTTTCAGATGAAATCCAGCAAAGAGCTTCCATCTTGGGTGAAGATCCATTGCTAATATGGTACTCACCTCTTCATCACTCTCATTATAGTCGTAAAAGTCATAAGATAAATAATCTTTACAAACGGTGACTGGTTGGGGTACATATGGAACAATAATATAGCAGTGCTAATGATAAGTTATAATTACTTTTTCCGCTCCATCTCCCCGAACAATTTATTTTCTTTTATCTCATAACTAATGATTTAAACATGTTTTCTCCACTGCTCAGTTTGCGGAGGTTTTTGCGTTGAAGATACATGTCATTGTCAGTCGAACAAAACATATAAACTTTAAGTTTCACACACATTCTGAGATTCGTGTGGAAAATTCTGCTTAAATTCACTAAAAGTTCTCAGGACCATGTTTACTCATCTATATATCTCTTTAACTATCCTTCCAGTTGCTTTATTCAACTGGCCAAACACATAAACGTATCAACTAGGTCCTTTGTAGTAGTTCACAGTCAGTCTGTAATGTTTGGTTTAGTATGTGTTGCTTAAACATTTTTTTAGTATTACTTTGTTTAACTTTCTGGCTTACTCTTACATATTCTCTGCTGAGAAATTGTATTAGCTGTTCAAGTTTATCTGGAAAAGAAGCAAACAGTAAAGTGTTATCACCGAAGGTTGTTGACATATGTTGTATCAACACATTATTTTACTAGTGAGTACCTGAAAACTTTCACTGGGGCTGGATAATACTGATTACATTTACAAAACGTAGTTTTATAATATCTTATTATTGGGATATGTAAGTACAAACATCGATATGTCAATGGGAACAGGTTTGACTGCTATAGTTTTCTCCCTGTATTTTATCAAGAGACGTGAGTGTGATACAAAAAGCAAAGACGACTTCCATATTGATAAAAAAGCTCTAATACCTTCAAATTTTGCAAATGTATGATACTGATGCCCAACAAAATAATTGGAAAATGCCGTTTGAATCGTGAAATAGAACACACACACTTTCACAAATTCAGCGCAACGGAAAAGAAATGGGTTTTCGTATCTAATACTTGTATAACGCACAGTTAGTACTGAATAGCACAGGCAATTAACTAAACTGAATATGTGTTATTTTCTGCTTTTAACCTCCGGTTGTGCAATGAGTATGTCTCTTCAGTCATCGATTTGATATGAAACTACAATTAAATCACCTAAGTGAGCGTCTAAATCCTATCATCCTCTCGTAACATCGTAATAGTGGGGGACAAACAACATAAGCAAAACAGTACTTGTCTACCTAACTTGATCGGCACCTGGAGATTGAAGGCATGTAAAAAAGAGACGCTTATTACACGTGTCATGAGATCCTAGTTCAGTGGTTGACTTCCGATTCACCCTGAATGGTTGTTTATCATAAAGAGATGCCACAGATTTCAAAAAGATGGTACCCATGCGAAGTAGCATTCTCTAATGCGTAACACAAAGAATGATCGGACAAATTTTTTAAGAAACTCGGAGGGAA
The DNA here is from genome assembly GCF_023864345.2 of Schistocerca serialis cubense. Classification (NCBI taxonomy): domain Eukaryota; kingdom Metazoa; phylum Arthropoda; class Insecta; order Orthoptera; family Acrididae; genus Schistocerca; species Schistocerca serialis. The sequence continues at coordinate 588,750,963 of NC_064640.1, forward strand.
GTAGATTGATAACCACATGCATCGTCAGGGTATACAAAAAAAAAAAAAAAAAATTACAGGCCCCCTGAGATACTCAGACCTACAAGTTAAAGATTTCGATTTACGACAGGCAAAAGAAATACCGTTCTCTCGTCCCTCAGTTCTTGAATAAGTGCGAACTATTTTATACTTCAGGACAGGTTAACATATTTTTCTTTACAGGTCGAGTTAGTGAAAAATAGTGTACGACTATAATCAGCTTACTTTCAACCAACAAGGAAGCCCTTGAGTTCGAGGTCGCAAAAGGCCAATGATGTTACGGCATTCGAAGCCCCATATATTGTCAACCATGTAACTACAAAACTGCCAGCCAGTGGCAACAGGGGTGGGACGATAAGTATCCAATGGTGAGCACAGATTGAGGGTATATGGAGTAGTTGAGCCGCTTAGTCGACGAGTAACTCACGACAGCGCTACAGTGCTAGTGGTGCTGATACAAAGCAGAGCAATGGCAACGATAAACAAAGCAAACATTGCATTATACCGTCAACAACAGTTGCACAAGTTGACATATCATCAGAAAACAACCCAAGGAATTTTCCAGAGTCAGAATGAAATGGTAGACGATATATTAGCCTTTCTGCAAAACGAGTCTGTGGAATGTGTGGTGTTGTATACGCTCGACTGTGCTAACAATGTACACACGGAGTATAATGATAATACGTGCTTAACAAGTTGATGTGATATTGAAACAGGTATCGCACCATGTAGTTCATTATTCTTGTCGGACAGGGAGGCACACATCCTGTCATCAGCGAAACGTAGTAAAGAACAATCGTTGTCCACATAGTGGGTACTAAACATAAATACGGACATGGAAGAGGATCCACACCATAGTAAAAAACAGCTATGAGCAGATTTAGAATAAGTCAGCAGGACTATGGCCGTTTACTGCATAAGAAAAACTACAGATATTCTATGGAGTACAAGACTCGCTTATTGCGAAAACGGGTGTTTGCGCGTTTCAAGAATGCTCGATACAATTTACAGGATGTGCATGACAGTAGTGACCTACTATATTATGCACATCAAACTGTGCCCGACATAGCTCACAAAAGGGAAACAGTGGATCGTAGCATAACTTCAAACAGTGCTACAGAATTGGGAGACGCAAGATAATGAAATTATAAACAGAGCGTCAACTTTATGATGCACAACAAACTGCGAAATCGGCCCGAAAATTTGTCGATAAGATAAACAAACTTATTCCATCGTTCAGTAAGGAATTTGTTTTCACCTGCAACAAATCCGGATTTGAAGAGGAAATGCATATGAATGAAGCCCTGGAAGCTAGAGATACCAAGAGAGTTGTATCAAGATCAACTAACATCATTGCCTTAACGCATTCGTATGCAATTATACCGACTGTTAATCCGTATTATAAATTGCCTGGGAACTTGTTTACTATGTTGCGAGAAGTTGGGGGTGCTCTCTTTCTCGTGTGCGTGATCTTGCAAGGGCAGTAGGGAATATTTACGTCACAACAAGCAAGATTGGGAAAATGGGCGTAAGAGAACTACGACTATGGTATGAGCAGTGCTTTTGGCTAATAGGTGGTCAAAATTATTTGCTTTTGCTTGATTACTAGCCCGTGTATAAAAACCATACCTCTTTACAGCAAAGTATACCCCTTGAAAATTGTGTGACGTTGCAATTGATGCCACCTGGAACCACTGGACAAATTCAGCTTCTGGATTTTTCCTTTTTCCGTGTCCATAAAATATGTTATCGTACTATTTGCAGTTACGCCTTAAAAGCTATCCAGTTTCATGATAAACTCCAAGACAGACTGTTTCGCATTCGGTTGCATGCCATCACATTCTATCAGTTCTCATCGCCTGGTTACCCCAATATGGTTCTATACGCATTATGTAAGAGTAGATACCCAGCTGGACGTTCTGCACGGTTTGTAACTCCCAAGGAGTTCGCCTTTGATCTTAATGGTGCCCACCTTTGGGATTGCTGTGGTACACAATTTTTCCTTCTGTGTTCATGGTGCAAGTTCATGGTTTGTTCTGAACATTTCTTGAATGTCAACGATGTCCATTTTGTTAACTGTAATATATGTATCTCACAGAAGATTGATCTCTGTATCTCCCAGACAATCATTTTCTATTGCCGTGTTGATACACATGATGAGTTATTAGCAGCTATTTCTTTTCATCTCACTCACGGGATTCCTTGTACGTAAGTATTAGGAAATTATGAATGTAAAGCAGTAATGGGGGTATTCTTTCAAGCACGAAGAAGCACATGGGTTGCAACCCACGAAAGACATCTTTGGCAGAAAGCAAATTGGCCCGTTAAAGACGTAAAACTGTATCGATGACCAAGCAAAGAGGTTGCTGTAGTGCTTGTATCGATAAATCGAAACTGATTGTAGTAGACTAGCGTAAAATATAGCAAAGACAAATATCGTGATCTACTACAAAAAAATTATAATGGGAAGAAATGAAAATCCCGGGAGAGCAGGCACCTTTCCAACTGTCAAACGAATAGCCTGCATAATGCAGAGATCCTGGCCATTTTTAAGGCACTGGATCAAAGCAAACGTATTTGTTACATGAAATTTCTGTTCAGTTTCTTCTTTCTGAGAACGCTTCCAGCTATTCAGTGGGTATGGTCATCCCAGAAACAGGCTCATAATATACAGGGCTGTCTTCCGTCCTAAAAATGGGAAGCTAGGTAAGTATTGCTTTTCTGTGTGACAGGCCACGTAAGAATCAAAGGAACATGGTTGGTAGATGCGGCAATTACATGAATGACCCCAACAGTAACACAAAACGACGTTCCCCTTCACTCAGTGGTCTCGCTGTTGAGGCTGAGGGTCATGCTCAAGGGGCTAAGTGGCTATAAGAGAATAACAAGCTACATTCACCGAAGGCGACGACTGAACCGTGGGCAAGCTCATTACAGTAACTGAGGCGAGAAGAAGTCCTTTTGACCGGCTAGTGTATGGTACCTAGCCTTTTTGATGCAGGAATTCCTTCTCCAGCGAAATTTCGTACCAGAGTGACATACTTTTATTGTACGAGCATCACTACTCCACATTTTACTAAAGAAAAAATTATTTGTGGGCATGCGCATAGTGCACGGCTTGGCTCTGTGCTTCGGTTCAATTTGCATGACGATACGTAAAATATCAAATTCCTCTGAAAATTAAGTACTAGTAAGATCTGTTGCTTCATAACTGAATTTTGAAAACGAGTGTTTAATTAACTTTCCACAACGAGATATATTTTTCATTCCACATGCTCTTACACGTTTTCCCATACTTATTTAGTGTTCCTCCTATTTCAAAGAATTCGCAATTACTTTTTATTAGTAGCAGCCTCTTTTATCTGCCAACGTAGACGATCTTACTAATAAGTGATACTGCGTTGGTGATGAGACCTGGAGCAAACTGGTTGGATTCCTGGTGTAGAGGAGACCTTCATCACTGACATTTGACTCGGAACGGGAGGGGTAGAGGAAAGTTCCGGATACACAGCCAGTCAGCCTATGCCATTTGTGCAAACACTAACGTCTCCGTGAATCGTGGTCATTATGCTCGACAACTCTCTTGTTGCTGTTCGAGAGGAGCAGGCTTATGAACTGACATCGGGTTTCGCCCTTTATCTCTTTCTTCTCTCGCATAATCATTTATAATAGCATAATCACAACATTGCACTGCAGAAGCAATCATTACAGCCATTCACTCGAGACAGGAATATATATTTTCAGTTTATAAAAAGCCAGAGGAAGGCTGCACAACACACATTCACTAGCATTTTAAGTAGGAAATCAAAGAAGATCTCTCCACCTGTATCAAATAATGGTTGACTGTATCAAGGAACTGATTTCAGTTAGATTCATCATTGTTACTCGTAGTATTTTTAGTTGATGTAACTGTTTTGATTTACCTTTTATACTATGCTAATGAACCTTGCATCCTAACCGAAGTGACTATGACGATTTTGCAATATGCATCTTGTACCTTCCTACACGTAGTACACATCTGACAACGAAACTTAGCCCTACAGTTCTCTGCCCAGTAGTGAATGTCAATTTGTGCGGGCTAGACAGCTAAGAAGCAACGATAGAGGTAGATATAGATGACTACGGTTTAATATCCCGTCGATAACAATATCATTAGAGACAAAGCACTATATGAAATTGGGAAAAATGGGCAATGGAATACGCTGTGTCCCTTTCATACGAAATATCTGTCCATTTACATTAAGCAATTTAGGGATACTACAGAAAACCTAAAGGACATACGGGGATTTCATTCATAGACAGCCAAAAGACAGAACATTTCAACGGTAGGATTATGATGAGTTACAATATGATTGATGGGGTGATGAACTATGTTTATAACACTTACAAGAACACCAATATGCGTTCTCGTATAGGTCAGTTACTGGCACGAATTAAAGGTAGTCGCCAATGAGATCAAGCTTGGTGGGCAGGGTGCACTTTATGACAGAGCATCCTCTACGTCTAGTTAGGTTTAAGTAGTTCTAAGTTCTAGGGGACTGATGACCTCAGAAGTTAAGTCCCATAGTGCTCAGAGCCATTTGAGCCATTTTTGTTGCAGTAAGGTTAGATAGCGAGAGCTAAGACTGCATTTAGCTTTATGATAGCAATAACAAAAGAGCTATGATTAGTTTCAAGGGGCAGGACGTAACAAAATATATGGACCGACAAAAAAAGTGAAGCTCTAAGATGACATGGGCTGCTATCAATATAACTTTGATCGTTTACACCCCATCGGGGTAAATTTAATTGATTATAGCTGCAAATTACTGAGTCATGTAGAACGACACCACAATCTATTGGTGCTGTTGGTGTTTCGTGCTGTTACCAGGCCTGTTAGGATATATAAGGGACGAGAACAACGTCAGACGTTGACTGATTACTGTGCAGGAGACACCTGATCTATAATTTATGGTTATTTGGCCGACGCCATGGCTAATTAGATTCCCTGAATTCCCTTGTACCCAGCAGAATGGCACCTCCATCCCACTTCGTCTGAGACAGCGATATCATCACCTGAAAGAATTTGAAAGGCACTTCATTTTGGATTCCATTTGGCAATTTGGTTGAATCATGCAGTATCCGGATTTATGGGGCATTTGCGTATGACCGTGGCCGATGTTGGACTGCAAGGAAACGATAGGGGAGGCATACTATTCAACATGATTCTGGTCGACCGGGTGTGATCACAAGGGCGGATTGCCATACTGTGAGCCAAATACATCATAACGCCTTCATGTGTGCACCTGGCATTCGAGAACAAGTAATGGAATTCCTCAAACATTCTATGTCATACCCCACGATTGACGGGAGACTAGCAGCAGCCGGACTGGGGAATTACAATCCAGTGCATATTCTGACGTTAACACCACAACTCCAAAGGTTGCATTTACACTTGTACCGTAACCGGGATGCATGGTCTGCTGAATGGCGTTGCAAAGTATTGAGCAATGAATCACGGTTCTGTAATATCCCAGATGACCATCGTTGGCGAGTATGTCAGCGAACTAACGCGATGTCCCTTTGATCCAATGTTTTGGAGAGTGTAGGTGCTGTTATTTCTGGTATCATAGTGTGGGGAACCATCGGCTACTTCAGGTCACGACTGATGGTCATTGAGGGAATTATGACAGCAAAAGGGTAGGTCATGGACGGCCTGTGTCCTTATGTGTTTCGTCTCCCGCGACAGTATCGTGGTGCTATTTTTAACAGGACAAGGTTCATCTACACATCTAACGTGTCTCTGTAAACTGTTGCCGTTATGTCGAAGTATACCCGTCGCCAACAGGATCTCCATAATCGTTCCCTATAGAACTTTTATGGGTTCAGCTTGGCTGTCAGTTCCGTCTCAACGTCAGTATCGAGGGTATTAACGACCAGTTACAAGCGGTGTTGGCCAGCTTGCCTCAGAAGAGGATACAACTGCATTATAACACCCTTCCTCATCAAATTAGCGCATGCGTCCAGACCAGCCGGGTTGCAATATCATACTGAAAGTGGGATCACACTGCCCAGTTCAAGTATTTTTGAGTCGACCCTGCAATCACTGGAGCAACATCAGATACCTCCTCAACTAGTGAAGTTTTATTTCGTTAACTCATCCCATTCTGAGCGCGTCACTTTTTTTTTAGCTGGTGGTGTACGGTTATGTACATGTGCAAGTACAGTGAAGGGTAATTTTACGAATTTAGACAAGGTTTTGTAAGTATTGATGACCAGGTTATTATCCGCTTTCTGAAGTATGTTATTGAGAATGTGACATTTTTGTATTTAAGAGATGAATTTTAATGTATTTATTTCATTTTTATGATCTGAAATACAAACATTTAATGTGCGTTAATGTTCGACTAAGAAAGGAAATCTATTCATCATTTTGATTTGCCGCTCCTTGTGTTGGCCGAGTTTGCATATAAAAGTGTTGGATGTGAGGTCAACCACGGTGTTTTGTATAACTGACGGATCTCACATCCAACAACAAAGGAAATCTGTTTATGATACATTGTGTGTGTTGGAACGTAAGATGATGTGACAGGATGTTTCGAAAGTGGTAATCTATGTTAAAGTAACAAAAGCGGTCCAGTGCTGTCTGAGGAGTCAACTGAGTAAGACAACAGTGCCTTTAGAAGAATCAGTGTTCAAAATACCATTCGACTAGCCAGATTTCATTTTACTGTGATTTCATTTAATTGCTTCAGAAGAGATCACGTTCATATGAGCTCGAACTCCGTAATGATTGCTGCGCGAGCAGACGGTGAACTCACTGTCTTTGTTCCGCAGAGGGTACATTTGCATATTATACTTCATTCCCTGCAACTGGCCAATTTCGAATACATGTCATTTTCAGCCTACTTTAGAGGATATATCTAAGGAGCTTCTAAAAAACGAACTTAGTACAGAAATGCCTTCTTTTAGTCCGTTTATGTAGATTGCGGACGTTAACAGGAAGAAAACTGTCCAAGTAGATTTAATTTTTCTCTTTACTTCTGTGTGTTTCACCCATCAAGAAAAAAAGTTGAACTTCTTGTTAGATAATCGGCCGTATCCTCTCAAAGCAGCTGCTACAGACGGATAAAGAGACGAAAGTTTAATTGGCTTATGCGTACTAGGACTTCACAGAACTGAATGTATCTATCCTTACACACAGTGGAAGTAGTCAGATAAGCTGAGTTGGTGCGCTGAACGACCTGAGCTGCCCATGGACGAGGTCTTACCCAGAAGCTTTCGCAATCGAAGGGATTGCGTGCATAGGCGCGAAAGCTGTCAGAGTTCAGATGCCTCAGCTGACTTCCTGTCCCTAAATGCGGCTGTAAGATCGACACTGGAAAAATCTGAGGACACGAATATATCAGTACAATGATACCGTATTTTAAGTTCGGCAATTAATTAAGGATTAATGTTTTCATTACACATCGTTAGAGTCGAGAAATAAAACACTATGATATACAGGCCACATTATATGCTATACGTTAGAGAATTATGTTTAGAATTACGAGTAGTTGCTCCTTTACATGCATACAAATGCAAATGAAATGAAATGAGCTTATGGCATTGTTGGCCGGAAGGCCCCATCCGGGGAAGTGTGACCGCCAAGTGCAAGTCTTATTTCAGTCTGCATCACACAGGTCGACTTGCGCACGCATGATGAGAGGGAAACGATGATGAGGACAACACAACACCCAGTCCCCGAGCGGAGAAAAATCTCCAACCGGGCTGGGAATCGAACCCGGGCCCACTGGCATTGGAGGTGAGCACGTTACCACCCAGAAAAGCAAGCAGACATACAAATGCAAGATAATGATAAATCCTAAAATCCAAGCAGTATCTGATGGCAAAATGAGTGGTATGCTTCTAGACTATGTCACATAATCCAAAAAGCTAGGATAATGCTATGAAAAAGAATGTATTGATATGAGCAAAAGAAATACACAGTGGAAAAGGCAAAATGAAAATTAAGATTTGTTGGGTGGTTCTGGGAAAGTTCAATGGGTCTCTAAACGAAACCACATACAATACTCTGCTGTGACCCACTATAGACACTGCTCCTGCCTTTAGAATTCTTACCAAGCTCGTGCAGATTCCGGGACTCGGGAAGGCGAGCCTGATCCACTTCGAAACCACCTCATTGAAAATGAGGAGTGCCATCCTGGATGTGGTTTTCAGGTGGTTTCCCTCATCCCATTAGTTGAATACTGGTCTCCACGTCCTATCTCAGATACAAGTTAGGAAAATATTTACATCATGTCCTCACACTTGCACTGACGATCAACTCAGAACGCAGACAGAAGGGGTACATAGATTCAGTCCTGAGGGCATGACGCAGAGATTAATGATCTTAGGTGTTTAATCTGGTAATACCCTTAATGAGCAACGGTAGGTGTGACAGGGGGCAGAAAACGAAAGGAGGAACTCCCACTAGAAGCGTTTAGGTTAGTAGAACCCATTCGAAAGCGTAACACAGATGCTCAAGGAGCTTAAACAGATATGTAAGGAAAAAAGGCCTTGTTATTCTCGCCTAATCACATCGAGTACACTTAAGAGACATTTTCGTGTTAGACTTCATGACAGTTCTATTGCTTCCATCGAATATTACGTGCAGGAATGATGTGAGTAACGTGATGAAGATGACGTCACAGACAGTGGCATATCAATTATCAGTTTTACCTTACTCCATACATGAACGCAGTAGGACAGAAAGTCTCCAATTTTGGCATATAAAGAGAAACATTACATTGTCACGTCCTCTTGTTTCAGTAGTTCATGAGATATCTCAAAGTGCAGTGGTTATAAAGGTTTAGGTAATAATGAATTAACAGACTGTTACTCGTTGTGATTTTGTACCAATTTCCAGTGCACAGCTTATCTTCTGACATGCCACCGTTCTCTTCAATGTACTCTCCACTTGGTGTATAGACAGATGATATTAGCCATACCGAAGGTTGTGTTTATACTTTTAGCCTAAGGATTTCGATCTTTAAGCGATGCTATAAATAACATGATGGTAGTGGAACAGTACCAGCTTCAGCGCAGTCTGCATTGTTCCCAGAACTCCCCTATCGTCAAGTATGAAGGTCATTCCTCTGCCTTCCCACTTCTTGTCCAATTGGACAGCTCAGTAAAAGCAGGCAGTTCAAAAATGAGTGCTTCTGTTCTTGTTGTTGTGGTCTTCAGTCCTGAGACTGGTTTGATGCAGCTCTCCGTGCTACTCTATCCTGTGCAAGCTTTTTCATCTCCCAGTTCCTACCGCAACCTACATCCTTCTGAATCTGCTTAGTGTATTCATCTCTAGGTCTCCCTCTACGATTTTTACCCTCCACGCTGCCCTCCAATACTAAATTGGTCATCCCTTGATGCCTCAAAACATGTCCTATCAACCGATTCCTTCTTCTAGTCAAGTTGTGCCACAACCTTCTCTTCTCCCCAATCCTATTCAGTACTTCCTCATTAGTTATGTGATCTACCCATCTAATCTTCAGCATTCTTCTGTAGCAACACATTTCAAAAGCTTCTATTCTCTTCTTGTCTAAACTATTTATCGTCCATGTTTCACTTCCATACATGGCTACACTCAATATAAATACTTTCAGAAATGACTTCCTGACACTTAAATCTATACTCGATGTTAACAAATTTCTTTTCTTCAGAAACGCTTTCCTTGCTATTGCCAGTCTAAATTTTATATCCTCTCTACTTCGACCATCATCAGTTAATTTGCTCCCCAAATAGAAAAACTCATTTACTACTTTAAGTGTCTCATTTCCTAATCTAATTCCCTTCCCAAGCACTGCTTCCCTTTCATGTCCCTCGATTCTTATAACTGCCATCTGCCATTTACTACTTTAAGTGTCTCATTTCCTAATCTAATTCCCTCAGCATCACCCGACTTAATTCGACTTCATTCCATTATCCTCGTTTTGCTTTTGTTGATGTTCATCTTATATCCTCCTTTCAAGACACTGTCCATTCCGTTCAACGTCTCTTCCAAGTCCTTTGCTGTCTCTGACAGAATTAAAATGTCATCGGCGAACCTTGAAGTTTTTATTTCTTCTCCATGGATTTTAATACCTACTCCGAATTTTTCTTTTGTTTCCTTCATTGCTTGCTAAATATACAGATTGAATAACATCGGGGAGAGACTACAACCCTGTCTCAATCCCTTCCCAAGCACTGCTTCCCTTTCATGTCCCTCGATTCTTATAACTGCCATCTGCTTTCTGTACAAATTGTAAATAGCCTTTCTCTCCCTGTATTTTACACCTGCCACCTTCAGAATTTGAAAGAGAGTATTCCAGTCAACATTGCCAAAAGCTTTCTCTAAGTCTACAAATGCCAGAAACGTATGTTTGCCCTTCCTTAATCTAGCTTCTAAGATAAGTCGTAGAGTCAGTATTGCCTCACGTGTTCCAACATTTCTACGGAATCCAAACTGATCTTCCCCGAGGTCGGCTTCTACTAGTTTTTCCATTCGTCTGTAAAGAATTCGCGTTGGTATTTAGCAGCTGTGACTTATTAAACTGATAGTTCGGTAAGTTTCACATCTTCCAACACCTCCTTTCTTTGGGATTGGAATTATTATATTCTTCTTGAAGTCTGACGGTATTTCACCTGTCTCATACATCTTGCTCACCAGATGGTACAGTTTTGTCAGGACTGGCTCTCCCAAGGCTGTCAGTAGTTCTAATGAAATGTTGTCTACTCCGGGGGCCTTGTTTCGACTCAGGTCTTTCAGTGCTCTGTCTAACTCTTCACGCAGTATCGTATCTCCCGTTTCATCGTCATCTACATCCTCTTCCATTTCCATAACATTGTCCTCAAGTAAATCGCCCTTGTATAGACCCTCTATATACTCCTTCCACCTTTCTGCTTTCCCTTCTTTGCTTAGAACTGCGTTTCCATCTGAGACCTTGATGTTCATGCAAGGCGTTCTTTTATCTCCAAAGGCTCTTTAATTTTCCTGTAGGCAGTATCTATCTTACCCCTAGTGAGATAAGCCTCTACATCCTTACATTTGTCCTCTAGCCATCCCTGCTTAGACATTTTGCACTTCCTGTCGATCTCATTTTTGACACGTTTGTATTCCTTTTTGCCTGCTTCATTTACTGCATTTTTATAAATTCTCCTTTCATCAATTAAATTCAATATTTCTTCTGTTACCCAAGTATTTCTACTAGCCCTCGTCTTTTTACCTACTTGACCCTCTGCTGCCTTCACTACTTCATCCCTCAAACCTAGCCATTCTTCTTCTACTGTATGTCTTTCCCCCATTCCTGTCAATTGTTCCCTTATGCTCTCCTTGCAACTCTGTACAACCTCTGGTTTAGTCAGTTTATCCAGGTCCCACCTCCTTAAATTCCCACCTTTTTTCAGTTTCTTCAGTTTTAATCTACAGGTCATGTCCAATAGATTGAGGTCAGAGTCCACATCTGCCACTGGAAATGTCTTACAATTTAAAACCTGGTTCCTAAATCTCTGTCTTACCATTATATAATCTATCTGTAACCTGTTAGTATCTCCGGGCTTCTTCCATGTATACAGCCTTCTTTTATGATTCTTCAACCAAGTGTTAGCTATGATTAAGTTGTGCTCTGTGCAAAATTCTACCAGGCGGCTTCCTCTTTCATTTCTTAGCCCCAATCCATATTCACCTACTACGTTTCCTTCTCTCCCTTTTCCTACTACCGAATTCCAGTCACCCATGACTGTTACATTTTCGTCACCCTTCACTATCTGAATAATTTCTTTTATTTGATCATACATTTCTTCAATTTCTTCGTCATCTGCAGAGCTAGTTGTCATATAAACTTGTACTACTGTAGTAGGCGTGGGCTTCGTATCTATCTTGGCCACAATAATGCGTTCACTATGCTGTTTGTAGCAGTTTACCCGCATTCCTATTTTCCTATTCATTATTAAACCTACTCCTGCATTACCCCTATTTGATTTTGTGTTTATAACCCTGTAGTCACCTGACCAGAAGTCTTGTTCCGCCTGCCACCGAACTTCACTAAGTCCCACTATATCTAACTTTAACCTATCCATTTCCCTTTTTAAATTTTCTAACCGACCTGCCCGAGTAAGGGATCTGACATTCCACGCTCCAATCAGTAGAACGCCAGTTTTCTTTCTCCTGATAACGACATCCTCTTGGGTAGTCCACGCCCGGAGATCTGAATGGGGGACTATTTTACCTCCGGAATATTTTACCCAAAAGGACGGCATCATCATTTAACCATACAGTAAAGCTGCATGCCCTCGGGAAAAATTACGGCCGTTGTTTCCCCTTGCTTTCAGCCGTTCGCAGTACCAGCACAGCAAGGCCGTTTTGGTTAGTGTTACAAGGCCACATCAGTCAATCATCAAAAAAAAAAAAAAAAAAAAGAAAAAGAAAAAGGTTCAAATGGCTCTGAGCACTATAGCACTATGGGACTCAACTTCGGAGGTCATTAGTCCCCTAGAACTTAGAACTAGTTAAACCTAACTAACCTACGGACATCACACACATCCATTCCCGAGGCAGGATTCGGAACTGCGACCGTAGCGGTCTAGCGGTTCCAGACTGAGGCGCCTAGAACCGCATGGCCACTTCGGGCGGCTCAATCATCCAGACTGTTGCCCTTGCAACTACTGAAAAGGCTGCTGCCCCTCTTCAGGAACGACACGTTTGTCTGGCCTCTCAACAGATACCTCTCCGTTGTGGTTGCACCTACGGTACGGCTATCTCTATCGCTGAGGCACGCAAGCCTCTTCACCAACGGCAAGGTCCATGGTTCATGCTTCTATTGCTGTGGAAAAGAGTCAGGCCTGCATGGTTCCCAGATCTCTCCTCCAATTCAAGGAAAATGGTCCATTGTTCTCTCGCCTTCCCTCCTCCATCTGCCATCCCACGTTCTCGCTCTAGGACAGTTGTCTGCTTTCATCAATCGTGTTCTGTCTCTTATCCTATCAGCACTCCTGTTCTATACATACATATGATATATGCCTCAATCCTTTATAGAATCTTATGTGGTAGTGCTTAACGTTACGTTTATATGAAGGTTTTATTGAGTTTTAGGACTGAAGCTTCGGTTTGTAAACAGTAACTAGAAACAGGTTAACAATTTCTCTCCACTTATTGACAATAATTTGTTTGGCAGAAAATTTTTGTACCATATGTTATTTGTTACAGTGTAAGAGGCACTGTCAATATTTAATACTTTTTATGTCACTTTTCTTTGATAGCTATTTGTTCAAAGATACTGTAATAATAATGACTAGAAACTATATATATATATATATATATATATATATATATATATATAATTGTTCCAGTTTAAGTTGTTCTTAATTGCAACTGCAGGCTGGCGCCATCCTGATGATCGGAGAGCGGGAACTCACGTGACCTGTCGATGTCAACAAACCTGTCTCCTCAGTATGTATAACAACTGAAGTGGTTAGAACTACCACACTCTGCTACAGTTTCATTTTACCTGCAGGAAGTTTGAAACTAATCTCAGTCACACAATCATACATCATTGGTTTCATACAGGGGTATAGGTACACAAAATATAAACAAGATAGGTGTAACTGTTCCTCCTTCTTTCAGAAGCATTTTACCCGTCACATATAGGTAAACTGGAATGGCTATTACTGAGAGCGCTCACACTGAGAGCCTTAGTGTATGAACTGGGTCTGATAGACATGTTTCAAAGCACACACAATAACCAGAAGAATAAAGTTGAAAATTTCTAGGCACTTTCAGGGTGTAAATGAAGAGAAATTCGGTACAGAAGACTACCACCTGTGGAAGCAACAAGGACCCTAACCAGGCTGGGTATGAAATCGATCTGAACTTGGACGACAGTTGCGGTTACGTCATGTCGTTCTATGGTACTGGTGAAGTTGTAACTCGCGAACTATTGTATTCCGTTATCTCTGGAATCCATGACGAGATATTTTAAGTGTGTGAGAGTCTGCTGAATGCACGATCAAAAGTATCCGGACACCGGGATGAAAATGACTTACAAGTTCTTGGCGCCCTCCACCGGTAATGCTGGAATTCAGTATGGTGTTGGCCCACCCTTAGCCTTGATGACAGCTTCCACTTTCGTAGGCATACGTTCAGTCAGGTGGTGGAAGGTTTCTTGGTGAGTGGCAGCCCATTCTTCACGGAGTGCTGCACTCAGGAGAGGTAGCGATGTCGGTCGGTGAGGGCTGGCGTTCCAAAACATCCACAAGGTGTTCTGTAGGATTCAGGTGAGGACTTTGTGCAGGCCAGTCCATTACAGGGATGTTACTGTCGTGTAACCACTCCACCACAGGCCGTGCATTATGAAAAGGTGCTCGTTTGTGTGGAAAGAAGTAATAGCCATCCCCGAATTGCTCTTCAACAGTGGGATGCAAGAAAGTGCTTTAAACATCAATGTAGGCTTGTACTGTGATAGTACCACGCAAAACAACAACTGGAGGAAGCCCCCTCTATGCAAAACACGACCACACCATAAAACCACCACCTCCAAATTTTACTGCTGGCACTAAACACGTGGGCAGGTGACGTTCACTGGGCATTCGCCGTACTCACACTCTGCCATCGGATCGCCACATTGTGTACCGTGATTCGCCACTCCACACAACGTTTTTCCACTGTTCCATCGTCCTATGTTTATGCTCCTTAGAGCAAGCGAGGCGTCGTTTGGCGTTTACTGGGGTGATGTGTGGCTTATGAGCAGGCACTCGACCATGATATCCAAGTTTTCTCACCTCCCGCCTAACTGTCATAGTACTTTTAGTGGATCCTGATGCAGTTTGGAATTCCTGTGTGATGGTCTCGATGGGTGTCTGCCTATTACACATTACAACCTCTTCAACTGTCGGCATCTCTTACAGTCAACAGGCGAGGTCGGCCAGTGCGCTTCTGTATTGTACGTGTCCCTTCGCTTTTCAACTTCACTATCACATCGGAAACTGTGGACCTAGGGATGTTTAAGAGTGTGGAAATTTCGCGTATGGACATATGACACAAGTGACACCGAATCATCTAACCACGTTCGAAGTCCGAGTGTTCCGCGAAGCCCCCCATTCGGCTGTCACGATGTCTAATGACTACTGAAGTTGCTGATATGGTGTACCTGGCAATAGGTAGCAGCACAACGCATGTAGTGTGAAAAACGTATTTTCTTGGTGGTATCCGGATACTTTTGATCACACAGTGTACTAGGCTAGGTAACACTGAAACGTCCCACCTGTCGGAGATAAGTCAGGGCAGCAAGAGCAACATGGGGCATTGCATTATTTTCTTGAAAGATGTCTTTACGCTGGCGTTAATATTGGGGCACAGTCAGAGAACTTAGCACGCCAGAAATGTACTGATTGGTGTCCAAATTTACAGATATGAGAACCGGAAGGGGTCATGTACGTCTTCTTGGGAGATAGCCACATGGGTGTAGGGGTACTGCATTACGTTTAGCTCGGTCTTTCTGAAAGCGAGAATTTCATATTTTTATGACAGTCGTAGCACCCGTACGAATATGAGCAGCAATACCGTGCAACGATAAACCACAGTCCCTATTGGCCACGTCTTGCCGTTGTCGCATTTCGACACATGCTGGTATACTTTTCTCGTCCTTACGCGGAGCATCAGATGGTCTTCCGTCAAACAACCAATATTCAAATGCGGTTCATGAATGAGAAACGCGCCCTTCTACTGAAACGCTAATCATTTGCAAATCCATGTTTGGAACACACTTCATAAAAGTTTCAAGTTTCTTGCAGGCCACCTTCGTGGCGTTGCAGTTTCAACAGCCAGTAGTGTAATCCATCAGCTGCAAATTCATCTTCGTCACACAGTTTATAACAGTTCCACGTTTCTTGCATAACTCCTTGATGACGTTGCAATTTTAGTAGCCAGCACAGTAATAAGTTAGAGACGATTAGCATTTCTTTCGTCCACTGAAACAAAGAGCATTGGTACTAACGTGTTCTAATATTTATTCTGGATGACACTTAAATGAAATTTTTACGTCTTGTATGTATCTTATGTTTAGTATAGATCCTCTGCTCCGTTATGTTCTACTGCAACAGAAGATAATGAAAGAGCAACGGGAAGTGTATAACTCGTTCCATTTTACGTAGCTGCAGAACGTGCTATGCTTTCTACCTACCATCGTCCGCCCCAGTAGCTGAGTGGTCAGCGTGACGGACTGCCGTCCTCTGGGCCCGGGTTCGATTCCCGGCTGGGTCGGAGATTTTCTCCGCTCAGGGACTGGGTGTTGTGTTGTGTTCATCATCATTTCATCCCCATCCGGCGTGCAGGTCGCCCAATGTGGCGCCGAATGTCATAAGACCTGCGATATGGCGGCCGGACCTGCCCCGCGAGGGGCCTCCCGGCCAATGACGCCAAACGCTCATTTCCATACCTACCATCGTGTGTCAATTATACATGTAATATATCCTAACGAAATCGTTACGTTAATCAGTGCACATATTCAATGTACGCCATAAGGGAACTAGATGGGGAAATATATCTGTTAAGAGCAGGAAGCAGCAACTAGTGGCGACTATCATTTTGGCGTTGTCATGTATGACTCGGAGTAAGGACCTTAACGTAGAGAAATCGAAGGCCAGCCCTTGGGCATATTGGAGGAAATTACCTCGGCGGCTAAGTAAATAGGAAAGCACGCGATGCGACGTCGCCAGCTGCGGGGGCGGCGGGGGCGGGGGCGGGAGCGTATTACCCAAGTGAAGCGTCGATTTATCTGGCACGCGATGCAGGTCAGCCCACCTACCGTTTCATATGGCCAGCCTGTCACCGTACAGTTTGCAACTTCAGACCTTGCATTTTAAGCGGATAGCGTATCGCTGGATCACTGTACAGACTTTTCCCATAGGTAAACACGGAAATAAATACTAAGTTATGAGTAATTCCTATTCGTTGTTTTAAAAATTATTTATCAGGGTAAAGGAAAAAGGTGGCACGCTTGAGGGGAGGAACCTATGTAAATCGAAGATAAGATAAATTGGTGACAGATTATTAATGTGATACTCAGTCTCTACATCTGGCACAACAACAAACTTCTGTCTTTCTTTCCCTTCTGCTGTGCCCTGCTGGTAATTAAAAGTACAGAATCATGAAGGCGGCATGCAACAAATGTTAAACTGGCAAGAAGTGTGGTACACACTTGGATGTGGAAAAAAAGTTTGAAAATGGCAGGATCGTTCCTAATGGGATTGTAGTTTATGGTTACGCGACATTGCTGTTGTACGAATATGGAATCGATTGGTTCAGGAGGACCATACTTAACGCGGTGCAGGACTAGCGCCCATGGCGACTGGCATATTGTTCCCACGATACGTAACTAGAGGCAGGAAATGAGCTCGCATGAAACAAGACAAATATCCTCACGGACAGCGTGATGTCTTGAGTACCGCAGACAGTACAGGTAGTTGTGTTCCTAACAACAACACTGGACACAAGAATGGCACCAAAAGGCCTTTTAGGGCGAGTTCCGATTCGCATACAGCATCAAGATAGACGTACTCGTGAGTGGAAACTCATAGAGGACAACGGGCGAAATCGCGCATTGCGTATCACAGTGGACTTGCATTCTGGGGTACGACGGTTCAAATCGGTGGTCGGACATTTTCCGCTATCCTCCCAAATCGCTCCAGACAAATGCCGGGATGGTTCCTTTGAAAGGGCACGGCCGCATCCCTTTTCCATCCTTGACATAATCCAAGCTCGTGCCCCGTCTCTAGTAACCGCGCTGTCGACGGGACATTGAATTCTAAATGGGCACACAACACGATCATCTCGGGTTCAAATTGCCCAGTGGTTCTGAACAAAGTAAGAGCCTACGGAATATCAGACCAGCTGTGTGGCTGGATTGAAGAGTTTTTAGCAAACAGAACACAGCATGTTGTTATCAATGGAGAGACGTCTACAGACGTTAAAGTAACCTCTGGCGTGCCACAGGGGAGTGTTATGGGACCATTGCTTTTCACAATATATATAAATGACTTAGTAGATAGTGTCGGAAGTTCCATGCGGCTTTTCGCGGATGATGCTGTAGTATACAGAGAAGTTGCAGCATTAGAAAATTGTAGCGAAATGCAGGAAGATCTGCAGCGGATAGGCACTCGGTGCAGGGAGTGGCAACTGACCCTTAACATAGACAAATGTAATGTATTGCGAATACATAGAAAGAAGGATCCTTTATTGTATGATTATATGATAGCGGAACAAACACTGGTAGCAGTTACGTCTGTAAAATATCAGGGAGTATGCGTGCGGAACGATTTGAAGTGGAATGATCATATAAAATTAATTGTTGGTAAGGCGGGTACCAGGTTGAGAATCATTGGGAGAGTGCTTAGAAAATGTAGTCCATCAACAAAGGAGGTGGCTTACAAAACACTCGTTCGACCTATACTTGAGTATTGCTCATCAGTGTGGGATCCATACCAGGTCGGGTTGACGGAGGAGATAGAGAAGATCCAAAGAAGAGCGGCGCGTTTCGTCACCGGGTTATTTGGTAACCGTGATAGCGTTACGGAGATGTTTAATAAACTCAAGTGGCAGACTCTGCAAGAGAGGCGCTCTGCATCGCGGTGTAGCTTGCTCGCCAGGTTTCGAGAGGGTGCGTTTCTGGATGAGGTATCGAATATATTGCTTCCCCCTACTTATACCTCCCGAGGAGATCACGAATGTAAAATTAGAGAGATTATAGCGCGCACGGAGGCTTTCAGACAGTCGTTCTTCCCGCGAACCATACGCGACTGGAACAGGAAAGGGAGGTAATGACAGTGGCACGTAAAGTGCCCTCCGCCACACACCGTTGGGTGGCTTGCGGAGTATCAATGTAGATGTAGATGTAGATGTAGAAAGGCAAAATGAAATTTGCTGAAGGGTAAAAATGAAAGGGTTCGAATGTGTTTCGATCACGAAACTAAATTCATACAATTTAGACTTTGACGGACGGTGGTGTCTTCAGTTGAAACTTCCGGGCTGAGAGGCCGTGGTCGATGTATAAAATTTTCACCTGACGTTTCGTCTGCATCTGCGGGAGACGTCTTCAGTTTTTCAATCGAAATTGTACGAGAGAGAATGGGTTGCGTCACTTACTGAATGCACCTATATGACTGGATAAAGAATATTCTTCTGGCACGTCGCATATATGGTTTACCTATTTACTGAGCTACAACGTTATTGAAAAGAATATCAGAAGAAACGTACTACAGACAGAGAGCACATCTTTCGGCGGGTTTTGATTCCTCATACGGTTATTCCAACTTAAGTTCTCTATGGTTTCCGTAAATTATTTTTGGTGAACATTGAACTATCTCTTCACCCATGACAAGTAAATTCCATTCTGGAAACGTCGGTCATCTGGAACCAATTTCGCGGTTTTCTCACATGATATCCAGAAACCTACGGATCGTGGCAGTCAGATGTATGCAGTATTCCTTCACTTCCAAAACGCATTTGACTCGGTACCTCATCAATACTTATTAACAAACTTAGATCCTATGGGATATCAAACGAAATTGGTGACAGGACTGAAGATTTATTGGTAATAGTTAGATAGTTAGTGGCAGATTTTAAAGAGAAAATATTCTATGGAACAAGAGTTCTTCAAGAGAAATACCTTTAGGTTAGAGTTAAAACTGGATTTGCTACTAGTCAGAAATTTTATGTTGTTGAATAATTGATAAATATTAATCTGGAATCGTTGGGTGTTGTCAAGCGGTTGCCCGCCTGCAGGCTCCTGTGACTACACAGGTTTTGTCTGTATATGCACATTTTTAAAATTCTCAGTAGATGTGGTTGGTTGTTTCTGAGGGTTTTGCTGTACTGGGGCCTTAGACAGACTCTTTGTCGCTGTATTCACGCTTGTGTCGATGTGGCACTCCGCATGACCACGCCACAGGAGATAGCGAAACAGGAGAGCTGGAAAGTGCGTAAGCACCGTTTGCTGCTTCGGATTACTTTCAAATTTCTTCGGATAGTTTGGAACTGTCTCTAGTGTTTCTAACATATACACGAGAGTAAAAACTGTGACGCACTCCACTCCAAAGGGGAGCTGTTCACGTTGTATGGGTATGCAGCTCCACAATGATCTCAGAGAAGGGTTGAAACGTCCGGGGGTGTCAGCAGTGTCAATTGTTGTCAAGAACTTAGACCTGTGGCTCATCACAATACGAACTATCCTTTTCGACCGCGCAGTATGTCAGAATTAAAGCCAAACGGAAAGGGGTGGTTTCATTGTCGTCCTTTATGGCACCGCTTGAGGCGTTTTCGTGTCGATGTCGAGTGGTAGTGTGTCTGAAATATATTCGTCGGCCATCCATACGAAAACAGCAAGGTATCAAGGCTGGAAACTGTTAAGCGCAAAATACAATCGATGAAAGATGAGGGAATTATTGAGCATGCTATGAGTTCATAGACCAGCCCATTACGCGTTGTTAAAAAGAAAGATGATTCTATTGCAATTGTTCTCCATTTCAACAGATCGCTACTATAATACTACCAGAAACAGATCGACCACAAACTCTAAACGAATTATTACAGAAATTTCATGGTTTAAAGGTAATGTCTTCTACTGATTTACGATAAATCTTTGGCATATCGAACTACACCCTGAATATAGGAGGTATACAGCCTTTCTCTGTTTTGAAAGATACTTCCAATTTCGAAAATTAGCATTTGGTCTCAATGTTTCATCTACTGGATTTATCCGAGGTCTGAAAACTACCTTACCTAAGCATTTAAAAGACAGGATCACCACCTATGATGACTACGTTTTGGTTGCGGAAAATTTGTGGACAGAACACAACCAGGCATTGAGCGAACTATTGTAGACATTTCTACAACATGGCATCACAGTCAGTTCAGAAACAACAGAATTTGGTAAAATGCAAATTAAATTTCTTGGCCACATTGCCTCTATGAAAGATATATCATACGATCCAGAAAAACTGAAAGCAATTGAAGAAATGCCGTACCCTATAAACAGATGACAACTTGGGGAGTACTTAGGTCCTGTGAATTTTTATCGACGTTTCATCAGCTTATAGAGTTTATCTACACCCAGACTACGTCAGCTTGCAGGTAAGAAAACAGGTTGGGACTGGGATGATGTTGTCCAGACCGAACAGGATGAACTGAAAAAAAGCGTTGCTTAACGTACACGTATTATCACATCCTGATTTATCTATTGATTTTTGCCTTTCGACAGATAGTTCAAAATCTAGTCTTAGTGTACACTTTTTTCCAGAAATTGTAGAAAATGGGATTCTTACACAGAACAGAAAAGTATAGGTTTTGCCAGTACAGCCTTAATCAAAGCCGAACATAACTGTGCCGTCACTGAGCTCGACGCATCAACCATTAGGCATTTGATAAAGTTCGTTACTTTCTACAAGGTAAACATACTAAGGTAATACCTATAATCGGGCACTTCAGTTTCTAATGACAGGTAAACCGAATCATGATCGTTTAAGACGTTGTTCCGTGAGGAATTCAGTTTCACTGTGATCTACATTCCGGGTTCAGAAAACGTTATTGCTCATACACGTCACGTGCACCTGCGGGTTGACTCCGGAGTAATTAAGGAGGTTGCAAAAAAAATTATTTTAGTATGTTATATATGTAAAAAGTAGTATTTGAAAATTTTGTTTCACCCTCGTTATGTGATATTGCTCGTGAACAGAAGAAAGACACAATCTGGAAAGACATAAAGGAGAAATTGCAAAATAATTAAATATTGCGATAAGACAGTTTTACCTTGTACGTAACAAAATTTTATTCAGACACTTCTATTCGGGTATTGTGCATCCGAGACGAGCTCATCAACAAACTCATTTGAACACACATCTCCGTTACGCACACTTCAGTGCTAAGAAATTACGGGATATGTATTACTTCAACAATATGGAAAAACGAATTCATACTGTCTTGGAAAAATGTAAATTATGCCGAAATGCAGTACCACCTACCGTTATGCACAGAACGCTAGTGTTTCGGATCGTTCCTGTGAAACTGAGAGAATTAGCTGCTGTTGACATTTTCGGTCATGTCACGAGATCTAAACATGGTCATTTATTTGTTTTTGTAGCTGTTGAGCTTACGTCTAAATTTGTGTCAGCCACACATCTACAGAAAGCTACTGCAAAATCTGTTTTTATAGCATTCGCAAAGAATTTTCTGAAAGAATTAGGGCACGATAGTGGCCCACAATTTCGTTGTAATATATGCCTAAGAACTTTGGGACATAGAGGAATTAGATCAATATTTATTTCACGTTTATGCCATCTTGTAGCCCCTCAGAACGCATTATGAAAGGACCTTTGCAGATTGTATTGTTATCGCCAAAACAGAAATTGGGATTCATACTTATCTGATTATCAAAATGTCATTAACGAACTACCGAATGATTCTCCAGCTTTACCTCCACTCCTTATATTAAAGAATAAACCAACACCAGATCGTCAAAAACAGTTAGTAGCCTTCCCGACATCTAAATCTGCATATATACTCCGATAGCCACCAAACCTGCCAAAGTCATATTACTCCCCGTTTTTTCCACTCTCGGATCGCTCGAGGGAAAACGACTGTCTGAACACCTCAGTACGAGCTCTAATTTCCCTTATCTTTGAATGGTGATCATTGTGCTATTTGAAAGTTGGTGGTAATAATATATGCTCTACATCCTCGGCGAAGATCGGATATCAGAATTTAGTGAGCAGCCCCTTTCGCTTAGCGCGCCGCCTTTCTGCAAGTGTGTCCCACTTCAAATTTTCTGTGAGATTTGTAACGCTCTCACGATGGCGACGTTTAAGACACCGTGAAACAATTAATTTAGCATTGGAAAACACCAATAAATTCGCAGAAAAAGGAAAAAGCTACAGAATCCACGAATGAACATCAAGAGTTTACAGGTACGTCAGAAAATGTTGCTCAAATCGCATAGGTTATCTCATAAAGCAAAGACTTAAGTAGCAGGTTTTTCTTGGTGTATGAAGGTCATTTTCGCATACGGCGAATCGCACATGCAAACACTATGGAACTTGAAACCATAAGCACACATAAAACACTAGGTCTTCATCATCTATCGAATATCAAAGTGCATAAAGAATAGTACCCCAGGGGGCTTAGTGTACCTCCGTAAACATACGCAGTGGCGAGCATAGGTTTCCCAGCTGTTGCGGTACATTTACTTACTTTAGCTTTCAGCACTGTTTCATACCCTTCAACTAATCAGTGCATCTGTTAATAATAATAATGAGTCTCTTGCTGTGAATCTGCTTATTATTATTGGAATTATAAAGAATAGTGATGATCTATGTTTCGTGTTGTATGAAGTAAAGTACTCTGAATTCGCTAAGCATAGTCTGACAAGTTGATAATATAGTGGACGCCGACTTTTTCTTTTTTTTCCATCCACATTGGCACTATGACAGTATGGAATGGTAAGCCGTCTGTGAACAATTTGAATTCAGCTGGTATTATTCTGAGTTTACTGGCGAAGTAACTGATTGAAATCTAACACTGTTATCTTATTTCATGAGTTTTGAATTTTTCTTTTGAGAGCTTGGTATAGCAGAGTAGACTTGGTTATTTTGTCTATATAAAGACAGTTTGCATATATAATGCTGTTTCTTGCGTCTTGTGGTAACTTTCCCTTTACCACACAGACCACTGTTTTAGTTTTGAGGAAGGTGCATCACATACCTTTTTCTGTAGGTACGTATTTTGTGAAGTAGGTCATAAATTGTAGAGGTATAACTGCTGACTTTATTTTCAGTGAGAGACTGTGTAAGAGTGGTTCTGTGTTGAGAAGGGTATTTCTAATGCGCAGTATTTTAACTAGGAACATTTCTGACTGACGGTTGTTCTTCTAAGTATGACGTATTTTGAAGAGTGATAATTTCAGAGCTGTACGCGTATGTTACTTTAAAAGTAAGGTAACCGGTAAATCCTAGAATTAACTGGTGAAACCTAAGATTTACCATCGCTGTGTGGTAACAGTCCGAAATTTCTCATTATATGCATAGATTTCGAACTTTTACCAAGAGACATTGGTAAATCTTCGGATTTACCAATGAACACTAGTAAAAGCTGGATCGAAGACTCCCGCCTCCGTCGTACAGTTTCAGACAAGTTTCATTGTGGCCAATTTTGTGTTCAGATATATTTCTTTGTTGGCAATTATGAGTTCTCAGTGCGCTCACCGCTGCGTAGTTTCAGTCAGTGTCGAGCATCGTGCATACGGTCATCTTTGTGACTCGTTTTAGTGGTGTTTCTTCTGCAGCTTTGCATCAGAAAGAGATTTTACGAATTCTTAAGTGAATCAGTGAATAAGAAGACCTGCTGAGCAATCTAATATTCTGTTAAGTGAACTGAAAAGATGCTAAAATCATTTCCAATAAAAAATCTGTTCACCACACACGTTTGAAGCGAAATGATGTTCTCAACATCGGAGGCGAAGAGAAACTCATAGCACCGGTGTCTCCTGGAAAAGAAGAAATTCGTTATTACGTTTGTTTTGATGAATTGTTTAACGTACTACATGAGACCCACAGTGCTATAGGCTATTGCGCCCGAACACGGATGATTGTGGAAATGAATCGTCAGTACAAGAATTTGACTGTTGAATTAGTCGTTACTTATTTGAGATTACGTGAACCATCTCAAAAAAAGCAAAAACATTGAAAATGGATGTTGTAGTGAAATCTATAATACCCAGTGAAATGAATTCACGATACCAAATTGACTTAATTGACATGCAGACAAACCCAGACAATAAGTCGATGTTCATACTTGAATACCAAGTTCATTTGACAAAATTTGTTATCGTCTACTCACTAACTTCGAAAATAACTGATGAAGTAGCATGCAATGGGCAGCCCTTTATCACCAGTGGTAGCCCACCTTTTCATGGAAAGGTACGAAGAGGAGGCACTTGCATCAGCCACTTACCAACCCAAGTGCTTTCTTAGGTATGTCAATGACACAATTGTCATTAGGCCCCATGGCAGGGAGAAGCTAGATGACTTTTTGGAACATCTAAATTTACGCCACACAAGTAAAAAATTTACTATGGAGCTAGAGAAGGATGGACAGCTCCCATTCTTGGATGTCCTGGTCAAGAGGAAGGCAGATGGCACTCTGGGGCACAGGGTGTTTCGTAAGCCCAGCCATACTGACTCATACCTTCAAGCCAGTAGCTACCACCACCCGGCACAGAAGAATGGAGTCTTGAAAACATTAGTTCACAGGGCTCGGGCTCTGTCGGATACGGAAAGTCTGGCCACAGAGATAGAACATCTACAGCTGGTGTTCAGCAGAAATGGATACTCCTCCACAGACATCTAAAGGGCACTTCGTGCTACCAGTCAGCCACGAGGTACAGAAGAGGAGACAGAGGAGGCGAAGAAGGTGGCATACCTGCCATATGCTGGACGTATTTCTGCAAAGATCAGCAGAATTCTTTCAAAATATGATATGAAGAATATCTTCTGTCCACCCTCAAAAATTGGGACAATGCTAGGGAGTGTGAAGGACGACCTGGGGCTATGTAAACCAGGAATTTACAACATCCCGTGCCAATGTGGAAAGTCATACATTGGCCAGACAACCAGGACGGTGGATGTCAGGTGCAAAGAACACCAGAGGCACAGTAGACTCGGACAGGCAACCGAATCTGCCACAGCGGAGCACTGTCTGGAGCTCGGTCACTCAATGGACTACAACAACACCAAAATTGTGACACAAACGCAAAAATTTTGGGACAGTGTCATAAAGGACGCCATCAACATCGAGGTCGCAACAACCTAATAAACCGAGAAAGCGGTTACCAGCTCAGCTCGGCGTGGAGTCCGGCTCTGAAGCTTATCAGGGCCCAACGAAAGGAGCGAAGAAACTCCTCAAGAAGTAATAACAACAAGGAGCAGCGCCAGGTGGGCGCGGACCTCGAACGCAACTCCCGACGCAGGACAGGCCTCTGACAGCAGCCACGACCGCAGATGATGGACGAGCCGAGCGCGGACGACCGTCGGAGTACCAGGGAAGTACCAACACCTCAAGAGCAGCGCCAGGCGGGCGAGGACCGCAAATGGAGCGCCCGACACAGGATGGGTCTTAGAGAGCTGCCACAGATGGCGACCAAGCCGGCCGTGGACGTCCGAGGGAGCACCGGGGGAGAGACAACACATAAACAAGCAGCGCCAGGCGGGCGCGGACGGCAAAGAGAGCACTCAGCGCCCTCTGGGCATAAATACTGGACAAGATCCTCCAATATGTCAGTCTCAGGTAGCACCTGAAGAAGGCAACGAGTTACGTGGCCGAAATATTGTGCCAGAGCGTCACAAACATGCAGCAGTAGACCCAATTATTCCACATGTCAGCATATAATCTTTTGGACATTTTTAAAAGCTTTGGTGCCCCATGTGTCCCTCATTCTGAAAATGGTAGAGAGTTTTGTAACCAAGTCTTTCAATGTTTAGGTGGGTTGTGGAATTATATAAAGATAGTCCACAGAAAGTCGAGATATAGTCATTCTCAGCAATCAGTCGAAAGAGCAAATCAAGAAATTGAAAATATGTTATCGACAAACAAATGAAACTTCAAAATGGTCTGAAGGGCTGAGGTTTATGCAAGCAATGAAAAATAGTGCTTTTCATGAAGGGATCAGATGTTCACCATATGAAACCAAGTTTGGGGTTCCATTGAAAATGGGCATTGCGACCTCAGGTTTTGCACGTGATTTAACAAAAAATATAAACTTTCAAGAAGACTCGAAAACAATGTTAAACACCACTTCCAGTGACTCACAGGAAAACGAAAATGACGGCCAAGAAATTGATGCCAGCGAATCAAGTATTGGAACAGGAGAAACGGAGGTAGAAAGTGCGGCTGCAGCAGATGATGAAGCAAAAGAGACACAGGATTTAACGACAGTGATCAACGAGACATCGGCATCAGCTGATGGTTGTGACGAGACGCTGACAACTTCAAAAAGTGTTAATAAAGTGATACGTATCTGAGATGCTGCCAAAGAAAGTCTTCAACTGCAGACAAACAAAATGAAAGCAGCCTCATGTAACGAAATTACAAAACCAGTCAGTTGGACGGAATGTGAGAATTAAAGTACCGGATGTAGACAGGGAAAAAATTGATGCAAAATCTATGATATCAGTAGTGATAAATATTCAGTATGACGAATTTTGTCAACTTGGTAGCAAAGGTGGTAAATTGAAGTTATTGTACACTAGGAACCAACTGACATTGTGCAAGGAAAGTTTTATCAGTGTCCAAGAATTAGCACGAGAGGAAATTAATCTACAGGAAGTGGTTGCCAAACCATCTTTTGTTGGAGGACAGGGGTTCAAAAAGTGCAATTGCTTAAAAAAGTGTTCAGCTAAAACATGCTTGAGTGAATCGGTTGTCATATTATGCAATTCGAATTGCCACAATAGTCAGCCTTGTTGTAACAAAAACTAACGTTCGCAAGGTAACATTTTTTTACAACTTTTTCACTAATAGTGAATATTGATCGTTGTAATCACCTTGGACTACAAGAATGTTTAAAATAGATAAATTTACAATAAATACAAACTATTTCAAAAATTGCTAAGCTGAATACGGTTTTACGAGTTGGTATCCGTACATCCTAAGATTTACCAACGCCTCTTGGTGATGGTCAGAAATCTACGCATATTATAAGAAATTTCAGACTTTTATCACACCATGATGATAAGGCTTAGGTTTCACCAGTTAATTCTACGACTTACCAATCATCTTACTTTTACAGTAACACATACACATAATGAATCTAGGGAATACTATTCGATATAGATATGGATGTTGAGGAAATTTGCTTTAGGGTTGTTATGTGAGGCTTATGATATTATGTGTTATTATGGTTCGACTACTTTATATTATGGTACAACTATGGTATATTATTTGAAGTGGATTATGAATTGTAGGATATTATGCTGAACGTTAATGAAATACATTGTTCTGAGGAAGACAGACGAGGCATTCTATATCATTTAGTGCGGAAGCATTTTTACAGCTATTTATGAAACTAAATAGAGTATGGAATGCACGCTATTTAAACGAAGCAACGCACAGCTGTACCAGATACATGGAGATTCTGTTTGTGCACACTTTATTCGAAGGTAGAGTCACATCTTGAAATGAGATTTATTTTGCCATGAAAGGATTTCTAAGAGGACAGTACTATTGACGTTCTGTTGTTGCTGACGAGATGTATTATGACGTTACGAGTTATCGAAAATGGGAAAAAAACGAATTACAGTTTAAGATTCCAATCACATCTCCTACAAAAATTGTAAATCCTAGAAAACACGAAACTTTTCCCTGTATGAAACACCAGCGCTTGCAGATGATACATTTTGTTTTCACGTATTTGGAGATAAGAGTTCATACGTGGATGTATCTGTAGAGTAATGAGCATGTATAGTTTTACAAAGATTTTTTCTCTACTGCTGATGTATGTGACGTATGCGTGAAATGAATTTTCTAATTTTGCGAATTGTGGAATGAAGCTATCTCAGTAAAAGAATTGTTTTCCATTTATAATTTATTATTTTATGCGGGTGACATGACCATAATTGAATTTTTCTCTGTTGCAGAAGTAATGAGAAGACTACAATACTCTATGCATTTGTAGGAACTATAGAATATTATTTCAGATCGGAGTACAACGTACATAGCGAGCGAGTTACATTCTAACAATACGAATAGTGCATTGGTCTGTTATGATGAACTAGACGTTCCAGAATTACCCAGTCGTATTAAAGTCATTGATCCATGACTTGTATATAAATATGTTATGCAATTTGACAATCTATTCTTTTCAGCGTATAGCATTTTTACACCTTGATGCAAGTTGATCAGCTACGTTTTATGCATGTTGCAAATAACTGCACAAAATAATTTACTTCAGTAATTGAGTGTCTTTCTATTTAAACAAATTTATCCCACACTTTCTCTTATGGTTCAGCTACAGCAGTGATTCAGTGCCGATTCTATCACGTTAAGTTAATGATTGTAAGGTAATGATTTTTTCTCTTGTTATTAAACAATACTGAAACTCAAGAGAAGTTATTTCCTTCATTTTCGGTTAATAAACCATTTCTTTCAGCTGCTACTGAACAATTCGAGGATAAATCTTAGAGTAAGTTATGTCATTAAATCTTGCTCTCTAAGACATGTCTTTTGAATGTCGTATTTATTTTGCTGTTGAGATTAACCACACAGACAATTCTCACTCCATACATACGATTCTAACTCCATACGATTCTGAATCCATATGACTCTAACTCCACAAAATAATGACTCCATTCAGTTCTGACTCCATACAGTTCTGATTCCACACACAGACTAGCTGAAGTTTAACATCTGACGATATTGACCTTGCAATGCTACTTACTATTTTCTGTTCGATGTAAACATCACTATGGTTCTTAAAATTGGAATAAGTATGTTGTAATAATAAGGAAATATTTGTGATAATCTCAGAACCATTACTCAGTGACTGAATGTGTCGTAAGTTATGATAACTAAACTGAATACAGTCACAAGAAATGATATTCTTTACTAATTTGCTGCAGCTCCAGTCCCTTACACTGTATAGGAAGGAATTGCATGTATACTCATATATATTTTTTCTTAAATTTCTGCAAGAGAAACTGGATTATATGAACTTCATATTTAGATTGTTTACCTGTGTATGTAAATGTGTCTTCGAGCGATGCTGATTTTCTGAGATGTTATTATCGCGAGTTGTAGAGAGCGAACAGTTGTTGATGAGAAGAGTCGGAAGTGTTAGGACGCAGCCTGCGGTGGAGAGAAGCCGCGCCGGCCGAAGTGGCCGAGCGGTTCTAGGCACTTCAGTCTGGAACCGCGCGACCGCTACGGCGCAGGTTCGAATCCTGCCTCGGGCATGGATATGCGTGATGTCCTTAGGTTAGTTAGGTTTAAGTAGTTCTAAGTTCTAGGGGACTGATGACCTCAGCTGTTAAGCCCCATAATGCTCAGAGCCATTTGAACCGTTTAGAGAAGCCCCTCAATATGGAGGCCTTAGCCTACCGTGATCATGCTAGTAGCGCCGGAGGAGAGTTTCATATTTGTTGAGGAATTTTGGCAATCTGTCATTTAGCTGTACGTTGTTGTTGATTGCTTGCATACTGGAGGATTTTTTTCAGATTTGTGTACGCATACACTGAGAGTAATATTCGTATCCATGTTATGGCCAGAAACATGTTTATTGAGTATAGACTTCGTGGAATGATTAAAAGTCTTCGTAAAGACGGTCAGTGTTTAAATAATATATATTGCAAATATAGTAGATTATAGTCTTTATGGGTGTCTTTCATTTTTTTACCGTTGAAGGCTAGTTGAACAAACATCTCCTGATTATTCACCTTCCATATATATAAAAATATGGCAGCAGTTGTTGCAGTTTTGATGACCATGCATTGCCATCTCCATGGAACGCAGTATTGCTTTGAAATATTTTAGCATGTTGCTGATCACGCAGTTCCAGCAGCAGGACGAGGTAAGTTGTTTGTTGCCTACAGGAGCATTGAATAACAGTTGTTAGGAGACGTTGGAGAATATTTGAAATCTCACGGTCAGATAGTTGAGAACTGATTTCTTTATCATTCGTAGGAGGAGTAATTAATTTCTCTTTCTTCTTTTCTTAATCACAATTCCATTATTGTCACGGAGGGAAAATAAAATAATTACGAACTAGTTTCAACCTTTATCGAAAAAGTTAGCAATATTTGTTGCTACACACACTGCATAACATTGTTCTTACACAAGTGGCAATAAGACTTCATAATTTCACGTTGTTGTGCGTAGCACACCCTAGTTTATGAGGCTGTATTCTTCAACTATACCCATAATCCATCACAATTCATTTACCTGTTGAGTTCGTTAATCTGTCCTATCAACAATTTAACATAAGGCATCCATTCTACAATCAGATACCCGCCAGTGTAGCCGAGAGCGCTAATGCACTGCTTCCTGGACTCCGATAGGCGCGCCAGCCCAGGATCGAATCCGTCCGGCGGATGAACGACGAGGGAGCGTATGCCGGCCAGCCTGGATGTGGTTTTTAGGCTGGTTTCCTCATCCCGCTAGGTGAATACCGGACTGGTCTCCACGTTCCGCCTCAGTTACACGACTCACAGATATTTGAAAACGTTCGCACTACTTCATGACTTACACTAGACGCAGGCAGATGGGGTACACTACTTCCGTCCTGGGGGGTTCGGGGTGGCAGCAGGAAGGGCATCTGGCCACGCTCTGCAATTAACACTGCCAAATCCGTAATAACAAAGCCACCCCTGCGTTGGAGCGGGACAAAGGCCCCGAGAAAGAAAGAAGGAAAGAAATCCTTTCTATAATCAGATGCGGCTACACAGACGTACTGGCACACAGTTGAAGCAAAACGTCCCTAAATCAGTGAAAAACTAGCCCACTGTTGCCATATTTATTTTTTCAGGCGGATTAGATACGTGATTTTAATAGTCCCGTTATACCCTACAGGAGATAGGGTTGGGAAGTCATTCTGCACTCACCTTACTCACTTGATCTTGTGACCTCAGATTTTTACCTTTTCCGCTCTCTATTGAACAACCTACAAGGAATTTATAAATTATAGAGCGCAGCAATCAGTCGTCCTTTTTTTTTTTTTTTTGCAGCTTTCATTACGCAAATACAGATTTCGGCTAGTGCCTAGCCATTGTCAATGCTCTATTCTCTAAATCTCAATGCATGTTAGTTCCCTGTTGTTTGAGCGTCAGTCACAGTTCTTTGAATCTCCGTAGTGGCATTCCATCGATGAGATCGTTGAGTTAGGTCTGGCCCTAACTGTCCTCTTCAGTGGCGATTCTGCATAAGTTAAGCAGAATACACGGTCGTATTCAAAGAACTGTGACTGATGCCCGAACAACAGGGAACTAACATTCATCGAGATTAGAAAATAGAGCACTGATAATGGCTAGACATTAGCATAAATCTGGATTTGCGTAATAAAACCTGCAAAAAAAAAAAAAAAAAGGACGACTGACTGCTACGCTCTGTAATTATAAATCACATAACAGTCGCTGAGTGCACCCACATTCAGAATGGAAGGTAACCTGATGAACCTTCAAGGAACTTCCTTTGCGGATGAAAATCTGCTCAGAACATAGGTCGAAGAGTTTTTTGCCACAAAACCAAATTATGACTACAGTCGCGGAATCTAAAAGTTACGTCAGCGTTGACAGACTGCCGCAAATAGTGAAGCATGATATATTATTGACGACTAAAGTCTTTTCCTGTGCATTTGTTGTTTTTTTTAAATTATGGAATAACGTTACGGACTTATGCATCATCCTAATACATTTAAAGCAGAAAACTGCACAAATACAACTTTTTGGAATAGAGATAGGTCTCATATGTTGTGTACATACACACAGCAACTAAAGTTGTGCATCATCGCTTTGTTTCGAGATTCATGGCACAGAGAACGAAAATTGTCTCTGAGGTGTGGCATATGCTCAGTTACAATTCATTTGCAGCTCCTCACCAAATCAAAACAAGAAATAATTATGTATGACAAACTCGTCTGCTTCCCACGGGGGTTTCCTCACAGCACTCTGAGCAAAGTCAATACGAGGCGGAACACCTCCTTGCTAGGATACAGGCTTGACTGCGTAGTAGCATATCATCGACGAGATGGACAAGCTGGGTCTGGCCTTACCTGTCCTACTCTTCAATGGCGATTCAGCATAAGTTAAGGAGAATACATGGTCGTTGTCAGTCCAAAAACAGCTCGGTTCAATCGATATCACTCATGTTCGATTGGGTTCATGTCCGAGGAAGATGCAGGCAGCTTCATCCTAGCAGTCCTGGCATGCTGAAGGAAGCTGTTCACAAGAACAGAACGATGAGGACGCGATTTGCCATCCATCATGATGAAATTTTCGCCAAAATATTGGCGATACGGTCCCAAAAATGGTTGCAGAATCTCGTCTCTGTACTGTAGATCAGTGAGATGCCTAATAACAACAACAAGAGAGACACGATGGCCCCGTTTAACACCAACCCCGTACATCGCTCGAACATCGCCTTGTTGTACACGTGGGGCAGTGTGTTGAAGGCTTTCAGTATTAGCGGGTTCTCTCCTAACAGTGATTACTGGGACAGGGACGTATGTGTGTTTCGTCCATAAACTACATCCAACGCCAATCATGGAGCGTGCATTCTGCATGATTTATTCCTCATTTTCACTGGAATTCATGATATTGTGATATATGACGTGTTGCTCGCAATCTTTGTCGGGAGTGGAGCTGCACATGAAGGAATCGCCTCCTTTCAGTTTGATGCGATACATGACGTCCTCAACACTAGCTGTCAATTGGAACAGATTCTATGTCCGCACCTCACTACATTGACTCCATTGCACACGTCGAACAACTTCCCATGTTGACAAGCCTTACGAGCGTAACTTAAAGATGAGGACCCAACCACTGGGAGTGACTGTCCTTCGTGGCATGATTGATGTTTACTCAACTATTCTACAGACGACTCTAATGCGGCCCTACCGGTTCTGTACTTTCTAATTAAATGCTACAATCCATTTTAGTATGGTGTTCTACCAGTAGGTAACACTTTACGTTATTTGTGTCGTGTATGTTTGTAAACAACATCAGGGGTGACGCGTACATTAACAGTCAAAATAGCAACACACCTGCTCGACATATCGGGATGAAGTGAAGGTTATGTTGATATGTGTGTAATTGCCCGACCCTAAAGTTGCAGGAAGAGGATATACAGCGGTTAAAACACCAAAGTCGGGGAGGGGGGGGGGGGGTAGGGGCTAGAGGTGGGGGGGGGGGGGGGTTGGAAGGCGGAGAGGTTAAAATGACAGTCAGACCCTCTAGGTTCATGTTTTAGAAGGTTTGTCTAAATACATGGCGGCAAAATTGTTAGAGATTTCTGGAAGACAACTACGGCCAAAATTCTCAAAAAATGGTTCAAATGGCTCTGAGCACTATGGGACTTAACATCGGAGGTCATCAGTCCCCTAGAACTTACAACTACTTAAACCTAACTACCCTAAGGACATCACATACATTCATGCCCGAGGCAGGATTCGAACCTGCGACCGTAGGAGAACCGCGATTCCGGACTGAAACGCCTAGAACCACTGAGCCACCTCGGCCGGTCCAAAATTCTCGCCTGACATCCAACTGCACCAGTCTCAGCTAAGTTTTGGAGAGCTTTGTGTGGACCGGATAAACAGTAGCATTCCATAGCTAGTCATTATAACGGTTATGAAAAGATATTTTCCCATCGTATCTTGCTGGTTACGTAAAGACAACCATATGGCGTTGTATTCCGCTCGTCAGACGATCTGCAGATAAGGAAGAAACGAAGTTAATATTAGGTTTTTAGAATTCACATTGTTCGGTTTCTGATAGGAGACCAATACGGTAGTGCATAACGAAGATAATGTACGGGAGCAGTTATGTTTTAGTAGTAATTATTGTAGTTACCAAGTTATCGTACAAAACTGTATACTACTAACAAAACATCCTTCTGAATGAACATGAAGATACGAGCAACGTTCGGTACTAGGACGTATTGTCCTGCTCAAACATCAGCACAGCTATTGCTACTATGCTCGGTACTTCGATATTCGTGTCATTACCAACGCGCATTTTCCCAACTTTATTGCTGTTGGTGGCAGTATGTCGTCACGCAAGGAGATCGAAGATAAACTCCAGCGCTTACGTAAACGAGTGATTTATATTCGAAACGTTTTGTTATGCATGTAACAACACACTGGTCTGACACGTCATGTCTCACAGGCAGTGCCCACTCTAGTTCTAAAATACAGTTCTCCATGAAAAATTGTTCTATAAGCAGAATGCAGACACCAAGAACAAGTAACGTTGATAAATTTCGTAATAACGTTTAAAGATAACTAGCGTGCGTGACAGCGCAATTTGTTTGTGACTACTTCATCACATCGCTAACAGCACTTCACAGCACTGCAATCCCAGGGATTCTGCAACATAGTGATAAAATAAGTACATAATTTTATATTACATTAGGGACCAGCTACGACTACGCTGAGGTTGCACGATATGTCTATGGCCGGACAACGAGTCTGGCGTAGCGGTAATAGATTATACAGCGCTTCCCGGGTGGAATGGTCAGTTTTGAGGGATATGACAGGAACTATCATTCGAAGCAAAAGAAGTCTAGAAAAAATGGGCTCTAAACAGCATACCTTAAGAGCTATGAGCACCTGTTCATCTTCGCTACTGTGAAATGCATCTCATCCACTAAACACGTGTTCATTGGCTTCAGTTGTGAATTTTACAGCTACGTTTACTAGGCAATGTTTTCTTGTTTCGGTCCATACTATCTCCCCGTAAAATACGGAAAGCGAAGAGTCTCCAGTAGAAGACATTAGTTTCACAGTCTCGAAGATGAAGAAGTGCTCATATCTCTTAAGTTACGCATCTTAGAGCCCATGTTTAATAGACATTTTTGATACCAATGATCGTTCCTGCCACAACTTTGAACATTGACAATCCCTCCTGGGATACACTGTATACACACACCTTCATCGTGGATCAGTCTGTTAATGAAAACCGTTTCAAAATACCTAGAGTAGTTCATGAGATCAGCATTCACATGCAAACAGAAAAACGCGAAGGTGGACTTCAATTTAGTAAAAGTATAAGTACAGATGTTACTTCTGCATTACGATGAGCGAACCTAAATATACATACCAAAGGTGTTGCATCATTCCAGTCTGTCGTGTAGGTGTGTTTCTGTCGTGACTGTTACTGCACCGATGGCAAGGTCATCTCTGGTGTTGCATGTAAACGTACCCTCAGTGGCGATGAGGGGCGTCTAGGAGTGGAACTCAAATGGACTGCAGAATTTCAGTCGAAAGTAAAGCACCATTGTGATGCATTAAAGTCGTCTGTGAAACATTATGGTGAATATTCATCATGCCACGAAGAAAAATCGTGATCAATGATCGGATCTGCATCGTGACGTTACCCACATAAGTGTTGTCAATCAGAGAAGCTGCTCAGTATGTGCTCGGGGGTCAAAGTAATGTGGTGTGGACATGAAATCAGTTCCAGTTGACAGCTGGTGTTGAGTATTGGTTCCGTACAGGCCGTCCACGTTAGACAAGTACACAGCATGATCGATATCTACGACTTTTGAGTCTAAGGAACAGTGTATGTATCCTAGGGAACAGAATTCGGCGTTCGAAGAGGCTACAGGACGACATGCATCGCATGAAACTACGAAACTGTTTGGAGACGTTTCCATTATGCGAATTCCCTTTCCCGATGACCATGGTATGTAGCACGTTGTGCGCCACAACACCATGGACTCTGTTACAGATGGGGAAGATATAATGTGGATTGGCATCGAATGTTGGTTACGGACGAAACTCGGATCTGTTTGTGCCCTGATAATCGCAAACAACGCTTTTGGAGATAAGCCAGTAGCATCTAATGCCTCTAACACTGTACAGCATGTCAAACAAGTTGGTGGTGGATTGACGTTCTTCGGTGTCTTTACATGGAACCACTGTACACCTTTCGTGGTTGCTGATGGCAATCTCACTGCTCTACAGCACAGCAACGAGATTCTGCAACCAACCGTAGGACCATTTCGCCAACATTTTGGCGACAGTTAAGTCTTTGTGGATGCACATGCGTTCTCATCGTGCTGTTCAAGTCAATACGTTCCTTCAACATGCCAGGATCACCAAAATCGGGTGGCCTACCTGTTAGCCGAACGTGAACCTTACAGGATATGAGAGGGATCATCTGAAATGAGCTGTTTTTGGACATCAATAACGACCACGTATTGTGCATCACTTACGCAGAACCGTTATTGAAGAAGGGACACAATTTGGACCAGGTGTGCATCTACATCTACATCTACGCTCATGTACCACAAGCCAGTGTGAGGGTTATGGCGGAGGGAACCACCTGCCACTACTAGTCATTTCTTTTCCTGTCCACTCGCGACTACAGAGAAGGAAAAGCCTTCGGATGAGCCCTAATTTCTTTTATCTTACTGGTTCTTACGCGAGATGTGCGTTGGCACCGCAGAAACGTTCTGCTGTCTGCCTCAAATACCGGTTCCTTAAATTTCCTCACCAGTGCCCTGCGAAAAGAATGTTGTCTTCCCTACAGAGATTCCTGTCTGAGTAATACGTGTGTTCTGGTCAAACTTACAGCGCCTCTATGAAGTTCTTCGATGTCTTCCTTTAATCCGATCTGGTGGTGATCCGAAACCCTCGAGCACTGCACATGACTGGGTCGCACCAGCATTCTGTCTGTCGTCTCCTTTATAGATGAACTGTACTTTCCCAAAATTCTCTCAATAACACGAAATCATCGGTACATCTTCCTGACGTGTTCATTCCATTTCATATCGCTTTGCAACGTTACGCTCAGATGCCTAATAGATGTGACTGTATCAAGCAGCACCCAACTACTGCTGTATTCGCACATTACAAGATCGTTTTTCTACACATCTGGATTAACTTACACTTTTCTAAATTTAGAGCAAGTTGTGAATCGTCACAACAACTAAAAATTCTGAGTTATCTTGCATCCTCCTACAGCCAGTCAACGACGACATCTTCATGTACACCGCAGTGTCATCAGCAAACAGTCGTAAATTACTGCTCACCCTGTCCGTTAGATTACTTATGTATAAAAAGAATAACAGTAATGCTATCTCACCTCCCTGGGGCACTCCTGACGATATCCTTGTGTCTGATGAACACTCGCCGCCGAGTACAGTGTACTGGGTTCTGTTACTTAAAGCGTCTTCGATCCACTCACATGCCTGGGAACCTAATCCGTTTGATCTGGCCTTCGACAACAGTGTACAGTTGGGCACCGCGTCGAACACTTTCCAGAAAATTAGGAATATGGAATCAGCCTGTTGCCCTCCACCCATAGTTTGAGGAGATCATGTGAGAAAAGGGCAAGCTGAGTTTCGCATGACCGATGCTGTCAAAATCCGTGCTGACTAGTGGACGGAAACTGTTCTGACTCAAGGGAGTATACTGTATTCGAACTGAGAATGTGTTCCAGACTTCTGCAGCAAACAGATGTTAAGGAAATTGTTTATAATTATGCGAGCCCGTTCTTGTATCATTCTCATATACAGGAGTAACTTGAGTTCTTTTCTCAGTGGGTTGGGACATTGCGCTGGACGAGAAGTTCGCGATTCACGACTGAATGGTATGGTACGACGGATTCATATATGCATCTGAGCAACGGGCCGTTCCACCAGATATTTACGTTGCTCACGAGTGCTTTGAACCACCCCTTCTTGAGAAACAGATGATTTGTTCGTTACAAAATGTTTGTATTTTTGATCTGGTAATCTGGTCACACTGGAAATGAATAGATATGCGTACTCAGAGCCAGTTTTTGTCTCTCGCGCAATGAATTTCGAAGTAAAGGGACGATGCTAAATTTTGTTGGTGTCTGTAGTAATCTCAGTGAGGAGGCAATGGGAATTCGTCTGTTTCCGACTAAGATGCGCACGAAAACTGATGTCGCTTTTAATTTTAGCGTGATAGTTAGACAAGAGCAACGGGGCTAGTAACTGTCTCTTGATCCTACGCTGAAAAACACAGAAGTTTTTTCGCGGTTACCTTTTAATCGTATGTATAATATCCATAGGAAAGGAAAAAAAATTATAGAAAGAAGCAAAGAGAGCTAAAACTGATCGTCCAGTCCAGTAGACATTAAGGTAATTAGTGACAAACCATCATATCACTTGCATAGGGAGAGGGATGGTAAATGGGAAGCCTAGTTGATTAAACATTTCCGGTTTTTGCCCGTAGCGAAATATGGAATACATTGAAACTGTATGTATGTCTGCATCTACATTAATACCCGGCAGGTCATCTTACGATATGTGGCGGAGGTAATACCGGTACCATTGTATACTACCCCTTTCCTATTCCATTCACGAATGGTGTGTCGGAAGACTGACTAGCGGTAAACCTCCGTATAAGTTCTAATATCTCGAATTTTATCGTTGTGGTCACTTCCCGAGACGTTTGTGAGAAGATGTAAGACGTTGCCCTACTTATTCAGGAACATACTCTCTTGGAACTTCAATAGTGAATCTCTTCACTATGCAAAACGCCCTTCTTGTAGCATGTACCACTAAGGTTTATTGACTAAACGACCAAGCGACAAAATCCGCCCCTCTTCGTAGAATCTTGTCTATCTTCCCTATTAATTCAAACCGGTATGGGCTGTAGACTGATGACGAATATTCAAAAATCGGTCCCACTTGTGTTTTGGAAGCCACTTCTTTCGTGCATGAATTGCACCCTCGCCTCGCATCTGAATTTCCTGTTATCTGTATTATGTGGAAGTTCAACTTAAGATCTCTCTGGATGGGTACATCGAAGTATTTTACGGTAGTTACTGTTTCCAGTGGTTTGTCACCAGCAGTGCAATCTGCAGTAGTGGATTTCTTAAGGTACTCATGCGCAGTACCCTGCATTTACTCATGTTGTGTATCAACTAACAGTTCCTACACCAATCATCGATCCTCTGTATACGTATATACAAGGCGAAGTGAAATTCGCGCACTCGGGCTTTGCAGCGCGACTCCTTACACGGCAACAATACAAAAAATGCCTGTCACAAAATTTCGTCTGGCAAGTGCATCCGGCAGGAAAAGGACGTCAGAGTGGCAATCTGGCAACATTGTAACCACATGTATGGTACTTATTGCTATCATCAAACGTTAGACGAGCTGTACAGTTGTTGCAATGGATAGAGTTTCGGGTTAACATGCAGGTCCACGGTTCGATCCTGGGTTGTGGCATTTGTATTTTGTTCAGTAAATGTGGTTCAGGTCGTAAGGTATCTGGCATCTTAATGGTCAACAGCGATAGCAGAGGGTTCTCTAGATAACATTTACATACTACAATCGTAAAAATGGAACATTGGTCAGCTTTGTAAGAAGCCCTTTCCACGTCGTGGGAGTAAATTTATTCGCACCACTTCATCAACATGATGCGAAACCTGTTTTCTTTGTACCCTCCTCCCGTTGACCCATATATTAGTACCAACTATTATTCTTGCCTCGTTCAGGTACATTACATTTCGTTAGGGCCTTACGTTACAAGTATAACTAGCAACGTGCCTTGCGAATAACTGTTTGTATGCGTTATCACCATGGTCCCATTAGTTATGGCTTTCAACATTGAGTCTGGTAACCGCACGCTGTTTAGTACGTATCTCAATGCATTGTTATTATTATTATTACTATTATTATTCTGTCGATGGGATTGTGGAAACATCACGTCTATTACCTTTAGGGGAACAGTGTAATTCGACAC
Organism: Schistocerca serialis cubense; assembly: GCF_023864345.2. Lineage (NCBI taxonomy): Eukaryota > Metazoa > Arthropoda > Insecta > Orthoptera > Acrididae > Schistocerca > Schistocerca serialis. The sequence continues at coordinate 588,791,444 of NC_064640.1, forward strand.
CGAACATTTCACAAGTAGCCGTGTTGGGATGAATGATGCAGAACAATATCTGTCAGAGGGGTAATGTGGGTTACGTGCAACAGCGTGCAGGACTGACGGCGTATTTATACCGTATGCGCTGTCCACCAGACAGGGACAAGTTGCGAGCGGAGTAACGCGTCCACGACAGTCTCCAATGTACATACTACACTTATCGAATTTTCTCATTGTAAACCTCTAAACCAGTGTGGCGGACGTGTGGCACACAGAAACGATGAATATGTGGATATGCTTGTGGTACTATGTGCCTCTGATAACATGGCTGGTGTTTCCGCTCGTGAATATGCTGCCAGATATCCTCGTCGACGCCATCCACATAAAAATGTGTTTTGTGGTCTGGAGCTTCGTCTTCGGAAATCAGGTTCTCTCCTTCCACCACCACGTGACAGAGGCTGTCCATGGGCTCGCCGTACTCCAGCTGCTGAGTAAGCTATCCTGGAGGTCATACACCAAGAACCTCAGCGAAGTACACGTAGCGTAGCAAGGCAGCTGCGTGTCTCGCAACGGACGTTCGTTAATGTGCTGCACGAGCATGGGGTGCACCCCTATCATTATGCTTTCACGCAACACCTGCAACCTGCAGATAACCATCAGCAAATACAATTCTGTGAATGGTTCGGACAACAACAGGAAGCCAACAACGACTACGTGAACACCATTAATATGGTTGGGTGAAGCAGCAGTCACTTGTGAGACTGTTTTCAATATGCACAATGCCCACCATTGGTGTGAGGTTAACCCGCATGTCACCCGCGATCGTGGATATCAAGTTCGCTTTGGTATCAACGTCTGGGCAGGAATATTGGGCTCCTACAGGTTCCCTGACCGGTTGACTGCATTAAGGTATCATGCATTCCTCTCAAACCATCTGTCTGATGCGCTGGAAGATGTTCCAGTACATGTCCGGCAGAGGCTATGGTTCCTACATGATGGTGCACCTCCACACTCTGGAATTAATGTGCAACAGTATTTGGACAGAACATCTCCAAGGAAATGGCTCGGACGTGAAGGTCCAGTTGTATGGCCACCGCGTCCACCTAACCTAAATCCCCTGGATTTCTTCCTGTGGGAACACCTGAAGGAGCACGTGTACTCCACTCCGCCGACGAATGTGGAAGAATCGGTAGCACGTTTTCATGCTACTCTTGTTAGTGTGGATGCACCTTTGTTGCGAAGGGTCCAAAGCTATATGATCCGGCGGGTTGCGCAATGTTTGGACGTGCGGGGAGGTCGGTTTGGCCATCTGTTGTTCTGAGGACAGCGGTTCTTTTGTGAAGATCTCCCAGTCATTATTATATGGACATTATTATTGTCACTGGTTGCTAATGTGCGACATCTGAGCGTTAACATTACGTGTAGTTCAAATGGTTCAAATGACTCTGAGCACTATGGGACTTAACTTCTGAGGTCATCAGTCCCCTAGAACTTAGAACTACTTAAACCTAACTAACATAAGGACATCACACACGTCCATGCCCGAGGCAGGATTCGAACCTGCGACCGTCACGCGGTTCCAGACTGTAGCGCCTAGAACCGCTCGGCCACTTCGGCCGGCCATTACGTGTAGTATAAATGCCAAGTTGATGTTTTGTTATTGTACTGTGCCATCATCTTTAGCATCTAGAAATGATATTTTTTTTTTTTTTGTAGTTATTCCGTCTTATGACAAGTCATTTTTTTCAACTAATTCTTAGTTGTCTAACCACATATTCGTTATATTCAACCTTACAAAATATTGGAAATTTAGGATACATGTGACCTACGGAACGGTGTGTATTATGGTATGAAATGTCGGAATGAAAATAGCAAATAAGAAAAATTCGCCACAACCCAGGATCGAATCCTCGACCAGCGGCATGCTAACCCAAAACTCTATCCATGGCACCAACTGTACCACACTAATAATTTGAGTTGACAAAGCTAGTTACCATACATGTGGTTACAGTGTTGCCTGTGTGCCACTCTTCGACGTTCTTTTTCTGTCATTTATACTCGCTAGACGAAATTTTGAGAGACAGCTTTATATCGCTGGCGTGTGAGGAGTCGCGCTGCGCAGCCCAAGTATAATATGGTGTTAGTGGTACCAGTGCTGATGCTGTCGTCGTTAGGTCAGTAGCACCTTAACACATACCCACTTGAGTGTGATAGTTATTTTTTCTCTGTTTCATCTGTGTCTAACTGTCTTCCCGCCACACCTCGCGTAATTTACTTCCTGACGTTTTTTACACGGTTGTAACTGCACCACTAAGTAAACTATGCCTATTTTGCATCTATGTGTCTATACTTCAACACCTGATCTATTTTCCAGAGAAAATAAGCAATAAGGCCACATTTGGTAACGATCCTATCATCAAACTTGCTTCAGGTACTCCTGAAGTTATCTTTACATCTGTCGATTTTCTTCCGTTAAGAGAGACGTGCTTAGTTCTGTCTACAAGGAATTACAGGATTCAGTCACAAATCAGGTCCGATACCCAGTAAGGTCTTTTTTTCGAAACTACAGCGTGGAACTGTATTAAATGTCTTTTTGCATTCAAGGAACACGGCATCAACGTCATGGTCGATATCTACAGCGCTCTGGATCTCTTGAAAAACAGATCTATGTTTGCAGAAACGACGATTATTTTACACAGGACTACCTGAAATACGGCTTTAGCTGAAGGAAAACTAAATAAAAAGTGTCACATCTCACAAGAAATCCAAGACGATTTATGTAAGCGGGTTAGAAAGTGCATGCTCTGAACTTGTCACCGGTGTGAAGTCATTTTCCCGGTTTGGGGACAACAGTTGCATCAGGCTCAACAAAAGTGTACAGCAACGCGTTGCTCGCCGTCTGTCACTGCTGACAGGAAAACCCGCGTGCGGAAAAACAGTGGGGCAGTCTAGCGGAGTACGACATCCATCAGTGAGGAGCCAGAATTACCTCCACTCTATGGGGAGCAGAAAGTCTAATCAAGAGAACAAAGGCAAGCATGGGTGCATGAACTCTGCTATTAGACTTCTGGGAAAAGTTTGAACAGACAGTTGAGTACCGATACATGCCAATGATGGCGTACGAATCACCAGAGTCACCGATCAGGCATGTGGTGAGAGTATTCAAATCTGAGGGGTGTCCGCATGGGATAGAAAAGAACTCTGGATGCGACTACCATCATTTTATTTAACTTGTGTGAATTTCATACAGATCAACATTGCAGTCTTAATGAAAAGCCATAACACAGTTGTCTGTAAAACAAAAGAAGTAGCTGAAGTTACACATAAAATTTGAAAAACCTATTAGAACAACGAATGGATAATATCAGTGGATTTAAGACATTCAATACATTGTTTCCCCTTCATATTTTGCGGTTGTCTTTTTAACACATAACCTGATTAATTAAACAATAAGAGAAATGCATTACGCAGCCATAGTTGTATGAATATGTACTACGAAACTGCGGACAAAGACGATCGTCACCTTTTTATTCCACAGACGCTGGAAATTAGGATGGAGTGCATTTCAGGTACGAGGAGCGTTATGAACAGAAACTGGCAGCCTAATTTCCCGTCCAATTTTCTGTAATATTCTTTGTGCAGGTGATATTCTTTATGCAAACAAGTTTACCACGTGTCTATACCGAAGACTTGGGAGGTAAAGCGTACTGGATGAAGCTTTGTTTTTGTGTTTGATGGTATCCTTGACTGCTCGTGGTTATCTCACCGGACTGCTATTCGGGACGACGACGGTTCAGGTTCTTGTCCGGTCATCTATTTTAGGTTTCCCATCATGTCCCTAAAACGTTCCAAGCAACAGCCGGAGTTGTTCCTTTGAAAGAGCACGGTCGATTCCTTCTACACAATTGAGACATTCCGAGCCTGTGCTCCGTCCCTAAAGACCTCCATGTCGACGGGACGTTAAACCTTAATTTTCCTTCCTTGACTGAACGTGATTTGGTCCAGAGCCAGACAACCTACTACTGTACGTAAAGTACGGCCGGTATTTTGTGGGTGAAAGATGCGAAAATTTGCTGATGTTTTCGAGAGCAGTAGAAATTTACAGATTTAGGAACGAGGGCGTCAACTGAAATGTTTCCTCGATTCTATACATCTGTAGCGACCCTCTGAAATTAACTTTTGGCTTTTACTGGAGACACTTATTTTTATTGGTGAGCAAGTTTGCTCCATAACGTTCAGTTAGCGAAAGACTACTGACAGAGTGGCTATATCAGACATATATCGTACTCAGTTTACTCGTCCATCATCGCCCTTACACTCACTAAAACAAATTAATGTGGAGATAATCTCTAAAACTGTTCCACTCTCATGCACTCGAAATGATCACATGGCTACTCTATCTTACATGTGCTAAAACAACATTGAAAGAGGGAAAGTAGCTATACATGAAATTAAAACACAGAGGAAACGAAACACAGGGTTTATTTCTGTTGTAACAGTCTGAGATCCAGACGCCAGATGTATTGCAGGTAGATGACTCGTGTGTACCTGTGCTGAAGATGTGATAAAATAACTTTTACGATCTGATATGTAGTATCGTTGGAAAAAAGTGTCGCGCAGCAAAGAAATATTGTCCTAAACGTATTAGGTGAGAACGAATACAATATCTCGTTTTTTTCTTGGAAGATTGGCGTGGAAAAAATGTGCTGTTATATATGAAGTCATACAGTCAATTAATAAATGTAGTGTATTGTAGTACACACTAACAAGCAAACGAATAAGAGGTAACTGTACATTACAGAGAGGGGAATGCTGTCGCTATGGCGAAGAATGGAATAATACGACGAATCAAATGAACGAAATTGCTTAAAACAAGCAGTGTCCGGATTTTCAGTTTAGGGCAGTATGGACAACACAGGCGACAAAAGCGCTGTCGATGGCTGCCAGATCGTGGTTGGCCGATGTATGGAACACTCACAGTCAGTCACCGATGTCGTGCAGGTTCTGGGCATCGGCTAGGGGAAAATCGCCAACGCCAGATTCAGCTACCATGAGCAATAATGTGTTGACAAAGCGTTGCTACTGACACTAAATGAGATAAATTAGAGGTAGAGAGAACACAATAGAGCAAGTCACGAATTAAATTATGGACAACAGCGAGTGTAGAACGGCCATACCACTCAGAAATATTTCTTCCCAATGGGCTACAGAGACAACCGCCCCAGCCGTGTAATCAAGCGTCACGGAGAATAGCGTGGCTGCAAGAGCTCTTTGTTTAACGCCCAGAGGCACGGCAAAATCCATAATAGATGTTATGACCCTTTTAAAAATAATACACTTTTCAGGCAGATAGTAGACGCGTTCATGGGGGATCTTGAAACATGATGAAATAGACTCTCTCATGCATATTCTATACATTCCATCATCTCTCAACGCCGAATAACAGAAAAAGTCTTTCTGACAAAGTGGAACTGTTTGTTCGACTACCCCATCCATCACAAAATCTACTAATGCTTCGCTACCGAGTTGTATCAGAATTGTCTGAATGACACTCGTTAACAAGATACTGTTTATGTGGTCTCCTAGCTCATTTCCCCTAAATTCTGTTGACCATATCTGAGACGCTATGTGTGAAAATTGTGTGCCTCAGGCTCTCCCACCGGTTTCCTGGTGTTGTAGTCTCAGATTAAGTGAACACTATATTTCTCAGTGCTTCCAGTGGCGGTCCACGCCACGCCGCATCGGGCATGTTATCACGAAGAAAGAGATATTACACGCTGATAGTTAGATACATTTATATCAGTTTATGATAAGCGTATGTTTTATTTGTCGTATGAACGTTTGAAAATTTGAGCCACAATCATGATTCGAGACTGAAAAGATGGAAGACAAAGGAGTAAACTAGTCAAAGCTGCAACTTGTCCGCCGATTTGGAGAGCGGACGCGGCCGCCTACTAACGCACGTTGGAGGCAGCCTGAACCACAGTTTCAGCAGGGAGTTAGGACAGTCATATTCCGGGCTAGTGTCGTGCATAGATGTCATGCAACCGCTATCGACGATAATTTGAGAGCTATGAGGTATCGGGACAGAATCGTTGCAGGAACCCCTCCTCACACACTGATTGACCGCAGGAGGCTCATCTTTGAAGAGAGGATCTCGTTTAACCGGCAGTGTCTCGAGAATCTTGTGTACTGTATACCAAGGACGATACAAGCACGTCACAAAAGACAGGGAGGACCAGCATGGTTGAATGTTACCAAGTATGAGATTTTGGTCTAACGGATGTGCAATCATTGGCACTTTCGGGCAGACTGCCTCGTTTCAGGTTATTACTTTCTTTTATTTCATAGAAAAGATACGTTGAGTTTCATTTTCAATTTCCACACATGTTCTGAGATACATAGGTTTATAATGTTCAAAACATGTTTAGCATCTTCTGCGTAGCTGAGAACGTGTGCAGAAAATCAATAAATATCTGTATGTACATCAAGCAACGGGTGAGGAGGGATTCTTACAGCGATGCACTGCAAATTTCAAATGATCCCAAATTGGTTTAATTGGTTGGTGTGGTCAGAACGTGCATATATCTGCATATACATCGTGATTCTGCTAAATGGCGAAAAACTTCAGTAAACGGTCCATGTGTGAATATGGAGCAAAAATAGCCATGTGGAGGTATATGATCTCCCAGGAGGTACACCCACTTTGAGGTAGAGATAAAAGATCTTTGAAAGTGACCCCCACTAATAGCACCAGGAAGGAGCGTGTGAGAACTAATGGCTTGCCTGGATATCAGTGGTGGCAGCGATCTTGGCTGGAGAAGGTGTTCTGTTCTGAGTCGACTTCTGAGAGCTTGCATTCCGTAAAAAAAGAGCTTAAGTGTATCGAAAACGTTTTAGGAAAATACACCGTCTAGTCAGAATAATGTGACCGCCTGTCAAATACCTGAATAAGCACCTTTTGCATAGAGGACGTGCAGCAGAGTTAACAAGGTTCTGGAAGGTTCCGACAGTAGTTTGGAGCCATGCTGACTCCAGAGCCGTGGCAGGATACGCTAGATTTCTCGGCTGAGGATATGTGACGCGAACTACTCGATCGCGGTGGTCCCACAGATTTTCGACTGGGTGCGAAACGTGGGAGGGTTATGGCCTTGTGCTCTTAAAACCACGCATATACGCTGCAACTGTGTGACATGTTACATTGTCGTGCTAGTACATGCTACCGTGCTGAGGAAAAAACGAACTTCATTTACGGGTTGACATGGTCCTCCTTTATAGTTGCATTCTTATGTTCATCCATTGTGCTTTCCAGAATGATGAGATCACCCACGGAATGCCACGAAAACATTCCCCAGACCATAACGATCCCTCATTCGGCCTGGACCCAACAGTCATCTGTCCGATGGAGCGTAGCACGTGATTCATCTGAAAATACCACTTGACGCCACTCAGTGGACGCCCAGTTGCGGTATTGGAGTGCAAATTCCAACCGTCGTCGCCAGTGAACAGCGATCAGCATGGGTGCGTGAACTTGACACCTACTGCGAAGGCTCATACGCAACAACTTTTTCTGAACAGACGTTGAGGAGACACTATTGATAGCCCCTTGGCTCATCTGGACGGTCAGTTGATCAACAGCTGCACGTGTATTCGCCCGTAGACATCCGAAATCGCCGTCGATCACTATCACCTATGGCCCGTGATGGTCCTCAGTTGCCTTGGCGCTGGTTCTGGTAGCGCCATTTTGTCAGGCTTGGTGAACTTTAATCACGGTGGCACTTGAACAGTTTAAAAGCTTGGCAGATTCGGAAATGCTTCTACACTTGATCTGAATGCCAATCATCATGCCCTTTTCGGTGTCAGTTATATCTTTCCACTTCCGTGTTAAGAACATGAATTTATTGTTTTCCGCACGCCCCCGATAGGCTTTACATACCCTCCACTGTTAGAATGACCCCCTGCCGTCTGTGAGTGGTAACTGCATGTTGACATCGAACATAGGGAGTGGTCACGTTAACGTGACAAGACCGTGTGATACACTCCTTCAGTTAAGAAACAGGTTCGAGTTGTGTGAAGTAGTTGAAAGTAATCGCAAATGTGCCTTGGAGATATTACAGATACTTTTGTTGATGAACGAGGCGTACAGAATCGAAGTAAATAGTAATGAGACATCAGACAACCTACAGATCAATACCTCTATTGTTCAGAAGACTGCCCCAAAATAGTATAACTTATTTATAGGTTACCAGAAAAATAAAGAAGGCTGATGGTGGAGACATTGTTCCGTAACATCGTGCACTTCTTCATGATAGATAAAATGCCACCATTCATGATTTTTCGATAAGAGACGAAACATGTAACAGGAAGGCGGTAAACGCAGACTTTAAGAACCTGATCCAACAATTTCCATTGTAAAGATCATATAATGATCCAACAGTTCCCACTGGAAAGATCACAGAATGTCTTGCCTCGATTTGGTGGTTTGGGGTTTGTGTTTATGTTGAAGCAGAATAATTCCTTGCGAACTTTTCGACTGGTTTCTAGCTGTCAATCAGCCCAGGAAGGTTTTCAAAGATTGGGAACAGCATTAAGCATAGATTGCAGCTCCGACGCTCATCCCTTCCAACATCAGTAAGTCTATAATAATTAAGAACTAGCTCAAAGTGACATTTCACAGCAGAGCACTGGAGATTGTTAGACCTAGGTGTTTAGGGACGTCCCTATTTTTGCATCCTCAGAATACCCTCCAATTGTAATGGAATCGGATAGTATAGTCCAGGCACATCTCCGTGATGCGTAGTGGCAGCCCTGACACCGGCTGCGAGCGCTTTTCGCTTGCTGTGTTACAAGATAAGTAATTTAGCTTGTAATTAATCGTTTCTGCTGTCTATTCTATAGCATTTACGTGCATTAGTGTCAGATACATGTGATAAATTAAAGGTTTCAGTTTTTATTTGCATCTGAATAATATAAGCGTTAAATACGCGGGATTATCAATTAATATAGGCACAATACTTCCTATGTCGTCCTGAACGGGGTAACTTCAACAGAAACAAGACTTACTTCAGGTGTGCGCCAGGGCAGCGTTATACGTCCTCTGCTTTTTACGATTTACATAAACGATCTGGTAGATAGTATTGACAGCGGCATTAGACTGTTTGCCGATGATGCTGTAGTCTACAGGAAAGTAGTATCACACGAAAGTTGTGAACAAATCAGTGAGGATTTGCAGAAAATAAATGCGGGGTGTAATGACTAGCAGTTATCTCTCACTACTAGTAAGTGTAACCTACTGCGTATAACAAGGCTAAAATCCCCATTAATGTATGAGTACAAAATAAATGATCAGTCTTTGGAAGCGGTAACATCAGTCAAGTATCTGGGTGTGGCTATTCAAAATGATTTCCAATGGAATGATCAGATTGCACAAGTAACGGATAAGGCAAACTCTAGATTGCGGTTTATTGGTAGAATCCAGAAGCGATGCAGTCCTTCAACAAAGGAAACAGCTTACAACACGTTAGTTCGTCCAGTCTTAGAGTATTATTCGTCTGTATGGGACCCTTACCAGTTGGGTCTGATTCAAGAAATTGAGAAGGTCCAAAGAAGAGCGGCAAGATTAGTGACTGGTACATTTAGCCATCGCGAGAGCCTTACAGATCTCATAGAAAATTTGAAATCGGACACACTTGCAGATAGATGACGCGCTAAACAGAAGGGGCTGCTCACTAAATTCCGAAATCCAATCTTCACCGAGGATGTAGAGCATATATTATTACCACCAATTTTCAAATCGCTCAATGATCATCATTCAAAGATAAGGGAAATAAGAGCTCGTACTGAGGAGTTCAGACAGTCGTTTTTCCCTCATGCGATCCGCGAGTGGAACAGAGGGGGGGCGCGGAATATGACTTTGGCGCGAATTGTGTCCTCCACCACACACCGCTTGGTGGGTAGAAGAGTATATATGTAGATGTAGATGATCAAATCTTTCTGTCTGCTGCGAGGGTGTCGGGGTACCCATGCAGCAAAAGCTTCCTAGTTTTCTGGGCTGCTCTGTGTGCGTGGGTCCCGTGCTAATGGACATAGAAATTGAGAGTAGACGTGTAGTCGTGCGGCACTTCTGCTACAGCAGTATGTACACACGAACAATTGTTTGCTCGCCAATTATGCGAGAAGGAAGCCCTCCTTACTCTGCTAGACACTCCGAAAATGAGCACACCACTTGTACACAACAGTACAGTAGGACCACTCTCTCATAAACGTCTCATACCTCTTTTTCACAGCAACTAAGTAATCTGTATTCGTTTTCACGGATATATCACACACCTCTACTGGCACAAACTGGTGTTGAACGCAACACAGTGATCTCTTAAAATTCTCACGTCTCTCCCAGTTCTGCCATATCACGAATTTTTTCGCGATGCTGTCTCGTTCCTGTCGTTACGGACTTAGTGTTCATTTTACCTAAACTGGTAAACTACACATCTATCTGTCCTGTACTGCCGTAATCCTTTGTCAAAAGCACATCACATAGCTTCGAGTTTTGAAGAAAATAAAGTAGAATTCCTAAAATGGTCTCCTAGAGGTCACAATTTGAACCCCATTTAACGTAAATGAGATGAGCTGCAGCATCAGTTATGTCGTACTGCAGTTCATTCAAAAATTTAGCAGCTTCTGCTCACTATGTGTATGAAATACTGAGAACTGATTTCTCCGTACGTGTGTGAAAACCTACAAGAAAACATTCCCAAGTGTCTATAAATGATCTTGATGAAATTTGGTGGGTATGTAGAGGGGATAAAATTGTACAATACCATTTTTTGTGTGCAGTTTAATTTTAAAGAGTAAGACAGGCTACGGAAGGTAATATGGCACTTAAAGTTTAGAGGGAATATCTTCCAAACGATTATATACAAAAATGTTTTTCATGTAAAAGTTTATATGTGACTAATATTCTTGAAAACTGGATAACTAACTTTCCTAATAATTTGAAATTTTACAAAATACCACACGACCATTAATTGATTCTGAAAAATAAAAACTCTAGTTGCAACGTAAATTAAAGAAGTTTTCAAGCGAAATAGATCCGTGTGTAATAAAGCTGGTTCCTGAAGTACCATTTTAGGAAAATAAGCTTTACACATTGTGCTGTCGGAGTATTTTCAACATACCTAATTCAGATATCCAAATATGCATTACAGTTCGAAGTATTTATTTTAATTACATTTGTTTTATGTTCTATATTGTTATTTTACGTTATCTGTCACGGTTTTATTGCTTTTTAGTTTACTGTTTCACAAATACTCTTAATTTGTTAAATGAACATAATAACTAACTCATCATTATGATAGTAAGTAATTACACTAATGATAATCCGTAATGCTTAAAATTTTCTTTTACCATGTGCGTAAAAAGAAGGAAATTTCTTAACGTATTACACACGATGGAGAAGACAATACAAAACAAAATTCATCAGGATTAGAAATTGTCGTGTGTGATCCCCTAAATATTATGATCTGTGTCAGGTGTATTTCGATACACAGGCGAAGAGAAATGAGTAAGTAGTAATGACTGTAGCTTGATTGTATTGTTTCTCAAGTGGAAACTGACATCGTAATCATTCAACGGAACTAGATTTGAGTCTTCTCACAAAGGTCGTCTAACATCTAAAGCTGTATACGTATCACAGTTGTACCTGTTCCGTCGAGTCCTCTGGGATCACCAGATGAACATGTTTCTAATTCTCAATTACGATGCTCTAAACAATTCCTTCACACTGACTACCGAAAGAATATAACAATAATATAGACATTTTCCATCACTTGGTAAGAAAACATTAATCGAATACGTTTTGACCTAGTCAGACGTTTCTTCACCAGATTCTAATGTTGTCACAAGGACATTCGGGACCTCAGAAAGATATTCCTTAATCCTCGGTTCAAACTCACGATTAGCTACTTTTAAAACTATGAATAGGAGGGCACTCAGTGTGAAAAGTACCGTTTCGAGCGTCGTACTCGGGTACAAGAAACATCTGGTGATCCAAAAGGGCTCGATAGTACAGGTACAACTCTGCAACGCAAACGGCTATCGATGTTGGAAGAACTATGTGATATGATTTTCAGATCTAGTTCTGCTGAGTGACTATGATGTCAATCTCCACTCAAGAAACAATCCAGTCAAGCTGAAGTCACAAGTACATAATGAATTTTCTTCGCCAAGGCATACTGATGTACTGAAATATGACTGATATTAATCACGATATTTAGAGCATCATCCGCGACAATTTGAAATCTTGCTGAATTTTGCTTTATAATGTCTTCTCCGTCGTGTATACTGCATGAAGAAATTTCGTTCATCTTATCTCCATGGTGTAAAACAGCGTCATGCTTTAAGCATTTCTTTAGATATTATCGTTATTATAATTATTCCCTATAATAATAATGAGTTACTTATTATTTTCAATTAACAAAGTACAACTGTTTGTGAAAAGGTAAACTAAAAACAATAAAAACCGTGATTTTAAATAAAAATAATAATATAAATCATAAAATTAATATAAGTAAAATAAATAATTAGAACTATAATGAATATATTGATATTTTAATTAGGTATGTAGAAAACTTTCCGACGGCACGTTGTGTACAGCTTATATTCCGAAAATGGTATTTCAGAAACCAGCTTTAGTACATGGGGATGTATGTGGCTTGAAAACACCTTTAATTTATATTGTAATGAAAGATTTCATTTTTCAAAATTTTTACAAAAGTTGAATACACAGTTAACAAGAACATTAGTTACATATCAAGTTTTATATGAAAATATTTTTATGTATCATCGTTTCGAAGCCTAAAATGCCAAATTACCTTTAGATGTGGGTTTTACCCCATAAAAGTGAATTTGGTGACAAATTAAAAAAAAAAAACATGTATTGCATTATTTTGCCCCCTCCACACACCCGTCATGTTTCGTCAAGATAGTTTATTGACACCTGGGAATGTTCCCTTGTTAGTGGGAAGATTTCAGTGGAGTTTAAACGCCATAATGGTAGCAAACGAACATCGTACTTACATGTGGTGACGTATCAGTCATCCCTGGAACTAACAGATGGGTGTGCTGAATTTTGGACAGACACCGTCCAAGCAACGGGTGGCACTGTGAGCACCCCATGCCCGTATATACGTCTCTATTTCTCCTCCTCCATTGTCTGTGTCTGCTGCGGCGTTAGGCATCCCGTTTCAGCGGCAGGCCTGTGGAGGTGCAATGCGGCTGAGCTGGAAATCTCCTGTGGTCGGAGGCAGGAGGAGGCCTTAGAAGCGCGCAGGCCAAGTCCCGCCTGGCCGTGCGTTAATTACTGGCTCGTCTGCAGTGTCTCTCTCCCCTGGGAATAAGAATGTCGGCAGCCGCTGACCCTCCGCAGTGAGGCAGCCGGGGGCTGTCTGCACCAACGGCACGCTTCCTCGCAATCTGCCGTTCTCTGGTTTGTAATACAACATTTCCTTTATTTGGTTTAGAAATGATATTATCTATTACAAACACTCTAACTTTCTTCTTTGTGCCGTTAATCTTTCCAAATCATATTTTGAACCTTCGATCGTGATGATAGTATCTGTGAGTAAAGCCGTTAATAATAATGAATGAAGCAATGTACTGACTAACCCAAAGTACCTGCGACAAGTTTATTTTAAAAAGCACGAAACGAATGGATTAAATTCTTGTAATCACAGATGGCAGTTATAAGAGTCGAGGGACATGAAAGGGAAGCAGTGGTTCGGAAGGACGTGAGACAGGGTTGTAGCCTCTCCCCGATGTTATTCAATCTGTATATTGAGCAAGCACTAAAGGAAACAAAAGAAAAGTTCGGAATAGGTGTTAAAATCCATGGAGAAGAAATAAAAACTTTGAGGTTCGCCGATGACATTGTAATTCTGTCAGAGACAGCAAAGGACTTGGAAGAGCAGTTGGACGGAATGGACAGTGTCTTGAAAGGATGGTATAAGAAGAACATCAACAAAAGCAAAACGAGGATAATGGAATGTAGTCGAATTAAGTCGAGTGATGCTGAGGGAATTAGATTAGGAAATGAGACACTTAAAGTAGTAGAGGAGTTTTGCTATTTTGGGAGAAAAATAACTGATGATGATCGAAGTAGAGAGGATATAATATGTAGACTGGCAATGGCAAGGAAGAAGAGAAATTTGTTAGCATCGAGTATAGATTTAAGTGTCAGGAAGTCGTTTCTGAAAGTATTTGTATGGAGTGTAGCCATGAATGGAAGTGAAACATGGACGATAAATAGTTTAGACAAGAAGAGAGTAGAAGCTTTCGAAATGTGGTGCTCCAGAAGAATGATGAAGATTAGATGGGTAGATCACATGACTAATGAGGAGTATTGAATAGAATAGGGGAGAAGGGGAGTTTGTGGCACAATTAGACCACAAGAAGGGATCGGTTGGTAGGGCATGTTCTGAGGCATCAAGGGATCACCAATTTGGTACTGGAGGGCAGCGTGGAGGGTAAAAATCGTAGAGAGAGACCAAGAGACCAAGCAGATTCAGAAGGATGTAGGCTGCAGTAGGTACTGCGAGATGAAGAAGCTTGCACAGGATAGAGTAGCATGGAGAGCTGCATCAAACCAGTCTCAGGACTGAAGACCACAACAACAAAAACAACAACAACATAATCACATTTAATTTATTTACGTCTTCAATAATTTCAAGTATTAGGAGTCCTTTAGATGCAGAGTATCACTGAAATATTCTTCTGTACTCCAACATATTTTGCGTCGTTTTCTGTCGCTTTCAGTGTTATCATAATCGAGAAGTAAAGTTTCAGAAAAATGAAGCTATCAAAGTAATCCAGGAATTGTTTGTTTTATCAGACCACAGTCATTTTACGAAAGCTTCATTTCCCTTCCTTCAAATTTTTTTTAATTAGATGTATAGATGGGTATTTTGTTTGCTGAGGTTCTGTGTTGCAAAAACCTTCTAGTACAATTCGCGATAGGTAATCTTCCTACAGATACGTTCTGCGGTTTGTTTCCCGAGCCAACTGAATTTTTAATACCTCGATAAAGCAGTTGGGTGAAGCCTTTTTCGAAATCTGTCTTATTTTTGGTAATTATCAAAAAATTTACCACTCTGAATTTAGCCTTTCGTGTATCTATCATCTTGAACAGAATATACTCAGAAAGCAAAAGGATATTTGGTACAGCGCCTGAGTAGTCAGTGTAGGGGCAGTCGCAGAGCAGAGAAGACGTGCCTGTAACAGTAGTAATTCGTCTGATGCACTCTAATTTAGTTCCGTTTCAATTTCTCTAACCTGCGACTGTGAGGGATTCCAACAGAGCGGAGTCAGCAGCAGCAATAGCAGCAGCTTATCGTTTTTACATTGATTGTATACATCACACAGTTTAGTGATATTCTTCGTTACGTCTGAGTAGATGTGAACGTTAGCTCATTATTTAGTTGTCTTCAGCAGAGCTAATTATTTTTGTTGTAAAAAGTGAAATGAAACGATCATATGGTATTTATGGCCGGTAGTCCCCAACTGGGTATGTTTGGCCGCTGAGATGCAAGTTTCTTCAGTTGACGCCACACTGGGCGACTTGCGTGTCGATGATGATGAAATAATGATTAGGACAGCTCAACACCTATTTCTCGAATGGAGAAAATCTCCGAACTGTCAGGGAATCGAACACGGGCTAGCTGCATAGCAAGCACACTTGCTGACCTTTCATCTAAGGGAGCGGGCTTTGTTGTAAAAGTCCGCGTATTTTCTGTTGTTTGTGTTCGGTGAGTTCAGTTTCATGGGTTACGGTAGCATTACCTGTGCTTCAGGCAGTAATTGCTTAAAGATGTACAGGGACTGGGCCTGTTTTGTACGAATGCTGGGAAAATTGCCTACTGTCTGTAGACAGCTGGAAGCTGTGATGCCCACAGTCGCCATGCTTCAGGCTGCTGCACTGGACTGTGGTGAATTTGGAGCATCGGAAGTGATTGCTTTGGCGCCTCTAGAGCCTATAGCATTGTCTCGGATCCCTGATGCCGCTGCGTCTTCTGATTCGCACGTCACGTCCGGTCGACTCTTACCTGTTGGTGACTGGCAGGCAGTAACTGGGTCGGCAATCTCTGGGTGGAAGGCGAAAATAGATACCAGCTGCAAGGCCGTCACGTTGCGTCTTAAAAACAGGTTTGAGGTATTACCCGTTGCTGAAAGTACGTCTGAGTCAGCACAGGACGCCCCACCTGTTGGGACTGTATACTTATATGGACATGGTGTCTAGAACGAAATTTGAATTATATTAATACCTTCAGCTACTGACGGGCGTTGATATATATCAAGGGAGACAGGTGAAAATGTGTGCCATGACTAGGATTCGAACCCGGGATCTCCTGTTGACAGGGCAGACGCTCTAACCATCTGAGCCATCGAGGGCACAGAGGATAGTGCGACTGCAGGGACTATCTCACTCACGCCTCCCGCGACACCCACATTCTCACCTCACATGTCCACACACTACATTCGTAGTGTCCCACCCCAACACACTCATTGCTCGTGGAAGACATTCTTACCAATTCCCGTAAGAGTTGGGGAAACATGTGTGCATCCGCATTAACCTTTGGCGTGCCACAGGGGAGTGTTATGGGACCATTGCTTTTCACAATATATATAAATGATCAAATAGATAGTGTCGGAAGTTCCATGCGGATTTTCGCCGATGATGCTGTAGTATACAGAGAAGTTGCAGCATTAGAACATTGCAGCGAAATGCAGGAAGATCTGCAGCGGATAGGCACTTAGTGCAGGGAGTGGCAACTGACCCTTAACATAGAGAAATGTAATGTATTGTGAATATACAGAAAGAATGGCCCGTTATTGTATGATTATATGATAGCAGAAAAAACACTAGTAGCAGTTACTTCTGTAAAATATCTGGGACTATGCGTACGGAACGATTTGAAGTGAAATGATCATATAAAATTAATCGTTGGTAAGGCAGGTGCCAGGTTGAGATTCATTGGGAGAGTCCTCAGAAAATGTAGTCCATCAACAAATGAAGTGGCTTACAAAACATTCGTTCGAACTGTACTTGAGTACTGCTCATCAGTGTGGGATCCGTACCAGGTCGGGTTGACAGAGGAGATAGAGAAGAACCAAAGAAGAGCGGCGCGTTTAGTCACAGGGTTATTTGGTAAGCGTGATAGCGTTACGGAGACGTTCAGCAAACTCAAGTGTCAAACTCTGCAAGAGAGGCGCTCTACATCGCGGTGTAGCTTGCTGTCCAGGTTTCGAAAGGGTGCGTTTTTGGTTCAAATGGTTGAAATGGCTCTGAGCACTATGGGACTTAACTTCTGAGGTCATCAGTCCCCTAGAACTTAGAACTACTTAAACCTAACTAACCTAAGGACATCACAAACATCCGTGCACGAGGCAGGATTTGAACCTGCGACCGTAGCGGAGGCACGATTCCAGACTGTAGCGCCTACAACCGCTCGGCCGCCCCGGCCGGCGTTATTTTCTTGAGCTTGTTCGTCACCCACCTAGCATTCAAGCTCCCATTGACATGCAATCAAAACTTCCACGCTTGCTCTGAGTCTCAGGAAGATCGTCCATAGTCCCAAAAATATTGGAATTATATAAATACTTTCAGCTGCTGACGGGAGTTGATGTATATCATCGGGGATAGGTGAAGACGTAAAGTCCCATAGTGCTCAGAGCCATTCGAACCATTTTTTGAAACAAGATGTTAACAACAATGAACTTCTAAATTTCGACTGGAATGAATAGCGCAAACATAGTTTCAACGCTGGTGCTTGAGCCGTGTTTATAGCCATAGAAAAAACAATAATATCTCGTGAGATTAGTACAGATTCCGAAGGCGAAGTAATTTGGGTGGAAAGAAGTGTTACAGCTGGATCAAATGTGGTAATCGGGCACTTTTGTAGACCTTCTACCCAGCAGCAATAGCTGAATATTTGGGAGGAAAGTTGGAGACTTTTTCGCTTAAATTTTCTAGTCATGTTGTAGTTTTAAGTGGAGATCTTAATTTACGAGCTATAGATTGGGAAACTCAAGAGATAAGGACGAGTATCACTGACCGAGACTCATATGAAATTGTTCTAAGAGCTTTATTCGAAAATTATCTTGAGTGGTTAATCACAGAAGTGACTCATGAAGGTAACACTTAAGACATACTGGTGATAGACAAACTCGAACTTCTTGACTCAGTCAGCGTACACCAGAAATAAATGTTCATAAGGCATTTGCAACATCACTGAATACAGCTGTAAATTGGAATACGAAGAAAGGCAGGAAGAGTTTTTCCTTAGCAAGAGCGACCACAAACAGTTTACCTTAGCGATCAATACGAAAATTTCATCTCCAGCTCTAACAACGATGAGTATCAGTGGACAACGTTCAAGAGCATTGTAACAATACGCTTTCGGCGGGTATGTGCGTAGCAAAGTTCTGAGGGATGAGAGGACCCACCGTGGTTCGACAACCATGTCAGAAGACAGCTACGAATGCAAAGATAGTTTCACTGCTAATTTAAACGTAGCCAAACACTCACAAACAAAAAAAATTACTCTAAGCTAAGTGTAGCCGTGCGTAAACGTGAAGTGTTAAACCAATTCGAGAGCAAAGTTCTGTCTACTGATTTGACGGAAGATCCTCTGAGATTTTTGTCTTATGTTAAACAAGTAAATTGATTAAAGTCATCTGTCCGGATACTCTGTGACCACACTGGCACTGAATCGGAAGTCGACAGAAAAAAGGTGGCAATACTAAACGTCTTTTTCCAAAGCTGTTCCGCATTGGAAGATCGCACTGTAATGCCTCATCTAAATCGTCGCACGAACGACAAAACAGTTGATATCGACATCAGTGAGCATCGGATAGGAAAGCAATTGGAGTCGCTCAGCAGATGGAAGGCTACTGGACAAAACAGGTCATTTACGTATTTTTCTTAACATATTTGTCTTAACACGTTCCACATCACAATGGTTTTTCCGTGCTATTGATCAATGGAACACGTAACTGACTAACTAACTATTTGAAGCACATCTGTGAGAACGGTAGGCCCAAAAAGGCGACCCGTGGGTGAGCTCAAGGAATACTTACGAGATCAAGAAATCTACGATAATTTGATGGAAGAACGTCAAGATCTTGTTTCCAAAGACAGACCGTGGGGTGGGTGCATGATCTTCCATGATAACAAACGCCGAGTAGCAAATATACAGACTTATTCCAGAATGAGGTTTTGAATCTGCAGTGGAGTGTGCGCTGATATGATACTTCCCAGCAGATTATAACTGTGTGCCGGACCGAGACTCGAACTCGGGACCTTTGCCTTTCGCGGGCAAGTGCTCTACATTCATACAGTCATACAGACTTATTGTTTAAGGAGAGATGAAGAGCAGCAGTGAAGACTAGTAGGCATGTATTTTCGTTTGATTAAGGCTTCTCTGCCTGGGTTTCAGGCAGAATTCCGCGTTTTGATTGTTGCTGAGGCGTGGACGGCAATTTGCACTGAGGTAAGAGGCACGTTAGGGCAGTCTGTGCAGTTATGTGAAACCACTGTGCCAGCGCGGCGTAGTGGTTAGGGCGTCTGTCTGTTGAGCAGGAGACCGGCGTTGGAATCCTGGCTTTGGTAAAAATTTTCATTTTCTTAAAAAAAGTTGTCATCTTATTTTCAGCTGTTAGAATTTTATTTTACAACTGAAAATTCTGCATTAATCCATTTTCAACCATCTAAAAAACATAATACAATCAGGTAGATGTTTCTCCGCAAGATTCAGAGATCACACAAACATAAGCGAGAACTGTAAATCTTCATTTACTGCAAGTCTACGAAACTACAATCATGAGGCAAACAGCATCAATCACGACGCCTGCAAGGAATGTTTAAAAGTGCTGCATAGGTTAGAGAAAGGGATACTAATGGATGCTCTAGAGAAACTGAAATTTACAGCGCCTTCAAAGAGAAACCACAGTACGTACTTAATGGAGCAACATACTTCAGAAATAAAAGTTTTCTTTATTGTTTTAGAAATCTTCTCTAATGTATTGTAAATTGACACTTTTAGGTGTGTGATATATACAGTAAAATCATAATCGCAGTACATAAAATGGAATGTATACTAATGTCGCTGAATGGTTGTTGTTTGATGGTCATTTTACGTTGTTATCTCTGTCTAATGTAAACCCTTATGTTAAAATATGTATGTAAAGTATATGAACGCCAATAAATTTCAAAACTTGTTGTCCTACTGTTAATTTCTCTGTAAATTGTTCTCGTTGCGTTGTATTACAGATGTTTAAAATGGCTTAATACCGAAACTGCAATTGTGAAATAAAATTCTAGCAGCTGAAAGCAAGATGACAACTTTTCAAGCTCATTCGTCGCTTCAGTCTGCATATATTCATCATAAACTTTTCGGACCTGAAGAGGTCTTTTAAACCATATTTTTTTCATTTTATTATGCACCCATGCCTCGGTTTCAGGCCAGATCCCCCATTTCGTTCGATGTTCAGGTGTTATTTCAATACAGCTGGGCGCTTCTGCAATGATGTTCGAGTGTAGGGAGAATAGCAAGTAGGCTGAGGTGTGAATGGGAATTTGCATTGAGGAGGGAGGGTACTCTGTGCAGTGGTGCAGAGCCATAGTGCCAGGGTAGCTTAGTGCCTAGCGCATCTGTCTAATGACCAGAAGCCCATAGTTCGAATCCTGGTCTTGTTACAAATTTTCATTGACAACTTCAGTCTGCATAAATACGGAATAAAAGTATGATAGTTCATAATGTTACTGGAACCATATATTTTCATTCGATTAAAGTCATAAGATTGAGAACAGGTGAAAGTGCTGCCCACAGCCCCAGGCCTTGGGTTTCGACCCCTGCCCGCCTCTTCATCGCCTGGTGGCGCCGGAGGCACGTTATGCGGTAAGGAATGTATACAGTGTGTCCCAGCAGGAATAGCTAATATTCAGGGGTACGTCAGGAACGATCTTTCAAAGTAAAGTACTTCATAGGAACATAGGCTCTACTCCGAATGGTTTCCGAGATAAAACACTTTTAATGTACATAGTTATTTATTTTCTGCATTATTCAATACACTGTCAAGTTTACATATGTGCAACATGCGTTGTGCGAAGAATCAGTTGAAAAATACCTATTTATAACACATTCTCCTCTAACCAGTATCATACACGTTACATTACAGCTGTTGTACATTTCATAATAAATTTTCGAATATCACACTGTCAACGTTTTGTGGAAAAGACGTGTGTTGGTTGTCTGAGTGCCTCTGGATGTTCCCTAACGAGGATTTCAGCGTTGACGATGCTGCCAAGCAGTTTATCTATCGTATTAACCTTCCGTTTGAACATCTCAGACTTCATGTAACCCCATGCACTAAAACTTAGTGCCGTAAGATCTGGCGATCTTGGTAGCAAGTTAATTGTACTACCATGATCAATCCAGTGTTTGGGGTAAGTCTAACTAAGATGTACCCTCATACTTCTGGTAAAATGTGGAGTGGCTACGTCATGTTAAAGTACAGGGTGGGGCAAATGAAAGTGGTCCGGACAAGTGCATACACCTGGACGTGAATGTATGTACATAACCACAACCCCATGACGCGCGCGCTACGTGTCCACCCACCATGTCATCCACACCGATTCAGAGCGTAGTGTGGGCTGTGTGAGTAAAGCAGGACCAAGTGGACGATGGTACTCACAGTGGAGGAGCAAGTGCTCGCTGTGGAAAGTTACGTGACAACAAAGTCGTGAGAAAGGTGTGGTCAGCTGTTTGCTCAGAAGTTTAATGGTGTCAAAGTCCCAAAAAAGTGTGACGTGCAACGCTTAGTCTGAAAACTGCGTCAGGCAGGATCTGTTTTGATCACGTCAAAAAACATTCCAAACCATGTCCGCTCAGCAGAAAATGTGACTGCAGTTCAAAAGAAAATGCTTCAGAGTCCTACCAAATAATCGTGACTCCCGTCACAAGAGACCGGTGTATCACATCGATTATGAGGACGAATACTCCACCTGGACCTGCAGTCTGGTCGTGGGCCTAGCTGGCCACCTAGTGCATCTGATCTGTCAGTGTGCGATAACTCTGTCTGGGGAGCCCTCAAGTCTAAGGCGTATCGCAACAACCCTCATAGAGTTCAAGAATTGAGAAAGAGCATTTTGGAGACGTCGCAGTGGATAGGTAGTTAGCGTGCTACTGTCGTCAGGATCTACAGAAAGTGGCTGAAGGATTTTCAGAACACTCATAGTGGAAAAGGTGTTGTACATCCACATCTCATCATATAACGTGGAGATACGAGATCTTTCCGCACCATAAAGCAGGACATGCATATCTGACAACTATGTACAATGTTAGAGTGGGCACGAGTGTTTCGGAACGCACTTTCAGCGCACATCGTTGAACGTGGGGTTCCACAACAGACGCCCCCCACGTGTTCCAACGTTCAAACTACGACATGGTCAATAGGGCGGTTGAGTATTGCTCATCAGTGTGGGATCCGTACCAGGTCGGGTTGACAGAGGAGATAGAGAAAATCCAAAGAAGAGTGGCGCGTTTCGTCACAGGGTTATTTGGTAAGCGTGATAGCGTTACGGAGGTGTTTAGCAAACTCAAGTGGCAGACTCTGCAAGACAGGCGCTCTGCATCGCGGTGTAGCTTGCTGTCCAGAGGGTGCGTTTCTGGATGAGGCATCGACTATATTGCTTCCCCCTACTTATACCTCCTGAGGATGTCACGAATGTAAAATTAGAGAGATTCGAGCGTGCATGGAGGCTTTCCGGCAGTCGTTCTTCCCCCGAACCATACGCGACTGGAACAGGAAACGGAGGTAATGACAGTGGCACGTAAAGTGCCTTCCGCCACACATCGTTGGGTGTCTTGCGGAGTATAAATGTAGATGTAGATGTAGAATTGCGATTGCAGTGGACACGATATCATCGACATTGGACCGTGGATCAATGGGAACTTGTTGCCTCGTCTTACGAATCGCGTTTCTTGTTATACCAGGTCAGTGGTCATCATTCTGTCGAATGGTTCCTCGAAACACGCGTCGCGCCACTGACGCTGGCCAGTAAGGATATTATTATGCTATGGGGGACGTTCCTCTGTGCTTCCGTTGGACCTGCAGTAATAACTGAAGACGCAGTGACAACCGTGGACCATGAGAACTTTATTGCTGGCGACCAACATCCCTTCAAGCTTATGGCCTTCTCCTACTCAGTGGGATTTTCCATCAGGATAACTGTTCGTGTAACAAATTCAAATCGTTCTACAGTGGTTTCAGGAACGTAATAGCAAGTTCAAGTTGTTGTCTTGGCCAACAAAGTCGCCTGACCTGAGAACGATGGAACATACCTTGGACGCTATTGGCGCCAGCTGCGCGCTCATAAACTACTTATTGGCTCATAATTTACTGGAACTGCGTATCCTGAACGTAAACAACTCGTGGCAAAATGCACGGGAATCACACCAAGGAAATGGTGCATCGATACCGCACAAAATCGCTCCTGCTTTCAAACACGTAGCGCACGCTATGGCGAACGTTCATCTGGGTTTCCATGCGACACGTAGTGATAATGGAAGACAAAGTATCAGGTGTGGACTGCACGAAGATTATTGCGACACACCTGCATTCCTTCACACTTATGGACTTCCCCGACAGTGATGGCACCTTCCAGCAGTTTCATAAGTGGTAACATTTTTGTGCGTTAGTGTACGTCAAAGTGGAATTGGTGCAGCGTTGCGTTTAAATCACATCATGTCATGGACTATCAAAAGTACAATCTCCAACAACAATGGCAGCAAATGTTGAATTAACACCAGAAAACGTAGTCTTTTGAAGAAGAGCAGGGGGCCAAGTAACGTCCAATTAGTTGATCAATTCTAGCCTCATACCATACAAAATAATTATTTGTGGCCATTGTTTTCTAATGATACGTAACCCACTCGATACAGTGTTGACTTTGAAGGATTGGGAAGCTCTTTTGACACAGAAATTATTCCCTACTTTAAAATTTCTCGTTGCTGGTTCACTTTTTCTACCCAGTAGGGAAGTTGAAGTTCACAACGAAACGAAAAATTGGAGATCTTCGTCATTTAGTAGTATAATAGATCTAATGCCACAGATGACCGATACTGACTCGCTCAGAAGGAAAGAGGAATATATAACACATTCGTGGTAATCGATTCTAAGCTTTAAAGCATC
Source organism: Schistocerca serialis cubense (assembly GCF_023864345.2). Lineage (NCBI taxonomy): Eukaryota > Metazoa > Arthropoda > Insecta > Orthoptera > Acrididae > Schistocerca > Schistocerca serialis. The sequence goes on from NC_064640.1 coordinate 588,815,660, forward strand.
CACATGACACTCGAAAATGGAGTAACACATTGCTAACAGGTGAAAACACAACTTCGCATCCGGGAAGAGGGCACAAAACTGTGAACAAACAGTAGAGGAGTTTGCTGGAAAAAGTGTTTATTAAAATTGTGGGCGTGCATTGAGATGAGAGGGCAGTGCGCGGCATATTGATCGGAGGCGCGCACGCGACGGCAGCGTGCAGCGTGCGGCGTGCAGTGGGCAGCGGGCCACACGCGCGCCCTTATCACGCCGCCTATCTGTCACGCATGCGCCCTGCCCATTAGCACGTCCACCGCTAAACGTTATATATCGTCAATTCCGCAAAGCTGCTGTCACTTAGCGGCGCGCTGCCCGCCGACACACGCCTACACTCCGCATCACTTACCCTAAACAACTAACAACTCTCTCTCCGTCTTCTCCGTCTTCATATATTATAACAAACGCCAACACCTGTTTGTTCGTAGATTCCTAATGAGTGTCTGTACATGTCAGTGTCAAGATTTTTTCTCCGAGAATTGGCATTTGGCGTATAGTAACCCAGCCTTAATGCAACAGTCTCTATTGCATTCTTAAAATATTTAATAATATTCCTATCTACTTTTCCTTTATATTTCCGTAATTATGTTTCATCATGTCTCTATTCTTCTCCTCCCTTCACCATGAATCTCCCTCATACTCCCTGCTGCCAGCACTCCTATCTAAAATCTGTCTCTGCAATAATGTCTAATTATAACAGTACTTGTGACCTAAGAATATAAACTCTATATGTATGTATTTTTCCAGGTGTACCGTTCAAATTGTTTATTTCACTTTTTGTACTAGATGTAGTTTAACATGCCTACTAAAACATATGAATGTAAAATAAGTAGAACGCCTGGTTAGATGTAAGAGAGGGCCTGATGGCCCTAATCTTGCCAGGTTAAATAAATCAATAAATAAATAAAGTAAATAAATATACGGCTAGAGCTATCTCCTTTCATTGAACTTTTTTTTAATAGAAGTTTTTCTCAACTTTCTCGTCGAAACAAGTTTCATTGCATATGAGCCATCTGTATTACATAACTGGATACACTAGACGTTTGAATGGTCACAGTGATGATTTAATATTTAGCCTAGACTTCTTTATTGTAGCTGTTGCGATTTTCGTAGTTGTTTGTTTGCCTAGTTTATAGAAACAAGTTTCATTGCTTATGAACCATCTGTATTACATAGCTGGATACACTAGACGTTTGAATGATCACAGTGATGATTTAATATTTAGCGTAGACTTCTTTATTGTAGATGTTGCGATTTTCGTAGTTATTTGTTTGTCTAGTTTATAGAACAGTTATTGGTTTAAGATAGATAGCCTGTCACCTGTAAGAACAGGTTGTTGTTTGGAAACTGGTTGAAAATTAATCACTTTCGACGGCTTATGTCGTCCGAATATTTGAGCAAGTAGGGGAAAGCGTTGTACCTAGAGGATAATGTTCTTAGGAGCACGAGATGTTTTCTGATTCGCTACTCCAGCGTAGAAAATGGTTTTAGAATCAAATGAAGGAATGCATAGTAGGTATCGCCATAAACCACATTCGTCATTTTCTACACTTTTTGCTGTTCCCAGAAATGTGGTTGTGTTTTGTGCAGCATTTGTAAATATTTCGGTTCAAAAAATGTTCAGATGTGTGTGAAATCTTATGGGACTTAACTGCTAAGGTTATCAGTCCCTAAGCTTACACACTACTTAACCTAGATTATCCTAAGGACAAACACACACAGCCAGTCGGAGTGGCCGTGCGGTTCTAGACGCTACAGTCTGGAACCACGTGACCGCTATGGTCGCAGGTTCGAATCCTGTCTCGGGCATGGATGTGTGTGATGTCCTTAGGTTAATTAGGTTTAAGTAGTTCTAAGCTCTAGGGGACTGATGACCACAGCAGTTAAGTCCCATAGTGCTCAGAGCCATTTGAACCAAACACACACACGCATGCCCGATGGAGGACTCGAACCTCCGCCGGGACCAGCCGCACGGTCCATGACTGCAGCGCCCCAGACCGATCGGCTATTCCCTCGCGCCTATTTCGAGTTCTACATTATATAATTTATATATAATACATCAAGCTATTCGGAGTGTATTGTTAGGTCTTCAGTTACATAATTTTATAATAAGTAAAACTCCATATATTTTTAAATACAATCACATAACTTGCGGTCAGTAAAGCCACACTTCTTCGATCAGACATCATCTTGCACCCAGAAACAAAAGAAAGTCATTTAATTTGTAGCATGGGATACTGGCAACTTAACTGAGATTCGTTAATGTCTTAACTCAAAGAGTTCTAGTTATGCGAAGCCGCAACTGTAGTAGCTCATTTTGAAAAATGAAGAAACAGCAAAACAGTTGCTTAATCCAAAATCTTTTATTGTGTACACGACCGGTTTCGGAACACTTAAAGTCCTATCATAAATAAAATCATTTAGTCATATGAGGTCATCCTCACCCCAGTGTTGTCATGGAACCAAAGGTTCCGTGTCAAAAGGGTAAAAGAAACAAAAATTCCATAAGAGCCGTTGTCCTGTGCTGCACGACCAGGAAAACAAACAGGCAAACATTAAGTGTTCCGAAACCGGCCGTGTACATAATAAAAGAATGTGGATCAAGCAAATTTCCTGTCGTTTCTTCGTATTTCAAAAGTGTCTTAACAGTGTTACCTGTCTTGAAAATGGGCATTTGTGTTAGTTTCCAATAGCTTCAGTTTCAAAATGTATTTAATTGTAACAGGTATTTGATAATGCTTAACCATTTCACTCACTGATTATTGGTGTGTAGTAAAGTAATAATTTAGCACATTTAATTACACATTTAAATACAGCACTGACAAGATTATCTCGACTGCAACGCTTTTAAATTTAAACTGAATATTTGCTCCTCCGAAATGACTGTAATTTTACTTGGAACATGTTTTTACATTTGGGAAAAAACATAATTTTCTGGAGTAATTTTTGTAATTTCAGGAAAAGACAGTAGCACATATAAAATGAATGCAATAATTTAAAATTAGAATAAGAAAATACATTCTACAACTGTTACAGAGCTTTCTAGAGCAGAAATATGAAAAGTGTCCCGTGGTATAACAACACTCTACATGCCTTTTTCAGACATTTTATTCGTCATGTAATGTTCTTCGCGTCAGAATGGAATGATGAAAACGCTTCACAGCTCATTGACAAATACGCCTGATATCCCGTTAGAACCTAGTTAGTGAACTTCAAGATCCATCTTTCATGGCAGTTACTACAAATACTCCGCAGCCCCTGCGTACACATCTCACAGGGTCGTGCACATAAACTGACCAAATGCTGAGGTATGCAAGTAGTCGTCCTTGAATGAAACCAGACGAGTGCAATAAATAGTACATAGGCCACACTCACTGTATTCGGAGAACATTGATGCAGATGTAAATAGAAGTCAGAAAACACTGCAATTTTTATAAGAAATTTGTATTGGACATTTTACACTGATTACAACATTGAATTTGCTTCACTGTGGAATGAATTTAATATTTGCTAGCGAACTGCCACAGCTTCACACGAGCAGCACTAAGTATCTATGGCCAGACAATTTGTTTATAATACGTAGTAATGAGCAAGTCACGTCCGGAAGTGCATCACGCCTCGCTTTCGGAAGGAGTTTCCAAAGAGCGAGTCTACAGTAGCAGCAAGTCTCGCCTAACGATCTTCTTTTGATTCTTGAGATGGCATAGTCCCCAGTCTTTCAGCCGTTCTTGTGTACTGAGAAAGACTCGGCCGTTTACTAGGCATTTTTAGCCATAAACTAAACGAAATCAAAATGTGTTAAGTAGGCACACAAAGCACAAGGAAAACTCAAAAAATTCGCTTTGCCTTGCTAAGAAGTCAAAAATATACAAAACTCACCGTGAGAATGAAAGAAATTTCTTCAAAATATCCTACCCAAGTAAATTCATTGTTAGTTTGCATTCGCAAAGATAAGTAAGGAAGGTTGGGTTTAATGTCATGTCGGCATCGAGATCATCAGAGACGGACCACAATCTCGGAATGTGCCAGGGATGGGGAAGGAAATCGGCCATGCCCTTTCAAAGGAACCATCCCGGCATTTGCCTGCAGCGATATAGGAAAATCACGGAAAATATAAACATGGAGGACCCGATTTGGATTTGAAGCGTCGTCCTCCGAATGCATGACCAGTCTGCTAACCACTACGCCAGCTAGTCGTTCATTCGTAACGACTAGATTGCGGTGCTTCGTTCTATCACTGGCTTAAACTCATGAAAATACTGTTATCACTGAGATTAAAGACCTAACATCACCGTCTATTGGTTCTTTGGTGTACTACAAAACTAACAGCGCCATGTATTGGTTCTTTGTTTACTGGCATGTGATGATCTTATCACTGAGGTAAGCATCCGGTAACTAAAGTGAATACCGGCCGGTGTGGCCGAGCGGTTCTAGGTGCTACAGTCTGGAACCGCGCGACCGCTACGGTCGCAGGTTCGAATCCTGACTCGGGCGTGGATGTGTGTGATGTCCTTAGGTTAGTTAGGTTTAAGCAGTTCTAAGTTCTAGGGGATTGATGATTTCAGAAGTTAATTCCCATAGTGCTCAGAGCCATTTGAACCATTTGATCTAAGGTGAATAGACTAATAAAACTTTAAATTAATATGTATATATTTTCGTGATCCGATTTTAATGAAATAAAGCCTATATGTTGTCTCAAGGTACTCCCAAGTTAACTGTTAAAACTCATGAAAATCCGTCTAGTTGTTCTGGAGAAGGCGTATTTACACAAAGTTTCTTACAAATAGTCATATTGTACTCTATTACACTTCCTACATCAACTGCACTCGGTTTTGGCAGAAGTTTTCAATATCCACAGACGACGATTTTACGGTTTTATTATTAGTGAGTAATAGATATACAGATACGAGGGCGATTCGTAAAGTAAGTTCTGATAGTTCACGAAATGGAAACCACTGCGAAAATCGCATGAAGCTTTGCACTATGCCTCTAGTACGCCCGTCGATCGCGTCATGTGTCTCTTTCCAGTTCTGAGAGTAGGCTGATCGAGTAAAGATGCCTAGAAATTAGTGACTTCCGCCAAGTATGAGTGCCTGGTGAGAGATTTCGCCTGATTTCATGAAGCCCGCGTAATATAACTGTAAGTAGGCTGTGTAGGTTTCTTTATTGGTAACGCCACGTAGCGCTCTGTATGAAAATCACTGGCTGTGCTGTGTGCAGTCTGTGGCTTGTTTGCATTGTTGTTGGCTATTGTAATGTTGGGCAGCTGGATGTTAACAGCGCGTAGCGTTGCGCAGTTGGAGGTGAGCCGCCGGCAGTGGTGGATGTGGGGAGAGAAATGGCGGAATTTTGAAATTTGTAAGACTGGATGTCATGAACTGCTATATATATTATGACTTTTGATGACTATTAAGGTAAATACATTGTTTGTTCTCTATTAAAATCTTTCATTTGCTAACTATGCCTGTCAGTAGTTAGCGCCTTCCGTAGTTTGAATCTTTTATTTAGCTGGCAGTAGTGGCGCTCGCTGTATTGCAGTAGTTCGAGTAACCAAGATTTTTGTGAGGTAAATGATTTGTGAAACGTATAGGTTAATGTTAGTCAGGGCCATTCTTTTGTAGGGATTTTTGAAAGTCAGATTGCGTTGCGCAAAAAAATATTGTGTGTCAGTTTAGTGTTCATCAGAATAGGTAAAGAGCGAAATGTCTGAGTACGTTCAGTTTTGTTCAGCTGTTTGAAAATCAAATAATGTAAGAGATTTATCAGCACAGTAATTCATTAATTTTTCTAAGGGGACGTTTCATAACTTTCTAAAGGTTCCTTCCTCATGACAATTCTCGGCAGCTCTGTGCAGGGGCAATGAAGAAGTTCCTGCAGCGTTTTCGATGGGAGGTGTTTGATCATCCACAATACAGCCCGTAGTTGACTCCCTCTGAGCTTCATCTCTGCTCACATTAACTGCTGGCTATGAAGATAACGTTTTGGCAAAGGCAACGAGCTGCAGATCTGAGTAGAGAATCGGCGGAAAGCACAGGCGGCTACGTCCTATGACGAGGGTATTCGAAAGTTGGTGCAACGCTACAGCCAATGTCTACGTCGGAACAGTAACTATGTAGAGAAATAGCTGGAAGGCGCAGCTAACTGTTACAAATAAAATATTTTTGATTTTCGCAGTGGTTTCCGTTTTGAGTCTGATCGGAACTTAACTTTCCAAATAGCCCTCATACCGGGTGTTTCAAAAATGACCGGTATATTTGAAACGGCAATAAAAACTAAACGAGCAGCGATAGAAATACACCGTTTGTTGCAATATGCTTGGGACAACAGTACATTTTCAGGTGGACAAACTTTCGAAATTACTGTAGTTACAATTTTCAACAACAGATGGCGCTGCAAGTGATGTGAAAGATATAGAAGACAACGCAGTCTGTGGGTGCGCCATTCTGTACGTCGTCTTTCTGCTGTAAGCGTGTGCTGTTCACAACGTGCAAGTGTGCTGTAGACAACATGGTTTATTCCTTAGAACAGAGGATTTTTCTGGTGTTGGAATTACACCGCCTAGAACACAGTGTTGTTGCAACAAGACGAAGTTTTCAACGGAGGTTTAATATAACCAAAGGACCGAAAAGCGATACAATAAAGGATCTGTTTGAAAAATTTCAACGGACTGGGAACGTGACGGATGAACGTGCTGGAAAGGTAGGGCGACCGCGTACGGCAACCACAGAGGGCAACGCGCAGCTAGTGCAGCAGGTGATCCAACAGCGGCCTCGGGTTTCCGTTCGCCGTGTTGCAGCTGCGGTCCAAATGACGCCAACGTCCACGTATCGTCTTATGTGCCAGAGTTTACACCTCTATCCATACAAAATTCAAACGCGGCAACCCCTCAGCGCCGCTACCATTGCTGCACGAGAGACATTCGCTAACGATATAGTGCACAGGATTGATGACGGCGATATGCATGTGGGCAGCATTTGGTTTACTGACGAAGCTTATTTTTACCTGGATGGCTTCGTCAATAAACAGAACTGGCGCATATGGGGAACCGAAAAGCCCCATGTTGCAGTCCCATCGTCCCTGCATCCTCAAAAAGTACTGGTCTGGGCCGCCATTTCTTCCGAAGGAATCATTGGCCCATTTTTCAGATCCGAAACGATTACTGCATCACGCTATCTGGACATTCTTCGTGAATTTGTGGCGGTACAAACTGCCTTAGACGACACTGCGAACATCTCGTGGTTTATGCAAGATGGTGCCCGGCCACATCGCACGGCCGACGTCTTTATTTTCCTGAATGAATATTTCGATGATCGTGTGATTGCTTTGGGCTATCCGAAACATACAGAAGGCGGCGTGGATTGGCCTCCCTATTCGCCAGACATGAACCCCTGTGACTTCTTTCTGTGGGGACACTTGAAAAACCAGGTGTACCGCCAGAATCCAGAAACAATTGAACAGCTGAAGCAGTACATCTCATCTGCATGTGAAGCCATTCCGCCAGACACGTTGTCAAAGGTTTCGGGTAATTTCATTCAGAGACTACGCCATATTATTGCTACGCATGGTGGATATGTGGAAAATATCGTACTATAGAGTTTCCCAGACCGCAGCGCCATCTGTTGTTGAAAATTGTAACTACTGTTATTTCGAAAGTTTGTCTGCCTGAAAATGTACTGTTGTCCCAAGCTTATTGCAACAAACGGTGTATTTCTATCGCTGCTCGTTTAGTTTTTATTGCCGTTTCAAATATACCGGTCATTTTTGAAACACCCTGTATATATGTGCATATAAGTGGTTACTCCTGGGTAGTTATTGTTATTATTACCAACTACATCACCTTTAGATGCTGCTGCTCTGATGCCTTGATATTATTGTTGTGTGCCCCAAACCTGCACGTCTTACTTAGGCAATCCGTTGTCTTAATGACATCCGCAACTCCTCCCACAAGGAACTGTGTGATAGTTTTGTATCTATTACGTGGCAGTAGGCCTAAAAAATTTACAAGCAGGTTCATTAATTTTCACAGGAAAGCTTCTGTATAATGTGCTTTGTCTGGTTGGATAAATTTTTTAACAGTGACTGTCCATGCATTAAATGGGTTAATGTTACTGAGCAGGAAACACTGTGTTTAACAAACTCATTTTCACAAAGAAAGAATTTGAAGTCCTGTTTGCTTATTGTAGCAGACACGGTTATTTGTCATCGCCTTCCCCCGCCCTCCGAAGTTGTGGATTTAGCTTTTTCGGAGAAACCGAGTGCGTTGGTGGAGTGGTTACGGTAATCGAGGAGCTCGCCATCAGACCGTGCAGACGAATATGGATGCTGTAACGCTCTCACGGTCGGTTTCGCTTTACAGGAGGTCTTCGCAAAAGCGATCAGGAACCCTTCGGCACCTCGGGCACGCGTGCGCTCTCTCTGTGGCGCAGTAACGGATGGACGCCAGACGGCGGTACCAGCGCAACCGCCACTTTCAAGGGACCTATTTGCGTCCGCCTCACACGTGACCACAAAATAGCGCCACAAGTATTTCGCCGCTAGTCGCTCTGAAGGTTGGCACCAGAGCTGGACAAGTCAGTTCTTCCGGCTTCGAGAGCCTCTCGTAGCCTCCGGGCCGGTGCTACACACCCGATCGTCTTAGGACGCTCACGCAGCCCATCGTAGAGACCGACGCCACTGTATTCAGCATTCTCTGTAATTTCCCTTATTGAAATTGGACTGTATCCAGGATAGACGTTTCTGTCCCTGTGCTGGTGTTGTTTGTCTATGAAGAGCCTAATTGTGTTACTTGTGGGACTGTGTAATCACCATACTGTCTTCATATCTTGGTTCAAATGGCTCTGAGCACTATGGGACTTAACTGCTGAGGTCATCATTCCCCTAGAATTAGAACTACTTAAACCTAACTAACCTAAGGACATCACACACATCCATGCCCGAGGCAGGATTCGAACCTGCGACAGTAGCGGTCGCGTGTTTCCGGACTGAAGCGCCTAGAACCGCTCGACCACACCTGCCGGCTGTCTTCATATCTGTCAGACACTGTAATTGTAATTTTGCTAGTATCGTCGAAGTAGACGTTTCTTTCGCTGGCCAATAAACTGCTGTAAACTCTTATCACTGCTTTCATTGTGTCCGTGTGAGTGATACATAAGGTTTCCTCCCCACCATTAAAAAGACTTTTTGTTTCGTAGTTTCGCAAAAACTAGGCAGGACGCTGCCGGAAGAAACCTCGCTTGGGGAAAACTAGATCGAAGCTGCGTTGTACAGCTGCAAGTAACGTGACATCAAATCTGTACTGTTGAACAAAGCCAGATTATCAGTCATGTTTAATTTTTTCCATAACTGCTTTGTAATGTCTCCGAATTTTTCATCTGAAGTTTTTAAAACATTGTAATTCTTAATGTCTGCATATCTGTACCCCTCTCCTGCTAGAGGGTTCCGAATGGAAGCGTGCAACATCGCGGTGTGTGACGCAAATCTGTCGGTGATTGAAAAATAGGGTGCTGTAATCGATTTTTTAATTCTATGCAGCACTATTACTTTCAGCATGACAATGCCAAACCACACACGAGCGGCGACATCTGCAACAATCCGGCTTCTTGGTTCATTGTCATCGATCATCCTCCATGCAGTCTTGACTTGAGCCCATCCGGTATTCTTCTGTTTAAAAGACTTAAAGAACGCTTTCAAGGACTTCACTCCGATTATGGTGTAGCGACACAAGCAGAGGTGATGTTTCGGCTTCGCCGAAAAAGTGAAACACACTGGGACGGTATCAAGAAACTGGTCTCTTGTTGGGAGATATGTGTTCGTTGTCCGAGTGACTATGTTGAGAAATAAATACGTAGACATGCAGAACAGAGATACAGAATGATAATAACATTTGTTTTATTTAAAAAGCCGGCCCAATTTGCCGAGCGGTTCTAGGCGCTACAGTCTGGAACCGCGCGACCGCTACGGTCACAGGTTCGAATTCTGCCTCGGGCGTGGATGTGTGTGATGTCCTTAGGTTAGTTAGGTTTATGTAGTTCTAAGTTCTAGGGGACTGATGACCTCAGAAGTTAAGTCCCATAGTGCTCAGAGCCATTTGAACCTTTTTTTTTATTTAAAAAGTCTTAAGAGTTTTCACATAACAAATTCGGAAGCATTACTTTCCAACGCACCCTCGTAGTTCTCCATTTTAGTAAGTGTTCCGTCTGTGATGGCTTCGAAGTGTAATTTGGCTTTCTTTAATTAAGATAAAAGATTATTGAGAGGAATGACTTAAACTGTAGCATATAAAATGGTGGTGATAGAAAAACCAAACACCGCGAGGAATTCATACCTGAATATAAATGCAGATGCTAGCCATGGCTGCAAGTTACACCGTTGTATCTGACTACGAAAGACACCGTATCTTTCGTGGTCAAAACAAAGTTCTGTGTGGTAGTGAGTGCAATGAGTCGAAGGTAAGTGGATTCGGAGATGGGGAAATTTTTGGTGCTCTGCAACCAGGACTGCGGGAGTGTTTGGTGTTTCAACAGGCAACGTATTGAAGATTCACCAACTGCGACATGGTCGCGTATACAAACAGTGATCCAATACTGTCAAATGTTTTTTATTCGAGTCTTTGATCACAATATGAATTCTTTAGACGATGACCGGTTTTATACTATCATACAGCCAGGGAGATGTACAGAAAATACGGTAAAACGTACCCTTATTACACCATGTCCTAAAGTGATAAGGCCATACTGGCATCGTTAAAACATATAAATATAATCAGCATAGCATCGTCATATAGATCTAAAATAAGGTGTAGAATAGGCTGCATCGTCCACATAGTCATTATTGCAACTGGCTACTGAAGTACAGTAGCTACCAGAAATCTGTTTGCCTACATCATCCCTAGATGTCACTACTGGCGGCTTAGTTGTAGTCGTCATTTACGCAAAAACCATAAACTGATAAAAACACATTATGTAAAATACATGTAGCAAACTTTTAAAATTGATAACTACCATAGAAACTAAATTGTGATCCATTAAAAGACGAATAGAGTTACGTATACAAAATTATTAAAAGGAAATATATGAATAGAATAGGACCGATCCTTTTTATGGTGAATTTAGGTCAACAATTAATATACGTATTACCTTGCCTGTAGCAACCTATAAATTGCCTATGAAAGATAAAATGTCTATATGACAGCCGAAAAAGGACAGATCAATGATCAGCGCCCTCTGTTGGGTCGGCCGACAGAATGTTATTTAGGCGTGCACCCATCTAGCTGTCATGAAGAAAATGATAGTAATAATGACGGTAATAATCGAATTATCCGGTAACTTCACACTTCCCATTGGATTTTCTCGAACTAAGAAATTTGATGAATTTGTGAAAATTTCAAAATGGCTTCACATTGAGTCAATGATAACTAGAAGAGTCTTTACATCCTGCTGACATGAGAATAGCATAATCTCCGCTTCAGAAGCTTGCTTCTACTTAACCATTTAATATACTCGCGTTTTTTCCACCGTGACTAATTTTGTAAGCTAAGCACATCATTCGTTACAGCACACTCCTGGGGCTAGGAAATGTGGCCACAATATTCTGGTGGAACGAACTATCACAGGTGCAATGCGTGGGTTCAGGCAATGACATTTAAGAGGCACAAACAGATTTACTTTACCCCTGGTAACATCAAGAGAAAGACGTTATAATCCAGAATCCGCATTAAACATTACGCTCCTTCAATAGCAACTGGGCAGAGCCGGTATACGTTGGGAAAAGACATAGCGGAAGTCATGGTAAACAGAAATACAGTCGCCAGTAAACTTACTTACATTAGAAAATTTTTATTTTATTTGATGAACCGACAGCCATTTAAAGGAACAGGGCTCTTACTTTACTTGTACTTGATTGAACTAGAGACGGTGAAAAATTTGGTGCTGGATTGTGATTCAAATTCGTATCTCCTCTTTCGAGGATCTGAATCTCACGGAACAGTATAGTTCAATCATTTCGTTCCTTTTCCCAAGACTGCAATCTTCTCCAGGTCTCCTCCAAAGGTACGTATGTGAGTCCGAAACCTGACCCAGTACAAAAATATTCATGATTTCATTTCAAGCCCTATCATGTGTACACCGGCCTGTTAGTGAAAATTAACGTACATTTTTAATGTATGTTCATGTGTTGCCAACAGTCGCAATAGGTGTCGTTATTTCTGGTCAAACACGCACACATCTTACTATTGGTGAATAAGCAACTTATACTTAAGCTATATTTGTGGATGCACGGTAGGTGTGCAGTTCGATTGTCGCTTAGACACAAAAGTTTGTATCCTTATTTTAGATTCAGACACCTAGCAGCTGATAAGAAAAACCGATACGAAACATTTCATTTTACTTAGTAAACAATCCGATTACGGGTTAGGTTCGTATCTCTGTCACAGAACTTCACATCATGGTCTTCATCTTTAAATGCCTGAACACTTTGTTACTGTGGAATAGAGGTATATCAGACATCTTTCGTGGTTAATTAACAGGGACGAAAAGGTCTTGACAGAAGTCCCGGTTTATTACAAAAATTGTCGTCTTTTATTTTCAAGTTTAGATTTGGTTACTGGTATTGGCAAACACTTCGGTAATTCATGACTCTTCATGGCTAGTCATCAATATGATATGATTAGATTATATTACATTAGATTAATTCTTGTTTCATAGATCATGAATGCAATATTTCGTAATGATGTGGAACGTGTCATTTTAATGAATGATTTCTTTACACGCCATGATTCAATTTCTTTACAATTTTTTACTCTCTCTCTCTCATTCTTTTTGATTTTTATCTCTCTCTCTCTCTCTCTCTCTCTCTCTGTCACACACACACATACACATTCTTTTTTTTTTTATTAGTTTGTTGTGCTCGACCATTGGCGAGGCCCGAAAACGTCTGTGAATGAGTTTCTTAGTTTTGAGTACACTTACGAAAGAAATATAAAAACAGGTATGAGAGTTACTGATTTACGATGCTTAATTTGCAGTCAGTTCTGAGTATTATTAGTAACTACGCTCGAGTCCCTAAACCTAGTTACAGAAATGCGAATCAGACGCATTACGTATTCCAGGCCGTAGCAGCGGCGACTTGGAGACTCCAGCTATGGTCACTTCCCAGCCCGCTGTAAGATCACGTCGGTTCGTCATCTTCCTGCTGGTATTGTAAATGGGATATGGCAACAAGGCAATGTATGTTTGGCTACTCTGTGATCGACGAGTTACTTCCTGGTGTGAACGGAATTAAGCCTCCAAATTCAATTGATTTTACCTGTCATTTCCATTGATAATCTGAGTTATTTTCGCTTGAGGTGTAACAAAAGATTGTTAATTTACGGTTTTCAGCCCAGGAAATTCGTTGCACGTGGAAGTCGCAACTAATCTCGTCCTTCACATCGCTGGTTACGAGTTCTAGCCATTATTGGTCTCTTAAGAGGAAAGTAAGCCATATACTCCTCCGCCAGCTCTGAGGAAACGTCCTGACCTGTGAAAAAGCGTATGTTATGGTTCGCAGTTCCAATCTCACTGAGTGTAGCGTTTTTATCCCTTCTGTGATACAGCTACAAACAGTCAGATCAAACATCGATAAGGAAATCGCAAGAAAATACTTTCGGCTCATAGTGCAATGGTGAAAAACTTACAATGCTGCACAACAGGTAACGCCTATTTCCGCTGCTGACAAGCAAATTTTGGGTTTCTAGGAATACAGAACTTTATTTATGAAATGCCACATTTGCATACCTGTTGAGTATGACACAGCATACCAATTAAACACAGACCCAATCAAAATCTAAGTGAGTAGTATTTTACCAATTCGTGTCGATAGAGGCACGCTCGTGTACTGATACTCAGTTTTATAAAAACAGACTTTCGTCGTAAGGTTATTGTGGGTAGTTTTATTACATTTCTTATAATACAGCTCACAATTTTCGGAAGGTTTCCGTTAGTGTTATTAAAACAATAGTAAACATGAGAGAGAAATTAATAATCAACGATATATGCGAATTCTCTGATGTTATCTGTAACAATCTGAAAATGCACATGCGGTTTATTGATTACATGCATGTAGAAAACTTGTTCTGACTTAAAGCTGTCAAATAAGAGTCAAGAAGAATAAAATGCCACTACTAGACGACAGCTAATGTAGAAAATACTTTTCCGACTTGTTTTGGCACGATGCGCTCTCCCCATACATAATACAAAAGTTTCGAGATGCGTATGCTGCCTTGTTGTCTATTTAACATGAAGAGAATAAAATGCCGCAGAAGTTAGCCCTTTTCCCACATGCGACTATTTTGGATTCAGAAGTGGAGAGAATTATGTTACAAGTTCCATTAGGTTGATAACTTTAGCAGACAGCTGAATTGCGTTTTAAAAAAATTTAGCAGTGAATGTACTCGAACTCGAGACATCTTATCTACCGCGCACGATACGTACCATTACTCTACTAGCTGACACATAGCTATAACAGCTACAGAAGTCAACAACAATTCCTCCAGAACTTCTGCATTCCACAGCGCTGTGGGATAATGCATATGGCCACGTCAATACTTACGAGAGACAAACAGTTATACCTTTTCTTTTGCACTGCACGACGTTTTCAAGAAACAGATAGCGCTCAGTAGCTCAAGTGGAAAGGAACACTTCCTATTTAAATTTCTGCATCCTACACTGCTGGCAGTTCTGTGTAGGTGGCAGTTACGTGATTTTATTTCGGTGAATACAAAATAAAGTTGAATGTATGCACTGGGTAGCCGAGGCATCTAGGTCATGGTGATTCGATCAATCAAGTAAATGAATTTACTGAACATGCTGCAAATTGATACAGGGAGCCTGTGTGTCAGAATTCTCAGCCAGTGTGGCACAACGGCGTTATGATAGAAAAATGAGCCAGTGAGGAGAGGATTTGGTGGTCGGTTGGGCTGATGATAGGTTCATATACACTCCTGGAAATAAAAAAAAGAACACATTGACACCGGTGTGTCAGACCCACCATACTTGATCCGGACACTGCGAGAGGGCTGTACAAGCAATGATCACACGCACGGCACAGCGGACACACCAGGAACCGCGGTGTTGGCCGTCGAATGGCGCTAGCTGCGCAGCATTTGTGCATCGCCGCCGTCAGTGTCAGCCAGTTTGCCGTGGCATACGGAGCTCCATCGCAGTCTTTAACACTGGTAGCATGCCGCGACAGCGTGGACGTGAACCGTATGTGCAGTTGACGGACTTTGAGCGAGGGCGTATAGTGGGCATGCGGGAGGCCGGGTGGACGTATCGCCGAATTGCTCAACACGTGGGGCGTGAGGTCTCCACAGTACATCGATGTTGTCGCCAGTGGTCGGCGCAAGGTGCACGTGCCCGTCGACCAGGGACCGGACCGCAGCGACGCACGGATGCACGCCAAGACCGTAGGATCCTACGCAGTGCCGTAGGGGACTGCACCGCCACTTCCCAGCAAATTAGGGACACTGTTGCTCCTGGGGTATCGGCGAGGACCATTCGCAACCGTCTCCATGAAGCTGGGCTACGGTCCCGCACACCGTTAGGCCGTCTTCCGCTCACGCCCCAACACCGTGCAGCCCGCCTCCAGTGGTGTCGCGACAGGCGTGAATGGAGGGACGAATGGAGACGTGTCGTCTTCAGCGATGAGAGTCGCTTCTGCCTTGGTGCTAATGATGGTCGAATGCGTGTTTGGCGCCGTGCAGGTGAGCGCCACAATCAGGACTGCATACGACCGAGGCACATAGGGCCAACACCCGGCATCATGGTGTGGGGAGCGATCTCCTACACTGGCCGTACACCACTGGTGATCGTCGAGGGGACACTGAATAGTGCACAGTACATCCAAACCGTCATCGAACCCATCGTTCTACCATTCCTAGACGGGCAAGGGAACTTGCTGTTCCAACAGGACAATGCACGTCCGTATGTATCCCCTGCCATCCAACGTGCTCTAGAAGGTGTAAGTCAACTACACTGGCCAGCAAGATCTCCGGATCTGTCCCCCATTGAGTTTGTTTGGGACTGGATGAAGCGTCGTCTCACGCGGTCTGCACGTCCAGCACGAACGCTGGTCCAACTGAGGCGCCAGGTGGAAATAGCATGGCAAGCCGTTCCACAGGACTACATCCAGCATCTCTACGATCGTCTCCATGGGAGAATAGCAGCCTGCATTGCTGCGAAAGGTGGATATACACTGTACTAGTGCCGACATTGTGCATGCTCTGTTGCCTGTGTCTATGTGCCTGTGGTTCTGTCAGTGTGATCATGTGATGTATCTGACCCCAGGAATGTGTCAATAAAGTTTCCCCTTCCTAGGACAATGAATTCACGGTGTTCTTATTTCAATTTCCAGGAGTGTATCTATGGGCTGGATTCGATTCCAACTTCAGTCAGTATTTTTAGATAGGGAGAGACAGATTCCATTCTCTTCTGGCTACGCCAAATGAAGAAGATATAATGGCACTGTGGTCTGAAATTCACTTTAAAAATGATATTCCTTCTCTACCAAATAGACGATAGGTTGAGCCACAATAAAGTCTGTATTGGCGACATATAGAAACTCTATCACCAGTAATCTTTCTTATACTAGTTATTTATTTCTAGTAACGAAACAAACGCTATGTAGGACCACAGGACACTTATTCCATCTTTTATCTGAGCTTCTGTATGTCGATAAAATTGGTTCTGAACTGGGAATGCAACTCAGACCGCCCTTAACGTGGAATTTGTTCCCTTCGTGACAATACAGCTCGGCTACAATTTGTTGTTTGTTCAAAACTGCAGATTCCTCAACATCTCCACATATTGCGCGTGAATGGTTTCGAATCCTGGCCCGGCACTAAAGATTTCATTATGTATTATCAAGATCTACCATGAGAACACCTATCTGCTGGTGGATAATAATTTCGATCTTTAATATATTTTCATTCGTTGTCAACACTAACGATATTTGACATTTTTGACTCCCAGTGAGACACCGAACTATTTGCGAGATCACTGTAAGTTCAAGATGTTATTCCTAGCTGCTGGTGGAGAAAATTTCGGTAGCTGACGTCTCTTTGTGTGTAGTCAACAACGATATGTGTGGGGCTGTCTTCCCAGTCAGCACCGAGCTCTTCGTCATATTATTTCTAGTTCAAACTTGCTCACATGTCGCTGCTGGTGCAACAAACCCATATTTAACGTTTGTTTTCTCTAGAATATAACAGCTACTGCCAAGAAAATGCGATATGTCACAGTTGATTATTCTTCGATTTTATTAGGTTCTGGGTTCGAATCCCTGTCCAACACAAAGGTTTACCTCACGACATTTCAAGTGAGTTACTTGTTAAGAAGCAATATTTAACATCTCTCGTAATTCGTTAACGGGGACAATAGGTGCTTCAAATGGTTCAAATGGCTCTGAGCACTATGGGACTTAACATCTGTGGTCATCAGTCCCCTAGAACTTAGAACTACTTAAACCTAACTAACATAAGGACATCACACACATCCATGCCCGAGGCAGGATTCGAACCTGCGACCGTAGCGGTCACGCGGTTCCAAACTGAAGCGCCTAGAACCGCACGGCCACACCGGCCGGCTCAATAGGTGCTGGGTAGAAATTCGCATCCGTTAAAAATGTTTGCGTTATGTAATTTAAGGTTGGTATTTGCTAATTGATACTGTCTGAAATCGAGGTATATCACTCTCTGTATGCCTAATCAGGAATGGCTGTTAGTTTCCGTCAGTCACGAAATCTTTGCTTAGTCTGCATGACCTGGGTTTGAATCCATATACAGAACGAGACGGTTCGTCGTGTCATTTGAAGTTCATACATATTCTCAACTAGCTGCTCGTGAATAACTTTAATTTTTAATATCATTTTGTGTTAAGTAATAAGTACGGTATGTTACTTTGAAGAGGAAATCATGAATACGACGAACTTACTACGTGCATTACCTGTCTGACGTAATAATGAGAGTGGTAACATTTCAGGTATGTCATTTATTGTAATAAATGTGAGCTTACAATCCTTAAGGACAATCTTATCTGTAATAAGGTGTTCCCTGATATTTGTAGTATCGTAGTATTACTTTACATCTTCAGTTATTGCGATACAGAGCAGTGTTTTCTAGTGGTGACTTGTTGGAACAATTTTCAATAGTCAAAGGACTGTACCAAGGAGCGATTAGAGGATCTGCTAGACAGCTGCGTTATGTTGGTTGCATGCGAATCCGGCGAAATGCAATTCAGGTCGTTCGGATACTTTTGAGCACGACTGTACATTATCCTGCTATTACAACTTGGAAAATACTTCATTGCGCCGTCTGACTGTTCTAAGGGAAAGTTCATTTCACTCTTTCTGCATTGGTTCTACACAAATTCAAGATAGACGCTGTCGGAAGAAGAGTTAGTTTATCCTTTCAGAGGCTTCCAATTCAATCAAGATTTATGGTTGCAACAGTGTATATGGAGTACATGAACTGATTACATTTACACACCAGTTCCACAAACGGTTCTGAGGTAGCAGGTATCGACCCATGCTGAAACATCAGTATTAGAACGTCGCGTAGCCTCCACAGGCGACAATACAGCGCTGACTCTGGCATCCAGCCAATCTTCAGATGGCGAATACTGTCCTGGGTTATGGTACGCTGCGCCTGCTCGACCTGTTCAAATAGTTCTGTAAGAGTGGTTGGTTGACAAGTAACACGAGTCACTTCTCGTGCCATCATTTCCCACACGTGCTCGATTGGAGATTGTGCTGGCCAGGGAAGTTGCTACACGTCTTTCAGAGCACGTTGAGTTTCACGAGCAGTTTGTGGGCGCGCATTATCCTGTTGTAACAACACATCACCTTCCTGTCGCAAGAACGTCAAAAAACGAATCTAAGAACATCCAGCAGGTGTCGAGCGCTGGTTTGCCTCCATTCTAGAAACACCAAAAGTGAACGACATTTGTAGCTTATCGCACCTCACACTGTAAGGCCTGGGGTAGGGCTAGTTTGTCTTGCATAATTGTATTCTATGAGACAGCGCTCGCCAGGTCTGTATCGTAACCACAAACGACTAACACTTGTGTGCAGGCGGAATCTGCTTTCATCGCTGAAGACCGCGGCTTGCCATTCCATCTTCCAAATGATCCTTTGACAGCAACAGTCGAGCCGTACACGTTGATGCTGTGCCTTGAGTGGAAGAAGGGCCAGACGTGTGCGTGTCTGTAGTCCCGCTGCTAATAACCGGTTCACAACAGTTCGTGTTTACAGGTCTGGGCTCACAAGCGCTTTTATCAGTGCTGTGGTAGCTGTAGGATCTGCCACTGCTGCCCTTACAGTACGACGATCCTGGCGGACGGCTGTGCTGCGTGTATTTCCAAAACCTTGTCTACAGGTGTGAGAACGTGCAAGTGACCACTGAGACCAGCATCGTTGTACAATTGACGTAGCACGTCCAATTTGTGTGGTAATTCCCCGAAAGGGCCATCCCACCGCTTGGAAGACAACAATTGATCCCCTTTTCAAGTCGCGCTCACTTGGCTGCAGGAAGCACGAGTGCGTCTCCGTGGCATGGTTGCCTGCTTGATTCACACGTTTGCACCACATTGGACATTGAAACTGTAGTGCTGCCAACTTAGTGGCTGAACTCCTATGTGGCAGCAGAAGGGTAACAATATCCTTATTTATATCGTGTAAGGACATCGGGTTCATGGTATTGTAGCCCTTATGATACGTATGTAACTGCAGCTTATGTTATTTAGGGACTTCAATGATGGCACGAGGCACCCTAATGCGTTGCCACTGCTGATGCGTGACAGAGCCCGTGTATACCACGTGCCTCAAGTGCAGACGCAGGAATCCATCAGCTTCTCTGCGTTGCGTATGAGCGACTCTTGAACAGTCGGCTGGTTCAGCTCGTAGTTTAGATCCAGGGCTCGTGCCCACCTCGGTGCCCCCAGGATGAGACGCAAACACCGGTTTTAAAATAGCTGAAAGGGTTGGAGATTGGAAGCACATGGTGTTCTATACGAAGAACAGCCACACAAGATCTCTGGGAGTCTTTCTCGGAAGTTTCAAGTGGACTTGCGTATCAGTGCTGGCAAGCAGAGGATACAGTTGCATGATGAGGAAAAGCATGTGCACCCGTTTATCCTGGACGTGTTGCTTAAAGATAAATTTACTGTCTAGGATGACTCCCAGTTCTTTGACATGGTCCGCCCATTCCGGTTCTCTATCGTTTAGGGCGCCAGCGTGTATACATCACTGCGCTAGTCTTGTCAGCGTTAAGGGTAATGCCACTATCTGCACCCCATCTTTCGATGGCAATGCGCTGTTGCTGAAGACGTCAAATAACTGCAGTTATTTGACGACTCCTCGTCGGCAGGGCGGTATCATCAGCGAATTGAGCCAGTACTACCAGCTGCAAAGTTGAGAAATCGTTCTCATAGATGACGAATAGTAATGGTGACTGTACCGACCCCTGGGGGATGCCGTCTATGGGGTGTTTCAAACTTGTGCGATGCTCTTCGATTTTAACTAAGAGTTGTCGATGCTGGAGTAAGCTTTCAATTAGATGGAGGCAGTAGGTCGGAATCACAAAATTTCCAGTTGGTATGATGAATGACAGATAGATGTAAACATAGAAAAATATAAGTTAAAATGAATAAGTAGGAAAATAACCGTAATGTTCGGATACAGCAGTAGGAGTATCCTGATTGAAACAGTCAGGTCGTTTAAATATCTAGGCGTAACATTGCAAAGCGATATGAAATGGCATGAACATGTGAAGGCTGTGGTAGAGAAGACGAATGGTGGAATTCGATTTACTTGGAGAATTTTATGAAAGTGGGGCCCATCTGTGAAGGAGACCTAATATAGGAACTAGTGCGACCTGTTCTTGAGTATTGCTCGAGAGTTTGGGATCAGTACCAAGTCGGATTAAAGGAAGACATCGAAGCAATTCAGAGGCACGCTGCTAGATTTGTTAGAACGATTCTACTGCCGCCAACATACCTCGCGTGTAAGGATCACGATGATAATTTTCATTCGGGTTCATAAGAAGGCAAATAAACAGTTGTGTTTCCCTCGCTCTGTCTAAGAGTGGAACAGGAAAGGTAATGAGTAGTGGTAGTACAGTATGCCGTACTGTGGCTTCTGGAGTATCTATGTAAAACTAGACATAGGAGTGAATAACCAAAGTTAAATCTTACTGCAGAGGAAAATTTCACTGCATTGACAAAGGAAAGAAGTGAGTTTTTGTGGGAAATTAAAATGAATTTAAAAAGAAAATATCGACTTCAAACATGCGGACAGTATTTTAAACGCAATTTCTCTGCTAACTATTTGCTTCTTACTCAAAATTATTGTTTTTTCCATTTTTTGATTTAATACATTCTATACATTTATAATATTCCATGTCCGCAGAACTATATATACCTTCCGTGTTTTATGTTTATGAATAAAGAGAAATATGTTGCACTGTAGGGATACTATCAGACTGGAGAAAACTATGGAGTAGATTGTTTACTGTTGGTCCTACTCTGGTAATATGAAAACACCGCTCCCGCATTATAAAGTTGGGACGTCGGGAAGGGCACGCTCCAATGACTGATAGTTCCTGTTAAACACGTTGACTAAGAAATCTTCACGAATGTGCTGCTATGCATAAGCTGCTCATCATTACAGTATCCTGAAGAACCGATATTTTAAGGATTAGTCCCTATGTAGTGTGCCAGGTATAAAGGTACATTTTCTCATCTGGAGCAACGTCTGAATTCCTTTTCGTTAGTTAAACGTACACAGAAATCATGTGAAAGGAATGGACAAATGTCTGTCAGTTCAACAGTTGGTGGTACGATCCTACCTCACAACAATTCCTAATCGCATAACGATTCCTTTTGTGGCATAACACTGTCCTTTATTTTGGGATATACTGCAAATGCATTTGAAAGTCGTGAAAGTTTATTGCGTGAATGATATAGCACTCGCCAGGAACCTTATTGGATCAGTTTGTGGTTTAACATCGTTGGCCGAAATGTATGAATACTGTAGTGTCTTATATCTTACTTCGGCTCAGATAATTTCGTCCATAAGCCACATTATAAACCAACAATTTCATATGTTTCTCTATTGAGGAATGTATTGGTCGCTTTTTAGCCTGAGAGACCTCGCCGTAAATTCTCACCCTTATTTCTAGGCCACATATTGTCATGTATAAATATCTTTGGTAGTAGAGATGCAACACGGGAAAGAAAGCACTACTTTTATCGATGTATGATATTTCACTAAAAGAAGTTCAAACTGTCTTGAGGGCGGAATTTTATTGACATTGTTGTAGTGGGAGAATAGTGAATAAATGTGAGAGATGATTTCAATGGATGGTGACGGACTTAGCCAGTGACCTCGAATAGCCAACCGATTTTGCTAACGACAGTAAATGATTGCGTGGATCTGTATAATTTACGTCGTTAATGTTCCATCACGGTAAATGATAGACGGCTATACGATGCTGTGTGAAGTAGTCATTACGGGAATCGTAATGGCTCCCGTTTGTCCTCACGGGCACATTCCATGTAGGTCACCAGCGCGGCACCAGCATCAATTTCGATGTTTTCTGACTTAATATAGTTAATGGATGTCATAAAACTAAGCGATAACTCCATAAATGAGTCAACGATTTTTGGACGATTATTTATTATTCTGTGGCAAGTCAGATCACGACGCCTTACTTAACCACTTTTTTTTATGAGAAAATTGTTACTCCAAAGTTTACTCGTTTACTTGTGGTGATTGTCTTCCTGACACGTATTCATAGATACATTGTCGTACTGTTATTAGGGTGCCTTTGTTTCAGAGTAGGAAATGTCATTAGTCAGTGGCTATATATTCTTATAGGAATAGGCAATACAGCGAGCCATCAGTACGTATGACATCATTTGCGAAAGAATTTTACGAATTTTAGAGTATCTGAGTGAAGCTGAGAAGTGGTTAATGTTCATATATCGTGGTATAGCGTTTGTGTTAGATACTTCTTCTCTTTGTAGTTGCATGACTTCCGTACAACATAACCCTAGAAATTTTATTCAGAAGGATAACATCTACTGAAGGCAAATGATCGACAAGAACGCTGTATTACGTTAAAAATGTACACTTAACTTTTAATTTCATTAAATTTGTGTTGTAATATTACGGTGTCGTCACTCGAATTTAAACTACCTTGATTTTATTGAAGCTGTGGTTGTCGTGGTGATCATTGTGGAGACGGATTTGATGCAGAATCCTTGTTAGTCTACATTGAGTAGCTCTGTTCATTTCTGTACCCTACATCCACTGGAACCGGCATACAGCTGTCACACCTTGTCCTTCTTCAAAAGTGCAAGTAAAACATAGTTTTTATGAAATTACAACAGTTATTCAACAACGTTTTAATAGCTGATGTATATAAAATTACTTCTTTCAACAGCCACTATTAAATAAATTACATCGAAATGAATAAAGATTATTTTAACAGCCATCACGCAAGTGTGTCATTGCACCGCTTTATTAACCACACTAGTTAAGCTGCTGGAGAAGGGGAAGGAAACTAGCAGCGGTCTACTCAATTGAACCATCTTGGCATTCGAAAAAGAAGTTTAGGATTCAATATCCAGTGAACGTAGGCTCGACAACATGCTGTTACAGAAGAAAATCGGCAAATGATTCATGCTGGCTGTAATCATAATCGATTTAGGAAACCCAGGGGAAACAGAAATCAAATGAACATGAAAGTTAACTGTGCATTTGTTCAGAATTAATGTAGAATCCTGACAAATATTTTCCTTATAACACCCTGTTTCTATTGTTATCTGGTTTTAATAACTGAATTGGTGTTGTGGTATTCAAAGTGGAGGCTGAAAAAAAGGAATTAATTTAAAATTAAAATCCTGGAAGCATATAATTCGTGATCATATTTTAAACAGGTCATGCCTTGGAGGGACAACCCATGCAAAGCACATTTCTGTGCTGTCTATTTTAGGTCAAAAACTTTATAAAAGAGTAACTGAAAAAAAACTCTTCTTAACGAAGCTGAAAATTACAGTGAAAGGAATATCGCTTTGCTGCGGTGAGAAGTCGTAATGAAGAGAGGGCTACAGTTCACTTAAAGTTTTAAGAATACTCGAGTCGTGAAATAGACTTGAGGCGTCCTCTGGTAACAGATAGTGAGGAGATGTTACTACACTTGCCGGAAAATCGGTAGTGAGACAGAAATTAATTTTCAAACTTCTTTTTGTTTACAAAAGAAGTTATTTATTCAGGCAATTGATGGTGGTCTTGACAGTCA
This sequence comes from Schistocerca serialis cubense, assembly GCF_023864345.2. Lineage (NCBI taxonomy): Eukaryota > Metazoa > Arthropoda > Insecta > Orthoptera > Acrididae > Schistocerca > Schistocerca serialis. The sequence continues at coordinate 588,840,030 of NC_064640.1, forward strand.
GCAAAGGAAATGACGTGAATTACACAGGAGTACACTGTTCGATGTCTATAATCTAACCAAAATATAATCTGTCACAAAGACCTGAGAAAGCAAGCCATTAGGGAAATCTATATGTTCGTATAATTCCTTCTAAGGAGTTACCTGTTGTGGTTTACAAAGAGAAATAACATTTTAATTAATGTGGTCGACCTAACTAAGGAATCTCACAGAATATCCAGGCAATGAAAAGGAAAAAAGAAAAATCTACAAAAATGTCCTCATGAAACGTGCTCTCAAATCGAGTTTTTACGGTCGTTTCTATTTAAAGGAGTCTAAGTACATTAGATGCAGGTGCGAATGGGCAAATATGGAATGGGTATACTGGTTCATATGGCCGTCTGGTGCATTGCTTACAGGCTCTACATGTCCCTATTCAATATAAAAATTGGAGACATTACGGAAATATCATGTTATCAGCACTCGCGCAAAGGCACTGGAATAAAGAAGTCAATTAGGAAAGGCATCAAAAATTAACTTGCGCTACGCATTTCACACAGGAAGCAGTGCTAGATGGAACCAAAGAAAACCGCGTATGAGGGCGCCATGATCTGATTCCACAATGGCCCCCACCCCTTCGACGACACCGGATACCGGAACAGAATTCCCTACTCAACGTGTTTGTGCTCCGCATTTCCTCTGTGGTCGCCAGAAGGGCGGGCCAAGATACTATTGTCGCCCAACGCCGTGTCGACTCAAAGATTACAGTTCCCAGCGTGCTAGGACAGTCTATCGCATGCACATTTGGAGATACTACGCGCCAGTAAACGGCTGTGCGAAACAATGCAGAATAAATCACTCCTCCATACTTCTCCATGCATACCATCGTCTGTTATAAAGATCCAGTCATGTCAAATAAAACATTACGAACGGGCCCAAATCAAAAATAAATATAAATTTAATATCATTCTAAGTATTAGATATCTGCAAATTAAACTATATTTGATAAATCGCAATTCAGCACAATAGCTGCACGTCACTTCATTACTAAAGCTACCTCTTTATGAGAAACAACAGCTTACCTCAACCATGAAGACGGCTTTGATTACAAGATATGTGATCAAACATAATCATCTGCATCTAGATCAACTTGGTACTGGATGCTATCCCATGTATACCTGTTGTTCCGCCCCATTATTTCGCCTTAAGGTGCCCTCTGTACTTTATCATTAATGACACATTGGTCATTATTAGATTTTTGTTCGAGTATCGAGAGCCTCTGGTGAAGGGATGGAAACGAATGTGTTCATTTGTTAATTTCATGCTGCACATCCTATTCCCATCCCTATTATGTTCCCTTTAATTATAGAATGAGTAAGTATTTTGATTGTGGTATAGTGAGGAGAAGCTCAAATGCAAAGATATGTGTTTGGCTTAAGCATTGGTACCAATCCAATACTTGTAGAGAAGAAGACTGCCGGTTAGCTGCACCATTTTTCGGTATTCGGTTTCCAGGAGCCTGGAGGATGGACGGACTCTGTGCAGATCTCCGTTAGGCCATTTGTTAAAGCTCAGAATATCAGGTATACTGAAACTGAAATAACTAATCCGTCCTTTTTCAGCAAGTCATAGTCAGGGTTATTAGGCGAGCACGTTTAATAATTATTTTCCAAGTAAATTCAGTGGTTTGACTTAGATTTGTAACGAGTGCACTGAACTCATTTCAAATATAGTAGAATGAAGCTAATCTTGTAGTGCCTCCAGCACATGTAATGTTGGCAGCACTCATTTTTATCTCCACGTATATTTATTTAGTTAAATTAACTTTTTTGCTGAATATTAAATTGTTTTTCTTTGTGACATGGGCCTCAACCATGGTGTATAAGTCTCTCATGTGGGCGTAACTGTTACAATAAAAAGAAGGCACTTTCGTATATTGGTTTTCAGTTAGGATTATAGCCGAGTGAATGCTAAGACATATTTAAGTATTCCTGTGTGTAAAATTATTTGATTTTATTTGTTTTTCTGGGATTATCATTGTCTCCATGCTCCAACGTGAGCATAACAGCACGGAGCAGGGGCCATGTGTTTCCTAAGTCAGTTAAGGATAGGATTTGCGTGTGATGTGTGAGAAGTTCCGCTAGTTACCCAAGAACTATCAAGCATGGTGAGTACCTGTTTCTGTCATTAACTTTCAATCACCCACACACCCACATAGTGATGAATGCACAGTCAATGAGCAGAGGAGGTCCTTGTGTTATTTCAAAACAGCTTTTTGTGCGTGTTGCGTGTGAAATCCCATATCAATCTTACGTGGTCAGTACGTATTTCTGGCACTGACTTTCAATTGCCCACCAGGTGTTGGTTGCACGTTCACTGCAGTTAGATCGGTCTTATAGAACTCCAAGTGGGCTAAAGTGAGTGATTTTCTCGGATCTACTGATGATTTATATTTATTATATCACTAGCTTTTTAAACTAAACAAAACCAATTTTCAAATGCACCCGAAACCTAGGTTGTGCAGTAACCATAACAAAATTTGTGAAACAAGGCAAAAAATAGTGTTTGTTTATTTAATTTACAATGTTTCACCAAGAACCCACAGTTGATTCAATTAAAATGACTAGTATTTTTGTTTGATTGACTTCCACTTTCCCAATTTTGTGATACCTTGAAGTTATGCACTGAATGTTCCAGCCAAAACTACTCAGCAGCCCCCCTCCTCCCTCACCCCCCACCCCCACCCTGCAACGCGTGGATTATTATCGGAAACAGTGGCCCTTAGCCAGTGTAAGGATGGCATGAGAATGGGAGTTGTATGTTAGAACCACCCAAATCTCAGAACCAACATAATTATACGCCCACTATCGTTCATAATAAAGTACGAGACTGGTTAGGTTTAGATACTGAGCGCCCTTAGTGCATGAAATATACTATATGTGCTTTGTTCTCCACTGGTGTTTGGGCAAAGCCCAAAAATAAAATCTATCTTTAACGACAGTCAGTGTCATTGTTCTCGCTATTAACGTCAGTCACTTGACACCGACTCCAGCAGACAATTCAATCCTGCGTAGATTTACCTCAACTCGTCACATGCCAGGGACGAATTCACTCTTGCGGTGAACAGAGGTCAAAAAAAATGGTTCAAATTGCTCTGAGCACAATTGGACTTAACTTCTTAGGCCATCAGTCCCCTAGAACTTAGAACTATTTAAATCTAACCAACCCAAGGACATCACACACATCCTTGCCCGAGGCAGGATTCGAACCTGCGATCGTAGCGGTCGCGAGGTTCCAGACTGTAGCGCCTAGAACCCCTTGGTCACCCCGGTCGGCATCAGTGGTCATTATTTCTTGGCACATCAGTGTATTATTTCATATATCAATAGGGTACTTCCGTGCTGCCTATAATGATTCAGTTCATGTAAAATATTAATCTATGTAGAAATTATCATGTTTGGTGGCATGACCTGTAATTAATGTCGTTCTTCATGCATGAGGATGGTCAGTTGTTCCACCGAAACTGGAAGTTTTAATTTAAAAAAGTGTAAGAAATCATGGTTTTTCTAAATCTGTTATAGTTTAATTTCCGCTGTATATTATTCTCATTCGTAGTGGATTAGTGAGACGTTTTTAGCTATTGTACTCAGTGTGCTCCCTGCCGTCGTTGGATAAGCAGCTGCAGCAGCAAGTCGTATACTCCTAGCTCACTCATTTGTTACATAGTTTAATTTTTAATTTCTTTGCGTGTTTTTGGTACTTGCATTGTTTAATTCATAAATTTCGGGCGTATTATAGTATTTGAGAGTTGTAGCATCGCGTTTTAGTACCTGAATAGTGTAAATTCGCGTAGTCGTTTGTCTTCTGTTTTTGTTTTGAGCGGCCAGTGTCGGTTGGTCACAGTCAGTGTGCTCCCTGCCGTCGTTGCATAAGCAGCTGCAGCAGCAAGTCGTATACTCCTAGCTCACTCATTTGTTACATAGTTTAATTCTTAATTTCTTTGCGTGTTTTTGGTACTTGCATTGTTTAATTCATAAATTTCGCGCGTATTATAGTATTTGAGAGTTGTAGCATCGCGTTTTAGTACCTGAATAGTGTAAAATCGCGTAGTCTCCTTCCGCCGCCGAGCAGTGTGTCAGCAGTGCGCAAGTAGCAGCATTACTGCATTTACTAGGCAATCTTGTATTTTAATAACCGTGTAAATTTTGTGTCGATTTGTTTGCGCTCTCTGTAGATTAGTTCAGACGTTCTTTGCACAACAGTTTTTAGCATGGATAGGGACTGCAACTGCTGTGTTCGGATGCAGGCTGAGTTGGCATCACTTCGCTCCCAGCTTCAGGCAGTGTTGGCTTCGGTCACACAGCTTGAGGCTGTTGCCAATGGGCATCACTGTGGGGTTCCGGATGGGGGTTTGTCGGGGACGGCCAGCTCGTCCCAAGCATCCCCCGATCGGACTACGACTGTGGTTGCCCGGGATACTGCCCGCATTGAGGCTGATCCCTCACCTATGGTAGAGTGGGAGGTCGTCTCAAGGTGTGGCAGGGGGCGAAAGACATTCCGGAGGGCTGAACGGAAGGCCTCTCCAGTTTGTCTGACGAACCGGTTTCAATCTCTGTCTCAGGCTGATACTGATCTTCGGCCTGACATGGCTGCTTGTCCTGTTCCAGAGGTTGCCCCTCAGTCTGCAAGATCTGGGCGGTCGCAGAGGGTGGGCTTACTGGTAGTTGGGAGCTCCAATGTCAGGCGCGTAATGGTGCCCCTTAGGGATATGGCAGCAAGAGAGGGGAAGAAAACCAATGTGCACTCCGTGTGTATACTGGGGGGAGTCATTCCTGATGTGGAAAGGGTCCTTCCGGATGCCATGAAGGGTACATGGTGCACCCATCTGCAGGTGGTCGCTCATGTCGGCACCAATGATGTGTGTCGCTATGGATCCGAGGAAATCCTCTCTGGCTTCCGGCGGCTATCTGATTTGGTGAAGACTGCCAGTCTCGCTAGCGGGATGAAAGCGGAGCTCACCATCTGCAGCACGATCGACAGGACTGACTGCGGACCTTTGGTACAGAGCCGAGTGGAGGGTCTGAATCAGAGGCTGAGACAGTTCTGCGACCGTGTGGGCTGCAGATTACTCGACTTGCGCCATAGGGTGGTGGGGTTTCGGGTTCCGCTGGATAGGTCAGGAGTCCACTACACGCAACAAGCGGCTACACGGGTAGCAGGGGTTGTGTGGCGTGGGCTGGGCGGTTTTTTAGGTTAGATGGCCTTGGGCAAGTACAGGAAGGGCAACAGCCGCAACGGGTGCAGGGTAAAGTCAGGACATGCGGGGACCAAGCAGCAATCGGTATTGTAATTGTTAACTGTCGAAGCTGCGTTGGTAAAATACCGGAACTTCAAGCGCTGATAGATAGCACCGAAGCCGAAATCTTTATAGGTACAGAAAGCTGGCTGAAGCCAGAGATAAATTCTGCCGATATTCTTACAAAGGTACAGACGGTGTTTAGAAAGGATAGATTGCATGCAACCGGTGGTGGAGTGTTCGTCGCTGTTAGTAGTAGTTTATCCCGTAGTGAAATAGAAGTGGATAGTTCCTGTGAATTATTATGGGTGGAGGTTACACTCAACAACCGAGCTAGGTTAATAATTGGCTCCTTTTGCCCACTTCCCGACTCAGCAGCATTAGTGGCAGAACAACTGAGAGAAAATTTGGAATACATTTCACATAAATTTTCTCAGCATGTTATAGTCTTAGGTGGAGATTTCAATTTACCAGATATAGACTGGGACTCTCAGATGTTTAGGACGGGTGGTAGGGACCGAGCATCGAGTGACATTATACTGAGTGCACTATCCGAAAATTACCTCGAGCAATTAAACAGAGAACCGACTCGTGGAGATAACATATTGGACCTACTGATAACAAACAGACCCGAACTTTTCGACTCTGTATGTACAGAACAGGGAATCAGTGATCATAAGGCCGTTGCAGTATCCCTGAATATGGAAGTTAGTAGGAATATAAAAAAAGGGAGGAAGGTTTATCTGATTAGCAAGAGTAATAGAAGGCAGATTTCAGACTACCTAACAGATCTAAACGAAAATTTCTGTTCCGACACTGACAATGTTGAGTGTTTATGGAAAAAATTCAAGGCAATCGTATAATACGTTTTAGACAGGTACGTGCCGAGTAAAACTGTGAGGGACGGGAAAAACCCACCGTGGTACAACAACAAAGTTAGGAAACTATTGCGAAAGCAAAGAGAGCTTCACTCTAAGTTTAAACGCAGCCAAAACCTCTCAGACAAACAGAAGCTAAACGATGTCAAAATTAGCGTAAGGAGGGCTATGCGTGAAGCGTTCAGTGAATTCGAAAGTAAAATTCTATGTACCGACTTGACAGAAAATCCTAGGAAGTTCTGGTCTTACGTTAAATCAGTAAGTAGCTCGAAACAGCATATCCAGACACTCCGGGATTATGATGGCATTGAAATAGAGGATGACACGCGTAAAGCTGAAATACTAAACACCTTTTTCCGAAGCTGTTTCACAGAGGAAGACCGCACTGTAGTTCCTCCTCTAAATCCTCGCACAAACGAAAAAATGGCTGACATCGAAATATGTGTCCAAGGAATAGAAAAGCAACTGGAATCACTAAACAGAGGAAAGACCACTGGACCTGATGGAATACCAATTCGATTCTACACAGAGTACGCGAAAGAACTTGCCCCCCTTCTAACAGCCGTGTACCGAAAGTCTCTAGAGGAACGGAAGGTTCCAAATGATTGGAAAAGAGCACAGGTAGTCCCAGTCTTCAAGAAGGGTCGTCGAGCAGATGCGCAAAACTATAGACCTATATCTCTGACGTCGATCTGTTGTAGAATTTTAGAACATGTTTTTTGCTCGAGTATCATGTCGTTTTTGGAAACCCAGAATCTACTACGTAGGAATCAACATGGATTCCGGAAACAGCGATCGTGTGAGACCCAACTCACTTTATTTGTTCATGAGACCCAGAAAATATTAGATACTGGCTCCCAGGTAGATGCTATTTTTCTCGATTTCCGGAAGGCGTTCGATAGAGTTCCGCACTGTCGCCTGATGAACAAAGTAAGAGCCTACGGAATATCAGACCAGCTGTGTGGCTGGATTGAAGAGTTTTTAGCAAACAGAACACAGCATGTTGTTATCAATGGAGAGACGTCTACAGACGTGAAAGTAACCTCTGGCGTTCCACAGGGGAGTGTTATGGGACCATTGCTTTTCACAATATATATAAATGACCTAGTAGATAGTGTCGGAAGTCCCATGCGGCTTTTCGCGCATGATGCTGTAGTACACAGAGAAGTTGCAGCATTAGAAAATTGTAGCGAAATGCAGGAAGATCTGCAGCGGATAGGCACTTGGTGCAGGGAGTGGCAACTGACCCTTAACATAGACAAATGTAATGTATTGCGAATACATAGAAAGAAGGATCCTTTATTGTATGATTATATGATATCGGAACAAACACTGGTAGCAGTTACCTCTGTAAAATATCTGGAAGTATGCGTGCGGAACGATTTGAAGTGGAACGATCATATAAAATTAATTGTTGGTAAGGCGGGTACCAGGTTGAGATTCATTGGGAGAGTCCTTAGAAAATGTAGTATATCAACAAAGGACGTGGCTTACAAAACACTAGTTCGACCTATACTTGAGTATTGCTCATCAGTGTGGGATCGGGTTGACGGAAGAGATAGAGAAGATCCAAAGAAGAGCGGCGCGTTTCGTCACAGGGTTATTTGGTAACCGTGATAGCGTTACGGAGATGTTTAACAAACTCAAGTGGCAGACTCTGCAAGAGAGGCGCTCTGCATCGCGGTGTAGCTTCCTCGCCAGGTTTCGAGAGGGTGCGTTTCTGGATGAGGTATCGAATATATTACTTCCCCCTACTTATACCTCCCGAGGAGATCACGAATGTAAAATTAGAGAGATTAGAGCGCGCACGAAGGCTTTCAGACAGTCGTTCTTCCCGCGAACCATACGCGACTGGAACAGGAAAGGGAGGTAATGACAGTGGCACGTAAAGTGCCCACACCGTTGGGTGGCTTGCGGAGTATAAATGTAGATGTACATGTAGATGTAGAATTTCGATAGACCTCAATTCGTCACGAATGTGGTGAAAAAGATATTTTATTGCTTAGTTATCAATATGTTTATAGTCCGTTGCTGATTCTGTTTTAAAAAGAAAACGTGAACAGGGCGACAATTATTCAACTATATGAATAAAACGTAAATCGGTTACAAACTACGGCGTGCACACACTTTATTCAACATGTAAACGTCACTACAGCTATTCGGATTTAGGTTATGACATGTTCGATACGCGTACCATCATTGGCGATGATGTGGCGCAGATGAATAGTTAAATTCTGCAATCCCGCTGAAGTGTTGGAACATAGATGCTGTCGATGATCTCCTGAATGGCTGTTTTCGGCTCAGCAATGGTCTTTGGGTGATTGCTGCACATCTTGTTTTTAATATAGCTCCACAAAAAGGAGTCATGTGTGTTCAGGTCCGGAGAATGTGGCGGCCAACCGAGGCCAATGCCAGTGACCTCTGGATACACTAAAGCCAGAATGCGGTCCCTAGAGTGTTCTTCCAGGACATAAAACCATTTCCTGCTTCGACGGAGTCGAGTTCCGTCTTGCTTGATTCACATCTTGTCGAAATCAGGATCACTTTGGACAAAGTGCATGAAATCATCTTCGAAAACCTTCACGAATTGTTCGGTAATCCCCGTCCCATCAAGGAATATCGCACCAATTAATCCGTGACAGGACATTGCAAGCCATATTGTCACCCTTTTAGGGTGAAGAGACTTCTCGATCGCGAAATGCGGATTTTCAGTCCTTCAAATGTGGCACTTTTGCTTATCGACGAACCCATCCAAATGAAAGAAGCCTTCGTCGCTAAACCAAACTACACAGTGCATCATGCCTCGCCGCCAACCGTGTTTGAACGACCTACCGCAAACCGTTCAGAAGTTATGACGACTTTGCTTCATATCGGTCAATAACTGTCACTCTGTATTTCGAATATGCGTATGACAAAAGAGATAAAACGTCCATTCACACACTCTGTTAGGTGATCACAGTTTGACTTTATCAAGTAAGGAATCACCAGATTGGTGGTCTTCGTCTCTTTCATACACTGTAACTGCTTACATTTCATCTAATGACTTGTGTCATTATCCGTTAATACAGGACGGTATAAAGTTTATTTGAAAAATTCAGTTTTAATCGTTGCTGAGCAGTTAACATCCAAGGTAGAATTTAGACCAGCTCACAAATACTTACAAAGAGAAGTAGCTGTTTCTTGTAGCCTCTACGAACTGTTTTATCGTCAGACAGATACTAGGTAAATCTTTTATATTCTTTTTGTCAGTGTTTCTGGACTTTTTAGCTCTTAGAACTGAGGCTTACGTTGACTGCACCTCTCATGAGAGTATTCGTTTAGAATTATCTGGCGTTTAAAAGAATTTTAAGATAGCTGTCCTTCACCGGTAAGTGATAGCACATGTACTGTGACTGGTATTTATAGCTGAAAAAATGTGAAGCATTATCTATAGTTACACTGGCAGTAACGTTACTTACAAAGAAAATGAAAATTTCCATGTGTGAAAATCAATTTTTATTTGTGCCTCCACTGTGTTTGCACATATTGGATTCTTAGCTTCCGTACAAATACATAGGATTAAGCTGTACAGAGAAGAACAAGAGTGACTATATAAAGCGCAAAATCATTTAGTTTTAAGCCCCTGTATAACCTTATCGCACTTATTAGTAACGAGAACATTAAACAAGGAATGCCTCTGTGCGGGCTTTTAATCACGTTCTATACATCATATGTATTTCAGTTTGCTACAGTTTTGCACTGTTTGACACAGGATATGATCTATTAATCAGAAGTCTTCCGCCAGTGCGTAGCAGGAGGCTAACAATTCCGTCACATAAAGGGCATTACGAAGATGCTGTTACTCTCCCACAACCAACAAGTAACTCTGCTGCGTCGAATCACCACTTCCACGAAGAATCACGAGAGAAACATTTTGGCGCGTCAGTGTAAGGATTATTTTTGGATATGACAGTAACAGTTGACAATAATAGCAGCTGTTTCTCCAGTTACAGTTAGCTGCTACATAATATCCGTAAATAACACTGCCTCCTGTTGGTCTCCTAAACTGCACAATAATTTAACGCTTCTTATTGGATCACGGACGTTAGCAGTGCTACAAACACGGCCTTTTAAAAGTCCCAGTGGTAAATTAATCTCTTGATGCTCATTTGTACAGTAGGCTGCGTGAATACACCAATTATTTGTAGAGAATAAGGACGAGAAAAAATCTTGGGCCACACGAAGCTAAAACCAAATTTAATTCCTGTTCATAGAATCTATATAATTCCGTAATTTACGTAACATGGAAAAACTGCGAGATTCGAAAAGACGTTAATGCTTGGGATACAAAAGTAAATCTGTTCTTAGGAATAAGTAAAATTATTGGATTTGCTTCAGAAGAACATGTATTGAAGAGAAATGGTATTCTTGGTTGGCGACAACTTTGTCTTAAGCCGAATAGCAACTAGTTAGCGAAGGGATTTATTTACTGGTCGAAGTAACGAACATAACACTTTTTAATAAACTGTAAAGGAATCATTTTTTCCTGTGGAAATTAGAGTTTTCTGATTGTTATTTGAGCTGTATAACTTCTTAATTGGGAACTGCTCTCCTCAGACGTCTCGCTTGCTGGCATTACCGGGTGCAAGGAGATGTATAGGACTTAAAGGAAACTGATAGGACTGTATGTTTCCTGGGCAGGGGTCGGTTCTCAGAATTACTGTGAGATCAATCAGATTGTTACAGGGCAGTGGTTAGTGGATTCAGAGTTATTACTTATTAGTACTGTGTCTCCGATCAAGGTGAGGCGGTGAGATTTACATGAAACTATTCTGCTAATGTAGCAGTGTAATGTGCGGTCCCGGTACTGGAATCAGTGAAATTCCTCCACTGCCGTGTATCAGTTACATCACATACATAGGAACGACCCTGCATTCGTGTTACTGGGGTACGAGCTTGCTTGCATCACGTTGCGCAGCTACCAAAAAGAACAATAGGAAATTTGCCACTCACCATATAGCGGAGATGCTGAGTCGCAGACAGGCACAACAAAAAGATTCTCACAATTTAAGCTTTCGGTCATTAAGGCCTTCGTCAACAATAGACGACAGAAACACACACACACACACACACACACACACACTTACGCAAACGCAACTCACACACAAGACTGCAGTCTCAGGCAACTGAGTGTGGTTTCAGTTGCCTGAGACTGCAGTCGTGTGTGGGAGTTGCGTTTGCATGAGTGTGTGTGTGTGTGTGTGTGTGTGTGTGTGTGTGTGTGTGTGTGTGTGTGTGTGCGTGCGCGTATATGTGTGTGTGTCATCTATTGTTGACGAAGGCCTTAATGGCCGAAAGCTTTGTTAGAGTCTTTTTGTTTGCCTATTTGCCACTCAGCATATCCACTATATGGTGAGTGGCAAAATTCCTTTTCATAATATTGTTACATTTCATCCTGGAATTACCAGTGGTAGAAAAAGAAGAAGAGGCGGACCCACCAGGTTACCCAAGAGCGCTAATGCACTGTTTCCTGGACTCGGGTAGGCGCGCCAGCCCCAGATCCAATCGGCCCGGCGGACTAACGACGACGGTGGGGGTGCCGGCCAGCCTGGGTGTGGTTTTTAGGCGGTTTTCCACACCCCCCTAGGTGAATACCGGGGTGGTCCCCACGTCCCGGGTCGGCCGTGGTGGCCGAACGGTTCTAGGCGGTTCAGTCTGGAACCGCGCGACCGCTACGGTCGCAGGTTCGAATCCTGCCTCGGGCATGGATGTGTGTGATGTCCTTAGGTTAGTTAGGTTTAAGTAGTTCTAAGTTCTAGGGGACTAATGACCTCAGATGTTAAGTCCCATAGTTCTCAGAGCCATTTGAATTTGAACCCACATCCCGCCTCAGTTACATGGCTCACAGACATCTGAACACTTTCGCATTATTCCATGGATTACACTAGTTGCAGGCAGCTGGGGTACACTAATTCCGTTCTGGGGGGTACTGGGTGGCGGTAGGAAGGATATCCGGCCACCCCTTAATCTAACAGTGCCAAATCCGATTAACCATGCCGACCCTGCGTCATTGCAGGAAAAAGGCACAAGCAAAAGAAAGAAAGAAAAGAAAAAGAAGAAGTGGCTCGTTATAAATATATGGCACACATGGTCATAGCACGTTAAATATGTCAATGACTCATTTTCCAGGACTCACTTGATACGCTTTCTTCGATGGCCTTAAATTCTGGCGGAACTATCCTCAGCATGGAGGTAACAGAGGGGCTTAGAGGGCGGTTTTAGCGTAACACTCCCGAAAAACTTCAGCGTTCTTTGAGCTATTAATGGGTCACACTGTTTCAAAGTGAGACAAAGATATATTAGATTCCCTCAAAAGGTCGAAGACATCTCTTGTTGATATGTGTAAACAAAATGAGGGCATGGTGGCCTAATAGTCCAGTTTTGTGTGACACCTGTAGTGACAGAGAAATTGAACAGTTTGTTAAACGAAACACTGAGATAGAATACAGGGTAGATAAACTAAAACCAAACAGGATTTGGTTAACAACAAAATACTTTCCCCTACGAATATTTCTACCGGTGGAATACCTAGCAGGTTTTACAAGAAAAGTCTACATTGAGGAGCCGCTGATCGCCTTGCAGAATACAGTCTATACGCAACAGCCACTATCAGTTCTACCGCAATTTTCCTAAACCAGTTCTTGGTTGAGAATCAACAATACTCCACCTAGAGCGGCATCAACAAACAAGTCCCAGAGACATGCCAGCTCGTTAACTAACATATCTGACGTAGAAAGCAGAGACAGTATCAGTCAATAATGGTAACTGCCTACGTTTCCTCTACACACATACTTCCTCTTCTTTTCATAATGCTCTTAGTGGTGAACGTTATTTCATCACCTATTCCTGCGTGTATTTATTGAACTTCTGAGTGAATTTATTTTGGATTAGTGCATCAGAAGCGTTGGTTTGCTCCTGGAGAGAAACGTAGCCAACCATTCATTAAGGCGGCCCTATGAGCAATGTTTTTCTTGCTTCTTCAATTATTTTTATTTGTGCTGATGCACGTGGGGGCTCACGAGTTACTCATTGGTAGAAGCAACAGGTTATGGCTTCTCCATTGTCCATACATCAAAATAAATTTAACCATATCATTGCATAGGTTGGTCGCATCTTAGTAAGCAAGAGAACATTCAACATTTCGCAGTAACAATGGTAATGTCACGAGCACCAAAAGAAACAAGTGAGGTGGCAAAAGAAGTAAATTACTGGTTCTTCACTGAGGAAAACTGCTAATAATTACGGAATAGAATTCATGGCACTACAGCGACTCTGTCAAAACATGAGAATTGATTCAACTGGTAATAATATTTACACATAATAACACAGTTAAAACAGCTAATAAAAATTATTTTATATAAAATAACTGAGTGAATATTCTAGTATGAATTATATTTCAAATTTATTTCTGTCACCCACAACAAACACAGTGAATAAATTTAACGTTAATACATTATTTATTTAGTCTCTTAATATCACATAAAGGAGATATTCTGTTAATTTCAAATTTCGAACCCTAATCCAGCTACACCAGTACAAAGTATCTGGAGAGGTTTTTCCAGAGGAGAAAAATCCGAAAGAAGACAGACCAGGATAAAGGGTATGGAGCCAAAGAAAGTGGTGTAGGGGAAGTCCGTGTAATTTGGACCAACGTGTAATTCGGACCATTCCTTAATTCGGTGCAAGTATAATAGACGGCACCAACTCACAGACACACTGTGATCGGCCGCGCAAAACATATGCCACCGCCATCTTTAGTCACCTGACTACAAACAGCTGGTTATAAATTGTGATGACTAATAGTCTGATATACTGTCCACTTTATTAGCTCAAACCACAAAATGACTGCATTGTTTTCAATACAACTGTAAGGCAAGTAATTTCATCGTTATATTTAAAATACACTCCTGGAAATGGAAAAAAGAACACTTTGACACCGGTGTGTCAGACCCACCATACTTGCTCCGGACACTGCGAGAGGGCTGTACAAGCAACGATCACACGCACGGCACAGCGGACACACCAGGAACCGCGGTGTTGGCCGTCGAATGGCGCTAGCTGCGCAGCATTTTGTGCACCGCCGCCGTCAGTGTCAGCCAGTTTGCCGTGGCATACGGAGCTCCATCGCAGTCTTTAACACTGGTAGCATGCCGCGACAGCGTGGACGTGAACCGTATGTGCAGTTGACGGACGTTGAGCGAGGGCGTATAGTGGGCATGCGGGAGGCCGGGTGGACGGACCGCCGAATTGCTCAACACGTGGGGCATGAGGTCTCCACAGTACATCGATGTTGTCGCCAGTGGTCGGCGGAAGGTGCACGTGCCCGTCGACCTGGGACCGGACCGCAGCGACGCACAGATGCACGCCAAGACCGTAGGATCCTACACAGCGCCGTAGGGGACCGCACCGCCACTTCCCAGCAAATTAGGGACACTGTTGCTCCTGGGGTATCGGCGAGGACCATTCGCAACCGTCTCCATGAAGCTGGGCTACGGTCTCGCACACCGTTAGGCCGTCTTCCGCTCACGCCCCAACATCGTCCAGCCCGCCTCCAGTGGTGTCGCGACAGGCGTGAATGGAGGGACGAATGGAGACGTGTCGTCTTCAGCGATGAGAGTCGCTTCTGCCTTGGTGCCAATGATGGTCGTATGCGTGTTTGGCGCCGTGCAGGTGAGCGCCACAATCAGGACTGCATACGACCGAGGCACACAGGGCCAACACCCGGCATCATGGTGTGGGGAGCGATCTCCTACACTGGCCGTACACCACTGGTGATCGTCGAGGGGACACTGAATAGTGTACGGTACATGCAAACCGTCATCGAACCCATCGTTCTACCATTCCTAGACCGGCAAGGGAACTTGCTGTTCCAACAGGACAATGCTCCTCCGCATGTATCCCGTGCCACCCAACGTGCTCCAGAAGGTGTAAGTCAACTACCCTGGCCAGCAAGATCTCCGGATCTGTCCCTCATTGAGCATGTTTGGGACTGGATGAAGCGTCGTCTCACGCGGTCTGCACGTCCAGCACGAACGCTGGTCCAACTGATGCGCCAGGAGGAAATGGCATGGCAAGCCGTTCCACAGGACTACATCCAGCATCTCTACGATCGTCTCCATGGGAGAATAGCAGCCTGCATTGCTGCGAAAGGTGGATATACACTGTACTAGTGCCGACATTGTGCATGCTCTGTTGCCTGTGTCTATGTGCCTGTGGTTCTGTCAGTGTGATCATGTGATGTATCTAACCCCAAGAATGTGTCAATAAAGTTTCCCCTTCCTGGGACAATGAATTCACGGTGTTCTTATTTCAATTTCCAGAAGTGTATTTTGTGGTGGTGTATTGATATTTCGACCTTCGTTGCGCTGTTCTCTCTCTGTAATTCTGACCACATTGGAGTGTGTAATTTGGTCCACTGGTCCACATAATACATCAGTCTATCAACTCGTATTGTTTTCCAGATGACCACCAGGAAGCCAGAAGAACAGAAGCCAAATATAATAAATGGAAACATAACAACTAGGCATTAACCTTAACAGCAGTGTACAACGGGGATCGTGTTAATATGTCGACAGTGAGGTACAATATTTGCAAAATGACTCTCAAGAGATACATTTTCCACAGAAAGACCACTGCATCTGACGATCGCATTAACCGTTCAATGGATTTGCCTTCTGCAATCGAAAATGACCTTGTTCAGCATCTGCTACACATGGTAAACACGTTTTATCGATGTGTAATTTCAGTTACCTTACTAAACACATA
Source organism: Schistocerca serialis cubense (assembly GCF_023864345.2). Taxonomy (NCBI): domain Eukaryota; kingdom Metazoa; phylum Arthropoda; class Insecta; order Orthoptera; family Acrididae; genus Schistocerca; species Schistocerca serialis. The sequence continues at coordinate 588,855,984 of NC_064640.1, forward strand.
CAAAAATTTATATATATTAGAATTAAATTAATGCCAAGCTTAATTAAACTTGCCACAATCACTGTTATTCATTGAAATTGCTTTGCTGTCCGCGGTGGTCTAGCGGTTCTAGGCGCTCAGTCCGGAACCGCGCGACGGCTCCGGTCGCAGGTTCGAATCCTGCCACGGGCATGGATGTGTGTGATGTCCTTAGGTTAAAATGGTTCAAATGGCTCTGAGCACTATGGGACTCAACTGCTGAGATCATTAGTCCCCTAGAACTTAGAACTAGTTAAACCTAACTAACCTAAGGACATCACAAACATCCATGCCCGAGGCAGGATTCGAACCTGCGACCGTAGCGGTCTTGCGGTTCCAGACTGCAGCGCCTTTAACGGCACGGCCACTGTCCGCAGGTTAGTTAGGTTTAAGTAGTTTTAAGTTCTAGGGGACTGATGACCACAGATGTTAAGTCCCATAGTGCTCAGAGCCATTTGAAATTGCTGTCGTGTTTACCTTTTAAAGAGTAGTTTTTCGTTCTTTTCGGTGCGACCAGGAGGGGTGTGATGAGACCAGCTTTCGAAATAGCATAGGTACATGAAATCAACACTCACTTCAAAGGGGACCAAAGATCGGCTGGTAAGGAATGAGACGGCATCCCTAACAGAGCTTACGACAGCTGGAATTAACATCCAAAGCTAGGGTATCTGACTTCAACAATGTAGTAGTCCATAAGATTTTCTGATTTCTTGGAGAAGACTGTGTATGAACATAAAACCATAGCGACAAGAAAATTCAACATCGACGAAATTTCGCACACCCGAAAAGGTGCTTCCTAAAACAGGGAAACAACAAGTTTGAGCTGTCACATATTGTGAACGAGGGAAATATGTGACAGGAGACTACGCCGTCAGTGCGTCAGGGGCCTATGTGCCATCGATGCTCATCTATCCTAGGAAGAGAATGAAGGAATCTCTTTCATTTGTAGCACCTCCTGGGGCCACATATTGCTGCCGAGAAAAGGGATGGATGAATGCGTTAACGTTCTGTCGATGGATGACGCACTTTGTATCTGTTGTCAAGCCTTCTCCAGAAACAGAAGTCTAGTTGACGCTTGATGGACACAGTAGCCACACCCAAAGTCTAGCCACTATAGAAATTGCTCGAAAAACATGGGATGATCCTGTTATCACTGCCATCCCATTGCACACACTGCATGCAGCCTTTGGACGTAGCTTTCTTAAAATCACTTTATTTATACTTTGGGTCAGCAATAGCAACCAGAACTAAGGGAGAATCCTGAGAGACGACTGACAACAGAGCGTCCTTAGGGAGAGTAGCTTTCCCTAGGGCAGTGACTATGTAAACAGCGATAGATGGTTTCCGAGTTCGTGGATTATGGACAGTGTACAGAAATGTTTTTACCGAAGGTGACTCTGCTCCCTCACATGTTACCGACCAGCCTGAACCTCAAACGGATGAGAATGAAGTGTACAGACCTTCTCATTCAACTACACACCTACTGCATACATCCTCAGACTCCACAGACACGACGAATACATTTCATGACTACGTTCCAGTAAACAACGTTAGTCCTCTTCCATCAACCATTGTTGATGGTTCAAGAACAAACGCCATAAGAGTGGCACAGCATCTGGAATAATTCTAAGTGGAGCTCCTCATAAGGCAACGCTAGTAATGACGCAATCGACAAAACGTAGCGCAAATAAGCGACGGCTGTTTGCAGAACCAAAAACAATGATTGAAGTTACAGGGTAATGAGACTTTCCGTCTTTGGTGTGTAGAATCGTTTCAGGAGGGATGGATTCAGTGTGATAAACGTTAAGGATGGTCGCAAGAAAACTGTGCTGAAATAACAAATGACAGTTTCTATTTTTGTGATCTGTGTTTGCTGTTATCATTTGATACTGAATTGTTATGTTTTCTAGTTCAATTTTCTGTATGTATTATGTATGGATGGGATAGTATCATGTAGCATAATTTACACGATTATGTGGTCTAAATTACACGGATGAGGTCCAAACGACACGATAATTTCAACTGTTTGCTATTGTCACAAGAATATTTCCATAAAGTAACAAAATTCTTTTTCACCATCATTACCCAAGCTAAGTTTCACTCAGTCAAGATTTATCAATGATGAACTTTATGTAGTCCAAATTACACGGACTTCCCCTTTTTATGAAAGCAGAAAGCAGAGAAGAAGAATATGATGAGAACATATCTTGATGGCGTTGAAGAAGAGTAATAAAAGAAAATTCTTGGATCTGTCAATGCTCATAATCAAATATGAAATAGAAAAAAAATGCTATAAATATACACAAACTATTAAACATGCATTAAATAAAAGCGGTAGATCATAACTGAGACATGATGGCAAACGAGCTGAAATGGGAGAGAACGTAAATACACCTGAAGTTCACAATGTTACTAATTCAAATGAAATGGCGGAGCGCTTAGTTTTCTTGCTAGCTTCAAAAGTGGTATACAATAATTCACATGATAATGCAATAATGTCTGACCTGTTCAGAAGGACTTTTGAGAAATAATGATAATTGCTTGAAGTTTACGATAACTGCAGAAAATAAAGTGAATGACCCAAGTGTAGAATGGTAAGCTGGATATGAGCACATTGAGTCTTACTTAGAGAAATGAAGTGATGAATAAATAATGGTGAAAGTACTTAACTGAGTTGTACCCTTGCTAAGTGGCCAATTGAAGCAACACTGGAAAAGATGATGGTGCTGGGTGATACATATTCCTAAGGCTCCACCTTCCCTGAGGTCTTTGTAGGTCAGTCGCCATTTGATAAATAAGCGAACAGCATTTGCTTGTGATTGACATTCTAATCACATTGCTACACTAAACACACTTCATCGATGGTATGATATATAGATGGATGATGAAATAGCTGAAATTTTTTTGCGTGAGAATATTCTATTGTCAGTGCAAATGTCATGGAAGTAACATTGTTTACTTGGCTGATTCTCATCAAAAATGCACTTTCACCTCTATGTTCCATCAGCAGTAGCGTTCATGTGTGTTTTCCATTGTTATAGAGGCTGTTTTACCGTATTTTCATGAATGTTTTGTTTCGTGCAAACCTCAGAATATGGTCATCTACAAACGAATAATTTATTTACATACAGTCAATAAGAGAGCCGCAGATATTTAAATAACTAATATGGACTTCTAAGAAATGGAAATATTTAGTTTGATTGTCTACTGTGGTTCCAAAGCATGGTAAAATAACCAAATTTTGATTGTCAATAAGTGTTCTTTAACCACAAGTTTTCTCAGTAGTGCCAAGGTGCAAACTATGTGTATCTTTTAAATATTATACAACAACTAGTTTATGGCAACAGAGCCACATGTGGTTCCTACTTTGGGTATTACTTATTTTGAAAAATAATACAATTTATTTTTTCTTCAAAGTTCAGCCTATTCCCAACCCAATCTGTATCTATATTTGTGCATTACAATAAGCAACTTGCATGTGATTTGTACTCTAAGTCATTACTTATTATGATAAACAAGTATATTTCAGTGGCAAAGATGTATTTTTGAGGTGTGGACTTGTCATCTCAATCAACTTGTACCATCATGTTCAATATTTGTCTTGTTCTAGCACCTCCTTCGATTTCGTTGTGATGAATGCAATCATAGCTGAAGTTCTCCTAGTGCATTAGTAAAATATGAACTTTATGTCCTACATCGCAATAAAAAAAACTCATCAAAACACTTTGTTCCTTCCTTCACAATATCTTATTTTGTCAGTTAGTGTATCATTTGCATATGTTGTGTGTGTGTGTGCGTACACCACATTTTTTTTTATTAGATCTTGGTGTTATTTAGTAGTTGATACAGCAAATGGGTCTGCAGACGTTTAAGAGCATCGGAATAGTCTAGTCTATAAATACTGCAGCATTCCTTGAATGCTAGTTTTAAGTTAACCTACAATATGTCTACTTCAAATGGAAAAGGAAACGACTATTAGGCTGTTTATAACATCGACTACATTTTCTAGTCCAGAGCATGGTGCATTATTGTCGTCTGCCTGACAATGGTGCTTGATAAAGTTAAGCACTACTGAAAATGTGTAAAACCTTTGTGTGATATCAGTTTCTTGTATGAACCACCACCAATAGCACATCTTCTGCCTTAAATGCCAACACCCTATAAATATCCTATTTTAGATTTCAACATATCATTGACAAGAGTGTATGTTAAGAGTCATAGAAGAATTTATATCTGGAAATATTTAATCCGAGGATGCATTGGGTCTTCTAGTAGCTTTTCATAATTGAAACTGACTGTTTCTTTGTGTGTTTTCCTTCTTTGCATATCAATTTAGCTAATATCTGTTTACTGAAATTATAAGCAGCATCAGGGTTGTATTGCTAGATTGTCTAAATTAGCCCGAATTATAAAGTTTACCTTCCTGTTTAGCATGTTATTTTCTTGGCACGTTATATATATATGCTGAAAAGTTTTTGAAGATGTTTGAAGAGTGAGAAAAAGATTGTTCCACTTGGAAAGCATCAAAGAAGAACGTAAACATGTAAAATAATAAATCTGAGGCTCTGTTGTGGCTTAATTCATCTATGGTACTGATCTCGAACTTTGTATGTTCACTGATGCGTGCATAACTTCTAAGTTTATGGCATAAACTTTGTTTGTGTGTGTCTGTCTGTGTGTGTGTGTGTGTGTTTAGGTGGGAGATGTGGCTGTTGGTCGGAAATTTTAGATGTGAAAATACTGCGAGGTACAGGCTGTATGTAATTATTTGACAAGTAGTTTTGAACATGGTGCAGACAAATTTTTTAGATCGTTACAGTGCTTTTCAGTACAGCTACGTTGGCTGCTATGGGGCTATATTGCTATATAAATGCCCAAGTAAATTATACACTGTGACTGACTGTTTTGTTTTAATACTGCGTCGATGTTTGTTGGTGGAGTGCTATGGAGGGAGAGTGAGTGTAGTGGGACAGTGGAGGCGATAGAGAGGGAAGCTGAGGGTGAGGATGTGGGTTGTGACTTGATGCGTGGTTGGTCTTGAGGTAGACATAGGTGTATGGCTCTCCCCATCTTGCACTGTGGGGTCATCGGTAGGGCACTGACTTATTCACATGGCATCACATACATAGATAAACTGAACTTGAAGCGACACAGATATAGTGCTCTTGACTCATGCATTATGCTGTAAAAACAGTTCTTATTATTACTCGTGGAGGACTGAATAGGAAATATGAAAACTTTCTTAGTGATTTACAAGGGGACTTTGGAAACGATTTAAGGACAAGGAAAGCAAAAGTCATGGCACAAATGGTGCTACAAAAACCTATATGAGTCAAAAGGGATTTGCCTTTTCCAATTATAATAAGAAATCATTTGAAAAGGCCCTCAGAGTAAATTAATCACAATTCATAAACCGATAAATAAAGATTAGAAGAATCCAAGGTCCACAAATATTAGTAATGATATAAAATGTCATTGGAAACTTTAGAAGACGATCTGTCCAAAACCTGACACACATATCAAAGTTGATAGATCAAAACATATAGCTCAAGTTCCAGAGCGTTTTGCTAATATCATTGTGTCTTGCAATATTTCACATATAAAATTCGTACAAAAATTTATACACACCTCAAAAAAAGTTTTGCATCACCTGCGTACTCAGAACTCATGAAGATAGACGTTGACTGTGGATATTGTACCACGGAATCAGTCCCTTTGACTGTTCAGAGATGTCAGTGAACCCACCCAAAGGTGTAAATAACCATGCATGAGCAGCGCTTATTAGACGAATGGGGTGCGGCAGCTGATCATTTCCAGTCATTCCACCAGGAAGGAGGTACACGGCTCGTATTGTCCGTAGTTCAACCATGCCTAGACGGTCAATACTGCGGTTCGATCGCATCCGTATTGTTACTTGGTGCCAAGAAGGGCTCTCAACAAGAGAAGAGTCCAAGCGTCTCGGAGTGAACCAAAGCGATGTTGTTCGGACACGGAGAAGATAGTCCGCCCGATACCTGAATGGTCAGCGTGACGGACAGCCGTCCTAAGGGGCTCGGGATCGATTCCCGGCTGGGTCGCTCATGGACTGAGTGTTTTGTTGTCTTCATAATCATTTCATCCCCATCCGGTACGCAGGTCACCCATTGTGGCGTCGAATGTAATAAGACCTGCACCAAGGCGGCTTGATCTGCTCCGTGAGGGGCCTCCCGGCCAATGACGCCAAATGCTCATTTCCATTTCCATGGAGAAAAACGCCTTAGACACACTGTCCAGCGAGTGCAGCAAGGTGGAAGTTCCCTGCTGTTTTGGGGTGGCATTATGTGGGGCCGACGACGCCGATGGTGGTCATGGAAGGTGCCGTAACGACTATACGATATGTGAACGACATCCTCCGACCGATAGTGCAAAAATATCGGCAGTATAGGGGTCTATTGGCGAGACATTCGTCTTCATGGACGACAATTCGCACCCCCATCGTGCACATCTTGTGACTGACTTTCTTCAGGATAACGACATAGCTCTACAAAAATTGCCAGCATGTTCTCCAGCCATGAATCCTAACGAACACTCCTGGGATAGATTGAAAAGGGCTGTTTATGAACGACGTGACCCACGAACCACTCTGAGGGATATACGTCGAATCGCCGTTGAGGAGTGGGACAATTTGGACCAACAGTGCCTTGATGAACTTGTAGATAGTATTCCACGACGAATAAAGGCATGAATCAATCCAAGAGGACTTGCTGCTTGGTATTAGATGTACCGCTGTGCACAACAGTCTGGACCATCACCTCTGAAGGTCTCGCTGTATTGTGGTACAACATGCAATGTGTGGTTTTCATTAGCTATAAAAATGGTGGAAACGATGTTTATATTGATCTCTATTCCAATTTTATGTACAGGTTCCGGGACTTATGGAACCAAGGTGATGCAAAACTTTTTTTGATGTTTGTATATCTTTCCACATGGCTGTCTAAAATCGTAGCGTGAGAAATGAATATAAATTGTCAAACAGAACTGCTTCATTCCGCTTTCATGTAATCTGAAAATTAGCTTTGTAACGCAGAACTCAAACCTATTCTCTAAACCCAATTTAAAAAACATTTACACCAAGAAAACCTTGGCAGTTTTTGAATGTGTACATACTGCCGAATACTCAAAATCTCACGGGCAGCGCGAATAACGATTATAGAAATCTTGCGATTGTTAAATAAAAATCTAGAGTTTTTACTCTCATTACAAAAAAACCGAAAATTGATCATTTAGGTCACATTGGTTCAAGAATCATGAAAGAAGGTTGTACATATGGAAGAACCCAGGAGATGCCAGAAGGTTTCAGATAGATTATGTAATGGTGAGACAGAAATTTAGGAACCAGATTTTAAATTGTAAGACATTTCCAGGGGCAGATGTGGACTCTGACCACAATCTATTGGTTATGAATAAAACCGAAGAAACTGCAAAGAGGTGGGAACTTAAGGAGATGGGTCCTGGATAAACTGAAAGAACCAGATGTTGTACGGAGTTTCAGGGAGAGCATACGGAAACAATTGACAGGAATGGGGGAAAGAAATACAGTAGAAGAAGAATGGGTAACTTTGATGAATGAATAGGAGTATATAGAGGGTCTATACAGGGGCGATGTTCTTGAGGACAATGTTATGGAAATGGAAGAGGAGGTAGATGAAGATGAAATGGGAGATTTGACACTGCCTGAAGAGTTTGACAGAGCACTGAAAGACCTAAGTCGAAACAAGGCCCCGGGAGTAGACAACATTCCATTAGAACTACTGATAGCCTTGGGAGAGCCAGTCCTGACAAAACTCTACCATCTGGTGAGCAAGATGTATGAGACAGGTGAAATTCCCTCAGAGTTCAAGAAGAATATAGTAATTTCAATCCCGAAGAAAGCAGGTGATGACAGATACGTTTAATAAGTTTAATAAGTCACAGCTGCAAAGTACTAACGCGAATTCTTTACAGACGAATGGAAAAACTGGTAGAAGCCAACCTCGGGGAAGATCAGTTTGGATTCCGTAGAAATGTTGGAACATGTGAGGCAATACTGACCCTACGACTTATCTTAGAAGAAAGATTAAGGAAAGGCAAACCTACGTTTCTAGCATTTGTAGACTTAGAGAAAGCTTTTGGCAATGTTTACTGGAATACTCTCTTTCAAATTCTAAAGGTGGCAGGGTTAAAATACAGTGAGCGAAAGGATATTTACGATTTGTACAGAAACCAGATGGCAGTTATAAGAGTCGAAGGGGCATGAAAGGGAAGCAGTGGTTGGGAAGGGAGTGAGACAGGGTTGTAGCCTCTCCCCGATGCTATTCAATCTGTATATTGAGCAAGCAGTAAAGGAAACAAAAGAAAAGTTCGCAGTAGGTATTAAAGTCCATGGAGAAGAAATAAAAACGTTGAGGTTCGCCGATGACATTGTAATTCTGTCAGAGACAGCAAACGACTGGGAAGAGCAGTTGAACGGAATGGACAGTGTCTTAAAAGGAGGATATAAGATGAACATCAACAAAAGCAAATCGAGGATGATGGAATGTAGTCGAATTAAGTCGGGTGATACAGAGGGAATTAGATTAGGAAATGAGACATTTAAAGTAGTAAAGGAGTTTTGCTATATTGGGAGCAAAATAACTGATAATGGTCGAAGTAGAGAGGATATAAAATGTAGACTGGCAATGGCAAGTAAAACGTTTCTGAAGAAGAGAAATTTGTTAACATCGAGTATAGATTTAAGTGTCAGGAAGTCGTTTCTGAAAGTATTTGTATGGAGTGTAGCCATGTATGGAAGTGAAACATGGACGATAAATAGTTTGGACAAGAAGAGAATAGAAGCTTTCGAAATGTGGTGCTACAGAAGAATGCTGATGATTAGATGGGTAGATCACATAACTAATAAGGAGGTACTGAATAGGATTGGGGAGAGGAGGAGTTTGTGACACAACTCGACTAGAAGAAGGGATCGGTTGGTAGGACATGTTCTGAGGCATCAAGGGATCCCCAATTTAGTATTGGAGGGCAGCGTGGAGGGTAAAAATCGCGGAGGGAGACCAAGAGATGAATACACTAAGCAGATTCAGAAGGATGTATGTTGCAGTACGTACTGGGAGATGAAAAAGCTTGCACAGGATAGAGTAGCATGGAGAGCTGCATCAAACCAGTCTCAGGACTGAACACCACAACAACAACAAGTCACATTGTGTGCAAAGGGATAATACAGTTGGTCATAACAGGAAAAAAACACTGAAAGAATAGGGGACGCAATCAGATGTAATAGAAAGCATCTGAGAGGTCTACGAACTGCGGAACGCTCTCTACAAACATGAGGGGAGCCACATAAAATGACTAATGTGATTAGAAATCTCCAATGACGGATACCCATCCACACAAATATAGAGACACCGAACTTGGTATGAGGCAGGGGCAAGGTACCGTCTTCCATAATGACTGCAGAGTGCCGATTAGTGCTTTAAGCAATTGATTTACCTGCATGTACAAATAGCCTATGGAATTCATCACATATATAATGTTTAGTGATTGTACATGCTTTGAATCAATAACTTGCCGTAAAATACTAAGGAAACGTTTTCTGAATGATGCTTCTGCTGCTGATATAACAAAATTACGCTACATAGCTTCTACTACCACATTTGGTTTACAGAAGGGCCTTTTTTACGCAGAATATTTCTCTAACGTGCTGGTATACCTGTTCTTCATAGCGTGCACCCCAGAACAATGAGTTTCCAAGTGAGTCATTGCTTAAAGCTCTGATATGCAAATGAGCGCCCGATATGTGCATAAGGGACGCTATTAATCCTTCTAAAACGAGACTGGTACATGTTTTGAATAACATGTCGCTACCGAGGGAACTTTTTCAGTTCTGAGAACCATATTAACTATCATTAAAAACAGTTTGTTGGCAGTCGTTAAAAATAAGTAATACATCCGCCGTTTTCGTGTAGGAAATTCCGAAATTTCATTGCATGTCTCGTAATGTTTGCGCCTTGTGTTTACATTCTGTTTATGAGCTCACCGGACAAAAAAATTGTCACCTCTATGGAAATCATTACAAGCATTGCTTGATAACGTGTAATTCCGCCCATGGATTTGATAACCACCTAGATTCGGTTAGAAAGGTATTTCACAAGATTGTGCGTGTATGACGTACGTCGCATCCACGATAAGTAAGTCGCTGAGGATTTTATCGCACAATTCCACCAAATTGCGGAGATGATAATTTCGGCGTTCTACCTTCTGTTCCAACACATCATACACATTTTCTACGAGGTTTAATGCGCATGATTTTGTAGGTCAACGAAAATGTCATGCGGTGGGGGAGTGTTGACCAATCCAGTCACACATTATTCCAATCCGGTGAGACTTGCTCTTGTCGTCTGGAGAAATAGTGGTATCAGTAGTATACTCATCATGCTGACTCATCATGCTGATGTTGACTCAAAGGCAACGACTGATTATTCAGAATGTTTAAATAGACACGCAGGTTCAGGTTAGCCCTCACCTCAGTGAGCGAGCTCAGTTGATGATAAGATAAACACTCCCAATATGTAACAGAGCTACCTCCTGCTTGAACCTGACGTAGCACATAGTCAGGATGAAATGCTTCATTCTGACTTCGGTACACTTGACGACGTGTATCATTTGAATATGCACAAAATATGATCCGTCAGACTACATTACGTCCCACCAATCAACTATTGTCCATGTTCGATGATTTCTAGTCCACTGAAGACGCCCAACTTGGTGTGCCTGTTTGAGTAAGTGCCTCTTGCTAGGCGACTGTTACCAAATCTTCATTGCATGCAGTTCCCATCGCAACGTTCTCTCGATATCAGGTTGGAATGACGCAGGAATTTCACACACCGTGTGGCCATCGTCACGACTAAACACGGTAGTCCCTTCTTGACACTGACAGGTCCTTATCTTTAACCATGTTTACGCACAATGGCCGTTTGGAACAGAAATGTCTCACTGATCATTACTTCCTTGTGATCACAGAGAGAGAGTGTACACGAGCGGTTGAGCACGTGACTCAATCGCTGCGCCTTCTGTATAAGCTTAACTATTCATTTATGCGTGCGCACTGGGGTCACTAATTTTTTGTCTTGCGGGCTAATGTGCCATTGCTGTTATTAAATACACTTCGGAACATATCTTGAGTTGCATAAGCTACAACTTTCAGCACTAAAGGATCCTTTGTAGTCGTTGTGGACAGTGAGTGTATTTCATTGCAGCGAGTGAGGTGGCGCGGAAGATAAGACAATAGAGTCCCAATTTGGAGGATGGCTGTTCAAATTCCAGTACGGGCCTCCAGATCTACGTTTGCAGTGGTTTCCCTAAATCAGTTAAGACGAACACTGGAATAGTTACTCTGACAAGGGCAGCTCAGTTATTCTTTCCCAGCCTGAGCTAATGCTCCGTCTCTAATGGCCGCTTCGTCCACGAGATGAGATCTTAATCTTCCTTTCCTCTTTCATTTTATTATAGAGTTTTCGATTTGTATGAGGAAACAATTATTAAAATCTCATCTGTAAATGTTACTGATAATGACTGATAAGTAATACTGTTAAATTGCTGCGGTGTGGCGGCCTTATTTTAATGAAACAAATAAAATGGGTGGGGGAGGGGGGGGGGGGTGAAGGGACGAGTAAGAAGAAACCGAAAAATATCTGTAAATGATATTTCACCCCTAGCAGGTACTTCAATAGTAGCAACGCTAGTTAATTTATGAGACACACTTGCAAATTTATGAATCTCATGCTGACATTAGTTGTGATTTGAAGTACTGCAGACAATTTCAGTGTTGTAACTCTTCAGGCTTTCCCGGCGATCTAATGACATCTTGGGTTGTCGGGTGTTCTGCCGGATATCAGCGTCGTACTTGCACGATATTTCGGTCACGTAGCTCGAGACCTTCATCAGGTGCGACCTGAGACTGCTCCTCGAGTGGACCTGGTCCAGTATTTATGCCTATGGCCTTACCCCTCCACCAACGGCTGCTGGCGCTTCCTCTGTGGTCCGCGCCCATTCCCTGTGACCTGCTGGAGCGTTGCTGCTCCGTTTTCCGTCCGCTGCGCTTCTAGGTGTTCCCTCTGCGGTCCGCGCCCACCAAACCCGCTCCTGGGGGTTTCATCTACGGTCTGGGGTACCAGGCGTTCCCCCTGCGGTCCACGCCCGCTCACCACGACCTGTTGGAGCGTTGCCGCTCCGTTTTTCGTCTGCTGCGGCTCTGGATGTTCCCTCTGCGGTCCGCGCCCACCAGTCCCACTTCTGGGTGTTCCATCTTCGGTCTGGTGCTCCTGGCAGTCGGTCAGGGGCTCGTTTACCATCTCCATGTCTCTGGATCTTCTGTTTGTGTAGTGTTGCAGCTGGCCCCGTTGCTCCTTTAACAATTCCAAAGCCGGATCCCAGGCTCTGCTTAGCTGGTACCATGTGTCACGATTCATAAGATCGTCAGCCATTTTAATCTCAATCGATTCTCTTATAACACTGTCCCAAAATCTGGGTGTTTGTGCTAAAATCTTGGTATCCTCATACTTCATGGCATGATCTAGTTCTAGACAGTGTTCAGCAATGGCTGACTTTGTCACCTGTCTTAATCTAGTGTGCCTCTGATGTTCTTTGCACCAGATCTCCACAGTTCTTGTCGTCTGGCCAATGTAGGACATACCACATTGACAAGGTATATTGTAAATCCCTGGTTTTCGTAACCCCAGGTCGTCTTTGACACTCCCCAGCAGTCCCCCAATCTTGTTGGATGGACAGAAAACACACTTGATATTGTGTTTACGCAGGATCCTACTGATTCTGGCAGAAATAGAACCAGCATAGGACAGATATGCCACCTTCCTTGCTTCATCTTGGTCTTCTTCAGGAACCTGTGGTATAGTGGCTGGTCGGAGTGCCCTCTCAATTTGTCTGTCCATGTATCCATTCTTGGAGAAAACGGTTTTGAGAGGGCACTCCGACCACCCACTATACCACAGGTTCCTGAAGAAGACCAAGATGAAGCAAGGAAGGTGGCATATCTGCCCTATGCTGGCTCTATTTCTGCCAGAATCAGTAGGATCCTGCGTAAACACAATATCAAGTGTGTTTTCTGTCCACCCAACAAGATCGGGGGACTGCTGGGGAGTGTCAAAGACAACCTGGGGTTACGAAAACCAGGGATTTACAATATACCTTGTCAATGTGTCATGTCCTACATTGGCCAGACGACAAGAACTGTGGAGATCCGGTGCAAAGAACATCAGAGGCACACTAGATTAAGACAGGTGACTTAAGTCAGCCATTGCTGAACACTGTCTAGAACTAGATCATGCCATGAAGTATGAGGATACCAAGATTCTAGCACAAACACCCAGATTTTGGGACAGTGTTATAAGAGAATCGATTGAGATTAAAATGGCTGACGATCTTATGAACCGTGACACAGGGTACCAGCTAAGCAGAGCCTGGGATCCAGCTCTGGAATTGTTAAAGGAGCAACGGGGCCAGCTGCAACACTACACAAACAGAAGAACCAGAGACATGGAGATGGTAAACGAGCCCCTGACCGACTGCCAGGAGCACCAGACCGAAGATGGAACACCCAGAAGTGGGACTGGTGGGCGCGGACTGCAGAGGGAACATCCAGAGCCGCAGAAGACGAAAAACGGAGCGGCAACGCTCCAACAGGTCGTGGTGAGCGGGCGCGGACCGCAGGGGGAACGCCTGGTACCCCAGACCCTAGATGAAACCCCCAGGAGCGGGTTTGGTGGGCGCGGACCGCAGAGGGAACACCTAGAACCGCAGCGGATGGAAAACGGAGCAGCAACGCTCCAGCAGGTCACAGGGAATGGGCGCGGACCACAGAGGAAGCGCCAGCAGCCATTGATGGAGGCATAAATACTGGACCAGGTCCACTCGAGGAGCAGTCTCAGGTCGCACCTGATGAAGGTCTCGAGCGACGTGACCGAAATATCGTGCAAGTACGACGCTGATATCCGGCAGAACACCCGACAAACCAAGATGTCAATTTCAGTGTTGTTTACTCACTGAAAACATTATTTGTATTTGTGAGACTCTTGTTTATTTAACAGTTAATACTTTTTTATGTACGTGTATCATGTTGAAAAACAAAACCTCCAATGGCAGAGTTATTTGTTTTCTACGTGTAACAGACTGTATTTTTTTGCATCAAGTTGTTCAAACAAACACATTTCCTGTTTAAAATATAATTATGTGCTTCCATACGAATATTTACTCGAGTGATATTGTATAATGCTTAAGACGGTAGGATCACATTCAGGAGAAGCCATCCCTGTGTGGATTTTCCGTAGTTTTTCTAGACAAGACCATTTTCCGTAATATTTCTAAAGAAGCCCACGCGCGGCCACTCCCTTGGAAAAGTTGGGGATGGATGCTGCCTATTCTTGTCCAGTTGTTCTCCTTCTAATAACTATCTCGTTTTCGACGAGCCGCTAAACTCTAAATCGTTCGTGTTCTAAGGCTGCACAATAGACCTTGATGAAATACCGGGTGATTCAAAAAGAATACCACAACTTTAAAAATGTGTATTTAATGAAAGAAACATAATATAACCTTCTGTTATACATCATTACAAAGAGTATTTAAAAAGGTTTTTTTTCACTCGAAAACAAGTTCAGAGATGTTCAATATGGCCCCCTCCAGACACTCGAGCAATATCAACCCTATACTCCAACTCGTTCCACACTCTCTGTAGCATATCAGGCGTAACAGTTTGGATAGCTGCTGTTATTTCTCGTTTCAAATCATCAATGGTGGCTGGGAGAGGTGGCCGAAACACCATATCCTTAACATACCCCCATAAGGAAAAAATCGCAGGGGGTAAGATCAGGGCTTCTTGGAGGCCAGTGATGAAGTGCTCTGTCATGGGCTGCCTGGCGGCCGATCCATCACCTCGGGTAATTGACGTTCAGGTAAACTGTTTATACCAACGTTTAATACACCACCTATCAGGAGGTTTAACACCATACTTCGATCGAAATGCACGCTGAACAACTGTCGTCGATTCACTTCTGCCGTACTCAATAACACAAAAAACTTTCTGTTGAGCGGTCGCCATCTTAGCATCAACTGACGCTGACGCCTCAAGCGAACAAATGTACAACCAAATGAAACTTTATAGCTCCCTTAATTCGCCGACAGACAGTGCTTAGCTCTGCCTTTTGTCGTTGCAGAGTTTTAAATTCCTAAAGTTGTGGTATTCTTTTTGAATCACCCTGTAGATTTAACGGCATGACATTTGTATGTTATTACATCTTATCTTTGCACGGACTTAGGTTGGGACATAAAACCGTGCAGGCGTACAACGGATATTATATAGCCTCTAAACACGACTTAAATCACCGCTTTATGTTGTTACAAATTATACTTTATGAAGAGTCTCGGGCATAGCCTATCGGCACAGTATCTGCCAAAACGAACATGATCAACATGATAATACAAGCTCCGAGTGTACGTTACATTAAGAGTAAAAACCACTCACATTTCAGTTTACATATAATCTAAAACCACTTAAGCCGTAGTATAGTGTTATTCATTAGTACCTCTGGGGTTTCAGAAAGCGACTGTGCGAAAACAAGGCACACAGAAAAATATGACACATATCACTGAATAGAGCACACCACTGCGGGTCAGTAGTGTCGTGACATGGCATTTAATGGAACGATAGATGCGTTTTGTGTCCGTAAAATCGCTAAATAGTAGTCCACTGTGACGGTTCAGCGATTATTTCCTACCAAATAATATGTAAAAGATCCAACGGGCAAAGCAATCCGTAGGTGGTAGAACACACTCCGCGAGACGGTCAGCTTCTGTTAGTTAGTTAGTTTGATGTTCCGTGGATAATTGTGTACGATAAATCCTAATCATGTGGAACGAGAAGAAAGAAACGAAGCCAGCTGGGACTTTCAGCGGAGAAGCTGAGACCAGTAGCCAGACGAGATCAAGGGCACATGCGAGTAGACAAATGCAGATGACGCAGTCAGCTGTCTGGCGCATTCTATGCGAACGTTTGCCTGTAAAACCGTACCGGCTGCAGTTGTTACAGATGCTGACTATTCTGGACAATAGACTTCGTTCTGAATTTTGCAGTGACTACCATCGCCTACTAGAGAAAGATGATCGTCCCTGGAAGTTGGATTTCGGTGACACATTTCATGTGTCTGGAAAGGTGAATGAACGTAATGTGTGTGTTCTGGGCATAGAATATCCATACGAGATTGTGGGATACATTCGTGATGAACCTGAAGTTAACATCATTTGTGCCATGTCGTCTTCTTTGTGGAGAAAACTGTGAATGGTTTCCTGTATCTGGGCACACTGCAACAGTGGCTTATGCCACATTTAGAGTAAGACAGTGGAGACTTCAGTTTGTAACAAGACAGTGCACCACCTCACTTTATTACCGATTTTCATGATCACCTCAGTGACTATCTGCATCAGCGTTAGACTGGATGGGGTTCCCATCATGACTCCCCTATTCTTCAGTGGTCTCCATGCCCGTCTTTGTTAACACCGTACCGTTTATTCTTATGGGGTTTTGGCAGACTTGAAAGGAAGAATAATTAACGCGGTCGCAAATATATACCATGACGTGTAGAGATGTGTACGGCTAGAGTCTGATTATCATATGGACGTTTACCGCATTACAAACGGTAACCATACTGGGTGCCTCTAATGTTAAATAAAATTTGGTGCACTGACATGTTTCTCTTTTGTGTGCCTCGCAGTTTTCATGCAGTTGCCTTCTGAAACCCCCTATGTACATATGAATAACTCTTATTTTCGGTCAGATTATATCAGAGAACTGGTAATTACAGGTAAATTACATGTTTGGTTATCTGGTCTTTAATTTAAGGCATGTTAAACATTATAGTTTCTCATTACTTCTTTGTTTTATTAGAATTTTTGTAATTATTTTTAAGTTTGTGTATGATATGTTGATTTAATAGCGTATAAGTCAACAAAGATTTTTCACCGATGCCCTATGCCTCCCTCCCCTGTAGTCTATTCTGGTGGTATTTACCTGTGTAACCTCCTGTTCTGACAGTATATAAGAACTATCTATCAGTTTTGAGATATTTCACTGTTCAGCAAACTTACGTTAGTGCAGCAGCACCATAAGTGAATAAAGATACTTCTCCCCATACGTGATGCAGCTTCCCTCCCTCTCCCCGTTCTAATGAACTTGCACTCCCTAAATAACCGTACATGGTTTCTTGTCCTGTAATGTTCGATATGCCAATGTTGTATGTCGCTGGGTCTCGTCTTTATGAGTTAGGATTTGTTTGTCACTACCCCGACACGTTCCCCGCGTTTCTCTTCCTCCCCTTCCCATCAGCCAGTAAACGAATCACTTGAATCATTGATGTACTTTCCTTTACACACTTTTGACTGTTATGTTTAATTTTCTCTAAAGGTGTATGCTCCTACTATTTTTAAAATTTTTCTAATACGATTTTGCCATTAATCTGTTCGTCGGCTTTTAATTCTAGTTTCCTACGCCACTACAGCCATACATTAGTTTTTGTAACTGTAGCCCGCCACAATTGATAACCAATGTCAAGAACGTAATAATGTGACACAGCACTGTCTCTTAAGGCGTTTTATATGGTATACTAGTAAAAATATGAATGGTTTTACTTATTTTTACTCTTAATGTCATGTACACATTGTGTCTGCGTTTTCATATCAATATGTTCGTTTTGGCAGAGATTATAACAGTGAGCCTCGTCAGAAAAGCGTCAGAAAATATTATTTTAGAAACGGGAGATCTGTTGATTTTGGCCGGCCGAAGTGGCCGTGCGGTTAAAGGCGCTGCAGTCTGGAACCGCAAGACCGCTACGGTCGCAGGTTCGAATCCCGCCTCGGGCATGGATGTTTGTGATGTCCTTAGGTTAGTTAGGTTTAACTAGTTCTAAGTTCTAGGGGACTAATGACCTCAGCAGTTGAGTCCCATAGTGCTCGGAGCCATTTTTTTCTGTTGATTTTAGGGACCTAATGAAGCAGTGACATAAGGCCTTCACACAGTCTGCACAGAACTTTACTCAGCGTTTTCTGTGAATAAAACAAGTGGTAAAGTGGTGTCCACGCTGCATTATCCCTTGTTACACAGCATCGAAGTTCAAATCCTAACATGAGTTTCATGAAAAAAATTTGTGTGTGTCACATTATTAGATTTTTTTCGTCGAGTCTCGAATTTTCCTACAAATCACCAATTCCACTAAAAGCTATGTTAGTTTAATATTCCAGTAGAGAAACGGACTTAAGAACTTTAGCAGTGCAAAAGAAAATATCATTTTCTTGCGCGTCCTTACAACTTGTCGAAATCATATCTGAATCGTTCTTGCAAGCTTTGGAATATTTAGGTTACGTAGGACACTCTGAGAGCACATGTAACAGATTCTGTAGTTTCCACACTGGTTATCGTTCTCCGTGTTATTTCGCGAAGTTTTAATATTTACGAAAAGCTCAACTGAATATGAATAACGTGACTTTATTATCACATCAGTTATTTGAGTGTCGTCTGCGTACATTAATTACAGTCAGTACGCAAAAACTGTCGCGTTACCCTCAGTTAAACGTGTTCACGGACATCATAATTCATTTGAGTGGACAATAATAGACAAAATTACGTAACTCGATTCAGTGGTAGGAAACTCTTTTATTTACCGATTCCTGGACATATTTATTTATTATTAACAGATACAATTTGTCACTTGCGGTGTTGTCGATATTTGTCATGTTATATGTTAATGCACTTTTTTGATAAAAAATTCGTTGTACCGTACATTAACGTTTCTTTCTGTTCTAGGCATGAAGAAAGTAGGTGACAACGGTTGTATTTCAATCATTTGTCACGTATTATAACCGACGTGTGTGACGATTTAATGTGGTTCCACGACCATACAGTCACTGCAAGTATTTTATACTTGAAGTCCGCATTTCAGATAATTCTGAACTCATCTTTATTGTGACTGATTCCATTTGTGGTAAGCCACCAAGCGGTGTCTGGTGGAATGCACAATTCACGCCAAAGTCATATTTCCCCAACCCACCCCATCCCCTCTGTTCCACTCACGGATCGCGAGAGGGAAAAACGACTGTCTGAACGCCTCAGTACGAGCTCTAATTTCCCTTATCTTTGAATGGTGAGCATTGCACGATTTGAAAGTTGGTGGTAATAACATATGCTCTACATCCTCGGTGAAGATTGGATTTTGGAATTTAGTGAGCAGCTCCTTCTGTTTAGCGCGTCGTCTATCTGCAAGTGTGTCCCACTTCAAATTTTCTATGGGATTTGTAACGCTCTTGAGATTGCTAAATGTACCAGTCACGAAGCTTGCCGCTCTTCTTTGGACCTTATGAATCTCTTGAATGAGACCCCACTGGTAAGGGTCCCATACAGACGAACAGTACTCTAAGACTGGACGAAGTAACGTTTTGCAAGCAATTTCCTTTGTTGAAGGACTGCATCGCTTCAGGATTCTACCAATAAGCCGCAATCTAGAGTTTGCCTTGCTCGTTACTTGTGTAATCTGATCATTCCATTTGCGATCATTTCGAATAGTCACACTCAGATACTTGACGGATGTTATCGCATCCAAAGACTGGGCATTTATATTGTACTCTTAGATCAATGGGGATTTTCGCCTTGTTATATGCAGTAGGTTCCACTTACTAATATTGAGAGATAACTGCCAGTCATTATACTAAGCATTTGTTTTCTGCAAATCCTCATTGATTTGTTAACAACTTTCGTGCGATTCGACTTTCCTGTAGACTACAGCATCATCGGCAAACAGTCTAATGCCGCTGTCAATACCACCAACCAGATAGTTTATGTAAATCGTAAAAAGCAGAGGTCCTATTACGCTGCCCTGGGGCACACTTGAAGTTACGATTGTTTCTGTTGCAGTCTCCCCATTCAGGACTACATAATGCTCTCTGTCTGTTAGAAAACTTTTTATCCAACATCATATGTCATCGGATAGATCGTAAGCATTCACTTTTAGCAGCAAGCGACAGTGCGGAACCGAGTCGAGCGCCTTTCGAAAGTCGAGAAATATGGCATCAACCTGGGAGCCGGTATCTAGAACCTGTTATGTATCATGCACAAAGAGGGTCAGCTGTGTCCGGCATGTTCGCTGTTTCCTAAAACCATGCTGGTTTCTGCAGATGAGCTTCTCAGAGTCTAGAAATGTCATTATGCCTGATGTCCGCCCCCTGTAGCTGAATGGTCAGCGTGACAGATTGTCAATCCTCTGGGCCCGAGTTCGATTCCCGGCTGGGTCAGGGAATTTTCTCCTTCCAGGGACTGGGTGTTGTGCTATCTTCATCACCATTCTATCATCCTCACCGACTTCAGGTCGCCGAAGTGGCGTCAAATTGGAAGACCGGCAGCTGGCGAACGGTCTTCCGGGAGGGGGGCCCCAGCCATACGATTAAATTAAAAAATTATGTCTGAACACAAAATATGTTCATGACTCTACAACAAATCGATCTCAGTGAAATTGGCCTGTAAATATGTGCATCTGTTTTTCTACCCTTTTTATAGATTGCTATGATCTGGGTCTCCTTCCAGTCCCGTGGAACTTTCCGCTGTTCCATTGATCTCTGAAAGATGATGGATAAGAATGGAGCTATATTTGCAGCATAGTCAACATATAATCTTACGGGGATATCGTCTGGGCCAGATGCCTTCCTGGCGTCTAACTATCTTAACTGTTTCACAATCCCAGATACACTAAACACTATGTCAGTTATCCTTGCGTTTGTTCGATAACTGAAAGGGGGGATTGTGCTGCAGTCCTCTACCGTAAACGAGTTTTTGAAAGCTAGGTGTGGAATTTTGGCCTTCTGTTTTTCATCATTCGTTACATTACCCGTACTGTCAGGAAGAGAAGGTACAGAATTATTTGTAGCGTTCATAGATTTTACGTACGACCAAAATTTTTTGGGGCTATTTTTAGAATCTGCAGATAAAATATTGCTTTCCAATTTGTTAAAAGAATCTCTTATTGACATTTTGGCACAGCCTTTCATTTCGATTAATTTCTGTTTGTCAGCGGGGCAGTGACTCCGTTTACAACGAATGAGCAAACTTCCCTGCTTTCTCAGTAACTTCCCAATTTTTTTGTTGTACCAATGTGGATCCTTTCCCTCCCCTATATTTTTGCTAGGCACATACATACACGCGGTGGACAATGCCTTTAAATTGCGACCAAAGATGCTCAATAACTTTGTGTCCCGCGGTGAATGCTTGGAGCTAGCTATGAAGATTTTCATTAACGACGCTGCTATTTGCTTTCCCAAATAAGAAAACTCTACGCTGTTTCTTTAGTATTTTTGCAACTTCCACCGACACAGAAGCAACAACGACATTGTGGTCGCTAAAACCTTCTTCTAGGTTAGCTGCCTCAAAAAGAACAAGCCTTTTTCTGGCCAAGATATCTAATATGTTCCCCTCTCGAGTTGGTTTTCTTACCAATTGCTCAAGGTTGTGTGTTGAGAAAACTCCTAGAATAACTTAAAACGAGTCTTTGGGTCAAATGGCTCGGAGCACTATGGGACTTAACATCTGTGGTCATCAGTCCCCTAGAACTTAGAACTACTTAAAACTAACTAACCTAAGGACATCACACACATCCATGCGCGAGGCAGGATTCGAACCTGCGACCGTAGCGGTCACGCGGTCTTAGACTGAAGCGCCTAGAACCGCACGGCCACACCGGCCGGCACACGTGTCTTTGTTTCTGCGCCCTGTGATAAACGCGTAATTTTCCCAGTCAATGGATGCCACATTAATGTCTCCACCTATAACTAATGGATAATTTAGATATTTATTTCCTGTGTACTCAAGACTTTCCCCGAAATGTTCTGCGACGTTTGTTGCGGATGCTGGTGGTCTATGAAAATATCCTAATACAATGGTCAAACCTTGTCTGATTGACAGCTTTATACAGACTATTTCACAGTCCGACTAAGTATAGATCTCAACTGCGTTTAAACAGCTTTTAACTGCAATGAACACACCACCCACCATGGCATAAGTCGTATCCTTCCTAAAACTGTCCGATTCGAGTTCAAAATTTCAATGCTATTTATGTCTGGTTTGAACCAGCTTCCGGTACCTACAACGGTATTGGCGTTGCTACTGTTTATTTCTGAGAGTAACTCGGGGATCTTGCGACAGACTCTTCCACAATTTACTAACATGAGATTTATCATATTTAAATCCTTTGGAATGACCTGTTTAGGTGAACTAAAAATTTTTACAGTTGGCACACCCACATCAGTGTCACTAGCTGGTAATTTTTCAGGCCAATGGTTTGTTTGCCGTAGGGAGTAGCCTAATCTAAAAAAAAAAATTAAAAAAAACCATGTGTAGGCCAGAAGTACTGTGCTACCCATGTAGATGCTTCCTGTGTGTAGTGCACCCCTGAACTATGGAGGGGCGTCCTACAACCTTCCATCCCATAGCGTAGGTCGAGGAATCTACAACCATTTTCGTCACAGAGTCGACGTAGCCTCTGGTTTAGATTCCCCCCTCGACTCAAAACCAGAGGACCCCGGTCCACCATGGGTAGGATGCTGCAGATCGTCAGCTTGGCTTCCACCCCTCGAGAGATGGAGGACGCCTTCATCAATTTAGCCAGCTGTCGAAAGGGCCCAAGGATTTCCTCGGATCCCCGACGACAGGCTTCGTTGGTGCCGACAAGTGCAACAATCTGCAGCTGGCAGCACCCCGCACGCTCGATAGCGGCCGGAAAAGCCTCTTCCACATCCCGGACAAGACCCCCCCGGCTAGTACACCGACTGAACGTTGGAGTTCTTCCCCGCCCTAGCCACTATGTTCCTGAGGGGTTCCATGACCCGCCTAACAGTGGACCTCCCAATAACTAACAAACCCCTACACCCACGTGCCTGTCCGAACCTTGCTGAAGGAGCGACCACTATCCTGGCAGAAGGTGCATTCCGGTCCGGCTCACCCTCTCCCCCCCAGCATCAGATACCACACTTAATCTATTAGCAAAGTGCAAGGGATTGGCAGGAGCCTGCGTCCCCCATGCAGCCTTCGCCTTGGTCTCGAGACCTCGACACAGTCCGCCACTCGCACTGAGGTGAGAGTGAGCCAGCGGGCTCAGTCGCACCTGAGGTCGGCTCCGTGACAGAGAGCTCTGACATACCCCCTCTCCCCCCCCCCCCCCCCCCTGCACATCTAGTACTGCAGAGGCTGCCCCAGGCATCCCATCCCCACTGCACCTCAAGGTGGCACTCTGGAGCTTGTTGACTGTGGCCAACAAAACTTCCAGCTGCGTTTGGACTGCGGCCAACTCCTCCTGCATCCGCACACAAGAGACACAGTCCCTATCCATCTAGCCAATAACATTTACTATAAGAAACTTAAGGAAACCTACTGCCATCAAGGTTAACAGCCACACTCTAGTTGGTAGAAAGGACACTCACCAATGAAAAACAATATATATGTATGGTAGAAGCTAGATTTGGTGCTTATTTTCCTGCTAGGGGCTATCTAGTGAATACTAAAGAGTAAGACAGTGACCTGCAGTAAACTGCTATGGGCTATCTAGTGCGTATTATTAAAGAATTAAACAAAACCTGCAGTAAGCTACAACTACTGATTATCCCTCGTATTTATGATGTAATAAGCATTTACGTACAAGCGAAAATGACCTACTTAAACTATAAAATTGCTATCTTAAATGTACCGAGTCTAAATGACACTAATAAACGTAAATACTGAGTATTGAACACTGACAGATCTATGTACAAAACAAAACCTTTAGCTAACAATGAGAGTTCAGACTGTAAAGCACAAATACAAACTCTACTTTATAGGAACCGATGGGCTTACAGTACACGATGAGTAAAGCCCGCAACAAGATAAGGAATTTAAGCAGACGGCGAGGTGAGTTGTAGCTTTCTGCTAACTAAACCGTACGTAAGAAGGGCTTAGAAGCTGTATTGTAACACTGATATACTCAGATATTGTAGCGTGACACTAATTTACCACGTATTTTACATTTTGATCTGTTAACGGTGGCATGTTGCACTAGTCAAACGTATTCAAGTGAGGTTAGTATTCACTGTCAGTATCACTTTTCTAATAAAACGTATACAAACTGCTATCTTCAATGTATCTAGTCTAAATGACACTAATAAACGTGAATACTGAATATTATACACTAACTTAAACTGATTAACCCTCGTATTTATAATGTAAACAAACGTTTACGTACAAGCGAAAAAAACTACCTAGTAAAAAGTATAAAACTGCTATCTTCAATGTATCTCGTCTAAATGACACTAATAAACGTAAATACTGAGTATTGTGCGCAGACTTAATTGAGAATCCAGCGTATTTAACGTCAGTTAAAAATGTAAACAAACGTTTTGCGTACACCCGAAACTGTCCTAAACAAACACTTCGATAATCTTAATCAGACGCGAATAAAAACCGAAACCTTCAATTTGTCACGTCTATCTGACACTAATACACGTAAACACGATAGAATATACAGCAAAAACGATTAATGTCCCCCTATCATTGCATATTGTTTGGTTTGCAGTATCTTTGCATCGTTTCTTGTGTGGACATAAGACATTACCAGTTACAGAAGCATAATGAAATGCATTTGACGGTCAGTGTATGATGTGTTGTTGTTGTCTTCAGTCCTGAGACTGGTTTGATGCAGCTCTCCATGCTACTCTATCCTGTGCAAGCTTCTTCATCTCCAAGTACTTACTGCAACATACATCCTTCTGAATCTGCATAGTGTATTCATCTCTTGGTCTCCCTCTACGATTTTTACCCTCCGCGCTGCCCTCCAATACTAAATTTGTGATCCCTTGATGCCTCAGAACATGTCCTATCAACCGGTCCCTTCTTCTTGTCAAGTTGTGCCACATATTCCTCTTCTCCCCAATTCTATTCAATATTTCCTCATTAGTTATGTGATCTACCCATCTTATCATCAGCATTCTTCTGTAGCACCACATTTCGAAAGCTTCTATTCTCTTCTTGTCCAAACTATTTATCGTCCATGTTTCACTTCCATACATGGCTACACTCCATACAAATACTTTCAGAAACGACTTCCTGACACTTAAATCTATACTCGATGTTAACAAATTTCTCTTCTTCAGAAACGTTTTACTTGCCATTGCCAGTCTACATTTTATATCCTCTCTACTTCGACCATTATCAGTTATTTTGCTCCCAATATAGCAAAACTCCTTTACTACTTTAAATGTCTCATTTCCTAATCTAATTCCCTCTGTATCACCCGACTTAATTCGACTACATTCCATCATCCTCGATTTGCTTTTGTTGATGTTCATCTTATATCCTCCTTTTAAGACACTGTCCATTCCGTTCAACTGCTCTTCCCAGTCGTTTGCTGTCTCTGACAGAATTACAATGTCATCGGCGAACCTCAACGTTTTTATTTCATCTCCATGGACTTTAATACCTACTCCGAATTTTTCTTTTGTTTCCTTTACTGCTTGCTCAATATACAGATTGAATAGCATCGGGGAGAGGATACAACCCTGTCTCACTCCCTTCCCAACCGCTGCTTCCCTTTCATGCCCCTCGACTCTTAACCTGCCGTCTGGTTTCTGTACAAATCGTAAATAGCCTTTCGCTCCCTGTATTTTACCCCTGCCCCCTTTAGAATTTGAAAGAGAGTATTCCAGTCAACATTGCCAAAAGATTTCTCTAAGTCTACAAATGCTAGAAATGTAGGTTTGCCTTTCCTTAATCTATTTTCTAAGATAAGTCGTAGGGTCAGTATTGCCTCACGTGTTCCAATATATCTGCGGAATCCAAACTGATCTTCACCGAGGTCTGCTTCTACCAGTTTTTCCATTCGTCTGTAAAGAATTCGCGTTGGTATTTTGCAGCTGTGACTTATTAAACTGATAGTTCGGTAAGTTTCACATCTGTCAACACCTCCTTTCTTTGGGATTGGAATTATTATATTCTTCTTGAAGTCTGACGGTATTTCGCCTGTCTCATACATCTTGCTCACCAGATGGTACAGTTTTGTCAGGACTGGCTCTCCCAAGGCTGTCAGTAATTCCAACGGAATATTGTCTACTCCCGGGGCCTTGTTTCGACTCAGGTCTTTCAGTGCTCTGTCTAACTCTTCACGCAGTATCGTATCTCCCATTTCATCGTCATCTACACCCTCTTCCATTTCCATAATATTGTCCCCAAGCACATCGCCCTTGTATAGACCCTCTATATACTACTTCCACCTTTCTGCTTTCCCTTCTTTGCTTAGAACTGGGTTTCCATCTGAGCTCTTGATATTCATACAAGTGGCTCTCTTTTCTCCAAAGGACTCTTTTTTTCTCGTGTAGGCAATATCTATCTTACCCCTAGTGAGATAAGCCTCTACCTCCTTACATTTGTCCTCTAGCCATCCCTGTTTAGCCATTTTGCACTTCCTGTCGATCTAATTTTGGAGACGCTTGTATTCCTTTTTGCCTGCTTCATTTACTGCGTTTTTATATATTCTCCTTTCATCAATTAAATTCAATATTTCCTCTGTTACCCAAGGACTTCTACTAGCCCTCGTCTTTTTACCCACTTCATCCTCCGTTACCTTCACTACTTCATCCCTCAGAGCTACCCATTCTTCTTCTACTGTATGTCTTTCCCCCAATCCCGTCAATTGTTGCCTTATGCTCTCCCTGATACTCTGTACAACCTCTGCTTTAGTCAGTTTATCCACGTCCCATCTCCTTAAATTCCCAACTTTTTGCAGTTTCTTCAGTTTTAATCTACAGTTCATAACCAATAGATTGTGGTCCGAGTCCACATCTGCCCCTGGAAATGTCTTACAATTTAAAATCTGGTTCCTAAATCTCTGTCTTACCATTATATAATCTATCGGATACCTTCTAGTATCTCCAGGATTCTTCCATGTATACAACCTTCTTTTATGATTCTTAAACCAAGTGTTAGCTATGATTAAGTTATACTCTGTGCAAAATTCTACCAGACGGCGTCCTCTTTCATTTCTCTCCCCCACTCCATATTCACCCACTATGTTTCCTTCTCTCCCTTTTCCTACTGTCGTATTCCAGTCACCCATGACTATTAAATTTTCGTTCCCTTCACTACCTGAATAATTTCTTTTATCTCATCATACATTTCATAAATTTCTTCATCATCTGCAGAGCTAGTTGGCATATAAACTTGTACTACTGTAGTAGGCATGGGTTTCGTGTCTATCTTGGCCACAATAATGCGTTCACTATGCTGTTGGTAGTAGCTTACCCGCACTCCTATTTTTAATTCATTATTAAGCCTACTCCTGCATTACCCCTATTTGATTTTCTATTTATAATCCTGTATTCACCTGACCAAAAGTCTTGTTCCTCCTGCCACCGAACTTCACTAATTCCCACTATATCTAACTTCAACCTATCCATTTCCCTTTTTAAATTTTCTAACCTACCTGCCCAATTAAGGGATCTGACATTCCACGCTCCGATCCGTAGAACGCCAGTTTTCTTACTCCTGATAACGACGTCCTCTTGAGTAGTCCCCTCCCGGAGATCCGAATGGGGGACTATTTTACCTCCGGAATATTTTACCCAAGAGGACGCCATCATCATTTAACCATACAGTAAAGCTGCATGCCCTCGGAAAAATTACGGCTGTAGTTTCCCCTTGCTTTCAGCCGTTCGCAGTACCAGCACAGCAAGGCCGATTTGGTTAGTGTTGCAAGGCCAGATCAGTCAATTATCCAGACTGTTGCCCCTGCAACTACTGAAAAGGCTGCTGCCCCTCTTCAGGAACCAAACGTTTGTCTGGCCTCTCAACAGATACCCCTCCGTTGTGGTTGCACCTACGGTACGGCCATCTGTATCGCTGAGGCACGCAAACCTCCCCACCAACGGCAAGGTCCATGATTCATGGGGGCAGGAGTGTATGATTACCTTTTGTGAAAGTCTGTGGTTTCGTCAGGATGCTTTCCTAGCAGAATTTGTTGGGCATTGGGCACTATTTGTAATTAACACCCTTCCTGTCTTATCCTTTTGAGGAATAAATGTGTGTGAGGCTTCGGCTCCATATAGTCCGCAAGTGACGGTTATCACACAATTATACATTCGATTAATGTGAGCTTGCAACAGTGCAGCTGTTTACCGCTAGTACTAAGCAACTCGTAAATTACATTACGTCTCTGATTGTGTATTTTAAAGATAATGGAACATTAAGAATTAGTCTGGGATTCCATTTTCTAATTTCATAACAATCACGATCGTCTGTCTTCCCGATTCCCGTGGAGAGTAGAGCACCAATATGATCTCTTTTGTTTCACGTCCAAGTTTATAGCAAATCAGTTGTACGTATGAATACCATGGCAAAGTCTCATGTGTCCATACTTAATATGAACGATGAGGGTAAAAATACCTTTGAACCAGTTCTAGATACAATTTTACTGTGACGTTGTAAGCCACGCATCTGCGAACGTAGGACTTGTTGGTAGCTGCAACAGTTAATTTTCAAGTTCAGTTAGTAAGAGTCTCCTCTACGGTTGGAAATGGTACAGCTTCGAATCCTTATGGTGCTTTAGGATGAAATAAGGGGCGAAGTCTTACATTAACTTTGATCGAGCAGTAATTTGTTACCATTATGCGCGTGCCCAGCCTGAAAGCTGAGTTCAAGATGAGACCTGTGCAAACTCAAATATGCGTCTGGGTAGCAAACAGGTGTACTTGCGGAATTGTTAGATACTAATTCCCGAATTCTGACCCTTTACGAACATGCGATGAGTAACTGTACATGACACATAATGTTTAGAATAAAATTACGAGGAAACTATGTCCATGTAAATTTATAAGTAATCAAAGTGTGCGGCTGTAGGGACGCTAATGTATTTACCTTTTATTTAATTATATTGTGTTACAATGTTTTGCTGGTGCACTTGAAAATGAGTACTCTCTCGAAACTTGCCAGTAGTGCTTAATGAAGTACCTTTTTAAACAAATAGCTTGGTGGAATTGATGTCGTTCTTTGAGTTTATCGCGGCTGTTATTCCCACCAAGAAGAGGTCAGTCGAATTATAGTTTTGTGAAAGTACCTCTTGCAGAATTGAAAACGTTTTTCTTGTACTCCGATATATTTAAGCACCTTCTCTGTGTCTAATCTTGTTCTTTAATGCGTGTCACTTAATTCTTAAATATACTGGATCTAATGCTTTGGAGAAAAGAAGTTTATTGCCACAAATGTTTTGCTTGGCGTATTGTGAATGAAATTTTTTTAAAATGTTTTACCCATTTCATAGTTCTCTTTGGTTTCGGTAGTTCACACTGATTGTGAAAAGAAGATATGTGAAACGACATACACTAATGGAATTGTTTTGATACTTGTGCCACTCACTTTTAAGCACCAGTTTACCTGAGCCTATGTGCAGTGTAACAGTAAAAAGTAGCTTCACTCTTGTAATAGGTACCGAAATGGACTGAATTCCAAATCTACAAACGGTAATTTTTTTAAAACATCAACTGTCATTCCCCAAAATTTAATTACTATAAAACCAACGAAAAGCTACCTACCTTACTATACTTACATGATGCACCACTGCCTCCAAGACTCGTATTTTCGTAGCACGTAGGTTGTAATATGATGCCCACCAAAAAAAGCTAACTACGCTTCACAGCAATAGAATCTCATAATGCGTGAAAAGATACTTTTCGTTGATAACTAGCGCCAAATGTGACCAAACTAGACAGGAACCAAGCGATCTGACAGTAAAAATTTTCGGAACATTTTCAAAATGTTGCTCGCCGCACATTTGCAGGAGACCCAGTCTGAAAAGTATGGGAGATGGAAAAAATCTATTTTAGCAACGTGAACTCAGCCACGCGTAAATGTTCAATAAGAAGCACAGAGGCATGACTAAACAAGAAGTGAGCAGTTAAGGCAGCAGGCAGCACAGTCTGAGAATAGCAGGGCACACGGTATCAGCGAACTGCTCCCCAACCTCCGAGCACCTTTATCGTTAAACGCGTGCCTGGGCCGGCGCGCCATTCGAGCTGCATCATTTACTGGAATGAAGTGGTGCGACCGTGGAACGCCGCGCTGCATTCCCGTGCGAATGGCCACACGGCCGACCGCACCATCAGCTGCGCCGACCACCTGCTCGCTGCTACGTTTCTGCGCTCAGCGCAGAGAAGTGACCGACCTAGAACGACGTGCTTCCTTTACGTAAATGTTCCACTGAAATGGAAAATAAACTTAGAGGACATCGAGGTAGTAGGTGACTCATTATTCCTAATACAAATTTATTGGTCCTGTAAATGGTGCTGGGAAGGTAAGATCTTAATAGAAAATATCCTCAACATACAGATAAGAGTTACTGTTTTTCTGAAAGGATTTACTCTAGAACTCTGGATTAGATCCTTTCAGAAAAAAGTAATTATTGGAAATTACTGTAAGTCTTTTATTAACGTAAACAACTCGCACCTTGTAACAACAGCTTAACCCTTTCACCCTTGGTGCGCCACAGAGCATTCATCCGAGTGCGGTCGGACGCTCCATACAGTATTGCCCTCCTTGCTGGGGAAGATGACTGCAGCGCTGAGACTTTGTCATTGCAGGCTCTTCGGTATATATCGTCACCAATAAGTTCTTAAAACAAATTGTATTTTAACTGTTCTTTACTGCTGTAGTACCTAAAACTAGCTAAAAGCACAAGGAAGCACATTTCAGAAGGCTTTTCTGTATGGTTTATTACTAATGGTGGCACAATATACAGTCCCACATGACATTATTTACAGCAGTAACCGGACTGTTTTTGTTTTGTGTCCTTTCTGTATCTTCTTACTGGTCCATGGTATTTAATGACGATACAACAGCCCTTGAAAAGGACTTTTCTCGAAGTCGCAATGTATTATCCTCATCTTACCGACGACCTACTGTGTAGGATAGGAGAGAACGAGCATTTGGAACTTAGCAGGCACAGTGGAGGATTGTGAAATGTACTCGTACCTGATTATTTCAGTAACTGGTACAACATTAATTTCAATTTCATAACTTAAATGTAAACGTGTTTCAATCGTATCGCTTGGAGAACAGTGACCAGTTACTTGAGTGCAAAGGTGCCGCTTTGTTAATTTACCTGGGGTGGGTAGGATACCTAAGGCTATCTCACGTTTCTGAAATACTGCGATCGCCGCTAACCCAAATGTGTCACCCTCTCGCCGAAAAGGCACTCAAGGACACCCCTGCTGAACCGCTCTCGTAGGTACACATTGTAATAATCCAAATGGTAACGATACTGATGTCGCCTGGCAAGTAGGGTTGGTTAGCTATGAATAAACATTACAGAACAGCAATAGCGTGGAAACCTAAGGCCTTTTGTCCTCTAGTAAAGAGCAGTTGCAATAGCAAGGGACTGAACAGTTACAATTATGTTTCGCACCAACTGTTGAAGACGAGAGAACAAGACAAACAACTTCCCTTACGTGCATGATGTGATACTTTCGTTACAGTAATTCTCCTCGCAAATCACAAACTCACTGCGGAGATGATCTTTACTCACATTAACCGCTTCTGGAACTACTGGAATCTATCACAAGCGTTTTATATTTTAACGAAGTTACAACCTGAAAATACAATATATAAAAAAAAATCCACTTGCATTAATCAATTTTACACTGCCACATGGGTCTTTCAATAATGATTCTTAAGTATATTCTAGCTCGTCTACACATCATAAACGGAATAAATTATCAGGATTCAATACTTCTATCACGCGATCAGTCGGCCATCTGCGTGGTTAACCCTCGAAGACACACCCTTCAGAAATCTCGCAAGCGTCAAATTATACGCTGAAATCACTTCCACGATGTTGAGACAGAATATTGACTTGAGGACGCGGTCTTACCTTCGTTCTAATAACCGTCTCATTTGGAAGTGGTACTCGTACGCACATTCAGAGCCACTTCCTTCTCGTACACGTTGCTGCGTGTAATATTTGCGTAATAACCTGTCGATACTCAAATACTCTTTGGAACACTTGGAACAGAGCCTGAAAAGCGATAGTATTTCGAAAGTATTGTATTACACCAGAAAATAAACATTTATGAAGAGTGTTCATTAACGTGACTTGCCTCTCAGGCAGCCTGCTAGCGACTCAATCTATCGAGCGCGCCACCACCTTAGTCGGTGCCCCCTTCACTGTAACATATTGTTCTGTGCTCGCGAGTTACAGTAGACGTAGCCGCCTTCGAAAATGAATGAAAACATAAGAAATGAAACATAGGAATCTAACCCACCAGGAATTGTTCTCTGTTACGGCTGGCTCTGAGCACTATGGGACCTAACATCTATGGTCATCAGTCCCCTAGAACTTAGAACTACTTAAACCTAACTAACCTAAGGACATCACACAACACCCAGCCATCACGAGGCAGAGAAAATCCCTGACCCCGCCGGGAATCGAAACCGGGAACCCGGGCGTGGGAAGCGAGAACGCTACCGCACGACCACGAGATGCGGGCTGTTCTCTGTTACCTTCCTTAGATATCCAGAAGGGTTAAGAAATACAGGCATTATTTTATGTGCTTGTGCCATATCTCGATCTGTTGCATAGCAGACCAGTACGGGATTCCTCTTCGGTATATCCGTTCCTCGCGCTTTCCAGCTGACCGAAAGGTCTACCTACGCGGAGATCCTTCTAGAACAATCGAGACATTTTCTATGTTCCCGCGCAAACGCCACGCCCATATAACTTCCGGCTACTTCACTCTCGCCTTCCCCCTGTAAGCAACTCACCACCTTCCATACAAGTGTCATTGCGAGTGTTGTCCCTTACTTTGGTTGTTGAACAAACTAAAGAGTTTATTTCAAGTCTCATTACGGATGGAGTAAAATTCTTCCCTTTAAATTTTGGTGTAGCCTTTAGTAATTACTATTATTATCAAATGTAAGCAAAAAGGAAAATAGAGGAGGATAAATTTACACATTACTATGTAACGCTGCGTTGCCAGCTGAGTGCACCGTTGCAGATTTCCCCCCCCCCCCCCCCCCCCCCCACTCCACCCCACCGCCGCACTCCCTTCTGACGCAGGCTAACGTCCCTAAATACAAAATGACGGCAAACTGAAAAACTTGCAGGAAATTGTAAACAATACAGGAAATAAAAAAAAATGACGGTAATTCAAAACAGTCGAGTTGAGCTTGTGGATCTCTTTCACACTTCTATGATGTCAGTGTGGAAGTACAGGTAATGACTTAAGCATAAATTGGCGAGAAATCTAAGATGATTCGTTGTCCTGTTGGTGAAATTAAGTCACTTACGCTGAGTATATAATCCAAAATGGCCAACCTGGAATTCAAGTACAGCCTGCACAGTTGTCAGATTTCCTGGGTTTCCTCAACCATCACTCCAGTCTGAGCCTGCATCAGCTGCTGTTCACAGTCTGGACAAAAGTTATTTGTTCCCCGGCAGGTTCAAGCCTGTCGGAAAGAAAAAGAAGTTTCCCGAGTCTATGGATACTTAAAAATATTTTTCGCCCTACAAGTTGTAAACATCTGAACTTCCCTGCTTACCTACAAAAGTTTTTACTAAGCTGTTTCTGACGTGTGTGGGTATTTTTATAGCAATCTGATAACTTACAGGCTTCCTGGAACTTCCCCGCTGTCATCACAGTTTACAGATTTATCACACTAACTTGTTTTTGAGCTGACTTGCTCAAAGCTCGTAAAACTACGTGGTGTGTGTAGTAATATGAACAGTACAGGAACAATTACGTCTTTATTTTTAAAAATTCCCCGTTTCCGTACGTGCCACTTGGGGCATCATTGGTAGCTGACTTCATGCACGCAGGCGCCGCTGCCACCGCAATGGGCCAGGCTGGTGGGTACGGCCTGGCAGATTTAGGCATACGTTGCTGTGCACTAGGGATTATGGTTATAATTAAAACAATCCGTTTTAAGTTACATCGGTATTTTCGACGCCAATTTAATCTGTGTGTTAAGACCTCTCAGAATAACCGGTTTCGGAAATACCCGATTTTCGGTTTTTTTTCCTGTTATTTCCTGTTATAAATGAAGAAATCGAACAAAATTGAGAAATTTTGACCCTCAGTTTAAAGATACGTAGAATCAAAATGTTAAATTAAATGGGTAAATAAAAGAAAACTTACTCCATCCAACATTCGCTGCTTTTCTTGGAAAGGGAAACGTCGTTACATACTACAAGAAGTCACCAGTATTCTCCTATCGAATCTAATTTTTTGAAAAAAATATAATCAGGGATCATAGCACTATTTGGGCATTACGAATAGTCAGTGCTAAATGGTGAAAACTAAGGTTAAAGGAATCTGTTTTTCGTGTTAATTTGTCTGTTTTCAAGGGCTACACGCAGATAGAGACATAATATATAGACACGGGCAGCAGGTTAGCTACTTTCTCGATCTGCTGTATGCTACGAATGAACTGTTGTTAAGTCTTTAGTTTGTTACTGTTACCAGAAATTCCTTCCTAATATTCTTTTCATGGAAATGGTAAACAGGTCTTTAATCTCTTAAAGGTTCAAAATGGTTCAAATGGCTCTGAGCACTATGGGACTTAACATGTGAGGTCATCAGTCCGCTAGAACTTAGAACTACTTAGACCTAACTAACCTAAGGACATCACACACATCCATGCCCGAGTCAGGATTCGAACCTGCGAATGTAGCGGTAGCGCGGATCCAGACTGTAGCGCCTAGAACCGCTCGCCCACCTCGGCCAGCCTAATCTCTTAAAGCAAATGTATCATTGTGCTTCACTGTTACGCCACTTCCCAAAAATATTTCCAGACTTGGGTGATGCCATCCTACAATACAACTGATTCTGGCGACGACAGCGAGAGACTGTCGTATAGACCATGTGGGGGCAAGTCTTGCACACTGCACGTATACGTGTACCTTAAGCCACGATACATGGCAACAAGGACATTATTGTGTCAACAATTCTGCATCAATTTTTATACTATGGGTTTGCTGCTCGTTTCTGTCAGCATTGTTATTAAAATAGCACTGATACCTTTTCACATTTTCTATAACAACACAATATTTCAAACCAATGCCAATTTTACGAATAAAAATTACTCCTCTTTTAAAAATGAAGTTTTATTTAAAAACGAGAAATTTTAGCAATGTTCCTGTGGCTAATTGATATTTAGTTTTTTTATTCGGTTCTCAGTAATAAATAAAAAAACACCTGTTTTTACGGAGAGCAAACAGATACCGAAAAATACTAGTTATTCAGAATTAAAATACTCGTATCAGTTTTAACCGGTCGGTTTTGGCCAACCATACTGTGCACCACCGTCAGCCAGGTCAGGGCCAATCCATCAGCCGCCCAACTCATATATGTTGCACTGTGACACACACCACAGAGCTTGCACTATATCCACTCGTCTGTCTGACGCTAAGTGTGATCATATTTCAACAGTTTCAACGAGGTGTAAATGAATCTCTTCAATATATGCAATATACAGTAGAAGTAACTGTTACTCTTTAACTGAACGCTGATAGTATTGTCAACGCTTGGAAGCGTGCAGCCTGCCATGAAAGAAGCTGAGAAAGACGTGTTTCTCTTTAATGGAGAGAAATAAGTTAGGTGCATAACTACAACAAAATCTTCGTGCCTTTGGATACACTCACGTCTGTTGCAGCAAGTATCAACTCTTTGAGAGAGAAAATAGTACCGTTATAAGTACAAAAACCAAATAAATAGAGCAACAATCTAGTTTCAAGTTCACAACATTGAATATCTGTGTTTATCGGTACACCGCTGTGGCTTCTAAACCTTTATGAGGAAACAAATGTGGTTCCTTGGTCCAACTGTGGACAGGCGTGGGCAGTTTATTAATATGCACATGTTATTAAATTTGGTATTTGATGAATCAGTCGACGTAACGACACTGACCTGTGACACACAGAGGCAGAAGCTCAATCACCGTAGCAATTTAGAATTTGATGTAAATTTCATTGCATGCACTGGTCTATTCTTACTACTGCTAAATGAACACTGGCAGATCAGAAAGGTTAATGCTATCAATCGATTTCAACACAGCAGAAAAATAGTAACAGTAGGTTACAGAATTAACACGAGTATTAATATATCAGACCTGATATACAGATCTGTCAAGGTGGCATAATTAATGGTAAAGTAAACACAAGAAGTTGGGCTCTAATACCTGTCTGGCTGTCAAGATTTCCTTGCTTCCCTTCCCTGGTCAACGCGAATACCTTGATGGGTCCTGTGGAAAGGATAGGTTTCGAGACACAGCAAGTCCTTCTACTTTCTACACACTGTTTAGTGTTACTTTCTTTATTGGCAGTTTCCGTAACTGCCAATGGATAAACACATTTCCCTTAAGTCGTGTTCTGTCACTTTTCTTCCGTAACGTGATCGCAAATAGCTGGAAAAATTGGATGTTCTTCCAGCTGTTACAATCCTTAATGATATTCTACACCATGTTATTTAGAATACTTAGCAATAAATACATTCTTGTTAGTAAACCAAGGAAGTTTTTCAACGATGCAAAAGAGTTATGAATTACTTAATACAAGCCATATCCTAGTTGGTGTCGAAAAATGACATGCAGCTGAACTAAGGATTTGAGGAATGAATGGCCTGTGAAAGGGTGATATTAAGTTTATCGATTCAACAGCGTATTAACAGGAGACTTTCGCTGTTGAATGAGGAAAAGGAAAAGAAGCCAACTGCAGCCGACTGGGAGAAACTATTCCTCTATTCGCGGCAAGTCATGTATGGAAACCAAGGAAACATAAATTTGGGCTGCCAACCAGGATTCTGAACAGCAGTACTCACTCTCTTAACCACTACACCATGTCGCTCACTTGATTACAAGCCTTCAGTCACGTTGATAATACCAGAGCTCAAGCACCAAGTTAATTCATATAAATCGTTCACTAAACTCACCAGGGAGAATCGCTAATACGACAGCAAGAACTAACTCCGATGAAGTCAGTGAATGGCAAAAAAATTCACCCGTATAATAACAGCGAATATTTCTTTTTCTCTGTCGGCACTAACTCAATGATCCTTATTAACTGTTATCTGTCGCGCAAATATCTGTATGAGTTTAGTGACTGACGGTAAGACATTACACAATGTACGAAGACAAAGAACATGTTACTGATTGGGAACTACAAATATTTTACAGCATTTCCTGCTTTTACGCTCGTTATATCGTCAGTTACAAATTTACCACAATTTGTGAACTAAAATAATGACTGTGTGTGACATCACATCGATGTCGATAGTCTCTCCACGACAGCCTTTTGTTCTTAAGCTCCAATTATAAGGTCATTAGGTAGATGATATTTGTAAAGTATGATAATGATTCTATCTTGCAGGAAGAGACATATTGGCGTTTACTTGCAGTATTTTCGCGTAAATACAATACATGATTACAGCTCTGCTCCTCTTGAATATGAACATACGTTTTCACAGATGCACTACGTCTCTGACATACACTGCTGGAGCAAAACGCAAGATAATAGGTTACCTCAGTTTCCCAAACGTCTTTATCTGAAAAGCATCGTTGCTGCTCTTATGTTCTCTTTATATAGCGGACGAATAACGGCCATCCTGCCATTAGTTTATGTGTGTGCTTCTACACACAAGACGTTAAAAATGCAACACGCATCTGCTCCAAACGGAAGTTATGCAAGAAGACCGTCACCATGTGCATGAGCAAAGCCTCCTCTCCGCTCCTCTTCTCAAACAGCTTAATGTTTGTGACAACGCAGAATATAAAAGGCACTACTGTTCGTTTCACTCGGTGTAATTTAAGCTATCCTCATCTGATCCTGCGTAGCCACACCCTCTGATTCATCGACATATTCGGAAACGAGCAGCTAGATACCTGGTGGTTATAGTTCAAGTTCAGCAACTATACAGGTCAGGTGTGGGCATTAATGATCGCATGCCAGCAAAATTAGGTTGATATTCTTATGCATTTAAGCCGAACCGATTTAAGCTGGTAAAAAATTAGTTCCAGTTTTGGCCACCAGAAGCAATCTGGTGCTGTGCATGCAAGAAAGACTTCTAGAAATATTTCGATACGTAATGGATTAGAAACAGGACCTTGACAGAAAAAGGCAAACAAGTGAGAAAGGCATAATGTTGATTTCAATGTACACCACCGCTTACATTATATGTTCAATATGAGCACTGGAGATTTCGACGAGATTCTGGATCCGTAAACCGAAGTGATCAGTAGTTGCTAACAGCAGATCTGGTGGAGTATGAGCGACGTGCTCCTGTAAGCTGGCCTTCAGATCGGACAGAGACCGAAGGTGTCGATGGTAAACGTGTTATTTTAGATATCCCCTCAGGCAAAGGACACATGGATTAGAATCAGGTGATCTTGGTGGCCATGCATCGGGAGAACCGTTGGAGATGACACTTTGGTGGAAAATTGCATTAAGCAGATCTTTCTCTGGGCGAAAGATATTAGGTGTTACCCTTCTTGGCAATAAAACAGTGGTTTCCGCACAGCTGCGTTCTTCCGAGGTAAGAATCACATGCTGCACAAGGAGATGTCGATAACGTGCAGATGTCACGGTTCAAATGGCTCTGAGCACTATGGGACTTATCATCTGAGGTCATCAGTCCCCTAGAACTTAGAACTGCTTAAACTTAACTAAGCTAAGGACATTACACACATCCATGCCCGAGGCAGGATTCGAACCTGCAACCATAGCAGTAGCGCGGTTCCGGACTGAAGCGCCGAAAACCGCTCGGCCACCGCGGCCGGCGGATGTCACGGTAAATGTGACAGACTATCTGTGCGTATTCTCCTCAAAGAAGAACTGAAATGTAGTGTAAAATACTCCTCGCCAGTCCATAAAATATTGACCGGCTACATGTCATCAACTTCGATTCGTGCCGGGAACCAAAGACCATATTCAGAACGTTGCTGCGGATAATGGGGTTTCAGTTGCTGCACCGTCTGGACCCCGTATGGGGACCAATGTCAAACAAATCGCAAAACGTTCCGTCCTGTTGACCATGGGATGCCCAATTCTCTTGATACTGTACGAGCAATAGCGCTACCTGCGGTAGTTACAGCGACAGTACTTCATCAGTAACTTCCACTGAGATAGGATGAATTCGTCTTCCAGCTGCCATACCAACCCACCCCAGGTTTTCGAATTTGATCACTGTCTCTTGTAAACCATTCAGTGACATCGGGCGTCTCCTCAGAATATGACGCTTTCAGTCCAGCGCTGTAATTGCTGCCGTTCACATAAAACTATTTCACCAACAGCGCACGGTCTCTCTTCTCGATAGCAATACTGTTCACTCACATTATGGTTTGTCAAGTGACGTGTGGATGTCGTACCGTTACACAAACAGTTTACAGTACCAGATTTGCACTGCGTCGCCAGAATTGGAACTAATTCTTCGTTCCAGCATAAATCGGTTCCCCACCAACACATAAGCATATCTACAAAGTTTCGCAACCGCACCATAATTAGAGCCCACATTGGACCTCCGTGGTTAGCTGCACTTTAATTTTAGCCGTACGGTATTTATCACATGCGAGGAAATATAAATGTCATTGCTGCTCGTTTCACTCGCATCAATACGAGCGGCAGTCTTAGGTACCTGCCTAACTACATACTCGGAAATTGGAAAGTATTCCTAAATAAACAGCGAAATATTTGTGACAAGGAAGAATATGACTATTACTGCTGCTCGGTTCACTCACAACAATTTAAACTCTCCTCTTAGGTTCCTGCACAACCACGCTCTGGAAATCGCCGCATATTGGGAAATAAACAGCCAAATATTTGTTTCATTCTTTGTTTTCTTATCAGATGGAAATATAAATAACCGTGAATATTGAAGCGCATGCTTATATTACATTCGTAAGAAAGGCCCAGAAAGTGCTAACAACGCTACAATGAAGAAAATTTATTACTTGCACATAGCAGGATGCGTAACTACGAACATTCTTCCTTGGGAATCGCAATATGGTACGATACCCATTACATTACACCATAGGAATTGGATGTCAGTTTATTATCTTGGGTATCATAGCATATGTTGAAGGCGTCATTAACTGACATTTAATGACAAGGGTGGTGTGTTTGTGATGCATCTTCGATGCACCGTTACCTTGTAACGGCATACTGCAGGTTATAATACAAAACAGCTAAATATGGGAAAATCTCGTAAATATGTCACTTCCGTTTTGGGTAGATGCGTATTGTGAGTTTAACGCCTTCACCTCAACACTCACATTGGGTGAATGGTTTTCTCAAGTTTAAGCTACCTCGAAGGCCCGTAGAAGGATCTCACTAACGCATTTTTTTGCCACTTTACATTGGAATACACATTTCAATTCTTGGCAGCTTCTAAGAATAATAACCCTTTTGTCGTTAATATTTTCACAGTAGTCTGAGTTCATTACACTTATACTGTATCCCGCTCTGTCATATGTTGCGTATGTTACAAGTTCTGTTATCGCATTATTTCCATATCCTCTACCACCTCTTTAGTATCACCTCTCTGGAAGGCAATGGATTACTTGGTTTTTCTTTTTTAACATAAGAAATAAGATGTTTATATGACAGTATAGAAATGAAATGAGGAATAACTAATCAAAACGTATAATGTCGGTTGATTCAAATTTTTCAGGAAAAACGAAAAACTGATGTCTACTATACTATTCAATGGAACATAGTGCTGTTTTCACAGTTAATTCAGGATGACTATAAAATCAGTTTATGTTTTGGACATTATACGTTTCGATCGGTCACCTAGCACATTACATGAGTTTTCATTATAAAATCTTCATTAATTCACTCGAAATTTAATACCTGAAAATAATTATTAACTTACAGTAATTTTCAGTTGCTTTACATTAATTATAAGACTTAGAACAATGTAACATTAATATTTACTTGAAGGAATGATACAGAGCCTTAAATTACATAAAAAAGTGTTCAATACAGTAATTTGTTACAGGCAGAATGAACTAAATTTTGTCCATTCCTGGTTCTTCTTGTAAACAATCACATCCGATATCTTCTGGAATGAATCTGCTGCATGGAACCTCTAATGTCCGTGAAAAAAAAATTCAGTTGTTCTTCTTCTTTGCGTGCCGAATCTTAATGTGAGCAGTTTCTTCACATCTTCCCTTTTCTCTTCCTTCATCACGCTTGACAACGCTAGTATAGGTCTTTCAGTAGCAGAGAACATCTTATTTTCACGTTTTGCCAATGTTGTGAATGATTTAGAAGGGTCATCGAAGTAATAATGAATACGTATTTTTAATTTTGTATCCTGATAACTGAGACTCCTCAGTTTTGACATTTTCAAAATTATTCTTTTTACTTCACTGGTATCATCTATCTTTTTCCATTCCTTTGAGAGTTCTTTATAGTTCTTAATCTCCCAGCCTTTTCCAACTACTCCCGTGTCCCCAACTTCATTACAGATCTGTACATACTTCTCCGGATGCAAAATTTCTGGAATTTGGCACTGTATAGTCTCAACTCGTCCAAAGGCCATGTCTACAGGTAAAAGCAATGTCCTTAAACTGGAAAATATTGATGTACATCCCTTATATATAATGGAGAAGATTTAACTAATCAGAATGTAACAGCGTCAATCGGATGTTGATTTTTATTCTGGCCACTACACTCATCAGCAACGAGAGTGGGAGTTGTGGTAGTCCGATCAAAGCGTATTTTAGAAACAAAATCTGCTATGGATGATGCAATTTCTTGTGGTCCTCTTCCAACTTCAGCTTCATTCCGTACACAGAATAAAGGGTGTGTTTTTTCTATATTTGTTACACAGAAGCTATGTCATGCAATTGGTCGGGCTTAGTATGGCTGTCCTATATTCGGTTTTGACAGAGGCTGGACTTGCTGTAAGTCAAATGCAGATATTTTATTTCCATGTGACGACTGCCTCATTAATTTACGCCGGCCGCGGTGGCCGTGCAGTTTTAGGCGATGAGTCCGGAGCCGCGGGACTGCTACGGTCGCAGGTTCGAATCCTGCCTCGGGCATGGATGTGTGTGATGTCCTTAGGTTAGTTAGGTTTAACTAGTTCTAAGTTCTAGGGGACTGATGACCTTAGATGTTAAGTCCCATAGTGCTCAGAGCCATTTTTTTCATTAATTTACGAAAATATCGAGCTACCAAGCTATGAACACTAGATTCAGTCATTATCTTCTTCTTCTGATTTGTATCTACAGCACTTGGGAATTTCATGCTGCATTCTAAGGCAATAACTGCATCTATCACTGGTAGGGGACCCAAAACCCGAATTGAAACTGGAGTTGAAAATTCTGCTGAAGAATGATTTTTTAATTTTGACATCAGTTGTTGCTGAGATGTTGTATAATTTTAAAATCTTGTTTATAATTAATTCACATGAGATATAAACTCTTTATCTTTTGTTTCTATTCGAATTACTTTCGGGGTCTTTCAGTTTTGATAAGAATTGCACCAGATGCTTTCGTTTAGTTTCATACTTCGCAATCTTACGATGACCCCATCTTTTATCTGTTAGTCCTCTTCTAGATGCAGTTCATTTCGCAATGGTATTTTATCTTGCTTCCCCAATACCAAAGAGTTTCCGAAACAATGCTGCACATACAGGAATTTTCTCAAGCCCTGATTTCAGTTGCAAATTTACCAAAACTCATGTTAGCATGAGATAGTTACTTACTTAACTTTGTGAAATAATAATGTTCTTTGTTTAGATTAGTACGTTGGAAAATTATCTACAAGTGTTCCTGAGTATGTTGGATCATTTCCTGTTTAGAGTCGGTACAAAGATACACTTCATTAAGAAGAAAAATTGAAATGAAAAATAGTGAGAATCTGTATTGAATCATCACAGTGACAGCTGCTGTTTTTTACTTTGGCACTTCCTCCACGAATGCACCGACACTTTGGACTGTTTAAATCCAGAAGATACGATATTTTTAGATAGCCATGTTTTTTATTTGGTGTATGTGGTGTCACCACCAGACACCACACTTGCTAGGTGGTAGCCTTTAAATCGGCCGCGATCCGTTAGTATGCGTCGGACCCGCGTGTCGCCACTATCAGTGATTGCAGACCGAGCGCCGCCACACGGCAGGTCTAGAGGGACTTCCTAGCACTCGCCCCAGTTGTACAACCGACTTTGCTAGCGATGGTTCACTGACAAAATACGCTCTCATTTGCCGAGACGATAGTTAGCATAGCCTTCAGCTACTTCATTTGCTACGACCTAGCAAGGCGCCATTACCAGTTACTATTGATACTGAATCATGTACCGTCAAGAGCGACGTTCACCATTAATGGATTAAAGTTAAGTATTCCACCAGCTACGTCCGTTTTTTCTAAATTCTAATTTCCTTCTCCTGTTCCAGACCTCACGCCAGCCTGCGTGAGCTAAAACGCGTGCCTTTCGGCTTCCTCTAGTAACACGGTGTTGGCTCTCCTGCCAACCACAACAGTGTACATAACTAATTTCTTTTGGTTATACATAGAATGTTTACTGGGATAGAGGAGCAATTAGAACGACCCTCTCTATGTTGGCAGGGAGGATCAAAATACATTAAATGAGAATCTTTACCACAATATCTAGGACAAAAAGAAAAAAAAACAGTGCTAGTTAGCGTCCATTTTTTACTGATGAATGCTAAGGAAACAAACTCTATTTTTCTAATAAGAAGATATAAACAGAAGATTAACTGATTTCAGTTTCAACTTCTCTTTTTCATTAGTTCTTCATTCTTTTTCTTTTTTCACGATCTTTTACGCTCCTCCCCTACAGTTACAGTTTCGTCTCCTATATCCATTGGATGCAGTGCACAAAAAACACAACATAATACTGCTGCTACGCAATACTAACAATAACGATTTTGCTAAAACAACGTCAAACAATACCAGAAGGCAACAATGCCGACTAAAGCTTTGAACATCCGCAAGCATTGAGAAAAGCTAAACTTGACAGTAGTGCCGAAATAGATGAAACAAAAGCAAACTGAATCGCAAATGATGCACATTATATATTCTGATTCTTTCATTCATGTTGACAATAAAGGATTTGTTTTAACCGCTCAATTTCAAGACTACTTTTCGTTGTTAAAATATACAGATAGATGCAATCTGATTGGTGGGTCATGTAGAACACATAAAATACCATGGGAAACTATAGCGAACTCAGTTTGGTCCATAGGT
Organism: Schistocerca serialis cubense; assembly: GCF_023864345.2. Lineage (NCBI taxonomy): Eukaryota > Metazoa > Arthropoda > Insecta > Orthoptera > Acrididae > Schistocerca > Schistocerca serialis. The sequence goes on from NC_064640.1 coordinate 588,900,332, forward strand.
GGACAATACACATTTTGACTGGTTGCCCCTCAAATCATCATTCTGGTTTGGAGGTTTATATTTCCATCTGGGCGTCTTTCTTTAATAGGCCACACACATGTTTCTAAATTTCGTTGATCGTGTATATAGATGACATTCGAAAGGCAATAACTTTTTTTAAAGCAACACATGACTTTCAGTGCATGTAGATAAGATGATTCTTTCATAACCGAAATAACTTTAAAGTCCAAGTGTTACATCGTTTTGTAATCAGTACTGAAGCAATTCGGAAGAAATGGATGAAAGTTTCCAGAACCATGAGCATTTCTACTCACCGAACTTCCTGGAAATGTTAGCTACGGAAAAAGCGTCACCTAACTGCTCTTGAATCCGGCACTCTTCGATTTAAAAATACCGTTACAGTATTCTCTAGAAGAAGGAGCTGTGTTTCCGCATAGCAATACTCTGCATTTCTAAAATCATGCAGCATTCTGAAATGACAGACAGGAATTAGCCAAAATGTAACAATCACTGTTGAAAATTCAGTTATGTAAGCTCAACATTGTTTCACAACTTGAAGTCAAAGCAAAAATGACCGCCGATAAATAAGCCTATGGCAACTGGATAAAAAAAATAATTCTGTGCTGCTGATTGCTATGAAAACAACTGATAAACGTCGAAAGAACTAAACTTCGCAGACATCACAACTTGAATTCTGGTGCTGGTACCTAAATACACTATTTGGTTAAAACTATCGGGACACGAGTACGTAAAGCGTAATCGACTACTAGATGTCACGACAGGCGGATCTACGAGTATAAATGGAGGTGTGGAGTACTGAATTGATGGCAGAGAAGCAATAATAGTAGAATTTTTCGGTCAGGAAAGCTCAGTGACTTCGAAAGTTGGCTAGTCATTGTGTACCACGTGCATAACAAATCCCTCATGGGCATTTTAAAGCTGCGCATGTCAGTTGTTGATGATGGTATTTTGAACTTGAAACGCTAGGGAACACCTACAACTAAATCAAGACCAGGTGGACCTCATTTAATGATGGACAGCGACCGTCGAGCATTACGAAAGACGATTGTACAAAATCGAATGAAATCACCGAAAGGATTCACTCGAGAGTTCGAAAGTGCTACCAACAGTCCAGGTATCAAAATGGGGGTGCGTAGTGAGTTAAAAATAATGAGGTGCAATGGACCAGCATCTGCTCATCAGCCACACATATCTATAGTCAATGCTGAGCGACGCTTGAGATGGCGTAAAGAGCGACGTCCCGGGACATTGGTTGACTGGAAATAAGTGACTTGGAGTAACTACTTATGCTATAGCCTCTGTTAAATCCGATGGAAGGATTTGGGTTTGGAGAATGCCTGGAGAAGGTTACTTGTCATCACGTGTACTGCCAATAGTGAATGGCGCAAGAGGTGGCGTTAGAGTATGCAGGAGTTGTCCGTGGTTAGGGTGCAGTTCCGATATGGTACATAAGAAAAAATTAAATGCGGAAAATTATGAATGCATTTTACGATATTCTGTGCTACGTGCAATAAAGGAACCATTCGCAGCCGACGATTGTTTGTATTAGCAATACAGTGCACCCTGTTATACATCAGCGTCTGTGAGGCAACCGTCTGTGGACAATAAATTTCTGAAATGGACTGGTTTGCCCGAAGTCTCGACTTGAATCCAAGAGAACACATATTGCATGAGTTAGAACGTCGCTTTCCCTCCAGAATCTGGCGTCCATCGGGACTAACTTCTCTAGTTTCAGCTCCTCAAAAAGAATGGGCATCCATTCCTCCACAAACATTCAAACACCTCACTGAAAGTGTCCCCAGCAGAGTTCAAGCCGTCTCAAAGGAGAAGGGTGAAAGTATTAATGTCCGTTAATTGTTAGACGGATAGTTTTGATCAGATAGCGTCTTGTGGATTTAACTGTCTATCACACTCACCAAGAAGGGATACAAGATGACCAAGTAATAAATCGATAACGTTTTTTTATCCTTACACAGAATCAACTCGCATTATGAAAACCATGAATGAAATAGTTGTTCTGTGTCGCTTATCTTGAGACTGACTTCCTTAATCTGTTGACAGTGCAATCAGCTACTTCATACAGTAAGGTACACATGTCGTCCTACGCTAAGACCACTTTGCTATAAAAGTGGCGCACTGTTAGAAGAGAGTACATATGTTCCAGTTTTCCTGCAGACGCATTTCTGGTACGGGTAAACAATGTATCGCAGTATGTGACTGAAATTGAGTGAAGACTTAAAACGTACTCCAGAGTTGAAGTACGTGGAACAGTATCGTTTTTGTGGATAAAACTTGTTAGTTCCATGTAGATCCATCGCGGCAATCTGGAGGTACATTATGTGATGAAAAGTATCCGGACACATTGCTGAAAATGACTTAAAATTTCGTGGCGCCATCCATCGGTAATGCTGGAGTTCAATATGGTGTTGGCCTACCCTTAGTCTTGATGTCAGCTTCCACTCTCGAAGGCATACGTTCACTCAGGTGCTGGAAAGTTTCTTGGGGAATGGCAGCCCATTCTTCACGGAGTGCTGCACTGAGGATAGGTATCGATGTTGGTCGGTTAGGCCTGGCATGAAGTCGGCATTCCAATACATCCGAAAGGTGTTTTATAGGATTCAGGTCTGGACTGTGTGCAGGCCAGCCCATTACAGGGATGCTATTGTCGTCACAGGCCGTGCATTATGAACAGGTGCAATCGCCATCCCCAAATTGCTCTTCAGCACTGTGAAACTAGAAGTTGCTTAAAACATCAATGTAAGCCTGTGCTGTGATAGTGACACCCAAAACAACAAGGGGTCCGAGACTCCTCCACATGTAAAACACGAAGACACCATAAAACCACCGCCTCCGAATCTTACTGTTGGCACTACACACTCTGGCACATGACGTTCACTGGGCATTCGCCATACCCACACCCTGCTATCAGACCGCCACATTGTGTACCGTGATTCGTCACTCCACACAACGTTTTTCCACTGTTCAGTCGTCCATTGTTTACGCTCCTTACACCAAGCGGGGTGTCGTCTGGCATCTACCGGCGTGATGTGTGTTTCTGAGCAGCAGCTCGACCATGAAATCCAAGTTATCTCACCTCCCGCCTAACTGTCATAGTACTTGCAGTGGATCCTGATGCAGTTTGGAATTCCTGTGTGATAGTCTGGATAAATATCTGCCTATCACACATTACGACACTCTTTAATTGTCGGTGGTCTCTATCAGTCAACAAACGAGATCGGCTTGTACGCTTTTGTGCTGTACGTGTCCCTTCACGTTTCCACTTCACTGTCACATCGGAAACAATGAAACTAGGGATTTTTAGGAGTATGGGAATCTCGCGTACAGACGTATGACACAAGTGACACCAAAACACTTGACCACGTTCAAGTCCATAGGTTCCGCTGACCGACCCATTCTGCTCTAATCACGATGTCTAATGAGTACTGAGGTCGCTGATATGGAGTATCTGGCAGTAGGTGGCAGCACAATGCCCATAATATGAAAAACGTATGTTTTTGGTGTGTAGGGATACTTTTGATCGCATAGTGTACATGGACCAAATGCCGTGTGACGTCTAGCCGTAGTGAAATGATGCCAACAATTTGACCAATGTGGCACAGACTTGAATGATGCTGATCGGGAAGCAAGGTCATCGGCATCAACCACTGACAACAATGTCCATGATATCAAGGAAAACATCTGGGGGTAGGAGGATGGGAGGGGGCAGATTTTTCGAAAATGAACACAGCTGTTCCAGAATGATACCGTGACCAAGAAGCAAATTACTATCGCGGACGAATTGAAATATTAGTAGAACGTTCCGATGCTTGTTTACAGAGACTTGGTGTCTGCGTTGAAAAAAGTTCCATGTATCTCTGTCGCTTTGAAGTTTAGTGCAGCTTTCAGTAGACTTTACTTGGTGTACCATAGTAGTGTGTAATTATTTTTAGGATTATCCTTGTAGGTACGTTTAGAAATCGAGTAACTGACAAATAATGTAGTCAGTCGTCAGAGTGCTTAATGATATTTCCCGAATTCGGTTTAGAGCTTTCCGTTGCCACAAGGGCAAGCTATTACCACTGAAGCTGAATCGCATTACGTGCATAAGGGTTGTTCATAGTATTTAACCTTTGGTTAAAATGATGACACAGTTTAAGAACGAAGTCGTTCAAGGATCAGAATTCTACAAATAGCGGACCACATACATTCCCAGCAGAAAGTGAAATCAGAAATTCAGTTTGCAGCAGATGAGTCAACATATCTTACTCATGCTATTTTGTCTAAAACTGACATGGTGACACCGTGGCTGTGTACAATTAATGTAGGTTAATTCTTACAAAGAAGAAAACAGCAAACAGCCACTTTTAATACTGCTATTTATTTAGGTAATTAGCACCGTTACCGGTTTCGAACTGGCAAGTTCATCATCAGACCGCTGTTCACATGATTTTCAAGATACGCTTTACATTATCATCCGTTTTCGATTTTTATTATTCCACTGTGGCGAAGTATTTTCGGTGTGTTGTTGCCGTCGAAAATTCCGCTCGATTTTGTTGCGAAATCGCAGGATTGTCTTTTTCGTATACTCTTAAATATATCCACATATGTTGCAGATTCTTTTTGGTGTGTATGTGTGTATGTGTGTGTGTGTGTGTGTGTGTGTGTGTGTATGTGTGTGTGTGGTTCTTTGCACAATATGGTGATGTACAAGTTACGTAAGTGCTGGATATATTTAGGAATATGCAAAAAATACAGTCCTGCAACTTCGCAACAAAATCGAGCGGAATTTTCGACGGCAACAACACACCAAAAATACTTCGCCACAGTGGAATAATGAAAATCGAAAACAGATGATAATGTAGAGTGCATCTTGAAAATCATGTGAACAGCCGTCTGATGATGAACTTGTTATTTCGAAACCGGTAACGGCGCTATTTACCTAAATAAATAGCAGTATTAATAGTGGCTGGTTGCTGTTTTCTTCTGTGTAAGAATTAACCTACATTAATATCTTACTCAACAGAAAGTCAGTGTATTAGATCTGACGTATTTCCGTTTACTAAGAGGTTCTTGGATTTAGCCTTACCATCTTCGAAATATTTAAGGTATACATCTAATGTCGTGATAGTATACAGTATCAGGAAGTACGAAGAAATAGTTTAAAAATAGAACTTACCTAGCTTTCCTTTCGGAAAATGTATTTTCGATGTGGGTTGAATCTCCACAGCATGCTAACACATTTCTCCAAACAATCAATTTTAATTATTACATACTGGCTGAATATTGACGAAGGTAACGAAAGGAAAGGTAGACTGGTATAAATGGTTATTTTTGTCCCCTAGTGATCCACTTTTTCGGTAAAACCAAACAATAGGGAAAATTAAATGAGAAATCGTTTTCAGGTGCATTCTGCGTTGTTGCGAAAGTATAATTACTTTGTTTAAGTCTTTAAACTTTTCGAAATACTATACCCCTTTTTCTGTCGTTTCATTCAACGCTGCGCGTTCTTACTGGATCATTTAGTAAATACTGCTGTATCGTAGTATTAAGGATCAATTATGCAGTGTAGTACATTTTGAATCGCTTGTCCATTCTCATAGTTTCAAAGAAAAGAAGTTTTAAAGTAGCTCAGTTTCATTTGTGACATTGAGAAGCAGAAATTAAAGATGTCATCCAACAATACAAGGGCCAGTATGAAGAAGAGAACAGCAGCAAATTTCTGCAGTAAAGTAGCTGAGGCCAAAACTGAGAGCCGGACCAGTTCTCAAATGAACATTATAAATGTAGTCAGTCCGTTCACAGTAACAGACTCGGTCCTTTGCTAGGTATGAATACGACCTGAACGTAGAGCACCTAATAACTTCAGAAGGCAACTCTGCCTTCTTGCCGCTGCGTCTCTAATAAGCAAGGGATACAGGTCAACAACATTAAACTTTAAAAATGTCAAGTTGAAACTCCGTACAGCCTCCTACGTCATCCTGTTTCCCTTGGAAATGGTCTCTTTACATAAATATCTTTTACTGTCGGGAAGTCCAAAGCCAACTTCTGGAGTGTTTGTCCTACCTTGGCACATTCCTGTAATTTGTATGCATCGTACTGCTCACAGCGCACCGGGGGCACGCTGCGAGGTATTCTCTTTCATTCCAGGGTGGCATCTCGGAATTCGGCCATAATATAATTGCCTTTCATTTTCCTCCAGACGAGCAATTGTAATGTGTTCTTTCCTTCTGTGAAACAGTATTAATATATCTTGGAGAGGCATACAGCAGAACATAGCTCGTACATATTCATTTACTGAAAAGAAAAACGTAATGGCCGCCATACATTTTAACTGCATACGTCGATCTATTAACATATTTTAATTTGTATAAAGTAAATGTAAACGAAATAGCACCATCGTTCTTAATTCCTACAACGGTATTTTTCATCAGAAAAAATAATCGCTCCATTAGCGTCTCTAAAATCCGCATGTGAATCTCTTATGAAAACGATATCGACATTATCTTGAGCGAATTAGGATAAAGAAATATTTCCACCTTATTTTACAGAAACTGCGTTAAAGGGTAAAATCAAAGATGAGTTCACTTCATTCAGAAATTCTTGAAAGCTATGCGATGTAATTGCTTAGACCGTCTTTAAAGTCTCGTCGACTCTTCGATGATGCCAAGCACACGAAGCCGACACAAAATGCCCTTTGCAGCAAACCGAGTATCGTTTCTGGACTTCGTCGTCTGAAAATTGATTAGCATTGTTACCCCATAGTATTCGTATCGACACTAGAAAAATTGCTTCTCTTGGCCAGAACAGTTTTCCTGCTGGTAAAAAGCATTCACAATCCATCCCATACAGCCGGCTTTTACTTCCGCAGTTAGAGTTGATTCTTAATTCTAATACACATCAGAGGGGTACAAGAAAATACCCAACTTACATTGAGTGACTAAAACTGTCAAGACACTTTTTTTCTTTTTTCAGAAGCTGCCGATTCTTGATTTCAGAGCACATCACAGGCAGGGAATTTTGTTGAACGTTGTAAACTGATTCTGTGCAAATGGACTGCCACTGAACATTTTAATTTAGCTACTAGCAATCAATAATACTGCATGTTGTAATATTGTGGTATATCTGCTCGTTGAGGAAGAATCTGTTCATTCCACTGAAACATGTAATAAGTATAAAATGTGGTGTTCTGTCTAGAACCTATTACAGACAGCTCCTTAAATAGATGCTCATAATACCAGTTTACTTTTACTTCCTAACGCAGTTCGGTAAAACAGTTAATAACAGGGCTTACACAACAGTATCATTCTTAAATATAATGCTAGATGATTAAAGGGCTCACTCTGTTACTCAGCCTTTCAGAAAATTATTATGCATTCAGTTACAAAAACTTTGACCGTTTAGTCAATGACTTTAAGGGTCTAGCAGATAAAGTAAATTTCAAACAGAAACTGAAATTATTGCTGCTCTACAGCTCCTAATGTTTCATAGAAGAGTCTGTGATTATACAACATTTTAATCTACGTTTGTGTGACAAAAAGTGAGAGAGAGAGATTCCATAAAGAACTGGGTGTTAATCACGTTATGAAAAAAAGAAAAGGAGTTGGCGTAGTGGAAAACTTAATAATAAAGTCCACTACTTCCTTTGAAATAGTGTACATTATTCACCAAAGTTAATTTGGAAGGTCAGCTAACCTTCAGAGCTTCAGCTGTCTATCGAATAAACTTTACGGTGCTCCCAACATGCCAGCAATATGTATCTGTGCCTGCCGCTGACTACTTTTGAATATGACAGCATGATAAAGTATCTTTCGCACCGTATTTCCACTCGTATACGAGCAATACGAACAGAGTTCTTAGAGTCATGTTAGAATACTGTGAAGTATAGCCATTTCGAAATGCTGTTGTCACATTTTATGAGTTACGTATTTCATCTGTTGAAGAGATAACCAGTGTAAGGAATTATTTGACAACAACTGTATGCGGGAAGACGTGAAAAAATGATTGATGGAGCAGCTGGAATGCTTCCGCGATTTCATCCAAAATGCCATCGGTGTACACAAAGTGCATGTAATGTACGTGGTGTAAACGCGATAGAAAAAAGAGCTTGTGATCACTGGAGACAGTAAATTAGTTAACAAAAAATCGCACATGCGTTAATATACATGCCATATGAACTGACGTAAGTCCCCCTAACGATTAGGATTTATCCCTCCGAAATGCGTAATGAAATTAAAATAAATTGCGCTTGCTTACAGTAAACTAGCAGTTTGAACTGGTTTCAGTATTATATTCGTGCCACTCATGTAGAGGTATGTAAATAGGGAGACACAGTGCGAGACGGTTTTGTATGAAATTACAATACAAAGAGTAAGGCATGTCAAGTTCTGTACTTCAAGAATTGGAGCATTATCTTCTAGAGCTGCATACGCAAACTGTAATGAAAAGGAGGTTATTGATCTCGTGTATACAATAAGAAGTGTTGTAACTCTTTTGATATACTCGTCCCCTTTCCAGCTGATACCAAGCTCTGCAAGTATGGTGCCCGGATCAATAGTCTCTTTTCACGTTATTCGTTATGGATATCATAACTGCCTACCCTAGTTCTTTGCTCGCTGAGGATTCATTAGCTTTTCAATGGTTTTCGTAATGGATGTTTATTTCTTGTTTGTGCAGTAACGAATAATAGAGAGATTTTCCAGGTCCAATAACTTCCAAAGCCGCACCCACTCTAAATGTGGGCTTTACCGCATTATCTAAAGGTCAAAAACTTCACATCATCTTCTTCATTGTTAAAGCTATCAGTGGCTCAGAAAGTAGTTCAGTATGAAAAAAAAAAAGAAAAGCTGAAGTTGCCCGAGTAGGACTAAAAATAATAATGTATTCATTAATGTTAACACTAATCTTATGTAATTTGGGTTCCTCATCTTTCGATAAAACAATCGTTCAAAATATGTATGGAACATGTAACTAACTAATTAGCTGGATTCTTAACAGCCATTTACTATAACTAAAATTCTTCCGTCACCAATATTCCGATCGACTACGCCCCGCTTATGAATTGCCGTCGTATAGTGCGAAGGCGTCTCATTAACGGATAATCCATTTGAACAGCAAGGTAAGAAGTAAATACCGGGGCTCTTCACTGAACATGAGCAGTATCACCTTCTCTCAGACTTCAAACTGGTATTCGCTCACTGAGTACGAATACTCGCGGAGGCAGTTGATTCGAGGTGAGGCGAAAAGTGGTAGCCGGCGCGTGTTTTAGAGCAGCTGCGAAGAACGTGATGTTCGGTCCGTTCGCTTGTAACGACGAAGCGATCGTCGACGACCCGAACGCCTCTCCGTAAAATAAGCCATAAATAGAGGATATAGCCGGCGCGTACCACCGCTTGAAAGACCGCACCAACATGGAATATGAAACAGCTGCGTGCAGTTTCTGTCCGCTTCAGGTAGCGTTACGAGATCGATTTTCGTGCGGTTCCTGTCCTTCCACTTCGCTAAGGCACACAGCAATAAATACATTCACCTTCTTCTCTAAAGAGGCACTAGAGATGAGCGGCAGATAAAGTGACACACATTTCACGTTTACTGTCAGTAAATATTTATAGCTATCACAATTAATTCTGCACTTCATACTGTTTACTTTCCTAAATGATCATATTAAAACATAAGTTGTCACTTACACTGCATAGTAAAAGTTGAAGGTGTAGACGGTGTAAGAAGAGAAAGGGCGTCTAATAGTGCAGGATTCTGATCTTTGGAACGTACAAATCGCCACGATTATACGTTAATAAAACCATAAAATTTAGATACGCTTTACATGCAAATTCTAAATCACTACTGAAGAGTGACAATGCTTCTTTACAGAAAAGACTTGATAGATTTGCAGTTCCCAACAGATGAAACCTGAACATGTTTTATTGTTACCTTAGTCAGTTCCACAAATATTACCTTGATTAGAAAGACGATAAATTTGTTTAGACAAGGTTTTGATGGCGTGTGTTATGTTTATAAGAATATATTCTGGAGTCAGGACACCACATTAAATGTGATTTGACGGCACAGCTATGTTAGTGGTAATAAGGCGAACATTTCTGTGCGAAATGTTATTCATGCAATGCACAAATACTATTCTTCGCTCTAGTTGTGGTTTCTGCCACTAAATTCAGCGTGAGAGTATATAAAGTCTCTATACAGTGTATCCCAACGCTTGCGACCACATTCAGACAGATGCTAAGAGATCAGAAACAGAAATCTTTCAGAAAGGGGGCTAGTGGTCAGATATGAGTATTTAATTTGTAAAAAAAAAGGGTTCAAATGGCTCTGAGCGCTATGGGACTTAACTGCTAAGGTCATCAGTCCCCAATAACTTAGAACTACTTAAACCTAACTAACCTAAGGACATCACACACATCCATGCCCGAGGCAGGATTCGAACCTGCGACCGTAGCGGTCGCGCGGTTCCAGACTGTAGCGCCTCAATTTGTAATTTGATATACATAACTCATATGTTACGTCAAAAATTTGGGCTAAATGTGGTTCTTCAACTTAGTAACCAGAAGTGGCAGTGTGTCCATTACAACACAATTCAGCAGTGGAAGTGAACTCCGAGTTGAAAATCATTTGTTCCCATCATTAGTACACTGTTTTAGACAGGGGTTAATTTATGTTCACCTCCACTCTGGATTTAAAGAGACATTCTTACAGCTAATTGTAATGTGCGATTATTTGTTTGGTGAGAATCTTGCTAAGATCCTCTGGGGGTTGAATGAGCCACATATTATTGTTTTCTATAGACGGCTGTTGACTTTTTCCGTTTAGGATGGCGGCCTTTAGAAAACTTTTTCTTGTACAGTCGTTCAGTTTTCTTGGCACTATATGCTCTTGAGCATACGCTAATTGTCTGTCTGCGATTTCCTGCAGAGTTCAATGCTCCATTGATGAAAACCAGTCACAAAAATGTTTACAGAGTTAATTCCATGTGGACACATAACAGACGATTGTGTATGATACATGAAAGTAGGGTGTCAGACACTTACTTTACAAACACGTTCCTATAACGTAATGTTAATTCAGAACCTCTTGGTGTTTGAAATATTCAGTTTAGGATTCCTTATCGCGTTTATAATTTTTACCTTCGAAATTCAAAACATTCAGGGTGTAGAGCAGATCCTTATTTCCAACGATTTTGTCAATCCAGTCTTGCAGCCGTTATAATAACACGCTAGTGATCTTATCACTAAACAGTAACAAGATTGACCCTAAACTACGACGAAAGTAACACTTTTTCCTAATTTTTCGGAATTATTGTCTGGAGATGTCTGCATTTCGGGGTAAAGGGAGTAGGTTTGCGTCATTGTCAGGGAATTGAAACGGAAATAATTTTGCCGAATCATTATTTGTCAGACACGTTAATTCGTTAAGATATATACTAAAAGAGGACTTCTTTATTTAAATTTAGAACGCGGCTAGAGGTTTCATACCAACGAACTCCTGTTACTGGCAACAGAAAGTGATGGTGTATACTTCATGCATACGTGTCACGCACTGTGATGATGGTATGAATCAGCGGTTCTGGTTATGACCCTTACTCTACTTTTAACTTCACCAGTGATTGCATAAAGAGAGTCGTATAGCGTGTTACTATGGCCTCGAGGATTTGTGCCCCAAGAGTTCTACAGGTAAAACTGTTTACGTCAATAACACTTTAGAATTAAACATAAATGAGAAAGTATCTGACGCAACTCAGGTTAATTATGCGTAATTAGTTCTATGTTGGTGTCTGGTTTCCGTTTTTAGACGGCTGTGCGGAACAGTATTGACGTCATCGATTTGATGCGCATGTACAATGGCTGGTGGTGTAACAGCCTTGCTGCTGCTACTCTATATTTGGCCCACTTCGGCGGCCGGCCCTCGTAACAACGTAGGTCCGCCGGTTCGACTTGGACAAGGGGCGGAATACAAATACGTGATGACCAGTCTAGATAGATTTGCTGGCCGTAGATCCTTGAGAGAGTAAGTGCCGGTTACAGAGCATGTACTCGGATTTAAAGGCGCTTCAGTTAAACGTGCAATCTCTGTTCGCTTGGGATGCATGTAATACCTTTCTCATCAGTGCCGCCGGTATTACAGTCGTTCATCACAGTTACTCCACATAATCAATACTGTATTTTGTCTTTTAATAATGGTGACCCATTTCACGTAGACTTACAGCAAAGACTAGGATTACAGAAAGTAAACTTGAACACCTTAAACATTGTAGCTGATTCTTTTAATCCCTTATTTCTTGAATAAGCCAGTAATTACAAGAAAATTTTAAGGATTTCTTAAACTAGGAAATGGAAAGCTTGCAGACTGCTGGTATCAAATTTCTGTTCTCAGCACTTTAGCATAAAAAAATTGGTCATCCTTGTTGCAACTTCCCTTAGGGTTACTAATGAACTTGGTAGTCTTTGTTAAGTAATTCAGCGATTAATCTCGTTATTCGTTTCAGCACTTTCTAATGTCCACTATTATGAAAAGAAATGCGAGTAATTACTTCTGTTAGTTTTCTTATATTGACTTATACTGATAGTAATGGAACTTTAAAATCATTCATCACTAGTGTGTTGCTTTATTTCCTCCATTTCATCGCTCTAATGAATAAGACGTGCGATATCATAGCAATTTGTTTCACTCCAGATCATTGGTGCCAGAACATTTCCGCACGCTTGAAATGCCGTAGTGGCAAGGGCGTAATACGGGTACCTTGATTCGGAGAAAATCAACGTCTATAGCGTCAAATGCTGAATGCGCCAGAAGGTTGATGGCTAACGCCTTTCCTAACGAACCTTGAAGTCTGTGATTCTACACTACTGGAAATTGAAATAAGAACACCGTGAATTCATTGTCCCAGGAAGGGGAAACTTTATTGACACATTCCTGGGGTCAGATACATCACATGATCACACTGACAGAACCACAGGCACATAGACACAGGCAACAGAGCATACACAATGTCGGCACTAGTACAGTGTATATCCACCTTTCGCAGCAATGCAGGCTGCTATTCTCCCATGGAGACGATCGTAGAGATGCTGGATGTAGTCCTGTGGAACGGCTTGCCATGCCATTACCACCTGGCGCCTCAGTTGGACCAGCGTTCGTGCTGGACGTGCAGACCGCGTGAGACCACGCTTCATCCAGTCCCAAACATGTTCAATGGGGGACAGATCCGGAGATCTTGCTGGCCAGGGTAGTTGACGTACACCTTCTAGAGCACGTTGGGTGGCACGGGATACATGCGGACGTGCATTGTCCTGTTGGAACAGCAAGTTCCCTTCCCGGTCTAAGAATGGTAGAACGATGGGTTCGATGACGGTTTGGATGTACCGTGCACTATTCAGTGTCCCCACGACGATCACCAGTGGTGACGGCCAGTGTAGGAGATCGCTCCCCACACCATGATGCCGGGTGTTGGCCCGGTGTGCCTCGGTCGTATGCAGTCCTGATTGTGGCGCTCACCTGCACGGCGCCAAACACGCATACGACCATCATTGGCACCAAGGCAGAAGCGACTCTCATCGCTGAAGACGACACGTCTCCATTCGTCCCTCCATTCACGCCTGTCGCGACACCACTGGAGGCGGGCTGCACGATGTTGGGGCGTGAGCGGAAGACGGCCTAACGGTGTGCGGGACCGTAGCCCAGCTTCATGGAGACGGTTGCGAATGGTACTCGCCGATACCCCAGGAGCAACAGTGTCCCTAATTTGCTGGGAAGTGGCGGTGTGGTCCCCTACGGCACTGCATAGGATCCTACGGTCTTGGCGTGCATCCGTGCGTCGCTGCGGTCCGGTCCCAGGTCGACGGGCACGTGCACCTTCCGCCGACCACTGGCGACAACATCGATGTACTGTGGACACCTCACGCCCCACGTGTTGAGCAATTCGGCGGTACGTCCACCCGGCCTCCCGCATGCCCACTATACGCCCTCGCTCAAAGTCCGTCAACTGCACATACGGTTCACGTCCAAGCTGTCGCGGCATGCTACCAGTGTTAAAGACTGCGATGGAGCTCCGTATGCCACGGCAAACTGGCTGACACTGACGGCGGCGGTGCACAAATGCTGCGCAGCTAGCGCCATTCGACGGCCAACACCGCGGTTCCTGGTGTGTCCGCTGTGCCGTGCGTGTGATCATTACTTGTACAGCCCTCTCGCAGTGTCCGGAGCAAGTATGGTGGGTCTGACACACCGGTGTCAATGTGTTCTTTTTTCCATTTCCAGGAGTGTATAACGGGTTTATGGCCAATAATTCACTGCTCTATCGTAAATTTAAGTGAAAAGTTGAGCCGATTTATAATCGGAATGTCTAAGACGTAACTGTCACGAGTTGCTTCTTTGAATAAGGTAATTTTCGTTTAAGATATTTTAAACAGCGCCACACGAATCACCTGTGTCTCCCATACAACAGCTGATAATTTGAAATCTCCCCCAAATACTATAATATGATCTTCTCCAGTTTTTTCCTGTAGTATTCCACCACTACGAATAACCATGTTTGAGCCACCTTCAGTGCTTACCACCCTCCAGATCATCTGTTCCAACCTCACTGTATAATATCGTATTATTTTCAGTTGAAAACACACTTCCATCACCGGGATTCAGCTTACCTTTATGACATATTTTGTAATCAGGTTCAAATTTTTGTCACTATTCGTTTCTAATTTCAGTTCCCTTTCTCTTCCTAATATTATTGTATGTAGACATTATTACCGTTTATAAGCAGGATTATTTCAAGGACTTTTCCATGAACGGTGTTGGATAGAACTAATATTATGTTAACAACGTGTTTCTGTGGAGCTGCCTTCTGTAACTAATGCAGCAGAATTTCTTCCCTTTTCGAAAAAACGCATAATTTTTATGAGGCTTTTGAAGAGGTTTCTCCATGCTTCAAAGACGTAAATGGGGGAAACGTAATCCTGCGAATAGAGCACGCCAGACCTCCTGTAAGGGCATCTTACAATTCTCAAGCCGTTGCCGTCGATTGAGAAATCTCTGTCCGGGATCTTCAGTCATATCGAAACGACTGGTTTCAGACCTCCACTTGACTTCAACTGGAGTATCACGAACCCTTCTGTGAAGAATGCTGCAAAACGCTGTCAACGCTTCTACCCCGCGTCGAAGGTTATTTGTCTTCGCTTACTTTATCCTGTCTCGTTTAGGAAACTAGGATGGTCTTTTATTCCAAACAGCCGGTGTCATGAACTACGATTTCAACCCAATCCACTCGTTAACCACCTGCCGAGAGTTCTCGGATAATATAACGACTCGACATGGGCCTTCCATCCTTATCTATCTATCTCTGAGGTGTACCATCACCCACGTAACGTTGCAGTTTTACGTGCTTTCGCACATTTCTACATCTACATCTACACGTACATTAAGTATCTGTAGTCACAGTGAGCTGGATGGCAGAAAGTACATCCTGCTGTACCAGGTATTAGGGCAGCACCCCTGCCATTCGTGTACGGCACGTGGGAAGGACGATTGTTTAAATGCCTCTGTGGACACTGTTATTGGCCTTATCTTATCTTCGTTGTTCGGAAGTGGGCCACATGTAGAGGGTTGCAGTATATTTCCAGACTGTTCATTTAATTCTGGTTCTTCATACGTTGTAATAAGGCTTCCACGGGATAGTTTCACTGATATCGGCTCCAGGACGAAGAAGAGTGTACTTAAATGTATTCTTAAGAGTGGAAAAGATATCAAATTTTTTTTAATGTCGTAAGAGATCAGTTATGCCATTAGAACTAACTTAAGCCTTCAGCCCAGAAATAGACATAATCACCTCTGTTGAGACTTCGATCATCACAGAATTCTCGGAACCTCTGGTTTCAGCCCTCGACTCGATTGGAAAGCAGGGCACTACGTTCTGGCAGGCGCACCGGAAGGTTCTAGGGATCCCATGTGATGCTTGAGGCTGTTTGAATTACACAGCCCTCGTCGTCAGGTGCTTCAACGCCATCGCAGCCCAGGACGGCAGCCGAAAGTCTGTCGACTCCAGCCAACGCAGCTTCCCTGTGTCGTGTTAGCACAATGATCAGTGCTCACTGCTTCCGTACGAAATAAATGTCGCTGCTTTTCGCCCTTATCTGCTTCCAACTAATAATACCGAAGATTCGCCAGTAAACACAACTTCATTATGCCGCTACGTTGTTCGTGATTATATAATCATTCGTTAAAACATGGAGCACTGTTTGCAACTGTCGCTAACTGAAACGTAATCAGATAACTGTGATGCTTCGGCATCATGACAATAAACTAGAGTGTCATATAACCCTATAGAAAAACTCATAAAATACGCAGACACTCAGAGAAATGAAAAGCACTAATCTACACAGACGAAAACTAAACGGCCACAGACCACTTCCAGATAGAAGACAGTAATTAAAGGACTTAAATAGGCGCTCTATACACACTAATTACCGCTGACGTTGCCCACTGCTCACGCCAAGGGTCAGAGTACTAGACTATAATATAACCTAGTGCGGCTCTGGTGCTCGCTAAATACGGAAACTATCGAGGAAAAATCAATAAAAAGTATTTAACACAAATAAAGAGAGTTACTGTTCACTTCTTGACAGAAGCACGTAAGAAAACAGTCTAACCAAACGCTGTGTAAATCCGAGAACAGGTGCTGTTTGCATATGTTCACTGGTCAACGACTGGGGTAATAAGGCATTACTAACAACCTAACAACCCCAAAGAACACACAGCGAACTTTGAGCTTCACCAGTATAGTGCGAAAATTCTCTGCATAAATATTTGTTTGACAGACGTTCCACATGCAGTAATACAATCGTGGATGCATCTTATTTTGGAAACGACACATTAATACTTCGTTTTATTACTGCAAATTGATAAATAAGCTCAGGATTTTTTTATAAAACGTGCTGCAGCACAATCTATACGTTTAATTTAACAATCAAAGATACATAAATGGCTGAGTTAATGAGTTTCGCAACCTTAAACATTTATATTTAATATTTAACACAAATAAAGAGAGTTACTGTTCACTTCTTGACAGAAGCACGTAAGAAAACAGTCCAACCAAACGCTGTGTAAATCCGAGAACAAGTGCTGTTTGCATATGTTCACTGGTCAACGACTGGGGTAATAAGACATTACTAACATCCTAACAACCCCAAAGAACACACAGCGAACTTTGAGCTTCACCAGCATAGTGCGAAAATTCTCTGCATAAATATTGGTTTGACAGACGTTCCACATGCGGTAATACAATCGTGGATGCATCTTATTTTGGAAACGACACATTAATACCTCGTTTTATTACTGCAAATCGATAAATAAGCTCAGGATTTTTTTATAAAACGTGCTGCAGCACAATCTATACGTTTAATTTAACAATTAAAGATTCATAAATGGCTGAGTTAATGAGTTTCGCAACCTCAAACATTTATATTCAATATTTAACACAAATAAAGAGAGTAACTGTTCACTTCTTGACAGAAGCACGTAAGAAAACAGTCTAATCAAACGCTGTGTAAATCCGAGAACAGGTGCTGTTTGCATATGTTCACTGGTCAACGACTGGGGTAATAAGGCATTACTAACAACCTAACAATCCCAAAGAACACACAGCGAACTTTGAGCTTCACCAGCATAGTACGAAAATTCTCTGCATAAATATTGGTTTGACAGACGTTCCACATGCAGTAATACAATCGTGGATGCATCTTATTTTGGAAACGACACATTAATACTTCGTTTTATTACTGCAAATTGATAAGTAAGCTCAGGATTTTTTTTTATAAAACGTGCTGCAGCACAATCTATACGTTTAATTTAACAATCAAAGATTCATAAATGGCTGAGTTAATGAGTTTCGCAACCTTAAACATTTATATTTAATTAATACGTCAAAACCCGGTTATTCTACTTATCCTCCTTCTCTTCTTCTTCTTTTTTACCATTGTTTTTTCCCGTTCTTCAAGGTGATCGGTATTTTTTTAGGGTTGAGGCAATGTGGTGGCCGGATGCCCTTCCTGACGCCACCTTCACTTCATTTACCACCCCCCCCCCCCACCCCCAGGATGGAATCTGCATATCCAAACCGTCTGCTCATAGAGTAAAATTATATCCAAATTTGAGGTTTTCTGGATGTCTGTGTAGCGTATATCTGAGACGGGATATGGGTACTAGCCTAAAAACCACAGGGAGACTGGCTAGCTCAAAAGCCCTCATCATAATGCGGAAGGCGGATTCGATTCGAAGCAGGCTCGCCTCCCGGAATACTGGAAGCGGCACGTTAACGCTTTCGGCTATCCAGGAGGGGCCTGTGACTATTATTGTTATTATCATTATTATTATTATTATGCTTGCACTAGTTATGTTGACTACGGAAGCACTAGCTTGACCCATTATATGTCCATGTGGAAGTCAACGCAGTCGCCAAAGTGTTAGCTAAAGTGTAAATACGCATACCCTTCTCTAATATGTAAAAGGCGCTTAGAAGAAAGAGACTATACAAGCAATACATTCAAATTTAATTGTAAATAAGACATTAATGCTGTTTGGGTGTATATTTTCTTAGGAATGTGGTTAATACATGCTATTCGTCACACCTTTTTTGCGTAAGCCAAAACTTTTTATGCCTCTGGCATAAAAATGCTAACCGCCAGTGACAATGACCAAGAGTGATGCCGGGCACATTGTCCCGTTATGAAGAACGCATCATCATCAGTAGCATCACCTGTTCGTATGTCATAAGACTTTCCTTGAGAGCTTTGAGCTTTCATCAACGAGATTTGCGCAAAGTGATGTACTCAGAAACTTAACGGCTCTCACTCTCTTCCCAATGCCCGTCAAATATTGACAGTGAAAATTTCTTTCAGCATCGATACTCGTATTATCTACCTCTTAGTCGAACATACAGCACTCTTGTACAGAGGCGTGTGCGGCGTTTTTTACGATCTGCTGATGTGTCATGTGCCGCAGACAACGACCAAACCAATCTCCTACATGGACATGCGGAAGTTGTAACAATCGTTACAGATGAAACTAAACTCTCAACCAGCCCCGTCAGCAGTTACTATAATCTGTTCGAAATTACTGTCGCACTGGTACTCCATCAGGAACGCTTGGATGGGCGTAGCAGAGTTGCCACGTCCCGCACGTTAGACACGCACTATCTTATTTTGCTTTCATCTTGTAACACCATAACTCTAGTGCTCTACTGATTTATTTTGCTTTTGTTTCATTTAATATTACATCGTTAAGCTTCTGTAAATCTGTTTGTTTGAATCGATAACATAAAATTGTATACCCCTTTCTTTGTAATAACTTTGATGTCTTGATTTGATTCTATGCAATGTAGTATATCTGTCATTTAAATTCTTTGTCTCATTTGCAGAGAACAAAACTTACTATATATAATTGTAATTTCTGTGTGAATAATTTTTTGTAGAAATATCAATATGTGCAAATGATCTGTTTTATTTAATGTATTTGGTTGCTGTTATGTAAACTGCTGATCGTCACTTAGGGTTTTTAGTTAATTTGTATGTAAAAGGTGTTGTGGTTCCCCTCGGGAACGGAACTGTGTAGCGCGCGCAAATTGTGGTTGACCTAGGTAGAAAAGGTGGAAATGAGAGTCAGTCGGGGACGAGCTACCAAACTGTGAGCTGCTGTTTAAAAGTGGCATATTGTGCTGGTTCAGAGAGAGGCTTTTTCTGCCACTTTCCAATGCGTCGGATGGATGGATAAATAGCTGGAACAAATCTGGAATTGGTATCCATCATCGCCACCAAGAACGGACAGAGTCCAGCAATTCTGCCTGCAAATCCACCTACCAACATGCAGTTCCCACCACATTGCGCGATCACTGTTACGGAATACTATAATAATGTACAGTGAAGGTTCAGCTTATTGGATGTGTTAGAGCGCTCAAATATAAGGTAACTTGTAACTGAATTTATGTACCTACCTTGATTTTTTCCCTATCACAACACCTCTCAGGTTCCTCTCCATTTGAACTATCATTACCGAGTGTCCTAGTTTGTGGAAAAAAATGAAAACCTCAGAACATTAAATAATGTTGTTTGATCTTTGGTAAGAAGGAAGTGTTCAGATTTACTGTAGATTTAGTGGAATTGTGGGAGGTAGTAAATGTAGTCTTGTGGAAGCCTCCCAGTGATGGAAATAGTCTAATTTACAGTTTTGTGGAGTTTCAAAGTCACCTATTGAATCATTTACTTGCAAGTAGAAGACTGTGGCTGTTTCTTTCAAAGATTAAAAGTTCATAAAACTGAGGCTTATAAAGTTTTGCTTAGTTAATGATCTTAGTGCTGTCTGTAGTAAATGTTAAAAGGTGATTCAGTTTCTTGTAAATTTGTCAACATAGTGTCTCACAGCAGCAAAAGTTGTGAGTTGCATTTGTGGAAAGTTATATTGGCTTGCTAAGCACTTGTTTCTTTCGGGTATTGAAAGTGCATATTATTAGTGTAATAAGATCCACAGGTTATCCTTTACCACTATTTATGAAAACAATAATATCTTTATTCAAATGATAGTGAGAAGTAACCTGTTAGTGCATTCCAATTAACTTTCATTTTAAATAGTAAAGTATTTAACTGAGAGAGACTCGACCTATTAGCAGCTCATAATTTTGCAGTGAACAACATTTATAATTCTATGTCAACTAGGAAAGTGTTTGAAAATTAGTACTTAACCTGTGTCAAATTAATGATTCTGCAGTGAATATTAATAGTAATGTTATAAATACCATTCAGTTTGAATAAGCCTTGAAAGTAATAGTGTGTTTCGGTATCTGTTATATTTTTGCAAATAGTTTGTGCTGCTCTAGTTGTTAGTTCCAACCTTAACGTTAATATAGGCAGGTGTCAGAGTTCATTGCACTCGCCTGTGGTAAATTATAGGTTGTGTTATCCGTTAAAGTTACTCATACCTAATTTCTTAAACAAGAATGTTAATCATTCTCTTGCCTAATTAGGCTGGCGACCGTTTTCTTTACTCTCTAAACAGTATAGCTAAGTAAAATATTATTTGTTACTGTTTAAATGCTTACGTAATCCTGACTTTCACTTTCGATAAGCCACTTCTATTAGGTACAATACGGTCAACATAACAAAATTCCTCTCAGAGGATAACACTACTCTGTTGCTTTATACCATAATTACTCTAACAAAATAATTCTGTTTTGCAAACTGCCTCCAGCTTCGAGGTTATGGTATAGAAGTAGCGGACAGGAGTGTAATAATCTCACTCAAACTCGCGAACTACTGCATGTAAAAAAAATGGAACTGCAAGCAACGTCTCACGACAGAGCTGCACGATGTATCCATTCGAGTTTTATTTAGTGCAACAATTTTTAAGACAATATATGAAAATACACTGAAATGACAAAAGTCATGGGATAACTCGAAATATCGTGTCAGACTTCCATTTGCCCAGCGTAGGGCAGCAGGTCGACGCAGCATGGACTCAACAAGTCGTAGGATGTCCCCTGCAAAACTATTCAGCCATGATGTCTCTGTAGACGTCAATAGCTGCAAAAGTTTTGCCGGTGTAAGATTTTGTGCACAAACAGACCTCTCGATTATGTCCCATAAATGTTCAATGAGACTCATGTCGGGTGCTCTGGATGGACAAATCATTCGCTCGAGTTATTCAGAACGCTCTTCGAACCAATCAAGAACAATTGTGAATCTGACATTGCGCGTAGTCATCCATAAGAATTCCACTATTGTTTGGGAACATGAAGTCCATGAATCAATGCAAACGTTCTCCGATAGCCGAACATAACCACTTCCAGTCAATGATCCATGAAAACACAGCCCACGTTATTATGGGGCCACCATCAGCTTGCACAGTGCCTTGTTGACAAACTGGGCCCATGAACTCGTGGGGCCTGCTCCCCACTCGAACCCTACCGTCAGCTCTTACCAACTGAAATCAGGACTCATCTGATCGGGCCACGGTTTTCCAGTCATGTATGGTCCCACTGATACGTTCACGAACCCAGGAGAGCCGCTGCAGGCGATGTAGTGCTGTTAGCAAAAGCACTTGCGTCGGTCGTCTGCTGCCATAGCCCATTAATACCATCCCACATTGTTTTTTACAGTTATCTCAAGCAGTGTTGCTTGTCTGGTAGCAATGACAACTTTATAAACAAACGCCGCTGCTCTCAGACGTTAAGTGAACGCCGTTGACCACCGAAATTTGGTATTCTCGGCAAACTCTTTTACATTGTTCATTTCGGCCTACTGAATTCCCTAATGATTTGCGAAATGGAATGCCCATGCGGCTAGCTCCAATTATCATTCTGCGTTCAGTGTCAGTTAATTCTCGTCCAACGACCATAATCATGTGGGAAACCTTTTCACATGATCACCTGAGTACAAATGATTGCTCCGCCCATGCGCTGACGTTTATATCTTGTGTACCCAATATACAGCCAATTGCATATGCTCATATCGCTCTCATTTTACTTGCGTCACTTGAGTGTATAATTACTTAGGCTTCTACGGCCATAGTCAGTTTACATAACATATTTTCTGAATATCGTACAGCCACATGTAAAAATTTGAACCAAAGTATCGGCCATGATTGCAAGTGGCAGTCTTTTGGGCCTACTGGTCACCACCAGACCCAGAAGAAAGCCACTGCAAACGGGGCCGAAACGTTGGTTTCTCCTGATTAGTGTTTTACATTAGGACGCGATACGATACTCAGAAAACTTTTATGTCGATAAAAGTACTCTTCAGCTGTAAGTACTCTATTTACAAGCTCGACCGTCTTGGCAGCATTTTAGCTGTATCGTCAGGTGCAATAAAAGTGAGTGATGTTCTGATCAGAAAAGAGAATGGGATGACCCAGCGTTCATGGTCACCAGTTTTCCTGTCAGCAGTGAACGTCAATTATAAAGTAGCATACACATAGAACGCGCCGGTGATACCACGAGCACCAGTAAATACTGAAGTAATGCGTCCCCATACACCGAAAAAATGATCAAAAACCCACCGTATATGATCATCTATGAGATTATATGAAATTAACCAGAGCCAGTCCCTCATTTACCTTCTCAAGCGCACGCACTGGATGCATAATAACCGCCGGCGTTATAAATAAAGTACTGACAGCTGAAGCTTATCTTCAAAATGATATGCACGGGCTATGACTGCGTTGACTACAACGGCTTCTCTATCCGGAATAGAGTAACACCAGAACAAATCTCACTTAGGAAAATGATTAGAATTTAATGTAAGAAACTTACTGTCCAAATTTCTAAAACAATCAGAAGCATTTGCTGTACGAAACGTTTCGACCATTACAACAATCATTCTCGCATTCTTTGTTAGTTCCTATATTTGTAACCTTGGTAATATATTTTACTCCGAATACATTAAGTGCAATGATACCAGATATAAATTTAGGATCAAAATGGAGGACCACGTTTTTTTTTATAGACGAAGTGAAGATATTCTGCTGTCGGGAAATCGCAACAACGAATGAGGGATGAAGTAAGAAGGGCATAAGAAGGAGACTAGCATAAGGCAATAAGGGCATTCTTCATCATATAACGTTTAGTAGTATCAAACACAGCCATTCATGTGAAAATGAAGTTTCTTAAGATGTATCTGTGGCGCACGTCATTTCATGTAAGTGGCTTGTGGGCTGTAGGAAAACTTTGAACGAAGAGGACTGAAGCGTTTGTAATGTAGTATTAGAGAAGAAGGACGCTGAAAATTAAGTTGTACTGATGAGATAGTGAGTAATGTTCTGCTCCGCAGGACTGATAAAATAAGGGACAACGTAATAGTGAATGTGTTAAGACCTCGTGAAATGTTTCCCATTGTTCTGGAGGTGGCTGTACTGTGCAAAAATTGTAGAGGAAGACTAAGACTGATGTATAAACTAAAGTAAATGAACGCGTTAGAAGTAAGTACTGAAGAGGTTGTCACAAGAGATACTTGTGGGTCACGTCCAAAGAGTTTGATGGATGTACTACCAAATATTATTCCATATCACTGTAAGAATCTAACACACTTATGATATTGCTTGTTCGTTGTAATTGTTTCGGAAATTCATTCATAATGTTCTCTATGTCAATCAATTAGCAGAAAGCCTAAGAGCCATAGTTAACAAGAGTTCCCCCCAGAGTGACAGCCGCAGACGCCTGTTCTTTGTTGTGCAAGAAAAACAGGCTGGCGCACCCTCCCGCTTATCCCTTCCCCCCGGCCAGATCCCCACTGTTATATTGGAGCGAAAGTCATGTCGGTTCCGCTTTCATCTCCAAAAATGAAGCGAGCAGGCAAGATTGGATTGGATTGTGTACCAGCTTTTCTTTGCCCCTGGGCGATAACTAAACTGAAGGAGACAGATCAGCCGCAAGACAGCCAAATTAAATTGAGAGACAACGTGCTACTACTTTATGAAAGGAGGAAGAGAAAATTGCCGGTCTTGTGCAGAAAAGCCGACGGTCAAAGATCTCTACCGTATCTCCAATGTGTATGCGTGTTACCGATTTACTGCCTGGTATATTGCCTATAAATGTCAAAGGGGGGAAGGTCTACGGGTCAATGAACGAACAATGGTGATAAAATTCGGATTCAAAGCCTATGGCATTTAGAGGCCAGTTGTTCCAAGCAATAAATTCAGATCATCTGCTTTCGTAATCAACGGGACTCAAATGGAATGACAGACAACGTATTTATTTCGCTGAACTTGGGAACGGTGATTTACGTAAAGGAGTCTGAAATATTCTTTAAGGCAAAAAGAAATTTAAGGTTTTCACACTTGTCGGAAAAATTGGCCTCCCAGTTTTGATGTATACGATAGCTAGATTTTGCTGTTAGACTGCAGTACACAAATCCCACTGTCATGATGGTATTCTTGCCTCATGAAGTATCTAAATTGAGAATTGTTAATTAGAACGAGCCTCTTAAAAAATTTTCTTTTAAGAATCAATTACCAACAGAGTACTGTAATTTACACGTAAGGAACATTTTTACTTCCCACAAAACAAACAACAAAAAATGTGTAACTGTACTGTCTTTTTCCGCTAGACATGTTGAATTTAAAGCAGCTATCTTCCTCCTTGTCGTACAAATAGGTAGTTCCAAAGAAATTTTTCAGTTTCAGGTCATTCACATGGATTTTCGCTTTTCTTCGTTTTTGGCCTTCCTGTGTGTTTCATTTACTCTTGATACCGGCATTCTCACCTCTTAAAGTCTTTTCTTTATCTTCAGTACTTAATGGACTGTGGACTTTACTTGTTGTCAACTTCCTTCTCCAGAGCCATAAGCTCACCGCTCTGCCACTCACTTTCATTTTAATTCTCTCATGACCTGAAAGTATTACATTCCTTTAACTAATTCCATTTATCTGAGACCTGTAGCCTGTGTAAACTTATCAACATACAAAAAATCAGTCATTTCATTTCCTAGCGGTTTTTTGTATATAATGCGCTACTTTTTATAAAACGTGAAACACTCAGAAGCAAAACGCCACTATAAGAGGACGTGTAGAACACCGGAAACGTAATAAGTGGTTTAAATGGCAGAGAGATGGCTTGCACGTAGGCCCAGTAGAGCCCTCTTTTGTGTCACCGGGCACGTCAGTGTTACGCAAAGCTTAGTCTTAGGCGTAACGAAGTGCCACTGAGCCTCGCCGACATCGGCAGGGTAGAAAATCGGCATGTGAGTGCGTCCGAACGGGGCAAAGTGATTAGTCTTTGGGAGGCGAGTCTGTTGTTCCGTGTCAATGCGTCTCGTACAGGGCACGCTGCTTCAACTGTGAGGCTTACGCAAAACCAGCGGAGAGAAGAGGTACTCTACGACACAATATGACCACAGCGCGAGATGACCGCCATCTTCTCTGCTAGGCCGTAACAGACAGAACAGTTTCGCCCATACTTTTAGCGCGACGTTGGAGCACTGCAACGGGTGTGGACATGTGTGCGTCGACGGTTCGAAGCCTTCTTCGGCGGGATGTGCTGGTGACACGTATGCCATTACGTCGGCTTCCATTGGCCAGAACTCACCGGCACCGCTGACTCAAATGGGCACGTGAAAGCTGACACTGGCGTACTGAGTGGCAAAACGTAGTTTTCCACGCTGCCGTGGTGAACGCAGTATGGATAACGGTATTGCGGTCAAATGTAGTGTGTCGTAGTTTGGAGCGGCACTGCGTGCAGCACGCGATATCGCCTCGTAAATATATAGGGGAATCTGAACAGCTACCACTACATCAGAGAAGTTTTACAGCATGAGGCACTGTCCCTCTTGCAGACCTTTTGCACGTGTCATATTTCAGCAGAACAATGACCGGTCGCATGTGCCGAAGAATGTGCAATCCTTGTTAGAAAAACGAAGGGTACCACTGCTTCCCTGGCCTGACTAGCCGTCTATCGAACATGTCTGGCATATGGTCGGTCGACATCTGGTTCGTTCAGGTCCTCCTGCAGCCACTGTTGATGCTTTGTGGAAGCGGCTACAGTGGAAGTGGTGCTACAATCGGGGGGTGTTTTTCATGTTTAGGGTATGTTCCCCTAACTGCACTTAAGATACCTGCATTGTATACAGCGTACAATAGTGGGACAGTCGGGAGACTATGATTGTTGATACAAATGGATCCTATCATAAAGCAGCGACTGTGAGGAATTGGTTTGTGGACAACACCATTCTGAAATAGACTGTCCTTCCCAGATTGCCGACAGGAAACGAAGTGAACACTTTTGAGATGACCGTGAACATCGCCTTTGTTGCAGGCCCCAGCGTTCAGCTTGACTGTCTTCTCTGGTTTCAGCTCTTGAGGGTAATTGGGCTGCCATTCCTCTGCATGTGATCACCTCACTGAAAGCGCTCCCAGTAGAGTTCAAGCCTCAGAAAGTTGAAGGGTGGACATATCCCATAGCAATGCCCAGTTATAGGAGTTCGAGTACTTTTGATCAGATAATGGATTTTCTTCGGCTCCTACCAGTCTTCATTCCGGATAACTGTTGTCCCCACAGTAGTTATACAACCAAGCATGGGATTCTATCATTAACCTGAAGTGAAGGTCATAAACAACTCCTAGGTAGCACAAAGAACGAAATTATTTGCAGAAATAATGGAATCATATTGATTTATACTAAGGAATTCATACTTAACAGAATGTTATATGATGTACATCTTGAGTTCTCAGCATTTATTAACAACCTAATAGTGATGATCGACATAATACAAAGAACTGAACACATCACAGCAAGAACACTGCAATATCCACAAAAAAAAACCACAGACGAAAAATCAGGACACTCTTTAACAAAAATAATCAGAAAGAAAAGCCTGACAGAGTGCAAGACACCCACCACCACAAATTTTACCCAGAGTTAATGAAGCACACAGATACAGAATTAACAGAAAAAGAAACACAGCTATTAGAGAAAGGGGTCAAACGCCACATCAGTACAAAAATAGATAACCACTACATAGAAAACCTGATTGTAGAAACAGAAAACATCCTGACAGAGGAAGAAGGGAAAGAAAATTACACCATAAATTTTAGGCTAACACGAGAACTAGTGAATAAAGAAATTAATAACATAATCATCATATTGAAGAAAGAGCAAAACAGTAAACTTCAAACAGAAAAGAACGCCACTAAGAAATTAAAAGAAAAATCACAAGCAAACAGCATCGTAGTATCAAGAGCTGATAAAAGGAAACAGTACAGTACTGATCAATAAAGAACAATATATAGAAGAAACTAAAGATTCCATCTTCTCTAACTACATCACAAAACTAAAATTTGATCCAGATATATATAAAAGAAACCTCAAAGACATCAGACACGTACTCACAGATACACAAAAACAAAAAATCACACAGAAGAATCCAAAAGCATCAACATTCAGAAGCAAACCCAAGGTCTACAAAACACATATTCCATTGAGGCCTGTAATCAGTTTCATGAATGCATCTTCACACCATGTGGCAAAACAGATGAATAAAATCATAATGCGACGTTATGAAATGAAAAACAGTAGGACGATGAAAAACACAAACGAACTTATAAAAGAAATAAAAGAATTACACATTCCACAAACAGCATCACTCATCTCTTTTAACATAGAAAACACCTACACTTCAATACCCACTGCAGACATAATAAAACTAATTGAAGAAAACTAACTGCAATACAATAAACTACCTCCGGACAATATTAATGAAATAACTCAAACCCTCAAAGCAATCACATCCCAAAGTTACTTCCAATTTGAAAAGGTATTTCACTTACAAGATGATGGGCTTCCAGTGGGAACCCCAGTTCCTGGAACACTGGCAACCACATACATCAACCACATAAAAAACACAATCTTTGATACAATAATCACTAAGAAAGGAAACTAATTGTTTACTGGTACAGATATGTGGACGACATAATCTGTATGATAGATGAACAAACAGAGAAAATTGATAAACGTCATATATGTATAAACTACAAAAAATATACAACAAAATATTCAGTTCACCATGAAAAAAGAAACACAAAGGGAAATACATTTCTTGGATATAAAAATAAAGAGAGACAACAATAAACATACATTTGACGTCTTCAGAAAGCCAACAGCCACAGACATAATTACACATGCTCCATCCAACCACCTGCAAAATCAAAAATTAACGGCGCTACAACACATGTTACGCAGGCTAAGCAACATCCCACTCAGCAAAGAAAACTATGAAAAGGAATTACAAACAGTACAACTTATAATCACAAACAATGGATATAACACTCATATAGTACAAAAACTCAATCAAGAAATTATAAAGGCAACTAAAGAAAAATCAAATCAAACAGAGAACACAAACATCAAAGAACCCCACAGACACTATAGCACACACGGAAACACGAAACAATAACACACATGACATGAATAACAGAAAAAATAGTACACTCTTATATACAAACACAAAGCAACACACAAGATAGCTAACATACTAAAGAAACAGGGATTACACATACCTTATAGAACTAGAAACACGCTCCAGTCACATTTGCAAACAGCAGACAACCAGATAAATACCAAGGGACGGGTATATACCAGCTAGAGTGCCAAGAATGTAAATCAGTACATTTGGGGATAACAAGCAGGAATTTCAAAACTAGATATAAAGAACATATAAGAAGTTGGAAATATGAAAATAGCCATTCTACATTCGCCGAACACCTGATAAAACATAGACATGGACCACATAACGTGGAATGTGACATGACAGTTACCAGAGTGCATGATCACGACAGAAAGCACATTATATTGCAAGAAAACTTTCACATACAAAAAGCGATTGCAATGGAAGAGAAGGTATTCAACAACCAAATTCATATAAGCAATATCTCTCTGATCATGCTAGCCACCAAACCAATAACAAACCGAAAGTAACCAAGATAAATAATTAAGTAATAATTTGGAAACAACATATGTTGATCACAAAATGGAAAGTGTAAGTCATACATGCGATGTGACAAACATGGGTGAAAGGACGCGAGTAATCGGCCAGCTGGAGTATGGAAACTATGAGGTAACAGCGCTGAAAATCGTGAGTAACACGGAACGATAAGTTCACATTACGAACTTTGTGCCACAAAAGTTAATTTTAACCCAAAAAACAAGAAAAAGAATCAACAAAATGTAATATAGCAGCATATCATATCTACCAAGTAATATGTTTATTGTATGTAAAAAAGGGAACATGTATTACAGGCCACTGATAACGCTTTCCAAATAAATGAAGCGAAACGCGTATGGCCACACACAAACAGCTTTCAGTTGGTTGCATAGACGGTACACTGGGGCCGAACCGCACAATAACCCTAGGTTCTGTGTGGGGTGGTGGTGGGGTGAGTGGACTGCTGTAGCCTGTTGTGGGGTTGTGTACCACTGCGGGCTACGGCGGGGGCGAAGCCTCTCCGTCGTTTCTAGGTCCCCATTTCAATACATGGGTCATGATGCTAGATTATATAACCATAGCTGTCTAGCATAGAAAATCTTACAAACTGAGAGTTCTGGAGTATGCTGATTTCGCTGCATATTAAAGCAAAACTTAATGACAAATGTGCTACGTCCCTCAAACGCCTTACAAAAATTTTATATAATCTATGTGTAGTTCGTAGTTCATTCTTATTCTGCACACATGTTTCTGCTTTTATTTTCGTTAAACCAATCTTACAAGTGGAACAGCGATCGGTGTGAGGTGTTCTGAATGATAGACTGAAAACTTTGTAAAATATATGCTTGTATTATGATAAGGAGCATTGCTTGTGACCACTACAAAAATACAGCTTGCATTAATTACTATTGCCTTTTACTCACAATATATTTTGTAAAGAGATGTTCATGTGGAAGTAGAACTTTAAAACACTCAATACTACTTTCATTGTGAAAAGTCGCATCTAGTACTGAGACTTAAATTTGTGGGCTAAGTTTAACTGAAAGTTCACAACCTTGATGGAATCTGATAGAAAACTACATAAGAACAACAAATACGTTTATTTTTCCAAATTCTTGAAATGTAAAATATCTGACTACATAAACAATATTTTCAAACGGGTTGCAAACTACCTCCCTCCCCCTTCCTATAATGTGGGTTAATTACTGTGGTATTCAAGTAAAACTGTCGATAGTCAATAGCACATTCAGAGGACAGTACCCCCGACCTCGCATCGCACCCTTTTTCTGGAATGTTTTGTATCTCTGTGGCGGTGTACAAGGACTAGACCCATTCTCCATGGTATTGGTGACAGTGTACACGAACCCATGTCGAGCTGCCGCAGCGTGTGATGGTGTCCATCATTCAGGCTTCCTGAATACATCTAAATTGGCATTTCAGTTACATTCACTACGTTTTTTAAACATTAATTCAGGTTGCTGATTTGAGAGTACTTAGAGCTTTATTTTCTCCAATAGATTTTATAATTGTCCTTTCAATACCTGGTGAAACACTTTTAAAGTATCCCACATATTTCCTGCAGCATATTTTTGCCTATCCATATGAGTGCCGAATGCACTTTTATTTTGGGTATCTGTATGTTCTCTGCAATGAGATGCAAAATTCATCGCCATATGATCAACATAAAAACTGAATAAGTAATAGGACTCGCGGAGTGTCCGCGCGGTTAGAGGCCCCATGTCACTGATTGCGCGGCCCCTCCCGCCGGAAGTTCGAGTCCTCCCCCGGGCATGGGTGTGTGTGTTGTTCTTAGCGCAAGTTAGTTTAAGTTAGTTTAAGTAGTGTGTAAGTATAAAGACCGATGACCTCAGCAGTTTAGTCCCTTAGTAATTCAAACGCATTTGAATATATGATAATAATAATAATACGAAGATAATAATAACACCGGCTACTAAAATTTCCGAACTCTTATTTGCATGGGGTTTTTAAAATTATTCCTAATGTTTTCGATCTGCTGATTTCAAAACTGAAATCGGCATCGCTCTCCATGATCCGGTTTTAATGAAATTTGAACTTTTCCATTCCAGCCGTTTGCAGTTGGATTGGTTATTTACATGTTTATGTTATAGATAGGGCTGTGAAGGCAATCATCCAGATCGTTTCTGTTACATTTGTGGATACTACACCCTTGTTCGTCAAAGACGCAGTGTAACATCCTCATTCGTCAGAGATGCAATGTAACATTCTTCGTGAGACAAACATATAAAGCGTTGGACTTACCCTAGGCAACTAAGACAAAACTGACTTTATGTCTTGTTCAGAAAACACACGAAGAGCATAAATAAAAATGCATTTGGCAAAAATTTTGATCAGAACAATCATGTTTCAGAAAACACGCAGTTTAATTGAGAAGTGTTGCGTAGAGCAATAAAAGGAGAATTACCTAACCTATTGGAGAAAATGCAGATCTACATTCATAGAAAATGCAACTGAAGCTTTTGCGTAATAAACAGAGTGAGTTTAACTTCAATTCCGGGTTCAATGCATTCAGTAATTGATTTCTGTGAACAGAGCAGCATGTTGCAGCATGTCAACTTCTATTGGGCACCAGTAGTATGGTGACTAGGCGTCCTGTCGCCAGCACTGTTTCAGAAAGGCCAAGCGATTCAGACAAGTTTGGAGACGCCGACTCCTCGACTGTCCTCCGAATGTGCCATCGACCACAGAGAGTTTAATTAATTAGTTACTCTTTCATTTAATTGTCTTTCATACAATATCTCGTTTTGCTTACTCTGTCCTGCTAAAAGTTTTGCATAGCATTTTAACACTTTTCATTCTCAATTTAAATATGGAATCTGTTGGTACATAGCTTTTTTATTACTTATCTTACTGGTGGACACACACTTAATTAATGTAAAGCTATTTCAGTTAATAACAATGAATATTTTATTTTAAACTACTGAATCAGTAATACTGGACACTTATGTTACCTCAACACTACTGCCCCCTACCGGTAATAGCTCGTGTCTCCGTAAAGATAGAGCGTATCATACTATACCCAATTTTTTTCTGCCAGACAGGCCCTTTACCCAAGTGAATCAATTTTAGTTAATGACTGCTGATACTGTCTTTTGAACTATAGTATCTGTGATGCTGGACAGTTACGTTACATCATCACTATTACCCTCTACCGACTATGGATTGTGTTTGTATAAGTATAGCCTCCCCCCCCCCCCCCCCAGGTCACCGTTAGCACTTGTTTGTGTACATGAATTTGCAAACAGTTTGATGCTGATACTCGTACCAGAATACTCTTAGCGGTATGTTATTGTTGTCAGCAGTGCTATCCATATTACGCACCCTTAGTCTTTTACTATAGACTTGAACATCTGCCAACTAAATCTATTATTGTTCCACTCGAGTTTTTCCTTTTTTGTCACAGACCTGATGATGGCAGTAAGCCGAAACCAGTCATATCGTGAATGATAATATGCCGTGCGATCGAAATGGACATTTATCTGTTAAGCGACACTTTTCGGCTAAAGGCAAAGTAGCAGTGGTTTAGTATCTACAGTACTGTCTTATGTGGTTCCTTTGAAGTTTTTGGGTTTACTCAACAGAAAATGAGCATTAGGGGGTATATTTTTCAGACATAGAAGAGATGAATCAAATTTAGCTGTAAATACATTGCCGTATCACTTTGAAGAACTTTAAAGGATTTTCATTAATGGAGAAATGTTAAATGACTACTTTGAATTTGACGTATTTTTCTTTTCTTTTACTTTTGGATCCTTTCTCCGACACGCCGTTATAAGAATTACTGATCTATATAAAGGTATACATATTCTAATCAGTCTACTTTCGATTTATATATCTCCAGATTGTCAGATTAAATCTGATGTGGCCAGCTAAACGTTCATTTCCACGTATTATTCATTTTGTACTGAATTTCAAAGAGATTGATTTGATGTGTTAGTAGTAGAAATTTGCATGTTTGACACGTACCAATAAGGATGAAAGTGATATTCATCATCCCACATAGATTTGTGAATCAGAAAATGATTTTCATTACTTACTTATTTTTTAAAGCTGAGGTACTACCATACAACTGCTGTTAAAAGCTAAAATAAGGCGCATTGGAAGGGAACTGCCAAAATTAATTATAAGCTCTTAAGGGCCCAAGCCGTTGGACTACTGAAAAGGTGAAGAACAAATCCCAAGGTCATTATCATAAAAACAAAAGGTAGTGAGGGATTTGATTTAGCTATCTATAGTATCAATTGACTGGTAAGTCGCGGCTATGTACTATTAGAAAATCTTCGTAAAGGACTATGTGTGTAAGTCTCTAGAATCGAACCTCACCACCCAGTAGAGTACAGACTAAGACAAAGAATCTAAGTTGATTCGCAGTTTAAATGCGCTAGTGAAGGCAATATTTTTAATTTGTGAACTGTAACGTTACGAATGTGAACACAAATGAAGTATTTTTTGGAAATCTTGTAATTATGCTTGTAACACTGTTTATAGTTGAAATGAACACAATATGGTATAATCACACACACAAATTTAAATTAGATTAACGCACTATTATATTGTAAACAAAAATTTAGATATTGAACATGCTCACATGTAATCACAGCAGTAATAATTATTTCAGTTTTTAAAAGCTAACTTCTGATCACGGTTTAACTTCCTAACGTCCACCGGGATACTGTGTTCGAGAGGTGAGGCACTGTCGAGGCAGTGACACGGCGTCCGATCTCCACTTCAGATGTCACTAAGATTGATCTCGGCTTTGTCAAAGCTTCGATAAAAGCGGCGATGGTGCGGTTAATGTATTGAGGGATCTTGTCAATGTCGCAAGTCATCCATTATACGTTAATAGCTTGCTGGAAAGGCTTTCCTATTTTTTTCATACTCTAAAGGATAAAATTATTCTTCCTTATTCTTATCCAGGCAAGGCTTGCGCTAGCTTAGTTGATTTTTATACGTGAAACATTTCGAATAACGGTTACACAGAAACGAGTACGTCCGTATGAACACAGACCAGTCTACTGAACTTCGTTCTGTCAAGTGTTAAAATAAAAGTATAAATAAAAATTCTATTATGGCAGTTTTATTCTTTCTGAATATGCGTATCCCGTCGGAAAGGAATAACAAGATCATAGTTTCATTATTACCACATCAAGTGCAATAGGTTTGTTTATGTAAAACCTATATAATTTTCAGATCTGCTCTCCATAAACAACATATCGAATCCGCTGTACATATATTCTCAGTCATTTTCAAATTATCGTATTGAGCGCATAATGTAAATTGAACGACACAATGAGCAAAAGGACACACTGATGCAGTGTGACAATGTACTCTAAACAACCAGGATATCGTGTGTGAAACACACGTAGTCGGCTGAGGGTACATTTGTGTCATTCGGGTGTCCATCGAACGTTGCCCTAGGGAAGAAAGAAAATATTTTATGTCTAGTTTTGTCGTTATATTTTTATATTCATCCTAAAAATATTTTTATATTAACCCTAAAACTCATACCCATCGACAAAATGGAATCAGACTATGTCGTCGGACTGTATAATAAAAAAAAATTTACTTTCTCTGGAGCAGCAAACATTTATCAAATGAAATTCCTGAGATTACATCTGTCTATCACGTCCTCACCGGGTGTCTTTCCTTACTGCTGCCTGTCGCAATTGTATCCACTTTATGCAGAACTGTCAATCGAGGCTGTAATGCTATGAGGAGCGTAGGTAACTTTTTTCTCTTTATCTTATTTTAAACATAACTTATTATTCGCATCAATGTATTCTACATCTACATCCATACTCCGCAAGCCACCTGACGGTGTGTGGCGGAGGCTACTTTGAGTACCTCTATCGGTTCTCCCTTCTATTCCAGTCTCGTATTGTTCGTGGAAAAAAAGATTCTCGGTATGCCTCTGCGTGGGCTGTGATCTCTCTGGTTTTATCCTCATGGTCTCTTCACGAGATATACGTAGGAGGGAGCAATATACTGCTTTACTCCTCGGTGGAGGTATGTTATCGAAACTTCAACAAAAGCACGTACCGAGCTACTGAGCGTCTCTCCTGCAGAGTCTTCCACTGGAGTTTATCTATCTTCTCCGTAACACTTTCGTGATTACTAAATGACCCTGTAACGAAGCGCACTGCTCTCCGTTGGATCTTTTCTATCTCTTCCATCAACCCCATCTGGTACGGATCCCGCACTGGTGAGCAATATTTAACAGTGGGCGAACAAGTGTACTGTAACCTACTTCCTTTGTTTTCGGATTGCATTTCCTTAGGATTCTTCCAATGAATCTCAGTCCGTAATCTGCTTTACCGACTATCAACTTTATATGATCATTCCATTTTAAATCACTCCTAATGCCTACTTCCAGATAATTTATGGAATTAACTGCTTCCAGTTACTGACCTGCTATATCGTAGCTAAATGATAAATGATCTTTCTTTCTATGCATTCGCCGCACATTACACTTGTCTACATTGAGATTCAATTGCCATTCCCTGCACCATGCGTCAACTCGTTGCAGATCCTCCTGCATTTCAGTACAATTTTCCATTCTTACAACCTCTCGGTGTACTACAGCATCATTCTTTGTATTTTTGTAATTGTGGGTGTACATCTAAATCACAGAGTTCAAAATATGAATCAGTATATTAGTAACGCGAGGTTGTGTGGTCCAGGTGAAGTATCGAGGAATTTGGAGGTGGTACACGAACGTGGTGGTAGAACACTATGTGTACGAAAGCATCTGGGCACCCCCAAAACATACGTTTGTCATATTAGGTGCATTTTGCTGCCACCTACTGCCAGGTACTCCATATCAGCGACCTCAGTAGTCATTAGACATCGTGAGAGAGCAGTATGGTGCGCTCCGCGGAACTCACGGAATTCGAACGTAGTCAGGTGATTGGGTGTCACTTGTGTCATACGTCTGTTTGCGAGACTTCCACACTCTTGAACATCCCTAGGTCCACTGTTTCCGATGTAATGGTGAAGTGGAAACGTGAAGGGTCACATACAGCACTAAAGCATACAGACCGACTCGTCTGTTGGCTGACAGAAACCGCCGACAGTTTAAGACGGTCGTAATGTGTAGTAGGCAGACTTCGATCCAGACCATCACACACGAATTCCAAATTGAATCATGATCCACTGCAATTACTATGACAGGCGGGAGGTGAGATAACTCGGATTTCATGGTCGAGTTGCTGCTCATAAGCCACACATCATGCCGGTAAACGTTAAACGATGCCTCACTTGGTGTAAGGACGATTGAGCAGTGGAAAAACATTGTGCGTAGTGACGAATCGCGGTACACAATGTGGCGATCTTAAGACAGGATGTGGCTATGGCGAATGCCCGGTGAACGTCATCTGCCAGCGTGTGTAGTGCCAAATGTAAAATTCAGAGATAGTGGTGTTACGGTGTTGTCGTGTTTTTTGTGGAGGGGGCTACATTGATGTTTTAAGTACCAACTTGCTTCCCACTGTTGAAGAGCAATTCGGGGTTTGCGATAGCATCTTCCAACAAGATCGAGTTCCTGTTGATAACGCACGGCCTGTGGCGGAGTGGTTACACGACAATAACCTCCCTGTAATGGACTGTCCTGCACAGAGTCCTGACTTGAAAAGCACTTACACGTTTTGCTTAATACAGCCGAAGTTCCCACGTAATGCATAAAGGAAGCTGAATCGTACGTGATACAAGCTCAAAACCGAGTACATCGGCTGCGACACGTAGGTGGAACCTGTAAGACAATAATTATGCTCACGTATAGACGGTCTGTTGGCATGAGACAATGACTGTGAAAAATGACTCTGATTAATGTGTAAAACCAGCTTGAGAACAGTGCAGCTCTGACAAGCAACTACTTGAAAATAGAGTGAATGTTTCATTATACAGTTTTGTCACTATAATTTGGGGTATAGCATCCATAAGTTCCCTTTTCATTGAACTTTATATTGCAGGAAACATTTCCGATAACCTGCGGTCAAGGAGGTACGGAGAAAGGATGCAGCCTGTGTTGGATCTGGCAGGTAGGTGTGACAGGCATATCGTCGTATAACATAAACTCCTATCTGACAGAGTACCTACTAATACGTCAGCCCCCCACTTATACCTGTGGGGACGAACTTCTAAATGTGCCGGAAGCAACACCTTATAGGCAGTAGTTTGAGCGTGAATAGGAAATGCCCAATCGAAATGCCACCATTCAGCTCTAGACCTTCTTTTGCCGAAAACACTCCGTATTAATATAATTTAGTGAGGCGTTTTGGAGCTAGTGAAACAGGGTGGTGGGTCAGCATTTCTGGGTTCACAATGCAAGTTGCGAGTTCTTTGAGCCGGAGTTGGTATAGCGTTGTGTATTTTGGAAATCGGTAGTCAGTGATTCTCTTTGTTTGGAAGAGCGTACCTGCGCTCGGGCGTGGTAACTGGCTCTGTTTTCGATGTGGGTGTTGAGGTTTAATAAGCGTACACAGACTCTTCAGCAATGGTAGTCTAGCAGTGCGTGAAGAGTTACCTAGCGAGAGTTGCAGCTTTATAATAATAGGACGGACTTGGCAACGGTTATTAGAAGACCATAAATTCCGTTTTCCTCCAATGAAAATTTCAAGCCTGGAGCGCTTGCTTCTGCCTTTATACTTTTTATTATAGATAGTTGTCCTGTTTTGTCTATAGAGGAGACGTACAAACTAGTTAGTGAAGGTGTTGTGACTATTTGTGGTGCTCGTTTTATTAAGTGGTTGCATCTGAGAATCTTTTGACAGCAATTGGGTTGCTAAAGTGCAGCGATTAATGTTATAGAAGAAAGCTCCACCGACCTACCCATAAACGGGTCAATCGGAACCGACCAACCACCGTGGCAGCCGTCAGCTATTGGCGTCTCGTGAAAGTGGTAGTGGGGGTCGTGGGGGTCAGCATGACGCTCTCCCGGCAGTTGTCGCTTTAGCAGACCCACAGCTGCTACTACTCAGTCGAGTATCTCCTCAGTTGACATCACGAGGCTAAATGGACTCTTAGCACTGAAATATCCATTGCAGCACCGGGAATCGAACCCGTGTCCTTCGCATTCAGCCGTCTTAACTGACTACTCCTTTAAGGATGCGGACGGTATAGAACAAGTGATTGTATTAACTCAGTCTAACACATCAAATGAAACTGGTGATCCTTGTTTAACTTGATAAAACACATGTTTCAGGTTATAGAGATATTCCGGGTAACCCAAAAAAAAGTTTGGGAAGAAGTCCGTAACAACAATAGAGTGATTTCTCTCACGCACCGCACGTCCCTAAATTTTATGGCGGCTGGCCGCGACCGCGTGTGGGTTTTCGACGGATGCTAAGGAAACTCCGTGGGCAGGCTATTAACGAACAATAATTGTCGGCACATTAGTTATTTCTAAATTTAAACTGATGTAATCAGATATCTGATATTAATCAGCATTCACGCGGTGCTACGTTACTCACTGCCCTATTTCTCTATGGCCAAGATAAAGGCATGTTTATGTTTTACCGTTTGTCTATGTTACATCAGAAACATGGGGTGATATGCTCTTGAGCTTGTGGATGTCTGAAATAACTTTAGCTCTCAGTAATGACGAGAAAAGGCAATGCGTAACCAAATCTTCTGTTACTGCTGAACAAACTTCTAAATTTTGATTTCTCTGTTCTCCTACTTAACGAAGAGGTTTAGCTTTGGGAAAGAGTATAAGTTCAACATAGAAGCCCTTTAGTAGATTGAATCCACTGCATAGGTTATGTTACTATGGATGTAAATAATATCAGATAAAGACGAATTTATGTCAACACATACCTAAGAGGTATAGTCTGCTTATAAAAAAGTAGGTCGATGGACCCGTTTTGTTACAAGGGGGTGTTGGAGATCAACTTACCGTCTGTCCGGCTTGAAGTAGGAGAATAGCTGGTAAGGAGCTGAATTAGAGAGATCTGCCATATTGGAGAGGAAATAAGCTGTCCAGTCCCAAGTACAGAACACTAGAATATGCAAGCTACCGCAATTGCATGATGTATCGTAGGGCACTAATGAGCGACCGTCGTTGGTCTTTGATATATCAGACCAACCAAAAGCATAAGATATTCTATGTGAGCTCGTGTAGACTTTTAGATGTCAGCAGACTACCATTTAAAGGAACCACTATAATTTAAGTAAAACACTCCTCAACATCAAGTACCACGGCGGACGGCTTCTTTGGAATGTACGAAGGAGTACAGAAAAGTGATTCCTCAGAATATTTTATGTGAAAACTCTTAAAAGTTTTTAAATACATAAAAAGTTATTAATATTCTACATCGTAATTCTTCATGTCTGTATATTTATTTCTCAACTTACTTACCCTGACAGTGAACACATTTCACCCAACGAGAGACCAGTTTATTCATACGATCACTGCTGAATGCTTAACTTTGTTGATGGAGCTACAACCTCACCTCTGCTTGCACCACTTTACAACTATCAACGTGAAGTCCTCACTGTTTCGAAAACACGTGAAAATCTGCTGGAACTTTACGAAGGATGATCGATGACACTCAACCCAAGGCGTCGGAGAGTTGCAGATCTCGTGGTGCTCATGTGTGGTCTGGCATTGTCATGCTGAAGGAGAGGGTGGTTCGTGTACGGACGAACTCTTCGAATACGAAACTGGATTGCAGCACGCTGTTTCTCAATCACCTACGTAGTTACACCCCACCATATTACACCCTATAGTTCGGAGCCCTCTAGCGGCAGAGGGCTACAAGTA
This sequence comes from Schistocerca serialis cubense, assembly GCF_023864345.2. Taxonomy (NCBI): domain Eukaryota; kingdom Metazoa; phylum Arthropoda; class Insecta; order Orthoptera; family Acrididae; genus Schistocerca; species Schistocerca serialis. Next base: position 588,940,607 of record NC_064640.1, read on the forward strand.
TAGAGACGTATAGAATAAAATGTAGGATGTTAATGAGGGCTGTTTTATTTAAAAAGCTTTAAGAGTTTCCATATAAAAATTTCGGAGACATTACTATTCAGCAAGCCCTCATGACAGTGGAGAGATGGTCCATACTGCAGCGAATCATTCACCATTACCGTGATGAGTATCAACATCTTGCTGACAGAGATACCATACACAAAGATAAAAACACACACTTCTACTAACGTTACGTCACATAGCGCAAAGCTCGAAGCTCACTAAAATTTATTTTGAGCAATGGGAGCTTACTACACGTTAGTACCAATAGAATGAACAGACAACAATGTAATGACTCAGTCTGTATACCAGTGTACACTTCTTGCCTGGGGTTACCTCCCCACACGAAACACGTTTCCATCGGATTATATGAGATACGTTGTATGCCAACCATCTACCCTAATAATGAAAAAAAAAAGAGATTCAGTTTGCAGCCTCACATGCATTCTTTCGTTTGCTTATAGAACCCGGGTTAATGGGATGTACCAGTGAAATTTCCTTCCAGTCGCATAAAATCGCATGGGGCTGAAAAATTATTTTGTAACATCTTTTGGGATGCTGAATTCAGTGGCTCAATATAATTTGCTAAACAAATTTTTTGATCATTTTTGAATTTTGAGTTTTGAAAATATCATTATTTTTACAAATACATACGTGGACTTGTTGGTTATTGCGGAACGTATTTACAAAAGTATGTTGAGCCAAAATTTGTCAAAATTGACGGAGGAGTAGCAATTATTCTTTTAAGCCATTTTAATTTTTTCAAAGAACTTGAACTATAGTTAATTTTGTAACATTATATACATACAAAGAGTGTAAATCAATTATAAAAAATCTGTATTTATAATGCATGACAACAATTTAGCGTTAAATGGATTTACTAAGAAATTATACAATGTACGGCCCAGTGTAAGGAAAAAATATGTAAAAGAGGACTTGAACGTTTGAAAACTATATTCTTTATTTTAAATTTACATATTACATCATATATTCTCGTCTCCACTCCTTCCGCACTGGCGGGTCGTCCGCCTCGGGAACAGCTAACCACGCGGAATTAAAGTGGGTCTTCCCTGGCCTCCAGGCGTCGTGCTATCATCAATCGCCGGGCTTCCGTGTCGCATTAGAGTCGGTAGACTACACGGGTGTCACCGGTAGAGAGTATGTGTGTATTGTGGTATGAATAATGTTATGTAGAGTACCTGAACTGTGTTCGAATGTTAATCACCTGCTCGACCTAAGAACCTCACAGCCCGCCGCCACCCATTCTGGACTAGAATCCTTTATAAATATTTACTTTCCAGTTCGCAGTTGAGTCCGCCGCGAATGTAAATCCGAATGTCTGGATATTGCAAATTAAGTAAATAAATAAATAAACAAATAAAAACACTTACATTATAGCAGCACTTATTTATGTTGATTTCGGATGAACATGTAGATTAGGCACATATACATTCACATTTACAGATTTACGTAGAGTTTATGCACAAATACAGACATATTCACATAAAATTGATGTTTCAATTAAATTTATGAACTGTGCATATATATATATATATATATATATATATATATATATATATATATATATATATATATATATATATATATATATAATGATAGACAACTAACTTCACTTCGACTTTTTGAAAAAATCGAAATGGTCGCAATAAAAGAGTTGCTACTCCTCCGACAATTTTAAAAATTTTTGGCTCACGCTTTTTTGTAACAACATTTCGCGATAACCAACCACTCTAGGTATGGGTTTAAAAAAACTACGATTCTTCAAAACTCGAAAATTCAAAACTGATGTAAAAATGTTGTTTAGCAAATTGGATTTACTCACTGAGTTCAGCATGCCAAGATATGTTACGAAACAAATTTTCAGCTTACTGCCACCTTTTTACGACCGTGTAGAAATTTCACCGGTTTCTCCCCTTAAGACGTGAAGTTTTTATAGAACACTGCACAATCCTTTCACTACTGTAGTGTGTCAAGGCTGTTCGAGGAAGTTGTCGATGAACATGGGATAAACTGAACATGTCCAAGGTCACCAGACCTCTCCCGTATCAGCGATGTAGTGAAGAGATACATACATGAAATGAACCGTAAACCGATCGATATCTACCCATGTTAAAAGCTTGCGGTTAAGAAAGCCTACCTGGAGCATTCATTCCCTGGTCTGCTCTATGACAGTTCACAGTCATCATCGGGAATAACTGATATACAACGCACTACTAAGGGTCCGCCATAATGGCAAATAATGACACGCTGACGGTAACTGCGATGATGATAATTAAGCCGTGGTTTTTAACATGAGGACTCTCTGAAAAGTAATGGCTCCGAATTTCTGATGTGTAAACCAAAGCTTTTTAATGCCGAGCGGTCTAACGCGCTGCAGTCATGGACTGTGCGGATGGATCCGGCGGAGGTTCGAGTCAAAGACTTGCACCAGGCGACCGGTCTACCCGACGGGAGGCCCTAGCTACACGACATTTCATTTCATTTCATATCGATTTCTCAATATAGTCTCATTGCCGATGTACACATTTCTCCCAACGAGAGACTAGTTTATTGATGCCGTCACTGTAAAATGTTTGACTTCGTTGACGGAGCCACAACCTCACATCTCCCTGTTCTGCTTCGTCACTGTCAAAATGAAGTCCATGAAGGCGTTCTTTAGGTTCTGGAAGCAGATGAAATTCGTATGGTACCAAGTCGGGGTGGTACGTAGGATGATCAATGATGGTGAACCCAAGACGTAGGACAGTTGCTGACGTCGCAACGCTCGTGTGTATTGTGGCGTTGTCATGCTAAAGGAGAGGGTGAACAATGTGTGGATGAGCTCTTCGAATTTCTATTTCCAGTTTCTCACACACCGGAATAGTTACGCTACACGCACTCTAGAAGCAGAGGCTTGCAACCTGCGTGTGCGAATCGGTAAAGTCGACCGAGTAATACTGACGACATGTAATACCTCAGCCGATGTTGAGGACAGATAAGAAAAGTCGGAGGCGTTACTTTCCAGAAGGCCCTTGTACTATTTTGCTGCAAGTCCTGAACGTTATTGTTTGCAGAATTTCTACACTTCTTTTATTGTGTACTGAAGCAACGTCCTAAAGTTTTCTTGCCTTGAAAGAGGGTGTTTGTTAATTGTGTTCGTAGTTCGTGTGTAGAAGATGTAAACTGAACTTGAAACAGGGTCACAAATTTTGAAATACAACAGCTTTTACGATGAGATGAAAAACAGTAACAGGCTAATAGCTCAGGTTACCTGGGATGGAAGATGTTCCAAGAGTTTACGGGAAATTTATTTCTGAGATTTTTGTCTTGAGTCAAACACGATTTCGTTTTTTCCCATTCACGTGCCATTTCCGTTACACTTCTATTGTGGATCTTGTAATTTACTGAAACAAACGAACTTGAATTGAGCTGAAAATTACCGACAGATGAGGCCTCGATCATCGATTCCTACGGAAATAACTACACCAGTAGTAGCATATCGTTTAATATCTGCCTCTTTATACCTTCTGTCATCACGTGGTCTGCATTATACGCACACTCACGCAAATGACTAAATGCGCTGCTAGATACATGTTGTTGTTGAAACTAACAACAAACTTGATCGCCGGCCGGGGGTGGCCGCGAGACCGCTACAGTCGCATGTTCGAATCCTGCCTCGGGCATGGATGTGTGTGATGTCCTTAGGTTGGTTAGGTTTAAGTAGTTATAAGTTCTAGGGGACTGAGGACCTCAGAAGTTAAGTCCCATGGTGCTCAGAGCCATTTGAACAAACTTGATTACTACGTTCACAGACTTACGTATTTCTCAACATAAGCTGTTGTTGGCAGTAAAGCAACGATAAACAAATTGAGTATGATGTAACTACATATAAATTTGTAAAGGTACAAGTAAAAAAATAAGAAATTTTATTTTACTCATGGCATAAACCTGAAAAATATGTTATTTTACTAGAAAAAGAAATCTGTATGACTTTATAGGTGCCGAAAGAGAACTGAACTATCGATTAGCCACTAAAGCATAAACTGTTTTCATGTAAACGAAACTCAGTGAAATAGGTGTTAACATCCCCGTACTGTTGTTAAAAGGGAAGAATAATGGGGTGGTCTGTCGAGTTTAATCGTAGCCCTTTTCCTACCGATACCCATGTCAAACAATGGAGAATATCAGAGTAAGCGGTCAGTCTTGGTGGTTCTTTTCGTATTGCGAAGCAATTTATAGGTCTGTGTGAGCGGAAGTACAATGGTGATATTTCTGTGCCCACAATGAAGGGAAAGGTGACTGGTTAAGACTATTCAAACAAAGTAGATGACATATTCATTTCATGCCACATGCATATTTGGCAGATAGGTATAGTTTCTGCAAAACTGACAACGGTGACAGTCACACGGCTAGAAATTTAAGTGCTTAGTTTGTTATTCGTGAAGATAAAAATACTATGGCCTTCAAAATCATTTAATTTGAACACTGAATCACATTTGTCTGTCATTAAAAAGATAAGAAGATATGTTACGAATCATACAATTTTATTACAGATTATTAGCGCAAAATCTCACTTAGCTTACGAATTGGCTAAAGTTTCTTTAGTCGTGTCACAGCGTAAATCGTAGTCCAGTAGTGATCCCACGTTAACAAAATATGTCATCAAGTATTTTAAGCCTCAACCAAAGAGTCATACGAGTAAGCGAAAACAAGTCGTGACAGAAAAATAATTAGCCAGAAAATTTCTTTGACTATTTTTATTACACTCTCTCGCTCATTTGTAAGTAATTTCAGAGAATAATATGATGATAAAGCAGTTGTTCTGTATCATGCCTATTTTGCGGTACTCTTTCTCTCATTTAAACATATTCAAACGATAGAAAACTTTGTAGTTATGCGAGTAGTTCTGGTTTGAAGCGTTAAAGGTCTCACTGCCTAAGTCGTACCCGTGGAGAATTCTTTAACAGTACCGTTACCACTTAGGCGTTCGTGGAAATTACTTACGAATTAAAAATAGATTCCAAGTGAGGTGCCAGTATCACTGCTTAAAACATTTATTGACTATTACGACAGCTGTCTCGAAAGATTTCCCTTTTGAAGTACGTCTACGATGTCCTGACGTATATGTAACATCAGGTGTGACTGTATCCGGTAAATGTTTTCTTATATTTCACCTGAAATTCTAAAATATCGATTTCACGTCGGTTGTATGCTGTTTTATAGCGTGTGACGTAATATTTTGGTATAATATTGTAAACAGATTTTCTTGACAACTCGCACCATAGACTTACATACGTAATTATTTTTTTTTTTGACAATTCACATGGTATGAACCGTCAAAAAATTCAGGAAATATGTACAATATTTCACCAAGATATTACGCCACACGGTATAAAAAGGCACAATATGGACGTAAAATCGAAATTTTAGAATTTCAAGTAAATATAACGGGAGCTGTTACCATATACAGTCTCACTTGTTGTTATATATACGTCAGGACAACGTAGGGGAACTTGAAAATGTAAATCTTTCGAAACAGCTGTCGTAATAATCAATAAATGCTTTGAGCAGTTATACTGGAACCTTAGTTGCAATGTCCTTTCAAGACGTGTGTTTCACTGCACTGCCAATCATCAAGAAAAAATAGAATCTTTCAACTAATCAGACTTGTAGCTATACGACAGAAATGTCCTAGCTACCACTGTACATATTGTGGATCAGTCAGACCAAGAATCGGTTGATGAAACTAAAGCAAAAATCCGAAAATATAGAAGGCCGTGTAACATTGCAACACCACTTAGTTATTAGTTTGGACCTTCTATAATGCCTCAGGCATGTGGACCAGCAAACGACATTGCAACTGTTGTCAAACTTAACTGTCAACAAATAAAGTCTCACTTGAACACTGTATCACCCATCCCGCGTATAAAAACGGTTATCAAGAAAAATACAAAACACCCCAAACCAACAACGAAATCAATTCAAATCCTTACAGAAACTAAATAGCTGCAAAACAAAAGGCAAATAAGAAGAATAAATATGTGCACAAATCTATAAAATGGACAGGCAGCAGCGGGGTGTGACCGCGCGGTTTAAGGCGCCATGACAGTGACTGCGTGGCTCCTTCCGCTGGAGGCTCGAGTCCTCCCTCGGGCATGGATGAGTGTGCTGTTCTCAGAATAAATTTGTGTAAATTAGTTTAAGTAATGCGTGAGTCTAGGGAGCGATTACCTCAGCAGTTTGGTTGCTTAGGAATTCACACACGTTCGAACATTTGAAAGACAGGCAGATGAAAACTTTAACAGGACAGAGTCAGTTGTTTATGTTAATTGTGTAAGGAAGATCGAGAAGAAGACATTATTCAGCGTATGAAGTAAGTTTGGTTATATGACCTATGTACTTGCATGGAATGTAAAATTAAGAAATATTGATTTGATGTGCCATTTTAAGCAGTTTTTAAGAATTTATTTTTTATTTCCTGTGTGTAATTTCATTACGAGTAACTATGGAAATAACTTTACGTTTATAGTTTGCAATTTGCTGGTGTGAGGTTTTGATACATTAGTCAACGGATTTATGTCATCGCTGACATCTTTTCGTAAGTACGACTTAGGCTATGGAGGGTACTAATTAGGAAAGCAGGAGCCTTTATAGTACCGAAGTTACACATTTGAAAAAGGTTGAAAACTCATTTCGAGAAAAGATTTTTATACAAAAAAGGTGGAAGGTAGTAGATAACTTAAAAAGTACACATTCAGTGTACGCGAGAACAAAACTGTGTTATTTAAATTGCCCTAGCAAATACAGTAGTTCTTCCCTAAGGGATACAACCTGTGCAACCTAACGCTACAGTCAGCTCAACTCCAACAGGGTGCTTTCACAAAGCTTTCATCTGCCCTCAATGAGAGTTATAAACGTGGTCCGTACATTGGCTGTTAATTAAGATCATAGGTTTTTTTATATCTTTTCACTGTATCTGAAATTGTTACCCACATGGTGTTTGTGTGAAGGCGTTTTTTATTTCGGATCTTCTACACGTAAATAGGAAGCGGCAACTATCAAAAGAGTAAATATTTCGAGATCACTGTGGACAACTACAGATGTTTTAATTTCATATTAACCAAGAAAATTAAAATTAAAATTTTACTTTCTAGTTACGAAATGAGTTAAAATAGCCATAAACAATGTTCTGTTTCATTATTGTAGTAAAAGATAAATAGCTGTCAAGGTAAGATTTTCATAGTGTTATAAGAAGAAGATTAATTTAGGAGGAGAGCGGCTGGGGATGTCGATAGAGCTCACGTTATTGACGTAAACGAGCGAAGCGGCGACAGGTGAAACTGAAACGCCAGCTGTGAGCACGTTAATTAGAGAGCCACCCTCACTGCCAGAAGGGAGGGAGACAAGAGACTCCGTTCTCGGCTATTGACAACCGCCGCGTATTCGTCGGGAACGGGCTTCATCGTATTTTTAATAGCCCAGAATTAACATCGAGTTTACCCCGACTGAAGTCTCCTAAAAATCGGGAATTGCGCTTCAAGGACTGCACCCTGTGCACGTGTCAGCCTTAAATTAGCAGCAGGTGCTGCCGACAGCGGATCACCACGCTCTAAATTAATCACGCACGTGCTCAACACTTGTGTGTTACGAATTATTAGAAGCGCAAGAAGTGGACATGGCACTTTATCACGTTGGCGCTAAATGAAAAACTGTCGGCTGCCTCCGCGGCGGTAGCGCGCCATTCGCCGATGCTCCTTCATTTCCCGCTCACTTATTACCGTTCACTTTCGACCGTCGGCAGAATTAAATTTCTCCGTGATCTCGTTTCTGATCTATATCTGCTACGAGCACAGAGGCCGGCAAGGGGTTGTGGCTGCGATATATGAAACGCCATTCACTCCAGCCCTGCTAGCAAAAGGCCTCAGCCGAACGTGGAAACTCACGGCGATGTCGAACAGCATCCCTAAGATAAATTACTCTTGTCATCATAACCTGTGGATCAGGATACGCATATATTAATAACTTAATAGTGAAGAGTTTATTCTTCATGTCCCTCCAAGAAAACGTTATAATATTGTATACCTAGATATAGAAAACAAGCATTACAGAATTTTATCGTCGTAAAGAATAATTGAAGCAGTTTAACACTAAAGTTAAATTCTGAAATCAATATACAACAGTTGATCATTCCACTTCCTAATTAGGAGTCTTATCTTCATCGTCTGGATTTTATGCCGTTGCATTTGTCGTGTTTGCCCCTAGTGGTGCCCGAAACTGTTTTTAATATTACCCAAATATGTTTCAGCACTTTTCAGCTTTCGTAACTGGGTTCTCTATACTCAAATCGTCATACCGCTATGCACGACTCTCTATACTTGCAGATGATAAGCTGCCACTAAATAATAATATAGAGAGTATTTTGCAGAACCCTTTAACGTAATACTAAGATCTGATTTAAGAGAACCCAAAGAGAAATGCATAAAGCTACTGAAAAATTTTTGGATCATATGAAATAAAGAGTTTTCCATAACATGGTGACCTTATATCAAATAATTTAGGATCTTCGTGGGTATGCTACCCTTGTTTAGTCAAAATACCGTGGCTCTTTCAAACTTCATCAGTGAACATACCGGACCTCAAAATATCAGCAAGGGGATATGTTTTTAATAAGCAGGTGGAAATAAAATATATCTATTTCTTTATAACAATTTAACAGCAATTATTATTATACGCAACGTTAATATATTAGTCACCCATGAAATGTCACGAAAAGTTTCCCCCAACCTTAACACTCTGTTGTGTACATAGTTCCACGTAGTCATCGCGCACACAACTTTCCCACTAGAGCGCGCCCCGCTAAGCGCAACAACGCAGGCACAGCGCTCGTCCGTCTCCGCACTACGAGATGGCACTGTCATAGAGACGGACCAAATTCTGCTTCCACCGATCCGCGTATTAATATGTAACGCAGCCAATGAGATTGCTGCTAACGTAGAACCTTTTCTCCTCGCGGATCACACTCGCGCAGTGATACCTGAACGCGCGAGGTATTATAACGAGTGTACAGACCTTCGATTAGTCTGCATCAGTCTGCATTAGTCTGCAGTGAAGTTTCAGTCTGCGCCTAATAAGATTATCATATTCCTGTACATAGCCATGAAGAGAAATGTATAGACACTTTGACAAGTATCAGAGATTGGTGAGAATAAGATTAACGTACCAAGACCAAAGGAACTACAGATTGTCAATTGTAAATAGCATCCAGAACCAAGATAAGTTATTTTTATGCTTGTTATTATTTTAATAAATGTGTGTGAAAATTAATCAAGTTCTGTTTAAAGTAGGTCACCGTCAATCTGCTACTGTAAGCTACAAGTGTCATTTGTATCGTCTGACCTAACGGCAGAAGATAAACACGCCACGATAAGACCACGAGACATATTGCTGAAACTCACCTACTTCATTAGAGCGACAAGTCAAATAATCTGATGGTGTGTGTACCGAAGGTCCTACAGTACGCACACCACACACTCCCTCCTCCATACTTGACACTGCCGTTTATTGTTGCAGGGTGTTTCAGTCTGATAGATGAAACGTGATACCATTTAAAAAGACCACCTGTCACCACTCAGTGGAGACACAGTTGCGGTACTGGCCCGCCAATTTGAACCTTCGGCGCTGATGAACAACGGTCAGCATGGGTGCACGACTTGGGCGCCTGTTGCAGAGGGTCATAAGCAGCAGTGTTCACTGAACGCTAATTGAGAAAACACTGTTGCTAGGCTCTTGGGTCAGCTGAGTTGTCAGTTACTCAACAGTTGCAAGTCTATTCACCCATACACATTTCTGCAGCCATCATTCAACCCTGTCATGTATGGGCCTTGGCGCACCACAGTTGCCACAGCGCCGGTTTTGGATAGCGCCATTTTCCCATGTACGGTGTACTTTAACCACAACGACGCGCGAATGGTTCACAAACTTAGAAGTTTCAGAAATGCTTTCAGCATTGGCCCAAATTTCAGTGATCATACCCTTTTGGACGTCAGATAAACCGCTCCATTTCCGCAATACGACTACGACTGGACTGTTTTCCACGACACAGTTTCTATAAGCTCGACTGGTAGTGCTGTCACCTGCCGTTTGTGAGTGATTATTCTCTGTTGATGTCGAACATCTGGGGTGGCCGTAATAACGTGACTGGACCGTGTACAATTTTTGGGGTGTGCCAACGTTTTGCTGATACAGCAAATTAAACTTTCTGTGGAAAACATTTTACTATCAGACTGTTTGTCTCTAAAACAGAGAACTTCATTTCAGTTAGAGTAGCTCGTCATATTGATCTTAGGAGCTATAACAGCGTCGTCGTTTTGACTTACCTTGACATTTTTGCATGAGTTTTGTAAATTTTTGAAAATTTGTGGTAAGGTCTTATGGGCCCAAACTTATGAGGTCATCAGTCCCTAAGCTTACGAACTACTTACTCTAACTTAAGCTAACTTACGCTAAGGACAACATACACACACACACACACACACCAGACGTAGGACTCGAACCTCCGACGGAGCGAGCCGCCTGGACCTTAACAAGACGCCTGAGACCACGCGGTTACCACGTGCTGCTACTACTTTGGTTACTAAGCCAGCAGTCACAGCTGCAATAGCCACACTATGTAATCGAAATATTCGGACACCTGGTTGAATATGACGCCCTCCATCGGTAATGTTGGTATTGAATACGGTGTTGGCCCACACTTAACCTTGATGACATCTTCCACTTTCGCGGGCATACTTTCAATCTGGTGCTGAAAGGTTTCTTGGTGAATGGCAGCCCATTCTTCACGTAGTGCAGTGCTGAAAAGAGGTATCGATGTCGGTCGGTCAGGCCTGGTACGAAGTCGGCGTTCCCAACCATCCCAAAGGTGTTCTATAGAATTCAGGACAGGATTTTGTGCAGGCCAGTCCATTACAGGGATGTTATAGTCGTGTAAACACTCCGCCACAGGCCGTGTATTATGAACAGGTGCTCGATCGTGTAGAAAGATGCTATCGCCATCCCCGATTTGCTTTTCAACAGTGGGAAGCAAGAAGGTGCTTAAAACATCAATGCAGCAATGTCTGCTGTGATAGTGCCACGCAAAACAACATGGGAAACAAGCCCCCAGCACGGAAACACCACCGCCTCCGAATTTTACTGTTGGCACTACACACGCTGGCAGATATCTTTCACCGGGCATTCGCCATACCCACACCCTGCCATCGGATCGCCACATTGTGTACCGCGCTTCGTCACTCAGCGCAACGTTTTTCTATTGTTAAATCGTCCAATGTTTACGCTCCTTACACCAAGTGAGGCGTCGTTGAGCGTTTAACGGCGTTATGTGTGGCTCATGAGCATGACCATGAAAACGAAGTTCTCTCACCTCCCGCCTAACTGTCATAGTACTTGCAGTGGTTCCTGATGCAGTTTGGAATTCGTGTGTGATGGTCTGGATACATGTCTGCCAATTACACATTACGTCCCTCTTCAACTGTCGGTGGTCTCTGTCAGTCTACAGACGAATTCGGCCTGTACGCTTTTGTGTTGTACGTGTCCCTTCAAGTTACCACTTCACTATCACATCGGAAACAGCGGACCTAGGGATATTCAGGAGTGTGGAAATCTCGCGTACAGACGTACGACACAGCAAGTGACACCCAGTTACCTGACCACTTTCAAAGTCCATGAGTTCTGAGGAGCGCCCCATTCTCCTCTCTCACGATGTCTAATGACAGCTGAGAGCCCTGATATGGAGTACCTGGCAGTAGGTGGCAGCACAATGCACCTTATATGAAAAACGTATGTTTTTGGAGGTGTCCGGATACTTTTGATTACATAGTGTATTTCTCAACTGAAAGCGTGATCTTATTTACATTAGTGGTTACTTGATAAGGGAAGAACTAGAGTCGATTCGCTCGAAACAATGGAGGACTGTGGGACATATTTATTACTTGTTTCATTCTACATCATTACCCGAAATAATACGCGTCAATCTAGCAGCAGTTTTTAATTTCTTGATCAATGAGGTATTAGTAATGAATAAACACGTATAGATTGCCTTTAAGATGGATGAGAGAACAAGCGCACTACAATGACGACAAATATGACTGACGTCAATTTGTTGTACATTTACGCAACATGTGAAATACTCGTGTATCATGACTTTTCTGAAGACCGAGTGACACATCTGTTCAAATCCACATTGTGCGAAGAGTATCGATCGTGTGAAACATGCTCCGCTTTTGTTCAGAACGCTGAGAATGTGATGCTGTGTTTCTTTACTCCTGAAAATCTATTGTAACAGGTAGGCTCTGTCACTTAGGAAACACGTGCGTAGGTATCGAATATCAGCAATTCATAGCAAACATACAGTTGAACTTCACTCTCAGCGGGAGCTAGCGTTAGCGACAAAAGCAGAACTGCGAGTGGCTTGAGAATTGTAATAGTACCGTTACGGACTGAATCTTCAGTACTGCTTGTCCGTGTGGAAAACTGCCATGTTCGTTTCAAGGACGATAAAGAGGATACTGACACAATGGCCGTGTATTCGTCAGGAAAGGTATCTGACGTCAGTTTCAGGATAACTCAAATATTTTCTTCAGCATTCGTTAGGAATAAAAAAATGATAGTTAGCGGTTAAGGTGATCTGGACAGTGAGATTACTGGAGATGAAGCACAAATTCGTATCAAACAGATATGGGAATGGGTTTCAGCTGTCATCTTCTAAAATCATTCAGCAATTATTCTTCGAAATTCGCGGAGACGGCGGAAAATGAGGGGCTACCAACGTCCAGTGATCTTTAGGTTCCTATTGAAGTGCACTCAGTGCGCTCGTTGACTGCGTGGAATTCCTCAAAATTATACTCTTCCGCAGTGTGTCATTGACTAATGTATCCTCCCAAAATATCGTTCATGACTTTGTGTCTCTTATTACTTGATGAAGACAAATTATGTTGAGGAACTCATGCTGGAATGGACATTTACCCACAGCTGTTACAGAACAATCAGCGAATAAAAAAGAAAATATATTAAATAATACTAATAGGTCATATGTGCATCACGCAAAATATACGATCTATATGAGAATAGCTCCTACATCTGCAGTCATTGCATCTTTATTGCCCTGCTGTGTACAAGAACACAAAAAAATGCTCACAATTCCTCCTCCACATTTTGTCTTGCAGCATTCGCTTCACCATACAAAACGGTGGGCTGTTAGTCCAAACCACGCATTGCCTCTTATCCTGTAGAATCACTTAACGTAGCTGCAGTCGATGCTTGGGGTTCACATACCCTGTCTCTCATACATACGCAATAATAGAAAGCCCCAGGTTATAGTAGGAAATAACACCCTCGTGTGCTCAAGATTTTTTAAATAACATAATGTATACAAAGAAATCCAGTTTATTGATTTGCTGAAGAAGACGATAGAATAACCACTATTTTGTAAGCCTGACCCATTATCTGGTCGAGAAAAATGGAAGAACAAGATTACTTGAATAATTAATGTAATGGCACCGATTATGTTCATGTCGCACGTCTACATCTTTTGATAAAACAGGTGTCAGCTAGCTCGACTGCTTTCTGCGTGTGCTGTTTAAGTAGAAATTGTAGTTCTTGAAGTATGCGTTCGGGAGAAAGAAAACAGGAACACTGCAGACTTGGACATAAACCTCAAATCATAGCTCTTTATTTATGAAGTTGGGTTTTGATACCATTCATACTGAAATTATGTTCTATAAGCATGACACGTATCCTGAGTGAACGGCTGTCGTATTCTTGGAAAGTAATTTCTCCAACTCTGTACGTGCACAGTTGGTCAACAATGACGAATCATGCTTCCCCCTCATGTCTCCAGTTGTTCATGGCAGACAAAAGAATGGTAAGAGTTATGTTCCTCATACAGGGTTGGTGCTTCTGAAAAATTGTCATTTGTAGTACGTTATTGGCCGATTCAGATGATCAGATGAACATGAACGTGTTCCTGTTTCTTTTCAGCAAGGAGGTCTTCGAGGAGCACCACATTAGCTAAAGAATGATGGGTTTTTAGTGGAGGCTCTTAACTGACGTTACTAGCATGTGAAAGCAATAGACAATCTATTACATTATATAGTTTCTACCATAAGATGGTGGGCAGGTAGTTGGCCATGGCTGTATATTAGCATCCACCTGTAGTAAATTATGGGAAATATGGATAACCTAAATGAGGATGGCTAGGGGACAATAGAACCCCTATCCTAACAAATACAAGGCCAGTATGCTAAAAATAGCGCAAATTAATTTGATTTGTCCCTAGTGCACAAAATTTGTTTGTTTACACAATCTACATCTACATCTACATCTATACTCCGCGAGCCACCTTACGGTGTGTGGCGGAGGGTACTTATTGTACCACTATCTGATCCCCCCTTCCCTGTTCCATTCGCGAATTGTGCGTGGAAAGAACGACTGCTTGTAAGTCTCCGTATTTGCTCTAATTTCTCGGATCTTTTCGTTGTGATCATTACGCGAGATATATGTGGGCGGTAGTAATATGTTGCCCATCTCTTCCCGGAATGTGCTCTCTCGTAATTTCGATAATAAACCTCTCCGTATTGCGTAACGCCTTTCTTGAAGTGTCCGCCACTGGAGCTTGTTCAGCATCTCCGTAACGCTCTCGCGCTGACTAAATGTCCTCATGACGAATCGCGCTGCTTTTCGCTGGATCATGTCTATCTCTTCTATTAATCCAACCTGGTAAGGGTCCCATACTGATGAGCAATACTCAAGAATCGGACGAACAAGCGTTTTGTAAGCTACTTCTTTCGTCGATGAGTCACATTTTCTTAGAATTCTTCCTATGAATCTCAACCTGGCGCCTGCTTTTCCCACTATTTGTTTTATGTGATCATTCCACTTCAGATCGCTCCGGATAGTAACTCCTAAGTATTTTACGGTCGTTACCGCTTCCAATGATTTACCACCTATGGCATAATCGTACTGGAATGGATTTCTGCCCCTATGTATGCGCATTATATTACATTTATCTACGTTTAGGGAAAGCTGCCAGCTGTCGCACCATGCATTAATCCTCTGCAGGTCCTCCTGGAGTACGTACAAGTCTTCTGATGTTGCTACTTTCTTGTAGACAACCGTGTCATCTGCAAATAGCCTCACGGAGCTACCGATGTTGTCAACTAAGTCATTTATGTATATTGTAAACAATAAAGGTCCTATCACGCTTCCCAGCGGTACTCCCGAAATTACCTCCACATCTGCAGATTTTGAACCGTTAAGAATGACATGTTGTGTTCTTTCTTCTAGGAAATCCTGAATCCAATCACAAACCTGGTCCGATATTCCGTAAGCTCGTATTTTTTTCACTAAACGTAAGTGCGGAACCGTATCAAATGCCTTCCTGAAGTCCAGGAATACGGCATCAATCTGCTCGCCAGTGTCTACGGCACTGTGAATTTCTTGGGCAAATAGGGCGAGCTGAGTTTCACATGATCTCTGTTTGCGGAATCCATGTTGGTTATGATGAAGGAGATTTGTATTATCTAAGAACGTCATAATACGAGAACACAAAACATGTTCCATTATTCTACAACAGATTGACGTAAGCGAAATAGGCCTATAATTATTCGCATCTGATTTATGACCCTTCTTGAAAATGGGAACGACCTGCGCTTTCTTCCAGTCGCTAGGTACTTTACGTTCTTCCAGCGATCTACGATAAATTGCTGATAGAAAGGGGGCAAGTTCTTTAGCATAATCACTGTAGAATCTTAAGGGTATCTCGTCTGGTCCGGATGCTTTTCCGCTACTAAGTGATAGCAGTTGTTTTTCAATTCCGATATCGTTTATTTCAATATTTTCCATTTTGGCGTCCGTGCGACGGCTGAAGTCAGGGACCGTGTTACGATTTTCCGCAGTGAAACAGTTTCGGAACACTGAATTCAGTATTTCTGCCTTTCTTCGGTCGTCCTCTGTTTCGGTTCCATCGTGGTCAACGAGTGACTGAATAGGGGATTTAGATCCGCTTACCGATTTTACATATGACCAAAACTTTTTAGGGTTCTTGTTTAGATTGTTTGCCAATCTTGGAAAGAAGCTATTTCATAATGTAAAAACCTAGTGCTACACTGTTCATTCACTTAGAGTAGAGGTTACCACTGACATCGGGGTTTTTAACTATGGAGGGTGAACGAGCATCATTTGAGATCTATTCGAAAGAAGCATTCTGACATTAGCTATAGCAAATTTCACGTTTGACTGAAAACCTGAATCTGGATTGTTGGAAATTGGTTCAACACCTCTCCATCCGAATACAAATTGAATAACCTCAACACTACCTTGTTTAGTGCATTGGTGGAGGAATTGTCTGTAAATCTACTTTCGTACAAGTCGTTACATTTAAGTACCCACTGATTTCGTAAATTAGTCCAAACATTAGTAGGCTGTTTCCTTCAACAACGCCATGAGCGATGCTTTCTTCCATCTTGACCATCTGATCTACTTTTCTTTCTCTTCTCACTTTGACACGTTATTTTTTTAAATTTGTTTCTCTTTATTTGTAACCTTCCATCTGTATGCTAAGGTGCGACGTATGTATCGCTGTTTAAATTGAACATTAGCATTACTCAAGAGATGATAAGATCTGAGTTTTAACACCAAACAAAACTGAACAGCCTTTTTCCTTTTAAACTTAACTATTAATGTACAGGGTGATTCAAAAAGAATACCACAACTTTAAAAATGTGCATTTAATGAAAGAAACATAATATAAACTTCTGTTCTACATCATTACAAAGAGTATTTAAAAAGGTTTTTTTTCACTCAAAAACAAGTTCAGAGATGTTCAATATGGCCCCCTCCAGACACACGAGCAATATCAACCCGATACTCCAACTCGTTCCACACTCTCTGTAGCATATCGGGCGTAACAGTTTGGATAGCTGCTGTTATTTCTCGTTTCAAATCATCAGTGGTGGCTGGGAGAGATGGCCGAAACACCATATCCTTAACATACCCCCATAAGAAAAAATCGCAGGGGTAAGATCAGGGCTTCTTGGAGGCCAGTGATGACGTGCTCTGTCACGGGCTGCCTGGCGGCCGATCCATCGCCTCGGGTAGTTGACGTTCAGGTAGTTACGGACAGATAAGTGCCAATGTGGTGGCGCTCCATCCTGCTGAAATATGAATTGTTGTGCTTCTTGTTCGAGCCGAGGGAACAGCCAATTCTCTAACATCTCCAGATACTGTAGTCCAGTTACAGCAGCACCTTCGAAGAAAAAGGGACCAAAAACTTTATTGGCTGAAATGGCGAACAAATGTACAACTAAATGAAACTTTATAGCTCCCTTAATTCGCCGACAGATAATGCTTAGCTCTGCCTTTTGTCGTTGCAGAGTTTTAAATTCCTAAAGTTGTGGTATTCTTTTTGAATCACTCTGTACTTTGAAATTGGTTCTACAGAGGAATAGTTAATGGCTGAGAATGAAACCATGGATTAAAGTTGCCTAATTTTATAATATAAGGGAACTGGTGCTACAGTCATTAAAATATACAGAGCGGTTTTGCTAAATGGGGATTGCCTTGAGGAAACGATCCTGAAAATAAGAAACAAAAATATTTTTATGGACACATGCCTGGAAAAGTGTTCCAAGGGAGATAAAATATCTTCGACATTCTAGATTATAATGATAGAAAGCACACATTACGGCACATTAAGCAAGGGGGAAACTTTTTTCAGTGCAAGAAGTTCAGCTCCACACTCAAGTGAGTTGGAGCACCTTGATGTAGCCACATTACCCTTCCTATCAGCAACGGCACGTCTTCCAGCAGCGGCTGCAAAATCACCCGCAAGTAGTGCACATATGTCACGTATGTGAGGCGTTGTGGACGGATGGCTTGTCTCTGCGGGTGGGCAGTCGCCAATAATCTGCACCAACACACTGAGGCTCAACCAAGGCTGATGTTTCACTGTCACCATACCATGGGGACTCTCCACATCCCTCAGATGCGGGTTGTGAATTGTAACGATACCACTCACTGTATAGGTGGCGTCATTTGTGAATATGGTGGATGCTAGAGATCTCTACACGGTGGTAGCCTTTGTGACGATACGGAGCCTAATCCGTCGCCGTGGAGGTTAGTCCGAAGGTAATAATGCCTGTACGCATTGTAAGTGATACTGACAATGACAGTTGACTGGGAGAATGTTCCACACGGTCGTCATCCTAAACCCATGCTATCAGACAACCTGCCTGCTGATGATACCGGGGTCACTGTCAGAGACCTTTTATCTCCACCTTCAAGTGGGTGCTTTTCCCTCGGAATGCATTTCTGGTCGTATGTCCACATGAGCCGTCTTACTCTTTATCATTTCAGGGATCGTTACCCGCATTTTGTTCACTTTTAGCAAAATCACGCTATGTACTAATAAAGACGTAACTGTAATATCCCATTTGTAATAAGTGATGTAAGGAAACGAAAAACTGTATTTCTGCTTGTACAACACAAACCTCTGACTAAATTACATTATGAATGAGTGAAATAATATTTTAAATTAATACTCTAATGCTGAAGTGCGCTATTTTTTGAGTCAGATGAGCTAGAACTACTGCGGCCTAAAGCTACGTGTGTGGACATTATATAGAGCAGAAATAGCCGCCATAGAAGGAGGTCTCCTATACGATAGTGCATCTTACTACTGCAGCAGTCAACGTCTTATTTTGTATCCCTCCAGTGGCTCCCGTCGGTATTGTGCCTTTGACAGTCTATCTTTTCGTATATCTTCTTTTGACTATAAGCACTTCCCCTGATATCTTGTATGGTCCTGTGAAATGGAGCAGCACTCTTATTTGCATTCTATGCAGAGTAGCTACAAGTTTTATTACTTTTATCCTTCCTTCCACTGTTATGCCTACAGAACTTAGAATAGTTGAAAGTGCTATCCAGTGTGTCTAACAGATTTTAACGACAGCGGTTAGATGATTAAAATTACGTTCGCGAAGTTTTTCATTATTCTGGTTGCTTCTTCACGTTTTTTTGGTTACCACGATCTGAAATTAGTTTCCTCTTCGAAGTACGAATTAGTTCAGAGCGTTCTGTAACGTGTGTGCAGAATAAATTTTGTTGAACTTTGTGTAAAATATGTTCAATAAACGTATTAAACCTTAGCACATCGGCTGCTTTGGGTCCTTATAATCCTTTAGTTACCACTTTCTGCGTCTTATACTTTCATTAAGCATCTGTCTGCCTTACTTACCTCTTCCCGTCAGCCGAAGAAATCTCGCAAGGTCTGCACGTAGTCGATTCTATCTGGTGCGCATGTACCTCAGACCGCGCAGCTCAATGTGTCGGTCATCAGGGACCAATGTAACAAGTGGTGGGCCTCCCGTGTAACACCACCGGAAATTTTATTTCATCTGGATACACTTTCCGAAGAATACGTCAGTACCGTTCACAAGCAAATACTGTTCGCTAACTATATGTATTATTTTCATTCATGGCTGCATAATTTCAATCAAAAAATATATTTAGAGGCATTGCAACGTTACGAACAAGGGAACCTCCCCATCGCACCCCCCTCAGATTTAGTTATAAGTTGGCACAGTGGATAGGCCTTTAAAAACTGAACACAGATCAATTGAGAAAACAGGAAGAAGTTGTGTGGAACTGAGAAAAAATAAGCAATATACAAACTGAGTAGTTCATGGTAAGATAGGTAACATCAATGACGCTGTGACAACAGGAGCTCCGTGGTCTCGTGATAACGTGAGCAGCTGCGGAACGAAAGGTCCTTGATTCAAATCTCCAATCGAGTGAATATTTTAATTTTTTATTTCCAATTTATGTGACAAACTCTTATGTTTTCATCACTTTTTTGGGAGTAATTATCACATCCACAAGAACACCTAAATCGGGCAAGGTAGAAGAGTCTTTTTACCCATTCGCCAAGTGTACAAGTTAGGTCGGTCGACAACATATTCCAGTCATGTGACGCACATGCCGTCACCAGTGTCGTATAGAATATATCAGATTTGTTTTCCTGTGGAGGAATCGGTTGACCTATGACCTTGCGATCAAATGTTTTCCGTTCCCATTGGAGAGGCACGTCCTTTCGTCTACTAATCGCACGGTTTTGCGATGCGGTCGCAAAACACAGACACTAAACTTATTACAGTGAACAGAGACGTCAATGAACGAACGGACAGATAATAACTATGCAAAAATAAAGAAAGTAAAATTTTCACTAGCGGGAAGACTTGAACCAAGAACCTCTGCTCTCTTCATCAGCAGCTGCTCACGCTACCACGAGACCACGACGCTCCTGAACCTACGAACTCCGTGATGTTGCATATGTGACCCATGAACTACTCAGTTTGTATATTTTGCTTATTTTTTCACAGTTCCATACAACTTCTTCCTGTTTTCTCAATTGATCTGTGTTCGGTTTATCAAGGCCTATCCACTGTGCCAAGGTATAACTAAATCTGAGGGGGGTGCGATGGGGAGGTTCCCTTGTAAGTATGGCAAATAGCTTCGGCCGCAGTCACATGGCTCGTCAGTAAACTCAGGTTTTATCACTAACTATCAACATTATCTTCCATTTGTGCAAACGACGTATTTGCTTACCGGGGATTGAAACGGTTTCCAAACGGGAGGGAAACACAATGATAAGCTGCGTCAGGAGCGACCACCAGCAACTTCAACTACAAGTGCCGTCGAGCAAGCGCTGCAGTGGGCTGAAGGGACCTAAATAACAACAATTCCTGTATTCAATGCTTCGTTTAGATTACTAGTATTCTTATGAGATTCTGACTAGAACTAAACAGTAACTAGGAATCTCTTGAACAAGTGGTATTCGCAAATATTGGAAATATCTCATTATACACTGGTCTGAAACTTACGGATTAAAGTAACTTTCGCATGATGTATCACTGCCAAATAACATCGCTCGATGAAATTTGGGCCATACATAGAAATGACTGTACAGCACGTATAGCAACATAAATGTGAGTCCAATGAAACTTTCTTTCAAAGAGAATAATTGCACTACATCACCACGGGTTATAATGATCCCCCGCACGTTTCAAAACGCAGGACGTGGTCTTTAATCGGGGGTGTGATCACCACGGACAGCAGTACATACTCTGCAAAATGCTCCCATTCTGGCCACAGCGTTGATGAGGCGTTCTTGGAGTACGGAGTTCAGTTCTTCCACCAGCGGACACGGCGTCTGCTGGATGGTGGTTGGTTCATGTGGAAGTGCTTCATTCTGCCTTCCCAACGCATTCCGCTCGTGATCACTGGGATTTAAATCGGGGAAACGGGCTAGCTAGTCTTTTCGCAGAAGATCCTCTTCTTTCAAGAGTTCCTCCACCTGCGTAGTTCGATGTGATCGCACGCTGTCATCCTTTAAAAAGAAGTCTGGCTCGAATGCGCCCCTGAAAAGACGCACATGGGGAAGGAGTACAGTGCCGCAATAAATTTTACCTCTTAGTGTATCGTGTTCAAGGGTTTGGAGGTCAGTATGCCCATGCAACATAATGTTTTCTCATGCCATTACACCTTCACAACGAAGCTATTAATTTTTAATAGTACTTCCGGATGAATTACGAGTATGCACCTCTCGCATTATCAAGATACGTCCAGCATTGTCGAACGTGAACATTTTCGTGGTCCACGTGTTGTGATGTGGAGAGTGATAATGTTATCTCCAACTCTTTGAACACCGTACAGTCATCGGTCAACGGGATTGGGACATGGTCTTTTGTTCAGGAGCACATTCAGCCTAACTTACTTTTTAATGGATGACACTGCGGGATTGCATCGAACTGCACAGTTCTTGGAATGAGCCGATTTGCCGCGCAGGATTAGCCGAGAGGTGTCAGGCGCTGCAGTCATGGACTGTGCGGCTGGTCCCTGCGGAGATTCGAGTCCTCCCTCGGGCATGGGTGTGTGTGTTTGTTCTTAGGATAATTTAGGTTAAGTAATGTGTAAGCTTAGGGACTGATGACCTTAGCAGTTAAGTCCCATAAAATTTCACACACATTTTTTTTTTTTTTTTTTTTTTTTTTTTTGAGACGATTCCTAGCCACTGTCCCCGACTTCAATCACAGAGAGTACGTGTGGAATGCTTTGGAACATATGTCAATGAGCACGAACGAGCATCCAACAGTTTACAACCGCGCTGGTGGAGGAATGGACCGTCCTACCAGCAGAACTCCTCACCAACCTTGTGGCTGGCATAGGAGCACGTTGCAGAGCATTCACTGCTGTTCACTGTGATAAAATTCCCTATTTATGGCTATGTTCAAATAGTTCAAATGGCTCTGAGCACTATGGGACTTAACATCTGAGGTCATCAGTCCCATAGAACTTAGAACTACTTAAACCTAATTAAACTAAAGACCTCACACACATCCATGCCCGAGGCAGGATTCGAACCTGCGACCGTAGCGGTCGCGCGGAATGGCTATGTCCCGCCTCTTGTAACGATAGGCAGTTATTATAGTTGAATAAAAGTGTCATTTCTGATCGTTTCATTGCTCACTTATTTCAGTTACCTGCTATCCTCTAATGTAGCATGTCTTTCTATGCATGGTTCAGGTTTCATCGATCTATGTTACTTAGCAGTGACATATCGTGTAGAAGTTACTTTCGTCCTTACGTTAAGCTCAAGGTTCTGTACAGGGTGATCAGAAACAGTCTCAAATGCTTGTAAGTGTATTTCAGGATGGGTTGTGTTGAGGAATAATTGTTACGAAAAAAATTCGATACGTTGCGCCGCTCCTGAGTTAATTAGCATTGACGTTTGCAGTCAGGTCGCTGCAGAGCGCAAATTCAAGAGGCCCTCAAGAGACGGTATATTCTTCGTTTGTTTTCCGAAAGCCGAAAAGATACAATAACCGTGCATGGTCTGCAGTAAGGATCGAACACGAGCTAAAGACTGAGCAGTCTCGTACGCTATCATCTACGCTGTGCTAAAAATTCACACTAATTGTATCTGGTAGGCCTCTAGTATTTAAGTGCATAACGGCTTAATTGCCTAATATCAATACTAATCAACTTGGAAACGGAAAAATGTATCGAATTTCTTTCTTAACAGTAATTTCTCAGTAGAACCTATAGAACCTACCCTGCAACAATCTTATAAGATTCTTAGACAGTTTCTGCTAGCCCTGTATAATGATGAAAGCTACCTAACACAGATAACTTTTTATTTATTTAATGCCGTACTAACGTAGGGTGCTAGTGCGTCATCAGTGGCGTCTGCATTACAAAATACATAATATCCATCAAAATATATTTACCTAACGTGACTGCTAACTTTGGAACATATATCAAAGACGTTTGCTGGTAACGCTCATATAATTATCTATTTATATTACAGTGTTAATCAGTATATTAACTTTGGATATAATGTACTTGTCAATGGCGATATGCTTAGCATACAAAGATACCGATTGGTTTTTTTATTTCATAGGTCATATGCTTATGTTTAGGGGCTGCATTAGTTTGTGTTAACGGAATTTGTAAACGAAGGAAAGTACGAGAAAACTGATAAAATTGTCGATGAATCTTTATTCTACTTTATCTCTTTTTAGGCCAGTCTATTCATTCAAAATAATGTCAGGATACACCTCCTTAAATGTAAACGTTTCTATTTCTTCCAGTGGTGTGTAGGACTGAGAAGCATTGCTTTATGTCACGGGCTGTGTGTTTTAGTTCTTTCGGGTGTGAGCTAAATGAAGACAGGTGAAATTAAGATGTCACCTGAAACGTTTCTGAAATTTTTTACTGCCTGTCCTAAGTACATTTTCTCACAGATAATGCATTTTATCTTACAAACACCTGAAGGTGTAGATTTAAAGGATTGTTCTAGAGGGCGAGAAATTTATGATTGTACTGTGTTGTGTGTTCTGAAGATTATTCTCAGGCTTGTTTTCTGAAATGTGAGACTGTTTGTATATGAAATTTTCTCCTGATATGTTATAAACTGAACTGAGCTTTTAGGTTGTCATGTGGTTTTGACAGGGTAATGCTATCTGTTGACTTCTTTTCACTGACTTGCAGCTCTTAGTATAAATGTTATCGTCTAAGGTGGGACCGTAGCCATGGTTTTCAACTGTTATTGTCAGTGTTTTTAATTCAGCTCTTTCGTTTTATATAGCTAGCGGATATTTTATTAGTCTCCCTCTATACCAAGCTCCTCGCCCTCCCGTGAAGGCCCAAGGGATGTCTACCGACTGAAGACTTGTCAATATCAAGTGCACAAAAGCTTAAGGTGGAATGTAAATATTACATTTCTCCACATCTTTCTATAAACAGTACTTACATTTTTATCACTTTCTTTCTGATTGTCTTCATCATTTTATATATAGTATTTACATTCCAGTCATTTATTTCTAATAAAGACTGTCTATACAAAGTATTTACATTTCAGTGCCTAATTTTGTATTTGTACAGTATGTACAAGGGAAATGGGGACTAGCAACATTAGTTGATGAAAAACCAAACACTCACATATGTACAAATATATACAGTATTTACATGCATGCACAGTATGCAGTCATGTACATGGTACACAGTACATGCATATACAGTATCCACACACATTGGTTCAGTCAGGCATGCATACACACACATACACATCTTTGACAACCAGTTTATACAACTATTTCACACATATTCGCACATCCGTCCACTATATTACAAACAAATAAATACACAGCCAAACACCCGAATACTCCAATGAATACTGTGAATACAGTGGGGTACGATCGCATCCCGAAAGATAATTCGTTTGTCGTCATGACGCGACGGCCCTACTTTCAGCTGCAGTGCAGTCTATACCTCATGGACTCGCGATCGAAAGAGTACCTAGTACACTGTGTCCTTGTTCCCTTAGAACTATGGATTTGAAATATAGAAGTCGTCGACTATGTTCATAAAATCACTGCATTTAATCAAAATAGTCTCCCTCTGAAACAATACACAGACGAAATCGTTTTAAAAGAGTTTTGAAGTCGTCACTGTAGCCCTCTTTTGGAACTGCATTTAGTACTGCACTAAATTTTTTTTTGATGTCTTCAACTGCCAGCTGCAATTTGGGTGACAACCAAAAGTCATCTGGGGCTATATCCCGTGAATATACGCTATGTGATCAAAAGTATCCGGATACGTGGCTGAAAGTGACTTACAAGTTCGTGGCGTCCTCCATCGGTAACGCTGGAATTCAATATGGTTTTGGCCTACCCTTGGTCTTGATGACTGCTTCTCCTCTCTCAGGCATATGTTCAATCAGGACGTGGAAGGTTTCTTGGGGAACGGCATCCATGCCTTTCGTTTGGCATTTACCGGCTTCATGTGTGGCTTATGAGCAGCCGCTCGACCATGAAAACCAAGTTTTGTCACATCCCGCCTAACTGTCATAGTACTTGCAGTGGATCCTGATACAGTTTGGATAACCTGTGTGATGGTTTGGATAGATTTCTCCCTGTTGCGTACTGCTACCCTCTTCAACTGTCGGCGGGCTCAGTCAGTCAACAGACGAGGCCGACTTGTACGCTTTTGTGCTGTACGTGTCCCTTCACGTTTCCACTTCACTATCACATTGGAAAAAGGGGACCTAGGGATGTTTAGGAGTGTGGAAATCTCGCGTACAGACGTATGACACAAGTGACACCCAATCTCCTGACCACGTTCGATTCATTGAGTTCCGCGAAGCGGCCCATTCTGCTCTCTCACGATGTCTAATGACTATTGAGGTCACTGATATGGAGTACCTGGCAGTAGGTGGTAGCACAATGCACCTAATATGAAAAACGTATGTTTTGGGGTGTCCGGATACTTTTGATCACATAGTGTGTGTATATATATGTTGTACTACCATTGATGAACAGCATTCCAGTTGATGTTTTTCAACAGGGTAACACTCGACGACTTACCGTTGTAATCCACCATGGACTACAGTGTGTCGACATGTTTCCTTGGCCTGCTCGATCACTCGACCTGTCTCCAATCCAGCACATCTAGGACATTATCGGACGACCATTCCAGCATCATCTACAAACAGCATTAGCATCCCTTTTGACCGACCAAGTGCTACAGGCATGGAACTCCGTCCCTCACACTGACACTTGGCACTTCTGCGAATCAGTACATAGACGTTCGCATGCTTGCATTCAACGATCTTGGGGCTGCACCGGCTATTAATATACCAACATTTCACATTTGCAATGGCTTATGTCGTGCTTACATCAGCCTGTGACGTTGTTAATCACTTAAATATGTCAACTAGACAAATGTATTCCAGAAATTTCCTTACTCAACATTAATTATTGTTTGGTGTTGCGATTTTTTTCCGACACTGTAGAAATGATTGCCAGACTTACATTTAAATTCGAGAGTTGTGCATGTGTCTCATGGCTCCAAATTTCGTCATGACTGGGTGACAACTGCCGCTTCTCTCTCTCTCTCTCTCTCTCTCTATTTCTTTCTCCAGCGGCCTCCAGATACTACAACAATGAATGACTTGGTTACAGCAAGTAATCAGCAGGTGAAAGATGTGTGATTGTTCATGGTCATATACATGTCACACTTAAATTACTTTGTTGTGCATGCTTCCAAAGAAAAGAGTTGACTGATGTTAACATCAACGATAGTGCAGCAATGGTACAATGCAACTCCAAGTGGCAATCTTACTTTTATCACCGACCTTCCCTACTGAGTCAACTAGTGTGAAATAGTTCAGACTTTATGGGACAGTCAAAAATAAAATAGTCACCAAGTGCTGACAAGTCCCAACTCGTCGTCATTTCTGTTCAAGGAATTATGTAATTCACTGAGCCAACACGAATCTGTGTGCTTCCGCATTTCAAGGAACAACAAAACACAATCTCAAATTTAGGTGTGCCTCAAGATATGCATATTTAAGGAACTGCTAACACAATCTCAGATGAACGTGTTGCCTCTTCTCCTCAGT
Organism: Schistocerca serialis cubense; assembly: GCF_023864345.2. NCBI lineage: Eukaryota > Metazoa > Arthropoda > Insecta > Orthoptera > Acrididae > Schistocerca > Schistocerca serialis. Next base: position 588,967,659 of record NC_064640.1, read on the forward strand.
GTTGCATGGTTATTACATTGCCTGGCTTTATAGCAGTCCCTAACTACAATTTTGCAGTGAACATTAGCTGCCACTGTCTAACACATCAATGCATTGTTATAGGCAGACTCACTGATATTAGGGTGTCAAAATAATACGGGCAGCTGTTAACAGCCGCTGACCCTAGGAGACTGGATTAGGTAAGTATTTCACTGACTTCGCATACCGCTGCTTTCCGCTGAGGAAGCATTATCATGGAACATGTTACAGAATATTGGCTTCTTCCCATTTCCCGTACATTCATTGCTGGCCAGATGTCCACAGTCTTTCTTGAATATGTCACTACTTATAGCGTATGAACTGTTTTTCATCTCTTTGTATGTTACCTGTGAGTTTTGTAGAACTGAACTGGTGGCCACTTAAATGCCACATAAAATTGACCTCATGAAGATGCGCTCCCTTCTTTACGAATATTAAGCTCTAAAAACAATATCGTAATGAATTCTGACTATCTTTCAGAAATAAGTTAACACTGGTACATAAACCAAGCACAATAGTAAAATCAGGCCTCTGACTTACTTATTGTTTTAGTATGAATACACTTCCTGTCACAGAAAGTAAAACATGATGTTATAAACAATTACACCTTGTAGGCAATACAGGCGCAAGGAACATGCTTGGCTTCTAGCAATGGTTTAGCACACCTAGCTAGAAAGTTGCCGAGGGCACAAAATATTCATAGAACATCGCATGGAACATGGTACCACAATTGTTGATGCAAAGTTCTTGATGAAAACATACTTATTGGAACCGGAAAGAAATTTACTACAATACTGTAAGCAATCTAACACTGCCGAGAAGTCTCTAAAACACGAAAATAATCCACATATAAATGACGATCGTGTTAGTTGTTCAAGATCATGGTCGGTTACGTTTACTGTACGATGCATGATCGTTCAAAGATAAACCTTTTAAAAATCTTTTATACTTAATTTGATGAGGGGACAAATTTTAAATAAGTGCAAAGGTTTTTATATAATTAGATAATTATTGAAGCCCATAAGATTTAAATGCTTAAGAAGTAATACCACTATTCATTTCACAAAAGCCTCGTGGTCCTCATACCACGATAAAAGAAGTACACAATCGACAAAGTGCTTGAGAAACTAACAAGAAAACCAAGACACTTTCAGCGAATGAAGAATGCGTTTGTTGAAGACGAATAAGTAGCAGGTACACCATATAAAGAGAGTGGAAACTGATCCGCGTTAATCATAACCGCTAATTTCACTTCACTGCAGTACAAAAAAGTATCACTCGTTCTAGTATGGTCCGCTAAAATCGCATTTAGGGAAAAATATTACCTTGTTTTCCAGTGCATGTGCATAGAGAAATGTGGTCCAAAACTTTGATCACAATTTTTCGCATACACGAACCCAGGCTGTGTTCATTCATCACTCTCCTTCCTTCTCAGTATAAATAAGAGCAGCGGCGCTAATAACCTACAATAACATGGCCAAGAAGTGAACACCACCAGAATAACAACAAAAAGAAAACATAGAACAAAGCTGTGTCATCATCAAACTTACAACCGTGCAGCCCACACGAAGCCTTTAATTCAGATTTTTCACGAGAAAGAGACACGTAAAAATGATACTTGGAAGTTGGCAGTCGTAACAGACAACTTTCAGCTTCACTATATTCTTGTCATAGATTTTAAGTGCTCATCAAAGTAATTCATTCCGTGTGTGTGTGTGTGTGTGTGTGTGTGTGTGTGTGTGTGTGTGTGTGTGTGTGTGATTGTCAATTGTATGTGATTTTTATTAAAAGCGTTACATATGTTTTGTTGTTTCTATTCTGTAATACGTATTGCCTCTGAAAAACGTGGGCAAGAAGATACCATCTTATTTAAACGTGTGGAAAACATTTCACATCAAAACGTTAAAAACGCCTGTTAGGTTAACACATACATATAAACCATTTACAGGATATTAAACTAACACATGTGAAGTATATAACTTTTAGAGGCAGATATTTTGAGAAGAATAAAACGGAAGATGAGCAGCTGCCTCGTAGAAATATTGTGCGGAAAAGTCAATATTACATAATACAAAGCTAAGAATATTTCTTTACGATCCCGCTTTCGAATAGCACGTGGGTAATCTTTCTATGCGTGCTGTGATTTCTCTTATCACAATGGTCGTTTCCCCATGGAGATGGGAATCAACAATTTGCTTTCACATTTTTAGGGGAAATCTCATTGAAATTTCGTGAGGTCTTCCACTGGCGAGATTTATTATGATGAAACCGAAGTGCTTAATTTTGAGTATATGGTCGAAACGAAATATGCGTTTGTTTTAATGACTGCCACGACCACACAATTTTCATGTCTGTGACACTATTTCTCTCTATCTCTGTCTCACAGTAATAGAAAACCGGATGTCCTTCTTTGAAGTTTTCCGATGTCCTCCGTGAATCATATCTGGTATGGATCCCACGCTGCATAGTAATACTTCAGAAGAGGACGGACTAGCGTATGATTCGCAGTCTATATCGTAGATTTATTTGACTTTCTGAGTGTTCTGTCAATGAAACTTAGTCTCTGGTTCGTCTTCCCCACAATATTTCTGTGTGTTGGTTCTAGTTTAAGCTATATGTAATTGCAGTTCCTAAACATTTAGGTGAAACTATAAAACTTCAGTCTGTGTGACTTTTGGGTACCTGAAATTTTTAATTATTCATTCGGATGATCTTACGCACTTTATTGTTCAGAGCCAATTGTCAATTTTTGCAGCATATAAAAACCTCGTTTAAATCATTTTTTAATTCGATTAGATAGTCTGATTGCATCATCTGTAAAGAGTCTGTCTGTTTTGATTTCTCCTAAACGATGTATCTAGATTAAAAACAGCAGAGTGCCTATGACGCTTCCTTACTGAACCACAGATGTAACGTCAGTTCCACTAGACGTATTACTGTCAATTACTAGTATCTATGACCTCTCTGACAGAAAATTAAGAACCCAGTTGCACAACTGCTATGATATTCCACAGGTGGATAATTTGATTGAAAGATGAAACAGTAAATGAAAATAAAAAGTAAGAAAGGCAAAAATATTCCTCAGAAACAACTTATCTTCCCGAGGGGAAACAGGGAATTGAAGTTGGGTAAGATAGTCTAACCATATCGCAACGAACTACTTCCAAGGCTGGAAGTTACTGGTAGACTGAAACTGTATGCCTGCCCCACTACGTTTTTAAATTGGTCGCACACCCTCTTCGAAGTTTCTTATGTTCAGTGGAACATAGCACTGGCGTTACTTTCGGCATTTGTGCGTTTCCAATTTCCGAACGCGAGTACTGTGATTTTTAGAAAATCAGAATTCTCTAATGATGTACGGACAGGGATGTCATTATTCAGTGGCTACCTTTCCTTAGATTCTTGGGCTAACAGCTAACTAGAGGAGGTATTCCACTGGCGAGATTTTTTACAATGAATCCGAAGTGCTTAATTTTGAGTATATGGCCCTCGTATTTTTGAAGCATTACCCGCAGACTTCATATTTGTGGGACTCCGAAGACGTTTCTAGAGATTAGTTTTCGAGGATAAATAGATATTTTAAGTGCGCTATGATTTCCGATTGAAATTTGCCTGAATCTTGGGTCAATCTGACAAGGAGGCGCCATTCCGATCCCCTCCGTTAAGTTCATTTTGACGATGCGTGAGGGTGAAATACATTGCGGAAAACATTTTGGCATTCCCATGAATGTGAATTAAATTCCTATCCGCTCCGTTCTGTTCCATGACAGTGTGTATAATACCATAATGTTTCCAGCGTGAGCACCATTACCCTTTCGTGGATTGGGGGGGGGGGGGGGTGAGGAGGAGCGATGACTGTCAGTTTACAGGTTGACCATGTCCAATGATATAGTTCTAAAAAGATAAAAAGATTTACAGCTCTCACAGCACAATTAATCGAAGATCCCATACGACCCGATCTGCATTTTCTAAAAGGCTACTCCACACTGGTGTAAAATGAATGTGCGCAACGGAAATACTGAATGCGAAAATGAAGATTTGGCCCTGTTTGACTACCCCCTCAAGCAGATCTCAAGATCTCTTAATAGTGATTGTCTCTTCCGTCTTGCACTTTAACACATTAATTACAACATAAACGTAAATGAATGATTAAGGGAATTAGTAATTACAAAATTATAAATGCTGTATCCGCTTATACATTTATTGTAGATTAAAACCCCTTTATATTACAAATGTTTATATATCAATGTCCAACAGACATGAAGGCATACAAATAAATTTCCTAACTAATGTGATTGATGAATTTCCCAAAGCTGCACCTTTTATGGCCAAGCGCTCTAATATAAATAAAGCGAGAGGACTAACATCATCTACGTACCAAACACAAGAAGACACTACTTTCAAAGATGATCTACAGTGGTGTGCAACCTCAGTGGAAGTAAAATTTACGTGATCACAGCTGTTTAGCTTTATAGGCCTAATAAGCCGAAGCAATTAGCAATATCACCGTATGTACTGCGTCCTGTGCGTTCGGAGTGATGGTTCTGATACAAGCATGCGACGACGGAAGAACTATAGCCACAAAATATATAAAAAAGCTCATTCAGACACAAGGACGGCACAAGACGGTCCTCTGACTAGTATAATCTAATACTGTCTTCCCCTCACTGTGTTCTACAGACGTGAAACGCGAACTCCCAACCACAAGGACGGAGTTCAGATAACGTCTCAACGTGAGTATAGGCAGAAGAAGTGCACTCGATCACTGAACGCTGCATACTCAACGACGACTCCCTACCCGGAGGCGAAGTCCAGAATCGTGGAAGTTCGCAACAGTACAGTGCCTCATCGTTCTAACCACAAAATCTCCTAAGAGCAAAGACAGGAAGTCCGTCTGTACCAACAAAAGCTGAAACTGAGCGACCGTCCAACATGGGTACTCAAAACGGAAGACCTCTTCTCTCTATCGCTGGCTTCCCAGCAAAGCTCGGTTCCCCTCCGTCGGAACTCAGAAGGCGAGTCATTTTCTCGAAACGATGGAATATTCTGTCTCTCTACAGATTTTTTCGAACGCCGACCAACCATCTTTTAGTCTTTTGTCTTCCAGCGCTGAAAGTTTGCGAGGAGATACCTATTCTCATACGATGGTAAGCTTCTCAAAGTAAAAATTTCTCAGAAATAACCCAGCCTGCGATTTTCGAGGTAACGCTTCGTCGTTCCTCTCTGCTGCGTCCAAGATTTTCAGTTTCCAAAGTATTATCCGGTTATCCGTCCGACACTACTACATAACCGACCGGCCGCCGCTGTATTGTGCTTCCGCGCTCAGTTGCCCAGACCGTCCGTATGGCACTTCATGTGTCATGCAGGACCAACACACCTGTGCGGGCTTTTACACCCAGGGCTTGAGTTACGCCTGCCGTTTCATTTCCACTGGCGTTCCAACCTATACTAGTATAGGTAATCATTCATTACGCCGTTTTGATAATAAAGACACTCCGTCACCTTTCATGCAATAAGCGTTAACAAATATTTACAAGGTGTACGTGACAATGCCAGTCTTCTTTAAATATTCATATATTCTATGTATAACCTATCAAATGATACCTAATTGCGGTTGTAAATAACGACAAAGTTATGAGTGCTTGTAAGGTGCGAAATTGCAGCCACCTTAAAATTTAAATGTTATCAAAATCTAATATTGCGCTAATTACAGTATTTTCAAGAATGAATTTTTTAATGCTGCACATTAATTTTTAATTTTATTTACGCATCCAGTCGTATTTCACATTTTAACAGTGCTTCTTCAACGGGTGAGCTCCAGCAGTGCCTAGCTGGAAGTGTGTCTTTTCATGTGTCACCCTACAGATGGGCCACTAAACACTCCACACAGTCTTTCACGGATATGCTGGTTATCCATTTCAAAGAGATGTTAGTTTTACATAATGCTGAACATGTCTCTGTGTCATACAGCCAGTGCCGCATTGAAGACTGGAGATTTGTCGATAATATGTTTCTCAGATGTGTGTGTATGTGTGTGTGTGTGTGTGTGTGTGTGTGTGTGTGTGTGTGTGCGTGAGCGCGTGCTTGCGTGCTTGCGTGGATGTTACACCATAAAGCCATTTTGCGCAATTCCGGTGAAGCTTAAGATATTTTTGTTCTTATATTTTTATTATGCTGTCTGTGCAAATGTGAAATCGTAGGTACTGTATTTCACGGAAACATTTTGAACGTGGTACTGCCTTGGAGTGTAATGTTAAGGGAGGATTACAACTACAGACATGCTAGTTTCACCATCTTTGACTGCCAAGGCCATTTTGTACTTTTGAATTCCTACCAATGCCATCTTGCATTTTGCAATTACCTGCCAGCGCCATCTTGAATTATTTTGGCTACTGCAGCGCTAGTTAGCGGTGGTAGCTATGAACTGTTTTTCAAAGTCAGCATAGCCGCACTATTGTCGTCCCTGGATGACCTTGGTTTCTGGTTCCCTAACATCAATAGTGGGTCACCTCGCTTACTTTTCCTGAATTCAGCGGACAGGCCTCTTTCCGGCGATAGGGAAGGGCTACGTCGCGTAGGACTGCTACCTCCTCCAGGGTACGACGATGGGCTTCGTCTCGCAGGTCGAGTGTAATCGTCTGCAGTTAACAAGTGTGAAGAGAACTGTTGTAATGGTTCAACCGTGGTGGCGTAGTTGTCGTTGAACATTAGTTTAATCTCTCTGCAGTAGCGTACAACATGTCCAGAACGTCCATGATGGAAACGTACCGTCGTGTTTTCTTCCGTCCATCAAATGTCTGTTCACTTGCGGGTCGTTAAACTTGGTATAAGAGTTGGTTGTACCTGCAGTGGTCGAATGACGGGTTGTCGTTTGATGGCTGCGGCATAAGACCGATTTGGCCGAGTCTGCTCTTGTTGGCGCGTTCGACTGGTGGCGGAGTTTGGTTCTAAATATCGATACAACTCGTCTTCAACATTCTCTATTATCTTCTGACGCATGGGGATGACATTCATGGCCGCAACCTCTCGCTTACTCGGCCCGACAGTTCTGACTGTCGTAATCTGCTGTTTCTCTTCGCTTACTACTTTCGTCAGAGTGTTTCTGTTGCATGTCCTTGATGCTCTGACAGCAGTTGATGAATTTCTCGATGGATGTACATTTTGAGTAGAAGATTTTTTGTACATGTCATCCAGGACTCGTTTTAACACGTGTGAGATTTTGTTGACTTCTGTCAAACTGGGATTCACAATGTGGCATAGGACCAAAACATTCTGTATGTAAAACTGTGTCGTTTCCCCGTGACGTTGTACGCTGTTCTTCCATTTTCCTTCCTCTAAGCGGGCTAGCTACTGATTGTTACATGTTTTCTTCATTTCAGCTTGGAATGTTTACCATCTATCGTGCTTGTCGTCGTTCTTTTCGAGCCACTGATGGGATGTGCCGTTCAAGCAAAAGTACTGAACTGTTAGACATAATATATTATCCCACTTGTATTTGGCGATTAGATCGAATCCTTTCAATCATCTCGTTGGGTTCTGATCACAGTCTTTGGAAAAAATTGGCGGACGCCTGTGATGTTCAGCTGATTTATTTCTGTTTAGGTATCCACTGATTTCCTGAAGATACAGACCAGAGGAACGATGTACTAGTTATATTCCTGTTCCTGTCCGTGTTGGAGACGACTTTGGCATTACCTAACTGGAGCCACTGTTGCGTACTTGAATCGAAGTACCCGACTTTTCTCCAAAAAATTCCATTTGATGATGAAATTATCCATGTTATGTCGAAGCCACAATAAAATCCAAATCCAAAAGCGTGGCACTCAGCACGGAAAACTCATTTATTACTAACAATAAAGTACAGACAAAGCAGTTCAGAACTCACAAACAGCAGTTACTGCTGTTCATACAAACACAGAATAATCCCGAATATACAAACATCATAAACATCCTAAGTGTCCATAAACTTCCCGAAATGATGAACATTAAATAATAAACAACTGCGGACGGATAGGTGTGAAATGGAGATCCATAGTTCACCAGCCAGCGGGACCAACCATTACGCCACGTTGCATGCAGCGGAGTTTTCAGCAATAGTAAGAGAATTTGGATGGAGGTGAATGAAAGGGGATGCTGTCTGGTAGATTCCTATACCCATCCCTTAAGGGCTATGAGTACTTGTTCAATAGAGGAGACGTGTTTCACAGTAGCGAAGATGAACAAGTGCTCAATGCTCCTCAGGTACGTATTTTTAGGCCCATGTTTACTGGACATTTGTCCCTTATTTTGCTCCATACTACCACCCCTGAAAGTGGCCTATCCTACGGTGTTCTGAATAGCAGTACCAGTGCATGTTTTCCACTGTCAGAGTTGTCAGGACGGTTTTCGCATATAAGTTTCCACTCGTTCGCTTCCGGTACAGGGATCAACTGGTTCAAATGGCTCTGAGCACTATGGGACTTAAAATCTGAGGTCATCAGTTCTCTAGAACTTAGAACGACTTAAACGTAACTAACCTAAGGACATCACACACATCCATGCCCAAGGCAGAATTCGAACCTGGGACCGTAGCGGTCGCGTGGTTCCAGACTAAAGCGCCTTGAACCGCTCTGCCACAGCAGCCGGTACAGGGATCCTATTCTCAAATTGATACATTTATCCTTCTCCATCATCCTAGAAAGTTTGTAACTTCATCACGGAATCACCTAGTATATTCGCTGGATGACGTTTCCGGACGTGGATTCTTCCTCAAAATGTTATGTACTCATTCCCCTCTACAAGTCCTAGAAATTTATAAAGGGAATTCATGAACAACCTCTATTTCGATACTAGACATAGTATTAAAAATATACATTATTAACGCTCTTTTATAAGGAACACGAGCAATCGACGGATTGTTGACGCTTGTACGTAGCAAATGAAGTAACGCCTACAGAATTAAATTTTTCGTAAAAAAGCATAAGTTTGTAGTCTGTCTTTAGGTTTTTTGAAATACAATTTACTTTTTATTTCCTTGTTCCAGTGAACTAGCCGATTACATCATGACGCAGCATCATGAACCGTCGATATTAACACAGTCTGACTGTCAACAACAGTATATGGAAGGCCGCTTATAAAATAAATATTGGCAATGAAGAACTTTTCTGGGTAGAAAGTAGTAACATAATTGATTTGTGAGAATGAATAGCGTCAATAACAGTAGCAATATTTCTCTGTTTTAGTAAAAAAATAACCTCTACGTCGTGGCATCATAGATCATTTCCTGCAACACAGGGTGTCAGTCCTTTCCTTACCATTTGAATGAAAGAACCACACAGTCTGCTAACAGAAATTATTAGACGAACTAGAGTGTGCCAATCACGCTGCTGTCACCACATCGAAAATCGTTCCGTGAAATCCATCCTTAAAAAAGTTATAATTCGTGGTTAAGAGCTAAGCCCAGGTCGCTCAAATTAACAGTCCATTACGAGATAGGCATCTTCCGGGGTCGGCGAACCGACACGCCCCAGGAACTAGGTCGCACTCAGTGAATCAATATGCTCGTTTTTACCCCAGTTTACACCCAAACAGCCAGAGACAGCGGCCGCACGAATTAGTGGCCGGGCTGGGCGAGCGCGCGCAAGGTCGCCAACTAACCAGACCACCTACAGAGCTAATTCACAAAGACTCCCAAACACCGGGCTTTATTAATGGGTTCTGTAAGAGTAACAAGAGGGGTCAGGACAACTCGCCTGTGTCTGACTCACATTACAAAAGCTGTAAATCACCTCCACTGTCGTCCATAAACGTGAGACCCGCACTTCCACCCTACACCCGTCCCCCTCCCCCCTCCCACATCCCACGCACACACTCAAAAACACACACACACACACACACACACACAAAACGGGGTCCCTCTTCAGCGTCATTACGGGACCTTCGCGCGCGGCGCCGTTTCGACACTGTATCCACGGTCTGCTCCCGAGTCTTCACGACCGTTGTGGCACAAAGCTGCCAGTCACAATGGAAATTAGCATCGGATGAGCATTCTGGGCCCGCGTGCGACAGCCCTTGGGTGGCAACCCCTTTTTCTCCCCTCTGTCACCGGGTGGTTTGGCGTTCGCAGCGCTTGTGTCACGAACAAAAGCGTCCGCGCCGCCTTGTGGTCACTCCCAGGTCAGTTTCAATACCCGGCCTTAAACGCCTGTCTGCTGCGAGATTTGTGAGCCCGCTGGTTGTGTCGCGCCGCTATTCATTAACACACATCACTCCCCCTCGCGATATGTCCCACATGGCACTACGGTCGGAACGCTTTTCAGTTGGCTGTGCGAATGGTGAGAGTGCAGATGGTGGTCTCTGGGCAATCAATATAAACACTTGGGAACTTGATGCACTGCTTCTCCACCACTTTATTACATTACCGTATTAAGCGCTTGACTTCCTTTATTCTCGGTAAGACTATCGATTTGAATGGTCGCCTCTTTTACGAAAATGATTATAATGATTTCTTACTGTTAAAGGCTCAATGATGAAACGTCGATATCAAGAAGGAAATTAAGTTGTAAAAATTAAAGTATCCATTTAGTAAAAGTCCGGTGGTAAAACAAATACAGGGTGAAACGGAAAGTCGCACGAAAATAGAAGTAGCTGATAACAGGTACGAGAAAAGAGTACGATTAGAGATTACCGTACCGTCGACGACGAGGTCATTACAGACGGAGCACAAGCTTGGATTGTTTCAAGGACGGTGAAGGAAATCGGCCGTGCTCTTTCAAAATAATCATCCCACCATTTCCTCGAGCGTATTAGGGAAATCGCAGTGGGTATGAGGGTACTTCAAGAATCTAGTTACACATTATTACGGCCAACCAGGTTGCTTTTATTGAATGCCGCACTACACTTCAAAGTGACACACATACACGACACTACTTCTCAACATCGTCACCAAGTCCCTGTAAACGGTCGTAACGTTCTACAATCACAACGGATACGAGGGAACTTCAAGAAGCTAGTTACACAGTACTACGGGCAACCAGGTTACATTGACTACGGCTTTGTGCTGCCTTGTCAAACTGCTGGCAGCATTTCGCTACTTCTGGACGTGATATTCGATTTGGTCCATTTACCGCAAGAATTTCAAGGTGAATGAGCGACAGTGAAAGATTTGATGTTGCCTGCATCTGGTTCACAGATGAAGCACACTTTCTCCCTAATGGAGTCATGAATAAACAAAGCTGGCTTACCTGATTTTCAAAAAATCCCCATTCGTCTGTTCTCCCAAAGTCACCGCTTGCGCTGCGGTATGCTGAGAGGCACTATTGTCCCTTTTTTCATGCGAAAAGCGATAAATAGCGCACGTTATGTTTCAAGTTTGGAACAATTTGTTGACACACAGCTAGCGTTGGAGGATCGACCAGACATGAGTGGTTCATGCAAGATGAGACCTGACCACGTTACACCGAACACGTTTTTTGCTTTCTTGATAAGTACTTCGTGAATAGAGTCATTGCGTCGGATTATTACAATTTTACTTGCTCAATCGTGGATTCGCCTCCAGAGTCATCCGATCTGATTCCTTGTGACTACTTTTTGTAGGTAACATAAAGAGACACCGCCTACCAGAACAGTACCACCATGCTGGACGAGTTTGTAACAGCGATCTGTGTGGCATCTGAATCCATTTCCATTGAGACACTACGGGATGTGATAGCAAATTTCATTCTCGTTTGCGCCACCTCCGTACTGTGAGTGGTGGTCATTTTGAAAAGATTGTGATGTGATTACAAAGACTGGTTGCAGATGGAGTGTTTAATAATGCACGCTGATACTGTACTAGAAGCACAGCGTACAGTGCCATCTGTCAGCAGCTTTTCGAATTATTTTGAAACTTTTGTATAAATTCTGTGTAGCATTCTTGTAGCTTTTTTAGCACTCGTCTACCGATATTAGTTTTCGAGATATTTAATTCTGCAACCATGAGCTTCTTCGATGGATACCCTATACCTTTTGAAGCCACCTCATACTCCACCCTGCGGTCTACGACGAAATCCCATGTCAAAGCACACCGACGAATATCTCGTGGGCTGGATACACTAGGCTATGAAATACTGTGGCTGGTAATCTAGTATTCCACGCGTACGTATCTCGTCTCCTACCTTCCAAACTTTACAGAAGGTAGGAGACGAGATACTGGCAGAAGTAAAGCTGTGGGTACCGGGCGTGGGCCGTGCTTCGGTAGCTCAGTTGGTAGAGCACTTGCCCGCGAAAGGCAAAGTTCCCGAGTTCGAGTCTCGGTCGGGCACACAGTTTTAATCTGCCAGGACTTTTCATATCGGCGCACACTCCGCTGCAGAGTGAAAATCTCATTCTGGAAACATCTCCCAGGCTGTGGCTAAGCCATGTCTCCGCTATATTCTTTCTTTCAGGAGTGCTAGTTCTGCAAGGTTCGCAGGAGAACTTCGGTAAAGTTTGGAAGGTAGGAGACGAGATACTGGCAGAAGTAAAGCTGTGGGTACCGGCCGTGAGTCGTGCTTCGGTAGCTCAGTTGGTAGTGCACTTGCCCACGAAAAGCAAAGGTCCCGAGTTCGAGTCTCGGTCGGGCACACGGTTTTAATCTGCCACGACGTTTCATATGAGTATATAACGTGTTCGCCTTTCCCAACACATTCTCCAACTAGGGTCCCCCGGTAATGCGATCAGCAAACCCCTCACAACTTTCTTAATTCTGCTCCACTACAGTCCATTGACTTTGCTGTTAACGTAACACTACGTAAATTTATATAATTAGCCATATCATCAAACGATGTTTGGTTAATATACTGCGTGAAATATTCAAATGGGGACTTCACAGTTGGAATTTCAGGTGTTGCAAATTCTGGTACTTCAAGATTAAACCTAGAAATTAAATTAAAATGACATAAATCCTTGCAAGCTATACGTTAAATATGCCATAAAAATTTGTATCTAGCAACAACTTATTCTGTCGTGATCCTCCATTTTGCGCCTCTGTGTTGGATCTCAATCAAAGGTACGCCACCGTCGTCTGATTCGGGTGATGACTCATCAGCTGCTGGAGTTTGTGATATGACAGCTATATCAAACTCATTTTCTTCTGCAGACAGCTCAAATTCAGAAACATTTGGATCTTTCACTGCCAAAAGTTGCGCTATTTCTTCATCAGTTAGATCTACAGCAAGGAAAAATGGGATTACTGGGTTCATTATTTTCATTAAAGTAATGCAATAAATACCTAATATATTTACATATAAGGGAAACACGTAATTTAATACAGGATAACGACAGCAAACAGAAGAACATTTAGCAAAAAATGAAGAAACAAACACAAGCGTCACTGTAACAAAGTAAGCCGGCCTGGTTGGCCGAGCGGCTCTAGGCGCTACAGTCTGGAAACGCGCAACCGTTAGGGTCGTAGGTTCGAATCCTGCCTCGGGCATGGATGTGTGTAATGTCCTTTGGTTAGTTAGGTTTAAGTAGTTCTATATTCTAGGGGACTGATGACCTCAGAGCCATTTGAACCATAACCAAGTGCCGGCCGGTGTGGCCGTGCGGTTCTAGGGGCTTCAGTCTGGAACCTCGTGATCACTACGGTCGCAGGTTCGAATCCTGCCTCGGGCATGGATGTGTGTGATGTCCTTAGGTTAGTTAGGTTTAAGTAGTTCTAAGTTTTGGGGGCTGATGACCACAGATATTTAGTCCCATAGTGCTCAGAGCCATTTGAATCACAACCAAGTAAACAATCGTAGGAGACTTACAGTAATAGAGTCCCGAGGTATCAGGGATGATACCTGCAATTACGTAGAACACTTTGTTCCTGAAGAGTAGTTTCTCGGTAGAGATATTTATTTACAGGATAAATGAACCATTTGGGAATATAAATATGTTTGTAAATACCTGAAATTGCAAAAGATACGAATATTTACTTTTTTAAATTCCCGATACTGTGCATGCCGTCATGACACTCACTTTCCAGCTACTGCTGCCTCCTGTTGATGCCGTGAAGAAGTTTAAGCAAATGACGAACAGAATGCTCTGGATGTATACTCTGTGGTACCTTCAGGCGCTATCGCTAAAGCGATTGAAAAACGCGTAAAAATATTTTACACTAGAGTTATCACATATGATACCTACGGACAGTAAGGGGTATATTATTACATTTCTTTATGTCTTGAGACTTCTTTCAGAGTTTTCATCAAGCGATGAACATCTGTAGTCGTTTTGCATTTCGTAACAAGTTTCTAACACTATTACCTGCCTATACAGAATATTTCGATGTACGAACAGCCAGAAAGAGTTAAAATCTCATTATTATTTGTCTCAACGGTTTGTAAGGTTCCCGCCGCAACTGTGCCTCGAACAACTTGGGAACAATAATGAAACAGTTAAGCATTCAATTAAATAAAGCATACAATCGATAAAATTTATTTTGACAGGTGGTTTGTTAAATTGTATTCTGACAGTTTCCTTTAAAAAACAATTTCACGGTGTAGGATTCAACAACAAAGAAACCACGAATACAGGAAAACTGAAACTTTGAAAATGGGAACAGTTAAATGGAAATCAAGAAGAAATTAAAATTAAGTGTTCGTGTTTTGAGTAAAAGTACCACTCAGGTCGTGGTAGCAAGCGTATTTTAAAGCATTTAAACAGCTGGTAAATTACGGTAATTGTTTGCATTTGTACATGATTCTGTGCTTGAAACTGTTTTCACAGCGAACCGCGACAATTCCGCGGCATAAAGTAAAACAATGCTGTTTAAGCGCGCACTAAATCTCACGCGCCTGATTTTTCATTTGACGAAAACAGGACATCCGTTGCGCACTTCTGAATGAGGTGTGCTAAAATGTTTTCGTTCTTTATTTTTGCTTATTAACGTGTCGGCCACAGGCATTTTTAATGCAAACAGGTGAAAAACTGTGTCCGTAATTACTCGCACGAAAGCACGCGTGTCGTCAAGAGTGAGGGATGGCAGTGTGTAACATGCGGGGGAATTAAAAAGAGTGAACGTGTTGGCGGATGCGGAAGCGTCACTGCCACAACGGTGGACTTCGCTGTTTGGAGCAAGCGGGATGGTGAAGAGCGCACGGAGCTCTGCAGGTCTCTACCATCGACTGGGAGTGTTCAAACAAACACGATCCAATCGCTTTACTACGAAACTATAACACATAACGTGTTATTAAAAACGATAAGGACATCATCAACCTGACAGTTTGAAAAGCACTGCGCTTCAGTAGCCCTAATGCCATAGGCGACGGTGTGCCGTCGCCTTCCTCTGCCTCTGAACTTGCAGAGGGCCTACAGTATAACATGGATTCCCAACCACGGTAAAAATCTGCATTTTCCGCAATAATTAACATTACAAGAGAAGTAATAAGTGACTGACAAAATTGCTATGGCTGGCTGGTGATGGAACACAGGACCTTTTGGTCTGTAGTCTCGCACATTTCTCCCTTTTTTATATCAGAACACTTTTAACGAATTCTTATAATAAACAGTTTAACACAGCTTATAGATAATAAAATTCATACCTTTCATTCTGTAACATTTGGTGGACATTATTCACCAACAAAGCTCTTTCTATTTCAAAGGTGTCAGACTTAACGTGTTTCAATTGGTCTATATGCGAGTAGTGTGAACAGTGGTGTGAGTCATACGGAGTTCAGCCGTCTGAGAATTTCTACTGACATACGAAATAGCAGGTGAAGCCCACAGGATTTTCTTCAAAAGCTCTTGTTGTATTTCCACAAACTAAATTTGCTGGGGATGGGCTTTTCCTCTATTGGCTGAAAAATCGTCTGGGTGCACAATGCTGCTTTTTCCGATGCTGTGTACGATAATATGGTGGTGCCTCTTTCTCTGTGTATGCTTCTACGAAAGAAAGAGGGCGTCCCTGGCTCCCCTAGGGACCACTTGTATTCATCACATCTCTGATAAGGTGCATGGTGGTGTTCTGGGACAATCGTTACCTCCGATACCCTCCTCACACAGCACTGGTGTCCTTTGAGGAATTCAGGGAAACCTCCCAAAAATCCACTCCTTGATCACCGTCTGGTAAAATCATCAGACGATCAATTCCAATTACAAAATGATCAAGAGAGAATTTCAGTATGGTGCGAAAAGTGGGATTTGGCACTAAACAAACAAAAGTACGAGGTCATCCACATGGGTACTTAAGGAACTCGGATAAATTTTGGGTACACGATAAATTGCACAAATCTAAGGGCTGTCAATTCGACTAAATGCCTAGGAATTACAATTACAAGCAACTTAAATTGGAGAGACCACATAGATAATATTGTGGGGAAGGCGAAACAAAGAATGCGCTTTGTTGGCAGAACACTTAGGAGATGCGACAAACCCACTTAAGAGACAGCCTACATTACACGTGTGCATCCTCTGCTGGAATATTGCTGCACGGTATGGGATCCTTACCAGTTAGGATTGACGGAGGACATCGAAAAGGTGCAAAGAAGGGCAGCTCGTTTCGTGTTATCTCGCAATAGGGGTGAGAGTGTCACTGATATGATACGCGAGTTGGAGTGGCAGTCACTGAAACAAAGGCGGTTTTATTTGCGCCGAGATCTATTTACGAAATATCAGTAACCATCTTTCTCTTCCGAATGCGAAAATATTTTTTTGACACCCACCTACGTAGGGAGAAGTACTCAAAATACTAAAATAAGAGAAATCAGAGCTCGAACGCAAAGATTTAGGTGTTCCCTTTCCCCACGTGCCATTCGAGAGAGAAATGGTAGAGAAGTAGTTCGAAAATGGTCCGATGAACCCTCTGCCAGGCACTTAAGTGTGAGTTGCTGAGTAACCATGTAGATGTAGATGTAGAACGTCCTAAGCTTGCAGTTAATCTTTCTCATTTGCACCATCCAGAAAATTTCAGAAATTACAACATCAATAAATATATTTATAGTCGATGAGCAATATATGACTAGCAAGTTACGTCACATCACACTCTCGTCTCCCCAAATTGAAAAAGAGAAGCTCCTTTGATACTAACTGCTTGACTATCCACTTGCATCAAAACATATCATTAACAATTTTCCTGTAGTCCAATGTTCACTGTTCACACATACAAATCTATACCTCATGCACTGTTCTGGGATCCACTATATTTGCACACCTTAGTTTTGTTTCGCAGACTTCTAGGACATTAGCCATCTTATTAAACCGGAATATTTTACTCCAAAATGTGCTACTGACTATTTTTAATTATTTTCGTTCCTCCACGTATGGTGGCAAGGCTTGGTCACCAACGTTTATTGTTGAGACGATGTAACGCAATGCAAATTAAGGTAAAATCGGTGTCTCGTGACCGTGACCTGACTGTAGGTGGAGTACAGCCTTTCTCTGTCGTGGCACCAGGAGCAAGAGATAAGCAGGCCAATCGCCCCGGCCGCCTTTTAAAGCCCTTGAAAGATCCTTGGTAGTCATCCTATAACAGGCTCAGAGGAACTGTGGCCGTCCTGGAGAGACTGGAACGAGGAAATCTTCCCACCACTATCGGGGACTGAAACCACGACGTCCAGGGCCGGAGTCCGTAGCTCTACACCCGAGACCACCATAAACGCATTTGGAGAATATGTTCTCCTTTATTATTTGTTGCGTCAGTTCCAGCAGGTATTACAGTCACCTTCCGTACTTTGTCCTATGCCTTTTCTGGCAACATATGCCTCCTTTCGCTTCGTGACAGCAACTGCTCTGTGATGCAACAGTGTGTCAAAGAAAGTTAACAGTTACATGTGCAGCAGCTCCAACAGCCATTTTCTACGACATGCACGCAAACCGTACATCAGGTAACACCTGTTTTTTTTTTTAGCGTCTTCTCTTCTACCAAGCGATAAGTCGACGTTCACGAGCACAAAAGAGTCATGTTGTTACTCTTTCCAATATAAGGGTGACATCTAACGACGCTCCCAGGCGGTACGTCCTCGAGACAGTAATAATAATGATAATCATGGTAGTACTGTCAATGAAAGTTATAAACGCGGTGTAACAAGGAATCGTGATGAAATAAGCATTTACTTGTTGATAAATTCATGGGCGTATAGTAGTGAAGTCATACCGGACTACACTTCTATCAATTACTGTATATCGTATGTGGGTGGCTTCTGGCGCAACAATAGAAAGTTAGTACGTCCCCAATTGGTGGAACGGGCGATACTGTTTGTTTTCTTATCTGCTATGTTGCAGACCCCTTCATAACAGTATCAAATGTGATCAAGTTGTTACTCAACCACTCAGGACGTTTATTCGTTACTGTAAACTTCAAAAATTCGTTTACTGTATATTTTGCAATGGAACCGTTGTTAAAAGCTTCAAACTGCCTTTGAAGAATCGTCATACGTGGGTGTGGCGGCGCATTAGAAGAAAATAAAGAAACGAATAGACTCAAACGCAGTATCAGCCTAACTTCCGACCTTTTTTTGCGTTAGATTGACAGGGAACAGGATGCAGATGGAAGCGGCTTTATTCGTGAATTAAGGTATATACACTACAGTTCGAATGATTGTTAAAATGATAGGTTTTTGTATCTAGTTCACTGACGCGTCATAAGTTATCAATGATGTGCAGTCTTTATGGCACAGTACACAAAGTGCCCAGTAAACCAAACTTAGATATGACGTTTGGCTGGTGGGAAAAATTCCCAGCCTTGTTGTAACAAATGTAATGTAAAGCGAGAGGAGCGACCTTCTTAATGAGACCCAGTTTCCTTCGCACCCAGTTCCAAATAATATTTTGGTCCCGACACAGGAATCGATGTTCGCTGTTCTCAGGAATCTAATGATAGTTACAGCGTTGACTCGGCGCAAGGTTTACTCGATTCAAATTTTCGCGTGTAGACATTTTGTCTGCGACTTTTTCATACCACTTTTTCTATATGAAAGTGAACACTGAGGATCACTTGGCATTCTGGGCGGAAAACTGCTAGCATCATATTCAGCACTCCTGCAACCTATGACATCAGTATCAGCATTCCCAATATCGCTGACGCTAGCGTACGGTGCTCAGGTAAATGCATTTTTACTGTTTCGCAATCATCATAATCAGAATTCCTGAAATTCTAACGTCACTTCATGCAGACAGTTGTATGAAAGCCATGACATCATCACGTCAATGCCCTGTTAATGCCAACCCACACCCGTCCTAGTCACTGGAGTGCTCGCCAGTGTCATATTTCTCTCAACCTACTGGATGCAAGTTCAGCATCCAAACATTCGAGTAGTTCTATTTTTAATTTGATTGCGTGAGTTGGTGTATATGCTTCATGCAGTCGAAGCGCCACCAGCATCAGCGATCACCCACAGAGTAAAAGTCTGACAACAAGTGTCTGACAATTCTTTTTGTTATAACAATGTGGCAATTATTACCAAAAGCTACCAACTTGTGTGCGTGCTTCACACCACTCCAAGGTGGCACGCGGGTGGCAGCTAACGTAGTACTATTTGCCTGAATGCACGTGGTTTAGTCTGCGAAGAAGAAAGAAGTAATAACTAGAGAGAGGTTGCGATCTGGGCACGTATGTATGTAGGTAATTACATATGTCCTATCAAAAATGGCTTTTAGTTTTTAATCCTCTCAGTCAATATCTACACATACCCTGGCAGATCATAAAGTGTTAGTAGTTATACTTACATCTCTACCAGTCTTGTAACAGTCAAGTGAATGAAGTTTTTTTTTTATTGGTAGTATTTGTTGTGAAATTAGCGAAATGGTAGGACACCAGATCTGTAAATTATAGAACTGGCTATATAATTAGGAAGTTGGTACGATAGAAAATCCAGAAATTGTTAAACTACCTGTGTATTTCGTAAACTGGTAGGGCACCAGATCTGGAAACTGGTAAAACTGGTTGTAAAATTGTCAAGTTACTAGGACGCCACATCGAAACACTGGTAAACTGGTTGTATAAATGGTGAATTGATAGCACTTCAGGTATGGAAAATGGTAAAATTTGACAGTCTTGTAGGACACCTGATCAGAAAATTGGTAAACTGGCCGTGTATTGGTAATCACATTCAAATTACGCTATATACCCTACAGTTACGCCACGATTGCATGAGGCATATGCCTCAATTATGCCACAACCACACCACGTTTACAACTTACATATACCATAATACACTGCACATGTGCTGCTGTAAGATACTTCATTAACATAAAGTAATGGCGTCACGCCTTCAGTCTGTATAAATGTTAGTCGAATGGAGCCTAATCCGGAACTTTCTGAAATTGGCCGAATCAGAAAATGGTAAATTTGGTATAACAAACTAAAATGCAGATGTACCAGCCAAACGAGAACTGGTCGTTGTATAAATATGTACGTTCTTGCAGATGCGCATTTCCATTAAATATATCTGAGTGCTGTTCTTCAATGATTGCTGATCCAATACCACCTTCATGTACAATAGTGAGAGGTAGAGCTATAAGAGAACGGCGAGCTGAGATAACTTGGCACTGTAGCATATGCGATGTCATAGCGTATTCCACAGACACACAAAAAATTGTATCAAATATTAACATATTATACTTTGACGTTTCACTGTGTGTGTAGGTGGACTGTGTGTCTAACTGAATCTAAAAATAGCAGCCAATATTAGCATAATCAATGCCTTTTCTGTCTATCAGCAAAATACTGGGCATTTTGTGTAAGCATTCCACAAATATCGAGACAGTATAACGCATTTACATAAATATTCAGGTGCTGTGAATGTGCATTAGGAGTCACGTATGTTAGAGTATCTGTTCAACATACATAGCGATTAGGTAGCTCGCATTTAATTTCTGCCGTCCCTACGCACATGCCATTCTACCAAGATGGTGATTGCTAAAAGTACTGACTAGGTCCTTTTGCAAGCGCTAGCTAGTCACAATGAACATACTGACTACTGCCATGTGTGTACCAGGATCTATGCCACTAAACAAAGGTTATATTAAAGCAGCAGGAGAAACATAATTTTTTTACCACAATACCACCAATGACTGTTATGTCATACATCTGAGAAAAAAATAACCATTCTATCAAAAGCAGTTATTATATACATGTGTATAATTTTAGTTGTTTACTGAGGAAATGTAAATACTCTTGTATCACATCTTGAAGCATAAGGCTGATACATTTTTCGTCTGTTAAGCTCCGATCTACAACAGTATTTACCGTAAATACATGAGAAGGCAAATATTGTACTACAACACTGCGCGTGCACGGAAAACGGTGTAAGCGTGTCGCAGGTCACCCTTGCTAATTGTGACCAGGCATTAAAAGTAATGGAATAGGCCAGAATGTAAGTATGAAAAGAAAATGGTGAAATTAGCTATCTGACATTAAGATAATTCATATGACTGTAATTAACTGCATGCCTGCTTTTAACGTGAATAGGAGCACAGCCTTCATTATAATGTGCTCTAGGAAGGGACACAAGTGTTTACTGCCCACCAAAGAGTCAATGTATTGGTTGTGAGCACTACAGAGAATGACCATTACTTATCTTTTACTTTCTTGCGCAGTAAATCAATACCTACTACAAGAAAGTTCCATGCATCTCCAATGTGAATATCCTTGTCACATAGCACCCCTACCAAATGTATAGGGTACACGTTGTCGACAGTGTTATCACCTTTCTCATCAAAACTGTCAGCTGAGCTACCCACTGCAGACTGCCCCCCAATATTTATTCCCTCCGCAATAAAAAATGGTTCAAATGGCTCTAAGCACTATGGGACTTAAACATCTGAGGTCATCAGTCCCCTAGACTTAGAACTACATAAACCTAACGAACCTAAGGACATCACACGCATCCATGCTCGAGGCAGGATTCGAACCCGTGACCGTAGCAGCAGTGCGGTTCCGGACTGAGGCGCCTAGAACTGCTAGGCCACAACGGCCGGCTCTGCGAAATACTAGTGAAATGCACGTCCTGCATTAATGTGTGTGTCAGCACCACATATTAACTTATACCTATAAATTAGCGTAGATAGAGATTGTAGAGCACCAGGATGTCACGCAATCGGCCAGCTCCATACTCAGGGCATCTTTCGAGGTGGTGCGTCTCCGCGCCCCCTCCCCCCCACCCCTTTTCTACCAAGCCACATAAAACACAAACAATCTGGGATGTGTGTACAGAACTGGCAAGCGTTTAGTCTGACAGTTCTTCAGACGTATGTATATGTAGAAAATGGAGTGGTTCACAGTAAAATAGACTTCCATCATATTTTCTCATGACAATAATAAACCTTTACAGTTCAAAGGGTGTAGCACTCCGTGCCCATCTAATGTAAATATTGCAGTTTAGATTGATATTTCATACTTTAAAGTTCTGATAAAATATATATTGTTTTTTATTATTTCATCCATCAGGTTTTATAAACACAAAATGTCTCTCAGGTAAACTTAATCCTTTAACTTCAGTCTAATGGCGGTCGTCAAAAAGTCTGCCTCCTTAGTAGTAGATGTGACTCGACAATGTATGCCTTATTCCATAGATTACAGCATTTCGGCAGTGTAAACACTCTGAACGTAGAATTTCTATGTGTGGGTCGCAACAAAGCTCTCGACAATGATTCATTTCACTTTGATTTCTGATTCTTTCTTGTTGTTTCTTACTCATCACCGTTTTGTCCAGTGTTGGAGATAAGTGTGATTGAAAATGTACCGTTGCTCTCTTACTGAAAGAGAAATATCAGACATTTCAGAAGAATCTACAGATTGTGCAATTGAATTTGGTGACAGTGATGAAGTTGTGAGTGAAAGTGAAGAGAAATGTATTGTTCGTGAGGATGTGGACAGTGATGGTGTACAAACAGCCTCTGAAGACGAACTCTGGGCACCTACAGCAGATGATGACGCAGGTGGTGAGGTCAGTGAGAAGTATTTTACAACCACTAGAAAAGTTTGTACATCCAGACCTTCTCATATCACAAGCAGAGTAACACAAAACGTAGAGAAAGAGCGAGAAGTGATAAGAAATTGAGGTCATGTGGGAACAATAAGAGAATCATATGAAAAGTTGTTTTCTCCAAGAACATCATAATAAAGCATACAAATGAGGAATCATTGAGACAGATTTACCCAAAGCTGGCTTGAATTCTACATCTACATCTACATTTACATTTATACTCCGCAAGCCACCCAACGGTGTGTGGCGGAGGGCACTTTACGTGCCACTGTCATTACCTCCCTTTCCTGTTCCAGTCGCGTATAGTTCGCGGGAAGAACGACTGTCTGAAAGCCTCCGTGCGCGCTCGAATCTCTCTAATTTTACATTCGTGATCTCCTCGGGAGGTATAAGTAGGGGGAAGCAATATATTCGATACCTCATCCAGAAACGCACCCTCCCGAAACCTGGCGAGCAAGCTACACCGCGATGCAGAGCGCCTCTCTTGCAGAGTCTGCCACTTTAGTTTGTTAAACATCTCCGTAACACTATCATGGTTGAGAGGTGGCATGAGCCCCCTCTCATAGGGGGGGGGGGGGGGGCTTAGAGCATCATTTACATATGTAGATTCTAGAATTTAGTGTTAAATACACTGCTAGCCCCGGCACCTCGCACGGTTACCAAATAACCCTGTGACGAAACGCGCCGCTCTTCTTTGGATCTTCTCTATCTCCTCCGTCAACCCGATCTGGTACGGATCCTACACTGATGAGTAGTACTAAAGTATAGGTCGAACGAGTGTTTTGTAAGCCACCTCCTTTGTTGATGGACTACATTTTCTAAGCACTCTCCCAATGAATCTCAACCTGGTACCCGCTTTACCAACAATTAATTTTATATGATCATTCCACTTCAAATCGTTCCGCACGCATACTCCCAGATATTTTACAAAAGTAACTGCTACCAGTGTATGTTCCGCTATCATATAATCATACAATAAAGGGTCCTTCTTTCTCTGTATTCGCAATACATTACATTTGTCTATGTCAAGGGTCAGTTGCCACTCCCTGCACTAAGTGCCTATCCGCTGCAGATCTTCCTGCATTTCGCTACAATTTTGTAATGCTGCAACTTCTCTGTATACTACAGCATCATCCGCGAAAAGCCGCATGGAACTTTCGACAGTATCTACTAGGTCATTTACATATATTGTGAAAAGCAATGGTCTCATAACACTCCCCTGAGGAACGCCAGAGGTTACTTTAACAACTGTAGACGTCTCTCCATTGATAATAACATGCTGTGTTCTGTTTGCTAAAATCTGTTCAATCCAGCCACACAGCTGGTCTGATATTCCGTAGGCTCTTACTTTGTTTATCAGGCGACAGTGCGGAACTGTATCGAACGCCATCCGGAAGTCAAGAAAAATAGCATCTACCTGGGAGACTGTATCTAATATTTTCTGGGTCTCATGAACAAATAAAGCGAGTTGGGTCTCACACGATCGCTCTTTCCGGAATCCATGTTGATTCCTACATAGTAGATTCTGGGTTTCCAAAAACGACGGGATACCAATTCCTTCGTGAAGACCTTAAAGGGACATTATTTCAGCAATAATAGTGTGCATCCCAGCAGAATCATATCTGGCACTAATTCATTCACATTATCAATACTTCTCATACTGCGCTCATTTCGCGTCTCCCTGTCACCATATCTTATTATTTTAGTAAGCTGATGGAATCTCTTTCTACTTATAGTAACAGTATAAACAAGCTGTCCTGGAGTGTTGGACTATAAATCGTGAATAGGTGACTTACTATCACCCTCCGTCCTCACAATAATAAGTAGCCCTATGTATGCCAATTCGATTCTACACAGAGTACGCGAAAGAACTTGCCCCCCTTCTAACAGCCGTGTACCGCAAGTCTCTAGAGGAACGGAGGGTTCCAAATGATTGGAAAAGAGCACAGATAGTCCCAGTCTTCAAGAAGGGTCGTCGAGTAGATGCGCAAAACTATAGACCTATATCTCTTACGTCGATCTCTTGTAGAATTTTAGAACATGTTTTTTGCTCGCGTATCATGTCATTTCTGGAAACCCAGAATCTACTATGTAGGAATCAACATGGATTCCGGAAACAGCGATCGTGTGAGACCCAACTCGCCTTATTTGTTCATGAGACCCAGAAAATATTAGATACAGGCTCCCAGGTAGATGCTATTTTTCTTGACTTCCGGAAGGCGTTCGATACTGTTCCGCACTGTCGCCTGATAAGCAAAGTAAGAGCCTACGGAATATCAGACCAGCTGTGTGGCTGGATTGAAGAGTTTTTAGCAAACAGAACACAGCATGTTGTTATCAATGGAGAGACGTCTACAGACGTTAAAGTAACCTCTGGCGTGCCACAGGGGAGTGTTATGGGACCATTGCTTTTCACAATATATATAAATGACTTAGTAGATAGTGTCGGAAGTTCCATGCGGCTTTTCGCGGATGATGCTGTAGTATATAGAGAAGTTGCTGCATTAGAAAATTGTAGCGAAATACAGGAAGATCTGCAGCGGATAGGCACTTGGTGCAGGGAGTGGCAACTGACCCTTAACATAGACAAATGTAATGTATTGCGAATACATAGAAAGAAGGATCCTTTATTGTATGATTATATGATAGCGGAACAAACACTGGTAGCAGTTACTTCTGTAAAATATCTGGGAGTATGCGTACGGAACGATTTGAAGTGGAATGATCATATAAAACTAATTGTTGGTAAGGCGGGTACCAGGTTGAGATTCATTGGGAGAGTGCTTAGAAAATGTAGTCCATCAACAAAGGAGGTGGCTTACAAAACACTCGTTCCACCTATACTTGAGTATTGCTCGTCAGTGTGGGATCCGTACCAGGTCGGGTTGACGGAGGAGATAGAGAGGATCCAAAGAAGAGCGGCGCGTTTCGTCACTGGGTTATTTGGTAACCGTGATAGCGTTACGGAGATGTTTAATAAACTCAAGTGGCAGACTCTGCAAGAGAGGCGCTCTGCATCGCGGTGTAGCTTGCTCGCCAGGTTTCGAGAGGGTGCGTTTCTGGATGAGGTATCGAATATATTGCTTCCCCCTACTTATACTTCCCGAGGAGATCACGAATGTAAAATTAGAGAGATTAGAGCGCGCACGGAGGCTTTCAGACAGTCGTTCTTCCCGCGAACCATACGCGACTGGAACAGGAAAGGGAGGTAATGACAGTGGCACGTAAAGTGCCCTCCGCCACACACCGTTGGGTGGCTTGCGGAGTATCAATGTAGATGTAGATGTAGATGTAGATACTCGAGCAAAAAACATTTTTTAAAATTCTACAACAGATCGACGTCAGAGATATTGGTCTATAGTTTTGCGCATCTGCTCGACGACCCTTCTTGAAGACTGGGACTATCTGTGCTCTTTTCCAATCATTTGGAACCCTCCGTTCCTCTAGAGACTTGCGGTACACGGCTGTTAGAAGGGGGGCAAGTTCTTTCGCGTACTCTGTGTAGAATCGAATTGGCATACATAGGGCTACTTATTATTGTGAGGACGGAGGGTGATAGTAAGTCACCTATTCACGATTTATAGTCCAACACTCCAGGACAGTTTGTTTATACTGTTACTATAAGTAGAAAGAGATTCCATCAGCTTACTAAAATAATAAGATATGGTGACAGGGAGACGCGAAATGAGCGCAGTATGAGAAGTATTGATAATGTGAATGAATTAGTGCCAGATATGATTCTGCTGGGATGCACACTATTATTGCTGAAATAATGTCCCTTTAAGGTCTTCACGAAGGAAAAACCCTGCCAAACACATGATCCTTTCTGATCCTACTTATACCATTCTATACTGTCGTAAGCTGGTAGGTATCTATTTGCTTGTTAAACTGCTACTTCTAGGCATAGGACTAGGTGCACAACACCTAATTCGCCACTTGTGGATGTCATGTAACCATCCTTTTCTATGTAGATCCAGATTTGAATGGAACTTTATAAACAGATTTTTCGTGTACTCCTAATGCAGTAAACGGTCTGCTTTCTGATATTTTTGATCAGTACCCCAACGTATGGATATTTACCATAGCTGTTTACAGTAAATAGTAATATCTCATACATAGAAACGGCAGACCTTTGTCAAATACAAGCACACTGTAAATATTGTTTGGTAGTATTTGCACAGGGTGAAACACATGATCCAGTCTGCTTCCAGCTATACAATTCTATTCTGGTATAAATTCGTAGACCTCTATTCGACTGCTAAGCCGCTACTACTATGGATACGACTAGGTGTACAACATTACATGAAGATGCATTGTTACCATAGTTTTTTAAGCATATCCTGATGTGAATGAAGATTTAGAAAATGTGTTTTCATGTGTCCCTTATTTTAGTATATGGTATCGTAACCAACATCTTCTGCCAGTACGGAAAATGCTCGTACCTTATATGAAGAGCCCACGGAAAAAAGGGCCAAGTCACATTCTGCACATTTCTCAGGTGAATCAGTTTAATCTTCCATGATTACAAAAAGTATACAAAACACTCCATTCAAGCGCAAACAATATAATTATGATGCCAACTTTTCTGGCTGCGGAGGATCCACGTTAGAAGAAATAAGAATTGAAATTATAGGATGAAAAGTCAGTATCTGCAAAGCATGTACATCTTAGCGCGAAAAGAACGTAGTAAATCTACCACACTTTTTTGTCTTTCGTCTCTTATTCGTGTTGTTCAACACTGGAAGTTCCTGTTTACTGGTCTCGGATTTTGTTTCGTTGTGTGGTAGACTGGAACACAAATTTATGGTGCCCTAGCCACACAACGGTTCATGTTCTTGAATGTCTGCTGTTTTTCATTTAATATTGACAGGAGCTCTGAAGATGTACCCATAGAATTAGTTATTTGCAAGTCAGTTATGTTCACCTTGCAAAACGTTTCATATTACAAAACACTTAGCATTACATGCTCGATGATGCCACACGAATTTATCAGGTCCCTGCGATTGGTTCTCAGGCTCGGCATCTACTTGTAGATTACCACAATACTCCCAATCTACTGGTATCCAGGGTCCATTGTAAGTAGCCATCTATTTGAACAGCTCACCGTCCTCCACAAGCAGAGCTTCTCTGAGCGGTCGTGTCTTGAAATAACGCTTCGGTTTTTAAGATGCTTTTAAGAAGAACGACCAATCCCGTTCAATTTCTTGTTCAAATGTGATTACTTTTTAAGGCCCCGGATTCACTCTTCCCGTTTGAAAAGCGTTAAACAAGTCTTTTCGTAACTGTGCAATAACTTTTTTCATCAAACGACAATTTTTACCACATTCTGTATAAGAGTGTCCTCTTATTGGAAATACTATTTTGACACTATCTTATCTCCTAGAGGTATGAATGAGATAGTGAAGGTATACACACTACGTAGTTCTTCATCTGCCCCGCGCACGTATTTCAGAATATTATAAGAACCCTTTCTTTTACCACAAGGATTTCGCTCACATAATTGAGAGAAAAAAAACTAATAATTTCATTCACTTCTTTATTCCCTCCATCTTCAGCGTATATATAAAATATTTCATTCCTGCTGGACTTTTGATGAAAAACGATAAATATGTGCAAAAGAATGAAGTCTTTTCGAGAAACAGTATTTGCGGTCACTGCCCAACTCATAAGACTTTGTTTCCGTTACCACCCAAAGTAAAACCCTTTGTATCTCCGTGGCTTGCCATGTTATTTGAAAGTCATTTCATCCGCCTTTTAATGCCGTTGGTGGAGCATCAAAAATGTCATACACTCATTTCCCGATTAAATTGACGTACTACCTTTCTTCCCTTGGGTTCTTCATACAGATATACTGCAGGACACTGTTAAACATCGCATAGCATGTGTTCCATAAGTGATTCCTGTATAGATACTACTTAGAAGATATTGGCAAAGAGTACAAAGGACTAACTGTAATGTAATGCTTGTTGGCCTTTGCACAGGGCCAAACACATCACCCATCCTGTTGGAAGCTATAGGATTCTATTTCCGCGTAAAGTAGCAGACGTACATTCACTTGCTAAACCGCTACTTCTATGCCTAGGACTAGTGTACAACATCTAGTCCGCCACACGTAGATGCAGTGCATCTACCCTTCTTTTATGCAATTCTAAATGTGAATGGAGTTCATAAAAACATTTTTCCTGTCGCCCTTTATGCAGTATGTTTTCAATTCTGACGCTTTCGACCAGTGCTTCTTGTCATTGCTGTCTACAGTAAATCCTAGTACTTGATGTAGAAAAATTGCAGATCCCTATTAAGCACCAGCAGCAGGTGTTCCACATGTCATTCTTTAGCTGATCCCAGTTATAAGATTCTTTTTTGACATAAACTCTTAGGTGTCCATTCGCTTGCTACACTGCTAATTCTATGCATAGGACTAGGTGTAGATTATCTAGTCCACAACATTTAGATGCAATGTAACGATGCTTTTTAAGCAGATCGAGATGTGAATGGAGGTTTATAAACAACATTTCATTTGTCCCTTATTGCAATTCCGTCATTTTCAACTATTTCTGTGTTTATTTATTTATTACTTATTTAGCATGATCAGAATAGGGCCTTATGGCGCACCTTAAATCTCACCAAGAAGAACACACACAAAAATATTACATAACTGTCAGAATAATAACGATTTTCATTATGAATAAAAATAGCAATTGGCAATAATAATAATAACAATAATAATAATAATAACAATAAACCCCGTGGAGGCCCGGGAAAAGAATAGGCCTCCGGTATGTTCTGCCAGTCGTAAAAGGCGACGAAAAGAACAAACCACTAATAGGGCTAACCCCCTCCCCCCTTTTAGTGTGATTAGTTGGTTCAGGACAGAACTAAAGAAGCCTCGGACAAGCGACGTCATAGTCGGGGACGACGCTTGAACCCTATGCCCGCCCACAATGGTAACGACACTGCTAGCCAACTGGAAAATGATTTAAATCCAAATAGAGGTGTTTTGCAGGATATGCTTCCTACAACCACCCTAGAAGGAAAACAAAGACAGCGGATGAGACGGTCAGATGAAGTTAATCGACACCTCATGTTCTGTTATTACCAAGCAACAAACCTAGGAACCAACACAACTGGATACAGATAACAAGTATACACAACATTTATAACCAGATATCCAGAATTGAAATTTTTAACAGAACAACGACTAGCTGATCAGATTCGTGTAATAATCAAAAATAACAGGATACCCAAGTTAGAATTAGAGAACATCAAACAACAAGTACAACAAATACTGGAAGAAAATAATGTGCAATCAGAAGAAGAAGAAAATACAGTAATGGACTCAAACATCCCAGAGCAAACAAACAAAGAACAACACGCATCAATTAAACAATCAGAGGAAAACGAAATTTTAAGACAGCCACCAGAAAAAGCACAAATAGAACACGAAGTGACACACATGTTAGATATAGAAGAAAAATTACAGCTGACATATATAGAATACAAAGACACAAATACAGACATTAGGCCATTCTTGCATAGACCGCCAAATAACCCACAAGTCGAAACAACGATAAAAACTATCAACACAATCATACACAACAAAATAAATGAAAACACAACTATGGAAGAGTTACAACTACTGGTTTATATAGGAGCACTCACTACACTAAATATACACACTAGGCAGGGATAAGAACCAACCAACACACAGAAGAAACCCACAAAACCAGCATGGTAACACAGGCTACAGATCAGAATAGAAAAACTGAGAAAAGACATCGGCCAGCTAACACAATTTATAAGAAATGAAATGTCAGAAAAAAAACGAAAAAGGTTAGGTAAAATCTCACAACAAGAAGCGATAGACCAATTAGATCAAAAGAAGCAGAAATTACAAGCATTGGCCAAACGACTTAGAAGATACAAAAAAAGTGAAAATAGAAGGAAACAGAACCAAAGATTCAACACAAACCAAAACAAATTTTACCAGACAATAGGTAACACACACATTAAAATAGACAATCCACCAAACATAACAGACATGGAACACTTCTGGAGCAACATATGGTCAAACCCGGTACAACATAACAGGCATGCACGGTGGATACAAGCAGAAAAAGACACATACAAGATGATACCACAAATGCCTGAAGTGATAATTTTGCAGAATGAAGTCACCCAAGCAATTAATTCTACTCACAATTGGAAAGCCCCTGGAAAAGATAATATAGCAAATTTCTGGCTAAAGAAGTTCACCTCAACACATTCACATCTAACTAAATTATTTAACAGTTACATTGCAGACCCATACACATTCCCTGATACACTTACACATGGAGTAATTTATCTGAAACCTAAATATCAAGCAGACACAGCAAACCCAGCTAAATATCTCCCCATAACATGCCTACCAACAATATAGAAAATATTAACTTCAGTCATTACACAGAAATTAATGACACATACAACACAGAACAAAATTATAAATGAAGAACAAAAAGATTGTTGCAAAGGAGCACGAGGATGTAAAGAGCAACTGATAATAGATGCAGAGGTGACACATCAAGCTAAAACTAAACAAAGGTCTCTACACTACGCATACATTGATTACCAAAAAGCTTTTGATAGTGTACCCCACTCATGGTTACTACAAATATTGGAAATATGCAAAGTAGATCCTAAATTGATACAGTTCCTAAACATAGTAATGAAAAATTGGAAAACCACACTTAATATCCAAACAAATTCAAATAATATCACATCACAGCCAATACAGATTAAGCGTGGAATATACCAAGGAGATTCATTAAGTCCTTTCTGGTTCTGCCTTGCTCTGAACCCACCATCCAACATGCTAAATAATACAAATTATGGATGCAATGTTACTGGAACATACCCACACAAAATCACACATTTGCTATACATGGATGATCTAAAACTACTGGCTGCAACAAATCAACAACTCAACCAATTACTAAAGGTAACAGAAGTATTCAGCAATGATATAAATATGGCTTTTGGAACAGACAAATGCAAGAAAAATAGCATAGTCAAGGGAAAAGTCACTAAATAAGAAGATTGCATATTGGATAACCACAGCGACTGCATAGAAACGATGGAAAAAACAGATACCTATAAGTATCTAGGATACAGACAAAAAATAGGAATAGATAATACAAATATTAAAGAAGAACTAAAAGAAAAATATAGACAAAGACTAACAAAAATACTGAAAACAGAATTGACAGCAAGAAATAAGACAAAGGCTATAAATACTTATGCTATACCAATATTGACTTACTCATTTGGAGTAGTGAAGTGGAGTAACACAGACCTAGAAGCACTCAATACACTTACACGATCACAGTGCCACAAATATAGAATACATCACATACATTCAGCAACAGAAACATTCACATTAAGCAGGAAGGAAGGAGGAAGGGGATTTATCGACATAAAAAACCTACATTATGGACAGGTAGACAAATTAAGAAAATTCTTTCTAGAACGAGCAGAAACTAGCAAAATACACAAAGCAATCACTCATATAAATACATCGGCTACACCACTGCAATTTCATAGCCACTTCTACAACCCTTTAGATCACGTAACATCAACAAATACGAAGAAAGTAAATTGGAAAAAGAAAACACTACATGGCAAGCACCCGTATCATCTAACACAGCCACACATCGATCAAGACGCATCCAACACATGGCTAAGAAAAGGCAATATATACAGTGAGACGGAAGGATTCAGGATTGCAATACAGGATCAAACAATAAACACCAGATATTACAGCAAGCATATTATTAAAGATCCCAATACTACAACAGATAAATGCAGACTTTGCAAACAACAAATAGAAACATTAGATCACATCACATGCGGATGTAGAATACTAGCAAATACAGAATACCCCAGAAGACATGACAATGTAGCAAAAATAATACATCAACAACTTGCCATACAACATAAACTAATAAAACAACACGTTCCCACATACAAGTATGCACCACAAAATGTATTGGAGAATGATGAATACAAATTATACTGGAACAGAACCATTATAACAGATAAAACAACACCACATACCAAACGTGATATCATAGTCACCAATAAAAAGAAGAAATTAACACAACTAATCGAAATATCCATACCCAATACAACAAATATACAGAAGAAAACAGGAGAAAAAATTGAAAAATACATCCAACTGGCTGAGGAAGTCAAGGACATGTGGCATCAGCAAAAGTTGACATTATACCAATTATACTATCAACTACAGGAGTCATACCACACAATATCCACCAGTACATCAAAGCAATACAGCTACATCCAAACTTATATATACAACTACAGAAATCTGTAATTATTGATACATACTCAATTACCCGAAAGTTCCTAAATGCAATGTAACATATACCGTACAGTTAAAAGGAAGTCACGCGTGATCAAGGTCCGCGTCACTTTCCACTTTTGACCAGACGTGGCGTCTGAGAGTGGAGAGAAATAACAATAATAATGATAAAAGAAACACTAATAACGATGATTGAACAATGGACATATTAAGATGGATATTAATTTGTTATTATATACTAAACACAATATTAACAATTTTTGTCATTAGTAAAAAGTAATTATTTTGCAATAATTACAATATTAAGACTAACACTAATAATAAATGTAAATCAATGGAGCCATTAAGAATGAGACTGATTACTTTAGCACTTTTGAAACGTTTTTTAATATTAGAGGAAGTGGAAGGGACAATGAAAGACGAGAGGACTGAAATTAAAGTGCTAGTGGGCTTTAGGAAAGAGGAAACTTTCAGAAGAGAACTCTGTTGACAAAGTTAGCGCAGTGTTCAGAAAGGAGACATTCCGTTCTCCGCCGCATTCGAACAGTGAAAAAATTCAATGGCGTTAAATGAAAATTTGTACTGAAGCCAGGACTCGGAAGCAGGTCCTATATTTATTAGACAAATGCGATAACCGTCTACGCCATCTTGGCACAGTGGTTAGAAACAAATGCACGGACTACCAAGCACGCTTCCCTCATCAACCCAAATCCGCATTTGCCGCACACCACCAAAGTAACGTCCCCTAGCCCTTTTTCGTCTGTTTGCTCCTCGACTCACTCGAAGTCCTGCACGAGGTTGGGCGAAGAATGCTCTGCACTGAATGATCATTCATTGAAGAGCACTCTTCGCCCCTTCTCGTGTGACGCATATATATCTGTCTATATGAATGATGTCTGTTCTTTCGGATATGTTCGAAGGAGTAGACGCCAGTCATATAGATATATATGATTCGTGAAGGCTAATATAATCATTCAGAGCAGAGCACTCTTCATCAGAATTCGTGCGGAACTTCGAGTGATATGACGAGCAAACAGAGGGAAAAGGGCTAGCGGACGCTACTTTGCTTGTGTGTGGCAAATGAGAATTCTGACTGATGGAGGAAGCGTGCTTGAGTACCCCGTACACTTATCCCAAACTGCTGTTACGAGATGGCATAGATGGTTAATGCATCTTCCTAGCAAGCAGGAGACCCGCTTTCGAGTCCTGGCATTGGTACAAATTTTCACTTGTCACCAATGAATTCTTTCTTTGCCTGAATGCAGCAGAGATCGAAATGTCTCCTCTCTGAACATACTCTATGTCCAGACGCGGAATCTAACACAGAAATGGTGACTGTACTTTGGGACATCTCCGAAACAACAGACACCATTTGTAGAGTTATAAAAGGGAGAGATAATTAGTGGAGCAGGGAGGGTTGACGGGAGTAAGCTGGAAGAAGAGATAGCTTCTGCGATAGATGGTGGAGCACCGCCTGTTTTCTGGAGTTTGAAAGGATTTCAGTATCCCTAATAGTTTGAGGAATGTTATTCCGAAGTCAGATTCCTGACACCAGAAAATGATATAGAGAGCATAGCAATGTTGTGCAGCGGTACAAATGGATTTTACGTTGTTACGAACGAGTCCTTTTGCTGTGTTGTTCAGATAGTAGTGTAAGGGTTGAAGACACACTGGAAGAGGCGCAATGATTGAGAACACGATACGGCAAACACAGCGTATGACAATCTCTAGGTTTATCGTCATATAGTCATGATAATCGTTAATAGGCGGAAGTGATATGGTCTAAATAGCGCGAATCACAGAAGTATCACACACAATCATCGCTAGTTGCAGCCGACGTGACGTCTTATATGAAAGTCCTACGAGAATCGGATCACCATTTTGGAAATTTGTGGTAAGATCCTATGGGACCAAACTGCTGAGGTCATCGGTCCCTAAGCTTACACACTATTTAATCTAACTTGAAGTAACTTACACTAGGGACAACACACACCCATGCCCGAGGGAGGACTCGAACCTCCGACGGGGCAGCCGTGCGGACAATAACAAGGCGCCTGAGACAGCGCGGCTACCCTCGAGGCTCGTATCACCATAATTAAGGATGGAGAGTATTAGTTACTCCGCGAGTTTCTTATTGAGCTTGACTGGAAGTATTCTTTTATGTATCTGTAGTGAATGAAGTGATGCTGGCACCTCCTTAAAGACTGCAGATAAGCGTTCAGTCCAGTCTAGGTAACGGTTCAGAATTATCCATAGTCCCTTACAGATGAAGAAAAGGTAACTGCTATGCTGTTAAGAGTGAAGGGTGGAACAGATTCACTGAACTGAGGAGTAATACGTCTTTTATGAGTGACTAAGATTGGATTACGTTTTACACTTATGTTCTGCACCCATTCTGGTACAGCAAGTAAGTCGGCATTTGCGTTCCGAATGGCTGAACACAGATGTATTGGACGTGCAGTTAGGTATAACTGAAGGTCGTCAGCGTATAAATGATATTTGCAATGGGAGATAACAGTAGGTACACCATTTACATATAATGAGGGAAGTAATGCGCCCAATATTGATCCTTGCGAAAACCCCTATACCACATTATTCCACTACGACATTTTTGTTGGCGGTATGTAAGGTATGAGGGGAACTACTGTACAACAACTGAAGAACAGTCTTGACTTTCGAATTTAGCAAGTAGAGTATCAGAACGGAAAAGTGTCGAAAGCTTTGCTGAAATCCAAAACACCCCTCGTAGTCGTTCCTGTTTCACTTCGTCAGTACTTTTATAAGAGCAGTCGTCGTGCTCCGATTTTTCTGGAAACCAGGTTGGTATTCATCTAGAAGGTTATTTAATATTAAGGAATTTGTAAGCTAGTCGTGAATTATGGGTTCTAAAGCCTTACATTCCATACGCGGGACACTCTCTCTCGTCTGATGGCACACTTTCCCCGTCATTCCTCTATGCTGTCTGAGCGGGAACTACAAACGCGCCACTTAGACGGCATAACAGTCGCGCACAGAACACAGATCGACTTGCATGCGATTTGGTTTTACATTACAATGCATTAGAAAATACGAAAAACTTAAGCCATGTGCCATGTAGAACGGTATTATACTGTTACTGACTGTTGGCACAAGAGCATACATCTATCATACAAAAATAAAAGAACTGAAACAAAGTTGAGTTTTCGACTGCTCTACGCTACTAATATTGTGCGTTCCACATTGTTCGATGTAAAATTTTTACATTTCACCTGAGATACAGAAAAAGAGACAGATAAAAACTATTTCTATAGCAGGCCGTTAGGGATGGAATTAATTATCAAACCTATCTGAGAAAGGAGAGAGAATTTATTACCTAGCACTTCTCTACTGCCAGTGCCATGATTACAGTTCTCAAAAAAATATAGGGTAAACATTAATAAAAGTGACAAACGGCAGGGACAGACTCCTGACTGGAAAAGAAGGAAAAGAAAGTCCTAGGAAAATGTGTGCGGAAATGAATCGTTCGCCCACGGTAGATGGCGCTGACGAATGATAGTTCCTCTGACCACATGCGATGTGTTCCTCGTGTGTGTTGCAGGTGATAGGGATATTAGTAATTGTCCTGCAGGATACACATAATTGTATTTGTCTTACACGATGTTGATGGGCCACTTGCCTTGAGCTTGTACTAGGCTTCATCTCAATACCCTGTAGAAACCGGTTCTCCAAATCTGGTATACTCGCAGTCCGCCACCTCTCTGCCGTATGTCTGTCTGAAAGGACCAATGATTACGCAAACCCCCAAAAAGAGCTTGAAGTGTTGTGTGATGTGGTTGACGTCTGGGAGGGTACTTGTTTTAGTATAGCCGTGCTGCCTTTCGAGCGTTTCCATCTGGTTGGCTGTACGCAAACACCATCTCGGTTTGTTCCCGACATGATACCAGACCATTCTGCTGCTTACAGTTCGCTGCATAAATCACACAGCTTGTAACACACAAGGAACACACGGAACGTCGTCAGACGAACTGTCATTCGTCGGCGCCACCTACCGTGGCAACGGTGGATTTCCTAGCATATATTCATAGGACCTTTTTTTCTGTTTCCAGTCAGTAATCCGTCCCTACAGCTCGTCGGTTTCGTTAATGTTCACCCTGCATATCACGCACGAAACGAAATTTTCATCATAATTCAATAACCTTATTTCGTTAAAGACATCATAAAATTGACATCTGATACAAATTACCGGCACGTTAACAGGTGCTGGCTGTTCACCACATTGTCGTCACTCACGCTGCCACATACCCGTGACTTATTTACTCCCATTATCAAAAATGTTCTTTCAAACACGTAAGTCGATCCGAACTTGGATATCACTTTTGCAGCCTTTTTATAGAGACGTGAACTCTGTTCCTGAGGTAAACCTTCTTAGAACTACTGGGCAGTTTCAACAGAATAGAATTTGGCTTTTAATTAGAAATTTCAGTGCACATCGATCAATGCCATGTGAAGTTGTACATCACTTTCAACTGATAAGTCAAATGGTTTTCAAAATGTCTTAAAAACAGTTGCGAGTTTGGCAGGGACATGAAGTGATTTGAACACTGTTCACGTATTTCTACCTACACCGAAATGCATTATTCAAAATTTTTTACTAACACCAGATAGCTTAGGGAAATGGACGTTATTTTTTTTTCAGCTGTTTTCCCTTCCACTACGCGATTTTTATTTTGATTGCATTCACCTTTCCCATTAAATGAGGTATTAATTGCATGTCACTTTGAAATATCTTTTTCAGGACGTTCATGTGTGCAGTTATTTGAAAATGCGAGATCTGCAATTCATCCCTTAACTTCTAATGTTGGTTCCTACTTTGTCTTTTTCCTTCATAAACTGAAAAATACCAGGAATTAACTTGAAAAACAGTTCCAGGCATGGCTTTCGACTTAGCAACCTACGAGTATTTCGCAGCAATAAATCCCGTTTCCATATTGTTTCAGCATCCCATCAAAAACTGTTAAACTGCCAATGTAAGAATCCACGTGACTTTAGATAATTTACTGTTCCGCCCACCAGTTTCATGACGTGCTCCATCCCTACAAATGTACCGCAAGCTTTTCTTGATGGGCGAAACAATGAAGTCTGTTCAACCAGTCGTTTCATCGTTGCACTTTTTTGTGCAATAATGCTACAAGCACAATTTGTGCCCCTCTCATTGCTGGCACGCCAACGGTGGTTCCAATTCAGGATAACAGCTTCGTTGCCTCTTTTTGTTAGACAGTTTTCAGCAAGTCCATCTCTCTCGATGTGTCTTTCTTCGGTACCAGTTCTATCCGTATCGTCTGTCACGTGCAAACTGTTGGCGCTTCCACGAACATAAATCGCAAGTTGTGCCGTGTCCATAATGTCGATTGACACCTGCAGAGTAATAGAGTATGCAATGAACGTAACAGCATTGTCATTTACCTGGTGTAGACAGCCACTGCAGTGACAGCTATGAGGCGACTTTTTTCTAGAGAGAGTCTAACTCCGGAAAACTTCTGTAACTCCAATGGCGACACGACTTCTGATGCCTCAACAGTGCACTATTAAATGAACTCGCCATCGCTAATGGTTTATTAGAGCCAACAATTTTGAGCACTGCTCTTTAGGTTGCATTTAATGACGGACCGCTACACTTGGTTGCCCGGTAAAAATAAGAAACAAAAGAACGAACTGAAATCGCTGGATTTCTACAAGCAAGTACGTACAAATACAAACAGTAGAACTACAATGATTTTCATGGGCTACTCATGTTCAGATGTGCTCACTGTGTAGCACTGCACCTTTTTATGGCTGCCAACTTGTTTTTATTATCGCCAACTAAATCATTAAATTCTTTGTGTATTTTGGTGTAATAATGTTCTACAGTATATTTACTGTGCCAGCGATTATGCAACTACATGACAGACACTCTGAGTTTTCGTCCTTCTCTTCGAAAAGTACTGTAATTCCCATTCATATTTCAGTGCTCGATTGCCTCTTTTTGAGTGTATGTGCCCTTGCAACAACCACTGTTCTTTTACACTTTTTTTAAAAACCGTAAGGAAACAGCGAGGAATACACATCGAAAAATACCGCACCATATGCCGGAAGAAAAAGTGCCGCATCGCACTATGACATGAAATGTCACACCGTACCGAGTACTTCCTAGAAGAACCGAGCAAAGTCGAAGCAGTCCGATCTCCGGCCCGCACGCCCCCGCTCATCGCAAACGATTGCAGTTGCACATGCCATAGCCAGCACTCCATTAGATAATGCTGGTGGAATGCAAATGTGCCTGTAGTTGGAAGGTTCTTTGGCAGATTCCTTTTTGGGCTGCAGTTTCATGAGTCACTTTTTCCAGACATAAGAAATTACAGAAAATTGACAAAAAAATGAGACACTGTATTGTAATACACATCAATTTTTTCTCTTGTATTGTGAATATTTCTTCTCTCGAATGATATGACAGCAATCATCTGTTTACATAGAAGGTACCCACTTCCCTTCGTAACGCCTATCTGTGGTAGAAATGTCTTTATGGAGTCTTTCGCCACGTTCATCCAATAGGTCACTGAAAGTCTCTGTGAAGTAGTCCAGATGAGAATCCATCATATGTACCTTCAAAGGTATATTCCACCCCAGACCTTGATATGCTTTGATTGTGCCATTCACCATTGCTTTGTAGTTAGCAGCTCTTCTTCTTCCAAGAAGTTTCCTAACACCATCTTGAAACAGTCCCATGCTGTCTTTTCTTGGTCAGTTAAACATGCTGCAAAATTTGCATCTTTCTGCAGCTCCTTGATTTGTGGACCCACAAATACATCTTCCTTTATTTTTGCAGCTGAAATACGGGGGAATCTGGTAGCTAGAAATGCAAACCCACCGCCTGTTGGATCCATGGCCTTTACGAATCGTTTCACTGGACCAAGTTTGATGTGAAGCGATGGAAGTAATATATCTTCAGGAGCTACCAAACTTTCACGTTGTACACTCTTTTCCCCCACTTTCAATCTCCACCTACGCCATTTCTTTTTCACGTAGTGAGAATTTGTGTCTCGACTATCCCACTCTCAAAGAAAACAGGCATACTTCGTGTAGCCTTGTTGAATTCCCAGTACCATAGCAATTACTTTGAAATCTGCACATATTTTCCATTTGTATTCATTGTATTCTAATGAATTTAGCGTCTTTTGTACGAATTATTAATTCTCTTTGGTCAAGCTGGCGTAAGCTACTGGAACAAGAGGTGTTTTATTTCCGTTATGGAGCAAAACACCCATGAGACTCGTTTCGACGCATCTATGAAACGTCTTCACTCCTGTGAAATATAGGTGACGTTCAGCACTTTCACTAAGCCAACAGCGTCATTGCAAAATGTCAGTGGTCCGTCAATTGCAAAATGGGAAATAAAGGCATGTTCTCTGTACCTGAACACACTGATTTTAGTACTTTGGTGGAGTAGATTATTCTCTTGTAATCTTTAACGAATCAGCTGCACCTTTTGTTTACTTAGCCCTAGATCACATACTAAATCATTTAAATCTGCATGTGTTAACAAATGTGGTGATGACTCACTTGTGCAGTTATAAAAAAGGATCATCATCTGTGATTTCTTCAGTACTACTTACTTCACTGTCACTCCGAAGTTGACCTGGAGCTTTTGAAGGTACTGGAAGGCTGCCAGAATGCTGCGCTGGCATTCTCGCTGAAGGCAGATCTTGGTAAACAATGTGCCTCTTCGATGTTTTGTTTGTAAAACTCAGAATTTTTGTTAGACAGAAATAACGATCACTAACGTGGTCCTTTTACTGTCTTCACACCATGGGCACAGCGAGCCATACCACATTCTCTTTACCTTCTCACCACTGAATTAGTTTGCAGTAAGATGAAGCGCAACAGAAATATGGTCCCCATTCTTTATCTTGGTCTCCTACCTCTACTCCAAAGTGAGGTTTATATGCTTTCTTTATGACTGTTGAAATTTTCTTCCATTTGTGACAAAGCTGAACTTCCCAAAGGTATAGCAGAAGTTGTCTGGTTTATATCGACATCCACGACGACGTGGCATTTCTGAAAATTTAACAATACTTCTTCAGTAATACGCCTGTACCAAATTAATACTAGAGAACTAGAGAAACGCTGATATGTAAAAACAAGCAGTCAGTTTACCTTCAGCAGAAGGCTAAATCAGTTGAAACACAGGAACTTATAAATTCAACTGTGCTCTGAAATATGACAGGGACGATTACTTGTCATCCAGAACACCCACTCTTTAGGACTGACAAAATTTACGCCCAGCACCACTGTTGTAAACTCGATGCACCTGCCTCTGGAAAGCGTAAAGGCTTACTGCCAAGGCAGCGACCGGCTGTTGCCGTTCGAGTTCATGAGCTATTGCAGGTTGTCTTACTGACATAGGTGTGGCGGGGGATAGTGCAATGATGTCTGATTCTTCTCACCTGCTGTTGAACAAGAAATTGACACGTTCGATGACTACTGGACGCGGCAACATACCCGTATTTCTCTACAACTTCCCTGTGTTTGCCATGAATTGCGGATATACGTATATATATATATATATATATATATATATATATATATTACACAAAGAGTATCCCTGACAACGATATTTTGTTTATATATATGAATTTCCCATGGTAGAATGGTTCAGAAGCACACGCTTTAATATCAGAAATAGAATCCTTGTCGAAGAGTGTAATCTATCCTTTGTCAAAATCGCTTAGCTCAATGGATTTCCCCACTTGCAGCCCATATCTTCGCTAGGGTGATCTCCCATACGTGTATGCTCGGCTTCAACTTTTTGCTACCTTGTCACGTGCCCGCAGCGGCACAATGCGGTACCCAGCATTGAGGGGCAGTTATCTTAATGTTTTGGTTGATGGGTGTATCTAGTGCATACAGAGAATATCATAGCGTTACTAAGTTATTGCAGTAGGTAAGCAAGTGCATAAAAGTACATATGCATTATTTCTCTAACTCCTGCGTGAAAGTAGTACAAAGTTAGTTACCGCCCTTGCACTGCATTAGAGTGCTGTGAAGCGTGCGTTCAGATTGGTACCTTTTGCTAAAAATAACGATGCTGTTATAACAAAGTAATTGGCAAAACCTTTTTGTCAGTATTCTTCTCGCGGTGAATTCCAGACACCGACATCGCCCGAGATCTTACCCTTCCGGTTCTAGCGATCTCCGGAAGTCATTGCTGGTCGCCGTCACGCCGCTGATCGACAGCTGCCACTGTCGCATGTTGTTCAACAGGCATGTAAAACTTTGAACCTGGATTTCTCGGAAAAGTTTGGGAAAAGCAACGTACTAAAGTACGGTCTGATTAAAAGTATGTACAACTGTAAGCCAAAACATTATGCACACTGCGCACCGCGACTTTGGATGCCGCCTGGTGGAGGTACGGTCTCCTGCCGTGGTAACAAAAGTATGTAAGCGTAACAGACACAGACGGGAGATCACACTAATGAAAATATGGGCTGTAAATGGAGAAGTCCAGTTAGATAAGCAACTTTGACAAAGGAAAGGTTATCATTACGCAGGGCCTGTTAACGAGTATTTCGAAAACGGCGAAGCTGGTCGAATGTTCACGTACTACTGCCGTGAGCATCTGCGGAAGGGGGTAGAAGGGCAGTGAAAGTACCACTAGGCGCTAAATGGTTGTACGTCCGTAACACTTCACTGAACGTGGGGTTCGGTGGCTTGTCTGCTCTGTGAAATAGGATAGATAGTGATCTGTGGCATCTCTGCCGAAAGAGCACAATGCTGGTGCACGCACAAGGGTTACAATCACACCGTTCATCGTACACCTTTTAACATGGAACTCCGCAGCTGATCACCCCTACATGTTCAAATGTTTACCCAACGACATCGTCAATTACTATTGCAATGGGCACAGGACCATAGGGATTCGACCGTTGGTCAATGGAAACTTGTCGGCTCTACGGGTGTTTACATTTTTGCTACACTAGGTCGATGGTCGTCTCCAAAAACGCTACATCGACGTGAACGGCGGCTCGAAGAGTGCAGCACGCCACTGACTCAGGGTGGTGGGAGCAGTATTGTGCTGTGAAGGACATTCTCCTGCGCTTGCGTGGGACCTGTGTTAGTAACCGAAGACACGCTGACAGCTGCGAACCACCTGCATCCCTTTATGCTTGATGTCTTCCCCGACGGCGAAGCCATCTTTCATCATTGTAATTGTCCGTGTCTCGGAGCCACAACCGTGCTACAGTGGTTTGATAAGCATCGTAGTGAACTCACGTTGATCTCTCGGCGACCAAATTCGCCTGATGTAAATCATATGGAACCCACGTGGGTCGTTATCTGGCGCCATCACGGCGTAGACAAATTAGCGACCCTTTATTTACGCGAATTACATGACCTGTGCATAGACATCTAATGCCATTTACCTCCACAAACCTACCAACAGACTGTCGGATCCCTGATACTCAGAATCAGTGATGTATTTCGTTCCAAACAGGGACAAACATCCTATTAAGTAGGTGGTCATAATGCTTTGGCTCATCAGTGTATATATTATAATCGTGCGAAGGATGAGCGAAACTGGGGAGCCGTTAGATATATTCCTCCATTGTGGAAACGTACTTCTTAGGTGTGTTTCTCTACGTTTAATCACTACGGTCAGCAGTACTAAGATACGTTCGCTGCCATATTGGTGATCGCTTGGTATCATTCCTCCAGTCCTCTTCGTAGCTAT
The DNA here is from genome assembly GCF_023864345.2 of Schistocerca serialis cubense. Lineage (NCBI taxonomy): Eukaryota > Metazoa > Arthropoda > Insecta > Orthoptera > Acrididae > Schistocerca > Schistocerca serialis. The sequence continues at coordinate 589,011,679 of NC_064640.1, forward strand.
GGGAATTACTCATACTAGGTTGTAACAGACGAACCTCTTGGACCAAGTAACTCTTCTCTCCCTCCACCACCGGCGCTACCGTTTGGAACCGCGCGACCGCAGCGGTCGCAGACTCGAATCCTGCCTCGGGCATGGATGTGTGTGATGTCCTTAGGTTAGTTAGGTTTATGTGGTTATGAAGTTCTAGGGAACTGATGACCTCAGAAGTTAAGTCCCATAGTGTTCAGAGCCATTTGAACCATTTATATCTCCCCCTTTACCCTTGCTAGCGATGGATAGACCCTGGCTTCATACAACGAGGTCAGTTTTGTAGATAAACTCCGTGTCAGAATAACAAGATTCATTAAAAAACGTCAGGGAATGCATATTCCAAAAAAGAGATATGCTCCACAGCAGGCATAGCTGATGCTGTGGTGTCATAAGTAGGTGTTTCACCAGGCCAAAGACATTCATGTAAATTTTATTTTGGTGGTGATCTCGTGATGTTCTAAACTGGGAAAAAAGGAGGAAAACACAAAAAATAAGATAATCGTGGTAGTGAAAATGATGACAACAACGTTCAAAACAGCACTTCAGCCTTGTTCACTGCTGTACATTCAAAAAGCAGAGTCGAAATCACATTCCCATAAAGGGCAGTAGACCACAGATTCGTTTGAAGATCAGTGTGCCGTCGGATTATATATTTATCTCATCAAAAGAATCCGGACGATACAGTGTAATGGGGAATTGACTAACAGATAACACGAGAGGCTGACCCGTCGGTTTAAGAGGACGCGGCGAATATTATATCGTAAGTAGCGAAGCAGTAATAGCAGAACTAGTTGGTCAGGAGTGCTTAATGACTTTGAACAGATCAGGGACATTTCAAACTTTCTAAAGCTACCAAAGTAGTAGACTGTTGCTGATGCGACTGTGAGGTGGAAACGCGAAGGACAAACCACAGTTAAACCAAGACCAGCAAGACCTCATCTACGGCCAGGGATCGTCGAGCATTGCTGAGCGTTGTTGTAAGATATCGCATAAAATCAGCTGGAGGAATCACTAATGAGTTCCAGTGTCTTACAGTCTGTCCAGCTAGCAATATGTCTATGCATATGGAGATAAAAGGAATGGGGTACAATGGTCGAGCAGATCTCTTTAAGTCACGCATTTGTAGTCAGTGCTAAGCAAAGCTTCAGATGTTGTAAAGACCGACGCCGATGGATAGTGGATGTCTAGAAACGAGTAATTTGAATAATTGTTCTCTACCCTCAGGCAACTTGATATCGTGGTATGGGTCTGGCGAATACCTGGAGAACATTACTTTCCATCAAGTGTAGTTTCAACGGTGATGAACGGAGGGCGTGGTGTTACGTATGGGGGTGTTTTCGGGTTAAGGTGTGGTCCCCTTATTGTGCTTAAGAAAATATTAAACGCGGAATGATAAGAACACATTTTACGGCGTTGTGTACTTCTTGAGTCAAGGAACAGATCAGAGACGATAACATTGTATCAGCATCACAATGCACCCGGTCTCACAGTAACATCTGTGAGGCAATTGTTTGTGGACAGTAACATTTTTCAAGTAGACTGACCTATCCAGAATTACAGCCGGAACCCTTTGGGATGAGTTAGAACGCTGATGTCGCTCCATACCACAGCATCCTACTTCACCACCTTCTCTGCTTTTGGCCTACTTTATTTCCCAATGCGATTAAGAATCACCCTTCAACCTCGTTCCAGGAAAGAGATTTAGAAACCACCCAACAAAAAATGGTTCAAATGGCTCTGAGCACTATGAGACTTAACATCTGAGGACATCAGTCCCCTAGAACTTAGAACTACTTAAACCTAACTAACCTAATGACATCACACACATCCATGCCTGGGGCAGGATTCGAACCTGCGACCGTAGCGGTCGCGTGGTTCCAGACTGAAGCGCCTAGAACCGCTCGGTCCCATCGGCCGCCCCACCCAACAAAGTGTATCTTCTCAATGACCTACAAGGAATGACAGCGAATTCACTTTCTGCTATAAAAATTAGAACTACAAACTTTGTGAATGACTTTAACATATCGTCACATTTTAGCTAACGTTGAAACAGGTTATATTAACGATAGTAAACTCCAGGTCTTATTGACATGCAGTAAACTGGCCTGCTTGGCAACCACTGCACACCGAAAAAGTTTGTGACCGGTAATGATGACGAGCTTTCCCCCAGCACGGTAATCGTTTGGCCATTAATGTCAGACATGTTACGGCTTCAGCTAGAAGTCCATCAACTGACCACTCAAGGCTGAATGGATCATGTCCTGCTTTCCCACTAAGAAGAAACTACCAGGTTTAATTAAAAATGACCTCAGTGAAACTTTAATAACACTTGTGTTATATTTATTATAATCTGAAAGCTAATAAAGGGACAGGTATGAATCTTTCATTCCGTACTGTCTTCTTCGGTATATATTGCCGATATTCCACTTGTACCGTTACTAAGCATGAATTTGGTCTTCATTGGGTGTAGAACAAGTATCCAAAGAAATAGTACCAATCAGTTCAACGAAAGGACAGCTCATAATATATCTGAAAGTATCAACAAATAGTTTTTCGCAACTAATTTTTTGCTATATTTTCACAAAAATCGGTACTTAAAGTTCATTAACGCACGTAGAACACCAGACATGTAAGTGTAAGCTCTTTGAAACACACGAAACAGGTCGTATTCAGATTTGGGAGCACAAAATATCACAGCGTGATATAATGAACTGTATAATCTACACAATGAGTAGCACAATGTCGCTTTAAAAACTTTAAAGAGATTTTAGAGGATCAAATTTTGAACGTTGTGATATAAAGGAACAATAGCCTGAAATATGAAGTAAACTTTCTTCAGCATTATGCCCTTTCTACTAATGCGGTGGGCTAAATGAAATATCAGGATACCGCAGCTTCGAAAACGTTTATTGAAAGAAGAACGCAATCAAATATTCTAAATCGAACCTGTGGCTTCACTGCTTTAGAGTAAATGTTTATTGCAGAGACCATGAACTTAGTTACATAACGACGAACTATGTTTTGTCTGATTCTCTGTAAGATTCCGCGATCCCCTTTGATGGCATCAAACGCTGTTAAGATGTGCTCATTAAGCTCAGATACCTTCCCTACTGGTGTTGAAAGCACGAGGGACTTTACATTGCTCCACAGAAGAAAGTCAAAAGGGGTGAAGTAAGGCGAACGCACAGGCCGAGGGAATGGGCATCCCGTTTCAATTAACCTCTGACTGAAGTTGTCTGTGAGATATGCCCTTGCTCGACTATCAAAGTGAACTGGGCCACAACCGTTCTGAAACCGCAAATCAGTGCGTAGTTGCAAGGGAAGGTCTCCATAAGTTCAGACAAGGAATTTTTCAGAAAATTCAAATACTATAAACTCTTGACACGGTGCGGTAAGATGTGTGGTCCAACATGGGGATCTCCAAGAATTCTATCCCGGATGTTCACTGAGCACCTCACCTGAAAACATTCAATAAAGGTGGTATAGTGGATTCTGAACAGCATGTGGGGGTCGTATAAACCTTGTTTTATATTTCTCTCTGTAGGTACCTTATATCAAAACGTTCAAAATTACATCCTCTACAGTCTCCCGAGCTTTTAAAACGTCATTCTGTTAGAACGTATACAGGGTGTTACAGAAAGGTATGGCCAAACTTTCAGGAAATATTCCTCACACACAAAGAAAGAAAATATGTTATTTGGACATGTGTCCGGAAACGCTTACTTTGCATATTAGAGCTCATTTTATTACTTCTCTTCAAATCACATTAATCATGGAATGGAAACACACAGCAACAGAACGTACCAGCGTGACTTCAAACACTTTGTTACAGGAAATGTTCAAAATGTCCTCCGTTAGCGAGGATACATGCATCCACCCTCCGTCGCATGGAATCCCTGATGCGCTAATGCAACCCAGGAGAATGACGTATTGTATCACAGCCGTCCACAATACGAGCACGAAGAGGCTCTACATTTGGTACCGGGGTAGCGTAGACAAGAGCTTTCAAATGCCCCCATAAATGAGAGTCAAGAGGGTTTAGGTCAGGAGAGCGTGGAGGCAATGGAATTGGTCCGCCTCTACCAATCCATCGGTCACCGAATCTGTTGTTGAGAAGCGTACGAACACTTCCAATGAAATGTGCTGGAGCTCCATCGTGCATGAACCACATCTTGTGTCGTACTTGTAAAGGCACATGTTCTAGCAGCACAGGTAGAGTATCCGGTATGAAATCATGATAACGTGCTCCATTGAGCGTCAGCGGAAGAACATGGGGCCCAATCAAGACATCACCAACAATGCCTGCCCAAACGTTCACAGAAAATCTGTGATGATGACGTGATTGCACAATTGCGTGCGGATTCTCGTCAGCCCACACATGATGATTGTGAAAATTTACAATTTGATCACGTTGGAATGAAGCCTCATCCGTAAAGAGAACATTTGCACTGAAATGAGGATTGACACATTGTAGGATGAACCATTCGCAGAAGTGTACCCGTGGAGGCCAATCAGCTGCTGATAGTGCCTGCACACGCTGTACATGGTACGGAAACAACTGGTTCTCCCGTAGCACTCTCCATATAGTGACGTAGTCAACATTACCTTGTACAGCAGCAACTTCTCTGACGCTGACATTAGGGTTATCGTCAACTGCACGAGGAATCGCCTCGTCCATTGCAGGTGCCCTCGTCGTTCTAGGTCTTCCCCAGTCGCGAGTCATAGGTTGGAATGTTCCGTGCTCCCTAAGACGCCGATCAACTGCTACGATCGTCTTCCTGTCGGGACACCTTCGTTCTGGAATCTGTCTCGATACAAACGTACCGCGCCACGGCCATTGCCCCGTGCTAATCCATACATAAAATGGGCATCTGCCAACTGCGCATTTGTAAACATTGCACTGACTGCAAAATCACGTTCGTGATGAACACTAACCTGTTGATGCTACGTACTGATGTGCTTGATGCTAGTACTATAGAGCAATGAGTCGCATGCCAACACAAGCACCGAAGTCAACATTACCTTCCTTCAATTGGGCCAACTGGCGGTGAATCGAGGAAGTACAGTACATACTGACGAAACTAAAATGAGCTCTAATATGGAAATTAAGCGTTTCCGGACACATGTCCACATCACATCTTTTCTTTATTTGTGTGTGAGGAATGTTTCCTGAAAGTTTGGCCGTACCTTTTTGTCATACCCTGTATTTGCCGTACACGTGGCTAAAGGCGATGGTGATCCGAAGTCTAAGAAATTCAGTTTCATTTCGGTTCACTCCCGGCTGAGGAAACTCTTCTTATAGAAATAACGCTTTCGGAATAAAGAAGCGTATTACGTGTTATTACAAACCAAAACAAAAAAAAGTGGAATTTCGATAACTGTATGCAAATACACTACTGGCCATTAAAATTGCTACACCAAGAAGAAATGCAGATGGTAAACGGGTATTCATTGTACAAATATATTATACTAGAACTGCCATGTGATTACATTTTCACGCAATTTGGGTGCATAGATCCTGAGAAATCAGTACCCAGAACAACCACCAGTGGTCATAATAACGGCCTTGATACGCCTGGTCATCGAGTCAAACAGAGCTTGGATGGCGTGTACAGGTACAGCTGCCCATGCAGCTTCAACACGATACCACAGTTCATCAACAGTAGTGACTGACGTATTGTGACGAGCCAGTTGCTCGGCCACCATTGACCAGACGTTTTCAATTAGTGAGAGATCTAGAGAATGTGCTGGCCAGGGCAGCAGTCGAACATTTTCTGTATCTAGAAAGGCCCATACAGGACCTGCAACATGTGGTCGTGCATTATCCTGCTGAAATGTTGGGTTCCGCAGGGATCAAATGAAGGGTAGAGCCACGGGTCGTAACACATCTGAAATGTAACGTCCACTGTTCAAAGTGCTGTCAATACGAACAAGAGCTGACCGAGACGTGTAGCCAATGGCACCCCGTACCATCACGCCGGGTGATACGCGAGTATGGTGATGACGAATACACGCTTCCAATATGCGTTCACCGCGATGTCGCCAAACACGCATGCGACCATGATGATGCTGTAAACAGATCCTGGATTCATCCGAAAAAATGACGTTTTGCCATTCGTACACCCAGGTTCGCCGTTGAGTACACCATCGCAGGCGCTCCTGCCTGTGATGCAGCGTCAAGGGTAACCCCACCCATGGTTTCCGAGCTGATAGTCCATGCTGCTGCAAACGCCGTCGAACTGTTCGTGCAGATGGTTGTTGTCTTGCAAACCTCCCCATCTGTTGACTCAGGGATCGAGACGTGGCTTCACGATCCGTTACAGCCATGCGGATAAGATGCCTGTCATCTCGACTGCTAGTGATACGAGGCCGTTAGGATCCAGCACGGCGTTCCGTATTACCCTGCTGAACCCCCCGATTCCATATTCTGCTAACATTTATTGGATCTCGACCAACGCGAGCAGTAATGTCGCGATTTGATAAACCGCAATCGCGATAGGCTACAATCCGACCTTTATCAAAGTCGGAAACGTGACGGTACGCATTTCTCCTCCTTACACGCGGCATCACAACAACGTTTCACCAGGCAACGCCGGTCAACTGCTGTTTGTGTATGAGAAATTGGTTGGAAACTTTCCTCATGCCAGCACGTTGTAGGAGTCGCCACCGGCGCCAGCCTTGTGTAAATGCTCTGAAAAGCTAATCATTTGCATATCGCAGCATCTTCCTCATGTCGGTTAAATTTCGGGTCTGTAGCACGTCATCTTCGTAGTGTAGCAATTTTAATGGCCAGTAGTGTACATATATTCAGCCATGTTGTTTATCATCTTAAATTTGTTTTTCAATTTTTTTATTCCAATAAGTAGGAACAATCATAATACCAGACCAAAATTTAATTTGGCAAAGATGTGATGATGATACAGAACACACGAAATGTTTTATGGATAATATAGTGGAGTTCAAGAGCATGTGGAAGAGGTTGCTTTTGGCCAGCTCGTTTTCCTCTGTTGTCTATCTTTACAGGGACTCTAAAACGAGTATACTACTTTACTTTAAAGGCAGAATAGGAAGCTGCATTTTCTTTATGCCCCACTTCAAAATATTCAAATGCGTGTGAAATCTTATGGGACTTAACTGCTAAGGTCATCAGTTCCTAAGCTTACACACTACTTAACCTAAATGATACCAATGACAAACACACGCACCCATGCCCGAGGGAGGACTCGAACCTCCGCTGGGACCAGCCGCACAGTCCATGACTGTAGCGCCTCAGACCGTTCGGCTAATTCCGCGCGGCTCCGCCCCACTTACATCGTTGTAGCTTCGATACAGTATTCTTGTACTCCGTCTACTGGACGGACGCGACTCATTTCCTCATTTTTGTATAAAATCGTCAACTTCTGCAAGAGCTAGTTTGATACTCAAAGCAAATACAGTGTTCAGAAACTATAATTAATCCCAAACTATATATCGGATCTCGGAGACTTAAAAACCTTTGAATTCTTCTCATTCACATATGCAAAACCAAAAGCAGAAATTGGTATAGTTGCATTTGATAGAAGGAAGTTAATACCCATCTCTCTGTCATTAATACCGGTATGAAAAGAGACTATCTGTTTTTAGCGAAGGCTTGGAAGTCTTCTGGATGGAAGCCAGGTAACCTTTTCTGGGAATATTTGAAGTTAATATTTCAGGAAATTCTCTTATTTAAGTAATACAAGCGTAGCAAAATTGAAATATTTAGAATTGTGAATCATTCTGTTTTACTACAGCTTAATGAAACGTACGCCTTCGAGTTCCGAGAGTTGTCTGTTTACCGCACAACACTCGTAGAATATGATTCATGTTACGTCGTATAATTTAATGAAAAAGGCGTAAGATTTCGTTTGCCGTGTAAGAGGGTCAGATGACTTTGAGCCAGATCGTCCAACAGTGTACGGAAATGGAGACGGAATGCGGACGTGCGAGTATACAGTGAAAATGAATTACTGGAGCACTTGGTAGGTTGATGAACGTACCGATAATCTGATGGACGGGCGGAAACAGCACAGGAAATCCTAATAACGATCGCGCAAGTATGCAGAGGCAGAGCGCTAATAACAGATCGTAAAATGAATACACTGTGTACCGTCAGGCTTCTTTTTTCTTCCCGAAACAATAAACGCTGCATGAAACAAAAGCTTGCGTCTCTCCAATAAGTTTCGTGCCTATGGCTGGGGAGGCCGGTTGAGGAGGGAGCTTTGGAAATTACTTTTTGTTAAATAACGCATCTAGCAGCGCCCCACAGATACAATTAAGCTACACTGAAACTCCCTTTTTTTTGCAGTTATTTTTGCGCCCACGTATGTGTTGAAACTGTTTGTGGCTGTGGCCAGACTGCCTGCGTTTTCTTGCATGGAGCGGTGGAAATTGTCATTAGCACGCTCCCGTTGTGGCGTGGCGCAGTCTGGCACGGCTAGCGGCAAGAGGCCAACTCCTCCCTTAATTTTTCATTTTTTTGCGCTTAAAATCTGTTTGCAAGTGGATCTTAATTTCTGGCGACGTATTCCTAAAGGGAAAAATCTGCGGTTACAATCTCATTAGCAAACAATATTTCCGAGTTTCACTCTGTGGTTTTCCTTTCTGAAAGCGCATTTCGCGAGAAATTGTGTCACGTATTTCCAAAGCTTGTTCCTAATAGTCAGTAAATGTCAGCTTACACAAATACCCACTATTTAAGCAGATTCTCTAGCTTACACATCATCCATGACTACTGCTAATGAATTTAATTTTGAATGTAACTTGAATTTTCAGCACCGGCGGAAATACTCTGTAGCTTTACATGCGGTATCAGGGATCGTCCACCTGACTGTTAGTTTCAGCAGGAAAGCCGCCTACTTGGTAATGTCTTATTGGAACTGCTAATGCCATTGCCTTCCACGGATCTGTTAACTGAGTCAGCAGGGTAACTATAATGACAACTTGGAATTTCATGTGGAATAGAAAACACTTTGGAAAAGGAGCATATCACGTTAAAAATCCTGTCACATACGAAAGTAGCATTAATACGAGGGCTGTTCGGGATGTAAGCTCTGAAGCTGTCGAGGGCGTGGAGTGCTTTCAGGAAAGCTGGATGTCCCGGCTGAGTACGAGTGTGGTAGTGGCGCTAAAAGGTCGTTGCGGCGCTGTTAGTGGAGTAACTGTGATTCAAAGTGGCAGCTCTGTTCAAAATTTCCACCACCGATAAAATAAGTACTATAATCCGTTTTCTACGCACGAAAAACATCAAATCTATAGACAATCGTTATGGACTTTACGCAGTATACAGAAACAATATGTAACTATAATTCTTTGAGAAAATGGTGCGGTTTGTTTCGTGAAGATCGGGTAAGTGTTGATGAAGAGCACCACTGTCTGTTGGGACAAATGAACTTGTTGCACACGTCAATGATCGAAGCAGAGCAAATCATCGGTTCAAGATTACAGACGTTTCGTTAAGTCCCTTTTTAAGAGGAAGATTAGTATACGTGCACCATAAAGAAATTATCTGCAATAATTTTTTATGGAGATGAAAACTTGTTTGTAAACATACATGATCGTTTCTTGTGACGGAGATGTTTGTAAATTTTGTAGTGAGAGAAATTTGCAATTGTTAGAGACTTCTTATGTTGTGCAGGCTTTTTGGTAATAATCAGAGTTTGATTTCTCAAGAACGATTTTCTTTAAAGTAAAACCCACCTCCATGATTCACAGCAAAGTTTTCAATACTTTGTCGTGTGTACATTGCACCTTACGCCACACGAAGTTACTGATTGTTTCTGATAAGCAAAAGGAAAACAAATTAGTATTGAGCTGTTCATTTTCATTTAGCCGCTGCAGCTTCTGATTTACAGTTGCTTTTGAGAACTTCAGTACTCCAGATACAAAAAGAGCAAGCTGAGCAAGAGGTAAGTCACTTTTATTTGAGAGAAGATCTCATCTTGCGTTGTTGAGCAAACTGCGTGTAGTCGGGACGGTCAGGCGTCGTGATAGACGGCAGATTAATTTTTAGTGAACTGTGTTGGTAATCTCAAACAGTTATTTTATTCCGAGTACAGCAGTAATTTATTTTTGTGCATACTCCATTTCAATCAATGCACTTCATATCACACAACGTTCATAATGTATTTCGGTACTGAGTTTTAGTTATATAGTTTGCATTGGTCGCACAGTTAGTTTCTACTGGCAGTTACTTAGATTCAATTTCATCATTTCAAGATCTGCATTTCATTAAGTTTAAATTTTTGTTTCACGACACTATTCACATGCGCAACACAGAGCTAACCAACAGTCGGTTTTGCTTACCAATTGGACACGATATCTAAAGTAAACATTACATGAGGCGGAAGTGTTTGAAATCGATATATTCAGTTTCCTCACATACAATTTTTTTATAGAACGATTATAGCTGTTTTATACACATTTGAGACGTTTTGTTTTTGATTACCAAGAAGCTACTTTTATTTTTACAATCGTTCCACGATGTACCCTAGAATCTACTCCAAAGGAAACAGCACTGTGCAAAGGAATCGCTTGATTACTATGACAGCATTATTTGTATCTGTAATTCATCGTCTTCCAGCATTTATTTCATTTAAAAATATTTTATTACTTAAAAATTATAGCTAAATGTGTTGTTCGCAAATACATGGGCATACTGAAAACTAATGCCTATGGATTTATTAGGTGAAAACTCTTGTAACCTTTTTACATAAAACAAACGTTATGAACATTCTACATCTTTATTCTTCATGTCTACATATCAGAACCTCTCTGTCGCTAGAGTGATCATAATTGTAGCGAATAACATAGTGGTGTGCATCGTAAATAGGTCGGTGCGTGAGAAACAGTGTGCTGTAATCGAATTTCGAATTCAAAGAGTTTTTTCACACTTTTAGCATCCTCTCCTTCAGAACGACAATGCCACACTTCACATGAGCGCTGCGACATCTGCAACAGTCCGACGCCTTGGGTTCACTTTCATCGATCGTCCTATGTATATTCCCCACTTGGTCCATTTGATATTCACCTGTTTCCAAAACTTAAAGAACATCTTCGAGGAACTTACGTCGATAGTGACGAAACGATGCAAGCAGAGATGAAGTTGAGGCCCCGTCATCGAAGTCTACTCTACTATAACAGTATGACCCAGCTAACGAACAAACCCATTAAAAAGGCAGAAACCTACTTGCCTCCACACATTTTGTTATTTTCCGTTATTTGCAAGAATACTCCAACTCAGTGAGTTTACGACCATGTAAAATATATCCGGACGTGTATGGCTAGTTTTCTTTTTTAACACTGAACAGATTATTTGAAATGCCCATATGGAAAAAATGCGTCACAAAAGTAAGCAATTCAGCAGCAGACCGTTTCCCTGTACGCACACGGCTAAGAGCAAATCGAATTGGTAGAGAGGCTTTCAAAAGAAATGGACTCTCGGAGTTCGCTAACATAAAGTGTGCTAAAACGGAAAAGAAAGGAACTCAAAAAGCAGCGGTAGCAGAGTCCTTTTCAAAGAGAGCGCGAGTTATCAACGTGTTCTTTCATACGAGAGAATGGCGTGGCTGAAAAATAAAAATAAAAAGCAAAATAGAAAATCGATGCGAACGCTGTGTGAGGTGCAGCAGGTGAAAGCAGCGGTCAGGGGGCTTCTGCGGAATATTTGCGCAGCGGACGCAGTGCGTGGGCGCGTGTTTGTGATGTGTCATTAGCAGCGTCCCCGCAGCTGCGGTGGGGTCTGTCAATCTCCCACCCGCAGAGACCCCATTCTTCGCCGACCGACACTTGCCTGGAAATGCTAACACCCTCTAACAATGGCTATTGTTGTCGGAGGCCCCACGGGGTAGCTCACTAATCTTCGCCGTGCGTGGCCGGGACCCCGCGGGCACCAAAAACCGACCGCCGGCAGGGGAGGCCTTTTCGACATTAGGCGATTGTTGTGGCTGCGCGCAGCTAATACGTTGCGGAGTTATCTTTAAGATGTGCCGCGCTCCTTTTGTGGGTCTGCTGGCGCGCCGGAAGCGGCTCGTCTTTGTTGCGGCTGGACGCGGGGTCCCGCGCTGTTTCCAAACAGTGTGCGGGGGGCACGCGATATATCGCCTCGGTCCTTGCTCCCCCCTGAGCCTGCAGCTTCAGGTAAAACTCGAGGCCATCTGCTTAGTGTATTTCGGATATCGAGTATTTGCGGAAGATGGGGATCTCCGACGGAAATACTGTCAGTTTTTCTGACAGCAGATACTTAGCGGCAGTTATGAAACGGAATATTGAGAGTACGTAGGCTGTGTATTGGGGAAAAATACTAATTAAAAAAGGTACAGTCCATATGAGTGACCTCATCTGCCCAAAGCGACAGAACGCTAACCTGATTATACAGTGCAGTTCATACGTACAGCATACTTCACTGCAAATTTACGAAATTACACCACCCGTATGAATGAAATTATTTGTCCCTCTGTGGTTGCAGTAACATTCTTGTTAGTGCGTGCATTGCGCTTAGAAGGAGACGTGCCGTTTCTTCCGTTTTGGTGGTATCTTTTATAACGGTAGTTGCTACGCCCACAGACAGACTGCGCAGCGGTCGCTGAAGTAGATTTCAGTAGTGTGGCTCGGAAGACACATTTTTAATTGTTGTTGTGTTTCGTGATGGTGAAGAACGTCTTATCAGAATGCACCAGTTGAGTAATATTTTCGTATGCGTTTGTAGACTTTTTACACAACACTAATTCCGACATCTTATGCGGCAGTGAAAACACGGCACTATTAACGAGAGATGTGAATGTGTCCGATGCGCTCAACTTTGGAATACCAAAAAGCACACTCTACAAAGCTTCCCCTTCACACGAAACAGTAACTGACTTTAACGAAACGGCCGGCCGAAGTGGCCGAGCGGTTCTAGGCGTTACAGTCTGGAACTGCGTGACCGCTACGGTCGCAGGTTCGAATCCAGCCTCGGGCATGGATGTGTGTGTGATGTCCTTAGGTTAGTTAAATTTAAGTGGTTCTAAGTTCTAGGGGACTGAAGATCTCAGAAGTTAAGTCCCATAGTGCTCAGAGCCATTTGAACCATTTTTTTTAACGAAACCATTACCTCAGAAACAAAGCAAAAGAGTACACTGTAAGTTCCTCAGTATTTGTGGTCGAAAGGTTTTGAGTACGCAATGACAGGAAAATACAACCAAGACCCTCTGGAACATCATTTTGGAATCTTGAGGTCTATAAGATGGGACACCCATCCATCAGCTGTAGATTTTCAGCCATTACATATGTTAACGTGAGTGTGCGTCCCCGATAAGGTGGCAGTATCTGCATCCGGGAACTGTGAACCGCATTCAGATGTGTTTCTGTGTTAAAGAAACAGAGGCTCGAAACAAAGGCATTAACTTATCTGCTGAGGAGAAAATTAAGGACAAAATGATGACAGCGGACTTGAAGAATGGTCTTCCTATTCAGTATAAAGACATCATTCCAAAACTATGTTTAGTTTATCATATATCAGGTTACATTGTCAAAAAGCTAATAAACAGAGTAGCTGTGTGAAGTGTGATCAAACCCTTGTGAATTAAATGCCACCTGACACCAAAGTTGAGACCTTCACCGCCATAACGGACTTCAGCTCAAAGAGTTTACAACATTCTTTTACAGGTTGACGTAGTTCTTGAAACGAAACTGTCTTCTATCTAAAATCTATGGGGTGACATGTTTTTTTAGTGTTTAGACAGCACTGACGAAATAACTTTATGAACATGTGATTTATGATGTCGTTGAAACATAAACTTGACTTTGCCTGTATATTAATTTTCCATTTTATGAAGGGCCGCTTTTTCTTTCACACGAACGAAATAAAAAAGAGCTATTATCAGCGAAGACTGCGAAGGCATCACGCAAGATTTCCAAAGTTAACGACAGTTAACAGCTACAAATTATAAGTGTGAGTTTATATTATCTTTTACCTCTTATGTTTTAGTTAGTATTATTAATTGCTCTGTGCCTCTATAGATGCTTTTTGCATGTTAAACTGTATTACGATGTTTGTCAGTATATTTTATTTGCTTATTATGCTTGACGCAATGTTTCCTAATTGCCTTAAAGGACTTTCGTGTTTTATATAGCAATGAGGACGGCATAGTTCACTTAACTTACCTTAATCTTGTCAAATACAGCGTATTAAAATTGTGTAAGATCTGTTGAAACGTTCCTCGACCAGCACTAAGCGACGGTAGAGCTGCCTAGCGGCAGGCCCGTTGAATCTTGTCGCCTGACAACATTTCTTCTAGATGGTATGTATGACTTCGTACGGAGACAACTCTGAGAACTGATTGTGATTGGCTGGTAATGAATAAATTGTGGATGGCTGTATGGTCTGAAATCAAAGAACTATTACAAAGGAACTGTGAAAGAGAGTTTGCTTTAAATGTAATCATTTTTAGGAAGTTGTGATAGCAATGTTACGAATATCTATTGAAACAACAGATTAATTAGTCAAATATATGGTTCCCCTTCACTGGCATTTCAGACAGGTATACCTCCATCAGCAGAAAACTAATACCTGTTTAAATGACACGGACCGATTCTACATACAACTTCTGCAGTATATGTGACACAGTCTTCCAGGAGTCACAGGCTGCTTTTCCACTCTCATTTATGTCATATTCACTTTTTTCAAAGAGAATGAAGCAAAATGGCTACCATCTGTGAGCCTTGGAAGACAATGCCTCAGGTTCGCCAAAAAACGTACACACAAACCGACCATGCCTTATTAATTGTCATGTATCACATGATGGATGATGGAGGTATAACCATCCGAAATGCATGGAGGAATTAATAATAAATGGAGATGGTTACAGTAACTTGATGTTTCAAATGACACAGCTTGATTTATTCCTATCCAGTATCCTGCAGACATCAGATGCATGTGAACAGGTAGATGCCGTCCTCTTAGATTTCGGAACGTTTTTACGTTTCGTCCTTGCGCAGGGATCTTGCTGCTCTTCTACGTACCGTTCCAGTTTAGTTTATGTACAGCCCAAGCGATTACGTGGGAAAGGCATTCGACAAAGTTCAACACCACGTACTAATAAGATTCGATCATACGATATATCTTAACAGATATGAGATTATCTGTGTCAATATTTGACCAATAGAGCAGTCATACTGGACGGAGGGTGTTCAACAGAAACGAAAGTAGCACCTTTTGTGTGCAAAGGGAGCGTAATGGGACCATTTAACGTTCTCATTGTACACAAACTGCTTATCATATCGGATTAGAAGCACTATGAATTTGTTTACAGTTGATGTTATTGTCTACAGGCAAATGCCGTCGTATGATGATTGTATGGAAATAAAGGCAGATTTGCGGGAAACATCTGCTTGCTGTTATGGATGGTGGCCCGCTTTAAATGTGAAGGAATGCAAAATAGTGCCAGTAACCAGAAGAAAGAACCAAGTAGTATCCGTTTAAAAATTTAGTGGGGTGCCTCTGAAGTAACTACAGCTCACATCTGTTAAATTTGCATGAAACGGCCAAATAAAATCTGCAGAACGGGGGCTAAACGAAAGATTTTGATCTGTTGGCAATCGCATAGGAGATGCTAGTGCTACTGATTCTAGAGCGCTCTTCCCGCGGATGAAGTGAGGTGTGCATGACAGCAGACTTGAAACGAACAGTGAAACGTACTGTTAGGATGGGAACACCTTGATACAGTCACTACAAACGTATAATAAGGATTCCTTGCACACTTAAAAACTTGTATTAAATGGAAGACTGTACGAACAATCTGCTGCAATTGTCGTATATCTCCCGTACGGATCAACGAATAAGATATGAGAGAGTATACGACGCATACAGAGCCATATAGACAAACGTTTAACCGTTTCTGAACTTCATTCATAATTGCGGAATCTCTCTGATATTAGCTGCGTTCGGTATGAAGCTACTGTTATTGGTGACACAAGAAAATGTGTGCTGAACCGGGAGTCGATCCCTGATACTTCGCTTGCTTCGAGCTGGACCCCCTAACCACTTCTGCTGGCCGAGCACGCTTCCAGGACCGACACAAACATCCGTATATCACACTGTCTACCCTTTTCCGTTCAGCCGGTTTTGTAGGTTAGGTCGAAGTAGTTAAGAAAAAGCAATCGTTTTCTGAAGACCCTTGGTCTCCTGTGTCCAGTTACCGAATTAGTATTTTCGTATTGTAATTATTTGTGTATCGGTGTTTCTAAGGCTTAAGTACACGAGCGGCGCAGCATTTGAGCGTACAAAGGTAGGAGAGGTCATAGACCAGTGTCCTTCAAGCATTCTTCACAGTTGTGGAACGGGAAGGGAGGAAATGATAGTCGTGTCAGCAGTACTCTGCGCCGCGCCCCATGAGGTGCCTTTCTTAATATAAACGTAGAACTTGTTTCAAATGGCTCTGAGCACTATCGGACTTAACATCTGAGGTCATCAGTCCCCTATAACTTAGAACTACTTAAACCTAACTAACCTAAGGACATAACACACATCCATGCCCGAGGCAGGATTCGAACCTGCGACCGTAACGGTCGCGCGGTTCCACCCTGAAGCGCCTTGAACCGCTCGGCCACTCCGTCCGGCCCAGAGAACTGTGATAGCCCTTTTGTTGACTTTGCTTTATCGTGTTACCAGATGTAGCGTACTGAAATGTTTATGCTTCTGGTTGGCTGTTGTTGTGTTGTGCTGGGGCTGGACAGTTGAATGTGCCAACTGCGTACCATACTTAGGTACTCATCACCGAAATATTACAGAAGCCAATGTACAATATTAAATCAAAATATTGCGAGTTGCCGGGCAAACAGTGTATTTAACACTAAATTCTTCTAGAATCTACATATGTAAATGATGCTCTAAGCCCCCTCTATTCTAACTCCGACTTTTGCTGTTGCACATGGATTAAAAATATACGCGAACTGACTGTAATCAACCCTGCAAGTGGAGTAGAAAAGAGTTTGGCACCTGCAATAATTTAATTTGACAAATAAGTTAAATAAAGGAAGGTTTCATTAACGTAGTGAGAAATGATGTGTTACTCTACCGATTAACAGAATGAAAGTTCTGTTCAAAATAACAATATGATTTATTAAGACTAAAAACAAAATATTAAACAAAAACTCTTGAAACATTTATAATACATCAAATTGGCTCAAATTGGATACTCAAACAAACGCTGTGAAGGTGAAGTTGTCCCTAAACTACGTAGATTGTGAGGTTTAAGACGAAGTGGTATGTGGAGCCAATTCCTTGCCACTCAAATCTTAAGAGAGACACACTGCTAACCCAACATTAATTGCTGCTACTCAAGGCAGAACAAAGTTAGAAAAAGACGAAAAGGCGCGCTCTGCTGATCTCTGATTATCACCTAGGAAAATCCCTATCTGCCGGTGCTGCGGACATACATTACCAAACTGTCTTCTTAAGTGCCAGAACACGATCTGGCGTACCGGAGGCGATGGCTGGTTGCTTCGACGTCCTCGACCGAAAGGTGAGAGCCGACTACCCCTGAGCACCCGTACAGGCCGAACACAGAACATTCCCGCCCCCACGACAGTGGCCGTGGTTAAACGTTCCAATCAGCAACTCGAAAACCGTCGGAAAATTCCACTCCATTGCCGGAGCACTACCATACCACCAATGGAGATTCTTGGCGCCAATTTCTGCGCTGATTTTCTACGTCACGGAGCTATGCCCTGAGAAAGCCAATCACAGTTACTATTTTGCAGAAAGCGCGGGAATTTTCCCGCCACAACTGCCTGGGTACACACGTCATCCCCACGCCTCGCTGGTAGCCCGCCAGAAAGTGTTTTCGCTAAGTTTCCACGAAGTAACGGAACCTCTAGCCCAGCCGCTACTTCAGGCCCCTCCGGGTGTGTCTTTTGACAATATCGGCGTCTGGAAAGCATTCACTCGACTCCCTCACACACGTCGGCTTAACCCTCTCGAGATCCGCAGAGCCCGCCTGTCACCGGACCACCAGGGTGACGAGAGACGCTGCGTGGGAAGTCCGCGTGTGAAGGAATAGCAACTTTTCACCGCATGCAATTAGAGACGAAAATCGTAAGATAGAAATATGTGAGGGGGCTCATGCCATCTCTCAATATTACTAATTACAGTAACCGAACATCGCACTAATCAATAGTGATGCAAATGAAGTAAATTTCCTAAGTCACACGTTAAATGATTCATGCAGGGCAACATGTTTTTACAGTGTTACGGCGCCACAGTGAGAGAACAATGTAGCAATCCAAAAGAAGCTGGTCATATGTATATTTTAACTAGGGTCGCCTGATAAGGACTGCTGTAGGACGGAAAAGGTTATAACTCTAAGCTTTAATCTATGAGTTTATTTTCTGAAGTTCGTATCACAGTTAAATGATTTACAATTACTTATTTGAACCAAATGGTGAATAAAAATTTGCTTTATTATGACAGAGAGAACTGCTTACTTGAAGCACAAAAAATTGTCATGATTCTCAAAATGAGTTAAACAAAGTTAGTTCCACAACGGCATATACATTGATGTACGCAAATGTATGATAAACGACTGCTTGATCCGGCCGCTGTGACCGAGTGGTTCTAGGTGCTTCAGTCTGGAACCTCGCGACCGCTACGGTCGCACTTTCGACTCCAGCCTCGGGCATGGATGTGTGTGATGTCCTTAGGTTAGTTAGGTTTAAGTAGTTGTTAGTCTAGGGGACTGATGATCTCAGATGTTAAGTCCCATAGTGCTAAGAGCCATTTGAACCATTTTAACTGCTTGACTGAAGCTTAATTGGTACAGAATGCACTGTTATCCACTCGTAGGTACCACAGACCAAATGGAAGATTACTATGGAACGGCGACTAGCTTTCCAAATCTGCACTGCTCGTAAACTCGAGTTATAAAAAATGGTTCAAATGGCACTGAGCACTATGGGACTTAACATCTGAGGTCATCAGTCCCCTAGAATTTAGAACTACTTAAACCTAACTAACCTAAGGACATCACACACATCCATGCCCGAGGCAGGAGTCGAACCTGCGACCGCAGCGGTCGCGTGGTTCCAGACTGAAGCGCCTAGAACCGCTAGGTCACACCGGCCGGCCTCGAGTTATAAAATGGATCGATGATGCAAATATGTGACACGAATGAAGAAGCAACACAGGTTGAAGAGTAGACTTCATAAATTGCGTTCTGTACAGATCAAAGGCAGCGCCAAGGCTAAAACCGACACTTACTCTAGACCCGGCAAAGTACGCCGGGGTGGGACCGGGTGCCTCTCTCCAGATATAACCTCTCGGCCACATATCTGCACATCTACACACTCATTTTTGCTCCAAAAAGCCAGACTTGGAAGGGAATATTAAAGTCTTGCGCCAAAGTGACGCCGGCCCTAAATACGCCAAAAAGCACGGGAAGCCTGCTAATACTTTTCCACCATCACTTGAAGTATGCCAGCAAAGTTAAGAAAATACTGCTTCAAAATTTATTTAGCGTCACAAAGCGATATGTGGCTGTACTGTCACAATAGTGCTTGCCATACTGAGGGAGGTGGCGTAACCGTAATATGCTTTCAGTATGACAGAACTACAGTCTGGATATCCTGATGTAGGTTTCCTACTATTCACCTAAATCAGTTAAGGTAGATGTCGGGATCATTTGTTTAATATGGATGTAATCCATATGCTGGACCATCTTTTCCTAACCCTAATTTGCGTTCCGTCATTAATATCGTTGTCATGAAAAGGATGTTAGACCCTAATCTTCCGTAAAATTTTACAAAAACTAAACTCAGAACGCTTATAAACTTAAGCTTTTTACAACAGACAGTAAAATATCTATTTCGTAACACGCTATTGCTTTTAATTTTGTTCACATTAAATGCATCAATTGCAAGCTGGTAAAATATTTCGAGTCCCCACGAACTATGGACCTTGCTGAGGTAAGGTGGCTTGCGTGCTTCTACGACTCAGGTAACCGAGCCGTAACATAGACTGATCCATTACGGACGGATATCGGTAGAGAGGACAGACGAACATACTTCTGAAGAGCCTTTTGAGAGTATGCGGAGGCCACGGTCTAGATAACTGACTGATCTGAGCATTTAACATTGTAAGGTTCTCATATGTTTTCTGCTATTGTAAATAATTCACCCTTACTGTACTGGGACAATGATGAATGAGTGCACCTTAGAAGTATTCAATAAGATCGTTGACTCTGTGTTTAGTTTTTTCTGTGGGTTACTTGCTAGTCAGTCACTTGTGCAGCTCTGTGACGATCTTATTTGAGATACAGTAGCGTGCAGCTCAGTTTTTCAGAGGATGAGATCTGTTTTCCGTGCATTTGGGAGAATCTATCTAGAATACTTTATTACGGAGATAACAAGACTGATAATACTTTATTCTTCGTATATTGACGAAGATTTTGGAGGAATTTTAAATGTATGTTTGTAATTTTCGCAACGGGAGAATTTCGTAATTGTTTGACTCCTCGTATGTTGTGCAGTCTTTTCGTCAGTAATCAGATTCTGATTTATCAAAAACGATTTTCCTTAAAGTAAAATCTGTCTCCTTGTGTCACAGTAGGGTTTAGAATTTTTGCCATGTGCGCATTGCACCTTAAGCCAAACGAAGCACCAGACTGCTTAAAAAAAAGAAAAAAGTAGATTATCTCTATTTAGCTGCTGCATTTACTAATTTGTATTTGATTTCGAGAACGTCAGTACACCAGACACAAAACATGCTGAGCAAGAGGCCACTTTTATTTCGGGGCAGATCTCATCTTGCATTCTTGTGCAAACAGTTTGTACTCAATATTGTCAGGTGTCGTATTACAAAGTTAATTTTCAGTGAATATTGTTGCTAATTTCAAATAGTTACTTTCGCCCGTTTTCACTTAGCACACAATTAGTTTTTTTGCATTTAATTAGGTTAATTTTATTTATATCAAGTGCTACACTTCATGAAGTTTAAAGTTTTATTTCGCGACCTTGTTCACCTGCACAAAAGTCAGTTTCACTCAGCTGTTGAATACAAGACCTGAAGTACACGTTACATGAGGAGAAAGCTTTTTTAATGCATTTTATTCAGTTTTCTTACAGAAAGACAAAAAATTTACAGAAAGCATATAGCATTAGCCAAGACGGCGTTGTTACACGGATATTGCAAAAGGCTGAAAGGAAGGGGAAACTACTGCCATCACATTACGTGAGGGCATGCAGCTCTCTTATATGAGTAAACGATGATGGAATCCTTTGGGGAAAATATTTCCGAGGTCAATGGTGTCCTGTTTAGATATCTGCACGGGCAATGATTTCTTCGCCAGGAAAACAGAACTGGCATTCCATGGATAGGAGCATGGAATATCAGCTCCCTTAATGTGAAAGGTAGGTTAGAGAATTCATAAAGCAAAATGAACACGATAAAGTCCGATTTATTGGGAATTAGTGAAGAGCAGGAGCAGGTCTGATTATGAATAAGAAAATACGAATGCAGGTAAGTTTCTGTGAATATCATGGTGAATATATTACCATAACTAAGATATACACAAGCCAACACTCAGCAGAATAGTAAACGTTTATGTGCCAACTATCTCCGCAGATGAAGAAGAAGCTGAACGGATATTTGATGGGATATAAGAAATCACTCTGACAGTTAAGGGAACGAAAATTTACTTGTAATGGGGGACTGGAATTCGAGAACAGGAAAACGAAGAAAAGCAAAAATAGTATGAGGACGAGGACTGGGGGCAAAGAATGAAAGAGAAAGTCGCCTGCTGGAATTTAGTAATGAGAATGATTTAATCATAGCCAATACTTGGTTTAAAAACCAAGACGTCTGTATACGTGGAAAAGCCCTGGAGACTCTGGAAGTTTTCTCAAAAAATGGCTGTGAGCACTATGGGACTTAACTTCTGAGGTCATCAGTCCCCTAGAACTTAGAACCACTTAAACCCAACTGACCTAAAGACATCACACACATCTATGCCCGATGCAGGATTCAAACCTGCGACCGTGGCGGTCGCGCGGTTGCAGACTGTAGCGCCTAGAACCGCTCAGCCACCCCGGCCCCCGGAAGTTTTCTTAGTGGTCGCCGGTTACATAATGGTAAGACAAAAATTTCGAAACCAGAGCTTAAACTGCAAATTACTTCCAGGTGTAGATATGAATAAGATCATAATTTACTGGTTATGAACTGCAAATTAACTTTGAAGAGACTGAAATAAATAGAAAACTGGGGAAATGTTACGTCGAAAAATTTAAGGAATAAGAGGTAATTTAGAGCTTCAGAAGGAGCACTAGACAATGTTCGACTGAAACAGAGAACATACAATACGGTATTACAAACAATTAAAATTAAACAAAGGGTGACTGGATGCCATTACCATTTATTGTTAAGGGGTCCTCTGTTTTTACGAAGCTTATGCTTCTCTGAGTACAGTCTGACTACATTTCTCTATTTGTTTCATTCTGTTTCATATTAAGTTTTAACGGAAACATTATTTCCCATAATTTTTCATAACTTTTCCGTTTTAGTTGTGGAATTTGAAAATAAACTATAACTCGTCGCAGGCAGTAAGACGGTAACCGCTCAGAGTATCGTAATTCCACGGCTTACAGAAGAAGATGTGACCCGTATAGTTAGCTAGTTAGTTACGAGTTCCATTG
This sequence comes from Schistocerca serialis cubense, assembly GCF_023864345.2. Lineage (NCBI taxonomy): Eukaryota > Metazoa > Arthropoda > Insecta > Orthoptera > Acrididae > Schistocerca > Schistocerca serialis. Next base: position 589,034,389 of record NC_064640.1, read on the forward strand.
ATCAATACAGCGCTAAGGCCTCAAGCTCGCAGCTAGAGCGACATGGGCACACACACACAGCGAACACGTCCACACGTCGACCGTCCGCGCGCTCCCTCCGTGGTATAGAAATGCCGTACATCCCTTTGCTTTACTTTTTAAGCCTCCATATATCTGTTTTCAACACTACTGAGGGCAGTAAGCGCTCGGTGCATGTTCATGCTTTTTCTGTGTGCGACCACTATCCTCTAACATCGAGTTTCGAGTCTCAGCGCTCTTGTAATGACTACACCTTCTCCTACAGCCAATAGCATTCAGATAGTATGATCCCTTCAGCAGTTCTCATTTTACAGCCTCTGACTCGTTGTTTTCTTGTATTAGGCTTATAAGCACAGATGTTTTTATTGGTGACTGAGGACGGTATGCTGAACAGCATTACATCAGTATTTACTTCGTCTGCTTAGTAATAAGTATTAGGAGTACGATGTTTTTCCGAGGTCCGGTGTTGAAGCGTGGACATGTGCACACAAAACAGTCTATACCGCTAGGCACAGTCTACGTAGTGGTGCAGCTACGACAGTGCAGAAAAATCAGTAGTAAATTATGTGATGTGTTTGTGGGAAGACTGTTAGACACTGATAAGAAACAACTAACACCCTGAAGTGGGTACGTATTAAGGTACCAATTATTTGGACACGTGGGGGTAAAACAGCTAGTCTCTACTACCAAGCGTAGTCCAGATAGTAGTACAGTTACGATGATGCACAAAAATCAGGTACTAGATAATGTGACGCATGTGTGGGAAGACTGAACAATTAACACATTGAATTCGGTCCATAGTAGGGAACTAGTTATCACAATATCTGCATTTCATCCCTAACACTATATATATATCCACTGTTTCTCAATTTGTGTCACACGCATCTAAAGGTTGTAGAGGAGTCTTAGTAGATGAAATTTTATGTAGGAAAGCATAAGTATATATACACGCAGAGTGATTCAGTGATGATGTGACTAACTTTCGAGAATGGTTAGAGACGGATACATCTATCAGTTTGAGGCAAGTGTGTCTGTTTTGGAATAGAACGAGTCGAAATGTAGAAGCGAAAATCCTTCTGATACCTCTCACAGTGGAATACATAGTGGTGCTGTTGTTGCTAAGAATGTAGGGTACGTAAGTTTAAGAGGAGGTAGTATGAACCAAAACAAGAAAAATGTCTAGTAAATCTGGGGACTAAAATGCATACGTGAGGAGCTATGAGCACTTGCTCGTCTTCGCTAGTGTGAACTACATCTCTAATGAACAAGTAGCTCTTAAGATAGGCGTTTTGGAGCCCATGTTTACTACACATTTTTTCTTGTTCATCAGGGTGTTTCACAATCCATTATAAACATTTCTAGAGGACCTAGTCGTCGAGTTACTTGTGCAGACGTTACTGAAACTCTGTTAAACGTAAGAATGGAATGGAGATTTAGTATCCCTGAAATAAGTGATATTTATTTAATTTACGGCGAGGTAAAAGGTGTTGGGAGGACAACTGTACAAATTTATGTAGATCGCCTCCCACAACGGAAACTTTCTGCACAATCAGCATTTGGTGCTTTTCACCAAAGGTTTGTGTCAGCATAATTCTGTACTTTTACTCGATTATTTTGCTGTTCATTCACAACGAAGTACAGTAATTACCTTTACCATTTTACATTTGATTCTGTAAGCAAAGCGTATTGTCTCTTCTGATATGCTTTCATTTCATTATCAAATAAATCATGGCAGAATACCACCAACCAGTACGTATTTAATTTGCGTAGACTGAGAGATACTGGCTCTTCACTGCTCACCGCAGGTGGCAAACTCCCACAACGCGAAAAACGTACGTTGGAAGCAGAAGGAGAAATTTTTGGCCGCATCAACGAACATCTTACTCAGAGCACTAGATGCGTCGCCCGCCAAGTGAGTATATCGCACACTGTCTTTCATCGCGATTTGAAAGAGGAGCATTTGTGGCCTTGCCACATTCAACGTGTACAAGCGTTGGAAGAGCAAGATTTCCCTCCAGTACGAGAACTCTCAGACTTGTTTTTGTTACATAGTGAGCAGCATGATTTTGTAAAACCAAATACTAGCCACAGACGAAGAGATGTTGTCTCAGATGTTCAGATGTGTGTGAATTCCTAAGGGACCAAACCTCTGAGGTTATCGGTCCCTAGACTTACACACTCCTTAAACTAACTCATGCTAAGAACAACACACACACCCATGCCAGAGGGAGGACTCGAACCTCGGGCGGGAGGGGCCGCGCAAAACCGTGACAGGGTGCCTCAAACCACGCGGCCACTCCGCGCGACGTGTTGTCTCAGCTCCTCAATATGTTAAGTAACTTTCGTCAGCCAGGCAAACGTCTAATGTATTACAACTTGGAGCTGTTTTGCGTTTTCCATAATAGCAGGGCATTAACGTATTTGAACGGGGCGCTACGGGTTCATTAAGCAGATTAAGTCCAATTCTGTAGGTTATACTTAAGGTGAACGTGCTTTCGTAAAGTAATGTACAGAAGTAGATGGTTCCTTAGCTGTCATAAAGTTATAAGCAGACATCATTTACAAATAATTAAGTGCACTTTACCGACTAGGCAAATATTTTTATAAAAGTTAAAACAAAATCAGCGACTACACTGTCATTAGCAGTTTTCGCTTGGTAAATGAATTCCATATCCAAAAGTTCGAAATGAGTTCACAATTGTACCAAGTATTGTTCAAAATGTCCCCACAGTATCTTTAAAATTTCAACGCGATCCCAGAACAGACACATTTTCAACAATGTAATCAAATAAATTCAAAAGCATACACTATACAGCAGGGAGGAGACTAAATATACTCTATGAATTATATCTGTCATATGATACTGTCGTTAAGGGCCAATAAGCAGTTGTCACAGTCAGCCATGTTATCCATGTTATCTTGTGTAGGCGGCCAGTTAAATTCATCTCACCATCTCCATTCTTGCAGGCAACTTCCAGCAGTAAGAAAGATTAATATTGGACACATTAACAGCATATTTACATTAACCATTGTCATGTCATTTGTTAGTCTGTCGTGTATCATTCAGAGAACAGAAACGACACAGGGGAAAGAGATAACTAACAATGAGTGGAGGAAACGTGAAAATTCATTCTGATGGTAATCTCACAATTAAATGTGAACGTTTAAATCGTGAAAAACACTCGCAAATAAAAATTCTAAAAGTTTTATTGACGTTATATCTCATTTAATCGATGTGGTAGACTCGTTTTTACGGAGTTAGGTGAACTGTTAAAGTGTGGAAAGTAAATCATTCATAAAATAGAGTAAGTCGTTTCTAAGTAATACCATTTTTCCTTTCTCTCGGTGTCAGTGGTAGTGTCTCGATCAAACTTTAAAAGTGTAGTTTACATGCAGAAACAAACGTAATTTTTTAAACTTGAAACTGCTGTTTGTCTGTAAATTTAGATATGTTTGAAGAGTAGAAGGTGATTATCACTACTGAAGGATCTCTCTCCGAAACGGCTGCATGAAAAGAAAATCTGGCCCCTGCACATTGGTCTGCCTGCGAATTCCTCTCTGAATCCTCGGAACGCAGCACAGGGTGGGCTGGAATGTAATATCCGGTTCATCAACTACGCTCCTCTTGGCCGTCTCTACCCAAAGCTATGGCTGGTGAAAATAAATAAACCGGAATCCGTTTCTTGCCCTTACCATTGCTGAGAAACCAAAGGGCGAAAATTATTTCATGAAATTTAATATCTCCTCAAGTAGTTTACCCAGTAACTGGCGAAGAGTAATATCGAGTTAATCAGTAGCGAAACTATAAATGTATACTTCACTTGTCTAACGGACATCCATGAACGTGCATCACATTGTGCCAGTTGTCATTCAGTACTGAAGTTTATGATACGTGACGGAAAATCCATCACCCATGACATTTACAGGAAACACATTCAGAATGGTAATACTGTAGACACACGTTTAAAAGCTGAATTTGTTCAGTAGCTAGCGTAAGAGAGCGCATCAGATACTCATAGCTCTACAAGAGGTCTGGGGCAAATTGGGATAAAGCTTCGAATAATGAAATAGGTAAGTGATCTAAATCTAACGTACCCTCAAAAGCTATATCACTGCTATATCACTATCACTTTCTAAATTACTTCGGCACAACGAGATATAGTCCATCACATCAATACTCTTGTTGAAATATTTCGCATATAGTAGTTTCAATCGCAAATGTGTCGAACGATATAATTTTAAGTGATAGGTCGAATTCAAGGTAGCGTAACCAGAGATATGTATTACTTGCAAAAGGAACTTTATAAAGTGAAACACGAAAGACATGTTTAAGCTCCATTGAAATGTAAGCTACACTATAATCTTTTGAACAAGTTAGATGGGGATGAACTTCAAACACCAAGTAGTACTTGTTCAACCAAGGAACTTTAGCACATTATAACAATTTTGAGTCACAAAGTAATATCATTTTCACTCTATTATCTGTAAAAGTTATCTTACAATCACATAGTTTCCAATGTTAGTGTATTCCAGACTCACGGTATTGATGGAGGTATACTGCAGTACCTCAGCTTCAAATAATATGATTATTTACCGAATTCTTTTTTATTTTTGTTTTCACAGTTATTTATTCTCTCACTGTTAGCTTGTCGCAGATCAAAATTACATGGTTAATATAAAACAAATATCTTCCAAAAGTATAAAACAATAGCTGTATCTAGTTTTCTCACTGAAACATGTACGCTACAAAAAAAAGTTAAAAACATATAAAAACACCTTTGCAAAAAAATAAAACTTACAGCAGGTTGAAGCAATTGGTTGGTTGGACGAGGTATCAAATACTAAGTTAAGAAAAGTTCGAATTTTCTGTGAGATAATAAGCAGTAGGTTGTTCTTTCACTTGAGATGTAATAGGGAACTTAGGAAAATGTATAACTGTAAGAAGATAGACTACTGTAATATACTGATGAAGGAACTCTGTAATTCTTGTACAAAAACTTCAAGACATGAGAGGGCAAGTCTTCCATTTCACTACTTATAGAACTATGAAGTACTGAGAGATATTTCCAGACAGTTTAAACTAGTGTGCTACATCACTGGCTGCTCTTAGGACAGAAATTAGGTAACTGATTAAGGATTTCAGTTTCTGTGCAGCAAACGAGATCTTAATTTCTCTAGATCTCTCTTAAGTCGATGCCGGTACGACTCCTCTCAAAAACACATGGACAGCTTCCTCTTCCAATCTTGCCTGCTGTCAACTGTCCTTGCGACTGTAAGGTTGTTATAGTTGACAGGACGTTAACTTTCATTGCTTCTTTTAAGTTTACGCCTCCACGTTGTGCCCTAGCTACGTCCAGTATTGTTCTTCATTGCGCCCTAACAACACCAATCTGATTTCATAGTACGTAATCCATATCGTTGCATCGGATTTTCAGGTTCGTAAAATTGTGATAGTAAATTTGTGACAAACTAAAGACGTAAGAAATAGCTGAAACTGGTTTGGCGAAACAAACTGATCGATCAGTAATGGCTGGTTCCTGTCGTTACCCCACCAGGGAAATTTTGTGATCTTCTGGTTTCAGCTCCGGCTTGTATATTGAATGTCCTTTTCAGCTGCAGACGTGAAGGCTATGACTACAGGCATTCGTGGGGCGCTGGCTGACGGCGATGTGTGTAACCTAGTGAGAGCGGCAACGAGAAAAACAAAGTGAGTGGGCGTGCATATCACAACGCCGTTCGCGTGCCGGCTCGCCGTTTGAAGCCGAGGTGCGCATTCCTGTTCAGCCGTGAAGAACGGCTAAACGACTCGAATGTATTGACGTGTGCGTGCGTCCACGTTGGCCAGCACACGATCGTCTTGAATGCCGAGTAGCTCCTACAGTAACCCTCTCCAGTAAAATATAGCGCTACTTGACCATGTGAAATATTGTCAACACGGCGCTCCGAGATACAACAGGACGACTCTATGACTTACGGCAGCCTATTCAGAGAGTTATAATTAATTAAACTCGCCACATAATATGGCCATGTATCAGCTTGGACAACGGCTCCAGTTTCCAAACGATGCAATAAAATTACGTTAATTTTATTACCGTTCTCAAAAGTGGATACCGCTTGGAGTCGCCATGCGCAGAAACAGTGCTGAAGGAACTCGATAGATGGTAATATAATATAAATAATCGCTTACAGCATAGCAGCAGTAAATCAAACTGCTACGGGGACAGGTCCTTCACAATGATTATACTAACTGCTCCTAGTGTTGTGCTCCCGCTGTGTCAACCGAAAGGCGATATCTATCATGTAACCCATCTTTGGTGTACATCGAACACAATTTACAGCATATCACATTTAAGTATAATTATAATAAGTTAAGTATTCATTGAAAACGTGCACTTCCAGCTGCCACAAACACTACGAATCTCGGTTATCATTGTTAGATAATAAATGGGAATTACTTGATCAATAGAGGAACTGAATATTTAGAGTCATACGCTACTGTGACATAGAATTTGGTGATGAACTGGTACCTTCATAAAATTGTAGCGATAGTGGAATTAACATAAAATCTACGCTAGTTAGTTATCATATTGTAATTTCAACCAGCTGCGTTGTATGCATAAATGTCTGACAGATTTAACAAATTTGTGTAACATAGGATAAGAGCTGTTCCGTTCTTTGAAAATGTTTACACCTGGTCACACCTAACTCATTCAGATATTAGGGTCATGCAGAGAATACGTGTCGTGATACAATTCTACTCTTCCCGTATATCAGAGGTCGATTACGACCAAACTATGTACTCGAAACTGATGATTCTTATGAAAACTACTTTGCCTGTCATAACGTTAATTCTGCGCACTAACAACCGACTCTCACATAATATAACAGACGCTCTCGGCCACTACACAAAACTGCTTGAAATTATCCGTCCCTCTCCATATTGATCTTTTTAATTATGTTTACTCCATTTGCTTTCCTCGTGTGATTCAAGTTTTCCTATTTCGGTTTTCTGTTTATCCCCAGCTTTGCTCCCATGCATAGGAAATCAGAACCACCTCTTAGTGGCAGTTACGTAATAGCTTTGGTTGGGCGTGGGATGGTGTCTTCCATAAGCTAATCCTGCAATATCTGACATGAGAACACTAGTCAACTTCATTCTGGCGCTTTTCCAGAAAATCTTTTTTGAAAAAATTGATGCATTTCAGTCCAAGCAGGAGGTCACGTATCCTATTATGACAATAAAATTATCTTAAAAGGCGACGTTTTATTTCCTATTGAGTATTTAAAACAATGATATGGATACATGAGTAACTATCGCAATATTTTGGACAAAATCTTATTCCACTTTCATAATCAGCTGGTCTAATGTAATCGATTGTATACTCCACTATTTGATTTTTAATTTGATATTTTTCTAGCGATTTTTGTTGTGTGTTCGTAGCCCTTCTACCCCTCTTCAGTGAGGTCAATCAGAATGTTATAAACAGCGTCTGAATGCGATCAGAACTGACAGTTGGTGACAGACTCCAACGGTCATTTGGACGCACTGAACACTCTGTGTTTATTAAACTTGCATGAAGCGTTATGGTAGTCATAAAATACGTCTTAATTGTGACACAGAGCTTCTTTGACACCATGACAATGACGTCACAAACCGGTAGAATAAAAGGGAGAGCCTCAGCTGAAGAGAGGCACTTGGTACGTGGCCAGTTGTGATAGTAGTTTTCACACGATATCGGCGGATGTAGCTACCAAACGATTTGCCAGCCACAGACGTTCTCATGTTCCCTTCGCGGCACTGTATTCTTTTTGGATAGGTTGAAGGTAGAAAACTGATTCACCGACGCAGTGAGGTATTTCAGTGCATCATTCTCGTGTTATATTTCTTCTCCATAACAATAATAAACAGACATTATTGGAAATTTTTGTTTATTATTTGTAAAGTTAAAAAACATCACCTTCAGCATTTGAAGCCGTCGACCTGCAACCACGGATACAAAACGATTACAAGATACGTATATTAAGGAAGTCGTGGATCTGGAAATCTATGTTATTAGTGTGGGGCCGAATTAATGCTATTTATAGTAAACTGAAGGAAGATGAAAATGTTGTGGTCTTTCTGTTTTGCCACTGGACTGTCACGTCAGTCACAGTAATTTTTCCAAGTCTGTGCCTGTCTTTCGCTGTTTCATCAATGTAACTGTCATTATTTTAACTTCATTTCAGAAAATATTCATGCCCTTTAATATACTCCTGTGTGTAGTGGTGTTCTAACAACGATACCAGTGTGGCTGGGAATTTCAGTGGCAAGATTTTCGAACGTATCGTCTTAAAATTGAGAAACACGCCAACGAGCGGCATAATGTCTGTTTCATTTAATTTGTACGCATTTATAAATATTCGTAGTGCGTCTTTGACCTTTATGTGCTAAAGCTCTCGTGAAGCCAGCAAGGCAGTTGGTGCTAAGTTGTACTCCAAATTTTGTGTTCGATGAGAAGAGGATAACTTCTTGCATGGGAGAATCACGAACGCAACTTAAGGTCCACATTCCTGTTATATTTCAGGCAATATTTTTACGATGTTTGCAGCCAGCGTAAACTGGCATAATACAGTTGCTTATCACTATGTTGAAGCTTTGGATCTTATTTGTTGTAAATTTATTCGTGCTGATGGCAGCTGTATTCATAGTATTGTTAGAGTAAGTGGTAAACCACTGGCGGTCACCTCAGACTCGTTCCTTACGTATCTCATGATCATACGACACTTCAAATGTTGTATATGAATGCAGAAAACTAAAGTAATACCAACTCTAAAATAAACGGAATGTTCTTTTGACAATATTTAAGTAATCTTTCATCATATTTAGATAAGTTATTCACATTGCATATGACATATAGGAAGGAAATGTTCTGGATTGAGATAAACTATGTTTTTCTCGCTTTACTGTAACACACCCATATTCCTAGTACCTAATTCATGTAACCATTTCTCACAAAAACAAACAATTTATTCCACAATTATAAATCGTAGCTCAAAATTATAGTTCCTGGAAATGATATCCAGTGCTCTCTTGCCAATGTGCTTCTTGCAATTACAGTATTGCTACAATGTACGAGAAATGCTAGTTTTATCACGACAACATTTTTCTAGAATGTTCACCTCTCAAAGTACGCATATGGGGGCCAGTCTCTCTCATTATCTAGGGCTTCCAGTTCCTGCATCGAGTTCCTGTTACTTACACTGAATAATGCATTTTTTCTAAGTGCACCTGTAAATCAGTGTAGGAGGGGAATTATAACCGGTAAATGTGGTAACAGAACTATACATGTTTTCCTTCCATGTAAATACATACAGAGACTGCTTGGAGGAGTGCGGATGTTGCCTCTGATGTGCTATTACCACATCACAAAACACCTCCTAATAGATAATACAGCTGATTTTAACAGTAGTGCTTTGCAGCAAATAAAATATTGTTTTTAAACCAGTGTGAGATGACCTACGTCGAGAAATGGTGGTACTGACCGCTAATGCCACGTTTTGATACTAAAATCACAATTCATTAATAATGGTCAGCGTGGCGAGGAATTGTAATAGGTATGCTACAGATGGTTCTTGGGATAACAGAATGAATATGTTTTTCCATGCTGTACACTCTTACACGGTTGTTCGGAATAGGGCATTCGTCGTAGTCTTACTACACTGAAGCACCAAAGAAACTGGTATAGGCATGCGTATTCAAATACCGTACAGAGAGATGTAAACAGGCAGGATACGGCGCTGCGGTCGGCAACGTCTATACAAGAAATCTAGTGTCTGTTGCAGTTGTTGGCTCGGTTACTGCTCATGCAATGGTAGCTTTTCAAGATCTATGTGAATTTGAAGATGTTCTTATAGCCTGCGCATGAGCGTTGGGACAGAGCATCTCCGAGGTAGAGATGACGTGGGAATTTTCCGGTACGACCATTTCTCAACTGTACCACGAATATCAGGAATCCGGTGAAACATCAAATCTCTGACATCGCTGCACCCGGAAAAAGATCCTGCAAGAACGGGACCAGCGACGACTGAAGAGAATAGTTCAACGTGACAAAAGTGCAACCCTTCCGTAAATTGCTGCAGATTTCAATGCTGGGCCATCAACAAGTGTCAGCGTGTGAACCATTCAATGAGACATCATCGATATGGGCTTTCAGAGCGGAAGGCCCACTGGAAACAACCTCATGAATCCATGGAACCTGCATTTCAACAGGGGACTGTTCAAGCTGGTGGAGGCTCTGTGAGGGGCGTGTGCCATTCATGTCTAAGGGTGTGTTCCGATGGAAGTGGTCAATTCCAGCAGATCAATGCGCAACCCCACACGTCCAGAATTACTACAGAGTGGCTCTAGGAACATTCTGCTGAGTTTAAACACTCCTTCTGGCCACAAAACTACCCAGACATGAATATTATTGAGCATATCTGGGCTGCTTTGGAACGTTCTGTTCAAAAGAGATCTACAGTGATTCGTACGCTTACGGATTTATGGACAGTCCAGCAGGATTCATGATGTCAGTTTCCTCCACATTATTTGAGTCGTGTTGCTTCACTTCTGCGTGCTCGCGGGGGACCCTACACAATACTAGGCAGGTGATCCAGTATATTTGGCTCTTCAGTGTATATAAGAGGGGTAGTCGTGACAGAATCGATATTTCCCCGAACCGTCAGTAGATTTCTTCAACACAATCACGATTTCAGCCTCCATAGTACTTTCTTCTGTTATACTGTCGACCAATCGCTGACAGATAAACTCCTCCAAATCGCTTGCACAGACCATGATATTCTATATGGCTTGTGATAACCTGATACTTCGTTCTCCGTCGGTATTCTGTGTTGCGTCATGGGCGGTGCCGGCAAAGGGTCTTGCCGAAAGGAAAGTTCTTGAAAAGCTAATAACAGTTCCTACACCTGCGCCCTCTCATTCCCCTCCAAATGCCAAACCTACTCTTGGAACGCTGTTTCTAGCAACATCCTGCGTCCTGTTTCAGCCCACATCTCATTGCGGCAAGCTTTCTCATCCGAAATTTCCGATGTTGCCACTAAACATTCCCTATAACATCTTAACCTACTTACGGTCAAAACTATACACACTGACGTGTATCACCTTTCCTGTGTCCCTTTCTAATTTGCGTACAATGTTACGTTTGGCTAAAGAATACGCCGAATACATTGCTACATTCCAGCAATTTTAATAAACACAACATACCAATCGATAAGTCAGGCTCCACATTAATCCATATAGACTTCCCAGTGCCACCTAACACACAGTCATGCGAGTAAAGTCTTAATGTATCTGTCTGCGGTTTAACTGGATCGCTCTGCACAACAGACGTTCCTTGACAGATCAGCATTGGCGACAGCTTTCCATAGTCGGAGTATGTTTCCACTTTTCTCCACAATACGTCGTTGTATGTCAGTCATGGCATGCTGTTGGTACAGTAAGTCCAGCCCTAGGATCACGCTGCAGCCCTCGCCTGCGTGCGACACTGTCTCCAACGAAAACCTCATCATTATCGATACCAGTGGTAGTATATCACAATACTCCACCCCACCCAACTTTTATCACTGTAGGTTCCATTGTCTCTCAAGCACTAAATCTCTCGAGGCCACTAACAAATGCGCCCATATGTCCAACAAAAATTTATACTCTGTGCCACATATTACAACCATTTTGGCACCATCCGCATATGCATTCGTTTTCTTTACATTTACTTTTACTGGGACGTATTTCAGCGGGTCTGGTGTTCCCTCTTAAATTCAAGAGATGTTTATTATGACACAGACCACCCCTGCCATTACTCTGACACCCTTGTTGCTGATACATACTACCTGTATTACAATGTCCTTTAAACTGCCGGTAGTTCATACCATCCCGATAACTCTGTGGTTGGTGATATTGCCTTTGAATATGCCCTGTACACCCACAATTAAACCATCTTACTCTTGACATAAACTCATTTCACTGATCCCTTACACCTGACGAAAAATCAGATTCGTCACGCTCCAGTGCCACCCTAACTGCTTCATGGAGATCCTTAGGCATGCCTCTGCGTACCCTCCTAGACATCTCCGGTACAAAACCCATTCAAAAAGCATTAAGCGCCCGTTACCTGGCTTCCTGTAGCAACACCTGGTTCACGTCCACATCATCGGTTAACTCATACGTATGAGCATCAAATGTCCTAACGATACTCTCAAAATCGTCAACGGCTTCATTACACCTCTTTGAAAATACTCTCAACTGTTTACGGAAATACCGTGCATTTTATGCTTCCTCTATCTCTGTTCTAATTGTCGCCTGATTTGTTCAGAAGTCTCCGCATTGTGCAGTGCTTCTGCGCACCGTACATACGACTTTACCTCTCCTCACACACACACACACACACACACACACACACACAGAACTTTGCTATCCGTAACAACTGTTAATCTGACATACCTCCTGCGTCATCCGATGACAAGGGATCTTTACAAATGCCGACACATCCTCAGACAACATACAGGAAAAAGGAGTCACAGTTCACATCCACTGGATCCACTTCTAGATTCTGCAACTTCAATAATTCTATCTCCTCACATTTCTCTGCTAGCTTATTATTTATGAACGTTTTCTCTGCCTCGACGTAGCTGTCTGATAAACTAATGATTGCATAGCTTCCTCACCAATCATTCTGTGAGTCTGGCGTTGCCCTTGCATCATCCTTACTCGTCTTTGCGAGCCTAGTACTTACAATTCAGCCATAACACCCATAGAATGCTTCATAGGTACTCGTCCTACCACACTTTCTTCTTCTGTCTAATCATGAGCCACATGGAATCTCTACACTGCCCTGTCATTTATCCAAAAAGATTAATAAAAACAAACAACTGCTACAAACTCTTAAAAGGGGCGGAAAATAAACTACACTATCTCGATCACACAGGTCCTAGCCACTCATTCCTAGAATTATCCAGAAATTGTGAGATATGCACTCCTCTTCTGATCTCACAAAAGGAGCTCTACAGTTATGATGCCACCTAACTCTCGATTCCACGATTGTTTCCACAGATGAACAGAATAGCCTCACTCACCACCCAATGACAATATCGCAGGGTGCTGATTGGATGCTGCGCTGTGTTGGGGTTGTACACCCTCTGCTGTCCACGTAGTAACATCAGGTGTCCTGACACCATTCTGTTCAGTCCGGTGGCTCCCAGCAGGATGAGCAGTGGTGAAAATGGCCGAGGAAGATCAGTGAACACTGATGACCAACAGAAATGCGTCTTTTCATCTTCATTACACGTTGTGCCGTTATCTCAACGAGGCACACATGCCTCACACCACTGACGCTGGCTGGCGCTGGCGCTGCCTCATGGCCGGCTGCTTCCACCATGCTAGGAGATGCTCAGGTGGGTACCCTGAGGTGCTAATGACAGGCCAGAGGATGGCCGCCAGCTTCAGTATGCCACGGTCATGGCGCCAGCAGTGGTGTGTGTTATGGTGCAACGCCCAACGCTGTTCCACTGGGGAACTGCTTCTTAATGTGATACAGTCCTGCACGTGCTCATCGTGACAGCACATAGTGAATGCTGTGCATGCGATGCGACCTGCTGCCCTCCAGCACGAGTTGGATGGAGGATGGCGTGTACGCAGGTCAGCTCTGCTGTGGCACCAAGTCCTGTGAGGAACTCTGCGCTGGCGACGCCTGGCCCAGCCCAGACACGAACTCATGGCCGCTACTGGCTGTGCTAGTCGTCTCGTCGTCCTGCGTGGCCCTGGTGTCGTGGTGATGCTGCTGGACTCTGAAGAACGAGTACCTCTGCGTCAGTATTCAGACCGTTTTATAAGTCACTGGCGCATATCTGTCACACCAAAACCTAGCATCGAGTCACGCAGCCCATAACAAGAGCCATGTCCGCCACCGGTACCTGAGTGGTAGCCGGCACCGTAGCTCAGCGTGTTCGGTCAGAGGGTTAGCTGCCCTCTGTAATAAAAAAACTGAGTTAATCGATCACCAACGAACTTAAACGGATGTCTTACGACGTCCGCCCCGAGAAGATTCAACGAACAAAAGCGAATAAAATTAGATTAAAAAAAAAAAAGTTGTCAGCGCGACAAACTGCCAATCCTAAGGCCCCGGGTTCGATTCCCGGGTGGGTCGGAGACTTTCTCCGCTCAGGGACTGGGTGTTGTGTTGTTCTAATCATCATCATTTCATCCCCATCGACGCGCAAGTCGCCAAAGTGGCGTCAAATCGAAAGAATTGTACCAGTCGAGCGGTCTACCCGACGGGAGGCCCTCGTCACCCGCCATTATTATTATTATAAGAGCAAAGCCTTGGTGTGGTGCCATTCACTCGTCCGCTACGGCTATTACGGCAGCGTGGAGCAGTTCTTTGCTCAAAGCGGCTAGCTCGTCTTGCAGTCCTTCTGTTATTCTGACACACATGTCGCCACACGGTGGCTACCAGACCTCTGCTGCTGTTGCATCTTCTGCAGCTTTGCTACCACTTCTTATTAATTTGATTAAAACTGTACAGTGGAGCTACAGTCGTGATTGACACAACACAAAAGGTAACATTACTTAAGTTGAAGGAAATGACAGATACAAATCTTAAGAATGAATAAAGTGGTACGAGAAACCAGGATCTTCCTATCTTTAGTTTCACATAGTTATCTCCATTGCTGTAGGTGAGGCTCATTAATAATCATTCATTAGCATGACCTGTATTCAACACTGCAGAATTAGTGTAGATATGTCAAGTTACGTTTGCAAAATGTCGATCACTATAGTGTAATATGGATACAGTTTGTCGTGTAATGTGGACACATCTGGCATACGGTGCTGAAGTAGCGTATGTCGCTGTAGGCTCGCAACGTGCTTTGATAATCACACTCTATGGATTTATGTACGCTTTCGTACCCGCATGAGAGTGTCGGAGGCGGGTTCCTTATCGTAATAAACACATATGATTTTCGATAAATGATGGGAGAACTCTCTACCACATATCGTGTGACAGCATGTGATTTTTGCTTCAGTCGAGCTTAACACTGTCTGTGGGCACAGTCCTGCATCCTCTTATTTGCTAAAAACTCCTCAGCAATTAGGGAAGAAGATAAAACAAACTAACAAATGCTCTTGCTTGTGGACAACCTGAATTGAATTATTATAATGTTAGCATAAATTACACCTAAAACGGTATGTTCCTTGTTGTTGTTGTTGTGGTCTTCAGTCCTGAGACTGGTTTGATGCAGCTCTCCATGCTACTCTATCCTGTGCAAGCTTCTTCATCTCCCAGTACTTACCGCAACCCACATCCTTCTGAATCTGCTTAGTGTACTCATCTCTTGGTCTCCCTCTATGATTTTTGCCCTCCACGCTGCCCTCCAATGCTAAATTTGTGATCCCTTAATGCCTCAGAACATGTCCTACTAACCAGTCCCTTCTTTTTGTCAAGTTGTGCCACATACTCCTCTTCTCCCCAATTCTATTCAATATTTCATCGTTAGTTATGTGATCTACTCATCTAGTCTTCAGCATTCTTCTGTAGCACCACATTTCGAAAGCTTCTATTCTCTTCTTGTCCAAACTATTTATTGTCCATGTTTCACTTCCATACATGGCTACACTCCATACAAATACTTTCAGGAACAACTTCCTAACACTGAAATCTATACTCGTTACTAACAAATTTCTCTTCTTCAGAAACTCTTTCCTCGCCATTGCCAGTCTACATTTTATATCTTCTCTACTTCGACCATCATCAGTTATTTTGCTCCCCAAATAGCAAAACTCCTTTACTACTTTAAGTGTCTCATTTCCTAATCTTATTCCCTCAGCATCACCCGACTTCATTCGACTACATTCCATTATCCTCGTTTTGCTTTTGTTGATGTTCATCTTATATCCTCCTTTCAAGACACTGTCCATTCCGTTCAACTGCTGTTCCGAGTCCTTTGCTCTCTCTGATAGAATTACAATGTCATCGGCGAACCTCAAAGTTTATATTTCTTCTCCATGGGTTTTAATACCGACTCCGAATTTTTCTTTTGTTTCCTTTACTGTTTGCTCAATATACAGATTGAATAACATCTGGGAGAGGTTACCAGACTGTCTCACTCCCTTCCCAACCACTGCTTCCCTTTCATGCCCCTCGACTCTTATAACTGCCATCTGGTTTCTGTACAAATTGTAAATAGCCTTTCGCTCCCTGTATTTTACCCCAGTCACCTTTAGAATTTGAAAGAGAGTATTCCAGTCAACATTGTCAAAAGCTTTCTCTAAGTCCACAAATGCTAGAAACGTAGGTTTGCCTTTCCTTAATCTTTCTTCTAAGATAAGTCGTAAGGTCAGTATTGCCTCACGTGTTCCAATATTTCTACGGAATCCAAACTGATCTTCCCCGAGGTCAGCTCCTACCAATTTTTCCATTCGACTGTAAAGAATTCGCGTTAGTATTTTACAGCTGTGACTTATTAAACTGATAGTTAGGTAATTTTCACATCTGTCAACACCTGCTTTCCTTGGGATTGGAATAATTATATTCTTCTTGAAGTCTGAGGGTATTTCGCCTGTCTCATACATCTTGCTCACCAGATGGTAGAGTTTTGTCAGGACTGGCTCTCCCAAGGCCGTCAGTAGTTCTAATGGAATGTAGTCTACTCCCGGGGCCTTGTTTCGACTTAGGTCTTTCAGTGCTCTGTCAAACTCTTCACGCAGTATCGTATCTCCCATTTCATCTTCATCTACATCCTCTTCCATTTCCATAATATTGTCCTCAGGTACATCGCTCTTGTATAGACCCTCTATATACTCCTTCCACCTTTCTGCTTTCCCTTCTTTGCTTAGAACTGGGTTTCCATCTGAGCTCTTGATATTCATACAAGTGGCTCTCTTTTCTCCAAAGGTCTCTTTAATTTTCCTGTAGGCAGTATCTATCTTACCCCTAGTGAGATAAGCCTCTACATCCTTACATTTGTCCTCTAGCCATCCCTGCTTAGCCATTTTGCACTTCCTGTCGATCTCATTTTTGAGACGGCTGTACTCCTTTTTACCTGCTTCGTTTAGTGCATTTTTATATTTTCTCCTTTCGTCAATTAAGTTCAGGATTTCTTCTGTTACCCAAGGAGTTCTACTAGCCCTCGTCTTTTTACCTACTTGATCCTCTGCTGCCTTCACTACTTCATCCCTCAAGGCTACCCATTCTTCTTCTACTGTACTTCTTTCCCCAGTTCATGTCAACTGTTCCCTTATGCTCTCCCTGAAACTCTGTGCAACCTCTGATTCTTTCAGTTTTTCCAGATCCCATTGTAACGCTGCGCTAGTGCACACGATACTCATTAAAGCCTGTACTATGGTAAGTTGAAGGGCTTCACCTTATGAGAAAGGATTTTTGTATAGAAATTGACCGCGTGTACCTGAATGGAGGCGAATCAGACTTACACCCACTCTATAATAACAATGATAGGTCAAGCAAGTCCGAAATGCAACTATAC
Organism: Schistocerca serialis cubense; assembly: GCF_023864345.2. NCBI lineage: Eukaryota > Metazoa > Arthropoda > Insecta > Orthoptera > Acrididae > Schistocerca > Schistocerca serialis. The sequence continues at coordinate 589,051,918 of NC_064640.1, forward strand.
GTCAGGACGGACAAGAAACATCACAGAAGATGCTACCAATTTGTTAATAATACGGTAGCCAGCCTAATTAGGCATTAACTGAGTTTCTTCCCTGTACAAGTTGATGTACGTTCATGCAAAACAACACGTAGTAACACTGCATAATATGGTAAATTTTAGAACCAGAAAATCTACTGAACTGATAATTTCACTTTCTGTACTAATATGGATAAACCATAAATAAATAACATTACACTATAATGTTTATTACAAAACTTCGTACTGTCTATTGATCTGATTAAAATCGGGCATAGGTTACCCTAGAAATAGCACTTTCGAAACACACACAATGTCAATTTTGGTGAAGGTAAAACACTGATAAATTTTGGTTTTTTATTTTGGCTTTGACTTTGCTGGTCAAATCAGTTCAGCACACTTCAGAATTCAAATGAATAAGAAAGAGAGAAAGAGGGGGGGGGGGGGAACTTGTAACTGTTATGATCACTGTATTAAAACAATTAATTACTGAAATCATTATGCACTCAAGATTTCCAATATATGAGTTACTACTCTTTTTATCTTATTTCCTGCTCATTTAAATACCATTATAACTGCCTCAAAATAATTAAACTTCATTTCTAAATCGATATCAAAATTATCTTCCAACTTTGTCAGACCTTTGTTATTTGTCTATTAGTTCATTAACAAAAAAAGTTCTTTATACATCATTCTAACATAGCTAGGTCTGCAGGTAATGTTTATTAACATAAACTTTAATTCTTCATTTCGGGACACTCGGATTGCACAACATTTGGAAAGGACCCTGGCTAGGTTAGTTGTGAGGATAATTAAATGATAGGACAGTTCTGGTAAAATTTAAGTTGTTATTGAACAGTATGGAACAAAAGTAACACTGGTCCACACGAACACAGTACTAAAAGTTTCAACCTGTTCGTATCGATGCGGCGGTTGGCGGGCGGCGAGATGGCGAGGCACGGAGCACACATACAACCACAGCAATGGCTCTTGATGTATCGGCACTTTACTTCTTCATAGCGTCGCAATACTTTTCCATTTAGTGCCTATGGAATTTGGCCATGCTGTATACGCGTCGGAACGGCATATCCGAGGCTCAATGAAACTACGTCTTCCAGGAGAGCCCCCTCGATCCAGGACGTGTTGCTCAGGCCAATGGCTAATTCCGACTACTACTGCTGAGCCCGTTATGCCGTGCAGCGCCCGTGTGCATTTTCCCGCGATCGCCTGCCATCCACTTTTTACCGCTCCCTTACAGACAGGGTATTCACCCGAGGTTTTGCATTCTACATATTCTAACACATTGCCTACGTATGGACCAGACGCACAGTTACAATTTTAAACATGTTACAACAGTTTCAACATTTGTTACCTATCAATTCTATTACAAAATTGCTTGACATTTGACAAAACATTAATATTCACATTGAAAATTTTTTACAGTTTTCTTAACACAATGGCATGAAACAAGAAAACAAATGAAATCAGAACATCGATTACACTAATTTATCGAAAAATCAGAAGAAAAAAATATTATATGTACAATAGTACAGCGTTGTTGTTGTTACTTCATCTTCTTAAATTCCCATCTTTTTGCAGTTTCTTCAGTTTTAATCTACAGTTCATAACCAATAGATTGTGGTCAGAGACCACATCTGCCCCTGGAAATGTCTTACAATTTAAAACCTGGTTCCTAAATCTCAGTCTTACCATTATATAATCTGTCTGATACCTTCTAGTATCTCCAGGATTCTTCCATGTATACAACCATCTTTTATGATTCTTGAACCAAGTGTTTGATATGATTAAGTTAAGCTCTGTGCAAAACTCTACCAGGCGGTTTCCTCTTTCATTTATTAGCCCCAATCCATATTCACCTAATATGTTTCCTTCTCTCCCTTTTCCTACTCTCGAATTCCAGTCACCCATGACTATTAAATTTTCGTCTCCCTTCACTACCTGAATAATTTCTTTTATTTCGTCATACATTTCTTCAATTTCTTCATCATCTGCAGAGCTAGTTGGCATATCAATTTGTACTACTGTAGTAAGCGTGGGCTTCGTATCTATCCTGGCCACAATAATGCACTCACCATGCTGTTTGTAGTAGCTTACCCGCATTACTATTTTCCTATTCATTATTAAACCTACTCCTGCATTACCCCTATTTGATTTTGTGTTTATAACCCTGTATTCACCTGACCAAAAGTCTTGTTCCTCCTGCCACCGAACTTCACTAATTCCCACTAAATCTAACTTTAACCTATCCTTTTCCCTTTTTAAATTTTCTAATCTACTTGCCCGGTTAAGGGATCTGACATTCCACTCTCCGATCCGTAGAACGCCAGTTTTCTTTTTCCTGATAACTACGTCCTCTTGAGTAGTCCTCGCCCGGAGATCCGAATAAGGGACTATTTTACCTCCGGAGTATTTTACCCAAGAGGACGCCATCATCATTTATCCGTACAGTAAAGCTGCATGCCCTCGGGAAAAATTACGGCCGTAGTTTCCCCTTGCTTTCAGCCGTTCGCAGTACCAGCACAGCAAGGCCGTTTTGGTTAATGTTGCAAGGCCAGGTCAGTCAATCATCCAGACTGTGGCCCCTGCAACTACTGAAAAGGCTGCTGCCCCTCTTCAGGAACCACACGTTTGTCTGGCCTCTCATCATATACCCCTCCGTTGTGGTTGCACCTACGGTACGGCCATCTGTATCGCTGAGACACGCAAGACTCCCCACCAACGCAAGGTCCATGGTTCATGGGGTAGTATGTTCCTTAACAAGAATATTTTAAATGTGCTTATCTGTATTAGACAGCCAGTTTGTGACAAAATTATGGTGGTTAAAATCTGTGATGTAGTCGAATGGAAAGGACAACAGTAGCTGCAGGTTCGAATCCTGCCTCGGGAATGGATGTGTGTGATGTCGTTAGGTTAGTTAGGTTTAAGTAGTTCTGAGTTCTAGGGGAGTAATGACCACAGCAGTTGAGTCCCATAGTGCTCAGAGCCATTTGAACTATTTTAACAGTAGCTGCAATAAAATACCCAGGAGTAGCCAACCTACTGTAAAGCTAAACTAACTACCACCACGCAAGTTGTCAATGTAGGAGAACACATAGTATACTCCAGCCTAAATATGACTTCAAAGTTATTCCATTCTCGAATAATATGTGGGAGAAAATTAATAATGTGTGTGTTACCATTTCACGGGCAGATACTGTTGTACTATACTAAGCGATGTATAATGAAAGGTGTAGCAGCAACAACTGATTGATAATTTCTCTGGAGAATTATTAATCTACCCTCTCTCTATATTCTCACCGTTAAGAAAACTATATTGGCGTAGTAATAATAAAAGAAATTAGGATATGTTCAAGAGGCATACAGAAAATCAATTTTTTCTCGTTCAGTGCGAGTGTGGAATAAGAAAAGAAGATCGATAATACCATTACGATGTACCGTTCACCAATCTCGGTACAGTGGCTTTTGGAGTGTGCGTTTAGATCTAGACTGTTATCTGTAGGAGTTATGCAGCAGCAGTGGGTTGCATCGGTTTGCAAAGCTTGGTAACTGGAGCTGAACGTAAACAAATGAAACTACAGCACCTTAACAAGCATAGAGACCCCTTGCTGAACAAGGTGGATTTGGCAAGAACAAAGACAAGGAGTAGAAACTATCACCATGTATGGGCGGGCATTGTCTTGCTGAAATGTAATTCCAGGATGGCTTGCCATGAAGAGCAACAAAACGGGGCGTAGAATATCGGCGATGTACCGCTGTGCTGCAAGGGCGACACGGGTGGCAACCGAAGGGATCCTGCTATGGAAAGAAACGATTCCCCCAGACCATCACTCCTGGTTGTCAGTCTGTTTGGCGGGCGATGGTCAATTTGGTATCCCACCGCTGTCCAAGGCCTCTCCAGACACATGTATGGCCAGGAACCTCATTTACTGCAGTAGAATAGTCTTTAGTGATGAGTATTGTTTTGAATTGTGCCAACGATTAGCGAAATTGAAGCTATAAAAGATGATAAAAAGCTTTCTGTTCGAATGTCGTACAGTCTAGAAATAGTATGCCAATCAAGCAAATTCTCCATGAGCATCGAGGCAATTATTCCAGTGGGGCACCAGATTAAAGATACACGTTCTCTTTTTCTGCTGCGTGATGAAATTGGTAACTGCCTGCTGGACATCCTCGTCGTACAGGAATCGTCGAACTTCAATGCCATTTTTAAGGAATCGAAGGCGTGATAATCGCATGTGGAGAGATCAGGACTATGAGGTGGGTGCTCGAGTGCCTCATACTTGAGTTGACATTACTTCTCCGTTATGAAATTTGCTACATGCGAGACATGAGTTATCATGAAGCAAGTGCACCAGTAGTCACAGTTTTCCTGGCTATTTCGCCCTAATTGCTAATCGTAATTTCTCCAGCATTGCGCAGTACCGTTCCCCAGTGATGAAGACACCAGGTTCCTTAAATCAGTATGCGAAGGGCCCCCCATTAATCGAATAATACGCGTCATCGCCACCTTTCCTGCAGATGGCTGGCTCTTGAACTTTTGATACGAGGGGACAATGGATAACACATACACTGTTTTTTCGTCGATGGACGTATATCGGTGTTTGATCTTCGGCAACCAAGGATAAAAAGAAAACAGCACGTTGGTCCTGCTTGGACGTAGTTGGTAATAACGTTACCATAATTCACGCTTTCACCACACGCACTTCGGCAAAGTACTAATGTCACATTAATCTCTGGACTCTTGCTTATACATCTGCATCGAAGTCGCGTTACGTTGCATACACGCTGTGGCAACCCTCTCAATGGGAAACTTTTTTATCTTCCTTTAAAATTTACGTTCGGGGATGTATCAGTTACTTTTTTCCTCGCTACTTTGTTTCTTGAGACCAAATAAGAAGAAGGTGTTAAAGTTTCTTACACTTACCCTCTGTCCATCTAAAGATACGTATGCCTCTCTACGAATTGGTTATTACAGAATGTGAATTAAGTTTCAGGGAAAGGTCCACGTTCTCGCGTAGTCTAAATAACATTGCGTGTCGGAGATCCAGTACTTGATTTCTAGGAAGTGGAGACAAGTCTTAGGGCTGTTGAGGAGAGCTCGTTTATCGGACAACTGTTCAAACGCTGAACTTGAGGCAGAGAGGGAAGCGCTGCTTCAGGCAATTTATGCTTCGCCTGGCGGAGTTTCCTGCGGTATGTGGATCCGGTCGAAGATATGCAACCCTCAGACGCAAGAACAGTCCGTGACTTCCCCTCCTAAGGCCAAGATTAACCCGCCCATCACGATGCCAGCTCAGGAAGCCCACCGAAAACTCTGCCCCTTTCGGTTTGTATATGGGACGGATTATGGCCGTTTAGCACGTCGTTTACGGCTGCAATCGCGATGTCGTCAAAATGCTTTACGGATACGGAACAGTTCTGTAGCTTTAAAACACGCTGAATGCGGACGAATGGCCGTGAATCTCCTGCTGGAATTGTGCGCAAACGGTGTCGCGCGCTACTGCGTTATGTACGTCTCCTGGTCACGCTAACCTCATAACCACACCCACCACGGAATTTAATTTGTGGCCGTTCCACTGAATAAACGATAACGTTGGATAGCATTATCTGAAATAAGGAACTGTACACACTGCTGCGCTAACGTTCGTGAGAGTATGCCTTGCTCGATAACATGAGGAGTTCTAACGTGAATTTACGATTTCACGTTTTGTGTCGGTTGAAGCTGCATATCTAAAAGCTGCCTTTTATTTACGTTATAAACGCAAATAGTTCCTTCAGATTAGCTGATAAATCGATTTAACGTTAAATTCTGAACTCCTCATTTAAATGTCTAATTAGTTATGTACAAATACTTTCGTTTTCACTGCGCAATTTAGTGACGCTTTAGAGGAGAATTATATATCCTCCGTGACAAGCTGGTAATTACATCAGGTCATGCGAATGCGTTAAGGGTCATAAAGATTGTTACTTAACTTAAGACTCGTTTTCGATGGTTTCCCGAACTTTGTTACTAATTATATAATTACAATCTACATCGTTACGTTATACAGAATTACAGTATTTTCAAAACAAAATAACGAACGTGTAATGCTGATCTTCTGTGTGGTAATTGCTGATGTATTTAATGTACAACATTACAAGGACTCTTGAAGTGCGCAGACATGAATTTTACGTTATCTGTACTTTAGTACGTATGTAAGATATGGGTAGTTTTACTTCATGAAATTTGTCAATAAGTGCGGCAACAAATGTCTGAAAATTCAAAGATGGACATATGTAGACAAAAGAACATGTAAACTGAGAAAGACCTTAGGAATATAGTCGGCAGAACGTATGGAGACGGAAGCTGGAAGTGCCTGGTTAAATTGATCCCACACAACTCGTTATGTTACTCATACTATATACTCTCACACTAGGATCTCAGTTCAATTTCGATTTCCTTCCATGTTCTACTTAACCGAATAAATACGCACTTCTAGCCGGCCGCGGTGGCCGAGCGGTTCTAGGCGCTTCAGTTCGGAACCATGTGGCTGCTACGATCGCAGATTCGAATCCTGCCTCGGACATGGATGTGTGTGATGTCCTTAGGTTAGTTAGGTTTAAGTAGTTCTAAGTCTAAGTGACTGATGACCTGAGATGTTAAGTACTATAGTGCTTAGAGCCATTTAAACTAACTTTTATGGCGATGAGATTTTGAACACAAATCACCAATTTTTTTCACTCTCTTGGAAAGGCGGTAGATGGAGCAATCGAAAAGAAGGCATTGATCCTCGCATTCTGTGTTGGATTGAACGTGTAACTGGAAACATTGCATCCGAGTCAGGAAAATAAAAATTGTTTTCCAGTCTCTAAGATCAGAACGCACTACTTCAGTTTGGTGTTTCATGTCGTATGGGCTCCTCAAAGTGGCTTTTCTATCGCAGTCATGTACAATCCTGATTAGCTGAAGTGGCAATATTCTTATTGAAATTGGGCAAAGAAGCATTATGACTGCTCTGTCACCATTCGTCTGGTTAATAAGAAAGGACAAACAGTATATCAATTAAATTTTAAAATGCGGAAGCAGATTTGGCTATTACGCGAGGGAACTGTAAGTTAAAAAAAAAATAAAGGTAAAGTAAGTAAAGGAATCCTCAGAATCGCAATGAACCTTTCAGTGATCTTCACCATTATCAAAACATTTCGAACTCAGTAACAAATGTAAAACCATTGAATAACAGACAAATGAAAATCATCATAAAGTGTACAAACAAAATGTACACATTAATAAACACGAACATGTACGTCAACAAAGACTGTAGAAGAGACCAGGAGGATATTGATAGAATTTAGCGGACACTACTAGAAATAATGCCCAAAATTCTGAGAAATCACATTAAGATATTACGTCACTTTAATGGAGAGTCCAAGAAATAGGTGATGGCTTTAGAATAACCGAAAAGCTCGAAATTAGTCACTAATATAAATATTATTAGCAACTATGACGGAAGCATTAATTAATAAATTACAAATATAATGAGTTTCGGATCCTCATACCAACACACGGTTGAAATTACTTAAACATTAGTTACGGTTTTCCGAGTGATTAATCTAAAACCTTATCAAGAAGAATCTGTCAAAACAAAAGACTTGACGAGCAGTCGTGAGGTCAAAATCAGTCACCAAGCAATACCGAATGAATTGCAGAAGAGTCATAAATGTTCATGCCAGGAGGGAAGCAAACATAGATTTAGATTAGTTAGAGGAATTAAGAAGATATTAAAGTCGCAGATATTCATTGCAAGTAAATCACCAATTTCCGAATTGATGTAGCTAAATATAGTCAACATTCACAGAAGAAGTAAGCACGGTAAAGGCAGAAAACTGAGAAAAGCTTTCAAAAAAAGTATTGAAACTCTCTGAAAGCTGGTCCTACCGCTGAAACGGAAGACACAACCTTCGTGGAATGACGAATTCGAACAGGTAGTTAAATCACAACACCAGACATATGACCAATGGAATGGCAGAAAGACAGAAACAGAAGAAAGGTAGTTTTTTTTTAAATTTGGTACGAGAGATGCAGATTAATCTGAAGGTCTAAAGAGAAAATTAACAACAAAATCACCTACTAAGCAGCGAAGGAGATTAAGAAAAATGAAGAAAACAGCACACGTATATTTCAAAACCTTAAAGACCAAGCTTACAGTGCATAAATCTCGGTACCTCTGTTTTAAGAAATTGATAACGGATATTTAAGGATCAAGAGAACTGTGACGAACTTTGAAATACGTCGAAAAATTCCTCATTTGCCCAAAACCGACAAACAGCTTTATACTTCACGAACCACAAGAAATAAACTTTAACGTTTTACGACCTGACTAAGATCAAATCGTCAAATAAATGTAGTTTATTAGAAGTAAAATGTTAGAGGAGGTTGTGATTCGGATATAAATGCTTACATCAAACGAACCAAAGGTCGTAAGGTAAATGATAAACATAAAAGTAAATCAGAAACGGGGCGTATTCCAGGAAAATGGGAAAAATAGCATTAATGTTCCCCTTACATCCAAAGAGAAAGAGAGTAGACGTAAATAACTACAGAAATTCATACATATATGACATTGTTTTAATGAAAGAGCACAACAAAATGTTGAATTTGAAACAAGCGTTAGACCAGACAGGTATTTTCGAGTACAAATTGTGAAACGAAAACTAGTCTGAAGACATAAAGTGGTAGAGTATTTAATCAGTGTATTAAAGAGAAGCCTTACGATTCGGTTGATATTCAAGTATTTTTCCAATAAGAATTTACGTACTCCACAGGGGAATTAGTGGGAAAAATTTCGAATCTGTTTCTCATGAAAACTGGAATCAGACAAGGTGACGGACTCTCTGCTTTAATAATCAACTACTTGCTTGAAAAAGTAATAGCAGAGTGGTGCAAGCAAAAAAAAAAAAAAAAAAAAAACTACCGAAAAAATTATCCATCCATTCAAATCCGCAGAGACACCCGGAATTTAGAAAGAGATAGCCTTGTTATTGCAGATGATCTTGAAGTCTTGAATTGGGACATGACAACGATGGAGGAGACTGAAATGTTAAATGAAACAGCAGAGAAAGTGGGTCTGCAGATTTCATTTGAAAACGCATAATGTCTTACATGTAAGAGACAAGCATCAAAATCTGTGAAAGTAAAATATGGCAATATCAACTACGTCCCACAGTTTAAGTACATTGGTAAAATAATGCGAGTAAATGACATTTTTAACGCTAATAATTCTGATTTACTTGACTTAATTTCTTTGACCCCTTCGGGGGCATAGGGCTCCCAGGACAACTCGCAGTCCATCTCTGTCTTTGGCCATTTCCCCCAGTTCCACTTAGGTCTTGCCAACGCTCCTTTTTTCCCCTTCCACCGTCCTCTTCCATGTACCTCTAGGCCTGCCTCTCTTTCTTATTCATTGGGAATTCCATTCCAATGGTTTCTTTTCGATTGCTCCATCTGGCTTTTTGGTCAAAAAAATGGCTCTGAGCACTATGGGACTCAACTGTTGAGGTCATCAGTCCCCTAGAACTTAGAACTACTTAAACCTAACATCACACACATCCATGCCCGAGGCAGGATTCGAACCTGCGACCGTAGCAGCTCCAGACTGTAGCGCCTAGAACCGTTCGGCCACTTCGGCATGCGCTTTTTGGTCAACTTAGGTTGAGAAAATAAGGAAACAGAACGTCATCTCGCCCAACAATATAATCCATGAAGACGTCGACAGTTCAAATCGCCGTCCAGCCACCCAGGTAGAAATGATTTTCCTAAATTACGTAAGGCAAATGCTGGGATGGTTCCTTTGAAGAGGACACAGACGATATACTTCCAGTCCTTCCGTAATCCGAGCATGTACCTCATTTCTAAAGTGCTCGTTGTCGACGGGACGTTCACCTCTAATCTTCCGTCTTTCCTTCCTTAACAAGAATCGCAACTCCAGCCACACTAAACGAAGAAGAACAGGCATTACCTGCAGGGGGAACAACTGTTAAAATTAATTTTTTGGAAACAGCCACAAGTGACACTTCATATTGTTCATTATTTGTTTCGCTTTTCAAACGAACGAGAGAATCATTAGAATATTTATGTTAAAGACGGCTGACAGCTCTAAAGATGGCGTTTAAAACTGGTTGACAGCACTAAAACTTAAACTAGCTGTGCTACAATACCTAAATTTACGTTTAAAGTGCTTTTAAAGTGCAGTAGTTAACTTATGGCGCTCTCAGTGTTGTTATTTGCTACTGTGCTTTAAATTTACTTTAAACGTAAATTTAAATACTATAGTACAACCACATTAATCGTTAGTGCTGTAAGCCGACTTTAAAATGTGTATTCTGTTGATGCCTTTGTTCGTTTGAAGAGCGAAACAAGTAAATGAAAAATACTAAATGCGACTGTTGGCTGATCCCAAAAACTTGCGCTTAACTAAAGTATTACAGTTACATCATTAAATTAAAATGGCTCAGTTCTTCAAAAGTACTAATGTTGAAGAGGAAAACAGATATTCGAACCAGAAAAAAAGGGAAGAAAAACTTGTAAGAAAAATCCTTCGACAAGATTTTAAGGTCATATCAAGAGAGTGGATCCAGTAAGAAAGCAAGCAGGTTGAATATTATAAAACCAATAATGAAAGTAAAACAGAGGCCATGAGATGGGCTGCGAAAATTAGCAAAGACATGAAATTGGCAAGAATAACACATGAAGATATCCAGAACAAGGAAACTGTTAGATCTTAAGTCTAACAATGACAAGCTGACCAGGAAGAAAAATCAAAGAAGAAGGCTGTGCTCATTTGGACTGAAGCCAGGAAACGCATACAACGAAAAAATGAAAAATAAAAGGAAATAGAGTAACGCCAACGAATTTTTATATTTTTCTCCGTTATACATGAGGCCATTAGCAAAAAAAAAAAAAAATGATTTTATGTAACATGTTGAAAGTTATGGTGCCGTTGTTGTCGATGGCGGACAGCGATCCTGGGTTGATAGGGACTTATGTCAACATGACATTTTATTCAGTATATTGCCGTATTAGTAGCGAAGCATACAATCCTTCACAGCTCCTACTTAACACCTACGGTAAAATGTTGTGTGCTTCATTGTTACCTGTAAAATTTATTGAAAAAAAGAACCAAAGCATTGTTCTGTAGGAATTCAGTTTAGTGAGTATGTTGAAGGAAGGTTGCTATGACAGCAGTGGTTGCTTAAAATGGTATTACAATCTAGATTATTTTCTATGGATGACAGGATATTAACTGCTATTGGACGAGGATATATACATGCTGGTCAGTGTTTAATTGTAGTTGTGACTGGTACACTTGACCTGTAAGTGTAATATGAAATTGGAATGTTAAATCTTATAGATCTTTGTTTAAACGGAATATGAAGTAAATTGTTAAAATTATTGTGCATAACAAGAGTTAATTTTAGGCGTAAATGTAAGAATACAAACTGCCTGAATCTTCAAAATTATTGGACCAGGACTGTCTAATTATATATCAACATGTACAGGTTCTGCAGAAGCGTAAAAGCCACTCTTAAAGCAGGTATGAAAACAGCGGTTGCCACAGTGTTTACTGCAGCAGTCCTGAGCGAGTCAGCTGGCTGTACGATTTAATGATATGTGAGAACTGAAATGTTTGCAAATAAGTCAATAATGAATCGGCACGGCATCAAATATACCGTTACAGCACGGATGTGGTGATGCCTACTGAATATGCAAAGGCTGGAAGAGTTTCGAGTGTAAACATCGCAGATGAAATATGCTGCATAACTTAGCGGCTGGTTACATAATGACACAAGAATCAATATATTAGACTTCTCTATATTCTTTTCATATTTTTATTTGATTTGTCTAAACAGCTGTCTAAAGCAATTACCAAATTCATCATCTTAAACATAACGATATTTCTTACTATTTACTCTAATAATGTAACACCTAAGGTAGCAGGTTACACAGCGCACTTAAAAATCTTCATCTACATCTACATCATACTCCACAAGCCACCCAATGGTGTGTGGTGGAGGGTACTTTCGGTACCACTGTCTGATCCCTGTAACATCGTTCCACTCGCGAACAGTGCGTGGGAAGAACGATTGTCGGTAAGCCTCTGTAGTGGCTCTAATTTCTCGAATTTTCTCCTCGTCGTCAATACATGATGTGTATGTGGTGGTAAGTAATATGTTGTCCGACGCCTCCTGAAAAGTGCTGTCCCGAAATTTCAATAATAAATCTCTCCGTAACGCACAACGCCTCTCTTGTAACGCCTGCCAGTGGAGTTAGATTCTATCTCCTTAGTGCTCTCTCGCCAACTAACGAACCCGTGACGCAACGCGCCGCTCTTTGTTGGATCTTCCTTATCGCCTCTATCAGTACTACCTGATAGGGATACCAGATATATGAACAATACTCACGAATCGGGCGAACAAGCGCCTTATAAGTCACTTGTTTCGTGGATGAATTACATTTCCTTAAGAATTTCCTTAAGATTCTTCCGATGAACATGAGTCTACTGTCCGCTTTTCCCATTGTCTGTTTTATGTGGTCATTCCACCAAGGGTCGCTCTGGATAGTTACGCCTGGATATTTTACGTTAGACGCTGTCTCCAGCTGTTTGTCATCAATAGTGTAGCTGTACACTAGTGGACTTCTTTTCCTACGTATGCACAATATGTTATATTTATTTACGTTCAGGGCCAACTTCCAGAGCCTGCAGAATTCATCAGTTCTCTGGATGTCGTTCTACAGATTGTTACTATCTTCTGGGGTTGATACTTTGGTATAGACAACTGTATCATCTTAAAGAGCATCCGATGCTATCTACTAGATCACTTATATGTACTGTCCACAGCAACGGTCCCATCACACTTCCCTGTGGTACTTAAGATATTACCTTTACATCAGTCGATTTTGTTCCGTTAAGAGTGACTTGTTAAGTTCTATCTGCTAGAAAGTCTTGAATCCAATCGCAAGTCGGCTCCGATACTCCTTAGGCTCGTATTTTTTTCATTAAACGGCAACACGGGACGGTATCAAATACCATACTGAAATCAAGGAACACAGCATCAGCCTGAACGCCGTTGTCCACTGCGCTGTGCATCTCATGGAGGAACAGAGCGAGCTGAGTTTCGCAGGATCTCTGTCTGCGAAATCGATGCTGACTTTTATGTAGGAGGAGTTCATTTTCCAAAAACGTCATAACTATTCAGCCTATAACATGTTCCATAACTCTGCAACAGATTGACGTCAACGATATAGGTCAATAGTTGTGTGGATCTGTCTTACAGCCTTTCTTAAAAACGGAAATGATCTGCGCCTTTTTTCCAGTCCTTAGGTTCCTTTGGTTGCTCAAGTGACCTACGATAAATTACTGCTAGAAGGGGAGCAAGTTCTTTCGCATAATCTTTATTGAAACTTAAAGGTATCTCATCTGATCATGACGCCATCCACTACTTGGCGATTGTAGCTGCTTTTCAATTCCGCGAACGGTTATCTCAAAATATGCCATTTCCACGTTCGTACGACAATTGAAACGAAGGACAGTGTTTCGATCTTCCCCAGTGTAACAACTTCAGAAGATCGAATTCAGTATGTCGGTCTATTCTTTATCTTCCGTTACAGTGCCGTTGTGGTTGGTGAGAGAATGAGTAGAAGATTTTGACCCACTTACTGATTTTACATACAACTATTACCTCTTAGGGTTTTTACTCAGGTCGGTTGACAACGTCTTACTTTGAAAATCATTGAACGCTTCTCTTATTGCTCTCCTTATGCTCATTTTCACTTCGATCATCTGTTGTTTGTCAGCTAGATTTTTATTTCTCTTGAATCTGAGATGAAGTGCTCTTTGTTTAGCCGGCCGGAGTGGCCGAGCGGTTCTAGGCGCTACATTTTGGAACCGCGCGACCGCTAAGGTCGCAGGTTTGAATCCTGCCTTGGGCATAGATGTGTGTGATGTCTTTAGGTTAGTTATGTTTAAGTAGTTCTACGTTCTAGGGGATTGATGACCTCAGATGTTAAGTCCCATAGTGCTCAGAGCCATTTGAACCATTTGAACCATTTGAACTTGTTCTACGTTAACTTATTCGGTAAGTAAAGGTCAGTTTGATGCCTAGAGGTCTAAAATGTTACTCTCACGAGTTGGTTCTCTATCTGCTCAAGGTAATTTTCGGACAAGACATCCAGAACAATGCCACTCGAATCCCTATCTTTGGCACCAGTTCTGATGGCATAACACTCCCAGTCCATACCTAGCAAGTTGAACCCATCCCCTATTACAACGGCCTCATCAGGAAAATTATTACTCATATTCTGCAAGTTCTGTCTGAAGCGCTCTACAACTACAGACCCTGACTCAGGTGGTGTATAAAAGCATCCAATCACCATTTTGACCGTTCTTTGATACTCAGTTTCAGCCAGATTAATTGACATTTGGAATCCGCGTTAACCTCGCTAGATTTTATTGAAATTTTATTGCAATAAACACGCCGCCGCCACTAACGGCTAACCTATCCTTACGATAAACATTCAACTCTGAACTTAGGATTTCGTTGACATTGACGTCTGGCTTCAATCAGCTTTCTGTTCCCAATACTATCTGTGCATTATAGCCTTCATTAAGCTATACTAATTCTGGGACCTTTCCTTGGATGCTCCTGCAGTTTACTAAAATCATATTAATTTTTTCTATCTCTGATCTGCGAGGTCAAAGATTCTCTGAAGTCTCTGCGACTGATCTCTGATTCCAAGGGAGGGGTTCTCTAACCTAAAAAAGCCCCATGTGCACCCCACACGTACTCCACTACCCTCGTAGCCTCTCCAGCGTGTAGTGCACGCCTGACCTATAAAGGGGAACCTTACAATTTTGCACACGATAACGGAGGTCGAGAAATTCGCATCTGACATCGTCACAGAGTCGTCTGAGCCTCTGGTTTAGACCTGCCACTCTGCTCCAAACCAGAGCACGGCGATCAACCGTGGGTACGATGCTATAAATAGACATCTTAGCCCGCACCCCGCGTGCGTTGCTAGTTGCCTTCACCAAATCAGCCAGACACCGTAAGGAGCCGAGGATGGCTTCAGAACCCAAGCGGCAGGCGTCATTCGTGCCGATATATGCCGCTACATGCAGCCGGTAGCACCCAGTGCGCTCGATAGCCGCCGGCAAGGCTCTTCCACATCACGGATGAGACCTCCCGGCAAACTGCCCACTGGAATTCTTTCCCGCCTTTCCAGCGATTTCCCTGAGGGACTCCATCATCCGCCTAACACTGGAGCTCCCAATGACAAGCATATCCACCCTCTGTACCTGTCCGGACTGGGCAGGAAAATTGACTGCTGGCCCAACGGGAGAGGCATCCCGTGCTGGCCCAGAGTTATCAACACTGGGTAGCAACTCGTAGCTGTTGCTAAGACGTAGGGAGCCAGCCGCAAGGCCTGCTCCCTCTTTCGCCTTCCGCCCAGTGACACGCGAACCCACCACTGTCTGCCACCCGCTCTGGAGTGAGGACGGACCGGTTAGATGTTGCGCAGCAGAAGCCACAGCGACGTGTATGTCACCAGGGGATTCCCGTGGCACGAAAGGTGTCGCAGGTCTCATCATTGGCGGCCTGACGACACCGCAACTTGGAGCATTAGCTAGAAGCTTGTCGACGGTAGCCAATGCAGCTTCCAACTGTTTTCGGACAGCAGCCAACTCTCCTTGTGTCCGCTCAGAACAAGCACAGTCACTTGCCATATCGTACTGTGTATAAAATAGATATAAGGCCTGAAACGGTGGTACTGTGTTTGAAATGTATACAAAATATACCAAAAGAAAATAAAGTAACATTAAAAGTTGTTGTGCAGATTTGTCACTGTCCTCTGAGACGCCAAGCTATTAAACAGAAACAAATTTCTCTGCTGAAGTCACAATACCTGCTATTAAAAATCCTGTCTACCGAAAAGTTACTGCACGAGGCAAATATTCAAACTAGAACGCACTGATCTAAATTGTATGCTGCCTACTAGCACAAAATTAAAACTTAGTGGCGTGACGGAGTTTCCGGTGTCGGGAAAATTTGCACTAGAAAGCCGCCCTACGCAAGTATATTCACAAGACTTACCCAAAAACAAAAACTACGTTCAATTTTTTAACCACTAGTCTGAACAGCAAAACAGACGTGTATAGTTCACTTCTTTGCAGAAGGAAGTAAAAAAAAAGAAAACAAGAATAATTTAATTAACTGTTTGTCATACATGTGCTGCTGCTGCTAAGAGACCTCTCGGCTCGGCGGCTGCCGCTACGCATCTTAGTTATTTATGAATAACATTTAACGAAAAATAACAGATTCACAAAACACAAATAAGATCTTCAACCACATGGAATTCTCTTCATGCCCTTTTGTTTGCTGGTATGTTGATATGAATCATAGTGTTGAATACAAACGTAATTAAGTCTTAGCAACATTTTTTAGGGCAGCAGGATTTAGATCTACAGTCGTGCTCACAAATGTCCGAAAGACCTAAATTTCGTTTCGCCTGATTCGCATGCAACCCACATAACGCAGCTGTCTAGCGGGTCCTCTAATCGCTCCTTGGTACAGTCATTTAACTATTGATAATGGTTCCAACAAGTCACCAATAGAAAACACTGCTCTGTATCGCAATAAGTCAAGATGTAAAGTAATAAAATGGCTCTGAGCACTATGGGACTTAACATCTGTGGTCATCAGTCCCCTAGAACTTAGAACTACTTAAACCTAACTAATCTAAGGACATCACACACATCCATGCCCGAGGCAGGATTCGAACCTGCGACCGTAGCAGTCGAGCGGTTCCGGACTGAGCGCCTTAACCGCGAGACCACCGCGGCCGGCTGTAAAGTAATACTACGATACTAAAAATATCAGGGCACACCTTATCACAGGTAAGACTGTCCTTAAGGCTTGTAAGCTAACATTTATTACAAGAAATGACATACCTGAAATGTTACCACTCTCATTATTACATTAGATAGGAAAAGCACGAAGTAAGTTCGTCGTATTCATGATTTCGTCTTCAAAGTAATATACCGTACTTATTATTTAACACAAAATAACATTAAAAATTAAAGTTATTCACGAGCAGCTAGTTGAGAATACGTATGAACGTCAAATGACGCGACGAACCGTCTCGTTCTGCATATGGATTCAAACCCAGGTCATGCAGACTAAGCAAAGATTTCGTGATTGACGGAAACTAACAGTCATTCCTGATTAGGCATACAGAGAGTGATATACCTCGATTTTAGACAGTATCAATTAGCAAATACCAACTTTAAATTACATAACGCAAACATTTTTAACGGACGTGAATTCCTACCCAGTACCTATCGTCCCAGTTAACGAACTACGAGAGACGTTAAATATTGCTTCTTAACAAGTAACTTATTTGAAATGCCGTGAGGTAAAGCTTTGTGTTGGACAGGGATTCGAACCCAGAACCTAATCAATAGATATGGAAGCACAATCAACTGTGACATATTGGATTTTCTGGGCAGTAGCTATGTTTTAACTGAAATGACGAGACGAAACATTAATTTTTTCCTTCCCGGGACTCCAACCCGGCAGCAATCGCTGTTATATTCCAGGGAAAACCTAGGTTAAATATGGGTTTGTTGCACCAGCAGCGACATGTGAGCATGTTTGAACTAGAAATAATATGACGAAGAGTTCAGTGCTGACTGGGAATAGAGCTCCACAAATATCGTTGTTGACTACACACAAAGAGACGTCAGCTACCGAATTTTTCGCCACCAGCAGCTCGGAATAACATCTTGAACTTACAGTGATCTAGAAAATAGTTCGGTGTCTCACTGGGAGTCAAAAACGTCAAATATCGTTAGTGTTGACAACGAATGAAAATACATTAAAAATCGAAATTATTATCCACCAGAAGATAGGTGTTCACATGCTAGAGCTTGATAATACATAACGAAATCATTTGTGCCGGGCCAGGATTCGAACCCATTCACACGCAGTATGTGGAGATGTTGAGGAATCTGCAGTTTTTAAACAAACAACAAATTGTAGCAGAGCTGTATTGTCACGAAGGGATCAAATTCCGCGTTAAGGGCGGTCTGAGTTGCATTCCCAGTTCAGAACCAATTTTATCGACATACAGAAGCTCAGATAAAAGATGGAATAAGTGTCCTGTGAGCCCACATAGCGTTTGTTTCGTCACTAGAAATAAATAACTAGTATAAGAAAGGTTACTGGTGATAGAGTTTCTACATGTCGCCACTCCAGACTTTATTGTGGCTCAACCTAACGTCTACTTGGTAGAGAAGGAATATCATTTTTAATATGAATTTCAGACTACAATGCCATTATATCTTCTTCACTTAGTGTAGTCAGAAGGGAACGGAATCTGTCTCACCCTACCTAAAATCATTAACCGAAGTTGGAATCGAACCTCGACCATAGATATATGACCCTATCATTAGCTCAACAGACCACCAAATCCTCTTCTAGGTGGTTCATTTTTCTATCATAACGCCGTTGTACCACACTGGCTGAGAATTCTGACACACGGGCTCCCTGTATCAATTTGAAGCATGTTCAGTAAATTCATTTAATTGGTTGACCGAATAACCATGAACTAGCTGCCTGGGCTACCCAGTGTATGCATTCAACTTTATTTTGTAATCACCAACATAGAATCACGTAACTGCCACCAACACAGAACTGCCAACAGTGTAGGATGCAGAAATTTAAATAGGAAGTGTTCCTTTCCATTTGAGCTACTCTATTCCGCTATCTGTTTGTTGAAAACGTCGTGCACTGCAAAAGAAAAGGTATAACTGTTTGTCTCTCACAAGTATTGACCTGGCGATATGCATTATCCCACAGCGCTGTGCAATGCACAATTTCTGGATGAATTGTAGTTGACTTCTAGAGCTGTAATAACTAAGTGTCAGCTAGTGGCAGTCTCGCCGCGTCAGCCGTGCTGTGTGGATGTGTGCTGAGTTTCGTGCGCCGCGGTCTGCTGTGCTTCGGCGTGGTAAGTCGCAGTGCTTCTTGCATCGTCGCAGAAATTCTACATATATTGAAATTTGAGATAAAATCCGTGATGGCCCACAGACAAGATACTTTGAAATTCTCGTTTGATCGTTATTACGCCCGACCTAAACTACACGAAATCGAAGATTGGTTGGAATACGAAGTGAAAGTTGATTCCGAGGATGTCATTGGAATGCATCTTTCGATAGTGAGCAGCGTTGGATTTCTGAAATTGAGGAATGCTAACTTATGTGACAAAACAGTTGAGTCTTGCGGAGGAATTATGAAGTTTAAAATGGTTCAAATGGCTCTGAGCACTATGGGACTCAACTGCTGAGGTTATTAGTCCCCTAGAACTTAGAACTAGTTAAACCTAACTAACCTAAGGACATCACAAACATCCATGCCCGAGGCAGGATTCGAACCTGCGACCGTAGCGGTCTTGCGGTTCCAGACTGCAGCGCCTTTAACCGCACGGCCACTTCGGCCGGCTATGAAGTTTAAACATTGTGATGAAAACGTAGGCGAAGTCACCGTAACACATGCGGGGTTTGGAATACGAACGATCAGGATATTCGAACTACCATTCGAAGTACCGGCGGATCAAATAAACGCAGTGATAGTGCCGTACGGTAAACTTCTCAGCAATGTTGCCGAACGGTGGTCCAACGCATGCAAATTCCTAGTTCTCAACGGAGTGAGACAATTAAAGGTCGATTTGCACAAACATGTACCGTCATACATCAGCGTCTGTGGATACAGAGGTATCGTTATATGCGAGGACGTGCGCGGCGTGCAACTCTCCCGGCCACGTCCGCGCGGAGTGTTTACAGCGGCGAGTGGCGCAGCTGCCGGCTGGCGAGCCGCCGCGACCGCCCGCTATGACTGCGCTGCCACACGCGGTCGCTGTTCCGTGTGACGCTTGTGTTTACCTCCTAGTGCACGCGCCTAACAGCTTTCGTTTGGTACGGTTTTCTGTTAGGCACATTAACACCTGACATTACTATCGGTGACGGCAAGCCCCGCCATGTATGGTGGGGTGTATGGAGAAGTGAGTGGTGACTTCGACGCCCCTATGGGACAACATCATCAACAACCACCTGCCCAGCGGCTACATCCAGATGCAGCACCCTTACCAGCTCCTCCAGGAACTACATTGGGCAACACGACGGCTGTGATCAGCCACTCGTTAGCAGTTGTTCGGGGAGAATCTGGAATACAGCCGGCAGAAGAGCATATGGATTTATCGGAACAGGATTCCTCCAGCTTCTCCGCTATGAGAAACAAGCGACATAGTGAGGTCAGTCTGGATTTAAGAAATTCCAAAATATTCATAGCAGATGCTAATCAACTCTTACCTGTAACTGACGTTTCAAATGTAGCTGACCCCCTGTAGCAACAGCTTCTGGGCTCACTCCTAACCAACATGCTGACACTAACACCCCTCCTGAGGGACCTGCACCTACTCCGAGGTCTGTCAACTTTTGCAAACGTACACATAGGGGACCATTCGTAGTTTACATGGAATGTTTGGACAAATACTTATGCCGCTTGCACCCTATGGCACTAGCGAAATTATTGCATATTTCCTTGCCAGAAGTTAAGAATTCTATACTTAACATCTCTTCAGTAGGAAAAACAAAAGTTAAGGTGGAACTGAAAACCCCAGACAAGGCTAATTTCCTAGTTACCAGTGAGGTATGAAAGTCAAAAAATATAGAGGTTTACATTCCTTCCTTTGTTGTCCATAAGCTGGGAGTAATCAGGAAAGTAGACACCAACCTTGAAGAAGCGGAGTTCTTGGAAGTCGTACAATCTCCCCTGTTGTAGGCGTTCGGAGCAGACCTGTTTGTTAACCTTCGACTCTCAAACCTTACCGGAAGCCATGTCTATTCACGGAACAAGATGTCCCGTCGACCTTTATGTACCAACTGTCAGGCAGTGCTTTAATTGTCTTCGTTACGGGCACATCAGCAAACAATGTCGATCTCACATGAGATGCATTAAATGTAGTGGTCCACATAATGTTGAATCCTGTGTCTCACCTATCACTATTTGCGCTCATTGCGGGGGACAACACGCATCCACGGACCGTTCCTGCCCGGAATACCATATACGGCGACGAGCTCAAGAATTAGCTACGTTCAACAACATTGATTTCAGGGATGCGCTGTCTATTGCTCGTATGCCAACCTATGCATCCGTCACCGGGGTGCAACAACAGCACTTGCCGGCTCCGATTATTCCTGCTCCAACAAATTTGAGCTCTCCGGACTTTCAAAACCCACAACTCTTCCCGCCGCTGCCCGCCGCAAGCATGCAGAGTCAACAACGCGGAAGTGGGGACGCAACTCAGTGTGCAACTGTGCCCCAGCAGACACACGTCGCTTACCGGCCCCCCGGCGGCAGGCGTAATAAACAACCCAAGTAACGTTCGTGAGTGGTCTCAGTACCGCAGCCTGTTATATCCCATGCAACATTCATTCACTCCTATCAACCAAAATCCATACCAGCCTGCTGCTCACAGATTAGCAACCCCACAAGCGCCGAATCAACGACAGCCTCAAGGTCATGCTGAACTCATAGATAAGATAATAAATGTGATTGATATTGTCATGCAAAACATGAGACAAAATAGTGCTATGAACAATTCCGATATCCGGCACCTCGTTACTGGCGTATTTCAATCTCTCTCTCCCTAAATTATGGCGGCTTTAAAAGTATTGCAGTGGAATGCGAGATCGTCTAATTCTAATAGAGAAAGCTTGCAACGAGAACTGCTCGTAAGTCAGCCTGATATCGTTCTTTTATGTAAAACTTGGTTCAAATTCGAACGAAATGTTCGCTTTCAAAATTATTCTATAGTATGGGAAGACCGTCTCGATGGGTGGGGCGGCGTAGCTATACTGGCAAAAACTTCGCTGCCCCATCGACCACACAAGTTACACGTACCTGTCACCAACCTTGAATTAGTTGCTGTGGAGATACGAACTGCCCACGAAACCTTCACAGTTGTCTCGTTGTATAACACTCCCCACCACAGTATCGTGGAAAATGACTGGAGACAATAAATAAGTCATCTTCGTCCTCCCTTTATCGTAGCTGGAGACGTGAATGCCCACCATGTAGCGTGGGGAGGAGACGTGACAGACAGGAACGGCAGGACCTTGATAAGCGTTATCGAAGATAATAACCTAGTGATACTCAACGATGGCTCTCCTACTACGATAACTTCACCTCTCCGTAGACCCTCCGCAGTTGATGTAACTCTTTGCACCCCCTGCTTTACTGAAATATCTAATTGGTGCGTTAAAAAGGATTCAATGGGATCCGATCATCTTCCAATAGAGTTTCACATTAACATCAACGTCGATACTACGCACATCTGTTACTCTAATAGTACGTGGAAAATCATGGAAGCCAATTGGGCCACTTATAAGGAAACGGTTGGGCGGGCACTCGCAGATACGAGACGTGACTTACGGGACGAAGATGCATACCAAGTTTTACTCAATGCTATGAACGTCGCAGCTGGCATCAGCATCCCTAAGAAAAAAAGAGTTTACAGTAATGAAGCACCGTTCTCCTCCTTGGTGGAATTCTGAATCCTCTCGGGAAGTTGCGAAGCGACGACTCGCCTTGAAAACCTATCGTCAGAATCCTTCATTGGAATCTTCTTGGCTGTGCATAAAGTGAATGCGCGAGTTAACAAATTCCTGAAGAAAACCAAGAAGGACAGTTGGAAACAATTTTGCCTGTCCCTAAATAATGAAACCAGTATGGCAAACATCTGGCATAAAATAAAAGCTTTTAGAGCAAGAAGACTGTCTTCCTCCCCTCCTGCTACCACCGCCTGGTTAGAGGAATTCATAGATACAATCGCTCCTCCCACGGTGCCATTTTTAAACCAACGGTTCCCTACTGGAGAAGACCGCTATCATGTTCTCCTTCGTCCTTTCTCTAAAGAAGAACTCAACGAAGCTATTAAAGTATCTAGCGACAGTTGCCCTGGCATTGATCATATACACTACTCTATGCTTGCACACCTGCCTATAGAAGCGAAAGACTTTCTCTTGAACGTTTTTAATCAGTACTGGATGAAGAAAGACCTCAAATCAACATGGAAGACGCAAGTAATAATTCCAATTCTCAAAAGTGGTAAAGATCCAAATGTCGGTACTAATTATAGACCTATTGCCTTGTCGTCGTGTGTTGCAAAAGCACTGGAACGAATGGTAAAAAGGAGACTAGAATGGTGGCTTGAAAAAAGTAATTTGTTGCCTCGGAGTCAATACGGCTTCAGAAAAGGCAAAGGGACCATGGATAACCTGTTTTTGCTTAATATGGATATCACGTCAGCCTTTCAAACGAAAGAGACAGTAGTGGCAGCTTTTCTTGACGTTAAGGGTGCAAATGATCACGTACAAATACCGATACTGTTGGACAAGCTGGCGGGATTCGGAATTGCTTCACGGATGATCTACGGTATCAGTACCCTGATTACTCAAAGAACGATCTACGTCCGTTTCAAAGGTACCATGATCGGACCTTTTTATGTCTCCCAGGGCTTGCCGCAAGGTGCAATTTTAAGTCCTCTCCTGTATACTCTATATACGCACGACCTAGAACGCATACTTACTCCCTCCACAAAAATCCTACAGTGTGCTGATGATTTATGTTTATTCTATTGCTGCTTCATATCTTCAGGCCAAAACGGCATTAACCACAACCATCGCACACATCGATGAGTGGCTCTCTATCAATGGGCTGGAGATCTCGGCTGAGAAATCAGCAGTCGTTCCCTTCTCCAAGTCGACGACAGCTCGCACTGAAGATCACATTACCTGTGGCAAGTACACCTTCCAAATAAAATCTCACGTTCGATTTCTGGGGATGATTTTTGACTCTCGGTTAAGCTGGGCGCCCCACATCCGATCCACCGTTACCAAGTGTGAAGAAGGTTTCAATGTAATCAGATCACTCACTCGTGTCTGGTGGGGAGCGCACCAGAGTGTTTTACTCACCATGTACCGAGGGATAATTCGATCTCGATGAGACTATGGCTGTCAATTCTGCCACACTGCGTCAAAAATTCATCTCTCCAAATAAGATACTCTTCAATATAGAGCCATTCGTACCTGTCTTGGAGCCATGCGATCGACGCCCACCAACGCCCTTTGAAATAGAAGCAGGGGAGATGCCCTTGAGCATTAGGCGCCAAATGTTATCGGACAAATTCTACATTCAAGGCGTGGCCATTATGGACAGTTCCGTCTATCAAAGTAGAGACTGCATTTATCGACTGTGGATTGCATCCCACAGAAGGAATAAAGTGCCAGCCGTTTGTGCCAGCTTTGACACTTGGTCACCTGTCATACATTCTATACGACGTTCAGCGCATCTACCTGTTTTTGAATATGATCTTCAAACGCTCTGCTCCCAGATCCCAGTCCATTATTTAAGTACGACCTGGCTGGACAGTACTAATGTCAACGTTGGCTTCACTCGTCTCGTTCAAGCACAATGGCCGGGTTTTCTCTCTGTATATACCGATGGCTCCAAAATTCCGCAAGAAGAGTGTACAGGATGCGCTTTTTTCTGCCCTCAGATTCAGATCCGCAAAACCTTCAAACTGCCTACGAGCACTTCTATTTTTACGGCGGAGACAGTGGCAGTTTTGGAAGCACTTAAGTTTGTCTCTAGCACTTCCTCCCCCAAGATACTGATAGTATCTAACTCGCAAAGTTTTCTTAAAAACATTCAATACAGTCGATGGAACAAAACAACCAAGAGTTATATCTTGGATGTGATATCTGAATATATTCGCAGCACACGCACGGGCCGGACGATCCATTTGTTGTGGGTACCTTCCCACTCCGGTATCCTCTATAATGATGAAGTTGATGCATTAGCCAATCAAGCGGCAACCTTGGGCACCGTCCTGGATCTGCACCTTCCTTATACAGACTACTTACCTGAAGTCAAGGATCACACAAGACAACAATGGCAGGAAATGTGGAACGTTTCTCAACAGACAAAAGGCGGTTATTACGCAGTGCTACAACCTCGGATTCCTTCACAGCCGTGGTTCATGAGGACACATCTCGACTGATCCACGATTTCTACCATCATAAGACTCTTCTTCAATCATGCCTCTTTCCCACAACATCTACATCGGATCAACGTTTACAGTTCACCATCATGTGAGTGTGATCCTGAGTCGGAAGCTGATGTCAACCATATCTTATTTATGTGCCCCAGATTTGACCGTGAACGGTTGGTCTTTCTGAAGACATTGCTGAGTATGGACTACCATCTTACTCAATCAGCTTCTTCTCTTTTGTGTACTAAAGACGTTCGTCTATATAAAGTGATAGTTAACTTCATCAAGATTACTGGTCACAATCTGTAGGTTTTAATGGTGTACGTACATTATAAATATGTCTTGCTGATGAAGATATTTCAGAAATAGTGTGAATTGTAAGCCAAGACACTTTTAATTATTTTCCAATTCAATTCAATTTTTAAAACATTATGTACAAACCTGTAACAGTTAAGCATTTATTCTTGTAAATATGCATTTCTGTATTTGTTTATTCAATTATGTGTACATT
The DNA here is from genome assembly GCF_023864345.2 of Schistocerca serialis cubense. Taxonomy (NCBI): domain Eukaryota; kingdom Metazoa; phylum Arthropoda; class Insecta; order Orthoptera; family Acrididae; genus Schistocerca; species Schistocerca serialis. Next base: position 589,077,612 of record NC_064640.1, read on the forward strand.
GTCACTATGTGTTGCCGATGGCTAAATTGAGTACACACTCAAAGGCCAAATAAACAAAACAAAAAAAAAAAGACTGCGCTGCCAGCGACTTACGCTACGGCTGCCCGCGGCCAAGTGCTGACCCCAAGACCTGATGTGAATTCGGAGGACCATCCACCCCGAGAAGAAGCCCAGATTGCCACCACTGACACAACAGAAGCTAGACCATCCGACCCTAAGGAAATCGTGACAGCGGTAACGGTTTCAACACAACAGACACCGAAAGATATTGGGAGCCACAGCAAATTCTCCGATTCCTCCGCTGTTGAGAATGACATGCAAGAACCATCCCGGAATGAGCAACCTCATAGTGAACCGATTTCTCTATTGACACCATCATCCACCAAAAACACGGTCGACAATTCGGCTCGAAACACCACCCGCTTAGAAGATTTGAAGAGTGCTGGGGAAGACAAGATCAGACAGCAGCCGGTGAAACCTAAACGGCAAACACGAAAACAGAGCCCCGAAGAGATTCAAGAACTGGAGAAAAAACTCTCCCGCACCAAAAAAATTCTTAAAACAAATCGAAGCGGAATGCAAGGCGTGGTAGACATCGGAAAACCAAACCTCTCCAACCCGAATGAGGACGTACAGATGAACCTCGCCCTCCAATTGAAGAACCAATGGGCACTGTTGACCGCTGCGGAACTGATACGGGGACAGCATGGTCTGACGACACTGAATGCGCTTAGTTGGACTACCGAATGACGCAGGCGTATAAAATCGCCACGCTCAATGTAAATAGTATAGTTTCGGACCTAAAGTTACAATCTTTGAAGGATTACTTATATGCCGCCGACATTGACATAGCGATGTTACAAGAGGTAGTTACGACCAAAATAGCGGATGTATACGGATATGAGGCGATCTTAAACATAGGCAATGAATGTGGAACAGGAATATTGTTCAAACACGGCATGCCATGTACTGCAAAAGCAATTCTTGAATCTGGACGAGGCATAACTGCACAAATATATGATCTACTTCTTGTTAGTATATATGCTCCCTCTGGATCCAGCGGAAAAGGAGCAAGTGGCAACCCGTTCCGGGACGAAATTGTCCCATTAATGACGGATCCTCGACTGCACATAATTTTGGGTGGAGATTTTAACTGCGTATTGCGTCCAGAAGATCAAATCCCGAACTTCAACTTTTGTGAGGAGCTGCTGATGTTAATTAACGGACTAGATATGATAGGTGCTTGGTGCCACCTTCGCCCGCACACCCGAGGATACACGTACGTATCCAGTACTTCGGCAAGCAGACTAGACAGGCTGTATGTAACGAAAGGTTTTATCCATAATGTAACTGACTGTTAAATTTGGCCTCTTAACTTCTCGGATCACTGCTCATTTCATATAACCGCGAAGCATACTAAACAAAAAACATTCCGTGGAAGGGGCGTATGGTAGCTAAACGTGTCACTTTTGGAGGACGCAGTACTGAAACAGGAGATCCATGATACATGGCAGCGTTGTCTTCGGATGCAATCCAGATATCCAACACTCATCATGTGGTGGCTACAGTCTGCGAAACCGCAGATAAAAAAATGCATCGCACGATATGGTCGCATGAAAGCGTACTGGCAAAAACGCACCTTGGGGTATCACTTTCTTTGCCTCCGCGAACTATATGATGACCCCACGGGATTAGTAGCAAACAGATCTAGAACAAAACGCACTAAAGCAAGAATAACGGCGTTGGTACGACAATCACTAGAGGGGAAAAAAAGTTCGATCGCGTCCTCCGATTGAACTGACGCAGGAGAATACGTCCGTATATCACGTGATACGGGAAGCCAAGAGAGGTGAACAAAAGTTAATCCACACTCTCAGTGATGAACAGGGGAACGAATACGATCAACAAGTCACAATAAAAAACTACGTGGTGCAACATTATACAGATTTTTACTCCGCATCGGCGACTGATGCGACGGCAAGTGAGCCGCTTTTATCCAACATTCAATCCACGGTCCATCCGACTGACAACGCTGACCTCGTAGCCCACGTAACTGAGGAAGAAGTATGTGCCATAATCAAAGATTCGCCTACAAAGAAATCTGCTGGTTTAGATGGCGTACCCATAGAATTTTATGCTTGTTTTTGGCACATCGTAGGACCGGAATTCACCAAAATATGCAATGAATTATTGGGAGACGTGCTGATGCCATCTCAGTTTACCGAAGGAATGATTGTACTGATCCCCAAAAAAACCACGTAGCACTTCGCTGAAGGATTTTCGACCACTAACACTGCTCAATTCCGACTATAAAATCTTCACCCGCCTCATAAACTGTAGACTGATGACGGTACTGCCGAAAGTACTTGGCCCTTACCTAATGAGTGCTGTCCCAGGGAGATCAATGTCGAATGCAAAAAATGGTTCAAATGGCTCTGAGCACTATGGGACTCAACTTCTGAGGTCATTAGTCACTTAGAACTTATAATTAATTAAACCTAACTAACCTAAGGACATCACAAACATCCATGCCCGAGGCAGGATTCGAACCTGCGACCGTAGCGGTCTTGCGGTTCCAGACTGCAGCGCCTTTAACCGCACGGTGTCGAATGCATTATATGAATATAGAGACATAATACATTTGTCGTGGCTATGTAAATGCAATGTTGGTCTCATGTTTTTAGACTCCGATAAAGCTTTTGACCGCATCAACCACCACTTTCTCCTAACTGTAATGCAACGGATGGGATTCAGTGCTCATTTCATTCAGATCATACGGAAATGTATAGTCGAAACTTCCTCTCGATTCAAAATTAATGGCCAGCTATGTTCACCAGTCCCGATCAAGCAGTCAGTGAGACAAGACTGCCCCCTTTCTATGGCACTATACACAATCGCCGTAGAACCGTTACTGTTAAACCTGCATCACAGGTTACAAGGTCTACAGGTATTGGGTACAAAAACCGTGTGTCACGCTTATGCTGATGACGTCAGTGTAGTAGTTAACATGCACTCAGAAATGGAAGTCGTTCAACAAATAATCCACGCTTACGCCACTTCTTCCGGAGCCACACCCAATGAACAAAAATCGAAAATTTTACCTGTCGGACCCCATATGGAGACCTTTCAAAGAACATGGCTACAAAGGACAGAGAAGACGAACCACTTAGGTATGATTCTAATGGCCAGCCCAAGAGAGATGACATTAGCCAACTGGGACCATAAACTACATACAGTATATTCAGGGCTACTCTCCGTGAACACAAAACTAGATCGCTCAATCGGATACAGAGAGCTCTATTGATTAACAGCTATGCTTTAAGCCAAATATATCACATCGCAGCAGTGCTACCAGTACCCAATGATACAGCGCAAAAACTTTTAGCTGCAGCGTATTGGTTCATATGGAGCGGAAACATCTTTAAAGTCACCATGCCTACCATAGCGTTAACCTGCGCCACTGGTGATTTGGGCCTCAAAGACATCAGGAACCAATGCACTGCCGTATATATGGACTGAATCCGCAAAATACTGCAGTCACCCCATCCGACAATTACGAAAACATTATTCAACAGGTTAGCCCCAATGAGCAAAAAGGCCCCAGTCGATGTTGGTCGCATCAGCGCTCAACTCGATCACGTCCGAACTTACTACCTGGAAATGAGCTATATTCCAGATACTTCACAGCTGCTTAACGCCAAAAGGACCTATTACCACCTCACGAGACACCATAGGCAAAACCCAGTGGAAGCGAAATATCCAGCGGTCAACTGGAGTAACGTCTGGAAAAACATTAACAATCCCATCCTCCACTCCAAAGTAGTGTCCACGTGGTATGACATTGTAAACGAGAAGGTCCCCACAGGTGAAAAGCTGCACAATATCAAAATGAAGCAGAGTCCGTACTGCGATCATTGCCATACTGTAGATACCTTGGCACACATTCTCATCTGCCGATACCAATACCACATATGGAACTGGACTAGAAAAAAACTCTCAATAACTACAAGAATCACAGACTCTGCTATAACACTTAAAGATGTACTTCAACCAGACTGGCATTTCTTTCCTGCAACAAAGCACAGTAGCTACACTTGGATTATCGGCCAGTTTGCATATTTTGCAGTTACGAATACACATGCGAGTATAGACGAGTACATACAGTATATAATGGAAGAGCACCACAACCTTAAAACGAGTCGGAAATACAAAGCTTTGTTTCAGAAATTCTTACTTCACACTTTGCCATAATGAAGGGGTAGTTTTTTGGTTGGTGCACAACACTACAGCGAGTCGATACTAATTTTGCTTCATTATAATTAAGTTGGCATTTATTTATTTTTGCAGTACGGCCAGTCAAAGTACCTCAGGAAAACTAATTTTGCCAGAAGCCATAACATAAAACAAATCAGAAGTGCTTGATTGATTTCGTATTCTTCTGTTTTACGGGTATTGGACAGTTTGTCACGGAAAGGAGATTTATTCAGTTTCTTTATATATTATTTAAATATAAAAAAAAGGTTAAGTTAGGGTGAAAGTGGCGGTGGCAACAGATTGTTCTTTTTTATCTATTTATTTCTTTTTAATTTTTTTTTAAATTTTTAGGTTAGACAGGATTTTGGGGGTAATATGGGTGATAGGGGCCAACGCATGAAGTGGAAGAGGTCCAGGTGGACTGTAGTGGAGGATTCACAGTTATCCATAGGTCGCTGGTTCAAATCCGGCCCAGAGGACTGTTTTTCTAATCTCACGAGCAAAGAGGCTCCAGACCATGCCCACTGAGTCAGAACCTCCCTATGTTTTAAACCTGTTTTAAAGGAAATTAATTTGCTCAGCTTGTAATAGCTAGCTGATAATCATTGGATTCTTAGCCTTAGTAGGATAATCGTAAAATTTCTTGCTCTTTCAGGCATTACTCGCTTAATGTGCTATATTGGTCACATAGTGGCACCAATATTCGGCCGTTTCAATGAAAAAACTAAGTGGCGTAATGGAAAGAATCGCGCACGGTACATAAGATGTCGCGAGTTCGAGTACATTCACTGCTTTATTTTTTTAAACTCAATTCTGCTGTCTGCTAAAATTACCAATCTAATGGAACTTGTAACATAATTCCCTTCACTTCTCAACCCAAAAGAGTCGTATGTGGAAAAAGGACTAACTTCTGCAACATTTTGTTCATTTCAGGTTTAATAGACAGCCAGTCAGTAGATGCATCTAGAAACTTTTGTATTACGTATGGGTAGAGCGCATCGTGCCAAAATACGTCGGAAAAGTATTTTCCACATTAGCTGTCGTCTGGCAGTGGCATTTTATTCTTCTTCAAACCTTGTTTGACAGCTTTAACTCAGAACAAGTTTTCTACATGCATGTAATCAATCAACTGCATGTGCATTTTCAGATTGTTATAGATAACATCAGAGAATTCGCATATATCTAAGATGATTAATTTCTCTCTCATGTTTACTATTGTTTTAACAACATTAAGAAAAACCTTACGAAAATTGTGAACTGTATTATAAAAAATGAAATAAAACTACCCACGATAACCTTACGATGAAAGTCTGTTTTAATAAAACTGAGTATCGGTACACAAGCATGCCTCTTTCGTCCCGAATTGGTAAAATACTACTCACTTATATTCTCATTGGGTCTGTCCAAAATGGTCCAAATGGCTCTGAGCACTATGGGACTCAACTGCTGTGGTCATCAGTCCCCTAGAACTTAGAACTACTTAAACCTAACTAACCTAAGGACATCACACACATCCATGCCCGAGGCAGGATTCGAACCTGCGACCGTAGCAGTCGCACGGTTACGGACTGCGCGCCTAGAACCGCGAGACCACCGCGGCCGGCCATTGGGTCTGTGTTTGATTGGTATGCTGTGTCATACTCAAGAGGTATGCAAATGTGGAATTTCATAAATAAAGTTATGTATTCCTAGAAACCCAAAATTTGCTTGTCAGCAGCAGAAAGAGGCGTTACCTGTTGTGCAGCGTTGTAAGTTTTTCACCATTGCACTATGAGCCGAAAGTATTTTCTAGCGATTTCCTTATCGATGTTTGATCTGATTGCTTGTAGCTCTTTCACAGGAGGGATAAAAACGCTACACTCAGTGACACTGGAACTGCGAACCTTATCAGACGCTTTTTCACAGGTCAGCATGTTACCACAGAGCAGGCGAAGAAGTATGTGCCTTAACTTCCTCTTAGGAGACCACTAGTGGATAGAACTCGTAAACCGCTATTTAAAGGACGAGATTATGTGCGATTTCCACGTGCAACGACTTCCCTGGGCTGAAAACCGTAAATTTACAATCTTTTGTTACACCTCAAGCGATAATAACTCAGATTATTCAATGGAAATGACAGGTAAAATCAAGTGAACTTTGAGGCTTAATTCCGTGCACACCAGGAGGTAACTCGTCGATCACAGAGTTGCCAAACATACATTGCATTGTTGCCAAATCTCAGTTACAATACCAGAAGGAAGAAGACGAACCGATGTGATCTTACAGCGGGCTGGGAAGTGACCATAGCTGGTGTCTCCAAGTCGCGGCTGCTACGCCCTGGAATACGTAATGCGTCTAAAGTAATTGATGAAGACGTTACTTGATAACAAAAACGCGCTGGCTTTCTTCATTTACTTGCGCCTGGAAATGGCTATCGAGTACTGCCAAACCAAAAAGCAAGAGATGTTACTGCCTACCGATATACGTCGCAGTCAGTTCTTCCATACGATATGGTCGACATGACTTATTTCAAGTTGTGTATGACTGACAATGTTTTAGAAAATCAATTGCTTTCCTCTACAATAAACAGTACGAGTTTCATTCTAAGCTATCCAAGTACAAAATTTTCGAAATATTAATTCAAATTTAATATTCGCTTCTATAATGTAGGTAAGTTTTTCGCAGTTGCAAAATTCGCATCCGACTCGTTGACATTACACTTAGTCGCTGGCCAAAAATTCTAACCCAGAGTGATACCAGTTTAAGTAATCTAATGTAGCGAAAACTGTTTGCCAGTGCTCTTTCTCACCGGAAAATACGCAATTCACTCATTGGGCTCTATAAGTACACTGTAATGGTAATTTCTGTGTGTATGCAATGCATACAGATTAGAATTTAGTGGTGGTCTCTCTTCCACTTCTACATACGAGGGCCGTTCAGAAAGTAACCTCCGGTTGATTTAAAAAAATACACCAAGTTAAATAAAAATATTTTAATATATACATCTTACAACTACATCTTTGCACTATTTTTCTACATAGTCTCCATAGTGATTGAGGCACTTATCGTATCTCTTCACAAGCTTAGAAATTCCCTCTGCATAAAAATCACCCGCTTGTGCCTGGAGCCAGCCTGTGACCGCATCTTTGAGCTCTTCGTCGCCATCAAACCGCTGTGACCCGAGCCATTTCTTCAAATGCATGAAGAGGTGATAATCACTTGGCGCCAGGTCTGGGCTGTAAGGTGGATGGTTGATAACGTCCCACTGGAAGGACTCAAGAAGTGCCGTTGTTCTGCGACCAGAGTGAGGACGGGCGTTATCGTGCAAAAAAACGATACCGGAAGTCAGCATACGACGGCGTTTGTTCTGTATAGCCCGTCGTACTCGTAACTTTTTTATTGTTTCACAGTACACGTCTTGATTAATGGTCGTACCACGTTCCATGAATTCAACCAACAACACCCCTTTGGCATCCCAAAACACCGTTGCCATCAGTTTTCTGGCAGAAAAATCTTGCGAGGCTTTTCTTGGTTTGGTAGGCGAACTTGAATGTGCCCACATCTTTGATTGTTCTTTTGTCTCAGGGTTCACGTACTTAATCCAGGTTTCGTCACCGGTCACGATTCTGTTTAACAATGGTTCTCCTTCGTCCTCATAACGTGACAGAAAGTCTAATGCAGAGGCCATTCTTTGAGTTTTGTGGTGGTCGGTAAGAATTTTGGGCACCCATCGTGCACAGAACTTACGGTAACCCAATCTTGCTGTCACTATCTCGTACAAGAGAGTCTTAGAAATCTGTGGAAAACCAGTAGACAACTCCGACATTGAGAAACGTCGATTTTCACGAGCTTTTGCATCAACTGTCTGAACGAGTTCGTCAGTCACCAATGATGGTCTACCACTCCTCTCTTCATCATGAACGTTTTCTCGTCCACTTTTAAATAAACGTACCCATTCACGGACAACTCCTTCACTCATAACTCTTGGTCCGTACACGGCACAAAGCTCACGATGAATAGCTGCTGCAGAATATCCTTTGGCTGTAAAAAACCTTATGACAGTACGCACTTCACATTTGGCGGGGTTTTCTATTGCAGCACACATTTCAAACTGCCACAAAAACTAAACTAGCGCAGGTACGACGTTCACTCGACCACGGCTTGATGCCGACTGACCTGTTGAGTGCGTGAACGCACAGATGGCGTCGCTACTCCCCCCACAACCCGCACTGTGACCAATCGGAGGTTACATTCTGAACCGCCCTCGTACAATACGCCTGACCTAAATGGGCCCTTTATCATTACAGTCCCTGGGCAGTGCAACATCATACTGACATCAGTAATGTGCTTATACTGATAACCCGACTGTTCGTTTTACCTGATTTTGTAATCATTTAAATAAAACAACATGACCTTCCAGTGGGAGACATTTCGTCCTTCTTTCCCTTCTGTGGAATTTGTCAGTAAGCTTTTTGCCTTCCAGCCAGCGAAATGCTGCAGAGTACGGCCGGTAAACGATTCACAAACCACGATTTAGTGCCGTTAAGACGATTTCTTTAAACATTGTCGTAGCTGAAGGAATTTAGTTTCGTCTTAAATTGTCTCTACAGCAGCAACGTTCACAGAGATCTCAAATACGAAAAAGCTCATTATCCAGGTACGAAGGTTGTAAAACAAACTTCCCACAGTTTGTGTCAGGTTGATCTTTTCGTCTGATAGCACTGCGTAAGTATTTTGTCTATGACGTATCACAAGTAGTGTTCCTGTAGCTGTGGGAATCATTGGTTGAAAACGAGTTTAACACCAATGGGTACATTACCGCTAAATATTCAAAATGATTATCAACCTATGTCTGAGTTCATCCTCAAACTGAGGCGAATTTATAATATTGAAGCTAGACTGTGTATCCTCGTCTTCCTTGAGTGGGCATTGGAAGGCGTTTACAGACACGTATACAAAACTATGAATACTTCGAACGCTATGGTTAACGTTGCTCTCATAAACTACTTTTGTTTTTTTAATTCTTCTGGGTCTTCAGCATGCAATATGTGTTGTAGATACAGTCTTAGAGCAAAATATTGACCGCCGAGTCGTTCACGTAAGGTGGGCAATACAGTCATGCTCCTCTCAGAATCCTATGTCCGGCAATATGCTCGATCTGGCAACATTGTAGACAGCGGCACTTCCCAGAGGAAGTCTTGACTTCAGTCTTAGTACTTTATTCTTGGCTACGACCATAGTCTTGAGGTAAAACGCGAGACTAGCTAATACGACGTCTGCTAACTAAAAGCCCACGTCGACAAAGTTTTTATCGCCCCTTTCCTCTCGGTGCTGAAGCTGTGAGTGTAATTCAAGCGAATCTACAATAGATTTTGCTTTCTGTCACACTGCTAATAATAGTTTGCTCCAACAATGTTTTAGCGAAAGATTTCTTTGCCGACCATCTGCCTCTGAACACCGCATGCGTCTGAGTTCTCTGGGACCCGTTTACTGCCTACCGGCGGGGGCTGAGGCAGTGCATTGTCTCGCCTTCTGCCGACAGCGTCTGCTCCACTCCGCACTCTCGACCACGCAAAATGCATTAATGTGTTTGGGTGGTGACCCATAAAATCTGTCTACGATTTGTGATTCACTCTTGATAGCACAGGAGGCACAAAACCGTTTTTTTATGATTATTTTATTACAGTAGAATGCAATACATCAATGTGGCGCAGAATTAATTTCATTGTTTCTGATCCAGTGGACTATAATTAAAGCGTCACATTCTGTTCTTTTTCCTTTCACGGAAGGTTCCTCAAATCATTTATTATTGTCAAGGATTCATATGTGTTAGTCAAGGCACAGAGAGTAAATGCAATGTAATGTGTTTGGTTTCTTCCTTTGATTCTCTATGGTAAATGGATGAAAAAGATTGTGTCAATACCTGTGAGAACCTGCTCTATAGCTACTCAGGAAAATTGCTTGTTTTGAAATCTATACCTTAATTAATGGAGAAGTGAACGCTGTTCACAAATGATATTTAAAATATTCAAGTGGATTTAAGGCGACAGAGAAAAAGTAAGTTGCTAGAGCCGTTGTTAGCAAATGTCTGCAGGGAGTTCCTAATTGCTACTGTGGAAATTTAGCACAGAGGCCCTATAGTAATCAAGAGGTTCATTTCCTTCATACTTATCACCCTGGCATGTGAGTCTTAAGTGAAGAACGATATTGAAATTCGTATCGCTGATGGTCGATTCGAATTTCTTCAGAGACGCTGGTGTTGCGAAGCAGCTTGGCAGACAGAAAGCCAAGATCTAGGACCATTAACACAACTTACTGAGTCGAGCTACCAAGAGGATTTGATGTGTAAAGGTTTCCTTCCGATTTCGATACAGAATTTTTCTGAAAATTCGCAGCTCCATAAAATATATCAGAAAAAAGCTCACAGACGCTGGCCCCTACCACGGTTAGAACTGACGACTGATTGAGCCGTTCTGACCCGAGACACGAGGTACCACCGGGCAACGGACACGCTGCTGCCTGTACGCCGCTCTCATCACTGTATTTGTCGCTCAGCCTCATAACGCATCGTGAAAGATAATAAAAGTTGTCACTTATGGGAAGAATAGCATTTCTTTAGGCAAAATATGAATTTTCTGTCTCAGGGTCTTAGTGTACATGAGGATTGTATAGCACGAGTCATTCAAATGGAAAGGGAATACCAAGTGCATTTAGCGAGTCAATTCAGTACAATACGCGGAAGTGATTGCCCTGTCACAGTGTTGCCTAATGTTTGTGACGATGTTGACGATTCTCAGCTGTGCTAGCAACAGCTCTGTAGCGGCATGCGAGGAGAATCCCGTGCTCGTGTCATAGGAAGATATGGGGAGGAGGCGCGAGGTTTGGATAATATGCAGCGTTTTTTTCCTACCAGTTGTGTCAAACTTTCAGGTGTATAATCTTCCATCACGATTACAGTTTCCTACAAAATGTATACGAATAAAACACTTACCTTGTTACTTTGTGACAAAACATTATTTGAGTACAATCAAACGTCTTTGGAAATCACATATGCCCACCTGTCACAAAAGTAAGATAAACAGTTTGCACCTCGAAATCGATAGCACCTATGTGCAGTCTTATGACGTTTAAATAAATCGTCTTGACGGCACTAAATCGTCGTTTGTGAATAATTTACCGACCGTATTCTACCGCATTTCACTGGCTGGAAGGCAAAAAGATTACTGACAAATTTCACAGAAGGAAAAGAAGGACGAAATGTCTCCCACTGGAAGCTCATGTTGTTTTACTTAAATGATTACAAAATCAGGTAAAACGAATAGTCAAGACTTCCTCTGGGAAGTGCCGCTGTCTACAATGTTGCCAGATCGAGCATATTGCCGGGCATAGGATTCTGAGAGGAGCATGACTGTATTGCCCACCTTACGTGAACGACTCGGCGGTCAATTTTTTGCTCTAAGACTGTATCTACAACACATATTGCATGCTGAAGACCCAGAAGAATTAAAAAACAAAAGTAGTTTATAAGAGTAACGTTAACCATAGAGTTCGAAGTATTCATAGTATTGTTTACGTGTGTGTAAATGCCTTCCAATGCCCACTCAAGGAAGACGAGGATACACAGTCTAGCTTCAATATTATAAATTCGCCTCAGTTTGAGGATGAACTCAGACTTAGGTTGATAATCATTTTGAATATTTAGCGGTAATGTACCCATTGGTGTTAAACTCGTTTTCAACCAATGATTCCCACAGCTACAGGAACACTACTTGTGATACGTCATAGACAAAATACTTACGCAGTGCTATCAGACGAAAAGATCAACCTGACACAAACTGTAGGAAGTTTGTTTTACAACTTTCGGGCCTAGATAATGAGCTTTTTCGTATTTGAGATCTCTGTGAACGTTGCTGCTGTAGAGACGATCTAAGACGAAACTAAATTCCTTCAGCTACGACAATGTTTAAAGAAATCGTCTTAACGGCACTAAATCGTGGTTTGTGAATCGTTTACCGGCCGTACTCTGCAGCATTTCGCTGGCTGGAAAGCAAAAAGCTTACTGACAAATTCCACAGAAGGGAAAGAAGGACGAAATGTCTCCCACTGGAAGGTCATGTTGTTTTATTTAAATGATTACAAAATCAGGTAAAACGAACAGTCGGGTTATCAGTATAAGCACATTACTGATGTCAGTATGATGTTGCACTGCCCAGGGACTGTAATGATAAAGGGCCCATTTAGGTCAGGCATATTGTATATACACTCCTGGAAATGGAAAAAAGAACACATTGACACCGGTGTGTCAGACCCACCATACTTGCTCCGGACACTGCGAGAGGGCTGTACAAGCAATGATCACACGCACGGCACAGCGGACACACCAGGAACCGCGGTGTTGGCCGTCGAATGGCGCTAGCTGCGCAGCATTTGTGCACCGCCGCCGTCAGTGTCAGCCAGTTTGCCGTGGCATACGGAGCTCCATCGCAGTCTTTTACACTGGTAGCATGCCGCGACAGCGTGGACGTGAACCGTATGTGCAGTTGACGGACTTTGAGCGAGGGCTTATAGTGGGCATGCGGGAGGCCAGGTGGATGTACCGCCGAATTGCTCAACACGTGGGGCGTGAGGTCTCCACAGTACATCGATGTTGTCGCCAGTGGTCGGCGGAAGGTGCACGTGCCCGTCGACCTGGGACCGGACCGCAGCGACGCACGGATGCACGCCAAGACCGTAGGATCCTACGCAGTGCCGTAGGGGACCGCACCGCCACTTCCCAGCAAATTAGGGACACTGTTGCTCCTGGGGTATCGTCAAGGACCATTCGCAACCGTCTCCATGAAGCTGGGCTACGGTCCCGCACACCGTTAGGCCGTCTTCGGCTCACGCCCCAACATCGTGCAGCCCGCCTCCAGTGGTGTCGCGACAGGCGTGAATGGAGGGACGAATGGAGACGTGTCGTCTTCAGCGATGAGAGTCGCTTCTGCCTTGGTGCCAATGATGGTCGTATGCGTGTTTGGCGCCGTGCAGGTGAGCGCCACAATCAGGACTGCATACGACCGAGGCACACAGGGCCAACACCCGGCATCATCGTGTGGGGAGCAATCTCCTACACTGGCCGTACACCACTGGTGATCGTCGAGGGGACACTGAATAGCGCACGGTACATCCAAACCGTCATCGAACCCATCGTTCTACCATTCCTAGACAGGCAAGGGAACTTGCTGTTCCAACAGGACAATGCACGTCCGCATGTATCCCGTGCCACCCAACGTGCTCTAGAAGGTGTAAGTCAACTACCCTGGCCAGCAAGATCTCCGGATCTGTCCCCCATTGAGCATGTTTGGGACTGGATGAAGCGTCGTCTCACGCGGTCTGCACGTCCAGCACGAACGCTGGTCCAACTGAGGCGCCAGGTGGAAATGGCATGGCAAGCCGTTCCACAGGACTACATCCAGCATCTCTACGATCGTCTCCATGGGAGAATAGCAGCCTGCATTGCTGCGAAAGGTGGATATACACTGTACTAGTGCCGACATTGTGCTTGTTCTGTTGCCTGTGCCTATGTGCCTGTGGTTCTGTCAGTGTGATCATGTGATGTATCTGACCCCAGGAATGTGTCAATAAAGTTTCCCCTTCCTGGGACAATGAATTCACGGTGTTCTTATTTCAATTTCCAGGAGTGTAGAAGTGGAAGAGAGACCACCACTAAATTCTAATCTGTATGCATTGCATACACACAGAAATTACTATTACAGTGTACTTACGGAGCCCAATGAGTGAACTGCGTATTTTCCGGTGAGAAAGAGCACTGGCAAACAGTCTTCGCTACATTAGATTACTTAAACTGGTATCACTCTGGACTAGAATTTTTGGCCAGCGACTAAGTGTAATGTCAACGAGTCGGATGCGAGTTTTGCAACTGTGAAGTACTTTCCTACATTATAGAAGCGAATATAAAATTTGAACTAATATTGCGAAAATTTTGTACTTGGATAGCTTAGAATAAAAATCGTTCTGTTTATTGCAAAGGAAAACAATTGATTTTCTATAACATTGTCTGTCATACACAACTTGAAATAGGTCATGTTGACCATATCATATGGATGAACTGACTGCGACGTATATCGGTAGGCAGTAACATCTCTTGCTTTTTGGTTTGGCAGTACTCGATAGCCATTTCCAGGCGCAAGTAAATGAAGAAAGGCAGCGCGTTTTTTGTTATCAAGTAACGTCTTCATCAATTACTTTAGACGCATTACGTATTCCAGAGCGTAGCAGCCGCGACTTGGAGACACCAGCTATGGTCACTTCCCAGCCCGCTGTAAGATCACATCGGTTCTTCTTCTTCCTGCTGGTATTGTAACTGAGATTTGGCAACAAAGCAATGTATGTTTGGCAACTCTGTGATCGACGAGTTACCTCCTACTTCCTGGTGTGCACGGAATTAAGCCTCAAAGTTCACTTGATTTTACCTGTCATTTCCATTGAATAATCTGAGTTATTATCGCTTGAGGTGTAGCAAAAGATTGTAAATTTACGGTTTTCAGCCCAGGGAAGTCGTTGCACGTGGAAATCGCACATAATCTCGTCCTTTAAATAGCGGTTTACGAGTTCTAGCTACTATTGGTCTCCTAAGCGGAAACTGATGCACATACTTCTTCGCCTGCTCTGTGGTAACGTGCTGACCTGTGAAAAAGCGTCTGATATGGTTCGGAGTTCCAGTGTCACTGGGTGTAGCGTTTTTATCCCTCCTGTGAAAGAGTTACAAGCAATCAGATCAATCATCGATAAGGAAATCGCTAGAAAATACTTTCGGCTCGTAGTGCAATGGTGAAAAACATACAACGCTGCACAACAGGTAACGCCTCTTTCCGCTGCTGACAAGCAAATTTTGGGTTTCTAGGAATACATAACTTTATTTACGAAATGCCACATTTGCATACCTCTTGAGTATGACACAGCATACCAATCAAACATAGACCCAATCAGAATCTAAGTGAGTAGTATTTTACCAATTCGGGATGAAAGAGGCACGCTTGTGTACAGATACTCAGTTTTATTAAAACAGACTTTCATCGTAAGGTTATCGTGGGTAGTTTTATTTCACTTTTTATAATACACTTCACAATTTTCGTAAGGTTTTTTTAATGTTGTTAAAACAATAGTAAAGATGAGAGAGAAATGAATCATCTTAGATATATGCAAATTCTCTAATGTTATCTATAACAATCTGAAAATGCACATGCAGTTTATTGATTACATGCATGTACAAAACTTGTTCTGAGTTAAAGCTGTCAAACAAGGTTGAAGAAGAATAAAATGTCACTGCCAGACGACAGCTAATGTGGAAAATACTTTTCCGACGTATTTTGGCACGATTCGCTCTACCCATACGTAATACAAAAGTTTCGAGATGCATCTACTGTCTGGCTGTCAATTAAACCTGAAATGAACAAAATGTTGCAGAAGTTAGCCCTTTTTCCACATACGACTCTTTTGGGTTGAGAAGTGAAGGGAATTATGTAACAAGTTCCATTAGACTGATAATTTTAGCAGACAGCAGAATTGAGTTTTAAAAAATAAAGCAGTGAATGTACTCGAACTCGCGACATCTTATGCACCGTGCGCGATTCTTATCATAACGCCACTAGCTGACACATAGCCATTACACCTCTAGAAGTCAACAACAATTGATCCAGAACTTGTGAATTCCACAGTGCTGTGGGATAACGCATATCGCCAGGTCAATACTTGTGAGAGACAAACAGATATACCTTTTATTTTGCACTGCACGACGTTTTCAACAAACAGATAGCGCAATAGAGTAGCTCAAGTGGAAAGGAACACTTCCTATTTAAATTTCTGCATCCTACACTGTTGGCAGTTGTGTGTTGGTGGCAGTTACGTGATTCTATTTTGATGATAACAAAATAAAGTTGAATGCACACACTGGGTAGCCCAGGCAGCTAGTTCATGGTGATTCGGTCAACCAAGGAAATGAATTTACTGAACATGCTGCAAATTGATACAGGGAGCGTGTGTGTCAGAACTCTCAGCCAGTGTGGTACAACGGCATTATGATGGAAAAGTGAACCACCGAGAATAGGATTTGGTGGTCTGTTGAGCTGGTGATAGATTTATACGTCTATGGTCTGGGTTCGATTCCCACTTCGGTCAATGATTTTAGATAGGGTGAGACAGATTCCATTCTCTTCTGACTACACTAAGTGAAGAAGATATAATGGCACTGTGGTCTGAAATTCACTTTAAAAATTATATTCTTTCTCTACCAAGTTGACGTTAAGTTGAGCCACAATAAAGTCTGGAGTGGCGACATGTAGAAACTCTATCACCAGTAACCTTTCTTATACTAGTTATTTATTTCTAGTGACGAAACAAACGCTATTATGGGGGGGGAGGAGAGGAGATTAGTGTTTAACGTCCCGTCGACAACGAGGTCAGTAGAGACGGAGCGCAAGCTCGGGTTAGGGAAGGACGGGGAAGGAAATCGGCCGTGCTCTTTCAAAGGAACCGCTATGTAGGCTCACAGGACACTTATTCCATCTTTTATCTGAGCTTCGTATGTCGCTAAAATTGGTTCTGAACTGGGAATGCAACTCAGACCGCCCTTAACGCGTAATTTGATCTCTTCGTGACAATACAGCTCGGCTGCAATTTGTTGTTTGTTCAAAACTGCAGATTCCTCAACATCTCCACATACTGCGCGTGAATTGGTTCGAATCCTGGTCCGGCACAAATGATTTCATTATGTATTATCAGGCTCTAGCATGTGAACACCTATCTTCTGGTGGATAATAATTTCGATCTTTAATATATTTTCATTCGTTGTCAAACTAACGATATTTGACATTTTTGACTCCCAGTGAGACACCGAACTATTTGCGAGATCACTGTAAGTTCAAGATGTTATTCCGAGCTGCTGGTGGAGAAAAATTCGGTAGCTGACGTCTCTTTGTGTGTAGTCAACAACGATATGTGTGGGGCTCTATTCCCAATCAGCACTCAACTCTTCGTCATATTATTTCTAGTTCAAACATGCTCACATGTTGCTGCTGGTGCCACAAACCCATATTTAACCTTGGTTTTCCCTAGAATATAACAGCGATAGGTGTCGGGTTGGAGTCCTGGGAAGGAAAAAATTAATGTTTCGTCTCGTCATTTCAGTTAAAACATCTAGCTACTGCCCAGAAAATCCAATATGTCACAGTTGATTGTGCTTCGATATCTATCCGACTAGGTTCTGGGTTCGAATCCCTGTCCAACACAAAGTTTTACCTCACGGCATTTCAAATAAGTTACTTGTTAAGAAGCAATATTTAACGTCTCTCGTAGTTCGTTAACAGGGACAATAGGTGCTGGGTAGGAACTTGCGTCCGTTAAAAATGTTTGCGTTATGTAATTTAAAGTTAGTATTTGCTAATTGATACTGTCTAAAATCAAGGTATATCACTCTCTGTATGCCTAATCAGGAATGACTGTTAGTTTCCGTCAGTCACGAAATCTTTGTGTAGTCTGCATGACTTGGGTGTGAATCCATAAGCTGAACGAGACGGTTCGTCGTGTCATTTGAAGTTCATACATTTTCTCAACTAGTTGCTCGTGAATATCTTTAATTTCTAATGTCATTTTGTGTTAAATAATAAGTACGGTATGTTACTTTGAAGAGGAAATCATGAATACAACGAACTTTTGACGTGCATTACCTATCTGACGTAGTAATGAGAATGGTAACATTTCAGGTATGTCATTTCTTGTAATAAATGTGAGCTTACAAGCCTTAAGGACAGTCTTACCTGTGATAAGGTGTTCCCTGATATTTGTAGTATCGTCGTATTGCCTTACATCCTGAGTTATTGCGATACAGAGCAGTGTTTTCTAGTGGTGACTTGTTGGAACAATTTTCAGTAGTCAAACGACTGTACCAAGGAGCAATTAGAGAGCCTGCTAGACAGCTGCGTTATGTGGGTTGCATGCGAATCAGGCGAAATGCAATTCAGGTCGTTCGGCTACTTCTGAGCATGACTGTACATGTCAGTGCTGCTTAAGTATGCAGACTGTAGCTATTATCACTCCACGCACTCTGCACGCTCCACGCTTTGAGCACTATGAGTCTTAACATCTGAGGTCATCAGTCCCCTAGACTTAGAACTACATAAACCTAACTAACCTAAGGACATCACACACATCCATGCCCGAGGCAGGATTCGAACCTGCGACCGTAGCAACTGCGCGGTTCCGGACTGAAGCGCCTAGAACCGCTCGACCACAGCGGCTGGCAGCCACGTATCACGCTGGTAAACGCCAAACGACGCCTTGCTTTGCGTAAGCAGCGTAAACATTGGACAATTGAACAGTGAAAAAACGCTGTGTAGAGCGAAGAATCACGGTACACAATGTGGTGATCCGATGGCACATTGTGGGTATAGCGAATGCCCGGTGAACGTCATTTGCCAGCGTGTGTAGTGACAACAGTAAAATTCGGAGGCGGCGGATGTATGATGAAGTAGTGTTTTTCACGGAGGGACCTTGCAGCTCTAGTTCTTTTGCATAACAGTATCATATCACATACCTACATCGATGTTTTAAGCACTTTCTTGCTTCCCACTGTTCAAGAGCAATTCTGGGAAGGTGGCAGTATCTTTCAACACGATCGATCATAATGCACGGCCTGTGGCGGAGTGGTTACGTGACAATAACATCCCTGTAATGGACTGGCTTGCGCAGAGTCCTGACCTGAATCCTGTAGAACACCTTTGGGATGTTTTTGAACGCCGACTTCGTGCCAGGCCGCACCGACCGACATCGATACCTCTCCTCAGTGTAGTACTCCGTGAAGAATGGGCTGCCATTCTCCAAGAAACCATCCATCACCTGATTTGACGTATGCCTGCGAGAGTGGAAGCTGTCATCAAGGCTAAGGGTGGGCCAACACCATATTGAATTCCAATTTCCAGCTTTACCGATAGAGGACGCCACGAAGTTGTGAGTCATTTTCAGCCAGGTGTACGGATACTTTTGATCACATAGTGTAGATTGCATAACCAATCAATTCCCTCCATTGCGCTCGAAGTGAGATAAGATTTTAGTGACAAGTCGCATATTACGAACAGTTGAAATTCAAAAGTCAACCGACGCCCAAAGGCAAATAAACACATACGCTGCCCCACTAAAATGTTAAGTACAGACTTTGTAACTTAACAGGACGATATATAAAAGTCATCAATGTTACTTAGATAAAGTGGTAGTCTATCGCTAGCTATTTCGCTTTAGTTCGCCGCTGGATGATTGTAAGTATTCAAGGATTATGTAAACTTCGTTATATTTATGAAAGACATGTATATCTCGTCTACAGACATCATACAGGAGAATGCTGAAAAGTAATGCCTTCTAAGTGTTTATGTGAATACTCGAAGTTCTTTAAACAACACACGGTTTGACATTTTACATCTTTATTCTTCATGTTCAGATATTTGTAGCTCTCTGTCTATAGAAGGCTCAAAATAGTAGCATGTAACATGGCGATGTGAAATTTAGCTACGTCGGAGTGTCAGAATAGCGTGCTTTAGTCGATTTTCGAATATTTAGAGTTCGTCCACACATCGAGCAACGTCTCCTTCAGCAAGACCTCACACAACGCATGAGCACAGACTCATCTGCAACAATCTCATGCCTTGAGTTCACTGTCATCGATCATCCACCATACAGTCCCGACATGGCCCAAGTCGATTTGCAGAGTGGAGGTTACGGCACCTTCATGTAAGTCAACATTCAACAGTGACGGTATCAACAAATTGTTCTCTCGTAAGGAGAGTATGTTGAGAAATAAGTAAGTAGAAATGAAGAAAGAGGATTTAGAATGTTAATAAGGTTTGTTTTATTTTGAAATTAAACGTTTCGCATATAAATTCGAGGCATTACTAATCGGCACGCCTTCATAATAAGCTTCGATGTAAAGAGCTTCAACATTCTATGGGAACAACATTATAAATTCTACATTATATATGAATGCATGGCAAGTGTCGTTTTGACCTTGCGCATCACTGTCATACGACCATCTACTTCAGGTGAAAAGCAACGTTACGCGATCACATGGGTGGCAATTTGGGATACATACTCCCACGTCGCATTCATCCCTATAGAACCATACGAAGAATTATGCAGCAAAGCACCTGATTGCTTAGGCAGTTCAGTTTTTATATTTCTGTAAGTTAATCTAATTGATTGAACACACATCTTGCGGTTTCCTTCGTGTCTACAGTAGTTTACCGAAGCGCGTGCCGATTGTTCTTGCTTGTCTGTGCAGTGTAGTTCTCCACGGTCTTTAGTATGAATAGGGACTATAAAGGCTACGTGAGGATGCGAGCCTAGACGGTGACACTTCGCTCTCAGCTCCAGGCTGTGATTCCTCCGGGTATACAGCTTGACGCTACAGTGGGTGGGTATCATTGTTCTGGACCGACCGTGAGTATCCAATGGTCGTCCAGCACGTCTGAGTCCACTGATCGGCCCGCACTGGTGACCAGCCCAGTTACTGCTGGCGCTGAGGTTGAACTCTCACCCGTGGTCGAGTGGGAGGTCGCCTTAGGGCGTGCCAGACGGCGAAAGACTTCCCAGGGGGCCGCACGTAAGGCCTCCGCAGTTAGTGTGACAAACAGGTTCCAGGAGCTGTCTGTGGCTGAAACTGTCCCTGAGCCAGATGCAGTCACTTGTCCTGTTACAGAGGGCACCTATCAGACTCAAGATCAGGGCAATCACACAGCGTTGGATAACCGGTAGTTGAGAGATCTAATGTAAGGTGCGTTACAGGGCCCTTTAGGGACATGGCTGAACAGGAGGAGAATGAAGCCAATGGGCACTCTGTGTGCATCCTTGGTGGAGTCATTCCAGACCTGCAAAGTGTCCTTCCGGATGCCATGAAGAGGAAAGGGTGTTGTCAACTGCCAGTGGTGGCTCAGGTCGGTACAAATGACGTATGTCACTCTGTATCAGAAGAGATTCTCTCTGATTTCAAGCGGCTGACAGACGTGGTGAAGGCTGCCAATCTTGTTTGCTAGATGAAAGCAGAGCTCGCCATTTGCGCCATAGTCGACAGGAGCGATTGCGGACCTTTGGTACAGAGCCGAGTGAAGGGTCTGCACCAGGGGCAGAGACGGTTCTGCGAGCGTGTAGGCTGCAGATTCCTCGACTTGCGCCATAGGGTGGTAAGGTTTCGGGTTCCACTGAATACGTCAGGAGTTCACTATACGCAGGAGGCGCCTACACAGGTAGCAGCGGCTGTGTGGCGCTGACTGGGCCGTTTTTTAGGTTAGAAGCTCTTGGGGATGTACAAAAAGGACTTCAGTAAATGGAAATTTGTGGTAAGTTCTATGGAACCGAACTGCTGAGGTCATCGATCCCTAAGTTTACGCACTACTTGATCTACCTAAAACTAACTTACACTAAGGACATGCCCGAAGGAGGACTCGAACGTTCAACTGGGGGAATCACATGAACCGTGAAAAGGTGCCTTGGACGGCGCGGCTACCGCGCGCAGCAGGGGCTTCCGTCTCAAAGGGTGCAGGTCGAACATACAAAGAACGTAGATACAGGAACCATCGCTATAACAGCTATAAACTGTCGTAGCTGTGTTGGGGAAGTACCAGAGCTCTAAGCGCTAATAGAAAACACTAAAAGCTGGCTAAAGCTGGAGATAAGTTCAGCCGACATTTTTGCGAAGAACCTAACGGTGTTCCGAAAGGATAGGCGAAACACAGTTGGCAGTGGCGTGCTTGTTGCTGTTAGAAGCAGTTTACCTTGTAGCGAAACTTAAGCAGATAGTTTCTGTGAGTAAGTATGGGCATATGTCATTCTCGGTAACCGGAATAAATTAATACTTGGATCCTTTTACCGACATCTCAATTCAGATAATACGATTCCTGGAAAGTTCAAAGAAATCTTGAGTTTAATTTAAAACACATACCCGACTCATACTATTATAGTTAATGGTGATTTTAATTTACCCTCGATATGTTGGCGATAATACACATTTAAACCAGCAGGTACGAATAAAACATCATCTGATGATGTGCTAAATGCATTCTCTGAAAACTGTTTCAAGTATTTAGCTCAAGACCCCTAACGAATAGTAAACGGTTGTGAAAACACACTTGACCTCTGAGAACAAAAAGATCCCGAACTAATAACGATCATCAAACCGGATACAGCGATTAGTGAACACAAGGTTGTCGTAGCGAGACTGAATACTGCAACCCCCTCATCCTCTAACAATAAACGAAAAATATTATTTTGTAAAAAAACGATAAAAAAATTAATTTGACGAATTTCTGAGAGAGAGTCTCCACTCCAGCCAAATTAACAATGTAAGTAAAGACCAAATGTGGCTTCAATTCAAAGAAGTAGTATCGACAGCAATTGAGAGATGTATGCCAAATAAACTAACAAACGACGGAGCAGACCATAGGTATAAATAACCTACCATCCGTCCAACAGACCACGAAATCCTCTTCTCTGCGAGTCATTTTTCTATCGTAACGCAGTTGCGCCACACTGGATGAGAATTCTGACACACAGGCTCCCTGTAGTAATTTGCAGCATGTTCAGTAAATTCATTTACTTGGTTGACCGAATCACCATGAACTAGCTGCCTCGGCTACCCAGTGCATACATTCGACTATTTTGTAATCACAGAAATAAAATCACGTAACTGCCACCTACACACAACTGCCAACAGTGTAGGATGCAGAAGTTTAAATAGGAAGTGTTCCTTTCCACTTGAGCTATTCTATTGCGCTATCTGTTACTAGAAAACGTCGTTCAGTCCAAAAGAAAAGCTGTAACTGTTTGTCTCTCAGAAGTCAAGACCTGGCCATATGCATAATCTCACAGTGCTGTGGAATCCAAAAGTTCTGGAGGAATAGTTGCCGAGCTCTGGAGCTTATGTAGCTACGTGTCAGCTTGTAGCATAGATAAGATGTCGCGAGTTCGAATACATTCAGTGCTACATTTTTTAAAACGCAATTCTGCTCTCTGCTGAAGGTATCAATCTAATGGAACTTTGAACATAATTCCCTTCACTTCTCAACCCAAAGTAGTCGCATGTGGAAAAAGGGCTAACTACTGTGACATTTTGTTCTATTCAGGTTTAATAGACAGCAGGCAGCAGATGCATCTCGAAGATGTGCAGGGAGAGCGCATCGTGCCATAATATGTCAGAAAAGTATTTTCTACATTAGCCGTCGTGTGGTAGTGATATTTTATTCTTCTTCAAACTTTGTTTGACAGCTTTAACTCAGAACAAGTTTTCTACATGCATGTAATCAATAAACTGCATGTGCATTGTCAGACTGTCATAGGTAACATTAGAGAATTCGCATATATCGTTGATGATTAATTTCTCTCTCATGTTTACTATTGTTTTAACAACACTAAAGGAAACCTTACGAAAATTGTGCACTGTATTATAAGAAATGAAATAAAACTAACCATGATAACCTTACGACGAAGGTATCTGTACACAAGCATGCCTCTATCGACACGAATTAGTAAAATACTACTCACTTAGATTTTGATTGGGTCTGTGTTTAATTGGTATGCTGTGTCATACTCAAGAGCTATGCAAATGTGGCAATTCATAAATATAGTTACGTATTCCTAGAAACCCAAAATTCGCTTGGCAGAAGCGGAAAGAGGCCTTACCTGTTGTGCAGCATTGTAAGTTTTTCAACATTGCACTATGAGCTGAAAGCATTTTCTTGCGATTTCCTTATTGATGTTTGATCTGACTGCTTGTAGCTCTTTCACAGAAGGGATAAAAACGTTACAGTCAGTGAGACTGGAACTGCGAACCGTAACAGACGCTTTTTCACAGGTCAGCACGTTACCACAGAGCTGGCGAGGAGGTATGGGTCTGAGCTCCCTATTACGATGGCAATAGCAACTCGAACTCGTAAACCGCTATTTGAAGGTCGAGATTAGTTGCGGTTTCCACCTGCAACGACTTTCCTGGGCTGAAAACCGTAAATTTTCAATCTTTTGTTACCCTTCAAGCGATAATAACTCAGATTATTCAATGGAAATGACAGGTAAAATCAAGTGAACTTTGAGGCTTAATTCCGTGCACAACAGGAAGTAACTCGTTGATCACAGAGTTGCCAAACATACGTTGCCTTGTTGCCAAATCTCAGTTACAGTACCAGCAGGAAGAAGACGAACCGATGTGATCCTACAGCGGTCTGGGAAGTGACCATAGCTGGTGTCTCCAAGTCGCGGCTGCTACGGCCTGGAATACGTAATGCGTCTGATTCGCTTTCTGTAACTAGGTTTAGGGACTGGAGCGCAGTTACTAATAATACTCAGAACTGGCTGCAAACTGAGCATCATAAATCAGTAACTCTCATTGTTGCTTTTATATTTCTTTCGTAAGTGTACTCAAAACTAAGAAAGTCATTCACAGACGTTTTCGTGCCTCACCGATAGTCGAGCACAACATACAAATAAAAATAAAAAAGAATGTGTGTGTGTGTGTGTGTGTGTGTGTGTGTGTGTGTGTGTGTTTGTGTGTGTGTGAGAGAGAGAGAGAGAGAGAGAGAGAGAGAGAGAGAGAGATAAACAAAAAGCAATGAGAGAGAGTGTAAAAAATTGTTGTAAAGAAATTGAATCATGGTATATTGATGATTAGCCATGAAGAGTCATGAATTACCGAAATTTTGGCCCATACCAGTAACCAAATCTAAACTTGAAAATAAAAGGCGACAATTTTTGTAATTAACCGTGACTCCTATCAAGACCCTTTCGTCCCTGTTATCTAACCACGAAAGATGTCTGATATACCTCCATTCTGAAGTAACAAAGTGTGCATGCATTTAAAGATGAAGTGCATGATGTGAAGTTCTGTGACGGAGATACGAACCCAACACGTAATCCGATTGTTAACTAAGAAAAATCAAATGTTACGTATCGGTTTTTCTTACGAGCCGCTAGGTGTCTGAATCTAAAATAAGGATACAAACTTTTGTGCCTAAGCGACAATCGAACTGCACACCTACCGTGCATCCACGAATATAGCTTAAGTATCAGTTGCTTACTCATGAACAGTAAGATGTGTGCGTGTTTGACCAGAAATAACGGCACCTGTTGCGATTGTTGGAAACACATGAACAGACATTGAAATTGCGCGTTAAGTTTCACTAGCAGGTGGGTGTGCACTTGATAAAGCTAGAAATGAAATTATGAATAATTTTGTACTGGATCAGGTTTCAGACCCACATACTTACCTTTGGAGGAGACCTAGAGAAGATAGCAGTCTTGGGAAAAGGAACGAAATGACTGAACTATACTGTTCCGAGAGATTCAGATCCTCGAAAGAGGAGATACGAATTCGAATCACAGTCCAGCACCAAATTTTTAAACGTCTCTAGTTCAATCAAGTACAAGTAAAATAAGAGCCCTGTCCCTTTAAATGGCTATCGGTTCATCAAATAAAATAAAATTTTCTAATGTAAGTAAGCTTACTGGCGACTGTATTTCTGTTTACCATGACTTCCGCTGTGTCATTTCCCAACGTAAACCGGCTCTGCCCAGTTGGTAATGAAGGAACATGATGTTTAATGCGGATTCTGGATTATAACGTCTTTCTCTTGAGGTTACCACAGGTAAAATAAATCTGTTTGTGCCTCTTAAAAGTAAATGCCTGAATCCACGCATTGCACCTGTGATAGCTCGTTCCACCATACCATTGTGGCCACATTACCCAGCCCCAAGAGTGTGCTGTAACGGATGATGTGCTTAGCTTACAAAATAAGTCACGGTGGAAAAAATGCGAGTCTATTAAATGGTCAAGTAGAAGCAAGCTTCTGACGCAGAGATTATGCTATTCTCATGTCAGCAGGATGTAAAGACTCTTCTAGGCATCATAGGCTGGATGTGAAGCCATTTTGATTTTTCACAAATTCAGCAAATTTCTTAGTTCGAGAAAATCCACTGTGAAGTGTGAAGTTGCCGGATAATTCGATTATTACTGTTATTATTAATATCATTTTATTCATACCGCTGCTGTAACACAAGTGCTTGAACATCATTTAATGCCTTTTGGTCACTATAGATGTAGTTTCCCAACAACAGGTTCTTCCCCGGTCTACGGAATCCTTTTCATGTTAATATCAAACACCAGAAATTACTCGTAGATTACTTTAAAACTAAAGTAATTGACGAAGACGTTACTTGGTAACAAAAACGCACTGTCTTTCTTCATTTACTTTCGCCTAGAAATGGCTATCGAGTACTGACAAACCAAAAGGCAAGAGATCTTACTGCCTTCCGATATACGTTGCTGTTAGTTCTTCCACATGATTTGGTCGACATGACCTGTTTCAAGTTGTGTATGACAGACAGTGTTTTAGAAAATCTATTGTTTCCCTTTGAAATAAACAGAAGTATTTTCATTCTAAGCTGTCCAAGTACAAAATTTTCGCAATATTAGTTCAAATTTAATATTCGCTTCTATAATGTAGGAAAGTATTTCACAGTCGCAAAACTCGCATCCGAAACGTTGACCTTACACTTAGTCGCTGCCCATAAATTCTAGCTCAGAGTGACACCAGTTTAAATAACCTAATGTAGCGAAGACTGTTTGCCAGTGCTCTTTCTCACCGGAAAATACGCAATTCACTCATTTGGCACCGTAAGTACACTGTAACAGTAATTTCTGTGTGAAATTTGTCAGTAACCTTTTGCCTTCCAACCGGCAAAATACGGCAGAGTACGGCCGGTAAACAATTCACAAACCACGATTTAGTGCCAATAAGACGATTTCTTTAAACATTGTCGAAGCTGAGGGAATTTAGTTTCTGCTTAAAACGTCTTAAGCAGCAACGTTCACAGATATCTCAAATAGGAAAAAGCTGAATATCCAGGTACGAAGGTTGTAAAACAAACTTCTCACAGTTTGTGTCAGGTTGATCTTTTCGTCTGATAACACTGCTTAAGTATTTTGTCTAAGAGGTATCACAAGTAGTATCCCTGTAGCTGTGGGAATCATTGGTTGAAAACGAGTTTAACACCAACGGGCACAGTGCTGCTAAATTTTCACAATTATTATCAACCTAACTCTGAGTTCATCCACAAACTGAGGCGTATTTATAATATTAGAGCTAGACTGTGTATCCTTGTCTTTCTTGAGTGGTCATTGGAAGGCGTTTACACACACGTATACAATACTATGAATACTTCGAACGCTATGGTTAACGTTGCTCTCATAAACTACTTTTTTTTTAAATTCTTCTGGGTCTTCAGCGTGCAATATGTGTTGTAGATACAGTCTCAGACCAAAAAATTGACCGCCGAGTCGTTCACGTAAGGTGGACAACACAATCGTACTCCTCTCAGAATTCTAAGTCTGGCAATATGCTCGATCTAGCAACATGTAGACTGCGGCACTTCCCAGAGGAAGTCTTGACTCCAGTCTTAGTACATTACTCTTGACTACGACCGTAGTCTTGAGGTAAAACGCGAGACCAGCTAATTTGATATTGTAGATTCGCTTGAATTCCACTCATAACTTCAGCACCGAGAGGAAAGGGGCGATAAAAATTTTGTCGATATGTGCTTTCGGTCGCCAGACGTCATATTAGCTGGTCTCGCGATTTACCTGAAGACTACGGTCGTGTTCCAGCAGCGGTATGAATAAAATGATAGTAATAATAACAGTAATAATCGAATTATCCGGCAACTTCACACTTCACAGTGGATTTTCTCGAACTAAGAAATTTGCTGAATTTGTGAAAAATCAAAATGGCTTCACATCCAGCCTATGATGCCTAGAAGAGTCTTTACATCCTGCTGACATGAGAATAGCATAATCTCTGCGTCAGAAGCTTGCTTCTACTTGACCATTTAATAGACTCGCATTTTTTCCACCGTGACTAATTTTGTAAGCTAAGCACATCATCCGTTACAGCACACTCTTGGGGCTGGGTAATGTGGCCACAATGGTATGGTGGAACGAGCTATCACAGGTGCAATGCGTGGGTTCAGGCATTTACTTTTAGGAGGCACAAACAGATTTATTTTACCTGTGGTAACCTCAAGAGAAAGACGTTATAATCCAGAATCCGCATTAAACATCATGTTCCTTCATTACCAACTGGGCAGAGCCGGTTTACGTTGGGAAATGACACAGCGGAAGTCATGGTAAACAGAAATACAGTCGCCAGTAAGCTTACTTACATTAGAAAATTTTATTTTATTTGATGAACCGATAGCCATTTAAAGGGACAGGGCTCTTATTTTACTTGTACTTGATTGAACTAGAGACGTTTAAAAATTAGGTTCTGGACTGTGATTCGAATTCGTATCTCCTCTTTCGAGGATCTGAATCTCTCGGAACAGTATAGTTCAGTCATTTCGTTCCTTTTCCCAAGACTGCAATCTTCTCTAGGTCTCCTCCAAAGGTATGTATGTGGGTCTGAAACCTGATCCAGTACAAAAATATTCATAATTTCATTTCTAGCTTTATCAAGTGCACACCCACCTGCTAGTGAAACTTAACGCGCAATTTCAATGTCTGTTCATGTGTTTCCAACAGTCGCAACAGGTGCCGTTATTTCTGGTCAAACACGCACACATCTTACTGTTCATGAGTAAGCAACTGATACTTAAGCTATATTCGTGGATGCACGGTAGGTGTGCAGTTCGATTATCGCTTAGGCACAAAAGTTTGTAACCTTATTTTAGATTCAGACACCTAGCGGCTCGTAAGAAAAACCGATACGTAACATTTGATTTTTCTTAGTTAACAATCGGATTACGTGTTGGGTTCGTATCTCCGTCACAGAACTTCACATCATGCACTTCATCTTTAAATGCATGCACACTTTGTTACTTCAGAATGGAGGTATATCAGACATCTTCCGTGGTTAGATAACAGGGACGAAAGGGTCTTGATAGGAGTCACGGTTTATTACAAAAATTGTCGTCTTTTATTTTCAAGTTTAGATTTGGTTACTGGTATGGGCCAAAATTTCGGTAATTCATGACTCTTCATGGCTAATCATCAATATGCCATGATTCAATTTCTTTACAACAATTTTTTACACTCTCTCTCATTGCTTTTTGTTTATCTCTCTCTCTCTCTCTCTCTCACACACAAACACACACACACACACACACACACACACACACACACACACACACATTCTTTTTTATTTTTATTTGTATGTTGTGCTCGACTATCGGTGAGGCACGAAAACGCCTGTGAATGACTTTCTTAGTTTTGAGTACACTTACGAAAGAAATATAAAAGCAACAAAGAGAGTTACTGATTTATGATGCTCAGTTTGCAGCCAGTTCTGAGTATTATTAGTAACTGCGCTCCAGTCCCTAAACCTAGTTACAGAAAGCGAATCAGACGCATTACGTATTCCAGGCCGTAGCAGCCGCGACTTGGAGACACCAGCTATGGTCACTTCCCAGACCGCTGTAGGATCACATCGGTTCGTCTTCTTCCTGCTGGTACTGTAACTGAGATTTGGCAACAAGGCAACGTATGTTTGGCAACTCTGTGATCAACGAGTTACTTCCTGTTGTGCACGGAATTAAGCCTCAAAGTTCACTTGATTTTACCTGTCATTTCCATTGAATAATCTGAGTTATTATCGCTTGAAGGGTAACAAAAGATTGAAAATTTACGGTTTTCAGCCCAGGAAAGTCGTTGCAGATGGAAACCGCAACTAATCTCGACCTTCAAATAGCGGTTTACGAGTTCGAGTTGCTATTGTCATCGTAATAGGGAGCTCAGACCCATACCTCCTCGCCAGCTCTGTGGTAACGTGCTGACCTGTGAAAAAGCGTCTGTTACGGTTCGCAGTTCAAGTCTCACTGACTGTAACGTTTTTATCCCCTCTGTGAAAGAGCTACAAGCAGTCAGATCAAACATCAATAAGGAAATCGCAAGAAAATGCTTTCAGCTCATAGTGCAATGTTGAAAAACTTACAATGCTGCACAACAGGTAAGGCCTCTTTCCGCTGCTGCCAAGCGAATTTTGGGTTTCTAGGAATACGTAACTATATTTTTGAATTGCCACATTTGCATAGCTCTTGAGTATGACACAGCATACCAATTAAACACAGA
This sequence comes from Schistocerca serialis cubense, assembly GCF_023864345.2. NCBI lineage: Eukaryota > Metazoa > Arthropoda > Insecta > Orthoptera > Acrididae > Schistocerca > Schistocerca serialis. The sequence continues at coordinate 589,107,991 of NC_064640.1, forward strand.
CCCAATCAAAATCTAAGTGAGTAGTATTTTACTAATTCGTGTCGATAGAGGCATGCTTGTGTACAGATACTTTCGTCGTAAGGTTATCATGGTTAGTTTTATTTCATTTCTTATAATACAGTGCACAATTTTCGTAAGGTTTCCTTTAGTGTTGTTAAAACAATAGTAAACATGAGAGAGAAATTAATCATCAACGATATATGCGAATTCTCTAATGTTACCTATGACAGTCTGACAATGCACATGCAGTTTATTGATTACATGCATGTAGAAAACTTGTTCTGAGTTAAAGCTGTCAAACAAAGTTCACTACCACACGACGGCTAATGTAGAAAATACTTTTCTGACATATTATGGCACGATGCGCTCTCCCTGCACATCTTCGAGATGCATCTGCTGCCTGCTGTCTATTAAACCTGAATAGAACAAAATGTCACAGTAGTTAGCCCTTTTTCCACATGCGACTACTTTGGGTTGAGAAGTGAAGGGAATTATGTTCAAAGTTCCATTAGATTGATACCTTCAGCAGAGAGCAGAATTGCGTTTTAAAAAATGTAGCACTGAATGTATTCGAACTCGCGACATCTTATCTATGCTACAAGCTGACACGTAGCTACATAAGCTCCAGAGCTCGGCAACTATTCCTCCAGAACTTTTGGATTCCACAGCACTGTGAGATTATGCATATGGCCAGGTCTTGACTTCTGAGAGACAAACAGTTACAGCTTTTCTTTTGGACTGAACGACGTTTTCTAGTAACAGATAGCGCAATAGAATAGCTCAAGTGGAAAGGAACACTTCCTATTTAAACTTCTGCATCCTACACTGTTGGCAGTTGTGTGTAGGTGGCAGTTACGTGATTTTATATCTGTGATTACAAAATAGTCGAATGTATGCACTGGGTAGCCGAGGCAGCTAGTTCATGGTGATTCGGTCAACCAAGTAAATGAATTTACTGAACATGCTGCAAATTACTACAGGGAGCCTGTGTGTCAGAATTCTCATCCAGTGTGGCGCAACTGCGTTACGATAGAAAAATGACTCGCAGAGAAGAGGATTTCGTGGTCTGTTGGACCGATGGTAGGTTATTATACCTATGGTCTGGGTTCGATTCCCACTTCCGTCAATGATTTTAGATAGGGAGAGACAGATTCCATTCTCTCCTGGCTACACCAAGTGAAGGAGATATAATGGCTGCATGGTCTGAAAATTCACATTAAAGATGATATTCCTTCTTTACCACGTAGACGGTAGGTTGAACCACAATGAAGTCTGGAGTGGAGACATGTAGAAACTCTATCACCAGTAACCTTTCTTATACTAGTTATTTATTTCAAGTGACGACACAAACGCAATGTATGGTCACAGGACACTTATTCCATCTTTTATTTGAGCTTCTGTATGTCGATAAAATTGGTTCTAAACTGGGAATGCAACTCAGACCGCCCTTAACGCGGAGTTTGATCCCTTCGTGGCAATACAGCTCGGCTACAATTTGTTGTTTGTTCAAAACTACAGATTCCTCAACACCTTCACATATTACGCGTGAATGGGATCGAATCCTGGCCCGGCACTAAAGATTTAATTACGTATTATCAAGCTCTATCAGGAGAACACCTATCTGCTGGTGGATAATAATTTTGATTTTTAATGTATTTTCATTCGTTGTCAACACTAACGATATCTGACGTTTTTAACTCCCAGTGAGACACAGAACTATTTGCGAGATGACTGTAGGTTCAAGATGCTATTCTGAGCAGCTGGTGGAGAAAAATTTGGTAGCTGACGTCTCTTTGTGTGTAGTCAAAAACGATATGTGTGGGGCTCTATTCCCAGTGAGCGCTGAACTCTTCGTCATATTATTTCAGTTCGTCGTGTCATTTAATGTTCATACATATTCTCAACTAGCTGCTCGTGAATAACTTTAATTTTTAATGTCATTTTGTGTTAAATAGTTCAAATGGTTCAAATGGCTCTGAGCACTATGGGACTTAACTTCTAAGGTCATCAGTCCCCTAGAACTTAGAACTACTTAAACCTAACTAACCTAAGGACATCACTCACATCGATGCCCGAGGCAGGATTTGAACCTGCGACCGTAGCGGTCACGCGGTTCCAGACTGAAGCACCTAGAACCGCACGGCCACTTCGGCCGGCCCCCACCATCTGGTATCAATGCATTACCCTATCATCCATTATATATAATCATTTTCATAGTACACTTGATATTATAGATGAGTAGGACACAAGACAGGACATAGATAATGTCCGTTTGACGTCAACAGTGTGTAACATTTTACTTTTTTTGAATGGGACAATGTTCCTCTCCAATAATTTTTAGATTAGTTACAATAAGCTTACGCTGCAAGAGAATTCGCTTGTATTTTTCAATATGTGGTCTGTTGTCGGTTTGAAGGCCTTCCATAACATCGGCAACGTAGTGCAACTCCACCGAGGGCTGTCTGGAGTAGGGTGGAGATAGCAATGTGAAAGTTGCGAGCTGTCGAAGACGATCTTCATATTCCTAATGCGATTAGGACATCGTATACTCTTGACGACGTTTAGCACCTGTGCAGTCAGTCACCCAATTTCAGAATTCATTTTGAGTAATCCTGCTAAATTCCCAAAATATTGTCTTTTTATATTGATGAGTAATATGGATAGTCGTCACGTTCATGTGCCGTCTACAACGCAAATTTAATGTTACTATCCTAGGAACTAACCTGCGATGCGTTTTGTATTTCATAATCGGAACTATCTGCATTAACCGTCATCAGAGCAATGTCAGGGAACAGAATGCAGCAGTGCCTTGCTACCTACTTGAGGACCTGCTTGAGTCGTGTTCTAAGGAAAGGGTAGTTGCTGGTTCACATTATATTACACTAGCGAGAAGTACCGACTTTTCCTTTTCTCTGCAAACATCCAGAACTAAATTCAATAACTAAATGCTAAGAATATATTGGCATTGTGCCAACTCAAAGATCAATAGATATGGATATAGATATAGATACAGATTTTTATATTTAAAGCCATTCTCGTTCTGCGTTGGAATAAACATCATTCATTATTTGCTTGTTCTCGTTACGATTGTTATTGTCATTCTCTCACTCGCAAGAGTTTTCGCATTCCTATTTGGTATCGATGCACATGAAGAGTGGCTATGAAAGAAGGGAATACTGAATGTTACGTCATGCAGAATACACTCATTTACTTCGGCTCCTCGTGATCTACGCTACAGGAGAAGTGAGATACATAAAGTTGACAGTGTGAGGACAGAGCTGGTAGCACAACTGTGCAACTACACAGTGTTACCAGATAAAATGGTCCTGCGGAATCGAAAGTGTAGTACGGACTTTGCCACAGTAGCAGACAGCTGGTAATTTAGGACCATGACCGTGGATTACACTTTGGTCAGTGCTGGTTAGAGTGCTGCAACTGTAAATGGAAGGCTTTGTTTGATAGTCTTATGCTGATGCTGTCTGAATAAATTATGCCATTGGATACAAAGCGGTTTAGTTTTGAGACCTAACCCACGAGGGGGGAAGGCACAGTGGTCTGCTTCAGGAATTCCAAGCAATAAAACACAAAAAACAACCCAGGAAGGGAGACATGCATTTGGAATCTGTTCATCGTTACGGGGTCAAACAAGAGGGTAACATTACTGAAACAATGATCGGGCTACTTAGTATGTAATAGAGCATACAGATTTCAAGGAGGAAACGTATGAAGACGCAGACTTCCTCGTTATCAATATGTGCGGCATATCTTTCGTGTTAACGAAAGTAAATTCCCGCTTTACCTCTTCTTACGTTTCAAATGAAATGAATGCCATGAGGAATAGAATATTTGTTGACCTCGTCTCTTCTTGCTTCCATCCTTACCGACATATTTCTTCATTCTCGTGGTAATCATGACATTCTATGTGTATGCTGCAAAAGATTGCAAGTGGACAAATTCGACATCGAGGTGCAAAGCGTTATAATCAATTCGAATAAGCTTCCGGTGTAATTTTACTTCGTTTGTATTTTTAGATGATTATGAACGTTACGGAAAATTATCTCACGTGCTTTATGTTGAATGAGAAACATTGAATGATCCGTTTTGCTTTCCCTACGTTGAAATGATATAATGTCGGCGTCAACAGCCTTCTTCCACGCCGGAAGCTGAAACTTGTATGAATCTGGATTAATGATAATTGAATGTCTCATATGTATACATAGCCCACAAGGCGACGTCAGAAACCATCAGGGGAGAACGCCGCATAAAAACCAAACGTGCGCGCGCGTCTCCACTCTGAAGAACCGTATCGGAGAATCACTGATGGAAAGTCATCAAGTAAAACAGAAGTGATTCTGGCGTTCACCAAGGTAGTGTTATAGGCCCTATTTTGTTCTTTATCTATATAAGCGACTTAGGAGACAATCTCAGCAGCGGTCTGAGGTTGTTTGCAGATGATACCGTCGGTTATCGTCCAGCAAATTCAGAGAAGATCCAAAAAATTGCAAAACGAATTGGAAAAGATATACGAATGGTGCGAAAATTAGCAATAGACACTAAATAATGAGAAGTGTGATGTCATATACATGAATGCTAAAAGGAGTGCGTTAAATATCGGCTACACAACTAATCAGTCTAATCTAAAGGTCGTAAATTCAATTAAATACGTAGGAGCTACAATTACGAACAATTTAAATTGGAAAGACCACGTAGGAAATGTTGTGTGGAAGACAAACCAAAGTCTGATTTTTATTGGCGGAACACTTATAAAATGTAACAGATCTTCTATAGAGGCTGCCTACACCACGCTTGTCCGTCCTCTTTTGGAGTAATGCTGCTCGGTGTGGGATCCTTACTAAATAAGATTAAAGGAGTGCATTAAGGAAGTTGAAAGAAGAGCAAGACTTTTTGTATTATCGTGAAATAGGTGAGAGAGTGTCACTGAAATGATACAAGATTTGTGAAGGACATAATTTAAACGAAGGCGTTTTTCGTAACTGCGGGATCTTCTCACGAAATTTCAGTCACCAAGTTTCTCCTCTGAATGCGAAAACATTTTGTTGATGCCGAGATACATAGGGAGAAACGATCATCACAATAAAACAAGGGAAATCAGACATCGCAAGAGAAGACATAGATTTTGGTTTCTTCCGCGCGTTATTCGAGAGTGGATTAATAGAGAATTATTAAGAGGGTGGTTCGATGAACCCTCTGCCAGGCACTTAAGTATGATTTGCAGAGTATCCACGTAGTTGTAGATGCATATGTATCGCTCCAGTCGGATTCGTTGCACCACAAGGTGTTGTAGATGGCTCTCTTATCGTAAGACCCATGTTGAGCGGATGTTCCGTAGTTTTAATATGTCTAATTCACTGTGTAAATCCAAAAGGACGTCATGCTGTCCTTCCTCGATGTGGAACTGTACAGGAAGCCTTATGCCTCAGAGTGTACAGTTAACCGACATGTACCTACACACTTCCTCCACTATCGCTCAAAACAGAAAAAATGCTCTTTGTTTTATTACACTGCGGATTTAAAAATGAAAATCTTACAGATTTACACACTTGTTGTTGTTGCTTTCTTGGCTTCTGCTGACCTATTTTTTTAGTTTTTCGTGAAAAACAGTTGTACTGACTTAATTGGGACACTGAATAGTTTCCCAAACGGATATTCATGTGGTTTGCCGCGTAGTAGTTGATAATTCGTTTTGTTTTGAATACAAGCGTCCTTTCGTAGAGTAAACTACTCAGTCAGGTCGCAGCTCTCGGCTGATATACAACTACAAACCGGCAATTTAAGTGTTTATATTTTTATATCTCTTTCTCGTAGTATATTTATTAAATTTATTTTGTGATTTTCTGTTTAAGAGGTTCGATCTCGCATTTTTCTAAGCATAAATTCACTCAATCTGTTGCGCAGTAGTTGCTCACTGAACAGGCAGCTACACAGTTCACTAACCTATCAGCGTTCACTGATAATTCATCAGGAGGGTAGCAAGTTACTTATCTGGGATTCGTCTGATTTTGTAGTATAATTCGTCAGTTAACCTTGCTAGGATGGTTAGGATGTGTGCACGCTGTGTGAGGACGCAGGAGCTGGCCGCAGTTCGGGAGCAGCTGAATGCTCTTTTGGCTATGGTCAGTCACCTTGAGGCTGCTGCCTCAGGGAGCAGCGCTGGCGGAGAATCTGACGTGTCGCATTGGATACCTAAGATATCGCTTGTTTTGACCATGGGCTCTTGGCAATGCGTTCACGTCGCTCGAGGCAGAGGGCGAATGTAGAGATTGACCATGTGGACTCGCCCATACATCCTGTGAGTGGACATGTGGCCGCTGCTTCGGCAGGATCCGAGTAAACACGCTGGTGGAGTGGTTTACTACTTATCTGGAGCTCCAACGTTCGGCGTATTATGGAGCCCCTTCGACAAATAGCTTTCGGGGCTGGAAAGCAAGCCTTTGTGCACTCGGTATGTCTGTCGGGGGCTCATCCGAGATGGGGAGGCTGCCCTGCCTGCGCCTATCGCGCGTGCAGGACGCAGTCGTCTGCAAGTTGTGGTTCACGTCGGCACCGATATGGTCTGTCGCGTGGGTTCTGAGGACATCCGCAGTTCATAAAAGCGGCCGGTGGAGGAGGTGAAGACTGCTGGCCTCGCGCGTGGGGTGCAACAGAGCTCATTGTCTGCAGCATTGTTTCCAGAGGTTATCGGGAACCTTTGGTTTGGAGCCGAGTGGATGGTGTCAGTCAAAGCCTTCGTCACATCTATGACTACAAATTCCCAGACCTGTGTTATCGGGTTGGTACCTGTAGGACTCCCCTTGATGGGTCAGAGGTGCTCTACACGAAGGAAACAGTTACTCGCGTAGTTACTTGCGGAGTGCACATGACGACTTTTTAGACTAGACGGTAGTTTGAGGTACTCTGATGAACACTCATCAGTCGATACGCAGCAAGGGAAGTCAGACTGCATTCAGAGTAAAGACACTTGGACTATCAAAATTTTGTCAGTACACTTTCGAAGTTCTCGTAACAAATTTCCCGAATTTGCTACCCACCAGGAAAGCTCTCGCGCTCAAATTATTCTTGGGACCGAGAGCTGTCTGAAACCCGAGGTGGAAAGCTGTGAGATACTTAACGAGTCGTGAAGCGTATATCGGAAAGACAGATTAGTGGCCATACGAAGAGGAGTGTTGATTGCAGCTGAATAAAAATTATCTCTATTGAGGTCGAAGTGGTGTGCGACAGTGAAGTTATCTGGTCGCGTGCAACAGGTGTAGGTGAGACCAAATTAATTGTTGGATGCTTTTACCGGCCGCCCGACTCCGCTATGACAGTTGTAGACTCACTCAAAGTAAGTCTACGGTCAGTAGCGCGTAAATAGCCAGATCATGCAATAATAGTGGGAGACGACTTTAACCTACCAAGTATAGACTGGGATGTCTGTAGATGCATTACCACCAGACAGTCGTGACGTCATAATAGTAACTATGGTTACGAAATTTAATAAATCAGTCAAGAAGGTTGCGAGAGTGTTTCAGCTAGATAGAGCAGATAAGCAGTTGTTAGCACCTCACTTAGAGAATGAACTGAAGGCACTTAAGTAAGACGGACGTAGGAGGATTGTGGGATAAGTTCAAGAGGATAAATCGCAGTCTGGAGAGGTACATGCCTAGTAAGCGAATAAAGGACGGAAAATACCCACCGTTGTTTAATAATGAAATTCCGAAGATGCTGAGAAAGCAGAGGCTGTTGCACTCTCGGTTCAAAAGAGGACTCACAAATGACGATAAGCAAAGTTTATTAGAGATTGTTCAGCCTGTGAAATGATCTACGGGCGAAGCATCCTACGGTTACCATCGTCGTACCTTAGAAAAAGATCTGGTAGACAGCCAGAGAAAATTCTGGTCCTCTGCAAAATTGCGAAGAGGGCCTAAGGCTTCCGTTCATCCACTTTTCGACCAGTCTGGTGTGGCAGTTGAAGACAGCAAACCGAAAGTCGAAGATTTAAATGTTGGGTTCAAGAAATTGTTCAAGCAGGACGATCGTCAGACATACAGTCATTTGACCATCGGACAGACTCCCGTGTGGACGATAGAGTAATAAGTAGAGACCGAATTATATGCATCATAAAAACCTTACAACATACGTGTAAATATGCATGAAAAACGCTTAAAAATACATGAAAAGTGTCGAAATATGCAAGATCAAATAATTAAAAAACATGGTAGTTGCAGTGTGCATTGTATCTCAAAGTCGAACCCGTGGATATCACTCACGAGGAAGAGCGCTGGCTACGTGAAAAATCGGTACTTTTAGAACGCTGATACTATTATCTTAATACTTTCTGGTAGAGGTTAGAAAGGGCCTTTATGGTATTATTTTCTAAAAATTTTGGACATGGAGACGCAAACCGTGTTTCAAGAACTGTTCCTTCTTTGCTGTCATTATCGGTAACAAGCGGATGCTATACGAGCGAGTCGCAGCGAAACAATCGATATGTACAGGGCCAACTTCGAGATACATCGCACGCAGGGGGGCACGCTCAAAAATTCCGTAATATTTTATTTAAAAAACAACACACAACCACAAATTTTTTCGAACATCATTAATTTTAATTATGGGATCAAAGCATCATTTACAATTTATTTTACATTTTTCCACTATTGTTAACATAAACGACCAAATACCGTTCCAAATGTTCGGTAGTAATATTGTGTCTCCATCACGCAAAACATTCTTATAAGCGGAAAAGGACCTTTCCACATCAACTGAGGTAAATGGACAGTATTTGAATTAGGATCCTATGTTGGCACTTACTTTTTCTGGTAGAGGTTCACCCATCCCATTAATAAAACTATCAATTTGGCACAAGGGTTCAAAGCCTAGGTTATTGTACTTCTTCAGCAAGGCGATGTACTCCATGAGAAAACCATGTCACATAAATCAAATAGGGATTAAATACTCGGAGGACTTTTCCTGCTTTGATCACATAGGGAGCAGCATCTGAAACAAACAAAAACACCCTTTCATCTGCAGAAGATTCTGTATATATTTTTCTAATACCCTCATTCACAAATTTGGCGATCGTGGAGTGATTTACTTTTTCAAGTTCTTTGTAGGCCGCTAAATAGGAAGAAGAAGGTTCTTCTTTTAAAGTGCCAACAATGTAACCGCAACAAGTCTCTGTAGTTTCGACAACTTGAATACAATTAATGCTGTGCTTGAGTTCATTGCGTATTTCTTCCAGAACATTTACGTAAATTGTCGGTATGTAATTTTTATGCAGTGTTGATTCATCTGATACATTTTTATTTAAGCTATATTTTCGCAGGAAGCCTTTGAGGTTAAGGTTTGTTAGTCTGTGAAGATGAAAATTGCTTGCAATGAATACCTTTGTACAATCCATACTACTGCAACTCGCTGCTGTCAAAAGTTGTTGTTGCGGTCCTTTCTTCTACATTACGTGGTAGGAAGACTGACCTTGACACGCTGGTCTATTTGAAACTTTCTTTTGTACGAAACGTTTTTCTTACAAACTCTACAATATAAAATAAATCCGTCATATGTAAATGCTCCAGGATGGTGAGCTATCCGCCAAATGACGTTTCTTTTTTCGGGCGGCATGGCGCACAGCACGTTACACACTACACGTCGTAAGCACGTTCAGTTGTGTACAAGTAAATAGAAAGTTAAATTGAAACAATGGACGTGCGACTAAGAGCCTGCGTAGTTTAATTTAATTGTTGCCGACGCGTATGGTATGACAGCGGAGGGGATTAACCGGAGGCGCGGGCGCAGGAGAATTGATTCTGTCTGCTTGTTCCTGATCCTTTTCTGTAATGATTTCGATAGGCAGTGGCCTCTCTGCAAGCAGTTCTAGGTCGCAGTCAATTTATGAGACATAAAAAATAGATCGAGCTAGAGACCACCCATCTAAATCTTTAAAATGTTATAAACGTAGAGCAATAATATGCATCGTCACTAGTTTTTAATTAAAATATGATGTAACCGGTGTAAAGGAGCCAAATATGCAAATACATATGCAACATGCAAATGCACATAAGCCGGTCTCTAGTAATAAGTATCCCTGGTGCAGAGAAACAACGCAAAGATCTGAAAGCAAGCTAGTTACCAGGTGCGTATGGAATCCCAGTCCGGTTTTAAAAAGTGTACTCTATGGCATTGGCTGTTTACCTAGCTTGCATTTATCGTGAGTCTCTCTCCAAGCACAAAGCCCCAAACGACTGGAAAAAAGGGCATGTGACTCCTGCGTATAAGAAGGGTAAAAAACGGACCCGCAAAATTTCAGAACAACGCTCATAACTTCGGTTTGACGCAGAATCCTAGAACGCATTCTCAGTTCGAATAGAATAAATTTTCTTGACGCTGAGAAGCTTATATCCACGGAGTAGTAAGATTTTAGAAAGCATCGCTCGTGTGAACTCAGCTTGCTCTTTTCTCATCTGATATACTGCGAACTATGGATGAAGAGCAATAGGCAGATTCCATATTTCTAGATTTACGGAAAGCTTTTGACACGGTGGCCCATAGCAGGCTGTTGACGAAGGTCCGACGGGCACGTGGAGTACAGTCACAGACATGTGAGTGGCTCGAAGACTTCTTACGTAATAAAACTGAGTCTGTTGTCCTTTACGACGAGTGTTCATAAGAGACCAGCATGTCTTCAGAAGCACACCAGCGAAGTGTGATAGGACCGCAGTGATTTGTTGGGCGGGGTGGGCAGCAATATGCACTTGTTTTCTGATGATGCTGTGGCGTACGGTAAGATATCAAAGTTAAGTGACTGTAGGAAGATACAAGATGACAGAACAAATTCCTAGCTGGTGTAATGAATGGCAGCTAGCTCTAAATGTGGAAAAATGTAAGTTAATACAGATGATTAGGGAAAACAAACCATTAAAGTTCGGATACAGCATTACCAGTGTACTGATTGACAAAGTAACGTCATTTAAATATCTGGGAGTAACATTCCAAAGTGATATGAAATGAAGCGAGCATGTGAGGATAGTGGTAGCGAAGGCGAATGGTCGACTTTCGTTTATTGGGAGAATTTTAGGAAAGTGTGGCTCATATCTAAAGGAGATTTCATATCGGACACTGGTGCGATCTATTCTTCAACACAGCTCGAGTGTTTGGGATCCATACCAGGTCGGATTGAAGGAGGACACTGAAACATTTCAGGGGTGGGCTGCTAGATTTGTTACCGGTAGGTTCTGACAACATGTTAGTGTTGCTACTGCTGCAGAGATGCTTCGGGAACTCAAATGGGAATCATTGGAGGGAAGGTTACGTTCTTTTCGAGGAACTCTATCGATAAAATTGAGAGAACCAGCATTTGAAGCTGATTACCCAATAGTTCTACTGCCCCCAGCATACACTGCACGTAAGGACCACGAAGATAAGAGACGAGAAATTAGGGCTCAGACGGAGGCATATAGATAGTCGTTTTTCCCTCGATCTGTTTGCATGTGGTACAGGAAAGGAAATGACTAGCAGTGGTACAGCCTTTCCTGCGCCAGACACATTATTGTGGCTTATTGGGTAACTACATAGATGAAGATGCAGATGTAGATTTTGTTATTTGTCTGCTTGCACTGCTACATTTCTACACTTTCAGCGTAGTCCTGTTACGCTAATTCAGTGTGATTACGACCTGCACATAGCCACAGACGGTTTTTATGCCAAAAGTGCATAATATGTTCCTAATTTCTGGCGATTTGGGGACTACTGTGTTATTGGTACTTTATTTTATTATAGAAGACTTCCACTGCAATTCATTTGTATTAGTAGAGTGTACACTTGGTAGCGTTTTTGCGGTAGTTTATACAACACGGTAGATAAATATATGGAATAAATTAAACATTACAACGTAGTCTCCCACATTATCTAACATTATCGAAGCTGCACTGAACTCATCCACTTGTTTCATTTCCTTCACTGATTTTTGAGTACGGTTTCTGCTCGTTAAGGAAGATTTCCTTGTTGTGTTAGCTTTTGCGATTTGAAACTGTGGGTTGATTGCGGTTCACGAAATACTTTGTGAGTGTCAGTGTTTTTCAATCAGTGTTGTGTTGTCTTTCCATTTGTATTATTATATGTTAGATTTGGTGACAATTAAAGCATTCTTAAGGAAAATTGCTGTATGTGAATAATATTAAAAAGAATTATTTCTACTCGAAAAGTTAATTTTATCGTGTGGTGACAAAAGGAGCGAATCATTTATAGCGAATGAGCTTCAAGTTTGTGGTACACAAAAGACATAAAGAATAAAAATATCTACGACAGCTACCGAAGAGTAGTGCCATCCAAATCATTCCCCCTGCCCTTTATTTGTTATGTTCGAGTTACAGTAGGTGAGTCTGCACATTATTTTTAACAACGCTTAGATCTAAATCATAGTTACAGCAATGCTAATAAAACTCATTGAGCTATGATTCAGATATTTCGGCTACCAGTCAGTACGGTTGCAGCAGGCTGCGCAGCATCTTCGTAAGGAGAGCTCCCCAACTGCTAGCCAGCTCAGTACATTTGCAATCGCGAGTCTCATGGAGAACCGGAAAGATTGTAGCAAACATTGGACAACTACGTGACCATCGATTTACTTCCTGAAGTGGTTCAGAACTGCTAAATTCAGTTAATACTTCCTAGTCTCTTCCGATAAGTAATCTCACTTCAGGTGTAATAATGGGGTGTCATTTATTATTTGATTCCAAGAAGGCCATTCCATAAAGAATCTGCAACTAATCCCATATTTAACGTTGGCAATTATCTCTGTTAATCTACAATACCTCAGTGAAAGCAGACTCTCAGCAGCATTGGCTCGCTATCTGAGTAGTAACCTGGCCTCTTTGTGGAGAGGAACGCTGTGTTAGCTCTACGTTCTAACCTCGCAAAAGGGGTAAGTATTTTGTCTGCGTTTTACGTCTTCTGTTACCTAGCTATAAGTTTCCAAATTGAGAACCATTAAGAAAAGCTTAGCGTCACCATTGTAAGGCTTATAATAATTTGGGTATATTACCTCATAGATGTAAAGGTGAAAAATTAAAGAAATTGCGAACTTTCATCCTTGTTAAAACTTATACTTTTTCGCTTACCCCAACACACATCTTAGTTTTTGTGAATACACAGTTATGTAGATTGTGTGGGGCACTGACTAATTTGTTAACTGGGTTTTTGAGTGTACTCTCACTACGAGGTTTATACATTTTTTTGGTGATACCGAAATGCTTCTTGGGTAAAAACAAATTACTTCACTAGACACAGACCGCATCAGACTCAAAAATGCGTAATATCTTGCTAATGCGTGATGGTTTGGACTGGCTCGTTTTACAGATAGTTTTACTCAGTTAAGTTAGACTTTTCTTCGTAGCAGTGTCCTGGTAAAGTGTAATTCATTCATATTAGAACAGAACATATTTTGTAGCGCTTCGCTTTGATTCACTGAATATAACAGAAAATCATTACAGAGAAATTTATCATCAATTGATGTACCCCCACCTATCTATTAACTGAAACAGTCCTAGGATGAGCAGGCAGTTTTTGGATTCCAAGCTTGTAGAAAGCTATTGATTTGGAGATAAACATGTCGTCAGTCCAAGTTTCAAATGGCGGCCGCTGTGGTCGAGCGGTTCTAGGCGCTTTACTACGGAACCGCGCTGCTGCTACTGTCGCAGGTTCGAATCCTGCCTCGGGCATAGAAGTGTGTGATGTCCTTCGGTTAGTTAGGTTTAAGTAGTTGTAAGTCTAGGGGACTGATGACCTCAGATGTTAAGTCCCATGGTGTTTAGAGCCATTTGCACCATTTAGACATCACGCACATCCATGTCCGAGGAAGGATTCGAACCTGCGACCCTCGCAGCCGCGTGGTTCCGGACTGAAGCACCTAGAACCACTTAGTCCAAGTTTAAAGTGAATTTTCGTCCATTTTCTTTACAGTTATTCGATAAGGTGCGAAAAGGATAAATGTCTGAGGGCTCTAGATCGGAAGAAGAAGTTCAATATGGATTGCTTTCCAACCAAGCTCATGTATTGGTTCTTTTGTGAAATTAGGAGAGTGTAGAATAGCGTTCTCGTGCAATAGCAGCCCTAGTTGCAGTTTAGTATGTTGCTTTTCGTGTGGTGCGTCTGCAAGGCGCCTCAGTTGAAAAAGATGCCAACTGAAATGGACACACCTCTGGGATGCAGTTATTAACACAAAACTTAATTGTGCCACTAGATGCACACAGTTATATTTTGAGGGCTCATGACGGCATAGGCTTGTGTCCCTTTTCCTAAAAAAAAAGAAAATCTGTTCAACCAAGTGATTCGCTCGTGTGCAAAGATTCCTTTTTGTCAAGAGCTGGTGCAGGTATCAAGTCGAAATTTGTGTCAAATACTAAGGTCGGCGGTCTTTTGAGGATGTTAATAATTTCAGCGCCGGCCGGTGTGGCCGTGCGGTTCCAGACGCTCCAGTCTGGAACCGAGCGACCGCTACGTTCGCAGGTTCGAATCCTACCTCGGGCATGGATGTGTGTGATGTCCTTAGGTTAGTTAGGTTTAATTAGTTCTAAGTTCTAGGCGACTGATGACCTCAGAAGTTAAGTCGCATAGTGCTCAGAGCCATTTGAACCCTTTTGAACCAATAATTTCAGCTTCTAAGTCAATAAAATCAAAAGATACGACCGTATACGGTATGTCACATATTTTGATACTTGAAAACTGAATCATCAAATACTAAAGATGAAGAACGCACGGCCATGCAGGTCCTTGAGATCTAGCGGAGCCGGCAAGGTAGCTCAGCGTGTTTGTCAGAGGGCTGGCTGTCTTCTGCAATAAAAAATTGAGTCCAGGAGTCAACCACATCATTGAACGGCTGTCATGTGTCGTCCGCCTAGACTATATGTAACTAACAAAGTAATAAAAAAACCACCAAGTTTTGTCACTGTATTTTTCCTAGCCTTCACCTCTCGACGATCTGAGGAATTCACGTTAAGCTGAAGGTCCACTTCACCCGACTGGTTAAAAAAAGGGTTCAAATGGCTCTGAGCACTATGGGACTTAACATCGGTGGTCATTAGTCTCCTAGAACTTAGAACTACTTAAACCTAACTAACCTAAGGACATCACACCCATCCATGCCCGAGGCAGGATTTTAACCTGCGACCGTAGCAGTCGCGCGGTTCCAGACTGAGCGCAGACTGGCTAACTGGGGTAGGTTTTGAGCACGAATTTTGCCGAAATGATGTTAAAAAAGTGTACTTATTTAGGCTTTAAAGAAATATTTTCTTGTATATTATGAAAAACACCGTCATTTAGTTTCAAACGATGGAGGTTTTTATTTGCTTTATCTTTACCTACAACATTTCGCTCATGTGGTAAGAGTTTATTTTTTGTTCTCTACAAGGAAGCCTTTTTTTTGTCTAAAGAAGAGTGCATTGTCTTACTTCTTTCAAGACGCTTTCGATATGGAAATAGGAGTAATAATGGGGCGAAGCCACGTCGTAAAAGGCGCTTCCGGCCAGTGTATGGAAGGGCTCAAGGGGAGGAAAGAGGGCAGTAAACAAGAAACGAAACTGAAGAGAATTAATGAAAGAGAAGAAGTGGCTCCCAATGAAAGCACTTGCGTCAGTGCATTGAGCCACACGAAATTATTATTATTATTATTATTATAAACATAATTGAGCACGAGTTCTGCTCGTACGTGTCCAGTTTCCGAGGTACACTTTGCCCTGGTGGATTACATACATTAATACTAAAGCCTACGTAATTATATCATACGAAATGAGGCTTAAAAACGTGAAGATGAGTGTGATCGATATCCTGTTGTAGCCTCACTCCCAGCAGAAATTTCCACATCCTTCCCAGTTGCCAGTTCGTGCATTGTAAAACCTGATATCAGTGATTAAAAATGATGTCAGAAACAAGCATTGGGTAGACAGCTAGCGATTATCGATTTGGACGAAGAAGGAAATGAATGACCTGAGCAGGTTGTAGTCAACCACGAGCGATTCAGAAACCTCGTTCCGTGTGGGGCATCGTTCTTTACGATGCAATCAGGAACCAGTTATCTGTGTAGGTTCGGGGTCTGTTGGAATGATTCTAGCTACTGACGCTTAAGGTCTGTGTTCGATTCACACACCAGGCAACCATTTTTGACAAGCACAAACAGTCCCTCAAATCAACATTAAACATAGCGTCCGTTCGCTACCTACTTTCGAAGAGTCGCTGTGAGTCGGAGCACGACATAGGCAGTAGTTACCCCTGGTAGTAACTATGTCATGGATTTGTTGTTTTATTAATGAGCGAATCGTCACGTAAGATCAATGAGTACTTATCTCTTATTGTACCTAAACTTGAGATATTGGCAGTATTGATGCTGGCGAGGCTTTCAAACTCAGATCTCCCTTTTCGCTGGGTTTGACGTCTTTCATACCATGCAGAAGCTTCGTTTCATTGTTTCCGCAAATTTCCGAACTTCTCAAGGTCTCCATGAAGCGCCTGTCTCGGTTGGAAATCTGATCTGGCACAAAAGTTTCATTGTGTCATTTCAACTCGTGGCGTGCGCACACCAAACTACGGTCGACAAATGATTATGAATTTTAACACCCCTCCGTGTGTTTTCAACAATAACGGTTGGTACTGGTTTCGAACTCCACGTCAGACACAAAACTTTTCGTCATATCATTTCAGATTCAAAAACGCTACTCTTAGTTACAGGTGGAAAAGAATTTCATAGTCGACGTCTTTTCGTGTGCAGTGAACAACAATTGTGAGATTGAAAAGATTAACAAAAAAACAATAATCCTGTATCAGATCTGCAATAACTATATTACGGAAATTTTATATACAGAAACAAGCTGTATTACATGCCACTGAAGGTGGTTAACAAATAAAATGATAAGAAACGAGTATGCCACTATAAAAACAAACTTTCATTTATTTTCGCCAGACGAATCACTTCCCAAGAACATTACAAATGTGTTTGAAGTGAAAGTTTACTTACCGAACGCATCTCTCATTTTCACCTCTCTTTTAGGTACATGAGCGCCAATATTCCATGTATTAGATCTTGCAGTTATTTACAACGGAAATTTCTGTCACTTGAAAAGGAAATTCTGTTCTATCACCTGAAAAGGAAATTCTGTACCTTCCTTAGTCTACCTCACGATATTGTATTTTGAATCTACTGTTTGCTGCGTTTATGTGGATTTGTTCAGCCCTCAGCCCTCCTAAAGCACCGGGCCCTGCTGCTACCTGTCAATTGTGTCCGTCCCGACCTGTAGGTTGTTTGCTTAGGCCGCCTCGCAAAACATCCAACTGTTGAGACAGCATACTTCACGGACCCCTTCTCAAAAACCATCACTCAAAACTCACGCAGTCTCTTTGTAGCTTCAGAGATAGCCTGTAACGATTTCCTTTTGTGTGTCTCCGGATTTCGTTGTTTTTTCGGGAAGACTGCTTCCAAGCACAAATATCTCTGCCCGTATGTCACTAAATTTAATTGTTTTACTGTGTCATACGTTGTAACTTGATGTTTGGAGCGGGTGAAAATCTGGCCCAAGATTTTAGAGGTTTGCCTGGGCCACTAATTTTGCCAACAGAATTCAGATATTTTTATTCAAAGACCGCTGACGTTCTACATTTACACGCATGCTTCGCATGTTACTGTGAACGGCATCGTTGAGGATGTGTTCTTCCAGTATCAGCCACTAGCTGTCCTATCCATCCTTGTATGAAACTGAGAACTTCGGTTCTGTATGCTGCCGCTCGTTATCTTATCACCATGTTACAAGGCGTTCCGAGTATGCCCGTACACTAATGTTACAGAATAGAGTTTTAGAAGAACGAAGTCGATTTTCATCCAGAGATTGGCATTTGACTACACTGGGTATCTCTTTTACACTTGCGTCTTACACGTGCTGACATAATATGATCTTAGAAGTGCACCTTTTAATTTCCTGTAGACACAGGTTTTCCGTGATTATCCTGAATCTCTTAAGCGAATCCCGAATTGGAAGAGCACAGCCAATTTTCTTCCCCGTCCTATACTAACCAGAGCAATGACATCGTCGTCGACGCGATATTAAACCCTAATATTACCTTGTTGCTTTCGGTGTAACAATACCTCAGAACGGATTCTAAAACAGTCTCGCATGTAGTTTCATTAAATGATGCATTACTCTTTTATAGAATTCTCCTAAGAATTATGAGGGCCGCGGTGGTCTCGCGGTTCTAGGTGCGCAGGTTCGAATCCTGCCTCGGGCATGGATGTGTGTGATGTCCTTAGGTTAGTTAGGTTTAAGTAGTTCTAAGTTCTAGGGGACTGATGACCACAGCAGTTGAGTCCCATAGTGCTCAGAGCCATTTGAGCAAGTTTGAGCAATTATAAGGATTCCATTAATCCATAGTATGTTTATTCCATTACATGTTGTTACCCTTTGATATTAAAACGATGCGACTATCTCCAAAATGTTACCAATAACGATTTTATCCAACAGAATGATTTAATTAGCACGTTTCTGTGGATTATACTACAACTGCCCTCATAAAGGATAAGCTTGGATTCATTTAAGCAAATGAAGGTATTTTCTAATTCGTGCTTCCTTTTCTTACAGCCATTCAGCGATGGTGCTTCATTGAAGACGGAAGCATAATCAGTGAATGACCTATCTGCTGACCCTGTATAGTAAATTGTTTGTTTGTGGTGAGTATATCTGCGGTATGTTACGTGTCTTAGAGGATTACCTGTTGTTACTTTCATTTTTATCGTGCATTCACTGTTCATTTAATGTCCTACAGTCGTCAAAAATTCTTTGAACGAAGCACATATCTGAGACGGTTCTTCTTATGATCGAATCCTAATTATCGGCAGACAGTATTGCCCAATGCCGAACGCCTTTCACAAATATAGAACGACGCAAAGTACCTGTCTGTCTGGCTTTTGCCATTACAATATATCTTGTTTGAAAGCAAGGAGAAGTATAATAAAGAGGTAGAGCTGCCTGAACACGTACTGATCATTCAAGACAATCTACTTTTCCTAGAAAAACGTCATTATATTCAAATTCAAAATTTCTCCTTTCAGTCATATCGGATTTTTCAATGTGCCAGAAATTCAAGACGAATGTGCAGAAGTTCATTCAGAGCACTGACTGTAAAATCGGGCACGAATCTTTCGGGCAATAGGGCCTTGTTCAGATTGAATTTAACTTTTTTTCTGTGCTTGAAGTGCTCATTTCATCAGTACATGTTTACGAGATTGTGCACACCACAAGCTGTACACCGCAAGACACGGCGTAACGGTTAGCAGGCTGGAATCACTTTCGGTCAGAACGACATTCAAATCATCCATCAGGTCTCCTACTTCGCTCTCAATTGGCTCCCCTAAACCAATTGAAGTATTCATTGCAATAATAATCCTTGTAATTTTTTACATTTTCGTGGTTTGAAACGTGGCACGCCGCTCAGCCATTCTCTTTTCATCCATATTTCATCAGCACTTTGAGCTTACGCAAGTTGAGCTACGTTAATATAATTTTTATATTTTGTAATGCCACTACAATAGTTGTATACGCTGATTTCATCTCCTCTCTTCAGGATTCTGCAATCTAACCTGCGGCTGGCTATTTCTATTCTTTTTGTGGGTGAGCATTAGAAATGAGGTGCGCTGAAGACATAGGACGGAGTTGCAAGAGTAGCACCCAAAAACCGACCCCAGTGGGCCGAGGGAACGCGCTGCGCCCTTCGCAGAACCGATACACAGGTGAACAACAGGCAGAATCCACCCAGGCGTTGTCTAGGAGAAAATCACCTCGGATAGATTCATACTTTTTGGATGGTCCAGCTGAAAGCATTCGTTCCGGAAGACATTACTCTGCCGGTAGGAGGTAGACCTCCGATCCGTGACAAGAAAAGTACAATCAGCTCATAAATATCTCCTGGCTGTCCAAAATACATGACAAAACAGTTCTGACATGATACAGGTTCAGCATACCGCAGAATTGACAGAAAGATTCGAGCACATTTTTTTGTCTTTTTCAAAGGTCTGTGATGGGAGGCTAACTGCTGCTTGAGAAGGAATTGCTTGATGAAATTGATGTGACGTCAGGAGAACGTAGCACGTAGAGTGATGTTTTTAGCAACTGTTGGAGGAAATTGAGATTATTGGTTTTTAAGGTTTGGCCTTTGATCGCTGGAGATTTTGTTAGAAGAAAACACTTACGCCATTGGTGGACCGGTATAACTCTAAGAGGATTGGTTGCCAAGATTCTTGGAGGGAATAAGTGAGTAATCAACTCTTTACTGACTAGAAATTAAAGACTTGGTCTCGAAACTTGGAGCAAAGTCCGCATGATGCTCGGATATCCCACGTTCGTTACCATATTGTGAGTTGTTTTAGTTTCTTCGTTTCCAGTTAGAAAAACATTCACTTTATTTGATTTATTGGGAGGTCAAGTCAAGTTTCACAAACTTAGGTATATGATTATGAGCTAATTGCTAATTCCCCACGAAGTAACTTGGCCAACTGACAGTTCACTTACCTGCTTCTCATAGTTAATATTTTATGTTTGTAGCTGTCGTAATTTCATGACTTATTTAGAAGCTGTTTCATTCTCATGCCTTTTTATAACACACTAAGAAGTTGAGTTAGATCATGACTTTGATTAGAGAAGAGGTTTCCTCCCACATGATATTAAAAATTTTTAATGAGAAAATGTGTATTTCCAGCCTTAAGATTCACTGTCAGCTTCAAGATCTCTCATAGCGTTAATCATTCCGTTGCGCACGTTTATCCCAGCATTGGCTCTTAAAGGAGTGTCTGTATCACGATTAGCTCTGATTCTGTTAACTTCACACACATAAACCCAGGTTTCTACAAGTATCAGTGCGTTTTGGTAGTGAGACCCAAGACTCACCACTTCGATTAATCAAATTTCTCAGAATCGGCATTTATCCTGAGTTATTACAACTCAAACATAGAGCGATTCTACAAAAAGAGCCCTTCTCAAAAACATTTCCTTCAAAAACGGCCTTTGTAACTGGAGAGAGGGCTACATCTGTGCGAAAATTGGCCACAATGTAACCCGAATATTTACTGTCGGGGTTGCTATTATAATCTGTCAGACAGCAGTAGCTGGCAGCGACAAAAGCAGCAACAGGGAAGTAACCGATTTTGTGACTTTTACGAGAGCCTAACCAGGAGCGAATTTTATAACATCATCTGTGTGCTTTAATAGTTTAGTTTCTTGTGTTTCTGCGTGTTTATTTATTATCTAATAGCCACAGTTGTCGCCTTTTCGTTGGCGTCAGAAAGTAAATCGATTTTGTGACATATTACAAGTTCCTAATCAGGGGCGAATTATTTAGTTTCACCTGAGCGCTTCGGTAGCTAGGTTTTTGAATCTCTCCGTGTTCACCTAATTTATTAGACACAGTTCCTCCGTTTTAGTAAGGGTTTACAGTTAAGTTGCGCAGCACGTGCCGATAGTCCATTTACCTGCTTAGTTTAGTTTTCCGGGATCTTTAGTATGGATAGGAACTGCAATTGTTGTGTACAGATGCGAACCGAGTTGGTGACACTTCCCTCTCAGCTTCAGGCTGTGATGGCTTCTGTTACACAGCTTGAGGCTGCATTGGACGGGCGCCACTGTTGTGGGCCGGCCGTGGGGATCCAACGGACGTCCAGCACATCCGAGTCCTCTGATCGGTTCTCACCGGTGGACATCCCAGTTACTGCTCGCACTAAGGTTGACCCCTCACCTGCGGTCGAGTGGGAGGTCGCCCCGGGGCGTAGCAGGCGGCGAAAGACTTCCCAGGCGGCCGCACAGAAGGCGTTCCCGGTTGGTCAGACAGACAAGTTCCAGGCGCTGTCTGTGCCTGACGCTGTCGCTGAGCCAGATGCTGTCGCCTGTAATATTTCAGTGGAAACCTCTCAGCCTGCAAGATACGGACAATCACAGAGGGTGGGAATATTGATAGTTGGGATCTCCAACGTTAGGTGCGTTATGGGGCACATTAGGGAGATGCTGCAATGAAGGGAATGAAACCAATATGCAATCAGTGTGCATACTGGCTAGAGTCATTCCGGATGTGGAACAGGTCCTCCCGGATGCCATGGAGAGCACAGGGTGCTGTCAACTGTAGGTGGTTGCTCACGTCGGTACCTATGGTGTGTGTCACTTTGGATCAGAAGAGATTCTCACTGGTTTCGAGCGGCTAACAGAAGTGGTAAAGGCGGCCAGTCTTGCTTGCAAGGTGAAATCAGAGCTGACAATTTGCAGCATAGTCGAGAGGACCGATTGCGTACGTCTGGTACAGAGCCGAGTGAAGGATCTGAATCAGAGGCTCAGACGGTTCTATGACCGTGTAAGTTGCAGATTCCTCGACTTGCGCCAAATGGTGGTTGGGTTTCGGGTTCCGTGGAATAGGTCAGGTGTCCACTACACGCCGGGGCTGTGTAGCGTGGAGTGAGCGGTTTTTTAGTTTAGGGGATCTCGGGAAAACACAAGAAGGGCTTCAGCCACAAACGGTGCAGGCTGAACACAGGAAGAACGTGGATGCAGGAACCATAAATATAACAGTTGTAAATCGTCGTATCTGTGTTGGAAAAGTACCAGAGCTCCAAGCGCTAATAGAAAGCACTGATGCTCAAATCGTTATAGGTACTTAAAGCTGGCTAAAGCCGGAGGTAACCTCAGCCGTACTTTTTGGGAAGAACCTAACGTTGTTCCGGAAGGATAGGCTAAACACGGTTGGCAGTGACGTGTTTGTTGCTGTTAGAAGTAGTTTATCTTGTGGCGAAATTGAGGTAGATAGTTTCTGTGAGTTAGTATGGGCAGAGATCGTTGTTGGCAACTGGAATAAAATAATAATGGGACCCTTTTATCGACCTCCCAATTCAGATGATAGAGTTGCTGAAAGATTCAAAGAAAACTTGAGTTTGATTTCAAACACGTACAAGGCCCGTACGATTATAGTTGGTGGTGACTTTAATTTACCCCCGAAATGTTGGCGAAAACACATGTTTAATTCCGGAGGTACGCATAAAACGTCACCTCCAGTTGTGCTAAACGCATTCTCGGAAAATTATTTCAAGCAGTTTGTTCATGAGCCCACGAGAGTAGTAAATGGCTGTGAAAACACACTTGACCTCTTAGCAAAAAATAGCCCTGAGTTAATACCGGGCTTCAAAACGGAACAGGGATTGGTGAACACAGGGTTTTCGTAGCGGGAATGAATATTGTAACCACCAAACCCTCCAAAAATAAGAGAAAAATATACCTATTCACAAAAGCAGATAAGGATTCACTTGATGCCTTCCTGAGACACAATCTCCACTCCTTCCGAATTAATGATATAAGTGTAGACCAGATGTGGCTTGAATTCAGAGAAATAGTATATGCAACAATTGATAGATTTGTACCAAATAAATTAACAAACGACGGTGCTTATTCTCCTTGGTACACAAAACGGGTCAAACACTGTTCCAGAAATAACGAAACAAACTTGCCAAATTTAAACAGACGTAAAATCCTCAAATGGGCGATCTTTTACAGAAGCTCAAAATTTAGCGTGGACTTCAATGCGAGATGCTTATAACAGTTTCCTTAACAAAACTTTGTCTCGAAACCTGGAAGAAAATCAAAAAATGGTTCAAATGTTTCTGAGCACTATGGGACTTAACATCTTAGGTCATCAGTCCCCTAGAACTTAGAAGTACTTAAATCTAACTAACCTAAGGACATCACACAACACCCAGCCGTCACGAGGCAGAGAAAATCCCTCACCCCGCCGGGAATCGAACCCGGGAACCCAGGCGTGGGAAGCGAGAACGCTACCGCACGACCACGAGACGCGGGCGGAAGAAAATCCAAAGAGATGCTGGTCGTATGTGAAGTATGTTAGCGGTAAGAAACAGTCAAGGCCTTCTCTGCGCGTTATGAATGGAGATACTATCGAATCTGAGTTATTAAACACAGCCTTCCGAAATTCCTTCACAAAAGAAGACGAAGTAAATATTCCAGAATTCGAATCAAGAACAGCTGCGAACATGAGTAACGTAGAAGTAAATATCCTCGGAGAAGTGAAGCAACTTAAATCACTTAATAAATGCAAGTCTTCTGATCCAGACTGTAAACCAGTTACGTTCCTTTCAGAGTATGCTGATGCATTAGCTACATACTTGACAATCATATACAACAGTTTACTCGATGGAAGATCCGTACCCAAAGACTGGAAAGTTGCACAGGTCACACCAATATGCAAGAACGGTAGTAGGAGTAATCCATTTAATTACAGGCCCATATCATTAACGTCGATGTGCAGCAGGATTCTGGAGCATACATTGTGTTCGAACATTATAAATTACCTCGACAAAATGGTCTATTGACACACAGTCAACATGGGTTTATAAAACATCGTTCTTATGAAACACAACTAGCTCTTTATTCGAATGAAGTGTTGAATGCTACAGACAAAGGACTTCATATCTATTCCGTATTTCTGAATTTCTAGAAGGCTTTTGAAACTGTACCACACAAGCGGCGTGTAGTGGAATTGCGTGCTTGTGGAATATCGTCTCAGTTATGTGACTGCACTTGTGATTTCCTGTCAGAGGGGTGACAGGTCGTAGTAATTGACGGAAAGTCATGGACTAGAACAGAAGTGGTTTCTGGCGTTCCCCAAGGTAGTGTTATAGGCCCTTTGCTGTTCCTTATCTATATTAAAGATTTGGGAGACAATCTTCTCACGGAATTCCAATAATCAACTTTCTCCTCCGGATGCGACAACATTTTGTTGACACCGACCTACACGGGGAGGAACGATCACCACTATAAAATAAGGGAAATCAGAGCTCATACGGAGAGATATATGTGTTCGTTCTTTCCGCGCACTAGACGAGATTGCAAAAATAGAGATTTGTGAAGGTGTTTCGATTAACCCTCTGCCAGGCACTTAAATGTGATTTACAGAGTATCCATGTAGGTGTAGATGTGTTAAGGCTCACTGTTTGCGATTCTGTAATTCCGAAGACGATGTCTAGAAAGAAAGGGAAAAAAAGAATAAGTCGACAGGCGACAGTGCATGGAGAAAGAACTACTGGTGTTGACGATACAGGTTCACAGTCTAGTACCTATTTGTACACGACACCGTTTTTTGTTGTACTGTCTGACTGCCTGTTAATGGTACAACAGCATACCTACTTATCTGTAGAGAGCCATTCATGGTGTGTCATGCATTAGCTCGGGGTAGACTTTGCACTGTAAAGCAGCTTCTGAACTTGAACTTAGGTTTATAACGACGCTCTCGGTATTCATCCAGGCCCACTGTATTAGGTCACAGTCTCTCCTTAGTTTTCCAACAAACTTTCCGTACAGCTGTTTCCATTAAATAATTCGTCTAGGGATACTATGATAACTGTTTCAAGTGGGAAAATCGACTGTTAAGGGGTCACGAATTATACAGTGAAGTGTCGACGAATGCACTATCCTAGTTCGGCTCACCCCGTCCCGGCTGAGAGCTAAGCGGCAACCGACTCACACCACAACTATACCTGATCTGCAGTGTCTTATCAACAAGCAAAGATTATCTTACACTGGTAGTCACGCCTACAATAGGCTCGATGGAGAACTTCATCGGTAAGTACATATACATCTAAATTATTAATATGCGG
Organism: Schistocerca serialis cubense; assembly: GCF_023864345.2. Classification (NCBI taxonomy): domain Eukaryota; kingdom Metazoa; phylum Arthropoda; class Insecta; order Orthoptera; family Acrididae; genus Schistocerca; species Schistocerca serialis. The sequence goes on from NC_064640.1 coordinate 589,133,657, forward strand.
CAAATACATTGCCATGTAAGGGCACTGTACCCTCACAAGATACGCTGAAAATGAGAGAGGATAGCACAATAACATGTCTCGTGCAGTTCCTCGTCCACTCAGATAAATTACTGAAGATCACACGTGTCTGTATATGCTTGTACAGAGTCTGAAAATGTTCAAAATAGCGTCAGTGGACAGGATTTCATCTTAATCACACGCCAAGAAACAGAATCAAATAATTGACGTTCCGGGTAATATCTTAACCTTATGTTCAGTACTGCATTACATACCACGATGTTGATGAAGTATAACTGGTGTAGAAATCGTATCGTTCAGTCTCATTCCCAGATAAACTTTCTAATTCAACCTGTGTCACTAAGGACAGTACCGTGGGAAAAACCTGATTGCAGCTAGGCTGAAAGCTAAATTACTAAAGTGACATGTGAATTATTCAGAAATGACTAGTAAGCTATACAAAAATATAATGGAGGAAAACAAAGTATACAGCGGACCCCGATGTTTTATCGCTCTCCTGCCAAAAGTAAATTTTTAGCAAGCATTGTTTTCTAAGCAACTCTTCGGTAAATGCTAAAATAGTTTCTTTGTAGTGATAGATGAAGATTTTGCTTCCCAATTCTTATTCTATCGAAGCTTGTGGTCCGTCAATAATTACGTCGTTGACTTACTTACTTGCAATCTCTCATGATATCAGAATTCTCCTGTATCAATCCAAATTTGAACCGGGAAATTATATTTTTAACCTCTCCTTGTTGTCTATTGTTGTAAAGTGCCATTGAACGGTGAAACAACTTATAAATGGATCTTCTTTTCTAATGCGACAGAAAGACGTCGCCGAAGATTTTCACGTCATGGCTTTCTCGCTTTTTGATTGACCTTAATATTATTGATGCTCTTTCTAAATAGTTTCTATGAGTTTCTTTTATAGTTTGTCCTGGACTTGGTTTACATACTTGTAACGTGTACAAGAGCTCATAAGATTTTCTATGAGATAAGCATATATGACTTTTTTCTTTAGTCCCCTAGAACTTAGAACTACTTAAACCTAACTAACCAAAGGACATCACACAACACCCAGTCATCACGAGGCAGAGAAAATCCCTGACCCCGCCGGGAATCGAAGCCGGAACCCGGGTGCGGGAAGCGAGAACGCTACCGCACGACCACGAGCTGCGGACACAAGTATTCCTATATGGCACTTTTACATAGTGGTTTTGCTGCCGAGCTTTGCATGACGTCATAAACTATTTTAAAATTTGCTGTGGGGGCACTTCCAGTACGTCACTGACACCAACGATGAGACGATGCGTCAGCAACAGGATTTTCTTGTTGATGAAGGTTGTCGCTGATAAAGCGACGGCACAAAACTCTTTCTGCACCAAATTATCTTGACACAGATTGAAGTAAGTTCTTCCTCCAAAGAGTACTTCGCATTAGCATTTTCAGCAAATCCGAAAATTGTAGAGATTACGGAAGTGGACTTGCTCTTGATGTAATAATGGTAGGCATAGCTATGGACCCAATATTCCTGACAGTGTCTTCATCGACATCATTTCAAAATTAAATTTTGGTAGTTTCATGGTCATTATTTTCATCATGGCAGCAACACCAGCAAACGTTACTAAATTGTCTCAAATGAAAAACAGCCTACAGTTTCTCTAATTATGTCAATTTTAAACTTTGACAATGGTTTCGACTATAATAATATAGCCTTCTTCAGAAGTCCTAAAAAGTGATCAAAATAACATCTAGACCAGTAATACAATTTATGCATAAACTTCAAAAATTACGTATGTGAGAAAATATTACTTACCTAAGCTTTTAAAAATGAAAAATGTCTTAGTCCAGTGGCTGGCTCTAGATCAATTAAAAAAAAAAAAACTTCAACAGACATAAACCCGTTTCGATCATAAGTAAAATTATACAGGGTGTTACAAAAAGGTACGGCCAAACTTTCAGGAAACATTCCTCACACATAAAGAAGGAAAAGATGTTTTGTGGACATGTGTCCGGAAACGCTTAATTTCCATGTGAGAACTCATTTTAGTTTCGTGAGTATGTACTGTACTTGTGGTGTCACCGCCAGACACCACACTTGCTAGGTGGTAGATTAAATCGGCCGCGGTCCATTTAGTACATGTCGGACCCGCGTGTCGCCACTGTGTAATCGCAGACCTAGCGCCACCACAAGGCAGGTCTCGTGATACGAACAAGCACTCGCCCCAGTTGTACGGACGACCTAGCTAGCTACTTGATGTACGAAGCCTTTCTCTCTCATTAGCCGAGAGACAGAATAGCCTTCAGCTAAGTTAATGGCTAAGAACTAGCAAGGCGCCATTAGCCTTACAGTGATTGTAATTAAAATCTCCTGTGTATAGTCAAGAGCGATGTACCACAATGATTGATTAAAGATAAGTATTAATCCAGCTACGTACTTTTCTTCATAGCATTAATTACGTAGCCTGTTCCAGTACTTGACGCCCGTCGGCGTGTGTGTGTACGCATGCCTTTCTTTCGGCTACCCGTCACTGTGGACTGGCTGCCTTGTCAGTCCACTTCAGTACTTCCTCGATTTACCGCCATGATTTCATACGGGATACTCTACCTGTGCTGCTAGAACATGTGCCTTTACAAGTACAACATGTGGTTCATGCACGATGGAGCTCCTGCACATTTCAGTCGAAGTATTCCTACGCTTCTCAACAACAGATTCGGTGACCGATGGATTGGTAGAGACGGACCAATTCCATGGCCTCCACGCTCTCCTGACCTCGAACCTCTTGACTTTCATTTATGGGGGCATTTGAAAACTCTTGTCTACGCAACCCCGGTACCAAATGTAGAGACTCTTCGTGCTCGTATTATGGACGGCTGTGATACAATACGCCATTCTTCAGGGCTGCATCAGGGCATCAGGGATTCCATGCGACGGAGGGTGGATGCATGTATCCTCACTAACTGAGGACATTTTGACCGTTTCCTGTAACAAAGTGTTTGAAGTCACGCTGGTACGTTCCGTTGCTGTGTGTTTCCATTCCATGATTAATGTGATTTGAAGAGAAGTAATAAAATGAGCTCTAACATGGAAAGTGAGCGTTTCCGGACACATGTCCACATAACTTATTTTCTTTCTTTGAGTGTGAGGAATGTTTCCTGAAAGTTTGGCCGTATCTTTTTGTAACACCCTGTATATGGCACCGTATGCTTGGACACGTCCGCTGAAATTCAAGCTCGTGTGCAGCTGTCGTTCCATACCAGACTGCAAAGCTGTGTTGCCGCTGCCGGTGGTCATTCTGAACACACCCTGTGATGGTCACTCGTCTTGTTACTGTGTGTCCATGTGGGAACTTTTCATAGTACGGATCGTACTAGACTCCTGCAGCAAACACCACTGACATTCTAATTTACTCTGGTTTTATTTGGTTATTGTCAATAGATATTGTTCCATTAAAAATGTGTATTTTTGCACAAAAATACACTTTCTAAGTCTGTTGATTGGCTAAGAGTACGAGCCCCTGACTATCAATCCATTCTGTGATAACTGTACATTAATTGCACTTTTCATTTCTGCAATACTTCCGGTGAATGTTTTAGACGATTCACCATGTATATTTTTCTGTAGTATTTCCACACGAAAACTAAGCCTTGTGCATTTGTTTTCGCACTGCATCTTGCATATTAAGGATTCTAAACCCTACTTTAGCTACACAGTTCATTGCAAATCATTTTTTTACTACCTAACTAAGAGATCAGTTTTATTCCTCACCTGAAAGTGAAAAGTTCTTGTAGAGTTACATTCCTCACGTGCTATTCCATGCAGGCTGCACACAGAAGATCAAGCAAATCATTGCACTTTGAGACGAATTTATACGTAGTACTTCAAATTTCATTTAAATATCACAAGTAAGTTCAGTTACCAAAATCTGCAATAAAAAATAGCACAGGTTTTTCCATGATACCACAATTTAATAAAGCAGGCAGTGAGGCATTCGACCTAGAATTCGTACAACGATTGACCTGCTCTGTACGCTAGCTACAGTAGACTTCACTCGTCCTGTTCAGTGTGTGACGATTCATGCACGGCTAGTCTGCAACTCCTGCACTGCCTCGAATGTTTCGAATGACGCCCATGGCAGCTTCCTGACCAGATTCTCCTATCCAGAGGCTATGAAAATCTTCCACTGTAAACTGAAATTTCTCATAACTTACCCATTTGGGACACTAACAGTCATTAATTTTTGTCATGGTAAAGGTTGATGCTCCAGTGACGCTTGTTTAGTCTTAAGCCTCTACTCTCTAAAGGTACGTGCCTAGACAAACGGTATCAGTGCTGTAAAGTGGGCCAATTGCGGCAATATGCTGATCCAACATTGTGTCGCAACGTTCACTGGGCTTTCCGTCCGCCTGCCAGTCGGTATCCAGCCGACTGACAAACCAAGAGGCGCCTCAGCAAGCGACGCACGTGGCTTTAGCAGCAGCACTTCAAAAGACCCGCTCGAGCGAGCGTAAATACTGGCCGACCTGCTAGGCTGGTTACCAAACGAATCGCAAGTCTTAGAGTTGTCGTACATCCGCCGCGATGTCGCTGCCTCTCTGCCATCATCCTGACAGGATACTAACGGGGACCAACTGCCATCTGATGGGCTGGAGGCCCAACTGAGTCTCTTTCAGCCATTGAGAAACTGGGACTCTCGCCAGAGCCTGTCGCCCATCTGGGGTTCACTCACTGGACGGATGCGTCCGTCACTTGACTCGGCCGTGCGGAACTTAGAAGAAACCCCTTAAGTGAGAGATCCGTGGTTCAGTCTTGAGTAAGGCTCATTTGAAAGTGTTGTGTTAACAATTATGACAGTAACAATATTAGCCACTATTGACTCACTGCGAACATCAAGAGGGCGACAGAAAATGAGTGTTCCGAAAGTGCAGAGATCAACCTCCTATGGGATGCATGTATTGAAGTTCACAAAATGGACATCGTCGTCATTCAAGAAATGTTCAAAACAAACCATTAACGTGCATCAGGAACGCCGAAGAATGAAAGATGGCGTGCTACATTGATCACAGAGGTTCGCAAGCATCCTACGTTCCTGTAGCCCTTCTGGCCTCAAACTTCGTTACTTGTTGTCCTCAGCCATCTGGCCCCTTCCCTGTTCCCATTCCGGCACTGTACAGCCCTTTATTCCACAAACAATAAATAAAAAAAGAGCCTGACACGTTCCACATCATTACGAAGTGTCGTATTCATGATCTATGAAACAAGTACTAATCTAATATAATCTAAGAGCGAAGGCGAAATCCTTTGGAATCATAAACCGTGCAGGACGTTCACATGGGACACCACTCTTAAAGTATGCTTATAGAATCATATTGATGTAACGGGGTACTGGGAACTGATGCAATGTAATGGCTTGCAGACGAATGTGAAACAGTCTGTCGTGTAGCATACCGTGAAACTGGCTATCGCGTAAGGCGTAGGTGGAGATAGCGCGGTAATATGTTTTATAGACACGGAAAAAACAAACATCCAGAGGCTGTAATTGTCCATGGTTCTAGGTGGTACCAACTGCAGCGTCACACACTTTTCAGTAGGGATAGTTTACTCTAAAAGAGTATGATTTTTACACGCAAACAAGGAATCAGGCACAAGCGCGTTTCTTTTACCAGCTATTGGCCAGAAGCAGTAGTCATATCATAGTCGTACATCCCTTACTTTTTTCCACTCCTGCTCCCTGGGACGTAAATAATATCTACTGCCCTTGCAAGATCACTCCCACGAGAAAGAATCGTAGGGGGCGGAGCACCTCTAACTTCTCCCCGTACAATAAATAACTTTCCAGGCAATTTACCATTCAGATTAACAGTCGGGATAATTGTATACGAATGCGTTAAGGCATTGATGGTAGCTGATCTTACAACCATCTAGGAACCTCAAACTTCCAGGGCTCCTTTCTTTTGCATTTTCTCTTCAAATCCCGATTGGTCAAAGTTGAAATCAGGTATTTTACAACGATTGGATAAGTTTATTTACCTCATCTATAACTTTTTGGGTATTTCATGTGCATCGTCAAGTTGACGCTTTTTTTTGAAAGTACGTTATCTTAGGTCTTCCAATTCTGTAGCACTGTTTGAAGTTGCACTACCATTCAATGCCTCCATTGAAGTCACTGTAACCAATGCTGACAGCAGTTTCATACGCATAACGTAGTAGGTCACATTATGCGCATCCTGCAGAATGTATCGAGCATCCTTGAAATACGCAACACCAGTTTTTGTAACAAGTGCGCCTTGTCTTCCCATGAATATTCGTAGTATTTCTTATGTACTATATGGTCACATTGCTGCGGACTTTTTTTTTTTTTTTACTCTGCTGCAGAGAATCTTCCACGCCCTTAATAATGTTTAGTGCTCGCTCCTTGTACAACGATTGTCCTTCACTGTGTTTCAATTACGCTGAGGTTTGTAATTCCCTGTCCAACAAGTACGATGAACTACATAGCTTGACACTTGTTTCAGTATCATTTTTACTTTTTAAGCGCCTTTTTTATCATTGTATTTATACGACACCAAACATTTCACTGACTCACCTTGCGGAAAAGCAAATATTTCATCTGCTATTTATTTCTCACTCTGTGAAAGTTCTTGGGCTCTTTTCTGACGAAATGTCAACTGGGACCACTGTTGTAAATATAATGCAACGATTGCTTTGTTTATCATAACCATTGATCTGATTTGTATGAACATCACTAGCACTGTAGCACTGTTGTGAGTTACTCGTCGACTAAGAAGCTCAACTACGCTCCGTTGCTTCGTAGATTCCAATATTTTGGCTGCATGGTAGACTATATTTGTTGCGTCGAATGCCGTAACCATCATTGACCTGTTGCGATCTCACTCTTAACCATAAATGAAGATTGTATCTGTTCTTTCAGACATGTCCTAACGAACGGATACAATCTTCATATAGTGAAGACTAACCGGCCTTGACCTTCTTCTTCTGTGCTGGATGCACACGCATTGCCCGAACTCTTACGGGACTCGGTAAGACTGTCTGCCTCGAGTCTTGAGTGTAATGGGCAGATGCACTACGAATGTAGTGTGAGGACATTAAGCTGGGAATGTGGGTTTCACAGGGAGCGTGCAAGGGATAAATCCCTGCAGTTGCACTATACTGTGTGCCCTCTGTGGCTCAGATGGATAGAGCGTCTGCCATGTAAGCTGGAGATCCCGGGTTCGAGGTCCGGCCGGGAAACACATTTTCAACTGTCCCCGTTGATGTACAGTATATCATCGCCTGTCGACAGCTTAGGGTCTTGATTTTATTATCTTTTCATACTTAAGCGGTTCCTTGCTAGCGTCCAGCAGTCAGCTGTGACAACCCACCGTGTCAGCACCAAACGTAGCTCGGTCTGCCAGGATAGTTTCTGTGCCAAGGTCGTCCCACGCTATTGCAGTACTGAGCGTAACAGTGGCTGGTGTTTCGAAATAACACTTCGGTGCCACCTTCCACCACCGCAAGATAACCTGAGTCTTTAATAAATAAGTGAAGGGGTTCAGCTACCATAGACCGATGCAGACTTTGTCTGATCCACCATTTTCCACCAAACCATATACATATCCTAACAACTCTAAAAAATATAATATTGGAGTCAACATTTTTAATTGGAGTTGTAATATTTCGACTCCAGTCTAACATATGGCATATGAAATTTTCTCCAAGTTATTATAGTTTCAATGACAAAAATTGGTCTGCTTCATTAATGTACGGAGTGAAAGTGATGCCGATGTTTCTAAGATCTAGATGAATTTAAAGAGATAGTTCACTACAATGGTTTTCGGTTTTTAGTGAAAAAATATACGTTTTCCATAACAGCTTTGAAATTTATAGATATCTTCAAAGACTTTCAGGACAAAGTTTTGCCAGTTGATTACAGCTTCTATGCAAGTTTCAAGTTTGTGGCTGCGGTTTGCAGTGTTCTTCAGAATTACAACACACTTTTAATTATTTGGAAATTACTAACTGGACTCATGTAAGACTCAGGATTATTTACTTCTGCTTTAGTTGGAATAAAATAGGCTACATTTTTGTGTATGTCTCCTAATAACTGTCTGCTGAGATGCGGTTTCACGCATTGGCTAGGTGCATGTATTTGGCCACACTTCGCATTAGGATCTTTCTAGAGTGGAGGTATGCCGTTCACACCCTGTCCTCAAGGCTAATTTACTTCTCGGAAGCGAGCAGGGGGCTCCAGAATAATCACAGGAAGCATGAAGCATCGATACGGTTAAGGTCAACATCTACTAGGGCATGCCTCCTAAATTTTATTTAAAAGCTTTAAGAGTATCCAAATAAAATACTCTTAAAGCTTTTAAATAAAGCAAATTTTTATAAAATTCTGCCTCTTCATTCTTCATGTCTACATATTTATTTCTCAGCATACTCACCCTGGCGACGAACACATATCTCCCACAGAGAGACCAGTTTGTTGATACAGTCATTGTAGAATATTGACTGTTGAAGCAGCTACACCCCACCCCTGCTTGCACTGCTTCATTACTATCAAACAGAAGTCCTCGGAGGTGCGCTTTAAGTTTTAGAAACAGATGAAAACCGGATAGTGTCAAGTCCGGACTGTATGGAGGGTGATCAGTGACAGTGATCTCAAGGCATCGGACTGTTGCAGATGTTACAGTGCTCAGGTGTGGTCTGGCCCTGTCGTACAGAAGGATACAGTGCTTCATGTGTGGTCAAACTGCTCGAATTCGTGCATTCAGATTACTGAGGGTCACTCACGCGCTAACGTAACTGCCGAAAAAGGAATTGTTCATCCTTGTCGATGTTTACAATTCTCTATAGACAGGTGGCAATGCAGTTGCTGACTCTGGAATTCAGTCGATCGTACAGATGGCGTATACTGTCCTGGGATATGTTACGTCACACCTGCTCGACCTCTTCATGTATTTCTCTAGGAGCTGTTGATTGACGACTTACTCTAGTCACTTCCCCTCCCATCATATCCCACACGTGCTCGACTGGAGAAATACAGAGAGATCGTGTTGGCCAGGAAAGTTGCTGCACATCGTACAGAGCGCGTTGAGTTTCACGGGCAGTGTGTGGGTGAGCGTTATCCTATTGGAACAACACATCACCTTCCTGTTGCAAGAACGGCAAAAGAACGGATTTAACAATATTCTGCACTTAACGAGGGCCGGTTAGTGTCCGCTCCAGAAGCACCAAAGGTGAACGAGTGTTGTAAGTTATCGCATCCCAGACCATAAGACGTGGGGAGGGGCCAGTGTGCAGTGGAGGAATGCACTCTTATAAGACAGCGATCACCGGGTCTACTTCGTATGCGCAAACGACCATCTGTTGCGTTCAGGCAGCATCTGCTTTCATCGCTGAATACCACGTCGCGCCATTCCATCTTCCAAGTTATTCTCTGACGGCAGTGGAGCAGTGGAGCAGTGCACGTCTATCTTGTGGTGTGAATGGAAGCTGGGCTAGAGGTGCGCATGCTCGTAGTCCCACTACGAAAACCAGTTCTCCACTGTTCGTATTGACAAGTCGGGGCTCACAAGCCCTCTTATCTGCTCTAAGATACCTGTACGATCTGCCAATGCTGCCTTAGATTACCACAATCTTGGCATCTGTGCTGTGTGGATGTCCAAAACCTCGTCCACCGCTGTGAGAATATTCACGCGACCACTGATACCAGCGTCGTTCCGCAGCTGACGCAGCACGCCCAGATTAGGTGGCAATTCTACGAAAAGACCATACCACTATTCGGAAGGCCACAATTTTACCGCTTTCAAACTCGCTCGATTGGCTATATTAAGTACAGGTTCATCTCCGTGGCACGGTCGGTGCTTGCTTCACACACTGCAGCACACCGTGCCTTCTGGCTGTGAGAATTCTTTATTGAAGGGTGGACACAGATGGCGCTCTGTTAGGTATGTCACTATGCTGTGTGTTGGCGCATGGCTTTTAAATCGTTATCAATCCATCTACTATCCCCCAGGTGGCATGAGCCGTCTTCGGATCAAAATCGATGTAGTCTTTCCAGGTGTACTAAATGTGCATAAACAGCAATAGTACTGAAAGTAATAACGATAAGAAAAATAGTAATGTACGGTACAAAACTCGCCAGGGTTCCTAACACACGGTTGTGCTCTGATGCTCGATTCGGGTGAAAGCCAGTTTATATTCTGGTGATGGAACATTTTCACTGCTATTATTTGACCGGTAAGGAGTGGAGAGATTTTGGTGTAAAGTTTCTGATCACTAGTATTTGAGCCATTGTTCAGGATTAAAGTCCAAACCTTTGTGCAGTGTGTCCTGAAGTGACAGCATGTGACACTGTTGACAGTGCTCCGTCCATCAGGTAGGGATGTTTAGTTCGGCGGACCTCTTGGTGTTGTTTTAGAGGAATAAACTACTTACCGGCACTGGATATCACTCTCTCCCTCTCATCAATAACAGCACTAGCACAACACTACGACGCACAAGCACTCGTCACAGTTACTCACACGACACATATATACGCTTGACACTTGATAACAGGTATGAGAAAGGCAATGGCAAATCATCCCCACTAGGACCTTACCTAGAATAGCGATGCAAGATTTCTTCATGTGCTCCCCTAGCAATTCCCTTACAATGGGGCTACTCTGAGGACAAAAACCAGTGTTGTATAATTTAATACACTGCAAAACTGAAGTCGAGAAATTTTGTGCTACACGCAACCTATAATTCTGAGGTAAGTTGATGCACAATATTATAACAGCATAATCTCACTCGTAGGTATATAACTTAGCATATAGATGATACTCCTATGTGTTAAAAAACGAAATATGAGATGACAAACAAAGCCAGCATAACAGTAAAACAGGTGAAGCACATAATTTAAAAACTAATAACCCCGCAAAATCACTGCCCTACCTACAGGAGCAGAGGTCACTCAGACGTCAACAATTTTAACACATGTAACCAAGGACGTATCTCAGGATGAGTTCGGGGGCTTGCAGTTATGACTATGACATCAAGTGCTCAAACTGTTGACCTTGGGCAATGATGCCGGCCAGAAAGCAGTTCCGCACAGCCCATACTGCATGTTGCATTCCTGGACTTACCGCAGCAAACATCCTTGTTGTACGCCAGTTCATGTCTTTGGAAGTCGTCGGTGTTTCCTTGTAGACCTCTGGTTTTAATCTTCTACACGGATAAAGGTACAGTGAACGTGAAGCAGGTATGTGAGTCCCAATCAATACATCCAACGATCTCCTAACTGTCTGTTAATAAGGTCTGTAATTATCTTTAAGGAATGGATTGGACATTCATTACGATGGTGCCGTATACACTTCAAAAATGTTTCAAATGGCTCTGAGCACTATGGGACTTAACATCTGTGGTTATCAGTCCCCTAGAACTTAGAACTACTTAAACCTAACTAACCTAAAGACATCACACACATCCATGCCCGAGGCAGGATTCGAACCTGCGACCGTAGCGGTCACGCGGTTCCAGACTGTAGCGCCTAGAACCGCACGGACACACCGGCCGGCCCGTATACACTTCTTTATGTTCATTGCGATGTGTTACAGTAAATAGGTTATTATATCTGTTAGGAGCTGTATGTAGGTGTGGTTGTTTACAAATGGTTCAAATGGCTCTGAGCACTATGGGACTTAACATCTGAGGTCATCAGCCACCTAGACTTAGAACTACTTAAACCTAACTAACCTTAGGACATCACACATATCCATGCCCGTGGCAGGATTCGAACGTGCGACCGTAGGAGCAGCGCGGTTCCAGACTGAAGCGCCTAGAACCGCTCGGCCACAACGGCCGACGGCTGTTTACAGTTTCATAAATAAAAAAGGTACCAATGACCGTTTCTAGACAAGTCCACACCACACTCTGATAGATCCAGGTGTACTATCTCATGAAGTTCCACACATATTATGACACTAAAGTCCTCTTCGGATTCTCTTTCCAGTGCTACAGAAACCAGTTAATAATTATATTTCACAAGAAAAGAAAATATACGCTATAATTCGTCTCCCACTACCGTTCAATTTCACATGGATACGTTAGAAAATTCACCACATCTCGAAATATATACTTATTCTCGGTATAGTTGGGGCGGACTGTCTCAGCTGCCACACCCCGTAGAACATGGCTCCCATGGCTCCAACAACAAATGAACCAACCACATGACATATCAGTCTTCTGAGTGGTTTGATGCGGCATATTCCTTTCCTCTCTGGCTCTGAGCAGAACCTTCTCATTCCTTATCCTATCACTCCACTTAATTTTCATCATTCGTCTGTAGCACCTCATCTCAAATGCTTCGATTCCCTTCTGTTCCAGTTTTCCCACAGTCCATGTTTCGCTACCATACAATGCTGTGCTCCAAACGTACATTCTCAGAGATTTCTCCCAAAATGTTGGCCTATGTTTGAAACTAGTAGACTTCTCTTGACCAATAATGCCCTTTTTGCCAGTGCTAGACAGCTTTTGATGTCCTCCTTGCTTCGTCCGTCATTGGTTATTTTGCCGCCTAGGTAGCAGAACTCTCTTAACTTCATCTACTTGGTGACCATCAGTCCTGATATTAAGTTTCTCGTTCTTCTCATTTCTGGTACTTCTCATTATTTTAGTCTTTCTTCGATTTACTGTCAGTCTTCATTCTGTACTCATTAGACTGTTCATTCCATTCAGCAGACCATGTAATTCTTATTCGCTTTCACTCAGGATAGAAATATCATCAGCCAATCGTATCACTGATATAGTTTCACCCTGAATTTTAATTCCGCTCCTCAACCTTTCTTTTATTTCTGTCACTACTTCTTCGATGTACAGATTGAACAGTAGGAACGAAAGACTACAGCCTTGTCTTACACCCGTTTTAACCCGAGCACTTTCTTCTTGGTGGTCCACTCTAATTATTCTCTCTTGGCTCTTGTACATACTGTATATTACCCATCTCTCCCTATAGCTTACCCCTATTTTTCTCAGAATTTTGAACATCTTACACCATTTTACTTTGTTAATGCTTTTTCCAGGTTTACAGATCCTATGAACGTGCCTTGGTTTTTCTTTAGTTTTGCTACCATTATCAATCGCAACGTCAGAACTCTGTCTCTAATGCCTTTACTCTTTCTAAGCCCAAACTGATCGTCATCTAACATTTCCTCAGTTTTCTTTTCCATTCTTTTGTATATAATTCTTGTCAGCAACTTGGATGCATGAGCTGTTAAGCTGATTGTGCGATAATTCTCTCATCTGTCAGCTCTTGCAGTCTTCGGAATTGTGTGGATTATATTTTTCGGAAAGTCAGATGGTATATCGTCAGATACATACATTCTACACACCAATGTAAACAGTCGTTTCGTTTCCCAAATGACTTAATTCTGATGCTATGTTATCCTTCCCTTCTACCTTATTTGTTCTTAAGTCCTCTAAAGCTCTCTTAAATTCTTATTCTAACACTGCATTCCCTACCTCCTCCAAATCGTTTCCTGTTTTTCTTTTGTCACGTCAGATAAATCTTCCCCCTCATAGAGGCCTTCAGTGTACTCTTTCCACGTATCCGCTCTCTCCTCTGCATTTAACAGTGGAACTCCTGTTGTTCTCTTAATATTACCACCCTTGCTCTTGATTTCAGTTTCCTATATGCTGAGTCAATCTTTCCGACAATCATTTCCCTTTTGATTTCTTCACATTTTTCATGCAGCCATTTCGTCTTAGCTTCCCTGCAATTCCAGTTTATTTCATTCCTCAGCGACTTGTATTTCTGTATTCCTGAATTTCCCTGAACATTTTTGCACTCTTCTTCTGTTATCCATGGTTTGTTATCAGTTACCTTCTTCGTACCTATGTTTTTCTTTCCAATTTCCGTGATTGTTCTTTTTAGATATGTCCCTTCCTCTTCAACTGTACTGCCTACTGAGCTATTCTTCGTTGCGTTACCTAGAACCTGAGAGAACTTCAAGGGTATCTCCTCATTCTTAGTACTTCTGTATCTCACTTCTCTGCCTATTGATTCTTCCTGACTCTCTTAAACTTCAATCTACTCTTCATTACTACTACATGATGATCTGAGTCTATATCTGCTTCTGGGTACTCCTTACAATTCAGTACCTGATTTCGGAATCTCTGGATGACCATGATGTAATCTAATCGGAACTTTCCGCTATCACGAGGGCTTTTCAAAGTATACGCCCTCCTCTTGGGGTTCTTGAACAGATTATTCGCTATTACTAGCTGAAAATTATTACAGAAATAAAATAGTCTTTCCCCTCTCTCATTTCTTGTCCCAAGTATACTTTCCTGTGACCTTTTCTTCTACTCCTACCCCTACAACTGCATTCCAGTCCCCATGACTACTAGATTTTCATCACCCTTTACATGCTGAATTACTCGTTCCATATCCTCATATACTCTCTCTGTCTCCTCATCTGCCGCTTGTGACGTTGTCATATGTACCTGAACTATCGTTGTCGATGTTGGTTGCTGTAGATTCTGGTAAGTACTACCCTATCACTGAACTGTCACAGTAATACACACTCAGCCCTGCTTTCCTATTCATAACGAATCCTAGTCCCGTTATACCATTTTCTGCTGCTGTTGATATTACCCTATATTCATCTGACCAGAGATCCTTGTCTTCTTTCCATTTCACCTCACTGACCCCTATTATATCTAGATTGACTATATCTAGATTGACGACAGATGTACGCCTGTGATATCTGTTATTCATATGCATAGTGGTAAGTAGAAAGTAAGAGATGGAAACTGTGATCACTTATGACACAGTGGGTGTCGTGTGTTTAATACTAATCCACCACAAGAGAGCTTCATCGTAAGTATCAGGATGTACTGGAGACTAGGGCATACAAACCACAAATTTATGTATTAAATGTCTGTGTCACCCAAATACGTTCTGAGATCTGTCAGATCACTGCTAGTGTTGTTAAAGAAACTAGAAGGAACGTTGGCTGGACTGCAAACCCAACAAACATAAAATGTTATGTCAAGGATATAAAGACGAAAAAATAAGAATAAAGGTAATAGTAGCTGTAATCCACTTCATAATAATTAAATGACAATAATACGGTTTATTACCTATTGAGATGTTTTGGCCTACATTAAATTAACTGAAGTCTACAAGAAAATTGAATAGAGCATTGTGATGTCAGCAACTCGTACTCTGCCTAGTAGCCATGCGACTGAAGGCGAAACACAGACCCTAGCCATATCGCGTGCCGTTTCCACCAACAAAAGAAAGCTAGTCACGTGGCGACAGGCACTCGTGCGGCCTTAGGTTTCTGGAGGCTGACTCATCTCCGATGGTAACCGAAGATTGCAGGTTAAATAAAGTGTGACAGGCACGGTGTCAGTGTCGCGTTGTTAATTTGTTTGTACATGTCTCGAGATGTGACTAGGCCGCACGGACTGAGCAAACACACGTCAGTAGGGACGCGGCCCGCTCTCCCCAGGAAAGGTGACGCGGTCCCTACCTACGCCGTACGGCGGCCGCACTGCCTGATAATCGTCCATTCAAAAGCTACAACCATGCACAGGGAGCAGTAGACATATTCGGTTTATTTTATGCATCGTTGCAAACAAATACTGATCTCTTACCAGTACAGAGAGTTCTGTGTATAACCAGCGTTAATTTGCCGTTTCAAATAGTGGAAAAAGAAGGTGTTTTAATCATCCCCATTCTCACGCGTGTTCAAACATTCATTTCGCTATTTATGATCGTCATTCATCTATTATTTCAATTCTGTTGACGAAGCATGTTTCTGCTTGGTAACTCTCATGAATTATTATGAAACTTAACACCACGCAGTCTATAGAGTTGTACTTCCAAAGCGAATCCGTTATCTTACTTACGCATCAGTCGATTCATTACCGGCAAAAAGAGAAATCAAGGCGGCACAGCACAACCTCGATGAAAAATATACTTTTTATATAGAAAATATCAACATTCTGCGTAAAGCCAATAGTTACTGTAATAGTGTAATAAAGGAACCAATATAAAGGATTTCCGGTAACCTCGTTAACAGGGGCGGGGAATATCTGCTTAGTTTGGTGTCTAGTCCGCGGTAGCGGCGATACGTGAAGAGCGTGCCTGACCTTGTTCGACATGAAAGGAAGATCCTGAATGGTCGCGGAAGGAATCGACCCCTGCCTAAATACCCCTTTCCACACTGGATCTCGCCACTTATAAATGGGGAGGTGGGGGGGTGGGGGGTGGAGGGGGGCAGCGGTAGTCGAAACTCGTAAAATCCACAAAACCACAATAACCTGCTATATCACCGTAGGTTAACGAGTATGACACTCGCTGGAACGACGCAGTTTCTTTAACCTTCCAATGTGACTGGAATCTCGAAGGAATTTTATCTTCAGTTCATGCATGACTCGAGGAAGATATGTCTGCGACTTGACAAATAAGGCAGTCACACTTGGTACAGATTCAGTTAGGTAAACAAAGGTAGTGGCAGCTTCCTCCGCCTAGATGGCGGAAGTGACATGTGACGACATGTACACTACAGAAAACGATGAGAAGTCATCCTGATCAAACATCGCTCAACCACAGTCTACAGTTCACGGAAACTGATTAACGATAAGTCCGAGACTCGCACAATCTAGTCGGCGGACTTCGAGATGTGCTTCAAAAGATGGAGATGAGTTGATAAGCTCCTTATGTCCGCTTAGCGTTCCTCAACTCATTTTCATATAATTCAGGAGCGATGGGGAGATTCCACAGTCTTGTTGAAGGTACAGTTCAGCGGAAGTTTGCAACAGGCGAATAAGCGGATACAATTAAATGTAAAGTAGGTTCTTGTATCTATCGCCAGTTAGAGACAATGGCACACGAGAATATGTTCATCATCTGCCTCAACTGTGTTCTGTTCGCAAGAGGGTTGCTCACTGCGTGTGAATTTATAAGTGCTCGTACCATGCTATCGGTGTTTATGCAAATGAACCACGACTCATTAGTTAAAGGAGTTTCTTATACACTTTGTGTGGTTCGTAGCGATGTTATTCCACCCCCGCTAAGCCCTGTACGCTGTGACGTGTGAAAGGAGTGACATGTAACCGGCGGTGGCTTTTGTACTACATGACGAATGGATAACTCGTCACGGTATGCCAATCAATGGCTAATTATCAATAATTATCAATTGATGTTGTCCAACAATGGTTTGATGAGTGATTTGCTGCACTGAGCTAGGCTGAATTCTGCTTATATGACGGTGAGCCAAGTATTCAATACCTTATGGGGCCATGGCTGCTGATTCTGACGGCTATGGTTTCATGAGAATCGAGGTACTCATTATACACCCTTGCAACAGTTGGAAGTAAAAGTCTCAGTGACTGTTCAGACCATGGAATACAGTGTTCCATATGATGGGCACCCACTATCTGGCCTAGATCAAATGTGCTGATACTACATGTGCTGCCCATCCTGCGCACATCTCTCACACCGACGGAGTGCCCTTCCCTCTCCAACACGGCAACTGCTCGAATTCAGCGCTTTGTATTTACCAACTCTACATCTGACGTTCTCGCTGAATTCTAAGCTTGAACTACCGTTTCTACATCTACATCTACATCTATACTCCGCGAGCCACCTTACGGTGTGTGGCGGAGGGTACTTATTGTACCACTATCTGATCCCCCCTTCCCTGTTCCATTCACGAATTGTGCGTGGGAAGAACGACTGCTTGTAAGTCTCCGTATTTGCTCTAATTTCTCGGATCTTTTCGTTGTGATCATTACGCGAGATATATGTGGGCGGTAGTAATATGTTGCCCATCTCTTCCCGGAATGTGCTCTCTCGTAATTTCGATAATAAACCTCTCCGTATTGCGTAACGCCTTTCTTGAAGTGTCCGCCACTGGAGCTTGTTCAGCATCTCCGTAACGCTCTCGCGCTGACTAAATGTCCCCATGACGAATCGCGCTGCTTTTCGCTGGATCATGTCAACAACATAAGTATGTAATTCCATGATGATGTTACAAACTTTCAGTGACGATGGAGATGGGTAAATGTTTCAATTTGAAGTAGAGGACATCAGTCCGGAAACGACTGAAACGAATGGTATAATCGAAAATCTACTCAGGTTCCGCCTTAGCCCCGCGTAGCGCTCAATCCGAGGTCCCAGCTCCCGAATCCTGATCATGACGTATAGGATTTCGACTGAATGATCCCCATTACCCCCCCTCCCCCCCCCCCCAAATAGTTCTCCTGTTGATGGACTAGTAACAGCGCACGTGCATGATCTCAGGTAGACAGGAAATCCTAAGCCTAGCGTACAGTAACAGTGAGATCCACTTATCCACACAAGTTCCAAAAGCTGCTACATTTACAACGGTTGTTCAAAGTGGCGTCCCCCAGTGTCATTACAGGAATGGCAGGGTTTTACAATATTCTTGCAAGGGAATCCTCTTCAGTCTGGACAGGCGTATCGTACACAAAACTTTTCACATGACCCCACAAGAATAAATGAAAAGCGGTGAAAACAGGTGAACGTGCTGTCCACAAAAGAGGACCTCCTTTGCCTATTCACTCATCAGGGAATCTCAGTTAAGGGTGAGGTGGGGCTCCATCGCGTTTGAACCACATATGTTGATGAACAACAAGCGGGATACGTTTCAGGATCTTGGGCAGTAGGTCTTTGATAAAAACTGTTTACACTGCTGCATTTAAGCGGGGAGGAAGAAGAAACAGGCCTAGTAAGCATTGTCAGCCCACACGTTGCCTTGAAATCTGTACTGAAGGCTCTTCATAACTGTAGCGTGGGGATTCTCAACATCCCAGATATGGCTGGTGTGTCAACTTAGCATTCCGTTTGTGGTGAAACAGACTTAATCCGTGAAAAGTACATACGCAGGAAAATGAGGATCGATTGTAAGGCGCTGCAAGAACCACTGGCACAACAAGAGTTCCAAAGTCAGCAGGACCCAAAGCATGCACTTTCTGTGGATAGTAGACATGTAGCTGCAATTCCAGTAATGCTTGGACACTGTACTTAGAAAAACATCCATTTCAGGTGCAGCTGATCGAGTACTGATTGCAGGCGCCTCATGCACTCGAACAAGCACTGTATCTTCCGTGTCGCGAGTCAGTGTAGTACATCTTCCGCCTACGTAGTTGTATTGAGATACCAGTTGCGCTGTTTCACTTAATTGTTGGAATAGTTTTGGTAACATGTTGTGAGCCGAAAATCATGTCTGTAACTTCCGCCACTGGGGACAATTTCATTTGGATAGTACCGATAGACGTTAGTACTTAAGCTTGGAAACACGGACTGCAATTTGCTACGGTACAGAAATTGTACAACAGGACTGCTCGTGTCAGTACACAGTACGCCATATGCATTGGATTGTTTGAGTTCTTACCCCAAATTCTATACCTAAGAGCTGGTCGGGATTGCCTGCCCTACACTCTTAGCTACTATAGTACCGATACATGTATTCCACTGTCATATGTATCAGAAAGACTTTTGCTTATAATATTCGACTCTGTCGTTTTCAGACCTCAAATAGATATTCACTTTCGAGTGACATTAATGATACCACCTCCTCAAAGCCGGAACAAACACTTTTTGTAGCGCGTATCGCTGCAATACGTGCGTGAAAATGAGTGAATGAAAGTGTAATTGTCTTGGGTTGTACAACTTTAGCACTAACCAGAGATGAGTATAGGGGAATGGTTTGGCAAGAAGAGATCTTTGGACAAGGTTCTGTAGAGAGCTTGCTAGATGTTTTACATTGTGTCTACAGTTTCAGAGGGTGTCTGAGAGCTCAGCCAATTGAGAGATTCTCTCGCTATTGGCTCTAATTGAGAGACGTTGGTCCCAGGGGTACCCCATATTAGAAGAGTGTGTCGTAGGTAGTGGATGATCCAACGTCAGGTGACCCGATGTGATATGAAAATTTTGTAGAAAATGTGTTAGATCGTTTTAGGTCATGTTCTAAATTTCTTACATAAAGTCTATATGGAGAAGGAAATGCTACTAGGGTGATATTTGTCGTGATCTTGACAATTTAGGTGACTGAAATCGTGTAGCTACGACCGTTAGAGGACGATGCTGGCCATCAGCGTGGTGCCTTAGGTATTTGATAATCAGTAACTAAAAGATCCTCAGTTAAGATAAGGTGTAAAATGCTTCATTTCCGTTTGATTAACTTTTGTTGGTTTTCACGGTTTCTTTTTTTGGTGTGTTGGTGTTGAACGCATTTCACGTCGAACGTGTAGAGGAGCCCAAAGCTGTCAAATTTCAAAGTTTCGTGCACCTTTAGTACTTGGTAATTATTGCTAGGTACGGTAAAAGGTTAGACTGAACAATTTGACGGATGGATGTGATTTAGACTACACTGAGATAAATTGTGGTATAATTGTGCTAATTTAAGATGCTTCTCTTTGTACTGGTTGTGTAACCACGTTTCCCGCGCCACGTTAGATAACTCAGTGCTTAGTGCTCCATAATTATCAGTGTGTATTCTTAATTAATGGCAACGGCCTTGCCGCAGTGGATACACCGGTTCCCGTGAGATCACCGAAGTTAAGCGCTGTTGGGGGTGCCGGCACTTGGATGGGTGACCATCCAGCTGCCATGCGCTGTTGCCATTTTTCGGGGTGCATTCAGCCTCTTGACGCCAATTGAGGAGCTACTCGACCGAATAGTAGCGGCTTCCGTAGAGAATACCATCATAACGACCGGGAGAGCGGTGTGCTGACCCCACGCCCCTCCTATCCGCATCCTCCTCTGAGGCTGATACGGCGGTCGGATGGTCCCGGTAGGCCACTCGTGGTCTGAAGAAGGAGTGCATTCTTAATTAATGTATGATCATTGCTAGGGAAGTTCGGAACCCAGTGAGTGTATTTTTGTTGATTAATGAAAATAAATTTTCGTAGTTTCTTTGTGGGGAATGGCAGCAACACGGGGTTTAGGACGTGTGGTTGTGTAAGTTCATGCATTGTACAGAGGCTCTGGGTGCAATATTACTTCAGTGAATACTGGGATTTTTATGATCTGGCTATGCAATTGTTATTTTATGATGAGTCTTGGTGGAATTCGGAGTGTCTGAATTTGATTCAACCTCTATCTTGATGGTAGCTGATGTGAGATAGAAAGCTGTGTTGTTTGTGCCACTTCAGTTCATTATACCGCCACAGCAAATTCACTAAGAATTGCAGGCGCAGTTTTCGTATGGTTGCTAATTTTAATCAATTGTAGTAGCCTTTTTCCATTGGCTGACGCCTGTCTCAGTTATTCAGGTAACGGAGGAATCTTTCAGTGCAGTTACGTTGTAGTGAGGTCAGATAGTCGTTACGGTATTCTGCCGATCTCAGATGCTTAGCCTTCCCATTCACATTCATATTCGGATCCCAGTAGCTATATACAGAGAGGTTCCCGCATGGCAGTGAATAGTGTGTTCTGAGACGAAATTTACCCAATTAAATAAAACCCTTTAGTTAGTGTGACATCCTTAGAGTCATTGTAGGAGACCAAATTTATACCAGCTGGAAATTATAATATACAGTCCAGTAAACGTAGGCGCCATAGATGAAAGAGTAACTGAAACTTCCACCTTTATCCATTGAGAAATAAATCTAATTTGTGTAGAAAATATTCATGCGCTGATCTTGTTGTAAATGTCTCACAGTTTCCCAGTCAAAGTATATTACCAAATATTTGATGGTATTTATTTCAGGAGAATCTCTAATCCAAAAGAAACTAAGCTCAGAATGAAAATAATTCAAAGTTGAGAGGCAAGTAGTATGGGCAAACGCAATTCTGACTGCACTGGCTGATGACAGATTCAGGACGCGTTGTTCACTGTGTACTATTTCTATTAATGTGAGTGATAAAACTCAAATGTTAACGTTCAGTAAATAATCAGGCCATAATGATGAAGTATATATAGCCACAACAACCAGTAAGAGGTAGCTATCAGTCATAATCATCAAGACTGCTATGCGGTGAAAGAAGTAACAACGCCCATAGTAAGTGCAAACTAATTTTTACTTACGAGTAGCATGTGCTAGGTTTCAACACAGCCGAGGTTAAGTGTGCTCCGTTACTATTTGCAGTAGTCTGCAGCCTCTTTGAGGCTGTTCACAGATGATGCTGTTGTCTATAAGGCTGCAGCAACGTCAGAAGACAATAATGTTTAGCAGGAGGATCCACACACGATTGATGAATGGAGCGGGGACAGGCAGTTGCACCTGAACATAGATAAATGTAAACACTGCTTATACAAAGGAAAATAGATCCACTACTGTGCAACTACACACACACACTCTCTCTCTCTCTCCATCCGAACAGGCCTCAAGAAACCAAACGGTACCGATCGACGTGCCGTGTCTTCTTCAGACGATAGGCGTAACTACACTCCTGGAAATGGAAAAAAGAACGCATTGACACCAATGTGTCAGACCCACCATACTTGCTCCGGACACTGAAGAGAGGGCTGTACAAGCAATGATCACACGCACGGCACAGCGGACACACCAGGAACCGCGGTGTTGGCCGTCGAATGGCGCTAGCTGCGCAGCATTTGTGCACCGTCGCCGTCAGTGTCAGCCAGTTTGCCGTGGCATACGGAGCTCCATCGCAGTCTTTAACACTGGTAGCATGCCGCGACAGCGTGGACGTGAACCGTATGTGCAGTTGACGGACTTTGAGCGAGGGCGTATAGTGGGCATGCGGGAGGCCGGGTGGACGTACCGCCGAATTGCTCAACACGTGGGGCGTGAGGTCTCCACAGTACATCGATGTTGTCGCCAGTGGTCGGCGGAAGGTGCACGTGCCCGTCGACCTGGGACCGGACCGCAGCGACGCACGGATGCACGCCAAGACCGTAGGATCCTACACAGTGCCGTAGGGGACCGCACCGCCACTTCCCAGCAAATTAGGGACGCTGTTGCTCCTGGGGTATCGGCGAGGACCATTCGCAACCGTCTCCATGAAGCTGGGCTACGGTCCCGCACACCGTTAGGCCGTCTTCCGCTCACGCCCCAACATCGTGCAGCCCGCCTCCAGTGGTGTCGCGACAGGCGTGAATGGAGGGACGAATGGAGACGTGTCGTCTTCAGCGATGAGAGTCGCTTCTGCCTTGGTGCCAATGATGGTCGTATGCGTGTTTGGCGCCGTGCAGGTGAGCGCCACAATCAGGACTGCATACGACCGAGGCACACAGGGCCAACACCCGGCATCATGGTGTGGGGAGCGATCTCCTACACTGGCCGTACACCACTGGTGATCGTCGAGGGGACACTGAATAGTGCACGGTACATCCAAACCGTCATCGAACCCATCGTTCTACCATTCCTAGACCGGTAAGGGAACTTGCTGTTCCAACAGGACAATGCACGTCCGCATGTATCCCGTGCCACCCAACGTGCTCTAGAAGGTGTAAGTCAACTACCCTGGCCAGCAAGATCTCTGGATCTGTCCCCCATTGAGCATGTTTGGGACTGGATGAAGCGTCGTCTCACGCGGTCTGCACGTCCAGCACGAACGCTGGTCCAACTGAGGGGCCAGGTGGAAATGGCATGGCAAGCCGTTCCACAGGACCACATCCAGCATCTCTACGATCGTCTCCATGGGAGAATAGCAGCCTGCATTGCTGCGAAAGGTGGATATACACTGTACTAGTGCCGACATTGTGCATGCTCTGATGCCTGTGTCTATGTGCCTGTGGTTCTGTCAGTGTGATCATGTGATGTATCTGACCCCAGGAATGTGTCAATAAAGTTTCCCCTTCCTGGGACAATGAATTCACGGTGTTCTTATTTCAATTTCCAGGAGTGTATATGTGGATGTGGAGGGACAAGTGGTCAGCACACTGTTCTCGTGGCCGTTGTCAGCATTCGTGTCTAGAACTGCCTCTTCTCAGCCAAGTAGCTCTTCAAATAGCATCACAAGGCCTGAGTGCACCACTCTTACCGACAGCGCTCGGCAGACACGGGCAGTCAACTAAGTACGGGTTAGTCATACCCGACAGCGTTTAACTACGTTGATCTGACGGGAACCGGTATTACCAGAGGGGCAAGACCGTTAGCGGACAACAGCATTATTGATGACGAATTGTTGCAAACAGCAAACGCCGTAAAACATCTAGGGTTTTGTACCCGCAGCGACCTGAAGTGGAATGTGCACTTTTTATTAATTGTTGTATCAGAAACATAGATATTATACACAGGTATGACTATATTACTTTTGCCCTAATCATGGCTACTTCCATTGTATTTTCTGTTCCTTGATGAAGTCGTCTTCTGTGCAGTAGGCTGGACTCAATCAGCATTGAAGCATATGATGAACAGCCTCGTCTTCTCCACGGTCACACTGAATATCTTCTACAACAGTGCAACACCATCTTGCCAAATTACATTTGGCCTGCCAAATCCAGATCTCAGCCTATTCAGGGGCTTCTAAGTCGTTGATTTCTCATCATAGCCAGGACGCAGAATTTCTGAAACTCTTTTCCATCCAGGGAGAAGGTAGATCATAGCCTTCCATGGTTGCTACCTAGCTTTTTCAACAGTTGTTCTAAGTGCAGTCGACATTCTATGATAATTCTTCCTTGATCGAGTCGTTGCGGGTGCGGTTCGTGCCCATACTGAGGATGCGTTCTCCTTTTTTCTCATTCACATCTGTCTCCCTTCGAACTGCAAGTGGTGCTGTACTTGCAAGGTGGAAAAACCATTCAACTTGAGCGTATTTCAGGCATTTTTTTATAATTCTGCAGGTTTCATTGAGAGCTGTGCCTACTTGTTTGGCACGAGTTTCATTATATCAAGCAGGACACGCAGACTCTAACGCAGGCCGGCGCACTCCCATTGCAGGGGTTCGTAGTGTCTCTCCCAGATATTGTGTGTTCTCATAGTGTTCCATTTCGACACCTGACTATACTATCTTTAATTGGGAACCAGCTTCCCTGTTCCTCAAATGAAAAGCTCACATTTTTTTCTCTTTGGGATTTGGTTTTGTTGGTTTGAGTTGTAGAATCTGGAAGGTTGTTCGTGAGAGTGTTCTCAGCTGATTCAAAATCTGAGCTCTGGGCATCAGTATCGGAATAGAGCTCATACTGTTCGGTGCTATGCGCTGGTCATTTCCGTATATACTGAGCAGGTCTGGAGCCAACAAATTTCCTGTGTATGCGAGACTGAGATTCATAGGAAGAATCTTAAGTAAATAAAATTCATCCTCTAAAGAAGTGAATTAAAACGCGCTTTCCCACTGATTCATGAGTATTGTTAATCTGTGTGGTATCGTTACCAGGAAAGGTAGAGGAGGTCCAACGATGAACAGCGAATTTCGTCATGACATCGTTTAGTTGAGGTGGGAGCGTTACAGGTATTCTCAGCAAACTCCAATGGCAGACGCTGCAAGAGAGGCATTGTGCATCACGGATATAGTTATTATTCAGATTTCGAGAGATCAATTTCCGAGAAAAAAAAATGGCTCGGAGCACTATGGGACTCAACATCTTAGGTCATCAGTCCCCTACAACTTTGAACTACTTAAACCTAACTAACCTAAGGACATCACACACATCCATATCCGAGGCAGGATTCGGTCCTGCGACCGTAGCGGCCGCGCGGTTCCAGACTGTAGCGCCTAGAACCGCATGGCCACACCGGCCAGCAATTTCCGAGAAGACTCGGACAACACATTCCATCGTCCCACTCACGTCTCACGAAGTTAGCATGAGAAAATTCGAGAAATTAGAGCTAATACAAAGGCTTAACGACAATCACTCTTCCCACGCGCCATTCACGAATGGAACAGGGGAGGAAAGTGATCCGGCGTAACCAAAAGCGCCGGCACGAAGACAAAGAACGTAAGAGCAGAGAAGGCTGTGAGACGTCGTCAGCCAATAGCCCGCTGATTAGGACCGCACCTCGGCAGGAGCGCCCTCTAGCCAAAGAGAACATGTGCCGCTCCTGCCAGCCTCGGCCGCCCAGACTGTACCAGACCGGGACTCGCAGACCAGCACAGTAGTAGGATGACACTACGATAGCAGTTATTAGTGATCCATATCCATCGCTTACATGGACATTGTCTATAGCGAAGAACATTACTTCTTTGCATATCGCCCACCGCTTGCGACACCATTGTAAATTCAAAGTTCAGCCTTCTTATTTGTAATAAAAACTATTAATGTGATTTGCCTGGATTGTTGTATAGCATTCCCAGAACGCAGCACCCTTTATTCATCCTATACGAGATGAGTGGGCAAGGCCCCACAGAAAAATCAGTTAGTAGCACTAGAAGTAGCCTTCGCTACACACCATCAGGTAGCTTGCGGAGTATTTGTGTGGATGGACACATCTCAAGATTCTCTACCAGTGAGGACAACATAGTTGTCTATTTGGTGAGATGGATTACAGCATTTCCTCAAAAACCTCGAAAGTATAATCAGTAGATCAGTCTGTCTCAAAAAGAACACTGCAGATATCCACGAGTTGTTTGCTGTTGTCACTCAGTCCCACTATACAATGAGATACCTCTTAATACCTGGTCAGAAGTCCTTTTGCCCGTCATAGTGTAGCAACTCGACGTGACGTGGACTTAATAGGTCGTTGGAAATCCCCTGCTGGAATATTGAGCCATGCTGCCTCTATAGCCGTCCGTACTTGCCAAAGTCTTGCCGTTGCAAGCTTCTGTGCACAAGCTCACCTCTCGATTATGTCCAATAAATGTTGCAAGGGTTTTATGTTGGGCGAGCTGGGTGACTAAGTCATCCGCTTGAATTGTTCAGATTGTTCTTCAAACCAGTCGCTAACAATTATGAACTAGTGATATGCCGCATTGCCATCCATATAAATTCGACCTTTGTTTGGGAACATGAAGTCCATGAATAGCTGTAAATAGTCTCAAAATAGCCGAACATAATCGTTCTCAGTCAATGATCGGTTCAGTTGGACCGAAGGACTCAGTCTATTCCATACAAACACAGCCTACATCATCATGGAGCCACCACCAGCTTGCACAGTGCCTTGTTGACAACTTTCGTCCATGGCTTCCTGGGGTCTGCGCCACACACGAACCCTAACATCGGCTCTCACCAACCGAAATCGGGACTCATCTGACCAGAATATGGTTTTCCAGTCGTCGAGAGTCCAGTCAGTATGGTTATGAGGCCAGGAAAGCCGCTGCAAGCCATGTCGTGCTGTTAGCAAAGGCACTCGCGTCGGTCGTCTACTGCCATAGCTCGTTACAAACAAATTTCGTCGCACTGTCGTAACGGGCACGTTGGCCGTGCGTCCCACATTGACTTATGCAGTTATTTCACGCAGTGTTGTTTGTCTGTTTGCACTGACAACTCTATGCAAACGCTGCTGCTCTAGGTCGTTTAATGAAGGCCCCACTGTGTTGTCCGTGGTAAGAGGTAATGCCCGATATTTGGCATTCTCGGCAAACCCTTGAGACTGTGTTAACTGTGTTATCTCTGAATACTGCAATTTCAGAAATGGAATGTCCCAGGCGTCTAGATCCAACTACCATTTCGCGTTCAAAGTCTGTTAATTCCTCTCGTGCGGCCATAACCACGTCTGCAACCTTGTCACATGAATCACCTGAGTACAAGTGACACCTCCGCCAATGAATTGCCCTTTTATACCTTGTATACGCACTAATTCCATTGGAACTACTGACGGCCGTGGGAGAGCCAGTCCTGACAAAACTCTACCATCTGGTGAGCAAGATGTATGAAACAGGCGAAATACCCTCAGACTTCAAGAAGAATATAATAATTCCAATCCCAAAGAAAGCAGGTGTTGACAGATGTGAAAATTACCGAACTATCAGCTTAATAAGTCACAGCTGCAAAATACTAACACGAATTCTTTACAGACGAATGGAAAAACTAGTAGAAGCCAACCTCGGGGAAGATCAGTTTGGATTCCGTAGAAACACTGGAACACGTGAGGCAATACTGACCTTACGACTTATCTTAGAAGAAAGATTAAGGAAAGGCAAACCTACGTTTCTAGCATTTGTAGACTTAGAGAAAGCTTTTGACAATTTGACTGGAATACTCTCTTTCTAATTCTAAAGGTGGCAGGGGTAAAATACAGGGAGCGAAAGGCTATTTACAATTTGTACAGAAACCAGATGGCAGTTATAAGAGTCGAGGGACATGAAAGGGAAGCAGTGGTTGGGAAGGGAGTAAGACAGGGTTGTAGCCTCTCCCCGATGTTGTTCAATCTGTATATTGAGCAAGCAGTAAAGGAAACAAAAGAAAAATTCGGAGTAGGTATTAAAATTCATGGAGAAGAAATAAAAACTTTGAGGTTCGCCGATGACATTGTAATCCTGTCAGAGACAGCAAAGGACTTGGAAGAGCAGTTGAATGGAATGGACAGTGTCTTGAAAGGAGGATATAAGATGAACATCAACAAAAGCAAAACAAGGATAATGGAATGTAGTCTAATTAAGTCGGGTGATGCTGAGGGAATTAGATTAGGAAATGAGGCACTTAAAGTAGTAAAGGAGTTTTGCTATTTGGGGAGCAAAATAACTGATGATGGTCGAAGTAGAGAGGATATAAAATGTAGGCTGGCAATGGCAAGGAAAGCGTTTCTGAAGAAGAGAAATTTGTTAACATCCAGTATTGATTTAAGTGTCAGGAAGTCATTTCTGAAAGTATTTGTATGGAGTGTAGCCATGTATGGAAGTGAAACATGGACGATAAATAGTTTGGACAAGAAGAGAATAGAAGCTTTCGAAATGTGGTGCTACAGAAGAATGCTGAAGATTAGATGGGTAGATCACATAACTAATGAGGAAGTATTGAATAGGATTGGGGAGAAGAGAAGTTTGTGGCACAACTTGACCAGAAGAAGGGATCGGTTGGTAGGACATGTTCTGAGGCATCAAGGGATCACCAATTTAGTATTGGAGGGCAGCATGGAGGGTAAAAATCGTAGAGGGAGACCAAGAGATGAATACACTAAGCAGATTCAGAAGGATGTAGGTTGCAGTAGGTACTGGGAGATGAAAGAGCTTGCACAGGATAGAGTAGCATGGAGAGCTGCATCAAACCAGTCTCAGGACTGAAGACCACAACAACAACAACGCACTAATACTGCCATTTGTATAAGTGCGTATCGCTATCCCGTGACTTCTGTCGCCTCAATGTATAGCTCCTTGTAAAAGACACATCCTCTTGCAATATCATGGCATTAACTCTGCAGATAACAGGACTGTGTGGGGTAAATAGGATAGGCTTTCCATCAACTTCAAGTTACTCTCAGAAATTTGGATGACGTAAAAGTGTTGTCTGGGTCGTAGCTTCTCTTCCACCGACTGCTGCTGAAGAATTCTGGCAGCTTTGGATCATGAGTTATAAGCATATTATGAGGCTTTGTCAAAGTTTCCGGGATTTTTCCACTGGTAACTGAATCTGCGATTACGAAAATATACTTTAGCATTCTTAGTCACCAAGGATGAAGTTGACGTCCTGCTAATTGAAATTAATATGTTCTTCAAACATTAAATCGACATTGAGGGTCTTACGTGTAGAATTCATGAAAGAACAAAAGTGTAGCACTGACCGTAATTTAAAATCATTTTTGCTGGAAAACGTCAAAAAATGAAGGCAAATAACTAGAACATTATGCTGCTATTATTATTATTATTACTATTATTTTTTTTCTTCCGGTTTTGGCCGTCTAGGGACCGCGTTAAACAACTATTTTTCAATGTACATTTCTCCTATTGCGCTCCTCCTCTTTTCTCTTCTGCCAATATGTCTTCATCCTCTCTCTGTGCTGCTCCCTTCGGTCTTCTGTCCACACTGTTCCTCCAGTTCTTCTCTTCTTCACTTCAAATCCTTCAAAATGTTGAATTTTGTCTCTCATTAAGTCTCTGTTGGTTATATCATCTTCTCCTATACCCATCTCCTCTAAGTCTGCTTTGACTTCTTCGAACCAGGTAATTTGGGTTCTGGGGTTTTTGTCAAAAAACATGAATATTATTTTCTTTGTCAGCCTTTCATCATTCATTCTTTCAAATGAGCGTAAAAGCTTACTCTTCTCTTCCTCATAGTATCTCCCACTTTCTCAATTTTGTCATACACTTCTCTATTACTTCTAAGCTTCCAAGTCCCATTCTCAAACCTCGGCCCAAGTACTCTTCTAATGATTTTTCGCTCCTTTTTTGCTATAGCTTCCATTTCCTTGTTAGTGTTCATTGCTAAACATTCAGATGCATACAGACACTCTGGCTTAATCACAGTGTTGTAGTGCCTTATTTTTGAGTTAATTGATACTGACTTCTTGTTGTACACATTCTTTGTTAGCTGGAATGCCCTTTCCATTTTTCTTGTTCTTGTTTTATTGCCTTCTTTATCTGAAGCATTGGGCTGTATGATTTCCCCTAAATATTTGAAATTAGAAACCTTCTTTATCTGGCCATACTTTGTAATCATATTGTTCGGTGCCTCTTTTACATTGGTTAGGTACTCTGTCTTTTCAAAGGAGATTTTCAGTCCTGCTTTTTCTGCTGTTTCATTCAGAATATTGATCTGTTTGGCTGCTTCTTCCAAACTTCCTGCCAGAATCGCTAAGTCATCAGCAAAAGCGAGGCAATCTACTTCTAATCCATCCTTTATTCTTCCTAATCTGATTTTTTGTATTCCTTCTTCAGTCGTTTTCTTCCTCCACTCTCTAATAACTTTTTCTAACACACAGTTGAATAGGGTAGGTGACAACCCATCTCCTTGTCTTAATCCTGTTCTGATTTTGAATGGTCTGGATACCTCACCACGGAACTTTACTTTTGCATAGGTATCCGTAAGTGTTTCTTTGACGATTGCGACTGTTTTCTTGTCTGCTCCAAACTCACTAAGGATGTTAACCAAGGTTGTTCTGTCAACGGAGTCGTACGCCTTCTTGAAGTCAACAAACGTGATAAAGATGTCTTTTCCTCTTAATCGTCTATATTTAATAATTAACTTCAAGTTTAAAATTTGGTCCACACAAGATCTTCCCTTCCTAAAGCCTGCTTGGTATTCACCAATTTCTTGATCAAGTTGTTTCTCCAATCTGTTTTGTAGGGCCTTAGATAGAATTTTCTACGTTACCGGAAGTAAAGGTATCCGTCTGTAGTTATTTGCATCGGTATCTTTCTTGAAGATGGGGTGGATTAGTGCAGTTTTCCATTCTTCCGGTATACGTTCCGTTCTCCAAATCTCATTGATTATTCCCAGTAGTTTTTCTTGAGTTGTATTATCCACACTTTTAAACATTTCTGCAATTATAATGTCTTCCCCTGGTGCTTTATTGTTCTTAAGGTTTTTAATGATTTCTCTGATTTCTATGAGGCATGGGGCTTCAGAATTATTGTTTACTGTGTTTGGGGTGTTGGCTGGTAATTTTTCAATAGGTTCCTGACAGTTGAGGAGTTGTTCAAAATATTTTGCTAATATTTCACAATTTTCTTCATTATTCATTGCCAGTTTTCCACTGGTATCTTTAAAACACAGATTTGGTGCTACATATTTTTATAGTTTCTGTCTGAATGTGCTGTAAAAGGATCTGTTATTGTTTCTCTTAAAATCTTTATCCATTTGTGTAAGTTGGTTCTTTTCAAATAGTCTTTTTACTGATCTAATGAGTTTTGCTGTAGAAGATCTTTGCTGTTTGAACTCCAGGTAGTCCTTATCACTTTTCGTTGAGTGCCATTTCTTCCACGCCTTCATCCCTAGTTCTATTGCTTCCTCACATGTCTCATCCCACAATTCGTGTTTCTTTCTCTTTTTCATTTTTGCGACTTCTTGAGCATATCTTATCATTCCTTCTTTTATATCTTCCCATTTATCCGAACATATAACTATGTTTTTACAGAATTCTTCTCTTTTCTCTTTCAAGATGTTTGCGTCTATCTTTTGAGTTTTCCTGTTTTGTATTTGTTTCATTCTTTGTGGTATGAAATTTAATTTGATTGTCGATAAGTAGTGGTCAGTTACAATGTTTGCCCCTTTCCGAACTCTCACAGTCGTTATTTCTTTTTGATTATAGTGTGCGATTGCTATGTGTTCTATCTGGAACTCTCCAATACTTGTGTTTGGTGATTTCCATGTTTTCTGTTTCTTAGGAGGTTTTTTGAAATTTTTAGACATTAATTTTAAGTTATGACCCTTGCATACTTCTATTAATCTTTCTCCATATCTGTTTGTCCTTTTGTGAGCCGGGTAGTTTCCGACTGTTTTTTTGTATTTTTTTTTTCTTGGCCTATTTGTGCATTGAAGTCCCCAAACAGTATTTTCACATTTGATGTTGGGATTTTAGAAAGTTCGTGGTCTAGAGATTCCCAATATGTATCTACTTTCTGAGGGTTTTTCTTATTGTCATTGTTGATGGGTGCGTGGCAATTAATAAGTGTATAGGTTTTATTTAGGGCGCGGAATGTGAGAAAAGACAAGCGTTCATTAGGTGACTGGAAGTCGGTTATTGAGTTTACCCAGTTAGATTTCACGGTGAAGCCTGTTCCAAGGTGGGGAAGGCCTCTTCCACATGGGTTCCAGCCTTTCTTTCCTTTAAATATCCTGTATCCTTCATAATCCATTAAATATTCATCTGTAAATCTGGTTTCCTGCAGCGCACATATTTGGATTTTATATACCTTCAAGGCTTTGGTGAGCTGCTACAGTTTTCCCGGCTTCAAGAGCGAGTTAATATTTAGGGTTCCAAAGAAATGTACGTAGTTTTTCTTCTGTTTAGAGGATTTTGAATTCCTTGAACGACATGGTGCTTCAGGCTCTCCAGAATCCTTAGGCCTCATTGCGCTGCTGTTAGCGGCGGAGGATTGGTTACCTCCTGGAGTAGTTCTATCTAGAGAAATTGACATCATGCATAGTTGTTTGAAATTCAGGGGCGAGATGGCTTTTTGGGCCATTCCGAGGTTTAAATTGGGACTGTAAGTTCCATTATTATTATTATTATTATTATTATTATTCAGTCTCCAAAGGTTCACACAGATGTTTAAACCATTACTGCTCACGATGTTGTGTTGTGTTCTTCAGTCCGAAGATTGCTTTGATGCAGCTGTCCGACCTGCTCTGTCCTGTGCAAGTCAATTCATCTTCGAATAACTACTCCAACCACATCCGTTTGACCTTGTTCACTGTATTCATCTCTTAGTCAGCCTCTACAACATTTACCCCCACTCTTCCCTCCTCCACTACTGTTTCTATCCTCTTCTTGTCTATACGATTTAATGTTCACGTTTCAGTTCCATACAAGGCTACACTAATATATATATATATATATATATATATATATATATACATATATATATATATATACTGCTGGCCACCGTAAATGCAACACCAAGAAAGACAAGAGGTAGCACAACAAGATTTATTTTGTAGATAACATGTTGACCAAGTATCAAATGATTACGTTTACAGACGTCTGTGACATGTGGTTCCTGCCAGATTCAGTAACCAGAGTAGCCGCCATTGTTGGAGATCACCGCTGCCACACGTCTCGGCATTGAGTCAAAGAGACGTTGGATGTGTTCCTGGGGTACAGCAGCCCAAGAAGCTTCCACAAGTTGCCAAAGATCATCTGGTGTGGCAGCTGGGGATGTAATCTGGGTCACTCGTTGAGCAACTATGGACCACATGTTTTCTATCGGCGAAAGATCTGGAGAGCGAGCCGGCCAGAGAAGCAATTCAATCTGGTTATTGAAGAAGAACCTTTGGACAATGCGTGCCACGTGTCGTCACGCATTATCCTGTTGAAATATGGCTGTGGCCGAGCCCTGAAGGTAAGGAAGGACAACTGGCTCCAGCACCTCGGATATGTAGCGCCGGCTATTTAAAGTACCGGCAATGCGTACTAGAGGCGTGCGAGAGTAATATCCAATACCGCCCCTTACCGTAATACCCGGTGCAAGACCAGTGTGGCGGTGCATAATGCAGCTGTCCAGCATCCACTCTCCACGGTGTCTCCACACTCGAATCCGGCCATCGTGGTGCTGCAGACAGAAGTGTGCCTCGTTAGTAAAGACAACGTCATTCCATTCTGCCGTCCACATCCGTCTGTCATCACACCATTGGCGACGGAGACGTCCGT
The DNA here is from genome assembly GCF_023864345.2 of Schistocerca serialis cubense. Lineage (NCBI taxonomy): Eukaryota > Metazoa > Arthropoda > Insecta > Orthoptera > Acrididae > Schistocerca > Schistocerca serialis. The sequence goes on from NC_064640.1 coordinate 589,167,765, forward strand.
GGTTCTGCGTCAATGTTAGACGAAGCAATGGACGTCTTGCGGACAGACCACTCTGCTGTAAACGGCGCAGACACTGGATGATGCGTTACAGACGCTATGTGCTGTGCTATGGTTCGGGATGTCACTGAGCGATCCGTCACTGCCATGCGCACAATTTGCCTATCAGCACGTGCAGTGGTGCACCGAGGTGAATGCGATCGACCACGTCGGTCCGTCGTACCCTCCTGCATCCAACGGTCACATATCCGCATTACAGTTGTTTGGTTTCGTCCAACACGATTAGCGATTTCTCTGTATGATAATCCACAATCTCGGTAAGTCACTATCCTTCCTCTGTCGAACTCGGATACTTGATCAAAAAATGTTCGCTGTAGTCTACGAGGCATAACTGATCGTCTTGTGAAACAACCACAAGGTAAACACACGTGCCGAACGTACACTCGTCGAAATCGCCAAGCCTTAAATGGCGCTATGAGGTGGCGCCACAGGCGCGCGTGATGTGCGTCTGCGCTGAAATTCTAATCAGTTGCATATCTCATCGCTGCAAACCCATGGTGTAAAATCCACTTGAATCGCATGCTTCCTTCAGGGTGTTGCATTTACGGTGGCCAGCAGTATATATATATATAGGGTGAGTCACCTAACATTACCGCTGGATATATTTCGTAAACCACATCAAATACTGACGAATCGATTCCACAGACCGAACGTGAGGAGAGGGGCTAGTGTAATTGGTTAATACAAACCATAAAAAAATGCACGGAAGTATGTTTTTTAACACAAACCTACGTTTTTTTAAATGGAACCCCGTTAGTTTTGTTAGCACATCTGAACATATCAACAAATACGTAATCAGTGCTGTTTGTTGCATTGTAAAATGTTCATTACATCCGGAGATATTGTAACCTAAAGTTGACGCTTGAGTACCACTCCTCCGCTGTTCGATCGTGTGTATCGGAGAGCACCGAATTACGTAGGGATTCAAAGGGAACGGTGATGGACCTTAGGTACAGAAGAGTCTGGAACAGCACATTACGTCCACATGCTAACACCTTTTTATTGGTCTTTTTCACTGACGCACATGTACATTACCATGAGGGTTGAGGTACACGTTCAACGGGCGTTTCATAGGACGTGGAGGACGCATAAATTGGCCATCCCGTTCTCCTGATCTTACACCTCTGGACTTCATTCTGTGGGGTTACGTTAAAGGGAAATGTGTACCGTGATGTGCCTACAACCCCAGAGGATATGAAACAACGAATTGTGGCAGCCTGCGTTGACATTACACCAGATGTACTGCGGCGTGTACGACATTCATTACGCCAGAGATTGCAATTGTGTGCGGCAAATGATGGCCACCACATTGAACATCTATTGGCCTGACATGTCGGGACACACTCTATTCCACTTCGTAATTGAAAACGGAAACCACGTGTGTACGTGTACCTCACCCCTCATGGTAATGTACATGTGCGTCAGTGAAGAAGACCAATAAAAAGGTGTTAGAATGTGGACGTAATGTGTTGTTCCAGTCTCTTCTGTACCTAAGGTCCATCACCGTTCCCTTTGGATCCCTACGTAATTCGGTGCTCTCCGATACACACGATCGAACAGCAGAGGAGTGGTACTCGAGCGTCAACTTTAGGTTACAATATCTCCGGATCTAATTAACATTTTACAATGCAACAAACAGCAGTGATTACGTATTTGTTTACATGTTCAGATGTGCTAACAAAACTAACGGGGTTTCATTTAAAAAACGTAGGTTTGTGTTAAACATACTTCCGAGTATTTTTTTATGGTTTGTATTCACCAATTACACTAGCCCCTCTCCTCACGTTCGGTCTGTGGAATCGATTCGTCAGTATTTGATGTGGTTTACGAAATACATCCAGCGGTAACGTTAGGTGGCTCACCCTGTATATATATATCCAGAAAACGCTTCTTATTCTTGAAGCTGTATTCGATGTTAAAAATTCAGTTTCATCAGAAACGTTTTTCTGGCCGTTCCCTGTCTACATTTGGAGTCCTCTCTACTTTGCCTATCATGAGTTATTTTACTCAAAAATGGTTCAAATGGCTCTGAACACTATGGGACTCAACTGCTGTGGCCATCAGTCCCCTAGAACTTAGAACTACTTAAACCTAACTAACCTAAGGACATCACACACATCCATGCCCGAGGCAGGATTCGAACCTGCGACCGTAGCAGTCGCACGGTTCCGGACTGCGCGCCTAGAACCGCGAGACCACCGCGGCCGGCAGTTATTTTACTGCCTAAACAACAAAAATCATCTACTACCCGAACTATCTCGTTTCCTAATCTCATTCTCTGAGCATCGCCTCATTTAATTAGATGCCTAAACAACAAAAATCATCTACTACCCTAACTATCTCGTTTCCTAATCTCTTTCTCTGAGCATCGCCTCATTTAATTAGACCACATTCGGTTAACCTTGTTTTGCTTTTGTTGATGTTCATCTTATATCCGTTGAAGTCCCTGTCTCGCTCCCTTCTTAATCTTCGCTTACCTTTCATGGCCCTCGACTCTTATAACTGCATCTGGTTTCTGTACAAGTAGTATATAAGTTTTCGCTCCCTGTATTTTATCCCCGCTACCTTTAGAATTTCAAGAAGTGTATTCTGATCAACTCACTCACAGATAATTATTAAAAAGTTGCTCCTTAGATGGGAAAACAATGATGTGGTGTACAGATGACTTCGGAATGGCGCGAGTCTTCTACGCTTACCCCACCATCAGGAATCGCCGCTTGATACTTAGTGGTGGCTCCATACCCTCAAGCCGGTCGGAGTGGCCGTGCGGTTCTAGGAGCTACAGTGTGGAGCCGAGTGACCGCTACGGTCGCAGGTTCGAATCCTGCCTTGGGCAAGGATGTGTGTGATGTCCTTAGGTTAGTTAGGTTTAATTAGGCGACTGATGACCTCAGAGGTTTAGTCGCATAGTGCTCAGAGCCATTTGAACCATACCCTCAGCACAGACACTGGGAATGGAGGTAGTCCAAAATGCCCCCACGGCCGTCCTGATTCCGTTTTTTGTTAAGTTCATCGAGAACCTTCAGTTTGTTGGTGGAGCAGATACCTTACATAGCAAAACTTGATTAGAGGGGAAGATATAAAAAGGATGGAGCCGACGTGTTTTGTATTGGTACCTATGTCATTAGATTCACACTTTTTTAAATACTTAGTGTTTGAAATGCCTGTGCCTTTCACATCTCTCAGGTTTGGTAACCAACTTCGTTTTTCATCGAGTATGAGTCCCATAAACCTCATCAAGTCACTAAAATTTAAAATGGTTTCACTAATTTACTTTATGACTGATTCAAAACATATCAGGGACAGTTAAAAAGAACACCCACAGATTTTTCAGCATATCGTTTAAACCTGTATTGTATCTCCAGACTCTTAACGGTGTGATACAACTATGGTTTAATTTCTGGGAGTAGAAAAGTGAATAATCGTCCACGATTAAGGAGCACTGTGGGCGCAATACCATTAAAAGCTATTAAAAAGACGGTAACACGCGAAGATCACCATTCCCCTCTATTAAACGATCTAATAAGACGCTGCGTACTCTATATTAAAATGACTTGTGTGAATGGAGGACGATAAGGAAACGGGAAGACTTCTTCGAGAACTTCATGCGTACAGTTGTTCGAAGATATTATGTCACTAAGTATTATCGAATATCCTCTTAATTTCGAAAAAGATACCTACCAAGTGCGGCCTGCACAGGAAAGTCTGTTGTGTAGCCGCCTCGTGCGCAATCGGGTTATCACTGATAGAGTTGTATTTCCTCAACTAAGAAACACGACGACTGATCATGCACATCTCACAGCTCCTTCCACGTAGCTGGTGGGGTAGCACTATGGTAGCTATTTTGGCGGATATCCAGCTCTCCAGGTTTGAGGAGGGCAATTAAAACTTCTTCCTTTCACCATTAGGGAAAAAGTTATGTTTCATAAATAAAATTAATAAAATCGTGGAAAATTTCTTTGAAGATTTCAATAATGTACAGCATTATGATTTAAGCCCTGACGTGGTGAAGTATCATGTGCTAGTGACAACGTTGAGTCCAGCTCCCACGCTGGAAAAGAGACGTTTTAAACGTATTTGTTGGTAGAACCGAAGTCAACATCACCCCTTGAGACATTAGAGATGCGGCTAAGCGCACGCCGGTTTGACAGGTGACGCGGCGCGAGGGAGTCCCAACACAGGCGAGCGAGACTCGCGGAGGTAGCTGCTGGGGCTGTCTGCTAGCAGCAGACGACGGAATAAGAGAGTCAAGAAGCAAGCTGGCAAACATAGCTCCAGCAAGTAGCCTTGAAAAATACGGCGAGTGGGAAAGACCCGTGCCCCTTGCGTTCCTGAACGTTTTTGGGGTGAGATGTCTGAATGGGGCGGACGCCGTCTCCAAAAATTCATTTCACGGCCTCAAAGTACAGTGTGGTCAAAATTAAACTTTCGTACTTGAATCAATGTAAACGGAAAACTATTTATCGTACTGGTATCTATCTTTATAGATATGTCACGAAATGTGTTTGCAATGCAAACTCTGGACGACCATTAGCTGTATAATGGAGCATACTGAGAAGAAAAAATTGTGCCGAACCGTGACTCTAACTCATATTTCCCGCATATCGCTAGCGGTCGCCTTATTATTATTCAATCCGAGCATCCCTCACGCCCACAGTCAAACTTCCACACATCATCAAGCGTGAGTATACAATGAATGGCGATCAGACTGTGCGCTGCAGCATTTAAGTAGTTAGTAATGTCAGTTTCATGACTTGTGTTACGTACCAGTACTGGCATGGTGAGGTAGGGCTGACAACAGAAATAGTGCTACTGTTCTTACTGAATATCGACGCATTAAAGGAATACGGAGAGGTTCTCTTTCCGCACAGCTCATTGAAAAGCTTGACTCGGAGGTTCCTACTAACTGGCGATTTTGGCACTGCTCGTGGAAGAGACCGATGACCAGCTGTGCCACAAATTGTTGAAGAAGTTGCTGTTCTCTTGGCAGAGAATACTGGACGCAGTGTGCTTCCTTCTAATAATGCACAAGCTGTATCACGTCAGTTGAATGTTCCATAGTCCACCGGTCGAAACGTGCTGTGAAGGATTGTTTGTGGCAGCTGTAGAGCATTCGCTAATGCGATTCCAGGCTGTCGAACATACAGATGGTCGTCACACTGAGCAACGTTTATAATCTGCAACGTACATATTGTACACAATCGATAGTACTCTCTGATGTGGAAATTAAAATGTTTCTTTCAGTGATTTATTTCTTCTATTCCGCATGCCCTTTACAAATGTTTCCAAAAATTTTCGTTATAGTACAATCACTTGTTTTTCATGGGAGCTCTCTGAAATAACAAAAGTGTAGTTACAACCACCTTGTTGATTAAATCATACATTAAATAAATTAAATATAATAAACTGAATCCAAACCAATAGTGTTAGAAAATAGGTAGTGAGATATAGTGAAATATAAAAACGAGACGATGAACCGTCTCTTGGCGCCCACTCGGAAAACAAAATCTTACCTAAGATATTGAAGGGTTAATATGTGGAATTGCAAATTAACTTTGAAAGTAATAAGTTCCAAATGATTTAATCGATTTTAGAGAACCACGTATTCACAGATAGCGCTTGAACACAACTATCGTAACGCAGTTTCAGAGTTTGGAATTATATGCCGGAATGTTAATTACAAGATTTAAAAACTTATTTTAACGGTAGAATAAATTTAAATCAGTAAATGTAGCGGTGATGGTCAGCACACCGCTCTCTCGGTCGTCGCCGGAGTTCTTGATCGTGGAACCGCTGCTAATCGCTCTAGTATCTCGACGATTGGCCTCACGAGGCTGAGTGCAAACCGTGTCAGTTCTTCCACCACGGCAAAATCTCTGTCACCACCAGAAATCAAACCTAGGTCCTCCGCATGGCAGCCAGCCGCGTGGACCATCTTCAAAAATGGTTCAAATGGCTCTGAGCACTATGGGACTTAACAGCTGAGGTCATCAGTCCCCTAGAACTTAGAACTACTTAAACCTAACTAACCTAAGGACATCACACACATCCATGCCCGAGGCAGGATTCGAACCTGCAACCGTAGCGGTCGTGCGGTTCTAGACTGAAGCACCTAGAACCGCTCGGCCACACCGGCCGGCTGACGTTTTCAGACATGGGTCCCTACATCAAACTTTATCATGTTTCATAATAAGTAATAGTAGATACAAGTAAGCTAATTGTGTCACTAACTGAAACGTATATAACAAGAAAAACGAGGACCCATAAAAACTGTATCGTAACATGGAAAAACCGGTGAAATTCGAGACATAGTGCAGGGCTTGTAGCAATAAAGTTGAGATTTTCGCAACTCCATGTATTTAAGGGCGGTGGATGCAATTATTGTCTGGGGACAGTGCGCATGGGAGTTGTCAGGGGACGGAGGTGGAGTTTGATGGGCAGCGTATCGTTCGCGGCTGAAAGTCATTGAAATTTTTCTTGCCACAACGTCGTGGGCTTCTAAAATCCCCTGCAGGAGAACTCAGAAAAGTTTCGGCAGCTAGCTTCGTGAATCGTAACACTGTACAAAATCGCGTTTGGTGCGTAAATTTTTTGTCAGTTAGTTTCATGAGCTGCGACGTGTTAGGATTTGTTAATGTTGCCACATAGCTCCGTGGGCTTCAATTCTGAACTGTATCGAGGTGTGCCGGACTTACATTTTCATAATGTAGCTACTGACTGTATCTGTTGTTGATTACTCGATTTAAATAGAGGTGTAATATACGCTTTTATGTTTAAATATTAACCAGCTGATGGTTAGAACTTTTTATTTATACGTCTTACTCTAATCTCGTCCGTAATTAACAATTAATAATAATTAATAGAACAATATACAGGGCAATGCATCAGCTTTGTATGAAAATTCCCTAGACACAAACGTAGCCAATGCATGTTAAGTCGGTCACGCACTTAATAAACCCTTTCACCTGCTACAATTGCATGTGCAGGTACAGCTAAGAACGTCACAAACTCTCAGCGACTGCATAGTGGTTTTTGGTCGTACCTCGTATATTACTTATGTGAGCTAGAGGATCAATCATACTCTGGGAAATGTTTTTCAGTGTAAATAGCAATATAAAACTTCACATCTTTCCTCCAAGTATGTCATGTACGGCGTAACTACAATGCATGCCTTTCCAACAGCAACCAGACAATGAGGTGACAGAAGTCGTGGGATACCCCCTACTATCGTATCGAACCTCCTTTTGCCCGGCATAGTGCAGCAAATTGATGTCGTATAGACACACGAGTCGTTGGAACTCCCCATGCTGCCTTTATATCCGTTCGTAATTGCGGAAGAGTTGTCGGTGCAGGATTTTGTGCGCAATCTGACTCTTGATTGTGCCCCATAAACGTTCAGGAGGATTCATGTCGGGCGATTTAGGTGTCCAAATCATTCGCTCGAATTGTCCAGAATGTACTTGAAACCAGTCGCGAACAGCTGTAGCCCGGTGACAAGGCGCATTGTCCGTCATAAATTCCATCGTTACTTGGGAACATGAAGTCCTTCAATGGCTACAAATACTCTCCACACAGGAGAACATAACCATTTTCAGTCAATGATCGGTTCAGTTGGACCAGAGTATCCCGTACATTCCAGGTAAACACAGCCCGTACCAATATGACACCACCACCAGCCTGCACTGTACCTTATTGACAACTTGGGTCCATGGGCTCGTGGGGTCAACGTCAAACTCGAAACTTACAATCAGTTCTTACAAACTAAAATCGAAACTCATCTGACCAGGTCACTGTTTTCCAGCCGTCTAGCGTCCATCCGATTTGGTCACGAGCCCAGGAGAGGCTCAGCACGGGCTGTCGTGCTGCTAGCAAAGGCAGTCGCGCCGGTCTCCTGCCGCCATATTCCATAAATACCAAATTTCAGCCAGCCGCGGTGGCCGAGCGGTTCTAGGCGCTACAGTCTGGAACCGCGCGGGCGCTACGGTCGCAGGTTCGAATCCTGCCTGGGGCATGGATGTGTGTGATGTCCATAGGTTGCTTAGGTTTAATTGGTTCTAAGTTCTAAGCGACTGATGATCTCAGAAGTTAAGTCGCATAGTGCTCAGAGCCCTTTTTCTACCGAAAAGCAACTGCTTCCGGTTGTTAAGTGAAGGCCGTCGGCCACTTCTTTGTCCATGGTGAGAGTTAATGCCTGCAATTTAGTATTCTCGGTACTCTCTTGACATTGTGGATCTCAGTATACTGAATTCTCTAACGATTTCGGAAATGGAATTTACCATGCGTCAAGCCGCGTTCGACGTGTGTTAATTCCCGTAGTGCGGCCATAATTACGTTGGAAATGTTTGTACATACATCACCTGAATACCCATTCGGATCTCCGGGCGGGGACTACTCAAGAGGATGTCGTTATCAGGAGAAGGAAAACTGGCGTTCTACGGATCGGAGCGTAGAATGTCAGATCCCTTAATCGGGCAGGTAGGTTAGAAAATTTAAAAAGGGAAATGGATAGGTTGAAGTTAGATATAGTGGGAATTAGTGAAGTTCGGTGGCAGGAGGAACAAGACTTCTGGTCAGGTGACTACAGGGTTATAAACACAAAATCAAATAGGGGCAATGCAGGAGTAGGTTTAATAATGAATAGGAAAATAGGAATGCGGGTAAGCTACTACAAACAGCATAGTGAACGCATTATTAAGGCCAAGATAGATACAAAGCCCACGCCTACTACAGTAGTAGTAGCCAACTAGCTCTGCAGATGACGAAGAAATTGAAGAAATGTATGATGAAATAAAAGAAATTATTCAGATTGTGAAGGGAGACGAAAATTTAATAGTCATGGGTGACTGGAATTCGAGTGTAGGAAATGGGAGAGAAGGAAACATAGTAGGTGAATATGGATTGGGGGACAGATATGAAAGAGGAAGCCGCCTGGTCGAATTTTGCACAGAGCACAACATAATCATAACTAACACTTGGTTTAAGAATCATGAAAGAAGGTTGTATACATGGAAGAACCCTGGAGATACTAAAAGGTATCAGATAGATTATATAATGGTAAGACAGAGATTTAGGAACCAGGTTTTAAATTGTAAGACATTTCCAGGGGCAGATGTGGACTCTGACCACAATCTATTGGTTATGACCTGTAGATTAAAACTGAAGAAACTGCAAAAAGGTGGGAATTTAAGGAGATGGGACCTGGATAAACTAAAAGAACCAGAGGTTGTACAGAGATTCAGGGAGAGCATAAGGGAGCAATTGACAGGAATAGGGGAAATAAATACAGTAGAAGAAGAATGGGTAGCTTTGAGGGATGACGTAGTGAAGGCAGCAGAGGATCAAGTAGGTAAAAAGACGAGGGCTAGTAGAAATCCTTGGGTAACAGAAGAAATATTGAATTTAATTGATGAAAGGAGAAAATATAAAAATGCAATAAGTGAAACAGGCAAAAAGGAATACAAACGTCTCAAAAATGAGATCGACAGGAAGTGCAAAATGGCTAAGCAGGGATGGCTAGAGGACAAATGTAAGGATGTAGAGGCCTGTCTCACTAGGGGTAAGATAGATACTGCCTACAGGAAAATTAAAGAGACCTTTGGAGATAAGAGAACGACTTGTATGAATATCAAGAGCTCAGATGGAAACCCAGTTCTAAGCAAAGAAGGGAAAGCAGAAAGGTGGAGGGAGTATATAGAGGGTCTATACAAGGGCGATGTACTTGAGGACAATATTATGGAAATGGAAGAGGATGTAGATGAAGATGAAATGGGATATACGATACTGCGTGAAGAGTTTGACAGAGCACTGAAAGACCTGAGTCGAAACAAGGCCCCCGGAGTAGACAATATTCCATTGGAACTACTGACGGCCGTGGGAGAGCCAGTCCTAACAAAACTCTACCATCTGGTGAGCAAGATGTATGAAACAGGCGAAATACCCTCAGACTTTAAGAAGAATATAATATTTCCAATCCCAAAGAAAGCAGGTGTTGACAGATGTGAAAATTACCGAACTATCAGCTTAATAAGTCACAGCTGCAAAATACTAACACGAATTCTTTACAGACGAATGGACAAACTAGTAGAATCCAACCTCGGGGAAGATCAGTTTGGATTCCGTAGAAACACTGGAACACGTGAGGCAATACTGACCTTACGACTTATCTTAGAAGAAAGATTAAGGAAAGGCAAACCTACGTTTCTAGCATTTGTAGACTTAGAGAAAGCTTTTGACAATGTTGACTGAAATACTCTCTTTCAAATTCTAAAGGTGGCAGGGGTAAAATACAGGGAGCGAAAGGCTATTTACAATTTGTGCAGAAACCAGATGGCAGTTATAAGAATCGAGGGACATGAAAGGGAAGCAGTGGTTGGGAAGGGAGTAAGACAGGGTTGTACCTCTCCCCGATGTTGTTCAATCTGTATATTGAGCAAGCAGTAAAGGAAACAAAAGAAAAATTCAGAGTAGGTATTAAAATTCATGGAGAAGAAATAAAAACTTTGAGGTTCGCCGATGACATTGTAATTCTGTCAGAGACAGCAAAGGACTTGGAAGAGCAGTTGAATGGAATGGACAGTGTCTTGAAAGGAGGATATAAGATGAACATCAACAAAAGCAAAACAAGGATAATGGAATGTAGTCTAATTAAGTCGGGTGATGCTGAGGGAATTAGATTAGGAAATGAGGCACTTAAAGTAGTAAAGGAGTTTTGCTATTTGGGGAGCAAAATAACTGATGATGGTCGAAGTAGAGAGGATATAAAATGTAGGCTGGCAATGGCAAGGAAAGCGTTTCTGAAGAAGAGAAATTTGTTAACATCCAGTATTGATTTAAGTGTCAGGAAGTCATTTCTGAAAGTATTCGTATGGAGTGTAGCCATGTATGGAAGTGAAACATGGACGATAAATAGTTTGGACAAGAAGAGAATAGAAGCTTTCGAAATGTGGTGCTACAGAAGAATGCTGAAGATTAGATGGGTAGATCACATAACTAATGAGGAAGTATTGAATAGGATTGGGGAGAAGAGAAGTTTGTGGCACAACTTGACCAGAAGAAGGGATCGGTTGGTAGGACATGTTCTGAGGCATCAAGGGATCACCAATTTAGTATTGGAGGGCAGCGTGGAGGGTAAAAATCGTAGAGGGAGACCAAGAGATGAATACACTAAGCAGATTCAGAAGGATGTAGGTTGCAGTAGGTACTGGGAGATGAAAAAGCTTGCACAGGATAGAGTAGCATGGAGAGCTGCATCAAACCAGTCTCAGGACTGAAGACCACAACAACACAACAACAACACCTGAATACAAAGACAGCTCCGTAAACCCTATGCTATTTTATGCCTTGTGTACGCGATAGTACCACCATATGTATATGTGCATATCGTTATCCCGTGACTACTCAGTGTATATACCACTAATATCTTGTAAGCGGTTGACGAATGAAAGTACAATTTCTTGCTCTGTGCTATCATATACGAGGTGCATTCAAGTTCTAAGGCCTCCGATTTTTTTTCTAATTAACTACTCACCCGAAATCGATGAAGCTGGCGTTATTTCTCGACGTAATCGCCCTGCAGAAGTACAAATTTTTCACAACGCTGACGCCATGATTCCATGGCAGCGGCGAAGGCTTCTTTAGGAGTCTGTTTTGACAACTGGAAAATCGGTGAGGCAATAGCAGCACGGCTGGTGAATGTGCGGCCACGGAGAGTGTCGTTCATTGTTGGAAAAAGCCAAAAGTCACTAGGAGCCAGGTCAGGTGAGTAGGGAGCATGAGGAACGTTAACTCGATGTGCGGGTGCATTGTCTTGGTGAAACAGCACACATGCAGCCCTTCCCGGACGTTTTGGTTGCAGTGCAGGAAGGAATTTGTTCTTCAAAACATTTTCGTGGGATGTACCTGTTACCGTAGTGCCCTTTGGAACACAATGGGTAAGGATTAAGCCCTCGCTGTCCCAGAACATGGACACCATCATTTTTTCAGCACTGGCGGTTACCCGAAATTTTTTTGGTGGCGGTGAATCTGTGTGCTTCCATTGAGCTGACTGGCACTGTTTCTGGATTGAAAAATGGCATCCACGTCTCATCCATTGTCACAACCGACGAAAAGAAAGTCCCATTCATGCTGGCGTTGTGCGTCAACATTGCTTGGCAACGTGCCAAACGGGCAGCCATGTGGTCGTCCGTCAGCATTCGTGGCACCCACCTGGATGACACTTTTCGCATTTTCAGGTCGTCATGCAGGATTGTGTGCACAGAACCCACAGAAATGCCAACTCTGGAGGCGATCTGTTCAACTGTCATTCGGCGATCCCCCAAAACAATTTTCTCCACTTTCTCGATCGTGTCGTCAGACCGGCTTGTGCGAGCCCGAGGTTGTTTCGGTTTGATGTCACACGATGTTCTGCCTTCATTAAACTGTCGCACCCACAAACGCACTTTCGACACATCCATAACTCCATCACCACATGTCTCCTTCAACTGTAGATGAATTTGAATTGGTTTCACACCACGCAAATTCAGAAAACGAATGATTGCATGCTGTTCAAGTAAGGAAAACGTCGCCATTTTAAGTATTTAAAACAGTTCTCATTCTCGCCGCCGGCGGTAAAATTCCATCTGCCGTATGGTGCTGCCATCTCTGGGACGTATTGACAATGAATGCGGCCTCATTTTAAAACAATGCGCATGTTTCTACCTCTTTCCAGTCCGGAGAAAAAAAATCGGAGGCCTTAGAACTTGAATGCACCGCGTATGGTGTGTAAATCTCCGTTCGTATTGGAGTAGCGGGGGCACAAGGGGCCTAGTAGCACCTTTCCATATCAGAACAATACACAGAATTTCTAATGTGTCCTCGAACCTGGCGTCTCCAAGCGACGTCGTTCTCATAGCCCGTAGATCTCAAATCTGCTGCCTTTTATGTGAAGATTTTACGAAAGTAAGGTAAAACAGACAGGATGTTACCTCACCGAACTAATGAAATCCTTAGTTTATATGAATGTCAGCAATTTTGCTCTAAACATTACTTCAGATAAAATAACAGGCTCTATAATAACGTAATGTAGTCATGCTTGTTCTTACGAATATCACTCACCGAATTATGAGTCACTGTCGTTGCTCTGAATATAATTCTCTGTCTCTTGCCAACGGAATAACTACTCTTCCTAACATAACAGAACACAAATTACACTTTTCTTAACTCATAGAATAATCTACGATGTTCGCAGGTGTCAGACGTAACGCGCATTTCTTAATTCCATCCCACCAGTCTTAGCACAAACTCATTTGGAGTGAACTACTTCGCTAGGAGATTTTTCCTACCGTAGCAGATGAGAGACGAAATGATTCATGTCTCCATGTTAGCTAAATTGTTTACTTAACGTTGGCAATGAAATGATGTTCTAATTACGTTATGGTAGTGCATTATTGAGAAGGCCTCCAACACTATTTTGGACACAGACTTTAACTTACATTAGAGCAGCCAGTCAGAGCGAAAGTCGTTTCAGTTGACGCAATATCCTACGAGTACTGCACCAAGCTAGCATCATTTGTCGTATTTCATTTTGTCACACCTTCTGTCATAATACATCTCCTGCTGTAACGTGGCTCAACTTAGACGTGATATGTGGAAATAAAGAAAAATGTTGCAATTTCCTTCGGTGGTCAAGAGAATGCCATTATCATTACTGCGGGCACTGGGTATGCTCCTGCCAGAAATCCACCTCATTGTCTCCAGTAAAATAGACGGCTTAGTGGAATGGTTTAAGCAATTCATGAACGCACAGAATGATTCTTACCCTCTTTTTTACAATACGATGGTATTTTCCTCCCACAGCCTGAATGGATACGAGGCCCTTAACTGAAGGTCGGTACTTGATCTTACGTTGGACAATGTTCCTGTTCCTGGCTGAAGGTTGACATTCTTCACGTTTTCTGAAGACCGACGTACGGATTCATAAGTGGCGTGATGGATAGAGCTGGTGGCATCTTCTGCCCGCTGCTGGATACTGACTCTTTGTTCAAATACAGCTGGCTAGATCGTGTCCTGCCTGCCTTACTGAGCGCCCATATGGTGGCTGTCCTGTTCCTGGTACGTGTATAAAGATTGGAAGCTGATCACTGGAATGCAGATCATCGACCGCTAACCACATAGTAGTGTCTGTGATGGCTGTGGTGTATAACGGAAGGTCAGTGGCAGAGAAAGAGCCTGTAAAAATGCTTAAGTGCGTACTCTGGCACATATCTGCTAACAGTACGCTCTCAACAATTCGTTAGGAGGCAGGTGGTACACAGTGTACCCTACAAAGGGGTAAAAGCTTAGAAACTGTGTAATAAGGTTAGTGAGTCTCTCTTGGTCAAATGGATCAAGTGAGCTGGGAGGGCGTGTGGAAGGGTGCAGCAGGGCTGATAGAGTGGATATACACTAGCTCTATGCTGCAAATGCACTGTAATAACAACTGCTTGGAGGATGACGTTGGCTGGGAGAGTTGAGGAGTAGCATGAGTCATTTGCGAATATGAATACCCATTCTTTAACCCTCCCCTCGCTTATTGAGCCCTTTTTTGTTAAGGACAGAACTCCTTATCACCGGGGCGTCAAATGTTTCTTGTTCATTGTTGTGTTCTGCCTACTCGTCGAATATGGGGTGCCTACGGATCTCTAGACAACAATTAAAGCAAATCGTATTAATGAAGTTTATTACAAAACGAAATGATTACAACACTTTGTGAAATTTGCAATGGGATGTCGCAATCAAAGGGTGACATGAAACATACGCAGTCTCTCCAGTACATAAAATTCGTAATACAAGCGAAACAATATAGTTCCGAAGTCGCTGCTCTAGCGTTCGTAGAACGGCTCGTCTTCAACTGGGCCGCGGCCAGGCGGCGCGGCGCTTATGTCGTTTCCGTGTAGATGTCGCTGCTGCCTCGTAGTCGTTCTAAAGAGGGCTCGGTCTGCGTACTATTGGCTGACGCCGTCTCAAAGACCTCTCTGCTCTGATGTTCTTGACTGTCGTCCTGGAGCTTGGTATTTCGCCGAAACATTCACACAGACACAAAGGTCTGCCCTGACCAAGTAGTCTATATCCCTCCAAATGTGTCCTGAATTCATTTAAGTCCCCTTTCAAAAGGGGAGCCGTCTTGATGGTCAGGGTTATTACTTTGTTTGATACGATGGTTCTGTCGTGGTCGGGATGTTGCGACAGAAAGGGGGCTTGTTGGAGGGACTCGTTGGTTGCGTCAGGAAGATTTCAATGTCCGTATCGTCTGTTAAGAAACTGCAAAAAAGGTGGGAAATTAAGGAGATGGGACCTGGATAAACTAACTAAACCAGAGGTTGTACAGAGTTTCAGGAAGAGCGTAAGGGAACACTTGACAGGAATTGGGGGAAAGCAATACAGCTGAGGATCAAGTAGGTAAAAAGATGAGGGCTAGTAGAAATCCTTGGGTAACAGAAGAAATATTAAATTTAATTGATGAAAGGAGAAAATATAAAAATGCACTAAATGAAGCAGGCAAAAAGGAATACAAACGTCTCAAAAATGAGATCGACAGGAAGTGCAAAATGGCTAAGCCGGGATGGCTAGAGGACAAATGTAAGGATGTAGATGCTTATCTCACTAGGGGTAAGATAGATACTGCCTACAGGAAAATTAAAGAGACCTTTGGAGAAAAGAGAACCACTTGTATGAACATCAAGAGCTCAGATGGAAACGCAGTTCTAAGCAAAGAAGGGAAAGCAGAAAGGTGGAGGGAGTATATAGAGGGTCTATACAAGGGCAATATACTTAAGGACAATTTTATGGAAATGGAAGAGGATGTAGATGAAGATGAAATGGGAGATACGATACTGCGTGAAGAGTTTGACAGAGCACTGAAAGACCTGAGTCGAAACAAGGCCCCCGGAGTAGACAACATTGCATGGAATGGAAAAACTAGTAGAAGCCGACCTCGGGGAAGATCAGTTTGGATTCCGTAGAAATATGGGAACACGTGAAGCAATACTGATCCTACGATTTATTTTAGAAGCTAGATTAAGAAAAGGCAAACCTACGTTTCTAGCATTTGTAGACTGAGAGAAAGTTTATGACAATGTTGACTGGAATACTCTCTTTCAAATTCTGAAGGTGGCAGGCGTAAAATACAGGGAGCGAAAGGCTATTTACAATTTGTACAGAAACCAGATGGCAGTTATAAGAGTCGAGGGACATGAAAGGGAAGCAGTGGTTGGGAAGGGAGTGAGACAGGGTTGTAGTCTCTCCCCGATATTATTCAATCTGTATATTGAGCAAGCAGTGAAGGAAACAAAAGAAAAATTCGGAGTAGGTATTAAAATCCATCGAGAAGAAATAAAAACTTTGAGGTTTGCCGATGACATTGTAATTCTGTCAGAGACAGCAAAGGACTTGGAAGAGCAGTTGAACGGAATGGACAGTGTCTTGAAAGGAGGGTGTAAGATGAACATCAACAAAAGCAAAACGAGGATAATGGAATGTAGTCGAATTAGGTCGGGTGATGCTGAGGGAATTAGATTAGGAAATGAGACACTTAAAGTAGTAAAGGAGTTTTGCTATTTGGGGAGCAAAATAACTGATGATGGTCGAAGTAGAGAGGATATAAAATGTAGACTGGCAATGGGAAGAAAGAGTTTCTGAAAAAGAGAAATTTGCTAACATCGAGTATAGATTTAAGTGTCATTCCTGAAAGTATTTGTATATAGTGTAGCCATGTATGGAAGTGAAACATGGACGATAAATAGTTGGGACAAGAAGAGAATAGAAGCTTTTGAAATGTGGTGCTACAGACGAATGCTGAAGATTAGATGGGTAGATCACATAACTAATGAGGAAGTATTGAATAGGATTGGGGAGAAGAGAATGTTGTGGCACAACTTGACCAGAAGAAGGGATCGGTTGGTAGGACATGTTCTCAGGCACCAAGGGATCACCAATTTAGTACTGGAGGGCAGCGTGGAGGGTAAAAATCGTAGAGGGAGACCAAGAGGTGAATACACTAAGCAGATTCAGAAGGATGTAGGTTGCAGTAGGTACTGGGAGATGAAGAAGCTTGCACAAGATACATTGGCATGGAGAGCTGCATCAAACCAGTCTCAGGACTGAAGACCACAACAACAACAACAACATCGTCTGTTGTGTGCTTGTCACGTATTCACCAAATAAGAAGAGTGTAACGCGGTCTGATGGCTTTCGGTGACCTCATTTTAATCTAGACATCTATACCACGAACTTATCCTTAGACGGAGACGATAGTGACATTGTCATTTTGAAAACACTACTCAACCTCTTTATATCTGCACTGGAAGAATTTGTAACTCGAGGAGTTTGTATGTTGCCTTCGTTTGTTACTTGAGGGAGGTAAGTATCGTTGCGGAAACTCCCTAAGTCCAAGGACACCTGCATGTTAAATTGTTGGTTACAACTTCTTTAGGCAGAATCTATACTGAGGAATCGTTTTTCGGAAACATTGTTTTGAATTCAGAAGTAAATGTGATTGCAAAAGTAGGTGATTTGTATACAATATATGCACATATTTTTTGCTTCCAGGAGAAGTAACGGAAAAGATGAGCTGAAAAACCGTTACTATCTCCCTGTGAATCTTTCCCATATTATCTTTAAATTGTCTGCCATTCCATGCTTTGTTGCTGTGTCGGCAGTGCTGACTCTTGAAACAGAGCCGTTAATTAGGGATACAGGGTCTCACTTTCGGGCGGATCAGTCCTTCTGTAGTGTGCTCAAGCAACGTTGGAGAACTGAAGGCCACACATTAAGTGTAGTCGTCTCCTCTAGTTCACCGCGCAATTGCCTCATTTGGTTTTTGACCTCCATTCCACCAACATGTTCTAAGTCTTCCTTCTGTTCCCCTACGTTAATATGCATTATGTCTCTGCGTTTACAACACACTAGCAAAAGTTAAGAATGTTGAGTAAGTGGCTCACAGTTGGGCATATTACAAAGACATTCGCTTTCTCCAGTGATTCAGCCTCACCTCCTGTAGTGTTTCCTCCAGTAGTATGCCATTCCTTAAGTTCAGATTTCACTTTACCTGCACTTTACGTAATAGTAATAGCGCCACATTTCTGAATATTCCCTCTTGTTGGGCTCTCCTTGGGCTACTTAAATCCATTTCCGTTCAGTGTGGGTTAATGCCCCCAGACGGAGCATCCCCCTTATGCTGAGTGTTTTATTTTGTTTTCAGTTCTCTATAATGCTTCCTTCAGTAGTTAGGGAAACAGCAGTTAACATTAACAGCACCGCGATAGTGTCGGTAAGATTTATACAAGTATGGTGCAACAGGTTTCTTAGGGCATGCCCGTCAACGACTGTTCAACAACCATTGACCCCATCTGCAAGTCGCACACCCTGAGGCAAACATTTCCTTTTTTATGGAAGTTTATTCCGTCTGAGCATTTAAGACAAGATGAACATTCCCTGTAATACACAAAGTTCAACCACTTCACTTCACGTTGTTCGCTGGCGTATGCACAGAGCTGGCAGTGCCCCAGTTCAGGAAGCCCCGATCGCCAGACTCTTACCCACCCTACGAAGCGTTCCGTGTGTTTCTATCCATTCCATGTGATTCTTGCCATTTCTCAAATCCATCCGTGACTTCTCAAATACCACCCATGCGGCGAGCTTTACTCCCCACTGAAACGGAATACGTATCACGAACTACCACTTTTGAGGTATACATATCTCATCAGTCGGAGTTTTAACCTCCCTATTTCTTACTTTTTTCTGGCTGTAACCCGTATCTTCACGGGCTTGACATGTTAATTAATCTGGGTTAGTGAGCGGCTTAGGATACAATTTCTGTCGGCATCACTTCCCCCTCCCACCTACCTACACCCATCCCCACACCCAGGGTGGAATCTGTATTCCCCATTTGTCTGTGTCTAATGTTGTACCACGTCAAAGTGGGAGAATGTTTCCGATATGTTCTTGTAACTGAGACAGGTAGTTGACACCAGCCCAGTATTCACCCAGTAAAATGTGGAAACGGCCTAGAAACCACATTCAGACTGGTCAGCGTACCACCACTCGTTAACGTGCCGGGTGGATTCGATCTGCAGCCGGTACGCCGCTCCGAATCCAGGAATCGTCGTGCATATCTATCTGGACGGCTAGCTTTAACCTGAGAGTGTATCTCCTTAAACTCTAAATAATCTGAGCCCTTTCCTGATGAGTACGTGTGAAGCATTTTGATTAAGCAGAAAAATTCCCTCCAAGAAGACAATATTAGCCTACGGTACTGAAGAAAGCTTATAATATTTTGCCATGAACTGCAGTTACTGCAACTAAGACGCGCTTTCTAAAATCTTGTCTTAGACTGTGGTACTAGCGCTGTCCACTACACTTGGCTCGCCGTCACTTGAGAAATCGTTGTCGATAGGGGGACAGTGCAGAGCTATGGCTCTCACTCCCGTATCTGTGAGGGCTTTGTTCCGCATTAACGGCGCACAGTAGCCCCAGAACAGCCTCCATCTCAAGATGTCAGCCTGCCAGCGTGGGAGCAAGCGAGAAGTCGCTCATCCGTGACGTCATCAATCCCAAGAGCTGCTAGAAGTGCTACGATAACCGCAGTGTTTACCCTGCCACTTGACACGATCCATTAGTCTTAAGTGCAGACGTCTTCAAAAATTATGCGCGCTGGCTGTGCTTAGCAACATGTTAGAAGACTAATGGCTTCACTTCCTGCCACCTTATCGGGAAAGTCTGTTTCCAGTCAAGGATATTAATTTTTTCTTGAGAGCTGGTATGAATGTCTTAAATCGTTAGTTAGCAATCATAATATCATGGAGCTTTGTGCTCATAACGCCTTGTCGAACATCAGTTTCTTTAATGAAAGTTTCTAATGAAAATTGTAGGGTTGACCGAACACTTAACTTTCAGTAATAATGATCTCGCTCTGTTACTCTTTCAAACGGTACAAAATCGATTTTGTAACAAGGTAAGTTGTTCCTCTCTTAAAAGACTCTGAATTACTAATGCGGCGTACGCTTTTGTCCATACCATTGTTCTCCCTGGTAAGCCACAATTTTAATTTCCAATGTGCCCTTACTTTCGTAGTTACTACACAATAATAAACATGAAAATTCAGATTGTAGTACTGAAGTCATTAAAATTAAACTGATTATCAACAACATAGTACCAAGAGAGCTGCTGCAAGTATTATACCTTGTAACACACGTTTTCTAACTATTCCGTTGGACTCATGTGCTTCAATAAAATTCTCGAATGAAGTGTCAATCAGTCTTTAGAAAATGACGGATACAGATTACATTATAATTGTCGTTCACATCGTTTTCTCATGAATGTTTCCCACCCGGGGCATAGTGAACGAATCTGAGCTGCATGCGTAGTGGAGAAGCGGTTATCATCGACGGCTGAAGTGCAGCGCGTCACTAGATGAAATCCAGTCAACACCAAATATTTGATAATTATTATTTGTCATTTCTAGAAGGTTCTCTAAATTTCATATATCTATATTGGGGACAGTCAAATGAAACCGAGCGAAGGGAAAAATGTAGGTAAATTGATTATTATTTCGAAAGTATTCGCCGTAACTGTTAATAAATGATTCCCACTATGAGACAAGATGGTTACTGCCTTCGTGGAAAAGTATCTGTGGTTTCCCAGGGAAACATGATTGTACTCAAGCCCACACCGCTTGGTCCGAAGCAAATCGATAGCCACGCATGTCTCCTTTCAAGGCTCCGAAAATATGGGAATCGCATGGGGAAAGGTCGGGATTCAATAGAGGATGTCTAAGGGCTTCCCAGCAAAACTTCTGCAGCGTAGTCGAAACAACCTTGACAACGTAGGGAAGGTTCCAGTCTCTTCCCACGTGATTTCCACATGTTTGGAGTGCTGAAGAAAGACATTCGTGGCCGTTTATTTGCCGCGTACGAAGAAGTTTAGGCACAGATACTATACTGGTTCCACAGGCAACTGCAAAAATTTTTCCATCACTCAGTGACAGTCTTGTCTCACACAGGAATTAATGTATTAACAGTTACGGTGGTTACTATTGAAATAATGGACAGTGTACTTACTTTATTTCCAACTGCCTCGTTTTCATTTGACTTCACCTTATAACGTTTGCTTATCCATGAATTTTCGATGTTTCTATAAGCAACAGTATTCTCCGTTCAGGAGGCTGTTTTGCACTGTCAGATGTTGTGTTTCATTGATGACATGCGTTCGGACTTAGATTTCATTGTGGCTACGACGTGACATTGGTGGAGACGCCGAGTGCTTCAAAACATATTCGTCACTGAGGCTCCAAGTAGAACACTTCAATGCGGCCGTCTATACTAACAGGAACCAGACTACGAGGAGTACATCGATCTCAAGCACTGTAGAATTCAGCACACCAATCGAATCCGAATATGCAGTAACTAAGGTGAATATCAGATATCTTGAAAGCCGTCGCTTGCTTTAACCATAAATATATATCAGAGTGATGCTAAATATTATTCGCTTTACATAAGGAAAAGTATTATCTTCCCAATAACTTTCAAATCGTGAGCGGCATCCTTAATTTTTGATTTATGAAATTAGTGAATTTACTCATGGCACTTTTATTGCCTATATCTGCGGTCAATTCCAGAACACAAACTAATAATCAAATTAACTAATTTAATAAGATTGAACCTTGAATTGCTGGTGTACCTCAGTATTACCACAAAAAAATTAAAACGGTGACTAGCCGAGGGAGTATGAATGACATCAGTGGCGTATTTAAGTTTGCAAAGCCAATGGCAAGTTTTCATTCGTCCATTTATAACTACAACGAGCATATAAATATTACAAAAATATGACAAACACATGTCAGAAAAGGGATAGCGTTTGATTGTCAAAGCATACGTTGAGGTGGAAACAATGCAAATTCTCCCCTGAATCAATCTCTTTTACAAAGTAATCTGACTTTGTGGAATCAACTACTTTGTGGAATCAACGACGACCAAGTACATCGCAAACTACGGTTCACCGGACAACAGTGAACTGTGAATATCATTTAACAATACTACACCAGTGCAGAAATACTTTATCCTTTCACCTTGATTCAGGCGACAGCAGAAAACTACACACTTAGGGCGAGGAGAGGAGCACTGCAGCATCTGTAATATACTAACGCGTCCACGGAAATTTGCAAACAACGTGGACTGGCGTTCTGATTATTAGAACGCGGGAAACGGGAAGATTTCAGTATGGGGTGCACCGATTTGCTGGTCTGGCCAAACCAATTTGACTCACAAGCGCGACGGTGTAAGCTGGAATTGTCAAACATTAGATGTTGTCAGGACGAATAAGTTCACTCTCGTGACACACGATATGTCCAAGATGATATGCAGTTCTACTGTCGGTATAGTTCAAATGGCTCTGAGCACTATGCGACTTAACTTCTGAGGTCATCAGTCGCCTAGAACTTAGAACTAATTAAACCTAACTAACCTAAGGACATCACATACATCCATGCCCGAGGCAGGATTCGAACCAGCGACCGTAGCGGTCACGCGGTTCCTGACTGAAGCGCCTTTAACCGCACGGCCACACCGGCCTGCGTCGGTATAGTTGGGAGCTGCCACTGGCTCTTATTCCACCACAAGGACTAGAAGATAAAGAAAGCAAGGAACCACTAAATTAGTCTCCCCTCTTTACTGTTCTGTTGGCCTGGCAGTGGGAGAACCAGACTCTGCTGTGTATATCGTAAGACGAGCTATCAGTGACTCGAATCTCTCTTGTCTGAAACAAGAAGACTTTAGACAAGGAAGGCGTCGTTCTCATGGTAAGCATGTCCATGTTTCGACAAAAGAAAACGTCTACCTAGATGGGACCACAGTTCCTCATTTGCAGACAGACCTAATCTTTCCAGGCTGACCATTTCCAATTTCTGAAAGAAGGCTGTTAAGATCAAATGGTTCTAATGCCTCTGAGCACTATGGGACTTAACATCTGAGGTCATTAGTCCCCTAGAACTAGAACTACTTAAACCTAACTAACCTAAGGACATGACACACATCCATGCCCGAGGCAGGATTCGAACCTGCGGCCGTAGCAGCAGCGCCGTTCCGGACTGAAGCGCCTAGAACCGCTCGACCACAACGGCACAATTGTGGCCGTGAAAGAGATGTTTCTGCCGCTGGCTAGAAGAACCTCGCGACTTCCTGGCATCCAGGGAGATACAGTCTTGCCTCCAATAAACACGAGCACCAGCCGCTCTGTCCGTATCGTGCGACCTCCTAACATGAGAATGCTTGGAGTTTTATAACCATCCCACCATTTTTACTAAAGCTCAGATTACAGCAGTCCCTCTTAAATGGCTTCCTCCATCTACTTTCCGCCAATTGACCACCTTCGCAACGGTCTGCCGCCTGGCCCAGGTAAAATGTTTTGTGAACTGGCGTCCTCTTACTCTGAACCTAAGTGGGAAAACGGGAGTGCCACAGTCTGAAGGCCTTCTACAGGTACAATCCACAGATCACTGCTTCCCAGAAGCACTCACACAGCCAGGTCTCTGGACACAGAATTTATGTCCCACAATCCATCTTTCTCCTCGTTCATCTTCGCCTCCATTACGGCTCTCAGTTACTGGTTCTCTATAGCCTACACATATGGTCATGTAAAAAGTCATAAACCACACATACAAAATGTAGTACTGGGGAACATTGACACGCTTCCCGCGCCCGGGTTCCCGGGTTCGATTCCCGGCGGGGTCAGGGACTTTCTCTGCCTCGTGATGACTGGGTGTTGTGTGATGTCCTTAGGTTAGTTAGGTTTAAGTAGTTCTAAGTTCTAGGGGAGTGATGACCACAGATGTTAAGTCCCATAGTGCTCAGAGCCATTTGAACCATTTTTTGAACATTGACATCTTAATCAAATATATGAATATTAATCTGACTGACAGTGTTGTTAAAGTGAGGGAGCTGCGCACCACCTCTCAATCTATCAGTGTTCTTCTGGGAACTCTAGTCTAGACCCAAGGAAATAGCTGAGAGTATTCGACTAACTCATCAAATTCAACATGAAGGACAACATAATGTGTAGTCTTATTTGGACGGCACAGCCAATCAGTGGTCTGAAAACAATGAAGAAAAGCCACATACAATAACTTTATCTGGGAACTCTTCCATTTGGTCCGTGTTTGCATAGCAAAACAACATCAGAAACTGAGTCTGCCTTGATCCTAAACACCTTGTTATTTGTTTACTAATAAAGATATTGTTGAAAGGCCCGATAGCTGGGAAAAAATCCAGGCAGAACTTGAGGAAACGTATGGTGACAATGAGGAGCAAATTAACTTTGCAGAAGAACAGTTGGAGAACAGGGGACAAAGTCATGGGGGATAATGAAATTTTATACACAGAATACTTTGGCCTACGCAATCCTGTGATTCCGAGTTTGACAGAAGTCAATAAAGCCTCACACTTGATGAAAGGAATTGAAGAAGTAATGCACCTAGCTCCTGTAGTAAAGCATATCACAATAATAGCTCAATTCAGGTGGCGCCAGCGCATCGAGGAATTGCAACAGAAAAGACAGAGAGATAGAGAGATATATATGATCGACTTTGAAAGCAGCCCCTATGGCAGCTGTGGACGACTAGCAAGCCATCGCCTCTCTCTTAAGCCAGGTAGTAAGAGAAGAGATAACAGCAGTTCGTAGCAGCCTGAGTACACAAGATATGGCAGAAATGAATGTCGACCCCATACGTCAGTAGGCAATAGAGAACATTGAAGATAGGTGCACCGATCTTTAGAAACAGTCGCCGCCAACAATTAGACCTCCTATGTAGAATGAACTCGATCAAATTGGGCTTATTGTCGCAGCTGTCAAACAACACAACATCCGACAAACGCAGGTACAACTAACTCCCTCATGAAGTACAACGCCCTGCAGAAGAACACATTTAGAGGATGGAGGACAACTCGCTAGTATATTTCCAGTGTTGATGCACACATCAAGTACGCTGCCGAGGAGAAACAAGGCAAGTGTCCCACGACTGCTACGGAGCCAGACTTTAATCATCACAAAAATATTATGCACGCCAGTAAACTGCAGACAACTGTAGTAGATCTGTGGAACGAAGCCTATTGCCTTACCCTGAACGAGGTTGCACCCCAACATGCTTTAGCCATTCCCCATTGCCACACAGAGGTACCAGCCCCTCGCCTAACGGCCGAATTTACGGAAAATAAGGAATGCGATCATCTATGGAGGTGAGGCAGCTACAGATGATAATGGACGACAGTTACCAGGATGTCAGGAAGTCTCATCGATGGACAATCCATCCAGGTTCTAGACGAATCGGACGCTTCTTTTTCTCTTATGTCCAATACCTAGCCGGCCGCGGTGGTCTAGCGGTTCTAGGCGCGCAGTTCGGAACCGCGCGACTGCTACGGTCGCAGGTTCGAATCCTGCCTCGGGCATGGATGTGTGTGATACCTTAGGTTAGTTAGGTTTAAGTAGTTCTAAGTTCAAGGGGACTGATGACCACAGATGTTAAGTCCCATAGTGCTCAGAGCCATTCATTCAATACCTAGCGTTATCAGCTAAAGAAGAGTATGTTCTGTGACACGAGAGCAATTGTGCTAAGGGACGAAAATGAAAATACGTCCATCCCACAGGAAGACATATTGCTGGAATATCTGTCAACCACACAACGCAGCTGTTCGTATTTGTCAATTAAAGGAGTGTGGTACTTCTTGCAGTCATCACAAGTGTTATAGGATTTGGAAGATCAGAATGACGATGTCATTTCAGCTAGCACACGTAATTAAGATAACTTTGGACACCTGTGGGCAAATTAAGAGAACGTTACCTTCTTGTTATCAACAAGATGTGTTCCAGTCGTCAATCAAGATGCTCATTTAAACTGTGTAACTTCTTTCGACTGTAAAAAGCTACTTACAATTATAAAGAAGCCTACATTCCACCAACGATCCTAAACATTGCAGGTAGATGAAGAGAACTTCGGACCACTTATAGTCATGAGCAACTAAAGTTTGGTACATAGGAACATGGGCAGCTCAGAGCCGCCAACGAAGAGTCATGCTTCCTTACGATTGCATGCAATGCACTAGAGGAAACTACTATCGAGTTACCAACAGAATCTAGCCTGACTGAAGAACAACTTCAGCTAGTGTTAGGTGTGCTGCACCAATTGTGAGATGCATTCATATATAGAGTGGAGAATACACACACCATACAGCTCATGGTAAAACACTGTATCAATAATGGGTACCCTGCATCAATTAACCAGCATTCGTATAGGTTGTCGCCAACTGAACGATCCATAATCTGAGAGGAAGTTGCCTGAATGTCACAGGATGACGTCGCTGAACATTCATACAGTCCTTGGTCCTCTGCTGTGGTCCTTCTGAAGAAGAACGACATTTGGCATTTCTGCATCAGCCACTGATGATTAAACCATATCATGAGAAATCATATCTACCCAATACCATACACAGCTGACATCTAGGACTACTTGATAGCAGCAATGTATTTCTCAACTACAGACATGTAGTCAAGCTATTGGCAGATTGTGGCTGGTGAGGCTGACCAGAAAAAGTTTGCCTTTGTTATAGCTGACAGCACGTATACCTACCAAGATATGCCATTCCGACTATGTTATTCTTCAGCCACCTTCATGGGTATGATGGACAGCCTGGTTTGACATCTTAAATGGATGACACGTTTGCTATCTGGATGGCATTGCCCCCTGTTTGAAGACATCTGAAGAGCATCTTAAGTCGTCTCTCCATCACCCAAGGAACAAAAATCTTGGGAAACTTAGTTAATGGTGATGAAATCAACACAATCCGGAGATAATGAAAGCATTTACAGATGTTATGATTCCTTGGTACACTCACTATAAGAGAAGCTTTCTCAGAATGTGCTCATATTACTGGAAATAAGGCATGTCGCTAGCGACAACTACTTTAGGGGGATCCCTAATTATCCTGGAACGTGCTTCAAGAAAGATCTGTCCTTGTCCTTAAGGAGGCACTAACACGTTCATCAGTCCTAGCAGCGTACAACAAGAAAGCCAAGACAGAACTTTAGATCGATGGTAGTGGTTATGAGATAAGTGAATTTCTAGTAAATTCCAAGAAGGTGCTGTAAAAGATGACAGCTTTTGGTTCCAAAGTGCTCTCCAAGTCCGAGATGAACTACTGCTCAACTGAGAAAGTGTGCCTTGCAGTTGTTTGTACCATCAACCAGTTCTGGCCTTATTTATTTGGCAAACCATTCGTTGCTGCAATGGACCACCGTTCTCTTTGGTGACTGACTACCCTGATTAGCTAACGAGATGGCACTGAGGCTTCACTAATACAACATAACAGTGCTATACAAAAGTTGACACAGATACAAGGACGACAGCTGTATTTCAGCAGTACGGATGAAACCACAGTCATTGCTGCATTAAATGATATAGCTGGTGAACAGATAGAGAAAAACAGCATTGCTAGAAACCATAGAAGCCTTGAAGAAGAAAGTCCCGACCAAAGGGGAACCCCAGTTAAACGAAACGTAGTGTAAAAGGTACTGAATCCACTGAGGTGGTCAACTCGTCTGCATCCAGTTATCATAAATTATTTCCACGTTGCTCCAATATGTGTTCACCCGGGAACGTGAGGACTCAAAACAAAATCGGATGCTAGTGTCACTGCCCAGATCTCTGCCGATCCGTTGGACACAATGCGAGCCATTCTAAGAAATGTCAGCAGTGAAAGTACATGCCGCAATTACCTCTAGGGCATCTGTCAGCAATTAAGCAGTTCCACCAGCATCTCCGCCATTCCGCCGGATTTCAGTAGACGTCTTAAGGATGTTCCTAAAGTCGACAAACACAAACCACTGGATACGACGCTGTACTGAAAACCTCACCTGGTACGCTGTCACCAAAACTGTGCTGACTGCTAAAGCTCCAGAAATTGCAGTTCCTTGTAGGAGACATCATTTTGAACTACTGTGCGCGCTGTGTGATGATCTCTGATCGTGAGAAAGTTCTCCTGTCGAGACTAGAATCAGAAGTAATCACCAACTGCATAGCAGTTGCCTACCATCCAGGGAAATATGGCCTCCCAGAACGCTTTAACACATGGCAAATAAACTCTGACAGATGTTGAACTCAAACACAGAACTGAGATAGAGTGCTGCATTTCGTGACATACGTACACTTATAACACAATGAAGCAAGACTCTACAGATTTCACAATGTTCTTTCTGCCCCACTGACGCGAGATCTAAAGGACAATCGATACACTCTTCCCGTTTTTACCAAACTATACTTAAGATGACAGTGGGAAACACCTCTTCATCAGGACCAAAGAAGCAAGGCAGCTGGCATGTATACGGCCTTTGGATGCCTAGTAGAAGGAGTAAGAGCATTGTAACGTTAAGTACCTGCCAGTGAGCTGCAGCCCAGAAGACTTCGTATGGATTTTTACTCCTGGCCGGATAGTGGGACTATCATTGATTGACCTTGAAGGCTTCTCGTTCAAGGAAATAGAGGGCCTGCTCAATGATCACAAAGCTTCGATGCAAAGGGTTACTTTCAATGTTCTTCATTGCGAAGAGGATGTGACAACAAAACCCCAATATGATGATCTTGCAATACTGCCATAAAGATGACCACTGACTACATATAAATCTAGGATACTGCATTCTTTTGCAATGACAACTTAATCAAGACAAGCAGCAAGGCCATGAGCTGTGATGCTTCCAGTGTGGAGTGGTGGCAGCAAGTGTTGTGAGTCGGCAATTAAAACCTGATTATCAGTAAATATTTGTTATTTACTGTTCGTCATATATTACTTCCACAAGATTCTCGAAATTTCTTATGATTGTAATGTTTGCAAATCCAAGAAGAAATGGGAGCACTGTACATCCTGGAGGCAGTTCTGTCTGTACGTTGGTTCCTGTAATAAATGTACTTTCAGTGTTAAGCGTTATAGTTCGTTGAAGACACTGATTTCGGATTTGAACTTGATAATAATTATGACGTGACAAAATTGTACTCATAAATGTACTTATGGTGCTGATACCTTACCTAAATAACCAGAAATACAAGTTGTAGTTCATACTCTCCATGACAGTGTAATAAAACTTTGTACTGCTTACAGTGACACAACACCACCGAACATAAAATGTCGAATACATTGAAGTTTTTTGGATATGTATATCTTGGAAGGGCATTATTGTATTAAGATAATCAGACTGAATTTCATTATTGCCTCGATTTTGGACTAACTGTAATATTTTAAGATACAAATAAATGTTCACAGAGGCCTCTTTACCAAGCCAGGCGGCGCAGTGATTAGCATACTGGACTCGCATTAAGGAAGGACGACGGTTCAAAGCCGCATTCGGCCATTCTGATTTCGGTTTTCCTTTGTTACCCTAAATCGCTTGAGGCAAATGCCGGGATTGTTTCTTTGAAAGGGCATGGTCGACTTCCTTCCCCTAATCCGATAGGACCTATTACGTCGGTGTTTGGCCTCCTCCACCAAATCAACAACGAACCAACCAACGATAGTCCTCCTTGATTGTATTCCATTTCCAAAACCGTAACTTGGAACTTAGTTTTAACGTATCTCTCTGCTTTGCCGTTTTGTTCTATGTATACAGGTATTGTAATGTAATTTGCTGCAGGAATTATTTTGCGCTTTTTCATAATTATGTTACGTATTGTTAAGAAATAATATTATTGTTCATTACTTTTACCGTATCAAATCCTTTAACTAAATCACACACTTACAATGCGAACGTTTTAGTTATGGCTTTACAATCACTCTTTGACTAACAACATGAAAAATATTTAACTGTAAAACAACCTTTAGTGGTTTACACAACATATTGCAACACACCTACTTTGTAAACAGTGAATTTAGCAGAGATGACGTGTAGACTCTATAAGTGCAAAGAACAAACGCCAAATTAATTTTATCAAATGGTTCAAATGGCTCTGAGCACTATGGGACTTAACATCTATGGTCATCAGTCCCCCAGAACTTAGAACTACTTAAACCTAACTAACCTTAGGACATCACACAACACCCAGTCATAACGAGGCAGAGAAAATCCCCGACCCCGTAATTTTATCAATAATCTAAAAATCACTGTTGTGGAAAGTCTCAAAGCATAGTGGAAGTCTTTGGTTGTAAAGATGAACACGAATAGAAATGTAAATATGGCGAGTGCTCACAAATCCTTTTCTTCTGTCGTGTTTACACAGCATATACTTTGTACACATTTAAGCAAGCAAGGATGGTATATTAGAAACATCAGTTGCAAAGAACTTATAAAGCTATTATGTGGCCAGCAGCAGCAAATTAATGTAACAAAACTTAACATATTGTTATTACCTTATATAGCTATATTCATACTAATAAAACTGTAAAACCGTCATGGCTGCTTGTTTGTGGTGTTTGTATTCTAAAATGTTCAAATGTGCGTGTATTCGTAAGGGACCAAACTGCTTAGGTCATCGGTCCCTAGACCTACACACTACTTAAAGTACCTTAAAGTATCCTATGCTATGAACAACACACACACCCATGCCCGAGGAAGCACTTGAACCTCCAGCAGGAGGGGTGTTTCAATTCGTTAATCTCGAAACCTAACAGAAGAATTTCCATGGGATTCTTTAGCGGGGCCTGGAACAAAATACGGACTTCATTTGATCAAAATCCGTTCACGAAAAAAAATATCGTAATCAAAAGCTTTATCTAAAACTGTCTGTCTGTCAGTTTGAAAAAGCTAATTTCCAAACATACTAGACGAATTTTTATGGTGTTTTCACAGGTTACTTGTGCGTAGCTTTGAGGAAAGTTGAAGCTTTATTCCAGCAAAATCGGACCACGAAAAAATTATCATCATTTAAAGCTTTTTATCCCAAATCGCCGTGTCGGTCAATTTGAACACGCTTGTCCCCGGAAATACTAGATAAATTTACATGGCATTTCCACGTGTGACTTGAGTGTAACTTGAGTCAACATACAGGCTGTATTGCATCACGATTGTAACAGGGAAAAAGAAGATATCGCAGTTTAAAATTTTATCTCAAATCGTCCGCTTAGCTTACTAATTCGGATGTTTAGCCAGTGATACGATCATCATAGCACAATACATCAAAGAACAAATAGATGGTTCTGTTAGTCTTCTTACCTCAGTATCAATTTCTGTGTTTGACCCCCGGCGTTGTCAGGGATTTTTACCTGCCTTGAGATGACTGGGTGTTTGTGTTGTCCTCATCATTTCATCATCATTCATGAAAGTGGCGAGACTGGACTGAGCAAAAGTTGGGAATTTGTACGGGCGCTGATAACCGCGCAGCTGAGCGCCCCATAAACTAAACCTCATCGTCATCATCAGTGCCAAGTGCGTTTTCAGATGTTTACGTCAGAGACAGTTTCCAAGTCCAGCGAAATCGTGTAATGGAACTAGGATTCAAATTAATTCTTTCCAAAGTAACCTCATAGAAGTGGAAATTTTGTCGGGACGTGGCGTAGGCGATCGAGTTCTTACATCAACAAAACCGCTAACCTCTAACTACTTACCAATTCGCTTTAAACGTGTACAAAATCCAGTGAACTCACGTTATGCCATTACCAGTGATGTAGCTCAAGACCACACGCTGCTTCATGTGGGCGTGGACGTAAGTGGTGGTTTCCTTTCGCACGTTCAGCTCTACTTGGGTCTCTCCCGTGTTAGTGAAGCAAACAAGCCCTTGGCCCATGTCCCCAATCACATTATTTCGAAAGTTGTATACAAAGAAGCTCTGTAATTCAATAATAAATTCCACGGGTACGAAATCTCAGGCACAGCTATAAATAAATACCTGAACCATGCCAGGTTTATATGTATTAGTAATAACTCCATAAGACTGTCGTGTCTCTCTATTTGGAAGTTTTAATACGCTAATCTCCAAAACTACCAGTCGATTATCTATGCCTTTTTCACACGAAATTTGAACGTGGCTTGGGGCTACATATAGGCTTTATTCCATGAAAACTGGATCACAGAAAAAAGAGGCAGTTATTTTAAGGTTTTTCCATACTAATATTGCACATGTAAAAGCAACTGTCTGTTAGGTTTTCACGATTAAGAAGCCGATCCGATTCGGATAACGTTTTCTATTGAGACTGAACCCTGAGGAAGAACATAGGATACTTTAGAAAGAAAACAAAAAATCGACCACTAAAGTGGTCGTGTACGGAATGGAACACATTTTTTACAATAACGAATACAATGTTAACAAATTATTAAATTTGTTGCATTATATACACGGTATATTATATATAGCTACTTTTGTTGCATAGATGCATGCACCTTTCGCTGCACTTCTGTCCGCTTCGCAAGCTGGTGCGTATGGACATAACATACGCACTCACCGTGTACACTCGTATACGCCAACGCGCAGCGCATTAGCTTGCGGGATATGGAGGTGCGCCAAATGTTTCGGAAATTTGTGGCAACTTCTTATGGTACCAAACTGCTGAGGTCATCAGTCCCTAGGCTTACACACTACTTAAGCTAGCTTAAACTAACTTACGTTAAGGACTACACTCACGCCCTTGCCCGAGCGAGGACTCGAACCTCAGACAGGGGGAGCGGCGCGAACCGTGGCGAGGTTGTCCGAACGAGAAGCAGAATATTCACTCGATGTCATATTAATACCATTCTGGAGTAAATCACGGATGATTTGAATTTTCAAAGATAGCCTTGGTGGAGTTCGGCATTTGCCCTGCCAGAGGGAAAGAGCCTTGGAATACTTTTGAGCTATGAAATCAGAAAATGTTTTCGACTGAGAACAAATATTCTGTTAACGGAATGCTCTAGAATCGAATGTATCCCGTGATTTAGCTTCATGAAGATGTATTTTGTAGCGTATAAAATGTTTAATGTTGTAGCTGAAGCGATATTTATGGCCTTTCAGACGGTTTATCGTTTATTGTTCTGCTTTGTTTTTGTAACCAATATTTGTTGATAATATGTCTATGAAAGGGAAGCAGCGGTTGGGAAGGGAGTGAGACAGGGTTGTAGCCTCTCCCCGATGCTATTCAATCTGTATATTGAGCAAGCAGTAAAGGAAACAAAAGAAAAGTTCGGAGTAGGTATTAAAATCCACGGAGAAGAAATAAAAACTTTGAGGTTCGCCGATGACATTGTAATTCTGTCAGAGACAGCAAAGGACTTGGAAGAGCAGTTGAACGGAATGGACAGTGTCTTGAAAGGAGGGTATAAGATGAACATCAACAAAAGCAATACAAGGATAATGGAATGTAGTCGAATTAAGTCGGGTGATGCTGAGGGAATTAGATTAGGAAATGAGACACTTAAAGTAGTAAAGGAGTTTTGCTATTTGGGGAGCAAAATAACTGATGATGGTCGAAGTAGAGAGGTTATAAAATGTAGCCTGGCAATGGCAAGGAAAGCGTTTCTAAAGAAGAGAAATTTGTTAACATCGAGTATTGATTTAAGTGTCAGGAAGTCGTTTCTGAAAGTATTTGTATGGAGTGTAGCCATGTATGGAAGTGAAACATGGACGATTAATAATTTAGACAAGAAGAGAATAGAAGCATTCGAAATGTGGTGCTACAGAAGAAAGTTAAATATTAGATGGGTAGATCACATAACTAATGAGGAGGTACTGAATAGAATTGGGGAGAAGAGGAGTTTGTGGCACAACTTGACTAGAAGAAGGGATCGGTTGGTAGGACATGTTCTGAGGCATCAAGGGATCACCAGTTTAGTTTTGGAGGGCAGAGTGGAGGGTAAAAATCGTAGAGCGAGACCAACAGATGCATAAACTAAGCAGATTCAGAAGGATGTAGACTGCAGTAGGTACTGGGAGATGAAAAATCAGGCACAGGATAGAGTAGCATGGAGAGCTGCATCAAACCAGTCTCAGGACTAAAGACCACAACAACAACAACAATATCTGCGGAAATATTCTGAATTAGAAGTTTGGTGAAATCAAAGTTGAAATGAAGTGGGTAAAGGCAGCGTACATTAAAAGGATTCAGTTCTTTAATGTACGTAATTTTTAGTGGAACTGGCAGTTATCAGTTGAAATATTCGACCTACAGCCCTAAAACCTAACTGAAAATGATTGTTTCGGAATTCCTTCATTAACTGGTGTTTCGATCGACGCAAACTAATGAAATATCTACATCTACATCTACATTTATACTCCGCAAGCCACCCAACGGTGTGTGGCGGAGGGCACTTTACGTGCCACATTCATTACCCCCCTCTCCTGTTCCAGTCGCGTATGGTTCGCGGGAAGAACGACTGTCTGAAAGCCTCCGAGCGCGCTCTAATCTCTCTAATTTTACATTCGTGATCTCCTCGGGAGGTATAAGTAGAGGGAAGCAATATATTCGATACCTCATCCAGAAACGCACGCTCTCGAAACCTGGCGAGCAAGCTACACCGCGATGCAGAGCGCCTCTCTTGCAGAGTCTGCCACTTGAGTTTGTTAAACATCTCCGTAACGCTATCACGGTTACCCAATAACCTTGTGACGAAACGCGCCGCTCTTCTTTGGATCTTCTCTATCTCCTCCGTCAACCCGATCTGGTACGGATCCCACCCTGATGAGCAATACTCAAGTATAGGTCGAACGAGTGTTTTGTAAGCCACCTCCTTTGTTGATGGACTATATTTTCTAAGGACTCTCCCAATGAATCTCAACCTGGTATCCGCCTTACCAACAATTGATTTTATATGATCATTCCACTTCAAATCGTTCCGCACGCATACTCCCAGATATTTTACAGAAGTAACTGCTACCAGTGTTTGTTCCGATATCATATAATCATACATTAAAGGATCCTTCTTTCTATGTATTCGCAATACATTACATTTGTCTATGTTAAGGGTCAGTTGCCACTCCCTGCACCAAGTGCCTATCCGCTTCAGATCTTCCTGCATTTCGCTACAATTTTCTAATGCTGCAACCTCTCTGTATACTACAGCATCATCCGCGAAAAGCCGCATGGAACTTCCGACACTATCTACTAGGTCATTTACATATATTGTGAAAATCAATGGTCCCATAACACTCCCCTGTGGCACGCCAGAGGTTACTTTAACGTCTGTAGACGTCTCTCCATTGATAACAACATGCTGTGTTCTGTTTGCTAAAAACTCTTTAATCCAGCCACACAGCTGGTATGATGTTCCGTAGGCTCCTACTTTGCTTACCAGGCGACAGTGCGGAACTGTATCGAACGCCTACTGGAGGTCAAGAAAAATAGCGTCTACCTTGAAACCTGTATCTAATATTTTCTGGGTCTCATGAACAAATAAAGCGAGTTGGGTCTCACACGATCGCTGTTTCTGGAATCCATGTTGATTCCTACATAGTAGATTCTGGGTTTCCAAAAACGACATGATACTCGAGCAAAAAACATGTTCTAAAATTCTACAACAGATCGACGTCAGAGATATAGGTCTATAGTTTTGCGCATCTGCTCGACGACCCTTCTTGAAGACTGGGACTACCTGTGCTCTTTTCCAATCAATTGGAACCTTCCGTTCCGCTAGAGACTTGCGGTACACGGCTGTTAGAAGGGGGGCAAGTTCTTTCGCGTACTCTGTGTAGAATTGAATTGGTATCCCGTCAGGTCCAGCGGACTTTCCTCTGTTGAGTGATTCCAGTTGCTTTTCTATTCCTTGGACACTTAATTCAATGCCAGCCATTTTTTTCGTTTGTGCGAGGATTTAGAGAAGGAACTGCAGTGCTGTCTTACTCTGTGAAACAGCTTTGGAAAAAGGTGTTTAGTATTTCAGCTTTACGCGTGTCATCCTCTGTTTCAATGCCATCATCGTCCCGGAGTGTCTGGATATGCTGTTTCGAGCCACTTACTGATTTAACGTAAGACCAGAACTTCCGAGGATTTTCTGTGAAGTCGGTACATAGAATTTTACTTTCGAATTCACTGAACGCTTCACGCATAGCCCTCCTTACGCTAACTTTGACATCGTTTAGCTTCTGTTTGTCTGAGAGGTTTTGGCTGCGTTTAAACTTGGAGTGAAGCTCTCTTTGCTTTCGCAGTAGTTTTCTAACTTTGTTGTTGTACCACGGTGGGTTTTTCCCGTCCCTCACAGTTTTACTTGGCACGTACCTGTCTAAAACGCATTTTACAATTGCCTTGAACTTTTTCCATTAACATTCAACATTGTCAGTGTCAGAACAGAAATTTTCGTTTTGATCTGTTAGATAGTCTGAAATCTGCCTTCTATTACTCTTTCTAAACAGATAAACCTTCCTCCCTTTTTTTATATTCCTACTAACTTCCATATTCAGGGATGCTGCAACGGCCTTATGATCACCGACTCCCTGTTCTGTACATACAGAGTCGAAAAGTTCGGGTCTGTTTGTTATCAGTAGGTCCAAGATGTTATCTCCACGAGTCGGTTCTCTGTTTAATTGCTCGAGGTAATTTTCGGATAGTGCACTCAGTATAATGTCACTCGATGCTCGGTCCCTACCACCCGTCCTAAACATATGAGTGTCCCAGTCCATATCTAGTAAATTGAAATCTCCACCTAAGACTATAACATGCTGAGAAAATTTATGTGAAATGTATTCCAAATTTTCTCTCAGTTGTTCTGCCACTAATGCTGCTGAGTCGGGAGGTCGGCATAAGGAGCCAATTATTAACCTAGCTCGGTTGTTGAGTGTAATCTCCACCCATAATAATTCACAGGAGCTATCCACTTCTACATCACTACAGGTTAAACTACTACTATCAGCGACGAACACTCCACCACCGGTTGCATGCAATCTATTCTTTCTAAATACCGTCTGTACCTTTGTAAAAATTTCGGCAGAATTTATCTCTGGCTTCAGCCAGCTTTCTGTACCTATAACGATTTCAGCTTCAGTGCTTTCTGCCAGCGCTTGAAGTTCCGGTACTTTACCAACGCAGCTTCGACAGTTTACAATTATAATACCGATTGCTGCTTGGTCCCCGCATGTCCTGACTTTGCCCTGCACCCTTTGAGGCTGTTGACCTTTCTGTACTTGCCCAAGGCCATCTAACCTAAAAAAACGCCCAGCCCACGCCACACAACCCCTGCTACCCGTGTAGCCGCTTGTTGCGTGTAGTGGACTCCTGACCTATCCAGCGGAACCCAAAACCCCACCACCCTATGGCGCAAGTCGAGGAATCTGCAGCCCACACGGTCGTAGAACCGTCTTAGCCTCTGATTCAGACCCTCCACTCGGCTCTGTACCAAAGGTCCGCAGTCAGTCCTGTCGACGATGCTGCAGATGGTGAGCTCTGCTTTCATCCCGCTAGCGAGACTGGCAGTCTTCACCAAATCAGAAAGCCGCCGGAAGCCAGAGAGGATTTCCTCCGATCCATAGCGACACTCATCACTGGTGCCAACATGAGCGACCACCTGCAGATGGGTGCACCCTGTACCCTTCATGGCATCCGGAAGGACCCTTTCCACATCAGGAATGACTCCCCCCGGTATGCACACGGAGTGCACATTGGTTTTCTTCCCCTCTCTTGCCGCCATATCCCTAAGGGGCCCCATTACGCGCCTGACGTTGGAGCTCCCAACTACCAGTAAGCCCACCCTCTGCGACCACCCGGATCTTGCAGACTGAGGAGCAACCTCTGGAAAAGGACAAGCAGCCATGTCAGGCCGAAGATCAGTATCAGCCTGAGACAGAGCCTGAAACCGGTTCGTCAGACAAACTGGAGAGGCTTTCCGTTCAGCCCTCTGGAATGTCTTTTGCCCCCTGCCACACCTTGAGACGATCTCCCACTCTACCACAGGTGAGGGATCAGCCTCAATGTGGGCAGTATCCCGGGCAACCACAGTCGTAGTCCGATAGGGGGATGCGTGGGACGAGCTGGCCGTCCCCAACAAACCCCCATCCGGACCCCCACAGTGATGCCCATTGGCAACAGCCTCAAGCTGTGTGACCGAAGCCAACACTGCCTGAAGCTGGGCGCGAAGGGATGCCAACTCAGCCTGCATCCGAACACAGCAGTTGCAGTGCCTATCCATGCTAAAAACTGTTTTGCAAAGAACGTCTGAACTAATCTACAGAGAGCGCAAACAAATCGACACAAAATTTAAACGGTTATTAAAATACAAGATTGCCTAGTAAATGCAGTAATGCTGCTACTTGCGCACTGCTGACACACTGCTCGGCGGCGGAAGGAGACTCAAAAAATGGTTCAAATGGCTCTGAGCACTATGGGACTCAACTGCCGAGGTCATTAGTCCCCTAGAACTTAGAACTAGTTAAACCTAACTAACCTAAGGACATCACAAATATCCATGCCCGAGGCA
The DNA here is from genome assembly GCF_023864345.2 of Schistocerca serialis cubense. Lineage (NCBI taxonomy): Eukaryota > Metazoa > Arthropoda > Insecta > Orthoptera > Acrididae > Schistocerca > Schistocerca serialis. The sequence goes on from NC_064640.1 coordinate 589,206,171, forward strand.
GGATTCGAACCTGCGACCGTAGCGGTCTTGCGGTTCCAGACTGCAGCGCCTTTAACCGCACGGCCACTTCGGCCGGCGGAAGGAGACTACGCGATTTTACACTATTCAGGTACTAAAACACGATGCTAAAACTCTCAAATACTATAATACGCCCGAAATTTATGAATTAAACAATGCAAGTACCAAAAACACGCAAATAAATTAAGAATTAAACTATGTAACAAATGAGTGAACTAGGAGTATACGACTTGCTGCTGCAGCTGCTTATCCAACGGCGGCAGGGAGCACACTGACTGTGACCAACCCACACTGGCCGTTCAAAACAAAAACAGAAGACAGACGACTACGCGAATTTACACTATTCAGGTACTAAAGCGCGATGCTACAACTCTCAAATACTATAATACGCCCGAAATTTATGAGTTAAACAATGCAAGTACCAAAAACACGCAAAGAAATTAAGAATGTGTCACAGATGGCTGTCCTACCTCTATTTACAAACTACAGTTCGTATGTTTAGGCCAGTCTCTGTACTAAGAAAAGGGTGGCGCAAGTATAGGAGAAACATTGGTTTGCAAGTCAGCCTTTAAGACTTACGACCTAGCTCCCGTGTAGTCTGCCGGCCGGAGTGGCAGAGCGGTTCTAGACGCTTCAGTCTGGAGCCGCGCGACCGCTACGGTTGCAAGTTCGAATCCTGCCTCGGGCGTGGATGTGTGTGATGTCCTTATGTTAGTTACGTTTAATTAGTTCTAAGTTCTAGGGGACCGATGACCTCCGCTGTTAAGTCCCATAATGCTAACAGCCATTTGAACCGTGTAGTCTAACTGAAAGATATTTTGAGATTCAGCCACATGACGAGAAAGATATACGCCCTAGTGATAGTTAACAAGGCCATCGATAGTTTTTAACCATTTGTAAACAAAAGCAGTATCGGTTGTCATCCATCCCCGATTTAGGGAGGGACCACTACTGTAAATTTGATACCTTACTTCAGCTCAGTTTTTGTTTTGTTAATCGGTTCAGTTCTTGCGTGCAATTGAATTTAATATAAATGCTGCCGTTTAGTGTTTCTGTTGCTGTCAGATGTTGTGATAATTCCTACTTATGGGTAACCATGTAACAAGAAAGAAGAGGAAAACGGATTCTGTTTCGGTCACTTCCGTTATGAAAAGTTAAAAATACGTACACACTACTAATAGCCTAGTTACCTATCTACAGCTGTTTAATATTAACACTGGAGTCGTTATTTGGCGACTGGTAGAACTATGGATGAGCAATAGTTCAGTATTTGACAAGACAGTGGAAAGGTAAACAACATTACAAACAAGATTATATTAAAATCAGTATATAAAAATACACTTGGATTTGTAAGTGTCGCCAAATTATCGCGTTGATCAACAAAAATATCGACCAAACCAATTTTTACAGTTCTTTAAAACGTTTCCCAGCATTCTACCATTAATAGCATTAATGGCACAATATCTCCCAATCTGTTACAACCAGTTCCAATGCGGAACGATGAAGAGGGGTCTGTGGAGAGCACTTTCTATAGTTGGTTTGCGTCTGAAAGAATTTTTCAGAGGGCTGCATGAATTCGTCCGAGCCGACTGCGCCCAGCACCCCGACTCCCCTCTTTTAGTCTTAATCCATTTACACTCTTGTAATGCTATAATAACTGAAGCCAAAAATCCCATTGCTTAAAGTCTTAAAGTATGGATGCACTCGTGCAGTAGCAAATGCCAGACAAGCACAGTTAAAGACAAAACATGCAACATCAGAAACGCTTCTAAAGTTGCGATGCATTTTATTTCATTTCAAAACAGTATATAACAATCAGTTTTTTCCAAATTCTCCGTCGACCAGGATAGATCTGCGGGTTGAGACGCTGTGCTAGCAACCCCTGGATTCGGTAGGCGAGTCCGTCCGCCGGTAACATTGAAAATCGCTTTCTGTAGTTTCCCATTTTCAATTTAGGTGAATGCTGGTGTTGATTCCTTACTATAATCCCCAACCAGTTCCCTCAGAATCCCTTTCACTCCTGACAGATTCGAATTCTCTTAAAGACATAGTCTCTCTGCTTAAATGAAAAGAGTTGCATCGAAGACAAGCAGAATATCTCTTTGGAGACTCCCAGCAACAAAATCCACACGATAGCATGCGACAGCATGCGCTACCGGTTATGTTCTAAAATGCCACACATAGAAACGGGATTCTTCCGCGGTCCATACCTCGGGTTCTGTTTGTGACAGACTGTTAGGCTCAGGTGTTGTGGATAGCTCTTGGGCTACGGACTATTTGTATACCCAAAAGAAGGATCGTCTTAGTCTCACTACAGTACAGACTCACAATATTAATATTACACACTTCCTCCTGCTTAGGCCAATGGAGAAGATGGGTCGGTTCTTTTCGTATTTGATGTGTACTACGGTAGGCTTTAAGGGGCTTCTGGAGGCATCATTCCTTCATAGGCGGTTTCTCAGAAATCCCCACAAAAGGGGTTTTGAAATTTTGCCGTACCAAAATAGAGAAGCTGATTCGAAGACGGCTATGAAAGGCAGATGCCTTAAATTTTTACAATGTATTCCTAAGATCACCATCTCGAACAAACAAAACAATTTTTTGATATGTTATGCGCTTCCGAGATATAGAGGTTCATAATAACATTATATGTAAACGTAAAACACGCACCTAAAATCCGGTATGAGGCGAAATCTAAATAATGAATAACTGTTCATTTTCGGCAACAGGAATAAAACAATAATTGGATGCTTTTACCGACCTCCCAACGCAGAAGACACATTTACTGAAATGTTCAAAGGAAACTTGCGTTTAATTTCAGACTCTACCTGACTACAATAATTGTAGCAGGTGGTGACCTCAATTTACCCTTGATATGTTCGGGAAAATACATGTTAAATCAGGAGGTTCGTATAAAACGTAACGCGAAATTGTGCTAAACGCATCCCGAAATTGTGCTAAACGCATTCTCTGAAAATTATTTCAGGCAGTTAGTTCACGAGCCCATTCGAATAGTCAAAGGTTGTGAAAACACATTTGACCTCATAGCAGCAAATAATCCTGAATTAATAACGAGCATCAAACGGATTTGGGACACAGGGTTGCCGCAGGGAGACTGAATAGTGTAACTCTCAAATCTAAAGCAAACGAAAGATATACCTATTCAAAAAATCAGATAAAAATTCGCTTTATACCTTCCTGAGAAGCAATCTCCACCACTCCCAAATTAACGATTTAAGTTTAGACCAGATGAGGCATTAATTCAAAGAGATAGTATCGACAGCAACTGTGAGGTAATACCAAACAACTTAAAGAACGACAGAGCTGACCCCACTTGGTACACAAAACGGGCGAGAGTACTACTGCAAAACAAAAACAAAAACAAAAAAACAAAACAAAAATCGTGCCAAATACAACGTATAAACGATCGTAAAATACCCAAGATTGGCGAACTTTTAAAGAAGCTCGAAATTTAGAGAGGACTTCAACGTGAGATTCTTATAGTAGTTTCCACGAAACCTTTTCTTGAAACCTGGCAGAAAATCCACAGAAATCCTGGTAAAGTGTGCTGGCGGCAAGACACAATCAGTGCCTTCCCTGACCCATATCAATGAAACCACTATCGTTGACAGTGCTGCTAAAGCCGAATTACTAAATATAGCCTTCCGAAATTCCCACACCAAAGAAGACAAAATAAATATGCAAGAATTCGAAAAAACAGCTGTCAACATGAGTAACTTAGAAGTCGATATCCTAGGAGTAGTGACGCAACTTAAATTACTTAATAAAAGCAAGTCTCCCGTTCCAGACTGTATACCAATTAGGTTCCTGTAAGAGCACTAGCTCTATACTTACCAGTCACATATAACTGCAAGCTCGACGAAAGATCCGTACCCAAAGGCTGGAAAGTTGTACAGGTCACACCAATACTCAAGAAAGGCAATAAGAGTAATACACTACATTACAGGTCCATATCACTAATGTCGATATGCTACAGGATTTTGAACATTTATTGTGCTCGAACATTATGAAGTACCTCGAAGAGAACGATCTGTTGACACATAGTCAACACGTTTTTAGAAAACTTCGTTCTTGTTTAACACAACTAGCCCTTTACTCACACGAAGTGTTGAGTGCTATGGACAAAAATTGATTCCGTATTTTCCGTTTTTCAGAAGGCTTTTGACACTGTACCTCACAAGCAGATTGTCGTCAAATTGCGTGCTTATGGAATATCGTCTCAATTATGCGACTGGACTCGCAATTTCCTGTCAGAAAGGTCACAGTTAGTGGTAACTGACGGGAATCGCTGTAAGCTTGTGGTTATAGCTTGATACCAGTACCTACCAATTTTAATTATATATTACAGCACTGAGGATGATCACTAAGTGACCGAAAATCGATTTCGCTGACAATAAAACGACAAAATACGGCCAATGCTGACTTTCCTTCCCATTATATTAACTGACGGGAAGTCATCGACTAAAATAGAAGCGATTTCTTCGTGCTGTTCACGAGTGGAATAATAGAGAATTATTGTAAAGGTAGTTCGATGAAGACTCTGCAGGTACTTAAGTGTGATTTCCAGAATATCCATACAGATGTAGATTTAGATATAGATGAACTACGGCAAATTGCTCAAATTTTAACTTTATATACTCTAGACATTTATCTGGAAGCGCCATCTTCTCGCCTTCAAAAATCTTTATCCGCTATTAAGAAACAGAACTGCCGAGTCCGAGACGACTATGCACCGTAAATGGATGTAACCTTTATTTTATATTCCTGACATTCCGACCTCAAACAACCTTGAAAATTTTCTTGCTATCGTTATCGGTTTTCGAGGTACATTGGTTCAAAGGCGAAAACTTAGTTTATAATATGATGTATTACGGAAAAATATGCTGTAAAGTGTCGCCATTATCATCAGAATATTCTGGGAACCCTACGTCGTAGTACTGAACCACAAGCAAAACTTTTGTGCTCATAATTCGGTAATAGGTGTAAAATGAGTTTGGCGTTATTTCCATTTCACGTAAGTAAACTATCAAAGTTTTAGTAACCCATACCGTTCTTTTCATATGAGTGACGTGCCCTGCTGTAGCTAGGAAAAAAAGGAGACCAGCGCAAAAATGCTTCCTATCGAAGCACAAAGAGGCGAATGTGCCCATGGATCAAAGGCGCCGATTGAAAATTTGGGGTACTAACTGCCTCATTCTACCTTCCTCAGCACCTTCAAAATTTTTTCCGAGATGTTTGGTATGCGAACATATTCCACCCTTCTTTATGCTGAGAGAAAAGGAAATAAGCGCAATGCCAGAGAGATGGAAAAGTATTAAATACTGGACGATTGTAAACAGTGGTTGTAGTATAGAAAGAGCGAAGGAGGCGATGGCAGTGTGAGAGAAAGAGAGGGACTCAGTAGCAGTGGAATGTAGTTTACACTGGCAGAAGAGTATCAGCAAAAGAATGAAGAACACAATGCCAGGGTGAAATTAATAAATAGACGCGGATAGTTGAAGTGGGGAGAGACTATGGTAACAAGAGAGAGAGACTATGGTAACGACAACGAGGAAGAGAGGTATAATGACAAGGAGAAGAGACTGCAGCAGTGGGAAGGAATAACTTAGACACTAGCAGTAAGAGGGAGCAATAGAGAAACGGTGACAGTTTGAGAAAGCAAATAAAAGTGTCATTAATGAATATTTTAATAGTCAGCTCCAAGCATTCACCACGGGACACAAAGATATTGAACATCTTTGGTCGGAATTTAAAGGTATTGTCCACCACATGCTAGAGAAATATGTGTCCATCAGAAATATAGGGGAGGGAAAGGATCCACCTTGGTACAACAAACATTAGGAAGTAGCTGAGAAAGCAGAGAATATTGCACAGTCGTTTTAAACGTAGTCACTGTCCCGCTGACAAACAGAAATTATGTGAAATGAAAGCAGCTGTCAAAAGGTCAATGAGAGATTCTCTTGACGGATTTGAAAAACAATATTCTATCTGCAGTTTCTAAAAATAACGCCATAACATTTTGGTCATACGTAAAATCTATGAACGCTACAAATAATTCAATAACTTCTCTTGCTGACAGCACTGGCAATGTAACGGACGATGATAAACAGAAGACAGTAATTCTAAACCTAGCTTCCTAAAACTCATAATATAGAGGACTGCAGCACCATTCCGCCTTTCAATTATCGAACCAACGCAAGGATGGCTGACATTGTGCTTAGTGTATCTGGGATTGTAAAACAGTTAAGATCCTTAGAAGCCAAGAAGGCATCTGGCCCAGACGGCATCCTCGTAAGATTAGGTGTTGACTATGCTACAAATATAGCAACATTCTTATCCATCATCTATGAGAGATCATTGGAACAGCGGAAAGTTCCACGGGACTGGAAGAACGCCCAGAACATAGCAATCTATAAAAAGGGTAGAAAATCGGATGCACACAATTACCGACCAATTTCGCTAACATCTGTTTGTTGTAGAGTCATAGAACATAGTTCGTGTTCACACATAATGACCTTTTTAGACACTGAGAAGCTCATCTGCTGAAGCTAGCAGGGTTTTAGGAAACAGCGGTCATGCATGACACAGCTGGCCCGCTTTGTGCATGATATACAACAGGCTCTAGATACCGGCTCCCAGGTTGACGCCGTATTACTGACTTTCGAAAGGGGTTCGACAGTTCCGCACTGTCGCTTGATCCGAAAAGTGCGATGACATATGCGGTTGGATAGAAAGTTTTCTAACATACAGAGAGCAGTATGTCATCCCGAATGTGGAGACTGCAACGGAAACAAACGTAATTTCTTAGCAGCATAATAGGTCCGCTGCTTTTTACGATTTACATAAACGATCTGGTTGATAGTACTGAGAGCAGCATTAGACTGTTTGCCGATGATGCTATAGTCTAGAGGAAAGTAGTATCACATGAAAGTTGTGAACAAATCAATGGGGATTTGCAGAAAATAAATGCGTGGTGTAATGACTGGCAGTTATCTCTCAATATTAGTAAGTGTCACCTACTACCTATAACAAGGCGAAAATCCCCATCAATGTAAGAGTACAAAATAAATGCCCAGTCTTTGGAAGCGGTAACATCCGTCAAGTATCTGGGTGTGACTATTCTAAATGATCTCAAATTGAATGGTCAGATCACACAAGTAACAGGTAAGGCGAACTCTAAATTGCTGTTTCTTGATAGACTCCTGAGGCTATGCAGCCTTTCAACGAAGGAAATTGCTTACAATACGTTAGTTCGTCCAGTCTTAGAGTAGTGTTTGTTTGTATGGGACCCTGATTCGAGAGATTGAGAAGGTCCAAAGAAGAGCGGCTAGATTGGTGACTGGTACATTTAGCCATCGGGAGAGCGTTACAAATCTCATAAAAAGTTTGAAGTGGGATACACTTGCAATAGACGACGCGCTAAACGGAAGGGGCTGCTCACTAAATTCCAAAATCCGATCTTCGTCGAGGATATAGAGCATTTATTATTACCACCAACTTTCAAATCGCGCAATGGTCACCATTCAAAGATAAGGTAAATTAGAGCTCGTACTGAGGCGTTCAGAGAGTCGTTCTTCCCTCGCACGATCCGCGAGTGGAACAGAGGGAGGGTGGGTGGGGTGGAATATGACTTTGGCGCGAATAGTGCCCTCGATCACACAGCGCATGGTGGCTAGCGGAGTATATATGCAGATGTAGATGTTGAGAACAGACAGTAGTAGTGGGACAGACCGAAGAAGACTGTGGCAGTGAGACGGGAGACAGCGACTGAAAGACACAAAGAGATAACGACAATGTGTTTGTCTGAATGAGTGAATGACAATGGGAATTGGGAGTATATGGGTACGAGCGACGTTGTGCTAATTAAAATTAGGGAGGTTTGTGAGAGTGAGAGGAAGGTTGCATGTTAAATAGTGTGCGAATATGTTCGCATGTCGAAAAATTTGGAAAAATGTTTGAAGGTTCTGAAGGAGGTAGAATGAAGATGCTGGCTGGCACTCCAGTTTTCTGTCAGTGTCTCTTAAACAGGTAATAATCCAAACTCTCCTCATTTAGAGTGATACGTTTATCTGAAGAAAATAATCTTTCTCCATTGCAAAAAGTGACAGATGAATACTTAAATGACGAAATTTGGGAAAGAGTAAGGTTGAATAATTGCAGATTCTTCGTATTTTTCCCAGCAGAAGTCGTTCTAGCTTCTCTGTCCAATACAACAATATCAGGTCTATTTATTCCTACAATCCTGTCGGTAATAAGTACGGTGTCCGAAAAAATTTACTTTCGTTGATTCATGATTACTTCCTCAGCTGAAATAGAGATCGAAAGAAGAAGAGTGTAAAATAATCTCTAATATTGAAGGAAGGTTAGAGCGTGACTGCTTCTCAGTTGTTCACCAGAATACGGCACTCGTAAAAAACGAGATTATGTCTCTAGTTGCTGAAAACTCCGAGATCATTGTCGAAGAATATGGTTTATCGTTCTTTATGGAAATCCCATATTTTATGGAGTAAAACAGAAAACACACAGTTATGCACAATAGTGTAATATTATGCACTAAAGGCAGGAGAAGGAGATCAATATGCAGGATTAAAGTGCATAATATTTCATATTAGGTATAAAAAAATCAATATATGCAATAAGCATGAATTTACTTTGTATAAGGTCAAGATATGAAAACATGTAAGAGAAAACCCTTAGACTGACTACGCACGGAAATGATTTGTTTAAAATGACTGAAGCTTTATCCGACCCTCATGTATAGCCGCACAGATCACCATACCGCTTCCGGGATTCAGGGAGGCGATAGTGAACTTTATTTTAGAAGACTGATTTGTGTTTTGATAGCAAACAGAGACTACGCTAAATTTGAATTATACACACATCAAAATAAGTCTTGCATCACCCCGGTTCCCAGAACTCCTGAAGGTAGACGTTGACTGTGGCTATTGTAACACAGACCCAGTCCCTTTGGCTGTTCAGAGATGTCACTAAACCCACCGAAAGATGTAAACAATCACGCATGAGCAGCGCCTATTACACGGAGGGGGTCCGGCAGCCAATCAGTTCCAGTCATTCCACCAGGAAGGAGGTACACGGCTGGTGTTGTCTGTAGTTCAACCATGCCTAGACGGAAAATAGTACGGTTCGAACGCGTCCGCATTGTTACTTTCTGCCAGGACAGGCTCTCAACAAAGGGCGTGTCCAGGCGTCTCGGAGTGAACTAAAGCGTTGCTGTTCGGACATGGAGGTGATACAGAGAGACAGGAACTGTTGATGATATGTCTCGCTCAGGCCGCCCAAGGACTACTACTGCAGTGGAAGACCGCTACCTACTAATTATGGTTCAGAGGAACCCTGACAGCAACGCCACCATGTTGAATAATGCTTTTCGTACAGCCACACCGAGTGAGGTGGGGCTGTGGTTAGCACACTGGACTCGCATCGGGAGGACGACGGTTCAATCCCCTGTCCGGCCATTCTGATTTACATTTTCCGTGATTTCCCTAGATCGCTCCAGGCAAATGCCGGGATGGTTCCTTTGAAAGGGCACGGCCGACATCCTTCCCTAATCCGATGAGACCGATGACCTATCTGTCTGGTCTCCTCCCCCAAACAACCCAACCCAACCCGTACAGCCACAGAACGTCGTGTTACGACTCAAACTGTGCGCAATAGGCTGCATGACGGGCAAATTCACTTCTGATGTCCACGACGAGGTTCAACTTTGCAACCACGACACCATGCAGCGAAGTACAGATGGGCTCAACAACATTCCCAATGGACCGCTCAGGATTGGTATCACGTTCTTTTCACCGATGGGTCTCGCACATGCCTTCACCCAGACCGTCGTCGGAGACGTGCTTGGGGGCAACTCGGTCAGGCTGAAAGCATTAGACACACTGTCCAGCGAGTGCAGCAAGGTGGAGGTTCCCTGCTGTTTTGGACTGGCTTTATGTGGGGCCAACGTACGCCGCTGGTGGTCATGGAAGGCGCCATAACGGCTGTACGGTACGTGAATGCCATTCTCCGACCGATAGTGCAACCATATCGGCAGCATATTGGCGAGGCATTCGTCTTCATGGACAGTAATTCGCGCCCCATTGTGCTCATCTTGTGAATGACTTCCTTCAGGATAACAACATCGCTCGACTAGAGTGGCCAGCATGTTCTCCAGACATGAACCCTATCGAACATGCCTGGGATAAATTGAAAAGGGCTGTTTATGGACGACGTGACCCGCCATCCACTCTAAGGGATCTACACCGAATCTCCGTTGAGAAGTGGGACAATCTGAACCAACAGTGCCTTGATGAACTTGTGGATAGTATGCCACGACGAATACAGGCATGCATCAGTGCAAGAGGACGTGCTACTTGGTATAAGAGGTACCGGTGTGTATAGCAATTTGGACCACCACCTCTGAAGGTCCAACTGTATGGTGGTACAACAAGCAATGTGCGGTTTTCATGAGCAATAAAAAGGGCGGAAATGATGTTTATGTTTATTTGTATTCCAGTTTTCTGTACTGGTTCCGGAACTCTTGGGACCGAGGTGATGCTAACCTTTTTTTGATGTTTCTTATTCGTCTGGCGATAGAGTAAGGCTATCATATTCACAAATAAAGAAATATTAAATTGTGCATTTGGGTATTCTTACATAATGTTGACAGTATGTACTATACTTATTTAAATAAAGCTTTTATTGCTTAATTTTATGGACGAAATACTGTTTGTATGAAGGCACCGTGAAAGAAAATTATGTACATAAACTTAAAAGAATAAATAAAAGTGTTTTTCGAATAAATGAAAAACAGGACTTCTTTTAAGGTTCTCCTTACAAATCGAACCCCAGGTCCCTCTCCTGCCCTTGACAAAATCCTGACTACGTCCTTGAATATACAAGTAAACCTGTATTAGTACCCACAGTACCTCATGCTGTGCCAGGGGTGAGCATAATCGTTTAATATACAATGACAGTGTCTTGAGTTGAGTGATCTGTGTCTATATTTGTTGCCAGCAATCGACGTTATGGTGTCAGTAAATCACCTTGCTGGGCAGCAGCTACCTCTCCTGGGAAGCAATACTTTCTACGATATTTCCATCACAGTTTCACGTGGCTCATCTGGAATGTGGAATTTTAAGTTTAACTGAATTTCACAACACATTCTGTCAACACAACACGTGTATATACTTTCCAATGGCTGTGAAAATCGAACATAAAGATATGTCTGTACTTATTTAAACAAGGTCCCTTTACAATACTTTACAGAGAGAGAGAGAAAGATAAAATATGTGATGATATACGTTTCATTTTGGGAATGTTCTGTTGGTACCTTCAGGAATATAAACATACTGAATATTGAAATACACAATATTAATGTTCTCCTACCATATTTATTTTGTTCTACAACCATATTTCGTAGTGAACTGGCTTTGGGCTTTGTATGCTAAATACAGACAACTTAAAGATAATCGTACACTCGACACATCAGTGATTGGTTTTAGCTGCATAAATATTATTCTACAGCGATTGTCACCATTTTTCGACTGCATATCTGTAGGAAAACCACGAGCACACTGAAATACACGAAGAAACTGTGAACAAATAGACCACAGGCTACGTTTCACTCTACGATTAGAAGTATAAGAATACAAAGACCAAAACGTTACGCAAATGATTACTGGACAGTCTATCATGTTCTGTGGACAAAATAAATGGTGAATGTGACGAACAGATAAAGACAAGGGCGTCTGTGTGTGGAAGGAATCGATGGAATAAGTAGGAAGGGGGGGGGGGGGGGGGAGAGAGAGAGAGAGAGAGAGGTACAGCTATATTATTTACAAGCAGAAAATGTTAACTGGCTGCTACTACTTTAGCAAGGATGAACAATAAAACTGAGGAGAGACATTTCAAGATACGATAAGTCCCCTCGCTATAGTAAATTAGTGTAAAGCGGATTTCTACTCTAGAAAATAGGCTGCATCCAGTTATTATCTTGGTTTTACTTAGTATGAAATTTTTAACCTTTTAAATTTGGCGAAAAGCTTGGCCTTTGATTCAAAACATAGTATTTCCAGCAGCGAATTTGTTTCGAAACGCGATATCACGATTTTTTTCTGACTTCTAATGTAAATAGTACCTAAAGTCCAATAAAATCTACGACGATGAACCGGAAGAATTCCAAAGTTCACGACAAAGTATGCGTTGTTTACCGCTTATTGTTATGGCCAACGAATTGTAGTATACAACAGCTTTGTTGTCGAGGATTGCAATTTTGCGTGAGTCTGTCGTCCATGTGAACTATGAAGGGCACGGAAGAAAGGGTAATTAGAGGGGAATACTCTTCTGGATTTAGGAAGTAGCAGAAGGGGGTAGCGAAGAGAAAAGGGGAACTGATTCAAAGGTAAGTGACTTCAAAAGAAAATTTAGTTGTGAAGTTTATTAGTCAGAAGGTTTTCTACATTTAATATTAAACGCGTCAGTCGCTACATGTAAAGTATTAATTCATTCCTTATTTAAGGATGCTTTATCCTATTTTAAAGTCCCCGAAAAGCATACGCTTACAGCATCACCATGATAGAGCATATTGAATTCGTTTAAAACATTAGACGTCCCCATTTGATTATTGTCCACGCTTAAATTAAAATTACTCGGTAATAAATACGGGGGAAATAACTGTGCACAGGTAAGCACAGATACGAAAAATGCGGTAAAAGTATAAGGTTATTTTCCTCTGGCTGCAGGGGTAGAATAGAAATGTCTATGTAGTTCATTCTCTCCATGCGTGGCTTCTAAAAGGATCTCCAGACTCACTGAAAGAAATACGTCTGATATTTCCACTGGTTGGGCATTCATACTAACCTGCGAATGACGTATACCCATACAGTGTAGAAGATTATTCGGAAAAAGACCGAAATATTAACTTCTTAACAGTATTATAACATTTATCAGAAAGTGGGCTAGGAAGAGACTGAAACATTATAAACTTTAAGGACCGCTGCCATTACCTGAAAAAGAAAATGGTGATAAGAGTCATGAAACGAATGATATTTTAAAAGAAACTGAAGAAGAAAAGAACGTAAATTATTTTTAAAATGGAAGCTTCATATGACCTGGGTGATACATCGAAAAGTCATATGGAGATACTACGAGGTGCAGTACCTGACCCAAACGTTGTCACTTTATACATCTGATAACATCAAATAAAAGGACTTCGACATTTTCCTAAAGCAGCGCTTTAGAGACAGTTGGAGTGAAGCTGAAAGCCTGCAGTTTTATTTTCAACTTTTTGAGCGAGTCAGTTAGGCAAACAATGTACAAAAGCAAGCTGAGAGCGAAGAGTGTGATTGTTTCGAGGAGGAACCTGGATACGAAATCTTCCGCAAAAGATAAAAAATGTTTTTATTAGAAACAAAAATGTATAATTTAAATAACAAATGTAGTTACAATTTAGCTTCTTCTATTTCAAGAGTGTTTCAATCTGTACTGCCTGATTTCAATTTTGAATGAGTGCACAGAGAATAATAGGAATTTCTCATACAAACAATGTGTTACCACTAAAACAAAATCATTAATTTTGACTATACTGGTTACACTGCAGTTGGACAAATCTTCTTGTTTCTTTGTATCGTTTATTACTGCTCAAAATTAGAGGTAAAGAATAGGTTCTAGAATTTCTGTTATGTAAATTTTCTTCAAAACAGGAAATGTCCCTGTGGTTAATGAAAAATAAAGTAAGTCTAAAGTCTATATATCCGAGTAGCGGGGCTGTGTCTTTAAATAAAGAGTGCGATTTCCCCACTTATCCCACTTTTTTATGTCCGGAACCTTAAATAGCTTCTCATCTCCAAATTATCAATTATTATAAAAGTTTGCTTGATATTAGTTCTGCTCCCTCCTGTAAAATTTGTATTTGTTGACTTATATCGTTTTGAAAGGATACTCATCATTTACTGTATTTCATCTTTTAGGCTTAGGTGAGGATTCATTGATTGGTGTATATTGATACTCATCATTTCTAATAATCTTCTTGATGTTGAAGCTCTTTTGTCTGTGTTTGCTTTAACAATAACATATGTCTCAAAAATATATGTTACTTTTCATAATGTTAGTTTTCTCCGTTCTTTTACTCTATGCAGAACATAAAGTTTAATTTCATAAGAATCAAATGTATTTAGAGCATGCTAAGCAAAGGTGGAATATTTACTTTCATTATCCCAAACTTTTCATGTGCAGTCAGTCTAACTGATCAGCCAACACATAATTTTCCACACAAATTGTTGGAAATCCTGTAAGCCTACTCTGTTATAAAGGTGGTATCTCGTCTTTAGTGTTGAACAGAAAATGGGCAACAGTGTTCTTAAAATGGAAAGCTCGTGTACATTACCCGGATATCTCGTTTCCTGGCAAGTACGTGGGAAGCATTACGTACAGTTAGCACGGGAGTGCAATTACTGTTAGATGATGGATGTTCCCAAACGGATAGAAGTCATGTGTGCCATAGGTCTGTGAATAATGAAAACTTTGTTTTGTTTCATATCCTATTTTAACTGTTTCTGTATAGAATTTTCTTCGGAAAATACGGTGACCATACTAGTACCTGCTTAAACGAGCGTTGAGAACCACCTAAAAACCAGACTTAGTGTTGCCTTTGTACCATACCACACCGCTTTAATTCGCGGCTCGGCTTCCATCCGAGTCTGGCTCGCTGCTTGTTCGGCTATATGAAAAGGATAGTGCGTCTGCTTTAATATGATGGTTACATACCCATTTGTTTTCCTAGAACACGTATTCCTAAACAGAAAACACCAATTTTTGCTGCTTCCTTGGACAGCAGACCGCTTGAGACTTCGCAAGTGTACATTGATAACCGTTAATCGCACACTAGTGATCCTCCACAGTCCGGTGACAACGCGACGGCTAATTAGCTGAGTGCCGCCTGAGTGACGCAGACGGGCGGTGCTTAAATAGTAAGATTACCAAACTCTGATTACGTAAATGTAAGCCGCCTGAGGAGAAATTCCCCTCACGGAAACCGCATGTGTTTCCCCGAGGACGCGGCGCCGTTTATCAGTAGCTCGCTGCGCCTGCTTCGTCTGCGCACTAAACCGAGTCGTGCGTCACTTTTCAAACTTTCTAATTTGAAACTCACTTACTCGGCCCCTGGAGAGTGCAGGGAGCGGATTGCGTTAATAAATGTAGCAGCAGCAGAGCTACCGACCTGGTGCTCTCTGCTCAATCTGGAAGGAGCTCATACCCTCAAGCATCTCTGACAGCGTCGGCATAACAAGTCTTTTTCCACGTCCTTTCTATGAAATGCTAGGGCTTTTATATTTTTGGATGTTTTATTTGTATTTTGTATCCTCTGTTGCTATACTGAAATTACAGCACAGTCATCTGCAGCATACGTTAAAACGAAACGTAAATACACAAAACTCATAGCATGTAAAGTGAACCTGTTTCTTTTAAGGGAGAAAGGCAAACAAAAATGTTTGCTACACTAATATTTGCTCATTACTAATCAGATTTCGGCTTATTAGGCCACCTAACTGTAGCAGTTGTCTAGTATCCACCACGACACTAATATACAGCAGAACAAATCCCGAAAACTGATAAAAATTGCACTGAAACATTGCTCATGATATGAAAAGCATAGCAATCGTAATAAAGGGGAAAACATCATGTTGCCAAGAAAATATGAATCCATCCACAATGCTTAAAATGAATTTCTTGTACTAAGAAGCAACGAAAGAAAATATTAACATTTAAACGGTTATTTGTTGTGCATCACATCCTAAAACTCCTCTTCATTCATATACAGCGTGTTCTACTATTAGAGGGACAGATGGAAGCTGTGACGAGAGGACGACGAGACAAGGAAATAGTCATAATAAATGTAGATGAAGAAGCCAGTGCTTATGAGTCCCCTAGGATCCAAAGTGCAGATAAGCTCTCTAGTACAGACACATTACGAAAACTCTTCCACACGACCACTGCCCATGTGAATGTAGGCTTCAGCAGTTCTCGTCATCTATACCCGTACACTTTCAAAAATTCCCCGCGTGTTCCGAATGTACTGATACCCATTCTCAAAGCGTTATCACAGTTCATCGACTATGTCGACACGATTGGACTACACCAAAGTTTTCAAATACCGTCACACAAGACAATTCAAAGCTTCAAGTCAGGAGTAAAGCCATGATATTGAGGAGCTACAATCAATACGCTTCTTGTCTAAGATTCGTGCGAAGTATTTCCGAGCAGCCACATGCAAGTGTGCCACGCTCTGTCATGCATGTAACACATACGCATCCTTTCACATCATCCAAATAGTCGATTAGCTTGTGTAACAGGAAATGATGGTACACATGAACTGTCAGTTGGCCAAGAAGATAATGTTGTCCTATCATCTCAATGGTAGCATTTGGGTTCTCATATGCCCAAACATCTATGTCGAAGATGTTTATAATACCGTCTTGGGCAAAATAACACGAAAACGAGGAACTGTGGATCACTACTACATTGTGTAAGGGTCTACTGCCAGAATCAACACAGACTGGGAAGTCAGGTGCAGCCAGGGCTTGCTAAATTTGTAACGTATGGGTACAACTACACCTCATGTAATATTTACTACATGGTGAAGCGTAAAACACGTTCAGCTGCAGCAATTCTTCTGGTACTTGTATCCCACAACTGTTCACTTGATGTAATACACGCTTCTCCGCTCAATGGTATCCATACTGTTCTTGGTCTACCTACATGTTGCACTTTGTGTTAAAATGAACCGGTCTCGCGCAGGCGTTGATGCGAGGTAGTATACTTCCTCTTCTGGCTGTCTTCTTTGAGGATACACTTCGTGATACAACTGTGCTGCGTCCCGTGCATTACCATTAGCACGCCCTTACATGAAGTAGATGTCTGCCATTTCTTCATATGAAAATGTGTATAGAACTGTGAAAACTGTTTCAGAAGTTCCTTGTGCACATTGCATTTGCTGGGCACTGTGGGAACTGAGACCTTCAACATAAGGCCGTGTTTCCGCTGCACCCTCGCATCTCGCATATCGCCGTCACGGGCCGAAATTTGAGTTGTCCTAACCGACCGTGATGTTCCGGCAGCGAAGCTGCAGAATAAACTTAGCTTTAGATATGAAGAGTGTTGTAACAATGCATTCGTCGTATCGGGGAATCAATCGGATAACGGAACGTTTTTCGGTTATTTGCTTGTTTCATTGGCCCTGTACCAGCCCCTTTCGTTCGTACCCATAATAAACACCCTGTTTTATTACATGCTATGTTTGGACACTCACTGTACCTTGCGATACCATGCTGTTGCAGTCTGGCGTTGTAATCAACCAGCTGGCAATAGTTGCTTTCCCCACCTGATGATCATACAGAGCAAAGTGAACCAATGGATTCGCATTCCTAAGATGGTGGTTCAAATATTTATCTGGCCAGTCCGATTTAGGTTTCCCAAGGTTTTCCTAAATCACTAAAGGCAAATGCTGTGATACTTACGGTAGAAAGGACACAGCTGATTTTCTTTCCATCGTTCCACCATTCGAGCTTGTGCTCCATCCCTAATGACCTCAGCGTCGATGAGACTTTAATCTTCCATACTTTCATCCTGCTTTACCATCATGAAATTTCTGAGATGCAGAATGCAAGAAACCTCTTCATCAAAAGTCCATTTTCTCTAATCCCTATGTCAGTACGTTCTACAATTTTTTCGTTCACTTTAGTACGAACGAATCGCATGCTGTGGTGCCCTGGTGTGAAAATTAGGTTGAGAAATGGGACGCTGTAACTTGACATCAGTATCTGAGTACCGTTCTGAAATCCACCTTCTGTTACACAACACTGAATTTGGATGCCCCACAGATTCTCGATTATCTCAACCGACATATGTTCAGTAACTAGTGTTCTTAACGGAAACTAAAAGTATTTCACTATTATGAAAAATTAACTACTATTCTCGTCATGCATGGCAGCACTAACGTGAGTATATATTACCATTATTGTAATGTCTGCGATCTTTGTACTTGCTTCGTTGTACTGATCACATTTCCTCTGAAACGTAATCCCTTCTGTATGTCTCCTACGCTTTTCGATAAATACTAAAATTATCGCATCTGCCACAATGGAGACGTGATAGTGCTGATGACATGAAACCCTAATTTTCATTTTAACGTACTAGGACGTGAAGAAAAGTAATACTTCCGAATCTTTTATTCTGTCCGCATTGTTGGTTGTGTTATTACAAGTCCTGCATATTACGAGCGCGATTTCCTCGCTTCACTTACATATGTTTCAACCCTCTGCCGCAAGAAGCATCCAAGTTGTAACTTGTAACACAGAAGTGTGTAATATAACTACATCATTGCGTAAAAAACTGCTCAGAAAACGGGCAACACGAATTCGAAGAATTTGTTTACACATGGAACACCCTTTTCTTCAACATGACAATGCTCTGCCAGCAGCAGGTGCTGCAGTATCTGCAAGAGTCCGAAGCCTTGGGTTCAATGTCATCGAACATCCTCCATACTGTCCTGACTTGGCATTATCTGCCTGTCATCTGTTTCCAAATCGTTAAGAGCACCTTCGAGGAATTCACATTGACAGTGATGAAGCGGAGTAAACAGAGATGTAGTAGTAGTAGTAGTAGTAGTAGTAGTAGTAGTAGCTTTACTCATCCGTAGATCTCTTTTTACAAGGATATAGGACATGTCAAAGTATTTTCAAGTTCAGACCAATTTAAAATAAACTAATTCGTATACACATATATTTACAGACCTCTAGTTATAGACAATGATTAGATTTACTGCTGGTATACAATACTTTTTTTACAAATGACTTATTAAATAATGTGATGCCACACTGTTCACTCATATCTCACTATCAGTCACTGCAAATACACTATATGCACATTGTTTCATAACACTTCACTCAGTACACACACACACACACACACACACACACACACACACACACACACACACTGGTGACTCTGGGCCACAGCATGGGGGTAAGTATTTCTAAAAAGGAAAAAAGAAGGAAAAAAAAACAGAAAGTGAATGTGTTATGTGGAATGGTGCATGTTTTACAATCGTTTATTGTTATTTATTTGTAGAACATTTTTTTATCAAACCCCTACTCTGTTTTATCTAAGTAATGCTTCAATGTGTAAAATGTATCGCATAACAGGTATTTTTTAGCTGGCTTTTTAAATAAGTTTATTTTTGCAATTTCTTTTATCTGTTTTGGTAATTTATCATACAGTTTTATTTCTTGGTAGGAAATGCAGTTTTGAGTTTTATCTTTATTGGTTCTTGGTAAATGTAAATTGAGTCTATCTCTTGTGGCATGGTCATGGACAGAGCTGTTTGTGCAGCAATTACCTATGTTATTTTTCATGTGTACAACTGACCGGTAAATGTATTCAAATGGAGCAGTTAAAATCCACAATGTTTTGAGAAGATCTTTACAATGAGCTCGGCTAGTATTTTGGGTTATTATTCTTATGGCTCTTTTCTGGAATTTGAAAATTGTCTTCATATCTGGTGCGATTGTTCCCCAAAACAGAATGCCATAGCTAAGAATTGAGTGTACATATGAATAATATGTAACTAAAAGACACTGCATGCTACACACTGATGATGGGATCCTAAGGGCATAACATGCTGATGACATTCCGTTAGCAAGTACCTTTGTGTGTTCACACTACTTCAACTGAGAATCTATATTCATTCCTAGAAATTTTTCATTTGTTACCCAGTCTATAGAGGTGCCATCTACATTTAATTTAACAATGTCATTTACCTTCTTCAAACTGAAATTCATGGCATTAGCTATCTTTATGTTCAATGTCACTTTATTGCTTATTGACCAATAATAAACTTCCTTGAGAGTTTCATTTGCTTTCTTGACAAGGTGTTCTCTTGTTTTATCAGTGACTGTAATACTGCTGTCATCAGCGAAAAGAATTTTGTCACCATGAGTAACGCTAGTGGCAAAGTCATTGATGTACACTCCTGGAAAAGGAAAAAAGAACACATTGACACCGGTGTGTCAGACCCACCATACTTGCTCCGGACACTGCGAGAGGGCTGTACAAGCAATGATCACACGCACGGCACAGCGGACATCCCAGGACCCGCGGTGTCGGCCGTCGAATGGCGCTAGCTGCGCAGCATTTGTGCACCGCCGCCGTCAGTGTCAGCCAGTTTGCCGTGGCATACGGAGCTCCATCGCAGTCTTTAACACTGGTAGCATGCCGCGACAGCGTGGACGTGAACCGTATGTACAGTTGACGGACTTTGAGCGAGGGCTTATAGTGGGCATGCAGGAGGCCGGGTGGACGTACCGCCGAATTGCTCAACACGTGGGGCGTGAGGTCTCCACAGTACATCGATGTTGTCGCCAGTGGTCGGCGGAAGGTGCACGTGCCCGTCGACCTGGGACCGGACCGCAGCGACGCACGGATGCACGCCAAGACCGTAGGATCCTACGCAGTGCCGTAGGGGACCGCACCGCCACTTCCCAGCAAATTAGGGACACTGTTGCTCCTGGGGTATCGGCGAGGACCATTCGCAACCGTCTCCATGAAGCTGGGCTACGGTCCCGCACACCGTTAGGCCGTCTTCCGCTCACGCCCCAACATCGTGCAGCCCGCCTCCAGTGGTGTCGCGACAGGGGTGAATGGAGGGACGAATGGAGACGTGTCGTCTTCAGCGATGAGAGTCGCTTCTGCCTTGGTGCCAATGATGGTCGTATGCGTGTTTGGCGCCGTGCAGGTGAGCGCCACAATCAGGACTGCATACGACCGAGGCACACAGGGCCAACACCCGGCATCATCGTGTGGGGAGCGATCTCCTACACTGGCCGTACACCACTGTTGATCGTCGAGGGGACACTGAATAGTGCACGGTACATCCAAACTGTCATCAAACCCATCGTTCTACCATTCCTAGACCGGCAAGGGAACTTGCTGTTCCAACAGGACAATGCACGTCCGCATGTATCCCGTGCCACCCAACGTGCTCTAGAAGGTGTAAGTCAACTACCCTGGCCAGCAAGATCTCCGGATCTGTCCCCCATTGAGCATGTTTGGGACTGGATGAAGCGTCGTCTCACGCGGTCTGCACGTCCAGCACGAACGCTGGTCCAACTGAGGCGCCAGGTCAAAATGGCATGGCAAGCCGTTCCACAGGACTACATCCAGCATCTCTACGATCGTCTCCATGGGAAAATAGCAGCCTGCATTGCTGCGAAAGGTGGATATACACTGTACTAGTGCCGACATTTTGCATGCTCTGTTGCCTGTGTCTATGTGCCTGTGGTTCTGTCAGTGTGATCATGTGATGTATCTGACCCCAGGAATGTGTCAATAAAGTTTCCCCTTCCTGGGACAATGAATTCACGGTGTTCTTATTTCAATTTCCAGAAGTGTATATTAGGAACAGTATTGGTCCTAATATACCACCTTGTGGAATCCCTGTATTAATGTATTTCGGTTCTGTTAAGTGTTTTACTAAATGTTTAGATCTATTTGAAGTATGTGTTATCTTTACTCTTTGTACTCTGTTTGCTAGGTATGATCGGAATCAGTCATTAGCTACCCCTCTTATTCCTAATGCTTCTAATTTATTTAATGGAATCTTGTGGTCGTCTGTATCAAACGCCTTAGAAAGATCAAAAAATATGACTGTGACACACTCATCTTTATCAAGAGAATCAAGTACAACTTTTGTAAATTCTACTATGGCTCACTGAGTATTTTTGCCAGTTCGGAAACCAAACCGTGATTCGCTTAAATAATTGTATTTATTCAGGTAATTCATTAATCTGACTTTCATAATTGCTTCTGTTATATTTGGGAATGCTGACATAAGGGAAATGGGCCAGTAGTTTTCTATGTCTTCTGCATTACCTCTCTTACCTGTTTTAACTGCTCAGGAAATGTCCCTGACGTGAAGTATTTATTTATTATATTTGTTAAGGGGCCTTTTATAATCCCTATGTATTGTTTCAGTCCATACATTGGTGCTTTATCTAAGCCTACTGACTTTTCAATGTTTAGTTTTAGAACACTTTCATTGACTTCATTCTCCATGGTTGGATGTACCATCATTGTATTTAGTGCAACATTATTTAGAGGTGTTATATTTGTTTTGAGGAACTTTTGCTGTAACGTCTCTGCAATATTTGATAAATGCTCGTTTACATATTTTGCTAAGTGTTGTGTACCATTTATTAACTTATCCTTCTCCTTAACACTATGTTATTTTGGGTTTGTTTGCCTCTCCCCGATCTGTTTTTTATAACATCCCTGACTGCTTTGCTTTTATTCCTTGCATTATATATTATTTTTTCATTAAAAGACTTTTTTTGCAGGGATCAATATCTTCCTATAGATCTTTTTCTATCTATGATAGAAATTTAATAATTCTGGATCATTGCGAATATTTTTCGTGGAACTGAGGTATTTAAGCGTTTGGGAGAACTTCTTAATACCTGCTGTTATCCATCTGTTTTTGTGAGATGTTGATACAGACATGAATACTTTTGGAAATGCTTTTTCAAAGTTCAGTTTAAACAATTTGAAGAATTTAGAGAATTTCATATTCACATTGGTCGTTATACTCTTCATCCCAGCTTTGTTTTTCTAGTTCTTTTGAAAAATCTTTTATTTTGATTGCTGACAGATGTCGTTTGTAGGCTTGTGGTTTAGGGAATTATTCGATGCCTGATTTTACTGTTGTGGTTTGACAGAGATGGTCTGATAGTCCGAGATCCTTTACAGCTGCATCACATTTTTCCCTGTCCGTATTTGTGGCCACATGATCTATTACTGATGCAGTCATTGTAGTAACTCTTGTTTCACTATTGACCAATAGGGACATGCCAAACTTTGAAGGATGTTTATGAAGGTGCTGCTGAATTCATTTATGATAGTAGTGTTGATGTTAATGACCACCGCTGGATTAAATTGACCTTTGTACTTGAGACTTTATCTAGAACTTCTGTTAATTTATTGAAAAATGTGTCCACACTACCACTGGGAGATCTAACACACACAAAATGATGAATTTCTTCGTGATATCGAACCCTGTTAATTCAATAGCTGATATTTCAAAGTGTTTATTTTCACTTACCGTACTGAGGCCATGTTTTGATTTGAACTGTGTTCCTTTTCTGCTACAAATGCATGATACTCCACCCCTTGAAGCAGTTCTGTAGTAAGCGTTTGCCCTTTCATATGATGATAATACTAAATGTTGGGTTTCAGTGTCTCTACACCAGTGCTCAGTAATACAAACTGCTGTGTAGTTCAAAGATTGGAGCTCATCTTCTAATAGTTGTATTTTATTTTTATTCATTGCATGTTTTGATCAAGGATTGTTAAGTCTGTGAAATGTCTGTGAAATGTTACTCTTTCCAGTGGTTTGTTTTTCTTTGTTTCATCTCGTATGTGTGATATTTGAAGTGTTAAAATCTGTCTTGTGATCGATTGTTTCAGTATTTTTTAAACTGCTGGACATACTCTTTAGGCAGGGGAGCATGTTGCCTGGATTTATCCTAAAAAAGACCTACTTTTCCTACCTATGACAACAGGTATTTGGCCATGTATGGCTTGAGCACCACCTCCTATACTTTCATGAATCAGCTGTACCAATCTTCCCTTCCCAGTCCTGTTAGGTGTAGGTCATGCCTAGTGAAACCCCATCTGTTGATAGTACTGACGGGCACCAGAGAAGAATGAGAAAAGTAGGCTGTCCTCAGAGGCACCCTAACCCCACATTGATTCGTCTCACAGATCCATCAAAGTGTGGTCGATCATGACGCCGGTACACTCAACAAAGTGTACGTCGATGCTATGAGTCAGGGAAGGTATCTTGTTGAGGTCACCACCTATGTGATACGCCACATCCCGGTCCAAACTGTTTCCTGCACCATCCACTATCACCGGCCGAAGTGGCCGTTCGGTTAAAGGCGCTGCAGTCTGGAACCGCAAGACCGCTACGGTCGCAGGTTCGAATCCTGCCTCTGGCATGGATGTTTGTGATGTCCTTAGGTTAGTTAGGTTTAACCAGTTCTAAGTTCTAGGGGACTAATGAACTCAGCAGTTGAGTCCCATAGTGCTCCGAGCCATTTGAACCATCCACTATCACTAAATGGTCCTCTTTCGTAAAGTCCCTACATAAAGACCATAGGTCCTTTATGACATCACTTAGTCCTGCGTTTGGCTCGAAGATACTGATGGCCTGGTACACTACCCCTAAACTTTCCTGTAAATGAGAGCCTACACCTCGTCCATGGTTACTACCTAGCAGCAGCACTTTCTTCTTCTTAACACTTTGTACATTGCTAAGCCTCTTTGCCTCCGTTGAAGTGGGCTGCACATGTCCTGCTACTCTTTCTTCCTAAGGCTCTTCTCCACTTAACTCTGGCAGTGGTAGATACCCGTTTCTGGTGTCGATAATAAAACAGTCAGATCGCGATCTCTTTCCTCCTATTCTCCTACCAGCTGCCAGCTCCCAACTATCCTCCTCCCCCCAATCTCCCTTGGTCCTTCAGAGTTCCTTCCCTGCTTTCTCTGACTGTGACTGAAGGGCTCAGATTTTCCTTTTCTGTTCCCCAATCAAAATGTTCCTACTGAATACTTCTAGGAGAGAGCCTCTCTGTTCCCCCAACATTCTCCCCACTGCATCCCCCCGAGTGAAAATATTTCCTACAGGATTGGTAACAAATCCCTCTACTCACTACCTTATAAGGCTGTCCGCTGTGTCCGCAGCTCGTGGTCGTGCGGTAGCGTTCTCGCTTCCCACGCCCGGGTTCCCAGCTTCGATTCCCGGCGGGGTCAGGGATTTTCTCTGCCTCGTGATGACTGGGTGTTGTGTGATGTCCCTAGGTTAGTAAGGTTTAAGTAGCTCTAAGTTCTAAGGGACTGATGCCCATAGATGTTAAGTCCCATAGTGCTCAGACCCAGCCAGCCAGCCAGCTGTCCGCTGTGGCCGAGCGGTTCTAGGCGCTTCGGTCCGGAACCGCGCTGCTGCTTCGGTCACAGGCTCAAATGCTGCCTCGGACATGGATTTGTGTGTTGTCCTTAGGTTAGTTAGGTTTAAGTAGTTCTAAGTCTAGGGGACTTATGACCTCAGATATTAAGTCCCATAGAGCTTAGAAACATTTTGAACTACCCTATAACAGCTCCCACATTTCTCACTAATGGTCAGTTTCGAAAGAATAATTAAGTTTAAGGAATGTTATAAATTTATCAAGGACGCGTGATTGGCTGTGTTTAAACAAAAACCGATACAAAGGTCTTATGTGCGGTGGTTGATTTTTTTTGTACTGATATAGAGATACAATGACAGAATAATAAATCTGTGATTACTTTGCTTTTAGAGAATCTACGTTATCAGGGGTGTTTGGTCAGGTTTTTAAACGTTTATAACTCGGAAAATTTAGGCCTAGATCGCGTCTGTCTAACTAGTAAACAACACGAATTGTGTTAGTTAAATACGATTTAGAAACGTTTAATTACACTTTTATTGTGACAATAGACGCTGATGAAACTAGTGGCTGTCTTTTTTAAGCGAATTTTGTACTATCAAGAAACCTTCAATAGATTTTTTTGTGTTTATGTCACGAAAAATTTCGGGTTATATCTCGATTATCGGGACTTCAGCTAAAGAACAAGTTTTTTCAAGAACAAGCTCTGCTGGGACGCTGATATTCAGTTGTGTGACAAGAAATGGCACTACAGCAAGCATACAAAACAAATAAAATTTAAATATGACCCTATTTCCTCTTAAAAAAGTTCTTTTAGCGTACGAAGAAAATACCTGTGATCACACTCGGCGGCCAACCTGTGGTTGTAGCTCCGCAACAAAGCCAAATATTCTTCAATGACGGTATCAACAAACTGGTCTCTCGTTGGGAGAAATGTGTTAGTCACCAGGGTGACGATGTCGGGAAATAAATATGTAGAAATGCAGAATAAAGATGTAGACTGTTGATAACGATTCTTTTAATTAGAAAGCTTTAAGAGTTTTCACATACAAATCTGGAGACATTACTTTTTAGCACGTCCTCGTAGACTGTGTTCCTTATGAGCTTCTAGTTCCACTAAAATGTATTGATAATCACGCTCAAACAGTTCGCCATTTCCAAACTGCCGCACCAATTGGTTTGTTCACTTCAAATTCCTAGTCTGGCTTTCTTTCTTGATAAGTCTGGATCCCGAATCTTGCATATGGTGCTCTTATTTCGTATATCATCGTACACGATAACCACGCCAAAACCCACACACTCTCACACACACACACACACACACACACACACACACACAGAGTGTAAGAGAGAGAGAGAGAGAGATCGATGCTAACGAAATACATACATTAATACACAGCGCTAACCAAACTAGTGGATGCTTCCACAAAAGACGTGATTAAGAGTCACGTATACAAACTTCCTGGCAGATTAAAACTGTGTGCCGGATCGAGACTCGAACTCGGGGAGTCTCGGTCGGTACACAGTTTTAATCTGCCAGGAATTTTCATATCAGTGTACACTCCGCTGCAGAGTGAAAATTTCATTCTGGAGTCATGTGCACAGCTATTGTAACCACAGAGATTACATTAAATAAGCTTCGCTCGACATTGCGTGAACCGAATTTGTGAAGGCTGCAGTTCATCGTTGCGACTGGAGCATCAATTCATAAATTTAACTACTGGATGCACTGTAGTGGCCTAGCGCACTGCGGTGGTGTGTACGAGAAAGAAGGTTCGAATCTCGTCATGTGCTCCAAAATACTTTTTTTTCAATTTCTAAATGTAATCAAATGACTTAAGTTTCCTTTCTTATTCAGTTAGTTAGTTTAAATGCATTATTTTGGTTTCTAATAGTTTGCCGCGTCATTTTCATCGTCGTATTGACTTTTTTAATCGCTCTTATTCTTCGTCCTATCGTTCTGTTTTCGTTTGGCGTCTGCCTGTGTCGTCTATAACGAGCAACCAAGTGGCAAGTGATACTGCTCATTGGTTTTTACAGTGGCAGATTGTGTAGCGAGTGTGAGGATAAGGCGATAGTTACAGTTCGATTTTAGTGCTGAAACTGTAATTTTTCTGTCTTGTGTTTGCCGTTAGCAAAGCGATCGTTATTTTATTTCTGCTGCAGATTACTGACTGCCGTTTGATCGGATACAATGCACATCAGGAGGTTATGGTTAAGTAAGGAGAATTTCATTCAGGGCCGTTAAACGCGTCGTCCATCGTATTTCAGTAATTGGTCACCTCGCATTTCCGTCATACCGCTTCCAATATGGCTCCGCGTAATAATGAACAGCATTTGTGGACTGATCCACCGTGTATGTATGCCGCGTATAGCCGAGAGATAGCTGGTAGCCGACATAGCAACACTGTAGCGGTGGGTGACAGACATCAACTATCACGTAATTTTAATCGGACTAAAAATTTTCAGGGTTCTCGCTGAAACGTCCCCTTTGAACAATTATACAGGATTGTGCTTAAACTGACACACAATATTTTGTTCGCGCAACGCAATCTGACTTTCAAAATTCCCTACAAAAGAATGGCCCTGACTAACATTAAACTATACCTTTCACAAATCACTAAATCACTTACCTCACAATAATCTTCGTTTCTCCCACTACTGCAATACAGCTATAGCCACTACTGCCAGCTAAATAAAAGATTCAAACTACTAAAGGCACTAACTACTGATAGGGATAGTTAGCAAATGAAAGATATTAATACAGAACAAACAGTGTATTTACCTTGATATCATCATATATAAATGTAGCAGTTCATGACAAATTTCAAAACTCCGCCATCTCTCTCCCCACATCCACCACTGCTGGCGGCTCACCTCCAACTGCCCAACACTACGCGCTGTTCACATCCAGCTGCCGCTGCCCAACACTACAATGGCAGACAACAATGCAAACTAGCCACAGACTGCACACAGCACAGCCAGTGATTTTTATACGGAGGTGGCGTTACCAATAAAAAGACCTAAACAGCCCACTTACATAAAGAAAACATAAACAGCCTACTTACATCGCTTCACTTGGAGACATGGCCATAACTGTTATCAAAGCAAAATACCTTTTTGAGAATAATTTTTGACACACATGGGTTTACACGGTTATCATAATTAACAGACAAGGCTAACACGATGAACGTGTGTGGTAACAGAAGCAAAAACGTTACACCAACATTCACAAACATCCCCTAGAGCCTGAATACCTGGCCTATAAGCTATAAACTATCAGTTTACACTTTTCCACACAAAACAGCAACATAATACGCTAGACTTACGACTCTCACAGAATAACGTATATTTCCATACAATTTTACTCCAACGTTTTTGAGTGCGGATGACCAATAGAATCGATAACAATTACATAGACATCTTTAACAAGAGGCAAAAGTTTCGTAAGGCCCCACAATATGTAATTTCCGATTCAACATCTGATCAATATGCACACCCAGGAAGTTAAACACGCAGTTTTTTTTAAATATTTCGTTACTTCTAAACCATGTTATTGCTAATAACGGTGTATCCTGCCTAGTAATAAATCGAGTATACTATATTTTTTCCAATTTAACTGATATAACCTTTACTGAAAACCATTTTCTGGCGTTTCCTTCATCATGAGCAATGCTTTTGCTTGGAATGGGAAATGAGAGCGCTTATCTCCAAATATTCTCAGGCGGTTAACGTGAAGCTTGCCTATTCAGTCTATCGGGTATGTATACACGCTGCTGACGTCACTAGCAGGTAGGCCAGCGAGGCTAAACAACACACTAAGAAATTTTATACACTGAAGCGCCAAAGAAAGTGGTTTAGTCGTGTGAAATCAAATCCAGCTATATGTAAACAGGCAGAATATGACGCTACGTTCGGCAACGGCTATATAAGACAACAAATGTCTTGCGCAGTTGTTAGATCGGTTACTGCTGCTACAATAGCAGGCTATCAATATTTAAGTGAGTTTGAACCTGGGCTTATAATTGACACACGAGTGATGGGACACAGCGTCACCGAAATAGTGATGAAATTGGGATTTTCCCCTTACGACCATTTCACGAGAGTACCGTGAATGTCATATATCCGGTAAAACATCACATCTCCTACCTCACTGCGTCTAAAAAAGATCGTGCAAGAACTGGACCAACGACGACTGAAGAGAATCGTTAGACGTGACAGAAGTGCAACCCTTCCACAAATTGCTGCAGATTTCAGCGCTGAGCCATCAATAAGTGTCAGCGTGCAAACCATTCAACGAAACATCATCGATATGGGGTTTCTGAGCCGAAGGCCCAATCGTGACCCTTGATGACCATACGACACAAAGCTTTACCCCTCACCTGGGTCCGTCAACACCGACATTGGACTGTTGATGACTGGAAACATGTTGCCCGGTCGAACGAGTCTTGTTCCAAATTGTATCGAGGGGATGGACGTGTACGGGTAAGAAGACAACCTCATGAATCCATGGACCTGCATGTAAGCAGGGGACTGTTCAAGCTGGTGGAGGCTCTGTAGTGGTGTGGAACGTGTGCAGTTTGAGTGATGAGGGACCCCTGGTATGTTTAGACACGACTTTAACAGATGGCACGTACGTAACCCTCCTGCCTCTTCACCTGCATCCATTCATGTCCATTTTGCATTCCAACGGACTTACGCAATTCCAGCAGGACAATGCGACACGCCACACGTCCAGAATTGCTACAGAGTGGCTCCATAAACACTCTTCTGAGTTTAAACACTTCCGCTGGCCACAAAACTCCCAGACATGAACATTATTGAGAATATCTATGATGTGTTGCAACGTAGTGTTCAGAAGAGATCATTTCCCCCTTGTACTCTTAAGAATTTCATGACGTCAGTTCAATCTACCACTACATCAGAGATGTCGAGTCCATGCCACGTCGTGTTGCGGCACTTTTGCGTGCTAGCTGGGCGCTATACGATATTAGGCCGGTGTACCAGTTCCTTTGGCTCCTCAGTGTATGAGGTACGTCATTTGTTTGGTGTGAGAAGAAATGTAATACCAGTAGTGCATATTGATGAAATAGTGAGAAAGTCATGGGACTGATAATACTTCACGTGCGTCACTGAAAAAAAAAAATGCGTTGTCGTATTTCTTCTAAAGGGTGATTCAAAAAGAATACCACAACTTTAAAAATGTGTATTTAATGAAAGAAACATAATATAACCTTCTGTTATACATAATTACAAAGAGTATTTAAAAAGGTTTTTTTTCACTCAAAAACAAGTTCAGAGATGTTCAATATGGCCCCCTCCAGACACACAAGCAATATCAACCCGATACTCCAACTCGTTCCACACTCTCTGTAGCATATCAGGCGTAACAGTTTGGATAGCTGCTGTTATTTCTCGTTTAAAATCATCAATGGTGGCTGGGAGAGGTGGTCGTAACACCATATCTATAACATACCCCCATAAGAAAAAATCGCAGGGGGTAAGATCAGGGCTTCTTGGAGGCCAGTGTTGAAGTGCTCTGTCACGGGCTGCCTGGCGGCCGATCCATCGCCTGAACCAATTTCAGACGATAAGGCTTCATAACTAACCTTTTTCGTAGGACTCTCCATACAGTTGATTGTGGAATTTGCCTCTCCATACAGTTGATTGTGGAATTTGCAGCTCTCTGCTAGCTCTGCGAGTCGATTTTCCGGGGCTGCGAACAAATGCTTGCTGGATGCGTGCTACATTTTCATCACTCGTTCTCGGCCGTCCAGAACTTTTCCCTTTGCACGAACACCCATTCTCTGTAAACTGTTTATACCAACGTTTAATAAACCACCTATCAGGAGATTTAACACCATACTTCGTTCGAAATGCACGCTGAACAACTGTCGTCGATTCACTTCTGCCGTACTCAATAACACAAAAAGCTTTCTGTTGAGCGGTCGCCATCTTAGCATCAACTGACGCTGACGCCTAGTCAACAGCGCCTCAAGCGAACAAATGTACAACTAAATGAAACTTTATAGCTCCCTTAATTCGCCGACAGATAGTGCTTAGCTCTGCCTTTTGTCGTTGCAGAGTTTTAAATTCCTAAAGTTGTGGTATTCTTTTTGAATCACCCTGTATTACGTTCGAAAGTCGAAATACAACGAGTATCCGAAGAATCGTGAAAAATTTCGAGCCAACTATGCATCAACTAGTAGATACTACTTTTTTAGGCTAATAGTGAAGGTGCAGACTAGCACTCATTTTCTGTTGGTGTAAATAATATATATATATATATATATAAGGTATAAAATCGTTTAACTGTTTCCCTATAAGTGTAAATGTCGTAGAATTCCTCCGTAACAGCCCCATCATCATTTCATTTGCTACATATTCTCTACCTTCACGCACACTAGGCGCAAAATATATTCCTTCACCTAAATATTGTGAAGTTATAGTTCATTTAGGAGGCGAAGTACAATGGTAAAACGATCGTGCGCCACATATTGTAGACCTGTAGTATTTCTTTTACATTGAGAGGTTACGAAATATTTCTTTTTTCTCCATCCTTATCCGTATGTTCACGGGGTCGGCATATTAATCTAGATTTGGCAACGGCAGTAGAAGAAGGCGACAGGATGCCAGTCCTCTCGCTAATCCTTCCCCGCCGGGACGGAATGCATGCACCCTATCAGACTGTTGCTAGTGTTAAGTATTCCACGTGAAAGAGTGAGACCGTTTTCAAAATGTTGACGAATCGTGTAAACGATGACTGACGTTGGTAACAGCCCGGTATTCACCTAGTCGAATGTAAGAAACCTACTGAAAATCACATGGAGTTCCAACACAAAGGATCACCGACACTAAAACGTTCAAGACCGTGCCATCAGCAGGCAAGCTATACGCACAGTGTTGTGGGATGCTCAAGGAATGCTACATTTGGAACTCTTACCTAAACGCACCACCAGAAACTCTGCAAGTCACTGCGAGACCCTGAGAATACATGGAGCACCATTTCCTTCCGCATGACAATACTAGGCCACAGACGAGCGCTGCGACATCTGCAACAATCCGAAGACTTGTTTCACTGTCGTCGATCAAGCACAACACAATTCCGACTTGACCACATTCCGTTTTCGTGTATTTCCAGAACTTAAAGAACACCTTCAAGCACTTCACTGTCATAGTGATGAAGTGATGCGAGCAGACGTGCGGTTGTGGCTGCGTCAACATTGCCAAACATCCTATAGTGACGGCATCAACAAAATGATCTCTAGGTAGGACCAATATATTCATCTCCAGGGTGACGACGTTGAGAAATAATACATACACACGGAGAATAAAATTGTAGAATGTGCATCTTCATATTTCCTCGGCTCAATGACTGTTCCATAAAATTTCGGGTGTGCAGCCGCATACCTTTCACTTCTTCTTCTAATATTTCGGCTGTATACCGTCCAAACATCTCACTCTGAAGATGGCCAGACCGGTATACAGCCGAGATATTAGAAGGCGAAGTGAAATTTATGCGGCATCATGCCCGAAATTTTGTGGAACAAAGCTGTAGAGTGTTAGTATAATTTGTTTTATTTAAGAAGCTATAAACGTTCTCACATAAAAAAAATCGGATACGTTATTTTCTGCACGCCCCGGGTCACCATTGTCGTATGTGTTTATGCAGTGATGTCACTGCGTACATGAACCATCATCCGGAAAGAAAAGGTGACAGAGAAGTGGTATTTTCCTAATCATATGCCTTTACTACCCTTAATCCCATTCCTCCACAGAAAGGAGGGAATTTTGTTGACGTAAGTGTATTTGACAATCCCCCTTTATGGTACTTCCAGATAATAACAGTTACAATAACAATTTTATATAATTGGTAATTCTGCTGCATACATGAAGCTCTAAACACACAATGTCCTTATTTTCTTGGAGAAAATGTGTGTTCCCTTAGAACCTACTGACACATTCCGCATAACAGCGAGTCTGTTATAATCCACAGATAATAAAATTAAGTAACCGATTACCTCATTTTTCATTCGATCTTGATTTGATTTGCGCAGGAAGACAAAAACAACAATGATCCTAGCTCACTACTGCTCGAACCACAACTGAATTTATTGTGCGGTTTTGCTGCTTGTTATTCTAGAAAATTCAATCAGTGCCCTTAAAGAGAAGCAGGAGACCGTTCACTAGGACCTCTACAGGAATTAATGTTCCGAATATTCTGTGTTGTGTCTTTTGGCCTCCAGTGCTTCGCATTGGAACATTAGGTTTTCAGTGCAATTTAGTCTACACTGAGGGGCTCCTTTCTCTTTGCCTATAGCATGTAGATGTTTCTTACAGCTCTCATGTCCTGTCGTTAGTCCTTCCATCAGTTTAATCTTTCTCCTGTTCAAGTACAAGACTACAGAACCTGTCTTCAGAGATGGCTTTGGTACCATTAGTTTGCACCTTTTGTTTTTCGATCATAGCCCAATATTATTCTTGCAGCTGATGCAGTCTTCAGAGCTGTTT
Organism: Schistocerca serialis cubense; assembly: GCF_023864345.2. Lineage (NCBI taxonomy): Eukaryota > Metazoa > Arthropoda > Insecta > Orthoptera > Acrididae > Schistocerca > Schistocerca serialis. The sequence continues at coordinate 589,239,731 of NC_064640.1, forward strand.
GACTGTCTGAGTAAATGTAGGTGCTACGCTCAATGTAGCTCCTACACAAATTCTCCTGCACGCACGATCTGATAGCGGATATTTCCGCAGGGAATATCATGGCCAGCCCAATCAATTCTGGGTTCTACTCCATACTGCCCTGGACCCGTGCTTTTGTATGTTTTCGACTCGTCAGGAAACCAGACTGTTTCCTGAATGGTGTCGTGGTTCATTCTTCAAATGCTTCCCACTTTCAGTTGTTACAGTGAAAGGGCGAAGTTCTGGATTTGCTAAGGGTATACAGATATTTCCAGTTTTAAACCTGTATACCCCTTCTACTGCCTCCAGTGTAACACACAGGTGTAACGGGGACTTGTCCAGCATGGTGTTCATCCCGGGGGTGGGTGTACTGCTCATTCCACCCATTTTAGTTAAAAAGGCCAATCTCGGCAACTCGCCAAGTTCATTAGCTGGTTCAAATTGCTCTGAGCACTGTGGGACTTAACATCTGAGGTCATCAGTCCCTTAGAACTTAGAACTACTTAAACCTAACTAACCAAAGGAAATCACACACATCCATGTCCGACGCAGGATTCGAACCTGCGACTGTGGCGGTCGCGCGGTTCCAGACTGTAGCGCCTAGAACCGCTCGGCCACCCCGGCCGCAGCTCCTTAGCAGCCACCCTCTCTTACACTTTATTAGACCATACTGTAGTGCCATATATTATAATTAGTCTTATTACTGTGGTCTATATCCAGTACAATATCCTGGGTATTTGGGCCCAGTTTTTCCAAGAGACCCTGATAGTGCTCAAAAGAGTACCGTCTACCTTGGAACACACCCTCTATATGAGGGTTCCATTATACACTACTGGCCATTAAAATTGTTAAACCAAGAAGAAATGTAGATGATAAACGGGTATTCATTGGACAAATATATTATAGTAGAACTGACATGTGATTACATTTTCACGCAATTTGGGTGCATAGATCCTGAGAAATCAGTACCCAGAACAACCACCTCTGGCCGTAATAACTGCCTTGATACGCCTGGGCATTGAGTCAAACAGAGCTTGGATGGCGTGTACAGGTACAGCTGCCCATGCAGCTTCGACGCGATACCACAGTTCATCAAGAATAGTGACTGGCGTATTGTGACGAGCTAGTTGCTCGGCCGCCATTAACGAGACGTTTTCAATTGGTGACAGATCTGGATAATGTTCTGGCCAGGGCAGCAGCCAAACATTTTCTGTATCCAGAAAGGGCCGTACAGGACCTGCAACATGCGGTCATGCGTTATTCTGCTGAAATGTAGGGTTTCGCAGTGATCGAATGTAGGGTAGACCCACAGGTCGTAACACATCTGAAATGTAAGGTCCACTGTTCAAAGGTCCGTCAAGGCGAACAAGAGGTAACCGAGACGTGTAACCAATACCATAACGCCGGGTGATACGCCAGTATTGCCAAGACGAATACACGCTTCCAATGTGCGTTCAACGCGATGTCGCCAAACACGGATGCGACCTTGATGATGCTGTAAACAGTACCTGGGTTCATCCGAAAAAAGACGTCTTGCCATTCGTGCACCCAGGGTCGTCGTTGAGTACACCATCGCAGGAGCTCCTGTCTGTGAGGCAGCGTGTAGGGTAACCGCAGCCATGGTCTCCGAGCTGATAGTGCATGTTGCTGCAAACGTCGTCGAAGTGTTCGTGCAGGTTGTTGTTGTCTTGCAAACGTCCCCATCTGTTGACTGAGGGATCGAGACGTGGCTGCACGATCCGTTACAGCCATGCGGATAAGATGTCTGTCATCTTGACTGCTAGTGATACGACGCCGTTGGGATGTAGCACGGCGTTCCATATTACCCTCCTGAACCCACCGATTCCATATTCTGCGAACAGTCATTGGATCAGGACCAACGCGAGCAACAACGTTGCGATACGATAAACCGCAATTGCGATCAGCTACAATCCGACCTTTATCAAAGTCGGAAACGTGATGATACGCATTTCTCCTCCTTATACAAGGCATCACAACAACGTTTCACCAGGCAACGCCGGTCTACTGTTGTATGTGTATGAGAAATCGGTTGGAAACTTTCCTCATGTCAGCACGTTGTAGGTGTCGCCACCGGTGCCAACCTTGTGTGAATGCTTTGAAAAGCTAATCATTTGTATATCACTGCATCTTCTTCCTGTCGGTTTAATTTCGCGTCTGTAGCACGTCATCTTCGTGGTGTAGCAATTTTTTGGCCAGTAGTGTAGTTTCGCATGCAGCGTTACCCTAGATATTCCACTAGCCTCTCTAATGGTGGAGTTTCGTCGAGAAGTTTAGCATTGCA